>NC_090447.1:1065300288-1075300288 GCF_031143425.1 Pleurodeles waltl | reverse complement strand
GTAATACTATTGCGTAGATGTTTATTGTTCCAAATAAACGTACTAATTGCTTTGTATAGTTTGGTAAAAAATATAGAAGGTATAGATAATGGTAAGATGGATAAATTGTAGAGAATTTGTGAGGCAATAACCATTTTAAGCCCTTCAATATGAGCCCACCAATTTAAATGAAGTGTTGACCATTTATCTAATCTATATTTGTGGCACTCAGCATTCTGGAGCAGTTGATTTTAATTGTGGTTATAATAGAGTTAGTAAATGTAATCCCTAGATTCTTCTAGGGTCATCGGAGACCATAAAATGTTTATATGTGTTAGCATTGTAGAATTGCATGAAATACTTACCAGAAAAAATGGTTTTGTTAACATTTAAAGAGTAGCCAGAGACATATGCATAATTACAAATAATTATTTACATATAACAAAACATCTTAAGTACAAGCCGAAACTTTTAGCACAGTATCTTTTAAAACAATTCCAGTTAATTATTGGATAACCCTGAGACAGCATAAGAGAGGTTCAATGGCAATAATAAATAAAGGGGGATAAAGGGCATCTTTGTAGAGAACCTGTATATAAGTTAAAGGAAGTAGAAAGGGTTCCATTGATTTAAAGGGAAGCAGAAGGTGCTGAATATAATGCTTTAACCATTTTCAAAAAGTCAGTCCAAAATTAAAAATTTCAAGTGTTTTTAACAAAAATTGCGAATTCACCCTATCAAACGCTTTCTCCACGTCTAAAGCTAATAAACTGTTAGAGCGCACGTGGAGGTCTTCTTCCCACCTCGGGTTCAGAAACTGCATGTGCTCCGGTGAGACAACACAACTTATCCCACCTACACTAGAGGTCGACCAAATCTTTGGACTCAGTGGGGAGTGTGGTAATTAGATTCATTCAACACAGATCAATGATGGAAACATTGTTTACAACAATGCATTTACAACAAAACACATTTAGAACAATGCCATTACTAGGAATACATCTTTATCATGCATGCCTTTACCACGCATTCCTTCACAGGTAAGTATTAAGTAGTTTAAGGCTCATGTTTATACTTTTTTAGCACCGCATTTGCGTCATTTTTTGACACAAAATGGGTGCAAACGTACAAAATACAATTGTATTTTGTAAGTTTGCGCCGATTTTGCATAAAAAAAATGACAAAAATGCAGCGCTAAAAAAGTATAAATATGGGCCCATTGTATATATATATATATATATATATATATATATATATATATATATATATATATATATATATATATATATATAAATAGGGTGGTAAGGGTATTTTCAGGTTTTAGGGTGGGTATGGGTTTTGGAGTGATAAGGGCATTTTTAGATTTTAGGGTGGGTATGGGATTTAGAGTGGAAAGGCTATTTTCAGGTTTTAGGGTGGGTATGGGTTTTGGAGTGATAAGGGCATTTTTTTGGTTTTAGGGTGGGTATGGGATTTAGGGTAGTAAGGGTATTCTTAGGGATTAGTTTGGGTATTGGTTTTGGGGTGGTAAGGGCAATTTTAGATTTTAGGGTGGGTGTGGGTTTTGGGGTGGTAAGGGCAATTTTAGGTTTTAGGGTGGGTATGGGTTTTGGGATAGTAAGTGCATTTTTTGGTTTTGGGGTGCGTGTGGGATTTAGGGTGATGAGGGTATTTTTAGGTTTTAGGGTGGGTATGGGTTTTGGGGAGGTAAGGGCATTTCTTGGTTTAGAGTGGGTATGGGTTTTGTGGTGGTAAGGGTATTTTTAGGTTTTAGGGTGGGTATGTGATTTAGGGTGGTAAGGGTATTTTTAGGGTTTAGATTGGGTATGTGTTTTGGGGTGGTAAGGGCATTTTTAGGTTTTAGGGTGAGTATAGGTTTTGGGTTGGTAAGAGCACTTTTTGGTGTTAGGGTGGGTATGGGTTTTTGGGTACTAAGGGCATTTTAGGTATTAAGGTGGGAATGGGTTTTGGGTTGGTAAGGGCATTTTTAGGATTCAGGGTGGGCATGGGTTTTGGGGTGGTAAGGGAATTATTAGGGTTTAGGGTGAGTAAGGTTTGTGGGTTGCAATGTGTGTATATATCTATATATATATATATATATATATATATATATATATATATATATTTAAATATACTCATAAATCTATACATACTCACCGTTTTATCTTTACCATGGCTATGTCTTTACCAACCATGCATCAACAATGACATTTTTGTGGTAAAGGCATGCGTGGTATGTGGTAAAGTCATTTTCATGGTAAAAAACATTTGTTGTAAGTGCAATAGTTGTAATGACAAATGCGTTGTAATTACCACGTTGTAAAGGCAATCATGGTAATTGCATTCTTTGTTCTGTCATACAACAACCAATGACAAAAGAAACATAAACAATTCTAAACACCATGACAAATTTAACCCCAAATCAAAACTCCTAACTGAATGAAAGTTTCAAATCAAAGCTTTATTACAACCACAAAGTCAATGTAACGTAGATGGTACGCAAAACTAAGTTATAGACATACATGAAAATCATAGGCTGACCGAAATGTCTAAAAAGATTAAGCCTACTAAACATTAATGCTATTAAACATTCCAATAGAATAACTCTGATTAACAAAACTATTATATGCACATCAAACTCAGATTTTAAAGCAGATGATGGTGACATCAGAAAATTATCAATATTCCATTAATAACAATCAATTTTCATTGCTGGGTCTTCCTTATCCCTAATACGAATTTGAACTTGGATATGTGGGGGCGGACTAATACATGTAGACAAAACAAAAGAAGAGAGAAAGATAATTTGGAATAATCATCTAGCTAGGGTAACTCACTATAAAAATACACTGGTGTAGTCATCTAGCGGAAAAAGGAACAAGAAACCAGATTTCAGATTATACCTCACTTCATGGGATAGCAGACATGAATAATTTGTCAAATCAAAGCATTCACAGCTTCTCACCATCAGTAGAGAGCAGCATCAGAGCAGTGCAGAAAATGGGCTGCACGCAGAGCAAGTAAGCAGTTCAGAATTTGTTGGGCATAGTAGTACTGAACAACATAAGTAAATGGGGCAAATAGAAAGAATGACTTGGATGCTTTAGAAGGTATCTAAGGGTCAAAGGGATTTTAGGAGATGAGAGAATAACATTACAGCAAGGGACTAAAAGCAAGACTGAGTAAACGTTTCAAAAGACTCTTCCTAACTAGAAATGTCCATAAAGTTCTGATTGGTTGAATGTGTGGGCCCATCTTGCACAAATTAATCAATATCCAATGAAAAATCATTGATGACATCAAGTTTGCAACCATTCTGGATTTTCTCACGGAGGATGTGAAGTCATACAGTTCCACCTTACAATTCTTTCTCACGGTACTCAGGATGGTTCTAACAGTTCTCATGTGAGTTTCAATAATTCCTCCAGCCTTGTTTAACAGCTGGAACAAATATTGTTACATTTGTTGTTAATTTAAACAAATCCCCGGGTTTCAATACAATAGTACCTCCTCTAACACGTCAGCAACCTGGAAATAATTTAGGCCAAAGGAAACATGATGAATTTGCACTCCTTTGACTACTGCTGCAAAATTGAATCTTCAGGCCTAGTCTAGCTAAGAAAGCCTAAATACATATAAATGCAATTAATACATGTAAATCCTACTGCACACCTCACATTTTAAATCAAATATGCAAAGGAAATTATGTAATTACAATCATTATATACGACAATAGTAGCAGTTTAAATGTGCATTTATTTTTCTGTTATGTTAATAAATTAATTTAAAACAAAATAAGTAGGATTCATTCATGTTCATTTGATGCTCATAATATACTTGTCATCTCTACTATTTCCCTAAAATAATGTTTTTAATATTAATTTATGTATGTAATTCACTTGAATCTAAAAGCCCAATATTTTTCATGGCAAAACATGAAGTCCAAACAAAAGGCGGTAACAATGTCAGCCACGATTCAAACATGCACATTTTTACATTTCAAGGTAAATTTCTCTGTTGTTCTGGCTTTTAAATGAAGATTTGTAAGTCGCCATATGCTAACTTCTATGCCACTAATGTATTAGTAAAATTTTACCTCTATCAATACCAACCAGATAATTAAGGTCACAAGCAGAAGAAATATCATGGCATACAAGACTAGTGTTATAAGCAGCTAATCTACCCTTCATGAATCCTAACTGGTCTGGTTGTATGATTGAAGTATTGAAGTAGTGAAGTTAGTCTATTAGCTAAACCTTTGTCATAGATTTTTACAATATTGGTTTATGAGGGAGATTGGATGGTAATTATAAACTAATGTAAGGTTATTATCCGGTTTTGAGGAACAATGATAGTAGATTCAATAAAAGATCCAGCCATCATAGAAATATTCTAAAAGTCTGTAAATAGCGAAAGTCAAAGGGGGGAAAGTTTAGATTGAAAACATTTATAGAATTCAACTGGGATGCCATCTGGTCCAAGAGATTTATTCAAGTTTAGTGACTTAATTGCTATGTGGATCTCTTGAATATTAATAGGTTTTTTAAAAGGGATTCTAACCGTAACAGAAAGCTTGGATAAATGGCAATCTCCAAGAAATGTATTAATGACATCATATTGGAGGTCTGTAGGTTTGTGACATAAAGAGGTCTAAAAAGCTATAAATTCCTTTCTTATCTCTTCTATGGCAAGGAGGAAAGTACCATAATGTTTCTTAATAGCTGGTGTTCTAGTTTTATCATTTTTGATATGTAAATATTTGGCTAAGAGTCGGACAGATTTACTTGAGTTGAAGTAAAAGTTTGACTTTTCTTTAGATATAAGTAATCCAGCTCTTTAACTCAATATGCTATTATACTTATATATTTCTTTCTGAAGGTGAAATTTGTATTTAGTCTCCCTTGAAGAGATAAACAGTATTTCAAGATCAGTTATCTGCTTCTCTAATGTGGATAATTCAGCATAAATATTTTATTTGTATGAGCCATAATGGATATAGTGGCACCTTGGATATATGATTTGAATGTATCCCAGTGATTAATTTCAGGTGCATCCCTGGGATTATTATTTAATTAATTTATGCCAGTACCCAACTTTTTCACATTATTTGGATTGAGAGCTGTGTCTGAGTCCACCTATATTTAGTAGGGCATGAATCTGTTAGGGACAAAGTAAAAGAGATTAAAGCATGGTCAGAAATTGTTAGAGATTCTATAATAGGATCTGACATTGGTGGTGAGAGGACAATAGGTAATCAATCCTAGAGAAAGTGGAATGTGCATTAGAAAATAAAGTATATTCTTTATCAGTTGGATGTGCTAGCCTCCAAAAATCTATCAGGTTAGTGGTAGAAAAAATAATTTTAAAAAGTGGAACAATTTAGTGGGTCTAAACTTGAAAGTAGAGGAGCGGTCTATTAATGAGTCACGAATAGGGTTAAATTCTCCCTCCATAATAAGGAGAATGTTATCCAATTTAACTACTTCAAGAGTATTCTTTTTTTTAAATGAAGAGTCATCTAGTGTCGGAGCAAATTAACAAGGTTCAAAATGTGTTTATCCACTTTAATTTGGGTGTAAACATATCTACCATCAGAATCATGATGATGAGTTAATCGTTGCACGTGGGATTAACAAGAGAAAATAATAGTCAGCCCATTTTTGAATCCCATAGCAGGGATGAAACAATGTCTCTTACCCATCCTCTAGACATGGAGTGTAAGATCTTATCGTTAATATGAGTTTAATGTAAAAAACAAATGGAAGTGTTAAACTTTTTCAAATATTCTATAATTTGGTGTCTCTTGACTGTATGTTGCAAACCTTTAACATTATCAGAAACAACACACGGTTGTAAAGTTGAGCCACAGGTGAAGAATAAGAAATGATAAACGTGAAAAAGTAAGGGAAGGTGTGAGGAAAGTAGCCTAAATAAAAAAAGACAAACATGACAGACAACATAAATGGAGGTCACATACCAGACCTCACATCAACTTGAAATGTATAGACGGAGGCACAAGGTAAGGATAAGCACACTGCATGCACCTGCCCTATTGACAATATAACATATAATAGGGAATAGAAGTTATCCAGCAGGACCTGATGGTTGGATTCCATGACAATAGGATCATGTTGGTCTAAACAGTGTATCAGATCTGAAGGAGAGGAAAAGAACTTAGAGATATAATTTTTCCAAACATGTGTATTGCAGAAGGGTAAAAAGAGATATACTTGTATCCTGCTTCTCTCAGTCTTGGTCATACGTCTGAGAATTGTAGACATATTTTCACTGTCTCCTTTGCAAAATCTTGATGGATAAATACTTGTTACCTTCAAGAAGAAGATTCTGGATGTCTTGTGCAGCCTTTCTGATTAGAAGAACACAATGATGCCTTAGTCCCCTAAAGATAATTTGTTTAGGTTTGATGAGGTTTTCGATTAGAAGCAATCCGATGGACTTCAACAATTTCAAATCTTTCGGAAAACGTGAGGTTAAGTAACTTAGGTAATGTAGATTCCAAGAAGAGACAACAGCTCTGTCCTTCAATATTTTGTGGAACATTAAAGATTCTCAAGTTGTATTGGTGGTCTCTATTTTCAAGATCAAGTAGCACAGTTTGAATGGGATGAATCTGTTGGACAAGCGGAGTCATAGCTGAAGTGGCTTCAGTGTTATCACAAATTCTGATCTCATTATCTGCTACATTCATTGAAAGGGAGGCAGTATCTCGTTTAATGTGTTTAATGCCTGAGCAGATAGAATTTGTATTTATATGGATAGTCTGAATTTCTCCCAAAATCTTTTTGAATGGTGTTTCCTGTGAATCCTTAACTTTGGATTTAATGGGTGGCAGTGAAGCAGCTCGTTGTCATTTGTTTGGGTAGTTTGTTGTTGATTGTGTGGCCATGGTGAAATATTTAAACCACCAACTATATATACAGTGATTCAAAAAGCGAAATACAGCAAAAAGGCAAAAATAATGAATACACTAATGCTCATAGATATGCCCAAAGCGGATATATTGCTATGTCTTTCTGGAGAAAATAGGAAAAAGAAAGTGAATAGTGGTGTGAAAACGAATTATTATAGACAGGCCAGCTGTTATACGTCTTGGTTTAAACTGTGAAGGAAAAAGTGTCTTTAAGCATTAACCATGGTCAAAAATCCCTTTAAGAGGGAAGTCGCACTTGGGTGAGTAATCACAGCTGGTTCCCTGCACCTATGTTTCTCCCCTGAGCTTCCACTTTTTTTCTACCTTGCAAGCACAGTGTGCACTGCCTTGTAACAGTTCTCACTGGTAAGACTGTTTTTGATTCCTGCTGCTCTGCTTCCAGGCTTGCCTTTCTGATTATGTGTGCTTTGTTTACCTTTATTACATGTTTCCATTTTCTGTTTTTGTGACTAGTCCTAACCGTTTCTCTTCCTTGTTATTCTGCCTCTGAGTTTCTTTGGTTGCCTGGTTGCTAGTTCAGTTTAAATGCTTCCTGACCGGTCCTTGTATTTTGCAGATCCCATTGCCTTGTACTTAAGTATTCTCTGTTCTGTCTGCATACTTCCACTCTGCCCTTGTTAGTTTGCAGATTGTCCAGTCTTGATTGGAGTGTTCTTACTGCTGTGCGCCTACTACTAGACTTCTAGTCTAATCCTGTTCCTTTTCTTGTCTGTCCTGGTCTTGCTTTTCTGTGAGCTTAGTTCTGTATTCAGTGCTCCGAGTTCTTACCTGTTAGTTCTTTCTTGTGTCAATATTGAGACCTTTATCATTGATACTAAGTGTGCCAGTGAGATTTTGTGGCTTGTGTGCTGCTGGCACTGATACTCACCCAGCACTCTTCTTCCATAGAGCTGTTGGGTGCCAACTATGACAATGTGACATTAACTCTTCCATGCCTTACTGTAAGATCTTCTTACCTCATAGAGAAGTCACTTTCTAAGGAATATTCAAGCTATCGTTTATGATAGCTGTTAATCGTTCTTCTGCTTTGTACCTTCGTGTTGTTTGTTGTGCTGCATTCACGTTGTCTTCCCAGTTTTGCTTTTTGCAGGCTGTACCAAATTCAAGCCAATTTTCCCAATAACAGCCCGCTTCAACCTGCCCCAGTCCTCAGCTTCTGTTCTGCTCTGTTTCCAGCAACAAACACTGTCTTGTGTACATTAAACACCTCCTTCTGAATTCTGTTGTCCTTTCGGTGAGCAAGCACTCTGTGTTAGTTAGTCGAATCCAATCTCAGTAGTGTCCTTGTCAAAAGCTGTCTATTTGGGAGATAGATTTGTATACCCCGGAAACGAAGATACATTCTCAGATGTGATGTGCCATCATCCCGAACGTTTCTAAGGCCAGAAGAGGCCGCAAAAGCAGTCAGTGAGGTCTGGCTCAATGTTGTGATGGTTGGGGGCTGTGCCAGTCAAGGGACCTGTCCATCATCCCATTAAAGTTCCCTCCGATTATGTTTAGCCTGGAAAGTGCCTGCATAAGATAGAACTCAAAGGCTGAAGAACGGCCCTTGATAGCAGTGGTGGGCAAGTACATTCACAACCAACAATACCAGGCCATTTAAAGATCCATATTTTTAACAACTGAAAGAGGCATTTTTCATTAATCTATACTTGAACATCGTTAATCTATCAATTCTCTGGTGAATTGATCCTTGTTTTCTCACTCCATACCACAGTAAGCAACCCAAAAGATCATTTGAAACCGGTTATCTAATATTTCATATTCTTGCCTTTCCTGTGGGACTTCCCACCTATAGTACGGTTCTTGGGTTCATTTGAATTCTGAACTTTGTGGCTCAAACCAACCTTATTATTACTACCCATGTGAAACCTCCCAGATGAGCATAACCAGTATGGTAGGCCTTGCTGAGGGAGAGAGTTGGTGTGGGTGAAACGGAAAGGAAGGTTGAATGTGGGTTTCAGGGTTTCGGTTTTGGATTTTTCGCATGCAAAGATACATGGTAGCCTACATTTTTTGCATGTATCTCATTAGTAACAATGTGAGTGGCATTCATTGAGCTGCCACATTCATTCTGGGTGTTGTGATGTACCTTGTTATTGTTCTCTTGAACGCCCATTAAAATGTTATCACAAAAGAGATCCAAGAGGAAGTGAATCCTTGAAAATGCATGTTTGTAGTAAGGCCCTCTTCCAGATGACCACTTATGAGCCAATTGGTGCTCTGTGATTGGATAAGTGCAATTAAAAAAGGGTTTTGCTTTTTACTATCTGTCTCACACTTTCCCAGAGAAATCAGACATAAAAATGCAACTGTGGCGGTCTTCTACCTACCTACCTAGCCTGTATCTATTTTGCATTTTCCAAATTTCAAAGCATTTAAAATGGCTTCACTGAAGCACTATTAGAGATGGACAATATTTGCTGAGCAGGCATTTGAGGAAATATGGAGAGTGGTGCAGTTTTCCGGTGGATGACGGCTTGTCAAAGGCAGGAGTTAGGAAACGAAGAAGGCTTCAAGAGCCATATCATGAACATGTGTGCCAGTGCAGATCATAGCAGTGGTTACCTCTACCTCTTTCTGAGCTCATGCACTAGTACTTCAAATTTCTGAGTTAAGTATTGCGCTTTAGACTGGGTAACATCATAAACACACAGGGCGATATTTATGGCCAAGTCACGCTGTGCAGCAATAAACCGCCTTGGGATGTGTGACTGGGAAAGGGCAGGAGTGCACTATATTTAAAAGAATACAATGCATTCCTCTCTTTGTCCCTGCGATGGCGCTGTATTGGCTGCCTAACACCAATGCAGGCACTCATGCACATTGATGCAAGGGTGCCTGCGTTGTAAGAGGATTGTCTTCCTAACACCAATGCAGTCACTATTGCACATTGATGCAAGGGTGCCTGCGTTGTACGGAGGATTGTCTTCCTAACACCAACACAGTCCCTATTGCACATTGGTGCAAGGGTGTCTGTGTTGTAAGGAGGACTGTCTTTTGTAGAATTCAGCGCACATAGAAAGAGGAAAAACAATGAGAATTAAAGATATTTCTCCTCGTTACGCCTCACCTGGGAAGGAGTAGCATTTTGGCACATTCCAAATGTCTACCCATGGAACACATCCCTGGAGTAGAGTAATGTAACGCCATGATTTGCAATGCATTACTTTACTCCAAACTTATGAAGCCACTAAGGGCCACTCAAGGTGGCCTTGGTTGGCTACATAAATCACATTTTGGGCTTGCATTGTGCATGCACCACGTTGCATGATGCAAGAGGGACACAACACCAGCAATAAATGTGCCCGCATTTCGTCTGTGCCCGCATTTTGTCTGTGCCCGATGTAGACAGGGACAATGCACCTGACTGCAGAAGAAAATACGTTCTCCCCATTGCAGGTACAAATTCTGATAGTTTGCGATTGTGTTAACAATAGTGCATCAGTGAAAGATGGAGCTGTGAATCGAAACTGTGGTTCCATTTTCACTGCCGGCAAACCAAGTCTAATTTTCAAGAGGGGAAAGCAATCTCCCTTAAGCAGGCGCAGTGCTACTGCACCCTCCTTAGAGGAGATGCCTACTGGGGCCTCTGGGCGGGCCTTCTGGAGCTGTACTGATTGTGTAGCACACAGTCAGCATACCTCCTGGCAGTGCTTCTGATGGCTGTGTACCATTTCATCCATGTGTGTAAAATAGTATGGGTGCAGGGGCAAAGACGTTCCCTCATTTATATGTGGAATGCTCCCATTCAAATGATGGAACATCCTTTTGCGTTTCTGCTGATATGCATTTTGCAGCAGCACAATTGGTTGTACAGAAGGAACCACATAAGAGTCTGTGGCTTCTTTTTTAATACCAAAACTCCTCAGCGAGTGCAAACAAAATGTCCATTGTCACTTCGGCCACTTTGTGTAATCTAGATCAAGTTGGATGGCTGTCATAGGAGCAAGGTCCTATGGTGGTGACAGCAGTCAGGGTTAAATGACTGAAACTGTACACTCAGAGGGAACAAGGGAGAAGAGAATATGTGAAAAGGTGTGTTGTGTGGAGGATCTCTTGTGAAAAATCAGTCAATTAAAAAGCAAAAAAACAGTAAATGGAAAAGAGAACTTTTGAATAGCTGCTTACGAAGTTATATACTTTTCAGAGAAAAAAATAAAAGAAAATCCAATGCATCCTCAGAACAAAGCTGCAAGCTAGTTTTAGCTGAGTTTTGAAGATTTAAAATCCCAGGACAAAGTATCAGAAATGAAACGGTATTTGATCTATGATTCTACCATGAAGATCTGTTATACAAAGTCCCTTAATCCTACAAACACCCCTTAGAGATGCTTTTTGTTCAAATAATATGTTGATGGCTCATTATAACTGTGCAGAACATTTACCTATATTGAGGAATTTTGTTCACAGTCATTTCTGCAATCGGCATTGTATTTCTTGTTAAATCGAGGTTTCTAAAATTTGTAAGCAAGTTGGCCTTGTTGGTTTTGCTTCCCCGACCCTCCTGGTGATAAGGTATAATTTTGGTTGCACCATCATGTGTTACAGAAGTGAGATAACACTTTAATCAACAATACATATATTGGTGTCTTATCATTAGTAGTGTTGTGTGTCTTATTATTAGTATTATAAAATGGAGCATCGAAATCGTAGTATAGAAGGTTCATTCACAGTAGAAGACTGGAAGCTCATATATGTATGTGTGTTCTAACATGTGACATTACCATGCTGAAATGGAGTACTCGTGCACATTTATACTTATGTATTCTGATTTTATTATGGCAAAACTGCATACAATCACATTTCATTTATAATTGCAAGATGCATTTATTGTCATTTATGAGTACATCTTTTTCTGGAAATGCCATATTTTCCCTAAAATGGGCCAGCAGCTCCTGTAACATACCCTTTGAAGGATATTTGCCCCGGTAGTCCAGGGATCTTTGCATAGAATCATCAGAGGAATTAGAACTTGATATTTCAGAGTAAATATCCTGCTCCACAGCTCCATTAGAGTCCTCTTTCATTTTCTTCAGAGAGGATAATGTCTCCAGAATGATCTGCCTCAAATTGTCCTCCTTCCCCAACCATTTCTTCATTGAAGGAGGCAGAGAAAAAAGACAAAGATCATGGAGAAGAAGAGGCCAGAGAAGCAGATGAGCAATGTCTCTGTTTATTAGTATGTGGCCTCATCCCAAAAAGGAACTGGCACGCCACCAACAGCATATCATCAACCCAACACAAGAAAAGCTGGCAAGTTCACTCCTTTTAATGAGATAGAGTGCACGTGTGTGGCAGCAACAGCGGTTAGTAATCACTTGAAACATTGTTGCTACTGCTGACATGCTAATTAAAATGTGGAAGCAGAGTTTAAAGACTCGTGCATGTGCGTATCTGAGTTGCTGCCTGCATGACCCCAAGTGCGTGTGTTATCCTGCCGTGCTACTCACACCAAATCTAATTGGGGCCAACCTAGTCCTGAACATGCAACTCTCCATTGCTTGGCTCACTGAATGCTGCTGAAACAGAACCCTCCCAGCAGGATGCCAACCAAGTCTCAGTACAGATGCCTGCGCGGCCTGTGAACGCCAAACAAAGTGACTCACCCCTCATGGAGGACTGCAGCCACTCTCTGTAGTGGACCAGCAGCAAGACAGAAGTGGCAATTGTTGCCATGAAAGCAGCCGACTGCCAGTGGGATGCCAAGACTGGAAGTTCACAACTCCTCTGTTCAGCAGTACCCCACCCGCATACAGAGGAAAAAAACAATAATGTCAGTAGGACCAGGTCTGCCAAAGAAACCAGGTCATTCTCATACCTGTCCCTAGGATGTCACAAGAGGTCATCCACACATCCCGACATTGATTGGTGCTCCCTCGAGGGTACTAGCATCCCCCTGAGCCTGGCATAGAAGGGTACTTTGCAACAAAGTGGAGGTGAAAAGCCTGGCATCCACCTCTGCAACTCCTGTTGAGCCCTTTGAAAACAAGAAACAAAACAGCTTGCATTTTGTCCAAAGGTTACCAAATAAAGTTCCTGTCATCTTCTCTGCCTTCAGGGACTGTTTCTACAAGTATCCCGAAGGATCCGGTAAAACAGCGAGCGTTATTAGCAGGGATTCCGTCCCTTTTTAAATGTGATTGTTCAAGTTACCACAGGCCAGGGGGGAACAGGAGTCTATTCCATCATCTTCTTGGTGGACACATTTTTCCAGAAGATTCCTTCCAAGATGGAGACCCTACAATGCATCATTCCTTTGATACAAGTTTGATTATGTCATGATGGCATTGGATCTCCAGGATGTGTATCTTCACACCCCCATGGCTCAGGATTGTCAGAAATGCCTCTGGTTCGCTGTGATGGACTGCCAACCCAGTGGCCTCCAATTATGCTTTATGCGTTTCCTCCCTTTCCTCTCATTTAACCCCTTTTGATGAAGGTACAGCAGTTGAAAGCACAGGTGCTGGCTGTTCTCCCCTTTTGGCCAAGGAGGTCTTGGTTCCCATTGTTGCAGAATCTGGTTGTTCATCCTCATTGGATCCTTCTGAGAATCCCGTCCCATTTGAGGTCTCTCAGTCCATACCTTCCAATACCACGAACACTTGCGGTTTGGAGGTTGAACAGAGGACTTTGCTGAGGCAAGGTTTACCCACTCATATTATTTCAGTGGTACTGAACTCACATAGGAAGTCCACCGTCTCATCTTATGCTAAACATTGGGCTAATTTTGACTCCTCTTGTTCCCTTCATTATCTTTCTTCTGTTTGCTGTCCAATTTCTGCTATCCTGCAATTTTTGTGGATAGGTTTGAGAAAGGTTATGCTCTGTCTACTCTGAAAGAACAGTGGGCTGCAATCTAGGGCATTTTGAGATTCTGTCTCTTTTTCTGAGAGTTCTGAGTCTTTGGTGTCCAGATTATTTTGCAGTCTCTTTCTATACACTCTTTTGGGACCTTTCCTTGGTTCTTCATGCCCTTCAATATCTGTCTGTTGAACCTTTGTCCTTGGTGGAACTAAAGTTTATTTTTTTTAAGGTGGTTTTTCTGGTAGCTATTACTACTTCAAGGCGGTTGGGTGAATTGACTGTTCTCCATTTTTGTGTTTTATGAAGGATACTGGATTTCTTCCTAAAATTGTTACTAAATTTCACTCTTCACAAGAACTTATCTTACCTTGTCTCTGTCCTTCTCCTTCGTCTCTAGAGGAACAGTTGCTGCACACACTGGATGTTAAGCATGCTTTATCTACAGTATGTATGTTGACTGATCAGCGGCTTTTAGGACATCTGACAGTCTTTTTGTGACTTTTGTTCTTGTAGTGCGTGGGAAGGTGGCCTCTAAGTTGACTCTCAGTAGTTGCAATAAAGGCACAATATCCTTGGCATACCAGGGTTCTACTCTGCCTAGTCCTGATAATATCCAGACACATTTGATTAGGTACCTCTCTGCCTCTTGGCTGCCTTTAAAGCTGTTTCCTTGGATGAGATTTGAGGTGCTGGTACTGGTGCATCTGTATCGACGTTTATCAGACATTATCGCCTGAATTGTGCACAACGTGGTCACTTGAATATCATAGGCTTTGGATGTGTCTGCCCCTGTCTGGCCAGGTTATTTTTTACTGTGTCTTTAAATCACTGCAATCTACATTTGTCTGGTTGGCGTGGTCTTTTCAATATTTGGCTTTTGATATTCACAAAGGCCCTCATATTGAGGATGCTTTGGTATGCCTCCTTTTGTTAGAACTGGGGCAAGGATGAGGGACGTAGAGGTAATGTACTTATTACTTACCTGTAACAATCATTACTCTTTGTCCTATTCGTCCTCGACCTACTCATACTTCCCACCCCTCCTCCCAATATCAGAACTTTGTGGTGCTTGGCATTTTAGGAAGTGCTAAGGTAAGGAATGTTGTTTTATGCCTTAGCTGGAGGGTGGGTGGGGTTGGCAAGTGTTTCCTGTCTCTGATTGGGAGACCATCTTTTGCAGCCAGTGTGATGTGAGATACGTTTGATTCAGGTAATTAAACTGCATAATTTTCAGGCGGGCATGATATGCACTTCACCTGCTCCAATGCCATTGCCTTCTGCTTGAGCCTACTGCTTGAGCACTACACCTAGGCTGTCTTTCCAACATGGCTTACTGCAAAGTGTGCGGTCTGTGCCCCCTGCCTTCAGGGCAGCATAAAGCACAGAGACTGCCCTGCGGCCCATTCCATGTGTGAGGACACACTGTAGCCCAAGATGAAGTCCCAGCTCGACCTTTCCCGCCGACCACGTATTTTTGACTGCTTGTATGAGTGCATTGTAGGACTGAAAGAAGCAGGCTTCTAGCCCATAGGGGTCTTGCATATCCTGAAAGGATAGCAGGGTGCCCTCGTTGTAAAGATTGTCCAATTTAGACATCCCTGTCTCCCGCCAAGGGGTCGGATCACATTCTGCCAGCAGGGCTCTCACTGCGGGTATGTCCCACAGTGGCATCTATGGAACGTAGTGAACCTTACCTCACCTAGGCTGAATATACCTATTCCAGCAGAGCTGAACTACGTGTGCAAGTCTGCCCTCCCCTCTAGCAGGGCCCCAGGGTGAGAGCAGCCAGTCCATCACACCATCATCACCCAGCTCTGTCTAAATTGCCATACTTTCTTCCATCATGCCTCCAACCAGCCACCGCATGGGCCACTGCAGCTGTGCCGCTGCAAAGTATAGCTCAAGGTCCGGTGCCCCCAGGCTGCCCTCCACCAATGGACACTGAAGCATGTGGATCGAAACCCTTTCCAGTTGCAGCCCCATATAAAATCAGATTCCAACCCCAGCAGGTCTCCAATTAAAGGATCTTGTCAGCATTACTGTATCACCCCAAAACAGTACCAGAGCCGTGGCAGAACAATCAATAGATAGGCAATAGATGAACAGCCCGTAGGTGACAACGGCAGGTGTGTCCAAAGGTTCAAGGACTGCAGCATCAATGTCAGAGCCCTGCCATGGTTGCCATCCAGGAGATCCTTATCTGTGTGATACATATTCACCCCCAGGTACCTGAAAGTTTCAAAATGCCAAGGGAGTCGACGAGCTCCAGAGCTTGCTGATCACCGTGCTCTACCTAACGCGGGGGGAAGATACATAACTTTCCCCATTTAACTCCAAGACCTATTATGTCAAAAAGAGGTCAAGTAAGTCATAGAAAGCAGGCAGTGTATGCACGTGGCCCAGTAGATACACCAGCAAGTCACCCGCATATAGGAAGACAGTGTGCCAATCCACACCCATTGGTATGCCTTTGTGGAATGTGTACTCAATGTCTTATTAAGTTAGCATAACCAAAGGCCTGAAACATTTGATTTCTTGTGTTTAACTTTCAATGTGGAGTTTTGCTCGTGTTGCAATGTTTTTGTTTTTGCAGGTGAGTTTCTGCGAGTGTACAGTTAATGAATGGCAAATTATGTGTAAAAGATAGTGGGCTATGGGAAGATACTACTGAGAAGAAAAGACTCCTGTTTGTGTACCAAACACCAAAAGACTTTCAAGGCCATTCTGATGTTCAATTTGTGGGATGTTAGATTTGAGGGAAGTTGCCAATATCAACTGTATAAGGAAGATGGAAAACTACTGGTGTTCATGACATGGACTTCTCGAAGGTTTCTTAGGTTTAATTGGTATTCGGCTAGTTAGACAAGAGCAGATTCCCTTGAGAATTGGAGGGGTACAAACCTCGCTATTTTTATTCCTTTGTGTGGCTTAATGCCATACACCACCTCCCTATCAGAACTTCTACTGAGGTTTCTATTATGCTGCTACTTTCCTATATTTTCTGAGACTTAGGGGCTGATTTAGAGTTTGGCGGAGGAGGTACAAATATGACAGATATCCCATCCACTGTATTACAATCCCATAATAGACTATGGAAACTGTAATATGGCAGACAGGACATCCATCACGTTTGTGACAGAGTAAACCGTCCACCAAACTCTAAATTAGGCCCTTAATTAGGATTTACCCTCAGCTTAGTTTAGGGTATTTAGATTAATTGAGATTCTCCAATGATTAGGCAATAGGACGGTGACTTATATGCTGATCATCAGATTCTGTTTCTCATCTTTTGTATTGATTCAACTCAAATTTGTGTAAGCCTATTGCTTATACTGTTCAGTCTCATTTGACGCTTTACTTCACCTTTGGTGATATTGTGCTTCATTTACATTTACAGCAGTTTGGCTCTTAATTTGTAACAACCTTTTGAACTTTATTTATCACCTCCTAGATTTAATGTGTGACCAAATAGGTTACACTGTTAATTGATTTAAAGGGTGGGGTTTTAACTCTGTTTACCCCTCAGGTACCCCAAAACAGGTCCATCAGAAGAAGAAAAATAAAAATGTAGGACCGAGTGTCATCAGATGGTAGCAGAGTGGAGATGGTTCAAGTCTTGAAGAAGGAGAGCTAGCACCCTCTATTCCAGACTGGGTAGTGCCTAGAGCCCAGTCCCTAGTGCTCATGTCCAGAATTTAGAAGAATGGCGAAGTTCTGGAATTTTGGTAGGGAGTCATGTCAACCTAGGAGTGAGTATCAATAGGGTCACGAGTTGCAGTGGTTCATGTTTAGCTTGCAGTATCTTATGGAGTTTGTGTGGTGTTTGGGGGAGATATTTTGAATGCCATGTGAGTGTAGTGTTTAGTAAAAGAAGATGAAGTTGTTTTCGGGTCGGTCGAGACCTAAGATCATGGGACAGTAATAAAAAGTGTAGAAGACGCCATATTGTAATTGTTTGCTAAGTTTGGTGGTGCTTGTCGTGAGACTTTTTTTTTTAAACAGACTTTTATTATCATATCACTCAAAACACAGTCCAGAGATGGTTGCAGTAATACATTATACAGAGGTCATTATCAATATACAATGTTATATTCTAATTTAAGTCAAGTTAGCAACTCTCCTGGTCACCACAACATTTGAACATTTTCAACTTACAATCTGCGTTACACTCTCTATGCATTTGGTCGATGATGCCACCCTGGTCACCCGATCCATTTTATAGCCTGTTATTACATCAAGATATTATGGGGGTCATTCTGACCCTGGCGGTAAAATCCGCCAGGGCAAACGACCGCGGGAGCACCGCCAACAGGCTGGCGGTGCTCCCATGGGCATTCTGACCGCGGCGGTACAGCCGCGGTCAGAAACGGAAAACCGGCGGTGTACCGCCGGTTTCCCGCTGCCCTGGGGAATCCTCTGCGCCGCCATGGGGATTCCGACCCCCGTACCGCCATCCTGTTCCTGGCGGTTTTGGCCGCCAGGAACAGAATGGCGGTATGGGGTGTCGTGGGGCCCCTGGGGGCCCCTGCAGTGCCCATGCCAATGGCCCCCGTAACAGGGCCCCACAAAGATTTTCAGTGTCTGCCATGCAGACACTGAAAATCGCGACAGGTGCAACTGCACCCGTCGCACCCCTTCCACTCCGCCGGCTCCATTCGGAGCCGGCATCCTCATGGAAGGGTGTTTCCCGCTGGGCTGGTGGGCGGCCTTCTGGCGGTCGCCCGCCAGCCCAGCGGGAAACCCAGAATACCCGCGGTGGTCTTTTGACCGCGCAGCGGTATTCTGGCGGTTCTAGCCAGGCCGGCGGCTTCAGCCGCCGGCCGGGGTCAGAGTGACCCCCTATGTGTCATGTGATCCCTCCCTTTCAGCAACCACTTGTTGTGTAGAGGACATGCAACTATCTGGGGAGGGTAAATCTAGAGATTTCAAACATTCAATCAGCTGATCCCAGCTTCTGCCTATGGCAGGACTATAATGCCCTTTCGCCGCATTTAGATATAATACTTGCCCTTCTATTTCTGCTGAAGTCAACAATGTTCTTCTCCAGCGTTCTACATCTGGGGCCTTGGATGACTTCCAATGCATTGTTATGTCTCTTTTGCCTAAGATGAGGGCAAAGTCTATAAATTTTGTACTTAGTTTAGAGGTTTGTGGGTGCGTAAAACCCCCTAATAAGCCGTTCATAGGAGTAGTCTCAACTCGTCTTTCTGTCACTTCATTTACTCAGTGGAATACTCCCTCCCAGAACTCCATCTGTGAGCAGGCCCACATCATATGAAAAAAATCAGCTTTTGGGTCAGAGCACCGGGGGCAACAGATGTTATCAATATTAAACATATGAGCTATTTTAACCGGTGTGAGGTAAGCTCTGTGCAGTATATGGAAGTTTATCAACTTAAAACAAGTGTTTCTAGATATTCTATTGGTGTGGGATAAAATTAAGGCCCATTTCAATTTGTCTATTGCGAGATCGAGGTCCCCCTCCCATTTAAGGCACAGGGCACCCAGTGGTGTTAGTGCATGCGTTCGAAATGCATTGTATAATTTTGTGACTGCTCTAATCTTACAGTTTATAGTACATAATGTCTGGCAGCCTCAATGAGCTTTGGGATCTAACGGTCCTGTTCCCCACTGCTTTTTTATTTTAGTGGCTAACATTCTGTGCAGTAGAAACTGACCTTGTTGTAAACCATAATTCTCTGTTAGGCCTTCAAAGGGCATCAGCAGTCTATCTGTGTACAAATCACCCAATGTGGTGATAACCTGTTCCTCCCATCTCAGATTCTGCCCACCTGGTAAAGTTACTAAGCATCTCAGCTGGCTATGGGGTGCATAAGGAGATTTCGTCAGAGTGTGCTGCAGATTACGTAGCCAGCAACATCGTACTATTTGTAATTCTGCTGTGTCTCTGGGGCAAGCCCATGTGGGTGCCAACAGGATGTGAAGCAATGTGCGGTAAGGAGGGGTCCTACACTGTAACATCTTGCCGCCACCTGTTCAGCCACAGCGTAAAGTATTGGAGTTGACCTGCTAGGTAATATAGTTCCATGTCTGGGCAGCTAGTCCCTCCTCTGTCGAAGGGCGTTTCAACCTGTTCAAAGCTACTGTATGTCTACCCTTCCCCCAGATATGGTCTATTAGTATTGTATTCAGTGCCCAAAAAAAGAATTTTGGTAGAAAAATTGGTAACATATATAAATAAAGCAGCCTCGGCAAAGCCACCATTTTAGCTACTGCAATGCGTCATGCCATTGACAGCGTGAGCGTCCCCAAGAACGCCACACTCTCTCTGAGTTTCCTGATCGCTGCACCCATATTCCCCTCCCGTAGGTCACTTGGGTCGTGATAAATTTGTACTCCAAGATACCGGAATGTGCTTTCCTCCCACTTTAAAGCATGCAAATCTCAAGGCGTGGGTGTTAATGTTGTAGTGGGAAGATGAGAGATTTTTGCCAATGAATGTGGAGGCCTGATGTTGCCCCAAAGCCTTCGAGTAGAGAGATAGCATTCCATAGGTCTGAGTCTGTATTTCTGAGGTATAGAATCATATTATCTGCATATAATGCTATTTTATGCAATTGCCCATGTATTTTTTACCCATCATATGGATTTCCCACCCTGGCTGCGTGTGCTAACGGTTCCACTGCTTTTGCAAATAGGAGGGGGGAGAGGGGACAACCCTGTCTTGTGCCTCTGCCCACTATATATGACTCTGAAATTGGTTTATTTGTCTTGACACAGGCAGTGGGTTCAGCACGTAGCAGTTTTGTCCATCGGATGAAACCTTGTCCCAATCCCAACCTTTCCATAGCTCCATATAAATAGTCCCATCTCAGACTATCAAATGCCTTTTCTGTATCGATTGCTGTTATCACCGCTCCATCCATCTCTGGATGTTGCGGGTGGAATACAAGGCGTCTAACAATGGTGGCCGTACCAAGGTTTGGGATAAAGCCTGTTTGGTCCGGATGGATCAATTGAGGCATGTGTGGGAGGAGACTTGTAACCAGGATCTTACTTAGGATTTTGTAATCCATATTCAACATGGCCAAGGGGCGGTAAGACTGTACTGCTGTAGTTGGTTTTGATGGTTTCAGTAACGGTATCACTAAGGCCTCTCTTGTCGTAGGGAGTAAGCAACCTCTTTCTAGCGCCTTAGCGTAGAGCTCCACCAAGCGAGGAGCTAACTACGTGCGATACATGGCATAGAATTCCACTGAAAGGCCATCTGCACCAGGTACATTGCCCCTGGCCTTCGCTTTGATAACTGTTTTAATCTCAGAAATGGTGATCGGTCCTCCCAGCACGTGCATTTCTTCCCCCTGGAGATGTGGGAGGTTTCCCCATCTCAAGGAACTGCTGGTGCGTCGGAGGAAGGTCCGCTCGATGCGGTGCATATAGGGAGGTGTAATACTCAACAAATCTAACATTTATATCATTTTGCCGAACAAGTCATTCACCATTTGCGGCCTCTAGCCCTAGTATCAGGGAGTTGCGGGGGTTTGGGTTCACCAACCATGCTAGCAAAGTTCCAGCTTTGTCAGTTTCAGCGTGTGCTCGTGCTCTGTAAGATTTATAGTCAAAACAACGCAGTTTCTCTGTTATTGTCGCAACCTCCTCTTTGGGTTCTAAGATTTGTGGTGCAAGGGTGGGGTCAGCTGGTCTCTCACATTCCGGCGTAAGAAGAGTTTTTTCCTTGTCTTCCAGTTCCCAAACCAGAGTATGCTTCACCCCCACTACTTCCGCTATACACCTGCATCTAATTCCCATCTTAAAGGCTTCCCATTCCATTGCTCTAGAGGAAGTGGATATTGCATTCACTGAAAAATAGCCCTTTCTGGCCTCCCCAATAGTCTGGCGAAATACTATGTCATCTAGATTTTCTACTTTTAGTCGCCAAGTTGGTATGCGAGGACACTCTCTTTGCCAGGCTAACAATAAGAGTAAATGGTTGTGGTCAGACAGCATCCTACATCAGTAATCTGATGACTGTGCAGTACTATTAACATCAAGTGTGGTCAGGAAGGCATCCATCCTAACATGAAGGTCATGTACCCCTGAAAAAAAGGAGTAGTCCCTCTCCCCAGGGTACATCTATCTCCAAGAGTCCACTAATCCCCAATTATTTTGCCAGTTTTGGAATGATTTGGCTTCACGTGTTACTGGGGAGTTATTCGGAGGAGGGTGTGATCTGTAGAGAACAGTGTCTGATACACAATTGTAGTCTCCCCCTAATAGTATTGCTTGTGTCAGGAATGGGGCAATTATCCCTGACAGTTTGTTGAGGAAGGGACCTTGATCATGGTTGGGTGCATATATTCCTGCTATTTTGAGGTCTTGGCCTGCCTACTGTCCGGACAGAAGGACACATCATCCATCCGGGTCAATCAGTTCTGTCATTGCCCTAAAGGGTACTCCTGGGCGCACCCATATCAAAATCATCCTAGCAAATACAGACTATGTTGTAGCATATAGTTGGCCCTGCCATCGCCTCTTGAGCGCATCATGCTCTTGAGCTGTAATGTGTCTCCTAAATCAATGCTATGTGTATCCCTCTCCTCTTTAGTTATAATTGAACTTTCTTTATTTTTGCCATGCTATTAAATCCCCTTACATTCCAGCTGATAAAATTATAAATTAGAGAGGACGACAGTGGACTATAGGGCCACTGACTCCCAGGGCAGCCTGAAGAATACCGCCGTTTAGGACGACATGTGGTTGGGCCATTTAGAAGCAGCAGTGAGTGTATTATCCTAAGTGCAAAACTTTTCTCAACTTTCACAACTTTAACACAACCTACCCAACTTCCCCTCCCCAGGAAGGGTGAGATTAACCTTCCCATCCAAACCAGTATATATAACAATACCATTAGTTATCTTGTAGGGGTACTATCAAAGGCTAATGGGAGGAAAACTCTTTGTTCGGGCCTCCCAGCACTGCATCACAGCAGTTACATTATATTTGTTATTGCTTCATTTGTCCCTGTCCACTCTTTCTAAGTGAACCCCAGGGTTAGTACAATTGGAGTTATCATTACCCTAGCTAGGGCGAGGCTCCCTGCTACATCTTTTAGTCAGTTTAAAGAAAAAATACTGGTAAATGGGAAATTCATATGATAGGGTATCTCATTTACAGTTTGTACTTGCATCTGCCTCTGCCTGCTATTAGTGTCAGTGATATCAAAATGTCTTCTCCTCAGATAATCTTGCAGAGGTTCCCGGAGTCACCGCCAGCATCCGGTCCTCGGAGTCATTAGAAAAACTCAAGGCGCGGTCCGAGTCCATGGCATTGTTTGATGCATTGCTCATTCTCAGGGAAGGGGATCCGCTAAGCACACCCAGTGCCTCCGCCACCTCCACCACTCTTTTACACTTCTGCAGGGCCTGACTGTGGGTCGGGGTCGCATTGCTCTTTTCCTTTGCCACTCCTTGTTCAATTTTTTTGTGCTTCAGGTTCAGTTTATCTGAATCTATGGAAGTTTTCAGAGGGATTGAATCCAGCCATTGCCACAGCTGTTGGGGGGCTGTGAAAAATAGTGTCTTGCCATCATGTGTTATTCGGCGTTTTTCTGGAAATAACAAGGCATATCGTATTCTCATTGATCTTAGCTTCTTTTTAGCCTCTATATATGAGGCTCTCTGCTTCTTGACTTCTGGGAATATCATTACACAACTATTTTCAGTTTTCTGTTGTGCTTGGGATAAAATATAATCTTGATCCTTAAAGTATAAGAGTTTGGCCATGTCCGGCCGGGGAGGTGCACCCAGCAGTGGCATCTGGGAAATCGCTCTGTGGGCATGTTCAAGTGTGTAGTATGGGGATAGGCCCTCATGCGCAACATTGTCACAGATCCAATGCTCCAGAAAGTCAGTCATGTCTGCTCCAGTTCCCTCAATTCTTTCCAGTAGGCTGATAATTCTAATATTGCTTGTTCTGGATCTATTTTACGAGTCTTCTGCTTGAGCTTCAAGTGATTTTATATTGCCTTCAAGTGTATTCATGTGGTCTCTGGTTTGGTTGATCTCCGTTGGTACACTCTCCGGGGTACGTTCAGTGGAGGAGCTGCAGTCTGCTAGCTTTTTGTGGTCATCCCGAAGTACCCCAAGGTCTGTCGCTATTGTATTGATTTTGAGTTCTAGTGACTCCCTGGAGGCTGCTATGGCCTGCAGTATGGTCTCCAATGTTGTTTCTGAAGTTTGATCTGCGCAAGTATGTGATGTGGGGGTTACAATTGTGGAGCATGGCAAGCACAGTCCTCTTGGGCCCCCCTGCTCTAGTCCCTCATTCTTCTTCAATGCTTTACCTATGATATAGGGGGTGGTGGGTTACAACACCGCATCAAATTAGGTGCAATGGACTGCGTTCCCCAATGAGCACTATATCTTCCCAGTCCTATCGGTTCCAAGTCTTTCCACTCCGGGTGGCGCCCCCTCGCTCCAGCTTAGGGCATTTGGTTCAGCCGGTGCCAATCAGTACATCTGCCATGACCAAACTGGAGAAAACCTTAAAAACAGCAGGGCCTCTGGGCAACAGTTGTTTGTTAGTTTGGTGGCACTGCTCGCTCTTTGCACTGCTTCCCCTCTGCCCCAGGCCAGCTTTCAGCCCGTGGGGATGCAGGTAGCCAGGGCATGGAGTACGTCTTCTCCCCGCACCCATCCAAAGCCAGTTATCTCAGTGTTGGGGGCCAGTCATCACAGCTCACAGGGCCCCAGTCCTCACATTTGTAGGGTCTTGCACCTCTCCCACGCCTATTATTTTGGCCGCTCCTACACTCCCTGTTACAGGCAGAGGGAGTCTACAGGGCTCTCGGTTAACTCGCCCACAGTCAACACGCCACCCAAGTTGGCCCGCAATACCCTCCAAATAGTTCCACCAGGGGGCGAAGTCCAGACGATCACCCCCAGCACAAGCTGCCAGCCCCAGGCTGCCTGTATACCCCAAGCCGTCAGGCTCAGTTCTTTGGGGGTGGCCCCCCCGAGGTTTCACTTCAGTGCCCCCAAACTCGTTAGGTCACACACTTTTCCCCCTCCCTCCGATCCAGCTCAACTCATGCGTCTCCTGTTCTGGGTAGGGGGGGTTGCAGGGCTCCCCGGTCCTCTCCCAGCCCGCAGCCTTTTTTCCCTCTTTTTTGTTCCTTCCTCCAGAATCCCCCAGGGAGATGAAGATCAGGTGGCATCCCCAGGCACCAAACTCCGAGCAGTGGGGGGGTGGTCGTCTCCATCTCAGTGTCTTTGCTACCAGGATTCTCTGGGCGGCCGTCCACCCTGGACTCCACCGTTGGGCGCCACCAACATGACCAGGTGTTCCAGAATCCTCGTGCCCTCCAGTCATAAACATCTCACTGCCCGGCTCGCCCTGCATTCCTGACGACTCTTCAGTCCCCCAGGGACCTCGTGAATCCCGGCGAAGGCAGGCAAGTATTACCAATTGTCCCCGATCAGCCGCTCGCCCAGGGTCGTGCCGCCAGGTGCCGCCATTTTGTGTTCAAATCTCCTCTGGGCCCTTTGGGCGCGTCTTTGTTCCCAGCCCGTATTGTGAGCTTTTCAGGACCAGAGCCGCACAACCACTTCGGCAGTCCCCCAAGTGCACCCCCCCACAGTCCTTCAGGAGTTACAGGGCCGGGCAGGAAAGAAGTTTTTGTTGTGAACTGCCGAGGTCCACCTGGAGAGCCACTATTTGCATGCTACTCCATTCGTATCAGGCCACGCCCCCTGTCTTGTGACTTTGTTGATGGCACAATTGAGATAGGGTCATTTATCTTTGCTTGACTGTGAGTTATGGTTGTGATAGTGGATCCTAATGCACAGGGTGAATGTATACCAGTCTGATTTATACCCCACAGGTAGAGGCTTCATTTGAAGTGCTTGAATACTTTGATTCTTGTGTGATTGAATATTGTCAATTCTTTAGTGGACCAGACAAAAGTTACTTGTATTGTATTTTGTTACTCTTGTTTGATGCTGAGAAGAGCATGTTTGTACAGATTGTAAAGGAGAGTGAATCGCTGTAAGGAGCGGGAGTGATGTCACAGCATGCCGCGCTGATATTGGTCAGTTAGTGTAGTGCTGCAATGGTATTGGTTGTTTACATTCTAAGGGTTGTTTCTGGTGAACGAGAACTGTGGACAAGGAGTTATTTCCTGGTCTGGAACAACATTCTGTCTGTGATTATTATTATTTGATTGAAAAATGAATTGTTTCAAGGTTGTATGAGATTTGTTTAGAGGAGATGTGCCTGTACCTAGTAGAGAGGGAGAAGAGGCACCTCAGGTCATTATATGGCAACAAACTTAGGGCTCCACATATGTATTTGGCTTGGTCAATGGTACAAGATCACAGAAAAAGAAGGTTTGTTGAGATTTCCACATTATGGCACATTTAACCTAAGAATTATTGAAAAATAGAGAAAGGTATTATATGAGATGACACTACCTCCTAGGCCTGCACAGTATGAGGCACTGAATGCTTGGGAATGTGCTGCTCATGCTACAGAGAAAGTTAAGTATCGGAAGAGTTTGAAAAGCAGTGCATATTTATGCAGGTGCTAGATGAGATGCTGAACAAAAGAAGTTTAGAACTGACATGATAGAGGGAGTTAAATTGTGCTCAGCTTTAACAAGCAAGGCATTCAAGAGAGAGAAAGAAAAGGAAAGAACAAGGAAGTGAAGGATGGAAAGTGAAAGGAGGCAGATGATGTGAGTGAGATCAGTGACAGTGATTCTGGTGATAGCCTTCTACATGCATTATTGTTATAACAAGAAACTCCATATAATGAGAACTAAGTGGAGAGAGGAGATAGCACTAATGGTGGTGGGAATCTTGGATTAGCTACTGCCCCAATAAATGTGATTCCTAGTTCAGTGGGGGTTACACCGGTAAATGTACCTCATAAACCGATGGTAGAAGGTTCACAAATTGTTGTAACTGCTAACCTTCTGATCCAAAATACTGCTGATGCTCTTACTGTTCCAGTTACTATTGGTCCTGTGGTCCCCCTGGTATAAACCTGATCTCCCAGGAAATACAACATATAATTTGGTTGTCCCCAGCACAGCAAATGCTTCAGGTAGTGCTGCTGTCCCCAGCACAGCAAATGCTTCAGGTAGTGCTGCTGTAAGTCCCAATTTGAGAGAATTTGTTCCTCTGATACTAACAAAGACAAGTTCTCTGTGTGGGGCGTGTGCTGATTGGATTTTGAATCTTACAGGGTACAATTCCATAGGTACATATCAGAGACTGCCAACTCCTGGTACTCCTGTATGGGAGCCACCTTTAAATTTCAGTAGCAGTACCCGTGGAGATTGGAATATGTCTAAGGTCCCTATGGTGTTACAGAATCTCAGTGGTAAGGAAATAGATGAATGGGTGAAAGCTTTTAACACCAATACTCCTTTGTGTGAAAGCGGGAGTTCCGAACTGAGTCACGGAACGATTCAGTCACCTGTGAGAGACAATCTGGTGGATGTGACTAAACTCAAGTTTGACTGAAATTAGATGATTAGCAGGAATCTTGAAATGACTTGTTTAGACTCTTACCAAGAAAATGAATTTGTATTTATGTGTAAGGATGTTACCAGACATGCAGGACAAGTTTATGACAAATTATCCGAGTTGTCTCAAAAATATGAGATAGATTTGGACAAGACCACAGCTTTTCAGAGGATTTATTGTGTATGCTTAAGTGAAGAAGACATTGCCTTTATGTGAACTCCAAGGATGAAAACACAAATTAAACAACTAATTCAGAACATTTGGAAATTGTATGAGTTAGACAAATGGGAAACTTGATGGTCGAGAAAGAAAGAACAGAAGAAAGAGACAGGGGAACCACCTCCTCCTGTAGCAGGAGAGTCAAGCTCATCCAATTTCTCACTGAGAGAAGTGTCAAGTGGAACTTATCTTTTGTGCCTTGGAGTGGAAGTGATCTTGCATCATTAACTAACAACTTTCCAAAGCTGGGGCAAAAAACAGCAGAGTGGTACAATCAGGTTGAGCGATTTGTGAACATTTTACAAGTGTTGTGGGTTGAATATTCAGTTCAACATTGTGGTTCCGAGTGACTTGTGGGCTGAATGTAAGATAGCTGTTGAATGGCCTTAGTCAGAACCGCCGAATAGCCTAGTGGTGAAAGGCCCTTCGCCGTTGGTGAGGAAAAAGTATCAGCAAGTGATGACATTTTTGAAGTCAAAAGTGAGGCCCAAAGATATTAATTGGATCAAAATTGACAGAACGATTCAAGAACCTAAAGAGTTGATATGTGCTTATTATGAGAGATTGGTGCAGGAGTTTAGGCACTATTGTGGAATGGAGACACTTGAACCTAACCATATGGGACATTTTGTGTTCTGGTTTGTGACTGGATTGAGACCTGAAATTAGCATGATGATTCAGCAGCATTTGGTTTGTTTGTTAAATCTGTTGATGAGAATTTGAGATATGCAAAGTACTAAAGTGATGAAATAGGAATGAAACAGAAGAAATTGAAGGAGAAGGTAATGGTTGTGCAGATGAAGGATGCTCATAGAAATAGCCAGATCCAGCCTTTTGTAGGGAATGTTGGTAGTATGCAAGAGTGTATCAGCAGGGAACTACTGCGATGCAGAGTTGAGGTCAAGATGTCCCAGTAGATCCCAGTACATGGATGGATAGGGCAGTCTGAAGAAGGCAAACCCTTGTTAGTTTTGCAATAAATTGGGGCATTGGAAGAAGGAATGTTGTCTTAATCCAGCTGATCAACTCCAGAATTCACGCTCCAGGGTAACAACCTCTTACAGATGCAAAATGTGCAAAGACAGAGTACAGAATTTCGACATCCCACAAGCTCCAATGATGTAGGTTCCACATTGCCAAATGCCACAGCAAAATGCAAACACGAAAGCATGGACACCCATCACCAAAGCATGGCCACTGCACATACCCATATACCCCCCTAAACCATTATCACACAAGGTCCTACACAGGAATGCAAGCACTGGGGTACAGGGTCATCCACCCATTGCACACCATGGCACACACAGATGCAATAATCATGCCTTTACACCCCTACAGGACCCCTACCCAACGTCACCGGACAGGAGGGTCCAGATATGTCCACTCCACCGACAGAAGAGGCCCACAGTGTTGACAGCAGCTCTGTCCAACTGGATCTAGATGACCAGCCCGGCCCATCTGGGACCTCGGGACAGTCGGTTCCCCTCACACTGGCACAGGCCACTACAGAGCTTCTCCCCACCCACCCAGCGGGCCCATACCTCTGTCCCCAGGACACCTCAATCAGCAGTGTGTCCACCACTACAGGGAAACCATGCTAACCCACCACCCCAACAACACCAGGGACCTGGGGGCAGTAGTAGTGGGCACACGGTTCAGGGGACAGAGGCCCAGGGAAACAGGGGAACTGGGAAGGCTCCTGTGCGACAGGGGGAGGACAGGCCCAGGGAACCCACTCTCCATGAGGCCCTCTCCAACATCATGGCAATCTACCACCATTCCCAGGAGATGATGGCAACAGTACTGGCCAAGTTTCAGGAGACCCAGCGGCTGCAGGAGGAACAGTATTTGGTGTTCAGGGAGGAACTCAAATCCATCAATTCCACCCTGGGCACCATTGTAGGGGTGCTGAAGAAACTCATCAACACCAGGAGGGACACTGTGGCACAACAAGGGGCCCCTGACACTAGCCTGGACGTCAGCCGGCACTAGTGGACAGGAGGCACCGCCACAGGACCACCACACCAGCACCCCACCCCCTGCAGATGGAGAACCACCCCGCAAGCAGTCCCTGAGATCCAGGACAAATGAGACCACCCTGATTGTCATCCTTCTGTCCCACTTTGTTACCCTGTCCATACTTAAACTGCCCCAGCTCCGCTTCCTATGCCCCTTTGGACAATGCACCTGTGAGACTAATAGACTGGACTCTGCCATGGACATTCCTCCACCATCACCCCTAACCATTTTACAACCCTCTCCACTATTTAGCACTTAAATAAACACCCTTAAATCACAAAACAATATGGAGCCAGTCTGTGCTTTCACAATTGTGTATTTGCAATAACTGAGGGAAATAGCAATGTCCATTTTATTGTCAACATACCTATGTCACACAGCTCTAGTCCATGCGGAAACAAAGCAGATGTCACACAGTGGGACCCACATCTGTGAAATCGAAAGGGAAAGTGACAACTCAGTGACCATACACTGGGTGAAAATGACAGACAGATGAGAGGTAGTAGAATTAAATCAGATGTAGCAGCCAGTGTTGTCTTCTTACCTGTGTCTCACTGGAAGTATTGCAGGATCACTGTGTTCCTGTTGTCTATGGGGGTGATTCTAACTTTGGCGGGCGGCGGAGGCCACCCGCCAAAGTTCCGCCGGCAGAATACCGCTACGCGGTCAGAAGACCGCCGCGGTAATTCTGAGTTTCCCGCTGGGCTGGCGGGCGACCGCCAGAAGGCCGCCCGCCAGCCCAGCGGGAAACCCCTTCCCATGAGGATGCCGGCTCCGAATGGAGCCGGCGGAGTGGGAAGGGTGCGACGGGTGCAGTTGCACCCGTCGCGATTTTCAGTGTCTGCTATGCAGACACTGAAAATCTTAGTGGGGCCCTGTTAGGGGGCCCCTGCAGTGCCCATGCCATTGGCATGGGTACTGCAGGGGCCCCCAGGGGCCCCACGACACCAGTTACCGCCAGCCAGGTTCTGGCGGTCAAAACCGCCAGAACCAGGCTGGCGGTAAGGGGGTCGGAATCCCCATGGCGGCGCTGCCTGCAGCGCCGCCATGGAGGATTCCTCAGGGCAGTGGGAAACCGGCGGGACACCGCCGGTTTTCCGTTTCTGACTGCGGCTGTACCGCCGCGGTCAGAATGCCCTGGGATGCACCGCCAGCCTGTTGGCGGTGCATCCGCGGTCGTTGGCCCTGGCGGTAGTCTACCGCCAGGGTCAGAATGACCCCCTATGTCCTATATTTCTGCTTCCTCGTCTTCACTGTCCACAGGCTCTACAGCTGCCACAACACCTCCATCTGGACCATCCTCCTGCAGAAAAGGCACCTGTCATCGCAAAGCCAAGTTGTGAAGCATACAGCAGGCCACGATGATCTGACACACGTTCTTTGGTGAGTAGAATAGGGAACCACCTGTCATATGGAGGCACCTGAACCTGGCCTTCAGGAGGCCGAAGGTCCGCTTTATAATCCTCCTAGTTCACCCATGGGCCTCATTGTAGCGTTCCTCTGCCCTTGTCCTGGGATTCCTCACTGGGGTCAGTAGCCATGACAGGTTAGGGTAACCAGAGTCACCTGCAAATGTCGAGGGACAACAGTTAGACACACACTAACTCATAGGGACATCCCCAGACCCAGACACCTAGTCACACTGTATTGGGTCCGTGTCCTCACCTAATAGCAACACACGGTGCCTCTGGAGTTGCCCCATCACATAAGGGATGCTGCTATTCCGTAGAATATAAGCGTCATGCACTGAGCCAGGAAATTTGGCATTCACATGGGAGAGGTACTGGTCTGCCAAACACACCATCTGCACATTCACAGAATGGTAACTCTTCTGGTTTCTGTACACCTGTTCACTCCTGCGTGGGGGGACCAAGGCCACATGTGTCCCATCAATGGCACCTATGATGTTGGGGATATGTCCCAGGGCATAGAAATCACCTTTCACTGTAGGCAAATCGCTCACCTGAGGGAAAACGATGTAGCTCCGCATATGTTTCAGCAGGGCAGACAACACTCCGGACAACACGTTGGAAAACATAGGCTGGGACATCCCTGATGCTATGCCCACTGTAGTTTGAAAAGACCCACTTGCTAGGAAATGGAGTACTGACAGCACCTGCACTTGAGGGGGGATTCCTGTGGGATGGCGGATAGCTGACATCAGGTCTGGCTCCAACTGGGCACACAGTTCCAGGATTGTGGTACGATCAAGTCTATAGGTGATGATCACATGTCGCTCCTCCATTGTCGACAGGTCCACCAGTGGTCTGTACACCGGAGGATGCCGCCATCTCCTCACATGCCCCAGCGGACGGTGCCTATGGAGGAGAACAGCGAGCAGAGAGTCATCCAACTCTGAGGTACGTAAACACAGCTTAATTGGAAAATATTAGCAAATCGACATATGCCTGTATTAGTGTTTATGCAAGGCCTAGATATGTGTGACGCAGTCCAAAATAATGCCATGTGGCCCCTTGAAATGGCGGCTGCCTGACCTGGGAAGTAGGACAAGGGGATATGAGGTAACTGTGCTGGCGTTGTACACCGTCGCGGTAGGCGGTCGAAGACCGCAGCGTAATCCTGCATTGCTTAACATTGGACCCTATCGGTCCCAGGAGCCAATGACGATGTACGCCGTCGATGATGGTACGAACCGCCACGGACATGACCACCATTTTCTATCTGTTCAATCACTTGATACTTGATCTTCGACAGGAGAGGACCTACACTGCAAGTGCTGCTGTGACCTCAGTCTGGAAGAGACAATGGCTTGTGTGTCTGGGGAAAGGGCTCCTGCCTTCAGCACGGAGGAGTTGGAGAAACTAGTGGATGGGATCCTCCTCCAGTACACGCTACTCCACGGTCCTCCAGACAAACAGGTAAGTACACTGTGAGCATGCTGTATGGGCAATGCCTGTGTGGAGTGGTGTGGATGAAAGATAGGGGGGGTGAGAATGAGGCGTGCATGAAACGACGGTGAGTGCATGTGCATCATGGCAAGGGTAGGGATGCGGGCCAATGACTGTGACGGTGCGGACGGTAATATCTTCTCCTTTATCCCTGTACCATTCCTGTAGGTCAGCGCCCACCAGAAGAAGGACATTTGGCGTGCCATCGCCAAGGAAGTCCGGACCCTAGGGGTCTACCACAGACGGAGCACCCACTGCCGGAAAAGATGGAGGAAATTTGCCGCTGGAGCAAGAAGACAGCGGAGGCCCAGCTGGGGATGGCCTCCCAATATGGGAGGGGTGCCCATCGCACCATGACCCCTCTGATGTTCAGGATCCTGGCGGTGGCGTACCTGGAGTTGGATGGGCGCTTGAGGGCATCACAGCAGCCACAAGGGGGTGAGTACACTCTCATTCTGCTGATTCAGCGCGCATTGGAGGTGTCTGGGTGGGGGAGGTGGGCTGTGGATTCCCCTAAGCCAGGGCGAGTTTAGTAGGCAAGGTCCCTTCTTAAGGCAGGCCCTGTGGCACCTCACCCCACCTGTGTACAGTGCCAACTACACCTAGTCAGGCTCCTGTGACATCCATGTGTGCAGCAATGGGGCATAGCCTTGTAACCCATGTCCCTGGGATTAATTAGGGGACTCCAAGTGCACGGCGTAGTGCAGGGGGCTTCTGTGTCTGTAGTGTCCGCCAACGGTACCGGTATTGCATGCACTCAACATGTCTTTCTTCTGTCTTCCCCCCCCTTTTTGTGGTCTCCCTGTTTTTGTGTGCATTAGCATCATCAGGCGGAGGAGCAGTGGCACCGGAGCAGGAGGGAGCTGCATCCCACATGGCCCTGGAGGGCGACACAACGGAGTCTGAATTCACCAGTGGGACGGAGGGCGAGGGGAGCTCCACGGCGGGGACAGGGGCTGAGACCAGCGATACGGACTCCTCCTTTGAGGGGAGCTCCCCTGCGGTGGGGGGCCCATCTGTGCCCCCCCGCATCTACAGGTACAGCCGCCAGCCCCCCTACCAGCACCGTCCTCCCAGCAGCCCCTCAGCGTGTGTCCCGTGCCCGCTCACCCAGGAGGGTGGGCATCTCCTTCTCCCCAGGCACCTCAGCCCCTGCCCCTGTCGCCCCTGCTTCCCTCAGTGAGGAGGCCATTGACCTCCTCAGGTCCCTCACTGTTGGGCAGTCTACCATTTTGAATGCCATCCTAGGTGTAGAGAGGCAGTTGCAACAAATCAATGCATACCTGGAGGGCATTCATTCTGGTCAGGCAGCCCATCAGCGAGCTTTTCAGACTCTGGCCTCAGCACTGATGGCAGCCATTGTCCCTGTCTCTAGCCTCCCCCCTCCAACTTCCTCCACCCAGACCCAAACCCCTGTACCTCTGCCTATCCCAAGCACACCATCAGACCAGCATGCACACACCTCAACACACAAGGGAAGCTCTGGCAAACATAAGCACCACACATCCCACAGGCACTCACGCAAGCATCATACACATGCAGACACACCAACATCCACTGCCTCCACTGTGTCCCCCTCCTCCACGTCTCCCTCCTCCCTCCCTCCCTGTCTCATCTCCACTCACACCTGCATGCACTACATCCTCAGCCACTACGTCCATCACCAGCACACCCACCACCACACCCCGCTCACGTGCAGTCACCACCCCCACTACCATTCACACATCCACTGTGTCCTCTACCAGTGTGTCTGTGAGCCCTCCTCCCAAACTACACAAACGCAGACACACACCCACCCAACAGCCATCCACCTCACGACAGCCTCCAGCTCATGCACCTTCACCCAAAGTCAGCAAACGTACACCTCCTACAACCACTACCTCTTCCTCCGCTCCCAAACCCCCTCCATCTACCCGTCCCAGTGTTCCCAAAAAACTTTTCCTGTCCAACCTTGACCTCTTCCCCTCACCTCCCCCAACCCTTCAGTCTCCTAGGGGGTGTAACTGTAATGAATCATGATGTTATAGTGTGTGTGTTGTCGTGGGTGAGGGTGGGGGTGGGAGTGTTACGTGTTGCGTGTGTGTGTCACTGTTTTTTCCCTCCCCCTTCCCCTGTCTCGTAGGTGCAGTACTCACTGTGGTCTTCGCCGCCGGCGTTCGTGCTCCTGGTAGAGGAGCATGAAGATAAAGGCTGGTAGAATCTGAAGTTCCGGTTCCATGGCATCCTGGTTCCTCGTGGGATGAGTAGAGGTAAGCGTTTCCCCTTCCAAGTCCCGTTTATGCCGTGTTTTTGTTCGCGGTGAATCCGCCCCAAAAAAGGTGGCGGATTGGCCTGTTGTAATTCTGTGGGCGGTACATTGTCCTCCGTCTGTCTGTTGGCGGTTACCGCAGCGGTGTTTGTTTGTACCACCTTGGTGGTCGGAGTGTTAAAGTGGCTGTCTATGTTGGCGGTTTCCGCCACGGTCGTAATTCCCTTTTTTTTCCGATGGCCTGTTAACACCGACCGCCAGGGTTGCAATGACCACCATAATCTTTTCTTGTGAATGGGAATGTTTCAGGATGGTGTCTCTGTCAAAATAATTCAGCAGTTTTGCAATAACTGGATGGGGTTTGCCCCGGGAGGAGGCCGGCGTATTAAGTCCGTGTGGGCCTGCTCGATCACAAAACATGGGGAGAAGGCTCCCGCTAGCAGACAGTCGTGAAGCAATTGATCCAAGAACTGTACATTGAGGCACCCTCACAGCCCTCTAAAAATCCGACAAAGCGCAGGTTATTGCGGCGTGCCCTTCGCCCTTCCTTCAGTATCGTCTACGCGTGTCACCAACTCCCTGGTCACAGAGGTAAGCTTGGACACAGTAGCCTGCAGGGCTGCAACTGAATCCTTTACCTCGGAGATCTGGGCCTTGGCCTCCGTAATCCTCTCATATGCATTGTGGAGTTCTTGTCACAGCAGGTCACCTCCAAGCCCACAGCACCTATCTTGGCAACAAGTACATGATGGTGGCTAGCAGAGCTGCATTATCTGAGACCGCCACCCTCTAACAATCCAGTGCAATCTGTGGCAGGGGGCCACTAAAATGACCTGATGCTTTGCCCCATGTGTTGATGAGTCTTCACAGTGCACCTGATCGAAAGACAGGACTGTCTCCCCATGAGATAATAATGGGCAGAGCTATTAGATCGCCAGCTATACCCACGAATGCACTTGTGAAGATTACAGATGATGTGATCCTTGATTACTACAAAGAGCTAGCTGATGTGATGCGTTCTGTGTTTCTTCAGGTTGGAGAAGCCAGAACTCCTCTGTGTCAGGATCAGTGCCATGACTTCAGTACGGCGACTGGGTCGTGGAGAAGAAACACGTAAGGAAGATATGTTTGGAGCCTCGTTGGTGTGGGCCATATCAAGCCATCTTGGTGACAACGACACCTGTTAAGTGTGGAGGTCTCCCTAACTGGATACATGCTTCCCATAATCACAGAATTGATGGTACCATTTATGTGACACCACCTGTCCCAGAAGTACTGGTGGTGATGAAAAGACAACAGTAACAGATAAGTCAAGCTGTTGGGGATCAAAGAGAGCAAAGTGAGCCTGAAACAGCACATGCTTGGTTTGAGGGGGTCTGGAGACAACCACAGTTGAAACTGGGACAGAAGAGTCTTGTTCTATAGTGTCAAATGAGTCAACTTCAGATTCAGATCCTGAAGAAGAACCTAGTGCTGTTAGAAAGCAAGTGGAAGCTGGACACTGTTGGCCCAGAAGACAAGAAAGAGAGAAACTGAGTTTACCCAAGGAGCATGTGCCTCAAATAATTCCAGAGGACACTGAGAACTCTGATTTTAGTGAAAGTGAGAACGTAGTGATTGGCACTGAGGATATCTAAAAGAACCAGAGTGCCCTATCAAAGGTACTCTTTACCTGAATGGATGTACGTTGTTGTAAATTAAAGAGAGAAAGGGTTGGGAGTTTTGGGATAACGCTGCAGCTCCAACTGAACCTCCTTGAATTGAATGCTGTGCTCAAATTTTAGTTTGAGTTTTCTGTGTTGTTAGACTAAGACACTTGACACTGGATGTGATTATTACTGAATTTGAATTGTGTCTCAAGTAAAGACTTTGCATTGACTTTGTTAGGGAATTAGCAAGAGTACCGAGGTGCGAGGCTGGAGAAGAAGAGAAGGTTATCCTTTATTAGAACACAGAAAAGGGCTAAGGAAGACTCATAAAGACCTTTGTAAATAAATTTGTTGCATTTTTAGCACACAGACTTTGTTTTGCCACTTTGCACAAGTGAAACTTAAGCAAACCATTACTGCTGCATTTTATTATGAATTTAGAGAGATCATGGAACCTTCAAATAATAACACAAGTAGACCTAGATACATACTTACAGGAATGCTAGTTGTAATATTCCTAATAATAATCGCTCTGCTTAAAGGGTTGCGCTTACCTACACAGTCTAGTATAGAGGATATTAGTTCTATAAGTGTCCATCAGACCCTGTTTCCTACCAATGATAAAATATACTCACTAATTGAGAAAGATTTGAAAGAAAACACTTCTAGAGGAGATCTTTCATCAAATGTTTATTCTAAGTTGCTTCATGAGTACATTGACAGTATGGATGCAAGGGATTGCCACATTTATAAGCAATTACCTGCTTCAGTTTAATAAGGCATCACATTCCTTTTACCTACAAAGTTTCCTGTAGTCTTTTATTGAGCATATTTTATAGACAGGATAATTTTCAATATTATTTTTCGAATTATGATTTAGTTCTTCAAGAAGTACCTTTGTTTAAACACCTCAATAAAAATCCTTATTTTAAAGGTGCAGGAATAGCAAGTAAATATTTTGCATCTCGTATGACACTAGACACTAGACACTGCATATGCATACATACATAATTTGGCTTGTGAATGACAGAAGTAGAGATAATGTTTTTGAATCTAATGGAAGGCAGAATAAGGTATCTAGAGTCTAAAGGCCTGATTATAGGACTCAGCAGATGGGTCACTCTGTCACAACAGTGACAGGTATCCCTTCTATCGAAATCGAAATCCCATGGGACATTATGGGATTTAGATTTTGGCGGATGGGAAATCAGTCACCATTGTGACAGAGTAACCCATCCACCGAGTTCTAAATCGGACCCTAGGTCTGAAACAGATGAAGGCCTTAAAAGACAGCAGAGGTGGAATAGAAAAGGAATTGAATATCAAGTGAAGGGAAACCAACCAGCTCTAGCTTTTGATTGGCAGCATAAGAAAAGGTTGTGCATACGATTTGACCAAAGTTATTTGAATCTATTATTTACAGGGAACAGTGAATGTGAACATACCTTTGTAGTTATAGGAAAGAGTGAATTGTTTTTATTTGCAAAGGATCCTGTGATTTCCGAAGTATACTTTATTTGTGGAAAGAATGCTCACTTTCAAATTGCTCAAGGGATGGTATTGTACATGTTATTTAGGTATAGTATTTCCAAAGATTTATCATGTGGAACATTTTGATGATCCTGTATGGGAAACAAAAACTATGGGGGTTATTACAACTTTGGAGGAGGTGTTAATCTGTCCCAAAAGTGACGGTAAAGTGACGGATATACCACCAGCCGTATTACGAGTTCCATAGGATATAATGGACTCGTAATACGTCTGGTGGTATATCCGTCACTTTACCGTCACTTTTGGGACGGATTAACACCTCCTCCAAAGTTGTAATAACCCCCTATAACTAGGAGTAGTGGTAGTGCTGGAGAAATAGTGGGAGATATCTTTTTAGTGCAGTGATTCTATCTGTTGGTGTGATTATGAATGATTTGAAAATTAGGACGTTGCCTACATAGTGGATAAACTGGCAAAGAGTACAGCAAATTCCTTATTCCTTGTGACTGCTGAGATAGACTTGCATTAGATCTTATTTTCACAAAAAAGGCAGAGTATGCCGGATGCTAAACGTTCAGCAATGTTGTACCTACAGCTCAGACAAAAGTAAGGATTTGGAGAAATACATTAATTACTGGCTTGGAGAAGGATTTGGAAGGGTTGGAAGAAATAGGTGTGTGGGAGACGATTGGGGATGGGTTTGCTGCTGTAGGCAGATGGTATGGAAACGTAGGAAATGGAATTGTGGGTTTGGTTCTGAAACCGTTGTGGGTTATTGCCATTTGTACAATAGTTTTAGTTGTTGGTTCCAACATTTGGGAAAGGATGATAGCTAAACAGGCAGTTAAAAGAAAGAGAGTGGTTGGCAGCTGGAAGCGAATCAGTGGAGATATTATGATGATATGAAGCGTCTGGAGGAGTCTTGATGGAAATTGATGAAAACTGCAAGGTTTTAGTCAGTCTCATTAAAGGATTCTACTATGATTGTGATGACTGAATTCGTCATCAGAAGGGGATTGACAACACATAATTTTGGTTGCACCATCATGTGTTATCGAAGTAATATAACAATGTTATCTCCAACACATATATCATATGTCTTTAGGTTACTATTGTAAAGTGGAGAATTCAAATTGTATTATAGAAGGTGCATTCAAAGTAAAAGACTGGAAATTCTTATATATGTGTATTCTAATGTTTGATTTTAACATGCTGAAATGTAGTAGTCATGCACATTTATACCTGTTTTCTAATTATGGTATTATTGTGAAACTATGTATAATACGTTTAATGTATAATTGTTGGTTCATTTATAATTGTGAAGATGCACTTATAATCATATATTTTGAATGTGCATTCAATGTCTTATGAAGTTAGCATAACCAAAGCCCTGAAACATTTTATTTCTTGTGTTTAATCTTTAACGTCAAGTTTTGCTCTTGTTTCAATATTTTTTTCAGGTGCATTTGTGTGAGTCTCCAGTTATTAAAAAGGCATATTGTGTGTAAAAGATAATATGGTACAGGAGGATACTTTGGCAAGGACAAAGGCGCGCTAATGAACTGAGAAGAAAAGACTCCTGTTTGTGCACCACACACAAAGAAACTTTCAAGGTTGTCCTGATGTTCAATTTGTGGGAGGTGAGACTTGAGGGTGTTGCCAATTTCAACTATGCATGGAAGATGGAATATGCTGCTGTTGATGATGTGGACTTCACGAAGAATCTGTAAGTTTAATTGGTATCTGCCTAGTTAGATTCCCTTGGTACTTTGGGGGAGGTACGGACTTCTCTATCTTTATTCCTTTGTGGATTTATGCCATACACCACCTCTCTATCAGAACTCCTACTGAGGTTTCTGTTATGCTGTCACTTTCCTATATTTCCTAAGACTTAATTAGGAGTTACATTTAGCTTAGCTAAGGGTATTTAGATTAACTTAGATTCCCCAAAGATCAGGCAAGAGGACCCCACTTATATACTTATCATCAGATTCTGTTTCTCATCTTTTGTATTGCTTCAACTGAAATTCTTGTATGCCTTATGCTTATTCGATTCAATCTCATTCAACACTTTACTTCACCTTTGGCGATTTTGTACTTTAATAACATGTTCTTGAGATTCATGCACATCAGTTTGGCTCTTAATTTGCAATAAGCATTTTCACTTTATTTACTGCCTCCTGGATTTAATGTGTGACCAAATAGATTACACTGTTAATTGATATGAAGGGTGGGGTTTTAACTCTCTTTACCCCTCAAGTACCCCAAAAAAGGACCGCCTGAGCATCATCAATGGCAAAAGCAAGTTCTCTGATTTTCAACATTTGTGTTCCCAATACTTTAGAACACATTAACAGGCATATATTTAAAATGAAGTGCGGTTCTCCCACTGACGCACACCTGCTCTATAAATCTTTTAAAAGTCTTGGCACTTTCCATCGTGCCTGGCCATATAGACATATTCCAGCATGTTTTTGCCTCATCTGTGGGATACCAGCTAGCACTGACTTATTGTAAACTGATTTCTCCTCAAATCAAAGCGACATTTCTGGAGTTTTTCAGATGTTTTGATGAGTCTTTTGTAGGTTTTAGCCCCAGGCAGAGGTATTGAATAGGTCTCTTACTGCAACCTTGAACCATCTATTAGCTACTCCTGGCAATGGTGCCACTGCCCTGGTCCAGCAATATCTGTCAGTGGCTTTTGACATTTCTGACCACACTATCTTGCTTGATTGCCTCTAGTTTATATGTTTGCAAGAAGCTGTACATGCTTGATTCAAATATTTCTTGTCTGTGAAATATCGAACAACTTTTCATCCCTTGTTTTAAATAAGTGCCCCACCTCTTAATTGTGGAGCACCACAGATCACCTCTTTGTAAATCACCTTTTTTACGCTGTTGGGGAGGTTGTTCCACTTACACGATGCACTTTTACATATGTGCCCAAGAGACTCCGATCCTGCTGAACTTTCAACGGTATCAAGAGATTAATAACAAGAACTTACATTAGCACATTGTGATGACTATAGACTTGATGTGTAAACACAGGTTGCTGTTGCATAATGTCAAAACAAAGATTATGTTTTTGTTGGTTGTGAAATGAGCTACTTGTAGAAGCTCAAAACCTAGGGCCTAGTTTATATCTTGGCAGTATGAATACTCAGTTGCAACTCAGTGCCCATCAGTGCCAGGAGGGAAACATCACTTACATTGTGGTGAATGAAACCACGATGCACAATGCATTTACAACGCATATGCGTTTACCACGCATGGTTTCACCATGCATGACTTCCCCACGAATAAACCTTTACCACGCATGCCTTTACAACTAATTTCAATGTAAAGGCATGAATGGTAAAGGTGTAAAGGTTTTAAAGGTAAGTACAGGTAAGTATTCAGTGGGTTGAATGATGTATATATATATTTATTTATATATATATATATATATATATATATATATATATATATATATATATATACACACATATAGGGGGTCATTACAACATTGGCGGTAAAAGGCGCTTACCGCCGTGCCGAAGACCGTCAATACACCGCTGCGGCCGCGCAAATCCGCCACAGCTATTATGACCCACATCTCGGAATCCGCTGAAATTCAGACACCCACACATGTCCGCCACACCAAAGGTCAGTGATAAACTGGCGAAAACAAATCCTCCACCGTCACACCAACAGAAACACGCCCATGCTATCACGACCCACGAATCCATGTGGCGGTCCTTCAACCGCGGTATTCCATTGGAGGTACACACCGCCGCGCTCAAAATACACACACATCTCCAAAACAAGGCCACATTGGACAATTCAAAATACACACACCTGATACATATACAAACACCACTCCCACACACCCAACACAATACAAAACACACACCCACATCACCCACAAACCCCTACGACCAAAAATTATTGACGAAGGCCAGAGAGAGAGCACAGCATAGACAACCCCACCACACAGAGGCACACAACACCATCACCCACACAACATCCATGCACAAAACACCACACACCAGTACACATCACCACACTCATCACCACATACACCACCCCACACATCACCTACACCACCCCATGGCACGGCAAAGACACCCCAGGTTCTCCGAGGAGGAGCTCAGGGTCATGGTGGAGGAAATTGTACGGGTAGAGCCACAGCTATTTGGATCACAGGTGCAGCACACCTCCATAGCTAGGAAGATGGAGCTATGGCAAAGAATAGTCGACAGGGTCAACGCAGTGGGACAGCACCCAAGAAATAGGGAGGACATCAGGAAGAGGTGGAACGACCTACGGGGGAAGGTGCGTTCCGTGGTTTCCAGGCACAACATCGCGGTTCAGCGGACTGGCGGCGGACCCCCACCTCCTCCCCCACAACTAACAACATGGGAGGAGAAGGTCTTGACCATTATGCATCCTGAGGGCCTCGGAGGAGTCGGTGGAGGAATGGACACTGGTAAGTCAAATCTTAACTATCATCTCCCCCACCCTACCTGCATGCTATCACACCCCCCCAACCCCACCCCCTCCCCTATCACTCCAACTCCTCACTAATGTACTAATAACACAAACCAGCCATCCCAACACCAAGCCCTGCATGACACAACAAAGCATGGTCACCCCTCACAAAAGCATGCCCACTGCACATACCCATAACACCCCCCCAACCATCATCACACAAGCCCTCACACAGGAATGCTAGCACTGGGGTACACGCTCACACACCCATTGCACACCATGACACACACAGATGCAATAATCATGCTTTTACACCCCTGCAGGACCACTACCTAACGTCACCAGAGAGGAGGGTCCAGACATCTCTACCCCACCCACAGAAGAGTCCCACAGTGATGACAGCAGCTCTGGCCAACTGGATCCAGATGACCAGCCCGGACCATCGTGGGCCTCGGGACAGTCGGTTCCCCTCGCACAGGCACAGCCCAACACAGACCTTCCACCCTCTGGAAACACCAGCACAGCACCCACCCAGCGGGCCCATACCTCCGTCCCCAGGACACGTCAATCAGCTGTGTGTCCACCACTACAGGGAACTCAGGATAACCCACCACCCCAACAACAACAGGGACCTGGGGGCAGTGGTAGTGGGCACACGGTCCAGGGGACGGAGGCCCAGGAACACAGGGGAACAGGGAAGGCTGCTGTGCGACAGGGGGCGGACAGGCCAAGGGAACCCACTCTCCACGAGGCCCTCTCCTCCATCATGGGAGCATACCACCACTCCCAGGAGACGATGGCTACGGTCTTGGCCAAGTTTCAGGAGACCCAGCACCTGCAGGAGGAACAGTATTTGGGGTTCAGGGAGGAACTCAGAACCATCAGCTCCGCCCTGGGCACCATCGTAGGGGTGCTGAAGGACATACAGAACACCATGAGGGACACTGTGGCACTCCAAGGGGCCCCTGACACTAGCATGGACGATGAACTGCCCACCAGCTCCGCCGGCGCTAGTGGACAGAACGCCCTGCCACAGGACCACCACACCAGCACCCCACCCCCTGCAGACGGAGAACCACCCCGCAAGCGGCCCCTGAGATCCAGGAACAGGACAGAGCACGATGGCAAGACCACCCTGATTGTCATCCCACTGTCCCACTTTGTAACCCTGTCCATATTGGAACTGCCCCAGCTCCACTTCTTATGCCCATATGGGCAGTGCACCTGTGATACTAGTAGACTGGACTCTGCCATGGACATTCCTCCACCATCACCCATCACCATTTTACCACCCCCTCCAATAATTAGCACTTCAATAAACACCCTTGAAGCACAAAACAATCTGGAGTCAGTCTGTGATTTAGAAAATGTGTATTATCTATGACAGTGACAAAATCCGTTCTCAATTGTAATGTCAACAAACCTATGTCACACATCACAAGTCCATGAAGGATGCAAGCAGATGACACACGTTGGTAACCACACCGGTGAAACCGTAATGGAAATGTACAACTCAGTTACCAAATACTGCTTGAAACTGACAGACAGGATAAAGGTAGAAGTGTGAAAGTACTTGTAGTAGGCAAGAAAGTGTTCTCACCTGTGTGTCACAGGAAATATTGCTGGATGACTGAGTCCCTGTTGTCAATGTCTTCTTCCTCTGCTTCCTCCTCATCACTGTCCACAGGCTCCACAGCTGCCACAACACCGTCATCTGGACCATCCTCCTGCAGAAAAGGCACCTGGCGTCGCAAAGCAAGATTGTGAAGCATACAGCAGGCGATGATGATCTGGCACACCTTCCTTGGTGAGTAGAATAGGGAACCACCTGTCATATGGAGGCACCTGAACCTGGCCTTCAGGAGGCCGAAGGTGCGTTCAATCACCCTCCTAGTCCGCCCATGGGCCTCATTGTAGCGTTTCTCTGCCCTGGTCCTGGGATTCCTCACTGGGGTCAGTAGCCATGACAGGTTGGGGTAACCAGAGTCCCCTAATAGCCACACCCGGTGCCTCTGGAGTTGACCCATCACATAAGGGATGCTGCTATTCCGCAGGATGTAGGCGTCATGCACAGAGCCAGGGAACATAGCATTTACCTGGGAGATGTACTGGTCTGCCAAACATACCATCTGTACATTCATGGAATGATAACTCTTCCGGTTCCTGTACACCTGTTCACTCCTGTGGGGGGGGACCAGAGCTACATGGGTCCCATCAATGGCACCTATGACGTTAGGGATATGTCCAAGGGCATAGAAGTCACCTTTAACAGTAGCAAAATCCTCAACCTGAGGGAAAACGATGTAGCTCCTCATGTGTTTCAGCAGGGCAGACAACACTCTGGACAACACTTTGGAAAACATAGGCTGGGACATCTCTGATGCCATGGCCACTGTTGTTTGAAAAGACCCACTTGCAAGGAAATGGAGCACTGACAGCACCTGCACTTGAGGGGGGATTCCTGTGGGATGGCAGATTGCTGACATCAGGTCAGGCTCCAACTGGGTACACAGTTCCTGGATTGTGGCACGGTCAAACCTGTAGGTGATGATTAAATGTCGCTCCTCCATGTCAACAGGTCCACCAGCGGTCGGTACACCGGAGGATTCCGCCATCTCCTCACATGTCCCAGCTGACGGTGCCTAGGAAGGACAACAGCGACCACAGAGTCAAGCAACTCAGAGGTATGTACCCACAGCTACACAGAACACGAAACATAATCCAAAAAGTTGTCTGTAAGTGTGTTGAGTCCAGGCCTAGGTATGTGTGACGCAGTTAAAAATGAAGCCATGTGGGCCCCTGAAATGGCGGCTGCCTGACCTCTAAAGTGGGACAATGGGATGTGAGGTAAGTGCGCTGGCGTTGTACACCGTCGCAGTAGGCAGTCGAAGACCGCTGCGCAATGCTGCATTGGTTAACATTGGACCCTATGGGTCCCAGGAGCCAATGACGAAGTGCGCCGGCGGTGATGATACGCACCGCCACGGACGTCACCGCGATTTTCTATCTGTTCAATCACTCGATACCTGATCTTCGACAGGAGAGGACCTATACTGCAAGTGCTGCTGTGACTCGGTCTGGAAGAGACAATGGCTCTTGCGTCTGGGGAAAGGGCCCCTGCCTTCACTGCACAGGAGTTGGAGAAGCTCGTGGACGGGGTCCTCCCCCAGTATACGCTACTCTACGGTCCTCCAGACCAACAGGTGAGTACATAGGGTGCAAGTTGTATGGGCTATGCCTGGGTGGAGAGGGCTGGTTGTAAGAAGGAAGGGGGCAGAGTTCTGCGAGCATGAGGGACTGTGAATGCATGTGCCACATGGCAAGGGCAGGGATGTGGGCAACTCACTTCGACGGTGCAGTTGGTAATGACTTCTCTTCTTCCCCTGTACATGTCATGTAGGTCAGCGCCCACCAGAAGAAGGATATTTGGCGTGCCATCGCCAAGGACGTCCGGACCCTGGGGTCCACCAGAGACGGAGCACCCACTGCCAGAAAAGATGGGAGGACATTCGCTGCTGGGGCAAGAAGATGGCAGAGGCTCAGCTGGGGATGGCCTCCCAACGTGGGAGGGGAGCCCATCGCACCATGACTGCCCTGATGTTCCGGATCCTGGCGGTGGCCTACCCTGAGTTGGATAGGCGCTTGAGGGCATCACTGCAGACACAAGGGGGTGAGTACAACATCATTCAGCTGACTTTGCGCGCATTGAAGGTGTCTGGGTGGTGGAGGAGGGCTGTGGGTTTCCCTAGGTCAGGGCGAGTTCTGTAGGCTAGGCCTTTCCGTAATGCAGGCCATGTGGCACTCCACCCCACCTCGGTAGAGTGCCAAGTACAGGTATACATGCCTCTGTGTCATCTATGTGTGGTGATGTCCACCATAGCCATGTAGGCCATATCCCAGGAACTGCATCAGTAGAGGCCAACAGCGCGGCGTAGTGCAGGGGGCTGCTGTGTCTGTATTGTCCGCCAACGGTAGCGGTAAGCCATGCACTCAACCTGTCTTTCTTCTGCCGCCCCCCCCCCTTTTTGTGCTCTCCCTGTTCTTTTGTGCATCAGCATCATCAGGCAGAGGTACAGTGACACCGGAGCATGGCCATGGAGGGCCACACCACGGACTCTGAATACACCAGTGGGACGGAGGGTGAGGGGAGCTTCACGGTGCTCACCGGATCAGCAACCAGCGACACAGACTCGTCCTCCAATGGGAGCTCCCTTGTGGTGGCGGCAAAATCTGTGCCCCCCACTTCTACAGGTACAGCTGCCACACCCCTACCAGCACCGCCCTTCCAGCAGCCCCTCAGCCTTCGCCCCGTGCCCGCTCACCCAGGAGGGTGGGCATCACCTTCGCCCTAGGCACCTCAGCCCCTGCCCCTGTCACCTCTGCTGCCCTCAGTGAGGAGGCCATTGACCTCCTCAGGTCACTCACTGTTGGGCAGTCTACCATTGTGAATGCCATCCAGGGTGTAGAAAGGGAGTTGCAACACACTAATGCATTCCTGGAGGGCATCTGGCCTCAGCACTGATGGCAGCCATTGTCCCTGTCTCTAGCCTCCCCCCTCCAACTTTCTCCACCCAGACCCAATCCCCTGTACCTCTGCCTATCCCAAGCACACCATCAGACCAGCATGCACACACGTCAACACACAAGGGAAGCTCAGGCAAACATAAGCACCACACCTCCCACAGGCACTCACACAAGCATCACCCACATACAGACACAGCAACATCCACTGCCTCCACTGTGTCCCCCTCCTCGTCGTCTCCCTCCTCCCTACCAGTGTCGTCTACACTCTCACCTGCATGCACTACCACTACAGCCACTAGGACCCGCACCAGCACACCCACCACCACACCCCGCTCACCTGCACTCACCACCCCCACTACCATTTACACGTCCCCTGTGTCCTCTCCCAGTGTGTCTGTGACGCCCCCTCCCAAAGTACACAAACGCGGGCACACACACACCCAACATCCATCCACCTCACGACAGCCTCCAGTGGTGCCTGTTAGAGGTATGTGGAGTGCACCGGGCACCAGGGCAGCCAGTGTGACACGGAGCCAAAGCACAGCCAGTCCCCCCCTGTGAAGCACCAGAAGTTGGACAGTGCCCGACGGGATAGGGGGAAGACTCCAGCCGGCAAAGCCGCTCACAAGGGTCCCGGGGGGAGTGTCGACTCAGCTGTGACTCCTCCCAAGGTGGGGAAGGGGCAGAAGAAAGCACCAAAGTCTGGGAAGAGCAGCACGGTGGAGAAGGCCGCCATCATCCCCGCTGCACAGAAGCCACCACCAGCCCGATCGTCACAGGCCAGGAGACCACCGCCAGAGTCAGTGCCCAGGAGGGCAGTCCCATCGTCAGTGGCCAGGAGGCCACCGCCAGAGTCAGTGCCCAGGAGGGCAGTCCCATCATCACTGGCCAGGAGGCCACCGCCAGAGTCAGTGCCCAGGAGGGCAGTCCCATCGTCAGTGGACAGAAGACAACCGCCAGAGTCAGTGCCCAGGAGGGCAGTCCCATCGTCAGTGGCCAGGAGGCCACTGCCAGAGTCAGTGCCGAGGAGGGCCACGGCAGCCACAGCCCCGCTGGGCAATGAGGGACCGCCATGGCAAACACCGCTGCACAGGTCAGAGACAGCAAAGTCAAGCACCGCTGAACAGGGCAAGCACCTCTGAACAGGGCAAAGACCGCCATGGCAAGCACTGATGAACAGGTCAGAAACTGCAAAGTCAAGCACCGCTGAACAGGGCAAAGACCGCCATGGCAAGCACCGCTGAACAGGTCAGAAACTGCAAAGTCAAGCACCGCTGAACAGGGCAAGCACCGCTGAACAGGGCAAGCACCGCCAACTCAAGCACCGCTAGCCCATTAACGGCAGGGGCAGTGACGGAACTGGGACCGTCACGGGGAGAGTGATGCACTCTGGGCATCAGTCCCCCTCCAGAACCAGTGGAAAACTGCATCCACTACCTCAGTCCTTAACAGGATGAAGCACTCTGGGCACCAGTCCCACTCCAGAACCAGTGGAGAACAGCATCCACTACCTCAGTCCTTAACAGGATGAAGCACTCTGGGCACCAGTCCCCCTCCAGAACCAGTAGAGACTGTCATCCACTTGAGAGACTGTGGCTTTGCACTCCCCAGGATTGAACAGTGGGCAACCCACCCACTGTAGAGACTTGTGAGACTGTGGCTTTGCACTCCCCAGGATGGTACAGTGGGCAAACCACCCACTGTAGAGACTTGTGAAACTGTAGCTTTGCACTCCCCAGGATTGAACAGTGGGCAACCCACCCACTGTAGAGACTTGAGAGACTGTGGCTTTGCACTCCCCAGGATGGTACAGTGGGCAAACCACCCACTGTAGAGACTTGAGAGACTGTGGCTTTGCACTCCTCTGGATACATCAATGGGCATGGAGCCCCCTCGTGGATCTGGCGTGGTGCTGTCATCCGGCTGAGGTGCCCACCCTTCCCTTCCCCCTGAGGTGCCTGTTGTATTTCGATCTGATGCCCCTGCAGTGTTCTCTCCGTTTTGCTCAGGTATCGTGTGTGGGCGGTACTTTGTCTCCCGCCTCTCTGTTGGCGGTGACCACCGCGCTGCTTGTCTGTATCGCTGTGGCGGTCGGAGTGTTAAAGTGCCTGTCTTTGTTGGCGGTTTCCGCCACGGTCATAATTCTCTTTGTTTGCCGCCGGCCTGTTTGCGGTGTTACCGCCGCTTTAACACCGTCCGCCAGGGTTGTAATGACCCCCATAGTGTTTAGGGTGGGTAACACTTATTGGTGGTAACTGCATTTTTAGTTTTAGGGTGGGTATGGGTTTTGGGGGGTAAGGGAATTTTTTTAGAATTTAGGGTAGGTGTGGGTTTTGGGGTGGTAAGGGCATTTTAGGTTTTAGGGTGGGCATGGGTTTTGGGGTAGTAAGGTTATTCTTACGTTTTAGGATGGGTATGGGTTTTGGAGTGGTAAGGGCATTTTTAGGTTTTAGGGTGGGTATGGGGTTTTGGGGTGGTAAGGGCATTTTTAGGTTTTAGGGTGGTTATGGGATTTGGGGTGGTAAGGGCATTTTTAAGTTTAAGGGTGGGTATAGGTTGTGGGTGGTAAGGGCATTTTTAGATTTTAGGGTGGGTATGGGGTGGTAAGCGGTGTTTAGGTTTTAGGGTGGGTATGGGTCTTGGGGTGGTAAGGTAATTTTTGGGTTTAATATTTATATACATGTAAATATATGTATGTATACATATGTATATATATATATATATATATATATATATATATATACATATATATATATCTATACATATATATAGAAATATATATATAATACACTCACACACACATATATATATATAATAATGTATGTTATACTTACCTCTAGTTTTTAACATGCATATGCCTTTTCCAACTATGCCTTTACTTTGACATTTTTGTGGTAAAGACATTCGTGGTAAAAGCATATGCATAAACATTTTGTGGTAAGTGCATGCATGGTAATGATCATGCATTATGCTTACCGCATTGTAAAGGCATGCGTTGTAAGTGCATGCGTTGTTCCATCATACATCTGTGCCAGGAAAACCCTGATGGTAAGGGGCAGTGAAAACTTCTAAATGCTCCCCTCACCCTGGGACACGACTCTCATGGCGACATGGTGAGGGGAGCATTGTCTTTTTGATTTTTAAAAAAAAACTGTTTTGGGATTTTCTTTCCAAAATAAAATAGAAAACCGGTGCAGGGCTCCATCATTTTGATGGAACCGTACACCAAAAAAGTGAAAAGCATTGACAGGAACTGCTGTGACAGCGGTTTCTGCCAATGCTTTATAAATGACCACCAACTTGGGTCTGTTGGGCCGTCCCTCTACCAGGGGAATGGAGCAATTTAGTCCATCGCCCTGTAAGAACAATGGGCCATCCACGAGTGTATAAATGAGGCCTTTGGTCATGAGTCCAAGAGTTAAATCCAACACCACATATTTAATATCCACCAAAGGAAAAGGTATTTAGGTTCGCCCGTTTCTTCCATTTGAAAATCTTGCACCAAATTTTCTTTTGTCTGACTTGGAAAGGGAACATTCTTTCTGTCATTACAGTATCGGTTCATGTGTTCACTGCAAGCAATTCAAAATGTTACTTCATATTGCCAGGAAGGCCATGCAACTTTATCTAGGTGACTTCTGTGCTGGACTTTTTTTCATTGACTTCATGAGGTCTTTCAGGTGTGGTGTAAAGTCCTCTCTGTAGTGTACTAGTCTAACCTGCTAATACTGGAGCACTGCACTTGCCTTTTTTGTGAAACTTATTCCTGGCATGTCGCTGCAGAGGAGATAGGCAGGCTTCTTGTCCCTCTTCACTGCCTATATCTGTAAAGGCATACTAGCAGCCTTTTGTTACATCACATACTTCCTTTCATTCAGTAGCAACACAGCTGTTTTCTACTAATCCTTTTGGGGCATGTGCCTAGTACAATGGACATGGCAACTACAACATACCATTTTTTTTAAATACATCCAGTGGCAATTCCCCCTTAGGTACCACATTATGAAAGTTGTCCAACATACCAATTATGGGAGCCTGAGGCCTCCTGAGGATGCCTTTCTTGTCAGGATTACTGAAGAGTGCTGGCCATCTCGGGAGAGCAGCAGGCAGATTCTCATCGTTGTGTTGTTCTTTTGATGGCCCATGCCCGCTAACCCTTTGGCGGCAGATGGTGTCATTGTGTCTTCTGGCATCGGCCAGTTTTAGCCTCAAGTACCCTGTCACTTTGGAAACAGTAATTCCACAAAAGTGCATATGGAGCAGTTCAGTCGGGCAATGGCAACAAGCTCCCTTTGAAATGGTGTGAATTGCCTACACTAATGAATATGCCTTCCAGACTCTTCTACCTAGACATTTCTGGGTTTAACTTTGTCTTTATCTAGTCATTCTCGATCCAACATGGATCCTGATTTTCTGTTTTCAGTTTCCTGTTTTATGTTTAACCATATATAAGAGGGTGAATAACTGTTTTGGCTGCATTGCAACACAGTTCAGTTTAATTTTTTTGACTGGTTCATCACTCCCTCTATGTTCTGCTCCTTGTGAGTCTGTATTGGAGGTATGCTCAGCCCTGTTTTTGTCAGGCCTATTTGTGACATTTCTCTGAGCTTCTTTAACCACAATCTCCAGCTTATCAGTTCTATTCCAGAGGATGTTATTGAGGCCTTCATGTTTTTTGGAGGTTGTATGCTTTTGAGCCCTTCCCTTCAGTCTTGGGGTTCCTTCCTGAAGACACCAGCTCTTTCATGCTTCAGTTCATGTCATGTTCTATTAGTGTGGAGGAGCAAAGTGACTTCTAGAAAGTGTTGCCCTACCTCCTACAGGCCTGGCCAATACTAAATGAAACACAATGGCATCCAGCCATTCACAGGTTCTGCCACCAACAAACGTATTTAGCCAAGAACACCAGGGAGTCCAATTTGGGTTTAACCGCAGCACTGTAACAACAGAACCAAGAGATGACTGAGGGCCAAGCAGAGAATGTGGCCTTAAAACAAGTCTTAAATAACAAAATAGGAGACCTTCTGAGAGAGAGTTTTAGTTCTCCTCATTTTTCTGGAGACCAAACTAACTTGCAAGAATTTTTATGGGAATCTACATTGCATTTTGCATTTGGCCTTGGTGAATTCACATCAGATAGATCTAGATTAGGTACCTTATTATTTCCTTGTCTTGCACGTTCTTTTCTAGGGCGACACTCATTTGGTCTGGAGATGAACCTTGCTTAAACAGTTACTCAACTTTCAACTTTCAACTTTCAACTTTCATTGAGATAAGTACTATGTGACATCTGGGTATTTTCTCCTACATGATTCAGTTCCATCAGTTAGCTGCTGAGATCATCTAGGGACAAAGAGCCCTAATGATGTTGTTCATTAGGGTACTAAAAGAGGAGGTTCAGCATTGCCTTATGAGGTCTGCACATCCTCTCAGTCAGTCTCACTGAGTGAATTCAAATGGCCTTGACTATCGAACACCAATTGTTTCAGAGGAAGATGGAACGCGGAAAAAGCAAGGGATTAAGAGCTCAAAATAATCCTCTACTAATTTGTCCAGAGAGGTCAAATCATCTTTTTGGATTTGCTAGTCCTTTTTACCTGAAAAACCTATGCAAATAGGCACAGCTCATGTCCTCTTTCAAGGGCTGAAAAAGATCCGAGAAAAACGGATAGTTTATGTATGTACTGTGCTGTCTCAGAACACTATGGCCCTCATTACGACTTTGCCGGTCTTTACTGAACACTGCTGCATTGGCAGCAGCCAAAAGACTGTAATGGAGGCGGTATTCTGACCTCAGTATTACAAGTCACACATTGAAGACTACCAAAATACAGCCACAAATCCGAGACTGCCAAGACAAGTGAGTGCGGGATAGAGGTGGTCCGACCACCAGCACCGCCACGCCAACTACATTCCATCCTCCAGCTTACGACCGACAAATCAGCACAGCAGTTCTTGCATGGCAGAAAACCATTGGTGGTGCGAACCACCAGGGACAAAAACCCACCTCAGCCACAACACAACACCACATTGGACAGTACAAATACCCCACACCTGAGAAACACACACCCACAAACACACCTGCTCACTGCACTATGTAACACACCCTCACACAACCTACAATCCTTTGCAACCACAACTACTAACACAGACAGCGAGGAGCACTCAAACTGAAGACTGCACTTGCACACCATTGGCACTATCACACTCAGCACACACCACAAAACTGCACCATCAACACAATACACACATCCTTACTGCACACAAACACCACATCCAACCAACACACACTACCAAACACCCCTCACCCCACCAATCATCCTACGCTGTACCCTTGCACGCAACACACACCCAGACACCAAATTGCTGTGATGAAGACTGGCTGTGGGCTCCCACCTCCTCCCTCAGAGTGTGCAATGTGGGAGGAGAAGGTCTTGGACATACTGCATCTTGAGGGCCTGACTAGAACACTTGGAGGACAGGACTCTGGTAAGTAACTATCATTCCCCTGGCACTAATTACTCCTGTCCATCATGCTTCCCCACCACCCTGTCACTCCCCAAGTCACCCTATCTTCTATTCCACCTCCCACCCCTTCACCAAATGCCCCTCCCTTGTTTGTCACACCACCACTCAGCCACAATGCTCACACAGTCCCTGCCAAGTGCATGGACAGCACTGCCAATAACAATCACTACAACTCTCACAATCCACCACCCCATCAACATCAAAACCTGCTATCTCCACTTCACAGTGTAAATCCTGCATGCATAACTATTGCACCTGCTACACCAACTGGATGCTTCGACTGAGGACCACTCCATGGCAATGACAGCAATGCATTCCTCATTTTTCAACCCTCAATGGAACATAGTACCTATTTCACAATCCACTACCCACAAACAATGTATGCAGTGCTACATCTATCATTGTCATAACTGGGAATCAAGTCAAGCCACTGTATGCATCAGACAAAGAGACAACCAATCACACCTCCATGTAACCCTCTTTCACTCCAACCACAGGTACCCCTGCCACTGCCACCATGGAGAGGATGCCAGAGACAGTCAGCCCTCCCCAGGGTGAAGGCCTCAGTGAGGGCAACGCCTCTGGATGTCTGGACATTGACGACTTACCTGGCACATCAGGGACACCTAGTCAGTCCACCACTCCCAGCCTCACCCTGCCCACAACCAACCCCCCCACCCTGTGGCATCAATAGCACTGCCAACCCCTCGTCACCAAACCTGTGTCCAAAGGACTGTACAATCAATGGTGTGCCTCACAGTACAGAGACCAGAGTCGACCCGTCACCCCCAAGACAATGAAGGTCCTGGTGACACTGGGAGTGGGCACACCGTGGGGCGTGGGAGGGCACCTGTGGGCCAGAGGATGGGACAGCCAAGGGAGTCAACCAACCTGAAGGCCATCTCCAAGTCCTGGGAGCATACCAGCAATCCCAGGACAAGATGGGCCAAATTCTCACCATCTTGGGGGAAAACCAAAGGCTGCAGAGGGAATACCACCAGAAGGCCATGCAGCAGTGGCAGGCCCACAGCCACCATGGTCTCCATTGCAGGCATGTTCAGGGACCTCACCAAAATCCTGCGTCCTTCCTCCACCCACCAGCAGACCCCTTCCACTAGCCACATACCAACTGGGCCGTCCATCTCTTCAGCAACCAGTGGAATGGATGCACTACCAGGGGAACCACAGGCCACTGGCACCTCTCCCTCTGTAACTGAGCACCCCCCGCAAATATGGTCATCCATCCAAACATCCAACTGGAGCAGATGCCAAGACAAAACCCACTTCCAGGAAGTGACCCTCTCCTGAACATTCTTCCTTGTGAGCCACTGATACACCCTGTAGATTATTCAATGTCATGTTTCCACATTGTCATGGCCCTTGGACACTGGATCTGTACTACCTACAGCTAGGCCATCTACTCTCATGATTTCATCCACCATGACCCCACTCATCAACTGTTGGGTAATATATGCACAATAAACACTAGATCACAGCAACTACATTTGTGTCTTTATTTTTAGATGTACAAATGTGTGGTCAGCAATATGTTATGTGTGGATAGTCCCCTTAACCAACTGCAAGTGAAATGGACAATAGAGAGAGGCCTCCTCTGCAGGGGACACAGTACATCAGACATGCCCCGTAATTCAGTTGTAGGGTAGTCACTAGTCCAGCCACATACCAGAGTAGATTCACTTACCAGACCTGCAAAAAGACCAAGACAGGGACACACATCAGGATGTTAGGCATGGTGGCACTCAAAGCACATATGCAGTTTATTGTCGTTGTGCAGAGTGTGTACTGGCAAGAAAACAGGCCACAACAAATGACACTTCTAAATCAACAATCGAAGAAAATACATGACTAATACACTGGAGCTGAAGCTGTAATGGGCTGAACTCTCCACTTTCAACTGTTAGCAAAAGCAAATGTACATGAATGGTTCAAGCAACAGGTAGGAGAGGGAAAGATTCACATTACACAGTTAATTTCTGGGGAACAAATCTGGAATAGGAAATTGCAGGACACATAGCACACTACAGGCCTGTTCATAGGAGATGTTAACCTAGCAAACTGTATTGAGAGCACATGTCAGAGTTGAGACCAGTAACACTGCTCCTGACATACAATCTATCTCCTACAACAACCCACATACCGGGATAGGTACACTGAACATTTCTACTGATGTAACTGGCCAGGAGGAGCATCGTCATCAATTAAAGTGGAAACATAACACCTGGTACTACACACACAACATACCTACCTGTATGTCACAGGAAGTACACACTGATCAGGCCAGTCCTGGAGTCATCTGCACCATCCTCATCTGCCTCCTCATCACTTTGCATGTCACCATCACTAGCCACTGGTCCAGCTGCCTCCTCATCATCAGCCAGCAATGGGATCTGACGTCCCAGGGCTAGATTGTGGAGCATGCAGCAGCCAACTATGATCTGGCATACCTTTTGTGGGGTGTAGAGGAGGGCAGCTCAAGAGACATGCAGAAACCTGAATCTTGCCTTTAGTAGACCAAATGTCCTTTCTCTGTCATGGGCCTCATTGAAACAGTGTTCCCCATCCGGGGCAGGGTACCTCACTGGTGTTCACAGCCAGGGAAGGTAAGAATAGCCTGAGTCACCTGTGTGAATAAAGGTAGGACCTGTTACAATGCGGGTACAATCACAGGGAAGATTGTGATGACAGGTGCCACAACAGAGACACACATCCAAATGCATACATACCAATGAGCCAAGCCCTCTTTCTCTGTATTTGTGCCATCATGTGTTGGACATTGCTGTTCCTCAGAATGTAGGAGTCATGGACAGATCCTGGAAACTTGGCTATCATTTGGGAAATGTACTGGTCTACCAGACACACCACGTGAACATTGATGGAGTGATGCTTTTCCTGTTCCTATAAATGTGTTCATTTGCACTGGGAGGGAACAAAGCAATGTGGGTGCCATCAATAGCCCCTATCACATGAGGGATGTGTCCAATAGGTCACAGTGGGCAAATCGGCAGGTTGGGTGAACCTGATGTAGCTGTCCAGGTGTTTCAGAAAAGCACACAGTTCATCCTTCAACACAAGACTGAACATGGGCTGCGACATACCTGCTGCCAAGCCCACTGTAACCTGACAGGACCTTGTGGCAAGAAATTATAACACTGATAGGACTTGTACTGTGGGAGGGATGGCATAGGAATTACGTATGTCAGGCAATAGACCTGGCTCCAACTGGCTACATAGATCCATGATGGTCAGAAGATTCAGACGATAGGCCCGGGTGATGTGCCTCTCTTCCAGGGTAGCAAGGTCAACTAGCGGACGTTACTCTGGTGCATTTCTCAATCTCCCCATGACAGGGTATCTAGAATAGAGAGGAGATAATGTACAATGTGATAAGCACTCCACACATGTAACCTGAACTGTTTTATGTGGCACACACCTAACACTGTCGACCTGCCTGAACAGTTGACACATACTATATTGGGCATGCAGAAGCAACATTTGAACCATCCATGCTGCCCATTGCTGGCCTTGTACAGTAGTTAGTGGCACACAATACATGTGTAATTTCCCATGTTGTGTGCACAGATGGCTCTAGCACGGATAATGTATGTACTAATGCCAGTGACCTATATGGTTACACCACCCATGAGGCACCGGGTGGCTGGACATGCACTTCATGTGACATTCACTCATATAACAGCACTGTGCCATGAATGTCACATGCATGAGCCTAGCCATAATGGCAGAACATAGGCCTGCTCAGCATTCTGGACATATAACTACCATGACGCACTTATTTTTCTTCAACAAGCCCTGAACTGTTCATACAATGGCAGCCTCCTATCCTGCTTTCTCTGGTGCATGTCGTCATGGCGGTAGGCGGTCACAACTGCTGTGCAACTTCCCATTGGTATAGACATTGCTGCCCATGGGGGACTGGGGCCAATGACGACCACCACCGGCGGTGACGGTTATGTACAGGGTGGCTGTGACCACCATTTACTGCCGCCTAGCTCACTTGACTTCTGACACTCCTGCAAGCAAGACCTCCATCAATCAATCAAATTATTTGTTGAGCGCGCTACTCACCCGGAAGGGTCTCAAGGAACTGGGGGGTGGGGTGCTACTGCTTGAAGGTCAAGGTCTTTAGGCGATTCCTGAAGGTCAGGAGGTCTTGGGTCTTACATAGGTTGGCGGGGAGTGATGTGAGCTGCTGTGTACTGTCTCTGGGAGCCATCAGGCCACGTCCTGCAGGTGATAGGGCCCCAGACTTCACCCAATAAGTGCCTGAGAACCTAGTGGAAGGGGTCCTACTTATGTATGAACAGCTGTATGGGGCACCAGAAGAGCAGGTAAGACCTATGCCATTGTCCTGTGTGATAGGAGTGTGTGTCAGGGTTAATAGCGTAGACATACCGGCCAGGGATTACATGCATGCAGGGGGCATGGAGTTAAGGCGTGTGAACCATTACAATAGATTTGTGTGGGCAGTTGGTGTGTCTGATGTGTGTAGTCCACTGCTGTTGGTGTGGTGCCAGCCTTCATTACTTTTTCCTTCTGTCTGTGTCAACCATCCAGGTCAGCGCCAATCAGAAGAACGGGATTTGGCATGTCATCGCCAAGCAAGTGCAGACCCTGTGGGTCCATAGCCGGTGGAGCACCCATTGCAGAAAGCGGTGGGCGGACCTCAGATGCTGGACCCGGAAGACCGTGGAGGTCCAGCTGGGGATGTCCTCCCAACGAGGGAGAGGAGCCCATTGGACCCTGCCCCCCTAATGGTCTGCATTTTGGCAGTGGCCTACCCTGAGGTGGATGGGCATTTGAGGGCACCACAAGCGCTACAAGGGGGTGAGTACTGACAGTATCCTCAGACTTGACGCGTCTTAAATGGGATTGGGTGGCTTACTGCTGAGAAAATTTGATTGTGGTCAATGCTACATGCATATCGACAATGGGAAATGTGTATCAGTCACCCTGGCAGACTATCTTTTGATGATGTGTGACCATACTATGCTGTCAGTGGATGTACATTTCCCATTTCCATTTCTCTTCATGTCTGTAATGTGTAAATGCACCAATGACATGGCCACATGTCTGACTCCATCCTGGCCATACAATGGTTGTGAGAGTTTGGATCACCTTAAGCATTTTGTATGACCAGCTCCATCCACCTGCATTAGTGTATCTGAGGTGTAAGTCCAATCCCATCTGTGTAGCTATCCTTGATGTGCTACTATGTTACTCTCCTGTAATTACTGAGACGACATACTTCTTGTACTGTAGCTGGCATAGACTGTTTGTGGGGCTGGCATTGCAGTTCCACCACATGAAGGGCCTCAATGGGACAGGAGCATTGCCCTCATAGCTGACTATGCATATGTAGGTAATCTATAGAGTGTAGGGTATGTGTTGGGAAACAACCATGGGATACTGATATATGATATTTTATGAGGTCAGATTGCACAGATTAAGCAGTCCATGAGCTATTATTGTAGGGATTTGGCCATTTAACAATAGGATGGTACTGGATTTGGTAAATGCCCTGGGGGGTCCCCGATTTTTCACCATTGTGTGTTCATGTCTTGTATGACAAAGCCCTAGCAATTCCTATGCTGCAATGCAGAATAACTGCCTACATCATGTCAATATGTGAAATTGGGTACACATCTGATGTCCTATGACTATTACAGCTTGGCTTAGGCAATAGGTAGTGTCAGAATTGGAATGGAAAGTATATTGCTTGACACATTGCGTGTTCATGTGATGATCATTTCCAATCCAGGCTCCTTAGGCTGGCTTATGTGGTAGTGGGATGTGTAGTTGCAGTACAAGCTGTGGTATTTGTCAATGTGTGCACATGAAAGCACATTCTTCCCCTCTAAGATGTTTGTTGTCTGGGCTCATGACAGGGTTTGCCATTTGTCGAATGGTGTTTGTGTGTGGCTGTAGTTGTCATGGTGCGTAGTCCAACTACTGTTCCTGCATGTGTGGTGGCACTGGAATTGGTCCATGATGTGGTATGTATGTTCCCGGGGTACATATGTTGTCATACTCCACTCAGTGAATGTGTGATATGTGGTACATGGCCAATGGTTGGTGCAGTGAGCAGTATGCTGAGTACTGATGTTTGTTTTGGAGGTCAGCTGCTCTGACTATGTCACAGGGTCTGACTGGTCAAATGGGTATGTCACAGATTCACATAGTACACCTCAGTAGTGAACTTCTTGGGTGTGTGACTTGTATTGGCAGAATTCAAGTAGTACTCTATTTTGCCATCACTGTACTGAGTGGGCAGGCAGATAATATGACAACTAGGTGCTGTGGGGTCTATGAGTGGAGTTTTCTACAGTGTAATTGACATGTTACAGTGGACATGGAGCAATCAGGTGTTGTAACTTTAGAGCCTGGAAGCATTGTGTTCTGTCAGCTGTCCATCCAATGGGCAAATGGTGAATGGAGAGGTGAGGTCTGAATTCAGCCATACTATAGATACAGCATCCAGGGCATGATGTGCCAGCTAAAATGCCTTTGGTTGGCATCATGGGATGACTCTATTAGTACAGTCCTACTTATGTAGTGTTGTAGGTGTGAGTGTTGCCATACAGGTGTGGGTAGTAGTGACATGTAATGACATGATGTTGGTTATGTGTATTGCCATATGCAGTTGCTTAGCCAAGACAGATAATGTAAGAGATGCAAATGTTCATATGTGTCTATGGGAGGTATGTTTTGACCCTTTTTCACCCTATCTTTCTCTCTCGCCCACCCTCTCTTTCTCTCTCTTGATGTGCATCAGCATCATGAGGCCAAGGAGAAGAGGCACAGGCCAGTGGGGAAGCAGCAGCCCATGGGACCCTGGAATCTGGTACAAGTGAATCCAAGGGACCCAGTGGGAAGTGCAATGAGGAGACCGGATTTATCTTCGGAATCATCCTCCGATAGACACTCTCTGGCAGTGGCGGACCCATTTGGGACCACCCCAACACAATCATTGTCTACCACCCCCCTTATTAGCACCACCCTCCCCGTAGCTCCCCACCCAGTTGCCTGTGCCCGCTCACCCAGGAGGTTGGGCATCTCCTTCACCACAGGTACCTCTGCCCCTGCCCCATTCAGCCCTGCTGCCCTCAGTGAGCAGGCTATTGACCTCCTGAGGTCCATCTCTGTGTGTCAGTCCACTATCGTGAATGCCATCCAGGGACTGGCAGCTCAAGTCCAACAGAGCAATGTGTTCCTGGAAGGCATTCATGGTGGCCTGGCTGGCCTCCAAAGATCCTTTCAGCTTCTGGCCTCCTCACTGATGGCAGCCAGTGTCCCTTTTGTCTACTGTCCCCACTCCACCTAACTCTTCCCAATTCCAAACCCCTCTCCCCACACCCACACAGAGCACTTTTTGAGATGCATCCACCTCAAAAGACATGGTTGGCACTGACAAAAACAAGCCCCACAAGACCCACTACTGGCATGCACACAGACTACACCTACCTGCAGACACTACAACATCCACTCCCTGCACAGACTCTCCCACCACCCCTTCCTTCACAGACACTACACCTGACACTCCTACAGCAGCACATCATCATTTGCAGATCCAGCCACCAGTCCCATCTTCATCTCACTCACAGTCACCACAATATCAGACCCTCAGACATCCACCCCTTTCACCACATCTACACTCACCACAACCACCGACACCCCCACATGCAGCACATGTACCATACCTGCAGCCACCACCCCAACAGACAGTCACCCATCCAGCATGGATTCTCCCAGCACCTCCTCCCAAGATACCTAAACGCCTGCACTCAACCACCTAACAGACACCCAGCACACAGAAGCATTCCATGCACACACCTGCACCCAAGACACCCAAAAGGACACATCTTACGACCACTCCCTCTCCCTCCACTCCCAAACCCTTTTGCCATCACAGTTCCTGTGTGCCAAAGAAACATTTCCTCTATGAGTTTTCCCTGTTCCCTACTACTCTCCCACCTGTGAGAACTCGAAGTGTTCTGTGTCCCTCCCTAAGTCCAGCCCTTCCCCTGCCACCCCTGGTAGTGCACATGCCTCTCCCCCTTCCAAAAGACAACCCTACCCAAGGCCAAGGACCCCCCCAAACCCATACCCAAGGACCCCCTGCACAAACCCAAGGACCCCCCTCCAAGCCCAAACCACGCCTTCAAGCCCCCCTCACCACTGAGGTGCCTGCCTGCCCCCTTGATGCCCTACCCTGTGGAGGTCATTTTGCAGCCAGGAGTCACGTTGGAGCACGTTGAGGTGCCTAATGTGCCTTTGGCACCTCTGAGATTGGACTGGCCTATGGCCTTTTATTATACATAGTGATTATTCATTTATTTATTTTCTGGACTTAATACATCTGGGCCAACAAGATGTTGGAATCCATCAAACACTACTTGTCCTACCTTTCTTTCTCCATGTTGGATTTGTATTGTGGTCCTTAGTTTGTGTGTCTGTGATACATGTATGTGTTGTGTTGGTTGTGTGTGCTGTTGTGCATGATCTCCATGTGTATGTGAGGCCCTGCCATCAGACCTGCTGTGATGGGTATGTATTGTGTGTGGAATATGATTGTATAGTTACATGCATGGGTGTAGCTATATTGTGTATTGTTTGTGGTGCGTTGTGTTGTGGTAGTGTTGTGTGCCATTGTGAGACAGACTCGCCTATGTACCGGCCGGATGACCAACTTTTCCTAGCTGGCATGTACATAGGCGAGGCAGACTCGCCTATGTACCGGCCGGACGACTGTTCCGGCCCAACATTGTGACACTGTATTTTGGTTTGAGCCTTATCAGGGCCGTTATCATTCTTCCTTGTCACTACTGGGACCCGACGCACCATATGTTCTGGAGAACCTACCACAGACAGAACTCATTTTTTCTAAGATCTACACCTACTTGCCTTACCGCAGGCTCTCCAACTTTTCCTAGCTGGCCGGATGGCTTAGCCTTGATGAAGTCACCTGAGTGACAAAACACGTGTTGGCTGTATTTTGAAGAACGCGCTATCTGTTTTGAGGCAAACTGTGCCTACAATTAAAAGACACCTTCTCCAACAGACTTGGGACCTTCACGTATTCTTTCTTCAACCTCAAGCGCTCTACCAGGGATACAAATCCTTGCTATTTGATTGGACTATACATTTGTGTGCTGTGGTCGCATTGTGTTTATTGTCATTGTGTACATGGGTACTCAATTTTGTGTCTACTGGGTAGTAAGACACATGACCACTTGGCACCAATTTTGGACTGTGTTTACATTTATAACCTTTACTGTTTTTACTCCCTTGATGTGTGGCATTTCTCACCCTTACTACCCCTTATCAGTAATAAAGTGAAGACAACACATGAAAAATCCCAAACCAATTTAGAAAAATAGAGTAAATGTAGTAAATTATTTGTCACCAAAATGTCAAAAATCCAATCAGTAGTACCGGAATTATGAATTCTCTAATTTTAGGGTTCAAACTAGCACCTAAAAGATAAAAGCGCCAACCACATACATGTGGTCGCACAACACTGGATCAAAGACGAAAGTTAAAACTGACCGCGATGGAGCCCAGTTCAGATACAAGAAGTGGATTGGGCCTGGTCAAATCTTTCCTTTGGAGTTAGGACAAATTTGAAAAGGTTTGAGAAGGTAGACGTTCAGCGAGGCAGGGCTACAGGAGTATCCAAAAAAGAGAGCTTTGTCGTCAGATGGCCGTGGAGCAAAGACACTGTGAAGACTTTTACCTTCAGACTTAGTCGTCGAAATGGAAGTTGAAAATTTCACGTGGATTGAAGCAGAAGGTTGAGGCCAAAGATAGTTCCATGAGATCTGATATATCTTAGGCTAAGCACCAGTGAAATAGATTTGCTGCGAAGAAGAAGAATGTAGCAGGACAAGCCACAAAGTAATCCAATCTGTGATGCACCTTGAGCGGATTGGCGAGCAGGTTGGTCCTGGTCCGCTCCTGGTTCTCAGAGCACTTTTCCGGCTAAATTTTGTCTAAGCCCTCAGCTTGGTAAAATGGACATCTCTGCACCTTCAGCACTACAACCAAGGGACCAGGAGTGAATGAAGACCTCTTGCGGGTTCAGGACTCAGTCAGGCTGGGTCCAGGTGCGGGTTCAAGATGGTGGGAACCTGTTATGTCCCTGTGGCACTGAAAAGGAGGCCAGCAAACTAGCCGTTGGAGTCACTTCTGGTAGTCCTGGGTGCTACTGTAGAAGCAGGGCTCAACAGCAGGGCTGCCCTCTGAGGGTTCAAGGCAGGCTCCAGGCAGTAAAGCAGTCCTTCCAGGTACAACAGCAATCTGGCAGAGTGAACAGCAGGTCACACTGCATGCATTCCTTTGACAGTCCTTCCGCAGGTCCAGTAGTGAACTCAAGAGTCAGTCTGAAGGTCCTATTTTTATACCCTTGTGCCCTTCTCCTGGAAGATGGGAGAAGTTTCTGGAATAGTTCTTTGAAGTGCATGGGTCTTCCTGCCTTCCCTGGCTCCCAGCTGGCTGCAGTGACAATACAGGGTCATTAATCCTATTGCGAGGCGACAGAACCCAGCCTATTCAGGTGCAAGTGGGGCTTTGCTCAGCTCCGACCCCATCCTGCCAGTGGATTGGCCCATTGAGGCACGCCTCATCTCACTATTTTGTGATTGTCTGGAGGAATTCACAAAGTCTGCCAGATAACGCCCAGTCATGTGACCCAAGAAAGGGTGCAGGCACAAAGGGCTAAGGGCAGGAAAATGCCCTTCTAACAGTGGCATTACAATTGCATAAGTATCAACCAATGTATATATACCACCTCTCATTTAGGAATTACATCTTATTAAATGTAATAAGGAATCCCCAATATTAAGCTATGAGGTGGATAGGCCTCACAGTAGTGAAATGAATTTGGGAGTTTATCACTACCAGGACATGTAAAAATTAAAAGTACATGTCCCACCTTTCAATTACGCAGCACCCTGCCCTATGGACTACCTAGGGCCTACTTTAGGGGTGACCTATATGTAATAAAAGAGGAGTTTAATGTTTGGCAAAGGGGTTTAGAGGGCTACTTATTTGGGTGGCACAATAAGTGCCGCAGGCCTACTAGTGGTATTTAATTTACAGGCTCTGGGTATATGGTGCACCACTCTACAAGGGAGTAACATGTAAATTGAAATATGTCAGTTAGGTCAATTGGGTATATGCCAATCAACCATGGTTAGGGGAGAGAGCACTGCCACTTTAGCAGGGGTTAGCAGTGCTAAAGTGCACAGAGTCCTAACACCAATAGAAGAAAAAATCCAGGAAAAATGGGACGCAAGTAGGCAAAACGTTTGGGAGAAGACCACCCTAAGGTTGACAGGTCTAACACATGATATCAAAGGAACTGGTGTTAAAATCATCTAACAGATATGAATTACACCCAACCAGGGTTAATACGATTATTCAAGAATGCTAACTCCTGCGACTAGATTTGCTCACTACAATGAAGGGACTAGAGTTCAAACTGATTTTAGGAAGCACATTGCAAGACAGAGACTTTGAGTAAGATTTACTAATTTACTTGCATACAAACATTTGGAACTTACAGGCTCCTAACTCAGAATGCATACAAAACACCTTGCTTCACATCTAGAGCCAGGAACAAAGATAGAATACGAGATGCAGGCTTCTAGTCATCCATTGCAAGGGGTTGAAGAGTATGCAGGTATATGTTAGAGTCTCTGCAAAATATCATCAGCTTATGCACAAAACCAGTAGATCAGCAAAAGAAATATCTGTAAGCCCCATTAATTAAAACTAAATAAGAGCTGTGAAAGGGGCAACTAGGCTTTCTTTTACGATGCAAACCAATATCTTTATCAGCCGATTTATGAAATGTCGCGATCTTGCCTATAAGAAGGTGCACTTTTCAACTAAGAATCGATGGCTGTGTAATAAAAAGTAAGATTTTATGAATGTGCTAGTACACCTTATTAGGTTAATAGGTTTTAGGAATAATTATACTCTACGTAATGTGCTTGATGCTATTGTTTGTGTCAAGTTATTATTTTAGTGTTTTTAATTGATGTATTTAAATGTATACAGCAAATGTCTTATGATTAAAACATCCACCATTCTGAAAGTAAAAAAAAATCTTCCACATTTGTAGATCCAGCATCGAAATTTCGAAATTCTGTGTCATCAGAGTACGGGCAATCTTTCTCATGCAGGGAACTCTCGGCATGAAATCAAAGAGATGTGAAAAATGATTACGGACTGTGGAAAATCTTAAACAAGTATATTTATTGTGTTTGCAAATAGCAGCAGATTTGTTTTTTGCAGTTACTGGCCAGTGCACCCAATACTTTCGCTGCAGTCCTTCCAGCTAGATTTACCGCCAAAACTATGCAAATGCAGAGGTGACTTAAATTTGGCCGAATTTCCTTCACTGTCTTGGCAGCATTATGATATACACTGGTGGTGAAAACAGTATTTTTGGTGGTCAGAGTCACAGTTGGAATCATGTTACATGATCTTTATTTCATAGAGTTTATTTTAAGCGCTGCGAGACAAAAGCCATATCTTTTGCATAGTACAGGATGCAATTTCATTAGATCAATCCAATTCATACTCTGCAGAACAATTCTGAATCGCCTATGATACAGTTACTTCTTTCCACTTAAACATATAAAGTAGTCAGTAATGCCGTAGTGTAACCTGTTCCCCCTTTTGTTTGAACAGTAAGCTGCCTCGATCTCAAGAGCATGATTATCAATAGAGCAGCAGGTGTAGTGCCACTGAGTGTCAAGTAATCAAGGTTTGTGAAGTAGGTCATAGCCATTTTACCTGGTGTTGCGCTTTATTAGTAGTTGTTTTTTTAGATCTGAGAAGAAAATTGGAGCTTTTGGGTTTTTGTACTAAGGCAGCAGTTGGGTTGGTGTAGGTACCTGAGTCAGCGGATGGGTAAAATCATCACACTTTACTTCAGGGTGGTCATCTACCTCTGTTGACAAAACGTATACTTGCTTTACATACCCTCAGTTGGCTGCAACTCGCTGCTCTTGAAGGGGCTGGCCTTCCACCAGGCATTATGAGAGATGGTGCATCAAAGATCAGACTCTTCTCTTTGTCCACATGCACCCTTCTGGCAACACTTGTAGAATTGTGGAAGAAACATTGCCTAATAATGGCATCAGGACACAGGTATGGAGGCACCAGTAAACCATTATTTGTTTGCCTTGATGTTGAGCGCTCTGTCTTTTCTTGCATCTCCCCAGAAAAATAATCCAACAGCCAGCACTCGATGAAGAATGAATCAAGATAATGTGCTGAAGCCAAGTTTCTCACACGCTTTGAAAGTACAAAGCATCTAGAATGCCTCGCCCCAAGGGCTGCTCATGCAGAGTCTCAAATCAAGCCTTGGGAGATTTGAAGTGGTGCTTGGCCTTCTGCCCAACACAAAGGCACCCTGCGGTTCTCTTCCAGAGCAGTACCCATGAGTCAAGTTTAACATGTCTGTAGCACAGCTAATTCAAACTCCTAGTATAAATCATCTTTAACAACTACCGATGGGTCTTTTCAGATAGCACTGTAATCTTGGGCCAATTGCCTTCCATTAAAGACCTCTCGCTGGATCCACTTCCCACTTGGTAGAAAGACAGCAACAATGGCTCCTCAAATCATCTGTGTGATCTTGTGCAGATTTTTTCTGGTAATGTTCCCATGCTGGAACCATTTCAAAAACAACAATATGGCAACAATCAAGCCACCAGGAGTACAGATTCCACGGTACAAATGCCACAACCAGGTGCCTGTTTAATATTTTTTGTTAACATTGCTGTTTTGTTTTCCATAGGACTGCCAGGTGGAATGGCATTGGTGGGATCAAATAAGCCTTACCCCTATTAAATTAATGAAAAGTAGCTTATTTGCACTTATCATTCCATATGGAGCAGGTCAGCTTTACACAACACTGGGTCCTTATAATTTTGTCGCCACTGTAGTGATGTAGGTTGGCAGGTAGGAGAAACGCAGGAACTCACAGACACCTTCAAGACTGACTGGAGGGTATATTAAGTTGGCAGGCACATATAGACATATATATTTTTGAGACCTCAGCAGGTGCAGATGTTACCATTACCTCAGCCCAGCTCTAACTGCCATGGACAGTCACCATGGAACCTCCCACACATAACCGTTCAGATGTCCCCGGAGAAAAGGATACATGCAATCCATATCCAGTAAATACTAAAGACATCACAGTTGGATGGATTAACTGCATGGAAACCATTGATAAAGCGTTTGAACCATCAATGTCAATTATGTCACCCTCCATTTAGACACACATGGAAATTAGTCATGCTTTCACCCAGTTCAGTACCTCTGCCATTAGAATAGTGGAATGGAGAACTAGCTCAACAGTAAGTATCTCTATGCTGTATAGAATGATCTAGATACTCAGGGCAAGATTTATTATAATTTGACACGGTGCAACACAGCAAGACAACTTGCTGTGCTGTGACAACTGGATAGAGCAGTAATGCCCTATATTTACTAACATATGGCACATTCTGTCTCTCTCTCTGCGCTTGTGTACTCAGTGCAGCCTAGCACCAAAGCAGGCACCATGCGTCATGGTACCAGGATGCCAGCTTTGCAGGTAGGACTGTTTTTGCACAGGAAAGGACACCTTCCGCCACAAAAAACAATTCTTAGAGGCATTTTCCTCTTTCTAAGTGTGCTGCAGAATTCAGCTCACTAAGAAAGAGGAAAAATGAGGAAAAGTAAAGATATTTCTTTTCGTTGCGCCTCTATCAGGAAAGTGTAGCATTTTGATGCATTCCCAGGTATACCTGTCTTGGTAAATCTGGGAATATGTCAAAATACATGGGTGGATTCATAGGAACATTTTCCCCCCATGTAACGTCTTACCGGCGAAGAGTAACCCAATGCAATAACTTGCACTGCTTTGAGTTACTACAGAATTATCAAGTAACCAGGCCCACACAAGGTGGGCTTGCATGGCTTTATAAATCTGAGTTAAGGATTGCATTGCCCTTGAGTGACCTTGTGTGTGGTGAAACAATACAATCATATGATAAATCTGGGCCTCGCTGTTACTACATATGGAACACCATCTTTATAGAAGATACACCTTATGAGATGAAAAGATTGCCTTGAGGCACACATGACATAAATAACGTTTGATGTACTCTCAGGTAGAAACCTCACTATAAGTATTTTATACCATTTAGCACACTTTAAAAAATAATATATATGACTCCAGGTCCATTCAGAACCATGGCTGGTGAACTCAAAAGTATACAATGCCTCCTTTCTGTACTTACGAGCCCACAAAAAGCTGATTGGCACTCTATACATCCTGCACAATGATGAGGTCCCTGTAATAACCATTCATAGATACATAAAATACAGAATAAAATGGTACTGGCTAAAGTGGAGAACTACTTTCATATAAGTACATACTCATGATGCTTCAGTGCTCCAGATTAAGTAATAACATGTCCCCTGCAAGACATAGAGTATTTAGATCTGTTGATAAATGCGTTCTATCCCATTATTTGCTATGGATGTGAAGAGAATCTTGAATCAGTGAGTTACCTTTGGTACACCCTTCTAGAGTCCTCATTACAAAACTATGCAGATTTATGTGTGGGGATACCAGGTGGCCAGATTCTGGACAGTATCCCCACACCTAAATCTGGCCATAATGACTTTTAGTCTACAGAATGGGGAATAATGATACAGACAAAGAAATACCTGGTGGAAACCTGCATGTTTTTCTCTTATTCTAGGGACTACTACACAGTTATTACCACTGATATTTATCTGCGGAAGGCTGGTTTGTGTTAGGGGTGTGGGGTGGGAGACGGGGAAGGTGCTTGGGCCCAGGGGAGGCTGGGCCCTCACTGGTGAGTGCTATTTCCAACTCCCCCCCCCCCTTTAGTGCTTTACAGGGCTGGAGTGGGCCAGATTGCATCTGTGCCAGCAACATCTTCTCCTGGTATTTCTAGTTGCAGATCTGCATATGGCAAAACGTGGTTCCAGACACATTAATTTTGGATGCATAAACACCAGACTATTCTTAGTTGAGTGGAGCGGTATTCTTCCTTAGGAATATTCATCTGCCATACTCATAAGAGGCCCTTGATGGGCTCTTGTGTTCATGCTTAAAGTATGGCATTTCTAAAAGCCCTCTTCTTATCCTAATATCCTTCTCTCTCCTGGAATTATGCATACAGTAGGTAATACAGTGTACACAGATGTATTATGCAACATGCAATATATCATCATCATCACAATCTTCCTCATGTAGTGTGTGCGTTCTTACCTAGAGATGTATGACACCATGTGCACTGTACAAATGCCATCTTCATCAGGGTTTTACTCTCCCTCACTCTTGTCCATGGGTAAAGATGAAACATATAACCAGGACTATCAACCTGGAGCCTCTATGTGCAAAGATCATTTAGCTGCTGATATTTGTAGCAGTTACACTTCCCTAAGGCAGTGGTTTCTCATACTAAGGGTCTGATTGTGAAATTGAGGGAAAGAGTAATCTGTCATGGTGGTGTAGGACATTGCCTCCACCACCATAACAGATTACCATCCACCAGATTTAGAGATGACCGCCAGCCCAGTGATCATCTCTGAACATTGAAAGGAAATGCTGTGGAGGCAGTTCCTTTCGGTGTACAAAACGTTTGGTGGATGGCCGCCATCCGTTTTGATAGTCCTAAAGTGTGAGTTTGTTTCTGAAAAACAAATAACTAATGACTCCTCACCTCTGAAGTTTCCTCCCAGAGTGTTGAGGTCATTATTTGGTTTTTCTGTTGATCACAGAAAGGTTTTCCTGAAGGTGAGCAGATAAAGAGACATTACACCATCCAACCTAAATAGGGAAGGAGGTGTAATGCCCTACCTCTGAAGGCACCTGCTTTGTCTGACCACTGGAAGATGCTTTCAATACACAGAGCCATCAGGAGCTCCCTCAAAGGGATGCATAAGGTCAGCCAAACTCTAAATGACAGGCAGACCAGAGGTTTGGCAGGCAGGGTACACTGTTGCAAATGCGATGGCGTACTCTGTCTGCCAAACTCTAAATGGGGCTTTAACTGTTGCTTCTGAACTTTTATTATGAAGGGTGCATTTGTCACCAGTCATAGAAGCACATTACATCCTTTGGTCCCACTGCGACTTTTTAACTTGAACTTTATGAACAAAACAACATACTGTAGCATACAGTTTGTTATCTATATAGCTGCCTTTTGGTACTTTTTCAACATTGTGCAAAGCGTGACAGTTATCGCTGCAAAATAATTTTGCACCTCCTGAGACCCTTTGTGTAACTTTGTTTCCTTTTCTCCATTTTTAGACTGTTGCAAGATTATTTGTGTAATGTGTATGAACTAGAACAATATCAAACACACGCACACTCTAACACTTACCCCATGGAACTAAGCAGAGGGAAAATGTTTCTTTGATTCACTACTTTACTATTTTTTTAGAAAGTGCAGACTTCAATAAGTCTTCCATTGAACTGATGGGAGCTTAGCCAGGGGTTCATGGTCAGATCACAAAACTCATCAACTGCTTCCAAATGGGTAAGCTGCTGGGAAAGTAATGATTTCACGTTTTCACAATAATTAAAATGAGGCGACCCAAGGGGACACCTGTAGTGCGAAATGTAATTTGTACACTGCAAAGGCCTCGGGGAACCCATGTAGAGGGCACGGAATGAATGCAAGGCCTTGGCTAGGGTGCCTTGGGATACCAACTCTGTCCAATTTATATTTTTTTAATGTAGGAAGTCTTCATCTGGAGATTTGCTTTTTCAATATGTTTAATTAAATGCCATCTATTTAATGTTTCAGGCAGGTCATTCGTGCCTTCTTCTGATTGTTGTTTTTAGAACTGGTTGCTGGCTTCATACTTTGACGTGCATTATTTCCCAAACTGAGGGGCTTATTTTCACGCTGTCTGCGCTTGCCGCCAGAGCGTCACTTTTTTTAGGCTTCAGTGGCGCACAGTGCAGACCTATATCTACAAGGCCATGCAAAGCCACACTGATATACTGATAGACACGCATGTAGATTAAATGGCGAAAAAATTGACAAACCTGCTTCAAACTTTACATGACAAAATATAGTTAATTTATGGTGGTTTCCGAAATAAATACAATGAATAGAACATTAAATCTGCTATACATCTGTCAAACGATTTTTCAGAAAAAGAACATGAGAGTCCAACAATGTACAGGCATCTATTTATCCTCACTTTGGACCGACTGAAGGTACATGTGGTCTGCAAACTGAAAGAGAAGCTCCTAGATCGCGCTGAGAAAATGTAGAAACGAGACAGGTGGGGCTATGATTCATGTCCATTTTTCAAGAAAACATCTGTGGGGTTGACTAACCCAAATGAGGTTCTCAATCCCATGAATACAGCCATGTATGCCTATTTACGGTCAGCTTGGTTTACTTATTGGGGGCACACTTACGATCACAGGTATCAGATATATTTTTGAAAGGATGAGGAATGGGATTGGGCAGAAGACACACATCTGTCTGTTTTGTGACACCCGCTGTTGGAATAGGTCTTGTCACAGACTGACGCAAAGCACTTACACTGCAACATGTATGTGATGAAACAGGGACGCCGATGTGGGGACACTGACATTTGCGTGAGGACACTGATGTTAGGATTGAGACACTGACAGCAATACATTGACAGTGAGATAGTAACAGAATTACACTGATGTTGGGAGCCTGGCACAGGGACATGGATATAAAAGAACACAGAGACAATGGCGAGGGGTCACTGGCCCAAGGTCTCTGTGTGAGGGACATGAGGTCACATCAATATATCACTGGTACACATGGAATCTAGGGAAATTAGAGTTTTAGTCATTTTAAAAATAGACTAACCTGATATTTAAATCTTTTTGCGGAAATGCAGTGGATCCACCACACCCTCTGTCTTGAGCCTATAACCACTACAGCTCCTGAGCACTAAATCAATACCTCTGCAGGTTAAGCGGAGAGAGACAGCTTTGTACTTTTGGTCTGTCACTGACATTAGTGCTCCTTACATCACTTGTGCTTTTTGGGAGCATTTTCTGACAAACTTTAAAATCCTAAAAAGAGAACAAAAAGGCCTAACTAACAGAATTAAGGATTCTATCCTCTTTAAATCCCTTTTTAAGCAAAATATCTACCTGATGACGTTTGTTGTCTCTACCACTGCACTTCGATGTGAGCCCTTTTATGAGGTATTTTTAATTTATTAGATACCCCCTAAATGCCATTAAAAAAACGGCAATGTTGTTGAGTGAGACCTTGTGTATTACTACGTCTATTACCAAAGAAGTGAAATTTGAGTAACAGCTATTTTTATCTGGTTAGATATGGTCTACTGTGATCTAATATCTTGAGTGCCAGTGGTGCTGCACAACTGAGAAGACCTACTCTGTAGTAGTAATATGAGAAACCTGTTGACGACACAGGTCTTACACCCCCAAATTGGTTGGTTGACTGAATAAGAGAAAAACAATATTGAATGACAAGAATATGGTGTCAAGAATATAATCTACAAAAATAGGCAAGAATATAAAAAAAAATAAGGCAACAGTAACAACAAGCATTTGCAATGCAATAGAGTCTCGCATTTCTCCGAGTTACTGCTATTAGCAGTTGTAAACCCCCAACCGGACTTTTATTGCCACATTAAATGGAAAAAAAACAGCGTGATCGCGCTGCTACAGTTCACTTGTAGTGAAACCTATCAGCAAAAGTGCAATGAACTACGTAAACAGGGTTGATGTCATGCAAAGCGCTTGACTTCTGCCAAGCGAGATTGCCCTGCGAAAAAAAAAAAAAAAGTAGTCCACAAACCGGACGGAAAACAGCGAGCCTCGCATGTTTTCAGTACTTGATCGCTGCGCTAGAGGAGGGCTAACCACCGGAAAAGGCATGATTTTGAAAGGCAAGCCCACAAACCAATGAAAGACACTGACGTGACATGGACGGGGCTCTGAGCCCTTTTCTATCTACTAAAGCATCTCGCAATCGAAACGCATGTGATGGACGCTCGACTCTAAAAATGAGTGATGTAACCATGGACATCATTTAGGGGGCACCAGGGGATGAAAGCTGTGACCCCTGGCTTGCCCTTTGCTACCCCTGGCACTGCCTTTGCGACCCCTGGCCTCAAAGGTGGCAAATTCAGTGATAGTAACACAGTGGCAGCTCATCCTTATGGACATTAGTTGGAGCTCTACTCTTTGTTTTCTGTCAAATTTTTTTATGACACTAATAGTGAATAACAAGTTATTATTCACTAATAGTGTAATAAAAAAGGAGTACAAATAGCTGGAATATGCCCTTCCATGGCATCTGAGGTAAGTAAACAATGCTTTTAAATATATGTTGTGTGCATGCTTGTGGGTGAGAGTGTGTTTATTTTAGTGAGAGTATATGTAAATGTGGATTTGTGTGTATGTGTAAAATGTGTTTGTGCGAGTGAAAGTGGATGTCAATGGGCGTGTGATGTCACTTCCGCTACTCTAGGCATTTTGGTGACTTGACGTCCATGGATGTAACTCCAATTCAAACAAAAATAGGAAAAGTGCTACACTTTGGAGAGGTTGAATTTAATATTCCCTTTCTAATCTATACAACACTAGGAAAAGTGTTGGCTTTGGAGGGGTCACGTTTACTATTCCCATTCTTATCTAGTCACCACTGACTGAATTGGTATGTAACTGACACTTACAGCCCTACTTACCTTCTACTACACTGATTGGCTGTACTCCAGGAGGATGAACCTCAAGAGCACTGAGCCAGTGGTCCACATGTGATAAAAGTCCTGCTTCCATCTGCTAGTCTTTCAGAGGAGGTTGTGTGATATGAAATAGGAAATTCATCCCACTGTCTTAAAAGAGGTCACAGATTAAAGTCCTGGCCGTATCAATCAACTTTTTATCCTTTTAAGGTCGATAAAATGAGTATTATTGAGAAGGGTAACAAAAAACTATTTTTCTTACCAAGATGCCACAAGGGGTTAACGCACATAGACATACACACACACACATATATATATATGCCTTACAGCTAAATATTGTGGTCTTTCAGAGCTGGAGCTGACGCAAATCATCATATACCCAGCCCTGCCGGCCCTTCATATGAGGCTGCTTTGTGAAGAATCCTGTAGACTCCAATGCGTCCAAGAAATGAGCAGAACATGTAATGGATTACCACAGTCTCTCTGGCCTTTCCAGGTCACTAACTAGTCAGGCAGTTATTGAAAATTCGAAGTCGATGGTGAATGTTATCATTCTTGCACACTGTAAAAAGGCCTGTTCAGTCAAACCAAACAAACATCAGGATACAACAAGGTGACACTAAATAAAGGCAGGATTAACAAACGCCCCCGTGACCTCTGATATCATTTAGTAGCTTTGAAAATGTCCTTTTTAAAATATATTAGTGTTTTGCCAAACATTACCACCTACGGTAATGATGGAAATCACCAATTTAAATTGCATCGATTTTAGAATCAGTTTAAAGTCACACACCAGCTAGTGTTTGTTTCATGTCGAGTCATCAGACACTATTGTTGAACTTATACCCCAAAACATACACACTTGCATGCCATCACATAAACATTTATTGTGCTCAAGAATATCTCCATATCGTATGGCTGCTATGTCTTTGAATCTCGTGACTGATTGAGACAAAAAATGGCATCATTTTAAATCATTCAAACATACAAATGCAAACACTCAATCATAAAGGTGCATGCATTGACAGTGCACAGATCATACATCTACTCCCAGGCCCCTACAGCACTCGTCGCACTCACTTGACTGTATGTCGTTGTACATCGGTACCTTAAAAGGCTTTCCCAGTTCACAAAAGCGAGCCAATGAAGCACGTTGCCTGATGCTGGGCTGCTGGCTTCATCATGCAAACTGGCCACAATAAGGCATGGTCCCCATCTGAGCTGGGACTCATGAAATATGTACTGCTGAACAGAACACATGGAGTTCCTAATTGTTTCTAATATTTAAAAAATATTTAAATAACAAAACAAAATTATTAAACCTTATTTAAAATAAAACTTATGTCAGATATAAATAAATAACATGTAATGTGATAATGAGCATTTAATAGTAATAATGTAGTTGTAACATATAATTCTGAAAAGTAATTAAAAAATATAAAGTAAAATAAATAAATGTAAAATGAATACTTTTCACTTCCCGCTTCCCAAAAACAACCACAATCACCCACAAAAAAAGAAGATGATAAATAAAACAATAATTAGATTACAACTGTAACTAAACAAAACAAATAAAATAGAGCCAATAATATATTTAAAATGCATTTCCAAAAATTAATAATAGCATACACTTATTAACACATTAACATTTAAATAAAGTACATCAAATAAATCACACACCAAATAATCAATTAGGCAATTTGCATGATTAATTACTAAATAAATATTTAACGTACAAAATAATTATAAACAACTATAATTTTAGTTTAAATAACTTCCCACGTCATTCCACTAGAAACCCAACTTCCTGCTATTAAAATATAAATTAATGATTTACCTATACAAAAATAAATTATACATGAAATATTACATTACTTCACATTACTTCATTATTTACAGATGAATGTTTAATTTATGTAAAACAATAATGTAAATAACTTCCCACCCTATTGCCCTACAAATCCAACAAACAGCAACCACATTATAAATTACTAATTCAATTTCTTAAAAGTTAAATTACAAAATTAAAAAATACTACATTTATTTAAAAAGAGTTAAGGCAGTCATAATACTATTATTAGTAACAATCTAAATTTAATATAAGTGCTAACTATATAAGGTATTATAATAAAATAATTTAAAAGACAATATTTACTACAACTATATTAAAGTAAAACAACAATCCTAGTAAGTAAGTCACAAACACATCCTAAATTATTCTGTGCTCACCCCATGGTAGCTTGGCACAGAGTAGTCAGGCTTAATGTAAGAGGCAATGTGTAAGCATTTGTGCAACACTTCAAACAGTAAACCAGTGAAAACTCCACACAAAAAGATATCACACCTGGGTATAAAAAAAAGCTTAATGTAATAAATAAAACAAGACCAAAATAATGAACATCCAATAAGTAGAATGTTTGTCATGAATTTTTAAACAATAAACTGTAGAAAAGCACTTAGAAGCATAAAGAGCCAACTGGGACTATCTGATTGCACTAGACGGGGTCAAATGGTCAAATCCAACGCCGATCACAGTGGAGCATGGTTCAGATACAGGGATCAGCCTTGGCCCCCAGCAAAGTACCTTTGTCGCTTTGGCTCTCATTATCCTAAATGAGACTACTGGATTTTTGGGTATCAGGGTCGTTCTTGGTGTGGGGGATTAAGTCTAACCCACGGAGAAGGATCCCTGTCACCCTCAATCCGGTTTTGCTCCGGCTAACTAGCAGTGCCTCATCTCTCCCAAGGGGAAGGGATGATTGGGCAGCCGAGCTCATTACATCATAGAGCTTCTCAGGGAAGTCGTGGTCGCTCAGATCCCAACCAGCTCTCTCATACAAAGTGTGGTCTCATATACAAATGACAAAGGCAGTTTAAGTTTTATAGGATTGATTTAATAAAACAACTGCATTTTAGATAACAAGGCGTGAGCCGCAATAACCAGAACCATACCACACAGTAGGATTGAAATAGTAACAAGGAGAGTAAAACATAGAAATAACGCTATCATAGTGTTACCAGATTACGTTCTCTCTTCTAAGTTCTATTTTGAGCACAGCATGTTAAGCTCTAAGCTTGCCTTTCAGATTCCCCGGGAGGACATCAACCCTCATACCTGAGCAAAGGCCTGTGATCTGGATCAGCATCTGCAACAGGACAGTCAGCGTCTAGTTGTGGTTCCCTGGTCAGAATGTCCCTCTTACGTGTATTAGGACTAGGAAGTGTTTTTATAACTAACATGTCGATGTGCTAACAAACGTCCCTACGCAAGAATGTGTATCGTCTATAAACCAAAGACTAAACTCCTACCACGTCTATCGGCAATGTACCAGACTGTATCCTTGACTGAAGTACAGAGTGAGCAAGAATGTATTATTTGAGAAAATAAAACAAGACAGTGGAACTGGCTATTGAAAAATAACAGTACGAGGCTGAATAAAATGCATCTAGAGCAAAGTGCACAGAAGCCCAATGCTTTAAGCAAACGAATAAAATGCATCTAGGGCAAAGTGCACAAAGGCCTAATGCTTGAAGCAAACGCACAAAAGCTACATAAAAATGTCTACACTACACCTTGTTTGCATCAACATCGAGGGAGGGGCTAGGAGCAGGAGAGGTGATTCGTCGTCATTGATCCTTAGGATGGAGGCAATGCATCGGCTTAGAGCCACACAAAGTTGAAGATGCATCGGAGATGTAAGTGATGCACCATGCCATCGGCAACACAATTCATTCTATCCTTGCTGCAGCTGTGATGTGTCAGCATCAATGGAGATGTGCTGGTTCTGAGCAGCACAATGGTGTCAGTGCGTGGATTCTTGCTGGAGCAGCACTTTATACCCACTTCCAAGGACCCAGGACTGGATTGGCACCACCTGGCAGAGCAAGACTCACAGAGGGCAGAGTCCGGTGCTGCAGCAGGTGAGTTGGAAGTCATTTCTGTCCCTAAGACTTCATAAAACAGGAGACTAGGCAACTGGCCTTTGGAGTCACTCTAGTTGTTGGGTTCAAGTGATGTAGGTCTAGTCATTTTCACCCAGGCAATGAGGGCAGCAGCTAGCAGGGCAGCACAGCAAGAAAGCAGTTCTTCCAGAGCAGCAGTCCAGCTGAGTGTCAGGCCTTCCGAAGCATAGCAGCCCTTCCTGGCAGAGTACTCACAGGTCTAGAAGTGTATTGAAGAGTGGGTCTGAGAGTCCTATTTGTATACCTTTTGCCCTGCTCCTAGAAGGTGGGAGACATTTCTGGAAAGGTTCTTGTCATTCCTAGAATTTCCTGCCTCCCCTGCTCTGGTTCCAAGCTGGCTGCAGTGACAATACAAGGTTGTTAGGTCTATTGTGAGGAGACAGGGCACAGCCTATTCAGGTGAAAGTGGGGCTCCGCCCACTCTATCAAGCCAGTTATTGGCCCATTGAGGTTCAGCTAATCCCACTATTTGTGTGACTGTCTGGGAGGAATTCACAAGGTCTAACTGTCAGCTATACTCAGCCATGTGACCTAAGACAGGCTGCAGGCACGGAGGGCTGAGGGCAGAAAAATGCCAACTTTCTAAAGGTTGTATTTCCAAAATTGTAATAAAAAATCCAACATTATCATTAAAGAGGGTTCATGTTTACAATTCCATTTGTACGAAACATAACATAGCTACCTCCTTTCAATTAGGAACTATAGCTTATTAAAGGTAATAAGGAATCCCCAATGTTATCCTATTGGAGTGACAGGCCTCACAGTAGTGAGAAACACATTTGAGAGTTTTCCAGTACCAGGACATCTAAAACCTAAAAGTATATGTCCTGCCTTTTTTTACATAGCACCCTCCCTATGAGCTACCTAGGGCCACCCTTAGGGGTGACCTATATGTAATAAAAGAGGTGTTTAAGGCTTGGCAAGGGGATGTAAATGACATGGCAGTGTAACACTGTATTCAGGCTGCAATGGGATACCTGGGACATGTTTTAAAGTGCTACTTAAGTGGGTGACACAAACTGTTCCTCAGGCCCACTAGTAGCCTTTAATTTACAGGCCCTGGGCACATGTAATGCACTTTACTAGAGACTTATAAGTAAATTAAATATGTAATTAGGTGTTTTCCAATCAAACCATGTTTCAGGGAGAGAGCACAACCACTTTATCACTAGTTAGCAATGGAAAAGTGCACAGAATCCTAAAGTCGACATAAACGAATTCAGCAAAATTAGAGGCAAGTAGGCAAAAAGGTTGGGGGAAGACCACCCTAGGGCTGTCAGGTCTAACAGTTTGTCATCACACAATGGCTTTGAATATCTGGCTCTAAGTATTACCCAGGAGGTGACTGGATAATACAAAAGCTGCAATTTAGAAGATGACTGTTGTGAGAAAGGCGTTAAAACTCTTCTGCACATGTGAATAAGACTAAGAATAAGACAATAACACTAAATACAAGATAGTTTTGCAATTATAAATAAGTAAGTAGAGTACTGCAAAAATAGAATAAAATATGTGATGTCCTTATAATCATTCCCTATTGTTTATATTGTTGCTCACCTATAGGTCTGGTGCTATTCCAGCCACATGCCACACAAAGAGCTCAATTAATGTACCTCATTTCTGACCAGGCATAACTAATTATCTCCATGCTTTAGAAACTTTAAACACTCATCAGCTGTGAGTAGCAGCAGGTGGCGCTCCTTGCCATCATTAAGATGCATTAATGGAGCTGTGCATATGACTCAGGACTAGGGAAGCAGCGGGTGGTTCATGACTGAGGGTCCTTGCGAACTGTGTACTGGGCCCAATTGTGAAACGGCAGAGATGCACCAGGACCAAGGTGCTCTAGCAGTGCTGTGTGACGACCTGTACTGGATCCAGGCTGGTGCATGACAGCTCCATCGTCTGATCTGTGCTTGGGGCCCAGTACTGGAATATGTCCTAATAAATGCACTGTCTCTGCATATTGAAACATAGATGGTTCCATATACCTATCGCTCTCACTCTGAGGCCCAAATGTATACATTTTGGTGCAAAACGGTTGGAATGCAGTTTTGCACCAAAAGGTATAGCGCCAGCTTGCGCCATTCCTGAGCGGCAGCTGGGCATCTTATTAAAGGAATGGCACAAGCCGGCGTTAAACTTGGGCTAGTGTCTTCAAAAAAGACGCTAGCTGAGTGAGAGTGATGGTAGAGAAGGAGGGGGTTGTGCGTCAAAAAATTACGCTAGCCTGGTTAGAGGCAAAAAAAATGCCTCTAACCAGACTAGTGCCTTTTACCGGCACACAACCACCAAAAACATGACTCCTGTCTTAGGAAAGACAAGAGTCATGCCCACCACCCCAATGGCCAGCACAGGGGACAAGTGTCCCCTGGTCATGGCCATTGCACCCTGTGCCATGCAGGGGGGCCCAAGTTAGGGCCACTGATGGTAAAATAATTAAAAAAGAAAAAAAACTCACCTATACTTACCATACTTACCTGGGATTAGGTCTTCCATCCTCTGGTGTCCCTCTGGTGGGGGTGGGGATGTTCCTGGGGCTTGGAGAGGGCACCATGTGGACCCATTCCATGGTGTCTAACCATGGAAATGGGTCGACAGGTCCCCTAATGCCTGGTCTGACCCAGGTGTTAAGTAATGGTGCAAAGCACGCTTTGCACAATTATTTAGCCCCTCCTCCCACCCGTGCATGATTTTAGCACGGGGGGATAAATATGGGGCTGTGGGGGTAGCACCCTTTTTTAGATGGTAACGCCTACCTTGCATCTCATTGACGCAAGTTAGGTGCACGCATCCAAAAAGTGGTGCAAACTCCTATATTTTGACATTAGATGTGTCTAATGTCAACATATAAATATGGAGGTTGGGTTGTGCTGAATTTGCGTCAAGAAAATGACACAAATTTGGCGCAGAGTATAAATATTCCCCTGAATGTGGCCTATAGGGAGCCCTGTTAAATGATCTTATATCTTTCAGGGATACATTTTAACCCAGATGTAGTATGCCAATCAGCTGCCAGGCAGTGGATTGCATTTTATTTATAACCAAGTTTATTTCATTTTGAAATGAAAAACAAAAGGACAACAACATGACAGTGAGTGCTAGCAAGCACAAATACATGAGGCGGATCCATACATTACTTATAATTGGTAACATTTCTCCTCTTCCCAGCCCAGGAACAGTTATACTGCTTAGAAATTCAAACCACTGTGCACCCGCCATTTTTCCCAAATTCCCTCATGTTTCTGCCACATTACTCATAAGTTGGACTTTGTCCTTGAAAACACCAGTCTACTCTGGTCCGCCATCTCGAAATCGACGGCGCCGCCAGACTTCTCCAAAGCTGCGCAATGTCCCTTTTTGCCACTAGACATGCCCGTCCAATGAATACCCGTGTACCCCATTCCCAGCGAGGGTGGGTGGCTACCACCTTCTTAACTCTCACGGTGACGCGGTCTCCGTTACTGGGTTAATTTACCTTCATCATGGTGGGGGAACAGATGAAGAACCTCTGTTATGCATATGCAGGATTTTCAGGTCACAGTGGACTGGTGAATGGCGTGGTTTAGTTGCAACCTGTGTGTGGGTTCTGCACAAAATTGTGGTTGCTTTTGTGTTGGGCTGATTATATCCATGTTGAGCAACTCAGACTATAGGTATGCTCTCTCTAACCTATCCCCAAGAGCTGTGCACCTGGTGGGTTGGGCAAGTTTTCAACATATATCATCATTCTTGTGCAGGCTTCCTTTCCTGGGTAAAACACACCCATCCCCATTTCTTATGTGAACCCATCTTCCTTTACAGCAGGTCTGAGGGGAATACACATCACACCTTGGCCAATCAGATTTATCTGACTGTAGGCTGTGGGCTCAGAAGCCTGTGAAATCTTCTCAGTGATTTAGACAGGATGCAGATTGGAGGAAAACAAACTTTCAAATGTTGCAGACTCAGTGGTTGACTCTGTTATCCCTCCTTGACCATTAGAGTGGTACAAGTACTGGACCCCGCAGCATTCATTGACTTGGCACAGAATATGCTTTCATGTTAGGGTACAAGACCAGACATGATGCAGGAGTGACATTTCTGCATGGTTACACTTCTTCCTCCAGAAGGTGTCTCACTATGAAAGCCTATGGAGTTGCCTTGCTGGTGTCACCTTGGGACAGGGGGAGGTTTTGTCTGTTTCAGCTGGGAGAAGGACTGACCTGATTGATAGGAAGTCCTTTTTAAGCTGGTTGGAACCACCTGCACAAGAATACCACAACAGAATTAGATTGCCCAGGAGTCACAAGGTTTCCAATGCCCAGCTGCGTAGAAGGAAATAAGTAAATGCCTGTAGAGAGCTTATATTCCTCTATCCTTGGAGCTAGATAGTTAGGAATTAGTTGGTCGTCATACCATGATAGCCACATCATGTTTTATCAAGTTTCGGTGATTGGAGAAAGTTACATTTACTGCCAAACCATTTAAACCATTTAAACCATTTGTAAGTCCTTACATTTTCAGAGATATCACCTTTTGAAGTATTAGTCACAGCTAAACCCAATTTTGCAGGGCCCTATTTGGATTGGTGCCAAAAGTGAATGCAGTGGGTGCCGCAGCCCCTTGGATGTCCCATCAGCAGAAAATCCTGACCATGACTTGTGGATTCCAAGACTTAGCCCCCTAAATATAAAGGCATCATTGGGACTCTGACGTACTAATGGCCTGCTATTCTCAGAGACACAAGAGTTTGGGAAATCAATTTGTGAGGTAACTAAGACACAATTGTAATGATGTGAAGTTATTTTAATGTTTATGTAGGCACATTTATTTTAACTTTGGGTCTGAGGCCTGTGCCCCCTCACCTAGTCATTTGTCATTTTATTATTATTATTATTTTAGCAAGGCTTAATTTTAGTGGCAATGTGTATTATTGTTATCAGTTAACCTTCCATACAGAATTTGTTATTCATTTCTTTGCATGACATTTTCATTCTGTGCTCACTCCAACACTGCAAAGGATAGTTTACCGGGTATTGCCAATTCAGAGAGTACAATGTCAACACTACACAGAAAAAATATGTGTTGTCATGTCAGGGCAGTTCTCAGAATAACAAGATGTTTTATTATAAAACAACATGCTGCCTGTTAGACTTTTCATCCTTGGCGTGGTTTCCCCTAACTTTTTGCCTCTGTTTCCCAGGTTGTTGATGTGTGCTGTTGTTGTTACTCTGGGCACTTTACCACTGCTATCAAGTACTCAAGTGCAAGTGCTCCTGTACAAAATGTGAATGCAATTGGCCTTCCATGATTGGCATATTTGATTTGCTAGTAAGTCCCTAGAAAAGTACCCTAGAGGTGCCCAGGGCCAGTAAATCAAAAGCTACTAGAGGGTCTGCAGCACTGGTTGTGCCACCCACATTAGTAGCCCTGTAATCATGTCTCAGATCTGCCAGTGCAATGTCTGTGTGTGCAGTTTGTAACTGCCAATTCGACTTGGCAAGTGTACCCACTTGCCAGGCATATACCTTACCTTTTCTTACATGTAAGACATCCCTAAGGTGGGCCCTAGGTAGCCCCATGGGCAGGGAGCAGTGTATGTTTAAGGTAGGACCTATACTAATGTGTTTTATATGTCCTGATAGTGAAATACTGCCAAATTCGGTTTTTACTGTTGCAAGGCCTATCTCTCACATAGGTTAACATGGGGGCTACCTTTAAAACTCATTGAAGCATAGTTTCCCTTTTGGAGCAGATAGATATTTGGAGTTTGGGGTCTCTGAGCTCACAATTTTGAAATACATATTTTAGTCAAGTTGGTTTTAAGATTGTGTGTTTGAAAATGCCACTTTTAGAAAGTGGGCATTTTCTTGCTTAATCCATTTATGTGACTCTGCCTGTTTGTGGATTCCCTGTCTGGGTCAGCTTGACAGTTGGGCTGTTTGCACCTCTCTCTAGACAGTGACACAAAGGGAGCTGGGGTGTCTGCATTTCTTGATGAGCCATCTGTGCTAGGAGGGAGGGTAGGAGTGGTCACTTACACCTGAAAGGGCTGTGCCTGCCATCAAACAATGCAGTCTCCAACCACCTGGTGTGTGTCTGGGACCTGGCCTGGGCAAGGCAGGATTTCACAAACAAAAGAGACTTTGCTTTGAAGTAAGACTACTCCAAAGGGCAAAATGGATAGAAGAAGGGCACCCAAAACCACAGACTTTTAGATCACTTCTGAACGACAATCACACCTGCTGACGGAGGCTGTTAACATCACAACCCACAGTGCTGAGACCGTGCGGCTGGATTTTCGACACAAAGCTTGCTGTGCGCGGAAAAACAATGCAACGTCTGCCTGAACCAGAGTGCTGCCCGGACTGACGCATCGCACGCTGGCCCGACCGGAGAACAAGAAACGACGCACGAGCTTGCTTGCGGGTGAGAAATCGAAGCACCGCTTACCTTTTTCTATGCACACTCACCCGTGCGGGTTATTTTGACACGACCCAGGTACATTTCCACACTAACAGAGTTAGCGCTGTGTTTAAAAGAACGTAAAGACTCTTTTTGCTTTTTAATCAATAACTTGACTTGTGTATGGTTGATTTTTGTTGTTTTGGTCTTGTTTTGTTTAGATAAATATTTTCTATTTTTATAAACCTGTGTTGTGTCCTTTTGTAGTGTTTTCATCGAGTTACTGTGTGTATTGGTACAAGTACTTTACACCTAGCACTCTGAAGTTAAGCCTGCCTGCTCGTGCCAAGATACCAAGGGGGTAAGCGGGGGTTAGCTGAGGGTGATTCTCCTTTACCCTGATTAGAGTGAGGGTCCTTGCTTGGACAGGGGGCAACCTGACTGCCAACCAAAGACCCAATTTCTAACACTGCCCCTATTATCTTAGAGGGGACATTGCAGCCAGCTGGCCATATCATGCTGCATGTCATTGCAGTTTCTGTTGAAATGTCATGCTTCTGCTTTATCTACGTGGGAGGATTCCTCACAGACTAACAGACTTTTTCTTTACCTCTAAACTCAGATATGGGGCTTGCATCCAGAAACTAGATGGGCAGATTAGGGCTACCACTGCTACTTGCTCTCATGTAGAATCTTAGTAGTATAGGTAGGGATATTAGATACACTATTGTGATAATATGGTGGGACGCTTTCTGTATTTCACTTTCCTGGTCACTGCTGGGATTGTGTTGTGTCTCATTATCCTCATAATTGTAATTCATGCCTTTTTACATAAAACACAGGTGCAACAGTAAAACCTATTGAGCCAAATCCTGCTTCTGTTTGTCTTTGCATGTATGAGACTTATATAACTAAGAGAAAGGGCATACAATCTGTTTGACCACAACTTCCCTGAGGAGTCTTAGAGTGTAATGCTGTAGGCTGCCAGAAATCACTTTTACCTCTGGTACTGTGAGGTGCTGCTAGCTAGCTTAAAGGGTTAGGCTGACAGCTGTCACACGGTGTGAAAGGATCAAACACACTCCCCCACGTGCAGGAGTGATGCCACCCCATTTCCAGCAGCCTCTTTACTACATTGGGAGTTCTACGACAGTAAACTTTGGTGTTGCCAATTAACTGAAAGTTTTAATTCCTTTCAAATTTCTACCTCGTGTAAATTTGTGACTTGTGAGTGACTGCACAATTTGTTATATAGTAAAGGTTAATAAGAGGTTTTAAAGTTCGTTTGTAGTATATTTTGCAGTTTCCCCGATTGGGCATTGACATGTGTTATCATCTTCATCATATTTAATTCAGTTGTACCAACTTGATTCATAGTATTCGTTTGAAGACAACTACCCTTAGATATTATGTTACCTTTCTTTTCTCCACTGTTCAGAACCTTGCTGAGCTTTTCCTACATCTAAATCTGCGTTGTCTTTCTCACAGTGCCCTGTTTACACACAATAGCACTTAGCTTACATAAATATACCATATAAAACTATTTCATTTGAAAGGATTATGCATCTCACTATGTAAGACAGCTTTTGCAGCACAAATGTAATCAGTTACTATTTTCAGTGATGGGGGCGATACCCATGTGTCCTTCCACCACCCTATATACAGGGTTTGGACATGAGGGGAGTAAATGGGTTGCCATTGTGGGTCTGTGAGTCTGCTGAAAAAACTGTACAACATAAATTAAATAATTATATGTCAGCATGTATCTTGTCATTTCTAGTAACATCTTTTTACACGAAAGAAGGTTTGTAGACCCATTAGATAAAAAACAAATAAAGTGCCTGGATGCCATTGTCATGAATTTTTCTTTTGTGAAGGTTAACTTAATCAGTAGCCACTAAATCTAAATCGAAGGCAGACTCCAAGGTAAAAGTCACATGATTGCTACATTACTATTTTTAGTGTCCCCGTGTTTCTGGGAGATTACATAAAATGGCTGATCCTTGGGCTGTGATCGATAGCATTCATTTTTTTTAACTAATTGCCACACAGGAAGTTAAGGTTAAGGCTCTAGTGAGAAAAACGAATATCTCAAGGGCAACAGAGTCAACACGTGTTAAGGAAAAATCCCATACAAGAATACTACCATTTTTTCCCAAGACGTTACCACTTATAAACGCCGTGGGGCAGATTTATCATTATTTCATGCAGCGCAGCAAGCCACCTTGCTGCGCCGTGTTAAAGTAAAAGGGCAGAAATGCACCATATTTAACATTATACTTCACATTCCTGTCTCTTCCTTGCGCTGGCGCCCAATGTGCTGCCATGCACCAACATAGGCACCCTTGCACCATAGTGCAAGGGTAGCTGCATTGCAGGCAGGATTGCTTTGTGCAGAAAGGGGCACTTCCTAAACAGAATAAATCCTCAGAGGCATTTTGCAGAATGCAGAATGCAGCACACTTGGAAAGAGGAAACAACAAAAATAAATAAATGTATTTTTCCAGGGTGTACCTTCCCAGGGAAGACGTACCATTGTGATGCATTCCCAGGTACACCAGTGTAGGTAAACCTGAGAATGCGTCAAAGTCCATGGGTGGATGCATGGAAGCACCCATGATCTACCCATGAAACACCTCCCTGAGGCAGAGTAACGCAAAGCAGCAATTTGTGCTACCTTGTGTTACTCCAGATTTACCAAGCCACTCAGAACAAAGCAAAGTGTTCTTGAATGCCTTCATGTATCTAACTTTTTGTTGCATCACACTTGCAACACCTTGTGTGGTGCAAGGGAAACGTAACACAATGATAAATTTGGCAAGTTGTGTGGGGAACATGTTGCCTGTGCTTCGCTGGTAATTTTATAATGAAACATCTTTTTTCCATGAAAGGTGCCGCAACATTTTTATGTGTTTGGATGTATAGGCATTCTTGAGCTCTTTTTTGTTGTTTAATTTTTCTTAATTAAATTTAGTCAAACACATACCATACAGAGTCGTCATGTAGCAATTAAGTATCAAAAAGAAACCAAGTATTCAACTTCAATAATAAATGCTTACATGAATATCCGTAGTGTCTTTGGGTTGTATCTCTCAAGACCACAATCAACAACAAGTTTTTGATTATACGAGCTGTCAGTGTGATGCCATAGAACTTTATTGCCTGTAGAAGTATACGGAGGTGATCGTCATCGTAGTAATGGGTGGGTGTGCCTGGCAATACATCCATTGCTGGTAGAGCAGTTTGTCAACGTTCTCATATCCTCAATAATGTGATAAAATTTGCTGTGTAGTTCAAAACTGGCGAATAGGTTACCAACACTTGTTTGCCAGTCATGTTTGGTTACTAATGTGAGTGGTGTCTGCTCCTATTCCTTCAGACGGCCGTGTCAATAGGTATGTTTGTTAGGGATACCAGATATCCCTAAAATGCAGGCCGGCTGGGAGGAGCTCAGCATATGTGTTGAGCTGCACTTTGCAGTATATTAGGCACGCACCAACTCCTTGAATTTAGGCGCTCAGACTTTGCCCCACCTGCATGCTACTCTACCCTTGGCCAGAATAAGCTCTAATGCCACATACTTCCTATAGCAACTCTTTATATTTTCAGTGTGTCTCAATACAGCTAGGAGAGGTGTTAGGTGGAATGCCTGACCTATCATGATAGACAATGCATCTGCAACCTCCTCCCAAATCGCCAAACAGAGCCACATGTCCATGCTAAATGTAAGAAGTCTGCGCCTTCAGCTCCACATCTCTCACATATATCATCAAGGTGAAGATGATATCTGTATAATCGGGTGGGTGTGTAGTATTGTTGATGTAAGAATTTAAAGTGAATAATTCTGAGTCTGCTGCTTTAGGTTATGTGTCTAGTTTGCTGACAGCAATATAGCCACTGTTTGTCTGTCAGCTCTTAGCCTAGCTCTGATTCCCACTGAGTTTGTGCAGTCCCCATATCATCTGGGGACTCGGGTTGTATCGAGTGATATAGAATCAAGACCAAATGTCTAGGACTGGTGGAGTCTAGCAAGGTATGTAATATATGGAAGGTGGGGGGTTCATTAGGGAAGTCAGTAGTGTCTGCTTTAATGTTGTGCCGAAGTCTGTTGTAGTGAAACATATTAAGTGGGGTCAACATGGCTCTAACAAAGAATTCTTCCCAATCAATAAGCACTCCCCCTGCTTAAAGATCACGCCATGTGTGGAATTCAGCCTTCAGAAGTGTGGCTCTACATGTGGCCTAGTTAGTGACAGGCATAGCATGATGGTAAGGCAATGGAACAAGCAATAAATAGAGCAAAGGCTTGCCATGTTTGCTGGCCATTTTCTCCCATGCTGCATTGGTACATGCTACAGTGGATTATGGAGCAGCCATCTGTCTTGAGCACCCAGAAAGGCAATGCTAGGGATAGGCACCATGTAACCCTCATAGATTTACTTCTGCCTTTTTTCCAGCTCCCCTTACGGTTGAACACCCCCTTTGCATACATTATGCCTGGCGCAGGCATAATGTAGTGCAAAGGGTTACAGGGTGGCACAATGCATGCATTGCCCTACTCGGTCAAAACGGCGCGGGGATTTCGGCCTCTTTGGGCCAGATTAACGCCAAAAATAATGACGTTAATGTGGCGCATGGTGGTGCTAGGGGCTTATAACTATGCCCCTGAGTTGGTTAGTGAGAACTTTAGCTAAGATTTTAACATCACAGTTAATGAGGATGAGGGGTCAGTAAGAGTCGCAGCGGCCAGATGGCTTGTCAGATTTAAGCAGCGCGATAATCTTCGCCTCTTGCATTGAAGGCGGCAGGAGGCTGTCCTCCCGCACCTTATGATAAGCTTCTTTTAGGATTGGTACTAAGGAACCAGCATACATCTTGCAAAAATCAGCTCGTAGCCTGTCTGGGCCAGGGCGTGGCAATGCCGTAGCTGTGCAATGGCTCCTCTTATTTCATTTTCTTCTATCTCTGCGGATAAGAACTCTCTCTGAGCATCACTCAACCAGCCCAGAGCAACATCTTTTAGGTATATATTGGTATCCGTTGTGTGCAGCCTACACGAGGAATAAAGGTGTTGAAAATATTGTGAGAATATTCTTAGTATGTCTGGGGTGTCGCGCTGTATGGTGCCATCTTTGTCTAAAACTTCAAGTACATAGTTAGCGCTCCTAGGGTTCCGTATTATAGTCGCTAGGGTATGCCTTGGTCTTTCCCCCTCACCGAACTCACGAGCTTTGTAATATTTCTCTCAAAACAAGCATTCATGTTCAGCTGTTTCCTGATAATCAGTAATACTTTCTCGAAACTTAACTGCAATTATAGGGTCAGGGGGGTCTCCCAAGCTCTCCTCCAGAGTTTTAAGAGTGAGCTCGATTTTCCTAAGATTATCTTTAATCGCGTGCAAAATCCCTCCACTCTTGGCAAGGCAAAGTCCTTGGATGGTGACCTTGAAGGCCTCCCAAACTTTACCCATCTGTGATACTGAGTTTTTATTCCTGTCAAAGAAATCCTTCACCTCCTGTCCAAGTTCCTCGTGAAACGCCACATCTAATAGCGCAGATGGCAAGAGTTTCCAGGAAGGGTATGAGAAACTACTTTGGGAGGCGGTAGGACCATCGTCACTGGGGAATGGTCTGAATGAATACGTGCCAAGTTTGTCACCTCTCCCAAGGAGGTGCTGAGGTTTCTCAAGATGAGCCAGTAATCTATTCTGGACCAACTCTTGTGAGCCCCTGAGTTGTATGTGCCCTCTGCTGTCTGTGGGTGGGTAAATCCCCATGTGTCTAGTAATCCATTTGCCTCTATTATGAATCGGGTATATCTGCCTGCACTGACTTAATAATATGAGTGGACCCTGTGTCAGCAATCAGCCCCCATAACTTATCAAAACACCGGGGTCATCTATATTGGGGCCATAGCAGTTCACAATAGTAATAGATATGGAGGCTAGTATACACTATACCAAGGTGTAGCGCGCCTGAGGGTCATTAGGCATTCCTTTTGGAACAAACGGAGTTCCGTTATGTATAATTGTCATGGTGCCCGTAGAGTATGTGGAGTAAGCCGCAAAATATCAATGAGATGCCCATTGTGTAGCGAAGGCGGTGTACGCCGAGTCCTCTGTGTGGGTTTCCTGTGGTAGGCTGATACTAATGCTGTGTCTATCTAGGTAGGCTAATATGTGGGTGCATTTGCCTGGGTCCCCGAACCCCCCAATATTCCATGTGAGGCAATTACATTGAGTTCGTGTGGCTGGACTTTGCTGTAGGCGTAACTCAGTCATGCAGAAGAAGTGTTATTGCCGTGTGTGATCCGTGCGATGCCACCACTTTATTGGTAGTATGTCACTCATGTACAGTGTCAAGTGTGTATATGTATGTGCACAATGAAGCATACATACCTCCCACGTGCCCACCCCTTTTCCACACTGATGGCCCAATCCCATCAGGTAGCAATTGCCCTCTCAAAATCCCATAACCACAAAAACTTTCATTTGATACAACATGTCAAACCACCCCGTAGTAACAGATCGTGCACCATCCGGAACAATCAGGATTACGTTCACTCAGTGGCGTAGCGTGGGTTGTCAGCACCCGGGGCAAGGCAAGTAATTTGCGCCCCCTAACCGTGGATTTTAGCACTCGCGAGTGCGAGCGCCCCCCCCCCCCCCCCCCAGATGTTGCGCCCGGTGCGGCCGGCCCCCCCTGCACCCCCCACGCTACGCCATTGCATAATGTTAATAGCAAAATGAGGTAAGATATAGAGCTTTAGAATGGCTAACCGCCAAGTTCATACAGTAAATAGAGGTGGAAGCTTATCCGGTGAGGGGACGGTAGGCAATAAGAATTGAGTGAGGCTGGTAAGAAGGAATAAGATGAGAGAAATCTGGACAGAACTGAGAAAGAGAAAACAATAAGGGTAGCCCTCAGGGTGCACAGCCAGAGAGCCAGGCAGTTTCACTTCGATGAAATGGGGGTGTCTGAGGCGGCATCGGTGTAAGTTTCAATCGTCTATCCTTACAAACTTGATAAAAGTGATAATGGGGTGAATTGATAACTGTTTAGTCACCTGTCATTCCGCAGTAGAGCCGAGGGCCCCACATTGTAGGTCACAGAAGGACGCGTGTCCTGGGCTGAATGCTGATTCTGTTACAGTCTGTAGAATATTACATGTTCTAGTAAATAGTTCAACATTCCCATGAATTGACTTATTGTTACGTGAGGCCTATTCTATGTCCCAGAGTGGTGACAATGCTCTGGCCCGACCAGACGAAGGAGCTTGGTTGAAATTGTGTTTCAGGAGCCCCGCATCTTGTTGTGGGCTGTTGAACATGCGTGCTTTACCTTTGCAAGTAATACGTACCTGGGCCGGCTGGAGCATTGCATATTGTATGTTCGCTTTCTGAAGCTTTTGTTTGATGGGCCCATATTTCTGTCTAGCCTCCTGAACGAAAATAGTGAAGTCAGGAAAAATGGTGATCGTGTTACCCTCATGTTGTAGTGTATGGCAGAGGCGTAGAGCCCCTGTTACGATAGTTTAGCAAGCGGGCAATTGTGGACGTGCTGAGGAACCCGGGGAAGGGCGCGCCATTAGTGCCCTGTGGGCTCGCTGCACCACCAGAAGTTTAGAGAAGGCATCCGTTCCCAAGAGTGTTGTGAGCAGGTGCTCCACAAACGTCTCCATCCTGCCCATATTGGTTGTTTCAGGAATCCACATGATGAGCAGGTTGTTCCTACGGGAACAAGCTCCTAAATCTTCATTTTTGGCAGATATTACTTTAAGGATCTTCTCCATGTTCACAGCTGTTTAATTCTTTGTGTATCTGCATTTTCTATGGCCGAGATTCGCTGCTTGGCCTCAGTAATACGTCCATGGTGCTTTTCCAGTTAGTTTGTGATAGCATCAACTCGGGGCACATACTGTCCATTTTCGTTTCTATCGAGGTGAGGCTCTGTTGCATAGCTCGAAGGAGGAAGAATGTCTGCCCATACCCATATTAACAAGATGGGAGATGTCAGAGGGCCCCACGTTCTTGTCAGCCAGGTTATTAAGTAGAGTCTAGTGCTGAGAGGAGGCAATGTGCCCTCCAGAAGTTGTAAATGGTGCAGAGTTCCAGTTTATTCAGCGATTATCTAGCCCTGTCACACCTCCTCTACTCCACCAAAGGGGTACGAGCAGACTAGAACAGTATATGTGTTCATTCCTCCATTCCCTTGGGTCAGGTAGCATAACACCATGCCTGTGCTAAATAAGGTAGCCACATCGAATTGACAGCTACCTTTGAGTGACACAGGGGAACCTCAGGGCAAGTAGATCACTCATTAATGAAAACGAGCACCTAGTGGTAATATTTGTGTCCGTATGATACTGGTGCAGGCCACAATTGACTATTCAAGCATTAGCAAAAGGGAGCTGTGTGATTATAGTTTGAATATATCTTAGTTAAGTGCTGTTGCAATGCTTGTTGTTAATTATTGCAGGCCCAATCAAGATTATACACCTCTAGGCCAGGGGGAGAGGCAGTTGAAGTGGTGGGGGCCTCTCACAGTCAAGCCTCCTTTATTCAATGCCGTGCTGTCTCTTAGACCATCCCCTGGGTTCCATGATGTCAGCAATTAGTCCTAAAGTCCAGTCCCGCTAATCTGTACCAGCAGCCAATCTGGCGGATCTGTCGTATAGTGCGGTCTCCCCCAGACAGTGATGAGGTGGTGCAATCAGTTCCTCCTGACCCCACTGCCAACTGTGTGCCCACAGTAGGTTGCGCCACCGCAACAGCACCGCCGTCATTCCCTTCACCAGGCCTCAGAGCTCAAAGGTGCGTTCCGATCTCTGCACAGTATCATGGTAGCAAGTTTCAGGACCTGTCCCCATTGTTGGAGTTTAGTGGCATCAGCACATGCTCACCGGCAGATCAGCAGGCCGCACCCCTCCCGATCGGCTCTGCGGGCAAGACGGAGGAAAGCGCGCGTCAGGGCCAGTGTGTGTGCAATTGCATGTTCCCCGGCTTCAGAGGGATTCGGGGGGGGGGCATGGGAGGAATTAATAATAAAATTAAATGTTAAAAAAACGTACTTCTGCTCCTGCGCCGCACCGAGTCGCTCCACTCTTCGCCTTTGTCCGGATGCTGCAGGCACAGGCTCCTATCCAGGGTGCTCCCAGGCAGACTGGGAGCCTGTGCAGGTTCTCAAGCCCGGAAACTCTGTTGCCGGGCTTGAGAGAGCCTACTGTGCATTTATGTTTGGCCGACCCGAGACAGTCGACCAAACATATATGCGCAGTGAGGAGGGAGTGCTGTGCACTCCCCCTCACTGCGGGTCAACTCTGTGGCCCCGCCCCTTTCAAAGAAAAGGATAATAAACATAGTTTATGCTTGTGGGGGCTGGCGCTCCTCCACCCTTATGGAAGAGCCACCCCTGTGTTTAGCAGGCGCTCTGCTCGCTCAACCATCAGCCGCCGTGTCACTTCATTCGTTAATGTATGGCAGTAATCTGCAGATCAATCATTATGAGCGCTTGGGGTAGGATATTGATGGATTATGGCCCGGGACGGCAGGAGCATCACCAAGGTGTGGTCATCTTGCTAGCCGGATCCCTATCGCCCTGCATTCTTGAGTACTAAGGTACTAAGTACCTAGTACAGTACCTGTACTAAGGTACAGTTGTTCTGGGTTTAATAATGAAATGCATTTCTAGGTGCTAGCTTTCGGACTCTTTTGGGATTAGTGCAGGGCTTTACACAGTAATGTTCCATATTTATAGGATTATATGGATCTGTAAACTTCTTACTGGAATGAATATGGCTGGCCTATATCATGTTGATTAGTATAATTTTGGGTTTTCATTTAAAGTGTTGCCAACCTCTGTACACTTGCATATCACAATACGTAATTAAAATACATCTTTACTAGTAATTTCCAAGACCTTAAGGGCCAGGGGGCAAAAGCAATTTGAATTAAGAAGTTTGGACACAATAATTTTGATTTACGGTCGTGAGACTGAATTAAATTAAAATGAGCCATTAAGAATGATTAAGAGTGAGACTGTGCCCATGGTATAAGGGTCATGCACAACGCCACGACAAGGTCCTTGAGGTTCTTACATCTGGTCACAAAGAAAGGAAAGAGTATGAAAGCCAAGTTACACATCTATTGGACACTGAATCTGGTTTACAGGTGCAGCCACTAAACATTTTTGTATTTAGGCCTGTGGGTCCTAAATGCCCTGTGGAGGTGTGCTTTTTCTTGAACCTCGACCAACTTTGCATTTTATGAATAACTTATCAGAGACCATTTTCACAGACCATAGATGTTCCTTTACAGAACGGACTTTTAACTAAGTAGGTACTGAAGCAATATATAGTATGAATATTTAATTGCTTACACATTTTCAGTACTGTACTCCCTCCTCAGTTCCAAACGAAGCAAAACATGTGAGGATATGTTTATTTGAGGAGCAACAACGTGGCCACAATGCATTGCGACAGTATACAAAATTGTTTTGAAACTTGAAATTGGTTTGTAGCAGATGAGCCCTGAAATACACAACCCGAAGATTCACAAAGTAATAATGGAGAACAGAAAGAAAGGGAGAGTTACAAAAGCAAGATACACACCTTAAACTTATTTCTGCCGGTTTGCTAGAATGCAACCTCAACACAAGTTTTAAGATTCAAGACGTTACAGTAATAAATAATCACGCCCACCTTCACTGTTTTTCTATTGGACATGCTTGACACCATTAGAAGAACTAGAGGAGTGGTTCCTAACCTGTGGTCAAGGGCCCCCCAGGGGTTCGCAACGTCTCCTCTAAAGGGCCGCAGCTGCTTAGCAGATTAAATAATATTAATAGTGCATATAAATAAAGAAGCAAAATGTAAAATTGAAGGTTTTAAAACGTTCTGTAAATGTGAAGGAATTTGAAATAGGCGGCTAAAAATTAAGTTGGTATCCTTAGATTAATTCTTGGGAGCAAATAGTATAACTGCATCAAACAGAATATAATATAAATGATGGGTGGCCTCAAATGAATTTAGAAAAGATTCAATATTCCAATTAAAATTAAAATTTAGATTTCTTTTTATATTTGTTTGCAAATTAAATAAAATATTTTGTTATTTGTGTCATTACTTTTGTGTACTGCTTTGTGGTTCAGATCATCGAAATTGCTTAGGCAGGGGTCCCCTGCTTCCAGTATTGACTCAGTGAGGGTTCCTGGATTCCAATAATGATTTACTGGGGGTCCACAGACTTCAAAAGGTTTAGAACCACTGCACTAGAGATCTTGCCTTTGTGTAAGGAGAGGTGAGCTGCATGTTTGATATGCACTATTCCTTCTTAAATCCTTTGCACCATATATATCACATGTGAAAGACAGGTGTCCGAAGGAAATGTTGCACACTGGAGGAAAAACCAGCAGCACAAAAACCTCCAGGACTTGGAAAGGAAGGAGACAGGGGTACAAGAAACCTTGAACTTTGTGGAGAATAATGCAGCAGGCCAAGGACCAGGCTGAAAGCTAAACATATTTGCCCAAAATAAAAATAGGGACAGAAAAACAAGATTTTAAGTGTGTAGAACTTGCTGAAAAAGACTATGACTGTGTTGCGAATCAGTGAAAAGGAAGATGCCCGTCCTTAAATAGTGTACAGACATGAAAAGAAAATGACACAACAAATCACATAAACCGAGAAATAAGAGATTGGGATAAAGGGAATTTGAAAATGGTGCACCTCTATCTTGGAATTACAAAGCAGAACATGGTAAACATGGATTGGATTTAAGTCTTTAAAAGGCTTTCACAGACCTTCGGACAAGTGATAACCCTCCCCATCTGGTAACACCATGAAATTGCTGGTGAGTATGGATTCCATCCCTCTCTGCCCTCCATAGAAGCTGAATTTCAAGAGGATGGTTGCATTGAGCTTACTGAATTAACCCCTACTAGGACCCCAGAAGCAGAGAAGGACTTGAACCCCTTGGGCTGCAGGTGTGTGCCCCAAATGTCACCAAACATGCTTCTGCTGGTACTCCACCAGTACTGAGGTTATCTTGTGAAAGTAACCTGCTTGAAAAGATGCCACCCGTAAACGGGCAAAGGCATAACAGAAATTTTCACATACACTCATGCAACTGTAATTCCTTGTTCTTGTTGGAAAATTGCAGTTGCCCTATGTTACCAATAGAGATCCTCACAGAAGGGTATAATATAGATAGAAAATGTGTTCCACTTTATAACCAACAGATCTGCTTACAGAAAAGTACAGTGGAGATAGGGGTGGAAAGCTGCAGTTGGGCTATACTACCAACAGAAGTCCTCAAAGAACAGTGCAACTTAGATAGAAAACTGCAGTTTGCGCTACACGACTAAGAGAGACATCACAGAAGACTGCATTGGAGAAGAAAGTTGCAGGTGTGCTTTTTTACTAACAGAGGTCTTCACAGAAGAGGGCAATGACGATGGGAAGCTTGTGTGCAATACATAAGCAACAGAGGTCCTAATAGAGAGTACAATGCCATCATAGCTCTTCTTGGATGTACATTTAAGCTTTGGAAGAGCGAGTTATGCAAAAAACACACAACGTTAACATCTTGAGAAAAACAGAAATCACTACTTTGCACCTATGTCTAAGTTTTCCTCAATCGAGTGCAATAAACAAACATTAACTTTTGCAAGATCACATTTGCCATAGACTTACCTCCACCATTAGGCGTTTCCTTTCTTTTTAGGAATTAGAAGGTATGCATCCTGTAGGAAGCTGGCTATCTATGTAGTGTACTGAATGTAAGGGGACAGTATGCAGGTAGTCCAGGCGACCTTTAGTGTTTTACAGGGGTAAAATAATAATCCAAAATGCTCTCTTTTGTGGTAGTGTGAGCGAGAACTTTAGGCTTATCAGAGGGTAGTGCTAAGCATTTTGTGAACTCACAGGATCAATAAATAAGACACACTCAAGAAGAAACTTGAGACCAATTTTAGAAAACAACAACACTTTTATATTATGTTTCAACACCAGGAAATCTTCAAAGAAAGGTAAGTACTGTTGCAGGGAATTCTTCACAGAGGAGCAAGTAAATACACCAATGCACTTTTACACTGTAATGACTTTCAATGGGTTAAGTACATTTACTGCATAGGGGTGTTTGGAGAAAAATCTCAGGGGTCCCCTTTTGGTCATAGGATGCTATGGGGCAAGGTCACAAGAAACACCAGCAATTCAGTTTTATCTGACCTGTGTCATCTGGGTGCAGAGGTGCTAGATGGGTTGGGTGCCTTATGCACTGCACGTTTGCTGAAGAGGGGGGCCCCCCTAGAAATGGGCTGCAGAGGGGGACTTGGAAAAAGTACAGAAGTTCCCAACAGGGGCTTGGTCTGTGGGGTCCTGAGAGCAAGGGAGCACTGTTGTTTGTTGTAAACCTGAACTGGGGAGCTCGGGTGCAGAGAATTTTGGTTGATGGGTGCTCAAAGTCAATGTGGCTCCTCCACTTCAAAGGAGATGCTGACGGCTGGTGAAGTGCTGGAGGCCCTCCGAGGCTTTTGGAGGATGCAAACCTACAGGACAAGTTGGGCTGTTGAGATTGTCGGAACAGGAGCAGGTAGGCCGTCAGGGATTGCCACCAAATGTCCACAAGCAGTTGGCAGTTCCTGCTTATTTGGATCCTCTTTGTCCTCTTCTTTCTTCAGTCAGTCGAATCTAATCTTTTAGTTTCGGTGGCCACCTAAATACTCACTATGTGACCACCTCTAAAATGTCCTCTGGGTGCACGTCATTATAAATCCAATACTACGATCACTATGGATTTATTAAGATGCGGTGTTTGATACCAAACACCATGGATTTCAGTGAAGCCATTATGCCATTATGTGACTGGATAACTTTTAATGTTGAGTGCCCAGTACATACCTCAAGATGGCTTCCCAGCTCACTTGTAACATCTAGTAATCAAACTAAACATCACAGGGGCATATCTACTCATGCAGATATGTTCTCAAATCACATAAAATGCACCCTGGCTTAGGGCTCTAAGGTCTGCTGTACGGGTGACTTACATATACTTAGATGCAGCGATTTGAGGCATGGCACAAAATGAGTATGCCATGCTGTGTTTTTACTCATGGCTTGCACCATGGTATGCAGTCTGCAATGGCAGGCTTTGTGCAATTTTTTAGCAGGTTCACTTAGGGTGGCAAAATACATGCTGCAGCCCCTAGGGACCTTCTCTAGTACACAGGCCCTAGGTACCAGGGCTACCATTTACTTGGGATTTACAGAGGTACGAAAGTGTATTCAAATGGACATAATTAGACTTTTACCTAGTTTTAGAGAACAAGTACTTGCCTTGGGGACCTGGTTAGCAGGAACCAGTGCATTTTCAGTTGAAAAACCTCAGTACCAGTGGTAAAAAGTGGAGGTGACCATGTCAAAAGATGCTCTTTCCTACACACCACAATGAAGAATGGCAATTGCACTATTCTGGGATGACTTTAACATCCAAGAATGTTTGCACACAATGAATACATGTAACTGCAACACCAATGTATTGGAAAGAAGAGCAGGGACTGCAAAGCTGCTGCTAATTCTCAAGGTATTTACTAAAGGTCCCTCTCAAGTAATATTTAATTGGTTGAAATGTCATTCACAAAGGGCATGTGGCTTCAGCTTAGACATTGCATATATATTCTTGCTTATCTAGTGCCTTCTGCTCATTTTTCTAAACGATAATTAAATATACCACAGCTTGTTGATAATAGTGAGTGAACATTGCAACTTACAATAAATATCTTGAGTGTTATGAAAATAGTTGATGACTCCCTGCCATATATAGGACTAACAGTCACTTGGAACTACACATGTCCAAAAAGTTCTACTATTGGGGAAATATTTTTTTTAGGTGCATGTATACATTTGGAAGGGCAAAATGGAATTTCTCAAAGTGAAGGCTTCCAGTGGCTGAAGTGGGTTCCACTGGCCATTACTATGTGCTGTGGTGGGAGGGAGCATTATTTGAGTGACATTTGAATATGCCAGTTGCAAAAGAGTGTTGCTTGAGAACCTCTATATATGTAAACATTGTTTGCACGATTTTAGTTTGAAAAACATGAAGCTAGCAAATCAGCTAAAGCTGCCTAGGAAAACCTAAAAATAAAATATAGGGAACCATCCATATCTAAACAGAAAAGGCCTGGTCCTTCACCCTTTCATCTCTTCATGACCAGACAATTCTATCAGTCCTTGCTTTGTTTTCCTTCCACCCTGCCCACTTCAGCCCTCCCTTTCAAAATTGTGAATCGTCAGTGTGTTTGTATTTGTAATGCAATGCTTTTAAGGATAACACTGAAACTGAATAATAAAAGCAATGTTCTTCTGTCCCCCGCCTTGAAAGATGTGAATGGGGCTTTGACTGCCTGTGAACCGTTCCAAAAAATGTGAATTGCTTCATGTTTCGATTTGAATAAAAACCAATTTTGAAAAATAAATTGCCTTTGGGACTTTATGTCAGGAGCTTATAGATAATGCAGGCTGCAGCTCAGAGAGTGGATGGCATTTTCTTGTTTGCACATAAATACATTAAACCATCTTCTACTGGGTCAGGAAGCATATTTACAAAATGACAAGTTATATTAACACGCAAAGCAAACTATGCGAGCTCTTGGGTCCTGACTGGTAGCTACAGTGGTGCACAAAGGTGTTGGAGACAAGAGATTTAATAAGCTCACCCACCTTTAAGGGTTAAATCCGGATTCCAGATGGCTATTTACTTAGGCGACCAGGATAAAGCCTATTTGCCTTTTTATTCCTGACAAGGTCACAAATAGAATTTAGACTAGAAAGTCAGCCTACCAAGATTTGCACCAATATAGATAACTAAATGCAACTACTTCAACAGCTGTGCTGCATCAATAATGCCACAAAGCCATCTGCAAGTGTAAGCTGCACATACAGGTATAAATGGCTTGCAAATCCGCTTTTGAAGTTAAAGTTAGGATGGTGCTTCTAAAGGAAATATACTGCATTCGACATTTGCTTCCCTTCTTTTAGTTTTTTTCTCCTTTTCTCATCAATTTGTATTTGCTCCTGTTTCTCTCGTTTTTCATCACTGCTTGCCTCTTGTTCCCTTGTTTTTCATCACTGCTTTCCCTTGCTTCCCTTGTTTTTCATCACTGCTTTCTCCTGCTTCCCTCGTTTTTCATTACTGCTTTCTCCTGTTTCCCTCGTTTTTCATCACTGCTGCACCCCTTGGCCAACCACTCCTCCAGCTCTCCTACTGCTGCTGCATCGCCCTTGCACTGCCTTCTTTTGCTTCCCTTGTTTTAGTTTTCTCTCCTTGGCTCATCCATTTTTATTTGCTCCTGTTTCCCTAATTCCTCATCACTGCTTGCCTCTTGTTCCCTCATTTTTCATCACTGCTTTTCTCTTGCTTCCCTCGTTTTTCATCACTACTTTTTTCTTTTTTTTCCCATTTTTCATTACTGCTTTACACTCGTTTCCCTTGTTTTTCATCACTTCGTTCTACTGTGTCCCTCGTTTCTCATCACTGCTGCTCCACTTGGATGGCCACTCCTGCCTGCCACCCATTTTTCCCACCTCCCACACAGCCCTGCCACTGCATCCCAGCGCCACTCCCTTCTCCCATGACCAACCTATTGGAGGACGTAGTGCAACCCCATTGAGCAGGTCCCAGGCTCAGCTCTCCCATTGCTGCTGCATCGCCCTTGCTCTGCGTTCTTCTTTTCTTTCCCTTGTTTTCGTTTTCTTTCCTTGTCTCATCCATTTTTACTTGCTCCTGTTTCCCTCATTTTTATCACTGCTTTTCTCGTTTCCTCATTTTCCATCACTGCTTTTCCCTTGCGTCCCTCAGTTTTTATTACTGCTTTTCTCTTGTTTACTTCCTTGTTTTTCATCACTGCTTGATTCTGTTTCCCCCAGTTTTCATCCTGCTGCTCCCCTAGGCCACCCACTCTCAACTGTTTTTCCTACCACTTGCCTAACCCCGCCCACTGCCTCCCAGCTCCCCTCCCTTCTCCCAACACCTAGTTGTTGGAGGCTGAAGGTGCATCAAAGGGAAGCCCTTCTGAGCCCATCAATGCCAGGACGGCACCCAGCGCCAGGACCGCTGGTCCCCGATTCACCCACAGGTATGATGTTGCTGTCATTTGCACCATGAACACCGGACAACCCAGCGAAGGCTGCTGCTGGGCTGCACAGCACTCGGTGGTAGGACTGTTCTCCTGCATCAGGTGCACCTTCTCCTGCACCAGCATGACCACTATCACACCGTACAGCACCACACCGACCTCTCACAACACCATGCCAGAAGTGAAGTACCAACTACACTGTCTACTCCTCAACACACACTTGATGCACAAGCACACCACCAAACTATGGGACCTCAACACTACCGTCGCACCCTGCTATCTTATTCCTCACTGAAACCTGGCTCAACCCCACATCTGCCCTAGACATTGCCACAGTGATCACCGACAGATATAAAATCACTCACTAAGACCTCACCAACAAGCCAGGAGGAGGAACAGCCATAGTCCACAAAGGGAGCAAACAGTGTACTACTTCCACTGACTGCACCACAACACCCACGGAACACCTCAACTTCAAGCTTCACACGTACGACAAGACTACCATCAGAGGCACCCTCACATACTGACCTCTAGGCCATGCCCCAGCTTCTGCAAAACCATTGTAGACTTAATTGCGCCCAAAGCCTTAGACTCCAAGGAGTACATCTTCCTTGGCAATCTAAACTTCCAAAGCAATGACTGCAATGACAACACTGCACACCTCCTTGACAGTATTAACAGCCTCAGACTGACCCAGATCGTACACGATCCTACGCATGCCACAGAACACACACTGGACCCCATCTTTATCGCTAGCATCTGCATCAAAAACAGCCACGTCACTCAACTCACAAGGACTCATCACTCCACTGTCCACTTCCGCATTGTAGGAAAGTACCCTCTTTTTGGCATGTTACCCCCAAAATCTGCCTGATGTCAGTGTGTTTTGACTGTGTCACTGGAGTCCTGCTAACCAGGACCCCAGTGCTTATGCTCTCTATGTTCTCAAATTGATCATTACATACTTGTAACCCAGTATTTCATCCCAAATTAGCATACTGATCACCCCTTATAAGTCCCTAGTATATGGTACTTAGGTACCCAGGGCATTGGGGTTCTAGAGGATCCCTATGGGCTGCAGCATTACTTTTGCCACCCATAGGGAGCCCATGCAAAGGCTTCTACAGGACTGCCATTGCAGCCGGTGTGAAATGGTGCATGCACCACTTCATAGCCATTTACAATGCACCAGGTCACTTATAAGTCACCTATATGTCAGGCCTTCTAACCCTGAAGGCTGGGTGCAAAGTACCTGTGTGCGAGGGCACCCCTGGCGCATCATCCAGGACCATTTTCCCAGACTTTGTGAGTGCGGGGATGCCATTTTACGTGTGCACTGGACATAAGTCAGTCCCCACGCAAGACAGTACCCCCGTGCACCGCATGACTTGCAGTTGCCAAGGCTTGTGTGTGAGACCTTGCAAGATGTTCTTCATGCACAGCACAGCTTAGGACCCGGCACTCCATCCTGCGACGCACAGCTTCCTGGGTAGTTCTCCGGCGGTGTGGGACGTGCTGCATGGACCCCCATTTGCACCTTCTTTGTCCCAGTGCTGTGGGACTCCTGTGCATTTTGCCTGGTCGTCAGAGGGCACACTGAGTTGCTGAGAGACCCCTCTATCTCCCCCTCTTGGGTGGAGGCCACCAGATCTCCCCTGTGCCTGGGGAGCGCCATCTTCCACTTACTGCGAGTTTTACGTGTGCCAAGGCTTGTTGGTGGAATCCAGTGACGTAAACCAGACTGAAATCATCCATCCGGCGTGGAACATCTTCTGCACCAACCAGAAACCCGCATCTGTCTTCTTGGGTGCATAACTGACTTTGGGGGTCATTCTGACCCTGGCGGGCGGTGATAAAGCGGCGGCCAACCCGCCAACAGGCAGGCGGTCCAAGAAAAGGAATTCTGACCCTGGCGGGAACCGCTAACACTGCCTGCCACTTTAACACTCCGACCGCCACGGCGGGACAGACAAACAGCACAGCGGTCACCGCCAACAGGCAGGCGGCAGACAATGTACCGCCCAACCTATCACAACTCACCAATCCGCCACCTTATCCGGGGCGGGAGCCCCGCCGATAAAAACACGGCGGAAACAGACTACGAACGGGAAAACGCTCACCTATACACACTCCACGAGGAAGGAGGACAGCATGGAACCCGAATTAAACATCCTACCAGCTATTGTCTACCTGCTCATCTACCAGGAGTACGAACGCCGGCGCAGACGACAACGGTGAGTACTGCACCTACGACACAGGGGAGGGGGGAGGAGGAAAGCTTATGGGCACACACATGCGCCATACACCCACCCCCCCACCACAAATACCTACACCCCAATGTCGAGCAACAAGTCAGAGTGACACCCCCCAAACCCACCGGAAAAATGCAAAGACTCAATTAAAATGAACTATAAAATATATGTATAAATAGCTCCATTAAAGGTATGGGAAATATGCTATATGAAAGATTCAAAAATAAGGAATGAACATAGTCAACAATATATACATAGGCAATAAGTCCTGCACATTCCGTCAAAGTTCCATAGTCCGTGGGCCAATGTGCACAAACACATGGGCAAAGCCCACACAGGAGACCAGATACCATTGGAGAGAACACTGCTGGGGCATCAGATGATAAAACTACAGGCACCTCAGGGGGAAGGGAAGGAGGGGCACCTCAGCCACATGAGTCCTTGACGCCAGATCCACGAGGGGCCTCCATGCCCACTCTCCCATCCTGGGGAGTGCAAAGCCACAGTCTCACAAGTCTCTACAGTGGGTGGCTTGCCCACTGTGCCATCCTGGGGAGTGCAAAGCCACAGTCTCACAAGTCTCTACAGTGGGTGGCTTACCCACTGTGCCATCCTGGGGAGTGCAAAGCCACAGTCTCACAAGTCTCTACAGTGGGTGGCTTGCCCACTGTGCCATCCTGGGGAGTGCAAAGCCACAGTCTCTCAAGTCTCTACAGTGGGTGGCTTGCCCACTGTGCCATCCTGGGGAGTGCAAAGCCACAGTCTCTCAAGTCTCTACAGTGGGTGGCTTGCCCACTGTTCCATCCTGGGAAGTGCCAAGCCACAGTCCATCAGATGGATTACCGACTCCACTGTTAATGGAGGAGGCATGGTGCCCAGAGTGCTTCGTGAAGCCCTGCTCGACACAGAACCGGCACTGTCAATGGGCCAGCGGTGCTTGAGATGAAGGGCCCAGCGGAGCGGTGCATGACAGGAAGGGCCCAGCGGAGCGGTGCAGAGACGGCGGGGCCCAGCGGAGCGGTGCTTGACAGGAAGGGCCCAGCGGAGCGGTGCTTGAGATGAAGGCCCCAGCGGAACGGTGCTTGAGATGAAGGGCCCAGCGGAGCGGTGCTTGAGATGAAGGGCCCAGCGGAGCGGTGCTTGAGATGAAGGCCCCAGCGGAGCGGTGCTTGAGATGAAGGGCCCAGCGGAGCGGTGCTTGAGATGAAGGGCCCAGCGGAGCGGTGCTTGAGATGAAGGGCCCAGAGGAGCGGTGCAGAGACGGCGGGCCCAGTGGAGCAGTGCTTGACACGAAGGGCCCAGCGGAGCGGTGCAGAGACGGCGGGGCCCAGCGGAGCGGTGCTTGACAGGAAGGGCCCAGCGGAGCGGTGCTTGAGATGAAGGGCCCAGCGGAGCGGTGCAGAGACGGCGGGGCCCAGCGGAGCGGTGCTTGACAGGAAGGGCCCAGCGGAGCGGTGCAGAGACGGCGGGGCCCAGCGGAGCGGTGCTTGACAGGAACGGCCCAGCGGAGCGGTGCTTGAGATGAAGGGCCCAGCGGAGCGGTGCAGAGACGGTGGGGCCCAGCGGAGCGGTGCTTGACAGGAAGGGCCCAGCGGAGCGGTGCAGAGACGGCGGGGCCCAGCGGAGCGGTGCTTGACAGGAAGGGCCCAGCGGAGCGGTGCTTGAGATGAAGGGCCCAGCGGAGCGGTGCAGAGACGGCGGGGCCCAGCGGAGCGGTGCTTGAGATGAAGGGCCCAGCGGAGCGGTGCTTGAGATGAAGGGCCCAGTGGAGCGGTGCAGAGACGGCGGGGCCCAGCGGAGCGGTGCTTGACAGGAAGGGCCCAGCGGAGCGGTGCAGAGACGGCGGGGCCCAGCGGAGCAGTGCTTGACAGGAAGGGCCCAGCGGAGCGGTGCTTGAGATGAAGGGCCCAGCGGAGCGGTGCTTGAGATGAAGGGCCCAGCGGAGCGGTGCAGAGACGGCGGGGCCCAGCGGAGCGGTGCTTGAGATGAAGGGCCCAGCGGAGCGGTTCTTGTCCCGGCGGGGCCCTGTTCAGCGGTTCTTGTCCCGGCGGGCCCCTGTTAAGCGGTGCGCCTCCCGGCGGGGCCCTTTTCAGCAGTTCTTGTCCCGGCGGGCCCCTGTTCAGCAGTGCTCCTCCCGGCGGGGCCCTGTTCAGCAGTTCTTGTCCCGGCGGGCCCCTGTTCAGCGGTGCTCTTCCCGGCGGGCCCCTGTTCAGCGGTTCTTGTCCCAGCGGGCCCCTGTTCAGCGGTGCTCCTCCCGGCGGGGCCCTTGTTCAGCGGTTCTTGTCCCGGCGGGCTCCTGTTCAGCGGTGCTCCTCCCGGCAGGGCCCTGTTCAGCGGTTCTTGTCCCGGCGGGCCCCTGTTCAGCGGTGCTCCTCCCGGCGGGCCCCTGTTCAGCGGTTCTTGTCCCGGCGGGCCCCTGTTCAGCGGTGCTCCTCCCGGCGGGGCCCCTGTTCAGTGGTTCTTGTACCGGTGGGCCCCTGTTCAGCGGTGCTCCTCCCGGCGGGCCCCTGTTCAGCGGTTCTTGTCCTGTGTGTCTAGGGAGCCAGACCTGGGCAAGACTTCCCGCTCAGTCGCCATCCGACCTTGCGGTCGCGGGGCCCTCCTGTGATGGAGTCCTGGGCCCGTGGGTGTCGTCCGTCACAACCGGAATGGGGCTGGTGGGGCCCTCCTGGGCAGCTCGCCTGCTGCCTGATTTCTCCGCCCTGCTGCCCTTGCCCTCCTTCGCTGAAGCTCTGTGGCCCTTGCCTCCCTTGGATGATGTGGCAGGTGACGGGGCAAGGCTACTGTCCTTGGTGGCAGCCGTCTCAGTCTTGTCGCGCTGGGCGTTTTTTTTTTGTCCTCTTCGCAGGGGGTGGGCTGGCTGTCCCCTTGCTGCTGGCCGATGTTCCTGCCCTAGGAGCTGGTGGACCCCAATAGCCCTGCACTATGATCACAGTAGATGCAGGGCTGGTGGTGGCTGAGGTGCTTTTTTTACTCTTACCAGATGGAGGGGGGTGGGTCAGTGATTGGAACGAGCTCAAGGTTGGAAAGGAAAACGACTTGGGAAGGACAGGGACGGGTAGGTGTAGTGGGTATGGGAGTGGAGGAAGAGGATGTGGTTGTAGGAGAGTCAAGTGTGCTGTCTTTGGGTGCAGGTGCTTGTGACGGAGGCTGTCGTGAGGTGGATGGCTGTTGGGTGGGTGGCTGCCTGCGTTTGAGTGCTTTGGAAAAGGGGGTGACAGACACACTGGGAGAGGACACAGGGGTTGTGTAAATGGCAGTGGGGGTGGTGACTGCACGTGTGCGGACTGTAATGGAGGGTGTGCTGGTGATGGAAGTACTGGCTAATGGTGGTGTGCATGCAGGTGTGAGTGGAGACGTCACAGGGAGGGAGGAGGGAGATGAGGAGGTGGGGGACACAGAGGTGGGAGTGACTGTTGGCATGTCTGCATCTGGATGTTGCTTGGGTGAATGCTTGTGGGATCTGTGGTGCCTATGTCTGGATGAGCTGCCCTTGGGTGTAGAGGTGTGTGCAGGCTGGTCTGATGGTGTGGATGGGATAGGCAGAGGAAAAGGAGACTGGGACTGGGTGGAGGGAGTCAGAAGAGGGAGGCTGGAGACAGGGACAATGGCTGCCGTCAGTGCTGAGGCCAGAGCGTTGAACGATCGCTGATGGGCAGCCTGACCCGAATGAATGCCCTCCAGGTATGCATTGCTCCGATGCACCTCCCTTTTTACACCCTGGATGGCATTCAAAAGGGTAGACTGCCCAACAATGAGTGTCCTGAGGAGGTCAATGACCTCCTCACTGAGGGCAGCAGGGGTAACTGGGGCAGGGCCTGAGGTGCCTGGGGCGAAGGAGATGCCCACCTTCCTGGGCGAGCGGGCACGGAGCGAAGGCTGAGGGGCCGCTGGGAGGGCGGGGCTGGTGCGCTGGGTGGCGGCTGTACCTGTTGTGGCGGTGGGCACGGATGTTGCCGCCACCGCTAGGGAGCTCCCTTCCGAGGACATGTCGGTGTCGCTGACGTCTCCACGGGTCCCCGTTGTGGAGCTCCACTCGCCCTCCGTCTCACTGGTGTACTCGGAGTCTGTTGTATGGCCCTCCAGGGCCATGTGAGATGCAGCTCTCTCGTGCGCCGATGCCACTTCTCCTCCGCCTGATGATGCTAATGCACACATGAACAGGAAGACAAAGAAATTGGGGGGGGAAGAAATGAAGACAGGTTGAGTGCATGCATTGGCAACACCGTTGTCGGAGAGGACAGACACAGAAGCCCCCTGAACTAGGCCGTGCAATCGGGGTACACTACTCAGTTATTGTGACTAGGCCTACAGGTCTATGGACGACAAATGCACACATGGGTGAGGCCAGACCATGGATAGCTGTACTTGGCACCCTACAGAGGTGGGGGGCGGGGGCACAGGGCCGTGTCTAACGGAGGGGCCTAGCCTACAGAATGCGCCCTGGCCTGGAGATAGCCACAGCCCTCCTCCCCCACCCAGACACCTTCACTGCGCGCAAAGATAGCAGAATGTGCTGATACTCACCCCCTTGTGTCTGCTGTGATGTCCTTACGCGCCCATCCAAATCAGGGTAGGCCACCGCCAGGATCCGGGACATCAGGGGGGTCAATTGGCGGCTGGCACCCCTCCTACGTTGGGAGGCCATCCCCAGCAGAGACTCGGCGGTCTTTCTGGTCCCGCGGCGGATGTTCTCCCACCTCTTTCGGCAGTGGGTGCCCCGTCTGTTGTGGACCCCCAGGACCCGGACGTCCTTGGCGATGGCACGCCAAATGTCGATCTTCTGATGGGCGCTGACCTATGTGACATGTACAGGGTGGTAAAGGAAATCGCATCAGTTTTCTGCCTGGTCAATGTGAGTGGCCCCCCCCTCCCCAACCTTGCCATGTGGCACATGCTCTCATCTTTCGTGCGTTGCACTCCTCATTCGCTCCCCTCCCCACCATCTTACATACACCCCACTCAACACAGGCATAGCCCATTCAACGTGCACCCTGTGTACTAACCTGTTGGTCTGGAGGACCGTAGAGTAGCGCATACTGGGGGAGGACCCCATCAACAAGTCTCTCCAATTCTTCGGAAGTGAAGGCAGGGGCCCTTTCCCCAGTCGCAGCAGCCATTGTATCTCCCAGACCGAGGTCACAGCAGCACTTGCAGTATAGGTCCTCTCCTGTGGATGATCAGGTCTCGAGTGATTAATCAGATAGAAAATGGGGGTCACGCCCGCGGCGGTGCGTACCGCGACCACCGGCACACGTCGTCATTGGCTCCTGAGACCCATAGGGTTCAATGTTAACCAATGCTGCTTTGCGCCGCGGTCTTCGACCGCCTACCGCCACGGTGTGCCACGCCAGCGCAGTGACCTCACATCCCACTGTCACACTTCACAGGTCAGGCAGCCGCCATTTCAAGGGCCCACATGGCATGATTTCTACTGCGTCACACAGGCCTAGGCCTTGCATTGCCACTCATACAAGCCTTTCAATGCATAGCGGTTCGTGTACTGTGCAAGCTGTGTGAACGAACCTGTGGGTTGCTTGACTCTGTGCTCCATGTTGTCCTTCCTAGGCACCGTCCGCTGGGACTTGCAAGGAGAAGGATGAATCCTCCCGTGTACCGACCGCTGGTGGACCTGTCGACAATGGAAGAACAACATATCATACTTACATACAGGCTTGACAGAGCAACTATACATGAACCATGTGCCCAGCTGGAGCCAGTCCTGATGTCCCCCATCCACCAACCCACAGGGATTCCCCCTCTGGTGCAGGTTCTGTCAGTACTCCATTTTTTGGCAAGTGGGTCTTTTCAGACAACAGTGGCCATATCATCTGGGATGTCTCAGCCTATGTTTTCTAAGGTTTTGTCCAGAGTGTTGTCTGCCCTGATGAAATACATGCAGAGCTACATTATTTTCCCTGAGGTGGGCGAATTGGCTACAGTGAAGGGTGATTTCTATGCCCTTGAACATATCCCCAACATCATTGGTGCCATTGATGGGACCCATGTGGCTTTGGTTCCCCCCAAAGAAAGTGAGCAGGTGTACAGAAACAGAAAAAGTTATCATTCGATGAATGTCCAGGTGGTCTGTTTGGCTGACCAGTACATCTCCCATGTAAATGCCAAGTTCCCTGGGTCAGTGCATGACGCGTATGTCATGCGAAATAGCAGGATCCCTTATGTGATGGAACAGCTACAGAGACACCGTGTGTGGCTAATTGGTGACTCTGGTTACCCCAACCTGTCGTGGCTACTGACCCCAGTGAGGAATCCCCGGACCAGGGCAGAGGAACGGTACAATGAGGCCAATGGGCGAACTAGGAGGATCATAGAAAGGACCTTTGGGGTCCTGAAGGCCAGGTTTAGGTGCCTGCATATGACAGGGGGATCCCTAATGTACTCACCAAAGAAGGTGTGCCAGATCATCGTGGCCTGCTGTATGCTTCACAATCTTGCTTTGCGACGCCAGGTGCCTTTTCTGCAGGAGGATGGTCCAGATGGTGGTGTTGTAGCAGCTGTGGAGCCTGTGGAGAGTGAAGAGGAGGAAGACGACGGGGACGACACGGACAACAGGGATACAGTCATACAACAATATTTTCAGTAGCACACAGGTAAGAATCACCCACGCCATTTTACATTTACTTAAGGCCTCATGCGTCTCCACTGTCTGTGTTTCCCCCCAGTTCCTGTTAACTGATTTGTGACTTTCCCTTCCCTTTTCAGAGCTGTATGACCCACTGCCTGACTTCAGCTTTGTTTGCCCATGGACTAAAGCTTATTGAAATTGGTATGTTGTCATGACAAAGTAACTGGACATTATTGCACCGTTATGTGTAATACATTTGTTAAGAATACAAGCAGACTCCTGTTATTTTAAGTGCAATAAGTGATTTATTTTAAGTGCTACATATAGGTAAATGATTGGGAAACGGTGATGGGTGGGGGTGGAGTAATGTCCATGGCAGAGTCCAGTTCTCAGTCGCACAGGTGCATTGTCCATATGCCTGTGGAAGGATGGAGCAGGGGCAGTTCAAGATTGGACAGGGTGACAATGTGGGACAGTGGGATGACATCAGGGGGTATCTTAGGCTGGCGGGGGTCTTGCAATCCTACTCTGTCTTCTTGTGAGATCTCAGGTTCCGCTTGCGGGGTGGTTCTTCTTCTGCAGGAGGTGGGGTTCTGGTGGCCTTTCGTTGTGTGGGGGCCTCCTGTCCACTGGCGCCGGCGGAGGTGGTAGGCTGTTCCTGGCCTGGGCTAGTGACAGGGGCCCTTTGGGGTGCCACATGGTCCCGCAATGTGGTGACGATCTGGGTAAGGGCCACGACGATGGTCCCCATTGCGGAACCGATGTTCCTCAGTTCCTCCCTGAACCCCATGTACCGTTCCTCCTGCAGTTCCTGGATCTCCTGGAACCGGGCCAGTACCGTCGCCATCGTCTCCTGGGAGCGGTGGTATGCTCCCATGATGGAGGAGAGGGCCTCTTGGAGAGTCGGCACCCGGGGCCTGTCCCCACCCTGTCGCACAGCAGCCCTCCCAGTTCCCCTGTGTTCCTGGGCCTCTGTCCCCTGGACGGTGTGCCCACTACCACTGCCCCCAGGTCCCTGTTGTTGTTGGGGTGGTGGGTCAACCTGGGTGCCCTGTAGTGGTGGATACACCGCTGATTTACGTGTCCTGGAGACAGAGGCATGGGCCCGCTGGGTGGGAGCTGTGCTGGTGTTCCCAGAGGGGGTTGGGACTGGTGTAGCCTGTGGCTGTCTGTGGGGAACCGACTGTCCAGAGGTACCCGATGGGCCGGGCTGGTCATCTGGGTCCAGGGAGACAGAGCTGCTGTCATCGCTGGGGGCCTCTTCTGGGGGTGGGGTGGACATCTCTGTACCCTCCGTGGCGGTGTGGTGGCGTTTGGGTCCTGCAGGGGTATAAAGGTATGGTTATTGCTTCTGTGTGTGGCATTTCGTGTGATGGGTGGGTGTCCGTGTACCCAAGTGCAGGCATTTCCTTGTGGGGGCTTTTGTGAGGGTGGCTTGTGGGGGTGATGTGTGTGTGCAGTGGGCATGCTTTGGTGATGGGTGTCCATGCTTTGTGGTCGCATGCAGGGCTTGGTGTTGGGATGGGTGGGTTGTGATGGTGGGCCTTTTGCTAGGTGTTGGTGTGATGGGGGTGGGGGTGAGGGTGGGGGTATGATTTGGCATGCAGGTGGGGTGGGGGTGGGAAGCAGTAGTGAAGATTTGACTTACCAGAGTCCATTCCTCCGCCTACTCCTGCGAGGCCCTCAGGATGCAGGATGTGCAAGACTTCCTCCTCCCATGCGGTAAATTCGGGGGGAGTAGGTGGGGGTCCGCCCTCAGTCTTCTGCACCGCAATGTTGTGCCTTGATACCATGGAATGCACCTTCCCCCGTAGGTCGTTCCATCTCTTCCTTATGTCCTCCCGATTGCGTGGATGCTGTCCCACCGCGTTGACCCTGTCCACTATCCTTTACCATAGCTCCATCTTCCTGGCAATTCTGGTGTGCTGCACCTGTGCCCCGAAGCGCTGGGGCTCTACACGGACTATTTCCTCCACCATGACCCTGAGTTCGGCGTCACTGAACCTGGGGTGTCTTTGGGGTGCCATGGGGTGGTGTGGATGAGGTGTGGGGTGGCGTTTGTGGTGATGAGTGTGTTGCGTGTGGTGGTGTGTGGTGTTTGGTGCGTGGATTCTGTGTGGGTGATGGTGTTGTGTGCCTCTGTGTTGTGGGATTGTCTATTCTGTGCTCGCTCTCTAGCCTTCGTCAATAACTTTGGGTCGTAGGGGCTTGTGGGTGATGTAGGTGTGTGTTTTATATTGTGTTGGGTGTGTGGGAGTGGTGTTGGTATGTGTATCAGGTGTGCGTGTTTCAAACTGACCAATGTGGCTGAGTTTTCTATGTGTGTGTGTATTTTGACCGCGGCGGTGTGTACCGCCAATGGAATACCGCGTTTGAAAGACTGCCGCGTGGATTTGTGGGTCGGAATGGTATGGGCGTATTTCTGTTGGCGTGACGGTGGAGGTTTGTTCATCGCCATTTTTGCGCTGACCTTTGGTGTGGCGGACTTTTGTGGATGTCGGGTTTTTGGCGGTTTGCCAGTTGCGGGTCAGAATGACCGTGGCGGTTTACCGCGGCCGCGGCGGTGTTATGGCGGTCTTCTGACCGGTGGTAAGCGCCTTTTACCGCCGAGGTCAGAATGACCCCCTTTGTCTTCTCACCAGTGGTTCTTCTTTTGCTCCTTCAAAAATGTAAGGGGATAGGAGGCTTAATTGTCCAGTGTATACCCTCCAGTGAATATTGCTATATAATACAATACACTATTCCAAAAAAGACAAAGAAAGAAAAAGAGAATACTAGGGAGTCCTAATTATTAGGAGCAAGAGTCCTCACACACCCTATTGGGTGTCATGCTTCATCATCGGACGGCTCCTCGTCAGACCGGCGCTGCAATGTCTGACGGGCTCCCCCCGAAGGGGGGCTCTTTGCCGGAGATCTTTTCTCAATGATGCCACAGAACCCAATTATGGGTCCGAAGGGAGAGAGGAGAGATCAATAGAGAAAAAAATTGGCTCAGAACCCTCACTAAATATTCATTTATTCATTGATGTTGGGTAATGGCCAAGATTATAAAATATAACAAGGGAGTGAGATAGAGATAATGCTCAAACACTCACTAGAAACTTGATAAGGTGTGGAGAAAGTCAGCAATTACCAGACATACCTCGAGATGAAGTCGACATGTTTTGCGTCTCTTTCGGTCCACAAGGATCCTATGACGCTTCTTCAGGACCTAGTATATCATTACACTTCTCCAACAAAAAAGGACAAAATAGACTCCTGCAATCTGATACTATCAGTCAAAATGTCAACAGTCACTTACACAAGTCCACTTTGACCCGGACTTGCTGTTCCTATTAGTCACCCTAGAGATATATCGAAAAAAGGTTAACAATGCAACAATTCATCGTCATAATGATTTCACAATCATATCGATCAAGCAAAAATAAAAGTGGCAAACTGTGCAACACAAAGTGGTAATGTGGATGGTAGCAAAGCCATGCTGAATAAGTGCAGGAGAGCTTACCCTCCCAAGTCGAGAACGGGCTTCATGGGATCACGCAGGCTTGTAGCCAGGTTTGCAAAACCTCTGATCATGAAATTAACAGAGACACAAACAAAGAAACACACACCTCTGTTATCATACAACTAAGGACTTAATTCACACTGAGGCAGAGTGTGTTCAATATCTGAAAAAAACGAATCAAATCATTTACACTTTAACTATAAAAAACACATTAGCCCACCCTTAATGCAGTCGTCAGTACTGATAATAATCATAAGAAACATGAGATCAGTACACAGCCATGGTTACTGTGTATGATGATTATTTTAGAAGTGAAGATCCTCACTTGAACCCCACAGCAAGTGATGAGCAGTAACGTTAAGGAAATGAAATAGTCTGGAAAATACACTCGATATACCAATGTCGTATAACAAAAGACAGTTAGTCCGTAGATCACGGCAGACTGTTGTTATCTAGTAGTATGGGAGAGCCCGTGTTCGTAATCCGAACCCTGGGCATCTCCCATTAAAACTACCACGTCACTGAGCATGTGAATCACGGATCCCGAGCTTCGGGATCCGTGCCGTTAACTTCTAATGCAAGTAGTAAAAAAGAGAGAACAGCACGATCGTGGAAACAAACAAAAACAAACAAAGGTCGTTGGCACTTACTTCAGGCAAACTGGTGTGGAGTGTGCAACCTACCCTGGCCGCGCTCTCGAACGTACAGGAAGCCACGCACCGAGGGGTATAAATAAAGCGAGTTCAGAGCGCGCGAACAGCGTTTGCTGTTCTTGTTGCCAGGCGACTGAAGCACGCGCAGCAGGCCAGAGCCGTAGCATGTAATAGTAGAAATTGAGAAAGGGAACCTCAGATCCCATTTCTACAACAAGATGTATGGCGTCCATCTTAAGATGATATTAAACCTCATGAAACTCATATGCCGGCAATCATCCGGTGGGTCTAAATGAAATTAAAAACGCTGAAAAACAGAGTAACTTGTAATTATATCAGTCATAAAAAATATATTGTAATAATTGGTGAATAAACATGATGATGCACTGCCATTTGACTCCTAAGGCAATCCTGATGCAAATAATACAGGCTCCAACTTCAACCCTGGTAAATAAGTAGGAGGTTGACACTAAAGGTGGATAGTTGTCAGGCCATAAGAGTGCTTAAAGGGAAAGGTTAAACCAAGGTATATCATCATTTAACCCTTGGAGATGAGTGTTAAGTTTGTAAACCCAGCGTTGTTCAAGTTCAAAGAGTGGTCGGGTCTCTTTCTGTACGCAGGTCTGTAGTACAACCCACCACATGTCATCTGGAGTATGATTAGCTTCTATGAAATGAATACTCAGTTTGGTTGTGGTACGGCCACACCGAATGTTGCTGCGGTGTTCATTTATCCTCACTTTGACTGCTCTTGTAGTCATCCCTACATACTGAAAATTGCAAGGGCAGGTAATCAGGTAAATGCAATTGCGAGTATTGCAATTGGTATGTTTCATCAATCGCCATGTCATTATAGGTTCTAAATCAAGGATATCTATCCGTTTAGTGAGTGAACACACATTGCAGTTTCCACATGGAAAATGGCCCTTGACTAGGGGAAGATCCCACAGGGACCTTTGTCTGGCAGGGGTAATGAGGGATCTAGGTCGAGTATGGACCAACATATCTTTAATATTGGTGGTCCTTTTGAAAGCAAAAAGTGGTTTCGAAATGCTCTCGCCTCCACTGGAAAGAACAGCCCATCTTTTGTTGATTACCTTCTTGACAGTATTTGATAATGGCGTAAACATAGATACGCAAGTCAGTTTAGTTTCTGAAGGTCTAGGGGTCAACTGTAATAATGAGTCCCTGTCACTATACTTAGTTCGTTTATAGGCCGTATTTCTCACTCTGTTAGGATAGTGACGGTCATACAATTTGCTCTGGAGGTCAGAAGCTTGAGTATCAAATGAATGCAAATTGCTACAATTCCGTCGTAGGCACAAAAACTGCCCATACAGCAAATTGGCTCTGAGTGCTTTGGGGTGATGGCTTTCATACAGCAATAAGCTGGTACGGTCTGTTGTTTTTCAGTACATGTCTTAAGTTTACCTTCCTCAATACTAATCACTAAATCTAGAAATGGAATCTTGGTGGTTGAAACCATAGAGGTGAAATTCAAAAAGGGGTCCAAACCATTAACCCATGTTGTAAAGTTGTCTACCTCGGCGATGGAATCATGGCAGATAACCAAAATGTCGTCAATATACCGACGCCATAATTTGATATTATCAAAAAAAGGGTTGGAATCTGGCAAAATAAAACGTTTTTCAAAGTCGTACATATACATGCAAGCTAGACTTGGGGCAAAGGTACTGCCCATTGAAGTGCCTCGAATCTGGTGGTAGAGCATGTCTTCGAATTGAAAAAATGTTTTTGTCATGGCTAAGCTAGCACAATGCATTATGAAATGAACCGGGGTTGCTGAATCCAATCTCGCAGATAGGAGGGATGTCTCAACTACCTTTAATGTAGCCTCCTGTGGAATGTTAGTATATAATGCTTCAACATTTAGGGTGATGAGAGCATGCACGTTAACTGTAGAGTTAATAGACTCAATAAGATTAAGGACATCTTTTGTGTCCCTCAGGTAAGTCATTGATTGTTGTACAAGAGGCCGTAGGAAGTAATCACAAAATGTGGATAAGGGTTCGAGGACAGATCCTATCCCTGAAACTATGGGACGACCTGGAGGCGGAGTCCTGCCTTTATGAATCTTCGGGAGAGAGTAGAAGTAAGGAGTGCGAGGATTAACAGTGTCCAGAAATTCTGCTTCTTTCTGTGATATCCAGGAATTCCCACAAGCTTCCTCTATCATTCCTCGAATCTCAATTTGTAATCTGGCTGTGGGATTGTGGTCAATCTGAGCATAATAGGTAGGGTCACCCAGGAGACGTAAGCACTCCTGTCTATAATCTTCTGTATTCATTACAACTATAGCCCCACCCTTATCCGCTGGTTTTATGATAATGCTAGTGTCAGCTGCCAAATCTTTAAGGGCGTCACTCTCTGCTTTGGGTATATTGACAAAACTGTGTTTGGGTCGTATTTTAGTTATGTCAGTGGTGACTGCTTTCTCAAATGCCAGAACTTCGCAGGGCATTGAAGATGAGGGTGGCATGAATTTGGAAGGTTTCTTAAGACCAGAGTCTGAAGGTAAATTGTCAATAGGTTTATCTTTAAAGAAGAATTGCAGTCTGATTTTTCTAAAAAACTGCAAGAGTTCACACTGTAACCGGAAAAGATCATCTTTAGGAGTTGGTACAAAGCCCAAACCTCCATTAAGAGCCCTCATTTCATCAGGAGAAAGAGATCTAGAGGACAAATGGACCACCTAGTCTTTGTTTGTTGGACCTTGCCCTGGCTCCGAGTGACCATCTGTGGTTCTTCCTGGGACCAGTGGACTCTCCTGCCTCTTCCTCGCCTTCTGCCTCTTCCTCTGCCCCTGCCGTGGCCTAAAAAAGGCAAGTATGGTAACATGGGACGGGGTTGGTAGAAGGGGAAGGGTTGTTGCCATGCTAGCGGTTGAGCCGGATGATATTGGGTAAAGTTATAATAAGGTTGTGATCTCCCATCCTCAGTGCTCCAACCATCAGAAGAAGAACTGTGACTGTATTTACGAGGTCTCCTACCTGAGGTAGAGGATTCATCTGACGAAACAGATTGAGTATCTGCAGTGTAGTCTTCCTTAATATAAGGATAGGCCTTCTCTCTATTGAACTTGTTGATATCTTTCTGTAATTTAGTGATCTTTTGTTGTGTTAGAAATTCTTTTGTTTCATTCAGGTTGGAATTGATTTCCGCTAGTCGACTCTTAAATGCTGAAATGGAAACTGTAGTTTTAAGTGTATTTTCCATAAAGCTGATCTGTATGGCCATAGATTCTGCAAGTCGTCTGGATGTGTTAATGATAAGGATGAGCCAATCACGAGTGCATTTCCAGGCGATCTGTGCCCAGTCTTTCCTAAAGACTGAGGTGGTCATTACAACCCTGGCGGTCGGTGTTAAAGCGGCGGTAAAACCGCCAACAGGCCAGCGGTAAAAAAAATTGAATTATGACCGTGGCAGAAACCGCCAAAAAAGACAGCCACTTTAACACTCCGGCCACCACAGCGGTACAGACAAACAGCGCAGCGGTCACCGCCAACAGACAGGAGGAGGACACTGTACCGCCCACAGTATCACAACCTACCAATCCACCACCTTTTCCGGGGCGGATTCACCGCGGATAAAAACAAGGCGGAAACTGCCATTTCAAAGGGAAAATGCTCACCTCTACACACTCCACGAGGAATGATGACACCATGGAGACGGAACTCCATATTCTGCCAGCGATAGTCTTCCTGCTGCTATGCGAGGATCATCAACGGCGGCGGCGAAGACCACAGTGAGTACTGCACCTACGACATAGGGGAGGGGAGGGAAAAACACAGGGACACACACAACCAACATCCCGACCCTCACCCACTACAACACACACACCAATGCATATCCAAACATTACAGTAACAACCCCATACCCCCCTGGAAGAATGCAAAGACAAAAGGAAATGAGTCGAACCATTGTAATATATCAAAATACAGTAACCAAATATATACATATATATATATATACATACACATTGAACACAATATACACCATGATTAGTAGTGTAGGTAATGCACCATTCAATGTCCGTGGACCACTGGGCCCGAAATGCACGGGTGAGGCCCACACTAGATACCTGATCAAAATGGAGAGAACACTGCAGGGGCATCAAATAGAAATACAACAGGCACCTCAGGGGGAAGGGAAGGGGAGGCACCTCAGCCGGATGAGTGCACCACGCCAGATCCACGAGGGGGCTCCATGCCCATTGATGTATCCTGGGGAGTGCAAAGCCACAGTCTCTCAAGTTTCTACAGTGGGTGGGTTGCCCACTGTTCAATCCTGGGGAGTGCAAAGCCACAGTCTCTCAAGTTCCTACAGTGGGTGGTTTGCCCACTGTTCAATCCTGGGGAGTGCAAAGCCACAGTCTCTCAAGTCTCTACAGTGGGTGGTTTGCCCACTGTACCATCGTGGGGAGTGCAAAGCCACAGTCTCTCAAGTCTCTACAGTGGGTGGTTTGCCCACTGTACTATCCTGGGGAGTGGAAAGCCACAGTCTCTCAAGTCTCTACAGTGGGTGGGTTGCCCACTGTTCAATCCTGGGGAGTGCAAAGCCACAGTCTCCCAAGTTCCTACAGTGGGTGGTTTGCCCACTGTTCAATCCTGGGGAGTGCAAAGCCACAGTCTCTCAAGTCTCTACAGTGGGTGGTTTGCCCACTGTACCATCCTGGGGAGTGCAAAGCCACAGTCTCTCAAGTCTCTACAGTGGGTGGTTTGCCCACTGTACCATCCTGGGGAGTGCAAAGCCACAGCCTCTCAAGTATCTACAGTGGGTGGTTTGCCCACTGTTCAATCCTGGGGAGTGCAAAGCCACAGTCTCTCACGTGGATGCATGTCTCCACTGGTTCTGGAGGGGGACTGGTACCCAGAGTGCTTCATCCTGTGCAGGACAGACGGAGTGGATGCTGTTCTCCACTGGTTCTGGGGGGGGGACTGGTGCCCAGAGTGCAACACGCACCCCCTGAAGGTCCCAGTTGCGTCACTGCCCCTGATGCTAAGGGGCTAGCGGTGCTCGCCTTGGCGGTCTTTGCCCTGTTCGTCGGTGCTTGAGTTGGCAGTTTCTGACCTGTTCAGCGGTGCTTGCCCTGTTCAGCGGTGCTTGCCATGGCAGTCTTTGCCCTGTTCAGCGGTGCTTGAGTTGGCAGTTTCTGACCTGTTCAGCGGTGCTTGCCCTGTTCAGCGGTGCTTGCCAAGGCAATCTTTGCCTTGTTCAGCGATCCCTGGCCTGTTCAGCGGTGCTTGCCATGGTGGTCTTTGCCCTGTTCAGCGGTGCTTGAGTTGGCAGTTTCTGACCTGTTCAGCGGTGCTTGCCCTGTTCAGCTGTGCTTGCCATGGCGGTCTTTGCCTTGTTCAGCGGTCCCTGGCCTTTTCAGAAGTGCTTGCCAAGGCAGTCCTTCATTGCCCAGCAGGCCTGTGGCTGGCGGTCCTTCATGGATCTGCTGGGCTGTGGCTTGCGGGGCCCTCCTGGCCAGTGACTCTAGGGCTGGCGGTGGCCTCCTGGCCAGTGACTCTGGGGCTGGCGGTGGCCTCCTGGCCAGTGACCCTGGGGCTGGCGGTGGCCTCCTGGCCAGTGACGATGGGGCTGGCCTCCTGGGCAGTGACTCTGGGGCTGGCGGTGGCCTCCTGGCCAGTGACTCTGGGGCTGGCGGTGGCCTCCTGGCCAGTGACGATTGGGCTGGCCTCCTGGGCAGTGACTCCGGTGGTGGCCTCCTGGCCAGTGACGATTGGGCTGGCCTCCTGGGCAGTGACTCTGGCGGTGGCCTCCTGGCCAGTGACGATTGGGGTGGCCTCCTGAGCAGTGACTCTGGCGGTGGCCTCCTGGCCAGTGACGATTGGGCTGGCCTCCTGGCCAGTGACGATTGGGCTGGCCTCCTGGGCAGTGACTCTGGCGGTGGCCTCCTGGCCAGTGACGATGGGGCTGGCCTCCTGGGCAGTGACTCTGGGGCTGGCGGTGGCCTCCTGGCCAGTGACGATTGGGCTGGCCTCCTGGGCAGTGACTCTGGCGGTGGCCTCCTGGCCAGTGATGATGGGGCTGGCGGTGGCCTCCTGGGCAGTGGGGATGATGGCGGTCTTCTCCGCCGTGCTGCTCCTCCCAGACTTTGGAGATTTCTTCTGCCCCTTCCCCACCTTGGGAGGAGTCACAGCTAAGTTGACACTCCCCCCGGGACCCTTGTGAGCGGCTTTGCTGGCTGGGGTCTTCCCCCTCTCCCGCCGGGCACTGTCCAAGTTCTGGTGCTTCACAGGGGGGGACTGGCTGTGCTGTGGCTCCGTGCCACACTGGCTGTCCTGGTGGCCGGTGCACTCCACATACCTGTAACAGGCACCACTGGTCCCGGAGATTCTTTGGCTGAGGTGCTAGTACGGGGCCTATGAGTTGGAGGGGGAGGTGGTTGGAAAGAGGTCAAGGTTGGCCAGAAAAGTTTCTTAGGAACACTGGGACGGGTAGCTGGAGGGGTTTTGGGAGTGGAGGAACAGGTAGTGGTTGTAGGAGGTGTACGTTTGGTGACTTTGGGTGAAGGTGCATGGGCTGGAGGCTGTCGTGAGGTGGATGGCTGTTGGATGGGTGTGTGCCTGCGTTTGTGTATCTTCGGAGGGGGCGTCACAGACACACTGGGAGAGGACACAGGGGATGTGTAAATATGAGTGGGGGTGGTGACTGCACGTGAGCGGGGTGTGGTGGGTGTGCTGGTGCGGGACGTAGTGGCTGTAGTGGTAGTGCATGCAGGTGAGAGTGTAGACGACACTGGGAGGGAGGAGGGAGACGATGAGGAGGGGGACACAGTGGAGGCAGTGGATGTTGGTGTGTCTGTATGTGTGTGATGCTTGCGTGAGTGCCTGTGGGATGTGTGGTGCTTATGTTTGCCTGAGCTTCCCTTGTGTGGTGAGGTGTGTGCAGGCTGGTCTGATGGTGTGCTTGGGATAGGCTGGGGTACAGGGGATTGGGTCTGGGTGGAGGAAGTTGGAGGGGGGAGGCTAGAGACAGGGAGAATGGCTGCCATCAGTGCTGAGGCCAGAGTTTTCAGGGTTCGATGAAGGGCAGCCTGACCAGAATGAATGCCCTCCAGGAATGCATTTGTGTGTTGCAATTCCCTTTCTACACCCTGGATGGCATTCAAAATGGTAGGCTGCCCAACAGTGAGGGACCTGAGGAGGTCAATGGCCTCCTCACTGAGGGCAGCAGAGGTGACAGGGGCAGGGGCTGAGGTGCCTGTGGCGAAGGTGATGCCCACCCTCCTGGGTGAGCGGGCACGGGGCGAAGGCTGAGGGGCTGCTGGGAGGGCGGTGCTGGTAGGGGGGGTGGCAGCTGTACATGTAGAAGTGGGGGGCACGGATGTTGCCGCCAACACAAGGGAGCTCCCATCGGAGGACGAGTCCGTGTCACTGGTTGCTGATCCCACGTCCCACTGGTGTATTCAGAGTCCGTGGTGTGGCCCTCCATGGCCATGTGGGATGCAGCTCCCTCGTGCTCCGGTGCCACTGTACCTCCGCCTGATGATGCTGATGGACACAAGAACAGGGAGACCACAAAAATGGGGGGACGACAGAAGAAAGACAGGTTGAGTGCATGGCTTACCGCTACAGTTGGCGGACAATACAGACACAGCAGCCCCCTGCACTACGTTGCGCTGTTGGGCTCTACAGATGCAATTCCTGGGATATGTCCTACATGGCTGTGGTCGACATCTGCACACATAGATGACACAGGGGCATGTATACCTGTACTTGGCACTCTACAGAGGTGGGGTGGGGTGCCACATGGCCTGCATTACAGAGGGGCCTAGCCTACGGAACTCGCCCTGGCCTAGGGAAACCCACAGCCCTCCTCCCCCACCCAGACACGTTCACTGCGTGCAAAGTCTGCTGAATGATGTTGTATTCACCCCCTTGTGTCTGCTGTGATGCCCTCAAGCGCCCATCCAACTCAGGATAGGCCACTGCCAGGATCCGGAACATCAGAGGAGTCATGGTTCGACGGGCTCCCCTTTCCACGTTGGGAGGCCATCCCCAGCTGAGCCTCCGCCGTCTTCTTGCTCCAGCGGCGAATGTCCTCCCATCTTTTCCGGCAGTGGGTGCTCCGTCTGTGGTGGACCCCCAGGGTCCGGACGTCCTTGGCGATGGCACGCCAAATATCCTTCTTCTGGTGGGCGCTGACCTACATGACATGTACAGGGGAAGAAGAGAAGTCATTACCAACTGCACCGTCGAAGTGAGTGGCCCACATCCCTACCCTTGCCATGTGGCACATGCATTCACAGTCCTTCATGCACGCAGAACTGTGCCCCCTTCCTTCTTACAACCAGCCCTCTCCACACAGGCATAGCCCATACAACGTGCTCCCTGTGTACTTACCTGTTGGTCTGGAGGACCGTAGAGTAGCGTGTACTGGGGAGGACCACGTCCACGAGCTTCTCCAACTCCTCTGCAGTGAAGGCAGGGGCCCTTTCCCCAGACGCACGAGCCATTGTCTCTTCCAGACCGAGGTCACAGCAGCACTTGCAGTGTAGGTCCTCTCCTGTCGAAGATCAGGTATTGAGTGATTGAACAGATAGAAAATGGCGGTCACGTCCGCGGTGGTCACGTCCGCGGCGGTGCGTACCATCACCGCCGGCGTACATCGTCATTGGCTCCTGGGACCCATAGGGTCCAATGTAAACCAATGCAGCATTGCGCCGCGGTCTTTGACCGCCTACCGCAACGGTGTACAACTCCAGCGCAGTTACCTCACATCCTATTGTCCCACTTTACAGGTCAGGCAGCCGCCATTTCAGGGGCCCACATGGCCTAATTACCAACTGCGTCACACAGACCTAGGCCTTGTCGCACAACACAAATACAGGCCAGATTTTGTGTATGAATGGTGTTCTGTGTAGACTGTGGGTACATACCTCTGAGTTGTTTGACTCTGTGGTCGCTGTTGTCATTCCTAGGCACCGTCCGCTGGGACATGTGAGGAGATGGCGGAATCCTCCGGTGTACCGACCACTTGTGGACCTGTCGACAATGGAGGAAAGACATTTAATCATCACCTACAGGTTTGACCGTGCCACAATCCAGGAACTGTGTGCCCAGTTGGAGCCACACCTGATATCAGCAATCCGCCATCCCACAGGGATCCCCCCTCAAGTGCAGGTGCTATCAGTGCTCCATTTCCTTGCAAGTGGGTCATTTCAATCAACAGTGGCGATGGCATCAGGGATGTCCCAGCCTATGTTTTCCAACGTGTTGTCCAGAGTGTTGTCAGCCCTGCTGAAACACATGCAGAGCTACATCGTTTTCTCTCAGGTGGAGGATGTGGCTACAGTTAAAGGTGACTTCTATGCCCTTGGACATATCCCCAACATCATAGGTGCCATTGATGGGACCCATGTAGCTCTGGTTCCCCCCCATAGGAGTGAACAGGTGTACAGGAACCGTAAGAGTGATCATTCGATGAATGTACAGATGGTATGTTTGGCAGACCAGTACATCTCCCAGGTAAATGCTATGTTCCCTGGCTCTGTGCATGACGCCTACATCCTGCGGAATAGCAGCATCCCTTATGCGATGGGTCAACTCCAGAGGCACCGGGTGTGGCTATTAGGGGACTCTGGTTACCCCAACCTGTCATGGCTACTGACCCCAGTGAGGAATCCCAGGACCAGGGCAGAGGAACGCTACAATGAGGCCCATGGGCGGACTAGGAGGGTGATCGAACGCACCTTCGGCCTCCTGAAGGCCAGGTTCAGGTGCCTCCATATGACAGGTGGTTCCCTATTCTACTCACCAAGGAAGGTGTGCCAGATCATCGTGGCCTGCTGTATGCTTCACAACTTGGCTTTGTGACGACAGGTGCCTTTTCTGCAGGAGGATGGTCCAGATGATGGTGTCGTGGCAGCTGTGGAGCCTGTGGACAGTGATGAGGAGAAAGCAGAGGAAGAAGACATTGACAACAGGGACTCAGTTATCCAGCAATATTTCCAGTGACACACAGGGGAGAACACATTCCTGCCTACTACCAGTAGTTTTCACTTCTACCTCTATCCTGTCTGTCGATTTCAACCAGTATATGGTCACTGAGTTGTACATTTCCCTTACGGTTTCACAGGTGTGGTTTCCAACGTGTGTCATCTGCTTAGATTCCTCATGGACTTGAGATGTGTGACATCGGTATGTTGACATTACATTTGAAAACACATTTTGTCACTGTCATTGCTAATACACATTTTTGAAATCACAGACTGACTCCAGATTGTTTTGTGCTTCAAGGGTGTTTATTGAAGTGCTCAATATTGGATGGTGGTTGTAAAATGGTGAGGGGTGATGGTGGAGGAATGTCCATGGCAGAGTCCAGTCTATTAGTCTCACAGGTGCATTGCCCATATGGGCATAGGAAGTGGAGCTGGGGCAGTTCCAATATGGACAGGGTTACAAAGTGGGACAGTAGGATGACAATCACGGTGGTCTCATTTCTTGGCGGGGGTCTTGGCATTGTGCTCTGTCTTGTTCCTGGATCTCAGGGACCGTTTGCGGGGTGTTTCTCCGTCTGCAGGGGGTGGGGTGCTGGTGTGGTGGTCCTGGGGCGGGGCGTCCTGTCCACTAGCACCGGCGGAGGTGGTGGGCAGTTCTTCGTCCATGCTAGTGTCAGGGGCTCCTTGGAGTGCCACAGTGTCCCTCCTGGTGTTAAGTATCTCCTTCAGCACCCCTACGATGGTGCCCAGGGCTGAGCTGATGGTTCTGAGTTCCTCCCTGAACCCCAAATACTGTTCCTCCTGCATGCGCAGGGGCTCCTGAAACTTGGCCAGGACCGTTGCGATCGTCTCCTGGGAGTGGTGGTATGCTCCCATGATGGAGGAGAGGGCCTTGTGGAGAGTGGGTTCCCTAGGCCTGTCCGCTCCCTGTCACACAGCAGCCCTCCCAGTTCCCCTGTGTTCCTTGGCCTCCGTCCCCTGGACCGTCTGCCCACTACCACTGCCCCCAGGTCCCTGTTGTTGTTGGGGTGGTGGGTTATCCTGGGTTTACTGTAGTGGTGAACACACAGCTGACTGACGTGTCCTGGGGACGGAGGTATGGGCCCGCTGGGTGGGTGCTGCGCTGGTGTTACCAGAGGGTGGAAGGTCTGTAGTGGCTTGTGACTGGGTGTGGGGAACCGACTGTCCCGAGGCCCACGATGGTCCGGGCTGGTCATCTGGATCCAGTTGGACAGAGCTGCTGTCATCACTGTGGGCCTCTTCTGTGGGTGGGGTGGAGATGTCTGGACCCTCCTGTCTGGTGACGTTGGGTAGTGGTCCTGCAGGGGTGTAAAAGCATGATTATTGCATCTGTGTGAGTCATGGTGGGCAATGGGTGGGTGAGCGTGTACCCCAGTGCTAGCATTCCTGTGTGGGGGCTTGTGTGATGATGGTTGAGGGGGGTGTTATGCGTATGTGCAGTGGTCATGCTTTAGTGATGGGTGTCCATGCTTTGTTGTGTCATGCAGGGCTTGGTGTTGGGATGGGTGGTTTGTGTTATTAGTACATTTGTGAGGAGTTGGAGTGATGGGGGAGGGGGCGATGGTGGGGGTCTGTGATAGCATGCAGGTAGGGTGGGGGATATGATAGTTAAGATTTGACTTACCAGAGTCCATTCCTCCACCGACTCCTGCGAGGCCCTCAGGATGCAGATTAGTCAAGACCTGCTCCTCCCATGTTGTTAGTTGTGGGGGAGGAGGTGGGGGTCCGCCACCAGTCCGCTGTACCGCAATGTTGTGTCTTGAGACCACGGAACGTACCTTCCCCCGTAGGTCGTTCCACCTCTTCCTGATGTCGTCCCGATTTCTTGGGTGCTGTCCCACTGCGTTGACCCTGTCGACTATTCTTCGCCATAGCTCCATCTTCCTGGCTATGGAGGTTAGCTGCACCTGTGATCCAAATAGCTGTGGCTCTACCCCGACGATTTCCTCCACCAAGACCCTGAGCTCCTCCTCCAAGAACCTGGGGTGTCTTTGCCGTGCCATGGGGTGGTGTGGGTGATGTGTGGGATGGTGTATGTGGTGATAAGTGTGGTAATGTGTAGTGGTGTGTGGTGTTTTTTGCGTGGAAGTGGTGTGGATGGTGGTGTTGAGTGCCTGTTGCTGCTAGTTTGTGGATGGTGGTGTCTCTCTCTGGCCTTCTTTCTGAATTTTTGGTCGTAGGGGTTTGTGGGTGATGTGGGTGTGTGTTTTGTATTGTATTGGGTGTGTGGGAGTGGTGTGTGTATGTGTATCAGGTGTGTGTATTTTGAATTGTCCAATGTGGCGGTGTTTTGTATGTGTGTGTGTATTTTGAGTGCGGCGGTGTGCACCGCCAATGGAATACCGCGGTTGAAAGACCACCGCGTGGATTTGGGGGTCGTGATAGCATGGGCGTATTTCTGTTGCCGTGACGGTGGAGGTTTTGTTTTCGCCAGTTTATCACTGACCTTTGGTGTGGCGGACTTGTGTGGGTGTCTGAATTTTGTCAGATTTCGGGATGTGGGTCGTAATAGCTGTGGCGGAATGCCGCGGCGGTGTGTTGGCGGTCTTCTGCACGGCAGTAAGCGGCTTTTACCGCCAATGTTGTAATGAGGGCCTAAGTCTTGTAGGAAAATCCTGGGATATTGGACACAAGAAGTCCATTGGGGGCTATGTTTGCTCTGAGATATTCTATCATGATTGTCCCATGTAAGACTGTTTTAACCAGATCTCGTTTTAGTGAAGACATTTTGTCCCATTCTTCCTTGGTGGGACCAGACGGTCCTGCACCATCATTAACCAGAATGGAAGGGGTCTGTAAAATTGCAGACACAATGTCATCTTCGAAACTGAGACCTTGGAAACTATCCACATTGAGGATCTCAAAGATAATATCTAGTCTATAATCCCACAGCTATACTGCTGTACTTAATACTTCAAAAATGTAAGAGCAAGGGCAGACATAGCCCCCAATGCACTACTTGTGTCCAATATGCCCAGGATTTTCCTACAAGACGTAGGGGGTCATTACGACGGGTAATATTGCGTCCGTACCGCCAACAGGCTGGCCGTACGGAGGCCCTTATTACGACCGCGGCGGTAGCACCGCGGTCGCACCGCCGGGGCCGGCAGTTTCCCGCCGTTTTAGCCCCGGCGGTGATGCACCGCCAGGAAGAGGCTGGTGTTAAGGGGTGTCCTGGGGCCCCCCAACAAGTTCAATAGAGAGAAGGTCTATCCTTATATTAAGGAAGACTACACCGCAGATACTCAATCTGTTTCGTCAGATGAATACTCTACCTCAGGTAGGAGACCTCGTAAATACAGTCACAGTTCTTCTGATGGTTGGAGCACTGAGGATGAGAGATCACAACCTCATTATAACTTTCCCCAGTATCATCCGGGTCAACCACTAGCATGGCAACAACCCTTCCCCTTCTACCAACCCCGTTCCATGTTACCATACTTGCCTTTTTTAGGCCACGGCAGGGGCAGAGGAAGAGGCAGAAGGCGAGGAAGAGGCAGGAGAGTCCACTGGTCCCAGGAAGAACCACAGATGGTCACTCGGAGCCAGGGCAAGGTCCAACAAACAAAGACTTAGGGGGTCATTCGCCGGGGACCGCGGAAGCACCACCAACAGGCTGGCGGTGCTTCCAGGGCCATTCTGACCGCGGCGGTAAAGCCACGGTCAGAAAAGGGCAACCGGCGGTTTCCCGCCGGTTTACCCCTGGCCCAAGGAATCCGCCATGGCGGCGCTGCTTGCAGCACCGCCATGGGGATTCCGACCCCCTTCCCGTCATCCTGGTCCTGGCGCAGGATGGTGGGAACGGGTGTCGTGGGGCCCCCTCACAGGGCCCCATAATGATTTTCAGTGTCTGCAAAGCAGACACTGAAAATCGCGACGGGTGCCACTGCACCTGTCGCACACCAGCAACTCCGCCGGCTCCATTCGGAGCCGGCTTCATCGTTGCTGGGGCTTTCCCGCTGGGCCGGCGGGCGGCCTTTTGGCAGTCACCCGCCGGCCCAGCGGGAAAGCCAGAATGGCCGCCGCGGTCTTTTGACCGCAGTGCGGTCATTCGGCGGTAACCGCATGGCGGGTTAGTGGTCAATTTGTCCTCTAGATCTCTTTCTCCTGATGAAATGAGGGCTCTTAATAGAGGTTTGGGCTTTGTACCAACTCCTAAAGATGATCTTTTTCGGTAACAGTGTGAACTCTAGCAGTTTTTTAGAAAAATCAGACTGCAATTCTTCTTTAAAGATAAACCTATCGACAATTTACCTTCAGACTCTGGTCTTAAGAAACCTTCCAAATTCATGCCACCCTCATCTTCAATGCCCTGCGAAGCACTGGCATTTGAGAAAGCAGTCACCACTGACTAAAATACGACCCAAACACAGTTTTGTCAATGTACCCAAAGCTGAGAGTGACGCCCTTAAAGATTTGGCAGCTGACACTAGCATTATCATAAAACCAGCGTATAAGGGTGGGGCTATAGTTGTAATGAATACAGAAGATTATAGACAGGAGTGCTTACGTCTCCTGGGTGACTCTACCTATTATGGTCGGATTGACCACGATCCCACGATCCCACAGCCAGATTAGAAATTGAGATTCGAGGAATTCTAGAGGAAGCTTGTGGGAATTCCTCGATATCACAGAAAGAAGCAGAATTTCTGGACACTGTGAATCCTCGCACTCCTTACTTCTACTGTCTCCCAAAGATTCAGAAAGGCAGGACTCCGCCTTCAGGTTGTCTCATAGTTTCAGGGATAGGATCTGTCCTCGAACCCTTATCCACATTTTGTGATTACTTCCTACGGCCTCTTGTACAACAATCATTGACTTACCTGAGGGACCCAAAAGATGTCCTTAATCTTATCAGGTTTATTAACTCGACAGTTAACGTGCATGCTCTCATCACCCTAGATGTTGAAGCATTATATACTAACATTCTGCAAGAGGCTACATTAAAGGTAGTTGAGACATCCCTCCTATCTGCGAGATTGGATTCAGCAACCCCGGTTCATTTCATAATGCATTGTGCTAGCATAGCCATGACAAAAAAATTTTTTCAATTCAAAGACATGCTCTTCCACCAGATTCGAGGCACTTCAATGGGCAGTACCTTTGCCCCAAGTCTAGCTTGCATGTATATGTATGACTTTGAAAAACGTTTTATTTTGCCAGATTTCAACCCTTTTTTTGATAATATCAAATTATGGCGTCGGTATATTGACGACATTTTGGTTATCTGGCACGGTTCCATCTCCGAGGTAGACAACTTTACAACATGGGTTAATGGTTTGGACCCCTTTTATGAATTTCACCTCTACGGTTTCAACCACCAAGATTCCATTTCTAGATTTAGTGATTAGTATTGAGGAAGGTAAACTTAAGACATGTACTTATCAGAAAACTACTGACCGTAACAGCTTATTGCTGTATGAAAGCCATCACCCCAAAGCACTCAGAGCCAATTTGCCGTATGGGCAGTTTTTGCGCCCACGACGGAATTATAGCAATTTGCATTCATTTGATACTCAAGATTCTGACCTCCAGAGCAAATTGTATGACCGTCACTATCCTAACAGAGTGATAAATATGGCCTATAAACAAGCTAAGTATAGTGACAGGGACTCATTATTACAGTTGACCCCTAGACCTTCAGAAACTAAACTGACTTGCGTATCTACGTTTACGCCATTATCAAATACTGTCAAGAAGATAATCAACAAAAGATGGGCTGTTCTTTGCAGTGGAGGCGAGAGCATTTCGAAACCACTTTTTGCTTTCAAAAGGACCACCAATATTAAAGATATGTTGGTCCATACTTGACCTAGATCCCTCATTACCCCTACCAGACAAAGGTCCCTGTGGGATCTTCCCCTAGTCAAGGGCCATTTCCCGTGTGGAAACTGCAATGTGTGTTCACTCACTAAACGGATAGATATCCTTGATTTAGAACCTATAATGACATGGTGATTGATGAAACATACCAATTGCAATACTCGCAATTGCATTTACCTGATTACCTGCCCTTGCAATTTGCGGTATGTAGGGATGACTCCAAGAGCAGTCAAAGTGAGGATAAATGACAACCTCACTGACTTCTTTCACAACAAGTTCGCAACCATATACATAAACTTCAAACCCCAACCTACACCTATGGACTTCATCAGCAGATATGTCACCACCATAACCAACACCAACCACAGACTGACCACCGGGAACCTTCTCTTCACCCAGACCACTTCCACCATAAAATTCATCCACTTGGGAGCCCCCACAGACCCTTGCCCACACCACATCTTCAATCTCAGAAACCAAAGGATTGGCCAGGAACTCACCACTCTGCACAACACCTCCATCATCACAGCAACATTTCCAAAATGCTTGGCAGCACCCTGAAGTCAAACCACTACTCACAAAACCCTCCGCAGACCCCAGCATACTCAAAAACCATCCGACCAATCTCCCTGCTTCCAATCCCATCTAAGGTACTGGACAAAAAATCATCAACAAGCAAATCATGACATGCCTGGAGAAGAATCAGCTACTCAGCGCCTCCCAATCTGGCTTTGCAGTAATAAAAGCACTGAGGCTGCCCTGATCACAGCCACCAGTAACATACGAATCCTCCTTGACCGAGGAGAAACTTCAGCTCTGATCCTCCTCAACGTCTTGGCAGTCTTCAACACTGTCTCCCACCACACGCTGATCAAAAAACTCCACCACATCGGCATCCAAGGTGAAGAGCTAAGATGGATCACCTCCTTCTTCGCTGGAAGAACCCAGTGGATCCACCTACCTCCTTTCACCGCTGAACCCAAAGATATCACCTGCGGTATCCTCCAAGGATCATCCCACAGCCCAATGCTTTTCAACTCATATATGAACCTGATAGCCAACATCGTTATTGTAAATTATAGTTAGCTTGCAGAGCTATAACTGACTAATTCAATTTGTATTTTATTTTTAAGTGTTAGTTTTTAATTCAATTCTTAATTAACTATAATGTTACTTTACCTTATGGTCTTTCCAGGGAATATATGTGTATATTAAATTACTCCATTCTGATATCGTTACTCTTATTTTCAACCCTCTGCACCACTTTTTGACAGCCAATTTACTGTTATTTTCCTCACTCTTGGTAGCAACTTTAGTCATAGTATCATTAGGTTTTCTTATGTGTGATAGTAATTGGTAATTGAATTCACTCTGTGGGTGCTAGCCACATTCTCTGATTTCTCAACCTCGCTTCCAGCAGTACGTGTGGTTGGACCTCATTGTGGTTGCTTTATATGAATGTTTTTGCACTCAAAGTTGGTTTTCAGTGTCTCCCTCCCTTTCATTTTGTTTGATCTTGTTTCGGGCACTGCTTCTATCTTCAACTCTGTTTTTTCTAGGTCTAATTGTTTATGTTTTTGCCTGTTTTGCTAGTTTACAAGATCATTACCTTGTTGCCCTCATCCCTAGTGCTCCTGCTTTACATGATATAAATGCTTTTAGTAAATATATTATTGCAGTATAGTATAAGGCAGGGTATGGAAAGTGTGAGAAGGGGGAATATCTCTATATGTCTATCAATCTGCATATATATGTATACACACACATATATAAGTACACATATGTATGTGTACTTATATATGTGTGTGATCTAAATACATCTATTTTTCTATAGTAAATTATAACTTGTGAATTTGATTTTTTTTGCTTTTTAAATGTTAGTTTCTAGATTATTTCAAAATGCAACTATAACTTCACTTCAACCTTCTTTCTTTCAGTGAACACACACACACACAGACACTCACACACACATATGTGACAGAGTGGCACTCTGTAGTTATAGTTAAGATTCTTAAGCATAGGAATTCCTCTGAATTTGTTATCACTAATACCTCTGCCCCTATTTGATGAATTCCCACATAACATTCCAGACCTATTGCTTTTTAGGTCGAGCCTAAGCTGCGCGCATCCGCTGTCTGTAAGACCTGCTGTATTCAGTAAAGGGACTTTGATCCTGTCTGCTGCTTACTATAGGCTGATTGCAATGTCGCTCTTCTTTGCTGCCTCCTAACTGGTTCATGCAGCTGATACACCACTTACGTTCTTGGCTGAGAAGCACCGGCCAAGTACAGCTTTTTTACGCTTTCATTGTTCATCTATTGTGTGGGGGAACTCTTGTTTTAATTGTTTCCTGCCTCTGCTCATGTTCTGATGTATGTGTTTTTGCCCCTGTTTTTGAAATGTCACTTTACTTCCTCTACACGTTCACCCAACAGCTCGTTGGCAGGCAATCTGTTACTGTCATTTTGTTTACATTTCATCATTGTTGGTAAACAATTGCAATATATTTAAATTGTTTTTTTGGGCACAGGAGAACCAACGCTAAGACTCAAACCGGGCTCCTCAGTTCTAAAGTCGGCAGTTCTGGATGTTATGCCACATCCTCTCTCTAAATATTGATGTTTTTATTTCTTTTGAGGTTGTGTTTTTTTTTGGCTCAGCTGGTGGCATTAGGGCCATAAGTGAGCAGGGACAATGGTTGGAAGGAGTGGAGCTTGTGGAGGATTGTCCTTCTCTTGGCTCTGGTTGGGCTTACAATAAATACTGGAATCAACTCCACATCTTATCCTTACATGTATGCGTGTGTAGACAAAATGTTTGAAATTGAATGCTTTTGTAGCCCACGGATCTTTTGTTTGATCAGGACGCGCGGCTTCTGTGTGATCAGCACAGCGCCATGCTCCCAGAGACAGAATTTGCTCTTTTGTTCCTTGTGTGTAATTTAATGAAATATTCAGAGCAGCATCTTGTACATGAAAGTGTCTCCAATGCCACTCACTCATAGCCATGAGCGTACACATCAGCACCATGGGGATGTTTGTGCAGTGACTTTTATTACATGTACTTTGCCCTGCTGTGTAGTTTGTGCTTATTTCTATCTGGTTTCGACAAAATGCTTGTATACCTTTAGCACATTGCTCTGTGGGAGTAGCTTACAAATTGCCTCTTCCCAACATGGCTGACTCAAAGGAGGCCATGGAATGTTATTTAATAGACATTTGAAAGTTGGCTGCCATCATCAATGCTCAGTTTGTCTCCTCTCATCAGAGTCTGAGCTAGTCTTCTGTTTGTTCTGAGAAGGGCTGATACCTCAGTCATAGCCGTGGCCACCTGACCTACAAGTTAAGGCGATCTTTCTCTCAGCCTCTGCTGACACATTTAATAACATGCTTCTGTGCCCCCCCGAAATCCTCAACCTTTCATGTGCAAAAAACAGCACCCAGTCCTCTCTCTTTTGCCCTTGCTTACCATTTTCGTGCTATAGTCGACCAAAAGATCTTTCTTCCTCATTGTATTATGGTTATGTGGTGGTCTCTTATCCAGTTTCCATTGGTTTGGCATAGATTCCAGTACAGCATGGACAAGGGAAAATGTCAGTTTTTATATTTTTAAAGCAAAGCTCAATCTCTGACTCTTTTATGTGACTTGATTTCAGAATTCGTGTGGTTGAGATGTCTCATCTCAGCATCTTCTCCTTTATGTGAGCAGCCCTCCAGGCGTTGCCAGATTGTGAGTTCATTCTAACGCTTACCGATGACTCAGGTCCCCGGACACACAACACAAAGATTGCAGTATTATACTGTATGCTCTGTGATATGTTTTCTAATGTCTTAGTTTCCTGGCCCAATGATCAACCCTTCCTTGCCACCACCCTTCTGTCTATTTCTCTACCTTCTAGCACACAGATATCCAGGCTTTTTAATGTATAAAGCAACACACATATAGCCTGCTGGCTTCTGTTGTAAATGGGGTCTCTAGTTGGCGATCAGGTTGCACCCTGTCCAAGTAGGGACCCTCTAGTCAGGATAAGGGAGATATCCAGCTCAAATAACCCCTGCTCACCCTGTTGGTAGCTTGGCAGAAGCAGTCAGGCTTTTCTCAGAAGCAAGGTGTAAAGCATGTGCACATGACACACAGTAATACAGTGAAAACACTATAAAAGGACACCACACCAGTTTCAGAGAAATAGCCAATATATATCTATGTAAAACAAGACCAAAATGAGAAAAATCCAACATACACTAATGAAGATATGAATTTTGCAAGAATTAACTTAAAAGTACAGTTCCTTGAAGTCGATAGCTCCGTCTGGGGCTATAATGGCGTTGTGAACAACAAATTCAGCAGTTCAGGCCGGCTGTGGCATCGTTGTCAAGAAGACCAGCAAACAGTGCCTTGAAAATATAGGGTGTCGTGATCCTCGCAATAAGATTTGGAGTGCGGCATCGCTGGTGACACAGGCGTGGCAGATCGTACGCCGGACTGATGATGAAGTCATTAGCGCTGCCATTGATGGCGTGGGGGCTGCGAGGTGAAGCAGAACGTTGTGATTTCCGGTGCCCACAGGTCACGATGCAGGCAGCGGCTAGGTGACCCCGTCCTGCGATGTCGGTGAGACCATGGCTGCGACGTGAAGCGAGGCGGTACGACGTGCGGCGTCTCCAGGTCACGGTGCAGGCAGTCGTTGCTGCAGTGCTATCGTCAGTAGGCCCAAGGCTGCGGGGCGGCGCTGGGCAGGCTACGTGCAGCACCCATGGTCACGGTGCAGATGGGGGGCGTTTGTTGACGACACTGAGGTCAATGAAGTCAGTGGTCCAGAGCTGTGGTACTGTGCTTTGTGTACCTCACAATTGGTGTCCAGAGGACACTGTTCAGGCAGCGGTGTCGGTGTCAGCGTGGAGCAATATCCTTAGGGATGCCAAGGCTGTGGTGTGAACAAGGCGATGCAGGATCTGGGGCCCACAGGTCATGGTGCAAGCAGCGGCTCGGTGATGTTGTCAGATGGTGGCATCAGTGAGAGCAGGGTTGCGTTATGACATGGAGCACAGCTCTGTGTGGCGTCATCATGTCAAGGTGCAGGCAGAGGCATCGTTGACAGGGTTGCAGAGGTTTTTCTTCTGTTGCAGCACAAAACACACAGTTTCAAGTGCTGTAGGCAGATGAAGCTGAAATTTTTAATATCCCTGAGACTTGCAACAGGAGGCAAGCTCTATTTAAAGCCCTTGGAGAAACTTCACAAGCAGGATACATGGCAAAGTCCAGTCTTTGTCCTCTTTAAGGCAGAAGCAGCAACTGCAGGTCAACCCAGCAAAATACACACAGATCAAGGGGCAGTACTCCTCCTCCAGCTCTTCAGCTCTTCTCCTTGGCAAAGGTTCCTTTTGATCTAGAAGTGTTCTAAAAGTCTGGGGTTTTGGGTCCACTACTTATGCCCCTGTCTGCCTTTGAAGTAGGCAAACTTCAAGGAAAGTCTCTGTTGTTCACAATATCCTGCCTTGCCCAGGCCTGGCCCAGACACACACCAGGGGGTTGAAGACTGCATTGTGTGAGGACAGGCACAGCCCTTTGAGGTGTAAGTGGCAGCTCCTCCCTCTCCATTCTAGCCCTGAGACTCATCAGCATATGCAGGCTTAACCAAAGCTCCCTTTGTGTCACTGTCTAGAGAGAATTCACAACAGCCCAACTGCCAGTCTGACCCAGGCATGGAATACACAAGCAGGCAGAGGCACAGAATATTTTAATCAAGAAAATGTCCATTTTCTAAAAGTGGCATTTTCAAACTGGCAATCTAAAAACCAACTTTACAAAAAGGTGTATTTTTAAATTGTGAGTTCAGAGACCCCAAACTCCGAATCTTCTTCTGCTCCCAATGGGAAACTACCCTTAAAAGATATTTAAAGGCAGTCCCTATGTTAACCTATGTAAGAGATAGGCCTTGCAACAGTGAATACCGAATTTGGCAGTATTTCACTGTCAGGACTTGTAAAACATACCAGTACATGTCCTACCTTTAACATACACTGTACCCTGCCCATGGGGTTACCTAGGGCCTACCTTAGGGGTGCCTTACATGTAGAAAAAGGGAAGATTTGGGCCTAGCAAGTCAGTACACTTGCCAGGTCGAATTGGCAGTACAGGACTATACACACAGACACTGCAGTGGCAGGTCTGAGACATGTTTACAGGGCTACTTATGTGGGTGGCACAATCAGTGCTGCAGATCCACTAGTTGCATTTGATTTACAGGCCCTGGGTACACATAGTGCACTTTACCAGGAAGGTATTAGTAAATCAAATATGTCATGGATAAACCAATCACCAATACAATTTACATAGGGAGCACTTGCATTTTAGCACTAATCACCAGTGGTAAAGTGCGCAGAGACAATAAACCAGCAAAAACAGAGTCCAGCATACCATAAAAGCAGGAGGTCAGAAGGCAAAAAGATGGAGGAAACACACCAAAAGATGCCAAGTCTACAGGCATCTCTCAATTGTTTTGATGTTAAAATCAAATTAAACAATGTAAAAGTAACATACATAAAACTTGCTTGCTTCTCTTTCTGTATGATCTTTCATCTGCACATTATCGTGACACTTTTGATCTTCCCTTCACTCTGTTAATTTGGTCTATCTCTCTCTATCACTCTATCGACCCCTCTATCTAATCTGCATCTGTCTGTCGCTCTCTCAGTCAATCTGTCTCTTTTACCACCATCTGGTTATCTCCTCAATTGCCTTTTTCATTGCCACCCCCCTTGATTTCACTTACGCTGCCACATCTAATTTCGCAGTCATTCACACCTATTGTCACCTAAAGAATACCTAACCTAAGTGGTCCTTAGAACTATGTGAAGGCCTCACCTACAGATGATTCAATTTGTTAACTTAACTAGCAACTAAGGTGAGACAGCAACTGCTAATATACACCAAATGTTCAGTAAACACCAAATTCTCATCTGCTCTAGTGCACATTACTGAATGCAACAAGGCACCAGTGAAACTGATAGTGGTCAAGACTGCACTCATGCCTTCACCCCAACTTACTAACCCTCTTTACCCATTACAGCATAACTGCAATGCCCTACTACTCTGGCGTAACCCCCTCACTTTGACACACTCCCACTCAAGTACTCACTACAGCCCTCTTTCTCCAGCACTTGCTAAAACCCTCACTGCAACACACGAATCCACCAGCACTCACTAAAACCGTCACTGGAATGCCCTGTCACTCCAGCACTCACTAAATGCTCACTGCAAGACACTCACCCTCCTGTACTCACTAAACCACTCACTGCAACACACTCCTACTCCAGCACTCATTACAATCCTCACTACCAACTAAAACACAAGGGTGAAACACATTATCATTTACAACGCCAATAGCTTTAACTCTTGCAACTGCGAGACCTATTGGCATTGCCAGTGCTTGTTCTACACTGGTGGAGAATGAAAGTTTCTCTGTGAATGGTCAATGGGATGCAAAGGTAAAAGGGGGGGGGTCCTAAAACATGTTTTTACATCAATGCATTTTCCATAGACTTTTGTATCTCACGTAGCGCAAAAATGGCTGAACGGATTTCCATGAAATTTGGACGGATCACACATTATGATAAGCAGGTGATCCTTTTGGGTACTACAGGTAAGTATTTTCAGTTATAAGGCATTTTAACTAAATTATATCTGTTGCTGCAGTACTTTCATGAAACTTTGTGGAATTTTGCAATGGTACCACAGGACATAGCGCTGAAAATATTCATATGTTTCTGTATATTTAAAAAGCATGTATGGAGTACATCAAAAAAATGATGTTATAAAAATAAAAACATGTTGTACTACAATATCGTTTACAAATCTTGTGCACTCCTGTGCATTTTCTATTTTTAACATAAATAAATCTTCACAAAAAGTCTTTAGAGTACTGCAGTAATATCTACAAATTATTGCACTACTTAAAAAAATATGCAATCCTCCCTAAACTGCAGTAAAAATATATAGAAAGTTATAAACATATTTGTACAACTATTACCACCTTAATAAAGTCATACTAGATAGAGAACAACAATAAAACCTACTATTTACCTCTATCTAAGGCACTAACTGAAAACAAATCAAAACACAGACACAGCCAAACTGTCTTGGAAATTACATGGCTGCCTTTTAAATTTGGTAAACCAGCCATTAGCCAATCACATACTGCCTTCTCATCTACAAATGCAGTGGTATACCATGAATTTATTGCAGTACACTGTGGTGCAATATGTAACTAGGTATTTTAAAACGTATACCTTTAACACTACTTGATCTATGTACACATACTACCAAAAATTAACGTTTACACCTCATAGTGTATATTCCTGCCACATTACATCTACATCCTTTCACCATTTTTCACTCTTCGTCTGTTTCAAATTCCACACTCTACATCACTCCACTCGAAGCCATTTCACTCTATGCTATTCCACCCTATGATACTCTACTCTGTGGCAGTCCACTCTACAGCACACCACTTTACGTTAAACAACTGTACATTACTACACTCTACCACACTCCACTATGTGCCACTCCAATACACGCCTCTCCAGTGTATGCTATTACACTTTATGCAACTCATATGGCACTCTAGTCTACTACTTCATGTACCCTCTCAACTGTACTCTACTCCACTGTACACTGTTCCACTGCACGCTATTCCACTGTATGTAACTCCACTGTATGACACTACACTTTATGCTATTCCACTCTCTGCCAACCCACTGTATTGCACTCCACTGTATGTCACTTCAGTGTGCACCACTGCACTGTTCGCTATCCCACTGTGCACCACTCCACTCTATGTCACTTTAATATACAGCACTCCACTCTACGACAATACACTGAATGCTATCACACTGTGCACCACTCCATTCTACATCTCTCCACTCTATGCCACTCCCCACTATGCTACTACACTCTATGCTATTCTACTGTATGACACTCCACTTTATGCCACGCTACTCTACCCTATCCCACTAAATGGAACTCCACTCTATGTCACTACACTGTACGGCAGTACACTGAATCTTATTGCACTCTACACCATTCCAATGTATGCTACTCCACTGTATGCCACTCCACTGTATACCACTCCACTTTACGCCACTCGACTCTATGCTTTTACACTGTATGTCACTACAGTTTACTCCACTAACTCTACCCCACTCCACTATACATTACTCCACTCTACAGTATTCCACTCTACAACAGTCCACTCTATGGTAATCCACTCTACAACACTCAACTCTACGCCATTCAACTGCATGCTAGGCCTCTCTATGCCACTCGCATTTCGGGCCTGCAAACATGGATGTGCTCCAGTAAAGAACTCTTAAGCCAATCATCTGCCTTTTCAGGGACAAATGTTTGTTGTACCAATGCTTGCTTACAAAGACAAATGCTTGTCGGAGCCAATGCTTGTTTAGGACCCCCATAACATCCCTATGACTCAGACTTGGTATGGCTCCCTATGACTCAGACTGGGTGTGGCTGGATGCAGCAGGTATATAAACCACACCCGGCCTGAGTGAATTGCTTGCTGTAAAGGTCACTAGTTGCAGAGGAGGAGTCTCTACTTCTCCACATTTGATCTTTGTGTTCAGTCCTGTATCCTGGATGCTGCTTCTGGGGAGTTGAAGAGATCGAGAGAATTGACTACTAAAGACCGTAGCGCACGCTTGAAAAGCATTTATTTCTGAAAACTTGACATTTGCTGACTTGATATTCAAAAGTCGGACGTTTCGGAGCGCGATGTGCCTAAGAAGGCACATCATTGGCGTTTAAAGTCACTGGGATGCTTGCCGCTAGTCGCGTAGATACGCTTTTCGTTGTTGCTTGCTATATACTGCAGAAAGGAAATTCTTTCTTGCAATTGTCATAAAAATAATGTATTGTGAATATGTTTGGTATTGCTAAGTTTAATGTGACATTTGCAGAATTGGTGCTAGTGATACGGAACATTTTATGAATTACCTGAAAGTTTCATTGCTATGCTCAACTTACGCTGTGATGTAACAGTGATAAAACTGATCGCTTGTGTTATCGATGTTAACCCTATGTTCCCAAAGTGTTACAAACATTGCCCTGTAATCTTTTGATATTAACCCTATGTTGCCAGAGTGTTACAAACATTGTACTGTGAACTTTTTAGATTAATCCTATGTTCCAAGAGTGGTGCACACATTGCACCATAATCTTTTGATATTAACCCTATGTTTTCAGTGTGATCAAAGGACACCGAATGTGTGTCCCTTGGAATTCTAAATGCAGTGCGTAAATTAACCCATGAATGTCTGCAAACATAATTACCTGAGAATTTGTTGTCATTACTTGTTACCTATGTAAATGTATTTCTAGTTGAGTGAGTCAGCATCTTATGAAATCTCAGCAAGGTCATCAAACAAGATCCACAGAACTTCAAGTATATTTAGGTAGGCACTGATCAAGGAAACGTGGGATCAATCTGGGGTCACAGTGGGAGTAATCATAGATAATAGAGGAGGTTCAAGGTTCTTATTTAATTACAGGTAATCCACATCATTTCCTGAAAATTTCTAAAGCGAGGCAGAGCCATCTAAAGTGGGAAAGGGGAACCTAACAGGTACACCTAGCTTGCAAATAGTAGTCAGAGACTAGTATGTACATGGTTATGAGTTATGAGCTGCTTGACTGAAATGTAATTTATCATAAAAAATGGTGGCTCCTAAAGGACCATCACCAGTCGTTCAGATCTGGATCTGTGGCTCCAGTGTCTCTCTTTCCCTCTTTGTTTCAACCATGCCTTTTTCCCAGGGGCGCTCCGATGCCAATCAATTGTATTTAAGTGGGAAGCACGTAACGTCTAGGAGGAATTGGGAAAAAGCAACTTGGTCAACATTGTGTCTCCGTGGGACAAACAGGTTAGTGTTTGACTTCAGGTCTAAGCTTTTCCTCTGTACACCACTACACTGTTTCTCACTCTACTGTATGCCACTCCACTGTATGCTATCCCACTGTCAGCCACTCCAACCTATGCTATTATACTCTATGCCACCACACTCTACCTCAACTCCATTGTACTCCGTTCTACTGTACGCTATTCCACTAGATCCCACTCTACTCTATGCTATTCCACTGTTTACCACTACACTCATCCTAACTTCACTCTATGCCAGACCATTCTACACCACTCCACTGTTCGCCACTCCAATCTACACTAATCCACTGTATGATATTTCAGTTTATACTCCTTTATTGCATGCTATTCCACTGTATGCCACTCCACTGTACACCACTCCACTGTATGCCACTCCACTGCATGCTATTCCACTGTACGCCACTTCACTTTACCCCACTCCACTCTGTGCAACTCCATTGTACAGAACTCCACTCTATACTGCTCCACTGTATGGAACTCCCCTGTATGCCACTCTACTGTATGCTATTCCATTGTATGCCACTCCACTTTATCTCACTCCACTCTGCGCCACTCCACTCTACCCCACTCCACTTTATTCTATTCCATTCAATGCAGTTAAATCTATAGAAAACCTAATTTATTCTTTCTATGCAAATGAAAGTTAAAATACACAAACATTACAAATTATAGAACTATAGTTATACCTTACATTTATAATTTACAAACCACCTTCAAATTCACATTTAACTTACTGTTACGCAAAAAACTGGGACCCTGGGGTATTCGAGTGGGTGTCTCGATGCATGTTGTCCCGCTATATGCATATGATGTGCTGAATTATGTCCACTCCCCTGGCAGTGCGGTACCAATGGTGAGGTCTCGGTCTCAAGGTCAATGTCTGAATGTTATTTCCCTTTCTATGGTTGGTTGGGACACTGCTTGACCAACTCCCTGATCTGGGACTTCGCTTGAAGAAGGAGGGTTTCTGATATCTTACATACACGTTATGCACACAGAGGCCACTCATTGGTCCTTGAACATGGACAGGGTCATAGAGGATCCTAAGGGATCAATAGGGGTTTGGAATAGACTCTCCCTGTCGGTAATGGGCATGGAGTTATTGGCCAAGATGGCCTCCTTCCCACACTGCCTCTTCCTGGGTCAGAATTAGATGTTCCTGCTTGAGCCACAGTTCTTTTGCAAAATGGAAAGTTTACTAATCTAGTTAATCTGGGCTGTGGGATGGGACGGCACCTGATTACACTATTTTATAAAGTACGCAGGGGGTTAAGCTGAAAAAATCCTCTAAAGAAGGACAGGCGTAGGAGAGGGAGCTGGAAGAACTCCTTACGGATGCAGATAAGGCACGCGCATGTAAGTTAGTAAGAATTATGTCCCGTAGCAATAGATTGAGTTACTGTATCTTAACTTCCCATGCCCCACCAATGTGACTCCTTTTAAACTGAATACAATGGATCCCGCTAGGCCGCAAGATATACGCAATGTGGGGAGATGAGTGCCACCTTTTTGCATCTTGTCCGGGTTTGCACTGAGGTTTAGAGGTTCTGGGGGGAGGGGATACCCAGGATTGAGGAGGCCACTGTCATGGTGAACCCCCCCCAGCTAAAGTGGCCTGCCTATTGTGAGTGGTGGCAAAACCAAGAGGCAGATGATGCTTCATAAACTTACCTAGCTTGCACTCCTTCTAGCTGAACCACACATAGCCATTGGGTGGTTGGGATCCAGAGTACCGCAGCCATTCTTATGGCTAAGGGATCTACTTGAAATGTGGGAAGGAGGAGGAACACCACAAGCATCTTTCACGCACTGATGAAGGGGCTGCGGAGGAGGTGTTGACTTGGGGCTTCTTGACAAATGTAATGATGAGGGGGAGTCAGGCTCGGACACTAGCTCAGATGATGGGGTATGACTCCTGTGCAATATGTGTAGTATTAAACAGGTGATGTGGCAGCCAAGTGTGACAGTGATGGAACTATAAACATGAAACTAGCTTGATGACTTGGATTATGTTATAATATGTTCCCAATAATGTACTGTTAGAAATGGGGTCTTTGGTTGGCAGTCAAGTTACCCCATGTCCAAGCAAGGACCCTCTGGTAGCTTGGCACTGAGCAGTCAGGCTTAACTTAGAAGGCAATGTGTAAAGTATTTGTGCAATAAATAATGCAATAACACAGTATAGCACCACAAAAATACTCCACACAGTGTTTAGAAAAATATATAATTATCTGGATAAATGCAGGCCAAAACTATTAAACTGCAATAAGTATATGTTGAGATATCACTGTAAAAGTGTTATAAAGTGTCTTAAGTCTTTTACAAGCAATCAAAGTCTCCTTCAAGCACAAAGTACCTGCTTCACGTGCAAAATCCCAGCAAAGAACTGCAGAGGAGGAAACAAAGGGGCGTGCGTCGATTTCTCGGGCCGCACACGGCAGTGTGTCGTTTAGTTTTCACGCAGGGATGGCTGTGCATCAATTTCTGGCACTCAGTCGTGGATCCTCTTGGGGTTGCAGGGTTTTCGGATGCCCTGGGGACGATGTGTGGATTTCCTGCACTGGCAGGACAAAGTCACAGCCGATGCATCGATTTGGTGGGTGTTGCGTTGAATTTTCTACCGCACAGCAGGCGCTGCGTCTATTCCTCTCTGGAAGTCGGGCGGCGTCGTTCTGGCTCAGTTGTGGGTCGATCTGGTGGGCCGTGCATCGAATTTCCGGTCGCTACGCTGGCCCTGCATCGATCTTCTCGATGCGAAGATGGGCTGCGTTGTTCCGGTTCGGCATGCGGTGAATTTTTCACCGCGGTGCAGGGTGTGCGTCGTTTCTGGCAGGCTGTACGTCGAATTTCACCGCACAAGGAGTCCTTCTTGTAGAGATGAAGTCTTTTTGGTCCTGAGACTTCAGGAAACAGGAGGCAAGCTCTATCCAAGACCTTGGAGAGCAGTTCTTCACTACAGCCAGAGACCATCAAGGCAGCAGGGCAACAGCAAGGCAGCAGTCCTTCACAGAAAGCAGACAGGTGAGTCCTTTGAGCAGCCAGGCAGGTATTCTTGGCAGGATGCAGGTTCTGGTTCAGTGTCTGAGTTGGTAGGGGCAGAGGCCCAGTATAAATACCCAAATGTGCCTTTGAAGTGGGGGAGACTTCAAAGAGTGGCTTAGAAGCGCACAAGGTCCCTTTTCAGTTCAATCCTGTGTGCCAGGGTCCAAGTAGGGGGTGTGGCAGTCCTTTGTGTGAGGCCAGGCTACAGTCCTTTGAAATGTAACTGTCAGGCCCTCCATCCTCCCAGCTAAGGAAGACTCATTCAAAATTCAGATGTATGCAAGTGAGGATGAGTAGCCTGTGTTTGGGGTGTGTCTGAGTGAATGCACAAGGGAGCTGTCAACTAAACCCAGCCAGACGTGGATTGTAAGGCACAGAAGGATTTAAGTGCAGAGAAATTCTCACTTTCTAAAAGTGGCATTTCTAAAATTGTAATATTAAATCCAACTTCACCAGTCAGCAGGATTTTGCATCACCATTCTGGTCATACTAAATATGACCTTCGTACTCCTTTCAGATCAGCAGCTACCACTCAAACAGTGTATAAGGGCAGCCCCAATGTTAGCCTATGAAGGGAGCAGGCCTCACAGTAGTGTAAAAACGAATTTAGGAGTTTTACACTACCAGGACATGTAAACTACATAGGTACATGTCCTGCCTTTTGCCTACACAGCACCCTGCCCTAGGGGTTACCCAGGGCACACCTTAGGGGTGACTGCTTTGTAGAAAAAGGGGAGTTTTAGGCTTGGCAAGTACTTTTAAATGCCAAGTCGAATTGGCAATGAAACTGCACACACAGGCCTTGCAATGGCAGGCCTGAGACAAGGTTAAGGGGCTACTGAAGTGGGTGGCACAACCAGTGCAGCAGACCCACTAGTAGCATTTAATCTACAGGCCCTGGGCCCATATAGTGCACCCTACTTGGGACTTATAAGTAAATTAAACAGTCCAATTGGGTATGATCCAATGTTACCATGTTTAAAGGGAGAGAGCATATGCACTTTAGCACTGGTTAGCAGTAGTAAAGTGCGCAAAGTGTGAAAACCAGCAAAAACAGCATCTAGAAAGTGAAGGGAGGCAGACAAAAAGTTAGGGGTGACCACCCTAAGCTGTCAGGTCCAATATGTACTCTTCTGCTACTCAAATTGTCATGAAAGATGCTACTCATCATTGAGAAATAGTGTAATGTTGATGTGGGGCATTGTCTTTCCTACACTTGGGACTTTTGCAGTGCGTATTTTATTGTTTCTTATGTAAAAAATCAATAAAACGAAGTTTTTCAAAAAATTCACATATTACTGTATTTATTTTTTCTCTGCAAAAGAAACTACACAAAAAATAAAATTTCTGAACTTATACCTTTAGTTCATAATTTACTCAACACCTTCACATTTTTATAACTCATGCACCTCTAAACACAGTCACTCTATAGTAAGTATAACTCGGCACTCTACCATGCAGTCTTCTCATAAAAGATGTGATTTGCAATGTTGTAACTGTTCTTGTATACACTATTATGTTCAATGGTATAAGTGATGTGCTATTAAAGGGAATAAGTAGTGCATGGAAAAGAGTTGAGTTGTAGTTAATGTAGTGTTGCTACCGAGATGAATACACTGTGAATAGAGGTGTGTGACGTGATGGCCTGGGAGGTAACAACTGAATTTCCCATAAGACAGCTACAAAATGTCCCAGAAGAAAAGCAATCCCATTCACTTTTCCAAAATATTTTAATGCATATTTATCTATGTGGCCCATGAAGCAGACAACATACTTTGGCATTCTGTTATTGGTAGGACCAAAATAGTAAAATGGCTGGAACCTCTAACCATGCAACTGATAAACAATGACAGGGTCTTGACTGGCTAATATTGTAACAAAGTATACCATTCTATTTCAAAGGTATGTTTGTGTTCACATGCAAAGTAATAAAACTGAAGAGGGAGCATTGAAGACATGAAGCATTGGAATGCCACAAGCATGTTAATGTACACCTAAAGGTTTTGGCACTGAAGTGAAGAATAAAACACACAATATCCTAGAATGTAAGCATTTAACACCGCTAAGCACCAATGAGCATGATTCACAAAGGTAAACTTAGACCTGAAGTCAAAGTTTAGACCCGAAGCCCTAAGTTTAGACCTGAAGTCTAAGGTTTGGAATCACAAAGGTAGACTTTATGTTCAAGTTTATTTTGTGAATTGGGCCCTTAGACATCAGACTTAAAGTTAACCTTCAGGTTTAAACTTCGATTTCAGGTCTAAATCTACCTTTGTGAGTCAGACCTAGTGTCTGCAACTCATATCGCCAATCATTAACCAAGAAAATTCAATTTGAAAAAAGCCTTCTGAGAATGACCCTCTTAACGTACCCCACACAGGAGACAGTGGCTACACCCTGTTACACTGCCTACGTGCTCATAGTGACCTTCCCTTGCATTGATGGCGGCAGCTACATTAAGCGAGGTGCAGCTTGACAGTGCTCAGTATTTGTATAACTGCAGCCATTGGGAGCTCTAGTCCTCATTCCTCAGGCTCCTTGCTGTTTGTCAATCTTTTCTACTCCCCGTCCAGCTCTGACCCTATTGGCCCTATTTTGATACACATCCTGGCTGTGTGCCGGAGAGAGACGGAGTCCATGAGGGGAGATGTATTTGGGGGATTAGAGCATCATAGCTCCATGGGGAAGGTTGCCGATGTGACCGCTTTTCTCACAACCCGAAGGTCATACCAGTGAACACTATAGCCAGTGAATTGAAAGATGACGTGTCAGGTAAATGTTTTGGGGTGTAGGACGGAATGTCTTTTTTGTCTGGTTATTTGCAACATCAGCAGCTTGCGTTGTATGCTGCCTTTCCCCACTCCTTGTTACTTTGCTAGTTTTTACACATTGTGACTATAACTGCATGAAGTTTTGCATGTAGTTTTACCAATTTATAGTCCCCTAGCAGTCCGCATTTTTTTTTACAGATTTTATTTTGTTATTACCCACACACACAAACACACACACACACACACAGTTTCACAGATTTTGTGGCTTTTTGGGTCTTTTGAGAGCAGAACTGATCTAAATGTTGCCGGTATCTGCACAGATCTGTGAATGTTTGCAAAATATTTGAAACTTGTTATAAACTGATTTGCACTCTTCATCTTCCCAGATGTGACTGATGTCTCCCCATTAAAATCATTTTTTTTTTTGCTGAGGCAAAAGTGATGATAAAGGATACAAAAGTAGTGTCATGACACAATGTAGGAAACACAAAAAAACAAACTGACCTATAAGATTACTCTAGTAGTATAATGGGATAACTTCCATCAAACTCAAAAGTAGGTGTGGTTTGCATAATGTCACAGGTGGTTACATCCTGGAAGTCCCTCCCCAGAAGCTGCATCACTTCCGGCTCATGTGACTCAACAGTGATGTCACTGGTGACCCCTAACCCGGAAGTGACGTCACTTCTTGCCCATATGACCAGATTGTGAAGTCAGCGGTGACCCCTAACCTTGAGGTGACATCACTTTCAGCTCATGGGCCCAGGTAGGGATGCCACCAGGACGTGACATTGTAGAAAGTGATTTTTTATCTAAGGGTAGTTATAGAAGGAGGTCCTGAGACAGACCCAGCTAAAGCCTGTGCTTTACCGCTGCACCGGAGAGCGACATGTACCATGAAGAAATATAGTTACTACGACAAATATATGCCTTCTGCTAGAGGTCTGAATACTATTGATGATTATTACAGATGATTAACACCACCATCCCCACAGGGAGAGTCGCAGCACCATATATTTGAAGACTAAAGTCATGATGTCATAGGGCTCAAGGAAGAGCTCTGTCAGCAGTTATCAAACCACAGATGGCATGATGTGCCACAGCTAATAGCTTCTATTAAGGAGGACCAATGCAGCACTGCTTTAGACATTGAAACCCCATCTGAAAACAACTTTTCTGATATAGAAATTGTGGAAGAATCTATAAATGTTCCTGACTCACAGTGTATGAAGATATTAAGTTTTTGGATGATATGACTCCTGATGCTGCTGGTGCCCAGAGCCCATGCACCAACCCTGAAGAAGGCTATACATCTATGGAAGTACATGAATCTCAGGAGCGAAAAGGTGCCTTTGAACAAGCAGAATGCTCTGAAGTGAGTAAAATATATTCACTTGTCTTGTTAAATTGTATGTATATACATATTTAATAGATACCAGTAGATTGTCTTTGTGAACTGTAGAAAGCATCTGTGAAAATTGATGGTGATGAGGGTCCACAACTAGAAGTTACATCTGTTTTTACTTGCTTATGCTATTCAAAACTGAATGAAAGTTTAACTACCCAAGGCAGAGAGATGTGAAAGAACTGTGTATATTATGGTGATTTTGGCAATTTTGAAAAGGCAGCCCCTGGCGTAACCCTAAATTACATTTGATACGTTAAGGGTTTTGCAGCCGCTGTTGTAAATACCTGTTTAAAGAAAGATTTTCATACTCGCTGCTATGGACATAAAATGAAAGATTCTCAGCTTTAACACCTCTGGCCACAATTGAAGTACTTTGTATCTGGATCGCCAGACATGTATATCGATCTCAACAATCCTCTTTCACACCTGATTTGTAAAATTACAAAAACTGATGGGACTAAAATAGACGTGGATGCCAAAGTTGCAACAATTTCTTACTCTATTGCTACTATTTTTAACCAAGTAGACATAATCCTGGGCAATCATCTCATATCACAATGTGATAATATGTCTGCTTATAGAGCCTATATTGAGAGTATTCTCATTTACAGCAATGATGCCCTGGTTACCCACCTTTCTGCAGGGATCTTTTACAAGGACACATTTTCCCACCTTGAAAATACAGATCTGGAAGGAGACAAAAACCAGCTTCGCATATATAAGTAAGCTGTTTGACTTCCTCGACTGCATACATTCTGATCCCTTTTTTCAAGATAAACTACTAGGTTGATCTTGAGGTAAAACCTTCCCACAACAAAGATGCATTTTGCCTCATCAGCGGAGATGCTGAGCACTATAAATTGGTGATACTACAAGTCAGTTTGTTCATAAAGAGAGTGAAGTTGTCACCCAGCATCAGACTGGCACACGCTTAAGCTTTGCAACTATCAAACATTATGTATGCTATTGAGAGAGTGGCTTTGAAGATATTCAGCATACCTGCAAGGACATGGTTAACTCAGCAACAAAATGTATTTTTGGAGCAACTTCCAAAGCTCACCATTATAGGCTTTGTTGATAATACTGCATATAGTTGGGGCATATGCCCCAAACCCATTCAATTTCAAGCACAATGACATCACCTATGTGTTTTTGTTCCACGAAGGGACTGTGGGCCAGATGTAGCAAAAATAAAAATTGCGACTCGCATTTTGCGAGTTGATGGAATGCCAGAAAAAAAAGCGATCCGATTTTGCGACTCGCAGCCGGACTCGCAACGCTGTGTGCGAGTCCGCAGTTGGCGAGGTCGCTGTTTACGAGTGTGCAAAAAACGAACTCGCAATTAGCGAGTGGGTGTCGCAAATTGCGAATACCTTCAAAATTGCTTGCAGATGCAGCAGAACACTCCAGAAAGCATACCAGAACACTCTGGAAACACTTCCTGGCACATGATGATGACATCACAGCCAGGAAGTTAACAAATACACCTGGGAGGAGGGCTCAACAGTGAGCAGTGTCTCTGCCACTCACAGTAGGGTGCTGAGGAGTGGTAGGCACAGCACCATGGACGCAGCAGGGACCAGCCAGGCTGGCAGGAGGGGCAGGAGATCATAGATAACAGCCAGGACAGATTAATGTGGCACATGGCGTTAATGTGCCACATGACTGGTTGGCATTTTCCTGCCCATGGACAATTTCTACTTGTATATAGTTTCTTCATGACATTAATAAAACAGTTATTTTTGTTCCACTTAACAAATGGTTAATAGGTGAGTATGGTGGGAGTTGACACGTACCGTCCAAAATATTGCGTTGCAATGTGGTCCCGTCTCAGTCTGCCTTGATTAGCTAGACTCCTATCCCCATGATGGCGATGTGGTTGTTCTTGCTCTTCATCATCAGGATCTAGGTCTGCAGGGGTGAGAGGTAGCCCACGTCGGGTGGCTATGTTGTGGAGGATGGCGCATGCGACCACAATTTTGAAAGCGGTAATGAGGGTGTATTGGAGGGCGCCTCCACTGCGGTGGAGGCATCTGAATCTTGCCTTCAGCAGTCCGAAGGTGCGCTCGATCAGGTTCCTGGTCCTCTTATGCGCACTGTTGTATTGCCTCTCTGATTCAGTTCTGGGTGTTAAAAACGGAGTCATGATCCAAGGCCTGAGAGCATATGCACTGTCACCTGTTGGGCACAAAAGTACACGGTTAGGAAGTCCAGATTGTCGTGCACAGTGACCTGTGTGTATGTCTGCAAGTGTCTGTGGCTCTACCTAGGAGGTAACCGTCTCCAAATTCCCCACGTTCCAGGCGTTGATGTATCCCACTATGCCTAATAATGTATGAGTCATGGGTACTGCCAGGAAACTTAGCTACGATGTCCGTGATGACATAATGGGCATCACAAACAACCTGTATGTTGAGTGAGTGGGTACACTTCCTGTTGCGGAAAATGTGTTCCAGATTAGCAAGGGGGCATATTTGAATGTGTGTCCCATCTACACACCCTATGACATGAGGAAAGTGGGCAATGCGGTAAAAGTCCAGCTTGGTGCTGTTAATTTCTGCCTCATTCCTTGGTAAGTATATGAAGTGAGACATGTGCGTGACTAAGGCATCTAGGAATGCCCTGAGGAACCTTGACACTGCACTTTGGGATACCCCACCTGCCACGGCAATGACCCCCTGATAGCTCCCTGAGGCCAAGAGGTGCAGTGCGCATAGTACTTGCACATGCGTAGGGATGGCGCAGCCACGCAGAGTCTTGTGTTCTAGCTGTGGTTTGAGTAAATCTATTAATTCTAGAATGGCTGCGCTGCTAAGGCGGTATTTGTCATAGATCTCCTCTTCAGTTTGCTGAAAAAGAGTCTGCCTGGTTCTATATATCTTCTCCTGTCTGTGGCCCCTCCTCCTCCTCTGCTGGGCTGCGTAGACTCTCCTCCTCACTGCTATCAGGTATATCTCCGCCATCTTGAGTAACCCAGATGCCTTCTGGGTCCCCTTTTATACTTTGGTAATGGTTACCACCTGCTCTGAGTTAGTGGTAAATGGGACATGCAAACTGGGCTTTTTGCGACTAGTCGCAATTTGCGAGTTGCAATTGCATAAGGTTTGCGACTCGCAAATTGCGACTTGCAATTTGCGGGTCGCAAAATGGGGTCGCACCGGATGCGACTCGCAAACGGGTCCCATCGCTTTTTGCGAGTCGGAAATGGGCTTTTTGCATCCCATTTCCGATTTTGCACTGTCGCAAATTGCGATTTGGCCCGTTTGCGAGTCGCAATCGTTTGCTACATCTGGCCCTGTGATTCTGGAAAGCCTTACATGCCAAGCTTTGATAACAGCAATTATGTTCAGGAATATATTGGTTTGGTTTCAATAACTGGAAAACATTTACGGGACTCTGGTGTTGCTGTAGCCTGAGAGGGATAGAGGGCCGGATACACACTGTTTGCTTTTGATCTGAGTCCTGATGTGGAAATAGCTATCATTATAATCTTATCAGAAATGGCCATCTGAAAGAGGAAAAACATTTTAAACAACCACTTGCAACGAACATGAATATGGTTGTGTTCTCTGTGTTTGACAATGTGCTACAAATCAATCATGGCAGACAGATTTTGTTTGATTATCTAGAAAGAATAAGAAAAAATGGACTCTCTTCAGATGTAGAAAAGTGCTATTGTTGGCATGGTTACCCCCCCACACTTTTTGCCTAGTGTTGATGCCAACTTTGATTGAAAGTGTGCTGGGACCCTGCTACCCAGGCCCCAGCATCAGTGTTCTTTCCCTATAACTGTACCTTTGCTCCCACAATTGGCACAGCCCTGGCACATAGTTAAGTTCCTTGTTAAAGGTAACCATGGTACCAAGGGCCTTGTGGCCAGGGAGGTCTCTAAGGGCTGCAGCATTTATTGTGCCACCCTAGGGGACCCCTCACTCAGCAGATGCACACTGCCTGGCAGCTTGCATGTGCTGGTGGGGAGAAAAAGGCAAAGTCAACATGGCACCCCTCTGAGGGTACCATGGCACCCCTCTGAGGGTACCATGCCCACAAACCACTGCCTGTTGCATAGGTAAGTCACCCCTCTAGCAGGCCTTACAGCCCTACAGCCCTAAGGCAGGGTGCACTATACCACAGGTGAGGGCATAGCTGCATGAGCAATATGCCCCTACAGTGTCTAAGTCCATTCTTAGAAATTGTAAGTGCAGTGTAGCCACATTGAGTATATGGTCTGGGAGTTTGTCATTACAAACTTCACAGCACCATAATGGCTTACTGAATACTGGGAAGTTTGTTCTCAAACGTCTCAGCACAATAAACCCACACTGATGCCAGTGTGGGATTTATTGAAAAATGCACAAAGAGGGCATATTAGAGATGCCCCCTGCATGTTAGCCCAACTGCTAGTGTAGGACTGACCAGTCTGTGCCAGCCTGCCACTTTCAGATGAGTTTCTGACCACATGGGGTGAGTGCCTTTGTGCACTCTGTGGTCAGAAACAAAGCCTGTCCTGGGTGGAGGTGCTTCACACCTCCTCCTGCAGGAACGTGCTTCACACCTCCCCCTGCAGGAACTGTAATACCCGGAGGTGAGCCTCAAAGGCTCAAGCCTGGTGTTACAGCACCCCAGGGAACTCCAGCTAGTGGAGATGCCTTTCCCACGGACAAAGCCCCACTTTTGGCGGCAAGTCCGTCTGAAAAATTAGGGAAAACAGGGAGGAATGACCACCCCAGCCAGGGCCACTCCTAAGGTGTACAGAGCTCAGATGACCCCCTCCCTGCATAATCCTCCATCTTGGTTGGGAGGACAGGGACCAATAGGGATAGGAGTGTTCACCCCTCCCCAAAGCGAGTGGGCACAAGGAGGGTGTAGCCACTCTCACTGACAGTAGCCATGGGCTACTGCCCTCTGACCCCTAACACACCCCTAATTCTATGATTTAAGGGCCTCCCTGAACCAAGATCACTAGATTCCTGGCGGCCTACAAGAAGAAGAAGGACTGCTAAGCTGAAAACCCCAGAGGAGAAGAAGGAAGACAACAACTGCTTTGGCCCCAGCCCTACCGGCCTGTCGCTTACTTCAAAGAACCTGCAAAAAGACCAGCAACACGTCCAGCGGGCCCAGCGACCTCTGCCAACTCCAGAGGACTGCCCTTCACCCAAAAGGACCAAGATCTCCAGAGGACAGTGGCTCTGTCTGAAGAAGCCTACAACTAAGGACTCCCACCTCACTCCAGATGAATGAGTCCTGACCCCTGTGCACCCGACGCTCACAGACCGTGTCCAGGTGGTCCACCCAGCAAGAATGGATCCCCAGGTGATTGGGAGCAAGAGCCTACCCTGGGTTGACCCCTCCAAACCTCCACGACGACGCCTGCAGAGGGAATCCTGAGGACCCCACTGACCACGAGCTCCGGACAAAGATAACCAATGCCTGAAGCACCACTGTACCCACAGCCCCCAGACCTTGGAGAACCCAACCCCAGCGCAGCATCGACCAGGAGGTGGCCCTCCTCCCTCTCTGACCAGTGGTGTGCCCTAGACACCACCCCGGACCTCGCCTGCAGCCTCTGAGTGATCCCCGGGGTCTCCCATTAGACCTGCATTGGAAACCCGACATCCTGTTTGCACCCTGCACCCGGCCGCCCCTGTGCCACTGAGGGTGTGTGTTTGGTGCTTACTTGTGACCCCTCCAGTGCTCTTCTAATCCCCCCTAGTCTGCCCTCAGAGTTGTGGGTACTTACCTGCTGGCTGACCGGATTCCGAGAACCCCCATCTCCATAGGAACCCACGTTAATTTGGTTCCTCTTTGACCTCTGCACCGACCGGCCCGTGTTGCTGGTGGTGGGTGTTTGGGGTTAACTTGAACCTCCAACGATGGACTGCCCCAGAGAGAAGAACTGTAAGTTACACACTTACTTGCAAAACTTTTCTTCCCCCAGGAACTCTTGAAAAATGCAGTGCCCACTTTTAAAATAGCTTTTTACCATTTTAAGGAAACCTGTACACATTGTTGATTCTATTCAAAGTCCTGATCATATATAAGCAAAGTACTTTTCATTTTATGTACTTAGCTGCAAACTGAATCTTGTGGTTCTAGAAATAAATTAACAAAACATATTTTTCTATATAAAATTCTATTGGTCTGGAGTTAAGACATTGAGGTGGTCATTCTAACCCTGGCGGTAAAAACCGCCAGGGCGAATGACCGCGGTAGCACCGCCAACAGGCTGGCGGTGCACCGCTGGGCATTCTGACCGCGGCGGTTCAGCCGCGGCCAGAAACGGAAAGTCGGCGGTGTACCGCCAACTTTCCGCTGCCCTTGAGAATCCTCCATGGCGGCGGAGCGCGCTCCGCCGCCATGGGGATTCTGACACCCCCTACCGCCATCCTGTTCCTGGCGGGTCTCCCGCCAGGAACAGGATGGTGGTAGGGGGTGCCGCGGGGCCCCTGGGGGCCCCTGCAGTGCCCATGCCAATGGCATGGGCACTGCAGGGGCCCCCGTAAGAGGGCCCCAAAAAGAATTTCAGTGTCTGCCTAGCAGACACTGAAATTCGCGACGGGTGCTACTGCACCCGTCGCACTCCAGCAACTCCGCCGGCTCCATTCGGAGCCGGCTTCATCGTTGCTGGGTCTTTCCCGCTGAGCTGGCGGGCGGCCTTTTGGCGGTCGCCCGCCAGCACAGCGGGAAAGCCAGAATGGCCGCCGCGGTCTTGTGACCGCGGTGCGGTCATTTGGCGGTAACCGCATGGCGGGCGGCGACCGCCGCCCGCCGCGGTTAGAATCACCGCCTGAGTGTGTGTTTCTTCTGTTGCTTGTGTGCGTACAACAAATGCTTAACACTACCCCCTGATAAGCCTAACTGTTTGACCACACCACCACAAATAGAGCATTAGTATTATCTATTTCAGCCTCTGTAAAGCCTCTGGGGAACCCCTGGACTCTGTGCACACTATATCTCATTTTGATATAATATATACAAAGCCAGCTTCCTACATCAGATATTTGATTTTGTTTTATCAGCCATAGAAATGCTAAGAATTATTATTATTTTTTTCCAGTTGATACTCTCCCTAAGGATATTTGGCATGAACAGCCTCTTACTCTTGTATTATCACGAACCCCCACTATAAGGAAGGAACTAATTGGGGAGTCCTGTTTCTAAATACGGACAAAGAAACTGTCTTTGACAGCTTTACAGCTTTTCCTGAACATAGTATATACACAAGGCCTTTATTCTCCTATTTTAAAAAGCAGCAAAAGTGCTTGAGTAAAATAAAGTACCAGTTCAGGAGACTCTGGCAACAATTTAACAGGATCTGTTATGTAATATTGTACGTGTTATTTTGTATCTGTAGAATGATCTCCTCTGTTAAAGGTTCAGTAAGGACTCTATTATTACAAATTTTAAAGAGTACATATTTTCAAACATACATACAACTTTTTTCACTTATGTGTGATATTCCGCATAATTAGTTTGCTATACGTATCAAATATTAAGCCCCACAGTGATTCAAAATAAGAAAGGAAACTGTCAAAAGTTTTAAAGTGTTTTATTTATATTAATTAATTATGTTACAGAAAGGAAAATCGAATTGGAAAATAAAACAAGAATGTATGTATATACAGAGACATAAATAAGATTTTTACAAAAGTCTGTTCCATGGAGCAAACTCTAAAGAAATATTAACTAGGCAATCATGTGTACATCTTAAAAAGTTTCTTCTTGGCTTCCAGAGTTAAGCCATCATTGTGTTCAAGTGGGGTAATTGGTGCAAAGAAAGGTGATGTGGGTATGTCTGAATGAGGCTGAAAAACAACATGTGTATGACTCTTTGGGCTTGCAAATGTGCGATTGCCATCATCTTTTATACAGTCTAAAAGATCTCTTCTTGAAGCATTACCTGCAGTGGAAGAAAGAATGTTCACTTCTGCAACGTCTTGCATAAAAATGTCCCAGCCTCTAGGAGTTTTTGGCCATGTGAGAGCCTGGGCTGTGTTATGGCATGGATTGAGTCATAGATGTTAGACCTGTTGACAAGTTTCCCTCTGCAGATGACCTCTCCTTTCCCGTTCTATGAGGCAGTGTCTTTTTCACTGGACATTTTGTGTAGCAACATTTTAGCGTTTTTTATGTATCGTTGCCTGATGTTGCTTAATATTTCATGAATCAAAGGGTCTGAGGGTGGCAAGGGTACTTTTGTGGCTGGTTGCTGCAGACTTTTAGTCAGTAGTATATAAAAAAAACTTATTTTTTTCCTCCATGCCCTGTCAAAAGTACTTTAGAAAAGTTCCTAAGAACCTAGAAGTACATCTTGGCTTTGTCATAAGGGGCTAAATCTGTATCATTTATGATGGTTTTCATTCCAGTATCCAGTCTCTGCATCTCATTTTTCCGTGTGTCCCAGTCTTCATGTGTAGTGGCCCCCAAATGTTCCATCTAATGCCTGGGTGCCAAGTACATCTTATTTGTGTACACCATCAGTTACCACTCAAAAGACTGGTGATGAGAAGAATTGTTATGCCCAATAAAGACCATATAAATCCTTCAGACTGCTTCACCAATTTATTTTTAGAAACCATGGATGTGCGTTTATTACTAAGCTTTTTAATAAGATGATGCTTTTTCGTTAGAGCTTTGAACTGATGAGCTGATATTTGGACATTACCCTTCAGGGTGTTTAGCAGCCACTAAGTCATCAGAACTGGAACACAAGATAGACTTTCTTTGTTGTGGGCTCCCTGTGACTAACAATTTTAGATGGGCTAGATTTCTTTTACGACATGCTGACATAGTGACCTTAAGTACAGTGTTTAGATTATAAAATGTTGATAGGGAGTCACTAGCAATTCTTTTTATGAGTTTTGGGTGTGTAAGCAACCAGGAGATCAGGTAGAAAAATATTAGTATTGAGTCTGTAGTCTTCTAGGGTTGCTGTTTTTAAATCTACCATTAGGTAACCATGGGGTTTCTCTGTAGCATCGTTAAAATCTGGTATTTCCAGAATACATTTGTTTGGCTAGTACTGTTATTTGTTGTTTATCTCAAAGATTTTAAAACAGTAGTAAATAAGATGCATTAAGAGTTACTGAGCGGCTACTCCTACCCTTATAAAACAGATTCTGCACTATATAACAAATACTTAGGTTCTGGTGGTGTGAATATTGAGTAAAAGCTTTCTCTATTTCAGGCCTACCACCAGCTTCACTCATTATGTAACCTACACTAACCATGTTTACTTGACTTGCGGGCAGCATGTTATCATCATGGAGAGTACCAGCTGTTCCATCAATAAATTATATGTATGGGAATATATGTGCTAGCTCTGTATATATATTTTGCCAGCATGCATAAAGCCATACAATAGTGTTTGGGGTTTGGTTTAAAACACTAGAGGCATTTTAAAAGTTTTTTCTAAAATAACTTTTACCACAGTTTGCAGGACCTGCTAAAACACGGGAAAATGGATGCTGCAGTCTAGTGTCCATTGTGTGGATAAAGGCACTTATGTCTGTCAATACCCACAGTGTAGTTTTTGAACTCTTCTGTCAGTACCCGTTTATCAAATGCTACGCCTAGGGTTTTATGCATTAGCCTGGTTGTAATTTGCCACTGAATTTTGGACCTGACAATACTAGGATGTTCCACCACAATAGTTTTATTAAATTTGTTTGTATGTTTTTCAAGATAATCACTGAGCGGATCCTTTAGGCTGTTGAAATTGATTTTTTCTCACATTCAATGTAATACCTTTCACTTTAATGCACACTACATTTTTGGATGTGCAATAGCAATATGTCTTAGGATCAGCTGACGCAAATTCTACAACATGTTCACAAGGACATAACTCGCTTGTTCATTCTCACAAGTAATCACCAAGTTGAGGATCTTCATCCCCTGACATCTAGCAGGGTTTACTTCAATATACTCCAGTTGTAAGTGAATACCTTCATGCATGAAGTAATCATAATATACTGTTGCTTTGTGGTCTTGTTGGTACACCAGTCTGAAAATCCTGAAGCCTCCTGTTTATCTCTGAGAAATAATTTGATATACTCAGAACATAGTTCAGTTGTAGTCTGCTCAAAGTGCCATATCTCATGCACCCTTCCAATCTTGCAACCTTTCTCTAAAGCAGCCTGTACAACTATGCTACACCAAGTACCTGTGACTGACCTTTCTTTGTCGGTGTGTCTGCATTTGCTGGACTGTTTGCTTCCTGAGCATGTCCTGCATAGGGGGAACATTAGCTTTTCCCCAACTCTGTGTGGGAGAACAGGAAAATAAAGCCGACGAGGAGGGTACACCTGACATTTATTCAAGCCAAAATACTCACTGAGTTCTTTAAATTCCTTACAAATTATGTGCGGACATCCAAGTGGGAAAAGCTTCATTCTGTTCACATAAGGATACAGACTTGTGAAATCATAGTAGTGTATTTTTTCACTACCAACTACCTTCTTGTAGAACTGAATACTATTCGTACAACCCCAAATAAAGCATCACAGGGCTCAAGAGGCTCAAGCAATTCCTTATTCTTAATAAAACACACAAGGTCTTCTTTTGATTTGACCATATCTAGCCACTTGTGCTCCTACAAGGATCTCACAACAATAGATTGGTTCTCGATATACTCGGCCTTTAACATTGTCCAGCGGTATAGATGCTCAAAGGTGGTACCCAGCAGACTATTAAACTTGTGTGGTTTGTAGTACTGGGGCAACTGTGATTAAAACAACAGTTAAATTCAAAAGTGGTTGGCAATCCGTTAGCTACAGCATTTCCATCTAGGTAATATGGACCCACCTGATATTCACCACCCATCAAACCGTTCTGAATAAAGATGTTTTCTTTTTCAGAGTCATACATTAGCCATTGAATTGAGGGTGTAGGATATCTCGTTTGTTTGACATTCTATAAATCAGCCAGCTCCAGTGCTATGCTTTCAGGTTGTAAAAACATGTACTTATGGATAGCCATACACATTGAAGCCAGAGTTACATATTGAAACAGGTCTAGGTACTCAATGCATTTTACCATGTCAGGATTGTTTGGTGTAGAACCATTTCTTGTTTTGTCATTTGTATGATACCATCTCTAAAGAGATTACAAGATTTCCTTAGGATAAATACATCCTCTTGGCAGTATGCTTTCAACTTTGCCTGAAAATCAAATGCCTTGTCGAGGTTTTCTATGTACCATTTTAAAAAGAATTATTTCTCATGTGGCATTATAAAGTCTACACTGTAGTATTCAGTCAAAAGACTAGGCCCCACATAATTTTGGTTGGTGTGGAAAATAACCCTTAGGACCCTGAAAACCAAAGGCTATCGGTAGTTTGCTGAGCTTCATGGGTAAAAAAATCAAGAAATCAATAAATCTTGTTCTTAGAAGCACCACCATGAGCAGCATCAATTTAGAGCCTTGAAAGTTTTAAGACTCTTCCAACAATGTTTATAGCATCTTTTACTTTCTTTTAATGTAAAAGCTGGACTTTGGAAATTGCTTTCTGTATCTTTTTGACTAGCATGTTTTTTGAAGGAATATGCGGGGCACAGCTAGCGTTTTCTGCACTTTTTCCTGAACCATCAACCCTAGGGCCCTCAGCGGTGATGCCCTGTGTGAGGCTGAAATTACAGTCTCTTCCACTTACAGGAATCATGGGGGAGTAGGTGTGTGGCTCTGTTGAAACCTCGAGCTTGGAATCAAAGGCCAGAATTGTGGGGTGTAGGCTAAATGTTATGGGGACTTCTTCAGAGTTTGCTGTGTATAGGTGAGGTCTATAATCTCTTAGAGGATATATCCACAGTTTCATAAAGTTTTATCTCTTTGGAACACTTTCCATGAATATAGGGTTTGGTATTGCAACTTGAATCTGAGTATGATTTGCAAGGTTGTTGTGAGCAAGTGAGGTCAATTATTTCCACAGTTTCAGAGCCTTTAAGCAGTCTTTCAAATATGGGGTACTTTTTTAAATCTCACCGGGCTTTTTGGGTAGACACTGTGTCACTGTGGCTCAGTACCTTTGCTGTTTATGAATAATCATAAAAGGTTTTAAGATTACTGCTCCTGGTTCATCAGTCCCTTCAGAAGCTATGGATTAAACAACCAGAAAAACATACATACAATAGGTGTAAAAAGTAGAACGCCTCTTCTAGTTCATTATAACCACAATAAATACCCAGCAGTTTTTAAAAAGCATAAAAGTAAATCAGAAATTCTTTAGACACAAATATTTGCAATTCGTGACTAAGGTCTACTTAAGAAGAAGATAATATCTTTAAAAAGTGGTTTTTTAAAAGCTCAACCCTGCCCCTCGGCTTCCTCTTTCCCATTTTGCCCACCCATTCCCCTCACACCCCACCATACGTACACACCACACACACACACACACACATACATCACACACACACGAACACACATTGCACACACAGGCACACACACACTAAAACACAACTGTTTTAAAATGTTGTGATGTAAGTTGCCTTTTTGATGGTCCTCCTGCTTCAGCCTGCTCAGTTTTCTGCTTCTTTACAACAGAAACCTCGCAATCTCTGTCAGGGTTTTGGCAATGTCAATTCAGTGGTGATTGGTTCTTTTTTGGTGTAACTATGATCTTTCAGAGCGTTGTGTACAGTTACATAAAAAACAGGAATATATATATGGTAAGATTTTTCTTCCTTTCTTTTTTTAATTTTCTTAGTTTGTGTATATATATATATATATATATATATATATATATATATATATATATATAAAATTTTAAAAAAAGAAAGGAAGAAAAATCTTACCATTAAATACTTTTATTGTGGAGGTCAACTCCTCAATGGTATTGCAATTTTCAGATTGGTCTCAAATATCAACCAAATCAGGAACATCAGGAATAGTATCACATGAGATGTAGTCTGCAAAAAGCACAACAAAAAATGACAATATTAATTAAACAATCCAAATCATTAATAAAATGGCTGTAAAAGTCACAATGGTATTTCATACTAGAACGTTTCTAATAGTATAATTGGAATGGTACTGAGTTTGAACATTTCTGACTGGCAGTGTAGCTGTCCCTTCAAGCTCTCCTTTTTCCTATGTGCTTCATTTAGAGTGCCACAGCCACCTAAATGAAAAACCTGAGAACAATCTCTTAGAATTTGTTTTTCAATATACTTTGACAGGTTGGGACAAAATGCCTTTGAAATACGTTATGAAGTTAACAGATGTCTGACAGTCTACCACCCCTCTAGCCTTCATATAACCCACAGCCATATCTGGCACTATGAATGCCTTTGGAAACTAAGTTGTAAAATGCTTAGTAAGAAATACATCAAAAATAGGTTTATCTGCAACAGTCCAGATGGTTGCACCATGCTAGAACAGTCCAAAATTCTTAAACCTAAAACGTTTTATTTAAATACTTGTAAACTACACCTCACAATTACTTTGCCCATCTCACAAACACATATTCATTAAGCACAACCCAGAAAGACACTTTAAAACTCTAAAAGGCATGTTATCTGTAAAGTAACATTAGTTTAAAACTTTGCAATCAAAAGCAGCTGGTGTGACATGGGCTGTCAGACCACTGCAATTTTTCAAAGGAAATCATGATGTATTTGAGTCACTACAGTTATAAAAACAGGTTTTGGTTGCATCTTCAATGAACTATAAACATGGGCAAAACATGGGTAAACCCTCATGAAAAGATTAAATAAAACAAATTGTAATTGTGCATTGCAGCATCTAAAACAAAACATATATTGGAGCCTCCGTTTTCTACGGTTTGAAACTAAAAGCCCAGAGACCCTTTATATAAAGTATATATTGGCGTTCATATGTTATTTACACACCACATTAACATTTCTCATAAAATTCACAAACCAAAACCATAGCATTTCTGTTAGAATTTGTTTTTCAATATACTTTGACAGATCAGCACTAACTGGCTTTGAAATACTTTTAAAACTTAACAGGTGTCTGTCTGTCTAACAGCCCCTGAGCCTTCATATAACCCACAGCCATATCTGGCACTATGAACGTATTTGGACACCTAGCTGTAAAATGCTTAGTAAAAACAGCATGAATAATAGGTTTAGCTGCACAGTCCTGGAAGATACTTTAAAAACCCTGAGGGCATGTTATCTGTATAGCAACATTATTTTAAAATGTTGTATTTGAAAGGAGACAGTGTGATAAGGGCTGCCAGACCCCTGCAGGTTTTCAAGTGAAATCATGATGCATCTGGTTCTCTACCATTGTAAAAACATGGTTTGGTTTGCATCTTGAATTAACTTTAAACAAGGGCAAACCTGCATGAACACATTAAATAAAACAAATAGCTATTTGCACCATCTAAAACAAAACATGCATTGGCGACTCTGTTTTCTACAGCCTGAAACTAAAGGACCAGAAAAAACCCTTTACATGTAGTATACATTGGCATTCATATTTATTCACAAACCAAATCCATAGCATTTTTTAAAAAGACACTTTGCCTATTTCATGTACAAAAAATGCTACATTAGGCAACTCAATGCGTCATTGAAATACAGTAGGTACATAGCTACTCATAGGATAATTTGTCATACGAAAATAAATAAATAAATACAAATACAATAATATACACAGTTCAAAATAATCAACTAACCTTCTATGAGTAAAATTAATCACAGAGTGACATTTGTAATTAAATAGACTACATGTAAACAATGCGCAATACTATACATATAAAACAAACTTGATGTTACAACACATTGTTTATATATATTTTAAAATACATAGTTTATTTACCTCTTGACTGTTTATGGTGGAGTTCATATTTGAGGTCAGCATGTTTGCACTGTACTCTGCAGGACTAAGTTGTCATCAGTAGCACAATTACTAAAACACTTGAAACTTAAATACTAGCAAATTAATTCCGGGGAATTACGTAATTCTGGGTGTTATGATACATTACACTTAGGCTCAAGAAGAGTCTTATCTTGAGAAAACACTGGGGTCTCTTGAATGTTCAGAGTGTTTTCTTTTGTACTTCTCCAAAGTGTAAGTAGAAGTAGTTTTCATTTTTCCAGCTGTATTGATAAGTTCTTAAAACAGCCTTTTTGTGTCTTGACTTAGGAGTCAGCATTGCCTGGGTTTGTCTAAACAGAAAGAAAATGTAGGTTTCGTGTTTTATTTTGTGCTACCATGTGCCAGTCTTTTCTGCCCTAAAATGCTACAGCACTTTTTTTTTTTTTTTGTGGCAATGAGGTCATTCAATACAAGCTTTTTCAAAAAAGACCAATTTTAGAGGTGAGGTATGAGTCAGTGTTGTGTATGTTTATCTAAACAGAAAGTAGAAACAGGTTTCCCTTTTTATTTTGTACTGAATCATGTGTCAGTATTTTCTGTCTTAAAAGGCAACAGCTTTTTTTTGTTTGCAATGAGGTCATTCAAGACAGCTTTTAAAAAGAGACAATTTTTTTAGAGTTGGGCCATGAGTTAGGGATTTATGTATTAAGACAAAGTTACTGTTTTTTTTGTTTTTGGAACAATGAAGCCCTCCAAAATAGCTTTTGGTCAATGAAAAACACAGAAAAGGCCTCCTCTCTTGAAGTTTGAAAAATAGCTATGAACTCAGGTATATTCCTTGCTGCTTACAAAAAAGACCTAAATTCATGTATCTGAAAACTTGCTACATTCTCTTAGATTTCTTGCACAGTTGGATGCAGGTACTTACCTGCTAGCAGACTGGAACTGGAGAGCCCCATGTCTCCATAGGTGCCTATATTAGTTGGGCCCTACTTTGACCTCTGCACATGACCGGCCCTGTGTTGCTGGTGCTGGTTGTTTGGGGTTGACTTGAACCCCCAACGATGGGGTGCCTATGCCCGGAGACTGAACTTGTAAGTGCTTTACTTACCTGATAAGCTAACCTGTACTTACCTCCCCCAGGAACTGTTGATTTTTGCAGTGTCCACTTTTAAAATAGCTTATTGCCATTTTTGCTAAAACTGTGTACATTACTGTCTTAATTCAAAGGTCCATATTTACCTATGCCAAGTACCTTACAATTTATGTACTTACTTGAATTCTAAATCTTGTGGTTCTAAAATAACTTAAGATGCATAAGAGCAACTGCTGCTTCCACTGCGTTAGCACGTTGAGTTCCAGTCCTGGATATCTGTCAGGCAGCTACGTGGTCATCCCTGCACACGTTTGCTAAACATTACTGCCTGGACAGTCAGGTCCGTCGGGATGGCTACTTTGTTCATTCCGTCCTGCAGAACTTTCTGGTATAATCTTGGTTCGCAGCCCACCTCCGAGAATGGCATTGCTTGGGTATCTATTCTAAGGTAAGCAATCTGCAACTAGAATTCTCTATCAGATGTAGAGGTTACTTATCTTCGGTAACAAAATACCTGATAGACACATATTCTAGTTGCAGATTTCTTACGGACCCACCCATCCTCCCCGCTTGCGAACTGATTTCTAGGGACAGGGATTCGCCCTTTAGGTCCTTAGCTCTGGTGCACCAATCTCAGTTTTCTTAGCGGCTCTGTGCTTTGGCGTGCAAAGTCGTTGAAAGAAACTGATGTCACTGCGCTGAGGCGGCATCTATTTACTACTCCCGACGTCATCATGGCAACTACGATGCCCGTGGAGTCGACTGATGCCACCTACCAACGTGCAAGTTTATTGCTCGAAGAAAACATCTCTGGATCCAGTCTGACACCTGGGGGGAAATTCTAAGGTAAGGAATCTGCAACTAGAATATGTCTCTACCAGATATTTTGTTACTGAAGGTAAGGAACTTGTACATTTGGGTCATATTGTGTCAGCGGAGGGAATCAAAGCAAATGAAGAACTTATGACGCAATAAGAAATGCGCCACGTCCTCAAAATAAGGAGGATGTCTGTGCATTTCTGGGCTTGGTTGAGTTTTATGCTTAAAAATAGCTCTGAGTTCATTTCAGTTTCCTGCACACTTTAAAAGGTCCTCCTTTCATCTGACTGAAAAAAAGTGTTCTACTTTTCTGCTTGTTGCACTGTTATAAATAACATCATGGTTAGTAAGCCCTCCTGGCACACACACACACACACTCGCACACACACTTTTGTGCGTGCAAACCCACACACACACACACCCACATTCGTTCATATTGATAATTCTCTTTCGTTTCAAAAAGGCAATTGGACTCTCATGGTTACCAGCAATGTGATTTCTGGCTCATTGCCTTGTGGGATAGGTTTTGGACCAACGCCACTTCCAGGGTCTGGGTTCCTGGGCACGCCCAAGGTTAGGGGGTCACAGGTGACATCTCTACCTGGTCATATGAGCCAGAAGTGACATCGTCTCCAGGCTAGGGGTCACAGGTGGCATCCCTACCTGGTCACATGAGTCAAAAGTAATGCCGTAATGCAGTGATTCACAAACTTTTTCGAACCCTGGCTCCCTTGACCTATTGCCCATTGGCCGCAGTTCCCCTTTATGACAGTTTTTTGGGTGGGTGAGGGGATGTAAGCCCGTCCTCAGGAGTGTTTCCATTTTTCTGCCTGAAAATAATTGTGATGAAGCTGATTAACGTATCGTAATTATAGATGTAATCCTATCCTATCCACTGCAAAACCCCTGCTGTGTCAACGACTGATTGGAGGGACAAGGGGTTCTCAGAGAAGTGAACTGTTACTGCATTGTGATGTAGTGCTCTTTATACAGGTGTATCTATAGCTTGTTCCTGAGCAGAGTTTGTGAGGCCCTGTTAGATACAGGAGTGCTGTTTCACATCCTGGGTGCATTGATGGAAAAGGCCTGTGTCTGCTGTCTAGTCTAACCAATGCCATTTACTTTTGATCCTCTGCTTCTGATCAGTGAGAGTTGTTAATGGATTTTTTCATTAAATGAAACACATAGGGCCATATGTAGGAAACTCAAATTTTGCGACTTGCAAATTGCGAGTCTGACCGACTCGCAATTTGCAACTCGCAAAATCGGATGCAGAAAGGTGTCTCAGACACCTTCTGCGACTCGCTATGGGGTCGCAAAGACCCACCTCATCAATATTCATGAGGTGGGTCGCATTTTGCGACCCCATAGCGAGTCCCTGCACTCACAGAGATGGTGGCCTGCTGTAGTCAGCAGACCTCCATGTCTGTGACTGCTTTTTCAATAAAGCAGTTTTTTTTTTTCATTTAGCATCTCGTTTTCCTTAAAGGAAAACGAGCTGCAAAATGAAAACTAAACCGAAACCATTTGGTTTCGTTTTTTTCAGAGTAGGCAGGACCACTGCCTGCTCTGAAAAAATATTTTTTTCGGCATTCACAAAGGGGAAGGGGTCCCATGGGGACCACTTCCCTTTAGCGAATGAGTTACCACCAGTGTGACACTGGTGGTAACTTCGAGTTGGTTTGCGACCGCATTCGCGGTCACAAAGCAACTCTGAATGCCGATGCGGTCACAAATAGGAAGGGAACACCCCTTCCTATTTGCGAGACGCATTCCCAAATTGCGAGTCGGTACCGACTCGCAATTTGGGAATGAGCATCGCGTTCGGCCTTTTGCATGCCGCAAACTTCCTTTTTCGCAGTTTGCGACATGCAAAAGGCTTCGTACATCTGGCCCATAATCCGGGAATAGATTATGTTTCAAAACATTTAGCCAGGCACCTCCTAAAAGTATCATTTGTTTCTACTAACCATACATTTAATGTATACTTTACTCTAGTTCTCTAGTCATACTCCTTCAGTTCACTTCATTTCTAAGCTTATGCTTTTGCTCAAGGAAAAGGAACATTTGATACAAAGCACAAATTAAATACCACAGAAAATCTATTAATTTGGAAGAAAAGTAAATGTCTTTTATGAAGCACGTGCTATAAAATATTTTCTGAAAGACAGAGATCTCATCTTAGGTATAGAACACTATTATATAATTTCCGTTCATATTCTATCATAAAATTAGTACATTTCAAACATTTTTATTTTTCACATTAAATGACATTTCAACCAATCCTCCCAAAATTAAAATTAAATTTGATCAGCAAAATATGTAATCAGAAATGAACAAGACATCCAGGGGCCTGAAAAACATAATGCTGCAGGATGTGCATGTCATTTCATTACAAAAACACACAATTGTCGAAGTCTGGCTACACCAGGAAGACAGAGGGAGACATTCTGTCAACCTTTTCACTACTCTCTTAGTGCTCTGGGAAGCTCGAGTGAATGTAGTAGCTGCAAAAGTGAAACTAAATCTGCTTTATGGACCGCTGGGATTGTGCGGTCTTTTAACATTGATTACTGGACTTCACTGCAAAGGAGCCTCTTGCATGACAGTGCCTCTGCTAAAAATCTCTCTTCACCTTTTCTTGAGAAGCGTGTTAAGAGGCCAGTTCTGCTTCCAATGAAAGTCTTTCTGTTGTGTATTCAGGGCGGGCATGAACAGTAGGGCCCCCAAGTTCAGTGTGCAATGATGTCAGTGCCCGATTCTGAGTTTTTCACAATGGAGTGTGGTTCCTAAACTGTGTGCTTGGTGCACGGCGCCCCTTGCGAGATAAGAAGGTGCACTGGGGTGCTGCGGCGCACAGGTTGGGAACCACTGCCGTAATGGCTTTATTTCTGGAGGGGGGCTTCTGGGTAAAGGTCATAGGTGGCATCCCTACCTGAAGTGATGTCACCTCTGGGATAGGGGTCACCGTCGACATCACAAACTGGTCACATGGGCCGGAAGTGATGTCACTTCTGGGTTAGTGGTCACTGGTGACACATGCGCTGGAACTGATGCCACTTCCAGGGAGGGACTTTTGGGACATGACCACCTGTCACATTATGCAAACCCCGCCTACTTTTGAGTTTGATGAAAGATATCCCATTATACTACTCACTCTTTTCCGCTAAGAGTAAATACAAGGAAACAGATGTGTCCACTGTGCCTCGGTTTAGCAAGTGAAGAGAATGCAAAAAGCACAACAAAACAAAAATTCCACTTCAATATCCAGGCTTTTGGGAGATAAATCCGAAGAAACAGTTTTGGACTAATTACACCTGGGATATTTCTAGTTATCTAGGCAGAATATACAAGATGTAGAGTTATGCATGTGCCCACACAAGTAGCCAGAAGCAGAGTTCAAGCCAAATATATCAACAGATTTGGCAGCTAAAATAACACCTGAACAAAATTCTGGAAAAGTGGATCACAGTCCAATAAAAAAAAAAACTATGGAGCACAATGCAAACAAATAAACCACAGCTCTGGCTGTGGGCTAATGCAAATGTCTGTGCAATTTGTTGTCTCATTAATCTTTTTCCTTTTGTATTGACTTATTGCCATCTGCCCTGGAAAGAAATGAGAAGAAAAAAAAAAACAGGAACTTACATAAAGAAAGTGGAAGGGTAAGTAAAAACAAAGAATCTCAATTTGTACACCAATTAGCCTTGACCCTGCTACAAAAGGCAACACTCACCCCAGACTATCTCCACACCAATCACCGCTAACCTATTCCGCACCCTGATGATATTTACCACCTGCTTATAGCAGTAGCTTATAGCAGATGGTAAATTTCAGAGAAATAGTCTCCTAAATTAGAGAAAACTTGGATTTTCACTTCTTATAATTATTTCTGGCTATGCAAGGTTATTTGCCAGTTTGTGAACTAAAACCCATAATGACCAGATTTAAATGTGGGGATACCAGTCGGAATAACAGATTTTGGCTCCCGGAACCCCCACCCCTAAATCTGACCACCTCTTAATGAGGGCTATTGTGACTGCACGAATGCCCTTCTTCAAGCTGAGCACTTGTGTTTCGTTTACTCTTTTTATTTATATTGTTAAATATTTTAATTTTGTATGTACCCTAGGTGCAAAAGTGTTTAAATGAACTCAGTCTAAATCACCTAATAATATATATCCAAAGCTCAATCTCTGAGAGGGCACAAATATTGACTCAGACTGGTTTGTGTAGCCGTGAAATGTGCTATTGGAGTCCTGAATTATTGATTCAGATTCTTTAAAGTAACTTGTGGAATACTTCAAACATATTTGTTTAAAGCCACAATTGTGTGTGTAGCACTGCAATATATGACTGTATAGGTTGCATTAATAGTCACCTCTTGATGGGAAACAGGTTGGTAACAGTCACGGGGGGACAACATTGAATAAGAACTTTTCACACAGTGAAACAGGTGGAGACAAACAAGGAAAACAAGAGTGGTACTGAGAATGGAATTACTGATTCCTCTGTAATTTCTTATTTTTAAGGGGACCTTCAAGGTCACACTTGTAATCATCCAGTAATTCTCCCTCCAACAGCTACATGAACCCACACGATTGGTGACACTGGATGGGATTACCAGTCACATTACCAGGGCAATCAGAATGAAGCCATCCGTCGTATGTGAAGCTTTTTCTATAAGTACTGTGGCAGAAGAATAATTGGCAATGCTAATGGTCATAAACACAACATGTGTAGTGCAAACCTAATTGGTACACAAAGTCTACAACATCAAATCAAATCAAATCATGATTTATAGGGCCAACTACTCACTCATGAGGGTCTCAAGGCGCTGAGGGGTTTATCCTATGTGTTTCAGTTGAAGAGCCAGGTTGTAAGGTCCTTCCTGAATTGAGGTAGCGGTGGTGACTCCCTGAGGTGCAGGGGCAGGGTGTTCTAGCTCTTTGTAGCGAGGTAGCCAAAGGATCTGCCTCCAGCTAAGGTCTTCCATATGCAGGGTACTGTGGCTAGTGCTTGTTGAGTGGAGCCAAGAGGTTTGCTGGAGGAGTAGAAGGTGATGCGGTGGTTGAGGTATGGACGTCCTAGGTCATGGAGTGCCTTGTATACATGGATGAGGAGTATGAAGTTAATTCTTTTCTCAAATGGAAGCCAGTGGAGGTCTCTTAGGTGACTGGTGATGTGCTTGTGGTGGGGAATGTCCAGGATGAATCTGGCGGAGGAGTTTTTGATGTGCTGGCGGGGTAGATGTTGAAGAGTGTGGGGCTCAGGGAGGAGCCCTAGGGAACTCCGCAGCTGATCTCCATAGGTTCTGATAATTAAGGCGGGAGTCTGACTCTCTGTGTTCTGCCAGACAGGAAGGAGCATATCCATTGTAGGGCCTTTCGGTGGATGCCAGCTGCATGGAGTCTGGACTAGAGTGTGGGGTGTGAAACTGTGTCAAAGGCGGACGATAGGTCAAGTAGGATGAGGGCTGCAGTATGGCCACGGTCAAGGAGTCAGCAGATGTCATCTGTGGTGGCAAAGAGGGCAGTCTCTGTGCTGTTGTTGCTCCTGAAACCTGATTGGGAGATGTCCAGGATGTTGCTGTCCTCAATGTGCTTCCAGAGCTGTGTGTTGATGGCCTTTCCAATGACCTTGGCTGGGAAAGGCAACAGAGAGATGAGACAGTAGTTCTTGTGGTCCAGGGGGTCGGACGTGGGTTTCTTCAGGAGCAGGCAGATCTCAGCGTGCTTCTTGTCCTCAGGGAAGGTAGTTGTATCTATGGAACAGTTGAGGGTGTGACGCAGCTCGGGTGCAATGGAGGTGTTGGCTTTGTTGAAAATGTGGTGAGGACAATGGTTCGTAGTGGCTCCAGAGTGGATGCTTCTCATGATGGAGTGGGTCTCGTACGTGGTGAGGGTGGTCCAGCAGTGCAGGGTCTGTGACAGTTCGGAGAGACAGAGCTGGGGGGTTGTTGGGGGGCTCAGAGGGTCTTGGGGTCCAAAGATGTCATATATGTCATATATGTCTTCGATTTTTCAGGTAGAAGAAGTTGACTAGTCTGTCGCAGAGGTCTTCTGATACAGGGATGTTTACTATTTCCGATTGGGGTTTGGCAAACTCTTTGACCACAGTGAAGAGCCCTTTGTGTTGTGAGCGGTGGTGCTTATACAGTCCTTCAGGGCAGCTTTCCTGGTGGCTCCGATGAGGTGGTGGTAGGATTTGATGGCAGCTTTGAAGGCCTCAAAGTCTTCCGGGGACTTGCTGTTTCTCCATCTTTTCTCTAGCTGTCTGTAGGTGTGCCTGGAGGCCTGGAATTTTGGGGAGAACCAGCTGTCCTTCTTGAGGTGGTGTTTGGCTGAGGTCTTACCAAGAGGTGCTAGAGTGTTGGGGCATTTGGAGATCCATTGGTGGAAGTTCCATGCTGAGATGTTAGCGTCTGCAGTGAGGGGTAGAGGAGACTTGCTGTGGGTGTTGGTGAGCTATTCCTCTGTGATCTGGTTCCATTTTCTGTTTGGGGTTTGGAGTGTGCAGGTGGAGTGTCAGTGTGGTGATGATGAAGTGAAGGCAGTGGTTGCCAGTGCAGTTGAGGGTGGAGGTGTTCTCGACAGTGATATTGTCACTGGTGAAAAAGATGGTGTTGAGTGTGTGTCCAGCAATGTGTGTTGGCGAGGTGGCCAGATGCTTTAGGCCTATAGTGGTGAGTTTACCCAGCAGGGAAGCGGTGTTGGTGTTGTTGCTGTCATCAACGTGGTAGTTGAGGTCACCGAGGAGGATGTAGTTCAAGGAGGCGAGAGCCTGAGGAGAAATTATGTAGACAATGGAGTTGCTAATGGCCAGGTTGGGGCCAGGTAGCCTGTAGATGAGGGTGCCACGGAAGGTAGACTTGGGAGTCGTGTGTAGATCTGGAAGTGGAGGTGACCCATGAGGGGGGAGTGTTCTCCAGCGTTGGTTGTCAGACAGGGGGTGGATTTGTGTATGATGGCCAGATTACAGAAAAATAAGCACAAGTGAAAGTGACAGCAAGATACTTACACGCAGATGGCCACTAGGGCATCATGGATGAGGCGCAGGCGGGAGCCTGCAGGTGGAGGTGGGTCCTGAACTGAGAGTCAGACAGGTTTCTGGTTCAAACACAGCCGAGGCAGCAGCAGCAGTAACAGGTGGAGCTGCGCAGAGGAGAGCAAGCAGACATTGACCAGGAGATCAGAGGAGTCGCCCTCTCAGTGCACAGCAGCAGCCATTAAGAAGGGGAGAGAGGCGGGGGTCTGGTTAGCTGGGTGGGAAAGCTCTTCTCAGGGAGGGAGGGGTTGGGGCAGCAGGGGCAGCAGCAACAGGGAACAGAACATGGGGAGAGAGAAAGGTTCAAAGGAGAGAGAAAGAGACAAGAAAGAAAAAGAAAAGAAAAAATGAAGATGACAGAAAAATAAGTACAAGTGAAAGTGACAGCAAGATACTTACACACAGATGGCCACTAGGCCCCCAGAGAGTCAGGCAGGCTCTCAGTTCGAACGCTGCAGAGGCAGCAGCAAGTGTGGAGCAGAGGCAGCAGCAGCAACAGGTGGAGCTGTGCAGAGGAGAGCCACCAGGCGCTGATCAGGAGTTCTCAGATGAGTACAACATAGAAATTTCTCTCTGAGGAGGTGGAATCCACCCACTGTTGGCAGCATGCTTCTTCGCTAAATTGCTTCCTCTTTTGTGTTGTGTTTCTGATAATCCTTGGGGGAACTTGGAGGATAATCCTTGGTGAAACTTTAATGCCCCTACTCCCTTCTTTTTTGTGAATGCAGCGCTAATGGCATCAATGATGTTTTTCTGCACTGTTTCAGGCCCGCAGATACTAATGCACAGCAATCGGATAGCCAAGGCATTCATTATATATTTGTATCTCCAGTGGTAGTCTGGTTGAGCAGTCGAGGTTTCACTCAAGGAGGTGGTATTAGGTGTGGAACGTAGGTACAGTATGACACATTAATCACACAAATAAAAGTCAATGTCCGGCCAGGAACACAAGTATGACTTTATTTGTAAACAGGATATAAAAATGAGAAACAACTCAATCAAGTTATGTAGAGTGTAGGGAGTTGGGTCTGTATATACTATTTCAAAGTAAGAAATAGTGTGCACAGAGTCCAAGGGTTCCCCTTAGAGGTAAGATAGTGGCAAAAAGAGATAATTCTAATGCTCTATTTTGTGGTAGTGTGGTCGAGCAGTAGGCTTATCAGAGGGTAGTGTTAAGCATTTGTTGTACACACACAGGCAATAAATGAGGAACACACACTCAAAGATAAATTCCAGGCCAATAGGTTTTTATATGGAAAAATATATTTTCTTAGTTTATTTTAAGACCACAGGTTCAAGATTTACAAACAATACTTTAAATTAAAGGTATTTCACTCAGGTATTCTAGGAACTTTGAATAATCACAATAGCATGTACAGTTTTGACAAAAATGGCAATAAGCTATTTTAAAAGTGGACACTGCAAAAATCAACAGTTCCTGGGGGAGGTAAGTAAATGTTAAGTTTACAGGTAAGTAAAACACTTACAGGGTTCAAAGTTGGGACCAAGGTATCCCACTGTTGGGGGTTCAAGACAACCCCAAAGTTACAACACCAGCAGCTGAGGGCCGGTCAGGTGCAGAGGTCAAAGTGGTGCCCAAAACACATAAGCTTCAATGGAAAAAGGGGTGTTGCCCCCGTTCCAGTCTGCCAGCAGGTAAGTACACGTGTCTTCGGAGGGCAGACCAGGGGGGTTTTGTAGGGCACTGGGGGGGACACAAGCAGGCACAGAAAGTACACCCTCAGCGGCACAGGGGCAGCCGGGTGCAGACTGCAAACAGGCACTGGGTTTCTAAGAAGAATCAATGGGGAGGCCCGGGGGTCTCTTCAATGATGCAGGCAGGCACAGGGGGGGCTCCTCGAGGTAGCCACCACCTGGGCTAGGCAGAGGGTCACATGGGGGTTGCTCCTACACTGGAGTTCGGTTCCTTCAGGTCCTGGGGGCTGCGGGTGCAGTGTGGTTTCCAGGCGTCGGGCTCCTTGAAGCAGGCAGTCGCGGTCAGGGGGAGCCTCTGGATTTCCTCTGCAGGCGTCCCTGTGGTGGCTCAGGGGGGTCAACTCTGGCTACTCACAGGCTCGCAGTCGCTGGGGAGTCCTCCCTGTAGTGTTAGTTTTCCGCAGGTCGAGCTGGGGGCATCGGGTGCAGAGTGGAAAGTCTCACGCTTCCGGCGGGAAACGTGTGGTCTTTAAAAGTTTCTTCTTTGTTGCAGAGTTGCAGTTTCTTGAACAGGGCCACTGTTCTTGGGAGTTTCTTGGTCCTTTAGATGCAGGGTAGTCCTCTGAGGCTTCAGAGGTCGCTGGACCCTGTTGGATGTGTTGCTGTTGCAGTTTTCTCCGAAGTAGGGAGACAGGCCGGTGGTGCTGGGGCCAAATCAGTTGTCGTCTCCGTCTTCACTGGAGGGCTTCAGGTCAGCAGTCCTTCTTCTTCTTTAGGTTGCAGGAATCTAGTTTCCTAGGTTCTGGGGAGCCCCTATATACTGAATTTAGGGGGGTGTTTAGGTCTGGGAGGGCAGTAGCCAATGGCTACTGTCCTTGAGGGTGGCTACACCCTCTTTGTGCCTCCTCCCTGAGCGGAGGGGGGAACATCCCTATTCCTATTGGGGGAATCCTCCAAAATCAAGATGGAGGATTTCTAAAGGCAGGGGTCACCTCAGCTCAGGACACCTTAGGGGCTGTCCTGACTGGTGGGTGACTCCTCCTTGTTTTTCTCATTATCTCTCTTGGACTTGCCACCAAAAGTGGGGGCTGTGTCCAGGGGGCGGGAATCTCCACTAGCTTGGGTGCCCTGGGGCATTGTAACACGAAGCCTGAGCCTTTGAGGCTCACTGCTAGGTGTTACAGTTCCTGCAGGGGGGAGGTGTGAAACACCTCCACCCAGATCAGGCTTTTGTTTCTGTCCTCAGAGATCACAAAGGCCCTCACCACATGGGGTCAGAAACTCGTCTCTCAGCAGCAGGCTGGCACAGACCAGTCAGTCCTGCACTGAACAATTGGGTAAAATACAGGGGGCATCTCTAAGATGCCCTCTGTGTGCATTTTTTTAATAAATCCAACACTGGCATCAGTGTGGGTTTATTATTCTGAGAAGTTTGACACCAAACTACCTAGTATTCAGTGTAGCCATTATGGAGCTGTGGAGTTCGTTTTTAACAAACTCCCAGACATATACTTAATATGGCCACAACTGTACTTGCAATGTCTAAGAATAGACTTAGAAACTGTAGGGGCATATTGCTCATGCAGCTATGCCCTCACCTGTGGTATAGTGCACCCTGCCTTAGGGCTGTAAGGCCTGCTAGAGGGGTGACTTACCTATGTCACAGGCAGTATTTTGTGTGCATGGCATCCTGAGGGGGATGCCATGTCGACTTTGCCTTTTTCTCCAAACCAACACACACAATCTGCAATGGCAGTGTGCATGTGTTAGGTGAGGGGTCCCTTAGGGTGGCACAACATATGTTGCAGCCCTTAGGGACCTTCCCCGGTCACAGGGCCCTTGGTACCACTGGTACCTTTTACAAGGGACTTATCTGTGTGCCAGAGGTGTGCCAATTGTGGAAACAATGGTACATTTTAGGTGAAGAACACTGGTGCTGGGGCCTGGTTAGCAGGGTCCCAGCACACTTTTCAGTCAAGTCAGCATCAATATCAGGCAAAAAGTGGGGGGTAACTGCAACAGGGAGCCATTTCCTTACGTAGGGCAATACAATTTGACCAACAGTAAAGAAAATCTGATGGTGCAAACAACTTATTGAACGCCAATGTGATCCCAAGCACTATTCAAGCACCTCCAGATGTTCTCACAAAGCACTAAATTAATGCTACCAAATTCCAGTATCTTACAATAACTGTTCATTGTAATCTTCAAAGCTTCTTGGGCTCTCAGGCTGTGATCTTTGGCCGCAGATGTGTCCCAGGAGTACCCAAAGGATGCTACACAAGAGTATAAGCCTCATTTGAGTTAGTGAACTGCTACAATGTCTCCTTCCTTGGTGCTAGAGCACATCACAACAATGCAGTTAACGGACTCCAGCAATTCAAAATTATTGGGATCCTGCTATATTTCAATTACAAATTACTCTTAAGCTCTTTAGTAAATTTCACAATTTGCCAAATTGAATTTTGGACACTGGTTTGGCGGTTTGTCAAAATCTTTGTTTTTGAATAATTAAATGTCCTGAGCCACTACGCTTCCAGTGATTGATACCACATAGCAAAAGCAAATAGATGACCAACAATAACCACTGACAGGTCTCAGTCAGACGTTAGAAGATTTTCAGTTGCTTACCATTTACCCTGAAGTATAGTTACTCTCGGTTGGCTCTAACGGCTGTTAGTGAACTAGATCTAAATCAGGGCCTAAGTTATCAGATTGGCACAGCACTGGACATTGGAAATAACGGGTAGCCAGAATCTCAGTACCCAATTGTCACAATCAGGAAACTCCAACCACTTCTGGATCTGGGAGACCAACAGCAGTGGATGGCATCACAGAGGAATGGCTGGGTCTCAAGTAAAGACTCGATGATGAGGAACTGCAGGAACTTGCTTTTAATCTACTGCAATAGCCGATATCATATTGTTTTAGTGATTGTCATCCTATTTGCCGGTTTTATCCATAACTTCACTTCTGCTGTATTCAGCCTCACACTCTTTCCTGGCTGCACTAAGTGAGCATTTTAATTAGCTGGCTCAGTGTCTGGAAGTGGTTTTTCTTTCCTCTTTCTTCAAGATCGTGTGCATACTTCACACAAGGAACTGCAAATCTGCAATGATATCAAATATTCAGATTCTGTCATGTGTGTTCCATTTGATGCTTGAATGTTGAAGTCTATAAAACTCTCATGAAAAGGGGGTGACATAGCATTAGATACTAATTCCTAAAAAAGGAAACACTTAGGCCCTCATTCTGACCCTGGCGGTCAAAGACCGCCAGGGCGGAGGACCGCGGGAGCACCGCCGACAGGCCGGCGGTGCTCCAATGGGGATTCCGACCGCGGCGGTAAAGCCGCGGTCGGACCGGCAACACTGGCGGTCTCCCGCCAGTGTACCGCCGCCCCATTGAATCCTCCAAGGCGGCGCAGCTTGCTGCGCCGCCGAGGGGATTCCGACCCCCCCTACCGCCATCCAGATCCCGGCGGTCCGACCGCCGGGAACCGGATGGCGGTAGGGGGGGTCGCGGGGCCCCTGGGGGCCCCTGCAGTGCCCATGCCACTGGCATGGGCATTGCAGGGGCCCCCATAAGAGGGCCCCTACAAGTATTTCACTGTCTGCTTGGCAGACAGTGAAATACGCGACGGGTGCAACTGCACCCGTCGCACAGCTTCCACTCCGCCGGCTCGATTCCGAGCCGGCTTCATCGTGGAAGCCTCTTTCCCGCTGGGCTGGCGGGCGGCCTGAAGGCGGCCGCCCGCCAGCCCAGCGGGAATGTCAGAATTACCGCCGCGGTCTTTCGACCGCGGAACGGTAACCTGACGGCGGGACTTTGGCGGGCGGCCTCCGCCGCCCGCCAAGGTCAGAATGAGGGCCTTAATGCTTTGCATTACAATATATCAGGTTGTGTATTTTTGGTTACTAAACGTGTTGTGAGCAGTTCCTTATTCCACAAAGCTCATCTGGAAAGGACGTTGCAGTGGGAATTACATTAGGGCAGTTTAATGTCAGGCCTTATTGGAACTCCATAGAGAATATGTTATAGTGTTTTCCTGGCCATACATAAACAGCAATGTACAAATATCTTTGGGCTGACCAAGCAAAAAACAAAGCCTGTCAGGCAAAGTCACTAATAGCATCTTGAGGATGAGTGGATGCTCAAGCCAGGACATGACACATGATTCTTAGCCGGGCCAATCCTTTTCAACTACATAGTTCATAGTTTGTGTTTAAGCAATGCAGCTGGCCCCAGACCAATGGTACATCTCCTTTCGCAAGTGTAGCTCTCTTTTGCACAGACATCATGACAAACCCCTATTGCAGGTCAGTTTATTAAACTCTGTCACAGTCTGAAATGGAATACCAATATGAAAGTTCCAATGCAGATCATCATTGTACTGTCAATGTTGAGTGGAGTCTGTGTCATTCTGTTGCAAGAACCAGTCTCTGAGGCTCCTTACTTACCCAAAGTCCTGGGCACTGGCTGAAACCAGTGTCTTATAAGGGAACTACAATCTTTGAATTTCAGGCAACTGAGCAACCAGTGCTCAGTGTCAGTTTTCTGTTTTCTACTACACATATGGAAGGTGAGCAGGATGGTATGATTAGTGTATGACAAAGTATGACCTTTTAGTAGAGATACCTCGCTAAGGACTATTTTAGCATTCCAAATAGTTATTTAGACTCACCAGTTCAAACTGCCTTCTATAGCTACATTCCCAAGGTGATAGCTTCCAGGTGAACAATTATAGCACATAGTTTTCCGCAAAGGTCCTGAATAGTCTGATGAAACTTAAGAAGGCTCTTATCTGTGTAGGAACACATCCTATACCTTGACTTGGAGAGTTGGAGTCTGCATCCACCCACCTGGTGCCCAAAATAACTTACAGAATCCAGAATGATCTGGCATTTACAAGTGTTTACAGTCATTCTTTCTCTCTAATGCATAATATGAAGCAGAATTGCGGTTTCTATTTCTAGAGGTTTCAGTCATAGTTCCTTTGGTGTCTCAATGATTTGGCTGGCCTGGAGACAGTGTTCCCATCTTGTTTGTTAGTCGAACCTCCTTAGGCCCCATTTGCCCCTCTGTTCATCATCTTGCTTGTCCCTTCATTTTTTATAGTCTAATAGAATGTTTTGACTCAGGGCCAGAATGAGTTCTGAAGTCCTCTGTGCTTTTGTATATAAGCCAAACTTCTTATAAAAGCTACACATAGGTGCATCATTTTTTCTGACGCACTGGCGGTATATAGTGCAGGCCCATATCTACAAGGCCACGCAGTTACTTCGCATGGCATTTCACGGCCTTGTAGATATGGTGTAAGGCAATGCAGCGCAAGTCGCTGTGTTGCCTCACACTGCATCTGGGAGGCATTTAATGGGCAGTGGGTGTCACTTCCTGCTCAAAAACTATCCCTGTCTGTGATGCAAGCATCCCTGCACCAAGGTGCAAGGGTGCCTGCTTCGGCGTTAAGCATGCCATTGTGCACCAGCGAAGGGGAAGAGGACAGAAATTTGCCGTATCTTGTAGATACAGCACATTTTTGCCCTTTTCCTAGTGGTGCATGGCAGCACAGCAAGGTCACTTACTGCGCTGCCCATTGTCACAGGGGCTTGTAAATACACCCCTCAGAACCCAATACCTACACCAGAATGAAACTCTTTCTAGAGGAATGACAATACGTATCTGCCTCTTAGGCCCTTCTTCTGAGCTCTCTACCACAGTGTGTATAGCATTTGATTGATCAACGTCCTTTCTGGGCTTCACATTGGTGCATCTTGCGGGCAAAACTGTATAGACTTGCTCCACTTGCTCAGCTCCATGGTCTAATTTAGACCACATCGACAGGAAAAGGACTCCAAGTTTGTTGAGTTTTCACCCAAACCCCAACATGCCTGCTAGCATTAGTAACAGTGGCATATCTGGTACATCAACAGGTCCACATAATTTTTACAGTGTCAGGAGTCAACCTCAGACTCTGAGTTCTTCAGCGTCAGACCTTTTGGAAAAAATATCCCTAACCATTTAGGACATCATTTTCCAAGGGTTCGAACAAGTTACAGCAGTGGCACAAACATACACAGGCCCTGAAGTTCTGGAGAGCGGGTAGCTGGAAACTAGAGAGGCTCTTCACAGCTAGGGCTGCAAAACCCAGGCTAGCGGAATCAGCTATTGGTTTCACTTCCAAGCTATGGGTTGTTGGACTTTCTATGCTTCCAACTCAGTTTACATCAGTTTGACATTCCCACATGGCTTTTATGTTTCACTTTCCTCAGTTTCCTCTGTAATTAATTGCCTATTTGTGCAGGACTCTACCAAATGTCCTACTCATCTGTTTCCCTCTATAGCTCACCAGCTGGCATTCCACCATGGCTTGTGCTCACTTGCTGAAGACTCCAATATCGTGGTTTTGCTTCACTGGCACTTCCAACCAGGTCCTCTGGCTCTTGTCCTGATAGTCAGTGGTGGGGGTTAGATACAGTACTTTCCTTATTTGACTCCAAAATCTAAAGATCGAACGAGTCCTTGTGAATTTCCAGATTAGCTGAGCAGGCTTACAGTCTGCACCATCTCTCTCTCTCTCTCTCTCTCTCCGCCCTCCCTTTTTTTTTTACAGGGAAAGCTTTATCTGCAACTCTGTTACGTGTCACACTAAGGGTGCACAGCCATAGGGGTGATTCTCTTCGCTCCTGAGAAACCATGACCAGTCTCAAGCTCTGACAGCCAGGAGCCCATTTGGTTCACAACATGGCACTGGAAAGAATTTCCTGAAGAAGCCCCAAACCCTGTTACACCTGAGCTCTTTCACTGAGCGCTACACATCTGTGCATTGTGCTTAGCGTATGGAACCACTTTTACTGTAGAATGGTTCCCACAAGGGTATAACAGGCGAGAACAACTACAGGCAAAACTCGCAAGCTTGTGCCCTAATGATCAATGAACCCTTTGGTAAGGGTGACCTAGGCAGGATAAACACTGGAATGTGTAGTCTGAGGCACTTGCTGCAATGTGTGGAGTGCAATGAAATTAATGATCTTCCTGTGCACTGTCAAGTGTGCTCTGGTTTAAGGACCACCCCACCTACATAAGCAAAGTTGAGCCTCAGTGCTCCTGTTGAGCATGCTTCTGAATTCGTACACGGAAGTGACCAGGCCATGGTGCAAAGTGATCACTATACTTACAGCTCATCACTTCCCAAGGAGTGCAAACCAGAATATCTCTGCTTCCAGTGTTAATGCCCCAGCCAGCAGTGTAGGTACAATGCGTAGCTCTAAAGTCTCTCAGTAAATTTGAAGATAACGATAGTGTTTTCATCCAACCGTACACTCACCTATCCCAATCCATGCATTCATCCAACCGTAACAGTTATGCTTTCATTAGTAAACACTCATCATGCTATTCATCCACTTATTCATGCATATACTTTCATGCGTCTGGGTTGGTACCCGCATGCATCCATTGAACCTTCAACATTCATCTATACATCCATAGAGTATATACACCCGTGCCTGCATCAGTGCACCCACTGACGCATTCTTACAACCATCTACCCACAAATGCTGTCTGACTGTATAGGGGCCCTTAAGTGTATTTTCTCTATGTACCTGGGGCTCGTATTTGTGTTGTCTGAGGTTAAGTTAGTATGTGAGTGTGTTCTGTGTGTATTGAGTGCCCTTAAGTGTATGTGTGCTTGAGTGTCTCTTCCTGCTTGTCTATTGTTCTGGGTGCATAAGTACATTGTAAAGGAGTGAGACAGAAAAGGCTCAAGAGTGGCTCATCACAAATGCCGGGCTCTGGCTGAGTCTCGAATCCTCTTTCATTGTCAAGATGAACCACTTAAAATGCTCTGTCCTCGAGACCTTTTTCAAACAACCATTGGCAAAGCGAGCTATTGTGCTTGTCAATGTGACTGTCTGTGTAGCAGCAGATCTGATGTCCTGCATGGCTGAAAGTCGTTCAAATTAGCGCTAAAATGAGGCCAGCGCAGGCCACATCATAGCGCTTTTTTGTATGTAATGAGGGTAGGGACAATGAACTGAACAAGGCTGGGCTCAACATTCTGAGATTCTTGGCAGCTCCATTACTCTTCCTCCGTCTACGACAAAGACTGTATTATTGTGTAATGAATGTAACTGGTGAGCACGTAAAGTGGTCCAAAACCTTTGGCTCGTGTTCGTGCCATGGAAAACTGCAAAACGAAAAAAAAAAAAAAAAAAAAGGAGCGACGAGGGTGGTAGTGGGGAGATAAGGGAAGCAGGAGATGATGGGATGTGGGGCAAGCAACGACGAGAGAGGGCTGGTGGGAGCAACAGTGAAGGGGGAAACAAAATATATAAGAAATCACACATACTCAGGAACTGGAAATATCTCACATAAGTGGATCGCACGCACGAAAAGTCCTAGATAGGCAGACTGCAAATGCACTGGGTGCCCACCTCTGTGTGTTGTAATGGAGGCAGCTGTGGCATAAAATTATTCTGCAACAATGAATCCTTGTTCGTAATTTGACATGTAGGCTTTAATAAACAGACAGTTCAAGTTAATGCGCACTAAGGGGCATATTTATACTCCGTCTGCGCCGAATGTGCGTAAAAAATGTTGACGCATATTCAGAGCAAACCTTGCCCTGTATTTAAACTTTGACGCCCGCGGACGTCAAAATTCCGCCATGTGCGTCATTTTTTGGATGTGGCAACCCGCCTTGCGTTAATCATATGCAAGGTAGGCGTTCCCGTCCAAAAAATGACTTAAACAGCCGTGCGCCGTATTTATGCTTTCGGGCAAAAATGACGCACGGCCGGGAGGCGGAGCCAGAAAATGACGCACAGCTCGATTTGCGTCAAAATTTAACACCTGGGTCAGGGCAGGCGTTAAAATGGGGCAAACACACCTGTATTTAATCAGAAGCAACAGCAGAGCAGCAAAAGGGAGACATGGAGGTGCTTCTCATCCAGCGTGCACGCAGACGCAGAGCCCAGTAACAACAACAGCAGCTACCACAACACCAGCAGGGACCCCAAAGGCAGTGCAGAGGCAGGAGAGAATATTCCGCCCCAGAACAACCCTTTATGGCCTCAGGGAACATGGCATCATCCACAGGTACAGGTTGAACTGGCAGGCCATTCAGCAGCTGCTGTGAAACATTGAGCCACAGTTGACACCCACCTTGCTGACACCCGCACCATCCCAACAGAAACCAAGCTGCTTGCCATAATTCACATGCTGGCAAGTGGCTCTTTTCAAACAACTGGTGCCCTGGTTGCTGGAATATCACAGCCATCATTCTCTGCCTTTTTGCCCAAAGTACTGGATGCCATCATTGGACTCACACCCCGCCACATCTGCTTCCCTAACACACTGCAGAAGCAGCAGGAAACAAAACAGGGGTTCTACCTCATTAGTGGCTTCCCACACGTCCTTGGTGCAATCAACTGCACACATGTATGCCTTGTGCCACCTGCTGCAACTGAACACCTCTACTGCAACAGGAAGCACACACATTCCATCAATGTGCAGGCCATTGTCGATCACCAAGGATTGATCACCAACATCGTGGCAAAATATCCTGGGAGTGTCCATGACTCATTCATCTTCCGTCACAGCACCATCAATCAACACTTCCAAGATGGACGGTATGGCAATGGACTACTTGTTGGTAAGTACAAAAACCTACTTATATACACACTGCACAGCAACCCTCTAGGACACACAACACATACACCACAACAGCAACATGTCGACAGGAACACACTGAGGTTGTGACATCGCTTGCCATGTTTCATAGGTCACCATTGAACCTGTCACACATCTGAAATTAGTGTACAGCCTAATGTTAAGACGTCAATGATCACAACGTTTGGAGTGGGTTGCCTAAATGTCACCTTGCAAATTGTAAGCGTCTCAATTATGTTTACATTAATCCATTGCATAAGTCTAAAGGTATGGGATGTCCAGGGTACATTGATATGAACATGTTAACAACACTGTCAAATTTAACCTGTGTATGGAATTATCATCTCACCCCCAGTGAAGACACAGGGCCACCTGTATCACAAGTCACAATGCTAGGAAGGGCACACTGTACTGCAAATCCCAAAACATACTGCTGACAACCAGTCAGCAGCCAAACACTCGTTCAGCCAAGGAAACAACACAATGCAGATGGTACATCCTACAAGCCTAGGATGCAACACAATAACACAATAGAGTCACAGACAACACAAGACAACTACTGCCATGAAGGCTGATATCAATGGGGCAAGCTACATCAACATGATCCCATTCATTTTCTCTTTCAGCTGATCAGGGATATGGGATCCAGCCATGGATAATGACACCTATTGGCAACCCAAGTACTGCAGCAGACCGTGCCGACAATGACGCACATAGGAGGACACGCCGCATAGTCGAGAGGACCTTCGGCATCCTCAAGTTGAGATTCAGGTGCCTCGACATCACTGGTGGTAGCCTCCTATATTCCCCTGAAATGGTCTGTAAGATAATTCTAATATGTGCCATCCTGCACAACATTTGCATAAGAAGGAACATTCCCCTCCTGGAACCAGAGCCACACATGCCTGAAGAGGAGGAAGAGGAGGATGGTGGCCTGCAACATGAGGGGGAACAACAAAACACGGCCGCTGGATTGCGTAGGCACCAGCATATTGTGAACAATTTCTTTTAAATATAATCACCATCACCACTTTATGAACTAATGTAAATAAACACCGATGATAATCACCATATCATGGTCTGGCTAATCATTTTTGCTCACCTTTATCTCTAACTATCAGAATGAGAGTGTTGCCTCATGGAGCATTGCTGATATACCGATCAGGACACAGCAAATCCCAGAGCAATTGTGATGCGTATCATACAACGGTCACATACACACACACTGTAAATGACATAGATCCTGTACATTTCACCTTTGAAGGCCAATAGCAGAGGACCACACATATTTCACACATACATGTTGGAAACATGGTTCATTGTAGCATATGGCACACAACTAAGACACCATCACTCAATAAGAGGAAAACAAGCCTCATACATGAGGCAGTTGATGTGCTTTTGCATCAGTAATAGGAATGTATGACCAGACCCTTGACAGCAGTAAGTCCAACTGCATCCAATCTTTGCAAGGACTATGTGTGACTAGAGGTCCATATTAGCAGAACATAGACAGCACAAGTGCCACACATATGACAAACATTGCGCACATGACATTCCATGTACATGTCAGCCCATTTCCTAACTCCTGACACACCCATGCACCTGGTCACAACCCACCTGTCTGAAGATGTCCCTGGAATAGTAATATGTGTACCCCGATATTCCCTCCTCTACACACACAGACTAACAATAGTAATCCAGTGTGCTACACCCTTTCCTATGGTATTCCATTGTCATAGTACATCTGACTGCATGGACGTCAGGTCAATTAATACACTGGCTTGTAGTTTCTAAGCCCTGTTATCACCTGTAGATTGCTTCCTGTGTGAAAACTTCTGTTGGCCATTAGAATGCAAATCTCACCTACAGGACTTGTGAGAAACTGATGCAGCCCACACCTGTAATCACCTCCATGCACACCACCCATTTCAACATGCACTGCCCCTGCTGATGCCTGGAAGAGCATAGGAGTTGCCATTTTGTCAAATGCACCGTTAAGCATTGCTAGAAATGAAGCCGTGTAACACAGCCCTGGGGTTCATGTGTCCCCTTCAAAAACACAGGACATACACAGTTTTACATGTCAACTGTCTAGTTAGCCCCCCAAACAGTCTTGGTCAGACCACTGATTATGTAACTTGTGAAATTGCTGGATCCAGATTGACCCGGCATCCTGTCAGCCTGACTGGCATCTGTCTGTGCGTCACACTAAAGTTTCCCTGTGGCTACATATGTACCACACTTTCTTTACCAAACCTCTCATTCCTCAGTGGGTATTTTGTCATGTGCTTCATCAATGCATACCCAAATACATTGTATAGCATCATCTGCCTTTCAATTGTACCATATTAGTTCAATTGTCTTTGAATACCAAAATCATGGCCCATCCCTTGTCTGGGTCTCATTTATGCATGAACGACAAAGTATGACAGTGTCCCAGGGCCATATGCAGGGATTGGGTCCGGGGCCTTCAGCAGAACCAGCAACCTCTGATAATGTCCATGAAAAGTCCACACATGTTAGGACCCTGACAGTTCACACACAGAATTACATTGCTCACAACATTATGATGGGCTGTGTGCGGTGAATAGCTGGGAAAATAATCAGCACAGAGGCTATGATGTTCCCAGATGCAGTGGGAATTTCAGAGGCCAACCTGTGTACAAATGTTGTAATGACACCTGCCGGAACATGACACCTGAGACATGATCTCACTGAGCACACCAAGGTTGCCCTGTTAACAGTCTCATTACACATCTTCAGTGACAGGGGGGGACCATCCCCATGTAGGTTCTCATGTCCTCATCCACTTAACTCACATTGATCTCCGAAGGATACTCAGTAGATACAGGAATAGCACTGACTCATGATGAGACCTGGACGTAACTGTGACAACATACACCCCTAAAAATATACAGGATCAACATTGGACCACACACATGAACAAGACACCTCTGTGCAATTGACCACTGGAAATATGTGGACACATGCTCCCTCGTCTGCTAGTCCACCACAGCCACTGGAGAGTTGTGGCTCAGTTATATGACCTCAACTGTGGCGTCATAATACATCTGTGGTTCACCTTTGGCTGTCTGGGCCAATTACATGGTACCCACTTCGTCAATGCATGTGCCTGACTCACTGTGGGATTCACCACCAAGTGCCTAGGAAGCAGTTACCAAAAATCTAGGACATAGGATGGTGAAATTGTGGACCATTGACATGAACAAGCGTCTGCCATCTATCTGGTGTATGCTTTGTCATTTGTGGTGTCTACGTTACCCAAAATCTTGTAAGTGCACACAACGAATGTTGCTACATGTATGACTAACACATGTCCTCTTTCATTTCCACAATGACTTGCATCTAAGGTATGGGCACATTGACTTCACATTCATACAAGCATATGTTCAATAATTCATCTTGTGATGCACACACACTGGGTCAACAACTACATTAGTTGCCACTGCACACACATTGAGCCATAGGCATTGAGGTATTGTACTTATGTACGTCACCTTGCTATCCTCTCCTGATGCCAAACATGCCCAAATTGTGCAATACATAGATGTAGGTCACATATATGGCGATCTAGTGCGTCAGCCAACCGTCAAAATCCTGTTAAGGAAGTAGCGGGTCATGGTCCACTGCAGTATGATGTCTCACATGTGAACATACACCATCAACACCATAGTTGGTGCAATCAGCCTATCTCAGTTGTGTCCCAAATTTAACCTAACATAAAAACTGAAAAAATGCCCCAAACCAGTTCATGCACTGAAATGTTGACGTTGCTAGCGTTATGTGTCATTTTTTTGCCACCAATACAGATTGTGCATCATATTTTTCGACACACAGGAGTGAAAATTAGGCCGCATCCAAATAATTGTAAAGACTATTTACTATTTGGATGCGGCCTAACTTTCACTCCTGTGCGTAGAAAAATATGACGCACAATCTGTATGCGTGAAACAATATGACGCATAACGATAAAAATGGCAGCTATTTTATGCAGGATGTGATGTAATAGGATATCCGGTTTACAGATTATGTACAGTGGGTGTACTTTCACTTTGCAGTCTGTGAATCTTCTAGACTGTGTGGCTGTGTTCAGAGTGTTGTCCAGTGATTTTGTGCTTTTGTGTCCTGTGTGCTATCTTACTTGTCATTTTGTGAAATAAATATTGTTGGTGTACACTGTCTGAGTATGTTTTGTTTACTATTGTCCAGTATTCTAGTGTATTTGTTGTTTGTGGGAGTCTGTTGTGGGTAGTGCTAGTTTGGGGATAGTTGGGCTCTTTTAGTTGTTAAGTTTACTTTTCTTTCTTTTCGTACTCCTACTTTCCCCCTTTTCTCCTTTCTACTTCTTTATCCCCTACTCCCCTTTTCATTGCCGAGATGTCTGGTAGGCCACATCATGGCAGGATGGGTGAGGAGGAGTTGGGGGGTTTTGTATGGCTTATGTGCCATTTCCTCCCACTCATGATCGAGGCAGGGGGCAGGGTGATCCAGGGGTATCACACTGAGGCGCGAAGAATCCGATGGGGAAAGGTGCTGCATCACTTGCAGCATGTGTATGGAGGCCAGAGGAGTGACCACCAGCTGAAGCACCGCTGGGCTGACCTCATCACCAGGGAGCAAGATCTGCTGGACCACCTGAGAATAGTGATTGGTGGCTCTGTTGGTGAGTACAAATCATGTAAATGTGCATGATTAAATGCTCTATAGTGACATCAGATGATTTGTACAATATCTGCCAGCTAAGTTGCTGACTGTGTGTAATGCTGCGGAAACATACAGGGTAATTGATGCACTATGTGAAGGATCACAATTGCTAGCTGTCAGGAAGTACGTGCTCTGCAAACTTACAGTATACTTTTGCTTTATGTAATTTGGTGCCACCTTTGTGTCAGACAACAAAACAAAATAGGAGCCAATCATGTCTATATAGGTCACATTTGCCAGAGAAGTATAGATGTAGTAAAATATTGGCTAACTTTGTTGACGCAATAGCTAGACTGACTTCAGAAACACTACATGATGCAGAAAATGAGTGCTGGATTCATGTCAATTGATGATAGCAATGTGGCCCAGACATATGTCTCATGTGAGTCTGGTGAGTGTGTAAGGAAAGCGTTCACGGAAGTTCTATGAATGTTAGGGATTATTGTGGTCCTTCATCTTTTTGGATACATGTCAGATATAGATTTGAAAACATCGGGAAAAGGTGTAAGGTGCCCTCAGCTAACATCTTAGAATGGTATTTGAAGTTTGTTGTGCCACATTCCAATTAGGGATGGCAGTCCAAAGGTATGAACATGGGTTCACATCTCTATGTTTGGTGCAAATCACCATTGCTGGGCCACATCAAATGAAGAAACTGTAACAACATGAGGGCTTACAAAAGTCCCTGCCCCTCTGTACATTGTACCTATGTGTAATAAATGTGTCATGGCCACATAGGCTGTTTGACTGGTAATGCAGTCCTCAAGTAACCAGGCGTGGGATGTCACTCTTGGATGCACATGATGAGACGATTACACACCATTATTATTTCTGCTCACTAATGACGGAGCATGTTTGCCACCACATGATAGTTAGAGCCACTGCATGTGTGCAGATATGTGTGTAACTGTCACAGGAGACCCATGCTATGTACATGTTGGTATATCAGATGCAGTATCATCATGTCTGAATGGCTTTCATTACTTTAGTCAGCTTACACATTGTATTTGTCTTTGAAATTGTTGGTCAGTGCACAGATTCTGAGCCCATTTCTTCCTTCCATGCCTTACAGGTGGACCTCCACCCTACACTGTGGGAGAGGTGGCTACATTTGAGGACCCCGACCACTCCAGTAAGTGTTGATATGTCTGTTATGTGTTGTGTTTGCTGGGGATGTGTAATGGACTCCTGTGTGTTTACCACATAGCAAGGTGTGATGCGCTGGCCAATCATTTGTCTTGTTCCATGAGTGGGATTTTAGTTTCTCAAAATTTTTGAGTTGGCCAATGCTTATCCAATTGTATTATCTAGGGATTGTAAGTCATTCCTGTAGGCCCCACAATGAGAACTGGGGTGAATCATGTGGATAACACTTGTATCAACAAGAGTCGCACTGAAACTCATCTCAGATTTAGTCATCCTGTCAGACCCACATTCTCCCAGATTGGTACTGCAAATCGCTTTCCAATAGACTTCTGCTTCCCTATTCACCAAAGTACTTATTAAACTGTAGGTAGAACTTCCTAGCAGCACGTACTTCCACATGTAGTGCTACAAGTATGTGGAACTTGAGTGCAATGGCCTAGGTGTGCATGCTAATCATGATCATGGGTGTTCTTGCAACTCTGTGTCTGGTGTAAGTCATGCCTTACTGGAAGTATATGATGTGGACCAAGCTCTGCATTTCCTGACATGTGTGGCGCTATGATTGGTCAAGGGTTTGCAGACTCCTAGTTGTTGATAGACCTTACCTGTGGTGTGTGTGTAGAGCCAAACACGTGTTGAGTTTTCTATACACTCCTGGGTGTCCATGTTGTTTTGAATTGTTTGTTGTTTCTTCCCCTCCTCAAACACAGGCATGGGTTTGTGAATAGGGTACCTAGGACTGATGCTACCAGTATGTTACACATACATGTGAATAAGTGAATGTTTGGTCGGAACCTAGTATACACACTCAGGTATGGCACATGAGTACTATACCAGCAAGTCCAATTACAACTTGCAGACCATGTGGCTTTAGTTTTTCATTCTGTACACTGACATCTGCAGCCCATGCATTGGCGGAGGATGTGCAGCATGATTGTTAGCTGACAACTGGCAAAACTCAGATGGAAAGTTAATGCCAGTTGTTACCCATCTTGTAGGTTTTGGATGTGCTATGTGTGATGTGACCTTTGTAGGCTGGCCTGCCATGTACTTCCTCAGGGACATTCAATGATCTGTATGGTGATATGAGCTGTTACAAGTACAGTAGATGTATTGTCTGATTTACTTCTTGTGCCATTTCAGACAATGCAGTTCCTAATGTAATTTTTTTGCCTTTGTCTTCACAGCTACAAACATGACACCCATCCAGGTCCGTGAGTTCCAGAGGCGGGCCATGAGATACCAACATTTCCTGCTGGTAGAGTTGAGGTTCAGGAGGATGGCCCGTAGATACCGCAATGAACGGGCCTCCGGAGCATGGAGGGCTTTCCCACAGGGTGGCCCTACTTTCCCCACCACAGCCACCACCAGCACAACCACCAGTTCCTCCCAGGCGGCACCACCCACAGATGGGACTGTTGTCCCAACGTCTGCTGTTGTTCCAGGCCCCAGCAGTGCAACACCTTCAGGGCAGCCCACAGGCATTGGCTCTACACGCCCACAAACCTCCTCCGCCGGTACCCAGACTGCCCCAGATGCAACAGTTGACCCTGCAGCTTTCCAGGCAATGGAGCTTAAGATGGACCGTTTGTTGAGGAAAATTAGTAATCTGAACTGGGGTGTTTACCACATGAACAGGCGTGTGCGGTCCATAAAGCGGACCCTCCGGAGGGCCAACCTCTAGACTTTGATATATGGACATGATTCCCTCCCCTCCCTCCTCTTTCCTTGTTCTCATACTTAGTGGGCTTAGGGGGCTTTGTGTTAGGTTAGTATAGGCTGTTAGTTTAGTTAGTGTTAGTGGGTGGGGGGTGTGGGGTCCTGATTCTTTCTATTTTTACTTATTAGGTGTGTTGGCTATGTTGGGGTTCTTGTGTGTTTATTTTATTTTATTTTTTAACTAAAAGAAATTAGAAATATATTAAAAAATTAAAAAATATATATATTTTTTAGGATAGTATAGTATGTGTTTAGGTTAGTATCTGTTGTCCTCCATGTGTCCCGTCTCATAAGGGGGCTGGGGGGGTTGATGTTTAGAACGTTTTGTTACATGTGATAAGTACGTTTAGGTTAGGTTAGTTAGGGACTGTTGTGGGTAATGAGTAGTCAGGGTAGATTAGGGTAGGTAAGACTTTTCCCTCAGTTTCCTCTTCTGTGATTACCATTTAATAAATATATAGTGAACCCTTTACAGTATGTGTTAAATGCTTGTTGATCATGGCCTTGGCATTAGTGTACATGAATTTTGTACTATTACATTTGTGTCCTATGCTACGAACAAATCCCAACTGAGCTGTAAGATTGCCAGCTACCCCAGAGCTACCTTGCAGAGATTCCACCATTCGGTGCAACCACCAATCACAGTCAATATGGATCCCAAAGTGTTTTTGTCAATAAGTATATTTTTCAAAGTCACAAACAGTGTTTCCAGACTTGGTATTGGGGAACAGTTTTAGGTCTGACTGAAGTGTGATGTTCAAGGACACCCTTATAAGGTGAGTTGTTGCACGCACTCTTGTAGTATCTGCTTCATGACTCACATAGATCATTTGTGACACTGTTCAACATGATTACCTATTTGGATGTAAACTCAGACAGCTTCATTCATGCAGTTTTTGGAGTGTTTGCTTAGATTTGTGTGCACTGTTATATGTGTTAGTATTGCATGGTGACAACATTTTGCTGCCACTATATGATGACTTAGATATCCCTTGAGGAAGCATTATTCTGTCCAACGCAGCATGATGGTGTATGGTTTCTCACTTCATCAGATATTACCCTCAGGAACGGCAGAGTATTATGCAATCCTGGCCAATGTGCAGATTTTTCTGACTACATAATTTCAGGACAGTTGTATTGACAAGCTACGTTATTTGACAGGAGGCACATTTCAGTTATCTACTGCACAGTTGATGTGTCACATTACACAGAGGCAGATTTGTTGTGTAAGTGCTATTTATTGAAAAGTGCTGTAGTGCTATATGTACATTGTCCATGATTGTGAGTCCATTATAGTGACATCTTCCATTGTGATCCTACACAAGTGATAAAGGAAAATGCATTTGACATGCTGGGGTGATGTTTCAGACAGTGCAGAGGGACAGGATTTGCCAATGAGTAAGAGAGAGACAAGCACTGGGCAGGCAGACAAGATACTCAGTGGTTAGCAGAACAGTCATTGAGTAGAGTTGTAAGACTGGCATGTTTCAAAACGCAGGACCTTGGTAATAGTTGGCCATGTTGCAGGGACTAGTGCTTCTGGGTACTTTTACGTGTGAATGTGATCTGTTCCATGCCTTCTTCTTCTGATGTGTGTGTTGCCTCCTCTGTCCTTGGTGGTGGTGGTTGTGAAGGGGCAACACACACCTCAGTGTTAGAAGACGTGGAGTCAGACATCCCGGTCGTGGCTACCTGTGAATGTCTTAAGGGCAGTACTGCAGCAAGGAGGATCTGCTGATTCTTAAGAATAGCAGCCACATCACGATGGTAGGCAGCCAGGTCGGCCCTGAGGGGTACAATGTTGCATTCGTGCACGCGTTGACAGGATTGCTGTTGTAGGTGTTGGGTCAACTGTGTTACAGCTGTGCTGATTTCCTTCAACCTTTTTTCAACTTCCTGCAAGATAGTTGTTCGCCCTTGCATAGCTGCTGCCTGTTCCTCAGTTGACATCATGCACGAACGCATCCCCTCTAGGCTGCCTGCCAAAGTTTGCATCCCCACCCGCACCTCATCGGCCAGCTCCCGCTGTACCCCAACGACAGTTCTCTCAAAGCTGGTGCTTGTGTCGTCTGAGTCCTCAGCTGTATTGGAGCTGGCAGGTCTTACAATTGGGGTGGTGGGTGGATCCTCTGTGATGGCTGCTTGTTCTGTGCTCCTCCTTGTGACTGAAGGTGGGGTCTGGAGGGTTCCAAGGACATCTTGGATGGTCTGCTGGGGAATGTTTGTCCCTGGCTGTGGGTACTCTGATGGCACTGGCAGCACACTTAACAATCTGGACCTGCCCTAGTCTCTGACCTTTCATATCCACTTATATGTAGTTGGCATGTAGCGTATCCTATGCATAGCATTGTTATGGCACGATATGGATGTTGGCATTGGTAATGTGTACAGCTGATGTTAGGGAATGTGTGGTACATTGGATTGCCCTGATAGTCGTAGCAGTGTCCTATTTCCTCCTCTGACTGGTGTATGTCAGTGACCAGTTACATGTGTCCTCCCCCTCAATGCTGTTGTCTGAGCAGTATGACATTTGGGATGTTACATTGTGACACAGGCACAGGATGGACCCTGACATATGCAGCATGGGTGTGTCCTTAGTGCTGTGTAGCTCCTACTGTTGATGACATTGGCTGATGTTTGCGATAAATATGGGCATTGACATGTGACAGGACTGGGGCCTTTGTCTTGTTTCAGGGGATTATTGGAGTTGTCATCCTCAACCCCCTAATTTTGGTGTGTATGATCCATGGGGAAGTTACTGCCATTGGCTACTTGAGCTGCACAGACAGCGGAGGTGGTAGTGACAACTGTTGCCACTGTTACATTCCAGTTGTCTGTATGGCTAGAGGTTGTTAATTGGGCCCTAGTTAATGTAGGGGGTATAGTGGCTGACATGTGCCAGGATGTCAGTTTGACGTTGTGCCCTTCCCTCCTGGCGTGGCTTTACCTTTGCTCCATCGTTGGCATGGCAGCATGCCACCATGGGACTGTTGTTGGTGTAGTGTAATGGTGTGCCTCAGCTTCTCTCTGTGCAGGCTATGCCCCCATGCCATACCCCTTTACCCATGCCACTCCATGTATATTATGACTTCCATGCATTTTGTGGTCCGTATTCCCCCCCCCCTGCTTACAGTTGACATTAGTGCATTTTAATTCCCCATGCGACTTACCTTGAATGTGCGTTGTCTCCTGGAAGTCTGCGCTGTCCTGTCCTTGAATCCCTGTGATGATCTCCTCAGGGATGACGGCTGTGACCATCTCCTCCGTGTGGTCCAGGGCCTCCTGGTGTGCTGGACTCCCACCTCCAGTCTGCAGTGCTGCCTTCCTGTTCCTGGCCATCTTTTCCTTTGTCCTGTGCTTGCAGTCATGCCAGCGTTTCTTGCACTCGATGACTGTTCTGCGTACTTCTGCCACACTGTTAATCTTGTCAACAATTTGTTGCCATATAGCCTCTCTCTTACTGATTGGCAACTTTGAGGTGACAAACAGTTGGTGCTGGTGTTCCGTCGCCTCTTTAACCAGAATTTACTGTTCCTCTGCACTGAAGCGACACTTTCTTTTCTTCCTAAAAGTGTCCTGGTTCTTGTGTGGGCCCTCCTGGCTGGTTCCTGGTCTGTTGTCATCTTCCTGGGGTCTGTACATGCATCTCGGATCCATTTTGGCTCTCCTCTACTGAAATAGCTGTGTTCGCGGGGAATTTTGACACTATTGCGTCAAAAAACGCCCCATATCCGGTTTGTGGTGTCGTAAATTGACCCACAGTCATTTCCGCCGCATTAATGTTGTTTTGCTTTACGAGTTGACGCTGCGGTGTGAGTAAAAAAAAATGACTCACACCTGTGATTTGCGCCGCCGTGCTTCAAAGTATAAATTTGACGCCCGCACGGCGCACCAAAATGGCGTTAGCCGGCAGTATTATTTTTGACGTAAAAATGCGCTGGCCTAAGTGATTTGTCTGTTGTGTCACTAGACCGTAGTGCGACTCTAAGGGAGGTGAAACCGGCTGGACTCTGTGAAGAGTTATCGAACAGCCAAGAAGTAAAGTATTCCGCGATTGCTCTGTAGGGCGACTGTGTATTTCTATTGCTCAAATACACGCTTGCATTGAAAAAACAGTAAGTTGCAACAGTAAGTTGCTCGCTTATTTACAGTGGTGAAATTATGAAGTAGCCTGAGTGTAGACATCTAAGTAAATGTATGCTGTACAGTAAAGTAACATGCATGCTTTAGCATAGCGCGTGCAGAGCCGTCTGTTTGTTACATTAATGTGCTCAATGATCATGGAGCTTCATTTTAAAAGAAGTAACCCAAATTTGAACCTTTGTCGATAACTTAACAGGCACTGATAAGTTAATAGACGGGCACTTCGAATTAGTGTGCAGTTGTCTATCGGTCAGTAGACTATAGAGCGTCTCTTTAAGGGAGGCCGATGGGACTCTATGAAGAATTATAAAACAGTCCCCGGGTGAGGCATAGCACGGTTGCTCTTTAGTGCGACTCTGTATATCTGCTGATGAAATACAGGTTTTCATTGATAAGCAGTGAACCGCTGGCATGTTTGCAGCAGTAAAGTTATTCAGTGGCACATGTTCTCACTCACTTTGACTCTCTCATTCTCACTCAAAGATTCATTCACTCACTGTCACTCACTCATTCTTAGTCACACTCTCTCACACTAGCTCACACTGATTCTTGCATATTCTATCTCAGTAATCCGCTCTCATTCACTTGCATTCTTACTCATTTATTCTCACTCACACTCACTCTTGACACTCAAGCTCACTCATTTTCATTTACTACTTGTCACTGGCTCTCAGACTCACTTTCACTCACACAGACATGCTCACATATACAAATAGACACATACTCACACAAACACACCCTGTCTCTTTCACACAAACTCTCACGCCCAAGCACAGGGCTGGTCTGTGGAACCAAAAGCAGCCCTGGTACAAATGCTCAAACCAGCCTCATTCTTTGTCACTTTCTGCGATCTCTCTATTTCTCTCTCACTTCTCCCTCTCTGATCTCTTTCTCTCTGCCCCCCCCCCCCTTCCTCTCTATCTCTTCATACCTCTCTGTGCATATTGAATTAACCCCAGGGAGTTGGGGAGTTGGGGAAAGTGACAGGGGCATCAAAAGTAGCCCTGGGCTTTCAAAACCAGCCTCCAAGGGCTCCAGCCCACTAGGAAAATGGCCAGTGGAATAAACGACCTGCACAGCAACGAGCGAGCATGCACACAACCTACATTTAAATGTATTTTTCTACTTACCTCAGCTGCCTGTGAAAGTCTTGTTCCTGCTCCTGCAGTTTTATTACACCAAAAGTGAAAAATAGACAATTATTCACTGTTGGAGTAAACAAATGCCACAAGAGGGAGAATGGAGCACCAATGGCCATTAGAGCAACAACCCCCCCTGTATTCTTGGCACTGATTTTGTCACCTCCGAGGAGCGGGAATCACGAAAGCAGAATCATCAGAGGTCACAAAGCTCAGGCCAGGTATCGCAGTTGCAAACCCTGGCAAACTCTCAGTACATCTATGGTGCTGTGTCTGTGAAACTGTCCTCATATGTTTAGTGTATACACCATGCAAAAGCCAAACTTATTGACTTTGTCTTTGCTTGTTTTAGTCGGTGACCAATAACTAACTTAACCTTGCACAACTGATTAATTGACAATGTGTTGTTACAAGTCAAAAGATATGGTGTATGGGCAAAATTAATTTTGTGGTCAGATTCTGTACTTTAATTGCATGAACACTGATAGGAAGGCAAGTAAAAAAACTGCATGGTATAATTTAAATTGGACTGGGAAATGTGAGCCTGTAAACATCTTGGTTCAAATGTTTTTGGCGCTTGTTTTTGGAGCTTTTGCACATGATTTACAGATTGGAAACTAAAGCACGCAGGTGTTAACTGTCCCCTATTGTACACCTTACTGCCACTAATGCCTTGGTCTGCACAGGAAGGTAGGAACAAATAAAATCTGGGACTGAAATGTTTATAGAGGCACAGGGTGCAAAAGGCACAAAAGATATTACAGAAGTCACCGCATAAGCTTTGCTTTTGCACCTGACCCATATTGCAGATGTGGGTGCAGGGACAAATCAACTGTCTGGCACAATTTAGGTTCAAGTTCTCATATACATAAGAGGGCTAACAGACAGAAATTGAGGTTTTTAGACTATAAATGGTGTATTTATACTCTGTGCCGAATTTGCGCCTTTTTTTACGCAAATTCAGCACAAACATAACTTCATATTTATATTTTGATGCTAGACCCGTCTAGTGTCAAAATATTGGAGTTTGTACTGTTTTTTGGATGTGTGAACCCACCTTGCATCAATGAGATGCAAGGTAGGCATTCCCATCCAAAAAATAATGCTATCCCCAAAGTGCCATATTTATCCCCTTTGCTAAAATGATGCACAGGTGGGAGGCGGACCCAAATAATGGCATTAAGCTTGCTTTGTGCAGGTATTTAACTCCTGGGTAGACCAAGCGCTGGAAGACCTGTGGACCCATTCCATGGTCAAACACCATGGAATAGGTCCACAGGTGCCCACCTCAAGCCCCAGGAACACCACCACCCATACCAGAGGGACACCAGAGGATGGGGGACCCCATCCCAGGTAAAAAGGGTAAGTATAGGTAAGTATTTGTGTTATTTTTGCACTGGGTGCAATGGTCATGTCCAGGGGACACGGGTCCCCTGTGCTGGCCATTGGGGTGGTGGGCATGACTCCTGTCTTTCCTAAGACTGGAGTCATGTTTTAGGATGGTTGTGCGCCTGGAAATGACGCAAGGCTGGTTAGCAGCATTTTTTTTTTGCCGCTAACCAGCCCAAAATAATTTTTTGACCACAACCTCCTATTCCCATACCGCCATCCCCACTCGGCTAGTGTCATTTTTATTGACGCTAGCCGAGCTTAGTGCCTGCTTGCGCCATTCCATAAACATGGTGCCCGGCTGGCGCTCAGGAATGGCGCAAGCCCGCAGTAAACTTTTTGGTGCAAAACTGACAGCGCAGTTTGCACCAAAAAGGTGAAATATGCCCCTCAATGGGCAAGTAAGTGAAGAGGTACAACATCAGAGGACCAGACATGTCACAATGAAAATGTAGGGCACCTCTTTAAATCTCAGAGTCTTTGCTGCAAAAAAGCAAAACCCACATCCCTTACAAAAATGGGAAAATGGATACAATAAACCAACACACAAAAGCGTAATCCACCAAGGACCCGAAAAAAAGGAACATTGTCTCCAAAACAAGTCGATTTTTTGCTACCACGTACAAAATAGCTCTTTAACTCGCAAGTTGACCTTTGAGGCCTATGCCTGGGGAGTTGCCTATTCTGAATATACGTCGCTACATATAAATTGCTTTTGGGATACAGCGGTACGGTGCTTCAAAAAACATAACAAATTATTCGTACTGTGCTGCGCGCCACTGCGGACAGGCATACCGAGGAGGAAGGCGGGGGGCGGGCTGAGAGAAATTGTTAATTTCCCTTACAGTATTTGCAGCAATCAAGGATTTGTCATCTGAAATTGACCCTTCAGGTTCGCTGCATAAAAATGAGACAAGGAATGTGATGTACCCACTGAAGGCGAGGATGGAAGTGACAGAATCAGTAATGAACTGCTTCCCGCGTGATGTGGAAAGAGCTGCGCATGTTCTTGCTGGGTACTTATTTTAATTTCTTGAGAGTCGGATCGCTCTCGCCGACATTTATTCGAGGACCACTTAGAACCATGGGGGATAGCCAGACCCTGAAATCGGCCCAGAACCGTGATTGTGTGCAGTGTCAATCAGGATCTGTGGATGAGCCGTCGAGCTCCCATTGCGCATTCACTAGAGAGTGTTCTTTTTTTTATGAAAAACAACTTTTAATTGCTGCAGAAAGTGTGAAACAACGCCAGTTAAGAATCATTCTTCAAAATGCGACTAGCGATAGCCCTACAGCACGTCTGGCCCGTTAGTGACTCCTAACTTCCATTTGTTTTATTTGTTCGTGTATAATTGTGCTGCCTTTGTGTGCTGTCCCGATAAAGGAATAAGTTTCTCATCTAAAGTGCAATCAGCCTAAAAGGTGTATTATGTTTAAGCTCTCTTTGCGATGTATCGTTTTACCACTTTTACTTTCAGCGTCTCCGCTGTTCCCAAAACACACATAAGGCCCTTGCAGAATCAGGTGGGCCATAAAGGGCGTACAAAAATTGCAGCAGCCCGGTATTGTTAGGGCTGGACTAGAGAATCAACTCCACCTTGCAAAAATGCTCAAACCAGCTCAGCTCCATTTGTCTGCTTGTGCAACATTTCACTTTCCATTCATCCATTCATCCATTCTCTTACTCTCCTTCTCTCCTCTTCCCCCTCTCGGATTGTGTTATCTTTACCCCCCCCCCCATCCCCCACACACACCCTTTTCTCTCTTGAAACAACCAATGTCCGGTGCAAATAACATCGAGGATCTTGGGAAAGTGACAGTGGAACCAGGATTTGCCCCGGCCCTATAAACTGGCCTCCAAGTTCTCCAGCCGTCAGAGAAATGCCCAGTGGAATTTTGTCCTGGCAATCGGCTCAACTAATTTATAACCTACATACTGCGTGTTTGTGTTCCTCCAATGTGAGGGTCTGTGCTGGGTATCCACTGCACACAAGTGCTACAGAGCAGCTTCCACCTCTCCTCGACTTCAGATCTTTCAGGTCCCACCACCAAAGTCCCCTGGACAACTGTGAAAACTGTAAAATTCATTTACAAATAAAGCTATTTTTTCAGGCAGCCTGGCATTGTATCACAAAGGCCCAGATTTATCAAAGGATTGCGCTGAAGGTGATGCAGGGCAAACAATTCTTAAAACATATTTATCAAGCTATGCAAGACCACCTTGCCTGGCCCTGCGTTGCTTGGTAAATCTGGAACAACGCAAGGCAGCGCAAATCACTGTCTTGCACTACTCTGTACTGGGAAGGCGTTACATGGATGGAGACTGGGTGTTCCCATGCATCCACCCGTGTAATTAGCTGCCTATCCAGATTTACCAAGACAGGTAAACCTGGGAAGGCGTCAAGATGCTACGCCTTCCTGACGGAGGCCCAAAGAGGAGAAATACATTTATTCATTTTAAAATTTTCCTCTTTCTAAGTCTGCTGCATTCTGCAGCACATTTAGAAATAAAAAAAACACCTCTAAGGATTATCTTTGTGCAGCAAGTGAAGGAAGTGACAGATAGGTGTCACTTGCTGTACAAAAACAATTCTGCCTGCAATGCAGACAGCCTTGACCATGGCACTAGGGTGCCTGGGCACAAGTGTGCCTGCACTGGCACCAGGCAGCACACAGGGCACCAGCACAGGGAGAGAGCAGGAATGCAACATATCTTGACAGATGTGACATGTTCCTGCCCTCACCACTTGGCACAGCACAGCATGCTGTCTTGCTGCATTGTGCTGTGTCAATTAATGATAAATCTGGGCCATGGTATTTAAGACATCAGTATTCTAGTGCCCTGTTACTACATAATGAACTTTTTAGCATGGGTGTTGTTCTATTCTAATATAGTGGTGAGTGACACAAGGTATGTGCCCTGCACACATGCATTTCACAAATCAATGTTACCTTTGGATTGCACTCAGTGGCTGCCATGCATTAAGTATGACCAATAGCCACTGTTAATTAGGTTTAATTGATTATTAGAATATCCAGAAGACCAGAGAAAGGGTCACAAATTGTAACCCACAAATTGTAACCATTCAGGAAGTATCTTTTTGTTGGTGGTCAGTTTAATGCCTGCATGTACAGTTTTCCTTTCTAACTATGATTGTTCAATATGTTAAATTTAGATTTGACTGATATCCTCTGTGTTAATCCCCCGGTAACATATAGGTCTGCCCTTTTTATGTCGAATGTGCAATTGGTTTAACCTGTTGTTAAGTATTGTGGGCTTTTAACCACGCCCACTGCACACTCATCACTATCACTCGTTTGTTGGCTTGCCTTTCAATAATCCGTTGTTATCATTGGTAAATGCTTTACATTTGTCCCTCCTTGGGATGGTGTTGTTACCGCCTTGTAGACTGCCCCTGTTACATGGATAATTGTGCGATTGCCGATATGTTTGACTGTGAGCAAACTTCTTTTTCTTTTTGTGTCTCTCCTTCGTGCTCATGCTCATAGCGGCCATGGCGCTTTAATCAGATCTCTAATGTCAACTGTTTTATTTTATAGTTTCAATTTAAGTGGAAAGAAAAGTCCATTTAGGAATTTACAATGCTAATAGCTCTAACTCCAGCAAATGCGAAACCCAATGCATTGCAAATGCTTGTACTTTCTTTGACAAGTCTCGAGCTGCCGATCTGAAAATGTTTTGCATCAGCTGATCAGTTAACTGAATCAGTTAGCCACTTTATTTGTCACTCCACTGAACTCAGAATTGTACAACCTGTAACTGTTAATTAAGCGCAACCTCTGCTTTGTGCCCACACCCGTCTACCAGGCAATTCAGAAAACAGCCTTATGTAAGGTGGGAAGGCGTGTGCGGCCATCTGCAGCAGTTAACTAATCCTAGTCATTATTTTCAACAACTAAAATGTATTGGAACGTGCACTTTTCCAATTACAAAAGCATGACAAATAAGCATAACATTGTAATACCGTTATATCTCAATAGCAAAATGAACAGTTACTGCATAGTAATCTTATTAGCGAAATTCTTCCTAACATGAAAACATCCATTACAATCAACAACACCGTCAACAGAACTAACATTACATCAATGAATCCCTAATTTTGCATGCTATGCCTCATTCCGTCTCGGAAACCTAGGAATAGGGAGGGATTGTTGGACCTGCTAAATATTGCACCCTGTTGTATCTGTATATACCAGGTAGGTATTATATCACAAAATAATTGCAGGCCAATGGGTGCTTCTGTGTATTTTTTGGTGGAAAACGTTACATGTCCCTACAAAATAAAGACATATGCTGGGTTTGTGATCATCTCCCACCTACTAAAGTTTAAAACAAAGTGCTTCTTGAGGGTTATTTGAAGTTCACCCAATATCTACCAGGTGGAAGTTCTAAAGGGCTGAGAGACCCAGCCAGAAAAAGATCGACCACCATTATGGATTATTTATTCCTAAGTACAATGCTGTGATAGAGTTTGACGACTTCAGCACTTAGGAGTGCCAGAGTGGTTGTATGAGTACTCACAGGTGCTCGATTTCCACCTTACCCAATGAGTGGAGGGAACTGAAGTGATGTTACAGTGCTTTAAATTAATGTCTTATTACCCATACGACCCTCGACCGCGACCCTGTCCTAAACCAATGAGTTAGTGCCCAATACACAATAGGAAAGAAAACGGGAAATGATCTCTAGCCCCACCCACTGTCCATTTAAGGCAATTAAATGCATACCTTACCTAAGCACTTCCTGTTTTGTTTCCAGTTTTCATTGGGACTTGCATGAAACGCAGCAGTGGCTGCCGGTTTTCCCACCTCCACCTTGTTGTAGGGTATCCCCATGTGCAGCGCTTTGGAGGGCCCTGGGACCTTCGTGGGAGTGAGAGGCAATGTTGAGATTTGCTGTGGGCCTCCTGTGACATCCTTTATGCAGGTGGTAAGTGACCCTGGTGGCCGGGAGGTAATAGGTCCTTCTGTGGTTTCCTCTTTCTCCGCCGTGGGGTGGGGACGGGCGACATTGGGCGATATTGCTAAATGGAGTTGTTTAATTGCTCCGCTCTCGGCATGGGGGCTTGGGGGGAGCATGGGCTTGCCCGGTCTCCCCCAGGGCTTATCAGGCTGCAGTGGGAGAATCCACCACGCGGAGGGTTTTGATTGGAGTAGGGGCAGTGAAGGGCGGGCGCAAAGGGTTGGGTATAAGAGCAAGGGGTAGGGTGTGGGCGGCCTCTTTGGCCGTTTGCCGCACCCAGTAGGCGTTTCGCATATTTGGTCCCACCCGCCTTCCCATATCGTTGGTACTTGTTCTTCTGGGGACTATGGCTTTGGGTATCTGCTTTAATAGTTCAGGTCTATGCTTAGGATGCAGTTGTATTGGTGTTTTGTTTATGCCGCTGGTAGACAGGTCTGGTTAGCGGAGTTTTTCACAGAAATGCTTGGGGGGGAAGGGGATGGAGGCAAAAAGATGAGAGGGCAGGGAGTTTTCACAAGGAACACAAAGGGAGGAAAGGCAAGGGTAACTACAGACGGTGGACGGCAGGACAGATGGGTAATGGATTGGTCATGTCAAGGTGGGGATGGGAAAGGGGTATTGTTGAGGGGTAAGTTTTAGGGGGGGAGGGGTTTAGGAAGATATATGTATTAGTGAGGAATTATTGTCTTGTAAGGGTTAATGCCAAGGGTAATGTTTTCTATACCAGACCTGTGCTATTAAAGTGGCCTTTTACCCCTTAAAATGGTGTGTGGTGTTTTTGTACGCCATCTCGCCCTATCCGCTCTGTTGCACATGTTGGTAGCCTCCTTTTTTACTCTGCTGTGGTGCTCCTTAGTTGTTTCTCTGGTGGGGCAAAGGGTGGAGTGTGCCCTGTTTAGATGTGACCGGTGCCTGGAGCAGTGCGCAGTATGGAAGCAGGCTTCATTGTGCATGGGCATTCTTGCTGTCACCCAGCGGCTGTTGATTCCTTGTTTAGGGGAATTATGGTCAGCTGTTGAAGTTTTCACGTGCGCACACGCAGCATAAATGAGCAGAACGCTAACCACTTTTGTCTTCCTCTGCTTGTGCACAGTTGGTGGAGTGTCCTGTTTGCAAAAAAGGGGAACCAGGCTGCCAAACAGGCATTGCTTCTCTCCTTCCCCGGCTTCTTCGTCTTCTTCGCTGTTGCTGTCTCCTTCTCCGCCTCCTTCCAAGAAGAAATGGTTAGGAAAGGAGGATACGTTGAGACAGATTATTGTAGAGACTTTGCATTCTCTGAAGATACATAAGAAGGCTTCTCATGTTTCAAGGGAACACGAGCTTTACTCTGATGTTTCTAGTTCCTCTTGTTCTGATGACTCTACACAGGGTTCCTTGGACCATAGAGGCAAGTATATTTCTAAGGACATGTTGCCTGAATTGCTGACCCATATTCAGGACAATATGGGATTTCCTGATGAGGCTGTGTCCAACACTTCAAGAGAGACTGTTTTGCTGCAATTCAAGAAACTGCCTAGTGTGGCTTTACCCATTCATCAGTTTGTAATGGATGTGTTGTAGAATGAATAGAGAGATCCTGAATGTACTGCTATGCCCCGGTTTATGGCAAAACTTTACCATTTGGAGAAGACTGTCCAACATGGATTCCATTGTCACTAGGCTGGTGGGAGGTCATCAATAACTGATGACAATATTCTGAAGGATGTGGCAGATAAAAAAGTAGATTCCTCTATGAAGAATGCTTATGCTAGGCCACATCTCGCTTTGCATATGGATGTGAATGGGGGCTTTGTGGCACAGTCTTTGTTATGAGACTTTAAGACCCTTTTCAAAACTATACAAGAAAGTGGCCAGTGTCCTGACCTCTTGGAGTTTATGGAGAGGCAGTGAGAGTTCCTGTTGGACATTGTCTTTAATTCAGTAAGGGTGTCTGCCCTGTCCTATGGAGCCTCTAATGCTGCTAGGCAGGAACTTATTTATTAAGGGTTGGAATACTGATGGGCACAGCAATCTATAACGTTGCGTATGCCCTTTACAAGGTCTCTCCTGTTTGGTTGTGAACTGGAGTAGAAGTTGCATAAAGTTTTTAAGGAACTGAAGCATGCTTTCCCCTTTCAGAAACATCAGCGTGCTAAGCCTTTCTTTGTTGTGTCCTCCTCCAAGTCATTTTGTCAGCCTTTTCACAGGCAATAGCCCTCTTTGGGGAGCCAAAAGTTTCAGGGAAAGGGCTTTCAGGGGAAGTTTCAGAAGTAACCACACACTGAGCCTGGACATGACATGCAGCAGTCCTGAGTATGCTGCTCACCGCCCCTGGAAGTCCACCTATGGTAGGTGGGAGACTGTGTGTTTCGGGAGAGTCGGGGCCCCATGATGTCCGACCAATGGCTACTGAAAATTCTGGTTGAGGGTTGCCAGATAGAATTCCTTACCTCAACACCTCCTCCAGGAACTGTTGTGACTCCTGTTCCACAGGATCTGGTGAAACACTAAGCTTTGCTGTCAGGAATCAAGTCTCTTCTAGAGAAAAAAATCATTGTTCCAGTTCCACCTGCCCAAAGGGGGGGTCAGGGGTATATTCTATTGTATTGCTGATACCGAAGGTGACACGGGGTTTCCAGATAGTAATCAATCTCAAATCCCTGATGAAGTTTGTTCGGAAGATTCCTTTCAAGATGGAAACCCTGCAGTGTATCATTCCGTTGATTCGGAAGGGTTATGTCATCCCTGTGTTGGATCTTCAGGATGTGTACCTTCATATCCTCGTAGCTCTAGAGTTTCCGATGTTTCTGCGGTTTGCGATGCTGGGTCACCATTGGCAGTATTGTGTCCTCCACTTCGGCCTTCGATCCTCACCAATAATGTTTACAAAGGTGGTGGCTCCCTTGGTTTCTCTTCTACATCTCCAGGGAATTTCCATCTTCCTATACCTGGACAACTGGCTCCTTTAGGCTCCTTCGGTTCCAGTTCTGCAGCAACATCTAGCACTGACCATTCATATGCTAGAAGCTCATGGCTTTTTCATGAATTTCCCAAAATGCAGCTTCCAGCCAGAGACTCTGAAACTGTTTATCAAAGAGGAGTTCAACACAATTCAGGATGGGGGTTACTTGCTCAGTCCAGGATCTTGAAACTACAGTCTCTGTTACATGTGTTGTTGGCCCAGAAGTCTACAACAAGTTTTCATTGGCTGGAAGTCCAGGGTCATATTGCGGCCACTGTATTCATGGTCCAATGGGCCTGTCTTCATATGAGGCCATTGCTGTAGAATCTCCAAAGATTTGTGCAGTTTCTCATTCGGAACATGTCTCATAAGATTCCATTGTCAACGAACATGATCTCCAGTCTGCAATGCGGGTTGGACTCCTCCAAACTCAACAGGGGTATGTTGATGCATCCCTCCCCTCCGGTTAGGCTGATAACAGATATGAGGGCCTTGAGATGGGGTGCTACTTTGACTCACGGGTTGGTCCAGGGTCATTGGCTTCCATCAGAGGAGAGACGCTCCTCAAATTAGAGTAAACTGTCAGCAGTGGAGAGAGTCCTGCATTGTTTCCAGCCAAATCTGTTTGAGTACAATGTGTTGGTGTGCTCAGATAATACAATGGCTGTTGCCTACATCAATCATCAGGGTGTGATTGCCTACTTCAATCATGAGTCAGTCACTCAATCAGGTGGCCTGTTTGATTGCACACTGGGTGAAGAGTCATCTTCATTCGATCCGGGCTCAACTAATCACAGGTGTGGACAATGTGATGGCAGACTCCCTGAGCCAGAAGCCGTCATCCCTGGACCTGAAACTCTGCCCATTGGTGTTTTATTTGATTTGCAGGAGATTCGACTGTCCCTGGCTGGATCTGTTCACCTTCACGGTGAACTCGCGACTGCCCCTGTTCTGTTCAAGGAGTCTAGAGGAAGGTGCTTGGGGAGCAGACACCTTGTCAATCCAGTGGCCTCAGGGACTCCTCTATACATTCCCTCCCTTTCCCCTCATTCAACCTTTTTTGATGAAGGTCCAGCTGTACAAGTGGTGGCGGTCCTTCCCTTTTGGCCTTGGAGGTCTTGGTTCCCTTTGCTGTGGAGTCTGGCTGTTCATCCTCCTTGGATTCTGCCAATGGTCCCCTCTCCCTTGATGTTACTGTCCAGGCTGTTTCTCAGTTTCTTTCTGTCTGCCCCTTTGGTGAAATCTTCTGTCCCTTCGTGGGATCTTTCCTTGGTTCTTCATGCTCTGCAGTCTGCACCCTTTGAGCCTCTGATATATGTGGATGTGGAATATCTTTCTTACAAGTCACCTTTCTGGTAGCTATTACATTTGCTAGGCATTGGAGAATGCTGTGGTAATGAGACTTGATCCAGGTTTTCTTCATAAGATTGCTTCCAAATTCCATTCTTCACAAGAACTTATCTTACATTGTTCTGTCTTTCTCCTTCTCCTGAGGAGCATTTGATGCACTTGCTGGATGTGAAATGTGCCTTATCTGTATATGTGAACAGAACTGCAGCTTCTAGGACAACTCACAGACTTTTAGTCTTGCAGGGCTTGGGAAGGCAGCCTCTAAGTTGACCCTCAGTTGCTGAATAAAAGACACAATTTCCTTGGCTTATCAGGCTGCTGGATTGCCCTACGGCTATCAGGCACATTCAACCAGGAGTCTATCTGCCTTTTGGGTTGCCTTTAAGGGGGCTTCTTTGGAGGAAAATTGCTGTGCTGGTAAGTGGGCTTCTGAATCCACATTGTCAAACATTATCATTTAAACTGCGCACAACCTTCCCACTTGAATTTTGGTAGAGGAGTCTTGCAGGCGGTAGATGGTTCTGACACTGTTTGACATGCTTGTTTTATTTGTTTCAATAAATCACTGTATCTTACACTTGTCTGTGTAGGGTGGTCTTTCAGTCTTGGACTTTACATCCACAAACACCTTTGCTTGGAGTTTTGCACTGGTATGCTTCATTGGTTGAGGAGTGGGTTGAGGATGAGGGACGTAGAGGTAATTACCTGATTACTTACCATTACTCCTCATTACTCTTAGTCGTACTCATTCTTGACCCAGTCCTACTTCCCACCCACCATCCCGGTATCAGGCTTTTGTAAGACCTGGTATGTCAGGAAGTGCTGAGGTAAAGTATGTGTTTGAATGCCTTGGCTGGCTCAGGCCTTTGTGGGGCTTGGTACAGCAGGAAGTGCTGAGGTAACGTGTGTGCTTAAATGCCTTAGCTGGAGGGTGGGTGGGGCTAGGGAGCATCTCATGTTGTGGATTGGCCACTAACTCATTGGTTTAGGACTGGGTCAAAAGCGAGTAGGATGAAGAGTAATGAGAATTTATGGTAAGTAATCAGGGCATTCATCAAACAGTAAGGGGTAGTGAAAGTGACATCACACACACTCTACTACATAATAACATTACAAAGCTGACCTGATCTCTCAGCCATTGACCCTCCCACAGCTTCCTTTTGCTGCTGGAGTAAAACAATGGCAAGGAGTAAAACACTCTAGAAACAAGTGACTTAGGGCCCTGTTTACTTGTTGTTGTTGCTGCTTTCATAGAGAACTCCTAGATCAGGAGGAGGCAAGACCTATGATCTCTCTGTGTCTGTCATCATATTTAAAAGTGCCAAATATTCACACCAGACTAGCTCCAGAACTGCACTTTCATCAAAACCAAAGGCCCAACACTTGTGTCAGAAAAAAAGGCACTGTCATCCAAACTGAGCACCATGACACTAGCAATATTTAAGAACTTTTCTCTTTAAGTAGGTTGAACAAAAGATAACTCTGTTGCTGCATCACAGTGCTTGACAATACTTGGCATACAGGGATACCTGGGACATACAATGGGCATTGATTAACGTAAGGGGTTACTGATGCAGATCATGGGAATTGACTGGTTTATGGGAATAACTTGTGAACATCATGATAAAGACTATCATTTGGCTGGGCAGGTCAATATTTGGTACAGAGCCCTACATGATGATATTAACTGCCACAAGACGGAAATACCTGAGCACAAATGACATTAGTTATGTTAGTAAAAGTGAAAAACAGTTGTTAGTGGACAGAACTGGAAAATCGCCAAAAATAAAACCTAGAATTCGAAATATTTGGAGTGTATTTTCATAAAGTGACAACATTATATTTTGAACAAAATGAAAGGATATGCAAATATTTCAAGTTGATATATTAGTCATTATTTCTTCAAGAACAAAAGTCACATTCTTGTTGTGAAGTTAGTTTCTATCATAACCCATGCATGGCATTTCTATATCTTTATTGGTAACTAATTATTATCAGGTTATTGCTCTGTACATTTTAGTCTTTGAGCTCAGGTAATTAGATCAGAGTAGCTTAACTCAGTTATTCACACCTCTACAATTTGTCTTATCTAAGTAGTAACTTTCCTGTGTAAAAGTGGAGATTGTGAATTCTCTGTCGTAGATAGCCTGACACATGCATGCCAAGGAATCTACTTAGAAGTGGAAGAATAGGGCAATGGAGGGAAGGGAGGTGAACAGGGCATGTTTTTAAAATTCCTGCAAACATCCTCAATCCGTGAAATTGGTCTTTGAGACATTTTCCTTGTTAGGTTGTATTGCAAAGAAAATAATTGGTCTGTATTTTAAAGCATTGCTCGGGGGAGTGGCCCTAAAAATAAAAACATAAGGTTAAACTCACTCAGCATATGGCTTGGTACCGTGGAGGCCTACCTCCAACCCCAGAATTACCTTCCTACATGTTCCATCACACATTAGTCAATAATACACAGTTTTTGGGTTAGGCGTTGTAAACCGCCAGCCTTTTTTTTTTTTTTTTTTACAAAACAACAACATTTTCATAAGTCAATCATCATTCCAACGTTTATACACAGTAACCCATAATATTTACAGTTTAATTTACATGTGTAGATGTCTAGCCTTAAAAGAGACACTAATACATCTGGTTTCCGAACACTATCTAAAATCTGTTACTGTGTATCCCAATTCGGTGGCTGCGGATGAGATCATGACTGGTCCTAATGGTGACTCCTGATCCTGCATCTACCCCTCCTGCTAAGTGACTCGAGGTGGATCCCTCCATATGGGATGACCCAACCCCCAGCAACCCATTTGGGTGGAATCTTTATGCAGAGGGCTTACTTGCCCGCCAGGTGCCTACCTTGGGCGCTCCCTCCACCCCTCGGTCCTCCCCCCAAGAGCCAGTGCTAGCTTAGTGCCCACTGCGCATGCATGAGTGGCTGGCCCTAAGGACCAGATGCCAATGATTGCTCGCAACCCCCTGGATGTTCCTTTCGATTTCCTGCCAGTAACCCCTTGGAGGGTCCAGTGACATTGCTGTCATGCTCATGTAGGAAAGTTAGGCTGAATTGCCCCACCAATCATGATTTCACCCTGCCACAGGCCAGCATAGTAAACATACTATCTGGCCTGCCCCTACTCACTCCCCTACTGAGCGCGGTGCACCAACCAAGCCAACGAGTTCTCCAAAAACATCTCATTGCTAGCCCTCGACTGGTGCACCTTATCCTGCAGGGAGAAACATTCACCCTTTGTGCATCTGTAGGGTATGCGGCCAATCTGGGCAGTCTAAACAGCTTGGCACCTTTATTGTTTATCCATCTCACTGAATCAGTCAGAGCCCTGACCAATTTGTCGCCCCTCCACTGCAGCTAGGGAATGATACTTGAACAAGCGAGCATCGCCTTAGAAATCTCTCAGCCAGACAACGAATTTCTGAGACCACCAATTCAGGCACAAGCCGCCGTCCGATATGAACCAAGTCATTACCACCTAGGTACAGAATGATAGTGCTAGGAGGCGCGCACCCCCACTGCAGCATTGTGTCCAGTACAGACCTCAAATATGCAAGGTGCAGTCCTCCACAACCACAGAAAGCAAGGTCTTACCCTGCCTGCAGTGGATGCGACCCAATCACACCATTGTATACAGCTCTCCGCACATGAAAATGGCCGATGACCCAAACATTTGTGATCCGGTTCATTCCTTGGGCTAGTGCTGCACACACCAAGCAGCCTCAAATATGGTCCTGAACCCTTCAATGCCCACATGCATCCGTAAAGAAACCCAAATCCCTGTTGGTCTTCGGCTGCCCCCACCACACAATGGTTCCATTAAAGTCGCACAAGAATGACTCCCTAAACCTCATGTCCTGCTTGACCTCACCTGAGAGGTGTGTTGATGTTTCACTTTCAGTCCTGACATGGCCTGGGCAATAGAACGGGATCAAGGGTATCCCATAGGAATGAGCCGTACAGGGAAATTAAGCTGCCCCACCACACATGCAGCTGATGTAGCATGACCTTCTTAGCTCACAGGCATGCTTGCAAGGCCTGGGGAAAAGGCTGTAACCTTCTCCAGTGGAAGCCTGGACACCCCTGCCACAAACTCTAACTCAATTTCCAGAAACTCAATCGTAGTTGCTGGCCCTACGGTCTTGCCCTGAGCCAGTTGGGCCTCAAAATGCCCTATCAGTTTCTGAAAGGTCTTCAAAGCCTCAGCGCATCGATCAGAGCCAGCTCGACCAAGGGGTAGAAAGTCATTTGGTGTCTCGACTTATGCCTAAAAACCCATTCAAGAAACATGCTAAACTTCTCATAATAGGAACAGGACACGGAGCAGGCCATCAACATACACTTATCAAAGTAGTGGGCTCCTTCAAGCTGAAAACCCAGGAGATAGAAATCCTCTGGGTGGACAGGAAACAATCGGAAGGCAGGCTCAATTTCAGACTTCGCTGTCACAGCTCCCGCTCCAGCTCTCTGAGCATCTTGTTCGCATGATCAAGGGAAGCATACTTGACTGAGCATAAAGCATCATCAATAGCCTCATTCACAGAACTACCCTTGGAGAGTGACAGGTTATGAATCAATCTGAACTCCCCTGGTTCTTTTTTAGGAACCACCCCCAGGGGTGAAAAAACAAAACCATCAACAGGGACTAGGTCAAAAGGGCCCGTCACGCAGCCCAGACTCAGCTCCTTTAGAATCTTTGCCCTAGCCACACCCAGGCTGAATAAGAGAGATTGCTGGCTTTTTCAGTAAGTGGAGCCCACATAAACTGCTGCCCGAATCCTAAGCCTTCCTTAATACCCTTATATAATGTCTGAGCTGCTGCATGGTTAGTGTAAGAATTGCGCAAGGGAACCATTGCCAGTAAGTTAACTGGGGAGGGAGCTTTGCCAAATTTAAAGTGGTCATTCCTGCTTTTTGGTGCCCTTATCTCTTGACTTTTTATAACACTTACATTCTAGATCAGAGGCCTGACCACAGAACGAACAGCAATGTTTGAATCTGCAGATTCCAGGAGGTCGGGTAAAAGAACACCGGTTGAAATTCCATCAAGACCCTTTCTTTGTCTCCCCCTGTCGGGCCACTGGTGAAGCCTGTCCCCACCCAAAAGAGCTGAACATTGGTACTATCTGGCTGATTCATATACTGGAGCCAAGTGATAATATCCATCTGGTACCATCCTAGGGTGGTCCTATTGGCTTTAATCCTCCTAAACTCCTTATCATAATCCTCCCAGGCTGTCCCACCATATTCGTCATGCGCACCCATAATCCTAATCTGATAACAAGCCAACCTCACCCCCAGATCATTAAAAAGCTCTGTCATAATGGCCTGATATATCGAGAAACCCCTGATCCAATTCACAAGAGTCTCGTCATCTGTCTTCTTATGTGTCCAATGGCCACAGTTCCTAGGATGCGCTTTCTTTATAATGCTTGACCTCCTCTTTCTCAGGCTTGTCTACCAGCAAATCAAAAATGTCCACATACGCACCTTTCCATATATTCTTCTCCACCTCTATTGATACATACAAACCCAATCACTCATGTTCAAAGTGAATATCACACAAACCATTAGGAGATAAAGAGGGCTCAGTACCTGTAGTCGCTGTCCCCTCGGCAGGGGGAGAAGTCACCATAGCTGCCACTCCCCTAGGAATGGTGACTCTCACTACGGTACTCAACGCAGCAGGTGTTTTGCTCAACGACGACACAGGAACCCCCTCAGCCTGCGGGACCTGATTCCCCGCCGGAACTGAAGAGGTAGCGAGGGAAGCCCCATAGGCATAGGGTGACCACCTGTCCGTAAATTTCACGGACTGTCCGTAATTTCGCCCTGCCGTCCGTTGTCCGTGATGAAAGTCTTCACGGACAGCATTTGTCCGTAATTTTAGCCTTTCATCTAAAGGACAAGGGAGGGAGGGCGAAATTACAGGCAGATCAGTCTCCCCAGCTGGACTGGAAGGCAGGGAGTCTCCTGTGCTCTGAGGGAGGGGCAGACGGATAAGAATCAGACCTTCTTGCCAGGGGGTCTCCTTCCCTAAAGACATGCAAATGTGCCCAACTGGTAAATCTGCAAATACAAAGGGGCTTGAAAACCTCCATTGACTTTACTAAAAGGAGTCACTTGAAGTTTTCTGGTGGCAAAGATATTTCTTTTAGAGAGGTATTGTAATGGTGTTCCAAAGTGAGGTGTGGGGTGTGTGGTTTTAATGGAGTGTTATAACATTTTTTAGTACTAGGTATAAACTGTATATTATTCAAATCTGTATTTGAAAAGCACTTTTTTTTTTATTTAACCGAAATGTATTTGCGCATTTTGTAGCAGCCTTTATTATGAGGTAATTGTATTTTTCACAGTTCTTTCAGGTACCTCGGTACCTCATAGTACTAACAAACATTGGCAAAGCCAATAGGTCTCATCTACGAAAGAGTTATTGGCCTTGCTAATGTGTTTTAGCCCTTAGCAATGTTGTACACCAGAGTAGCTGCTGTTCAGCATGGCTTAAAGTTAGTGGCATAGTTGTGTGGAGTGGAGTCGAGTGGCATAGGAGCAGTGGTGTAGAGCCCCGTGATGCAAAGTATAGTGCAGTGGAGTACAGTGCAGTTGTTTAGAGTGCGTTAGCGTAGAGTGCAGTGGTTTAGACTGCAGTGGCATGGAGTGGCTTGGGACAGAGTAGAGTGGCATAGAGTGCAGTGGAGTAGAGTGGCATACAATGGAGTAGCAGAGAGAGCAGTAGTGTAGAGTGGTGCAGTGGCATAGATTGCAGAGTAGACTGGCGTTGCAGGGAGTGCAGTGGCATAGTGTAGAGTGGTGCAGAGTAGAGCAAAGTGCTGTAGAGTGGAGTGATGTAGAGTGGCATAGAGTGCAGTGGCATAGAATGCAGTAGTACATTGGTGTATAGTACAGTGGTGGAGAGTGGAACGCTGCAGAGTAGAGTGTCAGTGCAGTGATGTAGAGTGGCACAGAGAGCAGTGGTGTAGAGTACAGTGGTACAGAGTAGAGGGCAGTGGCGTACAGTGCAGTTGTTTAGAGTGCATTGGCGCAGAGTGCAGTGGCATAGAGTGGCATGGGGTAGAGTTACATAGAGTGCAGTGGAGTAGTGTGGCATTCAATAGAGTAGCAGATAGTGCAGTAATGCAGAGTGGTGCAGTGTCAGAGTGCAGAGTAGACTCATGTGGCATAGAGTGCAGTGGTGTAGAGTGGAGTATTGTAGAGTGGTGTAGAGTATAGTGCCTAGAGTGCAGTGGCATAGAGTAGAGTGGTGTAGAGTGCAGAGTAGAGTGTCAGTGCAGTGGTGTACAGGCTCTGGCAAGGCAAGAGAAAGCTGTGCATGATAACCCTGAATGGTGATCCGTAGAATGGTCAGTAGGAAACAATGAGCAGTGCATTAAGCCTTTCTTAAAAGTCTTTACTGGTGAACCCCATCTCATGCAGGGAGGTGGGCAGAAAGCCAGCCACCCATTGGACCTGTGCAGCTGAATAATAGCATTCTAAGTCCAGAAGACCTAATCCACCCGCAGTCACAGTTAGCTTTAGAGTGGAAAGAGCTCCTGATGGTGCCGCAGTGACCAAATCAGATGTGTGGCCTGTCTGAAGAAGGAATGAAGGACGAGCAGAGGAAGGTTTCCAAAATAATACTATCATTGGGGTAGCACACCATCTTCACTAGTGCCACATGGCCTCTACAGAAAGCAGAAGAGAAGACCAAAAAGCAAACTGGGCTTGGAGGGACCGTTTGCTCTGCCGAGATTTTCTTCCTGGAAATCAGTGTAAGAATGGTAGATATTAATCATTAGGTATCAAAAGGTAACTGGTTCCCAGTTCAATCTGAGATCTAAATGTATATAAAGGCAAACACAGTGCCATATGTCAAAGAAACACTAATTAAAATTTAACATTTGTAAATTGTGTTTGTGCAATTCACATCCCAAATATTTAGAAGATTCTATGTGTACTTGACACTTAGGGATAACCCAGATCTCTAGTTTGCCTTTTGCTCAATTTCAAAACCATATAAAGACATGGACAAAGCGGGCAATTGCCTTGCACAACCTTGCAAGGGGTCTGGCCCCTGCTCACCCTTCAAAAGCACTAATAGCGGACCATTGCACCAGAAGAGTTTGCCAAGGTGGATGGGTGTTGCTTGTCCAACCACTTGACAGTGCCCCTTCTGTTTCGCTCCTGTGTGCAGAGACAACTCCCCAGGTTCCCAATACCTTCCGATAGTCCTGGTGGACACATCTTGTCTGATTTTAGGAATTGTCCCACCTTGTACTTCTCTTCCTTATTTACCCAGTTCTTGGCAACAACCCTTTGAATTACTTGCAGTGGATCTCCCATTTGCTCTCGATTTCATCCTCCTCTTTTATTATCTTTGATTGGTAGTCCGGGCTCCCATTTCTGAGATAAATGTAGAGTCCCGGACATACAGGGAGTGCAGAATTATTAGGCAAATGAGTATTTTGACCACATCATCCTCTTTATGCATGTTGTCTTACTCCAAGCTGTATAGGCTCGAAAGCCTACTACCAATTAAGCATATTAGGTGATGTGCATCTCTGTAATGAGAAGGGGTGTGGTCTAATGACATCACCACCCTATATCAGGTGTGCATAATTATTAGGCAACTTCCTTTCCTTTGGCAAAATGGGTCAAAAGAAGGACTTGACAGGCTCAGAAAAGTCAAAAATAGTGAGATATCTTGCAGAGGGATGCAGCACTCTTAAAATTGCAAAGCTTCTGAAGCGTGATCATCGAACAATCAAGCGTTTCATTCAAAATAGTCAACAGGGTCGCAAGAAGCGTGTGGAAAAACCAAGGCGCAAAATAACTGCCCATGAACTGAGAAAAGTCAAGCGTGCAGCTGCCACGATGCCACTTGCCACCAGTTTGGCCATATTTCAGAGCTGCAACATCACTGGAGTGCCCAAAAGCACAAGGTGTGCAATACTCAGAGACATGGCCAAGGTAAGAAAGGCTGAAAGACGACCACCACTGAACAAGACACACAAGCTGAAACGTCAAGACTGGGCCAAGAAATATCTCAAGACTGATTTTCTAAGGTTTTATGGACTGATGAAATGAGAGTGAGTCTTGATGGGCCAGATGGATGGGCCCGTGGCTGGATTGGTAAAGGGCAGAGAGCTCCAGTACGACTCAGACGCCAGCAAGGTGGAGGTGGAGTACTGGTTTGGGCTGGTATCATCAAAGATGAGCTTGTGGGGCCTTTTCGGGTTGAGGATGGAGTCAAGCTCAACTCCCAGTCCTACTGCCAGTTCCTGGTAGACACCTTCTTCAAGCAGTGGTACAGGAAGAAGTCTGCATCCTTCAAGAAAAACATGATTTTCATGCAGGACAATGCTCCATCACACGCGTCCAAGTACTCCACAGCGTGGCTGGCAAGAAAGGGTATAAAAGAAGGAAATCTAATGACATGGCCTCCTTGTTCACCTGATCTGAACCCCATTGAGAACCTGTGGTCCATCATCAAATGTGAGATTTACAAGGAGGGAAAACAGTACACCTCTCTGAACAGTGTCTGGGAGGCTGTGGTTGCTGCTGCACGCAATGTTGATGGTGAACAGATCAAAACACTGACAGAATCCATGGATGGCAGGCTTTTGAGTGTCCTTGCAAAGAAAGGTGGCTATATTGGTCACTGATTTGTTTTTGTTTTGTTTTTGAATGTCAGACATGTATATTTGTGAATGTTGAGATGTTATATTGGTTTCACTGGTAATAATAAATAATTGAAATGGGTATATATTTGTTTTTTGTTAAGTTGCCTAATAATTATGCACAGTAATAGTCACCTGCACACACAGATATCCCCCTAACATAGCTAAAACTAAAAACAAACTAAAAGCTACTTCCAAAAATATTCAGCTTTGATATTAATGAGTTTTTTGGGTTCATTGAGAACATGGTTGTTGTTCAATAATAAAATTAATCCTCAAAAATACAACTTGCCTAATAATTCTGCACTCCCTGTACACTCTAGTGCTGTGAGACCACAGACAAGTTATGGGTACATCACATCCTGATATTAGGTGTGAGACTGTCGCCCACAGCATCTGCCCTGCCTCGTTAAGTTGAAAGTCCGTGGGCGGTTGGGGTAAGCCAGATGTTTTTGTTCAATTTGTTTAAACTAGCATAAGGTTAATTACCTTAATGTTTCCCAAACTATTTGCTAGGGGTTTTAAAATGTTCAGAAACATAATGAAAATGTTGCTGTTACTTTCTCTTCAGGAAAGATCGGGTAGATTTGGGTAGGGGTGATGGCCTTGCCGCAGTACTGAAGGGCATTAATTTACTACTGAAAAAGGACGTAATGCGAAACCTGAATGTAGCATACCAGGAGGCAATCACAAAAAGACCACAGTGAATATATAGTGCTATGTTAAAAAAGATTAAATAAATGCACTGACAACATAGTGAGGCATGGCCTCTCTTGCGTGTGTCTGTAAAACTGACGTTTGTTCTTGAATTTTTGTCCTGAATTTTGACCCTTTGTCCTGAATTTTTGTCCTGAATTTGACCCTTTGTCCTGAATTTTTTACAGTCCTGTCCAGAATTTGCCTCAATGCCAGGTGGTCACCCTACATAGGCACCCCTTGTGGGACTGAGCCCCCAGGCCCTAAACTCACAGGGTCCAACACCAAACGCACCCATTACACTGCAGATTTCCTAATTTAGCGTACTCCGCCCCCACAATCACTCCCCCCCTCACCTGCAGCACCAGGGCCTCTGCTGGAGATGCAACAAAGTAAAACTCGGGTCAGGTGAGCAGAGCTCCAAACCTGTAAGGCTCTCCGGCAGGGTGCAACCGAGCTACTAAAGCAGGCCAAATCCCTGCGGTGCAGAGCGCTAAGCTGACCATGCCGAGTCTGCTGCCAAAAGATCTGCAAGAAAAAAAGAACAAATCCTGGAATCCAACTTGTAGCGTGGGGAGCACATCACCTGGTGCATGCCCTGTCTGCTTGCGGTGGGCGAGCAGGGAAAAAGACCTGCTGGCCGACTGTGACCCCTTTTATGGGCAGATCAGATGTGCGCATAGCGTTTGTGTGACTCAGAAGCACTTTTGCTGCTGTTCTGGCGCACCAACCTAACCCCTGTCACTTTATTAGGGAGTCAGAGGCAAAAGTGTCCTGCCCGGCGCAGGCGCAGACCCGCCATATGTGTTGCTCCCCTGATATGGGGAGCCCGGTGCAGACTGTGAAGCACTGTAATATTTAATAAGTACCCGTTCATAACAGTATGTAAATCCTAAACCTTTGTAATCAGTTCACTTAGAAAATTGTGCCTCAAAAATGCACCATTTGGCATAAAGTTTTAAAAATGTATTTAAGTGGGCAGAGCCACCAAAATCTTACTTTTGAAGTTTGGGCTCCTTTGCTTCGCTTGATTTATATTCTAGATTTCCACTCCACCCGTTTCAAAGTTCAATCGCTGCCCCCTGGATTCAGTTCAGAATCTTGGGTTAGCCCAATTGTGAGGATGGTCTTTTCCCAGCAAAGGGGACCAGCCTGGAAATCTGTTAGTTAAACCTCCTAGACTATCATTGTTCTGCTAACATTTAATCTTTGCCCTACACTCATTCGGTTTCCCCTGCGCAGGCAAACATATACAGGTCATACATCCACAAGATCACACAGATGAACCTTCTCTTCTGTTTCAGAGGGCCACGTTCTTTCATAAATGTGATAGTTATGAGGTAGGGACATTTTTTTAAAAATGAAAGTCAATTTCCTTGAGATTTGGGAGATATGTGCTCTAAATTATAGCTGCACTTTGCATTAAAAATGTCAGCGTAAACACATCTCTATTTCCAACGAGCAGATTCCTTACTTAGATTGTCTCTCGGTGGCAGGGTAAATGTTGTCAAAATAAAATATCCCTCAGGGATTGGGAGATTTATTTCAATCTTTTCACTTGCAGTTTCTGTGATATTTTAAAGAAAATTAAATCACTTCTGAGAATTGGATTCCCAAGGGGAAAATTACATGTCGTGTCAGCCGTGGTATACCGCATTTATTCTGTTGTGAAACTAATATGTCGGCTTACTTGTTCCTTGAAGTAACTGATGAGAGGGTAAGCCTGAAAGGCTGTCTCTGAACGTTATTATTTTATTCACAAAAGAACGGAGCTCCCGCGTCATTTTTTTGTTTTGAAGCATGTTTCGATCAGTTTTATGACAAGGTTATTTAATCATTACTTTTGTAGAAATACATATCCCTTTTTGACAAAAAAGGGGCAAAACGGTAGGTTTTCAAAAGTTTGACGCTATGGCTCTCTGCTCCATAACATCTGTTTAATGACGCATACATAGCATAGAAATTTCTAGAGAGGGGGTACCTACTTTCAGAAGAGTCCAGATCCCCTTGTCCGTTGCAGCTGTTCCTGCGCTTCCCCGCGCACTGTCTTCCACTCAAGTGCCACAGCACAGGACAACGGGGCTCTCTGGAACTCTGTACCCCGGTAGACCCCTCCATCCTGAGCGGGAAGGGCAAGAACAGGGTCAAGCAGCTGAGGTAGCTGTTGTCTGCCAAGATCTTCACATGCCACTGTGTGTGGATGGAATGTAGTCAGCATCTGGTTTCAGAGGCCTGCAACCCATTGCCATAGTTAGGGCAAGGTTACAGTGGGCAGTAGGAGGGCAACTCCACTTCTGTTTTTCATGGTTTCTACTAGCTTCTACTCCAACACACAGACCAGTAAGGTCAAAACTCGGACTGAGTGAGAGAAGCTCCGACAAAATGGGGAGATATGCATCCACCATTACAGATTGTTGCCCAGCTGCCAGAGTAATGAGTCTGGCGAGACATTAAGCTGGCAGAGTGGTAAAGTCCCAACCTCTTTGGCAAAGGGTAAGATGAGAGAGGGACTTGTTGGCATGGCATTTATACCTCTCTACTTGTCCTAATTTGGAGGCGTCACCTGTCTTGTAAACCTTTATTTACTCTCAAGAAATGACAATGCTTCTCTTAGACTTCAATGGGATCACCTGCTTCAGACACCTGATCAGGGCTGGCCTTAACGCTGGCCACCCCCTGTGTGACAATGTTTGTTGGCACCCCCCCAGTGGACACCTCCGCCACGGATTCCCTCACTACCACCCTTTAACAGTGCTCCTCAAGTCTCCATAACTACTCTCTCTCAGATGCATTTAATTAATTTTGTAGCACCACTTATTCCAGTGTAGGGTGCCAGAGCACTTTACATCACACACACGTTACACAGAGACAAACAATCATAAGTGTGTAAATAATGTATAGGAAATGTTACATAAGACAGAGCACTAAAAGATGTAGGAGTCACATGTCATCCTTACTGGTAGGCTGTATCGTTTAAGAGTGCTTAACGTAGAGAAGCACAAACTCAGAATTTAAAATGTAACACCATGGTTGTGGGTTCTCTTTAGTAATAAGAACTGATTTATACCCAAATTAACCCTTTTTGTAACATCCGGATAATGAAAGACTGGGGAAAAATAATAATGCTCTAATCTATTACATGCGGAATGCATGCAACTCTTTGATGGCAGTTAATAGTTTACTGTTCTATATTAGGGTTTTAACTTACAAACTGTAAGTAACATACGGATCTCTCTGTCAAAAACAGTAACCCACTAACCTATTTGCATTACATGCACTTTGTGATCTGCATGGTACATGCTCTTTGCGGGACACTATTAACCCCCTGTGCTACTTTAAAACTTCCAGCAGAGAAAACTGGGAACTCTCTCCAGTCAGAACATTAATCACCAGCGTTATCTTGACATTTTTATTGTTGCCTGAAAATTACTGGAGGCAAGGAACGCTGCAGCAGGGGCTTTGAAAACTATAATATACTTGCAAACACGGAACCCCTCCCAAAGTCAGCACCCGGTGCAGTAGCACCAGTTTCACCACCCTGCAGGCAGTCCTGCACCTGACTTCACCCTTCCTGATACTTAATAGGTGGTAAAGTATAGGGCAGTGAATGCAGCCCCAATAGATTCCCTCAGTCAGCAGATTATGTTGACGACTCAAGGGCACTGCAGTGTGAGCTCTCCTTGAGTTAAGCTCACTACCCATTATACTGAGTGGCTTTCTGCCCCTGTAGTCTACCTGATACACCTGGCATCTTTCCTAGCTAAAAGAGGACACATAAAGCCCGGATCCCACAAAACTGCAGACTTTTCCAGTGATTCTTCCAGAGTGTGAGACTGTGTAGTTACTCATCATCTGCTGTTGCCCTCAATAATCCTTCCCGGTACCTGGGAAAGAAGGGATTCCATGGACATGCACTAAGCTGTCTGCTACTGACCCCCTTTCAAACCTAAAAAACAAGGGCTGGCAGAAACCTTAGCTGTTGAATTATTGCTTGAGCTATCTTCATTTGGACTGTTGACCGCATCAGACTACTAATTTTTTTTCTGACCTTATTTTGGTTCTGGTTCTTGAGAACTAGCAGAATACAGTCATTGGGCTTTCAAAGACATACAGTAGTTGCCAGGCTGCTCATCCGATCACCCACCTGGATGCAAGCACATTTCATGTTGGGATCAGTCTAACTTTTCAACTATTTTAAACCGCAGGGCCTCTCAACTACTGCTCATATGCTCACTGTACTTAGTCCAAGCCTTGAAGCTCAACTATCTAGAACGTAAAAACAATCTGGGTTTAGGTCTTCTCATTTATGCCAGTAACAACATTTTTATGTTATCTCAATGTATTATATTATAATTGATTTTGTTGTAATTTTCAATCTTTTGACATTCACATTAGCTTCTGCGCTCAAAACTACAGCAATCGTATTTTGTGGAAAGTTTTATTATTGTAACTTCGACGTGCTTTTTCACCACATCTTTGTATTCACCGTACTGTTCCTTCTCGTCTTCACCACAATTAGCACAGTTTGGTAGGTGTTTAAACACTTTTGAACTTTCCACCACTAAAACTATACCTCAGCCTGGGCGAGGCACACATCCTGCTTGTCACAGGGTGTTTCTCCCAAGGGCTTCTAAGTGTGTTTTGAATCCTTCCAATCTGCACAGATGTGTGCACGAAGTGGCCGTAGAAATTGGATGAAGGGTAGCATTTTAAGCAGCTCTTTTAAGGGACGATCGACGCAGCAGATGAAATATCTTATGTCCCTTGATGTTTGGCTCGGTTGTCACATAGTAAAGTGAACATGTATGTAGGAAGACACAGCAAATGGAATGATCTTTTGCAAGGCAACTGTACATGCTCCACATGGAGTGTCACCAGAATATTGTATCCAAAATATCATTCAACATAAATATTTTGTCCTAAACAGCGTTTTCTCAGCTGTCACCGTATTCAAGTTAATAAAGAGGCAGTGTACACTTAATTCAACAATATTTTGGAAAATTACATTTAGGGCCCATATTTATGTCAGACGATATTTTTGTTTGCAATATTGTGGCAGCTTAACCTCTGTTAAGAGTAAGGAACTCGAAACGTCCCATCACTCTAGTTGCATGTACGCATATCCAAGTAACATTATTTTAATTTCAGACAGCTCTAATGAGGTGCAGGATGTCGCAATCTGCTCATGATTGATGCAAGCAGAACTTCTTTAAACATTGTGTGCAAGTCTCAGCTACTACGCAAATCACTGATATTGCAGCCTCTGTCCCCAGACTAGCTCTTGCTCAGTACTATAAAGAGGACACCAGATGGTGGATTTGGAGATAAGCAGTAAGTAGGCAACACTCCTATATAGTGAGTCAAGTTTCTTTCCTGCACAGCACCATGCAGCTGACATCAAGTGACAGATTTGGGGGGGGGGACATGCCCCATACTGTATATATGTAGTACGTCTGTAGGTCAGTGGCGTCCGGCAGCTTTAGGAGGGAGGGGGGCAGGCGGGAAGCACACACACACACACACACACACTCATTCTTTCACACACAGACACGCACGCACGCACGCACGCACGCACTCACATCCATTAACAACAGTCATAACATTCAAAGGACGGGCCGCGCCTGCTGTAGGTACTTCTAGGAAACACTCTCTTGTAACGACTGTAAGCATAAACTCTCTCTGTTCTGCCCATCAGAGATTATTCCCAGCCCCAACATCCTTACCCACCAGAATGCTGCTACAAAGTCGCATTTGCCTTGGATCCAACAGCTTTGCTCAGTTTAAATGCTAAATGTGGTGTCCATGCTTATCATGGAATATAATCAAGCTCTGGGAAAACGTTATTTCACTAAAAAGGGGCACTCGAAGAATCCAACTCCTCACCCATTCCAAACGAAACAGCAAAGCAATACCCCAAATAGGAACCAGTGGGAAATGGGGAAGAGAGACAGTTGAAACACTAGTTAAGGACAGATACTGTATATTAGCTTAGGACCTTCATGGAAACACTGCTTGCTACTATTTGAAAATAAAGTAAGCATTACAATATAAGTATACACAGAACACAAATAACTGGTGTGCAATATTTAGTAGTAAGTCATTAAACTTCACCTTTTCTCAACATGGATGCATGTTGGGATATGTGTAATTTGGTCCTTCTTTGCCGTTTGTTTTGGGTTTTGGATTGATTTCTAAATACACAATTGTGTGTTACAGGTGTCGCTCTGGGATTCTGTCTCTCCACCTCCATGACTATTTAATTTTAAAACGTTTTTAATTTTATTTATTTGGGGTTTCCCTGGTCACTTTGTAATTTTTAAAGAAATATTGAATAGATATATTTTTATTCTTTAATTTTGGGCATGAAAATTGGTATTTATTTGCATTCAGCGCTCACCCTTACCATATGTTGGTACTTTGGGTGATAGTTATAGTGAGATTGTCTATGGTGTTTGTTACTTAAAGTTTCAATTTTGTATTTGTTATTAATGGAGATTGCAAAGAATTAAGTGGTAAGCCCTGAGGAAGTCGATGCGAATATTCTTCGCTTGATGAAACACGTTTTGGCGTTGTTTTGAAGACTGTTACTTTGGACTCAGGCCAAGGGAAACAATTGGCTGTGTTTTGGAAGCTGTTACTTTGGACATCGTGAATAAATAAGAAATTGGACTCAAGTTGCTGATTTTTGCTTATTTGGCTCTTTACAACAAAGAGAAGATGTATGGACATTCGAGATATGGACACCAACGCTTTCTTTATTCACACGTAGTGCCTTTGAATTTGTGTATGGATGCACTATGATGCCTTTCATGTCTAGCCCAAAACCAGGTATAAATCCCCAAAATGCTGAGAGATGGTAGCTAAGCTTAAACAAGCCCAAAAAGGAAATTCAAAGTCCAGCAAGCAAATCCATAAGGTCAGAGAACAAGGAAAGCGAATCGAAAAAGAAAAACCCAAAAAAGTCAGGTAGGAAGTCAGTAATGAACTGAGATGCAGTGAGGTAGCCAAAACAATGAGGAATGTTGCCAGGTTCCTGAGCTAATGCAGGAGGAGGTTTTCCTACAACCTCCTCTACTCTTGCCCAGTAGTTTCACCACAGAACCTTGAATTGATAACCTAGAAGCCTTACTAAGCCTATTCAGCTAACCAACTATCTGTTTTCCATACCCTCTATTCCTGACTCCTCCTGATTTTAAATGGTGCATGGAAACCGTTTATCAAATCAGAAATGCGAGGCCTGTACCTCGTTAGTTCTTTCGGGAACTCTCACAAATCGTCTCTTTAACTCAGCAACCCGTGTAATAGCATACATCTTCTAGGGTCAAGTAAGTAGCCTTTAAGTGAACATTTGCATGTGTTAGTAAGTAAATTACACTGATCTTAAATTGGTGATGTTTTGCACTGAGCTCATTGCGTGTAGGTCTCACTTTGCTAAACGATGCAGTGCATTTGAGGAGTTGTGCTTGTGTCAGTTAGGGTATTCACAGACATACACTAAATGTGACTATGCTAATAGAAAACAATAAGAAGCCATGTGATCGTAAGTGCATAGAATATCATAAGCATTGCATATTTATACATTTTATATAGAATTTACAGAGGTAGATGTATACAATTGAGGTTAGACTAGGGGGGAAGTTCGGGGTCAACAGGACTTACTGCTATAGCTCAAAGAGATAGCTAAAAGGTGAGAAAGAAAGGTGCTTTTTATACTGGAGACCCTGATGGATCCTCCCTCAATAAAGCAAACAGAACTAGGCAAGGGGTGACTAGTGGGTGGTTCAGACATGAAATCCTCTGATTTAGGGAGGTGAGAGAACTGAGAGTGAACCACATTGAAGGATTAGACAAAATACTTCTGAAATGTTCTCATATAATATGATAGCTGAGTTTGCTCTTTAGCATTCTTAGCACATATACTTTGTAGACTTAAACATCAACAAGCAGACCAACTGTACCAGTTCCATCATAACCCCAAATAATCATCTTGGATTTGGGTAACTTCATTTCATATTTGGTACAAATTTTTTTGTGGTAGCAGATTTCCCTCTGCAAATTTAGCTTTTATGAAGAATTTATATTCGCATAGGTGTGCAAGAGCCTTACTTGTGCCATAAAATGAAAGAATGGTGACTATCTGGGCTCGCTTTGACACCTATCATGCCATCCTTCCTGTCTCTAGATACCAGCAATCCACATGACGGGGCAGATTATGAGTGTGGCGGATGGAAATATTCATCCACCAAACTACCGATGGGGCGGTCGCCATGATGCTGGCGACCTCCCCGCCGGCCTCATTACAACTTTCCTACTGGGCTGACAGGCTGGTCAGCCCAGTGGGAAAGGTGTTTCAGCATTGCTGCCGACTCATGATAGAGCTGGTGGCAACCGCATGCAGGGGGCACCAGCATCCTTGAAGTGTGCACTGTCTGCACAGCAAACAGTGCACATTTCAGGGGTGCTGGGCAGGGGGACCTCTGCACTGCCCATGCCATGGGCAGTGCAAGGGCCCCCCCTGTGGACCCCTGCACTTGTTCTCTGCCAGCCTTTTCATGGTGGTGGAACTGCCATGAAAAGGCTGGTGGAGAACAAAGTTGTAATCAGCAGGGCGGTGCTGAGTTCAGCACCGTCCTGGCAGATTACAACAAGCACCGCCATCAGCTCATCAGGATCTAGGATCCTGTCAGGGACAGCGGTAGGTTAGCGGGTCTGCCCGCCAACCTCGTAATGGTCCGACCACGACTGCGAGTCTGGAGTTCCTAGGACTGCCAGACTCATAATCGGGGCCTACATTTTAAATTTAATTGAAAACAATACTCTTCTAGAACATGTTTCATGTGAAGGCAAAAACTGTGGTAGACATTTTGAGAAATGTAGGCTGTTTCATCCCTGCTTGACTTACATAAATCTATAATAAAGTTCGATCTGAGCTTACAGTTCTTTAAACCAGACAAATATTATTGTATCATTTGTATTTGATGGGTGAGTTTAATCCATAAACATTCTGTTGAGAAGCATCATCTATTAACCATGGTCCGAACTGCAAGATGCTGTATACCCGACGGGTAGAATCTTAGGCCCTCATTACGAGTGTGGCGGCTTTAAGACCGCCACACTCATAGTGGCGGTCATACTGCCGCGGACCCGATGGTGAAGACCGCCGTATTACGACACGGGCAGTTTGGCCAAAGCTAAAATGCCACAACATCGCCAGTACCACCAGGGTGGTTGGACCGCCGGGCTGGAGGTGAGCACCTCTGTCCCAGTGGCAGCTGTAAGACCGCCGGCAGTATTACGACTCAGCAAACCGTCAAGCTTTCCGTGGCAGTCACCCCGCTATGAAAACCCTGGCGGTGATGCACCTGGCAACAGGAATCCTCATTCCTGTTGCTGGCACATGCATCCCCACACATCCACACTCCTGCAAACACCCCCCACTCAACCACACACCTGCAGACACACAACCCCAACACATGCATACATCCAGACACCACCACTCACTCGCACACAAACACGCACTCAGACACCCCCACTTGCTTGCTCACAAACATTCACTCAGACACCCCATTCACACACATACACACACTCAGACACCCCCATTTTTACACAAGCACGCACTCAGACACCCCCATTCTCACACAAACACTCACTCATACAGATACTACCACCCCTCTGCATACAAACACACACACTCTGTTGTCTGGCGCCCGTGACTTCGACGGTCTTGTGAAAAGACCGCCAAAGTCGTAATGAGGGCCATAGTGTCTCTTCGTTATTGCACACAAGGGGCCATATTTATGGAAAAGTGATGCAGCGCTGCACATCGCAGTGCAGGAATTCACCTTGCTGCACCATGTCACAGGGAAGGGCAGGAATGTGCTATATTTAAAAGAATATGGCACATTCCTGTCTTTGTCTCTGCACTGGTGCCGCTTTGAATGCCTAGCATGAACGCAGGCACTTCATGCACAAAAACAATCCCCAGAGGCACTTTCCTCTTTCAATGTGTGCTGCACAATGCAGCACACATAGAAGGAAAGAACGAGGAGAAATACATTTATTTCTCCCTGTTACACCTCACCTGGTAAAGCAAAGCATTTTGGCACATTCCCAGGTCTATCACTTCTGGTAAATCTGGGAATGAATCACAATCCATGCATGTTGCATGGGAACACCCATGCAACAGCCATGGAATGTCTCCCTGGGGCAGAATAATGCAATGCAGTGATTTGCAAGGTGTTGCTTTATTCCACTGCTATGAAGCCAGTCAAGAACACGCACGGAGGCCTTGAATGGCTTCATAAATCACATTTTTGAGTTGTGGCGCACATGTACCACAGTGCGTAGTTCAAGTGTGACACAACTGGGCTCATAAATGGGGCCTTGGGTCTACATACGTCTTTCACTGTACCTGTGTTGCCCCAAAAAGACAATCAATAGAATCAGGAAGTGGGTGCTTAGAACCAGTAAGGTGTAATTCACTTTGGTGTGCCCAGGGGCTTGCCTAGCTCTGTGTCATATGTCCAGTCCATTCAAGTCCACTGCTAGGAAGGTCATATGCCACCTTATTCGCTGCTCTAGAATAGAACCTCCACCCTTAAATTAGGAACTTCCGATAAGATGGTTACCTGAGTTTCTTCTGACCAAGATCCCTCTCAATCCCTGGAGAACATCTCCAGACCTGCCTGACTTAAGTGGCAAACCACTACCGCACATTCGTTGCTCCGCCACCAACACAGAGCAAGTGGCCTACTCATTCTGAAGCTTTATCTTATGCTTGTCTGTGCTGGGGTTGAATTGCGGTTGATTTCTAAGTCTCTTCTATGCATGAATATGCCTGATTCCTCTCCTATTTCCAAGCAAATTATTATTTTCAGGCTAAATTTCCATTTCTTGGGGCATTTAAAGGTACTGAGCCATACCTGTATCAAGTACAAGCTGTTATTGCTGGACTCCGATGTGCTACGGCCTGCTGGCTAAAATTCATAGAACCTCATACTTGGACTCTTGAATCTTATGGGGTAATGTGGTTGAGGAGCCAAGGCTTATTCTTGGAGCATTACTTGGTATTAGAAAGTCAATTTTATTACACTAGAGGTGGATGAAAACCAGAAATGTATTGGTCTATCTTCAGTTGCTTCTAAATATGTGTTGGATTGAGTATAAAGAGGCCAGAATAAAGTTCTGAGTATTTGAATGTAGTCTTATTTTCTTTTGAATATGTGAACACCAGTTGGGCAACAACTGCAGTCTAAGTGTCACACCTTAGACTAATGCTGGAACGCATTGGGTGCTCGTGGCCTTGCCATGAAAAAGAGGGATGTACTGCTATTTGGTGTGATTGTTAGCTCAGAGATGTGGTTTGAAGTGTGTCCAAAGGGACTCAAACAGGGATTCAGTGTCACTACAGTGGGGTATGCATGAGGTTAGTTCGCCAGGACTGATGTTATTGATGTGACCTTTGTGGTTGGGCAGATTGCCAAGGAGGCTATTGGAGCGACCTCTAAGAACAGCAACAGCCACAATGACCAATGTCAAAGTCTTTGGGGAGGAATAGGAGCTTTGTCAACCCACAGCGAAGGTAGCGGTCCATCACAGAGGTATATTGAGCTTTACGCTTTGTCACTGCAGGCTCACCAGGGATGTTGGCACAAGACGAAACACACACAATCATAGAGAGCACGACACAGAGAGAGAGAGAGAGAGAGAGAGAGAGAGAGAGAGAGAGAAACAATTCTCTAAGAAAGTGCTATTCATCTCAGTCAGGTTGGCCAGTAGCAGCAGCACTTCGGTCTTAGCACCACCTCTTTTCAGAGGGACAGAATGTCATCATGCCAGACTTGAAGCAAATGGTTCTTGAGGGTGGGTTTCAGTTGTTTCTTCACATTCATGACTGTCTACCTCCTTCTCCTCTACTCACAGTGACAGCAAACTTCTTCCTTGGGCATGTTGTCTCAAGAGCGTGTTAAACATTTGTCTGACAAAATATTGGTGACAAAAATATCACCAAAACATTATTAGAAACACAAATATCAACTTTATATACTTTGTATGTAAAGTCAAAAATATAGACAACAAACATATAGAATACAATACTGTCATAAAATGGGTAAGTATATTGAATTTTAACAGTTGCACACTATATTAACTTTAAAACACATATTACTTTAAAAATCATATTACATTTGAAAATATATAATATAAAAATATATCAAAATGTATAACATAGAAACATAAAACATACATTAAAAAAAACTACACAAATTATAACAATAATATTAAAACATATTCAAACATAAATAATCAAAATACCACCAACATATTTATAATAACAAACACTAGATATAAAAAAATAGGTACACAATAACAACATAAAAATAAATCAACAAATAATAAATAAAAAAGTAAAACATAATTTTGTTTAGACTAACATTTAGATTTAAAACAGAAAATATATATTTAAACAACTTAGAAATAAAAAAAAAAATAAACTTGGAAAGGTCAAATTCACTACTCACGCTCTAACCTGAGCAACATTAGGAAAAGTGTTGAGGGTCCCATTTACCATTACTACTCCAATGCAGGAAAAAGTAGGGAAAGTATTAGATGGTGGTGGGGTCAGATGTACCATAGCGTACTAAGGAGGACAGGGTCAAGACTGATTTGCATATGGTTGGGTCCAAACTGGGGTGGCATGGTAAGCAAAATAACTGATGGATTAAAGCCAGATCTGTGACTGGGGGTGAACTTGGTTCCGCATTCCGTCCATCATTTGTGTTTGTTTGCTTTTGTCGCCATAAGTGCGCTGGGTATGCCCACATGTGGGTCCCGGGCTCACTGTGTCACTGGATTCAAGCTAGCCTGGCTGATGAAGGTTGATACCCTGAAACTGGTCCCACAATGCCTGTTTCTGGTCTAGGGAGGACCTGGCCTGGCAGTTCAGGTTGGACTGTTCCCATGGGGAACAGGGACAAGACTGATTTGCATATGGTTGGGTTCAAACTGGAGTGGCATGGTGAGCAAAAGAATTGATAGATTAAACCCAGATCTTTGACTGGGGTGAATGTTTAATTGGTTCCGCATTCCGTCCATAATTTGTGTTTCTTGGCTTATGTCGCTTTATGGCAGTGTTTTAGCCCCTGGGTAGAAGTCTGCACTATTAAGGGCATAGGTATGCTTGGAGTTCATCCCTTTCTCCTTTAGAGTCCAGAGAGCAACACCCACATTTTATGGCACCTATGAAAGGTTTCCATTAAAAGAAAAGATGCAGGGTCTGCTAGAATGATAAAATCAGGAGCAGGGCAGCATAGGGGCACCCTACCAGGAACTTTCTGAGCCTATACTTTTGCTTGTAGTGAACAAGTTCTTGAGAGTGATATTTGCGTGTTCGGGATAAAAATAATTCCAAGTAATTTTCTTGTTGGGCTAAAATAATCCAGGAAGCAGCAGGGGAAAACTATATTCATCCAGGAAGCAGCAGGGGAAAACTATATTCCGTTATCCAAGTAGAAGTAACTCTTGAAAGCAAGTTGTGTGAGTAATTGTGAAGGCTTAGCAGTGTGAGTACCACACTTTCTTTTGTGGAGGATTGTAAGAGGTGATGCAGAGAATTGTCTCAAAATTACTCTTGTGGACCCTGGGAGTATATTTCTATGGTTCTTCTTTCAAAGGAGACTGACTAAGGGACATATTTACAACAAACTGGCGTATCAGTGCTGATGCGCCAGTTTTCTTGCATCGCCCCTTCCCCACCTAACGAGACCATGAGTGTGCCGTATTTACAATACGGTACACCGTGACTCACGTTAGGCCAATATCGTCAACATTTTTTATGCTATTGTGGTGCTTTGCTGCACTAGTGTCAAATATTTTTACGCTAGTGCAACAAAGTGCAAGGAGGCCCATTGATTAAAATGGGTGGGTCACTTTTGCGCCTGCCTGGAGCAGGTGTTAAAAATGACTCAAAAAATGACACAGTGAACTCTTGTGGATTTCACTTTGCCATTTTTGCAGGCCTCCTAATGCCGGAATGCCCCCTTTCATACATTATGCTTAGTGCATCCGTACTGTGGTGCAAGCGGTCGCAACATTGTGTAATGCATGCATTGTGTCACTTTGTAAATATGGCGTGGCGAAAATTGCCTCTTTGAGCCTTATTGGCATAACAAAAAAATGACACTAATGTGGGCCAAGGAGGCACTAGGGCCTTGTAAATCTGGCCCTAAGATCGCAACTAGGGAGTTTGTTTGCTACCACTGAATTTAGGATTCGAGCACTGACCTCACTCTGACAACCAAAGGAAGGTTGACGCAATGGATCTTGGACCTGATGCACAAAGAGACTGCTTGAAGAGCAACACTTCACCATGAGATGCAAGCAACGTCGCCTCCTGTGGAATTGAAGGTTCTCAAATACTCCAGAGTATCATTTGACATTTTACAGAAAGGTACAACTTGCCCACTTCAAACTTATTAATAGGGCGGATATTATCTCTATGGCTCACTGGAAAAATTAGAAATGTTGGGATGGAGGCCTGGAAGAGACAGCGGACCTACATCCCAGGGTTCACATTTGCAATGTTCTTGCACTGAGACACCTGTCCTGTAAGGATACAGTGCTACAGGAATTGGGACAGTATGAATTTTGACATAAGAGCGAGCACTCTGTCTTCTTTCCCGATGTTTGTAACCTGCACATTCAGAGTGTAAGCCGTGAGAAATTTCCATGTTGCACTTTGCGAGTGATTACCACCTACCACTGACAATCGGTAACATTTCCATGTTTTACATCCTCATAAGCATGTGCCCAGCATTTGTGCATTTTAGGGCATGCCAAAATGGGAAGGAATATCTTGTGCCTGCCACCTTTTGCATGCGACTTGGAAGCATTTGCAACTTGTTCACTGCAAAATGTAATGACAATTGTGAATTGCATTGCAATTTAAGACGTGGGCCTCATTACGAATTTGGCAGTCTGACTGCCAGACCCCCATGGTGGCAGCCGCCAAAAAAACACCATGTTGGTGGTCATACAGACCACTGTATAATGAGTTACAGAGCCAGGACTGCCAACAACAGTCAATATCCGACACCGCCAGGACTCTGGAGGGTGGGAAATAGGCGGTCCAACTATCAGCACCACCAACCTGTCAACCAACCACAGACACATTACGACTCACAAATCACAATGGAGGTTCTTCCATGGCGGTTTTCTAATGGCAGCATGATCCACAGCAGTCGGCGGTCACCACAGTAATACATAACACCACATTGGATGGATTCAAAATCCACACAGCTGACACACACCCGGCACACCTAAAAACAGCACTATAAAATGCACCCCTTCACACACCACACTCCTTTGCATCGATAACGCCACACATAGAAGCCAGAGCCCGAAATCATAGTCATAGTACTATAGATTAGGCCCCCCTCCAACTTTCACATAGCACGTATCCCACACCCGCACAACACACCCACCACTCAAAATAACACCTCTACACATCGTCTACTAACCATCAACCTCTCACCACACAGTACCTACACCCTAGATCTTAATTTTTAGGTTGACTAATACCACCATGTCACCACAAAAATGTTCCCGTTTCACAGACGACGAGTTAAGAGTCATGGTGGATGAAATTATCAGAGCATAGCCATCATTATGCGGAGCCCAAGTCCAGCAGACTGCAGTTGCGAGGCAGCTATCTGCGCACAAGTGATGACATCAGGAAGAGGTGGAATGACCTCAAGAGGAAAGTGTGGTCCATGTCATTCAGGCACCAGCTGGTGGTCCTCAAAATGGTGGTGGTCCCCCACTTTCTCCCCCACAGTTCAAATCAAGGGAGGAGAAGGTCTTGGCCATTCTGCATCCTGAGGGCTTGACAGGAATAATTGGAGGAGTCAAGTCGGATAAGTCACTACACCAATAATGCCTCCAAAATGTATTGTCATGCATGCTCACTGATCACCTTTTGCCACCTTAACAGTCTATCCACTAACCACCTTTGTCCAACTGTCTGCATACCCCAGTCTGGCAACACACATGTGCAGTTAACTCAACTGGGGGCACAGTAACTGTGTATGTTGTGGGTAATACAGGGGCTGACAGCCCTACAAATCCCAGCAGGCACTGTTCTACCATTCATACAACCAGAACAGTGTGGCAAAAAATGAAAATATCCTTGCATGTAAACTACATAATGGAGTATACTCACCTGAATGATCCACAATTGTAAAGTTTGTGAGAATAACAGCAATACTACGGACATCTGCTAGTGCAATACCACTAACACACAGCTGCAACTGTGTCCTCTGCTACTCTGTCAATTCCACCTCTCAACACCTATTGAACTGTACTCACCTATGGGGGTAACAATTGTATAGTCTGTTGGCAAAGGACACCTATTAACAGGAATGCCAAGGACAGCTACCACTGACATGCACCTCACAGCTACAACTGTGTCCTCTGCTACTCTGTCCCTTCTACTTCCCATCACCTATTGGACTCTACTCACCTGGGGGATCTCACATATATGCATTGTGCTGTACTTAGTGTAACCTGTCACATATGGCCAGGTAGAATGGTTACTCCAAATCTGATGGGCAGGTCAGTGTGCACCTGATATTGTGCAGCTGTCTGTTAACTCAACAATGAAGTACTGCCAACTGGGAGGTCCCATGAAACATATTATGCTTCACTGCTGCCAAGATATGAGTCAATAAATAAAAACAGGTGTCACTGTCACAGAAGGGCATCAAGCAAAACCAACCTGTATATGACCCAAAGCATATCTACCTGTTTAAATTGGTGCTACACATCACATTATAACCTGTAACTGTCTGTTTCACATCTTCAACAGGTCTACCTGCCACTGAGACCATGGAAAACATTCCTGAGACACCCACCTCCCCCCTGGATGAAGCCCTGAGTGAGGAGAGGACACCTGAAAGTGTGGGCATTGGAGACAGCTCTGGCCCATCTGGGCCACCTGGTTAGACAACAACTGTCAGCCTCACCTTATCCACATCGACTCCACCCAGCTCTGTTGCATCTACATCCCAAGCAACCAGTTGCCCCCAAACCTGTGTACTAAGGATAGTAACAACTATCATGTGCCCCCCAGTCCAGGTACTGGAGTCACAATTCCAAAATCCTGACAATGATGGACCTGGCATCACTGGCAGCGGGCAAACGTAGGGGTTGGGTGCATGGGAGGGATGGTGTGGGCCAGCGGCATGAGGCTGCTAGAGATAGCTCTGGCCAGGACACCATCTCACAAGTCTTGGGAGCCTATCAACAATCCTAAGGTGTGATAGTCCAGGTACTAGCCATGATGGGAGAGATCAAGCAGCTGCAGAGGGACAACGACCAGGATGTCATGCTACAGTGGGAGGCCCACAATGCCACATGGTCTCCCTAACAGGGATGCTGAGAGACATCAACACCACCCTGGGCAGGGAAGGTCCACAACACCAGACCCCTTCCATGGGCCAACTTACACCGGCACCTTCAACATCTCTGGCAGCCAGTGGAACGGGGCCCTGCCAGGGGAAGGACATGCTTCAGATACCTCTGCCTCTGTAGCTGAAGAATTCCCACACAAGCATGGATGTCCACCCAATCAACCAGGAGGTGCAGATGGGAAGACAACAACCACTGCCAGGAAGTAACCCCCAACTGATTGAATGCCTTTTTTGCTCCTCAGATGCACCCTGTTGACTTTTCTACACCAACTTTCTTATTTTCCAGGATAATAGGACACTGGACGTGGGACTTCAAATGTTGTGGCTGCTACTCAAATGATAACATCCATCATGACTGATCCCTTCACTCTTTGAACATTATTTCTTTGCTCACATCCTATTCTCCTGTGTACATGAAAATACATACAACTAATACCCCATCTATGTATGACAGTCATTTTTCACCTATGTAACAAGTATAATCTGTTATATATTTCATGCTTATGATTAACTCATAACAAGGAAATGTGAGGAGGGACATGTAACAGGTAGTGTCATGCTGGAGCTCACTACCAACACAATGACAGAAGTTGACAATCACCAATCTCTATTTATTACACTGTATAGCACATAGGCTGACCAAATGTCAGGACTGTCATAGTCAAATATGTCTGAACATTTCTTGCTTCTGCCTAGTTGTCAGTAAGTAACATCCCACTGACCACTGAAGTTAAGGACATGTCAGACTGTGCTACTCCAAATAGCCTAACAGATTTGTGGAAATTATCATCAGCTTAACCCTTATCACATACCTATGCCATGCCTACCAAATCAACATACTCCATAATACAGACTGAGGACAGTAAAACAGTCCCTAGTCAGAGAACCTTCCACTTATAATGGTCAGATATCTGTAGGCATGCAACTCACCTATGTCAGTGCTGACATACATGCACAGTGGCCTGCAATCAGGGAGCACAATGACAGCTACATACAAGTCAAACAGGATCATTGTCAATACAATGTGCAGGTTGAGTGAATAGATTGCACAGGTCGACTTGTGTCAAAGACACATAATCACACACATGACACCATTGGACCCACATACCAAGAAAAACATGTCTATAGTGTAGCACAGAACTCTGCCATCCCACTGTTCTGACAGCCTTGGCATGGGACACATACAGCCAGAAATATATAACACAGCACCTGGATCAATCCATGTCCACTTCAAATGTCAGACCAGCTGAAGCCACCTGCCATTGACACAACTGAAAAATGTCCATATGAGGATGTCATTGTGAAGAGACCTGGAAGGAAAAAACGGTAAACAAGGAGTTTAGGCAGATGAAGGCTTGCATGAGCTAGACAAATCTGTTCCAAATATTGTTGTTTCTCAGATTGTGCATTTTGACTGCCCCAAATGAAGGGGATCTTCATGAGAGTATCTCCAAGTATAAACTTGCCAGACAACCTGAGCTGTATACTGCAAAGCATCCAATGACTTGTCTGATGGTCACACAGAGACCCTTCTCAACCAGTCCTGACCCCCATATTACCCCACATAGTCAGTGAAATTACAGAACATCACATACTTAGACTCAGGTGAAGTACTGATCGATGAGATCTACCCACATGTCTCCACCTTCATCGTCATCACTGTCATCCTCACTTGGTATTTCTGCATTCTCACTTGGTGTAACTGTTAGCTCTCCCTCATCTGGGATATATGAGATCTGTCACCTCAGAGCAAGGTTGTGGAGCATGCAGCAGGCCACAATGATCTGACAGACTTTAGCGGGTGAGAAGAGGAGGGCTCCACCAAACTTACCGATACTGTGGAATTATGCTTTTAGGAGCCTAAAAGCCCGCTTCAAGACACGCCATGTCCTTCCATGGGCCTCATTGAAGTGGACTTTACCTGGTGTGTTTGGGTTCCTCACTGGTGTCAACAATCAGGGATGGTTTGAGTAGGCAGAGTCCCCTGTAAGGAATTGTGATATGTGCAAACATAAGTCCAGGGCATCATCACATTTGACAGGAGACATAGCATACAAACACACATGGCATATGTAATGTACCATCCAGCCAGGCCTTCTCTGGGTACTGTTGTGATATCAGCTGTGGGATAGCGCTGTTCCTCATGATGAAGGCATCATGGACTGAACCTGGGTACACACACATACTTGGGAAATGTAGAGGTCTGCCAAACAAATTACTTGGGCATTTATGGAGTGGTAGTTCTTCCTGTTCCTGTTCCGATAGTCCTGTTCATTGGCATGTGATGGAACCAAGGCTACATGGGTACTATTAATGGCTCCCACTACATGTGGGTTGTGTGCCAAACCATAGAACTCTGCTTTTACGTGGGCAAAATCTTCACGTTGTGGAAATTGGATGTAACTGTCCAGAGAGTACATCCTTCAAGACCAGACTGATCATAGGCTGGGTCATCACTGCAGTTAGGACCACTGTATTTTTTTAAAGAGCCTGTGGCCAGGAAGTGTAGCACTGACATGACTTAAAATATGGGTGCTATGCTATTTAGATGACTGATGGCGGGCATCAGATCTTGTTCCAACTGATGACAGAGATCCTTGATTGTATGCCTATCCAGGTGGTAAATTTGTAAGACATGTCTATTCTCCATGGTCTGCAAGTCTGCTAGTGCACGGTACACAGGAGGTTTTCTGGCCCTTCTCATTTCAGGGTAACTATGGGAAAGAAAATAAGAAGGTATATCTATCACTCATTGTTTCCCTTGTGACATGACATATGTCCCATAAAAACTGTGCCATGCCTTTTGATACAGTGATAACATGATACACAGGACATACCAATGCTAAAAGTAGCACATTAGTTACATGTCATCACCTTGCCTCAGTTAAGATATGTATATATTAACTGATACATCTGCAAGGCTATGTGATACTAACATCAAACAATGCCTGTGATTGAAAGGCCAAAAACAAATTTGCACATGGTCAAGAGGGTGGTGACTGTCCCACCAATGATTTCTGAAACTTAGCAGGACAACATGATCCTTCAATCAGGACAAATAAATATCGTAAGACAATGCCAGCACTAACGATTATGCCGCAGCAATGTTTTCTACATTGTGGCACATCAAATAATGACTTTTCAGACTATTGAAAAGCTTTAAAATGGCAACTGCCTGACCTACAACACTGGGCAATAGGAAACGACTGTGACCGCCGGCGAAAGTCTTCATGGTGGTAAGTGGATGCTACTGCAGCGGACATTGCCTTTGGATAACATTGCTGCCTGTGGCGGTCTTGGGCCAATGGCAGAGTGTGCCAGTGGTGACGGGCGTGTATGTGGCAGACGTGACCGCCATCTCCTGATTCTTCTCTCACTTTACTTCTGACACTGCTGCCAGCAAGACCTCCATGACCTGAGTTGCTGTGTACTGCCTCTGGGAGCAATCATGCCATCTCCTACAGTTGCTAGAACTCCAGCCTTCTCACCAGAAGAGCTGGAGAAGCTTGTGGAGGTGGTGCTGCCCCTGTATGAACAGCTCTATGGTGCAACAGAGGAGCAGGTAAGAGCACCATGTGCACATATGTTTCTGTATCTTTACTAAGCTTTGATTTAGTTAGCATAGGCTAATGGCCAATATGTCAGAATATGTCCTTAAAGTCCAGTAGGTGACATCTGTGTGCTTAAATGGTTGAGTTCCTGGCCATGTAATTATGTGAAGTGACACGTTTAGAGTCCTGAGGCACTGGCCAGAGTGTGCAATGAGTGTTCGCTGACCCACCTTGTGATTGTTGTACATGGTTAGCTGAGGTGTAATGACAGCCATCACCAGGTAAATCCCTCCATCAGATGCGCTGGATATGTGGTGATATGTGATAATATGATAGCAGGAGGTGTTGATGCATGTTGTTTGCTGGCTTTTCACCATATTTGTGCCCTTGATGTATCTGCCCATACATATGTGGCCACATCTGGCATTGTTGTAGTGTTGTACTAAAACCGGCTAATGACACTCTATGGCCCTAAGCTGTGCACAGTGACAGCCCTTGCCAATTGGCAATGGGATACATGAAGTATTGTGATGCATCTAACCTTTTGGGGCGTGGTATTATGTGTAGATTTGTGTGATCTGCCTGCAGATAAAGTTGCCTTTTCAATTGCCACTTTCTGTAAATATTGCCATCTGAACGGTTATTAAATATTGTTTGCACTGCAAGTGTGAGCTATAGCCACACCCTGTATCAATAAACAGCATGTTAAGGTTAAAAGATCATGCCACACTACTAAGGTTGAATAACTTGAGCCTATGCCCAGTGTTTACCATTGTTATGGCATTGGGTGCATGGTGGAGATCTGTGACAGATGTGTTCATCGCAACTCTGACCATTTGTGTTACATATCCTTGACAGGTCCCATGATCACACTGCCCAGTTGGCGCCTTAATCCAGCTCTCATGCGTACTGTGGATGCTCCTAATTATTTGGTCATTGAACTTCTGCAAACAGTGTGTTGTGCACTGATGTTCCACGCTACTTAACCCTGTGTTTTGTAAATGAGGTGGGACATGTCAAATTCAAGAATAGGTGTATCTTACTTTGACATGGTGTTTGTGTGCACACATGATTTTGAAGTATATTTAAAAAAAAATTGACTGACACAAAGAGCCCCACTTCCTGAAGGGTGCATGTGTATGTGCATAGGTGCGCACACGTAGAGGCTTGTATCTTTGTGTGCACAACATGTAGCTCCCTTGTATGTTGTCCTGGGCATTTCTGTAGCCTGGCTGTGATCTGTGGAGCTCATGAGCAGCTTGTGATCATCAGGGGTTGTGGATGTACGTGTGCAATGTTTGCCCTTTGGTGTAGCTGCCACTTGCCATTTTATGTGATATTTAATATTGTGTTTCTGGTCAACGTAATGTGGATTGCTCATGTCTCACAAAATACAAATACACTGCTCTACTAACTAGCCAGTGCAGGGGCTGAGCTGGTGGTTGTAATGGATACCCGTGTGGGGAGTGCTAGCAGAAATATCCCCCTGTCCAATATCTGCTATATGCCATAGGTGGAAAGGTTGAGCAAGACATATTGTTTTGGCATTTTCGACTGACTTATAGTTAAATCTGCCTGTTCTTGTGTGTGATTTGTGGACATGATTTTCTGTCTTGGCTTATGCATCCATGCAGGTCAACACCTTCATAAAAAGGGGATTTTGTGTGCCATCACCAAGAAGGTGCGGACCCTGGGGTCTACAGCTGTTGGAAGAGGTGGGAGGACCTGAGACGCTGGGCCTGGAAGATCGCAGAGGCCCAGCTGGGCCTGTCCTCTCAATGAGGACGGGTGCCCGTCAGACCATGACCCCCCCTAATGGCCTGCATTTTGGCAGTGGCCTACCCTGAGTTGGATGGGCGTTTGGAGGCAGCACAGCAGCCACAAGGGGGTAAGCATAGACCTAACTCATGTTTGACCCTTTACAAGGTGATTGAGTGAAGGACAGAATGCTAGCTCTGACAATGTGGGAAGTGTCATGTGTCACAGATCTCTGTGCTCACATTGGTGTACACAGGTCATGTGTTGGCAACGTTCATTTTGGTTTCGGACATGGCACTCAACTATGAGGACCCCTTAGTCCTATAGCACAGAATGGAGCACATGTGACTGTGTTTTGTGTTCCAGTAATCTGCTTTTACTACCCTGGTGGGTGTTAGTTCCTACCAACAGATCATTCCTCCCTAATGTCACAGTAGAAAGGTGGTAGGTTCTTGCCCTCTTTCCTCTGCTATGCATCAGGGGGTTTGTCTATGTGTGATTTTAATTCAAGCAGGGTAAATTAATCTCTAGTGTTTGTATGTTTCTGATGTGTCACAGCATTATGTGATGCAGAGGTGTCCATCAAACATGTCACATAGCTTACAACTGGACATCTGTTGCAAGCTAATTTCCCTCGTTAAGCGAGGAATGTACATTGACATGTGTGATGTCCCATCAGTGTTTGATGCCAGTGTGCATGTGCTGCATTTCCACTGGGAAACATATGTTGGTATCAGATGTAAGCATGAGATAGCCATGCTGATGTCTTGATAGCTGGAAGTTGTCACATTTATATTTATGGGATACATTTGTTGGTATGATAAATAGGCAGTGGTTATCCACTCACATCTATGGCTTAGACAGTACAGTGTCAACATCAAGAGTATTTAGAAAACAAAAATCATGCCTCAGTGTTGGATTGTATCATGTGTACCTGCTGTAGCTATGGTTGATTGGACACATCAGCCCAGGGTGTTTGGAAACTTCATTTTTGATGATTAACTTATTTGGTGCAGTTGTGGTAGTTCATATATACCTGTGTGTAGGTTGGTAACTATGAACTGAATGTTGGTTTGCATCATTGTTTGTGTACCAGTAAAATGTTCACGTTACTTATGCTTTACCGCTGGGAATCCTCCACAGATAGATGCCATGCTTGCCATGTTTGATGTGTGGGTAGTTATGATGCATCTCATTCTGTAACAAACTAGTTTACTCATGTTAGTGTTTGCAAGATATCCATCCTTCCTGCACAGCACAGTAGTCTATTTGATACATATACAAAATAGTCAATTTGAAAATGTTTGTTGGACATTGGTGTGAGCCTACTTGGTCCTTACATGACTATTATTGTTTGTCTTCTGGAGATATTTATCCTAGATAATTAGGACTTGAGTCCATTGTTACTCCTTGCTACATCTCAATTAGGGCATGTGTGTGTAACATGTGTACTACCTCCTTGACTAACATTTGGCAGGTATTACATGTTGAAATGTCATATGATGCTATGTTTCCGTAGTGATATGGTTGATTCTATGTCATTTGATGCAGGCATGGCTTGTTTGTACCAGGGTTGCCTGCCTTTACTTGGCAACATATGTTGTTGCCTGGTATATTACATCCGGGTAATGTATTTGTGTGGTAAGGATTGGGTCTGTGTATTTGGAAAGCTACCTCACAATGGTAATCCATTGCTTGTCTACTGCTTGACTATGTTGTGCAGAATATGACACCTGTTTTGGGTGGAATAGTCACCTACTCATGATATGGTTAGTGTGGTAACACAGCTTCATTCCTGCTATTGTAGTTGCTGATAGCTTGCTTTGCTGGTGTGTGACAGTTGTAAAATTGAGGAACATGCATTGTATTCTGTTGTTACATGATGCTGACACTTTGCTGGGACCTTCTGTCGGGGTCAGTTGACATGATGGTATGTGATTTTTTTCTGATTTGTGATGGGAGTGTTATCAGATGTTTGTTATGACCCTACATCGCTATCTATTTCCAGCAACAGCACCGTCAGATGAGGGAGATGTGGCACACCTGAGTGAGGTGTTTCTGGCCACTGGGCCTCCGGTGACAAGACCACAGACACCGAGGGACCCAGTGACCTGGAGGGCGAGGGTGGTACAACGGGGGAGACCAGATCTGCTACATCTTCTTTGCATTCCTCCACCAGTGGTCACTCCCTAGTGGTGGCGGACTTATCGGGGACCACTCCAGTATTATCACTGTCTACCACCCTGTTCTATCACTGCCCTCCTTGTAGCTCCCCACCCAGTTGGTTGTGCCCACTCACCCACAAGGGTGGGCATCTCCTTTGCCACAGGCACCTCTGCCCCAGCCCCTGTTCCCCCTGCTGCCCTCAATGGAGAGGTTATTGACCTCCTGAGAGGCATCTCTGTGGGTCAGTCCACCAGTGTGAATGCAATCCAGGGACAGGCGACACTGGCCCAGCAGAGCAGTGTGTTCCTGGAGGGCATTCACAGTGCAATGGCTGGCCTACAGAGATCTTTTCAAGCTCTGGCCTCCACACTGACAGCAGCCAGTCACCCCATGTCGACCGATCCTCCTCTACCTTCCTCTTCCCAATCCAAATCTCTGTTCCCTAACCCAGCCACAGCACACAAAAAGACTGGCATGCATCCATCTCAACAGACAACGGAGGCACATACAAACATAAACAGCACAAGACACACCACCAACGTGCACACAAACAACATCCACCTGCAGACACAGCAACATTCACGACTTGCCCTGACAACCTCACCATCCCCAGCATAACAGACACAACACCGAGCACACCTGCAGACCCCACACCAACATTCACTGATCCAGCCACCACGCCTATCCTACCAGCAGACACCAGCCAAGCAGACCTCAGGCATCCACCCCAGTCACCACACCTGCAGACCCCACAACCACTGACATGCCTACATGCAGCACATCCACCATACCCGCAGTCACCACCCCAACAGACAGCGACCCATCCACCAAGGCACTCCCCCAGCACCTCCAACCCCCTCAGCTTGACACATTAACACCCTCACTCATCCACCCAACAGACACCCACCCCACACAAGCACAGTTCCCACAAACGTGCACCCAAGACATCCACACCGAAACATCAGACAACCACTCTTTCACCCTCCACACCCAAAAACCCTTCTGATGACTGTCCCCTCATGTCTAAAAACATTTTCCTTTGTAACCTTGACCTTTTCTCTACTTGTCCCCGTGACACTGTCAAAAGGGATGTTAACCTCTCCAAGCCCATCCCTTCCAACTCCACGCCCTCCCCTCTTCCCCCGCCAGCAACCATGCCCCTCCCCCTGTTGAAGTAAGCCTCAGCAAGGCCTACTAGTTCAAGGGGTTTGCCCTTCTCAGCACAAAGTCCTCAGACCATATAGGAAGAAGTTGGCACAGAAAGTGAAATAAAAGACAAAGTTTATTAAACCTCATGAGGTGGTACTACAGTTCAAACAGCACCCTTCGGTAATGTTTGAAGTAACACACTGAACTAAGAGAGCATGGTCCTTTAATACCTACGCAGGGGCTAAAAGAAGGTGGTGCAATTATAGAAGCAAGACTTACATACATGTAAGGTCATACGGAAATGCACAGTCGACAGGTAGGAGGGACTAACAGTTTCAAGGACTAGTTGACACATTACTGTCTGTTACTGATTACTAACAGCTGCAGATCTTACTGGACATGTGCGAAAGTGGGAGATGCTGAATATAACTTGTCACTAGACAGATTTTCAAGAGTAGTTAACAGAAAGGTAGGACAGAGCACATGGCGAGCACATGGCAGAGAAAATGGCTGCCATGAATACAAAATGGATTCCGACAAATGATTACAATAGTTGCTAAATACAAGATGTCTTCTGCTAATGCTTAATCTAATCGCTATTAAAATACAACAGACGACCCTTTCAGTATTAGCTGAAGACATTCGTCTTTCTGGGATAATCTAAATATTCATCTTGTATATTTATGCTCATCATTTCAGCTATTTCCTTATCTAACATGTGTTGTGCTTTTATTTCTGTAATATTTCTTTTGGTAGGCATACAAGCAGTAATACACATGGAGCAGAACATTGGACCACACTGAATACAGATACAGCATGTGAAAAATATTGCAATCATTACACATAGGTTAGTCAGTAGTTTCCAGCCCCAGGTGGAAACAAGAGCCCAAAACCATCCAGAAAAAGTTCAAGTACCAGTCTCTGTGTGGATTTCTGCAGCAATTTTATGCAATTTAGATATTACATCATATACTGAAGGTGAGTGATCTGGAATAAAAACACAGCAACTACTACCGATGATGCGACATGCACCACCTCGATCAGCTAATATCACATCTAGTACCATTCGATTTTGGAGCGCTACAATCCTCGCAATTTGGAGCTCCTCGGTAATATTCCCAAGTGCCAGAGCTGCCTGATTGGTAACAGCTTCCACAACCCTAGTCAATCATCTCACTTTCCTACTGATTAACGCAGCACCCACAAAGGAGAACAACCCTAAATTAAAATCAACATATTGTTGCAGGCTAGCATCCGTTTGGTCTACCTCATTTGTACTTATTGTTCTTTTACATCTATTTTGAATGATGTCATTGAACAGTTTAAAATCTCGGTGATATGATGCAGGGGCCAAAAACACAGGGGGTAATAGAAAAGATACATAACACACACCTGACCACCCAACAGGTATTTGGTAATATCCATAGTTACCACAAACAAAATATGTATTATGTGAAGCTGTAAAACTACTATTATTTATACCCTCAATAGTTAAAATCAAGGTACAATCGCTTATCCCTACTGGAATTCGCCCAATGCTACGTATACATAAATCTGCATTAGTTTTTGTAACGAAAATCACAAATTGTTCTTTCTTGTCAGAGTCTCTTATATTTGTGAAGACATATGGTATTGAAACATTGTCCGGTTGATTCTCTTCCCATTCCCATTTAGTCCCTTTGGCTTGGGGATACCCATCTTTGTCTTGGTAGCATACTTTATTAAGGCGAAAAAGAAGTCCGCCCTCTGTACGTTTTCCAGATGCAAACCAAAGCGTATACCAAGCTTGACAAGAACCATTGTGTGAAAAAGGAAGAGGAATGAAAGGTGTTCCTCCTTTCTTTTGGTGCGCAGGTATCATTCCAAATACCCAACAGTTAGTAGTATTTGTAGCATTATGAGTATGATGCAACATCTGAATGAAAGTATTATTGAAGTACGATTGACGGTGCTTCTGCTCCTGATAGGGAAGCGTAAAGTAATAGTGATCCTCTGGTACTGGAGTAGTGGCAACAAAAAACTCACGAGCAGGAGCCTTCTTTTCAACAAACCAGGTGATTATTGGTATAACCACCAAAACTACAACAAACCCCATAATACTAATGATCAGTTTGCTATTCATTTTAGCAACAGTGATAATCAACACTTTCAGAAATTAATGAAAAACTATTGTTGGAGCTCTTATCCCTGGGCAGCTGCTGATTTCTTAACCACGGGCCAAGACGGCTGCCACTACTCTAATGCATGGCTGATCCCCCCCCTTGCCACATTGGCTCTCCATTTCACTAACCCAGGGCGGTAGCTCAACCAGTTTTCTCCAGCACTACGGGGTCTTTCCTCTGTCTCAAATTATATCGCGACACTCCAGAAATCGTGTGGTTTGGGAAGAACTCTGCAGATTCGTCAGGTGATATAGCACGGCCTTTCTCCGTAGTCAAAATCTCTGGATGATCGGTCAGCACAGCAGGATCCACCAAGGTAGGTAGCACTCTCTTGCAGTGAGTACTATGGACCCAATTCTTTTGGTTCGTCACTCGAACTGCTGTCCTTGTTGCAAGGAGCACCTGTTCTGGGCCTCGCCACCTTTGTTCCAAGCTGCTTGATCTTTCAAAGGACTTAATCATCACCTGGTCACCAGGTCGGAGTTCATGGCCTTCACCTGTAGATCTGTCAGGAAGTGCTTCTCGAACCTGTTGATGAATAGAAACCAAATTGTCGGTTAACTGTGCCAAATAATCATTCATCAGGACACAAGGGTCATCATATACAGAATTTGGCTTAGGAACTCCCCAAATGTTCATTGGCCTTCCAAACACTATCTCGTAAGGAGTAAGGCCGATTCAAGAGTGTGGCACTGACCTAATAGACAATAATGCCAACGGTAATGCATCCGGCCAAGTTAAAGATGTGGAAGCCTGCATCTTCGCTAACTTCAGCTTCAAAGTAGCATTATACCTTTCCACCAACCCTGCTGATTGTGGGTGGAAAACCGCATGGAACTTCTGTTTGATCCCTAATCCTTTCAGTACATACTTAATAACTTCCCCAACAAAATGAGGTCCGTTATCATTCCATAAAAGTCTGCAAACACCAAACCTAGGGAAAAATTCTTTCAAAAGCACCTTCGCTGTGGTAATGGCAGTATTGTCCTTTGTGGGGTACGCCTCTATCCATTTACTGAATGCACATACCACCACCAAGACATACTTTAAATTGTTGCAGCGTTCAAGCTGAATATAATCCATTTGTAGAATTTCAAAAGATGCAGTTGGTGTTGCAAACCCTCCCGCAGGAGTACGTGTCCCTTTTCCAGGATTGTATTGTAAACAGATCAAACAAGACTGTACTACTCTCTTAGCTGTACTGGAAATTTCTGGATGCTCCCAAACTTGCGTAAGCAACTTCGTTATTGTTGAAGCTCCAACATGTGCCAGGCTATGTGCCATCTGAACCATAGGTTGTACAAAAGCTATAGGCAATTTCCATTCATCCATCTGCTTATTCCGCCAACAGCCCTCATCATCCAATTCTCCTTCTTCAGACCTTTGCTCACGTTCTTTCACAGAAGCACATTTCTGTATATCTAATACGTCTTGTCTAGCATTATGCTAACGTTCAGCTTGTGACTTCACTAGATACATAGAAGTAGTACTTCGCTGCATCACAGTCTCACGTGCTAAGCGGTCCGCAAGGGCATTACCTTGCCCTATCTTATCGGTCACTTTCTTGTGTGCACTACATTTCACAATAGCTAGTTTCTTTGGATATGTCAATGCAGTCAAGAGGTTATGCACTAATTCTCCGTGTATTATCTGCATCCCGTGGGATGTGAGAAAGCCTCTCTCCTTCCAAAGAAAACCAAAATCATGAGCCACTCCAAAAGCATAGCGGCTGTCTTTATAAATGTTCACACATAAGTCAGTACTAAGCTCACATGCTCTTGTCAAAGCTATTAGTTCAGCTGCTTGAGCTGACTTCTGTGGTATACGAGCTGTCTCCACTACCGTGTGTATTGTGGTGATTGCATATGCAGCTGAGGTCGTACCGTCTTGCAACTTCAAACAAGACCCATCAACCCACAATTCACAAAGTACTAGGGAGTGAAGCTAATGCAATATCCTCTTTAACAAGACAAACTCTTTCCATCACAGGATGATTATCATTTAAAATAACACGCACCCCTTCAGGAGAGCATCGTATTGTAGCCCTGAAATACTTGAGCATATCAAGACCCACAATATTGTCAGGTGTATTTGGAGAAAGCAAAAATGGACATGGAGCAGTAAATTTATCAACATGGAATGCAAGTGGTTGTGACAATGGGCTAGGGGAAGGTGTTCCATCGAAACCTATCGATGTAATGGTTAAGCCAGACAGGGGAGCCTTTGGAATCAATTGTTTAGACATGGCGCTACGAGTAGCTCTTGTATCAACCAGAAACTGATCAGTAGAACCCAAAACATGTGCTGTAACATAGGGACCCCTCTGATCTACTCGAACTTCAACTGATTCCTTACCCCATCTTAGACAATCCTATGCAGAAGCAGAATCTTGGAAATCAGGCTGCACATAGTTAGACATCTGGTATTGGTTCCAACTATCAAAAGTGTTAAACCCATCCTGCCCTCGTACATTAGCATCAACCCTAGCCTGATCATTTGTGCTTCTTCTAGGCCCTGAATATCCTGAGCGATTTCTCATTTGTCCCGACCACGTGAACACTGCTGAACAGGTAGTGCTGGACAATCGGCAGCAAAATGCCCAAATTTCTCACAATACGCACACTGATCAACAGACAAATTCGAACGAGTGTAAGAAGAACCATAAGATCCACGTCCACCTTTATCACTACCTCTAAAAGGCGGACCATAAGCTTGAGCCAACATAACCTTCATCTTTAATACTTTAATCTTTTTATCCTCGCTACCTTTTGCTTCTAATTCCTGATGTTCATAATACTGAACCATAGTCAAAAGAGAAACCAGAGTGGAGGTAGTCCATGAACTTTCACTAGCTTTTAGACGACTAGCTATTCCTGGTAACAGATTTGCGACATATTTATCGACAAACAAATGTCTGTCCGTATCATCTGACAATAACTGGCCGCTAAAATCATGAAATGCTTCTTCAAAGCGTGTAAAGAAATCAGAGACCGATTCTTCTGCCTTTTGCTTACAAGACGCTAAAACAGTCCAATCTATCTTTTTAGGGGGAATAATCGTTTTTAACTTAACTAATATGGCTGCGGGAAGATCTAGAATCAACTGATATGGCTTTTTCGCAGGTTCCCTATCCCCGTCCATCTGTTCTAATTCTTTCCATGACGCCCCAAAAACTACACGATCATCAACTTTACGAACAGTTCTCCACATGTCTGGTGGTAATATCAATCCGAAAAATAAATCAATGTCAGCCAAAGTCATAGTACAAGAACTAATTGCTCCCTCAACTTCCTCATAAAAGGCGGCTGGATTTTTCCGCGGGTCAGGTAATGCTGTTTTAAGTGCCATTACATCTACCCTATTCCAAGGAGTATACACCCAATTATAAATAAAATATCCCTTAGCATCAACAGAAGTTTTATCATCACTTGTACCCAATCCTTTAGGAGGAACATACAAAGGCACGGCCTCCCACATTGGTTTCGCGTGAACTATCATAGTCTTATCTGTTCCGAAGATGGAAGCTTGCACCCCTCCGGTCTGAGATGTCCGTGCAACTACGTCCACAGCCCTTTTCTCCTCTTGCAAACGGACTGCCACAACACATAATTTCACCAACCGCCTGATTGCATCAGCCACCTGGTAGAAAACAAAAAAACCATCACGCATTTGCTTATGATCAGCTGCTACATCATCGGGCTCTAACTCATCAGAATATTTCCGATATAGTTCAATAACTTCTGTGCCAAATGCCTCAGTAAAATATAGCTGCTCCTTTTCCGTCCACCCTTTCATGTTGTCTAAAAGTTCAGAAGCAGAGACAACACTACGAATTGTTTTACAAGCAATAGATCTAAGCTCAGACGCACGGTCAGCAGGCAACATAGAGTGACTGTCTCGTATCTTCTGTTGCTCCGAACCGGAGATCTTAGCTAACTCATGAGGGGCAGAAGGAACAACATATGGAGGTGGAGGGCGATCTAGTAACAAAAAATCATTGTGTGGTTTATTAAGGATAGGATAGAGAGGTTGCCTAACGGTGTATTGGCCAGTTACCTGTAATTTACGTTCTTTCTCTTCTAGCTCCTTTAAGTCATTTATTTTTTTCTTTCTCATTTCCAATGCTTTCACATATACATTCTTCCGCTGCTCTTTCTCAAGCAAGGCTTGCTCACGCTTCACTCGTCCACGCACTTCTTTCTCCCACATTCGTACACAGTCAAACATATCTTGCCTAGACCTTCGCTTACACATACATTGTTCCACATACTCAGGGCCTTATTTATACTTTTTGGTGCAAAACTGCACTAAGGCAGTTTTGCCCCAAAAAGTTTTGCACCGGCTTGCACCATTTTTTAGCACCAGCTGGGCACCATATTTATGGAATGGTGCAAGCCGGTGCAAAGGGTAGGCTAGCTTTAAAAAAAATGACGTTAGGCAGTTTTGAGTCAAAATAAATGATTCTGACTAGATTAGCATCATTTTTTGACGCTAAGGGGCATATTTATACTCTGTTTGCACTGATTTAGCGTCATTTTTGTTTACTCTAATTCAGTGCAAAACTAACTCCATATTTATACTTTGGTGCTAGACCCGTCTAGCGCCAAATTTATGGAGTTAAAGTCATTTTTTGGAAGTGCAAACCTACCTTGCCTCAATGAGATGCAAGGAAGGCGTTCCTGTGCAAAAAAATGACTCTATGGCCTTAGCACCATATTTATACTCCCATGTAAAAATGGTGCAAGGGAGGGAGGAGGGGTCATAAAATGGGGCAAAGCTTGCTTTGCCCCATTTTTTAAGACCTGGGTCAGGGCAGGTCTTAGGGGACCTGTGTCCCTATTTCCATGGTGGAACACCATGGAATAAGCCCAGAGGTGCCATCCCTAGGCCCTAGGGGCACCCCCACCCACACTAGAGGGACTGCGAGGATGGGGGACCCCATCCCAGGTAAGTACAGGTAAGTGCATTTTATTTTTGAAAGTGCCATAGGGGGCCCTGAAATGGGCCCCCATACATGGCACAGGGTGCAATGGCCATGCCCAGGGGACCCCTGTCCTCTGTGCTGGCCATTGGGGTGGTGGGCATGACTCCTGCCTTTTCTAAGGCAGGAGTCATGTGGCATGGTAGGTTTTGCACCATAAAATGACGCTAATCTGGTTAGAGTCATTTTTTTTTACTCTAACCTGCCTAAAGCCATTTTTTGGTGCTAAACCCTCTTCTTCTATACTGCCAGCCCCACCCGACTAAAGTCATTTTTTAAAACTCTAGCCTACCCTTTGCACCGGCTTGCACCATTCCATAAATATGGTGCCCGGCTGGTGCACAGAAATGGTGCAAGCCGGTGCTAAACATTTTGGTGCAAAACTGAGTTAGTGCAGTTTTGCAGCAAAAAGTATAAATAAGGGCCAATATTTTGTAAGTTCGCGCCACTTTTGCTTCATAAAATGACGTTAATGCGGTGCAAAAAAAGTTTCAATCAGGGACTTGGTGCTAGATGGCTTTAGCACCAAAGTATAAATATGGAGTTAGATTTGCACCGAATTAGAGTAAAAAAAAAAATGATGCTAATTCGGTGCAAACAGAGTATAAATATGCCGCAGAGTATAAATATGCCCCTAAATATGGCGTTAAGGCCATAGAGTCATTTTTTGCACGGGAACGCCTACCTTGCATCTCATTAAGGCAAAGTAGGTCTCCACTTTCAAAAAATGCCTTTAACTCCATAAATTTGGTGCTAGAGGGGTCTAGCACCAAAGTATAAATATGGAGTTAGTTTTGCACCGAATTAGAGTAAAAAAAAATGACACTAATTCGGTGCAAACAGAGTATAATGACCCATGCATAGGCCAACGGAACTCAGGATCCGCACGAGTGTATTTATTCCATAATGTGCTGTACATTATAGAAGAAAGACCATGTTTAACATACATTGGGCGTTCCCTCGGGGGGTGCTGGTTGCGATTCTTCTAGTCTCAAATTGGTACCATTACAAAAGCAACACATCCTACGAAGTGCGCTAAAAACAGGCATGCCAAAAATAGTGCAGAATATGCAATATTATAATCAAAGTAGCACTTAAGGTGCCGTTCAAATCAAAATTAAATTGGAGAAAATTCTCCCCATTACCTGCCTATATAAATTGCAATTTATATATCAATTCAAAGGACACAAATTGACTAGTCACTCAAAACACGAGAGCCACAGTAAGTAGTGCTAAACTTCATTCCCAAACAAAGGCATCAAAAACCCACAGCAAGTGCCGTAAAACGGCTCTTACCAATCACAGGGTGTCCAGGTTCCAACTGCCAAGTTCTAAAATCGACCAAATGGTCACTACATGAGGAATGAACAAAAAGGATCTCAGTCGAGGACCGGCGCCACCTGGATGGTCAAATCAGAAAGAAGGGGAAAAACACTGTGGTTGCCAAGACTTGGGTCTCCTCAGGCATTGATCGTCCGCAGCAAGATCCCAATCCTTCGTTGAGACCAATCCGTTGGGCGTCCGAGTCGCCGATGAGTCCCCGTTCGGGCGCCAATTTGTTGAAGTAAGCCTCAGCAAGGCCTACTAGTGCAAGGGGTTCGCCCTTCTCTGCACAAAGTCCTCAGACCATATAGGAAGAAGTTGGCACAGAAACTGAAATAAAAGACAAAGTTTATTAAACCTCATGAGGTAGTACTACAGTTCAAACAGCACCCTTCGGTAATGTTTGAAGTAGCACACTGAACTAAGAGAGCATGGTCCTTTTATACCCACGCATGGGCTAAAAGAAGGTGGTACAATTATAGAAGCAAGACTTGCATACATGTAAGGTCATATGGAAATGCACAGTCGACAGGTAGGAGGGGCTAACAGTTTCAAGGACTAGTTGATACATTACTGTCTGTTACTGATTACTAACAGCTGCAGATCTTACTGGGCATGTGCGAAAGTGGGAGATGCTAAATATAACTTGTCACTAGACAGATTTTCAAGAGTACTTAACAGAAAGGTAGGACAGAGCACATGGCAGAGAAAATGGCTGCCATGAATACAAAATGGATTCCGCCAAATGTTCACAATAGTTGCTAAATACAAGATGTCTTCTGCTAATGCTTATTCTAATCGCTATTAAAATACAACACCCCTTCCAAGAAGAGGTCCACCCCTCCCAAGAAGTTTCCCTGCCTCCCAAACTGCAGCCACAACCCACCTCTCCCAAGCCCAATGTTCTCCTCCCCTGCCACCCTCCAATACTCCCTGAGATGCCTGCCTGCCCCCTTAGTGCCCCTCCCTGTGGAGGTTACATGGCAGTCAGGAGTCAAGTTGTCTCACCATAATGTGCCTTTGGTGCAATAAGGACACTTGAGGACAGGCCATTGGACTTGAACTTTCATATTTTTGGCATGTTTATATTATTAAAGCCAACCAATTGACAGTTTTATGGTTACATCTTTGTCCTGCATTTCCTTTCCTGGGTTTCAGTTTTTCCTGGCTAACAGTGGTTGTGTGCAAGTATTGCTGTGTTTGTGCTGCTTAATGCTTCATGTTTTGTATTGGCAGTATGTGAGTTTGTGTGCAGTCCTCTTGTCCCCCAGGCATCGGGTGTGTGTTGTATGATAGGTATGTGTATGTAGCTAAAATGTTTGTGTTAAGGTAATGTGTTGTGTTTGTAGTGATATGTGTTTGTTGTAGTGATGTGCGATGTTGTCCTTTATGGTGTATGTCTTGTACCCTGATGTGGTTATTGTGTACTTGTGGTGTGTGTTCACAAGTTTTTTCAGTGCAGACATGGAGTGTGTTGAGTTGTGCAAGTGTTCTTTGTTTTTGTGTGCATGTGACTATTTCAGAGTGTGTCCCTCAGAGCTTGCTGGTGTCTTGTATGGTGTTTGGAGGAGTGTTGGCTTTTTAGGCTTGCCCTTCACCCTTATGTGTGACTGTGCATTACATTTGTTGTTGGTATTGGTTGTCCATGAGATCTAAATGGGGCCTGTTCACGTGGGCATGTTTTTGTGATACTTGTTCAACATGAGATGTGTCCCATTATGGCCTCCTTTCATGTACGATTTTGCTGCTCCCATCGCTGCTGTGGCGGTCTTGTTGTGATGTGATGTGATGCTTTGAGTGTTTTGACTGTTTGTGTCTGCATGGGTTGTGCATGGCGTAATAGGTTCTATGTGCTGTGTGTGTGTGATATGTGTGTTGATTGCTAGGTTTTTTGATCATTTTGTTGTGTGTCTTTGATTACACATGGATGTACATGTATATTGTGTGTATGACCAATCCCTGGCCAGTGTTGGGTCTGAGTGTGTGACAGGTATTTGAATTTGTGCAGTTGTTGTGTTGTCTTCACAAGTCTGTATGTTGTATGGGAACCGGTGAGCCTGGGCCTGTGCTGTGTTGCCGTGCGTATATGTGTGGTATTGATGTGTGGTGTGTGTGTGCTGTCTCAAGTGTTCGTGATGTGTATTTGTGGGAACCCTTGATGCAGTATGTGAGTGTGTCTTTTAAGTGTAAGTGCAGTCCTTCACTACACCCTCCCTATTGTATGTTATGTAACTGTACCAGTTTATGTATTTTACAAATGCAACAGGTGAGTGTGTGTACTTACGGTTGTTGTTGTCCTCGTCTGTGATGATTTTGTTGTCTTTTGGCGAGCAGGAGCAGCGGGATGACATCTAGTTGGGGTTCCATGGCAGCTCTCGACGTGTATGGCCCCCTGGGGGTGAGTGTCTGCCTTTATTGTATCTGTTTCCACCTCCTGATGCATGGTGGTTGGACCGCTGCAGTCACATTGGCGGTGTGCAGCCTCCTAATAGGTCTGGCGGTGACATGGGCTCCGCCAGACTGTGCCTCAAGATGACCGCCGCGGTCTGTACTGTTGGCGGTGCCAGCAGACCATTGAAGGTCTTCTGTGTGCACCTCCACCAAACTCATAATTTTGTGGCCCGCTACGCCAGCCTGTTGGTGGTAGGACTGCCACCACCAACATTGTGGTCACGGGACCCCCTATCTCATAATGAGGCCCATAAGGCCTGATTTAGATATTGGCAGATGGATTACTCTGTCACAACGGTGACAAATATCCTGTCCTCTGAAATCTAAATCCCATTATTTCCTATGGGATGTAGATTTCAGTGGGCGAGATAGCCATCACCGGTGTGATGGAGTAACCCATCAACCAATATCTAAATCAGGCCCTTTTTATTTGCAATGTAAGTTGCACTTCTTTTGCTAACGCAAAATATTTTTGCATTAGGACCCTTATCTTCTTTCAGCTTTAGATACTATGGGCCTAATTTAAAGCGTGGTCATAATGGAGCATCCTCTGACATCTGAAGAAAGTACTAAATCCCAAGAACAGCTCACTGGCGGAATTTCAAAGAGGATGGATATAGAATAGAATGGGGAGGAAATTCCACTTGTCAATCTTCTTGATTTAGCTCTTTCCCGAGGAATCAATCCATTTTCCATAAGCTAATGTTCCATTAGTCCCCAACTTTCAATGAGGCTATTGTTAACTTTGGTTGCATTTAAACACTAGGGTCCTGATTATTAGTTCTGTGGAATTGCAGGAGGAGATTCTCTTTTGCCGGAACTGGCGTTAAAGACTGGTATCTCTGCATGATATTCCATCTATCATGAGGATAACTGTGCCGACCTGTCCAAAATTCTGCACAGCTCTCAAATTTTGAGGGATTTAAAGTGCCTCCTTACCGACTACAGTGGGAGCAGTGGCTTTCCTGTGGGGCGTGAGCAAAGGGAGGGGACTGGGACAGTCGGGGAGGGATTGTACCAGGCCAAATTACTAGCCGGTAAGTTCTGATCCAGTGTTCATGTAGGGTGGGAACAGTGGGCAGTCGTGATTGAGAGCAGAATGCCATACAATCATTCCATGCACGTTCCTAATCAATGGCTCAGGGCCCACTTCACAAAGATTGATGTATGAATAAGTGCAACTTATTCTTGTACTCTTGAAACTACAATGCTAGAATAGAAAAAGCAAGCATGGACAAACGCCACCTACTGAAGCTCGTAACGAACATTATCTCGCTTGTACAAATTTCCAGGCAGATCCTACTGTGTTATTTCATTTTTTTATTACAGTTGATAAATGTATTACAGGTAACTCAGAATATAAAGCAAAATGTTATTATTATGAAAAAAGATCTAACGGGAGAGCAATTAAAACCCAATAATGTCAATACAAGGTAAAATCTGAAATTCACCAAAATCATGAAAAGTTGGAAAGCGCGTGGAGTATGTTAATTGCAGAAATAAAAACAGAATTTCTATCATGCATGGAGACGACTCGAGCTTATTTGGTGCTAATATTTGCACCTCCAAAACATAAGCAGGATTTTTCTTTTCTCGTTTTCTTTGTTCCATAATGACTTCAGCCTTTTCTGACCCTCCGAATATTATCTCACCATGCACGTGTGATCCTCCGCAGAAATCGGCCTTTGCCTTCGTTTTCTCTTTTAAATCCATAGCCTGCTTTCTTCTGCTCTCACTAAACTGTGTTTCATCCGGCCCTTTCATGGGAGTTGTGACATGCGCTGCACGTGTCGGGGCGATTTTAGAAGATTTCCGCCATATGAGGTCAGACAGAGCTGAGAACACGATAGCAGTCTCTGCCATTTATCATCAGGGTGCGGTGACTGGATATTCCTTGCTGTATTGAGTTCACTCCACAGAGCTGCTGCGAGCCGCAGGGGTAGTTAGTTGTATCTGCAGCACACGAGGGAGCGCCGCTCTGGATAAAGGCAGCATCTGACTGACACTTCTGGCTGCCTGGGGACTCTATAACTAAGGCTGCGGAAACAGGTAAGATGCTGGAAGCAGAAAATCAATGCCTTTGGTGAAGGATGCTTTAAAGAGAATGATACAAAATATCTGTCATTGTCATTTGGATAGCAAAACGAAACGGTCACTGTATGCCAGACAATTTAATGCATTTAATTATTTCGACATGAGGTTCTTTATTCATATATAGCGCTGTATGCCAAGGTGATTGGAATGGTATATTAAGTACTTTGGCGCTGATTTACATGCAAGTCACGCAATGCAAGACAACAAGGAAAGTTGCTGAACTGCTTTGCGTAAACGAGGGAGAGAGAGCATAACAGTGTCGTATCTAAGATGTGGCACTGTTCTTTCTCCCCTCTGAGCTGAATGCCATGAGCCAAGCAGACACCCACACCCATGGGCCATCGGCTCTCTACGAAGCACAGTTTTTGTGCAGAAGGGGTTCCTTCCAGCACAAAAACTATATTTTCAGGCATTTCTCGCTTTGTGTGTGTGCTATACGATGGTGCACACATGCAAAGTGAGAAAACAGGAGAAATTAAAACATTTCTCCTTGTCACCCCTGTCTCGAGGGGGCTCAGGATTTTGGCACAAATCTCTTTTTACAATTCTTTATCGATAGGGATTTGCATCAAACCCCATGGGTGGCTGCATGAGAATGCCCATGTACCATCCATGGTGGGGTCCCACAGGGGTCTTACTTAACCTCAACTCTTCTCAACCTGTATGTCACATCTTTGACATGCCTAGTGAAATCCTTTAGGCTGTCATTAGTTTCTTATGCTGACAGCACCCAAATTCAATTGTCTCACATTAAATTCGACAAAAAGGTAAGTTATCCTTTTTGGAAACAACATATCCTTCTGGTCCCCTTCTTGGTGGGCAGATGAGCTTGGCCGTCTTCCGAACCCTGTACAAACTGTGGAAAATCTTGGTGTTCTAATTGACAGGAGGCTTAGCTATAGAGAACAAGTCAGTAAAGTGATTTCCACTTCTTTCTATATCTTGCAAGTCATTAGGAAAATTCAGCAGTTTATTCTTTTTGACCTTCTGAAAGTAGTTATTATTGTCCTTGTGCTATCCAGAGTGGATTACTGAAATGGATTATGTCAGAATCTCCCAAAGAGCTCAATGCACAAACTGCAGATTCTTCAAAACTCGGCTACCCGGATGCTACTAAGGGTACCCAGATTTCATTCTGCCTCTCAAGCCATCAATATTTTCCACTGGCTGCCAATAAGGGAACATGTCATCTTTAAGGCCCTGTGCATTGCCTACAAGACCCTACATGGCTCAGTGCCAGAATCCCAGAGGGAATATTTTAGATGGTATATACCAAGCAGGACTCTCCATTCAAGTTCAGTCAAAAATCTTGCTGTTCCCCCACATACTAGCTCTTATCCTGGGGCGATAGGAACTTTGTTGGATTCACTGCGTGTAACTGAAACCCGCTTCCATCTGAATTAAAATCAGTGCCATCTTTACTTTCATTTCGAAAGTCTCCAAAAACCTGGCTTTTTAGCCACTAATAATCTTTTTTTCTGTAGGCCCTATCCTATGGCTTCTTAGCATACAGTGTTGCAGCTTTACTAACCTGGTTACTTAGCACCAAGATGCCTCCGGGTTTTTTGTTTGCGCTTTACAAATTTTCTAATCAAATCATGGAATGCCCCCTTTACGCAAAGTAATAGTAAGCCTCACATTGGGCAGAGTTGCATTACTTTGGGTTACAATCCAGGGCAAATCACTATTTACGTTGGATTATAAATCCAACCATAACCCTCTGCATTTGTTTTTTGTTAAAAGATTAACTTAATCTTAAAGAGAAGTATTTGCAAATCTGGGCTGATGTTTTTATACAATGCTCTTTCTCCCATTGCTATGGCCTCATAGAGCTGCAAGCTCTCTTCTTCGAATGTTTCTTACGGTAAAAGGAATACCTGCATATAGCAGTCAGTTCAGCAAGGTTGGTGTCTGTGTCAATCACATCAGTGTTTCTTGTGTCTGTTTCAGGTGAGTACACCTAGGTTCATGTCTTGCTGTCTCAGTGTTTTCTTGCATGTCCTTACTTCCTGTCTTGATAGTGTAGGCTCATTATGCCATGGACATACTATGCTCTAGTTCCAGTGGGTTACAAATTTCAGCTACAATATGTGTGGCTCCCATGCCATTGGCATATGAAGAGAGCCTGGGTCCCTAGTACAAATTGTAAAAAAAACAGCTATTACTTAGGTACAGTGGGTCACTCAGACTTATACAAACAGGTGCCACTGCACCTGCTGCACTATTGATAGCTACTCCCTTTTACATTATTTAATGTGGGTGGTGTCTTCCTGTGCATGCCACTAGATGGCCTTTGTTGTTGCCTTTGGCAATGCTAATAAAATTGTGTTGCAAACATTAGCAAAACCAAACGTGTTGGTGAACTATCTAGCTTCCAAGATGGCTGATAAGTTTTGTCTAGGTGCAATCTAGTGCCCATCTTAAAAGTACATAAAATAAAAAAAATTCTATCCTATCACTTTAATTTATATACTTCCACCATCTTGTGTCTACATGCAACGTGGTGGCCAACTTCGAAATATACAAAACAATCTTATTCCGAACGAAAAAGGCTAACAAAACAAAACCCTTCCCTGACCTACGAAGCAATTCTTTAGCTGTACAATAACTGAATTGCAAATGGAACTTATATTAGGAATAGATTAATTGACAGAGCACACACAAGGCACAAATGGGGCCAAAAAGAATAACATAAAGCAGACACTTAGAAGAGTACATAGCTCAACAAAAAGGTTTACTCTGACTATTTAAGATGCCCAGCATGTTCTTTGAGACTATAGGAAATTTTCTCCACTAGAGTCAATTTTGACATTTCTAGAATGCATGTTTCAATTTGAGGTTGAGAGATAGACTTTCACCTTCATTCTTAAAAATGAAAACTTTAAAACCCATTAGTGATTTGAAATAACAACATTTTCCATCCATATTTGCAGAATGTGGTAGCTGATTCACAAACGCATTTGTCAGTTTGGTAAGTAGTAGTACAGTAGTAACCTCATACTCTTACATGCCTTTGTGAATCGGTTAGAAGTGTCCAATTATCTAATAATAAAAGTGCAAGGGTGGCACAGACCTTTCTAGTTTTACAAACTGAATATTCCTTAAAATTCCCTTTTTAATTCCTTTTTAGATGTTTTGGGCCAATTCGTAATGGCATATAGGAGTGCTTAAAAAAGTTCACAAGTAGAATACTTTACGCACTCCAGAATGCCTATTTGATTAGGCCCTATTGTCTATTTTCATGTTGCCCTCTCTATTTTGTTATTGGAACCGAAAGAGTAAGCTAATATTAGCACATCAGACCTTAATAAGTATACTTACAAGGGGACGCGAATAGGTCGATGAACCTTTTGACTCCCAATTAAGAAGTTCTTACCATAGCTCCAGTACATAATCAATGATCAATACACAACAATCAAAAATCATTAATAATTAATAAAATCAATAATCAATGGAGTCAGTAATTATCTTGCACCATGACCTTTCAGTCATGAATAACCACACCTTTAGTAAAGTTTAGAAAGTTTATTTCCCTATATTAACAATGCTAAAGTCATGTAGATTAATCTCAAAATCAAATGAAACACATACAAAAACAACACTGGTTGTCCAAAGCAGTGGATGAAATGCAATCTAATCAAGGCTTGAACTACAACACATTCTAAAGTTACAGTGCAAATCAATAGCAAAATCAGCTGCCTTAATGAGATGTAATACACATAGTTAAGCAGAGAAATCCATCAAGCATTAGTCTTTTCCGTCATAAATCATAATCCTCAACTAACTTCAGATTAGCATCAGCATGTTGGGCTTCATGCAAAACAATTTACTAACACAAATTTGGAAAGCTTCTAACTACAATAGAGTCATAGATAAAGACAGCGCAGTTGGTACCTAGAAAGGAAAAGCAAATATGCATAGAAATCACAGTTTATCGCATTATACCTATCCTCAGTATGGATCAGCAAAGCAGAATCAGTCTTTGTCCTCAGGACATCAGTCGATCAGCAAGGCATCAGGCTCTCAGTCAGGAATAGGAGCCCAATGTCGGAATAAATGTATCTCTCTCTCTAAAGTCTCAAATCTCTCAAAATCTGAATAAGTCTCCTTATAAAATCTGATGTCTCTTCTTTCCGTCGCGTTGTTATATCAAAGTCACCTAAACTATCCCCTAATTCCCTATTGGTCAGTTAGTCGTATGTTCACACTTCGTCCAATAACATCACCATACCAAATCTATGAATTATAATATTTCTACATTCTCATACAGTTGATTGGTCCATCTTACGATGTTTTCATCATCTGGTTTGTCAGGTAACAATACTGTTGCAGCTTCCATTCTAATCAGTATCTTCATTGTTCTTGTCCTGGGAAAGTCAGTCTCACACACATTACACATAAAAAGTTGCATTAGCAAGAACATCATCTCCTAGCAGTCGGTTCTCACGAAAAGCTTCTGTTAAGCACGTTTAACAATACAATAGACATTTCACAGTTTAATTCACTTGGTCAGCATTTTTATTAAATGCTAAGAAATACAGCTTCTACATGAGACCTGGCAAAATAGGCTGACACTTGCTAAGTTAAGACCTATAATTAATAAAGCTAAAGCATCCTTCATAACCCTTCACATAACATATTACTGCATTAAGCTAACACATATTTAATATTTCATAAGTATTAATCATTAATTAGTACATTTTGTTAACACTGTTCGCCATTCTTCGAGGTCACATTTTCAAATGCTTGCATTATTTTTCTATTTTATTTCATTTTCTACACAAACTCATTATTCAAAACAAATAAACACTCATTAATACATTTTATTAAAGACACCTGCACTAGCACTAATTATGTTCTGAAAAGATGGTGTTCCCTCGCCTATCTGCTAACTAGACTGCACTGAGACATGTGAGAGAAAGCTTCTCTTCTTTGCCTAATGTTATAGTTTGTTGGTATATTATCCATTCTACCTGAGGCATCATTGCTCAAGATTGCACTAGGCTCAATGAAGTTGACATTTTTAGCCTTTACAAAATCTGCAAAATTCATCTCATATACATTCAGTAATCTCAGGTCACTGATCTCACCTTACAATGGGTGTAGATAAATATAAGTGGCGTTTTATACTGAAAGACTTCTACAAAACTTATGACCATTTAATGTCTACCCATTGAACAGACAATTAGATTTTTTCGTTTTTTTTATGCAGTAATACTTTCTTCAGTTTAATCCACATTTCCTCAATCCTAACATTTGTCACATCAGAAGCTGGTGGCATATGTGGGGTGTATGCAGAATGTATAGTGTTCATTTGCTGACACAGGATTCAGAGATGTTCATTATTGAAATTCCCTGTGAAACATGTCGACCTCTAACAAATGGGTTGAATTATACCCCTCTTTTTTAAACCCTACCCTTGGGGACAAGAATAAACTCTTACTTAGGTACACCAAGAGCTAGTTTTAACTTGCGGTCCTCTTCATCCTCTGCAGCCCAAACCCACACCTATGACCTCATACAACCTTCTCCTGATGAAACCATCTCCCCAAGTATCCCTTCCCACCCATGTCACCCAGGGATGTAGCCCACACCACTATATTTCAGTATACTGTTGTGAGGAAGGGCCCTTAGCAGAAGCATGTTACCTCATGGTGGGTGAGGGCCTTGTTCCTTTAAAGAGAACAACCTGGTTATAGAGAGACTCACACATTTTTCACCCTAATTGCCTGAAACCCTTACATAGCCTCAGGCCACTAACATTTCTTGCACATATAGAGTTCATGAGCTGATTCTCCTTATTCCATTCTACATGTGAATGTAAAGTGTAACAATATAAATTATTAATAAATAAACAAATACAAAAATATACTGAGCCTAAAGTATTAAAAGAACAGATTTTGGACAGAATGCTGAACAATGCAAACATTCACCCCCAGTCACAGAGATCTGGAATCATTCCATAGTTTTTTTGCCCAGCAAACCACTCCAGTTCAGACGTAGGCATTTGCAAATCAGTCTTGACCCTACTCTTCATAGGAAAAGATCAGCCTGAACTGCCAGGCCAGGTCCCCCCTGGACTGCAAACAAGCATCCTGGGACTGGTTTCAAGTTATTACCCCTCATCAGCTTAAAGTGTTGGCCAATGTTTATTGAACTTTAACTTGCTCTTGGAAAGCCTAACACTCACTGTTATTCTATTCTACATCACCTAAGATGACACAGGGCCTACTGTCACACTACCTTCTTAGGAAGTCTGTCTGCAAGGTAATGAGCTACATGAGCCTTACTTCCATTTTTCCATTGTGCTTTATAAATATTAAACAACATTTTTTTAAATCAAATTAAAGACTCAGAATTCATTGGAAACTCAAATGTCTTGGGAGAGATCTAAATTGTCTGATATTGATCGTGGATGGCTGGCTTCTAAACCCTATTAAGTATGGGCTGAGTACAATACAGCCTATTGACCTAGCTAATTGTGTATTTAGTAGCCTCTTTTTCAGACAGTATACATTATTGTACCCTGAGACAATGGATGAAAATAAACAGAAAGGGATCTATTTGACAAAATCAAGTAGAGTTAGGTGGTGATGCAATAGGAGACAACTTCCTCAAGATCCTTTAAAGATTTAAACATTGAGTTTTTGGGTTTTTAAAATTGCACTGTAGTGTTGATGTTAAAAAACAAAAACAGGACATTGTTTTATCAATAGAATTAATAGCATATGAGGCCCACAAGAACATTCTGTATTCTACCAAAATATTGTATTTTGGATATTGTGCTTCAAAAATAGAATAACCAAAAATAGTGACTAACAAATATTCATAGATCAGAATATATATATATGTAAGTATAAATTTATTATTGTAAACTTTACACATACATACGTTGATGATATATATCTTCATTTTTATCTCTTTGTACGCTTTCCATGATGATATATATTTTCATGGCAAGCGTACGTAGAGATAAAATAGTAAATCTATACTTACTCATATATTTTTGCCTTCACAGTATTGTGGTAGGTGATACTATGGCTATGAAATTTTTCTACACAATATTCTGGCATACAACCATATTCTGGCATACAACCAACCACTTTTCTCTTCAGTTCACTACGTAAATACCGGATGTAGCAGCCTGCAACAAGGCACTTCACAGTTGCATAAGGATATACAGCTGTTAAGATCCCTGGTACCAACTCTGTAGGATTGGCCATACAGTCCTCCCTCTGAAAATGCTCACAGCTTTTCCGAAGCCACCTCTTCACATAACCTCTCTTTGATAAAGGTCCAGAGATCACAGTGAAAGCAGAGAGAAACCCACCTGCCAGCAAGACACACTTTTCAATCACCCAGTCCTCTGTGCTAGCTTTGCTGCATATCGAAAACCTTACTGTGCCGACCAAGAAAAGCACAATATCCCCTCTCACTTCTATGCCAATTAATACTTGGGGTTCCACTTCAGGACATGACAATCAGAGATTGTCATGTCTTATGTCTCTATGTGTAGACTTACCCCATCCAGGCTTGCACGGTGGGACAAAGGACAGATGGCAGTCCCTACATATACTTGGTCATCTAGTAGCCTAACATTTCAACTGTGCTACTAGATTGAATGCTACGTCACAGTGGTTGGACGGTGTTGAATCGATGATGAATGGTGCGTAAGTGTTCATCCACAAATAGCATCCTGAAACACGAATGTTGCAACATCATGATGTCACTACCAAATTTGCAATTCACTGTGTAATATACATCCGTATAAATATGTATCTCTCAATCATTTATTAACATCTTAAAAATGCATCCATCGTTCACTCACACTTGTATTTTCCACTCACGTCAATACAGTGTACAGACAATGGCAGGTAACACACACAGGAGTACGTTTACACAACTTAACATCCACACCTTCTCAGCAATGTTGATATACAACAAGGACATACATATTTCAAAAGTGTGGTTATGAATGGCATATATACTTGGGCTGAGTTGTCACCTTGCCACAGCGGGACCTACTTTTGCTATAGTTGTTGATAACAATGCACTTGACATAGAGGCCAGATGAAAGTAAGTCAAGGTATGTGAACATTGGTATAATCAATTTACTCTCTAAAGAAGGTTGTAAAGTTGTATTTAAGTGACATATGTGAGTTGTGTGCCTTGAGGAGGAGGCAGAACAGTGTGACATGAGTTTGGGGTGTAAAGTAGTGAAAAGATGGAAATGTTTTGGGTATACCCCCTTGGTGTTGGGAGACTATGTAGCAGGTCAGAGTGCTTGCCAGAGAAGACATGTTCATCGAAGAGGGTAAGATGGAGACGGTATCCTGGTCTGCCATCAAAAGGAGCCTGTACCCCTGTAACCTGGAACATTTCTATTTTCTCAGTGTAAGGAAGTCGAACTCAGCTGTGGTAAAGCAATTGTAGCTTTATTCAGGATCAACTCGTAAGTCCTCCACTTCCATCAGTCTCCAACCTTCCAATGCCCATCACCAGAATCCCCCCACATTCTGAGGCTCCCACATTCCATCACAGCGTTCTACTAATATGGCTACTATTATACTCCTAAGTTATAACACACAGCTTGCCACTTTTTTTTGGTCCCCCGTGGTGCGTTCCTTCACCCCCAATTTATTGACAAAGTCTGTCACTTCCTTTCACAGCAGGGCATTCTCAGCTCTACTAAGTTTGCACGAAAGCAGACCACGGAGTTCCACATGGTGATCTACAACAAAGTTTGCTACAAGGACTGTCTTCTCCTCAATAAAATCTATATTCCTCCAGAGTAGGATGGGCTGCCTTTTGTATGTTGGGGGTGTTTTGTGGTTTTGATAAAGTAACATAGACAGAGATGAAGAGGACAGAGCCTGTATAGAGCTGCACTATTGCACTTGCAGAGTTAATGTTTGCCAGGAATGTGACATTTAAGTAAGCTGAATGCTGTTTCTCTGTACGTTACGATTCACAATTTGCTATAGCAGAGTAAGAGACATCTACCTCAGTTGTGGAGATCTCTGCCAATAGGTGTATGTCTGAAACCCAGTCAGAAAGTTACTAGCAGTAACGTTTCGTTTGTCATGTCAGTCATAAGAGTCTCCACCTCCTGGGGTGAGGTGAGACTCATAATTCTACCATGGGTAAGATATTTCCACTCGGAAATGTGAATACCAGCCAGGCATAGATTTCTGCTCAGGCATAGTCTGACATCTATGCGTGCGGAGGCCCCTGCACATAGATTTCCCTATGGGATTAGGCCCTATAGATTCTTGGAGCCTGAAAAGAGAACAGGCCAAGCAGAGAATGCAGAAAAAAGCACGCACTTTCAATGTGTAATATAATGCTAAGTAGCACCTTTGTAGACATTTACAACAGCAAGGCATTTTATACAATGAGGCCTAGGCACAGTTTATTCTAAATGTGCAACCTTGGCTGCACATCTCGCCTATCATTTTCGACTTCATTAAACTGATGCTCTTCACCCACAGGGCTCTTCGTGGACATTTTATATGGTTCTTCAGAAACCTAAATAAATCTTGAAATTCAATGTTTCTTACTCTTTTCATTATAGATCTCTGTGTTACTGCCAAGAAAACATAGCAATTGATTCTGACAGTATATTTGCTCGTAAACTGGCACCCCTGGGGCACGTTTTGCAGCCTTATGGCAGCCTATTCACCCTGAGTACATGCTTAGGGCCTCTGTTTTGCAAATTATTTTAGCGTAAACGCGGAACGGGCAGCTTGGCACACATCATCACAAATATGTGAAATATGAAAGAAACAGCTTGAATAAAAATGTGGTCTTTGCCCACACCGCTGTGGTTTGTTCATATCTGCGTGGCGTCTCCTGCAATGTTCTGTAACCTAAAACTGCTCAAATTCCCTTTGCTTTATTACTCCCAGCTCTGGGATTCGCATTCTCCCGGAGACCTGTAAGGCACAATCCACTGACACTGAGGTGACAGCCAACATATGACTTCCCTCTGCAGAGCAACCTGCATCTCACCCCCATCTAACAAACACTAATGACCCGCATGATGAAGCACCCGCACAAAACTCGACGCTGCCGTCAGCGTGGAGGGGGCTGGAATCCCCTCTTCACAACCTGATGGATGGTCTTTCCTCAATTCATAACCCTAATTGGGCAGCTTGACATCACTTTGCCCCCAAAACTTCAGTAGCCTGGTGTCTGGCTGAGAAATGTCTTTAATCCTCGAAAGATTCAACGGCCTGCACCACACTCTGTTTGTTATACAGTATTCATGGAGCGCGGTAACACACCTTTTTGTAGCCATCAAAGACTTTTATCATTGGCTGGGGTTAGCATCAATTGATGTAGGAGCCCCTGCCTTGGGATCCCACGGGGCTCATTGGGAGCTCGAAGTGCAGCACACGCTGCGGTTAGTATTGTGAAAGGAGTACAGCACAGACTGCCATCCATCACTCTCCGCTCACCACAACACCACACTACTCTTGCCACTGAACGGTCCGATTTGTCTCAACAGCTTTAGATTAGACTGTCTCTCCTCGTTTTTTTTCTTTGCAGTGTTGGTCCCTATAGTTTGTAACCCTTTAACTGTTCTCGATGTTTACCAAATTACCAGAGTAAGTCAGCAGATTTCAATATTTTGTCTGAATCTGTATAAAAGACTCATTTTCTTTTTTTTCCCGAAACTCGATTCCTGGTGCACGGGCCTTAAACGCTTCTATAAAAATAAAGAACACAAGTATGTGAGTGTATTGTCATATATGAGTTCAGGGCATAGCCAAATTACGTTTATTTTTGCTTTGGGTTTCATTTCAACAATGTCGGCTGAATGCAGGTAAAATATGGTTTTAATTTTTTGGTTTCGACATGCTATATAGACTATAAAAGAGTAGCTTCAAAACACATGCTGTGGCACCTGATTCTAGTACTAATCAAGCTGTGCAAATCATACTTTGGGATGCAGGCTGAGACAGGCACAGATAAAGCTCAGGGGAGGAGGCTAATTTGCTTTTATGGGGTATCCGCAAGGCCTTCTCAAATGAAACAGTGTTACCATTTATTGCAGCAAAAATTATTATGGTCTTCTTTGAAAGAGAAGTTTATGTCGAAGGCCTGACACTTGGAGAGATACTAAGGAGGTTGGGCGGGGTTCCTGAGGTGGCGAGGAACAAGGTAGAACAATATCTCTCTCAAGCTAGAGAGCAGCAGGCATTCCTTTGTAGCTTCTGCAATGTTTCACTAAAGTCATAAAATCACAAGCCTAAACATGTTCAAGTCATTTCATGATTTGGTCGTCAAAGAGCTTCCAAACTCAAAATGACGTAAAAGAGCAGGTAATTCTGTCGCAAGCTGAGTTGCTGGGTACAGTCTCTCTGGCTTCCACATATTGTCAGCAGTCAGACAGTTCCAGGGATCCTGGGGCTGTAATACAGAAAGGGCGCATTGACTTGGACTGCGCAGTCCACACCTTTAGATGGGTGTGCTGCATGCAAATCAGGGATGTGTTGCTCAGTGTCTATGTGCATACTTGTGTAGGTGAGATAGTCCAAGAAATGTACAGACTTTAGGGTTAAAAGGCATACATTTTCCATCTGCTCTTAGCTGTTGATGAAGGTGTGGGAGACCTATGGGTGGGTCCTGGAGTAGGGGAGCGAAGTTAAGCGTGTTTTCTTGTGGGGGGGACTGTATGCCTCCCACAATAGGAAAAAAATGGGGAATGAGGTTTGGCTGCTGCTGCAGTCAAATCCTGATATGAGTTTATTTTGCTGAATTACCACACCGTAAAAGTGGGACTGTTTCTCTCATATTGAAAAAAGAAAACAAGGACCAAATTTATCAAACTTTCACGTAACATGATGCAGCAAGACACCTTGTTGTGCTGTGCTGTGCTGTGTGAAAGGGAGAGGGTTGGAATGCACCATATTTATCTTTATATGGTGCATTACTGTCCTTGCTCTGGGGCACATCATGCTGCCTTGCACCAACACAAGCACCCTTGTACTGCGATGCAAAGGTGCCTGAATTGTAGGCAGAATTGTTGGTGTGTGGCAAGGGGCACCTTCCTGCATAAAAACAATCCTCTGGGGTTTTCCTCTTTCTACATGTGCTGCATTATGCAGCACATGTAGAAAGAGGGAACAACGAGGAGATATAAACATTTTTTTGTTGTTATGCCTCTCTTGGGAAGGGGTAGTATTTGACACATTCCCAGGTCTACCACTCTTAGTAAACCTAGGAATACACCAAAATCCATGGATCAATGCATGAGAACACCCACACTCCACCCATGGAATGTCTCACTGGTGCATGGTAATGCAAGGCAGCCACATGCAGTGCCTTGTGTTACTCCAGATTTACCAAGCACAGCAATGAGGACCACAGTCTCCAAATGCCTGTGCTATATACATACTTCTAGACTGGCAATTTTGAGTGCCCTCTAAATGTATATGTTCCAACAATCCAGAGGAGTGTTACACACCATATGCAAATGTTCAAATAAATGCAACTGTCACCATGCACTGTATACAAATCCTTGCTGCCCACAGGAAAACCTGTGATTCGTTCAAGGCCTAACATGGGAGTTCCTCTTCACAGATGAAGTGTCCCTTCTCCTACCTGGCAGCAAAAGCATGGAACTCCCTCCCCGCACACCTAAGAACTACCCAGAACCATCTCGCCTTCAGGAAGCGCCTCAAGACATGGCTTTTTGAGCAGCAGTAATTCTCCCCCCCCCCTCCTCCAGCGCCTTGAGACCCTCTCGGGGGAGTAGCGCGCACTATAAATGCTTTGATTGATTAATTGATTGAAGACTTTATAGCATGTCAAATTCTTGTTCCTAAACTACCCACGGCAACCACAGTATTTCCTTACCCACATGAGTCATTGAGGCAAATAAAACCCTCTAGGGACAGGTCCACAGTTCAAATGTATTTGCAGCAAAGTTCTATTGGCAGAAAAATTATATTCATATACATGTGACACCAGAGATGTACAAGGATTGCTTCAACTGTAGGCAAAGTGTCTTGTTACTGCCACTCCTCCCATAGCAACGGGGTCATATTTGGTGTTTTCGAGGGCAGTTTGTTGTTTATGTGCTGGTGTTAGTCTAGAATTTCATTATAGACTTTCATTGTTGTAGAACAAGCTTTGTGTCACTTCCATTGTAAGATATGGATGGCATTGTCCTCTTAGGCTCTACGAGCGGCTCCTCCATCAAGGCGGAGGAGCATCGCCCCCCTTGCCAGCAGCGGCAGCTGCAAATCTTTTCCCAATAAAAGATAATAAGCTGTGTTTATTGTCGTTTTTTGGGGACAGGGGCGGGGTCACAGGGGTGACAAGTGAGGAGGAGTGCTCAGCACTCCCCCTCAAAATGCATGTGTGTTTGGCCAGCCATCTCGGGCTGGCCAAACACACATGCGCACAGGGCTCTCTCCGGCCTAGCAACACAGTTGCTGGGCTGGAGAGAGCCTGCACAGGCTCCCAGTCTGACTGGGAGTGCCCAGGCTGGGCTCTCCCAGCCAATCCTGACACTGCTCTGAGCAGCGTCAGGATTGGCTGCAGGGAAGGCTGGGAGCCTGTGCCTGCCTGCAGTGAAGAGACGGAGGAACGGAGCACGGCCATAAGGTAAGTCTATTTTTTTTATTTTTTTTTATTATATTTAACTTAATCCCCTCACACCACCCCTTCTGCTTTGCGTGAGCCGCAACTGATAGACTCTTTCTAAACCAACCAAAAATCACCTATGTGCACAGTCCAATATTATGTAGTTTACAAACAGGAGGACTCTGATTCACACAACATGAGCAGAGGTGGTGTGACTTCTCATTCCAAGTAATGAAATTATGTAACTTTGTATGTTGTCATTCAATGTCACTCAATTTCAACGAATTTTAGTAGCTGTCAAATTATTTGTTTTCTGGTGCAGATCCCCACCGGCCAGAACAGGAAATATATACACGATGATGTTGACATTCCCTAGAGTTGCTGCTTATAAGTAAGGCTAAATTTGGGCTCAGAGGGGTAAATGTTGCCACTGATATGTTTCTGTAATTTCTGTATAGTTGTACTCTGACCATCACATGTATTCACATTTCCAACCCATTTTCATGAGGATTTATCTATCCATATGCTCCATGGCAGTGACAATATATGTGACACAATAACCCATGTTATTTAGAGCAATTATACTAATAAACACACAAACACATTTATTGCTACCGTGCAAAGTTCAAATTTTAGTTTCTTATAACAGTAGTAGCAAATTCCCATGAGAAAACCACTGTTTACAGCCCCATAGATTGCATGTTACAGTTACTTTACATGTGGAACAGCTCCCCTAATAGATTCTGGTCCTCTTCCCAACTGTTTTTACCTTAATTCAGAAATGTAATCTCACAATTTTACACATCCTTGTTTTGGGTAAATACTTTAGAAAAAACACAAAAGCACAGGACAGATGCCTTGAAAATACCGAGGAATGCTCAAAATCTTCAGTTTCCAAGAAGAAAGAAGTGAGGTGGATATTCAAAGTACAGGGTTTGAAACATTCAACAAACACAAGAAAAATGGTCTGGGCAAAGGCAAAGCTAAAGAGGGATTAGCAGTACTCATTAAACTAGAATAAAATCTAAAAAGAGAATGGGCTCATGACAAGGTTTGTAACAACCTTCTAAGTGCTTGCAGGAAGGACATCTCAAAACAATTCTGGGCCGTTATCAACCAAGTGGCACACACTTATTATCCCCTAATAGCAAAACAACTCATCTCCAAAATGACTTGGTTTCTCTTTCTTCAGTCAGTGTTCAACATCCAACCCGACTATACCTCTTCATCGTCAGTTAATTTTACCTCAAATACTAAAATAACAGCAGCCATAACTCACTCTAAAGACCAACCACTCCAGGAATTTGAGGAATGGAAAACCACCAAGGAAATTAAATTCATCATAGGACAAAAGATGGTGTCCCAGGGCCCAACGGTCTCCCAACAACACTTTTCAAAGTAAATTCTTGCATCTGGTCAACTCTTTTTGCCCAGCTTTTCAATGAATGTATTTACTTTCAAACAAATTCAGAATCTTGTTACGGATCAATTTTGAGCCAATATTCAAAAGTAATAATTTTACCAACTCTTTAAACTATAAGCTGATAACCTTGCTGGATATTCCATATCGTCCATTGGCTTCTGACTTGGAACAGTGATGGGCCAGAACATTAGCACACTGTCAGTCTAAGCATCGAAAATGTTAATACCAAAAACAACGCTGTATGTAAGCTTCATCAGCCTTATGTCAGCTTTCGCTAAAATGTCATAACAGCTGTTGTGGTCAAAAATGTTTTTATAACCAATTTTATTTTATTTAAGCATGAAAACAGAAAGAAAAAGGAAAACAAAGACTTGCCAGTGAGTACATGATAACACCATTGAATGAGGCAGGGCACTACCGTTTCCATGAATGACAACCCTCCCTTTCTCACCAAACAAGACATAATAACACTGTTCAGACATGCAGCCCCTGGTGCGCCTGCCATTTCCCCCAGATTTTTTGATATGTTTAGGGGCAGCCCCGCACCTCGTTAATCGGCTTTTCTAGTTGAGGGCCCCAGTCCACTCCAGCTTGCCATTTCGTAATTCATGGCACCACCTGGCTTCTCCAAAGCTGTGCAATGTCTCTTTTGGCCACCAGGCAGGCACCCCTATGAATATTCGGTCAGCTCTCTGTCACTCCAGCTCCTCCAGAAGGCCCAACAGCGCCACCCTCACATACCAATGGAACACCCAAGGACCTCCGAGATCTCCAGCTCCACCCCCACCCAGAAGAGATGCATCTCTGGACACTCCCATGCTACGTGCAGCAGATGCACCCCCAGTTGCCCACATCTGAGGCAGCCAGGGGGATCGTGGGCGTATGTGTCAAAATTGCCACGGGGAAAGGAATGCCATATGAAATTAATTTTTCTAACCATTCTTAACCCGGCAGAAATGTCCAGTTCCCTGGGCGCTAGGTGGGTCTCTTTCCAATCATCCTCGTCCAGCTCTCCCATCCGGGCCGCCCACCTGTCCCGCAGCCTGGTGAAGCCATACGGTGTGTTAGTAAGCACGGAACGGTAGATCTGGGTAATGGTACCCTTCTCCAAGCGCACCAACAACAGTTTAGCCTCGAGAGGGCTACAATCAGGGAGAGAGAAATTGGACAACAGGTGAGCCCGCAGGGCATGGCGCACTGGAGGAAGTGAAAAAACTGGGAGTTGGATAGGGCATAATGCTCCCTCAGCTGCTGAAAGGACATCAGATTGTCACCAGTGGAAACATCTCCCAGGTAGGTGATGCCAATGGTGTCCCATTTCCTGAAGCCCTCCAGTCGGGAGCACCTGCTGCAACCACGTTCCATGCCACAAGGGCGTCAGCTTGGTGAGGCGTCGGGCCCAGCATGTCAACCGCAGGGCTGCCCGCCAACACCGCACCACCACCCACATGCAATCCGAGACCACCTGGGGGACCGGACCACCATACTACAATCCCAGCAGGCCTTCGAATCCGAGATGGCAGAGTTCCATGCGGTAGGCCGGGCCATCTCATCTCACAGTAAACCTCTTGTTGACCGGAACCAATTGGGCCGCCAAGTAATAGACGTAGAGATCCGGCACTCCCAATCCCCCCTCATTGGGAGATTTCTGCACTGAGCAAAAGGCCACTCAGTGGCGCCCTCCCCCCATATAAAGGAGGTGAGCTTGGAGGTGAGTGCTCGGGACCAGGCATGGGCACCAAGTAGAGGAAGTTTGTCAGGACATATAATGGGGGAGGCAGATCATTTTAAAAAGGGCGTTGCGACCCAATGGGTTCAGGGGCAAACGACTCCCATGCTTCAAGTCTCCTCTCAGAGCATGTGATAGGGGCTGGAAGTTAAATTGCCATGTCAGATCTGGGAGCGGGGAGAGGGGAGAGATGAACACTCAAGTATTTAAAGGAATTTCGCTTTACCGGGATATCTGGGCATCAGTCCTCTCTTACCGCAGCTCCCCGCACCTCCACCAACAGTGACTTCCTGGGTTTTAAGCGTAGCCCTGAGACCTCACCTTACAGCTTCAGGGCCTCAAGACAACAAGGTCCCGAATGTTGGGGGTGCCCCAGTAACACCAAGACATCATTCACATTTAAGAACACCCTGTCTTCATGGCTAATCCCCCACCTCCAACCGTCGATCAATGGGTCACCGCGGAGGAGGCAGACCAGCGGCTCGATGGCTAGGGCAAACAGTAAGGGGGAGAGGGGGCATCCCTGATGTGTCCCTTGCCTGATCAGAAAGGGATCTGATAGAATACTATTCACCCTCACCTGCACCGGAGGGTTGTGGTACAAAAGATGGACCATACTCCTGAATTTCGGGCCAAAGCTCATTCGCACCAGGACCTCCTCCAGGAAGTTCCTGTTGTGGTCAAAATTATCTAAATGGTTACTCCTGCCCCAATCTTGGAGACACTCCAACCTCCATACACAGATACATGGGCTAGAGTGAAAATAGGTAACCAGTGAAGGTTACCAGAAAATCTACACCTGAAATGGGCTCAAGCAGTGCTGCATAATGGTGTAGTCATTTTTTTAACGTTTTTCAGTAGATCTCACAGTTGCATTGGAAATAGTGAATACAGACACACCCAAATTACCACAATGCACTTACCCATCCTACTATACCGGGATGATACCTTATTAATGAGCAAAACCCTGACTGGATTACAACTACTACTGGAATAACTGGGAAGCTACTGCAATATTATCAATTGGGAGAGCAACATATAGAAATCCAAAGCCATGTTTATAGGATCATGAAATAAAAATGAAAGAGCCTGGTTCATCAATAGGTGGAGAGTCAAAATTGTAAGCTCATACAAATAGCTAGGTATCATGTTCAATCACCGAGGCACTTTCCAAAAGCACAATGCATTCCTGAAAACAAAAGCTATGTAATTCATGGATGAATTTAAACAGTTACACTCCAAACTACAGCGACCTTTTTCGCCCTATTGTTGAGAATTATCGAAAGTAAACGAGATCCAGCACTAAAGTATAGCTTGGTTGAACTTCCAAACGACATTGCCTGCTCCATGAACTCCACAGTAGCAAAATTATGCAATAACATTTGCCTGACTCACATCAAACTTGTCTCAAAATCAGATTGGGTTGGAATTTGACCTTCGCAACCAGCTGATTGTCAGATAAAGGAAATGTATCAAGTTCATGCATAAAGAGAACAGTTCTAATAACAACTCCTAAAGTTGTCATATTTGGCTGGAAAACTAGGCCCAGAGGAGTAGTTCGGTCAGTATGATTGGGGTGGGGGAGTGGGGGTGAGCAGCAGATTTCCCAACACTCACGCTCTGACCTCTTGTTAAAAATTATTTTATTAGGGGGGGCTTAAAGGGTAGTGAAAAGAGACAGTAAAAAAGCCAGGTGAAATTCGACAGACATTTCACATTACCCGAGTGAAATCATTTGTACCCAATTATTTACTAAAGAATACAATTTTTTGTGGGTGGTGTAACACTCCAGACACCCCCTGGAGCTACGCTCCTGAGTCTACCAATACCAGGGTTTGGAAAAATCAAAGGTTTCAGGTATTAAACATTTCATTAAAACTGTTTAGTCTGTACCATCTGTGGTGCAGCACAAAATCTCTCAATGTATTGAAGTCTGCTACCTATGGCTAAAAAAGTTTTCTATATTGAGGTCAAACATTCTTTCATGAAACGCTTCCATGCGTGGACAGTCATCAACTCTTACAAACATCTCAAACCCCAAGAACACCTCCAGGAACATTTTTCACTCACAGTAAAAATGCTGTTTCTAAAATATGGATTAGGCCTGCTTCCTTCAATGGAAAGCTGTCATCTGTGGTGCCAAAGACCTAGATAAAAGTGGCAGACTCTGTCTCTTTCTTCATGAATCATTACTCCATCTGTTATGCACCTGCCCAGAATTCTGCCTCTTAAAACTACTTTTCAAACAGAAGAACATCATAACATGCCAGCAAGCAATGATTGCTAGCTTGGAAGGCTCTAATATACAGTTAAGCTGTCCGTTTAGCAAATATTTTACTGCAGTAGAAAAAACACACTTTTCTGCACTGCCAGCCTGGAAGGCTAGTACATTAAGCAAACCCTTGAGCCCACCAAACATTCGGTAAACTTACCATCTTCTAATTCACCCCTGCAGTTTTCCTGTTGTCGGTCTGATTTTAAGAGCTGAGAAGCAGTTCATTTTTTATCATAGAGCCTCACTAAGATCTCTTAACACATGAACTCTAAATGAATACATTTGCTATCTTAAAAAACCTGTATTCCTGTTTTAATTAAATGTCATTGTTTTGTAGAAGATTTTAATACATTTTATAAGAATTGTGAAGTCCTAACGCATTGTATGTATTGGAATCAATGTAACAATAAAATAGTTTTACTTTCTACTTGCCATGACATAACCTAATAGGCAGAATGTAATATACTGCCTTTTGCCCTTTTTTTAACAACTGTTTTTATTCTTTTTTCAAAACCATCAAAAAATATATACTGTATGTGATACATGAATAGACTATCACAGGCAACAGAGTTGGTTCATGGATTGTCTTTCAATACTTATGGCATGACTCGTGTACTCCTTCCATCACTGAACACCTCCACCAATTGCCAAGTATAACTTTGTCCCTGTCGAAAATACAACCCCCATTCCAAGTTGTCTCTTGTGCAGACTGCACGTCAAGTGCTCGGTATCCGGAGGTATCTGCATCTCCAAGTTCAGCCTTTTAGTCCTCTAACTGCCTTATGCCTTATCAAATTTCCTTAGGCAACCTCTTGCCTTTTAAAGTTATTGCCACTGCTGAGGGTGGGGAGAGGCATCAGGCTCCACTGGAGGTTTCGCCTCTTGTGAGTCATGGCTCCTTCTCACACAAAACAATGGTAATAAATAGCCCAACAAACTCTGCACATCTGCATATATACTATATATTTACTGAAAAAACACAAATGATAAAATTAACTTATAGCTAGGCATGGTACTGAGATCTTACCTGAACCCTCCTACAACAAGTCACTAAAGAAACATTAAAGTGGTGCTATAGTTAGATGTTGAAATGAGATAAGAACTGAGGTTCAAAAAATGAAAAAACACTGAAATTCATCAGTCACAGGCCCTCATTATGACTCTGGCGGACAGCGGTATTTTGGAGAAAAGTACCTCCAACAGGCTGGCAGTACTCTTCCCCAAAATGTGACATTGCCGGTTTAGCTCAAGCCAAACCGAAAAATTACCACTACGTCCACCAGGGCGGTAACAGCCGCCAGGCTAGAGATATCAGTCTCCAGCCAGATGCCCATCATAGTCCCACCCGCAGGATTATGACCTCGCCTACCGCCATGGTTTTCGTGGCTTACTGACCCCCACGAAAACCATGGCAGTAGGCACCATCAAAGCCAGGGAATTCCTTCCCTGTCACTGATAGGGGTCTCCCCTGCTCCCCTCCAACACCAGACCCCTCCCACGACATACATGCACATTCACGCACTAACATACACACACATACACATCCTCAAACCCACATTCACCCATGCATGCATACATCCATTCACACACACATCCACACACTGACATACATACATGCGCACACGTATTCACACAACACAACATACACGCACAGTCACATCCATTCATGCACACACACACATTCCACACGCCACACACCCGCATGCACGCACACAGAAACATACACCCACACCCCCACACACACACACAACACCCCCCACACCCTCCCCTGTCAGAGCATCCAACTTACCTGCTTGCAGGGGTCCTCCGGCAGGAGATAGGATGTGGCGCTGCTGCCAGCAGCAACGTTCGCCAGCAGAACACCGCCAGGCTGTATCATGGGTCATGATACGGTTTGCGGTGGTCTACTGGCGTGGCACTGCTGCTGGCAGTAGCACCACCTTACTGCCATCCACTGCCATGGCAGCAGCCAGAATTCCGCCAGCCTTCTGGCAGAATTCCAGCGACGGTCATAATATGGGGGACGGTAGGTAGCCGTGGCGATGGTGTTTTGACAGCTGTCGCCGCGGCGGTAGGCAGTCATTACTGCCATTGACGTAATGATGGCCATAATTTATTGAACTAACTACAACTTAAGCTCAGTCATGCACTATTTATGACCTCACATATTACATCACTCAGCATGTTGAATAACATAATTATTGACAGCATTAATGTTAATGTCACTTTAGCCTTTTTTCAGGTAATTTCTTTGTTTCTTATGCAAGCTAAGATGCTATTGCCATGTCTAAATATAATGTGAATTTAACCTTTGTTTTTTAGTGAATTTCCGTGTTTCATATTCAAAGTTGAGCATACGCCCAACCCATTTAGCTAACATGCTGCCATTCCCCTGGCTGCACATTGAATTGTCTGTGCACAGTAGTGGGTTGGTCAGAGGGTCAGCACTCAACACCCATCAAGCTTCCAACCCCCTGCTGATGTCTATCTTCTATCCAGATGCCATGAGCATCCAAAGTCCCCGCTACACATGACCTTCCACTGTGTGCATCAGGGAGTTGTATGCAGGACCTGGTCAGTGGCCAGGCTGAGCATCCAATTCCCATCTACTTGTGGCTTTTCTGCATTTATCTGCCCACGAGGGACCACCACCTTTCTGCCACCCGACTCCCTGCTGGGAATGGCCTTTGGTCATGTGTACTGGAGTTGGGTGTAGGACATGACTGGGTCGTGCACCCAACTTCGAACAGATCGCCAGTCTCTCTCCGCACATGGCCAAAGGAGTGTTGGCTGCAGGGCCTGTCTTCTAGCCACTCCCTGCACCTAACTCTCAAGTCCTGTACAATAGCGTTTAACTGCAGGGACTGCTCATTGTCTTTTTAATCTCTATTGATACATCAACATCAGTAAGTCTGTCCAAACATGCAGTTGAAGCTTCACCGTATTCTGCTTACAATTGGAAATTTTATTCAAGTCACATTTTATTAGGCAAATCGTGAGAACTGGATTCAACAGCATATGCTTTGCTGCATTCAACTCTATCATTACCAAAGTTCACTCTTGGCGGCAGCGCTTTCTCTACCAATCTCTCTCTCAATTCACTTGATACTATCAATCGCAACAGTTGACACACATCTGTCCAACTGGGTCTGTATACTTTAAACACACTCTGTAACTCTCCTCAGAACTGATTTGAGCTCTCCCATGGGGCAGAACACATGCATACTCTAGACAGATCTATAGTAGTGGAATAAGCCTCCAATCTAATTGCAGCACTCACATGTAGATCATCTCCATGCATTCCAGCTGTGGGCAGTCTCGCAGATGTTCTTCTGTTCCCGGATGCAACTCCAGCTGCAACCTCAGGCCCCATTGCTCAGCATATGGAATATATCCAATAAACCCTCCTCCCTCATATCCACGCCCTTGTTCTACTCTTGTGGGTCAGTGCCCTAGGGGAATAGGTAAAGAGGAGGCAGGGCATTTGGAGCACAAGTTCTAACCCTGCCCTTAAGGTGGCTAATTTGAAATTTCAACTTCTCTTGAGTATCTTTCATACTCAAGATGTGGGATAAATGCTTGCGTTTGTACGCTTCCTCATGCCACTGGAGGAAGAATGGCCAATGTTCAGCATCTATTTTATTTTTAGGGTTTTTCAGCTCTTTTGCTAATCCCTCTGTATCAAAGGTACCATATTCTGGAAAAGACTTCTTTCAATCCTTATTAGTGAGTCTCACCCACTCGTTCAAGTATTTGTACGTGTGTATACTACATTGTTTGTACATAGTAATAGCAGGAATCCCTTTTGTGGGTCAATTGTTATATTTAAACTGTCCAGTACCTTTCACGATTTCTTATAGTCCACTCACACTTGGATAAAAGGGAAAAGGGTCTGCAAGCATTATGCCTACAGCTCATTCCATGAAAGGTGGTAAAGAAGGAAATGGAGAGTAGGATAGATTGCCCTTTAGTTGTTATTTCTTCTAACTGATCTCATCGGTGAGGGAAGAGAAGGTATTACTTTTGCATCATGATCATTTGAAAAAACGTACAACTGTCAGCAAACCATGTCTAATGTGCAGGTTTCATAATCGTCTGCCTCAAGAAAGCATGTAACAGCCCCCCAGGAAAGATATCATTCATGTATACAATGATGGCCACATTATTCACACAAAATCCGTTTCTCTTGCCCGGCTTGAAAATCAGGATACACTGTGTAGAGAGTACGACACTGAGCACTATGGCTTACTGACCTGTCAAGGCTGTAAGGGGCATATTTATACTCTGTTTGCACCGAATCAGTGTCATTTTTTTTTACTCTAATTCGGTGCAAAACTAACTCCATATTTATACTTTGGTGATAGACCCCTCTAGCACCAAATTTATGGAGTTAAAGTCATTTTTTGAAAGTGGAGACCTACTTTGCCTTAAAGAGATGCAAGGTAGGCGTTTCCGTGCAAAAAATGACTCTATGGCCTTAACGCCATATTTAGGGGCATATTTATACTCTGTTTGCACCGAATTAGTGTCATTTTTTTAAACTCTAATTCGGTGCAAGACTAACTCCATATTTATACTTTGGTGCTAGACCCATCTAGCACCAAGGCCCTGATTTAAACTTTTTTTGCACCGCATTAACATCATTTTATGACACAAAAGTGGCGCAAACTTACAAAATATTGGCCCTTATTTATACTTTTTGCTGCAAAACTGCACTAACTCAGTTTTGCACCAAAAAGTTTAGCACCGGCTTGCACCATTTCTGTGCACCAGCCGGGCACCATATTTATGGAATGGTGCAAGCCGGTGCAAAGGGTGGGCTAGAGTTTTAAAAAATGACTTTAGTCGGGTGGGGCTGGCAGTATAGAAGAAGAGGGTTTAGGACCAAATAATGACTTTAGGCAGGTTAGAGTAAAAAAAAATGACTCTAACCAGATTAGCTTCATTTTATGGTGCTAAACCTACCATGCCACATGACTCCTGCCTTAGAAAAGGCAGGAGTCATGCCCACCACCCCAGTGGCCAGCACAGAGGACAGGGGTCCCCTGGGCATGGCCATTGCACCCGGAGCCATGTATGGGGCCCCATTTCAGGGCCCCCTATGGCACTTTCAAAAATAAAATGCACTTACCTGTACCTACCTGGGATGGGGTCCCCCATCCTCGCAGTCCCTCTAGTGTGGGTGGGGGTCCCCCTAGGGCCTAGGGAAGGGCACCTCTGGGCTTATTCCATGGTGTTCCGCCATGGAAATAGGGCCACAGGTCCCCTAACACCTGCCCTGACCCAGGTCTTTAAAAATGGGGCAAAGCAAGCTTTGCCCCATTTTTTGACCCCTCCTCCCTCCCTTGCACCATTTTTACATGGGAGTATAAATATGGTGTTATGGCCATAGAGTCATTTTTTTGCACGGGAACGCCTACCTTGCATCTCATTAAGGCAAGGTAGGTTTCCACTTCCAAAAAATTACTTTAACTCCATAAATTTGGTGTTAGACGGGTCTAGCACCAAAGTATAAATATGGAGTTAGTTTTGCACTGAATTAGAGTTAAAAAAAAATGACGCTAATTCAGTGCAAACAGAGTATAAATATGCCCCTTAGCGTCAAAAAATGATGCTAATCTGGTCAGAATCATTTATTTTGACTCAAAACTGCCTAACGTCATTTTTTTAAAAGCTAGCCTACCCTTTGCACCGGCTTGCACCATTCCATAAATATGGTGCCCAGCTGGTGCTAAAAAATGGTGCAAGCCGGTGCAAAACCTTTTGGGGCAAAACTGCCTTAGTGCAGTTTTGCACCAAAAAGTATAAATAAGGCCCTAAATGTTTTACAAGCGTTTCCATGTCATAGGAAGCTTCAAGCAAATAGAAGGCATTATATATCTCTGATCGCTAGTTGAATGTTTAGAACTACGTATGTGGTTGTGGACACAGCTTTCATAACAATGTATGAAAAGAATACTAACAAATTTCAATATATTTTCACATCACAAAATGAAAATGGTAAGAGAACATTTATCCATGCAAGTAATGTCAGTTATGTTATTTTTATGTACAGTGGGCTACAGTCACTACACATGTCTTTAAGGAGCTGAGATTTCAAGAAAACTCTAATAGAGTGTGAATGGGTAAAGCTAGGTCTTTAGATCCTATTTGTGATGTGCTAGTTACCTCAGGGACAGACTTGTCTTCAAATATGTATGGAACAAAAGAAACAAGATTGATGTACCAAACTTTGAAAATACTATTCTCCACCTTAATATTATGGTTCCCAACATTACCAAACCATGCAATCAAAGAGACTAATAACAGATAAGGCATAACTCCCTGCTATTATACTTAATGAGGGATTCATGTGTTTTGGATTATCACTATGGACCACTGACCTTTAGATTGTTTAGTTTAAGTACCATATATATTATAAATGTTTGTGAATTCATAGCCATCTGTTGAAAGTCTCATGGTACCTGTTGGAAATGATGGCTCTTTTTGCAATATTATCCCCAAACGTTTTGCCTTCTTCTTCAATTTTTTCTGGTCTGATTTTGCTGGTTTATTGTCTCTGCGCACTTTACCACTGCTGATCATGTAAACTGTTTTGGTGATTGGTTTATCCATGATTGTCACATTTGATTTACTAGTAAGTCCCTAGCAACATGCAGTAGAGGTGCCCAGGGCCTGTAAATCAAATGCTACTAGTGGGTCTGCAGCACTGGTTGTGCCACCCACATGAGTAGCCCTGTGAACATGTCTCAGACCTGCCACTGCAGTGTCTTTGTGTGCAGTTTTAAACTGCTGGTTTGACCTTGCAAGCATACCCACTTGCCAGGCCCAAACCTTCCTTTTTTATATATGTAAGGCACCCCTAAGGTAGGCCCTAGGTAGCACCGTGGGCAGAGTGCAGTGTATGTTAAAGATGGGACATGTACTGATGAGTTTTACATGTCCTAACAGTGAAATACTGCCAAATTCGGGTTTCATTGTTGTAAGGCCTATCTCTCTCATAGGTTAACACAGGGCTGCCTTTAAATATCATTAAAGTGCAGCTTCCCTTTGAGAACAGATAGAAATGTGGAGTTTGGGATCTTTGAACTCACAATTTAAAAATACATCTTTTGGTTAAGTTGGTTTTTAAATTGTTTGTTTGAAAATGCCACTTTTAGAAAGTGGACATTTTCTTGCTTAACCCATTCTGTGCCTCTGCCTACTTGTGTATTTCACATCTGGGTCAGACTGACAGTTGTGCTGTTGTGAATTCCCTCTAGACAGTGACACAAAGGGAGCTGGGGTGTAGCCTGCATATCCTGATGGCCATCCGTACTAGAGTGGCAAGAGGAGTGGTCACTTACACCGGAAAGGACGGTGCCTGCCCTCAAACAATGCAGTCTCCAACAACCTGGAGTGGGTCTGGGGCCTGACCTGGGCAAGGCAGGATCTTGTGAACAACAGAGACTATCCTTTGAAGTATGCCTACTTCAAATGCAGAAAGGGGTGGAGGTGGAGTACTGCCCCTTTGCTGTGTGTGCTTTGCTGGGTTGTCCTGCAGTTACTGCTTCTGCCTTAAAAGAGAGCATAGGGGGAACTTTGCTGTGTATCCTGCTTGAGAGAGTTTTCCAAGGGCTTGGAGTACAGCTGGCTTGGAGTAGAGCTTGACTCCTGTTGGAAGTCTCACGGATACCAAAGACTTCAGTTTCATCTGCCTGCAGCACTGGGAACTGTGTGTTCTGTGCTGTTCAAGAAGAAAAATCACTGCGACGCTGCCAACGACATTGTTGGCCTGCACCGTGACCTGCTGATGCCGCATAGAGCCGCACTGCCCCGCTTCACACCACAACCCTGGTTTCACCGATGCCGCCATCTGACACTGCCACCTAGCTGCTCCTTGCACATGATCTGTGGGCCCCCCACTCTGACATCGCCTCGCTCACACCGCAGCCTGGGCATCCCTGACGCTGCGGTCCTGCTGACACTAGTGCCACTGCCTACACTGTGGCCTGTGGCCACCATGTGTGAGGTGCACAAAGCACCATCCCGTCCCACACCGCAGCCTTGGTCTACCGACGCCAGCACCATCGACTCCAGTGTCGTCACCAGGCATCCCTGTTTGCACCGCGACCCGTGGACTGTACCCTGGTGACACCGCACGTCGCACCAACCTGCTTCACACTGCAGCCCTGGTCACACCGACACCGCTGGACGCTGTCACTGAGCCGCTGCCTGCACCGTGACCTGTGGGCACCGCACGTCGCATCGTCCTGCTTCGCACTTCAGCCCCGACACTACGCCAGTGCCCCTGACTTCATCCGCCTGGAGTTCGATCCGTGGAGCTATCGACTTCAAGGAACTGTCTTTTTAAGTAACTGTTTCAGAATTCATATATTTATTACTGTATGCTGGATTTTTATCGTATTTGGTCTTGTTTAATATAGATAAATATTGGCTATTTTTCTAAAACTGGTGTGGTGTCTTTTTGTAGTGTTCTCACGGTATTACTGTATGTTATGTGCAAATGCTTTATACATTGCTTCTGAGATAAGCCTGACTGCTCGTGCCAAGCTACCAAGGGGGCGAGCTGGGGTATTCTGAGCTGGGTATCTCCCTTATCCTGACTAGCGTGAGGGTCCCTACTTGGACAGGGTGAAAACCAACTGACAACTAGAGACCCCATGTCTAACAGTACCAAACAATCATAGTTTTACTCAACCACTGTAAAAGCACGTGTTAACTGTTGTGTGAGGGCAAATTTAAGATTTATTCTTCAGGGAGAGTTGGTTTATTGGTCGAAAAAAACTAGAGCAAACATGGCAATCCTGGGCCATGGCAACAGATTTTTAATGGTTGGGTGTACATGTCATAACCAACAGTGAAGTCTTGAAAATAAGAGAACAAGAGCTCTATTTTTCAACACCACTCTTATTTCTCAATACAGGTTTCAAGGAATCTGGCTAACTCCCTTAATCATTCATTATAATTAAGTGACCCCTCCCTATTGTAAATCTAGAGTTTGGGCTTGACTCAGAGTTTGGCAGGTAGATTAAGATCTGTCAGGGTGACAAAGTACTTTATTCTGTCGCCCTGAAGGACATCTCGCCCACCAAATCTAGAGATGTCAACAAGCTACGCGGACATCTTTCTACATTAACAGAAACTGCAGCCATGGTGATTTCTCTCACTGTAGGAAAAAGTTGATGGATGGTTCGTTCAGCCATGATGGTGAGCTGTCAAAAATGTCAAATGTTTTTGTTTTACAAAATCAAACTTTTGAAGCTGGAGTTTGTTTTCGTAAAACACAAAACTAATGACCCTAGCACTATGGGAGCATGCACCCAGGTTATGGAGGTCATTATTAGTTTTTCCTGTTCCTCACCTCCAGGTTTTATCTGGGGGTTATGGACAGGAAAATAAGGCATCACACCATCTACCCTCAATAGGGCGAACAATGTAATGTCCATCCTCAGACGACTTGCACTCTGTCAGGCCATTGGAGGAAGAATTCCATCAACAGAGCTAACAGAGTACTCATGGTCCACCGATCTCTAAATGAGGAGGGCAGACATAGAGTTTGGTAGGCAGGGTACCCCATCATGTTTGAGAAGGAGTACCCTATGTTCGCTTACTCTACATCAGGCCCTTAAACAGGTTGCTGAATTTTAACCTATCATCATAAGCTGATAATTTTTTTCTTGCAATAAAACCCTCATGCATTTACAAGAACTACTTCTTGTGAAACCAGCGTCCATACAAATCAGGCTTTTGCTCAGGGATCAAATATATTTTTGCAGCTCAAAGCTGATGTGAACAATGAAAAAGCTTGTACAATTAAATCTGCACAATTACCATTGTGGGTTCTGTGTCCAATACTTTAAAAATATTAAAGCACCACCAAAAGTGTTACATTTGTTTTTTTACAGAAAAAACTAAATTTACAAAATGCTGATTTTACTTAAAGCTCCAGGAGCAAACAGTACATAATAGCACAATTTGCCATCAAGGGATCCCTTGTTATCATTGTTATCATCATTTTTGTTTTTATATTGGTCATGCAGTGGTGGTGGTTTTTGTTTTAAGCTGGGAGAATAGGTGGATGGTGCACATAGGTACCCATAACACCCTGGACATTTTCAAGCTACTGAAGCTCCTGAATCCGACTGCCATTCCTGAGCTGGGAGGAGTTGCATATCCTACATCCAGATCTTCCTGCCAAGAAGCCTAAGCCATTTTTTATCTGCTTTGAGAGCAGTTTACATACCTCATTTGGGGAAAGTATGGATAGGGGCCAGCTGCTAACAGTTTGATGCTAGCTAATTACCTTACTGGAGATTCAGGCAGACAAAGTCTAACTTTTTAAAAGTACATTTTCCTAAATAGTCATCAAAACTCAAACTTTGTAAATTAATTGGCTTTTTAATAAGCATCAAGAAAGTTAATTTTTCTGCATAATGCCTTAATGCTTAAATGTTTACTATAGGTATTCAAGTGTCAATGTATGCCTTAGCGTATGGTGTTAATTTCTATTAAGCTGTTGAGTCTTTATTTTTATGCCTGTTTAAAGAACACTAAAGTCTTAATGACACTAAACTTTTACATGAATTTTAAATGAGTTATAGTATTTTTATTCCATGTCGTACACACCACTTTTCTGCTGAACTATGCTGGCAATGAATAGCCTTGTTCTGAAGTTGGGGCAATAAAGCAATGATTTTAGAAACACGTAGACTTAGCTCCTGTTAGTTTTATCTGTATCTCTTCCAAGGACTTCTCAAATTGTTTTGCGCAAGAAGATCCTGGTAACCATCTGCATGTTTTCTTCTGTCATGTGTTCCCGCTTTCATTCACTTTTATTGATAAACATTTTACAAATGTAACTGAAAATGTATGGATGCTAGCATTACGTACTCCAGCTGATCAAGGCTAAATCTCTTGTATTCAATCAGCAATTGTCCTGCCTAATTTTTTTGTGCTTGGTGGCTATTTAGCATTAAATTCAAGTTAGACTTCTATGCACTACCCCAAGTGTTGTGTTTTCTCTTACAATATTAAAAATAGGTAAATTATATCTGTAGTTTATTCCAAACCCAGGTTAACAGAAATAATATTTTATTTTGAACTATAGATTTCCCATAGGTACAGCTACAGCTCTTTGTAATGAATATAGCTTTTAGGGTCTAATCATTGTAGTTACTTGTCAACACTAAAGTCTTGCACTTACCACTCTTAAGTATTGGGAACCCTACTTTGTGGGTCACAAGGCCTATTTGTGGGTGAAATGTTTATTATTTAAAAGTAGCATTCCTTCTTGTCAAAAAGGGGAATTTTGACAGGTCTGCCTGCATGGTTAAAAGCTGCAGCAGTCTGGTTTACTCTACAGGTGGACCTGAAACCATATTTTACCTAGAGGATGGCACAAAATGTGCTACAGTCCAGGTGTCATTTACCTTGCCATGCCATTAGTGTATTTTTGCACCATATACTGTGGTAATACTGGGAAGTTAAGTTTGCCAATTGGGGATTAGCCAAAGTTATCATGTTTTTAGCAGTCATAGTACGTACGCTGGGGACTAGACAGCAGTGCCCCAGTGTGCAGAGTTGAAACCCAGCCAACAACAAATGAGGATGAGCATGCAAAAATGAGGGATTTTCTCGTAAGGAGCGATGTGATGTCTCGGCAGTTAGCTACAGTGTATTCAGTGTCTTTGGAGTACAGTTTCTTCAGTACTGGAACTTTTGAGGACTTCTGGAAATTTCTGAGGTTTTGCTTTTAGTTAAATTTTAAGGAATAGCTTACATTCCTCCGGCAGGACAACAAACTTGATCAGATGATTAGAAGTTTGGAACTCTTCAAGAGACTTTCTTTTGGTGATGATTCAAAGGAATTAGTGAAATAACGGTCTTCCTTTCGCTTAAGTGGGCTCTGTAACAGTAATGTAAGTGTTTTCTTGATTCAGGCCCTTTCTTGTACAACGTGCAGTAGAGTAACAGTAATTAATGTATTTATTGACATAGAAAGTAAATGTTGCAATGAAGGAAAACTGACAGAGGTTTTTTGCCACTTTTCCATATTTGCCACAAAGTAATTAAAGAGAGAGTTCAGGTCCCACATCATAAATTCTAGGGTACCCAGACTTCCTTAGGAAAGGGGATCTTGGTAAGAAAAACAGACTAAGGGCCAGATGTAGCAATGTCCGATTTTGCGAATCGGAAATTGCGAGTCGGTGCGACTTGCAATTTCCGAGTCGCAAAAGTGGATGGAGAACGGAGTCTCAGACACCGTCTGCGAATTGCTATGGGATCGCAAAGAGACACCTCATTAATATTTATGAGGTGGGTCGCATTTTGCGACCCCATAGTGATTCCCTGCACTCACAGGGATGGTGGCCTGCTGGAGACAGCAGACCTTCATGTCTGTGACTGCTTTTTAAATAAAGCAGTTTATTTTTTTGTATTGCAGCCCGTTTTCCTTAAAGGAAAGCGAGATGCAATACAAAAAAAATAACGAAACAATTTCTGGCAACATTCACAAAGTGGAAGGGGTCCCCTGGGGACCCCTTCCCTTTGCGAATGGGTTACCACCAGTGTGACACTGGTGGTAACTGCGAATTGCTTTGCGACCGCGTTCGCAGTCACAAAGCAATTTAGCATTGCGGTGCGAGTCGCAAATAGGAAGGGGCCACCCCTTCCTATTTGCGAGTTGTATTCCCATTTTGCGAGTCGGTACTGACTCGCAAAATGGGAATGAGCATTGCGATGCGCATTTTGCATGGCGCAAACTGCGATTTTCGCAGTTTGCGCCATGCAAAATGCTACCTACATCTGGCCTTAAATCCTTTATCCTTTAGTGATTTTTCTTTGTTTGGTATTGCTTTAGGTGCCCCTTATTGATGAAATTACCAAAGGACTCATTGGAACATTGTCATATGAACCATTATAATTACTTCTCTTCCCCTTCCCTTTTTCACCCTTTTTCATCTAATCCAAAGCTTGCCTCTAGACACGAATGTTGGTGGGTTCAGGAAAAGTACATTTTCGAAACAGGTACAAAGCATCTGCTTAATCCCACACAAAAAATCAGGCACTGTACACAAAAGGTAAGTGTTTGTTAATTCATTTATGACAGTGGGTGGATGGAGGATGTGTGCATGTCTTGTGAGCTGGAAGTGTCACCTCCTGAATTTCTTGTGGCCAAATCTTGTCAGTCCTTCCATATTTCCAAGTACTGCCTTCACTCCTCTTTGGCATGTGTTCTTTTGGAACTGGTTGCTCATTTAATAGATGGCACGTGTTGCTCTAATGAAGAGTGGACATGCATCTAAAGGCCCTATGCAGCAGAGGAATCCTCAGGTGGCTAATGGAAAATGGGATGCCTTCAGGGACAAACTGGTTGAAGGATGCTCAACCAATCCAGCTTAAAAGAGCCCTGAAGCAGCATCAATTACATGATTGGCTGTTGACCAGAATCAAAATACTAGGGACTGTGCCACATGAAGCTCAGATATGTGTATAAAAACCTATAGTTTGCAAGGGTTTAGCACTAAGTTTTTCTATCCATTTGTAAAAAGATCATAAGCTGACCTCCTGTCCTTTTGAGTTTCTATTCTCTTTTTTAGGGTTGAGCCTGCAAGTGCATGCTCTTGTCATGCGTCTCGTATGTGAGACGCTTTTGTGTTCAGTAAAGGGCTTGGAGCCAGCCTATCACTCACCATTTGTTGGTTTGCGTGGCACTCTTCTTTGCAGCCTTGTAATTCATCAAGGCATGCCTGGCATCACTTCCGTTTCTCTGTGTGGAGCAGGGATCAAGCACTAATTGATGCTACTTAATTAGTGTCCATCTGCTGCACCCAATGTGATTGAGGTACTATTTGTTGTTTTTAACTTCAAGTGCCCCGCAAACAGAAGACTTGTTTGTGACTGGCAAAAACGTGCCCAGCAGGTACAAAATTGCTAAGTTTTATTATATTAAAGCTAACTTTATTTTGTTTTGACAAGTCGTCTTTTCTCAGTTTCTTCTCATGTTTTCTTTTGTTTTTTGCTTCTGGGCACTGTTTTCAAAAGATGACAACTTGTTCGAAATATGCGACACCTATTGCATTGCAAATGCTCCTTTTCTATTATATTTACTGTATTTTTAAATGGGATATTGTTAGGTAACTTTAAACTAAGCATTTTTATTCTCATAGCCGCTGCGTTTGAAATTCTGGCCATTCATACTCCAGCTGCAGCGGTTTATGAAGTACTGATGTTGGTGATGCAGTAGGTTAGTAAGAAGGCATTAGTCAGGGAGCAGCACTGATTTTACGAAAATATCACCAGTAAGTGGTAGGTGAGGCGAAATTGCACCCCCTGGAGCCCAGAAGGTGGAGGTTTGCGATGATGTTTTTCGTATTTCCCTTTCCATTTAATGTGAGCAAGCAGGCCCTGTCATACCACTATTGTGTGTCAGGTAAGTTTGCATGTTTTCATTTCCTCTCTGTATCTGTTCTGCTCGATAGGAAAGCTGAGCTGCTGCTTATCCGTGCTATATCAGTGTGTGAGGGAATCTTACTTTTCAGTCCTGCATAATCTGTTCTGTGTAGCAAAGACCCTTGATCTGCTGCAGCCCGTGGTGTATCAGATGGCTTCTGTGTGACGTCTGTGTTGAATCCTGTGGTGGGATGTCGTGAGAATCCTCTGGATTCCGGTCCCAGCAGATGTTAATGTCTTTTCGGTCTGATTTGTTCAAGTAGTTCCTTGGCTGGGGCCCTCTAATGCGGGCATAATTATTATTTGTTGTTCAATGCTCCAGCATTCCCTGCATGGGCTGCATAGTTCTTTTTAATGGGTCACCTCTGGGCTTCACGCAGGTGACAAATGTCAAACGACAACTCCAAATGGATGAGCTGAATACAAGAATAACGAACCGTCATAACAGTTAAACTGTCAGCGTGGATAACTGATATTTTGGTGTTTGTGTGTGTTTTTGTACTTATGGCAGTTTAGCTGTAGTTACATAGATTAGTGTCCTGCATGAAATTCTGATGCGCGAGTATAATTAAATTGTTAGGGACAACAGTAACCATTTGTGCAGCACACAATTAATCGATTGTCATATAATAACCAAGGTTATACTCAAGATTTTAGGTTAAGTACTGTAGTGTACTTGCATTTATATAGCACTACTTACCCCCGAAGAGGCACTAAACTAACCAATATATTGCAAAAAAGGATTTTGTTTCAGAGTTTTTACTATTGTAGATCTGGTTATTGGTACAGAAATACATTATTATATATACCAATGCTGCTTTCAAGTTGAGTTAGATTTAACACAAAGAGACATTTGGGGCCAAATTTAATCCACTGTTTTCACTAGGTTTGCATCAATGTGATGCAACCCCGCACAAAGCATTGATTTTAAGATTTTCTTTTCAGCACAAAACATGTTTTGCGCTGCATAGTAACATAAAGTAGTTTATCTGTGCTACCTTGCAATGCTTTGAATCAAGGTGGAGAATCATGGGTGTTACATGGGTGTTCTAAAAAAATCAAACAAGCATTTGCAATGCAATAGGTCTCGCTTTTGCTCGAGTTTAAGCTATTGGCGTTATAAATGCATAACTGGACTTTTCTTGCCACATAAATTGGTCAACCCTTGGGCATAATTTGGTCCTCTCTGCCACATAATTACAGTGGCCCTACAAATAACTAAAGCACTTCCATTTACTGCAGAAAATCTTGCCCTGGTGACCTTGAACATTTCTTACATTGTTTTTAGTACCGTTTTCTTGTAATTTATTTTTAATGTGGGTGATGTGTGAGTGTGAGATTGATTTTACTTATGAAACTGCTGCAGTGCTCCGATACCTCTGATCGAGTTTGCACTTCAAATTGACACAGTTGCCATCAAGCGCGAATGGGAGAGACAAGGCAAAATTAAGATGACTCGGATTCAGTAACAGTGTGAACAATGTCACATAACTGGTAGTCGTGCCAAGCACCACAATACCTCTGATCGAGTTTGCGCTGCATGAAACTTCAAAGCGCGATGGCCACCATTGGAGCGCGATGTGAAGATACAAAAGAAAAAAGTAGTTCATCCACACTAAAGTATATCCGCAATTGTGCAATAATCCATGTAACAGGGTTAGTGTGCAAGGCATAACAAAACAGCCTCAAGGAGGGAGAAACGTAAAGCATTTAACAATGATATTAAAAGATTTTTGTGAGGCAAGCCCAGGAATTAATTAAAGTGATGGGCATGAGATGGGTGTGGTTAAGCCCACAGAATAGATTACAACATGGCGAAAAACAGCACTTGCGAGCTGATATGCTCGACCTAAAAACACAACGCAAATAAGCCAGACTCTGCAAGGAGGGAACACTCCAGGGACAAGAGTGGCAATGCTGCATTTTACTGCTAATTTCCGAATGAAAATTGTATGAATCCCCTAGATTTTTTACACCGTTCAAATAATCTGACTATGCCATTAAACACTGCTCCCACCTTTCTACAAAAAAATGTATAAAGTGCCACACATCACTTGTCTCTCGCACTTTAAATTTTCCATCTTTCCCTTCTGAGGTCGATTATAGATTATATACATACAATGTGCCCGTTTTTTTGCAGTGATTCAGTCAATATACCACAGGTGAAAAATCTCTTCTAGTTTGTCAGAGCTATCATTTTGTCACTGTTCTCTGACACTCCTTTCTCCTCCCAAGTAAGCCATGGTTGTCCTCCGTACTGCAAAGAAACGCTTCCAGGACACCAACATTTTGACACAATGTGGCAGGAATCATCATTTATGTGCCCATGTAAGCACTGTGATATTAGTACCTAAATGCCAAGAAGTACCACCCATGTTAGCATTTTGCATGGGTGCCCTTTATGCCAAAAATTACATTCGGTGAGCCAGAGACTGCATTTTGCCTAGTGTCCTTTATATGCCAAAATACCTCGGGTGCGTCCGTATTTTGTCAGGTATGCCGCTTATTCGAAAAATGACATCCAATATGCTATATGCGTCATTTTGCCGTGGATGTATCCGTAAATCAATTATGACCTCCAGTATGCAAGGGCCAGCGGCTCATTTGCAAGAATAAAGCATACACTCAATCATGCTCACTTAAATTCGTTCCTTCACAAATTGATTCTCACTTATATTCCTTCTCCCTCCTCTACCTGGTTGACACCGAAGAGTGAACGTTTCTTAATACAGTGTCCAGGTCGAATTGTATCTGGATACCGGAGCATTTGGGAGACAGCAGCCCGACCGAGCTTTCCTCCATCCCAGGTGTCTGCAAGTGAAAGAAATACATTTTAAAATGTATCTCGTGGGCTACCTTTATGGCAGCCAACTGATGAAGCCAAAATCTTAAAGTTGCTTTTGCAATTAGATTCTTCCGACCTGCTTTTTTTGTGCATATTTAAAAAATATGCAATGTTGCATGCCTGAGACCAACGTAAGTAACACATGCGTATGACGCCGATTGTAAAGACCAAGGCCCATATTTATACTTTTTTAGTGCCGCATTAGCGCGGCGCAAACTAACAAAATACACTTGTATTCTGTAGGTTTGCGCCACTTTTGCATCAAAAACCGTCTCAAATGCGGCGCTAAAATAATATAAATGTGGGTCCAAGTGTTTTCACCCCTTAAAAACCCTGCCTGGCAAGATGCCATACCTGCGGTTTGAAGACATACACTACCAATGTGCTCCTGACCAGCTGTGTTTACACAGAAGGCCTAATCCCGTAAATGGACAACGACTTGTAAACCTTCATTAGTCTTCAAACCTGGTGCAGCAGGCTCCAATCCCTATACAAGCATTTTCAATGCAACGGGTCTTGCATTAGCTCAAGTTAGAGCTATTAGCGTTGTAAAGAAAAAAAAGACAGCGCGATCGCACTATGTAAAATGCAGCGCAATCACACTGCGTGGAAAATAAATAGATAAAGTAGTTCAGACCCCGGGCTAAAAACATAGAGCCTCGTATGTTTTTAGTAGTTTACCGGTGCTGTGTAGGTGGGCTAAACACTGGAAAAGGCATGACGCATGCATGCCTTTCACAAATGAAAGCAAGCGGATTTTAAAAGGCAAGCCCACAAACCAATGTAAGTGACTGAGGTGACATGGGTGTAGGTTGAAGTCCAAAGAGAGATTCCTGAATGGACTGAGCACTTTGCGCTCACCCATAAAACTGGGGTACGATGCAAATCCCTACCTACTTACATTGGTAGACAGGGATATGCACCAAAAATGTACAACTCCTTGAAGCGGGTGTAAGGTTAGAGAAAAGATTTCTTTTTCCAAAACTTTTCTAAATTTTGCATTCAACGTTATAAATGTGTTGAACTATGTGAAAGTATAATATATTCTACTGGAAGGATCCGCTTCCAGTGTAAATCTATCCCAGACATCAAGCATACACCACTGCATTATGGTGCAAAAGTGTGTGTGTGCTGGTGCAAGGCACCCATTGTGTGCTTGTGCAAGGAGATAGGAAAACAGTACAAAATCTTTGTAGATGTTCTGCTTTCACACATCTATGGTGACTCAACTGAGCTGCGCTGGTCTGAACTGTGTCCATTCTTTGTGAATTTGAACCCACCCTTTTTGTTCACCTTGCTGGCAACATCGAACTATGTGGGGTTTGCAAAACGTGGCCCATGTGAAACAAATACAATATGCCTATGCAGCTTAAATATTGAATTTGTACGTGTTAGTTTTTTGGTGCAGAGTTTGTAATAATAACATATATGTACTTGCAGATGACAGATGTTAGACTGGCTGTCACTGAATGCATCCCTTCTTACTCTGCCCTGCCTGACCTGATTCTTCCCATTGGGCTTTATAGGTCAAGCGTGCAAGCGCTCTGACATATTGTAATCTATCTGTGGGCTTTTAACCACGCCCACTGGACGCCCATCACCATCACTCCTTCATGGGCTTGCCTTTCAAAAATCCTTTGTTATCATTGGTAAATGCTTTACATTTGTCCCTCCTCGGGCAGTTTTGTTACCGCCTTAGCCATCGACCCAGTTACATAGATAATTGCACATTTGCCAATACGTTTGACTGCGAGCAAACTTCTTTTTCCTTTTGTGTCTCTCCTTCTCGCTCACGACGGCAGTGACACTGAATTGGCTTGCTTATGTCAACTGTTTGACTTTTCATTTTCAATTTATGTGGCAAGAAAAGTCCAGTTAGGACGCTACTAGCTCTAACTTGAGTAAACACGTGACCCATTGCATTGCAAATGCTTGTTTAAGAGTCCATGTTCCATGCTGTGCTGAAATGTAATCTTTCTTGGATGTGCTAGAATTTTACTGTTTTGATCGAGATTTCAGTTCCTATGGTCCATTGATTCTGTTTCATTAATGTCCCTATTAGAGGCTTGTTGTCAGCAGGGTCTAGGTTCTGCAGACCACAAGTTAGTGTGATGATCCGCAGGTATGGACAGTTGTGAACTTTGCATTTTGTGTGGTGAATTGGATAAGGAAATTGTTTGAAATTCTCTTTGGAAACATAGAGAGTGTGGCATGGGCACAAGAGCCATTGTTTCCTGTGGGTGGCTCTTTCCTTTCAATGCTGTCTGTAAGAAACAATGCGATTATTTTTAATCTTCACCTCTAATCAAGTCCTAATTTGGGATGCTTCAACTAGAATTGCCGCTATACTGTTTGGTGGAATGGGTTGGGTTGACCACAAGTGCATATTGCACAGCCAATGAGAGAAAGTGTGTTCCATACAAGCAGGACCGGCTTTGGGGTGAGGTGAGCAGTGCGGCCGCACCGGGTGCTGACCTGGATTGGGGGTCGCAGACCTCACAGGGGCGCTTGTGTTTAGCAATAACGTAGAAACTTGCGATTTAAAAGCACCCGCTGAAAAGTTCCTTATGAGTCCAGCCTTCAGGAAGCAATTAAAATGTAAAGATACCTCTTGTGATTAATGTCCCTGCTAGGGAGAGAGATGGGAGTTTTGTCTAGCACAGATTTGACCTGCCATAAAGTAGTGTAGAGGGTTAATACGGCTGCTGAAAAGAACAAAACTATATTTTATGTGGATAGCTGAGTGGATTTGTAAATCCAGCCTGTGCAAGCGCTTTAAAACAAATGAATTTATGTGAAGGGGGGGCTAAGGAGAGATGAGGGCACATTTTTCAGGTGATAGGAAGGGAATCCAAGGAGGTGGTCGTGGGGTGGAGGGTGCCAAAAAAGACTGTCACACAGGGCGCCACCAGCACTAAAGCCGGCCCTCATATTCTATTTCTATTTATTTTAGTAATTTGTAAAGCGCATGGCTGCCCATAGGCTTTCCAGCACTAATGCAGGACCAAGTTAAGCAGACAAAGCTGGCACCCTAAAGAGGAAACAGGAAAGTCTTCAACCGTTTACAAAAAGAGAATTCAGAATCTTCTAAGCGAAGTTCTGCTGGAAGAGAGTTCCATAGATGGGGTGCCTTAAAGGCAAAATATCTACCTCCCCATCTTCCTTTCTTAACTCAAGGTATATTAATTAAAGATGAAAAAGAGGATCTGAGTAGGTGTTGGGGAATTTAGGGGGTTATATTCTGTCTAAGAAAGGCCAGACCTCTGTTATGAAGAGCTCAATGGACAAAGCAGGCAGCTTTAAAATTGATACGCTGTTCAATAGGTAGCCAATGAAGAGAGGCTAGAACAGATTTCGCTGAAAGATGTCTAGGAGTGCCCATCAAAAGACGGGCAGCAGCATTCTGTACCAACTGCAGCCTCTTCAAAACATATTTAGGAGAACTCATGAATAAGATGTTTCCATAGTCCAGCCGAGATAGAATTAGTGCCTGAACAATGAGCCGTTTGGATAAAAAGGGCAGAAACATAAACATTTTCCTACATGTCCTCAAAATATAAAAACAAGAGGAGGCTAGTTTCTTTGCATGACATTCCATTGTAAGTAGTGTGTCTAACCAAAAACCTAAGCTTTTAATGATATCTTTAGGCAGGGGAGGTTGTTTAGTCTTGCCAGGGCTAAAGTAGGGGACTGCACACACGGAGAATTCCCTATCAGCATGACCTCTGTTTTTTCATCATTTAATTTTAATTTGTTATCAGCCATCCAACCAGCAATATCCGACAGGCATGAAGAGAGGACGGCAGATTTCGAATTACTCTCAGTAAAAAAAGAAAAGACCAATTGAGTACCGTCAGCATAGGAAATGAGTGATAACCCATATGGTTCCGCAGTCTTTGCCAACGCGGCCATATAAATGTTAAAAAGTGTAGGGCTCAGTGACAAACCCTGTGGAACACCACATGTCAGGGAGAAGATATCTGAATAGTATGTCTGATCCAGGACTTGAAATGTCCTCTGATCAAGAAATGATGACAGCCATTTAAGGCAGATGCCTTCAAAGCCCATTTGAGTGATTCTGCGTAAAAGGGTCTTATGGTACACGGTATCAAATGCAGCACTCAAATCAAGAAGAATGATGGCTGCGTGACCGCCTGCATCTGGGCGGCGTCTAGTGTCCTCCGTGACAGCCAGAAGGGCAGATTAAGTGCTGTGGAGTGGTCTAAACCCCATTTGAGTGTTATGAAGAAGATTATGCTTCTCCAGAAAGTCTGACACCTAGGAGTTAACGTATTTCTCAATAGTTGTAGATGCAATTGGGAGAAGAGCAATTGCTCTGTAATTGCCGAGTGAAGTTGTGTCAAGATTAGTTTTTTTTAACAGGGGCTTGACCACAGCATGTTTCCAATGTTGGGGAATGTGTCCAGAGGACAAGGAGTTGTTAAGAATCTTAGTTAAAACCGGCTTTACGACATCAGATCCTGAGGCTAAGGTAGAAGGAGGGGATGGATCCAGAGGGGACCCAGATTTTATAGTACGAAGGTACTTATCCACCATCTCTTCGCTAATAGGCTGAAAAGCTGAAAATAGGATTTTTTAGATTTGATCTTCAGTGTATGGGACCGCCTTATCCACATTGATAGAGTTATTGAGAAAAGTTGCCTGAATATCAGATATTTTCTTTTGAAAGAAGCAGGCTAGTTCATTGCTGTGTTCCTTAGAGCCTTCTGTTATATTTTTGCCAGAGGGAGACTGAGTCATTTCCTTGACAATTGAAAAGATCTCTTTAGGGGAGTGGGAGGACTGTTCAAACCTAGCGGTATAGTAGGATGCCTGCGCGACTTTGATTTCTAAATGAAAAGATCGAGTCAGGTCTCTATAAATTTTTTTAGGCCAAGGTCATATGACTTCCTTCATTTCCTCTCCATCCGCTTGCATTCTATTTTTAAGCACAATAGATGAGGTGAAAACCAGGGAGATTTCTTTTGGTGATTAGTCTTGGCAATGATCTTAGTAGGTAGTATGATGTCTAAGGATTGGGAGATGTATTTAGCAAAGCTATCTCCGGTGTAGGATAAGCCAGGGAATTATATAGCCTGCAGATTCTTAAGAGTGTCTATCCAGTCTTTCATGGTCATCCTTGACCACTGATGAATAGTTAAGTGGCCATGAGGCTGAAGGACTGAGGAGAGAGGAGTCCGAAAAGTCAATATGATTAAAAAATGGTCCGTCCAGGCCAAGGGATGGGGAGCCTCAGCTACTATATTGGACAGGTTGCTGAAGACTAGATCAAGTGTATGTCCTCTAAGATGTGTGGGGCCAGATATAAATTGTGAGAGGTCTAAGGCTGCTAGATCCCCAAGTAGCCCTCTGACGGAGTTATTCTGAAGATCCTTGGCATGTATGTTGAAATCCCCCAAGATAGTACAATTGGAGTGTTTACAGGCAAAGACTGCTACACTCTCTGGTAGAGCTTGAAGGAACTTCCCATAGAGGCCAGGAGGCCGGTATATTAAATACTGGAGAAGGTGAAAGTAGCATCTATTGCTAGTGAGAAGGCCAAACTTTCGTATTCGGGAATGGGAAGGAAGTGGGTAAGACAGTGAATTGAGTCTTGACATACAAGAGATGTATATGCTATGCTATGCTAGATCCATGTGTAAACTTCACTTTCAATTCCATTGTTAGAATAGATAGTATTGCAGTAACTGTGCTTTGGCACTGTGTATTGCCAATGGTACCTCTTTTGTTGCTGCACCTTCATTATTACAGAATGTTGTCATGTTGGTGCACTAATACCAATATTTGTGTTTGTCTGGTACACTATTGGGCCTATTTACAAGCTGCATTTTGTAGTGTGTGAGTACTACTGGAGTAGTACTAGTCACATAATATAGAATGTGCTAATGCCCCTGGTCCTTAATAAGTAAACTTACAAGATAAACCTTTTGGAGTATCCTAATCACATAGTGACCAGTGGCATGAATAATCAATGTAATCAATCAGTAACCACAAAGAGAATCATTAGTCAATAAACAATTTTACTATAATTTCTTTAACAACCACAACTCAATAAAGCTTTAACAATTTTTATTTCCCTATTAATTACAATTCTAATGCATTTGGTTAACTCAAACTTCATTCAATCAGCTTCGAATTAGTTTATTAGCGACCACCAATAACACAATCTAATCAGAACTTGAGAAAGCAAATGTTCAAAAGCTTCAGCATTAGCCAACAAAGATGGATATAACAACATTATTAGCAAAGTTCAGCAATCTGTCCCTCAATCATTTGTCACTGTAAAAGTCACCCATAGAAAACCTACCTAACCCAGATTAGCATCGGCATGTGGGACTTCATGCAAAAATAATTTAGAAAAACATGAATTTGGAAAACAAAATCTAGCTAGAAGAAAACTATAAACCAGCGCAGTTGGTACCTAGAAGAAAAGGCACAAAGTTAATCAGTCACATTGTCATAGCTACCTATCCATGAAAATGGATCAGCAACAAAGTCAGTCTTCGTCTTCAGGTCATCGATCGATCAATACCATATCGGGCTCTCAAGAGCATGAGCCCAATGACAGAATCTCGAACCGTGTCTCCTGACGTCATCAGTTCTCCCCTCGCATCTCGAATTTGCCCTCGCATCTGAAGTTTTAGCCCCTTGTCATAACTTTTTATTAGAGTTTTTCAGTCCATCCCCCTAATTACTAATTGGTCAATTAGTCTTCCATATGTGACATTACCCAATACATTTTATTCTACATATCTATGAGTTCTAGGATTTCGTCTTTCTCAGTTCATGGCTTGTTCCACTGTACGATGGCTTCATCATCCTGCTCTTCAGGTATCGAAAATGTTGCATGTTCCTTTTCAGTCACTGCTCTCATTGTTCAAGTCCTGGGAAAGTACATTTAGCCTACTCTACACATAATTGTATCAAATTGACTTCATCATCTCCTGTCCGTCAGTACATTGCAGACAATTCTAGCTAAGCACAGGGTTCATGGTCAGTTCATAGGCACCAGTAACTTTTAATTCCTGCGTTTATTAATTCTGCTTCTGCATGAGGCCTGGCAAGTAGGCCACGGCTTTGTCTAAGTTAGCTTCTATGATATAATGAGAAACATAGGTTACACATCTCATTAGGGCACATTACTATATTATTAATACACATTTTCATTATTTCACACTGTTAGACCTGACATGCCTTAGGGTGGTCACCCCTAACTTTTTGCCTGCCTCCCTCCACTTTTTGGACTGTTTTTGCTGGCTCTTAGACTCTGTGCACTTTACCACTGCTAACCAGTGGTAAAGTGCATATGCTCTCTCCCTTTAAACATGGTAACTTTGGATCATACCCAATTGGACTATTTAATTTACTTATAAGTCCCTGGTAATGTGCACTGTAGGTGCCTAGGGCCTGTAGATTAAATGCTACTAGTGGGCCTGCAGCACTGATTGTGCCACCCACTCCAGTAGCCCTCTTTTACCTTGTCTCAGGCCTGCCATTCCAAGGCCTGTGTGTGCAGTTTCACTGCCAATTCGACTTGGCATTTAAAAGTACTGGCCAAACCTAACACTCCCCTTTCTCTACACCTAAGTCACCTCTAATGTGTGCCCTAGGTAACCCCTGAAGCAGGGTGCGGTGTTGGTAAAAGGCAGGACATGTACCTATGTAGTTTACATGTGCTATTAGTCTAAAACTCCTAAATTCGTTTTTACACTACTGTGAGGCCTGCTCCCCTCATAGGCTAACATTGGGGCTGCCCTCATACCTTGTTGAAGTGGTAGCTGCTGATCTGAAGGGAGTAAGAAGGTCATATTTAGTATGGCCAGAATGGTAATACAAAATCCTGCTGACTGGTGAAGTTGTATTTAATATTACTATTTTAGAAATGCCACTTTTAGAAAGTGAGCATTTCTCTGCACTTAAATCTTTCTATGCCTTACAATCCACGTCTGGCTAGGTTTAGTTGTCAGCTCCTTGTGCGTTCACTCATACACACCCCAAACACAGGGTACTCAGCCTCACTTGCATACATCTGCATTTTGAATAGGTCTTCCTGGGCTGGGAGGGTGGAGGGCCTGCTCTGACACAAAGGACTGCCACACCCCCTACTGGGACCCTGGCAGACAGGATTGAACTGAAAGGGGACCTGGTGCACTTCTAAGCCACTCTTTGAAGTCTCCCCCACTTCAAAGGCACATTTGGGTATAAAACAGGGCCTCTGCCCTACCACCTCAGACACTTGCTGGAGAAGAAACCAGAACCTGCATCCAGCCAAGAAGAACTGCCTGGCTGGTCAAAGGACTCAACTGACTGCTTTCTACAAAGGACTGCTGCCTTGCTGTTGGCCTGCTGCCTTGCTGAACTCTTGTCTGGCTGCAGAAGTGCTCTCCAAGGGCTTGGATGGAGCTTGCCTCCTGTTTCCTGAAGTCTCAGGAGCAAAAAGGCTTCTTTCTTTCAACTGGACGCCTTGTGCGCTGAAAAATTTGATGCACAGCTTGCTCCGTGGTGAAAAATTCACCACACGCCGATCCGGAAAGACGCCGCTCGACCCCGCAAGGAAAAGATTGACACGACGCCTGCGGTGCGACCGGAACTTCGACGCGCGGCCCGCCTGGACAACGCCGCCCGACTTCCAGAGAGGAAATCGACGCAACGCCTGCCGTGAGGGAGAAAATTCCACGCACAGCCCACCAGAATGACACGCAACTGGATAACAAGCCCAGGATTCCACGCGCAGACCCCGGGACATCTGGTAATCCCCGAACCACAGAAGGAGACTGTCCGTGCACCGGAAAACGACGCACGTCTTCCCCGCTTGAAAAATAACGACGCAAGTCGGTGTGTGAAGGGGCGAAACCGACGCACACACCATTTTTCCACGCATCTCCTCCTCTGCAGCCCTTTGCGGAGATTTTCCACTCCAAACCAGGTACTTTGTGCTTGAAAGAGACTTTGTTTGCTTTTTAAAGACTTAAGACACTTCATATCTCTTTTCAGTGACATCTTCACAATTTTTTATGGCATCTTTTATCATTTTGACCTACAAATACACATATAAATATTATATATTTTTTTCAAACACTGTGTTGTGTATTTTTTGTGGTGCTATATTGTGATATTGTATGATTTATTCCACAAATACTTTACACATTGCCATCTAAGTTAAGCCTGACTGCTCAGTGCCACGCTACCAGAGGGTGGGCACAGGATAATTTGGATCGTGTGTGACTTACCCTGACTAGAGTGAGGGTCCTTGCTTGGACAGGGGGTAACCTGACTGACAACCAAAGACCCATTTTCTAACATTGGTGATCAGCGGTGAGGAGAGGACTTGTATTTGTGCAGTGACATACAGTAGCTAAGTATTTCACTACCTACCCACAGTTGAAGGTCAACTTGATTTTTATCTCTTTTTGAAAATTCGTTCTTCGTGACAATTTTCAAAAACTAAATCCTCACTCAACATGTCTCTGGCTGGGTTTTAAGCAGGAGATTTGGACCTAGCCGTGTTGGAGCCATATACTGTCAAACAGCTAAAAGAGTTCTGCAGGGTGATGAGAGTACCCACCCAAGGGGCCTCCAGAAAGGAGGACTTTCAAGTGGCGCTGAGGGCCTGGGCAGAAGCCCATTTAGAGGAGGATGATGAGGAAGAGGAGCCAGAAAATGGTCCCTCAGAGGATTTGTTGCCATCAGTGAGTGATGTTACCACTGCAATTGTGCCCCCTTCCAGACCAGGGAGCAGTGTCTCTGAGCAAGGCCTGACCGCAGAGGAAAGGAGAGAAGAAAGGGAGTTCCAATTGCAAATGGCAAAACTGAAAATTGAGGCTCAATAGGAGGAAAGAAGGGCAGAGAGAGAAGCCAAGCAAGCTGAAGCTGAAAGAGCAGCCAAATAGATGGAGGCTGAAAGAGCAGCCAAACAGATGGAAGCTGAAAGAGCTGAAGCTGCAGCTGAGAGAGCTTTGGCTGAAAAGAAACTATTGTTGGCTCATGAACTGAGTCTCAAGGAGCTGGAGATCAAGGCAAGACAGTCTGAATCCAGCAGTAATGGTGGCAGCATACAGACAGGACCTGCTGGAGAAAAGAAGGTTTGTATACCCAAAAATGTGGTGCCCAGTTTTGTGATTGGAGATGACATAGATAAATGGTTAGCTGCTTATGAAGTTGCACTAAGGGCTCATGAGGTTCCTGGAGGGCAATGGGGTACAGCTATGTGGGGTTATGTGCCACCATTGGAGAGGGACACACTTCTCACATTGGATAAACCAGATCAAAACACATACCCACTTCAGAAAGCCATTTTACTTGGCAAGTTTGGGCTGACCCCTGAGGGATACCATCAGAGGTTCAGGGACAGCACCAAACAATCCACGCAAACATGGGTAGATTTCTTTGACTTTTCCAGTAAGGCACTGAATGGATGGGTGCGGGGCAACAAAGTAGATGATTACAAAGGGTTATATGACTTGATTTTGAGAGAGCATATGCTCAGTACTACTTTTACAGAGTTGCGCCAGCACTTGGTAGATAGTAAGCTGACTGATCCCAGGAAGCTTGCTGAGGAGGCGGACCTCTGGGTTAGCACCAGAGTGTCCAGAAAGGTATCTGGGGGGACACCCACAAAGGTGGTCAGGGTTCCCAACAGAAGAAAGAGGGGGGCGATGAACTTACAGATAAGTAACTCTCAAAAGGCCCCCAAAAGAATTCCCAGGGAGGGGGTGGCAACTATTCCTCTTCCAGATTTAGGAAAAAGCCAGGGACTTATGAGAAATCATCAGGGAAATTCACCTCCAAATGCTTAGAGTGCTACCAGTATGGTCACTCTAAGGGCGACTCCCATTATTCCAAGAGAGCACCGTCCACTACCGGACAGACACCTGGGTTGACTAGTGTAGTGCTCGGGGGGAGATGGACCCAGATAGCTTTGGGGAGCAAGCAGAGGTTTCCCTAGTGTCCCTGGGAGAACTAGAAATGGTGCCCAAAGCCTACATGCCACAAAATACTTCCAAGTATTGGCAGTGGGTCACCATTGATGGGCAAAAGGTGGAGGCTCTGTGTGACACAGGAGCCAGTATGACTACTGTCAAGAGTCAGCTGGTGTCAACAGAGCAGATAGTCCCTAATACATTCCACCAGGTCATAGTCGCTGACAATCGTGAGAGTCACCTACCGGTGGCTCTGGTTCCCTTTGAGTGGGGGGGGTCTCTGGTACTCTGAAAGTAGCTGTGAGTCCTGCCATGCCTGTAGATTGTCTGTTAGGCAATGATCTTGAGCATACTGCTTGGAAAGAGGTAGAGCTCAGATCCCACCTGGAGATGTTAGGGTTGCCTGAGTGGGTCTGCATGACCACACGGTCCATGGCTGCCCGGGAAGGGAGTCAAGGGCGTCTGGAGCCTGGAAAAATGGCCCAGACAGCTGCAAAGAGGAAGGGCAAGAGGCGCGGGAAACCCGCTTCAAATGTTCCCACGGTGGTGGACGGGGCCCCTGAGGAGGAGGAGGACCCTGAGCCAACTGGGGAGGACATAGCTGACCTGGGTAACCTACCTGAACTTGCTGGCTGGCAAGTAGAGGGGGGCCAACCAGGGCAGAATTCTGCAAGGCACAGAAGGAATGCCCCGCCCTTGAGAGTCTGAGGCAACAGGCCACAGCCCAAGCAGCAGGTGACGCCTCGGCACTCACCATATTTACTGGGAGAATGATCTCCTTTACAGTGAGCCTAAGGTTCCAGGTCCTGGGGCAGCCCATGTGCTGGTGGTCCCCTAGTGTTACCGGACCTTCCTATTGGTTCTGGCTAACAACATCCACCTGGCAGGACACCTGGGCCAAGACAAGACCTTTAACAGGCTTGTCACCCACTTCCTTTGGCCCAGAATGAGGACAGGCTCAGATAACTTCTGCCGAGCTTGCCCACCTGCCAGGCTAGTGGGAAAACAGGAAAACAGCTTATGGCTCCCCTGCTCCCACTCCCAGTCGTTGGCATCCCCTTTGAAAGGGTGGGCATCGACATTGTTGGTACCTTGGACCCCAAAACTGCCTTGGGCAACAGGTTTATCCTGGTTTTGGTGGACCATGCCACCCGCTATCCAGAGGCAATCCCTCTGAGAACAGTGACTGCACCGGTGGTGACCAGAGCCCTGTTGGGAATATTTACCCGTGTGGAATTCCCTAAGGAGGTTGTGTCTGACAGGGGCACAAACTTCATGTCTGCATACATGAAGTCCATGTGGGATGAGTGTGGGGTGACCTACCGGTTTACCACCCCTTATCATCCTCAATCCAATGGGCTTGTTGAGAGTTTCAACAAGACCCTGAAGGGCATGATTAGTGGCCTGACTGATTCCATGAGGCGTAAGTGGGACGTCCTCTTACCATGCCTGTTGATTGCTCACAGGGAGGTGCCCCGGAAAGGGGGGGGTTCAGCCCCTTTGAGCTTCTCTATAGTCACCCTGTCAGGGGACCCCTAAGCATTGTTCAGGAGGGCTGGGAGAAAGCTCCCAAGTCACCTCCCCAAGAGGTGGTCAGCTACATGCTGGCCCTCCGCAACCAAACCCAATGCTTCTGGAAGCAGTCCAAGAGTAACCTCGAGGCCAGTAAAGAGGTGATGAAGGAGTGGTATGACCGGAAGACCACTCTGGTTGAGTTCTCACTTGGAGACAAAGTTTGGGTGATGGAGCCAATAGAGGCCGGGGCTCTCCAGGACCGCTGGACTGGCCCCTTTGAGATCAAGGAGCATAAAGGGGAGGTCACTTACCTAGTGGACATCAAGACCCCTAGGCACCCCCTAAGGGTCCTCCATCACAACCAGCTCAAACCTCACTTTGAGAGGTCTGAGGTCAATATGCTCCTGATCACAGATGAGGGCATGGAAGAGGAGAGTGAACCTGTCCCCGACCTCCTCTCTGTCAAAGAAGGGGATGGGTCAGTGGAGGGCGTCATTCTCTCTGACTCCCTGACTCTAACGCAGAGAGGAGACTGCTATGAGCTGTTAGAGCAGGTCTCCCCCCTGTTCTCCCTTACTCCTGGACTGACCCACCTCTGTGTTCATGACATTGACACAGGTGACAGTCCCCCTGTGAAGAACAGAATTTACAGGTTATCAGATAAGGTGAAGGCCAGCATCAAGGAGGAGGTCTCCAAGATGTTGACTTTAAGGGTTATCGAGAAATCCAGTAGTCCCTGGGCCAGCCCTGTGGTATAGGTTCCTAAGGTTACTGCCCCAGGTGCGAAGCCAGAACTCAGGTTCTGTGTGGACTACCGGGGTCTCAACTCAGTCACCCGGACTGATACTCACCCCATCCCCCGAGCTGATGAGCTTGTTGACAGACTAGGCGCTGCCAAGTTCCTGAGTACGTTTGATCTTACTTCAGGGTACTAGCAGATCGGCCTGACTGAGGGGGCTAATGAGAGATCTGCATTTTCCACCCCTGATGGCCATTACCAATTCCGGGTGATGCCATTTGAGTTGAAAAATGCCCCTGCTACCTTCCAATGGTTGGTTAACGGGGTCCTAGCTGGTAAAGATGCCTACTGTGCAGCTTACCTGGATGACATAGCTGTCTATAGTTCCAGCTGGGAGGAACACCTGCTCCACCTCAAGGAGGTGCTTCAGGCCCTGCAACAGGCAGGCCTGACCATCAAGGTCAGTAAGTGCCAGATTAGGCCGGGTTCCGTGGTGTACTTGGCACACCTAGTAGGTGGTGGCAAGGTGCAGCCACTCCAGGCCAAGATTGAAACTATCAAGGCCTGGCAACCACCGAGAATACAGTCTGAGGTGAGAGCCTTTTTAGGCCTCACTGGATACTACTGCAGATTCGTCAAGGGCTATGGCACCATTGTGTCACCCTTGACAGAACTCACTTCCAAGAAACAACCTAGGTTGCTGAATTGGACAGAGGCTTGTCAGAAAGCCTTTGATTCTCTGAAGGAAGCCATGTGCACGGCCCCCGTGCTCAAGGCCCCTGATTACTCCCAGGAATTTATTGTGCAGACAGATGCTTCAGAGCATGGCATAGGGGCTGTTCTAGCACAGCTAAATGAGGAGGGCTCAGACCAACCAGTAGTCTTTATTAGCAGAAGGCTATTACCACGGGAACAGAGGTGGAGTGCTATTGAGAGAGAAGCATTTGCTGTGGTCTGGACACTGAAGTAGCTAAGACCCTACCTGTTTGGGACTCATTTCCGGGTTCAGACAGACCACAGGCCCCTCAGATGGCTCGTGCAGATGAGGGGTGAGAATCCAAAACTCTTGAGGTGGTCCATTTCCCTACAGGGGATGGACTTTACGGAGGAGCATCGCCCAGGGGTTGACCACGCCAATGCTGAAGGTCTCTCCAGATACTTCTGCCTTAGCGATGAGAGCTCCCAGGAGGTTGGGTAGCTCTCCCCACTTTCAGCTGGGGGGGACACATGTTAGACCTGACATGCCTTAGGGTGGTCACCCCTAACTTTTTGCCTGCCTCCCTCCACTTTTTGGACTGTTTTTGCTGGCTCTTAGACTCTGCGCACTTTACCACTGCTAACGAGTGCTAAAGTGCATATGCTCTCTCCCTTTAAACATGGTAACTTTGGATCATACCCAATTGGACTATTTAATTGACTTATAAGTCCCTGATAATGTGCACTGTAGGTGCCTAGGGCCTGTAGATTAAATTCTACTAGGGGGCCTGCAGCACTGACTGTGCCACCCACTCCAGTAGCCCCTTTTACCTTGACTCAGGCCTGCCATTGCAAGGCCTGTGTGTGCAGTTTCACTGCCAATTCGACTTGGCATTTAAAAGTACTTGCCAAGCCTAAAACTCCCCTTTTTCTACACGTCACCTCTAATGTGTTCCCTAGGAAACCCCTAGGGCAGGGTGCGGTGTGGGTAAAAGGCAGGACATGTACCTATCTAGTTTACATGTCCTGGTAGTGTAAAACTCCTAAATTCGTTTTTACACTACTGTGAGGCCTGCTCTCTTCATAGGCCAACATTGGGGCTGCCCTCATACATTGTTGAAATGGTAGCTCCTGATCTGAAGGGAGTAGGAAGGTCATATTTAGTATGGCCAGAATGGTAATACAAAATCCTGCTGACTGGTGAAGTTGTATTTAATATTACTATTTTAGAAATGCCACTTTTAGAAAGTGAGCATTTCTCTGCACTTAAATCTTTCTGTGCCTTACAATCCATGTCTGGCTAGGTTTAGTTGACAGTTCCTTGCGCATTCACTCAGACACACCCCAAACACAGGGTACTCAGCCTCACTTGCATACATCTGCATTTTGAATGGATCTGCCTGGGCTGGGAGGGTGGAGGGCCTACTGTGACACAAAGGACTGCCACACCCCCTACGGGGACCCTGGCAGACAGGATTGAACTGAAGGGGGACCTGGTGCACTTCTAAGCCACTCTTTGAAGTCTCCCCCACTTCAAAGGCACATTTGGGTATAAAACAGGGCCTCTGCCCTACCACCTCAGACACTTGCTGGAGAAGAAACATGAACCAGAACCTGGACCCTGCCAAGAAGAACTGCCTGGCTGGTCAAAGGACTCACCTGACTGCTTTCTACAAAGGACTGCTGCCTTGCTGTTGGCCTGCTGCCTTGCTGAACTCTTGTCTTGCTGCAGAAGTGCTCTCCAAGGGCTTGGCTAGAGCTTGCCTCCTGTTTCCTGAAGTCTCAGGACCAAAAAGACTTCTTTCTTTCAACTGGACGCCTTGTGCGGCGAAAAATTTGATGCACAGCTTGCTCCGCTGTGAAAAATTCACCGCCCACCGATCCGGAAAGATGCCGCTCGACCCCGCAAGGAAAAGATCGACACGACGCCTGCGGTGCGACCAGAACTTCGATGCACGGCCCGCCTGGACAACGCTGCCCGACTTCCAGAGAGGAAATTGACACGTCGCCTGCTATGAGGGAAAAAATTCCATGCACAGCCCACCGGAACAACGCGCAGCCGGATAACAAGCCCAGGATTCCACGCACAGACCCCGGGACATCTGGTAATCCTGCGAACCACAGAAGGAGATTGTACGCGCGCCGGAAAACAACGCACGTCTTCCCCACGTGAAAAATAATGACGCAAGTCCATGTGTGAAGGGGCGAAACCAATGCACACACCATTTTTCCACCCATCTCCTCCTCTGCGGCCCTTTGCAGAGATTTTCCACTCCAAACCAGGTACTTTGTGCTTGAAAGAGACTTTGTTTGCTTTTTAAAGACTTAAGACACTTCATATCACTTTTCAGTGATATCTTTACAATTTCTTATTGCATCTTTTATCGTTTTGACCTACAAATACCCAGATAAGTATTATATATTTTTCTAAACACTGTGTGGTGTATTTTTTGTGGTGCTATATTGTGTTATTGTATGATTTATTGCACAAATACTTTACACATTGCCTTCTAAGTTAAGCCTGACTGCTCAGTGCCAAGCTTCCAGAGGGTGGGCACAGGATAATTTGAATTGTGTGTGACTTACCCTGATTAGAGTGAGGGTCCCTGCGTGGACAGGGGGTAACCTGACTGCCAACTAAAAACCCAATTTCTAACACACACATTTTTAGTTCTTTTAGTATAAGTCCGCATAAGTGGCTGACATTCCCCATGGGCACATTTTCAAACGTGCACATTATTTTCTCTACGATTAATTTCTCTACGAACTGTTACTCAAAACACATAAACCTTAATTAATCATTTCTAATTAGCATATCTGCGTCAACAAATGCTATTCACTATCCTACTGGCAGTGACCTCCGCCTCCCCTGTTTTTCTGTACATAATTACTACTAAACTGTAGGCATGTGTGCGTGGAGGTTTCTGTCACAGTTGCGGAGTTCTCGACATGTATGCCTATGTTTTAGTAGTTAATGTTGTAGGAACATGGGGAAATGACTGGAAAAATTGGGCATACTTACTACAAAACAGGAGGGGTTGACAGAAATATAAGGAGGGGGATAAGGGAGGAGCGGCTACTATAAATACCTGCCCATCCCCAAAAGATTAATCTCTTGCTAATTTCAAACTGTTGTGTAGCCATTTTAGTTATAGCTTTATGCACGTTATTTTAACATACTAGGCCTGCCGCTGTGCACTTTAACCTAGATATATTTTATTCGACTTTGCTTTATTATTTTTACAGTAGACACTTTTACGGTCTTGTTTTATTTTTTCTCTGACTACTGTTTTTGTCTAGGCCAGCATTCTGTTCTCAAACAAGGCATTCTTGCTCACTCTGTCCTTCTTCCAAGGCTGCAGTAAGATAGGTTGCCGGTGAACGTGGTATAAATTTTGTCTCTGAAATTCATAGAAAATACACATCTTTACGTAGGGACATTTTCTCAGAACATCAGCTGTTTTATTATAAAAACACTTCCCTGTCCCTTACACGTTACAGGGAGATTCCAACCAGAGAACCACAACTGTATGCTGATTGGCGAATGCTTTGCTGCAGCTGTCTTTACAGACTTCGGGCCTTTGCTCAGGTATGGGGTATAATGTCTTCCCAGGGGAACCTGAAGGGCAGAATTATAGTTTAACATGCTGTGCTCTGCTCTATCATAGCTTAGGTAGGAATTAGTCTGTTGATTCTAGTGACAATATGGTAGCATTATTGGTATGTTTTAACCTCCTTGTCTCAATATTAATCTTGTCATGCTGATTCGTCCTGGTTATTGCAGTCCACGATTTGCCATCTAAGTAGCAGTTGTTTTATTAAAGCATTATTGAAATATATACTGCCTCTGTTTGTCATTGTGTATGTGAGACTAATGTAACTGAGAGAAATGGATGAGACCTGAGTGACCAGTGCTTCCCTTAGAAACCAGTTATGTCATGCACTTGACTACCCAATCATCCCTGCTCTGGGGTAGAGATGAGGCACTGCTAGTTAGCTGGAGCAGAACCCAGATTGGAGCATCAGGTGTCACCTGTAGTGGGTCAGACTCAGTCTCCCAAAGCGCAGGCAATTCTGCCACTCAAAATCCAGTAGTCTCATTAGAGTAATGAGAGCCTACGCAACAAAACTACACTTTTAAATTTACTATAACTCAAAAGTTGTCAAAATACTAGTAACCCTGTACAGCACTTGGCTGCCTTTTTGACTAAGTTCACACTATACAAATACCACTTAGATATACTCACACCAAAGTGTAGCAGTAAATCTATATTTAAGAAAACTTAGATATGTAAAGTAATCTTTGTGAATAGGACCCTCTGTGTTGATCAGTAAAATATTGACCAGTGAGTGTTTGTGAGTGTTCGTTATTCATAATCTCAGTGTCCTGTTGTGTGACTGATGTCTTTGTACGTTCTTATGTACTCTGATAACTGCATCTTTGTTAAGTGGCTTTAGACTTGGTCATTGGTAGAAAGAGTGACAGTACTGACTCTCTGGTGGCCTGACGGAGTGCATTTTTACTGTCATCTAATAGACAATCATTAAAAAGAGTAACAAGATAGGTCAAGATTAAATCACTTATAATTGTGTTCATTAACACACTTCAGATATTTTCTTAACTCACATTCAGTTTTTGTGGCACATTTAAACCTGATTGCAATATTGAAAGGTGAGGCATTAGGTTGTGACAATGATGCTAGCTGTTGTAACAAAGTTACAACCCATATACCAATATTTATAATGTGTTGCCTTTGACATTCTTCTTTTGCAGTTGCGATGTCTACTATCCCTGGTCATGGCTATCAGCATATAAGCACCATAAGTCTCAATGATAATAATAACTTGTTAAATATATCTTTCCACACCATATTTCTAATGTAACCATGTACCTCCTGCATCATAGACTTTTACAATCACAAAGCCTGTCCTTTACAAAATTAATTGTGACTTCTTTCAAACTGGTAGGAAAAGGTTTTATGAATTGGGCCCTGCTGTCCTAGCTATTCACAATGAGATATATGATTGGGTGTGATTGAATTTTCCACAGCAAACCATTGAATGGATGCTGGCAACCAAAAGGGATGCTATCCCTAGGAACTTGGACAGACTGATGAACCAAAAGCAGCCCCAGTTAGATTGTTCAAATCAGCCAATCTGTCTCCTCACGCAGTCTCTGTCTTCCTATCATTCATGGTATCTTCCTCTTTCTTTCCTCTCTCTCTCTCTCTCTCTTATGCCTCTGATCACTTTCTGTCTACTTTCCCCCTCTATCCCACCATCTCTCCCTCTCTCTCTTGAAGCCCCCGGAGCCTGCTTGAAATAACCTTGGAGAGCCGAGGAAGGGAACAAAGGCACCAACAGAGACCCTGGGCTTTTAAAACCGACCTCGAAGGGCTCCAGAATAAAGGTAAATGGATGGTGAAATTAAAGGTCTTCTGGCTCTGCATAAGAAACATTGTGACTGTAGGCTGCAACTTGGATGAGCGCTTGTAACGATCCAGGGAACCACTGCATGTCCCCCCATATCCTTTCCATTGTGACAGTGTTTTTTTAATTTCCTTGTCCTGCTACGAGCGAGGTTCTTCAATTTTGCATTATGCAAATGCCAATGCAGGAATGGAGGTTTGCTGTCCCTTGTATGCCTTTAACCTTACATGCACAGCTATGCAACAGGATTTACAAAATGAATCCTGGCTCATTAATATGAGGCAGGATTCGTGCAAATTCTACTGAATGTCACTTATTAGTGTAACAGATTAGTACATCTATCGCCATGCAAATACATTATCGGGTCACAAACCAATTGCTGTCCAAAAATAGTGACTGTTTTGTGATCTGAGAATAGGGCAGGGGGCCTTAAGCCCCATAAATAAAAACTGTTACTATTATCCAAATATTTAGTCCTCAGTTTACTAAAGTGGAAAGGTGAGTGTGCCTTGCTGGTGTGATCTGCAGATGACTGCATATGTCAGTCAGAGCATTAAAATCACTAAGTCATTCTCTCATTTGAAAAGCCCAGAGAAGACCTCGAATAAACAAACACTGGAAAGGCCAGAAGGTCTGACCTTGGAAGGCTGGTGTAATAGTTACATTTTTTATTTGCTTAATGCAATTATGTAGTACAAAAAGAAAAAGGAAAAATTAGGACATGCTGCCACACAAAAGTTGTTGTCATATTTTGTTTAATAAAAATGTGCAATTAATAAAAAAATGTATAATTAATAAAAACGTGGCTGTTTTACACATGTTGTTTTTAAAAGAACAAGCCTATTACTTCTGCTGTTATTACTTGTGAAGGAGACAAGAATAACTTACCACCTAACCAAGCTCTCAAATCGCAAGCAGCCAAGTTGTTACTGTGTCACTTAAACACCTCATAGCAGCAACTTTAAAAAGAGAAAGAAAATAAATCATTGTCTAACCAAGCACCTAAAATGAAGACAATTACAATGTTACAAAGTCAGTTAAATATTTAGAACAACTTTAGAAAAGAGATAGAAAACAAGTCACAGTACAACTGGACACATGAAGTGCAAATAAAATGTATAGCTGGAATGTAAAGTAAATATAAAAAATAAAATACAAAGTACACATTGATCCACCTTTGAAGAGAAAGGAACTATTTATAGGCAGATGTAAACACGTTCCCATGTGCACAGGCTTTTTGCAGTCACTCAAAGTGAAGGGAGCCAATGGGAAATGTAGACTGACACATTGACACGTGCTGTGTGCAGTGGTGGGCGGAAGCAAAATGTGAATGACAGCAAATGAAACTCGCTGACCCAAAACCTCCCTATGTATGAATATTATGCATGCATTTCTTGAACAACAATAGTCTCAAAGGCAAGACCTAAAAACAGTATCAGCAACACCTTGAAAATGCTTTCTATATTATCAGAGTTAACCAGAGCCTATGAGTAAAGAGACAAGAAGAAAGTAGGTACTTCCACAGACTATATTATGGGCCACCCAAGCACCTACTAAGGACTAGAGCCCTGGCAACACAAGGTAAAACAAAAGAGTATGGTTCTCATTTCAACTTTTTTGTAAATCCCGATTTGGAAGGTAGCAACATGTTATTGCCCAAATCAGGATTACGAGTTGTGTGAGAAAACCAACATTTCTTATATATTCTGATGTATTCCACTTCACATTTCTCTAAAAACTTGGCGAAATGTGAATGTGGAAAAGTTACCAGAATGACGGAAATTGGTGCCCAAACACCCGTTTCTGTGGTAAGACACAAGGGGTCTCGGTAGGTGGAGCAACAGGGTCGATCAGTGAAACAGAAATTTCCAGCATCAGAACGTGTAAACTGGTAACGAGGGCTTTGTTATACATTGTTAGCAGTGGCTCTTCCAGATACGCGAAGGGGCTCAGCCCCCTTTTATTTTCCTGCCTCAGCTAAATAATAATAAGTAAGAAAGAATAAAGATGCACCCACACGCACACACACTTAGAGCACAACTCACCATCTGTCTAAGTCACCCTGAGGCCGCAAATACTAATCTTTGCACTGCACTGCTTGTAATGTGCTGATGCACATGTGCAGATACTCTGCTTGAGCTGCCATCAGTCAACAAATGCTGAGCTGGTGAGGTCTATGATGTCATCTGCTCGACAAAGCCATTCCCTCCTGGCATAAGCTCCACCCCTTGATGCGCTGGATTAAAGTAGGCCTCTGGGAGTTTCAGGCTCAAGCCCTGCTGCGGCAGAGGTTATATATCAATCAAGGACCGGAGTTATGTCACTCAATCCTTCCCCATCTCGTCACAGAGTTGAGTGGGGACAGTGGGTTTCACTGAACCCATGCCACTCTGACACGTTGGGGAATGGCGCGCTTAGGTGCTACAGGAGGAAACTCAGCACTTGATTTCTGCGCAGTGTATCAGCTTGAGTTTAGATGACCCAGTGCACAAAATCCAGTTCGCCGATTCCTGTGCTGGACTAATTGTGCTGCCATAGAGTCTGAATATGTGCTGGAAAAAAGTGTGTGCTGCAGAGATTAGGTATACTCTTTTGACTTCCTTACTATTACTTTTCCATAAACAGAACGACCTCCAGTGGATAACTGATGCCTCTAGGCACCATAGCCACTTATTTTTGGTGACCATGACTTCTGTCAGTTCCACATGATGCTGGCAGGAAAATAGAAATGGTCCCAGTTGCTTGTTTTGTGCCAGAGAAGGTGGGCCTTCACCTCACTCCCGGCTTATTTCAGCCTTGCACAGCCAGGTGGGTGAGGTGGTAGTGGTTATCCTTGCCTGCTGAGGCTGGTGTTGCCACCCCTGACATGCATGAGTAATGACACGGAAGTGGTGTGCACCGCGTAGCCACTGGGTATTTACTAAGAAGTCCAAGATCACTCACAGTGATATTCCTGTAATTGCACTGTTCCACGAGATCGCCACATGAGGAATGGAAGACCCTCTGGTTTGTGGATAGTCGAACCTAAGTAGCTGGTTAAAGTAAAGAAAGAGGTCTGATAGTGAGGTAATATTAGCCTACTGCCAATTCATCCTTTATAACGAGATATCACCCACCTGCATGACCTACCTAACATGCAGGGAGTGTGGGTAATTTGTTGCTTTTGGAAATTCTTTGAATCGATATCTTAACATGCAAAGGCTCGAACCTACTTGTAAATAAACTTCCATTCAAGCCCAGTCCTGGGCTGGGCAGACCTTGAGCCTGCTGAAGTATTCACTCTTTTTATGATGCACCCCAACACTTGCTTAAGCACAAGCTTGTACAAGCATTGTTTAACATTTACATTTGCAGCAATAAATCTGATTGTTAAAGCTGACATCTTGGCACATGAATCCTAGCTAGTTGGGGCAAAAGAATTTGCCAATAAGCCATCTTGCCAGATTATGTGAACAAAACCAGTAAAGAGATATGGACCACGGTAAGGCAAACTCAGAGTGCTAGGAATACTGTGATGGAAACACTGCAGAACTTTGCACCTGGCAGAGCATATTTATCATGCAGTTGTGTCGCCCTGGTGCAACACAGTGGGGCACAAGGGTGACGCAACTACTAAGTAAGATTTGTCAAGCCACGTAAGACCACCTTGCGTAGCCCTGAATGGCTTGATAAACCTAGAGTAACGCAATGTAGTGCAAATCACTGTGTTGCATTACTCTGCCTGAGAAGGAGTTCCATGGGTGGAGCATGGATGTTCCCACTCATCCATCCATCGATTTTGGCACATTCCCTGATTTACCATTACTATTAGACTTGCATATCAGTCAAAATGCTACCCTCCCAGATGAGGCATAACAAAGAGAAATGTCTTTATTTCGTCACATTTTTTTTCTCCACTTTCTATGTGTGCTACATTCTGCAGCACACATGAAAGAGGAAAATGCCCAGAGAATTGTTTTTGTGCAGGAAAGCGTCCCTTCCTGCACAATAAACAATCCTATCTGCAAACCAGGCACCATTGCACAATTGTGCCAAGGTGCCTGTATTCAGGCTCGGCAGCACATTGTGCGCCAGCACAGGGAAGACTGGAATGTGCTGTATAATGTTAAATATGGTGCATTCCTGCCCTTTTCCTATAACGCAGCACAGTGCAGCAAGGTGGCTTGCTGCTCTGAGAGATTTTTTGATCAATGAGCTCCTTAGTATATGGCAGCATATACCATTCCATTCGCTCACTTCAACACTATTCCTCTTGGCAGGACTATACCCATCATCTATGAGACACTGGCAATCACTAGATCTGTATGTATGCCCAACTCTGCCACAATACTAAGGAGCCCTGACACCCTGGCTCCTAGGAAGCCCTTCTATTCACCGACATCTCCCTACCGAAGAGCACGCTCCGGCTTTGAAGGTGCAATTCACAAATGGTGCTCTATTTTTAAGTGTTGCGTTAGTCGAGACTTTTTGATTTTTAACCCTTCCCAACGCGCAGACGTAATTCTATATTCAGAATAGCGCTGGTCCCATGATTTGAGTGAAGGCCCCGCACCCTCCTTCCTCAACGCTCCTGGGACCCTCTTCATGACAATCATGCTCTCTAGGCAACTTCACATTTTCTTCTTTTATGCCCCAACACTTTAGCCAGCCGCCACTGTCATTGCTACTGTTAACAGCATCACCAGCTTCCCTTTATTTGACTGCAGTGATGTCACGGAACAGAAATGCCATGGGAGGGTCATTTCCGGTTCATCCAGCACCGAGGAGTTACGTTTGCTCTTACTGTCACAGTGCCTGCTTAAGACGAAGACTTCATTAAAATACACGTCTAAAATATTCGACTCACGTTTTTAATATTAAAGCTGCGGGGAATGAGCATATTTCGTTCCATTCAGAGTGATACTAAAAAATGCAAATATTGAAAGACTACGTCTGCTTCTGTCCCAAGCGATGAGTAATTTGCGGGTTTGAAAATTAGGTTTGCGCTGCAGTACAGAACACCTTGAATACTGACTATGCAGGAAATGTCTAAAATGAAACAAGATCTTCATAGACTCTAATAGTTTTGCTGGTGATAAATTAGTATTGCTGTTTTGCTTAGAAAATTGCTCTATAAAAATAAGAAAAATGCATCATTTAAATATAACTCCATTTACCTTTCTGGAACAGATTTTAAGTAGGCTTTAAATTATGAGAGTAGAAAGAACCAGTCAGTCTGTGGTGCCGACGCTTCATTTTTTCTTGTAAGAGCAACCTCCATTCTGCATTATGTTTTTTTACATATATCACATTTATGCATTTTCTTTCGTATGTTTAGTGCCGGAATATACTCAAAACTTCTTTCATGAACACCTTTGCTTCATCCGTAAACATTTGGTGACATTACTCCTTCGTAAGTTGAATTCATACTTAAGTCAAATTCACTGCAAGTATTAATTAATTAAAGTTCAGCGTGGACAAGACAGAGATGATGTGCTGTATCAACAACATCCATAACGGGTCCTACTTACCGATTTCTGTCCTTAGCTTGGGAACCTCGGATTTTACATGGATGATAAATTATCATTGTCTAAACATGCTAATAAGCCGTCTGCATATTATGTGTTTTTTCACTGTCGCGCGGTCTGTGGAAAATGTTGCCACTTCTCCTGATTTCCGCCCGCTGGTGGTACAGTCGACCATTCTGTGTAGTTTTGACTGCCATTTTCTGTTTCTGGGCTCCCCCCTAGGCATCTTCAATGGGTCCAGCAGTGGTTCATTGCATCATCACCACAAAAGTTTGAACACTATACGACTGCTCGCTGGCTGCCCTCCTCCGATGCAAACCTTTTGGTGATCTCATAGTTTAGACGTGAATGCCCGGGGAGTGGGTCCTTCTCAGCAAGGGCAGGTCAACTGTGGAATAGCCTTACTTTTTCAACCAGCTACAAATGATTTGTAAGCTTTCAGAAAGGCCTTTAAACCTGGCTCTGTAGAATTTAGGTGACTGTCACTGCTCTGTCATCAGATTTGTGTTACCTAGCACCAGTACACCTGGATAAGTAACACTTAAATAATTAGCATAACATACCTTAGGTGACATTACGACTTACTATGCTTGTGTAGACTGCATTGGTCAGGCAAGAGCCTCCGTTTACAACTCTTGCTGTAGTTTCCCTGCAAACACAAACATAAGCCTCAAGTTTAAACACCCACATAACTACTTCTGTACAAAGAAAAGCAGTCCAGAGCAAGGATGGCAGAACATTTGCATGACCATTTATTTCCTCTTCTGAAACTCACCATTCATTCACACGGGGCCTAAAGAAATAACTAAGGACATGATTTACTCAGAGCAACAGAGTGAATCACATCTCGAATGACATCGCCCTAACTGGCTTCCCGTCCCCCATATTTAGATATGTCCGGCTGTCCCATGGACATCTCAACATTGACTAAATGGCTTCTGTCAATGTTGTAAACGTTTAACTAACGTCTCTGTCAAACTTTGACAAAGTTTTAGATTTTTAAACAAAATTACATCGGTAGTAACCTGGTCTGAGGGGAATTTTTCATTTTTTACCGTCCCTCTGCTCTTGGTTTTCCTTGTCAGTGACAGACAGTAGCTAGCCTCCGATGCCCTGTACTCTGTTGGGCCATCAGAAGAGTATCTTGATAACCAAACTGAAGTTGACTCAGTCGTCAACCTGTTGGTTACCTACCTCGAAGTCAGTCGGGCGAACCATGAGTCGGTGGAGAGGGTACCAGTCATGGTTCGGATGAACTATCCTCTCTGCCAAATGCTAAATCAGTATAAGTATTTTTGGGGCACTGTGCAAGACAAGTTTGGGACCCTCATTGACAATTCGACTTTATTTACACATTTTCAGCTAATTCAGGTGAATTATACTTTATACTTGAATTAACAAACAGCAAAACGCAAAAACAGCTAGAGGTTCAAGCCTTTTGATGCCTGCTAACCAAACAAAAATCTCGAGCAAGCATTGACAAAGCCATTTTGGGATTGTCTAGATTTTTTTTGTCATGTCATGTTTCATTTGGTTTTTGGTGCCTAACCTGTTTATTCCTCTATCTGTAGGAAAGGCATGGTAACAGTGAATTAGTGGTTATTTAGAGGACTAGTGTGCTATATTAAAATGACATGTAGGAAAATACCACTCAAAATTGTATCTTTAATTGACAGATAACCGTAATCACAAATAAACCCCCTTTCCCAACTGCAACACTGAAAAGCAAAGCACTGCCCCAAGGATCATCACCATTTCTTTGGGTAGAATGCAACTTATAATTTTCCTTAAGAATATTCCTCTGCCTTGTCTTGTCTTGCCTCGCCTCTCCTCTGCGCTTCTCTCCCCTTTCATGCCCAAGCCCAGGACTCTGGTTGGCACTTTGTTTTAGCAGCATACCTCAGTGCAGTTAGTGTGGTTGTTAGCACGTTAAACCTTAATAAGTAAATTTACAAGGGGACGCGAATAGGTCGATTAACCTTTTGACTCTCAATTAAGATGTTCCCACCAGAACTCCAGGATATGCAGATCAATATTTAATAACATCCATAATCAATGATAATAAATAGCATTAATAATCAATGGAGTCAGTAATTGTCACACACCATGACTTTTCAGTCATGAATAACCACACCTTTTAGTAAAAGTTAGAATATTTATTTCCCTATATTAACAATGCTAAAGTCACATAATATAATCTCAAAATCAACTGAAGCTTGAACTACTACACATTCTAAGGTTGCAGTGCAAATTAATAACATAATCAATTGTGCAAACCATATCACATACATTTAGATTCAGCAAAGAAATTCATCAAGCATTATTCCCAATTGACAGACTTTCATTAGTGGAATCCTTATCTAACATCAGATTAGCATCAGCATGTTGGGCTTCATGCAAAAGAATCTAGTAAACACAAATTCGGAAACCATCTAACTATGGCTCTATCAAAACAGTGTGGTTGATACCTATAAAGAAAAAGCAAAATTGGCATAACAAACACATGGGTACAATAATACCTCTCCTCAAATAGATCGGCATGCTAAAATAGTCTACGTCATCAGGGCATCAGTTCAGTCAGCAAGGCATCAGGATTCAGCATCAAAGTTCAGAAATGCAAAGTCTTTAAGCATTAAAGTTAAGCACGTCTCTTGTCAAGATGAAAAATGGGCAAGAATGGGCTGTCTTCCCTCTTGCAGTCCTGTTAAGTCAGATTCACTAAAACTACTTCCCAAGTCCCCTTTGGTCAAGGGATCACATGTTCACACTTTGTCCAATAAAACTAAAACTTCAAATCCATGAATTATAACACCACTCCGATCACATGTTGCTTATTGGCTTCTCCTGTAGAGTTCTCATCATCCGGCTCATCAGGTAACAATATTGTTACAGCTTATACTCCAGTCAGTGTCTCCACTGTTCTCCTCCTGAGAAAGTCGGTCTTACACACACAACACACATATTGTTACATTTAGCAAGAACAGCATATTCTAGTAATCAGTTCTTATGAGAAAGACTTTTAGCTACGAACACATTTAAACAATACAATGTAAAATCACAGTTTATCTCTCTAGGACAGACAGCTTGACATGAGGCTGGGCAACTAGGCCAAGACCTCCGCTAAGTTAAGGCCTACAATTAACAAAGCTAATACATAACCCTTAATATGACATATTACTACATTAGTCAAACATTTACTCACCATTTCATATTAATAAACTATTAATAAGTACACTTCGTGAACATTGGTTTGTGTACATTGGTGGCCACTCATCGTGATCACCTTTTCAAATGCGTGCATTATTTTTCTACGTTATTACATTTTCTACACAAATCCATTACTCATAGTACATGAACACTCATTAATATTTTTTATTAAAACACCTGCGCTAGCATGGTGCATTACATTTTGGGCCACAGAGCACAACCAGAGTTAGGCCTGGAACTGGCTGAAGGTTCCCGACACCTGATTGTGGCCAACTTGCAAGCGGTACTTTAATAAAACAAAAAAAATAAGATCCCTGTGAAATGCTGTTTTTTAGTGAAATGGGAGAAATGTAAAATGTGAGAGGTACCTATTAGACCTGGCATCCTTGGAGTGGTTTCCCCTAACTTTTTGCCTTCTGACCTCCTGTTTTGCTGACGTCGTTTTTGCTGGCTTTAGGACTCTGGGCACTTTACCACTGCGAACAAGTGCAAAAGTGTGTGTCCTCTTTCCCTAAAACATAGTAACATTGTCTTATCCCATTTAGCTATAGGTCCCTAGTTAAGTGCACTACCTGTACCCAGAGCCTGTAAATTAAAAGGTACTGGTAGGCTTGCTGCATTGACTGTCCCGCCCACTGAAGTAGCACTTCAAACATAGTTCAGGCCTGCCACTGCAGAGCCGATGTATGCAGTTTTAAACTACCATGTTGACCAAACCTTCCTTTTTAATACATATATCACCCCTAAGGTAGGCCCTGGAGAGCCCCAATGGATTGATGCAGTTTATTTAAACATTTGGGCATGTAATTTGATGCGTTACATGTCCAGGTAGTGAAAAACTCCTAAAAATAGTTTTTCACAACCACAAGGATTATCTCTCCAATTGGTTAACATTAGGATTGCCTTATTACATTTTATATGTGTAATTTCCAATTTTGAAGAGATGGGACCCCTAAGTTTGGTGTCTCTGGAATCACAATTTAAAATCACAACTTATGGTGAAGTCTGGGTTTAAAGTCTCATTCTAAAAATGCCACTTTTAGAAAGTTGGCATGGTCTTACTTTAAATCATTTAGTGCCTTCTGCCTGTCTCTAAATACACATCCTGGTGGGTGACAGCTGGGCTCTTATGAATTCATTCTGAGACAGCCACACACAAAGGAAGCTCAGGTGTGACTGAGTGGTCATCTGCATATTGATGGCCCATCCTGGGCAGGATGAGAGGGAGGAGCTGACACACTTGAATGGGCTGCATAACCCCTATAGTGTGCCTGGAACTAGGGCATGAAGGGCAGGGACTTTGTGCACTTTAATGGCCTCTTTTTGAAGTCTCCCCCACTTCAAAGGCACCACTGGGTATCAGAACTGGACTCCTGACCCTACTAAATCAATAGGCATGTAGCCCTGAGGACATTCTGCCAGGAAGAAGGACTGCTGTGCTGCTGAAGGGACTGTCACTTTGAAGGACTCTGCTGGGCTTTCTTGGACTCTCGTTCTGCTGTGCCTGCCCTGTTGCCTGCTGCCCTCTTTGCCTGGGAGTGAGAAAGACTGGACCTGCATCTCTGTGTCCCCAGAATCAAAGTGACTCCAAGGGCTTGCCTCCTGTTCTGTAGTCTCAAGGATATCAAAGACTTCACTCAACTCTGCTACAGTGTCTGGACTCTGCCAGCTGTGAGTCCTGCTCTGCCAAGTGGTGCCACTCCAGTCCTGCGCCATTGGAAGTAGATTCTGCAGCTGTTCTACAAAAACTCATGCATCGCTGTCACTGTGGTGATTTAAACTGCCACATGTGTTCTCGATGTCGACACATCACCAATGAGGACGAGGACGTCGCAGCACAAACTGCGCAGCTCGGAACCAACGCATCACCCTCAGCCCTGATGCATCGCCTTCACATTGGCAGCTGCTTGGCTCAATGACAATGCACCACCTTCATCACCAAGGGTTCATCAACGACATATCCCTAACTGTGTGGATTGAACCGATGCATTGCCTGCACATTGCCTCCTCCGGTCCTCACATCAGATCTTTGACATCAATGCACCTAGATCCAAACGGTACTTTCTCAGTGGGACAAGGTTGGTCCCTGTATCTGACCCACTTTGGTCGGCTTGACTTTTCAGATTTGACCAGATATAGTGCAAGCAAATAGCCCCGGTTTGCGCTTTAAGCTTCTAGGCAGATATTCTATAAAAAATATTATCTCGAACACTACTAATTGGATTTTTGCCATTTTGGTCTTATTATGTTCGGTAAATTAAGCTATATTTTCCATCCTGGTGTGGATTATTTTTGTGTGGTGTATTTGCTATGTCACTGTTTTAAGTGTTGCACAAATATTTTACACATTGCCTCCTAAGTTACACCTGAAAGCTCAGTGCCAAGCTACCAGAGAGTGAGCGCAAGTTTTGTTTAGTGTGTATTTGACTTACCCTAACTAGCATTGTGGTTCTTCCTTGGACACGGTGCATACCTCAGTATCTAACTTACTTTGAAAAAAGATCCCTGTGACCAGCTGCTGTAATTTAATAGTTAAATATAAGTAATGTAAAGCAGGCTCTCATGTAAAGAAATGTACATGGAAAAGGAATTTTCAGGATGCTGTGCAATACTGTTTCAACTGCACGTCTCCATTCTCTACTGGACTGGTCAACGCCACATGCACTAAGTGCACAATATGCACCCCGGTTTTAAAATGCTTCTGTTGTGAATAATGATGTATGATGTAGAGTACCCTTGGTTTATAGGCTGGTAGGATGCCTCAATTGCCTGCAGTCCTGCCTGAGATCTACAGGAACCGGTTTGAATTCCAGGAGGGCCTACTTTGCCTATCATCCTTACAAGATCCATACCATGTTTTATGTCCTGTAACTGTAGAACCTGTCATTCAAGTGGCTGGAGGCGGTCTGTTTATTAAGTCAATGAAATGAATAGCCATGCAACATTTAAACTATGAATATTATGAGAGCTTTTTTGTCCTAACATCCACTGAGTATTCAGGAGGGGTGACATTTGGGAACCTGTCTCTGTTTTAGAATGTGGTTTCATTTGATGGATCACAGTGTGGCACTATTGGCTTTGTGTTTGGTTTTGAAAATCTTGCAAGCAAAATCTTGGCGACAGTGTGGGGTTTAAGGAGGCTCTCAAGGCAGGATATATGAAGCATATCAGTCAGAGGCCAGCTGCAGCTCCCTTTGAGGGCTAGAGAGGATGCTTAGTGCAGCCATGCCTTGAAGGAACTGTATACAAACAGCCATCATCACCTCCTCCCGGACCATGATGCACACTTTACCATGCTGTTGTGGCTCCAACACCGAACACCAATGCAAGTTATACTACTGTGCAAAGTTTTGGAGCACTTTATGCCAGTTTTGTAACTGTGCAATCCGAACTCTGGCACTCTTTAAAAAGATGTCCCCTGCCCAGACGAGAGCACATTGCATTGCAGATTTGCCTGGACTTCGGCCCATATTGCCAGTGGGATGGGGAGTGTCTGTGAACAAAGCATTAGTTGCTTGGCCTTTAGTAGCTGACATTGACAATGATCAGAAGTTGCTCTTACTAAAGAAAAGGTTGGTGACCCCCGGGTTAGATATTGACCTTCAAATCTGTGAAGTAAGGGAAATGGGAGAAGGAAGTGGACTGAAGAGGGAAGAGAAGTAAAGAGAATATTATAGTCTTTGAACTGAAATAGAGGAGAAGAGAGGTGGAGTTAGCGATGAATTAAAGAGATAGGTGGAGCAGGGCGAGATGTAAGGTAAAGAGAAAGGTGAGTTGACCAGAAATAAAGATACGAAGAGGTAGAAAGATGAAGATTTTATTAAAGATAGATGTAGGAGGATAAGAAATGTTTTGGAGTGAGGTAGAGAGATCTATGGATAAGGAACTTTAAAGTGAGGGAGAGTGATGAGATACACAGAAGGGTGAGATAGAGAGAGATGTAATGTAGAAAGACACCTGAGTTAGAGAGAGGTAGAGGTACACAGGCAGAGAGGTGAGGTAGTGCGATTTAATGTAGAAAAGTGATGTGGTGGAGAGAGGATCAAAATGATGAGGTATACATAGAATGGTCAAGGTGAGAGAATAGTGAGAGACAGGTCTAGAGAGAGGCATGAAGGACAGGGTATAAAGAGAAATAAGGTGCACAAAGGAAAGAAGTGAAGTAGAGACAGCAGATATAAAGTATGAAAGGCTAAGAGATGCAGAAGTAGGAAGAAAGGGGAAGTTATATTTGTGAGGTAATCTGAGATAGAAACAGAGAGGTGGTGTCTAGAGGTGCAGAAATAGTAGAAGGTAATGACAGAGGTGAGGTAAGAAGGGTGAGTTAAATAGAGGAGGGGGCCAGAGAGAACGGGAATAGCGAAGGGAAGTATACAATGAGGTAGAAAGAGAGGTGAGGTTGATAGCTGTAAAAAGAGAGCAAGGTAGAGCAGAATGGCTCCACTCCTTCCTCTCCTGGAGCACGCAGGGGGTCAGACCCCACCCTACACCTTCAGACCCACAGGAGTCAACTGCAGAGTCCCCCAAGGATCCTCATTGAGTCCCACACTGTTTAACGTATACATGGCCCCTCTTGCTGCATCGTCAGAAGCCACTGTATGAACATCGTGTCATATGACGATTACACACAACTCATCATTTCCCTCACCAAAGACCTGGACACGGCCAAAAGGACCTTTCACGCAGGAATGGAAGCCGTTGCCACCTGGATGAGAGAAAGCTGCCTCAAGCTCAACTCCGACATGACGGAGCTCATCATCTTCGGAAATGTCACCTCAGGTTGGGACGACTCCTGGTGGTCCACATCCCTCAGGACCCCCCTGCATGGACCGAGCACACCTGCAATTTAGAAATCATCCTCAACCCCTCCCTATCCATGACCCGCCAGTTAAACCCTGTCACCTCCTCCTGCTGGCACACACTCCTCAAACTCCGGAAGATCTTTAGATGGATCCCAGCAGACTGTCGCAGGATGAGTCACCCACGCCTTAGTCACGAGCATGCTTGACTATGGCAACGCCCTCTACGCCGGCACCTCAACTAGGAACATGAAAAAACATATCCAGAACGCCACCGCCAGACTCATTCTGGAGATCCCTTGCCGAGAACACATCTCCCAACACCTGAGGACCTTCCACTGGCTACCCAGCGAGAAGCGAATCACCTTCAAGCTTCTCACCCACACATATAAGGCCTTACACAACGCAGGGCTAGCCTGCCTGAACCAAGCGTCTCCTTCCACACCCCGCCAGATCCCTCCGCTCTGTCCAGATGGCCCTGGTCACCATCCCTTGCATCTGCAAAACCACCGCCGAGGACGATCTTTTACCTACACTGCAGCGAAGAGCTGGAACAACCTCCCACTGCACCTCAGACAAAGCCTATCGCTCCCATCTTCAGGAAGAACCTCAACACGTGGTCTCCCCTCCCCTCACCTAGCGCCTTGAGACCCTCACGGGTGAGTAGCCGCGCTTTACAAATACTGATTTATTGATTGGTAGAGAGTACAGAGGGATAGGGGATCAAATGAATCAGATGAGGTGCAGAGAGAAAGGGAATGACAGTAGGACAGACAGTGGTGAGGTAGGGAGGATGAATTGAAACAGAGAAGGAGGTGCAGAGAGAAAGAAGGACGCAGAGAGAGTCATAGTGAAAAATGGTTAAAACAGAGAAAGAGAAGTAGTGAGAAAGGATTTACATAGAGAGGGAGATGAGGTAGGAGGACAACTGGTAGAAAAAGACTGGGGAGTTCAGGTAGCAAACATAGAGGGGAATATTTATACTTTCTTTGCACTGAATTAGCAAATTCAGCACAAACTTAACTCCATATTTATATTTTGACGCTAGACCCACCTAGAATCAAAATATTGGAGTTGAAGTAATTTTTGGATGTGTGAACCTACCTTGTGTCAATAAGATGCAAGGTAGGTGTTCCTGTCCAAAAAATGACTCAAAGCCCCTAGTGCCTTAATTATCCTCCCATGCAAAAATGGTGCACTGTGGGAGGTGGGCCTAAATAATGGCGCTAAGCTTGCTTAGCGCCATTATTTAATGCCTGGGTCAGGGCAGATGTTTGGGGACCTGTGGGCTCATTTCCATGGTCAAGCACCATGGAAAAGCCCACAGGTGCCCACCCCAAGTCCCAGGAGAACACCCACAACCACACCAGAATGACACCAGAGGATGGGGGACCCCATCCCAGGTAAGTAGGGTAAGTAGAAGTAAGTATTTAAAATTTTAAAGTGCTATTGGAGGCTCTGAAAGGGGCCTGCTTACATGGCACTGGGTGCAATGGCCACACCCAGGGGGCCCTTGTTCCCTGTGCTGGCCATTGGGGTGGTGGGCATGACTCCTGTCTTTTGTAAGACAGGAGTCATGTGGTATGGATAGTTTTGTGTCAGGAAATTATGCTAGGCTGGCTCAAGGCATTTTTTTTGGCCTCCAACCAGCCTAGCGTCATTTTTTGGTGCAAAACCCCCTTGCCCCATACCACCACCACCACCCGGCTAACGCCATTTTCCCAGACGCTAGCCCACCCTTTGTGCCGGCTTGCGGAATTCCCTAAATTTGGCACCAGGTTGGTGCTCTGGAATGATGCAAGCTGGCGCTATACTTTTTGATGGAAAACTGTGTTTGTGCAGTTTTGCATCAAAAAGTATAAATATGGGCCATAGTGAGTTAATTAAGAGTTTAGATAGAGAGAAGGTGGTGGAGTGGAGGAAGATGAGGTAGTGAAAGATGTGTGAGGTTGCATGAAAAATAAGGTAAAGAAAGAAGTGATGGAAAGAGTGGTGAGGTATAGAGGTAGCTGAGAGAGAAGTAGGGAAAGGTGACGTATAGAGAGATAAGAGAGGTAAAGAGGTAAGGTAAAACAGACAGAAATTTCAGAGATATAAATAAGATGGAGCAAAGGTAAAGAGAGGTGAGATAGAAACAGAGGAGTAAAGTGCAGAAGAGGGAGGGGAGTAGAACTGTAGATGCAGGCAAAGAGAAGTTGAGATGTGAGGCCATCAGAAAGACCTAGTGAGAGGTGGTGTATATAAAAGTTGAGAGAGAGGTTAGGTTGACATAGGTGAGGAAGATTGAGAGCGGGTGGGAGAGAGACAGAGAGAGAGAGGGTAAGTACATAGATATAAAGACAGGTAGAGAGAGCAAGTGATAAGTGATGAAGGAAAAGGGAAGGACTGAAATAATATTTTTAACTGCCTTTAACTATCTGACTGTGAGGGTTAAGGGTGGGCAGACTGGGAATGTCCAACTATTAAACTACGTTTTTTTTATACACAACTATCATTTGACCCATGAGGCCCCTGTAAGTTGATATCCGTGGGCAATTGCCCAATTCGCCCTTGCTTTAATTAACTTGAGAGCCAAAACTTAAAGCCTGGGTGGGCATCATGAAATGAAGTAATGGAGTACTGCTCACTGGTATTCTGTGAAACACTGCAAAATATGGGAACAAAAGCCAGATGGTTCCATCATCTGATTCTGACACAATTGGTGGAGCACATGCTTATTACACTGGGCATGTAGATAATCTGTTGCTGACACCCAGAGCATGGAAAATGCCATCTAACTCAGTAAGTATCATTGTGTCGCTTAGAGTACTGTTAAACCCCTTCCCATGAATCAGGCATTGAAAGGAACACTGACATGCATCAGGACCACATAGGTGTCACACATTGGACACTAAACCCACAATGCTCTGCAATGTGAAGGGTTTGTGTATATATAGAAACCCCAGCTCTACCATAAGAGGCAAACACGTTTAATGGGGTTTGGTTGCAGAAAATATGGTTCCCTCCAGAAATGTCGGCTTTCCTGCCTGATGGGCGTGAATGATTCAGTTAGTTAGGGTGCAAAGTTAAATCATGGAGTGGTCAGCAACAGGGGTGACAAAACATAACCTAGGTGAATTTGTGCAGATGATCTCACCATGGTGAGGAGAGTGTGTAATTTCTAGAGGTTCAGATGTTCTTTTGAGAAAGAAGATGATTATTTTTCTAGCTATCCTGGAAATTCAGAAAACCATGTTCCATGAATAATAACTTCTAGCTGACCATATATACAGCATGGCTAAAAATAGTTTGTTTGTGGATCTAAAATCAGGGTACATTGGTTACTGTGGGGGCCAATGTACTCAGCTCAGTCCTGGAATCCTCTCCTACCCAGGTAGTTTAGTCTGTTGCCATGCAGATTGGGCCCTTGGTAAAGTAGGCTGCATTCTAGGAGATGCACAATGTGGTAGGTCTGAAATCTCTGAAGTGACAATTGTCATATAGGGAAGGTTGCCCAGTGGTTGCTAATAACGGTGCAGCTGTCTATGCCCTAACTAGGATATAGGGGAAAATGTGGAATTTGAGAAGCGAAAGATACCAAAATGGTACTCTTGGTGAAAGTTGTTGTTAAGTATTCTTTAGGATCTGGTGTCCCTCCTGGGGTTGTTGGTCTTTCACCTCAGGGTAAGCTGGGTAAGAAGTTTTCTTTGTGCCTTATCTGGTGATTAAAAGCATGTTTGTTGCTAGATGCAGGTCAGTGTGTTGAGCAATGGGCACAGGCAGGTGTGTGAAGGCCTCACACTCTGAAGGTTGACACCCAAATGGGACCCCCAGAAGCCACTCATAGAGTGCATATCTAAAGCCACATGAGTACAACCCAGTCTTCACCCCAACACTGTGGCCTCCACTGAACTACATAAATCATGGTGCAGGACAGCCTTTCACCTCCTGTTGAATACTGGAGCCCATACTTAGAATTTTATCATGCAAGGCAGCATATCCAGCAACCCCAGATGAATTTTCTTTGTTCTCTACTCTCTACTGATGAAGGGCTAAACCCAGAAACACGTAGAGATATACAGCAATGTCTGCACCATCTTTGGTGAAAAACTACAGATAATTTTCAAGTAAGCGCTAACTGTGAACTGCATTTACCAGGATTCAAAGGGGCAAACTGTGCTGGGATGTGAGGCAGTATGCTCCCAAACCCCCTTCCTGACACACAAAGGGGTTGCATCAGTGCAGAGGTACACACAGAAAGGCACTAAAGGTAGGTCGGGGGAACAGGGCAGGGCATGGGATAGAGGGCACTCAATGGGGCTACAGAGAGGCAGCCATTGGAGGGATACAAGAGTCTTGAAATGCATTGTGAGTGGTGTGAGGTCACATACAGGTGCCTCAGGGTTCGATGAAGGCAGCACAAAGAGAGACTCCAGGATGGCCAGGACACACCCACCATCACATGCACACCTAAAACATCACCATTCAACATATCCACTAAGAAAACATTCAAACTACCAACACAGAACTGCAACACACCCACCATCATATATCCACAGAATCAACATCATACATCATCAGTCTCATATATCCATACAACCACTTTCCTAAGCCAATACATCCACCATTATACAGCTCCACAACAAACATTAAATATCAACACACAAACTATTGTACATCTACACTATTATAAGTCGACATTTTCCATCATACTCATCTACTATCATATGACCACACAGCCAACATTTTAAATTCACACCCACCATCATATGCAAACATGCCCAAAAACGAGCATTCTGTCATTTCAACCAATTTCCAAAATTAAGGACGTCAGCCCGACAAAATCAGTACAAGTGAGTGAATGTGCATTAAAAATGTAAATAGTATGTGAAGCCCCACCGGGAATGGTTATCTTGGTTGATTTTTGGTAATGAACAGCCATGTGGGCTGTGAAGCTCATTAAATACAATGACAACCTAACCAAAGACGAGGGGGAGAGTGGGCACATCACATCGATACTAAACAACAGCGGATGGAACTGTTCGATGTTACAAGTTTTAATAACATTGTTACCAAAACTTACGAGCACTAAATTATGATACAGTAACGATCCATACACAACTGTATTCTGAACATATTGAAAATGACATAATAATAAGCAAGAATGACTACTGAATTTACAACTCTTAAGACTATATGCATAAAACAAATTGTAATTTCATGTGTAACCGGAAAAAGTTAAAAAACCTGAATAAAACACTATAACAAATGTAAATAGAATGCAGCACCAACACACTTAGGGCCTCGTTACGAGTTTGGCAGTCTTTTGGCAAGACCGCACCGGTGGCGGGTGCCAAAAGACTGGCACATTGGCAGTGATCCGTCTGCCGTATTGAGAGTCACACACCTCAGTCCGCAAAAAAACAGCCATATTTCAAAAACTGCCAGGACACTGGAGGACGGAAAAGAGGCGGTCTGAGCACCTGCCAAAAAGCCTCAGATGATATTATAATGGGTCCACAAATTGCGAGAGCTGTTCTTCTATGGCGGAAAACCATTGGATGTGGGAACAGAGGCGGTCTGAAGTCACATCAGTCAGAACACCACATCACAGTAGATAGTTTGAATACCCCCACACCTGACACACATCCACGCACCTCACACACCAACACACTGCACTATATAAGACACCCCTACACAACCCACAATCCTTTGCAACCAGAACGCCACACACAGCCAGAGATAAGTCAAAAATTAAAGATATAGCAAAACAAACAATAGGCACATTTCATTCAGCAGTCAACCCACACCTGCACAACATACACAACACACAATTTAGTATCCAACAAAATACAAAATAACCACCACCCATTCACATCACAGAACCCACACTTCAAAACTCAAATATTTTTCCCCATTTTTCACTACCTCACCTTCTCTTCCACCACTACCATGTCCCGACAAAACATTCACGTTTCACGGATGATGAGTTGAGGGCCTTGGTGGACGAAATTGTAAGAGTAGAGCCATACCTTTTTAGAGTACAGGTCCAGCAAACACTAATAGCCAGGAAAATTGAGTTATGGCAAAGGATAGTTGACAGGGTGAATTCTGAAGGCAGTTACTCACGCACAAGGGATGACATCAGGAAGAGGTGGAACGACTTCAGGGAGAAGGTCAATTCCATGGCCACCAGGCACCAGCTGGCGGTCCTCAAGACTGACAGTGGAACCCCCACCTGCTCCTCCTACTTTCACATCATGGCAGGAGAAGGTCTTGGACATCCTCAATCCTGAGTGCCTGACATGAATACCTGGGGGAGTGGAGTCTAGTAAGTCACTACACCATTCATGTCACCAAAATGTTTTGTCTTGCATGCTCACTAATCACCTTTCCCAACCTCAGTGACCAAACTACCCACCACCCCTGTGTTCAAATGTCTTAATTTCCCTCTCTGGCATTGCTGCATGTCAGTTAAACTCACCTGGGGCCACGGTGTTTGTGCATGGCATGTGAAGTACAGGGGCTGTCAGCACTACAACTCCCAGCAGGCACTGTTTCACCTGTAAGAAAGCTAGAACAGTGTACTACATTTTGACATGTCTTAAATGTGAAACTAACAATCAATGTAGCCCCTCCTGAATGCACCACTGTTTAACAGTCCATAGCAATGACAACAGTGCTATGGCTCACTACCAGTACTATTACAAACAGAACATAGCTACAGCTGTGTCCCCTACCAAACTGGCCTTTGGAAAAACCTTTCTAATAATGTCTTAATACTCCTCTGGGGCAGAGGGGGAAACTATATGGAAAACTGGATGTACTTCCAGTACATCCATACAGAGGCCCAAGGCAATGGTAACACCCATACTGTTTGCCAGCTCTGTCACCATTGTGCATTGTCCAGCTGTTAGTTGAATCCATGATGCTATACACCTTACTAGGAGATAAAGTACATTGTCATTTCTATACTCAGACAGGATATGAGGTAATCAGCAGTTATCCAAACACTAACATATTCCAAGAGCTAGGAACATGGGGCCAGATGTAGCAAAGGATTTGCGCCTCGCAAACGACGAAAATCGCCGTTTGCGAGGCGCAAATGCCTCTTTGCTATGCAGAAATGCATTTTGCGAGTCGGAACCGACTCGCAAAATGCATTTCCGACTCGCAAATAGGAAGGGGTGTTCCCTTCCTATTTGCGAGTCTGAGTGGTATGCAATACCATTTGCGACCGCGAACGCGGTCGCAAATCGTATCGCAGTTACCATCCACTTCAAGTGGATGGTAACCCACTCGCAAATTGGAAGGGGTCCCCATGGACCCACAAATATTTTTTCAGGGCAGGGAGTGGTCCCAGGGACTCCCAGGGACCACTCCCTTCCCTGAAAAAAACCCGAAACTAAAGGTTTCGGTTTTTTTTTTTAAGTGCAGCTCGTTTTCCTTTAAGGAAAACGGGCTACACTTAAAAAAAAGAAAACTGCTTTTGTCACGGTTTCGGGTGGGTCTGATCAGGACTCTGGCTGGGACACCCCTTGAGGTCACCGAATATCCTAAAGAGGTAGTGTACTGGGGCAGAAGAGCAGCTAAAGGCATACGCGGAAAGGACAGCTATGGACAGGCACAGGAAACAGGAAAGTAAAAGCAGAGCAACCCTTGTGTGAACAAACAGGAAACGGATTACCAGTGGACAAACACGCTGGGGTTGTACACAGAGTAAGGCGCAGAACCTCCCACAGTGACAGGGAATCTCAATGCCTCTGTGCAGTTTGCTCTTACAGATAGTCACCCTGCCAGCCTCATAGAAAGGAGGCAGCAGAAGTGATTCTGTCTCTGGACCCTAGAGCACAAACAAGGATAGTACTTACATACACAGGACACGCTCTTGTGGGTCCAGCTGGAAACACAGTGGCGATTCCTGAGAAAACAGCAATAGCACACTGTCACTGTTAGGCACGAAATACAACGTATAACACTGGACAAGGATGGGGGCTGGAATTGCCTCCTGGAAACCAGGAGCCAACCCCAGTACACAGGAGGACACGTATACACTGGTGAAGACTGATAGAACACTTACCAGACACAAAGAACCAAGAAGAAACAGAAACAGAAGGGAACAAACAAAGAGGCAGAGGCAAGAACTAGGAACAGGCTCAGACTGAAGCAAAGGCGGGTCTAGGACTTGAAAACAGGGCGCAAACTTCTGTCTGGGACAGACAGAGACAGGACTGGGAAACTGAGAACAGGCTCTGGCAGGAACGGGCAAGGACAGGACTGGAATACAGGGAGTAGGAAATGAGCAGTAAACAGGACTGGGAAACAGAGAGAAGGTTCAGGCTGAAACAAGGCAGGAGCAGGGCAGAGAAACAGGGAGCAGGCTTTGGAAGAAACAAACAGATACAAGGCTAAGAGATAGGGAGCAGACTCTGGCTGGAACAATCAGGAGCAGGGCAGAGAAACAGCAAACAGGATCAAGCTGGAACAGAACAGGAACAGGAACAAAACTGGAACACCATCCGACAAAGGGTCTGGAACACAAAGGAATCGAAGTCCGATGCACGACGGGGAGCTTGAGGAAATGGCTGCTTATAAGCAGTTCCAAGCTGGGCTGCACAGGAGAGGTTTCAGGTGTGTGTGGTTTCAGATACTTGCAAGTCCTGGAGGAGAGGATCCAGTGAAAAGGAGCAACTGGACTTCTCCCATTGAAAACAATGGGAAACAGAATCCGGGTTTTCCTGACTACCAAGCTGTGCATTATGGGATTTGCAGTCCCAAGATGCAAATGTAGTACTATACAAGTGTACCATAGAGAAAAGAGAAACAAACAGGGGTCAGCAAGGGACTCTAGATAGGTGTTCAAGGTGATTCCCAGGATTCTGACAGTCCCCTTACAGCGCCCCCTGGAAATGGGACGACCGAGTCGTAACAGTATACCCCCTCCCACCAGTCTGCTCAAGAAGAGAAGGCGATCCTTTGGCTGAAAAAAGTTGAAGAGGAAAAGCCACAGCAAAAAAATCCAACACCAACCTTGGTTGATAAGTTTACAGTCCTGCCACAGATGAATCATCCAATGAGCAAAGCATGTATTAATACCCATATGGGCTCCGATGTCTTTCCTCTTTATTGTTCGAGTGATATGGGAGGAGTGCATGGAGTTGGTTTCTGGTGAAGTGGATTCAAGAGCAAGGAGATCTGGAATTACATCTTGGGCGGTATTCTTTAGGACTTTAGTTTCCTGTTCAGTACTGTCTTCTTTGGAGGAGATAAGTGGTGTATTAGTAACTGTCAGGTCTGTAACACCTTCAAACAAGAAGGATTTGTCTGTTTCTGCAGCAGTATTTACATTGATTGTGGTCTGAGGCTTGCAAAGCATAGAGACTTGGGAGGCCTGGGTAACTGGTGTTCTCAAAGTAAACATGAAAAAGTCCGAATTTTCTTTCATCTTGGATGACTTTGGAGTATCAAATTCAGGAGCAACAAGAGTTTTCAAGTCTTTAGAAACTGGATTAACATCTGCAAATGTAGAAGTTTCACAAGCTAATTCTTTAGGGTGATCTTCAGACAAGACTGAGATTTCATCATTGCAAGTGCTCTGTGGTGTATTCATGGTATCAGAAATGGTTTCTTTGCAAAGCGTTTCTACTACAAGTAGTTGATCTTCAACTCTGTTAACACTGAAAGGTTGTTCTTTGGATTGAAATAGAACTGGAGTCTCTTCAGAAATCACCTCTACATTGTTATCTAAATTTTCAGCTTTAGCCTTTGAATTGATGATAGTTTCTTGCAATAAAACACTAAGGACAGTACTTATCATCAGATCTTCGAATACAAGATTCAAATTCAAGTCTTTAGTTTTAGTGGGACATATTACATCTTTCAATACTTGAACTTCGGTTTCAGATTGCTTGTTTTCAGGAGTCTTTAATTTCAGAGACACAGCAGGTGGCATTGGTGTGGCTGGTCTTACATCAAAATCAGATACTGGTAGATCAGAGATCTGTTCTTCACTAACCGTGGAGCTGGAAACAGGATACACATTGGTAGGGATCAGCAGGTCAGGATCAGTGGTTGAGGCTGCAACTGTGTCCAGTTCTAGGAGAAGGCTCTCATTTCTTATGACAGGCTGTTTAGTTTCAGATTGCTGGCTTTCTTTCTTGTCTGAAATCTCCACGGTTTGCTTTGACAAGGAAGAGATCTTTAAACTTTCTGAGAAGTCCATTACATTCTTAGTAATTGCAGGTATTTCTTCATGGTCAGAAAAATCCATTAGTTCACTTGAAACAGGAACTTTCTCTTTATTGTCTGAAAATTCTATGATATTGTTTGAAAGGGCAGGAGTATCCCCACAATCTGAAAATTCTGGTGTGTGCACCATTTGAACAGCACTATCTGCAGGTTTGTTCACAGCAAGGCAGGAACCACTGTCATCACTAGATTCAGATTCTTCAACACTGTTGCACAACTTGCCATTTATCTCCAGTAAAGTCATATCTTGGTTTCTGAAGGTGCAGCTATTGGAGTCTGCATCAGAACTCTCTTCTTCCTTTGGCTTTATTTGTTCTGATAGAGGGGCTGAGACACTTCCTTCTGAAGACTCTGATCCATTCTTTGAATCAAGAGGTGTCAAATCTCTCGGAGATGTCAGAGATTCAGTCAACTGTACAGGAATTTTCACTGGAGAACTACAGGCTGAGAGAGAATCTGAAGAAGAGGCTGATATATTTATAACTGGAGCTGTCTTTTGACTGTCATAAATAGAAGGGACAATCTGCTCGATAGAAGTCTTTGGAGAGGCACACAAAGTAGCATACTGTTCTTTAAGCCAAAGCTGGTGATCATTTTCTTTTTTCAGGTTTTCAAATTGCCTTGCAGTAGTTTCCATCAGCTGCTCTGTTACTTCTTCTACCTTACAGATAAACAGAATGTCTGGTTCTGGCAACAGTGAAATATGCATTGATGAAAAGAGCCCACGTGCACGATTTCTTGTGTATGTTACAACATATTCATCATAGAAGTCCAATATCTGCCTTTTAATCTGCCAAAACTGCTCTTTTAGTGTGTGTATGTCCATATTGTTATCAAACCCACTCAGAATAGAAAAGGGTTTAGCAGAGCTTTTAGGGATTGAGGCTGGTGTATTATCATCCAGTTTGGGAAGAGCACAAGCCTTTTGAGTGGAACTAAGGAACAGGAACAAAACTGGAACACCATCCGACAAAGGGTCTGGAACACAAAGGAATCGAAGTCCGATGCACGACGGGGAGCTTGAGGAAATGGCTGCTTATAAGCAGTTCCAAGCTGGGCTGCACAGGAGAGGTTTCAGGTGTGTGTGGTTTCAGATACTTGCAAGTCCTGGAGGAGAGGATCCAGTGAAAAGGAGCAACTGGACTTCTCCCATTGAAAACAATGGGAAACAGAATCTGGGTTTTCCTGACTACCAAGCTGTGCATTATGGGATTTGCAGTCCCAAGAAGCAAATGTAGTACTATACAAGTGTACCATAGAGAAAAGAGAAACAAACAGGGGTCAGCAAGGGACTCTAGATAGGTGTTCAAGGTGATTCCCAGGATTCTGACAGTCCCCTTACAGTGCCCCCTGGAAATGGGACGACCGAGTCGTAACAGCTTTATTTAAAGCAGTCACGAACACGGAGGTCTGCTGACTACAGCAGGCCTCCATGTTTGCGAGTGCCTATACTCGCTATGGGGCCGCAATTTGCGACCCACCTCATGAATATTCATGAGGTGGGTCATTGCGACCCCATAGCGAGTCGCAGTCGGTGTCTGAGACACCGTACTGCATAGCAATTTGCGACTTGCAAATTGCGAGTCGCAGGGACTCGCAATTTGCAAGTCGCAAATTGCCGATTTGCTACATCTGGCCCATGGTGTATGTAATTGCAAAGCTCAGTGTCCCACATTGCTCTAAGCCATATTTGGAAGCAGCTGTCATTGTCATATCAGGGGATCATGTAAAGGCAGCGTGGGCATGTCACATAGCATGTCTAGTTGCCAAAGTAAAATATCACTTGTTGCATCACTTAGAGCAACTGTGTGTTCAACTTCTTCTACAGGTAACCTTGCCATTCCCAACATGGAGACACCACCAGAGGCTGCCACTACCCCTCTGGATGAAGGCCCCAGTGAGGAAAACACAACAAGATGTTTGGACACTGAGGATGAAGCTGGCCCATCAGGGACACCTGGTCAGCCAACAACTGTGAGCCTCATCCTGCCTACATCGACTCCTCCCAGCCCTGTTGCATCCACATCACAGGCATCCATTCGCCCCCAAACCTGTGTCCCAAAGACAGTGTCTTTCATCGTGTGCCCCCCAGTACAGGTATCTGAGTTTCCTGTTGTCACTCCTGACAATGATGGTCCTGTCACCAGTAGAAGTGGGCACATTGTGCCAGGGGCACAGATATGTGGGGTTAGGGTGCATGGGAGGGGTGGTGTGGGCCAGAGCATGGGGGCTCCAAGGAACACAACTGACCAGGACGCTATCGCCCAAGGCTTGGGAGCCTACCAACATTCCCACAGCATGATGGACCAGGTACTAACCATGATGGGAATATTCAACAGCTGCAGAAGGACAACCACCAGGAAGCTATGCAGCAGTGGCAAGCCCAAAATGCCATCCTGGCTTCTATTGCTGGGGTGCGGATGGGCATGAATACCACCCTGAGTAGGTTTTGTACCCAACATCAGGCCTCTTCCAATAGCAATGGACGATAAGGCCCTTCTACATCTGTGCCTGCTAGTGGAATGGAGGACCTGCCAGGGGAAGGGAATGCCTCAGACACCCCATCTTCTGTAGCAGAAGAACTCCCCCTGCAAATGTGGACATCCACCTAGACATCCAGGAGGAGCAGGTGCCAAGACCAAACCCACTGCCAGGAAGTGTACCTCTACTGTTTGGTTCCCCTTGCTTGGCACAGATACACCCTGTTGGTGGTTCTGACACCTATCTCCATGTTCCTATAGTACAATGGCACTGGACTTGTGTTTCCAAATGGTGTAACAATGACCCTGATGATTTCATTCACCTTGACTGAACCCTTCACTGTTTTGCTTGTGTTATTTCTGTTTCTCATTACTCATTTTGCACTCCTCAATAAATATCACTTAACCACAGATCATGTGTTGGTGTGATTTAACAACCATATACAACTGTCATGTATGACAAGTCTTGTACCAAAGTGTTCCCCTCTAATTTAAAACATCTGTCATTGTCATTACACGTGGACTGTATAACTAGGATACATATTGTATTAACAATGTATTAAATACATGGTACAAATCACTTGTATTGTACATTCCCACATATTTATTTGGAGAATGCCAATTACCACATAGTGAAGTTCTGCTGCTAACTTCAGTGTTTCAGCATAGGTGTCATACACTAACAACCCATAGACCTCTGACGTTAGGGACATGTCAGTCTTTCAGTATCCCAGGAGGCAAACAGATTGGTTCAATGTATCATCTGCTAACGTCCTATCACATACCCATACCATAGCTCCCAAAAGACCATACCCCATGAAACAGACAGAGGTCAGTACTAATATCCCCAGTCATGGGACCTTCCATGTACAATGGTCAGGTATCTGTAGGCTTACCACTCAAAGTGGAAATGCACTGAAAACTATGTACAAGTTAGTTTACATACAACACAAACCATTACGATGTTAGAGGGTCTGGATACCACATTATGACGTGTCAGAGACAAATGAACACAGACATGGCACCACTGACCCCACCTCCAATACCAAACAGGTCTTTAGTGTGGAAAAGGACATTACCATCCCATTTTCCTGACAGTCTGGACATAGAACTCACACACCACAAATCTCATGCCAGGCAGTACCTGGTTTAATCCATGTTCAGTTCATATGTCATTCTGCAAATCCCATTTGTCTGTGACACTGTCTGATATTGCCAAATGAGGATGAGCCAAACAGTCAATCTGTAATCTGTAATTGACAAATATAAGGTACCTATCTGAGGGTAATAATAAGAACTTTATTGGGCATTCCTAACCTCATCAATACCCCTGTGACAGGATAGTAATAATGGAGGCTTTCAGGCGCATCACTTTTGGCTATTACAGTTTTATTTGTATTCTCTTTTTTTTTCTTTTTACACTGTTGGTTTCTCTTTTCCTTTCTAGCGTTTTCTTTTCTTTCAATAAATCTTGTTTGAAAATCTTCTGGGTATATTCTTGATTCTGTTTTTTCTTTGTTGACTTTCAGCTGGACATCTCACAGACCAACCATGGAGGTGTTTAGGAGAAAAGGAGACAGAAAACAGGCCTCTAGCAGGTGTGTTTTGTTTTATTTCTCTTTTCCCTTTTCTTTCTGACCTTTGCAAGTTCTTTTTTTTCTCTGTTGTCGCTTCTCGGTTTCCCTTTTCTTTCTGACCTTTATATTTTCCTGTCTCTCTGCTGACTCTGTACCACAATATTCTTCTTTCTTTCTCCTTTCTTCTCTTCTCTTCTACTCTAGATTGTCTTGTAGCCCTTTTTTCTTCTCTCTCGCTCTCTCTCTCTCCTTTAATTCACTTGGTTGCCTGGACTTGCTTTTTTCCCCTTTTTGGTTTACGAATCATAGAGCTTTATGTTCTTCCTTTTGTATTATCTGGTGCTCAGTGAGAACATTTATCAAAACAATAAAAAAAAGAAAAAAACAATTTAATAGGCTCTGTGTCCCTTCTCCGTAATTTTCCTCTTCGAGGTCTGTATTTTTGGACTCAGAGAGTCTGACATACCTCAGACATTAGTCGGGATATAAAGGGAGTCCCCTGATCCGTTATTAGCTCTTTTGGAAATCCAACTCTGGAAAAAAAACTTGATCATGGCTTGAGCTACTGTTTTAGTAGTCATACTTGCCAGACAAATAGCTTCCGGATATCTAGTTGCATAGTCTACAAACACTAGAAGGTATTGATGCCCTCTAGTGGATGGTATCAGGGGTTCCACCAGATCCATGCTCACACGGGTGAAGGGGACCTCTATCATTGGTAAGGGAAGGAAGGGAACTTTAGGATCTGTGGAGGGATTGATTAGTTAGCACTTGGGGCACTACTGACAATGCTTCCGGATATCACCAAATACCCCCGGTCAATAAAACCTCTTGGTTACAGATTCCTCCATTTTTTCTCTTCCTAACTGCCCTGCCCTGGTATCACCATGCACCTAATTAAGTACTTGCCCTCTATAATCTTGGGGAACCACTAACCGAGGTGCTTGATTATTGGAAGAAGGACACACTCAATATAAAAGATTGTTAGTGATTTGGAAAGTGGGACCTACCGATGAGCCATTGTGGGTCAGGGCTAGATACCAGGTGTTTTTTCAACATGGGATCCTCCCTCTGTGATTGTCGGAATTGTCCCACAATAGAAAAAACCTGTTTTGTGGAAGTCGGTGGGGGTTTGACTGCTTGAGTGGAGTCCCTGAGAAACCTTTTCTTTTGCTCTCGTTTTTGGGATGTAGATAATTTTGTCTTGGGTATCTGATTTTCTATGTCTGAGGATACGAACGGGGCCTCACTCAACCAGGAGTCACTTCTGTTCTGGTGGTTCACTGTATCTAAGAGCTCCGGAAACGATTCATAATCAGTCCACAAAATGAGATCTCCCCCTAGATCTGGGATTACTCCTACCGAAAGAGGTTCTTCTTTTCCTCGCCAATTTATTTGTATATTAGCAACAGGATAGCTTTTTTTTATCTCCTTGAACACAGGTGATTAGTACTTTTTCATTTGCTACCCACTGGTCTGGCCGGACACATGACTGTTTAATGACACTCTGGCTGCAACCTGAATCGATCAATGTCTTTCTTTTCTTTTGGTTCACCAGTAGAAAAGTGGAGTACCGAGTCATTGATTGTCCTAACCATAATACCCTCCCCTTGGTCATGCCAATCTCCATGGGTTCGTCTTGATCTCTTTTTAAAGGGCAGTATCTCGCAATGTGTCCCCATTTAGCGCAGTGAAAATATTGCGGCCCCATCGTGGATTCTTTGGAAGAGGTACGGGGAGAACTAGATTTGTCTGTGTTAGGACCTGCTATTGATTTAGACAGGAAAGGTTTTGGCGGAATGGTTCGTGCTGTTGATGGGGATCGTTTTACATTGGAGCCTCGAAAATCTGGTGCTCTATGATATGCACAGGCTAGTTCCCCGGCAGTGGTATTATTGAGACCGGGATGTTGGCGAATCCAATTTCTCATAGAGGCGGGCAGTGCATCTAGATATTGCTCTAATACTATTGTTTCAAACATTTCTTCTTTGGTGTTATTGGTAGGACTCAATCATTTGCTGGCTTTATGATGGACTCTATAATAAAGGGTTCTGGGGATTTCGGGGCTGACCCATTTCATATGGCGGAAGTGAAGTGGGTAATTTTCTTGGTCTAGACCGACCCGTTTCAGAATTGCCTTCTTTATTTCATTATAAGGGGCTACACTCCCTGGATTTACGGCTTGATATGCTTCATGCAGTGTTCCTGTTAGAAGAGGAGCGATGTACTGACCCCACCGATCCATAGACCAATTGGCAGAGCTGGCCACTCGTTCAAAGTTCACGTCCTATCCTCATTCTCCTGGTATTTCTGTAGAACGCTACTAGGTACATTGGGATGTACTCTCGTCGTAGCTATTGTTTCAGTCAGTTTCCCTATGGCCATCTCATGCACTAACTGGTTATTAGCAATTATAGTTGCCTGACTTTTCAGAACCTTTTGTAATGCCTCACGCTCCTCCTTTGCCTCTTTTAGTTGTTCCTCCCAGACAAGTTGCAAATGTCTCTGGCCTTCGGCTAGCTGCGCGATGATATCTGCTAGGGTTGGTTTCTCCTCAATTGTCTACGCCTGTCGTTGAGACGAAGGGGTGGAAAAATCCCACTTCTGACACCACTGTGACAGGATAGTAATAATGGAGGCCTTCAGGCTTATCACTTTGGGCTATTACAGTTTTATTTTCGAATTGTATTCTCTTTTTTTTCTTTTTACACTGTTGGTTTCTCTTTTCCTTTCTAGTGTTTTCTTTTCTTTCAATAAATCATGTTTGAAAATCTTATGGGAATATTCTTATTCTTGATTCTGTTTCTTCTTTCTTGACTTTTAGTTGGACGTCTCACAGACCAACCATGGAGGTGTTTAGGAGAAAAGGAGACAGAAAACAGGCCTTTAGCAGGTATGTTTTGTTTTAATTTCTCTATTCCCTTTTCTTTCTGACCTTTGTAAGTTTTATTTCTTCTCTGCTGTCTCTTCTTGTTTTCAGTTTTAATTTTTCTCTTCTGCCCCACTTCCCCCTTTTTCTTTTCGTGACTTTTAAATCTCCCGCCTTCCCCTCCATGCCCCAGTTAGACTATAGCCCGTACCTGAATGGGCCACGTTCTTCCCAGAACATGGCCGGCCCTTCGGCATCTCCTTTCTTCGATGGTTCGCCGCGTCCGCAGTAGTCGGTGCCGCTCCTCTGCGCAGTCTTTTCCCTGGTCCCGCCGTCCCATTTCCTCAGTTTGTCTCATTTATCATCCTCCTTCTGGTCCTTTCCTCTGCCGAACTCCCTCTGCCTTCTTCGTTTACGGGGTGTAAAACCCCTATTGCTTCTGGGTCCTCCTGGCGGTCCCGCTTCTCAGGAGATCCTGCCTCTTCTGGGTTAGCTTCCTCGCTTTCCTGGGTGCCCCCAGGGTATGTCGCGTCCAGCGCCAGCTCCGGCACTTTGTCACAACCCCACTAAATCATTTTGATTACATCACATCACATCACATACCTTGAGTCAGTTGAAGTACTGATTGATGGGATCAGCCCTGAAGTCTCCAGCTTCATCCTCATCATACTCATTCTCCCTTAGCAAATCTGAATTTCCACCCACAGGATCTGCTGGCTCCCCCTCATCTTGTATGAATGGTATCTGACGTCTCAGGGCGAGGTTGTGGAGCATGCAGCAGACAACAATAATTTGGGAATCCTGGTTTGGTGAGTAGAGGAGGGCTCCTCCAGACTTACCAATGTTATGAAATCTTGCCTTCAGGAGCACAAAAGTCTGCTCCACAACACACCTTGTCCTTCTGTGGGCCTCACTGAAGTGGATTTCACCTGGTGTGGTTGGCCACCTCACTGGTGTCAACAACCAAGGACGGTTTGGGTAGCCAGAGTCCCCTTTGAGGGCATCCACATATACCATAGCAGATAAAAGGTACAGACACACATGACATATATGACTTACCAACCAGCCAGGCCCTCTCTGTGTATAGGCGTGTCATTAGCAGTTAGATATTGCTGTTCTGCATGATGAAGGAATCATGGACTGACCCCGGATACTTTGCACAAACATTTGAAATGTAGATATCAGCCAAACCGACCACTTGGACATTGATGGAGTGGAAGTTTCTCCTGTTCCTATATACCTTTTCTTTGGCACCTGGGGAACCAAGGCTACATGTGTGCCATCTATGCCTTCAGCAACCTGTGGAATGTGTCTCAAAGCATAAAATTCAGCCATTACATGGGCCAAATCCTCACGCTGGGGAAATCTGATGTAGCTGTTCAGGTGTTTTAACAATGCAGAGAGTACAGCCTTGAAAACAAGACTGAACATGGGCTGAGATACCCCTGCAGTTAGGGCCACTGTATTTTAAAAGGACGCAGTGGCCAGGAAGTGTAGCACTGACATGACTTGGACAATGGGAGGTATACTATTGTGATTACGAATGGCAAACATGAGATCTGGCTCCAACTGAAAACAGAGATCCATGATTGTCCGCCTACTTAAGCGGTACATTTGGATGACATGTTGTTCCTCCATTTTGTGAGGGTCTGCTAGTGGACCGTACACTGGAGGTTGTCTTGTTCTTCTCATGCCAGGGTAACTATGTGGGACAACACCAGAATGTATGTGTATGACTCAATCTATACATCATAAGTATGATCATATCAACGTCACAGATAACGCTCCATTATGTCACATGACACAGTGAAAAAGTTGTACTCAACACATACCTAGGCAAATTTTGCCTAAATACTGTAATCAGATCCCCTAACCCTTAGCATGTTCTTTAAATCGAGAAATATGTCACTGACAGTAAAAGTGGCATCAACTTACTTAACATGTGAAACATATTTGGAATACCTATACTATGTTCAGATCATCATTACTCTGCTGACAATACTGTTTAATTTACATAACTCAGGATATATAATTTTCACATCCTCTACATGTTACATGCTGATTGCTACATGTTTGCATAAAGCTAGCAGTTAATACATTATCATAAATATGATTCTTAGTCAATGACGCACCTTTCATAACCTTTACACACATATGAGCATTAAAATGGCAGCTGCCCTACGTACTGTACTCGACATCATGATTTGATCTAACTCTGCTGGCGGATGTCGTCATGGCTGTAGGCGGTCACAACCATGGTGGACATTGCCATTGGAACACATTGCTGCCTTTGGTAGATTTGGGCCAATGGTGACTTTTGCTGGCGGTGACCATCCTGTAGATGCGGATGTGACCGCCATCTCATACTTCATCCCTCACTTGACTCCTGATACTGCTACAAGCAATACTTTCACTACCCGAGCTGCTGTGCACTGCCTCTGGGAGTAATCATGCCATGTCCTACAGGTGATAGGGCCCCTGCTTTCTCGCCTGATGAGCTGGACAAGCTTGTGGAGGAGGTCCTTCCCCTGTATGAACAGCTCTATGGTGCAATACATAAGAATGCACTGTTCCACAAAAGATAATGAACTCCACTAGGCACTTCTAAATCTACAAGAAAATACCATCATACATCCAATGGATGTCATGTTTCATCATAGGGCTTGCTCCTCGTCAGACTGGTGCTGCAATGTCTGACGGGCACACCTCAAGGGGGCACCTTGCTGGAGATCTTTACTGATAAACTGTGCAGTGGTTTAAGGGATGTAGGGATGAGTTCAAACCTACACGCAAGTAAAGAGCGGGAGAGAGAGAAAAAGGATAAAATTGGCTCAAGAACCTGCCAAAAAACCTACAATTTATTGTATAACGAAGGTTGTTGGTCAAGGTTGAAAGAATGCCAGGGAGTGAAAAAGAGATAATGCTCAACCATTCTACCAACAAAACACAGGGAAGTGAGAAGAGATTATCTTCAACCATCACAACTGGTCAACATGTTTCGCGCCTGAAGAGTCTGTACGGATCAAGTGGTGCTTCATCAGGATCAAATAACAAAGAAACACTTCTCCTAAACCATTTGAGAAGACTTCAGTGTGTCTGAAAATGTGTGTGCAAAAAGGCGAGTCACTTACTCACAACAAAATTATAATTGAAATGGATGGTGTAGAAGGAAGCCTGCGATAGAAAAGGAACATAATATGAAGGTCAACCTAAATTTGGGATCCAAAACACATATAATACAATCAAGGCCCATATTTCTACTTTTTTAGCGCAGATTTTGCATCAAAAACTACGCAAATGCGGTGCTTAAAAAGTATAAATATGGGCCTAAATCTTTAAGGTGACGTGGCACTCAGTGATCAATGTGTGGTCATTCTCAGTGTAAATATAACCAAAACAGCCAGAGCAACACTACTTACCATCCTCAAATAAGGACAAGGCTTCATAGGAACAAGTGTACCATGGGACTGGTGTTGTATCTATATAGGTACAGGAAAAACATTTGTTTATCCACAAAAATGGTTACACAAAGTATACACCTTGAGTAGGATGAAGAGTCAAAATGGCGATGTGTGATAATGTTGCAAATCTAAGAGTAATGTATATGCTTAGATGTACTCTCCCATGATGAGACAACGTGCAATAAGATACTTCCCCCTCCACTCGCCTATAAATCCACAAAATGTCTGTCGCCAGTCTTAAATAGTGGTTGAGAGGAATATGTGATAGAACAACTAGGTCCTAAACAACAATAGCCTAAACCACTACTGCTAAACATCTAAAAAGTCTCTACAACTAAGTACTGAACAACTACTGTCTAAAAGACAATTGTGCCTGAATAACAATTTCTTGAACAACTGATATATATATATATATGCATATATATATATATATATAAACAACTAATAAACCATAAAAACCAAAAAGAAAATCTTACTTTAAAATTAGTTGTTCAGGCAATTGTTATTCAGGCACAATTGTTGTTTAGACAGTAGTTGTTCAGTACTTAGTTGCAGAGACGTTTTAGTTGTTTAGCAGTAGTGGTTCAGGCAAGTAGTGGTTTAGACCTAGTTGTTCAGGATGTTTCCTGTTGAGAGGGCAAGGGGTATGTGAACTACTGTCCGGACTCATTCATTACAGAACAGTAAGTGCCCTGCCTGTGTACTCAATCTCAGGCTAGTGCTCGTTGTGTCCTGCCTGTGTACTTAATCTCAGGCCAGTGTTCGCAGTGTCTCACACAGCAATTGTCAATTTAAAATGTGCCAAGACAACAAGCAGACAACAAGCGCTCAGAACGAGCAGTCGTATTTACATAGTGGCTCGCCAGTCCCCGTGCAGAAGAACAAATGAACAGCGGGCTGAACCCTTGAAGTAAAAAACAGTCTGTGCCCTACCGGCGGACTTAGACTCAGGCCAGAGCGCGATGTGCCAAATACTGCAAACGTTAAGTTGGATCGTGTCACACAACAAGTAAATATAAAACACAGAACGAGAGGTCGTACTCACATTGTATCACGCCAGACCCAGCTCAGAGACCTACCTCGAGGACGCATTATTGGATAGTATGGAGGGAACGCGTCTCTTGGGTCAAATAGGGTGGAATCCAGTCGGTGCACCAATCAGTGTCACTGATTGCTGATTGGGCAGCCGGGGAAGGGTGCGTCACTCATCCCTGGAAATAGAGGAAGGACGAGCCCAGGAATCGGAGGAAGACGCCCATCAAACTAAAAACAGAAACAGGACTCTCTCGGAATCCGGGAGAATCCACAAACAATAGAAGCCAATTATATATTGAGCATAAAATAGACAGACAATTCCAAGACTTCCACAAACAACAGAGGCACTTCCCCTCACAAAATTGAGGGATGGAACAAAATAAAACCACAGCATGTCTGATGTAAATACAGGAAGACAGTGCTGGAAATGTGATTGAGTTACAGATCCAAAGGGTCCCACATTCAAAAACTCAAAACGTGTGGTGTGAATATTGGAAAGACACTGCTGACAATGTGATTGAGTTATGAATCCAAAGAGTCCCATATTCTAAAACTCATTGAGAGGGGGACCAGGTTGTCAAATCAAAGAAGTGTAATACTACAATCAGGTGGCAACTAACCAAGAGTATTAACCATACGCCAAACCCCCTCCATTCTTGGCAGTGATGGGGCTGGCCCCTCAGGAAGCCTCAAGGAAGACTGGGATAAGCTGTCTTCACTTAAACGGGACCTTATTAAGACAATATTGCATGGAACCATCATGACAGAATACCTTCGGACTAACATTGCCCCGAATGGTCTGATTGTGTCTAACGTACCAAGAATTTTCTTGCAATATTTGGTGTTTGGAAAGGATTGGGTCCAGATTGCTTGGAAGTGTACTAGGGACTGGTTAGTCCTTCTTATTAATACTTCTAAAAGAATAGCTGACTCGATCACTATCCAGATCAATTTGACAGAAATCACATTTAAAACTATGGTATCATTGTCAGCCTTTAAGAGCAGGTTAGCTGAAATAACTACTGAGCTGAATGAAAGAAATGAATATTTAACTCAACAAAAGATTACTAAAATGAAAAAAAGAGATAAACAAATTCAGCAAAGACAAGGTGTACCCCTACATTAAAGATGGTTATGTTGCTGACACCCAATCACACTCTTCTGAGGAGTTGGCTTCTTCTTTTAAGAAACCACATACTTACAGTAGTAGTTCCTCCTCAGATGGTTGGAGCACTGATGAAGGTATACCACAGACCTACTAAAATGTACCCCAATTTCCGATACACCACCCTGTACCATGGCCATCCCCATACCCTTTCTATCAACCAAGTCCCATGTTGTCCTATATGCCTTTTTTAGGCCGAGGCGGGGGCAGAGGAAGAGGCAGGCACACAGGAAGAGGCAGACATGTACACTGGATAACGGAAGATCCTCAGATGGTGACCAGGAGCCTGGGCAAAAAACAGCCAATGAAAACATAGTGGTTAACCTGTCCCCAGACCTCTCTCTATAGATGAGATCAATGCCTTGAACAAAGGCCTGGGTTTTGTGCCTACACCTAAAGAAGATTTTTTTAGACTAAACTGCAAACTTTCCCACTTTTTCCGAAAAATTCAGTTACTAGGTTTGAGTTGTTCCTGGCTGACATTGGTTGTGTGTCAGTATTTGTGTATGTGTGGTGTTTGTGCTTCCTGTATTGTATGGACAGTATGTGTGGGTGTGTGCAGTGCTACTGCCCCCCCAGGGGTAGGATGTGTGTTGTGTGATGGGCATGTGCATGTAGCAGACATGTTGTTGTCATGGTATTGTGTGGTGTTTATGTTGACCTGTGCTTGTTGCTGTTTTGTGTGGCTTTGTGCGCTTTGACTGTGTGAGTGTGCATGTTTTGTACATGGTATGAGAGGTGCGGTGTGCTGTGTGCCGATTGGTAAGTTGTATTATTGTGTAATTGTGTGTGTTTGTTCCCTGTTGGTTTTAAGTTGTGCTGTACGTGTGATGTGTCACTGGGTTGTGTCTATTGTGAGTGCTTGCCAATGTGGTAACATGGTGCAGTTGTGGAGTTGTTGTGACGTGTTGTAGTGTTGTGTGGTATCGTGTGAGACTGGGCTTGTCCTGTGTTTCCATGCGTAAGTGTGTGTTTTTGACATGTGTGTGTGTGTGTGTGCTGGCTGTAGAGTGTGTACTGTGTATGTGTGGTTTTCTGTGTGGCTGTATGTGAGTGTGTATGTCAGCGTGCAGTTACGTGTGAGTGTCACCCTCGCACCCCCTTCCTGATGGTATGTTGTGTAAGTGTAGAAAAATGAACAATACTTAACAGTAACAGGTAGGTGTGTGTACTTACGGTTGCTGTTGTCATCATCAGCAAAGATTACAAAGTCTTTCGGTGAGCAGGAGCAGCGGGATGACGTCTAGTCCTGGTTCCATGTCGGCTCCCGGAGAGTATGGCTTCCTGAAGGTGAGTGTCTCCTTTTATAGAGTTCATTTCTGCCTGGGTTTCTGTGGTGGTGCGACTGCGGCAGAAATCTTGAAGGTGTGCAGCCTTGTTATATGTCTGGTGGCAACATGGTCTGCGCTGGCCTGCAGGTGCCTTCAGTGATCCATGGTGGTTTGACAGCAGTGGCGATGCCGGAGGTGCTTCGGCTGTATTCCGTAGGGAATACCACCAGTGTCATAAATCAGCAGTCTTCTTAGCCAGCCTGTTGGTGGTATGACCGCCACCATGAACATGGCAGTCCTGAGACTGCCAAACTCATAATGACCCCCTTAATGTTATGTATGATGATAGGATAGATCTCTGCTGAGTCACAGTGACTAAGGAAACACAAAGATTTTAGAAAAATATATAGTTGAAGGTTTTGGTATTGTTCTGATAACTTGGCTGCAGTATTCATCACTCTGAATTATTTTCTTCAGCATCACAGTACTTACTTTGCAAAGGTGAGTCATCACTCTGGAGAAAGGCACTCTGGACATTCCTATTAAAAAAAGTTATTCTTCCTTTCTGTGAATAGACTGTCTCCTTATTGGGGACATAGAATCAGGGGTGTCTCAAAAAATTCAGAATGAAATACCAAACATCTTCCCATGAGCACCAAACCAGGGGTTCTGCCTATATTCCAGCCTATGATCTTAAGCGTACACACAGATTTTGCAAGGTATACATTAGTACGTTAATCCGTCTTTTCATATGTCCTTCTTCCATGTCATAGTCCTTACCATAAAAAGGATATAAAAAGCAGTGGAGGGACTGTAGCATGTGAAGGAAACTAAAATCCTGTGACACCCTATGTTTAAAGAAATAGGAAGCTATCATCAAGGTGCTGGCCCCAACACCCATTGAACGCCTCCCTGGGGCAGAGAAACACAACACAGAGATTTGTGCTGTGTTGCTTTACTCCAGATTTATGAAGCCACTCAAGGCAATACAAAGTGGCCTTGCCCTGCTTCATAAATTTCATTTTGAGGCTTGTGTCACTGCAAGAGCGACACAATGGGGCTTACAAATATGCCTTGGAATGTTGAGTTTGTTGCCATGAGACTGCATACTGTAGTTTAGCCAATCTTGAACTGGCCCAAGCAAAGGACATTTACTTGAAATATATATAATGGACAAGGCTCCCCTAATGCGCTCCCCTAATGCACTGCCATATTATTCCTGTAAATGGTTTCAATCTTTGTTTGCAGACACCTTTGTAATACAGCTTTTTGTTTGAAATATGCCAAGAGAGCAGACTGCAAATTCAAAGTCATAGTTCTGCCTTTTGCTCAAGCCCAACATTAACGGGGGAACATAAAAGCATTCTCCAGATGATTAGGAGAATGTTTTTTCCAACATCGTGAATCAGCCGAAACTGCAGAAAGCACACACACTTTTCACCCACTATTTTACCCACTTGTCCAAAAATTCAAGCAAATTTCCATCTACTAAAATACATTTGCTCTCAGAAAAGTAAAACCAAATTATATTAGGGACCTATAGGGTGACTCATGAAGAGTGTTTAACACCAATTGGAGATTCCAAGAAAGAAATAGAGAATGAATTACTGGGTGACAGCGCAAAGCTTTACACCAAATAGGAGCCAGAAGAGCCACTGAAGCAATGAGCTTGCACTGCCCTCAGGAGTTCCTAAGGCCAATGTTCCCACAGGTTAGCCCAGCTGTAACATTGTAATACAATGGTGTGGGATGCCGTTGGCATGATGGCAGCATCCTCCCCACGAGTATGGCAGTGGATTTGGCCAACCCTCAAACTCATAATAAGGCCATTTATCTTTAGAATTGTTTATTTATTGTTTAAAATATATAGTGTATTAAAATGTCATTGTATATAATGTTGTTTTAGATGATATTTTTGTTAAATAGTAGCGGTAGAAATGTATTTCATACATTTCATTTTAATGTAGTTGATTGTTATCTATATGTGTATATATATATATATATATATATATATTTGAACAAGAGTCTTTCACAAGTATTTTATTCAGTTTTAAAATGTATTTTATTTACATTTATTTAAAAATATATGTTTAATAATATCGGGTGTTTGGTGTTGGGTTTACGGGGAAAAGGATGAGGAGATGTTTAAAGTACATTTGTGTAAAACATATTTTTTTGTTTTTAATGTATTCATTACATGTTTGATTTAGTAATTGTAAACTTTTGAAATATGTCTATGAATATAATACATATGAATGCTAACTTTCGTTGATAATGTTTCCATTTTAATCTTTTTTTAAATTAAAAACGTTCATTTTTATTTGTTAAATGTGTTGAATGTAGTTAGTATTTATTTATTTATGTGCATATTATGTTATTTTATGTATAGTGTGTGTTTATGATAAGTAAAAGTGAAATATTTAAACAATGGATTAATTTATTATATTGTTCTTTATATTTTCATTTAAATACAGTTATAATTTCTTTTTCATTGTTTGTAATTTAAATTTTAAGTCAATCTATTTTATAAATAAAAATTGTGCATTTGCTATTTATTTTAGTCAAAAAGTATTTGTATGTGTTTTTATTTTTTTAAATACAATTATGAATAAAAAAATTATTTCTGGGATGGTGAGTTTATGGGGAATAGAGTGGGCATACTTTTGAACTATTGTTTAGGAAATTTCTATTTTATCTAATATTTTACTTTGCATTTGCAATTTCTTTTATTTCAATTATAATTTTACATTTATTATTTAAGGTTTTACATTTTTCACTACTTTTAGTTTTTGATGTATGCATTTAAATGTATGTATTTGAATTAGATTTTCTTCTTATGTATATTTGTTGTTATTGTATGTAAATTGTATGTGTATATCGTTAATTTTTAATTAAATTATGTTGTTTAAATGAGAAATCTTTTTTAAAAAATCATCTTTTTTCAACTTATAGCAATATTATAAATGTTGTTATTAAGTTATTATTTATGTTAACTGTATTTATATAGCACATAGCTACCCAAACAAGCCTCCCAGCACTGCTAGCTACACACCCTGCATTCCTTGATGACTCACCAATGTCTCCAGGACACATTAGAAAATATGTTTTTTTAGCAATTTCCTGCGGGAGACCTCCGAAAGCTGACTTGTAAGGGCTACCGGAAGCGCGTTCCAGATTCCAGAAATGCTAATGAGTGATCTCCATGCCTTGCTCTTATGATCTTTGGCACCATCAAGAGTCCCTGATTACTAGATCGCAGTGACCCAGAGTTGAGTTCCTTGCTTGCTGCGTCACTGGATTCAAGCTAGCCTGGCTGATGAAAGGTGATACCCTGAAACTGGTCCCAGGATGCTTGAATCCTGTCCAGGGAGGACCTGGCTTGGCAGTTCAGGCTGGACTGCTCCCACTGGGAGCAGGGTCAAGACTGATTTGCATATAGCTGGGTCTAAACTGGGGTGACATGGCAAGCAAAATAACCATGGATTAAACCCAGATCTGTGACTGGGGGTGAGTGTTTGAAAAGTTTCAGCACTCTGTCCATCATTTTATTTTGTGATATTGTTGGGTACATGTGGCCACAAGGGGGACCCTGTACTGCCCACAGCATTATGGTGCAGGGGCCCGCCTCCCCAGCACTGTTTGAATACCCACTGTCTGCTGTGCAGACAGAGCTCATTCGGAGGGTGGTGGGCCCTGTGCAACGGAGGGGGACCCTGTGCATGTGAGCCAAGTTCAATGCCGCCACATGTTGTTCACTGGTTTCTGCCAGTCAGCCCAATAAAAAACTTGTAATGGGGCCAGTGGGAAAACGTCCAGCTTTGCGGTGGTCTCCTCATCAGGCCCTTTGTGTTTTGATATTTGTGTGTTTGATATGGTTAAACATAGATATCTGTGATGGCAATATTTTTTCACCAATATTTGTGTTTTTATTCGTATAGAGTGGCAATATTTAAGTAATTGCTATTATTTTGGTGAGTCAAAATTGTTTTGCACAATATTCAGTCACAAAACTAAGTCAAAGAGAGCAGAGTGTTTGGTTCAAATTCTGCTTTCAGTATTCAGAGCCTGCATCAAACAATTTCCAAACAACTTCTACACCAATATAATTGCACTAGAAATTTTCTGAAACTTTAGAACCCTTTGTCTGTGACATAAACAGAAAATTAAACAGAAGAAAAAAATGGTGGGCTAAATTGAAAAAACACACAATAATCATACATCTCCCCTCAATTACTATTTGATCTTAATAATTACGTAACACATTACTGAATTTAAGTTAAATCAGTCATATCTAAATTTTATTTGATTGAAATCAAAAGTCTCGCTGATTGACAGTATATATTTATGCTAATAAAAAGAAAGAACAAAGCCAGTCGCTACAGAGGTTATTACCAAATAAGTGCTATCATTTTGATTAATAAGATTTTTAAATCAAATTGTAAGACATGTAATAACTGGAAAATAAGTTATATGTTTTTAAGCATTACATTTGATACAAAAATATAGTGGTATTGTTACCGTTGCAAACAATTGTACTTAGTAAACTTTTGTGCTGAAGTGGTTTTTGGGATGTCTCAAATAATTGGCTCATCCATAATATATTATAGATAACATTGTTCTAGATAAGATTCTTTTAGCTATAAAAAAATGAGGGATGTAACTATCATGAACACTCCAATGGCAAATATAGCTCTCGAACTGAAGGGCATTTTCAAGAAGAGCATCAGTTAAATATTTGCAGGTTCGTAGTATAACTGACTATGATAATTTACACCTTAGATAGCAAAATTCATATCCCATAGGGATGCCATGATCTCTCCATTTTGCTAATAGTTGGACATTTTGAGGCCTTCCCTAATTGCTCTCACATCTTTGTCATTGTTTTGCTTCAAAGCTTCACAATTATTGTCATCATTATTCACAAGTACCTCTCCTCCACTCCTTATCAGCTGCTCTCATTATTTTGTTACTGTACTCTTGTAATCATCTACTTACTTTTATATCATTCTTGGCTCTGAGCCCTTTGCATTCATGATTCCGCTCCAACAACATGTTTCCCATTTCTCACCAAGGCACCTTGGTCTGTTTGTCATGGCAGTGCAGGGAGTCCATCCTTGTCTTGCTGTACCATTTTTTTATTGTTGACTGGATGTCCCAGTCCCATCTGTTATCACAAAACACAAATCCACAAGAAACTCATTTTCGATCAATTTAAATATTAATGCAGACAAATCTTGCTACTGGTTAACTCATACAAACAATTCTTAAATGATGACGAAAATCATCTGTCTAGAATCTTTAAAAAAACTCCACTGAATCCAGTACCAACACATATATGAAAAATGTGTTTTTAATATTTTGGAAGCTGCATCAGCATATTATGGTGAATCATTTTTATAATCATACTTTAGGAAAATAAAAAAAGAGTGAAAGTTGAAAAAAGTGATCCCCAAGTGAGAAAAGAGACACCACACCATAAAGCAATAAAGAAATTGTGAATAATTCTGTGATCTTTGGTGTATCTCACAACCAATTAACCAGTAGCAAGAGTTTATTGTTATAATACTTAAACTGATTGAAAATGAGTTTCACATGAATATGTGTTTTGTGATAACTATACACAGGTTCACATGGACATTCTGGGTTGTTCTAACGCTCCATCTGTACACCGGTTCCCCAGGCAGCACCCATCCTGGGTGCTGATGGCAGCCAGCAACAGCGAACCTGGTCCCGCCCAGTGGGAGCTTCATTTTTCTCTCCTGCTGCAAGAACTCATTACCTGTACCCTGCCCAGGCTCTTACAAGGAGGGATGTTGTTTTCTGCTCTCATCTGACAGTAATCTTTGTGCTCCTGCAAGGGAAATACTGGTTACTGGTCCTAGTGGTTGGGATCCCCGAGGTCAATATCTGACTTAGGGATGGGGACACACATAGAAATTCTAAAACAAAACATAGCAGGCCCCAGGGAATGGGGTCAATGGGGCCAGTAACCTGCTCAAGGAAAGGGCCTCATGAGTGCCCCTCTCCTCATATTTTAAAATAACAATGAACTGATCCCTTGGGCCTGGCCCACCACTGGAGATTCTAATGGAAAAGGGTGGTGCACACCCTTTATTTTTTATAACATTTTACTGAATTACTACCAGGGAACAGCAATATCCCTAAAATAATGTTTTTGGCACCAAGGGTGGTTTCTGAGAGGTCCTCAACACCAGGCCTAGGGACAGAAGATTGTGAAAGATACTAGGACAAGTAAAGTGCACATGCTTAACACAGATAAGATAGATTTTCAGTATGTTAGGATCTACACATTCGCCAAAAGGTTTCAACCAGTGAGAGCAAAAGAAAAACTAAACCAGATGGCCAGCAACAAGTGCAGAAGTGAGAGAAAATGAGGTGTGCTTCGACCCCTAGTCATCTACTGATGGAGGACCAATATGATTTTTATAGGGAAATGAAATTACTACAAAGGACTACGCGACAGAGGGGAAAAGAGAAACCAGAAGGAAAAGGGCATGGAAGTGCTGGACGAGGAAGGGCAAGAGAAAGCAAAGCCAACACGTAGATGTGAATTTTATTCAGAACCACATTTGTAATGAGAAGCTGCTTGTAGTTAACAGATCCAAGGTAAAATTTACAGCAACACAAGAAAAGATTTTAAAATACAGATTGAGGCCCTCATTTAGACCCTGGTGGTCACCAGACCTCCAGGGTCACGGTCAGACCGCCGGCACCACTAGGTCATTACGAGTTTGGTGTTCCAAATGTGGGACCGCCAAACTCGCGGGGAGGACGCCACCACCATGGCAGTGGCATCCCGCAAGCCCTATTACAAGGTTTCCGCTGGCCTGACCTGGCTGACCAGCGTAAACCTTGGAATAGAGTGTTCCTGCTGGTACGAGATAGCACTCGGCTCCCTCAAAGGAGCTGAGCGCTATCTCGTAGCGCAGAGGGGGACATCCAGCACCCTCGGAATGCGCACTGTCTGCAAAGCAGGTAAAGCAGACAGTGCACATTCCGATGGTGCTGAATTCTGCGCCGCCCTGGTTGATTGAAACCAAGACCACCTACGCTCTGTCAGGATCTAGGATCCTGGTGGAGACAGCGGTCGGATGCCGGTCCGACTGCCAAACTTGTAAAGCAGCAGTTGGACCACCACAGCCGCGGTGGTCCAACCACCACTGCGTTGCGGGTGGTCTTGTGACCACCAGCCTCGTAATGAGACCCATAATGTGTTCCTTTTTGAAAAAGAACTATTTACAGAAACAAGCAACAGCTATTGGGACTTCCTTCCACATATGCAAAATTATTTGTTTGGATGGTGAGAAGAGGAGGTCGCCTGAGCAGATGAACACAATAGATTCATGGAAAGGGTAGTACTATGGATGTGCTTCATTGACAATCTATTTGTCATCTGGAATAGGTGTTAATGAATATCTTGGAATAGGAATGAATGTCATAGCCAATTCACCTGAACTTGGAGACTGATTTTCTAGATGTCACACTATATGTTGAAATGATGAACTGAAATCATGGGTATATCAGAAAGAGACAGGAGTAACTTTTTCTTACACTCAACAGCGGCCCCTCAAGAGCATTACGTTGGAGCATTCTCCACAGTCAACTACTGAGAGTACAGGGGATCTGTTGTTTTGACAAGGATGTTCATTGTGAGATTTCTACACAGAGATTATCCAGACAATATTTACGGGAGGCATACCAATGAGTTAGCACACAAAAAGAGATGAGTTATTATACGAGGGGAATCAGAGAGAGAATCAGCAAACACATTTAGAAACACGTACAGCAAACCAGGTCATTGTGTAATATACTTCTGAGTAGTTTTCTTTGACCGTTGGAAAAAGAAAACTGTCTGGCAAATAAAAATAATGTATTTAGGGAATGGGAGATTTGTAAACCATGCTAGTATGTTATTGATAAAAATGAATATAAATGTTTTAAATAATTTGAAGAAAAGGCTCAAGATATCACTGAAAGAATTGCATGTAATTCAGATTTTGTTATTTATGTACTAGAATGTACATGCCAGATGAAATATGTTAGGAGTACAATCAATAAGGTAAAACAAGGGTCTTACAACATCTAAGAGCCATTATGAATCAAGACAGGAGACCCGAAGGCCAAGCACTTTTGGGACTTGCACAATGGTAACCTTGATTGTTCAAATACTATGTGATAAAACAAATTAAGTCACACCCATGAAGTGGAGATTGTGAACTGGAGCTACAGAAATGTGAATCAAAGATGATCCTGTTCTTAGGGACCGAATGATCATGGAGACATAATTTAGATGCAGAACTCCATGTCCACAGTCATCAATTATACCCTGATAAATCTCACACAAATCAAACTATGACACTGGATAGAGATTGACATAGTTCATCATTATTTACAGCAGTAGAACAAATTCAAAACTGTATCATATAATGAGCTCTAGAACTCAATAGCTTCATAAACTCATCTAGATACATAGATTTTTAATTGGTTCTCCTCCACTGTGAAACACTTGTATTGCCTCCCAAGAAGAATGAACAATGGTCAATATATTTACATCTAACTATATTGATATGAAGAGGTTAATGATATGCTCAATTAACTATATTTGAGTGATGTACTTTGATATTAAGCTTAGACTGTTATGTATTTATTTAACATCTTACACTTGTTGCACTTTAAATAAAAGACATAGAATTGTTAGCTTTTTAGAAATAATTGGACTTACAGGCACAGGGGCACTTTGGGATGTTTAATATCTACGAGGAGGAACCATCTTGTTTCTTTAAAATTACAAACATGAAAATGTTTTAGATTAATTTGTATGAGTATCACTCCTTTGGGGCACTCTTTCCCAAATGTTAAATTATGATTGATGACACATAGGAGTAGAACAAGTATATTTTGAGTAGAGCAACACCTATAGGCAGATAATGGAAATTTATGATGTTGGATTTCTGAAAAATTATTTTAAAAAAACCCACTGAATGTTGGATAAAATGATGTGTATAAACTACAAAGAAATATGTGCTTAATGCCATAAACCCATCCTGTTTTTGATATATCATGCTGCAGCTTAATGAAATATGCGACATTGTAGGGGCAATGCTGAAATTATCCAATTTCTGTCAATAATACATTAAAAACAATAATGGAGATAATGGAATAAATAGTGTTAGCATTCCACTCTGAAAAAATTATTTACAATACGATTGTGAAAAACAAAATGCCGCACATACATGACCAATGTAGTCAGAGGTTAACACTCTAGAAGTGTCTTGGCAATCAACAAAAAGGACTGTATAACAATAAATATTATTGGTCTGTGATGATGGCCCGGTTGAAAGCGTTTGCAGAAATGGGTTTGCCATTCATTTTTGTATGTTGTTTTTTAATTTAATAAATGTAGTATTTTGCACTATGCGAGACTCCTCATTTCTTGTGAGACAATAGATGCTGGCACGGCAGTCACCAGGTGCTGCTGACCTCCAAACATGAAAAACAGGAAATGGTGCTGATAAGAAGAATTTGGAAGCTTATATCTTTAGCGGCATTTTTTGAATCCCCACAACACCTTGAAATATGCATTTTTTCACCTCAGCTCCCTCATGGAAAGTTTCAGGCTGATCCAAAAAAGGGAAGAGGAGGCCCCACTACACATTTCCCTCATTTATTTTCCATAGGAACCTTAGACACAGCTGCAGCCCAAATCGCTGAATAGATTTGTACCAGATTTGGCAGAAACCTAGATCTTGGTCCAGAAAGAGTGCTGTTTGTGATTTGATATAAATCCGTTAAGTAGTTTTTCAGTGATTAATGCTCAAAAACTTTGTATACATCATGTAGCGGAAGATCCACAGTGCTGCCAGATTTCATAGTTAGATCTGATTGTCTGTCACTACATCAATACCGACTGAATCTAAAAAATAACCCCTTTCGGTGGTCAGGACCCTGGGGGGCAGCGCATATGATGTTTAGGAAGAAGAGGCACATTCTCCCACAAACTTCTAATAGGCCTTGTGACCCCATCCTTCAGGGCTCTTATTGGAGGGGAAGGGGCATGCATCCTCTGAGCCTAGAAATGCCCTTGGGACCCCATTGCCAAGGGCCTTCTCTTAAATAAATTAGAGGGAACCACCTGACCCCTTCCCCAAGTCTGAAAAGACACCATGACCCCATTCCCCAGGGCTGAAAATTTCTAAATGGGGAGGCAGGCACAGTGCCCCCCCCCCCAAGAACCATAAAATGACCCAGTGGACCCCATCCCCTAGAGACCGACTCTGGTACAATGTCTCAGGGTCCTCAACCCCCAAAATGCCATCTATTTCTCTGGCTGAGAGCGCACGCAGCTAAAGTGAAATTCTCTCCCACCGGGCAGGAGCACAAAGCTGCACTCACCCTATGGGAGATCAAAACTTTTCCCTTTTCCCTACAGCTACATGCTATCGGACAAGGAATTAGAGAGAATTGCTCCCACCCCTCAGGAGCATAGTAAAAACTGCTCACACGGGATGGAATCACTCTCAGCTCCCTCTCTACCTGTATGGGTACAGGCAGGGAGCTGGCAGGCCATAGGGGCCTGAGGCTCCACTTGTGGCCCCCAGCAAAAAGAAGTGGGTGTCCCGGGTGGAATAGGAACATCCAGAAAATATATTTTTTTTAAACCAAAAGCTGCTCATTTATTATTCACTGCTCCTTCAAGGACCACCCCATAATGCCCTGTGAAGACTATTTAAATATGTTTTTATTTTGATGATATCTCTCGAAAGAACAGGGGCACCACCATTTTTTTTATGTTTTGTGGGGCTGCAGGAAGTTCTGCAGCGCCACAGCAACATTGGAAAAAACAGCAAGAATCTTTGGTCATTGAAACCATGATCCCAGGAGAACTTACCATATTTTATAAAGCACTTCCCAAGCTGGAGCTTTTGCTCTGCAGTTGGAAGTGCAGTATCCTCTATGGGTTGATACTAGGGTTACATTTTACGTGGCTTGAAGAGGCATAAAAACAAATACAATGTCCTGTTGTGGTTGTTATTATGATAGGGCTGGAAAATGTTAAAAGAAAATGTCAGGGACTTTTTTTTAACAAAAAAAAAGCAATCTGTCTCTGACTATTTAGTTTCACATTTTCACCCACAAAATATAATAATAAAAACTATGTAAAAAGAAAGAGTCATAGACATGTATTTTAATAACACTTTATTAAATATTCTTTAAGTAATCAATATTGATAAGCATTGCATTGAATATATTATTGAGATGCATATTTGTTTAAAATTACTGGTGGTTTTTGGAGAAAGATGTTAGATTTGCTTTATATATAGGGGGTTGGGGGAGAGGCAGGGGAGGAGGAAGGAAAGGGGAGGGTGGTTAGGAAGCAAGGCCATGCACAGCAGGGGGGTTGGCTTTATGTATGGCAATAAAATATTACTTTACGTTAAAAAACCCTAGAAATTCACACAAAAAGCAAAGGTTAAATAAAGTGAGGTCATAGCTAGGTATGATAATTATAACTTGCTTCCGTTAGCAAAAACATTAACAATTTACTGAAAAAACAAAAGGTTAAAGAGATCACATATTCAGGTGAAAATGTAAGTTTAAACATGCTGTTTTCATTTGGCAAAACCACTGAAATTCACCAGCTATAGTTATCTCTAGTAACTATTATTCATGGCCTAAAGTAACTATAACTCGAGCCCTTGCCACACACTGCTAATTACCCCACATACTACATCACTCATGACATGCTCAATGACATTATTGATAATATCACTGCAACATTTGCAATTATATCATTGGTGACAGAACTGTGCACAGTGGGGCGCAAGTTATAGTCAGTAGGTGTTACTACTGTAATCCTTCTGAATCTACAGCATTTGTCAATTTGTAGTCATATGTCTACCTCCCCAGGTTTTGGTTTTCAAAATCTGCTCAGTCTCCAGCTCCGTCACTCCAAGTGGTTAGTTGCTGGACAAGTGCCACAGCTTGTCACCGTTTACCTTTGCTGACACGGCATGGTCCTCCTTTGTGTAAGTGCTGCATTACTATTCAATTCTGCCAGCCCCATGGTGAGAACACTGCAAGACATGCAGAGGGTTCCTAAGGTGTGAGAGTGGCAAGGCTTGACGCTGTGCTCTTGCCTCAGATTCCCACCAGCACAGCTGCAGGTAATTCTTCCTCATGTGGTGCAGGGGACATTGACAGGGGCGGCTCCTTCACAATGGCGAAGGAGCATCGTCCCCCTGGCCAAACACACATGCAAACTTAGGTTTCTTCAGCCTGGGTGTATGCACAGAAGGGCTGAAGAAACAGCACAGACCCCAGGCTTGTGTCTGAGTGACACTCTGAGCTGCTCAAACCAATCCTGACGCTGTTTACATGCTATGTTTAGCATGTCAGCAGTGCTAGGATTGCTGGGAAACCTGTGCTGGAGACCAGAGGAGCAATGTAGCAAGAGGAAGGTGACAACAAGGGGGAAAAATGGTAAGTCTTTTTTATTATTATTAGATATCTTATTATTTATCCCCCATGTCACTCATCCTCCCCTCCCCTCGAGATTTGCGGCACCCGCCGCTGGACATTGACAGTACTGCTGCACCCATGAACCCCGAGATATTTCAGTGCTCCTGCCTTTGCACTGGCACCAGGTTGAAAGCGTTTCTGCGTTTGGGCTCTGCCAGCCTAATGGGGGAAAAATGATGCCGTTCATTCTGCTACTCCATATGCTGGCTCATAGAACTAATGTTCCAGTGTATGACCATTTCTTGATAAAGAGAAAAAACGTCACATATCATGGATAGCAGCTAAAAGTAAATGAAAAGTTGGTTTATACATCAATGATACTTAAAAAAAAGATGAGATGGTTGACCTGTCACTGTAAATATTATTGGGCTTTAAAACAGCTAGCCGTTTGTAGCCATAGGTAAAAAGAAAGGGATGAAAAACGTTTACCCAAGAATAAAGTAAAAGTGGTTGCCTGTCTCTGTAGTAAGGACTTACACAGATAGTAACAACTGTGATGCTGAATAAGAACAAGACCGCAATGACAGCATGTAGAACCCATTAGTCACCATTCATAGACAAGCATTTTCAATGCAACAGGTCTCGCATTTGCTCGAGTTAGAGCTATTAGCGTTTTAAACTCCTAACCGGACTTTTCTTGCCACACAAATTAATAGAAAAAAAAAGCAGCGCGATCATGCTGAAATTGAAAACGGAAAAACCAAGCGCGATCGCACTACGTAAACCCCAGCGCGATCACGCTGCGTGGAAAATAAACAGATAAAGTAGTCCGGAAACCATGCTGAAAAGATCGAGCCTCGTATGTTTTTAGTAGTTTACAGGTGCTGTGTAGGTGGGTAAAACACCAGAAAAGGCATGAAGTATGCATGCTTTTCACAAATGAAAGCAAGCAGATTTTAACAGGCAAGCCCACGAACCAATGAAAATGACTGACGTGACATGGGCGTGGTTGGAAGCCCGAAGAGAGATTACTACAGGGGACGGAGCGCCTTGCGCTCACCCCTAAAAAATGCCACCGTGCGTTCCTGTCAGATAGTTGACAAAGAAATCCCAAGTTCTGCAAATAGGAAGGTAAGGACAACTGTTGTAAGTTTAAAACATAATTTTAGAATGAATGACAAAGGCTCCTCTGAAAAACAAGCCCGAGACCCTACAGCTACACGTCCTCTGCAGACAGGCAGAAGATAAACACATTTTAATTTATATGGGTATCTCTAGCTTCCTGCCAGGTTGAAGAATGTAATTTACAAAATCAATCAACTGCATGGCAATATTGTGTGTACTTTCCAGCAAACCATTTAACAGATAAATTCAGAAGCACCTGGGATTTGTCACTCACAAGCAGCACAGACTGCAAAAACTCCCATCCCAGGATGAATCTTTCGGGCAAACTGTCCTCGAAGCAGCCCAGGCATAAAGGGAGATTTATAACTTTTGCATTATTCTTTTTTTATCCCTTCTCACACTGTAATTGCTGCCATATTCGGCTCTGACCAGATGAATAAATAACTGTTATGCAAAATGCTGCATTTAAATTATTCCTGATAAAAAAAGGAAAAAGGAGCCTCTGGTTAAACAGCAGCCATGAATCTTACCTCTCCGTGCTGTAGATTTTTATTGTACCACAGCTGCGTTCAAATATATTGCAAAATCTGCTGCATGCCATAAGCAAACTTTAAAAGTCAAATCATTCCTTTTCATTGGCCGCATGCGGTGTGCCGTATCCTTTCAGTAACACCAGTAAACGGATTTTTTCACAGACCTTCCAACTCAGGCGGTGCCACCATGTGTCACCCGATATCAGCTCTCATCATACAGTCACCAGGTGAGGTACCAATATCACACAATGCGCACACAATTAGCTGAAAACCTGCATTAGGAGATGTGAAATCTCCCCCAGGACATAGAGAGCAGCCTCAAAACTGCGTTTTAATGTTGATTGGTGGGAAGGGGGGGGGGGGGCGGGTTGTTATTGGAAGTGAGGTTAGAAGTACTCGGGCTGTGCTCAGCACTTGACCCTTCCCCATTCAAAGCCCATCCTCCTCCTCACATAGTGAAAACGTTTCACAAGTTGGCAGATCTGTTTTATGTATCATCTATGAGCATATACATGCTGAGATTGATTCACTTACTATTAACCCGTTGTTTGTGAAAACCAAAAAAATAGTAAACTTAAACAAAAGTGTAAGTCTACCTTTGTGACTAGACCCTGTGAATACCAAAAAAAATGTACACTTACACAAAAGTTTAACTTTACCTTCTTTGTGAATCAGGCCCTCAGTGTACATGTATATATGTACTAATAGAAGGTGAACCAAGCTAGAGGGTAAGGGAGACATGAATATAGGCGAGACCCCCGTGTTACGATTCCGAATCATTTACAATGAAGGATTTTGGCAGTGATGAATCGAATCCTATAGACATGCAGGCCCAGATTTACAAACCTCTCACAAAATGCAGTTCAGCACCAAAAGTTGCTGCATTGCTTGACAAGGAGAGAGTAGGAAAGCGCTACGTCTTTAGCGATATGGTACTATCCTGCTCTCTCCCTAGCACCAGCAAACAATCATACTGGCGAGCGACATGCACACACACACCTTTGCATCATAGTGCAAAGGTGTCTGCATGAGTCTAACATCGATTTTTGACTGGAGGAGTACTCTTCCTGAATAAAATACTATGCATAGACAAACTTTCCAACTTCTCACACTTTGGATATGTGCTGTACAGTGCTGCACACATGCAAAGTGGAAAAAGGAGAAATAAAAACATTTTCCGTCAGGTGCGCATTTAAAAAAAAAAGTAATTGAAACCAGATGCAAAACCATTGTAAATCTGGCCTGCAGTGTTCTCTGAATTGGGTGGTTTCCAGTTCCTTTCTGAATTACTGAAGGGATAGGCCACATTTGATGTTCTTGGGGATGGGTTTCCAGTACAAGGTATCATACAAGGAGAAGGCTTATTTCATAAGGGCATATTTACAAGAAATGACACACAACTGCTAGTGCACGTTTGCGTCAAAAATGTTAATGATGGCTAATGTTGTTTCTTACCGCAATGCTTGCACCATATTTACAAAATGGCCGTAAGAAAAGGCTAGTGTTAAAAAATGGCGCTAACCTTCGCGACATGTCGCCAAAAACTAACGCCAATGCCTCAAAAGTGGCGCTAGCATGATTAGTGGTACGCTCTCTGACGCTAAACGTGCTAGCGTCACTTTTTGCCTTAAAAGCATTTTTTTTAAAACAGCGAAAATGCCAAACAGAAGTCACAAGATAAAAAAATGGAGAACACAGGACAGGAGAGACCCCATTGAGACCCCAATTAGCCGAGTACAGCCAGGATGTCCAAACAGACTCCCAGAAGAAGGAGAAAAGGAAGAAGTGTAGGTTCAGTGAGGAAGAGAATCAGATCCTGATCACAGAGATGACGGAGCACCAGCACCAGCTCGTGTCACCTCTAAATTGCCAATAAGAATGAAGGAGGCCACATGGCAGTCCATAGTTGATGAAGTCAACAGTGTGGCAGAAGTGAAGAGGACTGTGACCAATTGTAAGAAGCGCTGGAACGATTGCCAGTGCAGAACGAAAGAAAAACTGGCCAGCATCCGAAAGGCAGCACTGTGGACCAGAGGAGCTGGATGAGCTGGAGGAGATGGTGGCAGCAGTCATCCTAGAGGAGTTGGTCACCGGAGACCAGGGACAGGACACTGTGGCACATGAAGAGCAACAACAAACATAGGGTAAGTTGCACTGAGGGGCAATGTTGTAAATAACTAATGGCACAAGGGGGAGGTACATTGAAGGCACTCTATGCATGTGAAAAGGTTGCGTGGGGGCACAGTTATTGTGAACACCAAACACATGTAATGTGCACTGACTCCCCCTCCCCATGCACAGACCACTTCACAACCCTCAGAACATTCCCTTTAATGTATCAACTGAACCATTTGGCCATGTTTAACTCTCATTGGCCATCATGTACCAGGCCTGTTGCGTGGGGTGGGCCAGCAAGGGTAGGGATACGCCTTCTTGCGCTACTGTTAAAGGGCACTAAATTAATGTGCACACAACATACTGGGCATTTCTGTCATTACAGTCTGTGCTGGTGCACAATTTTCTGCCATGTGCCTATGCAGGCACACTGGCAGCATGCTGCAACAGCGCCTGTGATTTGGAGATGATTGCTGTCGTGAATCAAGGGACACCTTTGTGCACAACAACAAGCACAAGTGGTGTTTCTGTCTTTCTATGAGTGATGCACAATGCAGCACATAGATTAACATGACATTATTGGGACAAACAAAGATTACACTCTCCACCATCTCATACTATGCAAACCATGAGGTGGTGTATGAAACAGCAACATTCCCAGACATGAAAATCTGGGAAGTCTCCAAAGATGGGTGAGTTACATGTGTGTTTTGTGGGAACACCCCCAACAACACACATGAAATTACACCTACATGCAGTGTGAGGTTTGAAAGGGGCACGTACTACCAGGCCATCAAAAGCCATGCAAGGTGCATTCCTTGGCCTAGTAAATATGGACTGGCACTCTGCCCCACTGGAGTGTAACACAAACATTATGCAGTGGTAGGGCAGTGTGCAGTCAGTGTCTGGGAAATGTGGCCTATTGTCAACCATGCATGATGAAATCATGCAGTGCAGTACAGCAGCCCAGCCGGCTGTGCTATGCTGCATCATCTTGAGTGTGCTGGGATGTATAGTTGTCACTAACGTGCAATGCAGCCCTGTACTACTCTTGGTAATGGGCACTAACTGCTGCCTAACACCAACACTGACACACATTGAGCATGGTTTAGGGCTGCCTGTGTTGCAGGTATGATTGCACATGTGAGAAAGGGACACTTTCTTCAACATCAACAATCAGGAAAGATGTCTTCCACTTCCAATGTCTGTTGCTACTTGTAACACACATTGAAAGATGGATAGAAGGACCAACAACAATGTTGGTCATATGCAGCACCACTACAATGCTAACCCTGAGGCAGTGAAGCAACCCTGATGCATTCACACATTGACATGTTTTGCAATGTGTCAACTCCTTATGCCAACCCATGTGTGTTGTAACAGTTATGCAAGGGGAAGAACTGTCTACATGCATTCTCCTTGTCACCTTTTATCATGCGTGCTGTATCCTGAACCACACATAGTAAGATGCAACCACCTTCCATGTATGGGAAGGTGTCCCTTCATGCACAACACACTCAGCCCTGCAACACAGGAACCCTTGCATCCATGCTGCAAGGAGGCCTGTGTTGCAGGGATGAGTGTTGTCATACAGGAAGGAACACCTTCCTGTACAATCCCATACTCAAGAAGTGGTTGGATGCCATACCTCAAGGCCAGCTGCCTGTCCTGGACTTCACCAATGATGGCGATGATCAGCTGCAAAGCATCAATCCTGACACTCTTGAGCAGATCCGGGGTGCTATCCAGACACCATAACTGGTCGGAAGGAGAACACACAGCATTGCTGGGTCTCCAAATGAACTACCCAACATACAACACACACCACCTGCCACCTCATCCAGAGCCCTGGACTCCCAGGACCCAGATATAATTTTCCAAAATGCAGTAGTAGGAGTCCAGCGGGAACTAACACAGCAGGTGAGGGAGGGGATGGAGACTATGGCAGGCAGCCTAGCGGGAGTCAATAGGTGCCTCAGTCCGAATAAGGACAACTCTGCTGCCATTAGAGGGACCCATTCTCCACTATAGGAACTCCAGCAATCCCTGACCTACATAGCTGGTGTTCTGAGGCAGAGGCTCCAACAATTGTCCTCCCAAAAGTGGCCCCAGTGTGATTGACAACAGGCTGGGGGCTATCCAAACTGTCCTGGAGTCCATGCAGCAGACACTAGGCTTCCTCAGTGACAACCTAGCTACCTACCACTGTGATGAATCTGCTGTGTTGCGAAACCAGCAGTATCTCCTTGCTGCAGTGAGGCTTTCATCTTTCCACAGATGACAGCTGCCGGGATCTTTGCATCCACATCTCCAGCCCCTGATGTGTGTGTGCCCTCCTCAACTACAACACCAGCTTCACCCATGGCACGGGAGGCACTGCACACATCAGAGGATGAAAAAGTGAAAGGAACAACATTGATCTGAAAAACCATCCAGTAGCTACAGTCTGTGGCACATAAACAGTTTCTCTTTTGCTCTGTGCTTAAGACCATGCCAGTGTTACAACATATATCAAAGTCAACCCTTCACTCTCCCACTGTTGACCAATCACACATGTGAACTGTCATTGTGACCAATTCCAACCTATTGGCAATGCAATCACCTCCTCACTGATGCATTCCTCTCCTACACATGTCTCATGACATGTTGCCCCCCTTGGACTCTGTCTCGACTTCCAATGGTTTATGATCTCTCATGGGGCCAGTCTCCTGTGTACTGCACAGTACAGCCAATTGCATCATTTCACATGCAAATAAATCAACTCTAGAGATCAATTGTCTTAAATCTGTGTCTGAGGCAGTAACTGTGTGAACCTTATGCATGTGTGATGCCTATACATTAGAGGCCTATGTACCAAAAAATAGGGCTGTGTGGTGCCGCAAGCCATGTAGCTGTGCTGAGCTGCATCATAACTAAAACACAGGTGAGTACTGTATGGTATAGGTTACTTGGAACCATGTTTTACCACTAGCGCTTGAGCTGATGTAGTGCATGAAGTGCCAATGCAGTCACACTTGCATCATATTGCAAGGGTGCCTGCATTGCAGGGATTGGAAGTTTATGTGCAGGACGTTTTCCTCTCTGCACATATACAAAAGGTAAAAGCTCCTTGCTTCTACCATGTATGTGGCAAAATGCAGCACACAAACAATAAGCGAAAAACAGCCTAACGTTTTGTTTGACTCCCTGTTGTGCCATGCAAACCACATTGCTGGGCTGATATCATTGTTTTGGCACTGCCTCAGGTCTACATTCCATTGTAAATCTGAGGCAGTGCTAAATGCAATAGTGTTGCATGGGTAAGCCCACAGCAACACCCATTGCATGCCCCTCTGCCACAGAAATCTGCATTGGTGGGGAGCCAGGTATGCAATGCGTTGTGAAGCCTCCCAAAGTGGCTCCATGCCACCTTATAAATTAGTGAAAAGGCACAGTGCTACTGGAGTATCACAAAAAGAGATGCTGTGGTGGTGTTAGGAGCTTTTCCATACACCCCTGAGTACTTGCCTAAGGGATATGTGTGGATTTGTGACATACACAAAGTCACACACACTGACTGCAACATTATTGAGGTGACTGATAATTGTGTGAACTAGCAAGTCATACCAGAGCATCCTAAGCATGCCATCTGACAGTTATCATGCATGTAATGTGATAGCTGTCACTACACAAATGGGTAGGCCAAGCAAGGATTGCAGTAACAGGAAAACCATTGATGTAACAGAAAAATACAACAACATAATGAAAATGCAAGTCACATTGCTTAACAATACAGTGAAATGCTCTATGAATACCTGTTTTGGGATGTGAATCCATGCACATCCAGAGTGTCACATACATTGCTGCAAGATGTATGGAGTTGCTGATGTGACACCATTGCCAACCTGACAGGAACTTGACCATAGGGGAGACACATAGTCACACATGTAAACCAAATACTACTTGCCCAGGCATGTGCCTAACATGACCTGTTCATACATTCTACCACCTACACAGTAAATCAGAATGGAGACCATGTATTAGGAATAGAAAAAAGATTTATTTAACTACTAAACTAAGCCTAAAAAAAACCTAAACTAACTAAACTAACCTATCCTATACTATCTTAGCCTAACATCTTCTTAAAACTAACTTAACTGATCTCTAGTGTTTTCTAAACATATGTGGCACATGGAAAACATCAATCCCTCACTCCCCTTAATATACATCTAATGACAAGGACAACAGTAACTAAAGCTAAACATTGACTAACTAAACCTATGGCCTAAACAAATAAATATTTTTTGTAGATTCTTTAAAAAAAAAGTATTTTTAATATGTGCACATACCCTAAACACCCCCCTCCACAAACAAAAAATAAAAGTGATACACCAAACCCCCAGCCCTAAGAAACTAACACTAAGTACTACAAATTAATCTACACTCCACCATCTTACAAAACCCTAACTAAGTAAATACCCCAACTATATGCATGCATATTTCCAAAGGGAAGGGACGTGTTGTGTCTATGTCCAAGTGTCCCTCAGTGCTTCATTATATGTGCTTTGAGTTCACAGAGTAACAACAATATCAGGCCATTTTGGTGCTCCAACCAGGCAATAAGGTACTTTTGGTCCACAAATCGATTCGAAAGTCCAGCACACAGAGGTGCTCCACATAGATTGGTGCAGCCTACTTGTCGATGGAGGAAAGTTCGAAGGTCCTGCCCCAGGAGAATTAGCACTGCCTGAAGCCACGGGCCTTGCTGCTGTGTGGGTGGTGGTGGATGGTTCATTGGCTGGACCCCCCCTGAGGGAAGGTTTTCTAGGCCCCTGATGCAGCTCCCGGTCATATTTCCTCTGCATCCTCTGGTACCCCTTTGCAACCTGCCAAATGTGGCAGTACCTCTCTGCCCTCTTCGCAAATTGCTGCTTCTGGGATGCACTCATGTTGGCAGCTGCAAAATGAATTGGACATGTGAGCTAATTGTACTTTTTGGCAAATGAACAACATGCATGCAATGACTGCACCATCTGCAGTTGTAACGCATTGTCCTACACAATTCCCCATAAGATCTTGAAGGGCAGGGAAGACACACATCTGCACATCAACCATCGACTCCACATTGCCCATATCCATGGTATTATGAATAGCTGTTGTTGCATGATAACATTGAACCATTTTAGATAATCATTGAAGGACCATGTCACCACTGGCTAAGATTGTCATACACAACAGCCATGTGACATGCTTGGTGGTTTGCTTATCAATGTCCCTCATGCTTGAGCAAGCGACCTCAGATCAGCTGACTTTGACAAACTCATCTGAGCAAGGACTGCAAATAAAATGTGGTATCACAACAGGGCCATGTTTGGCAAGGACAGATGTCAGGACCCATTGCTAAATGATAAACTGATTGTGACAGGCATCAAATGTGAAACCGTAGACTGGTGCAATCACTCATGTCACACAGAGGATGATGACACTACTCTCATATTGACACTGGTCTGTACCTGGTGAGCTGTGTCATGACTGGATGCATAATCTTAGAATAACTTGTTTCCCACCACTATGCTGGACATTGGTTGAATATGTGTCCTAAGCTATGCTCAGCGTGTTGAATAGCAGCACTCAGAACCACCATCTCATATGCAGGTGCATACATGTCCTACACCTCATCTTCACATGGATCTTGGAACATCACTGGCTTATGCTATACATTGTGTGTCTTTTGTTTTTACATCACATCCTGGATACCATCTCGATCACCACGAGTGGATGATGCTGTGGACCATGGCATGTCGTATGTCAGTGTAGTAGGTATATCCCTCTGGCCAAACATACATGACAAGATATGTGAGGATGGCATAGGTTAGAAATATTGCAAACCATGACTAAGATAATATAGTATGTTGATCACAGACATGGTAATATCAGGTGACTATTCACATGGTAATGCGTCACACCATGAACTGAGTTACTCAGTGCTATATGTGGCACACAGATCAGTGACATGTATAGTCAACAACATCTTTCCATACTGTCATCACTGTCATGGGACTCATGTTCAACATTTCCATGGCCGTTGAGACACAGATTGCCACCAGTGCATTAATTTCATGGGATGCACATCCTAGACACAACTGCAACCATACAGTCCAAATCCAGGTGTAGCCTACTATGTTTGTGGTAGCATACATGCAATTGGTACATGGCATTGCATACAACATACAACTATACACACAACAGTTGCACAAAACATTACACATACAGATTGTGACTCATTTGTTGCATCAGGGTGATCGAAGCTTGCCACCTCTCCGATAGTGTACGGTTGGGCTCTACCTGCAAGAGGGAACATGAAAAATGGCAGTGTGAATGTTGCACAAGGAACACTATGAACGACTATTGCACATCAGACATCATTTGCAAATAACCCTAGTATACCTATGTTGATGCATACTCAATAATGCCATTATACATATATCAGTGACCTACATTGGTAGGGCAGGCTGACATGTACACATATGTGCTGGAACCTAGCATACATGTCACAGCTACATTGTTAAGTAATTGCAGATGACTTCTTACTGCAACATATTTCAAGCATTGCAAATTGTGATGTTACTCTGCACATACATGGCTCACAGAACACCTTCAACCATGATTCCCTTTATTCTTGTGTAATTTTAGGTCAAATATACATGACTATGCAACATACATCAGTAATTAGGCACTTAGTGGATGTGCGCACATGTTCCTGTTAACCATGTGCCCTCCCACCATGACATAGTTGTGTTAGCATTGGTGTACATCAGAATCTAAGTGGAAAAACCCATTGGACAAGGGCAGGAATAAGGCTTTTGTCTCCTTAATGGTGCAGTGTTGTCACTGTCATGGTTGCTTTTTGATGCCAACACAATACTTACAACCCTGCCCTTTGCCTTAACTTGCTAAAGGAGGCCCTATGGCCAACAGACATGTACCTGCAATTGTAAAACAGGAGTCAACCACATCGATTGTATACTCACCCACAATTTCTCCAACCTCAATCCCAATGTGGTCCAGAAGGTTGTGCTTCCTGCTCAGAATGTCTGCACAGCGATGTTTGAGCTGCTGGATAGTCCTCGCTATCTTGTGGATTCTGTTCATCTGGGAAAGCCCACCGTAGCTTCCATGCCTCTCTCCGGTAGCCCTGGATTACTCTGCCACCCAAGGCCACCATGTTGGGCAGGTAATGGAGCACCAGTCACATGAATCCACCTAACTCCTCAGCGCTGAGGTGACGTGCCTTTCCCTTCCTTAGCATCATGTTGCACACATCCACCATACCCTTTACTGAAAAAAATCATTATCCAAACAACCCCAAACTAATCCAATTTATGATACTATCCCAGAGACAAACAGCTCACAATACAATAACAACATAATACAAATGACAAATAAACAGGACAATACTAAAGTCAGAGATAATAACTGGACAGTAGACAGCACAATAGACACTTCAAACAGCACTCCAATACACAGCTACCAAATACACCTCCTATCAGCAAGGCAGACAAAAAGACTATGACTGTAAAAAGAAAGTGAAAGTAATTTTGCTGTTCTTGGTGTGTAGCATAGAAGATCCATTACCTCACTTCCTGTGTTGATGTGTCACGTTTTTGATGATGCATAATTTTTTTTATGCTATACACCTGTGTGTGATTTTTTTATGTTGCATGGCAACACAACATGAACCAGTTCCGACGCCTCGCATGGTATGCGTCAATTTTGGCAGATGCAAAGGCATCAGAAAACACACATGGCAGAAATGCGTTGAATTTGTATACGCTAGACAACCGCTGTCCATCGTAGGTGTTAGACACCAGTGCTATATCTTATGGGCTTTTCTGAGATTTATTGGCCTAGTGCAACTGTTTTTGGCACTAGTCCAGCAAAGCACCACAAATGCTCAAAAATATTTGCACAGTTGTGCTAACGAGTGCCATGGTGCACTGTATTGGGAATACAGCACTCCAATGGTGTCATTAGGGAGTTCCGGGCAGTCCAAGGAAACTAGTGCATCCTAGCTGACACATCCATATCTTGTACATAGGCCCTTGTGTGTGGTCATCTCAGTCCATTGAGCAGTTGACTCCCACGGATGCCATGGACTAGCCATGGAATGTGGCCCATACATCCATATGTGGGACTGTGCACATGTCAAGCAATATGTGCTTTGTCCCAAAGTACAGACAGCAGGCTGTCACACAAAGAGAGGAGTTGTTTGAAATGTATGGTGCTACCAAGTGTGGTGATCTCATTTACGATCCACTTTCTTTACAAGAACTTCGCTATTGAGCAACTTACTGTCTTCCCAAGTGTCCAATATGTGTACTGTCATTTTATATCTTCGGGGGTACTTGCATTATTGGGATCTGACTACACAGATGGCTCATTTATACTGTTTGTGTAGCCCCACAGCATAAGATAGATTACCTATGTGCTCCATATGTTCATTCAAGGGATACCTTTGTTAAAAGTATACCCTGGGATGCTTTTGAATTTCCAGAGATTGTGGCCAGCTTACCAACCCCTATGACAGTGCATTTATGTGAAAATCCAATATATGTCCAAAGGAGCAGACATCAGGCAGTAATACAACATGGATGACTTACGGTTCCCCAAGCATACAAATCTTGGGATGTTTAAAACAGACATTTGCCATGGATGTGTTTGTCACGCCATGCATGTGGTTGGTTTGTGTTCTTTATGTGTGATTCCTTCTTCCTGCAACAATGGTACGTTTCGTATATAAGTGCAAAAATCTACATGATGCCATCATGGGTCAGTGCATTTTGAGTACAATTTCTTTGGTCATGTCAGTGACTGACATGTTACCCTCTGTAGGTATGTCACTCCTGTCTGTAATTGTTAGGAGGTGTTTTACAAAAACACAATAGGCTATGATGATTCTTACCATTAGTCCATGCTCACAATGTTGGGCCACACAAAGCTGTGAACACCTAGAGGAGACATCAAAGCTGCATTTTGTGAAAAATGTTTTCACAATGAAAACTTTGACAGTACAGCTTCTCACTATGTAGTTTTGCACAGTATTCCCTCGTAGCACACCCTGTGCATGGCAGAGCTGCAATCAGACATGGATGGGAGGCTACTCATCAGTGCACACTCAAGTGCAGGTTTCCAAATGTACATCTACTCTCCAATGACCTATTAACTACTAGGAACCTACAGGTTGTTGATGTCACCCTTGCCCTATTATCTACTAGGGACTTACAGGGGATTTGTTTTAGCCTTGCCCTATTATCTATTAGGGTCTTACAGGGGATTTCTGGCCTGGTAGCCTTGCCCTTTTATCTACTAGGGACTTATAGGGTATTTCTGGCTGCCTTGCCCTATTATCTACTAGGGACTTACAGAAGATTTCTGTCAGTCTTGGGCTCTTATCAACTAAGAATGACATGAATTTGTGATTTGGAATGGTATATGAGCCGCTATTGCATAGGCAATCCATTAGTAGTTAGTGGGACACAGACATGTCTGTAGACCCAGGGTACATATATTGTCAGTTTACACATGCATCACTCATACTTGTTTGTGCTGGGCAAACACACAGGTGAACTTGCTGACAGTGTGACGTGGACATTAAGTAGCCTACACGATGTGGGTGCTTATGTGTGTGATCTTGCCTATCTACAATGTTGTATTGTGGATTGATATTTAGAGATTGTGTAGACATTTCCACATGTAGAAGCCAGATCGTGTACTCTATGCCTCAAATGCCACTTTGCTGGCACTGTTAAAACAATTGGTACTTTCTCATCATCTTTAGCATCCTCACTATCCGGTCCTTCATGCATGTAAGTGTATTTTTTCCATGTGATAACTACTGATGTACCTTGAGTTTGCTACAGGGCAAGCAATATTTACCATAGCATATTCATTGTATGCAGGATGAGTGGCTGACATCCGCACATCTCCAGATTCCATCCGCAGCACTTGGTAGTCTGTCAGTAACTCCACAAAGTGGCTGTCCCAGTTCAGTACAGGAGTGTCTCAGCTGTGCTTCAATATGTGTGATTAACATGGGCACTCACACACATCTGCTACGAACATCCTTTGTCAGAAGCATAATGATTGTGGATGGATTGTATGTGTACTCCTGACAGCTATGGTACACACATGCATGTGAAAATGTCCGTGTCCTGAGGACACATGGATTTAGCCTAGGGAATGAGAGATGCCATGACATTGTTTGACATACATGGGAGATGAGTACTTATTTGAGTGGGACAGGACTAGACATACTGGTGCAGTGTCCTCTGCAGGTCACACACTATTTATCATGCATGTGGCTGTCACTGAGGGATATGTTATTAATTTTCACCTGTGACTGAGACATTGAGACATTGTGTTGTCACATAGCTGACAAAGACCTACTGTTGTGGGCACTAACTTCTCTTGTCCTACCAAGGGCTGACATCTGGATAACATTCCTCACATGGAGTAACAATGTGGCTGCTGTCAAATTTCAACCCAACAGACCTGTGTGGTATGCGTGTTGCGATGTGACATGCAGGTTATGCTTGCAATGAAAACATTATACTCACACTTTCCATCCTCATTGCTTTGTGTGTAGTTATTAGGTCTTCCTGAGTATGTTCCTACTTGTTTTCCCACTGTTATGGCCTAGTCTTGCTTTCCTAGATGTATATGAGTTGCTGTTGCCTTTGGATGTGACAGATACTCTAAGACATTTGTGTGATTCAGTGACTTATTTACAAGTTTATTCTAAGTGACATGTTAAATGCAATATTCAAGGGAAGAAATTATCAACAATGCGCGAACGTCTGCGTGCCCCAGCAGTGGTATTCTGTCCTTCCCCATCCAGAGGTGGGGCATTATTTTCCTCATCAACCAACCTGGGGTCCTCCACCTGTTCATCCCAGGGGACTTTAGTCCGCACACAGATGTTGTGCAAAATTGCACAAACAGCAATCATTTTATTTACAAGTGGAGGTGAGTACAGCAGTCTCTAGGCATCGGAATTGCGACTTCAGGCTGCTGAATGCCCACTCCACAACATTCTGCATGTGGATGTGAGCCACATTGTCGACCTTCTCAGCATTGCTCTGTGGATTGCCATTAGGTGTCATCACCCATGTCTGGGTGCCATTTCCTTGGCCAGCTGTAATAGAAGAGGGGAGACAGTGTCAGACTTGCCCTTGTGTTACTTACCAACTGGCCTTGCACAGTATTGTCTATGAAGTACTGAGACAGTGTCAGACTTGCCTTTGTGTTACTTACCAACTGGCCTTGCACAGTATTGTCTATGAAGTAGAGATTCAGACTTGCATATATGGCATTGTATGGTTTCCTGTTTGCATGCATGATTGTAGTTGTGTGCTATGGTGCACCTTTCAGTCAAAGGTACAGGCTTAGGGGCTTGGTAATTGTGTCAATAGTGAGGCATGTCAGTGCACCCATGCTGGAAATGTGTGATGTTGCAGATTATTGCACATGCCCAGTAACATGGGACCGGCCATTGAGCCATGTTGTGTCAGTTTTCTCCTAGTTTGTGTTGTGTGTGCCATAAGATGGGTGTTGTGCCCTGTGTGTTGTATGTACCTTACCCCCACCCTGGACATGGTACACCTCCCTTGCACACAAAACTGTTATCTATATTTCCTGGCAGGCATGCATGTGTATGTGTAGACCTCATGCAAAGTGTGCCACAGTGGTTCAAGATCTATTGCCATGTCTGGGGCTGAATTATGAGCTCCTGTGGCACAGGACAGGGCAGGAAATGTGTTGCTGCGCCACCCTGCACCACTGTGACAGGGCAGCATTGTGCCAAATTGACTGGATACAGTGTATTTCTGTCCTCAGCCCCTGCACTGAGTCAGCTGCCAGGTTCCAACATGGGCACCATTGCACCATGGTGCACATATGCCTGTATTGTGGGTTTGATTGATTTTGTGCAGGAAGATGTCCCTTCCTGCACATTACCAATCAATGATGAATATTAAATATTTTGATCTGTCCTGCAGAATGCAATAGGAAAATGAAAAATACTTTGGTGATATCAAGTATTTCTCCAGGTTGCACCATGGTAATGCCACCCATATGGTGACATTAAAGTAATTGGGGCTGCACTAGGTTACCATTGTCCCATAAATGTGGGGCTGCACCAAAATGTTATAGGTTTTGTGGTGGCACACCTACTGCAACACACATTGCACACACCTTCCACACCAAGCGGCATATTATAAGAAAGTGGCACATTGGCCCTGATGTACCAGTTTTCTTGCATCCTTCTCGCCGCTCCTAATAACACCATGGTTGTGCAGTATTTACTATCCGGCGCACCATGGCTGTCAATACCACAAAAGAGTCAGATTTTTGACACTGTTATGGCACTTTGCTAGACTAGTGTCCAAAATATTTTGATGATAGTGCAGCAAAGGTCAGGGACAGTGAAAACACCACAAAAGTACACCACACCAGTTAAGAGAAGTAGATAATCTTTATCTGAATAAAATAAGGTCAAAGTGTCAGAAATCCAATGTGTACAAGCCAAGAAATGAATGTTTAAAGATTAAATCATATTAAAGCGCTTAGAAACGCAATAGCTCCAACTGGGGCTATCACGACGTCGTTGGCGTAGTCGTTCCCAATAGGCAGATGCCAATGGCACTGGTCATTGAGTCGCACAGACTCCCAGGCACAGTACCTTTGAAAACCAAGAACCAAAGACGTTGCACAGAGTCAGTGAGTTGAGGCGTCACTGGAGCCGGTGTCTTTGGCGTACTGGGAGATGAGGCATTGGTTCCATACTACGAGGCAGGGGAGGCGAGGTGTTGGTTCTGTCCGGTTCCAGGGGAGCTGATGCGGCGTTGGTGGCAAGGCGTCGGTTAATTGTGATTCAGCAGGGTCGATGAGTCCAGTTGATCAAGACGAAATGTGTTGACTTCACAGTGCCAAGATCACACCTCCAGACGTCAGTGGCATCGCCGCAATGTCAGACTTGCATTGCAGGCCACGGTCGTTGCATTCAGCGAGGACCACGGAGCCGGAGCAGGCCTTTGGTGCAGCATCGGGCTGCGGAGTCAGTGCAGGAGTCACTGATGTCAGTGACCTAGGTAGAAGCTAGTAGGTGAAGTCTTTGTAGGCCATGAGACTTCAGAACAGGAGGCAAGCTCAATCCAAGCGCTTGGACAGCACTGTTGGAGGAAATCAGAGTCCTTCCAACAGACTCAGGGACCAACAGGCAGCAAGGCAACAAGCAGGGCAGCAGTCCTTACAGCAAAGCAGTCCAGATGAGTCTTTTAGGCAGCCAGGCAGTCCCTTTGACAGAGTCCTGGTGTAGGTCCAGCAGTGTCTGATCTGGTGGGGTCAGAGACCCAGTATATATACCCCAAAATGCCTTTGAAGTGGCGCAAACTTCAAAGAGTGGTTTTGAAGTGCACAAGTTCACTTTCAGCCAAGTCCTGTCTGCCAGAATCCCTATGGGGGGTTACCAGTCCTTTGTGTGAGGGCAGGCCACTGGTCTTTGAAGTATAAGAGAGAGCCCCTTCCCCCTTCCTGCCCAGGGAGACCCATTCAGTATGGAGATTAAAGCAGATGTGATTGTGTCCTGTGTTTATGGCTGTTGGGGTGGAATGCACAAGGGTAGCTGTCAACCAGCACAGACCAGATGTGGATTGGAGACAGGCTGTAAGGCACAGATGGCAGTAAATGCAGAGAAATGCCCACTTTCTATAAGTGGCAATTATAAAAGTTATATTGAATCCAACTTCACCAGTAAGCAGGATTTTCTATTACCATGATAGCCATACTAAACATGTCAGAATTACTCCTTTGAGATCAGAATCTACCACTTAAATGTACACAAGGGAAGTTCTATTGCTGGCCTATAAGAAGAGCATGCCTCACAGTAGTGGAAAACAAATGTGTGAGTTTTCTACTACCAGGACATGTAAAACATATAAGTACATATCTGGCCTTTTATTTACATTCCACCCTGCCCTATGGGTTACCTAGGGCCTACCTTAGGGGTGACTTATATGCAGAAAAAGGGGAGTTTAAGGTTTGGAAAGTAGTTTTAAATTCCAAGTTGAAGTGGCAGTGAAACTGCACACACAGGCCTTGCAATGGTAGACCTGAGACATGGTTAAGCGGCTACTTATGTGTGTGGCACAATTAGTGCTGCAGGTTCAATAGTAGCATTTAATTTACAGGCCCTGGGCACATGTAGTGCACTTTACTAGGGACTTACAATTAAATTAAATATGCCAGTTGAGTATAAGCCAATGTTACCATGTTTTTAGGGAGAGAGTGCATGCGCTTTAGCACTGGTTAGCAGTCATAAAGTGTCCAAAGTCTTAAAGCCAACAAAACAGGGGTCAGAAAAAGAGGAGGAGGAAGGCAAAGCGGTTGGGGCGACCCTTCTGAGAGGACTATTTTCCAACATAAACTACTTATTGGATTTTTATTGTTTTGGTCCTATGTTTCCTACAAAAGAAATTCCCTATTTTCTCAACCTTGAGGGAAGTCTTTTTGTGGAGTTTTACTGTGTTACTGAGAGTATGTTGCACAAATAGTGTGCACATTGCCTCTAATGATAAACCTGCCTGCTCTGTACCAAGCTACTAGAGGGTGAGCACAAGTTATCTTTAGCGTCCCACTTACTTGCCCTGGCCAGATTGGTGGGTTCTGCCTTGTTTAGGTGCACGCCCTAGCCAACGGGAAACCTAATTTCTTACATTCATGATCAGCGGTGAGGAAAGGACTTGTGTTTGCGCAATACCATACAGTGATTCAGTGTGCACTATAACCATATACTTAGACCAATTCAAACCTATCCCTCCTGATTGGCAAAATGTTTGCATGACCTTTACCAATTGGCATTTTTTTAGTTTTCAATTGTCCCTATTTGGCTTTGTTTTTAATGTTCCTGTTAAATTATGTCTCGCACTGGAGAAGTCACACCAGAAGTCGTTGACTTTGAGCTGACCAGGTTGGAGTCCTACAGTGTGCAGCAGCTGAAATACTTCTGCAAGGACTTTCAAGTGTCTACAAGGGTTTCACCAGAAAGGTGGAACTACAGAAGGCCTAGAGATCCTGGTCGGAGGACCAGGTTGCAGGAGAAGACATCCCAGAGGAGGAGCAGGAAATTTTGGAGGAGGAGGAGGATGGCCTGATTCTGGATACTCACTGGGAAGGGAAACCACCTGTAAAAAGGGCCAACAGTTTGCCAGGAGCCAAAATGGTTTCCAGACAAGAGAGCAGTGTCTTTTCCAGGAACCTGTCCCCAAATGAGCTAGCAGACAAGAGGAGGGAAAGAAAACTCAGACTGGAGCTTGCTAGTTTGGAGCAAGCTCACGAGGAGAGAAAACTGGCTCTTGAGAAGAACAAGTTGGCCCATGAGTTCCGTTTGAGAGAGCTAGACATAAGAGCCCTGGAAATAGGGTCCAGCAATACAAACGGTGGCAGCATACTGGCAGTGCCTTCAAGTGAGTCCAAAATCCACATCCCAAAAGATGTGGTGCCCAATTTCAGTGTGGCAGATAACAAAGATCAGTGGTTGGCAGCCTACAAAGTGGCTTCAAGAGTGCACAGGGTTCCTGAGGATTCTACGGGAGGTAGTCTATATAAGTATATTTCCATGGTGGGGAGGGACATCTTCTTACTTTAGAGGTGGGGGAGCAGACCAACTACACTGCCATGACACAATCTTAGTCAATATTTTTGGTCTGACACCTGAAAAGTACAGGTAAAAGTTCAGGGCCAGTCGGAAACTCAACACACAAACCTTGGTAGGTTTCTTAGACTATGCTGGTAAGTAACTGAAGAGCTGGAAGAAGGGCAGCAATGTGAATGATTTGATGGGCTGTACAACTTGTTTTTGAAGGAGCACATGCTCGATAGTTGTTTTACAGAGTTGCGCCAACACCTGGTGGGTAGCAAGCTAACCAATCCCAGGAAGCTTGCTGAGGAGGCGAGACACCTGGGTCAGCACCAGAGTGTCCACAAAGATATCTGTGGGGGACTCCCAAAAGGGTGATCAGTGTTCCCACCAGAGTAAAGAGCAGAGAGATTAAAAGAAGGAGTTCTCTAAAGGTCCCCAAAACATTTCACAAGGGAAAGAGTCTGGTTCATATTCCCAATCTTACCATCAGAAACCAAATTACCCTGACAAAAGTCAACAGCCCAAAATGCCCAAGTGCTATGAGTGCGGTGAGTATGGACACTATAAGGGAGACCTCAAGTGTTTAAAAAGAGAACACCCTCCCAATGGAGGCTGGAGTGCAGGAGTGGCTAGCATAGTGATGGGGTAGGAGTCTGTCTCAGTTAATGGGAGAGTTTAGCGGGGTTACCCTAGTGTCCCTGTGTGATAGTGAGATGGTTGGTAAGATCCATGTGCCTTCAAATACTACTAAGTATAGGCAATGGGTCACCATGAGTGGGCAAGTTGTTGAGTCTCTGAGGGACACAGGTGCCAGTATGACTATGGTAAGGAGTCAACTGGTGTCCTCAAAGCAGATGATTCACAATGCATTCCACCGAGTTATGGTGGTTGACAACAGAGAGGGTCATTATCCAGTGGCTCTGATTCCATATGGGTGGGGAGGGGTTTCAGGTTATCTGAGAGTTGCTGTAAGACCTGCCATGCCTGTCTGTTGACTGCTTGTTAGATAATGACCTAAAGTCCTCTGCCTGGAAGGAGAAAGAATTCAAGGCTCATGTGGAGATGTTTGGGTTACCTGACTGGATCTGTGCTACCACAAGCTCCATGGCTGCCCGGGAGGGGAGTCAAAAAGGGCTGGAGCCTGGAACAATGGCCCAGCCAGCTGCTAAAAAAGGGAGAGGCAAGGAGTGTGATAAACCAGCCCCTGAGTGTACCCCTAGTGAGATGGCTGGGGTGCCCACCGAGGCAACCCCAGAGTCCACAGAGGAAAGCACTGCTTCCCTAAGTGACCTGCCTACACCTGCAGACTGGCAGGTGAAAGAAGGACCTGCCACGGAGGAGTTCCGTAGGGCACAAAGGGAGCGTCCAACCCTTCAGGGCATGAGGTGACAGGCTGAAGCCCAAGCAGCAGGTAATGTCTCTGAGAGGTATCACATTTACTGGGCGGATGGCCTCCTATATAGTCAGTCTAAGGCTCCTGTGCATGGGACAACAAGGGCCCTGTGGTTCCCCAATGCTACAGGGCCTTTCTACTGGAGCTGGCTCATGAGAGACCTGTGGAAGGACTCTTGGACCAAGACAAGACCTTTGCAAGGCTTGCCCCCCACTTTTATTGTCCCAAGATGAGGTCCTCCTCAGACATGTTCAGTAGTACCTGCATAACCTGCCAGACCAGTGGAAAGACAGGGCAGGAGCTGAAAGCTCCCCTGGAACGACTGCCAATCATCAACAGCCCCTGTGAAAGGGTGGGCATCAACATCATTGGGCCCATGGATCCACAGACTAATTCTGGTCACAGGTTCATCCTGGTTCTGGTGGACCATGCTACACAGTACCCAGAGGCTACACTTCTGAGGACCACCACTGCACCTGTAGTTGCAGGATCCCTTATGGGGATTTTCACCGGGGTGGGTTTCCCTAAGGAAGTGGTGCTTGACAGGGGCACCAACCTCATGTCTGCTTATATGCAGTCCATGTGGAAAGAGTGTAGAGTAACCTACAAGGTTTCTACCCCTTGTCACCCCCAAATCAACAGGCTTGTTGAGAGGTTTAACAAGACCCCAAAAGGCGTGATCAGAAGTCTGCCTGAGGGCCTAGGGAGAAAGGGGGCTATCCTCTTGCCCTGTTGGTTGTTTGCCTACAGGGCGGTACCACAGACAGGAGTGGGCTTCAGCCCCTTTGAGCTTCTGTATGGGCACCCTGTCAAGGGACCTCTTAGCTTGGCTAAGGAGGTTTGGGAGCAAGCTCCCACGAAAGTCCTCCAGGATGTAGTGCACTACATGCTGGCCTTCCATAAACAAATAGCTAAGTTGTGGAAGCAAACTTCTAACAACTTATAAGCCAGCCAGGCCAAAATGAAGGAGTGGTATGACCAAAACTTTATCACTGTGGAATTCCATCATGGGCAGAAAGTGTGGGTGATGGAACCCGTGGAGCCTGGGGCCCTCCAGGATCACTGGACCGGGCCCTACGAGGTGATTAAAAAGAAGGGTAAGGTCACCTATGTGGTAGACCTTCAGACCCATAGGAGCCCCATGGGATGCTTCATATCAATTTCCTCAAACTCCACTTTGAGAGGTCTGTGGTCACCATGTTGCTGGTGACTGATGAGGAGGAGAGTGAAACTCTACCTGATCTCTGAGCCTCCAAGGACAAGGATGAGTCTGCGGAAGGAGTGATCCTTTCCCTTACCTTGATACCTGACCAGCAGAGGGACTGCCGCCTAGTATTGTAACTGTTCTCCTCTCTTTTCGCCCTTACTCCGGCGATTACCCACCTGTGTAGACATGATGTGGACACAGGGGACAACCTCCCTGTCAAGCACAAGTCTTACAGGTTGTCAGATAAAGTGAGGGCCAACATCAAGAGAGAGGTTGCTAAGATGTTGGATTTGGGGGTGATAGAACCCCCCAGTAGCCCCTGGTTCAACCCTGTGGTTCTGGTACCAAAAGCTGCCCCGCCAGGCACCACACCTGAACTGCGGTTCTGTGTGGATTACCAAGGGCTAAACTCTGAACCAAAACTGATGCTCAGCCCATCCCGCAGGATGATGAGCTGATTGACAGTTTAGGGGCTGCCAAGTATTTAAGCACCTTTGATCTCACCTCCAGGTAGTGGCAGATCACCCTAACTGACGAAGCCAAGGAGAGGTCAGCCTTCTCCATCCCAGAAGGCCACTATCAAATCAGGGTGATGCCCTTTGGTCTACAAAATGCTCCTTCCACCTTCCAGAGGCTGGTAAAGCAGGTACTCACTGGGTTGGAGGCCTTCTCTGCTGCCTACCTGGATGACATAGCAGTCTTCAGAAGCAGCTGAGAGGACCTCTTCTACCACCTCAGGGAAGTGTTTCAGGCCCTTCACCAGACCGGCCTGACTATCAAGGCCAGTAAGTGCCAGAGAGGGCAGGAGTCAGCGGTGTACTTGGGACACATCATGGGTGGGGGTAAAGTGCAGTCCTCTCAGGTAAAGATTGAGACTTTCATGGCCTGAAAGCCCCCCAAAACGCAGACTGGGGTCACAGCATTCTTGGGCCTCACTGAGTACTATAGGAGGTTTGTCAAAGGATATGGCACCATTGTTGCCCCTTTGACTGAGCTGACGTCTACAGAGCAGCCCAGAAATGTGATTTGGACAGAGGCATGCTAGAAAGCATTTGACTGCCTGAAGCAAGCGATGTGCACAGCTCCTGTGCTCAAGGCCCCTTACTTATCCAAAGAACTCATCGTACAAACTGATGTCTCAGAGCATGGTGTAGGGGCAGTAATGCCACAACTCAATAAAGAAGGCCTGGATAAACCTGTAGCCTTCATTTCTAGGAGGTTACACCCCCAGGAACAGAGGTGGATTGCTGCAGAAAGAGAAATTTTGCTGTGGTTTGGGCCCTGAAGAAGTTGAGGCCTTAACTGTTTGGTACTCACTTCATGATTCAGGCCCCTGTGGTGGCTAATACAAATGAAAGATGAAAATCCAAAACTGTTGAGGTAGTTCCCTACAGGGTATGTACTTTAGGGTGGAACACAGACCTAGGGAAGACCACGCCAATGCTGACGGTCAACCCAGGTTCTTCTGCCTTAGTGATGAAAACTCCAGAGAGGTTGGGAAGCTCTTCCCACTTTCAGCTGGGGGAGACACATGTTAGACCTGACCTCCTTAGGGTGGGCTTATACCAGACTTTTTTTCCTTTTCCTCCTGATTTGTTGCTATATCTTTTTGTGGGCCTTAGCGCTCTGAGCACTTTACCACTGCTATCCGGTGCTAAAGTCTATGTGCTTCTCCCCTAAACATGGTAACATTGGTGTATCCAAAAATAGCATATTTAAGGTAATTGTAAGCCACCTATAAAGTGGTATACCATACACCCATGGCCTGTAAATTGAATTCTACTAGCGGGTCTGCAGCACTGATTGTGCTACACACTTAAGTACCCCTGCAAACATGTCTGAGGCCTGCCCCTGCAGAATCTATGTGTGCAGTCCCACTGCCATCCGACTTGGCATCTAAAACCTCTTGCCAAGCCTTAAACTCCCCTTTTCTTTCATATAGGTTACACATAAAGTAGGCCCTAGGTAGCCCATGAGGCAGGGTGTCCTGTAAGTGAAAGACAGGACATGTACTTTTAAGTTTTTCATGTCCTAGCAATGAAAAAGTCCTACATAATTTTTCATTAATGAGAGGCCTGCCCCTCTTATAGGCCAGCAGTGGGAATTCCTTATATTACCTTTAAGCTGTATTCCCTGATCTGAAAGGAGTAACTGCATCATGTTTAGTACCATTGTAATGGTAATAATAAATCCTCTTTACTGGTAAAGTCGGAATAATTATTACTATTTTAGAAATGCCACTTTTCGAAAGTGGATGTTTCTTTGCACTCACTGCCTACAGCCTATCTCCAATACACGTCTGGCTTGGGCTAGGTGACAGCTACACCTCTGCATTTCAAAACAAAGGATACTCAGCTACATCTGGATTGATCTGCATACTGATGGATCTCCCCGGGTAGGAGGTTGGGAAGGGCTCACACATCTTGAAGGGTAGTGACCGGAGTCCATCCAAAGGGACGGATTACCCCACATTGATAGCCAGGAGCCAAGGCTGAGCTGAAAATGGTAGCTATGCACTTCACAGAAATCCTTTGTATTCCACCCCCATATCAAAGGCACTTTCTAGTATAAGTACTGGGTCTCTTGACCCACTCAAGTCAGTACACTACTGGACTAAGAAGAAACTCTGTTGGAGTAAAGCCTGCTATGCCAGAAGTATCACCACTTTGCTGAGTGTAACCGTTCCCAGGAACTGCAATCATGCCCTGTTGAGCTGCCCTACTGTCTACTGACATCTGCCCTGCAAAAAGACCCTAAAAACAACTCCAGAATGGCTCCAAAAGCTGTTGACTGCCCCCTGTTCTTTCCTGAGGTCTCAGGAACACAAAAGACCTCGACACAAGAAGACCTGCCTCTCTGCCTGTGTTTGCAGTGCTGCTCGAGTGCCGTGACCTGAGTGCCTTAAGACTGTTGCAGCAGAGGCATCTGTGGTTTCAGCATGGTCCCCTCCTAAGCAAGAACAGCTTTTGGGACTTGGTGAACAGTTTTGGGGGCCGAGGAAGACTTTGCCTTCCCCAGAAGAAGTACCTGGAAAGGGGCACATTTCCACGGGTGAACCATGCTCTTGGTGCAAAGATGTGCGCCTCACTCAATCCCCTGGCCCTACAGGCCACTGTGCAGCATGACAGTCTGGCCAGCAATGCGTCACCTACGTGGCCTTCTGACATTCTAATGACTGGGAACAAAGACTAGCTTGGCAGCCCAGTCCCATCTTTGACGCACAACATGCTTCTGCCATACTCCGCTTCCCCTGCCTGAAGCCAGGTACTTTCACTGTCCCGGCCTGTGGTCACAGTGATATTTTGGTGATTGTTGGAAGTGGACCCGAGTGATCCCAGGTGGATTCCCTGGCGCTCCTCGCTGGTGGGAAATAATACTGCCTTCCACCTAGCAACCCAGCCCAATGAGGCTATACTTGAATTGTCAGAAGCATAACGACTTTGGCAATAGCAACTTGAAATGCATTTCCCAACATTACTGTAAACGCTCTACAACAAGCCCTGCACACTTGGAACACTGCTTTTAAAATACTGCATGGACTCATCACAGATTCATATTTCTTGCCATGGTCTAATATTATTCTGACCAGATTTATTGTAATACCTGACTCTCAAACTATTTATTGTATTTTTTTCATTTTGCTCCTATGTTTCCTACATAAAAATTCACTATTTTCTTAACCTAGTGTGGAGTTCTTTTGTGGTGTTTTACTGTGTTGCTGGGGGTGTGTTGTACAAATACAGTACACATTGCCTCTGATGAAAAGCCGGCCTGGTCTGTGCCAAGCTACTAGAGGGTGAGCACAGATTATCTTTAGCATGTAATTTACTAGCCTTGACTAGAGTGGTGGGTTCTGCCTGGATTAGGTGCATACCCTAGCCACCAGAAACACATTTTTAACACTTACCATTGCTTTTCTTATTTTGGCAGCAACCACAACCCTCCATACCTTTCTACTCCCATGAAAAATTGTGGTTATATTTTTGCTTTGAGATCATGGTTTGCTTGACTTCCTGCTTCAATTCTGCACCGTTTGCTTTCCCACTAAAGCTGTTGTAATTTAAAACTACTTGGTCAATTCCCTAATGCCTCTGCTTGGTAATTTTTGTCAGCTGTTGATAAAAACATATTGTGAGAAAGTCATCCTTTTAGCATGTGCACCCCAATGTTTTCTGACTGATACTGGTGGTAACTGACGGTGTTCTGGGCTCTGCTAAATAGGCCCAGGGCCAGTGCTCTGAATAAAAGGTATATGGTAAAGTGGCACAATCACAATTGGCAATGACAGCCTCCTGTAAGTCCCTAGTAAATATTAGGACAGGGGGATTCAAACTACCTGTAGGTACCTAGTAAATAATAGGGCAGGGAAGCTTAGAGGCTCAGTATATTTCCTGCTCTGGAGTGTGCACTGCTGGGTTGCCTGCTGTCACTTTAAATGCAACCCTGCCTTGCAGACTGTCTTTAAAAGTAACATGTGGAAATTCAACTTTGGAAATAAAGGTTCTTCCAAAGTGATAATATACCTTATTGTTTATATGCATGTCACCCTAAGGTCTCCAGGGTGTGCCCTGGAGGTGGGGTGCCATGTAACTATAAGCAGGGACATTATAAAAGATGTTTTATATGCCATGTTGAGGGAAAAACTGCATCTTTAATTTGGCCTCATTGTAGGTACTTAGCTTCATAGGTTAACATGGGAATATTTTCCATAAAGCATACATATTGCTAGGAAAGAGTTCAAAGTGTGGTGAAAGGACTCAAAGGATTGGTAATGATAAATCCAGCAAATTGTCATTGTTGGATGTATAAGCCTTTGTTTTGTGTAAACCAAATTCCACCCTTTGGAATTCCAGCCTGCTAGTTGCCTCTCCTGATTGGTCAGCCTTAACAGGATTAGCCAGGCTGCTTTGATAAGGTGATAAGTGGCCTGCACTGAGCAGAGGTTGTCTGATGGGCGGGTTTGCAGCTGCACAGGCCAGGCCAGGCCAGGAAGGGGGCCTGGGTAAATTAAACTGGCCTTCAGAAGAAGCAAGACAGAAAGGAATGCCAACCAGGCCTGCCTCTCACCCTATACCTCACAGATCGATTGCAGGCCCAGGAAAGGAATTTGCAGATGTATAGAGGGGGAGTGTTAATGGAAATGAGCCACACCAGCCTGTTGAATTAACCAGGTCTTGCTCCTCTGAAGGAAAATTGTTCCTCTTGGAATTATAAAGTGTGGAGTGCTGGACAAGAAACCGTCACATGTTGGAGGAAGCTGTCATGATTTTGGGTGGCACCCTTCAGCTCATTGGACAGGGGTGTCCCCTGCTTGTCCCCCAAGATGATTAAATAAAAGTGGCTGAGCTGCATTGTAACTCAGATGTGCTGCCTGGAACCACAAGAAGAAGGACTGCCCTGCTGGAACCCTGGTCTGCAACCTAGAGGACTGCACTCTGAAGTACTGCTCCTGTTGCACACTGGAACAACAGCCCTAAGGACTTTGCCTTACTTCAAAAAGGACTCAGGAATGGACTCACTGAAAGCAACAGGTTAACAGAACTTGCCTATACCAACTATCACAAACGTCCCCCGCCTGGAGTGCATCAAGGAGACTTTTAAATGTTTGGCCAGGTGCATTGTGGAAACCATAGTCCTAAACTTCCAAAGACCATTGCAGTGTGGCTAGACCCTTGAATTTGTGTTTTGGACACTTTACACCCTCAAGAGGAACTTTGGAGAAGTTTGGAGCAAATTTTGGAAAAAGCTCCAGAAGTAGACTGACTCACTGTCAAGTGACTACCTTCAACCGTGACCCGGACAGGATTTCAGGTTCATCCGGCTGAAAGCTCTGGAGCTCCAGATTTTTAGTATTTGACTGGGGCCTTGCGGGGAAGCAGTCTGATGATGATGATGATGAATCAAAATCAGCTTGCTGTGGAGAACGGCACGACATTGAGAGAGAAAAGCTACAGAAAAGTTTCAATGTGCGCAGGTAAAATTTTAACCGAGGCCTCCCACTCAGTGTATCCGAGCAGAGCGCCATCACTGTCATCCTCAAACTTTGACTTTGTCCAGGTCAAGTGCGACCAGATGTCCCCGGGTATCTCCAGTGATTTTTCAGCACTAAAAAGGACATTTTTAAATGTATTCTTTAAAAATTCATAACTCCGGTTTCCTATATTGGATTTTTGCCATTTTAGTGCCATTCTAAAGATACAAATATTTACTATTTTCATAGTGTTGTGTTTTGCTTATTTACTGTATTGGTGTATTCAAATTCTTTACATACCTCTCTCCTAAGTTAAACCTACATGCCCGTTGCCAAGCTACTTAGGGTTGAGCCACAGGCTAATGTTTTGAGCCCTTGACTGGACCTAACATTGGCTTCGGGCATTGTTGCTAGTGGTAGCTGTGTAATTACCCATACTAATAACCAGCCTTGAACATAAATGTTACAGGTTTAAATGCCTATTGTTATCCTCCTGTAACTACTTAGTTATTCATTTTTTCATAAAGTTTCAAGTGCAAACTTGGCCACATTGGGCATCAGTGAAAACTTGATATTCAGTGTGATTCAATTATGTAGGTGACAAAGAGAATTTGTGAGAAACCTTTAGAATAATGGAAATTTCACTGTGTTACAGATGAATATGAGTTGAACCAGTTATGACAAGGATAATGCTTTATTATCCTGTTCAAAAGTCTACTTAAAAGAAAGTGGATAACTAAACATACTTCCAAGGACCATAAATATTTGGAAAAAAAGGTCCATGGAAAAGACTTTCTAGAGTTGAGAACAAATGGAAACCATCTGCAAAACCTGCTGGATCAGTTGTTTGGAATGAGCTGTGCTTTAAGGTTGCTATTGATTCTGGTTGTACAATACATAGGTTTTGCCATCTCTAAGAGGAAAAATAGAGAAAGACATACAGCTTCAGTACGACTTTGGCGGTTGGAATAATCCAACCGACAAAGCCGCAGGGAGGAGGCTGCTGTCATACCAGCGGCCTCCACCCCCAGTCGTATTACAATGTTTCCACCGGGCTGACCGGCAGAAACATCGTATTACGAAGTTTCTGCTGGTGAGACCGGCAGAAACAGTGCCCCAGCACTAGCTTTACAACTGCCTTTTCATGGCGTGGGCACTGCCCTGAAAAGGCTGGCAGAAAGAGGATTTGTGATCAGCACGGCGTTGCTGAACTCAGCGCTCCTGTGCTGACCACAACTCTGAACGCCACCACCCCGCTGGGATCCATGAGCGTGGCAGTGGCTTTGGTCCAACTTTGAGGGTCCTAATCTGGCAGTCCTCGGACTGCCAAACTCGCAATAGGTCCCATACATGTGCCCCTATATATTTTTCTTCATTTTTGTCAGGGTGTTCCACAACATTTAAATAATCAGTGTGTGGCTAGGGTTACAAACAAAAGTGCTCCTCCATTCCCAATCGCCAGTACTGGTTTTGTATACTTTACAGAGAATAGCCATAAGCAACAGGACCTGCGCAAAAGTACTAGAAAATAAGGCAATTGGGCCCATAATAAATATTACGTGGTATGTATTTTTATATTACAAATTTATTTTGTGGTACTTGCATTCAAAAAGCTGTTTCCTTCATTGTGCAGAAAACAATGGGCACTGTTTGGAATTAGTGCTCATGAATAAATTGTTGATATAACGACAGGAAATAGCTCAATGGATGAAAACATACTGCAAGAATATGCTCTTGCATACTTCCCTTTTTTTGCTTTTTAATATAGATAATATTGGCACCTAATTTAGGCAACCTTCCTGCATAATTTACATAGCCCTCCTGTATAATTCTAGTGACCGTGGCAATCATGAAGCTTAGCACCGTGGTTTAGGCTCTGTCATTATGATGATGGAACTCATATTTTGAAGTTAACTGCGGCATATTTCTGTGATATATGGGAGTCATATCTCTGTATTTTGTGCAATAAAAGCATCTCAACATGCAATATATAAATTAATATTACATTATAGGTTGCTGCTTAATATGGTCCAATATTGCATCCAAGGGTTCTGGTAACTTCATAAAGCACAAGGTCAAAGGCTGAGTGGTTTGTAAATGTCACCAGAGACAATATTGCAATGACAATATAAAACAATATTACGTATTTAGCTGGCTTGAAATAACAATTTCCTTCAAATTGCAGCTAACAAAGGACAATTAATTATATCAGATTTTTTTAGGCGTTGTTTACCTTTAATGAACACATTGTTGAGAAATAAGTTGGAAAATGGTAAGGACCAGTGGATTTATGCAATTCTGTGGCTGCAGTATAAGTGCGAAATTATATTACTATATTTTAATTTGCCACATCATTTGCATTATTTTCAGATTTCAGACACAAATTATATTTCTAGCTTAAATGGATGAACATTATGCTGCTAGAGAATATTCCACCTACAGAATTTAATTTTTTCTACAAAATTTAGATTACCTTGATTCATGATTTGGTCCTCCTTGTCACATAATCATAGTGGTGCTGACAATGGTAAAGCTCTGCCAAGTGGTTAGTGGATGTCTTTACAATGATGAAAAACAAATTTTACAAAGAACTGACATGTTTTCCATGTTCATCCAGGCCCAGTGCCCAATAAGCCATGGACGACCAACCCCTCTGTACACGGGCTTTGGACCCTCGCACCCACAATAAGAAGAGCCCACTCAGTACAGGTTTCTTTCGTAGCTAATAGAGAAATGAATAATTCTATTTCCAGTCAATTAAGAAACAGCGGAAGAGAATGACTTAATGTGTGAGTTGATTGTCTTCCTGTTTTCGTAGAAATACAGTCCCATGTTTCTATCGCGAACACCTGTTCATTGATGAAAGGTAGTAAAGGATTAGGATGTTGAAGGATAATAGCAGAAACAAATGTTTATGTAAGATGGCTGCATCCCACTTAAATGGCTGCTATTTCATAGTTAGGCTACTGATGGACGCAATGTAGGCGGAACTGTTTTAATGAACTTTCAATAAAAGCTTGCAGAGCCTAAAAAATACGGTAGATGTTGGCTGTCAGATTGTATTTAGAGGGCAATGTGTAGTCCGGGGCTACTAGGACACAACCGTGAGAGCTGAGCAGTGGCAGCTAGTTTGTATTTACAATGAGGGAGTGGGAGGTGGGATACAATAAAAATAAAATGTAAAAAAGGCACATACCTGTTGACGATCTTCTCTCCTCACGTCATCTCTCCCAGCTCCAATGCCACATCCAGTCCCTGGTCCCTTGGAAGGAAAAGCTGGTAAAACATGAGAGAAAATCCACGCATCAGAGTCGAGAGACAGAAAAATTGATGCAGCGCCAGCTCAGTGTGGATTCACCATTGCCGTGCCTCAGATTTTCCATGCATCGTCTATGGGTGTCAAATCCTCAACATCACCACACAGATCCGAGGGTGCTCGTCTGGAAATCGACGCATCCCCTCCCTGCAAGGAAAGAATCAATGCATCGCTTACCCGGCGGAGAAAGAATCGACGTATGGCCTCACTTGCAAGTAAGGAATCGATGCATTGCTTGCTTTTCTGAAGCACCCTCACCCCTGCGGGTTTAATTTTGACGCATACCAGGTACTTTGTACTAAAACAACACATCCATTGATTTCTATGTACTAAGACTCTTTTTACTTTAAAAATGTATTTCTCTTTTTGTGTATGTTGGATTTTGTCATTTTGGTCTTGTTTGATTTAGATAAATATTGGCTATTTTTCTAAACTGGTGTGAAGACCTTTTGTGGTGTTTTCACTGTGTTACTGTGTGTGTTTGTACAAATACTTTACACTTTGCCCCTGAGCTAAGCCTGGCTGCCTGTGCCAAGCTACCAAAGGGGTGAGCAGGGGTTATTTTAGGTGTGTGACTCCCTTACCCTAACTAGAGTGAGGGTCCCTACTTGGACAGGGTGTAAACTGACTGCCAACTAGAAACCCCATTTCTAACAGAGAGTTAATCAGACTCAAGAATTAATACCAACCCCCACAACAGTGTAATAACACAAATGTACTTCCCAGTACTTTTCTTTCTAAAAGAAAGTATAGTACTTTATTACACAGAGAACACAGAATTCCACTACACACTCAATAATGCATAAATACACAGTTCACAGGTGTGAGCCTGTGTGCTCCAGGGGCTTCTTCCAGCTAGGCCTCCAGGTATTTCTAGTGGTGCCCATCCTTTCACTAGGTTCCCCTTTCATTTTCATAGTTTGGGGTAAGTCTATGGATGCAGCTCATGCTCGCTTCCCCCCTGGGTTTGTATTAGCACTCTCAGGTAGAGGTCCATTCTGTCTCTAACCAAGTTCATAGCAGCAGCGCAGGGCTGCGATCAGACCTTCTTTGGCAGTGGGATCTCACCAACAGAAGGAAGCCGCCAAGTGGCATGCAGTAGCCTTATGAGTGGCTGAGCGGAAGCTGGCCATGCAGCCTGTTACTCAATAAGAAGAGGGAAGAGCAGAGGCTTCTGTCAGGAGGCCTTCTTGAAGGCTTCTGCACTCTGGTGAGCACTTGACACTTATTCTTGAAGGCGATGGATGGCCAAACGCCTGGACGTGATGATTTTTTGGTGCGGCAGAAGCCAGGCCCTATCTTCAGCAGATAGTGCCTTGAGATAGCAAATTCGATTCTTCAGAAGGTTTACCTCTCGGGTCACTTAATTTTCCAGAAAAGCTCTAACCCAATAACACACGAGGCAGTGTCGCAGTCGCAGAGCCCAGTTTTGGGGCACACGAGCAACTAGCAGGTGCTTATCCTGGATTAATTCGAGCCTACCACATGGGCACTCCACTCCAGGTATGAGAGTGGGCTTGGTGCTCTCCTCCAAGTTTAGAATTATGTCATGAACCTACAACTGTCATAAGGCTGGCCCTAGGTCAATGCACACACAAGAGATCAGTGTGTAGCATGACCAAAAAATAAAAGCAACAGCATATCAGGTGTGCAGCTTGGTCATGCAGGGAAAGGAGCCTGAATGGACATCATGCAGGGGACGTTCCTGTCCCAGAAATGGGCAATCATTCAGAGCAAATATCTGGGCTTGTATCCATAGAAAGACATGAATCAGAAAGAACACGCCCAAAGTATTCAAAAGTCACGTCTGTTTCACAAAATGACTTTATTCTGAATTATATGCAAAATTATGGGCTCGAAGACAAGACAAAACTTTGTGTAGATGGTATTTATCTCTGAAGAATGTCAGTACATCATCTAGGGAAATGTCCGGAAGGACGACACTGCAACCACAACAACGTTGTTAACGCAAGCGGAACGTCGCTTGCTTTAACAGCAGCTCCCTTTTTTCTCTGCCTTAACCATGCATGTGCTGAACAACGCACATGCGTGGTTAAGGCAGAGACAAAGGGAGTAAGCATCGGGAGAGGACACAGTTAGATACGTGGGGCTGGGGGTAATTTTTAGGGTGGGGTGGGCGGTCGGGGTAATTTTGTTTTTAGGGGCCGGGTGTGTGGACTGGGGTAATTTTGTATTTAGGACGGGTGGGAGGGTCGAGTTTTAAGGGGCAGGGGTGGGGAAACAGGGTAATTTTGTATTTAGGTCGGATAGGGGGTCGGGTTTTTAGGGGCTGGGTGGGGGATTGGGGTAATTTTGTTTTTAGGCAAAGGGTAGATTTATTTTTGGGGTGAGGGTCAGTTTTTAGGGCGGATGGGGGATCAGGGTAGGTTTTAGGGCTCAGTGTGGGTGAGGGGTCGGGGTAGTTTTATTTTTAGGGTGGGGTGGGTGGTCAGGGTAGTTTTATTTTTGGGGTGGGGTCAGTTGTTTTTAGGCCAGGTGCGGGGATCGGGGTAGGTTTTAGGGCTCAGGGTGGGTGGAGGATATCGGGGTAGTTTTTAGGGGCGGGTGGGGCGGGTGGGGCGGTCAGGGTAGTTTTATTTTTAGGGCGCGTGGGGGCTCGGGTAGTTTTATTTTTGGGGCGGGTGGGGTGGCAGGCGAAAACCACGTATGCCATTCCACACATGTCTTTACTTGGCATGCCATCACAACGAAAAACCGTTGTAAAGGCATGCGTGGTAAAGGCATTCGTGAAAACAAAGCAGTCGCTCTTACGACTGCGTTTTTCAGGCATGTGTGGTTGGCGCATGCGTTGTTCCATCATACATCCTATCATCTAGCAACTTTGTGATTTCTTCATACAGTATTAAAACACCAAAAGGGCATCACGGAGCCCAAAAGGCATTAGACGGCATTGAAAAGGCCCTAATGGAGTTTTGAATGCAGCCTTTCATTTATCACTGCAGTTTATTCTCAGCAAATGCTAGGCTTGGCATACCCTAAATCGAGTTTCGGGAATATAGTGACAGTGAACAGACCTCCACTAGGTCCTTGAATGGGAGCCAGAATATGGAGAATCCTTCACCCTAACTTGATTCGTGAACGATAATTGATCCAAGGCCTCAATAAAATTGCATTTGGCTCTGGTATAAAATGATGATGACCCCGCAGAGTTCAAGATGCTGTAATCAGTCTCTTTTACAGGTTTTCATCAAGCTAGCCCAGCCATGCTATTTTCTCGGGCTCTGACAGTGAATATATTCTCCCAAAAGGAACTGCCAGTGAATATGTACTTCTAGGCAACCAATTTTTTAGAGGGAGGTACAATATGGGACTCTGATTTAGAGAACATATCCTAAAATGTATGCTATTCAAATGGAATGCACTGTATACAAGCCAAAGTCTGCTTCTGTCCTTATTCGGTTATGAGTTCAGGTATCTAGTTGTCCGAATACAGAAGTAAAGTCAAAGCGCAAAAATGGAAGTGCCAGAATCATTGCCTGAATAGACTAATTTATATAGGGAGTGTGTCCACTAAGCAACGGTATTCCTAAAATTACATGGAGAAGTAGCGATAATGCTGAAAGCCCAAACAAATATCGTGCTATTGATCAAAGGACATTTACAGGGGACCAGTTCTCATTGTCACAGGACAAGAGCTTAGCAAGAACTATCAACATCACGAAGAGCTTCAGACTGCCGATTCTTTCATGTATGGATCTGATTGGATTTAACCCATTTGTTATCAATGAGTAGCCTTGTAGTCAGTGGGTATTCCAAATTGGGAGTGCGTGGGTATTCCAAAGTGGGGCCTCTCTTCTTACCTTCAAAAATGAAGTAAAAAACAGACATATTGGCATGAGAACACAGGTTGTGAGCGTACCATAAGTCCATAAAGTGGCAGTAGTAAAACGAGTGAACCAGAAGAAAAACCTGGACTCGCCTTTCTAAATGTGTTTCTTTGTTCTCAAGAACCAGTGGCTTTTTTTAGCCCACAACACACGCAAAGGGTCTGGGTACAACTCCTTTTCTGTTCTTGTTCATATAAAGACCATCATCAAGAACCTAATTGCATGGGTTCCTTGGTGTATCTACTGAGGATTCTCAATGTTTCACAGGTGCAAACCAATCAGAAGGGTGGTAAATACCCCCTTCCTTCTTTGAACTGACGGTTTGGAGTCTGTCAGTGAGACCAACTTCATCCATAATGGCAAAGAAGCTTGTCTGGCTTCATCGTGTATCTTTTCTTTTAGCCATTGCGTAAATAGAGTAAGTTGGGTTTGTTCCTGTAAACTAGTTTCCTTGGCTAATTGCTTCAAGTTAGTAACGTAAGTCAATGTGTCCTGATTTCCATTCTAGAAGTCATGAGACATTAGTTAAGCAGAAAAGATTTGGTCTGGGCAGTCAAACATTGCCTCTCTTACTTTTAAAAAAGAAAGTCATCCCAAAAAATGCCCAGATGTCACAATAGTAGCAGCCAAAGTCAGTAGTTTGTCTGCCATAATTGTATTTACACACCCCACCTTATAATTATGAGTACTCGTGTGAGTGAAAGGTGAACTGAATGGTATATACCCCCTTTGACTGTGATCTGCTCCTTGGTGTTATTAGGCTGACGAGACTGTGTGGAAACACGTGCTCTGGTGTGATACCTAACCTAAGAGACAACCACCATCTCCCATCCACCCTGTTAGTTTCTGCTGATGAAGGACAATAATCCAGAAACACATGTATCCAGAGAAACAAGTACTGCCTGTACCAAGACCTGGCAAACATTCTTCAAATGTGCCAGTAAATTAAAGTGACTGTACTCACTGTATCTACAGTAATGCATCTGGGTGGACTGGCATTGTTATGTCAAGCATTGTGTTTCTCTCCCTTTTATTCGTTTTCGTTGACCACGTACTTCTGTACTTTGGTATTAAAAGCGGTTGTCACCGTAATTTGGGGAAGTGGAGGCCACAGACTATAGACTAAACTCACCTGAAGTCTAGACTAGGGAATGTGAGAAAATCCAAAGGTGCACCTGCACCTATGGCCAGAGGATGTTACAGGCAAGTAGAGTGAAATACTATTTAACTTTGCATCACCAACTTTTTTTTTTAAGTTAGAAGGAAGATTATATATGGGGCGTTAAATAGCTGTTATGACAGCCATTACCTTCAGGCCCCAAACCCTTAACCTTTCTATGTGCTATAGACATCCCCAAAACACCACTGGAAGACGAGCTGTAGCTCCTACTGAAGTAGGCTGTCTTGGATACACCGGGGTATCTACGAGGAAAGGTGAATTATTGTTAGTGGAAGAAATAGCTGGAAGAACAGAGGGCACTTATCAAAGCTTAAATACTCTCAGGTAGCCTCACGAGTGAAAAACGTGAATTGTACGGGAGTCTTAGTGTCAAGAAGGAACAGAATAAGGTAGAAGATTTAAGAAAGGAAATCTCAAATTTGTACAACCTATTCCATGATCTTGAAGATGCCATGAGTGTGACACTGAATGTGTGTTGAAAAGATGCTTTGTTAATGCTGGAGAAGAACAGCTTATGGCAATTCTCTGTTGACTGTCGACATAAAGGGGGTCATTCCGACCCCGGCGGTCAAGGACCGCCGGGGCCGGGGTCGGCGGTAGCACCGCCAACAGGCTGGCGGTGCTCCGCCGGGCATTCTGACCGCGGCGGTACAGCTGCGGCCAGAAACGGAAAGTCGGCGGTGTACCGCCGACTTTCCGCCGCCCATGGGAATCCGCCATGGCGGCGCAGCTTGCTGCGCCGCCATGGGGATTCCGACCCCCTCACCGCCATCCTGTTCCTGGCGGTTCCGACCGCCAGGAACAGGATGGCGGTGAGGGGTGTCGTGGGGCCCCTGGGGGCCCCTGCAGTGCCCATGCCAATGGCATGGGCACTGCAGGGGCCCCCGTAAGAGGGCCCCACTTTGAATTTCAGTGTCTGCTCAGCAGACACTGAAATTCGCGACGGGTGCTACTGCACCCGTCGCACATCCTCCACTCCGCCGGCTCCATTCGGAGCCGGCATCCTCATGGAGGGGTGTTTCCCACTGGGCTGGCGGGCGGCCTTTTGGCGGTCGCCCGCCAGCCCAGTGGGAAACCCAGAATACCCGCGGCGGTCTTTTGACCGCGCAGCGGTATTCTGGCGGTTCCCTCCAGGCGGGCGGCTCCCGCCGCCCGCCGGGGTCAGAATGACCCCCAAAATGTTGTGATTTTCACCCCCATAAAAGAAAACATTTCTTCACCACATTTAGGCTGTACTGTCTCTCTTGAATATTAAGAAATTCTATTCCTTGCATAATATCACATGTGAGAAATGCCACTATACACATACAGACAATCGTCATATGTTTAGTAAGTCGCCAGAACTGAAAGACATTTGGAATAAGATCCTCCAGGTACTTCAAGAGGTTCTGGGTGAGGAACCTGGGTGAAGTCCAGTGATTCACCTATTTTTTGGGAGTACTAGCCCAAGAGGTGATAAGTACCAGAACTCACTGATTTTGTATTGTATTAGTATTTGTAAGAGTTAGGATACTCAGATATTGGTTGGAGAGTAGCCCTCTCATCCGTGAATACACTTGGATTGCAGGGTAGCTGCACAGGATGTATTCCATGTATCATTGTCTCAGGAAATAGACATAGCATCTCATTTAGACTGGCATGGCTTAAGGTTTGATCTTCAGACCAATGATCAGAAAATGGGAGCAGAGTTGAATAGGCTATTTTGTCTGTTTCCTGTATACCACACACCCAACCAGGGTTGCTAGAGTTTTATTCTGGCTTTGACCGACTTGAGGCCTTATTTAGTTTGACATTTAAGACAATAATTCACTGGAAAATATAAAAATATGTAGACCGTTTTAAAAGAAGTAGAATACTTGGAATTACTGAACTAATTGGTGACTTGGAAACATGTTTTATATGTATTATTTTTCCCTCAATGCTTTTCCTCCTCGAGGAGGTCTCTATTACAGGTGAGCCGGGAATTCGGATGTGTTATTCCCACACCTGAAATTACCCATACCGTAGGTATGGTTAACATAGAGGTGCAAGGATTCCACAGTATTTCAAGTTTTCTCCCGAGGGGTCCCTGAGAAAGGGGGATTACTATGGGAATACTGCATTAAATGTAATTCCTGATTTGGTCAGAAACAACATTTCTGTCAGAATTGCTAATCACACTTGTTTGACCAACCAAAGATGAATGGAAGAAGGTGTGCAAGCAAGAGTCTCCACTAATCTTGCACAGATGTTTCTTTTGACCGCAAAAACGTGCTGAGCTATATCCGGTGAGGTTATCTGCATGTGCCAGATGCAGGGAGATGGAAGCAGGATTCATGAATATGGTATGGGACTTCTTCATAATGCATCAATTTTGGGAAGCGGTGATATTGGCAGTACATAGACCAATGGGCACATTATCGGAGAGGTGTATTAAACAATGTCTATTCGGTAGTTTCCCAGAAAAGAAAGGTTACAAAATGAGATAAAGTTTTATAAACTTGGGAAAAGTACTTGTGAAATGTAGAATTGCAATATGTTGGATTAAAGACAGACGGTCTGGAATAGAGTGGGGGAGGAGAGATAGGGTAGAGTACAATACAAAATGTTGAAAAATCGACGGACAATCTAATTGAATAGGCTAAAATGATAAGACTGATTAGAGACTTACCAGATGCTGCCAGACCTCCATGAAAAATAGATTTAAGTTTTAGGTATAATGAGGGCTTTTGTGTGTCAATGAATGACAATAGAATTAAGGGAAACATAGAAGTGAATATTAATAGGCTGGAATATGCTGATTTGTAAAGAGCTGAATATATTGATGAGGAATGGGGGGAGAGATATTGCAATGTTGAACAAGTGATCGCAATTCAATTTATAGTAATTACTTATTGTCCCATCTGATGCTTATACCCAATTGAATAAGCCATTTGTTTTTATTTTGTTAAGGTAGTTGCCTTGTCCCCTGGTCTGACTTTAATAAAATTGGATTGTAACATGTGGATCAATGCTCTTTTGACAAGTTTAGGCATCAAGCCTCTTTCCCATGTAGGCACTTTGAACCTAACACAATGGCTTAGTGGGTCTATTTATGCAAGGGGGGCATACTCTTGTTTTGATGTTTGCTACTCCTGGTCTGGCTGAAAAATTATATTCACACCCAAAATATGTACGAAATCGCACCCCTCAAACCATTGGGGGCAGATCTTTACTTGTTCCTAGGCGAATGTCATTACCCAGAGCCTTCCAGACAATCTAGATGCCTCTGATGCAGACTTGTCTGAGCATTGTGAATCTCTTTGGCTACTCTCCGTAATCTCACTCTTGGCCCTGGACAAGCCAATACCAGTTTTATCTAGGTACAAGGCAAAGAAAACCATGTCAATTCCTTGGCTTTAGCAGTAATTAATTACTAGTAAGCAGCAAATCGAGGTGGCTGAAAAATCTGGCATTGTGACTTTACCATTGTCCCTAGTTAAGTGTTTAACTACGAGCTTAAATCAGCTCATGATTCCTATTTTTCTACACACACACACTTTTTCAGCTATTTGTAGCTATAAATGCCCAGAATAAAATCGTTAGGTTTGTTAAAGAACTGGCAGCTCTGAAATTTGGAAACCCCATAGAGACACAATCGCATTCTTGTGAGCTGTTATCCATGTATTTAGAAAAACAACCTCTTATGTTATTCCCTTTTGTTCATTTTTGTTTCTCCTTCCTTTGTGAAGTTTGCATTCTTTGATCTGCAACATATCCAAATTGCTGTGACAAAATTTAAATCTGCATCCCTGATGGTATAATTGCTCAGGAGATTAGGCCTGCCACCCTCACTTGCCTGTGTAAGATTCCCAACAGATACCTTTCTTCTTTTCTAAAGCTTTGAAAAAAGCCTTTAATGAGATTTGTCTTCAGCTCTGTATTGAATATCTGGGACCAAATAACCTTTCGAGAGCCAGCAGCACTAACCTTTCTGCTGACCCCCAAGGATGCAGTAATCCATGTTGAGACACTGGAACCTAGTTGACCCTGTATGCCATTTCTACATTGGCTGGGCACTGTTGAATGCTCTTCAAAGAGTAGAAACTGTGGCAGCCTGGTAGAAAACCATCTGCCCAGTTTTAAATGATCATTTCTTCTTCCTGCTCCCGTGAAACTTCTCCCCTGTGCCAGGAAAGGGCAAATGGCCATATGGACAAAGGAGGCTGGTGTTGCACCACAGAAATCCCAGCACTAATTTGGAACTGGACATACTTCTCTAGACCTGTAGTGCAAATGTGGGAAGCTCTCTTGCAACGTAAACCAATTTCCATTTAGGAACCAGTCTCGAAGACTTGGGGACTTTAAGGGTGAATAATATTTTATTAAAGTTCTGACTTCGAAAAACTGGGCGAAAGTGCCAACCCTACCTGAAAAAGGTGTTGGCAACTTCATCTTAGTGCTTTTTTCACCTTTTTAGATTTTTAGTGTGACGTTCAGGGTGGGGTGGGGGTGGGAGATGGAAAGCAGAAATGCTGAAGAGATATATTTGATATCCTGGTCCCTTCTTGACAACAGCTTCAGATCCTGCACCACTGAAGACTTTTTTAATTATTTAGGCAGTATAGAACCATAATCATATGCAATCAAAAACAGAAGTGCATTTCATATATCTGAATATATTAATTAATTAATTTACCCACATGTTCTTATTGGGACAAGTTGAGCCTTCCGTATGACACATATGGACCTGATTACGACCTTGGCGGATGGGGTACTCCTATGGAGCTTGTAAAATGGCGGGTGAGGTATCTGTCACATTTGTGACTAAGTATTCCATCCGCCAAGGTTGTAATTAGGCCCATAATCTCCTCAACACCCATTTCTTTGAGGGAAGTCTTGTTGATTGAGCCAAGCTGCCAAAGATTCGTTACAAAAAACAATCTTATTTTTAAGAATTCAGATTGTTGTAGTTTTATGAGGGTGAGATTTATGAGAGCTCAGTCAGACAATCGAATCCCCCATGACATGTGTGACTGTATGCACATAAATGTGTAAGCAGGTTGTAGTGGTGGATATGTATCAGAATGCTGGTGTGTGTGTGTGTGTGCATTTTTTTTTCTTTTTCTACCTTCAAGTTTTTTGACTGTCCTTGGTGCGTGCATCCGCTTTCAAATCTTATTTGTGTTTGTCACAAGTTCGTAAATAAGCCAGATTTTTTTACACCAGGATCCACACACAGATAAGTCACGTGAATGTGCATGTTTTTGTGAACCGTCAAGTAAAAAAAGCTGAAGATGGGAATGTTTATAAATGCATGTATGCATTTGTGTTTATCTGTCAAAAGACACACATATGTGCACGTGCGCGCACACACAAGACCTGATTTATGAAAAGTTAGTGCCTCCTTTATGTCATTTTTTGACTCAAAAGTGGAGTTAACTTACAAAATATTTTGTAAGTTTGCGCCGATTTTGCGCCACAAAATGGCATACAGGTGGCGCTAACTTTTCATAAATCAGGCCCACAGTCTCTAATGGGCATATTTATACTTTTTGATGCACAACTGCACTAATGAAGCACCAGCTTGCGCCATTCCTGAGCACCAGCCGGGCGCCATATTTATGGAATGGCGCAAGCCGGTACAAAGGGTCAACTAGCGTAAAAAAAAAGACTTTAGCCGGGTGGGGCTGGTGGTATAGGAGAAGGGGGTTTTGCACCAAAAAATGACGTTAGGATGGTTAGAGGCAAAAAAAAATGTGTCTAACCAGCCTAGCATCATTTTTTGGCGCAAAACCATCTATACCACGTGACTCCTGTCTTAGAAAAGACAGGTGTCATGCCAACCACCCCAATGGTCAGCACAGGGGACCAGTGTCCCCTGGGCATGGCCACTGTCCCTGTGCCATGTAGGGGGCCCCAGGTTGAGCTCTCAATGGCACTTTGATTAAAAAAAATAAATTACTAACCTATACTTACCCTACTTACCTGGTATGGGGTCCCCCATCCACCGGTGTCCCTCTGGTGTGGATAGGATTGTCCCTGGGGCTTGCGGAGGGCACGTGTGGACCCATTGCATGGTGTTTAACCATGGAAATGGGTCTACAGGTCCCCTAACGCCTGGTCTGACCCAGGCGTTAAGTAATGGTGCAAAGCAAGCTTTGCACCATTATTTACCCCCTCCTCCTACCCGTGCATCATTTTAGCATGGGGGATAAATATGGGGCTATGGGGTTAGCACCATTTTTTAGATGGGAACACCTACCTTGCATCTCATTGATGCAAGGTAGGTTTATACGTCAAAAAAATGGTGCAAACTCCAATATTTTGATGTTAGATGGGTCTAATGTCAAAATATAAATATGGAGTTAGTTTTGTGCCAAATTTGCGTAAAAAAATGACTCAAATTCAGCACAAATGGAGTATAAATATGCCCCTCTGTGTCTCAGACACATACATGCATGTGTGGGCACACACAATCTCTCTCTCCCACACACACGACTACTGAATGGCAATTTTGTGGGCTGCTGCTAACCGGGAGAACTTTAACTGAGAAAATGGCGGTTGAATCACGATTCCTTCTAGGACACATGACTTTATGGATGAGACTGGTAAAATTAAGTGGGCATACAGGGTGAATTACACAGGTGCTAGAAGCTACTAAATTACATTTGTGGGAAAAAGACAAATAGATGCGCTTACATAACAGAGGTATCTTACTGTGTTATGTGTGATTGTCTAACACATAAACCATTAGGGGGCATATTTATACTCTGTTTGCGCTGGTTTTGCGCCATTTTTGCTGGTGCAAATCCGGCGCAAACTTAACTCCATATTTATACTTTGGCAAAATATGGAGTTAGAGTCATTTTTTGGATGCGGGAAACTACCTTGCGCTACTGAGATGCAAGGTAGGCGTTCCCGTCCAAAAAATGACTCAAACACCCGTGTATCATATTTATCCATCTGGGTGAAAATGGTGCACAGGAGGGGAATGGAGCTAAAAAATGACTCTAAACCCGATTTGCGTTGAATTTTAATGCCTGGGTCAGGGCAGACATTAAAATGGGGCAAAAACACCACTACTAAAAGAAAACTCACACAAGCAACATCATTGACCAAGAAGGAGGACATGGAGGTGATATTCATGCAGTATGCCAGAAGACGCTGAGTACAGGACCAACAGCAGCAGCCACCACCACACCAACGTGGACCCCAAAGGCAACGCAGAAGGCAGGACAGGATAGGATATTCGGGACCAGGACAACCCTCATGGGCCTCAGGGAACACAAGATCATCCAGAGGTACAGACTAAACCGGCAAGCCATACACCAGCTGCTGCACAACATTGAGCCACAGTTGGCCCCCCACATCATTCCACTGGAGACCAAGCTGCTAGCTGTTTTGCACATGTTGGCAAGTGGCTAATCTCAAACCACTGGTGCCTTGGTTGCTGGGATCTCACAGCCCTCATTCTCCGCCTTCCTTACCAAGGTACTGGATGCCATCATCTCTCTCACGCCCCACCACATCTACTTCCCCAACACACAGCAGAAGCAGCAGGAGACCAAACAGGGCTTCTATCAGATTAATGGCTTCCCGCACATGCTTGGTGCCATAGACTGCACACATGTCCGGATTGTGCCACCTGCTGCAAACGAGCACCTATACTGCAATAGGAAGCACACACATCCATCAATGTGCAGACTATTGTGGATCACCAAGGATTGTTCACAAACATCATGGCAAAGTATCCCGGGAGTGTCCATGACTCATTCATCTTCCGCCACAGCACCATCAACCGCCACTTCTAGGATGGACGATATGGCAATGGCCTCCTTGTTGGTAAGTACAGAAACCTAATAACTTACACACAGCACAGCAACCCTGTACGACACACAACACATACACCACTACATTGACATGTGGCCAGGAACACACTGAGGTGTGATACTGCTACTCATCTGTGATATCCTGACCCATTCGGACACACACCTATGGACAAATTATGTATGCAAATAACAATCAATGCCACACTAGAGCCATACGGGACCAATCTCAAACCACACTGTGACAATGACATGGCCTTAACTGGCAGTACAACTTGGAAGATGAACCTTCCAATATCACATAAGGCTACAGTCAATCCCACACACTTACAAGCAATACGTCCTGTGTAAGGGCTGTGTAATGTGTGTTGCTGCAGTTCAAACACCATGACACATAGCATGATGACATTGACTCAAATGAAGGTGATCTGGAATGATGCAGGCAATAACAATATCTCACATCACTCCTGGGGTGACATTGGCAGCTAGCAATTAGGGAGTGGACTGTGCCATTTAAATATGTGGATGTGACACTAATGCAAAGTGCACACAGCTACGCATACTGATTGCGACAATTACCCATACACATAACAGATGTACAGAGAGATGGACCTCCTAACACTGAAACCATCACCCCCACAACCAAGTGAGCCAGTTCACCTGGAGCAAGTTCAGGAGTGGAGGTGCACGGTTGCATATGAGCCAACTGGCTGAGGGTACTAAAATAGCTTTGCAGAGAACTTGTCACACATTGGATAATTGTGCATTATGAACAGTGAACACTTCTGTGCTGCCAACGTATGGAGATGTGTCCTGCATTGTCACATAGCCAAATCACAGGGCCTCACTATTGCATTCCACCTGCAATTACATATGTCCAATTGGATGGGATGTCCAGGCTATATAGCGCAACCATGTCACCACCACAGTGGAACCTATTGTGTGTTTGCATGTATCATGTCACCTCCAGTGAAAGCACACGGACACATCTTCCTCACTCCATAACACATGGGAGAAACACACTGAATAGAAAGTTTACAAATATAACACGGATACTAGCCCAATCTGCCAAACTCCAGTTTTGCCAGTCAAACAACCCAACGCAGAAAGCACATCACAGAAGCCTAGGATCCCACACAATACCACAAACACATATGAGTCACACACTACACAAGATAACAACTGCCATGTGGCCTGACAATCATCGTGTAAACAACAAAAAAATACTTACACACTGTTTCTCTTTCAGCTGATCAGGGTTACGGGATCCAGCCATGGATCATGACCCCATTTGCCAACCCAAGCACAGCAGCAGAGGGGGCCTATAATGAGGCACATCGGAGGACACACACCATTGTTGAGCGTGCCTTTGGCATCCTGAAGTCCAGATTCAGGTGCCTGGACATCACCAGAGGCAGCCTCCCATTTTCCCCAGAATTGGTCTGCAAAATCATTCTGACCTGTGCCATCCTGCACAACATTTGTGTGAGGAGGAACATACCCCTCTACGAACCAGAGCCACAAATGCCTGACGAGGGGGAGGAGGAGGATGCTGGTTGGGAACATGAGGGGGACCAGCCCAACACAGCTGCAGGAATGCAGCGCAGACAACAGATTGTACAGAACGTCTTTGAACTCTGATCACCATCACCACTTTGTCATCATATGTAATTAAACACCTTACTTCATCACTAAATCATGCTCTGGGGAATTATTGATGCATCACATGATCTCTAGGAATCAGAATCAGGGTATTACCTCATGGAGCATTCAGGAATACAAATTTGCATACTCCAGATGCCACTTCACCTTTGAGGGGTATGGATGTACAGCAAACATCATACATAGCTTAAATGACATAGATCCTGTTAATATCACATTTGAACGGCAACATCATAGGTACACAGCTATGATACACTTCCTTGTTGCCAACATGGTCCATTGCAGCATATGACACACAACTAAGACACCATCAATCCTAAGGTAGAAAAGTGCATCATACATGAGGCAGTGGATGTGCAATAGCATTGGCAACATGAATGTATGACCAGACCCTTGACAGCAGTAAGTGTGACATCAGCTATCTCTGCAAGGAGCATGTGTGACAACAAATGAATCAAACATGGAAATGGTTAGCACAAGTGCCCCAGGTATGACAAGCATTGCTCACAACACATGCCCTTCGCAGACCATCCCAGGTAATAACTCCGGCCACTGCCATGTATTAAGTCCCTGACCACTCTTCTCTAGGGTGCGCTGCAAATGGACTATCTGGACTCTGAGACTCATCATCTACACTCACCCAGACTCCCATTCTCACTCCTGTGTGTTTACCTCTTCATTATGACATGGTATAGTTAGAGCACATCAGTCTGCATGGACTTCAGGTCTGAGAATGCACTGCCTGGTAGTCGGTAAAACCTGTAATCTGCTGTCCATTGCTTCCCATGTGAAAGGTCCGGTTTGTCCTTTGAACTAGATGATCAACTCCAGGACTTCTGAGAGAATGAAGCTACACACATCTGTGAGCACCCTCGTGTAGCCCAGCCATTAGACACTGCCCTGCCCATGTTGATGCCTGGAACTGCTCAGAGGCTGCCATTTCCTGAATCTCCTTGTTGTGCATTGCCGTACAAATCATTTGTGTACCAGAGTCCTTGGGGCATGCGTAACAGTGCAGAGTACTGTACAAACTGATCTCAGTACCCACAGTGTTGTTCCTGCTTGCCCCAGTCAGACTCTGCTCACTGTGTATTTGCCTTCTCCATGTTCCTAACTGACAGAGCCTGCATCCTGTTAGCCAGACTGCTCCCAGTCTTTGCGTGAACCAGAGACGTTTCCTGTGGGTACATTTGCCTCATAGTTGCATTCCATGCCCGCTGTTTCCTCTTGGGGCATTGGGTCTGGTAGGTCTGCAATGATCCCAAAAATGTATAGTACATTTAAATCCGTTAGCTAATTGTTTCATGTTCTGGGACATGTATTCAAATGGGCTAATCCTGCCCCCATCCCTTGTCTGGTTTAGCATGTCTTCATAAGTGCCAAACAGTGACATTGTGCAATGGCTGTATGCATGGATTTGGTACTGTGCCTCCAGCCCAAACAACAAGGAATGCCAATGTGTATGTAAGGACAAAACATGTTTGTGCCCTGCGATCCAGACACAGATTCACTTCTGCCGCAACCTTTTGATGGCGCGTGCATGGTGACTAAATGTGAGATCAATCAGCACAGAGGCATTGATGTTCCCTGGAGCAGTGGGAATATCAGAGGCCAACCTGTGTACAAATGTAGGGATGGAATCTGCATGATACGCCATTACTGATCCTAACATATCTGAGCACACCAAGGTTTCCCTTTCCTCAGCCTCATGAAGTTTCTGCTGTGCCATAGCTGGCCTATTCCATGTATGCTTTCCGCTGATCTTTGGCCTTTGGTCATATCTGCTTTGAAGGAAACTATGTTGATTCAAGGTTTGGCTCCACAGGCTCATGGTTAGACCTGCACGTAACTGTGACACCATAGAGGCCAATACTGACACAGGGTACACATGGCCACACCCTTGAACTGGACACCTTTGTGCAATGAACCAGTGCAAATATGGGAACACATGCAGCATGGTCTGCTGGTGCTCCACAACCAGAGGACAAACATTGGTCAGTTACATGAGTCAAACTGTGGTGTACATAACAACTATAGGATTGGCTTTGTGACTCTGTGTCACAAACACTGTACCTACGTATCATGGTCAAATGCCTGACTCATGGTCAGTAGGCACACAAGTGACCATGAAGTGGTAGTCAACATTTCATTACTTGTGTGGGCTAACATATCTGACATGGCCATAATCAACCGTCTCCTATCTAATATGTGTAAAGTCAGTCATGGGAACTAATATGTCCATGATATCCAGCAAGTACACACAGCATAAGAGGCAACAGATCTTACAAACACAGATCCTGACTGTGGACCTCATTGAATGCCATCTGATGGTTATACCCATTTGTAACACATACATACCTGCACATTACGCCAAATGTCCAGTATGCCGGTCACACCGAGTCACAACAACAATTTGAACAGAAAATACACACACATAAACACACATGCCATGAGTCTATCTCATTAGCAGCGTAGCCCTGCTGTCCTCTTTTGATGCAACACCTGCTCAACCTTCAAAAATCAATTACATTTTGAAAGTTTTAGCAGCTGTTGCGTCACTGAAGAGAGCCCATCCTGCCCAACAACATGAGTATCATGGGCTGCGGTAGTAAGGTCTGCCACATGTGCCCAAACACTAGAACACACACTGGAGGTCAGATCATCATAATCATGTATAGAAATAGGGCACATGCATGTTAAGAAAATAGTAAAATCACTCAAACACAGTGTAATTCTGAAAATTTGACGCAAACGTGTCAAAAATAGATGCATATGCGTCAAATTTTGACGCACATATGTTAAAAAATGACGCTCACACATATTACTAAGTCACAAAAGAGAGTACGGGGTTTTTTGGAAATATAAATGGATTGGAAGTGTGCTAATTGCGTCACCATGCCAGTCCTAAATCTCAACTAGAGATACAACGCGGGGTGGTTCACGGTCTGTGGAGGGAGATTTCCTTTACGGACTAGGTGGTCTCACACACTATATAGTGTCATGCTTCATCATATGACCACCTAGCCCCACCCAGGTAGGGCAATACCACCTGGGCGGACTCAACCTCGCTGTTAAAGGAACAGGAGGGAGTGCGTAAATTTAGTTAGATTTCTGGAAAGATAGGGATCCAGCTATGCTATGGGAATAAAAACACCTACTCAGATACCAGGGTGAGTTTTAATAGAAGGTTCTGTGTGGTGTGTTTAAAAGGAATGGGAGACCAGTGTGAGAACAATGACTCACAAGGTCACCTATCTAGCCGACATGTTTCTGCCCTTGTGATTGAGCTATGGAGGGTCTCTGGGCATTCATCAGGGCGTTGGATCCCTGTAGCGGATGCTAATAGCGCGCTGCAGTTTAATTCGCAATAGGAAAAAACGTGGGAAGGGAAGGAAGGGCCTACCTTAGCCAAGGGAATACCTGGGGAGAACCTATGGTAAATACAATAACAGACCAAAATTGGCAGTGAGAAAGATAATTCACGGCAAACCACGGCACACGTGACAAAATATCATGCATAACACAATAGTAATGATTGCAGGTAGAACGGTCGCAGCAATGCAGGTTATGCGCGGCGATCGGTAGGTCAGGGAAGACAAATCCTTACCCTAACAATAAAGGCTACTAGCCTCTGGTATCCTGGAGAGGGAGCGTCCCCTTATAGTCAGACTCTAGGGTTATAAAGGGGAGAGAGCAGAAAAGGAGTAAAGAAGAAAAATTATATATGAGAGAATAGGGATAAGACAGGGAAAAAAGAGAAAAGAAAAGGAGAAGAGAGGAAAAAAAGAAAGAAGAAGAAAAAGAAGAAGAAGATGAAGAAAAAAGAAAGAAGGAGGAAGGAAAAGAGAAGGAAAGAGAAGGGGGAACAAAAGGGAAAAAAAGGGGGAAAGAAAAGAGAGGGAGGGAACAAAAGGGGGTGGGGGCAAAAGAATAAGAGGGCTGTAAAGCAAACGTGGAAAGGAAATTAAAGAGAAAGAAAGAGAAAAAAAAGAAAAAAAGGGAGAAAGGAAGAAAAGAAAGAAAGAAAAAGAAGAAGGAAAAGGAAGAAAAAAGGAGAAGAAGAAAGAAGACAAGGGGAGACAGTTATTGGAGAAAGAAAGGAGGGCAAATAGACAGAAGAGCAGAAAAGAAAAGAAGAGAAGAAATTCTTATCTGTGTATCCATCGATGGTAGACTCACTGCATCAAAGGTGGGCGCTCGCTGTGCGCCTATACCGACCTCTCTGTCAGGACCGCTTGGGTAAAGTGACCTGAAAGTGGTTGGTTTATATAGTACTCATAATGGGGATAAATTGCCTGCAGCTGTAGATAATCACCGTCGCGGCCCGGGGGCCGGAAGTAATACGAGCTGTGAACGTTTTGTGCACCGGACTGGCTTGTGGTCCCTTCGGAGGTGCCGAGACCCGGAAATGGTCGTAAATGGCCCACGGAGTGTGGGGTACTCGTTAATGGCGTAATCACACAAGACCAAGCCCCCTCCGCGAGGGCCGAGGTTGCCGCGGTCAATGACCGCGGCTCTGTGAAAGCCCTGTGAGGGCGGGGGCGCGATCCCGCTAAGGCTGCCGGGAATTGTAGTTCCCGTGCAGCCATGCGGGTCGCCGTCACTCGTAAGCCGGGAAAAGAAGTGTCCTGGCTGCGTGTGATGTTCGAGAGAGAAAAAGGGGTGACAAAGAGAGAAGGAGGGGGGGGCGGGGTGGGTTGGTTGGAATGTGAAGGGGTGAGAAAGGGAGAGGGGTGAAGGGGTGAGAAAAGGGAGAGGGGTGGGGGATGTGTATTCAAAAATTGTATTAAAAATAATAATAAAAATAAGAATAAAAATTAATAAGAAGGAGTGGGAGTGGGGGAGTGTAGGACAGAAGGGGATGAGAGAAAGAGGGGGAAAAAAGGGGAGAGGAGGACACAGTGAGTAAAAAAGGGGGAGGAAGGAAACGGCAGGGAACAAAGAAGAGCAACGGGGAAGGGGGAAAAAAAGGGGGGGAAGAACAGGGGGAAGGAGGATTTCAAGGAGAGACTGCAGGTCGATAAGGAGAAAGGAGGGGAAGGGTGGAGAAAAAGAAGAAGGGAAACGTATGGGCGAGAGATAAAGACAAAGGGAGGAAAAAGGAACAGAGGGGAAGAGAAAGGAGTTGAGAGGCGGGGAGGGGAAGCAGCTCCGCCAGCGATGTGAGAGGGAGGTGGGGAAACAAGAAGGGGGTTCTAATTGTGAAGAGAGAACCACGGTATCTCGTCATTCAATCCAGCCATGTCGGTATGCAATCTCCAGATCCAGATTTGTCTTCCCTGACCTACCGATCGCCGCGCATAACCTGTATTGCTGCGACCGTTCTACCTGCAATCATTACTATTGTGTTATGCATGATATTTTGTCACGTGTGCCGTGGTTTGCCGTGAATTATCTTTCTCACTGCCAATTTTGGTCTGTTATTGTATTTACCATAGGTTCTCCCCAGGTATTCCCTTGGCTAAGGTAGGCCCTTCCTTCCCTTCCCACGTTTTTTCCTATTGCGAATTAAACTGCAGCGCGCTATTAGCATCCGCTACAGGGATCCAACGCCCTGATGAATGCCCAGAGACCCTCCATAGCTCAATCACAAGGGCAGAAACATGTCGGCTAGATAGGTGACCTTGTGAGTCATTGTTCTCACACTGGTCTCCCATTCCTTTTAAACACACCACACAGAACCTTCTATTAAAACTCACCCTGGTATCTGAGTAGGTGTTTTTATTCCCATAGCATAGCTGGATCCCTATCTTTCCAGAAATCTAACTAAATTTACGCACTCCCTCCTGTTCCTTTAACAGCGAGGTTGAGTCCGCCCAGGTGGTATTGCCCTACCTGGGTGGGGCTAGGTGGTCATATGATGAAGCATGACACTATATAGTGTGTGAGACCACCTAGTCCGTAAAGGAAATCTCCCTCCACAGACCGTGAACCACCCCGCGTTGTATCTCTAGTTGAGATTTAGGACTGGCATGGTGACGCAATTAGCACACTTCCAATCCATTTATATTTCCAAAAAACCCCGTACTCTCTTTTGTGACTTAGTATTGTGTTTGGGGAGTCGAGTACGATGGGTGCCTTTTCTTACTCCCTTATACTCTCCCTTTGTGTACGCTCACACATATTAACCACCAATTGGTCCCTAGAGTGAATTCCACCAACGCACACCAGGCATGCGGTCAACCATTGCTAATCTATTGAACCTTGAATGCGTGTGGATTTTCACACATATGCGTCAGAATTTATTGACGCGATCCCCGTTAGCGTCATTAAATTTTGACGCAATACAAAAAAAACGGCCGTGAATGAGACAGGAAGTGATGTAATAGGATATCCTATTTCCTGAAATGGTACAGTGGGTGTACTTTCACTTTCACTTTGCAGTCTCAGATTATTCTAGACTGTGTGGCTGTGTTTTGAGTTGTCTCTGTGTGGAAATTGTGATTTTGTCTCCTCTGTGCCCTCTATATTGTATTTTTGTCTGTTTGTAAGTGTCTCTGGTAATCTGTGTAAGTTTATATCTGTAATTTATTGTATTTGTCTTTGTACTGTTGAGAGTTTGTTTGTGGGTAGCATTAGTTGGGGTAGTGTTGGGCTGTCTGGGTGTTATATAAGTTTACTTTTACAATCCTTCTTTCCCTGTATCTCCCTCTTTCACCTGTCCTTTATTGTCAGAAATGTGTAGGCGACGTCTGGGGAGAATGGGTGAGGAGGAGCTGGGTGGTTTCATTTGGCTAGTGAGCCATTTCTTCCCCCTGATGTTAGAGGCTGGAGGCAGGGTGATACAGGGGTATCACACGGAGGCGAGGAAGCTCAGGTGGTCCAAGGTGCTGCATCACCTGAAGCGTGTCTACAACACCCAGTGCAATGACCACCAGATCAAGCATCACTGCGCTGACCTTGTTGCCAGGGAGCAAGACCTGCTGGACCACCTGGGTGTGATGATTGGTGGCCCTGTTGGTGAGTACAATGCAGACTAAGGTGCACATTTAAATGCTCTGTACTGACAGTAGCAGATTTGTTGATATGCAGCATGCAATGTTTGGGGACATGTGGAATGCAAGTAAAACATTTAGCCCCTGATTCATATTTATTTTTGCACTGCATTACTGTCATTGGTTGACGCAAAAGTTGCACAAACTTACAAATCACAATTTGATTTTGTCAATTAGTGCTGCAGTGACATCAATTGATGATGGTAATGCGTCTCAAAGTAATGGTTTCTTCATGGTCTGTGAGTGTACCAGGAACGAGATGTGTTTCACATGCCATACCAAGTAATGAATGTAGTCCACAATATTTCAAATACATGTCAGAACTGTATTCATGGACATACTTACAAAGTTCTCCTTATCCTCGGGTAAAATCCCAGGCAGATACCTCTACTTGGTCTGTGCAGCATTTACATGAGATTTTGATGGCAAAGGAATGCACACGGGCAGAAAGCTAAATGCTTGCTGCTACTTTTCATAGCTGTAGTGTAAAACATGAATCTAATGCTACACATTGAAGGATAAAATATAAGTACTAGGCCTCTGTTTACTGTTTGTGTGTGTTCAAATTTGCATTCGGCACAATTGCTGGGACAGAGCTGATGCATTTGCCATCTGTGTAACTTAATAGCCATGCAATTCTCATGAGTCTATGGGTCATCATGGGATGCCTGAACTTTGTGAATGCATGGTCACAATTTCTTCATTGCATGATGTTGTGCAAGTGACCCCTGCCACTTCCATCATACATATTAAGTGAGGAAAGAGTTTGCTAGGTTATGTTTGGTACACCCCTGCTGAACTAGTGCAGCATATGTACAATGGTAAACTTCACAGTATGTAGGGTATCACAGACATGGGTGTGTGCTAAGGTCAGCAGGCCAGCATTCCTGACACTGCAGCCATTCCAAAGGGGCATAAAAATAGAGACCTCCCTGATCAAGAGTGCCGCTGTGGGACATTTGCTAAACCATGTTTCAATTAAGGGACAGTGTCAGTTACTTGCATACCCACAGATCACCCAACTTGGCATATGTGAGATGATGGATGTGGCTAACTGTGATTTGCAATTCCTGATTTAGGTACACAGGGCAATGAGTAAAACTTTTCTGGTGCAATGATTACACCTGTGCCCCTGCATTCTGTAACATATGATACACATAGGCACTGTCAGCATTTAATTCTATGTCATCTGGATGTAGATAATTGGCCAATCCATCTCTAGCTTAAGATTGTCATCATGTAACACACAGGATCCCTGCCATCATGGTGTCATAGGGGGCATATACAGCTCTGGGTACACTGGCAATGTGGCAGATGTAACCTACAGACAACACATGCACACATATTATGGACCATAGTAAGCATAATAAATCACCATCTAAATGCAACCCACATGAGCAAGAAACAGTAACTGATTGTCCCTTGATGCACAAGCCACAAACCCTGAGTGACTGGTACAGCAGTGCACCAGGAATGTGGCTTTGCATGTCTCTCATGACAACAAATGGAGAAATGGAGAACCCTCTATCAATGATTCTGCACCCAATGGAGTCATCATGGTTGCCACCACATGATTGTTAGGCCCATTACATGTGTGCTTATGTGTGTGTGTAGCACTCACTGGAGTGACAGAGTTAATACATGTCTGCAGTGACATGTCTGTTGGGATGTATACATGGCTGAGGTGCAGCTCTACCATGTACAATGTCACACACAGTGAGTTTTTTTTTCCAAGTGTTGTACAGTGCGCAGACATTGATCACATTTCATCCTTCCATGTTTTACAGGTGGACCAGGCCCCTACTCAGTCAAAGAAGTGGCTCGATTTGCGGACCCAGACACATACAGTAAGTGTTGGTATGTTAGTTCTGTGTTGTGTTTGCAGCTGGTGTGTGATTGACTCCTGTGTGTCGGACACATAGCAAGGTATGATGTTCTGCGACATGATCTGATATGTGACTTGACTGGAGTGTGACTTGTTTTCCCATATGTGATTTGGACAATCCGTGGTGTGGAGTCATATTTTGGGAATATAGTGCTGCACTGTAGGCATGGGCAGGTGAACAGGGTGATATTTGTTGCTACATCTCTGCCAAAATAGGTTTTTGAGCTAACCATTTTAATGATTCCGTCAGCAAGTCAAACCCTGAGTGACACAGACCAGTGATGCCAAAGTATTACCCACAGACTTGGCCCTACCTGTTTACTGATGAACATGTAGGACTGTATGTTTGACTTCCTATCAGCACCTAGCTTTACATGTGGTGCTACGTTTATGTGGCACTTGAGTAGAATGTCAGAGGTGTACATGCAGCTCAAACCCAGATGGGGGCTTGCATCTATGTGCTTGTGTTTTTTAAAGGTATTAGTGATATCCAATGATGTGGACAATTGTCCGTAACTGGGAACATAACTGTGGATGTGATTGTCCAAATTTTGTGTCTGTCCTAGTCGTTAGCCCTCCCTACCTGTGGTGGACTGACTAAACCCATGGACACCTGTCCACAGATCCATGGCTGTCCTTGATGTTTGAAAGTATGTTTTGAATGTCCATCACCCACTTAGGCACAGGGTTAGACTTATGAAATATGTGTACCTTGGTGTGAGGATCCCAGTGTCGGAGACATACATGTAATCCCAACAATCATTTCTTCCAACCTAGGATATCCCCTCATGCTTAGCAAGTGCATACCGTCCTGCCAATTCCACATAGCAGTTACGGATGATGTGGCCTTTGATTGTCATCCATAAGTCAGTAATTACTTGGCCTGTCACATGTGGACTACTTGCAACATTTGTTGTGTGACTAATAGGCCGAAAAATTATGCCTGGATCATTTATGTGGATACACACCTTTTAGAGCATTGCTGTGCTGTTAGATAGGAGATGTGTAGGCTGCGTTGTCATGTAATTCCTCATGGACAATCTATGATCTGTACTGTGATTTGTACAGTTTAAGCGGGTTTGAGGAAGTGTTTGAATGTCATCAGTAGATGTATCACACAATGATGGAACTAATGTTTGGCTTCCTCTCTTCTTTACAGCTGCCAACATGGATGCCACACAGATTGCCCAATTCCAGAGGAGGGCAATGCGTTACCGTCACATTCTGGAGGTTGAGTCTGGGTTCTGCAACATGGCACGACGTCATCGCCATGAGAGAGCCACAGGGGTCTGGAGGGCATTTTCCCAAGGGGGGATATCTGTGCCCAAAACATCTGCCACCACCAGCACCACCACCACCACCACCACCCAAGTGGCACAAGGATGGCAACCAGCATTGGAGGTCCCTCAGCCTCGTCTGCTCCTGGCCCACTGACAGCAGCTCCTGCACCTCCACCTCCAGCAATGGCACCAGCACATTCAGCCACTAGTGGCACACAGACCACTCCTGCTGCAGTCATTGACAATGGGGAATGGCAGGACATGCGCAGTGACATACAACAGATGTTGCGCAGGATAGACAGGCTGCAGCAGGAGGTGGCCCAAATTAGCAGACGACTGCGTGCAATCAAGAGGATCCTGCGGAGGGCCAATCTGTGACTCTTGGCCCCTCAGCCATGATTCCCTACCCTCCCTCCTCTTTCCTGGTTTTCCAATTTTGTGGGTTTAGGGGGCATAGTGTTAGGTTAGTATAAGTGGGTTGGGGGTGGGGGTATAATATTTTTAGATGTGTAGTTTTTTGTGGGTGGGTGGGGGGATGATGTTGGGGTTTTTGTGTTTAAAAAATCAAAGAAACAAAAAAATATATAAAATTATAAACAAAAAATTATCAAACAAATATATATTTGTTTAGGATAAGATAGTATGTGTTTAGGTTAGAATATGTTGTCCTCCATTTGTCCCGTCATATAAGGAGGGTGGGGGGGTTGATGTTTAGAGTGTTTAGTTAAATGTGATAAGTAAGTTTAGCTTAGTTTAGTTAGGGCCAGTTGTGGGTAATGTGTAGTTAGGATAGGTTAGGTTAGTTAAGGTGTTTCCCCTAGTTATTTTATCATTTTTTACTGTTAAATAAATATTTAGGTACTCCTTTGCAGTATGTGTCATCTGGTTGGGGATCAGGGCCTTGGCATGGGTGAACAGTGTTAATTGAGTATTAGCATGTGTGTCCCATCTTGCATCCAAATCCCATGATTGACATGGTTATTCCCAATTCCAATTGAGCTGTCACATTGGCAGCTACACCAAAGCAACTTCTCATCGCATCTGCCATCCATTGAGGCCACCACTCAAGGTTACTAGGGTTACCACTGTGCTGTTTAGTTTGGACGTGTATTTTCAATCTGTCATCGTTGGAGACCTGATTTGGGATCTTGGGCAATGTGGTACGTCTGCCTGCAGCCTGATGTTCATGTCAACCCTGATAAGGTGAGTGATGGTATAATCTTATGTAGTATTGTATACATTACTCCCACCTATCATGTCTTACATTGAATTTCCAGGACACATTTTTAACCATACACTCATACAGATCCATTCCTGCTGTATGGTGTGTGTGTGATTAAAGTGTATAGTCAGATGTCACATAACTAAAGATTGTTTTGAAGGGATTTTGGAACACATTGATTTTCACCTTGAACATCCTTTGAAGCCGAGTGTTTCTGACCAACACAGCATTTTACAGTTAGATTCCTATTTACTACAGAAATGACCCTCATGAAGGGCAGATGATGATACCATCCAGCCCCCAGTGCATAGTTATCAGCCCACATTGTTTCAACACTGTTGTATTGACATTCTATAGCCCTTAAATGTGACATACATCACTCATCTCCTACACAGTTGATGTGTCACATTACACAGAGACAAAGTGGTTGTGTAACTGCTATTTATTGTAAAGTGCTGTAGTGCAATATCTAAAAAGTCCAGGATTGTGAATGCATTAGTGTGACGCATTTGATTGTGATAGTGCAATGGTGCAATGGGACATATCATTGAACATGGTGGGGTGAAGTATCATACAGTGCAGAGGAACAAAAATTAACAATGAGTTAGTGAGAGACAATCACAGAGCATAGTGTCAAGGTAAACAGTAGGGTGGAGAGCAGTGCATGTGAGCAGCCGTTGCAAGACTGGCATGTTGACAAGCACAGGACCTAGATTGTAAATAGCCATTTGGCGTGGAGTTCGGCTACTGGGTACTCTTACAGTTGAATGTGATCTGTTCCACGTCTTCCTCTTCTGATGTGTGTGTTGTCTCCTCTGCCCTTGGTGGTGGTGGGTTTGAAGGGGCGACACACACTTCAGTGTTTGAAGACGTGGAATCAGGAATCCCGGTAGCTGCCAACTGTGGAACAATGTAGGGCATTACTGCAGCAAGGAGGAGCTGCTGGTTCTTGAGAATAGCAGCCACATCACTGTGGTAGGCAGCTAGGTCGACATTCGTGCACGTGTTGAGAAGTATGTTGTTGGAGGTGTTGTGTCAACTCTCTTACAGCTGTGCTGATTTCCTTCACACTTTTGTCAAGTTCATGCATGATTGTAGTTAGCCCTTGCATGGCTGCTGCCTGTTCTGCAGTTGACATCATGCACGAACGCACCCCCTCTAGGCTGGCTGCCATATTTTGCATACCCACCGCACTTCCCTGGCCAGCTCCCGCTGTATTCCAACTACACTCCTCTCAAAGCTGGTGCCAGTGTCCCCAGAGTCCACATCTGGGTTGGAGCTGGCAGGTCGTACAATTGGGGTAATGGGTGGGTCCTCTGTGATGGCTGCTACTTCTGTGCTCCTCCTTGTGACTGAAGGTGGGGTCAGGAGGGTTCCAAGTACATCATGGAGGGTCTGCTGGCTGATGGTTGTCAGCTCGTCATCCATGTCATTCGGGTGGTCCAGGACAGGCATATCCCCCGGAGAGCCAGCGTCCTCTGAAATGGGAAAGGGTACAATTAGTGTGTCTGTGTTGTGGCATTTGTAATGTGACATGCCTGAGTTCCTATTAGTTGCACATTGTGATCTTGGTTCCTGTTCATTGTTCCTGTCATTAAGATTAGCACTCTCCCAGTCCTATGCCCCACATGCATGTCACATGTAGTGTGGGCAGTTTGGTGAAATGTGTGCCTCACATCCTCTAGGTGTATGTTCTGGCCAAGTTGTATGTTGCCACCTTTTGTCCTACTCAACCCTCCGTCTGCTTCCATTATCATGGTGTGGCCTTGCAATGGCTGTGGGTGTTCTGATGGCACTTCCACCACACTTCACAATCTGGAAGTGACCCAGTCTCTGATATTTCACATCCACCTATATGTTGCTGAGACCTAGCATGTACTATGTATAGCATTGGCATGGCACAAAACAGGTGTCAGCATTGGTAGTGTGTACTGCTGATGTTGGGCAATGTGTGCTACATTGGATTGCACAGATGGTCCTAGCAGTGTTCCATTTGCTCTTCTGACTGTGCGGGTGTGTTTCACTTGCTACTCATATATGTCCTCCCACTCAATGCTGTTGTCTTGGAAGTGTGAGAGTTGAGATGTTGAAAGGTGACATTGCAGCTAATGTGATGCAGGCACGGGGAGACCCTGGAATGGGCAGCATTGGTGTGACATTACTGCTGTGTACTTCATCATGTCAGTGGCAATACCTGATGTTTCTTGCACCTTTGGACATGTGCATTTGACAGGAGCTACACTTTGTTAGGAATTGAAGGAGATTGATCAGATAGTCATCCTGATACCACATTTTGAGTGTGTTTGTTCCATTTGGCACCTAACTGGTTTTCCAAAATTGACCTGCACACACAGCACAAGGGGCCTGGGCTGTGCAGGGCGAGTCAGGGGCACAGCACACCACATTTGTTGCCAAATTGCCTCTCTCCTCCCAATTGGCAATTTGGAGGTGATGAAGAGTTGATGATGACCTTAGGGTAGGTCGCTCCCCTGCCTCCGCAGCACCACCAGTGCTTGCCTGCCTCAGTGTTGCCTATTTCTGCCTGTGTGCCCCCGTGACTGCCGCATCCACTTCTCTCCTTGTTTCCCGAGTGCGTGGCCCCAGAGTGCCCGGTTCCCCTCTCTTATTTTGTACCCCCGAGTGCCTGCCTCAGAGACTGCCTGGTTGAATGTAATTCCACCTTTTTTCTGTATCCCCGAGTGCGTGGCCCCCCCCTGTGCGCCCGGTGCCCCTGCTCGTTGTGCTTGTTTTTCTCCGCCTTTTTTCGTCCTTTTTCCGCCTTTCTCGTCGTCTGCATCGCTCTTCCCCTGTTTTCTCGCCACCCTCCCAAAGCCGTTTTTCCCTCGTTATTCCCGCCGCCCGCCTCCCGCTTTTCCCGCCGTTTCTGCGCTCCTCAAGCGCAATCCCATTGGCTCACCTACCCTCCCTCCTCCCAGCTGACCCCTCCTCCCCGGCTACCCCATATATGGCGGCCGATGCGAGGCAGAGGTAGCGACCCTTGACTTTAGGGTAGGTCGCTCCCCCGCCTCTGCAGCGCCACCAGTGCTTGCCTGCCTCAGTGTTGCCTATTTCTGCCTGTGTGCCCCCGTGACTGCCGCTTCCACTTCTCTCCTTGTTTCCCGAGTGCGTGGCCCCAGAGTGCCCGGTTCCCCTCTCTTATTTTGTACCCCGAGTGCCTGCCTCAGAGACTGCCTGGTTGAATGTAATTCCACCATTTTTCTGTATCCCCGAGTGTGTGGCCCCCCCCTGTGCGCCCGGTGCCCCTGCTCGTTGTGCTTGTTTTTCTCTGCCTTTTTTCGTCCTTTTTCCGCCTTTCTCGTCGTCTGCATCGCTCTTCCCCTGTTTTCTCGCCACCCTCCCAAAGCCGTTTTTCCCTCGTTTTTCCCGCCGCCCGCCTCCCGCTTTTCCCGCCGTTTCTGCGCTCCTCAAGCGCAATCCCATTGGCTCACCTACCCTCCCGCCTCCCGCCTCCCGCCTCCCAGCTGACCCCTCCTCCCCGGCTACCCCATATATGGCGGCCGCTGCGAGGCAGAGGTAGCGACCCTTGACCTTAGGGTAGGTCGCTCCCCGGCCTCCGCAGCGCCACCAGTGCTTGCCTGCCTCAGTGTTGCCTATTTCTGCCTGTGTGCCCCCGTGACTGCCACTTCCACTTCTCTCCTTGTTTCCCGAGTGCGTGGCCCCAGAGTGCCCGGTTCCCCTCTCTTATTTTGTACCCCCGAGTGCCTGCCTCAGAGACTGCCTGGTTGAATGTAATTCCACCTTTTTTCTGTATCCCCGAGTGCGTGGCCCCCCCCTGTGCGCCCGGTGCCCCTGCTCGTTGTGCTTGTTTTTCTCCGACTTTTTTCGTCCTTTTTCCGCCTTTCTCGTTGTCTGCATCGCTCTTCCCCTGTTTTCTCGCCATCCTCCCAAAGCCGTTTTCCCCTCGTTTTTTTCCCGCTGCCCACCTCCCGCTTTTCCCGCCGTTTCTGCGCTCCTCAAGCGCAATCCCATTGGCTCACCTACCCTCCCGCCTCCCGCCTCCCAGCTGACCCCTCCTCCCCGGCTACCCCATATATGGCGGCGGCTGCGAGGCAGAGGTAGCGACCCTTGACCTTAGGGTAGGTCGCTCCCCCGCCTCCGCAGCGCCACCAGTGCTTGCCTGCCTCAGTGTTGCCTATTTCTGCCTGTGTGCCCCCGTGACTGCCGCTTCCACTTCTCTCCTTGTTTCCCGAGTGCGTGGCCCCAGTGTGCCCGGTTCCCCTCTCTTATTTTGTACCCCTGAATGCCTGCCTCAGAGACTGCCTGGTTGAATGTAATTCCACCTTTTTTCTGTATCCCCAAGTGCGTGGCCCCCCCCTGTGCGCCCGGTGCCCCTGCTCGTTGTGCTTGTTTTTCTTCGCCTTTTTTCGTCCTTTTTCCACCTTTCTCGTCGTCTGCATCGCTCTTCCCCTGTTTTCTCGCCACCCTCCCAAAGCCGTTTTTCCCTCGTTTTTCCCGCCGCCCGCCTCCCGCTTTTCCGGCCGTTTCTGCACTCCTCAAGCGCAATCCCATTGGGTCACCTACCCTCCCGCCTCCCAGCTGACCCCTCCTCCCCGGCTACCCCATATATGGCGGCCGCTGCGAGGCAGAGGTAGCGACCCTTGACCTTAGGGTAGGTCGCTCCCCCGCCTCCGCAGCGCCACCAGTGCTTGCCTGCCTCAGTGTTGCCTATTTCTGCCTGTGTGCCCCCGTGACTGCCGCTTCCACTTCTCTCCTTGTTTCCCGAGTGCGTGGCCCCAGAGTGCCCGGTTCCCCTCTCTTATTTTGTACCCGAGTGCCTGCCTCAGAGACTGCCTGGTTGAATGTAATTTCACCTTTTTTCTGTATCCCCGAGTGCGTGGCCCCCCCCTGTGCGCCCAGTGCCCCTGCTCGTTGTGCTTGTTTTTCTCTACCTTTTTTCGTCCTTTTTCCGCCTTTCTCGTCATCTGCATCGCTCTTCCCCTGTTTTCTCGCCACCCTCCCAAAGCCGTTTTTCCCTCGTTTTTCCCGCCGCCCGCCTCCCGCTTTTCCCGCCGTTTCTGCGCTCCTCAAGCGCAATCCCATTGGCTCACCTACCCTCCCGCCTCCTGCCTCCCAGCTGACCCCTCCTCCCCGGCTACCCCATATATGGCGGCGGCTGCGAGGCAGAGGTAGCGACCCTTGACCTTAGGGTAGGTCGCTCCCCCACCTCTTCAGCGCCACCAGTGCTTGCCTACCTCAGTGTTGCCTATTTCTGCCTGTGTGCCCCCGTGACTGCCGCTTCCACTTCTCTCCTTGTTTCCCGAGTGCGTGGCCCCAGAGTGCCCGGTTCCCCTCTCTTATTTTGTACCCCTGAGTGCCTGCCTCAGAGACTGCCTGGTTGAATGTAATTCCACCTTTTTTCTGTATCCCCGAGTGCGTGGCCCCCCCCTGTGCGCCCGGTGCCCCTGCTCGTTGTGCTTGTTTTTCTCCGCCTTTTTTCGTCCTTTTTCCGCCTTTCTCGTCGTCTGCATCGCTCTTCCCCTGTTTTCTCGCCACCCTCCCAAAGCCGTTTTTCCCTCGTTTTTCCCGCCGCCCGCCTCCCGCTTTTCCCGCCGTTTCTGCGCTCCTCAAGCGCAATCCCATTGGCTCACCTACCCTCCCGCCTCCCAGCTGACCCCTCCTCCCCGGCTACCCCATATATGGCGGCCGCTGCGAGGCAGAGGTAGCGACCCTTGACCTTAGGGTAGGTCGCTCCCCCGCCTCCGCAGCGCCACCAGTGCTTGCCTGCCTCAGTGTTGCCTATTTCTGCCTGTGTGCCCCCGTGACTGCCGCTTCCACTTCTCTCCTTGTTTCCCGAGTGCGTGGCCCCACAGTGCCCAGTTCCCCTCTCTTATTTTGTACCCCTGAGTGCCTGCCTCAGAGACTGCCTGGTTGAATGTAATTCCACCTTTTTTCTGTATCCCCGAGTGCGTGGCCCCCCCCTGTGCGCCCAGTGCCCCTGCTCGTTGTGCTTGTTTTTCTCTGCCTTTTTTCGTCCTTTTTCCGCCTTTCTCGTCGTCTGCATCGCTCTTCCCCTGTTTTCTCGCCACCCTCCCAAAGCCGTTTTTCCCTCGTTTTTCCCGCCGCCCGCCTCCCGCTTTTCCCGCCGTTTCTGCGCTCCTCAAGCGCAATCCCATTGGCTCACCTACCCTCCCGCCTCCCAGCTGACCCCTCCTCCCCGGCTACCCCATATATGGCGGCCGCTGCGAGGCCGCGCGCAGCGGGCGTGCCGCTGGAGCGCCTAAGGCAAGCCCGTCTGCGCCCGTCTGCGCCTGGACCGCGCCCAGCACCCGAACCCCTGGTCCCCGCGACCCCCACCCCATCCGCCACCCCCGCCTGACCTACGACACCACCACCCTCACCGCCCTCAACCCCGGCCGCACGCCGGGCTGCTACCGCGCTACCCCGAAGCGGACCCACGGATCCTTCACCTGCCGCAACTGCCGCTTTACCTGCCTACGAACACACATCGCACCCGACAAGAACGACTCCCCCGGAAACAACCTCGACTGCATCCTGATCAACACCCGATCCGTCCACAGGCATGCCATCGAACTATGGAACCTCATCGACTCAACAACACCGGACATCGCCTTCCTCACCGAGACCTGGATGAACCCCTCCTCGACACCCGACATCGCCATTGCCATCCCCGACGGCTACAAAATCATCCGGAAAGACCGCACCAACCGCACCGGAGGAGGCATCGCCATCGCACACAAAAGCTCCATCCGCATCTCGACCCACGTCGACGACTCACTCCCCGACGCCAAACACCTCCACTTCGCGATCCACAGCGACCCCAAGACCACCCTCAGAGGCACCCTCATGTACAGACCTCCAGGACCACGCACTAAGTTCAGCGAAGACATCGCAGACTTCGTCAGCCCACACGCACTCCCGTCCACCGACTACATCCTCCTAGGGGACCTGAACTTCCACCTGGAGAACCACACCGACAACAACACCACCACCTTACTGGACAACCTCGCCAACCTGGGACTGAAACAGCTAGTCAACACCCCCACCCACCACGCCGGACACACGCTCGACCCCATCTTCTCCTCCAGCAAACACATCTCTTTCAGCCACACCACCGAACTTGCCTGGTCGGACCACAGCTGTGTCCACTTCAGCTTCAAGAAGACCACCGTGCACCACCACACCCAGCAACCACCAAGAAGACAGTGGAATCGAATCACCACAGAACAACTCACATCGACCCTCTCTCAGAACCAACCCACCAGCACCACAGACCCCAACGAAGCCGCCAACAACCTCACGAGCTGGATCTCCGACTGCGCCAACCTCCTGGCCCCCCTGAAGACCCAAGCAAACACCAACAACCACAAGAAAAACTCCTGGTTCACCCCCGACCTCAAGGACTCCAAAAAAGAATGCCGCACCCTCGAAAAGACTTGCCGCCTCAACCAGACCGAGGAGAACATGTCTGCTCTCAAGAACACCACCGCCAACACCACCAACGCCTCCGCGCCGCACGAAAATCAGCCTTCCAGAACAGACTAGACAACAATGCCCACAACAGCAAGGAACTATTTGGCATCGTCAAAGAACTCTCCAACCCCGACGCAGAAAACAACTCCATCCCTCCCTCACAGGACTTCTGCGACTCCCTCGCAGCCTTCTTCCACCACAAGATCACCGACATCTACAACAGCTTCACCACAACCAACACAAACCCACCACTGGAACCCGCCACCGACAACACCACCATCCTCACCTGGAACCCAACCACCACTGAGGAAACCACCCGCATCATGAACTCCATCCACTCAGGATCACCATCCGACCCCTGCCCGCACCACATCTTCAACAAAGCCGACAACATCATCGCACCCCACCTCCGAGACATCATCAATGCGTCTTTCACCACCGCCACCTTCCCGGAGAACTGGAAACACGCCGAACTCAACGCCCTCCTAAAGAAACCAACAGCAGACCCCACCGAACTCAAAAACTTCCAGCCCATCTCGCTCCTACCGTTCCCCTCCAAAGTGATTGAGAAAATCGTCAACGCTCAACTCACCACCGCCCTGGAAACCAACGACTCACTCGACCCCTCACAGTTCGGCTTCAGAGCTAACCACAGCACCAAGACCGCCCTCATCGCAGCCACGGACGACATCAGATCCCTGACCGACAAAGGAAAAACCGTGGCCCTCATACTCCTGGACCTCTCTGCAGCCTTCGACACGGTATGCCACCGTACCCTGATACGTCGCCTCAGCAACACCGGCATCAGAGGCAAGGCCCTGGAATGGATCATCTCCTTCCTCTCCGGAAGAACTCAGAGAGTCCTCCTCCCCCCCTTCAGATCCACAGCCACAGAGATCATTTGCGGCGTCCCCCAAGGATCCTCCCTCAGCCCCACCCTCTTCAACATCTACATGACCCCCCTGGCGAACATCGCACGAAAACACGGACTCGACCTCATATCCTACGCCGACGACACCCAGCTCATCTTATCCCTCACCAACAACCCCACCTCAGCAAGAACCAGACTACACGAAGGCATGAAGGAAGTAGCGAACTGGATGACAGACAGCCGGCTTAAACTGAACACAGAAAAGACGGAGGTCCTCATCCTCGGCCCTACACCCACCACCTGGGACGACTCCTGGTGGCCTCCCGCCCTGGGCAGCACTCCCCAACCCACCAACCACGCACGCAACCTCGGCTTCATCCTGGACTCATCCCTCTCCATGACCAGACAGGTCAACTCGGTGACCTCGGCATGCTTCAACACCCTCCGCATGCTCCGCAAGATCTTCCGCTGGATCCCCACCGACACCAGGAAGACCGTCACCCACGCCCTCGTCACCAGTCGCTTGGACTATGGGAACACTCTGTACGCCGGCATCACCATCAAGCTGCAGAGGAAACTGCAATGAATCCAGAACGCTGCCGCACGACTCATCCTGAACATACCCCGCCACCACCACATCTCCGGACACCTGAAGAAACTTCACTGGCTCGCAGTCAACAAGAGGATCACCTTCAGACTCCTCACCCACGCACACAAAGCCCTGCACAACCTCGGACCAAAACTCATCAACCACCGCGTCTCATTCTACACTCCTCCGCGCACCCTACGCTCGACCGGACAAGCCCTGGCAGCCGTACCCCGCATCCGCAAAGCCACCGCCGGAGGAAGATCCTTCTCTTTTCTGGCAGCGAAGACCTGGAACTCCCTTCCCAGCCACCTTCACGCCATACAGGACCACCTCCCCTTCAGAAGGCAGCTCAAGACCTGGCTCTACGAGCACTGACCCCCCCCCCTCTCCCCTAGCGCCTTGAGACCCTTACGGGTGAGTAGCGCGCTTTATAAATGTAACTGATTGATTGATTGATTGATGGTGATGCTCCGTCACCTCCCTGACAATATTTCCTGCTCCTCTGCGACACTTCCTTTATTTCTTCTGTCTCCCCTGGGTGTTGTTTGGGTCCTCCTGGCTTGGTCCTGCTAAGTTGGGGTCTCCCTGGGGTGTCTTCTGTCTCCTGGTAACCATTTTGGTGCTCCTTGGTCATTTTTGCTAAAATTTGTGCTGCTTTTTGACGCTATTGATGCTAAAAAATGGCGCATATCCGTTTATGATGCTTTTTCTGTCTTAAACAGTATTTGAGTCATTTTTCCCCACGTTAACGTCGTTTTGCTTTACGACGCAGCACAATGTTTAGAGCCAGAAAAAATGACTCTAACAGGTTCTTAGCGCCACCGTCCGTCAAAGTATAAATTTGATGCACAAGTGGCGCTAAGAAATGACGTTAAGCCACGCAAACAATTTTGACGCAAAATTGCACTAGCGCAGTTTTGCATCAAAAAGTATAAATATGGGCCTAGATTTGTTCGACAGAAGGTTCCATATGCACATCCATGCAATATGTGCAAATAGTGTTGAAAGCAATTTAACCATTTTTCGCTCAAGACCATCCGTGAAGTTTTCTGTGTTTAAAACTTAATAGCGGACCCTTTCTGTGTTATTGATCTTCAGTCGTGAAGTGGGGAGAACTGAATTAGACTACAATATTATACCATTGACCCTTTTTGGCGATGAAGCTTAATATAGTCATAATAATACTGAAAATATCTTCATTTCTGGTAAATAAAAAGTAAGCCATTGTATAATGCTTGCAATAGGGTCCTTAATTTACAGAAATGGGGACACATTGATTGATGCCGTTCCTTAAACAATAACTGTTTGAAAAAAGCAAAAGTGATGTCAGGTTCTTGTTGTGCTATTTTTGCTGATCAGTGGGCTTTTTAATAGAACCCCTAGGAAGTGTGCATGCAATCGGCAATCCATGCTCCTGTTCACTAAAATCAATTTCCAGCTGTTAACCTGATCGCTGAAATCGACGAGAAGTCGCATTCAAACGTTCTTTTCCTAATGAAAGGCCCAAACGCTGGTTTCTTTGTTAGCAGTGGTTGAGCTCAATATGCTTCCTTGTCAGAAGCACTTTACTTAGATACAGGGTGGCAACAGTATTAGTAGAAACATTTATACTTGTGCTAAAATTAATCACACCATTCCCTTAATTTTATAGTTCGTCACACCCACTTACATTTGTTCCAATAAGCATATTCGAGGATATTAACTAAAGAATAAGAATTAACAGGACTTTGATAGCATGAGTAAAATCAATAGTATAAGAACGTAAAAAAGCTAAAGGAGTATTATTCTTGTTACTATGCCTTTACATCCCATTAAAAGCTAAGGAGAACCCATTTATTTCCCATCATGAACATTTATAAAGTTTTTGGGGCATGCCTGGTGCGTAATAACAAAATTACACAATGTTGCTTTTGCTTTACTCTCCACACACTAGTTGCATATGCTAAATTTCAAGTGAGACCCTTTAATTTAAGGCGCACGCTGGTATACTGAACTGTGCAAACACGCATGCAGCCTCCTCTGGGGTGCAAGGCTTGACTAGTAATTAGCATGTCTCATCTATTAACCACTTTCAGTAGAGGAGCAGTGGAAATGAGCAATAAATTCTTGCAAACACACTCCGCCACAGAGTAGGCAAAGGCATAACATTTAGACCAATTTTTATACTTGCTTTGCGCCGAATTTGCGTCATTTTTTAACGCAAATTTGGTGAAAACCTAACTCCAAATTTATACTTTGGCGTAAAAGTAATTTTTTGCTAGCGGGAAATTACCTTGCGTCAATAAGATGCAAGGTAGGCGTTCTCGGGCAAAAAATGACAATATGGCCTTAGCACCATATTTATCTCCCCTGTGCTAAAATCGAGCACTGTGGGAAGGGGGCCTTAAATAATGGCGCTAAGCCTGCTTAGCGCCATTATTTAACGCCTGGATCAGGGCAGGCGTTAGGGGGCCTGTGAGCCTATTTCCATGGTCAGAGACCATGGAATAGGCCTCAGGTGGCCTTTCCTGGCCCCACGGACAAACCCACCCACACCAGAGGGACGCCAGAGGATGGGGACCCCATCCCAGGTAAGTCAGGTAAGTATAGGTGAGTAAATAATTGTATTTTATTTAAGTGCCATAGGGGGGATTAACTTGCCCCCCCCTACATGGCACTGGGCCGAATGGCCAGTCTTTACTAAGGCAGGAGTCATGTCCATGAGGGTTGTGCGTCAAAGGATGACACTAGTCTGGTTAGAGGCATTTTTATACCTCTGCCCATACTAGCGTCATCCTTTGACGCGCAACCTCCTGTTCCCCCTGTTCCTCCCCCACCCAGCTAGCGTCCATTTTTATGACACTAGCCGGGCCTTACTGCCGGCTACCTTAATTCCATAAATATGACACCCGATCGGCATCTTGGAATGGTGCTAGCCAGCGGTATATTTTTTCACTCAAAACTGCATTAACACAGTTTTGCGTGAAAAAGTATAAATATGCCCCTAAGCTTCTTATTCCATTTATAGTGCAGCTACTGAGGGGCATATTTATAGGCCCCTGACGCCACATTGACGTAATTTATTTTTACGTTAATGTGGCCCAACAAGGTAAAAATCCCAGCACCGTATTTACAGAGTGGCGCAATGCATGCATTCCGCCACTCTGTAACCCTTTGGCTACATTATGCCTGCACCAGGAATAATGTATGCAAAGGGGGTGTACCCCCATTAGAGGGGCTGGTAAAATGGTGCAAGGATATCTATGAGACATCCTTGCGCCATTTATTACTGCACTTGTAACGCCTTCTCAAGAGCAGGCGTAAAAAAGGGGGCTTTGATTCTTTAGAATGGGCCCCTATGTACTCTGCAGGAGTAGCGCCAATATTTTGGTGCTACTCCTGCAGTGTATATCAATTGCGTCATAAAAAATGACACTATTGCCCCCTACCCTGTATTTTAAATACGGCGCTCACATGGTGGCGGTAGAGGGGTGCTAAGGGGAGCAGGGAAAGTGGCGCTGCACCTAGTGCAGCGCCTCTTTCCATAAATCTGCCCCTAAATGTCCCAAATCAGGAGTAGATATTGCTGCATCTTAGTCCAAAGAGCAGCTGAGACACAGTCATTACAGGACCTCGGTGGTCTATGTAACTGTATGACGTCACTGTGACGTAGAGTACTGACATCACACATACACTAACAGGGGAAAAGCACAGAATATGTGTCAGAGTTTGATGGGGCTGTAAGTGTGCACTAGATGTGGGAGTGCAGCACCAAAGTCAGGAGTGAGGAACTACTGTGAGCCATGTGCAAATGCTCATATGGTTGAATGACACAACACGTGGGTGTCTGGCTAAATACCTGCATCAAGGTGGATGTGTGCACTCAAAGCAAGTATGTTTGAGTGTATTTAATTAGCTAGATGATCTGTGTCAGTCTGTTAGTGCTGAGAAAGGTGCTGAGGGTCAGGAAGCTAGTAACCTGAGTGCTGGTCGAAAGCCCAATCACTGCAGCATGGGTGGTGGGATAAGGAGAGGACCTGATGAAAGGTCTCAAACATGGGTTAGGCCTCCATATGAGGAATGGAGAAACCTTCATAATGATGATAATAATAATGACAATATTAATAACAAAATAATATTAATATTAATAATATTTTTTATACATCAATTGTGCTACGGGTAATACTGTTACCCCTTATAACCCCGGTTAAAGGTATTCTGGGACCCACAGGCTACACAGGCTAGCACAAGATTTGTCCTAAAACAATGATAGATATTCTTCTAGCCAAGTTACAACATGTCCCTGCAGTGCGGCCTAGCACTGTAAACATGTGGAATGTAACAGTGGTCTATTAACATTCTTGCAGACCAGAAGCTGTGCAATGGAGGCCAAGTAACCCCGAGCTCTACCAGCTGGTGGATGAAAGGGCTATATAGGGTCAAGCCAGAGGCAGGACCCTATTCACACCTAACCCATTGCCAGGAATGGAAGCAGGGTAGTGGAACTTGCCATATTAATTGGTGTGGACATGTGGGACAAAGGAGGTTAATCCCCTACACTGTCTCAAAGTTTGGAAATGATTCCAGTATCTATTGTCGGTGCCTAGCTAGGGTGAAATCAATTAAAACCACCTACCATCCCTATTGTGGAGAAGTACCCAGGCCCCAGTAGGTAATTTAACATCCTGGTGATCTAGGTCCTGAGAGTAGGTATGCATGAGGGCCACCACAAATTTGTTAGGGGGGAATGCGAACCCCAGGGTGATTGCTTATGATCCACAGCTATGCGGATATAACTATTCTACCTGCCATACACACATCAGCCTTATCTTCCAATCTTGGGTAACTTGTGTCTCCGTTGGTGTACAGACCAACTACATTCTCCGGTTCTAAAATTCGCCATCTGCACACTGACAGGGAAGGGAGAGGTTACAGCAGAAAATATAGTAGTATTTTATTTATTTGACACAGATCTGGTTTATAATTAAAAGGATTAAGATTATGTGCCCCTTACAACAAGGTAAAATACAAATTATTCTCCTTTTCAATTTGAAATCCATTTTCTCACTATTCATTTTAAATTCTTAATCACTACACAAAATACACACAGAACACAAAAATGTATGACGTGTTACATTTCACATTAAACATTAAACACCAAACATTAAACATATGTGCTGTACTTGATTATACCTGGGAGCATGATTTGCTGCAAAATTCTGAATTTATGGCCTGTATTACAAAAGGCGCTGTACAGCAGTTCTGTCCCTAATTCACAGAATCAGGTGAGATAGGGTATTTGACATAGAAATTCCTCTGTACCCCTTTTTATATCAGCCATATTAGCCATAGGGATGAGGTTTGTTTAGCTTCTGAGGAACAATTCCAGGGGCAAATGATGGTGGAATACTACTACAGACATGGAATGGGAGGTGTTTGGGGAAATATCAGAAAACAAGTTGCGCTCCAAAAATATTGCGTGAAGAATATCTGGACTTCAGAAGTATTGTTGACAGGAATATCATAGGTATTTATATATTTTTTGTTATGTTTAAAATTGCTGTAGAAAATGTTGTTATACATAATAGTGTTATGAAATAGTTTGAATGTGTTTTTTTATTGTGTTAATGTTTATAACTAACTATTTTATTTTTTAGTAGTAGGATGTGAGGGTTTAAGAGGATAAGAGTGGGAAGAGTTTTAAAAATATCTATTAATTTTGAATTGTAAGTTAATTATTTCAAAGATATACAAATTAATAGTTTTGAATTGTAAAATGTGTTTTATGACATTCATTGTAATATAATTTTAAATTTGCTGTACATTAAGCTAAAATGTAATGTTATTTTTAATAAAGTATAATTTTTTATAAAGTAGTTAATTTTTTATAAAGAAGTATATTTGAGTTACATTTAAAAATATTTCATTCTTTTTAGGAAATATTTATAATTGTATAAAAAGATTTGTAAAAAATGTAATTTAGATTAAAGTTTAGAAAAAAACTGAAAATATAAAAATAAAAAAATGATTAAAATATGTATGTTAATTTTGTTTTCAGACTTTTATGTATTTTTATATCTTAAATTTTATGAATGATAGCTAATATTTGAATTTTGTTAGTATAAATATGTATATGAAGGTATGTATTTTACATTAGTATGTATTTACATAACATTTTGTTAACTTTATATTTTAAAAAATGTGAGAATGTGGAGTATTGATTGTGTATGTAATATTTTTAATTTTGTAAGGTGGTAGGTGAAAAGTTTTCTTTTGAAGTGGATATTGCAAATTTGAAGTCTTTAGTGTCCAATGCCTTCCCTCAAATTGGTGTAGATTGGACCAAGAACAGTAAATGTTATGTTACCCTTCTAGTATTTCAACACCTTTTCCTAAATTGGTTTACGTTCGAGTGGCTATAGTAAATGTCATCCCCTTTTATGTACTTTTATATCTTAAATTTTATTAATGATAGCTAATATTTGAATTTTGTTCGTATAAATATGTATATGAAGGTATGTATTTTACATTAGTATGTATTTACATAACATTTTGTTAACTTTATATTTTAAAAAATGTGAGAATGTGGAGTATTGATTGTGTATGTAATATTTTTAATTTTGTAAGGTGGTAGGTGAAAAGTTTTCTTTTGAAGTGGATATTGCAAATTTGAAGTCTTTAGTGTCCAATGCCTTCCCTTAAATTGGTGTAGATTGGACCAAGAACAATAAATGTTATGTTACCCTTATAGTATTTCAACACCTTTCCCTAAATTGGTTTACGTTCGAGTGGCTATAGTAAATGTCACCCCCTTAGTGTCCAACTAATTACTTCAAGTTTCTTTTGATTAAAGTGGGAATAGTAAATGTCACCACTTTAGTGTCCAGCACCTTCCCCCAGATTGGGTATGTTGGGGTGGGAATAGTACATTTCACCCCTTTAGTGTCCTTCACCATCCCCAAGTTGATTTAGATTGGAGTGGTAATAATAAATGTTATCCCTTTACTGGCCAACATCTTCCCTTAAATTGGTTTAGGTTGGAGTGGGAATTGTAAATGTTACCCCTTTAGTGTCCAACACATTCCTCAAAATTGGTTATGTTGGAGAGTGATTAGTAACTTTCACCTCTTTAGTGTCTAACACCTTCCCCCAAATTGATTATGTTGGAGTGGGAGTAGTAAATACCACCACTTGAGGGCCTAATTAGGAGTTTGGCGGACGGGAAAGTCCGTCCGCCAAACTTGTGACAGGGTGACAAGCGCCTTTGTGGCAATAACCCCACCAGAGTTATTAAGAGTTTCCGACTAGGTCGGCAGGTGGAAACCTCAGTTTCCACCTGCCGGCCTAGGAGGAAACAGGCTACAGCATTGTCTCCGTCTTGTAATTGAGCAGGCGGAAATGCTGTAGCCTGCAGGATGCACCAACACCCTCATAATGTCCACTGTCTGCAAAGCAAACAGTGGACATTGCGAAGGTGCTGGGCAGGGGTCCTGCACTGCCCATGCCAAGTGCATGGGCAGTGCAGAGTCCCCCTGTGGTCCCCTGCACCTGTTCTCCACCAGCCATTTCATGGAGATTTTACAGCCATGAAAAGGCTGACGGAGAACAAGGTAGTAATCCGCAGGGCAGCACTGCATGCAGCGCTGCCATGGCTGATTTGCTGGTGGTGCCCTGGTGGTCTGACTGCCAGGGTTTTTATGTGGTGGTCAGACAGCCGTAACGAGTGTGGCATTCTAAAGACCGCCACACTCGTAATGATGCCCTTAGTGCCCAACACCTTGCCCAAGTTGGTTTAGATTAGAGGGGAACTATTAAATGTCATTCATTTAGTGTCCAACATCTTCCCTGAATTGGTTTAGGTTGGAGAGAGAATAGTAAATGTCACCCATTTAGTGTCCAGCACCTTCCCCCAAATTGATTATGTTTGAGTGAGAATAGTAAATGTCCCCCATTTAGTGTCCAACATCTTCCCTCAAATTGGTTTAGGTTGGAGTAGGAATAGTAAATCTTACCCATTTAGTGTCCAATGCCGGACCACATTAGTTATGTTGGAGTGGGAAGAGTAAATGTCCCGTTTTAGTGTCCAACACCTTCTCCAAATTGGTTCAGATTGGAATGATAATCGCACATGTCACCTTTTTAGTGTCCAACAACTTCTCCAAGTTGGTTTAGATTGGAGTGGGAATAGTAAATATCAACTCCTTTAGTGCCCAACACCAACCCTTAAACTGATTTAGATTGGAGTGTGAATAGTAAAAGTCACCCCCGACACCGTTCCACAAATTGGCTTTGGTTCAAGTGAGAGTAGTAAATGTCACCACTTTAGTGTCTAACACCATCCATCAAATTGGTTTAGGTGGAGGGAGAATAGTAAATGTCACCCCTTTAGTGCCCAACACCTCCAAATTTAATATAAAAAAGAGATGTCACATATATTTCTTTTAAATTTTAATTTATTGTAAGGTTTTACATTTTGAAAAATGTATAGTTTAAGTAAAAATAAAAAGACTGTAAAGTGAAGTAAATAAAACATTTTTAAATAACTTGTAATAATAAAAAACAAGCAAATCATACTTTTATTGAAGAGCTGTATATACGTTATATTATCAAGTTAATTCATATTTTTATAACATTGGTGTTTTACATTTTCAAAAACTCATTTCTGTGGGGAGACAGTCTTTTTTTAGTTTCATGTAACGGACTATGGGCCTAATGGACAGGATAGCCCGTCTGCCAAACCCCGACAGGGTGGCTGCCGCCGTAGTGGTGACCACCCTGCTGGACCTATTAGGTGTTCTCCGCTAGGCTGATGGTCAGCCTAGAGGGAAACAGGCGGCATCATTGTCTCCGGCTCCATATAGAGCCGGTGGCATTGCTGCCACCACAGGGTGCACCAGCAGACAGTGAACATTGTGAGGGTGCTGAACAGAGGGGACACGTTCACTGCCCATGCCACCTGCATGGGCAGTGCACGCCCCCTCCCGTGGTCCCCTGCACCTGTTTTTTGCCAGCCTTTTTATGGCGGTGAAAATGCCATGAAAAGGCTGGCAGAAAACAAGGTCGTAATCCGCAGGCCGTGCAGTGTTGCCCTGGCAGATTGCGACCTCCACCCGCTGTCAACCTGTTGGGATCATCAAGCCTGGCTGCGACAGCGGAAACCTGGTGGTCTGACCACCAGAGTCTTAATGTGGCGGTCGGAAAGCCATAGCAGCGGCTGTCTTGACTGCCACTGTGTGGCTGGCGGTCTTAAGACAGTCAGCCTCGTTATGAGGCCCATTATTTTATACCTCTACCTTCTATTTTGTAGACTAAGGTGGTCATTATGACATTGGCGGTGACTGTTAAAGGGGCAGTAATAACGCCAACAGGCTGGCGGTAATTACCACCAAATTAAGACCATTGCGGTGAGAGCTCCCCAAGACAGCCAATGTACCACACCAACCGCCAGGGTGTTAACACCTCGCACCATGGCGGTAGCCATCAACAGCCAAGCGGAAGACAAGGCACCGCCCATCATATCATGACACAGCAAACGGCCATGATTTCCGGGGCGGTACCAACGCCATCGAAAGCCTGGCTGAAACACATCACAGAAGACCAAAGACTCACCAACAGAGACACAGAGAAGATCAACTCCGCCATGGGACTGGAACTTCAAGTCTTCCTATGCTCTTCTAAGCCATGCTCCACCTGGAACACAAACGCTGACGAAGACGACGATGGTGAGTACAGCCGCCTAGCACACAAGGGAGGGAGGGAGGAAAAGGAGAGTGACACACACATGCACAACACACACCATTCACACACACACACCATACACACAACCAGCTGCAGACGTAAACCAATGGCACAAGACACACGGCATAATAATACAAGGACTACAGGTCGTCAGTACTGAGATTGTAATTGCATGCAACAACCACCATATGAACCAATTGGAGAACAAAAATATATGAACAATTGTCCAGAAAGGGCCAATGCCCAGCCCAAAGTACAAAAGGCCTACATGGCCACAGAGCACAGTCCAAGCCCCCGCTTGATCCTGACTAACTCTGCACAAAACTGTGCAGGGGCAACATCTCGGAAGTGGACAGGCACCTCAGGGGGAAAGGGGACAGGGGGGCACCTCAGCTGAAGTCGGGAACTTGCCCACTGGTTCTGGAGGGGGCTCCATGCCCATTTCAAATAGCTGGGGAGTGCAAGGTCACAGTCTCTGAGGTGGGGAACTTGCCCACTGGTTCTGGAGGCAGCTCCATGCCCATTTAAAATTTCTGGGGAGTGCAAGGTCACAGCCTCTGAGGTGGGGAACTTGCCCACTGGTTCTGGAGGGGGCTCCATGCCCATTTCAAATTGCTGGGGAGTGCAAGGTCACAGTCTCTGAGATGGGGAACTTGCCCACTGGTTCTGGAGGGGGCTCCTTGCCCATTATCCTTTGCTGGGGAGTGCAAGGTCACAGTCTCTGAGGTGGGGAACTTAGGAACTTGCCCACTCGTTCTGGAGGGGGCTCCTTGCCCATTTCAAATTGCAGGGGAGTGCAACGCCACAGTCTCTGATTTGGGGAACTTGCCCACTAGTTCTGGCGGGGGCTCCTTGCACCTCAGTCCCTGGAGGGTGGCCTACATGCTCTTTGCTGCAGGTGAGGGCTGCTGTTTCTCAGTAGGGGATGAGGGCCCCCTGCCCTCTGGCGGTGGTGGTGTTGGTACCCTGCCAGTCTCTCCAGGAGGTGAGGGCTGCTGTGTCTCAGCAGGGGATGAGGGCCCCGTGCCCACTGGTGGTGGTGTTGTTGGTACCCTGCCAGCCTCTGCAGGAGGTGAGGGCTGCTGTGTCTCAGCTGGGGAAGGTGCCTCCTGGGCAGCCTCTGTTGGCGGTGAGGGCTGCTGTGTCTCAGCAGGGAATGAGGGCCCCATGCCCACTGGTGGTGGTGGTGTTGGTACACTGCCAGCCTCTGCAGGGGATGAGGGCTGCTGTGTCTCAGCAGAGGATGAGGGCTTCTTCCCTTTCCTGGCTGGTGGAGTGGGGTCCCTGCCTTTCCTGGCTGGTGAAGTGGGATCCTTCCCTTTCCTGGAAGGTGGAGTGGAATCTTTCCCTTTCCTGGCTGGTGGAATGGGATCATTCCCTTTCCTGGCTGATGGAGTGGGATCTTTCCCTTTCCTGGCTAGTAGAGTGGGATCCTACCCTTTCCTGGCTGGTGGAGTGGGAGCCTTCCCTTTGCTGGCTGGTGGAGTGGGATCCTTCACTGTCTTTCCTCCACGACTAGGAGGTGTCTCCACTGTCCCCGTGGACTGTTTGGCTGAGGTGCTGGGCTGGGTCATTAGGAAGGACGGACAAGGGGGAGGTAGAGGGAAGAGGTCAAGTTGGGCAAGGAAAAGCTTCTTAGGGACGGTGGAGCAGGATGAGGGAGGAGGGATGGGAGTGGAGGTTGAGGGAGTGGTTGTTGTGGGGAGTACGTCTGCTGGACTTGGGAGCAGGTGCATGGGCAGTATGCTGATGTGAGGTGGATGGCTGTTGGGTGTCTGAGTGCCTGTGTTTGTGTCCTTTAGGATGGAGGACAGACAGGGTGGGAGAGGACACAGGGGACGCATGGATGGATGTTGTGGAGGTGTCTGCTAGTGAGGTGTGTGTGCTGCTTGATGTGGTGATGCTGGTGGTGGCTGTTGAAGCAGTGCATGCAGGTGTGAGTGTGGACATGACTGTGAGCGAGGTGGAGGAGGAGGAGGAGGAGGAGGAGGGGGAGGCAGTGGAGGCAGTGGATGTGGATGTGTTGTGCAACTGTCTGTTGTTTGTGTGAGTGTCTGTGGACTGAAGTGTGGTGCCTCTGTTTGACTGTGCTACTCTTGTGTGATGTCTTGTGTGCATGCTCGTCTGTATGTGTGCATGGGATGGGTTGAGGATGAGAAGACTGGGAAGTGGTAGTTGAAGGGGGGAAGGTAGGAACAGGGATAATTGCTGCCATCAGAGAGGAGCGCAGAGCCTGAATCGATCTCTGTTGGCCCGCCAATCCACCGTGGATGCCCTTCAGGAATGCATTGCATTGCTGGATCTGGGATGCCAGCCCCTGGATGGCATTCACAATGGTCGTCTGCCCTACAGAGATGGATCTCAGGAGATCAATAGCCTCCTCCTCCGGGCAGCAGGGCTCACTGTGAAGGAGATGGCTACCCTCCTGGGTAAGCGGGCACGGGCAACTCGCTGAGGGGCTACTGGGAGGGCAGTGCTGGTACGGGGGTGGCAGCTGTACCTGCAGCTGGGGTGGTCCCAGATGTGTCCGCCACCACCAGGGAGCTTCCATCGGAGGACGAATCAGAGTCTGTGTTGTCACCTCCTGTCTCTGCCGTGGTGCTCCCCTCACCCCTGTCCCACTGGTTCCCTTAGTGCCTCCTGGGTCCTGTGGGATGCAGCTCCCTCTGTCACCTGTGTCCCTGCTCCTCCGCCAGATAATGCTAATGCAGACATGAACAGGATGACAGAAGGAGAAAGGGGGGGAGGGAGAGAAAGAGAGCACTGGGTCAATTACAGCACCAAGACCACAGTTGGCATACACAGTATCCTCACACACAGGGAACAGGACTGAGCACAATGCATTGCACTGGCATTCAATTGGCTATATACCACAGCAAAATGAGGGCCAAACACCGCCAACTGCACCCCTCCTGGGACCCACAAAACCCTGACTGACATGGAATGCAACCGAGCTAGGTTACCTGCATTTGCAATACACCCATTACCCTTGAGCTGGATCAGGCTGCAATGCCTGTCCTGGCATTAAGGGGCACCACTAACTCACACCCACCACCCGGATCCCATGACACCTACCAATTATTGTAGTTAATGCTCACTGAACTCAACCCCTTGTGGCTACTGTGATGCCCTCAAGCACCCAGCCAGCTCTGGGTAGGCCACCGCCAGTATGCTGGCCATCAGGGGGATCAGGTTCCGTTGGGCACCCCTTCCTTGTTGGGAGGCTATCCCCAGCTGGACCTCTGCAGTCTTCTGTGCCCACTGTCTCAGGTCCTCCCACCGTTTCCTGCAGTGGGTGCTCCGCCTGCTGTAGACACCCAGGGTCCGCACGTCCTTAGCGATGGCATGACACAATCCCTTCTTTTGATGGGCACTGACCTGCAGAGGTAATAAAGACATGAGGACAGCATTACACATACAATCCAGCCTGTCACATGGCCCACAAATACTGTTTCCAACTCCATTGGCACACACATCACCAGGCGCACACCAGGTACACTACTACCAGACATCCACCCATAAATGACATGATTTCCTGCACACACATCTCCATGCAACCTTCCCACATGCATTGTGCCCAAGGTGTACTCACCTGTTGGTCTGGAGGCCCATACAGCTGTCCATACAGGGGTAGAACCCCATCCACCAAGCACTCCAACTACATCGAAGTGAAGGCAGGGGCCCTTTCCCCGGTCACACGGGCCATGGTAGGTTCCAGACACAGGTCACAGCAGCACATGCAGTGTAGGTGTTGTCCTGTGGAAAGTCAGGAATCAAGTGAGGTTATAGACACACAATGACAATCACGTCTGCGGCTGATCCCCATTGGCCACTGAACTCCATAGAGCCCCATATTTGCCAATGAGGAATTGTACGGTGGTGCAAGACCGCCTTCCTCCACAATACCTAACGTCGGTGGAGTTACCTCACTTCCACCTGTCCCTAGATACAGGACAGGCGGTCGCCGTTTCACGGTGGTGGACAACATTCAGATCTTCCATAGCTGCGTCATTGCCAAAAAATTGCACATATATTGCCATTCCCACTGTCCCATCACATAAATGATGTATACACACTGAGGTGGTGGTTCCATTGCTCAGCCTACTCACTCTTGTGTCCCTTAGATACCTACCACTGCAGATGAATAGGAGGAGGAGACAAACCCCTGTGTACAGACCCCTTGTGGACACGGCTACACTGGAGGTCAGGCACATAATACTCACCTATAGACTGGACAGGGCCACAATCACAGAGCTGTGTGCCCAGTTGGAGCCAGTTGGAGCCTGACCTGATATAAGCTATCCGTCATCCCACTGGGATCCCCCCTCTTGTGCAGGTTCTATCAATGCTCCATTTCCTGGCAACTGGTTCTTTCCAAGTGACAGTGGGCTTGGAAGCAGGAATGTCACAGCCAATGTTCTCAATCATGCTGGCAAGGGTATTGTCTGCCTTGGTGAAACACATATGCAGCTACATTGCTTTCCACCAAGTGGAAGATTTGGCCACTGTGAAGGCAGGATTCTATGCAATGGGACATATACCCAATATTATTGGGACGATTGACGGTATACATATTGCGTTTGTCACCCCGCCAGAATGAATAGGTGTTCAGGAATCTGAAGAGTTTCCACTCACTGAATGTGCAAATGGTGTGCCTGGTGGACTAGTACATCTCCCACGTCACTGCCAAGTATCCTGGGTCGGTGCATGATGCCTTCGTTCTGAGGAATAGCAGCATCCCAAATGTGATGGCCCAACTACAGAGGCACAGGGTGTGGCTAATAGGTGAGCCAGAGTCCCCACCCACCGTATGTCAGTGTATGCCTTCAGGTGTTATCCACATAGCATTGTGTAAGGCTAATGTTTGTCCCTCAATACTTGCCGGTGACTCTGGCTACGCAAACCTATCATGGCTCCTGACCGCTGTGAGGAATGCCAGGGCAGGGGCTGAGAACCATTATAATGATGCACATGGGTGAACCAGGAGAATGATCGAAAGGACCATAGGACTCTTGAAGGCCAGCTTCAGATGCCTGCATCTGACAGGTGGATTCCAGTGCAACTCACCCGCGAAGGTCTGCCAGATAGCAGTGGCATGCTGCATGTTGCACAACCTGGCCCTCAGATGACATGTGCCTTTTCTGCAGGAGAAGGAGACTGGAGATGACCCTGTGGCAGCAGTAGACCTTGAGGACAGTGAGGATGAGGAGGCAGAGGATGAGGAAGTGGACAATAGAACACTAGTTTTTCATCAATTCTTCCAATGACACACAGGTGAGACAGTGGAACTGACCATTACTCTTGATTTGTCTGTGTGGCTGTAGCATGAAGGCATTCACTTCCTTTGCATCTCAACTTACTGTCACCCATGGCTTGTCATTTTACAGACGTTGGTGATTTGACAACAGTGTCCTGATGTATTTACTACAGACAGCTACAGGTCATTATTTATATGCTATCACACTGTTCAGATACTTTGCACTTGATGTGACTGTTCACATAAATGCACATTTTCAACACATGAAACAGTGTCACTCAAGTTGTGTTCAAGGGTGTTTATTCTAGTGCAAATAATTGAGAGAAAGGTGCAATGGAATGGGTGATGGTAGAAGAAAGTCCAGGGTATTGTTCCAGTCTGTTTGTAGTACAGGTCCAGTGTCCAAGGGGCCATAGGAAGGGGAGCAAAGGTGACAGGATGGGACGCAAGGGGACAATCAGGAGAGTCTCATTTCCTGGCGGTGGTCTTGGCAAGTGTCTCTGACTTCTGTCTGGGTCGCAGGGGACGTTTGCGGGGTGGTTCTCCGTCTGCAGGAGCTGGTGGCCTGTGGGTCTTGTGGCAGGCCTCCTGCCTACTAGCTGCAGTGGGGGTGGAGGGCTGGTCAATAGACTGGCTAGTGTGAGGGACCCGCTGGTGTGCTGTCAATTCCCTCATGATGTTGGCCATGTCTGCCAGCACCCCTGCTATGGAGATCATGGTGGTGTTGGGGGCCTGCAAGTCCTCCCTGATCTCCTGATGGTGTTCCTCCTGCAGCCGCTTGTTCTCCTGCATATTGGTAAGGATCTGGCCCATCGTCTCCTGGGATTGTTGGTAGGCCCCCAGGATCTTGGTGAGTGCCTCCTGGATAGTCACTTTCCTGGGCCTGTCCTCCCCCTGGTGCACAGCGGTCCTCCAAGTGACCCTGTTGCCCTGTGCCTGTGACCCCTGAATGGTGTGCCTACTGCCACTGTGCCCAGGTCCCTGATTGTCTTGGGGGGAGATGTGGACTGGGGTCCCTGTACAGGCGGGCACACTGCTGATTGACATGTCCTGGGGACAGAGGTGTGGGGACTATGGGTGGGTGCTGTGGTGTTGGATACTGATGGGGGAGGCTCTGTGGTTGACTGGGAGTGGGCTGGGGTGACCGACTGACCAGTGGTTCCTGATGGGCCAGGTAGTTCGCCCAGATCCAGAAATCCAGAGTTACTGTCATCACTGGGGGCATCTTCTGTTGGGGGAGTGGTTTGTCGTGGCACCTCTTCTCCGCTGACATTGGCTGGGGCACCTGTGGGGATGTTATTGACGTATTATGCTTTATGTCTGTGACATATTGTACATCCCTAGCTTCCCCTCTATCATTGCTGTTGCCATGCCACCTTTGTTTGTGCATGGTGATGTATTGTGAGATTGTTAGTTCCCCTATACTGTTCATGTTTTTGTGATGGGTGTCCATGCAGGGCTGGGAGGGCTGTCCATGCATTGGTACAGCATGTAGGGCTTGGCATTGGGGTTAGTCATATGTGTAGGTGCAGTGTGTGGGATGGAGTTGAATGATGGGAGTGAGGGTGAGAGGGTGAGATGGCATGCAGGTATGGGGTGATTAGTAGTAAATGTTGACTCACCAGTGTCCAGTCCTCTGGCAACTCCAGTGAGTCCCTCAGGATGCAGGATTGCCAAGATTTGCTCCTCACATGCTGTGAGCTGTGGGGGAGATAGTGGGGGTCCACCGCCAGTCCTCTGGATGGCGAGCTGGTGCCTTGCTGCCACGGAACGTACCTTCCCCGTAGGTCGTCCCACCTCTTCCTTGTTCTTGGATGCTGTCCCATATCGTTCACCCTGTACACGATTCTCCGCCATAGCTCCATCTTCCTGGCAATGGATATTTGCTGTACCTGTGCTCCAAACAGCTGTAGCTCTACCCTGACTATTTCCTCGACCATGACCCGCAACTCCTCCTCTGTGAAACAGTAGTGTCTTTGTGAGGACATGGGTGTTGTGTGGTGTGTGTAGGTGTGTGGGTGTTGGGTGCTGTGGTTGGGTGTGTGAAGTGAGGTGCATGAGGGATGTATGGGTGAATGTGGTGTGTATGTCTAGTTGTCTCAGTGGTCTTGCTGTCAGTCTTGTGGCAATAATTTGTATTTGTAAAGGGTTATGGGTAATGTGGGTGGGTGTTTTTATAGTGCTGTGGGTGGGTGGGTCTGGTGTGTGTATTAGTGTCAGGTGTGTGTTTTTGGTATTGGTCAATGTTGTGTAGTTCAGTATTTGGGTGTCCATTCTGAGCGCGCCGGTGTGTGTACGCCAATTGTTTACCACCACTGAATGTCTGCCGTGATGATTCGTGTGTCATGATGTGGTGGGCGTTGTTTCGTTGGCGTAACGGTATGGGTGTTCGTACCGCCACTTTAGCACTGACCTTTGGGCTGGCGGATTTGTGTATGTGGCAGTATTCTGTCAGACTGGTGTGTGTGTGTATCATAATTTGATGAACGATTGTTAGCCTCTGTGGCGGTACAGAGGCGCCCGTCAACACGGCAGTAAGCGGGATTTACCGAAAATGTCATGATGGGAGCCTAATTGTGTTTTTTTGAGTCTATTTTCCTGGAACCAAGTTGCGGTAAGGTGGTGCTGTTCGTCGGAACAGGTAAGTCCTATTTAAAGAATTCTTTAAGAGTTTTGAGGGCAGTAGTTTGCTTGTTTCTATTTTTACATTGATTTAGTGAAGTATGAGTATGTTATGTTAAATTTTGTGATGTTGCTTATATTTTGATTTTTAATGTTTATGTATATTTGGGAATGTGTTGTGTGGTGCAGGTGGGTTTTTAACATTTATTTTACATGTGTTTTTACTATGTTTTTTCATGGGCATTTGGAGTTTAGTTTTTTTTAAGATATCAATTTTAGTTTATTATAAACCAATGGCTTTTTCTCTGGTTTCCTGAAGTGGTTCTTTTCTTAAAACACTTTTTCCATTTTTTTATGGAAGCTAGAGACTTTATATGGCTTTGATGGATTTTGTTTGGATTCCTTATATTTTTGGAGTTTCTTTTGGGCTTTTTGGATTTACTTCCTTCCTTCCTTTTTTGTGTATTGCCATTTTTATTACGTGGCGATTGAGAAAGATCTGCAGCTACCGAACAGTAAGTTTTATGTCTCTCTTTATTTTGTGTGTGAACTGTGATAATATATGTTTTTAAGTTATGTTTATGTGATTAAGATGTGGGATTGTTTAGGTTACATGTTGTATTTATTTCATGTGATATTTTGTGTTAGCTTTTATGTTTTTGGTTGGGGATTTTTCTTTTAATAGTAGATATATTTTATTACATCAGTGTTTTTTAACATTGTGATTCAAAATAATTGTTTCACTGATTTAATAAAACATCATATTTATTATTTTAAAAGGTTTTGGTATGTTGGAGGACTTTGATAGGTTTACATTTATTTTGTTGTGTGGTTTTGGCTATCATTTCCAAGTAGTCAACTCCTTTGTTGTTTATGAAGAGTTTTACTGTAAGTTCTAGCATGTCACACATTCTTTTAATTTGTTTGCTAAGTTTAGGGCCAATTCGGATTGCTATATTCTTAGTTCTTGGTATCTTGCTCTTTTTGCAATGTTTCAATACATATTTACAGTGTAGGCTGAGTTCGGCCTAGTTTGAATTGGAAGGCATTGTGCCATCCTTCCACTGTGTTGTTTGTTTTGGCTTCCTATGCCAGGGTGTTGTCATAGGCATTCACCGTGGTATCTGGAATTTGGCTTGGTGTCTTTGTCCTGAGCGATGCAGTCTGCCAACCCAAGTGTCTTTGAAATAGTCCATTAGGTGACTTATGGTTATGGCTTCATTACGAGTTTCGTGTTCCAAACACCGTCATGGAGGCGGCCCGATCACAACCGGCTTGGCGGTCAGACCACCGTATTACGATGTTGGTAGGCCCATACACAAAAGACTGCCGCATTCCTGCCTGCACCGATAGGCAATGCCAACCGCAGCAGTGGCAAGCCAGGCCAAACAGGCTGACGCAGCCAGGGTTTCAGCCGGATGCATTATGATGTTGCACACTGCCAATGTGACCATGGTGGTCCAACCAACATGTCCCAGCAGGTGGAAACGGAGAGCATAAAGGAAGCAACTCACCTGCAGGCAGCTTTACACGTCCTGCACCGCCATGGAGCCCATCACACATGTCCTGCCACTGCTGCTGCTCATCGATGGAGCCCAAAATCCATGCCGCAGTGAACACAATCGACTTTAAAAATATACACCTACCTGTGTCATTAAGCTCAACAACAGAACATTGCGCTGTCATCCACATGATATGAGGCTCACGCTATGGGCACCAAGTACACGTAATTGTGTCCTGGTTTGGAGTCATTCACAAAGAATGACACATTCACAGCCATTAAGCACCCCCTGTGGGCAAGTCACTGACACTGCTCTGCCACACTCCACAACAACACACGTCTGCTCCTTAGAGGTACAGGGACTGTGAAATGTTCAGAACATTGTGTCACTCAACAGGAACACCACAGGAGCATCACAAATAATCCAATTGACACCCTCACATTGCAAACATGCCATGGACTGTCATCAGATTAAAGATACATATGCATGGATGTGTCAAGGAACGCAAATACCCCTTCTACGAAACAGCCCTGCTCTAGACCCACACATCACCCAAATCGCAACACAATGGAAGGCCAATGGGATGCACAATATTTTGAGAGACAAATATCCAAAGCTCACAATTGCAAACAAATCCTTCACAATAGATTTGGGGGCATCAGGAGGAGCACTCATGAAAGGATGCTGCCCTCGGACACATTACACTTTGCACATGCCCCTGAAACAACATTTGCACAGGAACTTGGCAGGAAATTTGAGCCAATTGACATGCCTATCTGCATAATGCATAAGTACAAGTCAAAAAAGCACATACAACAACAACAACAACAACAACAACATGTCCATACATCAAGATGAAGTAGCTGCAAGGTACACATATCAAAACGGACACATGATCAGTCAAATGCAAAGGAAGCTAGCACAACTGAACACCCTCCATGTGTGGACAAACAAAACTCTAGCTGCCACATATGAGACAAATGTACAATGCACATCAGGGGGATAAGTCTAACACTATACATGCTGACATTGGCCAAAACAAGATGAAATACCTAGCATAGCAAACATAACACAATGCAATGACACCCCAATTGGATTACCAAACAAATATAAATGCAGTGTACATCTACCCTTGTCTTGGGTGACACCAGCACTGCCCACAAAGTCAGAAGTTGCAAACAACACCAAATGGATCAGCAATCAGGGTCAAACATATACAACTGCAGGCATACAACACAAGTTAGTCAGGAAAAACATAAAGGTAGAAAAGTAATTGCAGGGAAAATGTTTACCCAACAAAACAACAACTTGGGTTTATTGAATTCAAATGCTCAAAGACAAAGGCCACTGGCCAGTCCACATGAGTTCATGCACATTACTATGCCCAACCTTGACTCCAATCAGTGCCAGGAACCCTCCACAGGAAGGGGCATCAAGTGAGCAAGCAGGCACTTCAGGGACTCTTATTTTGGGTGAGGGGTATGGGTGCTTGTAGGGGGGCAGGTGTGACAGGGGGACTTGGATGTGGAAGGGATGGGTTGAGATGTGGGTGGGGGCCTCTTGGGTTTGGGAGGGGGTTTGGAGGTAACAGGGGAAAGGGCAAGGTCGAAAAGGAAACTCTCTTTGGGAAAATGGGTAGGGTCATCAGAAGGGGTTGGGATTTGGAGGCTGAGAAAGTGGTGGGCGTGTCTGTGGGTGTAGATGCGTTGGGTGCAGTGGTGTAACAAAGGTCCGCACATCCCAGTGGTGAGGTGCCCCCAATCCCCGGGGGGCCCCCTCAGCACAATACATTGTGGATTGACAGCGGGTGCCTGTCTGGGTCCAGGGGGAGGGGAGAACCCTGAAGGTACTTTGAAGCAGGGCCCAATCAAGTTATTTATGCCACTACTTGGATGTGTGCATGTGTGATGTATGCTTGTGTTTGGGTGGTGTCTGTTGCTTTTGTGACTGTGGGTGTTTGTGTCATTTGGGGGGTTGCGAAGTGGAGGTGCTGGGTGATGTGGGAGTGGTGGATGAGTTTGTGTCTGTTGGGGTGGTGTCTGTGGGTATGGTGGGTGTTGTGAATGTGTCTGTGTGTGTTGGGGTGATGTCTGTGGGTGTGGTGGAGGTGGTAGATGTGTCTGTTGAGGTGGTGTCCGCAGGTAGGGTTGATGTTTTGGATGTGTCTGTGGGTGTTGTGCTGGTGTCTGGAGATAAAGGCCCTCATTCCAACCCTGGAGGTGGAGGGACGCGGAAGCACCGCCAACAGGCTGGCGGTGCTTCCAGGGCCATTCTGACCGCGGCGGTAAAGCCGCGGTCAGAAAAGGGGATCCGGCGGTTTCCCGACGGATTTCCCCTGGCCCAGAGAATCCTCCATGGCGCGCCGACCCCCTTCCCGCCAGCCTGTTTCTGGCGGTTTACACTGCCAGAACCAGGATGGGGGGAACGGGTGTCGTGGGGCCCCTGGGGGCCCCATTAAGATTTTCACTGTCTGCTTTGCAGACAGTGAAAATCGTGACGGGTGCAACTGCACCCGTCGCACCCCTGCAACTCCGCCGGCTCCTTTCGGAGCCGGCTTCATTGTTGCAGGGTCTTCCCCACTGGGCAGGCGGGCGCCCTTTTGGCAGTCGCCCGCCGGCCCAGCGGGAAAGTCGAAATGACCCCGTGGTCTTTCGTCTGGGTTAATTTGGCGGGCGGCCTCCGCCGCCTGCCAAAGTTAGAATGACCCCCAAAGTGTCTGAGGTGTTCGGGTCTGTGGGTTGTGAGTTGCTGTCTGGGTGTATGTGGGTATGATGGATGTGTCACTGGGTGTTATAGTGGTGTCTGTGGGTATGCTGGATGTGGTGTGTGGGTCAGTGGGCCTGTCTTTTGAAGTGGTGGCTGATGTGGTGGCTGATGTGGTGTCTGTGGGTGAATATTGAGTGACTGCGTGCCCTATGTCCATTGGTGTATGTGACGATATGTGCTGCTTGTGTGTGTTGAGGTGGGTGCGTGCAGATGTGTCTGTGTGCTTGGGACAGATAGCGGAATAGGGAATTTGGATTGGGAAGAGGGAGGTGTTTGGGGGAGGTTTGTGGGGGGTAGATGGCTTCTGTAGGCCAGACATGTCATTCTGAATGGCTTTTAGGAAAGCATTTGTTTGCTGGCAGTTGGCTTGCCATCCCTGCATGGCATTCACAATGGAAGTCTGCCCCACAGAGATACTCCTCAGGAGGTCAATAGCCTCCTCACTCAGGGGTAACAGGGGCTGGGTCTGGGGTTGAGGTGTCTGGGGCAAAGGAGACACCCTCCCTCTTGGGTTAGCGGGCACAGCCAACTGGGTGGGGAGCAACATGAAGGTGGTGATTGTACTGGGGTGGCAGACAACAATGGTATAGGAGCAGGTCCTGCTGGGTCCATCACCACTAGGGAGTGGCCACTGAAGATAGAATCCAATGATTACAAGGTTGATCCTGTGTCCTCTGTGGCACTCCCCTCCCCCTCCGGACCACTGGGTCTCTCTGTGTCAGTGATATCATGACTTGTGGTACCGTGGCCAGATTCTTCCCTACTTGGTGGTACTCTGTCTCCTTTCCTTGCCTGGGATGAGGCTGCAAATACAAAGAGGGTCACCACATGTTCCTGTTCACAACTGAACAACAGATGTGATTAGCAAACATGACCATAATGTCAAGAAGGCCCCAGCAACAAACTACATCAAAGTGGCTCCTACATGTGCCATACCATATGCATACATGTCACATGAACCATCAACAGTTGCTCACAGGAATATCTGGATCTCAGACAACTCCATTTGCATGGGTGAAGTTGTGCAATCACAGTAACCATTGAACAAGTAGAAGACCACATCACCTTCAAAGCTTTGCCTCATGGAGCATACCTCACTAACCTATTGTCATTCAATGGTAGGCCAATGCCAAGTTCATTCCCACACAAGGTCACACAGACATCTATTTATCACATACACAATAGCACAACAATAAGAAATGATGCTCCAAAATCCTGTCATATTGCTGGCAGCAGTACAGCAGCCTGAAGAAGGTGTCATGGAAATACTCATGTCATACTGGAAACATATAAAAAAATGCACACTTCACCATATGTAGTTTGTCCTAATGTAGCCATGAGGTAACACTAATGTTGCTCAGATATACTACACATTTGGCATGGAAATGTACACTGTTGACAAAATGTGCAAATTGTCAGGGAGATACGTCTCTAAAATTCACAACACAATTTATCAGTTAGCCCCAGGGAAATCACCACTACTGTCTGGCATCCCTTACAATGACACACTCTGATTGCATCAGTAGAAGCCATTAGTCCTTTGTAGGTTGGAGAGTCCCAGAGATTTGCAAGTATTTGTAGAGGGTCCTCAACATGTTGCTCAATGGGAAGCTACATCACTGGCTCCATTTTGGTCCTGCAAACCCAGATGTCCATTAATGAATGGTTGTACCCAACCACATGTGATTCCAACATAAATGCAAGTCACTCCATGATGCATGGCAACAGTCAGATAACAAACCTTCCCCATTACATATGTGCAGTGGACTTTTCTACATGATGCCACATAAATGGCATGGAATTGCACATTGTGTGTAAAAACTCTGGTCCTACCTGTCATGTCCCTCATTGCTACTGCCACTGTACATGCCAAATGACATGAGCCAACAATCAATGGTGACACACTCCTGTCTGTGGCACCACATGAAATGTAGCCCCATTGCATATGTCCAATTCCAAATACAGTTTGGCATGCACATATATGTAAGGGAATACGGAAATCTTCCCATGAACACAGCTAGACCATACATGAAACAGCAGTGTACACATTTTGTCAAAAGAGAAAAGAACACATGCTAACATGTCAGCAAAAGGAATGGTGGCAACAGTGATGGCACATAAATAATGCCAATTGATATTCCCCACTCACCAAGGAAAAGTTTTGATCTATAGCTGCACCCATAGAACAATGTATGATCTGTCATATGTATGATGGCCACCTTAACATGACAGAGAGTAGTGAGGCACCAGCATTCCTGACACACTGAAGACAAGTGGCCTTTGGAGGACAGATGCCAATTTACTCACTTGAACAGACACATGGTTGAAGACAATGATCCATAACTTCTTTTTCTTTGGCCTGTAACACTGAGGAGTAGTGGTCTGTAGAATTTATACCCACTACAACAAAAAACATTACTTGATTGATCAATGTACACAACCATGTGTTGTCCCCGGAGAGCACTTTTTTGTGGATTGTATTCAGTTGTGTCCTATGTCTCCGGGCTAATAGGCAAGGCACATCGCATGCACCCATTACATATTTACACAAACAGTTACTTATCTAGTGCGTCACACATGGCCCATCCCTGATCATCAGGGTGAGATGTCAGAACCTAACACATCTACTTTGCTATGTGACAGGCAGGAATATGCCCTGTACTCACCCCCTTGTGGCTGCTGTGTTCCTCTCAAATGCCTATCAAGGTCCAGGTACGCCACCACCAGAATGCGGGCCATTATGGGAGTCATGCTCCAACATGTGCCCCACCCATGTTAGGAAGACAGCCCCAGATGGACCTCCACGATCTTCCAGGCCCAGCGTCTCCAGTCTTCCCACATCTTGTGACAGTGGACACTCCTCCTGCTATGAACCCTCAGGATCCACACCTTCTGGGTGATGGTTTTCCAAATCTCCTTCTTCTGATGGATGTTTACTTGTATGGATACAAGAGACAAATCAAGCGATTACAAAGTTTTTGCCCAAATGGTTGTGTCACACACATCAGAAACACCAAGGACAAAGTGGGCAATTTGTCAACATACCACAAGTGTGAAGCAAAGATGCCAATAAGTACAGGGACATGACTAAACACTTTTGAATTCATTTTCAGATTAATGCAGAACCCTGCTCATGGCCTACAATAATTAAGCAAGTCTACTGACATCAGGTAGCCCACGCTCCAGCAACATGAACTGTGATGTGAGCCACAATGAAACACTACACACCAATGTGGCTTCTGGTGGATAAACTCCTTAGGCCTGACTGGCCCAACACATGTACACTCTACAAGATTGACTCAGTGCATACAAACCCTACAGGCAACTACCTTAGTACAGACTTCACCGTTACACTTGAGTGACAATGAAAGTACTGGCATGGTGGGTTCAGAAAATGTCTTCCCTGTCCATTCATGGACATGTGGTGGCCTACCAAATGCAGACTTGTGCCACTTCATCGTGGGTTTCTGTGGTATATGCCTGTACCACAGAACACTCCTTTGGACATACGTTCCTATCCTACAGAGATGGCATCCAGCATAAAAAGGTGTTGCACACTTTCTGCTATGTAACCAAGCTACTGAGTCACATGCCACGGCCTCCTCAGAAATCTACACACTGTCTGCACTGTGGGTCTGTCATTTGAGCACTAAGCATGTACAGGAAAATTAAGCATGTACAGCCAACAGGCTGGCGGTGCTTCCTGGGCTATTCTGACCGCGGCGGTAAAGCCGCGGTCAGAAAAGGGGAGCCGGCGGTTTCCCGCCGGTTTTCCCCTGGCCCAGGGAATCCTCCATGGCGGCGCTGCTTGCAGCACCGCCACGGGGATTCCGACCCCCTTCCCGCCAGCCTGTTTGTGGCGGTTGTCACCGCCAGAACCAGGATGGCGGGAACGGGTGTCGTGGGGCCCCCTCACAGGGCCCCATACAGATTTTCACTGTCTGCTTAGCAGACAGTGAAAATCGCGACGGGTGCCACTGCACCCGTCGCACCCCTGCAACACCGCCGGCTCCATTCGGAGCCGGCTTCCTCGTTGCAGGGGCTTTCCCGCTGGGCCAGCGGGCGGCCTTTTGGCGGTCGCCCGCCGGCCCAGCGGGAAAGTTGGAATGGCCGCCGCGGTCTTTTGACCGCGGGCGGCCATTCGGCAGTAACCGCATGGCGGGCGGCGACCACCGCCCGCCGCGGTCAGAATGACCGTCTATGACTTCTGTGAAGATGACAACAGAGCTGTGGGAGTAAAAGACCTGATATGAGTCAAAGACACACATTAACAAGGATGCAAAATGCACGTAGAGACTAGTTCAAGGATTTACCTCAGTACCCATTCCAAATCTAGTCAATGGACTGAGGCATTCAGGGCACGCCTTTCCATTAGAGCCTCATATCGGCCACATGACAGGATCTGCAGGGCTACAGGGAGTGGGCACGGTGCCACAGTTGCATAGCCACAGTGACTTTCCCACAGCCTGGACTACGTCCCATACTGGGAGATAAATTTGACAGGCCCTGGTCTCTGCAGGCTGAGCATACAGAACCTACATGACACTCACATTTCCATCACTTCCATGCATGACAGTGCATCATGTGGCCAACAGCAATGTGGCTTGTGTGGCAACCTGATGGGAACAGTAAGTCATAATATGTCTTCCAGACAATAGTTTGTCAAGGCCAGATGTGAGGTGAAATATCTATGGCACAATACACATTGCTTACAAGCTCCTCAAATGACTCAGACAACATGCATCACAGCTCATGCTGTCATGCACATTTATGTTGTCTAACATTTACAACAACCATAAACAAAGAAATGTCACTGGATGGCAGCAGTCTCTTTTTCTAGTTATGTGCATCCAACACAAGGAGGATCTAGGGCCCCAAAAACATCACACAAAAGAATGTGAATGAACACAACATTTAGTACTGGTCACCAGTACCTGCACCATGTACCTCCCATTCATACCACACAGACTGCAACAACAGGCACACCAGAAATCTAACTGCCACACAGGGGCACATTGTAGCCTGCGAGGGGTGAAAGGATGGTGTTAAACAGAGTCAATTCTGCCTATGAGGTGCTTACCTGCTCCTCTGGTGAGCCATAGAGCTGTCCATACAGGGGAAGGACCTCGCTCACAAACATCTCCAGCCTCTCTGGAGAGAAGGCAGGGGCCCCTGCACACAGCAGCTGAAGTGGTGGAGGTGTTGATGGCCCCAGTGTCAGGATGCAATGTATTTTCCACAGCGCAGCTTACACATACGCCACATACGCGGTCATCACTGCTGATGGACACAGCCATTGGGCCGCAACCGCCGCCACAGGCAAAAATGTTAGCCTATGGCTGTGTCCGCTACAGTTGGAACCATCTACCTTGCAGATGACTTCTGCTGGTGGTTGCGGGCAGTTCCTGATGTCTAGTAGATTAGGTCAGGCATCTGCCATTTTGGCGGCTTTAAATACTGTAGGTGGTTCTAAAAAATGCACATCAACAATATAAGTTTATTATCATCACAAACATCCTCAATCCTCAATGGACTACACACCCATCAGTGTAGTGTGTTGCAGGGCATAGATGGCATATGATGGCGGTGCATGGGCCACCACTGCTAATGGCATTTTTGGAGGTCGGAAAGTACAGTCACATTTTGAGGGGCAAGTGTGTGGCATATAGTTGGGTGTTGCCCAAATCCATGTTGCGAACATGTGTTCACAACCATCGGGGTCATATTTGACTCTTGTGTAGTTGCCAGCTGTGATGTATACGGGGTGTCTTGTCCATCCAGCCAGAAATGCTTTGTCACAAGATGTTGTTGGCATGCATCATGTTTGTTGCTTTGGACACAGTGACTAATGTTCCAAATCAGGTCTTTTCACACATGGGAGAGTGAGGATGCAACAACCCCCTGTCTACCATCCATTGCCAGACCTTGAGACCATGTAGGAATGCCAGCCCTACGGTCTGACTAGGCAAACAATAGTGGATTTATACCATCAGTGGAAGCCAGATCTGATGCCAGCTAACAGTAATCCATACTGCATTCCACCCATTGTACAAGTAATGCCAATAGTGCACTTCCTGGCCACAGGGTCCTTCCAACATGCAGTGTCACTGTCTGCTCGTATGTCCCAATCTATGTTTATTCTGGTTTTGAATGATTGCCTATCAGCAATGTTGAAACACATTGACTGCTATATCAGGTTCCCCCGACGTGAGGATTTAGCCAATGCTAAGGCTGACTTCTATGATTTTGCCCACCTCCCACATGTGGTAGGGGTAATTGATAGCACACATGTTGGTTTGGTGCCACCACAGGCTACAGAACAAGTCTATCGCAACAGAAAAAAACTTCCATTCCATGAACGTACAAGTTGTCTGTTTGGCGGATCTCTACATCTCAAATGTGTATACCTGTTTTCCAGGATCAGGCCATGATTCCTTTATAATGTGGAACAGCACCATACCCCAGCTGATGTCATAACTGCAACCAGAAAGGACCTGGTTGGTTGGTTAGTCATGTCTGTTCTGATTGTGTGTGAGCAATGTCAGGTGGTACAATCATGAAGTGAGTGACTCATTGTTGCACTTATGTCCCATTCCTTAACAGGAGACTCAGCATATCCAAACCGCCCTTAGTTATTGACGCCGCTAAGGAATCCAACTATGCCAGGGGAAGTTCACTTTAACAAGGCCCATGGAAGAACACAGTGGGCAATGAAGCGGGCTTTTGGGCTCCAAAAGGGCCAGATTTTGCTGTCTGGACAGGACTGGTGGAGCTCTCCTCTACTCACTCTGGAAACTGTGTCAGATCACTGGGCATGCTGCTTGCTCCACAACATCGCTCTGTGGAGGAATATCCTGTACATCCCAGAGGAGGGGGTGCCTGCAGTGCTACAGGGTGAGAATCCTGAAATTTCAACTGAATATGACAGTGGTAAAGGGGAAGGAGCTGACTTGCGAGAAGATCTCATCCACAGCTACTTCTCATGAGTGTAAGTATGTTATGTGATGTTATGACTGTGACTGTACAATGAACTGTAGAATGTGTGGAGTTTAGTTCACACATATTGACAGCCTATGTGCTGAACACGCTAATCCATTTTTTAGTTTGACCTGACGTACGTATGTGTTTGTGTGGGATGGTTGTAATCCTGAGCTGGAAACTGTGTACATGCAGCATATTCCATCTTCAAAAAGTACCTTTGATCATCATTGTATGGTTCACTTGGTCTGACATATCTACATGGCGAAATAAGAAAAAGAATCAGCAGACAATGAATCAGTGATGGGTGATTTTATTGTGAAGCTAGGGCTAACAGAAAATATACGTGACATGAATCAACCATAACAAATATGGGACTGGGTCAGTCATGGTGTATGAAATCATTGGAGAAGATGCCACACCACTGCAAGTCCAAAGTCCAGAGTACTCCTTCCACTGGCAATAGAATGTGGTTCAGGATCAGCCCACAAAGTGAATGTGTAACACACAAAGGAGGTCCTTAAGGAAGAGGGCTGTTGCAGGCAGTGGTGGGTGTCTTGTTATCTGCACCTCCTGGATTCTTTGCTGGATGTCCCCGCTTGCTGGGGGATCATCTGCTACAGAGGCAGGGGTGTCTGTGGCTAGTTGCTCTTCTGGCAAGGCTTCCCTTCCTGTGGTTGCCACCAGTGTTGATGGGCCTGCTGTTAATGAGCCAAAGGGAGGGGTAGACTGGTTTTGAGATGTCCTGTACAAGGTGGTGTGTATGTCCCACAACACCCATGTTAGGGAGGACATGTTGTAATTGTGGGCCTCCATCTGTTCATGCACATCCCTATGCATGTCCCTCTGTAGCTGCTTAATTTCCGGAAGTTTGGTCAACATCTGGCCCATCACACCTTAGGGCCCCCAAGGTGAGGCTGATGGTGTCCTAGGCAAGAGTAGCCCCAGTGGCCTCACCCTCCCATGCACTTTACCACCCCCCCAGCCTATGCCCTTGCCACACAGTGCCCTTCCCAACTTGTTCCTAGACCCTCATTGTCCAAAGTGTTGCACTGCAACTCAGGATCCAGGACTGGGGGGCAGAAGATGGTAGACACTGTGCCAGGTACCAAGGTTAGGGGGCGAATGGTTTCCTGTGATGTTGAAGGAACAGGGCTAGGAGGCAACGTTGTGGCCACAGTGAGACTCACTGTTGCCATCTGACCAGATTGCTCAGATGGGCCAGAACCATCCTTCACATCCATAAGTCCAGGAGTGTTGTCGTCACTGAGGGCTTCATCCAGGGGGGCAGTTGTAGTCGGTTCCGTGGCCTCCGTGTACCCAACGGCAGATCCACCTGTTGATGTAAAACATACATTGTTACTTGTTGAATTGTGCCATCTACCCCAAAAAGTTTAGAGTTACAATAAGCAGAGACCTTGGACAAAGCTGAGTTGTAGGTAATCGAATTGTGCCAAATGGCCATGGTATTGGGTGATTTGACATGACATGTGTGTGAAGCATGCCAACCCAATTTGACTCAAGCAGCTGATGAGATGTGCAGATCAGTTGCACTTTAGAGGATGGCCTGAAAATGAAATTTTACTGCCAGTGCAGCCAACACAGTGGAGAGGCAAGATATGAATTTGACCATTTGGGGGCCTAGTTGGGTGGGATGCAGGCAAACCTAGGACTTTGTTGTATATGTGACTGGAGTCATCATGTGCATAGTGTTGTGTCAATGTGTCTGCTGCTGCTACCAATCTGGTGATGCAGCTTGAGACCTTAGTAATACTTGTTGTACACACTGGGTAAGGTGTCATTCCTATTCTCAATAGTTTCATTGTGGCTTAGCAAGTCAAGATGGTGCTAGGTAGACAGATGCGCCTCTGATTTGAGCATGATCTGTTTCTTGATCACTCCCTGGTGTTAATAGTTTGATTGAGAGTTCACAAACAGAGGTATTTGGACAAGTGATCACTGTGCTGGTAGTTGGAGTTGCTAAAACAGGGCCTGCTGACAGTTACAGTCAGGTCACTCTGTCTACTTCCCAACACTTGACAAACGGTATTCTCCCAGGTGAGTACACTTCATTTGGGAGTTCACAAACAAGTATTTGAAGAAGTGACCACTGGGCTGGTGGTTGGAGTTACAGAAACAGGGCCTGCTGGGAGTTGCAGTCAGGCCACTCTCTCTACTACATAAACTATATAAATGGTATCCTCCCAGATTAGTACACTTCATTAGGGAGTTCACAAACAGGGGTATTTGGACAAGTGACCACTGTGTGAATTGTGGGAACCTGATATAACTGTCAATGTGTTTCAACATTGCTGATAGGAAATCTTTCTAGTGGTTAGAGTTACTGAAACAGGGCCTGCTGGGAGTTGCAGTCAGGTCACTCTCTCTACTCCCCAACACCGGACAAATGGTATGCCCCAGGTGAGTACTCTTCAATTGTGAGTTCACAAATGGTTGGGTAATTTGGACAAGTGACCACTGGGCTAGGGTTTGGAGTTGACAAATGGTACCCTCCCAGATGAGTACACTTCATTTGGGAGTTCACAAACAGGTTTTTTTTTTAGACAATTGACCACTTGGCTGGTAGTTGGAGTTACAGAAACAGGGCCTGCTGGGAGTTGCAGTCAGGTCACTCTCTCTGCTACACACACTACAGAAATGGTATCCTCCCAGGTGAGTACACTTAATTTGGGAGTTCACAAACAGGGGTATTTGGACAAGTGACCACTGTGCGAACTGTAGGAACTTGCTATAGCTGTCAATGTCTTTCAACACTGCTGACAGGAAATCTTTCACTTCATTTGGGAGTTCACAAACAGGGGCATTTGGACAAGTTGCCACTGTGCAAACTGTAGGAACCTGAAATAGCTGGCAATGTATTTTAACATTGCTGATAGGAAATCTTTCTGGTGGTTGGAGTTACTGAAACACAGCATGCTGGGAGTTGCAGTCAGGTCACTCGTTCTTCTCCCCAACACTTGACAGATGATATCCCCCCAGATAAGTACACTTTAATGACAAGTTCACAAACAAGGGTTTTTGGAGAAGTGACCACTGGGCTGGTGTTTGGAGTTTCAGACACAAGGCCTGCCGGTAGTTGCAGTCAGGTCACTCTCCCTACTACAACCACTACACAAGTGGTATCCTCCCAGGTGAGTACACTTTATTTGGGAGTCCACAAACAGGGGAATGCGGATAATTAACCACTGGGTTGGTAGGATTTACAGAACAGGGTCTGCTAGGAACTGCAGTCAGGTTACTCCCTCTTCAACACACACTATACAAATAGTATCCTCCCAGGTGAGTACACTTCATTTAGGAGTTCACAAACAGGGGTATTTGGACAAGGTACCACTGCGCTGGTGGTTGGAGTTACTGAAACACGGCCTGCTAGGAGTTGCAGTCAGGTCATTCTGCCTACTTCCCAACACTTGACAAATCGTATCCTCCCAGGTGAGTACATGTCAATTGTGAATTCACAAACAAGGGTGTTTAGACAAGTGACCACTGGGCTGGTATTTGGAGTTACAGATGTAAGGCCTGCTGGGAATTGCAGTCAGGTCACTCTCTCTACCACACATACTATACAAATGGCATCCTCCCAGGTGAATACAATTCAATTGGGATTCACAAACAGGGTTTTTTGGGCAAGTGACCACTGGGTTGGTGGTTAGAGTTACGGAACAGGGTCTGCTGAGAGTTGCAGTGAGGTCACTCCCTCTACTAAACACATTATACAACTGGTATCTTGCCAGGTGAGAACACTTCATTCGGGAGTTCAAAAACAGGAGAATTTAGACAAGGGACCACTGTGCAGTTGGTTGGAGTGACTAAAACAGGGCCTGTTGGGTGTTCCCAAACTTGAACAGCATGCCGAAAGATTTGGAGAGTTCTCTGGATTCCATCTTAATGACCTGATTAGATATCTAGGGGTCCAAGTTACATGCAGCTTGGAGGTGCTCCCTGGAAATAATCTAGAGTCAGGCCTGCTGCCTTCCCATTCTTCTTCATATTAGCCTCCTGGTTTCTGATTTCATCTTCACTAATCTCAGCCTGAAGCTAATCACTATGGGGGTCATTCTGACCCTGGCGGCCGGTGACCGCCAGGGTCACCGACCACGGGAGCACCGCCAACAGGCTGGCGGTGCTCCCGAGGGCATTCTGACCGCGGCGGTTCAGCCGCGGCCAGAAAGGGTAAACCGGCGGTCTCCCGCCGGTTTACCACTGCCCTTGTGAATCCTCCATGGCTGCGGAGCGCGCTCCACAGCCATGGGGATTCTGACACCCCCTACCGCCATCCTGTTCCTGGCGGGTCTCCCGCCAGGAACAGGATGGCGGTAGGGGGTGCCGCGGGGCCCCTGGGGGCCCCTGCAGTGCCCATGCCCATGGCATGGGCACTGCAGGGGCCCCCGTAAGAGGGCCCCGCAAAGTATTTCAGTGTCTGCTAAGCAGACACTGAAATACGCGACGGGTGCAACTGCACCCGTCGCACCCCTGCAACTACGCCGGCTCAATTCTGAGCCGGCGTCCTCGTTGCAGGGGCATTTCCTCTGGGCCGGCGGGCGCTCTTTTGGAGAGCGCCCGCCGGCCCAGAGGAAATGTCTGAATGGCCGCCGCGGTCTTTTGACCACAGTGCGGTCATTCAGCGGCGGTACCTTGGCGGACGGCCTCCGCCGTCCGCCAAGGTCAAAATGACCCCCTATGTTTCTTACATAGACTGGGTAGTGCCTTGTTTGATAGCCAGTTTTTAACTTCCTGAGGGTCTGGATCTATATCTTCATGGTACACTGCACTCAGGGTACTTAACAGTTCTGCTTGAAGCTCTTCCTCTGTTTTCAATACCCCTCCCATTCATGTTTCCACTAGAGTATCTATTAGGTTTCTAGCAAGCTCTGTCTTTGTTTTCCATGCCAAAAGTGCTCCAATCTTCTCCCCATCCTCAAAATGCTGTAGTCTACTCATATTCCATTTATCACGTATCCTTTGCTCAAGGACAGCATGCACTACCCCTGTAGACTCTAGTTCATCTCTCAGGTTTAAGTCATGCCTTACCCTAAGCTGCACTGAGCCTGAGTCTCCCTTTCATTCTGGGCAATTCTGTGAATCACATCCTTCAGCCTTTTTTAGAATCTAGATCTTTTACATCAGCTGCCTTTGTTGTGCACCCCCTCATGTATGCCTTATAGGTGTCCCAGACCATCTGTCCACTAGCACCGTCAGTGTTGCTTTGAGAAAAGACACTTGATTCTTGAGTTAAACCCTCCATTATAAGGTGATCTTGCAACCACGTTCTATCCAAAGTCCACCTTCCCTTGGGCTTTGACACCGGCAACACCATTATCAGCTGCACTCCAGCATGATCTGAAATGGTGGCTGGAGAATGAGTTACTGACTTGAGGTCTTGGGCCAATGCTCTATCAAGAAGAAAGTAGTCAATGCAAGAATGATGCCCTTACTTCTTGCTGTAAAATCTATAGCCTCTCTGTTTTCCTGCCTCCTCTCGCCGTAAATCCATCAGACCCAAATCCTACATCCAATCTCTAATCCTTTTGACATGCTGGTAATCTCGGCGTTAGATGTCCTATCTAATTAATTATCCCGAGCCACGTTAAAGTCACACCCTCCACACACGGGGAAATAGAGCTGTTCTAAAATGTTCAGATGACTTAGATCATATCAATTAGGCCCATAATACCCTATGCATGACAATTAAAATCCTCCCATTTCTAAACAATTCAGAACCCATCTGCCCGAACGGTCAGTCTTATGGCTTAGTAGTTTAATGTCACAGTTCTTTTTAACCAGTATGGCCACCCTTTTTGTGTTACAGGATTGATCCAAGCACACTATATCCTGAACACAGGAGCATTTCTGGAATGAACGTAAACACTGATTTCTCCATGTGCATTTCCTGAAGTATGATTATCTGATCTTTTGTTCCCTTCAGTACTACCTGGAGCAGCCTTATTTTTTTCCTGGCTCGTAGGCTATTCACATTTTAGCGGATTATTTCTACATCTACACCCTGCATCTATATTGCATCTCCACAATCCTAACGTCACTCATTATCACATACAGACCGCTTCTGGGATTTCCTTTAGTCTACTGAGGACATTTGTTTTGCTATTCTTCCATTTGCTCCCCATCCGTGTGCACCCCCACTGAGGAAACCTCCTATCTATATATGGTGTTGACATCACGCCTTTAGGGCCTCTCCAGGTAAGATCTAAGGTCCCGCATCTCTAGCCCTAACTCTAAATCCCCTGCATCCTTGTTAATTAATTACTTCACTTTAATTCACTTTGATTCATTACTTCTTGGCCCCATCTGTAAATCCCACATTATTTCTGATTGGGCTGATATGACCTACTTTTAATCACATGCTTGGAGAACAATCCAAAATAATTATAAAATTATGGGATTATCTCCGTTAGGTACTGGGGTTTGCTGATGCTTTGATTTTTCTGATTTATTCAACCGCCTCATTTCCTTCCCTTACATTATGCATCTTGTTCCTCCAAATGACCTTTAGTGCTGCAGGGAACTTCAACTAAAATGTAGTCGGCCCACGGCTGATATGACCAGCTATGAATAACTTTCGAATGTAAATGATTTTAGTTTTCAAGGGTACTGAGAGAGTTGATTCCTTTAGAGCGTAGGTTTGGAAGTTTACCAGTATCTTCCTTGGGGATTTACGATTGGGATTGCACCTGAAAGTGCACCCTCTGAATGTCTGACTCTAAATTACCATCTGCTGTGTCCTTAGAGAAGCCCTCCCTTAGCAGGTTGACCACAAATACCTTGATATCAGTTCCTTCAGCCTTTTCGGGAATATTCAGCAGTCTTAAATTATTCCTTCTAGAATTAATTTTTAGCCTCCCCACATCTTCCCTCAGTTGCTTGTTTTGGTGTTGTATGGTTTCAATTTCCTTTGAGTTTCTGGCTAGATTTGTTTTTGTTTGGGCAACCCCTTCTTCTAGAAGGCCAGTACGGTGTGAAAGGGCATCCGGTTTATCACCCAATGGCTGACAGACCCCTTGCATCTCTTTTTGATTCTGTTCCTATATTTCAAATTTTTGTTATTTCAGCTTTCAAGTGCTGCCACCAGTGAGCCCTCAGTCTGCTGATCATGGGTAGTCCCACTGTCTCCCAAAGTACCCCTAGGAGAGTTCTCTTTCCCACTAAATTGATTGGGCTTCTTAGTCACCTGCATGGATTGCATAGGCTTCTCTCCAAGTCCCGAATTCTTATCTGCATCTGATCAAGCAACATTAGGGTCTTTTAAGACCTGAAACCTATTTGTAAGGGAGACGCTTGTGCCAGGACCAAGTAGGGTTGAGGTCCCAATATCTTGCTGAACCTCTGCTGCTTCTCCAACTGGAGGCAGAAACCCACTATCATCCTCCCCCCCCCCCACCTTTTCCATTTTAAAGATTTTGCATTGGCATGGTCATAGTCTGCTCCTCCTGCGATTTGCCCAAGTCGCCCTTGTTCGCTTTGTCCATGATCTTGAAAAAGGAATTTAAAGAGGGGGAGACCCTGGTCTGGGGGCGTCATAGAATTAGCTTTTGAGTATTTTTATACCCTTGTTTAGATGAATAGTCAAATGAGGCCCCTTCCCTGGAGATCTGGCTTCTATATTACTGACACTTCTGCCTGCATCTGAGGCTACCAAGCCTTTCTTCCTAGAAGACATCTGCCTCTTTGGAATGTTCATCTAAAGGTCTCCAAGCAGTGTACATGGGGGCTGAGACCTGGGCCTGGAGCAAAATTTCCCGTGACTTCTCTCCCCACCCTAGTTGAGCCCCAGGTAAGCTATCCTCGCTTAGTGCCCCCAAACCTATTTGGTGCCTCATTACTGTTATGCTGCTCTGACCACCACAGAGCGGCACTGCCTGCTGTCTGCCTCCAGTCTGCTCCAACTTCCCTTAATGTTCGCTGCCCATCTACTACATTGTGATCAGGCAACACATAGGCCCTCATTACAACATTGGCGGTAAATGCCGCTTACCTCCGTGCAGAAGACTGCCAACACACTGCCGCGGCCGCGGAATTCCGCCACTGCTATTATGACCCACAGGTTAGAAACCGTCAAAATCTAGACACCCACACAAGTCTGCTGCGCTCAAAATGCACACACATTTCCAAAACACTACCACAATGGACAAATAGAAATACACGCACCTGATACACATACACACACCACTCCCACGCACCCAATACAATATAAAACACACACCCACATTACCCACAAACCCTTACTACCCAAAAATTTGAAGAAGGCCAGAGAGACAGCAAAGCAAAGACAACACCAGCATACTGAGGCACACAACACCATCACACGTACACATCCACGCACAAAACACCACACACCCCTAAACATCACCCCACACATCACAACACACACCACCTCACACATCACCCACACCACCCCATGGCACCGCAAAGACACCCCAGGTTTTCTGAGGAGGAGCTCAGGATCATGGTGGAGGAAATCATCCGGGTAGAGCCACAGTTATTCGGATCACAGGTGCAGCAGACACCCATTGCAAGGATGATGGAGCTATGGCGCAGAATCGTGGACAGGGTCAACGCAGAACAGAACCCAAAACATGGGATGACATCAGGAAGAGGTGGAACGACCTACGGGGGAAGGTGCGTTCTATGGTCTCAAGACACCATATTGTGGTACAGAGGACTGGAGGCAGACCCCCACCTCCACCCCCACAGCTAACAACATGGGAGGAGCAGGTCTTGGCTATACTGCATTCTGCAGGGCCTTGCAGGAGTAGCTGGAGGAATGGACTCTGGTAAGTTAAATCTTTAACTACTTCATCCCCCACCCTGCCTGCATGCTGTCACATACCCCCACCCACGCCCTCACCCCATCACTCCAACTCCTCACATATGTCCCACTATCACAAACCACACATCCCAACACCAAGCCCTGCATGCAACAGCAAAGCATGGACACCCATCACCAATGCATGTCCACTACACATACCCACACAGACCCCTAAACAATTATCACACAAGGTCCTACACAGGAATGGAAGCACTGGGGACAGGGTCAGCCACCCATTGCACACCATGGCACACACAGATGCAATAATCATGCCTTTACACCCCTGCAGGACCCCTACCCAACGTCACCGGACAGGAGGTTCCAGACATGTCCACTCCACCCACAGAAGAGGCCCACAGTGATGACAGCAGCTCTGTCAACTGGATCTAGATGACCAGTCCGGCCCATCTGGGACCTCGGGACAGTCAGTTCCCCTCACACAGTCACAGGCTACCACAGAGCCTCCCCCCTCAGGAAACACCAGCACAGCACCCACCCAACGGGCCCATACCTCTGTCCCCAGGACACGTCAACCAGCAGTGTGCCCACCACTACAGGGAACCCAGGCTAACCCACCACCCCAAGAACAGCAGGGACCTGGGGGCAGTGGTAGTGGGCACACGGTTTAGGGGACAGAGGCCCAGGAAAACAGGGGAACTGGGTGGGCTGCTGTGCGACAGGGGGAAGACAGGCCCAGGGAACCCACTCTCCACGAGACCCTCTCCAACATCATGGGAGCTTACTATCATTCCTAGGAGACGATGGCAACGGTACTGGCCAAGTTTCAGGAGGCCCAGCGGCTGCAGGAGGAACAGTATTTGGGGTTCAGGGAGGAACTCAAATCCATCAATACCACTCTGGGTACCATTGTAGGGGTGCTGAAGGACCTCGTGAACACCAGGAGGGACACTGTGGCACAACAAGGGGCCCCTGACACTAGCCTGGACGATGAACTGCCCACCACCTCCGCCGGCGCTAGTGGACAGGAGGCACCACCACAGGACCACGACACTAGCACCCCACCCCCTGCAGATGAAGAACCACCCCGCAAGCGGTCCCTGAGATCAAGGACAGACAGAGAACAATGCCAAGACCCCTGCCAAGAAATGAGACCACCCTGATTGTCATCCTTCTGTCCCACTGTGTCACCCTGTCCATCCTTAAACTGCCCTAGCTCCACTTCCTATGCCCCTTTGGACAATGCACCTGTGAGACAAATAGACTGGACTCTGCCATGGAAATTCCTCCATCATCACCCCTGCCCATTTTACAACCCCCTCCACTATTTAGCACTTAAATAAACACCCTTAAATCACAAAACTATCTGGAGTCAGTCTGTGCTTTCACAAATGTGTATTTGCAATAACTGAGGGAAATAGCAATATCCATTGTATTGTCAACATACCTATGTCACACAGCTCTAGTCCATGAGGAACCATAGCAGAGGCCACACAGTGGGACCCACATCTGTGAAATCGAAAGGGAAAGTGACAAATCAGGGTCCATACACTGGGTGAAAGTGACAGACAGATGAGAGGTAGAACAAGTGTATCAGATGTAGCAGGCAGTAATGTCTTCTTACCTGTGTCTCACTGGAAGTATTGATGAATCATGGTGTTTCTGTTGTCGATATCCTCTTCTTCTGCTTCCTCTTCTACACTGTCCACAGGCTCCACAGCTGTCACAACCATCCAGGACCATGTCAGGACCATCCTCCTGCAGAAAACGCACCTGTCGTCGCAAAGCCAAGTTGTGCAGCATACAGCAGGCCACGATGATCTGGCACACCTTCTTTGGTGAGTAGAATAGGGAACCACCTGTCATATGGAGGCACCTGAACCTGGCCTTCAGGAGGCCGAAGGTCCTCTCTATAACCCTCCTAGTTCACCCATGTGCCTCATTATAGCGTTCCTCTGCCCTTGTCCTGGGATTCCTCACTGGGGTCAGTAGCCATGACAGGTTGGGGTAGCCAGAGTCACCTGCAAATGTTGAGGGACAACTGTTAGACACACACTAACCCTTAGGGACAACCCCAGACAACTATTCACACTGTATAGGGTCCATGTCCTCACCTAATAGCCACACATGGTGCCTCTAGAGTTGCCCCAACACATAAGGGATGCTGCTATTCCTCAGAATGTAAGCGTCATGCACTGAGCCAGGAAATTTGGCATTCACATGGGAGATGTACTGGTCGGCCAAACACACCATCTGCACATTCATTGAATGGTAACTCTTCTGGTTTCTTTACACCTGTTCACTCCTGCGGGGGGTACCAAGGCCACATGTGTCCCATCAATGGCACCTATGATGTTGGGGATATGTCCCAGGGCATAGAAGTCACCTTTCACTGTAGGCAAATCTTCCACCTGAGGGAACACGATGTAGCTGCTCATGTATTTCAGCAGGGCAGACAACAATCTGGACAACACGTTAGAGAACATTGGCTGAGACATCCCTGATGCTATGGCCACTGTTGTTTGAAAGGACCCACTTGCCAGGAAATAGAGTACTGAGAGGACCTGCACTAGAGGGGTGATTCCTGTGGGATGGCGGATAGCTGACATCAGGTCTGGCTCCAACTGGGAACACAGTTCCTGGATTGTGGCACGATCAAGTCTGTAGGTGACTATTACATGTCGCTCTTCCATTGTCGACAGGTCCACCAGCGGTCTGTGCACTGGAGGATGCTGCCATCTCCTCACCTGCCCCAGCGGATGTGCTCTATGGATGAGAACAGCGATCAGAGGGTCAGCCAACACTGAGGTACGAAATGAACAACTTTATTGCACACATTTGTCAATCCGCTATGTGCCTGTCTTAGTGTGTATGCAAGGCCTAGATATGTGTGACGCATTTAAAATTAATGCCATTTGGCCACCTGAAATGACGGCTGCCTGACCTGTAATGTGGGAAAAGGGGATATGAGGTAACTGCGCTGGCGTTGTACACCGTCACAGTAGGCGGTTGAAGACGGCAGTGCAATTCTACATTGGTTAACATTGGACCCTATGGATCCCATGAGCCAATGACGATGTATGCCGGAGGTGACGGTACACACCGCCACGGACGTGACCGCCATTTTCTGCCTGTTCACTCACTTGATACCTGATCTTCGACAGGAGAGGACCTACGCGGCAAGTGCTGCTGTGACCTCAGTCTGGAAGCGACAATGGCTCAAGTGTCTGGGGAAAGGGCCCCTGCCTTCACATCGGAGGAGTTGAATACAAACTAGTGGATGGGGTCCTCCCCCAGTACACGCTACTCTATGGTCCTCCAGACAAACAGGTGAGTACACTGTGAGCATGCTGTATGGGCAATGCCTGTTTGCAGTGGTGTGGATGGGAGATAGGTGGGGGAATGAGGCGTGCATGAAACAATGGTGAGTGTATGTGCTTCAAGGCAAGGGTGGGAACGTGGGCCAATGACTGTGACGGTCCGGACGGTTATAGTTTTTCCTTTTCCCCTGTTCCCCTGTACTATTCCTGTAGGTCAGCGCCCACCAGAAGAAGGATATTTCGTGTGCTATTGCCAAGGACGTCCGGGCCCTGGGGGTCCACCACAGACGGAGCACCCACTGCCGTAAGAGATGGGAGGACATTTGCCGCTGGAGTAAGAAGACAGTGGAGGCCCAGCTGGGGATGGCCTCCCAACGTGGGAGGAGTGCCCGTCGCACCATGACCCCCCTGATGTTCCGGATCCTGGCGGTGGCGTATCCGGAGTTGGATGGGCGCTTGAGGGCATCATAGCAGCCACAAGGGGGTGAATACCGTCACATCCATCTGGTTCAGCACGCATTGGAGGTGTCTGGGTGGGGGAGGTGGGCTGTGGGTTCCCCTAGGTCAGGGCGAGTTTTGTAGGCAAGGTCCCTTCGTGAGGCAGGCCATGTGGCACCCCACCCCACCAGTGTTAAGAGCCATCTTCCCCTAGTCAGGCTCCTGTGACTTCCATGTGTGCAGCAATCGGGCATAGGCCTTGTACCCCATGTCCCTGTGATTAATTAGGGAACTCTAAGTGCATGGCGTAGTGCAGAGGGCTGCTGTGTCTGTAGTGTCCGCCAAAGGTAGCGGTATTGCATGCATTGAACATGTCTTTCTACTTTCTTTACCCCCCTTTTTGTGGTCTCCCTGTTCTTGTGTGCATTTGCATCATCAGGCGGAGGAGCTGTGCCACCGGAGCAGGAGGGAGCTGCATCCCACATGGCCCTGGAGGGCGAGACTAAGGACTCAGAATTCACCAGTGGGACGGCGGGCGAGGGGAGCTCCACGGCGGGGACAGGAGCTGAAACCAGCTACACCGACTCCTCCTCTGATGGGAGCTCCCTTGCGGTGGCGGGCCCCTCTGTGCCCACCGCATCTACAGGTACAGCCGCCACCCCCCCTACCAGCACCGCGCTCCCAGCAGCCCCTCAGCGTGTGCTCTGTGGCCATTCACCCAGGAGGGTGGGCATCTCCTTCGCCCCAGGCACCTCGCCCCTGCCCCAGTCAGCCCTGCTGCCCTTAGTGAGAAGGCCATTGACCTCCTCAGATACCTCACTGTTGGGCAGTCTACCATTCTGAATGCCATCCAGGGTGTAGAGAGGCAGTTGCAACAGACAAATGCATACCTGGAGGGCATTCATTCTGGTCAGGCAGCCCAACAGCGAGCTTTTCAGACTCTGGCCTCAGCACTGATGGCAGCCATTGTCCCTATGTCCAGCCTCCCCCCTCCAACTTCCTCCACCCAGACCCAATCCCCAGTACCTCAGCCTATCCCAAGCACACCATCAGACCAGCATGCACACACCTCAACACACAAGAGTAGCTCTGGCAAACATAAGCACCACACATCCCACAGGCACTCACACAAGCAGAAATTCCAACAACCACTGCCTGCACTGTGTCCCCCTCCTCCCTCCCTGTCATGTCTCCACTCACACCTGCATGCACTACATCTTCAGCCACTACGCCCATCACCACACACCACTCACGTGCACTCACCACCCCCACTACCATTCGCACATCCCCTGTGTCCTCTCCCAGTGTGCCTGTGAGCCCTCCTCCCAAACTACACAAACACAGTCACACACCCACCCAACAGCCATCCACCTCACGACAGCCTTCAGCCCATGCACCTTCACCCAAAGTGAACAAACAAACACCTCCTACAACCACTACCTCTTCCTCCCCTCCCAAACCCCCTCCATCTACCCGTCCCAGTGTGTCTAAAAAACTTTTCCTGTCAAACCTTGACCTCTTCCCTTCACCTCCCCCACACCTTCCGTCCTCTAGGGCCCGCCTTTCCAGGTCCCAACCCAGCATCTCAGCCACCACATCACTGGGAACAGTGATGCCAGCAGTAACCGGCTTCTGGAGTGTGCCAAGCAGCAGGGCAGCCAGTGTCCCAAGGAGCCAGGCCAAGGACATTCCCCCACCTCCAAAACAAAAGAAGTTGCCCACAGCCCGGAGGGAGAAGTTCAAAACACCTGCCACCAAGGACTCAGCCAGGACAACAGTTGGGAGTGGCAAGACAGCTGTGCCACAATCCAAGGTGGGGAAGGGCCAGAGAAAGAAAGGGAAGTCGCTGCCAACCTGCATGGCAGACAAGACTGCCACCAGCACAGCCACATGCACCGCCGCCACGGGCACCACCACATGCATTGCCGCCAGCAGCACGCTCAGTGAGCCCCCCACCAGCACCGCCACCCAGGACACCACCGCCAGCAGCACGCTCAGTGAGCCCCCACCAGCACCGCTGCCCAATGAGCACCGCAAGCACCACCGCTACTGAGGCCGCCGCCAGCACTGCCAGCGGCCACGCCACATCATGTGCCAGTGGCACCACCGCAGACATGGCTGCCATCCCCAGTGGTCAGTCGTATGAGGCTGGTGGTCAGTTCCAGGGGCCTGGACAGCTTCCATGTTACCCCACCATCAGTGGAGTGTCAGATCCACTACCTCAGTCCTTGGCAGGATGAAGCACTCTGGGCACAAAGCCCCCTCCAGAACCAGTGGAGAATGACATCCACTACCTCTGTCCTTGGCAGGACGAAGCACTCTGGAACAAAGCACCCTCCAGAACCAGTGGAGAATGACATCCACTACCTCAGTCCTTGGCAGGATGAAGCACTCTGGGCACAAATCCCCCTCCAGTACCAGTGGAGACTGTTATCCACTTGTGAGACTGTGGCTTTGCACTCCACAGGATAAATCAGTGGGCAAACCACCCACTGGAGAGACTTGAGAGACTGTGGCTTTGCACTCCCTAGGATAAAGCAGTGGGCAAACCACCCACTGGAGAGACTTGAGAGACTGTGGCTTTGCACTCCCCAGGATAAAGCAGTGGGCAAACCACCCACTGGAGAGACTTGAGAGACTGTGGCTTTGCACTCCCCAGGATAAAGCAGTGGGCATGGAGCCCCCTCGTAGAGCTGGCATCATGCACTCATCCGGCTGAGGTGGCCCCCCTTCCCTTCCCCCTGCGGTGCCTGTTTTATTTCGATCTGATGCCCCTGCAGTGTTCTCTCCGTTTTGATCGGGTATTGAGTGTGGGCCTCGCCCATGCATTTTGTGCCCAGTGGTCCACGGATTATGTAGGTGCAGTACATGGACTTGAATTCTTGGTGTACATATTTGTTAATAGTGTATATATATTTTTGACTAATGGATTTTTCCTGATTACAATCGTTCACCTCATTTCCTTTTGTCCCTGCGTTCTTCCAGGGGGGATTGGGGAGTGTAAATGTAATGTTGCAGCATGTATTAGTGTGTATGTTGTTGTGTGTGAGGGTGGGGGTGTTGCGTGTTGCGTGTGTGTGTCACTCTTTTTTCCCTCACCCCTCCCCTGTGTTGTAGGTGCAGTACTCACTGTGGTCGTCGCTGCCGTCGGTTGTGCTCCTGGTAGAGGAGCAGGAAGACAATCGCAGGTAGAATTTGGAGTTCCAGCTACATGGCGTCCTGGTTCCTCGTGGGGTGTGTCGAGGTGAGAGTTTTCCCTTCCAAGTCCAGTTTCTGCCGTGTTTTTGTTTGCGTTGAATCCACCCCAGCAAAGGTGGCGGGTTGGCCTCTCATAATGGTGTGGGCGGTACATTGTCTTCTGCCTGTTTGTTTGTACCGCCGTGGCGGTCGGAGTGTTAAAGTGGCTGTCTATGTTGGCGGTTTCCACCGTGGTCATAATTAAAAAAAAATTACCGCTGGCCTGGTGGCGGTCTTACCGCCGCTTTAACACCGACCGCCAGGGTTGTAATGAGGGCCATAGATATCTGCAACTGCTATACATTTATGTTAAATTAATATAGTATGTACCATATTGCTTACATTGTCTCATCTAAGGAGGAGTAGCCAAAACTGGGTTGAAAGTCTTCAACTGATGCTGGAAGGGTGGTAGTTGGTGTTTGTGGGAGCAGTTTGTGGTAAGGTGGGAGTAGGTGAAGCAAAGCATATACATCTGGTGGCTGAACTACACATTGTGAAACCAGAAAATCTGTGATTTAACCCAGTTCCTCCACTTAACCAAATGATGGCCCTCATTACAACCCTGGCGGTCGGTGATAAAGTGGCGGTAATACTGCCAACAGGCTGGCAGTAGCTACCGCCAAATTATGACCATGGCGGTGAGAACTCAGATAGACAGCCAATTTACCACACCGACCACCAGGGCGGAAACAACAGGCACTATGGCAGTAGCCGCCTATAGCCAGACAGAAGTCAATGTTCCGCCCTCCATATTAAGACACACAAATCCACCACCTTTTCCGGGGCGGTACCAACGACATCAAAAGCCTGGCGGAAACAGAGCACAAAAGTTAAAGGACTCACCACTGGAGACACAGGGAAGAACCACACTGCCATGGAGGCCGAACTCCAGATATTCCCTATGATTTTCTACGTCCCGCTCCACCACGAACACCAACAATGACGAAGACGACCACAGTGAGTACAGCCACCCAGCACACAGGGGAGGGGGGGAGGAAAAAGAGAGTGACACACACACGCAACACCCCCTCCCCCACCCCCAATACCATACACACAATCAGCTGCAGTAATAAAACATATTTACCCCGTACCCCTTATGAATTATGCAAGGACAACAGGAATGTGATAAAGTGAGTGTAATAATATAAATACAGTAGAAATACGAAAATTCAATCTAATGGTATATGTATATATATGTACAGTTCAAGGGACACTGCCCAGTCCTCATTGTGCGTGGGCCACAGGGCCACAGGCCAAAGTCCAAGGCCCCACTTGTCACCTGCCTGCAGCAACACGGAGAGAACACTGCAGGGGCATCAGTTGGAAAATAGGCAGGCAACTCAGGGGTACAAGGCACCTCAGCCGGCAGATGGAACAGGACCACTGGTCCTGGAGGGAGCAACATGCCCTGTGCTTGGTCCTGGGGAGTGCAAGGCCACAGTCTCCCAAGTGGGTGACTTGCCCCAATGATCTGGAGGGGGCAACATGCCCTGTGCTCTTGATCCTGGGGAGGCTGGGGTTGGTGCGTTTCTTACCCTTTGGTTCTGGAGGGGGCATTATGCCCTGTGCTCTTGATCCTGAGGAGGCTGGGATTGGTGCGTGTCTTACCCACTGGTTCTGGAGGGGGCATTGTGCCATGTGCTCTTGATCCTGGGGAGGCTGGGTTGGTGGATGTCTTTCCCACTGATTCTGGAGGGGGCATTGTGCCCTGTGCTTCTGTTCTTGGGGAGTGCAAGGTCACAGTCTCTCAGCTGGGTGTCATACCCACTGGATTTGCAGGGGGCAGGCCGTACAGCAGCCCATGGAGGCAGGACTACATACCGGCTGCTCAGTGGTGGTGGTGCTGCTGGTGGTGGTGGTGGGAGGCTCCATCCCATCCCCTGCAGCCTCGGACGGCTGCCCACTGCTGGTGGTGGGGGTGCTGCTGCTGCTGGTGGTGGGGGGAGGCTCCAGCCCATCCCCTGTAGCCTCGGACGGCTGCCCACTGCTGGTGGTGGTGATGCTGCTGCTGGTGGTGGTAGGGGAGGCTCCAGCCCATCCCCTGCAGACTCAAATGGCTGCACAACCATGGTTGGTGGTGGGGGCTCCATCTGAGTTCCTGCACCAGGCCCCTTGTCCTTCCTGCCTGCCGGTGCAGGCCCCTTGCCCTTCCTGGCAGCAGCTGGGGCAGGCTCCTTGCCCTTCCTGGCAGTACTAGGGGCAGGCTCCTTGCCCTACCTGCCAGCAGCTGGTGATGGCTCCTTGCCCTTACTGGCAGCACCTGAGGCAGGCTCCTTGCCCTTTCTGGCAGCACTAGGGTAAGGCACCCTTTCCTTGAGGCTGCCTGGTGCCCTGGATCCTTTCCCACCACGAGTGGGTGTGGATACTACTGGTCCCGTGGACTGGGTGGCTGATGTGCTTGCCTGGGTTTTTGCCACCCCGGCCAGACGTTAAGGGCGGGGTAGGGAAAAGGTCAATGGTGGAGAGGAAAAACTTCTTAGGGACATTGGGGCAGGAAGAGGGAGAAGGTTTGCAACTGGAGGAAGAGGGAGTGGTTGTAGGAGGAGTCTGTCTGCTGCATTTGGGTGCAGGTGCATGGGCTGGAAGCTGTTGGTTGTCTGAGTGCTTGTGCTTGTGTACCTTGGGAGAGGGGTGGACAGACACAGTGGGAGAGGACACGGGGGACGTGTGCATGGCTGTTGTGGAGGTGTCTGCCAGTGAGGTGTGTGTTCTGCTAGGTGTGGTGGTGATACCGGTAGTGGATGAGGATGTTGTGCATGCAGGTGTGAGTGTAGACGCAACTGGGAGGGAGGTGGAGAAGGAGGAGGAGGGGGACACAATGGAGGCAGTGAATGTTGGTATGTCTGCATCTGGATGGTGTTTGTGTGAGTGCCTGTGGGATGATGTGTGGTGCTTGCGTTTGCCTGTGCCACTCTTGTGTGTTGTCCTGTGTGCATGCTCATCTGCCTGTGTGCTTGGGATAGGTTGGGGTTGAGGGGAATGGGATTGGGAAGAGGAAGTTGGAGGGCGGAAACTGGGACAATGGCTGCCATCAGAGAGGAGGTGAGATCCTGGATTGATTTCTATTGTGCCGCCAAACCAGTGTGAATGCCCTCTAGGAATGCATTTGTCTGTTGCATTTGGGCTGCCAGCCCCTGGATGACATTCACAATAGTTGACTGCCCTACAGAGATGGATCTCAGGAGGTCAATAGCCTCCTCACTGAGGGCAGCAGGGCTCACTGGGGCAGGGCCTGAGGTTCCTGGGGTGAAGGAGATGCCCACCCTCCTGGGTGAGCGGGCATGGGCAACTTTCTGGGGGGCTGCTGGGAGGGCGGTACTGGCACGGGGGTGGCGGCTGTATCTGTAACTAGGGTGGTCACAGAAGTGTCTGCCACAACCAGAGAGCTTCCATCGGAGAAGGAAACTGTCCCCTCCAGTCTCCGCCATGATGCTCCCCTCGCCCTCCGTCCCACTGGTGCCCTCACCATCGGTGGACTCTGCCTTCTGGGTCCTGTGGGATGCAGCTCCCTCCGTGGCCGGTGCCTCTGCTCCTCCACAAGATGATGCTAATGCACCTAAGGACAGGGTGACAAAACAATAAGGGGGGAAGAGACAATGGATACACTTGGTCTGTGGCTGCACCAAAAGTACCGTTGACGTACACGCCACCGTCACATAGGGAACAGTCCTCCGCACTATGCAATTCACTACCAGTAATAATGCTAGCCACCAGGGCATGGAGAGGGGCACATACCGCCAACTGCAGCACACCTGGGACCCACACAGCCCTAACCATTTGTGGATGCCTACAAGCTAGGTAGCAGGATTATGACTTCAGAACCCTGCCCAACCTGGGACCTACTCTTCAATGTCAAGCCTGGCCTAGGAGCACCCACTGACACACATCCCCCACCCAGATACAACCCTACCATGTGTAAGTTTAATGATGGGAACTGTACACACACCCTTATGGCTGCTGTGATGCCCTCAAGTGCCCATCCAGCTCTGGATATGCCACTGCAAGTATGCAGGCCATCGGGGGGACAGGGTTCCACGGGCACCCCTTCCTCATTGAAAGGCCATACCAAGCTGGGCCTCCGCCGTCTTCCGTGCCCAGCGTCTCAGGTCCTCCCACCGTTTCCGACAGTGGGTGCTCCGCCTGCGTAGACCCCCAGCGTCCGCATGTCCTTGGTGATGGCACGCCATATACCCTTCTTTTGATGGGCGCAGAGAAATACACACAGGAAATGGTATCAGTCAGACCGTCCTGCCTGTTACACTTATGGCCCACCATACCCCTTCACATCGCCATTTGCACACACAGGGCCCAGCACACAAGCTGCACGCCGCCCAGGGGACATCCACCAACCCCCCCACACAAGGCCTTCACACAGAGCACTCCATGCATTCATGCCCCATGCATCGTGCTCACAGTGCACTCACCTGTTGGTCTGGAGGCCCATACAGCAGTCTGTACCGTGGTAGGACCCCATCCATGAGTCGCTCCAACTCCGCCGAGGTGAAGGCAGGGGCCCTTTCCCCAGTCACACGAGCCATGGTAGTTTCCAGACACAGGTCACAGCAACACATGCAGTGTAGGTCCTCTCCTGTTGAATGTCAGGTAGCAAGTGAGTGATCATATAGAAAATGCCGGTAACGTCCACGGCGGACCAGCGTACATCACCATTGGCCACTGTACCCCATAGGGCCCAATAATAACCAATGAGGAGTTGCAAGGCGGTTCCCGACCGCCTCCCGCAACGACACACAACGTCAGCGGAATTACCTCACTTCTACCTCTCCCTCCGCACAGGACAGGCGGACACCATTTCAGGGGTGGGGGGAAGGCCCTGGATAATAACTACGTCACAGTTCAAAATTGGACATACATGACAAATACCACTTATACATTAAAAATTAACATCATGCATTGTACTGTTGTGGCTACGATGTTCAGTTTGTGAACGGGTCCTCACTCTTTTGTCCCTTAGACTGCAACAGCTGTGGATGAATAGGATATGGAGACATACCCCTGTGTACAGACCCCTGGTGGACTTGGCTACAATGGAGGACAGGCACATTATCCTCATCTATAGACTTGACAGGGCCACAATCACGGAGCTGTGTGCCCAATTGGAGCCTGAACTAATATCTGCTATCCGTCACCCCACTGGGATCCCCCCTCTTGTGCAAGTCCTATCTGTTCTCCATTTCTTGCCAACTGGTTCTTTCCAAGTGACAGTGGCCTTGGCAGCAGGAATGTTACAGCCAATGTTCTCAATGGTTCTGACAAAAGTGTTGATTGCAATGATTAAACACATGTGCAGCCACATTGTTTTCCCCCAAATGGAGGATTTGGCCACAGTGAAGGCTGACTTATATGCAATGGGACATATCCCCAACATCATTGGGGCAACTGATGGAACACATATTGCATTTGCCCCCCCCCCCCCGGCAAAATGAATAGGTGTTCAGAAATCGAAAGAGTTTTCACTCCATGAATGACCAGATGGTGTGCTTGGCGGACCAGTACATCTCCCATGTCAATGCAAAGTATCCTGGGTCCGTGCATGATGCCTTTATCCTGAGGAATAGCAGCATCCCAAAAGTGATGGGCCAACTACAGAGGCACAGCGTGTGGCTTATAGGTGAGCCCTGGTTCCCACCCAGTAGACGTTGTGTGTGTATGGTGTAGGCCATATAGGATAGTGTGTGCCTAAATGTTGTCCCTCGATATTTACAGGTGACTCAGGTTACCCAAACCTATCATGGCTACTGACCCCTGTGAGTAATCCCAGGACAAGGGCAGAAGAACGTTACAATGAGGCACATGGTCGAACAAGAAGGATTATTAAACTTACCTTTGGCCTCCTGAAGGCCAGGTTCCGGTGCCTCCATCTAACTGGGGGATCCCTGTGCTACTCACCTAAGAAGGTCTGCCAGATTATTGTGGCATGCTGTATGTTGCACAACCTTCCCTTGAGACGCCATGTGCCTTTTCTGCAGGAGGAGGAGGCTGGAGATGGCCGTGTGGCACCAGTAGACCGTGTGGGCAGTGAGGATGAGGAGGCAGAGGATGAGGACAACAGAACTGCAGTGATTCGACAATACTTCCAAAGACACATAGGTAAGACAGTGGTACTTGACATTTCATTGTCATTTTTTGGATTATCTTTGTCACTGACATGCTGTTATTTCCCACTTCTATGCCCACTCACTGTACCCTTTGACAACTCATTTTGTAGATGTTGGTGCCCCACTATCACTCCTGGTGTGCCAACTACAGATCTTTCCTATGTGAACATTACTGTACAGTTGAACTGCAATGTTTGAACATGGTTAAACGGATACATACTTAAAACATTTGACATACTCCATGCTTGTATGTATTCAAAGGGTGTTTATTGAAGTGCTAAGAAGGAGAGGGGCAAGTGTATTGGGATGGGGTGATGATAGAGGAAAGTCCAGGGTATTGTTCCAGTCTATTTGTAGCACAGGTGCATTGTCCAAGGGGACATAGGAAGGGGAGCAATGGCAGTTCATGGTGGACAAGGTGACAGAGTGGGACACAAGTGTCTTGGCAATAGTCTCTGGCTTCTGCCTGGATCACAGGGAACGTTTGCGGGGTGGTTCACCTTCTGCAGGGGGAAGGGTGCTGGTGGCCTGTTGGTCCTGTGGTGGGACATTCTGTCCAGTAGCAGCAGCGGAGGTAGAAGGCAGTTCAGATGTCTGGCTAGCGGCAAGGGCCCGCTGATGTAAGACTGCCTCCATCATAATGTTGGCCATGTCTGCCAGCACCCCTGCTATGGAGACAAGGGTGGTGTTCATGGCCTACAAGTCCTCCCTGACCCCCTGGTACTGTTCCTCCTGCAGCCACCTGTTCTCCTGCACATTGTCCAGGATCTGGCCCAGCGTATCCTGGGAATGTTGGTATGCTTCCTGGATCTCAGTGAGTGCCTCCTGGAGAGTCGGTTCCCTGGGCCTGTCCTCCCCCTGGCGCACAGCACTCCTTCCAGTTTCCCTGTTGTCCTGTGCCTCTGTCCCTTGAACGCTGTGCCCACTGCCACTGACCCCAGGTCCCTGATTGTCTTGGGTATGAGGTGTGCCCTGTGGTCCCTGTAGTGGTGGACACACTGCTGATTGACGTGTCCTAGGGACAGAGGTATGGGTATGCTGGGTGGGTGATGTGGTGGTGATTCCAGATAGGGGAGGCTCTGTGGTGGTGTGTGACTGTGCCTGGGTAACCGACTGTCCAGAGGTGCCTGATGGGCCAGGTTGGTCATCCAGATCCAGGCGACCAGAGTTGCTGTCATTATTGTGGGCCTCCTCTGTTGTGGGACTGGATAATGCTGGCACCTCTTCGCCACTGACATTGGCTGTGGTACCTGTGGGGATGTAAATGCAGTGTTATTGTTTCTGTGTGTGACATATTGTGCATCAGTGGGTTGCCCTCTTTGTATTTGCCCTAGCAGCTTTCACTTGTGTATATTGGTGTATGGTGGGATGTATAGTTCTCTCTAGTGTGCATGCTTTGGTGATAGGTGTCCATGCAGGGCTGTGAGTGGTGTCCATGCATTGGTATGGCATGCAGGGCTTGGCATTGTGATGAGTGGGATGTGATGGTGGGGTGTGTGGGAGGTGGTGGAGTGGTGGGAGTGAGGGTAAGGATGGGGGTATGTGATGGCATACAGATAGGGGGGTGATAGTAATAGAGAGTTGAGTTACCAGAATCCAGTCCTCCTTCTACTCCGGCCAGGGCCTCAGGATGCATGATTGCCAAGACTTGCTCCTCCCATGCTGTTAGTTGTGGGGGAGGAGGTGGGGGTCCATTGCTAGCACTTTGTACAGCAAGTTGATGCCTTGCTGCAATGGAACGTACCTTCCCCCGTAGGTCGTTCCACCTCTTCCGGATGTCATCCCTGGTTCTTGGATGCTGTCCCACGATGTTGACCCTGTCTATGATCCTCTGCCATAGCTGCATCTTTCTAGCAACGGATATCTGCTTCATCTGTGCTCCAAATAGCTGAGGCTCTACCCTGATGATTTCTTCCACCATGACTCTTAGCTTCTCCTATGAGAATCTGGGGTGTCTTTGTGGTGCCATGGGCGTTGTGTGTGTGAGGTTGTGTAGGATGATGTTTTGGGGTGTGTGATGTGGGGTGACTGGGTGGTGTATAGTTGATGGTGGTGTGTGGCTCTGGTTTTGTCTGTAGTCGTGGTGTCTGTCTCGTGCCAATGGTTTGTAATGGTAAAGGGTTGTGGGTAATGTGGGTGTGTGTGTTTTATAGTGGTGTGGGTGTGGTGTGTGTATGGGTGTCAGGTGTATGTTATTTAGATTGACCAATGTGGTGTTGTTTTGTATGTGTGTGTGTATTTTGAGCAGGGCAGTATGTACCGCCAATGGTTTAACACCATTGAATGTCCGCCTTGGTGATTCGAGGGTCATAATTTGGTGGGCGGTGTTCTGTTGGCGTAACGGTGTGGGTTTTGATACCACCAGTTTATCACTGACCTTTGGTGTCAGACTTGTGTCTGTGGTTGTGTAGTGACGGTTTGGGATATCTGTGTCATAATATGGTGAACGGATTTCCGCCACATCAGCGGTATGTTGGCATCAGTCAGCATGGTGGTATGTGGGATTTACCACCAATGCCATAATGAGGGCCTTTGTGATCTTAGGCAATTGTTTTATTTCACTTCCCCTCCTCTTCCACCATAATTACATATCCGAGGACCTTGAAATACATGGCTTCAAAATGTGTGCTGTACAAAACATTCTCCAGTGTTTGATTTAATAAATTATGATGTTTTTCATGTATAATGGAAACACAGGACACCCAAGGAGTGCACATTACAACTCATTTACCTCTTAGTTCACTGTCAGCATTGTTCTCTGGATGGGGGGTAGTGGAAGAATGAATGTTACCAAATTAATGTCTGAAAAATATTCCTTTAAAAAAAACTACTCTGCAGTGCACCAATATAATCTGATGTACTAAGGTGAAACAGTTCTGCATGTTAATGAAATACCCTGTTTGAATATTGAAGATACTTTATCATACTTTTGCACGTAAGCTGCACAATGTCTTTAGAAATTAAGGTGTTTTTAATGTAAAACGGTGCAGGACACCCCAGTTACTTCCTATCTTTAACTAAAATTAACCTTAGAATACACATGTGTCTGTTCATTTAGCATCTTTTTAATGTTAGTGCTGTGTTGAGTTAACAGCAGCCCAGTGCTGGTTAGAAGGGCTGCATGTGGCCCGTGGGGCATACTTTGAGTATCTATACCTATGACATATACATGTAAAATGTATACACTTATTACACATACATGTACAATGATTACCATAATCTGTTGTACTGAAATATGGATATGTATGGCACATTACAGCTACTGTTAGGGCATCCTCTGTCATTCAGACATCACCATCCAGGGGTTTGGGAGACATTCTGGCAGCAGCAGTCAGACCCACAACCATCCATCCATCAGGAAAGTGTACCATATAGTGTTGTAAACTAGTGATTCCCAAATTGTGCACAATAGCCAACTCCTTGTGAAAGGATATTAACAGACATTGTTACTTTTTTGCATCTGAAGTTGGTGTGTAATATGTTCCCAACATAATCAGTGATGTATGTGTTCATTTTGCTTTGTTCATGTATAAATCATAATGAACATTAATCATGGTGTCACTTTCTACTGAAGCTGCTGGATTGAAGACCACATCTTCAGCAAAACACTCAAGGAGCTAGGTTCAGCAGCTGACAACACAGGGGATCTCAGTACCACACAGAGCTGAGGCTGGAGCTGGGGAGTTTGATTTTGAATTGCACATCTCGCTTGAGGAAAATGCACCATCTACCAGTTGAGGGCAACATGTAATGTGAGGAAAGAACCTAATCCTCCTCCAAGCAGCTATGTCAGCTACCAACACTGCACAAGAAGAGAAGGATGAGGAGCAAGAAGAGGAGGATAAAGAAGACGATCTGGTACTGGTCTAGGAGGAGGAGTCAGATCCTGGAGCGCATTGCTGGCCCACAGGGCAAAACACCAAATCCTACACCAGGTCTGGCAGCACTGTACCTCCCACTTCACCTCTGAGGAGTATTCATTCCCACCAGTCAGCCTCCAGCCATAGCATTCACCTACCCCAAAACAACCATCAACTCCTCACAGCCGTCACGCCCAGGTCAGACGTGTTACGTCTCCTGCATACTCCTCCCATGAAACTGCCTCCTAGGCCTTCTCTCAAGCATCTGAGGGACCTAACACCCCTGTTGAGGAGCAGGTATGCCATAGGTACCAGTTTCAATCCCACAGCCTCCCACGTGCCACCTCCTCTCCGTGCTGGTAGACCTGACAGTCGTATCAGAGGCCATCCCACGCAGAGGGGCCTGGAAGATGGTCAGCGTGGCCAGAGGAAGGATACATTTTTCCAATAGCAGGCTGATGATAGGCAAGATATTTGTGCCATAGGGGCTACTCTGTCTGGCATTTCAGACTCACTACAGGAAATATGCCAAATCCCTCAGATGATTGACACACAGACCCATGAGTTGGACAGGATTGACAAATTTTGCCAAGTCATGACAAGGAGGCAAAATCACATCATAGTTATCTATAGGGAAGAGTGTGCTGGACACCATGCCTTGGCCATGACGATGATGGAGGGCATGTTGAAATTGTACCAAAATCTTTCTTCATGGGCATCGCATGGAGGGAACCCAACACATCTACCTGCACCGTGTCACACCCACCCACCTATACCACAACCTGCACAGGCACCCCCTCAAGGTTCACAGGCACCACTCCCCCTTGATTGTGCCCCCCACCCAGTCACATCCCCCACCTGCACAGAAAACTACCCCACCTGTCAGCCACTCTTACCCCTTATACAGGCACGTCACTACTTCTACTGCCAACCTCACCCGCTGTACAGGCACCTGCACCACCTGTACAGCCAACCTCACCTCCTGTACTGGCCCTTTCCTTACTGTACGACTATCCTCACACCATACAGGCACACATACCAGCTGAACAAACAGATGCATCACACCCATCTACACATCAGCTTCACCACAGTAAATGCAGAGATTCTCACCACTGCAATTAGGAAGTTACAGGAGAGATTCCCCAGTGATCACTGTAAATATGTGTACCACCAATATATGTCAATAAAAAGATATCCTTCACAAGTCAATACTGAGTTGTTTAATAGTTTGTGGTGATCAATTGGTTACTCTTGTTGTAGGTGACAATAAATGTATATGAGTTTTGCAGGACCATCTGTGTAACAAGGTATCCTGTTGAAAGCATAGCCAAACACCTACTGGTAGACTTACATAATGAACAACACAAGACAGAGGTGGTGTTGAAGAAATTTTTTTGTATTTTGGGAAATAAATTAAGTAAATAATTGTCCATTGGAAAGAGACAAACAAAATAAATGTCTTCTGGCAGAATGGGCAACAGAACTTGGAGGGAGTTGAGCAAACTAAATAAACTACGTCAGGAAGTGCCAGGGGAACCAGTCTATGTACATAGGTAAAACAACATTTTCACAGTCCAAACATAGTCCAGTCATTGGTCATCCTCACTGTCCTTCTGTTACACAATGTGGAGTTCCTCTTCTCCTGTGGACCCATCCTGGTTGGCTGATGCAGGACCAGACACCTCACTGGAGCAGGTAACACAAAACGTACGAGGGGAAACAGTGAGGGAAGATGAACTGGGAGACACAAGTACAGTGGCCTGGGTGTTTTGCTAGGCCAATGCAGACAATATGGCTGCACCCAAGAAAGTGTGAAGTAGGCATTGAGGGTGGCCATTTCTCTGGAACGTGCCTCTCGGAACTTACAGATCATCCCGGGTCTCCTGTAAGACCTGAGAGGGCACATTCACCCCAACATCAGAGGCCACTGTCACTTTCTGGGATGCAGCCACATGGTTAATCACACATGTAGGGGCTTAGGTAGAATATGAGGGGCATGGAGTATTGAGGAAGTTGTCTCTCTCAGTTCCCCTATGCAGGGGGACTAGTGAACGGGGTGCAGCCTCAAGAGTTAGGTAGGTGTCAGTGGCATGGCCTGATGAAGATGTGGCATGCTTCTTAGCCAGCCTGGTCCACTGAAATAGAAGTCAAACTATTATGTAATTGGTGTACAAATAATAATAAAGCATGTGACTACATAAAGCAAGTGCAGACTTTGTACTTCTTTGATCTCACTAACTAATCTGTATCCCGAACACAAAAGTATATGTACTATCACTGTAATGTCTAGAATTCTCTCACACAATTACATCTTTCTTAATTTAGTTCAGTTTTTTCTTCAGTATATACTAACCCTCACCTTCAGCATTAGACCAATGTGTGTATCCTGACATTGAAACATAGTTATCCTCCAATGTACGTCTACAAGTGGAGATGGGACACAGTCTGGATGACTATATCCACACTTAAAATTGGATCCATGATTATCTTATAATGTGCAGTTTCAACAGTCTTATACTTACTATCACATGCCATCTGTTGTGTAGCATAGTGAAACACTGCATACATGCTATATTGGGTGTACATACACAAACAAAGCATTGGATATGACCGTTGCAAATGTGTGATTCTAAATACTGGAATATCCCTTGTCCACATCAGACTCTCTACATGGCAAATGCTACATTTGGCACATCAAGACTGCTTTGTTTGTGCTGTACACTTGTAATCACATGTGTCTAGTTAGTACAGCTTCCTAGATATTAGAAATGACATATGTGCCACTGAGGAGAAGATGTGTGTATTTTGTCTCCCTTGGATATTTATGTATCATTTTTAATGAGACAAGTATCACAAAGTCAGCCTTTACTTCATGGTACATAAATATATTATTTTTCTTGGAAATAAATACACACAAAACGTATACATAATACTGCATCCAACCCCCAAATCCTCTCATACCAACACTAGACATTGTCTAAACCATACCTTCACCATTGCATGCAACAGTTATAAGACCCTAGGTTCACTAGAAATGATGATGTGGGTGCCGGAACCCAACATTTTCATACAGGAAATGACAAACAGGAAATAAAAAGCAGGAAGTTCAATACAAGAAGTTGCAGGCAGCCATTTTATGTTCATTCTGAGTCATCCTCACCTCCAAGCAAGATCGTCTACCATATTGTCGCTCTGTTTCACTTACCTGCCCCCAACATGGATGAGAGACTAGAAAACAAGGCACCCCCATTCAGTGCAACTGATTTAAACATAATAACTGAGGTGGTGCTTGATAATTACCCTTTGGCCCCAGAGGAACAGGTGGCCCCAGAGGAACAGATGAGTAATGCAGTGCACAACCAAACCAGGGGGGATCTTGCTGTGTGCTGCAGTGCAGTGTGTGTGTACCTGCGACGGCCCGAGATGTGCCATAAGCACTGGGAGGATGTGTGAATAGGAGATTAACAGCTCAGACAGTGCCAGCCACTCGTTGACAAATGTCTCACATGGTACCTGAAAGAGACAGTGACATACGACATTAACCCTGTGTGTGTGATGCATTCAGCATTACACACAATAAAGAATGCCTTGCTTTTTTGAATTGGGTACTTAGTTATTTGTTGAATGCATAAAGGAATCTGTTTCTGAGCACACAGCCCTGCCAAGTTTCCAAAATCCATGTGTACTGTGCTGCTCCAGTCCAGCATTTATCTTTGAATTCTGGGACTTGTAGTCCTATTTCATCCGCAGTAAAACAGGAATACACGTCCCAGGTTTCAAATAAATATATAAGTGGCCTGGAGTGGCACATGACATATGGTGCTGCAAAAGATGGCAGCTATGAGCATAGACAATCCATTTCATTACACAGGCCTACTTGGCCCATGGTATATGTATGACAGACATATAGCTACACTGCCACGAGTTACAGCACATACAAATACAAGAGGCCTGATTCACAAAGGGCCTCCACAATTGTGGTGAAGGCCCCACAGTTGTGGGGAAGTCTTTGCACTTGGGGTGGAATCTGAGAGGACCTTTGTGAATCAAGTATTTAAATTACCTGTATATTCATAGATTTCATGTTACAAATCTTAAACACACCTCCACACAGAAGCTTACCATTGTGCATTGAGGTATGTCGGAGTACATCAGCTATGCTATATTGAGATTGAAAGAGTGTGTAGTAATGTTGCTATAACATCTTACTAGCCATCATGGTATAGCATGGGTAAACAGTAGATCTTGTCCAAAGAAGTGTCAAACAGTCCTAACCTCACTATGTCAGCACCACAACTAATGTGTCTCAGGCACCAACATTAAATCCTTATTGTAATACTGTCCAGGGAGGTCTTACACATGAAGTGAGATTGAATTCCCTAGCGCAATGGAGTAATTTGAAACATTGTCCACAATACTCACTGACGTGCATGAAATGTGCTGCATGGCCAATTGACTCTTGCCAACAGCTGTTCTTTATATACCTTATGTATGGCTTACAGAGTAGTCTCAGGATGGAATTTATGGACAGAGTACTAAGGCCCATAATTGTACTTTCTTAGCGCTGCATTTGTGCCACTTTTTGACGCAAATGCAGCGCAAAAAAGTACAAATATGGGCCTAAATGACCTCCAATCATCATTGACAACAAACTGTGAAACTACATAAAAGCAGTAGCACAACTGGCTGCTCAAGAGAAAAAGTGTCAACCAGTTGGTCCCGCACCTGCATACCCTGCCCTCTGTTTCGTACAATGGTCCCGTTCCCTGGATTCAGACCTCTTAAGGGTCCAGAGGTATGTGTAAACCATGATTTACTGCAATGGTGTGCAAAACAGGCCACTGTTATTTTGCACACAACTTCAGGGGAGTACAGCGGCACCCTCCTGTATGATCAAGACATATGAATCACAACTTTAGGGGATCAAAAGTGGGCTCTGTGATGGCTCATGTATGTATGTGTGCCTAACTGCACCTAACCTGAGGTACAGTGGTTGCACATCTGTATGGTGTGAGGAGACGAGGGAAGAGTGCATATGCAGCATCATCTGAGGAGGGAAATTAGAAGTTATTTGTACATTTTCCTCTTCCATCTGTAAAATACATAATGAATGAAATGATACATGAAGTGTCTGTTGGGGCCATGTTTTGCCATTAGGATTAGTGATTTATAATGGTTATGTATATTGAAACAATGATAGATATCAAATGTGGCTGGTGCTTGAGTACTTACCTAGAAGCCACATGTTGCCAAATTCTCCTGCTGCCATCTGACAAGCAAGAGGCGACCTACAGATTATATAACTTCATGTGTGCTGCCTGGGAACACTGCATGCACATCAGTAAAGCAGCCACTGGCATTACACACATCCTGCACTTTGATGGAGTGCCAGTAGTGTCTGTTGCGGAAGATGTGTGCATTGTGGTGAGGTGGCTGAAGAGCTACATGGGTGAAATCAGATGTACATACCACACGAAGGAAAATAGATGGAAACCCTAGCAACCCTTTGTCTTCCTGCCAATGTATGAGGTATATGGATATGTATTCTCCTATTGATGCAGCTCAGTACCTGATGCAAGCATCAGGACTGGCTTGTCTGAGAGATGCCCACAATGTCACTGGACACCCTCTGTTAAGACCCCACAGCAAAACAAATAGATACCTTCTAAGACCTTGACATAGCCTGGGATGGCATGGGAATGGCATGATTCAGAGTCAAGATCCTGCTTCCAATCACAAACCATCTCCAAGATGATATTGGGGGAAAATGGTATCTGAATCTTACATCTTGGCTGGATATCCCAAAGCGATTGATCCTTTGTCTAAAGATCCTCTCTGCTCTCCTCCTCCTCCTACTTCCCCTCAAATCATTCTGCCGCATGACAACGGGCAAACCAAGAAACACATTCAGTGACATGTTGAAAGGTCTGAAAGGGTTTGAGTGTGGCATCTCTGAGTTTATGTATGCAGCCAGGCTGGGATTGGGTGTTGGGCCAGGGACTTTCTGCTGGACCTAGGGGTATGGTAGGCACTGACATAGGTGTGTCAGATTGAAAGTAAAGTTACTCCCCCTTGAGTGCAAAAACTCTGTCCTAGGTGCAGCAACTTTGCCCCAAGCTGCGGACACTACTATTAACCTGCCAACTGTCATAAACTTGAACTTTTGGTCTAAGTTTACCTTTGTGAATCTGGCTCTTAGTGTGGATTTTTGGAGGTGTCTCCATATGCTTTGATTAAAATGATAGTAACAGCCTTATATGGCTGTGCAGGGGTATATTTTTAGAATGGTTTTGACTCACAGCTTGCTAAAAGTCTATGATTATTATTTGGGGGGAGTCGTCATTTGTTTGTTGTTTTATATAGTTTAAGAGTTTGTAGCAGATGCAGCTTTGTTTGTTTGATAGTAAAGCATATATGGAAGGGATTGGCGTGTTGATATTCACCATGTACGGTGTATATCTGAGTGAATGGTTTGGAGCATTTTGATGATCCCATCCACCCTTCACGTTTAGTGTTGGCTAAGTTTCATTAAGTTGTTTGCCATAGAAAATATGAGGATTTGTTTCTCATTATTTAGATGTCACGTCAGAGGAAGAATTCCTCATTATGTGTAGTTGTTAAATGGTCAGGTATGTGTATGTGTTGGTATCTTCTAGGGTCAGGTGTGGTATCACTGGTGGCTTTTTACGTTTGTGCAATTAAATGTTTTAAAATGGGGATAGGTGGTAGTTGTCCTGTAATCTGTTCAGGGACTTTGGGTAGCATGCCTTTGAGGATTTTGCTTGTGGGTTCTTGGGTGCTAGTGCTTGCTTCTCTTATAGCTTGCAAGATTTCTCTAACTTCTATTTTTGTCACATTTATGAAAAGAAAGTTTGTGCTCGATAAGGCGCATATCAAGGGGCACCGAGTTCCAGAGTCTGTGGGCCAGATATGAGGTGGACCTGCCAACCCACTGAGCTCTATGGACCCTGGGCACCTTCAAAAGATGGGCAGAAGAATAACAAAGGGATCTCCCTGGGCGAAATGGGATGGCAAAAGAGTGGAGCAAGACAGGTCCCTTGTTGTTGACCACCCTATGCATCATACAAAGTGACTTAAACTGAAAACGGCGTACCACTGGGATCCACTGCAGGACTCGCAGGGCCTTAGAGGTGGACGTGTGTTTGGTAATATTCGTCAGCAGGCGTGCAGCAGCATTTAGGACCATCTACAGCTTCCTGGTGACATAGCACGGAGAACCAAGAAACAGAGCATTTCCATAGTCAAGCCGGGCTAGTACCAGGCCTTGCACAACTAACCACTCGGCCGTGGCAGGGAGAAAATGGAGGACTTTGCACAGCATTTTCAGGGTACCAACACAGCTAGCCGCAAGCTTTGTGGTGTGGTGGTTCATAGTCAACCCTGAATCAAGCCACATGCCAAGGCTGTTTAAGAATCTTTAGGACAGGGCAGACCACTGCAACAGTCCAGTAGGAGGCTAGGGATTGGATAGCTAAGGTTGTTGCCCAGCTGCATAATCTCAGTTTTATCCTCATTGAGCTTCAGCTTGGATTTTGACATCCAGCAGGCGACTTCCTGTAAGCATGAGGGCAGAGGAGACTGACCAGGCAGGGCGTCATGTGAAATCGACATGACCAGCTGCGTGTCAACTGCAGAAGACACAGCGACAGCCCATAGTCCAGCATGATCTCTGCCAGGGGCGCATATAAATATTGAATAAAATAGGGCTTAGGGAAGAGCCCTGTGACTCCCTGCAGCATGACAGGACGTTCGCAGAAAGGAAGGCCTGATCCTGCAGCTGAAAAAAGCGATTCTGCGGAAAGGAGGCCAGCCAGTTGAATGATGTACCCATAACACCAGCATCAAAGACCCTCTGTAGGAGTATAGACTGGTCTACAGTGTCAAAGGCTGCACTGAGGTCAAGTAGGATAATCGCTGTGGACAATCCTTGGTCTAATATGGATCTTAGCCTTTCTTCCACCGTCAGTAGTGCAGTTTCTGTGCTTTGTAAGGGGCAGAATCCCATCTGTAAGGATGTAACAATGAATAAGATTCAAGGAAGTCTGAAAGGTGCATATTGACATGTTTCTCCAAGAGTTTGGAGACTCCAGGTAGTAGAGAGATAGGCCTAAATTTACTTAGATTAGAGGATTCTAATTTGGCCTAAGGCATGTTTCCAATGCTGGGAAACGACCCCTGGGGCTAAGGAGAGGTTGAGTACCTCAGTCAGGATGGGGGCAATAGGCCCCTTGCCCCAGGATATGCATGGGCAGGGGGTCCAAAGGAGACCTATATTTTACTGCCCTTAACAAGTACTCAACTGAGTCAACAGAGGGGGGAGGGGAGGGAAGGCCGGAATGGTAGACTCGAGGAGAACAACAGAAGAGACTGCAAGGTCAGCCAATGAAGCATTGGAAACACAAGGAAAAGCTAAATTTTATATATTCATAAAAATGTATAATCTTACTTTATAAAAAAATGGCCAGTTTGTTACAATGTTCAGTCAAAGCCATGAGGAGGAGCAGGTTACAGAGGGCTCTATAATGATTTTCAAAATCTTAAAAATTTCCTTCGAGGAATTAGCAGAGTTGGCAATTTTAGTAGAGTAGTAGGCTGCTTGGGAGGCTCTAATTTCCGTATGATAGTGACTGGTAGTGCTTCTATATTCTATATTGCAAACAGGATCATAGGCCTTCCTCCATTTCCTCTCTAAGCGCTTAAACTCTTTCTTTAGGGGGAGGAGGTCAGCAGAGAACCATGGTGATTTATGGGAACATGATTTTATGGGCTGTGGCTTCTCGGGGAGAACACCGTCCAGTGAGGCAGACAGCCAGTCATTAAAGAGGTGGGCTGCTAGATCCGCTGCATCGAGAAGGACCGGCTTTGAAGATTCCAAAGCTGCTAACCACCTATCAACATTGAGTTTACACCACGGCCAGGTAACGTGTTTAGGAAGATACATAGGCAGAGAGGGGAGGCATTAGCTAGACTAAAAGGAATCAGGTAGTGATCTTACCAGGTTAAGGGGAGAGGAGATTGGACTTGCAAATCACTGATGTTGCTAAAGATTAAATCAGTAGTAGGCCTTTCGCAAGCTGAGTTAATTGTAAGGTTGCCAAGTCCTGTGAAAGAATATTTGAAGCATTATTGCTCACACCATCTGTATGTAAGTCAAAATCTTTAAGTAGAGTAAAATTTTATTTTGTCAACACTAATCCACCGATTGCATCAGGGAGGGATTGTAGGAAACAGATCTATACAATAAGGCCTCTCATTTGCTTGCTTCTCAGTTGTTGCCTTGCCTTCTTCTTCTATAGTGTGTGTGTCCCTTCCCTGGAGCATAGCTTCTTTACCATTCTTTTGAATGAATGACTAGTATTCATACACTACTCACTTGTAAAGAACTACTTTTTCCTTTTGGTTAAGCCTCCATTAGAATTCATGTGTTTTGCAGCTCTGTCCCAGGTATGCTAAAATAATTATATCAGCTAAGACAGTGAGTTTTAGAGGGAAGAATTGGTGGGTATGGATGTAGCTTCTGAATATGTGAGATAGAATAAACAGAAAGAAGAACATTAATCTGGATGTGTGAGAGCTGTACATTTCCAACAGGGAGGCTTGGATGAAGAAATCCAGGGGAATCGGCAGCTCACTACATTTGTAGTTAAGTATGCAAGGTCATCATTTTCAATGATGGTTCCAAGTGGAATAAGCATATGCTAATAACTGTGAATATGAAGTATGTGTTCTATCATATAGTGGAATGTGGAAGAGAGATCAGGTCTGGTTGGCTAAAGCTGCTGTATCAAGATTACCAAGGATAAGAGCAACATCAGTGAAGGTAGTAATTATGTATTGAAATAAGCTATAGTTTTCCTTTTATTTTCCTTTTCCTTTTTTGCATTTCTTCCCAGAGGTTATTGGTTTCCACATCATGGGCCTCATTATGAGTTTGTCAGTCCCACCACGGCACCACCAAACTCACAGGGAGGACGCCACTGCCATGGCTGTGATGTTCCCCCAAGCATATTACAATGTTCCCGCCGGGCTGACTGGCAGGAACAATGTTTTGATATTGGCCAATATCCTAACACTCCAGCACCCTTGGAATGGGCACAATCTGCAACTCAGACAGTGCACATTTTGACGGTGCTGGGCAGAGGGGCCCCTGCACTGCCCATGCTATGGGCATGGACAGTCCAGGGGTCCCACTGTGGCCTCTGGCACTGGCTTTCTGCCAGCCTCTTCATGGCAGGCTAGTGGAAAGTGGGGTTGAAATCAGCCAGCGGAGCTGAGTTCAGCGCCGCCATGACAGATTATATGCCCGACTGCCGTCACCCTGTCAGGGGTCTGTGATCCTGGCGGGGACAGCGGTCTTTAAGAGGATCCACCCAAGCCATAATTTGGTGGTCGGCCTGCCCGGAGTGGGGTAATCTGACCATCAACGCAAGTGTGGTGATCCTTAGACCGCCAAATTCCTATTGAGGCCCTAAGTGTATTTCATTGATACCATGGGGATGCATTGTATTTAGTGTTGTGTGCTGTATGATGCCATGCATTCAGGAGTATTTTCATGATGATGTACCACTTCGCAATGCTCCACATGCCAGGGATTTGCTTTTAGTTACAATAAAACCTTCGATGTTTCACCTGGAGGACCATATTATTTCATCAGGGGGTACTAGCTAACAGCGGTTCCTCATGCGTTGCTCATTTCTGTTGAACTTAGATGTGCCTGTGGTTTTGAGAGTCTGGCTGAGTCCTTTCTGTGACATTTATGAAAAATAGAAAAAGCGTGGAACACCATTACCCTATGTGTGGTAGGATCTAAATCTGACAATATTGACATACTTGCAAAGCCTAAGTATTGCAGTGTCCTAAATTAAACCCTTGTACAATGCTCTCAACCATCAAGCATCGTCTAGAAATAAAAAAATATTATTTATGTAAACCATGTATTGTCAACATGATCACATGAGCATGTATTGTCAACATGATCACAGAAAGGCACCCTGGTTTGGGCATGCGTGCCTTAAATAGAAACAATGCCTAACAATCACAATTTCCAAGCTGTTGAAGGCTTAATTTGCGGAGTGATGGCTTGTCGATGTTCAAATCGTAAAGGTATACATGGTAGAGTCATTCCTTTGATCTGATCATCACAGTTGGGTACAAAAGGAAGTTGTTTAAACATTGAACAGTCTTCTTGCATGAAAACCTGTTATTGAGAGGGGAAGGATTTGAAAGGTCGCCAAGCCTCTTGCTTTCTGAATCTGATGATATATTGCACAGAACCTCTTTCAGTTAATGATAGACCAAAAAGAAGATACCTAGAACATCTTCATCACTACTTATATGTTCGGTTTGTATTTGCCAACCGACTTGTTTGGGTCACTGTTTAACCACCTATGTAAGATTTATAGAAGAGGAATATCAATTATTAAGTGTTGATGGACCAGAATATCAAGGAGAAAATATTACGGTTGCATAATATCAACATATAACATTTAAGTATATTGTTTGTTCTATTTGTGAATAATATTGATGTTAAAATGTAATATACTATAATACATTGGTTTTTAATAGAGGTTTCATTAATGTGTGCTTGTTCAAGGTTTTTGCACAGAGTAGTGGGTGGCAATGGGGGGGGGTTCAAGTGGGCAGGGTTTTAAAAAGAGGCAGAAAAAAATGAATACAATTTAAAAAACATATTTTTATTTATTTATGGGGTGTATTGTGGAATTTGTGGGATTTGTTGAGTCAAAAATTACATTCACTTTTTAATGTTTAATTTTAAGTATTACATTTATTTAAAATTGATACAATATCTTTTTTTCTTTAAATGTTGAGGGATGGATTTGATGTTTTTAAAATAAATTATTTTAATTATATTTTAGTTGAATTATGAAGGTTTAGGTTTCATATTTGTAGTTATTGTAATTATGGGCCTGATTATGACCTTGACGGAGGAGATTACTCCATCACAAACGACACTAAAATCTCGCCCGCCGTATTACAAGTTCCCTTATATCCTAAGTAGCTTGTAATACAGCAAACGGGATATCTGTCACATTTGTGACAGAGTAATACCCTCTGCCAAGGTCCTAATCAGGCCCTATATATTTAATGTCTTCAAATTAAAAAAACATGTTTTTGTTGTTAGAATTGCATCACATTGTATTTAAAAAAAAGAATTTGTATACATTTATTTATTTAAGACTTGGGGCCTCATTACAAGTTTGGTGGTCCGTCGACCGCCGTGGCTGAGGTGGTGGTCTGACTGCCATCTGGATGGTGGTCGGACTACCTGTAGGAGGCTGGCCTGGCTTATAGTGGGTACCTGATGGTACTTACACCTTGTGCCAGGTCCAGTTATCCCTTATTTGTAGATTAGTAGTTTTCTAGCAGCTTACGCTGATAGAGGTAGCTATAGCAGAGCAGCTTAGGCTGAACTAGGAGACATGCAAAGCTCCTACTATACCACGTATATCATATAGCACTATAACATAAGAATCACAATACTCATAGTTACTAAAAATAAGGGTACTTTATTTTAGTGACAATGTGTCAGAAATATCTCAGAGGATATACTCCCTTAGGAGGTAAGTAAAATACACAAAATACACTCACAAACCAAAATCAGGTAAGTAAACAGTTAGAAATGTAGTGCAAACACTGTAGAATATAATTGGATGCAATAGGCCTAGGGGCAACACAAACCATATACTAAGAAAGTGGAATGTGAACCACTTAGGGACCCCAGGCCTAGGGTAGTGTGTAGAGGATCGCTGGGAGTGTAGGAAAACACTAAGGGTGTCCAAGATACCCCACCCCAAGACCCTGAAAAGTAGGAGTAAAGTTACCCTACTTCCCCAGAAACACACTAAAGTTGTGATAGAAGACTCTGCAAAGACAACAACTGACTGAAAAACACTGAAGACGGATTCCTGGACCTCAGGACATGTAAAGGAAGGTGACCAAGTCCAAGAGTCACAAAAGTGTCCAGGGGGGGCAGGAGCCCACTAAACCTCGGATGAAGGTGCAAAAGGGCTGCCTCGGGTGGAAGAAGCTGAAGATTCTGCAACAACGGAAGATACCAGGAACTTCTCCTTTGAACAGAAGATGTCCATGGTGTGCTGGAGGATGCAGAGTTGTTTTGCCACGCAGAAAGACTGCGAAAAAGCCTTGCTAGCTGCAAAGGTCACGGTTGAAGAAAATGGGTGCTGCCCGGGCCCAGGAAGGACCAGGAGTCGCCCCTTGGAGGAGGTGCCCACGCAGAAGCAGGCAGCACCTGCAGAAGCACTTGAACAGGCATTCAAGAAATCTGAGCACAACGGTCATCTCAACACTACAAAATAGGGATCCCCGAGGTCGGTGGTCAACTCAGCGAGTTGAGCAATGCAGGACGGAGTGCTGGGGACCTGAGCTATGCTCTGCACGAAGGATTCCTTGCAAAAGTGCACAGAAGCCCTAGCAGCTGCAGAGCATGCAGTACACAGGATTACTGTCTGGCGTGGGGAGGCAAGGGCTTACCTCCACCAAATTTGGACAGAAGGACCACTGGACAGTCGGGGTCACTTGGATCCATCTCCTGCGTTCCAGGGACCACGCTCGTCAAGATGAGAGGGGACCCACAGGACCGGTGATGCAAAAGTTTGGTGCCTGCGTTAGCAAGGGGAAGATTCCATCGACCCACAGGAGATTTCTTCTTGGCACCCAGTGCAAGGTGAAGGCAGACAGCCCTCAGAGCATGCACCACCAGGAAAACAGTTGAGAAAGCCGTCAGGATTAGGCGCTACAATGTTGCTGGTAGTCGTCTTGCTACTTTGTGGCGGTTTTGCAGGTGTCCTGGAGCAGTCAGCGGTCGATCCTTGGCAGAAGTCGAAGAGAGAGATGCAGAGGAACTCTGGTGAGCTCTTGCATTCGTTATCTGAAGAGAAACCCACAGGAGAGACCCTAAATAGCCCTCAGAGGAGGATTGGCCACCTAACCAGGTAAGCACCTAACAGGAGGGGTCTCTGACGTCACCTGCTGGCACTGGCCACTCAGAGGCCTTCATTGTGCCCTCACACCTCTGCATTCAAGATGACTGGAGGAGCTCTGGGCACAACCCCTGGGGTGGTGATGGACAGGGGAGTGGTCACTCCCCTTTCCTTTGTCCAGTTTCACGCCAGAGCAGGGGCTGGGGGATCCCTGAACCGATGTAGACTGGCTTATGCAAGGAGGGCACAATCTGTGCCCTTCAAAGCATTTCCAGAGGCTGGGGGGGGCTACTCCTCCCCAGCCCTTAACACCTATTTCCAAAGGGAGAGGGTGTAACACCCTCTCTCAGAGGAAATCCTTTGTTCTGCCTTCCTGGGACTGGGCTGCCCAGACCCCAGGAGGGCAGAAGCCTGTCTGTGGGTTGGCAGCAGTGGTAGCTGCAGTGAAAATCCCAGAGAGCTAGTTAGGCAGTACCCGGGGTCCATGCTGGAGCCCTGGGGATGCATGGGATTGGCACCCCAATACCAGATTTGGCATGGGGGGACAATTCCATGATCTTAGACATGGCCATGGCCATATTCAGAGTTACCATTGTGAAGCTACTTATAGGTATTGACCTATATGTAGTGCACACGTGTAATGGTGTCCCTGCACTCACAAAGTCTGGGGAAATTGCCTTGAACAATGTGGGGGTACCTTGGCTAGTGCCAGGGTTCCCTCACACTTAGTAACTTTGCACCTAACCTTCACTAGGTGATGGTTCGATATATAGGTGACTTACAAGTTACTTAAGTGCAGTGTAAAATGACTGTTAAATAACGTGGACGTTATTTCACTCAGGCTGCAGTCGCAGTCCTGTGTAAGAATTGTCTGAGCTCCCTATGGGTGGCAAAAGAAATGCTGAAGCCCATAGGGATCTCCTGGACCGCTAATACCCTGGGTACCTAGGTACCATAGACTAGGGAATTATAAGGGTGTTCCAGTGTGCCAATCAGAATTGGTAAAAATGGTCACTTGCCTTCAGTGACAATTTTAAAGACAGAGAGAGCATAAGCACTGAGGTTCTGGTTAGCAGAGCCTCAGTGACACAGTTAGGCACCACACAGGGAACACATGCAGGCCACAAACTATGAGCACTGGGGTCCTGGCTAGCAGGATCCCACTGAGACAGGCAAAAACAAACTGACACACAAGTAAAAATGGGGGTAACATGCCAGGCAAGATGGTACTTTCCTACACCACTGTATTACGAGTCAAGCGGGCCTATGGAGCAAAGACCGGCACGGTTACGCCGGCACCGCCAAGCAGCACAGTCCGCAACAGTCACAAGGCTGCACAAACAGGCCGGCGGAAACAGTGTTTCCACCGGGCATATTATGAGATTCCACACCACCAAAGTGACTGTGGCGGTTCAACCACCACATCTCAGAAGACGGAAATGGACAGTATAAAGGGAGATGCTTACTTCCAGGCAGCCTCACATGTCCGGAGCTGCCATAGAACCCATCACACATGTCCTGCTGCAGCTGTTGATGATCGATGGAGCATAAAATCCACGCCACCGTAGACGCCACCATAAGTACACACACCTACCTGTTTCATTACACTTAACAATAGATGGTTGCACTGTCATCCACATCATGTGCAGGTCACACTATGGGCACCAATTACACGTTCCATTGTATCCCGGGACAGCATTTTACAGAAATCAGGACACATTCACAGTCACAATAAGCCCCCTTTGGGCAGCTCACTCACAATGCGCTGCAACACTACACAAAAACACACTGCCACGCATCTCAGGTACAGGGACAGTCAAGGCTACACAACATTCACTAAACACATCACCAACTATACACAAACATCACAAATACAACTCACACACTCACATTCCACACAGGCTAGGGACTATCGTCAATTACAACACACAAATGTATCAATGTGGGATGGAACACAAACAACAATACCATTAAACACCCCTGCAATGGACACACATATCACACACATCACAGCATAATGGAAGGGCATTCAAATGCACATTAAACAGAGAGACAAATAGACAAAGAACACTATCCACAAAATACCTGCACAATTGGGATGGAGCACCAGGAACACTCAGGGAAGGAGGCTGCCCAGGGACACATTACACTTTGCACACGCCCATCAAGCAACATGTGCACAGGAAAAGGTCCTGCATGTGTCTCAAGGACAAACAGTACTAGATCCAAATGCCATGGCCACCTGCACAATGTGGAAGTGCAAGTCAACAAGCACATACAACTCCAACTGCATGAGACATATCTCTACAGGAACTAGCTGCAAATGACACACAGATAAATGGACACATGCAAATGCAAACAAAGCTAGCACAATTGAACACACTCCATGTCTCAACATACAAAACTCAAGCTAGATGAATACTGAATCCAAGTCTAACAACATACATGCTCACATTTGACAACACAAGATGAAATACTCACTGTTAGATATTGTGTCTCTAGTAGGCAGAGGTACAACCCCTTGTCCAATTAGGGACCACAATCCTAGTCAGTGTAAGTCACTACACAACCTAAGTTATCCTGTGCTCACCCTCTGGTAGCTTGGCACAGAGCAGGCAGGCTGAACTTAGAAGGCAATGTGTAAAGAATTTGTGCAATAACCCATACAATAGCACAGTGAAAACACCCCAAAAGAACTCCACACCAGCTTAGGACAATAGATAATATTTATCTGAATAAAATAAGACGAAAACTACAACAATCCAATATGCACAAGTAAGTCTCAATCCTTAAGAATAAGTGTTTGTATCCTTGTAAAAATAACGATGCATGGGGGCCACAGAGGAGGAGATGAATTGAAAAATAAGGCGCTGCGTTGGATTTTCCGGTGCGGCACAAACAATGCATTGTTTACCTCCGAGCTGCAAGGTGATGCGTCGAGTTCCAGGAGCACAGCCTTGGTTCCTCACTGCGATGCAGGGATATTTTGACTCCCAGGGACAAAGCTGTGAAAATCCTTGACATGCTGGTAAGGAGAAGCAGGTGCTGTGTCAATCCTGTAGGTGAGGCGGAGATTTCTGCAGGTATTTTGTCGATTTTCTGATGCACTGGGATTTTCTTCACTTTGGTGAAGTTTTTGTGGCCCTGAGACTTCAAGACAGGAGGCAAGCTCAATCCAAGCCCTTGGAGAGCACTTGTGAGAAAGGCAGAGTCCTTCCAGCACAGTCAGGGGCCAGCAGACAGCACGGAAACAATCAGGTCAGCAGTCATTCCAGCTAAGCAGTCCAGATGAGCCCTTTGGGCAGCCAAGCAGTCCCTCTGGCAGAGTCCAGTTGTAGAGCCAGAAATGTTTGATTTTGGAGGATCACAGACCCAGTATATATATACACCCAAAAATGCATTTGAAGTGGGCGAAACGTCAAAGAGTGGGTTCGAAATGCACAAGTTACCCTTTCATCCTCGCCCTGTCTGCCAGGATCCCTGTGGGGGGTTATCAGTCCTTTATGTGGGGTCAGGCTACTGGCTATTGAAGTGTAAGTGAGAGTCCTTCCACCCTTCCTGCCCAGGGAGAACCATTCAGTAAGCAGATGAAAGCAGATGTGGCTGAGTGTCCTGTGTTTATGGCTGTCTGGGTGGAATGCACAAGGGGAGCTGTCAACCAGTACAGCCCAGATGTGGATTGGAGACAGGCTGCAAGGCACAGAAGGCAGTAAGTGCAGAGAAATGCCCAGTTTCTAAAAGTGGCATTTCTAAAATAGTAATATTAAATCCAACTCCACCAGCAAGCAGGATTTTCTATTGCCATTCTGGCCATACTAAACAAGGCAGGGCTACTCCTTTCAGATAGAATCTACCACTGAAAAGTATAGAAGGACAATTCTAATGCTGCCTATGAGATGAGCAGGCCTCACGCTAGTGAAAAAATAATTTGTGAGCTTTTCAATAGCAGGACATGTACCTGTCTTTTACCTGCCTTTTACTTACATAGCACCTACCTTAGGGGTGACTTATATGTAGGAAAAGGGGAATTGAAGGCTTGCAAAGTACTTTTGAAAGCCAAGTCGAAGTGACAGTGAAACTGCACACACATTCCTAGCAATGGCAACCCTGAGAAATGGTTAAGGGGCTACTTATGTGGGTGGCACAATCAGTGCTTTACGCCCACTAGTAGCATTTAATTTCCAGGCCCTGGCCACATGTAGTGCACTATACTAGGGACTTACAAGTAAATTAAATATGACAATTGGGTATGAGCCAATGTTACCATGTTTTAGGGAGAGAGCCTATGCACTTTAGCACTGGTTAGCAGTGGGACGTGCCCAGAGTCCTAAAGTCAACAAAAACAAGCTCAGAATAAAAGGAGGAGGAAGGCAAAAAGTTTGGGGTGACCCTTCAGAGGACCATTTTCTAACACTCACCATAACAAACACCACACATTGCATTTACACCCACATATTCATACACTCATGATATACCCTTGTCTTGGGTGACACCAGCACTGCCCACAAAGTCACATACTGCAAGCAACAGAAAATGTAGCAGCAATCAGGCCCAAACACACACAACTGTAGCCACAGAACACAAGTTAATCATGAACAACATTAAGGTAGAAAAGGAATTGCAGGACAAAGGTGTACCCAAAACAAAACAACACTTTGGGTTTATTTACTTGTGAATAGTCTCAAAGTCCAAAAGCCATTGGCCAGTCCATATATGCCTCCAAAATTACCACAGTGTTGTGCCCAAACTTGACTCCCAACTGCCAGGGAACCTCCACAGGAAGAGGCATCATGGGGGAAGGCAGGCACCTCCGGATTATCTGGGGGATGGAGGTGGCTGGATTTGGGAGGTGGGTTCTGGCTTTGTCTTGGGAGGGGTGGACTTTGTCTTGGGAGGGGTGGGCTTCTTCCTGGTGGGGAAGAGGTATGGGTGCTTGCAGGGGGGGCTGGAGTGGCCTGGGAGGTAGAAGGGAGAGTCTGGGAGCTGGTTTAGTAGCTTCTTGGGTTTGGGATGGGGTGGAGGAAACAGGCGTAAGGTCCAGGTCAAACAAAAAATGTGTCTTAGGGCCACAGGGATGGTCAGCAGGAGGGTTTGGGCTTTGGAGGTTGAGGGAGTGGTTGTATGCTGTGTAGGTGTGGATGCTGTACGTGCGTGCTTATGGGAGGTGTACCTATGTTTGGTGGTTGTCTGTTGAGTGTGGGCGTTTGTGTGTCTTGGGGTTGGGGGGTGGAGGTGTTGGGGATGCAGTGGTGGGTGGGTGGCTGTTTGGGTGGTGACTGCAGGTATGATGAATGTGGTGGATGTCTGTGTGTCTGTATTTATGGTGTCTGCAGGTGTTGTGCTTGTGGTGGATGTCTGGGGGTCTGCTGGGGTGGTGTCTGTTGGGTGTTGTAGGTGTGTCAGTTACTGTTGCTATTGCTGTGGTGCCTGTGGGTATGCCTGATGTTATGAGTGTGATGCTGGGGATGATGAGGGTGTCCAGGGAAGTTGTGACTGTTGCTGTGTCTGTGGGTGGATGTGGTTTGTGTGCGTGCTGGTGTGTTTTGTGGTGCTTGTGTGCGGGCCTCTTGGGTGTTACGGTGGATGCCTGCGGATCGGTCTTTGTGCTTTGGGTAGGTAGGTGAAGGGAGGATTTGGAGTGAAAAGAGGGAATGCGTCTGTTTATTGTAGTTGGGTCACCAATCCTGGATGGCATTCACAATGGCAGGCTGACCCACAGAGACACTTCTCAGAAGGTCAATAGCCTCCTCACTGAGGGCAGCAGGGGTAACAGGGGCTGGGACAGAGGTGCCTGCGGCAAAGGAAATGCCCACCCTCTTGGGTGAGCGGGCACAGCCAACTTAGTGGGGAGCAACAGGGAGGGCGGTGATAGAACGGGCATGGTGAGCAAGGATTGTACTGGGGGATTCCCTGATGGGTCCGTCACCACTAGGGAGTGACCACAGGAGGAGAAATAAGGTGATGAAGATGTAGATCCAGTCGCCCCCATGGCACTCCCATCGCCCTATGGGTCACTGGGTCTCTCTCTGTTAGTTGTGTCTTGACCCGCGGTCCCATGGCCAGATGCTTCCTCACTCGGCTGTGCCCTATCTCCTTGACTGGATCGCCTCCTTCCTCACAAACCGTTCCCAAAGAGGTTACCTCCCTCCGTTTCGCTCAGAACCCACCGAGATCATCTGCGGCGTACCTCAAGGCTCACCGCTCAGCCCGACACTCTTCAATGTCTACATGAGCCCCCTCGCCAACATCGTACGCAAGCACGACATCATCATCACCTCCTACGCCGACGACACCCAACTTATACTCTCCCTCACCAAGGACCCCGCCAGCGCCAAGACCAACCTACAAGAGGGTATGAAGGACGTCGCAGATTGGATGAGGCTCAGCCGCCTAAAGCTGAACTCTGAAAAAACGGAAGTCCTCATCCTCGGCAACACCCCGTCCGCCTGGGACGACTCCTGGTGGCCCACGGCCCTCGGCACCGCACCGACCCCCACAGACCACGCCCGCAACCTCGGCTTCATCTTGGACCCTCTTCTCACCATGACCAAGCAAGTCAACGCCGTGTCCTCCGCCTGCTTCCTCACCCTCCGCATGCTCCGCAAGATCTTCCGCTGGATCCCCGCCGACACCAGAAAAACCGTGACCCACGCTCTCGTCACGAGCCGCCTGGACTACGGCAACACCCTCTACGCCGGGACCACAGTCAAACTCCAAAATCGCCTGCAACGCATTCAAAACGCCTCGGCCCGCCTCATCCTCGACGTACCCCGCAGCAGCCACATGTCCGCACACCTGAGACACCTGCATTGGCTCCCAGTCAGCAAAAGGATCACCTTCCGACTTCTCACCCACGCACACAAAGCCCTCCACGACAAGGGACCGGAATACCTCAACAGACGCCTCAGCTTCTACGTCCCCACCCGCCTCCTCCGCTCCTCTGGCCTCGCACTCGCTGCTGTCCCTCGCATCCGCCGCTCCACGGCGGGTGGGAGATCTTTCTCCTTCCTGGCGGCCAAGACCTGGAACTCCCTCCCCACCAGCCTCAGGACCACCCAGGACCACTCCGCTTTCCGGAGACTCCTAAAGACCTGGCTGTTCGAGCAGCGATAACCCCCCTTTTTCCCCTAGCGCCTTGAGACCCGCACGGGTGAGTAGCGCGCTTTATAAATGTTAATGATTTGATTTGATTTGATTTGATTTGCTTGCTGGTGCAGATGCTGCAATGACAAAGACAAATAGGGTTACCACATGTTTGTGAACACACTTGAACAACAGTTCTGATTAGCAAACATTATCATGATGTTTAGTAGGCTCCAGCAACAAACTACACTTAAGTGGCCCATACATGTGGCATACTACATGCACGCATGCCAACTGAACTGTCAGCAATTGCCCATAGGAAAATCGGCATCTTAGACAACTACAATTTCATGGCTGATGTTGTGCAATCACAATAATTAGTCATAAAGTAGACCTCATCACCCAAAAAGCTTTGCCCCATGGAGCAGACCTCAGTTACCTTTTGCCACACAACAGTAGGCCAATGCCGACTGCATTCCCACAGATCCCACACCAGGGCATGCACACATCTACTTGTCACATAAGGACCTAACAATAAGAAAGGATGCTCTAAGATCCTGTTGTGTTGATGACAAAAGTACAATAGCCTTGAGAAGGTGACAGGCAACGGGGAATACTCATGTCACAATGGAGGCAGTTTCACAATGTGCACTTCACCAAGTGAAATCTGTTCCAATAGAATCAAGGAGGTATCAGTGATGTTGTGCAGATAGGCCACGCATGTGGCATGGAAATGAACACTGTAGACATCATGTGCTAGATGTCAAGGAGAGATGTTTCCAAAATACACAACACTATGAATCAGCAAGCCCTAGGTTGATCACGACTAATGCCTGTCACCCCTTACAATGACATACTGTGAGTGCATCAATAGAAGCCATTCGTCTTTTGCAGGTAGGAGAGACACAGAAGTTGTAGGGATTTGCAGAAGGCCCGCAACAAGTAGCCCGTTGGGAAGCTACATCACTGTCCCCATTTTGCTCATGCAAACCCAGATGCTTATCTGTAGATGAATGCCTGTTTCAAACACATGTGATTGAAAGATAACTGCAAGACACCTCTTGATGCATGCCAACAGTCAGAGCACAAACCTTAACCATTACACATGTGCAGTGTACTTTTGAACATGATGCCACATCAAGGGCATAGATATTCACATTGTAGCTCTTAACTCTAGGCCTACTCATCATGTCACTCATTGCTACTGCAGTTGTACATGCCAAATGACATGCTATGATGCATGAGGGAATGTGTCATCCAATAGACAATGGTGACCCACTCCTGTATGTGGCACAACATGAAAAATACCTGTATTGTGAATATTCTATTTCACAAACAGTTTGCCATGCACATATATATGGGAGGGAATACAGACATCATCTCATCAACATAGGTAGACAATGCATGAAACTGCAGCTTATATGTGTACATTAAACAGAAAAGGACACATGCTGACATGTAGGCACAAGGAATGTTGGCAACAGTGGTGGCACAGTCATCATGTTAATATATAGTCTCCACTTACCAAGGAAATGTAGTGATCCATAGCTGCATCTAAAGTACAGTGTAAGCCCTCTCACATGTATGTTGGACATCCTCACATTACAGACTGTGGAGAGGCACCAGAACCAATCAGACACTGAAGAAAATGAGCTTCTGGGTGGCAGATGCCAACATACACATTTACACAGACACATGGCTGAAGCAGTGATCTATCACCTACTTACCTGTGGCCCGGAACACTGAGGAGTAGTGGTCTATTGCATAGAAAATACACACACTACAACTGCAAACAGTTCATGATCGGTAACTGTCCACAGCCATATGTGGTCCTTTCAGATCTAATGGTTTGAGGATTCCACCCAGCGTTGTCCTAGGTCCCTGGTACAATAGGAAAGACGAACAGTATGTCAACACAAACAATCCCTCATCTACTGTGAGACACATGGCTCATCCCTAATTGTCAGGGAGAGCTGTCGGAAACTCACTCAAGCATGTGGCAAGGGGACAGGCAGGAATATGCCATGTAAACACTCGCTTGCGGCTGCTGTGCTGCCCTCAAAAACCCATCAATCTATAGGCCACTGGAAGAATAAGGGTCATGGAGGGGGTAATTGTACGATGGGCACCCCGCCCACTTTGGGAGGACAGCCCCAACTGGGCCTCAGCAATCATCCGGCCCCAGCATCTCAGGTCCTCCTGCCTCTTGCCACAGTGGGCAGTCCGCTGGCTGGGAAAACCCAGGGCCTGCACCTTCTTGGACATATGTGTCCATTCTACATAGCTGGCATCCAACAAAAAAGGCATGCATGGTCCAGTTTCTGCAATTTGGCCTGGGGTGTGTGTAGAAACCTGAAGTGCACAGTGAGTCATGATATGCTTTCCAAACAAGAGTTTAGCAAAGGCAGATGTGTTTTGAAATCTCCGTTGCGACATACTCATTGCTCACAATACTCCCAAATGACTCATACAACATGCATATTCAACTCATGCTATTTTGCACATACATGTTATTTGACATTTACAGCAATCATGAAGAAGGAGATGTCAGTGGATGGCAGTAATGTCTCTTCACTTACTTATGTGCATCCAACACAAGGAGGATCTACACCCCCAAAAACCCCACACAACACAATGTGCCCGAACTTTACATATGACACTGTCCACGAATACCTCCACATCGTCTATCCTGTTGATCCCACACAGACTGCAACAACATGCACATGAGTGTTCAATATGGCACTATGAGGAGGGAAAAGATGGTGAAGTATAAAGGAAACTGTGCACATGAGGCACTTACTTGCTCCTCCGGTGCACCATAGAGCTGTCCATACAGGGGTGGGACCTCAGTCACCAGCTTCTCCAACTCCTCTGGTGAGAAAGCAAGGGCCTTATCACCTGCTGTACATGGCATATTGCTCCCAGAGGCGGTACACAGCAACTTGATAGTGAAGGTCTTGCTGGCAGCAGTGTCGGGAGTCAAGTGAGGGATTATTGAGAACATGGTGGTCACATCTGCTACGTACGCGGTAGTCACCGCTGGCAGACATAGCCATTGGCCCTCGTCTGCCACTGCCAACAATGTTAGCCTATGGCTGTGTCTGCCATGTTTGCATCCACCTACTGCCATGATGACTTCCGCTAGCGGTCGCGGGTGGCTCCTAATGTCCAGTGGAGACGGTCAGGCAGCCACCATTTTAAAGGGCTGAAATGAGGGATGGGGTATTCAAAACAACGTCACACCTGAGAGAATGTTGTTTTGAGCACAAAACCTGCTCATATTGTTTAGTCGTGTTGGTCCTTCTACTCAAACACCATTGTAGTATGTTGCTGGGCACATATGGCATTTTACAGTGAGGCATAGTCCATCACCGTCCAAGGTAATTTTAGCGCTCAGGACATTTGTGATGCACAATATTGCTTTCGGGTCAGATACATGATATGTACACATGTGTGGCAACCCCAAGGGGTAGCATGTGACGCTTGTGTTTTTAGCAGCTATGATGTGTATTGTTTGGCATGTCTATTCCCTTCTTTTTTTGTTTTTTTTACGTTTTTTATTGGAAATTCAGAAAAGGTACAGAATAGTACAAAATATGGTTTAAGGCAGCGCCCATATGGTTATGACATAGGTTGGATTCTCAGTTGACAAGCATATTATTTTAACAGAGGTAGAATATGCACATTGGGGTATGAGACATAAAATAGAGAAAGGATAGGAGGGAGGGGGGAAGGGGAGGAGAAGTAAAGTTGGGTATGGGGGAGTGGGATGGGGAGCAGGGTGAGTAAGGTAAAGGGAGGGAGAGGAGAGGATGGGAGAGAGAGAGAGGGGGGGGGTAAAGCAGAAGGAAATGGGTCCATGCATCAGGGTGGCTCAAAGAGTGTGGTGATGGTTTCATTTGTGGTAAGAGCTCTCATGTTGGGTATTGTGTGATTGTGTGGATGTGGACATATTTGCCTATGGTGCAAAAGATAGGATCCAGAATAAAAGAGTAGGATAATTGGGGAGTTGGTCGGGTGAAGCCTTCATGTGTATCTTCAAACCATGTGGGGCTCAGGTTTTCTTGTGGGCTAGTCCTATGGGTCAGTGCTGATATATCTGGAAATGAGGTAGATATGGAGAGGGAGGGCATTATGGAGGGGGGAGGGGATGGGGACACTGCGGTCCAAAGGGAGGAGAAAGGGTAACGAGGTTGTTGGTTGCAGCTTGGGGCATCGCAGAAATGGGGGGATGTTGTCCGGTGTGTGAGAGTTGGGTGTCTGGAAAAGAGGGAGGTGGAGTGATTATCTTAGAGGAAGAAGGGGGAAGTAGATTAGAGCAAGAATTCGAACTGTGTGACGTATTATATATATAGGGGAGGAGGCAGGCAGAAAGGGGGAGGGGATGAGGGGAAGGATCATGTTGGCATCCTCCAGCTATCCACCATCCGGCGCCCATGGGTGGGATGGGAGTGAAGGAAGAGGTGGTGTGACCATCCTGATCACCTGTGTCCTGCCCCACATGGAGAGTCCCAACTGCGACCACTTGGCGAATTTATTAGAGGGTCTAGGTTGTCCTTGATCATATGCTCCAAACCTCGGTTGACAAGTGTCCCCAGGTATTTGAGGCATATCGGTGTCCATTTAAATGGGAGCCCATGAATTGCAGCCCTCGTTGTCATTCAGGAGAGGGGTAATGATTCGCTCTTATCCCAGTTCACTCGGTATCCTGACAGGGATGCGAAGTCCCCTATGATCGAGAGTAGTGCTGGGAGAGACCTTTCCAAATCTAATAGGGTGAGCAAGATATCATCTGGATAGAGGTAGATTTTGGAGGTCCCTCCTGTTAGCGGGATGACTTGTATCTGTTGGGAGTTTCGTACGGTAGCCGCTAGAGGCTCCATCGCTAGTAAAAAAAATAACGGTGACAGAGGGCAGCCCTGCCTTGTGCCTCTACCAATGGGGAATGGGTCCGATATGAACCCCCCGCAGTTGACTTGTGCTGTGGGGTGATCATATAATAAGAGGACTTTGGAAATGAACTGTTCCCCGAGGCGGAAGTGTTTCATGGTAGCGAAGAGGTAAGGCCATTCGATACGGCCGAACGCCTTCTCTTCGTCAAGGGACAGGGCCAGGGCCTAAACCGGCATGTTGAGAGATTTGTGGAGAGTATGGCAGAGGGTACGCATATGGTTTCTGGAGGTGCGGCCCGGTATGAATCCCACTTGGGTGTTATGAATCAAGAACGGTATCACTTTCCGTAAGCGGGCTGCCAGAACACTGGCCAAGAGTTTAACGTCCCCGTTTAGGAGGGAGATTGGGCGATAGCTGATGCATAGTAGGGGGTCCTTGCCTGGTTTAGGCAGGAAGACGATAGTGGCCTTGTTGGATAGGGTGCCAAAGGAGCCCTCCTTGCATGCCTCCGTGAGAGCCTTGTGCACCGCAGTGGTCGCCTCTTCCCCCTCCCATCTATAGAATTCAACCGGGAAGCCATCCTCGCCTGGGGATTTGTGGTAGGGGAGGTTTTTGATGTCTTGTACTATTTCCTCCCTGCTTATATCACCCTCTAAGAGAGCCCGGCCCGCCTCTGAAAGGTAAGGCAGATCGGCCGCAGTGAGGTAGGCCTCTGTTTGTTCTGTAGTGGTTACTGTCTCGGAGGTGTAAAGATGACGGTAAGAGGCCGCAAATTCGTTTACTATGTCTTGCGGTCAGGTTATTACTGTTCCTGATGGGGACGCAATGGCCAGGATGGCGGAAGCAGCCTCTCGCTGTTGAAGTTGTGCCGCCAGAAGTCGACCCGCCTTCTCGCCCTGCTCATAATGACGGCCGCGCAATCTTTGCAGTGCATATTCTGCCTGCAAGGTATAAAGCTTGTTGTGGTTCATGCGGGCTTGTTCGAGAGAGCGGCGTAACGCTAGGGATGGTTGGGCGGTGTATTGTCTGGTGAGACTCTGGATGTCATCTTCGAGGGTTCGTTGGCGTGACTGCCTCTCCTTATTGGCTAATGCTGCATCGTGCATCTTGTTACCGCTTAGGGTTGCTTTTGCCGCAGCCCATAGGACTCGTTTGAAGGACACAGTGCTGGCGTTGTCGGCCATGTATGTGGATATGTGAGTCTTTAGTTGTTCTTACCCTTGGGGGGAGCGGTGCCTATGTACCGCAAAGTGCCATTGTTTATGGCCAGGAGAGGCAAGGCCTATCTGGATCTGGAGCAGTACAGGAGAATGATCTGAGAGTCTGCTTTCCAGTATACTGGAATCGTGGAGTTGGGGGACTATGGTACGTTACACCAGAAAATAGTCCAGGAGGGATTGGGTACCATGGACTGGCGACAGGAATGGGCATTCTTTATCTTTTGGGTGTAAAATCTCCAGTAGTCAGCCAGTCCTGCATCCGTGATGAGATCTGCCAACAAAGCTCTGTCATGATTATTTCCCGTGTCAATAGGCCCCGTTCTGTCTAATATGGCGTCCTGGGCTAGGTTCCAGTCCCCTCCTATAGTGTAGCGGGTGGTCCCTATTTCCGTCAGAAGGCGGTTTAGCTGTAGAAAAAAAGATCATTTAGAGCCAATCAGCGCATAGACTGAGCCTACTCATAGGGAAGTGTTTCCTACCTTCAGTTTTGCAAATACATATCTCCCCTCCGGGTCGTTCCATGTTTTAATGATTGTAACCGGGAGGGTTTTACGTATTAGAATCGATACTCCGCATTTGCGGGGGGTGCCTCCTCCGGGCTCTCGCTTTGCTAAACAGCAGCTGAAGGAAACCCTTCCCACCCAATCCCGACAGAGCTTGCTGGTTTCCTTGTTGTCCAAATGGGTCTCCTGTATCAGGGCTATGTCCACTCTTTTAGATTGGAGAAAGGACAACACTTTTTTCCTCTTTATGTAATTTGTCATGCCATGCACATTCCACGAGATGATTCGCAGTGGGGGTGTCGTGCCGGGGGAAGCTCTCAACATATTGGATGTAGCTATTAGAGCTCACTGACGCAGAGGGTAGTGTTGGAAGACTGTTGTTTTGTGTTGAGGCGGGGAGGATGGCTATACGGTGTTGTGGGGAGTGGGGGAGGGGATAGCCGGTGGACGCCGGAAAATCTTTCAGACAGGGGAAGGGAGGGGGGGATGGAGAGGGCTAAGGAAGAGGAGGGGGATAGCAAGGAGGATAGAGGAAGGAGGGAGCTGTGGGCTTGGAGGTGCGCTGGGAGGGAAAAGAGGGGAGGGAGGAAAGGAAAGGTGTGGTCCCAAGGGAGGGAGGGCAAAGGAGGAGGGGGGCAGGGGAGAGGAAGAGAGATGGAAAAGTACAGAGCAAAAAAGAAAGAGAGCGAGATAGGCAGAAAAAGAGAAAGGGAAGGAGAAAAGAAGAAGAAAAAATGGGTAGGAAAGAATGGGGTTGGGGATATAGGTAGGAAGCTAGGAAAGAGGAGGGTTAGGGGAAGAAAGAAAGAGTTTCCCTAGGGAGGTGGATCTGTAGGCTATGGGTCCTTTTCCTATAAGGGGTCCTGGTGCCGTCGGTCGGGCTTCTGTCGTGAGGGGGGCGGGGGAGGAGAGGAACGGAAGGATCCGCAGAAGGATCATGTGGAGGAATGGCCATATTGGGGTTGTTGTTGTCTTTTGGCGAGGGTAATGGGAGGTGGGGGAGGGTGAAGGGGGTAGTAGTTAAGGGGAAGGGGTATGCGTATTTATGGTTGTAGTCAAATTAGATCCTCATTATGTTAGTAGTGAAGGGGGAGACAGCTAGGTGTGGACTTAAGAGGGGGATCATTCTATTGGCAAGGGAGAGCTGTTACGATTTATGTACATTTATGTTGTCCTGGTAATGTAGTGGGGGACCTTCTTGTCTGTGTATTGTTACTGTGCAAGGTTCTATGTTGTAGGGACAGTATGACGGATGGGGAACGGGTGAGGAAATTCGATTTTTAATACGATCGTATCGACCCGCCATTTTGTGGCCCGCCGCCATTTTATGTTGCCTTCACTCAGGCAGCACAGCGAACGAAGTCCATTCTGCCTTTTCTGCTTATTCTGCAACATGGTGTTCAAAACAGCCTTCTGCCTCTGTCTTTACAAGGCTGGTATTAAGGTCTGACCGAGTACACTAATCCCTGTCTGGTTTTCTAATCCTTGTTTCAACTATCTGTAGGCTCACACTATTCTCCGCCGATCTTATCTTATCGTCTGGCCTTCGCTGTCCTTTGCTAGTATTCTCTCATTTCACAACTGTCCTCCAAACGCACACAAACTTATCGCACCACATGCAACTTCGTTGTGGATCGGTTAATGAATTAGTTCAAGGGAGGGGTGACAAACACAGCTGGAGGGGAGGCAACCTTAAGTCACTTGATACTTTGTTTTCCAATTCCTTCTATTGGTGCTGTCTTGTTTTCCGACATTTCTATTGGCTCTGTTCTATCTTTACATTATTCTTACTGGCTCCTTTCTATGTGTTCTGGGAGTGTATGTAGTTAATAAATGGTTTTTATACGGTATATAAGATTGTGCGCCACAAAGTAAAGTGGCAGTCTCCTGAGAACATACCTTGTGTACTTCTTGGACAACTGTACTAGCTGCAGCTAATAAAATCTGATCTTTTACGCCTGACAGAGTGTCCCGTGTCTCTGTTAGTTGAGGCAGGTGAATCCAAGGAGATTTCAGGCATACCCTGCGCCGCCAGGCCCATAAGGTTCTGGTTCTTCAACTGGCACCCAACGTGGGGCGGCTTCAGCGGTACCGGTTCTGCCTGAAGGTCGTGAGGAACCCCGCAAGAAAATTCTGGAGGAATCGCGAGCCACGTCAAGCGACCCCTGTATGTCGAAGTGGTCCGAAGGTCTTTTTCAGCACGGTTACTCCTTCCTGACGGCTACTGACGACTGCTGCCCTGACTGCCGCCCTGCCTTGGCCCTTTCTTTGATGATGTATGGTAAAGCGAGACGATAGACGGGCCTCTGTTGGTGTAAGAAGACATCCTTAGTTAAGTATTTGGTGGGTCGCGCCCACAAATTTTGGTCTTTGTTTTGTCCTTAGGTCCTTAGATTTGGCCATTGCAGTGGCCAAAGCCGAGGGGTAAGTGCATTTGTGCTGTGTAAACTGAAAGTTTTACCCCCTTGATGTTTGTGAACAGCCAGTAAAAATCGTGAGATGTCTGGTCTGACTAAGTTTGGAAAACTTTGTTGCTTTGGTTGTAATAGGGACTCCCAGCTTGAGGACTCCTGTCCGATTCCTTCGGTTGGAACTCCCACATATGAGCTCTATTCTAAACATGGTGTTGGTCCTATTGCCTTTAATAAGACATGGACCCGATATACAAAGAAAGATGGTGTTTTAAAATGGCCAGAAAATGGTAGTTTCGAAACTGATGTGCTAGATAATTTAGAAGCAACGTTATTTAAAAGAAAAGCCCGGCCGGCAATGTTTGACTCTTTTCGCCTTTGGCGTAAGGAAGCCAAACAGAGAGAAATTAAACAAGCGAAACGAGATAGGAAAACACAGGGAATGACGATTATACAGGCTGCTCAGCAATTCAAAGATGATGAAATAGATAATGCAATGGAAATTTCAGACAGACAGCATCGAATGGCAATAGATAAATGCTATCCGACGTTGCCTATCTCTTCCCTTGATAAGAGAAAAGATTTTGAGGAAGATTCCTTAATGTCCCACTTATTGAAATTGCCTCCGCCCTATGTACAAGGTGCTAATGCACCCCCGATGTTACAGCCTGTTCAGCCGCCAGTTGTGCTTCCGCCTGCTCCAGCTTTTCCACATTTGCCTCCTCAAGTATTGCCTATGCCAGCTTTGCCTTTAACTCCTTTGCCTTCTGCTCCTTTGGCAATTCCTAATGCTCCTTTAGTTAATTCACCTAATACCTTGTCCCCTATCCTTATGTCAAATTCTCCATCTATGCGTAAGCGATTTGCAGATACTGTCTCTGGTCTCTTATCACCTTTCTTTGAAGCTTTAAATGTGTCTCCAGCTTTTTCTCGAAGACAGTCTCGTAGTCAATTCCCAGACTCCGAAGAGCGAGAAAAATTGGACTCACTTGCTTGTAGATGGATCAAGAAGGGTCCCCAATATAGTACGTCTGATATTATGTCCACCTTTCTGCAATGGAATGCACCTACGCAGAGATATGTTTTTAAAGTTATGTGCGATACTCTCGCTAAAGAATGGGAGGATATGAATTTGGGTTCGGTCCCACAGGATCTGTTAGATGTTCAGGCTGACTTTGACAAAGGACTTATTGTGGGTCCTAAGGTTGAAAACGCTGTCAGAACACTTATTTCTTTCAGATCCCTATTGTTCTCACAGACTTTTCCTGATTCTGATCCTTCAGTTAGGACAGCACTGAAAAACTATCCCATGAGAGAGGTTTCTCCAATATGGAAGGAAGAAGTTGCAGCAGCAGGTGCTAATCCAGCTATTCCTGCGCATTTTCAGCGCATATGGATACATGTCCCCTGGAAAAGGTCTGAAGTTTTAGCACTTAAACAGTCACTACCAGATTCACGCAAAAATCCTGCTGGTTACTATAAAGAGTTGTCGCAAACAGTTGATGCATGTACTATGAATCTAGCAGATATTGACATGTTGATGGGAAATGTAGTTCCACAGACAATATGGGCTAAAATTCGTAGAGAGGATCACGCTCAAGAATTAGGCGGCGATTGGAACGCTATTATTGCCGCAGATAGAGGTCAAGTAGGTGGTGCAAAGCCCGACGCTTTGATCTCAGAACTCCCTGGTAGGATTATTACATTAATGAAAACAATGATGCCTGCTTTGAGAGTTAATTGGGATAAGCTAGCAGCATGTAAACAAAAGAAAGATGAAAGTGTTTCCGATTTCTTTACCCGATTCGAGGAGACATTCATTGATCACAGTGATCAAGATATGGCTACAGAAGGGGGACAGCGATTATTTGTGGATAAGTTCGTATATAACTTGCTTCCTGAACTATCACACAAGCTAAAAGACTCCGAGAGTTCATGGGCAGTTTCTTCTTCCGCCCAGATATTGGCTACTGCACAATATTATGAAAATAGAGACAAAGAAGAAAGGGAAAAACAAGAGAAAAAGACGAAAGAATTAAAAACTAAAGTTCTCTTGCAACAGGCTTATCCTCCTCGTTATGTTCAGCCTCAGTTTCAACAGCCTCCGCAGTTTCAGAGGTTGTATCAAAAGCCTGAACCATTCATTCCAAGACCTTTGCTAGGTCCCAATCAATGTGCTTATTGTAGGGAGGAAGGTCATTTTAAGAACAGTTGTCCGGCATTGTTGCAGCGTAATGGAGCAACATCTGCTTCACGAGGTCGTGGTGGTCCTCAGTCAGCAAATAGAGGTAGAGGTCGAGGTGTGTTAACCCAAGAGCAGCGTTCTTTTGTTCCTCCAAATTCCGGAAATTACTTTGACCAGCAAAATGTTAGGTCTACACAGTATTACAGTGAGGATCAGTATATTGAAGGAGGGAATGAAAGTCTTCATTTTGAATAGGACAGCCATGGACAAAGTAAGGGGGTTACGTCAATTCCAGTGGATCAGAATGGACCTTATGTTAATGTCACTACAATGGGTGTTTCAGAGCCATTTCTTTTAGATACTGGTGCCATGAGAAGCTCTATCATTCATTCTAAACTCCCTGGCGCACCTTTGTCTGGCTTAACGAATGTATCTGTAGGATTTTCTGGCGCCCCTGTTCGCAATCCAGTTTCTTGCCCTTTGCCTGTTTCAATAGGCCCTTATGATTTAGAAGCTCCGCTTCTTCTGACGAATGGTTGTGGTGAAAATCTGTTGGGTTTAGATCTATTAAAAAGAATGCATGCTATGATATATTGTTCACCTTCTGGTGTATACCTCACTCTAGGACAGAAAATGACTAGTCCAATGTACTTATCAAAAGATCAATTCCCACCTGAATTGCTTTCTCTTCCCGAAACGCTTTGGGCTACGGGTCCGAATGACGTTGGTTGCCTTGAGATCCCACCTTATGTTGTTACTCTCAAGCCCAATGCTGAAATGCCACGTATTCCGCAATACAGAATCTCTACTGAAGGTGAGAAAGCACTTCTGGAAATTGTCCATGATTTGATTCAGAAGGGTGTGGTTGAGGAAACGAGAGGAAATACATGTAACAGTCCTGTTCTTCCGGTTCTTAAACGCACTGATCCTTCTCAGCCTCCTGTTTATCGTTTTGTAATTGATCTTCGGGAGGTAAACAAGATTGTCGTACCGCAGTTTCCTGTAGTCCCAGATATCACTGCTCTGTTGACGATGATACCTTCTACAGCGACTTGGTTTTCAGTTATTGATCTAAAGAATGCTTTCTTTAGTATTCCCATCGCCGAAGAGAGTAGAGATATTTTTGGTTTTTCCCTCGGAGGCCGAAGCTTCCGGTTTAAACGCGCACCTCAAGGTTATTGTGAAAGTCCCTCTATTTACAGTCAAGCTCTAAAATGTCATCTTGATGCCTTTTCCTTACCGTCCGGTGCCGCTCTCATTCAGTACATGGATGACTTATTAGTTGCAGCTGATTCAGAGGAGATTTGCAAAAACGTGACCGTTGCACTGTTGCGTCATTTGTTTGATCTGAATCACAAGGTTTCTCCTTCTAAATTACAATATGTCTGTCGCGAGGTGACTTATTTGGGTCATCTCTTGTCAAAGGAGGGACGACGATTGACCCCCGAACGAATTCAGGCAATTGCACAAATGTCAGTGCCATCCACACAAAGAGAGGTACGTGCCTTTTTGGGCATTACTTCTTATTGTAGACAGTGGATTCCGAGTTTCTCTTTATTGGCTAAACCGCTGTTGGCGCTAACTTTAAAAGATACGCCTCAGCCTCTTCCGTGGACTGACGAGTGTCAGAAGAGTTTTACTGATTTGCGTATTGCTTTGTGTTCTGCTCCTGTATTGGGTACTCCTGATTACAGTAAGCCCTTTACGCTCTATGTCCACGAAAGAGAGGGTTGTGCATTGTCAGTCTTAACGCAGCGTTTTGGAGATCAACAGCGACCATGCGCATATTTCTCAGCTACGTTAGATCCAGTAGCTAAAGCATTGCCTAGTTGTCTTAAGGCGACAGCGGCAGCAGCAATTTCTATTCGACAGTCTGCTGGAGTAGTGCTAGATAATACTCTCATTGTTATGGTGCCACATGCAGTGGATACTTTACTAAATAGGACAAAAACGCAGCATCTTACGAGTGCTCGGTTGTCCGGATATGAGCTGACGCTTTTGGCTAGTCACATACACATCAAACGATGTAATACCCTGAATCCAGCTACTTTGTTGCCTCTTCCAGAAGAGAGAGATGTCTCTGAACAGCATGATTGTTTTCTCCGTACTGAAGAAGAGACTAAGGGTAGAATTGACCTAAAAGACACGCCATTAGTGAATCCAGATGGAACACTATGGGTAGATGGTTCTTGTTTCAAGCTCCCGAATGGAGATACAGTTTCAGCCTACGCTATTACTACTTTGCATACGATTGTGGAGACAGCACGCATTAGACATAATTCAGCTCAGGCAGCTGAATTGATAGCCTTAACTAGAGCGTGTGTGTTATCCAAAGGAAAAAGAGTAAACGTGTACACTGATAGCCAATACGCTTTTGGTGTAGCGTTTAACTTTGGGCGCTTATGGAAGGAAAGAGGATTCTTTACTTCCCATGGTACTAAGATACAACATGGTCAATTAGTGACTGAACTTCTTGAGTCACTTACAATGCCTACTCAGATAGCGATCGTGAAGTGTAGTGCACACAAAAAGATTGTGGACGATGTTGGTCGAGGAAATGCATTTGCAGATGAGGTAGCGAAAAAGACAGCCAGAGACGACACAAGTCGAATGTATGTTGCAGGTCCCGCAAACTGCGTAAGAGAAAAGGGAATGTGTGAAGATACAGTAGAGAGTGTGAAATCAATTCAAGGAGAGGCTACGGAGAATGAGTTGAGAAAGTGGAAGGAAAGTACAGGAATGTTAGATGAGATGGGATGTTGGGTTGAATTATCAGAACATCAACGTTGGCTGTTACCAGATGCTTATGTACTACCTGTAGTTACTATGGCACATGGTCCAGCTCACCTAAGTGCAAAAGGAATATGTAGGCTTCTGGCTCCAGTGTGGCAAAATGAGGGGATCCCAAAGTGTGCAAATAATGTAGTAAAACATTGTATTGTTTGCTTGATGTACAATCCGGGAAAGGGAACCCCAACTCCAGCGGGTCATTTTGCTCCTCCAACATATCCATTTGAGGTGTTGCAGATCGATTATATTCACATGGAACGATGCAACAACCTCAAATTTGTTCTGGTGGTAGTATGTGCTTTTTCTAGATGGGTAGAAGCCTACCCTCTGAAGGACAATACTGCTTTATCAACTGCCAAAATACTTTTGAAAGAATTCTTCCCTAGGTTTGGTTTGCCGCGCATTGTCTGGAGTGACAATGGGAGCGAATTTGTGGGTCAAGTCATGCAAAAAGTTTGTGCAGGTCTTGGCATAAAACAGAAGTTCCACGCGGCGAATCACCCACAGTCGGCTGGTTTAGTAGAATGCTACAATGGAACCTTGAAGCTTAAAATTGCTAAGGTGCAAGCTAGCACAGGACTTAATTGGCCTGATGCTTTACCATTGGCTCTTCTGTCCACCAGAACAGCAGTACACTCTCGTTTGGGGCTTAGCCCTTACGAAGTGATATTTGGTCGCCCAGCTAATGTATGGGGAGTTCCTCGCCCTAAGAAATACTCAGACTTGCCATACCCGATGTTGATTGACTACTTGCATGACCTTACAACTAAATTGCGTGTTCTTCATCAACAGGTTCAGAGTGCTCTACCAGAGGCTTCCACAGACCCAGGTCATTCCATCCGACCAGGTGACTGGGTCTGCACGAAAAATTTCCAACGACAGAGAAATTTGGAGCCCAGATGGAGAGAGCCACGCCTGGTTCTTTTGACCACAAGAACAGCAGTTAAAGTCGAAGGAAAGAAAAACTGGGTGCATGCCGTGCACTGCAAGAAAGTGCCTTTGCCCTTGCCTTTCGATCAGTGGGTCCGTAGAGGCATCAGTGACTCTGAAAGTGAGAAAGTTCCGCAATTTGTACCATTCAGTGATGCGCGTCTAATTGGAACACTTTCTGAGAAAGAGGACGACGACATCCTTCAAGAAGCAATACCATCGCATCGTCGCTTGAACACGACAAATCCAGGAACATTGTTTCAAAACCAGACTGCCTCTGGACAGGAACGCTATAATTTGAGACCAAGACCAAAGAACTTGTAAATTTCTCTCCTATGTAGTACTCTATCCCGGTTGCAGGGTCACGGTAGGAGTCTTAGTTACGACCTGAGTAAGTGGCAATAGGCCTGCAGGACCTCACAGTGTCATAGGACGGTAGATAATCGTGACTACAGTGATTGAGGAAGATTGCCGTGAGCATCCACTTAGAAAGATGGAGGCTACATTAGATAAAAGAGAAAGTAAAAATGTAAAGAATAATTGTAAAGAAATATGTAGTCGTTGTAGTATTGCTCTATGCGTCATTATATTGTCGTGTATTCTTTTGGCATCTGTAAACTGGATCATTATTACTCTGCAGCAAAAAGTTGTCTCTTCTCCTACCTCTACATCTTCTTCTACTATCTCTCCGCACCTATTTCACACTCTTCCCCAGCATGAACTCATCAGAAGAACTGAATACTTTAACAATTCCTTCGTCCAGTTGTTACATCAACATCAGTTAGTGATCAATACAACTGACTGTTGGGTGTGTGGACTCATACCACATACGGTAGAAAAAGGAATGCCATATTTAGTTCTTCCATTCTCCTATGAAGGTTCCGCTTAGGCTTATTTTGTCATTTTCAATAATGCATATCAAAGTAAAATTAAACAACCTGTCAGTTCACATAGTGTTGGTTCAGATTTCAGTCATAGTTTATTGATAAAGGGAATGGTAGCTATGGCTAAAATCATGGAAAAAAAGTGAAGCTTCCATAGATGAAAGAAAAGCATATACCAATTGGAACATAACTAATTACATTTCCAGCCTCAATGATAAGGTTAAGCAAGGAAAATCTCCTCCGATACGGGTCATACCCCAACAAGGAAATTTCTGTCTGCAAATAAATGGTAGAACTCCAAACACCGGACAAAGAGAAAGTTTATGTTCCCATACATATGTTTATTCAGCCCTGAATTCACTGCTGTTAGTACCATCTCAAGGTACATACTTCGTTTGCCACGATAGGGCTTATACATGGTTGCCAGCTGATTTCTCTGGTACTTGTTATATAGCCTTTCTTCTTCCCCCTACATACACCGCTCCTGCGAACCATCATAAAAATAGATATGGCAGAGGGATTGTGGATTCGAAAGACACAGCAGGACAAGAGGGAGGAGATTTCCTCAAAGGATTTCTTCCCTTCTGGGGTCCAATGGCCAACAGCAGAAATATAAGGCAATTGGTTCGTGTCGTAGAAACCACCATAGACATCACTGTAGGAGCTTTAAGTAACATTACAGCTGAACTACAGGCTGATCGTCTTATGACCTTGCAGAACCGTGTTGCCTTAGACTTTGTTCTTGCGGACCGTGGTGGAGTATGCAAATTGATCGGATCAAGTTGCTGTATTTTCATACCTAATGACGCTCCGACAGTATACCAAGCTATCTCTAAGTTACACATAATCTCCGAGTCGATTCATCAGGACGAAGGAGATTGGTCCTTTTCAGAGTGGTTTTGGGGATTACTGTCCAAATGGGGTTGGAAGGTATTGACATTCTTTGGAGTAATTTTAGCTTTTATATTCTCTTGTTGTCTTTGTATGCACTGCGGTCCTGCCATCTGCAACCTATGTGCTACTGCATGTATTCCCAAACCCAAGTCACAAAGAGCAGAGAATATCAAAATGATGGTACAGCAACAGCTTGATGACCTCATGGCCATAGACATCGACTCAGATTAACATGAGTTTGTGTATCTTGCCTGAGTTCTGGCAAAAGGAGGGTCTGAGGAAATTCGATTTTTAATACGATCGTATCGACCCGCCATTTTGTGGCCCGCCGCCATTTTATGTTGCCTTCACTCAGGCAGCACAGCGAACGAAGTCCATTCTGCCTTTTCTGCTTATTCTGCAACATGGTGTTCAAAACAGCCTTCTGCCTCTATCTTTACAAGGCTGGTATTAAGGTCTGACCGAGTACACTAATCCCTGTCTGGTTTTCTAATCCTTGTTTCAACTATCTGTAGGCTCACACTATTCTCCGCCGATCTTATCTTATCGTCTGGCCTTCGCTGTCCTTTGCTAGTATTCTCTCATTTCACAACTGTCCTCCAAACGCACACAAACTTATCGCACCACATGCAACTTCGTTGTGGATCGGTTAATGAATTAGTTCAAGGGAGGGGTGACAAACACAGCTGGAGGGGAGGCAACCTTAAGTCACTTGATACTTTGTTTTCCAATTCCTTCTATTGGTGCTGTCTTGTTTTCCGACATTTCTATTGGCTCTGTTCTATCTTTACATTATTCTTACTGGCTCCTTTCTATGTGTTCTGGGAGTGTATGTAGTTAATAAATGGTTTTTATACGGTATATAAGATTGTGCGCCACAAAGTAAAGTGGCAGTCTCCTGAGAACATACCTTGTGTACTTCTTGGACAACTGTACTAGCTGCAGCTAATAAAATCTGATCTTTTACGCCTGACAGAGTGTCCCGTGTCTCTGTTAGTTGAGGCAGGTGAATCCAAGGAGATTTCAGGCGTACCCTGCGCCGCCAGGCCCATAAGGTTCTGGTTCTTCACGGGGGGGGTGAAAAGTAAAGGGGAGGGGAGGTGGAAGGGGGGGAGGGTCAGGGTGGGGAGGGCAAATCAGACCAGCAGTAGGTCAGGGGAGGGGTTGCAGGATATAAAAGCTTTTACATGTGCGTACATTACATTACATCCCACATTAATAACATTTAGTTTTTGTTGCTTTGTATCATGGTTTTGCATGGATGATGTTGGGTTAAGTTTTGGGACCTATCCGAGGTCTATGAGTAAATAGTGGGGGTATGTCAATTCTAAATCTTGATATAAGCAATATAAACAATGTAAACTCAAAAATGGAACAGAGGTAGCTTCTATTGTACTATTGCTTCATACTACGTAATAGAGAAAAGTAGAGGCGAGCGAGCAATGACATTTCGATATCTGCATAGGGTATAAACCGTAAGCCTGTCCTTTATGTGAGCAGCGGATATCGATAAGATCTGGCTTAGATACTAAAGAAGTGTGTACTCTTTTGAGGCCCGATCGTGCACATATGTCTCATCCTGCACAGATAATGTCACCCTGGATTAACTTCATAACAATATCTGAAGAACATTTTAGGTTATATTTTAATGTTAATCCCTAGCCTACATATAGTCTATGGGAATAAATATTTCGTAACTTTAATATGAGCAGTATAGACCCGGCTTAAGGCCAAAGGTGACTTCTGCTATACTGGCTCTGCATCCTGTTTGCTATTAGAGAAGGTATAAGCAAACAAACTGACTATGCATTCATAGCCTCAGTGTATGGCGGATGCCCGTCCTGCACTTGAACAGTGGATAGCAGCAGAGTCTAGTCCAAGTACTGGTAGTGAGTTTGCTGGGTCGAAATATGGGTAAGTTACATTCTAACATTGCCCTATAAGGTCTCATAGTGCAGTGAAGCGGGCAGGGCTTATTAGCGTTATGATAGCATTTTTTATCAAAGGCAATAGAGGATATGTTGAACATAAATGCAGAGTCCGAACAAATACTCATCTGTCCGTCGGGTTGGTGGCCATCTTGCTCCATGGCTCTCATCGTTGTCTCGGTGAGTCCCTTCTATTGCCCCTGAGGCTAAACAGTAGTTCACGGGGTGCAAGAGTCAGTTTCAGTGGTGAATGGGATTTGTCTCTTTCCGAGAGCTGGGTGTGTGCTACCACGCCATGTAGGACTTGTCCCCTATCATCATGTGCCCTAGTTAGTCTCTCCAAGTCTCTGCCTCTGGGGCAAGTATCTGGATCGTGCCGGTCCGTGCTTCCCTTCTCAAGCCCAGAGGAAGGGATGTGTCTGTCGTCTTCCATGGTGTCCTGTGACCGGTTCGGGGTAGCAGGGTCTTTGGTCTGAGTCTGAAAGGAGTCCAGAAAAAGTCTTAGGTCCTCGGGATTGTAGAAATCTCTGGAAACCCCATTTTTGGTGACCCATATTCTCGCGGGGTCAAGAAGACCGTATTTAATCTCCAGTTGGCAAAGTCGGGGTCTTAAGGTCAGAAAGGCCTTTCTGCGTTCATTGGTATCCTTGGAATAGTCAGCCGTTATTCGGACCTCGAATTTATCTATCCAGAAGGGTCCGTGAGTTCGTGCTGCTTGAAGAATTTGATGGGTCTGGGTGTGACGTAGCAGGCAGGCAATAATGGGCTGGGGTCTAGAGGCCCCGTCAGAGTGCTTCGGGCCCACTCTGTGTACTCGTTGAAATTCCAGCGGTGGGTCAAAGGACAACGAGGTTAGAAGGGTATAACTGAGCTGAGGAAGGCCTCTCCGTCTGGACTCTCTTCGTTTGGATGTTCTCTCTCCTGCTTCTGTCTTCCAGGTCCGTCACTTTGCTCCGTAGGTAAGAAAGATCTTGGTCTCTATCCTGGATAGTGGGCATGTGGGTTTCTAGGGCCCCCAAGCGGTGTTCCAACCCCGTCACCCGTGAGTGGAAGCTTGCGATGTCTGTCCGTATGGATTTGGTCTCCAGTGTCAAAGAGGAGATAGAAGCGTCTATCCCCTCTATCCGACGGCTGACAGCGGTAATCTCCTGCAGTATCCGTTCCATGGTTTCAGGTTGGTCTCCGTCTGCCATCCCGGAAGGTCGGTTTGGCGTTGGGGGTGTGTTCGGTCCTGCCGTCGGAGACGTGATACATTTATGTTGGAGCGCCTCTGAAAATAGTAATTGTCGTGCTGGTTTGCCTATGGGTTTGTGGCCTGATTTGCCTCCAGGCATCTCAGTGCCAGTCTGTGAAGGAGGCCTTATGAGTTCTGAGGCCCTTGTCCTTTCTCTCCTGCCTCTCTGAGGGGCAGGTGGCGGTAAGAGAGCGTGGGCTGGTCTGTGCTCAGCCCCCCCTGTTGGCGTTACAGGAGTATGTTCTCCGCAGTAGGGCTGCACTTACTTTGGGTTGCTTCTTTGTCCTAATTTTCAGTGCCGCGTGGGGCCGTTCGGTGAAGTTCTCGTCTTGCCCTTAGTTGTCCATAGGGGCAATGGTTTGTTCGCCTCGTAGTAGCAAGGTGGGCTCAGGCTATGGAGTTAGTGTTCGTGCCCTTGTAGTTGTGCGGTTGGTTGGGGTGTTGGGAGGGATGGCCAGTGTTGGTCCATTTCGATGTTTCCGTTGCTCCTTTGGGTCTCTGTGAGGTTGGGTGTCCTTCCCCCACTGCTCGCCTGCTACGATTCACTGATGATGGCGGGGGAACTCAGGGAGGAGATAGCTGTGCCTGGGTATTTAGCCCTGCTCTGCTATTTACTGATGTTGGAAAAGGGCAATGATCCTCGTTCCTGACAGGCCAGTTCGTTCAGATCTCTGGGGTTGTGACTTTACCCCCTGCCCCAGCCTGTCCTCTCAAGGCGCAGTGGCCCTTTCTGGCTTGTCTCTGGGCCTTCTCTCTTGAGATCAGGGCTTCTTAGGTTATAGGTAGTCAAAGTCCTTCTTTCTGTTTATCTTTTTTTTCCCCTTCCTTCAGAGTTTTCTTTTTGTTTGCTTGTGTGAGGGAGCTCCACGGGGTGTTGCAATATTATTTGCTATGGCAGCCTTGTGTACACTTTCTTCCCTCCGGGCAGGGCTGACTGGTAGGCTCTCAGAGAGTGATGCTGGTAGGAAGGGGTGGTCAGGGGGAGAAAAGTGGAGAAATGCGGCGTCCAGGGGGTCGTGCGGCGCTGCGTGTGCAGTTAGCCGGTTGTGGGAGGACAGGGGAGGGACTGCTGTTTCCCTCTCGCCGGGCCGTGCTCTCCGGCCCCGGGAGACGCGTCTCCTTCCTCAGGGCAGGCCCCGCCTGATAAGGCACACGGCGGGCCTCCCCGCTGTTTTTTCCGTTCTGTACCTCTCGGGCTGGAGCTCCGGTGGAGCGGGGAGTCCTCCCGCCGGGCCGATACTCGCTGGTCTGGGGGGATGCGACTCCTCCCCCAATGCAGGCCCTGTTTCACCGGGCACGCTGCGGTCTTCCCCGCCGTTGTTTTAATCCGTGTCGCGGGGGTTCAGAGCTCCGATGGTTCAGGGAGCCTCCGGTGGGTTTTCGGTGTGCTTGGCGGCAGCGGCACGGCCCCCACCACCCCCTCGTGCCCGCCTCGACCCTCGACGCAGAGCTCCGGGGTTAAGCGGCCATCTTCGTTCGCGATCCGGCCACGCCCGTCCATTCCCTTCTAAATTGTCATGTCACATGTTAAACTTGACATGCATCATGTATGTTGCTGTGGACCCAATGACTGATGTCAGAACTCATTTCTTGTCATACATAGGTTCACAGGGAGTGGGAGGATGCAACAGCCACTTGTCTAACATCCACTGCCAGACCTTCAGACCTTGGAAGATCGACATATTATCCTCCTTTACCGTCTGAATTGGTGAACAGTAGTGGACTTATGCAGTCAGTTGGAGCTAGATCTTATCCAAACTATCAGTTATCCAACCAGCATACCACCCATTATATAAGTCATGTCACTGTTGCACATCCTAGCCACCGGTTCCTTCCAAACATACAGGGGGTCATTCTGACCCTGGCGGCCGGTGACCGCCAGGGTCTCCGACCACGGGAGCACCGCCAACAGGCTGGCGGTGCTCCCGAGGGCATTCTGACCGCGGCGGTTCAGCCGCGGCCAGAAAGGGTAAACCGGCGGTCTCCCGCCGGTTTACCACTGCCCTTGTGAATCCTCCATGGCTGCGGAGCGCGCTCCGCATCCATGGGGATTCTGACACCCCCCTACCGCCATCCTGTTCCTGGCGGGTCTCCCGTCGTCTGCCAAGGTCAAAATGACCCCCACAGTGACTCAAGCTGGTGGAATGTCCCAACCTATGTTCAATCTGGTGTTGAAGGATGCCCTCTCAGCAACGTTGAAGCACATTGACAGCTACATCCATTTTCCACGATGTGCGGATTTAGCCCATGTGAAGGCTGACTTTTATGGTTTTCCATGCATCCAACATGTGGTTGATGGCACACATGTTGGCTTGGTCCCACCGCATGCTAATGAACAAGTATATTGCAACAGAAAGAACTTCCATTCCATCAGTGTCCAAGTTGTATGTTTGGCAGACCTATGCATTTCACAGGTCTGTGCCCATTATCCAGGTTCAGTCCACGATTCCTTCATAATGCAAAACAGCACATCCCCCGGCTGATGTCAAAATTTTACCCAGAGAGGGCCGGGCTGGTTGGAAAGTCACATCTGTCCTGTTTGTCTTTGTGCAATGTCAGGTGCAACAAATCTGATGAAAGAGACTCATAGTTGTACATATGTCCTGTTCCTTGACAGGAGACTCTGCATATCCAAACCGTTCTTGGTTGTTGACGCCAGTAAGGAATCCAGCTACGTCTGGGGAAGCCTGCTTCAATGAGGCCCATGGAAGAAGAAGGTAGTAGTGGAGCTGGCTTTTGGGCTCCTGAAGGACAGATTTAGGTGTCTGGGCCACAGTGGTGTAGCCCTCCTCTACTCACCCGGTAAAGTGTGTTAGATCATTGTGGCATGCTGCAAGCTCCTCAACATTGCCCTGCTGAAGAATATCCCATACATCCCAGAGGAGGGGGGAGCCAGCAGTGCCACTGGGTGAGCCTCCTGAAGTGCCAACTGAGGATGACAATGGTGAAGAGGAAGGTGCTGAATTACAGGAAGATGTCATCAATAGCTACTTTTCTTGAGTGTAAGTATGTCATGTGAAGTAATGACTGTGACTGTACAAAGAACTATATTTCTGAGTGTGTGTGTAGTGATTTAGCAAAACACTGAGAAACTAATGCTCTCCAACATTCAGCCAAACATTGCTTGAAAAAATAGCCTTTGACATATCCCCACCTTGATGTAGCTGCTTTGTTTGGGTCAGTCTCACAGCAATGTAACCTCATTTCCACATGCTTGCTATGTGATTTGTATTGTAGGTATGTTATTAAATCTATACTCCTTGTTTTGTCTTCATACAGGTACCTTCACCATGACATCATCATGTAGGCATTCCAGAGTTGTGACACTAGCAGATATCTGATTCTGTTCTGACATGTGAAGTGGACATGGATTGTTCCAAGTTATTTAAGTCACAGTTTTGGGGTGAATGAGACCTGTCCAAGGAAGCCTGGCTAGTGTTTGGGTGGAAGGTCTGAAATGCACAATCTGCTTGTTTGTGCTGCGTTGGGACAAGTGCATCATGTATGTGATTATGTGGGGATGAAATATGTTGTTAGCAAGTGAATGACAGGCATTCACCCTTCACATAGGCTAAACATTCTTCTTGTAAGACTTGTATGTAGCTGTAGATGTGTTTCATCATTGAAGGCCACAGTGCGTGTGCCACAACATTGACATCTGTTTGTGTCATACCTCCAGATGCATGGTCACTGGATTGTGATGAACCTGTGATCAGGGACTGCTGTACTGCCCTCTGTATTTTGGTTTATGTGATATTGGACAGCTTGTTTTTTGGCATGTGATAAGGCTTAAGCTGGTGACATCAACCACTTCTCTATTTGCCTATTCTACAGGAACATATCTGACAAAGCCCTTCCTTCTGTGGTCTAGGGGACTGTGACATCCATATATCTAGCTTGACACAATATGAATTTGCCATTCTTGGCTATGACAGTCCAGACATTTGAAAAGCCTATGTGCTGTACAGTGAAATAAAATATTTGGTATGACCAGACACTTGTACCAATGTGTTCATGTGTGTTGGTTGTAATCCTTAGCAGGACACTGTACCTGCAAAACATCCCTCCTTGTGCTAAAAGCTTGTGCCTTCAACATTTGCTTCACATGTTCTTACATCTCTACATATCAATAATTGAAACAGAAGCAAGCAGGCACAAACTTTGTGATAGGTGGTATTTATTGTGAATTTGTGCATAGAATGAAAAGTAGGGGACATACGGAACAGAAAAGTGAAGGGTTCAGTCATGGTGGATGAAATCATTGTAGTAGATTACACAGAATTGTCAATCCAAAGTCCAGTGTACTCCTCCATAAGAAATGGAAAGAGGTTGATGAACAGTCAACAGAGTGAGTCAGTGGCACACACAAAGGAATTCCTTCAGGAAGAGATCACTTGTTGTCAGTGGTCATTTGCACCTCCTGAATTCTTAGCTGGATGTCCCCATTTGCATGGGTCTGCTATAGAGGCAGGGGTGTCTGTGGTGGATTCTTCCCCTGAAAGGGCCTCCCTTCCTGTGGCTGCCACTGATAAAAAAGGGCCTGGTATTGCTGTGCCTAAGGAAGGCATAAGGCATTGCTGACAATCCCTGAGCAGGGTACTGCTAATGTTCCTCAACACTCCTGTTAGGGAGGCCAGGTTGGTAATGGTAGCTTCCCACTGTTGAAGGATATCTCTATGGATGTCCCTCTGCAGTTGTTTCATTTCCTGGAGTTCAGACAGTACCAGGCTCATCACACCTTGGGACTCCTGATAGATCCCCAAGACTTGGCTGATGGTGTTCTGACATGGATCATCCCCAGTGGCCTCACCCCAATGGCCCATAGCATCCTTCCCACGCACCCTACCCCCAAGGGCCTGTGCCCTTGCCACAGGGTACCCCCTACTACTTGTTCCAGGACCATGATTGTCTGAGGTGTTGTGCTGTGACTCAGGATCCTGGACTGGGGGGCACAAGATGGTTGTCACTGTCCTAGGTACACAGGTTGGGGGGCGAATGGCTGTCTGTGATGTTGAGGCAATGGGCCTGGGCGGTGTTGATGTGGTCACAGTGAGACTCACTGTAAGGGTCTGACCTGGTTGTCCAGAATGGGCCTGAACTGTTCTTTACATCCAGACATCCAGGAGTGTCTTAATCACTGAGGGTTTCTTCCATGGCGGTAGTGGAAGTCTCTTCTGTGGGCTCTGTGTGCCCAGTGGCAGCTCGACCTGTTGATGTGAAAGATACAATGTTACAGGTTGTATTGTGACATCTACCTTCAAAAGTTTACAGTGACATTTGCAAAGACCTTATATATAGTTAATTTGCAGGTTATCCTATTGTGAAAGGTACCCATGCTATTGGTTGCATTGACATTTGTGAAGCAGGCCAATTCCATTTGAGTCAATGAGCTGCTGCATTTAGCAGTTCATTAGCAATTGGGAGCATGGGCAGAGAATTCCATCTTGCCACCTGGGCAGGCAAAAAAGTGGCTGGGCAGGAGGTGGCTGTGACCATTCTGGGGCCAAGTTGATTGTTATGCAGACAGACCCAGGAGTTTGTTGTATATGGGCTTAGAGTCATCATGTGGTCAGTGGATTTTGAATGTGTATGCCGCTAATACCAGTCTGGTGATACATCTTGAAGCCTTGTTAATTATTATGTTGCAAACTGGGTAAGCTGTCCTTCCTGCCCTCAGTAGTTTAATCATTGGTTAGCTGGTCAAAGTGGAGCTAGGTGTGCAGCCACATCTCTGAGTTAGGCATGTTCTGATCTTGATCCCTAGCAGGTGAGAATATATCAATTGAGAGTTATCAGGCAAGGGTTTTTGGACAAGTGACCACTACACTGCTTTTTGGAGTCACTTGGAGAGTGCCTCCTGTGAGTTGCATTCAGGTCACTCCCCTACTTCCCAACACTAGTCAAATGTTATCCTCCCAGGTGAGTAAACTTCATTTGTGTGTTCGCTGACAGATACATTGGGACAGGTGGACACTGGACTGGTGATTGGAGTCAGCAAAATAGGGCCCATTGGTATGTACATTCAGGTCACTCCCACTAGTTCCCAACATTAGCCAAATATCCCCCAGAAGAGTCATCTTCCATTGTGAGTTAACAAGCAAGGGTATTTGGATAAGTGTACAATGGGCATGTGTTTGTAGTTGGTAAGACAAAGCCTCCTTGCCTTAGCAGTCATGTCACTACCTCACCTTCATACACTTCCTGAATGTCATTGCCCAGGTGAGTACAGTTCTTATGGGATTTCCCAAACAAGAGTCTTTGGAGAAAAGGACACTGGACTGGTGGTTGAAGTGACACAAAGAAAGCCTCCTGAGAGTTGCAGTCATGTTAGTCCCTGTACTACAGACACTGTACAAACGGTATCCTCACAGGTGAGTACCTTTCAATAGAGATTTGAGACACAGGGGTCTGGTGTTTTGAGTTGGGGGAACATTACCTGCTGGGAGTTACAGCCACTGCTCCCCAATACTTGACAAATGTTATTCCCCCACATGAGTAAATTTAATTGTGTAATTGGCAACAGTCGTGTTTGGAGAAGGGTACACAGTGCTGGCGTTTGGAGTTACAAATACAGTGCCTGCTGTGTTACTGTCATGTCACCCACTATAGTACACACACTTGACCAATGTTCTCCCCCTAGTGGGCACACTTCAATTGAGAGCTCTCTAACAGATGTATCTGAACAAATTACTACTGACTTGGAGTCTGGAGTAACAGTAACAGTGCTTCCTGGCCTTAGCAGTCATGTAAATCCCTGTACCACACACACTGTACAAATGTTATCCTCCCAGGTGAGAACAGTTCACTTGAGAGATGACAAAAGGGTCTTTAGACAAGTGACCACTGGTCTGGTGTTTGAAGTAATAGAAACAGTGCATGCTGAGAGTTGCAGTCATGTCACTCTATCTACTACACACACTATATACATGGTATACATACAAGGGCTTTTGGATAAGTGAACACTGTTCTGGCGTTTGGACTTTGTTAGCAGGCTGAGAAGATTTTCTCCCCCCCCTCGGTTTCAGAAGCCACACACGCGCTGGTGAGACACCATCACTATTCTCATCATTTACAGGTCGACTAGATATTTGAACTTGGAGAAGGGTGCAGTAGTCAGAATCATTGAATCACAAATCAATAACATTGTACCATAAACAATTCTAGACACCGTGAACCACTTAACACTAGATTAAACTCCAAACTGAATAAAGTTTCAAAGCCTTATTATAATCCCAAAATCAATGTCACGTATATGGTGCGCAAAACCAAGTTATAAACATGCATGAAAACCATTGGTCAACCAACACATCTAAAACTATTTAACCTACTAAACATCAATACTGTTAGACATTCCAAAAGAATAATATAGATTAGCAACAACACAATATGCACATTACTATTAGATTTCGAAGCAGATGATGGTGACATTAGTAAATTATTAAAGTACAGTCTTTCACAATAAATTTCAGATTTCAGGGCAGGGCCATTCCTATCACTAACACAAATTTAGACTTGTGTGGAAACAAGCTAACAAATGCAGGCAAAAGCAAAAAATACGAGAGAGACAAAAAAAAATTGGGAAAATCATCTAACTAGGGTAACTCACTATAAAAATACACTGGTGTAATTATCTAACTGAAAAGGAAACAAGAAAACACATTTAGTTATACCTCTCATCATGGGACAGCAGACAGTAGTACTTCATCAGGCAGAACTGTCACTTTCTTCCAACGTCAGTTGACAGCAGCATAAAGACAGTGTAGAACACGGGCTGCACATATAACAGATCAGCAGTTCAGAATTAGTTGGGTTTATTTGTACTGAACAACATACATGATTGGGCAGTTAGGACTAAGATGAGAAAACTCATCAGGGGACTTTAAAGAAAACAGAGGGTGACAGCAGACTCAAACAGGGTTCTGGGCAGCTTTGAGGCAGGAATGAACTAATCCAAGTTTCAAAGTCTCTAACTAATTAAAATAACCACAATCCTTTTGATTGATTCTTCAGATGGGCTCACTTCAGGCGTCAGATTCAGGCCCTCATTTCTAAGACTCATGGTGGTGGTCTTACCGCCGCCGGGCCGGCGGTAAAAACTGCCATATTACGACTTCGACTGTTTGGCCAAAGCCAAACTGCCAAAACGCCACCCATACTGCCAGGGCGGTGGGACTGCCAGGTCGGAGATGAGCTCATCTGGCCCGGCGGTACCGCCATGAAAATGCTAGCAGTCATACACCCGGCAACAGGAATCTCTATTCCTGTCACCAGCAGATACACCCCCACACGACCACACACCTACATTCACGCACCCCCACTCACCCACGCATTCACTTACAAACACCACCACACACTTGCATTCAAACACTCGCTCAGGTACACCCATTCACTTGCACACGCACTCGAACATACACATTCACTCGCATGTACGCACTCAGACATACACCCCCAGTGCATTCACACAAATATACAAGCACTCACACGCACAGCACCCCTCTTCCTCACCTCAGCATACACACACTTACACACAGACACCTCCTCACATTCATACACACACGCAGACACCACTCACACACACACACACACACACACAACACCCCCCTCTTTCAGACGAGCAACTTACCTGCTTCGGCGAGTTGGCTATCCACGAGGGGATGGGTCCCTGCACTTTCCATCGCTGGTACCGCACTGACGTGCAGGAAACCGCTGCGCCGTATTACGGGTCATAATACAGCAGGCGATGCCGGCAGTGGAAACCGCCTCTATTACGATGTCAGCCAGGCCGGTGGTGTCGGATGTCCACCCGAAATCAGGTGGAAATCAGCACCATATGGGAATATGGTGGTCTTTTGGCGCCTGCAACTTCGGCGGTCTTACGAAAACACCATCAAAGTTGAAATGAGCACCTCCATGTCCAGTGTCTTTCGGTGACACCTTCAAATTTGCAACTATTATAGATTTTCTCAGCAAAATGCATTGCCATTTCAATGATTTCACACAGTTCTGACAAAATATTACACTATCTAATAATTTGCAACTTTAAGTTTTTCTTTTCACGGTACACGCAATGAACTGAACATAAGTTTTCTGTCTTGTTCGACAGCTAGAACAAATAATGCAACATTGTTAGCGACAAACATGTTCTTTGCCTTCAATATAATAGGACATTCAACATCTCATCAGCCACCTAGGAAAAGAATTCAGATCAGAGGGAACAGAATAAACAAAGGATTTTCCATTACTGCTGCAAAATCAGTCTTTCAGGCCTAGTCAAGCTAAAAAGCCTTAATACACATTAATAAACTTAATACATTAATAAACCTATTGCGCTCCTTACAATTCAAATAAAAAATGCATGGTCCATGGTCCACCATGTTTCAAACGTGCACCTTTTACAACTCATATTATTTTCTGTTAGGCTTTTAAATGTAGGTTAATAAGTCACCATATGCTAACTCCCATGCCACAATTACATGAGTAAAATGTTATCTCTATCAAGTTACAGAAACAGTGCCTTCTGGGAGTTGTAATCATGTCAGCCCCTGTACTACACACACTATACAAATGTTATCCTCCCACGTGAGTGAACTTCAATTGAGAGTTGACAAACAGGGGCCTTTGGAGCAGAGGACACAGGTCTGGCTGTGTGGAGTTACAGAAATAGTGCCTTCTGGTCTTAGCAGTCATGTCAGTCCCTGTACTGCACACACTATACAAATGTTATCCTCCCAGGTGAGAACACTTCAATTGGGCATTGACAATCAGGGTTCTTTGGAGCAGAAGACACAGGGCTGGCTGGCTGGCTATGTGGAATGATAGTGACTGTGCCTCCTGGCCTTAGCAATCATGTCAGTGTCTGTACTACACACATCCGCCCAGGTGAGTACACTACAATTGGGAGTTTATATACAAGGACCTTTGGACAAGTGAACACTGGTCTGGTATTTAGAGATACAGAAACAGTGCCTACTGAGAGTTGCAGTCATGCCGTTCCCTGTACTACACACACTATACACAGGATTGTCCTCCCAGGTCAGTCTACTTCAATTATGAGATGCCAGACAGGTGTCTTTGGAGAGGTGAACACTGGGCTGGTGAGTGGAGTGACAGTGAAGGTGACAAAAGGTAAGCAGTGAGCATGCTTGACTTGACCTTCTGGTGACATTCCAGTCTCCACTCCCCAGGTATTCCTGTCAAGCCCTCAGGATGCAGGATGGCCAGGACGTTCTCCTCCCAGGGATGGAGTTGTAAGGGAGGAGTGGAGGTGCCCCACCAGTATTCTTGGCCTGCAGCTGGTGCCTGGAGACCAGGGAACATACCTTGCCCCTGAGGCCGTTCCACCTCTTCCTACTTTGTGTGCAGGGTGGGTCCTACAGCGTTTACTCTGACAATGATCCACTCCCACATTTCCATTTTTCTACTGAGAAGAGTGTGCTGGACTGGTGCTCCAAACAATTTTGGCTGTGCTCTTATGATTTCATCCACCATGACTCTTAACTCTTCATCAGTGAAATGTGGATTTTTTTTATATGTGCCATGGTTGAAATAAAAATTGTTACATGTGACAGTGTCTTACTAAAGAGGGGTAGTGCAAAAGGGTGTGACTGAACAAAAGTGTGTGCAGGGTGTGGTACGGGATGTTGACAGAAAATTGCAGGGGTGCCTATTCTATGGTGTTAAATTTTTTCTGCGCTCTGTCTTGCTGAGCCGTGCTGTGAAAATGCATAGGATTGTCATGTGTGAATGGGAGTGTTTTATAGTGTCATTGGCAGGTGTGTCAAGCGTGGCAATATGTGTCACTGTGTTGTTTTCAAATCCATCCAATGTGCTGTTGTGTATTATTTTCATAACCGTGAACCACTGTGGGTCGGACTGCCATTGGCTGACCGCCATGGGTGGCCACCACTGTGAATTTGGACTAGTAATACGGTCAGTGGTTGGTCGCAGGGCTGACGGTGCTGGAGTTCGAACCGCCTATTTAAGGGGCCTCTTTGCCACTGCCAGTCTGCCTTTTTCGGTTGGTGGTCCTGCCTGTATAACTTGTAATACGGCGGTCTGAAAGACCGCCAACATGGTGGTCTTTTTGGGACCGCTAACATGGCTGTCTGACAGTCCAACCGCCAAACTCGTAATGAGGCCCTTAGAGTGTAATTTAATTTAGAGGTATATTTATGTTACATTTTTAATTTGAATAATATTTTAGGCAAAATAAGTTTTATTTTATTTTTAACTGTTGTATTTTTGAGTGTGTTTGGTTAATCAATTATTTTATTAGTTTTTGTGTTAAACATTTTTAGATAGGCTTTACTTTTAGCCTAATATATGTTTTCAAGAAAGTTTTTTGATTTTTAAATATATTTCTTGGGGGAGATATTTATGTGTGTGTTTTAAATATTTGTTTTATTAATATATTTATTAGGAGTATGTATATTGCTGATATTTTTGTCCCATATCATTGAGTTATTTGTATAAACTATTGTGGTGTTCTATAGTTTAATAACTGATGTAACTGTTTATAAATATTTTTTGCCGTGATATATTGGTTTTCAATAATTATGTTTTTCACATAGAGTGTTTAGAAAGTTTAGTAGTGGATGTTTTGATAAAAATATTCTCACATCGCTAAATGTTTGTTGTGGGAGTTATGATATCGAACACCTAGTATTAGAAGTAGATTAGCTTAATTAGGTAAAATAATTCAATAAAAGAACAACACAAAATAGAAAGTTCTACACCTTTCTATACAGTTTAAAACAACTACAATTTATTGTCACAAAGAGAAGGACTTACCTGAGGGCTTCTCGTACACAGCTTCCCATGGCAATGCCCAACAGCCTGTTAAAAATAAAAGAACAATTAAAACAGAGGAAGGACAAGAAAACGAAGAACATCAGATAAGGAAAAAAAGACTTCCATTTCTTCCCCCTCCTGACTTGAAGCTGGAAATGGAAAAAAATGGACAAGGAGGAGATGGGGAAGAACGAGGACACCCTGGAAGATGCAGGGCCTGAGAGCGGGAGAAGTACCAGAGGGCGGACCCTTGGAGCAACACCACAGAGAGAAGTTTAGGACGTCAACCATTTCCAGAATGCAACTCCAGTGACAGAAGTTAAGGAGAGGAGGCAGATGCTGCAGAAAACGGCAGGGTCCACCTGCAGCTGCAGCACCTCTGAAGTTCAAAACACGCAAGAGATGCAATCTGCTCCTGCCACACTCCTTGTAGCGTGTGGTACACCCAGCTGGGTGCTCCTCAGTGAAACTGAAATCGTGGAGAGGGGAGGGAGACTCATATATTGCAACAACATTTGGGTCCAAATAGGGAGAAAGCCCTAAAGAGTGAAAAGCCTAAAATGCTGCCTAGAAATATCTACCAAGGGTGTTTATTCATTTTTCGGGCACAATTTCGGCTTGTTTTATTAAGAAAATGAAACTCTATGAAACAGGGAACTTCTATTCATATAAGGCAAGACAAACCTAATGGAGAAGCCTTGTACCTGCGACATATAAATAGCAAAATAGGGGAAAAAGAGGAAAAGTCAGGTGCCCACAAAGCGAAAAGTGGTAAAACTGCTAGAAGAGATAAGTGAGTAGAGAAGAAACTACCATTTTAATGTTACTTTCAACAATTCACTTATACGTGTATTGTGTGTTTTCCCAAGGCTTTCCTAGTCTCACATGACAAGTCTGTGGGGGGAGCCGAAAGGTCAAGCCTAAACTCATGTAAGAAACAAGGGTATATGAGAAATAAGAACTTTCCTTTAAAAAATACTTTACTGAGCCAAAATAATAAAACTGCTTAAAGTAACCTCAAAAGAGTATGTTTTTTTCTTCAAGCGCAAAAACCTAGGAACCTAGACGTTTAACATTTATGTATCTTTATTAATTTTACAAAACTAGCCTAATACACCATGACATTAAGACATTCCTACATTAATAGCATTTCATAGTCTCTCTCGTTAAAATGCAAAGCCAAAAGTACAAAGGTCCTAAGTATAGCGTTCTTTGTGTAGACATTAAGGAACAAACTAGGTGCAAATATTCCACATTATGCACAATTTTCAGATTAATCTAACTGCTTGGTCCTTTATACACAGGTTAGGGCAACGGCCAGAACACTTTTAGGCATTAGATATAAAAGCATGAGCAATAATAGCCTCACTAAATAAAATGTCATGTTAGGTGGTAGCTACTTAATAGGGCTTCAGTTCTAGTGGAAGGCTGGTGAATAGTATTGGCATAACAATCTAAGCAGAAACATATAGATAGGGTCATACTATCCCTCTATGTTTATATAAATCTAGGACTATGGCCCTCATTACAACCCTGGCGGTCGGTGTTAAAGCGGCGGTAATACCGCCAACAGGCTGGCTGTAAACAAAATGGAATCATGACCACGGCAGAAACCGCCAACACAGACAGCCACTTTAACACCCTGACCTCCACAGCGGTAGCAACAAACACAGCAGCGGTAACTGCCAACAGCCAGGCAGAAGACAATGTACCACCCACCCACTTACAAACAGCCCATCTGCCAGCTTTTCCAGGGCGGTACCAACGCCATCAAAAGCACGGCAGAAACAGTACTTTGAAGGGAAACCACTAACCTCTCGACACTCAAGGAAGAACCAGGATGCCATGGAGCCTGAGCTGCAGGTACTCCCCATGCAGGTGTACCTTCTCATATACCAGGAGTACCAACGGCGGGGGCGACAACCACAGTGAGTACTGACCCTAGCACATAGGGGACTGGGGGAGGAAAAAGAGAGTGACACACACACGCAACACGCAACATCCCCTCCCTCACCCCCAACACCATACACACAAACACATGCAACAACATTGCAAATACACCCTGTAACCCTCTGGAATAACGCAAGGACATAAGTAGTAGAGTTAAATGAGTGTTATATTAGAAATAGTCAGAAATACGTTAATATATCAAAAACAGTATTTACAAAATATACAATATTTACAAAAGGCAGGACAATGTCCGTTCAAACTGTCCATGGGCCACTGGGCCAAAACACATAGGCCAAGCCCACACTTGACTCCTGCCTCAATACGGAGAGAATACTGCAGGGGCATCAGGTCGAAAACAAACAGGCACCTCAGGGGGAGGGTGAAGGGGGGTGCACCTCACCTGGAAAATGGTAAAACGCCACTGCTCCTGGAGGGGGATCCATGCCCACAGCGATGTCCTGGGGAGTTCAAGGCCACAGTCTCTCAAGTCTCTAAAGTGGGTGCTATGCCCACTGCTTGGTCCTGGGGAGTGCAAAGCCACAGTCTCTCCACTGGGTGGTTTGTCCAATGCTTGGTCCTGGGGAGTGCAAAGCCACAGTCTCTCTAGTGGGTGGTGTGCCCACTGCTTGGTCCTGGGGAGTGCAAAGCCACAGTCTCTCTAGTGGGTGGTTTTCCCACTTCTTGGTCCTGGGGAGTGCAAAGCCATAGTCTCCCAAGTGGATAGCTTCTCCACTGGTTCTGGAGGGGGCTTTGTGCCCCGTAATGCAGCACTTGGAGGGTGCCAGGTCACAATCCCTCACCTGGGTGTCAGAGCCACGAGATTTGCAGTGACCAGGATGCACGATAGTCTATGGAGGGAGGGCTACTGTCCATCCACCGGCGGCTACGGCTGCACAGTGATGGTAGTGCCGTGCTGGTGGTGGTGCTGCCAGTGGTGGCGGGAGGCTCCAGTCCTTCTCCTGCAGCCTCGGACGGCTGCCTACTGGGGCTGCTGCTGCTGAAAGTACTGGTGCTTGCGGCGGTGCAGGTTGCCGTGCAGGTGGCAGTGCTTGCGGCGGTGCTTGCGGCGGTGCAGGTGGCGGTGCTGGACGCGGTGCTTGCGGCGGTGCAGGTGCTGAAGCTGCCAGTAGTGGGGGGAGGCTCCAGCCCTTCTCCTGCAGCCTCGGACGGCTGCCCACTGGGGTTGCAGCTGCTTACAGTAGTGGTGCTTGTGGCAGTGCAGGTGGCGGTGCAGGTGGCAGTGCTTGCGGTGGTGCAGGTGGCAGTGCTGGTCGCGGTGCAGGTGGCGGTGCTGACGGTTGTGCTGGTAGCCACCAGGCCTTCACCTGCAGGCTCGGATGACTGAAGTGCCTTGGCTGGTGTTTTGTGCCCCTTCCTGCCCTTGGCAGATGGTGGAGTCACCTTGGGTCTGGCAGCTGGAGTCTTTGAAGTGGCCTTGCTGGGTGGTTGTGGCTCCTTCCCCTGGCTGGATGCTGTCCCCTTCTTCCACCTTGCCAGGTGGCGGAATGTTCTTTGGCTTGGCAGAGGATGGTGGCACAGTGGCTGGGCTGACGGGTGCCCCCTTTGAGCCTCTGACAGCTGCAGGAACCACAGTGGATGTGGACTTGGTGGCTGAGGTGCTGGGCTGGGTTTTGGCCACCCTGGCCCGGTGGTAAGGACAGGGGGAGGGGTAGGGAAGAAGCCAATGTTTGCCAGGAAAAGCTTCTTTGGGACATTGGGGTGGGAAGAGGGTGAAGGTTTGGGAGTGGAGGGAGAGGGAGTGGTTGTAGGAGGTGTCAGTCTGCTGTGTTTGGGTGCAGGTGCACGAGCTGGGTGCTGTTGTGAGGTGGATGGCTGTTGGGTGGGTGTGTGCTTGCGTTTGTGTAATTTGGGAGGAGGGGTCACAGACACAGTGGGAGCGGACACAGGGGACGTGTGCATGAATGTGGAGGTGGTGACTGCCAGTGAGGGGTGTGTAGTGATGGCGTGCTAGTGATGGAGCTAGTGGATTAGGATGTAGTGCATGTAGGTTTGAGTGGAGACGCTACTGGGAGGGAGGTGGACAACGAGGAGGAGGGGGACACAGTGGAGGCAGTGGATGTTGGTATGTCTGCATGGGGATGGTGCTTGTGTGAGTGCCTGTGAGATGAAGTGTGGTGCTTGTGTTTGCCTGAGCCACTTCTGTGTTTTGATTTGGGTGAATGCTGGTCTGAAAGTGGCTTGGGATTGGCTTGGGTTGAGGGGACAGGGACTTGGTAGAGGAAGTTGGAGGGGGAGGCTAGAGACAGGGAGATCAGTGCGGAGACCAGAGCCTGAAATGCTCTTTGTTGGGCCGCCACGCCAGAGTGAATGCCCTCCAGGTATGCATTTGTTTGTTGCAAATGCCTCTCGACACCCTGGATGGCATTCAGAATGGTAGACTGCCCAACAGTGAGGGATCTCAGTAGGTCAATAGCCTCCTCACTGAGGGCATCAGGGCTGACTGGGGCAGGGCCTGAGGTGCCTGGGGCAAAGGAGATGTCCACCCTCCTGGGTGAGCGGGCACGGGAAACACGCTGAGGGGCTGCTGGGAGGGCGGTGCTGGTGGGGGGGTGGCGGCTGTACCTGTTGTTGGGGTAGGCACAGGGGTGTCCTCCACCACCAGGGGGCTTCCATCAGAGGAGGAGTCGCTGTCTGTAGTGTCCCCTCCTCTCTCAGTTGTGGTGCTCTCCTCGCCCGCCGTCCCACGGGTGCCCTCACCCTCGGTGGATTCGGCCTCCAGGCCCATGTGGGATGCAGCTCCCTCCGTCGCCGGTGCCTCTGCTCCTCCGCCAGATGATGCTAATGCACACAAGGACAGGGTGACAAAACAAAAAGGGGGGGAGAGACAGAGGATACACTTGGTCAATGCCAGCAACAACACTACTGTTGGCCTACACAACACACAGGGTGCAGCCCTATGTAGTACGCCATGCACTACCAGTTACAGAGCTAGTCACCAGTCCATGGGGTTCATAGTATAATGCCATCAACTGCACACCTGAAACAAACAGAGCCCTGCCCAGTAGTAGATGCCCACTAACACCATTGAGGTTGGAGTGCTTCAGAGCCTGCCCAACAAGGGACCTACCCTGCCATGTTCGCCCTGGCATAGGGGCACTCACAGTCCACATCCCTACCCACATAAAAACTTAGGCCCGTATTTATACTTTTTGACGCTAAACTGCGCTAACGCAGTTTAGCATCAAAAACTTTTGCGCCGGCTAACGCCATTCTGAAGCACCATGCGGGCGCCGTATTTATTGAATGGCGTTAGCCGGCGCAAGCAGACCGGCGCTGCCTGGTGTGCGTGGAAAAAAACCACGTACACCAGGCAGCACCGGCGTCGGGCAAAATGGCGCTAGGGCGTCTTAAAAATGGTGCAAGTCAGGTTGACGCAAAAAATCGCCTCCACCCGATTTGCGCCATTTTTAACGACGCCCAGACGCCATTTACATGACTCCTGTCTTAGTAAAGACAGGAGTCATGCCCCCTTGCCCAATGGCCATGCCCAGGGGACTTATGTCCCCTGGGCATGGTCATTGGGCATTGAGGCATGTAGGGGGGCACAAATCAGGCCCCCCTATGGCAAAAAAAAAAAAATTAAAAAAAAATTATACTTACCTGAACTTACCTGAATGTCCCTGGGGTGGGTCCCTCCATCCTTGGGTGTCCTCCTGGGGTGGGCAAGGGTGGCAGGGGGGGTCCCTGGGGGCATGGGAGGGCAGCTGTGGGCCCATTTTGAGCCCACAGGTCCCTTAACGCCTGCCCTGACCCAGGCGCTAAAATCCGGCGCAAATGCAGGGTTTTTTGCCCCGCCCACTCCCGGGCGTCATTTTTGCCCGGGAGTATAAATACGACGCATTTGCGGCGCAGTAATTTTTTTAGACGGGAACGCCTACCTTGCATCTCATTAACGCAAGGAAGGCGTTCACGCAAAAAAATGACGCTCTTTCCTCATACTTTGGCGCTAGACGCGTCTAACGGCAAAGTATAAATATGGCGTTAGTTTTGCGCCGAATTTGCGTCGAAAAAAACGACGCTAATTCGGCGCAAACGGAGTATAAATATGCCCCTAAATGCGCGGAAAGTCATGAATCTGAATTTGTACTCACCCCCTTGTGGCTGCTGTGATGCCCTCAAGCGCCCATCCAACTCTGGATAGGTCACCGCCAGGATGCGGAACATCAGGGGGGTCAGGGTACAATGGGCACCCCTTCCTCGTTGGGAGGCCAGCCCCAGCTGGGCCTCCGCCGTCGTCCTTGCCCAGTGGGTGCTCCGCCTGTCAAAGACCTCAGGGTCCGCACCTCCTTGGCAATGGCACGCCAAATACCCTTTTTCTGATGTGCGCTGACCTGCAGGAAAAAATACAGCAGAAAATGGATTAGTCATACTGTCTGGACCGTCACACTCATGGCCCACCATATCCCTTCCATCCCCTAACGCACATACATTGACCACCATACATGCAGCACTCTGTCCAGGACACCTCAGCCCCCCCCTACATGTGGCTTAAACACATACATTCATGGCCCACGCATCATGCTCACAGTGTACTCACTTGTTTGTCTGGACCATAGAGTAAAGTGTACTGGGGTAGGACCCCATCCACCAGTCTCTCCAACTCCTTCGCAGTGAAGGCAGGGGCCCTTTCCCCAGACACATGAGCCATTGTCGCTTCCAGATTCAGGTCACAGCAGCACTTGCAGTGTAGGTCCTCTCCTGTTGAGGGTCAGGTAGCAAGTGAGTGAATAGATAGAAAATGGCAGTCATGTCCATTGCGGTGCGTGCCATCATCGCCGGCATACATCGCCATTGGCTCCTGGAACCCATAGGGCCCAATGATAACCAATGCGAAGTTGCGCGGCGCTCGTCGACCGGCTACCGCTACTGCACACAACTCCAGCATAATTACCTAATTTCCACTTGTCCCTCCTCACAGGTTAAGCAGCCGCCATTTCAGGGGGGCACAGGCCATGGCATCTAACTGCGTCACAGCAGACATTGGCACATCAACTGACTCTCGGATTCACATACTGGTTCTGTAAATGAAGAGATGCATCATTATTTCTATAGATGTGTGAATATGATCCTCTGCTCACCGTTTTCCTCCCTAGTCTTCAACCGCTGAGGATGAATATGAGATGTAGGCATCCTCCAATGTACAGACCCCTGGTGGTCCTTGCAACAATGGAGGGACAGACACATTATCCTAACCTACAGACTTGATAGGGCCACAATCCAAGAACTGTGTGCCCAATTGGAGTCAGACCTGATGTCAGCTATCCGCCAGCCCACAGGTATCCCCCCTCCAGTGCAGGTCCTGTCAGTGCCCCATTTCCAGGCGAGTGGTTCCTTCCAAACAATAGAGGCCATGGCATCAGGGATCTCTCAGCCAATGTTCTCCAACATGTTGACCAGAGTGTTGTCTGCCCTGCTGAAACACATGCGCTGCTACATCGTGTTCCCCCAGGTGGAGGATTTGGCCACAGTGAAAGCTGATTTTTATGCCCTCGGACATATCCCCAACATCATTGGTGACATTGATGGTACACATGTAGCATTTGTCCCACCCCCGGAGAAATAGAAAAAGCTATCACTCTCTGAATGTGCAATTGGTGTGTTTGGCTGACCAGTACATCTTCCATGTGAATGCCAAGCATCCTGGCTCTGTGCCTGACTCCCTTATCTTGAGGAATAGCAGCATTCCATATGTGATGGCTCAACTGCAGAGGCACAGGGTGTGGCTAATAGGTGAGCCCAAGGTCCCCACCGAGTATATGTTGGTGTCTGGGTATGGGGTCGTCCCTAAGGGTTAGTGTGTGTCTAACAGTTGTCCCTCAATATTTGCAGGTGACTCTGGTACCCCAACCTCTCATGGCTACTGACCCCAGTGAGGAATGCCAGGACAAGGGCAGAGGAATGTTACAATGAGGCACAAGGGCGAACAAGGAGGATAATTGAGAGAACCTTCGGCCTCCTGAAGGCCAGGTTCCGGTGCCTCCATCTGACAGGTGGATCCTTGTACTACTCACCCAAGAAGGTGTGCCAGATCATCGTTGCATGTTGCACAACCTGGCCTTGAGACGCCAGGTGCCTTTTCTGCAGGAGGATGAGCCTGGAGATGGTCTTGTGGCAGTGGTGTAGCCTGTGGATAGTGAGGAAGAGGAGGCAGAGGATGAAGACGTGGACAACAGAAGCTCTCTCATACAGCAGTACTTCCAGTGACACACAGGTAAGACACTGTAACTTCACTTTGCATTTCAGTTTTCTGTTGGACATTGTACATGGCAGCATGATTTCCCTATGTGTATGGCCACTTACTGTACCCTTTGCCATCTCTATTTTCAGATCTTTGTACCCCACTCTGGCTCCTGGTGTGTTTACTACTGCCCGCTACAGGTCCTACCAATGTATATATCACTGTACATATGAATTGCAATGTTTTCAGTTTGTTGTACTAATACTTATTTCAATCAATTGACAGACTCCAGAATTGTATTTGTTCCAAGAATGTTTATTTAAGTGCTAATAAGTAGAGGGGGATGTGCAATGGGCTGGGGTAATGGTGGAGGAATGTCCAGTTAGAGTCCAGTCTCTTGGTATCACAGGTGCATTGTCCAATGGGGCATAGGAAGGGGAGCAATGGCAGTTCAAGGTGGACAGGGTGACAGAGTGGGACAGAAGGGTGACATTCAGGAGAGTCTTATTTCTTGGCGGGGTCTTGGCAATGTTCTCTGGCTTCTGCCTGGATCGCAGGGACCATTTGCGGGGTGGTTCTCCTTCTGCGGGGGTGGGGTGCTGGTGGCCTGTTGTTCCAGTGGCGGGCTTCCTGTCCACTAGTGCCGGCGGAGGTGGAGGGCTGTTCATCAGTGTGGCTAGTGTCAGGGGCCCGTTGTTGTGCCACTGCCTCTCTCATGATTTTGGCCATGTCAGCCAGCACCCCTGCAATGGTGACCAGGATGGTCTGGATGTGTTTGAGGTCCTCCCTAATCCCCAGGTACTGTCCCTCCTGCAGCCACTGGGTCTCCTGCAACTTGGCCAGTGTCTGGCCCAAAGTCTCATGGCAATGGTGCTATACTCCCAGGATCCCTGCAAGTGCCTCGTCGAGAGTGGGTTCCCTGGGCCTGTCCTCCCCCTGCCGCACAGCAGTCCTCCCAGCTTCCCTGTTGTCCTGTGCCTCTGTCCCCTGAACCGTGTGCCCACCGCCACTGATCCCAGGTTGCAGATTTTCTTGGGTTTGTGGGGTTGCCTGGGGTCCTTGTAGTGGTGGACACACTGCTGATTGACGTGTCCTGGGGACAGTGGTATGGGCCCGCTGGGTGAGTGCTGTACTGGTGTTTCCTGAGGGGGGGCGTCTGTGGTGGTATGAGAATGTGGCAGGGTAACCAACTGTCCAGAGGTCCCTGATAGGCCAGGTTGGTCATTGTGATCCAGACGTGCAGAGCTGCTTTCATCACTGTGGGCCTCTTCTGTGGGGGGAGTGGATGTTGGTGGCACCTCCTCTCCGGTGACGTTGAGTGGGGGTCCTGTGGGGATGAAAATGCAGTGTTATTGTATCTGCGTGTGCCATCTTGTGCATGGGTGTGTTTCCCTGTATAGTTGTGATTGCCCTGTCAGCTTTGCCTTGTGTGCGTGGTTATTTTGTGGGCTAGGCGATTCTCTGTAATGTCAAAATATAAGTGATACACTGTTCCAACCATAAAGAACGGAAACTAGTGGCAGGGGTCCTAAATTCTAGGAGCAAGAGGCCTCACACATCCATAGCTCGTTCTCTAATTTAGGACGGGCGACAGTTAGGAATTATCGGTTCCGCATTTATGTAAGTGACTGTTACTTCTCCCAGGTATTCTCTGGTCTTCAGTTACTTGTACACTTTTTAAGGAAGCATATGTGGCCCTTATAAATTAGGAGATACACATAGTCATCTAGGTCCTGATGAAGCATCACTGGATCCGTATGGACCACCAGGATGCGAAACATGTTGACCCATGAGAGGGTAGTCTTTGGAAAATCCCCAGACTTCTCCCTTTGATATTTTTTTCTCTAGAGTGATTGATCTTAATTTCTTAATTCACTCTTGTGACTACACTTTTTAACCGTGGCTCTGACCGTCCATCTGGTCTAATAAAACTATTGTCTCAGTGGCGGTTTTGAGAGTCAATTTTAACCACGCTTTCTTTTGATCTCCTCTGACACTTCTTTCACCTTTGGGGTCACGGCACCACCATAAAAAAAGATCTCCGGCAAAGAGCCCCCCCACCAGGGGTGGTGCCCGTCAGACATTGCAGTGCCGGTCTGACGAGGAGCAGTGCCGATGATGAAGCATGACATCCTATGGATGTGTGAGGCCTCTTGCTCCTAGAATTTAGGACCCCTGCCACTAGTTTCCGTTCTTTATGGTTGGAACAGTGTATCACTTATATTTTGACGTTTCCATTAGGAGGATATACACTGGACCAGAATTCCTCCTGATCCCTCTTTTTTTAGTAGATTCTCTGTAATGAGCATGCTGTGGTGATGGGTGTCCATGCAGTTCTGTGATGGGTGTCCATGCATTGGTGTTGCATGCAGGGCTTGATATTGGGATGGGTGGGTTGTGATAGTGGGGTATATGTGAGGTGGTGGAGTGATGGGGTGAGGGTAGGGGTAGGAGTTTGTGATGGCAAGCAGGTACGTTGGAGGATATAGTAGGAAAGATTTGACTTACCAGAGTCCAGTCCTCCTGCTACTCCTGCGAGGCCCTCAGGGTGCATGATCGCCAAGACCTGCTCCTCCCATGTTGTTAGTTGTGGAGGAGGAGGTGGAGGTCCACCGCCAGTCCTCTATACCGCTACCTCGTGTCTTGCAACCACGGAATGCACCTTCCCCCATAGGTCATTCCACCTCTTCCTGATGTTATCCCTTGTTCTGGGGTGCTGTCCCACGCCGTTGACCCTGTCCACGACTCTCCGCCATAGCTCCATCTCCCTAGCAATGGACGCCTGCTGCACCTGTGATCCAAATAGCTGTGGCTCTACCCAGATGATTTCCTCCACCATTCCTCCTCTGAAAACCTGGGGTGTATTTGGGGTGCCATGGATGTGGGGTGAGTGGTATGTGTGAGGATGTGTAGGGTGATGTGTTGAGGTGTGTGCTGTGAGGTGCGTGGATGGTGTATGGGTGAAGGTGTTTTGTGGCTCAGATTGAGTAGGTGCTCCTGGCTTGTCTCTCTCTCTCTCTCTGTTAGCAATCTTTTTTTTCATTGAAAGGGTTGTGGGCAATGTGGGTGTTTGTTTTATAGTGGTGTGGGTGTGGTGTATGTATGTGTCTCAGGTGTGTGTGTAGGTTGAATCGTCCAATGTGGTGTAGTTTTGTATGTGTGTGTGTATTTTGAGTGCGGCGTGTGTACCACCAATGGTTTACTGTAGTTGAAAGACTGCTGCAGTGATTCGTTGGTCCTGATAATGTGAGCCTAGTTCTGTTGGCGTAACGGTGTGGGTTTTGGTACCGCCAGTTTATGACTGACCTTTGGTCTGGCGGACTTGTGTGGGTGTCTGTATAGTGGCAGATTTCTCTGTGTGGGTCATAATACCCATAGCGGTATACTGCAGTGGACACAGTATATATTTGCGGCCGTCAGCATGGCGGTAGGCGGCATTTACCGCCAAGGTTGTAATGAGGGCCTATGTTTCCATAGAAAAAGTGTTTTTTGACTTGCCAATATCTTTGGCGCCATTTGACGAATCTTCACAAAAAATTTCCCAAAAACCTTTAACGGTGATTCTGGTTGTGCACCCAAAGTTTTAGGGTGACCCGTCAAGTGGAGGCTGAGAAAAAAGGGGTGTCAAAAAGTTTTGTTTCCCATGTTCATTCCCATAGTACCTTTACACATGACTTCAGCCTGAACCGCTGGACCAAATTTGGCAGAAAGATAGCTTTTGGTATGCAGATTGTGTGTTTATTTGGTGTAAATCTGTTCAGTAGTTTTTGAGAAATTTAGGGAAATCCAAATTTGTATATCTCTGGTTGTGGCGATTTCACAATTATTTCAAGAATATTTAGAGAAAATTCTCAATATTCACGAATGCACGTGCAAAAAGAAGCGATGCACCCTGGCTAGACTATAACTGGTGAATTTCTATGGTTTTGTATGTTTAAAATGTGAGCCCAACTATAATATCCCTGTAACCTTTGTTTTTTCAGTGAATTTCTATGATTTTTTTTTAATTCTATTTCCTAACTATAACATCCCTGTAACCTTTGTTTTTTTCTGTGAATTTCTATGTTTTTTTTAACATATAGTAATTTTCATCACTATCTATTGATCCAACCACTGCCACGCATGGCCTTTGGCCTTGTGCAGAGGCGGTTGGGCACTATGGCCAACCCCCTATAACCACCTAACCTTACACCGTGCATGGCCTTCACCATTGTCCAGCGGTGGTTGCCTGCAAGACCTGGTATGCAGCCAGACCCTACAGCCAACTTCCCTAACCACCCAATCCTATGCTGCGGATTGCCGTTTGGCCATGCATGACGGGAGTTGTCTGGGACCTCGCTGGGTCTGAGAATAGGTGTGAGAGGGCATATCTGTAGGTGACAGTGGTTTTCAGATTGTCTGGGTGTGAGAGTGTGTACATCAGTGTTTTAGTGGGTGCGCCAGTGTGTGTGTGGGTCTGTGAGTGGGTGCATGAGGGTGTCAGTGGGTCTATGAGTGGGTGTGTGATAGTCTGACTGGGTATGTGAGTGGGTGCACAACTATCTGAGTGGGTCAGAATGGGTGTGTGAGGGTCATGGGCTCTGAGTGAGTGCATGAGGCTCTGAGTGGTTCTGTTAGTGGGTGCGCGAGTGTTTGAGTGGGTCTGTGAGTGGGTGTGTAAATGTCAGAGTGGGTGTGTGAATGGGACAATTGATTGAGAGAGAGAGAGAGAGAGAAAGCAAGTGAGAGGGAGAGATAGAGATTTTTCATATTTGATGTCTAATATACTTAGAATGAGATAGATATATCCAAATTAAAATAAAAAATGTATATTATTTTTCTAAAAATATATATATTTTTTAAAAATGGTAAGGAGTCCAGCTGGACTCAAACCTCCAAAGCTCAGTGTGAAGGTCTTTGACCTTCACACTGAGGTACAGGGGTTTTGGGTGTTTTAATCATTATTTAGCCTTTTATGGGATTTCTTGTACCGTGCGGGAGCCCTCAAGGGCTCCCTCATGGTCCTGTCTTATTTATTTATTTTGTTTTTAAAACAAATATATTTTTAATAAAATGCCCTTTATGGGCTACCTGACACTGCAGGGGAAGCCTTTATGCTTCCCCTGCGGTGCCAATGCTTTTGCAAGTACGAAGCTGCTTTGACAGTAGCTCCCTGCTTGCTGAAGCATTTCATCTATGTCCCCTGCACTTGTTCAGAGGACAGAGATGAAAGCTCTGCTGTTTGACAGCTGGACCTGCTTTAAGGGTCCTGCTGTCAGACAGCAGACTGTTTGCTGTGCCTTGGCTGCCCATCAGGGCTAAGGGGTCATGGTGTCTCTACCCTGGCCCCTTTTATTATTTTTTTTGTCTTTTTTCCTGGGACTCATCTGAAGCAGAGTCCCAAAATGGCTCCCAACACTTCCTTGCTGAAGTGTTCTGAGCCAATGAAATATCAGCAGGGGACAGCTGGATCCGCGGAGGATCCGCGGCCCTATAAATCTATATTTTTGGGCCTTAAGTTTCTCCATAAATATTGAATATATTTGCACCAAATCACAAAAAACGTGATCCGTGGAACAGAAGCTAGCTTTGTGTCAAATTTGTTGTAATTCCGTTTGGTGGTTTGAGCTGTAGGCATGTCTAAAGGTCTTATGGAAAATGAATGGGTAAAATGCATTTTGGAGCCCCCCTCTTGTCGGCCCCCGCTTGATAAATCACCCCGAAACTTTCAAGACGGAAGCTGAACTTAGCAAAATATAAGTTTTGAAAATGTTGTGAAGATTCCTCAAATGGTGCCAAAGTTATTAACAAAAGAAAAATACTTTTTCTATAGAAACTAGGTCCTAACTATAGCTACCTAGTGGCGACAGCCGCTAGGTAACATATATATATATATATACACACTAGATATACACACACACTATTACAGTTTTAATACACACTGCTGTTTACAAAAGAATCAAAAGAATAGGTGGAGTCAACCTTAGAATGTGCTCATCTAAGTAGGAAATAAAGAGCCTGAACAATGCATATCGTGTCCTTGCACGTAAGATGCGGAGCAGCCATATGATGATGCATTTCACCTGGGGTATGCCACGGTTTCCATCCTTTCATAGAGGATAGCCATAAGCAAAAAGACCTATGCAATACTTTATGAACATTCTTGTGAAGCCTTCTTATAGTAACAGATTGGTGTGGAGGTACGTTTGGTTTCAGATGAGCAGAGTGCAGTCTTGGTGAGAGGGGGAAGGAGCATCATGGCCCAGTGGAGGCTTCGCTTGTCGTCACCTCTCCACACTCAACATTGGTCATAATTATTGTATTACACACTGTGCATCTGAATATATTTAGAAGTGCTGGAGGTGGGTGGAGGAGTGTGGCCAGTACCGAAATAAACAGAACCTCCATTGATTCGAAATGTTCCACCAGTGTCAAGAAAATGGCTCAAGATTTCTACCTTCTAATGAGAGTACATTTCGAAATATGTTTTCTTTATGAAAAGCTTTTGTTTTCTTTAGTATATGTCCGAAAAAATGGCTTGATTGTTCTTATTCCGCGTAGAAAGCGCATTTTTGATACAGGACAGACTGTGGTGCCTTAAATATGCAGCGCTCGGCTTCACTTGCTCAGTCACTGTCACACAGTCAGCCTTGTCATGAAATGTATGACTTGCTCCAGCAAGTTTAGCTTTGGGAATAATAGAGCGAATGTCTTTACCGGGATATTGCAATTTGAATATAGGGAACTCGAGATGAATAAAACAGTTTGCAAACCTCAAATTGTATTCATGTTCATTTTTCCAATGGCAGCATGATTCTGCCTGGATAATGTAATTTTGCCTGTAATACTTTCTCTTTCAAATAGCTCTTTTCCACATCCCTGGGGCTTCTTTTTAAGCTTTTCAGCACGTTGAAGAATTAGCATTTACCATTTGTAAAATCAAGGATTTCACTTGGAAAACTCAATTTGAATAAAGTTTAAGCCCACGTTTTAGTAAATTTATAGTTTGCTCGGTCTAATAAATATTAATGCATCTGAGCACAGAGTTGTGATTGCACAGGGGAACTTTCAGCCATATTTTCTGTCATGGCATATATGGCCCATGGAAGTCGGGTATTTTTTGGGGTACTTTGAGTTGTTAGAAAGCAGAGGGCATTGAAGTCAAAAGGATGAACACGCAATTAAACATGTTTACCAATATTCACGCAGCTTTCTCTCATGCCGTTTAACCTGGTACATTCAGAAGCATTTACAAAGCAACGCTTATGCACGATCCCTGCCAAAACGTCGTCTTAGTCAAAAGCCAAACCACAGAACTAAGGGCCCAAAACACAGATGTTTCACCCCTCAGACTAAAATGTGTACAAAAATGCACCCTTGGTATTTCCAAAGCCTGGTTCACAGAATAAAGATTATTGACTTTTCTTAACGGAAAACGTTTTTTATGGTAGATGAAAATCTGATTTTTCACTATTGCAAGTTAAGGGTAAAGGTCGCAGAAGGAGGCACGGCCATGCAAAATGGAGCGAGCCCCCACAAATTAGTTCATTAGTTGGTTTTGACAAACATATGCGGCTCACAGTGCTCTTGCCGTGGGAAAAGGAATAGAACTATTTCTTATTTCAGAGGAGAGAACGAGCAGAGGTTTCTCCATAGGGAATACTATTTTTCAGTAGAGAAAAAAAAATGTAAAAAAATCAAATGTGCAGATGCATATTTCAACATGATTTACTCTGCGTAGAAAATCGATTTGATTCCCTGATGCAGATTTTCACTTGATAGAAAACACATAAATTAAATTTAAGGGCGTAAAAGTGCTTATTGGACATCTGCGGCGGTCACAGCTTTACAGGATTTGTCTTTCATAAGCAGCTAGTCAGAAGAGAATTCCACATTTAGGATGACATTTACGGTAAAAAAGATTCCCAATATTTGAAAGCTAAGCTTTGTGAACCGAGCCCTTTAAATACATATCTGAGCAGTCATATCAGATTAGAACATTACATGGCATGCCCTCTTATTTAGTATCTGCCTTAGGTTCTTTTGCAGAATGCTGGTATAATGCACAACTTTAGACAAGTAGCATGCACTTTAAAAAATATATTTTTATTTAACAGTTCTCAGCATACACAGACAGGGTCATACATGCAATATCACGACTGACAATACAGGGATAGAAGCATATCCCATTCTCGTAGTCCATCAAAGTCAAATAATCACCAATGGCAAATATATGTACAACAGACATAGCACAGTACAGTTCGGAGCACCCTCATCCTAACGACATTCCCTCCTGGACACTGCTTTATTGTTCACTGTACGCCCCCACATGTTCCCAAACCTTTCCCCACTTTTTCAGGCATCCCTCTGATAGATCACCTTCTCAGCTCACTGGAACCAATCCAGGTCTGTTTCTTAATCCACCACCCTCTGAGGATGATCTATTTCCCAAGCCCTTGCTATGTTCTCCTCCCCAGTCATACACAAGATATGTCACCGTGCCTCCAGTGGTACAGCCAGACCCGCGACTCTAGCCATGACCTGTACTACCCCCCTCAAGTAGTGCTGGATTATGGGACAGTCCCATAGTATGTAAAAAAAATAATCTAGTGCACCGCATTCCCTAGCACACAAGTCTGTGGTGGATTTCCCCAGCTGGTGCATAAGTGATCTGGAGGAATAGGATCTGTGCAGTATCCTGCGCTGTATCAGATGGAAGCGTACATTAATAACTATTTCTCTAAGACTTTGGATAGCTTCCATCCAATCATCATCTTCTATTAGCCCCAAATCTATCTCCCATGCCTCCCTCAGGTTCCCAACGGGTCTGAGGAGTTGTTCATTAGCTTCCATAGATCAGTGAGGCAGCTTTGTCTATTTTAGGATCCAGCAGTATCCAGTCTTCTAAGGGTGTATATTCTGGCAGTTGTCCCCTTCCAAGATGTGTCGCTGCAGCACATGTCCCAAATGTAGGTATTGAAACCTTTCAGAATCTGCCTTCTGAAATTCTGCCTGCAGGTCCTCAAATGTGATTAGTGCCTAGTCTCTTCAGATAGCCCCAAGATAGTCAATGCCCAGGAGCCCTCATTTGTGGAATCCCTTCAAGTTCCTGACCTCCCTCAGCAGACCGCAGTCCCATAGTGAAGTTCTTTCAGTTGGCCTACAATCCCATCCCAAAAATCTAGTGGCTTCACACCACTTCTGGACCACTGTTCGCAAATGAGTTGGTTGCTTTCCTTCTCTCCCCCTTCAGTACAATATTGATGGGTAGCCTTGACTTCCCACTGCCTGTCAATCCACCTGATATGCGGGTTCCTCTGTTTCCGAGAACACCCAATCATTATTTGTAATTAATTGGGCTGTCTAATAATATTTCCGTATATCTGGGACTGTGAGACCCTCTCAAATACCCTCCCACCTTTGGAGCTTATGTAGGACTATTCTTGAATTGCCTCATCCCATAATAGTTTATGCAGTTCCTTATAGGCCCCTTAGATTTAGACGGGGCATGAATCCTGATTGGTCAGGATCAATCACTGAGGTTATAACTGTCCTTAGTCTATTTGCCAAGGTCTTCGTCAGCACCTTGGTGTCAGTAACATGCACTTTTTACCACTCAGACAAAAATGCAATGTTACCAGTGAATTATTTATTAACCTAAAGAAAATTCCAACATGCAAAATAGAGAAAAGAACACCTGATGGAATGTAACAATTAACATTGCATCTGACTATTTATGGAAAGAGAGGCTGTTGGGAGAGAGATTGGGAAGAAGAGTAAAGAAATGCTTGTGAGAAGGGAGAGAATTTGATTTATTTGAAAGGTGATTGCACTTTTGATCTTTGAATTGTATGTGCTCTTTAACTACAGGGAGTGCAGAATTATTAGGCAAGTTGTATTTTTGAGGATTAATTTTATTATTGAACAACAACCATGTTCTCAATGAACCCAAAAAACTCATTAATATCAAAGCTGAATATTTTTGGAAGTAGTTTTTAGTTTGTTTTTAGTTTTAGCTATGTTAGGGGGATATCTGTGTGTGCAGGTGACTATCACTGTGCATAATTATTAGGCAACTTAACAAAAAAAAATATATACCCATTTCAATTATTTATTATTACCAGTGAAACCAATATAACATCTCAACATTCACAAATATAAATTTCTGACATTCAAAAACAAAACAAAAACAAATCAGTGACCAATATAGCCACCTTTCTTTGCAAGGACACTCAAAAGCCTGCCATCCATGGATTCTGTCAGTGTTTTGATCTGTTCACCATCAACATTGCGTGCAGCAGCAACCACAGCCTCCAAGACACTGTTCAGAGAGGTGTACTGTTTTCCCTCCTTGTAAATCTCACATTTGATGATGGACCACAGGTTCTCAATGGGGTTCAGATCAGGTGAACAAGGAGGCCATGTCATTAGATTTCCTTCTTTTATACCCTTTCTTGCCAGCCACGCTGTGGAGTACTTGGACGCGTGTGATGGAGCATTGTCCTGCATGAAAATCATGTTTTTCTTGAAGGATGCAGACTTCTTCCTGTACCACTGCTTGAAGAAGGTGTCTTCCAGGAACTGGCAGTAGGACTGGGAGTTGAGCTTGACTCCATCCTCAACCCGAAAAGGCCCCACAAGCTCATCTTTGATGATACCAGCCCAAGCCAGTACTACACCTCCACCTTGCTGGCGTCTGAGTCGGACTGGAGCTCTCTGCCCTTTACCAATCCAGCCACGGGCCCATCCATCTGGCCCATCAAGACTCACTCTCATTTCATCAGTCCATAAAACCTTAGAAAAATCAGTCTTGAGATATTTCTTGGCCCAGTCTTGACGTTTCAGCTTGTGTGTTTTGTTCAGTGGTGGTCGTCTTTCAGCCTTTCTTACCTTGGCCATGTCTCTGAGTATTGCACACCTTGTGCTTTTGGGCACTCCAGTGATGTTGCAGCTCTGAAATATGGCCAAACTGGTGGCAAGTGGCATCGTGGCAGCTGCACGCTTGACTTTTCTCAGTTCATGGGCAGTTATTTTGCGCCTTGGTTTTTTCCACACGCTTCTTGCGACCCTGTTGACTATTTTGAATGAAACGCTTGATTGTTCGATGATCACGCTTCAGAAGCTTTGCAATTTTAAGAGTGCTGCATCCCTCTGCAAGATATCTCACTAATTTTGACTTTTCTGAGCCTGTCAAGTCCTTCTTTTGACCCATTTTGCCAAAGGAAAGGAAGTTGCCTAATAATTATGCACACCTGATATAGGGTGTTGATGTCATTAGACCACACCCCTTCTCATTACAGAGATGCACATCACCTAATATGCTTAATTGGTAGTAGGCTTTCGAGCCTATACAGCTTGGAGTGAGACAACATGCATAAAGAGGATGATGTGGTCAAAATACTAATTTGCCTAATAATTCTGCACTCCCTGTATGTGCAGAATGTAAAGGTTCTGGTTGGGTGAGATTGGCCTGCATGCGTGGCTATGGTGTGTGTGTGTGTGCGCGCGCATGCATGAGTACATGCATGTATTGTTTATGTAGTTTGTAGAGTACTGGAGTACAGGTGACGGGGCTGTACTTGTCAATCTGTGAGGGAAACTTGCATGCGTACCGCATTTTTGGGCCATGCCTTCTCTGTTCTGTAGTAAAGGGATCTTGACCTGCTGCTAATGTTGTACCTGATGTGTTTGTAAGGGAAGCTTGCACTGCAGCTACCTTTGCTGTACATGTTATGATTGAGTTAGGGAAGCATGAGGTGATAATGTCTGCCCTGTACAGCTTCTATGTGAAAAAGTAGGCACTGCTGTCTCTGCATTCCACATTACCACCCCAATTATTAATAACACCCTACAAGTAAAAAAAATGTAGCATATAATTTTACAGCCAAGCTGCTAAATTATGGGGCTCACTTCGATGACTAAGGTAATGAACAAACATCACCTAAAATTAAGGAGGATGATGACGACCTAGCTTTCGCCCATCTAAGATTACTGGCGACAAAAGGTGTGTATTACACCACTACCCAGCCATCAAGATGGGGACCATCAAGATCTACTTGTATCAAGGGAAAAAAATCTTACATCCTCATTTGAGTCCAAATGGCAGCTCTCCAGCATCAAACATCCAAGACGGGAAAGACTACAAGCCAACATTCCTCAACGACAACACCAAACCTAGCAGAAACAATTGAAATACCTCTAATCGTGCAACTAAAGGCACCAATACAAAAAGGACTATTCGTTCATGATTCAAAGCGTACTACTGTTTAATTCCAATAAGAATTCCTGCAGAAATGTGGAAAAATGTGCAATCGCTGCAACATACTTTACACCTTGCATGATCCTGCACGCCACCTCTACATGAGGCGCTACAAAAAATGCTTGAACTACAAATATGCCCGAATGTTTCTTTTAAATCACACATTTGCCTGTGCACACCAACACAATCCTGTAAAACAGCTTTAAATGTTTCACTTATCAGACTAAATAGCACCATTTATTTTTTACTATATATAACAACAATCTCTCCCAAAATAACTGTGTAGGAAAGGTGCGTTAATGGCATGGCAATGTATTATTCATATGCATGGCTACCACCAGCATGACAAGCTATTATCCATAACCATGACAATGTTATTAATAGGGTGAAGCATCCTATTAATTCAGTTTTATGCCATGCCGGTGAAAATAAATGTGTCCAAGACACAGTTTTTGGAACAAGACTGCTATTAAACGCACCGTTCCTCATTTATTGGTATTGTGCAAGGATGTTATTACCAGGGTAGAACTTAACCGACTTGAGAAAACAGTGCTTATTGATTCACAGTTTCCATTCTTTAGCCATTTTACAGAAGAAAACAATGGAAGCCATACGCACAAATTCTGAATACTCTTGTTTTTACCTCACTGCAGATATTTAGCCCTCTTTTATGGTTATTTTTTTCATCTATTGCAACTGACAAAACAGTGAGCATAAATCATATATGTAGATATGCTGAGTGTAATAAATCATGTATTACTATTGTTGGGAGAGGGATACCATGCCCTACCCTGCTCTGCGCAGGTGAAGTAAGCCACAGCCTTTGCAAATGCTCTTTTTCTAAGTAGTCATTGTGTCTTAGATATGATAATTCTTCTGGTGCCAATGCTGTATCTCTATTTGTGTGTCTTGAGAGTGGTCTACTGCTGTGCATGCTCTATTAGATCTGTGCGGAAGGGAAGTTTGTGGTGCTAAAACTGTTCTGTTTGTGGGGACGTATATGTTACTGTGGCAAGTGGTGTTCTTGATTTTATAGTGCTCTCAATTGACAACAGTCTGGAGCATCATGCGTCCAATTCGTAATGTAGTACTCCAATAGTATTATGTTCTTAGTATAAAATGCAATTCACAAACCTGTGCCAGACATCTTTATCTCTGCCTTTCTTATCCTTTCTGTATGGAGATCTCTTCCCCGGTGGTGGCAGTAACAGTGGGAGGGACAAGGCAGAGTGAAGTGAAAATGGGATATAAATATTGAAAAATGGGTGGGTGAATGGAAATAAAGGAGAAGTTTAGGAAGAGACATACTAATATAGAACACACACACACACATAAGTGTAAGAGAATTGCTATTCACAAAATACTCTTCCAGTTCTCCTACAGCCCTAATAGCAGTATCACTGGAATTATGACATTTTGCGGCAGCAGCCATTTCCACATAAAAATGGATTTGCGTCAGTTGCCACATAATCCATCAACTGCTGCATAATATGCAGAATGTAACAAAAATTGTTTCCATCGCAAATGGATCACCACCGCAAAACAACACATTTTGCTGAGGGGTAGGAACCCCATCACAAAGGGTGACCTGTCACCTTTCTGTTGTTATTGCTGAATTTGGGTGTGGAATTGGCACTAATGAGGCAAAAAATGTTACCAGACGGTGCTATTATGTGCAACATTGACAAAATAACACAGTAATACTATCACAAAATGTGTTGCACTAAACCACATTATTTTGCTTTTGGCCACATAATTTATATATATATAAAATATAAAATATATTACCCAGTGGCGGTCGCCACTGGGGGAGTTATAATTAGGCCCATGTTTCCATAAGGAAAAGTAGTTTTCGCATTACTTCGGCATCGTTTGACAAATCATCATTAACTGTTCCAATATACAAGCTCCTCCATCTCAGCTCCCTCCTGGAAAGTTTCAGAGTGATTGTCTAGCGAGACAAAGAAAAAGTTGGTCTCCCAAAACACATTTTCCCCATGCAATTTTCCATAGGAAAATTGAACACAATGCCACAAAAATGGTTGTACGGAATTGCACCAAAGTTGGCAGGAATCTAGTCCAGAAAGTGAGCTTTTTGTGGTTTGGTATAAATCCATTCAGTAGTTTTTGAGAAAATAAGGGTAAAAAAAATGTATATTTCACGCTGTGAAGTATCAGTGGAGCTGGTAGCTTTCAAGAGAAAATCTGATTGGCTTCCACCACATCAAGAAAGATGTCCCCTGCCCTGCAAACATGTGAAAAGAAAACATACAGTGAGGCATGGTAGAGATACCCTGTCCCCTAGGCCTGGTAAGGGTTCCTAGAAGGATTCCCTGGCCAAAAATATATATATTTCAAAAATTTTACTACACATTTTTCAAAAAATGCAAACTCCCTCCCTATCTGAAAAAGTACTCCCCCTCCCCGGGGTGGGCCAGGGCCCTCGGGGTCAGCAAGATATTAATTTTGGGGGAAGGCAGGAGTGCGCCTCCCCAACCCCAACTTCTTCACTGTGCCGACCATTTTTTTAAGAAGAGGAGTGGGGACCCCATTCCCCAGGGCTTGAAAGGTTCCCACATGTGCTGAGCCGGAACAAAATTGTATTTTTCCTTGCTCCCGTTCTGTTTGCTTTTGCTGCAGGAGCAGAATCAAAATTTGCTTCCACAGAATGGGAGCATACTGATAGCCAGCCCCATTCCCCTTCGCAGCCACCAACCTATTTAAAAGACGTGGGTACCTCTTTGGGCACAGGGGAACTCACAAAAATGAAAAGAAGTTGGCTCCCACCAAGAGATCCACCAGGGGCCGCCGGGGTCCTAGGTCTCCACTCATAGTCCCCAACCTAATTAAAAGATCACTGGGCACTGGGACTCCTGCAAAAAACAAAAAGAGGCCATCTTGCACCAGAGGAGCTGGCAGGGGAAGCGGGGGACCTGGGGCTGCTCCTGCAGCCCCCAGCTTATTTAAAATATCTGGGTGCCATTGGTGGGCCCTCAACTTGCACTGCTGATTACCTCACATATTACGTCAATCATGATGAAAGCGTGGCCAAGATGGCGACCGAGTAGGATATATGGCTCTGTACTCCGTGGCCCTCGTCCAATTAAAGTATCCTGTACTGCCAATTTATCTCCCTTCATGACTGGAAAATCGCGCTGAAGTGTTCCGCTAGCAGCTGCCGATAATCTGACAGCGCAACTGTGCCTCAACTACCTGGCGATTGTGGGTCCCGACAGCCAACACAGGCACCCACGTCACAGACGCACCTCAGTGGCCCACCACACTTCATCTGACCATTGCCGGACTCAATTCAGGAACCCTCCTCCGCATCGCACACCAGACAATTACCCAGGGGACCACAACTTGTACCGAGCGGCAGGTGGAGGTAACCCCTCTCCAGCAAGACAGTCACCTGGACCCTGCCCAGCAGCCAGGCCCATTCGGCCCAGACTGCGCAAGGAGGAGAACGGGAGCGGCCGCACTTGGAGGTACGGTGGACACGAACCGCAACCGCCGCAAATCAGATTTGGGACACCATCCCTGGAGGGTTTCTTGTATCCTCTAAGCACCCGCATTGAATAGAACAAACCTTCCCCCACACTGCCATACCAACCGAATACCGAGAGGACCACAGCTTCTTCCTGTATGGCAGGAGGTGGTACCCCTCCATGCAAGTCTGACAACAGGACCCCAGGTGGCCTTGTTTGAGGCAGTGGTGGACTTGCTCTGCGACTAGAGCACGGTGGGAGCAAGGTGCTGCCTCTGGCCATTACAACTCTTACACAAATTCACCCATCTTACACTGCCTCCTACTCCGTGACCCATCATGACAAAACACAGAAGACTGAAGGCTCGGGCCTCCCAGTAATTGTGGGGACCACCCATTATTCCAGTGCCAAGAACTGATGCATTGTGTGCCAGGTACCAGCTATCTCCCGGGATACGTATTACATTGATCAGCACCATACAGTTGCATAAAGTGCATTCACAGTAAATGCTCAGCCCATACCAATGGAAGGGCCTCTCCCACTAAACCATCAACCGCTGCACTATTATCTCACCCAGCTAGCAACGGGCGACACAGCATATAACTGTGTGGAAGGCACTTAAAAAACCCTTTGTTTTTCCCCACAACACAACCCAGGGGATACACTCCTGCTTAATCTTCATGGATCAGTTCTCCTGCTCTCGACCCGAAAACAGCTACTGATATTTTCCGTACAACAGGTACTGATCGAGACACACCCACAACCTGTGATAGCACATTTTAACATTGCCATCAATGGATGCACACTTCCGCTACTATAGTCCAATAAACCCCAAATGTCCGGTCCCTGAGACGAACCTCGGGGTGAAGACCCTCATCAAACAACAAGTAATTCTCTGGAATAGACCCTGGCCATGCACTTGCAATGTTTGACGAGATACTTGCGGCAGTGTTTGACATAAAAAATTTGCTCGAGCCTAAGATAGATGAACTACAAATTGATGTAGGCATTATGAGGGAAGACCACAAAAAACTGAAAGACTGTGTGGAAACAATGGAATCTACGGTTGTCTCTCTTAGGCCCACAGTCAAGAAGACAGACTCACAAATCCAAGCCCTGCAGTCAGAAGTGAAATAACTGCAGAAAGTGCAGAAGACCAAGATGGCAGGTCATGCTGTAATAATGTATGGGACATAAATCTGCCAGAACGCGTGGATGGCCTAAGTATGGAACTGTATCTGGAAGAATGGTTCACAGCAACAATCCTACAATGCAAGCAGTCTACTTTCTTTTCCTTAGAATGAGCTCACAGGGTCTGGGAACGTCCATCACCTCCAGGAGCCCCACCTCGCCCTGTTGTTACATAACTGTTCAATTATAGGGACAGAGACCATATCCTGCAGGTCATGCTGGCTCAGGGCCCATGGATGGTGAATAATGCAGCTGTTAACATCTTTTCAGACTATTCTGTGGGGATTTTAGGCACATCTCTGGCCAAGTCATCCAATTTTGGATGTCGTTACCACTCTCTCCAATAGGGAGAGTAGCCATCTCCAAGATGTTGATACTCTCTAGGCTCCTCTATGGTTTCTCAGCTATACCGTTGTGGTCGCCTACCAGAATCTTTAAGAACATGCATGCTCTTCTTACAACATTAATTTGGGGTACAGAACGCAGAAGAGTAGTGTTATATAAATTATATGCCTCTGTTGACCGGGAGGGCTGGGGCCCCGTAATATGAATACTATTATGCTGCAGCACAGCTTCAGTGTCCCATGCGCTGGATAGCTGGTCAGAACAGAACAGGGATCCTGGTTTGCAGGACCAACGTCACCCCAAATACTGACTTAGCTATTAGGATCAGAGACCTTGCCATCCGTAAAAGGTGGCAATACACTCATGAATGTGGCCAAATCCTGTAGGACAAAATATCTACAGAAGTCAAAAGGGACCCCCCTTATGCCCATGAACTTCCCCTCCGGCTACTGCCCCACTGTCAAGTATTGCACACATGGCCTGACACAACTGACGGGACAGAAGCAAGCATTGCCACGTGGGTTGATATATTCACGGACAAAATGCTCAACACCTTTGACAATTTAGTGAACAATAACGGGATCCCACAAGGCTCCTTCTTGATATATGCTACTCTCACTGGCCTCCTTCATACATTCTAGAACAGAACTCACGGTGAGCCAGAAACATTTCAACCCCTACAAACCTTGCTGATGCATGGAATAAGGCGTAGGGCAGTTACTCATATTTATAGAGCAATATGTGAAAACAGAGAATCCCCTTTGACTTCCCTGCGCCCCTACTGGGATGAAGTTTTAAACATCCCCATGACTGACAAACGATAGAGGCAATGCATGGAGGTTCCTAAGCTGATTTCCATAAACTCTAGGTTAAAAAACACACAATTCAGTTTCTTACATCACACATACCTCCCTCCAGAAATACTGTTGAAGATGTATCCTAGAATGTCGGACACTTGCCCCCATTGCCATACACCTTCCAAAAATTTGATCTATATGACATGGGATTGCCTGCTAATAAGCAGATACTGGGACGAGGTGACATGATTCATCTCCTCTACATCCCTGTCCATTCATACATGGCTCAGGGATTTGCGCACAAGTATTATAGCCGAGCAGCACATCCTACAGTTCCACAACTCAGAGACAGTACCCAGCACAAACCCCTGGACTGGCAAAGCTATTTGGAAAAGCTAGAGGCCAAATAGGACCATAGACTCCCTTGAACATTATACTGATGCACAACCATCGGAAGAAGACAGGCAGTCATCCTCCACTTTAATTTAGCCACATTAAATGCCACTCTAGTATTCCATGGGTTGAAAAAAGAATTTCTGAAGCAAAAAAATCTGGTACACTTACCTTGACTGCAGACATGCATACTCACCGCAACAGTAAGCTGAGCACACTGTGACAAGGAGTACAGCTATTACTCTGTGGAGGTCGCCCTCCCCAGCCCCTCCTAAACAGGGAACTTCCTCCTCCCCATCGGATGTTTGGTCCCTGATTGGGACAGTCCCCAGCCTCCACCACAATAGTTGAAGCATATCAGCTGAGAGGGATGTTAAACTACAGATTCAGATAACAGTTGTTATTTCTTTATGTTTTCCTTTACCCCCCTATCAGGGAAAGATAATATGGTGGATGTATTGGAAAGATGTACAACTCTCAATTGCATGATGCTGTTCAGGTAATGAACCAAACCCATATATTGCATGCTTTAAAGGAAAGGAGACAACAAAAAAAGAAAAAGCTGTATCTGGTCATGTTCATGAGTAAGAAAATGTGACACTGTATGATTATTGTTAGACCTGACAGCCTGAGGGTGGTCACCCCTAACATTTTGCTTGCCTTCCTCCAATTTTTAGATACTGTTTTTGCTGGTTTTAAGACTCTACACACTTTACCACAGCTAACCAGTGCTAAAGTGCATTTACTCTCTCCCTTTAAAAATGGTAACATTGGATCATACCCAATTGGACTATTTAATTTACTTATAGGTCCCTAGTAGAGTGCACTATATGTGCCCAGGGCCTGTAGATTAAATTATACTAGTGGGCCTGCAGCACTGATTGTGCCACCCACTTAAGTAGCTCCTTAACCTTGTCTCAGGTCTGCCATTGCAAGGTCTGTGTGTGCACTTTCACTGCCAATTCGACTTGGCATTTAAAAGTACTTGCCAAGCCTAAAACTCCCCTTTTTCTATATATATGACACCCCTAAGGTATGCCATAGGTAACCCATAGGGCAGGGAGCTGTGTAGGCAAAAGGCAGGACATGTACCTGTGTAGTTTACATGTCCTGGTAGTGTAAAACGCCTAAATTCGTTTTCACACGGCTGTGTGGCCTGCTTCCTTCAGAGCCTAACACTGGGGCTGCCCTCATACATTGTTTGAGTGGTAGCTGCTGATCTGAAAGTAGTAGGAAGGTCATATTTAGTATGGCCAGAATGGTGATACAAAATCCTGCTGACTGGTGAAGTTGGATTCAATATTACTATGTTACTATGTTAGAAATGCCACTTTTAGAAAGTGAGCATTTCTCTGCACTTAAATCTTTCTGTGCCTTACAATCCACGTATGGCTGGGTTTAGTTGACAGCTCCCTTGTGCATTCACTCAGACATACCCCAAACACTGGATGCTCAGCCTCACCTGTATACATCTGCATTCATGGCTGGGAGGGTGGAGGGCCTTGCATGTCCAAGGTCAGTAGCCTGCCCTCACACAAAAGACTGCCACACCCCCTCCTGGGACCCTGGCAGATAGGATTGAACTGGAAGGGGTCCTTGTGCACTTCTAAGCCACTCTTTGAAGTCTCCTCCACTTCAAAGGCACATTTGGGTATTTAAAGAGGGCCTCTGGCCCTACCAACTCAGACACTTCCTGGAGAAGAGAACCAGAACCAGAACCTGCATCCTGCCAAGAAGACCTGCCTGGCTGCTCAAAGGACTCACCTGTCTGCTTTCTGTGAAGGACTGCTGCCTTGCTGTTGCCCTGCTGCCTTGCTGCTCTCTGGCTGTGGTGAAGAAGTGCTCTCCAAGGGCTTGGATAGAGCTTGCCTCCTGTTTCCTGAAGTCTCAGGACCTAAAAGACTTAGGGGGTCATTACAACATTGGCGGTAAAAGCCGCTTACCGCCGTGCAGAAGACCGCCAATACACCGCCGCGGCCGCGGAATTCCACCACAGCTATTATGACCCACACCTCGGAATCCGCCCAAATTCAGACACCCACACAAGTCCGCCACACCAAAGGTCAGTGATAAACTGGCGAAAACAAATTCTCCACCGTCACGCCAACAGAAACACGCCCATGCTATTACGACCCACGAATCCACGCGGCGGTCTTTCAACCGCGGTATTCCATTGGCGGTACACACCGCCGCGCTAAAAATACACACACATCTCCAAAACACTGCCACATTGGACAATTCAAAATACACACACCTGATACACATACAAACACCACTCCCACACACCCAACACAATATAAAACACCCACCCACATCACCCACAAACCCCTGCGACCAAAAATTATAGACGAAGGCAAGAGAGAGAGCATAGCAATAGACAACCCCGCCACACAGAGGCACACAACACCATCACCCACACAACATCCACGCACAAAACACCCCACACCACTACACATCACCACACTCATCACCACATACACCACCCCACACATCACCAACACCACCCCATGGCATGCCAAAGACACCCCAGGTTTTCGGAGGAGGAGCTCAGGGTCATGGTGGAGGAAATCGTGCGGGTAGAGCCACAGCTATTTGGATCACAGGTGCAGCATACCTCTATAGCTAGGAAGATGGAGCTATGGTGAAGAATCGTGGACAGGGTCAATGCAGTGGGACAGCACCCAAGAAATCGGGAGGACATCAGGAAGAGGTGGAACGACCTACGGGGGAAGGTGCGTTCCGTGGTCTCCAGGCACAACATCGCGGTTCAGTGGACTGGCGGCGGACCCCCACAACTAACAACATGGGAGGAGCAGGTCTTGACCATCATGCATCCTGAGGGCCCTCGGAGGAGTCGATGGAGGAATGGACACTGGTAAGTCAAATCTTAACTATCATATCCCCCACCCTACCTGCATGCTATCACACCCCCCCACCCTCACCCCCTCCCCTATCACTCCAACTCCTCACTAATGTACTAATAACACAAACCACCCATCCCAACACCAAGCCCTGCATGACACAACAAAGCATGGACACCCATCACTAAAGCATGCCCACTGCACATACCCATAACAACCCCTAACCATCATCACACAAGCCCCCACACAGGAATGCTAGCACTGGGGTACACGCTCACCCACCCATTGCACACCATGACACACACAGGTGCAATAATCATGCTTTTACACCCCTGCAGGACCACTACCTAACGTCACCAGACAGGAGGGTTCAGACATCTCTACCCCACCCACAGAAGAGGCCCACAGTGATGACAGCAGCTCTGGCCAACTGTGACCTGCCCGGACTATCGTGGGCCTCCGGACAGTCGGTTCCCCTCGCACAGGCACAGCCCAACACTGACCTTCCACCCTCTGGAAATACCAGTACAGCACCCACCCAGCGGGCCCATACCTCCGTCCCCAGGACACGTCAATCAGCCACTACAGGGAACCCAGGATAACCCACCACCCCAACAACAACAGGGACCTGGGGACAGTGGTAGTGGGCACACAGTCCAGGGGACGGAGGCCCAGGAACACAGGGGAACTGGGCGGGCTGCTGTGCAACAAGGGGCGGCCAGGCCAAGGGAACCCACTCTCCACGAGGCCCTCTCCTCCATCATGGGAGCATACCACCACTCCCAGGAGACGATGGCTACGGTCCTGGACAAGTTTCAGGAGACCCAGCGCCTGCAGGAGGAACAGTATTTGGGGTTCAGGGAGGAACTCAGAACCATCAGCTCTGCCCTGGGCACCATCGTAGGGGTGCTGAAGGACATACAGAACACCATGAGGGACGCCGTGGCACTCCATGGGGCCCCTGACACTAGCCTGGACGATGAACTGCCCACCACCTCCGCCGGGGCTAGTGGACAGGACGCCCTGCCACAGGACCTCCACACCAGCACCCCACCCCCTGCAGACAGAGAACCACCCCGCAAGCAGTCCCTGAGATCCAGCAACAGGACAGAGCATGATGGCAAGACCCCTGCCAAGAAATGAGACCACCCTGATTGTCATCCCACTGTCCCACTTTGTAACCCTCTCCATATTGGAACTGCCCCAGCTCCACTTCCTATGCCCATATGGGCAGTGCACCTGTGAGACTAAGAGACTGGACTCTGCCATGGACATTCCTCCACCATCACCAATCACCATTTTACCACCCCCTCCAATAATTAGCACTTCAATAATCACCCTGGAACCACAAAACAATCTGGAGTCAGTCTGTGATTTTGAAAATGTGTATTAGCTATGACAATGACAAAATCCGTTCGAAAATGTAATGTCAACATACCTATGTCACACATCACAAGTCCATGAAGGATGCAAGCAGATGACACACGTTGGTAACCACACCTTTGAAACCGTAATGGAAATGTACAACTCAGTTACCAAATACTGCTTGAAATTTACAGACAGAATAGAGGTAGAAGTGTGAAAGTAAATGTATTAGTGAAGAAAGTGGTCTCACCTGTGTGTCACTGGAAATATTGCTGTATGACTGAGTCCCTGTTGTCAATGTCTTCTTCCTCTGCTTCCTCCTCATCACTGTCCACAGGCTCCACAGCTGCCACAACACCCTCATCTGGACCATCCTCCTGCAGAAAAGGCACCTGGCGTCGCAAAGCAAGATTGTGAAGCATACAGCAGGAGATGATGATCTGGCACACCTTCCTTGGTGAGTAGAATAGGGAACCACCTGTCATATGGAGGCACCTGAACCTGGCCTTCAGGAGGCCGAAGGTGCGTTCGATCACCCTCCTAGTCCGCCCATGGGCCTCATTGTAGCGTTCCTCTGCCCTGGTCCTGGCATTCCTCACTGGGGTCAATAGCCATGACAGGTTGGGGTAACCAGAGTCCCCTAATAGCCACACCCGGTGCCTCTGGAGTTGACTCATCACATAAGGGATGCTGCTATTCCGCAGGATGTAGGCGTCATGCACTGAGCCAGGGAACATAGCATTTACCTGCGAGATGTACTGGTCTGCCAAACATACCATCTGTACATTCATCGAATGATAACTCTTCCGGTTCCTGTACACCTGTTCACTCCTGTGGGGGGGGACCAGAGCTACATGGGTCCCATCAATGGCACCTATGATGTTAGGGATATGTCCCAGGGCATAGAAGTCACCTTTAACAGTAGCCAAATCCTCCACCTGAGGGAAAACGATGTAGCTCCTCATGTGTTTCAGAAGGGCAGACAACACTCTGGACAACACATTGGAAAACATAGGCTGGGACATCCCTGATGCCATGGCCACTGTTGTTTGAAATGACCCACTTGCTAGGAAATGGAGCACTGATAGCACCTGCACTTGAGGGGGGATTCCTGTGGGATGGCGGATTGGTGACATAAGGTCTGGCTCCAACTGGGTACACAGTTCCTGGATTGTGGCACGGTCAAACCTGTAGGTGATGATTAAATGTCGCTCCTCCATTGTCAACAGGTCCACCAGCTGTCGGTACACCAAAGGATTCCGCCATCTCCTCACATGTCCCAGCTGACGGTGCCTAGGAAGGACAACAGCGACCACAGAGTCAAGCAATTCAGAGGTATGTACCCACAGCTACACAGAACACGAAACAAAATCCAAAAAGTTGTCTGTATGTGTGTTGAGTCCAGGCCTAGGTATGTGTGACGCAGTTGAAAATGAAGCCATGTGGGCCACTGAAATGGCGGATGCCTGACCTCTAAAGTGGAACAATGGGATGTGAGTTAACTGCGTTGGCGTTGTACACCGTCGCGGTAGGCAGTCGTAGACCGTGGCGCAATGCTGCATTGGTTAACATTGGACTCTATGGGTCCCAGGAGCCAATGACGAAGTGCGCTGGCAGAGATGATGCGCACCGCCGCGGACGTGACCGTCATTTTCTATCTGTTCAATCACTCGATATCTGATCTTCGACAGGAGAGGACCTACACTGCAAGTGCTGCTGTGACCTCGGTCTGGAAGAGACAATGGCACGTGCGTCTGGGGAAAGGGCCCCTGCCTTCACTGCACGGGAGTTGGAGAAGCTCATGGACGGGGTCCTCCCCCAGTACACGCTACTCTATGGTCCTCCAGACCAACAGGTGAGTACATAGGGTGCAAGTTGTATGGGCTATGCCTGGGTGGAGAGGGCTGGATGTAAGAAGGAAGGGGGCAGAGTTCTGCGAGCATGAAGGACTGTGAATGCATGTGCCACATGGCAAGGGCAGGGATGTGGGCCACTCCCTTCGACGGTGCAGTTGGTAATGACTTCTCTTCTTCCCCTGTACATGTCATGTAGGTCAGCGCCCACCAGAAGAAGGATATTTGGCGTGCCATCGCCAAGGCCGTCCGGAGCCTGGGGGTCCACCAGAGACGGAGCACCTACTACCATAAAAGATGGGAGGACATTCGCCGCTGGAGCAAGAAGACGGCGGAGGCTCAGCTGGGGATGGCCTCCCAACGTGGGAGGGGTGCCCATCGCACCAAGACCCCCCTGATGTTCCGGATCCTGGCGGTGGCCTACCCTGAGTTGGATGGGCGCATGAGGGCATCACAGCAGACACAAGGGGGTGAGTACACTCTCATTCTGCTGACTTTGCGCGCAGTGGAGGGGTCTGGGTGGGGGAGGAGGGCTGTGGGTTTCCCTAGGCCAGGGCGAGTTCCGTAGGCTAGGCCCCTCCATAATGCAGACCATGTGGCACTCCACCCCACCTCTGTAGAGTGCCAAGTACAGGTATACATGCCCCTGTGTCATCTATGTGTGCAGATGTCCACCATAGCCATGTAGGCCATATCCCAGGAACTGCATCTGTAGAGCCCAAGAGCACGGCGTAGTGCAGGGGGCTGCTGTGTCTGTATTGTCCGCCAACGGTAGCGGTAAGCCATGCACTCAACCTGTCTTTCTTCTGTCCCCCCCCCCCCCCTTTTTGTGCTCTCCCTGTTCTTTTGCGCATCAGCATCATCAGGCGGAGGTACAGTGGCACCGGAGCACGAGGGGGCTGCATCCCACATGGCCATGGAGGGCCACACCACGGACTTAGAATACACCAGTGGGATGGAGGGCGAGGGGAGCTTCACGGCGGTCACCAGATCAGCAACCAGTGACACAGACTCGTCCTCCGATGGTAGCTCCCTTGTGGTGGCGGCACCATCTGTGCCCCCTACTTCTACAGGTACAGCCGCCACCCCCCCTCCCAGCACCGCCCTCCCAGCAGCCCCTCAGCCTTCACCCCGTGCTCGCTCACCCCTCCAACTTCCTCCACCCAGACCCAATCCCCTGTACCTCAGCCTATCCCAAGCACACCATCAGACCAGCCTGCACACACCTCAACACACAAGGGCAGCTCAGGCAAACATAGGCATCACACATCCCACAGGCACTCACACAAGCATCACCCACATACAGACACAGCAACATCCACTGCCTCCACTGTGTCCCCCTCCTCGTCGTCTCCCTCCTCCCTCCCAGTGTCATCTACACTCTCACCTGCATGCACTACCACTACAGCCACTAGAACTCGCACCAGAACACCCAGCACCACACCCCGCTCACCTGCACTCACCACCCCACTACCATTTACACGTCCCCTGTGTCCTCTCCCAGTGTGTCTGTGACGCCCCCTCCCAAAGTACACAAACGCGGGCACACATACACCCAACATCCATCCACCTCACGACAGCCTCCGGAACATGCACCTGCACCCAAATCATCTAAAGTTACACCTCCTACAACCACCTCCTCTTCCTCCACTCCCAGATCCCCTCCAGCTACCCGTCCCAGTGTTCGTCAGAAACTTTTCCTGAGCAACATTGACCTCTTTCCCACCACCCCCCTCCAATTCATAGGTCCCGTAGTAGCACCTCAGCCAAAAAATCTCCGGTACCAGTGGTGCCTGTTAGAGGTATGTGGAGTGCACCGGGCACCAGGGCAGCCAGTGTGACACGGAGCCAAAGCACAGCCAGTCCCCCCTTGTGAAGCACCAGAAGTTGGACAGTGCCCGACAGGAGAGGGTGAAGATTCCTGCCGGCAAAGCCGCTCACTAGGGTCCCGGGGGGAGTGTCGAGTCAGCTGTGACTCCTCCCAAGGTGGGGAAGGGGCAGAAGAAAGCACCAAAGTCTGGGAAGAGCAGCACGGCGGAGAAGGCCGCCATCATCCCCGCTGCCCAGGAAGCCACCGCCAGCCCCATCGTCACTGGTCAGGAGACCACCGCCAGAGTCAGTGCCCAGGAGGGCAGCACAATTGCCACTGGTCATGAGACCACCGCCAGAGTCAGTGCCCAGGAGGGCAGCACAATCATCACTGGTCAGGAGACCACCGCCAGAGTCAGTGCCCAGGAGGGCAGCCCAATCGTCACCGGTCAGGAGACCACCGCCAGAGTCAGTGCCCAGGAGGGCAGCCCAATCGTCACCGGTCAGGAGACCACCGCCAGAGTCAGTGCCCAGGAGGGCCCCGGCAGCCACAGCCCCGCTGGGCAATGAGGGACCGCCATGGCACACACCGCTGCACAGGTCAGAGACAGCAAAGTCAAGCACCGCTGAACAGGGCAAAGACCGCCATGGCAAGCACTGCTGAACAGGTCAGAAACTGCAAAGTCAAGCACCGCTGAACAGGGCAGAGACTGCCATGGCAAGCACCACTGAACAGGGCAAGCACCGCTGAACAGGGCAAAGGCCGCCATGGCAAGCACCGCTGAACAGGGCAAGCACCGCCAACTCAAGCACCGCTAGCCCATGTGCGGCAGGGGCAGTGACGGAACTGGGACCGTCACGGGGAGAGTGATGCACTCTGGGCACCAGTCCCCCTCCAGAACCAGTGGAGAACAGCATCCACTACCTCAGTCCTTAACAGGATGAAGCTCTCTGGGCACCAGTCCCCCTCCAGAAACAGTGGAGAACAGCATCCACCACCTCAGTCCTTAACAGGATGAAGCACTCTGGGCACCAGTCCCCCTCCAGAACCAGTGGAGACTGTTATCCACTTGAGAGACTGTGGCTTTGCACTCCCCAGGATGGTACAGTGGGCAAACCACCCACTGCAAAGACTTGTGAGACTGTGGCTTTGCATTCCCCAGGATGGTACAGTGGGCAACCCACCCACTGCAAAGACTTGTGAGACTGTGGCTTTGCACTCCCCAGGATGGTGCAGTGGGCAACCCACCCACTGCAAAGACTTGTGAGACTTGTGTCTTTGCACTCCCCAGGATGGTACAGTGGGCAAACCACCCACTGCAAAGACTTGTGAGACTGTGGCTTTGCACTCCCCAGGATGGTACAGTTGGCAAACCACCCACTGCAAAGACTTGGGAGACTGTGGCTTTGCACTCCCCAGGTTGGCACAGTGGGCAAACCACCCACTGCAAAGACTTGTGAGACTGTGGCTTTGCACTCCCCAGGATGGTACAGTGGGCAAACCACCCACTGCAAAGACTTGTGAGACTGTGGCTTTGCACTCCCCAGGATACATCAATGGGCATGGAGCCCCGTTGTGGATCTGGCGTGGTGCTGTCATCCGGCTGAGGTGCCCCCCTTTCCCTTCCCCCTGAGGTGCCTGTTGTATTTCTATCTGATGCCCCAGCAGTGTTCTCTCCGTTTCTGGACAGGTATCGTGTGTGGGCCTCGCCCATGCATTTTGGGCCCAGTGGTCCACGGACATTGAATAGTGCATACCTGCACCACTAATCATGATGTATATTTTTGTAATGTGTATATATTTCTGTATATATTATCTTACTGTATTTTGATACATTGCAATGGTTGTACCCGTTTCCTTTTGTCTTTGCATTCTTCCGGGGGGGTTGGGGGTTGTTACTGTGATGTTTGGAAGTGCATTGGTGTGTGTGTTTTAGTGTGTGAGGGTCGGGGGGGGTGTTGCGTGTGTGTGTCCCTGACTTTTGCCTTCCCCCTCCCCTAAGTCGTAGGTGCAGTACTCACCGTTGTCTTCGGCGCCGGCGTTACTGAGGATCGTAGAGGAGCAGGAACACTATTGCAGGGAGTATTTGGAGTTCCGGCTCCATGGTGCCCTCCTTCCTCGTGGAGTGTGTTAAGGTGAGCGTTTTCCCATTGAAATGCCTGTTTCCGCCGTTTTTTTATCCACGGTGAATCTGTCCCGGAAAAGGTGGCGGATTGGCCTGTTGTAATACTGTGGGCGGTACTTTGTCTTCCGCCTGTCTGTTGGCGGTGACCGCCGCGCTGCTTGTCTGTACCGCCGTGGCGGTCGGAGTGTTAAAGTGGCTGTCTTTGTTGGCGGTTTCCGCCACGGTCATAATTCCCTTTTGTTTTCCGCCGGCCTGTTTGTGGTATTACCACCACTTTAACACCGTCCGCCAGGGTTGTAATGACCCCCTTAATCTCTAGAAGAAGGACTCCTTGTGCAGAGAAATTCGACACACAGCCTGCCCGAAACGACGCACAGCCTGCACCGCAGTGAAAATTTTCCCTGCACACCGAACGAGAATGGCGCAGCATGACTTCGCAACGAGGAGATCGATGCAGCGCCAGTCGATACAGTCAAGCAGGAATGACGCAGCCCGACTTCCAGAGAGGAATCGACACAGCACCTGCCATGCAGTCGAAAATTCGATGCAATGCCCACCGAATTGACGCAGCTCCTGTGACTTCATCCTGCCAGTGCAGGAAATCCACGAATCGTTCCCGGGGTGTCTGAAAACCCCGCAACCCGAAGAGGATCCACGACCGAGCGCCAGAAATCGATGCACAGCCATCCCTGCGTGGCAACTAAACGACGCAGCGCCATGTGCGCCTGGGAAATCGATGCACACCCCTTTGTTCCCACGCATCTCCTCCTCTGCGGTTCTTTGCGGAGATTTTTTAAGTGAACTAGGTACTTTGTGCTTGAAAGAGACTTTGTTTGCTTTTAAAAGACTTAAGACACTTTGGGGCTGATTCTAACCGGCGGTCGGTCGGCGGGAGCACCGCCGACAGGCCGGCGGTGCCCCGCAGGGCATTCTGACCGTGGCGCTTTGGCCGCGGTCAGAAAGGGTAAACCGGCGGTCTCCCGCCGGTTTACCGCTGCCCTCAGAATCCCCCATGGCGGCGCAGCTTGCTGCGCCGCCATGGGGGATTCTGACCCCCCCTACCGCCATCCTGTTCATGGCGGGAAAGCCGCCATGAACAGGATGGCGGTAGGGGGGGTCGCATGGGCACGGCAGGGGCCCCCGTAAGAGGGCCCCGTAAGGTATTTCAGTGTCTGCCTTGCAGACACTGAAATACGCGACGGGTGCTACTGCACCCGTCGCACCTTCCCACTCCGCCGGCTCGATTACGAGCCGGCATCCTCGTGGGAAGGGAGTTTTTCCCTGGGCTGGCGGGCGGTCTTTTGGAGACCGCCCGCCAGCCCAGGGAAAAACTCATAATACCCTCCGCGGTCTTCTGACCGCGGAGCGGTATTATGGGGGCGGAATTCTGGCGGGCGGCCTCCGCCGCCCGCCAGAATTAGAATCACCCCCTTTATATCACTTCTACAGTGATACCTCAACATATACTTATTGCATTATAATCGTTTTGACCTGCATCTTATCAGATAAATATTAAATATTTTTCTAAATGCTGTGTGGTGTATTTTTGTGGTGCTATATGGTGTTATTGTATGATTTATTGCACAAATACTTTACACATTGCCTTCTAAGTTAAGCCTGACTGCTCAGTGCACAGCTACCAAAGGGTGGGCACAGGATACTTTGGACTGTGTGTGACTTACCCTGACTAGAGTGAGGGTCCTTGCTTGGACAGGGGGTAACCTGACTGCCAACCAAAACCCCCAGCTCTAACACTGGTGATCAGCGGCGAGGATAGGACTTGTATTTGTGCAGTGACATAAAGTAGCTAAGTATTCACTACCTATCCACAGTTGAAGGCCAACTTGATTTTTTATCTTTTTCTGCAATTTTGTTTTTCCTGACAATTTGTAACTAAAATCCTCATTCAATATGTCTCTGGCTAGGTCTCAAGCAGGAGATGAAGATTTTGATCTAGCCATGGTGGAGACTTACACTGTTAAACAGCTGAGGGGGTTCTGCAGAGATATGGGTGTACCTACCCAGAAAGTCTCCAGGAACTAGGAATTCCAAATGATCTGAGGGCCTGGCCAGAAGCCCATTCTGATGAGAATATTGAAGAGGAGGGTCCAGAGGATGGGCCCTCAGAGGATTTTTTGCCATCAGTGAATGAAGTTACCACTGCAATTGTGCCCCCTGCCAAACCAGGGAGCAGTGACTCTGATCAAAGCCTGACCGCAGAGGAAAGGAGAGAGGAGAGAGAGTTTCAATTGCAAATGGCAAGGTTGAAAATTGAGGCTCAACAGGATGAAAGGAGGGCAGAGAGAGAAGCCAAAAGCTGAAGCTGAAAGAGCAGCCAAGCAGATTGAAGCTGAGAGAGCTGAAGCTGCAGCTGAGAGAGCCTTGGCTGAGAAGAAACTTTTGTTGGTTCATGAACTGAGTCTCAAGGAGCTGGAGATCAAGGTGAGTCCAGCAGTGACAGTGGCAGCATACATGCAGTAACTGTTGGGGAGAAAAAGGTTTGTATACCCAAGAATGTGGTGCCAAGTTTTGTAAAGGGAGATGACATTGACAAGTGGTTGGCTGCCTATGAAGTTGCACTAAGGGCCCATGGGACCTCTGAGGAGCAATGGGGGCGGCTTTGTGGTTTTATGTACCAGCAGTGGGGAGGGACACACTTCTTACACTAGTTCCACATGATCAGAATGTCTGTGCCCCCATGAAAGGCACTTTACTGGCCAAGTTTGGGCTGACCCCTGAGAAATACCATCGGAGGTTTAGGAACAGCACCAAACTTTCCACACAAACTTGGGTAGATTGTTTTGATTTCTCCAATAAGGCATTGCATGGAGGGGGGGGGCAGCAACATAAATAATTACAAAGTGTTATATGATTTGATTCTGAGAGAGCATATGTTCAGTATTTCTTTTACAGAGTTGGGGCAGCACTTGCTAGATAGTAAGCTGACTTAACCCAGGAAGCTTGCTGAGGAGGCAGACCTCTGGGTTAGCACCAGAGTGCCCAAGAAGGCATCTGGGGGGGACACCCACATAGGTGGTCAGGGTTCCCAACAGAAGAAAGAGGGGGGAGAAAAAAGTAAAGATAAGGAACTCTCAAAAGCCCCCCAAAACAATTCTCAAGGGGGGTGGTAACCATTCCTCTTCTAGATTCGGGAAGAAACCAGGGTTCTTTGACAAGAAGTTAGGGAAGTTCTTCCCCAAATGCTTAGAGTGCTACCAGCATGGACACTTTAAGGGCGAATCCCAGTGTTCCAAGAGAGCACAGTCCACCACTGGACAGACACCTGGGTTGGGTAGTGTAGCGCTCGGGGGTGGGGAGATAGTCCCAGTTAGCTTGGGGGGGCAAACAGAGGTATCCCTAGTATCCCTGGGAGATAAGGAGATGGTGCCTAAAACCCACATGCCTGCAAATACTTCAAAGTATAGTTAGTGGGTCACCATTGATGGGCAAAGGGTGGAGGCTCTGCATGACACAGGACCCAATATGACCACTGTCAAGAGTCAGCTGGTGTCGGCAGAGCAGATAGTCCCTAATACATTCCACCAGGTCATAGTCACTGACAATCGTGAGAGTCACTTACCGATGCCTCTTGTTCCCTTTGAGTGGGGGGGGTCTCTGGTACTTTGAATGTAGCTGTGAGTCCTGCCATGTCTGTAGATTGTCTTTTAGGCAATGATCTTGAGCATACTGCCTGGAAGGGGGTAGAGCTCAGATCCCACCTGGAGATGTTAGGTTTGCCTGAGTGGGTCTGCTTGACCACAAGGTCCATGGCTGCCTGGGAAGGGAGTCAAGGGCGTCTGGAGCCTCGAACAATGGCCCAGACAGGTGCCAAGAGGAAGGGCAAGAGGTGAGGGAAACCTGCCTCAGATGTTCCCACTGTGGCGGACGGGGCCCCTGAGGAGGAGGAGGCCACTGAGCCAACTGGATAGGACATAGCTGACCTGGGCAACCTGCCTGAACTTGCTGGCTGGCAAGTAGTGGGTAGGCCAACCAGGGCAGAATTCTGCAAAGTGAATAAGGAATGCCCCACCCTTGAGGGTCTGAGGCGACAGACCACAGCCCAAACAGCTGGCGAAGCCTCTGGTGATCACCATATCTACTGGGAGAACTATCTCCTTTGCAGTGAGCCTAAGGTTCCCGCCATTGGGGCAGCACGCGTGCTGGTGGTCCCCCAGTGTTACAGGGCATTCCTACTGGGTCGGGCTCACAACATCCCCCTGGCAGGACATTCGGGCCAAGACAAGACCTTTGCCAGGCTTGTCACCCACTTCATTGACCTAGAATGCGGGTAGCCTCAGATAATTTTTGCAGGGCCTGCCCCACCTGCCAGGCTGGTGGGAAGACAGGGAAAAGGCTTAAAGCCCCCCCTGATCCCACTCCCCGTCATTGACACCCCCTTTGAAAGGGTGGGCATCAACGTCATTGGTCCCTTGGACCCCAAAACTGCCTTGGGCAACAGGTTTATCCTGGTTTTAGTGGACCATGCCATCCGCTATCCAGAGGCAATCCCTCTGAGAACAGTGACTGCACCGGTGGTGACCAGAGCCCTGATGGGAATATTTACCCATGTGGGATTCCCTAAGGAAGTCGTGTCTGACAGAGGCACAAACTTCATGTCTGCGTACATGAAGTCCATGTAGGATGAGTGTGGGGTGACCTACCAGTTTACCACCCCTTATCATCCTCAATCCAATGGGCTTGTTGAGAGATTCAACAAGACCCTTAAAGGCATGATCACTGGCCTACCTGACGCCATGAGGCGTATGTGGGACGTCCTCTTGCCATGTCTGCTGTTTGCTTATAGAGAGGTGCCCCAGAAAGGGGTGGGGTTCAGCCCCTTTGAGCTTCTCTATGGTCACCCTGTCAGGGAACGGCTAAGCATAGTCAAGGAGGGCTGGGAGAAAGCTCCCAAGACACCTCCCCAGGATGTGGTCATCTACATGCTGGCCCTCCGCAACCAAACCCAAAGCTTTTGGAAGCAGGCCAAGAGTAACCTTCATGCCAGTCAAGAGGTGATGAAGGAGTGGTGTGACCGGAAGGCCACTCTGGTTGAGTTCTCACCTGGAGACAAGGTTTGGGTAATGGAGGCAGTAGAGCCTAGGGCTTTCCAGGACCGCTGGCCTGGCCCATTTGAGATCAAGGAGCAGAAGGGGAAGGCTACTTACCTAGTGGACCTGAAGACCCCTAGGCACCCTCTAAGGGTTCTCCATCATAACAGACTCAAACATAATTTTGAGAGGTCTGGGGTCAGTATGTTCTTTGTGACAGATGAGGGCACGGAAGAGGAGAGTGAAACTCTCCCCGACCTCATCTCTGCCAAAGAAGGTGATGGGTCAGTGGAGGGTGTCAATCTCTCTGACTCCCTGACTCTAGATCAGAGAGGAGACCGCTATGAGTTGTTGGAGCAGTTCTGTTCCCTGTTTTCCTTTACTCCTTGGCTCACCCATCTGTGTGTCCATGACATTGACACGTGAGACAGTCCCCCTGTAAAGAACAAAATTTATAGGTTGTCAGATAAGGTGAAGGCCAGTATCAAGGAGGGGGTCTCCAAGATGTTGGCCATAGGGGTTATTGAGAAGTATAGCAGTCCCTGGGCCAACCCTGTGGTGCTGGTACCTAAGGCTGCTGCCCCCGATGAAAAGCCAGAACTCTGGTTCTGTGTGGACTACCGGGGTCTCAACTCAGTCACACGGACTGACGCACACCCCATCCCGAGCTGATGAGCTCATTGACAGGCTTGGCGCTGCCAAGTTCCTGAGTACTTTTGATCTCACATCAGGGTACTGGCAGATTGCCTTGACTGAGGTGGCTAAAGAGAGATCTGCATTTTCCACACCTGATGGCCATCATTAGTTCCGGGTGATACCCTTTGGGTTGAAAAATGCCCCCGCTACCTTCCAACGGTTGGTTAACGGGGTCCTAGCTGGTAAGGATGCCTACTGCGCAAGCCTACCTAGATGACATAGCTGTCTATAGTTCTAGCTGGGAGGAACACTTGCTCCACCTCAAGGCGGTGCTTCAGGCTCTGCAACAGGCAGGCCTGACCATCAAGGCTAGTAAGTGCCAGGTTGGGCAGGGTTCTGTGGTGTACTTGGGACACCTAGTAGGTGGTGGCAAGGTGCAGCCACTCCATGCCAAGATTGAAACTATCAAGGCCTGACAACCACCTCGAACACAGACTGAAGTGAGAGCCTTCTTAGGCCTCACTGGATACTGCCTTAGGTTTGTTAAAGGCTATGGTACCATTGTGTCACCCTTGACAGAACTTACCTCCAAAAAGCAACCTTGGTTGGTGAATTGAACAGAGGCTTGTCAGAAAGCCTTTGACACTCTGAAGGAAGCCACGTGCACGGCCCCTGTGCTCAAGGCCCCTGAATACTCCCAGGAATTTATTGTGCAGACAGACGTTTCAGAGCACAGCTAAATGAGCTGTTCTTGCACAGCTAAATGAGGAGGGCTCAGGCCAACCAGTAGTCTTTATTAGCAGAAGACGATTACCACAGAAAGAGAAGCATTTGCTGTGGTCTGGGCACTGAAGAAGCTGAGACCCTACCTGTTTAGGGCTCACTTCAGGGTTCAGACAGACCACAGGCCCCTCAGATGGCTCATGCAGATGAGGGATGAGAATCCTAAACTCTTGAGGTGGTCCATTTCCCTACAGGGGGTGGACTTTACGATGGAGCATCGCCCGGGGATTGACCACTCCAACACTGATGGTCTCTCCAGATACTTCTGCCTTAGCGATGAGAGCTCCCAGGAGGTTGGGTAGCTCTCCCCACTTTCAGCTGTGGGGGACACATGTTAGACCTGACAGCCTTAGGGTGGTCACCCCTAACTTTTTTCCTGCCTCCCTCCACTTTTTAGATACGGTTTTTGCTGGTTTTAAGACTCAGCACACTTTACCACTGCTAACCACTGCTAATGTGCATATGCTCTCTCTCTTTAAAAATGGTAACATTGGATCATATCCAACTGGACTATTTAATTTACTTATAAGTCCTTAGTAGAGTGCACTATATGTGCCCAGGTCCTGTAGATTAAATGATACTAGTGGGCGTGCAACACTGATTGTGCCACCCACTTAAGTAGCTCCTTAACCTTGTCTCAGGTCTGCCATTGCAAGGCCTGTGTGTGCACTTTCACTGCCAATTTGACTTGGCATTTAAAAGTACTTGCCAAGCCTGAAACTCCCCTGTTTCTACATATAGGACACCCCTAAGGTATGCCCTAGGTAACCCGCAGGGCAGGGTGCTGTGTAGGCAAAAGGCAGGACATGTACCTTTGTAGTTCACATGTCCTCGTAGTGTAAAACTCCTAAATTCAATCAATTCAATCAATTCAGCTTTATTTCGGTAAAACAATACCATAAAAGCATGCCAACACAATTCATACATTTCTAAAAGAAAACAAAAGCAATTTGGTAAAAACAGTAAAACCAGACCCATCATAAGATTATAAGAAAAAATAAAATCCAGGACTCCCCCTGGGTCATACAGTACAGTTAGATAAAAGAACAAGAATAAGTAATTGATCGATTAAAACATTATAAAAATACACAGTACACATCACTTTACAAATCATCAAGAATATTATAGAGTGATCATGAATACAATCTGTGTGCACAGAGCAAATGGGATTGATATCTGACTGTTAATAGCTATGGCTGTGTACTGGCAAGAAAGTTCACTTGGTCTCTAGGACTATAAGTAAGCACAAATAATGACCATTGTAAGAATAGAATTTCGTGCTTCTTTTGTAGGACATTTGTCCTTAGCATACCAAAGTGCCTCTAAGAATCTTGGCAATGTGCCTTCCACCATCGCATGTGGTCTTGTTTTACTAGTTTTTAAGAGCTGAGTGGGAATCCCTAATGCCCAACGATTTCTTTTCCCATACATGCCTATGTTCAGCTGAAAGCCATAAAAGGCAAACAATCAAGTATTACAAAAGACACATTATTCCATCAGCAATTAACAATCATTTAGCTACTAGAGACCAACTGTCTGGATAAAAGGGAATATTAATCTTAAAAGCTATAAATAAGAATCAATTACAGTATTACATTTTTATAAAACCCTTAGAATTTGCCTCCAGTGTCATCAGGCACTTATTGTGCTTTGGTAGGGGAGGACTATTTAAATAAAGTGAATAAATAGCTGAATCCTAGAGCCTTAGGCCCGCCTTGTCTCTAATAAATGAAATTGCTAGTAAAAACCGGCTTAAACCAAAAACAACATAAGGTATCGTACTAGATCTCAAGAATCTTGCTGCTTCATTATAGTTCCTGATTCCAACGTTCCTGCAGATAGGTCGAAGCCATTTCCTCCTTGGTTTATCATAGGCATTGCAGTTTAAAAGGACATGGTTTGTCGTTTCAGGAGTCTCCATATTGCACAGCCCACAAATCACCTCTTGTGTTCTCCCATTGAAGGGGCCCCATTTAGAAGTAAAAGCCTTAACCTGGAGAGTCCCATATCGAAGCTTCATAAATAAAACTTTTGCTCGTCTAGGTTGGATAGTATCTATCCATTCCTCAGCATACGGTAATGGTTTCATAACCAGGAAACTTAAAGTGAGTCTACCTAGATCCTTGCTGTAGAGAGGGCTGTTTAGGGTAAAGTCCCAAAATACTTGTTTTAGTTGAATCTTAGATTGTTTTGTTAGTGTGTATGGTTCTTCCCAGTAAAATTTTAGGCCAAGAGTGTAAAAGCATTGTCTTATATAATGGAGCCACGGGAGGGAAATTGCCTTGTCCAAGTCTATAATCTCAATTAGCGCTTGCCTATAATGGATTAATTCAGGGGTAGACCAAAGTCTACACCAGTAAAGCAAGGGCCTCAAGGCTGCCAATTTACCTATTTGTTTCATGTTAATATCATAGGTTAAAGGAATCAGTGGAGTAGATGGAGGGAGACCGAGTACCCCCCTCATAAAATTATTTTCCTGGGTAACCAATGGGGTTAGATTTATGAATCCCCAGAGTTCCGCACCATATAGAGCAGCAACCTGTGCTTTGCACCTATAAATCTCAAATACTGGTGAAACAATACTAGACCTTGAGCATTTGTAATTTTTGCTAATTGCCATGGAACTATGCGCTAAGGAAATAGCAGCTTTATTAACATGCGGTGTCCATGACAATTTGGCATCAAGGAGTATCCCTAGATAATTGAAATTTGTTACTCGTTCCAATGCCTGCCCTCTAATCCGAATGTTTCTCTTGAGTGCTTTATGAGGGTTAACAGTCAGGTATTTGGTCTTGTTTGTGTTAATTTCTAATCCCTTCAGCCTGCAGAACTCGCTAAATTTATCTAATAGAGTTTGCAAGCCCATGGGAGTTTGAGATAATAGGATAGTATCATCTGCAAAGAGGAGGGCGGGGACAGGATCACCGTTCAATCTTGGTGAGTCATGGTTGCTTTGTTTCAGAAAATGAACCAGATCATTAATGTATAATGAGAAGAGGGTTGGGGCAAGCACACAACCCTGTCTCACCCCCCTCTTAATAGTTATTGGGTCTGTCAACTCTCCCTTTGGCCCCCACCGAACCTTTGCAAATGTATTCTCATGTAGTCTCTCTAGCTGGCTCAAGAGGTTCCCTGGCATACCCTGTTTCCCTAACGCAGCCCATAAGGAGTCCCTTGGCACTAGATCAAAGGCTGCGCGCAGATCCACAAATGCGATATAGAGATGGCCTTTCGTTAGTCTAGTATATTTCCACATTATCGTCGATAGCCTAAAGGCCTGATCAACTGTGCTCGTCTGGTGTCTAAAGCCAGCTTGGTATATGGTCAGTATGCTGTTTCCATCTATCCAGCTGTTAATCCTATTCAGCAGCTGTCTAGCATATACTTTTTGCGTGACATCTAAGAGGCTAATTGGTCTATAATTCCCTGGTTCATCCCTGGAACCTTTTTTGAAGACTGGGATTATTTCTGCCCCTTTCCATGTCTCGGGGACAAGACCTCCCCTTGCTATAGCGTTACTTAAAAGATTTAGATAGGGTGCCCAAATTTCTAAACTATGTTTGAACAGGTCCCCCGGGATTTTGTCCAAACCGGGGGCTTTCCCCAGCTTGATTGCTTCAATGGCGTTCACCGTCTCCTCCAGGCTAAATTGTAACTCGGGTAAGATGCCCTGAGTAGCTAGTGTTATATGTCTTGAGGGATAGAAATCAAGGCTGGGGGGGTCAGAATAAAGGTGTGTAAAATGGTTAACCCATGTATTGGGATCTATATGATGATCAGTAGAAATTATCCCCTCTTTACTACCATGGGTAACTATTTTCCAGAAGTTCCTAGCGTCACTGGTTTTTACTGCTTCCAGTAGATCTTGCCATTTTTGATCCTCCCAGTTGCTTTGGGCAGTTGCCAGTGTTTTCTTGTAGCTGGCCCTTGCCTGTTGTATGGCCAATTGGTTCTTTTGCTTTAGAGCCTCTATCAGCTCTTTTTTCCTCTCCCTACATTTAATAGTGTACCATGGGCTGCTTGGGGTGATCTGCACCTTCTCCTTTTTGGGCTTGTACTGTGGCTGTTTGGTCAGGAAGGGTCTTAGTGCAATACTCATTGATTGGTGGATGGCCGTGATGGGGATATCAGTAAGTTCATTTTCAACATAAGGCTCTAGGAGATTAGAATATGTATGGTAAATATTTGTCATAGTCTCCAGATTGCCTATTATTGCAGGCCATTTTATATCCCGTCTGTTGTTACTGAGGGAGGGTTGTAACTCCACCTTATTATGTTCTGCATATTCCAAATCCAAATCTAGGAGGTGGGCGCTAAGTTCAATTATTAACGGAAAGTGGTCACTTTCCCTTCTTTTATCTATTTTAAAAGTCACTAATCTTCCCCATGTACTTATACTATGTAAAATATAATCTATTTTCGAGGTAGAGTTGCCTCTCTGGAAGGTATCCAAATTAAGGCCTCCTTCACCCACTCTACCATTACATGCCCTCAGTCCATGTTTTAATGTAAGGCCCATAAGTTGCAATGCAGCCACTGTGCCTGGGACAGTTTTTTCTATTGTTAAATAAGGAATTGCTCTGGCTCTATCCTCTTCTTCTGCTAGATGTTCAAATCCAGTTATGGGTTCATAATTACAGTTAAGGTCACCCCCTATCATAATTGTCTCTCCTCCTGGGATCATTTTAAGCAGATCGTCTAATAAAGTTATTTCAGGCGACTCAAAGTTTGTCCTTCTAGGTCTTATATATACATTGAATAAGTGGGATATTATCTTATTTTTTCCCCCCATTACCAACCATAAAATGTCATCTGACTCTGTGTCTTGCATACGTATCTCAACATTTAGTGAGATTTTCACCCAGACAACCAGTCCCCCCGACGGTCTCCCTCTGGCAGCTGAAATTGCACTAATAAAGTAGGTTTTATATCCTAGCTTATACGGTGGGTCTTTAAGCCAAGTTTCTTGAAAGAGACAGACATGATATTGATCAATATAGTCCTGCCATTCCGGGTCTGTAAGCTTATTTTTTAAGCCTGCTACATTCCAGGAGATCATAGTGATAGGACCCCTCCCGATTGGGGTGATAGCATTAGAAGTAGGGCTCAAATATGCTGTCGTATCTTTCCTACGGGGCAGAGACTCCACTATATTCCCTGCCCTTGTTACATGAGGATCAAACCCTATGAGGGGCTCACCTACTATTGGGTCCCCAATTAGTCCCACTTGTGCCTGATCAATCTGGAGTAGTCAATCTACTCTTTCAAGATTGGAATCAGAGTTTCTATTTTGCAGTCCCTCCATGTCATTATACTTAGGCCTCGGGACTAGGGGTTTGGTAATGTAAGGTTCCGAACTGAACCTCATGGCATTGATCGTGGGGGCGGCGGTTCTCTGTTCCATGTCGATCAGGCCTCTGGATAAGCTTCCATCCTTGAGTGTTAATGCAATAACATCATGTTGCCCCATCCCCCCTGAGATTCTTTCTGCCCTCTTAATATCTGAATGAATTATGGATAGACAGTGTCTTTTGGTCCTAATCCAATGTGTAAGCTTATTCTTTAAGGAATCTTCGTCTTCACTACTATCTATGGCCAATTTTGGGACATTTAATAGATATACAACATTGGTCCTAATGGGAAACCTATCCCCCACAGAATACCGATTCCATGTAGTATAATAGTTACGGTCATGAGATGCTTGGGGATGGGTGATCTGGGTAAGCTCCACATTCCCCTTTTGGGGCCCTTTTACCAAACGGGATTCTCTACGTGGATTCCCTATTTTTTGGCATAGATCACTAGCATTACTTCTAGGGTAATTGCGTGGGCCAGTATTTTCCCCGTTTACCCCTCTCGTATATCCCTGCGGTTGCTGAAAAATCTTGGCTATAGCTGGGGTAGGGTTGGGGTTAGTAGTCAAATTATGAGAACGTGTGGGTCTACCTTGTGGCTGAAGTGATATAGGGGGGGTCTCCTTTTCGCACTGAGCTTTGTGGGTACCCCTACCCCCCCCCCCTTTTCCACAATATCTGATAGGGTTTTTACTTCAAGTTTCAGGTCCTTAACTTCCTGTATTAATCCAGAGAGTAGGTCATAGAGGTCTGCTATAGTTCTTGTTTTATGTTTTGGGGGATTCACTGATTCTAAGTTGCATGGAGAGATCCTCTCTCTAAGTACCTGTACAATTGGAATAGTTGGGTATAACTCGTTCAGCAATTCTCCCTCTTGTGTATTCTGTTCTTTATTACTATCAAGTTCTGCCAAGACTGCATATTTATTGGAACAAACAACTTCACACTCCTGTATGTGGCCCTTCTTCCTAGTACTATCTATGGAGCATAGATGTCTGGATCGAGTTGTAGCATCCTTAGGGCTACCAGACCTAATATCGGGTGATTCCTCCCCCTCTAGGTGACTAATAGTGTCTATTACTATATCTTCCTTTAGTTCAACTTTCTTTGTGTAGTAAGAGGTAATCTTTTTATCAGGTCCCTCCCGGACAGTGGCCCTACTACATAATAATGACTCTACCTCCTCAATAAGATCATCAATTTCGTCTATGGTACAATTCTCGCCCGCATTCCTGAGTTTTTTTGTAGATTTCTCTTTTCCCCTTGGGGGTTCTGATGCCTTACGTTTTCCCATGCTTTGAGCCACCTATATGATACTTCAGCTCTAATGAAACCCGAGGACAAATATGTATTTATGGACAAGAGTAGAAGTAGGTCTAGTGGGGGTAAGCCTAAATGATAAATACTGACAATGAATATGACAGGTATTTAAGTAAAGGTTTAACACTCAGAATTACAAGTAAATTTCTTGTAATACAGTAGAGAGACAGCGACCCTGCCCGGACCCACTTCAAATCTAGCAGGTAATAATAAGAAAAGCACTTTGCTGGGAGAGGGTGGCTTCCGTCCTAAGGCCCTCTATAAAAGGACCTTTTTGGCACAGTACCTTCAGGCGGCCAGCTACTTATGAGCTGCCTAAGCCGAGTGTCTTGATGTGAAAGTTAGGGGGGTGGCCCTGCCCTGCCTCTTCCTGGCAATGACGGGCAAGGACGGGCCCGCCCTTGGCCCGGGCTTTGCCCGGGCGCCGCGCGCGCGCGTCTCCCGACGGCTGGAGCGCTGTTGAAATTTAAAGGGCTCCTGCCCCTGGACACACCTCTTGACGCGCTTCCCGCGACGGCGGGAGCGCTGTTGAAATTTAAAGGGCTCCTGCCCCTGGACACACCTCTTGACGCGCTTCCCCTAAATTCATTTTTACACTGCTGGGAGGCCTGCTCCCTTTATAGGCTAACATTGGGGCTGCCCTCATACATTTTTTTGAGTGGTAGCTGCTGATCTGAAAGGAGTAGGATGGTCATATTTAGTATGGCCAGAATGGTGATACAAAATCCTGCTGACTGGTGAAGTTGGATTTAACATTACTATTTTAGAAATGCCACTTTTAGAAGGTGAGCATTTCTCTGCATTTCTCTGCACTTAAATCTTTCTGTGCCTTACAACCTACTTCTGGCTAAGTTTAGTTGACAGCTCCCTTGTGCATTCACTCAGACACACCCCAAACACAGGATACTCAGCCTCACTTGTATACATCTGCATTTTGAATGGATCTTCCTGGGTTGGGAGGGTGGAGGGCCTGACACCTGCATGTCAAAGGACAGTAGCCTGCCCTCACACAAAGGACTGCCACACCCCCTACTGGACCCTGGCAGACAGGATTGAACTGAAAAGGGTCCTTGTGCTCTTCTGAGCCACTCTTTGAAGTCTCCCCCACTTCAAAGGCACATTTGCGTATTTAAACAGGGCCTCTGCCTCTACCAACTTAGACACTTCCTGGAGAAGAGAACCTGAACCAGAACCTGCATCCTGCCAAGAAGACCTGCCTGGCTGCTCAAAAGAGTCACCTGTCTGCTTTCTATGAAGGACTGCTGCCTTGCTGTTGCCCTGCTGCCTTGCTGGTCTCTGGCTGTGGTGAAGAAGTGCTCTCCAAGGGCTTGGATAGAGCTTGCCTCCTGTTCCCTGAAGTCTCAGGACCTAAAAGACTTCATCTCTACAAGAAGGACTGTGTGACGAAATTCGACGCACAGCCTGCCAGAAACGATGCACAGCCTGCACCGCAGTGAAAATGTCACCGTACGTTGGACCGGAATGACACAGCGTGACTTCGCAATGAGGTGATCGATGTAGCGTCAGCGTAGCAAACAGAAATTCACCACATGGCCCCACTGGATCGACACACAGCCGAGCCGGAACGATGCAGCCTGACTTCCAGAGAGGAATCAACGCAGCGCCTGCCATGCGGTATAAAATTTGAGGCAACACCCACCGAATCGACGCAGCTTCTGTGACTTCATCCTACCAGTGCAGGAAATCCATGCATCGTCCCCAGGGCGTCTGAAAACCCTACAACCCGAAGAGGATTCACGACCGAACGCCAGAAATCGACGCACAGCAGTCCCTGTGTGGAAACTAAGCGACGCATCGCCGTGTGCGGCCCGAGAAATCGACGCACACCCTTTTGTTTCCACGCATCTTCTCCTCTGTGGTTCTTTGCGGAGATTTTTCATGCAAAGTAGGTACTTTGTTCATGAAATAGACTTTGTTTGCTTTTAAAAGACTTAAGACACTTTACATCACTTTTACAGTGATATCTCAACATGTACTTATTGCATTGTAATCGTTTTGACCTGCATCTTATCAGATAAATATTATATATTTTTCTAAACACTGTGTGGTGTATTTTTGTGGTGCTATATGGTGTTATTGTATGATTTATTGCACAAATACTTTACACGTTGCCTTCTAAGTTAGGCCTGACTGCTCGGTGCCAAGCTACCAGAGGGTGGGCACAGTATAATTTGGATTGTGTGTGACTTACCCTGACTAGAGTGAGGGTCCTTGGTTGGACAGGGGGTAACCTGACTGCCAATCAAAGACCCCATTTCTAACAATTATGATTGATTAATTATTTATTTTTTCTATATAACCACAATAAAGAAATATTAAAAATAGTAAATCAATTATGACATCATCTGTGATATGAATAGTGACATCTTAAATTACATCATTAATGACAAGACTAGTCATGGGGGCACAAGTTATAGTTACTTTAGGCTCCAAGTTAGTTACTACAGATTACTGTAATTGGTGAATTTCAGTGGTTTTGTTAGTTTAAAATTACATTTTCACCTACGTATATGGTTCTTCATAGTGCATAACTGCTGTGCGTACTTTCATAACGAAATGGTGAAATGGTGATTTATTATTGTTATTCATACCTCTGCAGCTGCACCTTTCCCACAAGAGAAACCAGGGGATTTGAGTGTGGTTTCAGGTTTCCACTGGGTAGTAATACTTAGGTCAGCGTTTTTTGTGTTGCTAATTAGTTTAGTCCCAGTTGCCAAAGCTCCACAACACTTTTGAAAAAGGTGCTACCTTTGTACTAGTTTGTGTAGTTTGTGCATGGCAAGGTTCTGGGTGATCCGTCAAGCGGTGGCTGAGAAAAAAGGGGGGTTCCCAAAAACGCAAAATCCCCATGCATTTTCCTTAGACCTCTTTAGGCAGGGCTAAATTAAAATCTGCTGAACAGAAGTACATCAAATTTGGCAGGAAGCTAGAACTTGGTCTGCAGATTGTGCCTTTTGTGATTTGGTGTAAATCTGTTATGTAGTTTTTGAGAAATTAAGGTTAAAATATAGTTGTACACCTGGATGGTTGGGTCTGGAAGAGGCTGACGAGAGCCCAGCGGGAGCACCAATTTGAAATTAGAGCATTCTGATTGGCCTTGGATTTTTTCTTCCCCTGAGCCATCTTGATCGTGCAGGAGTCAGACTCCCATTAATTTTGTTTTTGCTAACAGTCATTACAGGACTCAGGGAGTAAGTTTCCAGTCTCCAAGTTAAAAAAAGTAACAGGGATACCCTGCCACACTATTCCTCATGGGGGAGGTACAGAGGGAGCCCCAGGGCCTGAAATATCAGTAATTTGTGCCATGATCCTGCAGTAAACCTACAGGATAGAGGCAAAAAAAACAAAATGGAAGCCTGGGGTTGCATTCTTTAAATAAGGGGAAGAGGATGTAACCCCCTCCACCAAGCCCCTACAGGCCTTGGGGACCCCATCTCCCAGAGCCCTCACTTTATTAGAAGGAAGGGGGCATGCAACCCCTCTTCTTGAGCCTTCAATGGCCCGGGGGACCCGAGAATAAATTCTTCAGCTTGCTCAACCAAACCATCGCAAATGACGACAACGTTGTCAATATATCTTACCCATAGAACTATTTGGGAGGTATATATGTCATTGTTTTCCACCCACAGCACCTGCTTTTCTCACCAACCATGAATAGGTTTGCAAAGATGGGGGCAAAACAGGTTCCCACAGCTGCTCCTGAAATGTGATAGTAAAGTGTGGTATCAAACAGAAAAATATTCAGTTCAAGGCAGAATTTAATTATTCATCTGAGCATATTGGTGTGATCTAAGAATTTGATAGATCTGCTCATAAGGAAGAAAGTGCAAGCACAAATACCTTGCTGGTGCCTAATGCCCATGTACTGGGAATTAACATTATTTGTTATTATATAACTTCCTCCCCCATAAAGTCATGCATTTTAAGTCTGTTGTCTTACTATAGCATGATTGCATTGTAAAGACCTGTGGTGCAAAGAAGTGGTTGACATACATGGCAGAAGTAGATTGTGGGTGTCTTGGTCTTGTCTACTTTAAAAAACGAATACTTAACTTCACCTATGAGACTTCTATCTCTCCAAGCATTAAGAGCATCATGATATTTCAGAATAAAATCCCTATAATATGATTGCGCAATGACCTGGCAACACATGGTATAATTTAAGTGCTTATAAGCTTCCTCATAGAAATCTTTAATTTTCATAAGAACAATATTACCCCCCCTTCCCCTTATCAGATGGTTTTATGATAAGGATGGGATTACTAGTGAGTGGGTTTCTTTAGAGAGATTGTATGTAATGTGATATTTCTCTTCCCTCAGCTCACCCATCACTATATCCTGGTATTAATCTATCATATCATGTGGTTATTGGGGTTATATTGACTTGTAGGTTTCAAACCCATTTGAAAGCAAAAGACTAATTTAAATTCCATTTCTATTAGTTTATTCCTCAGGGGAAGATCTGATCACCCCCCTAAGTGTTTAAATGCTGCATGTAGACTGGCTTTGTGTGGTCTAGGTTCTAAAGAGTCAGAACCATATGGGTCTAGATGGTACAAGTAAATGAAATCATCATTCTCAGGAATACTGAATTTTTCATGGTTCATCAAATCAAAAGTGTTCGTATTTGATGATTTACATTTACCCTGTCTATGTATGTGAAGCAATTTTAGTTTGTGACAGAATAAAACAAAATCTATCCTAGATTGAGAGTAGTCAAAGTGTGCTGTAGTGCAGGAGGAATATCCCTTACTTGGAACACTACTCTCAATGTCAGTCAAAACAGATTTAGGTAATGATCTGCTTACCATTAATGTTGATTGCAATTCTTTTTTGCTGCCTCATTTTCTCATCCTCTGCTTCTTCCACTTTATCACCCCTTAAGACTGGCCCCCTTTGCCGTATACCTATTTTGTTTAAGTTAATAAAATTTCTCTGAAAAACTGCATGATTTGCTTGAACTATTTCGGATCCTGCTGTTTCCTCCAAGTTTGTGCTCATCTGTGAGTTAGATTTTGCTAAAAATCATTCTTGGGATCTTTGTAGTTGTGTGATTTTTAGTTGTTTTCTGGGTGCATCAAATCTCTTAGTAAAGGTGAGTATTCTCCCTTTAGCGTAGTCTTTCGTGTCCCTAAGGAATGTTCTCCATTTTTTGTTCTTAATCTCCTCTTCATATTTTCCAATCTTTTTTTCTAAAACTATAGGAATTCTTTCACAGTCTTTTAATCTTTGTGTGCATTAATTTCTTCTTGGAGTTTTGTCAGTTATTCCTTGATGGAAAAATACAAAAAACTGTTTTGAACAAGCAGTAATGAAAACAGAGGTTAAAAAATATATTGTCAAACAACAATATATGGACGTTATTCTCATTTTAATCAAACTCTATAAAGACATCCACCAAAATCCATCTCATGTATTGACTTTGTAACCAATAGTCAGTTTGCTTATGAAATTAAATAACATAGGGCTACATGCATGAAAGAATTGTTTTTGCAAAACCTTATGTTGACCAGTGTCAATGACACTGTTTGCGATTTGCCAGGGGGTCGCAAATGCCCTACCTCATGAATATTCATGAGGTAGGTTGCAAGTTGTGACCCCCTTGGGAATGGCCACCCTCACAGGGATGGTGGCCTGCTGGAGACAGGGACCACCATGTCGGTGACTGCTTTTAAATAAAGCAGTTTAAAAAAAAGGAAAACAAGATGCATTTCAAAAACAAAAAATGAAACGTTTCCGTAGGACCACTACCTGCTACTAAAAAATGTTTTCACTGCCACTCACAAAGGGGAAGGGGTCCCTTGGGGACTCCTTCCCGTTTGCGAATTGGTTAGCACCTGTTTGACACTGGTGCTAACTGAGATTGTTTTGAGACCGCATTTGCGGTCACAAAACAATCATACATGGGAATGCGACTCGCAATTAGGAAGGGAACACCCCTTCCTAATTGAGACTCGCAATCCCTTTTTGCGATTCAATAGTTTACTGAATCGCAAAAATGGGTTTCAAAATACCAAAGTGCATTTTGTACGTCACAAATGGCCCGATTCGCTGTTTGCGATTTGCAAAATGCTACGTACATGTAGCCCTTAAAGCCTTAGAATATGTTCCACCAACTCAGTTAATAAAATATGATTACTTACTTTTAGAATCACTATTCTATTGTAGCAATGAAGAAAAACTAGACTGTTTCAAATACTTTTGGTTTGGTTGCATGACCTTTTCAGGGCACAGATGCCAAGCAAAGTTCCACATACTCTGGATGGAATGTTTATAACAGCACTCAAAGCTGTGAGGCAAAACCCAATAATGCAGTGAAAGGGTGTTATAACTCCTACCAAGGCACACTTGGAAAAAGCCACCCTATAATATATTATAAAAAAGAAGACAGGTATCAGTGCCGATGCAAATAGTAAGCTTTAACCCAAACGTGTGCCATAAAAGTTCCAAGCAAGCTTGACAAATACATAAAATGTTAGCCTCAAAAGTCCATGTCTTTGAAAAAATAAAGGACTAAATTACCTTGAAATGATAGCGCAAACGTTTCTCCAACCTACTCCACCAAAAACATGATAGAACACTCTGAGAAATGGGGTTGTAGGTTGACTGGGGTGTGAGCCATGGTTAAGCAACAGCCACAATCCCTTGCAGGGTGAACCTCAAAAAGTTACTAATGTAAGCTGTGCTTAACTCTGGATAGCTTGGCACAAAAAAACTGTTAGGCTAAACTTAGAGGGAATGTGTTAAGTTTTTATGCAGTACACTAACAGCAATACAGTGAAAACACAACTCAATAAAAATTTAGAAAAAATTAGAAAATTGAAATACATTATTTGACACCAAACCCATGAAAATCCAGTTAGTAGAATCAGAGTTCTGAATATTTAAAGTTTAAGGTTCAAAATAGCAAGACCTCGGTTTTGGAAAATGGCAACCTGCATACCTTTAGCACCACAACCAAGGGTCCAGGAATGGATGAAGACTTCTCGGGGGTTAAAGCCCCACTCAGGCTGAGTCCAGGTACAGGTTTAAGATGGTGGAAATCTGTTATGTCCCTGTGGCTCAGAACAGGAGACCAGTTAAACTTACCCTTGGAGTTATTTCTGAAGTCCTGGGTTCTACAGCTGGGCTGGCCTCTGAAAATTCCAAGCAGGCTCCAGGCAGCAGAACAGTCCTTCCAGGTACAGCAGCAGTCTGGCAGAGTGCACAGCAGGTCACAGCAGCAGGCAGTCATGTGAGAGTCCTTCCGCAGGTCCAGTAATGAACTGAGGAGAGGGTTTGAGAGCCGGATTTTTACACCCTTATGCCCTGCTCCTAGAAGTTGAGAGAAGTTTCCACAAGGGTTCTCTGAAGTTCCAGGAGTTCCCTTCCTTCCCTGTCCTGGCTCCTAGTTGGCTGCACTGACAGTACAGGGCAATTAGGCATTTTGTGTGGTGGCAGAGTCCAGCCTATTCAGCTGCAAGTAGGGCTGTGCTCAGCTCTGCCCCCTCATCAAGTCAGTTACTGGCCCATTCAGGCTCTGCTAATCCTGTTATTGTGTGACTGCCTGGGATGAATTCACAAAGTCTTAACTATCCGTTACACCCAGTGATGTGACCTAAGGCAGGCTACAGTCACAGAGGTCTAAGGGAAGGAATATAGCAACGTTCATGAATTACAGCTTATTAAATAAAAAGTGTGTGCCCTACCTTTTATTACACAGCAACCTGCCCTATAGACTTCCTAGGGCCTACTTTAGGGGTGACGTATATGTAATAAAGGGAGAGTTTAAGGCTTGGCAAAAGATTGTAAAGTCCAAGTTGATATGGCAGTGGAACACTGCCTTCATGGTGCAATAGCAAAGCTGGGACAAGTTTTAAGGTGCTACTTAAGCGGGTGGCACAAGTGCCGCAGGCTCACTGATAGCATTTAACTTACAGCTCTAGGTATATAGTATACCACTCTATAAGGGGCTTACATATAAATTAAATATGTAATTCAAGTGTATGCCAATCAGACCATGTTTAGGGGAGTGTGCACACTCAAATCAGCACTGGTTAGCAGTTGCAAAGTCCTAATACTGACAGGGCAAAAATCCAGACAAGATGGAGGCAACCAGGCAAAAAAGTTGGGGGTAAACAATTCTAAGGGTGACAGGTCTAACAAACACTGAACTAAAAAACATAACTAAACAATGCAAAAAGAAAACCTGAATAAGTATTTCTTAGTTTGTAAACACATAAAATAAAAAATATTTCATCCTGTAAATAAAACAACTTAAAAAACGAAAAGCATATAATCAAAAAGATATGAGAGATACATTTATTTTTTACCTTTAAAATGTTACTCCTAAAAAATCATAAACATACAAACAAAGCAGCAATTAACATATATGCATAAAATATTTAATTTATATACATTACAAAATTATGAAACCATAGCATTTCAGCATTCAAATTCACAATACAAAGCAATATATTATATCATTCTACACAAACACAAAATGAAACACAATCATCATAAAGTATTAAATAACGCATTAGTTTAGTAGCTGAAGATCACCTAACATACACTTCCTAATCCACATACATAAATCCAATGTAAGTAATTCCCCAACAATGAAAAAATCCCTTTTAATTTTAAAGTAACCCATTGAACAAATCCATACCAATCCAAGGAATCTCTGTCAAACGTAAAAAAATAATAATACTTAAAAAAGAAAACAATCCAGAAAAAATAAACGAAAAATAAAACCAAATGTTAAAAGCCCTTTTCTTTTCAAAAGTAAAAGAAAAGGCATCCTGGACAGCAGAATCTTTTTTCAAATTGATCTACTTCACTTGTAATGAAATAGAAAATACCTTCCCACTCAGAAAACTATAAAACTGTAACGTCAAAAAAGCAATATTCATACACTTCTTACATAACAGAACTACAATAACATAACTACAATAAACTGGTAAAAAACACTAACTAAACTTTATACTGAACTCTAATGTACACACAACACTTAATATAATAAAATACTAACCTACACTAACCACAATATGTACTGTAAACCCACTAACTTCAACATACACCCACACAACCTACTACTAGAACTTAAATGTAGAAAAATAATTCTCATTACTTGAAATGCTGAACCACATGACCAGATCCACCGTCTTCATCAACCCTCTCTGGAGATGAAAAGTTAAATGGACTACAAAAAAGACTTAGGAGCTCATTACTAGTTTGCCATTCTGTGGACCTCTATGGCGGTGTTGGCGGCTGGACCGCCATCGGGTTGGCGGTCGACCGCCTTATTATGAGTCATGCGGACCTATGGAGCAAAGACTGCCACAGTCCCGCTAACATCCTAGGCAGCACAGACCACTGCGGTCACGAAGAAGCACAAAGAGGCTGGCGGGTCCTATGTTGCCGCCAAATACATTATTGACATGCAACACAAACACCGCTACCATTAAACAGCCCTGCAATGGACACACATGACAACTGGGTGGGGAGCAACAGGGAAGGTCGTAATAGAACCGGGGTGGCGGACAAAGATGGTACAGGGGTATACCCCGATTAGTCTGCTGCTACTAGGTAGTGGCCACTGGAGGAAGATTCTGATGATGAAGATGACTTTCCGGTCTCCACTGTGGCTCTTCCCTCACCATCTGGGCCACTGGGTCCATCTGTGTCTGCGGTGTCTTCACCCGAGCTCTCGTGGCCAGATGCGCACCCAAGCGGCTGTGCCCTGTCTCCTTCGCTTCCCTGGGCTGATGCTGCAAATAAAAAGAGAAATAGGGTCATCACATGTCCATGATCACAATTGAACAACAGCTCTGATTAACAGACATTACCATAATGTCAAGTAGGCAGCAGCATCAAATTCCACTTAAGTGGCCCATGCATGTGCCATACCACATTCATAAATGCCATCTAAATTGTCAACAGTTGTGCAAGGAAAATCAGGATCTCAGACAGATACAATTGCATGGCTGAAGTTGTGCAATCACAGTAACCTTTGAACTAGTAGGAGACCTCATCACCTTCAAAGCTTTGCCCCATGGAGCAGACCCCAGTTACCTGTTGTCATACAATAGCAGGCCAATGCCAACTGCATTCCCACAGAACCCACACAAGATCATGCACACATCTATTTGTCACATGCGTAATGACCCAACAATAAGAAATGATGCTCCAAAATCCTGCCATGTTGCTTACAAAAGTACAGTAACCTAGAGAAGGTGACATGGAAATACTCATGTCACACTGGAAGCAGTTCCACAATGCATATTTCACCAAGTGATATTTGTCCCAATGGAGTCATGGAGGTAGTACTAATGTTGCTCAAGTAAGCCACACATGTGGCATGGAAATGGACACTGTCGACATCATGTGCAATATGTCAGGGAGAAATGTCCGTAAAATCCACAACACAATGGATCAGCAAGCCCCAGGGAAATCACCACTAATGTCTTGCACCCTTACAATGACATACTCCGAGTGCATCAGTAGAAGCCATTAGTCCCCTGGATGTTGGAGAGGCGCAGAGATTTGTAAGTACTTGTTGAAGGCCCTCAACATGTTACCCAATTGGAGGCTACATCATTGTCTCCATTGTGGTCATGCAGTGCCAGGTGTCCGTGGATAAATTATTTTACCCAAACACATGTGATTTCAACATAACTGTAAGTCACTCCATGATGCATGCCAACAGTCAGGTTGTAGATCTTACCCATTTCACATTTGCAGTCCAGTTTGCTATATGATGCCACATCAATGGCATAGAAATGCACATTGTGGCTCAAAACTCTAGGCCTATCTATCTTGTACATGCCAAATGACATATGTGTCTGCCGATAAACAATGGTGACACACTACTGTATGTGGCACAACATGAAATGTACTCCCATTGTAAATGTCTTATTCCACACACAGGTTGTCATGCACAAATGTAGTAATATTTGTGTTTTGACAACTGATACCACGTTGCTCCACGTTGCAACATGTTGAACTTAGCTTAGCTGTCCACCGTCACATTAGCGGTCACCAGCTACATACTCCATTTTGTATTCAGCCTAGCCTTAGCTTCACCGCCACGTTAAAGCTATAAGTATTTTTCCGTGCACAACATGTTATGCAATGTGTTTCCGATCATGTTTTTATTTACGTGTCTGCGAGTTCTTTCTCTTCAAGGGCTAAGGCATGATGTGGGGGAGTTAGAGTGATAAGGATATGCTAGGATGATGTTTATGGCACAGCAGGGAACTGACCTGAAATAGCCAGTATTTTTTAACAAAAACTTGGAGCGGGAGGGGTTTTGTAGAAATCTCTTCTCTGGCTTGTTTAAGGTATATAAGAGACCGAAACCAGAATACAGACATCATCCCATCAACACAGGTAGACCATGCATGAAACAGCAGCTTACAAATATTTTGTTAAAGAGAAAGAGACACATGCTGACATGTAGGTACAAGGAATGTTGGCAACAGTGATGACACATAAATCATGTCAATGACATTCCCCACTTACCAAGGGAAAATATTGATTGGTAGCTTCACTCAAAATACAATGTATGCTCTGTCACATGTATGATGGTCATCTTCACATTACAGTCTGTAGGACAGTGATCCATCATTTCCTGACCTTTGGCCTGTAAGACTGAGGAGTGGTCTGTTGCATAGTCTTTACACTGCAACAACAATCAGTACTTGATTGATCACTGTATACAGCCATACATTGCCCCTGGAGAGCAAGTTGTTTGCGGATTATACACAGTTGGGTGCTAGGTCCCTGGCCCAATAGGCAAGGGGCATCAGTATACAACAAATGACATGTCTAGACAAACAATCACTCATCTACTGTGTTACATATGGCTTATCCCTAATCATCAGGGGAAGCTGTCGTACCTAACACATTCACATTGCAATGTAACAGGCAGGAATATACCCTGAACTCACTCCCCTGTGGCTGCTCTGCTGTCCTCAAATGCCCATCAAAGTCTGGGTAGGCCACCGCCAGAATGCAGGCAATTGGGGGGGTCTTAGTCCGACGGGCACCCTTCCCACGTTAGGGGGATAGCCCCATTTAGACCTCTGCAATTTTTCAGGCCCAGCGTCTCAGGTCCTCCCACCTTTTCCTGCAGTGGACCTTTTTGGCAATGGCTCTCCATAGTTCCTTTTTATTATAGGTTTTGGCCTGCATGGATGCAAAAGACAAATCAAGAGATTATAATCATAAGTTTCAACACAAATGGTTGAGTCACATACATGTCAGTAACAAAGAGCTAGGGCTTTTCTGTTTGTCAATACTCCCCAGGTGTGAAACACACAAGCCAGTAAGTACAGGGACATGACTAGAGATATATGTATTTGCATCTGCAGACTTGCCCACTAATCTGCTCATGGCCTACTATGACTAAGCAAGCTTACTTGCTCATGCCCTAGCAACTGGTACTGTGACTTGAGCCACTATGAAACACTACACACCTATGTGACTTCTGAAGCGTAAAATCATTAGATATGAATGGACCAACACATTCACACTCTGTGAGAATGACTCACTGCATGCAGTCCCTACAGGCAACTGCCAGAGTACAAACTTCAACATTACACATGAGTAACAATCAAGGCGCTGGCATGATCGCTACAGAAAGTGTCTTCCTTGTGCATGTGTGGACATGTGGCCTACCAAACGCAGACTCATGCCACTTCTGGTGGTGGGATTCTGTGTTATGTACCTGTACCATATATCCTACAGAGATGGCATCCAACAAACAAAGGCATGCATTGTACAGTTTCTGCTATGTGACCAAGCTACTGAGTCATATGTCATGGCCTCCCAGGAATCAACACAATGTCTGCAATCTGGGACCGTCAGCTAGACAACAGAGCTGTGGAAGTAAGAGACGTGTCACGAGTCTATGACACACATTCACAATGATGCTAAATGTACATATGGACTAGATTAATGATTTACCTCTGAACACATTCCTAAGCTAGTCAAAGGAATGAGGCATTCTGTGCAGGGTTTGCCACCAGAGCCTCATATTGGCTACATGACAAGATCTGCTGGCATACAGGGAGTAACCACAGAGACTCTACCACAGCATAGACTAGGTCCCTTATTGGGAGATACATTTGACAGGCCCTGGTGTCTTCAGGCTGAGCTCACAGAACCTACATGTCACTCCATTCCCCTTGCTTACATACATGACAGTACATCAAGTAGCCAACAGCAATTTGGCATGTGTTTTGTGTGCAGCAACCTGAAGGGCAGAGTGACTCATGACGTGCCTTCCACAGTTTAGCTAGAGCATATGTGGTTTGAAAGATCTGTGGCAGTATACACATTGCTCACTTAACTCTCATCTGACTCATACAACATGCATACACAGCTTATGCTGTCATGAACTTACATGGTGTCTGACATTTACAATAATCATGAGGAAGGAGATTTCAGTGGATGGCAGTAATGTCTCCATTACCTAGTTATATGCTTCCAACACAAGGAGGACATAGAACCACAAAAACCTCACACAACACAATGTGACTGAACCTAACATACGGCACTGGCCACCAGTACTTGCACATTATCCATCCCTTTGACTGCAACATCAGGCACATGACTAGTCTAACTGACACACATGGGCACATTCTAGCCTGTGAGGAGGGAAAAGTGGTGAAGTACAGAGAAAATTGTGCACCTGAGGTACTTACCTGCTCCTCTGCTGAGCCATAGAGCTGCCCATACAGGAGTAGGACCTCAGTCACAAGCCTCTCCAGCTCCTCTGATGAAAAGGCAGGGGCCCTATCCCCTGGTGGACATGGCATGATTGCTCCCAGAGGTGGCACACAGCAGCTCAGGTCATGGAGGTCTTGCTGGCAGCAGTATCAGGAGTCAAGTAAGTGAATCCGCAGAACATGGCAGCCACATCGCCATGTACGAGGTCGCCACCTGCAGTGGACACAGCCATTGGCTTACGACCACCAATAGCAACAACGTTAGGCTATGACTGTGTACACCGTGGTTGTAACCACCTACCGCCATGATGACTTCCGTCTTCGGTCACGAGTGGTTCCTAATGTCCAGTGGAGTAGGTCAGGCAGCGGCCATTTTGGCAGCCTGAAATGCTGTAATGGGCTTTAGAAACTGCATCACACCTGCAAAAAAGAATTTTTGACCTCACAATCATGCTTATCCTGTCTTGTCATCTAGGACCTACGACTCAAACACCATTGTAGCATGTTGCAGGGAACAGATGGCACAGTCCACCACCGCCAATGGTCATTTTGGCGGTTGGGATATGCAGTCAGGTTTCGAAGGGCAATTGTGTTGCACATCATTGAGTTTGGTCCATATACACATTGTGGACATGTGTGGAAAACCATGGGGGGTCACATGCAACCCATGTGTTATTTGTAGCTGTGAAGTATAATGTTTATCATCAGAAATGCCTTGTCACATGATATCATTGACATGCATCTTGTATATTGCTGTGGACACACTGACTAATATTAGAAATCATGTCTTGTCATACATAGGTACCAAGGGAGAGGTAGGATGCGACCGTCTCCTGTCAGACCTTCAGACCATACAGCAATGCCATATAATAACATATTACTGCCTAGATAGGCAGAAAATAGTGGACTTATGTCATCAGTTGGAGCGAGATCTGATGGCAGCTATTAGTTATCCAACCAGCATACTACCCATTGAACAAGTCGTGTCAGTATTGCACTTTCCAGCCACAGGGTCCTTCCAACATACAGTAGCCCTAGCTGCTGGTATTTTCCCAACCTATGTTCAGTCTGGTGTTGAAGGATGTAGTCTCAGCAATGTTGAAACACCTTGACAGCTATATCTGGTTTCCCGACATGAGGATTTAGTCCATGTGAAGGCTGACTTTTATGGTTTTGCACGTATCCCACATGTAGTGGGGGTCATTGATGGCACACATAATGGCTTGGTCCCACCACAGGCCAATGAACAAGTATATCACAACAGAAAGAACTTCCATTCCATCAATCTGCAAGTTGTCTGACGTGCGGATCTCTATATTTCTCATCTCTGTGCCCATTATCCTGGTTCAGCCTATGATTCCTTCATAATGCAGAACATCACCATACCCCAGCTGATGTCACAACTCTACCCAGAGAGGGCCTGGCTGGTTGGTAAGTCACATCTGTCCCATTTGTGTGTGTGCAATGTCAGGTGCTACAGCCATGAGGTGAGTGACTCATTTTTGCACATATGTCTCATTACTTAACAGGAGACTCCACATATCCAAACTGTCCTGGGTTGTTGATGCCACTAAGGAATCCCACTATGCCAGGGGAAGTCTGATTCAATGAGGCCCATGGAAGAAGAAGGTGGGTAGTGGAGCTGGTCTTTGGGCTCCTGAAGGCCAGATTTAGGTGTCTTGACTGGACTGGTCGAGCCCTCCTCTACTCACCCAGAAAAGTGTGTCAGATCACTGTGGCGTGCTGCATGCTCCACAACATTGCCCTGTAGAGGAATAGCCTGTCTATCCCAGAGGAGAGGGAGCTTGCCATGCCATCGGGTGAGAATCCTGAAATGCCAATTGAGGATAATAGTGCTGAAGAGGAAGATCTCATCAACAGCTTCTTTTCATGAGTGTAAGTATGTCATGTGATGTAATAAATGTGACTGTACAGTGAACTGTAGTTGTGAGAATGTGTGGAGTTGAGTGTTTTAGCAACAACTAGGGATCTGATACGCTGCAATATTTAGCCAAAGACTGCTTGAGGAGTTAGCCTTTAACATACCCTCACCTTGATAATGTTGCTTTGCTTGTGTCAGTTTCAGTGCAATGTAATTACATTTCCAGTAGCTTGCTATGTGATTTGTGTAATAGGTATGTTTTCAAGCCTATACTCCTTGTTTTGTCTTTGTACAGGTACCTTCATCCTGACATTCTTATGTGGGCATTTCAGAGTTGTGACATTGGCAGGTATCTAATGCTGTTCTTGGATAGAAAGTGGACAAAGATTGTTCCAGGTAATGTAGGTCACAGATTTGAGGTGTAGAAGACCTGTACCAAGGAAACTTGCACGGTGTTTGGACTGGAGGTCATAAGTGCACATTGGACTTGTTTTGTATGCTGTGTTGGGCCAATTGCATCATGTGTGCCATCATGTGGGCATGAAATATGTAGTCATCTATTGCGAGCAAGTCATTCACCCTTCACATTGGCTAAACACTATCCTAGCATGACTTGTATGTGGCTGTAGATATGTTTCATTATTGCAGACCACAGTGCCTGTGCCACAACACTGACATATGTTTGTGTCATATCACCAGATGCATTGTTATTGAATTATAATGGGCCTGTGATCAGGGACTGTTGTACTGCCATCTGTCTGTATCTTGGATGATGTGATGGTGGATTACTTTGGTGTGGTACGTGATAAGGCTCAAGCTGCTGACATCATGCACTTCAAATGTTTGCCTATTCTACAGGACAATGTCTGACAAATCTCTCCCTTCCATGGCATTGGGGGCTGTACCCTAGAATATGTACTTTGACTCAGTATGAGTCACACATGATTATGTCACAGAGGTCCAGACATATTATCAGCCTATGTGCTGTACACTGGAATAAAATGTTTGGTGTGACCCGACACCTTTACACACGTGCTTGTGTATAATGAATGTAATCCTGAGCAGGGTACTATGGGCCACATGTACGAAATTCAGGTTTTGCGAGTCGCAAATTGCAAGTCAGAGCGACTTGCAATTTGCGAATCGCAAAACCTGATGTACAACAGTGTCAATGACACTGCTTGCGATTTCCAATGGGGTCACAAATGACCTACCTTGATTATTCATGAGGTAAGTCGTAATTTGCGACCCCATTGAGAATGGCCACCCTCACAGGGATGGTGGCATGCTGGAGACATCAGACCACCATGTCTGTGACGGCTTTTAAATGAAGCAGTTTAAAAAAAAAAATGCAGCCTGTTTTTCTTAAAGTAAAACGAGATGCATTTCAAATACTAAAAATGAAAAAGTTTACTTTTCATTTTTTCAGAACAGGCAGTGGTCCAAAGGACCACTGCCGGTTCTGAAAATATATTTTCTCTGCCATTCACAAAAGGGAAGGGGTCCCATTCCCGTTAGCGAATGGATTAGCACCAGTTTGAAACTGGTGCTAACTCCGATTGTTTTGCGACCGCATTGGCGGTCACAAAACAATCATACATGGGACTGTGACTCGCAATTAGGAAGGGAACACCCCTCCTAATTGCAACTCACAAACCCTTTTTGCGATTCGGTAAATAAATTACCGAATCGCAAAAATGGGTCTGTACATCCCAAATAGCATTTTCCAAGTTGCAAATAGCCCGATTCGCCGTTTGCGACTAGAAAAATGCTTGGTACATCTGGCCCTGTGTACCTAAAACATCGCTCCTTGCACAAAAAAGTAATGTCTTCATCACATGGTTCACATGGTCTTACATCTCTACATAGCAATATGTTGAATGTAAGCAAGCAGACAATGGGTCTGTGATGGGTAAGTTTATACAGTGTTGATGCAGTAAATAACATTTTGACAGAAAAGAGGAAATAATATTGAAGTGAAGGTGTCAGTCATTGTGAATTAAATCATTGGAGTAGATGCCACACCATTTGTAGTCGAAAGTCCAGAGTACTCCTCCTATTAAGGAGGAGGTAGGTGGTTGAGGATCAGTCAACAGAGTGAATGTATGGCACACAAAGGAGTACATTTAGAAAGCGGTCACTTGCTGGCAGTGGTGGGTTTCTTGCCATCCGCACCTCCCGGATTCTTCGCCGCATGTCCCCGCTTGTGTGGTAGGAGGGATCTGCTGCTACAGAGGCAGTCGTGTCTGGAGCTTGCTCCTCTGGCAGGGCCTCCCTTCCAGTGGCTGGCATCAGTGAAGAAGTGCCTAGTGTTGATCCACTAAAGGAAGAGGCAGAGTGGTGCTGTAGAGCCCTGCTCAGGGTGGTGTTGATGTCCCTCTTCACTTCTGTTAGGGAGGCCATGTTGGTATTGTGAGCCTCCCACTGTTCAGGCATTTTTCTTGTGCAGGTCCCTCTATAGCTGCTTGATTTCCTGGAGTTCGGGTACTACCTGGCCCTTCATGGCTTAGGACTCCTGATAGACCCCCAAGATGTGGCTCATGGTGTCCTGGCCATGAGCAACCCCAGTGGCCTTATCCCACTGGCCCACAGCATCCCTCTCATGCACCCAACCCCCACAGACCTGTGCCCTTGCCACAGGGTTCCCTCTCCCACTGGGTCATAGATCCTTATTGTCAGAAGTGTTGCACTACAACTCAGGATCCAGGACAGGGGGGCGTGGGATGGTGGACACTGTGCTCGGGTCACAGGTTGGGGGGTGAATGGTTGCCTACGATGTTGAGGCAACCGGGCTGGGAGGTGTTGATGTGGTCACAGTGAGACTCACTGCTGGTGTCTGACCAGGTTGCCCAGATGGGCCAGAACTGTCCTCCACTTCCAGATATCCAGGCGTGCCTTCTTCACTGAGGGCTTCATCCAGGGAGACAGTGGTGGTCTCTTCTGTGGCCTCTGTGAACCCAGTGGTAGCTCAACCTGTTGATGATAAAGATACAATGTTATAGGATGTATTGTGACATCTACCTCCAACAATTTAGTGTTACCTTCAGCGTAAACATTGTACAAGGTTATTTTGCAGTTAATCATATTGTGGCAAGTAGCTATGAAACTAGTTGTATTGACCTGACATTTGTGAAGCATGCCAATTCCATCTAAGTCAAGTAGCTGCTAAAATGTGCAGGTCATTAACCCTTGGGAGAATGGCCTGAAAAGGCCATCTTGTCACCAATGCAAGGAAAACAATGGTTCAGCAAGATAAGTCTTTAGCAATTTGGAGGCCTAGTTGATTTTTATGCAGGCAGGCCCAGGAGTTTGTTGTATATGTGACTGGAGTTGTCATGTGGTCAGTGCATTGTGAATGTGTCTGCTGCCACTACTATTCTGGTGATGTATCTTGAGGCCCTTAGGATCATTGTTTTGCACACTGGGGGCCATATTTATACTCTGTTTGCGCCGGATTTGCATCGTTTTTTTTACGCAAATTCGACGCAAAACGAACTCCATATTTATACTCTGGCATTAGACGCGTCTAGCGCCAAAGTTCATGGAGTTTGCGTCATTTTTTAGCGTGGACACCTACTTTGCGTTAATGATATGCAAGGTAGGCGTTCCCTTCTAAAAAATGACTCTGAGGCATGTGCGCCGTATTTACACTCCCGGGCAAAAATGACGCCCGGGAGTGGGCGGGTCAAAAAAAATGACGTCCTGCCCTTTTTTTTAGTTGTTTTTAGCGCCTGGTCAGGGCAGGCGTTAAGGGACCTGTGGGCTCGGAAGGAGCCCAGAGGTGCCCTCCCATGCCCCCAGGGACACCCCCTGCCACCCTTGCCCACCCCAGGAGGACGCCCAAGGATGGAGGGACACATCCCAGGGAATTTAAGGTAAGTTCAGGTAAGTTTTTTTTGTTTTTTGTGGCATAGGGGGGCCTGATTTGTGCCCCCCTACATGCCACTATGCCCAATGACCATGCCCAGGGGACATAGGTCCCCTGGGCATGGCCATTGGGCAAGGGGGCATGACTCCTGTCTTTGCTAAGACAGGAGTCATTTAAATGGGGGTTGGGAGTCAAAAAAATGGCGCAAATCGGGTTGAGGCGAAAATTTTGCCTCAGCCTGACTTGCCCCATTTTTTGACGCCCAAGCTCCATATTCCCCTACGCCGGCGCTGCCTGAGTAAGTCATTTTTTTTTACGCACACCAGGCAGCTCCGCCGGCTAACGCCGGCTAACGTCATTGAATAAATACGGCGCCCGCATGGCGCTTCAGAATGGCGTTAGCCGGCGTTAGATTTTTTTACGCACAACTGCGTTGGCGCAGTTGTGCGTCGAAAAGTATAAATATGGCCCTGGGTAAGCTGTCCTTCCTATCCTTGGTAGTTTCATCTTGAGTTAGCTGTTCAAGAGGGAGCTAGATGGCCAGACACATCTCTGATTTGAACATGATCTATATATTGGTCCCTCCCAGGTGAGGAAACTTCAATTGAGAGTTAGCAGGCAAGGGTATCTGGACAAGTGACCACTGTCCTTGTGTTTGGAATTACTGAAACAGTGTCTCCTGTCACTCTCCATACTGCAAACACTTGACAAATGGTATCCTCCCAGGTGAGTAAACTTCAATTGAGAGTTCATACATAGATAGATTTGGGCACGTGAACATTGTTTTAGTAATTGGAGTTAGAGACACAGGGCCTATTGGGCTTAGCATTCTGGTCACTCCCTTTGCTTCTCACCACCGTACAAATGTTATCCTCCTAGGTGAATAAACTTCATTTGAGAGTTAAGAAAAGGGGTATTTGGGCATGAGAACACTGGGCTAGCGTTTGGAGTTGGATAGACAGAGCCTCCTGGCATTAGCAGTCATGTCACTCCCTCCACTTCATACACTTGATAAATGTCATCCCCACAAATGAGTACACTTCATTTGTGAGTTTAGAAAGAAGGGTATTTGGAGAACTGAACCCTGGACTGGTGTGTTGAGTTAGTAAAACAGTGCCGCTTGGCCTTAGCAGTCATGTACTTCCCTATACTACACACACTATACAAATATCATCCTCCCGGGTGAGTACACTTCAATTGAGAGTTAAGACACAGGGGTCTTTGGAGGAGAGCACACTGGGCTGGTGGCTGAAGTTACAGAAACAGTGCCTACTGGGAGTTACAGTCACTCTAGGGCACACACTTGACCATTGTTTTCCCCCCAGATGAGGAAACTTAATTTGAGACTGCACTAACAGATGTATTGGGGCATGTGATGACTGTGCTGGTGGTTGGAGTTCCAGATACAGTGGCTCTTGTGAGTTGCAGTCATGTCACTCTCATTACTCTCCAATCCTTGACAAATGGTATCGCCCCAGGTGAGTAAACTTCTTTTGGGAGTGGGTTGCCAAACTGCGATCTTTGGACAAGAAATCCCTTGCTGGTGTTTAGAGTAACAAAAAGAAGGCCTGCTGGGAGTTGCAGTCATGTAATTCTCTCTGGTACACACACACTATACAAATGTTATCCTCCCAGGTGAGTACACTTCAATTGAGAGTTAAGACACAGGTGTCTTTGGACAAGAGACCACTGTGCTGGTGTTTGGGGTTACAGAAACAGGGCCTCCTGGTATTAGCAGTCATGTCAGTCCCTGTGCTACACACTATACAAATATTATACCCCCAGGTGGGTACACTTCATGTGTGAGTTACCAGACAGGAGCCTTTGGAGGAGAAGACACTGAATTGGTGTTTTGAGATAGTGAAACAGTGCCTCCTGGGAGTTGCAGTCAGGTTATTCCATCTACATCACACACTCGACCCATGTTTTCCCCCCAGGTGAGTATACATCATTTGTGAGTGGACAGACAGGGGTATGTGACCACTATGCTGGTGTTTGTAGTTAGAGAAACAGGACCTGCTGGGAGTTGCAGTCATGTAACTCCTTGCACTACACACACTATACAAATATCCTCCTCCCAGTTGAGTACACTTCAATTGAGAGTTAAGTCACAGGAGGCTTTGGACAAGAGAACACTGGTCTGGTGTTTGAAGTTTCTGACACAGGGCCTGTTGGGAGTTGCAGTCATATCACTCCCTCTAGTTCCCAACACTTGACAAATGGTATACTATCAGGTGAATGAAGAACATTGGTGAGATTACAAAGAGGTATATTTGGGAAAGTGAGCCTTGTGCTGGTGTTTGGAGTTACAGACACACGGACTGGGAGCTGCAGTCATGTAACCCCCTGTACTACACACACTATACAAGTGTTAACCTCTCAGGTGAGTCCACTTCAATTGAGAGATCACAAACAATGGTATTTGGATAAGAGAATACTGGACTGATGGTTGGTTTTACAGACAAAGGGCCTTCCTGGCCATGTCACTCTCTCTAGTTTGACAATTGGTATCCTCCCAGCTGAGTAAACTTAAATTGTGAGCTGCAAGACAGTGGTCTTTGGACAAGTAAATACTGTTCTGGTGTTTGGAGTTACTGAAACAGTGCCTCCTGTGAGTTGCAGTCAAGTCACTCTCTCTAGTACACACACTTGACCAATGTCCCCCCCCCAGGTGAGTACACTTCAATTGAGAGCTCACTAAAAGATTTATTGTAGCATGGGATCACTGTGCCAGTGTTTATAGTTACAGGACAAGCTTTTGCTGGCAGTTGTAGTCATGTCAGTGCCTGTAATACACACACTTAATAAATGTTATCTGACCAGGTGTGTACCCTTAAATTGATAGGTACCAAACAGGGGTATTTGGAGAAGTGACCAATGGTCTGGTGTTTGGAGTTATAGAGTGGTGCCTGCCCGGAGTTGGAGTCATGTAAGTCCCTGTCGTATATACACTATACAAATGTCATTTCCCCAAGTGAATATACTTCAAATGTTAGTTGCCAAATAGAGGTCTTTGGAGTAGTGTACAATGGGTTGGTGAGTGGAGTGACAGTAAAAGTAGCAAAAGGTGAACTGTGGGCATGCATGACATAGCATTTTGGTGACATATGTTTGTGTTGTGACTTACCAGACTCTCCTCCCCTAAGTATTCCTGTCAAGCCCTCAGGATGCAGGTTGGCCTTAGACCTTCTCCTTTCAGGGAAAGATATGTAATGAGGCACTGGGAGGGCCACCACCAGTCTTCTTGGCCTGCAGCTTGTGCCTGGAGACCGGAGGTCGTTCCACCTCCTCCTAATGTCTTCCCTTGTGCCCACGGTGGTGCCCACAGCATTGACTCTGTCGATGATCCTGTCCCACATTTCCATTTTCCTACTGAGAGGAGTATGCTAGACTTGTGCTCCAACCAATTGTGGCTCTACTCTTATGATTTTATCCACCATGACTCTTAACTCATGTTTTGAAAAACGGGGATGTTTTTAAATGTGCCATGGTGGAAAAACAACGTGTGGCAGTGACTTACTAAAGAGGGGAAGTGCAAAAGAGTGTGACTGGACAAAAGTCACACCATTAACTATTGTATCTCTATTTGCACATTCAGTACAGCAAGTGTATATATTTGAGGCAATCATGTTTACTATTCTAACTCCAATTGCACTTACATTGGGGAAAGAGCAAATACTTGGTTGGGTGGTCAAATTCACTATTCTAACTCTAATACGACTTAAGTGTATATATTTTGAAAGTTAAATTTACTAATCTAAATCTAATCCTACTTTTATTGGGAAAAGTGCATGTAACTAGGGAAGTAAGATTCATTATTCTGACTCCAATACCACACTCTTTTGGGAGAGTGCTTTGAAAAGTACATGTATTTTTCTGTGAGGTGGATAATATTTACAATTCTAACTTCAATTGCACACTCATTAAATAATTATTTTCAACTGGGGTGATGAAAGAAGTTATTATAAATTCAAAACCAATATCACTAATATAAAATCTATTAAAATATATAGATATTACCAAGGGCAGCTGCTCCATTAGGGTGGAGGAGCATCGCCCTCCCTGCCAGCAGCAGCAGCTGCAAAACCTTTAAAAGAAAAAGATGATAAACTTTGTTCATTATCGTTTTCTCTTAAAGAGGTGGGGTCACAGGGGTGACGAGCAGTGAGGGCATGTGTGCTTGGCCGGCCGTCTCAGGCCGGCCAAACACACATGTGCAGTAGGCTCTAGCCAGCCGAGCAACATAGTTGCCGGGTTGGAGAGAGCCTGCACTGGCTCCCAGTCTGCCTTAACAGCATCAGGATTGGCCGCAGGGCAGGCCGGGAGCCTGTGCCTGCAGCGACGGAGACGGAGGAGCGGAGGGGCCACGGGGTTACATTTTAATTTCCCCACCGCTCCCCTTTCTGCTTGCCGCGAGCCGATCCTGCATATCACACCAACTATCATAACGTCTATCCTACATGAATGCTGAACCTTGAGTGTATTTGACAAATCTTCCTTGAATGCCACTTTTACATTCAACAATATGTCTTTGTATTATTATTATTTTAAAAGAAAACTATGGCCCTCATTACAACCCTGGCGGGCGGTGTAGAAGTGGCGGTAATACCGCTAACAAGCCGGCAGTAAAAAAAAATGAAATTACAAGCATGGCAGTTACCGCCATGCCAAACCGCCACTTCTACACTCCGACCGCTGGGCTGGAGACTTCAGTCTCCAGCCCGGCGGCCGTCACTAGACCGCCGGCAGTATCACGACCCCACATACCACCATGGATTTCATGGGGTTCTGTACAGCCACGAAATCCATAGCAGTAGGCACTATCAGTGCCAGGGAATTAGGGCCAGATATAGGTAGAACCCAAATTGCGACTTGCAATTTGCGAGTCAAAGCGACTCGCAGATTGCAACTCGCAATTCGCGATGCAGAAAGGTGTCTCAGACACCTTCTGCGAATCACTATGGGGTTGCAAAGACCCACCTCATAAATATTTATGAGGTGGGTCGCATTTTGCGACGCCATAGCGAGTCTAGGCACTCACGGGGATGGTGGCCTGCTGGAGACAGCAGACCACCATGTCCGTGACTGCTTTTAAATAAAGCAGTTTTTTTTTTCTCTTTGCAGCCCGTTTTCCTTAAAGGAAAACGAGCTGCAAATAGAAAAAAATACCAAAACCTTTTGTTTCGGTTTTTTTCAGAGTAGGCAGTGGTCAATAGGACCACTGCCTGCTATGAAAAAATAATTTTGTGAGCATTCACAAAGGGGAAGGGGTCCCATGGGGACCCCTTCCCGTTTGCGAATGTGTTACCATCCACTTGAAGTGGATGGTAACTGCGAGTTGATTTGCGACTGCTTTCGCGGTCACAAATCAACTTACATCGCGGTGCGAGTCGCAAATAGGAAGGGAATACCCCTTCCTATATGCGTGTCGGAAACACATTTTGCGAGTCGGTTCCGACTTGCAAAATGTGTTTCTGCATCGCGTGAGGGCTTTTGCGCCTCGCAAACGGCGTTTTTCGCCGTTTGCGAGGCGCAAAAGCCTACCTTCATCTGGCTCTTAGTTCCCTGGCACTGATAGGGGTCTCCCCCACCACCTTCCCCAGAGTCCTTCCCCCAAACCCACGACCCCCCTACCACCCTCCAAAGGTGGCAGGACCCCCCTCCCCAACCCCAAAACATTGACACACACCCCCTCCCCCCTACATGCACACTCACACAACTACTACATATACACGCAGACATACATGCACACATACACACACACATGCACATAGACATATACGCACACATTTCCCATACACACGACACCCCCGCATGCATGCACACACTCAAACACACCCTCTACACACTCACAGTCACACCCACATGCATGCATACAACACACAACCCCCTCCACCCCTCTCCCCTAACGGACGATCACCTTATCTGGTCCGGTGATCCTTCAGGAGGGAACGGGATCCATGGGGGCTGCTCCGCCGCCAGCTCCCTGTCACCAGAACACCGCCACACCGAATCCTGGGTTGAGATTCGGTGGGCGGTGTTCTGATGACGTGGCGGTGGAGGTGGAGCAGCCTCCACTTCACCGCCGACCGCCAGTATGGCTGCTGGCGGCTCTCCGTCCGGAAAAGGGCGGAGGGCTGCCATCAGTCATGATACGCTGGGCGGAAAACCGCCTGCACTTTGAAAAAGACCGCCGAGGTCCAAATGAGGCCCTATCTTTCCTTGTAAAAGCCATACACTAATTATTTTTTTAACCAAGTGCCCATTATGTACATGTATTATTACATAATTACATGTATCTAATCTATGCATTTTCAGTTATCTTATATTTATTTTAATTGTTAGTGATTTGAAACACATTCCACAGAATTTAATTTGCCTGTCTTAATTAATAATATATTTATTAACTGAACACATTAAAAAAAAAAAAATTAATTACACAAAATACTAAAATGATTACCAATTAAATATCATTAACATATAATTGAATTCATAAGCGAACAGATTAATTTGTTAATTTAAATATATAATGTTAAAACTATTGTAAGAGGAACCAGTTTCAACATCGTTGGTACCCTATGGCAGTTATGCACAGAAATTATTGGATCTAATTATTTTCACATGCTGATAATGTATCCAGTATGCCAGCAGACATACCTTAAGAAAGACATATAGGGGGTTATTCTAACTTTGGAGGAGTGTTAATCCGTCCCAAAAGTGACGGTAAAGTGACGGATATACCACCAGCCGTATTACGAGTTCCATAGGATATAACGGACTCGTAATACGGCTGGTGGTAAATCCGTCACTTTTCCGTCACTTTTGGGACGGATTAACACCTCCTCCAAAGTTAGAATAACCCCCATAATTCTGTGGAATCCCAGAAGAAGCTGTGGGATGATGTATATTGTCAAGCATTGTACCGGTAATGATATCACTAAAGGCCAAGAAAATCTTATTGGGAGATTATACATTTCTGAAAGTCACGAGTCCAGGCATCTTGTGTTGGACGCAACTGAAGAAGATACTTTACTAGGAAGAAAACTGGTCAAGCATATTTTCTTACTACCTTAGAGAGAAAGTTGGATTACGATTGATGTTTGAGTGACTAATGTTTTTGCATTAACCACTCGGGTGCCTTAGACGAGGTGACCTCGTCCAAGGCACCGGTTACCGGGTGCCTTGGACGAGGTCACCTCGTCCTACACCCGGGAACTGGGGGGGGGTGCTAGCGCTCCCCCCATGTGCACAAAGGCGGGGATGGAAGGGGAAGCCCTTCCCCTTCTACCCCCGACCCCCCCGGCAATCTGATGTCGTCAGCGCGCGCACAGCGCAGTCGAGGGAAGAGGACTTCTCACGGTAAGTCCTTCCCTTTTTGGGGGTCTTGGGGGGGGGAACAGACACGGGGGGAAAGGAAAGGGTTTTTCCTTTCCCCCTGTGCCTGTTTTCACTGGATTCCTGCTCCACGATCGCGGGCAGGGCCACTAGACACCAGGGATTTTTTGGGGTATGTTTATTTTGGGGGCGACCCCTTGGGCAAGGGTCGCCCCCCTGGGGGCCTATTTTATTTAGTATTTCGCCCCCCCCGGGGGGCAGATCGCTGATCTGTCCCCGGGGGGGGGGGAATCAACTAGACACCAGGGATTTCTTTATTATAAGTTTATTTTGGGGGCGACCCCTTGGGCAAGGGTCGCTCCCCTGGGTGGCTATTTTATTTAGTATTTCGTGCCCCCCCCCCCCCGGGGGCTGATCGGCCGATTTTTCGGCTGATCTGCCCCCGGGGGGGGGCGAATCCCACTAGACACCAGGGATTTACTTTTATATGTTTATTTTGGGGGCGACCCCTTGGGCAAGGGTCGCTCCCCTGGGGGGCTATTTTTTTTTCTGTTTCGGCCCCCCTGAGGGCAGATCAGCCATGTTTTTGGACGATCTGGCTCCCGGGGGGGTCAAAGCACACTAGGCGCCAGAGATTGTGTGGTGTGTGTGTGTGGTGTGTGTTTGGGGGCACCCCTTGGGCAAGGGTCGCCCCCCCAATGTGGGGAAAGTTCATATTGGCCATCTGGGGGCAGATGGGCCTATTTTTGTTGGCCCATCTACCCCCAAGGAGAGCAGAAACCACCAATACGCCAGGGATTTTTTTCTTCCCTTTTTTTGTTTTGTGCTGGGGGTGCCCCCTGTGGGAAGAGTCGCCCTCTAAAGGGGTCACAGAGCTGTTGCCCATTTCCCCAAGGGGGGCAGAATCCACATAGGTGCCAGGGACAATTTCTAAGTTCTTGGTGGTGGGGTGTTTGTCAACTGGCGAAGTATTTGTATTTGTGATTATAACAATGTATTTCTTCTTTTTCTTCTAGTTCAACGCTTTTGCTTCCTTTGCTGTGGATCCTTGCGGTTTTGGCAGTAGTTGTCCTGCGGTTTGCATAGTTGCATGTTTTAGGTAAGTGAAAGCAATTTACTCCAAAGGAGTATTGTTGACATGCATGAATGACATGTTTGTAGGTGGTGTACTAAATGCAGTATTGTGTGTGAAATTGTAATTAGATTTGAGCACAATGATATTTGTGTTGTCATGTGTCTAATTTGCTTTTTTCTTTTTTCTTTTTAGTGGGATATCATTGGTGATTGCTGTGTCTGTGCAGAGTAGTTGCTCGGTGAGTAGCTTTTTCAGGCAAGTGAGTGGTATAGTTTTTTAGTACATAACTCTTTGTGATAAAGCTACACTTTGTTTATTACTTATTTTAGTGCTAGTTGTTGTTGGCAATCCATTTGTTGTTAGTGAGGATCATGGCTAGCCGCAGAGTGACTGCTCAGCAGGTTGTTGGCATGCTCTTTGAGTCGTCTTCAGACCATGATTACGAGACTGACTCTGCATCTGAGGCAGAGGAGGAAGTGGGAGATTCTGGCAGTGAGTTTTTTGTCCAAGAGTATTCTTCTGATGAGGAAGCTACTCTCAGTGCAGATGAAGGGCCTGTTGTAGAGGAGGGCCTTGATGTGCCAAGAGTGCAGCAGCCTGGGGCTGAAGGGTTTTCCATTAGAAGAACTGACACCTGGATTGCCCCAAACATGGAGCAGCCACAGTTACCTGCATTTACTGGTCTCCCAGGGTGTAGAGTCAATACGGAAAACTTTTTGCCTGTCCATTTCTTTCACTTGTTTATGGACGATGTATTTTTGGAAGATATTGTGGAGCAGACTAATTTGTATGCAGAGCAATATTTGAGGGACAACGCTGCCAGACTTAATCCTCAGTCTAGAGCTACTCAGTGGGTTCCCACATATCTGGAAGAGATGAAAAAGTTTTTAGGTTTGACTTTTTTGATGGGGTTGATCAGGAAGCCGTCACTGGCTTCTTATTGGTCTACTAGTCTCTTGATGGCAACGGCTATATTTCCTGCAACTATGACACGTGATCGGTATTTGCTTCTTCTTCGTATGCTGCATTTTGTAGACAATGCTTTAGCCTTGCCACGAGATCACCCTGATTGTGACCGTCTTTTTAAGATTAGGCCTGTCCTTGATCATTTTGTAGATCGGTTTTCAGAGGTCTATGTTCCAGGCAAAGGGATAAGTGTGGACGAGTCTTTGGTCCTTTTCAAGGGGCGTTTAGTTTTTAAGCAGTACATTCCTAGTAAGAGGGCACGGTATGGGATTAAATTGTATATGCTGTCAGAAAGCAGTACAGGATATGTGTATAATTTCCGGGTCTACACTGGTAGGGATTCCAGTATTGACCCTCCTGGTTGTCCGGACACTTTTGGAGTTAGCGAAAAAATTGTGTGGGAACTTGGTAGACGACTGTTTAACAAAGGTCACCATTTGTACGTAAACAATTTCTACACTGGAGTGCAGTTGTTCAAGGAGTTGTTTAGAGTGGACACTGTTGCTTGTGGCGCAATCCGTTCTAACCGGAACGGCTATTCAAGAGAGCTTGTCTGTAAAAAACTTGAGAGGGGACAGTGCAGTGCCATGCGGAATAATGAGCTGCTAGCTCTGAAATTTTCAGACAGGAGGGATGTGTACATGCTGTCTACCATCCATGATGAGAGTACTTCCCCTGTGACTGTTTGGGGTCAGGTTGCGGAAGTGCGCAAACCTGCGTGCATTTTGGACTACAATAGGCACATGGGTGGTGTTGATAGAGTAGATCAGAGGTTGGAACCTTATAAACTGCTCTTCGTAAGTCTTACGTGTGGTATAAAAAGTTGGCCCTACATTTATTTCATTTGCCAACTTTTAATGTTTTTATTGAATTCAAGGATTGTTCACCTGAGTCAAGGATGACATTTGTTAAATTTCAGGAGTCAGTGATAGAAAGCCTTATTGTGGTGGAACATGCAAGAGTTTCTAGAGTAGAAGTGGTGGAGGATGTGGCTAGATTGAAAGATCAGCACTTTCCAGATCACATTCCTCCCACTCCCAAAAAAGACTTGCCCACAAAGAAATGTAGAGTATGTGCCCGGAGATCAATCCGGAGGGAGAGCCGGATGTACTGCCCCAAATGCCCTTCAAAGCCTGGGCTGTGTGTGCCCAGCTGTTTTAGAAGTTACCACACAAGGAAAAACTTTTAGGAAATACCGTAAACTGTCTGTTTTATATTTTCATATGTTGAGTTTCACGGTTGGCATCACTGTCATGTATTTAGTTAGAGCTTTTGTGTTTGTAGTTCTGTACTTATTTTATAATTAGTTAGTGGTTTCTTTGTTGTTTATAAACAAAAAAAAGTGATGGTGGTGTGCCTGGGGTGGTGCTTGGCTGGCGGTGGGGTGGTGCTTGGCTGGCGGTGTGCGTGGGGTGGCGCTTGGCTGGCGGTGTGCTTTGGGTGGCGCTTGCCTGGCGGTGTGCTTGGGGTGGCGCTTGGCTGGCGGTGTGCTTGGGGTGGCGCTTGGCTGGGTGTGTGGGTGGGGTGGCGCTTGGCTGGTGGTGTGGGTGGGGTGGCGCGTGGCTGGCGGTGTGCTTGGGGTGGCGCTTGGCTGGCGGGTTGCTTGGGGTGGCACTTGGCTGGCGTTGTGCTTGGGGTGGCGCTTGTCTGGCGGTGTGGGTGGGGTGGCGCTTGGCTGGCGGTGTGGGTGGGGTGGCGCTTGGCTAGCGGTGCCAGCCAAACGCCAGTCCACACACTCATCAGCTGGTGTGATTGCTGTATCAGGCATGTGGGCGTATGAAAGTGATGGGCCCTTGACTAGCGCTGTCTGTCGATGCAAGTCTTGAAATGTGCTGGGCCCGTGGCTGGCGGCGTGAATGGTCTTGTGCATGTCATGTATGAAAGATGTGTGCATGGACTGTAAAGCGGTTGGTGCCTTGCCGTGGCTTTACAGCTCACGAGCTGTGAGTCATTGGTTCAGTTTTTCGGCCTTTCAGTTGTTACCAGTGCATTTCACTTTTGTGAAATCTCTTGTTAATAAAATTTGATCTACTGAACCATCACTCACCCTCGTGCCAAATCCAACCAGTATGTGTGGTACAAATGACAAAACCTGGTCCGCTGTAATCAGGCGTGGCAGCACACTTGAGACAACCTAGGTGTCTCAGGTGGGACCCCGATGATGAAGCATGCCACCAACTTGGTTGGTGGGTGAGGGGTCTTTTTCACATAACCTAAGTGCGTTTCTTTTCACAATTTTAGTGTTTGGCACATCACAGACGTATGTGGACACATCAAAATGATATATTACAAAACTACCTGTGTTTGGGGGGAGGGGCCACCTATGTTTTTGGTCCTGGGTGCAGCCTTCATCTAGGGAAAACTACCAAACCCAGACCTTTTTTTAAACTAGACACCCCAAGGAGTGCAGGGAGATGTGGCTTGCGTAGATCCCCCAACATTTTCTTACCCAGACGCCTCTGCAAACCACAAAATGTGCTTAAAAAAGCATATTTTTCTGACTTTTGTTTGTTCGATCACTGCTCCAGCACAAGATTCCTACTCCCCAGCGTTTCCCTCAGTCTCCCAAGTAAAACTTGTGTGGGTCCCCAAAGCAGAGTCAGCCTAAAGATGTATAAAAGAAGAATATGTCCTTATCAACTCGCTGTGCTATCCCCTCTATCTCTACAAGTTTTTGGCCATATTCTGTTGCAGGCACCTGGCCCACCCACACAAGTGAGGTATCATTTTTATCGGGAGACTTGGGGGAACGCTCAAAAATGCACAGGTTTGGTAGGTTTCCCTAGGTGCCGGCTGAGCTAGAGGCCAAAATCTACAGGTAGGCACTTTGCAAAAAACACCTCTGTTTTCTTTAAAAAATGTGATGTGTCCACGTTGCGTTTTGGGGCATTTCCTGTTGCGGGCGCTAGGCCTAACCACACAAGTGAGGTATCATTTTTATCGGGAGACTTGGGGGAACGCTGGGTGGAAGGAAATTTCTGGCTCCTCTCAGATTCCAGAACTTTCTGTCACCAAAATGTGAGGAAAACGTGTTTTTTTAGCCAAATTTTGAGGTTTGCAAAGGATTCAGGGTAACAGAACCTGGTCAGAGCCCCACAAGTCACCCCATCTTGGATTCCCCTAGGTCTCTAGTTTTCAAAAATGCACAGGTTTGGTAGGTTTCCCTAGGTGCCGGCTGAGCTAGAGGCCAAAATCTACAGGTAGGCACTTTGCAAAAAACACCTCTGTTTTCTGTCAAAAATTGTGATGTGTCCACGTTGTGTTTTGGGGCATTTCCTGTCACGGGCGCTATGCCTACCCACACAAGTGAGGTATAATTTTTATCGGGAGACTTGGGGGAACATAGATTAGCAAAACAAGTGTTATTGCCCCTTGTCTTTCTCTACATTTTTTCCTTCCAAATATAAGAGAGTGTGTAAAAAAGACGTCTATTTGAGAAATGCCCTGTAATTCTCATGCGAGTATGGTCACCCCGGAATTCAGAGATATGCAAATAACCACTGCTCCTCAACACCTTATCTTATGCCCATTTTGGAAATACAAAGGTTTTCTTGATAGCTATTTTTCTCTCTTTATATTTCAGCAAATGAATTGCTGTATAACCGGTATAGAATGAAAACGCACTGCAGGGTGCAGCTCATTTATTGGCTCTGGGTACCTAGGGTTCTTGATGAACCTACAAGCCCTATATATCCCCGCAACCAGAGGAGTCCAGCAGACGTAACGGTATATTGCTTTTGAAAATCTGACATTGCAGGAAAAAGTTACAGAGTAAAACGTAGAGAAAAATTGCTGTTTTTTTACCTCAATTTCAATATTTTTCTTTTTCAGTTGTTATTGTCTGTAGGAAACCCTTGTAGGATCTACACAAATGAGCCCTTGCTGAATTCAGAATTTTGTCTACTTTTCAGAAATGTTTAGGTGTCTGGGATCCAGCATTGGTTTCATGCCCATTTCTGTCACTGACTGGAAGGAGGCTAAAAGCACAATTTTTTTTTAAAATTGGGTATGTCCCAGTAAAATGCCACATTTGTGTTGAAAAATTGGGTTTTCTGATTCAAGTCTGCCTGTTCCTGAAAGCTGGGAAGCTGGTGATTTTAGCACCGCAAACCCTTTGTTGATGCCATTTTCAGGGGAAAAAACCACAAGCCTTCTTCTGCAGCCACTTTTTCCCATTTAAAAAAAAAGAAAATGACATTTTCACTGTATTTTGGCTAATTTCTTGGTCTCCTTCAGGGGAACCCACAAAGTCTGGTTACCTCTAGAATCCCTAGGATGTTGGAAAAAAGGACACAAATTTGGCTTGGCTAGCTTATGTGGACAAAAAGTTATGAGGGCCTAAGCGCGAACTGCCCCAAACAGCCAAAAAAAGCCTGGCACAGGAGGGGGAAAAGGCCTGGCAGCGAAGGGGTTAAAGACTGCAAACTCAACCTGAATTCATGACTCATTAGACTGCAAGAAAGGACATCATTTTTGTTGTCATTGCTGCCTTGGAGCTGGTTTAGAACTGGTTAGTCTTGCAGCCCTGCTCTAGAGACTGAATGCACATTCCAGGCCATCTGTCAACAACACCCTTCTAGAAGACAATGGGGGTCATTCCGACCTTCCCGCTGCGGGAAGGCGGCCTGCAACACTGAAGCCGGCTCCGAATGGAGCCGGCGGTGTTGCAGGTGTGCGACGGGTGCAGTTGCACCCGTCACGCTTTTCACTGTCTGCTAGGCAGACAGTGAAAAGCAGGCTGGGGCCGTGTTAGGGGGCCCCTGCACTGCCCATGCCAGTGGCATGGGCAGTGCAGGGGCCCCCAGGGGCCCCAGGACACACGTTCCCGCCATCCTGTTCCTGGCGGTAAAAACCGCCAGAAACAGGCTGGCGGGAAGGGGGTCAGAATCCCCTGGACAGCGCTGCTTGCAGCGCTGCCCTGGCGGATTTGCCCAGCCGGGGGAAATCCGGCGGGAAACCACCGGACCCGGTTTTCCGACCGCGGCTTTACCGCTGCGGTCGGAATGGGCTTTGAAGCACCGCCAGCCTGTTGGCTGTGCTTCAGTCATCCGCGACCGCCAGGGTCAGAATGACCCCCAATGTCTTGGCCACTGGTAACAAAAAGGCAAGAGTCAGTTTAACAGTGACCACATAACAGGGTTTAGTCATCTGGGTGTGGTGGCTGGAACATCTGGCAACACAATAGGGAAGCTTTCAGAGTTCTTTTTTTGACATACAGATTCCAAATGAGGCTGTCAGGATATGCAACCATTGATTCACAGAGTAATTGTCTGCTTTCTGTTTGTATCCCCAATATGAGGGAAAACCACTTCTGGTGCTGGAAAAGGACAGGATACGCTGTCTCCAGAGGGGAATGTCTATGGAAAGGCTCCTGCAATTGGAAGGTTAGTGTCATGTTAGCTACATAACTCTGGGAAGTACTGCAGTAAACTAAGAAATTAAGTGCTGAAAATGGAGGTGGAAATTCTGTGAGAAAGGAGCTTGGTTCGGGTCCAGGGCAATCTACAGTCAATGGCTATTGTATGGGGTAAGACTGACAACTCCTCGCTCCTTCCTCAGAACATTCCTGAGCTGGGAAAACGTCTGACTCCTACAGGCATCCCTGGGCTAGAAGAGTTCTCCAAAAGCTACGTGGGTATCCTCTTTTAACCAGTTACAGGCCCAAAAGAGCAAAAGGATTCCTGACTCCAAAAAGGCTAAGCTGACCACTGTGCACTGAACCCTGTAGATAACCTGGCTGGAGGGATACCCAGAGAGAGATCAACAAAACATATTTGCAGTTTCAAGCACTCCGACTCAGACATTGTGACCATAAAAAGGTTTTTGTCCATGTACAAAACCAATTTTGGATCTGCGACTAGATACCAACTTGGTATTTGGGAAGCACAGTGTTCTGAGTGTCCCTTCCAAATCAGTGCCATATGTATCAAATGGTTTGCATGTGGAATTCCTATTGTAAACCATTGAATAGGGACCACGTTGAGATAAGAAATTGTTCGCAAAATGGAATGTGTCTGTTTTGGACCTCTTCTTTTTCTCTTTATGAACTGAGGTACACTTTTCAAGGGAGTAGGCCTTAGTTAAGTGGACCACTGCCAACTCTCACTGAAACCCCAAACATTTTTTTTCTAAAGTAGCCAAGTTTCATTTAAGGTATTTGCAGAGGAGAAGACCTGCAGCCCTAAGAAGCTGCAGGTTGTGGCATTGTTGATGGTCTCTGGCTGGTCGCAGACCTGCTTCTGGGATTTGGGTTAGTTAGGCAGGTAGTCTGAGGTCATGGACTGCTGTCAGCACCTGTTTGTTGGTAGTGCAGCTCTGACTGAGCTCATAGATTGGGCCAGAAAGTCATCACAGCAGCACAGTCCACTTAGGCTACAACTTCAAGACTTGAAGTTCCCCAGTCTGCACAAGCACAAAGTTCAATTTCACAGCAGCACAGTCCACTTGGGTGCTTTACAAGGCAGTTCCATGGTACAGGCTACTTCAAGATCACACCTGCATAGTGTGCTCAGGCACACTTCAGGGCAATGCCATGGTGCACCCCAAAGCGGCAGGAGAGCTTAAGCCCTGGCTTTGGGAGCAACATAGATTGCTCTTTCTCAAGTGTCTTGGGCAGATGGGCCCTCAGCTCCGAAGTGAGCTACTTTTGCTCACCCTGGTTGGTTGCAACTCCTGTAGGGTTGGCACACTACTTCCCTTTCTTCTTAGGCAGGTCTACCTCTAGGCTCTTCAGGACAGAGAGAAAGAACTAGCTTCTAGGAAAAACTCTAGGAGATGTCCCCCTACTGCTGGGAATCTGGCTGTCAGGCAGATGATCACTAGAGAGCTCAAGCCATAGCACTGTTGCTAGTACTGAGTTTAAATGCTAGTTACAGATTGCAGAGGCAACGGATGGCACCGGCATCAATGTTAAACGTTGAGGGGAACATGAAGGCCCAGTGTAAAACACTCTGCAATAATGGGAACCTGAGAGTTAGCACAGTATATGTTGTAACCCGGATTGCTGGTGGGTATGTTTCATGAGATTCTGAGGGTGAATCACATATGGAGCTGGTGCCCAATAACCAGAGTCCCCAAGCAGATATGATGATGGCAAGTTTCTAGTCATAGCACAACTTTACAGCAGCAATGTAGCTCTTCACTTTCAGATCCACCAGGTTTGAGAACCAGCACACCCTAGCCCACAGGAGTGTGCAGTACCTCTGCCTGACTTTGTTCGGGTGAGGGTCTCTCCTTCACACAAAACACCCCCAGAGATAGGTATCAAGCCTACCAAGAGACATAGGCCCTCATTCCAACCGAGGCGGGCGGCGGTCGCCGCCCACCTGGCGGGAACCGCCATATGGCCACTCCGCGGTCGGAAGACCGCTGGGGCCATTCCGACCTTCCCGCTGGGCTGGCGGGCGCTAACATTGTTAGCGCCCGCCGACTCAGCGGGAAGGCTGCCTGCAACACAGAAGCCGGCTCCGAATGGAGCCGGCGGTGTTGTAGGTGTGCGACGGGTGCAGTTGCACCCGTCGCGCTTTTCACTGTCTGCTAAGCAGACAGTGAAAAGCTTCATGGGGCCCTGTTAGGGGGCCCCTGCACTGCCCATGCCAGTGGCATGGGCAGTGCAGGTGCCCCCAGGGGCCCCAGGACACCCGTTCCCGCCATCCTGTTCCTGCCGGTAAAAAACGCCAGAAACAGGCTGGCGGGAAGGGGGTCAGAATCCCCATGGCGGCGCTGCGGATTGGGCCAACCGGGGTTAATCCGGCGGGAAACCGCCGGACCCGGTTTTCTGACCGCGGCTTTACTGCCGCGGTCAGAATGGCCCAGGAAGCACCGCCAGCCTGTTGGCGGTGCTTTCCGTCGTTCGCGGCCCTGGTGGTTTTTACCGCCAGGGTCGGAATGACCCCCATAGTCTGGCAGCACACATCAACCGACAACCTAGCTTGGTTGTATGTCAGAATTTTGAGGGAACAATACTGTTATCCAAAATTATTATGGCCAAAATACTGACTTTGAAAATATTGCACAGGTAACTATGTGCAGGTAAGTATAGGTTTACTATTCTCAACTTCACAACTATCTACCTTGAAGATGTATGCACTGTCAAGATACATGAAAGTGGAACAAAGTATAGTAAACATATACTCACCTATATATAATCACTGTCACAATATTTTTGTAGTTGATATTTAGGCCATGATATTTTGTATGACAATATCCTGCCACCGCACTGTGGTACAAAAAGCTCAGGTCACCACAAAGTTGGGTGATGCCACTCCTTCCACCATGCCTCACTCAATATCTGGTGCTCCGGTTTCTGTTCTTCTTTCACAGTCACATGGCGTCTTTAGGTAACTGGACTGTAAATGACTCTTGCAGCTTGCTGCTCACTTTAGGGATAATTCTAACATCCCTTTTCCTTTAGTGATAGTTCTTTTCTTTAAGCCTCCCTCCACATTCTTACTTAGGGTGACATGGTGGCATGACAGCAGGGCTTAGGGCACTACCTCCAGTCTTCATTCCCAATCTGGCAGGCTCTGTCTATTTTGTATTTTGTATATTACCCAAGAGATCCAGGATGCAGTGCTCTGTTCCTCAATACACACATGTATAGACATTAAGTCTGTCACCCAACACATCACAAGCATGCTTGCTCCCACTGTGCCACACATGGCCGGAGCAAATGATTTGAGTGAACCCTTCTTTTAACATAAACTGATGGTAGGCAACTCTGTCTATGTAAGTGGCAGTTGACAGGCCTACACCCACTGCTAGTATTACCTGCTGTCACTACTGTATGTTGCATTCCCACAAGAGGATAATAATCATTCTCAACTTTTTTATTTGTGCTGTCCAGTTACTCGTACGGGGTGACCTTGCTACCTGTAATGGAATATCAATGGTGCAAGAGCTGAGTCATACAAAATACCCTTCGTACTGTTAGCGCGTCAGACCTTAATAAGTAAACTTAAAAGGGGACGCGTATAGGTCGATTAACCTTTTGACTCATTCGAGATGTTCTTACCATTGTTCCAGAACAGAAACAATAATCAATAAGCAATAATTAATGATCATTAGTTAAACCAATAATCAATAAAGTCAGTAAATATCACACACCATGACCTTTCAGCCATGAATAACCACACCTTTAGTAAAGTTTAGTAAGTTTATTTCCCTTATATTAATCTCAAGATCAAGTGAAACACATATAAAAACAATACTGGTTGACCAAAGCGACGGAAGAAACGCAATCTAATCAAGGCTTGGATCACAATACATTCTAAAGCAATGGTACAGATCAATAGCAAAGACAGTTGCGATGAAGTAATCACATTCATTGAATTCAGCAAGATTGCTCATCAAACATTTGTCCATGCAATTTGTCAGTCGTCATGTGAACAGCCTCAACTAACCCAGATTAGAATCAGCATGTGGGGCTTCATGCAAAGCAATTTAGAACACATAATTTAGAGAAACATCTAACTAGAAAACTATTAAAACAGCACAGTTGGTACCTAGAAAGGAAAGGCATAAAAATGCAATTTGGTCATTTTGTCATATCTACCTATCCACGGGATGGGTCAGCAACCAGAATCAGTCTTTGTCCTCAGGTCATCAATCTATCAGCAAAGCATCAGGATCCCAGTCAGAGAGTAAGGGCTCAATGACAGGATCTCAAATCTTTTCTAAAGTCTCTTCTTCTCTCAATATCTGCATAAGCCTAATATCCTTCTAGTCTGAATAATTCTCCTCTGTCACGTTGTTATATCAAAGTCACCCGAACTATCCCCTAATTCCCTATTGGTCAGTTAATCGTACGTTTTTACTCTACCCAATAAAATTCTATACCAAATTTATGAATTCTAATATGTCTTCCTTCTCACGTCTTTGATTGGTCAGAATTACGATGTTCTCATCATCCGAATCGTCAGGTATCGAATTTGTTGCCTCTTCTTCACCAGTCAGTGGCGGTCATTCTGACCGCGGCGGTCACCGCCCGCCAAGCGGTTCCCGCCGAAAGACCGCTCCGCGGTCAAAAGACCACGGCGGCCATTCCGGCTTTCCCGCTGGGCCGGCGGGCGACCGCCAGAAGACCGCCGGCCGGCCCAGCGGGACAGCCCCTTTAACAATGAAGCCGGCTCGGAATGGAGCCGGCGGAGTTGAAGGGGTGCGACGGGTGCAGTGGCACCCGTCGCGATTTTCCCTGTCTGCACAGCAGACAGTGAAAATCTTTGTGGGGCCCTGTAAGGGGGCCCCTGCACTGCCCATGCCAGTGGCATGGGCAGTGCAGGGGCCCCCAGGGGCCCCACAGCACCCGTTCCCGCCATCCTGGTTCTGGCAGTGGACACGGCCAGAAACAGGCTGGCGGGAAGGGGGTCGGAATCCCCATGGCGGTGCTGCAAGCAGCGCCGCCATGGCGGGTTCCCTGGGCCAGCGGGAAACCGGCAGGAAACCGCCGGCTCCCCTTTTCCGACCGCGGCTTTACCGCCGCGGTCAGAATCGCCCAGGAAGCACCGCCAGCCTGTTGGCGGTGCTTCCGCCGCACTCCGCCATGGCGGTCATGGACCGCCAAGGTCAGAATGACCCCCCAGTGTCTTCTTTGTTTGCATCCTAGGAAAGTACTTCTCACACACATTACACACATCTCAATACATTTTAAGGATACTGTCTCCTGGTAGTTGGTTCTCATAGAAAGCTTCTGTTAAGCATTTTAACAAGACAATGAACATTTCACAATTAGTTCACTCTGTCCGCATTTTTCTTAAACGCTAAGAAATACAGCTTCTGCATTAGGCCTGGCAAAACTAGGCCAATACACTCGCTAAGTTAAGGCCTACAATTAATAAGCTAGTGCATGCTGCACAATACTAAATATGACATATTACTTCATTTATCTAATACATTTTCAATATTTCATAAGTATTAATCATTAATTAGTACAATTCGTGAATACTGGTGGCCATTCTTTGAGGTCACAATTTCCAACGTGTACATTATTTTCTCTACGTTATTCATTTTCTACATAATTAATTATTCAAAATACATAAACACTCATTAATAATTTCTAATCAAAACATCTGCTTCAGCAATCCCTCCTCTGATGACTAAGGGGGGTCCTTATGAACAAGGCGGTCCGGACCGCCATGCCAGCGGTGGCAGAAATTACCGCCACCCCCATGGCGGTCCAGACTGCCATATATTGTTCACAGGGAGACTGCCACAGGTGGAACTTTGCCACTGCCAGGCTACTGCCACCAGGCAGCCTGACGATGGCAGAGTTCCTTATCCGACAGGGCAGCGCTGCAAGCAGCGCTGCCCGTGGGATAAAGAACCTGTGCACCCCCAGCCTTTCCCTGGCAGTTTCCCCCACCAGGGAAATGCTGGCGGAAGGGGTGCTCCGGGGCCCCCCTGGGGGCCCTTGCACTGCCCATGCACTTGGCATGGGCAGTGCAAGGGCCCTCGTGCACAGCCCCGTTGCGCATGTCACTGCCCGATTTACAGGCAGTGATATGCGCGATGGGTGCTGCTGCACCCGCCACACTGCGACATTGACGACGGCTCCATGTGGAGCTGTAGGCAATGTCTAGGCCCCGCATTCTGCTGGGTTGGTGGGCGGAAATGCCCATAAACATGGAGTTAGTTTTGCACCGAATTAGAGCAAAAACAAATGACGTTAATTTGGTGCAAACAGAGTAATAATATGTCTCTTATCTCTTTACTATTGTTAGGTATGTACCAACAGCACTGCCTAGAGTCAATCATTTCACAGACTCCGCCATCCTTCGCTGAAAGAATGTCTAAAGCAAGACGATTTTGAAGAGTCATAGCTCTATACGCAGCTAATTCAGTTTCTATCAGGAGTATTGCACCTGAAAAATTTGTCAACATGTTTCCGCCCGCCAGCCCAGCGGAATGTTCTTTATTGTGCCGGCAGGGTCCTCAACGGGATGGCGGTCTGTGTTTAGGCTGCCAGCCTCAACACAGCTGGAAGTCCCGCCATGTTCATAATGAGGGCCTAAATGTGTCATCACACCAAATTTACCATCCACAATTTTATAATTCAATTTCTCCAAAATATTGTCTTCTCCTTTAGTTTTCCCTATAAATTCTTTCCCTCTTCTTTTCTTCCCTCCTCTGATTCTTCTTAGACCTTTTCAATTTAATTATTTTGCATAATTTGCACAATCCCCATATTCCTAATAGACAACCCACAACGATTAATATTCCCTGTATAATTTTCAACAGCACCCCATTCCAAATACTACGAAGCCAATTTCCCACTGAAGCAAACCCCTTACCAACCTTTTCCCAAACACCTGGTTCTTTCAACTCCTTCAAATCACTACTTGCGTTAGTCAGATTAGTAAGTAAGGCCCTGATTTATACTTTTTGGTGCAAAACTGCACTAACACAGTTTTGCACTAACAAGTTTAGCACCGGCTTGCACCATTTCTGTGCACCAGCCCGGCACCATATTTATGGAATGGTGCAAGCCTGTTCAAAGGGTAGGCTAGTGTCAACAAAAATGACATCAGTCGGGTGGGGCTGGCGGTATGGAATGAGGGGGGTTTGCACCAAAAAATGACATTAGGCAGGATTGAGTAAAAAAAAAAAATATGACTCTAACCAGATTAGCGTCATTTTATGGTGCTAAACCTACCATGCCACATGACTCCGGCCTTAGAAGAGGCAGGAGTCATGCCCACCACCCCAATGGCCAGCACTGGCATGGAAATAGGCCCACAGGTCACCTAACACCCGCCCTGACCTAGGCGTAAAAAAATGGGGCAAAAGAAGCTTTGCCCCATTTCTTACCCCTCCTCCCTCCCGTGCACCATTTTTGCACTGGAGTCTAAATATGGCGTTAAAGTCATAGAGTCATTTTTTGCATGGGAACGCCTACCTTGCATCTCCTTAAGGCAAGATAGGTTTCCACGTCCCAAAAATGACTTTAACTCCATACATTTGGCGCTAGGCGTATAAATATGGAGTTAGATTTGCACCGAATTAGAGTAAACAAAAATGACGCTAATTTAGTGCAAACAGAGTAAAAATATGCCCCTAAGTCTCTTATCTGTTTACTATTGTTAGGTATGTATCAACAGCAATGCCTAGAGTCAATCATTTCACAGACTCCGCCAGCCTTCGCTGAAAGAATGTCTAAAGCAAGACGATTTTGAAGAGTCATAGCTCTATACGCAGCTAATTCAGTATCTATCAGGAGTATTGCCCCTGAAAAATTTGTCAGCATGTTATCAACAATAGTAGACAACTTTCGAATCTTGATCAAATTCAGGATGACTCCCACTGAAGGAATCACCGCACCAAATATATCTCCCACTATCGCAGAAGAGGACTCCCTTCTCTGTCATTTTCGGAAACATTTTCAAATCCTCCATCTGATAACTCTTTGGGAAAACTTTCCCCAAATAACATGTCCAATACCATCCTCTTGGAAGATGGTAATATGCATTAAGTCCACAAATATACCATATCCCTGGAATCGAAGGGTCCTTCCCATTCCACATAAATGTCCATTTACTCTGAAACAAAAACACATGCCTTCATTCACTCGTACCCACAAATAAAGTGTCAGTGCATGACTGTGGCATATACTGTATATACAAAGCTTCCCTACATGTAATGCATCTAAAGCTAATGTCCCTTGCGTTTTAATTTCAGTGTAAGCATAATCATTCTTGTAAGTTCTCTTCTCTAAACCGTTTTCTAATTTCTCCTTCAGCGCCTTTCTCCTGTCATCAGTATGATCTAAGAAATTCTTCTTTAAAGGTATAAGCCAGCATGTCAAATTGTTCTTATGCGCATAAGCTGTGCAAAACGTTAGTGTAAGTTTGAAGAATCCTCTAACTAATACTATGTCATTATCTTTAGCTATTCTACTCAGATACCTAATAATAGGAACAAACGAAAAAAACGACATTGTGGTTAGAATAGAAATATTGAATATACTCCTGGTTATAGAACCTTGTTAGTAACAGACTTCAACTTATCCCGTATGTTAACAGAAGACTATGATAAGTGACTCCTTCCTCGACTGATGAAGAAATCTGCGTACACAGAAGACAATCCTTTGCATCCATCGTCTCAATATACTCACTCAACAAGCGATAGAAAACATTAGAAGAAAGTTATCCTTGTGCATTAGTATAATCATGCAAATATTTCTCATCTAACTTAAACCTATCTAAAGCTGTTAGTGTAGTAGTCTCAAAAGCAGAAGTATGGTTTGAAGAATCCTCTAACTAATACTATGTCATTATCTTTAGCTATTCTACTCAGATACCTAATAATAGGAACAAACGAAAAAAACGACATTGTGGTTAGAATTGAAATATTGAATATACTCCTGGTTATAGAACCTTGTTAGTAACAGACTTCAACTTATCCCGTATGTTAACAGAAGACTATGATAAGTGACTCCTTCCTCGACTGATGAAGAAATCTGCGTACACAGAAGACAATCCTTTGCATCCATCGTCTCAATATACTCACTCAACAAGCGATAGAAAACATTAGAAGAAAGTTATCCTTGTGCATTAGTATAATCATGCAAATATTTCTCATCTAACTTAAACCTATCTAAAGCCGTTAGTGTAGTAGTCTCAAAAGCAGAAGTATGGTTGGCTCCTTTCGCATCAAGAACAAACACTCCCACAATCAATACTATAAACAAAATCCCACACATAATAGCCAAACCAATGCTCATATATTTACAGCACCTAGCACCTCTAACCTGCTTATCAACGTCAGCCATGATCTGCTAAGAATCAGAAAGCAGAAGTAACTTAGAAACTTGCAGCAAAAATAAAAAAATAGACAACTCTTCTTTCAGCAGTTCAAATTCACTTCCAGGAACCCTTCTTCCTTGTCAAAATCAGTTAGCAGCTTGTCAAATCAGGTTTCAAAAAGTCAAATCAGGTTATCAATGTCTTTTCCAGTTACTTTCAACAATCTCTTTCTCAAAAATATTTCTCAGATTGTTTCAACAGTTCAGTTCATCAATCTTCTTCACGTCACCTCAAACTATTGACTTGGAACTTCCCTATCAAAACAAAAAGACATAAACTCTTGTTGCCATTGTTTGTAGTTGCATGCGCCCATTCAGGACCTAAGTATCTTCGACTTGCTATTCTCTTTCTTTTTAACTTTCGATCACCATTTAGCTCTCCTTCACTTAGTCTTGTAGAATCTACTTCTTCCTCTATCGTTTGTTCAACTATCACCTCTTTCCTTTTCTACACTTGCGATTTCGGCCACTTATCTCCTTTTCGTGAACCTTCTGTCAATATTCTCTTCAGGACTGAACTTGAATCCTTATCTTTCTTTGTGGTGTTTTCTCTTGACCGACCTGCAACCGGTTCAGGAGGAGTCAGATCACTTTGACCTTGATCCAGCTCAACTCCTTCCCCTTCTGGGTCTGGCAATTGCTTTGTTTGCCTCTCGGATTCGTCTGCTTCTGAGAGAACCCCCTTGGTACTAGCTGCTGGTTCAGTCACAATAGGTTCCTCAGCAACCCCCTTGAGGTTCCCACCCTTGTCTCTCACAGGGGCGATGGAACCGCCTTCAACGAGCTCAGTTACAGCTTCAGTTCTTCCGTGCTCTTGTTACAGCGCTGTAATTTGTTGCATAGTTGTTGGTACTTTCAACAACTCTTCTTCATGGTCCAGTGGACATGCCACTTTCTTTGTGTGACTCGCGTGAATCCAGTTTGGGATCCTAGCACACTTCACAGCTGTCGTAGTCGTTAGGACCACTTGGTATGGTCCCTTCCAACGAGGCTCCAAACACGTCTTCCTCACATGTTTTCAGACAACAACCCAGTCACGGGCTCTCAGAGTGTGCCCTGGATCAGGGTGGTAACTACAATGCAACTTCTGCTCAGTGTTCAATGCTACACACAATAGTTTAATCACCTCATTATTGAAGTAAGTTCCCCTATATGATTCTAAAGAGATCGGAAGTCCGAAGTACGGTATCGGTTCCCTAAGCAGACATTTTGCTACAGTGAGGCTATCTTTTGTTTGGGTAGGGTATGCTTCAATCCAATGACTAATGCACACAATCACCAACACATATCTCAATCCTACAGACGCAGACATCTCAATGAAATCCAATTGCATTCTGCTGAATGGACCTCCTGCTCTTCCAATGTGGCTCAAATTAACCAGTGTCCCTATCCCCGCATTTAATTGCTAACAAATGACACTGCAATGGCAAACTGCTTCAGCTGCTTGTCTAAACTTGGGGTTGAACCAATCAATTTTAAACAGAAGAACCATGGCATCCCTCCCAATGTGTGCCTGACCATGATAGTACCTCGCCATCTGAGACAACAGGCTATTTGGTAAAACCAACTGACCCTCTTCTGAAACCACAATTCATCCTGTCTTTGAACACATTTCATTTTGCTCCATGAACGTTTCTCCTCCTTGTCAACATTACTCTGCAACAATTTTAACTCTTCTAAAGTGTCAATTACTTTTAATGCAAAACTCGTACATGTTGTGTCTCTTTCAGGTAACAATTCCCACTTGTCCTTGAACGATATACAGTTCAATGCGCAAAACCTTGCGACTTGATTGGCATATCCATTCCCCAATGACACATAGGCCCTCATTACGACCTCAGCGGTCTTCCGTGCTGAAGACCGCCAGTGCAGGCGGTTTTCCGCGTGGCGTATTATGACTGCTGGCAGCCCTCCGTCCTTTTTCGGATTGAGAGCCGCCAGCAGCCATACTGGCGGTTGGCGGGGAAGTGGAGGTTGCTCCACCTCTACCGCCCCTTCATCAGAACACCGCTCACCGAATCACGTCCCATGATTCGGTGTGGCAGTGTTCTGGTGACGGGGAGCTGGTGGTGGAGCAGCCCCTATGGATCCCGTCCCCTCCCGGAGGATCAACGGACAAGGTAAGTTGATCGTCCGTTAGGGGAGGGGGGTGGGAGGGTGTTGTGTGTTGTGTGCGTGCATGGGGGTGTGCGTGTGAGTATGTAGAGGGAGGTGTGAGTGCGTGTATGCATGCAGGGAGTGTTGTGTGTTTGAAAATGTGTGTGTGTCTCTCTGTTTGTATGTCTGTGAGTATGTGTGCGTGGATGTCTGTATGTATGTGTGTGTGTATGACTGTGTGTGTCTCTGTTGGTATGTTTATTGGTATGTGTGCAGGTATGTGTAATGGTGGTGTCTGTATGCGTGTAGGGTGGGGGTGTGCTTCAGTGTTGGGGGTAGGGGTGGGGAGGGGGGTCCTGACACATTTGGGGGGTGGCAAGGGGGTGTGGGTGTGGGGGGAGGACTCGGGTTGGGGATGGGGGGTGGGGGAGACCCCTATCAGTGCCAGGGAAGGAATTCCCTGGCACTGATAGTGCCTCCCACCATGGATTTCATGGCGGTTCCAAACCACCCGAAATCCATGGCGGTATGCAGGGTCGTGATACCGCTGGCGGTCTGGTGACGGCCGCCGGGCTGGAGCCCGAAGTCTCCAGCCCAGCGGTCGTCACCGCCCTGGCAGTCAGAGTGGAGAAGTGGCAGATGACCATGGCGGTAACCGCCATGCTCATAATTCCATTTTTTTTCCGCCGGCCTGTTGGCGGTATTACCGACACTTCTCCCCCGTCCGCCAGGGACATAAAGAGGGCCATAGTCCTGCAACTTTAGATGTGCTCTGCATTTCACCACAGAAATTTCTTCAGGCAGTTGGATTGCATACAACAACTCCTTTATTCTCTCACCATTTCTCACTGGCGATCCAGTAGAGGTCAGAAAACCTTTCTGTGTCCACAACTGGCCAAAATCATGAACTATTCTGAATCTGTATTGACTATCCGTATAGATAGTGACTCTCAATCGAGCAGAAACATGGCACGCCCTAGTAAGAGCAACCAATTCAGCTGCTTGAGCAGAATACACTCCTCGAAGCCAGGAAGCTTCTAAGGTACCTGTAATTGTGCACACAGCATATCCTGCTCTTAGTGTCTCTCAGACAAGAACCATAAAAAAAAAACAATTTGGTTGTTTTCTTCCAATCGGGTATCTCTAATGTCAGGTCTCTGTTTTGTGCACAACTCAGTTACTTCAAGACAATCATAATCAAAATCTTCCTCTTTCTCATTTTCCGTAGTATCATTTGGAAGTAAAGTTGCCGGGTTCAGCACTGTACATCTTTTCTGTGTCACATTTGGTGCACCCAAAATACTTGTATCATACCTAGTCAACCTAGCACCAGTCAAGTATTGGGTTTTAGTACTTGTCACTAAAATTTCAATTGAGTGAGAGACCATTACAATCAGGGGATATCCCAACACCACTTCTTCACACTGTTAAAGACTCTGACCAACTGCGGCAACTGCACGCAAACAACCTGGCAAGGCTGCTGCACCTGGGTTCAAAGTAGCTGAAAAATATGCTACTGGGCGATGAGCACCTCCATGGACCTGAGTCAAGACAGACAATGAACATGCATCATGCTCATGACAAAACAATGTGAAAGGCTTCGTGTAGTCAGGCATACCCAACGCTGGAGCTCTGCACAAACTCTCTCTCAACTCAGTGAACGCTTTCATCTCATCCTGGTCTAGCTCTATGGGATCGGTGACGTCTTTATGAGTCAACTTCTGCAATGGTTTTGAAATTTTGGAAAAATTCAGAATCAATTGGTATCAATAGCCCACCATTCCCAGGAACATCCTGACATCTCTCTTTGTGGTCGGGGAACTTATCTACAGTATCATTGTGATCCTTTCTCTGGATATTTTCCTCGAACCTTTCTCAATTTTGTGACCCAAATTTCACTACCTTCTGACAGTACTGCAATTTCAATGGCACTTTGTGACCATACTTTCCCAAATGATTCAGCAGGGCAATCGAATCAAACTCACACTCGTCCCTTGTCTTGGATGTAATCAATAGGTCATCAATGTACTGTGCCAAAGTCGACTGAAAAGGCAATTCCAATGACTCCAAATTCTTTTTCAAGATCTGATTAAACAATGAAGGTGACTCCGTGTACCCTTGAGGAAGTCTACACCACTAGTAGACTCGATTTAAAAATGTATAACTAAAGAGAAATTGACTATCCTCAAGAAGGGGCACAGAAAAAAATGCTTGTGACAAATCAACCACTGTGAACCACTCTGCATCACATGGAATCTGGAACATTATTAAAGCTGGATTAGGCACTACGGGACAACACTTGACCAAAATATCATTTATTTTTCTCAAATCTTGAACAATTCGAACCTTCCCACCTGGCTTCTTCAAAACCATTACTGGTGAATTACATGGGCTACTCAACACTTCCTTCGAAACTCCCTGCTTCACAAAATCTGCAATTATGTGAGCCACTTTCATCAGGACGTCTTGTGTCATGTTGTACCTGTGGAAGCAGCGGAAACACTGCATTCGGCTTCAAGGTAACCTTAATCAGTTCCACTCCCTTGATCAAACCCACTTCTTTCCCTCTCAAATCCCACCCGTTTTCTTGCACTGTTCCCTGCAAATCAGAATGAATCTCTCTCACTGTGAACATTGGGAAAAACTCAATCAAGGGGTACTCCTCATTGGTAGTTTCACACTCAGTTTCTGAGGCTGGGTCTTCCTCATCATCGCTGTTTGTCTGGATTTCAATTCCTTTGTTTGCGCAAGTAATCAAACACTTTGTTTTACACAGCAAGTCCCTTCCCAATTGGGATACTGGACTTGAATAACAGACTTGAATCAACACCATCTGCCACCACACCCTACGCTCACGCCTCAGCAATGCTGGAATCCACGACAGAGGCCTGGACTGGGTCACCTCCTTTCTCACTGGCAGAATCCAGAGAGTCCGCCTCCCCCCATTCCGCTCATAGGCCACCGAAATCCTCTGCGGTGTACCCCAGGGATTGTCCCTCAGCCCGACCCTCTTCAACATCTACATGGCCCGCTCGCTAACATCGCCTGATCCCAGAACCTCAACATCATCTCATACGCCAATGACACCCAGCTGATTCTCTCCCTCACCAAGGACTCCACCAAGACCTACCTCCAAGAAGAAATGAAGGCCATCGCCAAATGGATGAAGAGCAGCTGCCTCAAACTCAATTCCGACAAGACGGAAGTCCTCATCTTCAGCTCCACCCCCTCCACATGGGATGACTCCTGGTGGCCTGCCACTCTCAGAACTGCTCCAATTCCCACCGACCACGCACTCAACCTAGGATTCATCTTGGACCCCTCATTATCCATGACCCAGCAAGTCAACGTCATCTCCTCCTCCTGCTTCAACACCCTCCGCATGCTCCGAAAGATCTACACCGAAACCAGAAGAACAGTCACCCAAGCCCTCGTAAGCAGAAAACTGGACTACAGCAATGCCCTCTACGCAGGAACCACGGCCTAACTCCAGAAGAGGCTGCAACGCATCCAGAACGCCTCCACACGCCTCATCCTGGACATCCCCCGCCACTGCCACATCACAGACCACCTGAAAAATCTGTACTGGCTCCCAGTTAACAAGAGAATCACCTTCAAACTCCTCACCCACGCTCACAAAGCACTGCACAACACCAGACCAGAATACCTTAACAGATGACTCTCCTTCTACACCCCGACCCGGCATCTCCGCTCCACTGACCTCGCTCTCGCAACCATCGCACATGTCCGCAGAACTACAACCGGCGGTAGATCATTTTCACACCTCGCCGCCAAAACATGGAACACTTCTCACCCACCTGCACCAGACCAAAGACCTCCGTACCTTCAGGAAACTTCTCAAGACCTGGCTATTCGAGCAGTAGCAGCACCTCCCCCAGCCTCTGCCCCTCTCCCCTCCTCAGCACCTTGAGACCCTCACGGGTGAGTAGTGCGTTTTACAAATCCCTGATTGATTGATTGACTACAAACTTATGCAGTCCCTTGAAATTGCCAATCTCAACTTGTACTGGATCTGTAATCGGGTTTGTCAAATACTGATTTGCTACTCCCACAACCTGAACTGTTCTTCCTGAAAGGGGCAGATTCGGAACTTCTAAATTTCTCACTGTAGAGCATGTAGCTCCTGTGTCCACCAGAAATGAAACTCTGTGACCCATTACCTTTCCCCTCACGTACAGTCCCCTCTGATCTTCTTCTAAAGAAGTCACAAGCACATATGGCTCCTCATCCGATCTGTCACTCATCCATTCACCATTTATTTCATTCTCGCTGTGTAACAGGAATTTGTGCACTGTGTTACCACTTCTGTCTTGTCTCTGACCTGTGACCTGTTGAGAAAGCATCATCTGTTGCTGCTCCATCAGGGCTTGAGGTATCTGAATTTGCTGTCTAGGTACCATGGGAACCTGCTGCTGCATTGGCTGCAACTGTGACACTTGTGCATGGGGCATTTGCATCTGCTGCATGGGCTGGAAATTTTGCATCTGATTCGCATTATTCTGAAAATTTGGATTTGGACCTCTCATTCTTGGTCCTCTCACATTTTGAAATGTATTGGTGTTGTTACCTTGCTGAATAACACCCTCCTGCACCATCATCAGACACTCTCGCTTCCAGTGTCCCATGGCTCCGCAAATGTGACACAGCAATAGTTTCTTCATTCCCTGCACATCATTCTGAACCACTACAGTATTCAAATCCGGACCACGATCCACATTGCCGTCACGACCCATACCTCTCATCTGAGGCTGAAACATGACATTTCCCTGCTGCTGGGGCATCTGTGGCACAAAATTTCCTTGCACTCCTGATTGAGCTGCCTTAATCTGCATAACCATTGCCTTCTCTTTCAACTTTTTCTGTTTCAACTCAATCTCATCACTACAGTATTTCACATACTGCAACACCTCATCAATCAGCTTCGCTTGCCAGCAAATCAAATGACTCTTAATCATCTGACCTATCTCAGGTCTCAGTCCTTCCACAAATCTGAACACAAAATGCAGCATGTCTTTCGGCTCATTTGCTTCTTTACCACTGTACTCCTTGAATGCCTTCAACAATCTCTCATAGTACGCATGTATCGATTCCTTCACTTCCTGCACTGTCCTATCAATCCTCTGCCAATCAATGTTTTTGGGTGAAATCCTCATCTTCAGGAACTCGATCACCTTATAATAATATTTCATTACCTCAGGAGATGGTGCACCTGTATTCTTTTCTCTCTCCGGTTTACTTTTTGGCCAATCTACAACTCTTTTGCACACAACCCACAAGTTAGCTGGAACCACTATCTCCAGTAATGTGTTCAAGTCTTCCCACAAACATTTCTCAAGTTTCACGAATCTGTCTGTCTTCTGATACCACTCTACTGGCTTCTCCCTCAATTTTGGATAATCGTTCGTAAATTATAGAGTATAACTCCTGCTCCAAGGGACATGAACAAAATTTCCCCCTGGGATTTCTCTCACTGATAAACTTTTTTACCAGATCCTTGTCCTGTTGTACAATTTCAGACACTTCTAGAGAATCTCTTTTCCTTTTGTCTCTTTTCTTTACCCATCTGCCTTCCCACTTCTCTAATGCTCCCCAAACCTGAGCACTCTGCAATCATTCATTAAGGGGTCCCTTCATTCCGGCTGACCTCATGTGTTCAAAATCCTTTGACTCGAAATTTAGTCTGTAACTTCTCTTCAAATGTTTTGTTTTCTCGATTTCTATGCAAAGCTTCTCTGCCAAATCTGCCAATCTCTGGTGTAGCTTGCCCACCTCTCTTGTGATTCTCGGGCATAAAAATCTCAACTCTGCCTCTGTGTAGAACTCTAATCTATTCACCCCATTGTTCCCTCAACTAGTTCACCTGCTTCCATGCTCAATCTGACACAATTGATCCGCTCCTCATCCTTAGAAGCATTCTGTGGGGTATTCAGCCTGTCTAACCATTCAGTCAGCTGCTGGGCTGTTAGTCCCTGTAGTGAAATGTTACTCGGATAAACTGGTGGCACCTGCTGTACCACTGCATTCGGTGTCTGCGGTGTCAATAGCTTCAAGCTCTGACCTGCACTAGGTCCATTTACAGCATCTGGAAGTGCAACAAGTGGACTGAGATCTAATAATGACCTCGATCCATCAAAGGTCTGACGCACGGAAGAGACTACCTGAACTTGTTCATCTGGTCCCGTCCTCATTAGACTCTGAGACATTGCTCCTTGTTCATTCATAATTGGTTTAATTTGCGCAAATATTGGTACAGCTGGACCAACAGTAATTGGCAGCGATATTGCATCCGGGTCTGCTCTGGCACCAGTATACTGTGAGAGAGTAACTCCCATACTCTGATTCATTACCGGAGTCAAGTCTGACTGCGTCCCTGTCATTGGCGAAAATCTCGGCATCCCCTGCGGCTGTAGCTGGGGCAACAAAATCGGAGTCGGCTCAATCTGAACCAACAGTGGTCTCAGAACCACTTACTCCATAGACACCACTAAGTTCGCAGTTGTCTCTAAAATAGGCACATCAGGATAGATTCTCTGTATGGGTAGCAGATGCATCTGTGCCTGAAGTACTGGAGTAGTCAGCACATTAGGACTACCTTGGACCACACCCTGTATCTGGCTATCATTAACCTGTACTGGATTCACTGTCCCCACTGCCTGTGCCGGGGCTGTTGGATCAGCACTAGTACTCGGACCACTTTCATGCACTGCATACAGTGCTGGTCAATCTCTCAGTATCTGTGTAACAAGTTCCTCAGCATCTGATTCTTCTTCCACTATGGAAGACCTTTTAGCTCCCTTACTTATTGGACGGCCTCTTATTAGTATTTCTAGTCGCTTTCTTTCCTTCCTTCTCATCTCCCTGCGTGATTGCTGGAAACAACTTAACATCCTGCAATGCCACTGATCTCCATTTCTTCTGTTCCCAATCCCATCTTGCTTCCGCTAAAGACCTTTCTACCTTTCTTACTCTCCTCTTGAATTTAATTTGCTGTTGCTGCCTAGCTACCAACTCCCAAACTGCTAATGCCTCAAACTGTGCTGCTCTCGGAAGGTGCTTCGATTCATATAGCGCCATCCGCAATTTCTCCAAAATCCTCAAATTCACATCCCATTCTCGGGAAACGCTAAGCTCCCATTTTTCAATGTCAACTTGCACATCTGTTTTAACCAAAGACATAGAGCGACACCTGGCTCCTCCATTACAATGCAAGCCGGTGTATTTTCTGGTAGGGTAGGCTCTCCTACACTCACTCTAATGTAAGTATCTCCCCTTAGGGCACTTTTCAATGCCTTGAAAAACTTAATCTTTTCTACTTTTTGTTGATTCAAAATCAAATCAGGAAATAACTTTTACTCCCAAGATTCCTTTCACCCACGTTATCAACCAATTGCCTCTCATGGACTGCTGCCAATCCGTGCGCGACCCTTCTCACTAACCAACCTATCCCAGCGTGGCTCCAATTATGTCACACTCACACGTACTGCAGCTGACAAAGTCTTGCGGCTTGATTCACACAAAACTAATGCAAGATATTGCGAGCACTAATCAATACCCCAAAACCCAAAAAGCCAAAAACAAACCTTCTGGTTTACTACAGGAAGGTAACACAATCGCTTCAGAAACCTTATGGATTTTCACTGATGGCCCTTTCGCTCATGCAGCTATTCCTCTTTCTCGATCTCCCAGATTCGCAAGCAAAATTCGACCCGCAAATTTTACTCTCAACTGATCAATGGGTCTGTCCTGGTGCACATAGGACTTGCCAAATCTCAGTCGAAATTTTTCTCTTGCAAACTTAACACACATACTGACTCGTTGACCATGCCCGATCAACCTACTAAAACAGACAGATTATAACATATAACAAAGTGTCTCATACACTTTTTCAATATACTCCGCAGTCTTAGACCACGCTGGGTCCGTACATCAACAACCACGTGGACAATGTTTGAGCACAAAGCACCACACACATGTGAAGTTGGACGACTTCCCTACTCTCACACTGTGGAGTACGCAAACTCCCTAAATCCTCCCATACGTCACAATTCACCTGCGATTTGCATAAGAGGTGCAAGCGCAACCTATCTTTCACTCTATTACTAAAACGCCGAGAACATACCCAACACTACTAGCAGGATCTAGGAAAGTCATTTCTGGGCTTAAGAGAACATAATTTTCTCTACAAATGTCATCATCGAAAAACAAATCCAAATCTCAATAATACTGAGTCTTCAAAAGGACCAATTTCAAACTGCTACTATAACCGAAGCACCTATTACTCTGCACCGGACACCTATGGCAAGCTCTCAAAAAGACTAACCATCTTTCTGCTACCATATCTGTTAGCGCGTCAGACCTTAATACATAAACTTATAAGGGGACACGTATAGGTCGATGAACCTTTTTACTCATTCGAGATGTTCTTACAGTAGTTCCAGAACAGAAACAATAATCAATACACAATAATTAATGATCATTAGACAAATCAATAATCAATAGAGTCAGGAATTATCACACACAATGACCTTTGAACCATGAATAACACACCTTCAGTAAAGTTTAGTAAGTTTATTTCCCTGTATTAACAATGCTAAAGTCATGTAGATTAATCTCACTTATAAAAACAGTACTGGTTGACCAAAGCGATGGAAGAAACGCAATCTAATCCAGGCTTGAATCACAATGCATTCTAAATGAACGGTACAGATCAATAGCAAAGTCAGTTGCGATGAAGTAATCACACACATTGATTTCAGCAAGATAGCTTGTCAAACATTTGTCCCTTCAATTTGTCAGTCTTCATGTAAACAGCCTCAACTATCCCAGATTAGCATCAGCATGTGGGGCTTCATGCACAGCAATTTAGAACACGTAATTTAGAGAAACATCTAACTAGAAAACTATTAAAACAACGCAGTTGGTACCTAGAAAGGAAAGGCATTATAATGCAATTCGGTCACATTGTCACATCTACCTATCCACGGTATGGGTCAGCAAGCAGAATCAGTCTTTGTCCTCAGGGCATCAATCTATCAGCAAAGCATCAGGCTCTCAGTCAGAGAGTATGGGCCCAATGACAGGATCTCAAATCTTTTCTAAAGTCTCTTCTTCTCTCAGTATCTGCATAAGTCTAATCTCCTTATAGTCTGAATAATTCTCCTCTGTCACGTTGTTAAATCAAAGTCACACGAACTATCCCTTAATTCCCTATTGGTCAGTTAATTGTACGTTATTACTCTACCCAATAAAATTCTATACCAAATTTGTGAATTCTAATATTTCTTCCTTCTCACTTCGTTGATTGGTCTAAATTACGATGTTCTCATCATCCTGCTCATCAGGTGTCGAATTTGTTGCATCTTCATCATCAGTCAGTGTCTTCATTGTTTGCATCTCAATACATTTTAAGGGCTCTGTCTCCTGTTAGTTGGTTCTCACGGAAAGCTTCTGTTAAGCATTTTAACAAGACAATCAACAGCTCACAGTTAGTTCACTCTGTCAGCATTTTTCTTAAACACTAAGGCCCATATTTATACTTTTTTAGTGCGCATTTGGGCCACTTTTTGATGCAAAAGCGGCGCAAACTTACAAAATACAATTGTAATTGTCAAAAAATGGCGCAAATGCGGCACTAAAAAAGTATAAATATGGGCCTAAGAAACACAGCTTCTACATTAGGCCTGGCAAAACTAGGCCAAGACACTCGCTAAGTTAAGGCCTTCAATTAATAAGCTAGTACATACTGCACAACCCTAAATATGACATATTACTACATTTTCAATATTTCGTAAGTATTAATCAATAAATAGTACAATTCTTGAAAACTAGTGGCCATTCTTCGAGGTCACAATTTCAAACGTGTACATTATTTTCTCTACGTTATTCATTTTCTACATAAGTCATTATTCAAAATACATGAAAACTCATTCATAATTTCTAATCAAAACATCTGCTTCAGCAGTACGAAACCCTTTGTTCCCTTTTGGTCAAGTAAGACAATAAGAAACCAAATCCAACATACCGTATATATCTGAATGTTTCCAGAAGCAAGTATGCTCAAGTCTGGCATCTAAACCAAACGCCATGAATCACGTCTATAAGACGACAGCAGATAGAGAAGACGGGCTACACTCAATCGGGCACTTTTTGTATATCACAATCCCCAACTGACTCACGAAAAAAATACACCTTAATTTTTTTTCTGCCAAGTATTTTATCGGGACTCAATTTTTAAAGAAGATATTATCATTGCATTACTCCCTTTTTAAAAGGAGTATTTTTTTTTTTAAGCGAGAAGATGGGACATTCGTATTATTTTGATACAGATATGTTCTGGAAAAAAGAGGATGGCATTGTGGGTTTTGGACTACGTTTTCTTTATATGAGTTCATTTAAGAATGGTATGAGCATAGAAGAAGAAGAATATAAGGGAGAGCATAAAAGAGACGTTTTTCGGTTGTGGATTGTGGAACGCAGGAATACTCTTATGGATTCTTTGGATTTCCAGAGACTCTCGGTGAGGGGATACTTTAGTAAGAGTCAAAGAAAGAAGACAGGGAAGAAAAAAATGAAGTAATTCTAAAACATTGAGGACAATGCCAAGTAATTTTTGGAAATGTTTCAAAGCAGGGGGGCTATGCTATAATTGAATTCATGTTGAAAGCGATATAATATGTAAGAAATATTACCCAGGTGGTCTGAAGCTCTAAACATTAAAAACTGTTGGATTTTGGCCAATAGTATCTTGGACATTTCTTTACTTTTAGGGGAAAATTGAGGATTAAGACTGTTAACAGTTGAATATGCTTGTCTCTTTTCCTTTAAACTGTTCCTTTTTCTCAATTTCCAGGAAATGATAATAGTTGGGGTGACGTTTACCAATGGAATTATTAACAGTGTTATGACAACCCTTGCTGGCATTGTTTGCTTTTGCACCTGTCTCTCAAAGGTTGAGTAGCAGTTCTACCAATCAAATGGAAAACAGGGGTTTCTCCTACAAACCGACCTGTTTAGATGGCCAATCCATGTCTCTTCAAAATAATTTAGAAGTGGTGCTAATTTTTGTTCATTTTGTAAAATATAATCTGATTGTACAATTGTTATACAGAATTCATCTATACATTCAGGTGGTGCAAAACACAAAGCTGTTGGTTTTCTTAGTTCACATTGAAGTTTACTGCTTGACACATAGGGGGTTATTACAACTTTGGAGGAGGTGTTAATCCGTCCCAAAAGTGACAGTAAAGTGACGGATATACCACCAGCCGTATTACGAGTCCATTATATCCTATGGAACTTGTAATACGGCTGGTGGTATATCCGTCACTTTACCGTCACTTTTGGGACGGATTAACACCTCCTTCAAAGTTGTAATAACCCCCATAGTCCTCAGTTATCGATGTTTCTGGATTTTTTTTCAGCGTAACTGGGAAAAATTACAAAAATTGGGATTTGATATAACATTTCATAGTAGTATTTAACATTTGGAAGACAAAGCCAAATTTAATACACCTAGGACTTTTGTTTTTAGTTTTGGATTTTATAGCAAACAAAAATTCAGTTTAAATTGAGGAATGTTTGTTAGGTAGTAAAGCATAAATTAGTTGTATGGTTGTATTATTTATGATAGCGTGTACAGTGTAAATTTGGACAAATGGATGCGGGGAAGACTTAAATGTACCATCCATCATCCAAATGTCATTGTTTTCAAGGGTACTAGTGTTATGTAGGGTAGCTAAGACCATTATCTGTTTTTCAAGGTGCTTGTTGTCATGGAAGAGGAAAGGTTCATGGGTAAAGGATTCTGGGGGTCATTCTGACCTCGGCGGTAAAAGGCTCTTACCGCCGGTCAGAAGACCGCCACGGTCATTCTGACCCACAACTGCCAAGCCGCCAAAAACCCGACATCCACGGAAGGCCGCCTCATCAGCGGGCAGCGATTAACTGGAGCTGACCAAACCTCCACCGCCACGCCAACACAAACACGCCCATGCCATTACGACCCACGAATCCACGCGGCGGTCATTCAACCGCGGTATTCCATTGGCGGTACACACCGCCGCGGTCAAAATACACACCCAGCTCCAAAACACAGCCACATTGGACAATTTGAAATACACACACCTGATACACATACAAACACCACCCCCACACATCCAAGCAACTATAAAACACACACCCACATCACCCACAAACCCCCACTAGTTGGAAATCGGAGAGAAGGCGATAGAGAGAGAGAGAGAGAGAGCACAGCAATCGAAAACCCCAACACACACAGGAACCCAACATCATCAACCACACCACATCTACGCACACATCACCACACACCACCACCCACATCACCACAAACACCACCCCACACCTCATCCACACCACCCCATGGCACCCCAAAGACACCCCAGGTTTTCGGACCAAGAACTCAGGGTCATGGTGGAGGAAATTATAAGGGTAGAGCCCCAGCTCTTCGGCACACAGGTGCAACACACCACAATAGCCAGGAAGGCGGAGCTATGGCAGAGGATCGTCGACAGGGTCAACGCTGTGGGACAGCATCCCAGAAACCGGGAAGAAATCAGAAAGCGCTGGAACGACCTACGGGGGAAGGTACGGTCGATGGTCTCAAGACACAACATCGCTGTGCAGAAGACTGGCGGCGGACCACCACCCACTCCTCCCAAATTCACAGCATGGGAGCAAGAGGTCTTAAACATCCTGCATCCTGCGGGCCTCGCTGGAGTAGGTGGTGGAATGGACTCTGGTAAGTCTAGTCTCAACTACTCCCCCCCCCAACCACCAGCATGCCAACCCCCACCCTCACCCCCAACCCCCCAGCACACATCCTCCCTGCCAATGTCTCACCAGCACAACCCACCCAACCCAAAACCAAACCCTGAATGCCAACACAAACCATGGACACCCATCACCTATGCATGACCACTGCACATACCCATCCCCCCCACAAACCACCCTCACAACTCCTGCCACAAGGGAATGCCAGCACTGGGGGACAAGGGCACCCACAAATCGCACGCCATGGAACACACAGAAGCAATAACCATACTCTTTCACCCCTGCAGGGCCCGAACGCCAACACACCGGCCAGGAGGATCCAGATATGTCCATCCCACCCCCAGAACAGGCCCCCAGTGAGGACAGCAGCTCTGTCGACCTAGAACCTGACGACCAGCCCGGACCATCGGGTACCTCTGGACAGTCGGTTCCCCACACACAGACACAGGCCACAGCAGACCTAACCCCCTCTGGGAATATCAGCACAGCTCCCACCCAGCAGGCCCATGCCTCTGTCTCCAGGACAGGTCAATCAGCGGTGTGTCCGCCACTACAGGGCACCCAGGCTGACCCAACACCCCAACAACAACAGGGACCTGGGGGCAGTGGTAGTGGGCACACCGTCCAGGGGACAGAGGCCCGGGGAAACAGGGCAACTGGGAGGGCTGCAGTGCGACAGGGGGGGGAGGACAGGCCCAGGGAACCGACTCTCCAAGAGGCCCTCACCACCATCATGGGAGCATACCACCGCTCCCAGGAGACGATGGCGACGGTACTGGCCAGGTTCCAGGAGATCCAGGCACAGCAGGAGGAACGGTACATGGGGTACAGAGAGGAGCTCAGGAACATCTTCCTGGCCCTGAACCTAATAGTCACCACATTGCGGGACCATGTGGCACCCCAAAGGGCCCCTGTCACCAGCCCGGACCAGGAACAGCCTACCACCTCCGCCGGCGCTAGTGGACAGGAGGCCCCCACACAACGACGGGCCACCAGAACCCCACCTCCTGCTGAAGATCAACCACCCCGCAAGAGGAACCTGAGATCTCAAAGGAAGACAGAGTAGGATGCCAAGACCCCCGCCAGCCTAAGATCCCCCCGGATGTCATTCCACTGTCCCACATCGTCACCCTGTCCAACCTTGAACTGCCCCTGCTCCATCCTTCCACAGGCATATGGACAATGCACCTGTGCGACCGAGAACTGGACTCTGCCATGGACATCACTCCACCCCCACCCATCACCGTTTTACTATCATGGACCTATATGTAGCACTTTAAATAAATCACTAATTGCACTTAAAACACTCAGGAGTCTGCTTGTATTCTTAACAAATGTATTACACTTAACGGTTCAAAATTGTTCAGTTACATTGTGATGACAACATACCAATGTCAATGTGCTTTACTCCATGGGCGAACAAACCAGAAGTCACGCAGTGGGTCATACAGCTCTGAAAAGGCAAGGGAAAGTCACAATTCAGTTGAAAGGAACTGGGGGGAAACACAGAAAGTAGAGATGCAGGAGGCCAGAAGTAAATGTAAAATGGCGTGGGGGATTCTTACCTGGGTGCTACTGAAAATACTGTTGTATGACTGTGTCCCTGTTGTCCGTGTCGTCCCCGTCGTCTTCCTCCTCTTCACTCTCCACAGGCTCCACAGCTGCTACAACACCACCATCTGGACCATCCTCCTGCAGAAAAGGCACCTGACGTCGCAATGCAAGATTGTGAAGCATACAGCAGGCCACGATGATCTGGCACACCTTCTTGGGTGAGTACATTAGGGATCCCCCTGTCATATGCAGGCACCTAAACCTGGCCTTCAGGAGGCCGAAGGTCCTTTCTATGATCCTCCTAGATCGCCCATGGGCCTCATTGTACCGTTCCTCTGCCCTGGTCCAGGGATTCCTCACTGGGGTCAGTAGCCACGGCAGGTTGGGGTAACCAGAGTCACCTATTAGCCACACACGGTGTCTCTGTAGCTGTTCCATCACATAAGGGATGCTGCTATTTCGCATAACATACGCGTCATGCACTGACCCAGGGAACTTGGCATTTACATGGGAGATGTACTGGTCAGCCAAACAGACCACCTGGACATTCATCGAATGGTAACTTTTCCTGTTTCTGTACACCTGCTCATCGTCTTTTGGGGGTACTAAGGCCACATGGGTCCCATCAATGGCACCAATGATGTTGGGGATATGTCCAAGGGCATAGAAGTCACCCTTCACAGTGGCCAAATCACCCTCCTCAGGGAAAATAATGTAGCTCCGCATGTATTTCGTCAGGGCAGAAAACACTCTGGACAAAATCTTAGAAAACATAGGCTGAGACATCCCTGATGTCATGGCCACTGTTGTCTGAAAAGACCCACTTGCCAAAAAATGGAGGACTGACAGAACCTGCACCATAGGGGGAATTCCTGTGGGGGACATCAGTGCTGGCTCCAGCTGGGCACACAGTTCATGTATAGTGGCTCGGTCAAGTCCGTATCGAAGTATTATATGACGTTCCTCCATTGTCGACAGGTCCACCAGCGGGCGGTACACGGGAGGATTCATCCTTCTCCTCGCAAGTCCCAGCGGACGGTGCCTAGGAAGGACAACATGGAGCACAGAGTCAAGCAACCCACAGGTACGTAACTACAGCTTGCACAGTACACGATTCTCAATGCATTGAATGGCTTGTATGAGTGGCAATGCAAGGCCTAGGCCTGTGTGACGCAGTAGAAATCAGGCCATGTGGGCCCTTGAAATGGCGGCTGCCTGACCTGAGAAGTGTGACAGTGGGATGTGAGGTCAATGCGCTGGCGTGACACACCGTGGCGGTAGGCGGTCGAAGACCGCGGTGCAAAGCCGCATTGGTTAACATCGAACCCTATGGGTTTCACGAGCCAATGACTAGCTGCGCAGGCGGTCGCGGAACGCACCGCGGCGGTACGCACCGCCACGGGCGTGACCGCCATTTTCTATCTGGTTAATCACTCGAGACCTGATCATCCGCAGGAGAGGACCTATGCTGCAAGTGCTGCTGTGACCTCGGTCTGGGAGATACAATGGCTGCTGCGACTGGGGAAAGGGCCCCTGCCTTCACTACAGAAGAGTTGGAGAAACTTGTGGATGGGGTCCTGCCCCAGTATGCGCGACTCTACGGTCCTCCAGACCAACAGGTAAGTACACTGTGTGCACGTTGAATGGGCTATGCCTGGGTTGTGTATGGTGGATGTAAGATGGTGGGGTGGGGAGACAATGACAAGTGCAAGGCACGACAGATGAGAGCATGTGCCACATGGCAAGGTTGGGGAGGGGGGGCCAATCGCATCTATCATGCGGAAAATTGATGATATTTCAATTTCCACCCTGTACATGTCAAATAGGTCAGCGCCCATCAGAAAGTCGACATTTGGCGTGCCATCGCCAAGGAAGTCCGGAACCTGGGGGTCCACAACAGACGGGGCACCCACTGCCGCAAGAGGTGGGAGGACATCCGCCGCGGGACCAGGAAGACCGCCGAGTCACTGCTGGGGATGGCCTCCCAACCTAGGAGGGGTGCCAGTCGTACCCTGACCCCCCTGATGTCCCGGATCCTGGCGGTGGCCTACCCCGATTTGGATGGGCGCGTGAGGACATCACAGCAGACACAAGGGGGTGAGTACCAGCACATTCAGCTATCTTTACGCGCAGTGGAGGTGACTGGGTGGGGGAAGAGGGCCGTGGGTGACATTAGGCCAGGGCGCTTTCTGTAGTGTAGTCCTCTCCTTTAGCCATGTCCCTGTGCCCCCCCCCACCTCTGTAGGGTGACAAGTACAGCTATCCATGGTCCTGCATCACCCATGTGTGCGTTTGTTGTCCCTAGACCTGTTGGCCTAGTTACAAGTACTGAGTAGTGTACCCCGATTGCGCGGCTTAGTGCATGAGGCTCCTGTGTCTGTCCTCTCCGCCAACGGTGTTGACAATGCATGCACTCAACCTGTTTTTATGTCTCCCCCCACCCTTTTTCTTTATTTTCTTGTGCATGTGTGCATTAGCATCATCAGGCGGAGGAGAATTGGCACCGGAGCATGAGGGAGCTGCAACTCACAAGGCCCCGGTGGGCCATGGCACAGACACCGAGGCCACCAGTGATACGGAGGGCGAGGGGAGCTTCACAACGGGGAGCCGTGGTGACACCAGCGACACCGACACGTCCTCGGATGGGAGCTCCCTAGCGGTGGCGGCAATATCCGTGCCCCCCGCCTCTACAGGTACAGCCGCCACCCCGCGCACCAGCTCCGCCCTCCCAGCAGCCTCTCAGCCTTCGCTCCGTGCCCGCTCGCCCAAGAAGGCGGGCGTCTCCTTCGCCCCAGGCACCTCAGGCCCTGCCCCTGTTACCCCTGCTGCCCTCAGTGAGGAGGTCATTGACCTCCTTCAGACCATCATTGTTGGGCAGTCTACCCTTTTGAATGCCATCCAGGGGGTAGAGAGGGAGGAGCATCGTAGCAATGCAGACCTGGAGGGCATTCATTCGGGTCAGGCTGCCCATCAACGATCGTTCAATGCTCTGGCCTCAGCACTGACGGCAGCCATTGTCCCTGTTTCCAGCCTCCCTCTTCTAACTGCCTCCAGCCTGTCTCTGTCTCCTGTTCCTCTGCCTATCCCACCCACACCATCAGACCAGCCTGCACACACCTCAACACCCAAGGGCAGCTCATCCAGACATAAGCACCACAGATCACACAAACATTCACCCAAGCAACACCCAGATGCAAACATTCGAACAGCCACTACCACCTCTGTGTCCCCCACCTCCTCGTCTCCCTCCTCCCTCCCTGTGACGTCTCTACTCACACCTGCATGCACACCACCAACAGCCAGTACTTCCATCACCAGCACACCCTCCAGTACAGTCCGCACACGTGCAGTCACAACCCCCACTGCCATTTACACGTCCCCTGTGTCCTCTCCCACTGTGTCTGTCACCCCCTCTTCCAAGACACACAAACGCAGGCAGCCACCCACCCAACAGCCAACCACCTCACAACAGCCTCCAGCCCATGCACCTTCACCCAAGGACAGCACACCTGACTCTCCTACAACCACCTCCTCTTCCTCCACTCCCATAACCACTACACCTACCCTTTACCCTGGTCCTAAAAAACTTTACCTCTCCACTCTTGACCTCTTTCCCTCACCTGAACCCCCCCTCCATCTGCTAAGAGTCCCAAGAGCGCCTCAGCCACCACCAGCCCGGCTTCAAGGGTCACCGTAGTGCATGGCTTTTGGAGTCCCCCCTTTGCCAGCAGTGATACATCGGTCAGCAGCAAGGGGACAGCCAGCCCCCCCCCTGGAAAGAGGACCCGTAAAGTAAGGGGCCGCCGCGGGACGACTGACACGGCTGGCTGCCCCCAAGGACCAAAGTTCTGCCACTTCACCTGCCACAACATCCAGGGGAGGCAAGGGCCAGAGAGCCACATCGAAGGAGGGCAAGGGCAGCAGGGCGGAGAAGTCAGCCAGCAGGAGCGCGGACCAGGAGGGCCCCACAAGCCCCATCCCGGGTGTGAGGGAGGACACCCAAGGGCCCAGCACACCGTCACCGAAGGGTTCAGCAACTGCACGGTCGGAGGGCGACTGAGCAGGGAGTCGTGGCCAGGTCTGACTCCCTTGACTTACAGAACAGGGCCCCGCCGTGCAGAAAGGCACTGCTGAACAGGGCCCCGCCGTCCAGAAAGGCACCGCTGAACAGGGCCCCGCCGTGCAGAAAGGCACCGCTGAACAGGGCCCCGCCGTGCAGAAAGGCACCGCTGAACAGGGCCCCGCCGTGCAGAAAGGCACCGCTGAACAGGGCCCTGCCGTGCAGACAGGCACCGCTGAACAGGGCCCCGCCATCCAGAAAGGCACCGCTGAACAGGGCCCCGCCGTGCAGAAAGGCACCGCTGAACAGGGCCCCGCCGTGCAGAAAGGCACCGCTGAACAGGGCCCCGCCGTGCAGAAAGGCACCGCTGAACAGGGCCCCGCCGTCCAGAAAGGCACCGCTGAACAGGGCCCCGCCGTGCAGAAAGGCACCGCTGAACAGGGCACCGCCGGGAGGAGCACCGCTGAACAGGGGCCCTTCATCTCAAGCACCCCTCCGCCGTCTCAAGCACCGCTCCGCTGGGCCCTTCCTGTCAAGCACCGCTCCGCTGGGCCCCGCCGTCTCAAGCACCGCTCCGCTGGGCCCTTCATCTCAAGCACCGCTCCGCTGGGCCCTTCCTGTCAAGCACCGCTCCGCTGGGCCCCGCCGTCTCAAGCACCGCTCCGCTGGGCCCCGCCGTCTCAAGCACCGCTCCGCTGGGCCCTTCATCTCAAGCACCGCTCCGCTGGGCCCCTTCCTGTCAAGCACCGCTCCGCTGGGTCCTTCCTGTCAAGCACTGCTCCGCTGGGCCCTTCATCTCAAGCACCGCTCCGCTGGGCCCCTTCCTGTCAAGCACCGCTCCGCTGGGCCCTTCCTGTCAAGCACTGCTCCGCTGGGCCCTTCATCTCAAGCACCGCTCCGCTGGGCCCCGCCGTCTCAAGCACCGCTCCGCTGGGCCCTTCATCTTAAGCACCGCTCCACTGGGCCCCTTCCTGTCAAGCACCGCTCCGCTGGGCCCCGCCGTCTCAAGCACCGCTCCGCTGGGCCCCGCCGTCTCAAGCACCGCTGGCCCAATGACAGTGCCGGTTCTGTGTCGTGCTAATGTTCACGCTGCACTCGGGCCACCCTGCCTCCTCCATTGCCTGTGGAGACTGTTATCCACTTGATGGACTGTGGCTTTGCACTCCCCAGGATATGACAGTGGGCAAGCCACCCACTGTAGAGACTTGAGAGACTGTGGCTTTGCACTCCCCAGGATATGACAGTGGGCAAGCCACCCACTGTAGAGACTTGAGAGACTGTGGCTTTGCACTCCCCAGGATATGACAGTGGGCAAGCCACCCACTTGTGAGACTTGAGAGACTGTGGCTTTGCACTCCCCAGGATATGACAGTGGGCAAGCCACCCACTGTAGAGACTTGAGAGACTGAGGCTTTGCACTCCCCAGGATTGAACAGTGGGCATGGTGGCCCCTTCTTGGATCTGGCGTCGTGGACTCATGTGGCTGTGGTGCCCCCCCTTCCCTTCCCCCTGAGGTGCCTGTAGTTTTATCATCTGATGCCCCTGCAGTGTTCTCTCCAATGGACTCAGGTCTCCTGTGTGGGCTTTGCCCATGTGTTGATACACTTTGGCCCACCGACATTTGCAATTTCAGTGACTGTGCTGGACTTATTGCCTCTATTTATCGGTTACGCAATGTTTACACTTGGATTTTTTTGTTTCATTTTCCTATTTTACCATGACTTCAATGAACCTATTTTTTACATAAATTTAGTTTCTCACTTTAATTATATCTTTTCGTTATTCCGGGGGGTTTGGGTGGGGTCACTTTGACTTGATGCTCTGCATTGATGTGTAGATAGTTGGGGGGTGGGTGTAATGCGTATGTGTGTGCCCGTAACCCTTCCTCCTCCCCCCCTCCCCTGTGTCGTAGGTGCGGTACTCACCGTTGTCGTCTGCGCCGGAGTTCGTACTCGTGGTAGATGAGCAGGTAGACGAGAGCAGGTAGGATGTTCAATTCGGGCTCCATGCTGTCCACCGTCCTCGTTGAGTGTATAGAGGTGAGCGTTTTCCCGTTCGTAGTCTGTTTCCGCCGTGTTTTTATCGGCGGTGCTCCCGCCCCGGAAAAGGTGGCGGGTTGGTGAGTTGTGATAGGGTGGGCGGTACATTGTCTGCCGCCTGCCTGTTGGCGGTGACCGCCGCGCTGTTTGTGTGTCCCGCCGTGGCGGTCGGAGTGTTAAAGTGGCGGGCTCTGTTGGCGGTTCCCGCCTGTTGGCGGGTTGGCCGCCGCTTTATCACCGACCGCCAGGGTCAGAATGACCCCCTCTGTTAGTTCAGGGGGAATATTATTATCTGAATAGGTTTGTGGGGTTTAAAGGTGTGAATTACTCACCTGTTTTTGTCTCTGTATCATTCTTCTCAAATTTGGAACTGTATTGCAACATGCAGTGGGTTGTCCACATCACTCAATACCGAGCTGCAGAGTTTATTGGAAGTGAAACTAAGGGCCTGATTACGAGTTTGATGGTTTGTTGACCGCCTTGGTGGCAGCAGAGGTCCAACCACAGTTGGCTTGGCAGTCAGACCACTGTATTACAATGCATGTGCTTCCATAGAGGAAAGGATAATTAGGCCGTCGAAGCCAGGGTTTCCACTGGACAGATTACAATGACAACTTCTGCCAATGTGACTGTGGCAGTCCAACAACCATGTCTCAACTGGCAGAAACAGAGGGATTAAAGTAAGGAACTGGCCTGCAGGCAGCATCACACACCCCGTGCTGCCATGGAGCTGATCACACATGTCCTGCCGCTGGTCATATATGGAGCCCAAAATCCACGCCGCCGTGGACGCAACCAACTGTAAGACCACACACCTACTCATGTCTCGAAACTCAACAACAGATCAAAGCATCACCATTCACCTGGTATATGGGTTACGCTACTTGGACCAAGTACACTTGTTATTGTGTCCCGTGTCGGAGTCGTTTACAATGAATGACCCATTCGCAGCCACATGACGCCCTCTTTGGCCAGGTCACTGACACTGCACTGCCACACTCCACAAAAACACACGTCTGCACATCCCAGTTTCAGGGACAGTGAATGTACAGAACATTGTGTCACAAAACACCAACACCACGTCAGCATCACACATAATTAAACTGACACCCTCACATTGATCACCTGCCATGGACTGTCATGAGACTGAAGACACATATGTATGGATGTGTCATTTAACCCAAACTCCCATTCCATGCAACATCCCTGTAATGGATCCACACATATTACCTACATTGCAACACAATAAAAGGTCAATGGGATGCACAATATTTTGTGAAACAAATATCCCAAGCTCACAATATAAACATTACCTGCACAATAGGGATGGGGGCCCCAGGGGCACTCTTGAAAGGATACTTCCCTGGGACACATATAACTTTGCCATTGCCACTAAAACGTCATTTGCACAGGAACAGGGCCTTCATGTATCTCAGGGGAAACCATTAGTAGAGCCAAGTGACATGACTATCTGCCAAATGTGTAAGTTCAAGTCAAGAAAGCAAATACAACAGAGGCTGCAAGGGTCACACATTTAGATTAAGTAGCTGGAATGTGCACACATCAAAATGGGCACACGTCCATACCATATGAAACAAAACACAATGCAAATAAACCCCGATTGAATTACCACCCACATATCCATACAGTGAACATCTGCCCTTGTCCTGGGTGGCGCCAGCACTGCTCATAAAGTCAGATCTTGACAACCACAGAAAATGGATCAGCAATCAGAAGGAAACACACACACAATTGTAGGCATACAAGACAAATTACTCTGGAACAACAAAAAGGTAGAAAAGTAATGGCAGCACAAATGTGTACCCAGAAAACAACAACTTGGGTTTATTGAATGGAAATGATGAAGAACAAAGTCCTTTGGCCAGACCATTTGTCAGTCCATGCACAGTATTGTGCTCCAGCTTGACTCTGATCACTACCAGAGAACCTTCACAAGAAGGGGCATCAAGTGCAGGCACCTCAGTTATCATTCTTGGATGGGGTGAGGTTGTGGCGTGGGCTCTCATTATCCTAATGAGGCTGCTGGATTCGGGTGGCAGTATCACCTGAATTGTGGGGAACTGAGTACAATCACACCATATGACAACCATCGCTCTAACCCGTTTCCGGCCAACTAGTAATGCCTCACCTCCGCCCAAGAGCAGGGATAATCTGTGGCATCTGGGCACATGACAAGAATGATTTCTCAAGGAAATTGTGGTGTATCATATCTCATCCTTTTATCTCAGTTATATTAGTCTCACACATACAAAGACAGAGGCAGAAAATGGTTCGATAAGATTTATTGAATCAGCTGTGTCTTAGATAAAATGGTATGAATTGCAATATTTAGAATGATGAAACATGCTAGAAGCAGAATGGTGACAAGAAAAGTGAAACACAGGAAACGTCCCATCATACTGTCACTATGCATGATATATGTGGTTCCTACCTAACCTATGTTAGAGCACAGCATGATAAGCACTTATCTAACCTTTAGGATTCCCCCTGGGGAAACATCATGCCCCATATCTGAGCAAAGAAGCCTGTTGTCTAGAGTGACACCATTTCCATGTAGGCCAGGGAACAGGTAGTCTCAGCAAGCAGCTGTGTCAAAGTCAATCAGCATGCGGTCGTTGTCGTCTGGCTGGAATATTCCTCTAACGTGCATGAGGCAGAGAAGTGTTTTTTAATAAAACAGCAGATGTTCTGAGAAAATGTCCCTATGTAAGGATGTGCATGTTTCTGTGAAAGTTGGAGACGCAGTGTACCATATTTTTACGGCAACCCTATCTCTCTGCAGCCTTGAGGAAAGCACAAAGGGAAAAGAATGTCTTGCTAAGAAACGCAATGCTTTCCTAGGAGAAAGAACAAGTAGATAAAGACAATAAAACAGCACCACGAATGTGGCTAATTATGAAATAATAAAAATGAAGCAGAATAAAATGTAACTGGGCTAAAGGGCACAAGTGGCAGGCCTAGTTGCTAACATAACTTACCTAAAGACACTACTAAAATGATTATACAACAATTTGGGGTTTGGGAAGGTGGATTTGGGAGCAGTGGGCTTTTTCTTAGGAGGGGTGGTCTCCTTAGGAGGGGTGGGATTCTTCTTTGGGGTTGGAGGGGTATGGGTGCCTGCAGGGGGGCAGGTGTGACAGGGGAGAACCTAGATGTGGAAGGGATGGTTTGGAATGTGGGTGGGGTCTCCTTGGGTTTGGGTGGGGGTGTAGGTCACAGGGGAAACAGCAAGTGCAAAAAGGAAATTTCCCTTTGGAAAATGGGTAGGGTCTTCAGAAGTGATTGGGGTTTGGCAGATTGAGGGAGTGGTTGTCTTGCCTGTGGGTGTTGATGGTGCTGGCATGTGCTTGGGTTTGGGTGGTGTCTGTTGCGTGTGTGAGTGTGGGCATTTGCTTTTCTTGGGGTCCTGTGAGGTGGAGGTGCTGGGTGATATGTGAGTAGTGCATATATTTGTGGGTGTTGGAGTGGTGTCTGGGGATATGGTGTATGTGGTGACTGTGTTTGTGAGTGTTTGGGTGGTGTCTGTGGATATGGTGTCTGGGGTGTGTGGGTCTGTGGGTGTTGATGTGGTGTCTGGGGGGTATGGTAGTTGTGGTAGATGTGTCACTGGGTGTTGTGGTGGTGTCTATGGGTATGGTGGTTGTGGTGTCTGTGGGAATGGTGGTTGTTGGGGTCTATGTGAGTGACTGCTGTTTACCTGCATGTTGGTGTGTCTTGTGGTGCTTATGTTTATGTGTGCTGCTTGTGTGTGTTGAGTTGGGTGTGTGCAAATGTGTCTGTGTGCTTGAGACAGGTAGGGGAATAGGGAATTTGGATTGGGAAGAGGTACGTTGGTGGAGAGGATTGGGGTGGATGGCTACCTTCATTGAGGAGGCCAGAGCCTGAAAAGATCTCTGTAGGCCAGACATGACACTATCAATGCCTTCCAGGTATGCAACCATCTGCTGGAGCTGGCTGCCCTGCACCTGGATGGCATTCAGAATGTCATTCGGACCCACAGAGATCTTCCTCAGGAGGTCAATAGCCTCTTCACTCAGGGCAGCCGGGTTAACGGGGGCAGGGAGAGGGGGTGTCTGGAGTGAAGGAGAAGCCCACCCTCTTAGGTGAGTGGGCACAGCCAACTGGTTTGGGAGCAACAGGGACAGTGGTGATGGAACTGGGGTGGCAGACGAGGATGGAACAGAAGTAGGTCCTGATGGATCCACCACCACTAGGGAGTGGCCACTGGTGGAAGAATCAGAAGATGATGAGGGCGATCCTGCATCCTCCGTAGCACTCCCCTCACTCTCCGGGCCACTGGTTCCCTCCGTGTTGGTCGTCTCATGACTGGGGGTACCATGACCATCTGCTTCCCGACTTGGTTCTGGCCTGTCTCCTCCGCTTGCCTGGGATGATGCTGAAATTACAAAAACAAATAGGGTCACTACATGTTCCTGATCACACTTGAACAACAGCTGTGATGAGCAAACATTACCATGAAATTCAGTAGCCCCCAGCCACAAGCTACAGCAAAGTAGCCCCACCATTTGTCATACCATATGCATGCATGCTACATGAACTGACAACAGTTGTCCACAGAAAATTCAGAATCACAGACAACTCCAACTGCATGGGTAAAGTTGTGCAATCGCAGAACTAATTGAACAAGTAGGAGACCCTATCACCTTCAATGGTTTGCCTCATGTAGCATTCCTCAGTTACCTGTTGTCATACAATAGTAGGGCAATGTCAAGTTCATTTGCAAAGATCCCACACAAGGTCATGCATCCAGCTAACCTTCATATACGCAGTGCCACATCATGAAGAAATTATGGGCAAATTATCCTGCCATATTGCTTACAGAAGTACCTAGTCAGAAGAAGGTGACATGGAAACACCCATGTTACACTACAAACAAATCAACATTGGTCACTGCATTATTTATACATTGTCTAAATGGACTCATGAAGGTTGTACTAATGTTGCTCAGATAGATAACATATCTTGCATGGAAATGTACATTGGAGACAAGTTGGTCAAAATGTAAGGGAGGTATGTGTACAAAATCCATACCACAATGAATCAGCTTGCCCCGGGGATAACACCTTTCTTGGTTGATACTTCTGACAATACCATACTGTTTATCAGTGGAAGCCAGTAATCCTTTGAATGTTATAGAGACCCAGGGATTCTCAGGTACTTGTAGAAGGCACTTAACATGTTGCCCAGTGGGAATCCATATCACTGTCTGTTCTAGTCATGCAAACACAGATTCCCTTGGATGAATAATTGTAGACAGCCACATATGATCCCACAGAACTGCAAGTCATTCCATGATGCATGTCAACACTTAGATAAGAAACCTTCCCTATTTCACATGTGCAAATCACTTTGCTACATGATTCTACATCAATGGCATTGAAATGCACATTGTGGGTAAAAACTGTACGCTTACCTGTCATGTCCTTCATTGCTAACGCAGTTGTACATTCCAAATTACATGGAATGACAGGTAAGGGTATATGTGAGCCATCAATCAATGATGACACACTCCTGTCTGTGGCACCACATGAACTGTAGCCCATCACATATGTCCTATTCCAAACACATGTTGGCATGCACACATATGTGAGGGAATTTAGACATCATCCCAAGAAGACAGGTAGTCCATGCATGAAACAGCAATGAAAATGATTTGGCAAAAGTGAAAGGAACACATGCTAACATGTAGGCACAAGGAATGATGGCAACAGCGATGTCACCAAAGTTAATGGACATTCACCACTTACTAAGGGAAAGTATTGCTCTGTGACTGCAACCAAAGAGCAATGTATACGCTGTTACATGTATGATGCCCACCTTCACATTACAGACATTAGTGAGGCACCAGCAGTCATGACACACAGAAGACGAGTGGCTTGTGTGGGACAGATGTCAATAAACTCACTTGAGCAGACACATTGCTGAAGAGAAGACAGTGATCCAGTATTTCATGTTGTTTGGGCTGCCACACTGAAGAGTAGTGGACTGCTGTAAACAAATTATACTCAAAACAACAAACAACATGACCTGATTGATCACTGTACTCAGCCATGTGTTGGCCCTGGGGAGTAAATTGGTTGTGGACTGTACTCTGTTGTGTTCTAGCTCACTGGGCTAACAGGCAAGGCATGTCAGCAGGCACCAACTTCCATATCTACACAAACCATTACTGATCGTGTGTGTCACACATGTCTCATCCCCAATCTTCAGGGTTAGATGGCAGAACCTAACACATCACCTTGGCAATTTTACAGGAAGGAATATGCCCTGGACTCACCTGTTTGTAGCTGCTGAGCTCCCCTCAAACGCCCATCAAGCTCAGGGTAGGCCACAGCCAGAATGGGGGCCATTAGGGGGGTTCAGGCTCCAACGTGCACCCCGCCCACATTAGGACAACAGCCACAGCTGGACCTCAGTGATCTTCTGGGCCCAGGGTCTCAGGCCCTCCCACCTCTACTAATAGTGTTGCTCTGTGAGCCATGGACCCCCATGGTCCGCACCTTCCGGGCAATGGCTCTCCAAATCCCCTTCTTCTGATGGGCGTTGACTTGTATGGATTCAAGAGACAATTCAAAAGGTTACAAACACAAGTTGTTCCCCAAATGTGTGTGTGTGTGTACCATACGTCAGAAACACCAAGTACAACATTTTCTACTTGTCAGCACACCACAAGTATAAAGAACACATGCTGATAACTACAGGGAAATGACTACACACATTTGGATTCATCTGCAGACTAACCCATTACCCTGCTCATGGCCTTCATTGACTAAGCATGCCTTCTGACATCAAGTAGCCTAGGCTCAAGGGCGTTTCCTAGACCTAACCTTGGCCCTTTACAAAAGACTGATCTCAAAGGGCTGGAAATCCTCAGACCACCCCTCACTGGCTGATTGGAAAAAGGATGTTACGAAATGGTCCAGGGCTGAACTACAGGTCCTGAAGGCGGAGGAGGCCAGGGGCATCCGTCAGGTTCCTATTGCCCCGGCCTGGGAAGACTTAGTGGCGAACTGGGATGGACTATTCAAGAGAGCAGCAGCCCCAATAGGAGTGGTAGGAGATGCTTAGCACATCTTGGTGGATTGACCTATGGGTTGGGACCCCCAGGGAATTCCATGGGGTAACTGAACACTCGTAGAGCCCACACTGAGGAACGCGAAACAGAATCCAACGAGCCACTAAACACTATGGGGGTCATTCTGACTTTGGCGGGCGGCAGAGGCCGCCCGCCAAAGTCCCGCCGGCAGAATACCGCTGCGCGGTCAAAAGACCGCCGCAGTAATTCTGAGTTTCCCGCTGGGCTGGCGGGCGACCGCCAGAAGGCCGCCCGCCAGCCCAGAGGGAAACCCCCTTCCATGAGGATGCCGGCTCCGAATGGAGCCGGCGGAGTGGAAGGGGTGCGACGGGTGCAGTTGCACCCGTCGAGATTTTCAGTGTCTGCATGGCAGACACTGAAAATCTTGGTGGGGCCCTGTTAGGGGGCCCCTGCAGTGCCCATTGGCATGGGCACTGCAGGGGCCCCCAGGGGCCCCATGACACCCATTACCGCCAGCCAGGTTCTGGCGGTCAAAACCGCCAGAACACGGCTGGCGGTAAGGGGGTCGGAATCCCCATGGCGGCGCTGCTTGCAGCGCCGCCATGGAGGATTCCCTTGGGCAGCGGGAAACCGGCGGTACACCGCCAGTTTCCCGTATCTGACCGCGGCTGTACCGCCGCGGTCAGAATGCCATGGGAGCACCGCCAGCCTGTTGGCGTGCTCCCGCGGTCATTGGCCCTGGCGGTCCATGACCGCCAGGGTCAGAATGACCCCCTATATCACCATTGGATACGGGGATGAAGCGAACGGCCTATTATCCCCCTCGCACGATGGTGCGTCTGGCCTCCCCCTACATGCTGACATGCTTTAACTCCTCAAACACTGTTAGCTACAAATCCCACCCACATAACGCCGTAAAGTTGTTCTCCTATCTTGCTTACCTTCCCCCCCTTTTTTTTTTTTTTTTTCTCTATCCTTTTTCTTATTTTTTACTCTTTTTTCTTTTTCTCATTTTGCTTCGCTCTCATTCTCCCATTCAAAGTACAGAGTAGAACGGGTTTAAGTTGACTGATCACATACGTGAGTTAAACCGATAGCATAGGATTGCGAAGTGTATAGCACGGTTCGTCATAGGGTTGGGTACATCAACACCAAGTATTAACGAATGCATAGAAAATGTTAACAATACCACAGTAATAAGCAACGAAACTTGTATTATGTGTGCCACAAATACAGACTGTTTAATGTTCACATACAACAAATGCAAATTGTTAAGTCGAGCAAACATGTAAATGTAAAGCAACAAAAGGTTAATAAAACATATTTAAAAAAAAAAAAAAAAGTAGCCTAGGCTCAAACAACATGTATTGTAATGTGAGCCATAATGAAACACAACATACCATTGTGGCCTTCTAGGGTAAACTCCTTGGTCATGACTAGATAGACATATTTACACTCTGCAGCATTGACTTACTGCATACAGTCCATTAGAGGCAACTACCATAGGACAGACTTCACTCTAAGACTTGAGTGACAATGAAAGGGTTGCCATTTGGGGCACAGAAAGTCTCTTCTTTGTGTATGTGTGGACATATGGCCTACGCAGTGTAGACTCAGGCCACTTCATGGTAGTTTGTGTGGGATGTACTTGTACCACAGAACACACTTTTGACCATATGTGGCAAACATAAAGAGATAGCATCCACTATACAAAGCAATGTTTAGTCTAATATTCCAAGCTACTTAGTCACATGCTGGGACCTGGAATCTACAAAAGATCTACACCGTGGGTTTGTTACTTGTGCAATACACATGTGCTGGACAAATATGACTTATGTAAAAGTGACAACAGAGCTGTGGGAGAAAGGGACCTGTCATAAGTCGAAACACACATTGACAATGATGCAAAATGCACATATGTAATTTACCTCAGTACCTATTTCTAATCTATTCAATGGACTAAGGCATTCAGGCCAAATATTTCCACTTGAACCACATATTGGCCACATGTCAGGATCTGCAGGTCTACAGGGCGTGGGCACAGTATCACTGTTGCATAGCCACAGTAACTCTATCCGATCCTGTACTATGTCCCAGATTGAGAGATACATATGACAAGACCTGGTCTCTGATCATACAGAACCTACATAACACTCATATTTCCATCACTTCTATGCATGACAGTAAACAATGTGCTCATCATTAATGGGCCTTGTGGCTTGTGTGGCACTTTAAAGGGCACCCTGAGTCATTAAATGCCACTCATACAACAGTTTGGCAAGGCCAGATGTGGGCTGTATGATCTGTAGCACTGTAAACATTGCTTACAAGATCCTCAAATGACTCAAACAGTATGCATACACAGCTCATACTGTCATGCACATACAAGTTGTTTGACATTTACAAACATCATATCCCTTGATGTGTCATTGTATGGCTGTAAAGTCTCCTTGGCTAGATATACCAAGGTGTCCCTTTATCCATGGTTTCAGTAGGTGTGATTAAAATATAGCACAACTGGGGGGATCTCTAGGTATATTGTGGTCCTAGGACCTTAGTCTAAATTGGAATATTAATCAGTGTTTAAATTTTCAGGGCCTTCTAGGGCCATTAAGTCCTGGGCTTTCATCAGGACAGAAATATAATGCAGTCTCACCCGGAGGTCTACTCGTGTATACACATGCAAACTGAAAACATGTTTGTTTTTTTAAACGTAACTTGCCTATTGAAGCTCAATTGTGGTCCTGGAAAGGAAATAAAACCAGCATGTCAATCTCCTCAAACAAGGCACAGAAAAAAAACACATGAAAAAACAAAACATTTAACAGAGACACTGAAAAGACTTGCTCGTACACAGAAGTACGTATAATTACAAGAATGGCCAATAGGCTTCTTCATTTGTCCAGTATGCGTGCGTTTGTCTCCACCCTTATATTCAGAACGTAAGTTATATACTTACCACACACTATTACACAGAAAAGGACAATCCGTCCTGTGCGAGTTATATCATCATGCACAGTTGCTCCAGTAACATGACACAAAAGGCTAACCTACAACTTACAAATGTACAATGTCTCTGCTTACTGTAACACAAGACCTTTGGATGTAGAAGTGACACTTCAACCAGTAACAAAGTACTTCCTTCACCATAGGCCAAGGTGCCACTGGCCACACCAAGGCCACCCAACAGACTCACAATAGCCCCCTGGATTAAGCCATCAGTGATGATGACACTTTGTGGAGGAGGAGGAAGGTCCTGGTCCATCTGGGCAACCTGGCTATATGGCAATAGTGAGTCCCACTGTGGCCACAACATCTCCTCCTAGCCCTGTTGCATCATCACCCCAAGCAATGATAGGTCCCTCAATCTGTGTACCTAACACAGCTTTCACCATCTTATGCCCCCAGTCCTGGATCTTGAAGTGCAACTTGACACTCCTGACACTAAGGGTCCAGGACATAGTTGGAGAGGGCATCCTGTGCCAAGCCACAGGCTTATGGGGGTAAGGTGATGGGAGGGATGCTCTGGGCCAGCATAGTGAGGCCACTGGGGTTGCTGTCAGCCAGGACACCATGAGCCAAGTCTTGTGGGTCTATGGTCTATCAGGAGTAACAAGGCATGATGGGCCAGGTGTCAACTGAACTCTGAGACATTAAGCAGCTGCAGAGGGTCATGACAGACAAAATGGATGCCCACCATGACAATATGTGCACCCTAACAGGGGTGCTGAGGGAAATCAACACCAACCTGAGCAGAGCTTTCCTCCCACCATCTACCCCTTCCTTTGTGGGAACTACATCACAGCCAAGTACATCTGCAACACCCACAGGAAGGAAGGCCCGCAAACGGCGACGTCAAGCAAAGAATCTGGGAGGTGTGGATAGCAAAACACCCACCACGCCCAGCAGATGACTTCTTCCATAATGTCCTCCTTTGTGTATCTCACACTCACTCTGTTGACTGATCCTGAACCTCTTTCCATTTCCAATGGGAGGAGTACGCTGGACTTTGGACTTCCAATGGTGTGCCATCTACTCCAATTACTTCATCCACCATGACTGACCCCTTCACTTCACTTTTATTTTTATTCATGCAGAAATTTACATTTTATGTATGTGCACTGAAATAAATGCACTCTTCACCAACTCATGTAGATATGTAAGAGTGTCGTAATGACTCCCATTATAGTAATGAGCCTGATGGATTTGGGCAGCAGCATCACCGAACATGGGGGACTCAGTCTGATCCTGAGCCGTTTGACAGCTGTCGGCCTAACCCTTCCGGCCAGCTAGCAGCACCTCACCAGTACCCAAGAGTAAAAGGTGATTTGTGGCAGCCCTTTGCATGACATCTAGATTTTTAAGGGAAACCGTGGTGGAACAGATCTCACCCCTTTCTCTCAGCCGCACATGTCTCACACATACAAAGACAAAACAGAAGCAGGACTAGGGCCAACACATTTTATTGAATACACTGTATTCTATGTAAAAAAGCAAGCATTGTGATTATAAGGATGGTAAAACATATTAAAAGCAAGACAGTGACAAGAACAGTGAAACAGAGGAGAAATGCCATTATACTATCACAACAATGGTTCTAGAATCCCTACCTATAATACTAAGATTCTGTACAAGAGCATGGCACTGTAAGCCCTAATCTGCCCAACAGGCCCCCCAGAAGAAACCCATCCACCATACCTGTAATTATAGGTAAAGAAGAGGTCTGTTGGTCTACTGAGAATCCTCCCTCATGGAGGGAGGGAAGGAATCAGGTCTCTGCAGAAACTGCAAAGGCGCTATGCAGTATGCAGTTGCAACAGGGTGGAATTCCCCTCCATCGTGTAGGGGCAGAGAAGTGTTTTATGATAAAACATCTGGTGTTCTGAGAAAACTGCCCTGACATGACAACACATATATTTCTATGTATAGAGTTGGGGACATGATGAACGCATTTTGCCGGCAATAACTCATTACTTTTCATGTCAGCCTTGAATGAAGCACAGAAAGAAAATGGGGTGCAGAGAAAAGAATAAAGAATTCTGTGTGAAAGGACAAGCTGATAAAATAATTAAAACATCTTCACTAAAATAGAGCTTTTGATAAAATAATAAACAGGATAAAAAGTGCATGTATCTGAGAGAAAGGGCACAAGCTGCAGGTCTAGGCTAAAATAACGTGCCTGGATAATAGCTAAAGAAACATCACTACAAGATCATGTGAGCAATATGATGCAGATAGAAGCAACTTGTGTAAGCAGGGATATGTAGCATGTACACACTGTCCACCTCAGGATTACAACCATTACACACCAACACATAATTACAAGTGTCTTGTTGCAAAAGAGATCTTGTTACATTGTTCAGCACATAGGCTGTCAAGATGTCAGTAACTATGAAAGTAAGACGTGGCCATAGCATTCTGTGTAGAACACAAATTATAATGATCCATCCATCCAGAACACTGTAGTAATAGACATATCAGACAGTGTCCTGTTACATAGGTAAATAATGGATATGGTTGATATCATCAGCTGGAGCCAGATCATCTGTCTCTCAAAAGGAAGCGCACCTAATGGGCTGCAACACCCAGACAGATGGCAGTACGACAGTACATTATCACAGGGTCATGACATTCCAGTGATTCTGCATCTGGTGGTATGACATAATTAATGATCAATGATGTGCCACAGGCACTTTGACCAACAATGATCAAACACATCAACAGTTACACACAGTTCATAACAAAAGACTGTTCAGTCAATGTGAAGGGGGACTGACATGAAAGTGTCCTACCACAACAGTTTCATTCACCACATGATGGCACACATGATGCATCATGGCCACCACATAACAATGAGCAAGTCCAATGGAGTCTTCTGCATTTCCATCCTATCACTGTGCTAGCTGTCTTGACACAGGGCATCTACACCCAAAGCCTAGGATGCACATTTCCAGGGAAAATCCATGTCTCAACAGCATGATGTACCTGCCAATGTAAGAGCTCTGAAATTCCCAAATGAAGATATCATGGTGAATGTACCTGAACAAAGAACACATCAAAGAGTAGAGTTATGAATGCAAACACATGACACAAGTCGCTAGCAAACGTCTTGACAAAAGAGTCTTTCAGAGCAATCAGACAGAAACAAACAACATCATCAAAATCTGACTGTGTCAAAAGCTTGTTCATCAAACATGCTTTTGCAAATTTTGCATGAGCATGAGCTCCATAGCTATTAATAAAAAGATACTTCACACGTTATCAGAACTACAGTGCATTGTACAGTCAAAGTCATGACATCTTATGAAACAGTTACACTCATGAGAAGAAGCTGTCTGTACGATCTTGTTGCAAATCAGCTCCTTCCTCTTCACCACTATCATCTTCATTTTGCATTTCAGGATTCTCACCCGGTGGCACTGCAGGCTCCCCCTCCTCTGGGATGTATGGGATATTTCTCCGTAGGGTGATGTCGTGGAGCATGCAACATGCCACCGTGACCTGACACACTTTCCCCCGCGAGTAGAGGAGGGCTCCACCAGTCCTGTGCAGACAGCAAAATCTGGCCATGAGGAGGGCAGAAGCCTGCTCCACTGCCCGTCGTATTCTTCCATGGGCCTCATTGAAGTGGACTTCCCCTGGCGTAATTGCATTCCTCAGTGGCATCAGTAACCAAGGACGGTTTGGATATGCTGAGTCTCCTGTTCAGGAATGAGGCATAAGTGAAACAATGAGTCACTCACTTCATGATTGTAGCACCTGACATTGCTCACACAAATGAAAACAGGTGTGACTTACCAACCAGCTCGGCCCTCTCTGGTTGCAATTGTGACATCAGCTGCAGCATGGGCAGTTCCGCATTATAAAGGAATCATGGGCTGACCCAGCTAACCAGGCACAGACTTTTGAAATGTAGAGTTCTGACAGGCAAACATCTTGCACATTGATCAAAAGAAAGTTTTTCCTGTTGCAATAGATTTATTCACTGGCCTGTGGTGGCACCAAGTCAACCTTCACGTTGGCAAAATCCTCATATAGGGGGGACCTGACATAGCTCTCAATCTGTTTCATCATTCCTGATAGGACATCTCTTAACACATGACTGAACATAGGATGGGACATACCAACATGTATGGCCACAGTATATTGGAAGGACCCTGTGGCCTTGAAGTGCAATACTGCCATGAGTTAAATAATGGGTGGTGTGCAGCTTGGCTTACTGTTTTGAGACATCAGATCTGGCTCCAACTGAAGACAGAAATCCACAATTGTTTGACTATTCAGAAGGTACTGTTTTATGATGTGACGTTCTTCCATGGTTTGAAGCTCTGGCAATGGATGGTACACTAGAGGCTGTCGCCGCCTCCTTCTCCCAGGGTACCTATGTGTAAAAATACATGAGTTGGAGCATTAGCCACTGTGTTCACAACAATATATATATGTAATATATAGCAACAAAGTGGAGTATTTGACGTAACATGTGCAGAGCATGCCTAGACTATTAGACTCAAGCAGCTCATGAGATGTGCAGATCAGTTGCACTTTGGATGATAGACTGTAAATTACATCTTACCCACAGTGAAGCCAACACATTGTAGATGCAATATGTGCCTTTGACCATTTGGAGGCCAAGTTGAGGGAGATACAGGTAAACACAGAACTTTGTTGTATATGTAATTGCAGTCATCATGTGTGCAGTGCTGTGTCAACATGTATGCTGCCACCACCAATCTGGTGATTCAGCTTAAGGCCTTAAGAACACTTGGTAAGGTGTCATTCCTGTCCTCAATAGTTTAATTCTGGGTAGCAGGTCGAGATGGAGCTAGGTAGACAGACACATCTCTGAGTTGAGCCTGATCTGTATATTGTTCAGTCACAGGTGTGTACACTTCAATTGAGAGTTAACAAACAGAGGTATTTGTACAAGTGAACACTGGGCTGGTGGTTAGAGTTACAGACACCAGGGCCCCTGGGAGTTGCATTCAGGTCATTCCCTCTATCACACACACACTTGCTAAATTTTGGGTATTAAATATCTGTAGGCAGACTGCATTTAGGTTTGAGCATACATTTACTTGTTGAGACATACCATGAGTCCTGAGATTTTTTATTATATTGTAAGTCTTACGGGCACCATTTTGACGTATTGCATGTGGTGGGCCTTTGTAGCTGTGATGTTGGGTCCAACAATACACATTGACAGCATTAAATCACAGATACTCTGGGTATTGAATGTTGGTTAAGTACATGAACAAGACAGTGGCAATAGCTGGGCAGTGAGTATGCAGGACATTGCAGTTTTGCGAACGTGTTTGTGTTGTAACTTACCCGACTTCACTCCCTCAGGTATTCCTGTCAAGGCCTCAGGATGCAGGATGGTTAAACCTTCTCCCCCAAGGGAAAGAGTATTAATGGGGCACTGGCAGGGCCACCGCTAGTCTTGTTGGCCTCCAGCTGCTGCCTGGAAACCAGGGAATAGACCTTGCCCCTCGGGTCATTCCACCTCTTCTTAATGTCCTCATTTGGGCGCAGGGTGGTACCTACAGCATTCACTTTGTCAATTATCTTTTGCCACACTTCCATTTTCCTACTGAGGGGAGTTTGGTGGACTGGTGCTCCAAACAATTGTGGCTCTACTCTTATGATTTCATCCACCATGACTTTCAACTCATTTTCGGAAAAACTGTGCTTTTTGGGACGTGACATGGTAGACAACTAAAGTGGGTGACAGGGACTTAATTAACAGGGGAAGTGCAATAGGGAGTGAATAGAACAAAGTATGAGTAGAGTAGTAAATGGGATGGTGGAAAAAAAAATAACAGGGTGCTTAATCTATGGATAAATGAGTAGATGGTGGTCAGTTTTCTTCGTAGTCCAGTGGAAAGGCAAAGGATTGTGGCCTGGAAATTTTATAGTGTGCTTTGCAGGTGTATCCACTGGACCAATGTGTGTCAGCTGTGTTGTTTTTTTGGTCATCCAATAGGTACCTGTCTGTTGTATTGCTGAGCGTATATTGTGCAGGTCGACCTCTGTTGCCTTGCCGCCACAAGGGGACCGGGGCAGTGACTGTGTGCTCTGCGGTTGACTGCAGACCGCCTAGATAGCAGACCGCTGCACTGCTGGCGGTCTGCCTTTTTTACTTGGCGGTCAGCGGTTCTGCCTCTATACATCGTAATACGGTGTGCTAGAGACCACTGGCACAGCAGTCTTTTTGGGACCACCAACATGGCGGTCTGGTGGTCCAACCGTCAAACTCAGAATCAGGCCCTACGTGACCTGTAATGTTGAAACTGTTCCCTAACTTCGAATTCTGAGGCAGAGTGATTATGGTTAGAAATCCTTCCCACTATGTATCCAAAAGTAACTGTTCTGTCTTTGCAATGGGTTGAGAAGTAGTTTACACTCCTCTAATGACTCCTAGCCCCAAAACATCTGTCCTTACAGTAAATGTCCGCAACTCATTTAAGTAGTCTATTACTTTGCTTTGATTTGATGCATTGTGCTTAGTACTGAGTTTTCATATTTTGTTGATCTGAAAAAAGTGAAAAGGTATTTAATTTATAAATATTTTGACATGCAGTGTTTAATCCTGTTAAAAGAAATTTGTTATTTTTAACGTGATCTTCTAATAAAAGTAAAAATAATATTGATCTGGAGTCTTTGGGGGCATTCTGAAGTTTCTTGAGTATTGGACTTTGGTCAGAATTTTGTTTTGAATTGTAGTTTGCAACTTTTTGAGTTGTTATAGACCAATGTTGAGCTAAAAAAAAATGAAAACAATATGATACAAACACAAAATAAAAATGTTTGTAAACTATTTGATATGTTCGACCGACTTGTTCCTGTTAAATTTGAGAAAATGTTGGTTATTTTAATCACCATTTTACAAAAAAATATTATTTTACCTACCTCTGTAGAAGGAGAGGAAAGACATTATAGATATGTGTCTATTTGGACTTGAAAAATCAATTAATATTTTTAAAGGAAGCTCTTTACCTGATGGCTTGCCTTTTGCTCTCTGATGAGGCTATGACTTTCCCTTGGTGATCAAAATTTTCTTTTTTTTCTGGATGGTCAGTTTCAATCTTGAACAAAAAGACAAAAAACAATGTATAGTTTAATCATTTATTTGGTTGATCTGACTTTATTTCAGAAGATAAAACTGTTTGTTTTTTCATAACTGTTTGTTTCATAAAAGAAAATGCACCCACTTCAGTGCCCATCACCTTCCCTGAGTAGGTTTTGAATGGATGTTATAATAGTAAATCTGCCCCTTCTTTGTCAGTCTCCTTCCTCGATTAGGATTTGACTGACATTTGGAATAGTAAATCTTTCCCTCTTCAGTGTCCAGCATCTTCACTGAGTTTGCCCTGACTGGAGTTTAGAATAGTAATGGTGCCTCCTTTTAGTGTCCAGCACCTTCCCCAAGTTGGCTTCATAGTAAATAAGGCCCCATTCAGTTCCTAGCACCTTCTCCAACTTGACTATGACCTGCGTTTAGAATAGTAAATCTGCCCCCTTTCAGTATCCAGCACCTTCACCGACATCGCTCTGACTGAAGTTTAAAATAGCAAATGTGCCCCCTTTCAGTGTCCAGCATATTCACAGAGTTGGATTTGACATTAGTTTAGAATAGTAAAACTGCTCCCTATCAGGGATCAGCACATTTCATAGGTTCATTGTGCCTGGAGTTTTTTTTTTAATGGAAAAAATAAAGGTAAATATAAATTTTAATGTACTTACTGATCACAATTTGTTGTCCTTGCTATGAAATAAATGTATGTCTGCAAAGTCAACTATTTCTTCATTGATGGTGACTGTGGGAATGCAAAATCTAATTGACTATTGTTTTTATTTCATTGCTAACAGGTATGACTTCAAATAGGGACTATTTTACTAAAGTAATATTTGTACCACAGAACACACTTTTGACCATATGTGGCAAACATAAAGAGATAGCATCCAACATACAAAGCAATGTTTAGTCTAATATTCCAAGCTACTTAGTCACATGCTGGGACCTGGAATCTACAAAAGATCTACACCGTGGGTTTGTTACTTGTGCAATACACATGTGCTGGGCAAATATGACTTATGTAAAAGTGACAACAGAGCTGTGGGAGAAAGGGACCTGTCATAAGTCGAAACACACATTGACAATGATGCAAAATGCACGTATGTAATTTACCTCAGTACCTATTTCTAATCTATTCAATGGACTAAGGCATTCAGGCCAAATATTTCCACTTGAGCCACATATTGGCCACATGTCAGGATCTGCAGGTCTACAGGGCGTGGGCACAGTACCACTGTTGCATAGCCACAGTAACTCTATCCGATCCTGTACTATGTCTGCAAAGTCAACTATTTCTTCAATGATGGTGACTGTGGGAATGCAAAATCTAATTGACTATTGTTTTTATTTCATTGCTAACAGGTATGACTTCAAATAGGGACTATTTTACTAAAGTAATATTTACTATGAAACATGGGTGGCTCTATGTTCAGCATTCACTATCTCTGTGCTCTCTCCTGCCAGTAATGTGACTCTTGGGTGTTGCCTTGTGTGGATGCTCGTCTGTATGTGTGCTTGGGATGGGTGGGGATTGCGGAGAATGGGACTGGGAAGTGTAAGTTGGAGGGGGGACGGTAGAAACAGGGACAATGGCTGCCATCAGAGAGGAGGCCAGAGCCTGAATCAATCTCTGTTGGGCTGCCAAACCACCATGAATGCCCTCCATGAATGTATTGCATTGCTGCATCTGGGATGCCAGCCCCTGGATGGCATTCACAATGGTTGACAGTCCTACAGAGATGGATCTCAGGAGGTCACTAGCCTCCTCACTCAGGGCAGCAGGGCTGACTGGGGCAGGGCCTGAAGTGCCTGGGTCGAAGGAGATGCCCACCCTCCTGGGTGAGCGGGCATGGGCAACTCGCTGAGGGGCTACTGGGAGGGCGGTGTGGTACGGGGTGGCGGCTGTACCTGCAGCTGGGGTGGTCACAGAGGTGTCTGCCACCACCAGGGAGCTCCCTTCACCCTCCATCCCACTTGTTCCCTCTGCATTGGTCGACTCTGCCTCCAGGGTCCTGTGGGATACAGCTCCCTCTGTCGCTCTTGCCTCTGCTCCTCCGCCAGATGATGCTAATGCACACAAGGACAGGATGACAAAACAAGAAAGGGGGGAGAGAGACAAAGGATACACTGGGTCAGTGACTGCACCAATACCACCGTTGGCGTACACAGCAACCTAACACACAGGAAACAGGCCTAAGCACTATGCATTGCACTACCAGTGAAATGGCTAGTCACCAAAGGATGAGGAGGAGCACACACCGCCAACTGCAGCACACCTGGGACCCATGCAGCCCTGCCTAGAAGCGAATACTAACAAGCTAGGTTACCTGTATTTGCCATGCAACCATTACCCTGCTGAGGTCCTACACTGCTATGTCTGGCCTGGCCTTAGGAGCACCCACTATGACACAACCACCACCCGGATACCACCCCACCAGCCATAAGTTGTAATGATACCCACTGTACTCACGCCCTTTTGGCTGCTGTGATGCCCTCAAGTGCCAATCCATCTCAGGGTATGCCACCTCCAGTATGTGGGCCATCAGGACGGTCAGGGTCCGACGGACACTCCTTCCTCGTTGGGAGGCCAGCCCCAGCTGGGCCTCCGTGGTCTTCTGTGCCCAGCATCTCAGGTCCTCCCACCATTTCCGACAGTGGGTGCTCCGCCTTCCATAGACCCCCAGGGTACGCACGTCCTTGGCGATGGCACCCCACAAACCCTTCTTTTGATGGGCGCTGACCTGCAGAGGTAATACATACAGGAGAACTCCATTAAACAAACAGTCCAGCCTGCCACACACATGGCCCACCATACCCGACCCCATCACCATTGCAACACACATAGGCCAGCTCACAACATGTACACCGCAAATAGACTTTCCTCATCCTCCACCCCCCACCAACCCTTACACACATCTCCATGCATTCATGCCACATGCATCATGCCCACAGTGTACTCATCTGTTGGTCTGGAGGCCCATATAGCAGTCCGTACTGGGGTAGGAGCCATCCACCAGTTACTCCAACTCCTCCAAAGTGAAGGCTGGGGCCCTTTACCCGGTCACACGGGCCATGGGAGGTTCCAGACACGGGTCACAGCAGCACATGCAGTGTAGGTCTTCTCCTGTGGAAGGTCAGGAAACAAGTGAGGATTGAGATAGGAAATGCCAGTTATGTCTGCGGCGGTGTACACCGTCACCGGCGGCGTAGATTCCCATTGGCCACTGTACCCCACAGGGCCCAATATAATACAATGAGGAATTGCACAGTAGTTCACGACCGCCTACCGCCACGGAGCGCAACGTCAGTGGAATTACCTCACTTCCACCGGTCCCTCCACACAGGACAGGCGGTCGCCATTTCAGGGAGGGTAAACAGGCCTATTGATAATTTTTGCGTCACAGGATAAATAGGCACATACTTTTAAATTACACTGTCCCAAAACATGATTGCACAATGTGGACTGCTGTTATGGTTTTGGTGTTCAAACCACCGTGTACAGACCCCTGGTGGACTGAGCTACACTGGAGGACAAGGACAGGCACATAATACTCACCTATAGACTGGACAGGGCCACAATCACAGAGCTGTGTGCCCAGTTGGAGCCTGACCTGATCTCAGCTTTCCGTCATCCCACTGGGATCCCCCCTCTTGTGCAGGTTCAATCAGTGCTCCATTTCCTGATGACATGTTCTTTCCAAGTGACAGTGGGCTTGGCAGCAGGAATGTCACAGCCAATGTTCTCAATCGTGCTGGCAAGAGTCTTGCCTGCCCTGGTAAAACACATGTGCAGCTACATTTCTTTCCCCCAGGTGGAAGATTTGGCCTCAGTGAAGGCCAGATTTTATGCAACGGGACATATCCCCAATACCATTGGTGCGATTGACGGTACACATATTGCGTTTGTCCGCCACCCGGCCGAATGAACATGTGTACAGGAATCGTAAGAGTTTCCAATCCATGAATGTGCAGATGGTGTGCCTGGAGGACCAGTACATCTCCCACATCAATCCTAAGTATCCTGGATCGGTGCAGGATGCCTTTGTCCTGAGGAATAGCAGCATCCCAAGTGATGTCCCAACTACAGAGGCACAGGGTGTGGCTTACAGGTGAGCCTTGGTCCCCACCCAGTGTATGTTGGTGTATGCCTTTGCAGTTAGCGAAATAGAATAGTGTGTCGCTAAATGTTGTCCCTCAATAGTTGCAGGTGACTCTGGCTACCCAAACCTATTGTGGTTGCTGACCCCTGTGAGGAGTGCCAGGACAAGGGCTGAAGAACGTTATAATGAGTTACATGGGCAAACCAGAAGGATAATTAAGAAGACCTTCGGCCTCCTGAAGGCCAGGCTCAGGTGCCTACCATCTGACAGGTGGATCCCTGTGCTACTCACCCGAGAAGGTCTGCCAGATAGCAGTGGCATGCTGCATGTTGGACAACCTGGCCCTCAGACGCAATGTACCTTTTCTGCAGGAGGAGGAGACTGGAGATGCCCCTGTGGCAGCAGTGGACCCTGAGGACAGTGAGGATGAGGAGGCAGAGGATGAGGATGTAGACAATAGAACATTAGTGATCCGTCACTACTTCAAAAGACACACAGATGAGACAGTGCAACTTCACATTTCTATGACTATTGTATTCTGTGTGGCATTGGCATGCTGGCAATACCCATTTGTTTCCTCTACTTACTGTCACCTATGGATTATCATTTTACAGATGTTGGTGATATGACAACAATGTTGTGATGTAATCACAACAGCCAGCAACAGGTCATTCATTTTGTGCTCTCACAATGTACACTTCTTTTGCAATGGATGTAGCTGTTTCAATCAATACAAATTTTCAATACATGAAATACTAGTAGCCGAGTTTTATCCAAGGGTGTTTATTTTGGTGTTAATTAATTGAGGGGAAAGTGCAATGGAATGGGGTGATGATAGAGGAAAGTCCAGGGTATTGTTCAAGTCTGTTTGTAGCACAGGTACAGTGTCCAAGGGGACATAGGAAAGGGAGCAGTGATAGTTCAAGGTGGACAAGGTGACAGTGTGGGACACAAGGGGGACAATCAGGAGAGTCAAATTTTCTGGCGGTGGTCTTGGCAAGTGTATCTGGCTTCTGTTTGGGCCACAGGGAACGTTTGCGGGTTGGTTCACCTTCTGTAGGGGGATGGATACTGGTGGACTGTGGGTCCTGTGGCGGGGCCTCCTGGCCACTAGCGGCAGTGGAAGTGGAGGGCTGTTCAGTTGACTGCCTAGTGGTAGGGGCCCGCTGCTGTGCTGTTGCCTCCCTCATGATGTTGGCCATGTCTGCCAGCACCCCTGCAATGGATTTCAGGGTGTTGTTAATGGCCTGCAAGTCCTCCCTGATCCCCTGATCCCCTGATACTGTCCCTTCTGCAGCCGCCTGTTCTCCTGCACGTTGTAAAGGATCTGGCCCATCGTGTCCTGGGAATGTTGATAGGCTCCCAGGATCTTGGAGAGTGCCTCCTGGAGAGTCGGTTCCCTGCTCCTGTCCTCCCCCTGGTGCACAGTGGTCCTCCTAGTGTCCTTGTTGGCCTGTGCCCCCGTCCCCTGAACGGTGTGCCCACTGCCACTGACCCCAGGTCCCAGATTGTCTTGTGGGCGAGGTGTGTCCTGGGGTCCCTGTACAGGTGAGCACCCTGCTGATTGACGTGTTCTAGGGACAGAGGTGTGGGTACGCTGGGTGGGTGCTGTGGTATGAGATACTGAAGGGGAGGCTCTGTTGGTGGTCTGTGAGTGGGCTTGGGTGACTGGCTGTCCAGTGGCCCTGATGGGCCAGGTTGGTCCTCGAGATCCAGAGGTCCAGAGTTACTGTCATCACTGGGGGCCTCTTCTGTTGGGGGTTTGGATAATGGTGGCATCTCCTCTCCACTGACATTGGCTGTGGTTCCTGTGGGGATGTAAATGATGTATTATGCTTCATGTGTCTGACATTTGTACTTCCGTAGCTTTCCCTCTATGGTTGGTGTTGCCCTGCCACCTTTTGCTTGTGTAAGCTGATATATTGTTACTTTCCCTATGCTGTACATGCTTTGGTGATGGGTGTCCATGCAGGGCTGGGAGGGCTGTCCATGCGTTGGTACGGCATGCAGGGCTGGGCACTGTGCTTAGGCAGATGTGTAGGTGCAGTGTGTGGGATGTTGAGGAGTGATGGGAGTGAGGGTGAGGGGGTGTGAGGGCATGGCGGTATGGGGGTGACAAAAGTTTAATGTTGACTTACCAGTGTCCAGTCCTCTGGCTACTCCAGAGAGTCCCTCAGGATGCAGTATTGCTAGTACCTTCTCCTCCCATATTGTGAGCTGTGGAGGAGGAGGTTGGGGTACACCGCCAGTTCACCGGATGGCGAGCTGGTGCCTTGCTGCTATGGAACGTACCTTCCCCCGTAGGTCGTTCTACCTCTTCCTGATGTTGTCCCTTGTTCTTGGGTGCTGTCCCACGGCGTTGACCCTGTCCACGATTCACTGCCATACCTCCATCTTCCTTGCTACAGATATCTGCTGTCCCTGCGCTCCAATGAGCTGTGGCTCTACCCTGACAATTTCCTCCACCATGACCCTTAACTGCTCCTCAATGAAACAGGGGTGCCTTTGTGGTGCCATGGGTGTTGTGTGATGAGTGTTGGTGAGGGTGTGTTGAGTAATGTGTTGGGGTGAGTGATGTGGAGTGCGTGAGGGGTGTATGGGTGTATGTGGTGTGTGTGTCTAGTTGTCTCTGTGCTCTTCTTCTTAGTCTCCTGAAGGTAATTGTTATTGGTAAAGGGTTGTGGGTAATGTGGGTGTGTGTTTTATGGTGCTGAGGGTGAGTGGATGTGGTGTGTGTATGGTTGTCTGGTGTATATTTTTCGTACTAGCGAATGGAGTGTTGTCTGTGTGTGTCCATTCTAAGCGCAGCGGTATGTACCGCCAATGGTTACTGCCGTTGAATGTCCGCCGTGGTGATTCGTGGGTCAAAATATGATGGGCGTTGTTTTGTTGGCGTAACGGTGTAGGTTTTCGGACCACCACTTTATCACTGACCTTTGGTCTGGTGGATTTGTGTATGTGGCTGTATTCTGTCGGATTGGTGTGTGTGTGTCATAATATGGTGAACGGATATCCGCCACCGCAGCGGTAAGTTGGCGTCCGTCAGCATGTGGCGGTAAGCATGATTTACCACCAGCATCATAATGAGGACCAAAGTGTCTTCTTTTCACACAAAAGGATATTGCAAGACACTATGGAGTTCCATTATCATATAAAAGCAAAAGTCAGCAGTCTGGGTGACTTTATTTGTCACAAAATGAAGTGACTTGTGATATCCTTAATAATGTGAAGGAAGGTTTTTGTATCCAATATAATATGATGGTGTTTGTGCTCTCCTTCTCAAAGTGATGACATGCTATGGATCCTATTGACAAAGGTAAATTTACACATGCAGATTTACTCTTACACCTAGAAATAACTTAATTGCTTTTCACTACTAACAAATTTTGAGTGTGAAGTTACCCCTAGATGTAGACGTCCATGGCTCCACCACCTTATTTTAGTGGGTGGACTAAACATAATTTATAACCATAGAGTTTTCTTTACAACCGTATTTTATGTTCCGTGCAGTTGGCAGAGACCTCTGGCTTCCTGCTGGAGACCTCCGCAAGCAGGCAGAAAGCTTCCCCATGGAAGGTAATAGAAAATTACATACACGTGATCTAAATCTCATACAGCTGACATTCCCTTCCAACAACCTAAATACTAACCACACCTTAGGCTCTGCTTTTTTCCTATTCATCTTTCAGATGTTCAGGTACAATATTGTTCTGCAATAATGCAAACCACTATTTTGAAGAGGAAAAGAAACATCACTAAGGAGATGGATGTTATAGTTGAGTCAGTGTAAAACACTATGTAAGCTGTGCCCATTGACCTTTCTGGGTAGGAGGTAACACTCTGGAAATGTATATGGGGATATCAAAAAGAACTATCAAAATCAGTGGAGATCTTCTGGCACTAGCTCTTCCAGTAGGGCCCCAGGATCCTGTCTCCTTGTCATCCCTCAGCCCACAAGAAGGCTGGCTCTAAATGGGCTGGAAAATGTTAATCTACTCTCTTTCTTACTAAAGCATACCGATAGTCACTAACCCATATCTGCCCTTTATCCATACCTACATTGTTCGCCATGCATTACATACATACTGTAAGAAATTGGGTTGTTGGTTGACTGGGTTGTGAGCCCTGATCAAGTAGAAACCACAATCCTTGTCAGGATAAGACACAAGCAAACACCAATTTAACCTGTGCTCAACACCCTAATAGCTTGGCACAGAACAGTCAAGCTTGTGTAAAGTATTTTGTGCAACACTTCAAACAATTACACAGTAAAAACACATCACAAAAGGAGCCCACAACAGAATTAGAAAACTAGAGGAGTTTTAAATAAATAAAACAAGATCAGAATGACAAAAAGCCAATTAGTAGAACCAGTGATGTTGAATTTTAACGTTTTCAGTCAAAATAGGACCAAAATGGTCAAAGGGCCACTGGGGATATCTGGCCTCGCAAGACAGGGACAAAGTCAAAAGTTCAGACAAACCACAATAGAGTGTGGGATGGCTACAAGGATCTAGTTAAGCCCCCTGAACCAGAGCACCTTAAATACGGGTTGCAGAGTGTTGCGTGGATCAGTGTCAAAGATGTCCCACGAGATGCTGTGAGGCTGTGTGCGAGGTCCTGTTGCATTTTCGTCAAGGATGCCATTGACATGGCTTGCGATTCGAAGTCCAGCGTTGGGGATGTGGCATGCTGCTGACAATGTGTTGGTTCCCAGGAGCTCAAGACAGTGATGTGGAGTCTGGTGTCGTCGTCGAGCCTGCAGTCGATGAGCTCTGAGGACCTGGACTGTACATGCACCACACCGTTGCAGCAATGAATCAGTTCTGAGAACAGAGATATGGGTCTTTGTGACAGGCCCAATCTATACAGCAGCAGGAATGCGACTGTTCTGCTTGGGGAAGGACTGCTCAGCTGAGGCGATGCATTGGTTCTGTTTGGGGATGTGTTGCTCAGCAGAGATGTGTTGGTTCTACTTGCAAGCACCTTAGGCCCACTTCCAAAGGTTCAGGACTGTGGTGGCACCACTTGGCAGGGTAAACCCACAGATGGCAGAGTGCAGGTGGAAGGAGGTTGTAAGCCTGTTATGTCCTTGAGGCTTCAGATCAGGAGGCTAGCCAATTAGCCCTTAGAGTCACTCTGGGTTCTGGGCTCAAGAGATACAGGTCCAATCCTTCTCACCTAGTCAAAAGGGCAGCAGGTCAGCATTGTAAAGCAGTAGTACAGCAGAGTGCAGTCCAGCAGAGTGGCAGTCCTTCAGCAGGACAACAGTCCTTCCTGGCAGAGTATCCACAGGTCCAGAAGAGTATTGAAGTGGTTGTGCCTGAGGTCCAGTATTTATACCCTGAAACCCCGGTTCAGGAAGGTGGAAGAAACAGTGGCTTCGCTGCCTCTCCTGCCCTGGCTCTAAGCTGGCTGGAGTGAAAATACAGGATTGTTATGTCCTTTGTATGTGGGCAGGACACCGCTTATTCAGGTATGTGAGGCTGTGACCAGCTCTTCCCTCCCATCCTGCCAGTGATGGCCCATTAGGTCACACGTAAGCACACAATGTGTGTGGCTGCCAAGGAGGAATACACAAAGCCCAACTGCCAACTACACCCAGTCATGTGACAAGAGACAGGCTGCTGGCGCCAAACGGCTAAGGTAACAAAATATGAACTTTCTAAAAGTGACATTTTCAGAATGGCAGTTTAAAATCCGACTTCAGCATAAGTTAGGATATGAAATTGTGATCCAAGAGACATCAAATCTGAAGGGTCACCTCTTTCCATTTAGAAATTACAATTACAATTGTAATGAGGCACCTCCAGTGTATTCCTATGCGAGAGATAGGCCGTGCAGCAGTGTAAAATGAATGTAAGAGTTTGTTTACTTTCATGAAATGTGAAACTTAAAAATGTATGTCCTATGTTTTAAAAACATTGTACCCTGCCCTCTGGGCTGTCCAGGGTCTACCCTAAAGCTGTTTTATATGTATTAAAAATGAATGTTTGGGCCTGAAAGGTGATTTCTTTCGCCAGATCAAAATGGCAGGATGAAACTGCTCATACAGGCTCTGCAATTCTGCAATAGCAGACCTTGCGACATGTTTAAAGGGGTACTTAAGTGTGTGGCACAATCAGTGCTGCAGCCCGACTAGTTGTATTTAATGTATAGGCCATGGGCATATGTAGCGCGCTTTACCATGTTTAGAGGAGAGAGCATCAGCACTTTAGCACTTCTAAGCAGTGGTAAAGTGGGCAGAGTCCTAATACCAGCAAAGAAAGGTCAGAAAAAGTGGAGGAGGAAGGGAAAAAAAGTTGGGGGAAAGACCACCCTAAGGCTGAAAGGTCTAACACATACCCCTGAAAAACATCTTCTTGCACCCCCGCCATGCACAGTTTTTTCATCAAACATTTTACTGCAAATATTACATTGATATTATCAATAATGTTATCAAAGATGTCATGGGTGCCGTAATTTGTGGGGTTAATAGCAGTGCATGGCAAGGGCATGAGTTATAGTTACCTTTGGGCATGAGTTCTAGTAACATGTGGTAACTCTGACTATAACTGGTGAATTTCTATGGTTTTGTATATTTAAAATGTGAGCCTAACTATAACATCCCTGGAACCTTTGTTTTTTTAAGTGAATGTCTATGGGTTTTTTTTAAATTGTATTTCCTAACTATAATATTTCTGTAACCTTTGATTTTTTCAATGAATTTATATGTTTGTTTTTTACGTATAGTAATTTTCATTACTATACGTTAATCCAACCATCTCCCGCATGGCCTTTGGCCATGCGCGGCGGCCGTTGGCCACAGGGCCAACCCCCTATAAGCACCCAACCTTGCACCGTGCATGGCCTTCGCCCATGCACAGTAAAGGTTGCCTGCAAGGGCTTGCCTGCAGTCTGTCCCTGCGGCCAACTCCCCCTAACTACCTAACTCCATTCTGTATACGGCCCTTTGACCATGCATGGCGGAAGTTGGCCATGGCCTCTCTGGGTGTCACAATAGGTGTGAGAGTGTGTATCTGTTGGTGAGAGTGTCTGTCTGGGTGTGAGAGTGTGTACATCAGTGGTTTAGTCAGTGTGTCACTGTGTTCATGGGTCAGTGAGTGGGTGTGTGAGAGTCTGAGTGGGTCTGTGAATGGGTATGTAACTGAGTAGGTCTATGAGTGGGTGCGTGAGGTCTGACTGGAGATGTGAGTGGGTGTACAAGGGTCTCAATGGGTCTGTGAGTGGGTGCGTGTCTGAGTGGGTTTGTGACTGGATACGTACGTGTCTGAGTTGGTGTGTGAGTGGGAGAAAGAGATAGAGAGATAAAGAGGGTTAGAGGGAGAGAGAGAGAGTTTTTTAGGCTTTTATATATGATATACTTAGAATGAGATATTTCTGGACAAATTAAATGAAAAATGTATTTGTCATTTAAAAAGAGTAAGATCACCTTTCAGTAGCAGCCTTAAACAATTGTAGTAAAAAAAAAAAAGTTGGGAAACAAGTCCGGCTGGACTTGAACCCTCATCGCTCAGTGTGAAGGTCTTTGACCTTCACACTGAGATATTCATTTTTTTAGTTGTCTTTTTTTTTCCCTTTAGGAGCTATCTGGGACCACCAGGGAGCCCTCAAGAGCTCTTCTGTGGTCCCTACATATTTTTTAAAATATATTTCATTATGTGCCCTTACAGGCTATCTGGAACCGCGGGGGAAGCCTCAAGGCCTCCCCCATGGTCCCATTATTTCAGCAACCAAGGAGCTGTTTTAAGAAGCAGCTCTGTGGTTGCTGGAGCAAACCTCATCTAAGGAAGGGTACCCTATAGGTAATGATGAAGGAGTAGGACAGAGAAAAACGGCCACAAAAGAAAAAGAAAACCCACCTCCACAAATAGTTTCACAAGGTGGAATCTCTATATCTGATAAGTATCACAAATCAAGCCAAAGTCATAAAAATATAATCATACAAACAAATACAGAAAATGCATATCATTTTATTCACCTATAGAAATCAATACACTTGATACCAAATATACATATAAACATAAATTGGACAGTGGGGCCTGGGACTAATCAAAGGTAAAAAAAATTCATTCAAGTTCAATCGGACTCATTAAAAACAAGCAAACCTTTCACGTCTGTTACCTGCATGCATACCTGCGTGCAGGGAACAGAAATGAGAGCTCCACTTTCTGACAGTGGGGCCTGTTTAACAGGCCCAGCTGTCAGAAACTGAAGTGTTTGCTATGGCTAGACTTCAAAGCTGCAGCCAAGCCACAGCAAACAGCTCTGTCCCGTGGGTGGGCACCCCGGGACATTGCAAGAGCCAGCCCTGGAGGGTGGTGATCCCCAGGGCCTTCAGTGGCTCTTCGAGGGTGGCCGCGCAGCCCTCTCTATTGTATGCATTGCCCCGGGGAGGTGGTGGTTCCTGGGGCTAAAGAGGGCCCAAAACAGACCCCCTCTCCATTATTTAGCATGCGTTGCGGGGAAGTGGTGAACCCTAAGGCTGCGGGGGGATGCGCGCCCGAGCTGATATTTCATTATAGCTGTGGGGAGGTGGTGGTCCCCAAGGCTAGTCCCCCTTTCTTTTTTTATTATAGCCCCGGGGATGTGGTGATCCCCTGAGCTGGGGGGGCCCCACGGCCCCCCTGAACAGACGATCACAAATGCCCTGGGGAGGTGGTGATCCCCGTGGCTGTTGGGGGTGCACTGCCCCCGCACATAAGATCACAAATGTCCCAGGTAGGTGGTAGTCCCTGAGGAGCAGGGGCTGTGGGCACCCCACATAAATGACATTAATCACCCCAGGGAGGTGGTGGTCCCTAGGGCAGTGGGTGGGTCAGGAGCCCCCCCCATATTAAAAAGAAAAGAGTGCCCCTGGGGCCTGGCCCACCTGGGTGCTTATTTAAAAACAAGCACAGAAGCTCATGCTTGTTTTTTTAAAATTTTCACTGCAGATTTGTGACCCTGTTGGAATTGCGCTGTAAAAAAAAAAAATGCTTTTTAGCCCTAGTGGAGTCCCTTTGGGACCCCAGCACCAGAGCTGAGGGGCCAGGGTGTTTGTACCCTGGTCTATTTTGTAGTTTTTAATCTACGGCTTCAGCTGAGTCCCAACATGGTTGACAACACTTCCTTGTTGAAGTGTTGGCAGCCAATCAGATCTCAGCACAAGATCGGGAGTGGTCGCTAATCCTTCGCGTCCCTAGATATACAAATTTGAATTTCCTTAAATTTCTCAAAAACTCCTGAACGCATTTACACCAAATAACAAAAATATCTCTTTCTGGACCAAAAACTACCTTTCTGCCAAATTTAGTGTCATTCGTCCAGTGCTTTTTGTGCTATTGCTGCTTAATTTTTCTTGTGGGAATTAACATTGGGAACGCTCTAAATTTCCCCACACTTTATATCTCGGTTCCCGTTTGGCAGATCACCCCAAAAGTTTCCAGACAGCAGCTCATGTGACTGTCAAATATTTTTGAAAAATGTTATGAAGATTTGTAAAGCGGGGCCAAAGATATAGGCAACTAAAAAACTGCTTTTTCTGTAGAAACTAGGCCCTAAGTATAACTACCTAGTGGCAACCACCACTATGTTTTATATATATATATATAGATATATATATATCTATATATATAGATAGATAGATAGATAGATAGATAGATAGATAGATAGATAGATAGATAGATAGATAGATAGATAGATAGATAGATATGTCTCTTTCTCCTGTCAACTTCTGTCATACAACAGCTATTGCCGTCCGGTTTGCGAACATCAATATTTAAGATTTAAGGGGGATTACTGGCAACTGCAGTTAGGTGCTCTACCATCCGTCAATCAGGTAAGGTCTGGAACCTCTGATCCTATCTTCTACTTCTCATCATTAATAAATTCATAAACTTATTTCATGCTGTTTATTGTAAATAAAAGAGTTTAAAGGTTTTTTATTGCTGTTTATTGTTTTTTCATGTATATATCCCTAATACGTCATCATTTGTGGTTGAAGGTCTCTTTTATGGCTTCTCAGTAATCACTGAACATAATTCTTCTCTTAGTAGCTGCTTGATCAGGAGATACATTGGCAACACCAACTACCAGGATATTAGTTTAGCAGCTAATATCACAATGGTCATCCAAAAATTAAATATCTGTGGCTCAAGCTGGTGTGTTGACATTGTCACGATATAAGTTCATGCATAGATCAACCCTTCATTTTATATGTTTCTACATGTTTACATGTTTACATGGTACTAACTTTATAATATTTTTTCATAACAATGTAATTGAAAATACTGTGTAGAACATGTATGACAAAATGTTATATGATGTATTTCAACTGCTCACAAATTGCTAATGCAGATACTGGGGACATTAATCCAACCGATGATGTAGAACCATTTAGAAACGGAGGACTGCGGGCAATCCAAGGAAAGCATCCAATCTGCCTCGGATCAACTATCTCAGCAGGCAACACTTTTCAACAAGAAGCAGGAGCTGGTCAAACAGTGGAAAGATGTGGACAATGATGAGGACATTGCTGCCCCCATACAGAACATCTCCAGGACCACTGCATGACTGAGCAGCAGTCTTCCTCAAACATCCTTTCTCAGGTTTTCCAGTCCATAGCTATTAGTTAAACAGGTACAGATGCAAGTTCTACCTATGCAACACACAGCTCTAAACAAACTGGTACCTCTCTTAAAGCTCCTACCCATTCCTCCTGTGAAGGGTCTTCTCCAGTCTTCTATCATTCATCTGAGGGAAAGAACAACCCTGATGAGGAACAGTTATCCCCTATTCATCGTTCTCCTCCTAAAATCACCCAGATGGCACCCATCTCCATGATGGCCAACCTGCTGGGTATGTCAGAGGGCCACACATGGGTAGGGGTGGCAGGGTCTATTCCTACTCTCTGGGAAGGCAATTGTTTCCAATAACAGTCTAATGTGTGAGAGAATAGATATTCATGCACCTGTACTACTGTCCATGACATAGTTAGTTCCCTTAAAGGACTCACCAGTAGACATGCTTGGATGATGTTGCAAAATGCTAACAAGGCATGACAATGATGCACCAAGAACATCTTCAAACTTTGAGGAAAGAGAGTGCAAGGCAACATTCGTTGCCCATGAAGATGATTGAGGCAAAAATCAAAGCACGCCAATATCCTGCTTCATGTCTGTTGGACCTGAATCCTTTGCATGGTTTTCTCCCAACAGTTTGTCTTCAACCCTCCTGTTTTGCTGACTTTGTTTTTTCTGGCCTTAGGACTCTGTGCACATTACCACTGCTAACCAGTGCAAAAGTTCTCCCCCTGAAAAATTGTAAGATAGCTTACATTTAATTGGTACATTTAGTTTACTTATGGGACCCTAGTAAAGTGGTGCTACATGTGCCCACAGACTATAAATTAAATGCTACTAGTAGGCCTGCAGCACTTATTGTGCCAACCCCCTAAGTAGCCTTGTAAACATGTCTTAGGCCTACCATTGCAACCTGTGTGTGCAGTTTTAAACTGACATTTCTACCTGGCGAAAGAAACTTTTTGTCAGGCCTAAACCTCCCTTTTTAATACATATACGCAACCCCTAGGGTAGGCCCTAAGCAGCCCATGTTGTAGGATGCAGGATACAGTGTATATAAAAAGTTGGACATGTACTTTTACGCTTTACATGTCCTGGTAGTGAAAAACACCTACATTTGTTCTTCGCTACTGTCAGGCCTACCTATAATACAATATTGGGTTACCTTATAACATTTAGTAAATGATAGCTTTCAATTTAAGTCACAATTATGAAAATGCCACTTTTGGAAATTTTTCATTTTCTTGTCCTGACTATTTGGTACCTGCAGCCTGTACCCTGGGTCTTATGACTAGATGTCAATGGCAGTTGGTCTTTGTGTAAGTCTCCCAGGCAGAGAGGACAAGGGGGAATATGTGATAGCAGGATGGCCCATTTCTTAATTGATGGGGGGAGATGCCACCTACCACACTTACGAATCACAAAGCCTCTGTCTGATCACAATCACAAAGGGTTCAACACTAGTCTTTTGTGCAACCAGATGAGCTGGGGCCAGGGCAAAGAGGCAGGAAATTTCAAGCACCTCTGAAGTAGAAACATCCAGAACCTTCTCCTGCATCAAAGCTGACACCAGGTATATATATTGAAACCTCTGACCCAACTCTTCACTAACAGCTGGACCTATGGAAGATTCAGAAGGACTACCCTGCTGCCTGACTGAGAAGGACTAGACCTGCATCTTGAACCCAGGACCACCAGAGTGACTCAAAGTGACTCAACCTTGCACTGCTATTGCACAATTACCTCTACAATATGCCAGCTTCACTGTTTTAGGAGATTTCAACACTCATGCTGATGTCCCAAAAAGCTCCAAGGGCTCTCAGTTGATCCAGACCCTGGCAGACCTTACCCTGACCGAGAAAGTCACCGTCCCCACCCATAAAGTAGGCCACACATTGGACTTAATCTTCTCCAACATCACCGGGCTCCAAGCAAGTACCCCCATTCACTTGGTGTGGACGGACCATTTTATCGTCCTGTTTATCTTCTGTGTCTCACATCACCAAATAGAGACTAGGGCAGAACATGAAGAGAGGAGAAATTGGTGGAATGTGATACAAGAGTGCAATCCACCCTTCCGTCACTCACAGGCAATCCTGAGAGTGATTCAATACTATTCAATCAATGGATCTCTAAGCCATTGGAACCTCTTGCACTCTAAAACCACTTGCCACCAAAAGATCCAAGCCATCTGTCCCCTAGTTTTACCCCGCAGAGCAGAGAAAAAAGCCTTTGTACAAAGCTTGAAAGCAGATGGAGAAGGTCTTATGGCTAAGAGGCATACCTCAAAAACTTCCCCAAACTTCCACAGCAAACTATGAAAGAGCATTTTATGGTACGCATCGAGACTGCAGCCAACTCTTCTAGGGAAGTTTTTAATATTGTTAAGCCCTTTACCTCTCCTGAAGTGGTTATAAGTGCATTTCATCCTTAACCTGATCTTGGCCTTCTTTGATAAAAAAAATCAAAAACGTTATTCATATTTCATGAGAGAGGTTGGCTCACTGGACTGACTGACACCCCCTGTTAGCCTAACACCCATTCTCTCTGAGTTTTTCGCAATATCTAAAGAAGACTCTAGTGAGGAATTGCTGAAATGAAAATCCAGTTCTCCAGAGGACCCTTGCTCTCCCCTAATTGTCAGACTGGTAGTGCTCATTGTAAAGCCTTTTCTCAAAAGGATCTGGAATGCCTCCCTGAAATCTAGTATCTTCCCTGCTGTCTGGGAACAGGCATTCCTGTTACCACTCTAAAATAAGCTTAATGTGGACTGTGGTGTGCTAAGCAATTTAAGGCCCATCTCATTGCTGCCTGCACCTGCGTAGATCTTAGAAAAGTTATTAAATCACCAACTCTCTTCCTTTATTGACGCAAACGGTCTGCTTCACAACACTCATTCAGACTTCTGTGCTGGGTATAGCATGGAGACCGTCATATTGGAAGTGTCGGGAGTCCATCAGAGAAACCTTGGACGATGGTACCCAGGCCATGGTGGTATTGTCAGACCTGTCTGCAGCGTTCACAACTTTGACACACTCTACCTTGTTGAAAAGATTAAGCCGTCCTGGCTTTCAGGGCACTGTTTTGTCATGAATTCGATCATTCTTGGAAGAATGCTAACCAATGGATCTTCCTATACCCCTTTTCCAACTCTCCCAAACCCCTGGTTTGTGGTGTGCCTCAGTGTCCTACTCTCAGTCTGCTACTCTTTGCCTGTACCTGGGCCCTCTGGCCACCCTTATTGAAATCTATAAGTGAAAGTATTCTATGTGGATGACACACGGCTGCTGTTCTCATTCCAAGAGCATTCAGAAGCGGCCTTCTTCAGTTTTAAAGAGTGCTTAAAAGGCACTGCCAATTGGATAGACTACAACTTTTTAAAATGTAATGCCAATAAATCAGAGGCTCTTTTCTTCAGCCAGATGGCCTTTTCCCTTGCTTTTCTCTGGTGCCCCACTGAATTGAACCCTCCTCCGGTACTGGGCTCATCGACTGCAAATTTAGGGATTCTGTTTGATTCCAATGTCTCCTTAGCCACTCATCTCAGGAACATTTCATCAACCTGCTTTCTGAAGCTAAGATCAGCTAGGAAGCTTCTACAACTGCTTTTGGAAGAGACCCGAAAAAACGTAATCCACACTCTTGCAACCTCATGTTTGGATTATGCCAACAGCCCTTAGATGGTTCTGTCTGCTTTCGTGATCCAAATACTTCAGATTATACAGAATGCAGCTGTCAGGCTGATTTGGCGGGCCTGCTTCCACCAACCAATGTTGCCTCATTTAAGGCAGCTCCACTGGCTTCCTGTTGCAAAGAGGACTGAGTTCAAAGCCCTTACATTGGCGTTTAAAGCCCCTCACTACCCGAGAAATAGACTTGGTCAGTGCCAACAGGAGAGATCCTTGAAATCTAATCACCTCCATCTTATGCACATCCCCAGGTTTGCTAAGGTTCATTGAGGCAGTAAGTGATTCTCAGTTCTGACAGCTAAGCTTTGGAATTCCTTGCCTATCAAACTCCATATGGCTGAGTCCAAGAACTGCTTCAGGATAGATCTAAAAACCTGGCTCTTCAACCAAGTGTAGATATGATAAACCGGTCTTGTTCTTCAGGCTCTTCTTTTTAGCACTGGGATGCCTCAGCTGGGGTAGTCACGTGCTTCACAAGTGCCTATGGTTGATTGATTGAAGGGACAATTGGATGTTCTCCTGATCAGAACCCCATGGACAGAAAAGGATCCAACCTTCCTGAACCAAGCACCTGGACTCTGCCTGCTGTGATTCTTGCCCCCCAAGTGGTGCCACCTCAGTTCCACACCTATGGAATAGGGCATAAAAGTGCTCTGTCAACCCAGCTACCATCTCCTGGGAAGAACCAATGCAGCACGATGCATCTCTTTGCAGGCCCACAACAGAACCACTGCTGCATGACACATTCTCAACACAGGACCTCGCATCACAGCCTGCAGTTTCTCAGAACCACAGCTGCATGACGCAGCCTCTATGCAGGACTTCGTATCGCAAACTTCATCTACAGCATCCTCGATGATGACACTGGGCCTGGCATTGCAAGTCCCATCGATGGCCTCATTGGAATTGGTACTGTGCAACATATCTCCAGTGTGTGACTTAATATCGCCACCTACAACCCCTCAGAATCACTGCTGCACAATGCATCCTTCAACACAGAATCTCGAAAACTCGACAACCAAGATTTAAGGTACTTTATTCAGCGGTCTTAACTTGGTCCATGTGTCTGTTCTGTGCTTCATCACAGTCAGCCTGAACTTGTGACTTTTTCCCAGTCCAGCTCAACCAGATAACCACCGTTGGTGCTCTGTGCTTTTAGGCTCCATTGTCATTTAAACCTTTACACTTGCATATTTCTGGGTCTACTCATTGGATTTTTGTAATTTTGTTCTTCAGTAATTTATTAAATGTTAATATATTTTTCTAAATTTTTGTGTTTTTTTTTGTGTTGCGTTCTCACTTTATTACTGTTTGCGTACTGCATAAACATTTAACGCATTTCCTCTATTTTAAGCCTGACTGCTTTTGTGCCATGCTACCAGAGGGTTAAGCATGGGTTAATTTAGTGACCTTTGTGACTCACTCTGACAAGGATTCTGGTTGTTGCCTAGGAAGCACTGCCCTCAATCAAAACCCAATTTCATACAGATATCCATACAGCTGTGGACAATTATCATGTTGCTATTGCTAAAGCTCTTCTCATTATTGCCTCCCTTAAAATTAGGAGGGCTATAAGGCAAACTCCCTCAGTCAAGTGGCACTCAGAGAGTTGGAGATTGAAAAAAAGAACAAAGTAAACTCTTGGCATGTCTTTGTAGATGCACAAAATCTTAAAGAGATAAAAGCCTATATATATTTACCTCAGTGCATATTATAAGAGTATTCATATTGCTTGAATGGATTTCTTTACTATGAGAATTGAAAATAATGGATCTTCTGTAAAAAGAGTCTTTAAAATAGTGAAAGAACCCTCTCACACATCTTCTTGAAAGTTCCTTATTCTAACCTCTTCCATTTCTTGCACCATTGTGTTCACATGTTTTTTTGGAACAAATAAAGAACATTTATGATAATTGTGCTTCGTGATCGGATCTGAAGTCTCTGATCTGTTTTTTTCCAGATCAGCTCCATACAGCATCCTCTGGCCTTCATGGGAATTTCAGGAACAATAGCACTCCTGATGTAGAACAAACATTGCAATCCATACAATCTGGTTCTTAGAGCATATGTGCCCATTTCATAATATCTCATCCTTTCTTGCACTTTTCTGTACTCAGCTCTTGTTATTAACATTGAATGTTCCAGCATTGTGGAAACACGCTAATGTGTTACCTTTGCTGAAAATCTCTCCACAGATTAATTATATTTATCTAATTATCATCTGTTAGAAATGGGGTTTCTAGTTGGCAGTCAGTTTACACACTGTCCAAGTAGGGACCCTCACTCTAGTCAGGGTAAGGGAGTCACACACCTAAGACAATCCCTGTTCACCCCCTTAGTAGCTTGGCACAAGCAGTCAGGCTTATCTCAGAGGCAATGTGGAAAGTATTTGCACAAAACATACAGTAACACAGTGAAAACACCACAAAAGAACTCTACAGTAGTTTAGAAAAGCAGCCAATTTTTATCTAAAGCCAACAAGACTAAAACAACAAAAATCCAACATAAACAAGTAAAGATATTACTTCTTGAAGTTATGAAAGAGTCTTAATCCATAAGAATCATTGGATGTGCTGTTTTAGCAAAACGTATCTGGTATGCTTCAAAATTAAGGCCGCAGGGGCAAGGGTGTGTCAGAAAAACAAACAATGTGTTGATTCCATACTCGCAAGTGAGGCCGTGGATCATATCTTTAACTGGATCAGTGATGCATTGATTCTTTCCTCACAATGGGGGGGATGTGTTGATTTCCAGACAGGCAGCCTCTGGTCCCTGCGGTGATTTTGAAGTTTTGGTGCCCAAGGACAATGCGTGTAAAATCCGGACGCACATTAATGATGAAGCCATGTTGAGCTGGCGATGTGTTGATTTCTGCAGTCACTAGGCAGGTGCTGCATCAATTTTATAGCCGTGAGGCAGGTGCTGCATCAATTTTACAGCTGCGGTGCGGGTGCTGCGTCAATTGTGTTTCCGCTCAGCTCCGGTGCGTGGAGTTTCACTCTGGCTCTTCCAGCTTCTCCTTCCAAGGGACTGGATGTGGCACAACTTGGCAAGCCAGGGGTCTCAGCAAGAGAGCCCAGGTGCTTGATGTCCTTGACAATTTTTAACAGAGGCAAGCTCAGTCCAAGCTCTTGGAGAAACTTCGCAAACAGGATACACAACAAAGTCCACTCTTTGTCCTTTCCAAGGCAGAAGAAGCAACAGCAGACCAACCCAGCCCTGGGCACACATAATGCACTTTACTAGGGATGTACCAGTAAATCAAATATGCCAATCATGGATAAACCAATCACCAATCCAATTTAGACAGAGAGCACTTGCACTTTAGCACTGGTCAGCAGTGGTAACGTGCACAGAGTCCTAAAACCAGCAAAAACAGATCAGAAAAAATAGGAGGAAAAAAGGGTAATTTCCAACACCATCCTGTATCTCTGCACCCTTTTCTGGCCAACATTTTTTAAAAATTAATCAATTATCAATATGTTTGGAATCATATAACTTTTTAGACTCTTCACAATAGAGCTTTAGGGCAGTGCACAGCACAGAAAGCACATTTCTTGCAGTAAACATTAAGATTAAGCTGAGCTTGGGTAAGGGCAGGCCAGTGGCACTCATCTGACTCAATCTCTTCTGCTCAAACCTCTGGGCATGATCGAGATCTATTGACCTGGTTTCAATCATTCCTGTCAGAAAGATTGCCAGCTATACATTTGGCACCATTAAAATCTGACTCTGTCCTCATCCCATGTGTGGTGCCACAGGGGACTTCAATTGGCATGCCACTTTTTAACATCTATATGTCAGAACCTTTTGTCAGAGATTTTACATTTTAAATCTTATACTGTCCTGATGACATGAACCTTGTGATCACTATTGATGACAAATCAGAGATCACAAGAAAACTGTCTTAACTCTTTGGTCACATGGATGAGGAAGAATTGTCTTAAATTGAATATTATAAAGCTGAGATCATATTGATTGGCAAAATGAATTCCATCTGGTCCTCTAAATGGTGGCTGAGCGAGCTTGACTCTGCCTCTACACCAAAAAAGGTAGCAAGAAATCTGGCCATCATGACTGACTACACTCTCAACATGAAAGAACACATTTCTTTGGTCCAGTTCTTTCTATAGCATCCTATGTATGTTACCTTAGTTTTCGAATGTGTATCTTTGGGCTGTAGTAAAATGATTACACAGGCTCTGATTATAAGCCACCTCTTCTATGGAAATGCCATGTATCGTGGTATAGATGACCACCTCTTGTCCTATTTACAAACCATCCAAAACACTGCTGCTCAGTTGGCATGCCATCTACTTCCAAGATCTGCATCCAGACATATTTTAATATCCCTTCATTGGGTTCCTGTTGAAGCACATCATCTTCACATTTTTGTACCTTGTTCATAGAGATCTTTACACTGGAGTGCCCTTTCTTTCTTCCCAGTAAAATCAGCTTTTATAAAACAGCCAGAGCCCTCAGGTCTTGTTTTCTCACTCAACTTTAATATAGGTTTTGAGACAAAAACGTTTCTTTACACTGTAATAGGCTCTTTGATTATACGTGTAGAAATTCTAATTTTGTGACTTTTAAAAAGCCAGTAAAGACTTTTCTTTTAGTTTAGTTTGAAGCTTGAGCTGCTTCTCACATATTTCTGGTGTGTTATCAGGGTGGTTAGCTACTTGTGCCAGGATTCTCCTTTGGGAGTGATTTGATGCTTTACAAATTTATATAGCATAAAATAACATAACAAGATAAACCCTAAATGGCTGTCTCCACAATTGATCATAATAGATTATGAACTTGCCCGGCTGAGTTTGTTTTTTTGGTTTCCTATGCCATATGTCCGGCCCCTGATATATATAGTGTTGAAAAAAATAAATAGGCAATAACAATGGTGTTACCCAGCTACAATTAATATACATATTTCATACACCTATAACAACTGTAGAGATCTATCAACCACCTCTACCTATAATTCATGATTGGACACAGGGACACTGCATGGTATTGTTTTTGTTTCTTTTTTTTATTTTATGTTTTAATTATTATGCTACGCCTACAGTGGTGTAGTCTGAAAGAAAATGGCATGTAACCTGCATTCACAATTCTTTGTACTATTACATGAAAAATCAATAATGCAGTGGCAATCTAACACACATTGCTATATGTGGCAGAAAAGTTTGTTTATGATGAGTTAATCCCCTAGGAAATATGTAAAAAATCTTGGGGTCTATAGATAACATTCAAAGGCAATGCTGGGAGATAAATGGGAAGATAAGCCTAAAAAATAATTGAAAGGAGGAAATTAGAGGAGTTAGAGACTCCTCTGCCGGTCAGTGCAGTTGCCCACAGGCAGGAGATGTAGATAAACGGTTTTGCATGGATAGGTGTATCTGTGCACATTAGAGGGTAGTAGGAATTTAGTGGTAACTGTATGGAACCAGGTTAATTTTTTTCAGTTTTCTGTGTTATTGTTAATGACATAGACACATGTTTCTTTTTAAAAAAACATATATTTAAAAATAAAAATACTTTGTTTTTGCATCAAGTAAGGCTAGTAGCCAAAAGTTAGCAAAATTCTGAAGATAACTTTTTTTTAATAAATCATCATAATAGTACTTCATAACTATCTTTTGAAAATAAAACCCTCCTGAGATAAAATTATCTAAATTGAAGCCCACTGTTGTGGGGCAATGTTTAAAACATTTGGGGCCTGATTTTCGAGTTGGGCGGATGGACCATGGTTCTTCCATTTTGGAGAGATTGATCAGTTAGTCATGTTGATGGATATCTGTCTGCCATACTTAGGATTTTGCCTGACAGCCTGCTATCTCTCATGCTGGAAAACAGTCCATCGGCCAAACCTCTGTCCTCCATTGTCAGTCCCCCGCCATCCACCATCGACTGATCCAACTCCATTAACGCTGGTAAGCAGACGTAGAGTAGTGATATTTAGACTTGTCTACCATTAGCATTGGATGGCGTAACCCACATGATGGAGGACAACAATAGCCGGTGGGGTTTCCGACAGCGGAAGCTGATAGATGCACTCATGACCACACACATCTTCCAAATACATGCAACAACACCTGTAGCTCACACTATAAAAGACACTTCTGGGCCACACAAACCCTTTACCGCTCACAATGTTAATGCAACATCAGCAGGCCCACATCTTCTTTCTTTTTCACAAGAAAAAGACAACCTAGGTTCTATGAAAATTAGTTAACTGTTATGGTAGGATAGATAATTAGGTTTGAGCAACAGTTGTTTGCAGCATTGGTCCAGACAACAACCATTAGAAGAGAAATGGGAGACAGAATCATGGCTAAGGGGAATGGTGTCTCCAACAACAAACGCTCCCAGGAGAACATCCGCAAGCTGTGGAATGACCTGTGATAGAGTCTGTTCCCTTGCTTCCAGAGTATACCAAGTAGCCTGGCAACGGATGGTAACTCACCAATGCCCCTCAACCTCATGCCCTGGGCCTTCAGTGGCTCTTTGAGGGTGGCCGCGCAGCCCTCTCTATTGTATGCATTGCCCCGGGGAGGTGGTGGTTCCTGGGGCTAAAGAGGGCCCAAAACAGACCCCCTCTCCATTATTTAGCATGCGTTGCAGGGAAGTGGTGAACCCTAAGGCTGCGGGGGGATGCGCGCCCGCGCTGATATTTCATTATAGCTTTGGGGAGGTGGTGGTCCCCAAGGCTAGTCCCCCTTTCTTTTTTTTATTATAGCCCCGGGGATGTGGTGATTCCCTGAGCTGCGGGGGCCCCACGGCCCCCCTGAACAGACGATCACAAATGCCCTGGGGAGGTGGTGATCCCTGTGGCTGTTGGGGGTGCACTGCCCCCGCACATAAGATCACAAATGTCCCAGGTAGGTGGTAGTCCCTGAGGAGCAGGGGCTGTGGGCACCCCACATAAATGACATTAATCACCCCAAGGAGGTGGTGGTCCCTAAGGCAGTGGGTGGGTCAGGAGCCCCCCCATATTAAAAAGAAAAGAGTGCCCCTGGGGCCTGGCCCACCTGGGTGCTTATTTAAAAACAAGCACAGAAGCTCATGCTTGTTTTTTTGAAATTTTTACTGCAGATTTGTGACCCTGTTGGAATTGCGCTGTAAAAAAAACAAATGCTTTTTAGCCCTAGGGGAGTCCGTTTGGGACCCCAGCACCAGAGCTGAGGGGTCAGGGTGTTCATACCCTGGTCTCTTTTGTAGTTTTTAATCTACGGCTTCAGCTGAGTCCCAACATGGTTGACAACACTTCCTTGTTGAAGTGTTGGCAGCCAATCAGATCTCAGCACAAGATCGGGAGTGGTCGCTAATCCTTCGCGTCCCTAGATATACAAATTTGAATTTCCTTAAATTTCTCAAAAACTCCTGAACGCATTTACACCAAATAACAAAAATATCTCTTTCTGGACCAAAAACTACCTTTCTGCCAAATTTAGTGTCATTCGTCCAGTGCTTTTTGTGCTATTGCTGCTTAATTTTTCTTGTGGGAATTAACATTGGGAACGCTCTAAATTTCCCCCCACTTTATATCTCGGTTCCCGTTTGGCAGATCACCCCAAAAGTTTCCAGACAGCAGCTCATGTGACTGTCAAATATTTTTGAAAAATGTAATGAAGATTTGTAAAGCGGGGCCAAAGATATAGGCAAGTAAAAAACAGCTTTTTCTGTAGAAACTAGGCCCTAAGTATAACTACCTAGTGGCACCCACCACTATGTTTTATATATATATATATAAATATATATATATATATATATATATATATATATATATATATATATATATATAGATAGATAGATAGATAGATAGATAGATAGATAGATAGATAGATAGATAGATAGATAGATATGTCTCTTTCTCCTGTCAACTTCTGTCATACAACAGCTATTGCCGTCCGGTTTGCAAACATCAATATTTAAGATTTAAGGGGGATTACTGGCAACTGCAGTTAGGTGCTCTACCATCCGTCAATCAGGTAAGGTCTGGAACCTCTGATCCTATCTTCTACTTCTCATCATTAATAAATTCATAAACTTATTTCATGCTGTTTATTGTAAATAAAAGAGTTTAAAGGTTTTTTATTGCTGTTTATTGTTTTTTCATGTATATATCCCTAATGCGTCATCATTTGTGGTTGAAGGTCTCTTTTATGGCTTCTCAGTAATCACTGAACATAATTCTTCTCTTAGTAGCTGCTTGATCAGGAGATACATTGGCAACACCAACTACCAGGATATTAGTTTAGCAGCTAATATCACAATGGTCATCCAAAAATTAAATATCTGTGGCTCAAGCTGGTGTGTTGACATTGTCACAATATAAGTTCATGCATAGATCAACCCTTCATTTTATATGTTTCTACATGTTTACATGTTTACATGGTACTAACTTTATAATATTTTTTCATAACAATGTAATTGAAAGTACTGTGTAGAACATGTATGACAAAATGTTATATGATGTATTTCAACTGCTCACAAATTGCTAATGCAGATACTGGGGACATTAATCCAACCGATGATGTAGAACCATTTAGAAACGGAGGACTGCGGGCAATCCAAGGAAAGCATCCAATCTGCCTCGGATCAACTATCTCAGCAGGCAACACTTTTCAACAAGAAGCAGGAGCTGGTCAAACAGTGGAAAGATGTGGACAATGATGAGGACATTGCTGCCCCCATACAGAACATCTCCAGGACCACTGCATGACTGAGCAGCAGTCTTCCTCAAACATCCTTTCTCAGGTTTTCCAGTCCATAGCTATTAGTTAAACAGGTACAGATGCTAGTTCTACCTATGCAACACACAGCTCTAAACAAACTGGTACCTCTCTTAAAGCTCCTACCCATTCCTCCTGTGAAGGGTCTTCTCCAGTCTTCTATCATTCATCTGAGGGAAAGAACAACCCTGATGAGGAACAGTTATCCCCTATTCATCGTTCTCCTCCTAAAATCACCCAGATGGCACCCATCTCCATGATGGCCAACCTGCTGGGTATGTCAGAGGGCCACACATGGGTAGGGGTGGCAGGGTCTATTCCTACTCTCTGGGAAGGCAATTATTTCCAACAACAGTCTAATGTGTGAGAGAATAGATATTCATGCACCTGTACTACTGTCCATGACATAGTTAGTTCCCTTAAAGGACTCACCAGTAGACATGCTTGGATGATGTTGCAAAATGCTAACAAGGCATGACAATGATGCACCAAGAACATCTTCAAACTTTGAGGAAAGAGAGTGCAAGGCAACATTCGTTGCCCATGAAGATGATTGAGGCAGAAATCAAAGCACGCCAATATCCTGCTTCATGTCTGTTGGACCTGAATCCTTTGCATGGTTTTCTCCCAACAGTTTGTCTTCAACCCTCCTGTTTTGCTGACTTTGTTTTTTCTGGCTTTAGGACTCTGTGCACATTACCACTGCTAACCAGTGCAAAAGTTCTCCCCCTGAAAAATTGTAAGATAGCTTACATTTAATTGGTACATTTAGTTTACTTATGGGTCCCTAGTAAAGTGGTGCTACATGTGCCCACGGACTATAAATTAAATGCTACTAGTAGGCCTGCAGCACTTATTGTGCCAACCCCCTAAGTAGCCTTGTAAACATGTCTTAGGCCTACCATTGCAACCTGTGTGTGCAGTTTTAAACTGACATTTCTACCTGGCGAAAGAAACCTTTTGTCAGGCCCAAACCTCCCTTTTTAATACATATACGCAACCCCTAGGGTAGGCCCTAAGCAGCCCATGTTGTAGGATGCAGGATACAGTGTATATAAAAAGTTGGACATGTACTTTTACGCTTTACATGTCCTGGTAGTGAAAAACACCTACATTTGTTCTTCGCTACTGTCAGGCCTACCTATAATACAATATTGGGTTACCTTATAACATTTAGTAAATGATAGCTTTCAATTTAAGTCACAATTATGAAAATGCCACTTTTGGAAATTTTTCATTTTCTTGTCCTGACTATTTGGTACCTGCAGCCTGTACCCTGGGTCTTATGACTAGATGTCAATGGCAGTTGGTCTTTGTGTAAGTCTCCCAGGCAGAGAGGACAAGGGGGAATATGTGATAGCAGGATGGCCCATTTCTTAATTGATGGGGGGAGATGCCACCTACCACACTTACGAATCACAAAGCCTCTGTCTGATCACAATCACAAAGGGTTCAACACTAGTCTTTTGTGCAACCAGATGAGCTGGGGCCAGGGCAAAGAGGCAGGAAATTTCAAGCACCTCTGAAGTAGAAACATCCAGAACCTTCTCCTGCATCAAAGCTGACACCAGGTATATATATTGGAACCTCTGACCCAACTCTTCACTAACAGCTGGACCTATGGAAGATTCAGAAGGACTGCCCTGCTGCCTGACTGAGAAGGACTAGACCTGCATCTTGAACCCAGGACCACCAGAGTGACTCAAAGTGACTCAACTTTGCACTGCTATTGCACAATTACCTCTACAATATGCCAGCTTCACTGTTTTAGGAGATTTCAACACTCATGCTGATGTCCCAAAAAGCTCCAAGGGCTCTCAGTTGATCCAGACCCTGGCAGACCTTACCCTGACCGAGAAAGTCACCGTCCCCACCCATAAAGTAGGCCACACATTGGAAATAATCTTCTCCAACATCACCGGGCTCCAAGCAAGTACCCCCATTCACTTGGTGTGGACGGACCATTTTATTGTCCTGTTTATCTTCTGTGTCTCACATCACCAGTTAGAGACTAGGGCAGAACATGAAGGGAGGAGAAATTGGTGGAATGTGATACAAGAGTGCAATCCACCCTTCCGTCACTCACAGGCAATCCTGAGAGTGATTCAATACTATTCAATCAATGGATCTCTAAGCCATTGGAACCTCTTGCACTCTAAAACCACTTGCCACCAAAAGATCCAAGCCATCTGTCCCCTAGTTTTCCCCCGCAGAGCAGAGAAAAAAGCCTTTGTACAAAGCTTGAAAGCAGATGGAGAAGGTCTTATGACTAAGAGGCATACCTCAAAAACTTCCCCAAACTTCCACAGCAAACTCTGAAAGAGCATTTTATGGTACGCATCAAGACTGCAGCCAACTCTTCTAGGGAAGTTTTTAATATTGTTAAGCCCTTTACCTCTCCTGAAGTGGTTATAAGTGCATTTCATCCTTAACCTGATCTTGGCCTTCTTTGATAAAAAAAATCAAAAACGTTAATCATATTTCATGAGAGAGGTTGGCTCACTGGACTGACTGACACCCCCTGTTAGCCTAACACCCATTCTCTCTGAGTTTTTCGCAATATCTAAAGAAGACTCTAGTGAGGAATTGCTGAAATGAAAATCCAGTTCTCCAGAGGACCCTTGCTCTCCCCTAATTGTCAGACTGGTAGTGCTCATTGTAAAGCCTTTTCTCAAAAGGATCTGGAATGCCTCCCTGAAATCTAGTATCTTCCCTGCTGTCTGGGAACAGGCATTCCTGTTACCACTCTAAAATAAGCTTGATGTGGACTGTGTTGTGCTAAGCAATTTAAGGCCCATCTCATTGCTGCCTGCACCTGCGTAGATCTTAGAAAAGTTATTAAATCACCAACTCTCTTCCTTTATTGACGCAAACGGTCTGCTTCACAACACTCATTCAGACTTCTGTGCTGGGTATAGCATGGAGACCGTCATATTGGAAGTGTCGGGAGTCCATCAGAGAAACCTTGGACGACGGTACCCAGGCCATGGTGGTATTGTCAGACCTGTCTGCAGCGTTCACAACTGTGACACACTCTACCTTGTTTACAATTTATTTATTTAATTGTTGTCAGCCTATCCGGCCATAACAATAATACACAATAAATATCAATCCATCACACGCAATAAAATCACATTAAGTAAAACATTGTAAGAAAGAAAAACTATACTTGAGTTTTTGATTTTACGTGGCCCTAGGTGAATCCAATATGCCCTGCAATATCATAAAACTTGATTATTAGCCATAATTGGCATAAGACTCTTTACTTATTCTAAAAACATTATAGATCTAAAATTTAAGTATCCTATTCTTGCACTAATCATTTGGGTTCTTGCGATACCTGCCAGCAGTATAATAATAACCCAGGACCTTGCCTGGTTTAATCAGCAACCTTCAGCGATGTCTCATACTAATGATAGCTAGGATAACACAAGTAATTATACTTAGGCCAACTGTGAGTACATTGATGAACGTAACTTCCACGCTTCCAATATATAAGTTGAAACCTTCGCCACAATATGTTTCTCATCTGATCGCATACAAAGCACTTCCGCCTCATTACATTTCCTGATCCCGTATGATCTAAAAAGCGGACGTAAGTACAATTTGCGGAGTTTAAGCGTAAAATGACATAATAAAAGGAAGTGGGATAATGTTTCTTGGCCACCATGAAGGCAAGGACAGCATTCTGATCCGCACTGTGAGACGGCTTGCCATCTGTTAGTCACCGCCATCACTGGTAATGTACCCATACGAAATTTAAAATAGAGAGCCCTTTTTTCTTCCGGATAGATGCAGTCTATGAAAATTGCTGGTTTAAGCTCTTGGTTGAGCAAAATGTACCTCTTGAGTAAAGGGCTAAGTGTCTCACACATACTCTGAGTCTTTTGGTCCCAGTATGCCTTTTTAATGACAGATAAACTGGGCTTTCTGATTTTCCCTGGATGAAGACACTCTACCTTGTTGAAAAGATTAAGCCGTCCTGGCTTTCAGGGCACTGTTTTGTCATGAATTCGATCATTCTTGGAAGAATGCTAACCAATGGATCTTCCTATACCCCTTTTCCAACTCTCCCAAACCCCTGGTTTGTGGTGTGCCTCAGTGTCCTGCTCTCAGTCTGCTACTCTTTGCCTGTACCTGGGCCCTCTGGCCACCCCTATTGAAATCTATAAGTGAAAGTATTCTATGTGGATGACACACGGCTGCTGTTCTCATTCCAAGAGCATTCAGAAGCGGCCTTCTTCAGTTTTAAAGAGTGCTTAAAAGGCACTGCCAATTGGATAGACTACAACTTTTTAAAATGTAATGCCAATAAATCAGAGGCTCTTTTCTTCAGCCAGATGGCCTTTTCCCTTGCTTTTCTCTGGTGCCCCACTGAATTGAACCCTCCTCCGGTACTGGGCTCATCGACTGCAAATTTAGGGATTCTGTTTGATTCCAATGTCTCCTTAGCCACTCATCTCAGGAAAATTTCATCAACCTGCTTTCTGAAGCTAAGATCAGCTAGGAAGCTTCTACAACTGCTTTTGGAAGAGACCCGAAAAAACGTAATCCACACTCTTGCAACCTCATGTTTGGATTATGCCAACAGCCCTTAGATGGTTCTGTCTGCTTTCGTTATCCATATACTTCAGATTATACAGAATGCAGCTGTCAGGCTGATTTGGCGGGCCTGCTTCCACCAACCAATGTTGCCTCATTTAAGGCAGCTCCACTGGCTTCCTGTTGTAAAGAGGACTGAGTTCAAAGCCCTTACATTGGCGCTTAAAGCCCATCGCTACCCGAGTAATAGACTTGGTTTGTGCCAACAGGAGAGATCCTTGAAATCTAATCACCTCCATCTTATGCACATCCCCAGGTTTGCTAGGGTTCATTGAGGCAGTAAGTGATTCTCAGTTCTGACAGCTAAGCTTTGGAATTCCTTGCCTATCAAACTCCATATGGCTGAGTCCAAGAACTGCTTCAGGATAGATCTAAAAACCTGACTTTTCAACCAAGTGTAGATATGATAAACCGGTCTTGTTCTTCAGGCTCTTCTTTTTAGCACTGGGATGCCTCAGCTGGGGTAGTCACGTGCTTCACAAGTGCCTACGTTTGATTGATTGAAGGGACAATTGGATGTTCTCCTGATCAGAACCCCATGGACAGAAAAGGATCCAACCTTCCTGAACCAAGCACCTGGACTCTGCCTGCTGTGATTCTTGCCCCCCAAGTGGTGCCACCTCAGTTCCACACCTATGGAATAGGGCATAAAAGTGCTCTGTCAACCCAGCTACCATCTCCTGGGAAGAACCAATGCAGCAGGATGCATCTCTTTGCAGGCCGACAACAGAACCACCGCTGCATGACACATTCTCAACACAGGACCTCGCATCACAGCCTGCAGTTTCTCAGAACCACAGCTGCATGACGCAGCCTCTATGCAGGACTTCGTATCGCAAACTTCATCTACAGCATCCTCGATGATGACACTGGGCCTGGCATTGCAAGTCCCATCGATAGCCTCATTGGAATTGGTACTGTGCAACATATCTCCAGTGTGTGACTTAATATCGCCACCTACAACCCCTCAGAATCACTGCTGCACAATGCATCCTTCAACACAGAATCTCGAAAACTCGACAACCAAGATTTAAGGTACTTTATTCAGCGGTCTTAACTTGGTCCATGTGTCTGTTCTGTGCTTCTTCACAGTCAGCCTGAACTTGTGACTTTGTCCCAGTCCAGCTCAACCAGATAACCACCGTTGGTGCTCTGTGCTTTTAGGCACCATTGTCATTTAAACCTTTACACTTGCATATTTCTGGGTCTACTGATTGGATTTTTGTAATTTTGTTCTTCAGTAATTTATTAAATGTTAATATATTTTTCTAAATTTTTGTGTTTTTTTTTGTGTTGCGTTCTCACTTTATTACTGTTTGCGTACTGCATAAACATTTAACGCATTTCCTCTATTTTAAGCCTGACTGCTTTTGTGCCATGCTACCAGAGGGTGAAGCATGGGTTAATTTAGTGACCTTTGTGATTCACTCTGACAAGGATTCTGGTTGTTGCCTAGGAAGCACTGCCCTCAATCAAAACCCAATTTCATACAGATATCCATACAGCTGTGGGCAATTATCATGTTGCTATTGCTAAAGCTCTTCTCATTATTGCCTCCCTTAAAATTAGAAGGGCTATAAGGCAAACTCCCTCAGTCAAGTGGCACTCAGAGAGTTGGAGATTGAAAAAAAGAACAAAGTAAACTCTTGGCATGTCTTTGTAGATGCACAAAATCTTAAAGAGATAAAAGCCTATATATATTTACCTCAGTGCATATTATAAGAGTATTCATATTGCTTGAATGGATTTATTTACTATGAGAATTGAAAATAATGGATCTTCTGTAAAAAGAGTCTTTAAAATAGTGAAAGAACCCTCTCACACATCTTCTTGAAAGTTCCTTATTCTAACCTCTTCCGTTTCTTGCACCATTGTGTTCACATGTTTTTTTGGAACAAATAAAGAACATTTATGATAATTGTGCTTCGTGATCGGATCTGAAGTCTCTGATCTGTTTTTTTCCAGATCAGCTCCATACAGCATCCTCTGGCCTTCATGGGAATTTCAGGAACAATAGCACTCCTGATGTAGAACAAACATTGCAATCCATACAATCTGGTTCTTAGAGCATATGTGCCCATTTCATAATATCTCATCCTTTCTTGCACTTTTCTGTACTCAGCTCTTGTTATTAACATTGAATGTTCCAGCATTGTGGAAACACGCTAATGTGTTACCTTTGCTGAAAAACTCTCCACAGATTAATTGTATTTATCTAATTATCATCTGTTAGAAATGGGGTTTCTAGTTGGCAGTCAGTTTACACACTGTCCAAGTAGGGACCCTCACTCTAGTCAGGGTAAGGGAGTCACACACCTAAGATAACCCCTGTTCACCCCCTTAGTAGCTTGGCACAAGCAGTCAGGCTTATCTCAGAGGCAATGTGGAAAGTATTTGCACAAAACATACAGTAACACAGTGAAAACACCACAAAAGAACTCTACAGTAGTTTAGAAAAGCAGCCAATTTTTATCTAAAGCCAACAAGACTAAAACAACAAAAATCCAACATAAACAAGTAAAGATATTACTTCTTGAAGTTATGAAAGAGTCTTAATCCATAAGAATCATTGGATGTGCTGTTTTAGCAAAAAGTATCTGGTATGCATCAAAATTAAGGCCGCAGGGGCAAGGGTGTGTCAGAAAAGCAAACAATGTGTTGATTCCATACTCGCAAGTGAGGCCGTGGATCATATCTTTAACTGGATCAGTGATGCATTGATTCTTTCCTCACATGGGGGGGGATGTGTTGATTTCCAGACAGGCAGGCTCTGGTCCATGCGGTGATTTTGAAGTTTTGGTGCCCAAGGACAATGCGTGGAAAATCCGGACGCACATTAATGATGAAGCCATGTTGAGCTGGCGATGTGTTGATTTCTGCAGTCACTAGGCAGGTGCTGCGTCAATTTTATAGCCGTGAGGCAGGTGCTGCATCAATTTTACAGCTGCGGTGCGGGTGCTGCGTCAATTGTGTTTCCGCTCAGCTCCGGTGCGTGGAGTTTCACTCTGGCTCTACCAGCTTCTCCATCCAAGGGACTGGATGTGGCACAACTTGGCAAGCCAGGGGTCTCAGCAAGAGAGCCCAGGTGCTTGATGTCCTTGACAATTCTTAACAGAGGCAAGCTCAGTCCAAGCTCTTGGAGAAACTTCGCAAACAGGATACACAACAAAGTCCACTCTTTGTCCTTTCCAAGGCAGAAGAAGCAACAGCAGACCAACCCAGCCCTGGGCACACATAATGCACTTTACTAGGGATGTACCAGTAAATCAAATATGCCAATCATGGATAAACCAATCACCAATCCAATTTAGACAGAGAGCACTTGCACTTTAGCACTGGTCAGCAGTGGTAACGTGCACAGAGTCCTAAAACTAGCAAAAACAGATCAGAAAAAATAGGAGGAAAAAAGGGTAATTTCCAACACCATCCTGTATGTCTGCACCCTTTTCTGGCCAACATTTTTTGAAAATTCATCAATTATCAATATGTTTGGAATCATATAACTTTTTAGACTCTTCACAGTAGAGCTTTAGGGCAGTGCACAGCACAGAAAACACATTTCTTGCAGTAAACATTAAGATTAAGCTGAGCTTGGGTAAGGGCAGGCCAGTGGCACTCATCTGACTCAATCTCTTCTGCTCAAACCTCTGGGCATGATCGAGATCTATTGACCTGGTTTCAATCATTCCTGTCAGAAAGATTGCCAGCTATACATTTGGCACCATTAAAATCTGACTCTGTCCTCATCCCGTGTGTGGTGCCACAGGGGTCTTCAATTGACATGCCACTTTTTAACAATTATATGTCAGAACCTTTTGTCAGAGATTTTACATTTTAAATCTTATACTGTCCTGATGACATGAACCTTGTGATCACTATTGATGACAAATCAGAGATCACAAGAAAACTGTCTTAACTCTTTGGTCACATGGATGAGGAAGAATTGTCTTAAATTGAATATTATAAAGCTGAGATCATATTGATTGGCAAAATGAATTCCATCTGGTCCTCTAAATGGTGGCTGAGCGAGCTTGACTCTGCCGCTACACCAAAAAAGGTAGCAAGAAATCTGGCCATCATGACTGACTACACTCTCAACATGAAAGAACAAATTTCTTTGGTCCAGTTCTTTCTATAGCATCCTATGTATGTTACCTTAGTTTTCGAATGTGTATCTTTGGGCTGTAGTAAAATGATTACACAGGCTCTGATTATAAGCCACCTCTTCTATGGAAATGCCATGTATCGTGGTATAGATGACCACCTCTTGTCCTATTTACAAACCATCCAAAACACTGCTGCTCAGTTGGCATGCCATCTACTTCCAAGATCTGCATCCAGACATATTTTAATATCCCTTCATTGGGTTCCTGTTGAAGCACATCATCTTCACATTTTTGTACCTTGTTCATAGAGATCTTTACACTGGAGTGCCCTTTCTTTCTTCCCAGTAAAATCAGCTTTTATAAAACAGCCAGAGCCCTCAGGTCTTGTTTTCTCATTCAACTTTAATATAGGTTTTTCAGACAAAAACGTTTCTTTACACTGTAATAGGCTCTTTGATTATACATGTAGAAATTCTAATTTTGTGACTTTTAAAAATCCAGTAAAGACTTTTCTTTTAGTTTAGTTTGAAGCTTGAGCTGCTTCTCACATATTTCTGGTGTGTTATCAGGGTGGTTAGCTACTTGTGCCAGGATTCTCCTTTGGGAGTGATTTGATGCTTTACAAATTTATATAGCATAAAATAACATAACAAGATAAACCCTAAATGGCTGTCTCCACAATTGATCATAATAGATTATGAACTTGCCCGGCTCAGTTTTTTTTTTTGGTGTCCTATGCCATATGTCCGGCCCCTGATATATATAGTGTTGAAAAAAATAAATAGGTAATAACAATGGTGTTACCCAGCTACAATTAATATACATATTTCATACACCTATAACAACTGTAGAGATCTATCAACCACCTCTACCTATAATTCATGATTGGACACAGGGACACTGCATGGTATTGTTTTTGTTTCTTTTTTTTATTTTATGTTTTAATTATTATGCTACGCCTACAGTGGTGTAGTCTGAAAGAAAATGGCATGTAACCTGCATTCACAATTCTTTGTACTATTACATGAAAAATCAATAATGCAGTGGCAATCTAACACACATTGCTATATGTGGCAGAAAAGTTTGTTTATGATGAGTTAATCCCCTAGGAAATATGTAAAAAATCTTGGGGTCTATAGATAACATTCAAAGGCAATGCTGGGAGATAAATGGGAAGATAAGCCTAAAAAATAATTGAAAGGAGGAAATTAGAGGAGTTAGAGACTCCTCTGCCGGTCAGTGCAGTTGCCCACAGGCAGGAGATGTAGATAAACGGTTTTGCATGGATAGGTGTATCTGTGCACATTAGAGGGTAGTAGGAATTTAGTGGTAACTGTATGGAACCAGGTTAATTTTTTTCAGTTTTCTGTGTTATTGTTAATGACATAGACACATGTTTCTTTTTAAAAAAACATATATTTAAAAATAAAAATACTTTGTTTTTGCATCAAGTAAGGCTAGTAGCCAAAAGTTAGCAAAATTCTGAAGATAACTTTTTTTTAATAAATCATCATAATAGTACTTCATAACTATCTTTTGAAAATAAAACCCTCTGGAGATAAAATTATCTAAATTGAAGCCCCCCACTGTTGTGGGGCAATGTTTAAAACATTCGGGGCCTGATTTTCGAGTTGGGCGGATGGACCATGGTTCTTCCATTTTGGAGAGATTGATCAGTTAGTCATGTTGATGGATATCTGTCGGCCATACTTAGGATTTTGCCTGACAGCCTGCTATCTCTCATGCTGGAAAACAGTCCATCGGCCAAACCTCTGTCCTCCATTGTCAGTCCCCCGCCATCCACCATCGACTGATCCAACTCCATTAACGCTGGTAAGCAGACCTGGAGTAGTGATATTTAGACTTGTCTACCATTAGCATTGGATGGCGTAACCCACATGATGGAGGACAACAATAGCCGGTGGGGTTTCCGACAGCGGAAGCTGATAGATGCACTCATGACCACACACATCTTCCAAATACATGCAACAACACCTGTAGCTCACACTATAAAAGACACATCTGGGCCACACAAACCCTTTACCGCTCACAACGTTAATGCAACATCAGCAGGCCCACATCTTCTTTCTTTTTCACAAGAAAAAGACAACCTAGGTTCTATGAAAATTAGTTAACTGTTATGGTAGGATAGATAATTAGGTTTGAGCAACAGTTGTTTGCAGCATTGGTCCAGACAACAACCATTAGAAGAGAAATGGGAGACAGAATCATGGCTAAGGGGAATGCTGTCTCCAACAACAAACGCTCCCAGGAGAACATCCGCAAGCTGTGGAATGACCTGTGATAGAGTCTGTTCCCTTGCTTCCAGAGTATACCAAGTAGCCTGGCAACGGATGGTAACTCACCAATGCCCCTCAACCTCATGCCCTGGGAGGAGAAGGTGTTGTTCATTCTCCACTGTGAAGACATTGTTGAAATTCCAGGTGCAGTAGAGCATGGTAAGTACTAACATTTGCCCTCATACACTAATTAATTCACCCTCTCTGTACTCTCAGATTCCTATTCCTTAAGTTTAACCTATGCCCCTACACTAATGCCAACCTATTCACTCATGTATACTAACTTAATGTCCATCACAACTCATTCAATTCTCTATGAATTCAGAATCTCCCACATGCTCACTCTGGCACGTGTCATCAAACATTTGAACAAAAAATCAAACAACCCATAAATACAGACATCTATCAATGCACTCCTTACAATGTAGGCTCTATCCACTATTACCACATTAACATAACTGTTCAACCTGTCAACCTTAGGGTGGTCTCCCCCCCAAATTATTTTCCTCTCCTCCATTTTTGCTGGTGCTATTTTTGTTGGCTATGCCTCTGAGCACTTCACCACTGCTACCCAGTGCTAAAGTGCATATGCTCACTCCCTAAAACACGGTAAGAATGGTTTATCCCCAATTGGCATATTTAATTGTTATAAGGCCTGAGTAAAGTGCACTACATGTGCCAAGGGCCTGTAAATTAAATGCTATTAGCGGGCCTGCAGCACCCATTGTGCCTCCCACTTAAGTAGCTCTTTACGCATGTTTCAGGCCAGCCATTGTAGAGCCTGTGTGTGCAGTTTAAACTACCATTTCGACCTGGCAAAGTAAACCCTCTGCTAACTCTAAACCTTCCTTTTTGATACATTTACAATACTCCTAAGGTAGGCCCTAGACAGCCCCAAGGGCAGGGAGCAGTGTATTTAAAAAGTTAGACCTGTTCTTGTAAGTTTTACATGTACTGGTAGTGAAAAACTCTTAAAGTCATTTTTCACTATTGCAAGGCATATCTCCCCCATAGGGTAACATATGAGTTGCCTTATTACATTTTATAAGTGTCATTTTCAATTGGGAAGAGATAATCTCTTCAAGTTTTGTGTCTCTTAAATCATATTTTAAAATTCTAACTGATAGTGAAGTCGGATTTTAAGTTACAATTCAGAAAATGCCACTTTTAGAAATCTTGCATTTTCTTGCCTTAGCCATTTGGTGCCTGCCACCTGCCTGGGTCACTTGACTGGTTGTAGTTGGCAGTTGGGCTTTTGTGTATTCCTCCTAGACAGCCACCCACAATTGGAGCTTAGGTTTGACATAATGGACTGTCACTGGCAGGATGGGAGGAAGGTGCTGGGCCCAGCCTAACTTGTACCTGAACAGGTTGTATCCTGTCTCCTCAATATAGGCTTCACAACCCTGCATTGTCACTCCAGCCAGGGAAGGTTAGGCAGGGAATTCCTAACACTTCAAAGGCACTGTCTAGAAGCTTCTCCCACCTTCCAGAACCAGGATACCAATGTATAAAAGATGGACCTCAGACACCACCACTTTATTTCACTTCTGGACCTGTGGATACTCTGCCAAGAAGGACTGCTGTGCTGCTACAAGGGCTGCCACTCTGCTGGACTGGAGCTGTACAAAGAACTGCTGCATGCTGCCTGCTGCCTGCTGCCCCCTTGCCTGGGGAAGAAGAAATGGACCTGCACATTCATCTTGAACCCAGGACCCCAGAGAGACTCAAAGTGCTAGTCTGCTGGCCTCCTGATCTGAGCCTTAGAGTCATGACAGGCTCCCCACAGCTACCGGACCTATCTTCAACAAGTTCCTGACCCCAAAGAGGTACCTCTCAGGTCCTGGGCCCTTGGTGTGTTTTTCAAGATCTTTAAGTCAAACTTTTGGTCTCTTCATAACTGTGAATGGGCCGATTTGCACCAGAATCACGCTGCTCGCACAGAAAATCAGGACAAGCACCCGCAAGTCCAACTCTTGCCACAGCGTGCATTGTCCGCCTGTGTAGATTGCCAACGCAAGGCGTCAGCCCGCCCTTTCATGATGCCCAGCCTGCTCCTCGTGCTATACTTGCCACCGCCAGTGATGCTCTCCTTGCTGCTGGCGAAATTCTTCCATGTGAACAGGACTCTAGGCCCACAACTTGAGAAGGTAAACCTTGAGCGGGACCAATCTGGGACTGTATACAACCTGTGCGCTATCGCAGACAGCTTGAACTTTTGAGTGTGACCTGATCTAGTGCAACCAGATATCCCTGGTTGGAGCTTTATGCTTTTAGGTGGTATATTTCAGTTTATTTTTAAAAATTCATAACTGATTCTACTGTTTCGATATTTGTCTTTTCGGTCCTGGAACATTTATTTAAGTCTGCTCTATTTTGTTAACCTGGTCTGGTGGTTTCACTGTTTTACTAAAGTTTTGCACAAATATTTTACACATTGCCTCTAAGTTAAGCCTGACTGCTCTGCGCCAAGCTACCAGGGAGTTGAGCGCAGGTTAATTTGGGGTTTGCTTATGCCTTACCCTGATTATGATTGTTGTTGCTGCTTGAACAGGGCTCACACCCCCATCAATCAGTAACCCAATTTCTAATAATAACACATACTAACTTTATTTATCTCATTCAATATCAAGACAAATTCTGTGGTAGTAGAATCTCAAACAGATGAATCTATATCACTAGAACTACAATGTTCCAGTCTTGGTTTTCAAAAAATCACATTTCACTGCATTTCGAGATTCATTTTTAATATTTTTAACAAATCGTACTAAAAACATACTTTTATTAATACATATAAGGTAAGTAATGTCAAAGTGGAAACAAAACGATGTTAGTCCAGTTTGTACAATATGTTGGACTCTACTTTTAGACACATTATCAGCACAAATAACAAAGACATTGTTCCTTCAAAAGTTCCAGAACTACTCATTTTGATTTAAAGTACAAACATGTGATAAATTCCTGTGGTTGTGTATAGAACCCTCAAAAGCATTGCAAAGTGGCCTTAGATGCTGTTTTCCGTGGCCAAGCATCAAAGGTCATTACCAGAAACATCTATAGCTGGCAGCTTCACATAAAGTGGGACTCTGTTGCAAAATGAGCCATCTATCACCAATACCCTTGTTGACACTCAGGCCACTTCTTTAGCCATTAGGAGGAGTCATTCATCTGGTTCAATTGAGGACAACACCCAAGAAGCAGCCACCAAGAGACGCTAAAAGTGATGTTCTAATGTGGGCTCTGGACTATTCACCATATCTACCTTATGCCCACACATTTCCAGCCCTTTCATCAGCTGTGGTCTGGAAAAGTAATGTACGAAATTGTTGCCTTATCTTACCGGCATTCAAGTTTACTAATTTTCAGACAATCGGAAATGCAATTTTGTATTATATTTGACAAATATTAAGAATATTACATATATTATAACCTTTCTCACATAAAATGACTTAAATGTTACATTTACGTGCTATGAAAACATACATATCATGCACAAAAATGCAAAACGTTAACAGTTTTATTAGATACACACAATAAACATTTCATCATAACTCAAAATGTAAGCATCATTATAGTGTGTATAGTGTTTTGCTACATTTTCTGTTTAATCCTGTTTCGTTTTCAACCAAAATCCCCGCAATGGAGAAGAATATGTCAAATAGGTGTGAGGTTTCAGCACTCTTCTGTCATCAGCATCATAATTCAAACTGAAATCGTGAGCAAAAAAGACAAAGGCTGGGCCTTTCACAACTGAATTTGCAGTTTTAATCCTTACCCCTACCATCTTCCCATCTATCAAATGGCAGTGCTTTAGGAAGTCTAACCACCAACTGCTTACTAACAATGTTTTCAGTGAATTTGTCTTGAATTGTGTCTAGTCCTCCAAACACAGGTATGCTGATAGAACACTTACAAGGCCTGGGAAAGCTGCCTTTTCTCTCCATATTGAGCCATGTCAAACCAGAGGCAGCCTAATTTGATCCCATTGCACTTTATATATAATACTGTGAGGCAAAGTGGAGGCTGTACACTAGTAGACATCCACTCCAGCATTTGTATAATCTACTTTCAATGTTTGCATCCAGCCATTACTTTATGCATCTACCGCCGATCTGATTTGCTCTCTTTGTTGAAGTGGTGATATAGTAGTAAACTAGCAGTGAACAGACCGTTTGTCTTACTCTTGCACCTATAAGTGTACCTAATATCACACAATCTTCACATACAAATAATTTTGTTTTTTCCAGTCTTGCATCCTCTAATTTAATGCTATCTCAAAAAACGCCCTGTGTATTCCCTGATTACGGCATGGAAAAATGAAATTACTTGAAACATCCAATGATCACCTCTCCTCTTTACTTTTAACAGGCTCTGTACTTCCCTTCCACCATCTGCATGCCTCCTCCCTGAGAATAACTTTCTCCAGGTCACATATGTTTGGCATACTCTATAGTAATGTATTTCTACAACTTGCCCACAACTCATTATCTAAATCACAACCTCCTATTTTACTGGAAAGTGAAACTGCTCCAAGGTGGCAAAACCTAACCTCCTCTAGCTCAGCCAATAACCCCATCCAATATTTGAATAAACTCACATATCCCCTGTAGGAAGCTAGCCTGGTGTGTGGTGGGTACCCAAAGTACTTGCACCTTATACCAGGTCTAGGGGTCCCCCCTTAGTGAAGTGTAGGCAGTGTCTAGAAGCCAGACGCTCCAGAGGTAGCTGTGGATGAGCAGCCAAGGCTTATCTAGGAGACATGTAAAGCTCATGCAATACCACTGTAGTCACACAGCACTTACACACACATGGCACAGCAAGCCATGCCCAAACACACATGCAAACAAACACCTTTTTCAACACACACACACACACACACACCAAATCGCATATTTACGACACATACATGTGGAAGGAAAGCCAGGACAAGGTTGTTACCATCGACACCAACGGTGAAGTGGTGCAGCTATATTAAAAAAGTGAAAACGATGTGAAGAACTATGTACAAAGAGGTCCAAGGGCCAGTCCAAAATGTCTATAGTGCGCCTAGCACACTGGGCACAGAGTAAGCCCCCAACTTGACTCCTGACTGCAAACTGCCTCCACCGGGCAGGGGCATCAATGGGACATGCAGGCACCTCAGGGGTGGGGGGGGGGCAGGGGTGGGCATTTGGGTTTGGAGGGGGGTCCTTAGGTTTGGGTTTGGAGGGGGGGGTCCTTGGGCATGGATTTGGAGGGGGTCCATAGGCTTGGATGGGGGGTGCTTTGACTTGGATTTTGGGGGAGTGGGGCTGGGATTGGGTTTGGGAGGGGAGGACTGGGAGTTGGAATGCAGCGGTATGGAGAGGGTAACAGGATGCTTGTGGGGGGCAGGGACTAGTTCACTGGTAGGAAACCAGGAAAATTCACAGGAGAAACATTTCTTGGGTGCACGGGGACATTCATTGCAGAAAGGTATGGGAGGGAGAGGGAGTGGTTGAGAGGTATCACGTGGAGGTGATTTAGGTGCAGATGCATGTTTTGATGTCATTTGTGTGCTGTATGCCTATTGGGCGGGTGACTGTGGGCGTTTAGATGTAGTGGGAGGAGGAGGGAGGAGATGCAGGAAGATGGCAGGGGGGATGTGTGAATGAATGTTGTGGTGGTGTCTGCAGGCACGTTGGGTGTGCTGCATGTGGAGGTGTTGACAGTCGTACTGAGTGCGTATGTGGTGTATGGGGTGCATGTAAGAGGGTCTGATATTGTGGTGACTGTGGCAGTGAGGGCACTTATGCAGGATCTGGGACTGATAAGATGGTGACTGCAGGTATGAGTTGTGTAGTGCATGTGAAGGAGGAGGTGGTGGGAGAGTCGGTGTAGGGAGTGGATATTGTCATGTCTGCATCTGAATGTTATGCATGTGCATGGCGGTGGTGGCATTTTTGGCGTTTGTGGTGCTTATTTTTGTCCTTGCGTACAGTGTCTGTTGATGTGAAAGCATGTGGGTCAGAAAATGTGACTTGGATGGGTGAGGGGAGAGGGATGTGGGATTGGGAACAGGTAGCTGGAGGGGGGACGGAAGAAGAAGGGACACTGGCTGCCATCAGTGAGTATGCCAGAGCCTGAAATGATCTCTGTAGGCCAGCCAGGGCACCGTGAATGCCTTCCAGAGACGCATTGGTCTGCTGCATCTGTGATGCCATTCTCTGGATGGCATTCATGATGGTTGACTGCCCAACAGAGATGGACCTCAGGTGGTCAATAGCCTCCCCAATGAGGACAGCAGGGCTGACTGGGGCAGGGGCAGCGGTGCCTGCGGAGAAGGAGACCCTCTTGGATGAGTGGCCACGGGTAACGGGTGGGAAGCTACAGGGAGAGCAGTGCTGAAAAGGGGCGTGGTGGACAAGGATGCTACTGGAGTGGTCCAGATGGGTCCACCACCTCCAGGGAGCTGCCATCGGAGGAGGAATCTGAAAATGGTGTGTTCGATCCTGTCTCCCCAGGGCACTCCCCTTTCCTTCCGTCCCACTGGTCCCCTCAGCTCTGCTGGAATCGGCCTCCTGAGTCCCGTCGGCTACAGCATCCCCACTCGCCGGTACCTCTTTTCCTTTGCCTGATGATGCTGATGCACACAAAGACAGAGTAGGAGAGAGAGGGAGGGTGGGAAAGAGAGACAGGGTGCAATGGGTCAATGCCAGCACAACAGTTACACAGAGTAACAACATCATTATCTGCTGCCATGCCATGGTACGCCATGCCCTCACCCATACATGCTACAACAGTGGGACACCATGGGGGAAACGACAGCTATGCTGATGTGAACTGCTGATGGTGGTACAATTGCACTCATGTACTTGATGTGAGTCATACTGGTCATACTTGCCCAGTACTTGGCAACTTCATATGGCTGTTTCGGGAAACAATTCCTGTACACCTGAATCAACTGAATCCTGAATGGGTAGGTAGCATGTCTACTAAGCCATTGATAATTAGCACCGTGACATCCTGGCCTACACATACAGTACATGGCAGCAGATTGAAGACTCACTTATCTCCTCTGGCACAGTGGTAGGCAAATACAGATGACAATGCCCTGACAACTCAGGTGTACTGATGACGTTGGCAGGAGGTTGGTTCCCAAACTTGGTTGAGGGTGACAACACAAATTACACATTGGAAGTAATTGCCCTCATAAGTCACTGTCTGCATGGTAGGGGCACACATCTGTGATACCATTCTTGCCAGGGTGGCTGATACCCATAGTGGACAGGCATCTTCCTAGTACCTATGCTACAGCCTCCCACTAGTACTCAACCCAAACCCACCTAAGCAACACATTACCTAGGTGAGAGTGTGTACTTACCCCCTTGTGGCTGATGTGCTGCCCTCAAGCACCCATCCAACTCAGGGTAGGCCACTGCCAAAATGCAGGCCATGAGGGGGTTAGGGTCCAATGGGCACCCCTCCCTCATTGGGAGGACGTCCCCAGCTGGGCCTCTGTGGTACTCCGGGCCCAGCATGTCAGGTCCTCCCACCTCTTTCTGCAGTGAGTGCTCCACCAGGCATAAGCAATGGCATGCCAAATCTCCTTCTTCTGATGGGCGCCTACCTGCATGGGTGACACAGACAGAAGGACAAAGTCATGTAGAGTGGCATCACAGGGACAGCAATGGACATCACACATCTCACTCATCTCATGCCCACATTCACATGTCTTCACGCCACTTAAGCTCAGACTCCTCACCCATCTCCATGCATCCACTCTATCTGCCTCATCCCAAAGCCTTTCATCCCCATACACATCACTATCAGACAGGACAGTGACATTCGACTCACCTGCTGCTCTCGAGCCCCATACAACTGTTCATACAGGGGAAGGACCCCGTCCTCAAGCTTCTTGAGTTCTTCCTGGGAGAAGGTTGGAGCCCTATCTCCTGCAGGACGTGGCATCTTGGCTACCAGAGTCAGAACACAGCAGCACATGTGGTGGGGGTCTTGTGTGCAGGAGTGTCAGGAGTCAAGTGAGCATTGCCACATGAAATGGTGGTCACGGCCACTGCGGACATAACTGTCTACCGCCATGATGACTAATGCCAGTGGTATGAGCTCACTTCCATCTGTCCTGTGTATGCAGGACAGGCGGCTGCCATTTTATATGTATTTATTGAATAGTGGCTGAATGTTGGGTGTGTCATTGGTGACATTTGGTGACTATTGCACAGCTTTACTATGTCCACACAGTCAATGCAGCTTCTTGTGACTTCTCCCTCTTCTGTTTCCAGATATGGTGCAATGTTGAGGGTCAGACATGCTCCTGTGTACCGGCCCCTAGTCGACCTTGCCACCTTGGAAGAGCAACTCATCATTCTAATGTATCGTCTGAACCGTCATACCATCATGGAGCTAGTGACACAGGAGCCTGATCTGTTTCCTGCCATACGTCATCCCAATGCCATCCCTCCCACAATACAGGTCAGTCCTACACTTTCTTGCCACAAGGTCGTTCCAGACAACAGTGGGCTTGGCAGCAGTGATGTCACAGCCGATGTTCAGTAATGTTTCTGGGGGATGTACTGTGTGCCCTGCTAAGACATCTGCCCTGCTACATCAGTTTCCCACAACGTGCTGATTTAGCCACTGTCAAAGCTGCCATCTTCGATTTGGCACATGTCCCTCATGTGATAGGGGCCATAGAAGGTACACCCATTGCCTTGGTGCCACCCGGGAGAAATGAACAAGTGTTCAGGAACCGAAAAACCCTTCATTCTATCAATGTGCAGGTGGTATGTCTTGCTGACCAATGTTTCTCCCAAGTGACGGCCAAGTTCCCTGGTTCTATGCATGACTCCTTCATTCTGTGAAACCGCAACATCCCACACATGATGGCACACTACAGAGGGACCGGGCCTGGCCTGGCACATTCATATGTGTGCCCCTGTACACTCAACTCTCTTAACACCCTGCTCTATCTCCCTCCCTGTCTTCACATGGGTCCTATCTCTGTGCACACAGGTGACTCTGGCTATCCCAACCTTCCCTGGCTACTGACACCTGTGAGACATCCGACTACAGATGCTGAAAACCATTTCAATGAGGCCCAGAGTAGGACAAGGTGTGTGTTTGAGAGAACCTTTGGGCCACTGAAGGCTAGATTCCAGTGTCTCCACATCTCCGGAGGTGCCTTACTCTACAAACCTCTGAAAGGGTGCCAAATCGTTGTTGTCTGCTGCATGCTACACAATCTGGCCTTAATACCTCACATCCCATTTTTGGATGCAGAGGAGGTGGCCGCTTGACCAGTGGCTGATGAAGGGGACATAGGGAGTGATGAGGAGGAAGATGAAAAGGATGCAGCTGACACCAGAGCAGAGTTGATACGACAATACTTCCACTGAGCTACAGGTATGCGTCAGATGTATGGTATTTGACCTGTACTCGTGGCTGCCTTGTGACATAGATCCTCCTGGTGTCTGTTAGCGCTGGTGGTATTGGGTGCAGTTCTGCCTCTGGGTGGGTTTGGAACGGTTACATTTGCCTTAACAGTGAAGTTGTTACTGTGCACATTTCAGTGCAATCCTCACCCTGCTGTTGTGTTGCTTCACTTGTGACATGTTTGTGCATCTACATTGTTCCCTTAACTGCCATATCAATTGCAATATGCATATTAGACATTGTGGTGTCAACAGTATTGCTACCTATCCTAAGAGTTCACATTGGGAGGCAGTGCAACATTCTTGTTTCTGACTGTGGAGCATGCTGTAAGTTTAGCTTTGTCTGATGTGATGGAAGGACCATTGGGGATGATTGTCTTGGGAATGTGGGTCTGACATGGGCACATGAATAGAGGTGACACCTGGCATCCCACCATTGGGACTTTGTAATTATCATGCATGTGTGTTGTGTGGGAATATTTGACTCCTATAGTGATTGCTGTCCCTGTCTTGTTCTACTTGGAGGGTATTTGTGTGGTGCACTCTGGTTCCTGCATCATCTGTTGCCTCCCTTGACACGTCATCAGCCTCTGCCTGCTCCACTATCATCCTTGCTGCATATTGCTCCCCCTTCTGTCACTCTCACAAACTTTTGCAGGACAATGGGTTGACAGTTAAACATGTTATACCACAGTAAATGGTACTTCTTAAAATAAAACACATAGACTGTAGCTGTGCTCAATAGTGTTTATTTTTGACTGACACTTGCAAGGGGTGATGAGTGGGTTCATGGTGGGTGAAATCATCAGTGTAGTTAGCTCAGCTGTGGGTAGTCTGGCTGCAGTATAAGGGGCCAGTGGAGAATGGAGAGATGACAGTGGGCAGTCAACATGGTGTCTCAGTGGCACACAAGGGAGAATGTTCAGGAGAGGATCACGTCCTGGCGGTGGTGTTGGTCTTGGCATCAGTTCCTGCATGATGTCTGGTTGGATGTCCTCACTTGGGTGAGGGTCGCTCAACTACAGGGGGAGGGGTGCTGGTGGTCTGCAGGTCCTCTGGCAGGGCCTCTGTTCCACTATCTGCCGCTGAAGGGGAGGGCTCTGTTCAGATGTGGCTAGTGGAAGGGGCCTGCTGGTGGGGGGCAATTGAGGCATTGAGTGCCTGTCAATGCTGCATGGATTCCTGATGGTGTTCCCTGTGCAGCCTCTTGTTCTCCTGCACGGTCACAAGGATGTGGCCCATTGTGTCCTGGGTTTGGTGGTATGCACCCAGGACATGGGAGAGGGCCACCTGGGCAGACTGTTGTTGTGGCTGCCCCGTCCCTTGGACCACAGGTCCCCTCCCACTACCCCTGGTCCCCTCTGCCTGTGCTCCTGGCACAGTATCCCCACTCCCTGTAGCACCAGGACCTACATTGTCTTGGGTGTGTGACCTTGACTCTGGCCCCTGTACTGTGAGGCACACTTCTGATTTACCCATCCCTGGGGCACTGGTTTGGGTACAAAAGACTGGTTGTGGTGTAGCTGCCACATGGGAGGGGGAGTCCGGTGTTTCCAAGGTGGGGCTGGTGGGTGTAGACTGACCAGTCGTCCCAGATGGGCCAGGCAAGTGATCCCTGTCCAGAGATCCACTGGGGCCTTCATCCTGGGAGGGCTGTCTGACCCTGTCATCCACTGGTGGTTGACAGTGGCAGCGGAACCTATGGATGGAAAGGGAGAGAGTTACGTTTTGAAGATGTACTTGTTGGCCACATAGTGTGCTGCATGGGGTAGCCTCACTTGCTTCCCAGATGTGGCAATGACAGATGCAGTACTGGAGACATTGTTTGGGGGATGCGGATTGTGCCATTGTTTCCAGTGAGGGTTGAGGATAGTGCATAGCATTGCTGTCATTGCCATGTGTTGGAACGCAGTCGAGGCAACCAGTTGGTGTGGCATGTAGTATGGTTTTCCATGCAGGTGTTCCACTGTGAAGAGGGACTGTGATCCTCTGATATGTAGGAGTGATGCATTTTGAGAGTTGTGATGCTTGGCATTGTGTTTGGTATCCGTGCATTTGGGGCTGACTGTGTTGCAATGGTGGCAGTGGGGTGGGAGGTGTGGCATACAGGGGAGAAGCGTGGGGAGCCTGAGGGTGCAGAAGTGTAGGCTGGGATGGACTGGGGAGTGATGGGTGGTGGGTATGCATGCTGGGCAGGAGTGGTTGGTGCCTGCATGGGTGGCTGTTGACTTACCAGAGTCGAGCCCTCCGATGATTCTAGTCAGGTCTCAGGATGCATGATGTCCAAGACCTTCTCCTCCCAGGATGTTAACTCAAGGGGTGGAGGTGGGGGCCTTCCGCCAGTCTTGTTCCGGGTGATCTGGTGCCTGGACACCATGGAATGCACCTTCCCCGTATGACATTCCACTTCTTCATGATGTCCTCCCTTGTGCGTGGATGTGTGCCCACTGAGTTGTCCCTATCAACGATCCTCTGCCATAACTGTTTTCCTTGCCAACAATGTGTGCTGGATGTGGGCTCTGAACAGGTATGGCTCTATCCTGACGATTTCATCTACCATGATCCTCAAGTCATTGTCAGTGATATGTTGGTGATTTTGACGTGCCATGTTGTGTGGGGGGTGTAGTGCATTTAGGGTGCAGTGTGGGGTGGTTGGTGGGGTGGTGGTATTTGGGTGCAAGTGGGTTGTGGTGTTGGTGTGTGAGTGTGATGTGTGCCTGTGGGATATGAGATCTGTGTGAATGGGTTGTCGTTATGTGTACTGTTCGTAGGAATCGCAAGGGACTGCGGGTGTGTGTGGGGGTGTTTTATAGTGCAGTGAGCAGGTCTGTGTGGTTTGTGTATGTGTCTCAGGTGTGGGGTATTCAAACTGTCCAATGTGGTATTGCCCACTATTGGCGGGACCTATTTGAACCGCAGAGGTGTGCACCGCCAGTTGTGTTCCGCCGTGCATGGACTGCTGGGCAGAAAACTGACATGTAATAGGGTGCACGGAATGGTGTCGTGTGGCATGGCTGGTTGTCGGACAGTCATTCTTTTGCTGTTGGTCGGCCTGGCGTTGTTGAATTTGTGGCTGTATTTCGATGGTTTTTACTTTATGACTCGTAATACAGCGGTCATTGTACCGCCAGCACTGACGGTATGGTGGCGGTATTCTGCACGGCGGTCTTGCCCAGAAACCGCCACAGTCGTAATGAAGGCCTAAGTACTTTCTTTTATAAAAAATAGATCACATGTTAGTTATAGAGTGTTCGGAATATATGCTTATGTGACTGTGTAGATATTTTTAAAATATGCATTCAGTTAATGACTTGAGTTCTCCATAGGTCGTAAAAACACATACGGTGAGTATTTAATATGGGTATGTAGTGTGTATTTGTGGTCAGACTGAAACTGAGAAATTGCTATCAAACATGGTTTGTTGTTCATTAAGTTAAGGTTAGTGCAATTGCTGGTTAACGTAGTGCATTACAAAAGTATAAAAAAGTTTTACTCACTGCTCTTTCCTCCAACACATATGTGAAGACTGAAATGTTTTATTTCTGTTGACGGAATTTATACTCTAAGGATTTGACTGACAAAGATAACTTACACTTTTAGGTAATTTACACTTTTGAGAACTTTTTTTTTATTCACAAAATCCAAGTGTTATTTACTACCAACAAAATGTGTCCTATGCTTTCCCAAGGGAGACTCTGCAGTTGGGTGAAGGTCTCTCTATGGGAAGGTGTGGGGAAAAATACTGCATGCTAAAATAAATCTTAAACATTTGTATGTTAAAAATTAATGTAAATTCATTTTTTATATATTTCTTTTATATGTAGAACACAATAAAAAAAAATGCTACAGCACTATTACCTTAAGAGAAGAGTGAAATATGAATTTTATTGATGGAAAAGTAATCAAATAAATTAAAATATTTTTTCTGAAAATTACTTTAAAAATAAATTTCTACCTAAAGAAGTGAATTCATTTGTATGCATTGATAATAAATGAAGATGAGGGCAAACTAAGTGAAAAAGTCTTGTTGCACAGATGGTATTATGAATTTCATACATACATGGATAGGTTAAGTCCCCCTATAGCGAGAACATTGTACATGAGGTATAGATTCGGCACCCTGCCTCTGAATTGTTTCACAAGTAAATGGACCAGGCAAGGTGCCATGACCTCGGACTGTCAATTGCACCTGGCCCCTGCATAAACAGATGACCACTTTCTTTTTGTCTGCCCAACTTATGTCATCCCACGAAAGAGGAGGATTATCCCAGTTTGCAAACTGGTGGGTATAAACCAACTGGGGATAGTGAGCAAAATCCTGAAATATGACATGACAGAATACATTGTTTTTGCTGTTGCTAGGTTTTTAATGATGGCTTGGAGAATCTGCACCAACAAGATGGCAGGGAAAGAAAGGCAGGTGCCTTAAGTTTAAATTTGGCCTTAGCTCACAATTTTAACCGACATGTTTTCCTTATAGTCATGGTTGTACAAACCTACATTACATTATTTCTGTTCTAGGAGATGGGCCTTCAAGCCGATCAGCTTTAATGCTTTTCTCCTTATATGCGGGTAATAGAACAATATAGTCATCATTAGTAATCATGTTCTATTAGCTCAAAATAGGCTTTAAATCATTTAGTTTCAGTTAGCCAGGTGTATTTTGCAAGTGAAGTATGGTAAATCTGAATAATGAATAGAGTGGCAGGAGCACATGGGGGACTGGGTAACAAGGTTTTTTGTACCCCTGTCTCTTTAACTACAAACCTCACTTGTTTTGTTGGTGTCTAGTTGGTCGAATTGGCCCCTGGTGTTGTATACAGTAATGGCTTGTCTCCTTTGTCTTGTCTTCTTATCCTGCCGAATGCACTTGCACTTTTAATTGACTATTGATTTTACTTTGTAATTTCTTCTTAGTATAAAACCTTCTGTCTGTATTGGCACCTATCACTCTAGTCCATCAGTTCCTTACTGCTATTTAGAGCATAGATTTTAAATACTCAGTTGTATGTATTTGCAGTTTTTATTGACGCAGCATGATTGTGGTGTGTATGCCCATGCAAATTGAAACAATGATATAATTCTAAAACAACTTAGCCCCATACATTTATTTTTATTTTTTTATCCGAGGTTGTTGGTGATATAATTTCTTTTTTGCTCCTTCCAGCAGGATGTCTACCTTGTATGTGTTACAGTTGGACGATAGCACATCAAGTTTTGTTCTTCATATGAGCTATATTTTTAGTTATTTATTTGAATGCATTTACATTACAGATGGTTGTAAATGTCCCATGTCACTTATTTAAATTTTTTGAGAGATGTTTTAAAAAAACGTTTTTATAGCACAATGTAATTATTTTAACTTTTATGGCCCTTGGCCGAAACGAAGTTGCTATTGAGAAATGAATAAGGCATATAAAATCAATTAGAAATTAATTGATGTTATATTTTATTAAAAATTATTGTCACATTATGTTTCTAAATTGAAAATAGGATATTAACATATTTTATAATTACATAATGAATATGTATTATGTTCATGTATTTTAAACATTAAATTACATTTATTTTTGTTAACTATTTTAAAAAAGCTATTTTATTTCAACATTATTTCCATGGGTTTTATTTTAATTCTCTACCTTTATGGGAGGGTGTTGTGGTACTATGGATTGGCAATCTGTGGTGCTGCATTTAGTACTGTGTTTTTAGTAGTAATTTCCACTTGAATTTTGTGAATAATTAAAAAGTAGTAAACTTGTTCAAAATGTTAAATTACAGAAAAGTTTAACTTTCCTTTGTGAATCAGGCCAACTATATGGTGGATGGACTAGCTGTTTTGTGCTGCTCCACTCAGTGTGTATGGGGTTTAACTCCATCTATCAACCTGGCATACTCTAAATCTGACTGATGGACCTCCAAGGAGGCGGACTGGTATGCAAAATGCTATTTATGGGTCATCTGAATCTGCCAAACTCTAAGCAGCCTATTCACACAGGTAAAATTACTTATGAGTAAATCTATTATTGTAGGCTTACTCTTATAATTTTGAGTAGCTTTACTACCTTTAGCTATTTACCACATACAAGTGGAAAGTTATGCAGACGTGTGAACTTACATGGCAGCATCCCCTAATATCTAGCCATGGAGTCTACTTTACAAGTGGAAAGTTACAACTTGTCACTTTTTGCACATAGGCAGTGATTTCAGTGACCGGGGGAGATTGGCCCTATGGTAAAGTACAGAGAAACGTAAAAAAATGTATTCAAATTAGAAAACATATTTTTATATTCAATATTAAATTAATTAATGTTATATATATATATGTATATATATGTATCTCTCTCTCTCTCTCTCTGTATATATATATATATATATATATATCTGTATATATATATATTATATATATATATATATATATATAAAGTAGAATGGTATAAAGTAACAAAACTACTACCTTAATTATAGATTTTAAATTGAATTATTTTGAATATATTAAATTTAACATAAAATTATTTTTCTGAAGTGTAATTTAAAAAATCCAAGCTAAAGTAAAAAAAAATTTTTAACTTGAAACAAATCACTATTGGTAGCTTGGTGCAAAGCAGTCAGTCTTAAGTATTTACGCAGCACACAAACTGCAATAAAGTAAAAACACAACACAAGAAATAACTCAAACCAATTTAGAAATGTAGAGACATTTTTAATAAATAAAATCACACCAAAATGATTGAAATATAGAAAGTAGAAACATAGATGATATGATTTTTTTAAAACTTGGATTAAAATAGCATTTCTTCAGCGGGGCAAGCTGAGGCCGACTGGAGATTTGACATTGACGGCTGTGGCTTCAGTGGCAACCCTGGTTTCTGTCAGCTCTCCAGTATCCTGTAACAACCTGTGGGTGGAGGCCAAGCTTATATCCTCATTGTATACCAGTTCTTATCAGTTCCTCCACCATGCTAGGTTGGATGCCATCCTGATTAGAAGGTCAAACGGGAGGCAGGCCTAGGTGTGAGCTTCATCTGCCAGCAACAGGGTAGGCATCCTTTGAAGATCAGGAAAGGGCTGGGCACAGCCCTCCAGGCCATCTTGTCAAGGGTGGAGTCCCCTTCCCTTCTCTCTGGCCCTTTGTCTTCTATCTGGGAGCAATAGATATCTCACCAGAGGGGAGCTATTGTGGGTCAGGTGACAACGGGACACTAGCAGGAAAGGTTTTTGGCTTTGGGCAGGAAAACAACGTCTAAATGTGTAATGTCCAAAAATGTAATATAAAATCCAACTTGGTCATTAGGTTGGATTTTATTTTACCATTAAAATGTGTTCTTAAACCATTTCTCCAACTACTCAAACTCAATTTAACACTTATTAAAGGTATTAGTGTAAACCAGTGGTAACCTATGGGAGGGCCACCCTTGCCACAATGACAAAACACTTTGGAGGTTTTTCACTACCAGGACATGTAAAACATTAAATACACATGTCCTACATTTTAATTATCATGCAACCTGCCCTATGGGCATTTAGGGGCTACTTTAGGGGTGACTTATAAATATTAAAAAGGAAGGTTTAGGCCTGGCATAAGGTTAGATTTGCCAGGTCGAAATAGGAGTTTAAGACTGCACAATCAGGCTGCAATGGCAGGGCTGGAGACATATTTTACAGTGCTACTTTAGTGGGTGGTACAATGACTGCAGCAGTCCACTACTACTATTTAATTTACAGTCCTAGACACATGTTGTACCATACAGTAGGTACTTCCAAGTAAATTAAATGTGCCAATTATGGGTATGCCAATTTTAACAAAGAAGAGGACACATGCACTTTACCATTGATTAGTACGGGTAAAGTGTGCAGACTCTATGGGCCAGCAAAAACAGGTTCAGCAAAATAATTAAAATACAACAAAAATCTGTGAGCATACCAGACAAAAAATGTTCATTTCCAACATCTACTCTATTGTGGTCAACCAGAAGTTACACCTGGATCAAGTCGGACATTCAGTAGTTTCTTGCCACTTTTGCCTCAAAATTTTAAAAACTAGCATCTCTGCATACCCTGATTCGATTCACATAGCTTTGTGCCTTTTGTTTCATTAATGTTTTTTTCTTGATTATTTTTAATTTTAGTGTATTGCTTTCTTGACTTTAAAATAGTTTTCTTCTGCTTGAACTGCACACCTTTCTCTTAGGATTTGCCTGCAGTTTGTGCCATTTCTACTAGGGATAAGCAGAAATTATCTTAGAACTGTGCTGTGATCTAACCAAGTTGTGACATACACCCGCTGCAATTAATAACCGAATTTCTAAAGCATAGCTTTTGTAAGTGGTGGAGGAAAATAGAGATATTGGCATTTTTCGCAGCCTACAAAATAATCTAAATAGCGGCAGGCTCATTGCAGGCACATCATTGTGTGTCTGTATCCCAAAAAGGACTCAGACGCTGTTTGGATGGTGGGGATTCAATGATCAGGCACAACAATAATCAAACAGACATTTGGCACCGTCGGCTGCCTTCTTCCATACTAAACGACTCAATGGCCTTCATTACATTCATGCTTTGCATGCAGTGTGGCGCAGTTCCTCTGCTGTGAGCCCCTTGAGCAATGCTTCAATAATTCATACACGCCAGAAGGAATTGGAAGCATCGATGTGCTAGCTCTGGCTTGCAGTAGAAAGGGCTGAGCATCTTTCCTTCTATTTGGCCAATAGGCAGAGTTTCAGATCTGAAGTGTTTCATGCAGGATCATAACACTCACTTTGAAGTGTAAAGTAAAAACAACCCACTTCAATGAGAAATGTTTTTGAAATATATCGTGTTCTTTTGGGAGCGTGGAGGCAGTATTTGTATTTTAAAACTAGTGCTTTCCTGATGAAGTCCCTAGCTACCGGCAAAAACCGGTTTATGTTTTTCGAATATACCAAGATTGTTCGTTTACTCCATTTATTGAGTCATTGTAACTCTTCTCCTTTGACATTCTCAAAATATCACATAAGAATTCAAGTTGTGTATGCCGTCAAAACATGACTATATTAAATCATGTTTCGACATCAAAAAAGTTGCTAAATCAATGGAAATAAAAGAGAATTTCAGCACACGCTACAAAATATTCCTTTGACTTACTTTGAAATTAGATAGGGTTGTCTTTAGACACATCACCTAAAATGGGCACCCTGCCTTACCACTGCTAGCACTATTGTATTTTATATAATTGAACTCAGCACATGTTTTCAGGCTATTTTCTTTAGTTTAAAAAGAACTAACAAACACATTAAAAGAGAATGTATAAAAATAAATAATACATACAGTTGTGCAGCATGTGAGACCTGTGCAAGCAATAGTCCACAATTTTGCCTTGCTGGTAACCAAGCACCCCGTTTTATCGCTTGACTTCTCAGGGTAGTAAAGCAGGCCTACTCAGGGATAGGGGTGTGGGCTAGATATCACCATTCACTGGCACACAACAACGACACTCAATAAATGATTGTCCAGTCACTGCTTTTTCTTTAGAAAAGGAAACAAACATTTATTACTTACATACTACCAAACACTACACATTAATCTACAAACATATACCTAAGGCAGATTGAAAATACTTTAGATGACATTATGATATTAAATCTGAACCCTTAAGGGTCACAACCCCTTCATTTTAGTATCACGTGACCCCACAACTATTGCAGACAGCACATCACCATATGGGGAGTATCACCTAACAAAAAACAGGCCTATTGGACTTATCAGTGTCATAAAACATATAACTTAAGTCTATTTTTGTCAAAGTTTTACCATGCTAAAAGACCAATAAGCTACATGTTAAAAACAACATTATTTCTTGTGTAAATTAATGCATTAACCAATAATAACCATTTGTAAATTGAATAATTGTTATCAATAAAGTATTTCAATATCACTGACAACATAAACAGTTAATGCAGCATTACCCCTTAGCTGTTGCAGCCCCACTCCCCCCCTCCCCCCCCCCCCACAGTGCTGAGCCTTTTTTTGGCTATTTGGGGTAGTTCACACTTAGGCCCCCATAACTTTTTTGTCCACATAAGCTATCCATGTCAAATTCGCGTTTTTTTTCAACATTCTGGGGATTTTAAAGATACCCAAAGTTTGTGGATTCCCCTAGAGGAGACCACGAAATTAGCCAAAATACAGCAAAAATTTGGTTTTTTGGGGGGGAAAAATGGGAAAAAAGTGCTGCAGAAGAAAGGATCTGTTTTTTCCCCTGCAAATGGCATCAACAAAAGGGTTTGCGGTGCTAAAATCACCATCTTCCCAGCTATCAGAAACAGGAAGACTTAAATCTGAAAACCACATTTTTCAACACAGTTCTGGCATTTTACTGGGACATACCCCATTTTACAATCTTTTGTGCTTTCAGCCTCCTTCCAGTTGATGACATAAATGGGTATGAAACCAAAGGTGGATCCCAGACAGCTAAACGTTTCTGAAAAGTAGAGAAAAGTCTGAATTCAGCAATGGGTCATTTGTGTAGATATTTCAATATTTTCCTACAGAAATAAACAGTTGAAATTAAAAAATATTGAAATGGAGCTGAAAAAACTGCCATTTCTGTCTGCGTTTCTTCCTTAACTGTTTCCAACCATGGTAGATTTTTAAAAGCAATATGGACCCTTCTGGCATTCTGGCTGTTGGAATACATAGGTTTTGTGAGTTCATCAAGAACCCAAGGTACCCAGAGCCAATATATGAGCTGCACCTTGCAGTGGGTTTTCATTGTATACCGGGTATACAGCAATTCATTTGGTAAAATATAAAGTGGGAAATAGGTTTCAAGGAATCCTGTGTATTTCCGAAATGGGCACATGATAAGAAGTTTAGAAGCAGTGGTTATTTGCACATCCCTTAATTCTGGGGTCCCCATATTAGCATGTGAATTAAAGGGCATTTCTCAAAATGACTTCTTTCTTACATACTGTCTTACATTTGAAAGTCAAAAATGTAGAGAAATACATTTGGCAATAACACTTGTTCTTCTATTCTGTGTTCCACCAAGTCTCTTAATTAAAATGGTACTCACTTATGTGGATAGGCCTAATGCCCGCAACAGGAAATGCTCCAAAACGCAAAATGGACACATCACATTTTTCCATTGAAAACTGACTTGTTTTTTGCAAAGTGCCTAGATCTGGATTTTGGGCTGTAGCTCAGTGGGCACCTAGGGAAACTTAGCAAACCTGTATATTTTTGTAAAGTAGCCACCTAGGGCAATCCAGCATGGGGTATTTGTGGGGCTCTCACTGGGTTCTGTCACCCAGAATCCTATGCAAACCACAAAATTTAGCTAAAAAACACTTTTTCCTTACATTTTGGTGCTGCAAACTTCTGGGATCTGTGGGGAGCCACAATATTCCTTCCACTCAGCATTCCCCTAAGTCTCCAATAAAAATGCTACCTCACTTGTGTGGGTAGACCTAGTGCCCACGACATGAAATGCCCCAAAACACACCTCGGACACATTACATTTTTCTGATGAAAACAGATGTGTTTTTTGTAAAGTGCCTAGCTGTGGATTTTGGCCTCTAACTCAACTGGCACCTAGGGAAACCTACCAAACCTGTAAATTTGTTAAAACTAGACATCTAGGAAAATCCAGGATGAGGTGACTTGTGGGGCTCTCACTGTGTTCTGCTACCCAGAATCCTTCGCAAATCTCAGAATTTGGCTAAAAAAATACTTTTTCCTCACATTTAGGTGCTGCAAAGTTCTGGAATCTGAGGGAAGTCACAAACCTCCTTCCACCCAGCATTCTCAATAAAAATGGTACCTCACTTGTGTGGGTAGGCCTAGTGCCCGCGACAGGAAATGCCCCAAAACACACCTTGGACACATCACATTTTTCCAATGAAAACAGATGTGTTTTTGTGCAAAGTGCCTAGCTGTGGATTTTGGCATCTAGCTCAGTCGGCACATAGAGAAGCAACCAAATCTGTAAATTTTTGGAAAGTAGACACCTAGGGGAATCTAGTATGGGGTGACTTATGGGGCTTTCACTGGTTTCTGTCATCCAGAATCCTTTGCAAACCTCACAATTGAGCTAAAAAACACTCTTTCCTCACATTTAGGCGCTGCGAAGTTCTGGAATCTGAGGGAAGCCACAAACTTCCTTCCACCCAGCATTCTCCTAAGTCACCCGATAGAAACTGTACCTTACTTGTGTGGGTAGTCCTAGTGTTGGCGAAAGGAAGTGCCCCAAAACACAACATGGACAAATCACATTTTTCTAATGAAAATGGATGTGTTTTTGTGCAAAGTGCCTAGCTGTGGATTTTGGCTTCTAGCTCAGTTGGCACATAGGGAAACCTTCCTAACCTGTACATTTTTGGAAAGTAGACACCTAGGGGAATCCAGGATGGGATGATTTGTGGGCTCTCACTTGGTTCTGTAACCCAGAATCCTTTGCAAACCTCAAAATTGGGTTAAAAAAGTACTTTTCCCTCACATTTCGGTGCTGCAAAGTTCTGGAATCTGAGGGAAGCCACAAACTTCCTTCCACCCAGCATTCCCCCAAATCTCCTGATAAAAATGGTACCTCCATTGTGTGGGTAGGCCTAGAGCCCGTGACATGAAATGCCCCAAAACACAACGTGGACACATCACATTTTTCCATTGAGAATGGATGTGTTTTTGTGAAAGTGCCTAGCTGTGGATCTTGGCCTCTAGCTCAGTTGGCACATCGGGAAACCTACCTAACCTGTACATTTTTGGAAAGTAGACACCTAGGGGAATCCAGGATGGGATGATTTGTGGGCTCTCACTTGGTTCTGTAACCCAGAATCCTTTGCAAACCTCAAAATTGGGTTAAAAAAGTACTTTTCCCTCACATTTCGGTGCTGCAAAGTTCTGGAATCTGAGGGAAGCCGCAAACTTCCTTCCACCTAGCATTCCCCCAAGTCTCCTGAAAAAATGGTACCTCAATTGTGTGGGTAGGCCTAGTGTCCGCAACAGGAAATGCCCAAAAACACAAAGTGGACACATCACATTTTTCCAATGAAACGGATGAGTTTTTTGCAAAGTGCCTAGCTGTGGATTTTGGCCTCTAGCTCAGGGAAGCCTTCAAAAACCTGTAAATTTTTGGAAAGTAGGCACCTAGGGTAATCTAGGATGGGATGACTTGTGGGGCTCTCACTTCGTTCTGTAACCCAGAATCCTTTGCAAACCTCAAAATTGAGCGAAAAAATAATTTTTCCTCATATTTCGGTGCTGAAAAGTTCTGGAATCTGAGGGAAGCCACAAACATCCTTCACCCAGCATTCCCCCATGTCTCATGTTAAAAATGGTGCCTCACTTGTGTGGGTAGGTTTAGTGCCCGTGACAGGAAATGCCTCAAAACATAAGGTGGACACATCACATTTTTCCAATAAAATGGATGTGTTTTTCTCAAAGTGACTAGCTGTGGGTTTCTGCCTCTAGCACAGCTGGCAACTAAGGAAACCTACTGAACCTCACTTGTGTGGGTAGGCCTGGTGCCCGCGACAGGAAATGCCCAAAACGTACTATAGCGATAATGATATCTGGGGTGAGTGTCCTAATTAGTCCTGGGATCTGGAACCATTTAGGAAAACCTACCAAACCCAGACATTTTATGAAACCTACCAAACCCAGACATTTCCATGTGAGTCCACGGAGGTGTTGCTTGTGTGAATTCCCAAAAGTAGTTTTTACTCAGAATACCCTGCAAAGGTGAAACGTTGAATAAAAACAGTATTTTTCCTTGCATTGCTGTAAAGTAAACTACAGGAATATGCATGGATCCACAAACATCTTACCATCTAGTGTTCCCCAACTTGTCCCAATAAAAACACTACCTCACTGGTGAGACAAGAATGGATCACACAAGCGTCAATGGTAGTCCTTGCATGATGACTACTGTTGACTCTGGAGTTATCCAGTGCTGACACGGGCACTAAGCACAGGCACACAAGTGGGGATGTGTTTTTATCAGGACAATGGGGAAACACTGGCTGGTAGGAATTTTGTGGATCCCTGCACATTCCTGTAGTTTATGTGACAGAAAAGCAAGGAAAAATAGGTTTTAATCAACATTTCACATTTGCAGGGTGTTCTGAGGAAGAAAACTTTATGGAATTCACACATGCCACAGCTGCATGGACCGCCTTGTGTGTCTAGTTTTCAGAAATGTCTGGGTTTGGTAGGTTTCCCTATATGGTTGCCGAGCCAAGGACCAAAGACACAGAGGACCGTCTTACAAAACCAGGTTTTGTGATGAGGGATTTTGATGTCTCCACAATACGTTTTGGGCACTTCCCAGTCGCGGTCACTTGCCCACCCACACAAGTGAGGCAACGTGTTTTGTCTGGAGACTTAGGGGAATGCTTGGTGGTAGAAAATGTGTGGCTGTCTGCAGATTCCAGGACTTTCCCTCACTGAAAAACAAGGCAAATGTGTTATTTTAAGCAAAGTTTGTGATTTGAAGGGGATTCTGGGTGAAGAAAAACTGATGAGAGCCACGCAAGTCCTGCACCCTTGGACTCCCCTGATACTAGTATGTCAACGTTAATCCACCACTCACACTGGTTGGTTTTGGCACCTACAGAAATTATGGTTTCAAAGCACGAATACTTATCACAGTATCTGAATATTGAAACCAAGGCTTCTGAAGGTGAGCCATAAAGCCACTTCAAGGCACCAACCGCTTTATGGTCCATTCACACACCATTCACGCACAACACACAACACTTTCATACCGCTGGCCACGGGCCCCATCCAACCAATCACTGCAGTCACATCAACTTACTGCTGCAAGACAAGGGTCCATCACATTCATACACCACAGGACAGGATAAGTTTGACTACATTTCACCACCTGTCAAGTAACCGCCTGCTTGTACCTGAACATTACCAAAGGCATGCGTAAGGAACCTTAACTAATGGCTCCCATGACAGCCACATGAGGCTCAGGAAGACATGGATTTCATGTGCCTTTAGCAGACTCACTGTGCTAAATCCAAATCCTTCCAGTTTGTGGATGCAAGTTGGGGGGTGTCCGAGTATGCCTTGGGAGGTCGATTCCTTGAACTCAGTGAGCATATCTACCTTTGAAACTAAGGCAGACATACTGGGGAATTTTCACAAAGTTCCCTAAAGAGAACGTCATAAACAATGTGGAAGGGTAGTGTTTGACACATAGGGTAGTCCGTGAGAACGTACCATATGTCCCAGCCACCATTAGGTGAAGTGCTTTGACTGTAATGCACTCATCGTACAGCAAATTGAACATCTACTACGTTGTGATGGAGGATGAACATGGCAAGAAGGTCAAACACTGACCTATATGTGTAATTGTGCTTCAGTGCCAGGGTGGCACCACTGGGTTTGTATTCATAGGTGTAGATGATGTGCATCTGTACTGCCTTTAATAACTGCCTTCTACCAGTGCAGTATCACTGTGAAAGCACACCAACCATAAGCTTTTCTTACCTATTTGTGTCTTTGTCCTCCTGACTAATCCTGCATAATTGCCAAGTGAACCTATACTAATGTCTTCGTCCGTTAACTACTTGAAGCTCAAGAAAACATGTCTTTCATGTGCCAACAGCGCACTTACTGTGCTAAATCCAAATCCTTCCAGTTTGTGGATGTAAGTTGGTGGTGTCCGGGTATGCCTTGGAAGGCCTATTCCTAGAATTGAGTGAGCATATCTACCATTGAAACTAAGGCAGACATGATGGTTAATACATCCAAAGGTCTCTAAAGTAAAAAGTCAAACAAATACCCTGTGGGACTCATTCACCAACACCTCTACTTTTGTTTTGAAAGTGAAGCTACAAACTGAGTTTACACACTTTCAACCAAGTAGAAATGTTGGTGAATATGTCCCACAGGACATTTGTTTTACTTATTACACTTACTCTGGTTCTCATTGGCAATCATGGTGGTCCATGTGTAGCATTCATAAGTTCCCTCACAAGCACTTTAAAATTCAGTCATGCCTTTAACATTTTGCCTCACAGGGTTCTCCGTGAGAATGTGGCAGATGTTCTGTCCACTAATGTGTGCAGTGTTGGGACTATAATGGACGTTAATCAATCGAACAGAACACCTACCACATTCTGACAGTGGATAAAGGTGTCGAGAAGGCCATAAGAAAGTCCATGATTTCCTGAAGTAGATGAAGTAAAATTTTGTGGCTGCGTGCCTACTGAAGCAGTGGCCCATGTGTATTTGGTATCCATGCACAGCCACTGAAAGGTTTACCAAACGGTAGCTCCACCTCAGTTGATTTCCCAGAACTTTGCTTTAGTATGATACAACATAAGGCAAGTAGGGACACAGAAATTTAGCTGAGATGGGCACTGGGGACAGAAATGACACCTCTCCTGCTGCTTTACATGCTTCAAGCACATTTTACAGCGAGACATGGGAATGGATTAGGACATATCAGAGGGTGAGACATCAGGAAATCATGTGGCTATAGTCAATAGAGAATGTGCTTTCTCTATGAATACTAGCTAATGCACCAAACGTGGCAGAAGTCTTCCCAGAAGACACATCTGCCAGATTATGGCACAGAAAGACAAGAAGTGGTGGCAAAAGATGCCAAGGAGATTCTGCCAGAAAGGACAACCAGGAGCAAGGGAATGGGCAAAAAGAAATGAAAATTGACAATCTCACTGTACTCAGCCTAACTGAAAGAACTTTAACGGATGCTGAACTGTCTGTTTTGACACTGAGCGCCCACAGAGGGAGATAGGCCCACTGAAATATTAACGGGCAAAGACTTAGAGACATTAAGGAAGTTAGAAAGTTTGGAATAAGTACTCACACTGACTGAGAAAAGATAAACAGAAAATATCTGTGTAGCGTTGGAAGAAGTAGGAATCTAACAAAGCAGTGGGTCTTGTGAATTCAAGGTCAAATAACGCTTTGTGCCCCAAACACCACATGATTCAGTGGACACTTTTCATGAAGTGGTAAGCAAAGAACTAAATAAACTGCGGAGTAGATGTAAATCTAAGGGAAGTAATACCTTCACTCAACAACAATGGCAGGCCATGAAAACCTTGAAGAATTACTCAAATATGGTCATCAAACCATCAGATAAGGGTGGAACTATTGTTCTGATGACTAGAGAATACTATAAAAGTGAAGTCTGATGATGACTGGGAGATATAAATTGCTATGTACACATCAGTAGGAAAGAACATCTACATAGCATCAAAACATTCTATGAACTTCCAGAGGACTGGAGAAACAGGGGCATCTTGGATTATGAGGAGTTTTGATATCTAAAGTGTGATCATCCACAGGTTCCCACCTTTTACCATATTCCAAAGTTACATAACAACTCTAGTCTCCCCTAGGCCACTAATCAGTTCATTGAAAGTGAGTCTGTTGAAGAGCAAATTAACCTATGTGGAAATTTATCTCTTTCCATTGTTCAAAATCTGAGTTTATATGTTACAGACACCAAAGACTTTCTAAGACTAATAGATGGCATAGAATGGGAAGAAAATTCCCTTATGATCACCCTTGATGTCTCCAACTTTTTTACATCTGCCCATGAAGCAGGAATGAAAGCGTTGCAATTTTTCTTGCAGGGAAGGACATTGAAATTCTACAAATATAATAGAATGATTTTGCAACTTACTGAGTTTTGCCTTCACAATAACATCTTCACCTTTGGGGGGCAACTGTACTGACAAATATAGGGGATGGCCATGGGCACCTGCTTCACCCCCAGCTACATGAACTTGTTTGTGGGCTGGTGGGAGAAGCAGGTGGCGTGGACAGATGAAAATGAGACAAGGGTCAGTAACCTTGCCCTATGGGCCCCCTATATAGATGATTTATTTATAGAATGGCAGTGCTCAAGGGAGACAGCGAAGGAATATATAGCGAGGCTTAATTGCAATACACTGAATTTACATTTTACCAGCTGCATAGGTGATCAGGAGGATTCTTTTTTGGATCTTAAGGTATTTGTGAAGGACAGCAAGCTGAAAAATTCACTGTACAGAAAGCCCCCAGCAGGCAATTCACTGTTTCAGGTCAAAAGTGCTCACCAAAGCTGTTTGAAGTGCAGTATTCCCTATGGTGAATTGCTGTGCATCAAACATAATTATACAGTTGCACAAGAGAGGAGAACTTTACAGTGGCGGAGGCAGAAACTCTAAATAGATTCAAAAGAAGAGGATATTCATCCTCAGTTCTCTCTGCCAATAACGCTAAGGTGACTGTAACCTAGACAAGAACTCTTGAGGGAAAAACACAAGGAACCTGTTGTTAGGGTTTGTACACAGCAAAGAGCATGTCCCCTCTCACTGCACTAGTGGGTTCTGTAATAGCTCCCTTTTAAACTTACTATTGAAAGCCTTTCTTGTTATCTCACCTTCCCCCCCCCCCCTAGGCTTCTGTGTATGTTGTTTAATGTGCTGTTTTGTTTACACATTGGGCCTTGCTTTTACCAAGGCTTCTTTAAAATACTCCTCCCTAGGCCATGTGTTAATCCAACTCATTTGTATAATAACTGAAACTCTGCACACCTTTCAAGAACATGTGCAGCATGTGAGGACCACACCCAGCCCTTCAAACCACACCCAGCCCTGTCTATAAAAGGCATCCCCCGAGCCTCACCCAGTGCTTGTGCTCGTCTACCTCCCGCTTACCTGAGAACAGATCCCTCAGCGCTGGCACTCCTGCTCTTTACAGACTTTCATTGACTTCAATGGGCGCAGCTTCTGGCTCTTCCTTCTTCCGGTTTCCGGTTCCTCCTTGCTTCAGCCTCTCTCCTATGAGTAACCTGCAAAAGAGAAAGAAGACAAGGTTAGACTGATCAGTATCTCTTGCCAGCAACAAGTAAGTGCAAAACCTTTTATTACCTGAAAGAACTTTGACAACAATTTCTGGATTCGTGTATAGACAATTTGAAACGAAATACCTTCCACGAACATTGTGATTCAAACTCTTTGTTACAAGAATATTTTGCAGAACTTTGTGAAGCAAACATTGTTTTTTCTCATGGAACTTTTAAGAATCGAACAGTGGAAACCATTAACAGCAAGGCAAACAGTAAATCAAGGACTTGCACAAATTACATGCTGTATTTTGATGTAAAAGTACAGTATTTGTTTTATAAAAGATTCTGGAAATATGGGAAAAGTGAGTCTGCTATTGGGAATTTAGGCTTTAGTTATATTATGATGAATGTTTGATATTGGTAATTCTGATAACGGTATTTGTTTAATGTTTTAGAAGCTTTACAGTAATAGAAAACACATCCCAGAGCAGTAACACATTCCAAACCTGGAAAATAGAGACCAGGATCCAAGAGGTACTTTTAGAAGAGAATTTCTAATAAATAAAGGGATAGTCAGGAACCCATTTAGGAATAGGTTGCACTTATCTGTTCTTTGTTTATGTTTCATTAGGCACCAGTTTCTACAGAAGTCAGAAAGGGCCGCAGATTTGTGCAGCACTTCAACAGTGGAAACGCAAGAACGGTGTTGTCTCTCTTTTTTTATTTTATCCACTTCCCCCCTTCCCTTGAGCTTCTGTTCTTAGTGCACTGTTTTAAAAACTAGTGTGCTGGAACAAGCAGTTTCAGGGTGGGGTCGGATTGTCTTCAACCTCCATCAGAACTGAACAAGAACTCAGGTGAGCTGGGCTTTGACACCTGTTGATAATGCGATCAGAATGGTCACAGACTTTTTGAAAAATTACCAACACATGTATAGTATATTGAAAAAAATTAGCAGTTCATCCAGGCTGGTAACATCACTGGGGACAAGATTTGTATCCATCCTTTAGTACCATACAGGAAGGGGACTTCCCTTAAAGACTATTTAGTACATCTTCAGTAAATAGAATCAACAACATGATACGCAGGCAGGATTTTATCCCTAATAAATACAAAAACCAAAATTATGCCATGGCACACTCAACATTTAATGCAGGAAGCATATAACCGCCTTTGTCGAAAAAAGTTCCGTAGACCAAAGTTCCAATATTTGCCTTGAACATTTATTGAAAGCCAAGTCCAGCTGCACGTAGTCTTTTAAGTATAACAAGTCCCAAGAAACAGCCAACACATGTTTGATCACATATGTTGACTTTCTCAATACATGAAGAGGGATAAGACCATTCAGAAGTGTCAGATCTCTTGTAGGTATTTCCCACATAGGGTATTCTTTCTGCAAACAACACATTAGCAATCCTTTTATTGAAAAAAAAAATGTTTTTAATAAGCAGCGCGTGACATACAGTATACACTTCGAAGACATGAAATTACATCTGTTGGATTAGTGCAACTCAACACAAAACCTTCTATGGAGCGATATGAGAGGGATCAACCGTACCACATTTCCTTTCCCCTCCATCTTGCCCAAGCTAACTGCTCTTGTCTCGCTCTCCCCTTTATGGGCCTCACTCACTTCCCCTCTCCCTCCTTCACAAGCCTTGGATGGTGATCCACTGGCCCCATACCTTCTCCCATTTCTTGGGGCAACCCTGCTTTTGTAAATTAGCCTCTCCGCCCTACAGCACCAGTCCATGTCTGCAACCCATTCCTCAACACCTGGTCAGTGTGAGGCCCCCCATACCCTAGCCACATTCCTCTTAGCTACCCTTGCTGCCAAATACAACCATGTGCGTTGATATTTTGTCCATGTATAATCCCCGGGAATTGACAGGAGGAGCCACCTAGGGTCCTGCAGGACCGTTCCTCCTATGACCTGCGACATTTCATTCACCACTTCACTACAAAACAGATGTATCTGAGGGCAAGCTCATAGAATATTATAGAATGTCCTCGTCATCCCGCAACCCTGCACACATAACTGACGTGGATCGCCCCATCTGCTGCAGCCACACCCGGGAGAGGTATGACCTATGTACAATCCAAATCTGCACCAGTCAAAAGCGGGTTTCAAATTGCAATTTCTCTGGCGCTTTTAAGGGAAGGGTATCTGTCCATTCACCATCATCCATGGAGCCTACATCTTCCTCCCCCATGCCACCCCCAACTGCCTATTTGGATCAGGGAAGTTATTTGTCAGATTCTTCTAAATTGTCGTGATTGCCTGCTCTGACAATGGCTCTGTAAGGACCCTGTCCTCCAGCAGTGGCATGTCCCTAATTTGCTCCCTCTCCTGGAGGTGTCTATGGAGCGTGTGGCCCAGCCACAGATAACTGTAATGTTTGGACTCTTGCATATCAAATTCTGTCTGTAGACCCTCAAAGTGTATCAAAGCGTTGTCTCTCCAAACGTCACCCAGGTGTTCTATCCCTATTAGTGCCCACCTGGAAAAACCTGTCTTTGCATTCACTTCCTTCAAGTGATCACTGGTCCAAAGTGGGCATAGACAGGGTCTCCCCCTCACCAAGGTAACGATTGGCATCACTCCAAGCCTGTACCGCTGTCAATGTATGTGTGGTTTGGCAGGTTTTGGAGCCCCTGCTGTCTGTATAATACCCCTCGTAACCCCTGGTTCCCATTGCTTCTCTATCTACCCGGTAAGCCAGTTCCACAGGTCTCGCAAAGGCCCACTAGTTGATCACCACCAACTGGGTTTTCCAGTAGTACAGCGGGCATCCCTCCCTCTGGAACTTCCTCAACGCTATACGCGGAAGCCCTCCTGCCCATAGCAGAGATCTGAGGACATGGTCAATTTTCCAGAAGACCTGCGGTGGGATCACCACCTGTGTGTTCTGGAACACATACAGTAGCTGGAGCAGGGTGGTTATCTTATACAGAGCAGCTCTGCCCATGAATGTTAGCAGCAGTTACCGCCAATGCTCTGCGTCTCTCGTTAACCTGGAGGAATTCTTGTGGGTTTTGGGTGATGTATACCCCGAGGGATTTAAAACCAGCTGGTGCAACTGGGACAGTGATACAGGGAAATAGGGTGGGAGTCCCCCTGCTTGGGGGTAGAGCAGGGACTTATCCCAATTTATACTGTACCCTGAGTGTTCTCCAAAGATGTGGAAGATTTGCAGAAGACTACCTACGGAGTGGGCTGGGTCCGTGACATAGCAACACATTGTCTGAGTACAGAGAGATATGCTTTTCCCAACCCCCCTCCCGAAATGCCCCGGACCAAGGGGTCCTCTTAGATCCAGGCCACAAGCAGCTCGAGGGCCAATGCGAAGAGCACTGGGGAAAGCGACATCCCTGTCTTGTTCCCCTCTGTAACCTGAAGGTCCGGGAAGCTGCTTCATTTACTCTCACTCTCGCCAGTGGTTTCTGGTAGAGCAGTCTGACCCATTCACAAAACCGCATACCAAATCCCATCTTCTGAAGTGTTGCTAACATGTAGCCCCACTCAAGGCAATCAAATGCAATCTTGGCATCCAGGGCCATCAGGCTTGCCTGGGTGCCCAGAGGTTGGGTCATGTGGAGCACTCTGTATAAGCGGCGGATATTGGATTGGGTTCTTCTATGGAGGTAAAGACTGATTGATCAGGATGAACTATAGAGGAGACCACTGTCTGCAACTGATTTGCTAGTACTTTGCCTCCAAATTCAACAAGGATATAGGTCTATAGGAGTTGCATGACATCACTGGCTTCCCTGTCTTGTGTATGACTATGATTGTTGCTGTTCTCTGATCATCCGGAAGTTGCCTCTCTATCAGTGCCTCCTGGAACATTGCGGTAATGTGTGAGACCACCTTGCTCACCAGCCCTTTATAGAGTTCTAATGGGAGCCTGTTTGGGCCCACAGCCTTCCCAGGCAAAGTCTCAAGCGCCCTTCCTACCTCCTCCACCATCAGATTCCCCTCCAGAGTCTCCCGGTCTTCCTCTGTAAGGGACACGAGGGCCACATCTTTGAGGAAGTCGTCGCAGTCTTTGTCTGTCATGAGAGGCTGAGTGGCGTATAAGTGCTTGTAGTAGAAGGCAAAGGCCTCCGCTGTTTCTGCTCTAGACCATCACTCCCATGTCATCCACTATCTTGCGTACCCTCCGCTGTTCTTGGTCTCTCCTGTCCAGCCATGCTAACTGCTCACTAGCTTTGTCTTCAATATCATACAGCCTTCTCTGAGTGGCCAAGGCATACTTTCGGGTGCTATCTTCAGCCAGGTCGTGTAGTTCCGCCTGCTCAGCCAGCAATTTATGGCGTTGCTCCTTCGAGCTCTCCCCAGGCAGACTGGCCTCAAGTTCCCCTACTTCTCTCTCCAGCACCTCGACTTGTAACTTTTGCTCCTTTTTTTTCCCCCCAATCAACGGCTAAGCCTGTCCATGGAGGACTGTCTTAAAGGCCTCCCATAGCACACAACTTGAGGCTACTGATCCTGTATATTACGTTGTTGCGGTGGGCCCTCCCCTTCTGAGCCTCCAGCTTCACCGCAACCACCTCATGTTGCTTTGTCAGTTCCTGTACTTGATTTTCCAACCTTTTATTCATCGCTTGAAGCCCATTGATTTAGCTCTCTGAAGTGGCAACCTTGTCCTTAACCTTGCGGAGGTCTGCTCACAATAGGTTGGCATTGATTGTTCCTGCGTCTATTTTCAATGTTTCTCCTAAGCACTTCCATAATCTCTTGCAGCAAAACATCTCCTCTCTTTGGAGCCCCCACGGAGATTGGTTTGCCCATCTTCATTCCGGCTGTCTGCAGGCCCCGATTGCATTTCATTGTAGCAGGTTCCCCTCCTGTGACTCACTCCAGGGGCACTCCCTTGGACCTCCTCCTCAGGCCGGGTGCTCAGGCTTTCCACTCCAGTCTTTTAGGGCCGGTACCCTTTGGGATCCCGGCCCCCCAGATCGGGATCAGCCCCTGGAAGTGCCCAGTCCCCACTTGGGGTGCTTGCACCTGATTACTCTGGCGGTGTTGTCCCTCCTGGACTGCCCCCGCCTTAGCTCCAGGCTCTCAATTTGCACCCGGCCTAGGGCTGCTTGGCCTCCGGCCCAATTTAGTGATGTTGCTCCTACAGCTGTTCTTGTGGTTGCACCTGTTTGCCCCCTTTGTGGCTCTTACTCTGGGGTGCCGCTGTTACCCACCCTTCGCTCTCTGCCTCTGGCCAGGCCACCACCAGGGGCGCGTTCCTGCCTTGCTCTTTACCAGCCCACCTGTGTTGCTCCTGTAGGACCCTTTGTCCACCTGTGATGCGACTCCCTGCACCCTTCGACCTTTAAGGGCATTGTGAAGGCCCTCTCTCCCTCTCGGGACTCGCTGTCTTCTCAGGGCCCGCTCCTCGTGTCCCACTCCTTGGTGCTGCCTCGTCTGAGAAGTATTGGCTGCCCTTCCTGCCACCTCCGGCTCTTTCTGGTGCTCTCCTACTCCACTGGTGCGCCACTGTGGCTATCCCTACCTTCTTGTTGGGCTCTCTTCCTCCCAGGGGCTGGGCCGTTCAGTCTACAAGCCACCAGCTGCCTGAGACTCTACTGCCCGCTACTCACTCTCTGCCTGTGGTCAGGCCACAACTGGGGGTGCATTACTGCCCTGCTCTTCACCAGCCCACCTGATCCCTGGTTCCTTCTTCCACCCGCGATGCACCTCACTGCACAAGGTGGGCTCCAAGGGTGTTGTAGAGGCTCTCACTCCCTCTCGGGACTCGTTGGCTGATCTGCTCCTGGCTCCATCCCCTCAGGGCCCACTCCTCGGGTCCCATTCCTCAGACACCGCCTCATCCAAGAAGTGCCCACTGCTCTGCCTGCTGCCTCCAGATCCTTCTGGTGCTCTCCTTCCCTGCCGGTGCAACGCAGCGGCCACCACTACCGCCTTGCTGGTCTCTCTTCCTCTCAGGGGTTGGGCAGTTCACTCTCCCGGCCACCAGCCGCCCAAGACTCTGCCGCCTGCCATTTTGTTTTCCTCCCCGACCAGGCCTCAGGCCACGTTGCAGTTATGACACTCTGTGCCATCCGAATCACGGCCGTCTGGGTCTCGATCACGTTCAGACTGCATCAGATAGTGTGCCCCTGACTCTGGTCCAGATTCATGAGCGGATTTAAAGGCGTTATCTATGCTGTTTGCGGAGCTGCTCAGCTATGTGGACATCTTGCTTTAGCACCTAGCCATGCCCCCACACGTTCGCAGTCTTATATGGAGAGATATGAAGTGATATAGTGATTTCATTCAGAATATTTAAGGAACCAGTCATGATAAAAAAGGTGAGAAGTGATAGGAATTAGATCACAAAAGAATGTAAGATATGACAAATAGAAGTGGGACACCATATTTTAGAAATATTTCAGAGTGGTTCAAATATAAAAAAGGCCATCAGCAGCCCATGTTGATAAGTATGAGTGGTAACGGAAAGAGCGCTAAACAATAAATACCTAGAATAATTGAAGAGAAAGGTTGGAGTGATTCTTCCAGTGCTGGAAGAATCACTATAGCTCCACAACTCAGGTCAAACTATGGAATAAACAGAAAAGCATGATTAATGTGGCCAGGACATATATTTTGTGGCAAATATATACTGGCCTGAAGTACACAAACGTGTGTGAATCCCAAAAATGTTACACCTTGAAGTATCCAGGGGCACAGAAAGTAACAAATGCCACAGTGTCTACGTCAACAAATTTGCCGGCATAGTAGTTAGGTAGTAATAGAGTAGTTATCATAGTAGAAACATTCTGTAACCAGAAATAACACGAGATGGACAAGATGACCAAACCATTCTCCAATAAAGTTAGCAACACCCAGGTGATGGCATGGTATGCGATGTACGATTACTAATATACTGTGACAAAAGAGATGTCCATGTGAAAAGTATAGTCTCCAGTGCCACACACCCAGTCCTCAAGTTACGACTTGCAGTGTGAAATGAGTATCATGAGTAGAGAAAATCATGTGACTGAGGCAAGAAACCACAATGACATAAGAGTGCCGTCATGCACGATGTCTTATTCTCCAATTACAAAAAGGCCAGTGTTTATTAAAACAGCGGCCACCTCCAACGGGTGACAATAACCAAAGCTACCTTTGTTAAGAAATTGCAGTAACCCATCATCAATCAGTACAATGCGAAAGTAGAATAGGCTGTGATAAGCCAGAATCTGTACAAATGCAAACCCAGAAATCGTTACAAACCTGCGTAACGTTAATAAATAAAGCAATAACCAGAGCGAGTCTGAGTTAAAGTGTTAAGCAAAGCATACAGCCAACATGAAACAAGCATTTAAAATGCAATCGGTCTTGCGTAGAGTAGTTAGCGTTGTAAATTCCTAACTGGACTTTCCTTGCCACACAAACTGAAAATAAAAAGTAAAACAGTTAACATAAGCGAGTTGATTAAAAGCGCCGCCGTGAGTGGTAGAGAGAGAGACAAAAAGAAAAAGAAGTTCGCTGGCAGTCAAAGTTATCGGCAAAAGTGCAATTATCCATGTAACAGAATCGATGGCCAAGGCCATAACAAAACTGCCCTAAGGAGGGACAAACATAAAGCAGTTATCAACGAAAACAAAGGATTTTTGAAAGGCAAGCCCATGAATGATTGATAGTGATGGGTGTGCGGTGGGTGTGGTTAAAATCCCAGATACATACCAACATGTCAAAAAAGCAGTGCTTGCGCGCTGCTATGCTCGACCTAAAAAGGAGCCTTACCGTGTGACATACAGGAAAAGTAACATCCCATCTTCAAACTAAAGTTGAATGCCTGAGCGTACCATGAGTATAAATGTCGGCTGGTCACGAACATACAAAGCGGTCACAAAACAAAAGCTGGTGCAACGTGAGACCTGGAACGACCATATCAACAAGACCAAAGCCGTTCGCAAATGCTGTACTTGTGTAAGTGAAGGCACAGATTAATACATAATCCAACTGGCTTAAGCCAGCCACACACGTTAAATCCAGCATGTGTGTACTTTGCTGTCACAAACAGTATTCCAGCTATCCAACTGTGCAAATTAATACATGTCCACCCAGTCATTCTTAACCGCATATAGAAAAAAGTAGACCACAAAATATCCAAGGTAAAGGTTGTGTAGTGTAAGTATTAGGTTTGGCGTTTCGGTAACACCAAACAAGCATTGGAATGTGGTTGGAATAAAGCTGTTTTGCCATCTTAAAGAATAATCATCAAAGAAGAGAAGAATAAGAACATCAAGAATCCATATTTGAAAGCCACATAACAAGGGATACAAGTGTTAGTAAAAAGCAAATATCATTCACAAACAATGGGAGTATTGAACAAAACGTATCAACAGATTCCAAAAACATTACAATCAATTATCACACAAGGCAGATAGTAACATTGTAAACAACCAATATTACAAATGTAAAATACTGAGGGTGACATATGGGTGTACAATACAGCTAGCATGTAACCATCATACAGCATGTGAGATAGTATCACAGAGGCACATATTGTGGTGCCACCTAGATTAACATGAACTTTATTCCTCTTGACGTTAAGTTGTCATGTAGTCAGAACCCATTGTAGGTATTGAGTTTACCTTGCTAATCTTTTAATGACGCCCTAAAATTACTCAGTAAGGAACATATGGAGTTCCCGATCTGTATCAAGGCCATTGTCAACTGCCTTCAACTTAATAAGCCACTTGGTCTCCAACTTCCTAATTGTAAGTGCCCTGTCTCCACCTCTAGGGCTGTCCCCCGCCATTACAATACCATGAAAACTGATGTTGATAATCTCTGATCTAGTGTGTTGCTCATTGTAATGTACCACAAGAGGATAGTACGTATTGTGATTCCTGATTGCTCTGATGTGTTCTTGCATTCTTTCCTTAAGAAGACATATAGTACTACCCACCTAAATTTGTCGATATCAACTAACAACACAGTAAACTACAAATTTAGTATTGCAGTTTATGAAGCTGTCTGTGTGGTGCACATGTCCAGTATTATATTGAAATGCAGTGCACTTGTCATTGGCATACTGGCACATGTTGCAGTTGGAACACGTATAAAAACCCTTCGGTGGAGGGAGCAGCCAATTAATACCTAGTGTTCTAGGTGGTTTAAAGGTGTGCGTAACGCAAAGACGGTCTCTGAAAGTTCTTCCTCTACAGTATGTAATACGTGAATTAGTTGTTATATATTTGGACAGAGTCCAATCCAATTTTAAAAGATGCCAATGTCTACATAAAATCGTGTGCACATTATGGCTTTGTGAGGTGAATCTAGTGATCAATGGCAGTCTATGGTCAGGAGGTTTCTTAAGTTTGTGTTCCGTGAGGAGAGAGGGGCGTTCAATATTTTTTTTTCCTAGCTCTAGTGAGAATATTATCACTGTAGCCCCTACCTCTGAAGTGATCCTCAAGTATCCCAAGTTCCTGTGTGAAAACCTGGTCATTACTGCAGTTCCTTCTGAGTCTAGTCATTTCCCCCAGAGAGATACCTTGTATATCCCCTAGCCCCCACCTTTCTCTTTCTTACCCTTTTCCCCACAAAGAGGCCGCAGCATACATTTACACCTTCTCAGAGGAGGTAGTAAATGTATACGTTAAACCCGAATTCCATGGGGTTTTGTTAACCAGTAAATTCGACTTTTACCTTTTGTGTCTCCCCTTTGCATCACTCTCCATGATGCTCACAACCCAGTCAAAAATCAGCCAGTCTCCATTAATTTGCAGCCAGGATTCAGCCAATCGGTTGATCTGTGCCATAGAGCTACATACTATCACCTTTCACATCAAAATGAATGTTAAGAGGTTAGTACTTCGTGAGAGATGGGTAAACCCATAAAATATCAGAATTAACCGTGTTGTGGTGGCAATAAACATAAAAGACGGAACACATTCTGAGCACTGTCTCCCCTTAAAGTCGTGGAAGAAAGACATCCTTGCGAAGACTTCTCTGAAAAACGAACTAACCAGTTATTTGCAAATTTAGTGGCCAATCTGAACTTGATAATGGATCCACAATCAAGTAAGTCCTCTTTTGTTGTTTTCCCACTTTTACTTCATTTTCAAGTTTTGCTCTCTGCGTTTTAGGTTTCTGTTGTCAACTTCCAAATATTATATTATAATTAAGTTACTGTTCCATTCAGGCAATGGTTGATCAATTTTCTTTTATTGTGATATTGTTGAGCTACCTATTTCTTCTCCTTTGGAAAACGCCATTTTTCCGTTCTTAATGAATAATTTACTTCAAATAGTCTTTGCAGTCTAGCTTCTCTGTGATATTTAAAAGTAGCCACAGTCATAGATAAATACTGATAACATGTAACATTTGCCAGTTGTTTGGTTAGCTTTTTTTTATATACTTTTCTGCTTAACAAAATATGTTAATATCACTATCACTGCTTGCGAGACGAATGCCGATGCTGGGTTTGCTTCAAGCTCCTTTTCGGTATGCTATATCCACATCAAACGATTCTGCTCGTCAACACTAGGGCATAGAAGACCACAGTGCAATACAGCATTTCAGACTTTCTTTGGCCTTGTAGTCAAAGTCCAACCAATCACAGTCTAGAAGGAAGCGGTGTGTGGTTGCATATTGGGAGCTGGCTAGAGGAAAAGACAGTTTTCTTTGAAACATTTGAGGTTCAAATGTTACAAGCGTGAGGTATGAGTAGTAGCCAATAATACAGCACTAGGTATAACGAGAGGGGTGCGTTGCATTATTTGTAGAATGGTGTGCTCCGTGAGGATGGTACCGATGTTAGCTATGAAGAGGTATAGCATGTACATACATTCCCCTGGTTATGTATAGCTAGAGTTACCAGGTGTCTGTAGTATGAGACCTGAGAGTTTTAAGGGCTTTACCATATATCTATAGTGGTAAGTGTTTTACTGTATATGTAATGCTTTGCATCAAGGTAATTGCATCACTCAATTCTAGAAATAATATTCCAGTAGGCCTGCTACCCTTTAGGTATATGTAGGGCCACTGGAATTATGTGGCAAGAAAAAAACAGTTATGCATTTACAACTCGAATAGCTCTAACTCAAGCAATTGTAAGACCAATTGCATTTTAACTGCTTGTTTCTACATGCGGTTAGGAATGAGCGGATGGACATGTATTAGATTGGACACAGTTGGATAGCTGGAATACGGTTTGTGTTAGCAATGTGCACAAACACTGGATTTAACATGTGTGACTGGCTTAGGCCAGTTGGGTTTTGTATTATTCTATGTCTTCACTTTAGCAAGTACAGCATTTACGAACAGCTTTGGTTTTGTTGACGTTGCACCAACGTTTGTTTTGCGACCGCTTTCTATGTTCATGACTGGCCGGCATTTAACCCTTCGGTGCCATCTGCAGCACCACTCGGCCTCTCACCCTCCTCCCTTCACCCCCACCCCATGACATCTGATGAAACTCACAGAGGCCACCCCCATTGTGTTGGAAGCTTAGCTTCCAGCACGATCAGAAGAGAAATTAAAGCATTTCTCTTCCGATTGGGGGTGGGCAGAGAGGCATAAAAGGAAAGGAAAGGCCATTCCTTTCCATTCAAGTGCCTTTGAGCATTTCTGCAGCCCGATCATGAAGCGATCGGGCTGCAGAAATGCCCACTAGACACCAGGGATTTTCGGTTTTGTTTTGTTTTTATGTATTTAAGTATGAGGGGAGCGGCCCCTTAGACAAGGGCTGCTCCCCAAGGGGACATTTTTTTATGAGGCCTTTTCTGTCCCCCCGCGGGGGCTGATCCGCCTATTTTAATTAGAGGGGAGGGGGGGGGGGGGGAGCAGAACCCACTAGACACCAGGGATATATATTATTTTGTTTTTTTACATGTGGAGAGTGACCCGTTAGGCAAGGGTCGCTCCCATGGGGACAAATTGTTTTTCAGACATTTCTGCCCCCCTTGGGGGCAGATCAGCCTATTTTTCTTAGGCCAATCTGCCCCCAATGAGGGCAGAAACCACTAGACACCAGGGATTTTTTTATGTCAGTTTCACAGAAGGTGAGCGACCCCCTAGGGAAGGGTCGCTCCCCTGGTGGTCATATTTATTTTAGGCCATTTCTGATCCCTTGAGGGAAGATTGGCCTATTTTAATTAGGCCGATTTGACCTCCAAGGGGGGCAAAACCTACTAGGCACCAGGGATTTGTTTTTCTTTTACAGATGGGGAGCGACCCCTTAGTCAAGTGTCGCTCCCGTGGGGGCAATTTTATATTAGGCCATTTCTGCCCACCTTGGGGGCAGATCGGCCTATTTTTCTTAGGCCAATCTGCCCCAAGGGGGGGCAGAGACCACTAAACACCAGGGATTTATTTTTTAGCCAATTTCACAGTAGGGGAGCGACTCCTTAGGCAAGGATCGCTCCCCTGCTGGGCAGATTTATTCTAGGCCATTTGCAGATTCACCAATTTTAATTAAGCCGAAACCACTAGGCACCAGGGATTTTTACTTTTAGTTTTTACAGATGGGGAGTGACCCCTTAGGCAAGGGTCGGTCCCCTTTAGGGCAAATTTATTTTAGGCCATTTCTGCCTCCCTAGGGGGAAGAAACCACTTAGGCACCTGGGATTGGAGTGTGTGAGTGTTTTGTTTGGGGGGGCAGCCCCTTGGGCAAGGGTCGCTCCCCATGGGGGCACATTACTGTTGGCCATTTCTTCCACCCTTGGGGGCAGATCAGCCTAATTTTGGAAGGCCCATCTGCCCCCTAGGGGGGACAGAAAGCCCAACAGTCACCAAGGACGATTTGTTTAAAAAAAAAAAAGAGGGTGGGTGTATGGCCATACCCCCCCCCCAAATAAATGGGTACAAAGGTGTTCTGCCCACCTGTGGCAGATGGGGCAATTACCCCCGGTCCACTACCCAGGGGCCGGAAACCTACTAGATGCCAGGGAATTAAAAGAAATAAAAAAAGTGGGATGGTGGCTACCAACCAGTATAGGCATATGGGTTATGCCCCCACCGCAACTAAAGGGGGTAACAGTCTTTCAGCTCTCCTCCGCACACTAAAAGATCTTATCCCAACAGCAAGCAAGAGGACATTTGACTATTTTGGGTTTTGGTTTTACATTTGGGGCATGAGAGCTTGTCTTACTCTCGAAATCATCCCTCTTGGAATGGTGATGGTTGCACTTTTTGGACTTTGGTATGCTGCTGCTGTAGAAAAATCTACGAGACCTAGACTCATATGAAAACTAAACATCTGGGTGAGTCCAGGGTCATTTGCTTCACATGCACCCTGCACCATTTTCTTACCCACAATGCCCTGCAAACCTTCAACCTTGCTTGAAATCACACATTTTCCCACATTTTTGTGATGAAACCTTCTGGAATCTGCAGAAATCCACAAAATTCCTACCACCAAGCATTGTCGCATCTATACCGATAAAAATTATTTCCCACTTGTCAGCCTAAAAATGTTTTTTTTCAAACTGCCCTTTTGGAGCCGCTTTGGTTCCCCCTCAATTTCGACATGTTTTTGTCTGTTCCCTATGACAGGCACTTTAAAGGCTCAACTACACAATTGAGGCATCATTTTTATCAGGAAACGGAGCGGAATGTTGGGTGGTAGGAAATTTGTGATGGTGCGGTGAGCCCACACAGAAATGTAGGAAAACGGTTATATTTTTACTAAATTTGAGGTTTGCTGAGGATTCTGGCTAAGAAAACACTGGGGGATCCACTCAAGTCACACGTCCATGAACTCCCTCTGGTGTCTAGTTTTCAGAAATGTCTGTGTTTTCTAGGTTTTCCTAGATGGCTGCTGAGCCCAGGACCAAAAATGCAGGTGCCCCCGCAAAAACAGGTAGTTTTGTATTTGATCATTTTGATGTGTCCACGTAGTGTTTTGGGGCATTTCCTGTCGTGGGCACTAGGCCTACTCACACATGTGAGGTACTATTTTTATTGGGAGACCTGGGGGAATACTGGGTGGAAGGAAATTTGTGGCTTTTCTCAGATTTCAGAACTTACTATCACAAAAATGTGAGGAAAAAGTGTTTTTGGCAAATTTAGAGATTTGCAAAGGAATCTGGGTAACAGAACATGGTGAGAGCCCCACAGGTCACCGCATTCTGAATTCCCCTAGGTATCTACCTTAAAAAAATTATAGGTTTGCTAGGTTTCCCTAGGTGCTGGCTGATCTAGAGGGCAAAATCCAGAGCTAGGCACTTTGCAAAAAACAGGTCAGTTTTCTTTGGGAAAATGTGATGTGTCTACATTGTGTTTTGGGGCATTTCCTGTTGCGGGCACTAGGCCTACCCACACAAGTGAGGCACAATTTTTATCAGGAGACTTGGGAGAATGCTGGGTGGAAGGAAATTTGTGGCGCTTCTCAGATTCCAGAACGTCGAATCACCAAAATGTGAGGAAAAAGTGTTTTTTTTGTGCAAGATTTTGAGGTTTGCAAAGGACCCTGGGTAACAGAACCTGTTGAAAGCCCGACAAGTCACCCCATCCTGGATTCCCCAGGTGTCGACTTTCTAAAAATGCACAGGTTTTGTAAGTTTTCCTAGGTGTCAGCTGAGCTACAGGCCAAAATCCACAGCTAGGCGCTTTCCAAAAAACACGTCAGATTTTGAGGTAAAAATGTGATGTGTCCATGTTGTGTTTCCTGTTGCGGGCATTAGGCCTACCCACACAAGTGAGGTACCATTTTTATTGGGAATCTTGGGGAAACACAGAATAGAAGAACAAATGTTATTGCCCCTTGTCTTTCTCTACATTTGTTCCTTCCAAATGTAAGAACGTGTGTAAAAAATCCTTCTATTTGAGAAATGCCCTATAATTCACATGCTAGTATGGGGTCCCTGGAATTCAGAGATGTGCAAATAAGCACTGCTTCTCAACACATTATCTTGTGCCCATTTTGGAATAAAAAGTTTTTCTTGATACCTATTTTTCACTCTCTATATTTCACCAAATGAATTGCTGTATACCCGGTATACAATGAAAACCCATTGCAAGGTGCAGCTCATTAACTGGCACTGGGTACCTAGGTTTCTTGATGGACCAACAAGCCCTATATATCCTGGAAACCAGAAAAGTCCAGCAGACGTAACAGTATATTGCTTTAAAAAACCTGGAAAAAGTTATAGAAGAAAACGTGGACAGAAATGGCTCTTTTTTCCACCTCAATTTCAATATTCTTTTGTTTTAGCTGTTACTTTCTGTAGCAAAACCTTGAAGGATCTACACAAATGACACCTTGCTAAATTCAGAATTTTGTCTACTTTGTCTATTTTCAGTTAGCTGTCCAGGATCCAGCATTGGTTTCACAAAACTTTTTCTGGCACTAACTGGAAGGAGGCTGAAAGCACAAAAATAGTAAAAATGGGGTATGTCCCAGTAAAATGCCAAAACTGTGTTGAAAAATGTGGTTTTCTAATTCAAATCTGCCTGTTCATGGAAGCCTCGGAAGATGGTGATTTTAGCACCACAAACCATTTGTTGATGTAATTTTCAGGGAAATAACCACAAGCTTTCTTCTGCAGCCCCTTTTACCCATTTTTGTTTTTTTTTAATGAAACTTTCGCTGTATTTTGGCGAATTTCTTGGTCTCCTCCAGGGGAACCCACAAACTCTGGGTACCTCTAGAATCCCTAGGATGTTGGAAAAAAAGGACGCAAATTTGGCATGGGTAGCTTTATAGACATCCAGTCTAACAATATGAAGCCCTGATATTGAATAGGGACACAGACTCTGAACAAGGATGATGGTAATTATATTTTAATTGAAGATCATGGCGTACTATAATAACACTAAGATATAAAGGGGATATGGAATATTTTAGCCATGTTTAACATAAGAACATTTCAAAGTGTGAGGTAGAAATCATCTTGAGGTAATTAACAAATGTGTAAAACATGAGTGAAGGCAATGGGAAGAACACATCTAAATGGCCGCCACATAATAGTGAGGATTGTATTGACTGACTATTTGGCAAAGTCGTCTTTGTATATTTATTTGTGTAATTGTTTATGTTCACTGGTTATAACGGGTGTTGGTTGTGTGTAACTTTATTGACACTGAAAAAGGCCAGGTGCCGAAACGCATCTGTTGTAACTAATAAATGTTAATTTAATGCCCGAGAGTGCCTGTCTTCTTGTCTCATTGGAGAAAGCCTGTTTCAATAAAGTACGTGACCAACCCCCATGGATAGAGGCATCCGCTCAGTGAGGCTCGGAGATGCAAGGTTGGACTTGTATATGCATACATATTTATATAGATATATGTGTGTGTATGTGTGTGTGTGTGTGTGTGTGTGTGTGTGCATATATATATATATATATATATATATATATATATATATATATATATACATACAGATAGGTAGAGATTAATATTGTACCAACTGGCATGATGGCTAAACCTCAGGCTCAACTTCTTCCTTTGCCAGCACCACTCAGCCGACGACTGTTGCTGGAATGCCCATGGTAGACACAATTTTGGAATAATGTGCATCTGCAGTATATACAAATAGAAAAGTAGATGTACATTATATATGTATATAAATTCACTTAAAAGTTACAGGGACGTTATAATTAGGTTCTGAATTTACTCGCACAAAACCATAGAAATTCAGCAGTTATCGTTAGAGTTATTTCAAGTAACTATAACTTGTCCCCTAAGATAATTATAACTCGTGCCTCCACCATGCACAGTTTTTTCTTCAATAATTTGACTGCTAATGTTTCAATGATATTTTTATTGACATTATAAAAGTTGTCATGAGGGATGTAATATCTGGGGTAATTAGCAGTGCCTGGCAAGCACACAAGATATAGGGCCTCATTACAACCCTGGCGGTCAAAGACCTCCAGGGCTGTTTTGGAGATTGTACCGCCAACAGGCTGGCGGTACAATCTTGTGGATTACGACCGCGGTGGAAGCGCCGCGGTCGCACTGCCGGGACCGGCGGCTTACCGCCATGGTTGTCCCGGACGTTTTAATCCACCAGGTCAGCGCTGCTTGCAGCGCTGCCCAGGGGATTACGAGTCCCCTTCCCGCCAGCCTGTCCATGGCGGTAGAGACCACCATGGAAAGGCTGGTGGGAAGGGGAGTCGTGGGGCCCCTGGGAGCCCCGGCACTTCCCGTGCACTTGGCATGGGCAGTGCAGGGGCCCCCAGGCACAGCCCCACACTGCTTTTCACTGTCTGCACAGCAGAGAGTGAAAAGCGCGACGGGTGCAGCTGCACCCGTCGCACGGCCACAACACCGCGGCTCCATTAGGAGCCGGCTCCCATGTTGCGGCCGACATACCCACTGGGCCGGCGGGCGGAAACTCTGCGGGGATGTCAAAATGGGGCTGGCGGGAGTGCGGCCACATTGGCGGCCGCACGGCGGTTAAACCTTGGCGGGCAGTGGTGGCCACCCGCCAAGGTTATAAAGAGGCCCATATTTTCCTTAGTTACCTGCAACCATGCCCTGAGGCCAATACCCTATAACCAGTCAACCCCAGACCATGCATGGTCTTTGGCCGTGTGCGGTGGGATTTGGCGGCAGGACCTGGCTGCAGGCAACCATCTATAACCACCCAACCCTGCATGCATACATCTCTGAATGGGTCTGTGAGTAGGTGCATGATTGTCTGGGTGTGTCTTTGAGTGGGTGCATGAGTGTCTGAGTGGGTCTGTGAGTGGGTGCGTGAGTGTCTGAGTAGGTCTGTGGGTGGGTACATGAGTCTCTGAGTGCATCTGTGAGTGAGTGCATGAGTTCCCAAATGGGTCTGTGATGGGGTCCTGAATGTCTGAGAGGGTCTGTGAGTGGGTGCATGAATGTCTGAGTGGGACAGTGAATCAGTGCATGAGTGTCTAAGTGGGTCTGTGAGGAGATGTGTGGGTCTCTGAGTGGGTCTATGAGTGAGTACATGAGTCTCTGAGTGTATTCCTGAATGGGCTCATTAGTGTCTGAGTGAGTGTCTGAGTACGTCTGTGAGTGGGTGGGTGAGTGTCTGTGTTGGTGTGTCAGTAGCTGTGTGAGTGACATGGCCACAAAGGAACTTTACCTGCGCATTTATCCAGCAAGAATGCACAAAATATCTACCCTAGTGGAGTTATTTCTGCCTCCTTGTGTAAATATCCAGTACATATTTTTCACTACAGCTGCATAATGGAGAACAAAGAAATGTCACCAGTGACCTTGTGTACGTTTTGGCAATATGATCGTTCTTGGTGTGTCTTTATCCAAAAATATGAGATAACATGAATCCTCTTACAGAGAGGCCAACCAGACTACAAAGATGTAAATCTCCGCCAATCCAAAGTGCTTCCTGTTAGCTGTCAGAGCTCCCACCAAGCAACAACAAACAACTATGTTCCGGGGGTGGGCACCCTGGGACACAGCAGGAGCTGGCCATGAACAGTGGTGGTCTCTAGTTCCCTTACTGGTTCCAGGAGGGGGCCCGCATGGCTCCTTTCCCATTCTTTTAAGAAATGTTGGCCCTGGGGAGGTGGTGATCTTCAGGCCCGAGGGGGTCCACGTGGACCCACATTTTCTATTATTTAGCCCTAGGGAGTTGGCGGTCCCTGGGGTTTATAGAACCTCAGGAGGTGGGCCTTTTTAATGACGAGAGCCCCTGGGAAGGTGGTGGTCCCCAGGGCACCAAGAGCCTTAGGAGAGGTGCCCCGTGCACCCTCTCAGTTTTTCAAACAATGCCCCCAGAATCTACCCCGCCCAGGGTCTTTTTTCAAAACAAGAGCAGTAGGCCCCTTTTAATTATTTTAATCTCCACAAAAATCATGGATCCCTTTGATTTTTGCTGAAAATTAAATGAATGCTTTTTTGCCATGGCGGGGTCCCTCTGGGATCCCAGCACCAGAGCTAAAGGGTCAGCGTATTTCTACCCTGCCCGCTTTTCTTATTTTTCATGTTTTTTAAGGGACTCAGCTGCAGCCTTGTCCGAAGATAACTGTCAACATTTCCTGTTTGAAGCGTTGGCAGCTAATCATATCTTAGCATGAGATCAGGAGGGTTTGTGGAACCTTCAGGTCCCTATTAATAAAAAGTAGATTTTTCTTTAATATCTCAAAAACTACTGAGCAGATTTACACCAAATAACGAAAAGGGTGCTTTTTGGACCAAGAGCTACCTTTCTGGCAAATTTGGGGTGTAGTTCCATCCAGAGGTTCGGGCTGTAGTCATGTTTGAAAACCCCATGGGAATTAACATGGGAAAAACACGTTTTGGGACCCCCACTTTTTGTCAGCCCCCGCTTGATGGATCACCCAGAGACTTTCCAGACAGCAGCTGAAGTGAGCATAACATTTTTGGGGAAAATTTCATGAAGATTCATCAACCATCACCAAAGATACAGGCAAGTCAAAAAATATTTGTTCTATAGAAACTAGGTCCTAACACAGTCACCGCGGCTACCTACCGTCCACATTATTATGACCATAGATGGAATTCCGCCAGAAGGATGGCAGAATTCCGGCTACGGTCGTGGTGGCGGATGTCGGTAAGGTGGCACTGCTGCCAGCAGCAGCGCAAAGCCAGTAGACTGCCGCAGACTGTATCATGATCCTTGATACAGCCTGGCGGTGTTCTGCTGGTGGATGCTGCTGCTGGCAGCAGCGCCATGTCCTGTCTCCTGCGGGAGGACCCCCTGCAAGCAGGTAAGTCGGGTGCTCCGACGGGGAAAGGGGTGGGTGTGTTGTGTCTGTGTGGGGGAGTGTGGGTGTATGTGTCTGTGTGCGTGCATGCAGGTGTGTGGCATGTGGAATGCGTGTGTGCATGAATGGGTGTGAATTGCGTGCATGTTGTGCTGTGTGAATGCGTGTGTGCTTGTATGTATGTCTTTGTGTGTGTGAATGTATGTATGCATGCGTTGGTGAATGTGTGTATGAGTGTGTGTATGCGTGTGTATGTTGGTGCGTGAATGTGCGTGTATGTCGTGAGGGGTCGGACGGGGGTTGAGGTAGGACTCTTGGAAGGGGGAGGGGGCGGGGGATACCCCTATCAGTGTCAGAGAAGGAATTCCCTGGCACTGATAGTGCCTACTGCCATGGTTTTCGTGGTGGTGAGGAAGCCACAAAAACCATGGCAGTAGGTGGGGTCAAAATCCAGCGGGTGGGACAGTGATGGCTGCCTGGCTGGAGACTGAAGTCTCAAGCCCGGAGGCTGTTACCGCCCTAGTGGAAGGATTGGTACATTGGCGGTTTGGATTGAGCCAAACCGCCAATGTCATATTTTGGGGAAAGGTACAGCCAGCCTGTTGGCAGTACCTTTCTCCAAAATACTGCTGTCCTCCAGGGTTGTAATGAGGGCCATTGTCCTTTGCTCACCATGCCACCCCAGTTTGGACACAGCCATATGCAAATCAGTCTTGACCCTGCTCCCCATAGGAAGAGGCCATCCCGAACTGCCAAGCAAACTCCTCCCTGGACCACAAACAAACATAATGGGTCCGGTTTCAGGGTTTCACCCGTCATCAGCCAGCCTAGCTTAAACCCACCAACACAGTGAACAAGGGACCCATGTCTGGGCATACACTGGCCACTTAGGGCAACTTTAGCAACACAAAAGGATAATGGATGAAGTGCTGAAACTTTTTAAATACTTACCCCAGTCCCGGATCTGGGTTACATCCATTGTTCTTTTGCTCACCACACCACCCCAGTTTGGACCCAGCCATTTGCAAATCAGTCTTGACCCTGCTCCCTGTAGGAACAGTCCAGCCCGAACCGCCAGGCCAGCTCTTCCCTGGACCAGAAACAACTATCCTGGGTCTATTTCGGGGTGTCACCTCTCATCGGCTAGCCTAGCTTGAATCCATTGGCACAGTGAGCAAGGGACCCACATCTGGGCATACTCTGGCCTATTAGGACAACTTTAGCAACACAAAACGATGATGGACGGAGTGCTGAAACTTTTCAAACACTCCCTTTCCAGTCACAGATCTGGATTAAATCCATTGTTCTTTTGCTCACCATGCCACCCCAGTTTGGAACTAGTCATATGCAAATCAGTCTTGACCCTACTGCCCATGTGAAAACCCCAGCCTGAACTGCCAGGTCAGCACCTCCCTAGACCGTAAACAAGCATCCTGGGACCGGTTTTTAGGTATCACCCCTTACCAGCCAGGCTATTTTGAACCCAGTGGCACAGTGAGCAAGGGCCCCACGTCTGGGCATACTCTGGTCACTTAGAACATCTTTCGCAACACAAAAGGATGATGAAGGGAGTGCTGACACTTTTCAAACACTCAACCCAAGTCACAGATTTGGGTTAAATCCATTGTTCTTTTGCTCACCATGCCAGCCCCAGTTTCGACCCAGCCATATGCAAATCAGTCTTGATCCTGCTCCCAATGGGATCAGTTCAGCCAGAGCTACGAGGCCAGATCCTCCCTGGACTCGAAACAGCCATCCTGGGACTAGTTTTGTGGTACATTCCACCCTCAACATATCTACACACAGACCCTAGGGAGTGCACTGCACAACCCAAAGGTCTTAAGGCTCTGATTCAGGCATTGGAACATATGGATCCTGAACAGTCTACATTGATTGTGTGTGATTTGTATTACTGTGTCCAACCCTACAGTGATCACTTACAACATTGGCATTTGAACGGGTTCAGAGACTCAGAAGGGAACATCATCAAACACAAAAAGTTGTGGGGGAGGGTAGCTGATCTTAAGGACAGACTACCAAGAGCTCATGTAGTTCATATATTGGGCCACCAACCTGTAGGAGTACGCTCTGTAGGAAACACTTTGGCTGATGAAGCTGCCAAATACGCAGAAGCTACAGCTTCTGTTGCTGCCATTACTCATTCTCATATGAGATTGGATAATAAAACATTGGCTGCTCTGAAAGCTGTGGCTGACAGCAAGCCTTTACCAAACACATACTCTGCTAAATATACCTACCATCCCAGTTTGGACCCAGCCATATGCAAATAAGTCTTGTCCTTGCCCCCTGTGGAAACAGTCCAGCTCAAACTGCCAGGGCAGCTCCTCCATGGACTGGAAACAAGCATCCTGCATTCTCCACAATTATAGGGGTGGGTGCTCGTGTGAACCTCAACCTAGACCAGATCTCATTAAATCAGCCTATGAGGGTGTTGCTTTTGCCCACGCTGGTGTGGCAGCTACTATTTCCCTGCTACAAAATTGCTATTGGTGGTAGGTCTATAGAAACAAACCAAGAGGAATGTCCTTTGATGTGACATCTGTCAACAAATTAAAGGGTCCACCATCAACCACTCAACACAGACACCACTCCTAGTGTCCAACAAACCACTACAATATGTGTACCTCGACCATTGCGGTCCCTTGTAACCTGATAGTGCATTCAAATACATCTTAGTCACTGTTGAGTCATGTTCTAGATTCCTGTGGGTATGGCCACAATGATCGACTGATGCCAGAACTGTTACAGATTTGCAATTCTTCACCGTAATGTGTGTAGTTGCAGCATTCAACTCAGACCAGGGCCCTGGCTTTGCCTCCCGGGCATTCAGGGGCATCATGGCAACGATGGGTGTTCAACTGCATTCCTCATCTCCAAATCATCCAGAGGGTAATTCTGTTGTGGAGCGAAAGAACGGAAACCTAAAGCAATCCTTAACAGCAAGGGTATTAGGTTCTGGTCGTACTTGGCTTCATCACCTACATAGGATCCAGACAGCACTAAATATTCTGCCCAGAAGTTCTTTGGGAGGACGCACCTCTTATGAGGTCCTGTTTGGGATACCTATGTATGTCCCAGATCTTGATGGCCCTGGTGCAGTGGCGGAAGAAACACCATTTGGCATAAATGAACGTGTCACTGTTTTACAGGAAACACAACCATTCTGTCATGAAAATTAATCTGCCCATGCCACAACCTTGGGGATGAGGAATTTGCCAACAACATCTACTGGCTGGATTCCTACAGCTGGGGATCGAGTATGAGTAAAGTTTGGTGTAAAAAAGGAGTTTGGCCCATCCTATAAAGCTCTGGTTCCAGTCCTGGGAATACACAGTATAAGAACTGTAATCATGCCACAGCTGATTGGTTCTAAAGAAAACCTTTTTGTTCCAATTGACAACTTCAAATTGCACCATGTTGCCGATCCTGCACAGTAGACCACAAGGGTTCCTGGGTAGTTCTCTAGCCTCCATCACTACCCAAAGGGATATACCTCTTCAAACACTCAATAATGCTTCTGCAAAGTACCAATGCTATAATTGTCTCCTCAAGCTCGGGGAGGGCAAAGAATAAACTTCTGCTACTTCCTGTCACCATTTCACCAAAAACAAACATCCAAACTATAGATCTCTACTATTCCAATTCAACACAGATGGATGACATAGTATGAACCACCACCATTGGGTCCATCTACCAGTTCTGCACCAGCTATCTTTGCAAAAACAGCTTCTGATTATTTTATCAACATTGATGACTTTTCTTCAAATTCTTCTGCATCTGTGACTGCACCTGTTTCTGCAGCATTTAGGCTTTATAACAGGCCTAAAACAGTTATTTGGTTCATTCTTGGTACTATCTATGGATACTAATGACATTGCTTGCCTTCCTGCTTTGGCTTGGGTTTGTCATTTTTTTAAAAATTGATAAATAGTCACTGTCTTCCTGAACTTTCTGCAGTTGAACTGGTTGATGAGGTTTTGACACATTACCTTTCTTCCCATAGAGTCCGAAGAGACGTGTCCCTTGTGAACATTTCATCTGCTTCAATTCCTGATGGGTATGTGTGGGATAAAGTATCATATGATATATTCGTTCCTACTAAGGTCATTCAATTCCACATATCTTCAAAATTTGTGTGAATTATGTTATTACACCTGGGGTTGTTTCTGATAATTGGGATTTTAAAACAGTTGATTCCATACTTTCTGAGCTTCACTATTATACTGTATTTGAAAATGAAGATTTACTTATGAATACAGCGAATTATGGGCAAATGTTCAATTACCACCATTACAGACATCACTTTCTGTACTGAGCTAATACAATGAGCTCAGTCATTACACACAATGGGAGCATTGTCTGACTCCTCCAGCAGGGACTTCCAAAACGTGTGTTGAAGAGCTTGCATATTTTTTTGGGCATGATGCTAAAAACGAAGAGCCATGCTACTTCAAATTACCTCCATCTAAAGTGAGAAAAATACTGCTAACTGACAAAAAAGTAATCTATTTGTATTCCTTTGTTTCCCGGCTGGCCTTTGAGGGCTATGAAGTTTGGAAAAACTCTATTGATTTGAAGAGTGTATGGAGAACACCTGATTGGCAAATACAGGAAAGGGAAGCTTTTTTTTAGAGCATGCCTTATTCCTTTGCAAATACTATTTCTGAATAACACAGTTTAGCAAACAACTTGCCTGGGGTTAGCAAAAATAAAAGAACTGCACGTGCCCAGTATCCCAACACCAACAAAATTTCACAATTGGCAGATACTTTTAAATGTCACCGAAGAACAGCTCACTAGTTCGGTTCTGAATGGTACGTTTATTTCCTCACTTTCATGTCCTGGCAGGTGAGTATTGTGGCCAGCGGACACAAATGGTTGTCAGGCACAGTTTCAGAGCAAGCCGACCAGACCCTTGTTACGTCACAGTTCAACACTCAAGTATCATCACAACATATATATAGTGTGGGTAAACTTTGCCAACAGTGGTTATGTTCTTCCACATTAACAGCTGTCAAAGAACACCATAGTCTTCTTTCAGAAGAGGTGAATTTACAAAACTTCTTGTTGGGTCTTAGAAAGCCACGCTCAAAACGTTTTCTACACGTCATATAATGAAATTTGGACACTTTTGCAAATGGAGGCTGCTGCACGTTTAAGGCAGATTGATAAAGAAAACATGGAAAAGGCTTTAGCTGTTGTCGATAATGGTATGAACACACCTAGTTCAACTGCATTTACACACTAAATAACATTGTGTCATCTGCAATGGACATCATTCAAAATCCGTCATTTTACCACAATGGGGAGAGTCAACTTAGGTCTATTATGCAGCTGGATTGGCCACAGCAGGTTCCTACAAGTGGCTGCACGCCCTGGCAGTATGTTAACTCTATCAAGTTATTTGCCACCTTTAATTTGACCAAACAACAACAGACAATAGCTAAGAAAGAAGCAAGTGAAATCATGCTTAACATTGAAAGATTGGAGAAGTTGCCTTTTACTGCTGCGGAAATTCCATCAGCAGTATGGCTAATGCATGAGGTGATTAACCTGCCCATTTCCACATTTCAGTTCAGCAAGTGTTTGAAGCATTTTGCAGTTGGCAGATTTGAGTAGTTAAGGGACAGTTGCAGCCACAAGGTGTTGGAGCTGCCTTTCGCTTACAAATGTTTAAATGGTGAAACAGAAGTCTTTATTAGCAGAAGCGAATGTGAGACTGCTGTTAGTCATTTTATATTTTGCAAGCAGGTGATCTTGCATGGCACTTGTAATGCTGACATGGCAAATTTGGCATGCTATCGGAAGGGTACTCCCATCTCTTTGACTCACTCAGTATTTCAGATACTTTCAAATGGAAGTCATGTGATGCTGAATAGTGAAGGTTGTTACAGAATGAAACCTGGAATCGCTTATGTGATTTAGGTTTCTCAAATTGTAACTGGCTGCAGCCCTGTGTTATATCCCCCCACATGATAGATAAAAGTAGCAGAAATGTGGCCGCATATTGCTACTTCAACTGTAAAGTTTGACAAGCAGACTAAAGATGCTATTGTTTCTAAAACATGTGGCTTTGACTCCAACTAACAAGGTCATCAGCTTAGACACAGTGCTTATTAAATAAAAACTTCCTCAGTCATTTTGGAGATGTGGTAAGCAGAATTTTCAACGCATGCAATACTGCAGGAATTGTGCACTCTTTTAAGGCTCTCAGGTCTGGATTGGTTGGCACCTTCCAGACTGTATTTGGAGTTATATCTTCAGCCATCCATTCACTCTTTTTGAGTGCCTTTGGTGTAATCCCAATAACTTTGGTATTGATTGGTGGCATTTTGCTATTGCTATTTTTTATACGTAGTGGCTGTCCATCTCAGCAAAGTGGAGTAATGGAGCTCCCACCAGCTCATCTGTGTTGTGATTGCATGATGAAGTACAACAGGGGTTTTACTGCTGAAGGATCTTAAACTGAATTAGTCATTGACATTCCAAACAATACTGACCTGTGTGCAGTCGGTTTTCCACTGCTTGTGGTACTTCTTCGAGTGTTCACCAAAGGTGTGTCTTGCCCTTCAGCCTGTGCCTTCTGTGGACACAGATCTGTTAGTGTTCTCATTAAGGGCTTATTCATGGACATGTCCATTGAGATTGTGGTTGATGCGCAAGGCATCCTGTCAGCCACCACTATTGGATTTCCTGGCTCCTTCAACATCAGACTCTGCAAAGAATGTGGCCCCCCCACAGCCGGTCCTATGGTTGAGGTTTCTGCACACATATTATCTGTGGATCTTTCAATTGATGCGCTGGTCAACTTGTCATCGCCCGAGGTGGAATCCTTCTTGGCATCCATCACATTGAAGACATCATGGATTTCCTGCAGGACCATAATTACTATTGAATTAGATGATTGGCATTTTGTTTAAATTGCTAAATTGCCTTTTAATTGTTCTGCCTATCGGCCTGCCATGCTTGTTATTTTAGACATTTTTATTTCTTTTATGTATATTTTAACATGCTTTTAGTGTTTTAGGTTTTAAGAGCATTTTAGTGTTATAATTGCACTCTTTTCCCTATAATGGGGAGGGTATGTGGGGTCATTTTACACTCTGCCTTGGCACACCCATTTTAGCTTAGTTTAGGCCTGCATCCTGTGCACTTTAACCTACATATGTGCTATGACTTCATTTATTCAGTTTTTTTTTTGTTTTAGTTATCCTGCTTTCAGCAGGGATGTTTTTATTTTCTGATCAGCTGTAACTCTGTGATTCTGCAAAAGCATTGTTATTATTATTCTGGGAACAACATTTCACCACATACCTCTGAATAAGGCTGACATGAACAGTATATAATAATCCAGCTAGCAATTTTTGCCACAAGAGTATGTAAACATTCCGACACCTAGCTCACGTCAGGCCTTTTCACAGAACAGAAATATGCTTCTTATAAAAACAATGTACAGTCCAAAGGACAACAGGGAGGTCATTCCAGCTTGGATTCTGTCCACGCTGCATGCCATTTCATTGCTGGCCTGAGCCCTGTCTCTGCAACCAGACAGGAGACGGTGCGCGGACCCCGGTTCACAGGTAATGAGGGTGGGTGCTCCTTTCACAGATTCAGGCCCTCATTATGAACATGGCGAGAAAGACTGCTCCACTGGCAATGGCGGTAAATACCGCCAACAGTCAGGCAGTCTGGGCTGCCAAATATTGAACCACCTAAAAAACAGGCAGCCTGAAAAACACTCTCCGCCAGCAGAGGAGTGCCGACAACGATGGGATAGGCCGCCCACAGGCCGAAGGAAAGGCCCTACCCGCCCATCAAATAATGAAGCACTAGACCGCCGTCAGTTCCGGGACAGGAACCACCGCCACGCATAGCCAGACGGAAACAAACCAAATATAAGGAAACACTCACCAGAGGCTCACACAACACACTGAAGCAGACATGAGAGTTGCAAATCATGCCTGTCCTGCTCCTTGCCATATACCTCCATGACCGAAACCGCCGACAAAGACGCCGACGGTAAGTACCGCAACCTACTAAACAAGGGAAGAAAGGGCACAGTTACATACCCACCCACTCCACCCACCAGGCAAAGCACCTACAACCCCTCACAACAGCACAAGCCATACACCCCAGAGCAAGAGGTACTTACCTGACATAAGGCCAAGACAACCTGCCCAAAGTACACACATGTGCACAACCCCCCCCCCCCCCCACAAAGAAACGATGAACCACGGATCCAAAGTGTGCCAAAACCAACACTGGCCACACAAACTTTTTATTAAGCTCCAGGAGCAACAGAAGTCCAACATAAGGCCAATGGCCAGTTCATAGCTCAAAGTCCAATGGGCCCAAATGGCCCCACCTTGACTCCCACAAGTGTAAATGGTACTCCACCCTAAAGGGGCAACAATGGGGCATCCAGGCACCTCAGGGAACAGGGGCAGTGGGTGGGGGGGTGGGGACTTACGACTGGGAGAGGGGGGCTTGGCTTTACGTTTGGGAGGTGGAGGGGGCTTGGGTCTGGTCTTTGAAGCTGGTGGAGCGGCCTTGGACTGGGATGCGGCAGATGTACCTGGGCCAGCATGGGGTCTCTTGCTCACAGGGGAGGTAGCACGGGAATGGGAAGGGCAGACAGGGGCGGGCTGTGACGTGGGAGGAGTGGACAGGGCAAGGAGGTGGGCACGTTTAGGGACGAGATGGGTTGGGCCAGTGGGTTCGAAAAGGTCAATATGGGATAGGAAAAGGTTTTTAGGGGCAATCGGGGTGGACCTGGAGGAAGGCGTGGGAGTGGAGGTAGAGGGAGTGGTCATGACAGGTGTAGGTGTGCATGACATCTGTGCAAGTGACTGTACAGTATGCTGAGGTGTGGTGGGTGTTTTGGAACATTTGAGTGTCTTGGGAGGAGGGGGGGTGGACACAGTGGGACAAGACAGGCTGCCAGTGTAAATGTATGTTGTCTGTGTGTCTGCAAGTTTGGTGAGTGTGCTGCACGTGTCAACCAAAGTCGTTGTGGTGAATTGCAGGTGTGGTGTATGGGGTGCATGAATGGATGTCTGATTTTGTGGTGACTGCCAGACTGGGGTCAGCAACAGTGAATGAGGGTGCAGTGCCTGTGAGTGTGCATGTATAGGTGACAGACAGGGAGGGGGAAGAGGTGTACACTCTGGGGGAAGTGGATGTTGGTGTGTGTGCCTTTGTATGTTGGCTGTGTGTATGCCTGTGGTGGGAAGTGTGGTGCTTGTGTTTTTCAGTGTGCTTTTTGTGTGTTGAGGTGTGTGCATATCCATCAGAATGTGTGCTTGGGACAGGTGAAGGTAGTGGGGTGCTGGAAGGGGTAGAGGTGGTTGGAGGGGGGACGGAATGACCAGGGACACTGGCTGCCATCAAAGAGGAGGCCAGAGCCTGAAAAGATCTCTGTAAGCCAGACATGGCACCGTAAATGCCATCCAGGTAGGGATTGGTCTGCTGCACCTCCAATGCTAGCCCCAGGATGGCATTGACAATGGTTGTCTGCCCTACAGAGATGGTCCTCAGGAGGTCAATAGCCTCCCCCGTAAGGGCAGCAGGGCTGACTGGGGCAGAGGGTGAGATGCTTGGGGCAAAGGAGACGCCCACCCTTCTAGGTGAGTGGGCATGGACACGGGCAACACAGTGGGTAGCAAATGGGAAGGCAGTGATGGTATGGGGGTGGCGAAAGATGACACAAAATGGGTGGGCACACTAGAGTCCGCCACCGCCAGGGAGCTCCCATTGGAGGAGGTATCACTACCTCCAGTGATATTTGCCTCCCCCGTGGTGCTCCCTTCGCCCTCCAACCCACTGGTCCCCTTGGCGTCGCTCGACTCTGCCTCCATGGAACCGTGGGCCGCTGCATCCCCACTCGCCGGTGCCACAGCTCCCTCGCCAGATGATGCTGATGTACACCGACAACACAAGAGGACAGGGATGGGGAGACAAAACAGGAGAGACACTTGTAAATAGCTGAATGGAGGTACACAATTGGTTCACACATACACCTACCCTGTAGATATTCCACCGTGCAGCACCTACCGCTATACACATGGCTATGCCCCTGACTAGTGACCAAAACCCTGCTCTACAGCCATTTGGTACAGCACAGAGGGACCTGAAGTACTGCAGACCTGTCCCTTACAACCTTACTTCCCATGGGGGCCATGATATAAAATGACATCAGTCAGAATCCCTGCCAATAGACAGCATACATACTACAGCACACTCACACATCCATCAAGGAGGCATACAGTGGTTTCTGTACTCACCCCCTTGTGTCTGCTGTGCAGCCTTCAAGCACCCACCCCATCCAGGTCTGGATACGTCACCGCCAGAATGCGGTGCATTAGGGGGGTCAGGGCCCGACGGGCACCCCTTCCTCGTTGGGCGGACTTCCCCAGCTGGGCCTCACAGGTCTTTCTCGCCCAGAGCCGTAGGTCCTCCCACTGCGTCCTGCAGTGGGTGCTCCGCCGTTTGTAGACCCCCAGGGTCCACACCTCCCTGGCGATGGCATGCCAGAGGCCCCTCTTCTGATGGGCGCTTACCCATATGGGACACAGAGAAAAAGTAACACAGAGGTCAGACACTCACAACAGCAGAACAGGACCTCACACACGCAGCATGTCATGAATTCCATGACTGTACAGTGTCAAACGTGCACACATGTTTACAGCCATCTACCACCCTTACACACATCCATGGCCCCAATCCACCTACTCACCTGTACCTCTGGTCGACCATAGAGCTTGGTGTATAGGGGTAGGACCCCGTCTACGAGCTTGTCCAGTTCCTCGCTGGTGAAGGCCGGGGCCCTTTCCCCTGCCACTCGTGCCATTTCCAGGACCAGAGTCAGGACACAGCAGCACACTCAGTGGAGTGCCTGCAGGCACGTAATCCGGGAGTCAAGTGAAATTGGGGTGACAAGATGGTGTACTCTCCGCAGCAGGGTGCATAGTCACCGCCGGCGGCGATCATGATACGGTAATATTCCCCATTGACAACCATGTTAACCAATGAATGGTCGCATGGCGGTGAACACCGCTTTAAGCTATTACGACAACCGCTAGCAAAATGAGGTCACTTCCACTACAACATGTCTGGATTACGTGGGGCAGACATTTTGGCCATTACTACGTAGTTATTAATTCCTCATTTGCCCCATGCAGGCCCTATTGTCTCCAACCCCCATAGGCATGAGCAAATATACATGTACTAACCACAACAGTCCTGATGTGTCATTGAGGACATGTCACTCCAGTTTAACATCCTACTATGCATATGTGTCATCGACTTGTCTGCCAACAATGCTGCATATTCCACATGTTGGGCAGATGTATGTGTGTTCCTCACATGTGTTCTCAACTCCTCCTGGGTACAGACCCATGTGGTGAGGGAGAGCCCTATCAGTGTACACACCACTTGTTGATTTGGGGACCATGGTGGAGCGTCACATCATTATCAATTACAGACTCAATAGGCTACCATTCATGAACTTTGTGCATTACTGGATCCAGCACTGAGACCGGCTAATCAGAATCGGCATGCCATCCCTACTCAAGTGCAAGTGCTCTCTGCACTCCATTTCCTGGCCACGGGCTCATTTCAAGTGACAGTGGGCATGGGTGCAGGTTTTTCACAGCCAATGTTTTGCATTATACTGTCCAGATTCCTGAATGCATTTGTACGACACCTGCAGTCCTATGTGAGGTTTCCCCAAAGTGCTGACCTCCCTGCTATCATGTCAGACTTCTATGCCTTTGCCAGCATTGCCCATGTGATAGGTAGCATCAATGGAACCCACATAGCTCTCATCCCCCCAAGAGTAAGTGAACAGGTATACAGAAGCAGGAAGAAGTTTCACTCCATGAACATTCAACTGGTGTGTGCTGCAGACCAGTACATCTCCCATGTGAATTCCATGTTCCCTGGATCAGTCCATGATTCCTTTGTGCTGAGGAATATCAGTGTGCCACACATGATGGAACAACTACAAGGGGACAGATGATGGATCATAGGTAAGTGTGTCTGACACTTTTTTAGCTCATAGTAGACAGCCAGGCTGTCTGCAACTGAGTGTTGTCAGTGACAGTCCTGTTTTGCCCCCGTTTGCAAGTGATTCTGGCTACCCCAACATGCGTTGGCTCCTGACACCAGTGAGGAGTCCTAGGACAGATGCAGAGAGGAATTACAATGAGGCCCATGGACGTACTAGGAGGGTGATAGAGTGCACAATAGGTCTCCTGAAGGCTAGATTCCGTTGCCTCCATATCTCTGGGGGATCCCTGGCCTATGAGCCTCAAAAGGTGTATAGAATAGTGGTGTCCTGCTGCATGCTGCACAACGTGGCTGTGAGGAAATCTATTCCCTGTGGTGGAGAAGTGTGGCGCAATGGTTAGAGCAGCAGATCCTGATGCATAGATCTGGCCCCGGACCAGGTTTGTTTCCCACCTCAGTGGGTCTTGGGCTCAATTCCCTTGGACCAGATAATTCTCACCTCAGTGCCTAATCTAATTAATGGGTCCCACTCTGTAACTCTGGGCAATAGCTTGCTTAATCTCCACATCAGCCCTCACAGTGCTTGGATGCCTGGCTTCACCCTGGGGCTGTCCAGGAGTGGGCATCTCACAGGGAAAAGCTAGAAGGGGTTCCACAGTGGTATGCGTACAGCACCTTGAGACCCTAACAGGTGAGTAGTGTGCTATACAAGTGCAAAGTGCAAAGTTTACAGTTTACAGTTCCCCTCTTGGAGGAGGAGGAGGCTGTATATCCAGACCAGCTTCCTCAGAGAGGGGATGAGAGCAATGGTGATGATGAGGAGGGGGAAGATGTCACTCCAGGAGCCAACTTATCCAACTATACTTCCAGTAACTAAGTTGTACTATTTGATGCTGTTGCTGTCTGTGCAGCATACTGTCGGTATGCCTTATCCTCAATGGGGGCGTTGGGTCTATAGATATTGTCACTGAGACCAGGTTTGCATTGGAAAAGTGACATTATGGACAACTTGCTTGACATTTCTGTTGGCACAACCCCATGTTTTGCGTGGGGTGCCATTTCTGCAATTAAGAAATGAATAAATGATTTCAATGACAATTGCATGCACACTTCCATTTGATTCAACATAATGACAGGGGACATTTACATTGGTGAACAGGTGTTTTATTTGGTGTCAGGGATGCCATGGTGCTCTTTACAGTGATGGGAGTAGGCTACTGGTGGATGTTCATATTGGCTACATGGTCTCAGCGATTGTTGGCAGTGGTAATATGTCTATCTGATATTTACAGTTTTTGGGGTTGTTATTGCACGGTGTGAAGAGTGGTTCAGTGGCATGCTTGGAGGACAGTTCTTGTCAGAGTCACTTCTTAGATGGGGCCTTGGTCTTGGCAGGTGTTCCAGTGCCATATCTGGGCCTGAGGGACCATTTGGGTGGCTGGTGTTGGCCTGTACGGGTTGAGGTGCAGGTCTCCTGTGTGTCCTCAGATGGTGGCACAAGTTCAGTTGTTGCTGCTGCTGTTGTTGGCTGGGCTGTATTTTGGCCTGTAGAAGGGGCTTCCTGGTGTGCGGGAGTCTCAGGCTGGGTTAGACAAGGTGCAGCAGCGCACCTGCTATGGTGGCCATGGTGGTATTGTGCAGTTTCCACTGCTCCATGGTCTCTTGGTGTTGGGCTCTCGCGAGCCTTTGACTCAGCTCCAGGGTGGCCGCAACCTGGGCCAATCTGTCCTGGGTATGGTGGTATGCTCACAGGACCTCAGAGATCACGTCCTGGGCTGCAGCATCCATCCTGTGGCCTCCCCCCTGGGCCACTGATGACCTCCCACTGGGCCTAGCCCCCTGTGCCTGTGTCCCCTGCACAGGTCTGACGGTACCACTTGTACTGGGGCCTGGATACACAGGTGTGGGTCCGGTTGCCCTGGCCTGATGTTGGTGGGTGTGTGGTGGGGATATCAGTGGTGTCCTGGGTGGGGGCTGCTGGATGGTGACAGTCCAGGACTGTGTGAGGGGCCAGGGTATTCCTCACTGTCCAGGGTTCCCTCTCCAGTGTCCTGGGCGGTGCCTCTGTCTCCATGTGGGACACTGCCACTCCTTGTCCTGTCCGTCAGGGTGGCATGGGTGTTGGTGCCTGTTGGGGGGAATGGACATGTCTGTTACAATTGCATAATCGGATGGGGTGCACAGGGCTGGGCTGTTTTGTGCAGGTTTTCCACTTTTGGGTCATGCAGGCTGCCTTTGTGAGGTTGCCATTGCATTTTGCTTAGGATGTGGAGGTGCATTGTGGGTGGTGTAGTGCCTTTGTGATTACTTGCAGGGGTAGGTGGCAGTGCACAGGGGGAGGTATGTGGGCCTGTTGGTAGAATTGTGGGCATGCAGGGTGACTGGATGTTGTGAATGTGGCCTGGGTGGGGTAGTGTCCTGGTGGATGTTGGAGGGGTGGGGTGGTACATGCATTACAGGTGTGATGGATATGGGGTAATTGTAGATGACTTACCCAAGTCCATTCCTCCAGTGAGTCCAGTGAGGCCCTCAGGGTGCAGGATGGCCAGTCCCTTTACCTCCCAGTCAGTGTAGTCGGGTGGTGTTGGTGGAGGTCCTCCCCCAGTCTTCTGGACTGCAATGTTGTGCTGGGATGCCACGGACCTCACCTTCCCACGCAGGTCGTTCCATCTCTTGCGGATGTCGTCCCTCGTGCGTGGATGGTGCCCCGAATAATTGCGGCTCGACCTTCAGTTTCTCGTCCACCAGGGTCCTTAGCTCCCTTTCTGTGAAGCGTGTGTGCTTGGGGGGTGCCATGGTGTGTGTTTTGTGGATCTGGGTGAAGGTGCTGTTGTGTGGTTGGGTGTGTGATTTATGTGTTGTAGAGTTCAGTGTCTGCTTGTGGAGTTCTCAATCTCAGTTGTCCTATTGGTGATGCAAAGGATTGTGGGGGGTGTTTTATATTGTTGTGGATGTGTGTCAGGTGTGTGAGTTTCAAACTTGCCAATATGTGCAATTCTTACTGTTGGGTTCCATTGCTGGCCGTGGCGGTCTGTACTGCCAATGGTCGTTCAACTTCCAATGACCGCTGTGGTGATTTGTGCATCATTATTTGGAGGGCGGGGAGTTTGGGGGTCATTACGACCCTGGCGGTCATGGACTGCCAGGGACCGCGGATGCACCGCCAACAGGCTGGCGGTGCATCCAGGCCTATTCTGACCGCGGCGGTAAAGCTGCGGTCAGAAAAGGGAAACCGGCGGTTTCCCGTCGGTTTTCCCCTGGCCTGAGGAATCCTCCATGGCGGCGCTGCAGGCAGCGCCGCCATGGGGATTCCGACCCCCTTACCGCCAGCCTGGTTCTGGCGGTTTTGACCGCCAGAACCTGGTTGGCGGTAACGGGTGTCGTGGGGCCCCTGGGGGCCCCTGCAGTGCCCATGCCAATGGCATGGGCACTGCAGGGGCCCCCTAACAGGGCCCCACCAAGATTTTCAGTGTCTGCATAGCAGACACTGAAAATCGCGACGGGTGCAACTGCACCCGTCGCACCCTTTCCACTCCGCCGGCTCCATTCGGAGCCGGCATCCTCGTGGAAGGGGGTTTCCCGCTGGGCTGGCGGGCGGCCTTCTGGCGGTCGCCCGCCAGCCCAGCGGGAAACTCAGAATTACCGCGGCGGTCTTTTGACCGCGCAGCGGTATAGCCGCCCGCCAAAGTCAGAATGAGGCCCTTTGTGTCCTCGGTGGTGGCCGGGTGGGATGTCCTGCATTTTCCCCAACAAGGTCCTGGCAGTGACTGGTGACTGGGAAATTTTTGGCGGATTCTGATTCTTGTATCTTTACATGGCGGGTTTCTGTTCATTGCCAATGGCGGGTTTCTGTTCATTGTCTTCACAGCGAGGAACGGTGTTTACCACCATGTTCATAATGACCCCCTAAGTATGGACAGATTGGGCTATCATCACTATGCTCTCACTTAGGAGTTAGGGGTTAGGTAGAAATTGTCTGTGTATGCTATTCCAATATGTTGGGACTGTTTATTTTCTTCTCATTGGTCACCTCCATTCTAATCCTCCTATGTCTCATCGCCCTAATAATTGCAGCTCATATATTTTATTGTAGATTGCAATTATTTCAATACATGTATTGAAAATCATCCTGCATCTCTTCCTTTGCCCTATGTGTGTACATGAGACCTTTTGCTAATGAGAGAAAGGGGTGAAGCTTGTCAACCACGGCTATCCTGGGAAGCCACAGAGTGTCATGTTTCAGCCACAAATCACCTTTTCTTTCAGGTTTGAGTGAGGTGCTGCTAGCTAACGAAAGGGTTGGGCCGACAGCTGTCAAGATGGTGTGGCATTGACTCAGTCATCCAGAAACAGTGGTGCTGCTGCCCCAAATCCAGCAGTTTTGTCCCAATAGCAGGAGTCCTACAACAAAATAAAATTTTACAGGGACATTATAGTTAGGAAATAGAATAAGAAAAACTTAGAAATTCACTGAAAACACCAAAGGTTGCAGGGGCATTATAGTTAGGAAATAGAATTAAAAAGCCTTAGAAAGTCACTGAAAAAAAAGTTACAGGGACATTATAGTTAGGTACTGAATTTACTCTCACAAAACCATAGAAATTTAGCAGTTATAGGGCCAGATGTAGCAAAACAAAAAATTGCGACTCGCATTTTGCGAGTTGATGCGACTCGCAAAATGCGAGTCGCAATTCGGAATGCAAGGAAAAAAACCGTGCCGAAATAGCGACTCGCACCCGGACTCGCAACGCAGTGTGCGAGTCCGCAGATTGCGAGGTCGCATTTTGCGAGTGTGCAAAAAACGAACTCGCAATTAGCGAGTAGATGTCGCAAATTGCGATTACCCTGAAAATTGATTACAGGTGCAGCAGAACACTCCAGAAACCACTCCAGAACACTCTGGAAACACTTCCTGGCACATGATGATGACATCACAGCCAGGAAGTTTACAAATACACCTGGGAGGAGGCAGGACCACACCCTTTTATAACTGCCGAATTTCACACAGGACAAACAGCAGCTGCCATGGAGGGAACACCAAGAAAGAGGAAGCTGAAATTCTCTGAGAGGGAGCTGGAGGTGCTGACAGAGGAATGCTGTCAGCACTATGATGACTTGTTTGGGAGATCAGCCCTCAATGTTCCTGAAGCCACCAAGAAACAGCTGTGGCAGGACATACAGGACAAGATTAATTCCCTGGGGGTGAGCCATAGAACCATCGACGACATCAAGAAAAGGTGGTATGACCTCCGCTCCCGGACCAAGGAGAGGGTGGCTGAAAGGCTCCGGGAGATGAGAGGCACAGGAGGGGGACCATCGTCTGTGCCACCACCCACGCCCCTGGAAGAAAGGGTGGAAGCACAGGGCAGCCACCGCTGCGCAGGCGTTGCAGGTCCATACCATCAGGGCTGCAGTCTGCATCCGGGCTACTTCCTCCCAGCACCAGTGAGGCACATCTGCTTCGTGGTCAGCGCCTACAGAATAGAATTTTGGGGAGAATTAGTGGTGTGCTGCACCGCTTTGTGCGCAACAACCATGCCAGCATGCAGCACCTCAACACACGGATGGACATGATCTGCAGTAACACTGGGGACCTTGCCCTTGCCATGAGGGAACTGGCGGGAGGACTACTGGCCCAGGCTGAGGGTGGGCGGCGCAGGGATCGGCAGCTCCTGCACAGACTGGACAGGATGGCCACATCCATCGGCAGGCTCGCCATGAACACCACAGGCCTGTCGTGGAGGACAGTTGGGCTGCAAGTGGAGATGGGCCATTTCGCTGGGGATGTGGCTAGGGGCCTGGGACGTCTGACCCACATTATAGAAATGATGGAGACACGGGAAATGTCGAGGGCCACAGGGGAAACACCCCAGGACAGTGAGGAGGGCTCAACAGTGAGCAGTGTCTCTGTCACTGACAGCAGGGTGCTCAGGAGTGGCAGGCAGAGCACCACAGAAGCACCAGGGACCAGCCAGGCTGGCAGGAGGGCAGAAGGTCTTAGAGATCACCCTGGACCATAAAATGTGGCACATGACGTTAATGTGCCACATGCCTGGTTAGCATTTTCCTGCCCATGGACAATCTTTACTTGTGAATAGTTTCATTAATGCACTAATAAATCAGTTATTTTTGATCCACTTAACAAATGGAGTTTTTGGTTAATAGGTGAGTATGGTGGGAGTTGACACGTACCGTCCAAAATATTGTGTTGCAATGTGTTCCCGTCTCAGTCTGCCTTGATTTGCCATACTCCTATCCCCATGATGGCGATGTGGTTGTTCTTGCTCTTCATCATCAGGATCTGGGTCTGCAGGGGTGAGAGGTAGCCCACGTCGGGTGGCTATGTTGTGGAGGATGGCGCATGCGACCACAATTTTGAATGCGGTAATGGGGGTGTATTGGAGGGCACCTCCACTGCGCTGGAGGCATCTGAATCTTGCCTTCAGGAGTCCGAAGGTGCGCTCGATGAGGTTCCTGGTCCTCTTATGTGCACTGTTGTATTGCCTCTCTGAATCATTGCTGGGTGTTAAAAACTGAGTCATGATCCAAGGCCTGAGAGCATATGCACTGTCACCTGTTGGGCACAAAAGTACACTGTTAGGAAGTCCAGATTGTCGTGCACAGTGACCTGTGTGTATGTCTGCAAGTGTCTGTGGCTCTACCTAGGAGGTAACCGTCTCCGAATTCCCCACGTTCCAGGCGTTGATGTATCCCACTATGCCTAAAAATGTATGAGTCATGGGTACTGCCTGGAAACTTAGCTACAATGTCAGTGATGACATAATGGGCGTCACAAACAACCTGAATATTGAGTGAGTGGGTACACTTTCTGTTGTGGAAAAAGTGTTCTAGATTAGCAGGGGGGCATATTTGAATGTGTGTCCCATCTACACACCCTATGACATGGGGAAAGTGGGCAATGCGGTAAAAGTCCAGCTTGGTGCTGTTCATTTCTGCCTCATTCCTTGGTAAGTATATGAAGTGGGACATGTGCGTGACTAAGGCATCTAGGAAGGCCCTGAGGAACCTTGACACTGCGCTTTGGGATACCCCACCTGCCACAGCAATGACCCCCTGATAGCTCCCTGAGGCCAAGAGGTGCAGTGAGCATAGCACTTGCACATGCGTAGGGATGGCGCAGCCACGCAGAGTCTGGTGTTCTAGCTGTGGTTTGAGTAAATCAATTAATTCTAGTATGGCTGCGCTGCTAAGGCGGTATTTGTCATAGATCTCTTCCTCAGTTTGCTGAAAAAGAGTCTGCCTTGTTCTATATATCTTCTCCTGTCTGTGGCCCCTCCTCCTCCTCTGCTGTGCTGCATGGACTCTCCTTCTCACTGCTATCAGGTATATCTCCGCCATCTTGTGTAACCCAGATGCCTTCTGGGTCTCCTTTTACACTTTGGTAATGGTTACCACCTGCTCTGAGTTAGTGGTAAATGGGACATGCAAAATGGGCTTTTTGCGACTAGTCGCAATTTGCGAGTTGCAATTGCATAAGGTTTGCGACTTGCAAATTGCGACTTGGTATTTGCGGGTCGCAAAATGGGGTCGCAACGGATGCGACTTGCAAACGGGTCCCATCGCTTTTTGCGAGTCGGAAATGGGCTTTTTGCATCCCATTTCCGATTTTGCACTGTCGCAAATAGCGATTCGGCCCGTTTGCGACTCGCAAACCTTTGCTACATCTGGCCCATAGTTACTAGCCCTAACTATAACTTACACCCCCGCAATGCACTGCTTAATACCTCACATATTACATCACTAATGACATGGTCAGTGACATTACTGATGACGTCTCAAATGACAACACTGATGATATCACTGATGACATCATCCAGTCTGTGTAAGTGTATAAAAAATGTTTACTTGAGTCAAGGATACATACCAAGGTATTGCATAAGTTCAATTAGTACTCTTCAAGAGCTACTGATCTGTGATAGCATTGGTAATGTATGTCATCTGAGTGGATATGTGCATGTCTGCATTTGTATGTGAGTGTTGTGTGAGTGGCTGTTCAGTTGGGTGACTGGCTATGCCAGTAGCTGTTTTACTAAGTAAATGGGTTTCTGTGTAGCTGTATAGGTAAACAAGTAGACGTGTGAGTAGTTCTATTTGTGAGTGGTTTTCTCAGTAGTTGTAGTGGTGAGTAACTGAGTGCATCTATGGCTGAGTGAGTGGCTGTGTAATTGGCTCTTTGAGTGAGTTAGAGGCTGTGTCAGTATCTGTATGGGTGAATTAGTAAGTGAGTCAGTGACTGTATGCCTGGGTGAGTGTGTCAGTGAATGCATGAGTGAGTGTGTACTCATATCAATGTTTCCTTTTTTTGTAGTCTTCATCTGTGGCAAGAGGCAGGGGGTACCATACGTATGTGAGATGCTGCCCCACCCACTAGCGGTACTAGCCTCTTAAACCATACCTCGTTCAACAACTTGAAGCAAAAGAGGGGGCATTACACACACATCCTCCTTTGCTGTGTCTTGTCTTTAATCATAGGAAGTCTATAGATTATTGCCCACCTAGTAAGGGTTACACCAATTTTTCAAGGAAGAACCTAACTGGATGTGAAAGATAGAAAAGGCTCCAATATCTTAACTCACTGAGCCATTGATACAGCCTAACCTACCAATACCCCTTGCTGACTTAATCCACTCCTAGTAGGTAGGAGGGGAGTTAGATATCCAGTTAATACAGATTTATCTGTGTGCAAGTAATATCAAGTTAACAATTAGAATAGACTTGGACTTGCCTGCTTTCCCTCTTGACCCTTCACCTTTTTGTGTGCCAAACAGAACCAAAGCCAGACTTACCTTTATTTTTCTTCTCGTTGTGGCTGTTAAGACCTTACCCACATCCTGTCAGAAGATTTGGATATCTGGACACTTCTAAAATAAATAGACATCATCGGCATTCTCGAGGGCACATTTTGGGCAGCACCTCAACATCTGACCTCCCAGGTTTGTCAACTTTTGTACAGACCATAGCACCCTGTACATAGTAAACAGATGGTTTGTCCTGAGACGTGCAGACTTCACAGCAGACCAAAGCATAGACATTGTGTGTGGTGTGAGATGTCAGATGATGTCAGATGATGGCCAGTCTGCTTTCCAAACTTCCTCTGGCAGTGTGGGATAACCGTCCTCCTGGTAAGACCGAGTACCATTTAACCTCCTTCTTTAGTGGCCAGCTGTTTTGTAACTCCTCCTCCCATTTTGTTTTAATGCCCACCTTAGGTTTCCCCCAGAGCCAGCTCCCTACTTGAATATACATAAACCTGGATAACCTATCATTCGTAAGCCTTGATAAGGAGTCCGATGAGATCAAAGTACCCTCCTCTAACAGCTGACCCCATCTTAATATTCCTACGTCCAACTGTGAGGTAACCAATGCATCTTGGAAGCATTGTTGTGTTCCGGGGAAGTTCCATATTTGGGCCATATTGCTATGGTATGGTATGGGATTCCCAGGACCTTCTAACTTGACAACATAGTTTACATGCTGCATTTAACACTGTAAGTCTGATCTTTTTAAAGTACTTTGGATGGCCCAATCTGAATAAAAAGTATTTGCCTTCTTCCTGAAAATCTTCTGTCAAAGCGTGATAATTGGAAGACACCTGCAGATAGTCCTTGGAGAGTAACAACCTCACATTTTTCAATTGAAAGTCCCAACAGTAAAGGTGAAAATCAGTAAACGCTATAACACCATCTATCTTCTTTTTGTGTAATTTGTTTCCAGGCACTTATCACACTTTTATTTCCCCAGATAAAACTAGCCAACTCCCCACATAAGTTTTGGAACCACTCTACCCTAAAATGTAAAGGTAGTGCTTTGAAAATGAAGTTAAACTTTGGCAGAATCATTGATTAGGTTAGTTCTCCTTAGGATAGAGAATGGAACGTAGGTTCCTAAATGTAGAAGTTTCTTAGTTTCTGAGATGAGCCTCCTGAATTTTACATGAGACATGCTTTCAAGCTCTTATACCACTTGAACACTTACGTATTGGATTTCCTCCTTTTCCAAGGGGTTGTCAACTGGACCATTCATCAATTTTGTTTTATCTTCACTTACTGAATAGCCTGAAACCTTCTCATAATCATTTAAAGTGTCTAAAATTGCTGGAAAGGAAGTTTGGAAGTCTTGCATGTAGATCATTAGGTCATCTGCATAGAGAGCCTCTTTTTTTAACCCAGTCATGATACTGAAAGGGAATGATCTTCTGGTCCTTCCTATTCCGGCTAGCAAGTGGTTTGATGTATAAGTTAAACAGCAGAGGGGAGAGTGTGCACCTTTAACATGTATTTCAACAATTTTGGAATTGTGTTGTCAGGCTGCCATTAACTGGGATTCTCTCAGGTGGGGTGATGTACATTTTGCTTATTGACTTAAGGAAGTTATATCTTAGACCATTCTGCTTTATAACTTCATACAAGAAAGGCCAACTCACTCTATCAAAAGCCTTGGTGGCATCAATGGTCATTATAGTCAGAGGTGATCTAGTTTCTATAGCAACATCTATTGCCGTTACCAAGTTTTGGTCAGTTCATGTAGATGTCTATTTTTCACAAAACCCTTAAGATACCTGTGAACCAGCCCTCCCATCACTCTATCTAATTTTTTGGAAGGTATTTGGGTAAAGATCTTATAACCATTATTAAGCTAAATATATGGGTCCATAACATTTGCACCTTTTTGGATCGTTATTCTGCTTTAGAATTGTAGTTATGGTGACTGCGTTCCATGAGGCTGGAGCGGAAAGGCCATCTACATACAAAGCGTTCATTAAGTTAGTCAGGACAGGAGGACAAGCACATATTTCAATACCTTGTATGATTAGTTAGGTATCCCATCTGGCTTAGGTGCCTTCCCCTTGTTTAGCCTGTTGGCAATCGTATCTACCTCTAACATGTTGATTTGTTGATTAAGGTACTGCTGCATATCTTGATCTAATGTAGGGAGGGATCCTCTTTTAACCATGTTTCTGTTAGATCTTCTGTGGTTATTACATCGTCAGTATATAAATCTTAAAAGAAGTTTACAAAAGCTCTCTCAATATCAGGATCGTCTGTTAGTGTCTTTGAGCACTATTTCCTCGATTGTATTTCTGGCTTTCTCAGTCCTGGTCTTCCAAGCCAATGACTTCCCACATCCCTCACCATATTCATAGTGTGTTATCATACTAGCTTCCAATTTCTTCCTTACAACTCCTTCTAGAAAGTCTGATAGGGCTCCCTTGGCTTTTTTAATCTGATTTTGGAAGACTAATTGACTGGAGGAGTCATTGTAGCTGTTCAATGCCTTATGAGCTTTGGCAAGTTTCACCTCTAGCTCCCTCACCTTGTTGTTTTGTTTCCTTCTATAAGCAGCATAGCCAATTAGTCTCCCCCAAATTAAAGCATTGTATGCATCACAAAATTCTATAGTATCACATTTCAATCGACTAATAACTCCTCGCTCTCCTAATAATAACCTGTCAAGAGTCCATCTGGTAGGGGAAGAGGGAACAGTGAGCAGCAGTTCTAACTTTACTGTGAAGTGCTCTGAGAGATGCTCTGGTTGATTTAATACCCCTTTGACCGCATTCCCCAGCCTAGCATCAGTCAGGAAGAAATCTATTTTAGATGCAGGACCATATTTCTTTTTGTTACTCCAGCCTCCCCGCCTTCACCAGGCATCTATTAAACTTAGATTCTTCATTATGTGGTGGATGCACTCTCTCATCCTTGGAGAGCTGGGATTTAATAAAACATTAAAATTGCCACCTATTATTATATAGTAACCACTTTCAGCCAAATGATTATAAAGTAGCCTGAGAGGGGCTGGGTCATCAATAGTGGGTCCATAGTAAGCTACAAATACATACCCTATACCAAGTATTCTAATATTGGCTATTAACCATCTATCCCTGGAATCTGCAATAAAGTTCTCTATCTGTCCTTGGGCAGATCCCTTTAATATGATGGCTACCCCTTTCACGTTACAATTTTGATCAGTACAGGCAAATTGGTTAATCCACCTTTCTCCTTTTAGTATTTTTCCCCATTCCCCTTGACATAGATGTGTTTCCAGCAACAATATGATATCATCATCAGAGAGTTTCAAAAATTCTAAAATTCTCCTTCTCTTGCTTGCTACCCTAAGACCATTTATGTTCCATGTTAAGATTTAGAGGCTGCATGTTTTCCTTAAATTCTTCATTATGTTCCTAGTACCTCTGTTAGTGCCCTTGTGTGATTGCTGTAGAAGAGGACTATTATTTTGTTTATTTTCTCTCCCATGCTCCCCACCCTGTGCTTAACTATCCTACCAATTATCGACATGCACTACTTCCCCCTCCATGACCCCACTCTACCCTCCCTGGGGGATTCCCCCATCATCTAAACCGGGTATTTCAATATATAACCATTTTGAGCCCCACCTCTCCACTATGTCTTTTGGTTCATTCTTATCTGATTTATCAGGCTCTTTACCTCACAGGGTTCTCTTATGTTGCACATTTTATTGTCCAACATTACCCTTAATGCGGCAATGAATTTCAATTGTGGAGTGGCTCCTAATGATTTTAATTCCTGAATGTAGTTTCCCAACTCCCATTGGTGGGTTTGAGTTGCCTGTGAGATGTCTGACCTAGTACAGAAGGACCATTTTCCCTTTTTAAACCATTTTGCTTGTAGGGATTCTGAGAGAATTTGCTCTTTTGTCAGATATGAGCTAACATTCACCAGAATTTTCCTAGATTAGGTTTTCTCCTGTATGGGTCCCGATGCACTCTTTATACCTCATGATCACAATTTGTGGTAACCATCCAAGGGATTCCTTCATTGGATTTGTGAGAAACTCCTTCATGTTCCCACCTTCTGCTCCTTCTGGAATATTAAGAAATCTTAAGTTATTTCTTCTAGAGTCATTTTCCAGGGACTATAATTTCTCACAGAGTTCTTTTACTCCCAGCTTCAATGTCTGTACATCCTTACTGTTGTTCTCCATGCATAGTACTCCTAGAGACCCTTCCAAAGTACTTAGGGGGTTATTACAACTTTGGAGGAGGTGTTCATCCGTCCCAAAAGTGACGGTAAAGTGACGGATATACCACCAGCCGTATTACGAGTCCTTTATATCCTATGGAACTCGTAATACGGCTGGTGGTATATCCGTCACTTTACCGTCACTTTTGGGACGGATTAACACCTCCTCCAAAGTTGAAATAACCCCCAGGATGTCTCAGTGGGGTCCATGATTTTAAGATCTAAACTATCACAAGCCCCCTATTTTTTGGCTTGATTGCTCTCAGATTTCACTTTTTTTCTGTAATCTCCTCCATCACAGTGTAGTAGGGTTTCTGTGCCATCATGCACTATGGTTCATTGGGTCCCTCCCTTGTCTTCTTGGGAAAGTAATGATGGCACTGCCGCATTGCCTTCAGTGGAGGCCTGGGGAAGCGCTTAGCCCGGATTTATGTGAGTAAGCCCTGGGTCCTCCACTGATTTTAGTGGTACTTGGGTGCTCAGTTCCATACTAATGGGATGCAGGAGGTTGGCCCGTCCATGCTATTTAAATTAGACTGCTGTTGGATCTCTTGAATGGTTTGAATTTTTAAGAAAGTTCTGAGGGAGGACGGAATTCTCACCTTTGCCCCTACAGATAGCACTGTCTCCTCAGTGTCTCTGGTGTCTCTTTGCGCAGGTGAAACAGTCCCCTTACTCTGTTGTCATGCACTGGACTCCCTCCCATTATTTTGTACCAGCTCTGAGCCTGCCTGATTACCCCTATCAGCTTTACCCCAGGATCTTACTGTATCTGGTTCTATCGATCCTGCTAAGCCCAACCGGGCTTCCCTTTTGCTGGGGGTCTGCCTCGCGGTAGTTACTAGTTTTGTAGCTCATTGGCGTATGTTTTTGGCCTGAGCCCCCATGCGCCTTGTGTAGGGTTCATATGTCTTACTAATGCAGCGTCCCAAGGTGATGGTGTAGGTGAGGTCACAGGACAGGCTGGGAAGTGCAGATATCGGCTTGTGCTGATACTGGATGCAGTGCTCTGGAAGCTTATCCGGGCCAAAACGCAGTGGTCCCAATGAAGCCGCGGAGCTACCAGAGAACATGTAAGCCGGGGCATCTCACCACAGCTGAGGTTGAAGCAGGAATTGGGACTCCAGCCACCCATCCGAGACACACTTTGCTGCCCAAAGAAACCCAAGGGAGTTACCCTGAAAGTCACCTTAGCCCCTCACCCCTCCCCCGATGTAAGTAAATCACTTTGTTGTTATGGATGTGATTCTTGATGTTGGAGAGTTGGAGAGCTCCCGGCCTCTATTCTAGCTGGCCGCCATGTTCCCTCCAAGTTCTGGAAATCCACCTGTGTACTTGTATCAATGACTGTATAGGAGAGTGTGTATTTGTTTTAGTGTCTATATGATATGATATGATACGATTGGGTGTTTGAGTAACTGTGTGGGCAAGTGACTGGTTGTGTTATTTGTTGTATGGAAGAGTGACTGGGTGTACAAGTAGTTGTATGAATAAGTGACTCATTGTCTGGGTGACTGTATGTCTGTATGACTGGGTGTCTCTATGGCTGTATTGCTCAATAAGAGGGTGTATGGGTGAGTATTTGGGTGTGTGAGTGGCTCAGTCAGTGGCTGTATACGACAATCATTGAAGATTGTATCAGCTGAGTAGGTGGCTGTGTAGCTGGCTGTATAGCTTAATGGGTGTATAAGTTGGTCTGTGAGTAATTACATGGCAAAGTGAGTGCTTATGTGACTGGCTATATGAGTAAGCAAATGGGTGTGTGAGTGCATTATACAATGAGTGAGTGTTTTTGTGTGTACTTGTATGGGTGTGTGAATGGGTATGTGAGTAGTGTGAGTGTGTGAGCGGGTGTATGAGAGGTTTGTATGGGCATGTGAGTGGGTGTGAGAGTCTTTCGGTGAATGATGTCATCAATGATGTCATTTGCTATGTCATCAGTGATGTCATCAATGATGTCACTGACCATGTCAAGAGTGATGTAATATGTGAGTTCATAAGCAGTGTATTGCAGGGGCGTAAGTTATCAGGCAACTATAACTGCTGAATTTCTATGGTTTTGTATGAGTACATTCAGTATCTAACTATAATGTCTCTGTAACCTTTGTTTTTTTCAGTGAATATGTATATATATATGTATATATATATACATATATATATATGTGTATATATAGTTTTCTTCCTTCTCCCTCCTCCAGGAACCTCTGTCCCTTCCAATTTTGTTGTACGTTCCGAAAAAAGGAGATGGCGGCACCACCAGATCTGAAATCCAAATTTTATTTATTCATAAAGTGCTCGGTGCATAGAAAAGAAAATGGCGACACATTTCGGCAAAAGCCTTCGACTGGTGGTTCCACCAGAAAAGCTGCCGCACCTCAGACACAGTGGGTGCCGCAAACGTGAGGGGACCTCACACTATCTCCATTTCACCAAACCATGGGTCGTGTACTATCTATAACAATTTATACTTACTTTTAATACTTGCCAAAATACTTACATTGACATGTCATTTTTTTCCACGAGTGTGCCTTTACCATTCAAGCTTTTGCAACAAAATTCATTGTAATCACATTCGTGGTAAAGGCATACTCTTGGTAAAATTTTAATTGTAAAAACATTTGTAGTGAACACAGTTGTATTATAATACCTTCGTTGTAAAGGCATTCATTGATAGGACACAGTTTTAAAGGTTTTTTTCCTCCATAAGGCCCTGACTCACAAAGGTAAACTTGCATTTTTGTGTAAGTTTACAATTGTTTGCTGCTCACAAAGGAACTTTACGAGTGGTGTCTTCACGACTGTGAAGTGTCAGCACATACAAAGATAGGACTGTCCTCTCTTTTTATGTGTGGAGGCTTCGTACTTGTAAAGATACTACTCGTGAAATACCTTTGCGAATAGCAAACAATCGTAAACTTACACAAAAGTGTAAGGTTACCTTTGTGAATTGGGCCCTAAATGTCTCATTAACGCGTCCTTTCATTTCCTTATTTGTCCAGTTCCACTGCTGACATCTCATACCCCAAAAAATACTTCCCATAAACATGCAATTCCTGCTAATATAGGGAGATCATAACCAGGAGACAGTGCTTTATGAATCCATAATAGTAGAACGTGATCCAAATTGCACATCTCTGCTTTAATTTCCCATACCCATCCTAACAGTCCCTATAGCTAGAAATTCACCCATTCTTGTCTTTGCCACAGCCTGGTTGTCTATGCAGTAGAACTTTCAGTCAGCCGATAAGCCATCACCTGCCTAGCTACCATAATTCCATTGGCATCTCTGTCTTGACCACATTAGTTTCAATTGCCAGTCCACAGACCCACTGTCATTGGAAACTGAATAAAGTCTCAGCAATGTCCTGAATAAAGTTTCAGCAATGTCATGTTCTATCCCTGAAACACACCTCATTGTAAGCATTATTCTATGTGTCAGGCATTCCGTAGCACAGACTCGCATCAAAAGCAAATGCCTTTCATCCCTTGCTGACTGCCTGTTAACTACAGCAACCACTGCCTTGTTATTCACATTGAACTTAACAAAAAGCCAGAACTAATGGAAAAATTCCAAAAAGGTAACAGTCCTCTCTTCATGCATCTATTTCTCTGGCCATCACTCACAGCATCATTCTACTGCTCAAATGGCCTGAAACTGCCCACTCTTGCTAGATCCGAGTATTTTTGTATGTGCCACAGTCTCATCATCCAGGATCACATGGTCATACCATAAACATTTAGGAAAACGCAGCCCAAACTTTCAAATCAGGTTTTACCTCTGTGTTTAGCCTGACCTCATTATGTAGTGGTGCCCTTGACAATGAAAAACCTGAATTCTTGCACATGTCTTTCCTGCTCTCACCACCCAACAAGCAAAATTCAAGAGCCCTAACAAACCTTGGGCCTCATTTACAAGAACTGACGCATCGCTGAGTTGTAGCAGCAGTGATTCAAAAAAAGTTATGTTGCTTAAAAAAAGTGTACAATGCCATGCATGCATCGTATTTACAATAAGCTGCTCCATGGCGTAGGGTCCCAGGATGCATCAGAAATACTGATGCATCCGAGGGAAGGATGTGGCAAGGCATCCACTCAAAAACTGACTCATTGCTAAAGTCGGTGTCAGAATTGACGCAGTGTCAGCAGTGCGTCAAAAATTGGGGGATGCGTTTGTTCAGGTTGACAAAGGAGCTTAATATGTGAGGGCCAATGTAAAATGGTGGAATACAACCATCTACACTTTTACATTGGTACTGGATGTAAGAGGTAATGTATGAAGTGGCTATGTGTCACATTATAGTCGGCATAGTCTATGTATGTGTATGCAGAGACCAGAGTATGTGTGACATAGTAAGTGACAGTGTAATGTAAGTGAACATAAGTATATGTTTCTAATTTGAAGTGGAAATATATGTGTTACCTACCTTATGTGTGTAGTTATCTGTTGTCCTTTGGAGTATGCAGACCTGGACTTGGGGACCCATTCCTCCTTGGAGAGTTGACAATTCTGGCCTGTCACTTGCATAAAATACACAACATCACATTGCCTTGCTGCAGTTGATGATGGGATCATAGGTGCCATGGTCCCGGGTTGGTCAAGGGGTCCTACAACATGATTGGCACTTGTGTAGACCTACTACAAACAGTGGGGAGGTGTAAAACAGACATGTTCCAGGATGTGAAGTGACTTCAAATGGACAGATTCCTGTTTTAAAGCCACTGTGTCAGTCCCTACGCCTGAGTTTTGGTGGCACAGGAATTCTGACACATTGCAGACTATGCGTGGCACATCTTGGAGAAGCGTCAAAAAGAGGAAAATCTTGTAAATACCACTGCATCAGTTGTAAGTGCCTTTTTCCGACAGAGCGCCCACTCTGACGCAGCAGGATCCCACGCAGGTGTTTTTTTAATGCAGGGACAGGAAAAGTGACAGATTTGGCCAAATGTGTCACTTGGAAAATATGGAGCTACCACAGTGCTGCATCAAAAGAAATGACATAATGGCAGCGCAAGCTCCTTGTACGTATTTACCTCACTTCCAGCTTTTTCACCCACTGCCTTCTCAGTAAAACCCCCCTTGTAGTCCACATTCTTGTGTAGCAACTTTGCCTCAATTTTTAATGAATCCACTTTAATCCCTACACAAATGTAAGTTGAGTTCCTGCCCCTAAAATCATTTCCATAGCCAGCAATGCTGCCAGTTCCTTCTTTGACTTTTGAAAGTTCACTAAACCACTCCTAACCACCATCTTCCTTATCTGCAGTAATGGAAAAATCAACCAACTAATCAGCCACTGCAGCCATGCCTGTTGAAAAAGTAAAGACCCTTTGCATGAGAGGGCTACATTTTGCAAAAATGTATATAAGACATGTCACAACCATTGCTGAGGCTACAAAAATGGTACCATTAAATTGCAAACCAAACAGTTCAATGTCGCCCAGATACACTGCTAAAATACAATAGGCTGAATTCCACATCTTTGTCCTAATGATTTTGACTCACTTTCTCATTTGCTTTATCAATACTAGCATTATGTACTGAATTCTCGTTCAGGATTAAATCATTTAAAGAAACACCTTCTGGAAATGGCAGGTGATTAAAGAGAACTCACTCTGCATTCTTTAGAATCACTTGGTAATGATGGCACAATTAAATTGTCAAAAGTCAACTAATCAACAGTGGCTCACAACCCTCCCTTTATCAACTTTTTTTCAAACTTCTTCTTTACTACTTTTGGCACTGCTTTCACTTATTGCAGATTTTCCACCCATCGCTTCTCATACACCTCTACACAAAAAACTTCCTTCAATAAACTTTCTGCATCTGTATGTTTGCAGGCTCCTGAAGTACACTTCTCTTTCTCCGACAGAGGCCTTGCTTGAGACACCACCTGGACCTTCCTCCTCCAGCGCACGTCTGAAGTTGATGTTAGTGCTTGATCCACCTGCACAGTGCACTGTGTCCTTGCATTGGTGTTGTTGATCTGTATAGCGGCATGGCACATATGTTGGTCAGGTACTGGCATGGTGGAGAGCTATGCCATTTAGAATGAGCTGAATAACTTGTCAGCCTGTTAGCTCTCCGTCCCCCCATGTGTGCGTGCACTGCAAACCATCTGGGGAACTGGGGTTCATGGCTCATAAGTTACATTAGAAGTATCAATGTGAGGCCACATTTCTGATACTTTTATCTCTCATGTGGGGGGGGGAATAAAATGTGTCCACAACACGTAACGACCATAGAGACCGAAATTGTATAGGCAATTCCTGGTCACAGACAGCAACAGCTTTGGTCACTCAGCACCACATAACTTCCATTCGCAAATACATGAAATGCTGGTCAAATCAAAAGGACAGGGGTCCCCTTCAGAAAACAGGCCAAGTTCACGACTCCTGCATTGGAAAGGCTGTGAAGGAACACCCACTTGCAGATCATTGAATGACTAACAATAGTCTCACATTTGTTTCCGCTGAGAAAGACCTCTGTTTCGCCATTCAGACATTTGTATTCAAAAGGCAACTCCCACTCTTCTTTAATATAGCTATCACCTAGTTGTTTGTACTTGCCCATGGCAAGATGTTTCAGGCATTTTCGAAAAAAGAAAAGTGGAAATGGGCAGATTAATGATGCCATGTAGGAGCCATACTGTTGAAGGACTCTCTGCAACTGTGAAAGGTAACTTTTCTAACTTCTCTATGTGAAGCATGGTGAAACTCGCTTCCCTTTTAGCCATTGTCTGTTGATCCTTAGATAAATTAAAAGCAGTGAACAATTCACTACTGTTAACGTACTTCCATGGAACTCGCCATTTTTCACAGTCTGTAACGTCTAACCTAAATGCATGATGGAACGCAGCTGACTTTGCCCATTATATAAAAGGGACATGGCTGTCTGAATGATATCTATTGTAGACAACACTATTGGGGTCATTCGCCGCCCGCCAAGCGGGAACCGCCAGAATACCGCTGCGCGGTCAAAAGACCGCCGCAGTAATTCTGAGTTTCCCGCTGGGCGGGCGGGCGACCGCCAGAAGGCCGCCCGCCCGCCCAGCGGGAAACCCCCTTCCACGAGGATGCCGGCTCCGAATGGAGCCGGCGGAGTGGAAGGGGTGCGACGGGTGCAGTTGCACCCATCGCGATTTTCAGTGTCTGCTATGCAGGGGCCCCACGACACCCGGCAGGAACAGGATGGCGGTAAGGGGGTCGGAATCCCCATGGCGGCGCTGCAAGCAGCGCCGCCGTGGAGGATTCCCTAGGGCAGCGGGAAACCGGCGGGACACCGCCGGTTTCCCGTTTCTGACCGCGGCTGTACCGCCGCGGTCAGAATGCCCATGGGAGCACCGCCAGCCTGTTGGCGGTGCTCCCGTCATTTTAGCCCTGGCGGTTGTCGACCGCCAGGTTTAGAATGACCCCCTATGTTTGTCAGGGAATTAATCTTGTTGGACAGAGTGTTCATGCCGTTGTCGACAACAGCTAAAGCCTTTTCTAAGTTTTCCTTGTCTATTAGCCTTGAATGCACAGCACCTTCTATCTGTGAAAGCTTCCAGATCTCATTATATATGCCATAGATGAATCTTTTAGAGTGTGGCTTCCTAGGACCTAACAAAAAGTCATGCAAGTCTATATCCTCAGAAAGAGTGTTAAGATGTTCCATAACTGCGGCTAACGTGTTAGTCTGTATCCATTGTTGGCACAGTTTAGCCACACTGTATGTTGTAACTATACCCGGGTGTTGACCCGAGACAAAGCGAGGGTCTGGCCGGATAACCTTAAAACCCCCTGAGGAATTCACAAAACGGGCCTGACACCCATTTGTGTCTATTGGCCCTATTACCCACCCAGCGGGACTGGAAATTGAAGAGTTACAGGTACCAGCCTGAACCTTTGCATCTAGTTCTTCTTCTGTGACATTCAGGAAGGATTGCCAATTATTAAACTTTGCCGGTGTGGGGATACTGGGCGTGTTCATTCCCTTTATTGTTGCTAACCCCATACACAAAGTCTGTTGAATGGTATCATTTAAAAAGATAATTTGCACAGGAATCAGGCACGCTCTAAACAAGCTTACTTACCCTGTATTCGCCAATCTTGTGTTCTCCGTACATTCTTCAAATCAATAGTGTGCTTCCAGTATCCGTAACCTTCAACTGCAAGACGGGAAACAAAGGAGTCTGTATAAATCAATTTTGTGTCAGTTAGCAACATTTCCCTAATTTTTGAAGGAGGCAATTTGAAATAATTCGACCCTGGGTTCTTTTTGTCATGCCCAGAAAAATAAGTAAATTTATCTGAATAACGTCTTGGGCTCTCCACAGGTGGTGTTGAACAGTATTCCCACTGTGTGTAGTTAAGTACTGGTCTATGTCTAGTTGCACGGTGCAGGTAGTAATGTCCCCAGTTGTTATAGCAGAACACTTCCCCATAATCTTTTGTATTTGTGTATACATCATCACTTTCAAATACTGAATAGTCCTTCATTTCAGTTAACATAGAATCAACTGTCTGGACATCCCAATCATCAGATACAACACCAGGTGTAATTACATCGGTCATAGAAATTTTGAAGACATATGGAATTTGAATGACCTCAGTAGGCCCGTGTATATCAAATAGAATGTTGTCCCACACATCAGAAATTGGTACAGCTGAAATGTTCACAAGGGACAAGTCTCCTCGGACCTTATATGAGGAATGATATGGAGTTAAGACTTCATCCACAGGCTCAACAGAATAACATTCAGGAAGGTAATGACCATTATATGTAAAAAGAAAACAGTCACAAAACCAATCCCTAGAAATAATGCAAAAAATATCAAGCAGAACCATAAATAGTTCCATGGGTGAAACTAAATAGTTACTATGGTGGTCATTACAACCCTGGCGGACGGTGTTAAAGATGCAGTAATACCGCAAACAGTCAGACGGAAAAAAAAGGGAATTATGACCCTGGTTGAAACCGCCAACAGAGACAGCCACTTTAACACACCGCCCGCCACGGCGGTACAGACAAGCAGCGCAGCGGTCACCGCCAACAGACAGGCGGAAGACAATGTACCGCCCACAGTATCACAACAGGCCAATCCGCCACCTTTTCCGAGGCGGATTCACCGTGGATAAAAACACGGCGGAAACAGCTTTTGCTATGGGAAAACGCTCACCTTCTACACATCCCACGAGGAACGACGACTCCATGGACCCGGAACTCCAAATACTACCTGCCCTTGTCTTTCTGCTCCTTCACGACCAACAGCGTCGTAGGCGCAGAAGATACCGGTGAGTACTGCATCTGCGACACGGGGGAGGGGGGAGGCAAAAGTTAGGGGGACACCCACCAAACACCCCCACCCCCACCCTTGCATATTACAACATACACACCAATGCAGTCACAAAAAGAACAGTAACAACCCACAATCCCCCCAGAAGAATGCAAAGACAATGCGAATTTCGGTCAAACTTTGTAATGTGCCACTATACATGTCATACAGAAATATACAAATATATGTATTCTAAAATCACTCATATTTACATATACAATCTGAGAAGTAGTGCAGATATGTACACAACAATGTCTGTGCACAAACAGTCCAAAAATGCATGGGCGAGGCCCACAATAGATACCTGACCAAAATCGGAGAGAACACTGCTGGGGCATCATATAGAAACACTACAGGCACCTCAGGGGGAAGGGAAGGGGGGGCACCTCAGCCACATGAATGCAAAGCCAGATCCACGATGGGGCTCCATGCCCATTGATGTATCCTGGGGAGTGCAAAGCCGCAGTCTCTCAAGTCTCTACACTGGGTGGTTTGCCCACTGGACCATCCTGGGGAGTGCAAAGCCACAGTCTCACAAGTCTCTACAGTGGGTGGGTTGCCCACTGTTCAATCCTGGGGAGTGCAAAGCCACAGTGTCACAAGTCTCTACAGTGGGTGGGTTGCCCACTGTTCAATCCTGGGGAGTGCAAAGCCACAGTCTCACAAGTTGATGCAGGTCCATACTGGTACTGGGGGGTGACTGGTGCCCAGACTGGATGAGTCTCCCCGTGAAAGGTAGTGTCCTGTCACTGTCCCAGCTGCACATGGGATAAGGATGCCTGATGTGGTGGGCCATTCATTCCTACCCGGCGCATTGCCCTGTTCAGCGGTGCTTTGCCATGGCGGTCTTTGCCCTGTTCAGCGGTGCTTTGACATGGGGGTTCAGGAATGTTCAGTGGTGCTTTGCCATGGCGGTCTTTGCCCTGTTCAGCGGTGCTTTGACATGGCGGTTCTGGACTGTTCAGCGGTGCTTTGCCATGGCGGTTCTGATACGGACATTAGTGTGTGGCATGACGATCTCCATACTGGACATTGGTGTGTGGCATGACAATTTCCACACTGGACATTGGTGTGTGGCATGACGATCTCCATACTGGACATTGGTGTGTGGCATGACGTTCCATCATTGCCCAGCGGGGCTGTGGCATCCTGGCCCCGCCTGGGCTGTGACTCCGGCGGTGGTTTCTGGACCAGTGATGATACTTGGGCCCTCCTGGGCACTGACTCTGCCGGTGGTCTCTGGACTAGTGACGATACTTGAGCCCTCCTGGGCACTGACTCTGCCGGTGGTCTCTGGACCAGTGACGATACTTGAGCCCTCCTGGGCACTGACTCTGCCGGTGGTCTCTGGACCAGTGACGATACTTGAGCCCTCCTGGGCACTGACTCTGGCGGTGGTCTCTGGACCAGTGACGATACTTGAGCCCTCCTGGGCTGTGACTCTGGCGGTGGTCTCTGGACCAGTGACGATACTTGAGCCCTCCTGGGCTGTGACTCTGGCGGTGGTCTCTGGACCAGTGACGATACTTGAGCCCTCCTGGGCACTGATTCTGGCGGTGGTCTCTGGACCAGTGACGATACTTGAGCCCTCCTGGGCACTGACTCTGGCGGTGGTCTCTGGACCAGTGACGATACTTGAGCCCTCTTGGGCTGTGACTCTGGCGGTGGTCTCTGGACCAGTGACGATACTTGAGCCCTCCTGGGCTGTGACTCTGGCGGTGGTCTCTGGACCAGTGACGATACTTGAGCCCTCCTGGGCACTGATTCTGGCGGTGGTGTCTGGACCAGTGACGATACTTGAGCCCTCCTGGGCTGTGACTCTGGCGGTGGTCTCTGGACCAGTGACGATACTTGAGCCCTCTTGGGCTGTGACTCTGGTGGTGGTCTCTGGACCAGTGACGATACTTGAGCCCTCCTGGGCACTGACTCTGGCGGTGGTCTCTGGACCAGTGACGATACTTGAGCCCTCCTGGGCACTGACTCTGGCGGTGGTCTCTGGACCAGTGACGATACTTGAGCCCTCCTGGGCACTGACTCTGGCGGTGGTCTCTGGACCAGTGACGATACTTGAGCCCTCCTGGGCTGTGACTCTGGCGGTGGTCTCTGGACCAGTGACGATACTTGAGCCCTCCTGGGCTGTGACTCTGGCGGTGGTCTCTGGACCAGTGACGATACTTGAGCCCTCCTGGGCACTGACTCTGGCGGTGGTCTCTGGACCAGTGACGATACTTGAGCCCTCCTGGGCTGTGACTCTGGCGGTGGTCTCTGGACCAGTGACGATACTTGAGCCCTCCTGGGCACTGACTCTGGCGGTGGTCTCTGGACCAGTGACGATACTTGAGCCCTCTTGGGCTGTGACTCTGGCGGTGGTCTCTGGACCAGTGACGATACTTGAGCCCTCCTGGGCACTGACTCTGCCGGTGGTCTCTGGACCAGTGACGATACTTGAGCCCTCCTGGGCACTGACTCTGGCGGTGGTCTCTGGACCAGTGACGATACTTGAGCCCTCCTGGGCACTGACTCTGCCGGTGGTCTCTGGACCAGTGACGATACTTGAGCCCTCCTGGGCACTGACTCTGCCGGTGGTCTCTGGACCAGTGACGATACTTGAGCCCTCCTGGGCACTGACTCTGGCGGTGGTCTCTGGACCAGTGACGATACTTGAGCCCTCCTGGGCTGTGACTCTGGCAGTGGTCTCTGGACCAGTGACGATACTTGAACCCTCCTGGGCACTGACTCTGGCGGTGGTCTCTGGACCAGTGACGATACTTGAGCCCTCCTGGGCTGTGACTCTGGCGGTGGTCTCTGGACCAGTAACGATACTTGAGCCCTCTTGGGCACTGACTCTGGCAGTGGTCTCTGGACCAGTGACAATACTTGAGCCCTCCTCGGCTGTGACTCTGGTGGTGGTCTCTTGACCAGTGACGATACTTGAGCTCTCCTGGACTGTGACTCTGGCGGTGGTCTCTGGACCAGTGACGATACTTGGGCCCTCCTGGGCACTGACTCTGGCGGTGGTCTCTGGACCAGTGACGACGGTGCTGGCGGTTGTGTCTGGACCGCCGGAAATAATGGTGCACTTCTCCGCCGTGACACTCACAACAGGCTGGGCAGACTTCTTCTGGACCTTCCCCACCTTTTTTGGAGTTACAGCTGACTCACCAATCGCCTTCGATCCCATTTCACTTGTTGTCCCACCAGGAGTCTTGACACGGTCCCGTCGTCCACTCCCCAATTTTGGAGCCTTTACAGGGGGTGGGCTGCCAGTGTCTTGGCTCCGGGTCCTACTGCCTGCCCTGGTGGCCGGTGCACTCCAAAAACCTGGAACACGCACCACTGGTACTGGAGGCTTTTTTGCTGAGGCGCTACGACGGGACTGATGAATTGGAGGGAGGGTGGGGCAAAAAGGTCAATTTGACAGAGGGCCAGTTTCTGACGAACACTGGGATGGGTAGCTGGAGGGGGTCTGGGAGTGGAGGAAGAGGAGGTGGTTGTAGGAGGTGTCACTTTAGCTGTTTTGGGTGCAGGTGCTGGTACTGGAGGCTGTCGTGAGGTGGATGGATGTTGGGTGAGTGATTGCCGGCGTTTGGGTACTTTGGGAGGGGGCGTCACAGACACACTGGGAGAGGACACAGGGGACGTGTAAATGGCAGTGGAGGTGGTGAGTGCAGGTGAGCGGCGTGTGGTGCTGGGTGTCCTGGTGCGAGTCCTAGTGCCTGTAGATGTGGTGCATGCAGGTGTGTGTAGACGAGACTGGGAGGGAGGAGGGAGAAGAGGAGGAGGGGGACACAGTGGAGACAGTGGATGTTGCTGTGTCTGTATGGGTGTGATGCTTGTGTGAGTGCCTGTGGGATGTGTGGTGCCTATGTTTACCTGAGCAACTTGTGTGTGTTGACTTGCGTGCATGCTGGTCTGTAGGTGTGCTTGGGATGGGCTGGGGTACAGGGGATTGGGTCTGGGTGGAGGAAGTTGGAGGGGGGAGGCTGGACACAGGGACAATTGCTGCCATCAGTGCTGAGGCCAGAGATTGCAGGGTTCGCTGAAGGGCAGCCTGACCAGAATGAATGCCCTCCAGGAATGCATTTCTGTGTTGCAACGCCCTTTCTACACCCTGGATGGCATTCACAATGGTAGACTGCCCAACAGTGAGTGACCTGAGGAGGTCAATGGCCTCCTCACTGAGGGCAGCAGGGGTGACTGGGGCAGGGCCTGAGGTGCCTGGGGCTATGGTGATGCCCACCCTCCTGGGTGAGCGGGCACGGGGCGAACGCTGAGGGGCTGCTGGGAGGGCGGTGCTGGTAGGGGGGGTGGCGGCTGTACCTGTAGAAGTGGGGCGCACAGATGGTGCCGCCACCACAGGGGAGCTCACATCGGCGGACGAGTCTGTGTCGCTGGTTGGTGATCCGGTGGCCGACGTGAAGCTCCCCTCGCCCTCCGTCCCACTGGTGTATTCCGAGTCTGTGGTGTGGCCCTCCATGGCCATGTGGGATGCAGCTCCCTCGTGCTCCGGTGCCACTGTACCTCCGCCTGTTGATGCTGATGTACAAAAGGACAGGGAGAGCAGGAAAAGGGGGGGAGACAGAACAAAGAGAGTTTTAGTGCATGGCATACCGCTACCGTTGGCGGACAAGACAGACGCAGCAGCCCCATGCACAACGCCGCTCTCCTGCCCTCTGCACATGCAATTTCATGGATATGGCCTACATGGCAATGGTGGAAATCTGCGCACATGGATACCACAGGGGCAACTATACCTCAACTTGCTAATTTACTGAGGTGGAGTAGAGTGCCACATGGCCTACATTACGGAGGGGCCTTGCCTAACTAACTCGCCCTGGCCTACGGACACCCACAGCCCACCTCCCCACCCAGACACCTCCACTGCACGCAAAGTCCACAGAATGAGGTTGTACTCACCCCCTTGTGTCTGCTGTGATGTCCTTAAGCGCCCATCCAACTCCGGGTAGGCCACCGCCAGGATCCGGAACATTAGGGGGGTCATGGTACGACGGGCACCCCTCCCACGTTGGGAGGCCATCCCCAGCTGAGCCTCCGCCGTCTTCTTGCTGCAGCGGCGAATGTCCTCCCATCTCTTCCGGCAGTGGGTGCCCCGTCTCTGGTGGGCCCCCAGGGTCCGGACCTCCTTGGCGATGGCGCGCCAAATGTCCCTCTTCTGGTGGGCGCTGACCTACATGACATGCACAAGGGAAGAGGAACAGTCATTACCAATTGCACCATCAATGTGTGTGGCCCCCTCCATACTCTGACCATGTGGCACATTTATTCCCATGCTTTACTGTAGTATGACTTCTGCCCCTTTCCCTCTTCCACCCAGCCCTGTCCACCCAGGCCTAGCCCCTACAACGTGCTCCCTGTGTGCTAACCTGTTGGTCTGGAGGACCGTAGAGTAGCGTGTACTGGGGGAGGACCCCATCCACAATTTTCTCCAACTCCTGTGCAGTGAAGGCAGGGGCCCTTTCCCCAGACGCAGCAGCCATCGTCGCTTCCAGACCGAGGTCACAGCAGCACTAGCAGTGTAGGTCCTCTCCTGTCGAAGGTCAGGTATCTAGTGATTCAACAGATAGAAAATGGTGGTGACGTCTGCGGCGGTGACGTCCGCGGCGGGGCGCATCATCACCGCCGGCGCACCTGTTCATTGGCTCCTGGGACCCATAGGGTCCAATGTTAACCAATGCAGCATTGCGCCGCGCTCTTTGACCGCCTACCGCGACGGTGTGCAACGCCAGCGAGGTTACCCCACAATCCCATTGTCCCAGTTCAGAGGTCAGGCAGCCGCCATTTCAGGGGCCCACATGGATTCATTTTCAACTGCGTCACACATATTGAGGCCTACACTCAACACACATACAGGAAGGGTTTATTGTCTGGTCTACTCTTGTGTGTTACTGTGGGTACATACCTGGAGGAATAATGACTGTTTCTTCGCTGTTGTCCTTCGTAGGCACTGTCAGCTGGGACATATGAGAAGATGGCGGAATCCTCCGGTGTACCGACCGCTGGTGGACCTGTTGACAATGGAAGAGAGACATTTAATTGTGACCTACAGGTTTGACAGTGCCACAATCTAGGAACTATGTACCCAGTTGGAGCCAGACCTGATGTCACCAATCCGCCATCCGACTGGAATCCCCCCTGACGTGCAGGTGCTGTCAGTGCTCCATTTCCTTGCAAGTGGGTATTTTCAGACAACAGTGGCCATGGCATCAGGGATGTCCCAGTCTATGTTTTCCAACCTGTTGTCCAGAGTGTTGTCTGCCCTGCTGAAACACGTAAGGAGATACATCATTTTCCCTGAGGTGGAGGATTTGCCTACAGTGAAAGGTGACTTCTATGCCCTTGGACATATCCCCAACGTCATAAGTGCCATTGATGGGACCCATGTAGCTCTGGTCCCCCCCGCAGGAGTGAACAGGTGTACAGGAACAGGAAGAGTTATCATTCCATGAATGTCCAGATGGTCTGTTTGGCAGACCAGTACATCTCGCAGGTAAATGCTATGTTCCCTGGCTCTGTGCATGACGCCTACATCCTGCGGAATAGCAGCATCCCTGATATGATGGGTGAACTCCAGATGCACCGTGTATGGCTATTGGGGGACTCTGGTTACCCCAACCTTTCCTGGCTATTGACCCCAGTGAGGAATACCAGGACCAGGGCAGAGGAACTGTACAATGAGGCCCATGGGCAGACTAGGAGGGTTATCGAGCGCACCTTCGGCCTTCTTAAGGCCAGGTTCAGGTGCCTCCATATGACAGGTGGATCCCTATTCTACTCACCGAAGAAGGTGTGCGACATCATCATCGCCTGCTCCATGCTCCATAGCTTGGCATTACCACCAGGTGCCTTTTCTGCAGGAGGATGATCCAGATGACGGTGTTGTAGCAGCTGTGGAGCCTGTGGAGAGTGATGAGGATGAAGCTGAGGAAGACGAAAACGACAACAGGGAGTCAGTCATACAGCAATATTTCCAGTGAGACACAGGTGAGAACATTTTCTTTTTTACCATTACATTAACTTTCACACATCTACCTCTATCCTGTACCGACATTTCACTCACTATTTGTTAACTGAGTTGTCCCCTTCCATTTCAGTTTCACAAATGTGGTAACCTACGTGTCAACTGTTTGCATCCTTGAAGGGCTTGTGATGTGTGACATAGGTATGTTAGCCTTCCAATGGGTAACTGTAGGAAGTTGGCTCTGTATGTGCTATTTCAAAGTAAGGAATAGCATGCACAGAGTCCAAGGGTTCCCCTTAGAGGTAAAATAGTGGTAAAAATAGATAATACTAATGCTCTATTTTGTGGTAGTGTGGTCGAGCAGTAGGCTTATCCAAGGAGTAGTGTTAAGCATTTGTTGTACATACACATAGACAATAAATGAGGTACACACACTCAGAGACAAATCCAGCCAATAGGTTTTTATATAGAAAAATATCTTTTCTTAGTTTATTTTAAGAACCACAGGTTCAAATTCTACATGTAATATCTCATTCGAAAGGTATTGCAGGTAAGTACTTTAGGAACTTCAAATCATCAAAATTGCATGTATACTTTTCAAGTTATTGACAAATAGCTGTTTTAAAAGTGGACACAGTGCAATTTTCACAGTTCCTAGGGGAGGTAAGTATTTGTTAGGTTAACCAGGTAAGTACGACACTTACAGGGCTCAGTTCTTGGTCCAAGGTAGCCCACCGTTGGGGGTTCAGAGCAACCCCAAAGTCACCACACCAGCAGCTCAGGGCCGGTCAGGTGCAGAGTTCAAAGTGGTGCCCAAAACACATAGGCTAGAATGGAGAGAAGGGGGTGCCCCGGTTCCGGTCTGCTTGCAGGTAAGTACCCGCGTCTTCGGAGGGCAGACCAGGGGGGTTTTGTAGGGCACCGGGGGGGACACAAGTCCACACAGAAATTTCACCCTCAGCAGCGCGGGGGCGGCCGGGTGCAGTGTAGAAACAAGCGTCGGGTTTTCAATGTTAGTCTATGAGAGATCTCGGGATCTCTTCAGCGCTGCAGGCAGGCAAGGGGGGGATTCCTCGGGGAAACCTCCACTTGGGCAAGGGAGAGGGACTCCTGGGGGTCACTTCTCCAGTGAAAGTCCGGTCCTTCAGGTCCTGGGGGCTGCGGGTGCAGGGTCTCTCCCAGGCGTCGGGACTTTAGGTTCAAAGAGTCGCGGTCAGGGGAAGCCTCGGGATTCCCTCTGCAGGCGGCGCTGTGGGGGCTCAGGGGGGACAGGTTTTGGTACTCACAGTATCAGAGTAGTCCTGGGGTCCCGCCTGAGGTGTCGGATCTCCACCAGCCGAGTCGGGGTCGCCGGGTGCAGTGTTGCAAGTCTCACGCTTCTTGCGGGGAGCTTGCAGGGTTCTTTAAAGCTGCTGGAAACAAAGTTGCAGCTTTTCTTGGAGCAGGTCCGCTGTCCTCGGGAGTTTCTTGTCTTTTCGAAGCAGGGGCAGTCCTCAGAGGATGTCGAGGTCGCTGGTCCCTTTGGAAGGCGTCGCTGGAGCAGGATCTTTGGAAGGCAGGAGACAGGCCGGTGAGTTTCTGGAGCCAAGGCAGTTGTCGTCTTCTGGTCTTCCGCTGCAGGGGTTTTCAGCTGGGCAGTCCTTCTTCTTGTAGTTGCAGGAATCTAATTTTCTAGGGTTCAGGGTAGCCCTTAAATACTAAATTTAAGGGCGTGTTTAGGTCTGGGGGGTTAGTAGCCAATGGCTACTAGCCCTGAGGGTGGGTACACCCTCTTTGTGCCTCCTCCCAAGGGGAGGGGGTCACAATCCTAACCCTATTGGGGGAATCCTCCATCTGCAAGATGGAGGATTTCTAAAAGTTAGAGTCACTTCAGCTCAGGACACCTTAGGGGCTGTCCTGACTGGCCAGTGACTCCTCCTTGTTTTTCTCATTATTTTCTCCGGCCTTGCCGCCAAAAGTGGGGCCTGGCCGGAGGGGGCGGGCAACTCCACTAGCTGGAGTGTCCTGCTGGGTTGGCACAAAGGAGGTGAGCCTTTGAGGCTCACCGCCAGGTGTGACAATTCCTGCCTGGGGGAGGTGTTAGCATCTCCACCCAGTGCAGGCTTTGTTACTGGCCTCAGAGTGACAAAGGCACTCTCCCCATGGGGCCAGCAACATGTCTCGGTTTGTGGCAGGCTGCTAAAACTAGTCAGCCTACATAGATAGTCGGTTAAGTTTCAGGGGGCACCTCTAAGGTGCCCTCTGTGGTGTATTTTACAATAAAATGTACACTGGCATCAGTGTGCATTTATTGTGCTGAGAAGTTTGATACCAAACTTCCCAGTTTTCAGTGTAGCCATTATGGTGCTGTGGAGTTCGTGTTTGACAGACTCCCAGACCATATACTCTTATGGCTACCCTGCACTTACAATGTCTAAGGTTTTGTTTAGACACTGTAGGGGTACCATGCTCATGCACTGGTACCCTCACCTATGGTATAGTGCACCCTGCCTTAGGGCTGTAAGGCCTGCTAGAGGGGTGTCTTACCTATACTGCATAGGCAGTGAGAGGCTGGCATGGCACCCTGAGGGGAGTGCCATGTCGACTTACTCATTTTGTTCTCACTAGCACACACAGGCTTGTAAGCAGTGTGTCTGTGCTGAGTGAGGGGTCTCTAGGGTGGCATAAGACATGCTGCAGCCCTTAGAGACCTTCCTTGGCATCAGGGCCCTTGGTACTAGAAGTACCAGTTACAAGGGACCTATCTGAATGCCAGGGTGTGCCAATTGTGGATACAATGGTACATTTTAGGTGAAGGAACACTGGTGCTGGGGCCTGGTTAGCAGGGTCCCAGCACTCTTCTCAGTCAAGTCAGCATCAGTATCAGGCAAAAAGTGGGGGGTAACTGCAACAGGGAGCCATTTCTTTACAGTAACCCATTATGAAACTGTAATTGATAATACAGATTTACAAATCATAGACTGTCTCCATTATTTATTAGTGTTTCAAGGGTGTTTATTTAAGTGCAAAAAAATGAAGGGGGGTTGTAAAATGGTGATGGGTGATGGTGGAGGAATGTCCATGGCAGAGTCCAGTCTATTAGTCTCACAGGTACATTGCACATCTGGGCATTGGAAGTTGAGCTGGGTCAGTTCCGATTTGGGCAGGGTAACAAAGTGGGACAGTGGGGGGACAATCAAGGTGGTCTTATTTCCTGGCGGGGGTCTTGCCATCTTGCTCTGTCCTGTTCCTGGATCTCAGGGCCCGCTTGCGTGGTGGTTGTCCGTCTGCAGGGGATGGGGTGCTGGTGTGTTGGTCCTGTGGCAGGGCGTCCTGTCCACTAGCGCCGGGGAGGTGGTGGGCATTTCATCGTCGTGGCTAGTGTCAGGTGCCCCTTGGAATGCCACGGTGTCCGTCAAGGTCTTTTAAATGTCCGTCAGCACCCCTACGATGGTGCCCAGGGTGGAGCCGATGGTCCTGAGCTCCTCCCTGAACCCCAAATATTTTTCCTCCTGCAGACGCAGGGTCTCCTGCAACTTGTCCAGGACCGTGGCCATCGTCTCCTGGGAGTGGTGGTATGCTCCCATGATGGAGGAGAGGGCCTCGTTGAGAGTTGGTTCTCTTGGCCTGTCCTCCCTCTGTCGCACCGCAGCCCTCCCAGTTCCCCTGTGTTCCTGTGCCTCCGTCCCCTGGACCGTGTGCCCACTACCACTGCCCCCAGGTCCCTGTTGTTGTTGGGGTGGTGGGTTACCCTGGGTGCCCTGTAGTGGTGGACACACCGCTGATTGACCTGTCCTGGGTAGGGAGGTTTGGGCCCGCTGGGTGGGTGCTGTGCTGGTGTTACCAGAGGGTGTAAGCTTGGTGTTGGGCTGTGGCTGGGCAAGGGGAACCGACTGTCCTGAGGCCCACGATGGTCCGGGCTGGTCATCAAGATCCAGTGGGGCAGAGCTGCTGTCGTCACTGTGGGCCTCTTCTGGGGGTGGAGTGGTGTTGTCTGGACCCTCTGGTGTGGTGACGTTCCTTCGGGTTCCTGCGAGGGTATAAGTACATGATTATTGCATGTGTGTGTTTCATGGTGTGCAATGGTTGGGTGTGCGTGAACCCCAGTGCAGGCATTCCTGTGGGGGGGCTTGTGTGCTGTGGTTGGGGGGTGTTCTGGGTCTGTGCAGTGGGCATGCTTTGGTGATGGGTGTCCATGCTTAGTTATGTCATGCAGGTCTTGGGGTTGGGATGGGTGGTTGGTGTCATGGGTAGATAGGTGAGGATTTGGGGTGATAGGGGAGGGTGTGATGGTGGGGGTGTGTGATATCATGCAGGTAGGGTGGGGGTTATGATGGTTAAGATTTGACTTACCAGTGTCCGTTCCTCCAACGACTCCTCCGAGGCCCTCAGGATGCGAGATGGACAAGACTTGCTCCTCCCATGTTGTTAGTTGTGGGGGAGGAGGTGGGGGTCCGCCGCCAGTCCGCTGTACCTCGATGTGGTGCCTGGATACTGTTGAATGCACCATCCCCCGTAGGTCGTTCCACCTCTTCCTGATGTCCTCCCTATTTCTTGGGTGCTGTCCCACAGCGTTGACCCTGTCCACTATTCTTTGCCATAGCTCCATCTTCCTGGCTATGGATGTGTGCTGTACCTGTGAGCCAAATAGCTGTGGCTCTACCCGGATGATTTCCTCCACCATGACCCTGAGCTCCTCCTCGGAGAAGCGGGGGTGTCTTTGGCGTGACATGGGGTGGTGTGTGTGATGTGTGGGGTGGTTTATGTGTTGATGAGTGTGGTGAGTGTAGTGGTATGTGGTGTTTTGTGCTTGGCTGTTGCGTGGGTGATGGTGTTGTGTGCCTCTGTGTGATGGGGTTGTCTGTTCTGTGCTATCTCTCTGGCCTTCGTTCGTGAATTGTGGTCGTAGGGGTTTGTGGGTGATGTGGGTGTGTGTTTTATATTGTGTTGGGTGTGTGGGAGTGGTGTGTGTATGTGTATCAGGTGTGTGTATATGTAATTCTCCAATGTGGCGGTGTTTTGGATATGTGTGTGTATTTTGAGCGCGGCGGTGTGTACCGCCAATGGAATATCACGGTTGAAAGACCGCCGCGTGGATTCGTGGGTCGTAATGGCATGGGCGTGTTTCTGTTGGCGTGGAGGTGGAGGATTTGTTTCCGCATGTTTATCACTGACCTTTGGTGTGGCGGTATTGTGTGGGTGTCTGAATTTCAGCGGATTCCGTGATGTGTGTCATAATAGCTGTGGCGGTCTACCGCGGCCGCGGCGGTGCATTGGCAGTCTTCTGCACGGCGGTAAGCGCCTTATACCGCCAATGTTGTAATGACCCCCTATGTGTCTTTGAAACATTTTCAATCACAGGAGTGGATGAGTCTGAAGAAAAGTCATCAATATTGATGAAGTAACCAGAAGCAGTCTCTGCAAATGCAGGAGCAGGTGCATTACCAGTGGATGGATTCACTTCACGTGGAGACTCATAGTAGATGATGTTGTCAGTCTGTGTTGTATTGTTGTAAAAACAGCCAAATCTTGGACAGGTGCTGCAGTTGAAGTGGCAAATGGAATCAGCAAGAGCTCATTTTCCGCCCTCCTCATGGCCAAGGAGGTATTTGTAGCATCATTGGACATGCTTGTGTAATCAGGAGTAGTATTGTTATTTCTACTTTGAAGAGGAATGTCCTGTTGGGTAGTGAGAGGGGACTGGGAACTGCCCAAGGGACCTCGGGGTCTGCTGTGCAGGATCAGCCACATGGTGAAGTTTGACGTCATCAATGGAAATGAATCTGTTTTATTTGGTACTAGGCAGTGGTGGTAAGATGACAGTTCTGGTGCCTTTTACTCCCAGGACTGGGACCGGTGCTCTGTAGGATGGACTGAATTCCTTCTTTACAGCAATCTTCTCACAAACCAGATCCTCGACTTTAAGAATTCAGCCAGTGGAAGTTGTTTGTAAATCCCTTATTCCTAAGGTGGCAGCACTGGTGGATGATTTATCATCACAAATTTGCTGAAGCTCCTGTAAAACAGTGAGACCTTCATTTATGTCAAAAGGTGTATCTTGTGCCACCAAACCAGGGCCATCAAGATCTGGGACATACATAAGTATTGCAAAGAGAAGCTCATAGGGAGTGCATCCCCCCCAAGGACCGCCTTGGCAGATTATTCAGTGCTGTCTGGACCCCATATAGGTGATGAAGCCAGCTACGGCCAGAACCTAATATTCTAGCTGTTGAGGACTGCTTTAGATCACGGTTCTTCTTCTCCATGACTGAATTTCCCTTGGGATGTTATGGTGAGGAGCAATGGAGTTCAACACCCATCGTCCCCGTGGTGTCTGTGAATGTCTTGGTGGCAAAGGCAGGGCTCTGTTCCAAATGGAATGCTGCAACCGCATATGTACCTATAAAGATCAGCAAGTCTTTTATAACAGTTCCAGCACCAGCCGACCGTTGTGGCCATACCCAAAGAAATCTAGAACAAGTATCTACAGCAACTAAGATGTATTTGTATGCACCATCAGGTTGGAGCGGACTGCAGTGGTCCAGGTACACACATTGTAGTGGCCCATTGGACACTAAGAGGGATGTCTGCGGTGGGCGTTTGATGTTGGAGCCCTTAATTTGCTGGCAAATGTCACAACAAAAGATGTACAGTTGTGTCTGTTTGCATAGACCTGGCCACCAGAAGTGTTTCTGTAGGAGTGTTACCGTGGCTGAAATACTAGCATGAGCAGAAGCGACACCTTCATGCAATGCTTTTATTAGGTCTAATCTCTAGTGTTGGTTGGGGATCGCTCGCTCTCCAACCCCAGGACTTGTTGCGTAGGCAACGTCCTGTGCACTGATGTGGTAAGAATATTTTGTAGGGTATGCTTTTGGAAGAGGCTTGCCCTCAGCCATAGCTTTCACAGCAGTCAGAATTTCATTATCCAATCTTGCCTGAGAATGAGTCACTGCAGCCACAGAAGCCGTAGCTACTGCATATTTGGCTGCTTTATCAGCCAAAGTGTTGCCGATAACGTGTATTCCTACACGTTGGTGGCCCAATGTATGTACTACATGGACACAATGTAGCTTATCCTTGAGATCAGCCACTCTCCCCCACAGAGTTCTGTGTTTTATGGTGTTCCGTTTAGAGTCTCTGAGCCCGTTCAATCGCCAATGCTTAAGATAATCATTGTATGACTGGACGCAGTAGTGTGAGTCACAGACAATCAAAGTCCGTAGTTCTGGCTCTGTGTGTTCAAGCGCTAAAATAAGGGCTTTGAGTTCAGCCAACTGAGCTGTGCAGTTCCCTAGGGTCTGCATGTAGGTATTGTGAGGGTGGAATACACCATCCTTCATCACTCCGCTCACAACTGTGCAAGCGGCTGAATATTGATGTTTGGTACCTACAGCTGGTTGTTTATTATTTTTATTTTTTTTGTCCTCATAAGGAGTCCCGCCACTCTGTTCGAGGGTCATCAACCTGCTTCCAGCATGGTGATCCAGTTTAAACAGGTCAAACCTAAGCAGACACAGCTCTTCACCTCTCCCGGACATAACCAATGCTCATTAGCATGACAGACCCACAGTACATTCCAAAACAATCAAAGAAAGAAAACTGTAGGAATTGATCACACCACAAGCTTGGGAGGGAAAGAGGGGGAAAGGAGAAGGAGTAATCATAAGACTATATACCAAGAGTAATTCCATTTTGCCGAACATTTTCCCAGATGACCCAACATTCATCATTATTACCCATCGAGCCACTATGTTCTAAACAGGAAAAATAATCTATAGAAAACAACCAATCAGAAACATTCGGAGGTGTGGGCATAATCTATTTTAAACATATTTGTCTCCTAGTCAGCAGTATCAACAGAAACAATATGCACTTGTACGGCCTGGAGTGCTTCTGGTCCCATGAGGAACCAGGAGAGACCCCAAAAAACACTAAAGAGGGGGTCACTTCCACCTCGATACTTATAAACTGTTTAAGTAAACCATTAATCCAAGACCAAAAGATACCTAAGTTAGGACAGCTCCAGAACATTTGTATGCCATTTGTATTAAGCTCACCACATCGTGGACACTTTCTTTCTGACTTCCCTAAAGTGGATAACTTCTGGGGGGACCAATAGACCCTGTGCATCATAAACAAGTGATTCTTTTTCAAGGCGGCTGATCTAGTTACCGACCAGAGCATAGAGCTTGACGATTCCCAGGTATGTGCTATATCTAAGTCTGGCAAAACCTTTCCCCATTTCTTTTCGGGAAGCGAAGCCACTGAATCTGAAGCATCAAGCAACGCCTGATACCAGACAGAGATTTCTTTATGAACCAAGACCGAGGATAATTTCTCTTCCCAGTAATTATACACACACCCTTTCTCTTGAAGGGAGGCCGCCCAGCTCGCTAACTGCAAATATTTAAACTTTGAGAGCTTATGGTCTGTTAATTCCTCAAGTCTTGACCAGGGCACCAACTTGGTCTCCTCCAGAATTTGTCCCCACCTCGTCACTCCCTTTAATGCAAGGGCCAGTTTATCTAAAAGAAGCTTGGGAGTACCGGGAGAATCCCAGACCGGAGCCCGGGGACTCGCAAAACTTGGTGTACCAACCACCACACTCTAGCAGCGTCCTTAAGAAGCTTCAGACAAATCTTTTTAAAGAATTTCAGATGGCCAAACTTATACAGAACGAAACTGCAGGCCCTGAAAACTCTTGAGTCACTGCGCCCTAAAAGGAAGTGTATTTAGAACTGTCCCGTAACAAAATCCTAACATTCTTCAGATGAAAAGCCAAGTAGTATTTATAAAAATCTGGAGCCGCAATCCCCCCTTTTCCCTTGGACCTACACAATTTTTGCCAGGCGATCCTAACCCCTCTAGAGGACCTACAGCTGGTTGTGTTGAACCATCCGTGTATATGACAGTATGGTATCTGTCAAGTGGCAAAATATCTAGAGGAGTGGGGTACTCCTGTTTGTGTTGGATAAATTCTTGTGTCTGAAGTTTGGGTTCAAAGATGTAATCAACATCGGTGGCAGTCAGGGAGGTTGCCCACTGAATTCAGCGTGGATGTTATGCTTTAGCATTAGGAACGCTTGCTTTGGTGACGGCCTCTAAGGCTGGCACCGGGGTAATGACTATAATGCGTTTCCCTTGGGCAAGTGGCCTCTCCTTAATGACAACCATTTGAACTGCAGTTAGAATTTTTTCTGTGAGTGCAAAAGGTTTATCTGCATTGGAGTATAAATGTGATTTATATGCTATGGGCACCGTGTCGCCCTCGTTAAAGGTGACATAAGTGAACCAAATGGCATCAGCAAATATTCTGATGACCAAATTTGTTTTATTGTCACGAGTGTGCAAGTGTTTTGCTTCTAGAATGTCCTGTTGTAATTCCCTAAGGATGCGTGTGTGTTCAATTGTCCAGTGTCTGCTAGAAAAATCAGGGCGTATTAAGTTATAAAGTGGCTTCATACGTTGTGCATTGCCAGGAATGTATGTTCTGCCAATGTTAAAGAAACCAAGAAAGGACAGTAGTTTCGTTAGAGTGCTAGGTGGGTCGAGTTGAGCACATTTTTCAGAAGGTGCGGGGCCAAGCTCTTCTCGCGTTTGATAGCTTGTATCCCAGGAACAATACACTGAGAAAGGCTATTTTTAAATTGAATTTGTAGCCAAGGGCTGCTAATCCTAAAACGATCCGATCGACCCTGGCAACATGAATGTTGAGGTCGTCGTCTGTGAGCTAGATGTCATCCATGTAGGATAACGCCTCAGGATCAATATAATGTAATATTGATGTAACACAGGCTGGGAACAGCCCTGGGCTATTCTTGTAGAATTGGGGCAAATGACAGAAGCGTTTTGTAAACCAAATGAGAATGCACTCAAGTCCTGACTTTCATGTGCTAAGTTTTGGCAGAAAAAAACGTTGGAAATATCCAACGTTGTATTGTTTGTGCACTTTGTTGTTAATTAGTGCTATGCTATGTGAATTTTGTATATCGTACGTATGTACAAGACTGTGTAAGTGTCTGTAATCTAAGACTATTCTGTAGGAATGGTCTGGCTTTGCAACGGGGAACAACGGGTTATTCATTGCAGAGAAAAAGCACTCAATTACTCCCTGGTACACAAGCTGAGTGAGGATCTCCCTCACTGGAGCTTTTGCTTCATGTTTAACAGGTATTGTGGCTGAGGCTGGGGTGTAGTCCTGATAGGTATCACATGACAAGGAGAGTCCTTGTCCCAACCCATGATTGTGGTACAACGCAGGTGCCTGCGCTAAAGCACAGCTGACAGCGTAGGCTTGTTTTACCGCTTCTGGATCAAGATCAGAGAAAGAAGGCAAAATGGCATCTTTCCCATGTGGGAGTATACGGACATGCTCTGGTGGCCAGTCCCCCTCGGCCATCAGGATATCACAACTAAGTTCATCCCAGAATATCACACCAATGGTGCGCTTTACGTCTCCCTCAATTTGGACTTTTAAACATAAACCCTGTCGGGTGGGAGGATGCACCCGTCCGCAGTCCCAACTGTAATGTAATCGCTGGTTGCGCTCACATCCAGATGATCTTTCAGACTCTGGCGACATATTGTGACCTCTGCTATGCGGTCTAACAGTGTCACTGCCCACGTCTTGTTCTTCAGCAATGTTCTCAAGTGTGCTGGCATTTTTAACTGCCAGTGCTGCCACCTTTTTCTTTTTAAACTGTGGCTTTTGTTGTGGGGACTTATTTTTTTTTTTGTCTGAAGACTGTGATGAGTCTTTCTCCTGTTTCACGTATTCAGGACATCAATCAGGACGACCCCCTCTCTCGCTACATCTATCAGATGTGTCCTGAAAGGAATGAGAGGGACGTGAACCAGTATAACTGTCTTGAGCTTTTATAATTTCTCTATTTCTGAGAGTATATCTCCTGTTGGAGTTCTCCGGGTGTGGAGAATCTGCTCTCTGACTTCGTCTATCTTTAAATTGTTTTTGTTTATCCCAGCACCTCCCAAACTATCCCTTCCTATACTGGTATAGGTGTCGGAAATAATTTTTGGTAACTGTTTCTCCTGGTCCAAGTGTGGAATCGCTGGGAGATGCTGGCTTATAGCCAGTGCTATTGTTTCCCCTTTAATATTACTGAGTATGAATGAGGAGGCTGCGTCAAAGTTACGCATTAATTTAATTCCCAAAGCTATGGCTGGTGCAGCCCCATGCTCATTCCGAATTTGTTTTAACACTTCCGGTAAATTGGCAAGTGTTGGGGTACCATGTGTGGTAGTATATGTTGCAGCAAAGACTGTACCCCATGTGGCGCAGTCATCCACCGAGGGAAACGTCCCAAAGGGCAAGCACATTGTGAGAATGCTATGTTTCTCCTGTGGTTCCGTATAGGGAAAAACAGCTTCCAACTGATTTGTTTTTTGGGCTATCCAGAACGGGATTTTCTCTTGTTCCATGGGTACTTTACCTATGATAGTATACACTGTTTGTGGATTAATCCCAGTAGCCAATTGGTATCCATCAGGTGCTGGTGGTGCTGGACACTCTGGTATAGTGTTCAGAGTCTGCATTACGACTGAACAAGTCGTCTCTAGAGTGTTACTAGCTCAATGTATAAGTTTTGCAGGTCTGCTGCCTGCATGTTTTGTGTACCGGGGTGAGGTGTGTATGTGGCAAACATAGACCACGTTGGTCCTTCATTTCCAAAGGGACCTAATCTCACGGGTTGTATGACATGTGGTAGAGTGTCATTTAACCAGTTCTGATGTTCTTGATAATAGTAATTGGGATTTCAAGATACTGGTACGCTTGGTACTGTTGAGGTATGTTTGCAATTCTGTATGTGTGGAATGTACATGATCTTTGGTCTTCCTCAGGAAAGGTGACCCAAGAGTAAAATGTTTCTGTTTGGTAAGCTTCACTAGCTTCTACTATGGATGTGACATCCCCGCCATTGTCTGTTAAGCCATGCTCTACTAGGTGTAATGTTAATGCTTGTCTAGCATTCTCAGGAATGTCTATGGCATTAGCGATATTGTATAATGGGTAAAGAGATGGAACACCAAACGGGGAGAAAAGTCCTTTTAATAGTTTGAGCTCGAACAACCTACAGCCTAGTTAGGTGCTCTCAGTTCAGCTGAGGAGGATCTTCTCCAAGACCATGGACGTCTCCGTATAATGGTACTTATGATACCTCCTATATGTGAGACGGTAATAATCAGGGTATCCGTAAATTAGTGCATAAACACCATTGTTGGTGGCGCCATGTCGTAGTTTGACTCTTGCTCTAGGCAAGACTGGTGGTTTAAGATGACACTACTTATGTTTGTAGGTGACTGTCTGTCCTACAACATGTCACAACTGTCAGCCCAACCCTCCTGGCTCACAAGAAGCACTTCACCAAACACACAAACAATAAAAGGTGATTTGTGGCAGCCTTTCGCATGGACTTAAGAGTGTGACATCTCAGGGAGTGTCGTGGTTAAACGGAGATTACCCTTTTCTCACATGAACAACATGTCTCAATCAAACACAGGCACTGAAGATGATGCAGTAAGGTTTCAATAGGTTTTATTTAGCAAAACTGCAATCTACAATGAGTTGCATGGGCTGCAATGAAAAGGATATTGAATAATGCAAGAAACAGAATTGTGAACACGAGAGTCATTAATACAAAGACCCCCACCATCTTGCAAGAACATGAAATGACATAAGATGTGTAAGATGTCCTAATACCCTAATGTCATGTACCTAATCTCTAACCTAAAAGAGAGCTAGGTGTGTTAAAGCTAATCTGCCAATGCCATGTCCACGAGAAGAGGCCCCCAACCCTCATTACCTTGGAATGAGGTCTCTAGCTCAGACTCTGTGGGGACACGAAGACTGGGTCAGAGTCAAGGCAACGTGCAGCATCGATAGCAACGATGGCACCTGGTTGGAATCCCTCGGGCTATCTGTCTAAGTGAGGTGCATTTATACAAATCTGCTCGGACCCCTGACGTAGGTCTGTTCCAAAACAATAGATAACAAAACATGCTTAGGATGGCAATTTCTGTAAACAATTCCCTCGAAGGCGTGAAGAGGGAAAGTACCTAATGTGAACACCTACAGATTGTTTATCTTTGTCGCTTGATATTGATGCCTTAGCGCTGTGGCCCTGATAACGTGAAACTAAAGCATTGGCCTAACTAGAAACAAGGCAGCCATTTTAAAAGATATAATTAAATAAATGCGACAAAACAGTGCAAACTAAAAAGGGTAAAAGTCACTAGGTGATGGGGGCTTGAGTCCACAAGCCAAAGGCTAAGCTAACTCCTGTTTCCCATTAAAACAAACTAGGATTCATTACAACTTCTGTCCTTTACTCTTTATTCTCTGTCTGTTTCTTATTCCTTTTTTCTATCCAGGCTTCTTTCCCGTGTTATACTCTGTGCCGCTGCTGCCCCGCCCCTCTCCCCACCTGCAAAGCACTTTTCACGCCCTCCCACCTCCCAGATGACCGGACCCCTGCCTTCCTCCCCTTCTTAATGATGGCCACTGCACAGTGAGAGGGCAACTCCTCTGATCTCCTGGTTAGTGCCTGTTGTCTTCCCCTGCGCAGCTCCACCTGCTGCTGCCTCTGCCTTGAGCGAACTGATAGCATTCTTGACTCTCAGTTAGAGCCCCTCCACCCACAGGCCCCACAGGCTCCCCGCCTGAGCCTCATTCCTGGTGGCCTAGTAGCCATCTGCAAGTAAGTATCTTGTCTCTCTTTACACCTTCCTTTTACTTCTGCCTTTACTTCTGTCCTTTACTCTTTATTCTCTATCTGTCTGTTTGACCTTTTTTCTCCCCTTGTCTCTCTCCCGCATTATACCTGTGCTGCTGCTGTGCCTGCGGCCCCATCACCTCCCTGTGACGCGCTTTTCCCACCCTCCGGCCTCCCAGCTGACCAGACCCCGCGCCTTCCTCCCCTTCTTAATGGATGGCTGCGCCGCTGCCGCACCAAAGGCAAGCCCATCTGCACCCGTCTACACCTCGACCGCTCCCAGCGCCACGGACCCTGGTTCTCACCCCATCCGCAAGTATGACGCCAGCACTCTACGTGCCCTTAACCCGAGAAGATCCTCACCCTGCCACCTAGCCAACCCCAGAAACACTAATGCTGCACCTGCTCCAGCACCCTCCAAGGACCACCTCAGGATCCTGCACCAAGGATGGATGGCCGCCTCAAGTGCATACTCCTCAACACATGCCCCCTTGTCAAGCATGTGGTAGAAGTCTGGGACTTCTTCGACTCAACAGCCCCGGATGTCGTCTTCTTCACAGAGACATGGATCACCCCCACTGCCGCCCCAGACATTGCCACAGCCATCCCGGACAACTACAAAATCATCCACAAGGACACAGCCAAGCGGCCTGGATGAGGCATTGCCATAGTCCACAAGAACAACCTCCACCTGACAACCACTAATGAGTCGCAATCTCAGTCAACCCACGAGCACCTACACTTACAGATTCAGACCAACCCACACAACTCCGTCCATGGCATCCTCATCAACAGGCCGCATGGACCCTGACCCCGGTTCCACGAAGACACTGCTGACCTCGTTACCCCCCTAAGCACTCACCTCCTATGACTATATCCTACTCTGCGACCTCAACTTCTTCCTTGATACCCACGATGAACCCAACACCACAAACCTCCTGGACAACCTCACAACTCTCGGCCTCAAACAACTCGTCAACATCCCATCCACAGAACCGGGCACATTCTCTACTCCGTTTCCTCAGCAGGGGACATCACCATCTCCCACACCTCTGGAAACCATTAGATAGACCACAAATGCATCCACTTTACCTACACAAAGAACACCTTATGCCATAATGCCCCCCGTTTCCTCGGCATATGCTGAGGCAAAGTGACAGAAGCACAACTCCCACAACCACAACCAGCGCTCTCAACCACTCCCTCCCACTGGTCGCAGTAGACATTAATGAAGCTCCACATAATCTACACCACTGGTTATCGGATTGTGCCGACAACGTACTGCCCTAAGGAAAACAGCAGGAAATCGACAGAGAACCTAAGTGGCTTACGGCAGACCTACAGGAATCGAAGCACTCCTGAAATGGAGGATCAGCAAATCAACCGAAGGCCTACAAAAATGTAGTCACCACGCACCACCACAACATCAGAGCCACCAAAAAAGCTGCCTTTCAAACACGCCTCAACACCAGGACTCACAACAGCAAAGAGCTCTTCGTCATCATCAAAGAGTTCACAAACCCCGGGACAGACACCTCATCCATCCCTCCCTCCCAAGACATATGCAATGACCTTGCCACCTTCTTTCACTAAAAAATACAGGACATCTACGAAGGCTTTAGGAACCAAACCCCACCAGCATCGCTCACCACCATGGACCTAGCATCTCACCAGATCCTGAAATCCTGGACCCCCATCACCAAAAAGGATATCCAAAGACTGATGAACTCCCTCCACTCTGGAGCACCCTCAGATCCGTGCCCTCATCACATCTTCAAACTGGTCAGTGCCACCATAGCACCGGAGCTCTGCCGATCCATCAGCTGATCCTACAAAACCGTCACCTTCCCCTCAGACTAGAAGCACACTGAGATCAACCCGCTACTCAAGAAACCCACCGCCAACCCAAGGGAGCTGAAGAACTACAGACCCATCTCTCTGCTCCCTTTCCCAGCCAAGGTAAAGGAGAAAGCAGTCAACCAGCAACTCACCAAATTCCTCAAGACACACCATATCATAGTCACATTTGAATCCGGATTCAGAAGCAACCACAGCACTGAAACCGCACTCCTAGCAGCCACCGGCGACATACGCATCATACTGGACCACAAAGGCATGGCCTCACTCATCCTCTTTGACCTCTCCGCTGCATTTGACACTGTCTCCCATGCCACCCTCTGTGAAAGACTATGTGAAGCCGACATTTGAGATAAAGCACTGGATTGGATCAGGTCCTTCTTCATCAGAAGAACACAGAGTGTCAGACTACAGCCATTCACATCAGAACCTAAGACCCATGCTGTGGAGCGCACCAAGGGTTTTCACCCAGCCCAGTGCTTTCAACATCAACATGACCCTGCTAGCCACGAGCATCAAACAACACTGGCTAAATATAGTATCCTACGCCAGCGACACCAAACTGATCCTCTCCCTGTCTGAGGACTCTGCAATGGCCAAGAGAAATTTCCACAACGGGATGAGAGCAGTCGCCGCCTGGATGTAAGCCAGCTGCCTCAAACTCAACTTGGACAAGACAGAGATCCTTGTAATCGGCACCAACCCTTCTGCCTGGAACAATTTCTGGTGGCCCACCGCTCTGGGAAACGACCCCACCCCCACGGACCACGCACACAACCTGGCATCATCTTGGACTTCTCTCTATCCGTGACCTGCCAAGTCAACACTGTCTCTTCGTCATGCTTCCACACCCTCCAACTCCTGCAGAAGATTTTCAAGTGGATTCCCTCCGACACGAGGGAGACAGTCATCCACGCACCTGTCACTAGCAAACTGGATTACGGCAAAACACTCTATGCCGGCATCACCAAGAAACTTCAAGCAAAACTACAAAGAATCCAGAAATCAGCAGATATCCCCCGACACAGCCACATCTCCTCCCACCTCAGAGACCTACACTGGCTCACAGTCAACAAGCACATCACCTACAAGCTCCTGATCCACACATACAAAGCACTGCACAACATAGGTCTGGCAAACCTCAACCACCACCTCGCCTTCTACGTACCCAACTGGCATCTCCGCTCCTCCCAGCTCACCTTTGCAGCCGTCCCCAAGATCCAGAAAAGCAAGTAGGAGGAAGATCCTTCCCCTACCTAGCAGCCCGGATTTGGACACACAACCTCGCAAGCTCAGGCAAACTCCATCACTGAAGCAGTTCAGGAAGGACCTCAAGCCCTGGCTCTTCGACTGAGCAGCACGCCCACAATCAGCTCCTTGAGACCCTATGGGTGATTAGCCGCACTCTACAAATCTCTGATTGATTGGCTGGTTTTAGTATTGCAGTGTCATGTAACAAAATCCTTCTTATAGGGGAGGTTGATGAAGGTGAAGTCTTAGCATGGTATAGTCAAACTACTGTAGAGGTGGTAGATTGTTTGACACCCTTAGTCGGAAGGTATACTCATTCTGCTAAAGAGTTAAAGTCTTTTACTGCTGTAAATAAACATCCTTGGTTCTATAGTCAATACCAAGGTCTGAAAAGAAGGCGGAGGACAATGGGGGTTATGAAACAGTTTCCATTAGGTACAGAGGAGAGAGAAATCTATAACAAAGTAAAAAGAGAATATGTCGCCTTGGTTAGGACCAAGAAATCTGATTACTATAAAACTAATAGGAATGTCATGATAAACACCTTATTTACAAAAGAAAAGAAAAAAGTTTGGATGCCAGTCTAAAAGGGATGTTGGAAGGAAATGGATCAAATTAAATGCACAGTCCCAAAAGATGTGAGAGTATGCTATTTGAGTATATTTATAAGATCCAGGGGGATGATCATAGAGCTCAATTTAAACCCCCACAGGAGGAAATATTGAAGCTCTTAAATGAGGATTCCTTAACCCCTTCGCTGCCAGGCCTTTTCCCCCTCCAGTGCCGAGCCTTTTTTTGGCTATTTGGAGCAGTTCGCGCTTAGGCCCTCATAACTTTTTGTTCACATAAGCTACCCACGCCAAATTTGCGTCCTTTTTTTCCAACATCCTAGGGATTCTAGAGGTACCCAGACTTTGTGGGTTCCCCAGAAGGAGGCCAAGAAATTAGCCAAAAAACAGTGAAAAATGGGCTGCAGAAGAAGGCTTGTGGTTTTTTCCCTGAAAAGGGCATCAACAAAGGGTTTGCTGTGATAAAATCACCAGCTTCCCAGATTTCAGGAACAGGCAGACTTGAATCAGAAAACCCAATTTTTCAACACAATTTTGGCCTTTTACGGGGACATACCCCATTTTTACGATTTTTTTGCTTTCAGCCTCCTTCCAGTCAGTGACAGAAATGGGCATGAAACCAACGCTGGATCCCAGAAACCGCAACATTTTTGAAAAGTTGACAAAAATCTGAATTCAGCAAGGGGTAATTTGTGTAGATCCTACAAGGGTTTCCTACAGAAAATAACAACTGAAAAAGAAAAATATTGAAATTGAGGTGAAAAAAACATCAATTTTTCTCTACGTTTTACTCTGTAACTTTTTCCAGCAATGTCAGATTTTCGAAAGCAATATACCGTTACGTCTGCTGGACTCTTCTGGTTGCGGGGATATATAGGGCTTATAGGTTCATCAAGAACTCTAGGTACCCAGAGCCAATAAATGACCTGCACCCTGCAGTGGGTTTTCAATCTATGCCGGGTATACAGCAATTCATTTGCTGAAATATAAAGAGTAAAAAATAGCTATCAAGAAAACCTTTGTATTTCCAAAATGGGCACAAGATAAGGTGTTGAGAAGCAGTGGTTATTTGCACATCTCGGAATTCCAGGGTGCCCATACTAGCATGTGAATTACAGGGCATTTCTCAAATAGACGTCTTTTTTACACACTGTCTTACATTTGGAAGGAAAAAATGTAGAGAAAGACAAGGGGCAATAACACTTGTTCTACTATTCTATGTTCCCCCAAGTCTCCCGATAAAAATGATACCTCACTTGTGGGGGTAGGCCTAGCGCCCGCGACAGGATATGCCCCAAAACACAGCGTGGACACATCACAGAAAACAGAGGTGTTTTTTGCAAAGTGCCTACCTGTAGATTTTGGCCTGTAGCTCAGCCGCCACCTGGGGAAACCTACCAAACCTGTGAATTTCTGAAAACTAGAGACCTAGGGGAATCCAAGATGGGGTGACTTGTGTGGCTCGGACCAGGTTCTGTTACCCAGAATCCTTTGCAAACCTCAAAATTTGGCTAAAAAAACACATGTTCCTCACATTTCTGTGGCAGAAAGTTCTGGAATCTGAGAGGAGCTACAAATGTCCTTCCACCCAGCGTTCCCCCAAGTCTCCCGATAAAAATGATACCTCACTTGCGTGGGTAGGCCTAGCGCCGGCGACAGGAAACACCCCAAAGCGCAACGTGGACACATCCTAAATTTTGGAAAAAAACAGAGGTGTTTTTTGCGAAGTGCCTACCTGTAGATTTTGGCCTCTAGCTCAGCCGGCACCTAGGGAAACCTACCAAACCTGTGCATTTCTGAAAACTAGAGACCTAGGGGAATCCAAGGAGGGGTGACTTGCGGGGCTCGGACCAGGTTCTGTTACCCAGAATCCTTTGCAAACCTCAAAATTTGGCTAAAAAAACACATGTTCCTCACATTTCTGTGGCAGAAAGTTCTGGAATCTGAGAGGAGCCACGAATTTCCTTCCACCCAGCGTTCCCCCACGTCTCCCGATAAAAATGATACCTCACTTGTGTGGGTAGGCCTAGCGCCCGCGACAGGAAATGCCCCAAAGCGCAACGTGGACACAGCCAAATTGGTGAAGGAAAACAGAGGTGTTTTTTGCAAAGTGCCTACCTGTAGATTTTGGCCTGTAGCTCAGCCGCCACCTAGGGAAACCTACCAAACCTGTGCATTTCTGAAAACTAGAGACCTAGGGGAATCCAAGATGGGGTGACTTGTGTGGCTCGGACCAGGTTCTGTTACCCAGAATCCTTTGCAAACCTCAAAATTTGGCTAAAAAAACACATGTTCCTCACATTTCTGTGGCAGAAAGTTCTGGAATCTAAGAGGAGCCACGAATTTCCTTCCATCCAGCGTTCCCCCACGTCTCCCGATAAAAATGAAACCTCACTTGTGTGGGTAGGCCTAGCCCCCGCGACAGGAAATGCCCCAAAGCGCAACATGGACACAGCCAAATTGGTGAAGGAAAACAGAGGTGTTTTTTGCAAAGTGCCTACCTGTAGATTTTGGCCTGTAGCTGAGCCGCCACCTAGGGAAACCTACCAAACCTCTGCATTTCTGAAAACTAGAGACCTAGGGGAATCCAAGATGGGGTGACTTGTGTGGCTCGGACCAGGTTCTGTTACCCAGAATCCTTTGCAAACCTCAAAATTTGGCTAAAAAAACACATGTTCCTCACATTTCTGTGGCAGAAAGTTCTGGAATCTGAGAGGAGCCACGAATTTCCTTCCACCCAGCGTTCCCCCACGTCTCCCGATAAAAATGATACCTCACTTGTGTGGGTAGGCCTAGCGCCCGCGACAGGAAACGCCCCAAAGCGCAACGTGGACACAGCCAAATTGGTGAAGGAAAACAGAGGTGTTTTTTGCAAAGCGCCTACCTGTAGATTTTGGCCTGTAGCTCAGCCGCCACCTAGGGAAACCTACCAAACCTGTGCATTTCTGAAAACTAGAGACCTAGGGGAATCCAAGATGGGGTGACTTGTGTGGCTCGGACCAGGTTCTGTTACCCAGAATCCTTTGCAAACCTCAAAATTTGGCTAAAAAAACACATGTTCCTCACATTTCTGTGGCAGAAAGTTCTGGAATCTGAGAGGAGCCACGAATTTCCTTCCACCCAGCGTTCCCCCACGTCTCCCGATAAAAATGATACCTCACTTGTGTGGGTAGGCCTAGCGCCCGCGACAGGAAACGCCCCAAAGCGCAACGTGGACACAGCCAAATTGGTGAAGGAAAACAGAGGTGTTTTTTGCAAAGTGCCTACCTGTAGATTTTGGCCTGTAGCTGAGCCGCCACCTAGGGAAACCTACCAAACCTGTGCATTTCTGAAAACTAGAGACCTAGGGGGATCCAAGATGGGGTGACTTGTGTGGCTCGGACCAGGTTCTGTTACCCAGAATCCTTTGCAAACCTCAAAATTTGGCTAAAAAAACACATGTTCCTCACATTTCTGTGGCAGAAAGTTCTGGAATCTGAGAGGAGCCACGAATTTCCTTCCACCCAGCGTTCCCCCACGTCTCCCGATAAAAATGATACCTCACTTGTGTGGGTAGGCCTAGCGCCCGCGACAGGAAACGCCCCAAAGCGCAACGTGGACACAGCCAAATTGGTGAAGGAAAACAGAGGTGTTTTTTGCAAAGTGCCTACCTGTAGATTTTGGCCTGTAGCTCAGCCGCCACCTAGGGAAACCTACCAAACCTGTGCATTTCTGAAAACTAGAGACCTAGGGGAATCCAAGGAGGGGTGACTTGCGGGGCTCGGACCAGGTTCTGTTACCCAGAATCCCCCAAGTCTCCCGATAAAAATTATACCTCACTTGTGTGGGTGGGCCTGGTGCCTGCAACAGAATAAGGCCCAAAACTTGTAGAGATAGAGGGGATAGCACAGCAAGTTTATAAGGACATATTCTTTTATACATCTTTAGACTGACTCTGCTTTGGGGACCCACATAAGTGAGGTGTCATTTTACTTGGGAGGCTGAGGGGAACACTGGGGAGTAGGAATTTTGTGCTGGAGTGGTGATCCTACGAAGAAAAGTCAGGAAAATATGCTTTTTTAAGCACATTGAGGTTTACAGAGGAGTCTGGGTAAGAAAATGTTGGGGGATCCACGCAAGCCACACCTCCCTGGACTCCTTGGGGTGTCTAGTTTTATAAAATGTCTGGGTTTGGTAGGTTTCCCTAGATGAAGGCCGCACACAGGACCAAAAACATAGGTGCCCTCTCCCCCCCAAACACAGGTAGTTTTGTAATATATCGTTTTGATGTGCCCACATACGTCCGTGATGTGCCAAACACTAAAATTTTGAAAAGAAACACAGTTAGGTTATGTGAAAAAGACCCCTCACCCACCAACCAAGTTGGTGGCATGCTTGATCATCGGGGTCCCACCTGAGGCACCTAGCGTGTCACAGGTGTGCTGCGACGCCTGATTACAGCGGAGCAGGTTTTGTCATTTTTACCACACAGACTGGTTGGATTTGGCACGAGGGTGAGTGATGGTTCAGTGGATCAAATTTTACTAACAAGAGCTTTCACAAAAATGAAATGCACTGTTAGTAACTGAAAGGCAAAAAACTGAACCAATGACTCACAGCTCGTGAGCTGTAAAGCCGCGACAAGGCACCAACCGCTTTACAGTCCATTCACACAACTTTCATACATGACACACACAAGGCCATTCACACCGCCAGCCACGGGCCCAGCACATTACAACACTCACATCGACAGACAGCGCCACTCAAGGGCCCATCACTTACATACGCCCACATGCCTGATACAACAATCACACCAGCTGATGGGAGTGTGTGGACTGGTGTTTGGCTGGCAGTGTGTTGCAGTAGCCAACAGCAAGTCAATATGTACACTCTCAGCCAAGCCCCACTCCACCCACAATGGCATCATTTTTTTTTTTTTTTTTTTAACAGAGGAACCCCTAACTAAGTAGAAAGAATTACAAAACTACAAACACAAAAGCTCTAACTAAGAACATGACAGAAATGCTAACCATGAAACTAAACACATGAAAATACAAAACAGACATGAGTTTACACTCATGGTTGTTCCCAGAAATTCTTCTGGGTGTGGTAATTCTTTAAACAAGCACCGACACACAGCCCAGGCTTTGAAGGACAATCTGGGCAGTACATTCGAGTCTCCCTCCGGATACCTCTTCGAAAGCACACTCTACATTTCTTAGCTGGAAAGTCTTTTTTGGGTGTGGGAGGAATGTGCTCAGCAAAGTGGCGATCTTTCAATCTAGCCACATCCTCCACCACTGCTTCTCTAGGAACTCTGGCCTGTTCCACCACAATAAGGCTCTCTATCACTGACTCCTGAAATTTCACAAATGTCATCTTTGACTCTGGAGACCTATCCCTAAACACAATAAAAGCATTGAAGGTTGCTAAGTGGAAGAGGTGAAGTGCTAACTTCTTATACCAAACGTAAGACTTACGAATAGCAGTATAAGGTTCCAACCTCTGGTCAACTCTATCTACACCTCCCATGTGCTTATTATAATCTAAAATGCACACAGGTTTGCGCACTTCAGCAACCTGGCCCCAAACAGTCACAGGGGAAGTACTCTCATCATGGATGGTACTTAGCATGTAGACATCCCTCTTGTCTGAAAATTTCAAAGCTAGCAGCTCCTCGTTCCGCAAGGCACAGCACTGTCCTCTCTCAAGTTTTTTACAGACAAGCTCCCTTGGATAGCCTTTCCGGTTAGAACGGATTGTGCCACAAGCAACTGTGTCCACTCTAAACAATTCCTTGAACAATTGCAAACCAGTGTAGAAGTTATCTACATACAAATGGTAACCTTTGTTGAACAGTCGTCTACCAAGATCCCACACAATTTTCTCAGCAACTCCAAAAGTGGGAGGACAACCAGGGGGGTCAGTATTGGAATCCCTACCAGTGTACACACGGAAACTATACACATATCCTGTCCTACTTTCAGACAGCATATACAATTTAATTCCATATCGTGCCCTTTTGCTAGGAATGTACTGCCTAAAAACCAAACGACCCTTGAAGAGGACCAAAGACTCGTCCACACTTAACTCTTTGCCTGGAACATAGACCTCCGAAAACCGATCTACAAAATGATCAAGGACAGGCCTAATCTTAAAAAGACGGTCAGAATCTGGGTGATCTCGTGGCAAGGCTAATGCATTGTCAACAAAATGCAGCATCCTAAGAAGAAGCAAATACCGATTACGACTCATGGTCGCTGGAAATATAGCTGTTGCCATCAAGGGACTAGTAGACCAATAAGAAGCCAGTGACGGCTTCCTTATCAACCCCATCAAAAAAGTCAAACCCAAAAACTTTTTTAACTCCTTCAAATTTGTGGGAATCCACTGGGCAGCTCTAGACGGTGGCCTAAGTCTAGCAGCGTTGTCCCTCAAATGCTGCTCCGCATACAAATTAGTCTGCTCAACAATCTCTTCCAAAAACACATCATCCATGAATAACTCAAAGAAATTGATAGGCATAAAGTTCTCTGTATTGGCGTTACACCCCGGGAGACCAGTAAAGGCAGGCAACTCTGGCTGCTCCATGTTTGGGGCAACCCAGACATCAGGTCTTATAACGGGAAACCTTTCAGCCCCAGGTTGCTGCACTATTGGCACATCAATGTCCTCCTCTAAAACAGGCCCTTCATCTGCACTGAGTGTGGCTTCATCATCAGAAGATTCCCATCCAAGAGAAACATCACTGCCAGAATCTCTGACTTCCTCCTCTGCCTCAGATGCAGAGTCTGTCTCATAGTCATGATCCGACTGTGACTCAAAAAGCATACCAACCACCTGCTGAGCGGTCATTCTGCGGCTAGCCATGATCTCTCCTGCTAAAATTAACTGGACAAATTCACCACCAACAACCAGCACTGTGTAAGACAAGTAACAAAGTGTAGCTTTGTTAGTAAGAGTTATAAACTCAAAAACTATACCGCTCACTTGCCTGAAAAAGCTTGATTCACCAGCAACTACACAGCAATCACCAATGATATCCCACTAAAAATAAAGAAAGAAAGGCAAATTAGAAATAAAACAAAACAAATATCATTGTGCACAAACCTAAGGACAATTTCACACACAATCCTGCATTTAGTACACCCCCTACAAACATGTCATTCATGCATGGCAACAATACTCCTTTGGAGTAAATTGTTTTTACTTACCTAAAACATGCAACTGTGCAAACTGCAGGTCAACCACCGCCAAAACCGCAAGGAGCCACAGCAAATAAAGCAAAAGCTTTGAACTAGAACAAAAAGGAGGAAAACATTTTTTATCACAAATGCAAAGACTTCTTCAGTTGACAAACACCCCACCATCAAACATTTAGAAATTGGTGCCTAAGTGGATTCTGCCATAGGGGCAGATGGGCCTACTAATAAAATAGACCTGTCTCCCCCAAGGAAGCCAGAAAATACCTTTAGTAGTGTGTCCCCATGGAGAGCGACCCTTGCCAAAGGGGACAGCCCTCAAAAAATAAAAATAAAAAGAAAAACACACACAACACTATCCCTGGTGCCTAAGTGGCTTCTGCCCCCCTTGGGGGCAGGTGGGCCTAAGAAAATAGGCCCATCTGCCCCCAGGGGGTGTAGAAATGGGCAACAGGTCAATGCCCCCCTTGGGGGGGCGCCCCGTGACCAAGGGGATGCCCCCCCACAAAAATAAACAAATAAAAAAAAATCCCTGGCGTTCTAGTAGTTTCTGACCCCCTTGGGGGCAGACCAGCCTAAAAATAATAGGCTGATCTGTCTCCAAGGGGTGCAGAAATGGCCTGGGTACATGTGCCCCCAAAGTGGGGGGCGACCCTTGCCCAAGGCCCCCCCATCCACTAACACACACACTCACACTATCCCTGGTGTCTAAGTGGCTTCTGCCCCCCTTGGGGGCAGGTGGGCCTAAGAAAATAGGCCCATCTGCCCCCCGGGGGTATAGAAATGGGCAACAGGTCAATGCCCCCCTTGGGGGGGGTGCCCAGTGACCAAGGGGACGCCCCCCCACAAAAAAAAACAAATAAAAAAAAAAACCTGGCGTTCTAGTGGTTTCTGCCCCCCTTGGGGGCAGACCAGCCTAAAAATAATAGGCTGATCTGTCTCCAAGGGGTGCAGAAATGGCCTGGGTACATGTGCCCCAAAGTGGGGGGCGACCCTTGCCCAAGGCCCCCCCCCATCCACTAACACACACACACACACACTATCCCTGGTGTCTAAGTGGCTTCTGCCCCCCTTGGGGGCAGGTGGGCCTACAAAAATAGGCCCATCTGCCCCCAGGGGGGGCAGAAATGGCCAACAGGTCAATGCTTCCCTTGGGGGGGCGCCCCGTGCCCAAGGGGACGCCCCCCACAAAAATAAACACATTAAAAAAAATCCCTGGCGTTCTAGTAGTTTCTGCCCCCCTTGGGGGCAGACCAGCCTAAAAATAATAGGCTGATCTGTCTCCAAGGGGTGCAGAAATGGCCTGGGTACATGTGCCCCCAAAGTGGGGGGCGACCCTTGCCCAAGGCCCCCCCATCCACTAACACACACACACACACACACACACACTATCCCTGGTGTCTAAGTGGCTTCTGCCCCCCTTGGGGGCAGGTGGGCCTAAGAAAATAGGCCCATCTGCCCCCAGGGGGTGTAGAAATGGGCAACAGGTCAATGCCCCCCTTGGGGGGGTGCCCCGTGACCAAGGGGACGCCCCCCCCACAAAAAAAAACAAATAAAAAAAAAAACTGGCGTTCTAGTGGTTTCTGCCCCCCTTGGGGGCAGACCAGCCTAAAAATAATAGGCTGATCTGTCTCCAAGGGGTGCAGAAATGGCCTGGGTACATGTGCCCCCAAAGTGGGGGGCGACCCTTGCCCAAGGCCCCCCCATCCACTAACACACACACACACACACACACACTATCCCTGGTGTCTAAGTGGCTTCTGCCCCCTTTGGGGGCAGGTGGGCCTAAGAAAATAGGCCCATCTGCCCCCAGGGGGTGTAGAAATGGGCAACAGGTCAATGCCCCCCTTGGGGGGTTGCCCCGTGACCAAGGGGACGCCCCCCCACAAAAATAGACAAATAAAAAAAAAACCCTGGCGTTCTAGTGGTTTCTGCCCCCCTTGGGGGCAGACCAGCCTAAAAATAATAGGCTGATCTGTCTCCAAGGGGTGCAGAAATGGCCTGGGTACATGTGCCCCAAAGTGGGGGGCGACCCTTGCCCAAGGCCCCCCCCCATCCACTAACACACACACACACACACTATCCCTGGTGTCTAAGTGGCTTCTGCCCCCCTTGGGGGCAGGTGGGCCTACAAAAATAGGCCCATCTGCCCCCAGGGGGGGCAGAAATGGCCAACAGGTCAATGCTTCCCTTGGGGGGGCGCCCCGTGCCCAAGGGGATGCCCCCCACAAAAATAAACACATAAAAAAAAATCCCTGGCGTTCTAGTGGTTTCTGCCCCCCTTGGGGCAGATCAGCCTAAAAATAATAGGCTGATCTGCCCTCAAGGGGGGCAGAAATGGCCCTAAAAGACATGCCCCCCAAAGGGGAGCGACCCTTGCCCAAGGGGGCGCCCCCCCATCCACTACACACACAATCCCTGGTGCCTAAGTGGCTTCTGCCCCCCTTGGGGGCAGATGGACCTAAAAAAAATAGGCTGATTTGCCCCCAAGGGGGGCAGGAAAGGCCAACAGTTCTCTGCCCCCTTGGGGGGGGCGCCCCTTGCCCAAGGGGGCACCCCCCCCAAATAAATACACATAAAAATAAAAAACCCTGGTGATCTAGTGTTTTGGCTAAAAAGTAGCCAATCTGCCCTCAAGGGGGGCAGAAATGGCCCTAAAAGACATGCCCCCCAAAGGGGAGCGACCCTTGCCCAAGGGGGCGCCCCCCCATCCACTACACACACAATCCCTGGTGCCTAAGTGGCTTCTGCCCCCCTTGGGGGCAGATGGACCTAAAAAAAATAGGCCGATCTGCCCCCAAGGGGGGCAGAAAAGGCCAACAGTTCTCTGCCCCCTTGGGGGGGGCGCCCCTTGCCCAAGGGGGCACCCCCCCACATAAATACACATAAAAATAAAAAACCCTGGTGATCTAGTGTTTTCTGCCCCCTCTGGCTAAAAAGTAGCCAATCTGCCCTCAAGGGGGGCAGAAATGGCCCGAAAAGACATGCCCCCCAAAGGGGAGCGACCCTTGCCCAAGGGGGCACCCCCCCATCCACTACACACACAATCCCTGGTGCCTAAGTGGCTTCTGCCCCCCTTGGGGGCAGATGGACCTAAAAAAAATAGGCCGATCTGCCCCCAAGGGGGGCAGAAAAGGCCAACAGTTCTCTGCCCCCTTGGGGGGGGCGCCCCTTGCCCAAGGGGGCACCCCCCCACACATAAATGCACATAACAATATACATCCCTGGTGATCTAGTGTTTTCTGCCCCCCTTGGGGGCAGATCTGGCTAAAAAGTAGCCAGATCTGCCCCCAAGGGGGGCAGAAATGGCCGTAACTAATTGCCCCCCAAAGGGGAGCGACCCTTGCCCAAGGGGCCGCTCCCCGCGTGCCAGAAACAGGTAAGTAAACAAAAAACAAAAAATCCCTGGCGTCTAGTGGGCATTCCTGCTGCCTGATCGCAATGCGATCGGGCAGCAGGAATGCTCAAAGAGACACCGGGGAAAAGGAAAAGCCTTTCCTTTTCCCCGGTGCCTCTTTAGCCCCAACCCCCCACCCACCGGGAAGAGATTCTTACCTCTTCTCTCGTCGCCGCACAGGAAGCAAATGGCTTCCTGTGCGGCGAGGATCCCATAATGAAGTCAGCGCGCGATCGCGCGCTGACGTCATTATGGGGGGGTGGGGGGGTCGGGGGTGGAAGGGGAAGGGCTTCCCCTTCCATCCCCGACTTTGGGGGATGGGAGGGAAGCACACAGAGGGAGCAAGAGCGCTCCTCTGGGCTGTGTGCCGAGGACGTAGTGGTTACGTCCTCGGCACAGCAGCACTGTGCCGCGGGACGTAACCACTACGTCCGCGGCACAGAAGGGGTTAACTAATATAATTTAGCAGCGATTATTTTAAAATCCAAGCCCAAAATGGTGGGGTCGCTTATGTTAAAGCTCCTGGTCCTTAATAAGTAAACTTACAAGGGGACGCGCACAGGTCGATGAACCTTTTGATTCGCATGGAGTATCCTAGCTACGGTGTGATCAATTTTTCTCAATAATCAATTCACAAAAATCAATAACCATTAGACTAATCATTAATCACAGTTAATAACATCACACCATGACCTTTCAGTCATGAATAACCACAACTTAGTATACGTTTTAGCAATTTTATTCCCTACTAGTTACAATACTAAGTCATGAGATTAATTCAAACTTTATTCAAATCAAATCAAGATTAATTCATTAGTAACCACCAATAACATAACCTAATTAAAACTTGTGGCAGAATACATTCTAAAGCATAAGTCAACATATGAATTCAAGGTGGGTACGTCAACATGAATTGTAAAGTTCAGCCACTCAGTCTGTCAATCATTTGTCACTGTATATGTCAACGTTTTAGGAATAGGAACCTTACTTAACCTAGATTAGCATAAGCATGTGGGACTTAATGCGAAAACAGTTTAGAACACGAATTTGGAAAAACATCTAGCTTAGAGAAAAACTATTTGAACAGCGCAGTTGGTACCTATAAAGAAAAGGCACCAAAGTAGTTCAGTCACATTGTCATAGCTATCTATCCACGGTATGGATCAGCAACAAAGTCAGTCTTCGACCTCAGGTCATCAATCGATCAGCATCTCATCAGGCTCTCAAGAGCAGGAGCCCAATGACAGAATCTCGAATCTCTTCGATTTCATAGTCTCTCTCCAGACATCTGCACCTAACATCTGGACTCTCCCCTTCTGTCACGTCATTATATTAAAGTCACCCAGACTATCCCCCAATTCCTGATTGGTCAATTAATCACATGATTTTAGTTTTACCCAATGATCCTTATAATTCAAATCTATAAGTTCTAGCATTACACAGGTCGCATGTAGTTCATTGGTTCACTTTAGGATGTCCTCATCATCCGGCTCATCAGGTATCTAAAATGTTGCATCTTCTTCTCCAGTCACTGTCTCTATTGTTCAAGTCCTGGGAAAGTACACTCTGAAGGCTTTACACAGTCTTTGATCCAAATTTTTATTCCATCATCTCCTGTACGTCGGATCACACAAAGGATTCTAGCTGAGCAGATTTTATTAAACAACGAGCAGTTCACTCTTAGTTCAGCACATCAGCATTTCTACACTGAACGTTAATGTTCATCTTCTGCACGAGGCCTGGCAAAACTAGGCAACACTTTAGCTAAGTTAAGCTCTAAAACATAATGCAAAACATACGCTATATCTCTTAATATGACATACTACTACATTATTTTTATACATTTTCAATGTTCCACATATGTTAGTCACTTTTTAATATAATTCATGAATCTTGGTAGCCACTCTCCGAGGGCACATTTTCAAACGTGCACATTATTTTTCTACGTTAATCATTTTCTACATTTTTCATTATTCAAAATACGTAAACATTTATTAATAATTTCTAATTAATATATTTGTGTTAACAATCCCTCCTCTGATGACTAAATATGTCATCACACTACTTTACCATCAATAGTTTTCACAACTCTGGGCCATATTTATACTTTTTGACGCAAAACTGCGCTAACGCAGTTTTGCGCCAAAAAAATTAGCGCCGGCTAACGCCATTCTGAAGCGCCATGCGGGCGCCGTATTTATTGAATGGCGTTAGCCGGCGTTAGCCGACCGGCGCTGCCTGGTGTGCGTGAAAAAAAACTACGTACACCAGGCAGCGCCGGCGTAGGGAAAAATGGCGTTTGGGCATCCAAAAATGGGGCAAGTCAGGCTGAGGCAAAAAAATCGTCTTAACCCGATTTGCGCCATTTTTTTTTGGCGCCCAGACGCCATTAACATGACTCCTGTCTTAGCAAAGACAGGAGTCATGCCCCCTTGCCCAATGGCCATGCCCAGGGGACTTATGTCCCCTGGGCATGGTCATTGGGCATAGTGGCATGTAGGGGGGCACAAATCAGGCCCCCCTATGCCACAAAAAAAAATTAAAAAAATACTTACCACAACTTACCTTTTCTTCCCTTGGATGGGTCCCTCCATCCTTGGGTGTCCTCCTGGGGTGGGCAAGGGTGGCAGGGGGTGTCCCTGGGGGCAGGGGAGGGCACCTCTGGGCTCATTCTGAGCCCACAGGTCCCTTAACGCCTGCCCTGACCCAGGCGTTAAAAAGAGGCGCAAATGCGGGGTTTTTTGCCCCGCCCACTCCCGGGCGTCATTTTTGCCCGGGAGTATAAATACCACGCACATGCCTGGGAGTCATTTTTTAAGACGGGAACGCCTCCCTTGCATCTCATTAACGCAAGGAAGGTGTTCACGCCCAAAAATGACGCTAACTCCATGAACTTTGGCGCTAGACGCGTCTAACGCCAAAGTATAAATATGGAGTTAGTTTTGCGTCGAATTTGCGTCGAAAAAAACGACGCAAATTCGGCGCAAACGGAGTATAAATATGCCCCTCTGTTTCTTCAATATTTTGTCTTCTTCTCAAATCTTCCCTATAGATTCTTTCCCTGTTTCGTTCTTCCATCCTCTGATTATTTTTTAGACTTTTTCAATTTAATATTTTGACACAATTTACATGTACCCCATAATCCTAATATGCAAGCAATCACAATTAATACTCCCTGTATGATTTTTAATAAATACCCCATTCCAAATATTACTAAGCCAATTTCCCACTGAAACAAATCCCTTTCCAACCTTTTCCCAAAACCTGGATCCTTCAATTCTTTCAAATCCTTACTCAAGTTAGTCAGGTTAGTAAGTAAGGTGGTCATTCTGACCTCGGCGGTAAAAGGCGCCTACCGCCGGTCAGAAATCCTCCATAATCCCGCTGCGGTCGCGGAAACCCGCCACGGTCATTCTGACCCGCAGAAGGCAAACCTCCGAAAATCCGACCGCCACAACAGACCGCCAGACCAGCGGTCGGCGGAAAGGTGGAGGTGACCAAACCTCCACCGCCACGCCAACAGAAATACGCCCATCCCATTACGACCCACGAATCCACGCGGCGGTCATTCAAACGCGGTATTCCATTGGCGGGACACACCGCCGCGGTCAGAATACACACAAACGAACAAAACTCAGCCACATTGGACGATTTGAATCCCACACACCTGATACACATACACACACCACTCCCACACACACAATACAATATAAAACACACACCCACATCACCCACAAACCCCTACGCTAAAAAATTCGGAAAGAAGGCAAGAGCGAGACACCAGCATCCAAAAAATAACAGCCACAGCCACTCAACACCATCACCCACACACTATCCACACACAAAACAACACACACCACCACACTCAACTCACTTAAATACACATACTCCACCCCACACATCATACACACCACCCCATGGCACCCCAAAGACAACCCCGCTTCACAGACGAAGAACTCAGGGTCATGGTGGAGGAAATCGTTCGGGTAGAGCCCCAGCTGTTCGGCACACAGATACAATACACCAGCATTGCCCGGAGGACGGAGCTATGGCAGAGGATTGTCGACAGGGTGAACGCAGTGGGACAGCACCCCAGAAATCGGGAAGACATCAGGAAGCGATGGAACGACCTACGGGGGAAGGTGCGTTCCATGGTATCCAGGCACAACATCGCCGTGCAGAAGACTGGCGGAGGACCCCCACCTCAACCCCCACAATTCACATCATGGGAGGAGGAAGTCTTGAACATCCTGCATCCTGACGGCCTCGCAGGAGTCGGCGGAGGAATGGATACTGGTAAGTTGAAGCTTCAATACTGCTTCCCCCCCACCTGCATGCCAAATCAGACCCCAACCCTCACCCCCATCCTCGAACCCCACCCTCACCCCCACCCCCATCCTCACCCCCACCCTCACCCCCACCACCATCCTCACCCCCACCACCATCCTCACCCCCACCACCATCCTCACCCCCACCCCCAGCACACCTATTCCCCGCCAATGTCTCACCATCACAACCCACACATCCCAAAACCTAGGCCTGCATGCGTCCACTAAGCATGGACACCCATCACCAAAGCATGCCCAATGCATATACACATCCCCCCCACAAGCCACCCTCACCAAAGCCCCCACACACGAATGCCAGCACTTGGGGACACGAGAACCCACAGATACACCCATATGCGACACATTTAAACTATAACCATACCTCTATACCCCTGCAGGACCCGACCGTCAACACACCGCGGCGGAGGGGCCAGAATTCTCCACACCCCCCACCCAAGAGGCCGTCAGCGATGACAGCAGCTCTGTCGACCTGGACACCGATGACCAGCCCGGACCATCGGGGACCTCTGGACAGTCGGTTCCCCTCACACAGGCCCAGGCCACTACAGACCCAAACCCCTCTGGGAACACCAGCACAGCTCCCACCCAGCGGGCCCATGCCTCTGTCTCCAGGGCGCGTCAATCTGCGGTGTGTCTACCACTACAGGGCACCCAGGATAACCCACCACCCCAACAACAACAGGGACCTGGGGGCAGTGGTAGTGGGCACACCGGCCAGGGGGCAGAGGCCCAGGGAAACAGGGGAACTCGGCGGGCAGCTGTGCGACAGGGGGGGGAGGAGAGGCCCAGGGAACCCACTCTCCACGAGGTCCTCACCACCATCATGGGAGCATACAACCGCTCCCAGGAGACGATGGCGACGGTACTGGCCCGGTTCCAGGAGATCCAGGTGCTGCAGGAGGAACACTATCGGGGGTACAGGGAGGACATCAGAGCCATCAACACCACCCTGGTTACCATGGTAGGGCTGCTGCAGGACCTCGTAAACAGCAGGGCGGACACTGAACAACACCCAAGGGCCCCTGCCACTAGCCTGGACCAAGAACAGCCATCCACCTCCGCCGGCGCTAGTGGACAGGAGGCCCCCGCACAGCAGCAGCCCACCAGACCCCCACCTCCTGCAGGAGAAGAACCACCCCGCAAGAGGGCCCTGAGATCTCGCAAGAAGACAGAGTAGGATGTCAAGACCCCCGCCAGCAAAGGATACCACCTGATGTCATCCCACTGTCCCACATTGTCACCCTGTCCATCCTTGAACTGCCCATGCTCCATCTCTCCACAGGCCTCTGGACAATGCACCTGTGTGACTGTTACTCTGGACTCTGCCATGGACATTCCTTCACCATAGCCCCCACCCACTTGAAACCACCCATCCCATTTTGAGCACTTCAATAAACACCTATTTTGCACCAAAATATCAGGAGTCTGGCTGTGATTTCAATAGATTGTAATTGACATGACAGTGCAAATATGTCCTTGTACATGGTGAAGTCAACAAACAGCTGCCACAAAGCTGTAGTCCATGGGGAAACGAAGCACAGGACTCGTAGTGGGGACCCCAGATCTGAAATAGGGAGGGAAAAGCCAAAACTCAGTCATCATACACTGGGGCAAATAGACAGGCAGCAGAGATGCTGGAGAGTAGTTAACATTTACTAAATTATCTTTGAAATGTTACCTGTGTCCTATTGGAAGTACTGTTCAATGATTCTGTCCCTGTTGTCTGTTTCAGCCCCGTCGTCTTCCTCCTCGTCACTCTCCTCAGGTTCCACCGCTGCCACAACACCACCGTCTCGACCATCCTCCTGCAGGAAAGGCACCTGGCGGCGCAAAGCCAGGTTGTGAAGCATGCAGCAGGCCACGATGATGTGACACACCTTCTTAGGTGAGTACATTAGGGATCCACCTGTCATATGCAGGCAGCGAAACCTGGCCTTTAGGAGGCCAAAGGTGCGTTCGATCACCCTCCTAGTACGCCCATGGGCCTCATTGTACCGTTCCTCTGCCCTGGTCTGGGGATTCCTTACTGGGGTCAGTAGCCACGACAGGTTGGGGTACCCAGAGTCCCCCACTAGCCATACACGGTGTCTCTGTAGCTGTTCCATCACGTAAGGGATGCTGATATTCCTGAGGATGTAGGCGTCATGCACTGACCCTGGGAATTTGGCATTTACATGCGAGATGTACTGGTCAGCCAAACACACCACCTGGATGTTCATTGAATGGTAATTTTTTCTGTTCCTGTACACCTGCTCCCTGTCTCTTGGGGGAACCAAAGCCACATGGGTCCCATCAATGGCACCAATTACGTTGGGAATATGTCCAAGGGCGTAGAAATCACCCTTCACTGTAGCCAATTCGCCCACCTCAGGGAAAATGATGTAGTTCCTCACGGATTTCATCAGGGCAGACAACACTCTGGATAACACCTTCGAAAACATGGGCTGAGACATCCCGGAAGCAATTCCCACGGTTGTCTGAAATGACCCACTTGCCAAGAAATGTAGTACTGACATGACCTGCACCAGAGGGGGAATCCCTGTGGGTTGTCGGATGGGGGACATCAGGTCGGGCTCCAGCTGGGCACACAGTTCATGGATAGTGGCACGGTTAAGACGGTAGGTCAGGATAATGTGGCGTTCTTCCATTGTCGACAGGTCCACCAGCGGTCGGTACACGGGAGGATTCATCCGTCTCCTCGCCCAACCCAGCGGACGGTGCCTAGGAAGGACAACATGGAGCACACAGTCAAGCAACCCACAGGTACGTACTCACAGCTAGCACAGTATACGATTCTCTATGCAGTGAATGGCGTGTCTGAGTGGCTATGCAAGGCCTAGGCCTGTGTGACGCAGTTGAAATTGAGCCATGTGGGCCCTGGAAATGGCGGCTGCCTGACCTGTGAAGTGTGACAATGGGATGTGAGGTCAATGCGCTGGCGTGGCACACCGCGGCGGGCGGCAGGCGAAGACCGCGGCGCGAAGCCGCATTGGTTAACATTGAAGCCTATGGGTTTCAGGAGCCAATGGCGAAGGGCGCCGGCGGTGGCGGGACGCACCGCCGCGGTACGCACCGCCGCGGACGTGACCGCCATTTTCTATCTACTTATCCACTTGCGACTTGAACTTTCACAGGAGAGGACCTATACTGCAAGTGTTGCTGTGACCTCGGTCTGGAAGGGACAATGGCTGCTGCGACTGGGGAAAGGGCCCCTGCCTTCACTGGAGAGGAGTTGGAGAAACTTGTGGATGGGGTCCTCCCCCAGTATGCGCTACTCTACGGTCCTCCAGACCAACAAGTGAGTTTAATTCAATATGGATTTGGGGCCACTGGCTGGCTTGGGGGCCTGGCGGGGATGGGGGGCATGTTGGGGCTGGCGGGGGGCCTGGCGGGGGGCCTGGCGGGGATGGGGGGCATGTTGGGCATGGCGGGGGGGCATGGCGGGGGGCCTGGCGGGGATGGGGGGCATGTTGGGCATGGCGGGGGGCATGGCGGGGGGCCTGGCGGGGATGGGGGGCATGTTGGGCATGGCGGGGGCCTGGCGGGGATGGGGGGCATGTTGGGCATGGCGGGGGGCATGGCGGGGGGCCTGGCGGGGATGGGGGGCATGTTGGGCATGGCGGGGGGCATGGCGGGGATGGGGGGCATGTTGGGCATGGCGGGGGGCCTGGCGGGGATGGGGGGCATGTTGGGCATGGCGGGGGCATGGCGGGGATGGGGGGCATGTTGGGGCTGGCGGGGGGCCTGGCGGGGGGCCTGGCGGGGATGGGGGGCATGTTGGGCATGGCGGGGGGCATGGGGGGATGGGGGGCATGTTGGGCCTGGCGGGGGGCCTGGCGGGGGGCCTGGCGGGGATGGGGGGCATGTTGGGCCTGGCGGGGGGCATGGCGGGGGGCCTGGCGGGGATGGGGGGCATGTTGGGCCTGGCGGGGGGCATCGCGGTGGGCCTGGTGGGGATGGGGGGCATGTTGGGCCTGGCGGGGGGCCTGGCGGGGGGCCTGGCGGGGATGGGGGGCATGTTGGGCCTGGCGGGGGGCATGGCGGGGGGCCTGGCGGGGATGGGGGGCATGTTGGGCCTGGCGGGGGGCCTGGCGGGGATTGGGGGCATGTTGGGCCTGGCGGGGGGCATGGCGGGGGGCCTGGCGGGGATGGGGGGCGTTGGGCCACTGGAAAGGAAAATGCTGAGAAACTTGAACGTGGTATTTCTCCCTCCCTGTACGTGTCACATAGGTCCGCGCCCATGAGAAGATCGGGATTTGGCGTGCCATCGCCAAGGAAGTCCGGGCCCTGGGGGTCCACCATCGACGGGGCACCCACTGCCGCAAGAGGTGGGAGGACATCCGCCGCTGGACCAAGAAGACCGCCGAGTCTCTGCTGGGGATGGCCTCCCAACGTAGGCGGGGTGCCTGCCGTCAACTGAGCCCCCTGATGTTCCGGATCCTGGCGGTGGCCTACCCTGAATTGGATGGGCGCGTGAGGGCAGCACAGCAGACACAAGGGGGTGAGTACAAGCATTATCTACTCTGTTGTCGCGCAGTGGAGGTGTCTGGGTGGGGGAGGAGGGCTGGGGGTCCCCCTAGGCCAGGGCGATATCTGTAGGCTGGGCACCCCCGTAAGCCCCTGTGTCCCCAGCCACCACCCTCAGTAGTTTGTCAGTACAGCCATCCCTGGGCCGTGTCATCCATGGGTGCAGTTGTCAACTCTAGGCGTGTAGGGCATGTTCCACGGAATGCGTAGCGTACCCCAAGTGCGCAAGTTAGTGCAGGGGGCATCTGTGTCTGTCATGTCCGCTAACTGTACCGGAGATCCATGTACTCAATATCCCTTTATTTCTCTCTCCCCCCCCCTTTTTTTTTGTCTTTCTGTGCTTGTGTGCATCAGCATCATCAGGCGGAGGAGAAGTGGCATCGGGGCAGGAGGGAGCTGCATCTCACATGGCCCAGGAGGGCCATGCCACAGAGTCAGACTGGACCAGTGAGACGGAAGGCGAGGGGAGCTCCACGACGGGGACGACTGGAGCCTGCAGCGACACGGACACGTCCTCGGAAGGGGGCTCCCTTGCGGGGGTGGCACCATCCGTGCCCCCCGCCATTACAGGTACAGCCGCCACCCAGCGCACCATCTCCGCCCTCCCAGCAGCCCCTCAGCGTTCGCCCCGTGCCCGCTCTGCCAGGAAGCCGGGCATCTCCTTCGCCCCAGGCACCTCAGGCCCTGCCCCTGTTACCCCCGCTGCCCTCAGTGAGGAGGTCATTGACCTCCTCCGAACGCTCATTGTTGGGCAGACTACCCTTTTGAATGCCATCCAGGGGGTGGAGAGGGAGGTTCATCGCAGCAATGAGTACCTGGAGGGCATTCATTCGGGTCAGGCTGCCCATCAGCGATCGTTCCAGGCTCTGGCCTCAGCACTGACGGCAGCCATTGTCCCTGTCTCCTGCCTGCCTCTACTAACTCCCTCCTCCCAGTCTCCTGTTCCTCTGCCTGTCCCACCCACACCATCAGACCAGCCTGCACACACCTCAACACCCAAGAGAAGCTCATCCAAACATAAGCACCACAGATCACGCAGACATTCACACACGCAACATTCCGATGCAGACATGCCAACAGTCACTACCACCTCTGTGACCCCCACCTCCTCGTCTTCCTCCTCCCTCCCTGTGACGTCTACACTCACACCTCCATTCACCTCACCATCAGCCAATGTTTCCATCACCAGCACACCCTCCACTCCAGTCCGCACACGTGCAGTCACCACCCCCACTGCCATTTACACGTCCCCTGTGTCCTCTCCCACTGTGTCTGTCACCCCCTCTTCCACACCACACAAACGCAGCCACCCACCCACCCAACAGCCATCCACCTCACGACAGCCTATCCCTCCTGCACCTGCACCCAAAGACAGCAAACGTGACTCACCTACAACCACATCCTCTCCCTCCACTCCCATTCCCACTGTACCTACCACTCTCCATTGTCCCAAGAAGCTCTTCCTCGCCACTACTAACTTCTTTCCTGACCCTGAGCCCCCCCTCCTTCTCGTCGGGGTAAGAAGAGCACCTCAGCCACCACCAGCCCTGCAGCCCCCTTGACAAGGGTGCAGGGGTATTGGAGCCCGCCAGCCCGCATGTCTGGATCTTCGCCCAGCAGCAAGGGGACAGGCAGCCCACCCCCTGGGAAGAGGAGCAGAAGGCGGAAGGGGCGCCGCAGGAGCCCGCCTTCTACATCCCCCCCGGACACCACCCAGAGACAGTCACCAGCCACAGCTCCAAAGGGAGGAAAGGGCCACAGGCCCACGACTAAGGAGGGCAAGGGCAGCAAGTCGGAGAGGTCAGGCAGCAGGCCTGCTGCCCAGGAGGAGCCCACAACCCCCATAGCCGCTGCCCCGGGAGGAACCGGCACAGCTGCCCCGGGAGAGCCCACCACCCCCATAGCCGCTGCCCAGGGAGGACCCAGCCCAGCTGGCCAGGAGGGCCCCACCACCCACAGCCCAGGTGGGCATTGAAGGAGCACCATCCCCGCTGCCCAGGAGGGCACCACCAGGCAATTAGCAGTTGGCCATAGACCGGCCGCCGTCTCAAGAACCGCTGAACTGGGCCCCGCCGTCTCAAGAACCGCTGAACTGGGCCCCGCCGTCTCAAGAACCGCTGAACTGGGCCCCGCCGTCTCAAGAACCGCTGAACTGGGCCCTTCAAGGCAAGTAGCGCTGACCTGGGCCCCACCGTCTCAAGAACCGCTGAACTGGGCCCCGCCGTCTCAAGAACCGCTGAACTGGGCCCTTCAGGGCAAGAACCGCTGGCCCTTTGGCAGACGTGGCAGGGCAGGATCTATCTCGGGCAGGGCTGCAGGATGTCCTCTGGCCAACTTGCCTCCTCCAGTGGCAGTGGGGTCTGTTATGGACTGTATGGACTGTGGCTTTGCTCTCCCCAGGATGGCCCAGTGGGCAGGCCACCCACTGTATGGACTGTATGGACTGTGGCTTTGCTCTCCCCAGGATGGCCCAGTGGGCAGGCCACCCACTGTATGGACTGTATGGACTGTGGCTTTGCTCTCCCCAGGATGGCCCAGTGGGCAGGCCACCCACTGTATGGACTGTATGGACTGTGGCTTTGCTCTCCCCAGGATGGCCCAGTGGGCAGGCCACCCACTGTATGGACTGTATGGACTGTGGCTTTGCTCTCCCCAGGATGGCCCAGTGGGCAGGCCACCCACTGTATGGACTGTATGGACTGTGGCTTTGATCTCCCCAGGATGGCCCAGTGGGCAGGCCACACACTGTATGGACTGTTTGGACTGTGGCTTTGCTCTCCCCAGGATGGCCCAGTGGGCAGGCCACCCACTGTATGGACTGTTTGGACTGTGGCTTTGCTCTCCCCAGGATGGGCCAGTGGTCATGGAGTCCCCTCGTGGATCTGGCGTCGTGTACTCAAGTGGCTGAGGTGCCCCCCCTTCCCTTCCCCCTGAGGTGCCTGTCCTATTTTCTTTCTGATGCCCCTGCAGTGTTCTCTCCGTGGAGTTCTTGTCGTGGGACTGGGTCTTGCCCCTTTGCACAGGACCCCTGTGATCCACGGACAGTGGTTGGACTACATTTAGTAGCTGTATATATTTTGTACATAGTTTATTTATTTATTGGGATTACTGGTGTACATATTTCAATATATCTGCCCGTTTATGATCTCTTCTTTTGGTCTTTGCATTATTTCGGAGGGGGGTGGTTTGTGGGTTGTGACAATGATCTGTGGGAATGCATTGATGTGTGTGTTGTAGTGGGTGTGGGTGGGTGGGTGTGTGCCGGTAATCTTTTCCCTCCCCTGTGTCGTAGGTGCCGTACTCACCGATGTCTTCCGCGCCGCCGGGCGTGCTCCTGGTATATGAGCAGGAATAGGAGTGCGGGGATGACCTGCAACTCTGGCTCCATACTGCCGGAATCTCGCGTGGAGTGCGTAGAGGTGAGCGTTTTCCCGTTCGTAGTCTGTTTCCGCCGTGTTCTTATCGGCGGTGCTCCCGCCCCGGAAAAGGTGGCAGATTGGTGGGTCGTAATAGGGTGGGCGGTACTTTGTCTGCCGCCGGGCTGTTGGCGGGAACCGCCGCGCTGTTTGTTTGTACCGCTGTGGCGGTCGGAGTGTTAAGTTGGCGGGCTGTGTTGGCGGTTCCCGCCAGGGTCAGAATTGCATATTTTAGACCGCCGGCCTGTTGGCGGCTTGGCCGCCGCTTTATCACCGACCGCCAGGGTCAGAATGAGGGCCTAAGTCTCTTATCTCCTTACTATTGTTAGGGATATAAGAACAACATTGCCTAGAGTTAATCATTTTACAGACTCCACCATCCTTCGCTAGAAGGATGTCTAAAGCAAAGCAATTTTTAAGAGTCATAGCTCTATCCGCAGCCAATTCAGTATCTATCAGGAGTATTGCACCTGTTAAATTTGTCAACATGTTATCCACAATAGTAGACAATTTTCGTATCTTGATCAAGTTCAGGATGATTCCCAGTGAAGGAATCACTGCACCAAATATATCTCCCACAACTGCAGAAGAGGATTCCCTCTTCTGTTGCTTATGATGTAATTCAGTCAATTTGGAAAACTTCATTAAGTCATCTATTTGATAAATCTTTGGGAAAACTATCCCCAAATAACATGTCCCATACCATCCTCTTGGAAGACGGTAATAAGCATTAAGTCCACAAATATAATAGATACCAGGAATAGCAGGGTCCTGACCATTCAACATAAAAGTCCACATACTCTGAAACATAAACACATGCCTACATTCACTTGTACCCACAAATAAAGTGTCAGTGCGTGATTTCGGCCTATATATACAAAGCTTCCCTACGTGTAATGCATCTAGTGCTAATTTCCCTTACGTTTTAATTGCAGTGTAAGCACAATCATTCTTATAAGTCCTTTTTTTCTAACCATTTTTCTAATTTTTCTTTTAATTCCTTTCTCCTGTCTTCAGTATGCCCTATAAAGCTCTTCTCTAAAGGTGTAAGCAAGCATGTGAGATTGTTTTTATGCACATATGGAGTTCCAAATGTTAGTGTAGGCTCAAAGAATCCTGTAACCAATACTATATCATGATCCATAGCTACTCTACTTAGATACCTAATAATAGGGGCAAACGAAAACACTACATCATAATTAGAATAAAAATACTTTATATACTCTTGGTCATAGAACCTTGTTAGTAGCAGACTACAGCTTATTCTGTATGTTAATGGAAGACTGTGGAACGTAACTCCTTGCTCTACTGACGAAGGAATCTGCGTACACACAAGACAATCTCTTGCTTCCATTGTCTCAACATACTCACTCAACAAGCGATAGAAAACATTAGATGAAAGTTCTCCTTGAGCATTAGTGTAGTCATGCAAATATTTCTCATCTAACTTAAACTTCTCTAAATCCGTTAGTGTAGTAGTCTCAGAAGCAGAAGTACGATTGGCTCCTTTCAAATCAAGAACAGACATTCCCACAATCACTACCATAAACAAAATTCCACACATAATCGCCAATCCAACGCTCATATATTTACAGCACCTAGCATTCCTAACTTGGTTATTTAACTCAGCCATGATCTGTAAAGTATCAGAAAGCAGAAGTAATTCTTTAAAAGTGCAGCAAAAATTTAAAATAGGGGAAAAATTATCCTCTCACAGTTCAGTCTTGCATCCAGGAAGCCTTTTCCTTGTCAAAAATTGATTAGCAGCTTGTCACATCCATTTTTTAATGTCAAATCAGGTTTTCAATGTCTCTTCAGGTTTAATTTAAACAGTCTCTTTTCTGAAGATATTTTCAGATTGGTTCAACAGTTCAGCTCCCTGATCGCCTTCAGGTTACATCAAAATACTGACTTGGAACCTCTCTATTGACATAAACTTGTGTTGCCATTCATTAGTGTTTGCATACACCCATTCAGGACCTGCGTATCACGACTTGCTAATCTCTTCCTTTTCATCTTTCAATCACCACTTCATTCTCCTTCACTCAATTCTTCTTTTCTCGTAGTATCTACTTCTTCCACTATTGTTTCATTTATGATCACTTCCTTTTTTTTCTCAACTTGCGATTCGGGCCAATTATCTCCTTTTCTCGATCCTTTTGTCAATATTCATTTCAGGATTGGACTCTTCTCCTCTTTTTCTATGGTGTTCTCTCTTGATGGACCTGCAACATGCTCAGAAGGAGTTGGATCACTTTGACTTTGATCTGTCTCAACTCCCTCCCCTAATTGGTCTGGCACTTGCTCTGTTTGCTTCTCAGTACCCTCTACTTCTGGGAGAACCCCTGCTGAGCTAGGCTCTCCTGCTGTGTCCATTGAGATTGAGCCCCTCATTCTAACTTCGGCGGGCGGCGGGCACCGCCCGCCAGGCGGGAACCGCCACTTGGCCGCTCCGCGGTCAAAAGACCGCGGGGGCCATTTCGACTTTCCCGCTGGGCCGGCGGGCGACCGCCAAAAGGGCGCCCGCCGCCCAGCGGGAAAGGCCCTGCAACATAGAAGCCGGCTCCGAATGGAGCCGGCGGTGTTGCAGGGGTGCGACGGGTGCAGTTGCACCTGTCGCGATTTTCACTGTCTGCAAAGCAGACAGTGAAAATCCTGCTGGGGCCCTGTTAGGGGGCCCCTGCACTGCCCATGCCGGTGGCATGGGCAGTGCAGGGGCCCCCAGGGGCCCACAACACCCGTTCCCGCCATCCTGTTTCTGGCAGTGAAAACCGCCAGAAACAGGCTGGCGGGAAGGGGGTCGGAATCCCCATGGCGGCGCTGCAAGCAGCGCCGCCATGGAGGATTCCCCCAGCCGGGGGAAATCCGGCGGAAAACCGCCGGACCCGGCTGGGCGACCGCGGCTTCACAGCCGCGGTCGGAATACAAAATGAAGCACCGCCAGCCTGTTCGCGGTGCTTCAGCCGGCCTCCACCCTGGCGGTCATAGACCGCCAGGGTCAGAATGAGGCCCTGATTCTTCAACACTCTCCGGTAATTCTTCACTTTCGTCTCTTATAGGGGGAATAGAACCATCTTCCACAAGCTCTTGTTCAATTTCAGGCTCTCTTTGTTCTTTTTCTGGTTCAGGTGCGGCAACCTGTTTCACTGTTGTTGGTGCTCTCAACAACGCTTCTTCATGATCCAATGGACATGCCACTTTCTTCGTATGATCGCATGAATCCAGTTCGGGAGTCCCGCACACTTCACAGCTGTCGTAGTTGTTAGGACCACCTGGTGAGGACCTCTCCAGCGTGGTTCCAAACATGTCTTGCGAACATGTTTTCAGACAACGACCCAGCCACCGGCTCTCAGATTGTGCCCTGGATCGGGAATTAGTGGCAGGGTAGTGGCCTCCACCTGCTGAGAGAAAGAGCAAACCACATCAGCCAAACCCTTGCAGTAGTCCAACACCATATCATCTGTGATATTTAAAAGTGCATTGGCTGGAACTGCTGTTAATCTCATTGCTCTGCCCATAAAGATCTCGTGGGGCGACAGCCCTGTCTTCTTGTCAGGTGTATTTCTCATGGACATCAACACCAAAGGCAACGCATCTGGACATTTCAAATTTGTAGCTGCACACATCTTAGCAATTCTTGATTTCAAGGTACCATTCACCGACTTGCTATTCTCTTCCTTTTCAACTTTCAATCTCCACTTCATTCACCTTCACTCAATTCTTCTTTTCTCGTAGTACCTACTTCTTCCTCTGTTGTTTCATTTATGACCACTTCCTTTTTTTTCTCAACTTGCGATTCAGGCCAATTATGTCCTTTTCTCGATCCTTTTGTCAATATTAATTTCAGGATTAGACTCTTCTCCTCTTTTTCTATGGTGTTCTCTCTTGATGGACCTGCAACAGGCTCAGAAGGAGTTGGATCACTTTGACTTTGATCTGTCTCAACTCCCTCCCCTAATTGGTCTGGCACTTGCTCTGTTTGCTTCTCAGTACCGTCTGCTTCTGGGAGACCCCCTGCTGAGTTAGGCTCTCCTGCTGTGTCCATTGAGATTGATTCTTCAACACTCTCCGGTAACTCTTCACTTTCGTCTCTTACGGGGGGAATAGAACCATCTTCCACAAGCTCGTGTTCAATTTCAGGCTCTCTTTGTTCTTTTTCTGATTCAGGTGCGGCAACCTGTTTCACTGTTGTTGGTGCTCTCAACAACGCTTCTTCATGATCCAATGGACATGCCACTTTCTTCGTATGATCGCATGAATCCAGTTTGGGAGTCCTGCACACTTCACAGCTGTCGTAGTTGTTAGGACCACCTGGTGAGGCTCTCTCCAGCGTGGTTCCAAACATGTCTTGCGAACATGTTTTCAGAGAACGACCCAGCCGCCGACTCTCAGATTGTGCCCTGGATCGTGAATTAGTGGCAGGGTAGTGGCCTCCACCTGCTGAGAGAAAGAGCAAACCACATTAGCCAAACCCTTGCAGTAGTCCAACACCATATCATCTGTAATATTTACAAGTGCATTGGCTGGAACTGCTGGTAATCTCATTGGTCTGCCCATAAAGATCTCGTGGGGCGACAGCCTTGTCTTCTTGTCAGGTGTATTTCTCATTGACATCAACACCAAAGGCAACGCATCTGGACATTTCAAATTCGTAGCTGCACACATCTTAGCAATTCTTGATTTCAAGGTACCATTCATCTGTTCCACTAGATCTGATGCTTCAGGGCGATGGCTACAATGCAACTTCTGCTCAATGTTTAGTGCTGCACACAAAAGTTTGATCACCTCGTTATTGAAGTCAGTTCCCCTATCTAATTCTAATGAGATAAAGAGATCAGAAACCCGAAACGTGGTATCAACTCTCTAAGCAATAACTTCCCTACTGTGAGACTATCATTTCCTCTTGTGGGGTATGCTTCAATCCAGTGACTAAAAATGCACACAATCACCAACACGTACTTCAGACCTCCACACGCAGGCATCTCAATTGAATCCAGTTGCATTCTGCTGAATGGACCGCCTGCTCTTCCAATGTGGATCCAATTCACCACTGTCCCTTTTCCCTCATTTGGTTGTTGACAAATGATACAGCAATGGCATGCTGCTTCTGCTGCCTGCCTAAATTTGGGATTAAACCAGTCAATTTTGAACAAACGAACCATAGCATCCCTCCCAATGTGTCCCTGACCATGGTAGTACCTGGCCATTTGTGACAGCAAACTATTTGGCAGTACATCTGACCTTCTTCGTAAACCCATATCTCATCAGGCCTTTGAACATGTTTTAATTTGGACCAAAGTCATTTCTCTTCTTTGGCAACTTTACGTTATAAGGTTTTCAATTCTTCTAGAGTATCGATCACTCTCAATGCAAAACTTGTACAAGTATTATTTTCTTCTGACATCAGTTCCCACTTGTCCTTGAACAATATACAGTTCAATGCGCAAAACCTTGTGACTTGATCCGCATATCCATTTCCCAGTGATACATAATCCTGTGACTTTAAATGTGTTTCACCACGGCAATTTCTTCAGGCAACTGTATTGCATACAGCAATTCTTTTAGTCTGTCACCTTTTCTTACTGGTGAACCAGTAGAGGTCAGGAAACCCCTTTGTGACCACAAATGACCAAAATCATGACAATTCCAAATCCAGATTAGCTATCTGTGTAGATAGTGACTCTCAATCTAGCAGATAAATGGCATGCTCTAGTAAGAGCTACCAATTCTGCTACCTGTGCAGAATATACACCTCGAAGCCAGGAAGTTTCTAGAGTACCTGTAATTGTGCACACAGCATATCCTGCTCTCAATGTTCCTGTACCATCTCTAAGACATGAACCATCAACAAAGACAATTTGGTCATCTTCTTCCAATCGTGTATCTCTGATGTCAGGGCTCCGTTTTGTGCACAACTTTGCTACCTCAAGACAATCATGCTCAATGTCTTCTTCCTTTTCGATTTCAACAGTATCAGTTGGAAGTAATGTTGCCAGGTTCAGCACTGTACATCTTTTCAATGTTACATTTGGAGCACTTAGAATGCTAGTCTCATACCTTGTCAGTCAGGCACCAGTCAAATACTGTGTTTTCGTCCTTGTCAGTAAAATCTCAACTGAGTGAGGTACCATTACCGTCAGAGGGTATCCCATCACTATTCCCTCACATTGTGAAAGGCTTAGACCTATTGCGGCAACTGCACGCAGACAACCTGGTAAGGCTGATGCAACTTTGTCCAAGGTAGCTGAAAAATAAGCTAGTGGGCGATAAGCACCTCTATGGACCTGTGTCACGACAGACAAAGAACAAGCATCACGTTCATGACAAAACAATGTGAATGGCTTTGTGTAATCAGGCATTCCCAATGCTGGAGCTCTGCACAAACTCTCTCTCGACTCAGTAAATGCTTTCATCTGATCCTGGTCTAGTCTAATGAGATCTGTAACATCCTTATGTGTCAGCTGCTGCAATGGTTTGGCAATCTCAGCAAATTTTGGAATCCACTGACGACAATAACCTACCATTCCCAGAAACATCCTGACATCTCCCTGTGAAGTCGGGGGACTTCTCTGCAATATCATTGTAATCCTTTCTCTGGAAATCCTTCTTGACCCTTTCTCAATTTGGTGTCTTAAATATTTCACAGACTTCTGACAATACTGCAATTTCAAAGGTGACACCTTATGTCAAAATTTTCCCAAATGCTTCAACAGGGCAATCGAGTCATACTTACACTTGTCCCTTGTTTTGGATGCAATCAGAAAGACATTGATGTCCTGCACCAGAGTCGATGGGTACAATAGTTCCAATGACTCCAAATTCTTTTTCAAAATCTGATTGAACAAAGGCGGTGACTCCGTGTACCCTTGAGGAAGTCTGCACCAGCTGTAGACTCTGTCTAGGAATTTGAAACTAAAGAGAAACTGACTATCCTCATGAAGAGGCACAGAAAAGAAAGCTTGCGACAAATCAACCACTGTGAACCATTCTGCATCGCATGGAATCTGAAACATTATTACTGCTGGGTTTGGCACTACAGGACAACACTTGACCAACATGTCATTCACTTTTCGCAAATCCTGTACAATTTGCACTTTCCCACAAGGTTTCTTCAGGCCCATTATCAGTGAATTACATGGACTACTCTGCACTTCTTTCAAAACCCCTTGTTTCAGGAAATCTCCAATTATTTGCGCCACTTTCATCAGAACATCTTGTGCCATGTTATACTGTGGAAGGTGCGGAAGCACTACATTCGGCTTCAGGGTAATCTTAATTGGCTCCACTTCCTTGATCAAACCCACTTCTTTACCTGTCAGGTCCCACACATTTTCCTGCACATCTGCATGCAATTCTTTCACAGGAAACATCAGGAAAAACTCAATCAACGGGTATTCCTCATTAGTGATTTCACTCTCAATTTCTGGAGTTTGTTCTTCCTCATCATCACTATTCGTCTGGACCTCTATTCCGGAAGTTTAACTATTAATCGAACATCTGGTTTTGTACAATTAGTCCCTTCCAGATAGGGATACTGGACTTGAATCACAGACTACAAACTTATGCAGTCCCTGAAAGTTGCCAATCTCAACCTGTACTGGATCTGTGATCGGGTTTATCAACTACTTATTCGTTACCCCTACAACCTGAACTGATATTCCTGAGAAAGGTAAGTTTGGAACTTCTGCACTTCTCACTGTAGAGCGCTTAGCTCCTGTGTCCACTAGAAATGAGATCCTATGACCCATCACCTTTCCTCGCACAAAGGGTCCTTGTTGTTCTACTTCTAATGAGGCTGCAAGCATACATGGCTCCTCATCCGAACTATCACAAATCAATTCACCATTTATTTCATTCTCGCTATGTAGTGGGAATTGGTGCACTGTGTCACTACTTCTGTCTTGTCTCTGACCTGTGACCTGCTGAGTAAGCATCATCTGTTGCTGTTCCATCAGGGCTTGAGGTATCTGCATTTGCTATCTAGGTACCATAGGAACCTGCTGCTGCATTGGTTGCAACTGTGCCATTTGTGCTCGAGGCAGTTGCACTTGCTGCATGGGTTGAAAATTCTGCACTTGATTCATGTTATTCAGAAAATTCGGATTAAGTCCTCTCATTCTTGGGACCTTCACAGTCTGAAACATATTGACATCACCACTTTGCTGAACAACACTATTCTGCACCATCATCGGACACTCCCATTTCCAGTGTCCACGTTTCCGCAAAGATTATACAGTAACATCTTCTTAATTCCTTGCACATCATTCTGAACCACTACAGTACTCAAATCCGTGATTCATATTGATTCCACATCCTCTACCTCTCACCTGGGGTAGGAACATAACAGTTCCCTGTTGCTGGAGTTTCTGCTACACAAAAGCTCCCTGCACTCCTGTTTGAGCTGCCTTAATCTGTATCACCATCGACTTTTCCTTCAATTTTTTCAGCTTCAACTCAATCTCATCACTGCAGTATTTTGCATACTGCAATACTTCATCAATCGGCTTCGCTTGCCAACAAATCAAATGACTCTTAATCATCTGACCTATTTCACGTCTCAGTCCTTCAACAAACCTGAACACACAGTGCAGCATGTCTTTCGACTCAATCGCTTCCTTACCACTGTACTCCTTGAATGCCTTCAACAATCTCTCATAATATGTATGTATTGACTCCTTTACCTCCTGCACTGTCCTGTCAATTCTCTGCCAATCAATATTTTTAGGCGAGATTCTGGTCTTCAGTCACTCAATCACCTTATAATATTGTTTCATCACTTCGGGGGATGGTGCAACTGTAACTCTATCCCTTTCTGGTTCACTCGTTGGCCAATCTACTGCTCTCTTGCATTCAACCCACAAATCAGCTGGCACCACTATTTCCAACAGTGTATTTAGGTCTTCCCACATACATTTCGCAAGCTTCACAAATCTATCTGTCTGCTGGTACCATTCAACCGGTTTCTCCCTCAGCTTTGGATAATCATTTGTGAATGAAAGAATATCACTCCTATGGCAAGGAACATGAACAAACTGCCCTCCTGGAATTTCCCTCATTGGTAGAATTTTTACTGGATCCTTTTCTTTCTGTACACTTTCGGACCCTTCATGTGAATCTCATTTCTGTTTATCCTTTTTCTTTGCCCATGTGCCTTCCCACTTTTCTAATGCTCCTCAAATCTGAGCACTCTGCAAGAGTTCTATAAGATGCGCTTTCATCCCAGCTGATCTCATGTGTTCAAAATCCTTTGCCTCAAACTCTAACCTATAACTCCTTTTCAAATGCTTTGTTTTTCCAATTTCTATGTCATGCTTTTCTGCCAAATCTGCCAACCTCTGATGTATCTTGCCCACTTCTCTCGTAATTCTCAGACATAAGTATCTCAGCTCTTCTTCAGTAGAGGATTCTAACCTATTCACTCCCATTGATCTCTTGACTAGTTCAGTTATTTCTGCAGCCAGCCTCACACAATCAAGCTGCTCTTCACCCTTGGATGCATTCCGTGGGGTATTCAGACTGTCTAACCACTCATTCAACTGTTGTGCTCTCAATCCCTGTAATGAAACATTACTGCACCTTGAATTTGCGGTGTCAAGAACTTCAAGCTCTGACTTACACTCAGGCCACTTACGGCATCTGGAAGTGCAACAAGTGGACTAAGGTCCATTAATGGCCTAGATCCATCAAAGGTCTGCCTCATAGACGAAACAACCTGCACATGCTCTCTCACCCCCCTCTTCACGAGGCTCTGTGACATTTCACCCTGTTCTCCTATAATTGGCTTCTTTTGCGCAATTAATGTTACTGCTGGACCAAAAGTAATCGGCAGCGATATTGCATCTGGTGCCGCTCTGATACTGACATTTTGTGAGAGGGCTACACCTATGCTCTGATTCATCACTGGTGTCACATCTGACCGTGTCCCTGTCATTGGTGTGAACTTTGGCAAAACCTGTGGCTGTGCCTGAGGCATCAACATTGGAACCGGCTCTGTCTGTACTAATATTTGCCGCAGAACCACTTGCTCTGTAGGAATCACTAAGTTCGAAGTTGTCTCAAGGATTTGTATCTCTGGATAAATTCTCTGTACCGGTGGTGGATACATCTGCGCTTGGACTACCAAAGTAGTCACCGCATTAGGAGTTCTCTGCACTACCCCTTGTACCTGTCCCTTATCCGTTTGCACTTGTCCCACTGTCCCCGTCACTTGGGCTGGGACAGTTGGAGCAGAATTAATACTTGGATCCTCTTCATGCACTGCATATGGTGGAGGTCGGTCCCTCAGCATCTGAGTAATAAGATCCTCGACATCTGAATCTTCTTCTACTATGTAAGACTTTTTCTTCTTTTTACTCCCTGACAAACTCTTCTCACTTTTGCTAGTCTCCTCTTTCCCTTCTGCCTCATCTTCCTCTGTGATAGCAGGTAACAACTTAACATCCTGCAATGTTGCTGTTCTCCACCTCTTCTGTTCCCAATCCCATCTTGCTTCTGCTAGGGACCTCTCTACCTTCCTTATTCACCTCTGGCATTTGATTTCTTGCTGCTGTCTCGCTATGAGCTCCCAAACTGCTAATGCCTCAAACTGTGCTGGTCTTGGAAGAGGCTTTGTCTCATACAACGTCATTTGTAATTGATCCAAAATTCTCAAATTAAACGTTCCATGCTCTGGAAATGCCAAAGCTCCCTGTTTCTCTGTCAATTTGCACCACTGCTATAACCAAAGACATGGCGTGACACCTCGCTCCTCCATCACAATATAAGCAGGAGAATTTTCCAGTGGGGTAGGCTCCCCCACTGTCACCTTAATGTATGAATCACCCTTCATGGCACTCTTAAACGCCTTGACAAACTTCATTTTTTCTATCTTTTGTGTATTCGAATCAAATCAGGAAATGACTTTTACTCCCAGGATTCCCTTCACCCGCTTTCCCAACCAATTGCCTCTCACGGATGGCTGCCAATTTGCTTGCGACTCTTCTCAGTAACCAACCTATCCCAGCGCGGCTCACTCTGACGTCACCCTCACACACTGCAGCTGACAAATTCTTGTGTCTTGTCCTCCTAAACTCAATTCACACAAAACTAATGCAAATTATTGCGAGCACTAACCAAAACCCAATAACGAAAAACAAACCTGCTGATTTACTAGAGGAAGGTACACAATTGCTTCAGAGACCTTACGGATTTTCACTGATGGCCCTTTCGCTCATGCAGCTATCCCTCTTTCTCGGTCTCCCACATTCGCAAGCAAAATTCGACCCCCAAATTTTACTCTCAACTGATCAATGGTTTGTCCTGGTGCACATAGGACTCTCCAACTCTCAGTCGAAGTTTTCTTTTGCCCGCTTAACACACACACCGAATTATTGATCACGCCCAATCAACCATCTAAACCAGACAGATTACAACATATAACCAAGTGTCTACTACACTTGTCAATATACTCCGGAGTCTTAGACCACGCAGGGTCCATATATCACCAGCAACCACATGGACAATTTGTGAGCACAAAAGCGCCACACACATGTGAAGTTCGATGACTTCCCTACTCAGATACTGCAGAGTACGCAGACTCCTACTAAACTTCACCTGGAGTATGCAGACTCCCTAATTTCCCCCACATATGTCACAATTCACCTGCGATTTTCATAAGCCTTTGCAAGCGCAACCTACCACTTTCATACTATTACTAAAATGCCGAGAACATACCCACCTTTACTAGCGGGATCCAGGATCTGGGAAATGCATTTCTGGGCTTAAGGGGACATCATTCTTGCTACAATTGCCATTACAAAAAACATAATTCAAATCACAATAATAATGAACAACTAACCCTAACTAAAACTGCTACCATAATCATTGGTCACCACATAACTAGTTCTCCAAGGAAACTAACCATCAAGCTGCTACCAAAAATTGTTAACGCGCCTGGTCCTTAATAAGTAAACTTACAAGGGGACGCCACAGGTCGATGAACCTTTTGATTCGCATGGAATATCCTAGGAACGGTGTGACCAATGTTTCTCAATAATCAATTCACAAAAATCAATACCCATTAAGCTAATCATTAATCACTTTTAATAACATCACACCATGACCTTTCAGTCATGAGTAACCACAACTTAGTATACGTTTTAGCAATTTTATTCCATACTAGTTACAATACTAAGTCATGAGATTAATTCAAACTTTATTCAAATCAAATCAAGATTAATTCATTAGTAACCACCAATAACATAATCTAATCAAAACTTGTGACAGAATACATTCTAAAGCATAAGTCAACATATGAATTAAAGGTGAGTACGTCAACATGAATAGCAGAGTTCAGCAACTCAGTCCGTCAATCATTTGTCACTGTATATGTCAACGTCTTAGAATAGGAACCTTACCTAACCCAGATTAGCATAAGCATGTGGAACTTCATGTGAAAACAGTTTAGAACACGAATTTGGAAAAACATCTAGCTAAGAGAAAAACTATTTGAACAGCGCAGTTGGTACCTAGAAAGAAAACGCACAAAAGTAATTCAGTCACATTGTCATAGCTACCTATCCACAGTATGGATCAGCAACAAAGTCAGTCTTCATCCTCAGGTAATCAATCGATCAGCATCTCATCAGGTTCTCAAGAGCAGGAGCCTAATGACAGAATCTCAAATCTCTTCGATTTCGTAGTCTCTCTCCGGACATCTGCACCTAACATCTGAACTCTCCCCTTCTGTCACGTCATTATATTAAAGTCACCCAGACTATCCCCCAATTCCTGATTGGTCAATTAATCACATGATTTTAGTTTTACCCAATGATCCTTATAATTCAAATCTATAAGTTCTAGCATTACACAGATCCCATGTAGTTGATTGGTTCACCTTAGGATGTCCTTATCATCCGGCTCGTCAGGTATCGAAAATGTTGCATCTTCTTCTCCAGTCAGTGTTTCTATTGTTCAAGACCTGGGAAAGTACACTCTGAAGGCTTTACACAGTCTTTGATACAAATTTTGATTCCGTCATCGCCTGTCCGTCGGTTCATGCCAAGGATTCTAGCTGAGCAGATTTTATTAAACAACGAGCAGTTCATGGTTAGTTCAGCACACCAGCATTTCTACACTGAACGTTAATATTCATCTTCTGCACGAGGCCTGGCAAAACTAGGCCACGACTTTGGCTAAGTGAAGCTCTAAAACATAATGCAAAACATACATTATATCTCTTAATATGACATATTACTACATTATTTTTATACATTTTCAATGTTCCACATATGTTAGTCACTTTCTAATATAATTTGTGAATCTTGGTAGCCACTCTCCGAGGGCACATTTTCAAATGTGCACATTATTTCTCTATGTTAATCATTTTCTACATTCTTCATTATTCAAAATACATAAACATTTATTAATAATTTCTAATTAATATATTTGCTTTAACACTTATTTCCAAAGATCTTTATGGCAATAACAAAAATGGGAATATATTTTCGGCCAGCTAGAAAGGACTAGTAATAAAATTTATGTTAAAGAAAGGGGACACATCTGACCCTAGAACTTTTTGTTGGATAAGGTATATTGCAGGGCGATTTCACTGTTTATGAAGTAGTGGGTAGAGTCAAATGAGTTGGTGCCCATTGAACAAAGTGGGTTTAAGCAAGGGCATTTAAAAACTGATCAATGTTCAAGCCTATGGTGGTTTGAAGCAAGGGTATTCAACAACTGATCATTGTTTCAGCCTATGGGCTATAGGGTAGAAGGAAGTCGAGACAGCCCGATGTTTATTTTGTTGCTTTGTTGACTTCCATTTAGCCTTCAACCTAGTTAACAGAAAATATATTTGGTCGAAATTGAGGAAGATGGAAATGCCAAAGTGCTTTTTATCGATCCTTGAAGAACTTTATCGGGATAGCTCAGTGGAGGTGAACCTAGATCTTATTGGATCACTTTCGTAAAAATTTCTCTAGGTAACAGCTTGAGACAAGGGTGCGTCTTGGCCCCCTTGCTGTTCTATTTTTACCATGCAGATCTGACACAGATCCTGTTAGGAGCAAAGGTGTCCTCACCACCAAAATATGGAGGGAAAACAAATTGTGTGCTTAATATATGAGGATGACCTGGCTTCTATGGTTTTGAAGGAAGTAGGCCTTTGAAGGAAATTAGAAGCATGTATTAAATATTGTAGGGCAAAAGACCTTGTGGTCAATATGGACAAACATTATAACGTCAGTAAGAAACCTGCCATATGAATGGATAATAGGAGATAAACCAGTGGAGGTATTTACATCATACAAGTATATGGGAATTACATTCAAATCAAACTTAAACTGGTCCCCGCAAAATTGGGTATGCTTGGTTCCACTAGACAACTGGAAGTCTTGTGAAATTTATAAAAGATTTTGGATGGCCCTTCTTTGACTTCAGCGTATAAAGCTATGGTCCCCACGCAATGTCTATACGGGGCTGAAGTACTAAGCCTTTACTCCAAAATTGGGATAAATGCGAAAGTAAATGCTTGAAAAAACATATAGGCTTACCCATGGAGGAAATGAGACAGGCCATACGAATTGAAGCAGAGATCCCGTTCTGGAACTACCTTGCCCATAAATTTGAAATGAGATTTCAGGATAAACGTATGTGTGGGAACAATTTTAAAATGTCATCAAGCTGTACCAAAGAAACAGTAGTTAGTGACTTAATATGGGCGAAACAGGTGAGGAAAAGATTGGTAAATATGGCACAAAAAGTATTTTTTTTACTATAAACTTGATGACCCCACTCAACTCTCTAATACTACAGACCTGAAAGAAGCTTGTGAGAGGGAATCCAGGATTAATGATTTACACTTTTTATTGATGAAATCATCTGCAACCTATATGTTGAAAACGTTGCAGAAAAATCACTTATCCTTGCTACCTGACACTCATCTACGCTTACTGTTTTTTAAATTTCTTTTGGCTTTTAATCTGTTGTTTTTTTCAAGTAGGGAAAAATGTAATGCTGCCCTGGAGGAGATCGGTAAATGTGGTTTAGATTTTACACATTATGTGCACTTATTAATCGATTGTTTATACTTTTTAGGAAATGAAAGGTCGATTTTAAAACCAATTTTTGTAAGTATAAAACTTATCATCTAAATGTGGCAATTTCACTACTTTTAAATATGGAATTTTTCAATGTTGCATGTGCAGTGGGAAACTTTTCAATGGTCGTTCTGTGTGAATAGTTGTTGATTAGTTTGTTTGATGTGTAGCTGTAGCATGTTGTATTTATTGGTTTTATAGATTATGGTAAAAATAAATGTATTTTATTACTACTACTGCGTCTGGCTAAAAAGCCAACTAGTACTCTAAAATGTCCCCCTCAACAGAACATTTTCCCATATTCCCTTGATATCCTCTGCCATGTCCCGACTTAGGCATAATTTTCAATCTGCCCTAAGCACTGAGGCCCTGATTTATACTTTTTGATGCAAACCTATGCTAACGCAGGTTTGCGTTAGAAAGTTTACCGCCGGCTACCGCCATTCCTGGACGCCAGCCGGGCATCATATTTAATGAATGGCGCTAACCGGCGCTAAGGCCTGGTTAGCGTAAAAATAAATGATGCTAACTAGGTGGGTGAGGCGTAAGGAAGACTGGAGGTTGTGCGCCAAAGAATGGCGCTAGTCGGGTTAGAGTAAAAAAAATGTCTCAAACCTGACTAGTGTCATTTTTTGACGCACAAAGATGTGGGGGTGGGTGGCGTTGTCCCTGGATGCAGGGAAGGGCACCTGCGGACTGCTTCCATGGTCACTGACCACAGAAATGAGCCCACAGGTCCCCTAACGCCTGCCCCGACCCAGGCGTTAAATAATGGCGCTAAGCAGGCTTACCGCCATTTTTTAAGGTCCTCCTCCTCTTGTGCGTGATTTTTGCACAGGAGGATAAATAAGGCGTTAGGGTCTTTGAGTAATTTTTTTTTTGTATTTATATTTTTATTGTCAGTTTTCAAAACAATATACAGCATACAGAAACTAATAGCTAGCAATAATTCCTTAACATCCGTATGAATAATACACCTGGACAAGCAATGGATATAAAACTTCTCAAAATGTCTGCTATCTAGCAATAATTTCTCAAATATACAACATCTACTGTAATATACCATATAAAGCATCTGTAATACAATACCTAAACACCGCTCCACAATGAAGAAATGCAATGATATAGCAAAATAGAACAAAATAACATAACGTGCGCATAAGAGCAATTCATCATCAACATTTTACAATGTATTCCTAAGGGACTTAATCAACCTAATAGACCCACCCTCTCCAACCTGCCCTATCATTAGAGGTCCATCATTACAAAGACCCCAACTGAGTGTTGAAGGAACTATAGGTACAGAGCACTTTTGTACCTCCAGGCTGGGGACATCTGATTTTAGTACATGGTACATGATGTTCTATGGACCCAAATAAAAGGGAGAGATAAGTGTCTCTAAATAGTAGAGTTCAATGACATGAATATAGTCATATTTAAGGGAAATATATCTGACAAGATAGGATGAAAATATCAAAGAAGATAACAGAAAAGGTAAAAGCAGAAGAAAGAGAACGAGGAAAATTAGCGAGGACAGAAACAGAGTAAAAGACAATGATGATGATAATAGTAATAGTAATAAAAGTAAGAATAACCATAGTAATAGTGACCAAGGGGGGAGGGGGGGAAGGGGGGAGGGGGGAAAAACAACAAACACGCCTATGGAAGACCAACGTACATAAGGGAGGGAAGAAAAGGTATGGAGGAATACATGAAGAGAATGCATGTGCGCACTCAGTGGAGTCCAATGTGTAATAAAGAAGAGTAGAATAAAAAGGACCGGTTCGAACTGGGGCATTTGTGATGTATTCCGCACAGGGGATGATCAGGTCACCAGTCCAGAGAGAAAGGGCGCCCATGTCTGTAGAAACATTTCTGTACTATCCTGCAGATCATAAATAAGACGCTCATGTGAGGCAGTCTGATACATTGCAGAGATCCACTCCCCGTGGGAGGGTACACGTGTCGCTCGCCAATATCTGAGGATACATATTGTTGCCGTGGCTAGCGCAGTGTGCAACAAGCGACATTGTGGTCTGGAGAGATTAGGGAGCTCCCTGGTGTCGTGAAGTAAAAGAAGATGAGGGGTAAGGGAAAGTGGCAGGGGTAGTGTTTCCTGTAGAGCAGCCCCCACTGCTCGCCAGAAAGGCTGTATGGCTGGGCAATCATGTAAAATGTGAGGTAAATCGCAGCGCTCATGAGGACACCTCCAGCAGGAAGCATGATGTAGTAACCCCGCAGTACGGAGCTTCAAGGGGGTCCAATACCAATTGTGTAATGTTTTAAAAAGACTGAATTTTGAGCGGGCCTCCCGAGCTCCATGGTCTCTAGCTTCGATTATATCCACCCAATCTTCCAAGTCGTAATCAACCTGTAGACGTGCCTCCTACTTATTCTTGAGAGAAACCAGGAGGGAGAGCGAAAAGAGGTGACGATTGAGCAAGGCTTGCAGGCCTGATACGGTACTCTTCAGTTGTCCCTGCGTTTCCAAGTAATGAAGTATTGGAGGTTGAATAAGTCGCTGAGGAGGATTCCCAAGACGACTCATCAGACAATGCTTGAGCTGCATAAAACGCCATGAATGGTGTATGGAAAGTCCGAATTCCTCCTTAAGTTCCGAGAACGTCTTCCACCTATCCCCCTTAAGAAACTGATCTATCCTCACAAGACCTTTCAGGCTCCAATCCTTCCAAAAAATGGTCTTTCCTCCAATAAGAAAACCTTTATTGCCCCAAATGATTGCCCTGTCATGTATGTAGGGATTTACACTCAGTAAACGGTGTGCCTGCCGCCATGTAGTATGCATGGCCTCAATTATAGGGTTGTGAATACAGTGGGGAGTCTAACCTGTGTTGTATATAACTTGGAGTCATGATTCGGTATCTGAAAGCAGTCGTTCGATTTCCACCCAATGTAGCGGATCTGGAATTCCCAGGAGTAAGTAGACCATTTGCGATCAGTGTAGAGCCAAGGTTTAAAGTTCTACTGAGGGAAGACTTAAACCTCCGTATTCACGTCTGGCAAGTAGGGTGGTTCGGGGCAACCGCGGACGCAAGAATCCCCAAACAAAAGACGGAATATGACGATCAATCTCTCGGAGGAGCGAGAGGGTCATTCGTAGGGGCAGCATACCTAAAACATACAAGAAACGTGGCAAGGTCACCCTTTGCACCGCCTGAACTCTACCCCACATAGAAAGGCCCAAATGGGTCCACTTTGCAAAATCCCGTTTCCTACTGCAAATTAAAGGATCCAAGTTATTCGCCACCATGTTGTCCAAACCTCTGTTGACATCAATGCCCAAATAACGGAGACATGCCTGTTTCCATTTAACTGGAAGTCCCTGGACTGAAGCATAAACCGTTACTGGAGATAATGGTAACGCCTCCCTTTTGTCCCAATTAATTCGGTAGCCGGAAATATGTTCAAACTCCTCCAGAACAGCTCAAAGAGCTGGAAGAGAAGTAGATACGTCAGTGAGAGTGAGGAGAATATCATCAGCATACAAATAAATGGGGGATCGACCACCTGGAACCGGAATGCTTGAAATAAGATTCGAATTGCGTATTAGTGCTGCTAAGGGTTCCATGGCAAACAGAAATAATAACGGGGCCAGAGGACAAACTTGAAGTGTCCCCCTACTGATCGAAAAAACATCAGAAAGGAACCCACAACAGTTTACCTGAGCTGTTGGGGAGTTATAGAGCAAACATACTCGATTGATTAAATTCGGCCCTAGCCCAAAACAGCGCAATACTTCAAAGAGATACCACCACTCTATTCGATCAAATGCTTTTTCAGCATCTATTCGATCAAACGCTTTTTCAGCATCAAGTGAAAGAGCAAGGGCCTCCTCCTGGGAGTCCTGGGCAGTCCAAATAGCGTGAAGTAATGTGCGAAGATGATTTCGAGACGAACGACCCAGAACAAAACCTACTTGGGTATGATGAATTAAAGAAGGGACAACTTTCCTGAGGCGAGACGCCAAAATCCCTGCCAACATCTTAATATCTCCATTAAGAAGAGGTATAGGACGATAGCTGCCGCATAGAAGAGGGTCTTTGCCCGGTTTGGGGAGAACTACTATGGAGGCTTTGTTGGAAATAGAATGTAATGTACCTGTTTGATCAGCCCCTCGAAATGCCTCATATAATGCATCAACTGCATCTGCTCCTGTCCATTTATAAAACTCTGACGTGAATCCGTCTTCACCAGGTGCTTTATGGAAAGAAAGATTGGCCACAGCTTGCTGTATCTCCTCTTTGCTAATGTCACCCTCTAAGAGTGCTCTACACTCATCTGAAAGGCACGGAATGTTTGCTCTATCAAGGAAGGCTTCCAATCGTCTAATATCTTCAGTAGTTTCCGGTGTATATAGGGTTCGATAAAAACAACCAAACTCCTCCGCAATTGCCTGTGGGTGTGTGATAAACGAACCGTCGGGATTGCGTAAAGCTGGGATGGCCAGCACCGCTTCCCTCTGACGGAGTTGAGCAGCCAGTTGACGACCTGCCTTCTCGCCGTGTTTGTAATGACGGCCTTTCAGTCTCTGTAAGGCAAATTCCACTCACTACATATAGAGCGAGTTGAGTTCCATTTTAGCTAGCTCCAACCGTCGTCGAACGGCTGGGGTGGGTGTTCGAGTATATTCTCGGGTGGTCTGAGCGATGTAGGTTTCCAGATCATTCTGTCGAACTCTCTTTTGGGCAATGGAGATGGCCGCATCCCTCATAAGCTGCCCTCTGATGGTCGCCTTTGCTGCCACCCATAATAATTGTGGTGAGGAGACAGGACCCCTATTATTCTGGAGATATGTGGCAAGATGGAACCTAAGTTGTTCTTTTCCCTTCGGGGATCTATGTCTGGAGTTTGAAAGACGCCAAGGCTTATGACCCGGCGAGGCTATCCCCAGTTCCAAAGTTAGCAAAATCGGGGAGTGATCAGACAGTGTGGCCGGAAGGATTTCAGATACATGAACAGAATGCAATAACCTGTGGTTAATTAAAAAGTAGTCTAATCAAGATTGAGTCCCATGTACGGCAGAGACAAAAGTATATTTGCGATCTGTAGGGTGGCAAAAGCGCCAATGATCCAATAGACCATGGTCTAATAGAACATCACAGAAAAGGGCCCAGTCCGCATTATTACCCACATCGAGACCACTAGAGCGATCCAAGATGACATCTTGTACTAAATTCCAGTCCCCACCCAACAAGTATTGGGAGGCCCCAATTTCTGTTAGAGGTCTGTTAAGAGAGAGGAAAAAGAGCGTTTGTAACCGATAGGAGCGTAAATGGAACCAATCCAAATCGTAGAAGATCCCAGAGTAATCTTAGCCAACACATAACGCCCATCCGGATCGCTCCACATTTTAAGAAGTCTAAACTGGAGGGATCGGCGAATAAGTATTGCAACCCCGCATCTCCTCCCCAAACCCTGCGACTCACCATGCACATCTGGTGCTCCACTTTAAAGCACCTTGCCTACCCAATCTCTGCCGAGTTTCTCTGACTCAGATGGAGTAAGGTGAGTTTCCTGTAAAAGAGCGATGTCAGTATTTTTTGATCGAAGATAAGAGAGGACTTTCTGACGCTTGATATGAGTCATACCATGCACGTTCCAGGAGAGAACTGTAAGTGGTTTCACCAATCCCATTATGTAACAGAGTAGGAGCGCAGACTTACAAATAATTGAGGAATTTGCGATCAGTAAGACAATAGATATATACAAGAGCTAAATATAGCAGTACTCTGCAAACTTGTGTTTTGAAATGGGATAATTAAGGTAGGCAAAGCAGGAGATGAAGAGGAAACCCCTTGGTCACGGAAAAAAAGACCCCCTCCCACCTCCACCAAGAAAGAAGGCAATGACAGCAATAGCTTATTTTGGCACTCAATGTTCCTCAGGAATTAGTTTTAAGGGGCAAACAAAACTTGTCCCTGCTCTGATCCTGACTATGGTCAATCACCGCTTGGAGAACGTGATCACGATCCTCCTGAGTTTTAGATGAACAATTGTAGATCCTGTCTCTCTTCTGTGAGACAAGACGCTGTGGTTGACACAATGAAGAGGAGACTGTTGATGGATCCTCTTGGGTGATACTGTCCATGTCAGGATGTGTGGAGGTGGTGTCCATAGGATGAGACGCCAGGCCGCTCAAGAAGACACTGAGGTCTGGTGGTTCTGTGAAATACCTGGATTTACCATTGTAGGTGATCCACATACATGCTGGTTCGAAAAGGCCATATTTAATCTCTAAGTTCCTGAGTTGAGAACGAAGGGCCAAAAAAGGTTTCCGCCTTTCATTTGTTGGTCTAGAGAAATCAGCCGCCACCCTGATTTCATGACCCGCAAGAGAGTATGATCCTTGGGATTTAGCTGCCAGGATGGTCTGACGAGCTTGAGAGGACCAATCCTGTCCGCTCATTGTAACTCTAATGGTGGTGAATACTCCAAACGTGTGAGCTCAGGTAATAGAGTTTTGAGGAAGGATTTAATATCAGAACCCTCCTTATGTTCTGGAATACCAAAAAGGCATATATTATCTCTACGGCTCCTATCCTCCAGGTCAGTGACCTTTGTTCGCAGGGACCTCAGCTCAGCTTCCTGACCAGCTGGAGCCGCCACATGTTCTTCCATGGATGTGAGGCGCTGATCCAAGTTATGCACAGTCTTGCGAAAACCAGCTATATCTGCCCAAATGGAGGAGAAGGCTATAGTCAAATCAGAGATTCTGGCGTCCATTGTCTCCAGACGATGCCCCACCGCAGCAATCTCTTGCAGAATGCGGTCTTTCGCCTCCAGCGGGGGAGAAGTAGCAGGTGAGGATGCAGAACCAGAAGAGGTTCCCTGTGTTGCCATGACTTTAGGTTGCGCCAGGGCCTCAGAAAACAGAAAGTTGCGGGCGTGTTCACCAGAAGACTTCCCGCCTGGCATTGCCACAGAGTATCAAGCATCTAAAAATAAAGTGCCGAACAAGGATGTGCGCACAGCACTTTGTTAGCAACGCAACCGTCAGGAAAACTGGTGAATGCAGTCGACATTGAATAGCAAACAAATAGAGCACCGAGCTGTGTCCTCTTATCCTTATATTCTTCTTTCAATGCTCAATTTAAATAAACTCTAGTAATGTTGGGCCAATATTGATCACCAATCTAAAACCGCATCAGAAAAGCAGGGAGCAGAGGAGGGGCGACTACGTTAAGGAGGCCCGGCGAATCCAATTGATAGTGGCCCAGTCACTGTGACATTATAAGCAGATCAAAGGTTCTTGTCCTATAAGACGCTCTTCGAGGGGGTCTAGCTATTCTCTGAGAAGAGTGGTTCCTCACCCAAGCTCCCAATGCTGGTACTGTCAGTCGTTGAGGGTGCTCCACACATCAGAAGAGACCCTCACTACATATCTGTGAGAGCCAAGTGACCCCAGTATGTATTCGTTGGTGCAAGGTAGGTTTTCACAGTCAAAAAATAACGCTAACTCATAAAGTATAAATATGGAATTAGGTTTGTGCCAGATTTGCGGAAACAAAAATGACGCAAATCCGGTACAAACAGAGTATAAATCTGGGCCTGAGTATCTGAGTGCTTGGATTCACATTCATGCCTGAACTTACAAAAAGTCCTGCTTTGAAATCCTTGATTAAAGGAGCTGCAGCTCTCCTTATCATGACTGCCCTCAGTCATACCTCTTACCATAAAGAGGGTGGGTGCCCCAGAAAGAGACTGATGCACAAGTAAGACAGTGACCATACATGTAGTTGGTGCCAGGCCTGTTGGTGCTATCCACTGCACCCACAGATCCCTATCTAGCCCCCCATTACATTTCTGAATCCTTAACCATTCAGACTCTAAACTCTTCTACATACCTCCCACAGACTATGCCCCAAAATTAATTTTCTCCTAAAATATCACATCCATGTACTTGAAATGTATATTCTCTGAGTGATGTTCATGGTACAAACATACCTAAATCAAGAAGATTGAGGTCCATTTCTATATTTTCACTGGTACTCTTGGGTTCTTGCTAATCTCTGCTCCTCTGTCTTTGATCCTTCCCTTGCCCTTACGTCCTTATGCAACATATTAAATACACCCACAAATGCCCAGTTTGCATATCGTCCCTGTTGGACCTAGCCTTTTTTGCAGGGTCATCCCCAGACTTTTTGCCTCCTTCCTCCTATTTGTCTTGACCTGTTTTTGTTGGCTTTTGTACTCTGAGCACTTTACCACTGCTAACCAGTGCTAAAGTGCATATGCTTTCTGTGTAAATTGTACTGTTAATTGGTTTATCCATGATTGGCATATTTGATTTACTAGTAAGTCCCTAGTAAAGTGAACTACAGGTGCCCAGGGCCTGTTAATCAAATGCTACTAGTGGTTCTGCAGCACTGATTGTGCCAACCACATAAGTAGCACTGTAATCATGTCTCAGACCTGCCACTGCAGTGTCTGTGTGTGCAGTTTTAAACTGTAAATTCGACTTGGCAAGTGTCTCCACTTGCCAGGCCTAACCCCTTCCCTTTTCCTACATATGAGACACCCCTAAGGTAGGCCCTAGGTAGCCCCATGGGCAGAGTGCAGTGTATGGTTAAGGTAGGACATATACTATTGTGTTTTATATGTCCTAACAGTGAAATACTGCCAATTTCGGTTCTCACTGTTGCAAGGCCTATCGCTCTCATAGGTTAATCTGGGGGCTGCCTTTAAACATGATTAAAGTGTAGATTCCCTTTGGGAGCAGATAGACATGTGGAGTTTGGGACTTCTGAACTCACAATTTAAAAATACATCTTTTAGTAAAGTTGGTTTTGAGATTGTGTGTTTGAAAATGCGACTTTTAGAAAGTGGGCATTTTCTTGCTTGAACCATTTTTGTGACTCTGCCTTTTTGTGGATTTCCTGTTTGGGTTAGTTTGACAGTTGGGCTGTTGGCACCTCTCTCCAGACAATGACACAAAGGGGGTTGGGGTGTAGCCTGGATATTCTGATGAGCCATCTGTGCTAGGAGGGAGGGGAGAAGTGGTCACTCGCACCTGAAAGGGCTGTGCCTGCCCTCACACAATGCAGACTCCAACTTTGCACTTTTAATAATCTGTTGTAATGATTTAGGTAGTGAGCAAACAGGAAAAATTAGGGCCCGATGTATGATGCAATTTTGCAGTCATAAATGTGAAAATCGCTGTTTGCAACCACAAAATGGCCTTTTACAATGTACCATCCCTATTTTGGGAGTCGGTATCCAGTTACCAACCTACAAAATAGGGATTGTGACTCACAATTAGGAAGGGGCACCTCAAGGGCGTCCCTTCCTTATTGAGACACGCACGGGATGTATGATTGTTCTGTGACCGTGAATGTGGTCGCAAGACAATCACAGTTAACACCAATTTCAAATTGGTGTTAACTCATTGGCAAACGTGAAGGGGTTCCCACGGGATCCCTTCTCATTTGTGAAATGTAGCGAATTTTTTTTTTAGAGCAGGCAGTAGTCCCAGGACCACTGCCTGCTCAGAAAAAAATGAAACAAAAACTTTTCATTTTTATTTTTGAAATACATCTCATTTTCTTTGAAGGAAAACCGGCTGCATTAAAAAAAAAACAACGAAAAAAAAAAAACTGCTTTATTGAAGAGCAGTCACAGACATGGTGGTCTGTTGGTTTCTGCAGGCCACCATCCCTGTGAGTGTGGCCATTCCCAAATGGGTCGTAAATTGTGACCTGCCTCATGAGTATTCATGAGGCAGGTCCCTTGAGACTCATTTGGGAATCGCAAACAGTTAACACTGTTGTACATTTTGTTTTGTGAATCACAATTTGCGATTCGCAAACAGATCGCAAAATGCGAGTCGCAAAACAAAAGGTCGTACATCAGGCCCTAGATGTTTCTGGAAACAAGGTGTTAAGCATAACTAAAATAGTATGTTATTGAGAGTGGGTTTGCAGAGTAAGGCCCTCATTACAACATTGGGGGTAAATCCCGCTTACCGCCGTGCAGAAGACCGCCAACACACCGCTACAGCTATTATGACCCACAGCTCGGAATCCGCCAAAATCCAGACACCCACACAAGTCCGCCACACCAAAGGTCAGTGATAAACTGATGAAAACAAAACATCCACCGTCACGCCAACAGGAATATGCCCACACTATCACGACCCACGAATCCACACGGCGGTCTTTCAACCGCGGTATTCCATTGGCAGTACACACCTCCGCGCTCAAAATACACATACATTTACAAAACACAACCACATTGGACAATTCGAAATACACAGACCTGATACACATCCACACACCACTCCCACACACCCAATCCAATATAAAACACACACCCACATCACCCACAAACCCTTACGACCAGAATTGCGAAAGAAGGCCAGAGAGAGACACCACCAGAAACAACACTAGCATCCACAGACACACATCATCACTCAGACAACATCCACGTACCTCAGACAACACACACAAGTACATCCCCTCACACATCACAACATACACCACCCCACACATCACCCACATCACATCATGGCACCACAACGACACCCCAGGTTCTCAGAGGAGGAGCTCAGGGTCATGGTGGAGGAAATCATCCAGGTAGAGCCACAGCTATTCGGGTCACAGGTGCAGCACACCTCCATTGCTAGGAAGATGGAGCTATGGCACAGAATCATCGACAGGGTCAACGCAGTCGGACAGCATCCAAGAACACGGGATGACATCAGGAAGAGGTGGAACGACCTACGGGGGGAAGGTGCGTTCCGTGGTCTCAAGACACAAGATTGCAGTACAGAGGACTGGCGGTGGACCCGCACCTCCTCCCCCACTACTAACAACATGGGAGTTGCAAGTCTTGGCAATACTGCATCCTGAGGGCCTCGCAGGAGTAGCAGGAGGACTGGACTCTGGTAAGTCAACTCTTAACTATTATATCTCCCACCCTACCTGCATGCCATCACATACCCCACCCTCACCCCCATCACTCCAACACCTCACATATGTCCCACTATCAGAAAGCACCCATCCCAACACCAAGCCCTGCATGCAACACCGAGCATGGACACCCATCACCAAAGCATGTCCACTACAGATACCCACACAGACCCCAAACCATATATCACACAAGGACCTAGAAATTAATGCAAGCACTGGAGTACAGGGTCACTCACCAAGTGCACACTATGGCACACACAGATGCAATAATCATGCCTTTACACCCCTGCAGGACCCCTACCCAACGTCACCGGACAGGAGGTTCCAGACATGTCCACAGCAGCTCTGTACAACTGGATGAAGATGACCAGCCCGGCCCATCTGGGACCTCGGGACAGTCGGTTCCCCTGACACTGGCACAAGCCATCACAGAGCCTCCCCCCTCAGGAAACACCAGCACAGCACCCACCCAGCAGGCCCATCCCTCTGTCCCCAGGACCCGTCAAGCAGCTATGTGTCCACCACTACAGGGAACCCAGGCAAACCCACCACCCCAAGAAAATCAGGGACCTGGGGGCAGTGGCACACGGTTCAGAGAGGCACAGGAAAACAGGGGAACTGGGAGGACTGATGTGCGACGGGGTGAGGACAGGCCCAGGGAACCCACTCTCCACGAGGCCCTCTCCAACATCATGGGAGCGTACCATCATTCCCAGGAGATGATGGCAACGGTACTGGCCAACTTTCAGGAGACCCAGCGGCTGCAGGAGGAACACTATCTGGGGATCAGGGAGGAACTCAAGTCCATCAACACCACCCTGGTCACCATTGTAGGGGTGCTGCAGCACTTTGTCAACACCAGGAGGGACACTGTGGCCCAACAAGGGGCCCCTGACACTAGCCTGGATGATGAACAGCCCACCACCTCCGCGGGCGCTAGTGGACAGGAGGCACCACCACAGGACCACAACACCAGCACCCCACCCCCTGCAGATGGAGAGCCACCCCGCAAACGGTCCCTGAGATCCAGGAACAAGACAGAGAACATTGCCAAGACCCCCGCCAGGAAATGAGACTCCCCTGAATGTCATCCTTCTGTCCCACTTTGTCACCCTGTCCATCCCTAAACTGCCCTAGCTCCACTTCCTGTGCCCCTTTGGACAATGCACCTGTGAAACAAATAGACCGGACTCTGCCATGGACATTCCTCCACCATCACCCCTGACCATTTTACAACCCCCTCCACTTATTTGCACAAAAATTAACACACATCAATCACAAAACAATCTGGAGTCAGTCTGTGCTTTCACAAATGTATATTTACAATAACTATGGAATAGCAATGTCAATTTTATTGTCAACATACCGATGTAACACAGCTCTAGTCCATGAGGAAATATAGCAGAGGTCACACAGTGGGACCCATATCTGTGAAATGGAAAGGCAAAGTGACAAGTCAGGGTCCATACACTGGGTGAAAGTGACAGACTTATGATAGTTCAAACAATAGTATGAGATGTGTGAGGCAGTGATATCTTCTTACCTGTGTCTCACTGGAAGTATTGCTGGATAACGTTGTTTCTGTTGTTGATATCCTCTTCTTCTGCCTCCTCTTCTTCACTGTCCAGAGGCTCCACATCTGCCACAAGACCTCCAGCTGGACCATCCTCCTGCAGAAAAGGCACCTGGCGTCGCAAAGCCAGGTTGTGCAGCATACAGCAGGCCACGATGATCTGGCACACCTTCTTTGGTGAGTAGTAGAGAGAACCACCTGTCATATGGAGGCACCGGAACCTGGCCTTCAGGATGCCGAAGGTTCCCTCTATAATCCTCCTAGTTCGCTCATGTGCCTCATTGTAGCGTCACTCTGCCCTTGTCCTGGGATTTCTCACAGGGGTCAGTAGCCATGACAGGTTGGGGTACCCAGAGTCACCTGCAAATGTCGAGGGACAAATGTTTGACACACACTATCCCGTTGGGACAACCCCAGACCCAGACAACTATTCACAAGGTATAGGCTCCTTGTCCTCACCTATTATCCACACACGGTGCCTCTGGAGTTGCCCCATCACATAAGGGATGCTGCTACTCCTCAGAATGTAAGCGTCATGTACTGAGCCTGGAAAATTGGCATTCACATGGGAGATGTACTGGTCAGCCAAACACACCATCTGCACATTCATTGAATTGTAGCTCTTCCTGGTTCTGTACACCTGTTTACTCCTGCGGGGGGGGTACCAAGGCCTCATGTGTCCCATCAATGGCACCTATAATGTTGGGGATATGTCTCAGGGCATAGAAGTCACCTTTCACTGTAGGCAAATCCTCCAACTGAGGGAAAACGATGTAGCTGCGCTTGTGTTTCAGCAGGGCAGACAACACTCTGGACAGCACATTGGAGAACATTGGTTGGGACATCCCTGATGCAATGGCCACTCTTGTTTGAAAAGACCCACTTGCCAGGAAATGGAGTACTGACAGGATCTGCACTATATGGGGGATCCCTGTGGGATAGCGTATAGCTGACATCAGGTCTGGCTCCAACTGGGCACACATTTCATGGACTGTTGTACAATCAAGTCTGTAGGTGACTATTGTGTGTCTCTCTTCTATTGTCGACAGGTCCACCAGCAGTCTGTACACCGGAGGATGCCGCAATCTCATCACCTGCCCCAGCAGACGTGCCCTACGGACGAGAACAGCGAGCAGAGAGTCAGCCAACACTGAGGTATCACAAATTGTCATTAGCACACATTTATTAATCAGCAATGTGCCTGTTACTGTGTGTATGCAAGGCCTACATAGGTGTGACACAGTTATTATTCTTGCCATGTGGCCCCCTGAAATGGCGGCTGCCTGACCTGTAAGGTGGGACAAGGGGATATGAGGTAACTGCGCTGGCGTTCTACACTGTCGCGGTAGGCGGTCGTAGACCGTGGCGCAATCCTGCATTGGTTAACATGGGACCCTATGGGTCCCAGGAGCCAATGACGATGTACGCCGGCGGTGACGGTACACACTGCTGCGGACGTGACCGCCATTTTCTCTCTGTTCACTCACTTGATACCTGACCTTCAACAGGAGAGGACCTACACTGCAAGTGCTGCTGTGACCTCAGTCTGGAATCGACGATGGCTCATGTGTCTGGGGAAAGGGCCCCTGCCTTCACTTCGGAGGAGTTGGAGAAGTTAGTGGATGGGGTCCTCCCCCAGTACACGCTACTCTACGGTCCTCCAGACAAACAGGTGAGTACACTGTGAGCATGCTGCATGGGCAATGGCTGTTTGGAGTGGTGTGAATGGAAGATACATGGGGAGGAGCTGAGGCCTGCATGTGCAAACGGTCAGTGTATGTGCGTCAGGGCAAGGATGGAAACGTGGGCCAATGACTATGACAGTCTGGACGGTGAAAGATTTACCTTTTCCCCTGTACTATTCCTCTAGGTCAGCGCCCACCAGAAGAAGGATATTTGGCGTGCCATCGCCAAGGAAGTCCGGACCCTGGGGGTCCACCACAGATGGAGCACACACTGCCGGAAAAGATGGGAGGACATTTGCTGCTGGAGCAAGAAGACGGCGGAGGCCCAGCTGGGGATGGCCTCCCAACGTGGGAGGGGTGCCGGTCGCACCATGACCCCCCTGATGTTCCGGATCCTGGTGGTGGCATATCCGGAGTTGGATGGGCGCTTGAGGGCATCACGGCAGCCACAAGGGGGTGAGTACAGACACATTCATCTGACTCTGCGCGCATTATGAGGTGTCTGAGTGGGGGAGATGGGCAGTTGGTTTCCCTAGGCCAGGGTGAAGTTTGTAGGCAAGGTCCCTTGTGAGGTAGGCTATGTGGCACCCCAACCCCACCAGTGGTAAGAGCCATCCACACCTAGTCAGGCTCCTGTGACTTCCATGTGTGCAGCAATCGGGCATAGGCCTTGTACCCCATGGCCTTGTGAATAATCTAGGAATTGTTATGCATGGCGTAGTGCTGAGTTCTGCAGTGTCTGTAGTGTCCGCCAACGGTAGTGCATTGAACATGTCTTTCTTCTGTCTTCCCTCCCCTTTTTGTGGTCTCCATGTTCTTGTGTGCAATAGCATAATCTGGCGGAGGAGCAGTGGCACCGGAGCAGGAGGTGGGTGCATCCCACTTGGCCCTGGAGGGTGAGACAATGGAGTCTGAAGCCACCAGTGGGACGGAGGGCGAGGGGAGCTCCACGGCGGGGACAGGTGGTGACAGCAGTGACAGCGACTCCTCCTCTGATGGGAGCTCCCTTGCGGTGGCGGGCCCCTCTGTGACCCCCGCATCCACAGGTACAGCTGCCACCCCCCTACCAGCACCGCCCTCCCAGCAGCCCCTCAGCGTATGTCCTGTGCCCACTCACCCAGGAGGGTGGGCATCTCCTTTGCCCCAGGCACATCAGGCCCTGCCCCAGTCAGCCCTGCTGCCCTCAGTGAGGAGGCTATTGACCTCCTGAGATCCCTCACTATTGGGCAGTCTACCATTCTGAATGCCATCCAGGGTGTTAAGAGGCATTTGCAACAAACAAATGCATACCTGGAGGGCATTCATTCTGGCCAGGCAGCCCAACAGAGAGCATTTCAGGCTCTGGCTTCAGCACTGATGGCACCCATTGTACCTGTCTCCAGCCTCCTACCTCCTCCACCCAGAACCAATCCCCTGTACCTCAGCCTATCCCAAGCACACCATCGGACCAGCATGCACACACATCAACACACAAAAGTGGCTCAGGCAAACATAAGCACCACACATCCCACAGGCACTCACACAAGCATCATACTCATGCAGACATACCAACATCCACTGCCTCCACTGTGTGTCCCCTCCTCCACGTCTCCCTCCTCCCTCCCAGTCTCGTCTCCACTCACACCTGCATGCACTACATCTTCAGCCACTACCTCCATTACCAGCACGCCCATCACAACACACCGTTCACGTGCACTCACCACCCCCACTACCATTCACACATCCCCTGTGTCCTCTCCCAGTGTGTCTGTGAGCCCTCCTCCCAAAGTACAACAACAGGCACACACCCACCTAACAGCCATCCACCTCACAACAGCCTCTAGCCCATGCACCTTCACCCAAATTTAGCAGACGTACATCTCCTACAACCACTACCTCTTCCTCCACTTCCAAACCCCCTCCATCTACCCATCCCAGTGTGTCTAAAAAACTTTTCCTGGCTTATATTGACCTCTTCCCTACACCTCCCTCCCCCACCCGTCCCCTAGGGCCAGGCTTTCTAGGTCCCAACCAAGCACCTCAGCCACCACATCACCAGGCACAGTGGTGCCAGCAGCTGCGGGCTATTAGAGTGCGCCAACCATCAGGGCTGCCAGTGTGCCTCAGAGTGAGGGCAAGGACATTCCACCACCTGCAAAACTTAAAAAGTTGCCCACATCCCGGAGGGAGAAGCCGAAAGCACCCGCCACCAAGGGCTCAGGGAAACCGAAAGGGGATAGTGGCAAGACAGCAGCGCCACCATCGAAGGTGGGGAAGGGCCAGAAAGTGAAGGGCAGGTCAGGAGAGGGCATGGTGGCACCGACTGAGGGACCAGTGTCACACCTTCTGTCCACGTCAATGCCAACCTGTACGGTGGAGAAGACCACCACCTGCACCACAATCAGCACCGCCACAGAGCCCGCCACCAGCACCTCTGTCATTGAGCCCGCCACCAGCACTGCAGTCACTGAGCCCGCAACCAGCACCGCCGCAACAGAGCCCGTCGCCAGCACTGCCGCAACAGAGCCCGCCACCAGCACCCTTGTCACTGAGCCCGCCACCAGCACCGCTGTCACTGAGCCCGCCACCAGCATCGCAGTCACTGAGCCCGCCACCAGCACCGCAGTCACTGAGACCGCCGCCAGCACCGCTGCCACAGAGCCCGCCACCAGCACCGCTGCTACAGATCCCGCCGCAAGCACCGCTGCCACAGAGCCCGCTGCAAGCACCGCCGCGACTGACACCCTTGCAAGCACCGCCAGAGACCCCGCGACATCCTGAGACAGTGGCACCACCGCAGACATGGCTGCCATCCTTAGCGGTCAGTCGTCCGAGGCTGGTGGTGAATTCCAGGAGCCTGGGCAGCTTCAATGATGCATCCCTTTCAGTGGAGAGATACAGCCACTACCTCTGTCCTTGGCAGGATGAAGCACTCTGGGCACAAAGCCCCCTCCAGAACCAGTGGAGAAGGACATCCACTACCTCTGTCCTTGGCAGAATGAAGCACTCTGGGCACAAAGCCCCCTCCAGAACCAGTGGAGAAAGACATCCACTACCTCTGTCCTTGGCAGGATGAAGCTCTCTGGGCACCATGCCCCCTCCAGAACCAGTGGTGTAAGACATCCACTACCTCTGTCCTTGGCAGGATGAAGCACTCCGGGCACCATGCCCCCTCCAGAACCAGTGGAGAAAGACATCCACTACCTCTGTCCTTGGCAGGATGAAGCACTCTGGGCACAAAGCCCCCTCCAGAACCAGTGGAGAAAGACATCCACTAGAAAGACTGTGGCTTTGCACTCCCCAGGATAAAGCAATGGGCAACCCACCCACTGGAAAGACTTGAGAGACTATGGCTTTGCACTCCTCAGGATAAAGCAGTGGGCAAACCACCCACTTGAAAGACTTGAGAGACTGTGGCATTGCACTCCCCAGGATAAAGCAGTGGGCAAACGACCCACTGGAAAGACTTGAGAGACTGTGGATTTGCACTCCCCATGATAAAGCAGTGGGCAAACCACCCACTGGAAAGACTTGAGAGACTGTGGCATTGCACTCCCCAGGATAAAGCAGTGGGCAAACGACCCACTGGAAAGACTTGAGAGACTGTGGATTTGCACTCCCCATGATAAAGCAGTGGGCAACCCACCCACTGGAAAGACTTGAGAGACTGTGGCTTTACACTCCCCAGGATACAGCAGTGGGCATGGAGCCCCCTCGTGGAGCAGTGGCGTTGTGCGTTCATCAGGCTGAGGTGCCCCCCTTCCCCCTGAGCTGCCTGTTTATTTTCCATCTGATGCCCCTCCAGTGTTCTCTCCGTTTGGAGTCAGGTAGCGAGTGTGGGCCTCCCCCATGCATTTTGGGCCTAGTGATCCACGGACAATGATTGGTGCACTATCCGGACTTGTGTAGTTGGTGTACATAATTGTATATACTGTATTTAGAGTTTTTACTACTGGATTTTTCTTGATTACAATAGTTCAAATCAATTCCTTTTGTCCTTGCGTTATTGAAGGAGGTTGGGGGTGTATATGTAATGTTGCAGCATGTATTTGTGTGTATGGTGTTGTGGGTGAGGGTTGGGGGGTGTTGCGTGTTGCGTGTGTGTGTCACTCTCTTTTCCCTCCCCCCTCCCCTGTGTTGTAGGTGGAGTACTCACCGCGGTCGTCGCCGCCGTCTCTGGAGCTCCTGATAGAGGAGCAGGAAGACCATCGCTGGCAGGATGTGAAGTTCTGGCTCCATGGCCTCCTGGTTCCTCGTGGGCTGTGGAGAGGTGAGTAATTTCCCCTTTTGTGTACTGTTTCCGCCTTGTTTTTGATCACGTTGGTTCCGCCCTGGAAAAGGTGGCGGATTGGCATCTTGTGATAGGGTGGGCGGTACATTGTCTTCCGCCTGTCTGTTGGCGGTTACCGGTGCGCTGTTTGTTTGTACCGCCGTGGCGGTTGGAGTGTTAAAGTGGCTGTCTATGTTGGCGGTTTCCGCTGTGGTTGTAATCCAATTTTTTTTCCGTCGGCCTGTTGCCGGTATTACCGCTGCTTTAACACTGACCGCCAGGGTTGTAATGAGGCCCTAAGTTTTGAAGGACAGAGTCATGGAGTATACATACTCATAGTGAGGCATGCTTTAAACTGAAGTAACACAGAACACAAGTGATCGCTCATCAAGATAGGAGGAGTGCCAAGTTGGAGATCCAGGAGATGTGCCTGTAATGCCCAAATCACACAACTTTTTATGGTTATGAAATGGTTATCTTTATCAAGTGCAGTCAAAAAAGTAAAAAAGTTTGATGATAAAAGATTGTAGTCTGTAGATTTATGATGTTAGACACGCATGAAAGTGCCTCAGTAGAATGCATTCTGTGAAAGTCGACCTGTAGAGCACACCAAGGGTTATTGATGGGGTGCTAGAGTACCAGAAGATTTACTACAAATCTTTCCAGGGTTTTGAAAACCGAGCAGATGGGTGTGAAACGCCATCACTAGGATAAAGCAGGAGGGGTGGATGCAGCTCCTTTGCAAATATTTACAGTGCCCCACTGAAAACGCATTTTACCATTTGAGTTCTCTTCTTTGTCTAGCAACAAAGCCACATCCTTCTTTTTCAACAAGCCTTAGGGGGTCATTACAACCCTGGCGGACGGTGTTAAAGGTGCGGTAATACCGCAAACACGGCTGCGGACAAAAAAGGGGAATTATGACCGTGGCGGAAACCGCCAACAAAGACAGCCACTTTAACACTATGCCCACCACAGCGGTACAGACAAGCAGCGCGGCGGTCACCGCCAACAGACAGGCGGAAGACAATGTACCGCCCACAGTATCACAACCCGCCAATCCGCCCCCTTTTCCGGGGCGGTTTCACCGTGGATAAAAACACGGTGGAAACAGCTTTTGCAATGGGAAAACGCTCCCCTTAACACACTCCATGAGGAAGGAGGCCACCATGGAGCCGGAATTACAAATCCTACCTGCCCTTGTCTTCCTACTCATCTACGAACACCAGCGCCGGCAGCAGCGAAGACAACGGTGAGTACTGCACCTACGTCATAGGGGGGGGGGAGGTAAAAGTCAGGGGGACACACACGCAATATCCCCACCCCCACCCCCACCCTCGCACATTACAACACACACACCAATGCATTTCCAAACATCACTGTAACAACCTACAACCCCCCGGAAGAATGCAAAGACAAAACAAAATCAGTTCAAACATTGTAATGTATCAAATTACATGTTTCAAATATATACAGATATATTTACACTCATTCAAAAGTATATACATTACGAGAAGTAGCGCAGATATGCACATCTCAATGTCCGTGCACCACTGGGCCAAAAATGCATGGGCGAGGCCCATTCAAGATACCTGTCCACAAACGGAGAGAACACTGCTGGGGCATCAGAGAGAAATACAACAGGCACCTCAGGGAGAAGGGAAGTGGGGGGCACCTCAGCCGGATTACAGCATCACGCCAGATCCACCTCGGGGCTCCATGCCCATTGACGTATCCTGGGGAGTGCAAAGCCACAGTCTCTCAAGTCTCTACAGTGGGTGGTTTGCCCACTGCCATATCCTGGGGAGTGGAAAGCCACAGTCTCTCAAGTCTCTACAGCGGGTGGGTTGCCCACTGCCATATCCTGGGGAGTGCAAAGCCACAGTCTCTCAAGTCTCTACAGTGGGTGGGTTGCCCACTCCCATATCCTGGGTAGTGCAAAGCCACAGTCTCTTAAGTCTCTACAGTGGGTGGGTTGCCCACTGCCATATCCTGGGGAGTGCAAAGCCACAGTTTCTCATGTCGATAACAGCCTCCACTGGTTCTGGAGGTGGACTGGTGCCCAGAGTGCTTCATCCTGTGAAGGACAGAGGTAGTGGATGGATCTCTCCACTGGTTCTGGAGGGGGAACGGTGCCTACACTGGATTAGGCTCCCCGTGACAGTTCCTGTCCCATCACTGTCCCAGCTGTACATGGGATAACAATGCTTGATGTGGCGGTCTTTTCCTTCTGCAGCGGTGCTTGCCCTGTTCAGTGGTGCTTTGCCATGGCGGCCTCTGGGCTGTTCAGCGGTGCTTGCCCTGTTCAGCGGTGCTTTCCCTGTTCAGCGGTGCTTTGCCATGGCGGTCTCTGGGCTGTTCAGCGGTGCTTGCCCTGTTCAGCGGTGCTTTGCCATGGCGGTCTCTGGGCTGTTCAGCGGTGCTTGCCCTGTTCAGCGGTGCTTTGTCATGGCGGTCTCTGGGCTGTTCAGCGGTGCTTGCCCTGTTCTGCGGTGCTTTGCCATGGCGGTCTCTGGGCTGTTCAGCGGTGCTTGCCCTGTTCAGCGGTGCTTGCCCTGTTCAGCGGTGCTTTGTCATGGCGGTCTCTGGGCTGTTCAGCGGTGCTTGCCCTGTTCAGCGGTGCTTTGCCATGGCGGTCTCTGGGCTGTTCAGCAGTGCTTTGCCATGGCGGTCTCTGACCTGTGCATTGGTGTGTGGCAAGATGGTCCCTCATTGCCCAGCGGGGCTGCGGCAGCCGGGGCCCTCCTGATCACTGACTCCGGCGGTGGTCTCCTGACCAGTGACGATACTTGGGCCCTCCTGGGCACTGACTCTGGCGGTGGTCTCTTGACCAGTGACGATACTTGGGCCCTCCAGGGCACTGACTCTGGCCTCCTGACCAGTGACGATACTTGGGCCCACCTGGGCACTGACTCTGGCGGTGGTCTCCTGACCAGTGACGACCGTGCTGGCGGTGGCATCCCGGCCGCCGGGGAGGATGCTGCCCTTCTCCGCCGTGCTGCTCTCACGAGGCTGTGCAGACTTCTTCTGCCACTTCACCGCCTTTGGAGGAGTCACAGCTGACTCTGCAACCCCCCTGGGACCCTTGTGAGTAGTTTTGCCTCCAGGAGTCTTCCCCCGGTCCCGTCGGCCACTTGCCAACTTGAGATGCTTTACAGGGGGTGGACTGGCAGTGCCTTGGCTCCGTGTCACACTGCCTGCCATGGTGGCCGGTGCACTCCACACACCTGTAACACGCACCACTGGTACTGGAGTCTTTTTGGCTGAGGCGCTACTACGGGACTGATGAATTGGAGGGGTGGGGGCAAAGAGGTCAACGTTGCTGAGGGACAGTTTCTGACGAACACTGGGATGTGTAGCTGGAGGGGGTCTGGGAGTGGAGGAAGAGGAGGTGGTTGTAGGAGGTGTCACTTTAGGTGTTTTGGGTGTAGGTACAGGTAGTGGAGGCTGTCGTGAGGTGGATGGATGTTGGGTGTGTGGGTGCCCGCGTTTGTGTACTTTGGGAGGGGGCGTCACAGACACACTGGGAGAGGACACAGGGGACGTGTAATTGGGAGTGGGGGTGGTGAGTGCAGGTGAGCGGGGTGTGGTGCTGGGTGTTCTGGTGTGAGTCCTAGTGCCTGTAGATGTAGTACATGCAGGTGAGAGTGTAGACGACACTGGGAGGGAGGAGGGAGAAGATGAGGAGGGGGACACAGTGGAGGCAGTGGATGTTGCTGTGTCTGTATGTGTCTGATGCTTGTGTGGGTGCCTGTGGGATGTGTGGTGCCTATTTTTGCCTGAGCTACTTTTGTGTGTTGAGGTGTGTGCATGCTTGTCTGTTGGTGTTCTTGGGATAGGCTGGGGTACAGGGGCTTGGGTCTGGGTGGAGGAAGTTGGAGGGGGGAGGCTAGACACAGGGACAATGGCTGCCATCAGTGCTGAGGCCAAAGATTGCAGGGTTTGATGAAGGGCAGCCTGACCAGAATGAATGCCCTCCAGGAATGTATTACTGTGTTGCAACTCCCTTTCTAAACACTGGATGGCATTCAAAATGGTAGACTGCCCAACAGTGAGTGACCTGAGGAGGTCAATGGCCTCCTCACTGAGGGCAGCAGGGGTGACAGGGGCAGGGGCTGAGGTGCCTGGGGTGAAGGTGATGCCCACCCTCCTAGGTGGCGGCTGTACCTGTAGAAGTGTGGGGCACAGATGGTGCCGCCACCACAAGGTAGCTCCCATCGACAGACGAGTCCGTGTCGCTGGTTGGTGATCCGGTGCCCGACGTGAAGCTCCCCTCGCCCACCTTCCCACTAGTGCATTCTGAGTCCGTGGTGTGTCCCTCCATGGCCATGTCGGATGCAGTTCCCTCGTGCTCCGGGGCCACTGTACCTCTGCCTGATGATGCTGATGCACAAAAGAACATGGAGAGCAGAAAAAGGGGGGGGGGGCGACAGAAGAAAGACAGGTTGAGTGCATGGCATACCGCTACCGTTGGTGGACAATACAGACACAGCAGCCGCCTGCACTACGCCGTGCTCCTGGCCTCTACAGATGCCGTTCCTGGGATGTGGCCTACATGGCTATGGTCGACATCTGCACACATGGATGCCACAGGGGCATGTATACATGTACTTGGCACTCTACTGCGGTGGGGTGGAGTGCCACATGGCCTGCATTTCGGAGGGGACTAGCCTATGGAAGTCGCCCTGGCCTAGGGAAACCCACAGCCCTCCTCCCACACCTAGACCCCTCAACAGCGCGCAAAGTCCCCAGAATGATTGTGTACTCACCCCCTTGTGTCTGCTGTGATGCCCTCAAGCTCCCATCCAACTCAGGGTAGGCCACCGCCAGGATCCGGAAAATGAGGGGGTCATGGGGTGACGGGCACCCCTCCCACGTTGGGAGGCCATCCCCAGCTGAGCCTCCGCCGTCTTCTTGCTCCAGCGGCGAATGTCCTCCCATCTCTTACGGCAGTGGGTGCCCCGTCTCTGGTGGACCCCCAGGGTCCGGACGTCCTTGGCGATGGCACGCCAAATGTCCTTCTTCTGGTGGGCGCTGACCTACATGACATGCACAGGGGAAGAAGAGAAGTCATTAGCAAGAGAACCGTCGAAGTGAGTGGCCCCCATCCCTGCCCTTGCCATGTGGCACATGCATTCACAGTCCTTCATGTTCACTGCACTCTGCCCCCTTCCCTCTTACAACCCGCCCTCTCCACCCAGGCATAGCCCATACAACGTGCTCCCTGTGTACTTACCTGTTGGTCTGGAGGACCGTAGAGTAGCGTGTACTGAAGGAGGACCTCGTCCACGAGCTTCCCCAACTCCTGAGCAGTGAAGGCAGGGGCCCTTTCCCCAGACGCAGCAGCCATTGTCTCTTCCAGACCGAGGTCACAGCAGCACTTGCAGTGTAGGTCCTCTCCTGTCGAAGATCAGGTATCAAGTGATTGAACAGATAGAAAATGGCGGTGACGTCCGCGGCGGTGACGTCCGCGGCGGTGCGTATCATCCCAGCCGGCGCACTTCATCATTGGCTCCTGGGACCCATATGGTCCAATGTTAACCAATGCAGCATTGCGCCGTGGTCTACGACGGCCTACCGCGATGGTGTACAACACCAGCGCAGTTACCTCACATCCCACTGTCCCAGTTTAGAGGTCAGGCAGCCGCCATTTCAGGGGCCCACATGGCTTAATTTGCAACTGCGTCACACATACCTGGGGCTACACTCGACACACATACAAGAAGATTTTTATCTTTGGTCTCGTGTTCTGTGTATCTGTGGGTACATACCTGGGATTTTGTTGACTCCGTGGTCGTTGTTGTCCTTCCTAGGCACCGTCAGCTTGGACATTTGAGAAGATGGCGGAATCCTCCGGTGTACCGACCTCTGGTGGACCTGTTGACAATGGAGGAGCAATATTTACTCATCACCTACAGGTTTGACCGTGCCACTATCCAGGAACTATGTACCCAGTTGGAGCCAGACCTGATGTCACCAATCCGCCATCCCACAGGAATCCCCCCTGAAGTGCAGGTGCTGTCAGTGCTCCATTTCCTTGCAAGTGGATCATTTCAGACAACAGTGGCCATGGCATCAGGGATGTCCCAGCCTATGTTTTCCAACGTGTTGTCCAGAGTGTTGTCTGCCCTGCTGAAACACGTAAGGAGCTACATCGTTTTCCCTCAGGTGGAGGATTTGCCTACAGTGAAAGGTGACTTCTATGCCCTTGGACATATCCTTAACATCATAGGTGCTATTGATGGGACCCATGTAGCTCTGGTGCCCCCCCCACAGGAGTGAACAGGTGTACAGGAACCGGAAGAGTTATCATTCTATGACTGTACAGATGGTATGTTTGGCAGACCAGTACATCTCCCAGGTAAATGCTATGTTCCCTGGATCAGTGCATGACGCCTACATCCTGCGCAATAGCAGCATCCCTTATATGATGGGTCAATTCCAGAGGCACGGGGTGTGGCTATTGGGGGACTCTGGTTACCCCAAGCTGTCCTGGCTATTGACTCCAGTGAGGAATCCCAGGATCAGGGCAGAGGAATGCTACAATGAGGCCCATGGACGGACTAGGAGGGTGATCGAACGCACCTTTGGCCTCCTGAAGGCCAGGTTCAGGTGCCTGCATATGACAGGTGGTTCCCTATTCTTCTCACCAAGGAAGGTGTGCCAGATCATCATCGCCGGCTCGATGCTTCACAAACTTGCTGTGCGACGCCAGGTGCCTTTTCTGCAGGAGGATGGTCCTGATGGCGGTGTTGTGGCAGCTGTGGAGCCTGTGGACAGTGATGAGGAGGACGCTGAGGAAGAAGACATAGACAACAGGGAGTCAGTCATATGGCAATATTTCGAGTGACACACAGGTGAGAACAGTTTTCTTTTTGCCATTACATTCACTTTCACACTTCTACCTCTATCCTGTCTGTCAGGTAATAGCAGTATTTGGTCACTGAGTTGTACCTTTCCATTACGGTTTCACAGGTGTGGTTAGCAACGTGTGTCATCTGCTTGCATCCTTCAAGGACTTGTGATGTGTGATATAGGTATGTTGGCTATAAAATTGCAAAGCATTTTGACACTGTCATTGATAATACATATTTACCAATTCACACACTGACTCCAGCTTGTTTTGTGGTTCAAGAGTGTTTATTTCAGTGCTCATAAATGGAGGGGGGTAGTGATAGGGTGATGGGGGACGGTGGAGGAATGTCCATGGCAGAGTCCAGCCCGTTAGTCACACAGGTGCACTGCCCATATGGGCATAGGGAGTGGAGCTGGGGCAGTTCCAATCTGGACAGGGTAACAAAGTGGGACAGTGGGAGGACTATCAGGGTGGTCTCATTTCCTGGCGGGGGTCTTGCCATCTTGCTCTGTCCTGTTCCTGGATCTCAGGGACCGCTTGCGGGGTGGTTGTCCGTCTGCAGGGGGTGGGGTGCTGGTGTGGTGGTCCTGTAGCGGGGCGTCCTGTCCACTAGCGTCGGCGGAGGTGGTGGGCAGTTCATCATCCATGCTAGTGTCTGGTGCCCCTTGGAGTGCCACGGTGTCCCTCATGGTCTTTTGTATGTCCTTCAGCACCCCTACGATGGTGCCCAGGGCGGAGCTGATGGTTCTGAGCTCCTCCCTGAACCCAAAATACAGTTCGTCCTGCAGGCGCTGGGTCTCCTGAAACTTGGCCAGTACCATCGCTATCGTCTCTTGGGAGTGGTGGTATGCTCCCATGATGGAGGAGAGGGCCTCGTGGAGAGTGGGTTCCCTTGGCCTGTCCGCCCCCTGTCGCACAGCAGCCCTCCCAGTTCCCCTGTGTTCCTGTGCCTCCGTCCCCTGGACCGTGTGCCCACTACCACTGCCCCCAGGTCCCTGTTGTTGGGGTGGTGGGTTAACCTGGGTTCCCTGTAGTGGTGGACACACCGCTGATTGACGTGTCCTGGGTACGGAGGTATGGGCCCGCTGGGTGGGTGCTGTGCTGGTGTTACCAGAGGGGGGAAGGTCAGTGTTGGGCTGTGCCTGTGCAAGAGGAACCAACTGTCCCGAAGCCCACGATGGTCCGGGCTGGTCATCAGGATCCAGTAGGGCAGAGCTGCTGTCGTCACTGTGGGCCTCTTCTGTGGGTGGAGTGGAGTTGTCTGGACCCTCCGGTGTGGTGATGTTACGTAGTGGTCCTGCAGGGATATAAGAGCATGATTAGTGCATGTGTGTGAGTAATGATGTGCAATGGGTGGGTGTTTGTGTACCCCAGTGCAAGCATTCCTGTGTGTGGGTTTGTGTGATGATGGTTAGGGGGTTGTTATGGGTATGTGCAGTGAGCATGCTTTGGTGACGGCTGACCATGCTTTGTTTTTCCATGCGGGGCTTGGTGTTGGGATGTGTGGTTTGTGTTATGAGTACATTAGTGAGGAGTTGGAGTGATAGGGGAGGGGGTGAGGGTGGGGGTGTGTGATGGGGGATATAATAGTTGAGATTTGACTTACCAGTGTCCATTCCTCCACCGACTCCTCCGAGGACCTCTGGATGCATGATGGTCAAGACTTGCTCCTCCCATGTTGTTAGTTGTGGGGGAGGAGGTGGGGGTCCGCCGCCAGTCCGCTTTACCGCGATGTTGTGCCTGGATACCACAGAACGCACCTTCCCCCGTAGGTCGTTCCACCTCTTCCTGATGTCGTCCCAATTTCTTGGATGCTGTCCCACTGCGTTGACCCTGTTCACGATTCTTTGCCATAGCTCCATCTTCCTGGCTATGGATGTGTGCTGTACCTGTGAGCCAAATAGCTGTGGCTCTACCCGTAGGATTTCCTCCACCATGACCCTGAGCTCCTCCTCGGAAAACCGTGGGTGTCTTTGGCGTGACATGAGGTGGTGTGGGTGATGTGTGGGGTGGTGTAAGTGTTGATGTGTGTATTGATGTGTAGTGGTGTGTGGTGTTTTGTGCGTGTAATGTTGTATGGGTGATGCTGTTGTGTGCCTCTGTGTGGTGGGGTTCTCAGTTGCTGTGCTCTCTGTCTATCTGGCCTTCGTCTCAGATTTTTGGTCGTAGGGGTTTGTAGGTGATGTGGGTGTGTGTTTTATATTGTGTTGGGTGGTTGGGAGTGGTGTTTGTATGTGTATCAGGTGTGTGTATTTGTAATTGTCCAATGTGGCGGTGTTTTGTAGATGTGTGTGTATTTTGAGTGCGGCGGTGTGTACCGCCAATGGAATACTACGGTTGAAAGACCGCCGCGTGGATTCGTGGGTCGTGATAGCATGGGCGTGTTTCTGTTGGCGTGACGGTGGAGGTTTTGTTTTCGCCAGTTTATCACTGACCTTTGGTGTGACGGTCTTGTGTGGGTGTCTGAATTTCGGAGGATTCCGAGATGTGGGTCATAATAGCTGTGGCAGAATTCCACGGATGCGGCGGTGTTTTGGGGTCTTCTGCATGGCGGTAAGCGGCTTTTACCGCCAATGTTGTAATGACCGCCTTAGTGTTTTTTTTCAAAAACACCACCGTTGGCGGCGATACAATTTGAAACAGGCGAATTTACAAGAGGTACAATTGAGTAGGAATGATGCATATTTGTATTGCGGCTAGTATAAGGTAAGGTCGGACTCCGCTGTTCCCTCTATGACATTCTAAAGGCATATATCTTTTACCCATTCAGCTAGACACGACCATTTCAAAACAATTCAAACAGTTTAAGTAACTACAACTAACACAACCTTGTGTAGCCTGAGTTAGACCTGGGGCCCTCAATCTCACTGCCCTTGTGTAGGAAGGATGCTGTGTACTCGTGCAAAAAGGAGATGAGTCTCGCTCTCTATTCGTGAACCTCGTGGTTGCAAGCACCCACCTCACCTAAAGCCTATGGTTACTCCCAGCTGGTCAAGACTCTCTTATGGGAAGGCCATTCACCTCCACAAAGTATTAGTGATTTCTGTTAGGGCACACTCCTGCACATCCAGGCATGCTCTGGGGGATAGCACGATCCACTCTTGGAGGATGGTCACCTTCCTTCTCCCATTGTTTGAGGTCTTGGACTGACGCAACCCATTAATCCGCGATAGGATGGCATTGCACACCCCTATTTTCCTCCCTGTAGAACTCTCTCCTGTCCCTTTCCATAACTTGGCCCAGAATATGGCATGTTAGCCAAGATGCCCTAGTTGGGGAAAGGGCCGAGCGGACTTCCACACATTGTAATGCATCATTTGGCTAGTAGGAAATCTGCAATCCTTGTAGTGACTTTATGCCAGGAGAGATCTTAAGAATATGCCTATCAGCCGTTATTGCCTTTTGGGCTGACTCCCAGTAGCGTTTCAGTGACAGGTCATCCCAAAGGACATTTTTGAAGCCTTCAGTGCAGTGGTGGCAATAGATGCATCTGGCGTGTGCCCCCAAGAACAGATGGCCAATTTTACGTGACGTCAAATAAGCCCTATGCAGGACATTTAACAGAATGAAGAGGAGTCTTGCCCTTCTGGGGACCTTGCAGGGGTATTTCAATACCCTCTGCCATTCCTTGTTGTGCAATGTGTGTTTGCCTTTTTCGGAGCGGATGCGGACGCATGTATGGATAGCAAGAGCCCAGTGACATGTATCAATGGTTTGTAACTACAATTGCAAACCATTGAAAACACTTCCTGTCATCTCTAAGGGGATGGTAACTGGCTCACAAAGGGAAGCTTTCCCCAGACAATAGCTCTCCCTTTGAGAATTATGTTGGGCAGCCTCGAGTGGATCAGGCAGTGGTGCACAGTAACACTTGCATGTTCCTCCTGACGTATTTGCAAACAGGAAAACGTTATATGTAATGTAGCTACTGTCCCTTTTTCTGTTTTGGGAAAGACAATGCAAGGATAGTCGTCGCTGTCCTTTGCAGCAACCATCGCTGCTTCTGCAGCTATTCGCATTGGGTCACAATTTGCAACCTGGTTAACATTCATTAGGCAATTCATGTTGAACCCCACTACAAATGTGCACTTTACAAAGTGGCATAGTTCTTTGAATATTGTATCGCAAATTGCCTACCGATTCGCATACCATTAGTGAATTGCTCTTAGTACACCAATACAGTAGTTCCTTTGAAGAAGTATGTGGTCTTAAGGAAAAGCAAAGCAAACAGATGAAGATGAAAGAGGGAGTTTCAAGGATGAAACGATAGGTTGGTCTTACTGAGATTTGAACTCGTGGCTTACAGGGTACACCAGTTGCCAGTAGCAAGTGCTAAACTCATTCATGTTTGCACACTTCAATCATTCCACATTACACAGTGTGTTCAACCGATATAGGTATTTCATGATTGAAAACAATTTTCAATTAGCTATCATACCAATGGCCAACTTGTAAAAAAAAAAAAAAAAAAAAAAGTGCTGCTAAATGTTTTTTAGATGGCCACCTAAAACCATACTGTAACTACAAAGGGACACCTTCAGTCAATCTTGACACTTAAGCCAGCAGGACTTTGCATGCTTCGACTTGAAGGACCATACTTACTGTACAGTGACCAAAAAACCTATAAATAGAATACAACCCCCTGTTGCCTAAAACGTCTAGCTGTAGACATCACACACGACACAGTGCCGTTTGCCAGCAATGTGCCCTGTACCTAGGTTGTGTACTTCAGGTGGGTGGCATTTTCACACAGCCAGCATAACCCACATTCCAGGTGGCAAGTTATGCTATTGTATGTAGCATTTGTATAGTACACAGTAGCCACTATTGAAGTGATTACATTCTGACATGTATGTTTGTTTATCAAGGTGTGTGATGCAGGGTATGGGATACGTTTGGTGAGGTACATCAGGTCCTGACGTGGTCTGCTCATGTGGCAGCTCTTTCGATGCTATAGGTATGCATGCAAATGCACACGGAGGATGGTGAGATGAATAGATCATGTTTCATGGGGCATTTACTCTATGTACCTGATCAAATGGTAATAGTGTGGTGGGTGTGCAATTCGCTCATTGTTAGGGTAGTGGTGGCACCAAAGAGAGTTGGTTAGACACTACTCTACAGGGTATTCCTGAAGTGGTGAAAAGCATGTGAAAGAATTCCACAGATACCTCAGTAGAGGGTTTATGGGGTCTCCCCGAAAGCAGCAATGGTTCAGCCCAGTGACTTCTAAAGATACCTAAGAAGAAGGTCTGCGAAATACCACCCAGAAGCAGTGAAGGCACAAGCAAAGGAAATTCACCTTGTGGGTAAAGTCAGTGCAAAAGTGGTGAAAGGAGCAGTACAAAGAAAACCACAGATACCACAGATGAGGGTGTATGAGGTCCACAACTATGTTGAAGTGGCAGCCAATGGAAAAACACAGATTCCTCAGAAGTGGATCTGTGTGGTCAACCCGGGAGTCGTAGAACGTCAAAGACAAATCAGGAAAGATTGTGTGGAGTTAGCCCAGAATCAGTGAAAGTTGCAACCTACAGGTCTACGTGAGATTTCACGGACATTGAATGGGTGTGTGACATCAGTATATGTATCGAGGAAATGTGTCAGGGGCTTGTTTTCTGTCATTCAGCTACAAATTATAGACCCACATTTGAAGATGGTACAACTATTTACCAGTTTTTTGTCTTTTATTTGTTTATTTAAAAATAGCACATTGGGACTTATTATGGTTTCCATTAGACATTATCAACTGGTTGCACAGGTAAAGTACACGTCCAGTGCATTATCTTTTTATAACCCCTTCCTGTGAATAATAACTGACTTCATAACTCTATTTTGATAGAAAACGATGTCTTAGCTGCATCCCATGTTCATTATCCACAAGGCAATAATCACACTCTAAGCATTCATTATAAGTACAAAGTTCTTGCTACAGTCTGTAAATAAGCCTCTGTGTTTTCCAGAAGACGTCCACATGTTGCGCTATTATTCAATCAGATTCTGTCAACCGTTGCATGCTTTCTGCATGACAGTTGCTTCATAAGAATGGCAGCCGAGAGTTGTTGTTAGCGCTAGTACATGTTTTGGTAAATTATGAATTTGACAGCAGTTCCATGCTTCTATGAGGCCCAGAAACCCATTAATATGCAATGAACAGGCTTTCACACATAAAGGGCACCTGCTTAAGTCCCTCCTCTTCCACCCACGTTGCAATCAATTACTGTGCGTCTGAAGTCGCCCCTCGGTTCAACAATGCATTAGGAGGCCTTCCCTGTCAGGAAGGCTAAAGCAAGGTGACCTTAATGTGCTGCACAAACACAAAAATCTGTGTCTCTGAAGAGCACTCTAGTCACAGATAGTGTATGTCAGAAGCTCAAACTGTTTTAAATTAGATAGCATGAATATGTAATGTAACTCATTCCGTGATGTTTGATAATAGAATCTCACGGCTTAGGTAAACTACATTCGTAGGGGCTACAGCGCTATATCCAGCTTCCACAATAAGAGGAATTACATTCATCATACATATGGACACATTTTGACAACTGCGGCAGAAATCATGTCATATAGATAGGTTTGAATCCAGTATACACCTACTGGCATGTTTTATTTTATATAATTTCAAACGTTCACTCCAAAAATATGTCTTTATTGCAGGAGAAAAAAACGAAGGCCCAGGTTTTGAGATAGGATTAAAGATTTACAGAGATTCCAAGTAGTCAGAATTACCATTTCTAACTGATATCTCACATATATTTACTCATTCTATGAGTTAAACCCCATTAAATGGGTAATAACTGTGAGAACATATATTTACCAGACAGGATTCCAAAAATAAGTCTCAGTTTCACAGGGTTTAAAGCACACATTTAATGCCTACTCTGGATAGGTGGTAAATGGGTGTGTGGGAGGCTAGGCAGAGTGGGTGGGTGGGAAGGGTGATGAAGGGAAAGATGCAGAAGGAGGCTTGCATGCTAATTCTGTGAGTTGGCTGGAGGTTGGGCTGGGGCTAAGAAATGGGTCTGGGTTCCAATGCAGCCCTTTCCTAAAGCAATTTTAGTGGCAGGTTTTCGCTGCCAGTAAAATCATTTTTGGTGTTCCGGGTGCAGGAGCACTGTGAGGAGCAGAACTCCAGAGAACTTTTGTTCATGGTAGAGGCGATCCAGGTCTAAGGATGATTCCCTGGAACCAACACCTTTGTTTTATCAGCATTCAGATTCAAAAAAGTTATTGGCCATCAAACATAAGACTAAAGCAATGCATTCATGAAGTTTAAAGGCAATGAGTTACCACCACTTTGGTGCAACAGGAGCTGAATATGAACAGCATATGTTAAAAGCATTAAAGCCAAAAGACACATTTAAATTCACTAAATGGATTGAATAACATTTTGAGACTTCCACACAAAATACAATAATTTTTAATTAATCAATACTCAGGGCCTGATTGCGACCTTGGCGGTGGAGATTACTCTGTTCCAAAAGTGACGGATATACCGTCTGCCGTTTTACAAGTTCCATAGAATATAATGGAACTTGTAATACGGCGGACGACATATCCGTCACATTTGGGACGGAGAAATCCCCTTCGCCAAGGTGGTAATCAGGCCCTCGGTGTTTTTACTTTAAAAAAAAGAAAAGGTACTTTTCTGACACACAACTAAATGCTAAACAAAAAATCACAAATCTATTGCAGTTGTAGAAGAGTTCTAAATGTAAAATCTTTTCCTCTTGCATATCTCAGAGAATTCAGTCTGTAAACTGCATTCCTAGCATGCTTGTCAAAGAGTTCACAATGTAAAACCTGACTCTCAGGCTATTGGCACAGAGGAGTTCAAGACTATCTCAGGGAGGTGTTGTGGGCTAGAAACTCAGAACTGGGCAACACACAAAAAAACAACATAAATCACTTTTCAACTAATGTCTTTTCTTTAAAAAGGAAAAGTACTATAATGTACACAAACCTAAGCACTATACACAATATTACTTATATGTATGAGATTCCAGATGGAAGTATGTATTAGAATCCCCCCTTCAGGGGATTTGCAGATTAAATAGGGTGCAAATATCATATTGTAAAGAAATATCACTGTGGGCAACTAAACCTGTAAATGTAGTCTGCTCCCATTATCTCTGAGGTACCATATGGTAATTTGCGGATCAGCAGAATTTAATCCTAAAATACAGCAATACTTCTATATGGGCCTATTGTAAAACACAAGGCTTTTTCACAATCAAAAGGGTAAGTCTATTGACTTTATCAAATCATACATAATATAAAATGAGTGGGCTACTGCCTTTATTACATTCAACATTCAACAAATCGAGCCAGTTGGCTTCAACGTGAAAATAAATAAACATAAATATGTAGTATTTGCTTAGAGAGTTCCTTCAGAGATTCTGGGAAGAGTCAAAGTATACATTGGCATGAGCCTTAAATCTCCCTCTGGACATATCAAGCATTTTCTAATGCTCAAACCAAAAAGGGATATATGTATTAAACCCCTTCTTACTCATTTGTCAGTGAATTCACATGCAATCCTGTTTCTATAGTGCTTGTCAGATAGTTACTTATGGAAAATCCCTTCCTATATTGTTTATCCTCGAGTTCACAGTGTAGAGCCTATTGTTTTTCATAGACAGTTCACAGTGTAAAACTACTTTCTGTTGCATTTGTCAGAGTTTATAATGTAATATTTGTTTTCTATTGTATTTATCAGAGAACTTGAAATTTAAAACCCCTGCCTATGGTATTTATCATAGAATAAAAATATAAAAACACTTCCTGTTGAATATGTCAGAGTTCACATTGTGAAATGCGTTTCCACTGAAATCGCCAGGCACTTCACAATGCAAAATATCTTGCTTTTGTATTTGTCATATTTGACAAACCTCCTCTTTATTGCATTTGTCAGAGTGCATAATGTAAAACGCCTTTCTACTGTATTTGTCACATTGTTTATAATATAAAACTCCTTTTATGGTGCTTGGCATGGAGTTCATAATGTACAGTCCCTTCCTATGTATTTATTAGAGAGTTTACAATATGAACCCTCTTCCTATTATATTTGAGAGATCTGGTTTGAGACGTCCCATTGCAGACAATATTTTCAGGGGTCTATTGTGTCGATGGTGGGGGTCGGGAGGGGAGTCTTTCTGCTTTGGTGTCTTATAACCTCTGTACCTTGGTCCCTCAGACTGGGGACCATGTATCCCTATTAGCACTAGAATTTCAGTTTGAGCAGTCAGAGGCTGACGCCGGGTGCTGATATGGGCTGGAAAATCAAAACTCTGCAATGCACAAAAATGAATCAATGTCTAGTCAATGCTTAAATAAAGTGAAAAAGTATATTAATGAAAACACTAGATACTCTGCATGAAATTACAAATTACAAATATTTGCCAGACTTCAAGTGGGATTGCAACTTGAAATCCCTTTTATGGGGGCCTCATAGAATAGCACAGTGCAAATCATGTACCCCAAAGAAATATCACAGGTGGCAACTAACTCATTACATCTACTCTGGTCCTTTTCCCTCTGTGGAACCAGGTGATAATTTCCACAAACAGCACTAAACCTTAAAGCCAGCAATTCTCCTAAACGGACCAATTGCAACAAATAAAGATTTCCACAAACAGGAACATTACATGTACAGGTTTTGTGAAGACATTCACAATTAAAATGAGAGGCCTACTGCTTTTGTCCCCACATTAAAAAAACAGAACATTAACATGAACATGACCATGCGCCCATAGAGACCAATCAAATATTTTGGGCAGAACCAAAGAACATTGAAATGAACATAAAGGCTTTTCTGGAGATAACAAGCTTTACTGTTTGCAGACCAAAAACTTAACCTCTGCACTCAACTCCTTCCTTTTGCACGTGTCAACTATTTCACTATGGGATACTCCCTCCTAATATACCTGTAACATAGGAAAGCCCTTTCCTATGGTGTTTGGCAGGGTGTTTAAAATATAACACATTCTAACATATGCATCAGGGAGTTCACGAGGTAAGAAATCTTCCTGTTGATTCTGAAAAATCTGGATTAGGAGGTCCCAGGGCAGTCAGAAGTTACTAGTAAATTGGCATCTCTCGTTTCTGATGTCCTAGGGGCCTACGGGTAACTATGTAGAGCAGTTCACAGCTGACTCAGGAACGTGCTGTGGACTAGAAATGCTGAACACAGAAGCACAACATTAACACTCAATAAATACATGTCCAGACAATGCTTTTAATTTAAAATGGAAATGTTATTTAAATCACAATAATTAAATGCCATAACCAAAGCGACAAATGTTTACAAGGTTTCAGATGGAATTGCAAATTGCAATTCCTCCTTTAGCGGCCTTGCAGAATAACCAGGGTGCAAATCATGTACGCTGAGGAAATAACACATGCTTCAACTAATCCGGTAAATGCAACCTGTTCCCATTATCTGTGAGATTTGGTGTGACAATTTGCCCACTAGCAGGCGCTAATCCTAAAACCTGTCAATGGCTTTATAAGCGCCTATTGGAAAACATTAGGATTTTCACAATCAACATGGTTACGTCTAAAGATCTTATCAGGTAATTCACAATGTGAAATGAGAGGTTTGCTGCCTTTGCAATCACATTTAAAAAGCAATAAAGTAAACATATTGACTTCAGTGTGATCATAAACATGTGGTCCCTGCCTAGACATTCCAGACACGCCCATAGCATATTTTGAAATGAACACTGTTTTTTTACTCTCAATACCAAGCATTTACTGGGTCCAGGCCTTAAAAGGGACCTCTGCACTAAATCCCGTTGTATTAGGATTTGTCAGACAGTTCACAATATAAAACCCATTCCTATGTATATGTCAAATAGTTTAGAACTTGAAGCCTCTTCCTGTGGTGTTTGTGATGGAGATCTCAATGTAAAATCTTTTTCAATTGCATTTGTTAGAGAGTTCACAACATAAAACCTCTTATTATTGCTTTTGTCAGACTTCACAATAGGAAACCTCTTCTCTTTGCATTTGTCATAGGGCTCACAATGTAAAGCATTTGCCTATGATATTTGGCAAAGAGCCTACAATGTAAAACCTCTTTCTATTGTATTTGTCAGAGAGTTCATAATGTTTTGGTTTTGGCAAGCAGTTTAATGGAAAACCTCTTACCATAAGAGGTTTTAAAGTACATGAAACTGCTTTCTACTGTATTGGTTATGGAGTTACTCTATGCCAGGACCCTGTTCAGGGCTAGATGCTTACTTCGGGTCTTCTATTCGCCAAGGTAATGCCAACTGTTTTTGGGAGCCACAATGCCACCACAAGCTGGAATATGGAACAAGTGCCCTTGGGGAACTGCTACCTTCTCAGGATGAAAAAAGGAAAAAGTGTTCAAATCCTTCTTGCTCGTGAAGTCTTCACAAAGTTGGAGAAAACCTGGAGTCAGGAATTCAAGCGAGGAAGTCACAAGAATGAAGAGTCAGGAGCAGCAAGTGGAGGGAGTGAGGAAACAAGCAAAGGAACGCAGCTTTGTTGTGACACAACCTAAAACCTTTAAACCTCCAGAAACCATTAAATAGTGCAATAAACGAAAAATGAAATTACATCAAATACCATATGGCAGGAAACATGATGGATTGGGAAAATAAGGAAGAAACCAAGGAAGGAACAGCCATGATGGAAAGGGAAAATAAAATATAATGAAAACCTTAAGTGGACTAGCTGTGGAGTTGTCTTAAAAGGTAGCTGTAAACCCTCAGGGAGCTTATTGCTGTTTTGGAGACGAAGAGAGAGGAGTAGCAGCCAGGAACCCAGGAGCACAAGAGGAATCAGGCCTAGGTGAGAGACTCTCCTAGCCCATTGCTGCAGGCTTTGAACAGCATCTTCTGAGCCCTGGGAACTGCAGGAACCAGCAAAGTATTATGGTTATCAGGTGCCTAGGTAGAGGAAGCGCTGCTGACATAAGAGCCTCTTCTTAATGTATTTGAGCAGGTAGTTTACATTAGCAAAACACCTGTCTACAGGGCTTAACGTAGTGCAGTAACAATCCAAAGGCCTACTGTGTTTAACATATGTTTCTGACAATTAATAATTCAGGACTATTGTCTTTGTCATAACTTTTCATAATAAACATACCAGACCTATGGTATCTGATATAACATTTCTCATTGAACTGGTCAGACCTACTGCCTTGATCACTGGCCTGTTAGCATAACCAAATCATTCCTAATATATTGTGCATAATGTGTGCAATACGAGCACTCTTTTTCAGAAGCACCAGTGGTGCTGGAACAGTTTTCTGAGTAGAGGTGCTTCCATCAGTGTTGCATCATTCAATTCATGGGTACTGTGAAAAATCCAGGTGCCACACAAAGAACAATTGTAGCAAATGAGCCAAGCCCATTCAAGCATTTGGTATATAGCCAGTGGCTTATTTTGGAGCACACTGTCACAATTATTTTACTAAAGCATAGTGTGTTAGTGCACTGTCATTTACATACAGCATGTTGTAACTGTAATGGGCACTAAGGGCCTGATTTAGATGTTGGCAGTAACGGTCCGGCTGTTGACTTTTCGACTGAAAACCCATCTGATCACCATATTAAGTTGCAGGCAGTCCCATAGATAAAAGCCTGCACTGGAACTGCCATTTCCTCCAAGAAACACCGCCTGTGTCGATGGCGCCAAAGGGGAAAGTGACTGACAGCGGAACCCCAGACACCTTTCCAGCCATGCAGATTTGGATGTGCCTTCCAACCAAGAAAAAAGTGGCAGTGTGAACTCCACTTCTGAGTTTACGAATTGGGGGAAAGGGAGTGAAAACTCCACCCCCGTCTTTGACTGGACATGACTGGACAACATCTGCCATTACTGCTGCCACTGACCCACACAGAAAATACAACCCCTTCTTGCTGGACGCAAAGCTAGGGATGCTGCATTGCCAGGATACATTGGGTGTGCACTGCACAGGAGGTCAGGACCACTGCAGGCATAAACATGCTACAGTGATTTTTTTAAATCACAGTGACATGCAAATGTCGGGGTGACAATTGTGTCACACATGGCTGGGGACACATAGGCACAACACATATATCACACACATGCCCAACTGTCATTGTGGTGCCATCATTCATTGCAAAGTGAATGCTGCCACCACAATGACGGTGCACTCACACTGGACAATGGTGTCCAGGTGTGCCCACTGCAAGGGACCTGTATGGGTAGGTTTGTGCTATCTGTTGTGTATGTGTGTCTGTCTGTGTATTTGTGCATGTGTGGATTGGCTGGTTGATGTGGAGGAAGCTGGAGTGGGAGGTGTGGTTGTGTCTTTATGTGTGTCACTTGCATGTGAGATCAATGTTGTTGTGTATGTTGTGTTGTCGTGTGACACATTCCGGTGAGCGCTGTTGTTGTGTGGCAGACGTTGTCGCAATGTGTGTAGCTGTGCTTGTGTGTGAGTGTGTTTGTAGAGCTGAGTATGTAGTTCGGTCGGTTGTTGTGGTGTGTATTGTGTGGGTGCAGTGTCACTGGTGTGTGTATGTTGTGTCATGAATGTATGTCAATGTGTTTTTTTGGCATGTTTGGGTTGTGTTGGAATGGCAAAGTGTTATTGTGTGTAGGTGGTGTGTTGTGTTGTACAGGGGGACACATACGGCTAAGGTGCAATGTGTGTGTGTCGCTTACTCTCTTCCATAGTCCCTGCCATTGTATGAAGTCCATTGATTCCCGCAGCCATGTCTCTCTGTCAGCAATGCGTCGTCAGTCAATACGCTGGCAGAGCTGTAAGATGTAAATATGAAGGGTGGAACACAGTTGGCTTGAAGGTCTTTTTGGGTCCACAGTCAACGCAGTATGGCAGTGCAATCATCAAGATCCAAATCAGGCCCTAAATTTGGACAGACATGCATTTGTACTGGTAAAACTATACAGCGCACAAACAACAATGTGTGAAAATCAGGTTTCAGTGGATAATTCTCATTTGAACATTATTAACTAAAGCATCTTTAATTATTTTTGATCCTATTAAACTGTTTATTTCCATCTCACTTCATAGTTACAAAAAACCCTTAATTTGTGCTTTCTTAACTGGTGATATATTTTGAAACATCTGTACAGTCCATTTATAGTTATTTATTTGTGGTTGCATAAGAAAAAAGTGATATCCTACAGCCTTTTCTTTAACATTACCTGTACTCGAGCATGATTGTCACAATGTCTTTTAAAAACTTGATAGAAATTGGGTTTCTGGTTGGCACAGGTATGCACCCTGTCCAAGCAGGAACCAAAATCCTAGTTAGGGTAAGTCATAAACACACCCTAAATTAACCTGTGCTCACCCCCGGTAGCTTGGCACAGAGTAGTCAGGCTTAACTTAAGAGGCAATGTGTTAAGTATTTGTGCAACATTTCCAACAGTAAAACAGTGGAAACACCACAAAAAATAATACTACACCTGGTTAGAAAAGCAGAGCTTAATTTAATGAACAAAACAAGACCAAAATGACAAAACGTCAATTAGTACAACTCAAGATATCAATTTTTAAAGAATAAAATTAATTGTAGTGCTTAAACGCATAAAGTGCCAACCAGGGCTGTCTGGTCATGCTAAACCGGGTCAAATCTGAAAAGTCAGGCCAATCGAGATGGAACACTGGTTAGAAACAGAGACCAGCCTTGGCATGCTGAAAACTGTACCTTGGTTCGGAGTTGGGTTGAAATTGAGAACAAGATGTGAGAAGCAAAAGAGGCAATGTTTTGGTGTAGATGTAAGCGATGTGTAGTCTAAGAGCCACGCAAAGTTCGAGATGCATTGCGAATGGAGGCAGTGCGTCGTACAGTCAGCAATACTGTGTTTCCGATCCTTGTAGCAGCAGCGATGTGTTGGAGTTGATGGAGATGCGTGGGTTCTGAGTGGCGCAACAACATCAATGAGTTGATTTTGGACTGGAACAGCACTTTATACCCACTTCCAAGAGTTCAGGACTGAACAGGGCAGGGCAAGACTCACAGATGGGAGAGTCCAGGTGCTGTATGTGATGAGTGGGAAGTCTTTTGATCCCTGAGAGTTTAAAAGAATAGGAGTCAAGCCAGCAAGCCCTTTGAGTCACTCTGGTTCTGCGTTCAAGTGCTGTGGGTCCAGTCCTCCATACCCAGGTAAGGAGGGCAGTAGGCAGCAGGCCAGCACAGCAAGAATGCAGTTCTTCCAGAGCAGCACTCCAGCAGAGTAGCAGTCCTTGTAACAGCACAGCAGTCCTTCTTTCTGGCAGAGTATCCACAGGTCCATAAGTGTACTGAGTTGGTAGGGTCAGAAGTTCAGTCCTTACACCCAGTGGTGCCTTGCCTTTGAAGTGGGAGAGACTTCAAACAAGAGTTTTGAAGTGCACAGAGGCCCTCTGTTTGTGCCCTGGCTCCAGACTCACTACGGGGGACTCACTACGGGGGAAGGGGAGTATGCATCCCTTTGTGTGGGGACAGCACACTGCCTATCCAGGTGTAATCGTGAGCATCAAGATGTTACTGGCCCCCATCAGTCACACCTAAGCTCCCTTTGTGTGTGGCTGTCTAGAGGGAATGCACAAGCCCAGCTGTCATTCCACCCCAGACTTGTATTGGAGACGGGCTATGGGAGGTGTAGACCTCACAGGAGTGAAAAACAAATTTGAGAGTTTTTCACAACCAGGCTGCAATGACAGGCTTGGGGCATGTTTTAAACGGCGACAATTGAGTGGTACAAACAGTGCTGCAGGCTCACTAGTAGCATTTAACTTACAGGCCTTGAGCACATGTAATTCACTTTACTAGGGACCTATAAGTAAATTAAATATGCCAATTAGATATATACCAATCAAACCTTGCTTTAGGGAGAGAACGCTTGTACTTTAGCACAGGTCAGCAATAGTAAAGTGCCCAGAGTACTAAGGCCAGCAAAAAGGAATTTGCAAAAATGTGAGGCATAACTGCAAAACAGTTGGTGGAAGATCATCCTAAGGCTGTCAGGTCCAACAAAACTTCTCTCACTTTGTAGTCAGGGAATGAAAAGTAAAAAACAATCTTCATGTTAATGGAATAAGTCTGCAATTTGGCAAAAGATGTAGGCTGACATTTGACCTTTTATCTTTGAAGGCACAGGAAATCTAATAAGGACAACATTTAAAGGCTTCTTTATGTCCAAGTCTCCTTCTGAACTCCAGCATGGGTTTTTCTGGAGGTGATGCAGCACCCTTGCACCCCTACTTCCAGCGCCTATGAGAAACATACAACCTCTGCCCAATCTGATCCACTAGGGCGGAAGATGAGCATGTGGTCAGAGTGGAGCAGAAGTCCCTTTCTCAGTCGTGCTTTTTAACCATTGTTTTCTGTTGATCACAAGGTGTGGAGACAGATAAGCTGTCACGTCAGACATGAAAGGGGACAAATTGGGATAATAATAGGCACAGCATTGCACTGTAATGATCCCACTGCCAGGGATGCCTCACCTACTGGGAAATAGAAGGAATAGCTGACTGAATGTTATGAGTGCAATGCAGCAGGATAAAACCAGTTGCCTTAATGCAGTTTATTTGCAGGTACATCTTGCATCAGGACTCATAACTTACATGCACAAAAAATTCAATATCCCAGACGATTATACCACAACCTTGCATGCTGCAGACAGCCAAATACAAATCAATGGTCATTCCACTAAAGGAGGGCAGTAACCCACAGAGGGTCTGCATGCCTTGCATGACCCCCTACTACGGCAACACGCTCTGGGTGACAAGAAGGAGAAAAGGGGGTAGTAATGGGTTCATGTATGTATGTATGTATAGGTATATAGGTATTTGTAGAGCGCGTTCCGGCCTTGGCATCGAAGCGCTAAAAGAGGCATCACAGGAAGAACCCACTAAGACGGCATACCAGGATTACTGTGGAAACAATCACGTCTTCACCCGCTTGCTAAATGTCAAAAAATTCTGTTCTTTCCTAGCATCCAAAGGTAGAGAGTTCCAAGACCTGGCTGCAGCTACCGTAAAGGCTCTATCTCCCCATCTGACTCTGCGAGTACGGCAAACCTGAATCCGGTAGGAAGCATTGGATCTGAGAATCCAGCCAGGACAGTACCACCTCAGTCTCTCAGCCAAATATTCTGCTCCGCCCCCATGTAGCGCTTTATAAGTTAGGCAGAGGGTTTTAAAAATAATCCTCTTACCCACCGGGAGCCAGTGTAGCCGTTTAAGACTAAGAGAGGCTGAGGACCAAGGCGGAAGGTTCAAAATCAGCCTAGCAGCGTTGTTCTGGATTAGCTGAAGTTTCCCCAAGGATTACATATTAATATCCAGCAGCAATGAGTTGCAATAGTCCAGTCTGGACATAATCAAGGCTAAAATCACAGTGATTCTTTCCTTCTCTTTCAGGAAAGGTAAAATTGTCCTCAGGATTTTTAATGTCCAATAGCAAAATTTGACTATTGCATTAACTTGTGGCTTAAAGCTCAAAGTGTCATCAAAGATCACTCCCAAATTTTTGGTAGCCACAGTGGGGACTGGTAACTTCCCACATTCATCAGGCCACCAATGCTGGTTCCACATCTCCTTGCTACACCCCTACAGGACAATCTCTGTCTTGTTGGTATTCAACTTGAGCCAGTTCCTGCCCATCCAGATGTTAATGTTGTGCATACAATTACTAAATTGATCGGCCACTTCATCATGATGATGATGACATAAACTTTGAAGATGGGTGCTTGTCCCCTCATCAAGTGAGAGAAGAGATCCCATAGGACTACATCGCTGGTTGCTGAGGCTTCAGACCCTTTTGAATCAGAGGTACTATTGCAGTTTTTGATTCCTGATTCAATTACGATTCTCCTTACTTTGAGCATTAAAGAAAGAGATCCCGCAAGAATGAAGGGAACTAAATAGAACGTCTATGCCATGCTTTATGCCCTGATGTAACCACACAGGTTGCTGGCAAGTCTATGACTGATTCAGTGTAATATGATTTATTGTTATCCAGCCAGACATATCAGTGGCACAGAGAAAGCAACCCTTTATTTGTCCTCTGAACCCCCTGCATACCTTAATTTTCCTTTCTTCTGGCCACTTGATCCCTTAATGTAGCAGGATTCCAAGTGAAGGGCAATATGCATTAACAACATTTTCATATTCTTGGCTAATTTTATATATCGCTATAGCGGGATTTCATACATGGGCAGATGTTTGTTAATGAAGTATTCCTCTCACTCCCAGTTTTTATCACTCGCTATTGCGGGACATCAAACAGATGTAAATATGCTACATAATCCTTGCTCAGCACAATTGTTTCTTCAAACAAACCACTACCCACTTGTTTTCTTTATTCTTTAGCTGGATGCTAAGGTACATGGAGGCTTATTTCAGTGTCGTTGCTTGTGCAGGACTTTATTAACTGTTGCAGTAGTCTTCTAATGGCTTCCTTCCAAGTGAATGACAGGAATTTGCTTTTAGTCATTCCTTAAGCAGAGCCTTAACATCTTCTCTCAGTGGGAGAGGTATTTGTGGCTTTTATCCTGTAGAATAAAGGTTCTACCGCACTGTTGTTTTTCTAAACAATAAAAGGAGTGCTTAAGTAGGTTATTGCTACATTTACCTGTTATAGCCAGACACATGGTTTTCATTTCCGCTTATATCGTTAGGGAAATGTGGTTATTTTTGCTTCCTTTTCCATAACTGTTCTTTTCCTGAAATCTCATATGATTTGTGTCTTTGCTTTTGGATATCCCTCTTTTTAAAGAGGGCCATATACTCATCCTTTGTTCTCGGTTCATCAAGATGGAGGGCAGGAACTCCAGTAAGTTCCTAATTTGGATTCAGGAGATCCGGTTTTAGAAGATGCCTCCTGCATATCTTAGTCTGAACTCCAATATTTAATCTCAGGAACAGTATCATCAGCTTTGGGATCTATGAATGCTCCTCTTGTGAAATGTTCAACTCAGGTCCTTCTCTGGATAAAGGAGACACTGATGATAAAGGTCAAGACCGTATGCTTAAAGGGAAATATGTTCAGGGTCCTCAATTGCAAGAAATAGTTTGGCATTTTACAAGACCTGTTTTAAGAAACAGAGTTTGAAGTAGTAGGTGATTTCTATGCTTAATATGAAACTGCTCAGCATATTCTTTCCCTTTGTATAGCATTTTTAAGAACTTCATACCTAAACATCAGAAAGCCTTGGACAAGTCTGGGTTTCCATGGTTCCTGTACAGGCAATATAAGCTGATTGACGTTAAGAACGAATTTCCACAGGTGCCAAAAGAGAATTCCGTCCTAGCGAGCATATCATCTTTGTCTTCTTAGCCTCAGAGAAGGATCTCTATGTGACACTGAATAAAAAAAGATGAAGTGGCTGATAAGAGTTTCTTTGCTGTATTACGTTCTTCAATAAGGGCAGGGACCTATGCTGCCTATGTTGTGCAAACAGCTTTGAAGAACATTCAGGCCCATATTTATACTTTTTGACGCTAAACTGCGCTAACGCAGTTTAGCGTCAAAAAATTTTGCGCCGTCTAACGCCATTCTGAAGCACCATGCGGGCGCCGTATTTATGGAATGGCGTTAGACGGCGCAATTAGACCGGCGCTGCCTGGTGTGCGTGGAAAAAAAACACATAGACCAGGCAGCGCCGGCGTTGGGAAAAAATGACGTTAGGGCGTCTTAAAATGGCGCAAGTCAGGTTGACGCTAAAAAATCGTCTTAACTCGATTAGCGCCATTTTTTCGACGCCCAGACGCCATTTCATGACTCCTGTCTTAGTAAAGACAGGAGTCATGCCCCCTTGCCCAATGGCCATGCCCAGGGGACTTGTGTCCCCTGGGCATGGTCATTGGGCATAGTGGCATGTAGGGGGGCACAAATAAGGCCCCCCTATGCCACAAAAAAAATCAAAAAATTAAAAAAAATTATACTTACCTGAACTTACCTGTACTTCACTGGGATGGGTCCCTCCATCCTTGGGTGTCCTCCTGGGGTGGGCAGGGGTGGCAGGGGGGGTTCCTGGGGGCAGGGGAGGGCACCTGTGGGCTCATTCTGAGCCCACAGGTCCCTTAACGCCTACCCTGACCCAGGCGTTAAATTCAGGCGCAAATGCGGTTTTTTTTGACCCGCCACCTCCCGGGCGTGATTTTTGCCCGGGAGTATAAATACGACGCATTTGCGTCGCCGTCATTTTTTTAGACGGGAACGCCTTCCTTGCATCTCATTAACGCAAGGAAGGCGTTCACGCTAAAAAATGACGCTATTTGCCAATACTTTGGCGCTAGACGCGTCTAACGCCAAAGTATAAATATGGCGTTAGTTTTGCGCCGAATTTGCGTCGAAAAAAACGACGCTAATTCGGAGCAAACGGAGTATAAATATGCCCCTACGTGTTTATCTGACAACATTCAGAAATGGGAGAATCCTAGATATCACGTTGAGTTGTTGTGGTCAGCTTCTATGGCAGCTGGTGTATCACAACAAGCAAGATGCTATCCCTGGCTAAAATTGTGGAATGTAGAATGTAGCCAGAGATTCTTGAATAACTACTTTTATTTCCTGTGTTTAAAATTGTTTAGTCTGGATATGAATGATTTGATTTGGAAATTAGTAGAACAATACTTTAGCTTTTCCGAGCCTAGTATTTCTCAGCCTCCGTCTTTATCAAAAGAAGGAATGCTGTAGGGGTAAAATGTATTTTTATCCTTCTCATAGCCCAGCCCAAGGCCAGTTGGCTGTGATTTTGGGAAAAACTCAGCAACACAATCACAAAAGCAAAATCAATAACCTTCGAAATAGAAGCTGTCACTTTGTCTTCAGTAGCAGCCCACACTACAAAACCACATCAAAATTTGGACTTGACCCATCCAGGAAGTATGGGTTGTGGAAGTAATAGAAAAATAAGTATTTTATAGAAATCTATGTTATGTAATGTTATGCCGATTTGTAGAACACACCATTACCCGGGAGACTATGTTATGTTATGTTAAGGAAACTTTATAGAGCGCATAGCTACCATAAGGCCTCCCAGCGCTATATAGAAATCTCCAACAACTAGGCAAAAGTGACAGATGTTAATACAGCAAAGTTTTTAGTAGCCGGCGAAATGATAGTTTGTGGCTTGTTTGCGGGAGAGAAAGAGGCAGTGAGTTCCAGAGTTTAGAGCCAAGATAGGATATAGATCTTCCGCCCCATTTAGCTTTTTTTATTGGCAGAACAGCTGCTAATGCTGCTGATGATAATCTCAGATTTCTGATTGACTTATGAAAAGTAGCTAAGGTGTGCAAATGCGGGGGACCCCTAGCATGAAGGGCTCTGTGTATGCAACACAGTGCCTTGAATTTTAGTCATTGCTAGATTGGGAGCTAGTGTAAGGCTAAAAGGGCAGGTTTGGCCGATTGGTGTCTGGGTACATTAAAGAGAAGGCGGGCAGCCGTGTTTAGAACCACCTGTAGTTTCTTCTTAACATAGTCTGGAGAGCCCAAAAAAAGGACGTTTCCATAATCCAGACGAGAGATTAATTAACGTACTATCCTGGCTCAGCTTTACCATATCACTCCTCTGCTACAAGATTTAGTACATCAATCAGCATTCCTAAAAGAGAGATAATATTTGTTGGAGAAGCAAACCAGAAGGAGGGTTTTGCCCAGCTCTAGGAATGAATGCTGGAAACAAATTCATAAAATAAATTGCAATCAGTAATTCCTTTGATTTCTCCAGGTGACTATCTGGTAACTTTAGATCTATCTCAAGAATGCCTATTTCCGTATTCCTATTCATACAGTAAGACAATGTTTTCTAAGATCTGCAGTAGGATTATCATCATTATCAGTTAAGAGTCCTTCCTTTTGGCCTTTTTTTGCTCCAAGTTAGTTCACCAAGCTGTTTTCTCCAGTTGTGACATTTATTTTACAGATAGAAGGAATACATTTTTTTCCTTATCTAGATTACTTGTTAACCCCCTAATAACTCATCTACTAAAACACTAGTCTACAGAATCCAAATATTACAAGGTTCCAATCCTGTCAACTCCAGAAATTTTCTGAGTCTTAGGCGGCCTGTTCTAGAACATTTTCTGAAGGGAGCATCTTTGGGTCTTCTTTCACTTAAAATTATTCATATGGATGCAAGTTGCAGGGAAAGAGGTACTACATTAGGTCAGAAATTCAGGGTCGATGAACTCATACTTAACAGATGCATTCCTCAAACTGGAAATAACTTTCAGCAATCTTTGTAGCGCTTTAGGTTTTTACAAACATTTGAGGAAAAGCAGTTCTGAAAAAATGGCCACCCAATTTGCAAGAGAATACTTCAGTCGGGAATGGGGTAACAAAGTTCCAGCCTTAGCCAAACTAGCTCAAAAGATTTACTCATTGTCAGAAATGTATCAAAGTTCTCTTTGTGTATACTGTATTGCATGGAGTGAGAATCATACAATGCGGAGCAGGGTTTCCATCTTACGTGTAACACTTACCAACTGTCAGAATAGGCTTTTAAGATGACTGTGGATTAGCCCAAACTCACCTGGCTTGACATAGTTTCCTCAAAAGATACAGTCTTTCTTCCCCAGTTCTTCAGGGAGACTTTGTGTCAAGAAACCTCAGGGGTAGATGCCCTTGCTCCTAGGGGTCTTCTACACCTCTTTCCTCTGACTCTCCTGCTTCGAAGGGTGCTGAGGAACATTCAGAATGAAGCAAGTTCAGAAATATTAGTTGCACCACTTTCGTCTCGTCACCCATGGTTTTCTTACCTTGGCAACCTGTCAGCAGCTCCTCCACTTCATCTCTCTTGCACTCTCTATTCCTTGTCCAGTTTCAAACTTTGACCCACAAGCTCTTGCTCTACTTCACCTCACAGATTAAAGGTTGGGAGGCTAGGGCCTCAGTTACAGTATAGTTCCATATAGATGATCCTAGATATTCAGGAATCCAGATGTCCTTCGACATTATCATGCTATGTTGAATATTTTAAATCACTTCAAGGCTCAAGAAATCCCAGATCCTGTGATCTATATCTAATCTTAGATTTTCTTTGTGGTGGATTCCCCAAAGGTCAAGCCTCTTCTACACTAGATGTTCATTAGGAAGTGATTTGAGGATTTAGAAAAGTCTTGCTTTAGTTCACCGACTTCTAAGGAATTTTTGAAATAACAGACGATTTTTCATTCTGTTGGGATCGTCCGTCAGTATATAGACGGTTGCAAAATCAACCTTTTAAGCCTTTATTTACTTTGGATTATATATATTTATGTGAGTGTGTGAATGTGTGTGTGTGTGTGTATATATATATATATATATATATATTATATATTTATGCGTGTGTGTGTGAATGTGTGTGTGTGTGTGTGTGTATATATATATATATATACATATATATATAATATATGAATATACATATATATAAATAATTCACTTAAAAAAACAAATGTTACAGGGAATTTATAGTTAGGCTCATCGAGTTATCTCAGGTAACAATAGGTTACTTAACTATAACTCGCATCCTCGACATGCACACTTTTTTCCTCAACATTTTTACTGCAAATATTACAAAGATATTATCAATAATGTTTTCAAAGATGTCCTGAGTGCCATAATTTGTTGGCCAATTAGCAGTACATGGCGAGGACACAATAGTTACCTTAGGAGACAAGTTATAGTTACTTGAGATAACTCTAAGTATAACAGGTGAATTTCTATGGTTTGGTACATTTAAAATGTGAGCTATAACGTTCCTGTAACCTTTGTTTTTTAAGTGAATTTCTATATTTTTTTAATTCTATTTCCTAGCTATAACGTCCTTGTAACCTTTGTTTTTTTCAGTGAATCTCTATGGTTTTTTCATTGTATAGTAGTTTTCATTGCAATACATTAATCCAACCACTGCCACTCATGGCCTTCGTGAGTGGGAGCGTAAGGTCTGAGTGGGAGAAAGAGATTGAAAAAGAGAAACTGAGAGAGAGAAGAGAGGAACAGAGGGAGAGGGAGAGAGATAGAGAGTTTTTTAGGCTTTGGTGAACAATGTACCTAGAATTAGATATTTCCAGACAAATTGAATAGAAAAATGTATTTGTCAATTCAAAAGATCACTATTCAAGTATGACCCTTAAATGTTTGAAGTTTAGAAGAAACTAAAGAAAAAAAAGTACCACGGGCACACCTGGAGTAGAATCCTAAACTTTCAATGAGAGTCTGTGACCTTAACCTTTAGGCCATAGGTGACTGCTTACTGTCATGCCTATAACAGTCAAACCACGCATCTGATTGGAAAGAAACGTGAATGCTCCATCACTAGGAATGTTTAACGGGCGAAACACTAGTAAATAAACAAACACAATGCCACATGATACTAAGATTTGAACCATCAGCCTACCCGGTGACAGCACAAGGTCTTGACCATTAGGCCAGAAGTGGCTATGTTCTGCTCTGTATCCAAACGTAACTATAACATTTGCACCAAACATATTGCTAGACTTACTCTTTGAAGTCACTGAATGGAGAGACCATTGCAATGACAATCTCTCTCTCTCTCTTCCATCCCACTATGCAATGGGAAAGAGAGAGTGACAGGCCTGTGGGGGAAACCTTAGGGCCCCCCACAGTCCTAGCTGGTTCCCCACATCCTGTGGGAGTCAGCATTGCTCCCACAAGCAGGGAGCTGCCTTCAAGTAGCAGCTCCCTACTTGCTGGAGCAATGTTTTCATCTGTTTCCCAGCACGCACATTTGTGTGCAGGGAAACTGATGAAAATTCCACTTTCTGACAGTGGGGGTTGTTTGAGAGCTCCTGGTGTCAGAAAGCGGACTTTGTTTGCTTTTGCTTGGTGGGAGCTATCAGCTCTCACCAAGCAAAAGCAAACAGGTGTGTCCCGGGTGTGGGCACCCCTGGACATAGCAGAAGCCAACCCTCGGGGTGGGGGTTCCCAGGGCTATCATTGGCTCCTTGAGGGGGACCGTGTGGCACCCCTCAAATGACTATTTCCCCAGGGAGGTGGTCCCTGTGGCTGCGAGGGAGCGCGCCCCCACATCATATTAGGTTAAAGCCCCAGGGAGGAGTTGGTCCCGGGGACTGTGGGGGCACAGGCCCCCACATCCGTTTTGATCAGTGCCCAGGGACGTGGTTGGGGCTGTGGGGACCCAAGTGGCCTCCCCATGCAAAATATAATTGGCTCCAGCAACTGGCCCACCTGCAAGCTGTTTACAAAACAAGCATGGGAGCCCTCGCTTTTGTTTTTTAAAATGTTCGGTAGATCCACGCCAATATTTTTTTTTAAAGTGCTTTCTAAGCCCCAGCACCAGAGCTTAGTGGTCAGGATGTCCCTACCCTGGCCCCTTTCCATATTTTTTTACTTTTTATTCAGGGACTCATCTGAAGCTGAGTCCCAACATGGCTGCCAGGACTTCCTTGTTGAAGTGTTTCCAGCCAATCGGCTCTCCGCACGAGATCGGGAGGGTTTGCAGAGCCTTCTCATCTCTATAAATACAAATATGTTTTTCTTTAATTACTAAAAAAAACTACTGAACGGATTTACAACACATAACAAAAAGGTCTCTTTCTGGACCATGAGCTACCTTCCTGACAAATTTGGTGTAATTCCGTCCAGTGGTTCTGGCGCTATCACTGTTCCAAATCCCTATGGAAAAATGAATGGGGAAAAAGTGTTTTGGGAGCTTCCTTTTTTGTCGGCCCACACTTGACAGATCACCCCAAAACTTTCCAGACAGAGCTCACATGAGCGTCGAATTTCTTTGGAAACTTTTGTGAAGATTTGTCAACCGGTGCCAAAGATATAGGCAAATAAAAAAATGCTTTTTTCTATAAAAACTAGGTTCTAACTATAACAATCTAGTGGGGAATGCCACTAGGATATGTATGTATGTATTGATGAATCTTCACAACATTTTCCCAAAAAAAGTGCCTTCTATGGTTTTGTTCTGCATGGAAAATGTTGGGGTGATTTGTCAAGCGGGCAGGCACAGAGAAAAAGGGGGGGGGAGGGTCAATAAAATAGTGTGTTTCCCATGGTAATTCCCATAGACTCTTTAGCCATGCCTGCTGCAGCCCGAACGGCTGGACAGAATTACATCAAATTTGGCAGAACTGTAGCTTTTGGTCCGCAAATCACGCTTTTAGTTATTTGCTGTGAATCAGTTCAGGAAATCCAAATTTGTATGTCAAGAAGCATGAATACTTTGCGAATAGTCTCATGCTGAGATTTGATTTGTTTTCAAGACTTCAACCAGGAAGTGTTGGCAGACATTTTGGGACTCAGCTTCAGCCAAGTTCCAAAAAAAAAGAAAAAAAGAAAAGTGGGCAGGGTATGGTTACTCTATCTCCCTAGCCTTGGTCCAGGGGTCGTCCTGGGACCCTGCCAAGGCAAACAGCATTGTTTTAAAAAATTCCCAGCAAAATTCACAAATATTCACACATTTTGCTTTCCATGTGTCCCGCCCTTGATTTTACTATTGCTCCCAGGTGGGCCAAGTCCCGGAGGCATTCCAAAAATATAAAGGAGGGGGGCGCATGGATCCCCCTTCTATGGCTGATTAAAGCCCTGGGGTCGACCACCTCCCTGGGGCTGAAGAATCTAATATCTGGGTGCCGTGCTGAACCCCCCAGGACCACCACCTAGCTGGGGCATAAATTGTTTAGTGCTGCAGAGGGCCGCAGGTACACCCTGGGCCCAGGGAACCACCACCTCCCAGGGCTAAAACCAAGCACTCCCGGGACAGCAAAATTACAGTTATGTGGGGGGGTACGTGGACCCCCCCGGAGCCCCAGGGACCACCACCCCCCCCCCTTTGGTCACAATAATCTTAAAAGAGGGGTTCTGCGCAGAACCCCTGGCCCTGGGGAACACCAGCTCCCCGGGGCCATATACATTTTTAAAATGATGGGGGGGGCCTGCGCACCCCCCCTCCGGAGCCATACATGACCCTGGAGACCGCCATCCCCAGGGCCAACTCCTGCTACTTCCCGAGGTGCCATTCCTCGGAAGGTAGCTGTTTGCTTTTGCTTGGCGGGTGCTGACAGTTCCCATTCTGCCAAAACAAATATAAAGTGGGCTCCCAGCAAGCGGAATCATTAAAACTGCTCCCACTTGCTGGGAGTGGAGTTTTCATCTTTTTCCCTGTCCGCTGTCATACTGTCAGGGAAAGAGATGAAAAGATTGCTCCCACATGCAGAGAGCTGCATTTCCAACAGCTCTCTGCCTGCAGGAGCAATGCCTGCTCCAGCAGGAGGCAGGGAGCTGGCTAAGTCCACGGTCCATGAGGTGTCAAAGATTGACTCTTGCTCTAGGCAAAACTGCTGGCTTGAGGATGACAGTATTTATGTTTGTAGGCGACTATGCCAGTCCTACAACAAGTCGCACCTGTCGTCCCAAACCTCCTAGCTCACAAGCAGCACCTCACCAAAAAACCAGACAGTGAAAGGTGATTTGTGGCAGCCTTTACGCATGGACTCAAGAGTGGGACATTTCAGGGAATGTCATGGTTAAACGGAGATTACCCCTTTCTCACATGAACAACATGTCTCATTCAAACGCAGGCAATGAAGGGGATGCAGTAAAGTTTTCAATAGGTTTTATTAACAAAACTGCAATCTACGATAAGTTGCATGGGCTGCAATGATGAGGATAATGAATAATGCAAGAAACAGAATTGTGAACACAAGAGTCATTAACACAAAGACCCCCACCATCTTGCAATAACATGAAATGACATGAGATATGAAATATGTCCTACTACTCCAGCATGATGAACCTAATCTCTAACCTAAAAGAGAGATAGGTGTGTTGAACCTAATCTGCCAATGCCATATCCATGAGAAAAGCACCCAAACCCTCTTTACCTTGGAATGAGGTCGCTAGCTCAGAGTCCATAGGGACACGAAATCTGGGTCTGCGTCAAAGCAACATGCAGCATCAATAGCAGCTATGGCATCTGGTCGGAATCCCTCTAACTATTTGTTTAAGTGAGGTGCATTTTTACAGATCTGCTCGGACCCCTGACGTAGGTCTGTTGCCAAACAATAGATAACAAGACATACTTGGGACAGCAATTTATGTAAACAATTCTCCTGAAGGAGTGAAGAGGAAAAGTACCTAATGTGAATACCTGCAGTTTGTTTATCTTTGTCACTTGATAGTGACGCCTTAGCTTCAGTGGCATTGATAACGTGAAAGTAAAACATTGGCCTAACTAGAAACAATGCAACCATCTTGGAAACATATAATTAAATAATTGCGCTAAAACAGAGCAAGCTAAGTAGGGTAAAAGTCACTAGGTGACAGGTGCACAGGTCTGCAAGCCAAAGGCTGAGCTAACTCCTGTTTCTCATGAAAACAAGATATGATTTACTACAGAGGCTCCCCTCACGGTCCAGCCACTTTCTCTCTCTCTCGCTCTCTCTCTCTCTCTCTCTCTCTCTCTCTCTTCCACCCTATAATGGGATGGAAGAGAGAGAGAGAGAGAGAGAGAGAGAGAGAGACAGCGGGAGAGAGAGAGAGACAGAGAGACAGAGAGAAATTTTTATTACAGTGGTCTCTCCATAAAATGACTTGAAAGCGTCACACTAGCATGATGTTTGGTACAAATGTTATAGTTACATTTAGATGCTCACCAGAAAAAAGCCTCTTCTGGCCTACTGGTAAAGTTCTTGGACTGTCATTCAGAAGGATGTAGGTTCAAAAACTGGTATCTCCTGGCAGTGTCTGTTTATTTACTCGTGTTTCGAATGTTAAACATTGCTAGTGATGGAACATTTATGTCTTTTTCCCATAAATAATCTTTGGTTTAAATGTCACAGAAATGCCGGGATAATGCACAGTAAGGCGTCACCTGTGGCCTAGTGGTTAAGGTCTCAACCAAATTTGGCAGAATGGTAGATCTTTGTCCAGAAAGATCTCTTTTTGTTATTTGGTGGAAATCTTAAGATATTTAAAAGTTTAAAAAATATAGATCTCTAAAGACACGGACCTTCTGTGGATGTGACAGTCCCCGTAATTATATTTGATTGACTTCCAACACTTCAACCAAGAAGCGTTGGGAGCCATTTTGGGGCTCGGACTGTGCCAAGTTCCAAAAATAAGGCTAAAAATTTAAAAATGGGAGGGCAGGTTAGGGAAACCCTGACCCCCTAGGCCTGGCGCTGGGGAGCTCTAGGGGCCATGCCTGGACCAAAAAGCAAAAATTCATAGAGGATCTGTGAATCCATGTGAACTTTTTAAAAAAACACAATCGCTGTCTCCTGCACTTGTTCGTATTTTAGCCCCTGAGTGGGCCAGGTCCCGGGCGGTTTAATTAAACATATAATATGGGTGGAGGTGCATAAGGCCCCCCTACCCAGGGTCAATATGGCCCTGGAGCCCGCCACCTTTCTGGAGCCTTGCCAATATGCAAATAAGAAGTGGGGACCATGCGACCCCCCTCTGAAGGCATTTTAAGGACCCAGGGATCACCACCTCCCTGGGGCTGGGCCCTCTAATAAGAGGGGTCTGTGTGGACCTCCTGCATTATTCCAAAATTGCCCCAGGGACCACCACCTCTCAGGGGCCACAGAACATGGAAAAGGAGGGGGGCCCAGGGATTACCACCGCCCACTGGCCACAGTACATGTAAAAGGAGGAGGAGAGGGCTGCACGGCCCCTTCCCAGTTTTATTCAGCTTGGGACACCCACTCACCAGGGCATGGCCAAATTCTAGTGGGAGGAGGCCACACAGCCTCCCTCCAGGGACCATCACCTCTCCAGGGTTGGCCATACCTAAACAAAGAATGGGTGCTGTGTGACCCCCCCTCTTGGAGCCATTAATGGCTCTGGGGACCACCACCTCCCCCCAGGGCCGGCTCCCTGTGTCCCAAGGTGCCCAGCTCCTCTTGCCGGGAGCTATGACATCTCTCACCAAGCGAAAGCAAACTGTACGTCCGTTCCCAGCTGGCAGGAGCAGGACAACTGATGAACAGATTAAACGATTGCTCTTGCATGCACAGAGCAGTATTTCTTACTGCTTCTTGAATGCAGGAGCTATGGGACCACAGGTGAATTGTGGCCCCCTCTGTGGTCAAGATCTAATCTGCTTATGCATCAGTGCTGGATTGGAGCACAATCTCTTCTGTGGTGACTGTGACCAGCGAGATCTTTCTAGTGCTCTTCTGGTGAGAGCAGAGACCATCCTTCATCCTTTGAATTATTACAAGTATTCAAAGGTGAAAAAATGACGTTGAAGCTCTGGACATTTGGCCAAGTCCCCCATAGGTTAGTGGTATGCATCAGTCTTCCTGCCTTTTTCCAACTTGATGGATAGCTTACCAAAATGCCACCCGAGTGTTCCTGATGCAGAAGAATATGAGCATATCTCCAACAAACAAAGAAGCTATTCTTTCTTAAAATGAAGAGGAGGTAGCCTTGTTTGGTGGAGATTCATCTCCTGTAGTCTTGCCTTCTTCTGTATATGAGGAGTCATGTTTGCACATATTTTAGTAGGAGGACACATGAGGAAAAGCCACATTGCCAAAATTACACCAGACATGGTTACTGGAGGCATTACCTTATGGTTCTTTACACAGTGCTAAAGGAGAATGTGCACTATACATTTATCCAATGAGGTAGCACTTACTAATTAGCCAGTAGAAAGTACTCCAATTGGGTAGACATTTTGCACAAAACTGTGGGCTCTCCTTGGATAAATATGCAAATAAGGATCCATTCTGACACTGGAGCTCATTTGACAGAAATTAAAGCTCAATGGGAATCACTTACAAATGTAAAAATAGCAGTCACCCCAGATGAAGCTCCACTTCTGTAAAGGACACATTTTCCCAACCTATTGAAGTTATTCAAGGTAAAGCAAGGGTGTTTTCTTTGGAATTCCATGTTGATAAATGCCTGATGCCAGCCCCCACTACGTATGGAAAAAGGCCATGAGTGGTGCGTGTCGCACCGCGGCCGCGAGCACGGGCCGCCGTGGCGCAGCACTCTGGAAACGCGGTGGCCCGCGGGCAGGCCGCAGGGGAAGCCGCGGCTCGAATCAGGGGTCGACGCACTCGCCGCGCCCCCTTTCTCAGACCTCCGGTTCCAGGGCAGGCGCGGCAAGGGAAGAGACACTGAGTCGGGTCTCAAACCTTGCCGCGCGTAGCGCGTTCAGCGCGCACAACACATCTCTAACCCACACATGTCTGGGATTCCCCGGGGAACCCTCATTGACATCACTCACCTGTTACACGGCAAAAAGCCGGATGCCTGCACATGCTTAGCTTTTATGCATGCTTTTTCCTTTCCCAGCATGCTGTTCACTTCCTCTCTTCCCTGCATGCTTTGTTTCTCTTTTCCAGACGCATGTTCTCTATTATTAGTCATGACCTTTTCCCCAATCCAAGATGGTGGTATTACTACTTCCTGTTTTTCACTTCCTGTCTAGGGGTATATAAGAGGAATCTAGCTTCTTTCCCATTGCGTTGCAACACTCCTGTGGTGGTAGTCACGCTCCGGCTGGTTTCCTCTTGTGGAGCCAGTTATTCTTGACCTGTTTTCCATCTCCAGTATTCCTAAACTCCAGAATCTTCAGTCCTAACGTCCTTGTGTCCTCCTTCTGTATCAGGGAGTTCCTGTTGGAGGTTTTTTACGCTTTTGGGGTTTTTCCTCTGGGACTCCTTCTGGAGGGCAGGGACTGTAGTGGCTTGCTATTGTCAAACAGCACCATGGCTACCGGAAGGGGTTGCCCCTACCTCGGCCAAAGCAGGACCTGCAGGAACCGTGGTCGTTCCCCACCTCTCATCAACCTCGACGGTAAGCCCAGGGTGAACCGTGACAGTGCAGGGTTTTGTCAAGGCCTGGCCAAAGGCCAGGACCTGCAGCCAACCCCCGCATTGCGACAAGGGTTGGATTAAAATAAGAAAATGTAATATTAATTAAGGTTAAAAAAAAACCTTATACATTCCCTCAAAAAAACAAAGGTAACAGGGATGTTGGAGTCTGGAAATAGAATTTAAAAACTTAGACATTCACTGAAAAAACAAAGGTTAGAGGGATCTTATAGTTAGGTTCAGATTTTACAAGCACAAAACCATGGAAATTCAACAGTTATAGTTACACTTATCTCGAAACACTGTAACTTGTGCTCTAAGGTAACTCTACCTTGTGCCCTCTCCATGCACTGCTACTTCCCCACCTATTACATCAGTAATAACCTCTTCCATGAAACCATTGATAATATCACTACAACATTTGCAATAAAATTATTGATGAGAAAACTGTGCTTGGCAGGGGTGCTTTGGTTTTTAGTGAATTTCTAAGATTTGTTTTATCTACTTTCTAGCTATAACATCCCTGTAACCTTTGCTTTCTTAGTGAATGAATATATATGTATATATACACACACACACATACATATATGTGTATATATATATATATATATATATATATATATATATATATATATATATATATATATATATATATATATATATATATTAGCTCCATACCTATAGGTTTTTTCAGATAGAGTTGTGCTTAAATATGTTCCTGTTTTTGTTTCCTAAAATCTCAGTCTATTTACTTCAGGAAGTATTTCTCTCCCTGTTTTCCATCCTGAGAATGAGACTGAGCCAGGTCAAGATGATAAGGAATGAATTACTTGCCTGTAATCTTCATTCCTCCGATTCCAGGTTTTCCACATCCCACTGCTCTCCCTAAAATCCCTCGAGAATATCTCCTCCGGATACCTGGTTTCAGTCTTTTAACTGTGGATAGGTGTTCTCTGTTAGGGGAAAGGAGGAACTATTAGGAGAAGTGGAAAGATCCAGGAGAGGTAATTGATAGGGAGGGGGAAGCTGTTCAAGTTGAAGAGAGAGTTAGGGGGATGAGGAAATTCTTTCCTCAGAGGTTAAATGCCTCACCTAAGTAAGGGACGAGACAAGGAAAACTTAGGATCAGAATAATTAGGTTTACCTGTAACTAATAAATTACATCACTGTGGTCTGAGTTCTCTCCGAGAAATACAGAAGGTTCAGAGAGTTCATTCCTTTTGGAAGGTAAGGTAATGAGAAAGCGCCCTTTGGAGTGCTCAAGATCCTTTTGTCTGAAGCAGGTGATTCCCAAATGTCATAGAGCTCTTCAGACAATGACAACTGTTCACTCTGGGTTAGCTCTTGCATATTGTGGTGTACTGGCTTTTTGAGCAGAATGAAATTCTTGGCAATCTGATTTGACCAATTAATTGTATCAGCCAAGCGTTTTGCCATGTAGTTAAACTCACGTATCCTTTGTAGGTGTTGAAGCAGATATGCTAATTAGAACTTATTAATGTATGATTATGTCTTTGATTAACAAAAAGGTTCATAGAGAAATTAATTGTAGAGAAAATAATGTGCACGTTTGAAAATGTGCCCAGCGAGAATGTCAGCCACTTCTACGAACTTGTACTAAAATGATTTAAAATATGTGAAATAATGAAAAAATATAATAACAATGTAGTAATGTGCCATATTGAAATGAATAGCCTATGTTTTGCATTATAATTGTAGAGTTAACTTAGCCGAAGTTGTGGCCTAGGTTTGCTAGGCCTCATGCAGAAGCTGAGTTATCAGAGTATGCTGAAGTGAAGTTGAGATGCTAAACTGACCTTGAACCACCCGATGTTAAAGTTTGCTTAGCTATAATTTTCTGTAATATACCAACGGACAGGAGATGGTGGAATCAAACCGAAACAATTATGTGAAGAGTAGACGAGATGTACTTTCCCAGGACTCAAACAGTAGAGACACTGACTGAAGAAGAACATTCAACATTTTCTATACCTGATGAGCCGGATGATGAGGACATCGTACAGTGGACCAATCAGTGAACTTGGAAGGCGAAATACTAGAATTCATAGATTTGCAGAATTGAATGCATTGGGTAGCGTAACATATGGCGATTAATTGACCAATTAGGAATTAGGGGGATGGACTGAAAATCTCTAATAAAAGTCATGATCAATTGATGACCTGAAGATGAAGACTGACTTTGTTGCTGATCCAGTCTGTGGATAGGTAGCTATGACAATGTGGCTGATTAACTTTTGTGCTTTTTCTTCTAGGTACCAACTGTGCTGTTTTTATAGTTTTTCTTCTAGCTAGATGTTTTCCAAATTCACGTTTTCTAAATTGTTTTCACATGAAGTCCCACATGCTGATGCTAATCTGGGTTAGGTAGGGTTTTCTTTGGGTGACGCTGACAGTGACAAATGATTGACGAACTGATTGCTGAACTCTGCTATTAATGATGATATATTCATCTTTGTTGGCTTATGCTGAAGCATTAGAGCGTATGTTTTCTCAAGTTCTGATTATATTAATTTTATTGGTGGTTGCTAATAAACTAATTCTGAGCTGATTGAATAAAGTTTGGAGTAACCTATGGATTAGTATTGTAACTAATAGGGAAATAAAATTGTTAAAACGTTTATTGAGTTGTGGTTATTTATGAAATGTTGATATATTGTCTAAATGATTTATGATTCTCTTAGTGGTTATTGATTGATTACATTGATTATTGATGACACTGGTGGCCACATGGCTGCGATACTCCATGCGATCCAAAAGGTTCATTGGCCTATACGCGCCCCCTTGTAAATGTACTTACTACGGACCAGGTGCGCTAGCAGCTTTTGGTAACAGCTTGATGGTTAGTTTCCTTGGAGAACTAGTTATGTGGTGTTTGGTGGTTGTGGTGGTAGTTTAAGGTAGGATTAGTTGTTTATTTTTATGAGGTTTGAATTTTGTTTTTCTGAAATGGCAATTGTAGCAAAGATGATGTCCTCTTAAACCCAGAAATGACTTTCCCAGATCCTGAATCACGCTAGTAAAGTTGGGTATGTTCTTGGCGTATTTGTGATATTGTGAAAGTGGTAGATTGCACTTGCAAAAGCTTAAGCAAACTGCAGATGAATTGTGATGTATGTGAGAAAATAGGGAGTTTGCATACTCCAGTTGAGGTTTAGTAGGAGTGTGCGTACTCCGCAGTATGAGAGTAGGGAAGTCATCAAACTTCATATGTGTGTGGCGCTTTGTGCTCAAAAGTTGTCCACGTGGTTGTTGGTGATGTACGGACCCTGCGTGGTCTAAGACTCCGGAGAATATTGACAAGTGTAGGAGGCACTTGGTTATATGTTGTAATCTGTCTGGTTTAGTAAGTTGATCAGGCATGGTCAGCAAGTCGGTGTGTGAGTTAAGTGAGTAAGAGAAATTTTTGACTGAGATTTGGCGAGTCCTATGTGCACCAGGATAGACCCATTCATCAGTTGAGAATGAAATTTGCAGGTCGAATTTTGCTTGTGAATGTGGGACACTTAGAAAGAGGAATAGCTGCATGAGCGAAAGGGCCATCAGTGAAAATCTGTAAGGTCTCTGAAGCGATTGTGTACCTTCCTGTAGTAAACCAGCTGATTTGTTTTTAGTTATTGGTTTTTGGTTGGTGCTCGCAATAATTTTGCCTCAGTTCCGTGTGAATCAAAGATTAGGAGGACAAGCTGCAAGACTTTGTCAGCTGCAGTGTGTGAGTGTGAAGTCAGGGTGAGCTGCGCTGGGATAGGTTGGTTAGTGAGAAGAGTTGCGAGTGGATTGGCAGGCGTCTGTAAGAGACAAATGGTTGAGAAAGCAGGTGAAGGGAATCTTGGGAGTAAAAGTCATTTCCTTACTGAATTGAATAAATACTAAAGAGAAAGATGAGGTTTTTCAAAGCGTTTAGGAGTGCCATGAAGGGCGATAGTTACATTAAGGCAACAGTGGGGGAGCTGACCCCACAGGAAAATTCTCCGGCATTTATTGTGATGGAGGAGCAAGGTTTCGCGCCTTGTCTTTGGTTAAAACAGTGGTGCAAATTGACAGAGAAACAGGGAGCTTTAGCGTTTCCAGAGCATGGAACGTTCAATTTGAGAATTTTGGATCAGTTGCGAATGTGATTATATGAGACACAACCACTTCCGAGACCAGCACAGTTTGAGGCTTTAGCAGTTTGGGAACTCGTAGCCATACAGCAGCAAGAGATGAAGTTCCATAGAAGAATAAGGAAGGTAGAGAAGTCTCTAGCAGAAGCAAGATGGGATTGGGAACAGAAGAAGTGGAGAATGACAATGTTACAAGGTGTTAGGTTGTTTCCTGCTATCGCAGAGGAAAATGAGTCAGAAGAGAAAGAGGATACTGACAAGAGTGATAAGACTTCAGGGGGTAAAAAGATGAAAAAGACTTACGTAGAAGAAGAAGATTCAGATGTCGAGGATCTTATTACTCAAATACTGAGGGACTGACCTCCGCCATACGCGGCGCATGAAGAGGGTCCAAGTACTAGTTCTGTTCCGACTGCCCCAGCTCAAGTGACGGGAACAGTGGAATCAGTGCAGACAGATAATGGAGAGATACTAGGGGTAGTGCGGAGTACTTCTAATGCAGTGACTACTTTGGTGGTCCAAGCGCAGATGCACCCACCATTAATACAGAGAATGTATCCAGATGTACCAATTCTTGAGACAACTTCAAACTTAGTGGTGCCTTCGGAGTGTGGTATTGTGTTAAAAATAAGAAAGAAAAAAAGCTTTAATGTATTTAAAATGTATCAGATAATTTGTGTAATTGTATTTTTGTTTTCCTTGCACTTTGTTTACTTTTGTCGTGTAACATGGTATCTTCCAGCTGCCCCTGCTCCAACAAAGGTACTGCCTGGAATGTGGAGAGTTGGCAGTTGGCGAAGGAGCAGAGCAGGGGTGGCTGGAGTTTCTTTTCTTCCTTCAGATCTTGACTAATAAATCCGGAGTGCAGCTTTCCTTCTGTGTTTTTTATATATCATCTACTTCATTTTTGGCGACGAAGGTGAGGACTATCCATTGTGCTAAGCGCTCGTTAGATGAGAGAGAGACTCACAGGGAAACCCCAGCACTCATTAAGTCTGGACATTGTTCAGTTCCATGTGCGTGAAGGAGAATGTGCTACTAACTCGGAGGGCTTAATTCTTCTTGTTTCTCCTGGCCGCTTGCCAAAGCAGCCGGCTTTGAAGGAGGAGTTTTGCTAGAGACCTGTTATTTGTTTTGGCTGCTTGCCAACGCTTGGCTCACAGCGTCAAAGCTGGTGTTGCTAGGCAACCCTTCCTGTTTCTCCTGGCTGCTTGCCAAAGCTTCTCCTGGCTGCTTGCCAAAGCTTCTACGGACTGAACAAGACTTTTATCTACACTAGAGAGGATTTCCCTTCCTAATTAACTTGGCTGCTTGCCAACGCTTAGCTCTCAGGGCCTGCTGCTGTTGCTTTGAAGAACTTATTTATCCTTAGCAGTTCAGTTTCTCATTCCTGCTTATTTCTTCATGTATATTAAAATCGTTTTTGGAGAAAAATAATTTTTCTCTTTGCTCTGCCCTGTTACAGAGGATTTTTGAACATATTTCTAGTAAAATTAAATGTGAAGGTCAAACTTAAGGATCATCTTGGTATTGGAAAAGGTGGAGTTTGAGAAAAAAAAATTGATCCAAATATTGTTATTTGATATGTATTCTTTAAAAGTACATGCAGAACATTACACCGCCTCCATTTTTTTTTTGTCTTTACCAGGTGAACCACCTATACCGTGGAGCAAATGGAAGAAAGTTTTCCTGATGTACATTCGTGTTTGTGGGAGTAATTTGTCTGCAGACCGGAAGACTTCTGTTCTTCAACACTGTCTAGGGGCAGAAGGTCAGGAAATTTTGAAGAATTTACCTGTCAGTTCCTCGGATGGTGGAGAAGGGGACACAAACTTGAATGAGTTTGAGTTAACCATACTCAGATTGGATAGACATTTCCTACCAAAAGTGTCAATTATTTTACAGAGATATTACTTTGGAAAATGTAAACAAGGTGAAACCGAGACAGTAGAAGATTTTGTAACAAATCTGCGTAAATTAGCCGCCCAGTGTAAGTTTGGCGACTCTGTGGAGGAACGTATTAGAGACCAATTTATGTTGGAATGTAGAAGCAACAAGATAAGAAAAGCTTTGTGGTCCATTGGCGATCCAAATTTGGATGAGGTTATAATGGTTGCAAAACAAATTGAGCATTCAGAACTCTGCATGGAAGACTAAAAAAAATCTAAGAGTACTTTAAAGACTGTTCAATTAGTTGAAGCAAAGATAGCAACCAAAAAAACACACTGGAACATCTAAGTCTAAACTGTTATGCTATAGATGTAATTCATCATCACATTTAGCCAATAGCAAAGATTGCCCAGCTTTTAATGTGTTATGCAAAAAATGTGGTAAAAAGGGGCACCTTGCCAGGTGTTGTAAGTCTGGTGAGAAAAAGGTTGTGAAAGTGAGTGAAATTGGGGATGGTTGCAGTGATGATGATGAAGAGAGATCGTTTATCTTACAAGTTGTCAATGATGTAAACTGTATTACCAATGTACGCTGTGAATATCCTATTGATGTTGTTGATGTTAATGGGGTCAAGGTTTCCATGATGATGGATTCAGGTGCAAAATTGACTCTGATTTCGGAGTCTGATTATTTAAAATTCTTTGACAACAAAGTAACTCTTCAACCTCCAGATGTTATGCCTTTTAGTTATGGAGGAAAACCAATCGAGTTGAAAGGATATTTTGAGGCTAAGATCACGTTCAAAGGGAATACCATTGAAGGGAAGATTTATATTCCTGTTGTAGGTGATACCATTTTGGGTTGGCCCCATCAGAAATTACTTAATATTGTATATGAACCCTAATGCAGTTCCACAAGTTCAAGTTCAGAAGGTCTGTACTGGGGGTGAAGATCTTAAGAATGAATTTCCTGATGTTTTTTCCAATAAGATTGGGTGTGTAAAAGGGTACAAGCACCGCATTGTGTTGAATAAAGGAGCTATACCTATAGCATGGAAGGTTAGAAACATTCCTTTTAGTTTAAGAGACAAAGTTAGAGGGGAACTTCAGAGGTTAGAATTGGAACATATTATTGAGAAACTGGAGGCGGCGGAATGAGTGACCCCAATTGTTGTTGCTTCTAAAGCCAACGGAGATATAAGGCTATGCATAGACTTGCAAAATTTGAATAAAGAAGTTGTTGAGGATAGATTTCCCTTACCTAACATAACAGAAATGATAAGTTCTTTGGGCAATGCCCGTTTCTTCACCACATTAGATCTCAGCTCGGCCTATCACCAGGTTCTCCTGTGTGAAGAATCTAAATTGTTAACTTCCTTTATCACTCCTTTTGGTGTTTTCAAATTCAACAAGATGCCGTTTGGATTATTTTTGGCGGCATCTGTCTTTCAAAGACTGATGAATGAGTTAATTGGTGATTTGCCTTTTGTGAAATTCTTTCAGGACGACGTTCTTATTTTTTCAGATACTCTTGAACAACACAAGACATCTGTCAGGAGTGTGCTTAACATTTTCCGAAACAAGGGGATAGCTTTAAAAAAGGAAAAATTTAGATTTTTTAGAACTGAAATCTCCTATCTTGGTCACTTGATATCTGCGGAAGGTGTAAAGCCGAAAGAGGAGCTAGTTCAAACCATAATAAAACTAGCAGCGCCTGAATGCAAGACTGATGTGCAGACTTTCATGGGCATGGTGTAATCTTATGCTAGGTTCATTCCTGATTTGGCTAAGAGAACTTGTGCTATTAGGAATTTACTTAAGAACTGGTCTGATTTTATTTGGGACTCCGAGTGTCAGAGGGAATTTGAAGATTTAAAGATGGGTTTATCTTCGGCGCAATCTCTTAATAGCTTTCAACCAGGTCTACCTTGCTCAATTACTACGGATGCATCTGAGAAGGGGTTAGGCTGTGTCTTGAAACAATTTAATGAAGACAAAGTCAATACTATCGCTTTTGCGTCACGCAGTCTACGTGGGGCGGAGTGTAAATATTCGACTATCGAAAAGGAGGCTTTGGCGATTTTCTGGGCTATAAGGAAATTTAAACAGTTTCTGTGGGGAATCAAGTTTGAGGTATGCACTGTTCACAAACCCTTACGCGAGATCTTTGAGAAGAAGGGGTTGGATAATGTTTCAGGTCGTATTTGTAAGTGGATTGTTGGATTACAGGATTACCATTTTGATGTGAAGTATGTTCCGGGTTGTGAGAATAAAGCTGCGGACTGTTTATCAAGAATGAGGAATGTAGATTGGGATGGAGATGACACTGATGATTCCTGGTGGGTAGATGAGGTGGTTAAGGTATGTGCTGTCACTGACGGGTGTGTTACAGAGGAGGAATGGATACAAGGAATGGATGATGATGTGGACCTTTCCTGTGTCAGAGATTTACTTTCGGCTGGAAGGGCTTTGAGTAAAAAGGAGAATATAAGTGAGAATTATAGTAAAATTTGTCATGAATTGTCCATTCAGAATGGAATAGTATTAAGAGGGGAAAGGTTGATTCCCCCTGTAATTTGCGTGAGCACATCATAGACCTTGCCCATAGTGGTCATAATGGGATTTCTAAAACTAAAGAAAGATTGAGAGGAGTGTATTGGTGGCCAGGTATGGATTTAACTATTGAAAGAAAAGTGTGAGATTGCGTGGAGTGTAATGCTGCAGATAAATCGTTAAAAATTAGAACTCAACCTATGATACTCAAACAAATCCCTAATGAAGTGTGGGACTTAGTATCCATTGATATCTTGGGACCGTTGAACTATAAATCTCATTCAAAATTTGTTGTAGTTCTCATGGATGAATTTTCTGGGTGGCCAGAAATCATGATCTCCTCAGACGTGTCCTCTTTGACTGTTGTAGAATTTCTCACGGACGTATTTAGCACAGAGGCTAATCCTAGGTCCATCTTGACTGATAATGTGGTTCAATTCACATCTAAACTTATGTGTGAGTTTCTGAGGAAAAGAGGGATTCTGCATAAAAAGAGTGCCTTGTATCATCCTGAAACCAATGGGATGGTGGAACGCTTCAACAGGACGTTAAAGGAGACCATCCAGTTGGCAAATCATTTAGGGTGTGATTGGGAATTCATGATTAAGAAGAAGGTTGAGGAATATAGATTCACGCCACACACTAGCACTGGCCAATCCCCTTTTGTCATGTTCAAGAAACGTATACCACATACGATGGTATATCCTCCGTGGGTTAAGGTTTACACTAAGGAACAACTCAATTATGAAGGTCGGAGAGATTCAGCAGTGAGCAAATTTTTGTCTTGTCAGGAGAAAAGAAAACAAGTGTATGACATGAGGAAATCTGTAAAAGAGTTGCATTTTGGAGTGGGTGATTCGGTTAAGGTCAGGTTGCCTGGAAGAAGTAGTGGAGGGCAATCTCACTTTAGTAGAGTTTTTAAGATTATTGAAGTTTACAGAGGTGCTGTTAAGTTGGATGATGGTCGTGTGTGGAATCTCAATAGGATTGTCAAAGTTAAATAATGTATATTTGTATATATATATGTTTATTTTTCTGGAAGAGGAGGGTGGTGTGGTATTGTGTTAAAAATAAGAAAGAAAAAAAGCTTTAATGTATTTAAAATGTATCAGATAATTTGTGTAATTGTACTTTTGTTTTCCTTGCACTTTGTTTACTTTTGTCGTGTAACATGGTGTCTTCCAGCTGCCCCTGCTCCAACAACGGTACTGCCTGGAATGTGGAGAGTTGGCAGTTGGCGAAGGAGCAGAGCAGGAGTGGCTGGAGTTTCTTTTCTTCCTTCAGATCATGACTAATAAATACGGAGTGCAGCTTTCCATCTGTGTTTTTTATATATCATCTACTTCACGGAGCAAGTGGTTCCGAGGCCAATGCAAATTCAGACTGAGCCGACTCCAATGTTGTTGCCTCAGGCACAGCCACAGGGTTTGCCGAAGTTCACACCAATGACAGGGACACAGTCAGATGTGACAACAGTAATGAACCAGAATATGGGAGTGGTACTTCCACAAAATGCGAGTGTCAGAGCGGCACCAGATGCAATATCGCTACTGATTACTGTTGGTCCAGCATACCATTATTTGCACAAAAGAAGCCGATTGCAGGAGAACAGGGTGAAATGTCTGAGCCTCATGAGGAGGGGGGTGAGTGATCATGTGCAGGTGATATCGTCTCTGGGTCAGGCCTTTGATGGATCTAGACTGTTAATGGATCTTAGTCCACTTGTTGCGCTTCCAGATGCGATAAATGGTCCGAGTACAAGTCAGAGCTTCAAGCTTTTAACGCTGCAAACTCCAGTTGCAGTGGTACAGCAGGTGCCATTGTCAAATACGAATAACATCTCTTTACAGGGATTGACAGCACTGCAGTTAAATGAGTGGTTGGATAGTTTGAATACTCCTTGAAATACATCCAAGGGTGAAGAGCAGATAAATCGTGTAAGGCTGGCTACCGAAATAACTGAGCTAGTTGAGGGAACGATGGGTGTGAATAGATTAGAATCCTATACAGAAGTAGAGCTGAGGTACTTATGTCCGAGGGTTACAAGAGAAGTGGGCAAGATACACCAGAAATTGGCAGATCTGGCAGATAAACATAATATAGAAATTGAGAAAATAAGAAACGAAGAAGTTACAGCTTAGATTACGAGGCAAAAGATTTTCAACACATGAGGTCATCAGGGATGAAAGCGCACTTCAGAGAGTTATTGCAGAGTGCTCATATTTGGGGACCATTAGAAAAGTGGGAAGGCAGATGGGCAAAGAAGAAGGATAAACGGAAACGAGATTCACAAGAAGGGTCTGAAAGTGTTTAGAGAGAAAAGGATCCAGTAAAAATGTTACCAATTAGAGAAATTCCAGGGGGCAATTCGTTCATGTACCTTGGCACAGGAGTGATATTCTGTCATTCACAAATGATTATCCAAAACTGAGAGAGAAATCGGTTGTGTGGTACCAGCAGATAGATAGATTTGTGAAGCTTTCTAAATGTCTGTGGGAAGACCTGAATTGTTTGTTGGAGATAGTAGTGCCAGCTGATTTGTGGGTTGAGTGCAGGAAAGCAGTGGATTGGCCGACAAGTGAACCGGAAAGGGATAGAGTTACAGGTGCATCATCACCTGAAGTGATGAAGCATTATTATAAGGTGATTGAGTTCCTGAAGACGAGAATTTCGCCTAAAAATATTGACTTGCAGAGGATTGACAGGACAGTGCAGGAAGTAAAGGAGTTGATGCATACCTACTATGAAAGATTGCTGAAAGCGTTCAAAGAGTACAGTGGTAAAGAATTAATTGAGCCGAAAGACATGTTGCACTTTGTGTTTAGGTTCGTGGAAGGATTGAGACCTGAAATAGGTCAGATGATTAAGAGTCGTTTGATTTGTTGCAAGCAAAACCGATTGATGAGGTGTTGCAGTATGCAAAATACTGTAGTGATGAGTTTGAGTTGAAGCAGAAAAAGTTGAAGGAGAAAGCAATGGTGATGCAAATTAAGGCAGCTCAGACAGGGGTGCAGGGATCTTTATTGCAACAGATGCCGCAGCAGCAGGGAACTGTCACGTTCCAACCTCAGGTGAGAGGTAGGGGTCGTGGAGTCAATATGACTCGTGGTCCAGATTTGAGTACTGTAGTGATTCATAATGATGTGCAAGGGATGAAAAAGATGTTACTGTGTCATCTGTGCGGAAACGTGGGACACTGGAAGCGGGAGTGTCCATTGATGGTGCAGGATGGTGTTGTTCAGCAAGGTGGTGATGTCAATACATTTCAAACTATGAACGTCCCTAGAATGAGAGGACTCAATCCGAATTTTTAGAATAACATGAATAAAGTGCAGAGTTTTCAAACCATGCAGCAGGTGCAAGTGCCGCCTGCACAAGTGACACAGTTGCAACCAATGCAGCAACAGTTTTCTATGGTACCTAGACAGCAAATGCAGATACCTCAAGCCCCGATGGAACAACAACAGATGATACTTACTCTGCAGTTCACAGGTCAGACGCAAGACAGAAGTAATGACAGTGCACCAATTCCCATTACATAATGAGAATTAAATAAACGATGAATGGCTCAGTGTTAGTTCAGATGAAGAGCCATGTATGCTTGCAGCGTCCTTAGAGGTAGATCAGAGAGGACCATTTGTGAAAAGAAAGGTAATGGGTCACAGGGTTTCATGTTTAGTGGACACAGGAGCTACACGCTCTACAGTGAGAAGTGCAGAAGTACCGAACTTACCTCTTTCAGGCAGAACAGTTCAGGTTGTGGGGGTAGCAAACAGGCAGTTGACAAATCCAATCACAGATCCAGTACAAGTTGAGATTGGCAACTTCCAGGGACTGCATAAGTTTGTAGTTTGCGACTCAAGTCCAGTATCTCTACTGGGAAGGGACTTACTATGCAAGACCAAATGTTCCATTAGTTGTTTAACTGCTGGAATAGAGGTCCAGACTAATAGTGCTGATGAGGAAGAACCAGCACCTGAAACTGAGCCTGAAAATGTTAACGAAGAGTACCCATTGATTGAGTTTTTCCCGATGTTTACTGTGAAAGAATTGCATGCAGACTTGCAGGGAACAGTACAAGAGAACGTTTGGGACCTGACAGGTAAGGAAGTGGGCTTGATCAGGGGAGTAGAACCGATTAAGATTACTTTGAAGCCGAATGTAGTGTTTCCGCAGCGTCCACAGTATAACATGACACAAGATGTCCTGATGAAAGTGGTGCAGATAATTGGAGATTTTCTAAAACAGGGAGTTTTGAGAGAAGTGTTGAGCAGTCCATGTAATTCACCGATAATGGGCTTGAAGAAGCCATGTGGGAAAGTGCGCATTGTGCAGGACTTGTGAAAAGTGAATGACGTGGTGGTCAAGTGTTGTCCCATAGTGCCGAACCCAGCAGTGATACTGTTTTAGTTTCCTTGCGATGCTGAGTGGTTCACAGTGGTTGATTAGTCACAAGCTTTCTTTTCTGTGCCTCTCCATGAGGATAGTCAGTTTCTTTTTAGTTTCAAATTCCTAGACAGAGTCTACAGCTGGTGCAGGCTTCCCCAAGGGTATACGGAGTCACCGTCTCTGTTCAATCAGATCTTGAACAAGAACTTGGAGTCATTGGAACTACCGTACCAATCAACTCTATTGCAGTACATTGATGATTTGATGATTGCGTCCAAAACAAGGGACGAGTGTAAGTACGACTCGATTGTCCTGTTGAATCACTTGGGAAAATTTTGACATAAAGTGTCACCCTTGAAATTGCAGTACTGTCAGAAATCAGTGAAATACTTGGGACACCAAATTGAGAAAGGGTCGAGGAGAATTTCCAGAGAGAGGATTGCAATGATATTGCAGAGAAGTCCTCCGACTTCACAAAGAGATGTCAGAATGTTTCTGGGAATGGTAGGTTATTGTCGTCAGTGGATTCCAAATTTTGCTGAGATTGCCAAAACATTGCAGCAGCTGACACATAAGGAGGTTACAGATCCAATTACACTAGATGAGGATCAGATGAAAGCATTTACTGAATTGAGAGAGAGTTTGTGCAGAGCTCCAGCATTGGGAATGCCTGATTACACAAAGTCATTCATATTGTTTTGTCATGGACGTGATGCTTGTTCTTTGTCTATTTTCACACAGGTCCATGGAGGTGCTTCTCGCCCAGTAGCCTATTTTTCAGCTACCTTGGACCCAGTCGCAGCAGCCTTACCAGGTTGTTTACATGTTGTTGCTGTAGTTGGTCAAAGCCTTTCTCAATGTGAAGGAGTAGTGATGAGATACCCTTTGACGGTAATGGTTCCTCATACTGTTGAGATTTTAGTGACAAGGACGAAAATACAGTATTTGACTGGTGCAAGACTGACAAGGTATGAGACGAGCAATCTAGGTGCTCCAAATGTAACATTGAAAAGATATACAGTGCTGAACCCGGCAATATTACTTCCAAGTGATACTGTTGAAATTGAAAAAGAGGAAGACATCGAGCTTGATTGTCTTGAGGTAGCAGAGTTGTGCACAAAACCGAGACCTGACATCAGAGATACACGATTGGAAGAAAATAACCAAATTGTCTTTGTTGATGGCTCATGTCTCAGAGACTGTACAGGGACATTGAGAGTAAGATATGCTATATGCACAATCACAGGTACATTAGAAGCTGCTTGGCTTCAAGGTGAATATTCTGCACAAGTAGCAGAGTTGGTAGCTCTTACTAGAGCTTGTCATGTTTCTGTGAGACAGAGAGTCACAATCTATACTGATAGCCAATATGGATTTAGAATTGTTCATGATTTTGGTCAATTGTTGTCGCAAAGAGGTTTCCTAACCTCTACTGGTACACCAGTAAGAAATGGCGACAATATAAAATAATTGCTGTATGCAATACAGCTACCTGAAGAAATTGCCGTGGTAAAATGCAGTGCACACCAAAAGACATAGCACTACATCTCACTGGGAAGTGGATATGCAGATCAAGTTGCAAGGTTTTGCGCATTGAACTGTATATTGTTCAAAGATAAGTGGGAATTGATGTCACAGGAAGATAATACATGTACGGGTTTTGCATTGAAAGTAATCAATACTCTGGAAGAGCTGAAAACATTGCAAGATAATCTTGACAAGGAATATAAAAGACTCTGGTCCAAATTAAATGTGTTCAGCTTCCTGATGAGATTTGGGTCTCTGAGGAGGGTCAGATGTTCCTGCCCTATGGTTTATTGTCGCAAATGGCCAGGTATTATCATGGCCAAGCACACATTGGAAGGGATGCCATGGTTAGATTGTTAAAAATTGACTGGTTTAATCCTAAATTCAGGCAGGCAGCAGAGGCAGTATGTCATCGCTGTATAATTTGTCAGCAAATAACCGTGGAAAAAGGGACAGTGGTGAACTTGAGCCACATTGGAAGAGCAGGATGTCCATTCAGCAGAATGCAGTTGGATTTCATTGAAATGCCTGCATGTGGAGGTTTGAAGTACTTGTTAGTGATAGTGTGCATGTTTAGTCACTGGATTGAAGCGTACCCTACAAGGAGGAATGACAGTCTCACAGTAGCAAAGCTGTTGCTTAGGGAGTTGATACCACATTTCGGGTTTACGATCTCTTTAGAATCAGATAGGGGAACTCACTTCAATAACGAGGTGATTAAACTCTTATGTGCAGCACTAAACATCAAGCAAAAGTTGCATTGTAGTTACCACCCTGAAGCATCAGGACTAGTGGAACAGATAAATGGTACCTTGGAATCAAGAATTGCAAAGATGTGTGCAGCTACGAATCTGAAATGGCCAGATGCAGCGCCTTTGGTGTTGATGTCGATGAGAAACACACCTGACAAGAAGACAGGGCTGTCGTCCCATGAGATCCTCACAGGCAGAGCAATAAGATTACCAGCAGTTCCAGCCAATGCACTTGTAAACATTACAGATGATATGGTGTTGGACTACTGCAAGGGGCTGGCTGACGTGGTTTGATCTTTCTCTCAGCAGGTGCAGGCCACCACCCTGCCACCCATCCACGATCCAGGGCACAACCTGAGAGCCGGTGACTGGATCGTTGTCAGAAAGTGTGTTCGCAAGATCTGTTTGGAACCACGTTGGAGGGTTCCTTATCAGGTGGTGCTAACAACTACGACAGCTGTGAAGTGTGCAGGACTTCCAAACTGGATACACGCGAGCCATACCAAGAGAGTGGTATGCCCACAAGATCATGAAGATGTGTTGTTGAAAGCACCAACAACAGCAAAACAAGTCACCGCACCTGAACCAGAAAAGGAGCCAATAGAGCCTGAAGTTGAACCAGAGCTCGTGGAAGATGGTTCTATTACCCCTGTAAGAGATGAGAGTGAATAATTACAGGAGGGTACGGAAGAATCAATCTCATCGGACACAGCAGGAGAGCCTAGTTCAGCAGAAGTTCTCCCAGAAGCAGACGGTGCTAAAAAGCAGACAGAGCAAGTGCCAGACCAAGAGGGGGAAAGAATTGAGACAGATCAAAGTCAAGGTGATCTGACTCCTCCTGAGCCCGTTGCAGGTCCATCAAGAGAAAACACCATAGAGAAAGAGAAAGAGAAGAGTCCAATCTTGAGAAGAATATTGACAGAAGGAACAAGAAAAGTGTATAATTGGCATGAATACCGGATAGGGAAGCAAAAGGAACTGGTCATAAACGAGACAATAGGGGAAGAAGTAGATTCCACAAGAAAAGAAGAATTGAGTGAGGGATAACTAAGTGGTGTTCGAAAGTTGAAAAGAAAGAGAATAGCAAGTCGACGCTACGCAGGTCCTGAATGGGCATATGCAACTATCAATGAATGGCAACACAAGTTTATGTCCTTTTGTATTGATAGAGAAGTTCTGAGTCATTATTTTGATGTAACCTGAAGGTGATCAGGAAGCTGAATTGTTAAGCTAATCTAGGGAAACCTTTAAAGAGAGTGTTGAAAATAAACCAAAAGAGACATTGATAACCTGATTTGACATAAAACCGGATGTGACAAGCTACTAATCGATTTTGACAAAGGAAAAAGGGTTCCTGAGTGTGAAACAGAACTGTGAGAGAATATTTTTTTCCTCATTTTTGATTTTACTGCACTTTATCTAAGAGTTACTTCTGCTTTCTGATTCTTTCCAGATCATGGCTGAGCTAAATAATCAAGGTAGAAATGCTAGGCTCTATAAATACATAAGTGTTGGATTGGCACTTATGTGTGGAATTTTGTTTATAGTAATGATTGTGGGAATGTCTGTTCATAATATGAAAAGAGCTGATCATATTTCTGCTCCTGAACCTACTACACTAACTGAAGTGTAAGTTAGATGAGAAATATTTGCATGACTATACTAATGCTCAATGAGAACTTTCTTCTAAAGTCTTCTATCGCTTATTGAGTGAGTATGTTGAGACGATGGATGCAAGGGCTTGTTTGTGTGTACACAAATTCCTTCATCAGTAGAGGAAGGAGTTACATATCATAGTCTTCCACTAACGTATGGAATAAGCTGTAGTTTGCTATTAACAAGGTTCTAAAACCAAGAGTATATACAGTATTTTTACTCTAACTATGACATGGTGTTTTCATTTGTTCCTATTATTAGATATCTGAGTAAAATAGCTAGAGAGAATGATATAGTGCTAGTTAGATGATTCCTTGAGCCTACACTAACATTTGGAACAGCCTTTGCACATCGAATCAACCTCACATGTTTGCTTACACCTTTAGAGAAGAGCTTCATAGGGCATACTGATGGTAGGAGAAAAGCATTAAAAGAAAAATTAGAAAAAGGTTTAGGGAAAAGGACTTACAAGAATGATAATGCTTACACTGCTATTAAAATGCAAGGGAAATTAGCATTAGATGCACTACATGTAGTATATATAGGCCAAAATTACACACTGACACTTTATTTGTGGGAACAAGCGAATGTAGGCATGTGTTTTTGTTTCAGAGTAAGTGGACTTTTATGCTGAATGGTCAGGACCCTGCGATTCTGGGGTTTATTATATTTGCGGATTAAATGCTTATTACTGTCTTCCAAGAGGATGGTATGGGACATGTTATTTGGGGATAGTTTTCCCTAAAATTTATCAGATAGACGATTTGAAGAAATTTCCGAAATTTACTGAATAACATCATTAGCGACAGAGGAGGGAAACCTCTTCTGCAATTGTGGGAGATATCTTTGGTGCAGTGATTCCTTCAGTGGGAGTCATTCTGAATTTGATCAAGATACGAAAGTTGTCTACTATTGTGGATAACATGCGGACAAATTTTACAGGGGCAATACTTCTGATACATACTGAATTAGCCGCAGATACAGCTATGATGCTTCAAAATAGGCTTGCTTTAGACATTATTTTAGCGAAAGACGGCGGAGACTGTAAGATGATTAGTGCTAGGCATTGTTGTTCCTATATTCCAGATAATGATAGGGAGATAAGAGACTTACTCACTAATCTGACTAACTCAAGTCAGGATTTGAAAGAATTGAAGGTACCAGGTGTTTGGAAAAAAAGTTTGAAAAGGATTTGCTTCAGTGGGAAATAGGCTTAGCAAATTTGGAATGGTGTATTATCATTAAAAATCATACAGGGAATATTAATTGTGATTGCTTGCATATTAGGAATATGGGGTTCATGTAAATTATGTCAAAAGATAAAAGGAAAAAGATCTATAAATAATCAGAGGACAGTTGAACAAAATAGAGAAAGAATAAATAGAGAAGTTTTGAGAAGGAGACAAATTACAACAGAAACTGAATTATGAAGTTGATGGTGAAGAATGGTGTGATGACATATTTAGTCATCAGAGGAGGGACTGTTGAAGCAGATGTGCTAGTTAGAAATTATTAATGTATGATTATGTGTTTGATTAACAAAAAAGTTCATAGAGAAATTAATTGTAGAGAAAATAATGTGCACGTTTGAAAATGTGCCCAGCGAGAATGTCAGCCACTTCTACGAACTTGTACTAAAATGATTTAAAATATGTGAAATAATGAAAAAATATAATAACAATGTAGTAATGTGCCATATTGAAATGAATAGCCTATGTTTTGCATTATAATTGTAGAGTTAACTTAGCCGAAGTTGTGGCCTAGGTTTGCTAGGCCTCATGCAGAAGCTGAGTTATCAGAGTATGCTGAAGTGAAGTTGAGATGCTAAACTGACCTTGAACCACCCGATGTTCAAGTTTGCTTAGCTAGAATTTTCTGCAATGTACCGACGGACAGGAGATGATGACGTAGACGAGATGTACTTTCCTAGGACTCAAACAATAGAGACACTGACTGAAGAAGAACATGCAACATTTTTGATACCCGATGAGCCGGATGATGAGGACATTGTATAGTGAACCAATCAGTGAACTGGGAACGGAGAAATACTAGAATTAATAGATTTGTAGAATTTAATGTATTGGGTAGCGTTACATATGGTGATTAATTGACCAATTAGGAATTAGGGGAATGGATTGAAAAACTCTAAAAAAAAGTCAGGAAAAGGGGCTAAAACTTCAGATTCGAGGGGGGAAATGCTGATGTCAAGAGACGCGGTTCAAGATTCTGTCATTGGGCTCATGCTGATGCGTTGCTGATCAATTGATGACCTGAAGACGAAGACTGACTTTGGTGCTGATCCTTTCTGTGGATAAGTAGCTATGACAATGTGACGGATTCAATTTTGTGCCTTTTCTTCTAGGAACCAACTGCACTGTTTTTATAGTTTTTCTTCTAGCTAGATGTTTTCCAAATTCACGTTTTCTAAATTGTTTTCACATGAAGTCCCACATGTCGATGCTAATCTGGGTTAGGTAGGGTTTTCTCTGGGTGACGTTGACAGTGACAAATGATTGACGAACTGATTGCTGAACTCTGCTAATAATGATGATATATTCATCTTTGATGGCTTATGCTGTAGCATTAGAGGATATGTTTTCTCAAGTTCTGATTAGATTATGTTTTTGGTGGCTGCTAATAAACTAATTCTGAGCTGATTGAATAAAGTTTGAAATAACCGATGTATTAGTATTGTAACTAATAGGGAAATAAAATTGTTAAAACGTTTATTGAGTTGTGGTCATTCATGAAATGTTGATATATTGTCTACGTGATTAATGATTCTCGAAGTGGTTATTGATTGATTACATTGATTATTGATGACACTGGTGGCCACATGGCTAGGATACTCCATGCGATCCAAAAGGTTAATCGGCCTATACGCGTCCCCTTGTAAGTTTACTTACTAAGGACCAGGCGCTGTAGCATAGTTTAAACCTGTTCAGTAATCTTGGTCTTTAAAATGGCTGGGTGAATTGAATATCATCATTTTATTCTTGCTGACACTTATTTCCAAACCCTTATCTACACCAAAATCTGGTAACTATTAAGTATGCTTTGAAGTCCCACTGCTGTTTTGAAAGCAGTAAATAATAAGATGAAAAGTGTCTAGTTAGTGTTGGGGCATCATGTGCACAGAGGGATAAATGATCAACTAAACTATTCAAAAAAGGATAAAAAGCGGATTAAAAGTGTAGGTGTCATCACATAGCCCTGAGGTCACACTTGTTATTGAGAATTCATTGATTGCATGAACTTCCATTCTAAATCCCACGGTTGCAAAATTATTAGCACGCAAGCGCATAATCAGAGTGAGAAGCTCATATGAAAGGTATAGAGCATGCAAGTCTTTCCAGAAGGTTGGGCTTGGAATGGTGTCAAAACGGATTTTTAAAATGTCAAAAGTGACAAACAATGAACCTCTGCTCAAAGCAACAATCTTCCAGGTAATCTGAAGGATGCTAAAACCCCGTTCTATTGTTCCAGCTTTCTCCCTAAAGCCTGTCTGAAGGTCTGATACAGTGGGATATTATTCAATCTAACCTTCTTTGCTATATAATATACAACTCACAAAAAACCTTTGTAAGATATCAATTACACTGATATGCTGATATGTGTTGGTGCAGCCAAATTCGCTTTTTATGAATGGCTACAATTTCAGCCCCTTTCCATGTGTATGGAATATATGTACCTTTGGCTATTGTGTTAAAAACTGTAAAAAAAAGTGCTGAGACCGCATTTTGGGTTCATTTCAGAACAAATCTCCTGGGGCCCTGTCTATCCCAGCAGATTTTTCCAGGTTCCAAGAGGGTAATTGCATTTTGAATTTCATCTATTGTAAACTTGACAAGTGTGGGCAGCTCAAATTTATCAACATTTATACCTACCTGATCTATGGAAGTTTGTTCTTGTACTTCCATTGCAGAGTTAGAGGCGTCACTAAAATACTCAACGCACTCGCAAGGAAGAATATGGGTCCCTGGGACCTATCTAGCTATATAAAATGAACTACCTGAACGGATGATTTTCCAAAAGGGATTCAAATATTTATTCGTCAGTGCCTCTAGCAGAACAGACTGCTGGTCCTCTTGCCAAGTTTCCTTTTTATGAATTAAAGATTTGTAATTTCTCCTAGCTTCGATTATTTCTGATCTTCTACCGTATCTTGATTCAGAGAGCAAACTTGTTACAATCTTAGTCGTGCAAGAGATGATACAATGGTATATTTCCCATGACAATTTTCGTCTCCTACTTCAAGAAATCTTTTAATAGTGCATATGTAAAATTTAAACATTACTTCTGGGGGCCATTTTAAATGTATATAGCTCACGTCAGCCACCTTAGTCTGCATGATTTATAATTTGCCCCTCGTAATCATTCTCCTGTTGTTGGTAAGAATTACATGTGACCTGCATAGTTCTGTTGTTTATACCTGTCAATGATTCTGTTATGAGGTTTATAAAAAACTCTCTTAAGAGGGAGGACCTGGGGATCGTGGTCGTTTTTCCCAATGAGTATAAACTCAAATACCGCAATACATGACCACCTGTTGTAGTGGTTTAAGACATAACCTATATGATTCAATCATCTCCCATTAATAAATATAGGTTTCGCTGGATTATTTGGGGTGACCCACTCATTACATGCCCATAGACCAAATTTGATGAAGATTGTTTCTATATGTACTATAGAAGAATAAGTGTTTTTGCTATTTTTGCTATTATCTTGTTCATTTCCCCAATGCTATTATCTTGTTCTCTTCTTCAATCATGTACTAAACAAAGAGGAAGGGGTCACATTTTAGGTTTATATCACAAGCTATAAAGACGGTATCAATGTCAAAATATGGCTAGATAGTAAGCAATTTAACTTTGGAGAGTCTTATATTACTTTCCTCATTTGGTCCCCCTGTAATAGACATTAACAATGTTCACCTCTAATCAATAAATACTGTACATTAGTACTACCATTACCACATACTGTTACAGAGCACTCTATATCATCCCTAATCTATATTGTAAGGCTGTGGGAAGGGCGTCCCTTTCTTTTGGGGGGTGGGGAGTGGTGTGCTATTTTCAGTGCTAGAATTTTCATTGTCCTCTTTGTATAGGGAGTTCAGAGACTATGTTTCCAGAAATATGCAGATATCCTAGGGCTTAATGAATTAGATACAACTTGGGCCATTGGTTTTATTTTGCTACATTCCAGGCCATTAACTTTAAGAATTAACTTTAGTGCAATGACAGAGCCCTTCTTTTATTGCATTAAATTTCTGGACTTTTCCCCTCCTGGCCTGATATTTAAGTGAACTTCTATTACATTCGGCGACCGCTTCAGAGGCTGGTAATATATGGGAGTATGTTTGCAGCAGAATAGAGCTTAAGCGGGAGGTAACTCCTTGGCTCATAATATTCATGGAATATGGTTGACATCTACGTTTAAATTGAATATTTCCCAGGAGGAAAGGTGTGTTGATCTAACGTTAAAAGACATCTCCTCAATCAAGGTCAAGGATGGTTATTTCGAGCACATCATTTTCACCGCACAGGACTGAGAACCTTTTTCGTTGCCTATATCTGCCTTAACTAATGAATGACAGTGTCTTACTGATCGTATTCGATATATGACTTCGGTTGTAACGGAGGAATGGTTCTCATGTACCCCAGGATTTAGTTAGCCAAACCAAACCATGAAAACTGTGGGAATACCGTCATCCGGGGTGTTCACTTTTCTTCTGGAATCACGCATTTATTACTTAGTATCGCTCAGTGTCAAATGCCTTTCTTTCCCCATTGATTGCAATCTTCAGAGCCTCATGATGGGGGTACCCTCTTATGTGAGAAAGTGTTGTCATGCCTCATAGTTGTTTTTGGAGTAAGGCTCTCAGGGGCACATTTATACTCTGTTTGCACCGAATCAACGTCTTTTTTTTTACTCCAATTCAGTGCAAAACTAGCTCCATATTTATACTTTGCTGCTAGAGCCATCTAGCGCCAGATTTATGAAGTTAAAGTCATTTTTTGGAAGTGGAAACCTATCTTGCCGTAATGAGATGCAAGGTAGGCGTTCCCGTGCAAAAAATGACTCTATGGCCTTAACGCCATAATTATACTCCTGTGCAAAAATGGTGCATGGGAGGGGTCAAAAAATGGTGCAAAGCTTGCATTTGCCCCATTTTTTAACACCTGGGTCTGGGCAGACGTTAGGGGACCTGTGGGCCTATTTCCATGGTGGAAGACCATGCAATAAGCCCACAGGTGCCATCCCCAGGCCCCAGGGACACCCCCACCCACACCAGAGGTACAGCGGAGGATGGGGGACCCCATCCCAGGTAAGTACAGGCAAGTACAGGTAAGTACAGGCAAGTACAGGTAAGTACAGGTAAGTATTTCATTTTATTTTTTAAAGTGCCATTGGGGGCCCTGAAATGGGCCCCCCTACATGGCACTGGGTGCATTGGCCATGCCCAGGTGACCCTGGTCCCTTGTGCTGACCATTGAGGTGGTGGGCATGACTACTGTGTTTTCAAAGACAGGAGTCATTTGGTATGGATGGTTTTGCGTCAGAAAATGACTCTAGGAAGGTTAGAGTCATTTTTATTTACTCTAACCTGCCTAGCATCATTTTTGGGTGAAAAAACCCTTCTTCCATACTGCCAGCCCAACCCGACTAAAGTCATTTTTTTGCAGCTAGCCTACCCTTTGAACCGGCTTGCATCATTCCATATATATGGTGCTCGGCTGGTGCACAGAAATGGTGCAAGTCAGTGCTAAACGTTTTGGTGCAAAACAGAGTTGGTGCAGTTCAAGTGAAATTGCAAAGGTGTTCACTGAAGAGAACCAATCACTCTAGACTGGACCCGCAGCTGTCAATCCCTCCATATCAAAATAAACACATCTGAGGGACCACATTCTCTGTACAAGAAGAACATCTTTAAAATTCACTCCCAGATAAACCACGAATAATCCAAGATCTGTCATTTAGGAAGACTCAAGACAAGGGTTTTGTGAAGATGGTCTAACAAGTCAACATATTATGCAGGTTCATGCCCACCCAAAACTGTAGGCACTAGCACATGCCTTGCTATCTCTCACTCTCTGTTGCTCCACTCTATTCATCAGTACAACTAAACATATGCAGAGACACATTTGCAGCAAGACAGCCATTGCCATGCATGTGCAACAACAAAACACTTTCCAAAAAGGCTATATTGGAAACACACTCCTTCTTCCTATCCATACAAGGGTGCCTACTGTCAAAGCCCAGCTCACCTGAGTCCTTGTTCAATTCTGATGGAGGTTGAAGACAATCCGACCCCACCCTGAAACTGCTTGTTCCAGCACACTAGTTTTTTAAAACAGTGCACTAAGAACAGAAGCTCAAGGGAAGGGGGGAAGTGGATAAAATAAAATAAAGAGACAACAGCGTTCTTGCGTTTCCACTGTTGAAGTGCTGCACAAATCTGCGGCCCTCTCTGACTTCGGTAGAAACTGGTGCCTAATGAAACATAAACAAAGAACAGATAAGTACATCCTATTCCTAACTGGGTTCCTGACTATCCCTTTATTTATTAGAAATTTTCTTCTAAAAGTACCTCTTGGATCCTGGTCTCTAGTTTCCAGGTTTGGAATGTGTTACTGCTCTGGGATGTGCTTTCTATTACTCTAAAGCTTCTAAAACATTAAACAAATACCGTTATCAGAATTATCAATATCAAACATTCATCTTAATATAACTAAAGCCTAAATTGCCAATAGCAGACTCACTTTTCCCATATTTCCAGAATCTTTTATAAAACAAATACTGTACTTTTACGTCAAAATACAGCATGTAATTTGTGCAAGTCCTTGATTTACTGTTTGCCTTGCTGTTAATGGTTTCCACGGTTTGATTCTTAAAGTTCCATAAAAAAATGTTTGCTTCACATAGTTCTGCAAAGTATTGTTGTAACAAAGAGTTTGAATCACAATGTTCGTGGAAGGTATCTTGTTTCAAATTGTCTATACACGAATCCAGAAATTGTTGTCAAAGTTCTTTCAGGTAATAAAAGTTTTGCACTTACTTGTTGCTGGCAAGAGATACTGATCAGTCTAACCTTGTCTTCTTTCTCTTTCGCAGGTTGCTTGTAGGAGAGAGGCTGAGGCAAGGAGAAACCGGAAACCGGAAGAAGGAAGAGCCAGCAGCTGCGCCCATTGAAGCCAATGAAAGTATGTAGAGAGCAGGAGTGCCAGCGCCGAGGGATCTGTCCTCAGGTAAACGGGAGGTAGACGAGCACAAGCACTGGGCGAGGCTCAAGGGCTGCCTTTTATAGACAGGGCTGGGTGTGGTCCTCACATGCTGCACATGTTCTTGAAAGGTGTGCAGAGCTGGGTGTGGTTTGAAGAGCTAGGTGTGGTCCTCACATGCTGCACATGTTCTTGAAAGGTGTGCAGAGTTTCAGTTATTATGCAAATGAGTTAAATTAACACATGGCCTAGAGAGGAGTGTTTTAAAGAAGCCTTGGTAAAAGCAAGGCCCAATGTGTAAACAAAACAGCACATTAAACAACATACACAGAAGCCTAGGGGGGGGGGGGGGGAAGGTGAGATAACAAGAAAGGCTTTCAATAGTAAGTTTAAAAGGGAGCTATTACAGAACCCACTAGTGCAGTGAGAGGGGACATGCTCTTTGCTGTGCACAAACCCTAACACCTACAACCCAAAGCACTGATCTTTCACTCATTTTGTTTGACTACACGGAAAGGCTCTACACTACAAACACTATTAGAGTACATCTCTGGTCCTCAAGCACAACATCAAAACCTCTACTCGCATAAATTACACAACTGGAAACCACTGTTCCATCCAAGCACTGCCACAGATTTTCATACTACCTATCTGAAAACGTTCTTCAGCATCTCAGCACAGATATAAATGCAACTACAATACTATACTGTTCTATAGCATTAAAGGTTTACGATTTGCATTAGCCTTATCTTGCACACAATTACATTGTACTACAGATGTGGTGCTTGCTCTGTTTGTTCGTTCACTTATAACCCCCAACGTAATCACTATTAATGGGCTCATACACCAACACATTTTTTTCGAATGTCAGAGTAAAAATGTCATATATGCCATCCATCCTTGTCTCAGGACCTATATAGGCACAGCAACCCAACATATTAGCAAATGGATACAGTATTACAAGCCCTGCATAAACTGTAGTGTCATGGCAACCCCCTTGATCTCAGATGTGCTATCTGAGCCAAAGCTGAAAAATATAATTGAGGTGGCAACATGGAAAAACAATTACAGTCCCTTAAATTCAGATGTATAGAATGATTCAACTGAGGCTTGAAAATTTTAGACCAACTAATCTTTCCGCACACCAGAGGGTGCGTGACCCACTACACTGGGGAAAGCCTGACCATGGAAACTCATCATCGGCAGTCACAGATTGTTGAAGGACTGTATTGATTATTCATCCTGCACACCAGCAAGTACATGAGTTACCTTCTTGGCATACCAAGGAGTTCTCCTGGTAATCTCATATCCTAAACTTTGGACCTGGTGGAAGCATCCCTAACATGTGATTGGACTGCCCTGACTGAACTCCAGTTCCGGTCCCACGTAAAGATCTACTTTGTATGTACCAATGGGCCAGCTACACATCCTGTAATCTTCCCACCTTTTTTCTGAAACAGTGGATGCTTAATTCTGCACTCTACAGATTCACAGACTGTGATGATCTTTTGATAGGCTTTGTGTGTCTGGTTTAATTAAGGTATGGGCCTTATGCACGTTTTATTCTGGTTTCAGAAGGCCATCCATTTACTTAGTCCATTAAACCAGTCCAAGGACAATGTTTTTTATTAGCATCCTGCTTAATAATTCCTGCCCCCTACAATGTGTCACTTTTCAGGTTTTGAAACCTTCATTCTCTGAAAGTCACGTATGGGCACTCTGCTATTATTTTCTATTACATTCTACTTGAAGTATAGCTGTGGTCTAAGCTGGTAGATATGGTGGTACTTCCCCACCAGGACAGTGATCATAACGCCCTTGCCTTGGAGCTGAGAAGAAAAAGAATTGGTAACCAAATTGGGATCTCCTACTTTGGTCAGTGGCCCACTGGAAGATAAGAGCTTCAATTGTGAAGAAATCAAGCAAGCCAATAAATAATCGTGAAGAATAAAGCCCCAGGGCTAGATAAGGTACCCTGCGACCTCTTTATGGATGAGGTGGATATTTGGGCTCCATATTTCATCATATTATTTAATACCACATTGAAAGGGGCCCGATTCCTACCACTTGGGCATGTGCATAGATTGTGCCCATTTTAAAAAAAAGAATAGAGTTTTATCCTCAAACTACAGGCCTATAAGCCTGATTGATAGTGCCCAAAAACCCTTTGCAAGGGTCATCTTTGGCCCGTTGCAAGATTGAATGTCTGCATCAAATATTTTGACTCCCCTGTAGGCAGGATTTAGGGAGCACACTAGTACACTATACCAGGTCTTCCAGCTACAGCCATTGTACTGGAAGTTCGTTAAGTTAGGTTGTGGGTGATTGTATGTGGTATTTGACAATCTAAGGGCAGCCATCAATCTTGTTCCTCAATCTAAGTTATGGCAAGCTTTAGCTGGCATGGGAGTTCCACTTTACTTGTTAAATTTGATAATAAGGCTTTATGACCACAAGTATGCCCAAGTACGTTGTGGCCAGTTGGGGAAACTGACAGATCAGTTCCCGGTCAGCAGAGGAGTTAGGCAGGGGTGTGTCTCGGCCCCCACACTGTTTTTGCTTTTCTTAAACAATTTGGTAGTGTATGTGGACCATGCTGAGTCGGACACACCCTGCTTGGCAAACCTCAGGGTTCCTGCTCCTATCTAAGACTTCTTGGATAGGTTTGACAGCTTTTGTGAGGTGAGGGGCCTAGATATTAATCTAGTAAAAACCAAGTATATGGTGTTCAACCCCTGTCACTCCTCTAGACCTAATCCCATGCTGAGAGGGATCCCCCTCCCCCAGAGCAAGTCCAGACTTTCTGGGCATGGTTCTGAATGAACACTTCCACTGGCAGACCCATATCACCAGGTGTAAACTTGGACTAGAGCAGACTACCGGGGGACTAGTGAAGATATCTAAAGCTGCCCAATTTCACCCCATCTCCCCAGCACATCAGGTCTATAACTGTCAATTACTTGGGTCTGCACTGTACAGGGCAGAACTTTGGGGCCATAAGGAAGCTACGGCCTTAGATGTTTTTGAAAATCATTTCATGAGGCAACTGCCTGGTCTCACGACCAGTACACCATTGCTTCCCCTGCAATTAGATGTGGGATTAAAAAGTATTACGCAGGTAGCTAGGCTACAACCCCTTTTGTTTTGAGGGAGTCTGAGGCAACTTCCTAACTGAGCCTCTACCAGCAGGGGATGGTTGCAATTGTGTCCCTTCTAGGTGCAAGTGACCTTCCATGGATCAAGCATGTGAGAACAACATTAGTAGACATTGGGCTTGATCATTTGTGGCCAGCCCCGTAAGAGGCTAGTGTGACATCTAAAGTGTAGATAAAGAAGGCCTTTTGGTAGCACTAAATAGTATTACTGAAGTGCCAATCTAACAAGGGTCTTTTAACATCAGCCTTCCTAGAGTTAAAATATATTTTTCAGAAAGAGCAGTTCCTGGATGGAACAGAGGCCCCTATTGCCAGGAAGCTCTAGCTGCAACTTAGGTATGGGACCTTACTGCTTGTCTCGTTTACAGCTAGTTGTGGGCAATGGCAAACCCAAGAGATGCTTACTGCCCTTCCTGTGTATCTCGGGCTGAAACAATTGAACATGGTTTGTTCTTCTGTCCTGGTTACTGTGGTATAAGAAATAAGTGGATTGCACCACTCTTCTGGAATTGTGGTATCAGAGACTTCAAGTACATTCGTAGGATTATTAGGTCCAACACTAGAAAATTTGTGGCCTTCCCAGTCTCAAGGTCCTAAAGCTGATGTGGAAGTTCAGGCTAAGAGTGCTCTAAAAGGTGTGCACATACTGCTCACTAGTTAATTTGTTTAAATTTTTTATGTGTTTGTAATAATCCCTGCTATTTTATTGCTTTTATAATCTTATTTTCATTTTATATGAGTGTATATTTTTGATCTTTGATGACGAAAATTCGCCGAATGTAGAGAATATGAATATACTATTTTGAGTCAAGGCATGGGCCTTTCAGGTACCTTAATTTGACATTCAGGAACTCCCCAAGTAAGCCCAAACTGTTCGTTCCTCCATCAATGCCTGTACAGTTCCTTTCAGCATGTCTTTGTTTCTGGCTGATCAGTTCCCCAGCCTTCCCTGTGCTCACATACCCCCAGAGACACTGTTCATCATTTTAAATTAAAGTTTGGGTCTCATCATTGATTTCTTTTTTTGTAAAGCATTTGATTGATTTTCCAAACCATATAATATTCAATGAATAACACTTCCTTTTCCTCCACCCCCTATCTCACCCACGAGGTCGCTGGGAGCCTGAGGATTTATTCATTGCATTTCCATCCTTTCCAAACCTTTTAAAATGTATTTGTGTACCCTCTCCCTTCATAAATAGGTTTTTCCAGTATATACCTCATATCCATTTCACCTTCCCTGTCCCTTATCCCTGGGGTCACTGGGGATCCCCATCCGCATGCTATTTATCTTTTTGCAAGGAGAAACCACAGATTAATCAGTGTTCATTGGTAATTTGTAGCATCTAAATCACTCTAGCTCCCCAGTAAGACTAGTGGGGCATTCATCACTAGCCTCACTCCGGGGACAGCCTCTAATCTACAAGTAATACTCTTCAAGAACACACTCAAGGCTGGGCAGACCCAAATGATATGTAGGAAGGTCCCTGGTTGTCCACACTCTCTTAAACAGGAATCGTCTGACACCCTTCCTATATTTTGTAAGTGAGTTCTAATGTCATAGACTGTATGTAGATTTTTCAGCTGTTTTAACGTGTAACAGGCCTTTATCTCCACCTGTCTGGGAAACTGTAATGCATCTACCCAGTCTTCTTCCTCCATTTCACCAATGTCAGTCTGCCATCTATTTGTCAGTGATACAAGACGTTACTGAGTTCCTCATGAGGCTCTGATATGTAAGAGAAATACATTTTTTGTTTGTAGGGGCCTGTCCAATAACCTATATTTCAGCCGGGGGGCCTCCAAAATGTCCCCCCCGTTGCCTTAATCTGTGCCTTCAGAGCATGACGCACTGTAAATATCTAAATATTTGGAAGGACGACATCTCAAATTCTGTTTGTTAATTTGATAAGGTTGTCATTCCGTTGGCATCCCCTACATCAATCAAAGTTCTAATTCCTATCAGATCCCACGGTCGGACACCCTCAAGTTTAAAGACTTTCTTCAATTGTGTACTCACCCATAATGGGGTCCTCGTGTGAGTCTTCCTTTCCATCCAATTGCCATGTGGAGCTTGTGCCATATCTCTACCGTCACCTTTGTGGTGGAGGATTTCTTTATTCAGTGTTCCCCACAAAGAACATGTAAGTACCCTTTCTCCCCCATAAACTCCCTATCCATTGGAAAAGCTGTCATCAGCGTGTAGGCCCAATCATTAGTTATAGATAGAGGTGCCACTTTGTAATATTGTTGTACATTGAGAAGCGCTATCCCCCCTCATAAGTAGGTCATTGTAGCATGGCACATGCTTTTCTCAGGGTACCCCCCGCCATGGCAGTTTCCATAAAATTGTATCAATTTCTTCAAAAAATGTTTAAGTGTCTGGTAAGGGCTATTTTTAAATATGTAGTAAAAGTGTGGCAGGGTCACTATTTTGAATAATGCCACTTTCCACATTAAGGAGAGGGGTAATCCTCCCCAATGTTTCACATCTATTTCTAGGTTCTGCAAAAAAGGTGTAAGGTTGTCCTCATAGTGTAGGGTGGCAGTTGTAGATGCCTATAGCCCTAGATATTTAAAGTGTGTTTTTTCAATCTGCAGTGGAATTGGGAGGGGAGTACTCGCCACCCTTGAGCCCCTTGGTCCATTGAAAAATCGGAGATTTAACCCAATCAATGTGGAGTCCAGAGTGCTCCCTATATAGCACAAATATTTATCTTACTCTTTCTAAGGTTTTATCAGGGCTGGCCAAGTATAATAGCACATCATCTGCATACAGCGAAATACAATCTTTCCAGGGTGGATCCCATCTCCAAACCCTCGATTTGCACATTCTTTCTCACCCATTCCACATGTGGTTCTATTTTTAGTGCAAATCATAATGGTGATAGGGGGCATCCCTGCCTCGTACCCCTTTCTATTGTGAACATCGTTGAAAGGACCCTGTTCTCTTTCAGTCTCGCTTCAGGTGAAGTGTACAGTAATTGGACCCATTTCAAGAGTTTCAGCCCAAAACCCATTTTTTTCAACACTGCGAACATATAGGGCCAGTCCTCCGAGTCGAATGCCTTATGGGCATTTAAGGAGGCCAATACCAGTGGTATCTGTAACTCAGCTGTAGCTGAATATTATTATGTAGTCTTCTAAGGTTGAAGTGTGTGGATCTGTGTGGCATAAAGCCATTCTGATCTCGGTGTATCATTTCTAATAACCATCTCCTCAGCCTTTTCGCTAGGGCCTTTGTTAGTATTTTGGTACGTACATTCAGCAGTGGGATGGGTCGGTATGAGTTTCATCTATTCAATGGTTTTCCTGGCTTCAGGATGGGAAGCACCATTGTTGTCTGTAAATCCGTAGGTAATTCACCCTTTTATAGGCCTTAACCCCTTCGCTGCCAGGCCTTTTCCCCCTCCTGTGCCAGGCCTTTTTTTGCCTATTTGGGGCAGTTCGCGCTTAGGCCCTCATAACTTTTTGTCCACATAAGCTAACCAAGCCAAATTTGCGTCCTTTTTTTCCAACATCCTAGGGATTCTAGAGGTACCCAGACTTTGTGGGTTCCCTTGAAGGAGGCCAAGAAATTGGCCAAAATACAGTGAAAATTTCGTTTTTTTTAAAAAAAATGGAAAAAGTGGCTGCAAAAGAAGGCTTGTGGATTTCCCCCTGAAAATGGCATCAACAAAGGGTTTGTAGTGCTAAACTCATCAGCTTCCTAGCTTTCAGGAACAGGCAGACTTGAATCAGAAAACCCAATTTTTCAACACAATTTTGGCATTTTACTGGGGCATACCCCATTTTTGCAATTTTTTGTGCTTTCAGCCTCCTTCCAGTCAGTGACAGGAATGGGCATGAAACCAATGCTGGATCCCAGAAACCTAACCATTTCTGAAAAGTAGAGAAAATTCTGAATTCAGCAAGGGGTCATTTGTGTAGATCCTACAAGGGTTTCCTACAGAAAATAACAGCTGAAAGAGAAAAATATTGAAATTGAGGTGAAAAAAACATCAATTTTTCTCTACGTTTTACTCTGTAACTTTTCCCTGCAATGTCAGATTATGGAAAGCAATATACTGTTACGTCTGGTGGACTCCTCTGGTTGCGGGGATATATAGGCCTTGTAGGTTCATCAAGAACCCGAGGAACCCAGAGCCAATAAATGAGCTGCACCCTGCAGTGCGTTTTCTTCTATACCGGGTTTACAGCAATTAATTTGCTGAAATATAAAGAGTAAAAAATTGCTATCAAGAAAACCTTTGCATTTCCAAAAAGGGCACAAGATAAGGTGCTGAGGAGCAGTGGTTATTTGCACATCTCTGAATTCCGGGGTGACAATACAAGCATGTGAATTATAGGGAATTTCTCAAATAGATGTCTTTTTTACACACTCTCCTATATTTGGAAGGAAAAAATGTAGAGAAAGACAAGGGGCAATAGCACTTGTTTTGCTAATCTATGTTCCCCCAAGTCTCCTGATAAAAATGATACCTCACTTGTGTGGGTAGGCCTAGCGCCGGTGACAGGAAAAACCCCAAAGCGCAACGTGGACACATCCTAAATTTTGGAAAAAAACAGAGGTGTTTTTTGCGAAGTGCCTACCTGTAGATTTTGGCCTCTAGCTCAGCCGGCACCTAGGGAAACCTACCAAACCTGTGCATTTCTGAAAACTAGAGACCTAGGGGAATCCAAGGAGGGGTGACTTGCGGGGCTCGGACCAGGTTCTGTTACCCAGAATCCTTTGCAAACCTCAAAATTTGGCTAAAAAAACACATGTTCCTCACATTTCTGTGGCAGAAAGTTCTGGAATCTGAGAGGAGCTACAAATTTCCTTCCACCCAGCGTTCCCCCAAGTCTCCCGATAAAAATGATACCTCACTTGCGTGGGTAGGCCTAGCGCCGGCGACAGGAAACACCCCAAAGCGCAACGTGGACACATCCTAAATTTTGGAAAAAAACAGAGGTGTTTTTTGCGAAGTGCCTACCTGTAGATTTTGGCCTCTAGCTCAGCCGGCACCTAGGGAAACCTACCAAACCTGTGCATTTCTGAAAACTAGAGACCTAGGGGAATCCAAGGAGGGGTGACTTGCGGGGCTCGGACCAGGTTCTGTTACCCAGAATCCTTTGCAAACCTCAAAATTTGGCTAAAAAAACACATGTTCCTCACATTTCTGTGGCAGAAAGTTCTGTAATCTGAGAGGAGCTACAAATTTCCTTCCACCCAGCGTTCCCCCAAGTCTCCCGATAAAAATGATACCTCACTTGCGTGGGTAGGCCTAGCGCCGGCGACAGGAAACTCCCCAAAGCGCAACGTGGACACATCCTACATTTTGGAAAAAAACAGAGGTGTTTTTTGCGAAGTGCCTACCTGTAGATTTTGGCCTCTAGCTCAGCCGGCACCTAGGGAAACCTACCAAACCTGTGCATTTCTGAAAACTAGAGACCTAGGGGAATCCAAGGAGGGGTGACTTGCGGGGCTCGGACCAGGTTCTGTTACCCAGAATCCTTTGCAAACCTCAAAATTTGGCTAAAAAAACACATGTTCCTCACATTTCTGTGGCAGAAAGTTCTGGAATCTGAGAGGAGCTACAAATGTCCTTCCACCCAGCGTTCCCCCAAGTCTCCCGATAAAAATGATACCTCACTTGCGTGGGTAGGCCTAGCGCCGGTGACAGGAAACACCCCAAAGCGCAACGTGGACACATCCTAAATTTTGGAAAAAAACAGAGGTGTTTTTTGCGAAGTGCCTACCTGTAGATTTTGGCCTCTAGCTCAGCCGGCACCTAGGGAAACCTACCAAACCTGTGCATTTCTGAAAACTAGAGACCTAGGGGAATCCAAGGAGGGGTGACTTGCGGGGCTCGGACCAGGTTCTGTTACCCAGAATCCTTTGCAAACCTCAAAATTTGGCTAAAAAAACACATGTTCCTCACATTTCTGTGGCAGAAAGTTCTGTAATCTGAGAGGAGCTACAAATTTCCTTCCACCCAGCGTTCCCCCAAGTCTCCCGATAAAAATGATACCTCACTTGCGTGGGTAGGCCTAGCGCCGGCGACAGGAAACACCCCAAAGCGCAACGTGGACACATCCTACATTTTGGAAAAAAACAGAGGTGTTTTTTGCGAAGTGCCTACCTGTAGATTTTGGCCTCTAGCTCAGCCGGCACCTAGGGAAACCTACCAAACCTGTGCATTTCTGAAAACTAGAGACCTAGGGGAATCCAAGGAGGGGTGACTTGCGGGGCTCGGACCAGGTTCTGTTACCCAGAATCCTTTGCAAACCTCAAAATTTGGCTAAAAAAACACATGTTCCTCACATTTCTGTGGCAGAAAGTTCTGGAATCTGAGAGGAGCTACAAATGTCCTTCCACCCAGCGTTCCCCCAAGTCTCCCGATAAAAATGATACCTCACTTGCGTGGGTAGGCCTAGCGCCGGCGACAGGAAACACCCCAAAGCGCAACGTGGACACATCCTAAATTTTGGAAAAAAACAGAGGTGTTTTTTGCGAAGTGCCTACCTGTAGATTTTGGCCTCTAGCTCAGCCGGCACCTAGGGAAACCTACCAAACCTGTGCATTTCTGAAAACTAGAGACCTAGGGGAATCCAAGGAGGGGTGACTTGCGGGGCTCGGACCAGGTTCTGTTACCCAGAATCCTTTGCAAACCTCAAAATTTGGCTAAAAAAACACATGTTCCTCACATTTCTGTGGCAGAAAGTTCTGGAATCTGAGAGGAGCTACAAATTGCCTTCCACCCAGCGTTCCCCCAAGTCTCCCGATAAAAATGATACCTCACTTGCGTGGGTAGGCCTAGCGCCGGCGACAGGAAACACCCCAAAGCGCAACGTGGACACATCCTAAATTTTGGAAAAAAACAGAGGTGTTTTTTGCGAAGTGCCTACCTGTAGATTTTGGCCTCTAGCTCAGCCGGCACCTAGGGAAACCTACCAAACCTGTGCATTTCTGAAAACTAGACACCTAGGGGAATCCAAGGAGGGGTGACTTGCGGGGCTCGGACCAGGTTCTGTTACCCAGAATCCTTTGCAAACCTCAAAATTTGGCTAAAAAAACACATGTTCCTCACATTTCTGTGGCAGAAAGTTCTGTAATCTGAGAGGAGCTACAAATTTCCTTCCACCCAGCGTTCCCCCAAGTCTCCCGATAAAAATGATACCTCACTTGCGTGGGTAGGCCTAGCGCCGGCGACAGGAAACACCCCAAAGCGCAACGTGGACACATCCTACATTTTGGAAAAAAACAGAGGTGTTTTTTGCGAAGTGCCTACCTGTAGATTTTGGCCTCTAGCTCAGCCGGCACCTAGGGAAACCTACCAAACCTGTGCATTTCTGAAAACTAGAGACCTAGGGGAATCCAAGGAGGGGTGACTTGCGGGGCTCGGACCAGGTTCTGTTACCCAGAATCCTTTGCAAACCTCAAAATTTGGCTAAAAAAACACATGTTCCTCACATTTCTGTGGCAGAAAGTTCTGGAATCTGAGAGGAGCTACAAATGTCCTTCCACCCAGCGTTCCCCCAAGTCTCCCGATAAAAATGATACCTCACTTGCGTGGGTAGGCCTAGCGCCGGCGACAGGAAACACCCCAAAGCGCAACGTGGACACATCCTAAATTTTGGAAAAAAACAGAGGTGTTTTTTGCGAAGTGCCTACCTGTAGATTTTGGCCTCTAGCTCAGCCGGCACCTAGGGAAACCTACCAAACCTGTGCATTTCTGAAAACTAGAGACCTAGGGGAATCCAAGGAGGGGTGACTTGCGGGGCTCGGACCAGGTTCTGTTACCCAGAATCCTTTGCAAACCTCAAAATTTGGCTAAAAAAACACATGTTCCTCACATTTCTGTGGCAGAAAGTTCTGGAATCTGAGAGGAGCTACAAATGTCCTTCCACCCAGCGTTCCCCCAAGTCTCCCGATAAAAATGATACCTCACTTGCGTGGGTAGGCCTAGCGCCGGCGACAGGAAACACCCCAAAGCGCAACGTGGACACATCCTAAATTTTGGAAAAAAACAGAGGTGTTTTTTGCGAAGTGCCTACCTGTAGATTTTGGCCTCTAGCTCAGCCGGCACCTAGGGAAACCTACCAAACCTGTGCATTTCTGAAAACTAGAGACCTAGGGGAATCCAAGGAGGGGTGACTTGCGGGGCTCGGACCAGGTTCTGTTACCCAGAATCCTTTGCAAACCTCAAAATTTGGCTAAAAAAACACATGTTCCTCACATTTCTGTGGCAGAAAGTTCTGGAATCTGAGAGGAGCTACAAATTGCCTTCCACCCAGCGTTCCCCCAAGTCTCCCGATAAAAATGATACCTCACTTGCGTGGGTAGGCCTAGCGCCGGCGACAGGAAACACCCCAAAGAGCAACATGGACACATCCTACATTTTGGAAAAAAACAGAGGTGTTTTTTGCGAAGTGCCTACCTGTAGATTTTGGCCTCTAGCTCAGCCGGCACCTAGGGAAACCTACCAAACCTGTGCATTTCTGAAAACTAGAGACCTAGGGGAATCCAAGGAGGGGTGACTTGCGGGGCTCGGACCAGGTTCTGTTACCCAGAATCCTTTGCAAACCTCAAAATTTGGCTAAAAAAACACATGTTCCTCACATTTCTGTGGCAGAAAGTTCTGGAATCTGAGAGGAGCTACAAATGTCCTTCCACCCAGCGTTCCCCCAAGTCTCCCGATAAAAATGATACCTCACTTGCGTGGGTAGGCCTAGCGCCGGCGACAGGAAACACCCCAAAGCGCAACGTGGACACATCCCAAATTTTGGAAAAAAACAGAGGTGTTTTTTGCGAAGTGCCTACCTGTAGATTTTGGCCTCTAGCTCAGCCGGCACCTAGGGAAACCTACCAAACCTGTGCATTTCTGAAAACTAGAGACCTAGGGGAATCCAAGGAGGGGTGACTTGTGGGGCTCGGACCAGGTTCTGTTACCCAGAATCCTTTGCAAACCTCAAAATTTGGCTAAAAAAACACATGTTCCTCACATTTCTGTGGCAGAAAGTTCTGGAATCTGAGAGGAGCTACAAATTGCCTTCCACCCAGCGTTCCCCCAAGTCTCCCGATAAAAATGATACCTCACTTGCGTGGGTAGGCCTAGCGCCGGCGACAGGAAACACCCCAAAGCGCAACGTGGACACATCCTAAATTTTGGAAAAAAACAGAGGTGTTTTTTGCGAAGTGCCTACCTGTAGATTTTGGCCTCTAGCTCAGCCGGCACCTAGGGAAACCTACCAAACCTGTGCATTTCTGAAAACTAGACACCTAGGGGAATCCAAGGAGGGGTGACTTGCGGGGCTCGGACCAGGTTCTGTTACCCAGAATCCTTTGCAAACCTCAAAATTTGGCTAAAAAAACACATGTTCCTCACATTTCTGTGGCAGAAAGTTCTGGAATCTGAGAGGAGCTACAAATTTCCTTCCACCCAGCGTTCCCCCAAGTCTCCCGATAAAAATGATACCTCACTTGCGTGGGTAGGCCTAGCGCCGGCGACAGGAAACACCCCAAAGCGCAACGTGGACACATCCTAAATTTTGGAAAAAAACAGAGGTGTTTTTTGCGAAGTGCCTACCTGTAGATTTTGGCCTCTAGCTCAGCCGGCACCTAGGGAAACCTACCAAACCTGTGCATTTCTGAAAACTAGAGACCTAGGGGAATCCAAGGAGGGGTGACTTGCGGGGCTCGGACCAGGTTCTGTTACCCAGAATCCTTTGCAAACCTCAAAATTTGGCTAAAAAAACACATGTTCCTCACATTTCTGTGGCAGAAATTTCTGGAATCTGAGAGGAGCTACAAATTGCCTTCCACCCAGCGTTCCCCCAAGTCTCCCGATAAAAATGATACCTCACTTGCGTGGGTAGGCCTAGCGCCGGCGACAGGAAACACCCCAAAGCGCAACGTGGACACATCCTAAATTTTTGAAAAAAACAGAGGTGTTTTTTGCGAAGTGCCTACCTGTAGATTTTGGCCTCTAGCTCAGCCGGCACCTAGGGAAACCTACCAAACCTGTGCATTTCTGAAAACTAGAGACCTAGGGGAATCCAAGGAGGGGTGACTTGCGGGGCTCGGACCAGGTTCTGTTACCCAGAATCCTTTGCAAACCTCAAAATTTGGCTAAAAAAACACATGTTCCTCACATTTCTGTGGCAGAAAGTTCTGTAATCTGAGAGGAGCTACAAATTTCCTTCCACCCAGCGTTCCCCCAAGTCTCCCGATAAAAATGATACCTCACTTGCGTGGGTAGGCCTAGCGCCGGCGACAGGAAACACCCCAAAGCGCAACGTGGACACATCCTACATTTTGGAAAAAAACAGAGGTGTTTTTTGCGAAGTGCCTACCTGTAGATTTTGGCCTCTAGCTCAGCCGGCACCTAGGGAAACCTACCAAACCTGTGCATTTCTGAAAACTAGAGACCTAGGGGAATCCAAGGAGGGGTGACTTGCGGGGCTCGGACCAGGTTCTGTTACCCAGAATCCTTTGCAAACCTCAAAATTTGGCTAAAAAAACACATGTTCCTCACATTTCTGTGGCAGAAAGTTCTGGAATCTGAGAGGAGCTACAAATGTCCTTCCACCCAGCGTTCCCCCAAGTCTCCCGATAAAAATGATACCTCACTTGCGTGGGTAGGCCTAGCGCCGGCGACAGGAAACACCCCAAAGCGCAACGTGGACACATCCTAAATTTTGGAAAAAAACAGAGGTGTTTTTTGCGAAGTGCCTACCTGTAGATTTTGGCCTCTAGCTCAGCCGGCACCTAGGGAAACCTACCAAACCTGTGCATTTCTGAAAACTAGAGACCTAGGGGAATCCAAGGAGGGGTGACTTGCGGGGCTCGGACCAGGTTCTGTTACCCAGAATCCTTTGCAAACCTCAAAATTTGGCTAAAAAAACACATGTTCCTCACATTTCTGTGGCAGAAAGTTCTGGAATCTGAGAGGAGCTACAAATTGCCTTCCACCCAGCGTTCCCCCAAGTCTCCCGATAAAAATGATACCTCACTTGCGTGGGTAGGCCTAGCGCCGGCGACAGGAAACACCCCAAAGCGCAACGTGGACACATCCTAAATTTTGGAAAAAAACAGAGGTGTTTTTTGCGAAGTGCCTACCTGTAGATTTTGGCCTCTAGCTCAGCCGGCACCTAGGGAAACCTACCAAACCTGTGCATTTCTGAAAACTAGAGACCTAGGGGAATCCAAGGAGGGGTGACTTGCGGGGCTCGGACCAGGTTCTGTTACCCAGAATCCTTTGCAAACCTCAAAATTTGGCTAAAAAAACACATGTTCCTCACATTTCTGTGGCAGAAAGTTCTGTAATCTGAGAGGAGCTACAAATTTCCTTCCACCCAGCGTTCCCCCAAGTCTCCCGATAAAAATGATACCTCACTTGCGTGGGTAGGCCTAGCGCCGGCGACAGGAAACACCCCAAAGCGCAACGTGGACACATCCTAAATTTTGGAAAAAAACAGAGGTGTTTTTTGCGAAGTGCCTACCTGTAGATTTTGGCCTCTAGCTCAGCCGGCACCTAGGGAAACCTACCAAACCTGTGCATTTCTGAAAACTAGAGACCTAGGGGAATCCAAGGAGGGGTGACTTGCGGGGCTCGGACCAGGTTCTGTTACCCAGAATCCTTTGCAAACCTCAAAATTTGGCTAAAAAAACACATGTTCCTCACATTTCTGTGGCAGAAAGTTCTGTAATCTGAGAGGAGCTACAAATTTCCTTCCACCCAGCGTTCCCCCAAGTCTCCCGATAAAAATGATACCTCACTTGCGTGGGTAGGCCTAGCGCCGGCGACAGGAAACACCCCAAAGCGCAACGTGGACACATCCTACATTTTGGAAAAAAACAGAGGTGTTTTTTGCGAAGTGCCTACCTGTAGATTTTGGCCTCTAGCTCAGCCGGCACCTAGGGAAACCTACCAAACCTGTGCATTTCTGAAAACTAGAGACCTAGGGGAATCCAAGGAGGGGTGACTTGCGGGGCTCGGACCAGGTTCTGTTACCCAGAATCCTTTGCAAACCTCAAAATTTGGCTAAAAAAACACATGTTCCTCACATTTCTGTGGCAGAAAGTTCTGGAATCTGAGAGGAGCTACAAATGTCCTTCCACCCAGCGTTCCCCCAAGTCTCCCGATAAAAATGATACCTCACTTGCGTGGGTAGGCCTAGCGCCGGCGACAGGAAACACCCCAAAGCGCAACGTGGACACATCCTAAATTTTGGAAAAAAACAGAGGTGTTTTTTGCGAAGTGCCTACCTGTAGATTTTGGCCTCTAGCTCAGCCGGCACCTAGGGAAACCTACCAAACCTGTGCATTTCTGAAAACTAGAGACCTAGGGGAATCCAAGGAGGGGTGACTTGCGGGGCTCGGACCAGGTTCTGTTACCCAGAATCCTTTGCAAACCTCAAAATTTGGCTAAAAAAACACATGTTCCTCACATTTCTGTGGCAGAAAGTTCTGGAATCTGAGAGGAGCTACAAATTGCCTTCCACCCAGCGTTCCCCCAAGTCTCCCGATAAAAATGATACCTCACTTGCGTGGGTAGGCCTAGCGCCGGCGACAGGAAACACCCCAAAGCGCAACGTGGACACATCCTAAATTTTGGAAAAAAACAGAGGTGTTTTTTGCGAAGTGCCTACCTGTAGATTTTGGCCTCTAGCTCAGCCGGCACCTAGGGAAACCTACCAAACCTGTGCATTTCTGAAAACTAGACACCTAGGGGAATCCAAGGAGGGGTGACTTGCGGGGCTCGGACCAGGTTCTGTTACCCAGAATCCTTTGCAAACCTCAAAATTTGGCTAAAAAAACACATGTTCCTCACATTTCTGTGGCAGAAAGTTCTGTAATCTGAGAGGAGCTACAAATTTCCTTCCACCCAGCGTTCCCCCAAGTCTCCCGATAAAAATGATACCTCACTTGCGTGGGTAGGCCTAGCGCCGGCGACAGGAAACACCCCAAAGCGCAACGTGGACACATCCTACATTTTGGAAAAAAACAGAGGTGTTTTTTGCGAAGTGCCTACCTGTAGATTTTGGCCTCTAGCTCAGCCGGCACCTAGGGAAACCTACCAAACCTGTGCATTTCTGAAAACTAGAGACCTAGGGGAATCCAAGGAGGGGTGACTTGCGGGGCTCGGACCAGGTTCTGTTACCCAGAATCCTTTGCAAACCTCAAAATTTGGCTAAAAAAACACATGTTCCTCACATTTCTGTGGCAGAAAGTTCTGGAATCTGAGAGGAGCTACAAATGTCCTTCCACCCAGCGTTCCCCCAAGTCTCCCGATAAAAATGATACCTCACTTGCGTGGGTAGGCCTAGCGCCGGCGACAGGAAACACCCCAAAGCGCAACGTGGACACATCCTAAATTTTGGAAAAAAACAGAGGTGTTTTTTGCGAAGTGCCTACCTGTAGATTTTGGCCTCTAGCTCAGCCGGCACCTAGGGAAACCTACCAAACCTGTGCATTTCTGAAAACTAGAGACCTAGGGGAATCCAAGGAGGGGTGACTTGCGGGGCTCGGACCAGGTTCTGTTACCCAGAATCCTTTGCAAACCTCAAAATTTGGCTAAAAAAACACATGTTCCTCACATTTCTGTGGCAGAAAGTTCTGTAATCTGAGAGGAGCTACAAATTTCCTTCCACCCAGCGTTCCCCCAAGTCTCCCGATAAAAATGATACCTCACTTGCGTGGGTAGGCCTAGCGCCGGCGACAGGAAACACCCCAAAGAGCAACATGGACACATCCTACATTTTGGAAAAAAACAGAGGTGTTTTTTGCGAAGTGCCTACCTGTAGATTTTGGCCTCTAGCTCAGCCGGCACCTAGGGAAACCTACCAAACCTGTGCATTTCTGAAAACTAGAGACCTAGGGGAATCCAAGGAGGGGTGACTTGCGGGGCTCGGACCAGGTTCTGTTACCCAGAATCCTTTGCAAACCTCAAAATTTGGCTAAAAAAACACATGTTCCTCACATTTCTGTGGCAGAAAGTTCTGGAATCTGAGAGGAGCTACAAATGTCCTTCCACCCAGCGTTCCCCCAAGTCTCCCGATAAAAATGATACCTCACTTGCGTGGGTAGGCCTAGCGCCGGCGACAGGAAACACCCCAAAGCGCAACGTGGACACATCCCAAATTTTGGAAAAAAACAGAGGTGTTTTTTGCGAAGTGCCTACCTGTAGATTTTGGCCTCTAGCTCAGCCGGCACCTAGGGAAACCTACCAAACCTGTGCATTTCTGAAAACTAGAGACCTAGGGGAATCCAAGGAGGGGTGACTTGCGGGGCTCGGACCAGGTTCTGTTACCCAGAATCCTTTGCAAACCTCAAAATTTGGCTAAAAAAACACATGTTCCTCACATTTCTGTGGCAGAAAGTTCTGGAATCTGAGAGGAGCTACAAATTGCCTTCCACCCAGCGTTCCCCCAAGTCTCCCGATAAAAATGATACCTCACTTGCGTGGGTAGGCCTAGCGCCGGCGACAGGAAACACCCCAAAGCGCAACGTGGACACATCCTAAATTTTGGAAAAAAACAGAGGTGTTTTTTGCGAAGTGCCTACCTGTAGATTTTGGCCTCTAGCTCAGCCGGCACCTAGGGAAACCTACCAAACCTGTGCATTTCTGAAAACTAGACACCTAGGGGAATCCAAGGAGGGGTGACTTGCGGGGCTCGGACCAGGTTCTGTTACCCAGAATCCTTTGCAAACCTCAAAATTTGGCTAAAAAAACACATGTTCCTCACATTTCTGTGGCAGAAAGTTCTGGAATCTGAGAGGAGCTACAAATTTCCTTCCACCCAGCGTTCCCCCAAGTCTCCCGATAAAAATGATACCTCACTTGCGTGGGTAGGCCTAGCGCCGGCGACAGGAAACACCCCAAAGCGCAACGTGGACACATCCTAAATTTTGGAAAAAAACAGAGGTGTTTTTTGCGAAGTGCCTACCTGTAGATTTTGGCCTCTAGCTCAGCCGGCACCTAGGGAAACCTACCAAACCTGTGCATTTCTGAAAACTAGAGACCTAGGGGAATCCAAGGAGGGGTGACTTGCGGGGCTCGGACCAGGTTCTGTTACCCAGAATCCTTTGCAAACCTCAAAATTTGGCTAAAAAAACACATGTTCCTCACATTTCTGTGGCAGAAAGTTCTGGAATCTGAGAGGAGCTACAAATTGCCTTCCACCCAGCGTTCCCCCAAGTCTCCCGATAAAAATGATACCTCACTTGCGTGGGTAGGCCTAGCGCCGGCGACAGGAAACACCCCAAAGCGCAACGTGGACACATCCTAAATTTTGGAAAAAAACAGAGGTGTTTTTTGCGAAGTGCCTACCTGTAGATTTTGGCCTCTAGCTCAGCCGGCACCTAGGGAAACCTACCAAACCTGTGCATTTCTGAAAACTAGAGACCTAGGGGAATCCAAGGAGGGGTGACTTGCGGGGCTCGGACCAGGTTCTGTTACCCAGAATCCTTTGCAAACCTCAAAATTTGGCTAAAAAAACACATGTTCCTCACATTTCTGTGGCAGAAAGTTCTGGAATCTGAGAGGAGCTACAAATGTCCTTCCACCCAGCGTTCCCCCAAGTCTCCCGATAAAAATGATACCTCACTTGCGTGGGTAGGCCTAGCGCCGGCGACAGGAAACACCCCAAAGCGCAACGTGGACACATCCTAAATTTTGGAAAAAAACAGAGGTGTTTTTTGCGAAGTGCCTACCTGTAGATTTTGGCCTCTAGCTCAGCCGGCACCTAGGGAAACCTACCAAACCTGTGCATTTCTGAAAACTAGACACCTAGGGGAATCCAAGGAGGGGTGACTTGCGGGGCTCGGACCAGGTTCTGTTACCCAGAATCCTTTGCAAACCTCAAAATTTGGCTAAAAAAACACATGTTCCTCACATTTCTGTGGCAGAAAGTTCTGGAATCTGAGAGGAGCTACAAATGTCCTTCCACCCAGCGTTCCCCCAAGTCTCCCGATAAAAATGATACCTCACTTGCGTGGGTAGGCCTAGCGCCGGCGACAGGAAACACCCCAAAGCGCAACGTGGACACATCCTAAATTTTGGAAAAAAACAGAGGTGTTTTTTGCGAAGTGCCTACCTGTAGATTTTGGCCTCTAGCTCAGCCGGCACCTAGGGAAACCTACCAAACCTGTGCATTTCTGAAAACTAGAGACCTAGGGGAATCCAAGGAGGGGTGACTTGCGGGGCTCGGACCAGGTTCTGTTACCCAGAATCCTTTGCAAACCTCAAAATTTGGCTAAAAAAACACATGTTCCTCACATTTCTGTGGCAGAAAGTTCTGGAATCTGAGAGGAGCTACAAATGTCCTTCCACCCAGCGTTCCCCCAAGTCTCCCGATAAAAATGATACCTCACTTGCGTGGGTAGGCCTAGCGCCGGCGACAGGAAACACCCCAAAGCGCAACGTGGACACATCCTAAATTTTGGAAAAAAACAGAGGTGTTTTTTGCGAAGTGCCTACCTGTAGATTTTGGCCTCTAGCTCAGCCGGCACCTAGGGAAACCTACCAAACCTGTGCATTTCTGAAAACTAGAGACCTAGGGGAATCCAAGGAGGGGTGACTTGCGGGGCTCGGACCAGGTTCTGTTACCCAGAATCCTTTGCAAACCTCAAAATTTGGCTAAAAAAACACATGTTCCTCACATTTCTGTGGCAGAAAGTTCTGTAATCTGAGAGGAGCTACAAATTTCCTTCCACCCAGCGTTCCCCCAAGTCTCCCGATAAAAATGATACCTCACTTGCGTGGGTAGGCCTAGCGCCGGCGACAGGAAACACCCCAAAGCGCAACATGGACACATCCTACATTTTGGAAAAAAACAGAGGTGTTTTTTGCGAAGTGCCTACCTGTAGATTTTGGCCTCTAGCTCAGCCGGCACCTAGGGAAACCTACCAAACCTGTGCATTTCTGAAAACTAGAGACCTAGGGGAATCCAAGGAGGGGTGACTTGCGGGGCTCGGACCAGGTTCTGTTACCCAGAATCCTTTGCAAACCTCAAAATTTGGCTAAAAAAACACATGTTCCTCACATTTCTGTGGCAGAAAGTTCTGGAATCTGAGAGGAGCTACAAATGTCCTTCCACCCAGCGTTCCCCCAAGTCTCCCGATAAAAATGATACCTCACTTGCGTGGGTAGGCCTAGCGCCGGCGACAGGAAACACCCCAAAGCGCAACGTGGACACATCCCAAATTTTGGAAAAAAACAGAGGTGTTTTTTGCGAAGTGCCTACCTGTAGATTTTGGCCTCTAGCTCAGCCGGCACCTAGGGAAACCTACCAAACCTGTGCATTTCTGAAAACTAGAGACCTAGGGGAATCCAAGGAGGGGTGACTTGCGGGGCTCGGACCAGGTTCTGTTACCCAGAATCCTTTGCAAACCTCAAAATTTGGCTAAAAAAACACATGTTCCTCACATTTCTGTGGCAGAAAGTTCTGGAATCTGAGAGGAGCTACAAATTGCCTTCCACCCAGCGTTCCCCCAAGTCTCCCGATAAAAATGATACCTCACTTGCGTGGGTAGGCCTAGCGCCGGCGACAGGAAACACCCCAAAGCGCAACGTGGACACATCCTAAATTTTGGAAAAAAACAGAGGTGTTTTTTGCGAAGTGCCTACCTGTAGATTTTGGCCTCTAGCTCAGCCGGCACCTAGGGAAACCTACCAAACCTGTGCATTTCTGAAAACTAGACACCTAGGGGAATCCAAGGAGGGGTGACTTGCGGGGCTCGGACCAGGTTCTGTTACCCAGAATCCTTTGCAAACCTCAAAATTTGGCTAAAAAAACACATGTTCCTCACATTTCTGTGGCAGAAAGTTCTGGAATCTGAGAGGAGCTACAAATTTCCTTCCACCCAGCGTTCCCCCAAGTCTCCCGATAAAAATGATACCTCACTTGCGTGGGTAGGCCTAGCGCCGGCGACAGGAAACACCCCAAAGCGCAACGTGGACACATCCTAAATTTTGGAAAAAAACAGAGGTGTTTTTTGCGAAGTGCCTACCTGTAGATTTTGGCCTCTAGCTCAGCCGGCACCTAGGGAAACCTACCAAACCTGTGCATTTCTGAAAACTAGAGACCTAGGGGAATCCAAGGAGGGGTGACTTGCGGGGCTCGGACCAGGTTCTGTTACCCAGAATCCTTTGCAAACCTCAAAATTTGGCTAAAAAAACACATGTTCCTCACATTTCTGTGGCAGAAAGTTCTGGAATCTGAGAGGAGCTACAAATTGCCTTCCACCCAGCGTTCCCCCAAGTCTCCCGATAAAAATGATACCTCACTTGCGTGGGTAGGCCTAGCGCCGGCGACAGGAAACACCCCAAAGCGCAACGTGGACACATCCTACATTTTGGAAAAAAACAGAGGTGTTTTTTGCGAAGTGCCTACCTGTAGATTTTGGCCTCTAGCTCAGCCGGCACCTAGGGAAACCTACCAAACCTGTGCATTTCTGAAAACTAGAGACCTAGGGGAATCCAAGGAGGGGTGACTTGCGGGGCTCGGACCAGGTTCTGTTACCCAGAATCCTTTGCAAACCTCAAAATTTGGCTAAAAAAACACATGTTCCTCACATTTCTGTGGCAGAAAGTTCTGGAATCTGAGAGGAGCTACAAATGTCCTTCCACCCAGCGTTCCCCCAAGTCTCCCGATAAAAATGATACCTCACTTGCGTGGGTAGGCCTAGCGCCGGCGACAGGAAACACCCCAAAGCGCAACGTGGACACATCCTAAATTTTGGAAAAAAACAGAGGTGTTTTTTGCGAAGTGCCTACCTGTAGATTTTGGCCTCTAGCTCAGCCGGCACCTAGGGAAACCTACCAAACCTGTGCATTTCTGAAAACTAGAGACCTAGGGGAATCCAAGGAGGGGTGACTTGCGGGGCTCGGACCAGGTTCTGTTACCCAGAATCCTTTGCAAACCTCAAAATTTGGCTAAAAAAACACATGTTCCTCACATTTCTGTGGCAGAAAGTTCTGGAATCTGAGAGGAGCTACAAATTGCCTTCCACCCAGCGTTCCCCCAAGTCTCCCGATAAAAATGATACCTCACTTGCGTGGGTAGGCCTAGCGCCGGCGACAGGAAACACCCCAAAGCGCAACGTGGACACATCCTAAATTTTGGAAAAAAACAGAGGTGTTTTTTGCGAAGTGCCTACCTGTAGATTTTGGCCTCTAGCTCAGCCGGCACCTAGGGAAACCTACCAAACCTGTGCATTTCTGAAAACTAGAGACCTAGGGGAATCCAAGGAGGGGTGACTTGCGGGGCTCGGACCAGGTTCTGTTACCCAGAATCCTTTGCAAACCTCAAAATTTGGCTAAAAAAACACATGTTCCTCACATTTCTGTGGCAGAAAGTTCTGTAATCTGAGAGGAGCTACAAATTTCCTTCCACCCAGCGTTCCCCCAAGTCTCCCGATAAAAATGATACCTCACTTGCGTGGGTAGGCCTAGCGCCGGCGACAGGAAACACCCCAAAGCGCAACGTGGACACATCCTAAATTTTGGAAAAAAACAGAGGTGTTTTTTGCGAAGTGCCTACCTGTAGATTTTGGCCTCTAGCTCAGCCGGCACCTAGGGAAACCTACCAAACCTGTGCATTTCTGAAAACTAGAGACCTAGGGGAATCCAAGGAGGGGTGACTTGCGGGGCTCGGACCAGGTTCTGTTACCCAGAATCCTTTGCAAACCTCAAAATTTGGCTAAAAAAACACATGTTCCTCACATTTCTGTGGCAGAAAGTTCTGTAATCTGAGAGGAGCTACAAATTTCCTTCCACCCAGCGTTCCCCCAAGTCTCCCGATAAAAATGATACCTCACTTGCGTGGGTAGGCCTAGCGCCGGCGACAGGAAACACCCCAAAGCGCAACGTGGACACATCCTACATTTTGGAAAAAAACAGAGGTGTTTTTTGCGAAGTGCCTACCTGTAGATTTTGGCCTCTAGCTCAGCCGGCACCTAGGGAAACCTACCAAACCTGTGCATTTCTGAAAACTAGAGACCTAGGGGAATCCAAGGAGGGGTGACTTGCGGGGCTCGGACCAGGTTCTGTTACCCAGAATCCTTTGCAAACCTCAAAATTTGGCTAAAAAAACACATGTTCCTCACATTTCTGTGGCAGAAAGTTCTGGAATCTGAGAGGAGCTACAAATGTCCTTCCACCCAGCGTTCCCCCAAGTCTCCCGATAAAAATGATACCTCACTTGCGTGGGTAGGCCTAGCGCCGGCGACAGGAAACACCCCAAAGCGCAACGTGGACACATCCTAAATTTTGGAAAAAAACAGAGGTGTTTTTTGCGAAGTGCCTACCTGTAGATTTTGGCCTCTAGCTCAGCCGGCACCTAGGGAAACCTACCAAACCTGTGCATTTCTGAAAACTAGAGACCTAGGGGAATCCAAGGAGGGGTGACTTGCGGGGCTCGGACCAGGTTCTGTTACCCAGAATCCTTTGCAAACCTCAAAATTTGGCTAAAAAAACACATGTTCCTCACATTTCTGTGGCAGAAAGTTCTGGAATCTGAGAGGAGCTACAAATTGCCTTCCACCCAGCGTTCCCCCAAGTCTCCCGATAAAAATGATACCTCACTTGCGTGGGTAGGCCTAGCGCCGGCGACAGGAAACACCCCAAAGCGCAACGTGGACACATCCTAAATTTTGGAAAAAAACAGAGGTGTTTTTTGCGAAGTGCCTACCTGTAGATTTTGGCCTCTAGCTCAGCCGGCACCTAGGGAAACCTACCAAACCTGTGCATTTCTGAAAACTAGAGACCTAGGGGAATCCAAGGAGGGGTGACTTGCGGGGCTCGGACCAGGTTCTGTTACCCAGAATCCTTTGCAAACCTCAAAATTTGGCTAAAAAAACACATGTTCCTCACATTTCTGTGGCAGAAAGTTCTGTAATCTGAGAGGAGCTACAAATTTCCTTCCACCCAGCGTTCCCCCAAGTCTCCCGATAAAAATGATACCTCACTTGCGTGGGTAGGCCTAGCGCCGGCGACAGGAAACACCCCAAAGCGCAACGTGGACACATCCTAAATTTTGGAAAAAAACAGAGGTGTTTTTTGCGAAGTGCCTACCTGTAGATTTTGGCCTCTAGCTCAGCCGGCACCTAGGGAAACCTACCAAACCTGTGCATTTCTGAAAACTAGAGACCTAGGGGAATCCAAGGAGGGGTGACTTGCGGGGCTCGGACCAGGTTCTGTTACCCAGAATCCTTTGCAAACCTCAAAATTTGGCTAAAAAAACACATGTTCCTCACATTTCTGTGGCAGAAAGTTCTGTAATCTGAGAGGAGCTACAAATTTCCTTCCACCCAGCGTTCCCCCAAGTCTCCCGATAAAAATGATACCTCACTTGCGTGGGTAGGCCTAGCGCTGGCGACAGGAAACACCCCAAAGCGCAACGTGGACACATCCTAAATTTTGGAAAAAAACAGAGGTGTTTTTTGCGAAGTGCCTACCTGTAGATTTTGGCCTCTAGCTCAGCCGGCACCTAGGGAAACCTACCAAACCTGTGCATTTCTGAAAACTAGAGACCTAGGGGAATCCAAGGAGGGGTGACTTGCGGGGCTCGGACCAGGTTCTGTTACCCAGAATCCTTTGCAAACCTCAAAATTTGGCTAAAAAAACACATGTTCCTCACATTTCTGTGGCAGAAAGTTCTGTAATCTGAGAGGAGCTACAAATTTCCTTCCACCCAGCGTTCCCCCAAGTCTCCCGATAAAAATGATACCTCACTTGCGTGGGTAGGCCTAGCGCCGGCGACAGGAAACACCCCAAAGCGCAACGTGGACACATCCTACATTTTGGAAAAAAACAGAGGTGTTTTTTGCGAAGTGCCTACCTGTAGATTTTGGCCTCTAGCTCAGCCGGCACCTAGGGAAACCTACCAAACCTGTGCATTTCTGAAAACTAGAGACCTAGGGGAATCCAAGGAGGGGTGACTTGCGGGGCTCGGACCAGGTTCTGTTACCCAGAATCCTTTGCAAACCTCAAAATTTGGCTAAAAAAACACATGTTCCTCACATTTCTGTGGCAGAAAGTTCTGGAATCTGAGAGGAGCTACAAATTGCCTTCCACCCAGCGTTCCCCCAAGTCTCCCGATAAAAATGATACCTCACTTGCGTGGGTAGGCCTAGCGCCGGCGACAGGAAACACCCCAAAGCGCAACGTGGACACATCCTAAATTTTGGAAAAAAACAGAGGTGTTTTTTGCGAAGTGCCTACCTGTAGATTTTGGCCTCTAGCTCAGCCGGCACCTAGGGAAACCTACCAAACCTGTGCATTTCTGAAAACTAGAGACCTAGGGGAATCCAAGGAGGGGTGACTTGCGGGGCTCGGACCAGGTTCTGTTACCCAGAATCCTTTGCAAACCTCAAAATTTGGCTAAAAAAACACATGTTCCTCACATTTCTGTGGCAGAAAGTTCTGGAATCTGAGAGGAGCTACAAATGTCCTTCCACCCAGCGTTCCCCCAAGTCTCCTGATAAAAATGATACCTCACTTGCGTGGGTAGGCCTAGCGCCGGCGACAGGAAACACCCCAAAGCGCAACGTGGACACATCCCAAATTTTGGAAAAAAACAGAGGTGTTTTTTGCGAAGTGCCTACCTGTAGATTTTGGCCTCTAGCTCAGCCGGCACCTAGGGAAACCTACCAAACCTGTGCATTTCTGAAAACTAGAGACCTAGGGGAATCCAAGGAGGGGTGACTTGCGGGGCTCGGACCAGGTTCTGTTACCCAGAATCCTTTGCAAACCTCAAAATTTGGCTAAAAAAACACATGTTCCTCACATTTCTGTGGCAGAAAGTTCTGGAATCTGAGAGGAGCTACAAATTGCCTTCCACCCAGCGTTCCCCCAAGTCTCCCGATAAAAATGATACCTCACTTGCGTGGGTAGGCCTAGCGCCGGCGACAGGAAACACCCCAAAGCGCAACGTGGACACATCCTAAATTTTGGAAAAAAACAGAGGTGTTTTTTGCGAAGTGCCTACCTGTAGATTTTGGCCTCTAGCTCAGCCGGCACCTAGGGAAACCTACCAAACCTGTGCATTTCTGAAAACTAGACACCTAGGGGAATCCAAGGAGGGGTGACTTGCGGGGCTCGGACCAGGTTCTGTTACCCAGAATCCTTTGCAAACCTCAAAATTTGGCTAAAAAAACACATGTTCCTCACATTTCTGTGGCAGAAAGTTCTGGAATCTGAGAGGAGCTACAAATTTCCTTCCACCCAGCGTTCCCCCAAGTCTCCCGATAAAAATGATACCTCACTTGCGTGGGTAGGCCTAGCGCCGGCGACAGGAAACACCCCAAAGCGCAACGTGGACACATCCTAAATTTTGGAAAAAAACAGAGGTGTTTTTTGCGAAGTGCCTACCTGTAGATTTTGGCCTCTAGCTCAGCCGGCACCTAGGGAAACCTACCAAACCTGTGCATTTCTGAAAACTAGAGACCTAGGGGAATCCAAGGAGGGGTGACTTGCGGGGCTCGGACCAGGTTCTGTTACCCAGAATCCTTTGCAAACCTCAAAATTTGGCTAAAAAAACACATGTTCCTCACATTTCTGTGGCAGAAAGTTCTGTAATCTGAGAGGAGCTACAAATTTCCTTCCACCCAGCGTTCCCCCAAGTCTCCCGATAAAAATGATACCTCACTTGCGTGGGTAGGCCTAGCGCCGGCGACAGGAAACACCCCAAAGCGCAACATGGACACATCCTACATTTTGGAAAAAAAACAGAGGTGTTTTTTGCGAAGTGCCTACCTGTAGATTTTGGCCTCTAGCTCAGCCGGCACCTAGGGAAACCTACCAAACCTGTGCATTTCTGAAAACTAGAGACCTAGGGGAATCCAAGGAGGGGTGACTTGCGGGGCTCGGACCAGGTTCTGTTACCCAGAATCCTTTGCAAACCTCAAAATTTGGCTAAAAAAACACATGTTCCTCACATTTCTGTGGCAGAAAGTTCTGGAATCTGAGAGGAGCTACAAATTTCCTTCCACCCAGCGTTCCCCCAAGTCTCCCGATAAAAATGATACCTCACTTGCGTGGGTAGGCCTAGCGCCGGCGACAGGAAACACCCCAAAGCGCAACGTGGACACATCCTAAATTTTGGAAAAAAACAGAGGTGTTTTTTGCGAAGTGCCTACCTGTAGATTTTGGCCTCTAGCTCAGCCGGCACCTAGGGAAACCTACCAAACCTGTGCATTTCTGAAAACTAGAGACCTAGGGGAATCCAAGGAGGGGTGACTTGCGGGGCTCGGACCAGGTTCTGTTACCCAGAATCCTTTGCAAACCTCAAAATTTGGCTAAAAAAACACATGTTCCTCACATTTCTGTGGCAGAAAGTTCTGTAATCTGAGAGGAGCTACAAATTTCCTTCCACCCAGCGTTCCCCCAAGTCTCCCGATAAAAATGATACCTCACTTGCGTGGGTAGGCCTAGCGCCGGCGACAGGAAACACCCCAAAGCGCAACGTGGACACATCCTAAATTTTGGAAAAAAACAGAGGTGTTTTTTGCGAAGTGCCTACCTGTAGATTTTGGCCTCTAGCTCAGCCGGCACCTAGGGAAACCTACCAAACCTGTGCATTTCTGAAAACTAGAGACCTAGGGGAATCCAAGGAGGGGTGACTTGCGGGGCTCGGACCAGGTTCTGTTACCCAGAATCCTTTGCAAACCTCAAAATTTGGCTAAAAAAACACATGTTCCTCACATTTCTGTGGCAGAAAGTTCTGGAATCTGAGAGGAGCTACAAATTGCCTTCCACCCAGCGTTCCCCCAAGTCTCCCGATAAAAATGATACCTCACTTGCGTGGGTAGGCCTAGCGCCGGCGACAGGAAACACCCCAAAGCGCAACGTGGACACATCCTAAATTTTGGAAAAAAACAGAGGTGTTTTTTGCGAAGTGCCTACCTGTAGATTTTGGCCTCTAGCTCAGCCGGCACCTAGGGAAACCTACCAAACCTGTGCATTTCTGAAAACTAGAGACCTAGGGGAATCCAAGGAGGGGTGACTTGCGGGGCTCGGACCAGGTTCTGTTACCCAGAATCCTTTGCAAACCTCAAAATTTGGCTAAAAAAACACATGTTCCTCACATTTCTGTGGCAGAAAGTTCTGGAATCTGAGAGGAGCTACAAATTGCCTTCCACCCAGCGTTCCCCCAAGTCTCCCGATAAAAATGATACCTCACTTGCGTGGGTAGGCCTAGCGCCGGCGACAGGAAACACCCCAAAGCGCAACGTGGACACATCCTAAATTTTGGAAAAAAACAGAGGTGTTTTTTGCGAAGTGCCTACCTGTAGATTTTGGCCTCTAGCTCAGCCGGCACCTAGGGAAACCTACCAAACCTGTGCATTTCTGAAAACTAGAGACCTAGGGGAATCCAAGGAGGGGTGACTTGCGGGGCTCGGACCAGGTTCTGTTACCCAGAATCCTTTGCAAACCTCAAAATTTGGCTAAAAAAACACATGTTCCTCACATTTCTGTGGCAGAAAGTTCTGGAATCTGAGAGGAGCTACAAATTGCCTTCCACCCAGCGTTCCCCCAAGTCTCCCGATAAAAATGATACCTCACTTGCGTGGGTAGGCCTAGCGCCGGCGACAGGAAACACCCCAAAGCGCAACGTGAACACATCCTAAATTTTGGAAAAAAACAGAGGTGTTTTTTGCGAAGTGCCTACCTGTAGATTTTGGCCTCTAGCTCAGCCGGCACCTAGGGAAACCTACCAAACCTGTGCATTTCTGAAAACTAGACACCTAGGGGAATCCAAGGAGGGGTGACTTGCGGGGCTCGGACCAGGTTCTGTTACCCAGAATCCTTTGCAAACCTCAAAATTTGGCTAAAAAAACACATGTTCCTCACATTTCTGTGGCAGAAAGTTCTGGAATCTGAGAGGAGCTACAAATTTCCTTCCACCCAGCGTTCCCCCAAGTCTCCCGATAAAAATGATACCTCACTTGCGTGGGTAGGCCTAGCGCCGGCGACAGGAAACACCCCAAAGCGCAACGTGGACACATCCTAAATTTTGGAAAAAAACAGAGGTGTTTTTTGCGAAGTGCCTACCTGTAGATTTTGGCCTCTAGCTCAGCCGGCACCTAGGGAAACCTACCAAACCTGTGCATTTCTGAAAACTAGAGACCTAGGGGAATCCAAGGAGGGGTGACTTGCGGGGCTCGGACCAGGTTCTGTTACCCAGAATCCTTTGCAAACCTCAAAATTTGGCTAAAAAAACACATGTTCCTCACATTTCTGTGGCAGAAAGTTCTGGAATCTGAGAGGAGCTACAAATGTCCTTCCACCCAGCGTTCCCCCAAGTCTCCCGATAAAAATGATACCTCACTTGCGTGGGTAGGCCTAGCGCCGGCGACAGGAAACACCCCAAAGCGCAACGTGGACACATCCTAAATTTTGGAAAAAAACAGAGGTGTTTTTTGCGAAGTGCCTACCTGTAGATTTTGGCCTCTAGCTCAGCCGGCACCTAGGGAAACCTACCAAACCTGTGCATTTCTGAAAACTAGAGACCTAGGGGAATCCAAGGAGGGGTGACTTGCGGGGCTCGGACCAGGTTCTGTTACCCAGAATCCTTTGCAAACCTCAAAATTTGGCTAAAAAAACACATGTTCCTCACATTTCTGTGGCAGAAAGTTCTGTAATCTGAGAGGAGCTACAAATTTCCTTCCACCCAGCGTTCCCCCAAGTCTCCCGATAAAAATGATACCTCACTTGCGTGGGTAGGCCTAGCGCCGGCGACAGGAAACACCCCAAAGCGCAACATGGACACATCCTACATTTTGGAAAAAAACAGAGGTGTTTTTTGCGAAGTGCCTACCTGTAGATTTTGGCCTCTAGCTCAGCCGGCACCTAGGGAAACCTACCAAACCTGTGCATTTCTGAAAACTAGAGACCTAGGGGAATCCAAGGAGGGGTGACTTGCGGGGCTCGGACCAGGTTCTGTTACCCAGAATCCTTTGCAAACCTCAAAATTTGGCTAAAAAAACACATGTTCCTCACATTTCTGTGGCAGAAAGTTCTGGAATCTGAGAGGAGCTACAAATGTCCTTCCACCCAGCGTTCCCCCAAGTCTCCCGATAAAAATGATACCTCACTTGCGTGGGTAGGCCTAGCGCCGGCGACAGGAAACACCCCAAAGCGCAACGTGGACACATCCCAAATTTTGGAAAAAAACAGAGGTGTTTTTTGCGAAGTGCCTACCTGTAGATTTTGGCCTCTAGCTCAGCCGGCACCTAGGGAAACCTACCAAACCTGTGCATTTCTGAAAACTAGAGACCTAGGGGAATCCAAGGAGGGGTGACTTGCGGGGCTCGGACCAGGTTCTGTTACCCAGAATCCTTTGCAAACCTCAAAATTTGGCTAAAAAAACACATGTTCCTCACATTTCTGTGGCAGAAAGTTCTGGAATCTGAGAGGAGCTACAAATGTCCTTCCACCCAGCGTTCCCCCAAGTCTCCCGATAAAAATGATACCTCACTTGCGTGGGTAGGCCTAGCGCCGGCGACAGGAAACACCCCAAAGCGCAACGTGGACACATCCTAAATTTTGGAAAAAAACAGAGGTGTTTTTTGCGAAGTGCCTACCTGTAGATTTTGGCCTCTAGCTCAGCCGGCACCTAGGGAAACCTACCAAACCTGTGCATTTCTGAAAACTAGACACCTAGGGGAATCCAAGGAGGGGTGACTTGCGGGGCTCGGACCAGGTTCTGTTACCCAGAATCCTTTGCAAACCTCAAAATTTGGCTAAAAAAACACATGTTCCTCACATTTCTGTGGCAGAAAGTTCTGGAATCTGAGAGGAGCTACAAATGTCCTTCCACCCAGCGTTCCCCCAAGTCTCCCGATAAAAATGATACCTCACTTGCGTGGGTAGGCCTAGCGCCGGCGACAGGAAACACCCCAAAGCGCAACGTGGACACATCCTAAATTTTTGAAAAAAACAGAGGTGTTTTTTGCGAAGTGCCTACCTGTAGATTTTGGCCTCTAGCTCAGCCGGCACCTAGGGAAACCTACCAAACCTGTGCATTTCTGAAAACTAGAGACCTAGGGGAATCCAAGGAGGGGTGACTTGCGGGGCTCGGACCAGGTTCTGTTACCCAGAATCCTTTGCAAACCTCAAAATTTGGCTAAAAAAACACATGTTCCTCACATTTCTGTGGCAGAAAGTTCTGGAATCTGAGAGGAGCTACAAATTGCCTTCCACCCAGCGTTCCCCCAAGTCTCCCGATAAAAATGATACCTCACTTGCGTGGGTAGGCCTAGCGCCGGCGACAGGAAACACCCCAAAGCGCAACGTGGACACATCCTAAATTTTGGAAAAAAACAGAGGTGTTTTTTGCGAAGTGCCTACCTGTAGATTTTGGCCTCTAGCTCAGCCGGCACCTAGGGAAACCTACCAAACCTGTGCATTTCTGAAAACTAGAGACCTAGGGGAATCCAAGGAGGGGTGACTTGCGGGGCTCGGACCAGGTTCTGTTACCCAGAATCCTTTGCAAACCTCAAAATTTGGCTAAAAAAACACATGTTCCTCACATTTCTGTGGCAGAAAGTTCTGTAATCTGAGAGGAGCTACAAATTTCCTTCCACCCAGCGTTCCCCCAAGTCTCCCGATAAAAATGATACCTCACTTGCGTGGGTAGGCCTAGCGCCGGCGACAGGAAACACCCCAAAGCGCAACGTGGACACATCCTACATTTTGGAAAAAAACAGAGGTGTTTTTTGCGAAGTGCCTACCTGTAGATTTTGGCCTCTAGCTCAGCCGGCACCTAGGGAAACCTACCAAACCTGTGCATTTCTGAAAACTAGAGACCTAGGGGAATCCAAGGAGGGGTGACTTGCGGGGCTCGGACCAGGTTCTGTTACCCAGAATCCTTTGCAAACCTCAAAATTTGGCTAAAAAAACACATGTTCCTCACATTTCTGTGGCAGAAAGTTCTGGAATCTGAGAGGAGCTACAAATGTCCTTCCACCCAGCGTTCCCCCAAGTCTCCCGATAAAAATGATACCTCACTTGCGTGGGTAGGCCTAGCGCCGGCGACAGGAAACACCCCAAAGCGCAACGTGGACACATCCTAAATTTTGGAAAAAAACAGAGGTGTTTTTTGCGAAGTGCCTACCTGTAGATTTTGGCCTCTAGCTCAGCCGGCACCTAGGGAAACCTACCAAACCTGTGCATTTCTGAAAACTAGAGACCTAGGGGAATCCAAGGAGGGGTGACTTGCGGGGCTCGGACCAGGTTCTGTTACCCAGAATCCTTTGCAAACCTCAAAATTTGGCTAAAAAAACACATGTTCCTCACATTTCTGTGGCAGAAAGTTCTGGAATCTGAGAGGAGCTACAAATTGCCTTCCACCCAGCGTTCCCCCAAGTCTCCCGATAAAAATGATACCTCACTTGCGTGGGTAGGCCTAGCGCCGGCGACAGGAAACACCCCAAAGCGCAACGTGGACACATCCTAAATTTTGGAAAAAAACAGAGGTGTTTTTTGCGAAGTGCCTACCTGTAGATTTTGGCCTCCAGCTCAGCCGGCACCTAGGGAAACCTACCAAACCTGTGCATTTCTGAAAACTAGAGACCTAGGGGAATCCAAGGAGGGGTGACTTGCGGGGCTCGGACCAGGTTCTGTTACCCAGAATCCTTTGCAAACCTCAAAATTTGGCTAAAAAAACACATGTTCCTCACATTTCTGTGGCAGAAAGTTCTGTAATCTGAGAGGAGCTACAAATTTCCTTCCACCCAGCGTTCCCCCAAGTCTCCCGATAAAAATGATACCTCACTTGCGTGGGTAGGCCTAGCGCCGGCGACAGGAAACACCCCAAAGCGCAACGTGGACACATCCTAAATTTTGGAAAAAAACAGAGGTGTTTTTTGCGAAGTGCCTACCTGTAGATTTTGGCCTCTAGCTCAGCCGGCACCTAGGGAAACCTACCAAACCTGTGCATTTCTGAAAACTAGAGACCTAGGGGAATCCAAGGAGGGGTGACTTGCGGGGCTCGGACCAGGTTCTGTTACCCAGAATCCTTTGCAAACCTCAAAATTTGGCTAAAAAAACACATGTTCCTCACATTTCTGTGCCAGAAAGTTCTGTAATCTGAGAGGAGCTACAAATTTCCTTCCACCCAGCGTTCCCCCAAGTCTCCCGATAAAAATGATACCTCACTTGCGTGGGTAGGCCTAGCGCCGGCGACAGGAAACACCCCAAAGCGCAACGTGGACACATCCTACATTTTGGAAAAAAACAGAGGTGTTTTTTGCGAAGTGCCTACCTGTAGATTTTGGCCTCTAGCTCAGCCGGCACCTAGGGAAACCTACCAAACCTGTGCATTTCTGAAAACTAGAGACCTAGGGGAATCCAAGGAGGGGTGACTTGCGGGGCTCGGACCAGGTTCTGTTACCCAGAATCCTTTGCAAACCTCAAAATTTGGCTAAAAAAACACATGTTCCTCACATTTCTGTGGCAGAAAGTTCTGGAATCTGAGAGGAGCTACAAATGTCCTTCCACCCAGCGTTCCCCCAAGTCTCCCGATAAAAATGATACCTCACTTGCGTGGGTAGGCCTAGCGCCGGCGACAGGAAACACCCCAAAGCGCAACGTGGACACATCCTAAATTTTGGAAAAAAACAGAGGTGTTTTTTGCGAAGTGCCTACCTGTAGATTTTGGCCTCTAGCTCAGCCGGCACCTAGGGAAACCTACCAAACCTGTGCATTTCTGAAAACTAGAGACCTAGGGGAATCCAAGGAGGGGTGACTTGCGGGGCTCGGACCAGGTTCTGTTACCCAGAATCCTTTGCAAACCTCAAAATTTGGCTAAAAAAACACATGTTCCTCACATTTCTGTGGCAGAAAGTTCTGGAATCTGAGAGGAGCTACAAATTGCCTTCCACCCAGCGTTCCCCCAAGTCTCCCGATAAAAATGATACCTCACTTGCGTGGGTAGGCCTAGCGCCGGCGACAGGAAACACCCCAAAGCGCAACGTGGACACATCCTAAATTTTGGAAAAAAACAGAGGTGTTTTTTGCGAAGTGCCTACCTGTAGATTTTGGCCTCTAGCTCAGCCGGCACCTAGGGAAACCTACCAAACCTGTGCATTTCTGAAAACTAGAGACCTAGGGGAATCCAAGGAGGGGTGACTTGCGGGGCTCGGACCAGGTTCTGTTACCCAGAATCCTTTGCAAACCTCAAAATTTGGCTAAAAAAACACATGTTCCTCACATTTCTGTGGCAGAAAGTTCTGTAATCTGAGAGGAGCTACAAATTTCCTTCCACCCAGCGTTCCCCCAAGTCTCCCGATAAAAATGATACCTCACTTGCGTAGGTAGGCCTAGCGCCGGCGACAGGAAACACCCCAAAGCGCAACTTGGACACATCCTACATTTTGGAAAAAAACAGAGGTGTTTTTTGCGAAGTGCCTACCTGTAGATTTCGGCCTCTAGCTCAGCCGGCACCTAGGGAAACCTACCAAACCTGTGCATTTCTGAAAACTAGAGACCTAGGGGAATCCAAGGAGGGGTGACTTGCGGGGCTCGGACCAGGTTCTGTTACCCAGAATCCTTTGCAAACCTCAAAATTTGGCTAAAAAAACACATGTTCCTCACATTTCTGTGGCAGAAAGTTCTGGAATCTGAGAGGAGCCTCAAATGTCCTTCCACCCAGCGTTCCCCCAAGTCTCCCGATAAAAATGATACCTCACTTGCGTGGGTAGGCCTAGCGCCGGCGACAGGAAACACCCCAAAGCGCAACGTGGACACATCCTAAATTTTGGAAAAAAACAGAGGTGTTTTTTGCGAAGTGCCTACCTGTAGATTTTGGCCTCTAGCTCAGCCGGCACCTAGGGAAACCTACCAAACCTGTGCATTTCTGAAAACTAGAGACCTAGGGGAATCCAAGGAGGGGTGACTTGCGGGGCTCGGACCAGGTTCTGTTACCCAGAATCCTTTGCAAACCTCAAAATTTGGCTAAAAAAACACATGTTCCTCACATTTCTGTGGCAGAAAGTTCTGGAATCTGAGAGGAGCTACAAATTTCCTTCCACCCAGCGTTCCCCCAAGTCTCCCGATAAAAATGATACCTCACTTGCGTGGGTAGGCCTAGCGACGGCGACAGGAAACACCCCAAAGCGCAACGTGGACACATCCTAAATTTTTGAAAAAAACAGAGGTGTTTTTTGCGAAGTGCCTACCTGTAGATTTTGGCCTCTAGCTCAGCCGGCACCTAGGGAAACCTACCAAACCTGTGCATTTCTGAAAACTAGAGACCTAGGGGAATCCAAGGAGGGGTGACTTGCGGGGCTCGGACCAGGTTCTGTTACCCAGAATCCTTTGCAAACCTCAAAATTTGGCTAAAAAAACACATGTTCCTCACATTTCTGTGGCAGAAAGTTCTGGAATCTGAGAGGAGCTACAAATTGCCTTCCACCCAGCGTTCCCCCAAGTCTCCCGATAAAAATGATACCTCACTTGCGTGGGTAGGCCTAGCGCCGGCGACAGGAAACACCCCAAAGCGCAACGTGGACACATCCTAAATTTTGGAAAAAAACAGAGGTGTTTTTTGCGAAGTGCCTACCTGTAGATTTTGGCCTCTAGCTCAGCCGGCACCTAGGGAAACCTACCAAACCTGTGCATTTCTGAAAACTAGAGACCTAGGGGAATCTAAGGAGGGGTGACTTGCGGGGCTCGGACCAGGTTCTGTTACCCAGAATCCTTTGCAAACCTCAAAATTTGGCTAAAAAAACACATGTTCCTCACATTTCTGTGGCAGAAAGTTCTGTAATCTGAGAGGAGCTACAAATTTCCTTCCACCCAGCGTTCCCCCAAGTCTCCCGATAAAAATGATACCTCACTTGCGTGGGTAGGCCTAGCGCCGGCGACAGGAAACACCCCAAAGCGCAACATGGACACATCCTACATTTTGGAAAAAAACAGAGGTGTTTTTTGCGAAGTGCCTACCTGTAGATTTTGGCCTCTAGCTCAGCCGGCACCTAGGGAAACCTACCAAACCTGTGCATTTCTGAAAACTAGAGACCTAGGGGAATCCAAGGAGGGGTGACTTGCGGGGCTCGGACCAGGTTCTGTTACCCAGAATCCTTTGCAAACCTCAAAATTTGGCTAAAAAAACACATGTTCCTCACATTTCTGTGGCAGAAAGTTCTGGAATCTGAGAGGAGCTACAAATGTCCTTCCACCCAGCGTTCCCCCAAGTCTCCCGATAAAAATGATACCTCACTTGCGTGGGTAGGCCTAGCGCCGGCGACAGGAAACACCCCAAAGCGCAACGTGGACACATCCTAAATTTTGGAAAAAAACAGAGGTGTTTTTTGCGAAGTGCCTACCTGTAGATTTTGGCCTCTAGCTCAGCCGGCACCTAGGGAAACCTACCAAACCTGTGCATTTCTGAAAACTAGAGACCTAGGGGAATCCAAGGAGGGGTGACTTGCGGGGCTCGGACCAGGTTCTGTTACCCAGAATCCTTTGCAAACCTCAAAATTTGGCTAAAAAAACACATGTTCCTCACATTTCTGTGGCAGAAAGTTCTGGAATCTGAGAGGAGCTACAAATTGCCTTCCACCCAGCGTTCCCCCAAGTCTCCCGATAAGAATGATACCTCACTTGCGTGGGTAGGCCTAGCGCCGGCGACAGGAAACACCCCAAAGCGCAACGTGGACACATCCTAAATTTTGGAAAAAAACAGAGGTGTTTTTTGCGAAGTGCCTACCTGTAGATTTTGGCCTCTAGCTCAGCCGGCACCTAGGGAAACCTACCAAACCTGTGCATTTCTGAAAACTAGACACCTAGGGGAATCCAAGGAGGGGTGACTTGCGGGGCTCGGACCAGGTTCTGTTACCCAGAATCCTTTGCAAACCTCAAAATTTGGCTAAAAAAACACATGTTCCTCACATTTCTGTGGCAGAAAGTTCTGGAATCTGAGAGGAGCTACAAATTTCCTTCCACCCAGCGTTCCCCCAAGTCTCCCGATAAAAATGATACCTCACTTGCGTGGGTAGGCCTAGCGCCGGCGACAGGAAACACCCCAAAGCGCAACGTGGACACATCCTAAATTTTTGAAAAAAACAGAGGTGTTTTTTGCGAAGTGCCTACCTGTAGATTTTGGCCTCTAGCTCAGCCTGCACCTAGGGAAACCTACCAAACCTGTGCATTTCTGAAAACTAGAGACCTAGGGGAATACAAGGAGGGGTGACTTGCGGGGCTCGGACCAGGTTCTGTTACCCAGAATCCTTTGCAAACCTCAAAATTTGGCTAAAAAAACACATGTTCCTCACATTTCTGTGGCAGAAAGTTCTGGAATCTGAGAGGAGCTACAAATTGCCTTCCACCCAGCGTTCCCCCAAGTCTCCCGATAAAAATGATACCTCACTTGCGTGGGTAGGCCTAGCGCCGGCGACAGGAAACACCCCAAAGCGCAACGTGGACACATCCTAAATTTTGGAAAAAAACAGAGGTGTTTTTTGCGAAGTGCCTACCTGTAGATTTTGGCCTCTAGCTCAGCCGGCACCTAGGGAAACCTACCAAACCTGTGCATTTCTGAAAACTAGAGACCTAGGGGAATCCAAGGAGGGGTGACTTGCGGGGCTCGGACCAGGTTCTGTTACCCAGAATCCTTTGCAAACCTCAAAATTTGGCTAAAAAAACACATGTTCCTCACATTTCTGTGGCAGAAAGTTCTGTAATCTGAGAGGAGCTACAAATTTCCTTCCACCCAGCGTTCCCCCAAGTCTCCCGATAAAAATGATACCTCACTTGCGTGGGTAGGCCTAGCGCCGGCGACAGGAAACACCCCAAAGCGCAACGTGGACACATCCTACATTTTGGAAAAAAACAGAGGTGTTTTTTGCGAAGTGCCTACCTGTAGATTTTGGCCTCTAGCTCAGCCGGCACCTAGGGAAACCTACCAAACCTGTGCATTTCTGAAAACTAGAGACCTAGGGGAATCCAAGGAGGGGTGACTTGCGGGGCTCGGACCAGGTTCTGTTACCCAGAATCCTTTGCAAACCTCAAAATTTGGCTAAAAAAACACATGTTCCTCAAATTTCTGTGGCAGAAAGTTCTGGAATCTGAGAGGAGCTACAAATGTCCTTCCACCCAGCGTTCCCCCAAGTCTCCCGATAAAAATGATACCTCACTTGCGTGGGTAGGCCTAGCGCCGGCGACAGGAAACACCCCAAAGCGCAACGTGGACACATCCTAAATTTTGGAAAAAAACAGAGGTGTTTTTTGCGAAGTGCCTACCTGTAGATTTTGGCCTCTAGCTCAGCCGGCACCTAGGGAAACCTACCAAACCTGTGCATTTCTGAAAACTAGAGACCTAGGGGAATCCAAGGAGGGGTGACTTGCGGGGCTCGGACCAGGTTCTGTTACCCAGAATCCTTTGCAAACCTCAAAATTTGGCTAAAAAAACACATGTTCCTCACATTTCTGTGGCAGAAAGTTCTGGAATCTGAGAGGAGCTACAAATTGCCTTCCACCCAGCGTTCCCCCAAGTCTCCCGATAAAAATGATACCTCACTTGCGTGGGTAGGCCTAGCGCCGGCGACAGGAAACACCCCAAAGCGCAACGTGGACACATCCTAAATTTTGGAAAAAAACAGAGGTGTTTTTTGCGAAGTGCCTACCTGTAGATTTTGGCCTCTAGCTCAGCCGGCACCTAGGGAAACCTACCAAACCTGTGCATTTCTGAAAACTAGAGACCTAGGGGAATCAAAGGAGGGGTGACTTGCGGGGCTCGGACCAGGTTCTGTTACCCAGAATCCTTTGCAAACCTCAAAATTTGGCTAAAAAAACACATGTTCCTCACATTTCTGTGGCAGAAAGTTCTGGAATCTGAGAGGAGCTACAAATGTCCTTCCACCCAGCGTTCCCCCAAGTCTCCCGATAAAAATGATACCTCACTTGCGTGGGTAGGCCTAGCGCCCGCGACAGGAAACACCCCAAAGCGCAACGTGGACACATCCTAAATTTTGGAAAAAAACAGAGGTGTTTTTTGCGAAGTGCCTACCTGTAGATTTTGGCCTCTAGCTCAGCCGGCACCTAGGGAAACCTACCAAACCTGTGCATTTCTGAAAACTAGAGACCTAGGGGAATCCAAGGAGGGGTGACTTGCGGGGCTCGGACCAGGTTCTGTTACCCAGAATCCTTTGCAAACCTCAAAATTTGGCTAAAAAATCACATGTTCCTCACATTTCTGTGGCAGAAAGTTCTGGAATCTGAGAGGAGCTACAAATTGCCTTCCACCCAGCGTTCCCCCAAGTCTCCCGATAAAAATGATACCTCACTTGCGTGGGTAGGCCTAGCGCCGGCGACAGGAAACACCCCAAAGCGCAACGTGGACACATCCTAAATTTTGGAAAAAAACAGAGGTGTTTTTTGCGAAGTGCCTACCTGTAGATTTTGGCCTCTAGCTCAGCCGGCACCTAGGGAAACCTACCAAACCTGTGCATTTCTGAAAACTAGAGACCTAGGGGAATCCAAGGAGGGGTGACTTGCGGGGCTCGGACCAGGTTCTGTTACCCAGAATCCTTTGCAAACCTCAAAATTTGGCTAAAAAAACACATGTTCCTCACATTTCTGTGGCAGAAAGTTCTGGAATCTGAGAGGAGCTACAAATGTCCTTCCACCCAGCGTTCCCCCAAGTCTCCCGATAAAAATGATACCTCACTTGCGTGGGTAGGCCTAGCGCCGGCGACAGGAAACACCCCAAAGCGCAACGTGGACACATCCTAAATTTTGGAAAAAAACAGAGGTGTTTTTTGCGAAGTGCCTACCTGTAGATTTTGGCCTCTAGCTCAGCCGGCACCTAGGGAAACCTACCAAACCTGTGCATTTCTGAAAACTAGAGACCTAGGGGAATCCAAGGAGGGGTGACTTGCGGGGCTCGGACCAGGTTCTGTTACCCAGAATCCTTTGCAAACCTCAAAATTTGGCTAAAAAAACACATGTTCCTCACATTTCTGTGGCAGAAAGTTCTGGAATCTGAGAGGAGCTACAAATTGCCTTCCACCCAGCGTTCCCCCAAGTCTCCCGATAAAAATGATACCTCACTTGCGTGGGTAGGCCTAGCGCCGGCGACAGGAAACACCCCAAAGCGCAACGTGGACACATCCTAAATTTTGGAAAAAAACAGAGGTGTTTTTTGCGAAGTGCCTACCTGTAGATTTTGGCCTCTAGCTCAGCCGGCACCTAGGGAAACCTACCAAACCTGTGCATTTCTGAAAACTAGACACCTAGGGGAATCCAAGGAGGGGTGACTTGCGGGGCTCGGACCAGGTTCTGTTACCCAGAATCCTTTGCAAACCTCAAAATTTGGCTAAAAAAACACATGTTCCTCACATTTCTGTGGCAGAAAGTTCTGGAATCTGAGAGGAGCTACAAATTTCCTTCCACCCAGCGTTCCCCCAAGTCTCCCGATAAAAATGATACCTCACTTGCGTGGGTAGGCCTAGCGACGGCGACAGGAAACACCCCAAAGCGCAACGTGGACACATCCTAAATTTTTGAAAAAAACAGAGGTGTTTTTTGCGAAGTGCCTACCTGTAGATTTTGGCCTCTAGCTCAGCCGGCACCTAGGGAAACCTACCAAACCTGTGCATTTCTGAAAACTAGAGACCTAGGGGAACCCAAGGAGGGGTGACTTGCGGGGCTCGGACCAGGTTCTGTTACCCAGAATCCTTTGCAAACCTCAAAATTTGGCTAAAAAAACACATGTTCCTCACATTTCTGTGGCAGAAAGTTCTGGAATCTGAGAGGAGCTACAAATTGCCTTCCACCCAGCGTTCCCCCAAGTCTCCCGATAAAAATTATACCTCACTTGCGTGGGTAGGCCTAGCGCCGGCGACAGGAAACACCCCAAAGCGCAACGTGGACACATCCTAAATTTTGGAAAAAAACAGAGGTGTTTTTTGCGAAGTGCCTACCTGTAGATTTTGGCCTCTAGCTCAGCCGGCACCTAGGGAAACCTACCAAACCTGTGCATTTCTGAAAACTAGAGACCTAGGGGAATCCAAGGAGGGGTGACTTGCGGGGCTCGGACCAGGTTCTGTTACCCAGAATCCTTTGCAAACCTCAAAATTTGGCTAAAAAAACACATGTTCCTCACATTTCTGTGGCAGAAAGTTCTGTAATCTGAGAGGAGCTACAAATTTCCTTCCACCCAGCGTTCCCCCAAGTCTCCCGATAAAAATGATACCTCACTTGCGTGGGTAGGCCTAGCGCCGGCGACAGGAAACACCCCAAAGCGCAACATGGACACATCCTACATTTTGGAAAAAAACAGAGGTGTTTTTTGCGAAGTGCCTACCTGTAGATTTTGGCCTCTAGCTCAGCCGGCACCTAGGGAAACCTACCAAACCTGTGCATTTCTGAAAACTAGAGACCTAGGGGAATCCAAGGAGGGGTGACTTGCGGGGCTCGGACCAGGTTCTGTTACCCAGAATCCTTTGCAAACCTCAAAATTTGGCTAAAAAAACACATGTTCCTCACATTTCTGTGGCAGAAAGTTCTGGAATCTGAGAGGAGCTACAAATGTCCTTCCACCCAGCGTTCCCCCAAGTCTCCCGATAAAAATGATACCTCACTTGCGTGGGTAGGCCTAGCGCCGGCGACAGGAAACACCCCAAAGCGCAACGTGGACACATCCTAAATTTTGGAAAAAAACAGAGGTGTTTTTTGCGAAGTGCCTACCTGTAGATTTTGGCCTCTAGCTCAGCCGGCACCTAGGGAAACCTACCAAACCTGTGCATTTCTGAAAACTAGAGACCTAGGGGAATCCAAGGAGGGGTGACTTGCGGGGCTCGGACCAGGTTCTGTTACCCAGAATCCTTTGCAAACCTCAAAATTTGGCTAAAAAAACACATGTTCCTCACATTTCTGTGGCAGAAAGTTCTGGAATCTGAGAGGAGCTACAAATTGCCTTCCACCCAGCGTTCCCCCAAGTCTCCCGATAAGAATGATACCTCACTTGCGTGGGTAGGCCTAGCGCCGGCGACAGGAAACACCCCAAAGCGCAACGTGGACACATCCTAAATTTTGGAAAAAAACAGAGGTGTTTTTTGCGAAGTGCCTACCTGTAGATTTTGGCCTCTAGCTCAGCCGGCACCTAGGGAAACCTACCAAACCTGTGCATTTCTGAAAACTAGAGACCTAGGGGAATCCAAGGAAGGGTGACTTGCAGGGCTCGGACCAGGTTCTGTTACCCAGAATCCTTTGCAAACCTCAAAATTTGGCTAAAAAAACACATGTTCCTCACATTTCTGTGGCAGAAAGTTCTGGAATCTGAGAGGAGCTACAAATTGCCTTCCACCCAGCGTTCCCCCAAGTCTCCCGATAAAAATGATACCTCACTTGCGTGGGTAGGCCTAGCGCCGGCGACAGGAAACACCCCAAAGCGCAACGTGGACACATCCTAAATTTTGGAAAAAAACAGAGGTGTTTTTTGCGAAGTGCCTACCTGTAGATTTTGGCCTCTAGCTCAGCCGGCACCTAGGGAAACCTACCAAACCTGTGCATTTCTGAAAACTAGAGACCTAGGGGAATCCAAGGAGGGGTGACTTGCGGGGCTCGGACCAGGTTCTGTTACCCAGAATCCTTTGCAAACCTCAAAATTTGGCTAAAAAAACACATGTTCCTCACATTTCTGTGGCAGAAAGTTCTGGAATCTGAGAGGAGCTACAAATTGCCTTCCACCCAGCGTTCCCCCAAGTCTCCCGATAAAAATGATACCTCACTTGCGTGGGTAGGCCTAGCGCCGGCGACAGGAAACACCCCAAAGCGCAACGTGGACACATCCTAAATTTTGGAAAAAAACAGAGGTGTTTTTTGCGAAGTGCCTACCTGTAGATTTTGGCCTCTAGCTCAGCCGGCACCTAGGGAAACCTACCAAACCTGTGCATTTCTGAAAACTAGAGACCTAGGGGAATCCAAGGAGGGGTGACTTGCGGGGCTCGGACCAGGTTCTGTTACCCAGAATCCTTTGCAAACCTCAAAATTTGGCTAAAAAAACACATGTTCCTCACATTTCTGTGGCAGAAAGTTCTGGAATCTGAGAGGAGCTACAAATTGCCTTCCACCCAGCGTTCCCCCAAGTCTCCCGATAAAAATGATACCTCACTTGCGTGGGTAGGCCTAGCGCCGGCGACAGGAAACACCCCAAAGCGCAACGTGGACACATCCTAAATTTTGGAAAAAAACAGAGGTGTTTTTTGCGAAGTGCCTACCTGTAGATTTTGGCCTCTAGCTCAGCCGGCACCTAGGGAAACCTACCAAACCTGTGCATTTCTGAAAACTAGAGACCTAGGGGAATCCAAGGAGGGGTGACTTGCGGGGCTCGGACCAGGTTCTGTTACCCAGAATCCTTTGCAAACCTCAAAATTTGGCTAAAAAAACACATGTTCCTCACATTTCTGTGGCAGAAAGTTCTGGAATCTGAGAGGAGCTACAAATTGCCTTCCACCCAGCGTTCCCCCAAGTCTCCCGATAAAAATGATACCTCACTTGCGTGGGTAGGCCTAGCGCCGGCGACAGGAAACACCCCAAAGCGCAACGTGGACACATCCTAAATTTTGGAAAAAAACAGAGGTGTTTTTTGCGAAGTGCCTACCTGTAGATTTTGGCCTCTAGCTCAGCCGGCACCTAGGGAAACCTACCAAACCTGTGCATTTCTGAAAACTAGAGACCTAGGGGAATCCAAGGAGGGGTGACTTGTGGGGCTCGGACCAGGTTCTGTTACCCAGAATCCTTTGCAAACCTCAAAATTTGGCTAAAAAAACACATGTTCCTCACATTTCTGTGGCAGAAAGTTCTGTAATCTGAGAGGAGCTACAAATTTCCTTCCACCCAGCGTTCCCCCAAGTCTCCCGATAAAAATGATACCTCACTTGCGTGGGTAGGCCTAGCGCCGGCGACAGGAAACACCCCAAAGCGCAACGTGGACACATCCTACATTTTGGAAAAAAAACAGAGGTGTTTTTTGCGAAGTGCCTACCTGTAGATTTTGGCCTCTAGCTCAGCCGGCACCTAGGGAAACCTACCAAACCTGTGCATTTCTGAAAACTAGAGACCTAGGGGAATCCAAGGAGGGGTGACTTGCGGGGCTCGGACCAGGTTCTGTTACCCAGAATCCTTTGCAAACCTCAAAATTTGGCTAAAAAAACACATGTTCCTCACATTTCTGTGGCAGAAAGTTCTGGAATCTGAGAGGAGCTACAAATGTCCTTCCACCCAGCGTTCCCCCAAGTCTCCCGATAAAAATGATACCTCACTTGCGTGGGTAGGCCTAGCGCCGGCGACAGGAAACACCCCAAAGCGCAACGTGGACACATCCTAAATTTTGGAAAAAAACAGAGGTGTTTTTTGCGAAGTGCCTACCTGTAGATTTTGGCCTCTAGCTCAGCCGGCACCTAGGGAAACCTACCAAACCTGTGCATTTCTGAAAACTAGAGACCTAGGGGAATCTAAGGAGGGGTGACTTGCGGGGCTCGGACCAGGTTCTGTTACCCAGAATCCTTTGCAAACCTCAAAATTTGGCTAAAAAAACACATGTTCCTCACATTTCTGTGGCAGAAAGTTCTGTAATCTGAGAGGAGCTACAAATTTCCTTCCACCCAGCGTTCCCCCAAGTCTCCCGATAAAAATGATACCTCACTTGCGTGGGTAGGCCTAGCGCCGGCGACAGGAAACACCCCAAAGCGCAACATGGACACATCCTACATTTTGGAAAAAAACAGAGGTGTTTTTTGCGAAGTGCCTACCTGTAGATTTTGGCCTCTAGCTCAGCCGGCACCTAGGGAAACCTACCAAACCTGTGCATTTCTGAAAACTAGAGACCTAGGGGAATCCAAGGAGGGGTGACTTGCGGGGCTCGGACCAGGTTCTGTTACCCAGAATCCTTTGCAAACCTCAAAATTTGGCTAAAAAAACACATGTTCCTCACATTTCTGTGGCAGAAAGTTCTGGAATCTGAGAGGAGCTACAAATGTCCTTCCACCCAGCGTTCCCCCAAGTCTCCCGATAAAAATGATACCTCACTTGCGTGGGTAGGCCTAGCGCCGGCGACAGGAAACACCCCAAAGCGCAACGTGGACACATCCTAAATTTTGGAAAAAAACAGAGGTGTTTTTTGCGAAGTGCCTACCTGTAGATTTTGGCCTCTAGCTCAGCCGGCACCTAGGGAAACCTACCAAACCTGTGCATTTCTGAAAACTAGAGACCTAGGGGAATCCAAGGAGGGGTGACTTGCGGGGCTCGGACCAGGTTCTGTTACCCAGAATCCTTTGCAAACCTCAAAATTTGGCTAAAAAAACACATGTTCCTCACATTTCTGTGGCAGAAAGTTCTGGAATCTGAGAGGAGCTACAAATTGCCTTCCACCCAGCGTTCCCCCAAGTCTCCCGATAAGAATGATACCTCACTTGCGTGGGTAGGCCTAGCGCCGGCGACAGGAAACACCCCAAAGCGCAACGTGGACACATCCTAAATTTTGGAAAAAAACAGAGGTGTTTTTTGCGAAGTGCCTACCTGTAGATTTTGGCCTCTAGCTCAGCCGGCACCTAGGGAAACCTACCAAACCTGTGCATTTCTGAAAACTAGACACCTAGGGGAATCCAAGGAGGGGTGACTTGCGGGGCTCGGACCAGGTTCTGTTACCCAGAATCCTTTGCAAACCTCAAAATTTGGCTAAAAAAACACATGTTCCTCACATTTCTGTGGCAGAAAGTTCTGGAATCTGAGAGGAGCTACAAATTTCCTTCCACCCAGCGTTCCCCCAAGTCTCCCGATAAAAATGATACCTCACTTGCGTGGGTAGGCCTAGCGCCGGCGACAGGAAACACCCCAAAGCGCAACGTGGACACATCCTAAATTTTTGAAAAAAACAGAGGTGTTTTTTGCGAAGTGCCTACCTGTAGATTTTGGCCTCTAGCTCAGCCGGCACCTAGGGAAACCTACCAAACCTGTGCATTTCTGAAAACTAGAGACCTAGGGGAATCCAAGGAGGGGTGACTTGCGGGGCTCGGACCAGGTTCTGTTACCCAGAATCCTTTGCAAACCTCAAAATTTGGCTAAAAAAACACATGTTCCTCACATTTCTGTGGCAGAAAGTTCTGGAATCTGAGAGGAGCTACAAATTGCCTTCCACCCAGCGTTCCCCCAAGTCTCCCGATAAAAATGATACCTCACTTGCGTGGGTAGGCCTAGCGCCGGCGACAGGAAACACCCCAAAGCGCAACGTGGACACATCCTAAATTTTGGAAAAAAACAGAGGTGTTTTTTGCGAAGTGCCTACCTGTAGATTTTGGCCTCTAGCTCAGCCGGCACCTAGGGAAACCTACCAAACCTGTGCATTTCTGAAAACTAGAGACCTAGGGGAATCCAAGGAGGGGTGACTTGCGGGGCTCGGACCAGGTTCTGTTACCCAGAATCCTTTGCAAACCTCAAAATTTGGCTAAAAAAACACATGTTCCTCACATTTCTGTGGCAGAAAGTTCTGTAATCTGAGAGGAGCTACAAATTTCCTTCCACCCAGCGTTCCCCCAAGTCTCCCGATAAAAATGATACCTCACTTGCGTGGGTAGGCCTAGCGCCGGCGACAGGAAACACCCCAAAGCGCAACGTGGACACATCCTACATTTTGGAAAAAAACAGAGGTGTTTTTTGCGAAGTGCCTACCTGTAGATTTTGGCCTCTAGCTCAGCCGGCACCTAGGGAAACCTACCAAACCTGTGCATTTCTGAAAACTAGAGACCTAGGGGAATCCAAGGAGGGGTGACTTGCGGGGCTCGGACCAGGTTCTGTTACCCAGAATCCTTTGCAAACCTCAAAATTTGGCTAAAAAAACACATGTTCCTCAAATTTCTGTGGCAGAAAGTTCTGGAATCTGAGAGGAGCTACAAATGTCCTTCCACCCAGCGTTCCCCCAAGTCTCCCGATAAAAATGATACCTCACTTGCGTGGGTAGGCCTAGCGCCGGCGACAGGAAACACCCCAAAGCGCAACGTGGACACATCCTAAATTTTGGAAAAAAACAGAGGTGTTTTTTGCGAAGTGCCTACCTGTAGATTTTGGCCTCTAGCTCAGCCGGCACCTAGGGAAACCTACCAAACCTGTGCATTTCTGAAAACTAGAGACCTAGGGGAATCCAAGGAGGGGTGACTTGCGGGGCTCGGACCAGGTTCTGTTACCCAGAATCCTTTGCAAACCTCAAAATTTGGCTAAAAAAACACATGTTCCTCACATTTCTGTGGCAGAAAGTTCTGGAATCTGAGAGGAGCTACAAATTGCCTTCCACCCAGCGTTCCCCCAAGTCTCCCGATAAAAATGATACCTCACTTGCGTGGGTAGGCCTAGCGCCGGCGACAGGAAACACCCCAAAGCGCAACGTGGACACATCCTAAATTTTGGAAAAAAACAGAGGTGTTTTTTGCGAAGTGCCTACCTGTAGATTTTGGCCTCTAGCTCAGCCGGCACCTAGGGAAACCTACCAAACCTGTGCATTTCTGAAAACTAGAGACCTAGGGGAATCCAAGGAGGGGTGACTTGCGGGGCTCGGACCAGGTTCTGTTACCCAGAATCCTTTGCAAACCTCAAAATTTGGCTAAAAGAACACATGTTCCTCACATTTCTGTGGCAGAAAGTTCTGGAATCTGAGAGGAGCTACAAATGTCCTTCCACCCAGCGTTCCCCCAAGTCTCCCGATAAAAATGATACCTCACTTGCGTGGGTAGGCCTAGCGCCCGCGACAGGAAACACCCCAAAGCGCAACGTGGACACATCCTAAATTTTGGAAAAAAACAGAGGTGTTTTTTGCGAAGTGCCTACCTGTAGATTTTGGCCTCTAGCTCAGCCGGCACCTAGGGAAACCTACCAAACCTGTGCATTTCTGAAAACTAGAGACCTAGGGGAATCCAAGGAGGGGTGACTTGCGGGGCTCGGACCAGGTTCTGTTACCCAGAATCCTTTGCAAACCTCAAAATTTGGCTAAAAAATCACATGTTCCTCACATTTCTGTGGCAGAAAGTTCTGGAATCTGAGAGGAGCTACAAATTGCCTTCCACCCAGCGTTCCCCCAAGTCTCCCGATAAAAATGATACCTCACTTGCGTGGGTAGGCCTAGCGCCGGCGACAGGAAACACCCCAAAGCGCAACGTGGACACATCCTAAATTTTGGAAAAAAACAGAGGTGTTTTTTGCGAAGTGCCTACCTGTAGATTTTGGCCTCTAGCTCAGCCGGCACCTAGGGAAACCTACCAAACCTGTGCATTTCTGAAAACTAGACACCTAGGGGAATCCAAGGAGGGGTGACTTGCGGGGCTCGGACCAGGTTCTGTTACCCAGAATCCTTTGCAAACCTCAAAATTTGGCTAAAAAAACACATGTTCCTCACATTTCTGTGGCAGAAAGTTCTGGAATCTGAGAGGAGCTACAAATTTCCTTCCACCCAGCGTTCCCCCAAGTCTCCCGATAAAAATGATACCTCACTTGCGTGGGTAGGCCTAGCGCCGGCGACAGGAAACACCCCAAAGCGCAACGTGGACACATCCTAAATTTTGGAAAAAAACAGAGGTGTTTTTTGCGAAGTGCCTACCTGTAGATTTTGGCCTCTAGCTCAGCCGGCACCTAGGGAAACCTACCAAACCTGTGCATTTCTGAAAACTAGAGACCTAGGGGAATCCAAGGAGGGGTGACTTGCGGGGCTCGGACCAGGTTCTGTTACCCAGAATCCTTTGCAAACCTCAAAATTTGGCTAAAAAAACACATGTTCCTCACATTTCTGTGGCAGAAAGTTCTGGAATCTGAGAGGAGCTACAAATTGCCTTCCACCCAGCGTTCCCCCAAGTCTCCCGATAAAAATGATACCTCACTTGCGTGGGTAGGCCTAGCGCCGGCGACAGGAAACACCCCAAAGCGCAACGTGGACACATCCTAAATTTTGGAAAAAAACAGAGGTGTTTTTTGCGAAGTGCCTACCTGTAGATTTTGGCCTCTAGCTCAGCCGGCACCTAGGGAAACCTACCAAACCTGTGCATTTCTGAAAACTAGAGACCTAGGGGAATCCAAGGAGGGGTGACTTGCGGGGCTCGGACCAGGTTCTGTTACCCAGAATCCTTTGCAAACCTCAAAATTTGGCTAAAAAAACACATGTTCCTCACATTTCTGTGGCAGAAAGTTCTGTAATCTGAGAGGAGCTACAAATTTCCTTCCACCCAGCGTTCCCCCAAGTCTCCCGATAAAAATGATACCTCACTTGCGTGGGTAGGCCTAGCGCCGGCGACAGGAAACACCCCAAAGCGCAACGTGGACACATCCTACATTTTGGAAAAAAACAGAGGTGTTTTTTGCGAAGTGCCTACCTGTAGATTTTGGCCTCTAGCTCAGCCGGCACCTAGGGAAACCTACCAAACCTGTGCATTTCTGAAAACTAGAGACCTAGGGGAATCCAAGGAGGGGTGACTTGCGGGGCTCGGACCAGGTTCTGTTACCCAGAATCCTTTGCAAACCTCAAAATTTGGCTAAAAAAACACATGTTCCTCAAATTTCTGTGGCAGAAAGTTCTGGAATCTGAGAGGAGCTACAAATGTCCTTCCACCCAGCGTTCCCCCAAGTCTCCCGATAAAAATGATACCTCACTTGCGTGGGTAGGCCTAGCGCCGGCGACAGGAAACACCCCAAAGCGCAACGTGGACACATCCTAAATTTTGGAAAAAAACAGAGGTGTTTTTTGCGAAGTGCCTACCTGTAGATTTTGGCCTCTAGCTCAGCCGGCACCTAGGGAAACCTACCAAACCTGTGCATTTCTGAAAACTAGAGACCTAGGGGAATCCAAGGAGGGGTGACTTGCGGGGCTCGGACCAGGTTCTGTTACCCAGAATCCTTTGCAAACCTCAAAATTTGGCTAAAAAAACACATGTTCCTCACATTTCTGTGGCAGAAAGTTCTGGAATCTGAGAGGAGCTACAAATTGCCTTCCACCCAGCGTTCCCCCAAGTCTCCCGATAAAAATGATACCTCACTTGCGTGGGTAGGCCTAGCGCCGGCGACAGGAAACACCCCAAAGCGCAACGTGGACACATCCTAAATTTTGGAAAAAAACAGAGGTGTTTTTTGCGAAGTGCCTACCTGTAGATTTTGGCCTCTAGCTCAGCCGGCACCTAGGGAAACCTACCAAACCTGTGCATTTCTGAAAACTAGAGACCTAGGGGAATCCAAGGAGGGGTGACTTGCGGGGCTCGGACCAGGTTCTGTTACCCAGAATCCTTTGCAAACCTCAAAATTTGGCTAAAAAAACACATGTTCCTCACATTTCTGTGGCAGAAAGTTCTGGAATCTGAGAGGAGCTACAAATGTCCTTCCACCCAGCGTTCCCCCAAGTCTCCCGATAAAAATGATACCTCACTTGCGTGGGTAGGCCTAGCGCCCGCGACAGGAAACACCCCAAAGCGCAACGTGGACACATCCTAAATTTTGGAAAAAAACAGAGGTGTTTTTTGCGAAGTGCCTACCTGTAGATTTTGGCCTCTAGCTCAGCCGGCACCTAGGGAAACCTACCAAACCTGTGCATTTCTGAAAACTAGAGACCTAGGGGAATCCAAGGAGGGGTGACTTGCGGGGCTCGGACCAGGTTCTGTTACCCAGAATCCTTTGCAAACCTCAAAATTTGGCTAAAAAATCACATGTTCCTCACATTTCTGTGGCAGAAAGTTCTGGAATCTGAGAGGAGCTACAAATTGCCTTCCACCCAGCGTTCCCCCAAGTCTCCCGATAAAAATGATACCTCACTTGCGTGGGTAGGCCTAGCGCCGGCGACAGGAAACACCCCAAAGCGCAACGTGGACACATCCTAAATTTTGGAAAAAAACAGAGGTGTTTTTTGCGAAGTGCCTACCTGTAGATTTTGGCCTCTAGCTCAGCCGGCACCTAGGGAAACCTACCAAACCTGTGCATTTCTGAAAACTAGACACCTAGGGGAATCCAAGGAGGGGTGACTTGCGGGGCTCGGACCAGGTTCTGTTACCCAGAATCCTTTGCAAACCTCAAAATTTGGCTAAAAAAACACATGTTCCTCACATTTCTGTGGCAGAAAGTTCTGGAATCTGAGAGGAGCTACAAATTTCCTTCCACCCAGCGTTCCCCCAAGTCTCCCGATAAAAATGATACCTCACTTGCGTGGGTAGGCCTAGCGCCGGCGACAGGAAACACCCCAAAGCGCAACGTGGACACATCCTAAATTTTGGAAAAAAACAGAGGTGTTTTTTGCGAAGTGCCTACCTGTAGATTTTGGCCTCTAGCTCAGCCGGCACCTAGGGAAACCTACCAAACCTGTGCATTTCTGAAAACTAGAGACCTAGGGGAATCCAAGGAGGGGTGACTTGCGGGGCTCGGACCAGGTTCTGTTACCCAGAATCCTTTGCAAACCTCAAAATTTGGCTAAAAAAACACATGTTCCTCACATTTCTGTGGCAGAAAGTTCTGGAATCTGAGAGGAGCTACAAATGTCCTTCCACCCAGCGTTCCCCCAAGTCTCCCGATAAAAATGATACCTCACTTGCGTGGGTAGGCCTAGCGCCGGCGACAGGAAACACCCCAAAGCGCAACGTGGACACATCCTAAATTTTGGAAAAAAACAGAGGTGTTTTTTGCGAAGTGCCTACCTGTAGATTTTGGCCTCTAGCTCAGCCGGCACCTAGGGAAACCTACCAAACCTGTGCATTTCTGAAAACTAGAGACCTAGGGGAATCCAAGGAGGGGTGACTTGCGGGGCTCGGACCAGGTTCTGTTACCCAGAATCCTTTGCAAACCTCAAAATTTGGCTAAAAAAACACATGTTCCTCACATTTCTGTGGCAGAAAGTTCTGGAATCTGAGAGGAGCTACAAATTGCCTTCCACCCAGCGTTCCCCCAAGTCTCCCGATAAAAATGATACCTCACTTGCGTGGGTAGGCCTAGCGCCGGCGACAGGAAACACCCCAAAGCGCAACGTGGACACATCCTAAATTTTGGAAAAAAACAGAGGTGTTTTTTGCGAAGTGCCTACCTGTAGATTTTGGCCTCTAGCTCAGCCGGCACCTAGGGAAACCTACCAAACCTGTGCATTTCTGAAAACTAGACACCTAGGGGAATCCAAGGAGGGGTGACTTGCGGGGCTCGGACCAGGTTCTGTTACCCAGAATCCTTTGCAAACCTCAAAATTTGGCTAAAAAAACACATGTTCCTCACATTTCTGTGGCAGAAAGTTCTGGAATCTGAGAGGAGCTACAAATTTCCTTCCACCCAGCGTTCCCCCAAGTCTCCCGATAAAAATGATACCTCACTTGCGTGGGTAGGCCTAGCGACGGCGACAGGAAACACCCCAAAGCGCAACGTGGACACATCCTAAATTTTTGAAAAAAACAGAGGTGTTTTTTGCGAAGTGCCTACCTGTAGATTTTGGCCTCTAGCTCAGCCGGCACCTAGGGAAACCTACCAAACCTGTGCATTTCTGAAAACTAGAGACCTAGGGGAATCCAAGGAGGGGTGACTTGCGGGGCTCGGACCAGGTTCTGTTACCCAGAATCCTTTGCAAACCTCAAAATTTGGCTAAAAAAACACATGTTCCTCACATTTCTGTGGCAGAAAGTTCTGGAATCTGAGAGGAGCTACAAATTGCCTTCCACCCAGCGTTCCCCCAAGTCTCCCGATAAAAATGATACCTCACTTGCGTGGGTAGGCCTAGCGCCGGCGACAGGAAACACCCCAAAGCGCAACGTGGACACATCCTAAATTTTGGAAAAAAACAGAGGTGTTTTTTGCGAAGTGCCTACCTGTAGATTTTGGCCTCTAGCTCAGCCGGCACCTAGGGAAACCTACCAAACCTGTGCATTTCTGAAAACTAGAGACCTAGGGGAATCCAAGGAGGGGTGACTTGCGGGGCTCGGACCAGGTTCTGTTACCCAGAATCCTTTGCAAACCTCAAAATTTGGCTAAAAAAACACATGTTCCTCACATTTCTGTGGCAGAAAGTTCTGTAATCTGAGAGGAGCTACAAATTTCCTTCCACCCAGCGTTCCCCCAAGTCTCCCGATAAAAATGATACCTCACTTGCGTGGGTAGGCCTAGCGCCGGCGACAGGAAACACCCCAAAGCGCAACATGGACACATCCTACATTTTGGAAAAAAACAGAGGTGTTTTTTGCGAAGTGCCTACCTGTAGATTTTGGCCTCTAGCTCAGCCGGCACCTAGGGAAACCTACCAAACCTGTGCATTTCTGAAAACTAGAGACCTAGGGGAATCCAAGGAGGGGTGACTTGCGGGGCTCGGACCAGGTTCTGTTACCCAGAATCCTTTGCAAACCTCAAAATTTGGCTAAAAAAACACATGTTCCTCACATTTCTGTGGCAGAAAGTTCTGGAATCTGAGAGGAGCTACAAATGTCCTTCCACCCAGCGTTCCCCCAAGTCTCCCGATAAAAATGATACCTCACTTGCGTGGGTAGGCCTAGCGCCGGCGACAGGAAACACCCCAAAGCGCAACGTGGACACATCCTAAATTTTGGAAAAAAACAGAGGTGTTTTTTGCGAAGTGCCTACCTGTAGATTTTGGCCTCTAGCTCAGCCGGCACCTAGGGAAACCTACCAAACCTGTGCATTTCTGAAAACTAGAGACCTAGGGGAATCCAAGGAGGGGTGACTTGCGGGGCTCGGACCAGGTTCTGTTACCCAGAATCCTTTGCAAACCTCAAAATTTGGCTAAAAAAACACATGTTCCTCACATTTCTGTGGCAGAAAGTTCTGGAATCTGAGAGGAGCTACAAATTGCCTTCCACCCAGCGTTCCCCCAAGTCTCCCGATAAGAATGATACCTCACTTGCGTGGGTAGGCCTAGCGCCGGCGACAGGAAACACCCCAAAGCGCAACGTGGACACATCCTAAATTTTGGAAAAAAACAGAGGTGTTTTTTGCGAAGTGCCTACCTGTAGATTTTGGCCTCTAGCTCAGCCGGCACCTAGGGAAACCTACCAAACCTGTGCATTTCTGAAAACTAGACACCTAGGGGAATCCAAGGAAGGGTGACTTGCTGGGCTCGGACCAGGTTCTGTTACCCAGAATCCTTTGCAAACCTCAAAATTTGGCTAAAAAAACACATGTTCCTCACATTTCTGTGGCAGAAAGTTCTGGAATCTGAGAGGAGCTACAAATTTCCTTCCACCCAGCGTTCCCCCAAGTCTCCCGATAAAAATGATACCTCACTTGCGTGGGTAGGCCTAGCGCCGGCGACAGGAAACACCCCAAAGCGCAACGTGGACACATCCTAACTTTTTGAAAAAAACAGAGGTGTTTTTTGCGAAGTGCCTACCTGTAGATATTGGCCTCTAGCTCAGCCGGCACCTAGGGAAACCTACCAAACCTGTGCATTTCTGAAAACTAGAGACCTAGGGGAATCCAAGGAGGGGTGACTTGCGGGGCTCGGACCAGGTTCTGTTACCCAGAATCCTTTGCAAACCTCAAAATTTGGCTAAAAAAACACATGTTCCTCACATTTCTGTGGCAGAAAGTTCTGGAATCTGAGAGGAGCTACAAATTGCCTTCCACCCAGCGTTCCCCCAAGTCTCCCGATAAAAATGATACCTCACTTGCGTGGGTAGGCCTAGCGCCGGCGACAGGAAACACCCCAAAGCGCAACGTGGACACATCCTAAATTTTGGAAAAAAACAGAGGTGTTTTTTGCGAAGTGCCTACCTGTAGATTTTGGCCTCTAGCTCAGCCGGCACCTAGGGAAACCTACCAAACCTGTGCATTTCTGAAAACTAGAGACCTAGGGGAATCCAAGGAGGGGTGACTTGCGGGGCTCGGACCAGGTTCTGTTACCCAGAATCCTTTGCAAACCTCAAAATTTGGCTAAAAAAACAAATGTTCCTCACATTTCTGTGGCAGAAAGTTCTGGAATCTGAGAGGAGCTACAAATTGCCTTCCACCCAGCGTTCCCCCAAGTCTCCCGATAAAAATGATACCTCACTTGCGTGGGTAGGCCTAGCGCCGGCGACAGGAAACACCCCAAAGCGCAACGTGGACACATCCTAAATTTTGGAAAAAAACAGAGGTGTTTTTTGCGAAGTGCCTACCTGTAGATTTTGGCCTCTAGCTCAGCCGGCACCTAGGGAAACCTACCAAACCTGTGCATTTCTGAAAACTAGAGACCTAGGGGAATCCAAGGAGGGGTGACTTGCGGGGCTCGGACCAGGTTCTGTTACCCAGAATCCTTTGCAAACCTCAAAATTTGGCTAAAAAAACACATGTTCCTCACATTTCTGTGGCAGAAAGTTCTGTAATCTGAGAGGAGCTACAAATTTCCTTCCACCCAGCGTTCCCCCAAGTCTCCCGATAAAAATGATACCTCACTTGCGTGGGTAGGCCTAGCGCCGGCGACAGGAAACACCCCAAAGCGCAACATGGACACATCCTACATTTTGGAAAAAAACAGAGGTGTTTTTTGCGAAGTGCCTACCTGTAGATTTTGGCCTCTAGCTCAGCCGGCACCTAGGGAAACCTACCAAACCTGTGCATTTCTGAAAACTAGAGACCTAGGGGAATCCAAGGAGGGGTGACTTGCGGGGCTCGGACCAGGTTCTGTTACCCAGAATCCTTTGCAAACCTCAAAATTTGGCTAAAAAAACACATGTTCCTCACATTTCTGTGGCAGAAAGTTCTGGAATCTGAGAGGAGCTACAAATGTCCTTCCACCCAGCGTTCCCCCAAGTCTCCCGATAAAAATGATACCTCACTTGCGTGGGTAGGCCTAGCGCCGGCGACAGGAAACACCCCAAAGCGCAACGTGGACACATCCTAAATTTTGGAAAAAAACAGAGGTGTTTTTTGCGAAGTGCCTACCTGTAGATTTTGGCCTCTAGCTCAGCCGGCACCTAGGGAAACCTACCAAAGCTGTGCATTTCTGAAAACTAGAGACCTAGGGGAATCCAAGGAGGGGTGACTTGCGGGGCTCGGACCAGGTTCTGTTACCCAGAATCCTTTGCAAACCTCAAAATTTGGCTAAAAAAACACATGTTCCTCACATTTCTGTGGCAGAAAGTTCTGGAATCTGAGAGGAGCTACAAATTGCCTTCCACCCAGCGTTCCCCCAAGTCTCCCGATAAGAATGATACCTCACTTGCGTGGGTAGGCCTAGCGCCGGCGACAGGAAACACCCCAAAGCGCAACGTGGACACATCCTAAATTTTGGAAAAAAACAGAGGTGTTTTTTGCGAAGTGCCTACCTGTAGATTTTGGCCTCTAGCTCAGCCGGCACCTAGGGAAACCTACCAAACCTGTGCATTTCTGAAAACTAGACACCTAGGGGAATCCAAGGAAGGGTGACTTGCAGGGCTCGGACCAGGTTCTGTTACCCAGAATCCTTTGCAAACCTCAAAATTTGGCTAAAAAAACACATGTTCCTCACATTTCTGTGGCAGAAAGTTCTGGAATCTGAGAGGAGCTACAAATTTCCTTCCACCCAGCGTTCCCCCAAGTCTCCCGATAAAAATGATACCTCACTTGCGTGGGTAGGCCTAGCGCCGGCGACAGGAAACACCCCAAAGCGCAACGTGGACACATCCTAACTTTTTGAAAAAAACAGAGGTGTTTTTTGCGAAGTGCCTACCTGTAGATTTTGGCCTCTAGCTCAGCCGGCACCTAGGGAAACCTACCAAACCTGTGCATTTCTGAAAACTAGAGACCTAGGGGAATCCAAGGAGGGGTGACTTGCGGGGCTCGGACCAGGTTCTGTTACCCAGAATCCTTTGCAAACCTCAAAATTTGGCTAAAAAAACACATGTTCCTCACATTTCTGTGGCAGAAAGTTCTGGAATCTGAGAGGAGCTACAAATTGCCTTCCACCCAGCGTTCCCCCAAGTCTCCCGATAAAAATGATACCTCACTTGCGTGGGTAGGCCTAGCGCCGGCGACAGGAAACACCCCAAAGCGCAACGTGGACACATCCTAAATTTTGGAAAAAAACAGAGGTGTTTTTTGCGAAGTGCCTACCTGTAGATTTTGGCCTCTAGCTCAGCCGGCACCTAGGGAAACCTACCAAACCTGTGCATTTCTGAAAACTAGAGACCTAAGGGAATCCAAGGAGGGGTGACTTGCGGGGCTCGGACCAGGTTCTGTTACCCAGAATCCTTTGCAAACCTCAAAATTTGGCTAAAAAAACACATGTTCCTCACATTTCTGTGGCAGAAAGTTCTGGAATCTGAGAGGAGCTACAAATTGCCTTCCACCCAGCGTTCCCCCAAGTCTCCCGATAAAAATTATACCTCACTTGCGTGGGTAGGCCTAGCGCCGGCGACAGGAAACACCCCAAAGCGCAACGTGGACACATCCTAAATTTTGGAAAAAAACAGAGGTGTTTTTTGCGAAGTGCCTACCTGTAGATTTTGGCCTCTAGCTCAGCCGGCACCTAGGGAAACCTACCAAACCTGTGCATTTCTGAAAACTAGAGACCTAGGGGAATCCAAGGAGGGGTGACTTGCGGGGCTCGGACCAGGTTCTGTTACCCAGAATCCTTTGCAAACCTCAAAATTTGGCTAAAAAAACACATGTTCCTCACATTTCTGTGGCAGAAAGTTCTGGAATCTGAGAGGAGCTACAAATTGCCTTCCACCCAGCGTTCCCCCAAGTCTCCCGATAAAAATGATACCTCACTTGCGTGGGTAGGCCTAGCGCCGGCGACAGGAAACACCCCAAAGCGCAACGTGGACACATCCTAAATTTTGGAAAAAAACAGAGGTGTTTTTTGCGAAGTGCCTACCTGTAGATTTTGGCCTCTAGCTCAGCCGGCACCTAGGGAAACCTACCAAACCTGTGCATTTCTGAAAACTAGAGACCTAGGGGAATCCAAGGAGGGGTGACTTGTGGGGCTCGGACCAGGTTCTGTTACCCAGAATCCTTTGCAAACCTCAAAATTTGGCTAAAAAAACACATGTTCCTCACATTTCTGTGGCAGAAAGTTCTGGAATCTGAGAGGAGCTACAAATTGCCTTCCACCCAGCGTTCCCCCAAGTCTCCCGATAAAAATGATACCTCACTTGCGTGGGTAGGCCTAGCGCCGGCGACAGGAAACACCCCAAAGCGCAACGTGGACACATCCTAAATTTTGGAAAAAAACAGAGGTGTTTTTTGCGAAGTGCCTACCTGTAGATTTTGGCCTCTAGCTCAGCCGGCACCTAGGGAAACCTACCAAACCTGTGCATTTCTGAAAACTAGAGACCTAGGGGAATCCAAGGAGGGGTGACTTGTGGGGCTCGGACCAGGTTCTGTTACCCAGAATCCTTTGCAAACCTCAAAATTTGGCTAAAAAAACACATGTTCCTCACATTTCTGTGGCAGAAAGTTCTGTAATCTGAGAGGAGCTACAAATTTCCTTCCACCCAGCGTTCCCCCAAGTCTCCCGATAAAAATGATACCTCACTTGCGTGGGTAGGCCTAGCGCCGGCGACAGGAAACACCCCAAAGCGCAACGTGGACACATCCTACATTTTGGAAAAAAACAGAGGTGTTTTTTGCGAAGTGCCTACCTGTAGATTTTGGCCTCTAGCTCAGCCGGCACCTAGGGAAACCTACCAAACCTGTGCATTTCTGAAAACTAGAGACCTAGGGGAATCCAAGGAGGGGTGACTTGCGGGGCTCGGACCAGGTTCTGTTACCCAGAATCCTTTGCAAACCTCAAAATTTGGCTAAAAAAACACATGTTCCTCACATTTCTGTGGCAGAAAGTTCTGGAATCTGAGAGGAGCTACAAATGTCCTTCCACCCAGCGTTCCCCCAAGTCTCCCGATAAAAATGATACCTCACTTGCGTGGGTAGGCCTAGCGCCGGCGACAGGAAACACCCCAAAGCGCAACGTGGACACATCCTAAATTTTGGAAAAAAACAGAGGTGTTTTTTGCGAAGTGCCTACCTGTAGATTTTGGCCTCTAGCTCAGCCGGCACCTAGGGAAACCTACCAAACCTGTGCATTTCTGAAAACTAGAGACCTAGGGGAATCCAAGGAGGGGTGACTTGCGGGGCTCGGACCAGGTTCTGTTACCCAGAATCCTTTGCAAACCTCAAAATTTGGCTAAAAAAACACATGTTCCTCACATTTCTGTGGCAGAAAGTTCTGGAATCTGAGAGGAGCTACAAATTGCCTTCCACCCAGCGTTCCCCCAAGTCTCCCGATAAAAATGATACCTCACTTGCGTGGGTAGGCCTAGCGCCGGCGACAGGAAACACCCCAAAGCGCAACGTGGACACATCCTAAATTTTGGAAAAAAACAGAGGTGTTTTTTGCGAAGTGCCTACCTGTAGATTTTGGCCTCTAGCTCAGCCGGCACCTAGGGAAACCTACCAAACCTGTGCATTTCTGAAAACTAGAGACCTAGGGGAATCCAAGGAGGGGTGACTTGCGGGGCTCGGACCAGGTTCTGTTACCCAGAATCCTTTGCAAACCTCAAAATTTGGCTAAAAAAACACATGTTCCTCACATTTCTGTGGCAGAAAGTTCTGGAATCTGAGAGGAGCTACAAATTGCCTTCCACCCAGCGTTCCCCCAAGTCTCCCGATAAAAATGATACCTCACTTGCGTGGGTAGGCCTAGCGCCGGCGACAGGAAACACCCCAAAGCGCAACGTGGACACATCCTAAATTTTGGAAAAAAACAGAGGTGTTTTTTGCGAAGTGCCTACCTGTAGATTTTGGCCTCTAGCTCAGCCGGCACCTAGGGAAACCTACCAAACCTGTGCATTTCTGAAAACTAGAGACCTAGGGGAATCCAAGGAGGGGTGACTTGTGGGGCTCGGACCAGGTTCTGTTACCCAGAATCCTTTGCAAACCTCAAAATTTGGCTAAAAAAACACATGTTCCTCACATTTCTGTGGCAGAAAGTTCTGTAATCTGAGAGGAGCTACAAATTTCCTTCCACCCAGCGTTCCCCCAAGTCTCCCGATAAAAATGATACCTCACTTGCGTGGGTAGGCCTAGCGCCGGCGACAGGAAACACCCCAAAGCGCAACGTGGACACATCCTACATTTTGGAAAAAAACAGAGGTGTTTTTTGCGAAGTGCCTACCTGTAGATTTTGGCCTCTAGCTCAGCCGGCACCTAGGGAAACCTACCAAACCTGTGCATTTCTGAAAACTAGAGACCTAGGGGAATCCAAGGAGGGGTGACTTGCGGGGCTCGGACCAGGTTCTGTTACCCAGAATCCTTTGCAAACCTCAAAATTTGGCTAAAAAAACACATGTTCCTCACATTTCTGTGGCAGAAAGTTCTGGAATCTGAGAGGAGCTACAAATGTCCTTCCACCCAGCGTTCCCCCAAGTCTCCCGATAAAAATGATACCTCACTTGCGTGGGTAGGCCTAGCGCCGGCGACAGGAAACACCCCAAAGCGCAACGTGGACACATCCTAAATTTTGGAAAAAAACAGAGGTGTTTTTTGCGAAGTGCCTACCTGTAGATTTTGGCCTCTAGCTCAGCCGGCACCTAGGGAAACCTACCAAACCTGTGCATTTCTGAAAACTAGAGACCTAGGGGAATCCAAGGAGGGGTGACTTGCGGGGCTCGGACCAGGTTCTGTTACCCAGAATCCTTTGCAAACCTCAAAATTTGGCTAAAAAAACACATGTTCCTCACATTTCTGTGGCAGAAAGTTCTGGAATCTGAGAGGAGCTACAAATTGCCTTCCACCCAGCGTTCCCCCAAGTCTCCCGATAAAAATGATACCTCACTTGCGTGGGTAGGCCTAGCGCCGGCGACAGGAAACACCCCAAAGCGCAACGTGGACACATCCTAAATTTTGGAAAAAAACAGAGGTGTTTTTTGCGAAGTGCCTACCTGTAGATTTTGGCCTCTAGCTCAGCCGGCACCTAGGGAAACCTACCAAACCTGTGCATTTCTGAAAACTAGAGACCTAGGGGAATCCAAGGAGGGGTGACTTGCGGGGCTCGGACCAGGTTCTGTTACCCAGAATCCTTTGCAAACCTCAAAATTTGGCTAAAAAAACACATGTTCCTCACATTTCTGTGGCAGAAAGTTCTGGAATCTGAGAGGAGCTACAAATTTCCTTCCACCCAGCGTTCCCCCAAGTCTCCCGATAAAAATGATACCTCACTTGCGTGGGTAGGCCTAGCGCCGGCGACAGGAAACACCCCAAAGCGCAACGTGGACACATCCTAAATTTTGGAAAAAAACAGAGGTGTTTTTTGCGAAGTGCCTACCTGTAGATTTTGGCCTCTAGCTCAGCCGGCACCTAGGGAAACCTACCAAACCTGTGCATTTCTGAAAACTAGAGACCTAGGGGAATCCAAGGAGGGGTGACTTGCGGGGCTCGGACCAGGTTCTGTTACCCAGAATCCTTTGCAAACCTCAAAATTTGGCTAAAAAAACACATGTTCCTCACATTTCTGTGGCAGAAAGTTCTGTAATCTGAGAGGAGCTACAAATTTCCTTCCACCCAGCGTTCCCCCAAGTCTCCCGATAAAAATGATACCTCACTTGCGTGGGTAGGCCTAGCGCCGGCGACAGGAAACACCCCAAAGCGCAACATGGACACATCCTACATTTTGGAAAAAAACAGAGGTGTTTTTTGCGAAGTGCCTACCTGTAGATTTTGGCCTCTAGCTCAGCCGGCACCTAGGGAAACCTACCAAACCTGTGCATTTCTGAAAACTAGAGACCTAGGGGAATCCAAGGAGGGGTGACTTGCGGGGCTCGGACCAGGTTCTGTTACCCAGAATCCTTTGCAAACCTCAAAATTTGGCTAAAAAAACACATGTTCCTCACATTTCTGTGGCAGAAAGTTCTGGAATCTGAGAGGAGCTACAAATGTCCTTCCACCCAGCGTTCCCCCAAGTCTCCCGATAAAAATGATACCTCACTTGCGTGGGTAGGCCTAGCGCCGGCGACAGGAAACACCCCAAAGCGCAACGTGGACACATCCTAAATTTTGGAAAAAAACAGAGGTGTTTTTTGCGAAGTGCCTACCTGTAGATTTTGGCCTCTAGCTCAGCCGGCACCTAGGGAAACCTACCAAACCTGTGCATTTCTGAAAACTAGAGACCTAGGGGAATCCAAGGAGGGGTGACTTGCGGGGCTCGGACCAGGTTCTGTTACCCAGAATCCTTTGCAAACCTCAAAATTTGGCTAAAAAAACACATGTTCCTCACATTTCTGTGGCAGAAAGTTCTGGAATCTGAGAGGAGCTACAAATTGCCTTCCACCCAGCGTTCCCCCAAGTCTCCCGATAAGAATGATACCTCACTTGCGTGGGTAGGCCTAGCGCCGGCGACAGGAAACACCCCAAAGCGCAACGTGGACACATCCTAAATTTTGGAAAAAAACAGAGGTGTTTTTTGCGAAGTGCCTACCTGTAGATTTTGGCCTCTAGCTCAGCCGGCACCTAGGGAAACCTACCAAACCTGTGCATTTCTGAAAACTAGAGACCTAGGGGAATCCAAGGAGGGGTGACTTGCGGGGCTCGGACCAGGTTCTGTTACCCAGAATCCTTTGCAAACCTCAAAATTTGGCTAAAAAAACACATGTTCCTCACATTTCTGTGGCAGAAAGTTCTGGAATCTGAGAGGAGCTACAAATTGCCTTCCACCCAGCGTTCCCCCAAGTCTCCCGATAAAAATGATACCTCACTTGCGTGGGTAGGCCTAGCGCCGGCGACAGGAAACACCCCAAAGCGCAACGTGGACACATCCTAAATTTTGGAAAAAAACAGAGGTGTTTTTTGCGAAGTGCCTACCTGTAGATTTTGGCCTCTAGCTCAGCCGGCACCTAGGGAAACCTACCAAACCTGTGCATTTCTGAAAACTAGAGACCTAGGGGAATCCAAGGAGGGGTGACTTGCGGGGCTCGGACCAGGTTCTGTTACCCAGAATCCTTTGCAAACCTCAAAATTTGGCTAAAAAATCACATGTTCCTCACATTTCTGTGGCAGAAAGTTCTGGAATCTGAGAGGAGCTACAAATTGCCTTCCACCCAGCGTTCCCCCAAGTCTCCCGATAAAAATGATACCTCACTTGCGTGGGTAGGCCTAGCGCCGGCGACAGGAAACACCCCAAAGCGCAACGTGGACACATCCTAAATTTTGGAAAAAAACAGAGGTGTTTTTTGCGAAGTGCCTACCTGTAGATTTTGGCCTCTAGCTCAGCCGGCACCTAGGGAAACCTACCAAACCTGTGCATTTCTGAAAACTAGACACCTAGGGGAATCCAAGGAGGGGTGACTTGCGGGGCTCGGACCAGGTTCTGTTACCCAGAATCCTTTGCAAACCTCAAAATTTGGCTAAAAAAACACATGTTCCTCACATTTCTGTGGCAGAAAGTTCTGGAATCTGAGAGGAGCTACAAATTTCCTTCCACCCAGCGTTCCCCCAAGTCTCCCGATAAAAATGATACCTCACTTGCGTGGGTAGGCCTAGCGCCGGCGACAGGAAACACCCCAAAGCGCAACGTGGACACATCCTAAATTTTGGAAAAAAACAGAGGTGTTTTTTGCGAAGTGCCTACCTGTAGATTTTGGCCTCTAGCTCAGCCGGCACCTAGGGAAACCTACCAAACCTGTGCATTTCTGAAAACTAGAGACCTAGGGGAATCCAAGGAGGGGTGACTTGCGGGGCTCGGACCAGGTTCTGTTACCCAGAATCCTTTGCAAACCTCAAAATTTGGCTAAAAAAACACATGTTCCTCACATTTCTGTGGCAGAAAGTTCTGGAATCTGAGAGGAGCTACAAATGTCCTTCCACCCAGCGTTCCCCCAAGTCTCCCGATAAAAATGATACCTCACTTGCGTGGGTAGGCCTAGCGCCGGCGACAGGAAACACCCCAAAGCGCAACGTGGACACATCCTAAATTTTGGAAAAAAACAGAGGTGTTTTTTGCGAAGTGCCTACCTGTAGATTTTGGCCTCTAGCTCAGCCGGCACCTAGGGAAACCTACCAAACCTGTGCATTTCTGAAAACTAGAGACCTAGGGGAATCCAAGGAGGGGTGACTTGCGGGGCTCGGACCAGGTTCTGTTACCCAGAATCCTTTGCAAACCTCAAAATTTGGCTAAAAAAACACATGTTCCTCACATTTCTGTGGCAGAAAGTTCTGGAATCTGAGAGGAGCTACAAATTGCCTTCCACCCAGCGTTCCCCCAAGTCTCCCGATAAAAATGATACCTCACTTGCGTGGGTAGGCCTAGCGCCGGCGACAGGAAACACCCCAAAGCGCAACGTGGACACATCCTAAATTTTGGAAAAAAACAGAGGTGTTTTTTGCGAAGTGCCTACCTGTAGATTTTGGCCTCTAGCTCAGCCGGCACCTAGGGAAACCTACCAAACCTGTGCATTTCTGAAAACTAGACACCTAGGGGAATCCAAGGAGGGGTGACTTGCGGGGCTCGGACCAGGTTCTGTTACCCAGAATCCTTTGCAAACCTCAAAATTTGGCTAAAAAAACACATGTTCCTCACATTTCTGTGGCAGAAAGTTCTGGAATCTGAGAGGAGCTACAAATTTCCTTCCACCCAGCGTTCCCCCAAGTCTCCCGATAAAAATGATACCTCACTTGCGTGGGTAGGCCTAGCGACGGCGACAGGAAACACCCCAAAGCGCAACGTGGACACATCCTAAATTTTTGAAAAAAACAGAGGTGTTTTTTGCGAAGTGCCTACCTGTAGATTTTGGCCTCTAGCTCAGCCGGCACCTAGGGAAACCTACCAAACCTGTGCATTTCTGAAAACTAGAGACCTAGGGGAATCCAAGGAGGGGTGACTTGCGGGGCTCGGACCAGGTTCTGTTACCCAGAATCCTTTGCAAACCTCAAAATTTGGCTAAAAAAACACATGTTCCTCACATTTCTGTGGCAGAAAGTTCTGGAATCTGAGAGGAGCTACAAATTGCCTTCCACCCAGCGTTCCCCCAAGTCTCCCGATAAAAATGATACCTCACTTGCGTGGGTAGGCCTAGCGCCGGCGACAGGAAACACCCCAAAGCGCAACGTGGACACATCCTAAATTTTGGAAAAAAACAGAGGTGTTTTTTGCGAAGTGCCTACCTGTAGATTTTGGCCTCTAGCTCAGCCGGCACCTAGGGAAACCTACCAAACCTGTGCATTTCTGAAAACTAGAGACCTAGGGGAATCCAAGGAGGGGTGACTTGCGGGGCTCGGACCAGGTTCTGTTACCCAGAATCCTTTGCAAACCTCAAAATTTGGCTAAAAAAACACATGTTCCTCACATTTCTGTGGCAGAAAGTTCTGTAATCTGAGAGGAGCTACAAATTTCCTTCCACCCAGCGTTCCCCCAAGTCTCCCGATAAAAATGATACCTCACTTGCGTGGGTAGGCCTAGCGCCGGCGACAGGAAACACCCCAAAGCGCAACATGGACACATCCTACATTTTGGAAAAAAACAGAGGTGTTTTTTGCGAAGTGCCTACCTGTAGATTTTGGCCTCTAGCTCAGCCGGCACCTAGGGAAACCTACCAAACCTGTGCATTTCTGAAAACTAGAGACCTAGGGGAATCCAAGGAGGGGTGACTTGCGGGGCTCGGACCAGGTTCTGTTACCCAGAATCCTTTGCAAACCTCAAAATTTGGCTAAAAAAACACATGTTCCTCACATTTCTGTGGCAGAAAGTTCTGGAATCTGAGAGGAGCTACAAATGTCCTTCCACCCAGCGTTCCCCCAAGTCTCCCGATAAAAATGATACCTCACTTGCGTGGGTAGGCCTAGCGCCGGCGACAGGAAACACCCCAAAGCGCAACGTGGACACATCCTAAATTTTGGAAAAAAACAGAGGTGTTTTTTGCGAAGTGCCTACCTGTAGATTTTGGCCTCTAGCTCAGCCGGCACCTAGGGAAACCTACCAAACCTGTGCATTTCTGAAAACTAGAGACCTAGGGGAATCCAAGGAGGGGTGACTTGCGGGGCTCGGACCAGGTTCTGTTACCCAGAATCCTTTGCAAACCTCAAAATTTGGCTAAAAAAACACATGTTCCTCACATTTCTGTGGCAGAAAGTTCTGGAATCTGAGAGGAGCTACAAATTGCCTTCCACCCAGCGTTCCCCCAAGTCTCCCGATAAGAATGATACCTCACTTGCGTGGGTAGGCCTAGCGCCGGCGACAGGAAACACCCCAAAGCGCAACGTGGACACATCCTAAATTTTGGAAAAAAACAGAGGTGTTTTTTGCGAAGTGCCTACCTGTAGATTTTGGCCTCTAGCTCAGCCGGCACCTAGGGAAACCTACCAAACCTGTGCATTTCTGAAAACTAGACACCTAGGGGAATCCAAGGAAGGGTGACTTGCTGGGCTCGGACCAGGTTCTGTTACCCAGAATCCTTTGCAAACCTCAAAATTTGGCTAAAAAAACACATGTTCCTCACATTTCTGTGGCAGAAAGTTCTGGAATCTGAGAGGAGCTACAAATTTCCTTCCACCCAGCGTTCCCCCAAGTCTCCCGATAAAAATGATACCTCACTTGCGTGGGTAGGCCTAGCGCCGGCGACAGGAAACACCCCAAAGCGCAACGTGGACACATCCTAACTTTTTGAAAAAAACAGAGGTGTTTTTTGCGAAGTGCCTACCTGTAGATATTGGCCTCTAGCTCAGCCGGCACCTAGGGAAACCTACCAAACCTGTGCATTTCTGAAAACTAGAGACCTAGGGGAATCCAAGGAGGGGTGACTTGCGGGGCTCGGACCAGGTTCTGTTACCCAGAATCCTTTGCAAACCTCAAAATTTGGCTAAAAAAACACATGTTCCTCACATTTCTGTGGCAGAAAGTTCTGGAATCTGAGAGGAGCTACAAATTGCCTTCCACCCAGCGTTCCCCCAAGTCTCCCGATAAAAATGATACCTCACTTGCGTGGGTAGGCCTAGCGCCGGCGACAGGAAACACCCCAAAGCGCAACGTGGACACATCCTAAATTTTGGAAAAAAACAGAGGTGTTTTTTGCGAAGTGCCTACCTGTAGATTTTGGCCTCTAGCTCAGCCGGCACCTAGGGAAACCTACCAAACCTGTGCATTTCTGAAAACTAGAGACCTAGGGGAATCCAAGGAGGGGTGACTTGCGGGGCTCGGACCAGGTTCTGTTACCCAGAATCCTTTGCAAACCTCAAAATTTGGCTAAAAAAACAAATGTTCCTCACATTTCTGTGGCAGAAAGTTCTGGAATCTGAGAGGAGCTACAAATTGCCTTCCACCCAGCGTTCCCCCAAGTCTCCCGATAAAAATGATACCTCACTTGCGTGGGTAGGCCTAGCGCCGGCGACAGGAAACACCCCAAAGCGCAACGTGGACACATCCTAAATTTTGGAAAAAAACAGAGGTGTTTTTTGCGAAGTGCCTACCTGTAGATTTTGGCCTCTAGCTCAGCCGGCACCTAGGGAAACCTACCAAACCTGTGCATTTCTGAAAACTAGAGACCTAGGGGAATCCAAGGAGGGGTGACTTGCGGGGCTCGGACCAGGTTCTGTTACCCAGAATCCTTTGCAAACCTCAAAATTTGGCTAAAAAAACACATGTTCCTCACATTTCTGTGGCAGAAAGTTCTGTAATCTGAGAGGAGCTACAAATTTCCTTCCACCCAGCGTTCCCCCAAGTCTCCCGATAAAAATGATACCTCACTTGCGTGGGTAGGCCTAGCGCCGGCGACAGGAAACACCCCAAAGCGCAACATGGACACATCCTACATTTTGGAAAAAAACAGAGGTGTTTTTTGCGAAGTGCCTACCTGTAGATTTTGGCCTCTAGCTCAGCCGGCACCTAGGGAAACCTACCAAACCTGTGCATTTCTGAAAACTAGAGACCTAGGGGAATCCAAGGAGGGGTGACTTGCGGGGCTCGGACCAGGTTCTGTTACCCAGAATCCTTTGCAAACCTCAAAATTTGGCTAAAAAAACACATGTTCCTCACATTTCTGTGGCAGAAAGTTCTGGAATCTGAGAGGAGCTACAAATGTCCTTCCACCCAGCGTTCCCCCAAGTCTCCCGATAAAAATGATACCTCACTTGCGTGGGTAGGCCTAGCGCCGGCGACAGGAAACACCCCAAAGCGCAACGTGGACACATCCTAAATTTTGGAAAAAAACAGAGGTGTTTTTTGCGAAGTGCCTACCTGTAGATTTTGGCCTCTAGCTCAGCCGGCACCTAGGGAAACCTACCAAAGCTGTGCATTTCTGAAAACTAGAGACCTAGGGGAATCCAAGGAGGGGTGACTTGCGGGGCTCGGACCAGGTTCTGTTACCCAGAATCCTTTGCAAACCTCAAAATTTGGCTAAAAAAACACATGTTCCTCACATTTCTGTGGCAGAAAGTTCTGGAATCTGAGAGGAGCTACAAATTGCCTTCCACCCAGCGTTCCCCCAAGTCTCCCGATAAGAATGATACCTCACTTGCGTGGGTAGGCCTAGCGCCGGCGACAGGAAACACCCCAAAGCGCAACGTGGACACATCCTAAATTTTGGAAAAAAACAGAGGTGTTTTTTGCGAAGTGCCTACCTGTAGATTTTGGCCTCTAGCTCAGCCGGCACCTAGGGAAACCTACCAAACCTGTGCATTTCTGAAAACTAGACACCTAGGGGAATCCAAGGAAGGGTGACTTGCAGGGCTCGGACCAGGTTCTGTTACCCAGAATCCTTTGCAAACCTCAAAATTTGGCTAAAAAAACACATGTTCCTCACATTTCTGTGGCAGAAAGTTCTGGAATCTGAGAGGAGCTACAAATTTCCTTCCACCCAGCGTTCCCCCAAGTCTCCCGATAAAAATGATACCTCACTTGCGTGGGTAGGCCTAGCGCCGGCGACAGGAAACACCCCAAAGCGCAACGTGGACACATCCTAACTTTTTGAAAAAAACAGAGGTGTTTTTTGCGAAGTGCCTACCTGTAGATTTTGGCCTCTAGCTCAGCCGGCACCTAGGGAAACCTACCAAACCTGTGCATTTCTGAAAACTAGAGACCTAGGGGAATCCAAGGAGGGGTGACTTGCGGGGCTCGGACCAGGTTCTGTTACCCAGAATCCTTTGCAAACCTCAAAATTTGGCTAAAAAAACACATGTTCCTCACATTTCTGTGGCAGAAAGTTCTGGAATCTGAGAGGAGCTACAAATTGCCTTCCACCCAGCGTTCCCCCAAGTCTCCCGATAAAAATGATACCTCACTTGCGTGGGTAGGCCTAGCGCCGGCGACAGGAAACACCCCAAAGCGCAACGTGGACACATCCTAAATTTTGGAAAAAAACAGAGGTGTTTTTTGCGAAGTGCCTACCTGTAGATTTTGGCCTCTAGCTCAGCCGGCACCTAGGGAAACCTACCAAACCTGTGCATTTCTGAAAACTAGAGACCTAAGGGAATCCAAGGAGGGGTGACTTGCGGGGCTCGGACCAGGTTCTGTTACCCAGAATCCTTTGCAAACCTCAAAATTTGGCTAAAAAAACACATGTTCCTCACATTTCTGTGGCAGAAAGTTCTGGAATCTGAGAGGAGCTACAAATTGCCTTCCACCCAGCGTTCCCCCAAGTCTCCCGATAAAAATTATACCTCACTTGCGTGGGTAGGCCTAGCGCCGGCGACAGGAAACACCCCAAAGCGCAACGTGGACACATCCTAAATTTTGGAAAAAAACAGAGGTGTTTTTTGCGAAGTGCCTACCTGTAGATTTTGGCCTCTAGCTCAGCCGGCACCTAGGGAAACCTACCAAACCTGTGCATTTCTGAAAACTAGAGACCTAGGGGAATCCAAGGAGGGGTGACTTGCGGGGCTCGGACCAGGTTCTGTTACCCAGAATCCTTTGCAAACCTCAAAATTTGGCTAAAAAAACACATGTTCCTCACATTTCTGTGGCAGAAAGTTCTGGAATCTGAGAGGAGCTACAAATTGCCTTCCACCCAGCGTTCCCCCAAGTCTCCCGATAAAAATGATACCTCACTTGCGTGGGTAGGCCTAGCGCCGGCGACAGGAAACACCCCAAAGCGCAACGTGGACACATCCTAAATTTTGGAAAAAAACAGAGGTGTTTTTTGCGAAGTGCCTACCTGTAGATTTTGGCCTCTAGCTCAGCCGGCACCTAGGGAAACCTACCAAACCTGTGCATTTCTGAAAACTAGAGACCTAGGGGAATCCAAGGAGGGGTGACTTGCGGGGCTCGGACCAGGTTCTGTTACCCAGAATCCTTTGCAAACCTCAAAATTTGGCTAAAAAAACACATGTTCCTCACATTTCTGTGGCAGAAAGTTCTGGAATCTGAGAGGAGCTACAAATTGCCTTCCACCCAGCGTTCCCCCAAGTCTCCCGATAAAAATGATACCTCACTTGCGTGGGTAGGCCTAGCGCCGGCGACAGGAAACACCCCAAAGCGCAACGTGGACACATCCTAAATTTTGGAAAAAAACAGAGGTGTTTTTTGCGAAGTGCCTACCTGTAGATTTTGGCCTCTAGCTCAGCCGGCACCTAGGGAAACCTACCAAACCTGTGCATTTCTGAAAACTAGAGACCTAGGGGAATCCAAGGAGGGGTGACTTGTGGGGCTCGGACCAGGTTCTGTTACCCAGAATCCTTTGCAAACCTCAAAATTTGGCTAAAAAAACACATGTTCCTCACATTTCTGTGGCAGAAAGTTCTGTAATCTGAGAGGAGCTACAAATTTCCTTCCACCCAGCGTTCCCCCAAGTCTCCCGATAAAAATGATACCTCACTTGCGTGGGTAGGCCTAGCGCCGGCGACAGGAAACACCCCAAAGCGCAACGTGGACACATCCTACATTTTGGAAAAAAACAGAGGTGTTTTTTGCGAAGTGCCTACCTGTAGATTTTGGCCTCTAGCTCAGCCGGCACCTAGGGAAACCTACCAAACCTGTGCATTTCTGAAAACTAGAGACCTAGGGGAATCCAAGGAGGGGTGACTTGCGGGGCTCGGACCAGGTTCTGTTACCCAGAATCCTTTGCAAACCTCAAAATTTGGCTAAAAAAACACATGTTCCTCACATTTCTGTGGCAGAAAGTTCTGGAATCTGAGAGGAGCTACAAATGTCCTTCCACCCAGCGTTCCCCCAAGTCTCCCGATAAAAATGATACCTCACTTGCGTGGGTAGGCCTAGCGCCGGCGACAGGAAACACCCCAAAGCGCAACGTGGACACATCCTAAATTTTGGAAAAAAACAGAGGTGTTTTTTGCGAAGTGCCTACCTGTAGATTTTGGCCTCTAGCTCAGCCGGCACCTAGGGAAACCTACCAAACCTGTGCATTTCTGAAAACTAGAGACCTAGGGGAATCCAAGGAGGGGTGACTTGCGGGGCTCGGACCAGGTTCTGTTACCCAGAATCCTTTGCAAACCTCAAAATTTGGCTAAAAAAACACATGTTCCTCACATTTCTGTGGCAGAAAGTTCTGGAATCTGAGAGGAGCTACAAATTGCCTTCCACCCAGCGTTCCCCCAAGTCTCCCGATAAAAATGATACCTCACTTGCGTGGGTAGGCCTAGCGCCGGCGACAGGAAACACCCCAAAGCGCAACGTGGACACATCCTAAATTTTGGAAAAAAACAGAGGTGTTTTTTGCGAAGTGCCTACCTGTAGATTTTGGCCTCTAGCTCAGCCGGCACCTAGGGAAACCTACCAAACCTGTGCATTTCTGAAAACTAGAGACCTAGGGGAATCCAAGGAGGGGTGACTTGCGGGGCTCGGACCAGGTTCTGTTACCCAGAATCCTTTGCAAACCTCAAAATTTGGCTAAAAAAACACATGTTCCTCACATTTCTGTGGCAGAAAGTTCTGGAATCTGAGAGGAGCTACAAATTGCCTTCCACCCAGCGTTCCCCCAAGTCTCCCGATAAAAATGATACCTCACTTGCGTGGGTAGGCCTAGCGCCGGCGACAGGAAACACCCCAAAGCGCAACGTGGACACATCCTAAATTTTGGAAAAAAACAGAGGTGTTTTTTGCGAAGTGCCTACCTGTAGATTTTGGCCTCTAGCTCAGCCGGCACCTAGGGAAACCTACCAAACCTGTGCATTTCTGAAAACTAGAGACCTAGGGGAATCCAAGGAGGGGTGACTTGTGGGGCTCGGACCAGGTTCTGTTACCCAGAATCCTTTGCAAACCTCAAAATTTGGCTAAAAAAACACATGTTCCTCACATTTCTGTGGCAGAAAGTTCTGTAATCTGAGAGGAGCTACAAATTTCCTTCCACCCAGCGTTCCCCCAAGTCTCCCGATAAAAATGATACCTCACTTGCGTGGGTAGGCCTAGCGCCGGCGACAGGAAACACCCCAAAGCGCAACGTGGACACATCCTACATTTTGGAAAAAAACAGAGGTGTTTTTTGCGAAGTGCCTACCTGTAGATTTTGGCCTCTAGCTCAGCCGGCACCTAGGGAAACCTACCAAACCTGTGCATTTCTGAAAACTAGAGACCTAGGGGAATCCAAGGAGGGGTGACTTGCGGGGCTCGGACCAGGTTCTGTTACCCAGAATCCTTTGCAAACCTCAAAATTTGGCTAAAAAAACACATGTTCCTCACATTTCTGTGGCAGAAAGTTCTGGAATCTGAGAGGAGCTACAAATGTCCTTCCACCCAGCGTTCCCCCAAGTCTCCCGATAAAAATGATACCTCACTTGCGTGGGTAGGCCTAGCGCCGGCGACAGGAAACACCCCAAAGCGCAACGTGGACACATCCTAAATTTTGGAAAAAAACAGAGGTGTTTTTTGCGAAGTGCCTACCTGTAGATTTTGGCCTCTAGCTCAGCCGGCACCTAGGGAAACCTACCAAACCTGTGCATTTCTGAAAACTAGAGACCTAGGGGAATCCAAGGAGGGGTGACTTGCGGGGCTCGGACCAGGTTCTGTTACCCAGAATCCTTTGCAAACCTCAAAATTTGGCTAAAAAAACACATGTTCCTCACATTTCTGTGGCAGAAAGTTCTGGAATCTGAGAGGAGCTACAAATTGCCTTCCACCCAGCGTTCCCCCAAGTCTCCCGATAAAAATGATACCTCACTTGCGTGGGTAGGCCTAGCGCCGGCGACAGGAAACACCCCAAAGCGCAACGTGGACACATCCTAAATTTTGGAAAAAAACAGAGGTGTTTTTTGCGAAGTGCCTACCTGTAGATTTTGGCCTCTAGCTCAGCCGGCACCTAGGGAAACCTACCAAACCTGTGCATTTCTGAAAACTAGAGACCTAGGGGAATCCAAGGAGGGGTGACTTGCGGGGCTCGGACCAGGTTCTGTTACCCAGAATCCTTTGCAAACCTCAAAATTTGGCTAAAAAAACACATGTTCCTCACATTTCTGTGGCAGAAAGTTCTGGAATCTGAGAGGAGCTACAAATTTCCTTCCACCCAGCGTTCCCCCAAGTCTCCCGATAAAAATGATACCTCACTTGCGTGGGTAGGCCTAGCGCCGGCGACAGGAAACACCCCAAAGCGCAACGTGGACACATCCTAAATTTTGGAAAAAAACAGAGGTGTTTTTTGCGAAGTGCCTACCTGTAGATTTTGGCCTCTAGCTCAGCCGGCACCTAGGGAAACCTACCAAACCTGTGCATTTCTGAAAACTAGAGACCTAGGGGAATCCAAGGAGGGGTGACTTGCGGGGCTCGGACCAGGTTCTGTTACCCAGAATCCTTTGCAAACCTCAAAATTTGGCTAAAAAAACACATGTTCCTCACATTTCTGTGGCAGAAAGTTCTGTAATCTGAGAGGAGCTACAAATTTCCTTCCACCCAGCGTTCCCCCAAGTCTCCCGATAAAAATGATACCTCACTTGCGTGGGTAGGCCTAGCGCCGGCGACAGGAAACACCCCAAAGCGCAACATGGACACATCCTACATTTTGGAAAAAAACAGAGGTGTTTTTTGCGAAGTGCCTACCTGTAGATTTTGGCCTCTAGCTCAGCCGGCACCTAGGGAAACCTACCAAACCTGTGCATTTCTGAAAACTAGAGACCTAGGGGAATCCAAGGAGGGGTGACTTGCGGGGCTCGGACCAGGTTCTGTTACCCAGAATCCTTTGCAAACCTCAAAATTTGGCTAAAAAAACACATGTTCCTCACATTTCTGTGGCAGAAAGTTCTGGAATCTGAGAGGAGCTACAAATGTCCTTCCACCCAGCGTTCCCCCAAGTCTCCCGATAAAAATGATACCTCACTTGCGTGGGTAGGCCTAGCGCCGGCGACAGGAAACACCCCAAAGCGCAACGTGGACACATCCTAAATTTTGGAAAAAAACAGAGGTGTTTTTTGCGAAGTGCCTACCTGTAGATTTTGGCCTCTAGCTCAGCCGGCACCTAGGGAAACCTACCAAACCTGTGCATTTCTGAAAACTAGAGACCTAGGGGAATCCAAGGAGGGGTGACTTGCGGGGCTCGGACCAGGTTCTGTTACCCAGAATCCTTTGCAAACCTCAAAATTTGGCTAAAAAAACACATGTTCCTCACATTTCTGTGGCAGAAAGTTCTGGAATCTGAGAGGAGCTACAAATTGCCTTCCACCCAGCGTTCCCCCAAGTCTCCCGATAAGAATGATACCTCACTTGCGTGGGTAGGCCTAGCGCCGGCGACAGGAAACACCCCAAAGCGCAACGTGGACACATCCTAAATTTTGGAAAAAAACAGAGGTGTTTTTTGCGAAGTGCCTACCTGTAGATTTTGGCCTCTAGCTCAGCCGGCACCTAGGGAAACCTACCAAACCTGTGCATTTCTGAAAACTAGAGACCTAGGGGAATCCAAGGAGGGGTGACTTGCGGGGCTCGGACCAGGTTCTGTTACCCAGAATCCTTTGCAAACCTCAAAATTTGGCTAAAAAAACACATGTTCCTCACATTTCTGTGGCAGAAAGTTCTGGAATCTGAGAGGAGCTACAAATTGCCTTCCACCCAGCGTTCCCCCAAGTCTCCCGATAAAAATGATACCTCACTTGCGTGGGTAGGCCTAGCGCCGGCGACAGGAAACACCCCAAAGCGCAACGTGGACACATCCTAAATTTTGGAAAAAAACAGAGGTGTTTTTTGCGAAGTGCCTACCTGTAGATTTTGGCCTCTAGCTCAGCCGGCACCTAGGGAAACCTACCAAACCTGTGCATTTCTGAAAACTAGAGACCTAGGGGAATCCAAGGAGGGGTGACTTGCGGGGCTCGGACCAGGTTCTGTTACCCAGAATCCTTTGCAAACCTCAAAATTTGGCTAAAAAAACACATGTTCCTCACATTTCTGTGGCAGAAAGTTCTGGAATCTGAGAGGAGCTACAAATTGCCTTCCACCCAGCGTTCCCCCAAGTCTCCCGATAAAAATGATACCTCACTTGCGTGGGTAGGCCTAGCGCCGGCGACAGGAAACACCCCAAAGCGCAACGTGGACACATCCTAAATTTTGGAAAAAAACAGAGGTGTTTTTTGCGAAGTGCCTACCTGTAGATTTTGGCCTCTAGCTCAGCCGGCACCTAGGGAAACCTACCAAACCTGTGCATTTCTGAAAACTAGAGACCTAGGGGAATCCAAGGAGGGGTGACTTGCGGGGCTCGGACCAGGTTCTGTTACCCAGAATCCTTTGCAAACCTCAAAATTTGGCTAAAAAAACACATGTTCCTCACATTTCTGTGGCAGAAAGTTCTGGAATCTGAGAGGAGCTACAAATTGCCTTCCACCCAGCGTTCCCCCAAGTCTCCCGATAAAAATGATACCTCACTTGCGTGGGTAGGCCTAGCGCCGGCGACAGGAAACACCCCAAAGCGCAACGTGGACACATCCTAAATTTTGGAAAAAAACAGAGGTGTTTTTTGCGAAGTGCCTACCTGTAGATTTTGGCCTCTAGCTCAGCCGGCACCTAAGGAAACCTACCAAACCTGTGCATTTCTGAAAACTAGAGACCTAGGGGAATCCAAGGAGGGGTGACTTGTGGGGCTCGGACCAGGTTCTGTTACCCAGAATCCTTTGCAAACCTCAAAATTTGGCTAAAAAAACACATGTTCCTCACATTTCTGTGGCAGAAAGTTCTGTAATCTGAGAGGAGCTACAAATTTCCTTCCACCCAGCGTTCCCCCAAGTCTCCCGATAAAAATGATACCTCACTTGCGTGGGTAGGCCTAGCGCCGGCGACAGGAAACACCCCAAAGCGCAACGTGGACACATCCTACATTTTGGAAAAAAACAGAGGTGTTTTTTGCGAAGTGCCTACCTGTAGATTTTGGCCTCTAGCTCAGCCGGCACCTAGGGAAACCTACCAAACCTGTGCATTTCTGAAAACTAGAGACCTAGGGGAATCCAAGGAGGGGTGACTTGCGGGGCTCGGACCAGGTTCTGTTACCCAGAATCCTTTGCAAACCTCAAAATTTGGCTAAAAAAACACATGTTCCTCACATTTCTGTGGCAGAAAGTTCTGGAATCTGAGAGGAGCTACAAATGTCCTTCCACCCAGCGTTCCCCCAAGTCTCCCGATAAAAATGATACCTCACTTGCGTGGGTAGGCCTAGCGCCGGCGACAGGAAACACCCCAAAGCGCAACGTGGACACATCCTAAATTTTGGAAAAAAACAGAGGTGTTTTTTGCGAAGTGCCTACCTGTAGATTTTGGCCTCTAGCTCAGCCGGCACCTAGGGAAACCTACCAAACCTGTGCATTTCTGAAAACTAGAGACCTAGGGGAATCCAAGGAGGGGTGACTTGCGGGGCTCGGACCAGGTTCTGTTACCCAGAATCCTTTGCAAACCTCAAAATTTGGCTAAAAAAACACATGTTCCTCACATTTCTGTGGCAGAAAGTTCTGGAATCTGAGAGGAGCTACAAATTGCCTTCCACCCAGCGTTCCCCCAAGTCTCCCGATAAAAATGATACCTCACTTGCGTGGGTAGGCCTAGCGCCGGCGACAGGAAACACCCCAAAGCGCAACGTGGACACATCCTAAATTTTGGAAAAAAACAGAGGTGTTTTTTGCGAAGTGCCTACCTGTAGATTTTGGCCTCTAGCTCAGCCGGCACCTAGGGAAACCTACCAAACCTGTGCATTTCTGAAAACTAGAGACCTAGGGGAATCCAAGGAGGGGTGACTTGCGGGGCTCGGACCAGGTTCTGTTACCCAGAATCCTTTGCAAACCTCAAAATTTGGCTAAAAAAACACATGTTCCTCACATTTCTGTGGCAGAAAGTTCTGGAATCTGAGAGGAGCTACAAATTGCCTTCCACCCAGCGTTCCCCCAAGTCTCCCGATAAAAATGATACCTCACTTGCGTGGGTAGGCCTAGCGCCGGCGACAGGAAACACCCCAAAGCGCAACGTGGACACATCCTAAATTTTGGAAAAAAACAGAGGTGTTTTTTGCGAAGTGCCTACCTGTAGATTTTGGCCTCTAGCTCAGCCGGCACCTAGGGAAACCTACCAAACCTGTGCATTTCTGAAAACTAGACACCTAGGGGAATCCAAGGAGGGGTGACTTGCGGGGCTCGGACCAGGTTCTGTTACCCAGAATCCTTTGCAAACCTCAAAATTTGGCTAAAAAAACACATGTTCCTCACATTTCTGTGGCAGAAAGTTCTGGAATCTGAGAGGAGCTACAAATTTCCTTCCACCCAGCGTTCCCCCAAGTCTCCCGATAAAAATGATACCTCACTTGCGTGGGTAGGCCTAGCGCCGGCGACAGGAAACACCCCAAAGCGCAACGTGGACACATCCTACATTTTGGAAAAAAACAGAGGTGTTTTTTGCGAAGTGCCTACCTGTAGATTTTGGCCTCTAGCTCAGCCGGCACCTAGGGAAACCTACCAAACCTGTGCATTTCTGAAAACTAGAGACCTAGGGGAATCCAAGGAGGGGTGACTTGCGGGGCTCGGACCAGGTTCTGTTACCCAGAATCCTTTGCAAACCTCAAAATTTGGCTAAAAAAACACATGTTCCTCACATTTCTGTGGCAGAAAGTTCTGGAATCTGAGAGGAGCTACAAATGTCCTTCCACCCAGCGTTCCCCCAAGTCTCCCGATAAAAATGATACCTCACTTGCGTGGGTAGGCCTAGCGCCGGCGACAGGAAACACCCCAAAGCGCAACGTGGACACATCCTAAAGTTTGGAAAAAAACAGAGGTGTTTTTTGCGAAGTGCCTACCTGTAGATTTTGGCCTCTAGCTCAGCCGGCACCTAGGGAAACCTACCAAACCTGTGCATTTCTGAAAACTAGAGACCTAGGGGAATCCAAGGAGGGGTGACTTGCGGGGCTCGGACCAGGTTCTGTTACCCAGAATCCTTTGCAAACCTCAAAATTTGGCTAAAAAAACACATGTTCCTCACATTTCTGTGGCAGAAAGTTCTGGAATCTGAGAGGAGCTACAAATTGCCTTCCACCCAGCGTTCCCCCAAGTCTCCCGATAAAAATGATACCTCACTTGCGTGGGTAGGCCTAGCGCCGGCGACAGGAAACACCCCAAAGCGCAACGTGGACACATCCTAAATTTTGGAAAAAAACAGAGGTGTTTTTTGCGAAGTGCCTACCTGTAGATTTTGGCCTCTAGCTCAGCCGGCACCTAGGGAAACCTACCAAACCTGTGCATTTCTGAAAACTAGACACCTAGGGGAATCCAAGGAGGGGTGACTTGCGGGGCTCGGACCAGGTTCTGTTACCCAGAATCCTTTGCAAACCTCAAAATTTGGCTAAAAAAACACATGTTCCTCACATTTCTGTGGCAGAAAGTTCTGGAATCTGAGAGGAGCTACAAATTTCCTTCCACCCAGCGTTCCCCCAAGTCTCCCGATAAAAATGATACCTCACTTGCGTGGGTAGGCCTAGCGCCGGCGACAGGAAACACCCCAAAGCGCAACGTGGACACATCCTAAATTTTGGAAAAAAACAGAGGTGTTTTTTGCGAAGTGCCTACCTGTAGATTTTGGCCTCTAGCTCAGCCGGCACCTAGGGAAACCTACCAAACCTGTGCATTTCTGAAAACTAGACACCTAGGGGAATCCAAGGAGGGGTGACTTGCGGGGCTCGGACCAGGTTCTGTTACCCAGAATCCTTTGCAAACCTCAAAATTTGGCTAAAAAAACACATGTTCCTCACATTTCTGTGGCAGAAAGTTCTGGAATCTGAGAGGAGCTACAAATTTCCTTCCACCCAGCGTTCCCCCAAGTCTCCCGATAAAAATGATACCTCACTTGCGTGGGTAGGCCTAGCGCCGGCGACAGGAAACACCCCAAAGCGCAACGTGGACACATCCTACATTTTGGAAAAAAACAGAGGTGTTTTTTGCGAAGTGCCTACCTGTAGATTTTGGCCTCTAGCTCAGCCGGCACCTAGGGAAACCTACCAAACCTGTGCATTTCTGAAAACTAGAGACCTAGGGGAATCCAAGGAGGGGTGACTTGCGGGGCTCGGACCAGGTTCTGTTACCCAGAATCCTTTGCAAACCTCAAAATTTGGCTAAAAAAACACATGTTCCTCACATTTCTGTGGCAGAAAGTTCTGGAATCTGAGAGGAGCTACAAATGTCCTTCCACCCAGCGTTCCCCCAAGTCTCCCGATAAAAATGATACCTCACTTGCGTGGGTAGGCCTAGCGCCGGCGACAGGAAACACCCCAAAGCGCAACGTGGACACATCCTAAATTTTGGAAAAAAACAGAGGTGTTTTTTGCGAAGTGCCTACCTGTAGATTTTGGCCTCTAGCTCAGCCGGCACCTAGGGAAACCTACCAAACCTGTGCATTTCTGAAAACTAGAGACCTAGGGGAATCCAAGGAGGGGTGACTTGCGGGGCTCGGACCAGGTTCTGTTACCCAGAATCCTTTGCAAACCTCAAAATTTGGCTAAAAAAACACATGTTCCTCACATTTCTGTGGCAGAAAGTTCTGGAATCTGAGAGGAGCTACAAATTGCCTTCCACCCAGCGTTCCCCCAAGTCTCCCGATAAAAATGATACCTCACTTGCGTGGGTAGGCCTAGCGCCGGCGACAGGAAACACCCCAAAGCGCAACGTGGACACATCCTAAATTTTGGAAAAAAACAGAGGTGTTTTTTGCGAAGTGCATACCTGTAGATTTTGGCCTCTAGCTCAGCCGGCACCTAGGGAAACCTACCAAACCTGTGCATTTCTGAAAACTAGACACCTAGGGGAATCCAAGGAGGGGTGACTTGCAGGGCTCGGACCAGGTTCTGTTACCCAGAATCCTTTGCAAACCTCAAAATTTGGCTAAAAAAAACACATGTTCCTCACATTTCTGTGGCAGAAAGTTCTGGAATCTGAGAGGAGCTACAAATTTCCTTCCACCCAGCGTTCCCCCAAGTCTCCCGATAAAAATGATACCTCACTTGCGTGGGTAGGCCTAGCGCCGGCGACAGGAAACACCCCAAAGCGCAACGTGGACACATCCTAAATTTTGGAAAAAAACAGAGGTGTTTTTTGCGAAGTGCCTACCTGTAGATTTTGGCCTCTAGCTCAGCCGGCACCTAGGGAAACCTACCAAACCTGTGCATTTCTGAAAACTAGAGACCTAGGGGAATCCAAGGAGGGGTGACTTGCGGGGCTCGGACCAGGTTCTGTTACCCAGAATCCTTTGCAAACCTCAAAATTTGGCTAAAAAAACACATGTTCCTCACATTTCTGTGGCAGAAAGTTCTGGAATCTGAGAGGAGCTACGAATTTCCTTCCACCCAGCGTTCCCCCAAGTCTCCCGATAAAAATGATACCTCACTTGCGTGGGTAGGCCTAGCGCCGGCGACAGGAAACACCCCAAAACGCAACGTGGACACATCCTAAATTTTGGAAAAAAACAGAGGTGTTTTTTGCGAAGTGCCTACCTGTAGATTTTGGCCTCTAGCTCAGCCGGCACCTGGGAAACCTACCAAACCTGTGCATTTCTGAAAACTAGAGACCTAGGGGAATCCAAGGAGGGGTGACTTGCGGGGCTCGGACCAGGTTCTGTTACCCAGAATCCTTTGCAAACCTCAAAATTTGGCTAAAAAAACACATGTTCCTCACATTTCTGTGGCAGAAAGTTCTGGAATCTGAGAGGAGCTACAAATTTCCTTCCACCCAGCGTTCCCCCAAGTCTCCCGATAAAAATGATACCTCACTTGCGTGGGTAGGCCTAGCGCCGGCGACAGGAAACACCCCAAAGCGCAACGTGGACACATCCTAAATTTTGGAAAAAAACAGAGGTGTTTTTTGCGAAGTGCCTACCTGTAGATTTTGGCCTCTAGCTCAGCCGGCCCCTAGGGAAACCTACCAAACCTGTGCATTTCTGAAAACTAGAGACCTAGGGGAATCCAAGGAGGGGTGACTTGCGGGGCTCGGACCAGGTTCTGTTACCCAGAATCCTTTGCAAACCTCAAAATGTGGTTAAAAAAACACATGTTCCTCACATTTCTGTGGCAGAAAGTTCTGGAATCTGAGAGGAGCTACAAATTTCCTTCCACCCAGCGTTCCCCCAAGTCTCCCGATAAAAATGATACCTCACTTGCGTGGGTAGGCCTAGCGCCGGCGACAGGAAACACCCCAAAGCGCAACGTGGACACATCCTAAATTTTGGAAAAAAACAGAGGTGTTTTTTGCGAAGTGCCTACCTGTAGATTTTGGCCTCTAGCTCAGCCAGCACCTAGGGAAACCTACCAAACCTGTGCATTTCTGAAAACTAGAGACCTAGGGGAATCCAAGGAGGGGTGACTTGCGGGGCTCGGACCAGGTTCTGTTACCCAGAATCCTTTGCAAACCTCAAAATTTGGCTAAAAAAACACATGTTCCTCACATTTCTGTGGCAGAAAGTTCTGGAATCTGAGAGGAGCTACAAATTTCCTTCCACCCAGCGTTCCCCCAATTCTCCCGATAAAAATGATACCTCACTTGCGTGGGTAGGCCTAGCGCCGGCGACAGGAAACACCCCAAAGCGCAACGTGGACACATCCTAAATTTTGGGAGAAAACAGTGCCTACCTGTGGATTTTGGCCTGTAGCTCACCCGGCGCCTAGGGAAACCTACCAAACCTGTGCATTTCTGAAAACTAGAGACCTAGGGGAATCCAAGGAGGGGTGACTTGCGGGGCTCGGACCAGGTTCTGTTACCCAGAATCCTTTGCAAACCTCAAAATTTGGCTAAAAAAACACATGTTCCTCACATTTCTGTGGCAGAAAGTTCTGGAATCTGATAGGAGCCACAAATTTCCTTCCACCCAGCGTTCCCCCAAGTCTCCCGATAAAAATGATACCTCACTTGTGTGGGTGGGCCAGGTGCCTGCAACAGAATAAGGCCCAAAACCTGAAGGGATAGAAGGGATAGCACAGCAAGTTTATAAGGGCATATTCTTTTATACATCTTTAGACGGACTCTGCTTTGGGGACCCACATAAGTGAGGTGTCATTTTACTTGGGAGACTGAGGGGAAAACTGGGGAGTAGGAATTTTGTGCTGGAGCGGTGATCCTACTAAGAAAAATCAGGAAAATATGCTTTTTTATGCAAACTTTGAGGTTTACAGAGGAGTCTGGGTAAGAAAATGTTGTTGGAGCCACACAAGCCACACCTCCCTAGACTCCTTGGGGTGCCTAGTTTTAAAAAGTTTCTGGGTTTTGTAGGTTTCCCTACATGACGGCCGCACCCAGGACCAAAAACATAGGTGGGCCCTCCCCCCCAAACACAGGTATTTTTGGAATATATCACTTTGATGTGTGCACATACGTCCGTGATGTGCCAAACACTAAAATTGTGAAAAGAAACACACTTAGGTTATGTGAAGAAGACCCCTCACCCACCAACCAAGTTGGTGGCATGCTTCATCATCGGGGTCCCACCCGAGGCACCTAGCGTGTCTCAAGTGTGCTGCGACGCCTGATTACAGCGGAGCAGGTTTTGTCATTTGTACCACACATATTGGTTGGATTTGGCACGAGGGTGAGTGATGGTTCAGTAGATCAAATTTTATTAACAAGAGATTTCACAAAAGTGAAATGCACTGGTAATAACTGAAAGGCCAAAAAACTGAACCAATGACTCACAGCTCGTGAGCTGTAAAGCCACGACAAGGCACCAACCGCTTTACAGTCCATTCACACACCTTTCATACATGACATGCACTAGACCATTCACGCCGCCAGCCACGGGCCCAGCACATTACAAGACTCACATCCACAGACAGCGCCAGTCAAGGGCCCATCACTTTCATATGCCCACATGCCTGATACAGCAATCACACCAGCTGATGAGTGTGTGGACTGGCGTTTGGCCGGCACTGCCAGCCAAGCGCCACACCACCAGCCAAGCGCCACCCCACCCACACCACCAGCCAAGCGCCACCCCACACACACCGCCAGCCCAGCACCACCCCACACACACCGCCAGCCAAGCGCCACCCCACACACACCGCCAGCCAAGCGCCACCCCACACACACCGCCAGCCAAGCGCCACCACACCCACGCCGCCAGCCAAGCGCCACTCTACACATGCCATCCCCTTTTTTTTGTTTTTAAACAACAAAGAAACTACTAATCATAAATTAGTACAAAACTACAAACACAAAAGCTCTAACTGAATACATGACTAATGCCAACCGTGAAACCGAACATATAAAAATATAAAACACCAGTTTACGCTCACGGAATTTCCCAATAATTCTTCTGTGTGTGGTAGCTCCTGAAACAGCCACCCACACACAGCCCAGGCTTTGAAGGACAATCAGGGCAGTACATCCTAGTCTCCTTCCTGATACCTCTTCGAGCACAGACTCTACATCTCTTAGCAGGAAAGTTTTTTTTGGCCGTGGGAGGAATGTGCTCAGCAAAGTGACGATCTTTCAATTTAGCCACATCCTCCACCACTGCTTCTCTAGGAACTCTTGCCTGTTCCAGCACAACAAGGCTAGCTATGATAGACTCCTGAAATTTCACAAATGTCATCCTTGACTCTGGAGAACTATCCTTAAACACAACAAAAGCATTAAAAGTTGCCAAGTGGAACAAGTGAAGCGCTAATTTCTTATACCACACATAAGACTTACGAGCAGCAGTGTAAGGTTCTAACCTCTGATCTACTCTATCAACACCACCCATGTGCTTATTATAGTCTAAGATGCACACAGGTTTGCGCACTTCGGCAACCTGACCCCAAACAGCCACAGGTGAAGTACTCTCATCATGGATGGTGCTTAGCATGTATACATCCCTCTTGTCTACAAATTTCAGAGCTAGCAGCTCATCATTCCGCAAGGCACTGCACTGTCCCTTCTCAAGTTTTTTACAGACAAGCTCTTTTGGATAGCCTTTCCGATTAGAGCGGATTGTGCCACAAGCAACAGTGTCCACTCTGAACAACTCCTTGAACAACCGATCTCCAGTGTAGAAGTTATCTACATATAAATGGTGACCTTTGTTAAACAGTCGTCTACCAAGTTCCCACACAATTTTCTCACTAACTCCAAAAGTGGGAGGACAACCAGGGGGGTCAATATTGGAATCCCTACCAGTGTAGACCCGGAAATTATAAACATATCCTGTACTACTTTCTGACAGCATATACAATTTAATTCCATACCGTGCCCTCTTGCTAGGAATGTACTGCCTAAAAACCAAACGACCCTTGAACAGGACCAAAGACTCATCTACAGATATTTCTTTCCCTGGAACATAGATCTCTGAAAACCGATCTACCAAATGATCAAGGACAGGTCTAATCTTAAAAAGACGGTCAGAATCAGGATGATCTCGTGGCAAGGCTAAAGCATTATCTACAAAATGCAACATCCGAAGAAGAAGCTCATACCGGTTACGACTCATGATGGCAGGAAATATAGCAGTTGCCATCAAGGGACTAGTAGACCAATATGAAGACAGCGACGGCTTCCTTATCAGCCCCATCAAAAAAGTTAAACCCAAGAACTTTTTCAACTCTTCCAGATTTGTGGGAATCCACCGGCTAGCTCTAGAGTGTGGCCTAAGTCTGGCAGCGTTGTCCCTCAAAAACTGCTCTGCATACAAATTAGTCTGCTCAACAATCTCTTCCAAAAATATATCGTCCATAAACAACTCAAAAAAGTTGACGGGCAAAAAGTTTTCCGTATTAACTCGACACCCTGGAAAACCAGTAAACGCAGGCAACTGTGGCTGCTCCATGTTTGGTGCAACCCATGCGTCAGGTCTTCCAATGGGAAGCCTTTCAGCCGCTGGCTCCTGCACCATTGGCACATCACTGTCCTCCTCTAAAACAGGCCCTTCATCAGCACTGAGAGTGGCTTCATCATCAGATGATTCATCTCTGACAGAAAATTCACTTCCAGAATCCTGCACTTCCTCCTCTGCCTCAGATGCAGAGTCAGTCTCATATTCATGGTCAGAAGATGACTCAAAAAGCACACTAACAACCTGCTGAGCGGTCATCCTACGGCTGGCCATGATCCTTCCTACAAAAATTAACTGGACAAATACACCACCAACAACCAGCACTGTGTAAGATAAGTAACAAAGTATAGGTTTATCACTAAGAATTATAAACTCAAAAACTATACTGCTCACTTGCCTGAAAAAGCTTGACTCACCAGCAACTACTCTGCACAGCCACAGCAATCACCAACGATATCCCACTAAAAAGAGAGAAAAAAAAAGCAAATTAGACATAAGACAACACAATAATCATTGTGCATAACTCTAAGGACAATTTCACACACAATCCTGCATTCAGTACACCACCTACAAACATGTCATTCATGCATTGCAACAATACTCACTTGGAGTAAATTTATTTACTTACCTAAAACATGCAACTACGCAAACCGCAGGACAACTACTGCCAAAACTGCAACAAGCCACAGCAAAGTCAGCAAAAGCTTTGAACTAAAACAAAAAGGAGAAAAACTGTTATTATCATAAAAGCAAATACTTCGCCAGTTGACAAACACTCCACCACTAACCATTTTTTCATTTTCCCTTGTGTCTAGTCTTCTCTGCTTGGGGGAAGATGGGCCTAAAAAAAAATAGGCCAATCTACCCCCAAGGGGAGGGGGCAGAAATCGCCCAGATTACATTGCACCCTTTGGGGGGGGGCGACCCTTGCCCAAGGGGCCACACCCCCACACAAAGCACACACACACACACATATAGTATCCCTGGCGCTATGGGGATTCTGCCCCCCTTGGGGACAGAAAGGCCTAAAAAATAGGCATATCTGCCCCCAAGGGGGGCAGAACTGCCCAAAAATACATGTGGGCCCCTGGGGGCGACCCTTGCCCAAGGGGCCGCCCCCCAACACAAAAAATAAAAACCAACAATAAAATCCCTGGTGTCTAGTGGCTTTCTGCCCCCCTTGGGGGCAGATCGGCGTAAAAATAGGGCCAATCTGCCCCCAAGGGGGGCAGAAACGACGATAAATACATTGCGCCCCCGGGGGAGCGACCCTTGCCCAAGGGGCCACCCCCCAACACAAAGCACACATACAAACATATCTTTCTGGCGCTATTGGGATTCTGCCCCCCTTGGGGCCAGAAAGGCCTAAAAAAAATAGGCCTCTCTGCCCCCAAGGGGGGCAGAACTGCCCAAAAATACATGTGGGCCCCTGGGGGCGACCCTTGCCCAAGGGGCCACCCCCCAACACAAAAAATAAAAATCAACAATAAAATCCCTGGTGTCTAGTGGCTTTCTGCCCCCCTTGGGGGCAGATCGGCCTAAAAATAGGGCCAATCTGCCCCCAAGGGGGGCAGAAACAACAATAAATACATTGCGCCCCTGGGGGGAGCGACCCTTGCCCAAGGGGCCACCCCCCAACACAAAGCACACATACATACATACTATTTCTGGCGCTATTGGGATTCTGCCCCCCTTGGGGGCAGAAAGGCCTAAAAAAATAGGCCTCTCTGCCCCCAAGGGGGGGCAGAACTGCCCAAAAATACATGAGGGCCCCTGGGGGCGACCCTTGCCCAAGGGGCCGCCCCCCAACACAAAAAATACAAATCAACAATAAAATCCCTGGTCTCTAGTGGCTTTGTGCCCCCCTTGGGGGCAGATCGGCCTAAAAATAGGGCCAATCTGCCCCCAGGGGGGGCAGAAACGACGTAAAATACATTTGCCCCCAAAGGGGAGCGACCCTTGCCCAAGGGGCCGCCCCCCAACACAAAAAATACAAATCAACAATAAAATCCCTGGTGTCTAGTGGCTTTCTGCCCCCCTTGGGGGCAGATCGGCCTAAAAATAGGGCCAATCTGCCCCCAGGGGGGGCAGAAACGACGTAAAATACATGTGCCCCCAAAGGGGAGCGACCCTTGCCCAAGGGGCCGTCCCCCAACACAAAAAATACAAATCAACAATAAAATCCCTGGTGTCTAGTGGCTTTGTGCCCCCCTTGGGGGCAGATCGGCCTAAAAATAGGGCCAATCTGCCCCCAGGGGGGGCAGAAACGACGTAAAATACATTTGCCCCCAAAGGGGAGCGACCCTTGCCCAAGGGGCCGCCCCCCAACACAAAAAATACAAATCAACAATAAAATCCCTGGTGTCTAGTGGCTTTCTGCCCCCCTTGGGGGCAGATCGGCCTAAAAATAGGGCCAATCTGCCCCCAGGGGGGGCAGAAACGACGTAAAATACATGTGCCCCCAAAGGGGAGCGACCCTTGCCCAAGGGGTCGCTCCCCTACACTAGTATGCATTCAAAAGAGAAATCCCTGGTGTCTAGTGGGCATTCCTGCTGCCGGATCGCATCGCGATCGGGCAGCAGGAATGCTCAAAGAGACATCGAGGGAAAGGAAAACCCTTTCCTTTCCCTCGATGCCTCTCTCAGAGCACCCCCACCCCGCACGAAGGTGAAAAACTCACCTTCTCCCTTAGACGCGCTGGAAGCAAATGGCTTTCAGCGCGTCTTTCCCCCTTTCCATGAAATCAGCGCGCGATCGCGCGCTGACGTCATGGGGGGGGGTAGGGGGGGGCGGGCGTGAAAGGGGAAGGGATTCCCCTTTCAGCCCTGGCCTGGGGGTGTTGGGGGTGTTGGGGGGCGGCCCTCGGGGGAAGCGCTAGCGCTTCCCCCTACTGCCAGTCCCAGGACGTAATGGTTGCGTCCATGGCGCCACACGGGCGCTGCCATGGACGTAACCATTACGTCCCTGGCGGGGAAGGGGTTAATATACATCTTATGTAAAGGAGGTACCACTTTCGCCGACAGGTGACATAGGAATTCAACTGGTAAACCATTTGGGCCAGGAGTCCTTCCCATTTGTAGCTGGGAGAGTGATATTTTAATCTCATTTTCTTTTAAGTCTGCTTCCAATTCCAGCGCCCTCTATTAACCCAATGTTTTACAGGGACAATCTTTCAAAAAAGCCTTTACCTCTATGTCTTCATTCCTGTGGTTTCCCCTATACAACTCCTGTAGGTATGACCTCTGCTATAGGCCTGCTTCCCCTGACTCTATTTCCCTGAGAGTCTACCAGCTCAATTATATGTGATCTTGCCACGTCCCTGGTAGCTTGCCATGCCAGGAGTTTCCCTGCCTTGTCTCCTTCTTCATATATCCTCTGTTGTCTCGCTTGATAAACTATTTTAACCTCATTCATTGCAACAACTTTATATTACGCTCTCAGTTGTTCTAGCTGATTGGCTATCTCATCTGTTTGTGTGTGAGTCAGTCTGTCTTCAAACTGTCTTATCTCCCATTCTAGATGTTTGCATGCTTTTTCTCTCTTTCTTTTGTCTGTTACTTCACCTGCGATTATCTCCCTCTGTATAGTTGCTATAAAAGCCTCTCAGAGGACAATCTCATCTGCAGCATTCGCCCTGTTTTCCTTAAAATATTGTACTGTTTATTTAGTTAGTCTCTTTACCTCTTCTGGTGAGGTTAAGCGCCATGCTGCCATCTGCCGTTCACTCAACCCTCTTGTGTTATGAGTTTCTGTTGTAACTTCCTGTTGTAACTTCCATGGGGGAGTGATCTGAGATTGCACGTGCTCTTAATTGTGTGTCTGTGTGCCTGTGGAGTGTCAGTGTGGATGTAAATATATAGGCCCGCATTTTGACCCTGGCGGTCTTTTGACCGCCAGGTTAAATGTGGCGGTCCCACCGCCAGGAGACAGACACTTTATGAGTGTGGCGGGTTGGCTGCTGTCTACTCATACCGCCATGGCGGTCGGAACTGCTGGGCCGGAGATGATCATCTCTGACCCGGCGGTCAACAGAAGACCGCCAGCGGTATTAGGAGCCGGCTTCACGCCATGGTTTCCGCTGCAGTAGCACTGCCATGAAAACCATGGCGGAAAGGCTAACAGTGACAGAGAATTCCTTCCTTGTCACATGTAGATGACTCCCCCATCCCCCCAGCAAGCACTAGACCCCCTCTCCAGCCACAGCGCCGCCTACCCCCTCCAGACACAGCACCCCACCCCACTCCTGACATACATGAACACAGACATCCACATGAACCACACATACACCCAGTCACCTACACTTACATACACGCATTCACTCGCACACATCCATACATGCCTTCACTTCAACATTCTTACATGCATTCACTCACATGCATCCATACACTAATTCACTTTAACATTCGCACATGCATTCAAGCATGCATACTCACACCCATCGTAACATGCATACTCACACGCAGACAAAAAGGGATTCACAACACTCACACTTGCATACACACACATACACATTTACATGCATACACGCACTCACTTCAACATTCAGACACGCATACAACCACGCATACATACATTCATGCACACATGCAGACACCACACACTCATGCACAGACACACAACACCCCCCACCTTCCCACCCCCTTCCCCTGTCAGACGATCACTGTACCTGGTCCGGGGAGAAGGTCGTCCAGCAGGGAACAGGAAGGGAAGCTTCCACCGCCAGCAGCGCCCCTGGCAGCAGGAGACCGCCAGGCCGTATTATTGCCCATAGTATGGCTGGTGGAGTCCTACTGGTGGGGCGGGCCAGTGGTGGAACCGCCCAAGCACCTCCGCCCGGCAGCACGACTACTGCTGGATTTCCACCCAAAGTGTGGCAGAAATCCGGCAGTACCCGTAAAATGGTGGGCAGAAAACTGCCAGCACTGATGGTCTTCGGGCACCCGCGGCTTTCGCGGTCTTCTGTGAAGACCGCCAAAGACGTAATGAGGGCAATAGTCTCAGCGGAAGTGTATGTTGCGAGCCCCAGAGTTATGAGAATCGGCTTTATCTTGGTCACGCAGGGAGCGCAACATATCCATCATCCCCAAAGTCCATATAAACCCACTATGTCTCTCCTCTTGGGCTCGTTGTACATTTTTCTGTATGTCCTATCCAGGGTGGTATCCATAAGCATGTTAAAATTGCCTCCCATTATCATCAGGGCCTGTGGGATCTCCATTAACATCCAATTTAATACCTGTAGCATTTCAATCTGGAGTCCTGGAGGTATGTGTACATTAACCAAAGGTACCTGTTCTCCCTCACATTGTCCCAGTATCACTATATATTGACCAAGGGGATCCTTCCACATCCTAATTGTTTCAAAATGGAGAGATTTCTTTAACCAAAATATGTACCCCCAGATCCTGTTGTGTATCCAGCTTCCCCCCACACTTTATATTTCCCCCTGCCCAGCGGTGGGGTGTTTGTGCCTCTCATATGAATTTCCTGTAGAAACATTAGGTCCTCCAAATAAAATGAGAGGGCTTTACTTACCAAACCCCACTTGCTTTTGTGACCCAACTCATTCACAATCCATGGTAATACGGATATGCTATTAGGGGTCATATAAAGGTGCCTTAAATCATCTGTCCTAGCTCACCTCTACTCAAATGCTCAGCGCCCTCCCCTGAACTCTGTTTCCCCAAATCATAAGATAACCTTGAAATCATGCCCCAACTCCCCGCTCACCCTACCTTACTGTACCATGGCCTTACACTGGGCGTCCCCCCAACCAATTCAAGGTAAATCATTCACCCACTCTTGTTGAACAATAACAGTAAATCAAATAATTTGCTGATGGCCCAATTTCTGATGCAGCATTGCAGAGTTTATGAGGAATAAAAGTTTCTCCCTCGTGCTAGGGAAATCCCCTTCTAATCCCCAGGTATTACATTGATTATTTCTCCTGAGGTCATTAGTCTTACCACCGCCCCTTGGAGATGATTATGATCCTTCATCCTCCAAATTCCCCCCCCCCCGGAGAACATCTTACCTCGTACCTCCTGAGGTTGCCTGCTGTCTGTGCAAGCCCTCCACCACTTTTACTTTTTTGGTACCTAATTGATCTTGGAATGGTTTCTGAGTCCGTCTCTTGCGGGGCTTATGTCGTCTCTTTGCCTCACACCAGTCATTTGGAGTTGTTCTATTTGTCTTCTCTGTGGGGGTGGGTATCTCCGTTGGTCGAGATATTCCCATACCTCTGTCGGACTTTAGAAGAAGTACATATCTCTTTCTGCGATGATACATAGTCTTGATGGAAAGAACAGGGCATATTGAATGCTTAAGGTCCATAAATGTATTTTCACCAGTAGGAAGGTTGCTCTCTTTCTTTGTACTATCATTGTGTAATCTGGATTTAAACCTACTTTGGCTCACTCTACTTACCAGGGCCCATGTGTTTGGGCTCTTTCTAGTATTGTATCTCTATCCCTGTAGTTGAGGAGTTGAACCACTGTCACTCTGGGCGAGGCACCTGGTTTCGGTTCTTTACCTGGTAATCTATGTGCCCTCTCAACTGTAAACCATTTAGACATTTTCCCTTACTGCACCACATTAGCCAACCAATCCTCCATATATAGGTCCATCAATGGTCCTTCCACTCTCTCAGGGAGACCCACCACTCTAATGTTGTTCTTCCACGGTCATCCTTCCCCATCATACATCTTCTCTCGTAATATTGTTATTTCCTTTTTCAGTTGGGCTAGGTGATCTCCATGAGATAGGATTGTTGGCCTTATGTGTGCTAGTGTTGATTCAGTCTGTGTTACTCTTTCCACCAGTCTCTTTATGGCTTTCCCGTAAGAGTTTCACATCTTGTGCTACTGTTTCATTATTCTGTTTCAGAGTCTTTGATAGCCTCCAATAGTTTTGCTTTGTGTGACTCTGGGCCCTTGTCTGCTGTTATTTGGGGTGGTGAGGCTGTCTCCTCCCGGTACCCGTTTTCGGCTTCTCAGGTTTGGTGGGATGTTTTTGTGTGCACCATAGTGCTATCGTTTACCCCCCCACACTGTTGTTGAATCTCAGTTGGATATAAGTTACGTTATTACCACTGGTATCCCCTTGGCCAGGGGGAAGGGAGCCACAAGCCTTATTGCATGTGCTTTGCATTTGGAGGCCTTAATTACTCCTAAAAGTATTGTGCAAACATGTTCCCAGCAGAGTAATGAAACAGGAGGTGTATTGGCAGTGCTCCAGTAAGCCAATTCAAGTAGGAAGGGTAAAATATGCTTGGAACTATTCTCTCTCCTCTCCCTCTGTGTTGTCTAGAGAAAGGTGGGACATCTTTGCGAGGATTTTCCTGTATAGTGGTACTCTCACTGGGGATTTTATGCATCCACCTTGAAGGGGCAATTACGATTGGGCCAGCATTGGGAGATCTTGGGGAGATAACTAGCCAGGTTATTCAGTATGGAGCCAAAACTCCTAGTGTTGAAGTTCCTTTATTGTGGCATGGTGCATAAGCTCCCAGCCCAGTTGGCATTTAGGAACCCTCCTGCCTTCCCCTGTATCATGCTGGGCAAATTTTCAATTACAGGAGCTTTAGGCTGTTTTTTTTTAATTGACTCCCCGATGTACTATATGATGGCCCACCTCATCTGCTTCCTGTCAGAGTGTGGGGGGTAAAAAGGGAGAAATTGCTCTCAGGAGTGAGGAGCGTAGTTTATAGGGCTTGCATGCCCTTACATCAGGTATCTTGTGTGGTTTTAAAGATGTGTCAGGTGTTTTTCAATGCAGTTCCCTTCGGCCCCACTTTGGCCATTGCTTCCCTCGTGTTTTGATATTTATGCCCAAGTAAATATTAGTCTCCTGAGGCTGCCCAACTGTTTCATTCATCACAGAAGGTCACTTCTGGGCAGTGGGAGAAGGAGGCACGACTCTGTCTGCCTCAGGCACTCTTATCGTAAAGCCGTGAGCCCTCCAATCCTCACAGGCTTGCGTGCCCTTACCTTGCTTTTGTGTGGGCTGCGCTCCCTGGCTTCTTCACAGCAGCTTTCTATGTCGCTGTAGCCTCAGAGAGAGTGCAGGGTCACATGAATCCTCCTGGGGCTAGGACTTGGCATGGAGTTTCTCACCAAGCTACACTCGTTGTGGCACCATTTTAGTTGCTAGGGTCACTGTTGTGATGCGGCTACCGGTCCTTTATCCTCGGCTTGCCCAGGGTCTATGTCCTTCATTGTGGATGGGGGTCTCTCTCTCCCATATGTGGAACTCTTTGAAACTGGCTCGGGGTGTCTAGTGAGGCAGGATTTTCATCCTCAAACAACTCAGCATGCCGAAGTTCGGCTTCTACACTGCCATGCTCCTGAGCAGCTCATTTTCCACCATTGATTTCTTTTGGTTCACTGCACAACTGGCCTTGGTGTTCTGCTGTATCCTTTCCTTTATCAGGCCTCTTCATTTGATCTCATAGCACATGCATAGGTGTGTTCCATCACATTCAACAGTTTGGTGTGGCATTACATTCACAATAATCCCAACACATCTGGCTGCTAAATGTGGAAGACTTATTTATCTCATATGAAACCTGATGTGTTTGGATGAATATCAGGGATATGTGTGGATTTTTCTAATAGTTACCCTGTCACAGTTTTGTGATCTGTTCTATGTCAATTCATTAGCTAGATGGCAATATTGTGTATGTATATATTTTATAATTTATTGGTCATTTGGATCATTCTGACAAGGCTTAGAAAGCACTCCTGAAGCTGAAGTATATTGACACCCTTACAAGACCAAGCTACCCATATGAAAACAGATAAATTATAAATATCTTTGGTGTGGGTATCTACCAGTCGCAAGTGCATCTGTCGCCATTGGCCAATTCTGGGCAGTCCTTTAAAGGACCACCTGGTGCTCGCACCTGAGGGTTTCCTTTTTTTCATTTTTCCACAGAAGCCTCAGTCTTATTATTTTTTCCTGTGAAATGACGATCAGCATGCATGGTGTGTTGATGTCATTGCAGTCAAAGTTAAATGAGGCAATCAGCTCATTCTACTTTCACTGAATTGGTGCTTGGGGGCATACCTCAGCATCCCTAATACCAATTTGCCTGGGAGTACTGTTGGAAAAGGGATAATCTCTCCTTTCCAATGGTATCTGTCACTGGTGAATCCCTACTTGGGGATCACCACAGGATGGCGATCCCCAAGCAAAGATCCACCCACTAGACATCAGTGAGTAGGTTTTGAGGAGGAAGCGCCTCCATGGTAATGGGCTAATGCTCACACCCGCATAAGTCTTTCTCCCCACCCTTAGTGGAAGAAAGGATGTTATTACCTCCTATCTGTCGCTTTAGTGGCAGAATGCCACTAGACACCAGGGAGCTTATTTTTAAAATGGGGTGTAGGTAGCCCTCCTAGGCATTGGGCTTAGCCTGTCCCTAAAATAACCCCAAGAGTCTTTCAGCCCTTCTGTGGGGAAGATAGGAGGTTTTTACCTCAATTCTGCCCCGAGGGGTGGTAAAAAGCTACTACTTCCCAGGAAGTTGTTTTTGAGGTGGTAATGCAGCCTCCCCTGGCAAATGTGTTTGTACTATTCCCTCTCCACGACCAAAAATACTTTCTGCAACCCCCAAGGACAGATATAAGAAAAATACACCCATTCTGCCACAGGGGGTGTCAGAAAGCCCACTAGCCCCCAAGAAGCTATTGTGGAGTGTGGAGGGTCCCAATGGCAATGGGCTAGTCCTCCACAGCCAGAAGTCTTTCAACGCCCCCCCCCACCCTTGGAAGCACATAAAAGGTTATGAGGTTACTACCTCCAATATGCCCCATGAGGGGTGGCAGAAAGGCCACTACACCCCAGGGAGTTGGATTTTTTAATAATGAACCAGGATGGGGGGGGCCTCAGTAGATCTCTAATTTGTTATTGCTGCAGGAAGGTGATCCCCAAGAAGGGATCCACCCACTAGACCCCAATATTACACTTTGGGAGGGACTCCCCCCTGGCAATGGGTTAATCAGTGGGCCACCCAAGGGAGGGCAGAAAGCCCACTAGACCCCACAGAGTTGTTTTTGACGGGGTGCTGACAAGGAGCTAGAGCTCACGTCACCAAAAAATCTTTCTTCCGCACTTCAGGGGGCTTGCAGGAGGTCCTTAGAGGTCTTTACGTCCAATCTGCCCTTTGGGGAGGATAAACTTCATTAGAAAGATGTTTTGGCATAACAAAAAGGGGTGAGGGCAGTCTGCACAGGCATTGAACTGAGTCCTCAACCCCACCCCCTAATTAACAAATCAGACTTTCAGCCCCCTGGAGGGCAAATATGAGGTCTTTATCTCCATTCTGCCTCCTTCAGGGGCAGAAGGCCCACTGGACCCCAGTAAGTTACTTTGAATCACAAAAAGAGGGTGGAGAAGGTACGTCCAAGCATTAGACTGATTTCAGACACCCCATATTAGCAAATCTGTCTTTCTGTCCCTGAGTTCCAGTGTGAAGGATTTACCCCCAATCTGCACATACAGTACAAAAAGCCCACTAGACACCAGGGAAACATAGGCCAAAAAGAATGGGGCATAGGGACCAATCTCCCAGGAATTGTGCTGTGTTCCACACAAGAACCGGTGCATCAGTCTTTCTGTCCCCTGGGGTTAGATTGTGCTTGTTTATCTAAAATCCACCCCTGGGTAGTTGTGGGGCAAAAGCCACTTGGCATTTCAACAAGTGACCAATACAAATAAAAGTATGGGGTGGCCTACCCAGGCATTGAGCCATATCCCCGCTCCTGAAAGGGTAATACTGTCTTTGCATCCCAATGGGGGCATATAAGAGGTTTACCCCTATTTGGAATATATCCCATAATCCACACCTCTGGGGGGTACAAAGCCTGTTAGAGAGCATTGATTTTACAAATGGCCAAAGCAAAGGGGTGCAAGCGTCCCACCCTGGTATTGGGCCATATACCCACTCTAAGTGGTTTAAACCAGACTTTCTGCCTTCACATAGGTGCTGAGAGGAGGTTTTCCCCATGTTGCCACCTGGTGGTGGGGGGGCAGAAAACTTGTTGGATACCAGGAATACTTTTTATAAAATGATGGGATAGCGTTTGGCCCATCCTGACAAAAGTTCCTAACAGTCTTTCTGCTCCCCTGGGGAATTAAGCATTCCCATTCCTATGGCAAGTAACAAGAGAGAGGTAATTTTGATACTGTTACATGTTGTTCTTCCATATGGGCCACCAAAGAGGAGCTACATCCCAATATTATCCTTCTTGCTATGATGAAGGACTGCACTTTTCGGAACTAAATTGGCCGTCCCCTAGGAAAACGTACAAACCCAGACATTTCTCAAAACTAGATACCTGGGGGAGTCCAGGGTGGTGTGCCAGTTGTGGATGCCACAAAATTATCCTACCGACAATGCTCAGCAAACCTGGCTAAATCATGCATTTTCTTTGCATTTTTGTGATGTAAACCTCCGAAATTTACATAGATCCACAAAATTCCTACTACTCAGTATTTCCTCTCTTGGTTCAATGAAAAAGGTACCCCACTGGTGTGGCTTGGCCAGCGCCCATAAAAGGCCCAGAAATTCAGAGTGGAGAAATCGGCAATGGGGCTAGCTATGGTATTTGGGCCTGGGCTTGGTGGCCAGCCAGGGAAACGTTCCTTACACTTTTGTGATGTAAACTTCCAGAATCATCAAGGATCTACAAAATTCCTATGACTAAGCGTTCCTCCACCTGTCCAGATAAAAATGCTACCCCACTTATATGGGTATGCCTAATTCCCAAAACAGGAATGATCAAAATGGGGAAAAGTGGGTGTCCTGCAGCAGAAATGCAAGTAAAATGTGTGATTTTAGGCAAAGTTTGCAGTTTGCAGGGCATTGTGGGTATGAAAGTTTTGTGGGATGCAACCAAGACAAACAACCATGGACTCCTGGCTTTCTAGTTTTCAGAAATGTCTGGGTTTGGTAGGTTTTCCTGGGTGGTCATCAGGCTTAAGCCCAATTATGGTAGCTACCACGGATTCCAAATCAAGTCATTTTTTGATGGGAAATATTGATGTCTCCACAGCGTGTTTGAACCTCTTTCCTGTCGCAGGTGCAGGCTCACCTACACAAGCCAGGTACCTATTTTAACAGGAGACTTGAGGAAGCAGTGGGGGTAATAAATGTGTGGTCCCCCACGGATTCCAGAACTTTCTCTCACAGAAATGTGAAGAAAATGTGTGGTTTGGCCAAAGGGTTTTTGGGTAAGAAAACCTGGTGAGAGCTACAGACGTCACAACACCCTGGAACTCCCCAGGTGTCTAATTCTCAGACATTTGCAGATTTGGTAGGTTTCCCTAGGTTTTGACTGAGCCAGAGGCCAAAATCCACAGCTACTCAAATTGAAAAAAGGGTTATTTTTCAGTGGCAAAAAATTAATTTGTCCATGTTATGTTATGGGCCCTTTTCTGTCTCGTGTGCTAGACCCACCCACACAAGTGAAGTACCATTTTTATTGTATGTGTGTTTTTAGCCAAATTTTTAAATTTACAAGGGCTTCTGGGTAAGACAACCTTGTGAGAACCACACAAGTCACACACAACCTTGGACACCCTCGGGCGTTTAATTTTTAGAAATGTCTAGGACTTGATGAAGCACTTTGCAACAAGCAAATCTCTGGTGGAAACTTAAGTACATGCTGCAATTACGTGGATGGAGCTTTTGTTCTCAGTTGAGACAGCACAACAAACAGTACAGTTCAAGAACATAAAGCACATTTGGTCCCATAAAAAATGCCAGTTTTACATTTGAGAACCATGAAGATTTATTAAAAGATTAGCAAAGTTACACATTCAAATCAACAAATTAGTGATTGTTCAGGAGTAAATACAGGGATGCTTTAGTCAATATAATTCAAAGCAAATCAAAATTATAAATACATAGACAATCTATTATTTTACCATTTATTTAATTGTTGTCAGCCTATCCGGCCTTAACAATAGTACACAATAAGTATCAATCCATCACACGCAATAAAATTACATTAAATAAAACATTGTAATAAAAGAAAGACTGTACTTGAGTTTTTGATTTTACATGGCCCTAGGTGAATCCAATATACCCTGCAATATCATAAAACTTGATAATTAGCCATGATTGGCATAAGACTCTTTAATTATTCTAAAAGCATTATAGATCTAAAATTTAAATATCCTATTCTTGCACTAATCATTTGGGTTCTTGCGATACCTGCCAGCAATATAATAATAACCCAGGACCTAGCCCGGTTTGATCAGCAACCTTCAACGGTTTCCCATATAAATGATAGCTAGGATAGCACAGGTAATTATACTTAGGCCAACTGTGAGTACATTAATGAACGTAGCTTCCATGCTTCCAATATGTAAGTTGAAACCTTCGCCACAATATGTTTCTCATCTGATCGCATACAAAGCACTTCCGCCTCATTACATTTCCTGATTCCGTATGATCTAAAAAGCGGACGTAAGTACAATTTGCGGAGTTTAAGCGTGAAATTACATAATAAAAGGAAGTGGGATAATGTTTCTTGACCACCATGAAGGCAAGGACAGCAGTCTGAACCGCGCTGTGAGACGGCTTGCCATCTGTTAGTCACCGCCGTCACTGGTAATGTACCCATACGAAATTTAAAATAGAGAGCCCTTTTTTCTTCCGGATAAATGCAGTCAATGAAAAATGCTGGTTTAAGCTCTTGATTGAACAAAATGTACCGCTTGAGTAGAGGGCTAAGTATCTCACACATACTCTGGGTCTTTTGGTCCCAGTATGCCTTTTTAATGACAGATAAACTTGGCCTTCTGATTTTCCCTGGATGAAGCCAGAGGTCTTCTTGGCCAATAGCAGCCAGGGTAGTTGAGATGTGTTTAAACCAAGGCAATTTTCGATGATTTTGTAGCTTCATGATGTCCATGAGTGTATCTCTGTATGGTTGAGTTCCTCTTTTGCCCAGATACGGATCCAATATCTTATTGGGGCCAATGCAATGTAATCCTCGACCTTTCTCATTTGTAGATCAGTTCTCAACGCAATCATTGGTACGGCAGTGCCTAAGCAAAGTAATCGGCGTAGAAAATTATTCTCGGTTACTTGTATTAATGGGGTCTTTCTAAATCCCCAGATCTCTGCGCTGTAAAGTGCTGCAGTCCTTGCTTTGGTTTTATAAGCAAGCAGTGCAGAGCTCACAGAATGATTGCCTGTGGCTTTAGCAAATGTAAGTACCGCTCCAGCGTGCTGGGCCAAGGAGATGTTACTTTTGTAGATTTGTGATTTCCATGTCTGTTTTTCATCCAGTCTGCAACCCAGGTAGTCATAGGTAGTCACTCGGGCCAAGGGCTTGTTGTTTACCCTAAAAGTCGAATGCATCGTTTGTTTTGGGTTAAGAATCATAAACTTTGTTTTCCCCTCATTAATTACCATGCTCCTTGAAGTGCAAAATGATTCGAAACCCCTAAGTAGACGATGCATTGCTATCTCTGTTCTTGCCAGTAGTACAGCGTCGTCAGCAAAAAGCAGGATAGGTATACTTTCGTTGGCTAGTTTTGGCACATCCAGATTTAATTTCCTCAGATCTTGGCTTACCATATTTATATAACAGTTAAACAAGGTTGGGGCCAAAACACATCCTTGTTTTACACCACGCTGGATTGGAATTTCTGCTGTATAATCATTTCTCATAGAATATCTAACCCTAGCAGTATTCCCTGTATGCAGTAGAATTAACAGCCTTAGAATTTTTCCCTGTATGCCCATTTCCGACAATAACTGCCATAATGTTTGGCGGTTGACGCTATCAAAAGCTGTTTGGAGATCCACAAAGACCAGATATAATGCACTATCTTTTAGGGTGGCGTATTTCGCGCAGATCATATTTAGCTTAAAAATTTGGTCTATTGTACTTTGGCCTCTCCTAAAACCAGCTTGGTGTGTCGATATTAAATCTCCATCCTCCAGCCATTGATCTAAACGCAGCTGGATCAATTTGGCGAAGATTTTTCCAACGCTGTCAAGCAGTGAGATAGGCCTATAATTGCACACCATGTCCCGAGGTCCTTTTTTGTGAATTGGGACAATTATTGATTTCTTCCAGGAGGTAGGAATTACCTCGTGGTGCCAAATACTGTTGAATATGCGTGTTAGAGCAGGCAGCCATAGCGTTAACTGATTACGATAGACGTCTGAAGGGATACCATCTGGGCCTGCAGCCTTGTACGGCTTTTGAAGGAGAATAACTTGTTTAATCTCTTTCTCGCTGAATTCCGGTATCAGCTCCATTGCGCAAGGGATGGCATGGGTTACTTGCATGGCATTTGTACCGGGGAGTTCGTTTGGGACTAGTTCATTCTGGGTTCCATTTGTCGATCTAACAAACCTTTTTGATAATGCTACATAGGTCGTTTGAAGTGGAACTGCCTTGTTTGATCTTTGATTACTACCTTCCAGTCCTTGGATGAGGCTGGTTGAGTTATTTGTACTCCGGGATGCCGTCTTGACCTCATCCTGATACAAGGCGGTAAAATGCTCTACCCAGAGTTGTGGGTTGATATTCAGTTCTAGGTTTTTTGAGGGGCCTTCGCATCCCCATCTGACTATCTCCCAGAACTTTTTGCAGTTTCCTGCCGATATTGCCTGCAGGAGGGATTTCCAGAGCTTATGTGGAAATGTCTTCCTTTTATATCTTAGTAATTTTTTGTACTGTTGCCTGCATTCATAAAAGTATTGCTCATTATGGTTATTCAAATGCCGATTCTTTAGTGCTAGCGATAAGGTATTTTTTAGTTTCAAACACTCTTCATCGAACCAGCCTTCCATCGTATTAGGGTTAGTTTGGGGATGCTTAATTCTTTCCTTTGTTGTTTGTAATAGCAAGTTGTTAAAATTATCCAGGAGGGGTAAAGCTTCATTAACTGGTAGGTTTAAAAACGTACTAAGTGATAGAAACCAGGTTTGACTAGGTACGCTCAAATAGGGTTCATCTACGTTTGACCTTAGTATGTTTTTCCTATTTGGTCTCATGGTTATAGCTAAGCAATTTCCGTTAAATGGAAACTCAACCTTCCCCAGGCTTGCGTCCGGATGGATTATCTCCATTAGCAATGGGTCGTGGTCACTCTCGATCCTGTCCCTTATTTCCATATCGATAACATAATGCCAGGCTTCGATGTTTATTGCCATATAGTCAATTATACTATGTCTTTTTCCAGTTCGAAAGGTAGATTTAAAAGTTCTATCTGAGTTGGTTCTTCCGTTTACTGTGCGAATTCCGCCTTCTATTAGTACTTCAAAGATTAGTTCCCCTTTTTTAGAATCTTGACAACGTTGGATGAGGGGCGTTGGTATATTCCAAGCGTGATCTTCCTCTACTACTTGTTCATCCCAAAGGATAGAATGGGGTTTAGTGTTAAAATCACCACATATTAGTAGAAGGGTTTTACAAAACTGTGGGGGACGGTTGTTCGCGTAACCTAGTATTGGGTTCCTCCAACCCTTAGATCTTTTATTTAAAATATGTTCTTCGAGGAGCCGCACACCAGGCGTGACTTGGGCCCGGCTGATGGGAGGGAAGTACACGTTTACTATTTCAAGTGACCACTCCTCATGTTTTACTGCAAGCGTCTGGATTTCCTTGCTTAGTATGGCATGGGTTACAGCAGAATTTCCCAATAGCGAAGTTCTGATCCAAATGATCAGACCTCCCGATGGTCTTCCTTTTTTTTGTTTGATAGCAGGTATGTAAAAAGTGGAAAACCCGTCTAGGTCAATGGCGTTGGTAGACCAAGTTTCTTGGAAGCAGCTGATATCTTGCTGTTTAATAAATTCAACCCAATCCTTATCTTCCATTTTGCTTTTTAGGCCTGCAATATTCCAGCTTAAGATTTTTAATGTAGGACTAGTACTATTTTTTATGTTTGAGCTGCCCATTTGTTGCTACAAATTTCTAGATGGTTGGTCTTCATCATTCTGCAACTGTGTGGGATGGCCCCTGCTGTTTCTAGGGGAGTCAATCTATTATAAAGTTACCATAAGATACGTTTGAAACAGACTCAATTTCTCTTGAAGGCAAAATCCCTACTTATCTGGGCTAGGAAAAGACTGGAAAGTTGGGGAGGGGTCAGCAGAAGGTGGCAGCATGGATAGCCTCTAAAAGGCAATGTCTATGAATCAAACAAAGATTTGTCAATCAAATGGCAAAGGTAACCTCCCAAGAGTCTAACCCCATTGGGTGTTAAAAGAAGACATCTAAGTTCAAGTCTACTTTGCATTAGTTAAGAACGCAATTCCATAAAACCTGTTTCACCTACACTTGATTCATATGATGGGAACCAATCAGGTTAAGGTACATATTGATAAGGATGCATCATTATTTCACAAACTAAAATACAATGAAGTCTCTTGCAAAGCATCCATGAAGCATCATAACTGCAACATAAGATGATACTCCTCTCGCAGGACCGTTTCTCTAGCAGCACTCTTTAGCAAATACTTTGAGGACTGTTTAAACTAAACATTCACATGACAAACAATTAAAAGATACATTAGTCAAAGCTGCTGGTTCAGCTCTTCTCTTGTAATGAGAAAAAGGAAAAATAAACACCAAGAAAAAATATGGCAAGTACAAACCAACAAAGTGAGCTCTACAGTACATTAGCTCTGGTTAACATTAACATGCGTCTCACACAGTAAATACATTTGCGTGTTGCAAATTCATGTTTTAAATGTGCAAAGCAATTCAATTATGAAAAATATCCTTCAATCTGGTAGGTTTCCTTGGGTGGCAGCTGAGATAGGGACAAAAATCGGCAGCTATCCGAAATGTAAAGAAAAGTGTGGATTTGTGCCCGGAAAAATATGATGTGTCCAGATTGTATTTTAGGGTGTTTTGTGTCACAGGTACTAGGCTCAGCCACACAAGTGATGTACTGTTTTTATCTGGCCATGTGTGGAAATACAGAATAGTACAACATTTTTTCACAAGTTTCCTTCTTGACCATTTTTTACTCATTATATTTTACCATATGAATTGTTCTATACTCAGTACTCAATAAAAATCATTGGAAGGTACTGCACAGTTGTTGGCTCTGGTTATCTCTGGATCTTAGAGACCCAACAAATCTGAGATATCTCTCATGACCACAAGGTTCATGTTGACGTAACATTATATTGATTTTGTAAAGTGACCATCGTGACAAGAAGTTACAGATGAAAAAGTAGTCACAAATAAGTGTTTTTCCTACTCATTTTCAATTTCTTTTTTATTTCAACAGTTAGTGTATTTGGGAAAATCTTCAGGGATCTACACAAAATCCCTTTTAATGTAAACATATTTTATTGAAGGTTTTGCGAAGTGACCACTACAGGCATAGCAATAATTACATTATCTAATAGGCCTATAATTTGCTGCACATTTACTGTCAATCACAAGAACAATTGCAATAAATTCAACTCACCCCCTGGCTCTCCCTCCCCTCCCCCATTCCCCGTGAGTCCCCCCCCCTATATGTTCCTTCCTATTAGTCTTGCTTCAATCTGGGCTCTGACAGGTATAGCAGAAAAATTGCAAAAGAATGCCTAGCATGGAGGGGGGTGGGAAGGGGCAAATCAGTTCATCTACACAAGTAGGAACTGATCATTCTTGACACTCATCCCATCTCATGATCCCCTCTCCTCAGAGTTCCTAGGGAGTAGGGGTTGGTGACTGGGCCAGTAAGGACCCCTGGGATCACAACCCTTGTTCCTTTGAGCAGTTCACTAGAGTTTCCCAGGCTCTTGCCACTTCCAAGCGGTGCAAGCCCCTCCAGGCATATCTAAGTAACACTTTTACCTCATATCCAGTCCAACTTTTCAGTTCCCTGTGCCAAATCCTTAAACGGAGTCCCCTCTACACCTTCCAGTTTCAGGTGAATTCACTTTTGGCCAGGACCTACGCCAAGTCCTGGAATCAGCTAGTTACCTTTGCCTTGGATGTGTGAGGAAACCATCCCAGTAAGCAATGCCCTGGTGTGCATATAGGGCAATGTGAGGCTGTGGGGTGCCTATTTGTATCCCCCGATATTTGCTTCCCTCTCTTGCCAGGGTTGGTAGGGGTTCCTGGCCAATGCAAATTAGCAAGGGTAACAGAGGGTAACCCTGTTGTGTCCCTCTCCACAGTATAGCTTCCTGAGACTGACTGACCTGTACGTACCCTAGCTGTAGGGGTAGTGTTTTACAGCTGGACCCATGCTATGTAAGTCTCCTCTAGTCCCATATGGGCCATAGCTTCATATAAAAATTCCCATTCTAGAATATCAAAAGCCTTCGCTATGTCCACCTCTAGTACTGTTGCTTCGGCTTTTTATATGATGTGCCATCTAGTACTGCTAGTAGTCGCTGGATATTGAGAGCGGTATTCTGGTCTGCTATAAACTCCGCTTGATAGGGGTGGGGCATGAACAGGAGAAGCCTTGTGGTCAAGATCTTGCTGAGGGTCTTGTAGTCCAAATTTAGCATTGATAGGGGTCTATAAGCCCTGCAGTTATTCGCCGGTTTCTCAGGTTTTAATAATGGCACCACCAACACCGCCCAAGTCTCTTGCAGCCTTATAAAGGTTCAGCAGTTTCGGAGCCATGTCACCCATGTACGCTGCAGAATATTCAACTGGGAGCCCATCAGTACCATGTGCTAATCCATTGATTTGCTCCACGTATTTCCTGTATGGTGATTTCACCCGCCAAAGTCTCCGCCTCCTCTTTTGTAAGATTAATGAGAGGCAACAGTGCCAGGGATGCGCAAACTGCTCCTGCATCATGGTGGATAGTGCTCTTATAGAGCCTAACGTAGTGACTCATGAAATGGCCATTTATTTCTTCCTGTCTGTAAAGTCGGTGCCCCTCATCTGTTTGCATTTCTACTATTAAGGAGCTCCTCATGGCTGGGTTTGCCAGCCAGGCTAACAAGGATCCAGCCTTGTGCCATTCCACATGGGCCCAGGCCATATAACGTTATTAATCAAAACAGTCAAGTCTTTCTACTTCACTCGCTACACTCCCTTTGGCTTTAATAGTCTGTGTTGTAAGTCCGAGTGTCCTGGTCTCCGCTTTTTCTCTGCCCTCAACATCTCCTCAGCTGCTATGACTTCCTTCAGGAGGGTGTGTCGCACCCCCACTGACTCTGTGATACATTGCCCCCTCAATCACTGCCCTGAAGCCGTCCAATTCTACTAGAGAGGTACGAGCCGTACTATCATTCTCTATAAAATAGTGCCTAACATTGTGAGCCTTCTAGCAATTCAGGCTTCAGCTTCCATGTAGGAATAAAATCTTTTGGGCACTCCCATTGCAAGTAAAGTAGTTCTGGGTTATGATCAGTGATTATGCGGGTCAGATATTCCACCCTGTGTCATGTGCATCAGTCCACAAATTGCAGCACTGTCCATATTACTTGTGAATCGCGTAGTGGGGGATGAGAACGGTCGAACTGGGGGTCGGCAACACAATTAAACGCTCCCCACAGGATTGCAATCTGTGCCAGATAAGGGGCTGGGTGATCCATAAGCTCACCATGAAGGCATCCTACTCTGTTAGGCACACAAATGCTAATCAGGGCTATGTCGTGACCCTCCAGTTGGCCCATCACCACCTATCTAGCCTCAGGGTTGATGAGGTCCCCCGTGTGCTGAAAAGGGACCCTAGCTCTGATCCAAATCAGGGTACCTCTTGCATAGGCGGAATTCTGTGTTGTTACGCTTCCTCACTAGATGTGAGGTGCGTTTCCTGCAGCATTGTCACCTGGATGCCCCTCCTAGTCAAATATGAGAAAGCTTTGTACCGCTTTGCCATTGTGTGCATCCCCCTTATATTTCATGTGAGGAACTTGTATTTCCCAGGTATAGTCATCCCGTAATTGTCCACTCCCCAACTCACTCTCCCACTCACTCTGTGCTATTATATTTCTCCTATCTGTATTTTTCTGTGCCCCTTCGCTTCCCATTGTGCTTCCCACCCTCGCCGCTGCCTTCCCTGTGGCCCCATCCCCTCCCAGCGCTGCTTCCCACCTCCTACCTCCCAGCTGTCCAGCAACTCACACCTCCCCACTGCTACTTAATGGCAGCTCCTGTGCGGCTGCGCCACTGGTGCGCCAAAGGTACACCAAAAGCAAGCCTGTCTGTGCCCGTCCGTGCCTGGACTGCACCAGAGACCCTGATCCCGCACCCCTCGCCGCTACGACACCAGCTTCTTCCATGCCCTCAATGCCGGATGAAACACTGCCTGCCACCAAACATCACCTAGTGACACCCAAGTATTCTTCACCTTCCGCAACTGCGCCATTTCCTGCCGCTGCACACCACCTACCACCCTCAAGAAGCACGCCGTGGAGATTTGGGACCTGCTCAACTCTACCATCCCTAATGTTGCATTCCTCACAGAGACCTGGCTAAACCCCACCTGAGCACCAGAACTCACCACCACCATCCCCGACGGCTACAAAATCATCCACAAGGACCATGTCAACTGACCAGAAGTAGGCATCACCATCCTACACAAGAACACCCTCTGCCTCACAACCAGCAACGACAACCACACACCGACATGGAGCACCTCCACTTCAAGATCCGGACCAACCCGAACACAACTCTATGTGACACCCTTGTCTACAGAGCCCCTGGACCTTGCCCCCACTTCAGCTAATCCATAGCCGACCCCATCACACATCACACCCTCACCTCCATAGACTACATCCTCCTTGGCGACTTCAATTTCCACCTGGACAACCTGAGCAGCCCCAACACCTCATCCCTAGAGGAGAACCTTGCCAGCATCGGACTCAAACAATTGGTCACCTCCCCAATGCACTCAGCAGGACACACGCTCAACCCTATCTTCTCTGCCAGCAGCAACATCTCCATCTGCCACACCTCTGAACTCCTCTGGACCAAACAACACTGCGTCCACTTCTCTTTCACTACCACACCTTCAGCCACCTGCACAGAAGCTGGAACAAGGTCACCGAAGATCAACTCGCCACCACCCTCTGCAACACACCACCGACCTACATGGACGCTACCACATCTGCATGCTTCCTCCACCGATAGATCTCCGACTGTGCCAACACTCTAGTACCCCTCAAGAAAACCCCTGGCAAACAGACCACTGAGAAAACCAGCTACTTCTCTCCCGCCCTCCAAGAGTCCAGACGCACTAGCAGAAAATTCGAGAGAAGATGGGGGTGCATCACGACCCCAGCATACCATGCAGCCCTCAAAACTGCCATCACATCACACCACCGCCTCATCAGAGCCACAAAGAAAGCCACCATACAAGAACAAATCAACTCCAATGCACACAACAGCAAAGAACTCTTCACCGTGATCAAAGAAGTCACCAAACCCAGCACTGACACCACAGACATCCCCCATCCCAAGCCCTCTGCAACAGCCTTGCCACCTTCTTCCACCACAAGATCTCTGACATCTATGACAGCTTCACAACACAGGAACCACAAACCCTACCCACAACCAGTGCCCCAAAGGCTCTGGACCACAGCCGACCCTGACCAACTGGACCACCCTCGCCACCACCACCCTATGGATCATGAAGACTGTCCACTCCAGAGCCCCCTCGGATGCCTGTCCCGACCACATCTTCAACCGAGCCAGCAACACCATTGCCCGTGAGCTCTGCCACACCATCAACTTCTCCATCAAGACCGCCACCTCCCTATAAGACTGGAAACACGCAGAGATCATCCCCCAGCTGAAGAAACCCTCAGCAGACCTGACAGACCTCAAGAAATAAAGACCCATCTCTCTGCTCCCCTTCCCAGCTAAAGTCATTGAGAAAGCCATCAATGTCCAACTCTCTGAATTCATCAAGACCAACTACATCCTGGACCCCTCCCAATCCAGCTTCATAAGCAACCACAGACCGCTCTCCTCGCCGCAACAGATGACATCCACAATCTCCTGGGCCAAGGTAAACCGCAGGTCAGGTCTTCCTGGACCTCTCGGCCACCTGCGACACCGTCTCCCATCCCACACTCTGCACAAGACTGCACAAGGCTGGCATCTGCAGCAAAGCCCCGAAATGGATCCTCTCCTTCCTCACCGGCCAAACCCAGAGAGTCAGGCTCCCACCATTCACATCCGAACCTACGGAGATCAGCTGCGGTGTCCCCAAGTCTCCTCCCTGAGCCTCACCCTCTTCAACATCTACATGGCCCCACTAGCAGACATTGTCCGAAACCACAGGCTCAACATCGTCTCCTGCACTGTAGACACTCAACTGATCCTGTCCCTTACCGACAAACCTACAGTCGCAAAGACCAACATCCACAATGAAATGAAGGTAGTCGCTGCCTGGACAAAAGACAGCTGCCTGAAGCTCAACTCCGACAAGACAGAAGTCCTCATTATGGGCACCATACTGTCCACCTGGGATGACTCCTGGTGGCCCTCAGCGCTCGGAATCCCCCCCACACCGACCGACCACGCACGCAACTCCTGCATCATCCTCAACTCCTCGCTCTCTATGTACCACCAAGTCAACGTCGTCTCATCATCCTGCTTCCACATGCTACACGTGCTCCAAAGGATGTTCAAGTGGATCCCCATTGATTCTAGAAGAACAGTCACCCAGGCGCTCGTCAGCAGCAAGCTCGACTATGCAACACACTCTACTCAGGCACCACCCAGAAGCTCCAAAAGAAGATGCAAAGAATCCAGAATGCTGCTGCTAGACTTATCCTGGACATCCCTCACCGCAGCCACATCGTGGGCACCTGAGAGACCTACACTGGCTCCCGATCAACAAAAGAATCACCTTCAACCTCCTCATGCATGCCTACAAGGCCCTCCACAACATCGGACCTTCAGACCTCAACCACCGCCTCAGCTTCCACACACCCGCCAGACAATTCTGGATTTGTAAGACCACAGACGGAGGAAGATCCTTCTCCTACCTCACCAGTAACACCTGGAACTCTCTTCTTCTTCATCTCAGGCAATCTCCCTCTCTGCCTCAATTCAGGAAGACCCTCAAGACCTGGCTCTTCAACTGAACTGGCCATCCAGCGCTTCGACTGAACTGCAGAGCCCCCCACCCAAGAGCACTGAGTCCTCAACAGGTGATCAGCCGCGCTCTATTAGAATCATGATTAATTGATTGATTGACTCTCCCTCCCCTTTCACAACATCTCCACTCTCAATAACAGCAACCCAGCTTGCATTAATGTCTACATCGCAAGTGGCTCAGGACTCAGATTCCCCTTTGCTAACAAACCAACAACATTCATCCCAACTCCCTCTCCCTAGGACAAGCAGGTTAAAATCCCCCATCAAAACATTCATCCTTTTAACTATGCTTGCAGGAGTACCAGCATGCAACATTCTAAAAAGGGTCAAGGCAACCTTACAACTCTCACCTGGTGCCCTCCCACCCAGCTTCCATTTCAGCCTGTGCTCAAACGGCTGCCAGTTACACCCTTCTTAAGTCCCCTACTTTTCTTTTTGTTTAAAGTAAGCATTCCCCGCTGCTCTCCCCCTGAATGATATTCACATTGTCAATGGCTCATACCATTAAATTGTCTCAGTCAAATGAAATCACCTGAGGTCTCTGGGGTCGCCATCTGCATAGCAGTGTCTGAGTATTGGAAAATATTGGAATCGGGGTCAGACTCCGAATGTCACCCCCTATCTTCGTCTAGAAACGCTGAGGGACTCTATTCATGACAGCTCAGCAATGTCACTACTTCCATCACTTTTCAGCGGACCTGCTGGGCCTCTTATTTTGAGTGGCCTGCGGTCTGTGTGTGCATGGCTTAGGCCTTGGTCTGGATCAGTGCTGATTGTGGAGCTTTGACTTGAGCAAGCTGGTTGGTTTAGGTCAATCCAATTCCAGACATTATCCGGGGACTGGAAAAACTGTGTCCCCTCCACTGTCACCAAGCAAAGTTGGGCTGGAAACATCATGCCATATGGTATGCCCAGCTGTCTAACTTTCACCATGGCCTCCTGGAATGCGGCCCACTGCTTTGGAACTTCATGTGAAAAATCTGGGAAGAGCCTGATCATGCTGTTCTCAAGAGTAATGTCACCTTTCTTCCTTGTCTGGCTGAGTATATATTCTTGATCCCTTTAATGAAGCACCACCGGCAGCGGAGGAGCTCCGGAGAGTGGAGGAGACAACAGCACCCTGTGTGCTTGTTCCAAGGCAAAAAATGGGGAGAGTTCATCACCTGCCACCTCCAATCAGATGCACTGCTCAAAGTAGTCTACCACGTTCCTCCCCCTCCACGTGCTCCGGTAGTTTAACTGTGCAGATATTATTTCACCTTGATATGTTTTCTGCAACTTCTGCTCTTCGCTACCGGCCATGTACCTTAATTTCCATGTCGGGTTGTCTGTCTGTTACTTTTGCCAGCGCCGATAGTACATACTTTAAGTCCTTGTCTGTCACAGATACATGTTTCGCCAGGGGGTAATGATCATTGCCCAGTATCCCCATGTCTGTTGATAAGGAGTTGATTTTACTCTCTAGGACCTCCCAGGAGTGATAGGTTGGAGTATGTCCTGTAGGGTGGGGTTTCAAGGAAACTCCACATGTTCTGGTCGACTGTCTTCATCCTTCAGGATTGTGGAGAATCCTTTCATTGTGGCCCTCTCTCATTCCCTGATCTCTCTTATGACCGATTTTCCCCATGGTCTCAGAGGTGGGTATATCATCTCCAATATTTGTGAAGCAGACTGCAGGCCTTGAGCATCTATTTGTGGGATATTGCAGACCTTCCCAGGTGAGGTGGGAAGGGAAAGAGTGGCAGATCCAGAATAAGCCAGCCTAGGCTGCCGCCCTCCAGTAAATCCACTTTGTGCTCGGTCCTGTCAGGTCACAGAGCTCCAGGCATTGAGCACAATTCCGTGGTTGCCACAGTCAGTCACCCATGTAGACCCACTGCTGCATGCAACGAGGGCTTCCCCCCACGTCTCAGTCAATGCAGTGAGTCTCCCATGAGATGTTCTCTTTTAGTCCTTTGAGTCATGTCTTCTTCAATCCACTAGGGCTAACGGTCCACTGGAACAGGGACCACCACCTGTGCCGCACTGCGTTGCACCCTCAAGATACCCTCTGTCCACTGTCCAGGGCATGTGTTCTAATTGGTTCTTAGGGCCAATACCTCCAGACCTCCACTGGAACCAGTTAGGCAGGCAAGTGTCTTGTTAACCCAGGAGATGCCAGGTTCCTTAACATCCCGTTGCATCCCAGGGCAGCACTTCACTCAAACATCCCAGAGGGGACTATAGCAGAGTGCAGCTGGGCTAGGGATTATGCCTTTGGGCTGCCCTCCAACCTCCTGGGAAAGATCCCTCTGCTGTGCTAGCACTCACCGCCACGGCCCCACAGTGTTATTCCAGCCGCCACATGCGGGTGCTCTATCCCTGTATCACTGTGCCTTTCACCACCGCTGAGCGTGGCCCAACTATGCCTCTGAGCACACTTACACTGGCAGCATGGCTGGAGGGGTAGGGCACCAGCCCCCTTCGAGCCCATTGGCCATCAACATCTCATAGGGTCTCCACCTTTTTCTGTCGCTGGCTGGGCCCCAGGAATAATCACTGTTGTCGGCTCTCACAGGTGCGCTCCCTCCCTGCTACAGTCTCAAGGCCAGCTGGGTCCTTCCTGCAGCCGCTCTGAACGTCCTTGTGTACACGGAGCATCTGTGCAATTGTTTCTGAGTGGCTCTGGTTAGTGGTGTTCTTTGGGGCTGTCCTATCTCTATCCAGTCTGAGCAAGCCTAGCAGTTGCAGAGCTGAGCCAGTTCTCCATCTCACGGCCCCCATTTTGAAGCTGACTTGCAGCAGCAGTTCGGTGATGTGTTTACCATGCTGTGGTTTTTGTACACAGTGTTTAGGCTTGCTGTCAGGGTCTGGAGCAGCAGCAGTTAGCACTTAGGCCCTCATTACAACCCTGGTGGACGGTGTTAAAGTGGCGGTAAAACCGCAAACAGGCTGGCGAAAAAAAAAAGGGAATTATGACCGTGGCGGAAACCGCCAACATAGACAGCCACTTTAACACTCCGACCGCCACGGCGGTACAGACAAGCAGCGCGGCGGTCACCGTCAACAGACACAGTATTTCAACACACCAATCCGCCACCTTTTCCGGGGCGGATTCACCGTGGATAAAAACATGGTGGAAACAGCTTTTGCAATGGGAAAACGCTCACCTGAACACACTCCACGAGGAAGGAGGCCACCATGGAGCCCGAACTCCAAATACTCCCTGCGATTGTGTTCCTGCTCCTCTACGAACCCCAGCAACGGGGGCGCCGAAGACAACGGTGAGTACTGCACCTATGACATAGGGGAGAGGGGAGGCAAAAGTCAGGGGGACACACACGCAACACCCCCACCCCCACCCCCACCCCGACCCTCACCCACTACAACACACACACCAATGCATATCCAAACATCACAGTAACAACCCCCAACCCCCCCGGAGGAATGCAAAGACAAAAGGAAATGAGTGCAACCATTGTAATATATCAAAATACAGTAAGCTCATATATACAGAAATATATACACATTAACAATATATACATCACGATTAGTAGTGCAGGTATGCACATTTCAATGTCCATGGGCCACTGGGCCCACAATGCATGAGCGAGGCCCACACTAGATACCTGTCCACAAACGGAGAGAACACTGCAGGGGCATCAGATAGAAATAAAACAGGCACCTCAGGGGGAAGTGAAGGGGGGCACGTCAGCCGGATGACTGCACCACGCCAGATCCACGAGGGGGCTCCATGCCCATAGATGTATCCTGGGGAGTGTAAGCCACAGTCTCTCAAGTCTCTACAGTGGGTGGCTTGCCCACTGTACCATCCTGGGAAGTGCAAAGCCACAGTCTCTCAAGTCTCTACAGTGGGTGGCTTGCCCACTGTACCATCCTGGGGAGTGCAAAGCCACAGTCTCTCAAGTCTCTACAGTGGGTGGCTTGCCCACTGTGTAACGCCGCGCTCTGACGTGGCGTCTCTTTCTGTCCTCGCGGGTGGAACGCGCTACCGATCTTCGGAGCGCCGTTCCCCGCGTTTTTTGACTATGCTTTCTGGGAAGCATATATTTAGCTTCCGGACGCGCTACACTTTCTTGTAGCCTTTTTTCTTCTTTTGTTGTTGGTGGTGGGTTTTTTGTTCGTCCTTTTGCCTGTCTCTATCCATGTTGTGTCCATCTTGTCTTCTTCGTGTTATTGCCCCAGCATGCTCTGTTTTTCTTTTATACTACTTGATTTTTCCTATACTGGTCTATGGGCTTTTCCCAATCCAAGATGGTGTTACTTCCCTTTCCTGTGATGTCACTTCCCTTTTCTCAGTATATAAGTCAGTCATTCTTGTTCCTCCTTGCGTTGCAAACACTTCCTTCTGGTTGTGCTGTTCGCTCCTGTTCTTTGTTCCTGCTTTTTTGCCTTGGGAGATTTTTGCCTGTTCCTTGTTCCTGCTTTTGCCTTGGGATATTTTTGCCTGTTCCTTTTTCCTGCTTTTGCCTTGGGAGATTTTTACCTGTTCCTTTTTTTTCCCTGCCTTTTACCCTGGATGTTTTTTCTTGTTTTCCTTCAGGAGTTCCTGTTAGAGGTTTTTTCCCCAGTGTTGGGGTTTTTTCCCTCTGGGACTCCTTCTGGAGGGTACGGTCTGCTTTGGCGTAGCCTGTCAAGCGGCACCGTGGCTACTAGAAGGGGTCGCCCTTATCTGGGAGTATCCAGGACCGGTAGAAGACTTGGTGTATTCGCCAATCCGAAATACAGAGGTGAGAAGTCCAGCGCAGTACGTGACACACTGAACCATGCTGGGGAGTGCAAAGCCACAGTCTCTCAAATCTCTACAGTGGTTGGTTTGCCCACTGTACCATCCTGGGGAGTGCAAAGCCACTGTCTCTCAAGTCGATGCATGTCTCCACTGGTTCTGGAGGGGGACTGGTGCCCAGAGTGCTTCAGGCTGTGAAGGACTCAGGTAGTGGATGCAGTTCTCCACTGGTTCTGGAGGGGGACTGGTGCCCAGAGTGCTTTATCCTGTGAAGGATTTAGGTAGTGGATGCAGTTCTCCACTGGTTCTGGAGGGGGACTGGTGCCCAGAGTGCATCACGCTCCCCGTGACGGTCCCAGTTCCGTCACTGACCCAGCTGCACATGGGCTAACGATGCTTGAGTTGGCGGTCTTTGCCCTGTTCAGCGGTGCTTGACTTTGCTGTCTCTGACCTGTTCAGCGGTGCTTGCCATGGCGGTCTGTGCCCTGTTCAGCAGTGCTTTGCCATGGCAGTCTGAGCCCTGTTCAGCGGTGCTTTGCCATGGCGGTCTGTGCCCTGTTCAGCTGTGCTTTGCCATGGCGGTCTGTGCCCTGTTCAGCGGTGCTTTGCCATGGCGGTCTTTGCCCTGTTCAGCGGTGCTTGATTTTGCTGTCTCTGACCTGTTTAGCGGTGCTTGCCATGGCGGTCTGTGCCCTGTTCAGCGGTGCTTTGCCATGGCGGTCTTTGCCCTGTTCAGCGGTGCTTGACTTTGCGGTCTCTGACCTGTGCAGCGGTGTGTGGCATGATGGTCCCTCAGTGCCCTGCGGGGCTGTGGCTGCCGGTGCCCTCCTGGGCACTGACTCTGGCGATGGTCTCCGGACCAGTGACGATAGTGCTGCCCTCCTGGGCACTGACTCTGGCGGTGGTCTCCTGACCACTGACGATAGTGCTGCCCTCCTGGGCACTGACTCTGGTAGTGGTCTCCTGACCAGCAGGGAGGATGGCGGCCTTCTCCGCCGTGCTGCTCTTCCCAGACTTTGGAGACTTCTTCTGCCCCTTCACCACCTTGTGAGGAGTCACAGCTGACTCGGCACTCCCCCCAGGACCCTTGTGAGCGGCTTTGCCGGCAGGAGTCTTCACCCTCTCCCGTCGGGCACTGCCCAACTTCTGGTGCTTTACAGGGGGTGGACTGGCAGTGCTTTGGCTCCGTGTCACATTGGCTGCCCTGGTGCCCGGTGCACTCCATATACCTCTAACACGCACCACTGGAACAGGAGTTTTTTTGGCTGAGGTGCTAGTACGAGACCTATGAATTGGAGAGGTGGGGGTGGTGGGAAAGAGGTCAACGTTGCTCAGGAAAAGTTTCTGACGAGCACTGGGATGGGTAGCTGGAGGGGGTCTGGGAGTGGAGGAAGAGGAGGTGGTTGTAGGAGGTGTAAGTTTAGATGATTTGGGTGCATGTGCATGTTCTGGAGGCTGTTATGAGGTGGATGGATGTGGAGTGTGTGGGTGCCCGCGTTTGTGTACTTTGGGAGGGGGCGTCACAGACACACTGGGAGGGGACACAGGGGACGTGTAAATGGTAGTGGGGGTGGTGAGTGCAGGTGAGCGGGGTGTGGTGCTGGGTGTTCTGGTGCGGGTCCTAGTGGCTGTAGATGTAGTGTATGCAGGTGAGAGTGTAGACGACACTGGGAGGGAGGAGGGAGACGATGAGGAGTCAGTGGATGTTGCTGTGTCTGTATGTGGGTGATGCTTGTGTGAATGCCTGTGGGATGTGTGGTGCCTATGTTTGCCTGAGCTGCTCTTGTGTGTTGAGGTGTGTGCATGCTGGTCTGATGGTGTGCTTGGGATAGGCTGGGGTACAGGGGACTGGGTCTGGGTGGAGGAAGTTGGAGGGGGGAGGCTAGACACAGGGACAATGGCTGCCATCAGTGCTGAGGCCAGAGATTGCAAGGTTCGATGAAGGGAAGCCTGACCAGAATGAATGCCCTCCAGGAATGCATTACACCATGGATGGCATTCACAATGGTAGACTGCCCAACAGTGAGTGACCTAAGGAGGTCAATGGCCTCCTCACTGAGGGCAGCAGGGGTGACTGAGGCTGAGGTGCCTGGGGCGAAGGTGATGCCCACCCTCCTGGGTGAGCGGGCATGTAGCGAAGGCTGAGGGGCTGCTGGGAGGGCGGTGCTGGTAGGGGGGGTGGCGGCTGTACCTGTAGAAGTGGGGGGCACAGATGGTGCTGCACCACAAGGGAGCTCCCATCGGAGGACAAGTCCGTGTCGCTGTCTGCTGATCCGGTGACCGACGTGAAGCTCCCCTCGCCCTCCGTCCCACTGGTGTATTCAGAGTCTGTGGTGTGGCCCTCCATGGCCATGTGGGATGCAGCTCCCTCGTGCTCCGGTGCCACTGTACCTCCACCTGATGATGCTGATGCACAAAAGAACAAGGAGAGCACAAAAAGGGGGGGAAACAGAAGAAAGACAGGTTGAGTGCATGGCTGACCGCTACTGTTGGTGGTCAATACAGACACAGCAGCCCCCTGCACTATGCCGCGCTGTTGGGCTCTACAGATGCAGTTCCTGGGATATGGCCTACATGGCTATGAGTGTCCTCTGTCCACATAGATGACACAGGGACATGTATACCTGTACTTGACACTCAACAGAGGTGGGGTGGAGTGGCACATGGCCTGCATTCCGGAGGGGCCTAGCCTACGGAACTCGCCCTGGCCTAGGAAAAGCCACAGCCCTCCTCCCCCACCCAGACCCCTCCACTGCGCGCAAAGTCATCTGAATGTGAGTGTACTCACCCCCTTGTGTCTGCTGTGATGCCCTCAAGTGCCCATTCAACTCAGGGTAGGCCACCGCCAGGATCCTGAACATCAGGGGGGTCATGGTGCGACGGACACCCCTCCCAAGTTGGGAGGCCATCCCCAGCTGAGCCTCCGCCGTCTTCTTGCTCCAGCAGCGAATGTCCTCCCATATTTTACGGCAGTGGGTGCTCCATCTCTGGTGGACCCCCAGGGTCCGGACTTCCTTGGCGATTGCACGCCAAATATTCTTCTTCTGGTGGGCGCTGACCTACATGACATGTACAGGGGAAGAAGAGAAGTCATTACCAACAGCCCCGTCGAAGTGAGTGGCCCACATCCCTGCCCTTGCCATGTGGCGCATGCATTCACACTCCTTCATGCTCGCATAACTCTGCCCCCTTCCTTCTTACATCCAGGCCTCTCCACCCAGGCATAGCCCATACAACTTGCACCCTATGTACTCACCTGTTGGTCTGGAGGACCATAGAGTAGCGTGTACTGGGGGAGGACCCCGTCCACAAACTTCTCCAACTCCTGTGCAGTGAAGGCAGGGGCCCTTTCCCCAGACGCACAAGCCATTGTCTCTTCCAGACCGAGGTCACAGCAGCACTTGCAGTGTAGGTCCTCTCCTGTCGAAGATCACGTATCGAGTGATTGAACAGATAGAAAATGGCGGTCACGTCCGCGGTGGTGACGTCCGCGGCGGTGCGTATCATCACCACCGGCGCACTTCGTCATTGGCTCCTGGTACCCATAGGGTCCAATGTTAACCAATGCAGCATTGCGCCGCGGTCTTCGGCCACCTACTGCGACGGTGTACAACGCCAGCGCAGTTACCTCACATCCAATTGTCCCAGTTTAGAGGTCAGGCAGTCGCCATTTCAGGGGCCCACATGGCTTCATTTACAACTGCGTCACACATACCTAGGCCTGGACTCAACACACTTACAGACAACTTTTTGGTTATGTTTCGTGTACTGTGTAGCTGTGGGTACATACCTCTGAGTTGCTTGACTCTGTGGTCACTGTTGTCCTTCCTAGGCACCGTCAGCTGGGACATGTGAAGAGATGGCAGAATCCTCCGGTGTACCGACCGCTGGTGGACCTGTTGACAATGGAGGAGTGACATTTAATCATCACCTATAGGTTTGACCGTGCCACAATCCAGGAACTTTTTACCCAGTTTGAGCCAGATCTGATATCACCAATCCGCCATCCCACAGGAATCCCCCTTGAACTTCAGGTGCTGTCAGTACTCCATTTCCTAGCAAGTGGGTCATTTCAAACAACAGTGGCCATAGCATCAGGGAGGTCCCAGCCTATGTTTTCCAACGTGTTGTCCAGAGTGTTGTCTGCCCTGCTGAAACATGTGAGGAGCTACATCGTTTTCCCTCAGGTGGAGGATTTGGCTACAGTTAAAGGTGACTTCTATGCCCTTGGACATATCCCCAACATCATAGGTGCCATTGATGGGACACATGTGGCTTTGGTCCCCCCCCCCACAGGAGTGAACAGGTGTATAGAAACCGGAAGAGTTATCATTCCATGAATGTGCAGATGGTATGTTTGGCAGACCAGTACATCTCCCAGGTAAATGCTATGTTCCCTGGCTCAGTGCTTGACGCCTACATCCTGCGTAATAGCAGCATCCCGTATGTGATGGGTCAACTCCAGAGGCACCATGTGTGGCTATTAGGGGACTCTGGTTACCCCAACCTGTCATGGCTATTGACCCCAGTGAGGAATCCCAGGACCAGGGAAAAGGAACGCTACAATGAGGCCCATGGGCGGACTAGGAGGGTGATTGAACGCACCCTCGGCCTCCTGAAGGCCAGGTTCAGGTGCCTGCATATGGCAGGTGGTTCCCTATTATACTCACCAAGAAAGGTGTGCCAGATCATCATCGCCTGCTGTATGCTTCACAATCTTGCTTTGCGACGCCAGGTGCCTTTTCTGCAGGAGGATGGTCCAGATGACGGTGTTGTGAAAGCTGTGGAGCCTGTGGACAGTGATGAGGAGGAAGCAGAGGAAGAAGACATTAATAACAGGGACTCATCCAGCAATATTTCCAGTGACACACAGGTGAGAACACATTTTTTTACTATTACATTTACTTTCACACTTCTACCTCTATCCTGTCTGTCAATTTGAAGCAGTATATGCTAACTGAGTGGTACATTTCAATTACGGTTTCACAGGTGTGGTTACCAACGTGTGTCATCTGCTTGCATCCTTCATGGGCTTGTGATGTGTGACATAGGTATGTTGACATTACATTTTCGAACGGATTTTGTCATTGTCATAGCTAATACACATTTTCTAAATCACAGACTGACTCCAGATTGTTTTGTGTTTCAAGGGTGTTTATTGAAGTGCTAAATATTGGAGGGGGTGCTAAAATGGTGAGGGGTGATGGTGGAGGAATGTCCATGGCAGAGTCCAGTCTATTAGTCTCACAGGTGCATTGCCCATATGGGCATAGGAAGTGGAGCTGGAACAGTTCCAATCTGGACAGGGTGACAAAGTGGGACAGTGGGATGACAATCAGGGTGGTCTCATTTCCTGGCGGGGGTCTTGCCATCTTGCTCTCTCCTGTTCCTGGATCTCAGGGACCGCTTGCGGGTTGGTTCTCCGTCTGCAGGGGGTGGGGTGCTGGTGTGGTGGTCCTGTGGCGGGGCGTCCTGTCCACTAGCGCCGGCGGAGGTGGTGGGCAGTTCATCGTCTAGGCTAGTGTCAGGGGCCCCTTGGAGTGCCACGGTGTCCCTCATGGTCTTCTGTATATCCTTCAGCACCCCTACTATGGTGCCCAGGGCGGAGCTGATGGTACTGAGCTCCTCCCTGAACCCCAAATACAGTTCGTCCTGCATGCGCTGGGTCACCTGAAACTTTGCCAGGACCGTCGCCATCGTCTCCTGGGAGTGGTGGTATGCTCCCATGATGGAGGAGAGGGCCTCGTGAAGAGTGGGTTCCCTTGGCCTGTCCGCCCCCTGTCAAACGACAGCCCTCTCAGTTCCCCTGTGTTCCTGGGCCTCCGTCCCCTGGACCGTGTGCCCACTAACACTGCCCCCAGGTCCCTGTTGTTGTTGGGGTGGGGGGTTATCCTGGGTTCCCTTTAGTGATGGACACACAGCTGATTGACGTGTCCTGGGAACGGAGGTATGGGCCCGCTGGGTGGGTGCTGTGCTGGTGTTACCAGAGGGTGGAAGGTCAGTGTTGGGCTGTGCCTGTGCGAGGGGAACCGACTGTCCCGAGGCCCACGATAGTCCGGGCTGGTCATCTTGATCCAGTTGGCCAGAGCTGCTGTCATCACTGTGGGCCTCTTCTGGGGGTGGGGTAGAGATATCTGGACCCTCCTGTCTGGTGACGTTGGGTAGTGGTCCTGCAGGGGTATAAAAGCATGATTATTGCATGTGTGTGTGTCATGGTGTGCAATGGGTGGGTGAGCGTGTACCCCAGTGCTAGCATTCCTGTGTGGGGGCTTGTGTGATGATGGTTAGGGGGTTTTATGGGTATGTGCAGTGGGCATGCTTTAGTGTTGGGTGTCCATGCTTTGTTGTGTCATGCAGGGCTTGGTTTTGGGATGTGTGGTTTGTGTTATTAGTACATTAGTGAGGAGTTGGAGTGATAGGGGAGGGGGTGAGGGCGGGGGGGTGTGATAGCATGCAGGTAGGGTGGGGGATATGATAGTTAAGATTAGACTCCTTCGAGGCCCTCTGGATGCATGATGGTCAAGACCTGCTCCTCCCATGTTGTTAGTTGTGGGGGAGGAGGTGGGGGTCCGCCGCCAGTCCGCTGAATCGCGATGTTGTGCCTGGAGACCACGGAACGCACCTTCCCCCATAGGTCATTCCACCTCTTCCTGATGTCCTCCCGATTTCTTGGGTGCTGTACCACTGCGTTGACCCTGTCGACGATTCTTCGCCATAGCTCCATCTTCCTAGCTATGGAGGTGTGCTGCACCTGTGATCCAAATAGTTGTGGCTCTACCCGTACGATTTCCTCCAACATAACCTGAGCTCCTCCTCGGAAAACCTGGGGTGTCTTTGGCGTGCCATGGGGTGGTGTAGGTGATGTGTGGGGTGGTGTATGTGGTGATGAGTGTGGCGATGTGTAGTGGTGTGTGGTGTTTTGTGCTTGGATGTTGTGTGGGTGATGGTGTTGTGTGCCTCTGTGTGGTGGGGTTGTCTATTCTGTGCTCTCTCTCTGTCGCCTTCTTTCTGAATCTTTTGTTATAGGGGTTTGTGGGTGATGTGGGTGTGTGTTTTATATTGTGTTGGGTGTGTGGGAGTGGTGTGTGTATGTGTATCAGGTGTGTGTATTTCGAATTGTCCAATGTGGCGGTGTTTTGGAGATGTGTGTGTATTTTGAGCGCGGCGGTGTGTACCGCCAATGGAATACCGCGGTTGAAAGACCACCGCAGGGATTTGTGTGTTGTAATAGCATGGGCGTGTTTCTGTTGGCGTGACGGTGGAGGATTTATTTTCGCCAGTTTAGCACTGACCTTTGGTGTGGCGGACTTGTGTGGGTGTCTGAATTTCGGCGAATTCTGAGAAGTGGGTCATAATAGCTGTGGCGGATTTCCACAGCCGCAGCAGTGGATTGGCGGTCTTCTGCACGGCGGTAAGCAGCTTTTACCGCCAATGTTGTAATGACCCCCTTAGTGTTTTGGGGGCCCAGATAACCGGCCTTCTTATGCAGGATGGCATTGGGTGAGTGTCGCCAGCAGGAGCCTTGCAGAAAGCCACCTACTACATCTGGATTAGGCCACGCCCCCACACAAATGTCCTTTTGCTGAATTCAGAATTTTGTCAACTTTTCAGAAATTTATAGCTCTCCTGGCTCCCCCATGGACTTCACACCTGTTTCCACCACACACTGGAAGTAAGTTGAATGCACAACAATTAGGAAACCTGTAGCAAAATACATTGTTTTTGATTTAGCTCTACGTGTTACTGAAAGCCAGCCCCGAAACTGACATAGGTATAGGTGGATCATGTGGGTTGTGACATCATGTGATCAAGTGTTAGGCACATGCTAGGGTCCAAGCCCCAGTGCAGTGGGCTCCGGGCTGTGTAAAATGGGGGCCCTGCTGGTGTGCACCATGTTTCTGCACCTAAGAGGACAAGTCTGGACATGTCAGACAGTCAGGACCATGTGGCTGCTGGGTGTCTCCTCACAGGTAGGAGTAGTGGAAATATAAGGCCAAACCTCCACACTGGTGACGAATCCAAAAAGGAGGCCGGTCAAATGTTTCAATGGTCATGACACATGGTTAGCGTTATGTGTAATCCCCTCAACGTATCAGAGCAATCAAGGAGAGCAGGTGACTACTATGTGTTGTAGAGGAGTACGCCCTTGTGAAACGTAGAAACACAGGAGACTGCTAGAGCCGTGTGCCAAACCGTGAGCCACAGCTGAAATAGATTGTCGGGGCATTATGAAGAGATACAATCCTCTCACCAAAAAATCTGCCTCCTCAGGTACCCGAACACTACCAATAGATATTATCATACCCTAACACCTTTGCACAGCCGGCTGCCCCTGAAGATGGGGGTTCCGACGTTACCGGATGTCAAGAGGAACTCTGCAATAGGCTTATAAGGCTCAGCCTCAAGGACTTGCTGCAACTGATATCACCTATTAAGGCTGGCAGCAGTGATAGTGAAGCCTTGAGAGGCGAATTAAATGCTGAAATCAACTTAATCGACACTGAAGACGAGGATGAAGCAATGGCACCACCGAATTTGCCGCTCTATGAAGATATGGGTTTTCAGGAGGACCCTGATTCTGAGGCAGTCGTCGTACAGCTGTCGAGTGTAAACTCCAATGCCACTTATGCACCAATGGACCTATGCAACTGCCAAGATTTCAGAGCAGCCGCTGAGTATAGCAAAAATGATGAGGTTAGTAAAAAAACTCTCTAGACACTTAACGTGTATACACTGATATCATACTTTTAACTAATAGTTTGTCTTTCTTTCTGTTTGAGCCATAGAAAGCATCCGCAAAAAGAGATGCTCTAGAGGTGCTGCCACCAATGGTTATCAACGTAAATTTTTATTGCTTATGCCGTTCCAAACAGCCTGAAAGAATTACAAGCCACAACAAAGAGCCACGTAAGAAATGTGTTTGCACCTGTTATAGCACAGAATTTGAAAAGGAAAGCCCGGGCGACCCTTTTGACGTCATATGGCCTGTTAAACGTTTTGCAGCGACTGCTGTGAATACCTGTGCTAAACGGGACTATTATAACCTTTCTTCTGGGCATAAAATTAACGATCCACAACAGGAGGCTCACGAGTGTCTATACGAGTCGTACACAGCAAGAACAATTCGCCTCATATGTAGCAGGTTAGACCCGCACAAGGTATATAAGTTGTTATGGGTAGTGTATGGGTTGTCGAGGAAAAGAAATATGTCCACACTAATATGATTAAGGTCTTGGCAGCAGCGCTCAATGATATCCGATACGCGAGCGAGCCCTGTTCAAAACCCAAACGTATGCAAGGGATGTGTACCTATTTTGACAGAAGATTGATAGAAAGGGTCATAGAAAGACGAATGTGTGATATTTATTAGAAAAATAGAAGAACAGGGTCTTTAGCCCCATGAAGATGGTTTTAAAAAATACAGAGGTCGAGGGAAGCGGACCATAACTGTGTTATTTAACGTAACATACTTACTCACTTTTAGGTCGAGAATCAGAATGTTGCAGTGCAAGATGTCTATGAGTTACACCCAGGATACATATGCATTACCAGAATGGTATATGTGCTGATTAAAGAAAGAATAGCTGAAATACACCCTGTAACTCTACAGTATCTGAACATTTCTGAGCCGGCAGCTATGGTGCTATGTGACATTCCTGAATGTATAACCAGTTGGTGTATCACCAGTGGATGCCTACAACGAATAAATCCTGGAGCGTGTACAAAGGACGTATGCAGGACTTAAGACTTTTGCCAACAACAGCGTTACGCACAGCTTTGGAACTTCTGACCGATGATTATTTCACATATAAGGGTTTCGTATTATCAGGCCTAGAACTGTACGAGCTAATAAATGCTGTCAGTATCCTGATTGTACAAAGTTATAGGAGGGGTAAGAGGGAAGTCATGTCTAGAGCTATCGAGTGTATATCTGTAAAAATTGCATAACTAGTGACGCTGAGGCAGAGTAGCGGCATGGTCCCTAGTAATGTATGTAGCATGTGTCATACTATGTACGCACAGTGAAAAGTCGACATACTGTCCAGCAGTGCCGACCATAAGACCAGTAGCTAGAAACCATAAAGTATGTTGCGTTTATGCTGTGCTAATATCCTTTATTTTGAGTAAAATGGCCTCACACAAAACATTTGTCTTTAATTTCATGGTTTATAACAGCTGATAACATGTCCGGTGGCGGTGGGTTAAGGAAGCTTTATTACGATACAAGTGGTGTCGGTAGCTTTGGGGGTACAGAAGCACTGTTTAGAAGGGCTCTAGTTGAAAATGAGCCAGTAAACAGAGCACAGGTGAAGACGTGGGGAAGAGGCGTGTTCTCACCATAAGCCCACCCGGAATCAGTTTAAGAGAAGACCTACAATTGTTAATGCTCAAGTAGGTTATCAATGGCAGCTGGACATATTCAGTCTTCAAGATTTAGCAAAACATAATAACGGTGCTCGATTGTATATTAGTAGTCATAGATGTCTTGCTCAAGTATGCATATGCAAAAGCCTTATTCACTAAAAGTGAGAACAGTGTGACCACCGCCTTTAAAGCCATCTTCAGGAGAGGACTAACACCTCAAAAACTACAAACAGATGCTGGAAAAGAATCAGTACAATGTTTAACATTTTGTAACGCACACAGGTAAAAGCGGCCGTTATAGAGCGTTTTAACAGAACCTCAAATTCTAAGATGTGGAGATATTTTACGCCTATAACAGTTACCGATACGTGGATGTTCTACAGGCTTTTATAGACGTTTATAACTCCACTTACCACAGAACCATCAAAATGGCATCCGTAAATGTAACAACAGATAATTCATTAAAGGTGTGGAGAACTGTGTACGGGAACCAGATCACTGCAGGTTCAAAGAAGCCTCTGTTAAAAGAATACGACCACCTTTACGAAGTGTTACCAACAGACTTTTAGTGACAAGATATTTATAGTGGAAAGTCTGGAGCTTAAAGAGGATGTATATATTTACAGGCTAAAGGACTATGATGGGGAAAATATTTCAGGTGTCTTTTACAAGGAGGAGCTACAGAAGGTACCTAATGATCCGCACAGGGTGTATGGGGTTGAAAAGATTCTGAAAAGGAAAGGTAGTGGTGCTAACTAACAGGTTTTTGTCAAATGGCGAGGGTGGCCAGGAATTTTTTTACAGTTGGGTGCTGGCCAGCTCTGTGCAGGGTGTGTGAGTATGACAGGGTGTTGTTGTAGACACCAAGATGGAGAGAGCACCATTTTATATTACGCTGTCGTCCAACACCTCAAAGGACATGTTCCCTGACAATCAAATTTCAAATTTTACAGTGAAATTGGCTAAACCTGTAGACCTGAAAGGGGATTGGGAGGTAGCCCTAGCAGAAATCCAATACCCCAGAACATGGAATACTTTTTCAATGCTCGGACAAATTTAATATAAAGTGAGAGCAGGACCCTTTGAGCATACATGCAGGATTTCCTCAAGGCTATTACCCGACCATCGCCTCGGTGGTCGACGCCATCAACAAGTCTATAGCCAACATGGAAACCTATACAAATGTTCATCTAGTGTTAGATAACGTTAGACAGAAGGTGGTTCTTAAAGCTCCAAATCGCGATATCGTGTTTAACTCTTCGGGTAAGGTAAGAAGGGTTTTAGGGACAGTACAGCATATCAGAAGTCAAATAGAACCGGACCATTCATGCCCCGATATTAACGTTAGTTTCAGTACACTCTACGTGTATAGCGACATCGTAGAGTTGCAGAGGATAGGGGGCAGTTATTCGCCATTGCTAAGATGGGTCCAGGTGAAGGTGAAAATAACACAATGGTTAATATACAATACAATAAACCTGATTACATGTCTACTTCTAAAAAACATTTTGACACCATTACGATCATGATCTATGATGATCAGGCTGAGCTGGTGTCCTTTAAATACAGGAAAGGTATTGTTAAGCTTCATTTAAGACCACCACGCGAAAGCAGCTATTAACAATTCATCATGGTGATTATGAAAACATACGGCGACCCCTCTTTGTGTAGGGATTATTACAGAAACCATGCTGGATATGGAGCCTCGCCGCTGTACTTTCAAGGGATACTGGTTATGTATGTGGCCGGTTTGGGGGGTTTCTTCCGTAGTTTGTTTAGAAGAGCTATGCCATTCTTGAGAAGAGGCTCAGAAATTGCAAAACTGCACTTCAAAGCAGCTGCTTCGAACATTGCACAGGATGTGGTGGGTTCTGTGACATCTGCAGTTGTCGAGCGTATGAATGAACAGCCTCAAGAAGGAGTGGGCTGGTGTACAAGTCTTGCACACGCGTTAAAAGGAAGTGTGTTGCTTCCACCTGCCCCCGATAAAAAAAGACACTGATCTTCAAAAAGCACTCACAAACAAAGATCCGTAAGTCGGGAGAGAGCTACACAGAAGAAGAAGAGAAGGGGCACTAACGTAAATATATTTTAAAAGCTGAACACTCTGCAAACGTGGCCTTCGTACATTGCACATAAGGTGAATGCGCTAAATCATAGTTAGACCTGTTTTCTCTAAAACCCATGCAAATTAGCATCGAAAACAGTTTTTTTCATGGAGTTCTCGCCGCTATCCGCTTTAACGCCTTTATACGCTGCTGCATCTCATCTGTAAAATTGTAAAAGCGGACGGTTCCAACATAGCGAACGACACTAAAGTGGCGACGATCGCTTACCCCCTAGCAACCATGTTTAATCAGATGGACATCACCCTTTGGATCGGCTTATCACGCAGAGTGAGAACATCTATGCATATAGGGCATATATTGAAAGTATTCTGAGTTACATCAGTGATGCCCTGGATACCCAGCTTTCAGTGGGACAAAAATACTTATGGCCATTTTGAAGCTACGCCGCTGGATGGTCACAATCATGGTTCTGTAAAAAGAGCAAACTTCGGCTCCAGCAGTAGACAGTTTGACCTCTTAGGATGCATACATTTGGATCTTTTCTACCAAGATAAACTACTCGTCAATGGTATCAATCTTAAGATCAAACTAACTCACAACAAGTTCTGTCTCATAAGTGGATGCGGACCAGTATAAACTTGTTATACTGTCCGCCAGTTTGTTTGTAAAGAGAGTGAAAGTGTCACCAAGCATAAGACTGGCTCATGCAGAGGCCCTACAGCTACCAAATACCAAGTATGCAGTGGAAAGAGTAGCTCTGAAGATATTCAGCATACCAACTGGTACCTGATTAACCCAACAGCAAAATTTATTTCTGGGCCAACTACCAAAACTTACTCTCACTGGGTTTGTGGACAATACCACTCTCAGCACCCTGTATACCTCAAACTCTTTCAATTTCAAACACTACAACATCAACTACGCTGCGCTGGTACAAGAGGGTCTGTGATTCCTGCCAAGCCATACACGTAAAGTTTTAGAACCTCTAATTTTATCAATGAATATCTTGAACTGGTGTTGATAACAGGAAAACATCTGAGGGACTCAGGAATCGTTGTATCAAGAGCTATGGGGCTGTCTACACCCTTTTCACTTTCGATCTGCCGCCTGACATTGAAGATGGGGATGACTATAATCTGATAAAAAATTGAAATCTAAACGCTGAAATAGGTTTTAGTCAGCCCCTGGCTACCAATGTGAACATGGTTGTATTTGCTGTGTTGGACAGTGTCATTCAGGTCAACCATGCTCTACAGATTATGTTTGACAATCTTTAAAATATTGTACAATGGACACTGTACAGATACGTGAGTTCTTAAGTTGACATAAATACGCAAATAAATACTTTTTATATGTTTTCCCAAGCGACGGGCTACCCAAGGAAATGGGTGTAGAAAGACCACGATCGCTAGTCTTTAACACAGATCGGCATTACAAGGGTGGAACACACTGGGTGGGAATATTTTTGGCTTACAAGGCTACACTGTGTGACAGTTCAGCGGCGTTCCCAGAGCATAGTATCTGTAGAAAACCTGTATACAGGTATCTAAAGAAAGTGGCTGTTAGGGACGAGTATAAAAAGATGCGGGTGTAGGATCCTCTAGCCATCACATGTTGGGAGCACTGTATATATTTTATCAGTAAAATGTCTGAGGGTATGACGTTTGGAAATTTTCTAAATCTGTATTCGAACGATCTAGGAAACAATGATAGTATTGTTGTGAAATATGTAAACGAAAACACAAGGTCTACGTTAAGCTCTGTTCAAACAGAATACGCCGTTTGTCAAAAGTGTAAGGCCTTGTAATGCATATGTATGCGTAATGTTAAATGTCTACAATAAAAGAATTTAAGCTCAAAATCAGACAATACATTTTCATTCTGCCGCCAATACACACACTAAAAATAAAAAAAATGTAAAAATGTGACATAAGAGTGATGAAGTGGTTAAAAAGTGTTTATTACACATAATTTTAGTACAAGCAGTAAGCAGCCAAACATACTAAAGAAAATAAATGATGAAAGAAATCAATCAATATATTAACCACTGTAAAACTATGCACACAGACGTAAAACAAATACATAGGATCACAAGTATCACACATTTAACCGCGTTTTTCTGTTTGACTACGTCTTTTTAGGCTCAGAAGGTAGAGCTGTGTGTTCCAAGAGGGTGATAGACGGAGGCATTGACACCCTCGGGTGGGTTTCAAAATAACCGCTGATGGTATGCTTGGCGAACGTAAGCAGGATCTTTCAAACTTTCAGACAGCCGCTAGTGTTCGGCATTACCAACAATCGTAGAAGGAACGTTGAGTTCTGCAGCAGCCTGTAGAAACTGGTCCCAATCTCTAGGCACTTTCTGGAGTGGTAGGGCTTTGGGGTGTGTGAAACCTTTGATGAGGTCATACATATGAGACCCAACAACTGGCTGCCCTTTGTAGTGGAATTCACCCAATTCATTCCACAAGTTTAGATCTTTAGAAGCTGCCATTGTACTTAGTAACATTTGCGCTGCACCTCTGTACCTCTGACTTATATTTTTTTTAAGTTCTTTAACAAAGACGTCTGAGGGTGGTGATGTTGGGACCATCGGCTGTGGGGGCTGTAGATCCTGAGACGTGGGCCCAACTGTTCCAGCTATTGGAGCGGTACCAAGTGCAACTTTTGGGCATAATCCATCAGTTCCCAGTTAGGAGGTTTGTAATTAAAGGTAGCGCTATGCCCAGGACTGCTCCTATATAGCCGCCCAACTGTTTTACAAGTTTCTTTTTAGAAATGAGGGATGTCCTTTTATTACTAAGGACCCGCCTCTTCTTCAGCATGCGGAACTGGCTCTCTGATCAGGGACGTTACCTTTTAGGGTGTTTAGGACGATTTATGAAAGGGCTGCCACTAAATCGTCCGAAGCTGCACACAGAAGGGCTTTTCTTTGTTGGGGGCTAGTGATTACTAGCATTTTAGAAGCGCTAAATTATGGCATACACGTGCAGACATGGTCAACACATTATATTATAAGGTTTAGAAAGTAAATGTTACAAAAGTCTTTTTAACGATTCTTTTTAGAGGCCCGGGGTCTGGTTTTAGGTGTGTAAGCTACGTGGAGATCTGGTGGTAAAATATCAGCACGTAGTCTGTAGTCTTCTAGAGTCTTGGGTTTTAAGTCTACCAGCAGGTACCCGTGAGGTTTAGCGGTAGGATAATTGAACGCTTTAAAGAAAAACTGAGACATTGGCAATAAATCCTGCTTACCGCCGCGGTGACGGGCGCCAACATGCCGCCGCAGTGGCGAATATCTGTTCACCATTTTATGACACACACACACACCAATCTGACAGAATACTGCCACATACACAAATTCGTCAGCCCAAAGGTCAGTGCTAAAGTGGCGGTCCCAACACCCATACCGTTACACCAACAAAACAACACCTACCACATTATGACCCACCACGGCAGACATTCAATGGCGGTAAGCTTTTGGCGATGTACAGCGCCGCACTCAGAATGGACACCCACATACAAAACAACAATACATTGGCCAATACTAAAAACAAACACCTGACATTCATACACACACCACACCCACCCACAGCACTATAAAACACCCACCCACAGTACCAACAACCCTTTACAAACAACAATTACTGCCAGGAGATTGATATGAACAGCACAGAGACAACTAGACACACACACCACAAACATCCCTCACGCACCCCACATCACACACCCCACCACATTACTCAACACACTCTCACCAACACACACCACACAACACCCATGTCCCCACAAAGGCACCCCGTTTCACTGATAAGGAGTTAAGGGTCATGGTGGAGGAAATTGGCTGGGTAGAGCCACAGCTGTCTGGAGCACAGGTACAGCAGATATCCATTGCAAGGAAGATGGAGCTATGGCAGAGAATTGTGGACAGGGTGAGTGCCGAGGGACAGCACCCAAGAACAAGGGATGACATCAGGAAGAGGTGGAACAACCTATGGGGGAAGAGACATTCCCTGGCAGCAAGGTAACAGCTCGCCATACAGAGGACTGACGGTGGACCCCCATCGTCTCCCCCACAGCTCACAGCATGGGAGGAGCAAGTCTTGGAACTACTGCATCCTGAGGGACTCGCTGGAGTAGCCGGAGGACTGGACACTGGTGAGTCAACATTTACCACTTATCACCCCCATACCTGCATGCCATCTAACCTCCTCACTCTCACTCACATCACTCCACTCCATCCCACACAGTGCACCTACACATGTGACTAACCCAATGTCAAGCCCTGCATGCCATACAAATGCATGGACACACCTCCCAGCCATGCATGGACACCCATCACCAAAGCATGCACAGCATTGGGAAACTAAGAATCCCACAATACATCACCATACACTAGCATGAGGTGGCAAGGCAACACCAACGATAGAGGGGAAGCCATGGTGTACAATATGTCACAGACATGAAGCATAATACATCACTTACATCCATACAGGTGCCCCAGCCAATCCCAGCGGAGAGGAGGTTCCACGACAAATCAATCCCACAACAGAAGATGACCCCAGTTCAGACAGTAACTCTGGACTTCTGGATCTGGACCAACAACCTGGCCCATCAGGGAACACTGGACAGTCAGTCACCCAAGCCCACAGTGCACCACAGAGCCTCCCCCATCAGTATCCAACACCATAGCACCCACGCAGCGTACCCACACCTCTGTGCCAAGGACACATCAATCAGCAGTTTGCCCACCTGTACAGGGACCCCAGGCCACACCTCCTACCCAAGACAATCAGGGACCTGGAGTCAGTGGCAGTGGGCACACCGTTCAGGGGGCAGAGGCACAGGCCATCAGGGAAACTGGGAGGACCGCTGTGTGCCAGGGCGGGGACAGGCTCAGGGAACCGACTCTCCATTAGGCAGTCACCAAGATCCTGGGAGCCTACCAACATTTCCATGACATGATGGGCCAGATCCTTGACAACGTGCAGGAGAACAGGTGGCTGCAGGAGGAACAGTATCAGGAGATCAGGGAGGAATTTGAGGCCATTAACACCACCTTGATCTCCATAGCAGGGGTGCTGGCAGACATGGCCAGCATCATGAGGGAGGCAACATCACAGCAGTGGGCCCCTACCACTAGTCAGTCCATTGACCAGCCCTCCAATGCAAAGGAAGTTAATGCCATCATGCTACAGCCACATAGAATACATCAATAGTCAGAGGAATGGTCAGTTGCACTGTCTCACCTGTGTGTCATTGGAAGTATTGACGGATAACTGACGTTCTGTTGTCCTCATCCTCAGCTTCTTCATCCTCACTGTCCTCAGGGTCTACTGCTGCCACAGAGGCATCCCCAGTCTCTTCCTCCTGCAGAAAGGGTACATGCCGTCTGAGGGCCAGGTTGTGCAATATGCAGCATGCCACTACTATCTGGTATACCTTCCTGGGTGAGTAGCACATGGATCCACCTGTCAGATGGAGGTACCTGAACCTGACCTTCAGTAGGCCGAAGGTCCTCTCGACGATCCTTCTGGTTCATCCATGTGCCTCATTAAAACGTTCCTCTGCATTCCTCACAGGGGTCAGCCGCCACGATAGGTTTGGGTAGCCAGAGTCACCTGCAAGTATTGAGGGACAGCATTTAGCCTCACACAATGCTATAGGGATGACACCTGAAGGCATACACTAACATACAGTGGGTGCGGACTGTGGCTCACCTATTAGCCACACCCTGTACCTCTGTAGTTGGGCCATCACATTTGGGATGCTGCTATTCCTCAGAACGAAGGCGTCATGCACCGACCCAGGATACTTAGCATTGACGTGGGAGCCTGCACCTCCTGCCATGAAGGGGAAGAAGCCCTACACCCCTGCCAGGAAGGGTAAGGATCCCATGCCTCATGCCATGAAGGGGAGGAAGCCCTCGACTCCAGCGGAGGCTGTCAGGGTGACACCTCCACTACCGCCAGTGGTCACGGAGCCCCCACCACCAGCTGAGGAAGTGCATCCCTCACCACCAGCAGAGGCGGCCCAGGAGGCACCTCCACCTGCCACCACAGTTCAGCCTTAACCACCAGCAGAGGCTGCCCAGGAGGCACCTTCACCTGCCACCACAGCTCAGCCCTCACTACCAGAAGAGGCTGCCCAGGAGGCACCTCCACCAGCCACCACAGTTCAGCCCTCACCACCAGCAGAGGCTGCACAGGAGTCACCTCCATCTGCCACCACAGTTCAGCCCTCACCACCAGCAGAGGCTGCCCAGGAGGCACCTTCACCTGCCCTCACCTCCAGATGACACAGTGCAGCCATCACCACCAGTGGAGGGCATGTAGGTCACCCTCCAGGGGCTGCTGTGCGAGGGCCCCCTCGAGCAGCAGTGGCCATGTTCCCCACCTGAGAGACTGTGATCTTGGACTCTCCAGCACAGAGTAATGGGCATGGAGCCCCCTCCAGAACCAGTGGAAATGTCACCCAGCTGAGAGACTTTGGCCTAGCACTTCACAGCACAGAGGAATTGGCATGGAGACCCCTCCAGAACCAGTGGGAAAGACACCCACTCCAGAGATTGTGGCCTTGCACTCCCCAGCACAGAGTAATGGGAACTAGTGGGCTTGTTACAGACTTCAGCTGAGGTGCCCCTATCCCCCCATCCCTCTGAGGTGCCTGCCCACTTGCAAACTGATGCCCTTGCAGAGTTCTATCTGGATGAAGACAGGATTCGAGTTGGGCCTTGGACTGTGCCCTGTGGCCACGTGGGCCCTTAGTACATTTGACTGGGCATTGGCCCTTTGTGTACATTTGTACATATCTGTTTCTCATACAATTGGTTTATTTGGTAGCTGTTTATATCAATACATTCTCATTAATGCATTCTTGTTGTCCTTGCATTATTCTGCTGTGTATCGTGTGACATTGTTTTTCGTCTGCAGCTGGTTGTGTGTATGGTGTGTGTGTGTCCGGTGTGGGTCGTGCATGTGTGTGTCACTCTCGTTTTCCTCTCTCCCACCCTTGTGTGATAGGCGACTGTACAGTCGTTGTCTTCGTCGGAGTTGGTGTTCCAGGTGGAGCATGACGTAGATGAGCATCGGGAAGACTTGCAGTTCCGGTTCCTTGGCGGCGCTGTTCTTCCCTGTGTCTCCGATGGTGATTCTTTGCTCTTCTGTGATGCGTTTCCACCAGGCTTTTTATGGCATTGTTACCGCCCTAGAAAACGTGGCAGATTAATGGGTCAAAATATGGGGGGTGGTATTTTATCTTCCTCCTGGCTGTTGACGGCTACCACCGTGGTGAGTGTTGTTTCCACCCTGGCGGTTGGTGTGGTACATTGGCTGTCTATGGGAGTTATCACTGTCATGGTCATAATTTGGTGGTAATTACCGGCAGCCTGTTGGCTGTATGACCGCAACTTTATCACTCACCGCCAGGGTCATAATGAGGGCCTGAGTGTTTTCGGGTACATCTGCTTAGCAATAATAGATATTTGTTATTTTTCCCTGGGGATTTTAAACAAAACAAGGTATGAGGCGTTCAGAGTTATAGACCGACTGCTTTTATCCTTGTAAAATAAGTTCTGCACAATGTAGCATATGCTTAGGTTATGATGGTGTGAATATTGGGTAAAAGCTTTTTCTATCTCTGGATGATCCCCACCCCTGCACATAAGATCGTCTACAATCACCATGTTTATGAGGTGTGTAGGTAACAGTGCATCGTCGTTGAGATTACTAAGTATGCCTTCTATAAATGTGTGGGAACCTTAGGAATAGTTCTGTATAAAGATCTTGCCAGCATGAATAAAGCCATACAATATTGATGGGTTTTGGGATAAAACACTGGGAGCATTTTCTAACAACTTCTTTATAAAATAACTTTTACTGCAATTTGAGGGACCTGCTAGAATGCAGGAGAACGAATGTTGCAAGTGGGTGTCCATAGTCGTGGAGATTCAAGAGTCTAATGTCCTTTTAAAAACCATACAGTAGGGTTTTGTAGTCCTCTGTCAGGACCCTTTTATCCAACACTACACGTAAGGTTTTATGTAAAGGTTGGGTTGTGATTTCCCACCGCTTTGTGGACCGCACTGTGCTAGGCTGATGTACAATTGTTTTATTATTTTCACGATGTCAGACATAGCGTATTTGTTCACCAGATCCTTAAGACTGTCAAAAATATTTTTCACTGTATTGTTGACATTTAAAGTGATACCATTGACTCTCATGCACACTGTATTGTTTGAGGTTTTATACGAATAAGTTTTAGGACCTGATGAGGTGAACTCCACTATGTGATCACCCTTTTGTAGTTTGCTGGTCAAAACACCTAGAAAATCACCTGATGGAGGGTCTTCATCACCTACTCACAATGTCATGATACAGACACCTGTCCTGCAGTTCATCTAGCACTCTTTAAAGCTCTAAACGGGCGTGAGCGGTTGTGAAATATGCTATGAAGATGTTTATATTGTTACACGTCGTGGGGTACTCTTTAGCGTACTTCCAACACAGAGCTGCGCTCTCATCATCGATAAACTCACAGCTGGACACCTCATAAGAAGTGTCAAAAAGGAACTTAAACAGCTCGTCAGGATCTGTTATTATGGTCGTGTTTGACAAGTTTGTACGCTGTGCGTATTTACCCCATAAGGAGTTTAGGCAGAGTTTGGCTAGCTGCCGACGGGCAGGGTTGGCTTCGATGAATTCGGGTCTCAAGGGTATACCCTCATGAGTGTAGTAGTCATCTATGTACTTTTGCTTAGAGGCCTCATTAATACACCACTCTGGAAACCCCAAAGCCTCCTGTTTGTCTCTTAGAAACAGGTTTATATAGTTAGAAAAGAGTTGTGTTGTTGTCCTTTCAAAGTGCCATATTTCCCCTATTTTACCAAGCCGGTATCTTTTCTCTAGGGCCTTTTGTACCTCAATGCTACACCACATACCGGTCAACATCCTTTGCTCTTCACTGTGGCTACACACGTTAGTCTCTTTACTTTCAGTGCATGTACGACATAGTGGGACCATTAGCTTATTGTCAACTCTCTACGGTAGTACAGGGAAATAAAGACGGGGTGGGTAGATTTGGCACTTAATGGGCCCAAAGTATTTGCCAATCAGATTAAATGTCATATGATGGTGGGGTGACCTACAGGGTATAACTTTTGCTTGTTCACAAACGGATACAGACTTGTGAAATCATAATAGTGTATTTTCTCACCATCGCCCACAGCCCTTTACAGCTGTATAGCGTTTGCAGGCCCCCAAATAATGCATTGTTGGACTCCATAGGCTCTGGTAACTGGCGACTCTTAATGAAAGACACAAGCTCACTATTTGATGTTAGCATATCTAACCATTCATGCTCCCAAAGGGTTCTCATGACAAAGCCGCAATGTTTAGTATATTGTGCCCTCATCAGAGTACGACGGTGTAAGTGCTCAAACTTGGTGACCAGCAGCCTGTTAAACTCATGGGGTTTGTAACAACGAAGATAACTGTGGTAAAAACACCAGTTGTACTCAAAGGCCGTTGGCACACCATTAATTATGGCATAACTGTCAAGATAATCCTGCCCCAAGCAGTATTCACCACCATGTAAAGCGTGTTGAATGGCTATGTTTTCCTTGTCCGAGATTTACATGAGCTATTAGATCGAGGGGGTTGATTAACGCTTCTGTTTACCATTATACAGGTCTGGCGGTACTAGGGCGATTCTGTACAGTTTCAAAAACTTATGTTTGTAGATACACATACACATGGAAGCCATTGTGATATTCTGGAAGGGGTCTATGTATTCTACAGTTTTTGTCATCTGGGGCATGTTGAGCTTCAAAACCTTCACCTGTTTGGTCATCTCCACCACTACATCTCTGAAAAGGTTGCAGGCTTTTTGTAAGATCATTACATTGGCCTGACAGTATGCTTTCAACTCGGTTTGAAAATGAAAGTTATTTTCGCAGTTTTCACCGTACCATTGTAGAAAGCTCTCTTTCTCAGCAGGCATCATATACTCGACACCATAGCTGGAGGGCGGAGGCATAGGACCTTCATAATTCTGGTTGGCCCAGATGTTGAAAAAGTGGGGGAAATAACCTTTACAGCCTGGAAAACCAATTACTTTGGGAAATTTACTCAATTTCAAAGGTAGAACATTTAGGGTATTGATAACCTTATTTGAAAAGGGACCACCGTTAACATCATCAGTTTGGAGCCCTGGGTTATGAGTTCTACAGCCATCTTTTCACCAATCATGGTCTGCAACATAAAGAAGGAGTTGTACGCTTTTGAGTTATGAGCCATGATAGTATCCCCGTTGAGTTTTGGCTGCATGAAAGTGATGAGGAAGTCATCCTTTCATGTGTGCCCTTCAAACTCCTAGTTGTCATCAGAAGTTAGATGATGAGCATTAACATAATTAGGCTGGTGTACACCTGTCTCCTGTGTACACTCTATATCAAACACTATGTAGTCTTCAATTTTGGTCTGAGGCCGCCCTTTAACCATGTAATACTTGTGCCCTGTCCCAGCCTGAAAATACACCTTACACTTGGGATATTTCATGCCTTTACATTTATGCTGATAGAGGACGTAACGCCTGCAAGCCCTACAGTGTATTTTGGGGAAGTAGCGAACAAGTCTGTTGTGTCTGCTCAAGCAGTTTTGCAAGCTTCTGCTCAGCGGCCTCAATACATCCATCCCTCTGACACATTTTACAGTGCATTTCACACTGATGAGTTGTCTGTGTGCTGTAGATATGGTCACAGTGGGTGCATACATACTTGGCTCCTAGAAAACCCTTCAGGTTAAAAATACTATAAAAGTGGTTTTCATGATGGAAAACATAAATGGTCTTGTTTTTCCGCGGTTGTGAAGTACTTCCAGGAACCATTCTGGTAAATAACTTTTACCATAATGGCAAAATAGTTCTCAAAAAGCCCTATGTCCCCAAAACCGCCCATTCTGTTGTGTGGTATTTCAAGAGCCCTGTGGGCTTCAGCCACTCTTGATATAATATGATCGGGGTAGTGCGATCCACCAGTAACCCAACTATGCGGGCAGGCAGACATATGCTGGTTGCTCCTGTGTTAAAATTGAGCAACCATTGTTATTTCTTACCAATGATTTTACTATACAAGATACTCTTTCATGGTCTGGAAACACCACCCTCACGGCCCCAGATAATGAGGGCTATAACTTTAAAGGTCCCATCTGCTACTATTTTGACTTACTCTGCAACAGGTTACAGAGATTCTCCAGAAATTCCACAGCGTCAAACACATCCCATGGTGTTCTACGTGTGAACAACGGACTGTCAACACCCTGCCTCTGGAAACACAAATGGAAGTAATCATTAGGACCCACATTGTGTAACAGCCTTTCTATAAGTGTTCGTACAGCTTAGTGGATGGCTAAAACACCATGATCAGAGGAATTTATATGGTCAAGGTTAACAAATCTGAATTCCTCGTAGTGTTCTGTAGCTCTTAAGTGTCCTATAGTACGACTGTACCTTCTATCACTTTCTGAATCCTCAACTTGAGGATTGCTGCTGTCTGGTGGGCTCCCTTGAGTATCATTCTGGGGTAGCGGACTAAGGCACGTTGTTGGTGTGCTTTTAAGCCTCCTTGTAACAGATAGTTTGGCTTTCTTTAATTTCCTTATTAAACACCTACGACGTCTAGTGCTACTAGCCCACTTCTGTTTGTTACAAGCCCACCTGTTTTTAGGTAACCGCCCACATCCTATTTGAACAGCCAGTGATGTATTTACAGGCTGTGTGCTTGTAACTTTGCCTACTACAGCCACGGCTAATCACCCTTCTGGGTGTTGGGGTGCTGCGAGTCTCTGAACTCCACCCATTGAGGTCCTGAAAACCCCAATGTTTGTGATGTTCCCTCCTGACTTAATGTTTTGAGGACTAGCAGTGGTCGTTTTATATGTCAAGGTATCGGATTTTGGGGGTTTTAAGGAGTTGTTGGGGGGTTCCAATGGCTTTTTGCTTTTGAGTGTGCGTAAGAACCGTAGAGCCTTAGTGAGTATGTCTTGGGTTTTGTTTTTATATTTAGACCTTTGGACACCATTATTTAAAAAAGCGGACACTCCTTAGGAGGACCCGTCAGCCTAGTCATACTGGTATATAGTCTATATCTACAGCGGCTGTTTCACAAGATTGGACCACCTCCCTTCTACACCTTGCCAGCCTCAGGATTAATGCTAACCCACCTTCCCCAGTTTTAAGGTCTTGAGGTTCAGTCAGGATTTTAGTTTTCTAACGGCCTGCTGTATTTCTTTGAGAAATGTTTCCAATACCCTATATGGTCCATTGCACCATATTTTGGACCATTACCTCAGTCATTAGATATGTGGTGCATATTACCCCGGCTATCCCTGCGGTAGGATCACTGCTAACCTGAATCAGCCCTTTCTGAATGGGAGGGTCAGGATGGGTAAAAAAAACAGGGCCCCAATCCGAACACCATGGTGCTTCAGAGGCATGATCCTCACTAGATGGGGTTCCAAAACTCTGATTTTGTGAACCGCTACCAGCTGTACTGCTGTCAGGGTATGTTCAGGAGGAGGGGGAAGACCAATGCACGCACGCACTTGATGTAGGGCTGGTGGGGTCGCACGACCCCAGGGGTGTAATTTCCGACATCAGATGTGGGGAAGTTAAATGGTGGTCAAAATAACTCAAGGCCTCTGAGGCGTAGGAAGCACTGGGGTTCGGATGGGGTGATTGAGGTATGGATGATTGCAAACCTTCGGGGGCCACGCCAGAAGGTTGACTGTGTGTTGCTGTGGCTGTTGCTTCAGAACTCTCCACCACATCCGCTAGTGCCCTGAGAAGACCAATACACCCAGAATAAGGGTCCTCTATGGGGTGGTCATTTTCCGAAGGTATGTCCTGAAGACTAGGGAGGGCTAGTTGTACAGGATGTTGGTGCTAGGTGCCACCCGGCACCTTTATATCAGCTTCCTCAAACGTTAAGCATTTAGAACACTGTGGATTATGTGGAATAGCCTAAGGCATAACTGTATTTTTAAAAGACAAGTCCAAAGGCAATGATTGTAGCTCACGGGACTCTTGCTCTTGTAGCTCTTGAGGTTCTTTGGGGACAGCCGATTTATTTTAGGCTTGTTGCACTGGTTAGTGTCCCAACCATTGGTTCTACACGGTACCGTGTGTTGTGTGTCTAAGGATGTAAGCGCTACAATGTCAGTGTGTCCAAACACTTGCACATATGGTGTTCCTGTGGAAGTGTTCACGGTCCTGGGCATAGCCTTCATTAGTGCTGGTGTGGTGTAGTTAAGGGCTGTACCTGGTCTATGACAGATATCTGCAGATCTGCTGCATGGTTTGTCCTAGTGCCCAGCGTTGATCAAGGCTGCTGCTGGAGCCTTTGGGTTTTGAAGGGTCACTGTGCTGTCCTTTAAAGGTGTTACCATCCGCTTAGCCTTATGACTGACTCCTCCAGAGCTCTTTTGTGATGACTCTATGACGTAAAGATAACAAATTGCATATTAGATGTTGCTATAACTGCTATATCCTAGAGGAGAAAGAGGCCTGAGAAACAATAAGGTTAGGATTCATTTGGCTCTACAATTTCTAAAATGCACCTGATGTGTTCTGTTTTGAAGGCCCTTTCTTTATAGGTGGTCCTTCCTTAGGCGATGGGGACTTCCTTTTGCGGACCGTCTTTTTAACATCCCCTACCACATTCTGTATGGCCGGCATGCGACCCATTTGTGCCACCTGGGGGTCTGGAGAAAAGCAGAATAAAATTTCATATTTACAATATAATACACTGACTATGCATGCTCTCTGAGGGTCCCATCTACAGCAGTGGTTCCCAACCTTTTGACTTCTGTGGACCCCCACTTTATCACTACTGGAACCCAGGGACCCCCATTGAATCATTATTAGAATCCAGGGACCCCCTACACTGACTGCTGGGACCTAATCTGTTAATATTATTTAATTTTCTAAGCAGTCACGGACCCCCTGAGGAGGCTTCGCGGACCCTCAGGGGTCCTCGGACCACAGGTTGGGAACCACTGACCTAGAGGGTTTTTATGGGGATTTTCAAGGTTTTCGCAGTGTTTACACAAGGACTCTCTTTATTTACCTGCAAAATCTGTATCCTGAGCAGTATGCTTGGGCCGTCTTGAGCCTCGAGGATTTGTTGTATAGCTCCCACCGCCAACTGTAGTTCTGCATCATAGCCTGTAAAAGCACACAAACATAGGAAAACATTAATGGGGAAAAAAAAAAAACAATCAAGACAACGTTGTTTAAGATGGAGGTTGACAAGGCTCTCTGAACTATAAATCTCTAGATACATATACCTTGTTGCAAGGCGGCCATTTCCTCTGGGGACATTGTTAGCTCTTGGGGATCCTGCATACAGAAGGACTTTTAGCCCCTAATGCTTTTTACCCTACATTCATAATTACCTGACAGCCACTCGTTTTAAATTATATACTAGTCCTGCAAAATATACTTCTGAGACAATAACTCAATATCCTATAAAATCAACCAATCCTAGAGACACAGCGGGTGAGTAAAACACATTGAAAAAATGTAAAGTTCTAATTAGAGATGTCTTTTTACACTATTTGTTCGGAACTACAAGCCTACAGTTTGAATACATGTTCCACATACTTTCAGAGGTATATACTAATACATGCTGTATTTCAAAATAATTGTTTTTTTTACATATACAATTAACAATAAAATTAATTTTAAGCAAGCTCTCTCATGATGCTACCTGTTAAGTATCCTATCAATCCATACATAGGTTGTGAAAGTACAATACAGAACAAAACTATTGTTCACATTTCTCAAACACCCTTGCTGTTCATCAAAAAAGGCATTTGGTGGCACTGATACATAACATAAGATCTGGAAACTCTCAATATGACCTTATTTAAATGGTTCAGAGCATTATTCAGAGCATTATGGACACCCATTACTATATAATTTACTGTCCCTGTAATACCACACAATTACAATAATTATAAACCATATAACGCACAGCACATAACAATTGAAGCGTTAAGCTAACTTTATATGTGTATTTATATATATATATATATATATATATATATATATATATATACACACACACACACACACACACACAGGCTTGGTTACCAGATCCTAGGATCCATTCTAGGTGTTTGCCCTCACTCCCCATGCTCTCAGCGATGTGGGAGCAGTGCTATGGGTCTGTCTTGCTAGGAAGGAAGGTGGGGGGGTTCAGCTGTGGTCCATCCTCGTGCTCCTCCTCACACAAGGAGTTAGTTCATGCTGGTTTCCTCAGGCTCACACGCCTGAGGGACCACCATTTACCAACAAATTCACCGCCGTAGCCCAGATATGTAAAGAGGCCCCATTGTGGGCCCCCCACATTGTATAGTATTTAAGGCCACACTCCAGTGGTACAATTAAAAAAAATCAGTGCGACCGGCGCTACGCCCCTCATGATAGTTAAACACCTCTCCCCCTCTTTATGTATACCTTGTACTATGGGGTAAGAGGGACTCTGGTAGTATAATGGGCGGCACGGACCCTACCGATCGTTGTTAGGGTCATTCGGGGTCTCCATGTTTTAGGTTTGCAATGCATGTACACTGTTTGTTTCAAGCCTTTTTTAATTGTGTGTCCTGCTTATACTTTGACATCTGGTAACCAGCTTTTAACACATTCCTGGGAAGTCCTAGGGGTTTGCATATGTGCTTTAGGTTTTCTCATTTCACAGGCTCTATTTCAGCCCTTATGAGTGGGGACCCTTTATACTTTGGCCTCTGCTAAGCACCATTCCTGGGAAATTTGGAGTAAACATTTGTTTTACGTTTCCATTTCTAAATTGATTGGGTGACTAACATAAGCAACATTTGACCAGACCCCTTTTTGGATTAGCCAGCAGCGTGGAGGTTTGCACTTACATTTCACTGCTCCTCCCTGTGAGGAGGCACCCAGCAGCCACATGGTCCTGACTGTCTGACATGTCCAGACCTGTGCTCTTAGGTGCAGAAACATGGTGCAAACTAGCAGGGCCCCCATTTTACACAGCCCATAGCCCTAGACACTGGGGCTAGGACCCTGGCACGTGCCTAACACATGATCATATGATGTCACAAACCACGTGACCCACCTACATCCATGTCAGTTCCGGGGTGGGCTCTCAGGGACACCAGAAGTCCCGGTAACGGAAGTGACACCATTTCCAAGTGGTGGGGCAACTGTCACTTTCCAGTTTGATGAGGAAAGGTATCCCTTTATTCTACTACAATGTAATTTAAAGAACGTTAGCTGCTGAGTCCAAGTCATGTCAAACATTGTTTACTGTACTGTGCTTAAATGCTTGATGGACTCTGGGATTTTGTTTGGAGCTATTGAAGCAAAATTTATTACATCACATTTGAATATCTGTTTCCATTTGCTAAAGTTCACTACTAAAGCCAGCATTTGCAACATGGTGTTATCACAACAGTGCCTTGATAAAAGCACATCACAGAATGGCTAAACCATTTCCAACACCACCAGCTAAACTCTGGTGGTAATTGCACAGGAAAACGTGTGTAAGTGTGGAAAATAATGTTATCACGTCAGCAATGCAAAATTAGAAAGTAAGGGCCAGATGTAGCAAAAAATTGTGAGTCGCAAATGGGCCAATTCGCTATTTGCGACAGTGCAAAATCGGAAATGGGATGCAAAAACCCCATTTCCGACTTGCAAAAAGCGATGGGAGCCGTTTGCGAGTCGCATCAGTTGCGACCCCATTTTGCGACCCGCAAATAGCAAGTCGCAATTTGCGAGTCGCAAAGCTTATGCAATTGCAACTCGCAAATTGCGACTAGTCGCAAAAAGCCCAGTTTGCATGTCCCATTTACCACTAACTCAGAGCAGGTGGTAACCATAACCAAAGCATAAAAGGAGACCCAGAAAGCATCTGGGTCACTCAAGATGGCGGAGATATACCTGATAGCAGTGAGGAGGAGAGTCCACGCCGCACAGCAGAGGAGGAGGAGGGGCCACAGACAGGAGAAGATACATAGAACAAGGCAGACTCTTTTTCAGCAAACTGAGGATGAGATATACGATAAATACCGCCTTAGCAGCGCAGCCATACTAGAATTAATTGATTTACTGAAACCACCGCTAGAACACCAGACTCTGCGTGGCTGCGCCATCCCTACGCATGTGCAAGTGCTATGTTCACTGCACCTCTTGGCCTCAGGGAGCTATCAGGGGGTAATTGCTGTGGCAGGTGGGGTATCCCAAAGTGCAGTGTCAAGGTTCCTCAGGGCCTTCCTAGATGCCTTAGTCACGCACATGTCTCACTTCATATACCTACCAAGGAATGAGGCAGAAATTAACAGCACCAAGCTGGACTTTTACCGCATTGCCAACTTTCCTCATGTCATAGGGTGTGTAGATGGGACACACATTCAAATATGCCCACCTGCAAATCTGGAACATATTTTCCGCAACAGAAAGTGTACCCACTCACTGAATATTCAGGTTGTTTGTGACGCCCATTACGTCATCACGGACATTGTAGCTAAGTTTCCAGGCAGTACCCATGACTCATACATGTTTAGGCATAGTGGGATACATCAACGCCTGGAACATGGGGAATTTGGAGACGGATACCTCCTAGGTAGAGCTACAGACACCTTGCAGACATACACACAGGTCACTTTGCACAACAATCAGGACTTCCTAACAGTGTACTTTTTGTGCCCAACAGGTGACAGTGCATATGCTCTAAGGCCATGGATTATGACTCCGTTTTTAACACCCAGCAATGAATGTGAGAGGCGATACAACAATGCACATAAGAGGACCAGGAACATCATAGAGCGCACCTTCGGACTCCTGAAAGCAAGATTCAGATGCCTCCACCGCAGTGGAGGTGCCCTCCAGTATACCCCCATTACAGCATTCAAAATTGTGGTCGCATGCGCCATCCTTCACAACATAGCCACCCGACGTGGGCTACCTCTCACCCCTGCAGACCCAGATCCTCAGGATGAAGAGCAAGAACAACCACATCGCCATCATGGGGCTAGGAGTATAGCTAATCAAGGCAGACTGAGATGGGAACACATCGCAAACCAATACTTTGGAAGGTACGTGTCAACTCCAACCATACTCACCTATTGACCAAAAACTCCATTTGTTAAGTGGAAAAAACATAACTATTTTATTAGTGCAGAAATGAAACTATTTACAAGTACTGAATGTCCATGGGCATGAAAATGCAAACCAGGCATGTGGCACATTGACGTCATGTGCCACTTCTAATGGTCCAGGGTGATCTCTAAGACCTTCTGCCCCTCCTGCCAGCCTGGCTGGTCCCTGGTGCTTCCGTGGTGCTCTGCCTCCTACTCCTGAGCACCCTGCTGTCAGTGGCAGAGACACTGCTCACTGTCAAGCCCTCCTCACTGTCCTGGGGTGTTTCCCCTGTGCCCCTAGACATATTCCGTGCCTCCATCAAGTCAATGATGTGGGTGAGACGTCCCAGGCCCCTACCCACATCCCCAGCGAAATGGCCCATTTCCACCTGCAGCCCAACTGTCCTCCTCGACAGGCCTGTGGTGTTCATGGCGAGCCTGCCGATGGATGTGGACATCCTGTCCAGTCTGTGCAGGAGCTGACGGTCCCTGCGCCGCCCACCCTCGGCCTGGGCCAGTAGTCCTCCCGCCAGTTCCCTCATGGCAAGGGCAAGGTCCCCAGTGTTCGTGCAGATCATGTCCATCCTGGAGTTCAGTTGCTGCATGCTGGCCTGGTTATTGCGCACGAAGCGGTGCAGCACACCACTAATCCTCCCTAAAATTCGATTTTGTAGGCACTGACCATGCAGCAGCTGTGCCTCACTGGTGCTGGGAGGTAGTTGGCCAGATGCAGACTGCAGCCCTGATGTCCTGGACCTGCGACGCCTGCGCAGCAGTGGCTGCCCTGTGATTTCCCCTGTCTCATCCCTGCCTGTTGCTGGTGCAGCCTCTTGGGATACTGTTGCAGCAGGTGTGGCTACTGCAGGGATGCTGTTGGCCGTGCAGGTGGGAGTGCTGGCGGGTCCTGAGGTGTCCTCATGGGGCTGGCTGATTGGAGTAGTGGTGGTGTCTTGTTGGAGACCTATGGGACATGGGGAACAGACTGTCAGTGTCTACTATCTGTTGCACACTTCCTAACAAACATTTGCCTATGAACTGCCTACTTGACTACATTTCCCATAATGCATCATTCTGGTGTTTGCTACCCTGAAATGGAGCTATTTTGGTTGTGCATGCCCCTGTGTATATGGTGGGTGGGGGTATGGCATTGATAGGGGTACAGGCATGTCACATGCTACTCACCGGTTGATGTGCTGGGCTCTGAGGTGTCCAGGTCCCCAAATCCAGAAACTGCCTCCTGCTCCAAGGTTTCCTCCACCCTTTCTTCCAGGGGTGTGGGTGGTGGCACAGACGATGGTCCCCCTCCTGTGCCTCTCATCTCCCAGAGCCTTTCAGCCACCCTCTCCTTGGTCCGGGAGCGGAGGTCATACCACCTTTTCTTTATGTCATCTATGCTCCTGTGGCTCACCCCCAGGGAATTTATTTTGTCCTGGATGTCCTGCCACAGCTGTTTCTTGGTGGCTTCAGGAACATTGACGGGCTGATTTTCCAAACAATTTGTCATAGTGCTGACAGCATTCGTCTGTCAGCACCTCCAGCTCCCTCTCAGAGAACTTCAGCTTCCTCTTCCTTGGAGTTCCTTCCATGGCAGCTGCTGTTTGTCCTGTGTGTAGTTCAGCAGTTATAAAAGGGTGTGGTCCTCCCTCCTCCCAGGTGTATTTGTTAACTTCCTGGCTGTGATGTCATCATCATGTGCCAGGAAGTGTTTCCAGAGTGTTCTGGAGTGGTTTCTGGAGTGTTCTGCTGCACCTGTAATCAATTAACAAGCTAATTGCAATTTGCGACATCCACTCGCTAATTGCGAGTTCGTTTTTTGCACACTCGCAAAAAGCGACCTCGCAATCGGCGGACTCAAACACTGCGTTGCGAGTCCGGGTGCGAGTCGCAATTTCGGCACTGTTTTTTTGCCCGCATTCCAATTTACGACTCGCATTTTACTAGTCGCACCAACTCGCAAATTCCGAGTCGCAAATTTTTGGTTTGCTACATCTGGCCCCTAATCCCAGATTAACCGTTTGTTCAACTTTAGGGTGTTTACCTTTTGGTTTAGCTTTGTGCTCTGTCAGGGTCCAACTTGGACAGAAAATCGGACAAAACAAAAGTGGTCCCCATTAAGTCAGGAGTAATTGTCACTTACAGAAAAAAGTATTTGCGAATCAGGCCAATAGAAAATATGTATACTAATGCATACCTTCAGAGAATATGAATAGAATTTGGATTTGTATGTTTTATTTTTCCCACTGACGGATTCATACGTCTAGCGCCTACTGGCAGAATGGCCACCCTCTGCAGCTCTCATAAATCGCTAAATTCTCTCCTGGCAAAGACAGAATTCCCTGAGACCACATGACCATAGTATCACCACCTGAACACGGGGACAGCTGTATTGTATTCAAATGCACGTACACATATTCAATCAAAATGTAATTCCTAGTGAATTACAAAAAACATGCCAGGATACACGGAACGGAGAATATTATAGGTAAATCGGAGAAATAATTCTTAACACTTTGATGTGACACCTCCATAACAACCGTTAACTGAACTGACATTATTGTTTCAACATGTAATGGAAACAATCCAAAAATATGTAAATAAACTGACAAAATAATGGATGTAATTTTATTTGTGTGAACAAGTAAGCAGAAAGCTACCCTTATTAAGTATGCTGCTCCCAGGGGGTTTGACGTGCTCTCAGAAGTCAAATACAATAAAAAAAAAAAAACATTTTACAGATGAAAATAAAGGATCGGGAAAAAGTGAATAAAACCATGAACTATTTTTTGAAGGAAATCATACTTGAAGGGTGTTGTTTTGTTGCAATTAGTTCAGCACAAAACACCTTATACTTTACAGTTTTACTTCTTTGAAGTTCACATCTGAAGAGCAGTGAATATTTAAAAGCGCCTCCTTTATTAATTGATTTATTAAAACGGCATGCGAATATTTTATATTCTTGTTAGTTATACTTCCTTTTTGCCTAATTCCCCTTGACTTGACTTCCATACGCCCCAACTTTCACCCCTGAAACTAAGGAGAAGAAAAGACCCCTTTAGTAATGAATGAATGAATGAATAACCTTTATTGTTTTCAGTTCATTAAAACCATAACAATATCACTAAGTGCAAACAATAAAACATCACTTAAAATTAGGTTAAAACATATCATAAATTACTGAGGTAGATTGTTCAAAAGTTCTTCAACTACAAACTTTGCAAATTCCCAGATGGTGCTAGAGTATTACCATTATTACTTAATAATTAGCGCCGAAAGCAATTAAACTCCTAGAGCAAGGGCCACTGGGGGCGGCAGTGGTGGCTATTTCATCTGTGTATGTAAATGGGTCACGCTAGCCTTAAGGTCGCAAGCCATGAGTATTATCACTTCCTGGTGGCAGAAACTTTGTTTAGGAGATGTTCACACAATATCAAAAATGTAATTAGTTTGCAATTGATCTGGGGGTCGGTTAGGTAAAGCGCTTTCTTTATTGCCATACTACAGCTTCTGAGCCCATGATCATTAGAGGCCTTTTTTAGCAACGCAACTGAAGCATTCTTTAAGATGGGGCATATGCAGACAAGATGAACAATATCTTCTTTGAAGGTGCCACAAAGCCGGCAAAAATTTGAACCTGTATGCTTCCATGTCGGAAGGTCAGCTATTGAAAATAACATATCTAGACAACTGGCTAGCAACTTCATTTTTAAATGTGCTCAGAAAGCCATATAGATTTATGCTGCCGGTTTCAGACTGGTATAAGATTGCAGTACCATTCATGCATGCGAGCAACCAGTTAGAGCTTGCTTATCAATGAAAAGTGAATGCATTTTAGCGACTTTATTTAATGCTTAAAAAAAGGTTGGATGGTTTAATTTCAGGATCCATAAGACCGAGGTATTTGTTGTATTGAATGATGCCAACAAGTATTCCCTGTATGATGATTTGGATCATCTTCTAATGACTGTCAAAGGATGTTAATTAACCTGTGTTCACGATTTGAGCTCATATTGTGCCATGCTTTGATAATAAAGTATCTTCTCTCTAAAGTCTGGTTTGTGAGGCCAAATTCCATTTGAACTTATGGGAGGGGAAGCGTACCTTGGGAGCCCAAATGCCCACATGTGGGCCTTGATTTGTGACCTGTCCAAGAGCTAGGCATCCTTTCCTCGCATTACCACGCTTACATATGCAGTCACTGGAAGAAGTTTGGCTGCGATAACAGCTGTTAATGGCTTAAACAAGGTGCCAACCAGCCTCTTAGCCAAGGCACAAAACACAAATATCAATGCATTTCCTTTCTTAGTGACATACTGTTTGTGCTAGTTGAAAGTTAGTTTCTTATCAACAATCAGCCCAATATACTTATAACTATTGACTTCCTTCAGGGTAGTGCCTCCTAGCTTGATCCTGAAGGTTTGACCTAATTGGTTCTGGATAGACATAGTTTTAGATTTAGTCATGTTAATCTCTAGCTTGTTTAGCTTGAAGTATTCCGCAAGTCCTGAAGATAGCCGCTGCAGGCCCACTCTTGTATGGCAAAGTACAACTATATCATCAGCATCAGCCAGATGCGTCAAAGTCAGAGGACCTAACTGTGGTGGTTGAGAGTCCATCCAATCGAGCTGAAGGGTCTGGTCTGCTACAAACAAGTTGAAAAGATGAGGGGCTAGAAGACACCCCTGCTTTAGGCCAACTGTAGTAGGTATTCTACTTGATAATTTGGTGTCATTGGCCAGTCTGAATTGTATGTAAGTGTGATAGTAAAGTATCTTGTTTGCATGCAATATTTGTGATGGAATGCCCCAATCTCCTAGCTTTTGCCACAATAAATGTAGATCCACTTGGTCAAAGGCTGCTTTGAAGTAGAAAAAGCATAACAGTAACTTGTTTTTGGGCCTCTTGCATCTGTCTGCAATCACTGCTGGTATTCGGTATTTATGGAGGTCCCAAATCCATGCCGGAAACCTGTTGGGTTAACAGGAACTTTATTATTGGTGGCTGACCACTCAACTAGATCTTCCAAAATTAGCGAGACGTAATCCTTCACCTCTATGTTGATGAGAGCTATTAATCTATAATTTGTCAGGTGTGCTCGATTTTCCCCTTTGAAGATAGGACTTATTATTGACCCTTGCCAGCTGATGGGGAGCGAGGTATTTAGTGGAACCTCATTGTGTAAGTGAAAAGACCAAAAACATGGGTCCAGTTTGAATATAGCCTGAGGAATGCCATTTGCCCAAGGCGCACCATCCGTATGACCATTCATTATCACTCTGGCCATCTCCTCCATCATATAGGTTCTTAGCACCGGAACAGCCGAATCCGAGGTGGCACTGGTGCAAATGGAAGTGCTCAATTTTTAATAGGGGTGACATCGTTAGACCAAAACCCCAGTCACTGTTATTATCAGCCGATCATGGATCATAAAAAAAGTTTTTTGTCAGATTTTTTTCTAGTATACTTGAGCCATTTACTCTTGTTAGTTCCTTGCTGATGTCATTTACTGTTATCCAAAATGTCCTAGAGTTCGTTGTTTGGCGTCAAAAAGAAGTTTTGTCCAGAAAGCACTGTATTTTGTTTTGTGATCTTCCCAAATTTGTTTCTTATACTGCTGCCTCAGCGTTTTCACTTTTTTCCAAGCATAAGTTGCAGATGGAAATTTGCTGACGTGGTGGACAGCTTTTCTGAGCTCCTTTCTCAGCATGCAGCATCTAGTTGTAAGAGCAACTGGTATAATGGACAGTTGCTTCATACAGAAGTTTGTTAGATATGGTAGGGATAGAAGGTTTGCTGAGAACGAGGACCAGACAGCAATACTGGCATCCTTGGAAGCTAATGTTGTTTCCAATGAAACTTTAGCAATACCATCCACTCTCAATAATGAATGGTGGGCCCATCGTAGCTGCTTCAAATTGGTTGTGCCCAGGAGTCTGATTCTGAAGGAGCAGGCAAATGCCTCGGAAGATGTAAGCATAACAGTAGATGTTGGTACGAGTGGTCACTGCGAGTGGTATATTTAACCGTATGCTTCATTACGTATTTTAGAAGGAAAAGTGATAGAATAGTGTAATCTATTGATGATCTTGAATTTGCACTGAAGTGAGTGTATCTGGGTGGAATGTCACCTTCGGTTCTACCATTGATCACTCTCTGGTCCAGGTATTCAAGGCAATGACTAATTCTTCACCCTTATGGTCCCTTTGTTTCTTAACATGGTCTGCCTGTGGCACTACTGCCCATATGTCGTTTTCAATTAACAAGAAGTCATTGTCTGCTGGGGTAAAAATTACATTGAAATTAAAATCACTGGTTGTAATTATTTCCCCAGTGGGATTTACAAGTTCTATTTCTATTAGCTTAGAAATTTATTTTTTAAATGCCACAGATTTTTTTAATACATATCGGTGGGTATATTAATCAAAAATACTAATTTTGTAAAATGCTTGTGACACCTGGTAAACTTGATGGTTTGTAAATCAGGATGCAAAGGTAATTGTTCTGAGGCAACATCTAGAGCTGTTGATACACATACCACTAGGCAACCTTAGACAGTGAGGTTTTCTGGCCTCAACATTGTGAAAGGCGTAGCCTGCCATTTGCAAAAGTTCAGCTTGCCGGGTTTCTTGAAGTGCAATTATCTTCCATTTGCGACATCTTGGGAGATTGGTGCCATTTTGAAGTTTCTGTTTTTTATCTGTGCAATGTTCCAGGAGAGGATGTTCTCTTCCTGAGATGGAATTACCTGCAGTGGATGTTGTCAGTCAGTTCCTGGCGGGCTTTAAGTTGATGCCAGCCAGTACAATTGTTCCTTTTACCTGCTAGTTGGGTGTCTCTTGATTTGTTGAGTGTTTCATCCTGTAGGGCTGCATGCACTGCATAACACTGAGTATATTTCTACCGGTTCTGAATTATTTGCTGAGACACTAAGAGGCAGATTTATTGAAAGTGGCACTGCACTTTCCCTGCGCCCCTTAGCACACCCCTACCACCACCATGTGTGCACTCTATTTAAAATACGGTGCACCATGGCACAGGGTAGCGGGCAATCGTTTCATTTTTCATGATGCTATTGATGCACTCTGCAGGAGTAGCGCCAAAATATTGGCGCTACTCCTGCAGAGTACATAGGGGCCCATTCTAAAGAATGGAAGCCCCCTTTTAACGCCTGCTCTTGAGCAGGCATTAAAAGTGCCGTAAGAAATGGGGCAAGGAAACCCCATAGATTTCCTTGCACCATTTTACCGGCTCCCCTAACGGGGGAATGCCCCCTTTGCATACATTATGCTTCGCGCAGGCTTAATGTAGCGCCAAGGGTTACAGTGTGGCGCAATGCATGCATTGTTCAACTCTCTGAATATGGCGCTGGGATTTTGGCCTCGTTTGGCCACATTAACGTCAAAATGAATGATGTTTAAGCGGCGCAAGGTGGCGCTAGGGTCTTATAAATATGCCCCTAAGTGCATTAAGCAAAGGGGAAGGATATCGCAGCTTTATGGGCTTGGAGTACACAATGCTCCAAGCTTCAAACTGGTGGCTTACAGCGAGTAATCAGGCTACAATCTTCTCAGTTCTCCAGGTCGAGATAGTTTGTTGTGATCGGAAATTGTCAGATCGTGGAAGAAATTAAATTGATATTAAATCAGATGACTTTACCTGATTCAATGTGGGTAGTGCTGTCAGCAGCTTCAAAATATTTCCTCTGTTTAGGGTGTCCTTCTTACCTTGTGAGTCGTACTGCAGGGTTAGAATGACTTCTCTGCTTATTTTATCTGTTGGGTATATGGACAGAGCTATGGTAGTCAAAAAGGGTGGGGTGTCAGAGGCAGTATTTTGTGGGTATGTTTCATTGGTCACACCTTCAGTGATGCTCATGGCAATTTTGTTCAGTGCAGTAGCGGCCACTAGGGGGGGAAGTCCAAGAAAACTGTAACTGCCAATTCATCCTCCTTAAGGATTGTAGGAGCTAAGGCAGCCTGTCCTGCAGTTGCTTCACCACACGAGCGACTTGACCTGGTTCCGCTACCAAACCTGATTCTTAGTCGAGGGTCCTCTTTTAGAGTACTAGACTCATGTTGTCCAAGGATGGGGAATTTCTTACCATGTTCTGATGCTTGTTGCATTGCCAATGAATGCGTTTGCGGGTGACTTCAGGAGTCTGCGGCATGCCAAAAAGTTGGGTTCTCCATGGTGGATTTTTTTTTCATTTAGGATGCTGGTGAGAATAGTTGGGATGGAACTTAGCTTATCAACAATTGGGCCACAGCTACAAGCCACCATGTGCCTGTGTTGTGATAAAGTTACTGGTTAGCGGCGTGTGACTTATTATTGCAGGAGATGGATTCACTGACGCTTTTGCGTTGGGACTGGTACCCGGCATTGGCCTACCACAGGCAAAGCCACTCTTTGAGGATTAAGAGGGCTTCAGTATTTGAAGCTGTAAAGTAGATGGGGTCCATTAAAAATGTAAATTTACTTTCTGAATTTAGTTGCCAAATAATAAATGAATCAGAGAAGTCAAAGGGTCAGCCTGGACTGCTGATGCTTTTATAATGTTTGTTGTCATGTTTGTTGGCACACCTTCAGAGTTATTATTCCTTGTGTTTTTTTTTTATGATTCTGTAAACTTTGCGTGGGCTGCTGCCTGATTTTGCCAGATGGCATTTTCCTGGGTGGAGGGTATAGTCAATGTTTAATACGCTAGGCTATTTTGAAATGAGTGTCCTGAAGAAGGTATCCAACCAGGAACCAAAGGTCCCTGGGCCAGGTTATGTCTGCCCACCAGCCTGAGTAACACTAATTTACAGGACGTAGCCAAAATCGTTGGTTAAGCAGAGGAGCTGGGATGACATACCGAAGAAGACGTAATGATTCAATACAGGCGTCCCGATGCAATCAGGTCAGATCACAAATGCGCCGCCTCAACCCTCCTGTGCCCTTACAAAGAAGTAGGTGCACAAGTATAACTTGGTGAGATTAGCACCGTAGAGGGAGGCACAAGCACGCACAGTTGCACACTCACAGTGACTGGTAGGGTTAAGTAACTGCTGATTAAATACTGAAGTAGTTATTGATTGAGTGTGCCCCAGAGACTGTACTGATACCGTCTGGGACAAGCAGGAACAGGCTGGTGTTGAATTGGTCACTTGTGCACCACTTCACCCCTCCTTAGATCTGGCGAGACTTAGGGGCCCAGATCTATCTATCTTGAATGGGAGCTGGCCCATGGAGGAGGGCATGAGCGTGCACAGTCTCACCGTCTCTCTCATGCTGCTGAAGCCATTGATGCCACAGATACCAGATTGCAGGAATATTTATAAAATATATATATGTATATCCGTGCCATGCATAAGAGCTCAAGAGTGGCACAAAGATGCACCAAGGACCTAGCCTGGCTGTCTTCGCACCCCTCTGGCTTGACCTGATGGTGTGAGCCTAATTCGACACCCATGCAACAGCCTCACAACCTCGCTTACCTTGATATCTGTTTGTCCATTGTACAACCCTTTATCTGGTTGCTTGAATTGCGGTTTTGCATAGGGTTATGCGGGGGTGCCACAGATTCATCTGGGGGCCTCTGATACAATGCCTCCAGGTGTTGGAGGGACTGGAGGTGGAGTCTGCCACAACTGGCTGCACTCCTCCCGACTTCCCGGGATCCGGGTTTCACAAGCTTCATGCCCCCCCACCCCGCTTGGGGAGGCACACAGGGAAAGAGGGCAATGGAACTGCAGCAGGTAGGCAGCAGGTAGCAGGCAGGCGGGAGGTAAGAGGTGGGAGAGAGTGCCTGCTGCAGGCAGTTGGCGGGCAGTGGCCGGGCAGGCAGGAAAGAGTGCCTGCGGGTCCAAGGTGTTCCCACTCCTTGCCGGGGCCCTCGCCACAGCCCTCACCGCAGCTCATTGTATCTGTTTCTCGACTGCTGAACAGCACCCCAGTGGCGTACGAGCAGCTCTTGGGAGTGCGTTTGGATGTGCGCATGTCTCATGTCTCGTTCGTAGCATCCTACGGCCTTCACTCAATTAAACTTTGCAGGGTATACATTTAAAAAACATTCTAAAATATTGTCTATAACATTTTGATGGCATATGAAAAACCTAAATGAGCTATCAGAATAATAAAACATGCGAAGAATAGAAAGAATTTACCTAAATGAGTAGAGTTGGCATCTAATGTTACAAAGGCAAGAGAAGGGGAGATGATCCTCAAAGGCCATATAGCTGGGAGGAGAAATAGATGGATTGCTAATTTATATGTAGTTAGGATCCTACCATGAGTGATTTACACAGGAGAAGACTTTGATACGGGATGTCTATTGTAGCATTTGCACTTAGATTGTAACGTATGTCATTCTACCACCAGGCAGGTCTAGATCTAAGGTCTGGTTGGAGAACGGTATTACAGCAATAGGTTCTGTTGTTCTTACAAGGAAACTAAGTTTAATCAGAAGCCTCAGAGTAAATTATATTATCGCCTCCCCTAAAATCTATTTTTTTTTGCTTTACATCACTCTTTGAGAGATTTCTAGTTATTTCATAGATTAGATAGACTTGATAGTGGGATTATTTTTAGATCAATTATTGTCGAGTAAAAGTGGTAATTTGAAGGCTTCATTCGTTTATGAGTTAGTCTGTGGTGACAACTTACATCTGCTTAAGAAACATAGGACAGACTTGGAAGGTAAAATGAAGGCAGAAATTTCTTGGCAAGATGTTTTGAAGGATACTTCACAAATAAATACCAATTTTCAGCATCACCGTACACTGCACAAATATGTGTTTAAACTTATTTGGACCAGTCTTTATGCAAATGCTGAAAATGCCAACCAGGCAAAGGTATTCTCAGTTATCCGCCTATGGAAAGCTCTGAAATACTTGAGTTGTGGGATGAGGTTTTGTTGAGAATTCAGATGATTAAAGTCAAGTTAGTGATCATCTTTAGCTGGTTAACTAATGGCACCTACATCCTACCAGGATTTAAAAAGATAAATGTTAATTCCACGTCAATGGAACTCTATGATGACAGCTAACCTCCTTGACTGGATTTCAGGAATACACAATTTGCCACTTTGGAAACAGTCACCTACAAGTCAATAAATAGAAAACAGATCTTTAATAGTATATGAGTACATTTCCTAGACTTATATGCAGATTGCCGACATACTGAGTAAAATTCTTATTGATTGTTCAAGTTATGCCTCTTTACAATTTGCCTTCTGGAGCTAGGTTTTGTTGGAAATTCAGCAGTAACTGAACTTTTTTTTAACACAGTTAAGTTGATATATTATGCTTATGACTGATGTTGTACCTGCTATTTTTTAACTTGAAAATAGATATAACCGTGGTGTACAAATGCCAGTGGATGTAATGTTAAAATCAATGTGCCTTAATGTGTCAGAAAGCTCTTTGAGTTTGATACATTCTAACTAATTTCTTTTACTACAGTAGGATTTATAATTGCTTATGTAATGTTATGTTGACACTTGCAATGATTATATACAGCTCTTTGATTTATCTAAATAGCAAACAACAATGGACTAGATTGGACTTTAAGCACCAATATGGGACTGTTATCCTCAATATCTCAACATTCTAACCTAAACTGGTGATTGACAAAAACATTGAAACAAAAATCTTTTGTGGCAAAAATATTGTGGTAAGTATATTGATGAAAAGGATATCATGAAAGTAATGGTCCTTATGTAAGCAACATGTTACTTTACTTAATTCACATGTATGTACATTGTACTCTCTCCCAAAGTCATCCCTTTCATCTACCTAAACTCCCTTGCAACCTCATATCTCTTGAACTTCCTCTGCCTGCCCTTCATCTCACTCTACCCACTAATCCCACTTAATACCTCAATACTCCTTACTTCACCTCCCTTGAAACAACTTTCTTATGACCTCTTTTTCTCTACCTATTTTTGTCTGTAGCATTACCTCCTCTATCCCATCTTATTAAACATTTCCTGTATTTCAGCTCAACCTCTCTACAACACCTCTCTAACTTAATTGATTTCTTTACACTTCTTTAAACCTAATTTCTGCTGCTTACCCATCTCTCTACCTCCAAACTCTGTCCACCTCACCCTCTCTCTCTCTCCATTACCATATTGACCTTATCTCATCTTCTCCACTTCACCTCTTTTATTTCTGCACCGCTTTTTTGTACTTTCCACTAAATATTTTCCTCAGCTTTTCTCTCTGCCTCCCTTACTCCTTTAACTGATGTCTTTCTATACTACTTCTCAGTCATCCCCTCTCTCTGTCTCACCACTTTCTCTCTTATCAATCACTACCTCAACCTCTCTCTGTCGCTACATCTTTCTGACTCACCTCTCCTTTTGGGTTACCTCTCTTTTACTTCGCCCATCTGTGATTTTAAATCCTCCACCTCATGAATCATTTTTTTATCTGTAGTTCTTTCTACCTCTCTAGTTTACTTTAAAACCTTATCTATCTTTTAATCTCTCTTTCTCCATCTACTCTTCTTCATTCTAGTACTGTTTTTATGTCCTGGCGAGCTCACTTTTGTCTCCCAACCTCATTTTCTTTGAACCTCAACTGCATCGCCATGTATCCACTCTATACTTCATCTCTCTTTCTATACCATTCTCTATGCCTCTCTGACCTTCTCTTGCCTGCGGCCCATAAGCATTCCTTTTGATCTTCAATGTCAGAGACCATTCTCTAGTCAGAGATCTGTATGCACAGAAAAAGAAGAGAAAGAACAAGGCAAGGAAGAGATTTTAAGGAGAACATTCTCAGAGGAGTTCTTTAATTTTCCACTGTTGCATTAAAATGCCAGTTGTGAAGCGGGATACCAGAAATGAAAGCTACAATTTCAAGTGCTTATGTACATCTGTGTTATTTTAGTATAATGCATTAGTCTATTAAACATCCACCAAGTTACTGTGTCATTCCTATAATTGTAGAACAGATTGATTTGACACTGAATTCCACATAAGAATATTGTTGGTTTAACACTGAATTCCACATAATATATTGTTGTTAGAACAGAAAAAATAATCTATATCTTTTGCAAACAAATGGCTTTATCAATGCTTGTCAAAGCTTTCATTTAGTCTCTTTTGGCTGGTGGACCACAGTCGAGTTTCGCATTCAGATGTTTTTGCATGGCCCTGTTTGTAAAAAAATAACTTATTATTTAATACTGTTCGCAATCTTAAGGTCTAGAATTAGCTGAAGATCAGTTCTAAATTCAGCTGTTCAGGAGAGTGAGACTCAAAATATTTATTTCTCGTGGCCAAAAAAAGCCTTGAGATAGCACTGGCAGGAGAGGAATAGGCTCAAGAGGATTTACCTTTCCAGGTTCCCCAACTTCTGCTGTCAAACAATGGCAGTTGCTGTGGGGTTGCACACAGTGGTGGCATGACATGGCCCCTGCAACAACAGCTTTTGATTGACAGTAAGAGCTACTAAAGGAGGAAAGGAGTAAGGCAGGTAACATTGAGAGGTGGCAGTGTTTTACATCAATTGTGACTCAAGTCACATACGTTCAATAGGGTTTTCTGACCTCTGGGGCTGGAATAGATGTGTATTTTTGTAGCCTGCTCCAAGGTGCTGTTCTGCTTATAAAGTTGAACTATTTTGTATATTTCTTGCAACAACTGTGGAGTGGGTCCTTAATATAGCCTTATAGCTTGACACATTAAAGGCCCACTCCAGAGCCGAAGGTGAGGACCTTTAACAAGGAAGCAGGACCTTAATGCCGATAGACCCCAGTTACGGAGGGCTATTAAGCTTTTACAAGATTCTGCCACTAGAGGGCAGAATGTTCTAATAAATAAATCAAAGGTCTAATGGAGCCCGAGGGGATTTCAATCCCCTCGGCTCCGTGAGGCCTTTGGTCACAGCAACAGCTGTAAATGACAACATTATAAAGTTGGAGCTCTGGGTCTCTACTGGCCATTTGAAGCCTGGAGCACTCCATTGTTTTCAATGGAGCTGCCAGCATTCCAATGTTCTAATCACCTATGTAGCCTGCTATGGCAGTCTCTAAGGCTAGATCAGAACATTGGACTGTTCAAAGTTCTTTTGAAAACAACAAGGTGGCAGCAGGATAAACACTATTATGAGTTACACTGCATCAACATTTTACTGCCCCACATCCTCTGCCTCGCCCTCTAAGGTAGTGTGAAAGTGAGAGACTGTTATTGTAAGATGAAACAAGAGACTGCCCCCTGAATCCTGCTAAGACTCCCACTGTCACAAAGTGACAGCAGGATCAGGGTGAGGGCAGTGTGAAAGTCCCAGGACCTCTTCCTCTTTTCTGGCCTTTAAAATTCCAATAGCAAAGCTGTTTGGCAGAGGAGGGAGTGTGACAGAAGCTGCAGAATCTTTGTCCTCCCTTTTTCTATGGCTTCTGCTGTCAACAAATGTCATTTGTTACTTGGACTGCGGATGCCACCACAGACAATCATAACAGTACTTGGTATTCACTTGCAAATGGTACTGTAGGTGGAGAAAGAAGAAGTCGACTAGCAACGCAGGGCTGTTTTACACCCAATTTGTCTTCAGGAAGGTTATTTTCATTAGGAGATTCCCTACTCATTGGTCAGAATGTTAATCAAAACACATTGGTCTATGCCAGCAAAGAAGGTCACAGAGCCTTGTTGTTGACTCTGCCTACAGTGTGAGTCAATAACACCGGTGAAGGCCTTAATTTGACCATGTAGCCCCTGATGTTCTTTCATAATAATGTTTTTAACATCAGCCTGCACTTATGCCAACTCCACAACATCAACACCTAACATGTCATCAAGGTAAGTAGATTTGATGTTACCAGTATATACCCAGTGTTGAAGCAGATATGCTAATTAAGAAAATTACTAATGGTCTATATGTTATTACTAAAGATAAAATGTGCAGAGAAAATAATCGTAGAAAAATAATGTGCATGTTGGAAAATGTGCCCTCGGGGTATGATCACCATGTGTTCTAAAACGACTGAAATTGTACTCAATAATGAAAATATATGAGAAAAATGTAATAATATGTCATAATGAGATGTATAACCTATGGTTTACATTAATTTATAGTACTACGTTAGCTGGACTCAAGGCCTAGCTCTACTGGGCCGTGCACACTCGAAACATGGAAAAAACGTATGCCTTGCAAAGGACTGGAAACTGCTATATGCAACCTTGACCCGTTCGAAGTTCAAGTTACTTAGCTAGAATTTTCTGCAATGTCCCGGCGAACAGGAGATGATGAAGACAATTTGATACAATTATGTGTAGAGCAAGCTAAAGGTACTTTCCCATGACTTGAACAATGGAGGCACTGACTGAAGAGCCATATGCAACAATTTTGATACCTGATGAGCCGGATGATGAGGGCATCGTATGAAGAACCAATCCGCTTCTTGTGACTTGGGACATAGGAAAATTAGTAGATTTGGTAAAAAAAAGTATAGGTTAAAGTCATATCTGCCGACTGACTGACCAATTAGCAATTAGTGGGATGGGCTGGGAGACTCTAATAAAAAGTCATGATAAAGGGTGAGAAAGAGAGAATTGCGGGAAGAAAATTTATGACGTCAGGAGACGCTGTCCGAGGTGCGGATTTTGGGTTTACAATCTGTGAGCCTGATCCATAACTGACTAATTGATGACCTGAAGAAGAAGACTGTCTTGTTGCTGATCCATTCTGGATAGGTAGCTATGAAAATGTGACTGACTATTTTTATGCCTTTTCTTCTAGGTATCAACTGAGCTGTTTAATAGAGATTCACACTTAGGTAGAATTTTCCAAATTGATGTTTTCTCTAAATTGTTTTTCGCATGAAGACCCCCATGCTAATGCTAATCTGGGTTAGGCAGGCTGTTAGGGGTGACGTTGACAGTGACAAATGACTGACAAACTTAATTGCTGAGTTACATTATTAATGCTTGTATTCATAGCTTATGGTATTGCATTGTCGCATATGTTTGAGAAATAATGTCTTCTATTAATGAATTAATATAAGTTGATTTGACTAAAGTTTGAACTAACAGATGATTTAGAATTGTAAGCAACAGGGAAATAAAAACTGTTAACTTCTTTCCTGCGTAGTGGTTATTCTTGAGTAAGATGGTTTAAAGTTGTTTTTCATAGAATGTTCCTTGATTGTTGGTGTTAGCTATCGATTCAGTAGTCACTGCAGGACTAGGATACTCCATGCGATTCAAAAGGTTTGTTACCGCGTCCCTTTATGTTAATTTATTACACACTAGGACACGTTTTAGGCCAATGAATCTTTTGACCCAGTTGAGAGACACCGTAGGATGAGATAGCTAATCAATATGTCTATCAATGTATCAATAATGTCATCAATATTCACCACAACAATATATTTCACTTTAGTCAAAGTCATTAATCAAGTTGATGACGCAACCATGACCTTTCAGCCATGAATAACCACACCAGTTAATGGAATTTTGTGAGTTTATTCCCTATTAGTTACAATCTAAGATTAAGTGCGTCAATCTCAAAGCCAAGAAACACAACAGCATAGTTACGATGTGGCAACCTTGATACGATTTCAATAAAGCAAAAATCATAAACATTAGAATATAGCACAGCGTGAACATAGGTCAGAATATAGCAGAATATTGATATCACGTGTTCAACAAAGCATTATCTTAGTCGTTTGTCTGGTTACGTCAATTTGATGATCACCTGTCCTAACCACTAATTAGCATTGGCATGTTGGGCTTCATGCAAAACAATTTAGAACACAAATTTGGAAAACATCTAGCTATGGTCCCTTTCAAAAGCAAGCAGTTGGTACCTAGAAAGGAAAAGCGAATAGACAAATTATAATTGCATTGTCATAGTTACCCTCCAAAGATTAGGTCAGCGCACAGGTTCAGTCTTCGTCCTCAGAACATCAGTCAAATCTTCATTAGTCAGGCCTCTAACTATGGGCGGAAAGGAACACTTCCCTCATAAGGAGGAAGGTGGAAAAGGGCAGTCTATGGATGAGGATGGTTTCTAATAAGTCTCAAGTCACCGAACAGAGTGACAGAGTTTCTGGATAAAATCAATAGCATTCCCTACCTAATTCTAATGACCCCTCTGTGACATGGGTTTTTATCCCTTTTTCGTAATACATTCCCCCAAAATTCTATTGGACATCCGGTATACCCCACTATCTTTATCCTATCAAATTTAACATTTGGTAATCCCAATTGTCACCCCACATTAATTCATAAGTTTTTGATTGGTCTTCGTAATTGACGTCTTTGGAGGTGGCACATCTGGCGTTACTTCATTCCTTGGCACGTCCTTTGGGTCAGCAGATTCATTGTCCATCGGTCTAAGTGACCTTGTACATTTCTTTAATCTACATTTGTTTCAATTTATTCATAACTTTTAAACCAAGGCACCGAATATGCGCTTGGGAACGGGTTTTGTATGGTTACATTCATCTTCCAAGTTCTGAAGAAAAAAAGAACATTTGCAGGGTCATGGCTCTTTGCAAGTCAGCACACTGAAAAAGCAGGAAATGCATTTAATATGAGAGCTGGGCAGCTAATACCGCAGCATACGCCAACTTAAGGCCTATAAAGAGTTTCAATACAGATTCAACAATATAGATGTTAATATAGGTTTAACTGATCATAACATAAACATTTTTATTTGTCATTATTAATTTGCGTATACATTCGTGGCCACTCTCCGTGGTCACAATTCGAGTGCTCGTCTAAGCAAATCACTATTATTATTATTATAGTTTTCTATGCAGCATCATCACACATTAATATAAACATTACATTTTATTATAGGTTATTTAGACTACGCTCTCTCAGGTTCATCGACCTATACGCGTTCCCTTGTAAGTTTACTTACTAAGGACCAGGCGCGCTAGCAGTTTTTGGTAGCAGCTTGATGGTTAGTTTCCTTGGAGAACTAGTTATGTGGTGATTATCGCTTATGGTAGTAGTATAAGTTAGGGTTAGTTGTGTATATTTTATGAATTTTGAATTTTGTTTTTCTGAAATGGAAATTGTAGCAAAGATGATGTCCCTTTAAGCCCAGAAATGACATTTCCAGATTCTGGATCCTGCTAGTAAAGTTGGGTATGTTCTTGGCTTATTTTGTGATAGTGTGAAAGTGGTAGGTTGCGCTTGCACAGGCTTAAGCAAATCGCAGATGAATTGTGATGTATGTGAGGTAAAGTAGGGGGTCTGCGTACTCCAGTTGAGGTTAGTAGGAGTGTGCGTACTCCGTAGTATGAGAGTAGGGAAGTTGTTGAACTTCACATGTATGTGGCGCTTTATGCTAAACAATTATCCACATGGTTGTTGGTGATGTACGGACCCTGCATGGTCTAAGACTCCGGAGTATATTGACAAGTGTAGGAGACACTTGGTTATATGTTGTAATCTGTCTGGATTAGTAGATTGATCGGGTGTGGTCAACAAGTCGGTGTGTGAGATAAATTAGCAAAAGAAATTTCGACTGAGATTTGGCGAGTTCTATGTGCACCAGGACAGACCCATTGATCTGTTGAGAGTAAAATTTGCAGGTCGAATTTTGCTTGCGAATGTGGGAGACTGAGAAAGAGGAATAGCTACATGAGCAAAAGAGCAATTAGTGAAAATCTGTAAGATCTCTGAAGCGATTGTGTCCCTTCCTGTAGTAATCCATCAGGTTTGTTTTAGTGATTGGTATTTGGTTAAGGTGCTTGCAGTAATTTGCGTTAGCCGCTGTGTGTGAGTGTGACATCAGAGTGTGCCACACTGGGATAGGTTGGTTAGTGAGAAGAGTTGTGAGCAGATTGGCAGCCGTCCACAAGAGGCAATTGGTTGAGTAAGCGGGTGAAGGGAATCCTGGGAGTAAAAGTCATTTTATTATTGAATCAAAGTAAACAGAACAGACAAAATGACGTTTTTCAAGGCATTCAGAAGTGCAATGTAGGATGATACATATATTAAGGTGCCTGTGGGGGAGCCGACCCCACCGGGAAATTCTCCGGCTTACATTAGGATGGAGGAACGAGGGGCAGCACTGTGTCTGTGGTTGAAGCAGTGGTGTAAGCTAACAAAGAAGTGAGGGTCCTTAGCATTTCCGGAGCATGGAACGTTTAATTTGAGAATTCTGGACCAATTGCAAATGGCATTATATGAGATGAAGCCGTTACCAAGTCCAGCACAGTTTGAGGCTTTAGCAGTTTGGGAACTGGTAGCCAGACAACAACAAGAAATGAAGTTAAAAAGAGAATGAAACGAGTAGAGAAATCTTTAGCTGAAGGTAGATGGGATTGGGAACAGAAAAGATGGAGAGCGGAGACATTACAGTGTGCCAAGTTGTTTCCTGCCATTATGGAGGAAGATGAGGCAGCGAAGGAAGATAGTGCCAAAGAGTTTGGGAGTACAGAGAAAAGGAAAAAGAGAAAGTCTTATGTTGATGATGAGGATTCTGACGTTGAGGACCTCATTACGCAATTGTTAAGGAATCAACCTCAACCCTTTGCAACCTATTCAGGGGGTCCAGGTACTAGTGCCACTACAACTGCTCCAACACAAGTACAGGGAGCTGAGGGAGCATCTCTGGCAAATAGTGGACAGATACCAGGGGTAGTACAGAGTACATCTAATGCGGAAACTACCACTGTGGTCCAAGCGCAGATGCATCCACCTCCGGTGCAGAGAATTTATCCAGATGTACCAGTTCTTGAGACAGTCTCGAACATAATGGTGCCAAGGGAGCAAGTGCTTCTGAAACCAATCCTAGTTCAGACAGAACCAACACCAATGTTATTGCCTTCAGCACAGGCGCAGGGTTTGCCGGAATTTATACCAATGACAGGAACACAGTCAGATATTACACCAGTCATGAAACAGGCAATGGGGGTAACATTCCCACACGGTGCGAGTGTTATGGCAGTTCCCGATTCAATATCGCTACCAATTACTGTTGGTTCAGCGGTACCCTTATTTGCACAAAATAAATCAAACACAGGGGAGCAAAGCGAGATGTCACAAAGTCTTGTAAGAAGGGGAGTAAGTGATTCGGTGCAAGTGATGTCATCAGTAGATGAGACTTTCAATGGATCAAGACCATTGATAGATCTTAGTCCACTTGTAGCGCTTCCAGATGCAGTAAATGGACCGAATGCGATTCAGGGTTTGAAACTTTTGACACCGCAGACTCCAGGTGCAGTGGTGCAACAACTACCAGTGCCAAATGCGAGTAACATTTAATTACAGGGGTTGTCAGCCCAGCAGTTGAGTGAATGGCTAGATAGTCTAAACACTCCACAGAATGCATCCAAGGGTGAAGAGCAGATAAATCATGCAAGGCTGAATATAGAGGCAACCAAATTAGTTGAGGGAACAATGGGTGTGAACAGATTGGAATCCTACACTGAAGAAGAGCTGAGATATTTGTGCCAAAGATTACAAGAGAAGTGAGTAAAATACATCAGAAATTGGCAGAGCTCGCATAGAAACATGAAATCGAGATTGAGAAAAACGAAGCATTTGAAACGCAGTTACAGAGTAGATTTCAAGGCAAAGGATTTTGAACACATGAGATCAGCAGGAATGAAGGCTCATTTGAGAGAATTGCTGCAGAGTGCTCAGATTTGGGGTGCATTAGAGAAGTGGGAAGGTAGATGGCAAAGAAAAAAGACAAACGAAAGCGGGATTCAGAGGAGGGGTCGGAGGAGGTTCAAAAAGAAAGGGAATCAGTAAATATGCTTCTGATGAGAGAGATTCCAGGAGGGCAGTTCGTTAATGTCCCATGGCACAGGAGTGATATATTGTCATTTACAAATGTTTACCCAAAATTGAGAGAGAAGCCGGTCGAATGGTATCAGCAGACAGGTAGATTTGTAAAACTTTCTAAATGTCTGTGGGAGGACTTGAACACGCGATTAGAGATAGTGGTGCCAGCCGATTTGTGGATTGAATGCAAGAGAGCAGTGGACTGGCCAACAAGTGAACCAGAAAGGGATAAAGTAACGGGTGCACCTTCACCTGAAGTAATTAAAAATTATTATAAGGTGATTGAGTTCCTGAAGACAATAATTTCTCCCAAAAATATTGATTGGAAGCGAAGTGATAGAACAGTTCAGGAATTTAAAGAGTCAATACATACCTACTATGAAAGATTGTTAAAAGCGTTCAAGGAGTACAGTGGTAAGGAAGCAATTGAGCTGCAAGACATTTTGCATTTTGAATTCAGGTTCATCGACGGATTGAGACCAGAAGTAGGGCAGATGATTAGGAGTCATTTGATTTGCTGGCAGGCAAAGCCGATTGATGAAGTATTGCAATATGAAAAATACTGTAGTGATGAGGCTGAATTAAAACAGAAAAAGTTGAAGGAGACAGCGATGGTGATGCAAATAAAGGCAGCTCAAACAGGAGTGCAGGGAGCTATAGTGCCACCTATGTCACCGCAACAGAGAGCCGTTATGTTTCAGCCTCAAATGAGTGGTAGAGAAGGTGGAGTTGACATGATGCGTACTCTGGAGTTAGGGACTGTAGTGGTTCAGAATGACATACAGGGGATGAAAAAGATGTTGTCATGTCATTTGTGCAGAAACGTGGGACACTGGAAGCGGGAGTGTCCATTGATGGCGCAGGATGGTGTTGTTCAGCAAGGTGATGTCAGTATATTTCAAACTGTGAAAGTCCCAAGAATGAAAGGATGTATTCCTAACGTTCAGAATTGAGCACAGAATTTCTTACTGGTGCAGCAAATGCAGGTGCGATGCGCACAATTTACACCGATGCAACCAGTACAGCAGCAGGTTCCCATGGTACCTAGACAGCAAATGCAGATACCTCAGGCCAGATGGAGCAGCAACAGGTGATGCTTACTCAGCAGGTCACAGGTCAGAGACAAGACAATAGTAATAACACAGTGTACCAGTTTCCATTTTACAGTGAGGATTAAATAAATGAAGAATGGATGAGTGACAGTTCAGATGAAGGAGCTTGTATGCTTGCCGCTTCCCTAGAAGTAGATCAGAGAGGACCTTTTGTGAAGGGAAAAGTGATGGGTTACATGGTCCCATTCTTAGTGGATACAGCACCTAAGTTCTCTACAGTGAGAAGTACAGAGGTCCCGAATTTGCCTCTTTCAAGCAGCACAGTTCAAGTTTTGGGAGTGGAAAATAGACAGTTGACAAACCCAATCACTGAACCAGTGCAGGTTGAAATTGGAAATTACCAGGGACTACATAGATTTGTGGTGTGTGATTCGAGTCCTGTATCTCTATTGGGGAGAGATTTGCTGTGTAAGACGAAATGCTCCACTAATTGTTCGGACACTGGAATAAAAGTTAAAACAAGTAGAGATGATGAGGAAGAACAGGTGACTGAAATGATGGTTAACAATGCCAATGAAGAATACCAGTTGATTTAATTTTTCCCAATGTTTACTGAGAAAGAATTGCATGCAGACTTGCAAGGAACAGTGAAGGAAGAAGTCTGGGACCTGACAGGTAAAGAAGTAGGTCTGATTAAGGGAGTAGAGCAGATTAAGATCACTTTGAAGCCCAATGCAGTATTTCCGCAGCTTCCACAGTATAACATGCCACAAGATGTTTTGATGAAGATGGCACAAATAATTGAAGACTTTCTAAAACAAGGACTTTTGAAAGAAGTATTAAGCAGCCCGTGTAATTCACCAATAATGGGCTTAAAGAAGCCATGCGGAAAAGAGCATGTTGTGCAGGACTTGTGAAAAGTGAATGATTTGGTGGTTAAATGTTGTCCAGTGGTGCCAAATCCAGCAGTTGTACTGTTTCAGATTCCTTGCGATGCAGAGTGGTTCACAGTGGCAGATCTGTCACAAGCTTTCTTTTCTGTGACTCTTCATGAGGATAGTCAGTTTCTTTTTAGTTTCAAATTCTTGGACAGAGTCTACAGCTGGTGCAGGCTTCCACAAGGGTATACGGAGTCATCATCACTGTTTAATCAGATCTTGAAAAAGAACCTGGAGTCATTAGAATTGCCATATCAATCGACTCTAGTACAGTACATTGATGATTTGTTGATCACATCCAGAACTGGGGACGAGTGTAAGTATGATTCAATTGCCCTGTTGAATCATTTGGGAGAATTTGGACATAAAGTTTGACCTGTGAAATTGCAGTATTGCCAAAAATCAGAAACATACCTGGGACACCAGATTGAGATGGCATTGTGGTGCTATTAATTGTGTTTGACCAATGACTTTGTGTTTCACCACTGCGCATATTAGTTTCTCAATGTTCACCAGTAGCACATTACATGTTGTGTTCAGTTTAGCTGCCTATTGGCTTTGACCTGGCATTAGACATTCAGTTTAGCTGCCTATTGGCTTTGACATGGCATTAGCCATTACATTCTGTATTCAGTTTAGTTGCCTATTGGCTTTGACATGACATTAGACATTCAGTTTAGCTGCCTATTGGCTTTGACATGGCATTAGCCATTACATTCTGTATTCACTTTAGTTGCCTATTGGCTTTGACATGACATTAGACATTACATTTGATATTTAGGTTAGCTGCCAATTGGCTTTAACGTGGGGTTAGACATTGCAGTTGAGACATTGCAGATGAGCTGTGTTTTTTCCAAGCTGTGTTTTTCCACATGGTAGACCAAGCAGTGTTGTTCACACCAGACCTTAGCTGATAAGAGCACGTAGATTTTGTGTTTACCTCGCAATCCAGCCTGAGAGCGAGGTAGCTCTGGAGAATTGGCCACTCTCCAAGTTTCTTTGGTTCTCACACTGAGTTTGCTTTTAAGGATGACTCTGGGCTACAGCAGGGGTAGATTGAATCTGCTTGACTTCAGACAGGAACAGAGACGTCAGTTACTTGTCTCCCGTTTGGGTAGAAAATCTCTTTCTCGCAGTTGACCGGAGTCATCAACTTGCAGACCCCAGAAAGATGAAGCTGAGCTATAGGCCCTACGGTGATGAATTTTGACTTTTATGCTTTGCTTTGAAGTTATGCTATAATATAATCTGTGTACATTGCAACTGAGAAGTACTTTGATATATTTAGCTTTCATTGCTGCAACTACTTTTGAACGTGTGCTTCCAATCTACTAATTTTGTCTCTCAAGAACCTTTCGGTGAAGTAATAACAATAAGGGGGTCATTCTGACCCTGGCGGCCGGTGGCCGCCAGGGCCACCGACCACGGAAGCACCGCCAACAGGCTGGCGGTGCTCCCACGAGCATTCTGACCGCGGCGGTTCAGCCGCGGTCAGAAGCGGCAAGTCGGCGGGCTCCCGCCGACTTACCGCTGCTCGGGGGAATCCTTCATGGCGGCGGAGCGCGCTCCGTCGCCATGAGGATTCTGACCCCCCCTACCGCCATCCTGTTCATGGCGGGAAAGCCGCCATGAACAGGATGGCGGTAGGGGGGGTCGCGGGGCCCCTGGGGGCCCCTGCCGTGCCCATGCCAATGGCATGGGCACGGCAGGGGCCCCCGTAAGAGGGCCCCGCAAAGTATTTCAGTGTCTGCCTTGCAGACACTGAAATACGCGACGGGTGCCACTGCACCCGTCGCACCTTCCCACTCCGCCGGCTCGATTACGAGCCGGCATCCTCGTGGGAAGGGAGTTTTTCCCTGGGCTGGCGGGCGGTCTTTTGGAGACCGCCCGCCAGCCCAGGGAAAAACTCATGTTACCCTCCGCGGTCTTCTGACCGCGGAGCGGTATAATGGGGGCGGAATTCTGGCGGGCGGCCTCCGCCGCCCGCCAGAATCAGAATCACCCCCTAAGTGTCTTCTTTAAACTCAGAAGTGCATTCCAGAGAGGTTCTGTAAGCTCGGTTATGAGATAAAGGCAGGGAAGCAGAACAGGGATTAAGGAGAATCTCCAGGGAGAGAATTACCATGATTTTGCAGAGAAGTTCCCGACTTCACAGAGAGAAGTCAGGATGTTTCTGGGATTGGTGGGGTACTGTAGACAGTGGATTCCAAATTTTGCTGAAATTGCTAAGCATTTACAGCAGTTGACACATAAGGAAGTTACAGATCCCATTACCCTAGATGAAGATCAGATGAAAGCATTCACTGAATTGAGAGAGAGTTTGAGTAGAGCTCCAGCGTTGGAAATGCCTGATTACACAAAGTCTTTCACTTTGTTTTATCATGAACGTGATGCTTGTTCTTTGTCTGTTTTGACACAGGTCCATGGAGGTCCCCCAGTAGCTTATTTTTCAGCTACGTTGGACCCGGTCGCAGCAGCTTTACCTGGTTGCCTGCGCGCAGTAGCCGCAGTTGGTCAAAGTCTTTCCCAATGTGAGGGGGTAGTCATGGGATACCCTTTGACGGTAATGGTACCACATTCTATTGAAATTTTACTGACAAGGACGAAAACGCAATATTTGACGGGTGCAAGACTGACAAGATATGAGATGAGCATATTGGGTGCTCCAAATGTAACATTGAAAAGATGTATAGTGCTGAATCCAGCGACACTACTTCCAAGTGATACTGTTGAAATTGAAAAAGAAGAAGACATCGAGCATGATTGTCTTGAGGTAACTGAACTGTGTACAAAACCGAGACCTGATATTAGAGACACATGTTTAGAAGAAAATGACCAAATTGTCTTTGTTGATGGTTCGTGTCTCAGAGATGGAACAGGCACACTGAGAGCAGGATATGCAGTGTGCACAATTACAGGTACATTAGAAGCTTCATGGCTTCCAGGTGTATACTCTGCACAAGTGGCAGAATTAGTAACTCTTACTAGAGCCTGCTATGTTTCTGCAAGATTAAGAGTCACAATCTATACTGACAGTCACTATGGATTTGGAATTGTTCATGATTTTGGCCAATTATGGTCGCAGCAGGGTTTTATGACCTCTACTGGAACACCAGTGAGAAATGGCGACCGAATAAAAGAGTTGTTGTACGCAATAGAGTTACCTGAAGAAATTACTTTGGTAAAATGCAGTGCACATCAAAAGACACAGGATTACATTTCATTGGGAAACGGATATGCAGATCAAGTCGCAAGGTATTGCACATTGAACTGTATATCGTTTAAAGACTAGTGGGAACTAATGCCTTAAGAAGAAAATAGTTGCACCATTTTTGCTTTAAAAGTAATTGATACACTGGAAGAATAAAAAAAAATTGCAAGACAATGCAGATAAGGAAGAGAAACGACTTTGGGTCATATTAAAGTACATTCAAAGAACTGATGAAATATGGGTTTCTGAGGTGGGTCAGATGGTGTTGCCAAACAGTTTGTTGACTCAGATGGCCAGGTATTATCATGGCCAAGCACATATTGGAAGAGATGCCATCGTTAGACTGTTTAAGGTTGATTGGTTTAATCCAAAATTCAGACAAGTAGCAGAGTCAGTATGTCATCAATGTGTAATCTGTCAGCAACTAACTGTGGGGAAAGGGACAGTGGTGAATTTGAGCCACATTGGAAGAGCAGGAGGACGATTCAGCAGAATGGAGTTGGATTTCATTGAGATGCCTGCACACGGTGGATTGAAGTATGTGTTGGTGATTTTGTGTGTGTGTTTAGTCATTGGATTGAAGTATATCCTACACGAAGTGTAGTGTAGCCATTTTACGTATAGCTCCATGCACATTAGTTTAACATACTAGGCCGCTGTGCACTTTGTCCTAGATATATTTTATTCAGCTTCGCACTGTTATTTTACAATAACCAGTTTTTACGGTCTTGTTTTAATTTCTTCTATCACACTGTTTAGCTTAGTTCAGCACTGTGTTCTCAAATAATGCATTCTTGATCGCCCTGTGCTTCAGTCAAGGCTACAGTCTGGTACATTGCCGGTAAATGTGGTAGAAGTTTAGTCTCCAGCATTCGTAGAAAATACACATCCTTACGTAGGGACATTTTCTTAGAACATCTGCGTGTTAGTTATAAAAACACTTTCTGATCCTAGTACACGTCAAGAGGGAGATTCCAGCCAGGGAACCACAACTGTATGCTGAATGCCCCGTTGCAGATGCTGATGCAGATTACAGGCCTTTGCTCAGGTATGAGGGTTGATGTCCTCCCGGGGGAACCTGAAAGGCAGGCTTAGAGCTTAACATGCTGTGCTCGAAATATAACTTAGAGAGAGAATAATCTAGCGGCACTATGATAGCCTTATTCTTGTGCTTCACTCTCATTGTTACTATTTTAATATTATTGTGTTGTGTAGTTCTGGTTATAACGGCTCACGCTTTGTTATCCAAAATGCAGTTGTTTTATTAAACCAATGCTTAAAACTTATCCTGCCTCTATTGTCATTTATATATGAGACCGCACTGTATATGAGAGAACCGGTTGTGACCTGAGTGACCACGACTTCCCTGAGAAGTACTGAGATGTCATGCGCTCAGCTACCCAATTTTCTCTATCATTTGGGAGAGATGAGGCACTGCTAGTTAGCCAGAGCAAAACCCGGATATGGAGTGACAAGTGTCATCTACCGTGGGCTAGATTCAGTCCCCCATATCGTGGACGATCTTGTTGCTCAAAATCCAGTTGTCTCATTAAGATAATGAGAGCCTACGCGACAGAAGGAATGACAGTCTCACAGTAGCAAAGCTGTTGCTTAGAGAGTTAATACCACAGTTCAGATTCCCGATCTCTGTAGAATCAGATAGGGGAACTCACTTCAATAACAAAGTGATCAAACTCTAATATGCAGCATTAAACATTAAGCAGAAGTTGCATTGCAGTTATCGCCCTGAAGCATCAGGACTAGTGGAGCAAATGAATGGTACATTGAAATCAAGAATTGCCAAGATGTGTGCCGCAACCAATCTAAAATGGCCAGATGCCTTACCTTTGGTATTGATGTCAATGCAAAATATTCCTGACAGGAAGACAGGACTTTCGCCCCATGAGATCCTCATGGGCAGAGCAATGAGGTTGCCAGCAATTTCTACCAATGCACTTGTCAATATTACAGATGATATGGTGTTGGACAACTGCAAAGGTCTGGCTGATGTGGTTCGTATCTTTCTCTCAGCAGGTGCAGGCTGTTACCCTGCCACCCATCCATGACCCAGGTCACAATCTGAGAGCTGGAGATTGGGTCGTCGTCAAAAAGCACGCTCAAAATACCTGTTTAGAACCGCATTGGAAAGATCCATACCAGGTGATGCCAACAACTACGACAGCTGTAAAGTGTGCTGGACTTCCAAACTGGATACATGCAAGCCATACAAAGAGAGTGGTGAGCCCGCAAGAGCATGAAGAGGTGTTGTTGATAGTACCAACAACAGCTAATCAAGTGACTGTAAATGAGTCAGAACAAGAACAAGCTGATCCTGAGGTTGATCCTGAGCTTGTGGATGATGGATCAATCACCCATGTAAGAGACAAGAGTGAAGAGTTACAGGAGGGGAGCAAGAGTCCAACTCAACAGATACAGCAGGAGAACTGAGCACAGCAGGGGTTTTCCCAGAAGCAGACAGTGCTGAAAGGCAAGCAGAGCAAGTGCCAGATCAAGAAAGGGTTGAGACGGATCAAAGTCAAAGTGGTCGGATTCCACCCGAACCCATTGCAGGTCCATCAAGAGAAAACACCATAGAGAAAGAAAAAGAAAAGAGTCTAATTCTGAGGAGAATATTGACTGAAGAAACGAGAAAAGGAAACAATTGGCATGAGTTGCAAATTGGGAAGATAAAGAATTGGTTATAAATGAACCAATAGAAGAAGAAGTGGATACTAGAAGAAAGGAAGAATTATGATACGGGACATGCTATTTGGGGATAGTTTTCCCTAAACTATCCCTTGACCAATAGGGACTTGGGAAATAGTTTTAGGAAATCTAACTTAGCCGGACTGCACTGAGAAGAGGACACCGTTTGCACATTTTTCTGATTTAAAGAAATTTCCGAAAGTCACTGAATTACATCATGAGCGACAGAGGAGGGGAACTTCTGCAATTGTGGGAGATATGTTTGGGGCAGTAATTCTTTCTGTAGGAGTTATTTTGAATGCAGTCAAGATAAGAAAGTTGTCTACTATTGTGGATAACATGCTGACAAATTTCACAGGGGCAATACTCCTGTTAGATATTGAAATGGCTGAGGATAGAGCTATGACGATTCAAAATATGCTTGCTTTAGACATACTTTTAGCGAAAGACGGCGGAGTCTGTAAGATGATTAGTGCTAGGCATTGTTGCTCGAACATACCCGATACTGATAAGGAGATAAGAGACTTACTTACTAATTTAACTAATTCAAGCAAGGATTTGAAAGAATTGAAGGAACCAGGGGTTCGGACAAAGGTTGGAAATGGGTTTGCTTCTGTGGGTAATTGGTTTAGTTAAATTTGGAAAGGGGTATTAAGGAAAATCGTACAGGGAATATTAATTGTCATTGTTTCTATACTAAGATTATGGGGTACATGTAAATTTTGGCAGAAAGTAAAATTAAGGAGATCTAAGAATAATCAGAGGAAGGAAGAACAGCCTAGAAGAAGAATCTATAGAGAAACTTTAAGTCAAACTACATTGGAAACTGAACTGTAAAATAATAATGAGGGAAGGTGTGATGACATATTTAGTCATCAGAGGAGGACTGTTGAAGCAGATATGCTAATTAAGAAAATTATTGATGATCTGTATGTTATTACTAATGAGAAAATGTGCAGAGAAAATAATCGTAGAAAAATAATGTGCATGTTGGAAAATGTGCCCTCGGGGTATGATCACCATGTGTACTAAAACGACTGAAATTGTACGCAATAATGAAAATATATGAGAAAAATGTAATAATATGTCATAATGAGATGTGTAACCTATATTTTACATTACTTTATAGTACTAAGTTAGCTGGACTAGAGGCCTAGTACTACTGGGCCTCGGACACTCGAAACATGGAAAAACCAGACACCTTGCAAAGAACTGGAAACCGCTGTATGCAACCTTGACCCGTTCGAAGTTCAAGTTACTGAGCTAGAATTTTCTGCAATGTACCGGCGAACAGGAGCTGATGAAGACAATTTGATACAATTATATGTAGAGCAGGCTAAATGTACTTTCCCAGGACTTGAACAATAGAGGCACTGACTGAAGAGCCATATGCAACAATTTTGATACCTGATGAGCCGGATGATGAGGGCATCGCATGAAGAACCAATCCGCTTCTTGTGATTTGGGACATATGAAAATTAGTAGATTTGGTAAACAAAAACTATAGGTTAAAATCATATCTGCCGACTGACTGACCAATTAGCAATTAGTGGGATGACTGGGAGACTCTAATAAAAATTCATGAGAAAGAGTGAGAAAGAGAGAATTGGGGGAAGAAAATTGATGACGTCAGGAGACGCTGTCCGAGGTCCTGATATTAGGTTTACACTTTGTGAGCCTGATCCATAGCTGACTAATTGATGACCTGAAGACGAAGACTGTTCTGTTGCTGATACATCCTGGATAGGTAGCTATGAAAATGTGACTGACTATTGTTACGCCTTTTCTTCTAGGTACCAACTGCGCTGTTTCATAGAGATTCACACTTAGGTAGAATTTTCCGAATTTATATTTTCTCGAAATTGTTTTCGCATGAAGACCCCCATGCTAATGCTAATCTTGGTTAGGTAGGCTGTTAGGGGTGACGTTGACAGTGACAAATGACTGACAAAACTTAATTGCTAAAGTACATTATTAATGCTTGTATTCATAGCTTATGGTATTGCATTGTCACATATGTTTTCTTTGAGAAATAATGTCTTCTATTAATGAATTAATAAAAGTTGATTTGAATAAAGTTTGAAGTAACAGATGATTTAGAATTGTAAGCAATAGGGAAATCAAAATTGTCAACTTCTGTCCTGTGTAGTGGTTATTCTTGAGTAAGATGGTTTAAAGTTGTTTTTCATAGAATGTTCCTTGATTATTGGTGTTAACTATCGATTCAGTAGTCCCTGCATGACTAGGATACTCCATGTGATTCAAAAGGTTCATCGACCTATACGCCTCCCCTTGTAAGTTTACTTACTAAGGACCTGGCGCGCTAGCACCAGTATATACTTACTTTGATGATATGTTAGTGATTGGTATTCTTGAGCTGATGTATGTGTTAATGCTGATCTCAGTAATTAAATTACTAATGAATATTCATGTATTCTGAGTGTTGAATTTGCATAGAAAAATAAAGTAATATGGAGAAAAATAATGCACACATCTGAAAGAGTGACCACATGAATGGCTGCCAATGTTCACAAAATGTACTTATTAATGGCTTATTAATATGAAATGTTGAGCTTTTGTTTGATTAATGTAGTACTATGTCATATTTAGGGTTATGCATTATGTACTGGCTTTATTATTTGTAGGCCTTAACTTAGCGGAGGTCTTGGCCTAGTTGCATGGCCTCATGTCAAGCTGCATTTCTTAGGTGTTTAATAAAATGTCTGCTTAGAGAATTAAATTGTGATTCTCCACTGTGTTGACCTAATGTGCTTGTAGCTAAAGGTCTTTCTCATGAGAACTGCTTGCAAGAAGATGATGTACTAGCTAATGCAACATTGTTTTATATAATGTGTGTGAGACTGACTTTCTCAGGAGAATACAATGGAGACACCGACTGGAGTATAAGCTGCAACAATATTGTTACCTGACGAGCTGGATGATGAGAACAGTACGAAAGGAGTCAATCATCGACATTTGAACCGTGTACTAGTAGAAATGTAGATTTGAAGTTTTAGTTTAATTGGACAAAGTGTGAACATGCGATCCCTTGACCAATAGGGACTTGGGAAATAGTTTTAGGAAATCTAACTTAGCCGGACTGCACTGAGAAGAGGACACCGTTTGCCCATTTTTCTGTTGCAATACCACCCTTACTTTCTTGACCATCTTGAGAAGAGATGTGATTAACTTTATTGCTTAAAAGACTTTGCCTTTTCTGAACTTTGATGCTGAATCCTGATGCCTTGCTGACCAGACTGAAGTCTTGATGACTAAGACTGTCACAGATTGCTGATCCAAACTGAGGATAGGTATATTGACTATGATGTTATTTGCTATGTCTATTTTCTTTTGTTTTTAGGTACCAACCGAGCTATTTTGATAGAGCCATAGTTAGATGATTTTCCAAATTTGTGTTGACTAAATTGTTTTCCATGAAGCTCAAACATGCTATTCTAATCTGGTGTTAGAATCTTCACGAATGAAGCTCAATACATGGAGTAACATTTGATGTCTTTTCTTTGCTGAATCTAAATGTATATAATATCATTTTCGCAGTTATTCTTGCTATTAATTTGCACTGTAATTTTAGAATGCGTAGTAGCTCAAGCTTTGATTAGATTGCGGTTCTTTAGTTGTTTCAGTCAGCCAATGTTGTTTCTGTATGTTTACCAAGTGATTTTGAGATTAACCTATGTAACATTAGCATTGTTAATATAGGGAAATACAATTCTAACTTTTACATAAAGGTGTGGTTTTTCATGACTGCAAGATCATGGTGTGTGGCAATTACTGACTTCTATTGATTTCTAATACTATTGATTGTTTTTAATTATTGGTGTTATTGATTAATTATTTGTTATTGATTGGTGTTGGTACGGGGTCTATCTGGTGGGAACATCTTAAGTGTAGTCAAAAGGTTCATCGGCCTATTTGCGTCCCCTTGTAAGTTTACTTATTAAGGTCAGACGTGCTCACCTATGTGCAAGGTGATGTTAGTGACTGCAACATTTTGAAAAGCAGACAAAGCCAACAACTTTAAACTATATGGCTATAGTATGGCATGTTTAAAGTGGACAATTAATGGCTATTCACCTTAGATAAATTTCATGAATGATTCTCCAAGCGCAATAAAGTATGGTAAATATGTGATACAGGAGGTGGAGTATTACAGGGCAATATTTAATGTTTGTTTAACCATATTTTTTGACAATGTTTCTAGTCCATTACTTTAAACATGATGCAATGCCCATCGAGGTGAAGTTGAACTTCAATGCTGGCTGACTCAACACTAAGTACATGAGATTCAAACATTTTAGACATCTGATGGAAAGGTGTCCAGCCCTTCTGAAGTCAGTAAGGTGAAATTGGGCAAAGCACCTTTCTGATTATGTGGCTTGATACATGTTCAACTGCTGGTGTTTGATATCAGCACTCAGTTTGAAGTAGACTGTACTGCAAGGTTTAATATTCAAAATGAGTGATGGTAGTTTTACCCAACCCCAATTGAATTGTAGTTTCTCAGAGCTGGTTCTATCTAACCTAGTCCTCTAATTAGACGTTTTTTCTTTAGCTCCCTAGAAGGCAGGCTTCCTTGCCCTGTTCAAAAAATCCTTAAAAACAAGGTGAGAAGATTGTCTACCTCTATCCGAAGTAGGGATTCAAGTTAGAGGAACCACCCTTCAAGTAGTCTGCTGACAGGCGGCGGAAATTATGTTTTCAGCAGGTAGGGAGTATTAGTCTTCTACTAGTTCTGAGGTGGTTCTTGAGTGTAAGTAGTCAAAGGATAGTTTTGTAAAAGAGGAACACAGATATCATTAGTAGGTGCTCCTAATGAAATCCCTGTACAATATCTAAATCCCCAACTCCAACCTTTACTCCAATGTGACACAGTTACAGCTCTGAAAAGATTTCAGTGTGACATTAAAATCCTCACATGGCTTTGTATAGGCCTGTGACTGAGGACCTGTTTTATATGCATGATGCCTGTAAGGAGCCAGACCTGCCTACCTCTGTTAATTCAGAAATGTTGAACAAAGCCAAAGGTTGCAGAAAACCTCCGGAGTAATGATTTGAGATTGTTTTCAAAAGTTCCTATTACGTTTTATATATTTACAACTAATGAAACTTTCTATGAAAACATTAAGGGAATGTTTGCCTGTTAGTTACTTGTGGAAAGCGAATTTGTTTTTCAAAATATGTGGTGAGAGGATGTGAAGAATCAGGTCATTTCTGCCCATTTTCATTGGTTTTGCATCCTTCTGCCCTAGAGTAAAAAAAAATACTGAATGCAAACACAATGCTTTGTAGCACAAGGAATCATTGTTCCCTGCATTGAGGAATGCATGGAGTGAGGCATGAGTCAGAGGACCAGAAAATGAAACTACCTTAATGGTAATTTCATTGTTAGTAAGAATACCCATCGTACAGCAATGTAGGGCAATGTAGGACAATAGGATTCTAAAAAGGTGAGCTTCTGTTTGGTGCTTGCCTGCCAAAGCATCTGGAGAACCTAACAGACATGCTCTCTACAAGGGTGTGGAATTCCTATAGCCCAGCACCCAGAACATATTGTTTGGGTGTAAGTTTTTATGTTTCTCTTGTCCTTGGGACAAGTGGGCATACCCCCCTGCACCTCCTGCTGCACAAACCCTTTGGCTGCCAATGTACAGGGAAAGGAGCTGTCTGCAACTGAGGTAATATTTGTGCCCATATGTTAATGCTGTTCAAATTTGTATTTGTATTTGTGGTTCATTAATGCAAAGCCTTAACAAGGGTGTTGACAAGAAGGAGACAGCTGGGAAGGCCATGCTAACACAGGTCCACAGGCTTCATAACCATTTGCTGCCTCGGACTGCCCTCTGCAACAGGTCACCCGCAGGCACTGTATTCAAACTTGAAAGCAGTCTTCCTGTCCGGGTGTTAACAAGAAGGAGACACCTGGGGGCGCATGCTAACACAGGACCACAGGCTTCAGAATCCTTTGCTGCCTGGGACTGTCTCTGCAACAACATGCCCGTAGGAACTGTATTTAAACTAAGCAGTAGCTCTCCATGCGCGGGACATGCGTGGGATGTGCCTGCCCATCTGGCCCCATCTGAGGCCGGAGGAGGCTGGGCCCTGCCTCTTTTGCCTGTAGTTGCATTGGCTAAAGATTGAGTGACCCAAGCCTCAGAGGGTTGAGGAGTGAGTGACTGCTGACTTCGACTTATCCTATTTCCTTATTGCAGCCCTGTTATTGCGGATTTGTTGTATGTACTAGGAAAGCCCCTGAAGCCCCTGAAGTAACCAGTGCCCAAATAAATTAAACTTAGAGGCATCTCTTTTGCCCCTAGGCCACTGCCTGTTGAAGGAAGGGCCGAGTTTAATTAATGGGGAAGTGTAAGTGCCCAGGCAGGGCCCAGTCACCATTCCCACCCCCCCAAACCTAAATCGACTGACATGATGTTATAGATGGCTATTTGGATGGTGGCTTCTGAAATTGAATTGACAGAAAGACGACTCTTCTTAAATCGTGAAGCACATAGCTCTACAATGGGTACTCAGACTCTTGTCCTTAGCAGCCCAGCGCTATCTGTGAATTGACTACCTTGACACCCACTCTGTTTGGAGCCGATGGATCGAGGGTGACCCTGGTTAGTGATTATTCTACAACTAAGGATTTAAGCGTACAGCTTAATTTGGAAGTAAAGAGGAAGTGAAAGATTCCACACATTTACAAGTCTGCTAGAGGGGTTGGAGTTGGTCCTGCATCACTCTGTTGTGTAGATCATTTGACAAAAGTTTAAGGCATGTGTAGGGTTGCTTTATTTCCTGCCTCCTCAAGGCCAATTTGACTCCTCTTCTTATCCTCATAGGGCTAGCACTATTAACATAAATAAGATTGGGAAGCCACAGAGTACCTATGCCAGTCACATAGAATTGGTTGGCCAGAGTCAGGGGACCTTAGCTGCCACTCTTGGAGGGGGGCAATCAGTGCATAGGCAAGTGGGAGTTTCTACAGAGCCAGCTATTGATAGCAACCTAATACCACCTATCATCAATCACCCACCTGCCTCCTGCCACTATGTTGTGATTCTGTCAGGGGTTCCGGAATTGAAACGGGGTCATAGGAAGATCTAATTAACAAATGTCTGCACTGGTTTACAAGAAATAAGAAGTTACCCCCTGCCATGGCCAGTTGCTTCCTCTTGACCCAAGGGTGAGCTGGAGAGGACAGGGACCTATTGATCGGTTGGGTGACTGTGTTATTATTAATTTCAGAAACCCAGGGCTGGCTCAAAATCTCTTGATGGGTGATTCACGTAACGTAGAGCCACGATTCTTCCATAATTATTCTACACTTGGGGTATTTTTATAGACCTCCATTCTTTGGCAAACCCAACAATGCTTCCACTGTTTTGAATGTAGCTCCCACGCACAGTCACCCCAATGTTCAGGATTTGAATGTTATGAAATACAAGGTAACTGTAGTCGACAGATATGATGTTTAGGAGGGGGTGGACTGACTTAATGGTACTAGGACCACTTATGTTAATAGCTTGATTGAGCGTAATTTAGATTATTCTGTGGATGGATGGAATTGGCATCTAGTGAATTTCAATAACTGTCGAGGGCAGAGCACTTCTTCTTTGGGTAGGGCCCACAATCAAGATACTCACAAAAATGTTGGAGCTCATATGACAATTCTTTTTGATACAGCAACTGGACAGTTTTTGAGTAATGGTCCTACTGTAGAGTCTTTCAATGTAAGACAAGAGTATAATTTAGAAAATAGCCATGATCGAGGGAGTGAAACTGAAGCAGGGATTGAGTTCTGCCATCTCCAACATGACAACTGTGCTAGAAAATGTAGGGCAAGAGGAGTAAGTCATGTCGCTATCCCACTGAGATTCCCTATTGACTCTGTTGATGTGGCAGAATCATTGGGCATGTGAAAAACTTTAAAAGTGGTGTCATGGAATGTTGCTGGCTTGAAGGATAAACTGGATTGTATTGACTGGGGTTTATTTATAGACCAACATGACATTTGTTTTTTTTAAAGAAACCTGGTTGATTAAGAGACCCCAATGTGGAGGGTGTGCAGTCTTTTGCAAGGCAGCAGTTGGTGAGAGGAGGGGTAGGCCATGGGGGGGGTGGCTAGCCACCTGGATAGCCACCCACTTGGGATGCATAGTTAGAATAATAGAGAGAAACACTGAAGATATGTCATACGGTCTACTTACCTTTCCCCGCAGTATAAGTCTTTAATTGCTTAATGTTTATTCTAGGACATGAGTCTTGCGTGGTTTTTATCCACTCTGTTATTTACACTATCAGAAAGCGCCTTTAAGGTGATGGATGGCAATTTGAATTACCAATTCGAGCCCTTAAAGGTCAACTATAATAATATGCTACGTAATGAAGACAGCATGTGGGCTATACCAGTGCTGGCCTTTTGGCCAAACAAAAATGGTCCCCTTTGCACTCTAAATTAATGTGTGTTAGACCTGGTAGCCCCTGTCTTTTTTGTCTTTTTTGCCTCTGTTCCCATGGTTTAACTGTGTGCTGGACTCTGTTTTTGCTGTTTTTGGTACTTTGGGCACTTTACCACTGCTGACCAGTGCTAAAGTGCAAATGCTCTTGTGTAAATTATATGTGTAATTGGTTTTTCCATGATTGGCATATTTGATTTACTACTAAGCCCCTAGTAAAGTGCACTAGAGGTGCTCAGGGCCTGTTGATCAAATGCTACTATTGGGCCTGCAGCACTGGTTGTGCCACCCACATTAGTAGCCCTGCAAACATGACTCAGACCTGCCACTGCAGTGTCTGTGTGTGCAGTTTTAAACTACCAATTCGACCTAACCTTCCATTTTTATACATGTAAGGCACCCCTAAGGTAGACCCTAGGTAGCCCCAAGGACAGGATGCAGTGTATGTTAAAGGTGGGACATGCACTGATGTGCTATACATGTCCTAACAGTGAAATACTGCCACATTCGGTTTTCACTGGTGCAAGGCCTATCTCTCTCATAATATCCTTAAAGTGCAGTTTCCCTTTGAGAGCAGATACAAACTTGGAGTTTGGGGGTCTCTGAACTCACAATTTTAAAATACATCTTTTATTGAAGTTGGTTTTTAGATTGTTAGTTTGAAAATACCACTTTTAGAAAATAGGCATTTTCTTGCTTCAACCAATCTGTGACTCTGCCTGTTTGTGGATTCCCTGTCTGGGTCAGACTTACAGCTGGGCTGTTTGTGAATGTCATCTAGACAGTGACAGAAAGGGAGCTGCAGTGTAGCCTGCATATCCTGATGAGCCATCTAAGCTGGAGTAGAGGAATGAGTGGTCACTTAATACTGAATGGGCTGTGCATGCCCTCAAACAATGCAGTCTACAACCCCCTGGTATGTGTCTAGTGCCTGGCCAAGGTAGGATCTTTTGAACAAAAGAGACTTGCCTTCGAAGTTTACCTGCTTCAAAGGCAGAAAGGGGTATAAGTAGTGGACCCAAAACCTCAGACTTTAGATCACTTCTGGAGCCAAAAAGAACCTCTGCCAAGGAGAAGAGCTGAAGAGTTGAGGAGAAGTGCTGCCCCTCCCTGTGACTGTGCTTTGTTGGGCTATCCTGCAGTTGCTGCTCCTGCCTGTGAAAGGGGACAAAGACTGGACTTTGTTGTGCATTCCTGCTTGAAGAAGAATCTCCAAGGGCTTGAATTGAGCTTGCCTCCTGTTCTGAAGTCTCAGGGCCATCAAAGACTTCCTCTGCCAGCACCTGCACTCTCTGTTGAGACTCCTGTCCTGCCAAGTGGTGCCCTATCCAGTCCCTGAGCCCTGAAAGTTGAAGTTGGCAGAACAAGAGCTGAAATCCACGCACAGAACATGGCGGGAAATTTTTGCTGCACTATCTGCAATGCGACTTTGTGGCTAAAATCACCACTCCACCTGCATTGCATATGGGAGATCAACACATCGCAGCTGGAGAAACAACACAACACCCGCTTGCGCCGCTCATAATGATTCAAACCCCACACAGCATGGTTTTCTAACACCGTGCAAGCGGATTTCTCATGCATCGTCCTTGGGCGTCAAAGTCATTGTGAACCTGCGTGGATCTGAGGTGCCCTGTCTGGAAATCGATGCCGCGCTCTCTTGCGAGGGAGAAAAACAACACATCACCTACCCGATGGGAGAAGAAATGACACAAGGCCTCACTTGCGAGTAAGGAATCAACACATTGCTGACTTTTCCAACGCATGAACACCCGTGCGCCTTCATTTTTTACGCAAATAAGGTACTTTGTGTAAAATCAATGTTTAAATTCTTTCCTTTGGAGTAAGACTCTTATTCTTTAAAAAATTGTGTATGTTAGATTCTTGTTGTTTTGGTCTTTTTTAATTTAGGTAAATATTACCTATTTTTTGAAACTGGTGTGGTGTCCATTTTGTAGTGTTTTCACTGTATTACTGTTTCTGTTGGTACAAATACATTACACATTGCTTCTGAGATAAGCCTGACTGCTTTTGTTGTGTGTTGTGTACCAAAGGGGTAAGTAGGGGTTATCTAAGTGTGCTTCTCCATTGCCCTTACTAGAGTGAGGGTCCCTGATTGGACAGAGTGCAAAATGACTGCCAACCAGAGACCATGTTTCAATCTGACAATGTGCTTACCTTAAACCATTCTGTACACACTAGTGGCTAGAGGTACAAGTTATTTGGCAGTCTCCAAGCCTGCTATTTCCAAAATTACACGGTTAGTGATTGCTATATGGGATTTTTAGATGTACTAAACCTATTTTGCATTTTGATAAGATTGCCTAATCGTGAAAGGGACATTGAAATGCATTCTGCATGACAATATGGATTGGACGTGTTTGAAGCAACCCTTCCAAACTGCAATTAGCAGTGCTTTGTATCAATGGTTTGTCACCAAAGTTTTGGAGGCAAACCATTGATAGGTTACCGACTTCTTAAAGGAGGTGGTAACTCAATTGCAAAGCAGAAGTGAGTAGGCAAAAAAAGGTTTGTTGTGAGAAGTCAGTGATCAATATTCTAGAATTGATATGTGTAGGCTCTAGAAAATTATGTGTTTTTTCTTGAATGTAGTTCTGTTTCCTATTGGGAAAATGGATTGCATTAAAAAAATACTTTATGTGAATACAACTACAGTTATGGTGGTCTGTGAAAATGCAAATACAGACATGGTGGTCTGTGACACCAGCAGGCCACCATCACTGCGATTACTTCCAATCACAGTGAGTTGCAATTTTCAACCTACCTCATGAATATTGGTGAGGGGGTTGAATTGAGACCCACTTTGAATGTTTTTAGTACCAGTTTTTGAGAATCAATTATTTGTACTTCTGGCCACAAATATTTTGTTTCACAACAATATTTTATCTCAAATTCAGTGTTTAACTAGTTTGTTCCTCCCTTTGTATGAAAGACACAGAAAGAGTGGCTTGTTGGATATATAGTAGACAAGTACACAATAGTAAAAAAGACACATGCAAATATTTCTTGAATTCTGGCATTTTTGCTGCAATAGGGAAAATCAAAAGCACATTCCGATGATTTTCACAATTCAATTGCAAAAATCTGATAATTTATGCTAATTCTCTTGATCTTTTTTGTCACTGTAGACTTGTACACTTCTCTTGCTAGATTACAACCTCTCCTCCTGAGTGAGGGAAACTGGATGGGAGAGGAAACAGGAAATGGACAGAGAGGTGAACAGGATGGAATACTGAAAGAGATGAGTAGAAAAAAGAATGAGGTAAAGACAAAGATAAGATAGAAAGATTCAGAGAAGTAAAACACCCAAGAGTTTGGTAGTAAAAGAAAGAGTGTGAAATAAATAAGATTCGAAGAGTGCGTTAGGGGAATAAAGCTAAAGATTTAGAAATGGGAATTTAGAGAGAGCAACAGGCGCGTACATTGAGTGATGAGGTATGGAGGTAACATAAAAAGAAAAATGGATCAGAGAGGTAGAGGCAAAAAAAGGTTAGGTGGTGGGAGAACTAGAAAGAGATGCAAAGCAGCAGGTTTGTGGTGATGTGAAGGGTGCAGAATGGGAAACTGGGTATAAAAAGACAAGCCAGGCAAACAGAGTAGTGAGGCACAGAGAAAGGTAGAAAACAGGTGAAGTAGAAAGACCAGTGAGGTAGGGAAAGTGGAGTGAGACAGACACAGAGGTAGAGATAGGGTGAGGTGTAGAGATTCATACAGAGAGGTAGAAAAAGATGAGGTATAGAGAGTAGCTCAAATAGAATATGAGGCACAGGGACAGAGAAGAGAAAGAGATGAGGTAGAGACTGAATAGAAAGGTAAGTTGTGAGGCTAGATGGTGCCTGTGAGAGACAGAGGTGGGCTACAGAGGGATGAAGTAGTGAGAAATATGGGAGTTAGAGAGAAAGTGAGGGAGAGAGACATGAGGTAAAGAAAGGTGTACAAGAAAGAGTGTGAGAAGGATGTACTTGTGAGGTAGAGAGAGATGGAGAGAGAGTTAGCAAGATGAGGTAAAGAGAGCTGCAGCTGACAGGTGAACAAAATGGAGGCAAGAGTTGAGATGAAAACAGCATTGACGTGCACAAAAAGGGACGAGATAGAAAGAATTGAGAAAGAGATAGGGGATAGAGATGTAGAGATAGACAGAGAAGGTGATAGAGAAGTGAGCACTTGAGAGACAGCGTGAGATGCAATAGGCTGAGAGCAATCCAAAGAGATGAGGTAACCAAAGGTGAGGTAGAATAAGCACACGTGGTGAGATGGGGTGGGTACATGGAGATGTAGATAGGGATAGGTAAAGTGGTAGGGGTGAGTTAGAGTAGGTGAGATGAAGTAAGAAGATATGAACAGAAAGTGCAGTAGAGGTGTTAACATGTTTTTCTCGTCCTTCACAGGGTTCAGAAACGCTTCACTGAGGTCGAGGGATCTTTTGACTCTATGAGTAGTGTGGTTAACAGTACACAATCATTTCAAACCTAACAACAAATTTATACACCATGACCAATGTGGCCACGGAAGAAAAACTCTAATCAATAAAAAGTTTCAAAGCTTTATTTTATGACCACAAAGTCAAAGTCAATTGGCCGCAAAATCAAATTGTAAAGATAAATGAAAACCATGAGTAGGCCAAATCGATGAAACAAGTTTAATCTACTGAACAACAACTCCATTAGACATTCAAGAAGAAGAATAACACATATTAATAATGAAATAACTTGTGAAACAGAAATATACTTTAAATCAGACTGCAAAGAAATTAGTCAAATCAAATTACAAAGATTTTGAAATAAGGATTTGGACATTGATTGTCCCTACTACTACTCAAATTAAGACATACATGTGTGGGAAGGGGCTAACACATATAGGCAAAAGTAAAAAAGAAAGACAAAAATAGGTTGAACAATCATCTATCTCGGATTAAGATAAACTAACTAGAAAAATAAAATAGGCAGGTGTCAGCACGCAAACGTCTGCTAAATAAACAGGTAGGGGAAAATGACATTTGCAATAGACTATACCTTTTCCTAGGGTCGGCATTCAATTCAGTTTCATCAGCAAAGTATGTAGATCATTAGCAAAGCCAGTTAGAACCATACGGAAAAGTGCATATAGTAAACTTCACAAATGTCTCTGATTCGACAGTTCAGTGTTTTCAAATCACACAAAAGGGGCAATATCCAATCAGTTTTCAGGTACAAATTGAATTTGCAACATAGCTAATTTTTCTCAGGTTTGGTCTGACGTCATCTCCTCTTTCCATGTGAATGCAATAGTCTATAACACATTTGTACATCACTTGATATAAAACACAGTATTCCCAGGGTAGACATTTTCAACATGTCCCATGTGAATGTTCAGGTTAACTGTATCAACTGCTTTACATTCAGTCCACAGGCCTAAATGTTCCAGCATCAAGGTCACTGGGAAACAAGTCTTGTACATTGAACATTGGTACCTTTCACTGCTCATGAGAAACAACCTAATGGAAAAGTTCATGTTAAAAAAAGAAGAATGATTCATCACTTTTACATGACTGCAAATATGAGGTCTTCATGCCTAGTTATGCTAACATAGGAAATATGATGCATTAATATTGCTATTAATAAAACAAACATAATATGCAAACCTGTGAATTCAGCATTAATAATATATTATCAGACTATGTAAAAACATTTCATAAATAATTGCAATCTTTGTTAAAACTTCAGACTAGGTTCGACAGAGAAGTGTATTTATTTTTATACTCACGTCACTTTTTACTAATAAATCACACAATGAACATTATAAATAAGTTTGGTTCACTACTAACAGTTACGATAATGTATAAAATATACTACAACATTATTTTAATCTTATTAGCACATTGTCAATTCTGGTAGGCACAATAGTGTCCATCAAAAAACAAAATGTGAGCACTTTTAATATGTGCCAGTGCAGCTTTCCTCTATGTTACGGTATTAAAGCGTCTGTATAAATGTCACCAAATGCTGACGTCTGGGTCACTTAAAGCATTACTAAAATTTTACGCTCCAACAGTCCCTCCTCTGGCAGCAATCTATGCAGTCACAAAAAGGAAACTCTCATTTCAATGAGACAACTCAAAGTCTTGTGGTCTGGTAACAGATTGGCCTTGGTCTACTGAAACTCTCAATTCTCTTCAGGTTCTTGTAATGAGCACTCCTCATCTTCTCCATTTCAATCTCTTCCCTTCTCGGTTTACTCTTAGTACCTTCCAAAATGTCTATTGTTTGAACAATCCAAGTGTGACTAAAGCACACAAAGCCACAATCAACAGAAGTCTTAAGATCATCCTTACTATTCAGTTTCCCAAGTCTTCAAACCATGATCAATGCTTGAAAATACTTTACCTATTGCCTTCAGGACATTTGTCTCCTTTAAGTCTTTCAGGTCATTTTTTAGATTTGTCATGTTAGAGATAAACTTCCTTATCTCCTTACTATTGTCCGGTATAAAAGTGCAGCAATGTTGCACCTGTAAAACTTTACAGAATCCGCCTTCCTTCACCAATAATGTATCTAATTTAAGACAATTTTGCAAAACCATTGATCTCACAGCAACCATCTCCATATCCATTAGCAGGATTGCTCGAGCATAATCAGTAGACATCTTTTCCACTATAGTCGACAACTTTCTAATCTTGATATCATGCAAGATCAAACTAACTGATGAAATGGTGGCACCAAATATTTAACCTATAATTTCTGCTACACCAGATCCTCTCTTTGCTCTGGATGTCAGTTTCTCCTTCCAGACTGGATCATCAAAACTGTCCATATGGTAGACTTTTGGAAAAATACCCCTAAGAAGCATGTACCATACCAGCCTTTCAGCAGAGTATAAAAGGCATTTTTCCCATAAGGGAAATAAACACCTGGTATGGCAGGGTCCTGTCCCTTTAACATAAAATCCCAAACACCCCTAAACAAAAACACATGCCTTCATTCACTAGTCCCGACAGATTTTGTGTCAGTCTTTGACTGAGTTCTATATATACACAGCTTTATTACATATTGTCAATCTAAAGCTAAGCATCCTTGTGTATCACTACCTGCAAGATGGGTAGTATCCTTTTGACAACTCTGTAAAACAACTCCTTTTTCTACTTTGGTTTTCAATGCTTTTCTCCCGTCATCCCCTGGATTAATGAACTCTCCTTAACTGGTGTGAGAATGCATGTGAAATTGTTTTGGTGTGCATATGCTGTTCCAACGGTCACAGTCGATTCAAAGAAATCTCTCACAATCTCAGTGTTTTTGGTTTTAGCAATACTACTCAGATGCTGATTAATAGGCACAATAGAAAATCCTAAGTCAGAATTTGAAACAAAATATTATATGTTCTCTTGGTTATACAATTGGGTTAGTAACAGACTACATGATATTCCGTAAGTTAGTGGTAAGCTGTGATATGTGATTCCTTCCTGCATTTATGAAGGACAATGAAGAACATAACAATCACACACATCCATAGTTTCAATGTATTCATACATTAACCTGTAGTATACATTTAAAGGCAAATCTCCTTTTTAGACGTCAAGATGAAGCAATCTCTCATCCGCATATAGGGGATCTTGTTTTTGTATGTAACTCTTCCAGCACTGGAGTAATTGTGCTCTCAACTTCGTCTTTCACAGACACACTCAAACCAAGAATCAATAAAATGCTCACAATCACACACACTATTGCGAATCCTATACACACATATTTACATTTACTCCATTTTCATTGATTCAAACGTATGGCTTGTCTAGAGTCAGACCAAGATATAAAATTCAAAAATCAAAAGGCAAAATCAAAAAAGTAAAGCTACTTTCAGTTGTATACGGCGTCTCTTTTTTTTTTTCTTCTTCTTAATGTGGGCGAAGCGAAAACAAAATCAAAATCTTTTCACAGGCTTTTTGCACTTATTTCTTCTTGATCTTCTAGAAAGTTCATCAAGTTTTTCTCTACTTGCAAATGTTCAAAATTGCTACTAAGAGTTACATGTCTCTAGTAACCGACCATCTGGTAATAACTTATTAGCACTTCCAGCAAATAATATCTCTGCTCATCAAGCAGCAATGAGATTTCAAAGTTCAGTTGCAAAGCAATTTCCCATTCAACAATATTCAGTTGAATCCAAATTGTCCACACAAAAGGCAATAAACTCCTTTTCCCGTTCATTTTCAGCACAGTAAGTCCATTCAGGCGCTGAGTGCCTGCGACTTAACACTCTTTTTCTTTTTGACCTCCTTGTTGCATGATCTTTACTGTCCCTTTGATCAGATTCTTCAGTTACTTCGGCAATAGTTGGAAACACATCCACTTTTGGGTCTGAACTTTTTGCAGCCCACTGGTCTACAGTCAGGTACAACTGGGTTTTCAACGTTAATTGAGCTAGCAGGGTCGTCTGACACTGACTTGACCATCCTGCACCTCAGATTGCTTTTGAAGCACTCAGATTTTTACCAGTCTGTGAATGTTCTGCGACAGCCACTTTTCCAGTACTCACAATTTGGCTAACCTGGACCCCTTCACTCACTGATTCCAACCCTAGAGGAACAAGCAGTGTATCTTCAAAAGGACTTGGTAATTTGTGTGTTGGCTCGCATGAACCCAATTTAGAAGACTAGCACACTTCATAGCATTTGTGGTCACCAAGATAACCTGGAAAGGCCCTTTCTAGCACAGCTCTAAGCATGACTTTCTAATATGCCTCTTCACCAGAACCTGATTTCCTGCACTCAAGTCGTGACAGTGTTCCTTTGGCAGTTGAGCAGTTGCTTCTTCAACCTGATGAGACAAAGAGTGAACTGTATCAGCTAATCCTTTGCAATAATCCAGCACCAAGTCATCTGTAATGTTCACAAGTGCATTTGCAGGCACAGCGTGTAACCTCATAGCACGCCCCATAATGATTTCATGGGAGGACAGTCCTGTCTTTTTGCCAGATGTGCTATGCATGCTCATCAGAGCAAGTGGCAGTGCATCCGGCTATTTCAACATTGTAGATGCACACACTTTAATCAGTCGAGACTTTAGAGTTCCATTTATCTGCTCAACCAATCCTGAGGCTTCAGGTCTGTAACTGCAGTGCAATCTTTGCTCAATTTGTAATGCCACACACAATAATTTTATGATCTCATTATTAAAATTAGATCCTCGGTCTGATTCCAACGAAGACGGGAATCCAAATTGAGGGATCGATTCCCTTAAAAGCAACTTTGCAACAGTGAGGTTATCAATCCTGCAGGTTAGGTAAGCCTCAACCCAATGTGAGAACACACATACCACCACCAACATGTGCCTCAATCCACTGCAAACAGACATCTCTGTTAAATCAAATTGCATTTGGTTGAAAAACCTCCTGATCTGCCTATATGGCTCAGATTAACCACAGTGCATTTCCTTACATTCATCTGTCGACATGTTACACATCTGTGACACAAAGCTTCTGCAACCAATCTGAACCTGGGGTTTACCATGTTTGTTTGAAAGTTCTGATCATGGCATCTCTGCCAATATGTGCCTGACCATGGTAGTACCTTGCCATTGAAGGCAACAAACTATTTGGCAACACTGCCTTTCCTTCAATGGAGACCCAAACATCGTCTTCATCTCGTTGAACACAGCCTGCTCTATTCCAACCTCTGCGTTCCACTTCAGTCACTTCTTCCTGTAGTCTCTTAATCTCTTCCAAGGTATCAATTGCTTTAATCAAGAAATGTTGGTTTGTCTCCCTGGTGCTACTTCCATTGCTCCACTCCTAAGGGTGTACTATTGAGTGCACAGTATCTGGCCACTTTGTCAGCATAGATATTGCCTTACAAGATGTAATCATTTGACCTTCGATGTGCTGCACATTTAACAGCTGTGATTTTCACAGGTAACTGTACTGTTTTCAACAATTGGTAAACTCTGTCACCATTTCAGATCTGTGATCCAGAAGAGGTCATAAAACCTCTATTAGGGCCACAACTGTCCAAATTTATGAATAACACCAAAACCATATTGGCTATCAGTGAAAACGTTCACTTTGAACTGTTTAGAAGCACAGCATGCTCTAGTAAGAGCAACCAACTCACCTACTTGGGCAGAAAAGACTCATTGAAGCCATGAAGCTTCTTTCACATCTGAGACTGTGCGAACTGCGCAACCAGCCCTCAGAGTTTCATCACTGTCTCCTAAATGGGAGCTATCAACAAACATGGCATAGGCCTTCATTATGACATTGATATCCCACTTACGCTGACTGCCGCCAACATACCTCCGCCGCACCGGACATCTGTTCACCATATTATGACACACACACACACCAATCCGTCACTATTCAGCCACATACACAATTCCGCCACAAACTGGCGGTATCCAAACCCACACCGTTCGCCAACAGAACAACGCCCATCACATCCTGACCCACGAATCACCACAGCAGACATTCAGTGGCTGTAAACCATTGTTGGTACATACCGCTGCGCTCAAAATAAACACACACACACACACATAAAAAACCACCACCACATTGGTCAATTTAAATAACACCCACCTGACACCCATACACACACCACACCCACACCATTATAAAATACACACCCACATTACCCACAACCCTTTACGACTACAAACCATTGCCACCAGACAGACACCACGACCACAGACAAAACCAGAACCACACATCACCATCACGTACACCACTCACGCACCCCACATCACACACCCCAACACATCACCCTAAACACCCTCACAACTCACACAACACCCATGGCACCACAAAGACACCCCTGATTCTCAGAGGAGGAGCTAAGGGTTATGGTGGAGGAAATCTTCTGGGTAGAGCCACAGCTATTTGGAGCACAGGTGCAGCAGATATCCATGCTAGGAAGATGGAGTTTTGGTGGAGGAACGTGGACAGGGTCAACGCTGTAGGACAGCAACCAAGAACCAGGGATGACATCAGGAAGAGGTGGAACGACCTACAGGGGAAGGTACGTTCCATTGCAGTAAGACACCAACTCGCTGTACAGAGGACTGGCGTGGACCCCCACCTCCTCCTCCACAACTAACAACATGGGAGGAGCAAGTCTTGGCAATCATGCATCCTGAGGGCCTGGCTGGAGTAGCAGGAGGACTGGACTCTGGTAAGTTAACTCTCTACTACTACTACTCCCCTACCTGCATTCCATCACATAATCTCACCTCCATCCTCACTTCCATCACTCCACCACCTCCCACACACCCCACCATCACATCCCACTCATTCCAATGCCAAGCCCTGCATGCCATACCAATGCCTGGAGACCACTCACAGACCTGCATGGACACCTATCACCAAAGCAGGCACACTAGAGAGAATCAGCTAGCCTACCACATACCAACTTATACAAGTGAACGCTGCCAGGGCAAATACAAACAAAGAGGGCAAGCCACTAATGCACAATATGTCACACACAGAAACAATAACACTGCATTTATAATCCCACAAGTACCCCAGCCAATGTCAGCGGCAAAGATGCCAGCACTATCCAGTCCCCTAACAGAAGAGGCCCGCAGTGATGACAGCAACTCTGGTCGCCTGGATCTGGATGACCAACCTGGCCCATCAGGGACCTCTGGACAGTTGGTTACCCAGCCACAGTCATATACTACCACAGAGCCTCCCCTCTCAGGAAACACCACCACAGCACCCACCCAGCGTACCCACACCTCTGTGCCCAGGACATGTCAATCAGCAGTGTGTCCACCACTAAAGGGACCCCAGTGCACACCTCGCCCCCAAGACAATCAGGGACCTGGGGTCAGTGGCAGTGGGCACACGGTTCAGGGGACAGAGGCACAGGACAACAGGGACACTGGGAGGACTGCTGTGTGCCAGGGGGAGGACAGGCCCAGGGAACCAACTCTCCAGGCGGCACTCACTGAGATCCTGGGAGCATTGAAACGTTCTCAGGATACGCTGGGCCAGATCCTGGCCAACGTGCAGGAGAACAGGCGGTTGCAGGAGGGACAGTACCAGGGGATCAGGGAGGACTTGCAGTCCATTAACACCACTCTGGTCTCCATAGCAGGGGTGCTGGTAGATATGGCCAACATTATGAGGGAGGCAGCCTCACAACAGCGGGCCCCTGCCACTAGTCAGACATCTGAACAGCCCTCCACCTCTGCTGCAGCTAGTGGACAGGAGGCTCCTCCATAGGACTCACAGGCCACCCGCACCCCTCCCCCTGCAGAAGGAGAACCACCCCGCAAATGTTCCCTGTGATCCAGGCAGAAGCCAGAGACACTTGCCAAGACCCCCGCCAGGAAATGAGACTCTCCTGATTGTCACCCTTGTGTCCCACTCAGTCAACCTGTCCACCTTGAACTGCCATTGCTCCCCTTCCTATGTCCCCTTGGACAATGCATCTGTACACCAAATAGACTGGAACAATACCCTGGACTTTCCTCCATCATCACCACATCCCAATGCACTTGCCCCTCTACTTCTTAGCACTTAAATAATAAATAAACACCTTTTGACAAAATACAAGTATGGAGTATGTCAAACATATTTAAGTATGTATTCGTATAACCATGTTCAAACATTGCAATTCAAATGTACAATAATGTTCAAATCGGTAAGACCTGTAGTTGGCTGCAGTGATCACACCAGGAGCGATAGTGGGGCACCAACATCTGCAAAATGAGTTGCCAAAGGGTACAGTAAGTGGGCATAGAAGTGGGAAATAACAGCATGCCAGTGCTAAAGAGATACACATAATTGTCAATGAAATGTGAAGTAACACTGTCTTAACTCGGTGTCATTGGAAGTATTGTAGAATCACTGCAGTTCTGTTGTCCTCATCCTCATCCTCTGCCTCCTCATCCTCACTGTCCACAGGGTCCACTGCTGCCACATGGGCATCTCCAGCCTTCTCCTCCTGCAGAAAAGGCTCTTGGCATCTCAGGGCCAGGCTGTGCAACGTGCAGCATGCCACGATTATCTGGCAGACCTTCTTAGGTGAGTAGCACAGGGATCCACCTGTTAGATGGAGGCACCGAAACCTGGCCTTCAGGAGGCCAAAGGTACATTCGATAATCCTTCTTGTTCTCCCATTTGCCTCATTGTAACGTTCTTCTGCCCTTGTCCTGGGATCCCTCACAGGTGTCAGTAGCCATGATAGGTTGGGGTAACCTGAGTTACCTGCATATATCGAGGGACAACATTTAGCCACAGACTATCCCACATGGACCACACCATGCCAATACACCAACATATACTGGGTGGGAACCAGGGCTCACCTATTAGCTACACCCGGTGCCTCTGTAGTTGGACCATCACATTTGGGATGCTGCTATTTCTCAGGATAAAGGAATCATGCACTAACCCAGGATACTTAGCATTGACATGGGAGATGTACTGGTCCACCAAGCACACCATCTGGACATTCTTTAAGTAAAAACTCTTTTGATTTCTGAACACCTGTTCATTTTGACAGGGGCAAATGCAATATGTGTACCATCAATTGCCCCAATGATGTTGGGGATATGTCCCATTGCACAGAAGTCAGCTTTCACTGTGGCCAAATCCTCCACGTGGGGGGAAATAATGTAGCTGCACATGTGTTTAATCAGGCAGACAACACTCTGGTCAGCACTATTGAAAACATTGGCTGTGACATTCCTGCTGCCAAGCCCACTGTCACTTGGAAGGAACCAGTTGCCAGGAACTGGAGCACAGGTAGGATTTGGACAAAAGGAGGGGGATCCCAGTGGGGTGACGGATTGCACATATTAGGTCAGGCTCCAATTGGGAACACAGCTCCATGATTGTGGCCCTGTCAAGTCTATAGCTGAGGATAACGTGCCTGTCCTCCAGTGTTGCCAAGTCCACCATGGGTCTGTACACGGGGGTATGACCCCTTCTCTTATTCATCCGCATCGGTAGCAATCTATGGGGCAAAAGAGTGAGGAGCCGGTCATAAACTGTACATTGTAGCCACAACAGTACAATGAATTATGTTAATTTTTAATGTATAAGTGGCATTTGTCCTGTATGTCCAGTTTTAAAATGTGATGCAGTTATTATCCAGGGCCTGCCGCCCCCGAAATGGCATCCACCTGTCCTTTGTGGAGAAACAAGTGGAAGTGAGGTACTTCTACTGACGTTATGTGCCGTTGCAGTAGACGGTCGGGATCCTCTGTGCAACTCCTCATTGGTTATTATTGGGTCCTATGGGGTACAGTGGCCAATGGTGCTGTATGCCGGCGGTGACGGTATGCACCGCCGTGGACATAACTGCTAGTTTTTATCTGATCACTCACTTGCTACCTGACCTTCAACAGGGGAAGACCTACACTGCATGTGCTGCTGTGACCTGTGTCAGGAACCAACCATGGCTCCTGTGACTGGGGAAAGGGCCCCTGCCTTTGCCTCAGCGGATTTGGAGCGACTGGTGGATGGGGTCCTACCCCAGAACAGACTGCTGTATGGGCCTCCAGACCAACAGGTGAGTACACTGTGAGCACGGTGCATGGGGCATGAGTGCATGGAGTGGTGTGTGTGAAGGTCTCATGTAGGGGAGGTGGGTGGATGCCCCCTGGGCGGTGTGCAGCTTGTGTGCTGGGCCCTGTGTGTGCAAATGACGATGTGAAGGGGTATGGTGGGCCATAAGTGTAACACGCAGGACGGTCTGACTGATACCATTTCCTGTGTATTCAGCACCCATCAAAAGAAGGGTATATGGCGTGTCATCGCCAAAGACGTGCGGACCCTGGGGGTCTACAGCAGGCGGAGCTCCTACTGTTGGAAACGGTGGGAGGACCTGAGACGCTGGGCATGGAAGACAGCAGAGGCCCAGCTGGGGATGGCCTCCCAACGAGGAAGGGGTGACCATCGATCCCTGACCACCCTGATGGCCTGAATACTGCTAGTGGCCTATCCAGAGCTGGATGGGCACTCGAGGGCATCACAACAGCCACAAGGGGGTGAGTACAGTGACCATCATTACAACTTACGCATGGTAGAGGGTACCCGGGTGGGGGATGTGTGCCAGTGGGTGCCCCTAGGAAAGGCCTGACATTGCAGAGTAGGTCCCTTGTTGGGCAGGGTTCTGATGTGATAATCCTGCTACCTAGCTTGTAGGCATCCACTACTGGTCAGGGCTGTGTGGGTCTAAGGTGTGCTGCAGTTGGCGGTATGTGCCCCTCCCTATGTCCTGGTGGCTAGCATCATTACTGGTGGTGCATTGCATAGTGCGTAGGGCTGTTCTCTGTGATTGACGGTGGTGTGTACGCCAACGGTGGTGTTGGGGCAGCCATTGACCCAGTGTATCCTTTGTCTCTTCCCCCCCTTTTGGTTTTGTCACCCTGTCCTTATGTGCATTAGCATAATCTGGTGGAGGAGCAGAGGCACTGGCGACGGAGGGAGCTGCATCCCACAGGACCCAGGAGGCAGAGTCCACCGACGCTGGCTGAGGGCACCAGTGGGACGGAGGGCGAAGGGAGCACCACGGCGGATACAGGAGTGGACAGTTCAGACTCTGATACCTCCTCCGATGGAAGCTCCCTGGTGGTGGTGGACACCTATGTGACCACCCCAGCTATAGGTACAGCCGCCACCCCCATACCAGCACCACCCTCCCAGCAGCCCCTCATCGAGGAGGGTGGGCATCTCCTTTGCCCCAGGCACCTCATGCCCTGCCCCAGTGAGCCCTGCTGTCCTGTGTGAGGAGGCTATTGACCTCCTGAGATCCATCTCTGTTGGGCAGTCAACCATTGTGAATGCCATCCAGTGGCTGGTAGCCCAAATGCAACAGACTAATGCATTTCTGGAGGGCATTCACACTGGCTTGGCAGCCCAACAGAGATCAATCCAGGCTCTGGCCTCCTCTCTGATGGCAGCCATTGTTCCTGTTTCCACCGTCCCTCTCCAACTTCCTCTTCCCAATCCCATTCCCCTCAACCCCAAACTATCCCAAGCACACAGGCAAACGAGCATGCACACAGGACAACACACTAGAGTGTCACAGGCAAACACAAGCACCACACATCATCCCACAGGCACTCACACAAACATCCACTGTCTCCCCTGTGTCCCCCTCCTCCTCCTCCACCTCCCTCCCAGTTGCATCTACACTCACACCTGCATGCACTACATCCTCATCCACTACCGCCATCACCACCACACCTAGCAGAACACACCCTTCACTGGCAGACACCACCACAACAGCCATGCACACATCCCCTATGTCCTCTCCCACTGTGTCTGTCCCCCCCTCCCAAGGTACACAAATGCAAGCACTCAGACACCCAACAGCCATCCACCTCACAACAGCATCCAGCCCATGCACCTGCACCCAAACACAGCAGACAGGCACCTCCTACAATCACTCCCTCTTCCTCCACTCCCAAATGTTCTCCCTCTTCCCACCCCAATGTCCCTAATAAGCTGTTCCTCTCCACCACTGACCTCTTCCCTACCCCTCGCCCCCATCCTTCATGTCTGGCCAGGGTGGCAAGAACCCAGGCAAGCACCTCAGCCACCCAGTCCACGGGACCAGTAGTCTCCACACCCACTTGTGGTAGGAAAGGATCCAGGGCACCAGGCAGCCTCAAGGAAAGGGTGCCTGCCCCTAGTGTTGCCAGGAAGGGCAAGGAGCCATCAACAGTTGTTGCCAGGAAGGGCAAGGAGCCATCAACAGCTGCTGCCAAGAAGGGCATGGAACCTGCCCAAGTGTTGCCAGGAAGGGCAAGGAGACATCCACAGCTGCTGCCCGGAAGGGCAAGTAGCCATCCCCAGCTGCTGCCAAGAAGGGCAAGGGGCCTAGTGCAGGGACTCAGTCGGAGCCCCCAACAACAACCATGGTTGTGCAGACGTCCGAGGCTGTAGGGGATGGGCTGGAGCTTCCCCCCACAACCACCGGCAGCAGCAGCACCACCACCACCAGCAGTGGGTAGCCATCAGAGGAGGCTGCAGGGGATGGGCTGGAGCTTCCCCCACCACCACCAGCATCAGCAGCACCACCACCACCACCAGCAGTGGGCAGCCATCCGAGGCTACAGGGGATGGGCTGGAGCTTCCCCCCAAAACCACCAGCAGCAGCACCACCACCACCAGCAGTGGGCAGCTGTCCGAGGCTGCAGGGGATGGGCTGGAGCCTCCACCCACAACCACCAGCAGCAGCACCAACACCACCACTGAGCAGCCGTCACTGCAGGCAGACGGTGTGTAGTCCTGCCTCCATGGGCTGCTGTGCAGCCTGCCCTCTGCAAATCCTGTGGGAATGACACCGACCTGAGTGACTGTGGCCTTACACTCCCCAGGATCAAGAGCACAGGGCACGATGCCGCCTCCAGAACCAGTGGGCAAGTCACCCACTCACCCCATCCTCCCCAGGATCAGAAGCACAGGGCACGATGCCCCCTCCAGAACCAGTGAGTATGACACCCACTCACTCCATCCTCCCCAGGATCAAGAGCACAGGGCACGATGCCCCCTCCAGAACCAGTGGGTATGACACCCACTCAAGAGACTGTGGCCTTGCACTCCCCAGGACCAAGCACAGGGCATGTTGCCCCCTCCAGAGCCAGTGGGCAAATCACCCACTTGAGAGACTGTGGCCTTGCACTCCCCAGGACCAAGCACAGGGCATGTTGCCCCCTCCAGAGCATGTGTGCAAGTCACCCACCTGAGTGACTGTGGCCTTGTACTTGCCAGGATCAAGAGCACAGGACACGATGGCCCCTCCAGAACCAGTGGGCAAGTCACCCACTCACCCCATCCTCCCCAGGATCAGAACCACAGGGCACAATGCCCCCTCCAGAACCAGTGGGTATGACACCCACTCACTCCATCCTCCCCAGGATCAAGAGTACAGGGCACAATGCCCCCTCCAGAACCAGTGGGCATGACACCCACTCAAGAGACTGTGGCCTTGCACTCCCCAGGACCAAGCACAGGGCATGTTGCCCCCTCCAGAGCATGTGTGCAAGTCACCCACTTGAGAGACTGTGGCCTTGCACTCCCCAGGACCAAGCAAAGGGCGTGTTGCCCCCTCCAGGACCAGTGGTGTTGTTCCATCTGCCGGCTGAGGTGCCCCTGTTCCCTGTCCCCCTGAAGTGCCTGCCTATTTTCCAAATAATGCCTCAGCAGTGTTCTCTCCATGTTGCTGCAGGTGAAAAGTGGAGCCTTGGACTTTGGCCTGTGGCCCACGCACATTGAACTGTACATATGTATATGCCATTAGACTGAATTTTCGTTTTCTACTGTATTTAAATAATTACACTCACTTTCATCAATTCCTTCTGTCCTTGCATTATTCCTGAGGGGTACAGGGTAAAAATGCTTTATTACTGCATCTGATTGTGTGTATGGTGTTGGGGCCGGGGGTGTGTGTTGTGCGTGTTGTGCGTGTCTGTGTGTCGCTCTCTTTTTCCTCCTGCCCTCCCTTGTGTGCTAGGCGTCTGTACTCACTGTGGTTGTCTTCGCCGTTGTTGATGTTCATGGTAGAGCAGGACGTAGAAAATCATTGGGAAGATCTGAAGTTCAGGCTCCATGGTGGAGTGGTTGTTTCCTGTATCTCCAAAAGTGAGTCCTTTCCCTTCTATGCAGTGTTTCCGCCAGGCTTTTGATGTTGTTGGTACCGCCCCGAAAAAGGTGGTGGTTTCATGTGTCTTAATACAGTGGCCAGAACATTGGCTTCCATCTGGCTGTAGGCATCTACCGCCGTGGTGTCACTTGTTTCTGCCCTGGCGGTCGGTGTGGTAAAGTGGCTGTCTACATGAGTTCTCACCGCCATGGTCATAATTTGGTGGTAGTTACCGCCAGCCTGTTGGCGGTGTTACCGCCACTTTATCACCAACCGTAATAAGGGCCATAATCATTTTCGATGAAGGGAGTATATTGAATATCAGTTCAGTAACATTGAGACAGTCATGCTCCACTTCTTCTTCATGATCATTAACATTTTCAACAGTACTGGGTAAAAGAGTTGCAGGATTCAACACAGTACAAAGCTTGATATTAGTGTTACGGGAACCAAGTAAGGTATGCTCATTACAGGTCAATCATGCATTGGTCAGATACTGGGTTTTAGTTCGAGTTAAAAGAACTTCAACAGAATGGGGCACAAAAACATTCAGGGAGTGGCCCATGACAACGCTTTCACACTGTCCTATGCTGACGCCAATAGAGTTTAAAGAGCTGGGCAAAGCAGCAGCTACAGAGTCCAGTGTGGTGGAAACATAAGGCACTGGTCTGTTGACTCATCCGTGTAACTGCTTCAAAACAGAAAATGCATGTCCATCTCTTTCATAACAAAACAAAGAAAAACATTTGTTATAATCAGGCATTCCCAAAGTTGGGGCTCGGCACAGGCTTTCTCTCAGCTTGGAGAAGACTTTCATGCATGTGTCATCAAATGGTACTGGATCAGACACCTCCTTGTGTGTCAATTTCAACAAAGGTTTGGACAACAGTGAAAAATGTGGGATCCATTGGCAGCAGTAGCTGATGATTCCCAGGAACACTCTGACATCTCTTTGTGTTACGAATGATTAATTTGCATAATTACTGATATTCTCTCTTGAGGCACCTTCCTTGCACCTTTCAGTATGTGGTGACCTAAATATTTCAGCTCTACATGATATACTGTAGTTTTGCAGAGTAAACATTGTGGCCATCGTCACCCAGGTGGTTTAACATGGCAATGGTATCCCTTCTACAGGCTTCGCATGAGTTTGATGCAACCTTCAAGTGATCAATATACTGAAATAGGACTGAATGAAATGGCATTTTAAGGGACTCTAAAAAAAAACTAACTTTGATTGAAAATGGATGGCGACTCAGTATACCCTTCAGGCTTAAGACACCATGAATAAACATGGCTTCCAAATTTAAATGCAAATAGGAACAGTCTTTCTTCCTAAAGTGGAATGGAAAGGAATGTCTGACACAGGTCAATGACAGTAAACCATTCAGTTTCACAAGGAATCTGGAACAAAATCACTGCAGGATTCTGTACCACCACACAACATGGTAAAACAATCTCATTCACCTTTCCCCAATCCCGGACTATGCGGTCTTTTCCATTGAGCCTCCGCAGTCCCAAAATAGGGGAAGTACAGGGACTTCCCAGGATTTCTTTCAGGACACCTAGTTCAACAAAACTTTCAATTATGGGGGTGATTCCAGCAATTACTTCTGGAGCCATATTATAAGGTGGCATACTTGTAAACTTTGCATTTGACTTCACTGTGATTTTAACTGGCTCAAGTCCTCTCATGAGTCCAATATCTTTCCCCGAAAAATCCCAAACGTTTACCAAAACTGTCTCTCGTAATCTTTGGGCAAATTCTTACCTATCATAATGGGGAACAATGAAATGAGAGTGTACATTTCTTCAATTGCGCTGGGTGTTTCATTATCTCTATTTGTCTTAATGACTATTCCCTTGTGAGTGCAGCTAATGGAGCAATTTTACCTTACACAATAAATCACGTCCTAACAATGTGACAGGTCTTGCATCACAAACCACAAATTGGTGCTGATCCTCAAATGACCCTATTTTGAGTGGGATATTTTCTGTAATCAGGTTTATTAACTGCTGAGGTGCTACTCCTACCACCTGAACCCTTCTTCCTGACAGGTGCACATTTGATACTTCTGTGGTTCTGACAGTGGAACGCATGGCTCCAGTGTCAACCAGGAATGAAACATTGTGCCCCATAATGTTGGCATTTACATAGGGTCCACGTTGCTCCACCTCTAAAGATGCAGCCAACATGCAATCCTCCTCATCAGAACTGTCACTGTTATATGTTTCTGGAACTTCCTCATCACTAAAATCAATTAAGAGGGATTGTGTTACAAACTGATTACATTTGTGTTTGCTCTCTGATTCATGTTTTGCTGAGGAACTATCACTTGCTGCTGTTGCATTGGGGCTTGAGGAACCTGCATTTGCTGAGGGACTTGATTCAGTTGGAGGATCTGCATCTGTGGTATTCCTGTAGGAACACTCACATTTTGAATTTGGTTTTTTTGGAATCTCTGAAATTGAACTGTCCACAGTCTGAGCAACACCACCGTTCTGCACCAAATTATTCACATTACTGTATGGAAACTCTCACTTCCAATGCCCGAAACCGCCACACACATGACAGGGATCCAGTTTCTTCACTGACTGAACATCAACCACATTACCACTATGAACTATACGAACTCCATGTCCTCTACCTCTAAACTGTGGCACATTGATGACCTGCTGTTGTACACCTTCCAGCCCTCTAGTGTTCACCTTTATTTGTGGACTCTGTGTTCCTGCCTGAGCAGATTTAATTTTCATCACCATCAATTTCTCCTTCAATGTTTTCTGTTTCAATTCAATTTCATCACTACAGTATCTAGCATACTGCTTTACCTCATCAATCTGTTTATTCTGACAACAAATCAAATGCTGCTGAATCATGGTGCTAATCTCCGGTTTCAAACCGTGCACAAATCTAAACACAAAATTTCTCAGATCTTTTGCCTCAATAATTTCAGACCCACTATGCGGTTTGAGAGCCTGCAACAATCTTTCATAATAGGCATGAATCGACTCCTTTGTTTCCGGTTTTGTCCTGTCAATCTTTTGCTAACCAACATCCTTTGGGGAAACTTTGTTTTTCAGAAACTCAATCACTTTGTAATACCATGTAATCACTTCTTCAGACAGCTCACCTGTTACTGGAACTCGTGGTGGCTCACAAGTTGGCCAATCAACACTCCACTTGCACTCCACAATATCAAATAATGCCTTCAAAACTTCCCACAGGCATTTTGAAAGTTTCACAAAGCTATCTGTTTGCTTATACCACTCTACTGGTTTCTCCCTCAATCTTGAGTAGTCATTTGTGAATGACAATATGTCACTTCTGCTCCATTGGACATATACATAACCTCCACCTGGAATCTCCCTCACTGTCAGCATTTGTACACTCTCATCAGCTTGATTTGCTCCAGTCAAAGGCAAATTCTGCTTTGCTTTTTTTTGCTCTCTTTTCTTTGCCCTTCGTTCTCCCATTTATGCAATGCTCCTATGTTTGAATGTTTGTAATGAATTCTTTAATGTGCATTCTCATGCCAGGTAGTCTCATGTTTGCAATGTCTTCGGACCTAAACCCTAATCTGTAACTCCATTTTAAAGGTTTTGATGTTTTTAAGTCTAGTGCATCTTTTTCAGCAATTTCGACTAATTTGTCATAAGTCGGTCCTGCACATTCTGTAACATCTTTGCACATGAAGCACAATTCATCTTCATTGTATGTATCCAATCATTCCAACTCACGTGTTCCTTCAATTAATTGAGTTAATTCTAATTTTATTCTGGGGACATTCACTATCTTCCTGGGGTCTCTCCAGACACTGCTATTTGCTGTACCCATTGCTCCTCTCTGACTCAGGTTGTCTAACCAGTCAGTTAAGTGTTATTCTGAAAAACCTTGCATACTTATATTACGCCTCTGTGACATATTTCGTGGGGTATTGCAATGCATTCTGGCAATCTGGTCCAGTTTGGGCATGTGTGGAATTGGATTTCCCTGTGGACATCTCACACCTACTATCAGTCCTGCTTGATTTAACATCTGGTTAGAAGTTACAATTCAAAAAGGGGTTAAAGTTGGAACAAGCAAAGCTAATCTCTCAATTTCCGAATTAGTTGAGTATACTGATCTCTGTATATCACATGGTGACACCCCTGTAGTCATGGAACTGGGAGTCTGAAGGTTACTTCCAGAATTACCAGAATTACCTGAAGCATACAATGGAACAACTGGACCTATGGTTACAGGGACTGTCGGTGCATCAGGTCCTGTCAAATGTGTCTGACTTTGAGGAATTGCCATCCCAGCACTTTGACCTATTATACTGTACTGAAAGTCTGTCCTGATTGATTTGGGGTAATATTTGATGTTGTCTGTACTGGAGTATACATGAACATAGTCTGCTTTTGCTGGGCTTGTAACGTGTTCTGCTGTACTAATAACAGGAACTGGTGGCTAAATTGCAGGCACCTGTGTCACTGAACTGACAGGTGTACTTGGGGCTACCTGAATATGGCTTTGTGTAACTGGAGCTGTCGGCACACTTGGGGCTACATTCTATGATGCTCTCTCAACCGAATGATATAGCGGGGACAATTCATTAAGAGCTGATTTATAAACTTGTCTTCTTAGTCACTTTCATGTGAAGCTGTCTTCTTACCCTTACCCGCTATCTGCTCGGACTTTTCTGTCTGCTTCTTTTTTGTTTTAGGTTTTGTACTCCCATCATGTTCCCCCTATGATAGCTAGAAACATTCCCACCTCATCTAATATTTCTGCTCTCCATCTTTTCTGTTGTGCATTCCACCTAGCTTCCGCTAGTATCTTGTCTGCTCTTCTCATTCTATTCTCAAATGTTGCCATTTCTTTTTCCCTAGCAACAAGTTCCCAAATAGCAAGAGATTCAAATTGTGCGGGTCTTGGAGGAGGCTTTAATTTGCACAATGCTCTCCTTAAATTTTCTAAAATCCTCACACTAAAGGTTCCGTAACATGGGAAAGCCAATGAACCTTCTTTCATGGTGCTCTTACACCACTGTTTAGCCCAAATGCATGCTGAAACTCCTCTGGCCTCTGCCACTTCATATGCTGGTGTTCCCTTGGGTGCTGCCTTTTCACCCTCCCTAGCTGGAATGAACACATCTCGTCTCAGGGCACTTCTTAAAGCCTTGAAAAAAATAATTTTTACTCAGAATCAATTACTGACACAGGTTACAATGAAACAAGGAAATAAATTTACCAGAATTCTTTTTGCAAGCTGTTCTCAACCAATGGCAATGCAGTATTGTCCACAAATATGAGCGCAACTTTCTCACTAACCGACCTATCCCTGAGTGGTACAACTGTCGTCACACTCACTTCACTCAGCAGCTCTAATAGCTTTGTAATTGTCTCCTACATGATTACTCACACATATGCTAAATGCGAAATCGTGAGCGCTTAAAAAAAAAAACATCTGTCTGCACACTACGGGTAGGGCTCAAACGCTTTGCAAAGCTGTACAGCTTACACATCTGCTTTTCACTGTTACACACAAGTAAAGCTAGGCCAGCAAATCTCACCCCGGTTGATACGGATCCTCCATGTGCACTCGGGTTTCACCTTATACCAACCAACAACTCAAACTCACTCAAGGAAAACTACCAGTACTGAATGGCACCTCATGACCAATACCACACTGCAGACAATAAATTAACCAAGTGTCTTCTATACTTGTGCGTTACTCTGGAGTCTTAGGCCTTGAAGGCTCTGTAAACAACAACAACAACCGTGGACATGTTTGAACACAAAGTGCCACAATCACTTTGTGCACGATGACTCCACAAACTTCTCACAACATCACACTTCACTGCAACCTATAAGCAAAAAGCACCACAAGCATAATTCCCTACTTATACGTACACCATATCACTTGCAACACAATGCTGGAATTTCATCAACCTCTCAAACTAGCCATAGAACAACTTACAGTTTGATCACACCATTGGAATATAACTACCACTCTACTATCAAGCTTTGTCAACCCTAATACGGAACAAAAATACGGTTACTTCTCCCAAGGGCCATAACTGGCACTCTGCTACCAGATTTGTTTGTGCGTTTTTCTCATCCTTCACAGGATTCGGAAACACTTCACTGAGGTCGATGAATCTTTTGACCTGATGAGGAGGATGGTTAATCATCCACAATGATTTCAACCCCAACAACAAATGTTAACACCATGACCAATATGGCCATGGAAGAAAAACTCCAATTGATAAAAAGTTTCAAAGCTTTATTTTACAAACAAAAAGCGGAAGTCACATAAATTGTGTGCAAATTCAAATTGTGAAGCTAAATTAAAACCATGGATTGGCCAAATCAATGAAACAAGCTTGATCTAGTCAACATCAACGGCATTAGACATTCAAGAAGAATAACATATTAATAATGAAAGAACTTGTGAAACAGAAATATACTGTAAATCAGAATGTAAGGAAATTAGTCAAATCAAATTAAAAAGATTTTGAAAACAGGATTTGGACATAGATTGTCCCTACTGCTAACCAAATTAGGACAAGCATGTGTGGGAATGGGCTAACACATGCGGGTAAAAGTCAAAAAGAAAGACAAAAAATAATTTGCAAAATGATCTATCTTGGACTAAGTTAAACTAACTAGAAAAATAAAAAGGCAGGTGTCTGCATGTAAATTTCTACTAAAGAAATACAGGTCAGGAGAAAAAAAAACATTTGCAATAGAATATACCTGTCATATGGTCAGCATTCAATTCAGTTTCGTCAAAAAGCATTTAGATCATCAGCGAAGTACATAAGGCAGCACAGGGAAACAACTGGAAAAGAAACTGGTGAACGACCTAGAGCAAATAACTGAAACTTACAAAGTCCATCCCTATAGTAAAGTTCACAAATGTCTCTGATTTAACAGTTCTGTTCTTCCACATCACACAAAAGGAGTAATAGCCAATCAGTGTTCGAGCACAAATCAAATTTGCAACATAGCTAAGTTTTCTCAGGTTTGGTTAGAAGTCATCTCCTCTTTCCATCTGAATCCAATAGTCTGTAACAATGTTGTACATCACTTGATACAATACACATTCTTCCCAGGGTTTAAGATGATTTCAACAGTTCCATGTGAATGTTCATGTTAACCGTATCAACTGCTTTAATGTTCAGTCCACAGGCCTAAATGAAAGTAATATAATGCATTAATATTATTATTAACAAAAACACATACATAATATGGAAACTTCTGAATTCAGCATTAACAATATACCATCAAATATGTCAAAACATTCAATTAATAATTGCAATCTTTGTTAAAGCATCACATTAGGTACGACAGAGAAGTGCATTTATTTTTATGCACATGTCACTTGATACTAATAGATCACTCAATAATACAATCAAGTTTGTTTCAATACTAACAGTTACTCTAATGTATAAAATATAGTACAATATTATTTTTATCTTGTTAGCACATTGTCAATTCTGGTAGCTCAATGGTGTCTATCACAAAATAAAACATGAGCACTTTTCAAATATGTGTCAGTGCAGTTTTTATATACGTTGAGCTTTAAAGCGTGAATATAAATGTCACCTAATGCAGACACTTGGGTCACTAAAATCATTACTAAAATTTTAAGCTCCAACAGAGGTGCCAGAGGTAGTCACATAGGGGGTCATTCTGACCTTGGCGGTCCATGACCGCCATGGCGGAGTGCGGCGGAAGCACCGCCAACAGGCTGGCGGTGCTTCCTGGGCGATTCTGACCGCGGCGGTAAAGTCGCGGTCGGAAAAGGGGAGCCAGTGGTTTCCCGCCGGTTTCCCGCTGGCCCAGGGAACCCGCCATGGCGACGCTGCTTGCAGTACCGCCATGGGGATTCCGACCCCCTTCCCGCCAGCCTGTTTCTGGCGGTGTCCACCGCCAGAACCAGAATGGTGGGAACGGGTGCCATGGGGCCCCTGGGGGCCCCTGCACTGCCCACACCACTGGCATGGGCAGTGCAGGGGCCCCCGAACAGGGCCCCACAAAGATTTTCACTGTCTGCTGTGCAGACAGTGAAAATTGCGACGGGTGCCACTGCACCCGTCGCACCCCTTCAACTCCGCTGGCTCCATTCCGAGCTGGCTTCATTGTTGAAGGGGCTGTCCCGCTGGGCCGGCCGGCAGTCTTCTGGCGGTCACCCGCCGGCCCAGCGGGAATGCCGGAATGGCTGCTGCGGTCTTTTGACCGCGGAGCGGTCTTTCGGCGGGAACCGCTTGGCGGGCGGCGACTGCCGACCGCCGCGGTCAGAATGACCGCCATAGTGCTTAATTTGTAAATAAAAATGTGCTGTGCCCAAAGCTCTCCTCTGAAACATGCAGCTGCTGCAATCAAATGTGCGAACATGGAACACTGAGATAGTTTAAACCTGAAGTCATTTCAGGCTTCTTTAATCCATGTACAGCCACTCCCTGCCCCTTCAGCTCACTCTTGCAGCTTTTTACCCTCCCCTTTTTGCAATGCTTTTTCATTTTTCTCTTCCTCTGTCTTTCACATGTGTATCTTTTGCTCGCAGTAAATGCTTGAGGCAGAAAAATAAGTGCCTGCCCTCAAAAATAAGTGCTGGTGCCCTGCACCAGAAACTACCGGCTCAAAGTAAGCACTGTAGCCACAGCAGGTTAGATAGACAATTAGGTAGAGTGAATGGTGGGGATTTAATGATTGATGAGATGAGCTACATAAAGAGAGAAAGATAGAGAGAAAGAGATCAAAGAGAGAAAGGTGAGGTAGAAAGCGGTATCAAAAGGCAAGATAAACAGAGGGGGTAGGCATACGATAGAAGGAGGTAGACAGCAGTGGTAGCTCATCAGTAGGGGTGTTGGGGCTCCACTCTGGTCTTTACCAAAGCATGATGAGTGTCTGTCAGCCTAAGCAAAGATCAGCAATCATGTCAGTGTCAGGCAGCCCGATACCTTACATGCACTATTGCACAGGAACCTGGCCGCCTGAGCTAAAGTTTGCTAGGTTGAAGATTTCCAACATTGAGAGCAATAACATCACCAGCCATGCAGAGCCCTCTGAGAATCCTCATCTGATAAGGGGTAGCATCACTGATAGGGTCAGCAGCCCTTGGCACTTTGTTTTTAAACCCTGAATTTCCGAGGGCTGACTGTCAGTGAAGCCTCACAACACCCTTTCCCAATTTGTCACAGAGTGAAGAGGGATCAGCAAGTCTTACTCATTCCTGTTCACTCTGTGATGAGTAGGGAAGATCTTCCTCTCACTGGCTGATAGTTGGCAAAGTTAGCAAATTAGAAGAGGTGGTGGGATCTTCAGTTTCTTCCTTCTTTTCAGGAGCATAAAGCTCCTTCCTGGGCACTTGTGCTTCTTCCACTCACCACCTGCTGGTCCTGCCTTCTCCCACTGTAGCCCGGCAAGTGCCTTATTGATCATTTGGGTGCATGTGTATATGTATGAATGTATGTATGTATATTTACACATGTGACACGTATGCTTGTTTATGCTTTTGAATGTGTAGATGTAAGTACGGGCTGGTGTGTGTGCTTGTGAATGGATGGGTGTGAAGATGAGCAGAAGTGAGAGTACGAATGAGTGTCTACACCATAGTAGAGGTAGGTACAGAAAGACAAAGGCAGAGGTATAGGTAGGCAGCGGGAAAGATAAGTTGACAAACATAAAGAGAGAGTCCTTTGATAATCCTGATCACTTTTCCAGGTGGACCCTTGAAGCCTTGGAAAGAGGCAGGGGGGTCTGGCCAAATACCCGCTTTGCCAATGCCTTCAAGCATCTATAGCAGTCTGCACAGAAAGTACTCACAGAGCCACTAGACAAACAAGCATACCATAAATGACAAAATCCAAACACCTCTCTTTCCAGTACCTGCATCATGTGAATTGTCGAAAATGGGTTTGTTAGTATACAAAGAGCTAAAGTGCAGTTGCCTTGACCAATCAAAGAATTACATTATTTTGATGCCAACATTGGTGCCAGGGACAGGAGTTTTACAGTCTGATGGAAAATCAACCCTGCAAACTGTTTATTAGCTATTGTTTATATTTGGCCTTTGCATGGTGGGTATTCTGCCATTAGTGTAGCACTGCAGAATTGAAAAGTGCTTTGTTCTCTTTTTTTACTGCATACCACCATGGATTTCGTGGGGTTTTCAACCGCCACGAAATCCCTGGCGGTATGCAACATTAGTGCCAGGGAATTCATTCCCTGGCACTGATTGGGGTCTCCCCTTCCCCCCACTCCCTCCCCTGAGTCCTCCCCCGACCACCCCCCACAGGTAGTAGGACCCCCTCCCCACCCCCATAGACCCCCCCACACATACCCCCACACTACCCTACATGCACGCTCACACCACTCACACACATACATGCGCATATACATGCACACATGCACACATACATACAAGTTACATTTCCACCACACACATTACACCCCGCATGCATACACGCACTCACACAACCCCTCTACACACTCACACGCACACCCTCATGCACGTACACAACACCCAATCACCCCCCTTCCCTAAAGGACGATCACCTTACCTGTTCCGGTGATCCTCCGGGAGGGAACGGGATAAATGGGGGCTGCTCCGCCGCCAGCACACTGTCACCAGAACACTGCCATGCTGAATACTGAGTCGTATTACGGTGGGCGGTGTTATGATGACGTAGCGGTGACGGTGGAGCAGCCTCCACTTCACCGCCGACCGCCAGTATGGCTGCTGGTGGTTCTCTGTCCAAAAAAGGGCAGAGAGCTGCCAGCAGTCATAATATGGTTGTCATAAGACCGTCAACACTGGCGGTCTTCGCCCCGGCGGAACCTCAGCGGTCTTTCGAAAAGACCGCTGAGGTTGAAATGAGGGCCTAAATGTTTGCTCCACACATAATACAAATCTAGCTGCATATAAGATAAACGTCACCCATGAGGTGCCTCTTAGTCAGGGCCACTGGAATTATGCGATTGTGTGGTGATTTTTGCATAGTTATTGGTTTTCCGCATTTGTCACTAAATCTATCATCTGCCGCATAGTCTTCAGATTTTTACAAACAAATGTTGTTTGTAGTTCAAGTGGCTCAAAGGTTACTAAATATGGGACGACAGATGTTGCCACACAGTGAAAGGCCTGTTGCAAAGCTGGACTGGTCACTTTTCTGTTGCTCTATGCTTTATTTTGATATTAGATTATTACTAATGAGGTGCACCCAATGCCCAGAGAGAGTTACCAAGTTGAAAAATGACAAAATAATGAAGTAATATTATTGGAAAATGTGCTGCATTATGCCGCACAATTTGCCTTTTCTTGCTGCATAATTTACTCAACCTTGCTGCATAATTTGGACGTCTCTTGCTGCATAATTCCAGTGGCCCTGCTCTTAGCTCATTAACAGCTTTGTCATCAGGGCGGGCAAGAAGGTTTCTCTAATCATGGTTCAAAACTAGCACTTTTAATGTCTATGTTACTAATGCACAAAGTGGTAGCGCACTGTCATTTACAATCAGCACATTTTACATTGATATAGACACAAACTTTCCAAGTAACATGCGGTTTTACTGAGCAAACTATTTAGTGTACAAACAGTAAAGTTTGGAAATCGAGTTTCTGCAAATATTTGCCATTTGAACATCACAGAGTAAAGTGTTCTGATTTGTTTTGCGCCTATTCAAATCTTTGCATCACACTTCTGAATTACAAAAAAGTGCAGTTGTAATTCCTGATATATTTTGAAATATTTATACTATTTTTTAGAAGTTATTTAAATGTTGTGGGTTAGGAACAAATGATATCCTACAGCCTTTTGTTTCACAATAATTGTCAGACAGCTCACTTTCCAAATCATCTAAGTGTAGTAAGAGAAACAAAGTAAACATCATTTTTTAGGCTAAGTTATGTAGCAGTTAAGCTGCACATGTGCAGTTCCAACTTGAAAATTGTCTAATGCAGATGCTCAAGGAACACATTGGCAAAGTTACAGACTCACAAGGTCACTGAAAACATTTCCTTAACGTTGTTTACGCAACTGTAGTGTGGGAGATGCACTATTCATTTACCCAAGGAGGTAGCACTCGCTAAATAGCCAGTAGAAAGTATTCCAGTGAGGAACACATTTTGGAGAAAATGGTGGTTTCTTCTTGGATATATATGCACAGCAGGATTCATTCTGGCACAATGCTCATTTTACAGAAATTAAACCTCATCAGCAAGCACTTGCACATACAAACAAAGCAGGTGCCCACATTGACGCTCTATTTCTATAAAGTACTAATCAGACGAACTTCATGTGCACGGCCAAGGCAAAGCAAGTGTGTTTTCTGTGCATTTCCACCTTGAAAAGTTATCTGTAATCCTTGATGGAGGTGTTTACACCCTTGCCTTTTTCCTGCACAACATCTCATGTAGTGACTGTGAAAAGTGGTTTCTTTCTTGTCAACTGCTGCTGAGACCCAAGCCGTGCACAATGCAGGTTTGGGTGGTTAGAGGGGGTTGGCTGCAGGACCTGGCACTGCGGCCAACCCTTGCCACGCATGGCCTTTGGTGCCGGGTTGGGTGATTATTACCTCGAGGGCTAACCCCCGAAATACAGTCCCAGCTGGGCTAGTGGTTTTTCTGGCTGTGGATCAGGAAAACATGCTAGGAAGGCATAGTTGGCAAGGGGAGACTCTCCCCATTTCCAACGATGCCTCCCTGCAACCTGGGGAGGCATTGTGGTCTCCCCAGTACCCCGCTGGGTGGCGGAACAAGCTCCTACCTGGAGACTTCGCCGCCAGCACTGGGAAACTGTGACATAAGCGCACCTCATCATGCCCTGACGTTACAGATGGGTTGGAGGGGCAGGGGCTGATGGTGAACCAATTCTGCATCTTCCGCACCCTTTTTTTTAAAAAAATTGAATCCTCCAGTGCTGGCACTGCAGGATCCATTGAATCCCTTACCAGTGTCGACCAATGGCTGACAGATGCACTGGGGAGTGTGTGTGCACATATAGGGTTGATGTATGTTAACAGTTAATAGTAGCCCTGAATATAGAGCAGTATTTTAGCCACACAATATTGCATTGACTTAGACACAAATGCAACAAGGAAACTGTGCTGTTTCTGGACAAGAAGTCCCCAATAAACCTTAACTCACGACTGTGCAACGTAAACCAAGCCTGGCCGGATCCTTGTCACATTTTCATGATATCCACTGACCACATAAATGAATTCCATTTGATCAGTTGTATTCATTGTGTGGATATCCTGAAAACTTGGCCTAGAGTTAGTCCTCCAAGTCATACGCAGGAACCTGCTTAACCAGGCCCAAGGATAGTCATAGCCAGGGCCTATGTGTGAATGACATTTTTTGCTAAACTTTTTCACAGGAAGCCCCGTTTATGGCCATTCAAAAAAAAGGGTACCCTGAAATAAAATAAGGAGCACAACAGGGACAAAACTATAATAGAAGCAATGACACCCATCTCCTATATAGTTTCCAAAACTGGAATCCTTAAATTGATATTGTCAACGTTGAGCAATGAAATGTGTACATATATAAACACTAATAAACATATACATACTAATTTATTATCACAATGTTATTATTGATCACTAATCACATTATTTAAATTAGTACAATAAATGGACATAAATTGTTGATAAACAGTTGGCCTAGTTCATATGACAACAATATCTACTAGGCCAACTGTTTATCTGTTTTTTATTGGTGAGTGTGAGTGGTGTATGAGGGTATGAAAGATGGTTGAGAGAGATTTTACATATTATGTCCGTTTATTGTATTAATTTAAATACAGTGATTGGTGATCAATAATAAAATTGTGATAATAAATTAGTATGTACACGCTTATTATTTTTATATATGTACACATTTCACTGCTCAACGTTGTCAATATCAATTTAAGGATTCCAGTTTTGGAACCTATATAGGAGGTGGGTGTTGTTACTTATATTATAGCTCCGTTTATGGCTTCATGTTAGCTGCACAAACTGTAAAAAGAAGAAGATGCAACATAAATTTCAGAATCAGGGTTTAACTTTGTAGATGAAAATGCATTGTAAATTTTTATTTAGTCATCTGTTAAACTAAGTCATAAATAATGCACCGTGCGACCAATTAATATTTATTTGGTGTACAATATACTGTCTTTTCTAATTATGTTTTCTCTCTATTGGACATTTGTTTGATTAGTGCGGAGGGATTTCTGCAAAGAGGCTTTAGGTTTACTCTGTAGGCCAGTGAAGAGGGCAGTCAACCCTCTAGTCTATACCTCTTACAACCTGGCACAGGATTCATGATTTTCTATTCGCAGCCTAGTAAATGAACACGATGAGGAGCCATATGTCCTACTAGGAACTGTGACAGCAACAGCGTGTTTGATGTGCAGTTAAAGCAGCATGCAAATGTAAACTTGGAAATGCGTTTAATCAAGCTCATGGGAGCTGAACTTGTAAAAAGGTGTGATTTCAAATATGAGTGGAATGTGAAATAAAACTGATTGCAAAGACACTGTAAGGAAGTAACAGACAGAACTGTCAGAAAAGACATCAGGAGAGGCTGTTGAGAAAAACTGTCTTGTAAAGCAATGACACTTTAATTTCAATATGGGGAGAAAAAAAGCTTAAAATAGAAAACTATTTCTTCTCCTCTTTAAATGATTTTCTTTAGATAAATGAGCATAAAATTAATTAACATGTAGCTGTGTTTGTGCAGGCATGGCTGTGCATCTATTTAACTCGTTTTTAAAGTGCATACAAATGCATGCATACCAGTTCATACTTAATAGTTTATTACAAATAAAGTAATTTAGGAAAAATAAGCTATGTAATCCCATCATAAAGGTCCATTGTCAATCATTTATCCAATAACGTTTGCCGAATCTTTTCAAAGCTTCCAGAATCTTCTCTTGCTCTTCCTGCCAGCTTGTGTTTATTTTCGCGGGCGTTAAGGCCTACTACTTCCTCACGGCTCGAGGGACATGTGCATAACATTAACTTGATCGTTAAAACCATAGTATGTCCAATGCCGGGTTCTTTCAAGAATGTTTGCGACCACGACTAAAAAAAATGATTTGTGTTATGACAGTATCAAGACAAAGGCCATATATTGATATCTACCAAAAAAGCATCTAAAGTGTTCAAAATATTTCACTCAGGTGTCGCATGTGACAAAATCCTAATTCCAAAAAACGAAACAGTTTAGGAACATAAAGTACACATTACATATAGGGCCATATGTACTAAAGCTTTTTCCCATAGACACAGAATGGGTAAAATCCTTTGGTACATCTGGCCCATAATGTTTAGCTAAGACCAGTAGTGGTATCAATCACTCAACCATGTAAACATCTTGTCAAAACTGAAATCCAAAGTGACAGCCCAAACTGTGTTCTTAATAGGTGCCTACCAAAAGTAAATACAATGTTACCTAAAGTCATAATGTAGATAGGAGCGTTCCTGTAATATTTTATATGCCATGCTACCTGAAAGGATGCAATATGCAAAACACCAACAAAGACTCAGCATGGACACAGATCACAATCAAGAAAACAGCACAAAAAGGCCATGCACGCAAACTATCCCAACGGATGACAAACACTGCTAGAGGTAGTGCAAGTTCACAGATACAGGCAAAGGTGTGTGCTCTCAAAGACACACGCACAGCATAGCAAAGGATAATCCATAGTGGAAGGCAATAAAAGAAAACATGGTATATCGACTTCATCTCAGTAGCCCCAACTCAAGCACCACAGAGGGAATATTACTGGAATAGACATTCGTAAGGAAAAGTTACTTATCTCGGTGAAGCGGGAACAGCACCATGTATCAATTGGAAATATGCAGATAGCTCATGAATGGTCTATCCTCGATTCATGACACCAAGGCTAAGACAGTTCCTAGAAATGCAAGAAAGATCTCACGTCTGGAGATGGCTTAGGTTGAGGTGGCAGGGGAAACGGCAAGCTTCCCCTAAGCAGGCTCACTTGATTTAATTATACTTAGCAAAATGCACCGTAAGCAGAAGAAAAGCTCAGAATCAAGATAAAGCTATTGTCTCCAAGTCCCACACCTACCAACATCTTTGCCAGCAGAACATTTTGAGTTCAGACACGAGATCTTTCACCCCAACACTAGCAATAACACAACAACAGAATCAACAGCAAATTTATTTTTTTATATAAATATCTTTATTAATTTCACATCAAGTTATATCACCCAATGTGCATGTCACAGCTTGCCGGCGTTTCAATGCAGAGAATAAAATGTTACTATGCTCATATTTTCATTTTAGTGACAACGGTGTGCTCTCCCCCCCATCCCAAAATACTGTGGGTCCCTTGCCTTTCCAGCGTGGTTTTCAGGGTTCAGTTTCACAATCTTTCTAGTCACAGCACCATTTCAGTATCTACTTTCTTCCACGTAAGCCTCATACTGTTTCTTCTCTCTCATCTCGCCACTTAACACAAATGTTATCAAATTTGCAAAGGCATCCCCTCGCTTCAGAAAGTATGACTTCAGGCTGCATGTTTCAATCCCCACTTTTTAGTTCATTTTGTCACACTCGGTGAGATCGGTGCCCCCCAACATTGCACTGTATCACGACTGGCAAGCATCAGGGACACTCGATCAGCTCATATTTGAATATTAATATTTCACCCCAGACCCTAATTGTTGCCATAGATTGGAAAGGGTGTTCCTCTCGCCAGTGGCTGAGGATATGTGTTGCTACACTTGACTCCGAAAACTCTGAAGACGAGCATCACAAAAGTGTGTGTAGAATGTCGCAAATCCCCGGTAGCCAGAACGCAAATATTACTACTTATTTCAACATTTCATACAATCTAATTCTCGTGAAATAGGAGTGATGTAAGATTTTGAGTTGGATCAGATGGAATCCAGCCCTCATCTCTCTGGGGTGTCTTTTTTTATTGGAGCTGTGGATCCTTAAACTTCATACAGTACCGATATCAAATTGAGAGGCACAGCAAGGTACAACATGTTTTACATAGAAGTAAAGTGCAATACTCAATTATTTCTGTGATTACGATGTTCTCATAAATCACGCCGTTCAATCCATTTACAACGAAAGCAGTTAAGAAAAGAGGAAAAGGTACATACCCCCTAAGAGGAGGTAAGAAAGCTATACATTCAGTCCACCTGTACCCCAGATTACCTCCATCCCCTTTACTCTGTATCCTTTCAACTATTGAGGCCCATATAAAGGCTCCACGTTTCCCCTTCTGCTGACTTTTGCATTCATCTAGGCTTTTCTCCAAATTATACCTTGATAGCCTACCGCTCCATTCATGAAAGGCTGGGGGATCAGCACTCAGTCATGATGTTTCTATGCACTTACGGGCAACCATCATAGCTAAAAAGATAAAAATATATTTGCCTTTTTGTACACTTAACACCATCCTCTATCCCAAACGGCATCAGCTGGAGTGTAATCTCAGTCTGAATCCTCATGGGAACAGTCCACCTCAAACAGCCAGGTCCTCCCAGGACCAGAAACAAGCATCCTGGGACCGGTTTTCGGGCTATCACCCCTCATCAGCCAGGCTAGCTTGAATCCAGTGGCACAGGGAGTAAGGCGCCCATGTCTGGACTTGCCCTCCACACTTAGGGCGACTTTAGCAACACAAAAGGATGATGGACGGAGTGCTGAAACTTTTCAAACATGCATCCCCAGTCACAGATCTAGGTTAAATCCTTTTGGGCTGGACTTTGCAACTTTGCAGCTATTGATTGAATATAAGTATTAATACCTGGGGCTATTAGTAAGGCACCGAATGTCTCATAATTACATGCTGAGTGAGGAGTCAAGCAACATGCTGACTGACAGTAATGCAAACATGCTGGAGGCTTTTTATCCTTTGCAGGAATCAATGTTCATTGAGGTTGATGGACCTTTGGACCCTGCAACAGGGTGTGGTAGAACTATACAACTCAATTTCAATAGAGACCAATTAAATTAGACAGTATTACCCATGTGGTAATACAAGGAAAACTCCAGTCAGGAATTTAGTTACAGGATTTATTACAAACTTAAGCTCAAAGTCTTGTAAATAACTCTCAAGGCACACTATCATCAAGGGTTGCCCAAGGGGACGAAATAGATTCAGGCGAACTAACATTAATAAAAATAAGCATTCAATAAGGAAAACACAAAACATTAACAAAATAATTTGTGAGATAGAAAGTAGAGATTGCTCAGGCTTAGCAACCATCAGTCAGTTTTAAATCATTAAGTTATAATTTTCAGATGAGCAAGGGTAAAATCCTACCATTGCCAAATTAGGAATTAACAAGTGTGAGCCGGAAAACATGTGGGCAAAAGATAAAAACGACAAAAAGGGCAAAAATAATCTGTAAACAAGAAATCTCGCGCAACAAGGTACCAACTAAGGTGGGGAACGCGTCAGTATGTCAGAAGCTTGATCAAGAGTCTTCTCGAGGGGTTAGGGGAAAATAATCCCTAAGTCTCAGTGAGGCATCTGAAGGGGGAAAACAGAGAGAAGGATACCTCTCCAAGGGACTCAGCATTCAGGGATTCTTTTTCAGCAAGAGTTCTCGAACTCAGGAGATCTGGAAGTCTGACCAAGATCCAACTGGTTAACTGTATATTAAAGTTCATAAAGTGATTTGGTTTGCTCCGAAAAGCTGTCCATATTACGTTGAAGAGGCATCATCCAATAATAATCAATCGAGGTTGAAACATTGACTTCCATTCCCAGGTCAGTCATGTGAACCTCATGGATTGAAACATTTGTTTAATTTGTTAGGCCATCTACTCAGGATGTTCTGAGCTAGTCTTCTCATGGGAATGAAGTCTGAAATAAAGCTCACGTTATGAAAAAAATGAACCAGCACTTCCTACACAGTCACGAAATACAAGACAAACTGACCTCATTTAGGCTAAAGTAAGTGAAATATAGCAATACATTTGTTCAATACTTATTATTAATAAATTAAATTAGCCTGAATCTGGGGTTAAAACCAATGTTCTAATCATTGCATCCCTACATTTATGTGCTTGTCCACGATAATGCTTAGCTACGGGGACAACAAGCTGTTTGGCAGCACTGCTCCTCCATCACTTGAGACCCAAGCATCATCCTCATTTCTTTTGACACATCCTACTCTGACCCAACTCTGCTGTTCTTCCTCTGTCACTTTTTTTTGCAATCTCTTTACTTTTCTCAAGTATCAACAACTGGTAACAGGAAATTTTGTCTTGTCTCCTCACTGGTTTCATTACTTCACTCCCCATTAAAGGAGGTGCATTTGAGTTTGAGGGCACAATATCTCACCACCTCATCAGCATATGTATTTCCTAAGGTTACATAGTCAGTAGATTTTCTATGTGCAGCACATTTCACACCATTTTTTGCAGGCAACTATAATAGATTCAGCAGATTGTAAATCTTGTTACCATTTGGGATAGGGTATCCAGAGGAGGTCATAAAACCTCTCTGGGACCACAACTGACTGAAATCATTAACAACATTAAAACCATACTATCAGTGAAGATGGTTACTTTAAGATGTTCAAAAACACAGCAGGCTCTGGTAAGATTGACCAATTCAGCTACTTGGGCAGAAAAGACTTCTTGAAGCCAGGAGACTTCTATCATACCTGACACCGTGCACACTGCATAACCAGCTCTCAGGGTACTATCTTTATCTCTTAAACAAGAGCCATCTACAAACATGACATAGTCATTTTCAGCTAAGGGGACATCTTGAATGTCTGGTCTTGGTTTGGTGTACAATTCAGTCCCATTGAGACAGTCATGCTCAACGTCATCCTCGTGGTCATCAACATTTTGAACAGGTTTGGGTAAAAGAGTTACATGATTCAAAACAGTACAGCGTTTGCGATTTACATTTTGAGAGGCAAGTATAACTTGCTCATAGCGGGTAAAACGTACACTGGTTACGTTTTGGGTCTTGGTACGGGTCAACAAAATTTCCACTGAATGGGAAATAAAAATGTTCAGGTTATGGCCCATAACAATGCCTTCACACTGTTCAATGCTGACGCTGAGTGCAGCAATAGCCTTTGAAAAACCAGGAACCACTGATACTACAGGATCAAGTGAAGCAGACAAGCCACAGGCTTGTTTGTATTTCCATGCAGCTGTGTCAAAACTGAGAGAGTACACCCATCCCTCTCACAGCAAAACAAATAAATACATTTGTTATAATCAGACATTGGCAAGGCTGGGGCTTGGCATAGACTTTCTCTCAGCTCTGTGAAGGCATGCATGCAGTTGTCATCCACTTGTCAGCCTCTGTAAAGGCTTGGCCAAAAGGGAAACTTTTGGAATCCACTGGCGACAGTGGCCAACCATTCCAGAAACATTTGGACTTGGATTTGGATTTGGACTGTGACATGGGAATTCATTTGCATGACGACTGAGATTCTTTCTTGTGATACTTTCCTCACACCTTTTTCAGTGCGGTGACATAAGTACAGGACTTCTTTTTTGCAATACTGTTATTTTGCTGGGGACTGCTTATGTTCATTTTCTCCTAAATCATTCAAGAGAGCAATCAAGTCTATCCTGCATGATTCAGGGTGTTTGAGGCAACTACAAAGACTTAGTAGAGGGCATGTTAAGGGATTTCAGATTGTTTTTCAAGATCTGGTTGAAAGTGGATGGCGACTCAGTATACCTTTGAGGAGTCTGGCATCTGCTAAAACATGACTGCTGAACTTGAACATGAAGAGAAATTGGCTTTCTTCATGAAGGGATATAGAGAATAAGGCCTGCCAAAGGTCAATTATAGTAAACCGTTCTGTTTCACAGGGAACTTGGAATAAAATCACTGCAAGATTCGGTACCACCATCTCGTTCACTTTCCTCAGGTCTTGAACTATGCAGTACTTTCCATTGGGTTTCGACAATCCTAGAATAGGAGAGTTACATGGTATTCCTAAAATCTCTTTTAGGATACATTGTTCAATTAAACTCTTAATTTGGGGCATAATTCTAGCAATTGTCTCTAGTGTCATATTACAAGGGGGTGTCTTTGGATACACTGCATTTAGCTTCACTGTTATTTTAATGAGTACTGTATATTTTCCTGAAAAATCCCAAACCTCAGGGATCACGGTCTCTTTTAATTCTTGGGGCAAATTATAACATGTCAGCAATGGGTAAAATGTGACACTCGGGTACTCTTTCACTATTTCACATGGCACATCTTCTTCATTTGTATGAATTTCAATTCCTCAGGGTGTGCAACTTATAGAGCAGTTTAGTTTACACAATAGGTCGCGTCCAAGTAAACTTACAGTACTTGAATCGCAAATCACAAACTGGTGCTCATCTTCTATTGAACCTATTTCTACAGGGACATGTTCTGTTACAGGGTTAGACAGTTTCTTATTTGCAACTCCTACAACCTGAATTCCTTTTTCTGAAAGGGGCAAATTTGGCATTGGTGCTGTCCAGACAGTGGAACGTGGAGCTCCAGTGTCATCCAAGAATGACACATCATGTCCCATAACGTTGGCATTTACATAGGGATGGCATAGATCTACTTCTAAGGATGCAGCCAACATGCAATTCTCACCATCTGAGCTATCAGCTTGAAAGATTTCTGAAAGTTTCTCCTCACTCAGATCTATCAGGGGAAACTGTGATGCTATCTGATACACATTTGCATTTGCAATCTGGTTCATAGTCTGAGGGGGAACAACCATTTGCTGTTAAGCCATCGGGCTTGTGGTACCAGTAGCTGCTGTTCTGGGGACAAATTCACATTTCGTACTCGGGGTCTTTGAACTCTCTGGATTTGAACCTCATTATTGTCTTGTGCATGAGCGACTCCAACATTCTACACGTGGATATTCACATTAATATAGGGACCCCCCCAATGTCCAACATTTCTGCAAGTATGGCAAGGATTAGTTATCTTCAAAGTTTGAACATCAACAACATTCCCATTCTAATCTACATGAACACTGCATCCTCTATCCCTCGGCTGAACAACATGGGCCACTTGTTGTGGCACACCTTGCATTCCACTAGTATTCACCATCATCTGGGGGCTCTTGTTAACTTTCTGTGCAGCCTTTAATTATATCACCATTACCTTTTCTTTTAATTTCTTCTACTTCAGGTCCAACTCATCACTGCAGTATTTTTCATACTGCAGGATCACATCAATTTTTTTGTTCTGCCAGCAAATCAAGTGCTTCTGAATCATTTTACTAGTGTCTGACATCAATCCTTGCACACACCTGAACACAAAATAATGGATATCTTTAGGTTCTATTGTTCCTATACCACTATGGTGTTTGAAAAATTGCAGCAGTCTTGCATAATATGCATGAATCAACTCCTTTGACTCCTGGACAGTCTTGTCAATTTTCTGCCAATCAATATCTTTCAGGGTCACTTTGTTCTTCAAAAAATAAATGACTTTGTAATACTTTTTCATCAAATCTTCAGATGGTACACCCCTAACTGGATCTTTCTGAGGTTCACAATCATGCTAATCAACATTCACTTTGCATTCAGTCTATAAATCAGTTGAAACAACAATGCCAAACAATGCACTCAAATCCTCCCACAGACATTTTGAAAGTTTCACAAATCTCTCAGTCTGTTTGTAGCATTCCACTGGCTTCTCTCTCAATCTTGGGTAATCATTTATGAATGACAAAATATCACTCCTACTCTAGGGTACATGAACATAACCTCCACCTGGTATTTCTCTCATGAGCATCATTTTTACACTGTCCTCGGCTTGATTTGCTCCTGCCGGAGGCACATTTGGCTTTGCTTTCTTCTGATCTTGTTTCTTCGCCCATCTGCCTTCCCATTTATCTAGAGCTTGCCGTTTGTATGTATGTGATCAATACTTCATTTCAGCAGATCTCATGTTAACTATGTCTTTTGTGCTAAACTCCAATAGGTAACTTCTCTTTAGAGGTTTTGATTTCTCTAAATCCTCATCATATTTCTCTGCTATTTCTTCTAATATCTAATGTGCCTGTCCTGCACATTGTAATGTCTTTGCACATGAATCGCAAATTGTCTTCTGTCTAAATTTCAAATTGACCTGGGTCTAATGTACCTAAAATCAGTTCATTCAATTCTAATTTTAATCTGGATACATTCACTGATTTATCACTCTCAGGGGTCTCCTCTGTCCTCATGTTGCAATTTGTTACACCTGCTGCACCTTGTGGACTAAAATTAGTTAACCAATCTGTTAACTGTTGTGCAGTAAAACCCAGCAAACTGATATTATTTCTCTGTGGTACTTCTTCTCTTGGCTGTCCCACATTCTGCTGAATCAAGGCATTAAAGTATGAGATGCTCCATGGCAAAATAAAAGGTACGCCTCCTTGCAGAGTGCTGCAATGTACATTTTGAATATGATCAAGTCTGAGCATAAAAGGAAGTGGGTTTCTCTGAGGAAACCTTGCATCAAGAATAAATCCTGTCTAGCTTGTCATAAGTTTGGATCTACAAATCATGTAGATGTTAGGGGGTCTAAAAAGAAAGGCACTTCTCTCCATTTCAGAATTATTATAATACTGATCTCTGAGAACCAATTGGTGATATCCAAGTTGAATTAGCTGGTGTCTCAGGAACGTTTGGAAAAATGTTTGCATGGGTATTGTCTTCAAACGTACCTGAAGCATACAAAGGGACAACAGGACTTATGGTCGTGGGAACTGTTAATTCATCTGTCAGGACAGTGCTGTAGCTTTTTACTGTTTGACTCGGGATAGCATTTGGAATTGTCTGAACTTGACTAAACATTGGCATACGTTGATCCAGGATTCAATTTTGCACAGGCAAATTCACACCGGGTGTCTGAACTGTCTGATCTAGATTAGGAATTAGCATAACCTGGTTCACAACTGGGGTTGGTACAGGTTGAACTGTATTAACACTTTGAACTAATTGACTCACACCAGGAACCTGTGTCACAGCATTTACGGGTGTAGATGGCACTACCCGAATCGGGGTCTGTGCAACTGAAGCAGTTGGCACATTGAAGCTTACATTTTGTACTGCTCCAGTTTTGGTTCCTTTCTCAACTGAATGATAAGAAGGCGGATGAATTATCAAAAGCTGATTAATAAATTTGTCATCTGAATTACTCTCATATGTTACTGTCTTTCTATTCTCAGCTTTTGCTGTCTGATCTGCCTTTTCTGTCTTTTTCTTAGTTTTAAGTTTTGTGCTTTAACCTTCTTCATTTGAAATAGCTGGAAACATTCTGAATCCCTCAAGCATGTCGACCTCCACATTTTCTGCTCTGCATCCCATCGAGCCTCTGCAAGTGCCTTAATTGCTTTCTACATTCTTTTCTCATCTTTATTTTCCATTTTCTCTCACTATTTTCTATCACTTCCCAAATGCTAAGGACTTCAAACTGTGTGGGTCTTGGAGGCGGTTTCAATTCATATACTATTCACCTCAAACTAACTAACATTCTCAAATTAAATGTTCTATAATGGGGAAAGTGATTTTGCTCCACTGTTCAAGCAATAAACATGCAGAAAACCCTTTGACAGGTGACACATATTAGCCTGGAGTTCCTTCAGGTGGGACGTCTGTACCCTCTCTTACTGGAATAAGCGCATCTCCTCTCAATGCACTCTTCAAAGCTTTGAAGGACTTCACTTTTAATAAAATTCAATTAATCACAAACCTTTTGATAAAATCAGGAAACAATTTCAATTCCACAATCCTTTTCTCACAATGTTCTCAACCGACACAATCCGGCACAAAATTACATCACACTTCTTTCAGCAGCTGCAGTCTCTTCGTAATTGTCTCTTACGCAATGTCACAGTGGCCAGGCCTCGGGATCTACACGTTTCTCTTAATAGGCCCACCTACAGGCAGTTCCAACTCAGTAGGCTATAATAGCACTGAGTATTGGAATGGCCAGGCAAGGAGAAGGGTGTGGGAAGGGAACAGCGGGGAAGGAAGTCTGTAAAGAAAAGGTTAATGCACAAAGAAATCCAAACAACTATTCTTTGCTTAACTCTTAGTGAGACATGAGATACTGGTAGATGGCACAACAAACATAAACCACAGTCTTGGCTTTACTGCTTAGTGAGAAGTGAGTTACTACTAATGATAGCGGGTACAATGTTTTATCCTCTCCTTGAAAGAAGCTCAGGGGCTGGACTGACTGCACACTCACACCTTCCTTCAGTCACCTGTTCATTCACACATTCATTCTGTAGTCACACAAATTTGTGCCCCCAAAAATACTTGCATTCATTCTTGCGAGTAACCTTTGACATTGGTATGGTAATTGTCGGAAGAACAAAAAGTCTTGATCCCGAGACATCAATTATAGCCAGTAGTGGTAACGGAAACTCAGCCTCTACACCTGTCACGGCCAAAGAAACTGGTTCGCGCAAGTGGTCAATATTTAGAATCAAAGAGATTGAATATACGGAACGCAGGAGGGTGCTCTCCACCTTACCACACAGAGCGAGCTGCTCTGTAAATTCTGCTGTGAATTTCGGGCTAAAGATTGATGCCAGGAGCTGACATAAGTACTGCTAGCCTCTGGAAAAAGATACACACCAGTGTGCCGCTTGGGTGACAGCCAAGCTGCCAGAAGGATCACCAACACCTACCTGGCATCCACTTCAAGGGAGGCGCTGGAATAGTGAGAGGCTTCCACCAGGTGGGGCACCTCTAAATAGAGTTGGCCACAGCCAAGATGGCCACCCCTTGTAGGGCAGCTGGGACAGATCTGCTGGAGCATTTTCATCCTTCACAGGAATCAATGCTCATTGATGCCAAAGGATGTTTGGACCCTGCGACAGGGTGTGGTAGAACCATCAAAAACAACTTCAATACGGACCAATTAAATTAGGCAGTATGACCCATTTTTCCATACAGGGAAAACTCCAGTCAGGAATAAAGTTAAGGGATTTATTACAAACTTAAGCTCAACGTCATGTGAATAACTCTCCCAAAAAAGTTGTAAAGATACAATATCACCAAGGGTTGCCCAAGGCAATGAAATAAATTAAGGCAAACTAACATTGATAAAACTAAACATTCAATAAGGAAAACACAAAATATTAACAAAATCAATTGTGATATAGAAAGTAAAAGTTGCTCAGGCTTAGCAAGCATCAGTCAGTTTCAAATCATTAAGTTATCATTTTCAGCTGAGCAAGGGTAAAACCCTACTATGGCCGAATTAAGGATTAACATGTGTGGGGCAGAAAGCATGCGGGAAAAAGACAAATAGTACAAAAAGGGCAAAAATAAATTGGAAAAAAGAAATCTCGGGCAACAGGGCACTAACTAAGGCGGGCAAAATATAGGTAAAAAGGGAAAGCATCAGCATGTCAGAAGCTCGATCAAGAGTCTTCTCAAGGGGTTGGGGAAAATAATCTCTAAATCTCAGCAGGGTATCTCAAGGGGACAAGCAGATAGGAAGATACCTTTGCAAGGGACTCAACATTCAGGGATTCTTCATCAGCAAGGGTTCTGGAACTCAGGAGATCTGTACATCTGACCAAACTGTATATTAAAGTTAATTTCATTCACTCCAAAAAGCAGTCCTTATTACGTTGAAGGGGCATCATCCAATAATAATCAATCACACGACTCCAGGTTGAAACATTAACTTCCATTCCGAGGTCTGTCATGGGAATCTCATCCATCCATGTAGCTCCAAACAGGATTGAAACATTTTTTATAATTTGTTAGTCCATCTACTCAGGATGTTCTGAACTCAAGGACACAGTTACACTTTCTCTCTGTGTCTAAACAATAAGCCCATTCCTAAAGTTAGTCTTCTCATAGGAGCGAAGTCTGAAAGAAAGCTCATGTTATGAAAAAAATGAATTAGCATTTCCTGCACAGTCATGAAACACAAGACTAACAGGCCTCACTTAGGCTAACGCAAGTGAAATATAACAATACATGTATTTAATACATATTAGCAAACACACTTTTAATGTGCAAATATGAATTCAACATTAATAATACTTCAATAAAATGAATGTTACATTTATTTTAAACAAAAAAGACTCTAATAATGCATTTCAATGGACATAATGCAGGACTACATATCTCTGTTTTTGCACACACATTTGAATCATTAATTATTAGAAATTCAATATTGTTTCAACACATTCTGTTAGTCTAAGGTCTAAATTATAACATCATATCAATTAAATTGTGCAAACATTCGATTTATAAGCGATAACACTAACTTAACAGAATGCACAGTTAAAATGATTTCTCATGGCATTTTTCTAAATTCAAACTATTAGTACTTTGATTACCATAATGCATATTGTGTCACGTATTGTTGACATGAGGGACACCACTAGAATTTTGACTTTATCAAACACATACTTCTTTTAATGAACAACTATATCTCTGGTAAGCTTTTCACACAGCTCCCAACACTGACAGAGTTCTTGGCACTGAAGTAATAGCCCTCGTCACAAACACAGTTCTTGACACAAATGTAACATCAGGCCCCTTTAGGATCAGTTGTGCGATTTGTGTGATTTTGGCACATTAGAAGATGCATTTTGTACAACTTTGATATATCTACTCCTATTTCTTTGTTTGTCTTTATTTTCAACATTTCATGTCTTAATTGTGAAAAGAATGGACCTTACAATTAAGGGAGTTTTTAGAGGTAATGTACCTTACAATATACACATGTCTTTGGTGTGCTTTACTCTCATATTCTTTGGTCCACCCAAGCAAATTAGGCAAAATGTGATGGTCCTGATGAATTGATACAGACCCTTGTGTGGACACTTTCGGCAATAAACATGTTGACCAGTTAATGAACTTTGGGGCTCATGATAACATCTGAGTGCCTCTTCGTTTATAACCTTTAGCATAAACAGCCATGAGGAATACATTTAGCTTTGGATGATCATAGTTCATTTTCAATTGAACTCCTCATGATCCAATTTACTTTCATTAGTTGCCCCACAATATGAAGGGCAACTGTCACAGAGCAACTGCTGGTGGCAAAGTAATTCCCTACACACTGGCAGAAAAAGAATCTCCGCTAAAAAGCCCACCCTGGGGGGCCATTAGGCATTGCAGTGCCTGCTTAGCTCGCCACTTCGATAGGTGAGTGTCTTAATAGCCTATGAAGGATAACTTCAGCGACCTTGGATTCATTTCTAATGGAATAAAAATTGATCTATCAAACCTTTCTAACTGAACTGCTAACTTACCTGAGGGTATGACACATCCAATTCTGTGAGACCTCTGAGCCTCTGACATTTAGATCCTAGCAGATGGAATAATCCATCACAAATGTGATGGATAACCTGTCCACCATCCGCCATATTACGATCCCATAGGATCAAGGGGATCGTAATACGATTGACAGGATATCCATCATGCCTGTGACAGAATATTTCCCTCCGACAGGATGTAAATCAGGTCCTAAGTGTCAAGAACTTCCAGTGCCGGATGACTGTCAAAGTAAAAGGTTAGTGACAGTGAGGAGTCTACGAAAACTTTCATTGGTAGAGTAGAACACCTCTTGTAAGAGAGGATTAGGTGTTAAAGAATTAAATTTAATCCATATTTGGGTGATCCCAGGTCATGTATGTTATTGATAGACCGAAATGTAACATCCCTTTCTGCTTTTCTCTGTCTAATTCCTGACACCGTTAAACCTACTGTCAGCAGCACAATATCAATTTGAATTGGGAACCACTGCATATCATGGTAAATGTGCGTAATCCCTTCATTAAATGACATTGATATATTTTCCCAAATTGTCCAGAGATAAAAAAAAAAGCTAGCTACTGCTAACTAGAATCCCTCTAAATCAATAAATGCGTGGCAAAGGACATTGACAAGATGGGTTTAGTTACAGTGTCCTATTCCAGTGCCTTTAACCTGACCTCCTTTCACCCCTCACGAAGGCCAAAAGTGGCAGCAGCTTCTAATGCTGGCAATGAGTTTCCATTATGCTCAGTGGACAACATGGGAAAAAAATATTTATTGTAAGGTACAGTTTGTGAAGTGATTTACTGCCAGGAGCTTTAAATAAATGTGTGACAATTTAAATCAGTATGCTCATTCGTTAACATTATTTATCTGTATTAGTCTAACTGAAAGCTGATGAGTGACAATTAGCAGGGCTGACACCTTCAGTGATGACCTAGATGTGAAAATTCAGATAGCAGTAAAAAAAATAATTAACACCTCCAAAGGAAAGTACAAAACATCCACGTCCAGATGTAAGCACTGACACTCTGCAAAAGTAATCTGATTTTGCAAACCAAACAATGTACTATAAGGTCAGTTTGCAAATTCACCATTCTCAGAGGCGTCGCAGAACGTCCTCTTGCCTTATTAATATTCTTTATGCAGGTTGGGGAGCATTATCCTGATAATTGTCAACTCTTATCTGTGGAGAAGCTTATTTAGGTACATATACATATATATATGCCCACATAAATCTATTTTTACATTGCGGGAACCTTTCCTTGTGGTAGCTTAGCAGCGCTGGTTGTCAACTAATCTCCCTGGCCACACTCCTAAGATGTCAGAACCCCTCACTGTTAATAAAGAAGATGGTTCACCCCTCAACACTTAATTACTCTCACACATGACTGTCTAGTCCTAGTCCATTTCCCACTCAGTGGCAGACAGAGAGCTGAAACTGCAGTCTCTTTCCACTTAAACTTGAGCCTGAGACTACTTTCACTGAATGATGCCGTAACCTGCCCGATTGTCAGGCATTAGTCCCAGCAGACTCGATGTGGTGCTACCATGTTGGAAATGAATTGCTGCACCATCACGAGGCAGGGTGAGAATACATGTGGCATACTCAGCTTTGTTTACAGGGTATAACAATTAAATAGACTTGTTCCTCCTCTAACAACATTTTTGTTATTTTATTCATCCTGAACCTATTGTGTCATTTTGAAATTACTGAAATAATTGTTATTTTGATGATGTTACTTCCTGTGATGTTATGAGGGTCAAGGGTCATGTGATATCACTTCATATTATCCAACTGGGGTGTGTGGATGTGTGATGTTACTTCCTCTGATGTAATCACAGGTCAAATTTGATTATTTGATGTCCATGGTGCTGTGTGAGCGATGTCTGTGGTGCAGCGGAGAAAACGACTGATACCTTTGACGTCACAATGTTGATCTACATGTAACCATAATGAAATTATAATGTGTGATTTAATGATTTACTAATGTGAAAGTGGTGCACTTGAAGTAAATAATAAGGTGCATTCACTGTAGAATTAGAGAACATATGTCTGTGGTATAACCACATTAAGTGAAATGTTACCATTGATTATGTCTTTACAACCATTCTTATGTAGCTAGAGAATGTTTACCTTTAAAACGATAATGATTTTCATAACATGTGTGCATAAATGTTGTTGGCTAATGCTGAGAAATATAATTCTCCACCATATTCATTTACATGGATTAACAGTTTTATTGTGTTTGTATTAATTGTAACACAGAGTTTAAATGAGAATGTAAGTGACTTTTTTTTATGCAAAAGATGGCATGCTTAAAGTAAAATGAACTAAATGTACACTTTTAATTTTGTGTTAACTTAGCTGTGTTGGGCCTACTAGAATTTCAATAAATGTGAGCAACTGTTTTCAATTTCTGTTAACATGTCATTTCATTGCAGATTGATTTCAACATAGAAATGTTAGTTTAGCAACAGATGTCTATTGTCTTACGCATAGAGACCGAGCAACCTTGGATAAGGTGCATGGTGAGATAGATAATGTGAAGACTGCCACTATTCTTAATGTTGCAAAAGTCGTGCAGGAGACCAAGGACAGTCACCTTTCCAGGACGGTCTCGGGAATGCAGGAGAATGTTCCAAGTTTGTTGTGTAATGTGAGGAGACTACATCTTGTGATCGCCTGATTCTTGGGGGTTACCAATGGACTAATCATTATTTCAACTAGGACTTACACTGATCGATTTTAGGCAGAAGACTAATTCCCTTGGAGAGGAGAGGTACAGACCTCTATTCCCCTGCCACACATTTGCCCAATGCTTGCTGAGAGCTACTCAGACTTTTACTAGACCCAATGAGAAGAGTCTTGACCGAGCTTTTGACATGCTGACACCTTCCCTTTTTAGTTGCTTTTTGCCTTTTTTAGTTAGTCTCTTTTTGCCCCAAATGTCCTTTTTCCAGGCTCTTTTTGCCCTGTCTTTCCTTTTTAAATTTGTCCTCATGTCCTATAAATAGGGAGAATTCCCATGGGTCCTAGCTAGCTTAGTTAGATGATCTTCACTTGCAGTAATGTGTAAGAGGAATATTCAGCGTTTATTCTCCGAAAACCAAATTTTGCTGTTGATATTCTACATTGCAGTGATTGAGTGTTTAGTTTGCCCTATGCTAATCCGTCTTAACTTCTTTTGTCATTTCGGTCGCCCTATGAGGTTTCTGTTGCTTTACAACTTGTTTTTGAGAATTGTTTACATTTAGCTGAGCATAAACTTGTAATAAAACCCATTAACTTTATTTCCGATTTGGGTTTCCATTGTGTGGCCAAATTGGTCATACTATAAATGAATTCCTGATTGTTTGCATTGTTAAAATTATTCCTTAACTCTTGCTAGGATGCCAACATACAGAAAATGCTCCACCACCTGCAATGCTGTGGCCTATGCTGTACCTGTTTTTGTGTGGGTAGGAATGTGTATATTTCTATCCACTTCTCCTACAAATACAGATACAAAAAAGCTTGTTGTGCTTGCATTCAGTTGCAACCAACCTAGCCATTTCCGTGAGAAATTGTCATTGGACATTGTACTTTTATGACACATGCAAAGATGTGCTCTGGAGATTCCAAAGATATTCTTTTAATCACAGGGCCGGTTGGAAAGTGTTGAAGTCAGAGGGCAGGGTCTTCATACAAGAGTCTGTTGCCACTCCGGTATAAGGTAAGTTCTTTATTATATGCTAGGATCTTAGTCAATAGCAACGTCAGATGAGTCCTGCCAGGGCTGCATCCTCCCTCCCGCTGCCCCTATCTCCTAGATTCCAAACCACACCACACACCAACATTCCAGTACATCATTCACTCTCAGTATTCCATACACCAGCCCAGGCACAGAGGAAACAGGGGCACACAGGATACTACCCACCTCCCTTTCTTATGAACTATAAGACAGAGAACAGCCGTTTCCTTGCATATAAAGTACAATCATTCACAATAATTCAATTTCCAACATGCCTAGCATACCCAAAAAAACAGCAAACTGTGAAACTCTCCAGTGTGCAAGCCAATGCACAAAGACAACAGTGTTTGTGAGTGACATGTCAATGGCTTAAGTGTGAAATTTTGAGTGACATTGTTTCGTGAGCAAAAAAAGGCACTTGTGGTCATGTAAAGATATTGGGGGTGATTCCAAGATTGGCGGGCGGCGGGAGCCGCCCGCCAAGCGGGAACCGCCAGAAGACCGTACCGCGGTCAAAAGACAGCGGTGGTCATTCTGGGTTTCCCACTGGGCTGGCGGGCGACCGACAAAAGGCCGCCCGCCAGACCAGCGGGAAACACCCTTCCACGAGGAAGCCGGCTCCGAATGGAGCCGGCGGAGTGGAAGGGGTGCGACGGGTGAAGTAGCACCCGTCGCAAATTTCAGTGTCTGCTAAGCAGACACTGAAATTCTAAGTGGGGCCCTCTTACGGGGGCCCCTGCAGTGCCCATGCCATTGGCATGGGCACTGCAGGGGCCCCCAGGGGCCCCACGACACCCCATACCGTAATCCTGTTCCTGGCGGCCGAAACCGCCAGGAACAGGATGGCGGTATGGGGGTCGGAATCCCCATGGCGGCGCAGCAAGCTGCGCCGCCATGGAGGATTCCCCTGGGCAGCGGAAAGCCGGCGGTACACCACCAACTTTCCGCTTCTGGCTGCGGCTGTACCGCCGCGGTCAGAATGCCCAAAAGAGCACCGCCAGTCTGTTGCCGGTGCTCCCGCGGACCACGGCCCTGGCGGTTTTTACCGCCAGGGTCAGAATGACCGCCATTATGTTCAGAACATATTCACTTTTGTGATGGTCTAAAATGGGATTTAAAATTCATGAACCAGCTAGCAACACTTAGAAGTGATGAATACATTGGTACAGCAGACCTTATCATATCGGCCAAATCGGTTCATCCCTTGTTATAGACCAAGAAACTCCTAGCACTCTCTATTTCTCTTGCTCTTTCCATCTTTCAGCGACTCGCTAATTCTCAGTTGCTTTTCTCACCTCTTCCTCTCCATCCCTATACATCATTCTTTCATCTTTTCCCTTTGTCTCTTGAACCTCCTCTGCCCTTTCTCTTCTTCAGTTGTCCAACGCTCATCTTAGTCTGGATTTCCCTTTAACACTCAATCTTTTCTATCTCTCTGTACCATGCTCCCAACCCTTCATTGTCCATCTGGTTCTCTTACCCTCTACATTCTTAGCCCTCCCTCACCACCCATTTCATCTCTCCCCGCATTTGTCACTCCCTTTCTCCTCTTACATTATCTTTCCACTTCTTCTCTGTCTCTTCCCTTTAAACCACTTTTCCTGCTCTTGGCAAATCATGTTCACATTTAGTGGTCCTGTTATTTGCAGTATGAGAACCTAATTCTTATAAAATGTTTATTTGCTAAGCGACACTGTAACAGGAAAAAGCTAGGAGTCCTTTGCAAGCAGCCCCTCACTTTTTAACCTACATCGTGTTGCATTCTGGGGCTCGTAGTTTAATTTTTTCAGTTCCAGTTTAAATGCCCTATGAGCAAAGTGACATTGGCTAAAATGCCATGCTGAGGTGTCACAGATGACATAGCCAGTAGAGAGCTTTTTAAACTGAGGAAGCCCAATTCACATGCATTACTGTGACCTCTAACGGCATGAAAAATGGTTAAATGGAAGACATGTGGCTTGAATACTAGGTTTGGCTGATGTTTTCTCCTATGACAGGTTAGATATGTGTACTTGCAGTCACTGGTTGAGGTAAACGGGCTTTGGGTTGTGCAGACAGATCAATGTGATTAAAGGCATATGTGGGAGAGCATGGTTCCCCATGTTTCTTTCTTGTATGAACCCTGGCCTCTTTCTTCATTATAGGTTTAAAGCGACTCCGATTTGGTTGTTCACTGGTACAACAGGATTTAGAACAGCATCACCTGCTGTTATGATGTATGCTGAAAGCTTGAGGTAAAGAAAGACTGTGACTGCTTCCTGCAAACTATGGACTTCAGAGGATCATATTTTACAATTTATTATAAAAGCTTTTCTGGTACCAAATAACAACATATTTATAGCCCATATACATCTGGTACAGCTTCATGGAAATGCTCAGTGCTGAGTAGCATATAACAAATGAAGTGACTGTTGAAAGCGTGGCTAGGCAACCTGCAGCTGAGAGGCCTCAAATGAGTCCTGCCCAACCCAGTCGATGTGTCTCCAGAGGGACTATGTTGTCTGTAACCGTCTCATGATCAGTCAGGACAAGAGCAGGAACCCCTCTTTCAGGGCAGTGGAAAACGTGCATGTGAGTGCCTGTTCAACTGCACTGGATCCTCTTCCCAGTTGGAGCAGTAGGAGGGCCAGTCAGACCCAAGGCAATATCTTATGAGGCCTGGCTAAGAGAGGCCTAGACGGTGAGCAGATAGGCAATTATACCAAAACCTCTATCTGGCCTCGCTGATAAGCCACTTACCACTGAATAACCACAAGAGCCAGGCCATGTTGAGACACTGCAACATACAGCTCAACACTTTAATTGACCTTCTGTGACAGGCCTGACAGGTGCCATTCACTTTGTGGCAATCTCAGACATTGCTGTAGATTTTACTGAAATGTGAAAACATTACCGCAAGTGCATTAGTTGAACAATGTGGTATTTGGCAGGGCTGCCACATCTGCACACTCACAATAACACTATACAACATGTATGCATGCAAGACATACAGTACCTGTCATACAGTCACATGATATGTCATGGAAACCACAGGCTTTCTTTGACAAAGAGTTCCCCCTTCATCGTTAAGGCTACAGATTTAAGGCACATAACAAAAAAAACTGAAACTTCCTTGTCCAGACACCAACACAAAATCTGTTGTCAACACACTTTCTTCATCTTCCACACTGCACCACACACTCACACACAAAATGGAGCCCAGCATTTCAACACTGCCCACACCCAGTCACCAGTGCTTTAAATGGAAATATTAAAGTGCAGGTACTCACGATTTAGAGTACCTGTTTGATCCTCAAAAGTGCTGGTACTATCCCATTAAATGTTTTGCAACAGGGCTGAGAAGTGCAGGTACTCTCTGTATCAAATTACAGAGCTGCAGGTACTCAGTACCAGACAGTACCTCCCATTTGAAGCACTGCCAGCCACAATTGCCGACCAAGTGTGAGGTCAAAACAGTGCTTAATCTGCATCGATTACCATGCTCTCTGGAACCTGCTCCAGAAAAAATAAGGGTGTTTTCCAAATACAATGATGACGCATACTCAATGATTATTAACACAACACGATAATCAAACAGTAAAGCAGTTCAGTGATACAAACACTAAAACCAGATCATGTTAGCAGGTAAATAAGTACTCACCTACAACACATTAGAGCTACATCAAACACTACCATTCAAAGACAACACTGACAGACTCATTTATACACAAACGGGATGAAAAGCACCAAAAGACAATCACAAACACACTCAGCCTCCTGTAGCACACCCCTGACAAATCTTCCTATATCTACAGAAAGATAACAGGTACCAGAGCACACTCAGGCAAAACTTGGGGCTATACCCATGTTAACGTGTCCTTCTATGTCAATTTATACACATTAGGACTCGTTTTAGGCCGATGAATCTTTGGACCCAGTGGTGAGACACCGTAAGACGAGGTAACTGATCAATATGTCAAGCAACATATCAATAATATCATCAACATATATCACCACAATATATTTCAATTTAGACATTGATTAAAACTGTCGGCGCGACCATGACCTTCCAGCCATGAATAACCACACCTTTATTGAAGTTTTGTGAATTTTATTCCCTATTGATTACAATCTAATAGCAAATGTATTAATCTCAAAACCAAAAAGCAAAAGAGCATAGTCCCGATATGGCAATTGTGATAAGATTTTGGCAATGCGAAGATGACAAACATTAAACCACTAATATATAATATAAACACAAATCAAGTACGTAGAACAGCATATACATCTCAGTTCAGCATAGCACAATGTCAGTCACGTTCGTTGCGTCAGTCAGGGTGAACCCTAGTCTATCCACTAATTAGCATCAGCATGTTGGACTTCATGCAAAACAATTTAGAACATCGATTTGGAAAACATCTAACTAAGGTCTTCTAATCAAAAATACAGCAGTTGGTACCTAGAAAGGAAAAGCAAATGGACAAATTACAAGAGCAACTGTCATAATTACCTTCCTCGGAATGAGTCAGCATACAGGTTCAGACTTCGTCTTCAGGACATCAGTTGGATCATCGTCAGTCTATCTAGTCTAAGGGCAGGGGACACTTCCCTCATAAGGAAGAAAGTGTAATGGGGCTGTCCATGGATGAGGATGGTTTATTAAGTCTCAAGTCACCAGACAGAGTGACAGAGTTTCTGGATGCAATCAATATAATTCCCTACCTAGATCTCTCGAGTCTCCTGTGTCATGGGTTTTTATCCCCTTTTGGCAATACCTTCCCCCAAAATTCTATTGGACAGTCGCTTCAACCCACTATCTTTAACCTATGAAATTATACATTAAGTAATGTACTTGTCATTTCATGATAATTCATAACATTTTGATTGGTCTTCGCAATTGACGTTTTTCGTAGGTGGCACATCCGGGGTTACTTCATTCTTTGGCACGTTCTTCAGGTCAAAAGTTCCCTTTTCCATGGTCGAATGTCCTTGAAAGTTTCCATATTTGTTGCAAAACGTATAAAACTTATACTAAAGCAGCTAGCATGCGGATGGGAAGAAACCTAAGTTTGATACATAAAACAAAGGAGAGAACACATGCTGGGTCATGGTCTTTTGCGAGTCAGCACACTGGAGAAACAGAAAAATATGCTTTAATATGAGAGCTACACAGCTAATTCTTCGACTCACGCTAACTTAAGGCTTATGGGTTCTAATAAATGCAATCTTCGTAAATGTTAATGTATTCAATTAATCTTAATATAAGCAATCATTTCTTATAATTGACATTAGTATATGCATACAATAATTCTCTTCTATTATAAGTACGTTAGAATACATTTCAAATGAATAATATTTTTATAACTATCAATGCAGTATTCGTTAAATATAAGCAATTCACATCTAATGTATGTAATATTTAAACTACGCTCTCTCACCCATAATACCAGAAAGGACTACATTTACCCACATTTGAACTTTACTGGATACTTACCCATGGAACCTCTTCAAACATGGTATCTCTTCTTCTCTACATTGCACCCATGGGGAACTCCCCAAAGTAACATCTCACAACAGTCTACTACTCTTCCTCAATTTAGAAGTGTACTGCAATAATATCTCTCACGGTGGGTACTGCTCTATGACACTTCGACACGCACAGTCAGCACATATCAACACAAGAACACACAGATGGGTTCTACACTCTCTTTCACAAACTGCTAACTACACTCCATATGGAGGCAAACGTAAACGCTTGCACTGTTTTAGCAAAACAATTTACAAGTGGGTAAATTAAATTCCGCAAACTGTCTTGCAATATAATCATTAAGCACACCACAATCATTAACATAAACTGTAATTTCCAAACAATAGAAGAGAACTTACAAGAAAACCTACTAACCTGACCCTTGCATTACCAATAAAGTGTATATGGCAGATGTCAGTATACAAGAATCACTAAACAAAGTGGTCCCCAACCATCCAAATCTCCCACTAGTAGGAAATAATGCATATTGCTTAACACAACCACAAATAATAATTCAACGTCCATGAACCCTAAATAATCATATTGATTAATTGACGGAAGGTCATGTTTTATCTTCTCATTTGGACAAATGCCAGGCAGGCGATTTTTTCACATGAATTCAGGACACAGTATATCCTCGAACAACACAGTCTAATTTCTATCTCCTGATAGTCCTACCTCTCTTTCTAAACTAGAGTCCAAGGCACACGCCTGAAATAATACACAGTCTGTGTACATTTTTTAAGAGTTTCTTGTTCTTGAACGTATTCTTGGAAAATTCTCTTATGATGTCTCACAATCCCAGCAAACAGGTGTTTCGTCAAGCAGCAGTATCCCTAAAACTTCATCAAAGGTAATAATAACATAAAGATACTACCATTTTAATGCGATAAATACAAATGACTGTCTTCAGAATATACTTTCACCACCGTAACCAAAACACGGTTCTGTGTAATTCACAATTCATCCTACAAGTGGAAACCCATGCTCAATTAAATTTCACAACATGGTCCTGTGACACACAACATATAATCATGATGATAACATTCCTGAAGAAATAAAAATATACTACCAACAGTGAGCAAGGCTGTGAAATGGAGAATCTTAATTAAAACCGAAAAATTAAACAAGTGTAAAGAGACCAAAGAGACCGAAAATTTTGGTGCCCCTACTGGACAAATGGCATGCACCAAGTGAAAACATCCAAAAGCATGTAAGTGTAACCCATTGTATGAACACCTTAGGAAAACTACTTACCTAAATCGTGTGTATCTCTGACATTCTTAATGTCCTTGTTGATTAAAAACATCAACCATGCTGTGTCACAGAGCACATACGTCAAAAACAATATATATAACCAACATAGCTCAATGAATATTATAATGACCATATTCAAAACGCAATACTTTCAAAAGAGGACTAAGTGGAGCGGTCACCAATTAAATCTATATAGCACAATGCATTGCAATTTGCAGTATAAAGCAATAAACAGCAACTCCAGTCTTGTTCCTGAACGATGTCAGCAATAAATTCACATTGTGGAAAAAAACAAAATATTAATCATTGTAAGGTACAATTCTATCATCCTTTTAAGCCCGATAAGGTGCTCAACCACAATGAAAGTTCAATGCACATACATGTGCAATCGATTCTACAACACACCAGTGCTTAAACTCACCTGTCTTGTGGTACAGTATTATAACACCAATGTGTTTAATTGTTGAAAAAGAGTTCAACCTTGTGTGACAAGACTCCTATAGTAAAAAATTAAATCAGTGAGACTTTACCTTTTTCTTTTGTGAACATGATTCTCTTTTATTTTTAAGTTACCACAATTTTCATCTAGTTATGATTTAATTTGTAGAAAAGTACTTCCATTGTGCCACTGTGGATTTTGTAGGCTTTATATTTCCTACAAAATGCTTTAAATGAACAACATGAAAGTTAAGGTTATTTTGGATTGGCCATATCCTCAAAATGTGAGAGATATTCAGTGCTTTTTCGGATTTGTTAATATTTACTGTTGATGTATTCCTATCACTCTTTTCACCAGACTGCTAAACTCAATTCAGTTCCAGTGGCCTGAAGAAGCAAATGAAACCTTTCAAATCCTTATGAAGCATTTCCACACAGGGCCAATACTGTAACATCCAGATCCCCAACAACTATACTTTGTAAAAGTGAATGCTTCACGTATCACCCTTGAAGCAATTATGTCCCAATGGCATCCAAAGACAGATCAGTTACACCCTCCAGCCTATTATTCCAGAAAACTAACACCACAGAACTGAATTTTACAATTTCATATAAAGAGCATCAGCTATTAAAACAACCTATAAAAAATGGGGGTACTATCAGTTAGGGGCAACAACTCCAGTCACCGATCATCAAAATGTTATTTTCTGCAAATCTGCTAAAGTGTTAATAGCATAACAACTGAGATAGTCTTTATTCTTTATGAAGTATGATTTGTCATCACTTTTAAACCAGGATGTCAAAATGGAAAAACAGATGCATTATCAAGAAATCAAACTCCTGCTTTATCTGTAAAGGTTGAGTATTCCATGGGAATAATTCCAAGTGCAAGAATAATTGAAACAAATTCTAAATATCAAGATCCAAGCATTATAGAATTAATAAAAGAGAAAATAATTTCTGACATCATTGCTCAATAGGTGGCAAAAATGAAAATGGAAAATTCAAATATGGTTTACTGTGGTTTATAAGGAGTATTTATGTCCCTACTGTTGAATTGCTGTAAAATACATCATCAGGTTCTCCATGAAACCCATAGTTCCCTTTCCATTGGCCATTTGGGAATAACTAAGACTAATTAAAAGACTTTTCTGGTGGGAAGGGTTAAGAATAGATATACAATAATATGTGCCTACTTGATACACCAGCATCCGAACAAATAATGAAGTCTATTGGTAATTTAGATCCCCTTCCTAATCTACCACATCCGCAGCATACTTTTTAAGTAGTTTTCATAGTTGAACTGCACACTGATGATTTATTCATACTGTTTTCGGTGGTGGTGGGCCTATTTACAAAGATACCAAATGTTATACCAGTCATGGGCAATTCTGCAGCAGCTATACCTGGTGAATTGTTTCTACAAAATATTGTGTGCCTTCTCGGAATACCCTTAGTAATAATTTCAAATCAAGGATTTCAGCTTATCTCTCCATTTTGCAAAATTATAGGGTCACAAATCTGACTTTCTTCGCCATACCACCCACAATTTGATGGCCTACTGAACAAGTACATTAGGATCTAGCACATATCTATTATATTATTTTCAAGAATAGACAACTTAGATACAACAACTATGGTTGGCAGAATTATATCATAAAAAGTCAGTTCCTGCTTTACTGAATCATTGTCCAGTTTTTTTGTTCTCGAGGGCATCATCCCCAATCTCTTTCAGATCAAGTATTTACATCTATGCCGTTGGTGGAGGAAAAGTGTCATTTAATTTCTGGTCTATATGAGGAGACTAAGACAGCCTAATTGAAGGCCAAAGAACAGTGTCAGAAATATGCAGAGAAATATTGTCTTAATACCCAACTTACTAGCCTGGTTATTTACTTTGGCACTCTATGAACCCTTGGCATGAAAAATGAACATTTCAAATCCCTCTTATTGGTCCACTATTTATCACAAAACTAATAAGTGATGCAGTTGTAAACTTTGCTTTATCACCATCAATGATGATTCACCCAGTCTTTTGTGTGGCTCTAGTAAAACGGATGAAGAGGCAACTTGCCTGGTGCAGCCTCCTTCATCTTTTGTAGTTATGTTCCTATCAAGAATGTGAAATCAAGATTTTGGGGTACATTGAGGAACACTGCAATATTTATCAGACTGAAAGGAAAATGGTGCAGAAGAAAAATCTTGGGAACCAGCTACACATATTCATGGATCTAGGCTGGTAAAGAAATGTCATGATTCTCAACCAAACAAATGTAGCGGAGGGACTGTGCCTAGAGTGGGGAGGCAGTTGGGTAGTATTGTCAGGAACATCAGTACAGTGTACATCACTTCTGGTAAGAGTAGAATAAGTTTGCCACAGGGGTTAATCAGGCTAGGTGGCCACAAGCTTGATGTATGTTGACAATTTCTTACATTTAGTTATCAGAGCATGCAAATCCTGAATACTGTTTTCATGTAATTAATATCAAATACAGATTTTAGAAAACATTCTATAATTAAAAGATGGAAGCCACAATGGATCGTGTTTGGTGCATCTTTTCCAAACCAAGATGTCACTCAACAATGAGATTCACATTCTAACCTAGAAGAAAAGTGAATTAGAATTGGACCATCACTGAATTCTAGTATACCAAACCACTGGAAAATCTTGCTTCTAAATGTCTGTTTTAAGCCTGCTCGTGTCTCGCTCAGTGTGAAATCTTGATAGTGTTATGATCCTTCCTGGAGTATCTTCTTCATAGTAGAAGTTGAATTTGTTCAATGGAACTGATTGTTGTTGGAGTGCTACGATCTGAGTCTGTATGGATGTGAACATCTCTTCAAAGGTGTATTAGTTTCATAGTGGATTGGATTCACCTAAAGTTACATTTTCATCTGTGGAGTTACAATACCTATGGTTTTCAGAACGTACTGTAAATTCAATATTAATCACAGTAGTTAAAGGATTAGGTTCTGCATGCTTATATCATCACATTGCGGAAGGGTTAGACATAGACTAACATTTCATATTATATGTTGTTGGCAAACCATTTATTTCCACAAGCATACCCATCTACAGGATGATGCACAACACAATTTAGACAATATGAGATAGCTCATTTCAGAAGTCTATATTGTAAATATTGTTTGTTTATTCTCTTCAGGATATGAATACATGAGGCTAATCCATACTAGTTCCAAGAGAGGATGCTATGCAGGGATGTGTGTCTTTCCCAATTCCCCTTTCCTCCTGTGTTCTTGGGTGTGAGTTTTTATAAGGTGGGTGAGGCACAGCCCGCAAAAGGACTGATGCCAGGATAATACACATACCCATCATATGATGGCAGAAACTCAAGTTGGTAAATATTTCTGCTACATACACTGGATCCCTATTACCTCAAGGTTATTATAATGAGGTTTAAAACGCTTTTGAGGTCCACAAGATCAATAAACAAAAATCACAGGAGAAAGGCAATTTTACAACAATAAATAAAATGATAAGCAAAATCTTTAAAAATGTTGCAGTTTAAAAACATTCGTAGCTCAAACATCATATTCATTTAGAGCAATAGAGAAGCAGTACAGGGCAAATAAATAGGATATGTTTTTTAAAGACTTCATTTATAATTTTCTAGAACAAAACAGGCACATGCTTCAAAACCCACGGGGGGATATTGCATAGCAGTTATCATTACATCAGAGATTAAATGAGGGGGCACGAACAGATTCATACATTGACATGGTACATGGATCAAGACCAATCAAGCAGGGAGATGATGGCTGTAAAATAAAGTACAATGGGACCACTGCATGGGCTGGGAGCATTATAACACAGATTGCATTAAGCCTTCAAAGAGACAAGTACAGGAACTCAGCTTTGATTGTCTAACTCGAGGGATAGATAGAAAATAGTTTCAGAGAGGTTGCCAAATATCCTTAGGCGTTGCAGAGGGGGGCTGAAGTGTTGCATTGGTACCCTTTCTCATGTCGCAGTGGATAATGCTAGTTAGCCAGGCATCCACAGTAGGATGGGTGCCACTGCCCCATTGTAATGCTATCCCTCTTTTAGCTAACAGCAGCACCATGGCAGTAAATCTACTGACGCTCTTTGGAATGTCGGCTACGTAGCCCACAAGTGCCAAAAGGGGGATCAGGAGGAGTCTCAGTCTCTGTCATAAAGGAAAGATTTTCAAACAGCCCATTTCAAAATGTAAATATACGTGGCCATGCCCGTGTCAAGAGGGAAAAGTCTGACTCCATGGTGCTACATTTAGGGCATTGCAAGGATTTTGCAGGGTCAAGTTTGGTCTCATACTAGGAGTGGTATACACGCTGTGTAAAAATGTGAAATGGAGGAGTTTGCACTGGTGATTAGAAAGACCAACTTTGTTTGCGTGCCACAGTTGGAATATTCTTTGTCTAAGAGAAGGTGGCCCCGGTCACTTTCCCACTTTGTCTTAATTTTCCCATCATGTGTCTATTTCAGGCTCAAGCACGTGTGATAGAGTTTTGAGACCAGTCTTCCACCTTCTGCATCTGATATAAGTAATATCAGAGTAGTGAAGTCCTCTGGGGCCATGGGGTAGGAGGGGATGAGTGCCCGCCGGGTGTTGCACATGCACAATAAAGAGGTCCACGTGTGAAGCATTTGCAAATTGGGTGTCATAATAGGATATGTTTTAAATCTTGAGCACCATAGTTACAAAAATGACATATCATATGCTTCTTGTACAAGCGTGATCAACTAGCAGTTAGAACATTTAGCGGTAAAATAGCAAAGCGTAAGAGGGACCAAAAACGTCTAACACCATGTTCAATATCCCATGTTAAATGCGACTGTAGCATTCAATATCACCTTAAATTGACATTGTTTCCCACAATAATCAGAATTTCTGCAAAAGCTTAGGTTAAGAGAGGTATGTTTAATAAAAGAGTTTAAATGCTGCTGACACCAGGAATATACACACTCCTAGTGTAAATCAAACATGCTTAAAGTATAAATAAACTTTCTGTAAAATAGACACGTTTCTCTTGGTATTTCAAAGATGTCTGTGCTCATGAGGTGCCTTAAGAATATCTCTTAAATTCTCAGCAGCCTAAAACCCCAAAGAATAACTGCTGCAAGCCCTTGCACATACACACTCTTTAACCCCAGCTCTAATCTGTTTACAGAAATTGCTGCATGAGCGTTAAACCACATAATTTTCTCTGAAGTAGCCCTTCTGTCTTGTGTACAAAATCTTATGATCTCACTTCGATGAATGTAATTGCAGTAGGGTTGAAGGGATTTTTGCCCTATATATCGAAAGTAGGTGCGCAAAATGCAATTCCCCCACAGCATTGTAAAAAGCCTTTAGTATGTTGGCCTGTGTTTTTGGCCTTACTTATGCTGTGGAAAATGTGATCAGAATCACTCAAGCTACTCGACATCATTTTCTCCAAAAAACGATATGACTTCGCAACCTCTAATTACCTTCACCAAAGTGCCAACTATAGTTTGGTTATTTCCGAAGCTTTGTGTCCTTAAATATCAAATCTTACATTTAGAAATATTAATTAGCAGAAAGTGTGTACTCACAAATGTTTGCAGAGCCAGTGGTCGGCTACTCAAGCCCTTAGACGTGAAGTTCAGGACCACAATATCACTTGCATATAGCAAGCAAAACACTGATCGAAAGCTGCATAAAGTTGAGCACCTCTGATTTTCACATAGTTATCAGTTAAAAGTTAAAGAGTGTAAATATTATCTAATGTGGAGTGATTTTTCCTAAAGCCAAACTGCTCTAAAGGGTTAACCCTTTGGGTCCCACGCAGGAGTGTAAGTTTCCTGAATACTTTTCACAAAGATTTTACCTACGACATCTAGGAGGGCAATTTGTCTATAGTTAATTGTTAAGTTACAACTCCCCATCTTATGTAATGGAACAATAAGTGCTTTAGTGGGTAGGGAGGAGGGTGGAGAGGGCGAGCAGAGGGAAGTGGGGAAGGGATACCTAGAAAAAGAAACGCTTGAGAAAGGGGGAGCACTAAGCACATAACACAAAGTGGAAGTAGCTATATCACTGGGAAAAGAAGAGTTTTGGTTTCCACTGAGGTGAAATTTAATGGGACCCTGCTATACTATAGCTCTTCCATTTTTCTCCTCGGGGCTGGAGCCCTACACCAGGCCATCACCATTCACGATCTCTCTCTATTTCTCTCTCTACACCCTCTCCCTTCACTAACATAAACCCAAATCCACCCAGACTTGCGACTTCCCTACCTTTTTTTCCTTTTCCGGTCAACCTGACAACACCACCACCAGGAGAACCATCAACCGCTGGGATTCTTGGGAAAGAAGAGAGAGAGGAGGTCATCAACATATAAAGACCACAGACAGAGACTGTTACGAAAGCACCTGCACTTTAAAAAAAATAAAACCCACTTATTTTCAATCACCAACCTGAGTTGTCTCATTGATCCCTATCACTACACCCACGGCCACAGCTACCTCCCTAAGTTCTATCCATTTCCAGTCAAACGCATCTCTTTTCACCCTCTCCTTTAAATGTCTTCTTTTAAGGAGAGTTAATAATTTCACTCCTTTCTCTGAGAAAGAGGAGAGTTGCGTTCTCACTAGTCTATGTATTTCTTTACTTAAGACAGAGACTGCCTGGTGTGTGGCTTTAAAATGGACGTACTTCTTTATCTTTAAACATCCCGACTTACAAGCTGTCTCATGGTGTGAGTGTATAAAAGAAGTACATTGGCATTCCAAGATTCCCTGCAATTCATAACCTCTTCCAACAGACCTTTCAATCTAATTATTCAGAACCTGTCTCCAAAAAATTCTGGCTGATGATTTCCCAAAATTTGTTGTATCCCTGCTGAGCTTCCATGGACCCACCAAAAAAGGGCAAAAATCTATTAAAAGGGAGATTATTTTATGATCACTGAGTGAGTCATTAATAAAAGTAATTTCTAATATAAATACTGAGTATGGTGGTGTAAAATAGCCAATTATAGACCCCCCAACCCTCCCATGATGCCGTCTTATGAGTAAAATGAGCCGGGGAATTACAGTCAATTCTACCATTTATTATTTAACACTCACTTTTTCTAAGTAGGTCTAATAGTAAGAAACCTCTGTTAGAAGTTTTTATACATGCAGGAAAGCATGCCAGGGCAATTCTTAAAGCTTTTTCTTTTTCTAAATCCATGAATAGACTAACAGCATAGCTAAACACTTTACAGTTCAACTCCCTGACTAATAGATTCTGTTTCCCATCTACCTGGTCTGCCACCTTATTTATGAACGAGAACAAGGCAGGAAGAAGGGAATTATACACAGTGCCAGGAGGAATAAATGCATTTACCGATAAAATTAACTCTTCCGCGAGCTTGTCCTACCCTGGGCAAACAATTACTGCCTTGAACAGATTCAAGGGTTCCGTTAAACCACAATATCTCCAACTAAGATTATTACTCAGAAGACTAGCTACCCCACCCCTTGCATTGCTGTTCCTAGAGGGGACTTCCTTGCAACTGAGCACAAAATATCCATCTAGCACAAAATCATTTGCACACCAAGCATCCTAGATGCAATTTGCATCAGCTTTTAGGTTGTTTAAGAAATTCATTTTATCAAGATAATTCAAAAAACCATCACCATTCCAGGAAACCACATTTAAGCTGTTATTACCTGTGCCTATTACTCGTGCATCCCAGAGCATGATTATGATTAAAGATGCCAGGGAACCAACTCCATCTTCTCAACTCATCTTCTGTTTTTTAGGAGACTCCTCAACCTCTGTCTCTACTGACTCCAGCAAGGAAACCTGTCTCCCACCTTACCCCAAGAATACTGATGGGTGGTCAATTTTTCCAAATACAACTCTTTCCTATCTGCACGGGAACCCCCTACTAGGCAAGAATTTCCTTTTTCGTGGGGGCCCATACAGCTAGTACTCTTAAGAAATACTTTAATTACATCAATCCCCCCACAGTGAATTTAGTCGCTGTTATGCAAAATCAGATTTGGCACCACCCTAGACTTAAATGTAACTCTTGATTTGCTAGCCAAGTGAGAATGCATAATATTCACTAAAACTATATAACTGATTTGTACCATATTCAATTCTTTTTTATCCATTAAACAAGATAATAGAAATTATGTAATCAAAATTATATCTTGATCAAATACAGCAATGAAATCTAACCTGGGCGTTACATTTGGCACAAAGTGTTCTGAAGCTTTTCCCTATTAGCAACTTTCCCTTAACTGTATTAGGCTCAGAGTAGGCAAGCAAATTAGTCAAAGGATTAAGGGCACTGTAGGGGATATTAAAATAATTATGGCCATTATGAGAGGACTGGTTCATATGGTACCAACACCTGGGAAGAGATATTTGGCGTTCCAACATAGTTCCTCAAAATGATAGTGTTCTCTTTATTAGTTACTATAATCCGTGTCGCTGTGTTCTTAAAAACAAATTTTCTGAGGACATTTGTTTTAGATTCTTCTTCGTTTTCTCATTTTCTTTTTTGCAACTGTCAATTTTTCTGTTTATTTTTCCTTCTAAACCGCAGACCAGAAATAGGACTGGATGCACATCCAAAATGAGTCTCTTTAACTGTAAATATGTCATTTTTTATGCATGAGGCCACTCCTGTTGTGGTTGAATCTGAGGTATTCACAGAAGAAGATTCAAAAAGATTTTTCAACGAATATAACCGATCACTTTCTTTTTAGCAGGCTTACTGATGTTACAACCCTTCTCAAATGTCTTAAATTTGGGGTTTGACCACTTGCAAGACAAGGGGGGTCATTCTGACCTTGGCGGACGGCGGAGGCCGTCCGCCAAGGTACCGCCGTCAGAACACCGCACCGCGGTCGAAAGACCGCGGCGGTGATTCTGACATTTGCCCTGGGCTGGCGGGCGGCCGCCAAAAGACCGCCCGCCAGCCCAGGGCAAATCAACCTTCCCACTAGGATGCCGGCTCAGAATTGAGCCGGCGTTTGGGAAGGTGCGACGGGTGCAGTTGCACCCGTCACGTATTTCAGTGTCTGCTGGGCAGACACTGAAATACTTTTTGGGGCCCTCTTACGGGGGCCCCTGCCGTGCCCATGCCATTGGCCGCCATGAGAGCCGCCATGAACAGGATGGCGGTAGGGGGTGTCAGAATCCCCATGGCGGCGGAGCACGCTCCGCCGCCATGGAGGATTCAGACGGGCAGCGGAAAGTCGGCGGTACACCGCCGACTTTCCGTTTCTGGCCGCGGCTGAACCGCCGCGGTCAGAATGCCCAGCGGTGCACCGCCAGCCTGTTGGCGGTGCTACCGCCGACCTCCGCCATGGCGGTAATTACCGCCATGGTCAGAATGACCCCCAAGGTCTCTTAGCATGGGCTTAGCCTGAATGTTTTGAATTGAGAAACACGATCCACTATCACATGAGCTATCTAAACGGCTGTTTCCAGTATTAGGGTGCACAGCTGTGTTTTCATGATTTTATCTCCTTTTTTATCAACTAGTGCCTGGAGAATTTTCAAGAGTAAATTTTTACACAATCAGAATTGATTACTACGTTTTACAACAACGTGAGAATAGACAACAGGATCATCTCCAAACATTTAAGGAACTCAGAGTATCAGACATAGGTTCCAGGCAGATTACATGAATTATTTAAAGGGAACTCTAAGCCTGGTGTCCATTGATAACTTCTCACTAGGCGTGCTACTAAAAGGTTTCAGCATAGGTTTTTTAGTGTTACAGGTAGGAGTTGCAAATATTTCTGAAGCATGCTGCTGTTCTCATATTATTAAACACATTCTCATCCATATCTGGTAATGTAAAATCCCCATTAGGAAGAATTTCTGCTGCCTTTCCCTCAATGGGTGATACTTCATGGCATATCTAACACATCTTTCACAGGGGACTGGTCTGTGGGATTGGAGAAATTAGAGGTAGACGCTTTCTACATAACCACTTGCTGGGATGTGTTGCCAGCCCCCGTATCCTCTCTCTGAAAAAAATGAAAAAAATTGAGTTACAGTCTTTGACTGTATCTAACTGTACAGAGCTATTTCTCAACGGCTTTAGTCTTTTTGCAAGCTCCTACTGGAATCATTTTCCCAGAACAAAGTTTCCTTGTAGTCATATTCAACCTAAATAGACGGCTTAATAGATGAAGTTACTGAAAGAAACACCCACTGTATCAGGCTGAGCATGATAAATATCGATGTATAGGCCCTTCTGCTTGCTGCGATCCGCACCAGCACAGATCCAGGGTGTCCCCCAGCTGACAAAGCAAGAATACACCCAAATATCATAACCTCCCAACATGGAGGGAAGGTTACAGCCCACCCCTAGTTCCATTTTACCTGTAATCCTCTGGCTTTACTGAAATGAATAGGAGACATTGAGTGCAGGGGCGAGAGACACACTGGAGGCACAGCTAGATGGTGTGAGGGAGAGGGAGCTACACCGCTGTGGTACAAGCACCAGCAACATCCATTATCACAGCCATCGTCAATTGGCGCAATGCTCTTGCTAACCAGAGGTGGGGGAACCCTTGGGGTGGAGTTGGGCTGGAAACCTTATACAACCATTATCGGTAACCACCTCATACACCGGAATGCTACCACCTCCACAGTGACCTCCGACAGGTAAGCGGTAATATCGAAGGAGAAATGAGTAGAAAGATAGCAGGGTGGGCTTCGGGTTCGAATGTCTCAGCATACGTGTCCATGCTGGAGTGAGGCCGAAGCCTAAACGATCTGCAGTGAAGGAAAGGAGAGGAGGAGCGGAGGGACGGGGGTACCGAGTAGCACAAGCTGCCCCGGGACCTGGCCACCTCCGTGCATCCGGTGCCCCTCCCGACCTGCAGCAACTGACGCCATTACCACGAGCATATACACAAAATACTGTCCACGCTTCTGGCAATTACTATAATCCAGAAATTATTCTTGTGCTAAAACATTGTGAGCACCCAGAATAAACCTATTACAGACGACTTCTAAGCGACCTTCTTGGCTCTACAGATCAAACCACAGTATTTCTTTGTTTGCTCACTCTTACTGTACATGCAGGGACCAATAGTTCAATGCTTTCAGCTGACCCACTCTAGCTCTAGAAGAGGAAGTAATATGCTTTCTAGCATGATGAAACAATACACGAACCTTGCTCCTAATTTTACTTCTTCCTTATTAGAAAGAGCAATATTCGTAATAAGTGCCAACCAAAACGGCATTCAAGAGCTTTTATATCTCTTCTGTTTATCAAACTGTCTGATTATTCCATATTATTACTGAAAGTATTTTGATTAATATATGTACTGCGCCAGAGCTTAGGTAATTATTTAACTCAATCAATATTTCATAGCGTTAACACACCAGGTTGAAATCACTTTTCTATTTTTAGAATATAATGAACTAATTTGAAAATCAATTTAAAACTAATTGAATAGCGTTGGTTTAAAACAGTGTTTGCGCACACCAAATGATCTTCACGGCATTATGCTGTCCGGAAGTGTTGTTTCGCATTGTCAGAACTGACTGTTAAATTATAGCTTTTACCTAATGAAATACATACAGAAAAGCTAATAAACTGCAAGTAAATGCAGAGTTGAATTAAGTAACCCTCTAAACTCAACATAGAGGGGTGATTGTTGGTCTTTCCTATATTCACAAATGGTGAAGATTGCAAAAAAGCACTGACAACGCTTAGACATTTCGTTTCACACAAGTCACAACTTGTAATATAAACTGGCAACAGTATGAGGGATGCTTGTGCCCTGTACCACTTAGCGGATAGTATAACCAGTAATCACTGGTGTTATCAGGTGCCATCACTGCCCTGGGTCACCTTCAGTGACAATGCCCTAAACGCAGATAACAGTCAACGTCTATGCCAGTGCACCTAGTGCCATTAATGCAAGTGTCACCAGTGACTCTGTGTGCCATCAGTGCTAGTGCCTGAAAATAATACAACCTTCACTCACCATTACTCTCACTGGGCCTCTTGTCAGCTTTGCTTTCAATTCTCAATTCGCTCTCACACCACAGTCACGGTCAATGTTGGAGCCCTAGTGCTAATGCACATCTTCATGATTAGTTGGTTCCCCACACTCATCAGTGTGCCAACTCACTGTTACTGCAAGAGGCTCTATTCTCCACCAGCACCTAAGGTCCTACTTACCATCCATGCCTGTGCCCCCAGCTCATCACTATTGTCCTGCTCGGTATCATACCCGATTCCAGATTTGCTACTAGTTTCAGCGCCCCAAATAACCCAACTCACATTGCCCACATGTAGCTGTACTAAAGTCTATCAGTAATCAAATGACCCTCCCCCCCAGTGCTGAGCCCTTTTTTGGTCATTTGGGATAGTTTGCGCTTAGGCCTTCATAACTTTTTGTCTGCATAAGCTATCCACGCCAAATTTGTGTCCTTTTTTCCAACATCCAAAGGATTCTAAAGGTATCCGAAATTTGTGGATTCTCCTGGAGGAGACCAAGAAATTAGCCAAAATACAGCTAAAATTTAGTTTTTTTCAGAAAAATAGGAAAAAAGGTCTGCAGAAGAAAGCATGTTTTGTTTCTCCTGAAAACTGCATTGTTGGAATTTGCCCTTTTGCAGGGTCATCCCCTATCTTTTTTCCTCCTGCCTCCTATTTTTTCTGACCTGTTTCTGTTGGCTTTTGAAATCTGAGCACTTTACCACTGCTAACCAGTGCTAAAGTGCATATGCTCTCTCTGTAAATTGTATGTAATTGGTTTATCCATGATTGGCATATTTGATTTACTAGTAAGTCCCTAGTAAAGTGCACTAGAGGTGCCCAGGGCCTGTAAACCAAATGCTACTAGTAGGCCTGCAGCACTGGTTGTGCCACCCACATAAGTAGCTCTGTAATCATGTCTCAGACCTGCCACTCCAGTGTCTGTGTGTGCAGTTTTAAACTGTAAATTCGACTCAGCAAGTGCACCCACTTGCCAGGCGTAAACCTTCTCTTTTCTTACATGTAAGACACCCCTAAGGTAGGCCCTAGGTAGCACCAAGGGCAGGGTGCAGTGTATGGTTAAGGTAGGACAAATAGGTCCTCATTACAACCCTTTTGGTAAATGCCACCTACCGCCGTGCTGACGGCTGCCAAGATACCATGACCGCGGTGGTATTCCGCTACGGGTAGTATGATCCACACTGAGAAATCTGCCACTATACAGACACCCACACAAGTTTGCCAGACTAAAGGTCAGTGATAAATTGGCGTACCAAAACCCACACCGTTACACCAACAGGAATACGCCCACAGTATCAGGACCCACGAATCACTGCGGCGGTCCTTCAACCGCGGTAAACCATTGGCGATACACACCACTGCGCTCAAAATACACACACACTTACAAAACTACACCACATTGGACAATTCAAACTACACACACCTGATACACATACACACACCACACCAACACCCACACACCCAATCCAATATAAAACACACACCCACTTTACCCACAACCCTTTACATGAAAAAAAGATTGCCAACAGAGAGAGACACAAGCCAGGAGCACCCACTCAATCTGAGCCACAGAACACCATCACCCATACACCATCCACGCACCTCACACCACACACCACAACACATCACCCCACACATCCTCACACATATCACTCACACCACATCCATGGCACCCCAAAGACACCCCAGGTTTTCAGAGGAGGAGCTAAGGGTCATGGTGGAGGAAATCATCTGGGTAGAGCCACAGCTATTCGGATCACATGTGCAGCAGACATCCATTGCTAGGAAGATGGAGCTATAGCGGAGGATCGTGGACAGGGTCAACGCCGTGGGACAGGCCCCAAGAACAAGGGATGACATCAGGAAGAGGTGGAATGACTTACAGGGGAAGGTGCGTTCCGTGGTTGCAAGACACCAGGTAGCTGTACAGAGGACTGGCTGTGGACCTCCACCTCCTCCCCCACAACTAACAACATGGGAGGAGCAAGTCTTGGCAATAATGCATCCTGAGGGCCTTGCAGGAGTAGCAGGAGGACTGTACTCTGGTAAGTCAAATCATCGCTACTATATCCCACACCCTACCTCCATGCCATCACAAACTCCTACCCCTACCCTCACCCCATCACTCCACCACCTCACATATACCCCACCATCACAATCCACCCATCCCAAAACCAAGCCCTGCATGTAACACCAATCCATGGACCCCCATCACAGACCTGCATGGACACCCATCACCACAGCATGCCCATTAGAGAGAATCACCTCGCCCACAAAACACCACGCACGCATGCCTAAGCTGCCAGGGCTATCCCAACCATACAGGGAAACAAACCCATGCACAAGATGGCACACGCAGATACAATAACACTGCATTTTCATCCCCACAGGACCCCTACTCAACATCACCGGAGAGGAGTTGCCACCAACATCCAGTCCCCCCCAGAGGAGGCCCACAGTGATGACAGCAGCTCTGCACGCCTGGATCATGATGACCAACCTGGCCCATCAGGGACCTCTGGACAGTTGTTTACCTAGGCACAGTCCCAACGCACCACAGAGCCTCCCCTCTCAGGAAACACCAGCACAGCACCCACCCAGCGGGCCCATGCCACTGTCCCCGGGACACGTCAATCAGCAGTGTGTCCATCAGTACAGGGACCCCGGGCAACCCCACAAACACAGGACGATCAGGGACCTGGGGTCAGTGGGCACACGGTTCAGGGAACAGAGGCACAGGACAACAAGGCAACTGGGAGGACTGCTGTGCGACAGGGGGAGGACAGGCTCAGGGAACCCATTCTCCAAGAGGCACTCTCCAACATCCTGGGAGCATACCACCATTCCCAGGAGACCATGGGCCAGATACTATACAAGTTGCAGGAGACCCAGCAGTTGCAGGAGGGACAGTACCAGGGGATCAGGGAGGACCTCAAAAACATCTACACCATCCTGGTCACCATTGCAGGTGTGCTGGCAGACATGGGCAAGACCATGAGGGAGGCAGTGGCACACCAACAGGCCCCTGACACTAGCCACACTGAAGAACAGCCCTCCACTTCCCCCGGCGCTAGTGGACAGGAGGCCCCGCCACAGGAACAACAGGCCACCAGGACCCCACCCCCTGCAGAAGGAGAACCACCCCGCAAACGGTCCCTGTGGTCCAGGCAGAAGCCAGAGAACATTGCTAAGACCCCGCTAGGAAATAAGACTCTCTTGATTATCACCCTTCTGTCCCACTCTGTCACCCTGTCCCCCTTGAACTGCCATTACTCCTCTTCCTATGCCCCATTGGACAATGCACCTGTGATACAAAGAGACTGGACTCTAACTGGACATTCCTCAACCATCACCCCAGCCCATTGCACATCCCCCTCTATGTATGAGCACTTAAATAAACACTCTTGGAACAAAAACTAATCTTGAGTCTGTCAAATGATTGAATCATGTATTAGTACAACATTCTGAAAGCATTGCAAGTAATATATACAGTCATTTATACATTGGTAGCAGTAAACATACCAGGAGCCAGAGTGGGCCACAGAGATCTGAAAATAGAGATGCCAAAGGGTACAGTAAGTGCCCATAGACACAGGGAAATCAGGCTGCCATGTACAATGTCCAACAGAAAACTGAAATGTAAAGTGAAGTTACAGTGTCTTAACTGTGTGTCACTGGAAGTACTGCTCTATTATATTACTTCTGTTATCCACATCTTCTTCGTCTGCCTCCTCTTCCTCACTGTCCACAGGCTCCATCGCTGCCACAAGACCATCTACAGGCTCATCCTCCTGCAGAAAAGGCACCTGGCGTCTCAAGGCCAGGTTGTGCAACATGCAACATGCAACGATGATCTGGCACACCTTCTTGGGTGAGTAGTACAGGGATCACCCTGTCAGATGGAGGCACCGGAACCTGGCCTCCAGGAGACCAAAGGTCCTTTCAATGATCCTCCTTGTTCGCCCATGTGCCTTATTGTAACATTCATCTGCCCTTCTGCAAATATCGAGGGATACCTGTTAGACACACACCAACCCTTAGGGACAACCACATACCCAGACACAAACTTATACTGGGTGGTGACCTTGGACTCACCTATTAGCCACATCCGGTGCCTCTGGAGTTGGCCCTCCACATATGGGATGCTGCAATTCATCAAGATGAAGGCATCATGCACAGAGCCAGGAAACCTGGCATTCACATGGGAGATGTACTGGTCTGCCAAACACACCATCTGCACATTCATAGAGTGATAGCGTTTTCTATTCCTGAACACTTGTTTATTTCTCCGGGGTGGGACAAATGCTACATGTTTACCATCTATGGCACCAATGATGTTGGGGATATGTCACAGGGCATAAAAGTCAGCTTTCACTGTGGCCAAATCCTCCACCTGGGGGAATACAATGTAGCTGCGCATATGTTTAAGCAGGGCTGACAGCACTCTGGTCAACACATTTGAGAACATTGGCTGAAACATTCCTGATGCCATGGCCACTGTTGTTTGGAAGGAACCACTTGCCAGGTAATGGAGCACTGGGAGGAGCTGCATTAGAGGGGGGATACCTGTGGGCTGGCGAATAGCTGACAGCAGGTCTGGCTCCAATTGGGCACACAGTTCTTGGATTGTGACCCGATCAAGTCTGTATGTTAGGATAATGTGTCTGTCCTCCATTGTCGCAAGATCCACCAGGGGTCTGTACACCGGAGGATGTCGCCATCTCATACTCATCCTCAGCGGCAAAAGCCTATGGAGGAAAATGGTGAACAGAGGGTCTTATTCACACATCAGTTGAAATAATGATGCATCGTTTACTTTACAGAACCTGTATGTGAATCTGAGAGTCAGTTGCTGTGTCAATGTCCACTGTGACGCAGTTAGGTGCCATGGCCTCTGCCCCTCTGAAATGGCGGCTGCCTGACCTGTGAGGAGGGACAAGTGGAAATGAGGTAATTCTGCTGGCGTTGTGCACCGTTGCAGTAGGCGGTCTACGACCGCCACGCAACTTCGCATTGGGTATCATTGGGCACTATGGGTTCCAGGAGTCAATGGCGATGTACGCCGGCAGTGACGGTACTCACTGCTGCAGACGTGACCGCCATTTTCTATCTCTTCACTAACTTGCTACCTTACCTTCAACAGGAGAGGACCTACACTGCAAGTGCTGCTGTGACCTGGGTCTGGAAGTGACAATGGCTCATGTGTCTGGGAAAAGGGCTCCTGCCTTCACTGCAGAGGAGTTGGAGAAACTGGTGAGTGGGGTCCTACCCCAGTACACCCCAGTACACGTTACTGTACGGTCCTCCAGACAAACAGGTGAGTACACTGTGAGCATGATGCGTCGGCCATGAATGTATGGATTGCTGTGTATTTAAGCCACATGTAGGGGGGCTGAGGTGTCCTGGCCAGGGTGATGCATGCATGGTGGTCAATGTATGTGCATCAGGGGATGGGAGGGATCTGGTGGGCCATGAGTGTGACGGTCTGGATGGTTAACTAATGCCCTTTACTGCTGTCTTTTCCATGCAGGTCAGCGACCATCAGAAAAAGGGTACCTGATGTTCCGCATCCTGGCGGTGGCCTATCCGGAGTTGGATGGGCGCCTGAAGGCATCACAGCAGCCACAAGGGGGTGAGTACAGATTCAGATTAATTACTTTACACGTGTTAAGATTTACCTGGCTGGGGGATGTGGGCACCCCTAGGCCAGGGCGAACATGGCAGGATAGGTCCCTTGTTGGGCAGGCTCTGAAGCACTCCACCCCCAATAGTGTTAGTGTTCATCTACTACTGGGCAGGGTCCTGTGGGTTTCAGGTGTGCAGCTAATGGTGTTAGGCATTTTAGCCCATGGGCTGGTGACTATCTTAGTAACTGGTAGTGCATGGCATAGTGTATAGGGCTGCTCCCTGTGAGTTGTGTACGCCAACGGTAGTGTTGTTGCTGGCATTGACCAAGTGTATCCTCTGTCTCTCCCTCCCTTTTTTGTTTTGTCACCCTGTCCTTGTGTGCATTAGCATCAACTGGCGGAGGAGAAGAGGCACTGGCGACGGAGGGAGCTGCATCCCACATGGGCCTGGAGGCCGAATCCACCGATGGTGAGGGCACCAGTGGGACGGAGGGCGAGGTGAGCACCACAACGGGGACAGGAGGGGACACCACAGAGAGCAACTCCTCCTCCGATGGAAGCTCCCTGGCGGTGGCGGACACCTCTGTGCCCACCCCAACAACAGGAACTGCCACCACCCCCCCTACCAGCACCGCCCTCCCAGCAGCCCCTCAGCGTGTTTCCCGTGCCCGCTCACCCAGGAGGGTGGGCATCTCCTTTGCCCCAGGCACCTCAGGCCCTGCCCCAGTCAGCCCTGCTGCCCTCAGTCAGGAGGCTATTGACCTCCTGAGATCCCTCACTGTTGGGCAGTCAACCATATTGACTGCCATCCAGGGGGTCGAGAGGTATTTGAAACAAACAAATGCATACCTGGAGGGCATTTACTCTGGCATGGTGCGCCAACAGAGAGCATTTCAGGCTCTGGCATCAGCACTGATGGCAGCCATTGTCCCTCTCTCTAGCCTTCCTCCTCCAACTTCATCTACCCATTCCCAGTCCCCTCAACCTCAACCTATCCCAAGCACACCTTCAGACCAGCATTCACCCAAATCAGCACACAAAAGTGGCTCAGGCAAACACAAACACCACACTTCATCTCACAGGCACTCACACAAGCACCATCCCCATGCAGACACACCAACATCCACTGCCTCCACTGTGTCCCCCTGCTCCTCCTCGTCCACCTCCCTCCCAGTAGCGTCTCCACTCACACCTGCATGCACTACATCCTCATCCACTACCTCCATCACCAGCACGCCCATCACTACACATCCCTCACTGGCAGTCACCACCCCCACATCCATGCACTTGTCCCCTGTGTCCTCTCCCAGTGTGTCTGTGACCCCTCCTCCCAAAGTACACAAACACAAGCACCCACCCACCTACCCAACAGCCATCCACCTCACAATAGCATCCAGCCCATGCACCTGCACCCAAACTCAGCAGACAGACACCTCCGACAACCACTCCCTCTTCCTCCACTCCAGACCTTCTCCCTCCCCAGTGTCACTAAGAAGCTATTCCTGGCAAACATTAACCTCTTCCCTACCCCTCCTCCCCCCGTCCTACCCCTCGGGCCAGAGTGGCCAGAACCCAGCCCAGCACCTCAGCCACCAAATCGTCATCCACTGAGGTTCCTGTAGCTATCAAAGGCTCAAAGGCACCCATCAGCCCAGCCAGTGTGCCACCAACCCCTGCCAAGGACAAAGCCATTCCGCCACCTGGTAAGGTGAAGAGGGGGACAGGATCCAGCAAGGGGAAGGAGCCACAACCCCCCAGCAAAGCCACCTCAAAGACTCCAGCTGCCAGACCCACGGTGACACCACCATCTGCCAAGGTGAGGAAAGGGCAGAAAAAACAGCCAAAGCACTTCAGCCGTCCGAGGCTGCAGGTGAAGGCCTGGTGTGTACCAGCACAACCGCCAGCACCGCCACCTGTACTGCGGCCAGGACCGCCTGCAGGCCCGCCGCTAGCACCGCTGCAAGCCCCGCCACCTGCTCTGCCACCTGCACCACCGCAAGCACCATTACTGTCAGCAGCAGCAGCCCCAGTGGGCAGCCGTCCAAGGCTGCAGGAGAAGGGCTGTAGCCTCCCTCTACCACTGGCAGCACAGGCACCTGCACCATGGCCAGCACCGCCACCTGCACGCCGCAGGCCCCACTGCAAGCGGCGCCACCTGCACCGCGGACAGTAGCACCACTGGCAGCAGCAGCGGCCTCAGTGGGCAGCCGTCCGAGGCTGCAGGAGAAGGGCTGGAGCCTCCCTCTACCACTGGCAGCACCCCCACCGGCCCCAGCACTACCACCAGTTTGCAGCCGTTACCATCGCTAGCCCTGCCTCCATGGACTATCATGCAACCTGGTCCCTGCAAATCTCATGCCTCAGACACCCAGGTGAGGGACTGTGAACTTCCACACCCCAAGTGTTGCATCACTGGGCACAGAGCCCCCTCCAGAACCTGTGGAAGAAGCCATCCACTCAGCCCCTCCTTGCCAGAATGAAGCACACTGGGCACAAAGCCCCCTCCAGAACCAGTGAAGAGAAAGCATCCACTCACCCTATCCTTAGCAGGATGAAGCAGACTGGGCACAAAGCTCCCTCTAGAACCAGTGGAGAAATGCATCCTCTCACCCTATCCTTGGCAGGATGAAGCAGACTGGGCACAAAGCCCCTTCCAAAACCAGTGTAGAAATGCATTCACTCACCCTATCATTGGCAGGATGAAGCACACTGGGCTCAGAGCCCCCTCCAGAACCAGTGGAAGAAGCCATCCACTTGAGAGACTGTGGCTTTGCACTTCCCAGGACCAACCTGTGGGCAAACTACCCACTTGAGAGACTGTGGCTTTGCACTCCCCAGGACCAATCAGTGGGCAAACCACCCACTTGAGAGACTGTGGCCTTGCACTCCCCAGGACCAAGCAGTGGGCAAACCACCCACTTGAGAGACTGTGGCTTTGCACTCCCCAGGACATCCCTGTGGGCATGGAGCCCAATTCCAGGAGCAGTGGCGTTGTCCCATCTTCTGGCTGAGGTGCACCCCCCTTCATCCTCCCCCTGAGGTGCCTGTGTGTTTTTGACCTGATGCCCCTGCAGTGTTCTCTCTGTATTGAGGCAGGAGTCAAGTGTGAGCTTGGCCTTTGAGTTTTGGCCCAGTAGCCCACGGACATTTTCAGTGGACAATGTACAGCGTTATGTACATATTGTATATATTTATAAATACTGTTTTAGCAATTCTTACATATATCTGACTATTTCTAAAATATCACTGATTTGACTCTATTCCTTTTGTCCTTGTGTTCTTCCGTTCTTCCAGGGGGTTACGGGTTGAAAATGTAATGTTGCTCCATGTGTTTGTGTGTATGGTGTTGTGGGTGAGGGTGGGGTTGGGGGTGTGGCGTGTTGCGTGTGTGTGTGTCACTCTCTTTTCCTCCCCCCTCCCCTGTCTCCTAGGTGCAGTACTCACTGTTGTCGTTGCCGCCGCCATTGGTACTGAGGAGGTAAATCAGCATAGGGAGGACCTGCAGCTCAGGCTCCATGGCATCCTGGTTCTTGGTTGAGTGTTGAGAGGTGAGTGGTTTCCCTTCCACATACTGTTTCCGCCATGCTTTTGATGGCTTTGTTACCGTACCGGGAAAGCTGGAGGTTGGGCGGGTTGTGATGTGGTGGGTGGTACATTGTCTTCCGCCTGGCTGTTGGTGGTTACCGCCGTGGTGTTTGTTGCTACTGCCGTGGTGGTCGGTGTGTTAAATTGGCTGTATGTTTTGGCGGTTTCCGTCGTGGTCGTGATCCCATTTTCTTTACCACCGGCCAGTTGGCGGTATTACCGCCGTTTTAACACTGACCGCCAGGGTTGTAATGAGGGCCATAGTAATGTGTTTTATATGTCCTGACAGTGAAATATTGCTAAATTCTTTTTTCACTGTTGCAAGGCCTGTCCCTCTCATAGGTTAACATGGGGGATACCTTTAAATATGATTTAAATGTATGTTGTCTTTGGGAGTGGGTAGACGTGGAGTTTGGGGTCTCTGAGCTCAAAATTTCAAAATACATCTTTTAGTAAAGTTGAGTTTAAGATTGTGTGTTTGAAAATGCCTGCAAATCAGTTTACTTCAAGGAATCAAGAGGAACCTCTGCTTAGTGAGGAGCTGAAGAGCTGAGAAGTGCTGCCCTGGCCTGTGACGTTGTTGTGTTGGGCTATCCTGCAGTTGCTTCTTCTGCCTGTGCAAGGGACAGAGACTGGACTTTGTGTTGCATTCCTGCTTGAGAGTTAACTCCCAGGGCTTGAAGTAGAGCTTGACTCCTGTTTTGAAGCCTCAGAGATGGCAAAGGCTTCACCATTCAGTTCTGGGTCTACCTGGCGTGGACTCTAGCTTGCCAGAGGGTGCCATTCCAGTTCCTGGACCCCTGGAGGTGAATTTCTGAAGAAAAGCCTGTCTCATGACACTGGACGACTCTGTGCAACTTCGCAAAGGACGCCACTGCCTGAAACCGCAACACTGCCTGCCCAGAGGCCGTGGAACTTGCAGAAATGCAACAACCCCTATGACCTTGTAGGCTTCACGTCGCTGCAGCCGCTGATCCGTGCCCGACTTCGCTGACCTCGGAGTGTCGTAAGTCCAATGTCTGTGACATCCAATACCATTGCAGCACCTGCAGCCCTGTGACATCATCGCGACCCTGAGAGTTCGCCCCGTAGCATCGTCACTTTGCCGGACTTCGTGCCTGCCGGAACTGAGGGATAGACTTCACAACCGACGCCACTTCACCTCCACCGCTCAGCAGTAAGAACCCGACGTCGCTGTGTGACGCCTCTGTCCTTCTGCCCCATAGCACTGGAACTGAGGTTGCATTGAAATCCAGCGACGCCTCACTCCCCGACTCCGTGCAACGGCCTATTTTCTACTTGTTTGCTAAGGTACTGTACCTGGAGGTCGAATGACTCCGTGAACGGCGCCAGTATCATCGCTTTGTTGGAAACAACTCCGTCACAGCTCAGCTTAATACCAACTTGCAGCATTTGTGCCTCTAGGCACTACTTTGGTTATTTTAAGTGCTAAATGCATATTTTTAACTGTGTATTGTGGCTTTTTCTGGTATTTGGTCTTGTTTATTTAGATAAAATAACTATTTTTCTAAACCTGTGTTGTGTCATTTTGTAGTGGTTCACTGTATTACTGGGTGTGTTTGTACAAATACTTTACACATTGCTTCTGAGTTAAGCCTGCCTACTCGTGCCAAGATAACAAGGGGGTGAGCAGGGTTAACTGAGTGGGATTCTCCTTTACCCTGACTAGAGTGAGGGTCCTTACTTGGACAGGGGGTAACCTGCATGCCAACCAAAGGCCCCATTTCCAACAGCTCGTGAATAGGCATTTGTTATGTATTAGACAATGATAGTGATGTTCACACTGAGAGGAGAGGATATGGCAGGAAACACGACTCATGGGAAGAACTTTCTGAACCACAAGATGTGAGCGATATATTGTTTCAAGGACGTGATTCTGTTGTCTGTTGTGAAGACATGAGAATCTGGGGAGTATACCAGCTAACGGAGTTTGCTATACACTGACTGATATGGGCAGTGGGAAAATTAAAGTTTTGTTTCAAATAATGTTTCATAGAATTACATTAGCATGTATTCCTTAGGAGAGTTAGGCAGGGTCCTTGAGGTAGAACCCTTGACAGCCCAGGAGAGCCCATTACAGAGAACTCTTTTCAGAGAGTTTCCCTTCTCATATCTAGAGATTAGGTAGGGAGAGCTCGAAGCAGTATTAATGAGCAGCCTTTAGAGAAGCCAGATGATTTATATCTGAGAATACTTTCCAGGGTTTGCCAATTTCCATGGCCTAACTGCTAAGGCTTCATGCTTATGCATTTCTATTTCTCTAATTAGAACCCTTCATTTGAGTTTCTGAAATTGACACCTCACCTTGCTCTTTGAAGGAACTGATTTTCAATGCTTAAACTTCTATAAATTTAGATTAGGGAACTCCTTCGTGGAACACACTTGCTGTATTTACTCCATATTATTTGTAATTCTTACTAATGTGGTATTTTATCTAGTTTTAAAATACAGACTAACGGATTATTTGAATTTGTAACGATGATGACTAAATATTAATACTTACTGCATAAATCCCTTTAACTCACACCAATTCTCTATCTCTCTATTGATTTTGTGAAGCCCCAAATAGATTTCATTGTTGATGGTGTTTGATGTAAATGATTGCTCCTTCTCATTTCTCCTTGTCCACGAACAAAGGTCAATATGACAATTGGTGGTTTTTTTTAATGATTATACTTGAAGACTGAGATACGAGAATCCCCGCTCTGGAAGGAAAGCCCTTGGTCCACCAATGGAAGGCCTGCACTATGCAAGGGCATGCAAGGCAGTGCTAAGCGCTATATTGGTTTTTTTTCTTTCAAAAAGGCATTCACAGCGGTACAAATCACCTCTTCTATGGCTTTGTAAATAGCAGGTAAAGCTTTGCGTTGGCAACTCAAGGTCAAAGAACTACTATATATGAGCAAAAATTGGATGTCAGAACAATTTCTCTACACACATAACACATAGATTTATAGCAACCAAGATCTAACAGTTTTAGTTTATTTTGTGTTACAAATCATCCTATCTGAGGTTAAAACATTTAATAGAGTTTTTTTAAAATTTTAGGAAACCATAATCCCATTTCTTACTCACTATATACATTTACAACATCTCTCTTCCACGTGCGGTGCTTCACCTTGTGTATGGAGACTTCGCTCCGCAGACAGAGCAGAAACTCTGCAGTCGGGGCAGAGAATCACAGGAAATATCAAACAGAAAATTAGAAAGCAGGAATAGGAAATCGGTTATTTTGAATTAATTTTGTGCCATCATCTACTCAAAGAAGCATCCTCCTACACCCTTCAGCTCTTTGCATCAATCTTGCCCACAACATGGCTGAGGGCCTTGATGAAAGGCACCCCATTAATCAAGAGTGAAATGAATATAATTAGAGAGGGAGTGCTTGCAAAGTACCTTCAGCTTTATAGGGGACCAGAAAGCCAGATGCGTATTGCAGCGCATGTCCATCTATGTGTCAGGATACTTCAATTCGATTTCCTCAGAAGCAGAAGATAACTCCTCAGTCCCGACCCGAGCTACTCACAACGAATATTAATCCTTCGTGCTGAGTACCCCGGAGTGGGAAAGGGGAATGGGATGGTAGAGAGACTGCCACAGAGATGATGAACGCCAGTACTCAGTCTGCCTCTTCACATCTAAGATTGGATACAGCACCTGCAAGAGTCACAGTCGCAATTACTAGGGACATACAACATCAGTTTTTCCCTTTCTACTCTCAACACTTAATTCTCTTTAATTCTATTATTTCTTCACTCACCCTGAGTTCTCTGTAGCCTTGCTTCTCTCTATAAATGATAGCTCTTCTTAAAAAAATGCTTATTACTGATTCTGGAAGAACTTCTCAACCTTTGTTAGAGATTGGTTTTATGTTGCTATATATATACTGTATATATATAGTTGGTGATAATGCGTTCTTCAAATCAGCTGATGTTATTTAATTTCTCCTGTCTTATTGTGACTTCTGTCAATACTTGTATTTGTAAATTCTTGTTTATTAAAGTTCGTTTCTCCTTTCTTACTTTGACATTTGTTGATAACTTGTATTTGTAAATGCTTGTTTATTACAGTTAGTTTCTCCTTCCTTACTTCGACATCTGTCGATAACCTGTAGTTGTAAATGCGTGTTTATTTAAGTTTGTTTCTCTTTTAAACTCTATTTTGGTTTATTACCATTGAATTTGTAAATGCTTATTTGTTAACAGTTCGTTTCTCCTTTAAACTTGGCCTTCGTTTATAACGTTGACATTTGTAGATACTTGCTCTTTTAAAGTTCGTTTTTTCTTTGACTTTAATATCTTAAACAAGAACCTTGTAAACATAAGGTTAATTCATACATTAACTCTGTAGCCTTGCCGACTTCCACGGGAACGGTCTACTATCAAACTCTTCAAATAAACCTTGACAATATTTATCCGTTTTCTGTAATATAATCTTCAAATGTAATTTTACATCACAGGAGTTTCTGTTCTGAAGCGCGCTCTCTCTCCACACAGCTGATTCCTGTCAGACCTTAGTTGAAGTGCAAGGCTTCCAGCTGGAGAGCTCGTAACCTAGCAACCAACCGATTGCAAGACTAGAACTGTAACTAAACTTCAGGACTCACAGCGGCCATCTTGGATCTTCTCTTCTTGATTCTTCCTTTGAAATAAGCGCAAGATTACTCTGCAAACCTTCTTCCAGTTTGGGCTTTGCTGTCTCCACTGAGGATATCTCTTTGCTTTTCTCATGCACTTGTTTGATTTGACTTGGCAAGTTTGTGTGGTCATGACACTATGGAGGGACATTGCCACGTGATGCAGTGCAGGTGGGAGTGTACATCCGGCGGGGAAAAATGTGCAGAAAACACTGCGGGACCTTCGATGCTGGACCCGAAGGCCCAGGACATTATGGATATGTCCTCCTAGCTATATACATAGTGCCCCCGCATGCCCCACTGTATTGAAGGGTACTACAGGCTTTCTGGCTTACCATGTTCAGATGGTAGAGTCTGAACAAACAGAAAGACGGTAAGTACATGTACCTAAATATCTGTCATATATTGAGACAAGAGTGGTGAGAGAGATGTCCTGTCAGGTTGAATTTATGACCTTTAACATACCCTGAGACATTGCTGCAAAATTTCTAAGGTCCACGCATCAGTATTTCATTTTGCTCAACATCTTTTATGGATTTCTGTGACTAGTTCTCATGTCACAAATGGGTATGATTGCATTACACGTGCAGTTTTGTAAATAAAGAAACTGAGGGTGGCATTACTAGCGACACATGGACCCTTTGAAAATTCGATCCTATGCTAAGCTGTCTTAAAAAATGTTGTTAGTTTGACACTTCATGATGTTACTATGTTCTAGCAAGCATACCTTTAGTTTGCTTTGTTTGTTTTAACTACTATTTGTTGTTTGAAATATTGAAATATAGTCAAGGCTGACATTGTGTAACCTCACCTTACTTCATATAAGACATACAAATCCAAGGTGTAGTAAATGCACACATTTTCTAAAGAATGCCATTCAAGATATTGTTCAAATTATATATATATATATATATATATATATATATATATATATATATATATATATATGCCATAGACACATACTCTAAGTAAGTGCATATGTATTGCAGTGTGGTGCATAAACAAAGCTTTATCATCTTTATCATGAGGGAAACAGTGGCTTTACCCAGGTACATTTCTGAAGCTCTCTTCAGAAAAAAAAAATGTTATGCCACTTTTTAGGATTGCCTTCAACATACTTGAATTGTGTGAAAAATTATAATTTTTTTAATGAATTACATTTAATCTAATTCACAGTTATTATATTTTACCGCATGAGATATCCATTAGTTAGGTCAATATACTACCATGTCAGAAATTAGTATTTGTTGCTTTTCTTTATGGGTATTTTTTAACCACATATATATTTGTTTACTTAATTACACTTTTCAGCTGGCCTTGCTGGCCAAGCAGTATCACAGTAGGAAAGAAGATCCTCAGCTCACTGATGGGCACATCACCATGATACCAAAAGTGTGGAGGAAGAACTAACAACTAGCAGGGATGGTGCTCCCACCCAGAGAATTACTCGATCATCAGCTAAAAGACTTTAGGCAGAGGCTGGACAGGCTCAAGGGGGAAACATGGAAATGGACACCACCTGCCAGGGAGAGATGGAAGTCGGGTCTCCTCCTGGCCTACACAAAGAACCCATACAAGAGGAATACCTAGAGCACGCCCAAACACCTAATGTTATTCTGTCTCCTACTTCGTCTGTCCTCACAGTTTCCTCTATTACCCCTTGTGTTTCACTTCCGAGGGGGTATGTGGTCCTGCACCGGCCAGTCAATTTTTGTCTGTGTCGGAGAAGGATTTGAACATTATAAAAAAAAACTGAAAGCAAAGACCAGTGACCTCAAGTTGGACCCTCATAACCAAACTACATGTGGCTTTGGGGAGCTGACATTATTATTTTACTTGACTGTGGACTTATATTTGGACTATGTGTTGACTTTCGACTATTTTGTTTCACCATCTGCATACAGACAGGTTCCCCTGATGCTTCCTGACTTGTTTTTTTTGTTGCCCAACCACCTCCAAATTCCCTTTCTCATTCTGCCAGAAGACTTTATTTGTGTTTGTTTCTCCCATTCTGTATTCTGTATGACTTTGATGTAACTTATTTTGATATAGAAATGATTTCATGATCAAACCCAAATGTTTATGTAATATTATTTTTGGGAAAAAAAACACTCTCTGTTATATTTGTTGCATTTTATGTGGTTATGTGTAAATGTTTTGGTATTCAGCATGTGCTTTAAATATGATATCTTGTAACACAATTGTCTTTCTGTTCTAAATGTAGTAGATATGTGCTACAACCAAAGAAAAGATTACAAAAAACATCCAAGTCAACTCAGTTTAGAGGTTGTAAATACTGCAAATATTTTTATTTCCACGCAATGGTGAGTATCAAAACAGAGTTACTCTTTTTAAGAGGGCTATCTCCTATAAGTTCACAATTGTAGGGGTGATGATCTTTGCGAGTGTGTGCAAAATTTGGGTGGTTGGAGAGGTATGTGTGGATGTGTGCAGCTGCCTATTAAGGTGGCTGTGCTGGGGGGTAGGCCTTGTGCAGATCAAAGTGCTGGTGTCTGTACAGGTATGGTGCCATTGGGTGTACAGTTGCAGCATGTGTCTGTACAGATGGATCAGGTGCTTGTGTAGATTCTTCTCTATGTGCTGACCATGAAGGTAGATTTTGGCACATTTTCAGCATTCCCTCCATCATCTTCAAGGCCAAGGCATTGTGTCTTGCACACTCTTCCCAATAAGTATTGTGTTGATCTTGGTGTGTTCTCATAATGTCTTGGCAACATTTCACAATATTTTCCAAAGCATGAGTCTGCTTGTGAATCACCTGAGTGAGTCCTTAAAGTGAGTCTGAAATGTCAGGCAGAGTAGACATTAGTGCATGAATATCCTGCCACACATCACTGTGTTGTTGACAAAATCATGTTCCCACTGACCAACATGGGCCCATGCCACCCCACTGCCTGGGATGCCTTCTCACATGACCAGCATGTCAACCAGCAAAGAGAGGGGTGGCACATGGGAGGTTGGGGAAGGATATTCAGGCCTAGAGGATACTTTACCAGGGGTGTTCTCTCCTTCAGGCATGAGGGATACATTACCAGGAGTGTTCTCTCCTTCCGATGTTTGAGAGTAGACCCGAGGTGCACCTTCATAGAAGGAGTGTGTAGGAATCTATGGTGGTATAGGTCTAAGTAGCCTCTATGTCTGGTTGGCTAAATGCTAGGAACTTGCAAACCTTGAAGTGAAGTACGGCGAACAATTCTGGCCAGACATTAAGTAGCAAATATTCTTTTAGGGATTGGGCCCACAATGCCCTCAAATTCACCCATGCCCTCCTCCTTGACTAGCTTGAATAGCTCTTGCTCATCTTCATCCTCCTCATCCTCTTCTTGTTGAGAGTGTTGGCTGCAGATATTGTTGCTTAGAGGAGGATCAGAATCTGTCCTCAGATTGCATGCCACCCTAGGCTTGTAGATAGTTTGGCATAATTGGATGACATATTGTCCCCAGTACCAGAAGGAAGAACACTGCAACAGATGAACTACACCACATACTAGTTTAAATGATAACGCATAACAGATTAGGGGTATACATCTTCAGCTGTATTTTAAAATACATGTACTATGGGGTTTGTGAAATGCAAACTCAAACTCACCAACTCAAGCCACATATCTATGTGGTTTGGATATCCCTTGTGGGGTCAATTGCTCAATCTCTGTATTTGAGATTGGAATGGACAAAGAGTTCCTCGAATCAGCAGAGTGAAAACAAGTTCAAAGTATATTAATTTTCAGATTTATTCTTAAATTAACATAAAAACAAAATCAGAGACATTGCACGGGATATTAGTGGAATTTCCACACACCACCATAACATGATTTGAAACATTTGCATACACTGGAAAATGATTTTTACAAGAATAAGTTATTGTGTAAAATATGCAATTTGGTAGTAACATACAAACATTTGCAAACTTAGCTGACGGGCAGATGGAAGAGAGCCTAATTGCTGCTGCCAGTATGCCTCCTTAACCCTGAGATGTAGCTTTTTCAGTAGTCATGATCACAGACTTGGTCTGGACAGCAGTTGGAAAGAAGGTGAAACATAAATTAATGAAAACAGAGTACAATTCACAATAAGGTAAAGCACAAACATGGAGTGGCTTCCATAGTCACATGTGCTACAAAACTCTTTTTTATATTGCCTGGTACCACATTATGGTCATCTGTAACAGGCAGCACATGTATCAGGTGGTGGTGCTTAGTGGAGAGGACCTCTTTCTTGAGTGGGGTGAGACAGAGACAGGATATAGTTTGTCTGCCAGGAAGAGCTCTAGCCACCTCTATTCTAGTGACCCTCTCCTTCACTCATCTCCTTTCATACTGCCATTTTTTTTTATATCACACAAAGTCCCGACATCTTCCCTGTTAGAAACCTGGTTTCTAGTTGGCAGAGTTATGCAACCTGTTTAAGTAGGGACCACAATCCTAGTCAGGGTAAGTCAAATACACAACCTAAAATAACCTGTGCTCACCCTCTGGTAGCTTGGTGCAGAGCAGTCAGGCTTAACTTAGAAGGCAATGTGTAAAGTGTTTGTGCAACCCAAATAGCGCAAACACAGTGAAACCACCACAAAAAAGACTCCACACAGGTATATTAAAAAATAGAGATTATTTATTTAAACATATTTAAAACCAAAATGACAAAAATCCAATGAATGTATCATAAGATATGCAATTCTTTTGTAAAGATAGGAAACTAGTGCTTTTAGCAAAATATGTGGCTCAACACGATGTGAAGAATCCTGCAATATGAATGTGCTTCTTTTAGAGGGAAAGTGATAATCACTCTGGCCGAGCTCTTCTCTGAAGAGCGACAGTGGGTAAAGCTTCAAAGAATCGCAGCACGGAGGAGAAAGATACCACACGGATCACAGGGAACAACAGTAAGTTTAAATTGACTCCTTTCTTTAGAAAATAGTGCCCGTGCCCCCTGTACCTGCTAGGATTGCTGATGGAGTCCTGGGAGGGTGCCTGAGTTGCTCAGGACTGGGCTCGGCAGGAAGAGCAAGCAACGAAAGGAAAGTTGTCTCCAGCTCTGATAGCCGTAGGGACACAGGCACCTGATGTGTGGGGTGGATGACAGCGCAATGCGGCCCTACACGCTCCTTTAAGGGATGACGGCTCGGGAGTGTTCTCTGGTGGTCTGCCGAGTTACAGGCACCTACTGTGCAGGCTGGATGATAGGGCGAGGTGGTGAAATATGCTCTGGTCGAACAGTGCTTACTCTGCAGGCCGGCTCTCGGCGAGGTGAAACACGCTGAAGGGGACAAGGTCTTTGATGTTCTTGAGACCTCACAAAGAACAGGGAGGAAGCCAACAAGCCCTTGGAGTCACCCTGACCATGGTGGTGGTTTCTTGGTCTGCAAGAACAGGGCAGCACGGCAAAGCAGGGCAGCAGTTCCTAGAAATGGTCAGGCACAGCAAGGTGATGACCCTCCAGCACAGCAGCCTTTACTCCAGCATAGTTTCTTCCAGGTCCAAGGTGTACTGATGTAAGTGGGTCAGAGACCCAGTACTTATACAAAAATGTGCCTTTGATGTTGGGGATGACTTCAAAAGGTTTCTGTGAAGAGCACAGCCCCCCTTTCAGCTCAGCCCTGCTCCAGGCTATCAGCGGGGAGTAATTAGCCCCTTTGTGTGGGCTCTGGCCACTACCCTTTGAAAAGTATGTGGGAGCCCTTCCCAACCTCCTCCCCAGGAAGACCCATCAGTATGTAAATGCAGTTGAGTTTCCTGTGTGGTGGGTATCTCAAGGCCATGCACAAGAGCACCTATCTCAGGACAGACATGTACTGGAGACAGGCTGTACGCAAACAGGACAGTAAGGGCTGAGAAATGCCTACTTTCTAAAAGTGTCATTTCTAAAATAGTACAAATAAATCCATTACAGTGGTTGAGACGTATGTCAGTGGAGGCCCCAAGTAGATGGATGCCACTATAGCTCCTGTATCTTCATTGGTCTTCAGGGTCCACTCTGTGAGTGGGGTGACCTTAGTGATGGAGGTTAGAGGTGAGGTAGGGTGTGGTTGAGGGTTGAATTTCATGTAGACTTTAGTTATCTTGTTGTGGAAAAAGTCAGAGTTGGTTACAAAATCCTTATGACGGGGTGATGGAGTAGGAGGTGGCTTGAGGATAGGTGAATTCCTTACCAATGGTGAAAAGTCTTTGTATCTGCTGTTGCTGGCTTCAAGCCTCTGGGTCAACGCTTTCTTCTTTTGTTTTCTTTCATTTTGTGGTTGCAGCTCCTGAGTGAGATCTTGTAGATCTTATAGGCTTTCCTGGAGGTAGGGTTTTGTGAGGGTCTCCATTTTCTTTCTAAGTATTTGCATTACCTCTTGTACTCTCTGAGGGCATCAGTGTACCAGCTTGCATGTTTGTTTGTCCTCTTCTTTGAGAGGGGTGTGAGGACATTGCTGCTGGTGGCAATCCAGTTTCTGTACACGGAGAAGAAAGGCAGTGGAGCTAGAGGGTGCTGAGCCATGCGACTTCGATCAACTTCTTCCAGGTGCAGCTTGCAGTGCGTAAGCCTCTCAGTTAGTGTGGTGTTGCAGTAGAGATGTTGAAGTGTAAGATGAAGTGGCCTGTCCAAGCGAGTGGGAAGACGTGGCTGACCTTGATTTTGTTGCTGGAGGTAAAGTTGGGGTCCAGGTTGTATCATGGTACATGCGTGAGCCCTTTCACAAGCTGAGTGAGTCCGATGTTTTGTAGACTGTAGTAGGTCTGTGGTGTTGGAGTCTGTGGGGTCATCAAGATGGAAGTTGAGGTCGCCTAAGAATAAGAAATCTTTGGAGTTCATGCTAAAAATGGGGATGAGGTAGGTGTTCTAAGAAAGACGTTTCTGGGTTGTTGGTGGTGGTACATTTGATGGCATCTCCATGGATGATGGTGATGCCACCACCTGGTTTCGTGGTTTGGTCCTGGTGCAGCATCTTGTATACTGGTAGGATGGTGTTGTGGGATCCCCTTAGTATATAGATTGGACATCCTTATTTTACATTTAGGCCAGTAGCCTGTGCCTTTAAATACATTACACACATTATTTTGATTGTATTCCTTTTAATATTTTTTTTAACACAGCCTGCTTTTTAGCTTTCTGTTTTTATATTTTAATCAGTTGTCTTTTCTGAGAAGGCATAGTTGTTCGTATTGCACATTTTATCAGCTCTTTGCACGCATTTCACTCTGTGCCCTGCTCAAGGCTGTCATGTCAGGTACACAATATTCTTACTAGTATTGCCACTCCAGGAGTTGCAGAGTCAACCCTTAGCTCTAGACCTGTTCTTGGAACACTGCATAATTTGTTATATAACCACCACGTAGGCCTAAGGAGGGTAGAGGGCATTCTAGCCATGGCCGCCCGAGGATGTACACCATTTCATTGACAGCTTCGCTGATCCTGACACTGACACTGACACTTCAGCAACCTGAAGGATTGCCAGCAGAAAACAGGCAGACCCTTGAATGCCTTTCACGTATAGGGTCACAGGTCTTCCCATAGACCTTGATAGGCAGAAGGGCTAACACCACAATGCTATTAGGTTTCAGACACTAGGGTGTAGGTAGCGATCATTAGGTTTTATAATTATACTGGAATGGTGGGATTATTTCTTTTCTTCACTCTAATGGTAACAATAATTAATTTGTTAGGTTTCATCTCCCTAATTATTGCAGCTCATGTTTTTTTAATAATCGGATGCAAGCACTTCAATAAATCTATTGAAACTTACCATGCATCTCCTTGTTTGCCTTGGCATGTGTAAGGCTTTGTATAACTGAGAGAAATTGATTTGACCTGTTCACCATGACTTCTCTGAGGACTCAGAGTGTCATATTTTAGGCTGCCACAAATCACCTTTTCTTTCTAGGTTTGGGTAAGATGCTGCTAGCTAGCTGAAAAAGTCAGGTCGATAGCTTGAGGATAGTGTGGGACCGACTCAGTCACCTGCACTTAGTGATGCTGCCGCCCTAAACTACGCAGTCTTACCCCCAAGGTAAGAGTTCTACGACAGTCCCAGACTTCAGCTGAAGCATTGTATGAAGTGTGAGTGCGGGTGGTGGAATCAGGAAAGGTGATGTGTGGCTGGAGGGTGCAAGAGTGTGGCTGGAGGATGTGAGAGTGTGGCAGCAAGGGAAGCAGGCAGTGTAAGCATGTGAAAGGACAAACCGTGGAGTGGGATGCAGTGAGGCAGCGTCGACTTTGGTGGTGTCAATGGTTGAGACAAACGAGTTCCTTGGTAGGAGCATCTGTGGGCACCCGGAGGACCAGTGTTCCTGGTGCTGAGCACGGTCTAAGGGCGGATGGATGCAGATGGGCTTGCCTTTAGCTTGCCTTAGGCACGCCCACTGTGCACATCTGCGGTCGCGCTCTGGCCTGCATTAAGTAGGTCTAGGGCTCGGATTCGGCAGAAACAGGGAGGGTGGGAATTAAACAGTGGTGGTGCAGGCAGCAAGCAAACAAGCAGGTAACAGCTGGAAATGGACAGAAACTAGAAGAAGCCAGCCCAGGTACTAGTCCAGGCAGAGGAACAACCAATCTGTGGCTTACTGGATGCCTACTCTCTGCTGTCATCTGCCTGATTTGTGTTATGTAATGCTTTTCAGCTGCAATTAATTGATTTGAGGTGTATATCCTTACTAATTAGTTCTCCAGGTGTAGTTCTCAACTTTTCTACAATATGGAGTCCTCTGCCCAGAGAGCAGACTCTCTTCTCCAAGAGAAGTCTTCACACAGAGTGCAGAGAGTCCACCCTGGGTGCAGAAACTCTGCAGTTGTAAAGATCTACTTATATTAGTAGTTTGTGAATAGCAAAAAAGTAAACTTACACAAAAGTGTAGGTTTACCTTTGTGAATCAGTCCCGTAGGCTTTACATATATATAGCATGTCAAAACACAGCAAGGCCATTCTACTAGAAAATCTCAATTTGCACATAAAGTGAGAAGACCTTGTGGAACAGATCCTACATTCATACTGTGGCATGATGGGTAAATGTTTTATCCGAAATCTCCACCTAACATTGAAGGGCAAACCTTACTATGTTGTAAGGGTGCAGTAATAGATTTGCCGGTTCCAGTGCACAATTCTGGATCAATCAGAACCGCATCACTTTTGCTACTGCTTACACTTCTCTCTCTAACAAATTTCATCAATCATTCTATTTTTGCTGGGCTTCAATAACAATTTTTTCCTTAACATTCTGCATTGTTCTAATTATGACTTACCTATAAATATTTTAATTAACACACATTTATGCTCTTTTACTCTTGTTTCAGTGTTTAGATATGCCACTAGACATTCTTGCCAACTTTAAGTCTCCATAGGTGAAACACGTGTGATGTAGAATTCAATTCCACAAATTTTATGTTCCTTTATTTTAGTCTCTTTACCAGAATCTATATTAGTGCAGTCTCTCACATTTTGCGTCACTGTTCAAAGTTCAGGTCTGCAGCTGCTAGGGCTTTATATGTTCTTCTTCATCGGTGTGAATTACTAATTACATCCATGGACTGAAATAGCTTCTCTGGTTTTACTTGCTATATTTTTATCTTCTAAACCATTCAATTTTGATTTGTTTCTCTACCCAGTTCACCAAATGCACTTATTTTCTCTGCTGACATTAACCTAATTTATGTAATTTACTTCATGACTAGGACCCTTCTATAGTTCCTTCAACACATTTACTTCGGTCTTTCTATTACCAATATCACCCACTGTATTAACTGAGCACAGGATAGCACCATAACTTATTTGTTTCTCTGCCACTGCAGATCCCTTTACCAAATTCTCAGTAGTATTCCAGTGATTAGTTAGTGCCCTGTTGGTTAAGAGAAAAAAATATATTTTTTAAACTGTATTTTATTGTTTTTAATTGAACAACCAATAAAGCAGAAATATACAGTGCAAGAGATTCAATGTCACACACAATATCCCAATGGGTACATGGTAATGGCAGTCAGCGATGGAAAGCCTCCCTATGGCAGGCGTATCAGTGGCAAGGAAGTACACGCAGTAGAACTTTTACTCCTCTGCCTGAGAGTGTTCATCTGTGCTCACATCTGCATTTTAATCGAGCTTCTTAGGCAATTGGACCTATATCAATATGTCTTCAGCCGCTCTTTCACCCACGCGGGATATTAGCAGGTTTTGCCACCCCCATTTCATGAGGTCATGTAACCACTGAGCCACCTGCGGAACTCTAGTTCTCCATCCACCTATTAGCCATGAATCGTTTCGCTAGGAGAAGAGCCAGTTAGGCAAGTTTGTGTGGGATTTTCTGTCCCCTTGTCAAAGTAAGCCTCAGCAAGGCCTACTAGTGCAAGGGGTTCGCCCTTCTCTGCACAAAGTCCTCAGACCATATAGGAAGAAGTTGGCACAGAAACTGAAATAAAAGACAAAGTTTATTAAACCTCATGAGGTGGTACTACAGTTCAAACAGCACCCTTCAGTAATGTTTGAAGTAGCACACTGAACTAAGAGAGCATGGTCCTTTTATACCCACGCAGGGGCTAAAAGAAGGTGGTACAATTATAGAAGCAAGACTTACATACTTATAAGGTCATATGGAAATGCACAGTCGACAGGTAGGAGGGGCTAACAGTTTTCAAGGACTAACAGCTGCAGACCTTACTGGGCATGTGTGAAAGTGGGAGATGCTAAATATAACTTGTCACTACACAGATTTTCAAGAGTAGTTAACAGAAAGGTAGGACAGAGCACATGGCGAGCACATGGCAGAGAAAATGGCTGCCATGAATACAAAATGGATTCCGCGAAATGTCCACAATAGTTGCTAAATATAATATGTCTTCTGCTAATGCTTGAGTTTTACATCTTTCAACAAGTGCAACATTCTGTGATCCTGCTGTCACCATTCTTACTGGGTACTCCAGAACACCCCTCTGCTGACTCAAGTATACAGACATAAGGCCGGTCCAAGCAGTGTGAGTGCTTAGCCTTGTGCTGAGCACAGCATCTCACAACAATGGGTCAGCTGACAATGTGATTACTGCTTTTTCTTCTTTGGCCCTCACAGGGCCTCCAGTTAGTTCTCATCTCCATTCGCAGCACAGGAGTAGCAGTATGTTCTCCCTTGAGAAGCACTAGGCTTTCTGGAGTGTCATTTAGAGAAAGAGTGAATCAACAAAGGAGTGTAAACAGTAAAAGCATAGTCTAAAGAACAGTCACTAGAAGGATGAACTTCTCATTGGATCAAGAATTTAAGTCAATCTCAAAACATCTGAGAATCATAGATTTTGTGAACTTCATATTTGGTTGCTCTTGAGCCATAACTGGTGGAGGTTCAGACAGAAGCTGATGATATGGAGCATGCAAATATGGTTTTATTGTAAATGAATGAAACACAGGGTGAATCTTCCTAGTATGAAGCAACTTCAGTGGTAAAGCAACAGGATCAATCTTGAGTTATCACAAATGAACATGAAAATTGCAATGAAACATTACTGGACGTGCACAAGGCAAGAAGGCATCCAAACCTTTTTTATTTAAGAAATAAGAAGCTTAGTTTGATCTTGAATTATCAGCCTATTCCTCTAGCCTAACTTTTGAATGATGCAAACTTTCATAAACGAGCTGTGCTTTTGTAACAAATTCAGCTAATCAACATTTACTGGAACTAAAGGATCAACTTGAAGAAAGGATAGAAAATGTTTGGATAAGATCCTTGCATAGCTACAAAAGGTCAACTTGAATTTCGCTACGATTTGCATTGTAATAAGAGTATGTCGCTTTTGGCAAATAAGAGGCACAATTATCTTAGGTACCATTACAGTAGCATTACAGATATTGTGACTGACTTTGATTCATTTCCTCCATTTGCCCATTTCACTGAGGGTGATAAACGGTATAAAGAACTTGTTCAACACCTAATTCTTTTGCACAAGGTTCTACAATGGCATGAGAGATATTAAGTATCTCCTTCAGAAATGATTCTCTGAGGCAATGTAAAAAGTTGAAAAATATCAGTCAAAAACATTGAGCTATTTCTTCAGTTTTCTATAATTAGGGCAAAAGAGAAAAAATATATCTTTGAAAAATTATCTACAGAAACAATTATCGCAATATTCTTTTGAAGATGGATGATCTGCTGTAGAATCTGTAGAGATAATACCTCAAGGTTGAGAGGCCAATGTTAATAGGTGTATACATTCAAATAGTTTAGAATATAAAGAGTTATGCTGAGTGCTAACACTAATATATGAGGACAAGTTCATGAACATCAGAAATATCTATTGGGCACCAAGAAGATTGCATAACTGAATAAAGAGTTTTATTAACTTTTCTATTAACCACAAAATGCTAAGTCATGACACATCATCAAACTATAAATGTTATACTTTTAAACAAGGAGAGCTTGTTGACTAAAATGCAATTCACTTTTAAGGCGTAAAGGCAGATTTAGATAAAGCTCTCCCAGGCCTCTCGTATCAACCTGTTCTTAAGCTTTATCTGGTCTCAAAAGGATTGCACAATTCCACTCACATGCTGAGCAGACACCACAAGCTGATATTACTTGAGTGACAGTGATAGGACAGAGCATCAGCTAACACAGATTCCAACAACCAGAGGCATAAGTGACAGTAAAATCAAACTATGCAAAGGAAAATGCCCATCTATTTTTATAACTGCGCTTTCATTAGAGGTTTCTCACAAATTGTAAATTCTGATCTTCTGTACAAATTTCAAATGGTTCTTTACTGCTCATCAGCAGATGTCTCCATTCAGTACAAGCCATCTTCATGGCTAAATGTTCAATCCTTGATATCAAATAACTCCATTTAGCTTCTAACAAATCATGGGACAGATAGAAAATCCCCTTCTGTACTGTAGGGTACATCTTTTTCCACAATTAATTTATTTGAAGTATCAGAATGGCATAAGACTGGTGTTTAGGTAACCACAAGTTTGAGTACATTTAAATGTTTTCAGCTTGATGATCTGAACAAAATCCACTCTTCATATTTTCATTTTTAAAGACATTAGTACTATCACTGGCTGAACCTGCTAAATTCTTCATGGATTAGGAAACACCATTCAAAATGTGAAAAAAAAATAGAATCTATAAAAAGCTGAAAACAAGATAGCACACAGTAAAACTCCAATAGCATTATACAATATTCAAAGTGTCCTAATGGGATCTGGGAAACTGTTTTTCACTTGTTGCCTTCTTTGAGGCACGGTAAGTGCCTTACAAAAAGTTTTGTAAAGACGTGCTGTTGGAAAATGGGTTATTGGTAAGGGCAGGTAAGTACCTGCACTTAGCAACAGGCCACTAACCTCCACTTAGGTCCAGTTAGGTCTCAGTAAATTAAACCTATCTCAACCCTTGGTAGCTTGGCAACGAGCGACAAGGCTTAACTTAGGAGACAAAGCCTAAAGCATTCAAATATCACAAAACAGTAATTAAATAAAAAACAGGAAACAGTTTAAAAATCCAAAAACAATTTATAAAAATAGGTTATATTTTTATCTTTACAATGACACCAAAATGCATAAAGTCGGATAAGGGGAACCGGAGATATGAATTTTTAAAGAATTAATGCTTTCTAGCGCATTGAAGCAACTAGCGCTCAAAGGGTTAAAAAAGGTCACACTGGAATGGAACTAAGTCCAGAGTTCAGGCCACCCACGAGGTAACACTGTCACACTTACTTTCAGAAGTGTTTGATTCAGGAAAGTGGTCCACAGCACCAGCCAAGCGTTCAGAGGCTCTGGTGTGCCTCTTGAGGTCTGGGACTACAACTCCCACAATGCACCTCTTCAACTTATGGAGTTGCTACAAACTTATCCAAACTTCTGGATCTTCTTCCAGAGGTCCTTTTTGTGTCCATGAAGTGTCCACAACTTGATCCAAGGTTCCAGAAGCTCTGAGTTGCTCCTTGGGAGTTGGGACGGCAATTCCCAGAATGCACCTGGTCAGAATCCTCAAATGGCCACTGGACGCTGGTCAGCTGGGCTCTGCTTGGAGGACTTGATGCAGGGGACTCTGGGCAGCTCCTTTGTATCTGTAGCAAACAGGGAGTCCCTTCTTGAAGCAGTAGAAGGCAGGTAAAGTCCTTTTAGTGGTGAAACCCAAGTGTGCAGCTGGTGCAGTCCTCCAGAGTGCAGTGTCCAGGTGCAGGTCAGGGGTCCAGCAGGGCAGTCCTTCTTCTCCTGTAGTTCTTCCTTGTTGGAATCTGATAGGGATCTGAGGTGTGGGTGCAGGTCTGACAGTTTTAGCCCTGCTCCTGGGTGAAAAACAGGGGGGTCCTGGTTCTCCAATCAGGTGCAGGGTCCTTCCCCCTGTGATGACCACTTCCTGGGAAGTGTGGCAAAAATCAATCCCAGGGAGCAACATTCCTCAAAAATCCATAATGGCTGAAAGTGATTTTTGGAGGTTACATCTGGCTGAGCCCACCCACTGGTTTGGCTACAAATCCTAAACACACCCCTCTCCTGCCCACATCCCTCTCCACCTAATCAAGGGGGCACCTAATTGTCTGGGTTTGCAGGATGGGAGGGTGTTGCTGGGTTGCTCCAAATGTCCTTCCCTGCCTTTGAAGACCAGTTTGGCAGCCATCCCCCTTCCTGCTCCACCATCTGGTGAGAGGAGATCTCCTCCCCCAGGCACATCCCTTTGTGTGGAGCTAGGCCACTTCACACCTCATCAATGCAGCCTGGCCAGGCTGCCAGAGGCTGGCCAATCAGAGCACAGCAGCAAAAACACTGCAGGGCTGAAGTTGGCAACTTTTCAGGTAAAGTTTAAAACTCTTTACCTGAACAAGATATATTAAATCCCACAACTGGAAGTTGTGGGATTTATTATAACAATTAATTTGATACCAAACTTCTTGTAGATGTTACTTAAGGGGACTTTTACAATTAAAATAAAGTCTCCCCATTCTAGCCTATGGAGGCCATTCACTACAATGAGGAAAAAAATGTTTTTGCTGTTTTACCTCACCAGAGCTTATAAAACTATTTTATAAGGTACCTGCTTATAGTTACATGGCACCCAGCCTTAGGGGCACATAGGGCACACCTTAGGGGTGATTTATATGTAAAAATAAGGTAGTTTAAGACTTTGGAACTACTTTTAATTCCAAAGTCGAATTTGCATGTAACTTTAAATTAAAAAGCAGCCAGCAAGGCAGGCCTGCTTTTAAAATGACACTGGGCACCTCAGCAGTGCACCTATGGGTGCACTCCCTATGCTGGGGTCCCTAAACCTACATGCCCTACCATATACTAGGGACTTATAGGTAGGTCAACTTAGCCAATTATAATTAGCCTCATTTTCATACTGAGTTTACACAGAGCACAGGCCCTGGGACTGGTTAGCAGTCCCCAGGGAACCATCAGAGTCAGGAAAACAACAGCAGCAATTTAGGGGGCCTCTGCAATCAGCCCTGTTCTCTCACACATGGGCTTCTTGAACTGCCTACACTGTATCCGTTATAAAAAAGCAAAATGTATCCGTCCTTGACTATGATATGATTCAAGCTGCTATAATCAACACTATGGCCCTCATTACAACCCTGGTGGTCGGTGTTAAAGCAGCGATAATAACGCCAACAGGCAGGCGGTAAAACAAATGGAATCATGACCAAGGCAGAAACCGCCAACACAGACAGCCACTTTAACACTCCGCCCGTCATGGCGGTAGCAACAAACACCACGGCGGTAACCGCCAACAGCCAGGCGGAAGACAATGTACCACCCACCCCATTACAACCCGCCCATCCGCCAGCTTTTCTGGGGTGGTACCAACGCCATCAAAAGCACAGCAGAAACAGTACACAGAAGGGAAACCACTCACCTCTCAATATTCAACGAAGAACCAGAATGCCATGGAGCCCGAGCTACAGGTGTTACCCATGTTGGTGTATCTTCTCATCTACCAGGAGTACGAACTGCGGTGGCAACCACGGAGAGTACTGCACCTAGCACACAGGAGACGGGGGGAGGAAAAAGAGAGTCACACACACACGCAACACGCAACAACCCCACCCCCATCCTCACCACCAACACCATACACACAAATACATGCATCAACATTACATATACACACCGTAATCCTGCAGAAGAACGCAAGGACAAAAGGAATTGAGTCAAATGAGAGTCATATTAGAAATAGTCAGATATACGTTATAAATTCAAAAATAGTATTTACAATATATACAAATGTACATAAGGTGGTACATTGTCCATTCAAAATGTCCGTGGCCCACTGGGCCAACACTCATAGGCCAAGCCCACACTTGACTCCTGCCTCAATACGAAGAGAACACTGCGGGACATCAGGTCGAAAACACACAGGCACCTCAGGTGGATGGGGAAGGGGGGGCACCTCAGCCGGAAGATGGCACAACGCCACTGCTCCTGGAGGGGGCTCCTTTCCCACTGCGTGGCCCTGGGGAGTGCAAAACAACAGTCTCTCAAGTGGGTGGGATGCCCACTGCCTGGTCCTGGGGAGTGCAAAGCTACAGTCTCTCAAGTCTCTCAAGTGGGTTGTTTGCCCACTGCCTGGTCCTGGGGAGTGCAAAGCCACAGTCTCACAAGTCTCTCAAGTGGGTGGTTTGCCCACTGCCTGGTCCTGGGGATTGCAAAACCACAGTCTCTCAAGTGGATGCATTTCTCCACTGGTTCTGGAGGGGGCTTTGTGCCCAGTGTGCTTCATCCTGACAAGGATAGGATGAATGGATGCCTTCTTCCACTGGTTCTGGAGGGGGCTTTGTGCCCAGTGTGCTTCATTCTGCCAAGGATAGGGTAAGTGGATGCCTTCTTCCACTGGTTCTGGAGGGAGCTTTGTGCCCAGTGTGCTTCATCCTGCCAAGGATAGGGTGAGTGGATGCATTTTTCCAATGGTTCTGGAGGGGGCTTTGTGCCCAGTTTGCTTCATCCTGCCAATGATAGGATGAGTGGTGCATTTCTCCACTGGTTCTGGAGGGGGCTCTGTGCCCAGTGATGCAACACTTGGGGTGTGGCAGTTCACAGTACCTCACCTGGGTGTCTGAGCCACGAGATTTGCAGTGGCCAGGATGCATGATAGTCCATGGAGGCAGGGCTAGAGTCCATCCGGCGGTGGCTATGGCTGCAAAGTGGTGGTAGTTCCGGTGCTGGTGGGGGTGCTGCCAGTGGTGGAGGGAGGCTCCAGCCCTTCTCCTGCAGCCTCGGACGGCTGCCCACTGGGGCTGCTGCTGCTGGCAGTGGTGCTACTGTCAGCGGTGCAAGGTGGTGGTGCTTACAGCGGGGCTTGCGGAGGTGCTTGCGGCAGTGCAGGTGGCCGTGCTGACCGCAGAGCAGGTGCCAGTGCTGCCAGTGGTGGGGGAGGCTCCAGCCCTTCTCCTGCAGCCTCGGATGGCTGTCCACTGGGGCCACTGCTGCTGAAAGTAGTGGTGCTTGTGACGGTGCAGGTGGCAGTGCTTGCAGCGGTGCTAGCGGCAGGGCTGCTGGCGGTGCTGGCACGGTGCAGGTGGCGGTGCTTGTGGTTGTGCTTGTAGCCACCAGGCCTTCACCTGCAGCCTTGGATGGCTGAAGTGCCTTGTTGCTGTTTTGTGCCCCTTCCTCACATTGGCAGATGGTGGTGACACCTTGGGTCTGGCAGATGGAGTCTTTGAGGTGGTCTTGCTGGGTGGTTGTGGCTCCTTCCTCTTGCTGGATGCTGCCCCCTTCTTTAACTTGCCAGGTGGCAGAATGGTTTTTGCCTTGGCAGGAGTTGGTAGCACACTGGCTGGGCTGACAGGTGCCCCCTTTGAGCCTCTGACAGCTGCAGGAACCACAGCGAATGTGGACTTGGTGGCTGAGGAGCTGGGCTGGGTTTTAGCCACCCTGGCCCGAGGGGAAGGACGGGGGAGGGATAGGGAAGAGGTCAATGTTTGCCAGGAAAAGCTTCTTAGGGACACTGGGGCGGAAAGAGGGAGAAGGTCTGGGAGTGGAGGAAGAGGGAGTGGTTGTAGGAGGTGTCTGTCTGCTGAGTTTGGGTGCAAGTGCATGGGCTGGATGCTCTTGTGAGGTGGATGGCTGTTGGGTGGGTGGGTGCTTGTGTTTGTGCACTTTGGGAGGAGGGGTCACAGACACTGGGAGAGGACACAGGGGACAAGTGCATGGATGTGGGGGTGGTGACTGCCAGTGAGGGGTGTGTAGTGATAGGCGTGCTGGTGATGGAGGTAGGGGATGAGGACGTAGTGCATGCAGGTGTGAGTGGAGACGCTACTGTGAGGGAGGTGGATGAGGAGGAGGAGGGGGACACAGTGGAGGCAGTGGATGGTGGTGTGTCTGCACGGGGATGGTGCTTGTGTGAGTGCCTGTGAGATGAAGTGTGGTGCTTGTGTTTGCCTGAGCCACTTCTGTGTGTTGATTTAGGTGAATGCTGGGCTGAAGGTGTGCTTGGGATAGGCTGGGGTTGAGGGGATTGGGACTGGGTAGAGGAAGTTGGAAGGGGGGGGCTGGATACAGGGAAAATGACTGCCATCAGTGCGGAGGTCAGAGCCGGAAATGCTCTCTGTTGGGCCACTACACCAGAGTGAATGCCGTCCAGGTATGCATTTGTTTGTTGCAAATGCCTCTCGACACCCTGGGTGGCATTCAGAATGATTGACTGCCCAACAGTGAGGGATCTCAGGAGGTCAATAGCCTCCTGACTGAGGGCAGCAGGGCTGACTTAGGCAGGGCCTGAGGTGCCTGGGGAGAAGAAGATGCCCACCCTCCTGGGGGAGCGGGCACGGGAAACATGCTGAGGGGCTGCTGGGAGGGTAGTGCTGGTAGAGGGTGGCGGCTGTACCTGTTGTTGGGATGGGCACAAAGGTGCCCACCACCGCCAGGGAGCTTCCATCGGAGGAGGAGTCGCTGTCTGTGGTGTCCCCTCCTGTCCCCATCATGATGCTCACCTCGCCCTCCGTCCCACTGGTGCCCTCACCGTCAGTGGATTCGGCCTCCAGGCCCATGTGAGATGCAGATCCCTCTGTCGCGTGTGCCTCTGCTCCTCCGCCAGATGATGCTAATGCACACAAGGACAGGGTGACAAAACAAAAAGGGGGGGAGACAGAGGATACACTTGGTCAATGCCAACACTACAGTTGGCGTACACAACTCACAGGGCACAGCCCTATGCACTAGGCCATGCACTACCAGTTACAATGCTACTCACCAGCACATGGGGTACAATGCCTAACGCCATGAGCTGCACAACTGATACAAATAGGGCCCGACCAGTAGTAGATGCCCACTCTAACACTATTGGGGTTGGAGTGCTTCAGAGCCTGCCCAACAAGGGACCTACCCTGCCATGTTTGCCCTGGCCTGGGACACACACAGTCCACATCCCCACCCAGGTAAAACCTTAATGCGTGCAAAGTAATGAATCTGAATTTGTACTCACCCCCTTGTGGCTGCTGTGATGCCCTCAAGCGCTCATCCAACTCCGGATAGGCCACTGCCAGGATGTGGAACATCAGGGGGGTCAGGGTTCGAAGGGAACCCCTTCCTTGTTGGGAGGCCAGCCCAAGCTGGGCCTCCGCCGTCTTCCTTGCCCCGCGGCGCAGGTCATCCCACCATTTGTGGCAGTGGGTGCTGCGCCTGTCAAAGACCCCCAGGGTCCGCACCTCCTTGGCGATGGTACGCCAAATACCCTTTTTCTGATTGGCGCTGACCTGCACGAAAAAGACAGCAGAAAAGGGAATTAGCTAACCGTCCGGACCGTCACAGTCATGCCCCACCATATCCCTCCCATCCCCTGATGCACATACATTGACCACCATACATGCTGCACTCTGGGCAGGATGCCTCACCCCCCCCCTACATGTGGTTTCCACACACAGCACTCCATACATTCATGGCCCACACATCATGCTCACAGTGTACTCACCTGTTTGTCTGGAGGACCGTAGAGTAACGTGTACTGGGGTGGGACCGTATCCACCAGTCTCTCCAACTCCTCCACAGTGAAGGTAGGGGCCCTTTCCCCAGCCACATGAGCCATTGTCGCTTCCAGACACAGGTCACAGCAGCACTTGCAGTGTAGGTCCTCTCCTGTTGAAGGTCAGGTAGCAAGTGAGTGAATAGATAGAAAATGTCGGTCACAGCCGCGGCGGTGCGTACCATCACCGCCGGCGTACATCGCCATTGGCTCCTGGAACCCATAGGGCCCAATGATAACCAATGCGAAGTTGCGCAGCGGTTGTGGACCGCCTACCGCACAGGTGCACAACGCCACAAGGATTACCTCATTTCCACTTGTCCCTCCTCACAGGTCAGGCAGCCGTCATTTCAGGGGGGCACAGGCCAGGGCACCTAACTGCGTCACAGCAGACATTGGCACAGCAACTGACTCTCGGATTTAAATACTGGTTCTGTAAATGTAGAAATGTAGCATTATTGCAATAGATGTGTGATTATGACCCTCTGCTCACTGTTTTCCTCCCTAGGCTTCAACCGCTGAGGATAAATATGAGATGGAGACATCCTCATGTGTACAGACCCCTGGCGGACCTTGCCACAATGGAGGACAGACACATTATCCTAACACACAGACTTGATCGGGCCACAATCCAAGAACTGTGTGCCCAATTGGAGCCAGACCTGATGTCAGCTATCCGCCACCCCACAGGTATCCCCCCTCTAGTGCAGGTCCTGTTGGTGTTCCATTTCCTGCCAAATGTTTCCTTCCAAACAACAGTGGCCATGGCATCAGGGATGTCTCAGCCAATGTTCTCCAATGTGTTGACCAGAGTGTTGTCAGCCCTGCTTAAACACATACACAGCTACATTGTATTCTCCCAGGTGGAGGATTTGGCCACAGTGAAAGCTGACTTTTATGCCCTGGGACATATCCCCAACATCATTGGTGCCATTGATGGTACACATGTAGCATTTTTTCCCTCCCCCGGAGAAATGAACAAGTGTTCAGGAATAGAAAAAGCTATCACTCTATGAATGTGCAGATGGTGTGTTTGGCGGACCAGTACATCTCCTATGTGAATGCCAAGTATCCTGGCTCTGTGAATTATGCCTTTATTTTGAGGAATAGCAGCATCCCATATGTGATGGGCCAACTCCAGAGGCACTGGGTGTGGCTAATGGGTTAGCCCAAGGTCCACACCCAGTATATGTTGGTGTCTGGGTATGGGGTTGTCCCTAAGGGTTAGTGTGTGTATAACAGTTGTCCCTTGATGTTTTCAGGTGACTCTGGTTACCCCAACATCTCATGGCTACTGACCCCAATGAGGAATTCCAGGACAAGGGCAGAGAACGTTACAATGAGGCACATGGGTGAACAAGGCGGATAATTGAAAGAACCTTTGGCCTCCTGAAGGCCAGGTTCCGGTGCCTCCATCTGACAGGTGATCCCTGTACTACTCACCCAAGAAGGTGTGCCAGATCATCGTTGCGTGTTGCACAACCTGGCCTTGAGACGCCAGGTGCATTTTCTGCAGGAGGATGAGCCTGGAGATGGTCTTGTGGCAGCAGTGGAGCCTGTGAACAATGAGAAAGAGGAGGCAGAGGAAGAAGATGTGAAAACAGAAGTAATATTATACAGCAGTACTTCCAGTAACACACAGGTAAGACAATGTAACTTCACTTTACTTTTCAGTTTTCTGTTGGACATTGTACATGGCAGCATGATTTCCCTATGTCTATGGCCACTTACTGTAACCTTTGGCATCTCTATTTTCAGATCTCTGTGGCCCCCACTGGCTCCTGGTATATTTACTGCTACCCACAGGTCATACCAATGTATATATAACTGTACAGATGACTTGCAATGTTTTCAGAATGCTGTACTAATACATATTTCAATCATTTGCAGACTCCAGATTTGTATTTGTTCCAAGGGTGTTTATTTAAGTGATCATACGTAGAGGGGGATGTGCAATGGGCTGGGGTGATGGTGGAGGACTGTCCAGTTAGAGTCCAGTCTCTTGGTATCACAGGTACATTGTCCAATGGGGCAGTTCAAGCGTGACAGAGTGGGACAGAAGGGTGACAATCAAGAGAGTCTTATTTCCTGGTGGGGGTCTTGGCAATGTTCTCTGGCTTCTGCCTGGATCGCAGGGACCATTTGCGGGGTGGTTCTCCTTCTGCAGGGGTGGGATGCTGGTGGCCCGTTGTTCCTGTGGCAGGGCCTCCTGTCCACTAGCGCCGGCGGAGGTGGAGGGCTGTTCTTCGGTGTGGCTAGTGTCAGGGGCCCGTTGGTATGCCACTGCTTCCCTCATGGTGTTGGCCATGTCAGCCAGCACCCCTGCAATGGTGACCAGGATGGTATAGATGTGTTTGAGGTCCTCCCTGATCCCCAGGTACTGTCCCTCCTGCAGCCGCTGGGTCTCCTGCAACTTGGCCAGTATCAGGCCCATCGTCTCCTGAGAACGGTGGTATGTTGCCAGGATGTTGGTGAGTGCCTCCTGGAAAGAGGGTTCCCTGGGCCTGTCCTCCCCCCTGTCGCACAGCTTCCCTGTTGTCCTGTGCCTCTGTCCCCTGTACCATGCGCCCACTGCCACTGACCTCAGGTCCCTGATCGTCCTGTGTTTGTGGGGTTGCCTGGGGTTCCTGTAGTGGTGGACACACTGCTGATTGACTTGTCCTGGGGACAGTGGCATGGTCCTGCTGGGTGGGTGCTGTGGTGGTGTTTCCTGAGGGGGGGAGGCTCTGTGGTGGTATGGGACTGTGGCAGGGTAACCGACTGTCCAGAGGTCCCTGATGGGTCAGGTTGGTCATCGTCATCCAGGCGTGCAGAGCTGCTGTCATCACTATGGGCCTCCTCTGGGGGGGGACTAACCTCCTCTCCGGTAACGTTGAGTAGGGGTCCTGTGGTGGATGCAAATGTAGTGTTAGTGTATCTGCGTGTGCCACCTTGGGCATGGTTTTGTTTCCCTGTATGGTTGAGATTGCCCTGTCAGCTTTGCCTTGTGTGCATGGTGAATTTGTGGGCTAGGTGATTCTCTCTAATGGGCATGCTGTGGTGATGGGTGTCCATGCAGGTCTGTGACGGGGGTCCATGGATTGTTGTGGCATGCAGGGCTTGGTATTGGGATGGGTGGGTTGTGATAGTGGGGTATATGTGAGGTGGTAGAGTGATGGGGGTGAGGTCAGGGGTAGGAGTTTGTGATGGCATGCAGGTAGGGTGGGGGATATAGTAGTAAAGATTTGACTTACCAGAGTCCAGTCCTCCTGCTACTCCTGCGAGGCCCTCAGGATGCATGATCGCCAAGACTTGCTCCTCCCATGTTGTTAGTTGTGGGGGCGGAGGTGGGGGTCCACCGCCAGTCCTCTGTACAGCTACCTGGTGTCTTGCAACCACGGAATGCACCTTCCCCCGTAGGCCGTTCCACCTCTTCCTGATGTCATCCCTTGTTCTGGGGTGCTGTCCCACGGCGTTGACCCTATCCACAATTTTCCGCCATAGCTCCATCTTCCTAGCAATGGACTTCTGCTGCACCTGTGATCCAAATAGCTGTGGCTCTACCTGGATGATTCCCGTCACCATGACCCTTAGCTCCTCCTCTGAAAACCTGGGGTGTCTTGGGGGGGGGCAATGGATCTGGTGTGAGCGATATGTGTGAGGATGTGTGAGGTGATGTGTTGGGGTGTGTGCTGTGAGGTGCGTGGATGGTGTATGGGTGATGGTGTTCTGTGTCTCAGATTGAGTGGGTGCTCTGTTTGCTATCTTTTTTTTCATTGAAAGGGTTGTGGGTAGTGTGGGCGTGTGTTTTATAGTGTTGTGGGTGTGTGGGTGTGGTGGGTATATGTGTGTCAGGTGTGTGTAGTTTGAATTGTCCAATGTGGTGGAGTTTTGTTAGTGTGTATGTATTATGAGCGCGGCGGTGTGTACCGCCAATGGTTTACCGCGGTTGAAAGACCGCCACGGGGATTCGTGGGTCCTGATACTATGGGCCTATTCCTGTTGGCGTAACAGTGTGGGTTTTGGTACTGCCAATTCATCACTGACTTTTGGTCTGGGGGACATGTGTGGGTGTCTGTATAGTGGTGGATTTCTCTGTGTGGGTCATAATACTAGTAGCGGTATACCGCTGTATGTTGGTGGCCGTTACTACGGCGGTAGTCGGCATTTACCGCCAGGGTTGTAATGAGGGCCTATGTCTAACAACATGATCTTTCTTGGATCACAAAATGAAGGGCTTCAAGGCAGATGATAAAGATGAAACAATCTTTCCATTTTGTAAATATCCTTGTGAATAACCTTTGAGTATCTCCTTCTCTTTCTCAGACAAGGAATAATTGTGTCTAAAAGTAACAGGAGTGCCATGCTTAATTGATATAGAGCAGTCATATTTCCTATGAGTGGGAAGAGGACAAACCTTTGGCCTGTAAAACAACTGTTGAATGTCTTATGATGCTGCAATTGAACTAATGATGGATAAACCTCTATTAAATTAGGTACACTGTATTTATTGCACCACTCTGTAGAATCCCAGTAAGCAGATAATGGTTAAATGGTTTTTGATAGAAGACACATTTTAAGTCATTGACTGGAAACAATCAGCTGCTGGCCAAGCAGTCTACGGCAGTGCTCCCCAAAATTTTTAGAACCTACTCCCAATCTTTAGAATGACAATCTTTCACAATCCACTCAGCTTTAATGGACGTGAGGTGGATACATTTTGTAATGTAACTAAAGCATTGTGTGGTGTTCCACTGTGATTTACAGGTGTGAGAAAACAGGGCAGAGGCCCCCTAACATTTTGCCCCCATTTTTCACTGTTTGCTGATGTTTTCCTGACTCTTACGGTGCCCTGGGTACTGCTAACCTGTCACAGGGCCTGTGCCCCGTATAAAATGAGTATGCAAATTAGGTTAATTATAATTGGCAAAGTCAACCTACCTATAAGTCCCTAGCATATGGTAGGGCATGTAGGTTTAAGGACCCCAGCATAGGTTGTGCACCCATAGGTGCACTGCGGAGGTGCCCATTGTAATTTTAAAGACAGGCCTGCCTTGCTGGTTGCTTTTAAATTAAAGTTACATGCAAATTCAACTTTGGAATTAAAAGAGTTCCAAAGTCTTAAACTACCTTATTTTTACATATAAGTCACCCCTAAGGTGTGCCCTATGTGCCCCTAGAGCTGGGTGCCATGTAACTATAAGCAGGGCCCTTAACAAAATAGTTTTATAAGCCCTGGTGAGGTAAAACAGTCTTTAATTTGATTTTAATTTATAAAGTCCCCTTAGGTGTCAGATACCTTAAGTTTGGTATCAAATTCATTGTTATAATTAATCCCACAACTAACAATTGTTGGCTTTAATATAACGTGTGCAGGTAAAGAGTTTTAAACTCTACCTAAAAAGTTGCCAACTTCAGCTCTGTAGTGCTCTGCTCTGTTTGGCCAGCCTCTGGCAGCCTGGCCAGGCTGCCTTGATGAGGTGTGAAGCAGCCTGGGGTGACCACAAAGGAATGTGCCTGGGGGAGGAGAACTTCCCTCAGCAGATGGAAAGGCAGGAAGGGGGAGGGCTGCCAAACTGGTCTTCAAAGGCAGGGAAGGACATTCGGAGTAGCCCAGCACCTCCCTCATATCCTGCAACCCCAGATAATTAGGTGCCCTATTGATTCGATTATGAAAGGGCAGGAGAGGGCACCAGTGGGTGGGCTCAGCCGGATGTAACCTCCAAAAATCAGTTTAAGCCAAGATAGATTTTTGAGGAATGTTGCTCCCTGGGATTGTTTTTTGCTACACTTCCTAGGAAGTGGTTATCACAGGGGGAAGGTCCATGCACCTGATTGGAGAACCAGGAACCTCCTGTTTTTCACCCAGGAGCAAGGATAAAACTGACAGCCCTAACCCACACCTCAGATCCCTACCAGGAAGGACTATAGGAGAAGGACTGCCCTGCAGGACCCCTGACCTGCACCCGGACACTGCACTCTGGAGGACTGCACCAGCTGCACACTTGGGCTTCACCACAAGGACTTTGCCTGGCTTCAACTGGTTCAAGGAAGGACTCCCTGTTTGCTACAGGTGAAGAAATGCTAATCAGAGTCCCCTGCATCAAGTCCTGCAAGCAGAGCCCAGCTGACTAGCGTCCATGGCCATTTGAGGATTCTGACCAGGTGCATTCTGGGAATTGTAGTCCCAACGCCCAAGGAGCAACTCAGAGCTTCTGGAACCTTGGATGAAGTTGTGGACACTTCAAGGACCCAAAAAGGACCTCTGGAAGAAGATCCCAAAGGTTGGAGACGTTTGGAGCAACTCCATAAATTGAAGAGATGCATTGTGAGAGTTGTAGTCCCAGAACCCAAGTGGCAAAGCAGAGCCTCTGAACTCTTGGCTGGTGCTGTGGACCACTTTCCGGAATCAATAAACACTTCTTTAAGCAAGTGTGACACAGTGTTACCTCATGGGTGACCTGAACTCTGCACTTTGTCCTTTTCCAGAGTGACCTTTTTTTTAACCCTTTTGGTGTCTAGTTGCTACTATGCGCTAGAAAACATTAATTCCTTAAAAATTCATATCTCCGGTTCCCCTTATCCGATTTTATTTGTTTTGGTGTCATTTTAAAGATAAAAATATAATCTATTTGTATAAATTTGTGTTGGATTTGTTATTGTGTTGTGTTTTACTTATTTACGGTTTTGTGATTTTTAAATGCTTTACACACTAGTCTCCTAAGTTAAGCCTTGTCGCTCGTCGCCAAGCTACCAAAGGTTGAGCTGGGTTGAGTTTATTGAGAACTTACTGGACCTAAGTGGAGGTTAGTGGCCTATTGCTAAGTGTAGGTACTTACCTATCCTTACCAATAACTCATTTTCCAACAGCAGGAATCACCTTTTCTACTGAAATGACCACTAAATTTGCAGACATGCAGTTTTACTGACAAAACTATATTGCACACAAATGTAAATCTGTGGAAAATGGGTTTCAGTGAATAATCATTTGTGCATCACCAAAGTAAAGTGTCCCGATTTGTTTTGATCATATTATAATCTTTATTTCCATCACACTTCAGAATTACACAAAATGTGCTTTGTTATTGCTTTCCTACCTGCTGAATGTGTATAGTTCATTTAAAGATATTTAAATTTTGTTGTGAGTTACAACATAAATGACATCCTACAGCCTTTCCTTTAACACTACCGGTACCCCAACAAGTTTTTCACATAATTCACTTTTCTTTTCTTTCTCTGACTGCAAAGGGAGAGGAGTTTGTAAACACCAATCCTCAAGGTAAAAAAATAAACATAAGCATCAATTTGTCAGAAGAGGTAGCCTGACATTTGACCTTGGTCTTTGAAGTGCAGCAAACGTGACAAGATAAATACAGAATTTAAAGGCATCTATACTTATTGCTTGGATTTTTTGTTCTGTCAAAAATTGGCTTGTGACCCACCAGTGCGTCATGAACTACAGTGTGGGAAACGCTGGTATAGGGGACAGTCCACTTGAGGTGCTGCTAACTGGTTTGGAAAATGCTGCTGAATATCTGGTGTCAGTTTACATACCTGTGTGCCCCAAGGCAGATCTGTGCCTAAGCCACTTTCAACTAATCAGCAAGAATGTGGGAGATATGAATCTCCTTGAAATGTTGGTGTGACCAAATTACACCATTAAGTAGAACAGTGGATTAATGCAATACCAGACTGATGAAGGTAAGAGTCAGATTGAGGCACAAGGACTCAAACTTTCATTAGAAAAATGGCAATTTCAACACAGAAATGTATGTTGCACAAACTGGCTCTTCCGATGGTATTCTTGTGGATCTATCCCTTCTAGAAGAGAAACTTTAAGTCCAACAAGAAGACTGAGACAATGCACTACAAAGTATATGACACAGATGAGGTAAGTCTGACTGTTCAATGGCAACAATCCTTCAGCTATCTCATTCACAAAATTCAGGACAAGCCCAGTGCTGCTCTCTGCTCAGTAACCATACACACTACATGATCAGGACAGTCAGGCAGAACTAGGAGCAGTCTTCTACCACAGATATGACAGGGGTGTCTACTCATTTTACTAGTTAAGGATAGTCTGTCTGTGAAAAGAACTATCCAACTAACAAACATTACTTCCTAGCCCTCAAATTGGCGATAACAGAGAAATCCCACTACTATCTGTACAAATACAAGTTTAGTTTATGAACTGAAAACAACACATTGACTTACATGCTAAAGATAACAAAATTTGATGTCACTGAATATGAATCGCTCCATGCTTACTCTGTATACAACTTCCAAAAACTGTGTGGGCCCGAGTCAAAAAGGTAACTTAAACTTCTGAGTAACTTTACTACTATTCAATATTCAAAAACTGTACTTTAGCAATAAATTACACTTTTCTAGTAAACATACAATGTTGAAGTAAGTTCAGCAGTACACATGGCCAACCACAGTAAAGCAACACCTTCTCAAATAAAATACTGGTGGTAAGGCAAACGTGTAAGTTACTACAAAAGTGCACTTAATGTATACCGAAAGGTTGTAAATGTACTCAAATGCATAAGTTACTTCAAAAATACAGTTTCTGGATAGCACTTTGCAGTAAGTGTTGTAGTAGTACTACAAAACATACGACAAAATGCAGATTGTTAATCAGGCCCTGTCACCCTGGCAAGACATTGATGCTTGTGCTCTATCCAGACCACATCAAATCTACTGATAGTAACAGAGATTAAACCAAATTCCAGAAGCAGGAGTCACATCCATGTGTCATCTCATTTAGTATCTGTTTTACAAGTACTGAAACCAGCATCATATGCACGTGGATGACCAGAGCGGGCATTTGAGAATCAATAAGACCACTCAACTGGAGAAACCAGGATGTCATTGATTTGAGGTGGAGAACAACTGCAAAGAGTGCCCATGATGTGTTGCTTGCACAACCATTCCTAACCTAGCTGCCCAAAAGGGACACTTGGAACTTTCTGGCCCACGGAAACAGGTATGCACTGATTTATTTTACTTGGGGATGGTCCGGAATGAAATCCAGTCAACCTGGTCATTGTTGACAACCTCACTAGATAATCCTATACAACCAAATACCCAATGTCCCAGTGACCAAGGTTTTAATCATGAAGCCAAAGTGCTAAGAATATACTGGCTAAAGTGGACATGGCAAATTAATGCCGATCAAGGAGCAGATTTTGACTCCAAACACATTAAACAGACACTGAAGCTGGTGGGAATCAAGAAACTCTGCACTATGCCATACCATCCACAGGGAATGCCCAAGTGGAACAAATTAGCAAAACGACTCTTAGCACGTTGGGGATTCTGCAAACAGAATTTAAAACAACAATGGATGCTTTGTGAAGTTACACTGTTCCATGTGTGCAATTGCAACAAGAATAATCTAGCTGCTACTCCCTAAGTTACTTGAAGTTTAGAAGAACTGACAGTCCAAATGGGGATTGCCCAGACATCCAAGTAAATAGGTCCAGAAGCTAAATAAGCTGTTGGATTATGCCTATCAACTCATCCATTCCGCAACTGGATCGAGCCAAACCAGCTGCTGAAGTATGACCTTCTGAATGACTTTAAAGAATCCCAGTCCAGTGGGCTAGTTATGCACCTTGATCTCTTGTACAAAATCCCGACCCCAGAAAGGCCAGCCCTTGGGGTTCACCAAATATCAAGAATCAGAATTGATGGGAATCCACACTCCGACAGACTTCGACTTGTAATCCAACCTCATGTTAGGAGTAAAGGCTAATTCCTCTACGTCTGACAGTAATACTTCAAATAAAGCAGAACTGATCAAGCCCTGTGGTTTATGGTACTTACTATGTCCCCAGAATCAGTGTTTTAAATGGGAAAAAGTGAAAGTACTCACCAGACTGATTAGGATGGAATGAGTGAGCGGGCGAACGGCATGGCTGAGTGATGGGCACTTAATTGAATGCAGATTTTATTGATAAGCAACAACAGCAATGGCTAATGATCTTTGAAGGCAGTGGAGGAACTACTTATCTCAAATATCAGCAAGTGGCCCAGCTTCCTACTTCCCTGAAAATAGTTATATAAAGTGGTGTAAAAAAAGAGCAATTTTCACACGAATCTTCATAAAAATATATGGGTTACGAAAGCTCACTCAAGAAAGATTCCAGTTTTTGCAGTCATATTGTACTCTCTGACAACTTTAAGTTGGAGAAAATGGTGCTTATTTTAGCATAATTAACATAAGATGTGTAGAAAAGAGCCCAGGTAATACAGGCAGTTCAGACCGTTTCGGCGTGCTTGATCTCAAGTTACGTCCAACACATGCTAGTTTATCTGCATTTGGCGAGCTGGAAACTGAGCTGCAATTTGGTTGCGCGTCAAAGTGCACTATTGTTTTCCAAGGGCTGCTTTATAGTTTTGAGAACCATGTAATTAAGGAAGCCCTGCAACTGCTGGTAGATTTGAAAAAAAGTCAATGGTTAAATGATTCAAAGACGCACACTTAGAAAGTTATATAATATAAACTAATACTCGAAAACTGGTAAGTCATTTGGATGCTAATTCAACTCTCTTTACCTGGTACACGTGCTTTTCTTTGCTGCTCCATTAATGAAATTGCTTGTCTAATGATCCTTTCCCCATTCTAGCGCAAGAAGCAGGAAATTATACGTCACAATGTTTTAAGTCTATATCTCTGTGTCTACTGATTTTGATGTCTCAAGTCGAACCGCTCATTTTCTAAAATGTGTCACTGTTTTTGTATGGCATCTAATATTGATGAATGGTATGCATCAACACACACACTCACCTTTAGTAGAATAGAGAAATCTGGCGGGGGGGAGGGGTGCGGAGGTGATGTGCCAAGGATCACACCATTTGTTAAGAGGCTGAAATCGAAACTTAGGTCTCTTGTATCCACATATAACAACTTAAATATGATACTGCATATCTGTCTCTATACCTGAAAAGTTCGGTGCAAAATGTACTTAGAATGTTAAACACACATTCTGTGAAAAACTAAGGGGTTTCCAAGATTTCACCATGCAGGGTAGTCTGGTCATCTCCAAGATTGTGCTCCTGCCACGATGCCTGTACTTCCTTTAGAATTCTGTTCTCTGCTGGCTAGAGTGTTCAGGCAGTTGAATGTGCTTTTCATTTCTTTTGCTCAGGGCTGGTAGACACAGTAGGGTGGTCTTGTTCACGCTGACTAGAACATATGGACGACAGGGAATGGAGGCATCTCGACTAGATCTGTACTACTATGCCGCGCACATGCAACATGCTGGCTGGAACACTAGAGCTGTTACTACTGGCGGGGATGGCTGAACCTTGTCAGCTACCTGTGATCCTAATAGAGGTGGCAGGGGCACCATACGCTATGGCGTACGTGGTATGGCAGACAACATGCATGTGGCAACCACTCATCACCATGGTGTTGAGACCTGCCCCGTTCCATCGAAGTTGCCAGTGTGGATACTGGTGCCTGTCCGTCAATTAGCAACAAATATGTCATTCCAGGCCTGGAGAGCTGGGGGCTGCAAATTACCAGGAGATTTGTACACTAATGAGTCCTTCATCACTTTTGAGGATGTGCAATCAGAATATACGGTAGGGCCAGGACATATCTTGCAACATGCTGCTTTGGCGAAGGAGGCCAAGCAGACTTGACCCACCTATCCCCAGACTTGGGGGCTTCCAACATCTTGGGAACACTGTTGACTTGTGGATCAGGAGGGCACTTGAGCTCTCTTCTCTACAAAGCCTTAAGGGCGGATACAGCAGGCCCCAGGCCTGGGTACAAGCAGCCTGGGACATGGCCCTCGAGACAACTTTGGAGGGTGAGAACAACTCTCGCAGACAGACTTGTGTAACACCCTCTTTAAATTAGTACATTATAATTCCCTGCACCATGCATGCTTGACTACCAAGATTCTCATTCGTATTTTGCACACGCCCTTATAATTGCCCACGGTGTGGACAATCTGGAGCAGATTTCCTCCACTTGGCCTGGGACTGCTGCATGGTACAAGACTTCTTGAATCAGGTCGTGGGTGAGTTTGGGAGAATCACCTCCCTGCAGGTGGTGGCAATCCCACAATTCTGCTTACTAGCCAATAAAGAAAAGCCCTAAAGTTGGAAGATGACCTATAAATTCTTGCAACTAGCGCTGGTTATTGCTAGATGCAGGGTGGTCCTTACATGTCAGGTACAGTGTGCCTCTGACTTGGATCATTGGCGCAGAGATGTGGCGGAGTGGTCATTAGCTTAAGAAACACACATGAAGCTAACCAGAGGAGAGGAAAAGGTAGGGGAGGACTTATAGGTATGCCTAAGCCTGAGCAATAAACTCCTTGACCATGACTCTGACACGACAAACGAGGACGATGACCGTAATACTGGCCCTACTGGAGATGACCAGTAAGGCATGGACGCTTCACCACTAGAACAGGGCAGTTGTGAGTGTTTGTATCATAGAAAGGGAGATTGCTAAATATGTCCACCTGCTGTGGAGATGAGAGTGGACTCCTGCTTTGCTGACAATGCACTGTATTTGTAACCATTATCACTGACAAATTATGGTTAATAAAAACGAAAAATAAAGATGTTAAAAAAAAAAAAAGACTTCAGCATGCAGGAGAAAATGCATTAACTAGTTAACTATAGGACTTTTCAAAATTGTTCATAAATGCATACTTTTTAAAAGAAGCATTTTGAGACCTAAACCTTCCCCTTAATAATCCAAATAATATGAGTCTTCAGAAACTGAACAGAAATCAGCAGAATTTGTTGAGCATGAAATGCTTCTTTTAACAAAACATAGAAGAATAGATATAGCAATGTCAGTTATGCTATATGATGTACAAAAATGTGAAACTGCTTATTGGAGTGAATAATAGAAGAGCTATCATCAAATGGAAAGGTGTTGTTTCTGAACATATGGTACCATTAATTTAATTGTGACTTCCATGCTTGACCACTGTGTGATCTTAAACAACATTACTCATCTGCATTAGGGCCGGTTTTAGCGCTGGTGGTGCCCACGGCGACATTCATTTCTGCGCCCCCAATGACCTGCTAATCGGATTCCCTCACTGGCACCAGTCAAAAGTACCCATCATCTGTCCATGGACCTTCGATTACATACATTTCATTTGTTTTAAAGCACTGATAGAGGCTGGCTTTACTAATAAGAATGTATATTTACCCAATCAAATACTTTTTAGCAAAATTAGGAATGGATAATAAAAGACTGGGAAAAAAGCATAACGTCTACCCAGTGAAGGCTGCCGGCAATCAAAAGTGGTGGGGTGGGGGGGATGTCAAAGGGTGGTAAAAAAAAAAAAATAATAACAAATAAAAAAACCTGCTGCTGCTGCTCCCACTGCCAGCCACTCCCTCTCGGCCGTCACCACAAAAACACAGGCTCCCAATCCAGATGCTGCTCTCATGCTATACCAAGAATGAGAGCAGTGCCGGGAGATGGCCTGACGCTCACTGAGGCACAGGGAGCCTGTGCCATTTCTTCACCCAGCTGTGCAATACAGCTTGGTTGGATAAATGTAAGTGCGCATGTTGGTTTGGCCAGCCTAAGACGGCCAGCCAAACCGACATGCGTACTTCACAGTGCCCACCGCTCCTCCTTTCTGCCATGGCCCTGCCCTAGATTTCATGGCTGCCAGAGAGACAGCGACAAATAAAAACGATAATAAAATTGTTTTACTATCATCTTATTTGTCACTCCCTGACTCTGAGCAAGGGAGCGACGCTCCTCAGCTATTATGGAGGAGCCATCCTTGCACCTAACATATGTTATGCTGTTTGCTTGCAGCTCTTTGATGACTGTTCATAACAGTCACTGTTCTATATGAGAGTTGTGTCTTATGAAATGCTGTAACAAAAGAATCTCGATATTGAAAGTAGTAATCCACTCAGCTATGGACATAAAATTCAAATCTGTTATCTGCACTGTATGCGTTCTTTGCAGTAGGCATATTAATCTGCTGTGATATATTATGGAGAGTCAAAACTGCCAGTAGACAAAACTCCACCTCCCTCTCTAGCAGGATCATTATTCATGAGAGTTACCTTTACATTTTAATGCTGCATGAAAGCTGGATACACAAGGAACTCTGCAACAAGTGTTTTTAAATCATATGTTATTGCTAAACAGAGTGCCTCCCTCCCCAGGTTAGCACCAAGTGACGCCGAACCAGTTGCACTGCCCTAAAGCCGGCCCTGATCTGCGTACCCTACATCTCAGTTATTTGTCAAAATTGGTAGTGATTAAAATTGGCTCAATGCTGGTATTAAGTAATATTTAAATTGTAAATGAGTGGATATAAAGCAGTTAAGGTAAATTAAGCACTTTGGTATAAATTAAGCCTGACCAGGTCACGGCAAAAAGCACAATTGTTCTTCAGCTAAGGTAGGTATATAGTTTCCAGGGAAAACATCTGCTCATACTACATTTACACTGTGATTGTCCTTAACATTGTGAACACAACCTGGTAAAAACTGATCAGGTACATTTTTCTTTGCATAAAGGAAGTATGGTTTTACCCACCTGGACAATGTTTTGGTCATATACATTTAAGCTGCAGCAAGTACTGACTATGTACCAGTGTTACATCCAGGCTTCTAAAATGTTATAATTACATTACGTTTTCAGCAGTGGCACCCGCAGCCCCTGCGGCGGAGGGGGTTGGGGTTTTATGCTCCAGGGTGCCCCCTCAGCACACAGCAAAGTGATAGGTAATGGGCTGAGGGTTGGGGAGGCTCCATGTACTTAGCAGGGGAGGGTCCCCTCAAGTTTTGCTACGCCACTACATATTGCCTATACAAAAAAAATTGCATCTATTGTCCTGGACCCTGAAAAGTAGTTTCCAGACACTCCTCTATGTGCAAATTTACAAGCACACAATATAGAGACTTTAGGGCCTGCTTCACAAGTACAGAGTGATTAGCAGTATAGACCTGGCAGGACCCTATGCTGTCAATCACAGTGTGATGCAGCCTCAACACCCGAGAAGCCCTGGCAAAGCTGAAAAAGCCCTGCTGAGAAAAGCACCATGCTGTTGCTCTTTTATCAAGGAAGCGCACAGCTATTCTCCACTCTGACAGCCAGGATATCCATGGCACATCCACCTGCTGAAACGGTTGAACCTGCCTGTCTGCCCCTATCCGTACTGGTACTCTCCTTTGCAACGAAGAAGTTCTGGCACTCAAGAAGAAAAAATTAAATAAAAAATGTGCTGGTACTAAGAACCAGTTAATAACACCCCATTCAAAGCACCGCCCAGAATCCATATTGGGACACCCCTTAGAGTGGTATCTCAACAGTTGTGGTCAGTGGACTGGGGCCTGCAACAAGAAGATGCCAAACAAAGTTAAGGGATTCAAGCTTAAGGGATGGTTGTCCTGACATACACAGTACGGTGTACACTCTTTCTGAGGTATACGCTGGTAGGTTTTCTTTTAAGAGGAGGGAGGTATCAAGCAATTTGGAGATTGCCAGATGTAATATAGAAAAACGTCTTCTAAATTATGTGTTTGAGTGGGGCATTTAGTCACTTTAAGAATGCTGCACTGCATTGTTTTGTGGTTGCTGTTCTATACCAACATACATCCTTCAGTGGATGCTATATATTAAGGGAGAGCTTTATGTATTGTATTGTTTTTTCATTGGTGAGGTATGAGTGATAGCAGTGTTTCTTCTGTGAGTGATCTGCAAGGGTTGCACAGATCTGTGGTTTTATTGACTAAGTGCATCGCTAGACCCCTAGGCTGAGCAGCAGCAACATCTCTGCTCAAGATGTGCAATGTGAATATATGTCAGAACAATCATCCTACAAAAGTACTGTATCCAGAGTAGCTACAACCACTATTCCTAACTCCACATCCACATATCCTGTTTTATATATATATATATATATATATATACATATATATATATATATATATATATATATATATATATTCACTTAAAAAACAAAGGTTGCAGGAATGTTCTAGTTAGGTTCAGATTTTACACACATTTAGCCATAGAATTACAGCAGTTACAGTTATCTCAAGAAACTATAACTCATGCCCTAAGGTAACTATAACTTGCACATTTTTCTCATCAATAATTTTATTGCAAATGTTGCAGTGATATTACCAATGATATCACAGAAGATGTCATGACTGATGTAATATGTGGGGTACTTGGCAGTGCATGGCGAGGGCCCAAGTTCTAGTTACATTAAGGTATGAGGTATAGTTTTCTAAAATAACTATAACTGCTAAACATCTATGGTTTTATGTGTGTTACATCTAAACCTAAGTATAATGCCCCTGTAACCTTTGTTTTTTTTAGTGAATTTCTAAGGTTCTTTAAGTTCTACTTCCTAACTATAAAGTCCCTTTAACCTTTGTTTCTTTAGTTTAAATTTAAATTGTATTTGCATAGCGCTTACTACTCCTGAAAAGGCATTGAATCGCTTAAAAACGCTACCTGGGAGCCTAAAGTTAGTGATCAGTCCAGTCCATTAGTTAGTGGGGTTAGTTTTGCATGCTCACTGTCCCCTTCGAGGATCCACCTTGCCTCCTAGTGAACTTATACATTTTTTATGCTTTTTCCTAACTATAATGTTTCTCTAAGCTTTGGTTTTCTCAGTAAATTTCTAGTTTTTTTTTTAAAGTAAAGGAATATACCATACATTAGTCCAACCGCCCCCGTTCAAGGCCTTTGGCCATGTGCAGCAGGAGGTTGGCCACAGGCCCTAGTCTGCAGCTAGGTCCTGCAGCCAACCCTCGCATGCAGCCAAGCCCACATTGCACACAGCCTTTGGCCATGCGATGCAGGGGGTTGGCCGGCAGGGTTTGGCCTGCGGCCAACCCCCCCCACATGCAGCCAACGACATGTTGCACACTACGTTTGGCTGTGTGTAGTGGGGAGTTGGCTGCAGGGCCTGACTTGTGGCCAGACACCTGCAGCTAACCCTCTGCATGCAGCCCACCCCATGCTGTAAGTCTGTGAATGGGTATTTGAGTGGCTGTATGGGTGTGTGACTGGGTGTGTGTGGTTGTGTGACTGGGTGTGTGGTTGTGTAACTTGGAGTGTGTGTATGAGTGGCTGTGTGAGTGCATGTGTGAGTGGCTTTGTGGGTCTGTGAGAGGATTTTAGGTCTGTGAGTGGGGCGAGTGGGGCTGTATGGGTGTGTGAGTGGTTGTGTGGATGTACAGGTTAGCGTGTGAATATATGAGTGAGTGTGTGAGAGGGTCTGTTAGTGGGTGTGCGAGTGGTTTGGTGCATGGAGTGATTGGGTGTGTGAATGAGTGGTTGTGTGCGTCTGACTGGATATGGTAGTGGTTTTGTGGCTGTGTGTGGGTGTGCAAGTGGCTGTGTGGGTCTTTCGGTGGTTGTGCAAGTGGTTTTGTGTGTCAGTGAGTGGGTGGGTGAGTGGCTTATGGGTGTGTGAGTGGGTGTATGAGTGGCTGTGTGAGTCTGTGATTGGGCTTGGTAGTGAGGTGACTGGGATGACATGGGGAGCAAAAAAACGATGGATTTAACCCAGATCTGTGACCAGGAGTGAGTGTTTGAAAAGTTTCGACACTCCGTCCATCATTTTGTTTTGTGATGTTTCTATGTGTGCCTTATGTGGCTAGGGTATTTCCAGGCATGGCCCCTTTACTCGCTGCACCACTGGATTCCAGCTAGCCTGGCTGATGAGGGGTGATATCCCGAAATTGGTCCCAGGATGCTTGTTTCTGGTCCATGGAGGACCTGGCTTGGCAGTTCGGGCTGGGCCGTTCCAATGGGGAGTAGGGTCGAGATCAATTGGAATATGGCTGGGTCCAAACTGGGTTGACGTGGCAAGCAAAATAAAGATGGATTAATCCCAGATCTGTGAATTGAGGTGAGTGTTTGAAAAGTTTAGACACTCCGCCCATCATTTTATTTTGTGATGTTGCTGTGTTCAGCTTTAAACAAGTGACCTTTGGTCAGTGGACATTTTCAGTCATGCAGGCACTAAACTTGATCAGGGTACTGGGTGTTGTGTCCATGAGAGAGGGAACAAGTTACACGTCGTCGGCATAGGAGAGCAGACTAGAGAGCCAATTATGCTAGCTAGAAGAGTCATCTATATTTAGAAGAGGGTCAGGCTCAAGGAGGATCCCTGCGGTATGCCGCAGATGAGGTAACAGGCATCTGAGGTGTATGGTGTCAGGCTGACTGACTTGGTCATAAAATGCAAATGTTATTTGTAAATGATAAGTCTATTGATTTGCAACTCCTGACTGTTAGACCTGGCAGCTTTTTGGCATGTCTCCCCTGTCTTTTTGCCTTCTGACCTCCTGGTTTTGGACTCTGATTTTTGCTGGTTTACTGTCTCTGAGCACTTCACCACTGCTAATCAGTGCTAAAGTGCAAGTGTTCCCCATATAAATTGTACTGTGGACTGGTTTATCCATAATTGGCATATTTGATTTACTAGTAAGTCCCTAGTAAAGTGCACTAGAGGTGCCCAGGGCCTATAAATCAAATGCTACTAGTGGGCCTGCAGCACTGGTTGTGCCACCCACATCAGTAGCTCTATAATCATGCCTCAGACCTGCCACTGCAGTGTCTGTGTGTGCAGTTTTGACTGTAACTTCAACTTGGCAAGTGTACCCACTTGCCAGGCCTAAAAATTCCCTTTTCTTACATGTAAGACACCCCTAAGGTAGGCCCTATGTAGCCCCCAGGGCAGGGTGCAGTGTATGGTTAAGGTAGGACATATAGTAATGTGTTTTATATGTCCTGACAGTGAAATATTGCTAAATTCGTTTTTCACTGTTGCAAGGCCTGTCCCTCTCATAGGTTAACATGGGGGCTACCTTTAAAATATTATTAAAGTGTATATTCCCTTTTGGAGCGGATGGACATGTGGAGTTTGGGGTCTCTGAGCTCACAATTTAAAAATACATCTTTTAGTAAAGTTGATTTTAAGATTGTGCGTTTGAAAATGCCACTTTTAGAAAGTAGGCATTTTCTTGCTTAATCCATTCTGTGACTCTGCCTGTTTGTGGATTCCCTGTCTGGGTCAGTTTGACAGTTGGGCTGTTCACACCTCTCCTCTAGACAATGACACAAAGGGGGCTGGGGTGTAGCCTGCATATGTTGATTAGCCATCTGTGCTGGAGGGGAGGGGAGGAGTGGTCACTCCTACCTGAAAGGACTTTGCCTGCCCTCACACAATGCCGTCTCCGACCCCCTGGTGAGTGTCTGGGGCCTGGCCTGGACAAGGAAGGATCTTGCAAACACTTGAGACTTTGCTTTGAAGTTTGCAAACTTCAAAGGCAGAACTGGGTATAAGAAGCAGACCCAAAACCCCAGACTTTTAGAATCTTTCTGGAATCAAGAGGAACCTCTGCTCAGGAGAAGAGCTGAAGGAGGAGTACTGCCCATTTGCTGTGTTGCTTTGCTGGACTGGCCTGCAGTCGCTGCTTCTGCCTCGAAAGAGTGCAAAGGGTGAACTTTGCTGTGTGTCCTGCTTGAGAAAATTCTCCAAGGGCTTGGAGTAGAGCTTGCCTCCTGTTGGAAGTCTCAGGGACACCAAAGACTTCAGTTTCCTCGACCTGCAGCACTGGGAACTGTGTGTTTTGTGCTGTTTAAGAGGAGAAACCACTGCAACGCCACCAACGACGCCACTGGCCTGCACCGTGACCTGCCGACGCAGCACGGAGTCACATTGCCCCGCTTCCACTGCGACCCAGGTCTTACCGACGCAGTCATCGGATGACTTCACCGAGCCGCTAGTCACACCGCGACCTGAGGGCCCTGCACTCCGGCGTCACCTTCTCACACCGCAGCCTGGGCATCCCCGACGACGTCGCTCCTGCTGACACCGGCGCCGCTGCCTGCACCGTGGCCTGTGGACACCGCTCGTGAGGAGCACGAAGCACCGTCCCGTCCCACGTCGCAGCCCCGGTCCACCGACACCAGCACCATCGGCTCCAGTGTCGTCACCAGGCATCCTTGCCTGCACCGTGGCCTGTGGACATCGCTCGTGAGGGTCACAAAGCACCGTCCCGTCCCACGTCGCAGCCCCGGTCCACCGACGCCAGCACCATCTGCTCGAGTGTCATCACCAGGCATCTTTGCCTGCACCATGGCCTGTGGACACCGCTCGTGAGGGTCACGAAGCACCGTCCCATCCCGCACCGCTGGCTTGGGCCTACCGACGACAGTGCTTCAGCAATGACGACGCCGTTGCATGCACCGTGACCTGTGGACACCGCACATTGCACCGCCCCGTTCACACCGCAGCCCTGGTCTCACCGGCAGCATTCATATTTTTATTACTGTATGTTGGATTTTTATCGTATTTGGTCTTGTTTTATATAGATAAATATTGGCTATTTTTCTAAAACTGGTGTGGTATCCTTTTGTAGTGTTTTCACTTATTACTGTGTGTTATGTGCAAATGCTTTACACATTGCTTCTGAGATAAGCCTGAATGCTTGTGCCAAGCTACCAAGGGGGTGAGCAGGGGTTATCTGAGCGGGTATCTCCCTTATCCTGACTAGAGTGAGGGTCCCTACTTGGACAGGGTGCAAACCGACTACCAACTGGAGACCCCATTTCTAACACTGATTAATTAGTACTCGCCCCCAAGGTCCAACCTCTTTTGCCCCAGTGTATGTGGCTGCGGGAACTTCATGTTCATCAGTGGGGTTCCCAATAGTCTCACACGCTTGAAACTGCAATCAGATCTGACTGGAGCAGTACATTTTTCTGCCTGGTCCACCAATACCAATAAACAAAAATTATTCTGCAGCTCCTAAGTAGCTTCTTTCCACGGGAAGAGATCACCACCTAAAACAGTACTGGGTCAAATCCCATTGCAACACCCAAAAGAAAAATATCTAAATCTGGAAGTTTGTTAAGTTTTTTAGTTGGACCATTTTTAAAGAAAAGAGGATTATTTCACCCCAGAAACCCCACAAGGGAGGTCAATCATGGTGAGATCAAGCTCAGAGCAACAAACAATGCCACACCATCCCAGCCTCCTGTCTGCAATAAGTATGGGAGATTTTAAAACTGGATGGAACTAAGACTAAGAGTTTTGAAGTGCAATCAGGAGTCAGTCAGGTCTTTCTTAAACAGACCATTTCAAATTGTTTTTGAACTATACGAACGTAATTTTTTTATACAGTGCTTAATGGCCAAGTGAGCTTTGTTAAATATGCACTTACTGAGGGAGGAGACATAATAGGTGGCAAAGTATGAGAGTAAATGTAAGAAAGTGGAAGTGGAAGAGAGTGGTTTAAATTGTATCTAATCAAAATATGGATTTAGGCTTTGGAAAGCAAAGTGCGCTTTTCGCCAAAAATTAGAAGCTTCTCTGGTGAATAACAACTTAAAGTAAAATGTTCTTTTATTGTTGCATATACAGTAAGGAGCCTCTCTGTCTGACCTGTTAATTGATAAATTCAGAGATAATAAAATTTGAACACTTGCAAACTGCAATGCAACAAGAACAGTATGCTACAGAAACAGTGAGATTAAAGAGGAAGACCATGTTCTTTATGCCTCATAAACAAGAGTATTTTTTTAGTTGTACTTACGCTCAATTGTTACTATCCACAGGGTGCCCTATTTTTTCTCTGATTCAATCATACAGAAAACTGTTTTGGAGCATCGTCAAGAACAATGCTAAAAAAGTTAAAATGTTTATTTTAATATACAGCTGTATTTAATTTTAGCTCATTCAGTTTTTTCTACTTCTCTATTAAACACACACACACACACACACACACACATAGAATAAGCAATGGCTTATTGGAGTCACATCCACCAACATACCACCTAAGTCAGTGCAGCCTGAACTTCTTCTAAACATTGACCTAATTTTTAGAGCAACAACAATTTGCAACCCACCTAGCATTAACGGACATGAGATGCGTGATTTTGTTTTACTGTAACTAAAGCAACGAGTGGTACAACAGTGTCATTTACAGACAGCACAGTGTGAAATTAGATCGGATTTCAGTTAATATTTAGAATTTGTGCATCACCAAATAAAGTGTCTTTATTTGTTTTTGTACTATTAAAATCTTTGCTTCCATCACATTTCATAATTATAAAAAAAAAAGGTTTATTTTTCCTTCCCTAAGTGCTGAATGTGTATTATTAGTTTACAGGTATTTACATTGTGTTGTATGTTACTATAAAAAAAATATAACATTTTAAATCCTTTCCTTTGACACTTCTTGTACCTCAGCTAGACTGTTGCATAATTCATAGAAGTGGGAGAGCCAAAAAATTAACGCTGAGAGCTGAGCTAGGGATCTGGCTCGGATCTTTGAGCCCATGCACAAGCTGAGTTCTGAAAATACGACACTAAAAATGTAAAAAATGATAAAGTCTCTTCAAAATTCAAAAAAATGTATTTCTTTAACATGTGGAAGCTTCAACATTAATAGGGCACTTTATAGCACTGCAGTGCAAATAACTTATTAAAAGTGATATGTTTGTACAACTGGCATTCTGAACTCGCATATATGAATGGGCCTCCATATGTCATAATGAAAAAAATGTGTTTTAATCAGTTGCGTTTGGAGCCGAGGAAAGATAGTGGGGGGGGAGGGGGAGTGAACAATAACAACAACAAAAAACGTACCTGCCTCCTCATCGTTTGCCACACTTCTGATGTGTGCGCGCACAGGCGGAGATTCCCAGACTCACCTACTGCCAAGCCAGACGCTCCTCTCATGCAGATAATACCCATGGGAGCAGCATGGGAATTGGACGGACCGGGTTGGTTTTGCATTCCCATGGGGACTCACAGCCTGTGCCTGCTGTTGTTCTCCACCTAGCAATGCAGCTGGGTTGGAGAGATGTCAATGCGCCAGTTGGTTTGGCCGTCCTAACACGGCCGGCCAAAACTGACATGCGCACTGACAGCAGTGCCTGCCACTCCTCTTGGTCCTCTACCTTTTTTTTTTTTATGACCCAGCCCCTAAGACTCAACTCCTAACAAAAAATGAAATGATAATAAACATGATATTATCATTTTATTTTTCATTTACCTCTGCTGGCAGGGGGGGGCGACACTTCTCTGCCTTAACAGGGGAGCCACCCCTGGTTTTGATGAAATAAAATATTTGAAATAAAATGGAAAGCTGCAATTTATCCAGGTTTTCTGATTTAATTCTGTACAAACCAGACAGTAAGTGGATATTTATTTGCCTTTTCCCTTGTGTTAAGGCTTTTTTTTTAGCTGTTTAGTGCATTTTCTGAAATAAAGATGTAACACCAACCAAAGGTATTGGAGCCTTTACACAACTACCAGTTACATTACATAAGGTCACAGTCATTGTTTATAGGCATGGATAGATTTAATGATTCACCCAGAATCACAGAATCCGATGCCAAGATTTCAACTTGGTTCTCCAGTCTCATAGTCTGCAGTTCTGGTTATAATGCCACATCCTGGGCAGATGGAGGAAGGTAGGCAGCAGTCACATGAAAGCACATGATAGGCTTGCGATGCCAAAAAACCCAAGAGCTGAGCCAGGCGTCAGGCGCGAGCCTGGCTTCAGTGAATCCCACCATTAATAAGGCGCTTTACTTGTCTTTCTCTGGCTGCAAAAGTGAGAGGAGTTTATAAACACCGAGCCCCATCTTAAAAAAAAAAATCAGCAATAGCGATTCTCCAAATTATAATGACAAGTGAATCTGAATTTCATTAAAGACACAGGGCTAACATTATGCATTATTCCTTTAATGCCAATCCATGCAGCACTTTAAAGCACATAATTTCATAAAGAAACATTCCACAATAGAATATTCCTAACATATAATGAGTTCATGTAGACAACATTCTACCTCTGTTAAATGGAAAACCGAGCCAACTTCTTCCAATGCTGGATGAAGAACAGACGAACCTCCAAATTAATCATCCAAATTAAACATCTTCTTAATGAAATCCAACTTTTGATTATTTTCTAAAATAAAGAAGAAAAAGAACACTAAATATGAAGTAGAATACAGAGAACAACCTGAATACAGTATAAATAAGCAATTAACTCAGAGCATACTGTGAGACACATTTTTAATGAATGCAAAAGATTTCCATGAGACATGCATGTACTATTCAAAGATTTTTTTTTTTTTTTTACAGGCCTAACAAAAGTTCAGCTGCAGAGGGTGGGATAATATTAGCCTCCATGTCTTTAATGAAATTCAGATTCTCTTGTCATTATAATTTGGAGAATCACTATTTCATTACAAGACTGGAGGCTCCCATTATGCATGTTGATAGCCCCTCAGTACCACATCAGACATGTGCTTGATTGGTTTACAATAAAACTTGGTTTAAGAATTAGACCAATCATCAGCTCTTAGGATATCCTCAAGCCTGCCACCTTTATAAAAGGACATACTAGTCATTACTCCTCTCATTGAATGAACTTGGAATTTTGACAAATCAACACGAGCCTACTGCATGGACCATTTCACCAATCCTCCAATTGTGGCAGTGGTAACTGCTTTAAATGGTTTGACAAAGGAAATTAAAAGTTGGTCTGTACCATCAGGGCGAAATTCGCTCAGTCTTGAGTCATACTTTTACATGCAGTTCACCACACAAAGATTCTTGCAAGTATCACATTTTGGATGAAATATACTATTGGACATTGTTTTTGTTCTTCTAGTAATCCCAAAGGTAACCCTGAAACTGTCTTAGAGTCTGTTACTTACCTCCAAAGCCTTCACATCAGAAACACGGCGACAAGAAATTAGGTACAGTAAAGAGGCCAGCTTCATGGAAAGTCTCTTCAAATCCAGATATCTGTTAGCTGGCCAAGACTTAAACATAGATAGTACTAAATTAACATCCAATAAATAACCATATCTAGTCCTAGGGGGTCTCCGCAACCTGATTCTTTTAAGCACCCTACAAACTAAGACATTCTTTCCTATTGTTCTGCCATTCACCAAGCTATGTCCTGCCAAAATGGCAGATCTGTAGCAATGCAATGTTCTGTAACTGAGGCCCCGGTCCAATTTTTCTACAAGAACATTAACTACTTCTACTATAGGTGCCTCCACGGGATCCAGATCCCTTTCCAAGCACCAATGAACCCATGATCTCCAGATTCCTCCTTATCTATTACGAGTCCCTGGAGTCCAGGATTCTTGCAAGAGTTGTTCAGCCCTTCCCAAAAGGCCTAACATCTCTCTAGATCTCCTGACACTTTCCAGGCAAGAAGGTTCAAAGTCCCATTCGGTACCAGAGGGTGTTCCTCTCTGTCTGCGTTTATTAAAATATCTCGAGCAGCGTGTAGATAGAAGGGAACTTCTTAAACTAATTCTAGGGTCATTGGAAACCATGCCTGTGAGACCCAAAACAGGGTTATTAGGAAAATTGAACACCTCTCCGGTCTCACCTTCTGCAGAACTCTCAGAATCATAGCAAATGGAGGGAACGCATACACGTAGGTTCCTTTCCATGATTGAAGAAATGAGTTGACCGCTAGAGCACCCGGATCTGGCATCCAGCTGAAGTATCACTTCAGCTGGGACCTCAGTCTGCTCGCAGAGATCTAGCCTCAAGGGACCCCAAACCTGAGATAGCTTTCAGGAACAAAATTTGTTCAGTTTCCAGTCGCTGAAGTCTCCCAAAAACCTTGAATTCCAATCTGCAATAACATTGGCCTTCAAAGGCAGGGGTTCTGCTATCAGTTCGATCTTGTGTTGCTTCCTTGCTAACTCTGACAGGCCTTGGGATCTTGTACCACCTAAGCAATGTATATATGCTACTGCAGAAACATTGTCCATTTTTAACAAGACTGATCTGCCTTGTAAAGATTTCTTGAAACTAATTAGGGCATAAAGTCCAACAGTTAATTCTAAATAATTTATATGATACATTTTCTCCTCCTGAGACCATGAACCACCAGTCTCCTGAAGATCTAAGCGTGCACCACGCCAGCTAGACTTGCATCAGACTCCAAAACAAAGTTCGAAGAGCAACCGAAAATTGCCCTGCCATTCCATGCATCCAGATTCTCAAACCACCAGGACAATTCTAATTTTGCTTCCTGATCTAGAGACGCCTTGTCCACATACCATAGTCCTCTCCGAAGGGCTTTTGCTTTTATTCTCTATAAAGCCTGATAGTGTAATGGACCTGTAAAGATTGCCTGAATAAAAGATGATATGAGCCCAGAAGTCTGGCTAGTTCCCTCAGAGAAAACGATTCTCGCTCCACAGCATATCTTATTTCTTTTCGAATTTTGACAATCTTCCTTAATGGTAATAGAAGCATAACCTGCACAGTGTCTATGGTGAAGCCTAGAAACTCTAGAGACCTGGAAGGGGACAGAAGAGATTTCTCCTTGTTTATGATAAAGCTCAAGCTCTCCAAAAGAGCATTGACCATATCCAGATCTTTCAAAACCTGATACTTGCATTGGGACATGATATGAATGTCGTCCGAATATACTATCATTAGCAAACCTCTCTCCATGGGGTGGGAGGCTACGGCTCTCATGATTTTTGTGAAGCACCATGGTGCTGAGGATAGCCCAAATGGCAGTGACTGGAACTGGTAAAGTTGGCCTTGCCAAGTAAATTGAAGATAGGGTTGATGAATACTTGCCATTGGAATGGTAAAGTAGGCATCTTTGAGGTCTAATTTCATTAGCCAATCCTTCTCCAATAACATATCTCTTAATAGATGGATTCCTTCTGTCTTGAAGTGTCTGGAAACTACAAACGTGTTAAATTCTCTCAGGTTTATTATGGGTCTCCACCCCTTTTTTTTCTTTTTCAGTAGGAAAATTCTACTTATAAAAATGTTTGATCTAAAGAGACCTGAATGATAGCTCCCTTCTGTAATAGTGATTTTATCTCTTTGTCTACGATCTGCTGCTGAGCGGTAGACAAGTTAATTTACCTTGGTAAAACTTCTTGAACTAAATCTTGCCAAAAATCTATTTTGAATCCTCTTACAGTTTCTAGAACCCAAGGATCTTGTGTAATTATTTCCCAGTTTTGGGAAAAAAAATCTGATTCACCCTCCCACTTTTACCACAGAAGAAGTAAGATGATTTATGGTACTCACCCTGATATCCTGAAGAACTCTGTCCCCGTGTTCTTGGGCCTCTGCCATGAAACAAACGTCCTCTTTGTGGGTAGAAGTTTGTGTTTGATCCACCCTGGTAGCCTCTTAATTGACCGCTGGGAGATCGACAGATTGAAAATTGGGACCTTTGTGAGCTGCGGCCGTCAGAGAGTCCCCTTCTACTGGTCCGACCAAAAACACCTGTGTTGAAGACTTTGCGCATATTTATTTGCGCTTTACCTAAGGCTATAAAAGTCGCCACATACGTGCTAAGTGATATGATCATATCTTCACCGAATAAGAGCCCTCTGGGATTTTCTGAGGGTTCCACAACAGCCAGGTCCCCCAATTTTAGATTTATCCTCATGAGAAAGGCTCTTCATCTTTCTGAGTTAATGCTAGCATTTGCGTTGCCTAGTAAGATCACAGACCTCTGGCTCCAACCCCGAGTAGGTCAACATTATAATGGGAGGTCATTAGAATGTGCCTCTTCCGACATATCAATAATCCTTGCAAGAGGACCGAGCACATCCAGCAGGCTATCCTAACATAATTTGAGGGACCTCTCAAGGCCCTTTCTAGGGTTGCTGTCCAATTTTAAAAGAAAAGTAATTAGTTCCGGGTCCGGGTTGGGAGTTAGACAAACCTTGTCTTGAATGACAGGTCTTGAGCATTCTGCTCTTAAAAGGTTTCTCGCTCCCCTTTCGAGTGGGTGTCTAATCCATTTTTAGATAAATTTGCAACATGCTCCAAGGGGTACCACTCTGCACTTCTGGGATGTTTAATATTATGTGGGTTGAACATTTCTTCCCCTAGGGGATCTATGATGACATGTTTAGAAGCGGAAGAAGGTGTGCCATTATCCAGGAAAAGATCATCCCCATCCCTAGTACCCTGGTCAAGATCTAGGATATATTCATCAACAGGGGAATCGTCTTGAGGATCTGCTTCCCCTACATCCACTATTTCTAATCCCCCAAGATCATCCGGTGTGTCGCGTTGGACACCTTTCCTTTCTGTGCCGCTTGGGACACCCATAGTTTGTGAGGTGCTTAGACCTCCCTTTCTTTTTGAGATGCTAGGACATCCCAATAATCTCAGGTATAAGCCCTTTTTCAAGATGTTTTGACTTCCTCTTTCTTTTACCCCCTTTGTTATCACTTGTGGGGGTTTCTTCTTCTGAAGAACCAATTTCCCCCATCTGTTAGACCTGACATGCCTTAGGGTGGTCACCCCTAACTTTTTGCCTGCCTCCCTCCACTTTTTGGACTCTGTTTTTGCTGGCTTTTAGACTCTGCGCACTTTACCACTGCTAACCAGTGCTAAAGTGCATATGCTCTCTCCCTTTAAACATGGTAACTTTGGATCATACCCAATTGGACTATTTAATCTACTTATAAGTACCTAGTAATGTGCACTGTGTGTGCCTAGGGCCTGTAGATTAAATGCTACTAGAGGGCCTGCAGCACTGGTTGTGCCACCCACTCAAGTAGCCCCTTTACCTTATCCCAGGCCTGCCATTGCAAGGCCTATGTGTGCTGTTTCACTGCCAAATTTGACTTGGCATTTAAAAGTACTTGCCAAGCCTAAAACACCTCTTTTTCTACACATAAGTCACCTCTAATGTGTGCCCTAGGTAGCCCCTAGAGCAGGGTGCTGTGTGGGTAAAAGGCAGCACATGTACCCGTGTAGTTTACATGTTCTGGTAGTGTAAAACTCCTAAATTCGTTTTTAAATGACTGTGAGGCCTGCTCCCTTCATAGGCTAACATTGGGGCTGCCCTCATACATTATTGAAGTGGTAGCTGCTGATCTGAAAGGAGCAGGAAGGTCATATTTAGTATGGCCAGAATGGTCATACAAAATCCTGCTGACTAGTGAAGTTGGATTTAATATTACTATTCTAGAAATTCCACTTTTAGAAAGTGAGCATTTCTTTGCACTTAAATCTTTCTGTGCCTTACAATCCACGTCTGGCTGGGTTTAGTTGACAGCTCCTTGTGCATTCACTCAGACACACCCCAAACACAGGGTACTCAGCCTCACTTGCATACATCTGCATTTTGAATGGGTCTTTCTGGGCTGGGAGGGTGGAGGGCCTGCTCTCACACAAAGGACTGCCACACCCCCTACTGGGACCCTGGCAGACAGGATTGAACTGAAAGGGGGCCTGGTGCACGTCTAAGCCACTCTTTGAAGTCCCCCCCACTTCAAAGGCACAATTGGGTATAAAACAGGGCCTCTGCCCTACCACCTCAGACACTTGCTGGAGAAGAAAACTGAACCAGAACCTGCATCCTGCCAAGAAGAACTGCCTGGCTGCTCAAAGGACTCACCTGACTGCTTTCTACGAAGGACTGCTGCCTTGCTGCTGGCCTGCTGCCTTGCTGAACTCTTGTCTTGCTGCAGAAGTGCTCTCCAATGGCTTGGATAGAGTTTGCCTCCTGTTTTCTGAAGTCTCAGGACCAAAAAGACTTCTTTCTTTCAACTGGACGCCCTGTGCGCTGGAAAATTTGACGCACAGCTTGCTCCGCTGTGAAAAATTCACTGCACGCCGCTCCGGAAAGACGCCGCTCGACCCCGCAAGGAAAAGATCGACGCAATGCCTGCCGTGCGACCGGAACTTCGACGCACGGCCCGCCTGGACAACGCCGCCCGACTTCCAGAGAGGAAATCGACGCGACGCCTGCCGTGAGGGAGAAAATTCCACGCACAGCCCACCGGAACGACACGCAGCCGGATAACAAGCCCAGGATTCCACGCACAGACCCCGGGACATCTGGTAATCCCACGAATCACAGAAGGAGACTGTCCGCGCACCGAAAAATGACGCACGTCTTCCCCGCGTGAAAAATAACACAAGTCCGTGTGTGAAGGGGCGAAACCGACGCACACACCATTTTTCCACGCATCTCCTCCTCTGCAGCCCTTTGCAGAGATTTTCCACTCCAAACCAGGTACTTTGTGCTTGAAAGAGACTTTGTTTGCTTTTTAAAGACTTAAGACACTTCATATCACTTTTCAGTGATATCTTTACAATTTCTTACTGCATCTTTTATCGTTTTGACCTACAAATATCCAGATAAATATTATATATTTTTCTAAACACTGTGTGGTGTATTTTTGTGGTGCTATATTGTGTTATTGTATGATTTATTGCACAAATACTTTACACATTGCCTTCTAAGTTAAGCCTGACTGCTCAGTGCCAAGCTACCAGAGGGTGGGCACAGGATAATGTGGATTGTGTGTGACCTACCCTGACTAGAGTGAGGGTCCTTGCTTGGACAGGGGGTAACCTGACTGCAAACCAAAGACCCCATTTCTAACACCATCCATATGCGTATTTTTCCGAGTCAAACCCTCATAAGTAGTCTCTCGTACACACATGCGCATTTCATTTTGAAAGAGTCTTTTAATTATGTCATCTAAATTTTTAAGGGACATTCCCGAGACCTCACCTTCCTAAGACGACATGTTAGCGATATTAATTAATTATAAAATATATTGCAACAACTTCAAAACTTTCTCCATGTCTTAAATCTGCCTCTATGCACAGTTATCAAAGAAAATCTTGTCTGCAATCAGCAGTCAAAACTGACTAGAACATCTGACAGGAGCTGCAACTGTCAAATGATGTCACCGCGTCCACATGAGCCACTCCGCCTGCACTGTTCCTTCTTTAAAGACGGAGAAAATGAAGCAAAATGGCCGCACGTAGATCACGCGTATGCTGAAAGCGTTGCTGCCGAGTCAAATCCTTTAAATAAGATTGACTCATCATCTCCTTGAGAGACACGTCGATAGGAAATCCCTAGGCCCAAATGGTTAGGCTAGGGCAAAAGGTACGCTGGTTCCTACGATCAGCTGAATAGACCAAGATTCGCCTTGGTGAGTGATTGCGAGCTGCTGCGATCAAACCAGCCTCAGGCCTAACAACGGGGCGGAAGCAGTAAGTCTAATTTCGAGCTGTTGCAAACGACCTCAGGCCTCATATCAGTGAGTCTATGACCCCAGGCTCAGGCCTCATATCAGTGGGTCTAAGAAGTCCCACAAAGAAAAACTAAACATGTGTAATGTAATATGAAATAAATTTTTCAAAATCTTCCCTACAATGCGTTAAATGGCAGGTTACAATCTATATCAAGTAGGTTCCATGAATTGAAACCCGAAAAACGATAATCTATACAATTTAAATAACTCATGTTATGAATGTTCTATTCTGGAATGTTTTTTATGATGTTATGTGCTTTAAAGTGATGCGTGGAGTGGCATTAAAGGAATAATGCATAATGGGAGCCTCCAGTCTTGTAATGAAATTCACTTCAAGATGGAAACGTGTCCTTTATGATAATTTATTACACATCAGGACTCGTTTTAGGCCAATTAATCTTTTGACCCAGTTGAGAGACACCTTAGGACGAGATAGCTAATCAATATGTCAATCAATATGTCAATAATGTCATCAATATTTATCACGACAATACATTTCACTTTAGTCAAAGTCATTAATCAATTCAAGACGCTACCATGACCTTTCAGCCACGAATAACCACACCGATTTAGTAGAATTTTTATGAGTTTTATTCCCTATTGCATACAAATTCTAATAGCAGGTACGTCAATCTCAAAACCAAGAAACATAATAGCATAGTCACAATAGGGCAGCTTTGGTAAGATTTCATTAATGCGAGAATCACAAACATCAGAACATAACAAGGCGTGAACACAGATCAATTCTGCAGAGTGTCAATAACGCGTCAGTTCAACAAAGCATAGATTCGGTCGTTTGTCTATTTGCGTCAGTTTTGGTGAACACCTGTCCTAACCACTTATTGGCATTAGCATGTTGGGCTTCATGCAAAACAATTTAGAACACTAATTTGGAAAACATCTAACTAGGGTCTCTGTCAAAAGTAAGCAGTTGGTACCTAGAAAGGAAAAGCAAACAGACAAATCACAATTGCATTGTCATAATTACCCTCCAAAGTTTAGGTCAGCGCACAGGTTTTGTCTTCGTCTTCAGGACCTCAGTCAATTCGCCATCAGTCAGAATTCAGCTCTGGGGCAAAAGGGCACTTCCCTCATAAGGAGGTAAAGTGTAACATGGACAAATCTAAGGGCAAGGATGATTTTAAGTAAATCAACGAGTCACCAAACAGAGTGACAAAGTTTCTGGATAAAATCATTAGCATTCACTACCTACTTCTAATTGACTCCCCGTGACATGGGTTTTTATCCCTTTTTAGTTGTACATTCCCCCAAAATTTTATTGGACATTTGTTATACCCCACTATCTTCAACCTATCAGAAAATACATTAGGTCACCTAACTCTTCACCCCATATTATTTTACAAGTCTTTGATTGGTCTCCATAATTGATGTCTTCAGATGTGGCATGTCCGGTATGATTTCATCTTTCTGCAATTCTTTGCACATCTTTTGGTCATTAACTTCATTGTCTTCACCGGTTTGAATAACCTTGTACATTACGTTAATCTACACTGTTTCATTTTGTTTTTTTAACATTTATCCTGCAAGCAAGAAAAGGCTATGAGAACGGATCTGACATGGTTACATTCGTCTTCTAGTTTGAAGAAACAGAACATACGGGGTCTTGTCCTTTTATGAGTCCGCACACTGCAAAATAGAAAAATATATTTAATGTGAGAGCCAAGCAGCTAAGCTTCGGCTCATGCTACCTTAAGGCCTATAAGGATTTTAGCACAAATTCAATAACGCAATCATTAGTACAACTTATTTGAACATAATATAAACATTTTTCAGTCATCATTATTAGTCTACGTATACATTGATGGCCACTCCCCGTGGTCACAATTCAGGTGCACATTTTAAGCAAATTATTATTACAGTTTCTATGCAGCATTATCACACATTAATTCATAAGTATTTCATGTTAATATAGATTATATACGCTACTCTCTCTCAGTCCCTCCTCTGATGACGTTCGTCATCACACAAACCTTTCCCTTTGACCTTTCACTTTAATTTTTCACTTTACGCATAATGCGCATTTCAACATCTTGTCCCTTGTGTGAACGCTCCCAAATTTCATTAAACATTTTCTCCCTTTCATTTTCTTCATTCTTTTCATTCCTCTTTGTCCAATTTCTTTTAATTTTGTCATTGATTTTGCATGCTCCCCCTAAACCTAATAGACAGGCCAGAACAATTAATAGACCCCCTAATATTTTTGCAAGTACCCCATTCCAAATATTGCAAAACCAGCTCCCTACTCTGGCAATTCCTTTTCCTAATTTCTCCCACACTCCAGGTTCCTTCAAATCCTTCAAGACTGCACTATTTTTAGTTAGAATAGTAAGCATGCCTCTTATCTTTTTACTACTGTCTGGTATATATGAGCAACAATGACGCTCGTTGAGCATCTTGCAGACTCCGCCGCTCTTTGCTGAAAGAATGTCTAAAGCAAGCAGATTTTGAAGAGTCATAGCTCTTTCCGCAGCAAGTTCAGTATCCATCAGGAAATTTGTCAGCATGTTATCCACAATAGTAGACAACTTTTGAATCTTTATGTAGTTTAAGATAACCCCTACCAAAGGAATTATGGCTCCAAATATGTCACCAACGACAGCAGCCGCTGTCTCTCGTTTTTGTTTAGCATGTTGTAATTCAGACGTTTTAGGTATTTGCTTTAAATCGTCAATCTGGTAGACTTTGGGAAAACTATTCCCAAATAACATGTTCCATACCAACCCTTAGGGAGACGGTAATAAACATTAAGTCCACAGATATAATAGATCCCAGGGATCGCTTGGTCCTGTCCATTTAACATGAATGTCCATTTACTTTTAAACAAAAACACATGCCTGCATTCACTCGTTCCCACAAATAAAGTGTCATGTTCAGATTTCGGCCTATATATACAAAGCCTTCCTACACGTAATGCATCTATAGCTAGTTTGCCTTGCGTCTTTATTGCGGTGTAAGCATAATCATTTGCATATGTGCGTTTCTCTAGCCCCTTTTCTAATCTTTCCTTCAATGCTTTGCGTCTATCATCAGTGTGATCTAAGAAGCTCTTCTCTACAGTTGTCAATAAGCAAGTCAAATTGTTGCGGTGTGCATAAGCTGTCCCAAATGTAAGTGTCGGTTCAAAGAAACCTCTAACTAATTTTATACTATGCTCCTTAGCTAACTTGTTCAAAAACTCAATCACAGGCACAAAAGAAAATACCACATCCAAATTTGAATAGAAGTATTGCACATGCTCTTGATTATAGAATCTTGTTAGTAGCAAACTACAACTTATCCCGTAGGTTAGTGGCAAGCTATGATAGGTGACCCCCTCTTGTACTGATGAAGGAATCTTTGTGCACACATAACAATTTTTCGCATCCATTGTTTCAACATACTCATTCAGCAAGCAATAGAAGACATTAGTGGAAAGTTCCCCTTTTGAGTTAGTTCCCTCATGCAAGTGTCTTGCATCCTGCTCAAACTTTTCCCACGGTGTTAGTGTTGTAATCTCAGGTTTTATAGCGTTGTTAGTAGCTTTCTTATCCATCCACGGCATTCCCACAATCACACCTACAATTATTATGGCACACACAATACCTAATATAAGACTTAACCAACCACACACCTTACCTCTTTTGTTACTACCTCTATTATAAGCCATGTCTGTAAAGAATCAGATAGCAGAACAATAATTAACTTGAGGACGATATAAAACTCTTTTTTTTTTTTCTTGATGCAAAAGTCTCTTTCTCTCTGCGTGTATTTACAGCGTTTCACTCACTCCAGGACCCTTTTGTCAAATCAGGTTAGCAGCTTGTCATAATCGGGTTTTCAAAGTCAATTCAGGTTATCAGTGTCACATCCGGTAATTTATAAGTCTCTTTCTCAGTTTTCCGCTTTCTATTTTCTTTTCCAAATTTCAGTTTTAACACAGTCTCTTTCTTTTAATTGATTTTCAGGTACCGTAGTATTGGACTGGTACTTCTCGATCAAAACAGAACGCTAAGAATTCTTGTTGCCATTCAGATGTTGTTGCATATGCCCACTCAGGACCTGCGTACCTTCTATTTGCGGTTCTCTTTATTTTCAACCTACGTTCACTTTGTAATTCTCCTTCACTCAGATCTTCTGTTCTTGTGGTATCGGTTTCTTCTGTTATTGTTTCACCTGACACAACCTTTTCTTTCGCAGTCTGCTTCTCTGCCAGTTATCTCCCTTATGCGTCTTTTTCCTGCTTGTCCTTTCAGGACGCTGAACAGCACCCTCCTCTTGTGCTATGGTGTTTTCTCTTGATGGACCTGCAACTGGCTCAGGGGATGCCGGTGTACTTTGATCTCTCACTACTATTTCCCCTTCTTCTTCTTCTTCTGGATCTGTAATGGGTTCAAGCTCTAACCCGTATCCATCTGCTTCTGGGAGAACCCCTCATTGGTTTAGTTCTCCTGCTGCCTCTACTGAGATAGGCACATTGTCACCTCTCTCGAACTCGTTTACTGTTTGAGGGACTAGGCTGTTCTCAGTTGGCTCTCCTGCAGTCTCAGTTCCCTCCTGGTTATTTTCAGGCCCTGAGACTTCCCTCTCTGGAACTGTTGAGTCGGAAACTTCAAGTTCCTCATCAGTTGGACACGTTACCTTCTTTGTGTGACTGGCATGTATCCAGTTTGGAATGCCTGCATATTTCACAGCAGTGGTTGTTGTCAATATTACTTGATATGGCCCCTTCCAGCGCGGCTCCAAACACGACTTTCTCACGTGCTTCTTGACAACCACCAAGTCACCGGCTTGCAGGGTGTGACCTGGATCACTGATCGGTGGCAATGTGTTAGCTTCCACCTGGTGAGAAAAAGAGCGAACCACATCAGCCAAACCCTTGCAGTGATAGTCACAAGAACATTTGCAGGTACTGCGAGCAGCCTCATAGCTCTACCCATAAGGATCTCATGGGGTGATAGTCCTGTCTTCTTATCAGGAGTGTTCCTCATCGACATCAGCACTAAGGGTAATGCATCTGGCCATTTCATATTGGTAGCTGCGCATATCTTTGCCATTCTCGACTTCAAGGTACCATTCATTTGTTCTGCTAGTCCTGATGCTTCAGGGCAGTAGGTACAATGCAGCTTCTGTTCAATGTCTAATGCGGCACACAAGAGCTTAATCACCTCATTGTCAAAGTGTCTGCCCCTATCTGATTCTATAGAGACCAGAAACCCGAACCTGGGTATTAGTTCCCTAAGCAGCAGCTTTGCAACTGTGAGACTGTCGTTTCTACGTGTGAGGTAAGCTTCAATCCAATGACTGAAAACACACACAATCACCAACACGTACTTCAATCATCCACAAACAGGCATTTCAATGAAATCCATTTGCATCTTGCTAAATGGACTGCCAGCTCTCCATATGTGGCTCAGAGTTACCACAGTCCCTTTTCCGGCATTCATCTGTTGACAGATGATGCACCTATGACAAGTAACCTCTGCAGCATGTCTACATTTTGGGTTAAATCAATCAATCTTGAATGACCTGATCATTGCATCTCTCCCAAGATGTGCCTATCCATGGTAAAGCCTCGCAAATTGTGACAGAAGACTGTTTGGCAAAACCAGTTTCCCTTCCTCTGAGACCCAGAAATCATCAGCTCTTTGTACGCATTGCATTCTCTGCCAGGAGCGTTTTTCCTCTTTGCTAGCACGACCCTGTAATGTTTTTAGCTCATCTAGTGTATCAACCACCCTTAATGCAAGGTTCAAACATGTGTCATTTTCGGTTTGCGGTAACAATTCCCACTGATCCTTGAACGATATACAGTTCAATGCGCAAAATCTTGCAACTTGATCTGCATAGCCGTTTCCCATGGACACAAAGTCTTGTGATTTAACATGAGCATTGCATTTCACCACGGCAATTTCAAGAGGTAACTGAATCGCATGTAACAAATCCTTAATTTGTTCACCATTTTTCACAGGAGAACCAGAAGAGGTCATGAAACCTCTCTGTGACCACAATTGGCCAAAATCATGTACAATTCTAAATCGTATCTGCTGTCAGTATAGATAGTGACTCTCAGATTTTCAGCTGCGTGGCATGCCTTAGTAAGGGCATTTAATTCTGCCACTTGTGCGGAATACACTCTCTCGAGCCAGGAAGCTTCAATTATACCAGCTACGGTACACACAGCGTAACCAGCTCTCAGCATTCCGACTGAGTCTCTCAAACAGGATCCATCAACAAACGTATCACGCCGGGGCTTGGTACATAGTTCTGTTATCTCAAGACAGCCATGCTCCACTTCCTCTTCATTATTAATCTCGGTACTTTCAACAGGAAGTAGAGTTGCCGGGTTTAATACAGTACATCGCTTCAGTGAAACATTAGGCCACCCCAAAATAATTGTCTCATATCTGGTAAGTCGGGCATTTGTCATGTGCTGAGTTTTAGTTCGAGTCAACAAAATTTCAACTGAATGTGGAACCATTACTGTCAAGGGATGTCCCATCACTATGCCTTCACAATGTGTGAGGCTTTGACCAACTGCTGCAACTGCGAGCAAACAACCCAGTAAGGCTGCTGCGTCGGGGTCCAAGGTAGCTGAAAAATATGCTACAGGGCAGTTTGCACCTCCATGGACCTGTGTTAAGACAGACAAGGAACAAGCATCACGTTCATGACAAAACAGTAGAAAAGGTTTCATGTAATCAGGCATACCCAAAGCTGGTGCCCTGCACATGCACTCTCTCAATTCCATGAATGATTCAAGCTCCTCTTTGGATAGGGTTATAGTATACGGTTCATCCTTAACCTCTTTGCCTGTCAGCTTTATCAATGGTTTTGAGATAATTGAAAAGTTGGGTATCCACTGGTGACAGTAGCCCACCATTCCCAAAAACATCCTGACATCCCTCTTTGTTGTCAGGGGTTCATCTGCAAAATAGCTGTCACCCTTTCCTTTGATATTCTCCTGGACCCTCTCTCAATCAAGTGTCCTAAGTATTTCACCTCTTTCTGGCAGTACTGCAGCTTCTTTGGCGACACTTTATGACCGTTCTTTCCTAAGTGATTTAATAAGGCAATTGTGTCATACCTACAGTCATCATTTGTTCAGGATGCGATTAGCAAGTCGTCAATGTACTGCACTAGAGTTGAACTAAAAGATAATACTAATGACTCCACATCCTTCTTCAATATCTGATTGAAGATGGACGGTGACTCAGAAAACCCTTGAGGAATTCTGCACCAACTGTACACCTTGTCCAGGAATTTGAAACTGAAGAGAAATTGGCTGTCCTCATGAAGGGGCACCGAAAAGAAAGCCTGTGACAAGTCTACAACGGTGAACCATTCAGCATCACACGGGACCTGAAACATGATCACTGCTGGGTTTGGCACTATGGGGCAACACTACACCACAATCTCATTTATTTTCTCAAATCCTGCACAATTCAAACCTTTCCACAAGGCTTTTTCAGACCCATTATCAGTGAATTACATGGGCTGCTCAATACCTCCTTCAGGACTCCTTGTTTCACAAAATCTGCAATTATTTGCGACACCTGAATAAGGACATCTTGTGCCATGTGATATTGTGGCACCTGGGGAAACACCGCATTTGGCTTCACTTGAACTTTAACTGGTTCCACTCCTTTTATCAGTCCCACTGCCTTTCCTGTCAAATGCCACACTTTCTCTGTCACCGTTCATTGTAATTCGGCGGGCAAGTAAGTCACTGTAAGCATCAGGAATAATGTTATCAAAGGGTAATCTTCATTCGCAGTTTCTGTCTCTAACTCTGAGAACTGAACATCATCCCCTTCATTATCACTGTTTGTCTGCACCTCAATTCCATCATTGGAACAAGTAATCGAGCATTTTGTCTTACACAGTAAGGGGGTCATTCAGACCTTGGCGGACGGCGGAGGCCGTCCGCCAAGGTACCGCCGACAAATGACCGCACCGCGGTCAAAAGACCGCGGCGGCCATTCAAACATTTCCGCTGGGCCGGCGGGCGCTCTCCAAAAGAGCGCCCGCAGGCCCAGCGGAAATGCCCCTGCAACGTGGACGCCGGCTCAGAATTGAGCCGGCGTAGTTGCAGGGGTGCGACGGGTGCAGTTGCACCCGTCGCGTATTTCAGTGTCTGCAAAGCAGACACTGAAATACTTTGTGGGGCCCTCTTACGGGGGCCCCTGCAGTGCCCATGCCATTGGCATGGGCACTGCAGGGGCCCCCAGGGGCCCCGCGGCACCCCCTACCGCCATCCTGTTCCTGGCGGGTTTCCCGCCATGAACAGGATGGCGGTAGGGGGTGTCTGAATCCCCATGGCGGCGGAGCGCGCTCCGCCGCCATGGAGGATTCAATGGGGCAGCGGTAAACCGGCGGGAGACCGCCGGTTTACCCTTTCTGACCGCGGCTGAACCGCCGCGGTCAGAATGCCCTTGGGAGCACCGCCAGCCTGTTGGCGGTGCTCCCGTGGTCGGTGACCCTGGCGGTCACCGGCCGCCAGGGTCAGAATGACCCCCAAAGTCTTTTCCTAGTAGGGACACAGGACTCAAATCGCAGACTACAAACTTATGTAGTCCCTGGAAGTTGCCAATCTCAACTTGCACTGGATCTGTAATTGGATTTGTCAAGTACTGGTTTGCTACTACAACCACTCTTATGGTACGCCCTGAAAGTGGTAATTTTGGAACCTCTGCACTCCTGACCGTGGAGCGTGTAGCTCCAGTATCAACCAAGAAGGAAACCTTGTGACCCATTACCTTTCCCTCTACATAGGGTCCCCTCTGATCTACCTCTAGGGACGCTGCAAGCCTGCATTCTTCACTTTCTGAACTGTCATCCGACCATTCTTCATTCATTCCATCTTCACCACGCAATGGGAATTGCTGTACTGTATTATTTTGGCTCATTACTTGACCTGTGACTTGCTGAGGAAGCATCACCTGTTGCTGTCCCATTGGAGCCATTGGTAATTGCATTTGCTGTCTAGGTACCATGGGAACCTGCTGTTGTACTTGCTGCATTTGCGCTGGTTGAACACGCGGAATTTGCATTTGCTGCATGGGCTGTAACCCTTGCCTCTGGACCATGTTATTTTGAAAGTTTGGGTTTTGATTTCTCAATTTTGGACCTCTCATATTTTGCAATGTACCGACATTAGTGCTTTGTTGAACGACACCATCCTGCACCACATTTGGGCAATCCCGCTTCCAATGCCCCACGCCCCCGCATGCGTGACATGGTGACATCTTTTTCATCCCTTGTACATCATTTTGAACTACAACAGTATTCAAGTCTGGACCGTGATTCACAAAACCTCGACCTCTCGGTTGCGCGTGAATCACACCATTCCCTTGCGGTTGCTGCTGTATCATCTGCTGAATTCCATTTCCCTGCATTTCTGCCTGCGCAGCCCTTATCTGCATCACCATCACTTTCTCCTTCAACTTTCTCTGCTTCAGCTCAATCTCCTCACTACAGTATTTTGCATACTGCAATACTTCATCAATCGGCTTCGCTTGCCAACAGATTAAATTATTTTTAATCATCTGGCTAACCTCTGGTCTCAACCCTTCAACAAATCTGAACACGAGATGATTCAGGTCTTTCGGCTCAATAGTCTCAGTACCACTGTAATGTTTGAATGCCTTCAACAATCTCTCATAGTAAGCAGGTATTGATTCTTTAACCTCCTGTGAGGTCCGGTCGATTTTCTGCCAATCAGTCACTTTCGGCGACACTTTCTGCTTCAAAAACTCAATTACCTTGTGATAATACCTCATCACCTCCTCAGGGGGTGCTCCAGTCACCTTATCCCTTGCCGGCTCCTGCGTCGGCCAGTCTACCCCTCTCTTGCACTTGAGCCATAAGTCGGGCGGAACAATGATCTCAAACAAGGTATTCAAGTCTTCCCAGAGACACTTCGCAAGTTTCACGAACCTATCCGTCTGTTGATACCACTCTATCGGTTTCTCCCTCAACCTGGGATAATCATTTGTGAAAGATAGGATGTCTCCCCTGGACCACGGTACATGGATTAGAACCCCACCAGCTGTTTCTCACATTGGTAGCATCTTTACTGATTCCGTATCTGGTGAAGTTTTTGCTTTACTCGATCCCGGACTGTCACCTTTCTCCTTGTCTCTTTTCTTTGCCCATCTGCCTTCCCACTTTTCTAACGCTCCCCAGATTTGCGCACTTTGCAGTATTTCCTTTAAATGCGCTTTCATTCCGGCAGACCTCATATGCTCGAAGTCTTTTGAATCAAAGTCTAACCTGTAACTTCTTTTCAAATGTTCAGTATTCTCAATATCAATATTGTATTTGTCTGCCAGGTTCGCTAGTTTCTGATGTACCTTACCCACTTCTTTGGTGATTTTAGGACACAGATATCTCAATTCTGCTTCTGTGTATGACTCTAATCGGTTTATCCCCATTGTCCCTTCCACCAATTCAGCAGCTTCCACACCCAGTCTCACAAAGTTCAGGTACTCATCTCTCCCTAACCGTTCCGGTTCCACTGCAGTTACTGTAGTCTTTTGCATAGCATAGGTCTTCTCTAACCACTCATTTAACTGTTGTACCATAAAACCTTGCAATGAAATGTTCCCTGCATGCATCATTGGCAACTGTGAAGCATTCGTACTTGTTGTCTGTGGGGTTAGCACTCCTAGCCCTGCCTGTCTCATTGCCTCTAATGGTGTTTCAAATAGGCTAAGGTCTAACAAAGACCTCGGTTTTTCAACCGCTTGCTCTCCCGGGGCCATTAGCTGGGGAGTTCCTATAGACCCTCCTCTTATTACATCCTGGATCATTACTCCCTGATCACACATACCAGGCTTACCTTGTGCATATAATGGCACCGGCAGACCAACAGTAATTGGCAATCCTGCTGCTGGGTTATATCCCGGTATCAGTTGTGGCTGCGGCTGGGGCAGCAATTGCGGAGTTGGCTCAATCTGCACTAACCTCGATTTTGTATATATCGGGTCTGGTGGTACTATCAGATTTGTAGTAGTCTCTAGTACTGGGACGTCTGGATAGATTCTCTGTATCTGCGGTGGAGGTTGCAACTGTATCTGCATGTCTGGCGCAGTGGGTACACTGACACCATTCTGTATTGAAGCTGTATCACTAGTCTGTACTGTATCAGTAACTCCCTTCTCCTGCGTCTGGTTCCCAGGATCTGCACTAGCGCTCGGGACATTGTCGCTTACCGCATAAGGTGGCGGGCGATCATGTAATAACTGATTTAAAAATTATTCGTTATCTGAATCATCTTCTTCTTCCCAAGATCTTTTAGTTTCTTTAGGCTTACTAGAGTCTTTGTCTGTTTTGCATGTGGCTTTCTTCCCCTGTGCCTCATCTCCCTGTGTTATTGCTGGGAACAGTTTTAATCCATCAACTATTCCTCGTCTCCACATTTTGCTCTCATTATCCCACCTAGCTTCCGCTAGAGTCTTTTCTGCCCTTTTCAGTCTTCTTTGGAACTTCTCTTGTCTCTGTTTAAGAGCCATTAAATCCCAAATTGCTAAAGCCTCATACTGAGCTGGCCTCGGAGGTGGCTTCTGTACACATAACATCCACCTTAAATTCTCTAGAACTCTCATATTGAACGTCCCGTGTTCTGGGAACGCCAAACATCCCTCTTTTTCTGTCAATTTGCGCCACTGTTTCATCCATAAACAAGGCGCAACACCCTTTTCCTCCATGACAATGTAAGCTGGAGTTCCCTCAGGCGGTGTAGGCTCCCCTTCACTCGCCATAATGTATGTGTCTCCTTTCAGAGCACTCTTAAAAGCTTTAACAAAGTTCATCTTTACGTCTTTTCTTTTGTTGTATTTGATCAGAAAGTGACTTTAATTCCCAGGACACTCTTCACCCACCTTTCTCAACCTATTGCCTCTCACGGACGGCAGCCAATCCGTGCGCGACCCCTCTCGACAACTGACTTATCTCAGCGCGGCACCACTGACGTCACACTCACACACTGCCGCTGACAAAGTCTTGCGGCTCGTCCGCCCGTCACTGGATTCACACCAAACGGATGCGAGAATTCCTGCGAGCACCTTAACAACAACAACAAATTTGCCGGTTTACTACAGGAAGGGTAACACATTCGCTTCAGAACTTTACAGAGATTTCACTTGAAGCCTCGGCCGCTACTCTCTCCTTCTCAGTTCTGGCACCCGCAAGCAGAATTCGACCCCCAAATCCTACTCTCGACTTGTCAATGGTTTGCTCTAGTGCACTTTAGAACTTGCCAAATCTCCATCGAAGGTTTCACACATACAATTCGACTCAATCTCAACTTGTCAACCACGCCCGATTGACCTAATTAAACCGCACAAATTACAACATAAACCCAAGTGTCTCCTACACTTGTCAATATACTCCGGAGTCTTAGACCACAAGGGGTACGCACATGAACAACCAACCAACCAACGTGGAAAATGTTGAGCACAAAGCGCCACACTCATATGAAGTACGCCAACTTCCCTACTCTCATACTGCAGAGTACGCCCACTCCTACTAAAACAACATTTACCTGGCCTAGATACACACAAACTTCACAAATCACCTGCGAAATGCATAAGCTGAGCAAGAACAAATCCTACACCACACATGCTATGACGCCGAAACATTCCCCAACTCACTTAGGCAGGCTCCGAGATCCCAGGAAAGTCATGGTGAATTTAGAAACACATCATACCTCCAATTTGCATTATTTCAGAAAAACAGTCTAAACAATAATTCTCCGTCCTAGGGCCTCAAAGTGCCAAACCGTTGCTCTGCTACCAGAACTGGAAACGCGTCCCTTTATGATAATTTATTACACATCAGGACTCGGTTTAGGCCAATGAATCTTTTGACCCAGTTGAGAGACACCTTAGGACGAGATAGTTAATCAATATGTCAATCAATATGTCAATAATGTCATCAATATTTATCACGACAATACATTTCACTTTAGTCAAAGTCATTAATCAATTCAAGACACTACCATGACCTTTCCACCATGAATAACCACACCAATTTAGTAGATTTTTTTTAGTTTTATTCCTTATTGTTTACAAATCTAATAGCAGGTGCGTCAATCTCAAAACCAAGAAACATAATAGCATAGTCACAATATGGCAACTTTGGTAAGATTTCATTAATGCGAGAATCACAAACATCAGAACATAACAAGGCGTGAACATAGATCAATTTTGCAGAGTGTCAATAACGCGTCAGTTCAACAAAGCATAGATTTAGTTGTTTGTCTATTTGCGTCAGTTTGGGTGAATACCTGTCCTAACCACTGATTAGCATTAGCATGTTGGGCTTCATGCAAAACAATTTAGAACACTAATTTGGAAAACATCTAACTAGGGTTTCTGTCAAAAGTAAGCAGTTGTTACCTAAAAGGAAAAGCAAACAGACAAATCACAATTGCATTGTCATAATTACCCTCCAAAGTTTAGGTCAGTGCACAGGTTTAGTCTTCGTCTTCAGGACCTCAGTCAATTCGCCATCAGTCAGAATTCAGCTCCGGGGCAAAAGGGCACTTCCCTCATAAGGAGGTAAAGTGTAACATGGACAAATCTAAGGGCGAGGATGATTTTAATTAAAGCAACGAGTCACCAGAGTGACAACGTTTCTGGATAAAATCAATAGCATTCCCTACCTAATTCTAATTGACTCCCGGTGACATGGGTTTTTATCCCTTTTTAGTTGTACATTCCCCCAAAATTTTATTGGACATTTGTTATACCCCACTATCTTCAACCTATCAGAAAATACATTAGGTCACCTAACTCTTCACCCCATATTATTTTACAAGTCTTTGATTGGTCTCCATAATTGACGTCTTCAGAGGTGGCACGTCCGGTATGATTTCATCTTTCTGCAATTCTTTGCACATCTTTTGGTCAGTAACTTAATTGTCTTCACCAGTTTGAATGACCTTGTACATTACGTTAATCTACACTGTTTCATTTTGTTTTTTAACATTTATTCTGCAAGCAAGAAAAGGCTTTGAGAACGGATCTAACATGGTTACATTCATCTTCTAGTTTGAAGAAAAAGAACATACGGGGTCATGTCCTTTTATGAGTCAGCACACTGCAAAATAGAAAAATATATTTAATGTGAGAGCCAAGCAGCTAAGCTTCGGCTCATGCTACCTTAAGGCCTATAAGGATTTTAGCACAAATTCTATAACGCAATCATTAGTACAAACTTATTTGAACATAATATAAACATTTTTCAGTCATCATTATTAGTCTACGCATACATTGACGGACACTCCCCGTGGTCACAATTCAGGTGCAAGTTTTAAGCAAATTATTAATACAGTTTCTATGCAGCATTATCACACATTAATTCATAAGTATTTCATGTTAATATAGATTATATAAGCTACGCTCTCTCAAAGACATAGCATGACATCTGCCCTCTGTCTTTGAAGTGCAGCAGTGACTAGATAAATACAGAATGTAAAGGCGTTTTACTTACTGCTTGAACTTTTGCGACCCACCAAAAATCTGCTCTCTAACCACAGTTTGGGAAACACTGACCTAAGTCAATACCCTTCAGAACCAAGAAGATGGACACCCAAACGCATACACGACCCCAAAACGCTTCCTACAAGTCCCACAGGAAATGTAACACCCTTGGAAATAGCACTCTCCTGCGGTGTAGCAGGCTACCTGAGGAATAACGCGGCGCCTTGCATTGGGGTATAAAACACCATAATACTGCAATTAGAATTACAGTGAGTGACATGTAACGGCTGTTATCTGGTTGGTAACAATGCAAACATACCAGTCACAGTGTATCACAGTATCCACCTTACATGCTGCCACTTCACATTCCTCGTGCAACAAACGTTCATACCAGCGAAAGGAAAATACAATCACTTTCTTAAACCCACTCCATGTTTCCATTTCAGCATGTTCTAACCGAACCCGTGTCTTTATCCCGATGAAAAACGCAAAGCGTTTTCTGAAAAAATAGAACACCAATGAGATCAACAGCTGAAAATTATTTACAGACTGAAACCTGGCTAAACCTTTTCTTTCTCCTTTACTTCCACACTCCTTTACTTTACAGACCAGGTAGACCGATAAGAAAGTTGTTATGCGCAGCCAGCAGTATGGCGCTCTGGACAATTACATTCTGGAAATGGAAGTCAGCGCTCTAGCTTTTTATTGCGTGAGCTGATTAGCTCCGAGAAAGGCAAGCGATGTGGACACTTATGTGTCAATGATAGTCGTTGCCAAGCCGACGCGAATGAATAATTAAAAGTCACATCTGTCGAGCCCTTGTACTGAGACCACTACTGGGGCAGTAACGCTCCTACACTGACTCTAGGTTGCCAGTAACAGCTTAACTCAGGGGTGGAAGCCTGTCTTTTGCCAGTACCAATGATGGCGGTACCGGCTTCCGCTGACCCCAGATGACAGCTCTGTATGCGTCCGGCGCGCACTGACACGCACACCCGGCGGCCCAGGCTTTGTCTGCGGCCCCTGGCATAGTTTGCTGGGAGTTTGTGGAGTTGTTTCGGTGGGCGAAGGGGGGGCCGGGCGGCGTCTAGCTTCCCCTGCAGCCCGGCTCAGAGGAGCCATGGCAGAGCCCAGCAGCGCGCCCCTCTGCAAGGAGGGCTGGTAAGTGCTGAGACCTTAAAAGACATGTCCCACACTGCAGTATGTGCACAACGACTCCCGTGCTGAAACATATGTTACCCACGTACAGGGATGTAAAAACACAGAGCCAGACCCTAGGACTCTGAAGGGTAACAAATAGAGCAAAGATGTACCGCTCGGAGAATTGTGTCCGTTCTGAATGTACCAATATGCTTTGTCTGAGTGGTGACAAACTTTGAACCGACCTTTTCATGTACCAGTACTAACTAAAGTAAATAAATACGATAAATAAGGTATTTACCCCGTTCTTTACCAGTGCTGAGCTTGTAACCTTGTTTTTTTCAGCTACTTGTATTTTTGTATGAAACATCCTATGTGCCTGTGCTCAGTTGCGTGTTTTAGCAAGAATGCCTATGCGTGCTCAGGCATCCAATAAACTGTCTGTCAGTGTGGTCGCCGGATTTTGCCGTGTGAGCTGCTTGCACAAGCGTACCTGTTGAATTAGCGTGTTTGTGTGTTGCCTGAATAGTATTCACGTGTGCGATCCTACAGAAAGTAAACACGTTAACAAAGAAACACGGTGCATTCTCCAGCTTTAACCGAGAAGTGCCTACATTCAGTGATTTGTTTTAAAACGTGCTTTGTTTAAATCCTACGAACAGAGAGGAGTGATTATACCAATGTATCGAAGATCAGCTGCTAGTTCCTTTTCTCCAATAAGCACTGCGAATGTCATTATTTAAAAATTGTATTACACTGGTTAAAACAGGCTGCTTAAAAATGCTGTTCAAGATCAAACAAATGCTTTGAAAAAAAATATACTTTTTAGTGATGTGCATTCTCACTATATCTAGAGTAAATATTTTTATGTGTTCTTTTAAATGGTGCTGTCCTTAAAATGGACATATTACCTCTCAAAAAGAATGAATATTTGTCACACGAAGCAGAGTGACTTCATTCATTAAAACATACACTGGCTTCAAAGCAGCCTTTATGTTTAGTGATCAACCATTGCACACATATACATTTCCTTCAGGTAGCTGGCACCTTGGTGAGAAGGCATGTTTCTTCTTTAGTTCTCTACTGTCTGCTTGATAACATAGGAGCCCCTACTATGAAAAAGAACATAGGGTGCATTTTTCTTGCTAGGATTAGGACCCAGGTGACCATTGTTGCACACGGAACAGGGACCTAGCATCAGAGGAGGGGTGGGGGATAAATATGCTTTTCTTTTTTGTTATTTTATTAACACAAAGTGGCAGAAAGTCCACTTTGAGCATCTGGCCTAGAAGTATTGTCACTGTTTAGTGGGCTGAATTGACAGCCTGTTTTGCAGAGCTGTAGGTACTGCAGCTGCATTAGAGGGTTAGGGCATACTTGCTGTGCTAGTGTTTCTTTGAGGCTTTGAACAATGGCCCAAGAGAGGGGGGGAAATGAAGCAGAAGAGACACCTTGATTTGGGCATCAGAAAGATGATAGAGGGAGAGGCATGGTGTGAGATGGTAACCTATGCTGTTGAAGTTCAGAGGAGACAACAAGGCAGTAGCTATAATCAGAGTAATAAGTGCAATGACACTGTTGCCTAGGGACCCACTGCATCACAATTATGAATGTTATACAACAAGTGGGCATGGGTGCTTATGCTCCTTTCTAGGATTAGGGTAGATGTTGTACTTGACACAAAAAGGGGGCAACATGCAATAGCTAATTTCTTTCCAGAAAGAGACCGGGCTTGTCTTCGAGATTGAAGTGATGGTCTGACATGGTGGGGAAGAAGTTAAGGCAGAAGAGAGAGCCTGTTTTTCAGGGCTACAGCCACCATTAGTGCAGAAGGTGGAGTTGCATTGGGACCCACGGCACCCAAATTATGAGGAGTTGTGTTTTTGGTCAATTCTGTTCTTGTTTGATGTTTCTGCTTTTTTTATAATTCACATATTTAGTGTGAATTACCTGAAATGATCTCATGATCCCCGGCCCTGCGATAATCCCTCCCCTTCCCGCTCCCAAAATCCTTGCCATATAGTTATGGGGGGTGGCTCAACTTCAAAACATTTTGCTTTGGGGGCCTCAGAGCAAAAAAGTCTGAAGGCCTCTTTCTTAGTGTAACAGAAAAATAATGTTAATTTTACAGTTTTGGAATTATGTGGTCTCTAGAAGATATTTCAAGGAATTGACATTGCATATTGCTACAGAGTAACTATTATTGCGTAGAGACAATGCATTATAGTCACTCAACAAGATCCTTTTTGTTTCAGGAAAAGGTATTTCTTCATCTGGCCTCTCTTGGACGTAATCAAGAAATCTGTGTGGGAGATCTTGAAACATGGCCAGCTAAAGGCAACGGGCTAGGTTTATGGAATTTTCAGACATTTTAGGGCAGACCCGTTTTAGGTCCTTCTGTATACTGTGTGCTGCATGTAGTCTACAAGTTGATGTATAAGCCTTCTGAATACATAGGAAATGTCTGGTGTTTTCTGTATATACGTTGTCAAGGATAGCTCAAAAAATTGGATGCTGAACACAACTTTTAATTGAGGATTTATTCATAAAGCATGCGTATGTAAAGCTTCATTAGGCTAAAAACATAATAGTTAAACCATAGCAATACTGACTCATTCTTCCATCCTTTCAAAGGCCAATAAATTGAGACTAAAATGAGACCCTGATCTATGGTCCTAAAACATTCAGAGGTTATTGGGTTTGAAATAAAACCTTTGGGGTAGTTTACCACGGATGTCTCGGGGCCACAACACTAACATACTCCCACTGGATCACAGCTTACTAAAGAAGATAGCGTGTGGCTAGACACTTGGATAACTTTTTACTCTTTAGTGGCAGTTAATATGGTTACTGTGCAGTCAACTGCTTGCTCTAAAAAAGGAAAGGACTTTAAGGCACATAAGAGTAAAGTAATACACATAAAATGGGATATGTAGGAAAAACCAGACGTTGATAGTCTGCCTTGTATCTCCTCCGTGCTAAGTAGAATAAATACAGGTAACCTTGAGGCTTATGGACAAACCTAATGATCTTTGCAAAAGGATTATGCACTGAAATACAAAAGTACAAATCACAGCCTTACAAAGGTACGCTTGACAGGTGGGTGACCATAGCAAGACTAGTCAGATTACTCAGATCAGTCAAATTCAAAACAGACATTGTTCAGTAGACTACAGGCAAAAATGATCAATACTCACTGCTGTGCTTTCCAAGACACAAGTCCAGGGTTCACGTGGGTGCCGTCTACCCTGCTAAGAGGTTGGTCCTCACAGAAATATGCTGAACTGGTTCCGGTGTCATTTTCAAACACCAGGACACGTTCAGCAGTTCCTGTTTTTGTTTTGAGCAGCAATGTACAGGCAGGGAAGGGGCTTGTCAGATTCCAGCTGGGCCCATAACAAAGGCCGAAATTTGGGGAGGGGCCATCAGGCCTCCTTCTGTTGGTGTTTCCTGGCTGAGAGCTATTGCATGGGTGGGGCCTTCACACCTAAATGCAAAGGAGGGAAAACAAAGGCACACAGCTTATCACTTAACAGGTACTTGAGAGGCATGCTTTTGACTTTGTTAAACCCTGTATGTGAGAGATGCACGCACTGTAAGAATATCAGATGTGATTTTCTGTCACAGTTTTTGCACAAATAACCATTTAAATACAGCTATTTTATTTCTCTGACAGTGCTTTAGCGTTACTCATTCCAATGCAGGATGTCAGAGTGCTTTACATCACACGTACACATTATTCATTGACAGTAGATCATATGTGTGTAAATCAATGTACAGGATATGTTACATAAGACAGTGGGGGGTTACAAGGTGTAGAAGTCACATGTCCTTCAAAGCACACTGTGCTATGTTAAAGGATTGCAATTTATGAACTGCAAGTAACAAAAGGATCTTAGTTTTAAAAGCTTTAACCCACTTACATCAAATCAAAATCTGTCATCTACATGTTACATAATGTGCTTTGCAGGAGACATATTAACCCACTATGCTACTTTGATTCAAAACTTAGACTAGACATAACACACATCTCTCCAGCAAATACTCCAACCTCCAGAGATACCTTACCATTATTATTATTCACTGAGATGTAGTTGGTACACACAGTTCTCTGCAGCAGGTGCCGTAACCTCATGTCCTATTTTAAAATGCAGACATGGCAACCAATTAAGCAGAACATATTTAATGCCCTGTTTCTCCATGTTGCCAATTTCTTTGTGGTAGGGTTTAAAAAATAAATGTATAATTTGAGGCCTAGATTTTGCATCCGAGTTGTCACTTTTGTGGCACAACACGGACATGAGATCTCATTTGTTAAATATTGTAATGCGCTGAAATTTGCTAATGATAGACCTACTAAATATATGTATGAGGTCTTAACATCTGATGTCTCTTCTTGTGATGTAACTTCCTGTTAGGTCATTGGTTGTGATACCACTTTCTGTGATGCTACTTGCGATGTCACATGCTGTGATGTCTCACACCATGGTGTAACTTGGTTAGTTCCCCCCATTTTTTTTTTTTATAGGACTTGTGACCTGATACTTGCGTTAGAGATAGTAGCATTCTCAGGCCTTATTTGTTAAACATCATAAACACGACAAAACAGCCATTTAGCCTTTTTTTTCATCTTAATTACAATCTTTAAATAATTGAGGAACATCTGACGGACACAACTGTACATAAAAATCCTATCACCTTCTCAAAGGAGTCATCATTGGCTACTCCTCAGTCATCGACCAATTCAATTGTTTGGCCTGGGAAACCACCCAGTGGGTACTTCGACATATGTAGTTCTTTACAAGGCCACAGGCGATCTCGAGGAGTGACTCCAGGTGGTCCTGGGGGAGCAGCGTTGGTCTGTGAAAAAGGTGGCAAGAAGCAATCTGTACTGAATTACCGGGCAGGAGGAGAGTGTTGGCAGGCATCAATTGCAGCCAGGCAGTAGTCTGATTCTGTGATGTTTACACCTATTTATCCTGACATGGTGCTCCTGCCAACCACCTAAGTGCCCCTGCCTGGCCCCCAAGCAAACAATGATTGCAAACTGAGGGTTAACCCACAAAATTCAGAAAATGCAGCCACCACTGGCCGCCTCCCTTGACCAGTCAGCTCAAGGCCGCACCTGTCTCCAGCACCTGCAGTCTTGCATTGTGGCCCCTGGTCTGAATGCAGAAGCTGTTGGTGCTGCAAAGGCCACTATTGGTTTCTTTATTTAATTAGTAGAGATTTAGTTTGTCTCTTAGTAGAGATTTAGTTTGTCAGCAGAGATTAGGGTTAGTAGCTGGTGCTGGAATGTTAGAAGTTTTGTTTTCCCTTCGTTAGACCCTCAAATGAATAATATTGACTACTCATTGACTCTACTTTCAAAAATGGAAGTGTCTTCCCCAAGCTTGTAAGCAAAGCACTCTTCTTTGCGTGTCTTTTGTAGTGTCAGATATAGTGACAGGTGTCGGTTTTCTAGTGCCTGATTGAGCACAGTTTACTAGAGTCTAACTGTCCAGTAGGTACTGTACTAAATTTCAGTTGCTACTGTGTATGTATGTGGTAAAGCATTTTTAGGGTCGAGCGTGCAAGCGCTCTAGCCTGCTGTAATCTCTCTGTGGGCTTTTAAACACGCCCACTTCACGTCCATCAGTTTAATTGGTTTGTGAGCTTGCCTTATAAAATTCACTTTATTTAATTAGTGAAAGGCATGCATACGTCATGCCTTTTCCGGTGTTTAGCCCTCCTCGAGCACACCAACCAACTACTGAAAACATAAGAGGCTCCATGTTTTCCGCATGGCTTCTGGACTACTTTTTCTTTTTATTTCCTCTGCAGCCCGATCTTGCTGGGCAGTAGTTAAGCGCTTTGCATGACATCGACCCTGTTACGTGGATAATTGCATAACTGCAGATACGTTTGACTGTGAGTAAACTTCTGTTTCCTTTTCTGTGTCTCCTTCGCACTTCATGCTCATGCTATGGTGCTTCAAATCAGCTCACTTATGTGAAACTGTTTTACTTTTCATTTTCAATTTATGTGGCAAGAAAAGTCTGGTTAGGACTTTACAAAGCTAATAGCTCTACGTTGAGACCCATTGCATTGCACATGCCTGTTTAATTATGCTTTTAATGAGGTCAATGGGTCTTTTCACCCAGCATAAGGGATATGAAAAATAAGGCATCAGAACTGGGTCAACAATTCAAAATGACAGTGTGACCCATTTGGCCATACATGGAAATTCCAGTCTGAAATAGACATAAGGATTTTATTACAGATTCAAGTTAAAACATATGTGAATGCTTCTCAAAACTATAGAGATACCAAATCACCATGTGTTGACCAAGGTGTCGGAAAAGAGTTAGACGAACTAACACCAAGAGGACTAAGCACTCAACAATAACAATACAAAACATCAAAAGAATGATCTGATGAGTCAAAACATCACTGGGTCCCCACACAAGGTTATTGGGAACCCCAAAATAATAACCACACCATCATTCAGTTCCTTTTTAGGGGCAAGCGCAAATTGTTCCTTCCCGTGTTGTAATTTCTCTTTGGGCTTCTAACCACGGCCATTTCTCTTCAGTCACTTTTATTGGTTCGTGGGCTTACCTTTTAAAATCCGCATGCTCTCATTAGTGAAAGGCATGCTTACGTCATGCTTTTTCCGGTGTTTAGCCCCCCTCGAGCGCACCAACCAACTAATGAAAACATACGAGGCTCGGTGTTTTCTATCCAGTTTCTGGACTACTTTTTCTCTTTATTTAGCAGCGTGATCTCGCTGGGCAGTAGTTGAGCACTTTGCATAACATCAATCCTGTTACATAGGTAATTGCACTTTTGCCAGTTACATGGATAATTGCACTTTTGCCGATAGGTTTCACTGCGAGTGAACTTTTACTTCCCTTTGTGTGTCTGCTTTGCGATAATAGCGGCTGTCTGCTGGCTTTTGTGAAACTTGTACTTTTCAGTTTATTTGGCAAGAAAAGTCCGGTTAAGAGTTTACAATGCTAATAGCTCTAACTCTAGCAAACGCGAGACCCATTGCATTGCAAATGCTTGTTAAGCTCTCTTATGGCTGGAACTTTTGTTTTACAGCTCAAAGTAGTTCGTGTTCTATGGGCCTTTGTATTGCAGTAAGCTTTTTCGGACTGAAAATGTGTAAGGCACTACACCCTCTAGGGGCTATATATATGGTTGCACTACATTATTTTTTTGCCGTTCTATTTTTGTGTGGTTATGTTTTCTAGGGGCTAAATTATATGGTTACGTGACCATGTTTTTACAAATGATATTTTTATTGTTGTGTCCTTTAGGGGCTGTTCTGAGCATTACAGTCAGTGTGCTAGAATATTTGCTGCATTCGGTCATCCCATAATGGTTTGCAGGGCATTCTTTTACAAAACATGTTTGCTCATACCTCAGCCTGTAGTGGTCCTAGGAGAGTAGATCATATCTGGTTCCCCACGCTAGGTTAGTGGGGGACTCCAAAATTATACCCCCTCCCTCCATTCAGTGTCTTCTTAACCACTCTCATGGCTGGAACCTTTTTTTTTTTTTTTTTTTTACAGCTGAGAGTAGTTTGTGTTTTAAGGGTCTTGTTTGTAATATTATTGCAGTAGGCCTGCTAGCCCTGAAAATGTGTAATGCACTACGCCCGTTAGGGGCTAAATAAATTGTTACATGACCATGTTTCTTACAAATGCTATTTTCATTGAGGTGTCCTCTCGGGGCTGTTCTGAGCATTACAGTCTGTCAAACGTTTATTTCGGATTACGTTTTTTTTTTATTGGGTGTATATGATAATTGTATATGTTTTATTAATATCTCCTTATTGCAATTATGACCATGATTCATGCCAGCTTAACATCCGTACTACACTATGACTGTTTGAGCACTCTTGATATGTTTGGGTGACCCTTCTAGATTATTGCTCACTTTACTCCTCTGTGACTGTCTTGTTTTGGGAATTGTGTTAGCCAGCCAGCAACTCTGATGGTGGAATGGTGAAAGTGGTATTGTGTTGGAATTAGCATGGCATATTTAAATTAGGATGCTAAATGGCAAACTTTTCATTTTTGGCTGCTGATAGAGGAAGAAGGTAAATAGAAGTGCTTTAGTTAGATGCAGGGCCACTGAAATTATGTGGCAGGAAAAAAACAAATTATGAGGCAGGGTTGACCAATTTATTTGGTAAGTAAACTCCAGGTATCAGTTTACAACAACAATAGCTCTAACTTGAGCAAATGCAAGACATATTGCGTTGCTGATACTTGTTATGGTATGTAACCTTGCGGGTGTAGTTATGGTTGGTGGCACAGTTTGGCATGCTATTGTTTACATAAGCATGACAGCCATGTAACTGGGTCCTCCAAGGGTTGCTGGCAAGGAGTCGAATGGAGGATCCCAGGGCCACAGGGGGGTGTGAGCATTTGTTGGCATCTGGTCCTTCTGGCCAGCCAAACGGGCATGTGCAATTAGTGTGAAATAGCACTGGCCCTTGGTGGGGAGTAATGATGGGTGCAGGGGTGCCCGAGGTACATATCCTGCAGGCAGGTGGGCCCTCTGCCCAGGTATACCCCTGTAGGAGATTCAGGTAGGCAGGGTCCTCTCGTAAAGAGGGACCCACCACAGGCCTAAAAGATGGGAAAGGCTTGTTCTGGACCAGGAGACACCATTGGGTCCAGTCATGATCTTACTCGTAGGCATAAATTGTGATACGCAGTCACATGTTTAGATAGTGCTTGGAAATCGTCTGTATTACTTTCTCTGTTAAGGCTAGTCAACAACTTATGTTGATAAAGCTGTAAATATTCAGGGTTACTGCGTATGAATATTCAAGATCTTGACTGCATAGAGTTTTGTATGTTTTAATAAAAATGCGGCTGAGGGTTTTTGACCTCTAACCCAGAAATTGTGTGTGATTTTTGCTTGCCAAATGTTGGGAGTAATGGTATGTGTGGGGGAAGGCTGATTTTATGGTCTGGGAGTGAGACCTCAGTGATACCAGTCCATATTGCAGTCCTACATCCTAGGGTGTTGCTGTATCTGAAGAAAGCTTGCACTGCTACTAGATGTTCATTTCCTGCTCTATGGGTGTGAGGGACTCTTATAGTGTCACTCTTTGTACTGTAACTGTTTTGCATGAAGCGTACTTTAACAGCAGTTGATATCACTATACCTCATTCTGTGATGGAAGTATGCATTGCTTATACCTATGCTATACTTGCTGTATAGGGAAAAATAAGTGACAGTGGAGTGTTTAACTTAATCTCAGCCACTCTTAATTCCTTGGGACTGCATTCCAGTGGATTGTGTTTGTCCACTGTGTGCCCTTAGGAACAGATATATACAGTCTTGGTCTTGCTTCATTAGGAATATTCTCACCCAAACTGCCAGCCCAGGTCTCTTGCAAACGGGAATTGAAGCAATGTCATGTATGAGTACATGGCTAGGAAAAAAGTGTATTCTCTTGCTGTAATAGGCTTTCACAATGTGTGTTCTTCCTACGTTGTACATACATGGATTCTTGCACTGCCGCTGCCCATGCCATTGATGTTATGCTTGTGTGTACAGCAAGTTTCCACAGCCGCCCTCTATGCTCAGGGTACAGTCTGAGGGATGCTTGCACTGCTGCTTCCCATGTAGTATCTGTATTCTGAATCTAAGAAGTGGTAAGTTTCTTAAAATTAATTATGATTCAGGTAATTAACTTAGTATACAAACAACAATTTTAATATGGTGTGCATCTATTCTGATTTCAATATTGTATTTAAAAGTCTTATGATTCAATTTTTCTTTAATGCAACAGGAATTCCAGTGCACTAAAGTATTTTAAGCTCTGGCTTGACAGTGGATCTTCTGTCAATACTCTTAAAAATATGCATACATTTGGCTTCGAAGGAGTAAACATTTGTCAAACCATGCTATTTGGTGTATCATTCCACCTCCAAAGAAGTGCTGCCTTTACAATGCAAAGGGGGCTATTTGACATTTCTACATTGATATCTCTTCATACCACAATAACAGCCTTTCAAAACCGTTCTGCCACCTCAGCAGTACTGCATTGCCAGCCTACCAACGGCATACTCTCTCTCCATCCCCTCATAACATCATACAACCACCCCACCACTGTAATATAATCTCCCATTACAAAAAAATACCTCTCAGCAGCACACAATCAACCTTTATTGTGGCATTGTCCCACACCACTACCGCTCTACACTCCCTGTTGTTATAGTGCTGCTTGAAAATATTACACTTTCACTCATCACACCTTGCACTTCATCAAATACACAGCCACCTGAAATCATCAAACCTGTACCCAAGCACCACTGTAGCACCACAGGCCACGGAGTTGATGCACACAACTATACTACCAAACTCATGGTGTCAGTACCATAACTATAACATCCTGTCAAAACCACATTCCCAGTCACCACTCCTTCAGCAAGACAGAACCAACCTATAGTAGCACACTACCAACCCCCCAAAACACCACGTTATTAACTCTAATTTGTAACAAATTGTACCAACCACTTCACCACCAATTACTGCTGCATTACAAAATTATAGCACCAAAAGACTCCTACGTACCCTAAAACCACACTCAAACACCCAAATTGCAAACAGTCTACAGGTGAGGTACTGAAAGACAAAACACAGCACTACCAACATATTACAGTACCACAATAATTATATCAGAGTAACACAACTCAGTGCAGCAGCACAACACTAACCAATACAGTAGCCATAACAACACGACACACATCAAAATAAGTCACAATAACACAGACCATCCCTACACAATAGCACACCAGTAACAAAATGAAAAATGAGACACTATACACATTCAGAATAACAATGCAGTACATCAAAGCAGGACCACACAAGGAACACAACTTTAACTACACAACACACTAACAGGACTACACATGACACAGTACACAACCAGAATAACGGTACAACATGACATTAGACAATAACAATAAAAACTGTAACTATGAATTACTAATTAACATTAGCCAAACAATAATACAAAACATAGCCAATACCAAAAGGCACATCACCTTGAACAAAGCATCAATAACACTGTACAAATTCAGGGCTCCAAAAATCCACTGGCATTGGACAGTCTTATTTGGTCAGGTCCAGCTATTTTTAATTCTTACTGAGACACTGAACAGGTATTCTGTTCAGTTGAAAAGTGGAGGGGCAATAAAAGATGCCTTTAAACCTTGTTCCTATGTCACAGTTGCTCTGTGTTCACAGACAGAGGTCAAAAGTCTGTTTTTATTACAATTAATTTTCCTTCTGACTGCAGAGTTCCAGGACTTTGTAAGGTGAATTGTGTGACCTGCAGCTTAGAATGTAAAATAAAAGGATATTGGGTTTTTCCTAACACACAACATTTAAATGACTAAGTCAACTGTGCAAACATTTCAAAATATATTTCAGTAGTTGTGAGAGCCCTTTTTATATTTCTGTGTGATGAAACAATATTTTAATATGAGGAAAGCAAATCAGAATACTTTACATGTTGATGTGCAAAGAATATGTTTTCTGAAACCCAGTTTTCACAGATTGTTAAAACACTATATGGTTTTATCTGTAAAGCTGCAAGTTAGTGGAGAGGTTTTTGGACATTTCTTGGAAAGTTACTGTGTGTATTGTATTGTATTGTGATCGTATTTATATAGCGCTTACTACCCCTGATGAGGCGTCAGAGCGCTTTTCGGTGAGTAGCACGCTGCTCTGGAACCCAACAAGAATTAGTGATGGATTAGTATCGGGAAATAATGAGTACAGTTTTAGTATTATTATGAGTTAATTTGAGCCGCGGATATGAGAGTTTGTTAGTTAGATTGACTGGAGTAATGGAGGGGTGGAGGAGGAAGGAAATCCAGAAGTGTTAATTGGGAGTATATCCTTCATTTACTCAACCCAAAGTTTTGGGATGAGTAAAGGGGGATGGAGGAGGTAAGAGTATGTGGAAGGGTTAGGGAGAGCATAGTAGCAGGGTGAGATAAATGCGGAAGAATTTTGTAGGGTTGTGTGGGAGGTCACGGTAGTAGAGTGAGGTTTGGTGAGTTAGATGTGGAAGCGGAGGGAAGAGCTTAGGCAGAGTTATATAGGAGATGAAAGTAGTAGAAAGGTTTGTGATGAGTCAGAGTGAGAATGGAGGATAGTTTGATAGAGACAGGACATATGATGATGGGTAGATAAGTGTGATAAGATGAGAGCAGGAATTCATAGATATCATACCTAGTATAACAACCCACCCAGGAGCCATGCAATGTCCCACGAACATGCCAAGCACAGAAACAACATATATATATATATATATATATATATATATATATATATATATATATATATAATATACACATACAAACACACATGAATACACACACATATGCATATACAATACATAATTAGAACCATGGGTAAAATATACTTAGTCAAACAGGTTTAAAGAGTGTGTGTATTTTATTGTTATGACATAGTAGCGATACATATTTTCTAAAGAACTATACATAACTAGAAACATACACATAATCTGAAAAAAATATTTATCAACATAGGCATATGCAGTCCATAGTTGTTTGAATATGGTGGTTATGAAGGAAAGAGCCAACTCTTGAGTAGTTTTCTGAAGACCAGAAAGTTATCTGTGGCTCTTATAGTTGGGGGTAATGAATTCCATAGTTTGGCTGCTTGAATGGGGAAGGATGTACCACCTATCGTCTTTTTCTTGTATGGTGGTGTTCTAAGGCGGGGTGCCAATCTTGAGCGGAGGTTTCTTTGTTGGATGTATTTGGTTATTTTGTTTCTGATTTAAAAAGCGGTTCTGTTCCATGTATAGCTTTGTGGGTGATACAAAGCAGCTTGAAAGTGCATCTTCTGGCAACGGGTAACCAGTGTAGTGCTCATAAGGCAGGGGAGATGTGGGCTTGCGACTTTACATGTAATAGTAGCCTGGCTGCGGAATTCTGGATACGTTGTAGTTTTTTCATAATAGATGGAGATAAATGACAATATGTTACCACATCATGGTTTAGTCATATTTTTATTATATTTGAGTGTTTAAACAAACTGTGAAACACTCCTGCCCTGATGGCAATGTTGTTAGTAAACTAAAAGAATTTCTAGGTTTTGTGGGCTAGACCTCATGGGTATGTGGGCTAGATTATTGTGATGAATGCAGCAAACTTAAGTCCACTTAATCAAACAACAGAGGTTGTTGGTACTGCAGAAATGCTGAGCTCACATATTTGAAGGTGCAATCCTATGTGAGAATTAAGAAAAAGGCGACTCTGTAAACTATTTGCCTAGGATCACACAATTTGAGACCCGTTTACAGGTCAAGTATATTACAGTTAGGTCAAGTAGATTATTTGAGTTACTCGACCTGCAGGTCTAGTAAAATTTTTATGATTTTTCGAGTCCTGAAATTACAACAGAATATGGTCCAACACAGCAAGCACCAACACAGCGTTCACATAACCTACCAGCCAAACACATTGATACAAGAGTATTTTGCAAAAACACAAAAGTTAAACCGTGCACAACACAAGTTACACAAAATCCCAATAATACAACACAACAGACTATAAAAGCTAACAACAATGCTATGGCTTTGTACGTTTGTGGCTGTTTGATTTGAGTTTGTATGGTGTGGTGTTTTATTTGGTTATTGTGGTGTGTTTTTTTTTTTTTTGTATGTTAGTGGTATGATGTCACTAGTGTGCTGTGGTATTACCATATTGAGGTGGTATGATGGTGTATAGTTGCATTGTGTTGGGGCTTCAGCTTGGATTTTGTGCTCCGCTTTGAAAGGCATAATAACGTTAAATGGGTGTTTCAGAAAGGATAGTACTGGCAATCTATATGCATGTGTTTGCTAAATTAATATTATGGTGGTTTTGTTTGGTACGTATTTCTGATGTCTACACCTCATTCTTTTCATGCATGTGTAGTTGAATGTGCCATGCAAGCGGGAAAAGAGCTAAAATGATGCCCAAATTACATGCACAATGTGGGCATCCTTGGCCTTGATGGTCATTCATGGCATAATGCAGGCTCTGGCTGACTGATGACTACTGTGCATGTTGTGGACCCTCAAGACAGAATGTTACTGACTTCTGGTGTAATACTGGTGCTGGCATAACAGTGGTAATTTCTGACAGAATATGGCCATCCACGGCATGAGTGCTCACCGGGAGTATAAAGTTAGCCATAGTTTAATGAATAAACAGCTACGTCTTTAATTCACCTATCTAATCTAATTTGTATATTCTTCATGGAAATTAACAAAATAATACTGAGCTATTGAAACCTCGTTAGAGTATCAGTCGCTAACATAGATTTGAAAGGAAAAATATACACTAAAATATGGGTTGTTAGCACGTTATATACACTATCCAAGTCATTGACGTGTTGCACGGTAACAACTTGGCATAGAACTTTAATCGCCACTCAAGCATGATATTAAATATACATTTCCACTTAGCAATAGTACCCACTTCTGATACTCCCAGTTCACGAAAAACAGCTAGAAAGGTTTGTCAAACCACATTTTCTATTAACTTAATTTTTGGTGTGTATACCAAACTGTCTTGTACTGGTTTGTATCTGTTACATGCTAACATCAACAGCACACATAATGTTGAGTAACAAACGTGGGAATCAGCTGCTCAGATGATTGTCTGAAACGTTGACTAGATAACTGTTGTTCTCAATCATCCAGTTTATACAGAACGAGGATAGTGGACAATTGGTTCAGTAACTGAAGGAGACATTAGTTACAATATGACCAAATTACAGTTTTTATGTTTTTTGTTGTTGATGTTTTTAGATGCATTTTTCCACGCTGGCTGTTTATATTGGTTTAATTTTTTTCAAAAAACTAGAATTAGCTTTATAAGGACCATTTTCTGTTTATAATGATTTTCGACCTACCCCTTCATTGTATGTATATTTCTGATTTCAAATCTCTGTGAGGAATTGATATCCTGAGTATAATTAAGTAAGAATTTGTTCATTCGGTTGAAGAATGCAGTAGTTACTTCCTTCGATGAAATAGCAATTCTTTATTTAGTATAGCCCTCGTTACCACAGGGTTGGTTGAGCAGCTGTGTGGCAGAGATGGCCATGGCATGACCACAGTAATCCTTGACATACTATTTACACAAATGGCAAAACGGTGATCAGTCTAGCATAGTGCTTGTACTGAAACAATGGTTGTAATTTATTTATACCTTGTGGACAATGTTGGCATGATTGTCCCCATGCCTGATATAATAGCAATTGTTAGCATTTTAATGACGGTCTCACTTCTGTTGGGACCACAGTCTATAAGAATGGTGTAACCTATCTACATCCATCTGCGCACCCACTCGCTCTTTCATCTAGCAACCCATCTACACACTTATTCAACTTTCATCAGTCTACTCGTACATTCTAGTCATCCATCTATGCACTTATCCATTAATTTTTCACACATTTAAACACCTAGTCGTCCATGCATGCACACACTCAGCCGTGTTTAAACCTTCTCAAATTTGCCCAGTCATCCATTCAAACACACATATAAAGCAATTCAGTTTAGCCCACAACCAGAACTTTTGACTTTTCCAATGTTGTTTATGAAGGAAATTTACTGCCCTAACACACACAGTTTCAGCCCGTGGTGTCTTTATCTCTCCTAAATGTCTGGTTTGTTTTTTAGCTTCCCATTTTGAATTTCCTACTGAAACTTTTTCTCTTTTTTTGATACCTCCCTCTTCCATATGAGGTGTTCACATTGCCCTCCTTCCTCGCTTTCGGAGACCGGACATTTTCTTCCAATGCTGGCCATATATGTTCTCACCCTTGCATTGCAGCTCTATTGCAGGAGATGCAAGGGAAGCGGTAACTCCCACAATGGCACATGAGCGTGTGCTGTCTCTGCTTCTCGGATGTACTCTAGCATATTTTCTTTTAGTTGAATCGTCTCTAAACATCATTTTAAGCCTTCTTTGTTCATGATTTCTCATTTTAAGTGATTTATACCTACAGCGCTATTGCCATTGTTTCCCCTTCTGTGTGGGAGGGCTACTATTTATGCTGTGTATTAGAGAGGGAGGCATCTTTTTCACTACACAAAATCCAGAATTGTATTTTCGTCAATGCTTGTTGGAAGTCTCGAGTTTACAAGGATGTCTTTTAAGAGTAGACGGAATCGATATAAATTTTAGCAATGCACTATGGTTACAGTGGCTTCAAAGCTGACAGTTTCAGTAAATTAAAGCACTTGATATATTAATGTTAAGGATATCGGAATGTATGCGTCTAACGTGCCAGCTTGTAGTCAGGTGGTATTTGGAGTGTCAACTGTGGATGAAAATAAGAAGCAGTGGTTCAGAAGTCTCTTTTGTACACAGGTAATCATTGAGCCTTCCTGTCAATGTCTGGTGATTGTGTATAACTGTGAATAGCGGCTGGGCAAGAGAGAAAAAGTCATAGTCCTTCCCGATTGGCTTTCTGTGTTGAGTTTTGTCCAGATTCAGTGCGTGGAAGATCGGATGGAGAGCTACATATTATAACTCTCTCATGTTCTGAACGTTGGGATTAGGTTCTCTCGAAAGTAGATTCCTGCTGTTCTGTAATTGAAACAGCTAATTTTAGAGTAATTACAGATTCAATGCTGTTGTTGTTTGAGACCCACAAAACCTCTGGGATCTTATAGACAGGATCTAAGTGTATCTCCAAGAGGTAAACCTATATTCTTCACAGTTAATTTTGTTATAATGTGCATGCTAGAGTGATTGCAAACAATCCCTTCCGCAGATAAAACCGTTCAGGTTATTTCGTGGCGTGTAATCCCCTTTTGTGTCTTAGTTGTATAAAGAATAAGCAATAATTAACCCTTTAAATTGGGAAACATTGTTTGCCAGTGATGAAAGAGAAAACAATTACTGATGTTACTGGTGCTCCGCACAAATGTACTTTTTGTTTAATTTTGGAGGAAGAATTCCTGATTAGCTATACCAAACAGTTCTCAGCGGTATCAGCGCTAACATTCTGTGGATCTTTTTATGAAAACAGTAGCAGTCGGTTTTATTCCTCACACACTATCTAACAACTTTAACTTTCATTGAATTATTTGTTTTTGTAGCATTTAATGTACCCCGATGGGCACTACAACCTTTTACGAGATAATCTATTGAAGTTCTTACATGAGATTTTGTAGAATAGCTGTTAAAGTAGATCATAAAGTAGAGCAATACACATACAATTTATTCTGTATCTTCTTACAATCTAACAAACGTTTACATGTATTTATTTAGATGTTATCTTAAACATGTATTGCCTGGTGTCCCTTGCAGAGCACCAAGTCTGCCAGTAGTTTTTGTGGCAGCAGGAGTTTTGTGGCCAGCGTCAGTCGCTCCCTCTTGCGTGGCCACTGCTGCTGCTGCCGCTGTTGATGTCGGACAGAGCCTGCCGGCTGTGTGTTCGAGGCCACCTGCGCCTCATCACTGGTGGCCGAGTGGCCATCTGTGTCTGCCTGTTTTTCTGTCCTTCTTTTCTCTTTCTCCTGTTTTTTACTCCTTTCCTCTATCTTTTTTGCACTTTTCACCCGTTTTGCGCCCGTACTGCTCCTGCACCTCCCTCCCTGCCTCTGGTGCCCCACAACCCCGCCTCCACCCTTGAAACACTTTCCTGCCCTCCTGCCTCCCAGCTGACCAATCCTTCCCCCCTCCTTCTCCTTCTTAAGGGTGGCCACTGCTCAGTGACTGGCAACTCCACTGACCCTCTGGCCAGCATCCATCAATCCCTTCTGCATGTTCACTGCTGCTGCCACTGTTGGTGTCGAACAGAGTCTGCCAGCTCTTTGTTCGAGGCCTGCCTCCACCCACAGGCACCTGCCTGTGCATCATCCCTGGTGGCCTAGTGGACACCTTTGTCTGTCGGTTATTCTGTGTTCTTCTTTCTCCTGTTTTTTTAACCCCTTTTCTGTTCTCTCTCTCTTTTGCACTTTTCACCCGTTTTGCGCAATTACCGCTCCCACTCTTTCCTCCTCACTGCTGCTGCCCTCGCGGCCCCGTCCACCACCCTCGAAGCGCTTTATCCCGCCTCCCAGCAGGCCAAACCCTCCCCCTTCTTCTCCTTTTTAAAGATGGCCTCTGGTGCACCACCGGTGCACCAAACGCAGGCCCGTCTGAAACCATTCACGCCTGGACCGCGCCCAGCACCACAGACCCTGGCTCTCGCACCATCCACCGATACGTCGCCAAAACCCTCCACACACTGAACCCAGGATGTTTGACCACCTGCCACCTCGCTTCCCCCAGAGGCAACCACGGACCTTTTGCCTGCCGCAACTGCCACTGCACCTTCTGCACACTCCAAATGCAAGAGCCCTCAGCCGCATAACCATAAAAAAAACCTGTCAGGCTACCTCAAGTGCATCCTCCTCAACATCAGCTCCCTGTACGAGCATGCCGTAGAACTTTGGGACCTGATAGACTCCACCCACCTGGACATCGCCTTCCTCACCGAGACCTGGACAAACACAGCAACTGAACCAGACATCGCCATCCCCAGCGGCTACAAACTGTTCCGCAAGGACCAACCGTCCAGACCAGGAGACTGATTAGCCATTGTCTACAAGACCACCCTCCACCTATCAATCAACGCACAGGCATACTACCCCCCCACCCATGGAGCACCTCCACTTCCGAGTCCATGTCACTCCAAGGACCACCTTCTGCGATACCCTCATCTACAGGCCACCAGGCCCACAGCCAGCCTTCAGCAACTCCATTGTCAGTTTCATAGCACCCACACACTCGCCTCCACCAACAACATACTCCTCAGAGGCCTCAACTCCCACATCGACAACCACAATGATCCCAACACCTAACTGCTACTTGAGAACCTCAACACAATCGGTCTCAAGCAATTCGTCACCTCACCAATGCACATCACCGGACACACATTTGACCCCATCTTTTCTGCCAGCAGCAACGCCACCATCGACGACTCAGTACCGCCACACTGGACTGACCACTACTGCATCCATTTTTCCATCACCACACCTACAGCTCACATCTACACCGCCACCCCCCCACAGGAAATGGAACCAGACTACTGAGGAGGAACTCAGCAGCACCCCCAGCAACTTGCCACCCCTGACACAACACATGCCATCACCTCAGCACCCAACCTCTGCCAATGGATCGCTGATTGCACCAACACCCTAGCCCCAATGCCACCACTCAACACAAAATAACTTTTTGCCGTCATCAAGGAATTAGCCAAACCACAAGCCGAGGCCACTAACATCCCTCCATCCCAGGACCTCTGGCACAGACTAGAAGCCTTCTTCAATCTGAAAATCAAGGATATCTACGACAGCTTCGGACCTCAAGACTCTCCGAGCTCACAAACACCCCAACCCGGATCCACTGAATCCCACTGTTCCTGCATGTCTTTACCCCCTCATGAAAGATGAGACTCGCTCCATCATGAGCAGCATCCACTGCGGAGCCCCCGCCAACCCCTGCCCCCTCTACATCTTCAACAAGGCCAGTGCCTCAATCGCACCCAAGCTCCGCAAAACCATCAACTGCTCCCTAGAGTCTGCCACTTTCCTCAAGGACTGGAAGCACGCCAAGATCCACCCGCTTTTGAAGAAACTCACAGATCTCAAGAACTACGGTCATATCTCGCTGCTGCCTTTCCTAGCCAAGGTCGCAAAAAAGCAATCAACGCTTGGCTCCACCAGCACATCGAGGACAACAACCTCCTGGACATCTCCCAATCAGGATTCAGAACTAATTGCAGCACCAAGACCGCCCTGCTCGCCGCCACAGATGACATCCGCTATCTCCTCGACCATGGCCAAAAAGGCAGCCCTCATCCTACTAGACCTATTGGCTGCCTTCGATACAGTGTCCCATCGTACCCTATACGCCGGACTACACAGCAGGTATACGCGTCAAAGCCCTTCGGTGGATACACTCCTTCCTGACAGGCAGATTCCCGCCACACCTGTCAGAACCTACAGAGATCATACATGGAATACCGCAAGGATCATCGTTGAGTCCCACGCTGTTCAACATCTGCATGGGCCTGTTCGCCCCAATCCATTGACTCAGCGCGCACCATGACAAGACGGGTAAACTCCTTCGCCTCCGCCTGTTTCCACAACCTCCGACTCCTACAGAAGATCTTCAGATGCATCCCAAGGGGCTGCTGCAAAACCATGACACATGCCATGATCACAAGAAGACTTGACTATGGCACCGGCCTCTATGCCGAAACCACCAAGAAGAACCTGAGAAAGCTACAACAAATCCAGATCGCCGTTGCCAGACTCATCCTGAACATCCTCCACTGAGAACACATCACAGGACACCTGAGAGATCTCCACAGGCTCCCCGTTGAAAAGAGGATCAACTTCAAACTCCTTGTACACATTTACAAGGCCCTCCGCAACCTTGGACCCAGATATCTCAACCACAGCATCACCTTTTATTCCCCTGCCAGACCTCTCCGCTCCTCCCAGCAGTCGCTCGCCACCGTACCACACATAAGGAAGTTCTCGGCTAGAGGGAGATCGTTCTCCTACCTTGCGGCAAAATGTTGGAACACCTTACCTCTCCACCTTTAGACAGTTGCCATCGCTACCTCAATTCAGGAAAGACCTCAAGACCTGGCACTTCGACTGAACCCTGAGGACATACCTCACAGTGCCTTAAGACGCTACAGGTGAGTAGCGCGCTCTAAAAATATTGATTGATTGATTGATTTATTATCAGCCTAGGCAAAGGTATTTGGGCAGTGTGTAGTCTTTTTTCGAACCGATGCTCAAGAACTGTGATTATTCAAACTGCTGTTACTTAGTACTGCAAGTAATATGTTGGGAAATGAGTGGGTATAGAACTGAAATAACAAAAGGTTGAGTAAATGTTTTGTAGTTTGGCACTTTTCGTTTTTCCTTTCCTCCTTTGCTTAGTTAATACTACGAGTCCCAGCTTGCATTGCTTGAGTACAAATGTAATTGGCTATAAATAGAATGGGAATGGAATCATGAACTGTTTGAACTTGACAAAGACCGTAACGGTCGAAACGCGTTGTTCTTTTCTTTTTTCACAGTCAATAAATAATTGAATTACCATTCTTGGTGGAGTGCTTAACCGAATGTTGTTTTGGAATATTTCATTGAGGGATCGGCTTGCCCTTGGTTTGAGCACCGGCGTTTGGAGCGCGGCGCCATTAGCTGAGCCGCTTTGTTTGTTTTTGATATATATATATATATATATATATATATATATATATATATATATATATATATATATATATATATATATACATATACATAATTACATCTGTTCTTAATTGCATAGTTTTTGTAGCCCTTGTCCTACTTCGATCAGTAGGAGTTCGTTATCATTATTGCTATTGCCATTTAAACTGTTAACGCAACTAACTAAAACATCTAACAATGCGCTGTAGGGACATTTCTATGTTGTGGTGTGGTTAGGGTATTCAAGACTATCCAAGCTGTCTGATTAGGGAGGTCAGTATCTCTGCAGTGATCTCTCCTTATTTCCTGCTGAGGGGACGGGGGTCCCCCCGGCCGATTTCAGTCGCTGTCCTCTATTAATCAGTGTTGTTAGGCCATGTTGAGGTGTTGAATATTTTTTGCCAACTCTAACTCTACTTATGATTATGACGGTTGCCAGTTTACGCACACTTCAGACGGTCTGTGTTGGTAACGGAGTGAAGCCAATGATAACAGATGTAGGCCTGATTTGTTCATTTGGTAAACTTATTTCAAATGCTATAAGTCTGATCCGTTTATTATGAAAAGTTACGGCAAAGGCAGTCGGTCTGATTTTATTTACTAAGTGACACATATGTTATACGCTTGGATTGTATTTGCACCACGTTAAAGCCCGTGGTCAGGTATTTGTTTAAATTAATTCTCACAGATTTCCTTTGTAGGTATGAATTGTGGTGTGGCTAGCCCCCTTTTAACAAACCCTTGTGGGGTAGAAGAATTGCACTTTAGTAATTCTTGAAAGAATCTTTTGAGAAGACTGGACAGGCTTACATGTTTGCTAGCATCTTGTAATTAAAAACACCATTAACTAATCTATCTATCTGTCTGTCTGTCTATCTGTCTGTCTGTCTGTCTGTCTGTCTGTCTGTCTGTCTGTCTATCCAAATATACATACATTAAATATGAATGTATGTCCTTAGAGATACATAGAGGGTCATTGGGTCAGACCTTTCATGCCACTAGTCTGTCTGAGTGTTATTTATATTCTGCTTCAATTCATGAATGTGTACTGCATGGCGTTCTGGTTCAGCCCATATTGTTCATTAGTTCTGCTGCCCCAGGAAAGAGGCATTTTCTGAACACGTACACATCCTTCTGAAAAGGAGTACACTTCAGTGTTGGGTTGGTTAGGCAGTCATTTTACTTTCTAATATTCTTTTATTTTTTGCCTGTCAATTCTTTGCTTCTCCTATTTTTATTTTCCAGAGGCAGTGCTAATGGGACACTTGATTGCCACTCACTTCATCTGTAGTGTGCCACATCCCACATTGCCACTTTTTCTAAACCAGAAGACCATTATGGAATACTGTAGTCCATAATGTATAATTGTTTTACCATTCCAAGATGGCCAACATGTTGGTTATAAACCTGGCGGCCGTACTGAAACTTTAAAACATCGAGAGGCTATATACAATAACACTGTAAGGCTGACACCTGCTGCTATGTTCAGTTTTATTTCGAGCATACACTCACCATGTTTTTCTACTGGCATTCTTTTAATTTTATGTTGCCTATGTCATTGAGTTTTTGTGTTTTTTTTATTGTGATTGTGGCATAGGATAAATGCAAGAAAGAGTCAATGGATTAATTGATGTGCGAGTGCAAAGAGTGATGAAGTGATAATGTGCATGTTTGATTACTCAATGCCTAAAACCATCAATGGCACAAAAGGGATGTTCATTCATAAGCCAGCTCTGTTGGCATTGCCAATGTTTGTTTAGTTCTGTGTGTGCCTGCTTGCTCAGGACAGCTCATAGTGCTGTTTGAGGGAGAAAGTACAATAAAATACGTATTTTTATTTTTTCTTGGTCCACCTGTGTCTGCTTAACAGGATGTCTAAAGGGACTACAGGCCAAGTAGGTGTCACTGAATGGCACCAAACCACATTTTGACAATCAAGACTACAAATCATAAAAAACCTTATGTGGAGCACACAAATATACAATAATTCATTGTCTTAGTCGATGGATTCAAAAGACCTACAGTCAATTCAATATGGCAAATTTTCATTTGTACACAAAACAATAAATAAGTCATACAACTAGTATGTAGGGAGGTAATCTGTATTATAATTGTTATCTGTACATTAAAGTTTCCTTTTTCTTATTGAATATTTACCACATACTAGTTGTATGACTTATTTATTGTTTTGTGTACAAATGAATATTTGCTATATTGAATTGACTATAGGTCTTTTTAATCCATCGACTTAGACAATGAATTATTTGTATAAGTGTGTGCTCCACATAGTGTTTTTTATACATTTGTACTTTAAGGTATAGGCTTGGTCCCATTCCAGTGCACATATTTGGCAACAGATAAGTTTATTTGTGTATGAGCACCTTTAGCGTACTTATGATAAATTATAGGAAGATGCGGCCATTTTGATGGTCATTGTTGCCATATTTATACTATAATAATATAATAAGACTACAAATAACACAGGAAATATTCTCCCATTTGGTTGTCAAACAAGCAGGATTCATAGAGGGTGGCTAATCACCTGTGAGGGTATCTAGGGGCTGAGAACATAGCTGTAAAGGGGTTCAGGTCATGAGTTCTTTCCTGAATTTCAGAAGAGATGATGAGATCTGCTGGTGAAAGGGGAGGTCATTCCAGGCTTTCGCCACAAGGTAGGAGAAGGAGTGTCCTCCACTGTTGCCTCAGGGATGCGGTGAGAGAAGCGCAGCCAGGTGTCTGGATGGTTGGTGGAAGTTGAGGCGGTGGTTGATATATGCTGGTTCTTGATTGTGAAGGGCTTTGTGGGCGTGGATCAGCATCTTAAATTGACATCTCTTCTGAACGGGGAGCCGTTGGAGCTCTTTGAGGTGGTGGATGGTGTGGGTCCGGTTGAGAATGAGTCTGGCTGTGAATTTTATTATATTTAGAATAAAATTAGTCTGGTTCTGATGGAGTCATTTGAAGATCATACAGGGCATGCGAAGTGTGAGGAAGCAGGAGGTGGGAGACTGCATTGATGTGGTTTTTCATGGTGAGCTTGCTGTCCAGGAGGATGCCAAGGTTGCAAGCATGGTCTGTCGGAGTGGGTGCTGGTCTTAGTTCAGTAGGACACCAAGGAGACGTTCCACTGGGAGGTGTTGTTCCCAAAGATCAGCACCTCCATTTTGTCTGTGTTGAATTTTAGGTAGTTGTTATTCATTCATCCAATCGGCATTGCCCATCGTGCACCTGTGGAAGTTGACCTTCATGGTCGAGGGGTCTTCTGAAAGGGAGAGGATGAGCTGGGTGTCAGTTGGTAGGATGTGATGTTCATTCTGTGGGTTCTGACGATGCTGACCAAGGGGGCCCTGTAGATGTTGAACAATATAGGGCTGAGGGACAAGCCTTGAGGGACGTCGCAGATGATGTTCTTGGGTTCTGAGATGAAAGGTGGTAGGTACATTCTCTGGGTTCTTCCTTTGAAAAAGAATGCGATCCATTTGAGGTCGTCTCCTTGGATTCTGATGTGATGAAGCCTCTTGATAAGGGTTAGGTGGGATACAGTGACTAATGCTGCAGGGAGGTCAAGGAGATTCAGTGCCACCATTTCTCCCCAGTCATGGAGGGTTCTGATGTAATCAGTGGTTTTGGTGCTCTGGTCAATGAGGAATCCAGATTGTGAGGGGTTCAGAAGATAGTTGATCTCCAGGTTTTTTGTGAGTTGGAGATTGATGGCCTTTTTTTATTACATTGGCGGGAAAGGGGAGCAGGGAGATGGGACGGTAGTGCTTGAGTTCACTGGGATCGGTGGAAGTTTCTTGAGAAGGGGTTTGACTTTTGCATGTTTCCATACTTCGGGGAAGGTGGCCGTGGTTATGGATGAGTTGAAGATGGCATTGAGATTGCTGCTCATCATCTTGATCCCGTGGATGAAAATGTTGTGGGGACAGGAATCCATTGGTGCTCTTAAGTGGATGGATTCAATGAAGGCTATCCTGTTTTGTGTGGTGAGCTGGTCCCACGCAGTGAGCAGGAGGTCAGAGATAGCATTTGGGTTTGCATCTTTGGGATTGAGGAGGCTGAGGGTGCTAGAGGTTTGGGGATCGAAGTTTTTGTAGATGGTGGAGATCTTGTTGTGAAAGACGTCCGCCAGGGTGTCGCAGACTTCCTGAAAAGTGGTGATTATGTTTTCGGTGGCTGAGGGGTTGGTGATGAAGAGATCTTTGCTGTGGTTAGAGCTGGATTGTTAGTTTAGTTATGGCACGTCTTCCAAGTAATATACAGAGCTTTCAGATGTCATGCATGCTTCGAACTGCAAGTTTATCATATTATTAAGACATGTAACATTCTCCTGAATGGCCTATGAACAACAATTTGAATTCACACGTGGACACATTGGTATGAGTGCACTATGCCAACTTGATGTACTTTATTTTTATTTCATATCCCTAATATTATGTTTTTAAGAAATCAAATTTGCAGCATTCTTATTTTTCCACCTCATGTATTGCAAGTTGACTACTGCAGTCTGTCTCCCATTATAAGTCATGCCTCAAGACACACATTACAAAATTGTGACTAGAAGGGCAAACATTAAATAAAACGCAGGAATAATTTCACCCGTTCAGTGTCTCACCCGAGCCCTATTGTTTGGAGACACCAGAACTCACGAGGTGAGATAGTTGCCTTGGCACCCCTGAAAGGAAAATAGTTAGAGCTGCTGACTTTGATAAGGAAGCAGTGAGCGTTAGGTTGTCAGATCATATCTGAGCCGAATGTTGTTTTTTGTGTTTTAATACGTCGTAGTTAATTTTACATAATTTCCATTGACTTGATAGTAATTTCCCTAGCGTTATGCATGTTTTAGAAATATCTCAAGGCCGACATGCTTTTTAACTAAATTGGCAACCGATTTATATCTTAAGGGACATGAGAACAGAGATAAGGACTATTCGATTATAATTTATAGCAAAGCAACACATGAAAATACACCTTAGGTTAGGAGTCTTTCAGTTTTATTGTTCCTAGGTAGTACTTGGGTAACATATCAAGCTATTGCTTTTCTAAATCTAGTGAAATGTTAGCTATGCAAGCGGGAAACTGGGCTGGCTTAAGGCACCTAAAGGCTGAGCATTTCATCAAGAAGCCTAATATTTACATGGTTTGAGAAATTACACCTTCTGTGTCACTACCACTTGTGTTTCTGAGTGTACTGCATGAAGTCTCTCTGGACAGCTCTTCGCAGGCAGAACAGCCTCAGGCTGCAAAAGTTCCTCATGTAAGCAAAAGGGACAGACATACCGTGGAAGCAGTCACTTAAGACATCATCTTCTATTATCACTTTTTGGCAACGTAGTCCCCATTGGGTGCTGGCACGCTTCAAATCTTGATTTGTTAGTGAGACTCTTCTGCAGTTCACACTGGCTTTAAAGTTCTAAATGTGATCTCATTTATGTAATGTGGTGCTGCAAGTAAACGTGTATACGATAAACTACCACTGAAGCCTCCACGAATTAAAATATTGTAGATTACGATGCTCCTAATCTGTTTGGGATCTTTGGAAAAATACACATTTTTGGTCAATTTCCTGTCAGTTGATATTCCTAACTAAAAACAACAAAAAATACCTGTCATTTCTAGGCATAGAGTATACATGAGGGCGAGATAAGGCATACTGGAAATAATGCTTTATTTTACCATTTTGTCTGCTGCAGTTCTTTTGTGTCATTTTCTATAATCTTGTGTAAAAAGTATGTTCTGTTCCTTAATGTACTGCTATTTTCTTTCTTATTTTATTGGCATTAATGCACCAGGATTTCCAGGCAGCAGTTGTTTCTGAATCCAGCATTAAGTGTACAAGAATCAGGTCTGGTACTGTTTTCTTGTTCTGTGTAGGAAACTCTCATCTCTCAAGTTTTCGCTGATGACTGAAGTACCAAAGGGAGAGCTATTATCTATCCTGAAAGGTCAGCTTCTAACCAAGCCATTCATCTGATCAGTCTTTGGAGACACAAAGGTTGTTTTTTATTGTTTTCTCTAGATGGGAGCGAGCAGTATGTTCCTCTGCAGAAAGGAAAGAAAAGATCCGAGTTGCAATAAAGCGTTCAAAAGGAAGACGGTTTTATAAAATGGCCTATTCTTGTGAGGCAAAGGATAGTATACAATTGAATGCTTCTCCATTTTGGCAGTGTCTGCTGGTATTGCTCCTTAAAATAGTAGGTCCCTTGTATACTCGTTTTAAAAAAAAAAAAAAAAAACACGTTTTATTGATTTTCTTTTTTTCTTCTTTTTTATCAGTTCTTCCCAACAGATAGAAAATAACTGCTAGTGGAAAATAATTTTCTGTGTTTTCTCCTTAAAATATTAAATTTCAGCAACGTTGGCTGTTAGGGATGCTTTTTAATCATTATTATAGCTTTACTCAAGCATTTCCTATCTTCCTTAGTGCATTACATCTAATAGCGTTTCTCATGCCTGTTCAGCTCGGCTTGCTGCACTCCAGGTTGGCCTGGTATGTGGAGGATAGAATAACGCACCACCCACACACAAGTCTAGGGCTTACTTGTCATCCAATCTGACTCTGTAAGGATTAATTGCTTCCTACAATGGCCATCATTCATAGGTAGGTGCTTTTATAGCTGAGGAGAGCTTTCATTTAATCTCTCACCCTCTTGCTTGGAGGAATAAAATAAATGTGACACAAAATGGTATCCCATGACCAGGAACAGAAAAGGATCTAAACCCCGCTTTAGGAAACACTAAGGTTTGTTTGTTAGACCCTCGCCCACTCTATTAGTAGCATGCTTCATCATCTGGTCTCATCCTGGTCCCTAAACACCAGGAAGAACTCAACCATATTCCAAGGACAATTTGGATGTTCTGTCACCCGGGGTCTTAAAAGAGATAAAAATTCCTTTAATAACCCAGGTATCCCTTTAATATTGGTTCTTCAGGTAGAGATGAAAACAATTGTGGGGATTGGTTCAGGGATCCAATGGCCCTACACCCTCTTAATTAGTCAACATGTTTCAGGCTTATTCTACTAGGACCCTTGGGTCCAGTGCTTTCATCACAACTGTAAAATGGGCTACGGGATTGCTGTTGTATGTGTTGTGGTTTCTCATATTCTAAAATCAAGAAACGTACAACACAAAAACATGCAAAGTAGGGTCTGCTCCCCCATTAATTGTGACTTTTTATGGGCGAGCACGAAGTGCTCCGTCCATTCTGTTAACTCTCTTTGGGCTTGAAACCACGCCCATGCCACGTCAGTCACTTACATTGGTTCGTGGGCTTGCCTTTTAAAATCAGCTTGATGTCATTTGTGAAAGGCATGCATAGGTCATGCCTTTTCCGGTGTTTAGCCTACCTACACAGCACCGGTAAAGTACCAAAAACATACGAGGCTCGATGTTTTCAGCCTGGAGTCCGGACTACTTTATCTGTTTATTTTCCACGCAGCGCGATCGCGCTGTGTTTTTTTTGCTTTACAGCGCTAATAGCTCTAACTCGAACAAATACGAGACCCGTTGCATTGAAAATGCTTGTTGTCCTTATTCCTTTGAAAAAGAGGAAAGAGGCCAAAAGCGTGAAGGCTTCATTCTTGTATGAGAAGTCCCAAACATCAATGATAATTCATTGAAGGTGAACCATACAGATCATGCAGATTTATCAGAAAATGGGACATATGTGCTCTCGTTCAACAAAACATAATTCAAGTCAGAACACAAAACAAATGAGATGCTGTGTCAAGATAATGTCAGACAAGTGTTCGTGTGGTCGGGTATCCACAGCTCAGGTGAACTGAGGACATGCTGTGACAAAACATCATGAGACAAGGAGTGCTTTATGTGATTGAGTGCCCACAGCAAACATGAACTCTTATTCTATTTTGGGAACGTTTTATACAACACAGGACGGGTGAGGGTGCATGCCCTTACAGTCCCACACTGTCAAGGTACATAAAGGTAATTCATTCTAGGAGTATGACTGAGCCCTCGGAGGAGAAAGGATATGAGGTGGAGACAAAATGTTATTGGAAGGTTATAGCGCAGGTGCCCAGACCCAGCTCTCCACCTGCCTCTGGCCTTCTGTCAGCTCCCGGATCTGTGTTTTTCCAGGCCCTCTCACCTCTTCTGCATTCATTTTTCTCTTCCTGCTTCTGGGCCACTCTCTTCTCAAACCTCTTCCTGTTCTCTTTCGTGTCCTTTTTGCTGCTCCTGCTCTCTTTCCCGCCCTTTTCACTGCTCTTGCCCACCCTTTTTTTGCTGCTTCTGCTCTCTTGCCCACCCTTTTTGCTGCTCCTGCAGTGTTTCCTGCCCTTTTTGTTGCTGCTTCCGCCCTTTTTAGATCATGCCTGAGAAGCACTTGTGCTGCTCTGCGAGGCATGTTGTATCCATAATATGGGTTTAAGCACACCTATTGATTACCATTATTTCTTTTTGTTGTGCCATTCCAAAATCCTGCCTTTTGATTGGTGCATTGCTTGTCATTGGCCCTCCTTTAGGTGCTTGGCTCCCGCCCAGGGGACATCACTAATGGACCGTTCTTTTTGGTCATCTAAGGCATCTAAGGCATTCGTGCTTCCTCCTGGTTGTCCATCCCAAAATGATTCATACAGCCTACTGGTATATTGTCCCTCGCTTATTGTTGCTTCCCCTGGTCACTTCTTGTGGTGGCATGGAAGCTCTCCTGTTCATTCGCTCTGGAGCTCATGTTCCCAGGAAAATTGCCATCTGCATGTTTTGGATGGTAGTGCGATTCCGTGCTTAGCTGACATTAGGTTTGCTCCTTGGCTCACTTGATGAAAACGATGACTTCAACAAATGGCTCTTTCCCTCCCTTTCCACTACTTCATTTGTTCCCCTGTGAAATGGATCCAAAAAAGAAAGAAACACTTTCGCTGCAAATATCGTCTTTTTCTGGCATTTTTCTATTCCAAAGTGCAACCTCGGGACAGAGAGAAAAAAAAATGGTTCAAGATAAGAAAATTTAAAAAACCTCTAAATAAAGCAAGACAAAGTGGTCGCAAAGTTGCCAGATTGTTTTTATTCACAACCACACACATTAGCTCCACCTTACAGAGTTTGCCAGTGAGGCGTTGCTTTCGTTTGCTCATCTTTCTTTGAACAACATTATTTTCCCAGGTACCATTTCTGGAGGTACTGCAGTACCTGGTTGATGCTTAACAGTGGAAAACGGTTAATGTGATCCTTATCAGCTGTTTTCCCTATTTTGGTTTATAAAATGTATACTGCAGCTCTTTGTTCACGGGTGTGGTCTTCTTAAACCATACTACTTGCCTTTTGTAAGGATAAAAGCAGTGGACATTGAAACATGTCCCTTCCGGGTCTTGTAGTCATGTCCTTAACTTTTCAGGCAAAAACAGTCATTGATTTCTGAATAATAAGTGTAAAAGCGTTTACATAACCATGCTTATATTTCACATGCTTTACTTAATCTTGCATTCATTATGAATGTTTGCTTTTTCCCAGGATGTTGTTACTTTTTTCAGCCAGCATATTAGTCTTGTCTCCCCTCTCTCATAACCTATTTCCAATTTTCTTGTTCTCCAGTGCTGTAAGGTCAGACGAATTGTAATAGTGCTCTGCAGATGATATCACTCCACTTCATACAAAAAATAAAAAGTAAAAAACCTTGTAATTTTCAATGGCAAGAGCTCTAACTTTCACAAATGCAAGACTGATTACATTGCAAATGCTTGTTTTTCTTTCTCTCCATTTAAGGCTTTTCCCTATTGCTTTGTTGTAACCTTACTCCTTCATCCTTTTTTGCTCTCTTTTTGCTATTTTCTACCCTCTTTGGGCCCTTTTAGTCTGCTTTTGGTGCTTCCATTTTTTTGCCATTTCCCACTCCTTTCTCCCCCAGGCTCCCCCTAGACTTCCTGCCTTTTTGCCCACCCTGCCCACTGCCTCCTACTCCCCCTCCCATCTCCAAGACCTACTTAATGGCAGTCGCAGCGGATACACCGCTGCTTCGCCGAAGCTGTGTCAAAGGCAAGCCTACCTGCACCCGACTGCACCTGGACCATGCCCAGCGCCATGAATCCTGGTTCAAACTACACCCACAGCTACCCTTCTACCTCCGTTCCTGCCTTCGACACCACCACAAACACTGCCACCCCACCACACCACACTCCATGGTAGGACCTTTCAGCTGCACCCTCAGCCATTTCACCTGCCACAACACACATGCCCCACCCCTCTCAGCAGCGCCCAGCCCACGTGATGTGCAACACCAGCTACCCACCACCAGCTCGCATGCACCCTCCTCAACACTTGCTATCTCAGCAAACACTCTTCCAAGGTCTGGGACCTTGACAACACTCTTGCACCTAACTTAGTCTTCCTAACTGAGACCTGGCTCAAACCTGCGTCAGCCCCTGACATTGCCACTGCTATACCAGTAGGATGCAGAATCCACCACTGCGGCAGCATCATCAAGCCAGGTGGAGGAATCACCATCATCCACAGAGGCTCCATCAAATGCAATACTGCCATGGACGACACCATGCCAGCAATGGACATCTCGGATTCATTATGCAAATGGGTGAGAAATTCATCATTAGGGGAAAACCTTGCATACCGTTCACTGGGACCTGGGACCACCTTCTACAATATCATAACAGATTTAATTTAATCACCCCCTCGCCATCGTCTCGAAGGACTACATGTTTCTGGGTGACTTCAACTTCTACCTTGACGACATAACCAACCCTAACTCCACCAACCTCCTCAACAGCCTAAACAACATCAGCCCCTTCCAACTGGAGTACAACCCCACACTTTGCAGGGCACATGCGCAACCTCATATTCACTTCTAGCAACCGCATCAGATACAGCCACACCACAAACTTATATGGACCAATTACTTTATCATCACAACTCCCAGGTGACCCCACCCAACGCAACCCAATGCAGCCCATCACAGCTGTACCAAGTCCTCAGGACTGAATGGACCAACACCCTCAACCCTCCAAAACACCACAATAGCCTGAACCAGAATGTCATAAGCTCCAACACCTGGATCACTGAATGTGTTGACAAACAAAAACAAAGAGAGAGAAAGAGGTTGTAGGGTTGAGTCTGTCCTCCTTATAGCCTATATAACATTACAAAAGAGGCCAAGCTAAAAGAACTACCACAGGATGGACAGGAAAAAGGATTTTCCTGTTTGGAAAAACCCTCACCCACCAGGGTTACCCCTTGGTGGCGTGCTTCATTATTTAGCTTCTTCCCGTTCCGCTACGGAGCTGGGCGTACTACGACCTACTGGATATGTGGGAGCCCTGATGTAGTCTTGTCAATGTGACTCACAGGAGGGATAGGAGTGGTGGGGTCTTGGTTAAGTTAAAAATACCTGTCTCCTAGTAATTCCAGTGATTTAATAGATCTCTTGGAGGCGGTATGATTAAAAAGGTGCTTCGGCGGTGGAGGATGTAATGTATCTGACTTCCTAGTTGACATAGCCACACACATCAAGAACAAGAAACACAGAAGATTTACCAAGTGAGCCAGCTGGCACACAGAGGACCTCAGGACAGCCGAGCGCCACTGCAAGCACCTCGAGAGAAGGTGGTGCACCAACAAAGATCCAGCTGACAGAACCGCCTACAAATCAGCATTGAACCTATACCACTTCAACTATGTGAGATGAAAAAGAAAAGCACTGGCATTGTGCATCAAAGCTCATCCAAGTGTTGGTAAGGAGCTCTTCTGCATAGTCAAGGATTTCACCAACCCCACAATGGTGACGAGCAACATTTCTTCCTCACAGAACCTATGCGACAGCCTTGCAGATTTCTTCCACAACAAAATCACCAAAACCTACAGAAATGTCATCCCCCCCAACTCAAGCCTGAAGTCTTTTTCAATGACCAAACCTCCACACCCACGACCATCCCAAGACTAACCACCTGGAACCACCTCAACACTCAGGACACCATCACCATCAAGAAATCCATCCACTCATGGGCCCCATCCAACCCATGCCCCCACCACATGTTCAACCTAGGAGCATCTTGAATTAGCCTCAATCTTTCCACCCTACTCAACACATCACTGGATTCTCCCACCTTACCAGAATACTGGAACCCTCCTGAAGAAACCTTCAGCCGACCTCAACGAACTCTTCATCTACAGATCCTTCTCCCTTTCCCGGTCAAAGTCAACGAAAGACCCGTCAACCAACAACTCACCATCTATCTGGAACACAATCATCTCTTAGACGACTCTCAATCTGGATTCTGCAGCAACCACAGCACTGAAACAGCCCTGATCATGGCCACAGATGGCATCCGGGCCCTCCTCGATAAAGGAGAGACTTCCTAGATCTCACAGCAGCCCTAAACACTGCCTCTCACCACACACTCATTGCCAGCTTCACGGCATATACCTGCAAAGAGCCGCCCTCAGATGGATTTCATCCTTCCTCGCTAACAGAATACAGTGAGTCCACCTTCCACTGTTCACCTCAAGGTGCATCACTCAGCCCCGCCATCTTCAACATCTACATGCCCCCTCCCCCACTTGCCAACATAGTCAGATCCCACGGACTCAACATGCTATCCTTTGCTGATGACCTGCAACTCATCCTCTCCCTTCCTGAAAACTTCACTGTCACCAGATCCAACTTCCACCAATGCATGACCTGCAACGCCAATTGAATGAGGAATAACAGGCGGAAGTTCAACACAGATAGTACTGAAGTGTTGCTCTTCAGCAGTGACAACTCCCCCTGGGATGCATCGGGGTGGGCCACAGAACCAGGGCCCACTCCAACCCCAGTGGGCACGTCAGGAATCTCGGTATCATTCTGAACAGCAAACTCACTATGGATCAACGCAGTATCATCCTCCTGCTTCTTCATCCTATGTATGTTAGGTAAGATTTTCAAGTGGCTTCCCCAAAACTTGAGATGCACCATCAGCCATCCCAGCTAGGACACACCTTATTTTTGCAGGATGATATTCCCGCAACACTATGGAGTTTGTCCTGTCTGTAAGGGCTCCATTTCCCATGACTATGTGGCCCTCACAGAACTGATGACGTCAGTGAGACCGCACATGCATCAAACAATCTCTGCTCGCGCTGCCAGCCCATTTATATGGAACCCTGTTTCAGGGTCACTAGAAGAGTCAGAAGGCGAATGGGGCAGAAGTAGGATCCAGAGATTAAATGGTTGAGTTGATTACGCGTGTAGACACGTTCCTAAGACTGGCAATACATGCCTAAATGAGTATTATATGGAGTTAGCCGCCCAATAAAAGTTACTAAAAGTGGTGCTTGTTTTGCAGTGTTGAGTCATAGCATGCCCTCTGTTCTCGTGTGTTGTGGACACTCAGCCACACAATGAGTACCTTTTTGATATTATCTTACCACACCCAGCACACACTTGTTTTTTTGTTTTATGTGCTGACTTGAATTATGTTTTGCAGAATGAGAGCACGCATGTCCCTTTTTATGAAAATCAGCATGATCTGTATGGTTCACATTCAATTAATTATGATGTTTGATTGTGACTACTCTTACAAGAATGGAAGTCTTTTCAATGCCTTTGGCCTCTTACTTGTTTTTTTAATAGGGAAATGGTAAAAAAAAAAGTCACAAATAATGGGTGAGTAGGCCCTACATTTGTATGTTTTTGTGTTATGGTGTTTTGTCGATTTTTGGATAGGTTGACAAACCACCTCAGTAAACATACGACTGTGATCCTGAGATGCCTTTTGCAGCCCTGATGAAAGCTTTGGACCCAAGGGGCCTTATAGAATCAGGCTGAAACATGTTGATTAATTAAGATGGTGTGCGTGCATTATATCTCAAAACCTATCCCCCCACACATCCTTTTTCTATACATAAAAACCAATAATAAAGTGATACCTGGGCTGTTTAAGGTATTTTTATCTCTTTTAAAACCCCGATGGAAATAATGTCCAAATTGCTCCCTGGAATATGGTCAAGCCCATCCTGGCTTTCAGGGACCAGGATGAGACCCAGTGAGAAGCATACCACTAATAGAGAGGGTGAGTGGATGAAAGTCTAACAGTCAAACCTTGGGGTTCTTGAAGCAGGGTTTAGATCCTTTTCTACTACTGTGTATGGGATACCCTTTTGTGTCCCTGTATTAATTACAGAGATTGTATACCCTATCTGTTGAAACTTCTTTCTCTCTCCTTCGCGAGAAGTGGTTGCCACCGTCTCGGGTCATGGTGTTGTCAATTAGTTTAAAAAGTGTTCAATTGTACCTTTATAAGAAGGCCCATCCAATAACTATGCCTTTGTTATATTCATCGTTGTAATCTATAAAACAATTTATGGAGGATTAAAATATTGGTGCTGAACATTTCTTTGTTTGTTTTTTCCAAGTTGGTAATGGGTCAATGTTAAATCTTTTTTTGCGGCAACCAGTCAGATAAATTACCTCTTTATCTCTTGAATCACATTACTTCTAGATCAACTGTAGATTCTCTCTCAGTATTTATTTTGTATCGCCCATGAAACCCAAGCATAAGTACCCTTCTTTGGGACACCCTGGACTGTAACATCCTTTAAAGTAAGACAGAAAATAACAATGAAAATAGTTCATGCAGGGAAACTGCACGTTCATTGGTGTTAAAGCTGACTATGCCAGAGTAGGTAGGGTTCTAGGCAGGTGGATGTTTGAGAGTGGTTTAGACTGCCTATTTCCTACAATGAACAGTGTCCTTGGTATGGAAAACATGTGACAAATCCATCTACTTCAGTAGCCCTTTTGTTAAGAAAGTGTGTCCCGCACTCTATATGTACATGTGTAGAACCTGGATGTGGTTAGCATCATTTGTCCACAGAGATAGAGCGTTTTAGATGATGGAACTAACACATTTCTCCCAGTCAGTGGTCCTGTGCTCAAGCAAGACTCTGAAAGTCTGCATCTTCAAATGGTTTTCCTCCTTAGAGCCTGCAAAGACCAGGGATGATGTGAAGCTCAGTACTTGAAACAGGTTGCATTTTTTCAATAATTAGCAACAACTCCAATTTTAGTAAAGGCCCATGGACACCCACATCATTACCACAATTTGCATAGAGAGGATATCAATAAATACTTTTGCCTGATATTTGAGAAAAAACATTTGCACTCTGCTGGATTGTGAATGGGTACAGATGAACTGTTTGGCTAGGAATGAGATGCAGTTGAAATGGAATGTTCCATAGTGGCCATACATATATGTTCACCGGCCCTGGTGGCCACCACAGTGAGAGGTCTGGGGAGCTGTTGGCTCTCTGAAACCTTTTGCTTTTATTTTTCATTACTGACATATCCAGTTCAAAGATGAGCCACTAATCACAGCTGTGCTGTAGTACCTTGGAAATATGACCACCTGGTCTGCAGAACACATATCTCTGGCGAGGTGGCACAGTGGCATCATTACTCCAAGCCCTTAGGCCTTCAAGGAGATTGATTTTTTGCTGAAGCTGTGTGCTGTGCATAGGCCAGATACCTGAGTAGAGTGAGGCGAGTGTGAATTGGTTTTGCATGCAGTATCGACAGCCATGCCTCGGTTGCAAGAAATAATAGGACACATAATGGTTGAAAAACTGCTTTCCCAAGAAGATTTTGTAAAACGGAAAAGTAGCCTTAAAAATGACAGGTTAGGAAGAAGTATAGAGCGAGGCCATACGTGATGGACCATTGATCATGTGGCTTTTAAATCTTGGAGGCACAAAAAATACATTAATGCTGATTCTGTGCTCTTAAGTTCACAGATAGTGATTTGGTTGAGTAAAGGAAGATTGGCAGAAGAAATTTCTCAATTTACGTACAAAAAGGTCTGCTACATTTTATTTTTTGTATAGACTGCCTAAACCATGACAAATCCGTTTGGATGTGAGGCCACTATCTACTTGTATTGGAGCAGCTCCATGTCAAGATCCATTGGACAATAGTGGCAGTCCTTCAGTCTAGAATTGGAAATGTCTTGCCTTACGTTTTGGAAATTAATCATACTCTTTAAATGCATTTCACTTGCTAGTCTTGAGAATTCTTGATCTTGTGACTCAAATCATACAGTATGAATACCAAGTAATTACGCTTTACCAACTGACATTCCAGGTACAACATGACCTGATCATTCCTTGTAAGCAGTGCTCAATTCTCTGGCTTCGTAAGTCTCACAAGTTTTGCAAGTCCAGTGACTTAGGATAACTGGTCCACAAATATTAATTTAAGCACTGAATGTTGTGCACAGGCATTATATATTTCTATACTTACATAGATAGTTGACTAACCATCGCTCACTAGAGTTTTGTGGCACTTTCATGAAGATCAGTTTCATCAGATCAAATCGGGGTGCTTGGTGGTACTGACAAGGAACTATCTGGAACAATTCCTCCAAGTTGCCAATGCAACCGAGGTGAGGCTAAAGCTGGAATTCAATTTTAGTTCTTCCCTCTCTCCGTCCTACATTAAGTAGCGTACTTCTGTTTCCAATTAAGATGTCTTTCCTTCCTCCAAAATATATAAGACCATTTCCCATTGCTCCATAACAATATAGCCCCACTCTTTGTTACACTAAAGACATAGATTACGGTACTTTTAACCAGAAGTGAGCTGTACACCTCCGGGCAAACTCTGGACACTCCTGAACTCCCCCTACATACCACGTTATTACTGAAATGTGAGCTCCCTGAGCATAGACTGCTGGCAGACTCAGCTGCCTTGGTAGTTCCTAGACATCCCTCTGTCCTTCCTTTGTCCCCATCAGCCCTAACTGAATTAAGGGCTAAAGCTAAATAAAATCCACTTGAAAACTCATTGTTTAAGGGAATGTAGTAAATGGGCCTTACCTTTATGGAATTGGTAATGTGTAGGGTGTTTTCCTTTAGAACAGTAGGGTGTCAGTGGCTTTTGTGAATGCTGGAATCATTTAGCTCTGAATAATTACATTTGCTAGGGCTAGAGAAGATGTTGTGTGTTAAAGTTGTTTCATTCAGAACCAGGGTAGGACAGAGATAGAGGATCCATTAGTACAATTCACATTTTTATACACCACTTTTGTTATACAGTGCTTCTGTTTAAAGTCTCTGTTGTGACTAACTGGATCAAAATCTGGTCACTGCAGTGATATAAAAACAGTGGGTAGCCAAAATGGTTACCAACTATTGTGATGTCACAAGGGGAAGCGCTCTATTGCCCTTTGTTCTGCTGCCTTGCCTGAGTGTCAAGAGACTGGAGCGCATTGTGCAAGTAGCGGTAGACACACTCACCCGCTTTCTTCTGCCTCATCCGGGTCTCCACGGACCTGCACTGAGAGGACAAAATAACCTGCGCTGACAACTTTCAGGGAGCCTTTCTCAGCATTATGCCAGCTCTGTGCTCTCAAAGTGTGAGTGGGGAGGGTGTGGCTTTTGGTACTGAGGGTACGGGTTGTCACAAAGGGTGGAGGGGTGGCTGGCACAAGGCTAGATTTTTTTCATTTTAAGGCGGAGGAGCATATATATTCTGAGGGAGTGAAGGTAGCAGGAGGTCTTTTTTATGTTTTATGTTATTTGTTGTTCCCCTATTAATCCTCTGCCCTTGCTTATATATTGTAAGCTTGGGCAGATGATTTTGGAGGGGCATGTATTGCATAAACTTACAGATGGGTAAATTGTGAATAATGGTGACTTCTTTTAACTTGGGGTTTAGGTTACTTCATATACAACTCAAGATTTGCTTTCATTCTCTATTGATGTTATTCGGAACACCTTGCTGAAAACATCCCTATTATTCACAGTGTTATGTTTTCCTTCTACGTGGTTCCATAAGTTGGATGCTTGAGGGAGGAGAGGTGTTTGGAGACTTTGTCACTTCCTCATTAAGGCCCCTTCAATTGTCACGACAGAGTGATGTTCTGCAGTGTGCTGTTTTTGGTGTGGTTAATATGTATCTTAATTTTAAAAAAAATATTTTTATTACATTTATACAAAGATGAACACTAGGCTTCAGATTTACAGAATGTCTTAACATCATGTGGAGCCCACCTTTAAAAACCCACCAAGATCCTTGAAGAGGAAAATAAAAAAACTACCCCTCTCTACAAACCTTTCCCATTGCTTAGAGACTCCAATTATACCATTGTTCACACCAATATAGGAAGCAGACCACCTCGTAAAACTGTTGGCTGACATAGAAACAACCTTACGACTCCCCATAGCTTGGCAGTTTATGGAACAAAATCCTAGAGGTCTCCCTGTAGTAGAATATGTCAACCTAGAGTTACCCATGGAAAGGAGAGGAAGTCCATAAACGATCTTCATATATTATCATGATGAAAGTGGGCCTCACTGAGACTGCAAGACTGATGTCCCATGACAAAAATGTCAAACTCCTATGGAACCACTGGGTTGTGGTTGGTGGACCCGCTTTTTCCATTGAAATGCAAATGACAATTTTGCTAGCCCAAGAGATTGTAAACTCTGGTACCAGTAAGCTTTCAAAAGACACCTGTGCACCCTGGGTTTCAGAAACAGTAAGAATACACCAGGATCGAGGGCAGAAGGTAAGTTAATTTTTCTTGTAACATATTTGCCACCTTCTGTCAGAATAGGAGCAACTGGGGCAGCTTCACCATACATTCAGTGTATTGATTATCTTGCTGCATCTTCTCCAGCAGGAATGACTAGAATTGGGATATATGCAATGGAGTGCTACTTTTAAACAGTGATATAATTTATCTTGTGATTTCTGATGCAGTAAGCACTTTTGTATATATTCACCCTTGGTATTCATCACCCTGACCTTTGATAGAGTCGGCCGTGGACCTTTGAACAAAACTTTGGGGCCCTGAACTTATTCTTATGCAAGTCAAGCACTGCTGGGAAGGGGTGTGTAATTTATTTGTGTATGTACTTTTCCCAAATATTCGTATTTACCCACAAGTCTGTAGGAAGGACATTGATACAACTTGGATATCATCTGAATGGACCTTATCAGCTCAGTTACAGATTTCGTTTGGGGATGGACCACCCAGTACGTTGGCTCAATTTTTTTATTACATTGCATAAATAATTTTATTGATACACTTTGTCAGAGATCCCAAATCATCCTGCAACCTTCACTTTTCAAATGTATCTGGGTGTAGCGATTTTGTAAATCCATTGTTAAAGTTCAGTAAGTCTATATGGGAAGAAAATGTACTTGACCCTATTTTATCAGCTGTTGTGTCTCATAACCCTAACATTGGGTTAACCGACATGTTCAGGTATCCGTTTGGTGTGTTCCATGTTTATGTAACCAAACTATGTCACTTAATGGTCTGCCTACCACCTCAAGATCCATAAAAAGTTAAATCTAGTCCATCTCCATTTTGCACCATTCAGATTTGACCTATAGTTCGTCAGATTTGCAGTACCCAAGGCCTAAAGGACAATTTTATAATCGTGTAAGCCAAAGGGTATTCCCTATACACACCTGGAATGCCAACCATATGCAAAAAAGGCTTCTATACTGAGGGCAAAATGTAACTCGGATAAAGGGAATGGAATATTATTTTTAGTGCCTTCGTGTCAGTGGAACCCTTCCAATGGTCTATTTTAAGTACAGAAAAGTGGACTCTTTGGCCTCCTCCACTTAAATGGTTGGTAACGTTTTCTCCTTCTAGTGATTGTGACGGTTTGGAAGGGTGACCTCGTCCAGGCCTAGGACTAATTTTAGGTTGGTTGAACTCTTTGACCAAGGATCCCTTCTGCAGATAATTTTGACAGCCTATCCATGTTGGGTTAAATTCATTCACGCCATGCAATTACCTTTGAATGGTGATCAGTATCATTTGGGAACAGATGACTGGTTTCATTTCGGTCACGAGTTTACATTTTTCATCTACTATGACGATGACTGGGTGGAGAATAAAGTAAGGGAGCTCTCTAAATCTGTTTGTTGTGATCACTAGTATTTCCCATTCTAGGTGCAAATATTGTGGCCAAAAAAACCACGAGTTGGTGCTTATCTCTTTTCTCTCCCCATATAGTTTGCAATAGTAGTCTTATAGGGTTTTCCTCTATCACTGTTCCCCTCGAGTTAAAGTATCCTTGCATTAGCTATTGACACTGTCAGTCTCACTTTCAAGGGCTTGTTAGCCTTGTTGGCTTTCACAGAGAATATGTGCTTCAAACACAGAAGCTAGAGGCTCTAATCTTTCTCTAAATATGTAGTTTTGTTTATATTTTTTATTCGCCTTTTACTTTATCTCAACCATGCAGTTTCTACAAAGCATCTCTCTGCTGTTTATACAAATATTGTTGCTGCAATTAACAACCAACATTAAACTGAAAATCTTAACTGGGGTGACATCATCATCGTTATCCTAAATATCACATGTATTGTGTGTTCACATATGATTTAACATATATACCTAGATAGAGATCATCCAAGCACACTCTGGAGGTCTTCTGCCAGCAGGTCTAAATTATTCAATTAATCCAACCTTAAAAACGTACAAGCTTTGAGAGCTACAGCAGCACACCAATAAAGGCAACTCCATTCATGTGAAGGGAGATTTTATCCTCGTCTACCCACATACCTCCTGAGCAAAGAAACCTGTTCTAGACCATCGTCTTTGGTTATTTTCATTGACTTTGCTGAGCCATGTACCAACTGTCTCATGAAAATCTGTCATCCGATTTAGCTATTCAAGCAATGATCGCCTCAGCCATCCATCACATTTATCCTCCCTCTAGCCTGTCTCTGCAGCGCCATCAGAGTCTCACTTTCTGCCTATGCCCACTTTAATAGCGATCTCATCCAGATTCTGAGCGATGGAGAGTGGGTTGTCTTCCAAGGCATGGCTGTCTGCCTTTTGGCCAATACCAAGCTAGATATACCAGTCTGTTTTCAAGCTTGAAATATTTTGAACTTGTATGCAAGCCGAGCACAACTCCTGAAAGGGCTTTATCACAATACGTCCTTGTAATTTCTTTAACCAATTCCTGCACCCATTCCCAATAAATTTCGAGGTCTGGGCAGCTCCAAAACGTGCACCAAATCCACTTCGGGACAGCGACATCTGGGGCAACAATCCAGCTTTGATGGAAGCTCGTATGTGGCTTCGTGGGTGAAGATATGCTCTGTTAACTATTGTAAACTGAGTAAGCTTAAAACTGGTATTTCCAGAAATTTTAGATGAGCATTCAAGTATTTGGAAGTGATTTGGGAACATTTCACTGAGGTGCAAACACTGACACACTCTCAAAGCCTATGTTTAGCCGAAGTGATTGTAGTTTGTTTTGTTTGTTTTAACACGGCGTGCACGTGCTCCCACCCCACCCTGCCCATGGGAAGCTCTGATGACATTCTGTTTCCTCCTACCAGGTATCCCATGTATTAACCTCTTCTGACTGGGGGTTGCTCATCCATCTGGTCACTCACTGAAGCTCGGCTGCAATATAATAATTTTCATTTTCGGGAGCTACCACAGAGCCACTCTATTCCGGTCTTCTCCCCGAAACCAAATCAACAATATCCTGTTTATATTTTTTAAGTATCTAGAGCAATGGTTCTTAACTTTTTGACTTCTGAGGACCCCCACTTCATCATTATTAAATTTCTGGAGTTCAAAGATTTTAGAGGGAATAAACAGGATGGTCTGAATGTTTGGCTGCTGTCCAGAGCATAACCCAAGCCCCTCTAAATGCCCTGGGATCACCGGCAGATCTTCAGGTGGATGTCGCACATAAATTAACACATCATCTGCATATAGCAACAACAAATGTGTATGGCCGTATGGCGATACGCCTCGGTCTAATTAATACCTTCAGTCTGAGCATGGCTTCCTTAGGTCCCATGGCTATCGCAAAAAGTGGTGGCGATAGTTTGTTGTTTCTCCTTCCCCACCGGCCAGGCCTCCGATATAATCCTGACATTTTGATTCTCGCTGTCTGTCTAACATATAACAGTTAACCAGTTATCTAATTTTCCCCAAGCCCCATTACCTCAAGCACCAACCTCAGTAAGTTCCAATCCAAGGTGCCTAATGGCTTTTTGCATGTTAGCTGCTGCCACAGCCGAACCAACCCTCTCAGCAGGGAGTTATCTTCCAGATGATAAAGCCTCCTGATATTGAGGGATGTATTCCTCCCCATGATGAATCCCGATTTGAGAGTCTGTTTTCTAACAGTCTGTCTAGTATCCTACAATATGGAGTTTAACTCTAATTCTCAGGGAACTCCACCGGCTCCCCTTCACATGTTCCAGAAATTGGAGCATTGCAGCATTAAAATTTAGCTTAAAAAAAGCATGCCTGCTTTACTCAGTGCGATTCTACCTCAGAATATCGGTGCCCTTTCATTCTCAAAAAGTAAGTTGAAGTAACTGGGACCTACCTCTATTGTAACAAAATTCATATCTCGGTTTAATGGCATAGACACAGAAGCGTTTTTGATGGTGCATTATTTGATTCTCGCGCTGTTTGACATTGTTGTGTGAGTTCCTGAAGATTTAACTGTAGAGATTGCCGTGTTGCCTGGTTTGGCCTAGCATTCAGCATTTATCCCTGTGTTGTCTTATTTAAGGCACTGCAGGGAGCCTGAGCAGACTTGCTTCAAACTAAAGAGGCACTTTCAAAGAGAAGAACGAATGCACGGCACTGCTGAGAAAACAGGAAAGAAAGTTCATCATAGACGCTATAGGACTACATGAATTTTTAAATATGTCACAACCTTGCATTGTAGATTAGTGTGGTTTTCAATAAAAGTGGCATATTATGTACCTAATGCCCCCCTCTTATTGTAATTGTGGTAAAGGCATTTGAATTTCCAGCTAGCAATAACAAGTTTTTTTTTTTTTTCTTAATTGTTCTACGAAGAAACGAAATCATCAATTGTGTGGTTAACAATTTACTTACAATTGTGTGTGCCACACTGGATCTCTTGCTACACATTGCTGTGTGACATCACCATGTCTCCCAGGTAACATGGCTCACTCAGCTAACAGAAAATATTTTTTCGGTGATACTTGGTTTTGATACTGATTATCACTTTGTTATCATTATTTATTAGGTAACTGAATTTTAAAGAGCATTAATGAACATTTATTAACTGTATTCTGTTCTTCTAATAATTATAACAATACAAAATGCACCCGAATGTGTGGCATAGAGAAGTATAAAAGCTTTGCTGCACAGATTACAGTGTTTTTGGTTTGCTAATATCTTCAACACCATTTAATGAATCTACTTGAATCTGACATCCTTTGCTCTTTCTGCTGCAGTAGGTTACGTTTCATGCAGATCTGTCTGGAGTAAGGCAAGTGGAGGGTGTTTCATGCAGGTCTCTCTGGAGTGAGGCAGGTTGGGGGGGTTAGGGTGGAGGCAGGAGATCTTCAACAGGTGGATGTAGAAAAAAGGTGTTTAGCATTTTAGCTGCATTACGCTACAGTAAAACTTAGTGAATGGAATTACACCTTACTTTGCATGAATGTACAGCTGTGTTCAGATAACATTCTTTTTGTGGTGTGGTGTAAATCCTTTGAGTAGTTTTTGAGATGTTAGCTTTTCAAAAGGGGATCAGGTGGTTTTCGGAAGTGCTAATTCTTTTGCACATCATATCTGTTGACTTTGGAAGCATGAACGTTAAGTCAGTCTAATTTGAATGGATACAGAGCTATGATTGGTTAATGAACACGGCAGTCCCTGAGTCATCGTTGTTTTTTATTGCACCAGATTTGTGATTTTGCACAAATTGGAAAAGTGAGTTGCTAGTTTCAATATACAAATAATGGTCAACATGTATTTTCCATTGAAAATTTGTTTTTAATTTGCTTATAAGTTTGGTGTCTGACGAAAACTTATAAAACTTTGAAGATGTTTAGGATGGTTAGCTTACTCCTGTATCGGTTTTTGTACATATCCATTGAGTGATTGAGATGTTACAGCTACATACTTGCTAATACAATTTGTATTATTCGATAAATATTCTTGGCAGTTGGCAAAAAGCCAACATGTTCAAACCTAATGAAAGGTTCACAGGTTTCAGGTAGAGGTCCCAGAAAGGTGGGCAGTGTTAAATAGGGGAGTAAAGGGTAGCCAGAAAAAAACTGTGATTTGTTCATAACTTTAGCAAATTGCAAATGTTTGGACCTCTCTTCACCTTTGACCCCCTTCTCTGCTGAAGAATGTGCACAGTAGAGGTTTGGTGCACAGGGACAGACCTTTATGCCTCTCTCTGGTAGGCGGTATTGTAAGCCTATAGCCCCACCCTGCCAAGCTGAGCTGGTTAGCCCAAAGAAGATATTGGGGCCAGAGGGAGAAGGGTAAATTAAAGCCAGCACAGTGGGGACTGGATCCATGTAGTATTGGGAGGCCAGAACCTGTTATCCATGTCATGACTGTCCACATGTGTGCACGGCATGGCTGCAAACCAAGCACTGCATGCAACCCCTGTTGCACTTACTGCTTTATCTCATGATTCATGCCCCCTCCTCACACCAAACAGTGGTGTTAAATGATATACAAATGGTTAGCAATGCTAGAGGTTTGCCAGCATTCACCTACTTCCCTTTAGTCCTGAAAAATCTGAGGGAGGAGTGAAATGCAGAGAAAACAGATCCTCATCCGCTATTTATATGTTTGTACTTGAACTACATTGCTTGGTCTGATGATTGACATAATAGCATTAACTAACACGATTTCAGATCTGTATTCAGGCTAATGGATTTCACTGGAAGCCATACATAAAATGATAATCAACTAGCTTGAACTAAAGCAAGTTGATCCACTTAATTATCTCAGTGTTATTTAATCATCCTCTGAGAAATGGCTGGTTTAGACAAACATCTAGGAATGGGGTTTGAAAGTCACTACTGCCCTTTTGACCGCTTTTAGAATAGCATTTGGGGTTTGCAGGTTGCACCTTAGCACATTCAGGGTGTATGCTACAAAGTCATTTCTGTGTCCAGAAATCTGTGTCATTGAAATGTTGCAGCATTGTTTCCTTTTGAAAATCATTGTAGCTTTCTCAGATTAGCTCTATTTCTTCTGTGCATGACTAATTGGGCATTACAGTTATTAAACAACAAGTAGTTCTGTGCCCATTTATATAATAGATTCACCGCTGATTTAATCCCAGAGGTTCTTCCAGGGGTTATGAGATTTAGCCATAAACTGTTGAGACATGTGCAGACATTTTACCCCAGCTAGCCTATGTAAGGATCCTATCCTACATCTTATGGATCTGTGGTGGTCACTTGGTAATATTTCCAAGCAGGATGTTGCAACAGTTTGTACTGGATATTGGAAGTTGATAACTATATTCTGTTTTGAATTTGCCAGTCCAGTCTCCATGTATTTAAGATGTTAAGAAATATATACACACATTTGAACCTAGCCTTCAGTGTGTGTAATGCATACTCCACATGAATGCTCACTCTACTTCTGTTTCAACTTTAGAGTTCTACTTATGAACCAGATGAACAGAAAGTGGAATCCAATATTTCAATATCAATTTCTGCTCTGTGTTTGTGCAGATGATCTGCCACACTTTGCAAAGCACAACTCGCTGTGTCTTTCAGGTAGTGTTTAAAAGTTTCCGCTGTGCCATCAGTAATATAATAAATATGATTATTTTTTAAGGAACTCATGCATGTCATATGATTGCAGATATACCCCTTTCCCTATGAAGAGTTTACGGAAAACCTTCTTTGTTAAAACCACCCTTCAGAAATTCTAATACAGATCAAGTGTTGGGATTCTTTACTAACTTTTTCTCAGGCTTTTGGAATGATAGTTTCCTAGTACCAGCACATATCTCCTCTGTGGTGGCATAAGGTTGAAAGGACCAATGGCTAAAGTCAATTTTTATTAGGCCATGGTCTGAAATAATGAGATGAGACAGCCTGGGGAAGTACTTGTCTGAATGAGCACAAACTTCACACTGTCAAATTAAATTTTCAGACTCACAATTCATGCAAGGCCACCAAAGGTGCCTTCTCACGATTTTTTTCAAGGCTGAGAAGTGTTTTAAAGATGAATCACTCATGAATAAGCACATCTACTTGACACGTGTATATTGCAGATAGTACATGATCAGTAAAAAATCTGTGGAAACTTGCACTGTTGTATGAATGCTTAAAGATGGCTGCTACTTGGAAATGAGTATTGGCACGCATACACACCCTTTGGTATGTGGTGACTGATCTACTAACCGAGTTTAAAATTGAGAATGAGGATAAAGAATGTGTGCCCTCCAACAGACTAAGAAGTCAAGCCTTCCAACATGTAACCTGCCAATTTTTCTGCTGGTTGACGTTTCCTTTGGTTCTTTGCTGGCTAAAGCAGCGTGTTGTAAAATTGTAATGGCACCATAAAACAAATCAATGATACAAAAGAGAAACCAAGTCTCTCAGTATTGTAGGACTGTACGGTACCTCACATACGATGGATGAAAAGTCTCACTGCTTGTTTAATAGTGGCATGGTGAACCAGGCTGATCTCAGCTGACAAATGTCACTAATTGATGGCAAAGGTTCACAAAGGCACCTTTGTTGCCATTCATAAAGACAAGACTTAGACTCGACATAGGTAAGTCTTTAATGGCAAAGCACTATTAACAAGCCCCATACGCTAAAGACATCCAAGTTAAGACTGACTAACCATTCACTTTAGAACCTTAAGGGCCTAATATTCTAAAGTGGATGGAGAAAATTTAGGAACCTACCAACATGAGATGGAAGAGGATAAAAAGAAGAAAACTGATGCTAGGGAACGTATCCGTGACATAGTTGTATGCATTTCTAAGTGTGTGATTACATTAATGTCAAATGTTCACACTCGCTTATCTCTGTCTTCTGATCAGCTACTGCTGAGTTCTTAATTTGTGCTGAAGGCGGCAGGGAGTGACCACTTGCACTTGTTTCTGGGTACCGGTTCTTTAATTTCTGTCTTTGACCCAATGCAAGAAATCGAAAGGCAAACAACGCTGCCTACGGCCAACGCTTAAGCAAGATCTATTGGCTTTATCAGTGCTTTTTTTAGACATGTTGCACAGCAGTACAGCATAAAGGGAAAACGCACTATGATGTGGTCAGCACTGACCTCTTCCTAGTGCTTTTTTTCTCTGAGCCATGTTGCACAGCGGCCTGCGTTCTTTGCAATGTGTCTAAAAACATTAAACAAAGCCAAAATCGCACTTGAATTGGCAAGAGCTATGTGGCTTTGTTCAGTGTTTTTTGTGGGGGACTGCTGGGTTGGACAGGGTGAGGGGGAAACCGTTGGGAGGGCTGGGTTAGCAACACAAGGGAAATGAGGAGGAGGGCAGGCAACAGAAAGGAGGTATGGGAGAGGGGGGAAGGAGCAGCAACATCACAGCTGGTGAGGAGGTGGTGTAGGCTGGTTGGACAACATGAGGGAGTTGTAGGGGAGGAGGAAGGGAGCAGCAACATAACAGAGGGTGGGGTATGAGTGAGGGCAAGCAACATAAGGGAGGTGTGCAGAAGTAGGGAGGGAACAGCAACAGAATTGAGAAGCGTGTAGATAGACAGGGAGCAAGAACACAGACGGTGGGAGAGGGGAGGTCTGGAGCCACATGCACTTGTATATAGAGTGCTTGTAAATGTGTTCTTAAAAATTACCTGCATGAGCATGCGGCCAGTGGAAGAACACTGGCAGCAGGTAGGAAACTTCATTTGGTCCCTGCTCCATTGCACGGACAAACACTTGAAGACCCAGCAGGAGGCGGGGACCAGTAGGAAGCAAGGAAAAGATAGTGATGAAGACAACCGTGGCAAGTAATTGGCTGGCTCTCAGCCTGTTTTGAACCATTTTTGACAAAAGATTTTCCTGACAGCGCATGCTTGCTTTCTCTTGCAAAACCTAAGAAGGGAGATAGCAGGGATGAAAAAGAACCTGCAAGAGTGAGATGAAGAGAGAATATGTAGAATGATGGAAGAAAGGCATGAGGTGGAATCTAGACTAGGCATTCATGGTGTTGTCAACCAGCGCATGTAGAAGTGCCAATAGCAGGCTCCTTTTTAATTTTTTTTAAACAAACATATTACATACTGTAGCCTTTCAGTACATACCAATGTCTAATTCCTTGGATAATATACTTTTCATCCTGGTTAGCGTCATAACCTAAAGCCATAGCCAATTAACAAAAAAGTGCACATACGTCTCAGAGAGAGATGATGAATTATACAGTGTGGAATAAAGCCTGCTGACGCAAATGTTGTGCTGGTAATTATGTTCAAAATGATTATTCTGGAATAGGAATTGTTAGTTGAATTTTAAATTACATATATTCTGTTGATTTCCCAGTGTGTCTGGAATTCTCTCAAACTGGCAATTTACTGCTTTAATTGAGTGAACCTCTTGAATGTTCAAAAGGTGAAGGCCTAATAAGGTGGTAGAAACAGACATGGTATGTGTAGGTGCTGCGGCCTTACTGACTCATCTGTCGGTGCACGCCTGTTATGCATACATATTAAACTTACATTAAGATGGAGGGATCTCAACGACTGCAGATCTTTCCACAGTCCGCTCTAACTTAGCAGAGACAGTATGCTGGAACATACCTACAGGCCATTTCACAAACATTCATTCATACACATTTTGAATAAGGACAGCCAAAAAAGGCTCCGGAGTTTATAACAGTGATATAAATGTGCTGTACAAATGCACATAACATAATGTTCCTTTCATGGAACTTCTGTTTTCTTTACTTTAATTAAAGATTACTAGCCTTTATATCCCTTTAGGACGGTGAAGGAGGGAGGCGATTGCACCCATTAGCTGCACTAGCTTGCCAAATGAAGCTGGGCGGTTGCAGGGGTTTTACTACAACACCTAGCAGATCCTCCTAGCACCCTCTCATGCCAGCTAGCTTTTCCTACGCAAGAACAGGAATGGAGCCTTTTTAAAGCCAGGTCAATTGTATTCCCTGGCCCACAGCCCCCAATGTGCAGTCGTCAGGTTGATAATCTTTTTCGTGCACTTCCTATGCACTCACAACACCACCTCCAAAGTAGACCTAGTGCCACACAGGGTTGGTTCATAGTGATGCACAGTGTACCAAGACTACTGCAGGGTGCTTTTGAGGACCATGATTATTTAACAAAGTGCTCTCTTCCCGGAAGGACAGTGCACAGGCGCCTGCCCAAGAGGCTCCTTCTGATCACCTTGAGGGCCCTCAGCAAACAGCACCTCAAAGGGACTGACTTCCTCCACCACATCTTGTTCACTCAAACTCTGCCCCCCAACCAAGGGCACGTGGAGTGTTCTCTTGTGGAACATTGCCTGCCTGAAGTCAAAACCCTCTGACCCATTGTGGGGCCCTTTCATAGACATGTTTAATATTTGTTTGTTCCAGGGATCTTGGTGTACAGAGCCCTTTTTCGGCTCTGGCAATACAAACTCTTTTGCTGCCCAGCGACCGCACATGGGAGAGGCCTCCTTGTGTGTGTGTGTGTGTGTGTGTGTGTGTGTGTGTGTTGGGGCAACGGGGGGCTTGATTGTATGGGTGCAGAATGCTGTAAACTGTAGAATCAAGAGGCTTTTAACTATGAGATACCAAGTAAGTCAGGTAAGTTTACACAAAAATAACCAACGTTTTCACATATTTATTGTATATAATAGGTCTTTAGGTACAAACAAGGAATCAATTACTGTTCCTGTTCTTAAGCATTCCATGGATTCCCTGCTAGTTGATGAACCACTAATAATAGCTGGAGACTTAAACATAACATTCAGACCTCTTGATAACGCAGCAATAGACTTAAACGAGGAAGAAGTTGCTACTTGGCATATTTCAAGGTTAGACATTCCCCAAGTTAGACCACGCTCAGTCCTAGGAAACTCACTTCTGGGCTTGACTCTGAGGTTAGGCCTCATAGCCTTTAGGTTTGAATCTTCTTATTGATTTTATCGAAATTGTACAACAATACAAAACACTCACCTACAACCTGAGGCTGGTGAGGAACAATAAGAAATGAGGAACATTAGTAAGAGATATAAAAGACGGAGTAGGGGGTCTGTGCTGTAGAGCTGATGTCTATGGTCGTGTGGCTAATGTGCGCATTATAGCATGTGGGTATCAAGGGTCCTCGTCTGGTATATGTAGGGCTAAGCTGATAATGGATTTGTGGGAGTAAGACAGAGTATCCGTAGGTAAATGGGGCATGTAAGTTCTGCAAATTCTTGTGAGAGGTATGACAAGCAAGGTCCCCATGTTTTGTCAAATTGGGGTGTCTTTGTTCAGCTGTGGTTGTTAATTTCTCCATGGTTAAGAGATCCCATAGTCTGTGCAGCCAGTCTAAGTGTGTGGTGTCCGTGCCCCATCGTGCTAGTAACACCTGCTTAGCGGCACAGAGGGCTAGTGGGATGGCCCATCCCTGCAATGATTCCTATGGGTAGTGGAAGACATCTGGTTGACCCTGAAGGATATAACTCGGGAACCTAGGTATCTGTATATTATACATCTTGTCAAGGGCATTCAGGACCTCAGTCCAGTAGCGATGGAGCTTCGGGCATCTCCAAAGGCGGTGGATCAGTGTCCCTTCCTGTGTGCACCCCTGCCAACAGAATGCCTCCTCATCCCTCCCCCATTTGGACACTCTTGCTGGCGTGTAATACCAATAATGCACAATTTTAGTAAGGTTTCCTGCCCTGTAACACTTCTGGATGAGGAAGTACCCCATTTAAAGGTGGCTGACCACTCCCTAGTTGTAAAGGAGCGTTCGCACTCCTCCCATCAACATTGTGCCGATGATTTTGAAGAGGGTTGTGTGCTGTTGAGGAAGGTGTATATGTTGGAAAGAAAACGCCTGTCAGAACTTCTAGTCAGGAGCCGTTTCTCAAATGAGAGCAGGGGACGTCTCGCATGAGGCTTAATAGAAGGCTGTGTAACCCAATGAACAATAGCGAGGTACCGCCACCGGGCAGTTTCTGGCAGGCCATAGTGTTGTTGAAGTTGAGCAAAGGTCAGTATGCCTGATTCATAGAACAAATCCCCAATTCCTTTACAACTTGCCTGTTGCCATGATGAGTAGCTAGGACCCCGACACGCTGGGGAAAGTCTAGATTACTTTTAATTGGAGTGAGAAGGGATACGTGAGTGGGGAGCATTTTACTTGTCTGTAGTCTGTCCCATACCCCCACATTGGTCCTGAGAATAGGAGAGAGAAATACTCCTGGTGGCCTATGTGATTTAGGAAGCCATGGTATCGTCCATATATGGATGCCCGCAACTGCCTGATCTGTGAAGCACCAGTGTTTTTCTGTGTGGGATCTGTTCCATTCCACCAGGTATCGCAGTTGGGCTGCCTGGTAATAATGGATTAGGTGAGGAATCCTCAGACCTCCATCCACAACGGTGGGTAGGTCTGCTTCCTGGCCATTCGCGCTTTCTTCCCTTTCCCTATGAACTCTTCAGTGTGTCTTTGTAGCTTAATTAAAATTTCGGGAGGAGGGGTCCGGGGTAATTTCTGCATTACATAGAGTAATTTTGGGAAGAGGGTCGTTTTGACTGCTGCGATGCGGCCGAACCAAGAAAGTGCGTAACCTTCCCAATTGTGTAGATCAGTACATGTTTCCGCTAATAAGGCGCACTAATTGGAGATGGCAGTTTGAACTGTACTGGAGTGAATGCGTAGTTCCAAGTATCCCACTCCCCTGTGGCCCAGGTGAATGGAAATTGTTATTGCAGAGCTGTCTGCGTTGCCCCAATAATTGTTACATTTAGGATCTGTGATTTTTGTAGGTTTACCTTAAATCTAGAAGCCTTCCTAAAAACCTCTAGCTCTTCCATCAATAAAGGCAAGGACCGACGGAGAGGTGTCAGAGTTACCATCATGTCATCTGCACATAATGCTAATTTATGTTCCCGTCCCCCTATTGGGATACCCGCTATCAGAGGGTTTCGTCAAATTCGGTCTGCTATGGGTTCCATGTATAGCACAAAAGTAGTAGGGACAGTGGGCATCCCTGTCGAGTGCCTCTGGCCACCCGAAAGGGAGATGACATCAGCCCATTAACCCCAACCCTTGCCTTAGGTCCATTGTAGCTGCACTGCATCCTGGAAATGAATTGCCTGCCCAGGGCCATCTTTCACAGCACTGCAAACTGGTAGGGCCAATGTACCCGGTCGAATGCCTTCTCAGCGTCTATAGATAGCATTAGTGCTGGTATACGGGAATGCTGGGTTTTATCTAACAAGTGGCATATACGTCTTGTGTTGTCGCTGCAATTGCGTTCAGGAATAAACCTAGCTTGGTCCTTGTCTACAATACCTTGAATATAAGGGGCCCGTCGATTTGCTAAGATAGAGGTGAAAATCTTGCTGTCTATGTTGATTAACAAGATTGGCCTGTATGATGAGCAGTACAGTGGATCCTTACCTGTTTGGGTAGGACCGTAATCGTGGAAAGTTTCATGGAGTCTGAGAGGGAACCTGTGTCACTGAAGGAATTATATAAACGTGTAAAAATTGAAGCCAATCGGTTTGCAAATAGTTTTGGGCCTTGCCAGGTTGTCGGGGTGAGATCGCTTAGAGCACCTCATCCAATTTTATATCCTGATTCCAATTGCCGAGCATCTATAGTAGGCAGTATCTCTAGTGGTACCTGTTCCAGGTAGGACGTATAATCCTCTTCTACTAGGGGGTCAGCGGTGTAAAGTTGGTTATAGAATTGTTCAAAAGCTTGAACTATTTGATCATCGTGATCGATGCACCCTTCTCGCTGTCCCATCAATGCCTCCACCCTTTTTTCGTGTTGTCTGTGCCACTAAGCGATGTGCTGAAAGACAGCCCGCTTTGTTGCTTTCCGCACAGTACTTTTTTTTTTAGTGCGGATAAGAGCATATGTTGCTTTATCCATGTCCAGTGCCCATAGTTGTTTGCGTGCCATGTTCAATTGTCTGCGTGTTTTGTGGGATCCCAATAGTTTGTGTTCCACTTCTAGTCCTTTTATCTGTTGTTCGATTGCAGCCCTTTTGTCTCTCCGGTCCCTGTTGAGACGGATAGCTATTGCAGTTAGCTGGCTGCAAAGGACTGATGTTAACGTGTCCCAGGGCACTGCTCAGGGGTATTATTATGTTCTGAGTATTCGGTAATGGCACCAGTCAAATCGGGGATGTGTGTTTTTATTAGTGAGGAGTCGGAGGTTGAGACTCCAAGTGTGCTGTTGGGGGAAGATTGCAAAAATTGTGGTATGGCTAGTTCTAGATCAATGCGTGCATATGTCTGTCGAGCTGCAGAATAAAAAGTATAATTCCTCTCTGTGGGAGGGTAGTGCCGCCAGACATCCATTACCCCATAATTTGCTTATGTCTCCAAACTCTGCTTTGAAAATGCCCCAGTTTGTCTCACTCGCTGCACTGATCGATACAGATTAAAGTTAAAGTCCCCGCCAATGAGCACAGCCTTATCTGCAGTGACCTTGTCTACGTCCTCTGATTTAAAAGCCTCTTGATGGTCATAAGGCGTATATAGAGTAGCCACCATGAAGGTGTGTGAATGTAGTGTCATGTTAAGTGCCAGTAGTCTGCCAGGGATGTCAGCTTGAATCTTGGTGACTTTACCTGGAAAGTGCATAGTTATCATGGTAGCCACACTAGCTTTTTTTCCCTGTACTAGGTGAGAAGTATTGTCCATCAAACCAATTGGATCTTAAACGTTTCCAGTCAATTTGCACCAAGTGTATTTCCTGTATTAGGCATATTTCACACCCGGAGTCTCGGATCGAGGATAGAAATGCTAGGCTCTTCGTGGGTGCGTTAAGCCCCTGCATATTGTAACAAATAATGTGTATCGTTATGGAGATGGTGCGCAGATGCGTAACTAAGGTGTGTCCATGATCGCTGGAGAATAGCCACCTAGTTTGCCATGTGTAACTATGCTGTACGAATGAAAACTCATATTGCATAGTAGGTAGGAGGAAAGGTAGAGAGAAATATCATAGGGTATCAAACATGTCAACATATATAAGAAGTAATGCAGTCTTCCCCAGTACAGCTGCAAACTAGTAAAGTGGGGTCCATGGCAAGGAATCCCGGTCCAAGGGCAGCCTCCCTCCATGGGGTTTAAGGCCCCGCCGCCGGCTTATGTTGCCCTGCAAACAGGAGACGGACCTCCCCACTCACCCTAAGATAGCATCTGGAGGGAGGAAAGTGGTCCCATAGACGGGCCTTTTGCTAGTTCACTGCTGTTCCGGTATCTCTGTTATTGTCCATTTCGGGTGTTTGCTCCTGATGGTTCAGTTGTCTGAGTACAGCTTCCCGTTCACTACGGCTCTCCATTGTGGTTGGCCCAGCTGTCCTCCTGCTATTCTTTCTTGCTGGGCGCCTGGAGGGCGCCAATACACCTGATAAACTGCGTTGCGACGAGTGTGGTTCTTCCTCATTTTGAATCTTGGTTAGGGGCAATATTGCTTGTGCTTCTTCCAGTGTGCACACACTGTAAGTCTCAGCTTCCCAGACAAACGTGAGGTGAAAAGGGTGGCCCCAGTGATAGCACACTCCTCGCTTTTGTAGGAATTCTGTGGCTGGTCCTAGTTGGCGGCGTCAGTGTAGTGTTATGGGTGAAAGGTCTTGATAGATCCAGATCTTATTATCCTCAAAGTCTATGTGATTGCGGTTGCGTGCTGCTGCTATGATGATTTCTTTTTGCCTGTATTAGTGCAAGCATGTTAAAATGTCTTGTGGTTGCCCGGGGGATGTAGCCGGTCTCCCAGCCCTATGAACTATGTCTTTGGTGATATCTTGTGGTGTGAGTTCCGGCACAATATGGTGAAACAATCTACGAGTATAATCTTCAAGGTTCCCTCCGGCTGCTTGCAATGGGACTCTTTTAATTCGAATGTTGGCTCTTCGAGACCAGTTTTCAAGGTCTTACACCTCATTTCGAAGTTCTGCATTTTTGTCCTTTAGCTCCAATAGTTCAAGTCGGTGTCCATCTAGTTCTTCCCCTTGTGCATCACTGGTTCGCTTGAGGGTATCTACCTGGTCTCCCAATTCATTCATGTCTTTTGTAAGGCCCTTGATGTCTTTTGCGAGGTCTTTTTTAAGTGTAGTGATATCTGCGTGTATTGCTCCAAAGAGGATCTCTCAGGAAGTGCTTGTAACTGGTTCAGCTTCATTGGGTGATTATGGCGGTGTCGCCCAGTGCGTTAGATGGCTTTGGCTGAGCGTCTTCCTCTGACTGATCTGCTTTTTTCCCTGGTGTCTTTGTGAGAAAGTCTCTGATTGAGGCCTCCCTCTTATTGGAGTGTGGGCTCGCCATGCTCTCTACTGTAGCTGAGGCACTTCGTTGTGTTAGTGAGCAACAATCCACTACTGGTATCCTAGTACCTTTTCGCTTTTTACGCTGCCTCTCAAGCGTTGATGTGGGCCTCAGGTCGGTGCAGGCCACTGTATTCCCTGGACCCAGCCCTTCTCCACCCACCTGGGTTGCAGAGACTTCTCCTCTGTCTGGGGATATGAGTCCCTCCCTGGAACCAGTGGCGCTGCAGTTTTCGTGCATACTGTCTCGCTGTATACTCATAGCTGCTCCCAGTAGTTCTGAAAAAGGGTTGCCACCAGCCTCATTCCCGCTCTGGGGCTCTGCCCGGCCACTCAGTGTCCCCTCCGCCTTCTTTGGCATGGGCCCTGATACCACCACACAGTGTCTGCTGTCCCCCTGGGCCTGCAGCAAACAATCTCCAAAGCCTGCTCCTGGGGGGGACAGATCTACCTCACACATGGAGTCTTTAGCTGTCATAGGTAGGATTGCTGTGTGTATTCAGGGGCAGCTTTCTATACAAAGTGAGGCAGCAGGCCTCCGATCGTGCTTACTGCCAGGCGGCTGCCATTTTAGGGTCTGGTGTGACGTGGAGCACCTCTGTAGTTACTTTGTAGTAGAGGTCTGGTGCGCCTTCTCCGGCGCCTCTAGCGTGCTCTCCCTCCTTCAGCAGTGCCCTGGCGCCCCTCGATCAAGCAGGGGGCAGGGAAGGCCCGGCCTCCACTAGAAATCTCCATCTGGTGGCACCGACTTCACTCACACCCAGACACCATCTTGGCCTCGCCCCCGTCATAGCCTTTAATGGCTGATCCCAGTCAGGCCAAGGTGGTGCTCACACTTTTAAGAAACACCACCAATCCAGCAGAATGTTAGATTCTCCTATCCTTACAGCTAGGCTATATATAGGTGACATGGCAGATATAGAGAGAGGGGGAATAGCGACCATAATGCCCTTAAACTAGACCTGGAATGGTTTATGTTTCCTGCTGGCCCTGTGTCAATGAGACCTAGGCTGCTGGGTGACATTACCCTCCCCAATAACAAGAAAGCATTAAATTGAGAGTTTGTATTAGGGCTCCCCACCCGAATGAAATGGGTGTACTCTGAGGTAGCCAAAACATTAGAAACAATGAGCAGCTTAACTTTCCAAGGCCTATACACCAACGCCATACTAACTTGTCAGTAGCTTGTAACGAGGAACACCTTGTAGCCACAAGGAATTTGTTGTTAAGCTAGCCCAAAATCCTAAAAAATAAACCTGCTGTGCACCCATGGTTTAATGAACAGTGCAGATTGGCCAAAGCTTCTCTGATGAGGTCTATAAAAATTAAAGGCTAGAAAGGTATCCCTATGGTACGGAGAAAGTATAAGGAGGTGGTGGCCTGTGTCAACTCAAGCTGGGTGAATGGAGTCTGGAGTGACCTGGTGCATGCAGCAAAATCTGGTGATTCCAAGACCTTTTGGGGTATAATCAACCATGGCAGCCGTAGCGCAGCCTCACCAGTCGCCTTCCACATCTAATTTTATATTTGGGTAAGGGACTTGGAGAGGTTATATTCTGGAAATGTAGCCGTGCGATGTGAGATTGAAAATCCGGGGTTAAGAAATCAACCCAGGCACCCAGAATTACTTGTGATATCCATTAATGAATCATTCGAGGCCCGAAAGTCTGTTGTCCCAAAAAAAAAAGGCTCCTGGCCCAGACTGTATTCTGGTCGATCTATATGCAGTTAACCCAGATCTATGGGCTTCTTATCTCAATGTCCTCAACGGGTGATTCTGGATGGTGGCCACATACCAAAATCATGGCTGAGCGCTGAAATTGTCCCTATATAAAGAAGGGTCTGTGGCATGATCTGCGCAGTTATAGACCTTTCAGCTTAATTAATGGCCTACAGAAGTTATTCTGCCGCCAACTCCTAGGGAAACTCATTGACTGGGCCACAGAGAATCTCATTCTTTCAGACCATAAGCTAGCACATTAGATCATCTGTTTGCCTTCTATACCATGTATTGGAAAACTGTTGTACTAGGTAAGGGCCATTTGAATGTGGCCTTTGTTGACCTTAAGACAGCATTCGATCTAATTCTGTGCCGCAAACTTTGGTAGGTGCTGGACAGTATGGGGAGGTCCCGGAAAACATCCTAGATGTACTTATTAGACTTCATGCAGGCAACAACGCATGTATCAGGTTCGGGAATAATGGAGAGCTGACGCCTTCAAAATAGAGAAAGGGGTTTGACAGGTCTGTGTTTTGGCCCAGTTTGCTTCTCCCTGTAAATTAATGATCTAGTCCAGTTCCTCGACTTCCCAGGCAACGAAGCCCCGAAAATGGGTGAAACAAAAATTCCCACACTAATATTTGTGGGTGACACTCCCCTATTATCTAAAACCCCTGTAGGTCCTTGATAGTTTTCTAGTGATTTACGCTGATAGAGGGCTTGAGGTAAATATAGGTAAAACAAAGTTCATGGTGCTAAACCAGTGACTAGTGTGTGAGAACTAGTATTTTAGTGCAAAGTATCCCATTCGAGGTAATTCAAGAGTTTGTTTACCTGTGAGTGAATCAGACGCATATCTTAGTTGGAGGGTACACATAAACAAGAGGTCATCATAATTGTAGCAGGAATCGGGGGTGGTTCTCAAAATGGCAAAGAGAACGAAATCTGGAACTATCTCCCCAGCTGTTGAAATCTATATCGCTAAAGCAAAAAGTTCAACCTTGTATGGTGCAGAGCTCTGGGGCCACGTAAGTGGCAAAGAATTAGCTATGCTGGATAACACGTTTCTTATGTCTTTAGTTAATCTTCCGCAAAGCCCCCCTTGGCTTTCACTTGTCTTGGATGTGTGATTGTACCCAATCTCTTTTACTGCGAAACTGAGGCCTTTGGTGTTTTAGCATAGGCTTTGGTCCACTGAAGGATTAAAACCATATGGGTTACCTATCAGAAAATTATTAAGCATGCAGTACTATTTAAGAATCACGTGGCTGGTATAGATCAAGAACATGATTTACAGCATAGATCTTCATTCTTTCTGGGATTCTCAGCACAAAGCTTCTGCAATAGCCAAGCAAATGATTAAGAACAGGCATAGTGAACCCTTATGGTGGGCGGAGCTCAAGAGCTGAAAGATAGGCAGCTTTACCAGTAGATTTTTAGACCACAAAAATATTTCAGCATATGAATCCTCCTTTGACTATATTTCAGGCCTTCTTCCCAAGCAGCTGTATTTAAAATTCGGAAATGGTCTTTCCCTATCCTTAGTTTTACTGCTTTAAGGCGAAATAACTTTGGTTCCTGTACCGTATACCCAGCATGTAAGCACTGGTGTGTCGATTGTTAGACAGTGTGAGACTGCCCTAAGAATTCTGAGTTCTGACAGTAGAGAAGTGGTAGTCCTTAGCATTACCAAATTTTTATATGCTGCATGGCTCACACAGAAAAGAAATTTCGAGGGCACTTTTGGTCACTCCGTCAGTTACATCCAATAGAATGTTGAGCACTTTCGTACTTAATGCATTTGATTGGGAGCTCGCCTCACATGCACGTTACTCATAGGCAAATTACTAGAGAACAACTTTATCCCCACCTCCCAAAGGCACTGCTACGTCTCCCGATAACCTGCTAATTTCATTAAGTTATATCCTGATGTGTTTTATTTTAGAAATTCTTAATACTACATCGATTGGGATTTGATATAACATGTATCTTACTGTACCCTTTTAAGGAATTGTCTTCTATCATACCACAATGAATTACATTTGCCCATTTTGCACAGAATCACGAAGAGTCAACTGCTGCTCTTCTATCTGAATTTTATTGGTTTTTATATGTGAAATTTTACTTTAAGATATTATGCGGGTCATTCCGACCCTGGCGGTCGGTGGCCGCCAGGGCCACCGACCACGGGAGCACCGCCAACAGGCTGGCGGTGCTCCTACGAGCATTCTGACCGCGGCGGTTTAGCCGCGGTCAGACGCGGAAAGCCAGCGGTCTCCCGCTGACTTTCCGCCGCTCGTAGGAATCCTCCATGGCTGCGGAGCGCGCTCCGCAGCCATGGAGGATTCCGACTCCCCCTCCCGCCATCCAGTTCCTGGCGGTTCTCCCGCCGGGAACCGGATGGCGGGAGGGGGAGTCGCGGGGCCCCTGGGGGCCCCTGCCGTGCCCATGCCTATGGCATGGGCACGGCAGGGGCCCCCGTAAGAGGGCCCCTAAAAGTATTTCAGTGTCTGCAAAGCAGACACTGAAATACGCGACGGGTGCAACTGCACCCGTCGCACCTTCCCACTCTGCCGGCTCTATTACGAGCCAGCGTCATCGTGGGAAGGGAGTTTTCCCCTGGGCTGGCGGGCGGTCTTGCGAAGACCGCCCGCCAGCCCAGGGGAAAACTCGGAATACCCTCCGCGGTCTTTCGACCGCGGAGCGGTATTTCGGAGGGGGGAAGTCTGGCGGGCGGCCTCCGCCGCCCGTCAGACTCAGAATTAGGGCCTATGTGTTTTGCTGCTATAAGTGTTATGGATCAGGAATCCGAAATAGACAGATTTAACTACTTGAATAGAAAAATCAATGCATTTTTAAGATCTTTAATATTACTAGAACTGCAGGGTAATTCTGGACCAAGGGAAGAAAATGTTTATGACTTCATTTTAGGACCCTCTCTTTCCAATCCTGATTGGCTTCTATATCATATGCAGGGCTAGAACAGAATTGCACGCCTTAAAATGCTGTCATTTACTGCTTCGTTAATAGATGTTTAATCTCAATTTATGTCAGAAATTTAAGGCTTACCAAATTAACAGTTCCTTAAAGAGTTAATGAAGCATCATTTTGCGCTTTCGAAGGTTTATTCCGAAGTACCATGTTGTACCATGCTCACACTAATAGTTCTCCAGACCAACATTCAATTGATAAGTGTTTATCAGAAGGGCCAAGGTGGCACTTTCCTTTATAATCCTTTTCAGGCTTTGAGAGCTATAGCCAGCACTCGGATACCACAAGGCACTACCAAATCTATTTTTTACACTTATTCAACCACTAGAGGGAAATGGGCATCAGAAGCATGTGGCAATACTTAAGCAATAGAGCTTCTTAGTTTGCTTACTTCTGTTAAGATGCCTACAGATGAAAGGATGCTCCCACACTGTACCACTGATTATAGGTTTGTGGCCTGCTCAGATTGCCAATCTGAATGTGTTCATAGATTTCAACACCTTGCTTTCATTAACCAGTTAGGATGGTAAGATTGGAACCTCCTTGACCCCATCATGGGACATTAATGACACCAAGCCTTCTACAGTAACCAGTTAGGGTGGTAAGATTGGGACCTCTTTGCCCCCATCATGTGACATCAATGACACCAAGCCTTCCACAGTAACCTGTATCTTTGCTTGTGGCAGTAGCCAAAGACAACTTGAGTGCTCAAACCAGGGTCTCTTTCTTTCTTCTGACTTCTGTGATCAACTTGGGAATCGTCACAAGTGACTGGAATTTGTAACCGATTCTTGGACTCCCAAGTGCGAAAAAAGCATAGTTTACCCTGGCTTTGAAGCTCTAGCCTCCACTTGAAAATTTAGGGAGGTGTTGCTTGAGATATGTCTTCGAGAGGATGCCACTTGATCATTAGGTGTCACACTATTCAGAGATCTACACCGGGATGCTAGAGTGCTTTCGGCAAAATGGCGGCACATCGGTGCTGCTCTGCTGGCAGGAAGCAACAATCCGACATTTATTAGCTGAAATCACAAGCATCCAGCCTGAAAGTGGGCAACAGAAGCTTATTTGGTGATCGGGAATGCAGTGGTGGAGAACTGATCCCGGCGCTGCCCCCAATCAGGGATTGTGGATCAGGATGACTGGGAGGCCTGTTGCAACACATGGTGGTGGGGACGTCCGAGCTGGGCCTACAGGATTGGAGGCGAAAGAGTGATGAGTGCTGAGCTGGTGGCACTACCTGGTCGTTGGAGAGGCACTGGTGCTGCGGACAGTCTGGAGTGCTGGTGACGTGTGGAGACTGCAGTTGTGAGGCCGGGCAGTGGCTGGTGGTGCGCTGCTCCTGGCTGTGTCGGGCTGTGCAGAGCACGAGTGCGGAGTGTGGTGCTCCATCGGTCGGCCCAAACCGTTGTCACTATATAGCCTGTCTGGGGGCGCGGTGGAGGCTGGGCGACTGGTGATCGTCGGCGAGGTGCAGTCTCCCGTTGTGGCGTCATGGTGCTGAGCTGGTGGTAAGTGGTGACAGAGGGAAATCCTCCAGAGGTGGAAGCCCCTATGTAAAGACGCACTGGGAGTGCTACCTCTGCTGTGTGTATCGCAGCTTGAAACCTGGTGCTTCCACAGCCGCCATGACGGATGGTGCATGGGCGGAGGAACTGCCCGCTGGGCATGAGTTGGGCGTAACCACAATGCCCCATGAGACTACCCATACTACGGGCAGCTAATTAGGAACCAGAAATGAGCTTCTATACAAAACATATTCGGGCAAGAGAGATCATCAAGCACAGCATGAATGCGATGGCCTGTAGATGCCTGGAGGGATTATATGAAATTTGTGCAGGCCAAAACGGTAGTGTGCATGTCAGCAATCCACCTTGCTGCTGGGTGGGCCTGTTACTGACACCCTGATTTGTGTAATACATAGGCAGCACCAGAACTGACAGTCCAGAATTGTAATGTTAAACCAACTGTTGATGAAAGTATCCTCCGTTGTTCCTTGCGTTCATTCGCTGCAGTGGTGACTGCCCGAAATAAGGGGAAAACAGAAAATCATCAATCACTCCTCACTTTTGAGGTGTGGAAATCGGCCTGCCCATTCCAGCATGCTGCCTCTGACTCAGAACAGGACGGGCCTGCCCAGCCTTCTCCATCCTTGGAGACTATGCTGCTGGTGCTGCAACAAAGTTTGCAATCCATTGACCGTAAAGTTGACACTCTGAATATAAGAAAGGATACAATGGCAACAAAGCTTGACAAACATGCAGCACAGCTCACTGCTGCGGAACAACATATCACCACCACAGAGGATGATGTGCAGGCATTCAGAAATAAGTGCCTCAATATGGAGAAGGTGCTTGACACTCTTACCTGTCTCCCTCCTGTATAAAAAGTATGTTCCCTGCGTCGGACCCAGTGTGCCCCCGCTGCGCGGACCCTCTGGCAGACCCTCTTGCAGACTTCTATCATATGGTGTGGAGTTGCCCTCCGTTATCTGTGGCTTGGCAGTGCATTACTGATGCGGTTTCTGATATCACTGCTCACGCCCTGCAGGCGACACCTGAGTCCTGTCTGCTAGGTCTGCAACATTGTGCCAGTAAGGACAAGCAACTGCATAGGTTCATTGATTTAGCATTCATTGTATTCAAACGTCAAATAGCCACCAACTGGAAAGCACCCCACATCCCCAATCACGGCAGTTGGTTGCGAGTCTTGTTACAGCAGTCCCATTCGGAGGCCCAGCCACTGCGCAATTTACAGCAAAGAGGTTTGGTTCAGGGTGAGTCGGACATTTGCGACACCTTCATCGTTAGTATGGAGGCCAAGGACGACACACGTCCGTCTTAGAATTATCGCAGACATTGATGCATATGATAAAATTGTTCTCCTTTAGGATGGTATGCTCTTTGTGGTTGGTTGATGGGGTTGTTGTGGCCTTCATGTTTGATAAGGCACTAGTGGAGGGGTAGCGCGTGGGAGTCCTCGACACATTCAACGTCCCTGTCCATGGAGTCTTGGCCCATTCAACTCTTTAGTTCATAGTACTGTTGCTCAACGCCGCTCCACAAAAACACTGCGCCCTTTTAGCGCGTTTGGGCACCCTGCGCCCCTCCTCTCTCTGAAGCTCTCTGCCTAGCACCTCCTAGCATTCTTTAGAGTGGCAGTGTAATTCTCGACAAGTGGCATAGTTTACTGTTGTTGTTTTAAATTGTATCTCTGTTTTTATGATGTGTGGAATGTACCAGCTCCTGGGTACCTAAACAGTCGATGCAGGAGTGTTTCACCTTGTGCGTTACTGTCGAAATATTAAAGAGATTTAAAAAAAAAATGGAGAAGGTGCTTGACGTAATAAAAGCAAAAAATGAAGACTTCGAAGCACAGTCAAGATGGAACAATATACGTATTGTAGGAATCCCAGAATCAATGATTCAGGCAGGCTTGAGAACTACGTGGAATATTTGTTATGGACACTTTTTGTTATGGAGCAGTTGTCCCCGATTCTTATTGTGTGAGAGAGAGCACAGATATCTGTTGGCGAGGCCTCCCCTGGGTGCCCCACCACGGCCAATTATAGCTAAACTTCGAAACTATCGTGATTGGGATACCTTACTCCGACTTGCCAGAGAGAAGCAAACCCTGCAATACCAAGGAAATTAAGTTGCTTTTTACCCAGATTTCACTGTGGCAGTGCAGACGGCCCAGCGGGAGTCCTCCCAAGTGAAAAAAAAATACTTGTGTGTGGCTTATACTAACTATGTCATGCTCTATCCTACCCGCCTCCGCATTGACTATGACAGAAAGCAAAGAATGTTCATCTCGCCTAAAGCAGCAATGGACTTTGTGCACTATGTAGCCTGGGAAAAATGGGGCTCGCCGTCGGGGACAACTCAACTTAAGGACAATGAATAAGATAAGTAAAGGGGTGGTTTCTGCATTGGTAATAGAGAACAGTGTAAACAACCATTATAAAACTCTCCATTTAGACATAACTGCAATGTGCGTTCCCGGCTATACATGGTATCCGCATTGATGGCTGCTTGTCCGACACCTCAGGCATGTCTTATGAGGGGGACAGTGGAGAGGGACTCTGGATTCTGGATACACCCAGCTGCCCAAAACTGTGTTAGTGACCCTGTTGGGGGGCCCCCCTTAATGCAACTGCGGCTGGGAGCTGCTTCGGCAGTCTGTTGTACGCAATCCTTGACAGAATATATGTCATTGCAAGAATGCTAATCCCTGCCACCCTCTGTACACTGGGGGCTCACTGCTTATAGCGGCTCATCTGTTGCCCCACTAGATGCGGAAAATAGACAAACTATTGTTTAGTATGTTCCTTTTTTCTGAGTTCTAGGTTTGTGTTATGGGAAAAGGAACGGCTTTAGCATAATTGGGATGCTGAAGTGGGAGGGGGCAGGAGTTGAGATTGCTGTTGGGCAGGGACACGAACATCTACTACTACACATGCAACATCAGGATTGGCACAAATGCTGCAGTCGCAGAATACAGGGCAAGACGACCTCCACGGTCGGGAGTATTAGACTTCTAACTTGGAATGCGCAAGGCTTCAACGACCCCAGAAAAATCAGTCAGACCTTTAGTTGCCTTGCTAGGCATCACATCCGGGTAGCACTGTTGGCCCGGTAGCAAAGTCGGCAATAGGCAGGAAATGGGCTAGCACACGAATCGCCTCTTCCTATTACTCATACTCAAGAGGGGTGCGCTTGCTGGTCAAAAAAGGGACTCCATTTACACTAAATCATTATGAAATGGATGATCGGGGCAGATATTTTATTGCCCAGGATACTCTAGCTGGTTATCACAATGATTAATACCTACGGCCCTAATAGAGATGACCCCAAGTTTTATACCTGTATATACAGCAAATTGCACTCCTTCAAATCCTATGCGATGATATGGGGCGGGGATCTTAATGTTTATCTAAACATGTTACTGGACAGGGCTGCTACTGCACACTGGCCGGGGGGAAATTGCTGCTCAGGTGTTGCGGGATGGTATGGGCTCTTGGATGTCTTGCGACTTCGTCATCCAACAGACAGGGAGGGAACCTTTTATTCCTCAGTCCACAAGTCATAGTCCAGACTGGACTACTGATTGGCGAAGAACGAGGTATGCACATGGGTGACGGAAACTAAACACTTACCAGGAACCTTGTCAGACCACTCCCCAGTGCTACTGGAACTAGCAATCCAAAAATATACACTGCGGCAGTTTCAGTGGCACCTACAACCCACGGAATTGCTAGACCCTGCTTTTAAAGAATGATTACATAATGCAGTAGCACAATACTTTGATGAAAACACAAGGTCGGTAGACAGTGCGGGAACTTTATGAGAAGCACTCAAAGTAATCATACGTGGGGCATCTATGTATCTCCAAGCTGGGGACTTGAAATCCATAAAATCTTGATTAAGTACAATTAAGGGCAAACTGCAATGCCTAGAGTTACAATACAAATTGTAACCTAGTACTGCCACACTTGCAGCCATTAGAGAGCAGATTACTGAGTATAGTGACACAGCTACACAAGAGATTCAACACCTCTCAAGGCGATGGGTGGCAAGAATATATGGGGAGGGAGGACGGCTGAGTCGTACGGTAGCGCAGAAAATGTAAGAGCTGTGGGCCTCGCACCAAATAGTGAGTATCACAGCATAAGAAGGGGAAAAGGGCTATGACATCCCATCTATTCTTAGATGTTTTGTGGAATTCTATGCAAGCTTATATAGTGCTTGATAGTCCGTACCTCAAGCGGAGATAGCAGAACATTTTGGGGAAATAGCATGAGCTTGGCTCTCCCCAGGGCAGAGGGAATTTGTAACGCAACCTATCACTATGGAGGAGATAAAGGGGGTGATAACAAGGCTGCCTAATGGGAAAGCCACAGGCCTAGATGGCCTCCCGTGTGAATTTTATAAAGAGTATAAGAATATATTGGCCCCACCTCTGCTTGCAATGTACATAGAGGCCTATGAGAACCACACATTGCCCACCTCCCTATGTGAGGCTTTAATAATTGCACTTTTTAAGGTTTATAAACCAGCAGACAGATGTGAATGCGGCTACGGCGTCTGCTTGACAGACTAATCCTGCCAGACCAAGCGGACTTTATCCCGGCGAGGTCTACAGTGCACAATCTGTGAAAACTCTCTGCGGTCCTTCATCAATTAAATCCTTCTGTGCAAGTGCTAGCAGCCCTACTGGATGTTGCAAAAGCATTTGACTCCATACATTGGTTATATTTGTTCACAGTGTTTCACCGCATGGGCCTGCCACAGTCATTTCTAAACTGGATTAGGCTACTGTACACCAGTCCGGCAGCCCGGGTGTGCATAAATGGGGTCCTATCGAACCAATTTACCGTGCACGGGGGATCCGTCAGGGATGCCTTCTATCATCATTATTGTTTGCACTAGCACTGGGGCGCCTGACATGTTTAATAAGACAAAAGCACAAGGAGGCCGTGCTGTGCATTCGTCGGTGGCATCTGATCATATCTCTCTACACTGATGATATGGTGTTATATGTAAGGGACCATGAGAAGCAATTATCCCCTTTAATCAGGGAATATGTAAAATGTTAATGGTACACCGGCCTCCGTATTAATTGGTCCAAATCCACTATTATTCCACTTACCCCTGCCACGAGGCCTTGCATGCTTGAATATCCCCTAGAATGGAAGAGCTGGTTAAATATTTGGGTGTCTGGATACACCACGATCCAGATATCGTTATACACCAAAACTATGGCGTGGCCATCACTAACCTAGAAACCCAGGTCACTCGATGCTGCCTTTATCCCTTGCGGACAGGATCGCAATAATAACAATTAATAAACTACCGAAATTCTTGTATCTGTTCATTAACATTCCCATTGTATTAACTAAAGCCTTCTTTGTCATGCTTAAATCTTATCTAGTGCCACTGGTGTGGGCGGGCAAGCAGCCACGTGTCAGCTGGGATACACTCACACAATCATACATACAGGGAGCTTGTGGCACCCCTGACTTCTTTTTGTATTACTTATGTGCACAGGTGTAATTTGCACATTACTGGCATTTCCTGCCTAAATACTTGCCTCATATAGCGATAGAGGAAGAGGGTGCGCGCGCTCCACCAGTCACTGCTCTCTTGCCTCATGAACGTAGAGATGTACTGCGCCAAGAAACTAACACAATCCAGAGCACGGTGAAAGCATGTCACGCACTCCGCGCACAAGCAGACAAGACTCCAATGTATGCACCTGCGATGCTGCTATCACACCACCCACCTCTTACTGTCACTCAGGGGCCTAAGGCGCTTTGCATCTTAGCGGCTGCAAATCTTCACACTATAGGGGCTCAGTACCCGAGTGGCACTTTTGTCACCGCAGGGGATGCATTTCAGCACTTGTGTCCCATGCCGTTATCGCTATGGGCACCCTACAGACATTACTCACAAGTAGCGAGCACAGAAATCATATTACTAAGCTATAAAATGTATCCCAAGCAGAAAACCCACAACATTCTCACCGGCACTGGACAAGTGGAATGCATTACTGGGGAGCCCAATCACGTTTTATGTGAATACTGTGAACAGCTTATCCCCAACTGCAATTTAAGAATAATACATTTTAAATATTTGCACCAGGTATACTACACCCCACTTCAGTTACACAGATACGGGCTAAGGGAGGACTCCAAGTGCGCTAGGTGTAGAGTTGTTGAAGCTGGCTTGTTGTATTTAGCCCGGGCATGTGGGCAAGTGCAAGATTTTTGGTCACAAGCCTTAACGAAGATGATGATGGAGGAGGTGGCATGCACTCCCCAGATGTGTCTGCTGGGGCTGGTGCAGCCACTACAGCCTGCTAGTCACAGACTAACCGCAATCGCTCAGCTGTGGTGAAGAGGAGGGTGGCTGTCCATTTTGGGAAGGAAATAAGCTCCTGTTATTGAACACTGGCTAAAAAAACGTGATCTATTGTAAGGAGAAGCTAAAACTGTATGCGCAAGAACGTCCGGAATTATCTAGGCCTCAAAATATATGGGGTCCACTAGTGTCATACTTGCTTACCAAGGCTTAAATGGAGACACTGTCCTGTATGTAATGCATTGCTTGCATGATGTTTCGCTGTCTCTGTTTGTACCCTCTTTTTGATTATTGCACGTAATAAAAGGAAAAAAGATCTACGCAAATGACCCATGCTGAATTCAGAATTGTCTTTTTTCTAGAAATGCACAACTTTCAGGGATCACCCATGGATTTCACATCTGCTTTTCTCCAAAGTGGGATGAAAGCACTGAAATTAGGCGACATGGACTGACTCATAGAAAAATGCAAAGTGTGGTTAAAAAAAAAAAAAACTCTGCTTGTTCCTAAAAGCTGAGCAGATGGTGATCCTAACACAGCAAGCGTTTAGTTGATGCCATTTTGAGAATAAATATATCAAACATGTACATCACTTTTTCCTACTGTGCCCAAAAAACAAAAATATAGCTATATTTAGCTATTTTCTGAGTGCCCTCTAGGGAAATTCTCAAACACTGAGTACCTTTTGAATCCCCAGGATGTTGGAAAACAGATGCAAATTTGGGATGGGTACCTTATGTGGAAAAAAAAGTCATAAAGGTGTAAGCATGAAGTACCAAAACATCAAAAAAGGAATCTTCACTGGGCATAGAGAAGCCGCTGCAACTAAGGGGTTAACACATTCAGTTGAACTTACAATATATACCTCTGAATAAACCTAGGGTATATTTGCAGGCAAGGAGACTGCTCGCCGTCTGACCTTTCCTCTTAGCCACACTTTGCATTCTTAGACAAATCTCTTTACATCACTGCGTTTGTTCCCTCGTTTGTCAAAATTGTTAGCATTTATCAAGTGCTCTATCAAGAAGTTGTTTGTTGTCCTTGAAAAACTACATAATATGTTATCTCAAGGTTCCTTATTTTGGATGCACGTTATTTAGAAATCAAATAATTGTAAGCCTTTCATATCTTACTGTTGAGGTATTTCTTATAGGCAATGTAAGATCTTTACAAACAGGTTCTTTAGGGTATCAGGGAAGGCATTTGGACAATAAACAATAGTTATTTTTTTTGTATATATCTTTACAGCAGCGAGTGTTTAAGAACTAGGGAATGCTTGAAGGAAGAGGGAACATTAAGAGGTTAATCTCTACTGCCTTCTTGGTTATGAAGGTGTTTTAAAAGGGATTGGGAGGGAAGAGCTACAGAAAACAAGTCTTATGTACTAAACGAAAACACTTCTTACATTTTCAAAATCTTTGTCATGTTCTTACATTTTGTTTGTTGTGTAATTTTTACAAATATTTTGAAGATTATGCTTGTTGTTTGGCAGTTACGGATGTGCTAAATGACTGACTTGCCCCTGACTTGACTGGAGAGCCATGTTAAGACACGGGCATAATGGGCAATTACCCAGGGCACAACCTTTCAGGGATCAGGCCCCTGCTCACCCTCCACAAGCACCACCAACAGACCATTGCACCATAAGAGTTTGCCAGGATGGATAGGTGCTACTAGATCAGCCTCTTATCTTTCTGTTCTCTCTGCTGAGACCACCCTCCAGGTACACAATACTTTCTTATACTCATGTCAGACCTATCTTGTCTGATGTTGGACATTGCCCCAATTTTTTATTCTCGTCCTTTTTTGTCTAGTGCTTAGCAGCAACACTTTGAATACTTTGTGGTGGGGGGGTCTCCCATCAGACCCATTATTTGTGTCTGGTAGTCTGGGATCCCACTCTGAGGTAAATGTAGAGTCTCTGAGGCACACTCCAGTGCAGCAGACAAGTCTTCTTTGTGCTGTGAGAGTACAGACAAGTTGTGTGTACCTCACATCCTGACAAATAGGTGTGTGACTTTCTCTCCTAGCATCTGTTCTGCCTCATTATTTTTGTTTTAGGTTTATCGCCCTGTGGAGGTTGAGGTGAGCCAGATATTTTGTTCAACTTGGCGAAACTAGCAGAAGGTGGAAAAAAAAAAAAAAACAGTTACCTCTGTGTTTCCCAAACTGCCATAGGTTTTAAAATGTTTAGAAACATAACCGAAATGTTGCAGTTGCTTACTCTTCAAGGAAGATTGGTTAGATTTGAATAGGTGTATTGCCCTTGACACTGAGGGCATCACTTTATTGTTGAAGGACATAATGTACCACCTGAATGTAGCATGCCTAGACACTGTCACATACAGAGCATAGTGAATAAATAGCGCAGTGTAAAAAAATAAAAAACGTAAATGCATTGATAAAGTAGTTTGGTATGTCCTCTCCTTGGATGTTTCCTTAAAATTGACTATTTGTCCTGAATTTTGACCATGTGTCCTGAATTTTTACAGTCTTGTCCAGAATTTGCCTCCATGCCACGTGGACACACTGCTTCTGGTGTACTTGACGTTATTTTATGTAGCACGCGCTTTTATTAAAAATGATAAACTATCAAATTTCCAAATTTGCACTCTTAGCACCACGTCAATGTAACATATTCTCTGCGTCTCCTCTGACGTTTTTAGAATCTGACAATTTGCATCGTAAAGTGTACAGCCTATAAACCTCTGGACGCTCCCACAAATTGGAGACATGTAAGCCCAGTAGACGATGCTTGATTTCTATTTTAAGACAGATTGTAGTTATATTTTACAAACTCACAGCATTAATGATTTCAGAGTATTTGAGTATTCTACCGGTAATATTTCCTCATGTGCTCTGAAATGCACTGCTTACAATGTTTGCTAATCACAGCTTTAAAAAGAAACCTGCCTTCTCTCTATTGTGGTTAAGAGCATGATTATATTATTATTATTATTATTACTTATATGTTAACAAACTAAAGTCACACGTTAATCGTATGGCCATCAGATACCACATATATTAATTCTTTGGTGTGCATCTCCGTGTCTTGGCTTGTTTATTCTACTTGAAACTAAGGCTCAAGCTTATATATCTGTGGTGGTTCCGCAGCTGCTTAACATTTGTTTAAAAAAATTACTTATATGTCTACCCCTTCCAATTACCCTTTATCTTCTAAATCCCCTTCTTTGCAAAAACACTTAAATGCCTTGCGTTCCACTGCTTCACTTTCTACCGACCATTCACAGTCTGCTTAATCCCTTACATTTAGACCTCAATGTGTGCTAATGCGCCTGGTCCTTAATAAGTAAACTTACAAGGGGACGCATATAGGCCGATGAACCTTTTGGATCGCATGGAGTATCCTAGTTATGTAATGACCAGTGACATCAGTAATCAATATAACCAATCAATTGCTACTCAGAGAATCATTAGTTATTAGATAATTATAACAACAATTCATGAATAACCACAACTAAAGCGTTTAACAATTTTTATTTCCCTATTAATTACAATTCTAATGCATTCGGTTAACCCAAACTTTATTCAATCAGACCAGAATTAGTTTATTAGCGACCACCAATAACACAATCTAATCAGAACTTGAGAAAACATGTGCTCAAAAGCTTCGGCAAAAGCCATCAAAGATGAATATTTTGACATTAATAGCTGAGTTCAGCAATCAGTTCGTCAATCATTTAGCACTGTCAGTGTCACCCAAAAGAACCCTACCTAACCCAGATTAGCATCAGCATGTGGGACTTCATGCGGAAACAATTTAGAAAACAATAATTTGGAAAACATCTAGATAGAAGAAAAACGATAAAACAGCGCAGTTGGTACCTAGAAGGAAAGGCACAAAGTTAATCAGTCACATTGTCATAGCTACCTATCCACGTAATGGATCAGCAACAAAGTCAGTCTTCGTCTTCAGGTCATCAGTAGATCAGCAACGCATCAGGCTCTTAAGAGCATGAGCCCAATGACAGAATCTCGAACCGCGTCTCTTGACGTAATCAGCATTCACCCCTCGCATCTGAGGTTTTAGACCCTTGTCATGACTTTTTATTAGTTTTTTAGCCCATCCCCTTAATTCCTAATTGGTCAATCAATTCTCCATGTGTGACGTTACCCAATACGTTTTATTCTACATATCTATGAGTTCTAATATTTCGTCTTTCTTAGTTTGTGAATTGGTCCCCTGTACGATGTCTTCATCATCCTGCTCTTCGGGTATCGAAAATGTTGCATGTTCCTCTTCAGTCAGTGTCTCTATTGTTCGAGTCCTGGGAAAGTACATTCAGCCTTCTCTACACATAATTGTATCAAATTGACTTTATCATCTCCTGTCCATAGGTACATTGCAGAAAATTCTAGCTAAGCACACAGTTCACGGTCAGTTCATATGCACCAGCAACTTTTACATTGTGCGTTTATTAATTCTGCTCAGGCATGAGGCCTGGCAAGTAGTTCACGACTTTGGCAAAGTTAGCTTCTACAATACAATGCAAAACATAAGTTATACATTTCAATATGGCACATTACTACATTATTATTACACATATTCTTTATTTCACAGTTTTTTAGTCATTTTAGTATAAATTTGTATAAGTGGCTACCACTCCCTGTGGGCACATTTTCAAATGAGCACATTATTTTCTCTACAATTAATTTCTCTATGAACTTTTTGTTAATCAAAACACATAAACATTCATTAATCATTTCTAATTAGCATATCTGCTTAAACATGTGTTTGAGTGCACTGAAAGCGCGATCTCCCGTGAGTGCGCTCTCTTTATTGTATAGGATGTGTGTAATGCCTGGGGTTTCTGAGGCCGTCCAGTACCGTTCTGTGGTGCTATGCCTTTATTATACTGACGGCGTGAGCCATTCAGTACTGACTGGTGGTGCTGTACCCCAGTACGTTGGAGACCACCACCGCAGTTCATTCGGGAGTGGAGGAAGAGAAGCTATGTTTGCGGACACGTGCACGGCCTTAAGGTTACCCACACTCCGCCACGCATGCGCGCATCTCTGTTTACAGCCAGTACTTTCTGAAAATAAATGGCAATCCTTTTATGCAGTAAATCGTTCCAAGGTCTGTCAGACTCTGGGCGCTGTACGTATGTTGTGAATCCCGAACGTTGGTTTACTTTTGTCACTTGCATGGCTTTGAACTTTTCCTTTTTGCTAGCGCTAATAAAAGGATGAAGAAGAGGGGAAAGGATAGTGCGCATAAAGTTTATAGGCTTTTAGAAATTGAGCTGTTTGAACTCCACTTGACTCTGTCCAAGGCACTGGCTTCCCATACCGCGCAAGACATAATAAACGTCCTTTTCCCCAGGCAGTTCCACTTACTAACGAAATAGGCTGTTGCGCTTCTGAAAAGTAAATTACTTTTCAGCTTACCAACTTCTTCGGGTTCGTGGCCTTCTGTCTTTTTAATCCTATTACTAACTTTTCATAGTGCATAAAATCTGTGTACCTAGATTGCATCCTTTATGCATCGTAACAATTCAGTCTGCACGTTTTATGACTGCCTGGTCTACTTTGAGTCATAAACCCTGGAGGCATTGCGTTAAACTACTCCGAGACAGAGGTCAAAGTGATGCAATATTCCATTTTATAAAGTAAACCCGGGTATATGCGTGATACATTTAACATTTCCCATTGTGATGCAATACTACACCGATTGCAGAGGGCCTGTGCCTTCTCTGCCCAGGCAGTGGTTTTCTAACGCTGCCATCATATTCTTTAGGGGTATATGTTTTTCAGACTGTGTAGCTCGAGCCTTGGTTTGCCAATAAATAGTGCAATGCAGTTACGTTTTATGCTTATAAAGAGACCTAGGACCGCCTACTTCTTTACGCATTTCTGTCACCTTAAGCTTCATTTATAATAAAGATGTTTATTTCGATTTTGTCTCCACTACTACGCCGAGTCATGGAACAAGTCTTCCAGTTCACCGATCATTGCTGCAAGTCTGAGCAGCAGTGCCACGAGTGGAGGACAATTTTTCCCCCCCAACAGTAGTGATCTTCATTTGAATGACTTGTTTTACACATATTAGGTGTGGGTGTCTGAATGGATGTACATGCGGCGTTGCCTAGCATAGAAAAGAAGTGTGAGACACCAGCCTGAGAGACATTTTTTGCCCGATCGGTCTCCCACCAGCGGCAAATCTCCAATATGAGTGGTAAAGCAGAAAGTGACAAAGCATGGTTAACTCCAGGATCAGAGATTGGGTGTTAGTCGGGTATGTTATCCTACCGATAGAAGAGAGCAGGGCTATTCTTGTCTTACCTTAATTAATGAACTGATTGTGGTTGATTGTACCTTTCTGAACTGTCCCAACGATGTGTAAGATAAAGTGATTGTACTCTGTGTTAGCAAAAGAGTGAACACTCGTCTTCTTCAACCACCTACTGGAAGGTGGTAGTTTCTTTTTCCTCGAGCTTCTGCAGACTAGAGAGGAGGTGCTAGGAAAGCCAGCAAAATAGACCCTTTAGGAAGTGTGGACAGTCTGGTTGGCCTGCCCGCATAAACCCCAGGCAGACAGAAGGGCATGTACTGTGGGATGGGCTGATCTAGGAAAACAAGGTACTCTCTCCAGAGCTCTTTATTGGATTTTGTCAAAATTACAGTCTATAAACACAACTTAGTGCCATAAATTGCATGTATTAACATATAAACTATGGCTCAGGACCAATTAGCTTTCCAGTAAAATAAACCATAAAACCTATTTTAAAATTAACATGAACAAGAGACATGGTCTGATTTTTCTTACAGACAACATTTCAAAAATAATTCGGTGTATGTAAGTGCATGTGCAGAACAATCACGGCATATAGAGCCACGAGAGGCAATCAAAGAGTTGGGAGAGAAAGGACATGCCAGTTCCTAGTTCTGATGACCTAGTAATGCACATCCTTACTAACTGTACAGTCGCCATTCGCATGACTATCGGTAGAGTGGAAGTATCACCTTCATTGGTCCCAGGCCTCTGATATCATTAATTAATTACATACTACTTTCACGGGTTACAGTTGATAATGTATCCATTTAAGGTGGGCGTTCATCCGTATTTGCCGCCAGTGTAGTCAAAATCACGTCCAAGCTAAAGTGTGCTACGCCTCCCCCAACCCCATGTGCTTGTCTTGACCTTGGCTCACTTCTCATTTGTCAGCTGTATCCTGTATTTGTTACCTACTCTGCCTTCCATGCTATTGCTATCTGTTCTTTTGCGATTGCAAATATTAGGGCAAGATCCACAAACCTATAAACATATCTAGTTTGTTTCGACCTCTGAACTTGACCACGCAAACATTAGTGGGCTTAGCACTATCCTTTTAATTGTGGGGACAAATATTTGCCAACAGCTGGAGCATTAGCCTCATTGCCGAGCTCCACAGACGTTTACACCTGCCAAAACGGTCGAAGCGAGCACCAGAGGAGAGTTGGGCTTGGCTTGCCTTGTAGGGTACCCTTATTGACTGCCCAAACCAGCTTGGAGCTGAAACTCGAGCTGTAGCTAAACACTTATGCTTTCTTTTTTACTTTTGGGTTTGGCTGTTTCGTGGCGGGTGTGATCAACATCGCTCCAGTCTAAGAGACCTACAGGAAGGCGGGGATCCATATCCGCATTCAGGTGCTCCAGACTCTAGCACAGTGGCAACCCGTGCACTTGAGCGAATTCAAGTGGCAAGCTCTGCACACTTGAGAGAAGCGAATCAGTGGCCCAAATGGATGTGGGGTGTGGTTTGTAAGACACCAGTTATCTTTTTTTAAGATCTTTAAAAGGAAGAGAAATGGATGGAGTCCAGAGAGGTGTTAGATGGTGATAGAATACTAGGTATTATTTTATATATTTCATGGGAATTCATTGAGGCTCTTAAGGGCTGTAAAGGTGAGTGCCTGGAAGTTATGATTTTAAATAACTTTTGTGGAATGCTTCATACTGTGTAGGTTTTATGACTCCCCTTCAGATTTGTGGGGCCATCTTGGGTTGGATAACGAGATTCAGAATTCAGGCACAGGATTAAGTTGTTGATGGGTGGTTATCCCGTAGAGCAGCAGTTTCTTAACCTTTATTCTGGGGGCCTGCAACGCCTACTCGTAGGGTCCGCAATGGCATGCAGAATTAAATATTAAGAGAGTAATAAAGTGTACGTAAAAAAAGAAGCAAAATATAAAGTTGAAAATTGTAAAACGTTCTGTAAATGTGGAGGGATTTGAAATTATAGGCTCAAAAATAAGTTGTATTTTCAGATTGATTCATGGGAGCAGTGCAAGTGCATCATACAGAATATAATATGGGTGATGGATGGCCTCAATGGAATTTAGAAAAGCTGCTACCTTCCCATTACATTTAAAATTTTATTTTTTTACGTTTGCTTGCAAATTAAGTATTGACACATTTGTGTATTTGTTTAATGAATGCATGTTTCTGTATTTTTGTGTATCATTTTGTGACTCAAATCATCAAAATTGCTTTAAGCTGGTGTCTGTGGCTTCCAGCAGTGACTCAGCGGGGGTCCCTAAATTCCAATTTTGATTCAGTGGGGGTTTGTGGATTCCTTTAATTGTTAAGTGGGATCTACAGAACTGAAAAGATTAAGAACCTCTGTCCTAGAACATTCTTGTGGGTTCTGATTGACTGCATAGGCACTTCAAGTTTTGATCTTTTCTGTGACTTTACTGAAAACCCTTTGGCACAGTGTATTCCCATTGTTAAGACGGAACCATGTGGAATTCTACATAAACAGTGCACACATATCTTAAATGACTTATGTTATATATGAATGTATGTCGGAACAACGCATGCTGGAACAACACATGCCTGAACAACGAGATTAGAACAACGACTGTGTAGTTACCACTAATGCCTTTACCATGAATGCCTTAACAAAGATTTTTCGTTGTAAAGGCATTCCTGGTAAAGGCATTAGTGATAGGCATGCATGGTTCCAGCATGCGTCCCCCATGCTCCCCACCCCACCCCTAAAAATTACTGCGACCACCGACCCCCTCCCCTAAAACCACGCCAACACCCCACCCTTTCCCCTAAAACTACCCCAACCCCCACCTCGTCCCTAAAATTACTGCAACCCCCACCCTACCCCCAAAACCTAAAACCCAAACCCCACCCCATCCCTGAAACCTAAAGTACCCCAACCCCAACCCCTAAAACCACCCTGCCCCTAAAACCTAAACCCTCCGAACCCCCCACGCTGCCCCTAAAATTACCCGACCCCCAACCCACCCCTAAAACCTAAATCCACCCAAACCCCCACCCCTAAAACAACCCCAACCCCCACCCCATCCCTAAAACCTAAATTACCCCAACCCCAACACCCCGCCCCTAAAACTACCCGAGCCCCCACCCCACAAACCTAAAACGACCCCCCCCAACCCACCCCTAAAACCACCCCAACCCCACCCCTAAAATTAACGCAACCCCTGCCCCTAAACCCTAAAACCAACCCCCACCCATAAAACCTAAACCACCCCACACCTAAAAACCTAAACCACCTCGCCCCTAAAACTAAAAATACCCGTCCCCTCCCTTCCCCGCCCTAAATCTAAACCGCCAGACGCCCCCTCCCCTAAAGCTAAAACCCCCACCCCGCCGCTAAAACTAAATATACCCCGACCCCCCGCCCCTAAAACCCCAACCCCCACCCCTGCCCCTAAGACTAAAAATACCCCGACCCCCACGCCCCGCACCTAAAACTAAAAATACCCCTCACTCTCCTGCCCCTAAACCGCCCGACGCTCCTCCCCTAAAACTAAAACCCCAACCCCCACCCCCAAAACTAAAACCCCAACTCCCCACCCCTGCCCCTAAAACTAAAAATACCCCGCCCCCCCACCCCTAAAACTAAAACCCAACCCCCACCCACTTACCTGACTCATTGCGTCATCCTCCTCAGCCGACTCCCTTGTTCTGTGCCTTAACCACGCATGTGCGTTGTTCAGCACATGCGTGGTTAAGGCACAAAACAACAAAGTCGTGTTTAACTAAAGCGTTGTTCCGCTTTCGTTGTCCACGACTTTGTTGTTCCGGAGTCGGCGTTCAGGGCGTGTATGTATATGTATGTATGTGTGTGTGTGTGTGTGTGTGTGTGTGTGTGTGTGTGTGTATATATATATATATATATATATATATATATATATATATATATATATATATATATCCAGGAGTGAAGTAAGATATGTATCTTAATCTGACCATTTAGGATGAGCATGGCAGTTGCAGTGGTACTAGTATGGGAACACATTGATGTGAGGATAACTAGAGCTTAAGACTACAAAATAATTATGTTTTTAGAAGACATTCATTCTTAGGGCTGTTCTTGAGCAATACGGGATAAAAAGAGGTAGAGTCTAATCTGACTCGAGAAACAGTTAAGGGTGCTTTGCCAAACTGCTGTGAATCCCATTAGTAGGGAGTTTCCTTGTTGGCGAAAGCATATGAATGATGCCTGAACGGCTTGTTTAAGTTCTTCTTTCTGAATGGAAGGTCCGATGGGCCACCGTCATCTTAATTGATATAAGGTTTTGTCGATTTGATCTATTCATCCTTGTTGAGTCTACTGTTTAGTGAGATGCTCATTGATTTGATGTGATGATTTTAGGAGAGAAATGTGGTTTATGCATGGTTTCATGACACTTGGCAGAAAGCTTTCTTAAGAGTCTGGCTTGTTGAGTCAAAACTCAATTTTCTGTTGGTTAGATTTTCCTCTGTGTTATCCGGTTTTGGAATTGGGTTAGGCAGTGTTTGACTTAGGCATCCACTGCTTATACAGTATGGATAAGGTTTGGTATCCTTGGCATATGGCTGATGAGAGAAGCCCAGTTAGTCTGTGAAATTCCTTAATTGTTCATGGTATAGGTTAAAGAGGATTGAGGCTGGTGTATCACAGTGGAATATTAGAATGTTTGTCAATTGTTGTGTCATTAGTTTTGACCATTTGGAAATGGTCCAGAAGTTAGGATTTGAACTACTGCAGAACTGCCTCTGCGTCCCTGAACGAAATTAAAGTGTATCACAAAAAATAGTGTGGCCAGTCATTTCACAGTTTTTAGTAGAGTAAAAGAGAAAGGGGGCAGGTATTATCTTTGTCTATGCCCTGTAGCGCATTTTGTGCTGTTACACTGATTATCATCTTTAGTATATTGTTTGGTTACTCTGCAACACTCTTCTCTTGGAGTTCTGCAGTGAAGGCTAGTCCCAATATATGGTGAGAGTTCTAATTAAAACGTGGGTGTTTTGTGGGAATTTAATGAATTTGTGGGGAACTAGCAGAGTTGAGATATGTTACTAGGGAGTCATTTGGCAGAAAGGAGCTTGTTTTAGAACTGAGAATATCTGGGGGAATGTGTTTGTGTCTCTAGAGAAAATATTGTTTTGGCTGTGTCAGGTGTTTGTTGTTTGAAGAGTATAATGAGGAAAGGGGCATCTATGTGGTTGGACTTTTCAGGCATGATAGTTCACCTGTTTCAATTAGGTTGAAGCACCAGTAGTATAGTCAACGTTGGCATCTTCATTCAGTGTTTGTTTCTGGCAATATTGATGTATGTTGTTTACTTAATGTAAGGAGGTGAATGTTGTGACCGTTTGGTAGGAATGGTCATCCTGTTGTAGGTAAAAAAAAAATAAAAAAAAACTTTAATAGCTAGTTGGTAACGTATTTAGACAGGCCTTCTACACCAGCAAGATGGGGTAATAGTAAATTGGGTTTTTAGGGTGTCCCACGAGGAATTGTAGTTTGTAAACATTGGAAGGTGGGATTATATTGCATGTGAAACATCTTGCAATAGTTGTAGTGTCTGAATAATTGCAACACCCCTGTGTTCTTTGTTTTCCGTGTCACAACTGAAGATGTTCCAGCCAGTAGACCGGATGGTTTCATTGAAGTGCTGGGAATAGTTTGAAAACCAGCTGTCAGCCAGCAAGAGTTTGTTTATTTGTTTGTCCAATATGACTGCCGAGATGTTGTTAGCATTCACCATAGCCAGACCACTGGTATGTAGTATACACAAAAGTTCCACAATTTGTATGGTAGGCAGCTGGGTCAAATTCAGGACCAACTTGGATTGGATTGGAATGAGGTTTCCGAAGCATGCTGATAATTTTTTGTGCAGTGGTTTTATCTTCTAGTTTACAGTTATATTCTTTAACCTATTATGATTAACAAGATATCATTGGTGTGGAAGTCTCTTGTTCTGTGCCAAAGATCAGGATTAGATATCATTACAATCACATAGGGGAGCTTGTTTGTAGATTAGTCCCAAAATGTACTAATAGTTTGGGTGTGAACTTTGTTGGTTATGCACCCAGATTCAGGAGTTGAGACCTTAGGGTAAGATAATTGAGAGTCTGAAGGGTATGGCTAATGGTGTTGTTTGTTAGCTAGAGCTTAATTTGCCTTGGTTTGGGCTTGTATGAGGCTACACAGGTCTTCAATGAAGCTTGTGATTTGAAGAGTATGGGGAAAAGTTAATATAGAAGGCAGTGTGTCCGTTAGAGGTTGCTTTTAGTTTCAGGTTTCACACATTCATGTTAGAGTTGGATTGATATAGGCTGTGGGCGAATGATCTTGTCTTATATTTGTGTTTATGCCTCAGGTAGGATGAGACAACTGATGATGACCTTGATGTATAAGGGCAAAGGTTGACTTGGGCAAGAATTTATGGTCGTCACTGATTTTGTGGAACCTTGCTGGGCAGCGCTTTTATTAATCCTTATATTAGATTTGAATGTTGTGTTGTCTTTATGACATGTTTGTATCGTGGGACCTTTATTCCCATTGATAGAATTTGTGTTCATATGTTCTGTCTCACATGGTGAACTTCTTCACCATTCACTGTAAAAGTATGTGTGCCAGTTTGTTTTGTGCTGTGTGTTGGGGTACCTATAGAATTAATTGTGAATGCAGTTTGGTCTGCCTGCTTTGTATTGTATGTTGATGTTCCTTTAGTATTTGTGAGATAACGTTTGGGTTCTCTTATCACTAACCTAGCTTCTTAGCTTAGAAGAAGGATTTGAACATTTATGTGGGCACTTGTCAAGAGGATTCGAGCAAAGTGGATGTAGTGGTGAAACTGGAGATTTATAAAGAGGACCTCGTAGGTTTGCCATTGTCATAGTTCCTTAAAGGAGAGTGCCATTTTCTGAGTTTTGAATGCTGTGGCTTTTTTTTAACCAGAAGTAATCAATGTATGAGTTGCACTTGTTCAGGCTTCAGTGTTGGAGATGAAATAGAGCAGATGAGTCATTATTACTGTTTTATGATAACCTGTTCAGTGCTTCAGTCCGTCAAACATAGGACGGACTCATACGACAGAAATAAGAAACTATTGTGAACAGGCCGAAACACCTGGAAATTGAGACAAACCATGTTATTGCATGCACACTTTTGGTATCTGTGCAGTAAAAATGAAACAAACCTCAAAATAACTTGCCAGCGTGCAAAGTAGTTCAACACTTGTACCAACAATTCACAGATAAACAAGGGTGTCCTCTTGCTTTTCCCTAAAACAACCGAGATCCTTTCCGTGGACTTTGACCTGTTAACACGAACTGAACAAAACAAAACACTCTCCCTTAATTTGAAGAAAAGAACTCTTAGACCTGACCCATTAACTCGGGTGCTAAGACATTGGCGATCATTTAAAAATGTAGCTCATCACTTGAGTAAATTCCTTTACCATGTTAAGCAATTACATGTTATAGTATTGTCTAACGCGATAAGACACAGTGGTGCATACATGCGAAAAACATCTACTTTCTCTTGGTCTCTTTCATATAGTTTACATTTATTGAATATTTGCAGGGGGAGTGCCCATACGTGAAGGATGCTGCCCTTGATGGGTGGCAGGGGGAGGAGGGTGTAGCATTGCATCCGTTATTGTATATGGTTCAGTGTCCACACTAGAGCAGCAGAGAAACAACACAAAGGAATGGTCATACTTTCAGCCATCCATGTATATACCCTGAGGGTCCACCAAGGAGTGGCAGGGAGCAACCTGTAGGACTGGATCCAACCCATAATATATTCTCACAGGAGTCCACTGTGAAGCAACAGAGGAGCACTTATTATGCGCTCAGCCATAGCATATGCCTGAAAGGTTCAGCAAGGTTAGGTGGGGCAACCCATGGGAATGGATGCTAAAATGTAGCTGTTCTATTTTGTGACAGCTCCACTATCATCCAACCAGTATACAGCAAACAATAGCATCTTGTCTAAAGAGGCCACAGAGGAAGGGTAGAGGAGTAACACATAAGACTGGTCTTCCTAATCTTGCATGCCAGGAGCAACAGTCGAGCAACTCTTATAATGAACATAAATCAAACAGCCATGCTATACGTTCTGAGGGGTCCACTCAAAGGTGGCAAAGGAGAAACTGTTTGGAATAGGCAGTGTACAACCAGACTTGGTATATGCTGTGAGGTGTCCTCTGATGAGAGGCAACTGAACAGTTTAGAGGGCTGGGTGTTCTAGAACCTGATGTGCTGTACAGGCTGCAGAGACTGTCCTTATTCCCACCCTCCTCCCCTCACACACTTTGCTGGAGCAGCCCATAGGATTAAGCACTTCAATTAGAGCTACACATAGTGGTAATGGTTTAAAGAGTTTAAAGAGTTCATCCTGGAATGGCAAGGGAGAACCGGAGGAGAAAACAGAAATCATTTGGTCATGAGTCTATAGGAACTGCTTTGTCATTGGTCCCTGGAGTCTCTTGGATGTGTACTCCTCATAACCAGTTGATGTGAGTCAATCAGTCATGATTGGTATAGCGCAACTTGTCACCTGCGAGGGTATCCAGGCACTGTGATCCAAGCTGCTTGAAGACATCAGTTGGATAGCCATGTATTGAGTGCCCTTCTGAACTCCTGAAGAGAGGGTAAAGTCCGGAAAAGGAGGGGGAGGCTGTTTCAGGACTGCACGGTGAGGTAGGAGAAGGCGCATCCTCCACTTTTGCTTCTGTGGATGTGGGGGATGTGGGCACAGGAGGCAGAATGCACAAGTCTGGGGGCTTGGTGAAAGCTCAGATGGTGGTTCATGTAGGTTGGTCCTTGGTTGTGAAGGACTTTGTAAGCACAAGTCACAATCTTGAATTGGCATCTTTTGTGGATGGGCAGCCAGTGGAGTTTATTAAAGTGAGGGATGATATGGGGCCTTGAGTGACGTGAAAGGAATTCATTTAAACTCAATAGAAAGAGGGTAAGGGCTTGATTCCTGAGAGATTAAAGGTTGGGATGAATAGGGCAGGAACTCTGTCTCTAAGAGGCCAAAGCAGTCACCCCAGGATGCCACCATTAATCTCACTGCCTCTTATCTGGACTCTAATGCTAGATGCCCTGAAATCAAAGACATAAAGGTGGATATGGTGGCAAATGCAGGGACGTAGTTTCAGTTGCTGCTGCAGGTACAGAGACACCGGAGCCCGGATGGGGCCCACGCAACCCTGATTACTGTTGTATTTCAGAGTTCAAACAGCCACTTCAGGGTCCCATTTCCTTCCTTGCACTAGGGCGCATGACACACTGGCTACGCCACTTCCATCATAGAGTTATGATAGGAGGGTTAGAGAAGGAGGCCTGTGATAATTTGAACATTTCTCTACATAAACATTCTGTTGTTGCTATACGTGTTGATATTTATGTTTACTTCCCTTAAGCAACCAGGCATGTGGGATTGGTCACGAGCACTGCACCCCGTTCACCTCTTCACTTTTGGTGCACCCTACCAGAAACTTTTGAGGTGTATATTCTGCTAATATATGCTTAAATTCAGCTCAATTCCAATATAAGATTTACAACTTTCCTCGTGACACCTTGTTTGTTATCGTCGAGCAGAGGATTAATTCCTATGTTGCAAGGTATGCTATAGGCGAATCGTTCCCATATCAACAGCATGTCCTTCCTCAAAGGAACTTTTCACTGAGTCAATTTAATTTATTAATCTACATCACACTCATGCACAGCTCAACACCATTGGTTACAACAGCGCACTCCATTCCTCACATCTTACCTCCGAACAAGTGCTTTAAATGGGCAGGTACTTGGTACTGAGTACCTACTTCTTTAATTTGAAAAGGAGAGTACCTGCACTTCTCAGGACCAAACAGGTACACTAAAAAGTGAGTAGCTGCATTTTGTTATTTCCACTTAAAGCACTGTTTGGAACCATACCACACCCACATGTGCAGCATATCCCTTTTACCTACATAGGTAGCAAAAGGAACCGTTGCTCAGCACCGCCTGCAAATCAGTGAACGAAAACTCAACTCAATTGCTGTCTACACCCTCCCCTCACACACAGGAAATTAAACCAGACCACAGAGGAGCAGCTCATCAACGCCCTCAGCAATTCACGACCTCCCGACACAAAAGATGCCAACACCACAGCACCCAACCTCCGCCAGTGGATCGATGTTTGCGCCAACACCCTAGCTCCACTCTTAATGACCACAGGGAAACACACCATCAAGAAAGCCAGCTGGTTCACCCTGGCACTTCAGAAATCGAAGCGCACCTGCAGGAAACTGGAGAAAAAATGGAGGAACAGCAAATCTCCAGAGGACCTTGCAGCCTTCAAATCTGCCACAAGATCTCACCATGACCTCACCAGATCCACCAGAAAAACTGCCCTGCAGGACCGCATCAACACCACCACTCACAACACAAAATAACTTTTCACCGTCTTCAAAGAATTCGCCAAACCACAAGCTGAGGCCACTAACATCCCTCCATCCCAGGACCTCTGCAACAGACTAGCCTCCTTATTCCATCGGAAAACCACGGATATCTACGACAGCTTTGGACTCCAAACTCACCAACAATGCCCTAACCCGGATCCACTGAACCTCCACTGTTCCTGCATGCCAGGCCCCCTCCCTCACGATGGGCGAGACTCACTCCATAATGAGCAGCATCCACTCTGGAGCTCCCACCAACCCTTGCCTCCACTACATCCTCAACAAGGCCAGTGCCTTGTTCTCACTCAAGCTCCTCAAGATCATTAATTGCTCCTTGGAGTCAGCCACTTTCTCGAGGACTGGAAGCATGCAGAGATCCACCCGCTCTTTAAGAAACCCACAGCTGACCCCACGGATCTCAAGAACTACCGTGCCATCTCGCTGCTGCCTTTCCCAGCCAAGGTTGATGAAAAAGCAATCAACGCTCAGCTGTGCCAACACATAGAGGACAACAACATGCTGGACATCTCCCAATCAGGATTCAGAACTAATCATGGCACTGAGGCTGCCCTGCTTGCCTCCACACATGAAATCTGCTCTCTCCTCGACTGCGGCCAAACAGCAGCCCTCATCCTACGTGACCTATTGGCCTCCTTTGATACAATGTCCCACTGCTTCCTATGTGCCAGATTCCACTCAGCAGTCATACACGGCAAGGCCCTTCGATGGGTACATTCCTTTCTGACAGGCAGAACACAGAGAGTCAGACTCCCGCCACACCTGTCAGAACCTGCAGAGATCAGCTGTAGAGTACCCGACTGATCCTCGTTGACTCCCACGCTGTTCAACATCTACATGGCCCCCCTCGTCAGAAACTATGGACTGAACATCGTCTCCTATGTCAGTGACACCCAGCTGATCATCTCCCTGACTGAAAACCCAGCAACGGCCAAGAAGAACTTCCAGGACAGGATGGAAGCAGTTGCCACCTGGATGAGGGAGAGCTGCCTTAAGCTAAACTCCGACAAGATCGAAATCCTCATCCTGGGACTCCCCCTCCTCAACCTGGGATGTCTCCTGGTGGCCCTCAACACTTGGCAGGCCCTCCACCCCTACAGACCACGCACACAACCTCGGCCTCGTCCTTGACTCAGCGCTCACCATGACGAGACAGGTCAACTCTGTCGCCTCCACCTGTGTCCACACCGTCTGACTCCTACAGAAGATCTTCAGACGGATCCTAAGCGACTGCCGCAAAACCGTGACCCACGCCCTGATCACCAGCAGACTTGACTATGGCAACACCCTCTATGCCGGAACCACCAAGAAGAACCTGAGCAAGTTGCAACAAACCCAGAATGCATTCGCCAGACTCATCCTGAACATCCCCTGCCGAGACCACATCACAGGATACCTGAGAGATCTCCACTGGCTCCCCACCGAGAAGAGGATCAACTTCAAGCACTTCTTATTGGGCCCTCCACGACCTTGGACACAGCTATCCCAGCCACTGCATCACCTTTTACTGCCCTGCCAGACCTCTCCCCTCCTCCTAGCAATCGCTCGCCACTGTATCACGTAAGGAAGTCCCCGGCTGGAGGGAGATCATTCACCTACCTTGCAGCAAAATGTTGGAACACCTTACCTCTCCACCTCAGACAGCCGTGATTGCTACCTCAATTCAGGAAGGACTTCAAGACCTGGCTCTTTGACTGAACCCTGCAGACCTACCCCACAGCACCTTGAGACCCTATGGGTGAGTAGCGCACTTTAAAAAAGTTGAGTGATTGTGTTGTATGAATCTACAACTGACACGCAACCATGTGTGTAGCGCAAACAATAGAGGAAAACATCAAACATTCCGATCGATGGAAAACTGATAAAACACAGACACACCTGCCCACGTTTTTGGTGCATTCTGGTTAATAAGTAATCCCAGACGCAAGCTCTGTTTAAGTGCTTGTACCACAACTCGGTGAATTTACTCGAAATGCACAACACGCTACATTCGAAAGGAACGTAGCAATTCTATTTCTAAAAGCATTAATGTGTGTATAACTACGCAACCTTGCGATCATAGGAAATAAGAATTTACGAAGGACAACTCTTTTCAGGGTGAAAGAATGCTCCGAAATCTCGGCGAATATATAACTCCTGCATTTCAGACAGATTTATGTTCGGCACTGTGTGTTCTTTGTAAACCAGCCAATTTTGCCTTTCTGCTGCAGTACTTTCGTAAATCATTGCGCAATGCACATCCCAATACCACTGTAATAATTTTCATTGTTTAATTGATGGGTTTGCAGTGGCGTCAGCAGCAGGTCTTGTGCAAGCTGCTTGTGTTTTATTATCGGCTTGTGCTTCACCAGAAGAGCCAATCCTACAGGACATTTCCAGGCATACCACTTATTGTTCAGTGCACCTGAACCTGCATTTTATCTGGAACATATTGATGCGTGCAGCAAGTATGCTCATCACGGGCCTAACAACGCTGGAGTCTCTACTGGGCTCTTTGAAGAACATCTTTTTCCGCAACTACCTAACCAATTCTCTATTAACACATATTACATTCTTGCAAGTATTGGACGTATTATAAGTAATTATTCTAAGGCACTCTTTATCCATGACAGTTTTAGTTTGACAGACATAGTTTAGAAGAGCAAGTTGCGCGTTTACTCTTTTAACAGCGCAACAGCCCCCAATGGTAGAAATCCTCAAAGTTCATTAGTACTAGTACTTCGAAGCCTTTGCATCGCGAAACAGGTTTCAGGAAACGCATGTATCGCTGGAGCAAGGGCGACACCTAGCGGCCCGCTGCAATGAACACGGACTTCTTCCACACCATCGTGCATTTAGTTATTGTTTTCGCTTGAGAAATACATCGAAAATCTTTTCGTGCCTTCTTTCGGCCTTTATTGTTTATCCGATGAAATACCCTCCGATGTATAGAATCACCAGGATGTTGCGAGTAACAGAGGAACGAGACTTATTTCCTTTTCAAGGTAACTTTGAACATCCTTTTAACATTCCTAGATGGCATTTATTTTAGTGTTTATAATACAGCTCTACGCCGTCCCCCTTTACCAAAAACTCCTAAATACTTGGGGCCTCATTACAACCCTAGCGGTTGTAGTGACAGTTGGACTGCTAGATTATGACCGTGGCGGTAGCGCCATGATTGGACCGCAAGCACCGCCAGTTTTCCTCCATAAGGAGGGACTGTCTGTCCTAATCTGCCTGGGCTGCGCTGTAACTGCTGGTGGAGACGGGGTGAAGTAGGCCCCAGGGGGGAAAACTCTTAATGGGGCCCAGGGAAGGCAGCCACATTGGGTGCAACCTGACCATCTGAACTTCAGCAGACGGCCTTTTCGGTCCTCCGAAGTCATAGTCGATGTAGGAAAGTACCATCTTGCCTGGCATGTTACCCCCATATTTCACTGTATATATGTTGTTTTAGTCCTTGTGTCACTGGGACCCTGCCAGGCAGGGCCCCAGTGATCATAGTATGTGCCCTGTGTGTGTTCCCTGTGTGGTGCCTAACTGTATCACTGAGGCTCTGCTAACCAGAACCTCAGTGTTTATGCTCTCTCTGCTTTCCAAATTTGTCACTAACAGGCTAGTGACTACATTTACCAATTCGCATTGGCATACTGGTACACCCATATAATTCCCTTGTATATGGTACTGAGGTACCCAGGGTATTGGGGTTCCAGGAGATCCCTGTGGGCTGCAGAATTTCTTTTGCCACCCATAGGGAGCTCTGACAATTCTTACACAGGCCAGCCACTGCAGCCTGAGTGAAATAACGTCCACGTTATTTCACAGCCATTTACCACTGCACATAAGTAACTTATAAGTCACCTATATGTCTATACTTCACTTAGTGAAGGTTGGGTGCCAAGTTACTTAGTGTGTGGGCACCCTGGCACTAGCCAAGGTACCCCCACATCGTTCAGGGCAAATTCCCCGGACTTTGTGAGTGCGGGGACACCATTACACGTGTGCACCATATATAGGTCACTACCTATGTATAGCGTCACAATGGTAACTCCGAACATGGGCGAGTAACATGTCTAATATCATGGAATTGTCACCCCAATACCATTCTGGTATTGGGGGTGACAATTCCATGATCCCCCGGGTCTCTAGCACAGAACCCGGGTACTGCCAAACTGCCTTTCTGGGGTTTCCACTTCAGCTGCTGCTGCCAACCCCTCAGACAGGATTCTGCCCTCCTGGGGTCCAGGCAGCCCTGGCCCAGGAAGGCAGAACAAAGGATTTCCTCTGAGAGAGGGTGTTACACTCTCACCCTTTGGAAATAGGTGTGAAGGGCCAGGGAGGAGTAGCCTCCCCCCGCCTCTGGAAAATGCTTTGATGGGCACAGATGGTGCCCATCTCTGCATAAGCCAGTCTACTCCGGTTCAGGGATCCCCCAGCCCTGCTCTGGCGCGAAACTGGACAAGGGCAGTGACCACTCCCCTGACCTGTACCTCCCAGGGGAGGTGCCCAGAGCTCCTCTAGTGTGTCCCAGACCTCTGCCATCTTGGAAACAGAGGTGTTGGGGTCACACTGGACTGCTCTGAGTGGCCAGTGCCAGCAGGTGACGTCAGAGACCCACTCTGATAGGCTCTTACCTTTTTTGGTAGCCAATCCTCCTTTCTTGGTAGCCAAACCTCCTTTTCTGGCTATTTAGGGTCTCTGCTGTGGGGAATTCTTCAGATAACGAATGCAAGAGCTCACCAGAGTTCCTCTGCATCTCCCTCTTTGACTTCTACCAAGGATCGACCGCTGACTGCTCCAGGACACCTGCAAAACCGCAACAAAGTAGCAAGACGACTACCAGCAACATTGTAGCGCCTAATCCTGCCGTCTTTCTCGACTGTTTCCAGGTGGTGCATGCTCTGGGGGTAGCCTGCCTTCACCCTGCACCCGAAGCTCCGAAGAAGTCTCAAGTGGGTCGACGGAATCTTCCCCCTGCTAACGCAGGCACCAAAAGACTGCATCACTGGTCCTCTGGGTCCCCATCCTGACGAACGTGGTCCCTGGAACACAGCAACTCTGTCCAAGTGACACCCACAGTCCAGTGACTCTTCAGTCCAAGTTTGGTGGAGGTAAGTCCTTGCCTCCCCACGCTAGACTGCAGAGCTGTGTACTGCGTGATTTGCAGCTGCTCCGGCTCCTGTGCATTCTTTCAGGATTTCCTTTGTGCACAGCCTAGCCTGGGTCCCCAGCGCTCCGTCCTGTAGTGCACAACCCTCTGAGTTGGCCTCCGACGTCGTGGGACCCTCTTTTGTAACTGCGCGTGGACTCCGGTTCACAAATCTTCTAAGTGCCTGTTGGGGTACTTCTGCGGGTGCTGCCTGCTTCTGTGAGGGCTCTCTGAGTTGCTGAGCGCCCCCTCTGTCTCCTCCTCCAAAAGGCGACATCCTGGTCCTTCCTGGTCCTCCGCAGCACCCAAAAACCTCTACCGTGACCCTTGCATCTAGCAAGGCTTGTTTGCGGTATTTCTGCGTGGGAACACCTCTGCAAGCTTCATTGCGACGTGGGACATCTGTCTTCCAAAGGAGAAGTTCCTAGTCCTCTTCTTTCTTGCAGAACTCCAAGCTTCTTCCATCCGGAGGCAGCTTCCTTGCACCTTCATCCGGGGTTTCCTGGGCTCCTGCCCCCCCCCCCCCCCCCCCCAGACACTGTTGCGACTATTGGACTTGGTCTCCTTGCCTTGCAGGTCCTCAGGTCCGGAAATCCGTTGTCAGTGCACTGCTGGTGTTTGTTTTTCTTGCAGAATCCCCCTATTACGACTATTGTGCTCTTTTGGGGTAGTAGGTGTACTTTACTCCTACTTTTCAGGGTCTTGGGGTGGGGTATCTCGGAAACCCTGACTGTTTTCTTACAGTCCCAGGGACCCTCTACAAGCTCCCATAGGTCTGGGGTCCATTCGTGATTCACATTCCACTTTTGGGGTATATGGTTTGTGTTGCCCTAGACCTATGTTTGCCTATTGCAACCTATTGTAATTCTACACTGTTTGCATTACTTTTCTGACTCTTACTTACCTGATTTTGGTTTGTGTACATATAACTTGTGTATATTACTTACCTTCTTACTGAGGGTACTCACTGAGATACTTGTGGCATATTGTTATAAAAATAAAGTACCTTTATTTTTAGTAACTCTGTGTATTGTGTTTTCTTATGATATTGTGCATATGATATACGTGGTGTAGTAGGAGCTTTGCATGTCTCCTAGTTCAGCCTAAGCTGCTTTGCCATAGCTACCTTCTATCAGCCTAAGCTGCTAGAAACACCTCTATTCTATTAATAAGGGATAACTGGACCTGGCACAAGGTGTACCTTTGGTACCCGCTACAAGCCAGGCCAGCCTCCTACAGTCGACCCCTTGGTCTCTTGCAATTTCATATAGCAGAGATAAAGTAGTTGCTGATACGTTGAATAAATGGGGGAACCGTGGTCCGCTACACACCAATGAGCAGCTAGTAATGTTTTGCAAAAATATTTTACATGCACAGTAAGAAAAGTGACCCTAAAATAATGCTGCAGTTCAGAATGTGTGGTAGCATGCAGATATCCACTTTTGTCTAATTACCTCTTGCAGTGCCATAAACACATTTCCATTTAGATCTCCTGTCTACTACGAACTGTTCACTTCCACCGAAAAATAGTTCTGGAGAGCTGAAAAGCTAGTTCATCTTTTTAGAATTTAACAGCAGTGGAACTCTTTTTGGTGGGACCTGCCCTTCACACTGCTGGCACCGGGAATTATAATGTCATGAGATCGTAGCGCAGTGGGGAGGTAATGTTCTTATTCAAATGACTAGTGATGACTCAGTTCTGTTTCAGGAATATTATCGACAGATTTTAATCCATGTACTGTATGTTACTTGTTTGTGAGCACGATTTTAAACCAGGCATGGGGGAACATTAAATTGACTCCGGCTGAATTTCGCATGACAATTGTTATGCGTGTTGGCTGAAATTATACCATTGATTGTACTGCCGTTTTGGCAAAATTATATTGTTCACTGTAATTTATTTTCGTTTTTTTTTGTAAGCGTGAAGTGCATCAAATTTTCACAAGGATGCGTTTCATGTTAAAATATAGCGCTACAGTACAGATTTGCATTTTGTGTAATGTATAATTTCACGTAATTTTTCTGAAATGTCACCAAATTATGCGAAAGTAAATAACAGGAATTTTGCACACCCTTATTTTAAACCAGAGTATGATTGTTTCTTTTATGTAACAGCGCTGAATGAATTTATTTACAGACTATTAAAAGCGATTTTCCTATGCAAAGGATAAAACAATCCTCTTATTGAGAAGTGGCTTTGTTGACCCTGTTGAACTGCATTCTTAGGTCGATGTGAGAACCACCTCCTCCATTTGAACTCGACATGCTTCTGTATTTTTCGTGGAGGACATGCTTGCTTTTAAAAGGGTTTATACGGTATTGAAAGCCTTCTTTTTAGTCATTCGCACACGTGCAGCATTGAAAACCTGCAGTAAAATACATGTTTGGAATTGTTTCCATTAGGAATGTTTCATACTCAAAAAGAAAATGCATTTTCTAAGAAGAAATGGACGTGATTGTGGTACCTTGACTGCTGGGAGACTTGTGCGCCTTGCCTTTTTGCCAGAAAAGAGCTTGGAACACAGTAGAAGTGGACACATTGAAAGTATTTTGAAACATTAACACTTATTTTTCCGCTCATGGAGTGTAATACCATTAGCTAAAATGTACTTATCAATGTTGGGTCAGATCTGTATCGACTGCTTCTGAAAAATACATCGCTATGGGGCATAGGTACACTCTGAACGTGTTCTAACCAGAACAGTGCTACACGGCATCTTTTCTGGCCTTGCACTATGCACAGTCCACATTTTGGGGTTGTGTGGCCTGCGTGGTGGTCGGTGAGAGGCGCCCAGTGATTGGAGAACCCGCAGTTGTAAAGTTGGCAATTTAGCCTGAAAAAAACTGGAACTGCTTTAAAAATTATGTAACAAATTCTACCGATTGATGCTTTCGTGTGTAAAATGAGGTTGAATCCATTATGTTTGTATTCTCTTGAATCAAGGTAGATGTGAATACGTAAGAGCGCACACTATATCATACATAAAGCGAAATACAGCTGTTTTGACTGTTCTCTGATATACATTTAATTTTTTACTGGTCTTTCACTGATTGTTAGCTGCATTTTTGTGATTTCCCCCCCCCCCCCTTCAACTGCTTACATCTACGCAAGGTGTGAGTTTTTTGCAAGTCACTGGCTCCCCTCATTCTGCGTGTATTTTGTTTCATGCTGCCACTCTGCCTCCTGTACCGAAGAGAATCACGTGACCACTGCTACATCTACCCGCCTGCTCAGAGTAAGCCTTGGAAGCACATCGTTGAATGCTCTGCGTCGAGGGCAGCCTGTCTACCCTTCTCGGACTCCCCACATCCAGTCCCTTCATCAGGAGTCTTTCCACCACCTTCATGCCTTTTCAACATAAACCCAGGAGTTCCAAACGCCCAGTCGCAGAATTACCCACCTTGCCTCCCTGTGCTCATCAACTCACTCTTCTCAAACATTTACCTTATACTGTTCATCTTGTGTTAGTCAAAACCTCGGCATCAGGGGCCTTACCTCAACTTCATCTTCTCTCTTTAATTAGATCATTCCTTATGCCTAAAACATCTTCTATGTCCCCGCTCAATCAAAACAAGGATAGTGCATTTGCCCTAATCCACAAACTCGCCAGCCTGAAACCCACTTGCCTTCACATCCCTCAGTTTCAAATGCTTTTCTGCAGACCCTTCTGTCTTACATAACACACAACAATCCCCACATTGTTTATCGGCTGCCAGAATACAATATCTCTGATTTTTTTCTCACCCTCTGATTTTATTGGCTGAGCATCCATCTGCAACACATTTAACGTGTACCTAGGTGACTTTGTTTTCCTTGATTCACACAACACCCAATAGGTGAGACGCCCAATTTAATATAACATTTACACTTCCATCCTCCACCCGCATGCTGGGCATTAACCTTGAGCTCATATTATCAAACATCCTGTTGCTCACCACACATACAGCTTGACTGATCACTGTCGTAAATCATTTTTACTCCAATCTTCCCAACTGCCTCACAAAGGACAACCTAAGCATATCACAATTTATTCTGGTCCTTTAAAAACCCTCTGTATTTTTTATCCGTCCAGCATTCCCTGCCCTTCTCCACTTTCATGAATCTGGGGATGCCGGCATCCTCCTGGAAATACTAATCTTTTGTCTTCAGCCTCTTACTGAACTGCGTTCACCACAGTGCTCCAGAAAAGTTCAACTGAAATATGACGCTGCAGTTTGTTCCACTGGTCTAGACACTTTCAAATGTAGCATCAGAAAACTTAAGCAGCTAAAGTGCATGATGACCTCCTTATCCTCAAATTTTTGCACTATGCATGCAGGGTTGCCTCCTACGCGCCAAATGAGAAAGCTACAGTGAAACTAAACCATAAACAAAGCCTTCTTTAAAGAAGCAAAGCAGTGTACCAATTTTGCCCCTCCCTAATCTCCACCATAATTTCACAGTCAACGAGAAAGCAACCAGCATCTCTGACTTCTTCACTCTTAAAATTGAAGCAATATGTAGTCACGCCAGTGTTTCAATTTCTCAAAATTTGACAGCTTTCCACATCCCACATTGAAATCTCCTCACAACAGTCATTCTGCTCTCTTCCTTGAGACAGCCTACCTAATTTCTTCTATCCCTCAATTCCCACATTGAAGAAATTCTGCATCATCAAATCCTTAACCTGTGCCCTTCTTCCATGCCTGCTTTCCTGTCTTACGTTTCATCCCTTTCTCAATGTTTTCTGCCACCTTTCTGTCTGCTTGATTTTCTTAGTATTAATTTGGCCTTCCTGTTACATGTTTCTATGAGGTTCATTGTGTTTTGTAGACCTGTAGCAGTTCTGTCTATAATCAATATGCCCTCGTGGTACTGGAGCACTGAAGCTTGCAGGTCACCAAGTTTAGAATAAGATGGCTGACATCAGGCTCTCATGGCCACTATACATAGATTAAATAGTAGTGGAGTCTGCAAGCAAACCTGCTTCAGTAACTGATTGGCCACAATCTTTCTAGTCAATCTGGAACTATCTCGTATTTTATTTGGACCCATGTATTCCAGTACTACCTTTGTATTGCTGTCATAAGTTATCTCCTGATTTCTTTAATAATACTCATTTCTGCCTGAGGGGAGATCTGTTAACTTTATTTCACGGCATTTAGTCAAGGAAACAGGTATATAATCCTGTTTCCAGGCATCCAGCCGCTCTCTGGCTCAAGATGTCAAATCAAAGGAGTTTTTCTGGGTCTCGCACCTTCGCCAGAGATCATTTTGGTAACATGTTAGATAATTTGTCCTGTTTCAACAATCTTCCAACTCTTCTAGCAATGTTTTGTCATAACTTGGACTCACAATCCAACAGTGCATTGAACCTCTAATGTCTAGGATTTGCTGCATTATCTATGTTGAAAAGGGGGTAGGGCATCGTCTCAGCGATGGATGTAACCTCTAGACATTTTGTAAACAAGGCTAATTACTGTATTTAGAAACTCTGATCTTTTTCTTGATGTTGATTACGACTCCGTTTTGGTCCTTTGGTACCCGAATTTCTGTCTAAACTAATTAAACAGATGTGTTCTGAGAAATGACGGTTTTTAAAAGAGTGGCATCAGATAATGGGAATGTTTCTACCACGTGGCCAGCGTAAGGGCTATTAGGGTTTTATACTCAGTTTCAAGGTTGAACTTGATGATTTCAGTTCTGTCTAAATTATTCAGTGAATCCCACAATCTTTTTACTGCTTATTCCCTGCCATTTACAATACTTTAGCGCACTTTTTTTCATAAAATACCCATTTTGATACCCAGACATCTTTTTAATATGCCTCTTTCGTTGCCCTTACTTCACAGTACTCCTTTCCTTGATAATGTACTTTATTTGTTCCAGTTTATTAACAATTTGTAACTTCTTAATTTTCACCTCGTTAGTAAATTAACTAAGTCTAGAATTTACTTTGGCGTCTTTCTGTTTTTTTACATCCATTTATAGCCAATAGGTTGGATGTATATGCATCACAGTTTCTGTCTATCACAACTGAAATGATGTTGGACAATTCAGTGGAGTGAAACATTAAAGAGTGAACACATTCAGCTTTTCAATTGAAGCACGTCTGACCTTTTGTCCTTTGCCGCCTTGTGGGCTTACTGCTGCAAAACCTTCGAGTGCACGCATTTTATTAGACCCTATACGGTTACTGGTTTGAAAGCCACAGAGGCAGACGAGGGAAGGAGTCAGTGTACAGAGAAAACCCCATTTTACTTGAAAGCTGTGTGAGGAGGGAAATCTTGGGCTGAATGGCCATTTAGAGATTTAAGAGAGTGCACTTAATTCCCTCAACGATATATTTCTGTACAAAATTAGTACTCCTTTCCAGTACGTTTCAATCCAAACCTACCACATCCCGACCCCACGTTTAATGTGCTTAAATCAGTCTAATCGAATTTGTTCGAGTTATAGATGGCTTTGAAGACCTTTTTTGGATCACTTCTTTATTTGAATGCAACAGGAAATAGGCCTTTAATCATCGTAACAGGCCTGTAGTTTTGTTCTTTTCCTGTCCCATTTGATGGAAGGCAGACATTAAGCAGAACCATCCGGTTGGAGATGTTTTTCTTTCCCGTATGTGTAGTGAAATATAATCTGCTACTTCTTCAGTGGGCATTACCCACGTCTTGTATCTACAGCTAAAAAAGATTGCCAGTCATCCCTGAATCATGACACTTAGAATGTAACTTTCTGGTGGGAATCTCCCTTGAGATAAAGCCTAACAGAATTACTTTGTCAGTTGTCCATCCTTCTTGAACACAAATTATGTTTTGGGGATATTAAAAACTCAGTAACGTCTACAGGTTTTAAAGTACAATTAAGTCCTGCCATGTTTCCAAGACACCAGTGTGATTTTTTTTTTTTAATGACCTTCCGGTTTGAAGACTTTGAGGAGCATAAATATGTGACTATCTCACTACTGTTTTATTAGGGTTAACTCGGCGATTTGGAAGACAGTACCACAAACCGCACTATTGAATTATTTTTACTATCATAGCACCCATCTGGTCATAATATGTTTTTGCTGCACTTTTCAGGCTTCGGGGGCGTCTTCTGAGGTTCACAAGAAAGTCAATTCAGAGCTGGATGAGTCAGGCCAGTGAGATTTGCCAATTCCTAAGACACCTCTCAGTTGCTGGGCATACCCACACGTGTGGTTGGAAGCTAGTGGAAAGAGAGCGCTTGGGAACCTTGATAGAAAGGTAGTTGCAGTTGTGTACCTGAGGTGTTTGTGTTCAAAGTTCTGTCTCGAGGTATTCTGTTGCAACCTAATGTACAGTGTGTTGTGGTAGTCAGTGGCGTTGTAAGCTCAGTGATACCCAGCTGTATCGTGTAGGATTGAACATGTGTGCCATGTTGTGTGGGAAGTGTGCTGCTGCACTAAGAAGTGCCAACAATAAAATGTGCATTGTTGCGATAAAAGATATAATTGGTTAGATGTAAATGGGACTTAGGTTGTTCCAGAGAATCCTATCAGCGCTTTCAACTGCTAAGCATCATGATTCTACACCTGGATGCCGGGCGGTGAGGGTTGGTACCAGGCACTTAGCTCGGAAACAGTTTTGACGTAACCAACCCTCCATATTAACCACTGTGGTTTTAATACTGGCAGCTAGGAGTAAACACGACGGATGATGCAATGTCATTGTATGTGGTTTGATACTACTGTCGCTTTTCATGGGTCTGCAGAGCCGAAACATCAACCACTGGACACGCATCCCTCAAGTTCTACTCTACAGGACACATGTGCCGGCTGTTCTAAGTAATGCAGTGTGCTAATAAATATTGGACGTATGCAAACCAAAGTGATACTCCTCATTGAGGGTGCTGGTGTGCCAAATGCATGCTTTGCGATTTAATCGTAGGTTACAACCAATGGTGCTAAAAGCTTCCATGTGGTGTCTCTGATGGCTAATGCTTGTATGCATCGCAGAGGCCTGTGCTTGAGTTCTAATCAGGGTGGGTCAGCTCGCCTTTTACTCTAACGAGGTTGGTGTTCATAAATGATAAACTGGCCCCTCCTTTAATAATGCTCACTTAGTGACGGTGATCAGCTTTCCTTTGCCTGAGAAATCCTGAATATTAACTGTTTGCTTTAGATTTGTCCTGTCACCTGTATGCAGGACCGGCTTTAGGGCGGAGCGAGCAGTGCAGCCGCACCAGGTGCTGACCTGGATTGGGGGAGGGGGGGCGGGGTGCTGATCTCAGGTGGGGGGGGGGGTGCTCTGTTCAGTAATAACTTACGAAACTTGCGATTTAAATGCACCTGCTGAAAAGTTCCTTGTCCCTCCAGCCTTTCAGAAAACAATTACAATTTCAAGAACCCTCTTGTAATTAATGTTCCTACCAATTAGAAAGATGGGATTTTTGTCCAGTGTCAGCTTTGACTCGCCATTAAGTAGCGTAGATGGTTAATGTACATGCTACAAAGAACAGAACTATATTTTATGTGGTTAGTTGGGTGGATTAGTAAGGCCACCCTGTGCACGCGCTTTAAAACATGAATGTATGTGAAAGGGGGGCTATGGAGAGAAGAGGGGCAAATTTGCCGGGTGGTATTGAGGGAATCCAATGAGGTGGTCATGGGGGGGAGGGGATCTGCCAAAAGACTGTCGCACAGGGCGCCACCAGCGCTGCCTATATGAAAGCAGAATCTTCTGGTGTTGACACTCGCTGTTGGGTTTCCTCAGATTCAGGTTTTATGAATCCATGTGTTATGTAATAAGACGAGGCATACAGTCTAAAAACGACCGGGCGAAGTCTTCTCGGCTTACCCGCCCAAAAGAGACTCCCCCCACCCTCCCGCCCCCTTGTTTTCCTGATGTTAGGATGCCCACACATGCAGAGTGTGTGTGTAAATGGAGCAGATTAACGTAGGAGATCATTACAATGGATTTTCACAGACAGCGACGCGGAATAGTACAGATAGTTGTAATTTGTATGCCCGCGTGCTACCCGGAAGGAAGCAGATAGACCTAATGCATTTTTTAAATGGCTTATTGCGGAACGAAATAAATCTGGTTTGAATCGCCGTTTACGTGATTGATTCAGTTGAGCATTAAGTACTCTCACAACTTGGGACTTTTAAATGATGAATAATTTGTATTAGCCGGTTCTCTTTTCGAGTCTTTGAAGTTACGTGTTCTGCCCAAACGTCAATTCACCGAGCCCTTTGCGGGCGCCGCGCGGGCGGGCATGGAGGGCTGAGGAGATGTGAGCACATCGAGAAATAATATGATGAGATTCCAACCAGGAGGTGGACACGTGAACTGGAAAGCACGGTTGCACGTGAGGACTGCTCCTGTGATGGGTCTCTGGAGAAAACGTGTCTGGTTGAAGAAATCCAAACTGATTGGGGTGTAGATTAACCTCCGGGAGGGTGATTTGTAGCTTGTTTTCCGATATCGACCAATTAGTCAAGTGTCTGTATGATCTTTTGCTAGCTGCAGCTTGTTCGCAGGCTGACGGGAGCATTGCTGAAACGATTTGGGAAAGATTTGTGGCAGAGGGATTGATTTCGGTTTTTAGACTAAGTATGTCGATTGTGAAATTTGGAAAACATTGATTAGCGCGACTTGATGAAAAATGAGCATCATGTTGGATTGCTACGTCTCGCAGGTTAAGCTTCGAAAGCTGCAGTAACTGCGTGTTTTTTTGAATTATGTAACCACATAGTCCTTCACTAACATTTCCTGGAACAAAATTACTGGAAGATGGTCCAAAATTTATTGTGTGTTGAGCCACTTAATACTCGGAAATTGTGTTGCATTGGCCCATTGGTGCCCCGGGCGCCTTTTTACTGAAGTAAATGTTGTACTGGGAGATATATTTTTAGGCCAGAGCAGAAATAATTGGATTTGGAATGGAGCAGGCTTAAAACTTTCATTAGGGAATAATGAAAAACCTATGCTCCGGCTGCTTGTTTAAGTAAACAAGCGGCCTCCAGGGTGAATTTTCTTCATTCAGCCTTACTCCTGGGCTCTCTGTGAACTCGCACGACTTGTGGGGATTGATTGGAAAGCATTAGTTGTTTTTATTTTCTCCTCCCTGCTTTTGCTGCTTGTCAGTGGAGGTGTGCTGAGGGATCATGCACCTGGTTTCTCCAACGTTCCACGCTTTTTGCCTCCACTATAATGGTTGTGCCTCGTGCTGCTCTTGTACTCCAGGCAGACAATTGTTCTTTCAACTATAGTACGTCATACATATGTATCGAAAATCAAATTAACTGTGTTTCAATACACTAGAGTGTAAATCACACACCTGAAAGTGTATTTTTAGTCCTTTAGTGTCCAAATTGTTTTTATGTAACACCTTATTCATCATGGCGCATTTGTTGTCCTCTTATGCCCAATATGTCCTGTTTCAGCACCAACACGAATAATGCCATTTTATGAGTTGCTGCAGGAGAGTGTCAATTTTCACAGGAATCAATGCAATAGACTTGTGCAGACGTCACATGCAACCTTTAGTCATCATTATGTTATTTCAACTATGTGGACTGTAAATGTGATGCTGTCGTCGATTCAGTTGGTCTGCCTAAAAAAGCTGTAACAACTGCCCACAATCTCCAAGTATTCATTAACTCCATTTCAAAAGAAATGGTTTCTACTTTACTAGGTGTGGGTACAACCCCCCTCCCTATAATATTACACCCCAAAATCAACTCAACATCACCCCCTTAGGTGGGTGAATTAGTTATGGTGTTAAACCTCAATTTCATGAGGCAATGTGCCCCAAGATAAGATAGAACAGCGTATCAAATAACCAGTTTCAATTAAGGAAGGAGAATCTCAATAAGTGAGTTGTAGGGCAGAATTAGAAAATTTAGAATGATTTATTGCAAACATTCAAAGGTACAATACAGAAATCGGAAGTGTGCATGCATAAAGTAATTGCGGTAAAAACACTCAGCAGTAGGACAATACAGAATTATAAGCACAATCAAGAATATTCTAAGCCCCATTCAGCAGCAAAATCAGTAAAAAATTGGATAGTATCTGTATTACCACCAGGAAGTCACCTGGCCCAGCCACAGATTTGAAAGCTTAAATAAAAAATCGTAGGATACAATACAAACTGCAAATTCATCATAATGTGATCAAAAACAATACATTTTTGCCAAATCTGAGCACAGAATTATTAAACGTCATATTGCCTTACCAAGTAAGCACTATCCTACTACATGAATATTGATTCATCCAGAGGAGGATGTAAGAAAAACTAGTAAAAAAAACAACAGTAAACTATTTTGAATGACTGTAATAATGTGAAACAGGTGGAAGAAACCTCCAAGGAAAGTTACATTAATGAGCCCATGTTAGAAAGTCTTTTTGAGGACAATGTCAATTGGAAATAAACAAACATGACTTTTCTTGACTACATTTGGCAAAATTAATTAACTATGATTGTGTGGCATGAGACATCCATTTTTAACATATGCCGTCGAGCTCTAGCTGAAGCCTAATTAGCATAAGCCAAGAAAAGGCACTATAAAAGTTTATAGCAGAATTGCTTCAAAGGAATAGTATCGTATCAGTGTACTTATGTAAATTTAAAAGTAGCTTCATATTATGCATGTGGTTAGTAACGCACAATTAATGAATATCCAAAAACGTTTACATGGGATAATGCAAATTCTTTGTTTTTGTTATATTTTGAAGCAACTTCAACTTCCTACGTTGTCCCTATAGAAAGAAAATCTCTGTGTTCTAGCAACAATGACCCCCTTTTGCTATACTTTAAAAATAAACATGAGGTTCAAGTTGGAAAAGCTGTAAAGAATGCCATTTGATCAGTGCTCTCTGTGTTTATGGAACATGGAGAAGATATGCAGATGTTTGCCCTTTACAGTTACCAACTTGTTAATACTCAGAACCATCTCAAAACTTACTTTAATTTTGAACGTCGGTTCATTTGCCTTTTGTGTCCCTGGGCACAAACTCGTGAGATTTGTGTTTATATGAATTATTTTATTTTAATAAAATTGCCACATGTTAGATAAAGATAAATGCACAGCTTTGGTTCCTAGTTGGATTCCGTTTTCTGAATTACCACCTTCAGACCCTGTTGATTGGGTCACTGAAATTCTACATGTCTAGATGATTACATCATTACTGAGGTGGTGCCAGGACTTTTCTTCTCCCCATTCTCAGCTTTTCATTTTTGGCTGCTTTCACAGATCGTTTTCGTCCTTGCTCATTTTTTGAAAGTCTATTCCACCCCTTAGCTAGTAACAGCGTTCATACGTGCATGCTTTCTTTGTGCCGCAATACTTAAAATACTTAGAGTAGGCTGAGACTAAGACACATGTACCACAACTTAATGGCCGCATTTGATTCTTGCCTGCCTGATATTTGCTGTTGATTGTCCATTTGTTACTTGAAAACACAAGTAAAAGAATTGTTTGTCCATGGCTCTCAAACTTATCTAATGATGGCTGGCCCTGTGCCCATGGTGTCTAGCCCGCATAGAGCATTTTTGTAAAAAAATAAAAATTGGGAGGTTGTGTTGTATGTTTGAGTCAGCTCGTGTTACATATGATAGCATACAACGGTGGTCACCAAGGCCTGCTGTTTCCAATGGAAAAGGGTAAAGCATATTTTCCCATACTCAACTTTTCCCGAGAGTGTGACTGCTGTTATTAATTTTATCTCATGGTCTATGGCAGTACTCTGTTACTTGCTCATCACCTATTGCCACCTAACATGAAGTAATCAAGTACAGGAGGCCAACACAGTGGTGAATGATGAACCTGGTAACTGAATGATATTGGGGCGAAGCTATATTATATCGTGCATCATATTGAAGATGTATTAGAACATTGGAATGTTGCTAGCTCCATTGAAAACAATGGAGTGCTGCGGGCTTTTACTGGCCGGTAAAAGCCCGCAGCGCCAACATTCCAATGTTAGCTTTGTTCACAGCAGCAGCTGTGAACAAAGCCTCACGGAGCCTCGGGCTCCGTGAAATTTTTTATTTTTAATAGAACATTCTGCCCTGAGTGGCAGAATGTTCTAATAGCCTTAGAACCCGCCATAGCGGGCTCTACCGGCTATTAAAAGCCCTTTCCCTTGTTAAATGCCCTTGCCTTCGGCTCGGGCATTTAACGCGGGAGCGGGCCTTTTATAGCCGGTAGAGCCCGCTACAGCGGGTTCTAAGGCTATATTAAAACAGAAGCAGAGCAAACTGATCTGCAATCATGAAGATATAACATTCTGCTGTTGGATACAATATTTTAATTTGTAGGGGAGGTGACCTGAACTTTACCTGTGGTTGGTGAAGGAGTTGTATGTTCACTCTGAGCTGTGAAGGAGGCTTTGTGATCTGGTAAGCACTGGTGCAAGGGAAATGAATGCTATGATCATCTGCTAAGTCTCAGACAAAGTTCAGATCTTCTTTGACAAATGCTCAGGGCAACGTAATTGACCTTTGATTAGATGAACATATAACATTAATGCAGTACCTAACTAAGGCAGTGACTTCAACAGTGGTTAGCAGAAAAAACAGCTGCTCAAGCAAACTGTCCAGACAGAGGCTTTAAGGCTACAAGTACAGACCGCCGGGACAGAAGCATGTTTCTGAGTTGGTGGAATGGCTTGCCCCCTCGTAAATGTCAATGTAATTTTCTTGCAGCTCCTGTGAACAGTAGGTATTTAGAAACCTGCATCCTCACATTAATTTGTCATGCTTTAAAATTTTGCATTGTTATAGTTTCTCCTCTCATTGACCCACTTTCGAATAATTGGTGGACACCGAAGAACTTCTTGAAGTAGTGAATAACTTCTTGGACATTCTGCTATTGTTGTGGTCCTTATGGAATTTTGGGGCAGAGGCTTCTACTTTTTCAGACTCTGTGATTTGCACAGCATAACTACAGTTAACCCTTTTACACTACATCCATTCATGTTATTCTGACTGGTCCATCTAAAGTCTTTCAACAATATGTACATCAGCAGTCTTGTAGATGTTAAAGCAAGTATTCTACACCAACCCAAACATGGAATAGCATTGAAGCATTATCAGGGGAGAAGATGCCTCAAAACGTGTCACCAGAAGACAAGCAATGGAGAACTGTACAATCCATCAGAATGTAACTAATTGTGGCCTTTAGCATATGCATCAATTCATATAATGCTCTGCAAATATCCATAACGGGGACCAGCTGACCTCTCCTGATATATAATCTATCTATAAACAGTGTGTTAGTCTACTCCAACTTTAATCTACTAAACAACGGTAAATCAAATATGATATCAAATGATCACTGTAACTGCAATCAGCTAGGATTTCATAACCTTGAAAGGTGGCCAGGTTCCGAAAGGCATACCAATGACGGTAATGCATTTTACAAGTACGCTTAACATAACAATACTCGTGGTGCACAGCCCCTGAAAATATGATAAAAGGTTAAGCCTAGTTATTCACGTATACTACTTAAACAATCCCCCTTTTTTCATCATATGTATTTTTGGGATGAAAAAGTCCCCTGTATGGTAATAGCTGTACCCCTTCCCTGAGTTCCCAACTGTACTGTTGTCTGAATCCCTAATCTGGATTTTTGTTGTCATAGGGAAACATGGATCATGCTTGTGCGCCATGACCTACTTTCTTGTGATCTTGTTGGATGAGGAGGGGCATCCAAAGCACTACGCTCATAGTGGTGGAAGGCTACTGCCTTCATCAGTTGTTGGCAGCGTACTGGGTAGTGGTCAGTAGGAGTGAATTGGTCATTTTTAACTTGTGTCACTGGATTGAGGCCAACAGGTTCACTCGCCTTTTTAAAGTTCTGCCGCTGTGTGCTTTACTTACCTTTTGGCCTACATCAGTTAGATGTAGGGTGCTGCCCGCTGCAGGAGTGTTGACTCTGCACTGTTTGTATGTGTGCCTGGGAAGGGTACAGTACAGGGATAGAGCAATGCTGTGCATTGCATGCATCCTGACTGCACTCAGTGTATATGTACCTGTGAGAAGTACAGTACATTAAAGGTGTAGTGTTGTGCAGCTTGGACATGAGGAACAAGTGTGATGGCAGTGTGTGCCTGAAAGGAACACACAATTGCACAATACAGAAAGGCTACACTACTGAGCGGTGTATGCAGAGTAAATGTGTCTGCTGAATGTGTGTGTGCCTGGGATGGCACAATGCATGGAGATAACAGTACTGGGTAATGAGTGTGCTGTGTGAATACACTGTGTTCAAGTGACCCTGTATTGGTACATTCCACTCTATTCCATTTTCATTTTGGGAAGCCCATGTCTACCTGGTCAAGACATGAAGAGGTAGAGGAATTCCCCTCGGACAGATTTGTGAAATTCTGCATTCCTGTTTGCTGGGTGTGACACACTGGAGAAGGGAGAAAGAGACTCCCCCTGTACACTTCACAGAGTGCTTTTTGATTCATTAAGAGATGAGAGATCACAAGGAAGGGGCCTGGACACATCTCAGGAATGGGACCGATTAGAGAATCATAAAGAGTAGGGTTGGGAGCACAGGATTAAAACTTTGATATACATATCACTGTGGCTCACATCCAAGTATGAACTCTAGTCACTCCCATGGCCTGTGTTGTGCGACTACTAGCTCTGCTTTGAAAGATGGCTTTTCAAGCAGACGAGGGAAAGAAAAAGTATTTACTACAAAAGAAGCAGAATTACCTGCCCTAAATCACATTTGGTGCCTTGAAATGGACTATAAGGAGAGGTCGAGACCCCAAAAATGATCATCTGCAAACGAGCCAGACAGACTGTGTGAGATGGGTAAGCTCTGTAAGACTTCTGCCTGTGACCAGGAATGGGGACCAAGGCGTGCTATACCCCCTGCTAAGTGAGGGGACATCATCCAGGGACACCAAGACCACCTGCTTTGGAGCCTGGAGCACCAGTGCCTGCATGCCCTGGTTTCCAAGACCAGTGTGCCCAATGAGGAAGAGGACAGTTTTCGAGAGAGCATGGTCCAGTGGGGAGTCCTGTTGAGTGGACTCCTAGTGAGAGGAGATGGCTGCTGCACCGATTAGGCCGTTAGGTTATGTGCAGATTAAAGTCGGTGACTCCCGTAAGCCAAGACAAGAGAGGGCCGCTGTGGAGATAGCCAGGAGCGGACGTCTTTTTGGGGAGAAAAAAAGCCTGTACAGCCTTTTTGCGACAAACCCCATATACCAGAAGTGGCTGCCCTGGAAGATTCTGCCTGATAATGAGGGTCAAAGGCTGTGCGGAACCTAGCGGCAACCCTGTATGCCAGGAGGGGCTGCCATAGTATGGACTACCTTGCTGTAATGGCCAGCGCCTTGTTTGGTAGTGGTGCGGCAACTCTGTATGCCAGAAGGGGCTTTCGGTAACAAGATTGCTGTGGAGTATTGGGCCACTGCCAGAGAACTGTGAAGTCATGTGACCTGTAAGTCACAATGAGGCATCAATTATTGCACCTGAGCTTTCCCTGTGAACTGAGGAGGATGCCATGGGCATACCACCACTTCAGTGGGATCCTGACAGGGAGCATCAGAGTCCAAACTCCTTCTCCCCCATTGAGGAGTGAAGAACTTAATGTGCAGGAGGAGCCCCAGAGCACTTCAGATCGATGCTGGAGCCGACCGCGTAAGTTCAAGGGACAGCCTGACACGGCATCCGCTGAGATGCAGCACTGCTTCATTGCTGGTGTGGGTAGTAAGACTGGTTACAGGCCTTTTGACTATTTTCTGAGAGTAGAAGTGGACTCAAGTTAAGGCTTATTATTGAGCATTCCCAGGATGCGGCCACCAGTGATTCGGGAATAACCCCAATCACATTACGAAGAGCGGGTGGGACATTGATTTGCTATCAAAACATTAGAGCACGGAACAAAGGAGAAATGTGTTGGCGTTTATCCATGTCGTAACATTTCCTTAAATGCATAGAGTTAGAAATAAAATACTCCTTTTTCCATTAAAAAAGTATTTAACTAGACACTGATTTATTGACACTGCTATGCATTCTGAGTTTTGAGTTGTGTTCAATAATCTGTATTGACACTAACTCCCTCCCTGCCCTCTTCCCCCAAGGGTGCCTTTCACTTCTTGTCCAGTACTTGGTCCAGTTGCTCAGGATCCCTAGTAGGGGCCCCAGGACATCAGGAGTAAAAGGCCTCAACCACCACAGTTTGGCCTAGTAACCCCTGCATGCTCTGTGGCCCTTTGAAAGAGATTGTAGCACAGATCCAATGCTTTAGTAAGAAAGAGGTTTTCTGTGCTTATTGGATAGTCAGTTTGGGTACTTCAGCATTCTAATCTGGGAAAACAACTGGAAAAATCTCTAGTTTACAGTGGGTGGCATTATTCTCCGACACAATTTTTCACTTGTCCTACATACAACAACATTAATCTTTACCAAGTGTTTGGAATCAGTGGGAGATGATTCACTATGTCATTAGACTCAACCAGCACACAACAGCAGAGTCCCAAATAATCTGAAACCGGTTTTTAGTTGTATGTGTACCGCTTGAGAGAGAACTTGGCTTGGCAGTTAGGACTAGACTTTTGCTATTGGACCCCGACCAATGTTGATTTGACTATGGCTGGGTCTAATGGGAGGTGGCATGCTGAGCAGAAAAAAATGACGTGTTAGAATGCTACCCTCCGTGATTAGACAGTTTTCAGGCATTCCTCCCATTTTTTTTTTTTTGCCTTTGATGTAAAGTCCATTCATATTGCCATATAGTGTATTTACTGGGGATTGTACTGTCATGGTTAATTTGTTAGTTTCCAACCCGTTGCTCAGCTAATGCCTCACTAGTCAGACCGTTGGGTTCTGAGTCAACTTTCTAGGTCCGTTTTCAAACGAAATGCATTTGTTAGAGACATCCCAGCAACTGGTTGCTGTTTCCTTCCTTGGAACTGAAAAGATCCCTGAATAACTTTCTGGTTTCAAAAAGCCACGGGCCTAAGAATCTTGCAATAGGATCACTCAATGTGTGCAGATTAATATGCATTCAGACCTGGGTTTTCTTTTTAAGATTGACTTTTATAGCTCTTGTGCCATGCACGGTAAACATATTACAATGTATACTTTAAGTGGTGCAATGCCCCTGTCCTTCAGCTGATAGTCTCTTTTGCTCCAGATCCTCCAGTCCTTAACTGTTGAGGCATTGTTTGCATCACGTTTGATTAACTCACCAGAATGTCTTAGTTGATTTTTTTTTCTTTTGGCTGCTTAGGTGTTTCCTCCACCTCTCTTGAAATGAATGAGGGACTATTTTACATCAGAAAACAGTTGTCGAGTGGTCTTTTAGTAGGGCGTATCAAGTAAAGACAAACGCTTCTGAAAAATGGATGCTGCAGAAAAAAAGGGATGCTTTATTTTATGCAGCATCCATTTTACCTGATTTCGTCAATGCGCGTTCACCAGCACACACATACAAATAATGGCCAAGCCAGTAGAGTTTACCTTTGTATGCGGTGTCCCTTCAGCATACAAGTTACAAACCTATTGGTTTGCTAATGGCTGTTCTCACCAGTCAAGCTAGTCAAAGTGGTACAGTTTAAGCGAACATAAACGACTACTCGAACACTGCACGTATGTGTTAAAAATAGATTGGAACTGAAAACATGGTGTTTATTGATGAAAAATAAAAAAAATAAAAAACCCTCCAGCAATTATGACTGTCTCCTCTGGAGAGTCCCTTGTTTTCAAAGCAACTTTTTGCCCAGATCTCCCCTGCCTTATCCATTCAGCATATAGCTTCTACAGTAATGGAGACTTATGAACGATTGTGCTGACTGCTCATTGTATAAACCATTTCTCTGACATAAGGGGCATCGCGTGAAGGGAATACGTGCGCACGCTTGTGTGTGTGTGTAAGCTACATTTGTACACTTTTGATTTCAGTACCGGAGACGTCACTTCCTAAGTGAGTGCTATGTAGTGGGTCGTTTGTACAGGATAACACTAACAATTATTTACAATTATGAAAAGCTGAACGTTCAAATGTAGCTATTTCAGTAACCATTTAGTTAAGTGGTTTTTATGCTTCTTTCTAGAATGCTCCTTTTAAGTATAGTCAGGTAGTTAGATGTAAAAAGCTGGGAATCGTACAATATAAGGTTTTTTTGATGGAACGTGATAATCACCAGACAGTGGAGTGTTTTGCTCAGCTAATAGCAGTTAAAATAAAACTCAGAGGTAAAAGCCTTAACTGCACACGCTTTTGTGTTTTTAGCTACAAATATTCACATAAAAGACAAAACACTAAAACAAAAAAAAACTCCCACCAATTTTGAGCTAACAATTGCTGCCAAAACATGGAACCATATTTTGAGAACTAAGGAGAATTTGCCATTTGGGAATTACTCCTTGCTTTACAATTGCGAATAGAAAGCGAAGCGCATACAAATATTAGGATATCAGATTGAAGCTCCTGCTCTGTGTTTCCCCAGGAGGTACAATTGATGATGAATTTGGAGAGTTACTTACTAGGAGATGCATTGTTACAGTGTTGATTTTCTAGAGTATTTGTTTTGCGTCTTCTCAAGCTGTCTGGCCCGAGCTTCAGTGTTAGCTCTTTGTTTGTTTTTTCAAGTCGATGGGTGACATCCACCCTCCTGGCCATTATCGAGCAAATATTTCTTTACTGCCAGAAGATTGACTTATTTCAAGTGAACTACTGCAGATCCCAGGCACCAAGGCTTGTATCACGATTTACCCATTCTCCATACTCCCTGAACATGGGGAAATCAGTGTATGTTCCTCTTTATTTCTTCCCTTGTATGCCATACCTTGTAGGGCAACGAGACTGATAGTCTTGCAGTGTGCATTATACACGGATTTTCTAAAAATCAGTCTTTATCCACCAACTATATGAGTAGGTCTTAGCAAATGGTATAGACTACTGCAGCCATAGTCTTTCATGGAAAAGCACTAGATGTGTTTAGAAGTGTTACTTGACAGCCTTGTGCATGCCAGGTTTCACTTCATGTGGACTAGTCTCTTAGCAGCATACCTTAAGTCCTTCAACTTACTCCAGTCCTGGACAGTGGTGTAATGCATTGTGATGGTGCCTGTGCCAAACACATTTCATAGAGACTTCTAGTTGCAGATTCCTTACCTTAGAAATTCCCTCAGGCGTCAGTCTGTAGCCGGCGTCATCCCAGTGCTCTGAGATCAGTTCTTTTGTTTCTGCACCAGCCAGCACTGATCCGAAGAAGAGCTAACCCTCAGTCACTTTTTGACTGGTCTTTTTCGACTTTTTGTCAAATATTTTTGAGCGTCTACACTTACGATGCATTGAGGATGTCATCACATAAGACCGCATTCAAGCCCCGTGGATTCTGCCACTGGGCAATCTCTGTGACAGATCTGCACCTCGTGTGCTTTTGTGGTGTTTGGAGCGCGACCACAACCTGAAGTCGTACTCCAAGTGTTGGGCCATGAATCTGAAAGCTTTGAGGGAGTGGTCCCTAAAGTTGCTTGCGGCCCGGCTCTCAGCTCTGCGTCACTCCCGGTCTCAGTATAGACCCGCTCCAAATGACCCAGCATTCCTGACTCAACACCCCACCCCTGAGAGCTTGGTTACCAAATCCTCCACGTCCCAGGGTGCATTCCCTTCTGCACCCCTGGATAGGAAATCCAAGAGGCTGGACTATCTTGGGAAGAAAATATTCTCCTCCTCCAGCCTGGCATTGTGGTCTGTGAACACAGCATACCTTTTGGGCCGTTGTGCGCATACTCAGTGGGACAAGGTCACGCAAGTGCTGCCACAGGTTCCGGAGGAGGCCCACGGCATTCTCTCCCAAGCTGTTGCTGATGGGAGAGATGCAGCAAAGTTCAGATGTGGGCTGGACATTGACAACTCACTGGGCAGAGCGGTTGCATCAACAATGGCCTTGAGGCTCCATGCCTAGTTGAGGATGTCTGGCTTTTCGGCGGATGTCTAATCCACCCTTTTGGACGTGCTCTTTGATGGCACTCATCTCTTCGGAGACAAACTAGACTCAGCGCTTGTGTGCTTCAAAGTGTCTTGTGCTACGGCCAGGTCCTTGGGCCTCGCAGCTGCCCCTCGCCCCTCGCCGCCTTCAGCCTGCTTTTTGCTCCTTACGTTGCCATTGAAGGGGCGTCCCATCACATCCGTTCCTCTCCAGCCACCCTACTGCGCATGCTGCCCATCCCCTGTGTGGCCGGGGATGTGAGATCCACCATCCTTGGAGATCAGGGAGCCAGTGGTCCAGCCAGTCCACAGCCCCACCTCCACAGCAGCCTTCAAACCTTCCTAGTCTGACGATTCCCCACCATGGACCAGTCGGAATCAGGATCCGCCATTACATGCTCCACTGGCAGTCCATTAAGGTCAGTCAGGTGGGTTTTGCAAATAGTCTGAATGGGCTACTTCTTCTCCTTCTAAACTACCCCTCCTTCCATGCCACCATCCTACGACCAAATGACAGAGGACCATTTGGCACTTCTCTGTGAGAAGGTTATGTCTCTCTTGTCCAAGCGAGCCATGGAGAGGGTCTCTGTGCCAGAAGTAGGTCATGGTTGTTATTATCTGTGGGACCTGGCCCTTTTTGAGGGGTCATCTCCAAACTTTTTGCCTTTCTCCTCCTATTTTCCTGACCCCTTTTTGTTGGCTCTAGGACTCTGGGCTCATTAACACTGCTGATCAGTGCTAAAGTGCATGTGCTCTCCCTTCTAAATTTGGTATGACTACCTTACACCTGATTGGCACATTTAATTTATCTATCAGTCCCTTGTAAAGTGGTATATAATGTACCCAGGGCTTGTAAATTAAATGGTACTAGTGGGCCTTCAGCGCAGATTGCGCCACCCAAAGAAGTAGCCTTTCAAACATGTCTGAGGCCTGCCACTGCAGGGCCTGCGTGCGCAGTTTACTGCCACACTGACTTGGCAAATTAAACTACTTGTCAAGGCCTAAACTCCCTTTTTGCTACACCTAAGTACCCCTGAGGTAGGCCCTAGATAGCCCTATGGACAGGGTCCTATGTATGTAACAGATAGGACATATGTCTTTATATACTACATGTCCTATTAGTGACAAACAGCCTATTTAGTTTCTCCCTACTGTGAGTGCTGCTTCTCTCATAGGATGGCATTGGAAATGCCCTGACATATGTCTAAGTGGTATCTTCTGATCTATGTTGAATAACGTGGGCATGTTTGGTATGTTTTGAATGGTAGTGAGAAATCCTGCTTACTGGTGTAGGTGGATGTTTTATTACCATGATAGAAATTCCACTTTTAGAAAGTGGTCATTTTTTTGTGCTTATAAAACTCTAGTGGTTTGGCAGCCTGACTCCAATCCACGTCTGGGGCAGGGTGACAGCTCCACTTGGTGCATACTTTCCAGGCAGCTATCACACAGGAGGGGCTGGGTGTGCAGAAGAGGTATCTGCATACTGGTTGTTTTCCTGGGCTGGGGAGGGAGAAGGTTGTTCACGCCTTACATGTGAATAGGCTGTGTCCTGCCTTCACCCAGTCGACTGAGTATCCCCTACTGATGTTTGGAGCCAGGGCTGAGGCTGAAAAGGGGATGTTGTGCACTTCTGATAATCTTTTGAAGTGTCCCCTACATCAAATACTTTTTGAGTATAAGTACAGGGGGTTGTTCCCCATGTGAAAGAACACACAGGGATAAGAGACACTTATGGACTGGACACTAGATGCTGCTGGAGGGACTTGCCAGGAACCTCCTTGGGACTGATCTGCTGTTGGATTGACTTGTGACCTGTTAGGTTACTAGAAGTACTGCCACTGCATTTCTCTCAATCAATCAATCAATCAATCAAAAAATGTATAGAGCGCGCTACTCACCTGTGAGGGTCTCAAGGCGCTTGGGCAGAGGGGGTTGTGGGGGGGGGAGGGGAGGAGGGTCACTGTTCTAACAACCATGTCTTGAGGTTTTTTCTGAAGAGCAGGAGGTCTTTGGTTTTGCAGAGGTTGGTGGGGGGGGGGAGTTCCAGGTTATGGGGGCGAGGTAGGAGAAGGACCTGCCTCCTGTGGCGGTGCGTTGGATGCGGGGGACTGTGGCTAGTGCAAGGTCGGCAGATTGGAGGTTGCGGGTGGGAGTGTGGAAGTTCACTCTTTCGTTGAGGTAGGTTGGGCCGGTGTTGTGGAGGGACTTGTGTGCGTGGATGAGGATCTTGAAAATGATTCTCTTGTCTATGGGGAGCCAGTGAAGGGATTTGAGGTGTGGTGAGATTTGTTCGTGGCGGGGGAGGTCCAGGATGAGGCATGCGGCTGTGTTCTGGATTCTCTGGAGTTTGCGTTTGAGTGTGGTGCCGGCGTAGAGGGCGTTACCGTAGTCTAGCTTGCTGCTGAGTGCATGGGTGATTGTCTTCCTGGTCTCGGTGGGAATCCATTTGAAGGATTTTTTCAGTGTGCGGAGTGTGTGGAAACAGGAGGAGGTTACTGCATTGATTTGCTGGGTCATGGAGAGGGAGGGGTCCAGGATGATGCCGAGGTTGCGTGCGTGGTTTGCGGGGGTGGGTGCGGGGCCTAGGGCGGTGGGCCACCAGGAGTCATCCCATATGGTTTTGTTGGGGCCGAAGATGATAATTTCGGTTTTGTTGGAGTTAGGCTTGATGTGGTTTGTTGTCATCCAGGTGGTGGTGTCAAGGAGTGCAGCGTGTAGGTTGGTTTTGGCGGTGGTGGGGTTGCGGGTGAGGGAGAAGATGAGTTGGGTGTCGTCTGCGTAGGAAAGGATGGTGATTCCGTGTGGTCGGAGGATGTTGGCGAGGGGGGTCACGTAAATGTTGAAGAGGGTGGGGCTGAGGGAGGACCCTTGGGGGACTCTGCAGATGATTCTCTGGACTCTTGTGCTGGCCTGCTTGCCTGAGTCCTGCAGTTCTGTGCCCCTACAGTTGTCTCCATGGGCTGGGTGGTGTGCCCACGCATATCTGTTGTTGTCCTGCAGCTGGGCACGAGTGAAGTGTCCCCTGCCCTGGGTAAATGAGTGGAGAGCACCTCATTCTTTCATTGCGGCACAGGAAGAGCGTGTGTGCTGCCCCAGAAGTGTGAAGAGCATTTTACACCCTGGCCCCAGTGCATGAGAGAGCAGCTTATTTATTTTCTTGCTGCTGCGAGATGCAAGGAAGCGCCCCTGTCTCACCGTGTGTGTGGCCCCCTCCGGAGGCAGGAGAAGTTTCGAGGAGCCATGGACCTAATGCAGATGAGCACGCTCCCTGTGGTACCTCCGGGGCACAAGCGGGCATTTCTTTTTGCTGAGGAATCACTGCTGCGACCCGAGCCGCAAAGCAAAGGAAGCCGGCTCACCCAGAGATGCCAGGGGCGGAGAAGAAGAAGGATTCCTACCTCCCCTAGAGGAGGGAAAGGCTTAGTGTGGTGGTAGGTGGGGTCCCGAGCCAGGAGGCTCACTCCACCAGGCCGCATTGCTGTTAGAGGAGATGTGTGGTCTCCGAGAACATGGGAAGCAGTGTGAGCTTCTGCTCCTCGCCGCACTAAAGGGAGGGAAACCTCATTGGAGGCCCGGTTCGGCTGAGGATTGTTTTCTTGAAGGGGCCCCCTTGCAAGGAGTGGGTTTGCCTACTTTTAAGGTGAGCTGCCTTCCTTACTGTCTCCTCTCCCCTCCTCCCCACCATAGAAGCTCGGGAGGCTCCTAGGGTCTTGTTTGTGGAGGGTAAGCCCCTCTTGGCATATTTATTTTCTTGTGGTGAAAATAACCCCATTGTGTCAGGAGAACTTAAGAGGGGGTTGATTGAAACCAGCGTCCAACCAGTTCTGGTGGCTAGCAGTACCACTTCCCAGGGGATGGTGCAGAAGTCCAGAGGGATGGGCTTGAGGGGGAGGAAGGACTCTTCACTAACTCCTGTTCAGCCCAAAGGTACAGACCCGAAGTTAGAGAACCAGGTGAAGGATGTCCCCCCCCTAACCTGGTGGAAGGGGTGGGTGTTACCAGAATCCCTTCAGTTTTGTCTTCTAGGGGTACCACTCCTGTTGGGAGGGAACAGAACTCTAGAAGGAGGGGCAGTGGGGAGAAAGGACTCTGCCCTGGCCCCAGTTCAGACCCTGGGTTGGGAGAGCAGTTGCAGGGTAGCTTCCCTGAGCTCCTTGGAGAGCTGAGCCGGACGACTGGCAATATAATACTGCTGGCAGGACAGGGAGGAAACCCTCAACAGAGGTCCTGTGCCTGCCCAGCCTCCTAGGGAATTACTGTGCACCCCGCTGATTACCTCTCTGCTTTGTTCTCTATCACCAGGATATGTTTTTATTCACCCTCAGTGCTTTCCCTGCAGTTCAGGACCTGGCGTTCTGGGATATATCGTTCTTTCCTTGTTTGGCGGTGCACATATTTCCAGGGCCTAGATGATCTGTGCTAGGGAGGGTGGGGAATCTTTTGTATGATTTATGCCAGATCGGAATGTTTGATTCTATGCACATTTATTTGGTGATAATGATGACCTGACAACTGCTGGTGTTGCAAAATACTAGTAAACTATGTACTTACCTGACAACTGCTTACTTAGCAGAGTACTAGTAGCCTGTGTGATGATCTGACAACTGCTTGTGTATCAGGACACTACTGATAAATGTTGTTTATGGTCTAATGATATTTGGTGCAATACATTTTATTTTTTTATAACTCTCTTTATTTCTTTGTGATGTATTTATTGTGTCACTAGTGTGTATATTTTGTGTAAACGCTTTATACATTGCCTCTGGTATAAGCTTGACTGCTCATGCCAAGCTACCAAGGGGGGGGGGGGGGGGTGAGCAGCGGTTATCTTGGGTGTGTAGCCCTGACTAGTGTGGTGGTCCCTGCCTGGCTAAAGTGCCTACCCTAGCCAACCAGGAACCCCATTTCTAACATTGTTGATCAGCGATGATGATAGGACTTGCGCTTGCACAATACCATTGGGACTCATTGTTGCACCACAAACTGCACTTACACTATTACATGTTTTTGTTTTCTCCTGATTTCTCTCATTGGTCATTTTTCCTGTTTCAGCTCTTATGCCTAGGAATCTTGTTGTTGCACTTGTGGTTTTGTACCTTGTCAAAATGGGGTTAACCTTTGACTCAGATCACCTGTTCTATTATACTGTGGCAGAGTTAAGGGCCTTCTGTAGGGAGAATGAACTAGCTGTAAGGGAGGAAACCAATATAGCGGACCATCACTGAGCCCTGCACCATTTTGAAAGGGACTGTGAAAGAATGCCAATAGAGAACCAGATGGGTAATGGATCGGAGGGGTACCCTGAGGAGAAGCCTGGGTTTAGTGAAGGCTCTCAGTGGAAGGGTTCCCAGACCTTATCCTTAGTGGGTCAGGAAGGAGGGAATGACCAGGTGGGGACACCAGTTGACCGGGAGGATCCCACAGATAGGGAGTCCCTTGCTGGGTCCAGTTCAAGGAGAAGTGTCACCGCCCATTCCCTGTTGGTTTGAAAAAAAAAAAAGAAAAAAAAAAATTTGCACAGGGGAGCATGCGTCGGAAAAATCAGCGATGTGTCAATTCCGTACTCGTAAGTGAGGCCATGCGTCGTTTTCTTCTTCGATCGGGTCGGTGATGCATTGTTTTTCTTAGTCGCAAGGGAGTGATGCGTCGATTTCAGGACGGGGCACCTCAGATCCTCGCACGTTCACGATGACTGACATCCAGGGACCATGCATGAGAAACCCGGTTGCACAGTGTTAGGAAACTGCGCTGGGTGTGGTTTGCTTAATTAGCAGCCAGAAGCGGGTGTTGCGTTGTTTCTCCAGCTGCGATGAATCGATCTCCCAGTCCGCAATGCAGGAGGAACGTCAATTTTTGCAGCAAAGCAGGCAGTGCGTCATTTTTCAGCCGCGTTGCAAGTGGTGCATCGAAAATGTCCCGCATGGTATTCGTGCGTGGATTTCAGTCCTTGTTCTGCCAACTTCACCTCTCAAGGGCCCAGGGACTAGATACAGCATCACTTGGCAGGGCAGGAGTCTCAGCAGAGAGTCCAGGTGCTGGCAGAGGAAGTCTGTGATGGCCCTGAGGGAAGCTCAGTTCAATCCCTTGGAGATTCTTCTCAAGCAGGAATGCACAACAAAGTCCATACTTTGTCCCCTTTCACAGACAGAAGCAGCAGCTGCAGGATAGCCCAACAAAGCACAGTCACAGGCAAGGATATCACTTCTCCTCAGCTATTCAGCTCTTCTACTTGGCAGAGGTTCCTCTTGATCCCAGAAGTAATCTAAAAATCTGGAGTTTTGGGTCCACAACTTATATCCCTTTCTGCCTTTGAAGTTGGCAAACTTCAAAGGAAAGTCTCTGCTGTTCACAGGGTCCTGCATTGCCCAGGCCTGGCCCCAAACACACCAGGGGCTGGAGACTGCATTGTGTGAGGGCAGGCACAGCCCATTCAGGTTTAAGTGACCACTCCTCCATCCACTCTAGCTCAGATGGCCCATCAGGATATGCAGGCTACACCCCATCTCCCTTTGTCTCACTGTCCAGAGGGGATTCACAAACAGCCCAACTGTCAGTCTGACCCAGACAGGGAGTCCACAAACCGGCAGAGTCACAGAATGGTTTAGGCAAGAAAATGCCCACTTTCTAAAAGTGGCATTTTCAAACTAACAATCTAAACTTCACTAAAAGATGTATTTTTAAATTGTGTGTTCAGAGACACCAAACTCCTCATTTCTATTTGCTCCCAAGTGTAATCTACCCTATGAGAGAGATAGGCCTTGTAACAGTGAAAACCAAATGTGGCAGTATTTCACTGTTAGGACATGTAAAACACATCAGTACATGTCCCACCTTAAGCATACACTGCACCCTGCCCATGGGGCTACCTGGCCTACCTTAGGGGTGCCTTACATGTATAAAAAGGGAAGGTTTGGGCCTGGCAAGTGGATACACTTGCTAGGTTGAATTGGCAGTTTAAAACTGCATACACAGACACTGCAGTGGCAGGTCTGACCCATGTTTACAGGGCTACTCATGTGGGTGGCACAACCAGTGATGCAGGCCCACTCTTAGCATTTGATTTACAGGCCCTGGGCACCTTTAGTGCACTTTACTAGGGGCTTACTACAAAATCAAATATGCCAATCATTGATAAACCAATCACATATATATTTTACACAGGGAGTACTGGTCAGCAGTGGTAAAGTGCCCAGAGTACTAAAAACAGCAAAAGCAGACTTCAGCACACAGTCAAAACCTAGAAAGCGGAGGCAAAGAAAGACAGGGGAGAACACGCCAAGGATGCCAGGTCTAACACGCGCCCCCCCACCCAGTTGAAAGTGAGGAGAACTACCCAACCTCATGGAAGTTCTCATTGCTAAGGTGGAAGAATCTGGACAGACCATCAGCATTGGCTTGTTCTGTTCCAGTGTGGTGTTCTGCCTTAAAGTCCATTCCCTGTAGGGATATGGACCACCTCAACAGTTTTGGGTTCTCACCCCTCATCTGCATCAACCATCTGAGGGACCTGTGGTCTGTCTGAACATGGAAGTGAGTCCCAAACAACTAGGGTCTTAGCTTCTTCAGCGCCCCAACCACAGCAAAAGCTTCACGCTCAGTTGCACTCCACCTACGTTCCCGGGGAAGTAACCTCCTACTAATGAAGGCTACAGGCTAGTCTAGGCCTTCTTCGTTTATCTGTGACAATACTGCTCCCACACCATGCTCTGAAGCGTCAGTCTGCATGACAAATTCTTTAGAGAAGTCAGGTGCCATCAGGACGGGTGCCGTGCACATGGTTGCATTTAGGGCATCAAAAGGTGTCTGGCGAGCCTCAGACCAGATCACGTTTCTGGTCTGCTTTTTGGAGGTTAACTCAGTCAAGGGAGCAACAATAGTGCCATACCCCTTGACAAACCTCCTGTAATATTCTGTGAGACCTAGAAAGGCCCTCACCTCAGTCTGGATCTTGGGAGGCTCCCATGCCAGAATTGTATCAATACTTGCCTCTAGGGGTGCTACCTGGCCACTCCCCACCTGGTGTCCCAAGCACACCACAGACCCCTGCCCTATTTGACAATTACTTGCCTTAATAGTGAGGTCTGCCTTCATCAGAGCCTCCAACACTTTGCAGAGGTGCTGTAAGGGTTCCTCCCAGCTGGAGCTAAACACAGCAATGCCATCTAGGTAGGCAGTACTGAAGTCCTCCAGCCCCGCCAAAACCTGGTTAACTAACCTCTGAAAGGTGGCAGGGGCATTCTTCATCCCAAAGGGCATCACCCTAAAATGGTAGTGCCTATCTGGGGTGGAGAATGCAGACCTCTCCTTGGCCCCCTCATTCAGATCAATCTGCCGATACCCAGTTGTTAAGTCATACATGCTGAGGTATTTGACAGCCCATTACCGATCAATGAGCTCATCAGCTCAGGGGATGGGGTGCGCATCAGTATTCATGACTGCATTGAGTCCACGGTAGTCCACATAGATCCTGAGTTCTGGAGTGGCACCAGGAGCAGCAGCCTTTGGGACCATGACCACTGGGCTGGCCCAAGGGCTACTGGAAAACTCAATAACCCCTAATGCTTACATCTTGGACACCTCATCCTTGATGTTAGCCCTGACCTTGTGAGTCACCCTGTAAATCTTGTGTTTTACACTTGGACTTTCCCCAGTGTCCACATCATGTGTACACAAATGAGTGACCCTGGGACCAAGGAAAAACAGTGAGGCATACTGTCCCAACACCTGATGACAGTCCCTCTGTTGCTCTGGGGTCAGAGAGGGGGAGAGGTTCACACCCTTTACAGACCCCTTGTTCTCCTTAGCAGACAAGAGGTCAGGAAGAGGCTCCCTCTCCATCTACACCCTCATCTGTTGCTAGGAACATTGTCGACTCAGACCTCTCAAAGTGAGGTTTGAGGCTGTTCGCGTGCAGGACCCTCAAAGGGGTCCTGGGAGTCCGCAAGTTCACCAGATAAATTACATTGCTCTTGCGCTTTACCACCTCAAAAGGCCCAGTCCGCTTGTCTTGGAGCGCCCTAGGCTCCACTGGGGCCATCACCCACACTTTTTGGCCAGGCTGGTATTCAACCAGAGTGGCATTCTGGTCGTACCAGCGCTTCATATCATCCTGGCTTGCTTCCAGGTTCTCTTGGGCGAGCTTCCTGAGCTCGCCCAAGAAGGGCGAGGGGGGGGGTGTTTCTGGAGGCTTTCTCCAAGCCTTCCCTTACCAGGCTCAGAGGTCCTTTCACATGGTGTCCATAAAACAATTCAAAGGGACTAAAACCAAGTCCCTTTTGTGGCACCTCCCTCTAAGCAAACAGCAGACATGGCAAGAGGACATCCCACCTAAGCCTCAAGGGCTCTGATAGGCCCATAATCATGCCTTCCAAGGTGCGGTTGAATCTTTCAACCAGACTGTTTCCTTGCGAGTGGTAGGGAGTGGTGAATTTATATGTCACCCCACATCTTTCCACAGAAACTTAATAAAAGTAGATATGAAGTTGGTACCCCTATCAGATACTACCTCCTTGGGGAACCTCATGCGGGAAAAAAAAAACATTATTGCCTTTCCCACCACCGGGGCTGAGATTGATCTCAGAGGTAAAGCTTCTGGGTACCGGGTGGCATGGTCCACCAAGGCCACGATAAACCTATTACCCATGGCTGTCTTGGGGTCCAGAGTTCCCACAATATCAGTACCCACCCCTTCAAAGGGGGTGCTGACAACAGGAAAAGGTTGGAGGGGAGCATTACATTTCCCCTCACTCTTGCCACTTGCCTGACAAGTTTGGCAAGGCCTACAATATGCATCAGAGTGCCTGCACATTTGGGGCCAGTAGAAATGGGTGACAAGCCTCTCAAAGGTCTTGTCCTGCCCCAAATGTCCCACCAATGCACATCATGAGCCAGACCCAGTAGGAAGGCTCTGAAACACTGAGGTACCATCAGCACACAGGCTTCCCCAGGCTCAGCAACATTAGGCTCACTATAGAAGAGGCCATCCTCCCAAGAAATCAGATGTGACCCAGACTCCTTGCCAGACACCTGGTCTGCAACCTGCTGCCGGAAACCCTCTAGAGTAGATCATGTTTTCTGTGCCTCACAGAGCGCCTCCCTGGTGGGTCCCCCTTCTTGCTGCCACTGTCAGCTCGGGGATCTCCCCCAGCTTAGCCACCTGTTCCCCTGTAGGCTCTGTAGCATCCCCCTCAGGTTCAGCCTCCTCTCAGACCATGGGAAATTCTGGGGCTGGTTTCCCGCACCCCTTGCCCTTCCTCCTTCTGGCAGACACTTGGGCCACTCTTTCAGGTTTCAGGGTCTCCTGATTACCCTGACGGGCCACCATTGACCGGACGGTGTGTCTCTCTCTCTCTTCTCTCTCTCTTCTCTCTCTCTCTTCTCTCTCTCTCTCTCTTCTCTCTCTCTCTCTCTCTCTCTCTCTCTCTCTCTCTCTCTCTCTCTCCCTCCCTCCCTCCCTCCCTCCCTCCCTCCCTCCCTCCCTCCCTCCCTCCCTCCCTCTCTCTCTCTCTCTCTCTCTCTCTCTCTCTCTCTCTCTCTCTCCCCCTCCCTCTCTCTCTCTCTCTCCCCCTCCCTCTCTCTCTCTCTCTCTCCCCCTCTCTCTCTCTCTCCCCCTCTCTCTCTCTCTCCCCCTCTCTCTCCCTCCCCGAGTGAGACCTGTGTTCCACCTCCTTCCAAGGAGAATCCTCCAGGTCATTGCCAAGCAGACAATCTACAGGCATGGTTAGACTCACAGCTACTCTCAAGGAACTGAGACCCCTTATTCAAAGGGAACCTGTGCAACTCTGCACAGGCGCTCTGAGTTTTCTACTGCAACTACTTGGTGAAGTACATGGGGATCTATCTGCTCTTCAGACACCATGTGACTTCTCACCGTACTCACACTGGCTCCTATGTCTCTCAGAGCCTCCACCCTCTCTCCGTTCATGGTCACCCACTGCCTGTATTTCTTAGTGTTCTCAGGCACTAGGGTTCTCTAGACCATCCCACTCTTCCCTAGAGACACAAGGGTTATCTTAGCTGGCCCCCACCCACCTGAAACCAACTCCTCCCCAAGAGCTACACCGGCCGAACCCTGTGACTGACCACCAGTGGGTGCCTGTGTCCCCTTGGGACTTTTGGGATCCCCTCTAACTATTGCCTATTTTTCTAAAACTGGTGTGGTGTCCTTTTGTAGTGTTTTCACTGTATTACTGTGTGCTATGTGCAAATACTCTACACATTGCTTCTGAGGTAATTCTGACTGTTTGTGCCAAGCTACCAAGAGGGTGAGCAGGGTTTATCTGAGCTGGGTATCTCCCTTATCCTGACTGGAGTGAGGGTCCCAACGTAGACTGGGTGCAAACCCACTGCCAACTAGATACCCCATTTCTAACAATCAGCAAAAACAAAGTCCAGCATACCACATAAAACAGGAGGTCAGAAGGCAAAAAGACAGGGGAAACATGCCAAAGATGCCAGGTCTGACAGTGACAGTACTGTTCAGCTGGCAGGACAGGGAGGAAAACCCCCGACGGAGATCCCATGCCTGCCCAGCCTCCTAGGGAGCTACCGCACAACCCATGACAGAAGCGCAGAGGCATTGTAACCTCCATGTGCTAGGTGTATTGGACGGAGTGTGTCCCAATTACCATTTTCATGCAGAAGAAGCGCAGATGCGCTGTGGACCTCTTATAAGAGGGACCGTGGGGTGATTACCTCTCTGCTTTCACCAAGGCATGTTTTTATTCACCCTAAGTGCTTTCCCTGCAGTTTAGGACCTGACGTTCTTGGATATATCGTTCTTGCCTTGTTTGTCCATACACCTATTTCGAGGGCTTTGAGGATCTGTGCTAGGGAGGGTGGGTCATGGTTTGTATCATTTATGCCATATTGGAATGTTTCGTTCTATGCACATTTTGGTGTTAATGATGACCTGACAACTGTTGGTGTTGCATAATACTAGTAACCTATGTACTTACCTGACAACTGGTTACTTAGTGGTGTACTAATAACCTGTTGGATGAACTAACAACTGCTTTCATAGCAGGACACTACTTATATATGTTATTTTTGGTCTAATGATGTTTGGTGCAATACAGTTTCTTTTTATGTAACTTGTTGTGGGGTTTTCTTTGTGGTGTATTTATCGTGTCTCTAGTGGTGTGTGTGTTTTGTAAATGCTTTAAGCATTGTCTCTGTGATAAGCCTGACTGCTTGTGCCAAGCTACCAATGGGGTGAGCAGGGGTTATTTTGGATGTGTATCTCCCTCGCCCAGACTAGAGTGGTGGTCCCTGCCTGGCTGAGGTACCTGTCCTAGCCAACCAGGAACCCCATCTCTAACATTCCTGCTACATTCTGGTGCTCAAAAAGGACAAGAGCCTTTGCTCTCTCCTCAACCTTGTCTCCCTCAATCTCTTCCCCAGAAAGGAGAAGTTCAAAATGCTCACTCTTACTCGCGTATTATCTGCCCTTGACCTAGGAAACTGGATGGTAGAGTTGGACTTGCAGGGCGCTTATTTTCACATTCCCGACCTGCCTGCCCATTGACGTTACTTGCGGTTCACTGTGGGCCTCAAGCACCTTCAGTTCACTGTGCTCCCCTTCGGCCTTACCAATGCCCCTCGGGTGATCACTAAGGTGATGGTGGTTGTTGCAGCTTATCTGCTCAGGTTAGGGTTTCAGTCTTTCCCTAACTCAGCGACTGGCTGTTGAAGGTGGGCTCGTTCCAGTCTGTCATCTCCCACCTTCCGACTACAGCGAACCTCCTGCATTCTCTGGGGTTCACTATAAACGTGCCAAAGTCACACCTGACTCCTTCTCAGATGCTTCCTTTTATCGGAGATGTTCTGGACACAGTGCAGTTTCGGGTTTATCCTCCTGAGCGGTGAATCCAGGATATTTAGCTATGATACTGATGCTTCAACTTCTATCCTGGATTTTGGTGACAGTGACTCTGAGGCTGCAGGGCCTCATGGCTTCCTGCGTCCTGTTGGTGAAGCATATGCGGACTCTGCAGTGGGACCTGAAGTTCCAGTGGGTGCAGCATCAAGGGAAATTTCTCTGAGAGGGTCCAAATCTTGCAGGGAACTGCAAAAAATCTGCAGTGGTGGCTAACGAGCTGCGATTGGGTCAGAGGCTGATCCCTCTCCCTTCCCCAGCCAGATCTGACAGAAGTGACAGATGCGTCACTCCTGGGATGGGGTGGCCACCTCGGAAAGGTGGAGATCAGAGGCCTCTGGCGGAGTCCGGATTCCACATCTATCTTCAGACTGGCATTTCTTCCATCTCTTAAAGGGAAAGTAGTACAGGTACAGACAACAACACCGCCATGTGGTACTGCAATAAGCAGGGTGGGATGAGCTTGTGGACTCTTTGTCAGGAGGCTCTGTGCCTCTGGACATGGCTGGCTTTCTGAAAGCCAGAGTGGATGAACTCAGCTGACAAGATGGCACTCGCTCAGCGACGCTTTTCATCACATACGGGCCTCAGGCCTCCTGTATTTCTTTTCACCCATGCCACTCCTTTCCAGAGTTCTCAAGAAGATTAAGAACCACCTGGCCCAAGTAATCTTTTTGCTCCGGACTGGGCACGAAGAGTCTGGTATCCAGAGCTGTTGAGCATGACCATCGATCCTCTAATCAGACTGCCCCTTTGGAAGGATCTTCTGTTGCAGCAGCAGTGGAGGGTTCTCCACCTGAACCTGTACAGTCTCTGTCCTCTTGTGTGGAGATTGACCAGCAGCAGTTAACAGCTTCTTCCCCGAAGTCTGTAACATCAAGTTGGCAGCCAAGCACCCCTCCACCAAATACGCCTGTCGATGTAACACATTTGTGGCCTGGTGCACAGACAGATCTGCCCCTCTTTCCGAGGTTCTCTTGTTTATACTTTTTTGGCCTAGCAGAGCTCTGCTTTGGGTACCCTCAAAGGTTACTTGGCTGCTATCTTCGCATTCCTGAGATTACTTGACCAACTTTGTTTCCTATTATTAGTAGGTTTCTTAAGGGTTCTTCCCATATGTTTCCTCCATCCCCATTCATTTTGCCACAGTAGGATTTGAATCTGGTTCTGATATTCCTAATGCGTGCTGCTTTTGCGCCTCTACACAATTGTCCTCTCGGGCTTCTGGCATTAAAAACAGAAATTACCTCTGCCCGCAGGGTGAGTGAGCTGCAAGCATTATTATCTAAGCCGCCTAACTTTTAATCTATCCTAACAAAGTGGTACTTCGCAACAGGGCTTCCTTTTTGCCAAACGTGGTCACGCCCTTCTCTAATCCATTACCTTACCTACTTTTTAAGCATCCACACATCCTTCTAAGGAAGAGGAGAGACTCCAGCGCCTAGCCCCAAAAAGAGCTTTGGCGTTCTACCTTGATCGTACCAATGAGTTCAGGGTGGATATTCAACTCTTTATTGGTTATGTGGGTACGATAAAAGGTTCGGCAGTGCAGAAGAGAACCATCTCCAGGTGGGTCATTCTCTGCATTAAAATGTGCTACGCATTGACTAAAAAGCAACTTCTGCAGGTTTTGCATGCTCATTCTTCAAGAGCGACAGCTCCAACTACTGCGTAAGCAAGCAGAGTTGTAGTCCTGGGTATCGGTCAGGCAGCAACGTGGGCATCCTTGCACATGTTCACTGAACACTGCTGCCTGGACAGTCAGGTCCAAAGGGACAGGTACTTTGCCTGCTCCGTTCTGCAGGACTACCTAGTATGATCTTGGTTTGCAGACTCACCTCTGGGGTTGGTATTGCTTGGGTATCTATTCAAAGGTAAGGAATTTGCAACGAGAAGTCTCTATCAGATGAAAAAGTTACTTACCTTCGGTAATGCTGTATCTGGTAGAGACATATTCTAGTTGCAGATTCCTTACCGACCCACCCATCCTTCACCCTCTGCGGACTCATTTCTAGGGACAGAGACTTCCCTTTCAGGGCTCTAAGTTTGACACACCATTGCTCTGTGTTCTTCATGGCTCTGCGCTTCTGGCATGGAAAGTTGTAAAAAGAAACTGTCAGCATGGCGGGGTTATCTGATGACATAGCAGTTTCAGTGAAACTAATACAAGACACTGAATGGTGTATCCAACAATTAATTAGGAGGATGATAGAAAACATGGGGTCCCATTCACAAAGCCATTTATGAGTATGCATAGAACTACTGCAGGAGTATTAATTCACTTAATCGTGAATGCCTTTGTGAATTGACACCCAGGATTTTTAAAAGTACTTCTAGATAAAATAGAATTTTTTTATCACAATAAACAGCCTGCTTTAAATAGACGTTTAATAGCATGCATCAGTAGTACAAAGGAAGGGAATGAAAGATAGGTTGAAACAAACAAGTAGCATTAAAGCTTTGCACAAGCAGCGGTATAACAAAGGATAGCCATTATGAAAGAGCTGCAGGCAATATATCAGAAATTTAACAAGCATTTGCAGTGCAGTGGGTCTCGTGTTTGCTCGAGTTAAAGCTATTAGCGTTGCAAACTTTTAACTGGATTTTTCTTGCTACATAAACTGAGAAGTAAAACAGTTTCACATAAGTGAGCCGCCAGCCCCCATGAGCGCAGAACAGGCACACAAAAGGAAACCGAAGTTTGCTCGCAGTGAAATGTATCTGCAAAAGTGCAATTATCCATTTAACCGGAAAAAGTGCAAATATCCATGTAACAGGGTTGATGCCATGCAAAGTGCTCGATTATAGCCCAGCGAGATTAGTAGTTAAAAGCACACAGAGAGATTGCACCAGACAGAGCGCTTGGCGCTCGACCCTAAAAATACACTTGACCACTAGTTACCCAGTAGCATGAGGAAAATACTGAACTCAAAGTGGTAACCCTATGAATAGTGTGATTTAGTTATAAAAAGCAACAGAAGTGTAAACGCAGACTAAAAGTAGATTAAGTCTACGAATGTAGATTTTTTTTTGGTTTTGAACAAGACCGTGCGTTTCAAAAACGATGAAATAATGGTAAATTAGTAGCTCCAGTTACACACCAATCTAGTGACCGAACATTCTTCCTTCCACTACTTCGGTACTATTCAAAACATTTCTTCCTGGCTCAAAGGGGTACAGTATATATCATTTTTATTTTGCAACAATAAATTACAGTGCAACTGACTCGCTTCCAGGCCTCAACCCATCCTATCAGGCCGTACTATGTTATCCAGTTTGATGGGGATGGGGATGGAAAGGGAACACTGCAATCAGCAAGCAGATGCTGTAATGAAGATGCTCGAAAAGGGCACAAGCGGTATTGATCATTTCTTCAGTATATGGTTGGGAAGCACTCAGCACTCACTCAGATGTGCAGTACATGGTTGGCATCCATGGGGAACATGTCTCTCAGATTCGGATATAGGGGCCCCAACCTAATGCAATTTTGAGAATTAAGAGAACAGTTGCTGCTTTCCAAATTAAAATCACTCTATAGCCATTAGTTACAAGGCAACGATTAGATAAGTTGGTTTCAGATCGAGTAACAGAACAACATGCAGCATATGGTAGACCAGGAGAGTGGACTATTGCTGTTTGTTGTGGGATCTTTTGGGTAAGGTAAGCCTGTTTCTTTCCTGTCTGTTTTCGTCCCCTATTGCAGGTCACTTCACAGTTCAAGTGCCCCCTTTTGTATATTAACAGTGTAATTTGTTTTGCTCACATTGGCTTCTATACAAACACGCTGAATGAGTTAGCCCCATTATTTAGCTTAGGCATATAGCTGTAGAAGTGTCCTCCATTTAATTGTCCTTCTGTGGCTCGTTTCTTTTCCTCTGTTTTCTGTTTTAGAAGCCTTAGCAGAGAGGGCATGGCTTGCTGGTGTACTGTGTACTTGTGTGCTGTACTGTGTGCCATGAAAACGCTATACACTGTATTGTGTGCGCTGTGAAGGGTGTTGATTTTCTGGAGTATTTGTTTTGCGGGCTTCTCAACCGCCTGAACGTTCAGTGTTGGCTTTTAGATTGTATTGCTTACTCGAAAGTAGGCATCCACCCTCTTGGCTATTTTAGAGCAAATGTTGCTTCTTTGCTGTCAGAAGAGTGACTTCTTTCGAATCTCATGTGGAAGAAAGAAAAAAAAAACGTGCCTTGCGGCTTGACTGGCTTTGAAATGCTCAGATGCAAAGGTTAGTAGTCTGGGTGCGGCGACTCGAACTTGGAGCACAACCTCTTCAGGGGTGTGGAATTTATTAAAATATCTACTTGTCCAGGGGACAGGTTGCTTCTCAAATCTACTTGTCCTGTAAAATGATCTACTTGTCCCTTTAGTGCCATGTAGTGTGGCGCCAAATTATGGCAGCAATCTCATTATGTAAGAGCTCTGATAATAACCTCTTTGATATGCCAGGGCTACTACCATAGTAGGGCTTGAATACTTGAAGTTTCAATCCCTACTGTAGCAATTTCCTTATTTTGCCACCTTTCTGCAGATCTGCATACTGGGGCTGGAGGAAGCAGTAAGCAATAGTTCCAGGGCTGCAATGCCTTTGAGTCTGCAAACCTACTAACCTGCATGTTTTAAAGATTTTCACCAGCTTCTCTCTAATATTTTCCCATAATAAGAAAGGTTGGACATTTACTCCTGACAATGGCAGAATTAGAACTTCTTCCAGGGTTGGGAAAATTAACTTGCAAATGCTCAATAGATTTTCACATGAGCAAATCTACACATGCGTATTTAACCATGCTAAAATACAGTTCACAAATATTTTATAGGGGTACGACATATACCATGGGTGCACTTTTGTGACTTTCTTTAAGAATCTGGGGCCACATGTAGGTAGGTTCAGATTTGCGACCCGCAAATTGCGAGTCAGAGCGAGTCGCAAATCCGAATGTAGGATGGTGTCCCTGACACCATCTGTGATTCGCAAGGGCTTCGCAAATGCCCACCTCATGAATAATCATGAGGTGGGTCGCAATTTGCGACCCCCTTGCGAATGGCGGCCCTCACAGGGATGGTGGCCTGCTGGAGACAGCAGACCACCATGTCTGTGACTGCTTTTCAATAAAGCATTTTTTTTTTTTTTGTAATGCAGCCCGTTTTCCTTAAAGGAAAACGAGATGCATTACAAAAACGAAAAATGAAACGTTTTCGTTTCAATTTTTCAGAGCAGGCAGTGGTCCGTAAGACCACTGCCTGCTCTGAAAAAATGTTTACAGTGACATTCACAATTGGGAAGGGGTCCCATGGGGACCCCTTCCCTTTTGCGAAAGTGTTAGCACCCATTTGAAATGGGTGCAAACTGCGATTGGTTTGCGCCCGCGTTCGCAGAACAATCCTACATTGCACTGCGAGTCGCAATTAGGAAGGGAACACCCCTTCCTAATTGCGAGTCGCAAACCCGTTTTGCGATTCGGTAACCAGGTTACCGAATCGCAAAACTGGGTTTGTGCATCGCAATGTGCTTTTTGCACGTCGCACACAGCGAAAGTCGACGTTTGCGACATGCAAACATGTGGGTCTTGGCCCCTAATTAGGTCTGGTGTTAACAAAGACATTTTGTTTTTTTAAAACTTCTATTTCTCTCTCTTTCGGCTGGCTTTGCTGTGAGTAATTGCATTCTGCCCTTCCACAAGGAGTAGTTTTGTTCAGTGTCAGGAACTACAGTGGCAATCAGTGACGTAACGAAACTGGAGGGTGCCCCTTTGCAAAGAACATGGAGGAGCCCCCTATCCAGACTCACTCAGGGCAGGTGCTGTGCTGAAGGGGCCCCCTGGAGGGCGGCTGCGGGGCCTTTGTTATGCCACTGGTGGCAACGTGTGCTTTTAGAGTTCAAAAACGTTTTTTTTTTTTTTTGCCAGTGTTTGTTACAATGTTGAGGGCCTGGTAGCTCCCACAACAATAAAGTGTTACAAAAGCCATGTCAAAACAAGACACGCATTGATGAAAACTAAAAGACTTATAAAAATATGTCAGATCAGTTGGCTTTGTCAGTGTTTGTTTATTTTCATGCTTCCCATAATCGTGTTGAAAATGGTTACACTGATTTTCCATTAGAAATATTTTTGGGAAATATTAGCATGCATCAAAACATTTTACTAAATGACACTTCATTTGCATCTAATCAGAGAGCATTCTGGGAGCATTATACTTAGCCTCATAGCCTAAACTTTTCAAACATGTGTATACACGTTTTTTTTTTTTGTACTGGAACCAACGTCAGTAGTGAAGTGTGACCTTAAAACATTTATTTACAGCACTCACCCTAATAATGAAGGTTTTCAAATAATGAACCATAAATACAAGTTCGAACAGCATTGTCTTTCAGAAACACATTACCTCAACTGCAGAGAGTTCCACTCTCTGTAAACAGGCAGCCAGAGGGGTTTGTGCTGCAGAGGGTTGGGCCTACTTGTCCCAAGGACAAAGTAAACATAAAAACTTGTTGCCCTTGACCCCAAACAAGATGTCCCGGGCGTCGGGCGATAGGAATTCCACATCCCTGCTCTTTCACATGGGCCGATTTCAGGATTTCTTTCTTAAGCAGCTATGCAGAGAATACACTAAAGATGCTAGAGGGAACATCTGAAGTGCAGACGTATCTCAGGGGTCAGCAGTTCAGGCAGTGCCCCTTGTTCTGTCCTGGAATCCCCACAGATATTGTCTCGTTTGGAATCTAGATCATGAGAATTTTAACAGGTGGGTGGGGTGGTAGGTTAGTCACTTTGAAAGAAGCAACATGTTTTCCGCAGCACCAAGGAACGTCACAGTATTCAGCATTATTCATGGATGGCTAAGAGCACTCTGCAAACCTTCTCACACAACTTTCACAAACGTGGGGAATGGATGTGATGCACAGTCCCCCTTGGCAAGCAAACATTTGAAGCTTGACTCTTATTACTGCATTATTCCTGAGCATATGGCATTGCATGGTTGGCTTCAGAGATAACTTCAAGGGATTTCATGTATCTTTGCAAGCATGCATTGTATTTTATCTACACTTAGATCCTCTCCATGCCCCTTTTGAGGCACCAAATCACTTTGGCCGATAGGCAGCAGAATTCTCAATAAGTTGTACTTAGGGAAAGGTTGTGGGTTTCTGCTGTGGTCGTACAGTAAGTATTTTGGTGCTACGCATGATGATTAGAGTGTTCCTCTTATCTGTTGGATCTATAAGGAGTGAGTGATAGGAAGCTTAAGCTCTACGTTATTGGGTCTGATTCGAAGAGTGAATGTTATGGGTGTGGCATTCGTGGGAAGTGTGTTTCTGTTGTGTATTGAGCAGGGCTTGCTCTTTTCATGCCACTGCGATTGTGTCACTGCCAGGCACGGCTCCTCCGCTATGTCGGAGCAGTGTCATCCCCCTGCCAGCAGCAGCAACTGCAAACCTTTTACCTTAAAACGATAATAAACAGTGTTTATTATCGTTTTGTAGTAAAAAGGGTGGTGCCACAGGCTATGACGGGGGCAGAGAGGGAGTGCACTGTGCACTCCCCCTCCGTGCGCATGAATGTTTGGCCAGCCATCTCAGCCCAGCCAAATACACATGCGCACTGTGCTCTCTCCAGCCCGGCACTGTGTTGCCGGGCTGGAGAGAGCAGGCACAGTCTCCCAGTCTGCCTGGGAGTGACCTGGCTGGGCACTCCTGCTGATCTGAACGCTGCTGTCATGCTGCTAGCTGCATGACGGCAGCATTCGGATTGGCTGCAGGGCAGACTGGGAGCCTGTGCCTGCAGCTGCAGCAGAGAAGCGGTGACGGCAATGCAGATAAGTGTTTTATTTTAGTCATTAATCCCCACTCCCGCTCAGAGTGTCGCTTCTGGTCACTGCAGTCGTGTAGTTGTAGTTCTGCTTTGAGTGGTTTAGGGAAAACTGTTCATATGGTCATTCCTACCATCCTTGTGGGGAGATTTCAATGGGTAAGTCCCTGAAACATTTTCTCCATGCCCCATCTCTGTTGAATCCTTTGTTCTGGCTCTTGCTTGGTGCGATCCCTTGTGTGTTTGGGAGAAGCTATTACTTTACGGCCTTTCTGAATTTAAGTTTGGAATCTTAGATCAAACTGCCTATATGGAGAAGGAAGTTTCTTCTTGACTAATGGGACTTTTATCAGGGAAGCGATTTCATAGTGAGGATTGCATCTTTAAAGTGTTAAGTGAATGAAAGTTGGACCTATGCCACTGAAGACCTACCACATTCTGCCAGGTTTTGTACATACAGGTCAAGGATTATTCTTTCAATAACAGAAGTGTACCATTTGTCCAGCCATAAGACACAACGTGGAAACTGTTATTCACCATGTTTGCATAGAGATTTTTCAGGTTCTTATGAGAGTGCCAACTCTTATGCTTGAGGCTGAAATATAATGTGGAATATACTACCTTTGAACCTGGGTCAAATGGTCCTTGCAACAGTTGGCTCTGAGGAGGCCTGGAGAATATATGTTGACACCTACACCTTCTTTTAAATATTAGATAATGGAGCTGAAATGACTTTTTCAATATTGAATAGTTTGTCTTTTCGTTGTATTAGAACGCCTCCATCTGGCATTTAGAACACATCCAAAGCGATTATGTGAGCTGTTGATGAATAATTTTCTACGGGGATTCTGTAACATAGAGCATACCCTTTTGCTGCATTATTGCCTTTATAGCAATGGGGTTTTGCTGCTTATTTGTGATCATTTGAATTCACTGGCTGGTCTCATTCATTTGGTTTACGGTCTACGCATAAATGTTTTGAGTCAGCGCTTTCCTTGGACACCAGCATTCACCCAGAAAGCCTCTTTTTTCACTTGTCCGGTTATGATGATTTATTGCTTTTGATCCTTTGTGTTGGGAGCACAAAGCTCTTCAAAGAAGGGCACCAAATTAAAATGTTGTAAAATGTTACTTAGATAACACGTTTTTCTTAACACTGTCGGGTGCTGAAAAAGTCAGGATAATATTAAAAAGTATTGAAAGGAATATATGTCTGTTTTATGTATAGCTGCTCAGAGGCCACTGTCAAATGTGGAACTTTCAGATATTTGCTGCAAATATAGCTTTATGCCGTGGGACTATAGATATGTTTTTGTACACTTTTATGTACATGCTTAAAAATAACAGAATGGAAAATACTACTGAACAAAATACCCAGGACTGACTAAAGATGCATCTCCTAGTAGGGGACACATCAACCACATTCCCGTTCTATTTCGCTACGTTCACTCCGTATGTAGCAATGTGTGTCCCCTGCTGGGCAACACCATCTCTTTACATCTCCATAATGCACACACCACTGTCCCCCCGAGTCATACATCACCTATTACTGCCTGCATGCACAATACCCAGTGCTCACATCAGCAAAACAGCCCCTACTCCCGAGACATGTAAACCAGTGCTCCCCTGACGTGTATTACTAGTGGTCTCTGGTGTACATCCTGTTGTGTTCCAAATGTGGCCCTTGCTGCACATCATCCTTCTGCTCTGCTGACACATGACCCTTTAAATGTGTGGGCTCAAAGAGTGTAATTTACGTGGTCAATCATCACTTTGAGAATCTCAGGCAATGGGTCTGGATCACGAAGAGGAGTAAAGTTAAGCTAGAAGTATTGAAGATGGACTGGGAGGAGGGAGGTCTTGGTTTTCCCAATTTGGAGCTATATTATTTAGCCAAGCAGCTTCAGTTTAAAGCTGGGTGGTGTTCTGAAGGAGTCCATTTGGCAAAAAAAGGCTACTGAGTAGATCTGCAGGAAGGGGAATGCCTGGTGGTGCTACTCATGCGCAAGGAAAATATACCAAGCCACTCCCGTATGTCATATGACTCACTAGTTGCACGAGAGATAGCAGTGAAAAGGAGTCCGTCATTGACCTCTGTTGTCACAGGATTTGGAGTTGTGAACCCTGCAACTATTCAGTCACATAGGGCAGAATATATCAGTGGCAAGATGGAGAGAAGTGGCTTGCCGATGTTTGGGTCACCTCTATGCGAATAATACCTTTATCAACTTTAAAGGAGTACAAGAAGCATTTGGGGTAACACCTGACTAGTTCCTCCAGTACCCAAATTAGCAGTGACGATCAGAGAAATTTAGACAGAGTTCCCTAAATCACACATGACATCAGACACTTGATGAAATACTGGGTAGAGGATAGGTAAATTGATTTGTTTCCCCAATTTGAATGACCTTGATGTTGGACAAGAAAAAACACGTATAAAAGTTACAGAACACAGAGAGAGAACATAATCCAAGAACCACTTGTAGGGAGTGAATATAAGACATCATGTTCCCATGCCAAGACAATATCCATTAATAGGAATTTTAAGAGTTTAAGTAATTACATCTCAGTTTCATATATTGCACGTACCTAACAATGCGGAAACAAAAAATAATATACCCTGGAAGATACGCACCTGCCCAAAATGTGGAGAAAACGGGTATCATTTTTCGTGTAACACAGGCATAGCCCCATTCCCGAAAAGAAAAACCGCATTACAGATTTGCACTACCGGGAAAACTACAGAAAGCAACACACTTCACTCAACGTTGAGGCCCCCAGCAAGATGCATACTTCAAGAATACAGGGGCGGTGGTGGAAGTATTCACCTGCCACTTTTGCCTGACATTCACCACCAAGCACCATCATCCCCCCACACCGTTTGTATCACACTTTTTGGGCCTTGCATACTGGGTAGGGTGCCCCCAACAGGACATGTACTTCTAGTGAGCCTGATATAAATAAATTAAAGCAACTTGAACATTTTTTACATGCCAGCCCACCTTTGTTGGGGTTTCTTTCAATATAGTCATAAACTGTGGGACTTTTTAAACTCAGGAATGTGAATTGCTTACTTAACTGCCTGAAAAGTTAGTTTTGACGCCTACCTTACTGTGTTTGTTAGTTTTGGGTTGTTAGATAAAGTTCTAATTTGAAGCCCTGATAGCATTTTTTAAGGATCTTGAGGTTGTTTTCTATCGATTTGCTTGGTGAGATATTATTAAATATTGATGCTGCATATTTGTATTATAATCTGCACCATAACATTTGATTGATTGATTCAGTAGATATAATAGCTGACGGTATTCGGACAGTGAAGGTAGGGACAGACCCCAGACCATGCTGTGTCCCTTAACTATAGTTTCCCAGCGCCAGCGCTTGCACACTTCTAGTTTTGTCATGCTTCTGTTACTGAAATATCACTCTCTTCGAAAAGGAAACGTATTTGGGTGTTAGGGCGATGGGCTGGTGAATGCTTCCTTATCTAGATGAGACACCGAGATGATCTCTGGAATCAGAAAAATGATGTGGAACTAATCTTATTTTATGGTTAAGTGGGCTATTTCTGATTTTGGGGCTTAAATCTGACACAGGCAGGCGTTACGTCGTCTGCTAATTTATTGATCAGTTGTCCTTGGCTACAGATTGCCTACCTTGTGATGTATGAGAGTGAAGTCGGTTGTTGAAGCCCCTATTGCTGTTACTGTGTCCCTCTCCATTCACAATAGGAAAATATCTGGTCATGTAAATTGTATATAGGTGCTGTCAGTAGTTTTAATGTACTAATTGTTATTCTTCTCCTAAGTTGTATCTATACAATTGTGTATATCTACATATAACAAGTAGCTTTAATTTACAGAATTGTAGATATGTAACTGTGGATAACGGAGATATTTTTCACTGAGGGGTTCTGAGGGCCCTCAGATTGACAACCGAAGTAAAATTCGAGCCCTCTAGTTTAGCATCTATATTTTTATGTTGTTTATGCCCCCTCCTGCCGTGCCCCACCTCCGTCTCACAGCATTTTCCCCAACTTCCAAAATATACGTAGAAGCTGAATAGTCATTGGGGAGCCATATATAATATGGTCTGCCGCCAAATGTTGGGGAAAAACAAAAACCTGGCGTCTCGCTGCTCACCCTCACCACTCTAGACATAGGCCCTTAAACTCAAATATAAATACATGGCCTCTAACGCTGGCCTCTACAACCCCCTAAGTAATTGCCCCACGAGGTCCACATCTGATTATTAGGTTAAAATAATTGGCCTGTTGCCGCCCCACCCTAATACCTTGTGTGCCAGTCTGCGGTCCTGCTCACAATGAGATCTGAGAGCCAACACAGCGTTGTCAGCAGCGCTGCGAAGTTATCTTGACAACGCATTATGTTTTTTCTTGCCACCACATCTTTTGAGACTCGTGCTGACAGGAGGGAATAGGGCTGGTGCAGGCACAGTACTGCCTGCGTTCTTTCACTTCCTTCAGCTCTTACCACCCTGCATAACCTGGTGACCTCAAATTAGTGGGTAATCACTTTGACTACCCACTGTTGTCGTGTCACAGAAGTAAATAATCGAATTTTGATCCAGTTGCTCACAACGGAGGCTTCCTATGGCTGCCATAAGGAACAAGTAAATTAACTGATATAAAAAGAATCCCACCTCTAGGTATAGAAAATAAATATGCACTTGTGCTGCTCAGAAATTGATGCTTCAGTTTTTTCAGCATGCCTCTTACAAATCTTAAAATATGTAGTGATTAGCGAGAATAAGCTTTGCCTTTCAATGGAAGCTTATGAGTAAGAAATAGTGATGGCTAAAGTAGCCATAGAAATCGTTTTCTCACATGGTGTTTCTTTAGTGATACATATCCACCTGTCACTCTTTTCCGGCTTTATGCTCCCACCTATTATCGTTGTCCTTTCCAAAGGATGGTTCTTCGAAGCTTGGAACTTTTCTTTTTCAGAGGGGACAAAACCCCAGAGGATGTGTTTGTAGCTGGCTGTTCCAGCCTTTGTCAGGATGAGCTGTGTGAGCCTGGCAGTGGTCGTGAACTTCTCATTGTTACTTATTGGTAGGATTGTGGCTCAGTGGTCTAATTAGAGCTCAATCAAGTGGAGCCACTGCCAAAAGTGAAGGCAGCTTTAGATCAGTTCTCCCGCCGGGGATTTGCAAAGCAGCTTTTCGGAGCTCATTACATAGCTTAGTAAAACACCCTGACTCGCCAGTGTGTGGGATAAAGATTCAAAGATCAGGCGAGGCTGTTTTTATGGAAGCCGTTTCATACTTGAGCGCGCAGCCGCGCTCACCTTCCCTTTTTCAGCAGCTGTGCCGCGGGACAGCTTTGTGTTTGTTCCGTTAATATTACATGGGGTTAATTAACAAGGTACAGATTGCCATTGACCCCGACTTTCCTACAGTTTCCATTTGAAAATATAACATTTCACAAGATTATCTACATAGACTTTGTAGTCAAAGTTGTCCTTCTGTTTCAATATTGGGTCATTGGCATTCCTACTTCTGTACGTTTTCAGAGTTTAGCCCGCTTTTCACTCGGCCTTTTTTTAGCTTCTTCATTTGCCCTTAGGGTTTTGCGTTAGTCTTCTTTTTCCTTCTACTTGTTTTCATAGGTTTTATGTGACTCACCTATTGTAATCATTTTGTAGTCCATTCCTAATGTGTTTATGCATTCAAATTAGAATTCATATATATTTTATTCCCTCCTACTTTCGTATGTGCTCTGCTCCTAAAGCTGCACATTTATATTGGCTACTCCCACTTGATTTTTTTAACTTTTCCTTGAAGGCCTTGTTAATTTGGCGCATGAAATGCACCAGCGGCGTGGAAGTTAAATGTCTTGTGGGACTGCAGTGTGTATTTATACCACTTGCATATATGATCAGTGTGTGGCTCCAGAGAGCGCTATAAAGCTGCTGCTGGGCAGCAGGTTTTAAAATCACTGCAGTGAAACAAGTGTGTTGACATGTAAGAAAACACCTTTTTATAGGCCTCACAGACAGCTTTCTGTTGTCAAAAGACCTCACAACACTAATACAACACTTGAAGACAACACTAACACTTACGGTGGTGTTTCAGCTAGCTCATAGCTTACTATTGGTTGTTTTTTTGTCACTCTTGCTTTTTATTTGATGGCTTTCTTTTCTCTAGTGTTGCTTCTTTGCCGTTCTTTTGCAGTGATAGCTTGTTGCTTTCTACCGCTCGCATTCAGGGAAATATCGTTTTTCTTTTGCTTTTAGCACTGTTCTCCTGCTCTCTATCACCTGCCCTCTCCTTATTGCTTTTCCTCCCCAAGCTTGTCAGTTGGTTCCTCCATCCCTCCCCTCTTTATTTTTAAAATGTGTAATAATCTCCGCTTCTGTTACTCCCTTGCACCTCGTTGCTCTCACAGCCACTTATTGCTGATATTTACGTGCTCACCTTCGCCCCAGCTCCTTTGAGGCACCACCATACGTCCTGAATTGTGTTTACATTTATTTTTGTAACTTTTTAGGACACTACTGGTGGTAATTTACTACTAGGTGACCTCGTCCACCCCCTTTGTGGACGGTTTGTTTATTTATGTTTTAAACCTTTACTGCTCCAAGCGTGTCGATCATCTTCGAATGGTATTTTTTTTTTTTTTTAAAGACTGCTTCTGCATCATGATGTGTGTGTGCTTACAAGTTGGCATGTGTGTAAACACATTTTTATTAATATTTTCTGTCATTAAATGATCATACAATCTTAGTGAAATACAACATTTTTCAGCGCAATGGCTTAGCTCATTTAATTCTTGTTAAGCACACTACTGTGCTGGGTCCTTATGAGCTCGCTATCTCCCCCTCCACCCTTAATCACCCCAACTCCTCCTCCCTCCCCTCCCCCAGTTAGTCAAAATTTGTGGTGCGGGATGAACATTGTGCCTTGAGCTCACATGTGCGCTGCAACCACTTGTGTGAGGTAGCGTCAGGTTCCTACTCAGTAGGGATGTGTGCTGTCAGGTGCGATGTGGTTGGGTTTTATCAGTCCGTCGCTCATTCAGGGGTCAGGGCAGTTGGGGGTCACCTCATCCATGTCTTCTGTTACCATGTCCCGTCCCCTTGCTACTTCTAGGGATCTCATCCCTCTTTTAGCCTCCCTGAGAAGGCCACCCCCTCGCATCTAGCCCATTTTTCCAATTTCCCTTTCCAGTGAGATATCCTTGGGCCCATCGAGTTTTTCCAGGTCATGGTAGTTTCCCTCTTGGCCAAGACATAGGCCAGGTCCTGTAATCTGCTAGTGATCTTTGTTTTGGACCTATGTGGGAACCACACGAGTAAGCAATGGCCCATTGTACAGGGAATCACCTTGTCCACTGCTCTTGCCACTAACTGGGTCACATCTCCCTAGAATGTCCCTAGTGTTGGGCAATCCAAAAACATGTGCTTGAATTCTCCACCGAGCAGCCCACACCTAGGGCATTTAGCTCCGTCCGTGCTAAAGTGCCTATTAATCTGACCGGGGGTTAAATAAGCTTGATGCAACACATAAAAGTTAATGAGCTTGAATCTGGCATTTCTAGTCATCCTGGGAAAGCCCTCCAGTATTTTCTCCAACGCCTTGTCAGGAATATTGGCGCCCAGATCTCCTTCCCATTTAAGTCTAAGTTGGGCCAATGGGAGAGTCTTATCTGACCGCATTCTGCCATATAAATTTGTCACCACTTTTATCTTACCCGTTGAAGTTGTCAGATAGGTGCAAGTTGTCTGCATTGGGGGTTTCCCAATCCCGCCTACCAGTGACGCCGAATACCAGCAGTGACTGAGCCATAGATCAAACTCCGCTCCTCAAATGTTGTCATTGTCTCTTCCTTAAACAGAGTGCCCACTGTCTGTACCCCCGCTGCAACCCAGGCTTGGAGACCCTCCCAGTTACACCTATGTGGTAGTGCTAAAATGAACAGCAGGGCAAGGTCTGTGGAGTAGGGGGTCTTTATCTTAATTTTGCGTAAGCAGCTTGTCCAGCACTGAATCATGGTTTTCAATTCAGGAGAGTCCCCCGCCCTGTTGCTTCGACTCCCCAATGGCACCTCCATTAATCTCGTCAGCGGAGGGGTGAATGGTTTCACCAAAGTCTCAGGATCCTGTCCTGGTGTATCCATTGTGTGAACCACTGGAGCTGTGCTGACAAATAGTAGGCCTCAAAGTCTGGGACGGCCAGCCCTCCATCTGTGGACTGTCTTTGAAGTTTGGCTAATGCCACTCTCCTTCGCCCACTGCCCCACAGGAATGATATCACTAGTGCTTCCAATTCCCTAAAGGTTGCCCTGGGTATCCATATTGGTAATACTGTAAAACAATATAGTAGCCTAGGCAGGACTATCATTTTGAGAAGCACCACCCTACCTGCTAAAGACAATGCAGGGTCTGCCAAAAAACCATACTTGTCCTGAGGAACTTCAATGTCCTCCCTACATTTCCCTCAAGGATGTCCTATGGGTCGTGATACACCCTAGCCCCTAATAAGAAAGACAGTGCGGTTCCCGTATTACCGTATTCAGCTCGTGAGGGGGTGTCGCCTCAGGACCTAGTGGGAACAACCGGGTCTTATCCCAGTTTACTCCAAGTCCTAAAAGAGTCCCCAACCTGGAGAGCATCAGCTGAGCCCTGGCAGGTCTCTATACATATTCCCCAGAAAAATCAGCAGGACATCGGTTTATAAGGCTATGCGGTGTCTTCCCCCACCTGCTCTTATTCCCTTGCCTCCCTCTCCCCCTCAGGCTGCGGCTGCCAATGGCTCCATCGCTATTGCAAACAGCAATGGAGACTGGGCAACCCTTTCTAGTGCCCCGCTCCGCCACGTAGCTTTCTGATATTGTCCGTCCAGTGCAAGCTCTGGCCATGGGATTGGTATATAGTAACTGCACCCATGCAATATAGTCAGGCCCCAAGCCTATCCTGTCCATCACGGTGTAAAGGAAACCCCACTTTAAGCTATCAAATGCCTTTTCAATATCCACAGCAAGTACGTCATAGGAGGGGTCCCTCATGACCGCCAACAATCGTCATATGTTACTTGCTGTGTTTCATCCAGGGACAAAGCCTGACTGGTCTGGGTGTATCAGTTTCGGCATGTAAGGGAGGAGTCTCATCACCAAGCTCTTACTAAGAATCTTGTAGTCCAAATTCAACTTGAACAGTGGTCTGTAAGCGCTGCATTCTGTAGAATTTTTTACAAGTTGGTATATGTTATTATCATGGGGCCACCATAGCATCATGATGTATGCAGTTGTTTACATCACAAGGCTGGGCTTTTGTCTTTCCTTTTTTGGTTTAGGTGATGCTGTTTAGTATCTGCAAAACCCATCTTTTGTAGATGCTGAACAGCATTACCAAAAAGTATAGTTAAAGTCAGAAGGCAAGATGCATGACTTTGTCAGTGCTTGCTATATATAGAAAGTAAGTCATCCCTAACTTTGTTTTGTAAGCCCCCAGAGCTGGATTCTTAATGTCTTCAAGTGAGACATGGTAGATGCTAAAGAAAACTATGTCCCACAGTGAACAGTTCCAAATGTGGTTCATCATTCTTTAAATAAGGCTGCTTTTCCAGCCTAGTTAGAAATAGAATCCTTTTTTCCTGACTAGTAATGAGGAAAAACCTACAATGGTACTTGAGAGGTTTTTAGATCGAGTGTGCATGCGATCTGACGTTTTGTAATCTGTCTGAGGGCTTTTAACCACGCCCACCACTGTCACTCTTTCATGGGCTTGCCTTTCAGAAATCCTTTGTTATCTTGGTAAATCTTTTACGTTTGTCCCTCCTTGGGGCAGCTTTGTTACCACTTTGGCCATCGACCCTGTTACATGGATAATTGCACTTTTACCGATTGCACGTTTACCGACAGGTTGACTGTGAGTGAACTTCTTTTTTTTTTTTGCGTCTCTCCTTTGCGCTCTCGGCGGCCTTGGCGCTTTGAATCGTCTCGCTTATGTCAACTGTTTTACTTTTCATTTTCAATTTACGTGGCAAGAAAACTCCAGTTAGGAATTTACAATGCTAACAGCTCTAACTCGAGCAAACGCGAGACCCATTGTAATGCGAATGCTTGTTTTTACACTTGTGTTTAAAAATCTAATTTAATAAAGAGAGTAGGTTTTAAATAGGTCTGTGCTGCCTGCGACCAAGTTGTTTTGCTCAGTAGCCCTTCTCCAGAGACAGGAATACACATCACATTTCCTGCTGGTGAAAAAGGGAATTACTTCTGGTAGTAGGAAGTCTTAAGTGTGATGGGTCAGCTCGCGCTGCTGTTGCTTCCTGGGTCTGCCTCCTGATGTCAACAGGGTGCTAAGAGTCATACGTACAAATTCCTGGTTCCCCCATCCTGTTATTTATTCCCTTAGCCTACTCTTCTCTATGAGGTCAAATGATAGGATAGGATAAGATAAGTGGCAACAAATTGAAGGATCACATACATGATAACAAATAAAGCTGAGCTCTCTCAAAAACTGTGAATAATTTATATCTCATTTTAGCTGTGTATGTTTGTGGCGCTTCTTGAACGGCTGCTCACCTCCCTAACGCAATTCATTCTCTCTTAACAGGTACCTTTCAGACGAAGGAATTGAAGCTTGTACAAACTCGTCTGGAAAAGTCAATACGCATGACATTATCCTGATTGCTCTCAATGTAGGTGATAATTGTGATTTTTGTTTTGTAAAGCTGCATTTCCAAACCGATTACTTAGCCTGAAAATCCTATTTCTGCTGCAATCCAATATCACGGATATGATTGCCTGTTGACAGTAATGTACAGCCTAGCACGTTTCGTATTTATATCGAAAAGCGGTAATGCTTGTTTAATTTGCTGAATGCAGTTTGCATTTTAGAGCTGCCAGCTTTACTATACAGATTGATTTTTTTGAAGAGTACATTTAACAGTAGGAAAATGTATTTCATTCATTATTCATATGGGCTTTAGTTAGAGTTTGCGTGATTCATTAAAGACTAAACCTTGCAACGTAGGGCAAGACATGGTTCCATCTCCCTGTACTTTTTAGGCAGTTGAAGTCTCTTATGGTTTCACCTAGAGTGACACTGAAGTCTAAGAAACCCCCGGGAGTCTTGCACATTTCATAATAAAAGTAGGCTCAAACATTTTTGTTATTCTTCAAGCTGACTAACAATTATAGATATTATTTGGTAAAGCCAAATGTAAACAAAATTAGGCTAAGGAGTAGTGTATTTTAGTGAAAACTCTGGTTTGGGGCCAAAACACTAGAAACTGAATTTTTTGGGCAAACATCCCTTTTGCAATTTTGATTTGAACATATTTTGAATCATTTCCATCATTTAGTGTGTGTTTGCCAGTGGTGTGAGCTGCAGCATGAGTGGCAACACTATACCCACTGGTTCTGGGTTGTACTATGTATGTATGTGTAGATGCACATCTTTTCATAACTTCATGCCGTTGGTACTCATAGCTATCATAAGTGCAGTATCTGTCTACATCGTTTTGTTGCTCTTGCATGTGTGTGGCTGTCCCATTTTGAAGTGGCACAAGGTTATCTTGGAACTGGAAACGAATAATACCGTAACTTAACCCAGTGTCAGACTGACACTGCCCATCGGTGCTCCTCTGCTAACACATCCCTTCACTGCATCCTTGCTAGGAGTACATCCATTCCTCATTTTCGGCACATCACGAATATCTGAATCTTCTTCCTCACCTCTCTGTAGCTTAGCCCCTGGTCCTTTATATTTTTAGGTGTGGGTTTTTCAAGATGGCAGTATGATTTGTTGTTAACTATGTATAACCCAGGGATCTGGGTACACACCTTTCTTTGGTCACCCTCTTTCAGGCTTTGGCTGGAGACTTTGTCAGATATGGCCCAGTAGAATATTCATCTCTCACCTAACGCTGTTGGCTGTTTGAGTGTATTCTTCCGACTCCATGCCTGGCTTTCATTTAACTGCATGAGGGATTACTTTGCAACTACAGCCTCCTCTGTCTACTCTTGCTCGCTCCCTCTTATGTGCTAATTCTGTATGTATAAAGTAAGACCAGAGGGAGGAGGGAGATTATTGGTCCAGTGTACACTCTCCCTGACAAGACTAATAATAATAATACAGTACACTGTTCCACACAAAAATAAACAATAAAGAAACACAACTAGTCTACAGGGAAACAGAAAAAATCTGGAGCAAAGCAGCATTCACACATCCAGTAGGATGTCAAGCTTCATCACTGGGCAAAGCTCCACATCAGACCGGCACTGCAATGTCTGATGGGCCACCCTTCCAAAGAGGAAGGGGTGGCACTTAACCGGGGAACATATTTCCAATGATGCATGTGCCTACAAGGGATACACACTAAAGATGTGTACAAGAGAAAAGGAAAAATTCAATAAAGAAAGGTCCAGGCCAAGATTAAAAACAAATGCGGGAAGTGCTGGAAGAAATAATGCTCGACCGCACTCACGCTCAACTAGGAAGATGAAAACCTCTTCAAGTTCCTCTAGTATAAGGTCGTTATGTTACGCGTCTAGGTGGCTACAAAGGGTCCGATGACGCTTCCTCAGGACCAACAAAACATAATTTCTCCTGGAGAAAGTGCCTAGGTTCGAATACAGTCAATGTCACTTACTTCAACTACTCATTGCGGTCAATCTTAATCAACAAGTCTCCCATCCCTCATTACGGACTGGGCTCCTCAGGAAAACGCGTTGCCCAGAAACAGGTATGCTATATTGCAGTGTTGCCTGTTTCGAGCCCGAGACCTACCCGGGCGCCAGGTTCCTGGAAAGTAGAATATTCATCTTTCACCTAACACTGTTGGCTGTTTGAGTGTAATCTTCCGACTCCATGCCTGGCTTTCATTTAACTGCATGAGGGATTACTTTGCAACTACAGCCTCCTCTGTCTCCTCTTGCTCGCTCCCTCTTATGTGCTAATTCTGTATGTGTCAGCACAATGAACTCACAACTACTGCCTTTGCCAATGCCTGTTTGTTTATTTCTATTTACTGTGGGCCTCTGTGCATCTGTATGTGTCTCATATGACGGTTCTTTCATCGAAATATGCTTTTTTGACAGCTGTTAGAATTGGTACTTTCTACTGCAACTTAGCTTCAAACTACACAGATTTATGCAGCTTGCAGCTGTCTTTTATAGCATCGTTCTCACCAGTCTGTCTGTATTGGTCGATTCAGATAATTGCATTAATCAAACAGCAAATTATCCTGTGAAGAAATGTTATTGATAATAGGCTAACAGGGACCAACAACAGCCTACATGAAGGAGACAAATATTGATTGGCATAAATCAAAAGCATCTAAGTGATCATTTGGATGCAATTGAGCATACCCCACCAGGCACCGTATTGCATGACAGTGTTGTAATCGGTGATACCTTTTCAGATGTTGCAGTCATTTTATCAGTGATGTCATGAGTGATATATAATATGTGAGGTCAAAAGCAGTGCATGGCAAGGGCACGAGATAAAGTTACTTAAGATCGCGAGTCTGGCCACTTCTAGCTTTCTCCCAAATTTGGTTTAATTCAGTTCAACAGTTTTGTCTGTAGCTGTGTCTAATATTCCTATGGTAAAATAAATGGTGAAAACATGTTTTGGGAATCCCCCCCTTTTTCTCTCGGCTCCTGCTTGACGGATCACCCTGAAACTTTCCAGAAGGGGGAGTTGTGGTGGAAGAATATTCTTTTATGAAACATTTTGTGAAGATTCGTCAAGTGTTTCCAAAGTTCCAAGTATACCAAAAAATGTTTTTCCTATGGAAACATGGTTCTATCTATAACTGTCCAGTGGCAACTGCCACTGGGTAATTAATAAACATATATATAGTAAGGAAATGCCTCTTTGTGTATGGTCATCCCAAAGTTTTACGACTGATCCTTCCGATTTTTCGACTGTGAAACTGCACTGAGGCCTGCTAACCAGACCTCAGTGCCCTGACCCCAAAACTTATATATTACATTGGCTATACTCAATTGGCATAAACGTACTTACCTGTAAGTCCATAGTATATGGTATCCAGGTCCTGTAAGTTAAGAGAGTCATCCCAGGGACTGCAGCAACACTTGTGCCACCCTGGGTGTGAAAAAGATAAAACGAGTCTCCTAGTCCCCCATTGCAGACTGGAAGAGCAGTTTTGAACTGCTAACTCGACTTTCAATTTTAAGCCATGACAAAGTCAAATATGCTTCTAAAACATGTGTTAGTCACCCCTGTGGCAGGCCTACAGGGCTCTAATACAGAGTGCAGCATATGTCTTGGGCAGTACATGTATTTTACGTGTTCTGACAGTAAACATGTGAAACTGTCTTGTTTAGAAAGACTTGGTTGACCTGTGGGCGATTGCAGGATTACACACTGAACTCTCAGCTGTCCTAACATCTGAACAGTGCAAGCAAAGTTGATACTCCAGGGTATCAAACAGCTCATTACATTAAGCCTGCCTTGGCTCTCAAGTCTAAAATAATGCAACCAGTGACATTGTGCAATGTTTTACAAAGTTGCCACTTTGTTGCTTTCAGTCTCCTGTGCCCTTAACAGTTGCACGTGGAGCTTGAACCCAGACAGCTTTCTGCCCTCCTAGGGAGAATTGGTAACAACTCGGAGAAAATATGGGCTTACACTGGAGAGAGGGCTTACCTCCCTCCTGCAGGAATCAACATCGGTGTTGGGCCAAAAGGCGAGCTTCAAAGCTGAATCCGCCTTTGAAGAGCAAATAGGGTACACTTGGGAGAGGGATAAGTCCACTGTTTAGGCAGACTAGCTGACACCCAGGAAGAAAGGAGTCAACTTTTTTTTCAAGTGTGTGTAGCCCCCTTGGTAACCGCACCTCTGGGTTGGGCTAGGGCAGTGGTTCCCAACCTGTGCTCCGGGGACCCCTAGGAGGCCGCGAAGCCACCTCAGGGGGTCTGCGACTGCTTAGAAAGTGAAATAATGTTAACAGATTAATAAAGTGTATATAAATAAAGTGACAAAATGTGTAACTAAACATTTTGTAATGTTTTGTAAATGTAAAGCAATTTGAAATTGGAGGCTAAAAATTAAATTAGTATCCTCAGATTGATTTGTGGGAGCAGTGCAGGTGTATCAAACAGAATATAATATGGATGATGTGTGGCTTCAGTTGAATTTAGGAAAGCACCAACCTTCCTATAAAATTAAATTTTTCTTTTTTTATGTATATTTGTTAGCAAATTAAACAAAATGTTATCTGTTTATGTATTGTATTGATGCTTATTTCTGTGTTTTTGTGTATCGTTTTGTGTTTCAAATAATCAACAATGTTTAGGCCGGCGTCCCCGGCTTCCAGTAATGACTCAGTGGGGAGTCTGCAGATTTTAATAGTGATTCAGTTGGGGTCCTGGGGATTCAGTAATGATAAAGTGGGGGCCCATAGAAGTCAGAAGGTTGGGAACCATTGGGTTAGGGAACTCTGGACACCGAGAGAGGGGTTCTACCACGTTGGGAGTTGGCTGAATGGTATATCTTGGGATAGCTAGATATCACGCTTCTGAAGACGTGTTCATCAGGAGGGATGGAACTTGATAGCCTAGTGGCTTCCAACAGCAACCCTCCCCGAGGGCATTTTCTGCCCATTTATGGGGCACCCCTGTTACCTAGAAATCATATCTCCACTGGAGTGCCAGAAGGACCGAAGAAGGACTGCCCTGCTGCACCGTGGAACCAGCAAAGAGAGGCTTCCCTGGCATGGACTGCACTTGCTGAGCCTAATGTCCTGCTCGTGGAGAGGTCACCTCTAGAGTATCAGTTTGCTGACCTCCTGTTAACACAGTACAGCCACAACAGCTGAGAAGTGTGCTGTGGCAAGTTGGTAGCCCAGAATATTTAAATGGCTGCCAAAGGCTGCCGTGCAGCACCAGAGACCAGGACCTGACGCTCAAAGTTACACAGGAGTTTGCTGAGCCTGGGACAGTTGTCGAAGTGCTGCTTGGTCACCCAGTGAAGGATTTGGTTGTGACCGTGATACTAGGCCTCTGGTTGCCCATTTACTGGAATTCTGCCAGCATTGAGGGGACTTCGACTCTGACCAGGACAGCCTCACCCCTGTCGTGGACAGTGAAATAGCTGCAGGGAAATACCCATTGAGCGTATCGCATCTTCAGGATCGTTCATCCCTCGCATCAGGACCACTTCCATAGGAAACCACCTCAACAGATAAAAGTGCATGGAACTGACAAAAGACTGCGTCTACCCTTGAGGTAACTGCTTCTGAGGACCTTGCTGGTCCCTCTGACTTGCTCCCTTCTGGAGTTGGTCACCTAAAGGGACTCCAAGTGACTGCATTGCAAGTAGCCCAACATTTTAGTGAAAAAGTTTGTAAGCATCACATTCGTTGAATTTGCCAGTACTTGTATGTGGTTGAGTGAAATGCCTTGATTTACTATACCTTGAAAATCCTATATCTCCGGAATTCTCTAGTGGATCTTTTTCGTTGGGGTGTCTAAAATACATAAAAATACAGTCTGTTTTTTTATAAATTGGTACTGGATTTTGTTTGTCTTGTTTATTTCTTTGTATTGTTTCGGTGCTGTTTAAATACTTTAGACTTGATCTTTTGTGTAAGCCTTGCTGCTTAGAGCCATAGCCACCCAGGGTTGAGCTGAAGGCTTGACCAACGAAATCTACTGGTCCGAAAAAGACTTGAAAAGTCTTAGTAGTAAGTGTATTACATGGTGAGGTCTCTAAAAAAGCAAAGGTTGATGTAATGTCAAGATAGGTGTTCAAATAATGCAAAAACCAATGTTAAAAAAACAAAAAAAACTCCGAATTTCACAAGTTATTGTTTACAGAGCTAGGTATAACTTGCGCTCCTGCCATGCACTCCTATAACATCACATATTACAACACTCATGACATGTTAAAGTACATCATTGATGACATCAGTGATAACACCATAATTAAATACTGCATAGAGTTACCTAGTCTATATGTGTAGGTCGATAAACCCTGGGGACAAGTCTAATTGTGCATTTTAAAAGTTACTTGGTGTACCATTTACAAATCACTAAAGTTTTTGGCTGTAAGAACTATATGTTGAACAAGGAAAATGCTCAGTGCACCTAATGTTGTTTGGAGAGGTAGGTTTGAAAGTAGGTTATGCAAGGCAAAAGCCTGTTCTAAAAAGAGATTTTTATCTATGCTTGTGCCCACGTTGAATAGTTGTAATCCAATGGTATAGACACATTTTTTAAGCTGTACATGTCTATTTCTAGAACTTTGCTAAATAGTTAGATTCACTGCAGATTACTGAGTAATGTAGAATATAGGGGCATCCCATTCATATGTGGTTTATCTCATGCATACTGACGTTGTAAACATGGCTGTAAGGTTGTATGCCATTATGCCTACCTGAGGAATTTGTATTGTGTATTTTACTGAGCTAAGTAGTGTTGTCCATAGGATCGGACGGTAGGTGCCTTTACAGTGGCAAATGTATACCTGTCCACCTGTTGACTAAAAATAGTGGGATATGTGAAGTCTGTAAGGGGTACTCCTGTTGAGGTGATTAGAAAATTCTCCACAGTTAAAGTGTAATGAATGTTACAGAGATTGCATGATGTAATCAGTGATGCCATCAATAAAGTCTTTTAACATGTCATGAGTGATGTAATATTTGAGTTCATAAGCAGTGAATGACAAGGGAACACAGCCCAGTAAACTGTAATGTCACTTTAACCTTTGTTTCTTTCAGTGAATATATATGTGAACGTGTTTTCATATTCACACTGCCTGCTCTTAACCTTATGGACATTTGGTGAGTTGTATTGACTCGACCTATAGTTGATGCTTGTTGTGATGGAAAAGTTCCTTGCATGGTGACAGACGTGTACTCTTGCCCCGAATTCCTCAGCTGCAATTATGTGTGTATCCCTGGTGATGATTTTTGTTGTAATGGGCTAACACAGATCTTGTGTGAGCACCAAGACATAAGCTTATCTCACAGAATTGCAGTCTAGTTGGACCAGGAAAGGTGCCTTAAAATGCTACCCTTTACTGTCTTTACCAAGAGTTAAGTAACATGAGCATGGTGATGGCAGCATATTGTAGAGATCAACAGGAGCCCTATTTTACTTGTGTTACTGGAGTGAGGCCTATAGGTCTACCTGTGCTTAACTCACACTTGGCCTACATCACGTTAGCATGCAGTGCTGCACATCACTCATGTGGTTGCATGTGTGTTCTGTGTGTATGTGTACCTGTGAATGGTATAATACATGGAAGACCCAGGGTTCCATTTTGGGAGACCCAGGGGTAACTGGAGGATCATGAGTAGTTAGAGGAATCCTTCCCCTATACAGAATTGTGGATTGCTGCATTCCTGGAAGCACAGCGAGATACACTGGAGGAGAGAGATGATGCTCTTCAGTACACTTCAAAGGGTGTTCTTTGATTCAGAAAGAGGTCACCGGAAAGGGCCCTGGGTACATTTCAGGAAGAAGATGGGTCCGATAAGAGAATCATAAGGAGTAGGGCTGAGGCTGTGGGCTTACCTTTTGGTACACAGATCACGGTCAATGACATCCAGGTGTGACCCTTTAGTCTCTCCCATGACCTGTGTTGTGGGGCTATCAGATATAAAGTTGCTCCTGCTGTGACAGACTGTTTTGTGGAGTAAGGGCAGCACAGCAGAGTGGGCACATTGAAAGGAAGCAGACCCCAACACTAACTTCAAAGACTCAAACCCTAAATCATATTTGGAGTCTGGAAATGGAGTATAAGAAGATGGGCTGGAGGCCCTTAATACTGTCAACTGCCAAGCAGCCTGAAAGGCTGTGCAAGGAGGAGCAGCTCCTGCAAGACGTCTGCCTCTACTCAGGACTGCGGGCTAAGCCCTGCTATCTCCCAGCTGGGTGGGGACATCATGTCAAGGGTACGTAGCCCAGATGCCCAGGACCTGTAGTAAATTGGCCTGGGACATCAGGATTTAAAGGCCTCAACCTCCATGGTTGGTCCCAGTAGCTCCTGCTTGCACTGTGGCCCTCTGATAGAGGTTTTGACAATGCTCAAATCAAAAGCTTTCCTTATTCCAGAAATGTGTCCTAACTATGTCACTTGATGGTGGAATTTAGTGTATCTTGTAAATCAAGAATAGTTTAAAGCTCAGACCTATTGTTACAGGTAAGTAACAGGTTTCCTTTTGACTTGTTTGTGTTATCACAAGGCAGCAGGACAGGTGCCAGGTGTTCCACACAGGAGGTTCTGGGCAAGGAGCTACAAGGCAGGGGGGCAAGCCCTGAGCTCTCCCTCAGCGGAGGGAGATCAGTCAAGAATATAACTCCTAGAAAAAATAGAAATGCAAGTGGGCAGGAGATTGAAATAAGGAGTACAGTGGCACAGAAATAGTCAGATTCAGCCCAGTAGAGCTAGATAAGTAGCTCTGTCCCAGTACAATCTGCTGCACACTGTCCACAACAATCTTCCCCACTCCAATTCCAAACAGTCTGCCCCATGCCAACTCAATCGAACCCACTCCAGTCCAATCCACCCCATACCCATTTAACCCACCTCACATCAATCTAACCAACCCCTCCAAGCCAGCCCACCCACTCCAGTTGAGTAGTTGAGTCCAGTTCACCCCACACCAATCCAAACCACTCCAATACAGTCCAGTTCAATCCATTCCAATTCAATGCATTCCATCCCACTCCAAGCCACCACACACCAATCCATCCCGCTCCAAAAATCCACCCCACTCCAATCCATCCCACACCTGTCCAATTCACCCCACACCAATCCACCCTACTCCATTCCATTCCATTCCAGTCCACTCCACTCCACCACAACCCACTCGAATCTACTCCATTCATTTCCAGCCCACTTCACCCCAATCCACCCTACCCCAATCCAATCCACCTCAATCAATCCAATCCATCTCACCTCAATTCAATCCACCCCACCCCATTGCAGTCCAGCACACCCCACTCAAATTCAATCCACCACATTCTATGCTACCCCATCCCATCAAATCCACCCCAACTCAGTCCAGTGCACTCCAATCTACCCCATTCCAATACAGTACACCCCACTCTAATCCACCCCATTCCATTCCACCCCAATGAAACCCACACTAATCCACGCTACCCCAATTCACCTCACTCCAATCCACCTCCGCCGCCCTATTTGTCCACCCCACCCCAATACAATCCTCCCCATCCAGTCCACACCAGTCCAATACACCCCACCCCAATCAAATCTACTTTACTTTAAACCACCCCTTTCTATCCAAATCAATCCACTCCACCCCAATTTAGTCCACCCCACTCCAGTTCAATCCATTCAGCCCACTACACTCCAATCCACCCCACACCACTCTAATCCAGTGAATCCAATCCGCCCAACACAAGTCCACCTCACTATAGTCTAATCCACCCCAGTCCAATCCAGCGAATCCAATACACCCCACTCCAATCCAGTCCACACTACTCCAGACAAGGCCACCCATCTCCAGTCCAATCCAATCCACCCCACTCCAGTTCAATCCAATCCACCCCACTCCAGTTCAATCCAATCCACCCCACTCCAGTTCAATCTAATCTACCCCACTCCAGTCCAATCTACTCCACACCACTCCAATCCCATCCACCCCACTCAGTCCTATCATTCCAATTCAGTCCACCCCAAACCAATACACCTCACCCCATTTCATCCCACCCACTATGTCCAATCCAGTCCACCCATTCCAATCCACCACAGTCCTCCCAATCCACCCCACCCTACCTCAGTCCAATCCACCCCACTCTACTCCAATCCAATCCACCAGACTGCATCAGTCCACTCCACCCTATTCTACCCACTTTATACCACTCCACTATACGACACTGCCTTCTACAACAGTCTGTGAGCCACTGATCTCTACTCTGTTTTATTCAACTCTACGATACTCTACTCCCCCACTCCACTCTGACATTCTACTCCAACAAATCCACTCTACAACACTACTCCTCCACTCTGACACTCCACGCCACTACCTTTTAGTCATGCTGAACTTCAGCGTCACTGGTGTACAGCTTGGCTAACACACATTGCCAAGCCAATAACACTTGTGTAGGCGAGACCTATGGCCTTTGCCAGTGCTTGTTTCATTTTATGTCCCTGTGGCGCCCGTTTCCCCAGGGACCGGTGCAACCAAGTAACGAATGCTGGTGCGCTTCTGCATTGTGCAGTTCCTGGGGACCAAAGGAGAGATGTGCACCGACATGCTCTTTACACATTTGCTCCTGGGGAAGCCGAGCCTGGCTGGACTGCAGAGTGTTCCCACTGTGCCTCTGTGTCTAGGGTGAGTGAGGACTACATCATCCCTCCACCCCGCCAATGTGGGCAGAAGAAGTGGCGTCTTACCGGCTCCTGCACCACCATGGAAAGGATAGTGCTGGCCATGGTGCACGAGCTTGAGCTCGCTCCTGCACTACTCATATTTTATACACATCCGAACACCCATTGAGGGCGTGGGCACTAGGAGAATAGAGGATCGTGATGCAAGGCAACTTTGTTTAAAAAAGAAAAAATGCGTTGTGACTGCAATTTAAAAAACACAAAAGGAAATAAATAGCTGCAGGGGATTCCTCCATAAGCCTCTGTAACCTGATCAACTGTAGGAAAGGAGAGCCCCAAAAGCTTCTGTGGTACTCAGTAATTTCCTTGTTTGTCTTCCGTGGTACCCCTGGATGGGTAGTGGCATTACCAATGTCAAGTGAAGTGTTTTCAGGGCTGCCAGAAGCACAGCAGCTCCCACAGGATCCCCCTCTATGGTGTTTTCTAATTTGCTGCCCTAAGTCTTCCTGGGTGTTAGAGTGATGACGTCAGGAGAAGGTTGCTTTATTTGGGAGTACTATTGGAGCTTGGGGCTTTTGTCCATAGGCCATTGTGGCGATTACTTTTGTGGGTTCTCATGCTACACTGCAGCATCCTAAAAGTTAAAAAAGAAAAAATAGGATTCCTGAATACCCTGACACAGTATTCAATATCTGTTGCCATGAAATTGATTGAAATACTTTTTGTACACTGACAAAGTTAACATTCAATTAATTATTTTGTGTATTAATGAAGGTCCTTGTAATGGTTTGAAATGTTTTATTGGTGACCACAATGTTAACAGTGAGTCATTACATGTACAAATGAATGGACAATAATACCATCCTTGGTGATTGTGAGGGTTTGCGTTGGTCTAGTATGACGTTGTCCTACCTTTATTTAATGTGGTGACATTCTAACGAAGCCAGTAGAGCTGTGTTTTGATACGTATCCTCTCCATTATAATATGCCTAGTGTATTTTGGGGTATCATAGTGTTAGGGTTCAGTGTGTGCTAGTGGTGTGAACTGTTAGAATGGTGTCACCATAGTTATTTCCACCTGCCATTGTGTACATTTTTGTAAACTAATGCATATTATTGAGTTGTGAGTGTGTAATAACATTTTATAATCAAAAGTACTGACTGGACTATGATTTATTGGGTGTTCGTTGCCTACTTGCGGGTTGGGACACTAGCCTTCCCCACCTGCCCTAGCCTTGAACTACCCTGTCTCACTACCCTGAGTCAAGTGCTATAGCGGGGGTACTTGTTTCCCAGTAAATGGAAGGTTGTGGACCTATTACTGGTGAGGGGCCCATATCCTTCACCGTTAATAACCCTCTTTCTTACAGGGTTAACATATATTGTTTCAATTCTTAAAACCGTCTTGTTGACCTTTATGAAGGCTCTGGAGAAATGCTGTCTATTTTTTAGGTGTATGCTTAAATTACCTGGATGTACGTTCAGCAAAGTAAATACATATTTTTTAAATTCATACACTTGTATTCTCAATTAGAAATCGTACAGGCAATAACTGTGTAATGTTTTAATTTCAGACAGATCTAAGAACCATTGGCAGGAAGTTCCTACCGGTTGACATAAATGGCGGAAAGGTGGAAAAGGTAACCTTCTTTTGGTGTTCTTCATTTTAGAGTCCACATAATGTTCTGACAGCGGTACAACAGCCTCCTGCCGCCAACAGTCCGTCATGCGTATGTGCGCCTGTGGTGTCCCAATGCTCTTTGAAAATTGCCCGATGTGTGTTCCGTCCAGTGATGGTAATGAGTGGGTAGCGTGGGAAGTTAGCATACGGTAGAATTTGAGATGCTCTGCTCGTCACAAAGTAGCTTTCGGTTCCATTGATTATCTTCTGCTTCTAACCCTGGCCCGCCTGCTTGGCTGATGGGAATGCCACCACCAGCCTCTTATTAGGCATTGGTCAGGATTTAGTTGTTGAATTAAATTGGAGCCGACTTGCAAGAAAGCTTTCAGGACTTGCAGCTGTTCTGATGTTCTCGTCACCTGGCGGTGTCCTGTCTGACTGAAATCATGACAAATGTAATACCAGCTTGAATCGGGAGACAGCTAAGTAAAAATACAAGCAGAGCCACATGCAGAAATATAGCGTGTACGCGTTTTTATTTCTAGAGTGGTGCGTATATGGAACGGACGAAGTTTAACGTGAAGCTGCGTATAGGGTACTTTGCAAAAGGAAGATTTTCCGGGAATTGTAATAATGCCTGAAGAATTCAGCGCTATACCTCTGCGCTGTTAAGAGTGTACACTTTAAGCTTTAGGCCTCCCTGGTCAGTGGTTTTCAAAGAGACCTCGTTTATTCGGGGTGAGGTGGAGGCACCAAGCATTCATTTCTTATGCACTGCTCTCCTGGCTTTGTGCCCCGGAGGGTCGAGACACTCAAAAGTCTCCTCACTGGTACTGCTAACCTGGCACATCTTGGTACCATGCCTTAATTGCTTGTCCCTGGAACTTCAGAAAAGGCAAATTACAAATTAGAATGACTAACAACCACACTTCATAGCCTCCCGATGAAGTTTTCTGCAATCCCCACCAGTATCCATTCGGACACCATTCAACTGACTGTCCTACGTTGCATGCAGGGGCCATCTTAGTACATCTTAAATAAAACAGACAAACACTGTAAGGATGTATAGCTAGGACTGCTCATTCCAGACTGTGCTCTTATCATTGCTAATTAAGTGCATACCATCCAAAAGAGCAAACCCAGAAGAAGCTTCTCAAGGACCTCAAACTACACCTCCATGGTCAGAAATGGCTTGTACATAGAAAGGCACCACATGCTAAGGTGCCCCTCAAACCTGCATGTACCATATTCCAAAAAGCGATTTTCACAACCAGAAGAGTGCATCTATTTGGCGTAATAGCCGTCTTCACATTCTCCAGACAATATCTAAGCTTCATCCCCACAAACAAAAGGTTGCAGTCATTGTGTCTAAACTGTCCAAGCTGGGAGACTTATAGTTTGTGCAGACACAGAGTCCTGCAAAGCTTTACTCTCATCCTTTACCCCTCCTTACAGTTCTCCATCACACCCATAAAGGACCAACTCAATTATCACAACTTGCGCTGTTGCACTACACAAATATACCTACATTTCACATGCCGACAAGGCCAAATATCTACTTTTTACTTTGACATTGTGTAATCTAAGTCTGGATGGGGCAATTCATTTTCAAAGTAAACACACCCAAAAAGGAAGCCCTTGTCTAAAGCCAACTACACCGACACAGAACAATATGTTCTCACCCAGACTGTCTTTGTGAGATTTTAACCATCAAAACATTGGAGGTCTTGGGTGCCTTGCAAGGGATACTGGTGTGGACTGTCCCTAGAGACCCTACGTTGATCATGTTGCATATTAAAGAAGACATTGGAGGCAATAGATATCATAAGGTGCTTCTGTGGCTAGGTCTGATGATAGCAAAAAGGGATATAGCACAATGGAAATCGGAGATGGCACCATCCACCACAAAATGGGCTAAAGGCATGGATCATTGTATGGCCAGGAAGAGACTGATCTACTAAGTGTGGGGATGCCCCAAAAAGCATAAAAAAAATTGGCAAGGTTGGGCTGACCTTCGAGGAATCATATTGCAGCTGTGCCCGGCACCACCTTGATCCCTGTATTAGAATCCTCAATCACACAGGAAGGGTCCTGGCTAGGGTCCACTTGACTCCTACCCTCTGGAACTTATGGATGGGGTTAAGGGGTGTTCATTCCTTTTTATTGCATCAATGTTGGGAAATATGACGGTCTCTGTGATGCACTGCTTATTGCTGTTTGTACTCTATGTAATGCATCTCATGTGTGGAAGGTTGAGGTGTTACAGAGAACAATAAAAATGTTTTGCAAAAAAAAAAAAAAACAACATGAGAATCTAAAACGTCCTGTGAGACATTGACGTTATGCTGAACTCCCAAGTCATCCTACCAATGAAGACTACCGTGTCATTCAGCCCACTTTGTCACTCTACTGTAGTTAATGCCCTGCCATACTCTCACCTGGACTGTGCTACTGTTAAAAAGGTAGACATGACAGGGTTCCATATAAAAAGGTAGAAACGTCCAGAACACTGCTGGATGTCTAATCTGTGACCTCAAAAATACCAGACTGTCTCTTTTTATGTAACAGTCTTACTATCATAGTCCAACCCCCACTTTATCAACATCAAAACACTTTGCCCCACCTTTAACTGCTTTGGAGAGGGGGGGAAGGGTGGGAGGTTGACTGAGTCCACATGCTCCATGATGAGCTATTGCCACCTCCTGTCCTTCGGCATTCACTTCTCAGTCAACAAAGATCAATGTTGGGCACAGGATCAAAACCTAGAAGGCAGTTACAAGTGCAAACCCAAGTGAGATAACTCCCAGTTTGCACACAACCTGTCAATGGACATCTGCGACATAACTGCTTTAGGCAACCAACGGCTAATCTGAAAACTTATATCTTTTGCGTTGTTTCTCAAGTATCATATACTCAATGAAGGAAAAACTGGTCACTGCACAGTTCCTGTACTTTGTCTTGTGTAAATGTACAGTTGGCACTCTGGTATGATGCACGTAACATGCACGTAACATGCCAATTATTCAATCCAAACTAAATGTGAATAGCATTGTCGATGCACTAATTAAGAGGGTCGATGTGCAAGATCGGTACTGCCTGAAGGTTTTACGAAGACTTAGTCCAGTGCTTACAAACCAAAGCCCACAAGACAGGATTCCAGGTTCTTGAGTTTATTCGAAAATATGATCACTGCCGAAAGCAAAAAGTAATTAGTTAATTAAAAATCAGCTCAACCAAAATATCAAAGTAATATTCTGCAAGAGGACTAACATAAACTCGGCCTTTGAAGAAAACTCAAGGAAAGAACTGAGTATAAATCAAATAGACAGACTATTACAGAGCCTGCTCCCAGAGAAAAGTAAAACAAAAACTGGTTCATCTCCAAAATACAACAGTTTTTATTAGGTTTGAAGGTACAAAAGCCCCTCACTTTTTATGGTATGATATGACATGACGGGTTGAGCTAGGATTGTAACAACATAAACCAGTCAACATTCTGGGAAATAAATTACTTCCAGAGACTGATGCATTACATTGGTTAGGCTATGCATAAGCAATTGAAGAAATGAATTGTCATTGTTTATGTAATTCAGCTATACAGTGGCTAGATCAGCTAATGAATGACATACACAGAACATCAGCAGGAAAACTTTGAAAATGAGAGAATAAAGAAACATTCTGGACATTGCTTCCATGAGTGAGCTCAAATATTACATTACAGGTGGGGCTCCCGGTTTTATAATATATATATATATTTTTTAACATTTTCGTTTGTATTTATCCATATTTATTTTTTGTTCTCTGAATAAGTGAAGTTGTAAAATGGTATATTTCCACATTTATTTAACTAATAAACATGCTGTCATACTTTGACGCCAATTGTATTTTAACAAATACAGCCAGATATAACCTAATGCATCCAGAGGTAAATATAACCATTATACTAGAAATGGATGTTAACATGTGAGGTTATTTAGGGAGATGTCACCATGCTTTTTAACGTTTTTCCTTTTTTTTTTCTTTTTTTTTTTTTTTTTAAATAAATGCAGACAAGAAAAATATTGCCATCTATCAGTATTTATCTGTAAAAATCAGCAAAACGGATAACTGGATAACTTATTTACAGACACCAGTGTTTCTTTTTCTTTTTCAATGATTTTACTGAAATGGAAAAACACACGCATACAGAGAGGCTTGCTCAATAAAATAAACACTATTATTTTGCAAATGCAAATAGCTGTAATTGAAATGTACTTAAAGCCAGTCGTTCTAACAGAACCAGTCTCAATCAGGCATTAGTCATGATCAGTAAAAATGCCCCTACAACATATTAATCAATTCAAAATGCATCCAACTTGCCTTTCATAGTACCCCGAGCCAGTGCTCATACTTGCAGATCACTGTAAGCAAATATTGCAACGGAGAGCCATTGAAACCATCGGTAATACAGCAAATACAATCACTGATTTTACTGTTTGTCAGAGCTGTAAATAACAAGTTACTACCCAAGCCAATGGGGCTGCTTTAATTGACCTATGAGAGTTAAAGGGTTCGTGTTTTTTGCTGGATTTAACCTCTGCCTGCTGGTAGCCCAGTAGCTTATAATTAACCTTTTGAGCTGCCTTCCCATTATGACCTAATCTACCTTGGGCAACGTACTTTGTTTAGTACAGCTGCTCTGATCAGTGTCCAATCCATGTCAAAGAAATGCAGGTACTTCTAATGGAGGCTGAGACTTGTGTTTTTTTCTAAAGTGCATAGGGCCAGCTTCACGTTTTTTAAATTTTGTTATCGCTATTCAGGATATTAAATAGGGTCAAACATTTTGGTTTTCTGACCACCTTTCTTTTTTCAGGTCTCAAGAGAAAAAACAGAAACTACACTGACTCGTATTGGGGGTGCCCTATATTTACCTCTTTGTCTTAATTCAACTCTAGAGCGATTTAAACGTATTTGGTACGGGGGGTTGAAAACTCCTATGTCTGCCTGAGATTTTTGTAATATTAGTGATGATACATGTGTGGTCCCATTTCACTCTGATAAAACAATCTGTGATGGTTCCTGCTAACGTTGAAGAGCTATCCGTCGTCCTACGTCTCTCGTATTCAACCCAGGCTTGCTTCATTCAATCTCTTGCATGCCCCAGCTGTCTCTCCTTTAGTAATATCCCCAAGGTACATTGTCCTCTCATCATGTCTCTGGTCCAGTCTCATATTGGCAGCTTATTTCTCTCCCAGTGTTGGTCCATATCTTCCCTAAACCCTGGCATACACCTTGCTAAACTAAGTATCCCAAATGGACAGCAATTGGTTTAGTTTGGAAAGGCTATGCTGCTTAAAATATAGTTATGTACTTTTGTGTATATTGCGGGTATTGTTTACAGAAAGGACTTCTCTGAGTGTCCTGGTTTGGAAAACAGAGTGTGTATGTGTTTGTGCGATTGTTGAAAGATCACACTGAGGCCAGGGCATTTGATTTTTGTCAGTCCCCTTTCTGGGGCAATGGGGCAAAAGTGCTACTTGGTCATCATCTTTGGGGGCTGTGGAAATTTGCTTCTAACGTCCCGAATTCCATCCTTTTGTGGCTCTGCAAACTAAGCCAAGTAGAACCCCTTCTCCACCTTACTTCAATTGGTAGTGATGGTGAGCAGTCAAAGGCTTGTCAGGGAGGTGTAGTGTTGGTGTGTTTGAGCTTACAGCCCAACATTCAAACAGTGAATTCAGTAAACGAACATCCAGCCCAGTGTTTATAGTTACGAGAAAGAAAAGTACTTAATTACGCAGTAGAATGCAGCACTACACGCAACCATCAACGAAAAAATAAAATGTCACTGAGTGCTCTTCAGGTTGCTGCTTTCTCAACTCTCCAGATTGTCTCCCAAATCGAAGTGGTTCACTCTTCTGTGGAAAACACACTTGTAGCAAAAGTATAGCTCAGGTGCAGATTAGTCACTCCAAATACTTATGAGCACAGTCTCAGTTTTGCAGCATGGATATCTTCTACATTCCCATAGGTTGCATGTGGGATATGCAATGCATGTAAATCTAAAAGAGTCAAGCTGCAAAACTATTTTTAAAGATAAGTAACTAGTTTCTTCAAGTTCTTAACACAATGAAGTGGAATCCGTCCTTGCAAGTTGGCCTTACTATCTGGTCTTCAAACATGCCCACGGAATCTCTCATGGGAAAGTGACACTGGCTGGCAGCTCTTCTCTCCCGCCCCAGGTGCTGGGGCCACACATATTAGTGTGCCTATTAGATGTTGGAGACTGCAGTCTTGATTTCTTGGAGTTCTGGCGGCACTGACTATGAGTTCACTGCCTTCTAGGTTTTGATCCTGTGCCCACACCAGGGCCTCCAGGTTCTCATTGGTGCCACAATTTGGTCAAGTGACTTTTCACAGAAGTAAACTTCTCAGGCTGGACATGACTTGGTTAGCTACTGCCCTGCATGAGCCGAGTAGTATGGGCAGTTGTAGTCTCCACACAGGTTGGTCATATCAGGCAGTTGTGGCTGCACACAAGCTGACCTTCAGCTGGCAGTTGTGGCCTGGCGCAGTCTGATCCTGACACCCAGTCATAGTTCCCTCAAACCCCCATGCCCCCTCAAGGCTTTTTTTTAATTATGGTTGCAGTTCCTTGAACCGACAGGAGAGACTGCAGGCCCACGAATGCTCAGATCCATCAGATCACTCTCCAACTTTCCTCTCTTCTGGGTGCCCCACCAACACCGCGGAACATGCTGCTCCTGGCTCCTTCCCGGGCAGACAGTCCTTTTGCAGGCTGGGAAGATTCCTTCCCTTTCAAAGCAATCATGCTTCTCAGTGACTCAGGGCAGGTAAATAGCTCTTCCAGCAAACTATCAATACTTCAGATGAAGTCCCCTCTTCTTTGGGACACTCGTAGACACCACCCTTGGTTGCACAGCAGTCATCTGAATACACTGCAAAACATTTCCTTCCTAGCTCTTAGAGGACTTGGAACTGGACCAACACGTGGGACAGTGGGGGGTTATACCTTTTATCTTGAAATTCAAACAGGAGTTATGATCCACAGTCTGAAACTGTAAAACCGATTGAGGTTGATTCTCCTTTTAAGTTTTTCTTTACAAGTTATTCTGCAGAAACAGCCTTTGAGTAGAATAATGCTTCTTACAGCAGAGTAGTTCCCAACCTGGATCACTCACAACAGATGCACCAAGAGGTGAAAGGTTTCTGCACCTACCTTCCAGCAGCTTAACTGAAGTAATCAGGGAAAGACAAAAGACCAAGTCTCAGCTAAATGTTTACTCACCTTGCACAACAGAGTCGCCAGGCTCACCTCTCATCCCCACCATCCAATAAATGACATTGTTAAAAAAGACTAATCAGCAGCTTCTTTTTAAGCAAAAAGTCCTAATGGCCTAAATAAACCAGCTTTGTTTCGGCTCACCTCACATCACTGTTTAGGTACCCGCCCTTCAGCTTCAGGATTGTGAGCAGTACACTTTCACTGTTTGGGAACACACCTCACCTCCCACTTGTGCAAAGCCTGGCCGAGAGTATCCAAAATGGACCCCAGCAGCTTTCCTTATCATATCTTACCTACTCACAGCATATATATTCCATGCAGGCTGTTCACATCAACAATTATAACATGCACTCTGGATATTAGTGCAAGGAACCGGGTAAGCACCTAGAAGTGCTTGTGCTCCTCTTAACTAGAGCAAAAGTTGTTGTGAGAAAGTGGATTGTTAGTTAGGGTTGATGGTAGTCCACTACAATTAAATATGACACTAATCCTATTAGGTCAAGTAGAGATTTCAGCAATTAAAACCTGAGCTCTACCCCAGGTAGCTATTGCACAGAGCAGACAGGCTTAACTTAAGAAAATGTGTAAAGCATTTAGTAGTACCAAAACAGTTAAATCAAAATGACAACACAATAAATATATTAATGTTTATAAAAATACAAACTATTTGAATGAACTAGAGATTTGATCTTTTAAAGTTCTATATAAAAACAGCTCTGAAATGTGGAAAGCGTGAACCACAGGCAATTGTCGTGTGAGATAAGGATAAGGTTTGAGGCTGACTGAGATGGACTGAGAGCTTGATATGAGGACCATGTTGGTTCTGTTCAGAGTTACCTTTAGACTTACAAATATTCTAACAATGTAATCTTCAGTGGGACAGGGCAGAAAGCTTCGTTCAAAGGTAAAAGCTTTCCACTATTCGAAGTTTCAGTGAAGGCAGTAAAAGCTTGTGGTGGGAAAGTTATGAATTTCACACCTGTAAGTAGTCTTCAATTGGCGGCTGCTCGGCATGGGGTCCGGTGAAACTTTCTACTTTTGAGCTTTGATACTTTTCTTGGAGTCTGATTCCTCCCGTGGGACAAGGCGGCAGGCTATAGCCAAAGAGAGTTCAACTTTGTTGGACGGTCCTCAGCTTTAGGCCCGTTGAAACGGATTTGCTGCCACAGAGAAGAACGTAGCCGGAGCAGTGGCCAAGTCAGGCCCACCCGCGATGCACCCTTGGCGGGTCGGCTTGCCAGGTTGGTCCTAGTTTTCTGTCAGTTCTCCCCCAAAAAATGGTATTCTCAGTTCTCCAGGCAAAAAAGTCTTGAAAAAGTTTCCAAGTCCCTAATTTTAGACCTAGGCAGTGGGAGTACACTCCGATGTCATCCAAGTGTTCCAGGACCCCTGAAACAGAAATTGACCAGTCAGAACTCACTCTAACAGAAGTTTCCCACAGAGTTCTGGGTAGGTCCAACTTGGCTGTTCCAGTAAAGTGAGTTTCTTGAAGCTTTTGAGTCCCTGTAGCATAGCAGATCAACCAGTTGACCCTTGAAGTCCAGGTCTTTGTCCTGGGTACACGCGTCTCAACAGCAGGTGCAGTCCTTGTCTTCCACAGGTCCAGCAGTCTTCTGAAGATTGTACATCGGTGTTCCACATTTATGCCTGGCACTTGATTGTGCGTGGTAGGGGTGACTCCTGCCCCTCCCTAAACTCTAGGGGAAAAAAAGTTCTCAAGGGCAAACCTACCCACGTTTGCAGCAGTTTATGTTTACCTGGCAGCAGACAATCCCACACTGCACTTCTCTACCCAACACCAACATGGCAGAGCCTTTCTTTTCTTGTGCAGAGCTCCCTGTGCCAACCCAGAAGTGTGGCTGTTAATGGGTAAACCCTCCCTTAAATCACTCTAAAACAGTACTGGGGCATTTTCCACTGGATTTGTGGCCAGCCTGACTAGGACGACAAAATGGAGGTGGATCCAGGTGTGAGCTACATCTGCAAGTGTTAGGGTTGGCATTCTTTGAAAATATGCAACCGGCTGGGCCATTCTTTCAAGGCATGGTCAACACTCACCACACCTAAGAGCATTGCCCCTATCCTGGGAGCATTTTACACTTCCCTACAGGGGATCCATCAACATTCAAGTGACTGGTGAGTACTTAACAGAAAGGCTACTAGAGGCTTTAGGTAGGAGAAAAGGTGACAATATAATTGCGCCTTACCTGTAATAGACACATTTAAAATTTTCCATTAAGTTGGATTTTGTTCACTTTAAACACAAGTCTTTGAAGTATTTTCCTAGCTATTACCAAACCATAATTAGCATTATTACATGGAATAAAGTAACCCAGTTCTTTACTATGGGGCAGTCAGCTGGCTACATTGAAAATGGGGTTGAAGCATTTGTACTGTAAGGGCATGTGTAGCATTGTAAAAATCTACCTGTCCTCCTTTGACACACTATGCACCCTGCTTTAGGGCTAGCTAGGCCTTATTTAGGGGTTACATAAAATGTTACAGGAAAGGTTTAGGCCTGTGAAAAGGGTTATTTTTACAGGTCTAAATGCTGCTTTAAAAACTGCAAAGCCAGGTTGCAGGAGCAGCCCAGGAGCCATGTTTCACATTGTCACTGTAGTGATGGCATAGTAAGTACTGCAGCACTATTAAATGTGCCATTCAGGGATTATAGCCAATTCAACAGGTTGTTGGAGTTAGAGCTCCTGCACTGGGTCTGGTTAGCAGTTTCACAGTGCACAGAGTAAACAAACCAGCACCATCTGTCCAAGCAAATAAGGGTGATCATGCAAAAAAAGGCATTTTCTTACAGGTGTGCTCACACTATAAATTCTGTAAACACTGTCACCATGCTCTGTGTGTGAAACTCAGAACTGGGACAGTAGTCAATGTCAAGTAAATGATGGCACTCTTAGTGCTCCGCATGTGGGCACAGGACAAGTCCAGGACCTCTTCAGGTCTGGGTAAAGTCTAAACCTCTGGGAACACTCTAGATTAGTATGATGATATTTCCAGATATACTCAGTCAGGCATTAGGGAATAGCAGAACACACCTGTACACCGTGCAGGGGATGTTCACACCAACAACTTACTATAAAGAATTGTATGTGACAAAATTCACAAGCATTATAACATAAATGTGGTACCTTAAAACCAAAAAGTGAGTGAAGGAGAGACATCACAAATAGGAATGGATTATGAAAAGATACCCAGGTTGCAGGTGAAGAATGTGTACACTGTTGCTGCCTTAAGAGAATCTGGGAGGGGGATTAGGTAATCCAGGTTATATTTGGACATGCACAATCATAACCTTCTCCCAGGGGTTTTCAGAATTTGTTAATAGGGATATGTGCCTCCAGTTATTTAGATCTGATACACAAAGGGAGGTTTTTCTACTGCAAATTCCCACTCCACCGTGATGGGTGTCCCCAAGAGTTTTTTAGTTCTTCCCATTCCATGGGGATGCTCGCCCCCTCTTATCAGGCATAAAGTCTTTAACCAGTGGTGCATCTACCATCTTCCTGTTTCTATTCTATATGTTGACCAACATAAGTTTGAAGTTGGCTTGTTACACTGATGGTTAATAGAACCCAGAATTCCAACCGCAGACCCAAAACAGGTTTGTCTGCCCAGACCCAATTACCTGGTGCAAAACCTAGTGTCCAGTAGGTGCCCTGCTTCTGAACTGATTCTTGAGTTTTAAGTTGTAGACATCTAAAGCTTCTGCAAGCAGATTTCTGTCTGCAGCAGAAAGAGGCTACAGCCGTATCTTATACCCATGACCACTAGATGAATTTTCTAGAGGGCCAGTTGAGAAATATGTTGTGGTTTTTTAGGGGTCAAACATAAATAAACACTGTATGACTGTAAACCAATAGCATGTCTGTGGTCTTTGAATTCTGTTTTACAACTTCTGGTTTGGAAGTATGGTGCTAGTAAAGGTTGAATTTTGTCTAAAGATTGCTGAAAATTTTGTTGAGTTTAGCACTTTCACAACAGACTAAGGAAACCGCACCAGAAAAGATGATTTGGAGACGCTCTATGATGAAATCAATTGTTATGGAAAATCATCATGTTTCCAAGTGCTTGCAATTAAAGCTCTTAATTATTGACTCTGAATTGATTCTGTTATTTATGTGCTGTATTCCAGTTTTTCAATACTGATTATTAACCAAATACCACTTAGGTTCTGATGTAGAATTACATGATCTTAAGTAATGTTTGTCTATAACTCTGTTTCCATGGCACTTAGTGCCAGGCTTTTAGTGTTTAAAATCAAAAATCTTAGAAAGAAGAAGGCCGCAAAATTTTATGCAATAGTGTTCGGTCATAAATCAGGTGAGACCGAGTTTTCTCAATCAGCCAGCCTTCCAAGACTTGACTTTCGGTCCATAGACAAGACATCAGACACAAACTGTGAAGAATCAGTACAGGCAGCCAATTTTTGAATTCTGATGATGGTCCAGATCTGAGTCCCAGGATGTTGAGCCACAAAAATTAATTCTGAAACCTATTTTAAATTTCTAAAAGAAATCTAGGCCTGCAAAGCCTGAGCCTGAAAAGTCTTCAGAACACAGAACATCAAAAAGTCTTGAAAATAAGACTTTCAAAGTTGAAAAAAGGAAATTGTCCTCAAGTTCGCAGCATGTGAAAGATCACAGCATTTGGGTGCACAAATGCACCAGAACACATGGTACTGAAAGGGACAGCTTCCCTGGTTGGCTCGACTGCCAAGGACTGGTTGACTTTGAAACAAAATTGACATCAGGTCCTCAAAGTCCTTACCTACAAAGTTCAAGTCGCTTTGTCAAAAAATGATATAGCAGCAAGCCATATTGCAACCTGTCATTAACTGCAAAGACAAAAAGTTTTTGTATTACACCCATACCCTATATATCATTTCCAAAGGATCCAGCCATAAAGGTTCAAGGTAGGAAGCCTGAATTCTTGCATGGCCATTTAGAGATTCCTACTCAGGTTCCATAGCTCTCTGAGGAAGGAGAGACTGATCATCTAAAATGCATTTCTCTGACCTGATGTAACCCCCTGTAGATTTTATTTAGGACCACCCAGGTTTTGGATCTCCTCTGTTAGTGTCACTGAGTCTCACTCATTGTAAGTTTGGTTAAAATGGACTTGAGTGTTGAATGCTAGTCCCTGCCTTTTAGAATGAGGTCTACTGCTTCACCGTTGGGGCAAGAGGCCCTGTTCCAAATCTGCCAACTACTTCTTGCAGCCTAGTACTTAAACACTGTTAGCCTGACCCAGATGCAATCTTTGTTGAATTGATTGTGGCCTAACTTTAATTCAGCATCCCAAAACAAATATCTAATTTTCTTTTGGAAAATGTTAGTGTTTAACCCTCTACTGTAAATCTGTACTGCTTTACTGTTTAATACTGAACCAAGTTCCCGGAGTCTGGGCCTCTAATGCGGCCAATGTCATGGATACATCAGTATTACTTTAAAAAAAAGAAACATCCAACCAAAAATAAGGCTCTGACTACTATATAGTATGTCAGTTAGAGTCCCCAAGTAAATGGAATCCATCCAGAAAATATATAGCCTGTGCATCTTATACTCACCCTTGTGGGCTGGAGACATCTCATCCAATAAACCATTCCAAAAAATGAAATTAGATGTTCAAGATCATAAAGATTAAATACCTCTTGGTTTCAATGATAAATCCAATAGCCCCAAACATTGCACATGTGAGCTGATAAGAGGCTGAACTTGGAGGCAAAATAGCTCATTCATATTACTAAAATGAACACTAGTAAAGTAATAATCAGATTAAACCAAACTGGAATCTCCTGAGGGGCATACTCAACGGACACAGAACTTTCTCTGGTTGGAGTGCAACTGTGCTTTCTGGCGATACCGGAAATTAAGGTACCTAAGAAAAATTAAACAAAAGTGAAAGTGAAAAAAATTCAAATCTTCAACCTCTAAAAACATATTCATTTACAACTGAAACAAAGAGGAACATATACTCAGTGGTAAAGGGGTTAAGTGTGAATGTGTAGCATGGCATAGTGCATCACCAAAGTTGCCCCCAGGTACTGGTACTGTAACATAAAGTTTATCGGAAGGACAAATCAAACAATAGACACAATATTGTGTGTTACAAATGTACAACTTTCTGATATAATGGTAACCATTCTTCGAGGGAACCCATCATTTGTTACAGTTTTTAATTTGTGCACAAGCTTTGCAATTCATGCAACAAAAGAAACCAGCAATATTGGAGTTCCTATTGTCCTTTACTGTTGTGGTGACCATATTAGTGCTCTAATTGTCCCGCAATGAAGAGCTTTTATGGAATGTAATATTGGGTGTACTATGGACAAAGTTTCTAATGTTTTCATCCATTTCTAAAACATTACAGTATTTTTTAAAAACAAGATTAATCTGGGGTACCTGGTGGGAGAAAGTAGTAATAAATTTGATTGTTGAATCCTCGCCTGATACTTTGTCTCGTGGTGTTACAATTGTGCTCTTTCTACAGAGGCCCCACGATCAATGGCCTGTTCACATTTTCATGGTAACCCCGCTCTTTGAATCTAATTTGCATAATCTCTCTTTCTCTCTCCGTGAGAAGTTTGCCATAATGAATACTATAAGCAAGACTCTTAGGGTGGGCACTAGTGGCAAAAAAGCAGGCTGTTGCCTGTAGTGTGATTGCAGTGTAATCTTCTGTTTAGTTTAGCATTCACCACAAATACCTCAACATCTAAAAGTTCAAAGTTGTACTTGTCAGTATGTTCTGAGAACTGAATATATAAGGTTGTTAGCATTTAATTCCGGGACACGTGTCTCAGCTGAGACAACATCCCCCTTCCAGATAATGAAAATGTCAATGAAGCGTGTCCAAAGTATAGCATGTTCCTCGAATACTGGCATGCTATCGGACACCTGGTCCTTCCACCAGCCCACAAAAAGATTTGCGTAGCTGGTGGTGAAACAAGTGCCCATAGCTGTCTCTTGTACTTGCCTATACAGTGTTTTATCACAGAGAAAGTAGTTATTGCACAGACAAATTAATCATATTAATGAGCATTTCTGAATGCAGCAAGAGGGATAGGGATCTAGCCTTAAAGAAATGTCTGATCACTGTAATACCCAGCTCATGTTGAATACTGGTGTAAAGTCTTGCCACATCTAATGTGACTATGGGACAAAACTGCCCCCAGTATATCCCATCAATTATAGTAAGAAAATTGGTAGTGTCATTCAAATAAGGTGGCAGGGTTGGAACAAAAGGTGTTAGATAATGGTCAATGTATCTAGATGTATTTTCTGTTTAAGAACCAATGTCAGAAACAATGGGCCTACCAGGAGGGTTAGTAGGGCCCTTGTGTATTTTGGGCAGGAGATACATTAGAGGAGTTCTAGAATGATCACACTTTAAAGACAACAATTCCTCCCATTTCAGTAGACATTGGTCTCTCCACTCTGCTAGCATTTTCCATATATTCTGTTAGCATATATCATAGTGTGGAAAGTCAATGGTTCATAATATTCTGGGTCATTTAATTGTCTTCAACCCTCAGCCAAATATTTATCATTGGCCCACACCACTACATTCCCCCCGTTATCTGATTCTCTGATCACAATCGAGGTATCAGCCTTTAGGTTATCTAGAACTCTTTTGATCCATAGTTAAATTACAGTTACCTATGCAATGTTTTTTGTATCTATGTATTTTAGCTCGTTTAATACTCCTTTTTTCAAAAACCTCCAGTACCTCACAATGTATTTGAGGTAAGAACACAGATTTAGGTTTGAAATGACTGGGATAATTAACCCTCACGCCAGTGCCACAATCAATCATATTTAATAATGGGTCCTCATGACCTGTACTCACTTCATCTAACATACGCATAGTGTGCAATGTTTCAATATCACTAATACACATATTGCTTAAAGTCGGTGTCTTGTCAATTACTGCACCAGTTTTAATTAGTGCAGAAAACAATTTTTTTCAATTTACATTTTCTCGTGAACAAAAATAAATCAATTCTAGTTTGTGTAAAATTCATACTGGTTGTGGGACAGACGGACTAACCCACTTACACCAAGCCCATTTCCTCCTTAGAGAGCGAACGTCTTGAGTGATTTACCACATTCATTGTGTTGTTTGTCTGCCCCTTGTTCTTGTTCCCATGGTCGAGTTTGCAGTTTTTTTGCTCTTCTGTGAGTCTGTTTGTTCCTTTGGCTCCAATTCGTGTTTCTCTTCTTCTGCTTCTGCCTTGGTTCAGTTCTCCAAACTTCTCTGTCCTTCCCTGATTTATCAGTTGGTATTGTCTAAAGAAAATACATCCTTCGATTCTCCTGTGCCTTAGTATTTTGAGTCAACATGTCTGAGGTGATAAGACTACTATCCGAGGCTTCACTTTCATCCCCCTCAGGATATGACAGTGCTCTCCTAATGTTCAATAACTGGTTGCTAGTGCTTTTTGTCTGGCATGATTTACTGTATTCATACTAAAAGTTGCAACTGCGCCAAAATATCAACTTCAAATTAGCTAGAGAAGAGATTAACGTTTTGTTCTAGAAGTTAAAAAAGATACAGACAGCAAATATTAATTTGGACATATTTGCACTCCTTTATGTCCTTTGAGTGTTGCAGTGTTCCGTTAGCCTCTAATGAAATTCAAGGTTCTGTCTACCCTGCTGATTCAAGTTAATTACTTTGTGTGTCAACAGGTAGGTCAAAGCCACCCTCACACAATAGGCCAATTTGAAAAATATTAACCTGTCCTTGGATGAGAAAAAGGATAGATAGTGAAATCACATTGGGCTGAATTACCACATGTAATGACAGACCTGGGATGCTCTGTCTCAGAGAAAAGCAAGCAAACACAAATGATGGACGGAATGCAGAACTAATCAGACATTCACCCCAGTCACAGATCTGGGTTTAATCCATCAATCATTTTGCTCACCATGCCACCCCAGTTTGGACCCAGCCATATGCAAATCAGTCTTAACCCTGTGCCCCATGTCCAGCCCGAACTGCCAGGCCAGGTCCTCCGTGAACCTGAAACAAGCATCCTGGGACCGGTTTCAGGGTATCAGCCTTCATCAGCCAGGCTAGCTTAAATCTAGTGGCATAGTGAGCACGGGACCCACGTCTGGGGATACGCGGCCACTTATGGCGACGAAAGCAAACACAAATAATGGATGGAATGCAGAACTAATCAGACATTCACCCCAGTCACAGATCCGGGTTTAATCCATCAATTATTGTGTTCACCATGCCACCACAGTTTGGACCCAGCCATATGCAAATCAGTCTTGACCCTGTTACCCATGGGAACAGTCCAGCCCGAACTGCCAAGCCAGGACCTCCTTGGACCGGAAACAAGCATCCTAGGACCGGTTTCAGGGTGTCACCCTTCATCCGCCAGGACTAACCCAACAAATAGTGTACATCCCAGTATGACTTGTTAAATCTCCCATGGGGGATCAGTTCTCAAGAGAACTGAGTAAACTGAGCGAGCCTGCTGTAAATGGATCTGTGTGTGTAGTGTGGAGTGTGGTAAGTCTCAGTACGTCACCAGGCCCTTGGATAAATGGGGCCTCTTTGAATTTGCCTGAGAGGTGGAAGGCTATTGGAGCAATCTGTACAGTGCCTGGCAGCAGAAGAACTGTCAGTTTCCCCTACCTTCACTTGGACAGGGGGTCATTGGGGTGGACAGCGGTGGCTGACTTTCAAGCAGGCAGGAGGACCACGGGGCAGGATCGGAGTCAGCTTGAGCTTGACCATGCAGGACTGGCCAAGCAGGCCTGAACTTATGGGAGGCCCGTCTTGGAAAAAAAAATACCTGGGCGCTCGTGTTAGTTTTGAAGAAAAACAAAAAGGAAATATTTATCTACATAGACAGATTTTAATATATCTAGATTAGAGATTAGCCCGCAGTGCTAGAAGGGAGCACGCCTGCCACCAGAGGTTTGCTTGTTTGGCCACTATGGTGTTCCAGGAGGAGCAGGGGCGCCACCAACGATTTCCAGCGGCTCTGGGGCCTGCTAGGAGAGTTGCAAACTCGAAGAAGGGTCCTTCATTAAATCTTTATTGGACACAATACATCTCCCAATATAACAATTCTAGATTCCCAAAAACCTTTTTAGGCTATCAAGCAACCTCGGGGATGGTCATTTGTCTTATGGCTATGGAATATTGGGACCTTTCTAACAACGGCTCGGCTTGGTTTTCAGTCAGGTTAAAGGTAGAAGAAAAACTCGTACTCTGCATTATTGAACATCGACATGCACATTGTATACAGTGAATCACTGCATATGTTGTAGTATGTTGTTGAAAGATGGCACCATTCTGAGGTTTTACAATGCTGATTTGTTGTGTCCTTGGAATTTTTATATGTTGTCGTAAATTACCATGCTGACACACTGATAAAGCCAGTAGGTCTGACTACAGTAAAACTTACCCCTTATTTTGTGTTAGACTTGTAAGAAGCTTTTGTGTTTTTTAGGGTCCAGGGCAACTTCTGAGGTGCCTCTGGTGCAGGGGTTAAGAGTACATTGAGTGACTTGTGGTACCTGTCTTTAATGTGTGACCCCTGTTGGTTGTGAGGGCTTTTAGATGGTGTCAGAAAAGGAATTCCTACTTGCAGTTTAGAATATATTTTTAAATATGTGCTTAATATTTAATAATGTGTGTAATAAAGTATTTTTTCTTTTTAAGAGAAAAAGCACGTGCTGGCCAGTGAAGTGAGTGTTACTTGTTACGTTGCTGAATTCTGAATCGCTTGCTTGTAGCACCTTCCCTGAGTAAGCCTTGTACGGCTATGCCTCTCTTCCTTGAGAATAACGTTAAAAAAATGCCTACTTTCTACCCAGATGGTATCTGTGGTGGTGTTCTGAAGTAGAGGGCTCCAGGATGCCATTTGCAAAACACCCCAATTTTTAAAATGGACACTTGTCCCCCTTCCACCCTAGGGCACTCAGTCCCATATTCCCTACAAGGGTGCATCACAGCATTGTGGTAATAAAAAAGGATTCTGTGCGATTTCCTGTTGTGCTGCTGAGAACAGGAATAAGCATGTGTTTCTCTTGCTCATCCCCTCAGTCTAGTAATGCATCACCACTACTTCATATCCTGAAAACAAGAAGGTCCTTAAATGTTTACTGTTTATTAGTGTGGCCAGTGTCTACATCCTCCTAACTGGAATTTGTTTCTTCATTGCCAAGAAGTAACGGCTCGCCCTTTGCAAGAAAAAAATAAATAAAATTTAAATCACTAGATATTTACATTAGGCCTGGGCAGATTTGCGGAGATATGGTATGCAGAACTCTGCGAAGCGACCCAAAACTCTGCCATGCTACTTGGAGTGCCACAATCGGCAGAGTGCGTTAGGTTGTGACATTTGCGCTGATTTTTAGTACCTGGTGTTTGTCCTGCGCTGTAAAATCAGCACAAACGGCACCGTGATGCATCGCAAAAGGGCACTGCTTCTTTTCTGTCACTTAAGTAGATTTTCGACGTGAGCGGCAGCTTCCTCAAAGTGAATGGAAGGTTTATCAATGCAAGCAGTAGTGACCAACCTTGACCACCCGCGTTGCAAAATCTCACCAGAAGGTGGTCTGGGGTAAGATTTTCCTCTCTCGCTGCCGTCAGCTTAACGTTGGCGAATACGAGCGAGGAAAAACTTCTCTACGCTACACGGAGTTTTCACAACTGTACACTCTAAGCGGAGCACAGAGTGGGAAAAACTGTGCAATCGGAGTTCATCACCCACCCATATTTTACATATCAAACATATGGCTTGTAAATAATGGAAAACTCAAAGGAATCTTACTTCTTGTTAAACTTTGTCCTCTAAATTTCAAAAGTAAATATTTTGTTCTATACATACTAAAAGAGCTTTGATGCCTTCTCCTTAAATCACTCACTTCTTGTGTTCAGAAACCCTTAGCCATACGCTAGAGCCTTTGTCAGTAAGATCGCGTATCATCCCTTAGGCAGTATTTAAGTTTAACCATCTCTCTTTTACCTGCTTGGATGTAGTCTTTTGCCTCCATTGATGTATGAGGGATTACTTTCTATCTGAAAACTATACTCCTCGTTCTTTGCATAATTCCTTATCTCATCAATATTTTTATTGTTTTGCACTGCGTCAGCCATTGTGTTTTTCCTTTCTCAGTGCTCAAATCAGAGTTATAAATATCAGCTTTGAAAATGCTTTTTTTCTATGCTCCCTACATAGTTGAGATGGTTTAAAACCTCTGTTCTGTTAACCTCTTGGGTGCCCAGGATGTAACTGTTAAGCTGGGTAGAAGGAAGTTTGTTGCTCCCCTCGGATTCCAAAACTTTGCAGGACCAAAATGTGAGGAAAAAGTGTATTTTTTGCCGAATTTTGAGGTTTGCAAAGGATTCTGGATAACAGAACCTGATAAGAGTGCCACAAGTTACTCCCTCTTGGGTTCAACTAAGTGTCTAGTTTTCAGAAATGTCCAGGTTTGTTAGGTTTTCCTAGGTGCTAGATGAGCTAGAGGCTAAAAACCACAGCTAGGCACTTTGCAAAAAAACAGGTCAGTTTTCTTAGGGAAAATGTGATGTGTCCACGTTGTGTTTTGGGGCATTCCCTGTTGTGGGCACTAGGCCTACCCACACAAGTGAGGTACCATTTTTATCAGGAGACTTGGAGGAATGCTGGGTTGAAGGACATTTGTGGCCTCTCTCAGATTCCAAATCTTTCTACCACCTAAATGTGAGGGAAAAGTGTTTGGTTTGCCAAATGTTGAGGTTTGCAAAGGATTCTGGGTAACGGTACCTGCTGAGAGCCCCACATGTCACCCCATCCTGGATTCCCCAAGGTGTCTAGTTTTCAAAAAAGCACAGTTTGGTAGGTTTCTCTATGTGCCAGCTGAGCTAGAGGCCAAAATCCACAGCTAGGCACTTTACAAAAAACACATCAGATTTCAATGTAAAAATATGATGTGTCCATGTTGCATTTCCTGTTGTGGGCATTAGGCCTGCCCACGAAAGTGAGGGACCGTTTTTATCGGGAGATTTGGGAAAACACAGAATAGAAGAACAAGTGTTATTGTCCTTTGTGTGTCTCTACATTTTTTCTTTCCAAATGTAAGACAGTGTGTAAAAAAAGTCCATTTGAGAAATGCCCTGTAATTCACATTCCAGTATACACCCCAGAATCCAGAGATGTGCAAATAACCACTGCTTCTCAACACCTTATCTTGTGCCTATTTGGGAAATGCAAAGGTTTCCTTGATAACCTATTTTCATTCTTTATATTTCAGCAAATGAATACAATGAAAACCAATTGCAAGGTACAGCTCCTTTGTGGGCTCTGGGTACCTAGGGGTCTTGATGAACCTACAAGCCCTATAAATCCTTGTAGGATCTACCCAAATGACCCCTTGCTGAATTCAGCATTTAGTATACTTTTCAGAAATGTTTAGCTGTCCAGGATCCAGCATTAGTTTCACACCCATTTCTGTCAGTAACTGTAAGGAGGCTAAAAGCAGAAAAAATAGTAAAAAAGGGATATGTCCCAGTAAAATGCCAATATTGTGTTGAAAAATGTGGGTTTCTGATTCAAGTCTGCCTGTACCTGAAAGCTGGAAAGATGGTGATTTTAGCACCGCAAACCCTTGGTTGATGCCATTTTCAGGGGAAAAAACACAATCCATCTTCTGCAGCCCTTTTTTTCCCATAAAAAAATAATGTTGCTGTATTTTGGCTAATTTCTTGGTCTCCTCCAGGCTGTTTGAAAAAAGACGCAAATTTGCCATGGGTAGCTTTTGTGGACAAAAAGTTATGAGTGCCTAAGCTCAAACTGCCCCACATAGCCAAAAAAAGGCCTGGCACCTGAGGGGGAAAAGGCCTGGCAGTGAAGGGGTTAATGTATAACATCTGAGTGTAAAGAAAGTTCACACCATCACCTGAAGATGAACATAGTGTCTGATTCATTTACAGTTACAAACTGTCCCATAGAGGTCCTCCATCTGACAAAGCGAGTGCAGGAACAATGTCAATACCTGCTGCTGTGCAGTACTAAATTGGATATTCCAGAGTGCTATTTAGGAGATAGATATGTAGGATCAATGCTTTGTTGTCAATCATAGTTTTGCCTTTTAGGTGTTAAAGGATGCTGCAGGTTACATGGCACGGATTTTGCATTGAATCCCAAACAAATCAATCCCTAGGCAGAGCAGACAAGAACCAACAGGATTATGTGCTTCTGCTTTTGGAGCAGTAGGAGGTTTAAGAGGAGACAAGGAGTGTACTTGGTCTACTTTGGAATTATACGACTGATAATCGTTAAATAGAATCTAGAGTTCAAATTGGCAACCCTGCAAGATGACTTCTCCCTTCTGTAAATAGTACTTTGTTAATGGCCATTAACAAGGATGGGTACTTTTCCACACCAATGCACAAGAAACACTGCAGGTATCTGTTGATTGGCAGATGGCAAATTATAATTCATATATGCATTTCTTGTTCTTTACAGAAAAGTCAGCACATAAGAGTTTCACGAAAATGTCAGTGGTGGTAAAAGATATGCATCCATACATGTGTCCCCATAATGTTGGTCCAACAACATATTTATATTTTAGGACTCAAGAAAATATATTTTTCAGTGAATCCCTTCCAAATATATTGATTGTAAATGTATTGATGAACATCTGTGCTGGAATGTTTAATCTTATCAAACGGGGACAGTCAAAGTCGTGTCCACTGCCAAGCTTGTCGCTAGGGCATTTGGCAAAACTATATCATATGATGATAATAGTTTACAACCTGCTGGTAACTTCTCCAGCAAACAGATAAGAATCACCAGAACTGGATTTTACAGCTACCAATGTTGGATGAGCAATTTGCTCACTGGGGACAACCACTAAAAATGTGTTTCTGACAGATAAAAACAAAAACACTCAGACCGTGACACAACTACCCACAACCACAGGCAATGTATTCAATAATGATTTTAGTCACCAACCTTAGCATATATTTGTTTTTTTTACCACAAGTGGTCTACACCTTAAGGGAGTCTAGGAAACACTGATATTCATAGTATCCAGGATGGGTGCATCACTAATGTTTCTCGGATCTGATGAACATGTCAGCTGCCCAGAACAGGAAATGTATGCCTTTGCCTCCTTTGATAAAATTACAAGCTCAAGCTAGACTCACAAGGAACCCAAGTTAAGTGAATGTATCCGCCTGGCTCCTGAAATCCTAGTATTTGGTTACTGAAATCTGCAAAAAGGCACAGTCTTTTTAATGAAAGCTTGCAGGCTGTAGAATGGATACTGTGCCACTTAATGGGAACAGTCCACAACGTGGTGTCATCAACACCAGATGTAGAGTTTTCTCTCTTCTATTTCAACGTTTTGATAACACTTGCTCAGTTTTAATAGATGCTCACTTGTGAGATAAGTCCATTTGAGGTAATTATACTGTGGTTTCTGCATACATGAAGAGTTTGTACCATACATCACGTTCCTGTTTGTGTCATTCTTTTACCATAACTTTTATGAATCTGTCCGCACACTTCTGCCAGCATAGCATTTGAATAAAGTCATAAGTAGGTTAATGCACATCCTTTTAAACCCATGAATGAAAAATCCTTAGAACATTTAACAGTAAGGGTGCCATTTTTAGGTCGAGCCTAAGCACTACGCATGCTCTGTCTGGAAAACCTGTTGTATTGAATAAAGGACTTTGCTCCTGTCTGCTGCTTACCATTGGTTTAGTCCAGTGTCGCTCTTCTTTGCTGCCTCCTAGATGGTTCACCCAGTCACTTCTGTTTTTAGCAGAGGAGCACCGCTCAACTACAGTTTCCTTTCGCTTGCATTCTTCATCTTTTGTTGGGGCAAACTCTTTTTTTTTTTTTGTAATGGTTGCTGCGCTTTATCTTTAAGTATGGCGGACGTGCCTTTCTTTCAATCTGCACAGCTTGTTTATTCGAAGCCTGCGACAGCACATTTTTCACCTTGTTGCTTACTTCCACTCCCACCAAGACTTTATTTTTTGCAGCTACGTATACTGCGAACTGAAGTTGTGGTCGACGACAAGACTCAAACCCAGTTCCTCAGAGCCAAAGCCGGCAGCTCTGGCCTTTACGACAAATCCTCTTCTCCCAGTTGCTGCTTTTCAAACACCCTCCCACCCACCATTTTTCCGTATTGCAGACCCTGGTTGCAAAAATAAAACAGGACAGAGTTGTTGCTAAGAGGGTAGATTGGTTTTATTCACAACCACACGTTAGCACCACTTAACAGTATTTGCCAGTGAAACGCTACTTTAGTTTTCTTGTCACCAAGGGGCCCCCCTTCTAAATATGATGAACCCCACCCCCTCACCACACTCATCTCACCGCCCACCTCCTTACGGTATCCACTTCTCCTCTGCCAGCTTTCCCCCTTCCTTCCTCTTCCTCTTATTCACTCTTTCTGTCTCTATCTCGCTCTTCCTCACTTGCTGAAAACCATGACTTCAACAAATGGCTCTTACGCTCTCTTTCCTCGCTTTTCCTCTATTTGTTCCCCTGTGAAAAGGATCAAAAAAGGAAATAAACAATTTGGCTGCAAATGTCTTCTTTTTAGGGTCGAGCCTGCGTTGCATGCGCTCGTGCATGTGTATCGCAGCGAGACTCTTTAGTGTTTAGAAAAGGGCTCGGAGCCCTGTCAACATCATGTCCGTGTTTTTTATTGGTTCATGGGCTTGCCTAATAAAATCTGCATGCTTTCATTAGTCGAAGGCACGCATACGGCATGCCTTTTCCGGTGGCTAGCCCTCCTCGAGCGCAGCGACCAAGTACAGAAAACATGCGAGGCTCGCTGTTTTCCATCGGCCTCGTGGACTTCTTGTTCTCTAATTTACGAGCGCGATCTCGCATGGCAGAAGTCGAGCGCTTCACATAGTTAATTGCACTTTTTCGGTTACGTATATAAATGCACTTTTGCCTGATAGGTGAAAAGTCGGGTTAGGAGTTTCAACGCTATCAGCTCTAAAATGAGCAAACGCGAGAACCGTTGCATTGCAAATGATTGTTCTGACATGTTTCTATTCCAAAGTGCAGCCTCAGGATGGAGAAGAAAAAAAAGGTTCAGAAACATAAATACGGCAAGACGGAGTGGTCGCAAAGTGGGCAAATTGGTTTTATTCAGAAGCCCACACATTAGCGCCACTTTACAGAGTTTGCCAGTGAAGCACTACTTTTGTTTTCTCATCTTTCTTTGAACAATATTGGGGCTTATTTTCAAGCACCTTGCACTGCTGGTACGTCTCTTTTTCCCATATTAAAACGGATGCACCGGCAGTGTAAGGGGCTTGTAAATATCCCCCATTGTTTTCCCCGAGTGGAGAAGTGCACCATTGCTGGAGGGACTGCAATACCTGCTTGATGTGTGGAGTGGAAAATGATTAACATGGTCCTTATCAGCTGTTTTCCTTATTTTAGCTATAAAATGTGTACCGCGGCTCTGTGTTCTTCAAGCCTGTGGTCCTTTTAACCCATACTGCTTACGGTTTGGAAAGATAATAGCAATGGACATTGAACCAGGTCCCTTCCAAGCCCTGTAGTCATGTCCTTAACTTTTCAGGCAAAAACACTCATTGATTTCTGAATAATAAATGTGAAAGCGTTAAGGTAACCATGTTGTTCCTGCTTATATTTCACATGCTTTACTTAACCTTGCATTCCCTGTGAGTGTTTGCATTTTACAGGATGCTGTTACTTTTTTTTTTCGTTCAGCAAGCATATTACTCTTGTCTCCCCTCACTCATAACCTATTTCCAATTTTCTGGTTCTCCAACACTATGAGGTCATACGAGTGGCAATAGCACTAAACAAATATCATCCCTCCACTGCATACAAAAAAACAAAATTAAAAAACATTGTCATTTTCAATGCCAAGAGCTCTAACTTTCACAAATGCGAGACCGATTGCATTGCGAATACTTGTTATTAGCGATCACTTCTGTTCGCAGATTTTGGTAATAACACTACCACATATGGAGGCACATCTCAATAAGGTGGTGTTGTGCAGTCATCCAATATTCATTTGTACACAATCACCCTGGTATATTCAAAAGGTAATTTTCTCTTTCTGTGCCAATCAAGGATTTCAATGGACTGTTTTTTTCTCTGTTCAAAATCTGCAATTGGCCACACAGAAAAGTTCTATAAGTCTTTGGATGTCAGATGAGCTTTTCAGTTTTACTCAAAAAGACAGAACTAACAATGCAGGAACCTTGTATTTTTGCTTTCCAGCCTCCATGCATGTAAGGGAACAATTGCAAGATGGCTTGTTTAAACATTTTGGTATGCTGTTGCTTATCTTACAGAAGATGAACTTCTTGAATCAAAAGCACATTCCACTAGGCAAACATCTATTATTTTTATGGTAGCTATCTAGTTAACAGGTACATATGCGATACTTATGTGGTTTGCAGTCTATTTACTAAGTATTACAGCATGGCTCGCCAAGCACACTAAGAAATCAGGACGGGGTGTGAATATGATATATACATTTTTTTAAAGGGAGGTTATAGTTGGGTGAAATTTTCGGATAAACATGATTTTAAAGTTTTACATTAACAAAACCACTGAAATTCCTTAGTTATAGTTATATTAAGTAACTTTAACTCAGGCCCTACGGTAACTATAGCTCACGCCCCCGCCATACACATTTTTTTCTTTTTTAATCTAATTGCAAGTGTTGCAGTGTATTATCAATGATGTCATAGAACGTGTCATGTTATGAGTGATTTAATTTGTGGGGTAATTACCAATGCCTGGCGAGGGCGTGAACTATAGTTACCTTAGAGCACGAGTTATAGTTATTTGAGACAATTATATCTGGTGAATTTTAGTGGTTTTGTTTATTTACAAATTTTTGTGGTTTTATTAGTTTAAAACTGTATGTTTTAACTGACTTTTTCAGCTAACTGTCCCATTAACCTTAGTTTTTTTTCAGTGAATTTCTAATGCTTTTTTAAAACAAAGTCAGATATTACCATAGCTAACTATAACATCACTTTAGCCTTGCAAAACCAAAGGATGTGCACAGCAGGGGTGCCTGCCCATGGAAGATTGGGCACAGGGCTTGGACACCCCCACAGTGCGCACAGCTCAAGACTTTATGCAGTGGGTGTGGCTGCCCACGGAGGGGGATTGGCATAGTTACGTATGGTAATAAATGGGGCCACTACTGGAATTATGCATTGCTGGTTTTTTGGGGGGACCAAGCGGGTTTGTGTAATTATGGATTTGCCACATAATCTGTCATCTGTCATCTGTCATCTGTGGTATAATCTGCAGATTAACAAAAAAAAAATTCTACCTCATGCGGATCAAAAGTTACTAAAATACAGTGACGTGGGTTCACACACAGTGGAAGGCCCTTTTCAAAGGTTAATAGGTCATTTTTCAGTTGCATTTTCATGTATTTGGTTGTTAAACAGATACTAATGAGGTGAAATGTTTGCCCAGACAGTATTACCATGTGTGAAAAATACAAAGTAATGAAGTAACAGTATGAAAAATGGGCCACATTATACCACATATTGTGCCTTTTCTTGCCACATAATTTAATTAGCCCTCCTACATAGTTTGGTGGCCCCCCGCCACATAATTCTAGAGGTCCTGGTAATAAAACATTAGTTTATGTTAAAAAAAGAACCCTATAAATTATTTGAAAAATGCCAACGCTGGTAGGATATCGTAGTAATATGCTGCTTTGCATTAAAATGAACCTGAGAAAAACAAAAGTTAAACTGATGTTATAATCAGGTGAAAATATCAGTTTAAACAGAACAGTTCAAACTAAAAAAAAAAACACACACTTATATTTACCAGGTATGGTTATTTCAAGAAACTATAACTTGCACCCTTTCCATGCACTGCTTATGACCTCACATATCACATTGCTCATGACCTGTTCTATGACATCATTCATTAAATCATTGATGGCATCTGAAATAACACCATTGATAACACTGTGCACGACGAAGGCACAAGTTATAGTTACTAGAAATAACTATAACTGGTGAAATTCAGTTTTTTTCTTTTTTTTTTTGTTGAAAATGTTTCGTTTAAACTGACATGTTCACCTAACTATACCATCACTTGAACCTTTGCTTTTTTTATTGAACATAGAGTTCACATTTATAAGTACCGTTTTCCAAGCCCACCCACTAGATGGCGAAACAATATACAGAATATCAAGCTAGAATTGCTTCAATCTTTAAAATTATTGTTGAAGGTAATTATGCTCATTGTACATCTGACTGTTCGCTTTTTAGTTTCTGATGCAGTTCTTTGTAGGCAGTCTGAGGAGGGTCTTTTCAATAAAAAGAAATATTGTTCTAAGCCATTAACAACATTTATGTCCTTAAAGTAGATAGATGTTTTATTTTGTGACAAAAAAGTCACCCACTTTGATACAGAAGTCAGTGGAGTAATGTGAACCTAAACGTTTTTCAATATCTCTACCCTCGAGCACATTTAGTATTTCTCAAAATACTCTGGCATGCGTTTTGATAATCTAATCGGTCGATTCTTCGGGGTCTTGCTGGGTGCGAAGTTGTATTGTCGACGGCATTGTGCCTTTACACGCTCCTGTGCTCAATTATTTGCTGCTTTCTTTTTGGTAAATACCCAATGTTGTCTTCTCTGCCGAGTATAAACCTATAACAGCAAATAAAGTAAACGCCTATCGATCTTTCTTTCACTTGAAAATGTATGTCCACGCTTTTTCGTAGCCGAACAATACAAATATTCTTGGTAATCCTTTGATAGAAAGACTGACCTGTTTAAAGTTTAGCGGACTTGTATTAAGGACACACTTTAAACAATCAAACCGTGTATTGTCGCTCAGTAACGAGCAATTCGAAGGCAGTGCGAGAATTCACAACTGCATCTTTGAAATTTCACATGCTGTTTTGGATCAAATTGAAATGTTTTGCTGGAGTAAGGGCGACACTCAATGGCAGATTGGAAAAATGAAGGTCTAATTTTACATGCGATTTTGTCGGCTGTATTTCGTGTTCTTGCAATTAGCACTTGTACAATTTACACCGCAGATCCTCTGTCATATGTAACTACCCTGTCGATGTATGTTAACAGGGCCTACTGACATAGGGTGCCGGTTTATTAAGGGGCCGTAGTATTTACGGTGCTTGCAGTGTTTTTACTTGTGCGGTGGGTATCGAGTTTGGGTTTTGAATGTAGCGCCAAGGAACGCCAACAACGCTCTCATCGCAGATTAAGCGTACCCAACAGGGAATTAAAGTGTTTTACAACTTTCTGTTTTTTACTGTGTCGACATTTTTACAATTCTGTGAAGACTGCAGAAACGCCTGACTTTTCTTATATTCTATACTTACTGGTATTATACCATTTTCTCCTGCATTTGCGTCTTAGGCTCCTTATTTTCAAAGAACGGCTAGGAAAACACGGAAGGTACAGCTGCAGGTGGGATCCTCCAAAGCAAACGATTATTCAAGTAATGTGTAATGGAGGGGGAGGGGGTGGGGGTGGGGGGGTGCTCCGCCTACGCACAATGCAGCGCCGCGCTGAAATAAGGCGCACTTTCACCCTGGGTAATTGTGCGGAGGAGGGAAAGACCCGGTGCGACCTTCCCCTCATTTGTTTAAACACAACCCCCACGCCACGCCCCCTTCAGGAAGTAGTCCGGGTCTATCAGGGTCCGCAAAACATGATGTTATCTGCGTGCCACTAGACCTGCGGCATCATTACATCATGCAGGGAAACTTTGCTAGTTGCTTGTAGGCGGTCAAAGCTCCTGAAAACATCGCACTTATTACTGCCAACAACGTGTGGGTATCCGAAAATATGAAACTCAACAGTAAATGACATTACAGAATGGCAGTGTATTGGCGCCTTGTTTGGTGATGAGGAAATGCCCCCGTTCAGAATCAAAACTAAGATTTGCTGTGTAAATAACAGCCATGCTGCATTAATACCCGAACTCGGCGGCACGTTCGAGTTGAGTCCACGCCCGGGGCACAGAAGCAGCCTGCAGCAGCCTTATTACCACGTGGATCCAACATTTTTTTTTTTTAAACTCTGCTTCTGGAGACTGGTGATACCCATGTCACCATTGTTGGCTGCTTTTCTGATCACGGATGCTCCCCACCCTATTTTTTCAATACGAAGACGGTTAATGAAGCTAATAGGATAGGGCCCCAAGTTTGGTCTCGCCTAATGCACTCTCTGAGAAGTCCAACTCTTCCCAAGCTGCATGCTCACCGGTTGCAGTGGATGACCTGCGTATTTTTGCTACGGCAGTATGGGCCATATTCCAGTTTTCTGTCGAAATCAAGAAAATGCTCTCGTATTTGAGTTCACTATTTTGTCCTAAACCTAAGCTTTCTTTTAAAAAAATGATGAAGTGACTTTCACAATACAGTAAAGAGTGGAGTATCACCGCACCGCATAATAAAACAAGTATTTGCAATGCAATAGGTCTCTCATTTACTTGAGTTGGAGCTATTGGCATTGTAAATGCATAAGTGGACCTTTTTGCCACATTAATTGGTCTTTTCTGCCACATATTTTGGTCTTTTCTGCCACATATTTTGGTCTTTTCTGCCACATAATTCCAGTGGCCCTGCATACAACTAAAGGGCTAGTTAAGCCTACTGGAAGTTTTTTTTTTTTTTTTTTTTAAGCAACGCCCTTAAAAGACAAACTACTCCCAGGTGCAAAACATATTTTCTTGGCAGTTGATACAGGTGACATTGCTTGCGGGACAATGAATAAATAATTGCACTCCAAGAATGCGTGCTTACTAAATCACTGTCCATTTACTGAAGTCTGGGAAGTAGAACAAAACGCCTATGATTTTTCAGACAGTTGAGGAGAGCCATCTCACATGATATTAATGATCCTCAGTCAGTCTTGAACTGAAATATTAGTTAGAAAATATTGATCACTGTACAGCATAATCAACTGTACGCTCTCCTTCAGGTTAGTTTTATAAATACACAAACACACACACTAAATGACAGGTTTCTGCTTTGTATTTGCAGTTTGTATCACGTTATAAAAATAAAAGTACAAGCCCCAGAATACAAAGCAGAAACATAAAATATATATGTGTGAATCAGAAATTGAACTAGGGAGCTTGACAACTCTATGAATACCAGTCCAAGGGCTGCTTTCCAGCTTGTATCACGTTATAAAAATAAAGGTACAGAATGCAAAGCAAAAACAAAGTAAATGAGCGAACCACATTTTGAACTAGGGAGCTGGACAACTCTACAAATACTACTCCAAGAGCAGACTTGCAACTTTAAAATATTACAGTTGGAATGCCCTCTTGAATAGTAGTATATCACAGTAAAAAACATGGCAAAGCCTGAATTTCAGCATCTTACCTAACTGTTCTCATCACGGACTGCAGCTACTGCTCAAGAGCTGGGGCTGGATACCTGCACAGGGTTTGGATGGGGACGCTCTGCACACATTTCAAAAGTATTTATTAAGGAGCTCAGTAAAGTTGTAATATTGCACTCAAAAAATTACTCATCATTCCAGGAGGCCCAAAAAAACAAATATCTTCAAAGCAGAAAATAGCTTTAAATTGCTATTCAGTAGCACAGCTGCTTCATATAAACACTAAGGCAGTAAATACTGAGACAAAGTAATGTTAAAGCCATGTTGGGCCTATTTATTCCATGTCTAGCCACTCCCAGCCCCTTCAGCTCACTGTTACAGCATTTTTTCCCCCCATTCGTGATGTTTTTATTTAGAGTGCATCTAATATAAAAATGCCAAAATAACTCTGGCAATTATGTTCTTTCTAGAAAGAGAACGTGCTTTTGTCTAGTGAAAGCATGGACTTATTGTACAGTAGTGCAGAGGGTTAATGTATCTGCTGCAAAGAATTTGTAATAGACAAACCACAAAGTGCATATAATGTAGAAATTAAAAATAACTCTGGCAATTAATGTTCTTTCTGGAGAGAGAACATACTTTTGTCTAGTGTAAGGTTGGACTAATAATAAGGTAACGCAGAGGGTTAATGTACCTGCTGTGAAGAATGTGTACTAGTCAGATCACAGAGTGCATGTAATGTAAAAATGTAAAAATAGCTCTTTTTATTAATGTTGTTTCTGGAGAAAGAACATAGTTTTAACATCGTTTTTTCTAGTGGAAACTTGGACTCATTATAAGGTAGCACAGAGGGTTAATATGCCTGCTGCACAAAACATCACAGAGTGCATATAATGTAAAAAAAAAAATCAAAGTACCTCTGGTGGTTAATGTACTTTCTGGAGAGAGAACATACTTTTGTCTTGTGTAAGCTTGTACTCATATTAAGGTAGCGCAGAGGGTTAATATATCTGCTCATGTGCTGCTACACCTTACCTAAGAACCTTACTCTGAAACTGATGTGGCATCAGAACAAGAGGGGAACTTCAGTGGCCTGATCCAGTGTTTATTGTATGCCAGTCCTCTAGGAATTGCTTACATTGCCGAAAGAAGCTCTGCCCGAGGAGAATCTGTTTCTGTTCTCATTACACTGCTCCATATCAGTCTTAAATAAATTGCAGTAGAAGTTACCAATTTAGCCAGCAAGGGCACATTTGTCCAAAAGCCTTCAATGTTTTAATCTTTTCGCCACCATCCCCCCACCGCCCCTAATTGATATGTTTCACTATATGCTCTATTTCTTGTAATGTTTTTGTTTTAGAGTAACAGTGCCCTGAAAATGTTTTGTTTTTGTGCCCGTCCTGCTTGGTTAGGTCTGAGACCTGACAAGTACTTTCCCCAAAAGGAAATTACCCCGTGTCTTTATCTGGGAAACCCATCCCAAACTTGTTCCTTCTGAGCTGTTCACGCGAAGAATCAGCCTATCTGTCCCTGGCTGCTTGGTGGCGGTGCTAAAGACCCGTGGTGGATGGCAAGCTTCATTTAGGGGTCACCGGTGCCTGCAGCCGCAGTGCCTACGTCTTCCTTCGCGCACCCCATGCTCCTGAGCGGCCCAGCCTTTAGATGAGCTGGCATGAGGAGCTTGATGTAAGCCCTGGGAGAGGAGTACCCAGCTGCCAGGCAGAGCATGTGCACCGCCAGAGCTTTACAAAACCATATGTAAGCATTTAATTTCCAATGCAAGTTAGGTGTTTATTGTTATGTTAGTTCCACCCTGATTTAGTGGCGGTGAGGTCTCCTTGGGCAGCCCTCGGTTGGCACATTCAGAGCAGTTATATTTCTAACTGGAGGTGATGACAGTCAGTTTCTGTGACTACCGATTAAAAAGAAAAAAAAAAACTAAATCATAAGCCAGGAGAGAAGAAACCCTCATTAATCACGAATTTGAGCTTGCTGCCTTATTAGGAGTGCCATAAATCACCAGCGCAGTAGCTGTGTTCGTAGGTAATGTAAGTCCTGCATTATTAGAGCATATGGAAGGAGCCCTGATGCACTGCCCCATCTGGTAAGACTAGACTGAAAGCACATTTCACAGGGGGTGTTGTGGTTACAATTGCCTGCTCTAGTAAGGAGGGAGAGATAGACCGCAGCTTTCCCAGAATGCTCTCTTTTACCCACTCCAATATCCTGACACGCCTCTGCATGGCTTTTAATACAAATACCTCTTCTTTTTGGACGATGCTGCAGCCTCCCCTACTCTGGACTCTGTTGCTACCCTGGAGGCACTCGAGCATGCTCTGCGACCTGCAAACCGCAGCCACATAAACCCACCATGATGTGGAACAAGGGTGACCGTTCTAATGCCTGACTTCTGGTTTAGGACTCCCGACATCCGTGATGCATTCCGAGAAAGCCCACGTGAGACAATATGAAATTGCAAATAAATTAATGTATCGTTGTGTCACGTAACAGGTGCCTGTGCAAAGCGCTCCAATACCCTCTGGTGGAGCTTGCTCTACATACCCATCCGAGACATTAACCACAGACGACCAAAAGTCCTGCAGTGCCAGAGTGTTCACGATACCAAAGTTATTTCCATTAATGTAACAAGAAATGTGTACTCATTTAAAATGTGTTTGTTTTAACTGTTCCTTCAGGGGGTCAGCCCTTGTAGAGAGAGAGAGACTCCTGATGCGAGGCTCTACAATGCAACTTTTAACTGAACATAGGCGCTGAGGGAAACAAAAGGGAGGAAGGAGTTAAGGGTGGGTGCAAGGTGGGAGGGTAACTGGCGGAAATGTTGACAAATCCTCCTAAAAAATACCATTGATTTGGAGAGTGATGCGGCATAACATGCAGAGCTGCGGACCTTGGACCTGGGGATCGTGGTTCGAGTCTCAGCGTTGGCTCTCCATAATTGTAGAAAGACGGCCATACCTAAAAGGTAAATCATGCCATCGGCTGAGTTTCTCATAAAATAATAAAAACGAGTTAGAGGTATTAGAATTGTAAATTCCTAAATTGACTTTTCTTGCTACCCAAATTGAAAATGTAAAGTAAAACAGTTGACATAAATGAGCCCATTCAAAGCATTACGGCTGCCATAAGGAAAAGGAAAAAGAAGTTCACTCGTAGTCGAACAAGTTGGCAAGCATGCACTTCTCCATGTGACGCGATCGGCCCCCAAGGCATAACCAAAAGGCCCAAAGGAGGGACAAATGTAAAGCATTTACCAATGTTATCAAAGGAATTTTGAAAGGCAAGCCCACGAACGAGTGAAAGTGATGGAAGTGAGGTGGGCGTGGTTAAATGCCCAGATACATACCAACACGTCGGAAAAGCAGCGCTTGCGCGCTGTGATGCTCAGCCTAAAAAGGTGCCTCAGAGTCTGCACTGAGTTACAGTGCTTAAAGGCTCATATGAAGGCCTCAGCACTTTAGGTCTTCTCCAGTGGATAGTGGTAAATTTGTGTGGACCGACAGGATGACAACTCCTGAATTTCCCTGCATCTCTTTCTCTCTGGCGTAGTACAGACAGTCTCCGAAAGGAGCACAGAACAGAGAAGCATGGGTGGGCATGACGAGTTTGCTAGTGGGAAATAAGTTTTGGGAGATTTACCATTTTAGATGCTTTCATCTGTCTCCTTAATTCTGAATCATTAGTAATATTCCTCAATGCATCTTCTTGCATAATTTAGGATAATGAAGGAACTTGTACTGTCTTCTTTTTAAATAGCCTCTCAACTTGATGTAATTTTGAACTCAATAGATTTCTTGGCTTTTATGTATTTTTGCCTACCAGTTTACACCTTAAATTCTATTGCAAACTATGTTTACAATTAAAAAAAATCTATAATACCATATTTGTATTTGGCTGTAATTACCCAGTGTTCTAGTAGTGACCAAGTAATACACATCTCTCCAGTTCAAGAAGGACGACCTGAAATGCCTCGGTTGACATTCAAACAGTTCTCCTGCAGGTTACTCATATACCCCTATCGAAGTACACGCGCTTCAAGATCATTGAGTCAACTAGATTGATGCATATAAAAGATCTCTCTTCAATCCTTTGCTAGGATGCAACATTTCGTTTGTCACTTTTCCTTTCATTTGATTTTCCTGTAGTACTGAAAGTTAGAAGTACCCTCACATCAGGATAAAAATAATAGAGACCACAACTAAAACATAAATTATAATTGTATGCGTTTTCACTTATCTTTGGAAGGTAAGTGCCTTTTCGATTAACTAATGTGAGTTTGTGCTTCTTAAGTGCCTGTTGCTTGGTACTTTCCCTCTTTTCTTGTAGTTGGAGCGCCGCCGAAACTCGCTGTTCATTTGTACATGATCCCAGGATATTTAATTCCTTCTGACTTTACAGCTGTCTCGGGCACGTGACTTAGCGTAAGTCGTTCATGGAAGTTAAACCATTAGGGACAGCGACTTCGTCTACAGGCCCCAGAGACACATTAACACTACTCTTGCAGTTGTGGATGGCCCTTGGGTGCACTGCCAGGGGGCACAGTTGTGGGCTGGCCCACTTCGCCCTCCCTCTAGAACGAGGTCTCATTTAAATTTTGGAAGAGAACCAGTAGCAATAACTGTATAAACCGTTGAGTAAGCAGTAAGTAAATACTTTTATGAGGATTTTGATCACCAACCAATTTTGCCTCGTGCATGGTGCTTAATTTGAGCCGGTGGTTTCCAGTGCAGGGCCAAAAGGGCAAGGCCAGCACTTATTTTTCTGCCTCAAGCATTTACTGCGAGACGAGGAAGAGAAAGGCGGAAAAGGGTCATAAAGGGAGAAATCAGAAAGCTGCAAGAGTGAGCTGAAGGAGCAGGGAGTGGCTGTAAATAAATTAGAGAGCGCAAAATGGCTTCAGGATTACACTGCCTCAGTATTCCGTGCTCGCACATTTAATTGCAGCAGCTAGATGTTTCAGAGGAGAGCTTTTGGCACCGACACATTTTTGTTTACAACTTAAACACTGCTCGTTCATATAATAGTTGGTTTAAATATAAGCAGAAGCAGTTTAACCCAACATTTGTACATTACATTTAATAGAAACTACATATTAAGAAATATACAAAAAGTGCATCATCATCAGAGATAATTAAACCGCATTAATCAGCACAGTATGTCAATAGGAAATAATCCATCTAGCACCGGTGTGGACAGGAGTTAGCCAGTCAGTGGGTATTCCTTGCATTTCTAATCGAATTTCAGGACAACATTTTAATGAGTTCGGTGTTCTAGTCGTAAACGTGGTTTCCCCGGTAGACCTTGTTCGTTGCACCTCTTAAACACAAAGTATTTGTACAATATCTCATACGATCTTCCTTTAAAATGCTTCCAGAAATTGTTCTCCTGTCACATCAAGTGAATAGATGCAGCAAGGCTTTAGGATCTAAACAACATGGATGAGGATGTCCAAAATAGCAACTTGCTGGAAATCTAGTTACATAAAATAGGATCTAACATGAGACTGCAAGCCACGAGTGCAGTACCTGAGAGCTGCTGAGAGTCAAATGATTAGTTGAGTTTCTCCGATCTTCAACTTTTTGACAGCCGTAAAGTCTTCTTCAAAACCTGTTTTGAAGTGAAGCCTACAGTACGTCAGATTCGAATATATGCTGTTTTTTTACCTAGTGTATCCCAGACACTCGGACATTCATATTGTTTCATGCATTGATAATATTTTTGGTGCTCGCACCAAATTAGCTCTAGTCTTTTTTACATACAGTTATCATATTGTATGATAGCTAAGGAAGTTTTTTTTTTTAATGGCTGGAATGCTCAGTTTGAGATGAAGGTTTTATAGGGTTGACAAGGAGGATTTTCCACTGTACATTGCAATTAAGTGGATCCAACTCCAGGGCACATTTACAGTAATGGGGCTCAAACTAGCAGTGACACTCCATATCTTCGTCTCAAAGGCCTTCATTAGAGGGGACAAAGACCCCCTCCATAGTGTATTAAATCACTTGAGGCTAACACTGTCATCCTGTTATTGTATTTAGATTGTCAAAATAAAGATTCCAAGTTACATGAGGGCTGATCGCGACCCCTAAGCATTTGCACTGTTAACCGGTTGTAATTTTTGCTCATAGTCATAGTTTGAGTGTTGTAATCGACCTATACTGAAGGTTATTTTTTTCGCAGAATTAATTATCAATTTGATTGCAGTCAAACTAAGGAATAATCAGACTGCACACTCCAGTGTACGTCTTGTTTATCAGGATTAACTCATCAGTATTTGCCAAAAGGGAAATGGACCTACCTCCCATTTTAGGAGGGAAGCAATTATATTTCTGCTGTTAATCCATCACACAACCAACTTAACAGTTAAGTAGGGTAGAATGCGCCCTGGCGTTAAACCATAAGAGGTGATATTCCTGTTGGTCATAGACCTCTTGCAGCTACCCTAGACCTTCACCCAATTATCAGAGAATTATGTGCAGATTAGTTGTTCTGTGGTTTGGTCTAGAACTATAGCTTGAAGTTTTACAAATAGCCTCTTGCAATCCAACCTGTCACGGGCCCTACTATAATCCATAATGTAACAGTAAAGATTTTTTTTTTTTTGACAGGGTCGATTCCGCATACATATTTAAGATCATTACATAGTCCGTGGTTCTCCCCGTCTTTCCTGAAACCAGTTTGCATTGCCAGTAGTAGGTGCTTGTCATTTATCTAATTACTAAAGTCATATAACAAAGCAAATACAAAAATCTCGCCCTGTGCAAACAGTGAAGCAATAATCTTTTCCTTAGTGGTACATTTCTCATCCACTTTCTTCTGGCTCAGGATCATCGTTCTGCCTATCCGATCAATAGGGATTTTAGTGTTTAAGAGCCTGATTGAAACAACTGCACATTTTTCCACGCCCAAAACGTTGTATTAAATGAGAGAAAGTTGGTCAGAATTTCACCAGAGCCTGTTGCACGTGAGGATTTTCCTAGTGCAATCAAGTTCTCTACATATTCTGTTAACCATACCACAGACCATCCTGGATTTCCTGGATTGCACTTGGTGGTTCTGTGATGTGGTTGGAGGTATGTTCCGCTTATACTTCGCTACTTACATGATAGTCTAATCCCTTGGTTGATTCAGCTGTGGCGCTTACCAAAGACCAAACTTTACCCGTCGTTTTTACATTTTAATGGTCTTCCACACCACAGCCCATTTTGCCTCAAAATAAACTCTTGGCAACCTCAACTGCCCTTTTGTATTACAGGTAGGTTGTTAGTTGTATCGTGAGGAAATTCAGTAGCGTTTCTCAGTCAATTAGCTAGTAAAGATGCTTGCATACATTCAGCGTAAACCAAAGTTAAGATTTTTTTAAATAATTATCGAAAAGGCCAGCACTGGATGGCTGAGTGGAGTCCAAAGCTCCAAGGCAGAGAGACATATATTCTTGCATTTTTTTCCAAATCTCGTCCCCATTACAAAGAGTGCATCCCAGTGCTTTTTTATTCCCTCTCACCTTCTCTATATCTACCCGAAGCAAAAATTCCAACATATGTCACGGCTAGTACTCTCAATTCCGCATTTACTACCTCTCCGCTCCTCCAGAATCCACCATCAGGCGCAGGTCTCCCACTGTCTGCCAAGGTCACCTATTTTCATCCTCTATCAGCCAGGGTCACCCGTTGGTCATCCTCTATCAGCCAAGGTCACCAATTGGTCATCCGCTGTCAGCCAAGGTCACCCATCTTCTGCTTTAAAACTTGAATGCACATCCTTCTTTGGAAATGCAAGCCGTATACTAACGTGTGTAACTAAAATAGTTTCACATTATTCCAAGAAAAATTGCTGCAAAATGCTTATTTATTCAGTTGCTTAACTTAGTCCTAATGATTGAGTTTAATCCACGCAATCCTATTCTTTATTCACTGGTGAGACTCTTCAAAGCAAGAGGATTTCTCGTAATCATGTTTATGTTGAATGGTGAACTTTTGGAGGGCTTTCTTTTTATTAAGGCACTTGAGAGTAATCTGTGTGACTTTTATTGTGTGTCATATGTTCTGATATTTGCAAGTACACACTATGATTTGAGATAATCATATGATGAACAAACGCATAGTGTTTGAATGAGGACCAGTCAAGTTTCTGACTTGCATTGCGAGTAGAAAGAGTGGTGGTTGATTTGTAGTGAAAACATTATAAGTAAAGTTTTATTTATACCACATTGATGTACTCCTGTAGTGCGTTCAGTATTTTTGTTTGCACAACATATGTGATGCGTGGTTGTGACTGACACATTGTCAAAGTGTAAAGTATACCCTCCACAGACCGAGCGCGGCTTGTGCTACATTCGTCTTTCTGAGCATGCTTTTTGATTTTGCGATGCCTCCTTTTTACAGGAGTATTCTACAGATGTAAAGCGTACATGAGCATCCTTGTCTGAAAGATTGGAGCCCGCCACAAAAGAATCACTTATGGCAAACATGATCATTCTTTCCACTTGCAGTAGTAACCTTGGAATTAGTCAGGCAGATTCGCTATGTAATTCCAGATGCCTAGATTGTCGCTACACGAACGCCAGCGTGACTGAAGTCGGTGAAAAGATGGTAGAATTATAAGCGTTTTGGTTGTGTTTTGGTTAACTACTCTCATGCATATTTTCCTCTAGAACAGAGTCTAAACAGCAGTATTGAAGTGTTTCTAAATAAAGAGCTAATAACAAGGTTTCTTTTATTCCATTCAGAAAAGTAAGGCAAAAGGAAGCAAAATAGGTACAGATAGAAGTAAGAAATACATCTGCTTCATTGTCGCTTTTTCAAGTGGCACATTAGATAATGGATAATGTGGAGAGAATAGAAAGCAGCGAGCGACAGGAAATTGGAAAGAAAAAAGAGAAAAAGTAGCCTAGAGTGGGAGTAGGTTAAATGGGATGGTGAGGGCGTGCAACCCTTAATACCAAACACTATAGGTTTGAGTTCTAGTGGTGTGTGACAACAAATACATTGCTTAATCCATGTATAAAGTACATGGGTAGATTTAATAAATAATTGAAGAGAGCGATGGGGAGGGAAAAAGAGTAGATTGATTCGATAGGTTGATGCTGGAAAAGTGTGGTGAGTGACCAGGATATCATAATACTGTTGAGTATGTTTTTTTGGGGAGAGTGGGTGACTTTTGTCGGTAACAGTTCAAGGTTCCGAAAGTCGTTTTCTTTTGTTTGCTAGTGTTCCTCTACAATAGTCTGTAGCAGTGTCCTATACGGTAAAACCATGCCTGCCATGTGTGATGCAACTGCTTGTGGGTTTTTCAGTTATATTTTATTATTTTGGGGGTGATTGCTGGTAGAGAATTAAACATGAGTTTGTTGCCCCTTTATAGATGAAGTTCTCTTGAACTGGAAGGGGATGGAACGGGAATGAGTTACACATGGGGTATCCCTATCTTTCTGCTTGTGTCCACCCTGACCCAGTTCCCTTTTTTGCCTTATAGCAGTGATTCCCAACCCGTAGTCTGGTGACCCCTTGGGTCTGCGAAGCCTCCTCCAGGGGTCTGTGACTGCTTAGAACATTTAATAATATTAACAGATTAGGTCCCCAGCTTTCACTAATGACTCATTTGGGGTGAGGGGGGGGCTCCGGATTCCAATAATGATTCAGTGGGGGGCCCCCAGGTTCTAGTACTGACAAAACGGGGGTCCACAGAAGTCAAAATGTTGGGAACCACTGCCTTATAGCATTGCCAGACAGCTTCTTCTGTCACACTCAGCAAATTTCCTACTAATTGCCTCACATAATTATCTTGGCTCTTTTCAAATGCTGCAGCTAACCATGGGAAAAGAATGAAAGCCCCCTTCTGAAAGACAGTTTATGATCCTTTACCTCACAACTTGTTTCAGCCCAGGCCCTCTTGCCACTTTCCAGGTAAAGAGCATGAATTTGTAGAGGGTGAGCATGTTTCCTAAGAGTATGCAGGAGGAATGGGCATATTGTGCGAAACTCATTATTAGTGCCCTTTAGGACAAATGTGCCTATAAGCTATCCTCTTGGCTTTTAAGACTTTCCTACTATTGCTGAGATCCAGGTTGCCGATGGAATGGTCCACTCAAAAAAATATTGTGAAAATAGGCACACACTTCCCACAGCTGTGCCTAACTAGCTTTAACTGTGAACGCAGCAGCAGGGGGCAGTTTCCTGCAGGGGTTGACAACAGCATGGCAGGCAGCCTAAGCAAGAGCCCCTACCACTCATATGAGTAGGAGATGCTGCAGGAAGTCTTCAACCCCCCCCCCCTTTTTTTTAAATTTTTTTTTTACTGTTGATGCACGCCTTTGCAGCCTACCACAAATCCAGGTGTGATCTGTTTGCTTCAATAGTAGGATCTCAGTTGGCTACCACAAACAATATACCTCCTGTCCATGGATGGATGGAGGGAGAATGCTGTACCCCAGTTACCTTTCAGGAAGCTCAAGCTGTAATAGTTCCTCCTGTAGTACCAAGAATAAGAGTGAAAGGATGCAATTATGTTTCTGGACATAAACAAAGAATATCATCCTGCTAACTTGCTCAGTTGATGTAATGTCCTGTTAGTAGTTCCTGGCTGAGGCGATTGCAAGTGGATACCTCTGCATCCAAAAATGACTCAAGACATCTGGTGAGTTTAATATTATGGTTCCACCAATCTGACCGCTAGCAGGCTAATAAACTAACTTTTTAAGCAGTGGTCTCCTATGAATTAAAATGAGTATTGTTACCCTGCAGCGCAACAATGAAGCTAGCTACATTTAGTTTTACAAAATATCAGTGGTTCAGGGGGTATTTTTCACAATGGTACATGTTTATAAAATCACAGTAAAACACTTCCTTTGAGAATTGCAAGCCAATACTAAAAAATGTGCAGACTGGTTACTAGCTGTTTTGATAATGGATTAAAACACAAGATACGAGAGTAATGGTTGGTGGGACAAGTATCCATGATTTTCATTGATACTGATTGCCAGAACGCAGAACTCATTGCAAGTGAACAATTTTATAAAGTGTAGGAAGTTTCACGTAATATATCAAAGTAGTGAACCAAACTCGTAATGGGGGGGGTTTAATCTTCTATAGCGTTTCCACCCAAGTAGTCAGTTGATCCAGTCACAATCAGGATGTTTGCGCACTGACGAGCACCGGGAGAGCTAGGACATGGGCATTTGGGCATGATTAGTGGTTTGTACTTTTACCTGTATTGAACCATGAATTTTTGTTAATTAAACAAACGTTTTAGATGCTGGTCGAGTGGGTGCTACGTCCACCGTCGCCAGATGCATAATGTCAGGAACCAGCAGTTACTACAGTCTTTATGGAATTCAGCTTGTATCTAATGTCAGTGCATATGCCGCCCGGACTGTGACTTTTTACAGTCATGTGTTTGTCTTGGTTTATGCCAGTCTGCTTTGTGGGCCACCTTGCATGAATTCTGCTGGAATTATGCTTTAGAGACGCCCTCTCGGAGTGTTGTGTAGGACTAAGCTGCCAAGACCTGTATTTCTCCTCCTCCCCATCTGGTCCTTAGTTGCTGTGGAATTTGCTTAAATGCTGAGAATGAGAGAGGGTAAAAAATAGAAGAGCTTGATGAAGTTATTATGGTGGCTCCACCACTAATCGGTCAGTGATTTTAAGTGACACTGCCTTTAGTTTTAAAACATCGTTCATCTTTGTTGGCTATGCTGCATTCGAGTGAACAAAATAAAGGCACTTGATAACCCCTTATAGAGCCTGTACACATTTAAAACCACACCTCTTAACCTGAATATGGATTGATAAATTATCTAATTTGTCTTTCATATGGGATTGGATATTGATCTGTTGGGGTAGTTAATATGTTTCCTGTCAATGTATAAGGTAGCGTCAGTAGTGTAGGAAAACGGGTTCTGACCCTATTGACTCCCTTGATTTTTTTATTTTTTTTGCTTTGAACTGCCCAGTTTGTGGACTTTTGTTGTGAGTATCACTAACTGTCGCTCAATTTAAACTCTGGGAAATGGATCGAGGGTGATGCAGGCCAGTGTCCACCTTTTTAAAACAAGGTACACTACTGCACAGCTATGCAAAGTCGCTCTGGCTTAGCTGCACATGAACATGTGTGCACACGCTTGTGCACTTGTGTGTGACCTAAGTAATATGGTAATATATGTGATTACCGTGTAACTCAGCCCTTTATTAGTGCACATATAGCCTGCTCCAGAAGGGACCGTTTGGAATTGTGGCTGGCCTGGTGAAGGCCTCAAAGTGGGCATTCATAGTGTAAGTGTGGTGAGTGGACATTCGTTGTGTAAGTCTGTAGTGCTTCGCTGAAAGGGTTGTGCGCTGTAATTGTTTTATACATTATGGACGAAATCTGCACCAAAGTGCAGTTTCACCATAGTCCTAGAAACCTGGGTGGTGCACCAGTCGTATGGTAAACATGGATCCTGAGTGCAGATTCAATGTTGCTTTTGTTTATGTGTACCCTCCTGGCACTTGAAGAATTATCATATTTCTCTGACTCCTGACTTTTGTTCCACCTGCTGGGCCAAGTTAAGTACTCTGCTTGCCAGCCAGAGGATCAGAGGCCTCCCTTCCTAATTGGGCCATTTACCAGTAGTTGGGTCTGTAGTCTGTTCTGGGAGATGAGAGGGTAGGGGCAGACTCTGCATGTGCTAATTACTTTTTGCACTGCACCAGGCGTAGGCAGGCTCATCCCAAGGAGGACCAAGGGCGGAAGGCCAGACCTCTGGAGCTTTTCACAGGAGGGGACCCCCTTTTAAGTATTGAATGAAAATGGGCAGACTGCTCCGGCAGTTAGGGGTGTGGTCTCAGACTCTCAAGAGATCAGTTCAAGTTTTTTTCCGTAACTCACAGGGGTGTGCTGGCGCTGATGCACACTCGGTGGCACATCACTACCTAAAACTCTCAGCCACAGAGTTACATGCAGACTCTTTCTAACATGGGTATGGGACTTAGACCGATCATGCGGTTGTACTGATCCTTACTGACTTTTTATACCCCTCCATTAACCAAGATGAAACTTCACTGGAAGACTGTGTAGGAATGTACCCTCATTTTGGCATGGTTACTCCCACCTTTTGCCTGCTGTCAGTGTGTTTTGACTGTGTTCACTGGGGTCCTGCTAACCAGGACCCCAGTGACAGTGCTCTCTCCCTCTAAATTTGGCTGCTTAGGACTTAGCACGTCCCACAATTTGCATACTGGTGCACCCATATAAGTCCCTAGTATATGGGACTTAGGATCCCAGGGCACTGGGGCACCAGGGGTTCCCCATGGGCCACAGCATGTATTGTGCTACCCATGGGAGCCCATGCAAAATGTGTCTGCAAGCCTGCCATTAAAGCCTCAGTGAAAAGTTGCATGCACCTTTTCACTACAGGTCACTGCACCAGATCACTGTAAGTCACCCCTATGGTAGGCCCTCCTAGCACAGAGGGCAGGGTGCAGGTACCTGTGCGTGAGGGCACCCCTGCATGAGCAGGGGTGCCCCTACGAATTTCAGCTCCATTTCACTTAGTGTGGAGAAGCCATGTTACCCTTGTACTGGAAACAGGTAAGTGTCCAGCTACATAATGGTAACTCTGAACCTGGGCATGTTTGGTATCAAACATGTTGGAATCATACCCCAACACTGTTACTAGTATTGGTTGTATGATTCCATGCACTCTGGGGGCTCCTTAGAGGACCCCCAGCATTGCTCCTACTAGTCTACTGGGGTTTTCCGGGCAGCCTGTGCTGCTGCGGCCCCTCAGTCAGGTTTCTGCCCTCCTGCTGCTTGACTAGCTCAGGCAGGGGAAGGCAGAACAAAGGATTTCCTATCGGAGAGGGAGGTAACACCCTCTTCCTTTGGGAATAGGTGTTACATGGCTTGGGAGGGTTAGCCTCCCTACGCCATTGGTATGCTTTGGGGGCTGCCTCCTCTTCTTGTGAATCCCAGAGCTGCTGAGGGTTACCTTGGACTCCCCTCCTTGAGTCGAGTCCCCTGGACTTTGGTGGTCCTCTTCAGCTTTGTAAAACCTTCTTCTCCGACTCTTGCATTTGCCAAGGTTTGTTGGTGTTTTTCCAGCAAAACTGACTGACTGCATCACGACCGCCGATGTGGGACATCACTTGCATCACTTCTAGAACTCCTCTTCTGCTCCTGTGCTGCACTGCTTACTTTCTTCATCTACTCCTGACTTGGTCCTGCATCCACAGAATGGTGGGAGCAGTGCTTAATTTATGTTGGTGGTTTCCGGTGCTGGGCACTGGGACTCATTTTTCTGCCTCAAGCATTTACTGTGAGCAAAAAACACACATGGGAAAGAGGGAGGAAGAGAAAAACGAAAAAGCTTCACAAAAGGAGAAAGCAGAATCTGGAAGATTGAGTTTAAGAGTCAGGGAGTGGCTGTAAATGGTTCAGAGAGGCCAGAGATAGCTTCAGGACTGTGCTGCCTCAGTATTCTGTGCTCGCACATTCAATTGCAGCAGCCGCATGTTTCAGAGGAGAGCTTTGGGCACCAGCACGATTTTATTTACAAATTAAGCACTGGTGGGTAGTGGCTTTTGGCACTGCCAGATACTCCAACTAGAACTGGACTTGGTCCCCTTCTCTTGCAGGACCTCTTTAGTCAAGATGCACCTTTCGTTTCTTCCACTCTTTTCTGGGTCTTGCACAGTCTTTGTCCAAAGTCCTCCTGTTGGTTTTGGGGAAAACAAGGTATTTACCTCTTCTCTCCTGGTTGCTGGGGGGCACCCTGGTACTCACCTCTTGGGGTTCCTAGTTCCTCCAGCTCACCTCTACTGATTCTACTTCCCTGGGTGAGGGACTGCCTTTTACATTCCACCTTTTTAGTATATGGTTTGGCCCTTCCCCAGGACCCTCACTGTTTGCTATTGCTTTTACCAATGCCTATTGCCTTCTATGCTATTTCCCGATTGCTAATGTGTATATAATAGTATTTACTTACCTCCAGTTGGGGTATTGCCTATTCAGTATTTTAATATTTGTGTACCATAAAAAAGTACTTTTAGTTTTGTAACACCTTGTTGTTCTTTCATGTATGTAAGAGCTGTGTGACTACAGTGGTATTGCATAAGCTTTGCATGTCTCCTATAAAAGCCATGGGCTGCTCATCCACAGCTTCCTCTAGAGAGCCCCTGCTTCTGGACACTGCCTACACTTCACTACAAGGAGATCCTGCATGTGGTATAAGGTATAAGTACCTTAGGTACCCACCACACACCAGACCAGCTTCCTGCAATCATTAAAACCTCAAGAGAAATTTAAGACAGTGAGTTTCTGCATTCACCTTTGAGGGTATTCTGTTTTTGTGTATGCGCTGTCTGAAATTTCCCTTCACACCTTTGAAACAGAACAGAGGTTAATGGTCACCATGTGTGATTTTGAAGGTGCCCTCTGGTTACCGCGAGACTGGACCATACAGATAAGGATGGAAGTTTTACAGTACAGTTTTCTGTATGTCCTCTTGGCTCCCATAGAGAACCCTGAATTTCCGTCCAGATTACTGTGTGCAGTTGTTTGTATTAGAAAGTGAGACTGTGCCCTTGGCTCATGTGTCTGACAGTGTTGTGTAAAGATATGTTAATTTTGAATGGGTACTAAAGTTAAACTGATAGGACTGAAATGTGTTTAGAATTTGGAACGTTGCAGTATGTTGTTAATACGTTGCTATTGCCAGCTTTTACTGCATCCACTTCTAAAAAAATCAGCCAGTTTAGTAGTAAACTGCATTCTTTGTTGCCCGTGGATTTTTATTGCTCCCAGTGATCTAGTGGGTTCAGAAATGTACACATTTGCTGTTCAAGCTTTCAACCGTGTGTGCAATAGTAGAAGATAATTTGTAAAGCTATGTGGGACCCTTGAAACTTGTGGAAACTTTCTCTCCAGCCATCAGTCCTATCAGAGACGTTTTCATGGTTCCCCAAAATAAATGTTCAGAGAAGTTATTACAATCCTTAAAATGAAATAGCAGGAGAGGTTGATATTTTTTAAGTTGGTTTGGGTCTTCAAGGGAGTCCCAGTTGCTATATTTCGGTGGGCCATACTGATAGCTAGTGAAAAGCTATAAAGGAACAATCCAAAATACAAATTGTTCTATGAAAGAAATGTTCATTGGAGTGTACAGATCCAGTGGATGCCCATGAATTAAAGAGTAATCCATACCTAAAATAACTGTGTAGGGAAAAATAAATTGTGTACTCTAGAGCAGTTTGGTTATGCATTCTGCCCAAATCATTTAAGGTGAATAGATTGTCAAGATTGCTTACAGATTTCTACATCTTGTTACTCTCTAAATTTGTGACTCAGTTGTTTGGACAGCTGTTTTATGGTTTTGGTGTAAAGGCCTTCATTCCTTCACTCAAAGTTGTGAAGTGGTCTGCTACACCCCCACTACCAAAGACTTCTTTAAGATCTATGTTTGGGGTATTCTAGAGTACATGTGGGATTGGGGGTCTCCTGTGTTGAGGGTCCTGCTGTATACATAAGCACAAAGTAATGTGCATAGTCATGTTATTGAGTAGGCATTGATTTGGCTTACCCCCAGTTCCTGTGCATGTCTGTTCACTGATTCCTTTTGTGGCCTGCAATAAAGCAAGTCGTTCATGAAGAGTGTAACGAAGTGCATGGCCACTGCTATCACAGTAACATGAGCCATCACCAGCTGTGGTCAGCTCTGGCTAAGAGAGTTTGATTTCCATTACCAGCAGCTGGATGGCTGGAGGACTGTCATAGGGAAGTACACATTTCCTGGTGGTGGTTTGGAATGCATGCTCCCACCCTGGATGGGGAAAACTGATAACAATATCAGACATTTCTTGCCAGACAGTGTAGCTGATGAAAGATGCAGTGAATGGGCCCTCTCAAAATTCAAGTACTGCACTGGTTTCGAGTAGTAGGTTGAACTAACTCAAACGGTCAGTTTCCATTATTAACTGGCCACACGAACCTGATATGTTTTCTTTACTACATAAAGCAAAACTCTATGAGAATGCCAGCAGAAGGATTGCACTAGTGTCAGGAAACATGGCTGTCCTACAAGGGTGTCGGGACTTGTTCAGAGGAGTTAAGACAAAACCTTCTGTTGTTGTGCCCCGAAGGAGAAAGAATTAGACTATTGAACATGTGATTCCGAGAAGCTGTCTCAAATCCTTTCAAGAACTAAGATACCCAGCAACTGTGAATTCTTATGAAAACTTGCTTTCTGTGAGAGGCTTGTACCCAAGACTGAAATATTATAAAGTCTGCCCATCATCCTAAAGATCAACATAGATAATATGTAGGTTTTTGGAAGTCTCCCCATGTGCTATCCTTTGAAGACAGATCATTGTTAAATTGAAGCCACCAGGTACAAACAGACGAGTTCAAAGGCCTAAATGTGAATTACTTTGGAGAACAAGTTGCCTGGGCTCTTCTTGCTTTAACTGTTGCTGGGTTGCTTTGGTTCTGTGCTACATGAAAACTTCATATTTGGCCCTCAAACTTATAGTGGGGGGAAAAGCTGTATAACCCTCCTGTCAGCCTGGTCACAAACACCCCTCCAAGGCTGTACCACCAGTCCCATGCCCAGCAATCCTGTAGAGTCTTAGTGCCAACAACTGTTTCTCATGACTGGAAATACAAACAACTTGACAGGGCCTGTCTGTACAGCATTCACCAACGGTGAATGGTTTGTGTTGGTGCGTTGGACCTTATTTGTTTATTGCAGTTAGTTGATGAGGGGACGCGTGTATGAGGTTGATGGATCTTTGGACTCATTCAAGACGTTCACACCCTCAAGCCTGCACATGTCATGAATATCAACAAACAATCAAAGAAAATCTTTAGAGATATTAATTTTCACACACCACGACTCATTTGATCTCGAATAACCACACCTTTAGTATCAATTAGAAAGTTTATTTCCCTGTATGAATAATGCTGGCATCTTAGTCTAAAAATCACATGATATAGGTACAAAAACAACACTGGTTAACCGAATCTTATAAAGAATCTCAATTTAACTGAAGCATTTATGATCAGACCCTCTAAGACCAAAGTACAAAGCAACAATAAGAATAATTGCACAAAAGAAATTACATACATTTGAATAATCAGCAATTGAGCAAAATCAAACCAGTATCCTAGTCAGTTGGGGAAAAAGAGTCTCTGTCATCAGATCGGCATTAGAATGTTGGGCGTCATGCAAATGTTTTAGGCAAAATTAATTTTGGAAAACATCTAACTATGGCTCTATCAAAATCAGAAGTTGGTACCTAGAAACAAAAGACAAATCAGTAGTAAAGACATTTTCAGATTAGAATACCTGTCCTGTCAGCAAGCGGTGATTATTCTTTGTCGGGTGGGCAACAGTTTAGGGAACAACAGCAACAGGACATGACAGGGGTAAAGGTTCAGAATCGAGAGACTCTAAGTTTACCAAGGTATTAAGAGAAAATTCTAAGGCAGACAGCAAAAATGCACGAGCTCTAAGCATTGAGTGTAAGACCGAACACCAGCATTTAAGCATGGAGCACGTAAAATAGTAAAGTAAGATCTCATCAAACAGGTGTCGAAGAAATGAACCCAAAGTTCTTAGTGCAGTGTGGTTAAGTTAAAGTTGTCCCACGTTGTCATTGGTGAGAAAATTATATGAGAGCTCATTAATTGAATGAGAGTAATATTTCAGATTGGCGATATAACTAGACAGTCTTTCACACGCCAATGATTGGTTCTTCTCCCTTTATGCACGTTGTTGAGTAGTCAAGATGCAACATTTAGCGTTCTTCTGTTCCTTCTGTCAGTACTTCCATTGTTAGCTCCTGAGAGCATTAGTTTCTCATACGTCTCAACTATCAAATTGTAACAACTTTTGTACATTCACATTTCTACACACATTACCTAACACACATTACCTAACACACATTACCTAACACACATTACCTAACACACATTACCTAACACACATTACCTAACACACATTACCTAACACACATTACCTAACACACAGTAACTTATTAACTTATGAAGACAGGAAAAACATTTGCTTATTCGCAGGATTTGGTAAACCTTCAAGACTGATACAATTAGTTAACATTCTATTCAGCAAGCATGAGGTCATATTTTATTTTGGCAATGCAATTTCAAATAAATGAAGATGTAATACTAAAGCTTGGGCCTTGTTCGCTTGAGGCCTACAGTTAATTTAAGCTAATTGATAGAATTTAACCATAAGAATGACATATTACTGTTTTTATTATTAATATGGACTCTAAATACACATTATTTTATTCTTTAGTATGACATTTTATATTAGGTGGCGGCCCTTCGCTTAAGTAGCCCTTTAATCATGTTACAAGTTAATCTCTATATTATATTGTTTTCTATATGCATATTCAGAATACCAAATACATAAAGTATTTATTAGTAAAGTTTCAGCACTCACATTGGTCACAAGCAGCAAGTGACTGAAAATAACTCCTTTGTGCCTGAGAGAACTGAACGAGCTGATACATTAATCAGATAGTCAGGGCACTGAAGCATTTTTACTGCCTGCAAAACTTGTTTATGCAGACCAGAAACTCTGTCCAGGCTACATGACATATTGCATGAGGACCCTGCTGCCTCATTTCTTCAGTGTTCGTCCTTGTCCTGCTTCAAGCCCAGAGGAGATAGACTTTTCTACATTGAGAAATGTGTAGGACCTCAATGCAGATTGTCAGATACATGTGGACATTAAACTTCGAGCTCTCTCTTGAGGTGGAAGGCAAATCCTACATCGTAAGGACAGCGAAGGAGGGCAGGGCAGTTGTACACACGGAAACACCTGAAAGAGAACAAGATAATAAAGACAAGGGTGATTGAGAAATACAATGACAATGTGTTATGTATGAGGTAAAATAGGAGTCTCGGCATAAGTTAACTTGTAGATTGTTTATTCCAAACAAGAGCAAAGAGGTATAGTACAGTAGAACCTCCTCTGTAATCCTCCTACGCCTGTCACATCAGCTGCCCATTCTACCTCACACATTCCATTCCATGCTGGCATCATAGCATCCTACATCTTATACATTCTATTACATTACATCTCAAGCGAAGCGACTCGTGAGTGTATATATATATATATTCGATGGCATGTGTAGCTGCAGATACACATGCTATGCACAGGTTCTGCCATCTAGTGTTGGGCTCGGAGTGTTACAAGTTGTTTTTCTTCGAAGAAGTCTTTTCGAGTCACGGGACTGAGTGACTCCTCCTTTTCGGCTCCATTGCGCATGGGCATCGAGTCCATCTTAGTTTGTTTTATTTGCGTCATCGGGTTCGGACATGTTTCTTTTCACTCCGGTTGTTCGCGTCGGAAAAGTACTACAAACTCTCTAAATTTGTTGGTATTGTTTTCGATTGAGTACCATCTATCATTGACACCTCGGTACCGGCGGACACAGATCTCTACTTGCCCTTCGGGGCACCCGCGCCCAGCTCGAGCCTGGTCGGCCCGACCAAAAGTCTTGTCGAAGCCTCATGGACCGGACCCCGTTTAGATTTTGGCCTCGGTGCCACGCCAAGTACCCTTACATGGACCAACATCTAGTCTGTAACCTCTGTCTATCTCCAGACCACCAAGAGAATACTTGCGAGGCCTGCAGATCCTTCCGCTCGAAAAAGACTCTGAGAGACCAATGAGCGCGAAGGTTAGAGATGGCGTCGAGAAGCACTGAACGCCTCGACGCAGAAGAGGAGGAGATGATCCACATTGCAGTCTCCGTCCGGGGGTCCGACAATGACAGACCAAGAACAGCGGGCCAGCACGTGAGTACGCTTGCCCCGACCCAGCCCCAGCCCCAGCCCAAGCCCAAACACAAGGCCTCGGGGACGCCACTGCCAGAAGGCCATGGCTCCACCCGTAAGAAAACTACAGGTGACCAAGCAGCATCTTCGGTACCGAGAAAGGCCACACCACCAAAGCCTTCAGACTCGAGCCGAAGCACAGGCTCCGAAATCCTCAAGCAGCGACCCATTGAGTCGAAGCCCTGAAAATCCCTCTCGGAGCCTAGGCCAACAACTACTCCAGGCCTTTTGATCCCGAGGAAACCGGCTTCGGAGCCGAAAAACACACGTATACAGAGGCGCATGGACTTTCCAAGCAATTGAAAGAAAGCCATAGATTTGCGGAAGAACTTACGCAAATGGAGGAATTTGACGAAAAACAGGACAGAATCCAAATTCATAAAGATACTGGCAAAATCCTCACTGCGGAAGCTGGCCTTTCAACGACATTTGGACACAAACCAGCCACCAGCTAAAGTGCCAAAACCGAGACAAAAATCTCCACCTCCTCAGTTCTCACCTCACCAGTCTCCTCCTCGTTCTCCTCACCTAACTGTCTCCCCACCTATTACCCCCACTGCACAGTCTCCAGTACGCTCTACACAGTCATACCAAGATGAGACTGACCCATGGGACCTTTACGATTATCTCATTTCTGACAATAGCCTAGAGTGCTATCCGTCAAAGCCATCACCTCCAGAGGATAGCACCTCATATACGCAGGTTCTGGCTAGGGCAGCGTCATATCATAACGTAGCCATGCACACAGAACCTCTTGAGGATGATTTTTTATTTAATACGTTGTCCTCAACTCACGCCACCTACCAGAGTCTACCCATGCTTCCTGGCATGTTAAAACATGCGCATCAAATCTTTCAGGAAACAGTTAAAGCAAGAGCGATCACTCCTAGGGTAGGAAAAATATATAAGCCGCCTCCTTCAGGCCCAGCTTTTATTACCCAACAGCTACCCCCAGATTCCGTAGTGGTCATCGCAGCAAGGAAGAAGGCTAACTCCCAGTCGTCTGGGGACGCACCCCCACCAGATAAAGAAAGTAAACAATTTGTTGCTGCTGGTAAAAGGGTAGCATCACAAGCATCTAATCAATGGCGTTTAGCCAATTCCCAAACGCTAATGGCCAGATACGACAGGGCCCACTGGGACGAGATGAAAGACATTATCCAGCATCTCCCCAAAGAACAACAGAAAAGAGCCCAGCAAATAGTAGAGGAGGGATAGGCAATTACCAATAATCAGATCAGGTCGGCGTTAGACTCCGCAGACACAGCCGCAAGAACTATTAATATGGCTGTCCCCATTAGGCGACACGCATCGCTTAGGTCGTCAGGCTTTAAACCTGAAATCCAGCAGGCTGTTCTTAACATGCCTTTTAACGAACACCAACTATTTGGCACACAGGTTGATACATCCATTGAGAAAATGAAAAAAGACGCCGACACTGCCAAAGTTATGGGGGCGCTTTTCTCAACTCAATACAGAGGCTCATTTCAAAAGCCTCAGTATAGGGGAGGCTTTAGACCACAAACATCTGAGCCATCTACCTCACAGTCCAAACCCTCTTACCAAACACAGTACCAAAGAGGGGGGTTTCGGGGAACCTACAGAGGACAATTTCCCAGAACTAGAGGAAAATATCAGCCCTCAAAGCGACCCACACATACCAAACAGTGACTTCGCCCACATCTTCCCTCACCACACTTCCCCTGTGGGAGGAAGACTGGAAAAGTTCCACACACACTGGTTACCCATCACAACAGACAATTGGGTCTTATCCATTATCCAACATGGTTACTGCATACAGTTCCCACAAACCCCTCCAGATATACCTCCAAAACCACACAAACTCTCCTCTCAACACATTTCAGTGTTGCAGACAGAGGTACAGTCACTATTACTCAAACAAACCATAGAGCTTGTACCACATCATCAAAAAGGAACAGGGGTTTACTCCCTGTATTTCCTAATTCCCAAAAAAGTCGGAACATTGAGACCAATACTAGATCTCAGAACTCTCAATCTTTACATCCTATCAGAACACTTTCACATGGTAACACTACAAGATGTAGTCCCATTGTTACAGCAACAAGATTGTATGGCAACACTGGATCTAAAAGATGCTTATTTTCACATACCCATCCATCTAGCGCACAGAAAATATCTCAGATTTGTGATACAAGGAAAACATTATCAGTTCAAAGTGTTACCTTTCGGGATAACAACAGCTCCCAGGGTATTTACTAAATGCCTTGCCGTAGTCGCACCCTACATAAGAAGACAACATATCCATGTCTTTCCATATCTCGACGACTGGATAATAAAAGCCAACACTCAAACACAGTGCCAATACCATACACATTATGTAATAAACACCCTACACACACAAGGGTTCTCAGTAAACTACCAAAAATCACACCTACAACCAGCGCAGGTTCAACAGTATTTAGGAGCCACATTAGACATCCAAAGAGCACTTACAAGCCCAAGTCCACAAAGGGTACAATCATTCCACAACCTATTCTAATCTAGCCAAGCCAATAGTACACAGTCAAATTTGTCATGAAACTGTTGGGCATGATGGCATCACGCATCGCCATTGTCCCAAATGCAAGACTAAACATGCGGCCCTTACAACAGTGCCTTGCAAAACAATGGTCACAGGCACATGGTCATCTTCAAGATCTAGTGTTGACAGACCGCCAAACACACATCTCGCTTCAGTGGTGGAATTCCACAAATTTAAACAAAGGGCAGCCATTTCAGGACACTGTGCCTCATGCCATTCTTACAACAGATGCATCAATGATTGGATGGGGAGCACACCTCAACAATCACAACATTCAGGGACAATGTGACACCAAACACAAACAACTTCACATAAATCACTTAGATTTGCTAGCAGTATTCCTAGCACTAAAAGCTTTTCAAACTCTCTTTTTGTTCACAAACACATTCTCATCAAAACAGACAACATGACGACAATGTACTACCTGAACAAACAGGGAGGAACCCACTCATCACAACTTTGTCTTCTAGCACAAAAAAATTGGCATTGGGCAATTCACAACAACATTCACCCCTGTAGCACAGCACATTCCAGGGATTCACAATCAATTAGCAGACGGTCTCAGCAGTGATCATCAGCAAACACACGAGTGGGAAATTCACCCACAAGTACTTCACAAGTACTTTTGCCAATGGGGAACACCAGACATAGATCTATTCACCACCGGCCAGAACGCAAAATGCCAAAACTTTGCATCTAGGTACCCACACCCTCTATCCAAGGGCAATGCTTTATGGATCAACTGGTCAGGGATATTTGCTTACGCTTTTCCCCCTCTTCCGCTCATTCCATTTCTGCATCAAAACAAACTCATACTTATTGCGCCAACGTGGGCATGTCAACCATGGTACACAACATTGTTAGACCTGTCACTACTACCACACATCAAACTACCAAACAGGCCGGAGCTGTTGACACAAAACAAACAACTTATCAGGCACCCCAATCCAGCAACGCTCAATCTAGCAATCTGGCTCCTGAAGTCTTAGAGTTTGGATATCTGTATCTTCCACCAGAATGTATGAAGTAATCAAACAAGCAATAAAACCCACTACCAGGCAGTGCTATGTAAACAGATGGAAAAGGTTTGTCTTTTACTGCCAATCCAAACACATAACACCTCTTTCAGCATCTATGCAAGACATTGTAAGTTACTTACCTCATCTACAAAAAGCTAATTTAGCTTTTTCATCCATTAAAATACATCTCACAGCTATTTCAGCCTATTTACAAAATATACAAAACAAGTCTCTATTTAGAGTGCCTGTCATCAAAGCCTTCATGGAGGGGCTAAAACGTATCATACCTCCAAGAACACCACCAGTACCTTCATGGAACCTCAATATTGTACTCACACAGCTCATGGGTCCACCGTTTGAACCCATGCATTCATGCCAAATTCAATATCTAACGTGGAAAGTAGCATTCCTCATTGGAATCACTTCATTACGAAGAGTTCGTGAAATACAAGCATTCACTATTGAACAACCCTTTATACAAGTACACAAACATAAAGTTGTACTTCGCACAAACCCAAAATTCTTACCTAAAGTCATCTCATTTAAATCAAACAGTGGAACTTCCAGTCTTCTTCCCACAGCCAGACTCAGTAGCAGAAGGAGCGCTCCATACATTAGACATTAAAAGAGCTTTAATGTATTACATTGACAGAACAAAATCATTTAGAAAAACTAAACAGTTATTTGTTGCATTCCAAAAACACCATACTGGTAATCCTACCTCAAAACAAGACCTAGCCAGATGGATAGTAAAGTGCATCCAAACCTGTTACCTAAAAGCTAAAAGACAGCTATTAGTAACACCAAAAGCACACTCCACCAGAAAGAAAGGAGCAACAATGGCATTCCTAGGAAATATACCAATGACAGAAATATGTAAAGCAGCCACTTGGTCAACACCCCATACATTTACCAAGCACTACTGTGTAGATGTGTTAGCAACACAACAAGCCACAGTAGGACAGGCTGTACTAAGAACACTATTTCAAACAACTTCAACTCCTGCAGGCTGACCACCGCTTATGGGAGAAATTGCTTTGTAGTCTATGCATAGCATGTGTATCTGTGGCCGTTTAAGTTACATTTAAATTTGTACATATGTATATATATCTCTATTCCATTGCATGGACATCTCTTTCTTTACACTTTATCACTCCTACCTTACCCTCTGCGGGAAAACAATCTAAGATGGAGTCGATGCCCATGCGCAATGGAGCCGAAAAGGAGGAGTCACTCGGTCCTGTGACTCGAAAATACTTCTTCGAAGAAAAACATCTTGTAACACTCCGAGCCCAACACTAGATGGCAGGACCTGTGCACAGCATGTGAATCTGCAGCGGAACATGCCATGAACAGATGTACACTGGGTAAGTGACATTTTCCATACATATATATTATTTATATAGTTAACACCATGGCAGCAAGTTGATCTGAAGCATGCAAGACTTCAGCGACTTATTTTGATAGAAGGAGGCTCAGAGGTGGAAAGAAAAGGTGATAGAGCCACCAATTAAAACATTGAGTACACTCCTTACTGAAAGAAAGAGGTGAATTAGTTCTATAATGAATTAATGGTTGCTTGTTCAAAAGGAGTAATATCAGTAACTAAAATTATGTATTTCAACATACTTGTGATTTTATTAGTTTGTAAATGGGGGTGTCTGCTGCGGAAAACCCAGCAATCTGGTGGGGCAATGTTTTAAGATCCTTAAAGGAGTACAGGCATAATTTCTTAAATTCTTCCGAATATGATGATGATTACATGTTTAGTGGGAATGGGCTGATGAGGATGGGAGGAAGGACCTTGCATGAATCTGGAACTGTAGAAGGCCACCTAAAACAAAGAAGTGTGCGACAACAGGGACCAATTTCAGATGGGTACTACAACTTGCTGTGAATGGTGTTGCATAGTATAAAAGGCATTAAATGTCCAAAATGAAGGGTGAAGATTCTGCCATACACTTAATGCAGTAGACACTTCTACTCAGTAGAGATCAGAGTAGAACAGGATCTAGGAAACTACTTGTTGTAATTAAATGTAAACAACTCTAAAGTATAGTTGTAAACAATTCTGCTTTATTCCGCCATCGAAGTGCATCATGAACACATTGGGTACCCAAGTAGACCTCACAGGACTATCTTTCTGAGGGTATAAGATGGTCGCTCTGCATATACTGTCCATGCTATCCTTTGACCATTTTCAAGCACTTTTCATAAAAGTGATTGCACTTGTATTGATTTTAGTTAATATGTTGCATAATTGTATAAATGCTTTAAATGTTTTTTTAAACAAAATGAAAGCTATTGATTGGAACAAGTTCACCGATATAGTTAAAATGTGTCTTTTAATCCTTAAAGTAGAGGTGAAGGCAGACCCCTGTGTCTTTCTAGATATCTAATCTCTTGACATGCATCATGTCCCCAACTCTCCATTAACGTCCAATTACTCCATGGGTCTGGTCATAATAGTTTTTGTACTGTATTTGTACTTCCACACTGTAAAAGATTTTTTATCCACCTGGATATGACTGTCTTCCATCAGCCGAGAGGCACAGATCTGCTTTTCAGAAATACAAAAGGAGAGACTCCCCACCCCTCCCCTCCAGAACATTTTTCAGAACAAACCATCCACATGAGTCCTTTGTAAACACTTTGTTTTATTGACTTGATATTCCTTGTACCAAGCCATTTGCTTGTGGGCAATACAATGCCGTCTTGAGATGATGGATGTTTTGTTCACGTAAGAAATCTGTCATGTAAATTAAACTCCATTATCTGTTACCAAATCTTCATCTATTAAAGTGTATTTTAAGAACTCTATTAGAACTTTGTTGTGGATTAAATGTTCAATTCCCGTGACTACCCTCCTGAAGTGGTAGTCAGTGGTAATCAACTAAGACAAGTATATACTTACCTTCAAGACTAAAACGCTCAATGGGTACCACAATGTCCAGGCCTATTTTACTTTTGGTTTACTGGGAACATCCACAGGACTAAGTGAGGGATTGCTTGGGACCACAAATATATTAATGTTGGTGAAACTGATACAGTTGCCCACTTTAAATTAAACCATGGAATTTAAACCAGGCCACTCATATTGGGCACAGATCTGAGTTTTATTTGGGTTTTTGCCCAGGTTTACTTCATGGCATAAGTCCACAAATGTCTCCCAGTGGATTGAAGTAGAAACTCTTTTCTCCGATTTCATCAGCCTGCCATCAACCACACTCACATTCCCTCAGTTCCTTGGACAACCTCATGATACCCTCCAAATCAGCTTGTTTAGGTCAGCCCTATAAGGTATACACCCTAATTTTGAATTGAACCAAAACATTGTGTTCACCCTCACTACATTCCTTTTTATCCACTGTACAGTTAAATATATTTAGGAATATGAGTTTTATTTAGGGGTGTTTTGACTTGTACCTTTCTGCAGGGTCAACCCCAGAGTTTTTGCCTTCACGCTCCTGTTTTCTAAACCTGTTTTTTCGTCTTTTAGGAACCTGTGCACTTTACCAACGCTAACTAGTGCTAAAGTGCTTCTGCTCTCTCATGGTGGAATTGGCTTATATCCAATTGGCACATTTAATTTACTTGTAAACCTCTAGTAAAATGGTTCTACCTGTACCCAGGGCCTGTAAATTAAATGTTGCTAGTGAGCCTGCAGCACTGATTGTGTCACCCACTTAAGTAGCCCTTTAATCATGTCTGGGGCCTGCCATTGCAACTTGTATGGGCAGTTATTAAACTGCAGTTTCGACTGTCGAAGCAAACCTTTTGCCAGGCCTAAACCTTCCTTTTTTTTATTAGATATTTCACTTCTAGGGTAGGCCCTAAATAGCCCAGAGGGCAGTGTGCAGTGTATTTAAAAGGTTGAACATGTACTTTTAGGTTTTACATGGCCTGGTAGTGAACAACTCTTACATTTGTTTTTCACTACTATACGGCATACCTCTCCCATAGTATAACATTGGGTTTCCTTATTATGCTTAGAAAGTTATAACTTTAAATTTGGGGCAGGTAGGGATGCCAAGTTTGCTATCTAAGAAATTTTAATTAAAAGCCCTGTTCATTGGTAAAACCCAATTTTTTGGTCAGAATTCTGAAAATATTACTTTCAGAAAGTTGCAATTTTCTTCTCCTAACCATTTGGTGCCTTCAGCCTGCTCCTGTTACTCATGACAAGGTATAGCTGGCAGTTGTTTTTTGTGTATTGCTTCTTGACAGTGAGAAAAGGGAAGATAGCTGTTGGCAGGATGGGCTACTGTGAGGTAACAAGGGGAAAGAGCTGTCACCTAACCAATAGCGGCCTCTTCTACTTCAAAGTCAGCACCAGGTATAAATATTGACACAACCCTTCAGTACATTTCTGGGCCTATGGAAGACACTGCCAGGAAGAAGGACAGCTGTGCTGCTGGATGGACTTCCACTCTGATGGATCGCTGCCAAACGATGCTGACGTGCTGCCCTCTTGCCTGGGTGAGAAGGACTGGACCTATACCTCTAAACACAGGACCCAAAAATGACTCCAATGGCTATTTGGCTGGCCTCCATGATCCGACGACAAAGGGACAAAACAGGCTCCCAGCACCTGGACTCTGCCCTCTGTGAGTCCTGCACTCTCAAGTGGTGCCATTCTAGTCCTATTCCCTTGGAAGTGGGCCTGTAGTTGCTCTGCTAGCCCATCTGTGGTCCCAGCAGTACAGTTGCATTTGAGCCACAGCGCAATGCTTTAACCGCCCAGAAACTCTGCATCTAAGCTGCTGCCTGATGCATTGCGTCTCCAGACTCTGCATCGGGACTGCTGCATGGTTCGTCTCCAGTGGAGGACTTTGTATTGCCTCCCACTGCCTTCGAGTAATCGCCGCTACATGACACATCCTTGATAAGGTACTTTTATTCAGCAGGACTATTTGGGTCCCTGGAGCCAGCATACGCTCAAAGTTGGCCTGAACTTGTACCTTTTGTCTCAGTCCGGCACAACCAGATAGCTGCAGTTGGCACTTTGTCCTTTGTTCTTCTTGGCTCTGTTGTCACTTAAATATTTAAAACTGCATACCTCTGGTTGTACTAACTTGATTTTTGTTGTTTTGGTCATAAATTATTTATTAAACTTTGTTCTACTTTTCTAAATTGGTGTGGGATTTTACTTTTGTGGTGTTTTCATTTTATTACTGATTGAAGTGCAGCATACATAAATTACACATTGCCTCTAAGTTAAGCCTTAGTGCTCTATACCAAGCTACCTGAGGGATGAGCACAATTTAGGATTTGCTTGAGATTTCACCCTGACAAGGACTGAGTAAGGTTTCCCCTCACTCAACCAGTAACCCAATTTCTTACAAGGCGCAACCTCGAAATGGAATCTGCAGCAACATTTTTAGGTTGTTAGATACCCAAGGATAATAGTGTAACCCTAAAAACATAGCCACCATCTGAATATATGTTGTTAGGAATGCTTAACACTTCAATGCAAAAAGCTGAGACTAAGGCTTGTGGTCCGTGTATACTTTGAGAGTGTGCCCCGTAGTAAGAACCAGTGTCCCAGGAAGTGTCTAGTGTTCTAGAAACAGACAGAAGCCTCTTTTCAACATATGAATAGCTGCATACAGGATCTTTCAAGGAACTAAAAATGAACGCACTTTCATGTTCTTCTCCCTCTGCACCTTTAGACCGAGTAACTCCAAGCCATTATATGCTGGCATTGGCGGTGAGAAAGGTCTTCCTACCAGCCACCACCCAACCCAAAGTGGGAGCCATACAATCACCATGTTAGATTTTGTTGAAAGCTTTCCATCATTGATCGGGCCTAGAGAAAATAACAGTTTTTGTAGTAAGGCCTCAGAAAAAAAGTAGTGCTGGCGTGGTATTATTCAAGACCAAGCATGGATTTCTTCACAGCCTCTACAAGGTCATTTTTGGGTATCTAACCAGCCTTAAAGTTGGTATGTCCTAGGCATGTTACAAACCTACTGCAGTCTTACACTTCTCTCTTTTGATGTTAACCCAGCCACACCATCCTTTCTAGAACACACCTCAATATTTTGTCATGGTGAGTATCTTTCTCAAACTTAAAACAATATCTTAAAAGAATACAACACTTTAAATGTCTTTTAAAACTTGCAGTATCTTGCTGAAATACGAAAACAGCTAAGGCTAAGCCAAAAGGCATGCGTCTTAAAATATAAACACCTAAAGGAGTGATAAATGAGGAAAGAGATCTCCAGTATGGGTGATGCTCTGCTTGTTGATAACCTGACCGATTATTTTAAAACTTGAAATTATTGACTTAGCTGAGCAAATCAATTTGTTTCGCCGCAGTCCACTGCAGCCCGAGCAGAAAGATTGGCTTGGGACGGCTGGAGCCGCGGTTCATTTTCTCAGCTGCAGGGCATGCTTAGCCCCTTTTTTCCGACCTGATCTCGCACGAGGCCCTAGATTGGGCATTGGGCCTCTGCGAGTTGAGGGCGCACCGCGCCCTCGAAATTAGGAGTGGGCACCCTCAACCCCCTCACTTACCTGGTGTTACCTGCTCTTTTCTTTGTCTTCTTTTTTTTTCTTTCTCCTTTCCTTCATTTTTACAAATAGGAGCCACGTTATTTCTCCCAGCATGCCTTTGTTCTACCTCTTTCCCTGCATGCATTAGGATCCTTTCTAAAATGGCTTCTTCACCTATGTTCTCCTATTGTCCTTTCCCAATACAACGTGGCATCTTTTTTTCTTCCGGTCTGTCACATCCTGCTTTAGGGTATATAACGAGAGGGATTCTTGCTCTCCTTGCGCTGCAACACTTCCTTTGGTGGTGATCACGCTCCGGTTGTTTTTCCTCCAGCCCTTTTTCTTCACCTGTTCCAGTTTCTTCCAGTATTTGTTTTCTTTTTATTGGAAGACTTACCTTTTTTCTTGTGCTAATTCTCTGTTCCAGGGAGTTCCAGCCGTAGAGGTTTTTTCCCTTTGTTTTTTTTTCCTCTGGGTCTTCTTCTGTTGGGCACGGACTGCCTTTTGACGTCCCATTGTCAGCAGCACCGTGGCTAACAGAAAGGGCTGTCCTTACCTTGGTCAAGGCAACACCTACAAGAATCAAGACCATCCTGCAGTTCCTGTTGGCCCGAGCCATAAGCGACGAGTAAATCGTGACACAATTTTGGATAAGGGATATCTTTCTACACCTATCTTGGAATTGAGCTGCCTTTAATTGCTATCCAATCTAATTCATTTGCTCCTCCTTTTACTGCAATTATTATAGGTGGGAACCATTCTGTAGACTCATTTGGCTCAATGACACCCTAACTCACTATCCATAATAAGTCTCCATTTGAGTAAGTTGGACCCTCATTCCTTAGCATACGCCTTCCCCAATGTGGATGAGTCTATGAAGTTAATATACTTTACTGACATTCCAGTTTGGGGAATGGGGGTCCCTAATAAACACCTTCCTCCCGGTTTCATATCTCGAGTCTCAATAGTCTAGTCTTCATTGTTAAGGAACATATTGTATGCTCTCTTGTCAATGAAATTAAAGAACAAAAGTCAGCAGATACTTCTGTACCGTGATCACCCAGCTAATTATCACAATTAAGTGATTTCACACTTTCCGTAATGTCCATAACCTGGAAAACAAGCTTGTTACTCACTGACCTAAATTATCTACAACATTGACTTGTTTAGAAGTTTGATCTTTTCACACATGGGGAAAATTGCCCCTTTTTCCATATTTCCTACATGAAGCAGTTTTTCATAACATGATTTGCTATCTGCCAAATGTCCAGTATTGCCACATCAAACTATTTCATTTTGAGACAGTCATTAAATTATTTCTGTTCACTTTTACCAGAGTCACAAGCTCTGACAGAATGTTTGTGTTTTCCCATTGTTTCATAACAGAAATGGGCAGATCACTGGACCTCTTCATCTCTTTCACAGTGGAAGCAGTGTGCTCAATGTTTTAGCTTTATCAATATTGTATTTAACATGAGGATTCGTTGGTAACAATTTATCTTGAATTTTCGGATTATTATACGTTTTACAATTTGGTCGTAGGTGCAAGAGAAACCGAGTTCCACAGAATTACATGTGTCAGCTAAAACTCTAACCTTTTATATTTTCTTTTTTTTTCCCATAAGTGCAACATACACATTTTGTGGTGGTGTTGGAGTGTGTTGCTTTTTTCCACACAATTTTCTTCCAGTTTCTGTAAAGCAATTTATAAAACATCTCCTTTCTCCCTCCCCTCTCATTTAACCACAGGGTCAGGTAAGCTGTCAAAAACATTTCTTCCCTGGCTACCCAGATTGTGAAACAATGTATGCTGTTTGCGCAACAGAGATAATTTCTCACCCCCTAAGTCAATAAAATACGATTCAAGTAGTTTGAGCCATTGCTTCCATAGAGTTAATGGACACAGCAAAAAATCTGGATGACGTAGCTTCCACTGAGAATTCAAGGAGGAAAGGCAGCATACCACCCTTAAAGACTGGAAGGAAATGTAGGAAAAAATAAGTGCAATGATCATGATATCCACAAGATGGCAGTAATGACGCTTAAAATGCAATGACTAAAAGAATACGAACATGTCTTTCTGAAAGACGTATTATTCAATGGAAGAAAATACGTTCCAACACGAGCATGAGAGTTACTTGTAGGGATAAAAAGAGTCACAGAAGGACACAGAATTAAAGTGATTGGCGCAGTTTCACATTCTCTAGGTTTAAGGTAGAGGGTCTTTACAAGTGATGGGTTCATTGACGACTGCAGGGCTGTTCTCTCCTCACAAGGACGCAGTGCAATCGAGAGGACAAGTAAAGTCGGCGAACACAACATAAATGTCAGTAGAAGTCCTGGTAAGCAGCGTTCCCGCATAGACTGCGGGCTGAAGAAAGTGCTGTCCGTGGTACTCCTGCCCGGAGGTAGTTACTGCACACAGGAGAAGCCTGGCAAGTCGGGGCCATCGTTCGTTCCTCCAGAGGTGAAACGGAGGACAGCGGTCGCCGAGAGTTAGACCTGGCAATAAATTACTCTTATCCCTATGTGGATTCACGAAGACGTGTTGCACTGCAGGACGCTTTCAGTATAGCCACTCGCTTCCCCGGAGAATGGAAGCACCAGGGTTCGCAGCTGAGGGTGGGCGCTACACATTACGACGCTATAGTTCAAGCCTCACTTCGGTACCCGCACTTGGCAGATGAGGATTGTGGCGCGTACTGAACATCAGCACATGTGCAGCACATCACACTCACTTAAGAGGACGTTTCAAATTACAGTTACCTCACTTTCTTGCCTTAATCAGGCCTTACGTATGAGGACAAGAGGCCACGATCTACACTGCTATTGGAGAGTTGCAGAGTGTGTTGGACAGAACACTTCCCTCATCACTATGAGCACTCACAGGAGTTGATTTGCACACGTCAGTCAGTGAAAGGGAGTGCAGAGTACACAGCGCCTTGAGAGACTCCAGCATGTAAATACACATCGCAGGGTACCTTAGACAGGAAACGTCTATGATGCGGGTGGTAGTGAACAGTTGCCCCCTCAATACCCTGGTTGCTCATCAGTTTTGTAATTACATGTAAATAATTCCAAAGTATAGTTGCGAACAGTTCTTCTTTATTCAACTCTCAAAGTACCTCACAGGCACCTCTTAGTAGTGGCCCAGGCGAAAGCCACCGCACCACCAGTGGTCACATTCTATAACATTCTGCTCCAGTCAGGAGGGACCACCCAAAGGACAGAGAAAGGGAAGCAGGGACCAAGGAAAGGAGAAAAAGGCTGAAAAGGACATGAGTAAAAATGGGCAGGGTGACCACCTCTACTAAAGAGAAGAAAGGAGGTGTGGCAAGTTTGCCAAGGGCTTGTCTTCAGTTTCACTGGGAAAACACTTTGGAAGAAGAGTGTTACTTTCTCTAAAGGGAAAGCTGGAAAATTGACTTATTACCATGCACTCAAATTTGCACTCAGTCAAGACTAACCAAATTCTTTGTCAAATTCCTGAAAAGTTAGAACGAGAAACCAAAGGCGCTTTTCTCTTTGGGAAGATGTTAGCATGGTGGTGTTCAGAGATTTGCATATATTCATAAAAGGGGTACTGGTGGGAAGGGTGATTTCCTTGAAAGTCACTCAGATATGGGCCTTTCAGACATGTGAAGAACAGTACACCCAATGATGAATCATTGCTCTTTTCTTCCCATGTCCATAGGTCATACACCTGCACATATCACAACTTGTGTCAGCAGAAATTGTGTGATCTGAGGTGCTGAAATGGGCAATCTCTCAGTCTCTGCCCATGCTCCTATGATGGGAGAGGTTGACAGAAGAGGTCACTGGGATGTCGCAAATTCAGTGACTCCGTTGGTATAGACCGAGTGGTTTAGCTTCAGTAACAGGTACATCAAAGCCCCAAGGTCCAGAATGGTTGCTCGCGATCCTTGACCGCTGAAGTGGGGTTGTACAAGGGGAGCACAGATAAAAACTGCTAGCTTTCTGCACGACCCTGGACCAGGAAATATACATTCTCCGAGTAAAGGGTCATGACTTCACCACATTTCTGGTTTATTTTTCTGTGGATAAAATACCCAAGTGTGATTGAAGCATTCATTTTACTTTTTAATGACCACATTTTGCTGATGCCCAGTATCAAAGGGGAGGTCACTCGTCTTAAAGGAAGCTTGACTATTATGGCATCAGGTGAGAGCATTATTGGCTGTTAATAGACCACATCCCAGACATGAACTCGAGCACAAGTGGCATCATGCGAGCGAAGACTAATATGTGTAGAATAATGCAGTTAGCACCAGCCCCCCAGCATTCTAATTAGGATGCTCATTGCTTTTAATCGTTGTTACTCATCTCGTCCCTATTGGAAATACATGTTTTTTCAGTTAAAATGTTTTTCTAGTTTGTTTGGTACATTACAGTCACGAATGTTTGGATAAAATATATTTTTATGGATTTTTTTGTTTTAAGACTCACTTTTCCTATTTGTCAGGTGTTTTAGGTAAATGTTCTTGGCACCTTCAGTTTGGGTCTTCATGTGTTCACAGAACTCGTTGGTGGCTTGCAGTAGTATGTCACTGTTGCATGATCTTAATATGGACACCCTTTTGTGCTGCTCTGGGAGTACCGTCTTCCAAATGTGTATGTTGTTTCAGTGTTTCATTTTGTAAGGCTACTAGAGGGTTTGTTGAATATTAATTTCAGAAGTAGTTTGTGTGGGTTAATAGAAAAGTAAAATTAACTTCATCTTGGTGGAGATGGGCAGGCCAGCAAATTCATAGAGAGCTGAGCCAAGGGTCTGGCTTTGCATGACACGCAAAGCAGAAGTTGAGAGTGGACTTCACAAAATAAATGATATATATGAAGATACATTTAAAAAAAAAGTCACTTTAACGTTCGTTTAGATTAGTTTCGTGATTTGAATGACACCTAAGCATCCTTCAGTTTAAACTTGGAAGCATTGTAGAATACCCCTGTGCCCAGCCACAGCCCATCCTAATGGGCAGAGGGGCTATGCCACCTCATTTTGTGCTCAAAAGAAGAGTGTTAGTCAGGCTGGGCAAAGGTCAGTACGATAGACACTCATTATTTTCAGGTCAGGCAGCCAGAAGGTAGATATGCGCTAAATGTTCAAGCTCCTGGTTGCCCGAGCTGACTTTGCTGGGCTAAACATGTCACAGCTCCTGTGGGTGTGACATCTTGAAACTGACCAAGGATCTCAAGGCCCTCCCACTCTTGAAGAGTGGGAGCGTCGCTGAGTGCCTCAGACCTGAGTGCTTCACTTCTAAGCCCTAAAGTGCCTAGACCTGATTGTCTATCACTGATACCTCATCACAGAGCCCAACAACTCTCACTGACCCTATCCCACTCTGTGTTGAGTAAGGACTGCTGCCTTCCCTGGAAGGCAGCAGTCTCAACTCTCCTGGAGCCTCCAAAGCAGAGCTGCACAGGTTTATTTTTTTATGTTTGGTGCGTGCATGCATGAAAATATGGGAGTGAGTGTTGTGAATGGATATTCATTTGTGTGCACGTATATGAATGCATGAATGTGTGTCAGTTTTTATGTGTACATTTGTGTCCGCCCCTGTCCCTGCAGTAAGTACCGATTCCCACTGCCTGTGCATTGATGACATTGCCATGAGTCTATCTAGAAAGATTTTAGTGTGCAATATGAACTGCATGTTGCTACCGTGTGATATGTGAAGGAACATTGTTACCTAAAAAAAACATACTGGAATTACTTTTTGGTGTAGCACTGTAGAAACTGAATTACTTAATTGGACTCTCACATTGGTTGCATAAGCAGAACAAGTTATTGTTAAATAAAAAGATTTACCTAGGGTCTCACATGTTGATTAAGCGAAGAAGCCCTGGATTTCAGCCCAGGTTTCCTGGTGACACGTTGTGCAATTCATCATCTATGCAAATATCTCTTTCAGTCTGTCATTTAGTGACAAAATGTTATTTCATGAACTAAATTAGTGCTAAATATAATATATAGCTCATAAGTACAAATATCATGTTCATTCATATAGATGTAGAGATACAGAGAGTGAGCGCACACGTTCGGGGGAGGATGGAGGTTATTGAAAATAAACTGTTAAGCAAAAGAGAACAAGGACTTTTATTTTTATATTATCAATTGTTTCCCCTTAACAAAAGCAGGCTGATTTTATGAGTGACTCATTTGTTGATTGACTGAGCGAGCTAATTCCTCAGTGTGGGCAATTAAATATTGTATCTAGTGCTTTAAATGGGAAAAAATAAGTGCAGGTACTCACCAAATTAAGCAATAGACTGAAGGTGGAGTTTTGGGCGGAGTTTGGGGTGGAGCTAGGGGCGGGGCTAAGAGGAAAGGACTTAACAAAATTAAGACTTTCTCAGTGCACAATTGTGCATGAGGATACAGAAGCATTTCTACTATCTGTAATATTATTTTTGCATGTGCAAAAGGATACATTTAGCAAGTTTTTTCAAATTTAAACTGTGTACAGATTGTCTCTGCACTTATGGCATCTGAACAACTTTTGAATTTCCACTTATCCACTATAATTGATACAGTTAGCAGTATGAGAAAGAGACCTAGACAAGAACATACCATGATCCCCTTCTTGTTGACAGATTTTGCCTCTCCTTATCTAGATTGTTACTGTTTGTTTAACTTTAGTGCTTCAATTAAAGTACCTTTTGTAATTATCTTGAATTCAGTAATAATGTTTATTCACCTAACGTTGTATTTGCCGGTTTAAAAGTTACGAAATAATGATGCACATTGATGTAAAATATTTAAAGAACAAAAAAAAGGTTGTGTAACTCCATGTGGTGACTAAGAAAAAAAGTATTGATGATTTATGGTTTTTTTTTAATTTCTTTACTTATTTCTTTAATTATTTATCCTATTATGTTCTAAGCCAATTGACTTCCTGGCAAAGTTGAAATTGTAGTCACAGTTCCTCCTGTGTGCTTTTATTTGTATTTAAAGGGCCCAAGAGCCTCTTGTGAATATTGAACATGAATAGCATGTAACTTTATAAGAGGACAAATAGTATTTCAATGAATGTTGGTGCCGAGCTACTTCTTCAGAAAGTGGAACCCCTTTAAAGTGATGCATTTTAATTCATTTTTTTAAATAAAAAACTGCAGGTTTCCCATCTCCTTTTCCCTCATTCTTCCTTTTCCTTCATTCTTCCTTTTCCTTCATTCTTCCTTTTCCTTCCACTCTCTTATCCTTTTCATCAGTCCCTTCCATCCTCCTTTCTCGAATTATTTCTGTGACTCCCTGTCTGAATCCTTCTGTCTTCTACTTAATAATGCTTGCCTTCATCCCTCATTCTTTCTTCTAAAACCTTTTCTCATATCTCTCTCTATTTCTTTAGTTCTTTCCCTCCTCACCTTCTCCATCCCTTATCCGCATTCCTGTTCCTCCCTTTCACCCTATCTCCAGATTGTTTCTCTTCTCCTTTCTATCTCCATCTCCTTTCAAATGGTATAAATGGGCACATGCAAAACTCGACTGACATTCATTCATATCGTATACCAGAAAGAGCTATCTGCCAGAGAATCAGTCGCCAACCGCATTAACAGTATTAACCGTATCACAGTGGTCAAACACCCGGCACATGCATTTCAAGGCACTGGTTTGAAACCCTATTTTCAGGGACACTGGAATTCTGTAGCTCAGGCATTTTCCGCATAGTAATGGAATTGCTGCATTTGTCAAGCCATTATCTGCCGCATAATCTGCAGACTATACCAAAAATAATTGTTTCCAGCTTAAACGGTTCAAACGTTTCTAAAAAGGTTCAAATGCTCCTGGGCAGTGGAAGGCCCTTCGCAAAGGTTTTCTGATCATCTTTAGTTTCTTATTGCTGTGTCAGGGTAGTAAACCAGCACTAATAAGGTGAAATCCTCTCCCATACAGTGTTACTGTATGTAAAAATGAAAAAATAGTGTGGTAGTACTATCATAAAATGTGCCGCATTAGGCCTCCTAATTAGCATTTTCTTGCTGCGTAATTTAGTCATTTCCGCCGCATAATTTGGTCCTTCCCTGCAGCATAATTCCAGAGGCCCTGATTATAGTGCAAAAAATCCTTTTAGAAAACACTAGGGCTGGACGCAGAATAAAATGCATCATGCTGCAGCAGAACCAATTTAAAGCATGAACGTGGCTTACTTTGGGTGCAAGTTCATCACATGTATAATGTTTGAAATATCTGAAAATACAAGAATGGTGCTGGAAGGGAGCTTAATTGATATATCAGAGTTACTGTTTGATTAAATCATGCCTTATTAGGTGTCGACAAATTCCATCAATATGGAATTTGGTTATATCAATGTCTCTTGCTGTCCCTGTCTTTACTCTCCACACTTTTTATCTTTCTCCGCTCATTCTCTTCTCACATATTTCTCTCCCTCTCTTAGGGGCGATGAGGATAACTGAATGCAGCTTCATTATTTGTCCTTGTAAAACTGTGTCCACACAGAACTGTAATGTATTTTTCATCCTGTCTTTTGCCTTCCAAACTCGACTGTGGCACACACAACTTATATCTGCGAAAAATAGCACAACATTTCACACATTGGATTTAATGTCCTGTTTCACACGGGACAGGCATCTGGCCCTGCATCGCACGACAATGGCATTAACTGCACAGGATCAATGGACCCTGCACTGTGACTCACCTTGTGATGAAAGCTGTCTGAACTAAAGGGAGCCCGGACAGTGCAAATGAGCTGCTGGTGGTTCTTCAGCAGCTCAGCTTTGAGCAACACTGATAGGGGACTGTGGAAGGTCGCGCTCGTCTTCTCACTGTTCCTCTGAGTACCAGTGCTCTCTTTTGCAAAGGAGAAGTTCCCGTACTCAGAGGGTGAAAACTGAAAAGTGACGGTACTTAGTACCGGTGAGTACCTGCCCATTTAAAGCACCGATTTTAGCGCAACAAAGCGGGCGCCGAGATTGCTCCAGGTTATTGTGAATCACCTGCCCTGCATTTAACAGTTTATGTGTTTCATAAACTGTACCAGGGAGGGAACGGGAGACTGGCTGGCGTGCTTGTTCTTGGTGCCTTTCTGGAGCCAGTTCCCATGAACAAGGCTCGAAATAGATTCGAGCCGCCTTAGGCTTTCCTCATCTGCGTAAACATCCTTGTAGTGTAAGTGGGGCGTGTGCTGCGTAGTGTCGCTGTACCTTGTGTGTTAAATCACGTAAGTGACTGGATATGACTTGATTTAACATTTTGACAGGTTGTTTGTGGGTGGCTGGCATTTATAATAATAGAGATGGGGTAACTGCTGTTGGCCGCCTGATATACTCTCTCTTTATTAACACATCAGCATCCACGTTGCATCGGCATCTCATCCTGATTTACAATTTGTACAATACCTCCAAGTATAGATGGAATGCGCAGAGTTCATGGAGCCGATACCCCCATACCTTTGTTTACACTTGCACATAAAGTATCTTTGTGGGACCCAAATCAAGGTTTGCCTGAAACAATTTTTAAACGTGTTTCCTCGTTGAAACGCTGCATTAGTTTCTCGTCGATTTGACATCACCTTTATTATTGTGACTGTAGATGGAGATTTTCTTTGTTTTTATTCATTTATTTCCTCCTTCCCTTACCTGTTTTTCTTCAGGGTACTTCACGGTACACCTCGCAAGCACACATGCATTTTCTCATTCCTCTCATTCACATGTATTTTTACTGTATACCACACGGTGGCGACGTTACCCTACCATTTTAATCAGGGACGTGTGAGTTCAGCGGGTTTATAACTGCTTTAAGAAATGGCATTAACTGAATCCCATAAACAAATACTTTAAAAGGTAAACATTTTATAGCTGCCGTTTCCTACGTGCAATGCTTAAAAGTATAAGATAAATCAATGTTAAAAATATAGTGGTTGCCACTGCTTAGGTAACAGTTTTCATTGGAAGAGTGATTTTTTTGTTTTACTTATAACTTTGGCTCCATTTGATGAACCTGCAGGAAACTTTCCAAGAAAAATTCACCCCACCTCAGTTCCTTCTTGGAAAGTTTCAGGATGCACTGTCAAGTTGGGGTCACAAAACATAGATTCCCTGTGTTATTTGCTATAGAAAACACGTTACAGATACAGAAAAAATAGCTGAACCCAATTACACCAGGTTTGTCAAATTTGGAACTTTACTTAGACAGTGTGCTTTTTGTGATTTGGTATAAACCTGTTGAGCCGTTTTCAAGAAGGATGCATTTGAGTAGGTGCTCAGGGTGACCATGAAGGTGTTAAAAAAACTATATATCTGAAATGTATGTACTAATATATTCTCTGATTAGCAACTTTATAAAGCAGGAGTCCATCTTCATTGGCTGGCCACCACATTTAACAATACATTGTGGCAGCCATTACAGGACTCTGTGACATGGTCCTTGCATCCTGAAAATGAATGACAAAACTATTTAGGGGACAGGGCGAACACACCCTGACCTTTTAGAGGGCAGAGCATGTCGCAACAAGCTCCTCATCCCCCCCACCCCCTCCCATTCCCACCATTTGGCCATGGATAGCATGGTCTAGAGTTATGGCTGTCATTCCGGGACTCCTCATTGAAATGCATTGTAGTGAATGATAACATAAAGCAGGAGTCCATCTTCATTGGCTGGCCACAACATTAACAATACATTGTGGCAGCCATTAAAGGACTCGGTGTCATGGTCCTTGCATCCTGAAAATGAATGACAAAACTATTTAGGGGACAGGGCGAACACACCCTGACCTTTTAGAGGGCAGAGCATGTCGCAACAAGCTCCTCCTCCCCCCCCCCCCTCCCATTCCCACCATTTGGCCATGGATAGCATGGTCTAGAGTTACGGCTGTCATTACAGGACTCCTCATTGAAATGCATTGTAGTGAATGATAACAGATTTTAGTCACAATATAACCATTTGTTGGTGGTGGGATACCCCTTCTAGGATTCCTAGTGAGTTCTCTGTGGATTAGATTTTGCCTTATGAAAAATGCTAAACTCACTGCTGGAATTTGATGAACCATGTTCAGGGCCGCCGGAATTACGCGACTGTGTGGCGTAACATTTTTGGTCTAATAATACATTTTCTGCATTCACCACATAATCCATCCTCTGCCCAATAATCTGTAGATTTTAACAACAAAAAAGTTTCTACCTCCACCAGTTCAAAAGTTATTAAATATGCAGCAACATATGTTGCTGCACAGTGGACAGCACTTTAAGGGTGACTGATCACTTTTCTGTTGCTTATTGCTATATTTAGGTGTTAAACCAGTACTAATGTGGCACAACCAATGCCCAGACAATGTAAACAAGTTTAAAAATGGCAAAATAATGAAGCAATACTATCTCAAAATGTGCCACATTTCTCTGCATAATTTGCCTTTTCTTGCAGCATAATTTACTCGCAGTGACACATAATTTGCCCCCCGCACATAATTCCAGGGGCTTTGGCTATGCTTTAGACAAATCTGTTTTCTGTCATGATTTTCTCATGGAGGCTATGGAAGTAGCACAATTAGGTAAAATGAGAGCACATTTTCTATGTGTTCACAGTATCTTACTCAGCCATGTGAGAGTAAAGTCTGATAATTTGAGTAAAACATACTTCTAACAGCAGCAGCAGACTGTCACTGGATTCATCAGTGATCTACTGCATCTTCACCTTTGTGGTCTAAAACATAACTAGACTGCTAACGTTCTGTATTTATGATAAATGTGTGGCACTTCTGAAGCCATCTTGAGGGGATTATTTTTTTGTCATAGAAATTGTTTAGTGCTCTAGAAAGCTAAAATGTCACACATTATGTAATATGTGAGGTTGTAAGCAGTGCATGATTGGAGCACAAGTTATCGTTATTTTACTACATTATAAATGGCATATTTCAGTGTTTTTGTGGTTTAACATTAACTTGTGTCTCATTCCAATGATGTTACACAGTGGCAGTCACTACTGTGTGGTTCTAGGTAGGTCAGAGCTTCCTTAGGAAGAGTGTTTTTGTTTCGCGTATAACTTTGACGCCGTCTGACAAATCTGAATGAAACATTCCAATAAAGTTCATCCACCTTGGTTCTTTTATGGACATTTGTGCGCTGATCTGTCAAGCAGGGTATAAGAAAAAGGGAAAGGCCCCATAACATTGATTTGCCTTGTTAATTCTCATAGTAAACTTTGCTCTCTGATACAGGAAAAATGGCAGAATGGCACTGCACCAAATTTGGCAAAAAGTTAGCACTTTACTCAGAAACTGTCTAGCTGTTTTGAGAAATTAGTTTTTAAAGTGGTCCTCGGATTCCCATTGCTTTCAGTCAGCTAAAAGCTTTTGTGCAGCAGAGGGTTGGCTACCCATTGCCAAACAATGATTTCCATTTCTTTGCAGTTATAGTGTTTTCTCTATTTTTTACTTTGGCACAATGCAGTGCAACAGAAGGCAGATTTACTAACTTTTCATTGAACAAAGTGCACTAAGCAAGCTTGGTGAACTGCAGTCTGTGAGAAGGAGAGAACAGGACAGTGCCATATCTTCTAACATTTGTCACTGTTTTCCTTTGATATTTCTTGTATAATTTGGGCTCAACTAAAAAAAAAAGGGTTATCTAAACTTGGGTCCAAAAAATAAAAAGGAAAATAATTTCTCGTGGTTTCATTTGTCAGCAGCCCTTACCCGGTCTTTAGCTACTGCTCTCTGTTCTTCAACAAATATCAATGTTTCATATTTCACGCTGTACAATGCATCATCTGCATATAGAGGGTTGATTTCCTGCGTTTGGTTGCAAACAACTTCAGCAAGTCTCCCCATAAAAATGGTACCTCACTTGTGTGGGTAGGCCTACGCCTGCAACAGGAAATGCCCCAAAACACAACATGGACACATCACATTTTCCCAAAGAAAACAGAGGTGTTTGTTGCAAAGTGCTTACCTGTGGATTTTGGTCTCTAGCTCAGTCGGCACCTAGGGAAACGTACCAAACCTATGCATTTTTTAAAACAAGTGATCTAGGGGAATCCAAGATGGGGTGACTTGTGGGGCTCTCATCAGAGTCTGTTACCCAGAATCCTTTGCAAACCTCAAAATTTGGCTAAAATAAAAGTTTCCTAAAATTTTGGTGACAGAAAGTTCTGGAATCTGAGAGAAGCCACAAATTTCCTTCCAACCAGCGTTCCCCCAAGTCTCCCGATAAACATGGTGCCTCACTTGTGAGGGTAGGCCTTGTGCTCGCAACAGGAAATGCCCCAAAACTCTATCTGGACACATCAAAATTATCAAATACAAAACTACCTGTTTTTGCGGGGCAGCACCTGCGTTTTTGGTCCTTGGCTCAGCAGCCATCTAGGGAAACCTACCAAACCCACACATTTCTGAAAACTAGACACCCGAGGGAGTCCAGGGAGGTGTGACTTGTGTGGATCCCCCACTGTTTTCTTACCCAGAATCCTCAGTAAACCTCAAATTTAGCTAAAAAATCTAATTGTTCCCACATTTCAGAGTGGGATCACTGCACCGGGACGAATTTCCTACCACCCAACGTTCCCCTCAGTCTCCCGGTAAAAATTATACCTCACTTTTGTAGGTGGGCCAAGTGCTTGTAACAGGGAAGAGCCAAAAACATGTCGAAATTGAGGGGGAACCAAAGTAGGTCCAAAAGGGCAGTTTAAAAAAAAAAAAAAAAAGCATTTTTAGGCTGACACATGCAGCAGATGTTTTATCGGTATAGATGAGGCAATGCTGGGTGGTAGGAATTTTGTGGATTCCTGCAGATTCCGGAAGGTTCCATCACAAAAATGGGGAAAAAATGTGTGATTTCCAGCAAAGTTGGAGGTTTGCAGGGCATTGTGGGTAAGAAAATGGTGCGGGCTGCATGTGAAGCACACCACCTTGGACTTAACCAGATGTTTAGTTTTCAGATGTTTCTAGGTCTTATGAATTTTTCTACATGGCAGCGTCCCAAAGTCCAAAAAGTGCAGGCCTCACCATTCCAAGTGGAACGATTTTGAGAGTTAGCCAAGCACTCATGGCCCAAATGTAAAACCAAAACCCCAAATAATCAAATGCCCACTTGCTTGCCGTGGCATAAGATTTTTTAGTATGCGGGGGGGGAGCTGAAAGACTGGTTGGTAGCCGCCACCACACAATTTTTTTTTTTAATTCCCTGCCATTTAGTAGACTTTCTGTCCCGTCCCCCCTGGGGTGTGGATCGAGGGTAATTGACCCCTCTGCCCACTGGTGGGCAGAACAACTTTGGCCCCATTTATTTGGGGTGTGGGTTATGGCCATACACCCACCCTCTTATTTTTGAAAAAAAATCTTCCCTCGTGGGCCTTCCACGGGGGGCAGATATGGCCCACAGTAATGTGCCCCAATGGTGAGCGACTCTTGCCCAAGGGGCTGCCCCCCCCCAAACAAAACACACACACACCAATCCTGGTGCCTAAGTGGTTTCTGCTCCCGGGGGCAAATCGGCCTAATAGAAATAGGCCAATCTGCCCGCAAGGGGAGCACAAATGGCCTAAAATAAATTTGCCCCCCAAGTGGAGCAACCCTTGCCTAAGGAGTCGCTCAACTAGCGTGAATTTGACGCCAAAAAAAATCCCTGGTGCCTAGTGGTTTCTGCCCCCGTGGGGGCAGATCGGCCTAATAAAAATAGGCTGATCTGCCCCCAAGGGGAGCAAAAATGGCCTAAAATAACTTTGCCCCCCAAGGGGAGCGACCCTTGCCTAATGGGTTGCTCCCCACATATATAAATAAATTATTTTAAAAAAAACCTGGTGCCTAGAGGTTTTTGCCCCCGAGGGCAGATTGGCCTAATAAAAATAGGCAGATCTGCCGAAAGGGCCTAAAGATAATTTTGTCCCCAGGGGAGCGACCCTTGACTAAGGGGTGGCTCCGCACATATTTATATAAAAAAAAAAAAAATCTCTGGTGACTAGAGGTTTCTGGTCCCCCTCCTGGGGGCAGATCGGCCTAATTACAACAGGACGATCTGCCCCCAAGGGGGGCAGAAATGTCCTAAAACACATGTCCCCCCCCCCCCCAGGGGAGCGACCCTTGCCTAAGGGGTTGCTCCCCTCATGTGAAACTGACGGAAAAAAAGAAAAGAATCCCTGGTGTCTAGTGGTTTCTGCCCCCCTTGGGGGCAGATTGGCCTAATAAAAATAGGCTGAATTAATTTTGCCCCCAGGGGAAGCGACCCTTACCTAAGGGGTCTCTCGCCACATATTAAAAAATAATCCCTGGTGTCTAAGGGTTTCTGCCCTCCCTGGGGGCAGATCGGCCTAATTATAATAGGCCTATCTGCCCCCAGGGGGGGCAGAAATAGCCTAGAAATAAATTGCCCCCCTGGGGAGCGGCCTTGCCCAAGGGACCACTCCGTTATGTCTTAAAGAAAAAAAAATCCCTGGTGTCTAGTGGCATTTCTGCTGCCCGATCGCATCGCGATCGAGCAGCAGAAATGCTCAGAGTGACATCCCCCAAGGCCCATAGCAGGACGAGCTGGTCTCGTCCTCAGCACCCGACAACCGTGGGCGAGGGCGAGACCAGCTCGCCCTGGGCACCATAGGGGTTCAGAGAGGCAGTTTGTTGTACAGAGAATTCCCAGTCCATCATGGCCTCAGACAAAATCTCAACACCGACATCACGCACCCCATCCACCATCTCTATCATAGGTGCAGCATCAGATGATGACATTGGTGGTCATTACAACCCTGGCGGACGGTGTTAAAGCGGCAGTAAGACTGCCAACAGGCCGGCGGTAAAATATTTGCAATTACGACCGTGGCGGAAACCGCCAACAAAGTCAGCCACTTCAACACTCCGACCACCACGGCGGTACAAACAAACAGACAGGCGGGAGACAATGTACCGCCCACACTATTATGACAGGCCAATCCGCCACCTTTTCCGGGGCGGATTCACCGCGGATAAAAACATGGCGGAAACAGGAATTTCGAAGGGAAAATGCTCACCTCTACACACCCCACGAGGAAAGAGGACACCATGGACCCGGAACTCCAAATTCTACCTTCGATAGTCTTCCTGCTTCTCTACCAGGAGCACGAACGCCGGCGGCGAAGACCACCGTGAGTACTGCACCTACGACACAGGGGAGGGGGAAGGGAAAAAACAGGGACACACACACGCAACACCCCCACCCTCACCCACTACAACACACACACTAACACATATTGATACATCATAGTTACACCCCCCAACCCCCTCCCCCGGAAGAATGCAAAGACAATAGAAAATAAGTGTAACCATTGTAATATATTAAAATCAAGTAGGCAAAAATATATATATAAATATATGTACACCATTTACAAAATATATACCAAGCATAGTAGCCCAGGTAGTGCTCCAGTTAAGTCCGTGGAACACTGGGCCCACACGGTATGGGCGAGGCCCACACAAGATCCCCGACCATGACGGAGACAACACTGCAGGGGCATCAGACAGCAACTAAACAGGCACCTCAGGGGGAGGGAAAGAGGGGGCACCTCAGCCGCTTGAGTGCACAACGCCAAATCCACGAGGGGGGCCACATGCCCACTGTTACATCCTGGGGAGTGCAAAGCCACAGTCTCTCAAGTCTCTACAGTGGGTGGCTTGCCCACTGTTCAATCCTGGGGAGTGCAAAGCCACAGTCTCTCAAGTCTCTACAGTGGGCGGTCTGCCCACTGTTCAATCCTGGGGAGTGCAAAGCCACACTCTCTCAAGTCTCTACAGTGGGTGGCTTGCCCACTGCTTTATCCTGGGGAGTGCAAAGCCACAGTCTCTCAAGTGGATAACAGTCTCCACTGGTTCTGGAGGGGGCCTTGTGCCCAGAGTGCTTCATCCTGCTAAGGACAGAGGTAGTGGATGTATCTCTCCACTCGTTCTGGAGGGGGCATGGTGCCCAGAGTGCTTCATTCTGCCCGTGACGGACTCGGTAGCGTCAATGCCCTTGGCGCTCATGGACCAGCGGTGCTTGAGGCGGCGGTGCCCTGTTCAGCGGTGCTTGAGACGGCGGTCTCCATTGCAGGGACTCAGCTGCTGGCGGTCCTTCATGGCCCAGCGGGGCTTATGCTGGCGGTCCTTCATGGCTCAGCGGGGCTTATGCTGGCGGTCCTTCATGGCCCAGCGGGGCTTATGCTGGCGGTCCTTCATGGCCCAGCGGGGCTTATGCTGGCGGTCCTTCATGGCCCAGCGGGGCTTATGCTGGCGGTCCTTCATGGCCCAGCGGGGCTTATGCTGGCGGTCCTTCATGGCCCAGCGGGGCTTATGCTGGCGGTCCTTCATGGCCCAGCGGGGCTTATGCTGGCGGTCCTTCATGGCCCAGTGGGGCTTTTGCTGGTGGTCCTTCATGGCCCAGCTGGGCTTTTGCTGGCGGGGGCCTCCTGGGCAGCTGAGCTTGTGCTGGCGGTGGCCTCCTGGGCAGCTGGGCTTATTCTGGCGGTGGCCTCCTGGGCAGTGGGGATGATGCTGGCGGTGGCCTCCTGGGCAGCGGGGCAGCGGGAGCAGTGGCCTACTGGGCAGCGGGGATGATGGCAGTCTTCTCCGCTGTGCTGCTCTTCCCAGACTTGCCGGGTTTCTTGTGGCCCTTCCCCACCTTGGAAGGTGTCACAGCTGACTCCACACTCCCACCCGGACCCCTGGGAGCGGCTTTGGCGGCTGGAGTCTTCCCCCTCTCCCGCCGAGCACTGGCCAACTTCTGATGCTTCACAGGTGGGGGACTGTCTGTGCTGTGGCTCCGTGCCACACTGGCTGCCCTGGTGGCCGGTGCACTCCAGATTCCGGTGACTACAGGCACCACGGGTCCCGGAGATGATGTGGCTGAGGTGCTAGTTCGGGACCTATGAGACGGACTGGGTGGGGGAGGTGTGGGAAAGAGGTCAAGGTTGGACAGGAAAAGTTTTTTTGACACACTTGGACGGGTAGCTGAAGGGGGTTTGGGAGTGGAGGAAGAGGTTATGGTTGTAGGAGGTGTTCGTTTGCTGACTTTGGGTGAAGGTGCATGTGCTGGAGGCTGTCGTGAGGTGGATGGCTGTTGGGTGGGTGTGTGCCTGCGTTTGTGTATCTTCGGAGGGGGCGTCACAGACACACTGGGAGAGGACACAGGGGACGTGTGAATGGTAGTGGGGGTGGTGATTGCACGTGAGTGGGGTGTGGTGGTGGGTGTACTGGAGAGGGACCTAGTGGCTGTAGAGGTAGTACATGCAGGTGTGAGTGTAGATGAGACTGGGAGGGAGGAGGGAGACGAGGAGGAGGGGGACACAATGGAGGCAGTGGATGTTGGTGTGTCTGCATGTGTGTGATGCTTGCGTGAGTGCCTGTGGGATGTGTGGTGCTTATGTTTGCCTGAGCTTCCCTTGTGTGTTGACGTGTGTGCATGCTGGTCTGTAGGTGTACTTGTGATAGGCTGAGATACAGGGGATTGGGTCGGGGTGGAGGAAGTTGGAGAGGGGAGGGTAGACACAGGGACAATGGCTGCCATCAGTGCTGAGGCCAGAGTCTGAAAAGCTCGCTGAAGGGCCGCCTGACCAGAATGAATGCCCTCCAGGAATGCATTTGTTTGTTGCAACTGCCTTTCTGCACCCTGGATGGCATTCAAAATGGTAGACTGCCCAACAGTGAGGGACCTGAGGAGGTCAATGGCCTCCTCACTGAGGGCAGCAGGGGTGACTGGGGCAGGGCCTGAGGTGCCTGGGGCGAAGGTGATGCCCACCCTCCCGGGTGAGCGGGCACGGGGCGAAGGCAGAGGGGCTGCTGGGAGGGCGGTGCTGGAAGGGGGGGTTGCAGCTGTGGGGGGTGCACAGATGTTGTAGCGGATGAGTCCATGTTACTGGTGTCAGCTCCTGTCCCCGCCATGGAGCTCCCCTCGCCCTACATCCCACTGGTGAACTCCGAGTCCGTAGTGTGGCCCTCCATGGCCATGTGGGATGCAGCTCCCTCGTGCTCCGGTGCCACTGCTCCTCCGCCTGGTGATGCTAATGCACACAAGAACAGGGAGACCACAAAAAGGGGGGGGGTGACAGAAGAAAGACATGTTGAGTGCATGCATTACTGCTACCGTTGGCGGACACGACAGACGCAGAAGCCCCCTACACTACGCTGCGCTCTTGGGCTCCACTGTTCAACTCCTGGGAAATGGCCTACAAGGCTATGGACGACATCTGCACACATAGATGACACAAGGGCATGACTAGGTGTACTTGGCACTCTACAGAGGTGGGCTGGGGTGCCACATGGCCTGCCTTACGGAGGGACCTTGCCTACGGAACTCGCCCTGGCCTAGGGAAACCCACAGCCCGCCTCCCCCACCCAGAACCCTCCACTGCGCGCAAAGTCAGCAGAATGCGAGTGTACTCACCCCCTTGTGGCTGCTGTGATGCCCTCAAGCGCCCATTCAACTCCGGGTACGCCACCGCCAGGATCCTGAACATCAGGGGGGTCATGGTGTGACGGGCACCCCTCCCACGTTGGGAGGCCATCCCCAGCTGAGCCTCCGCCGTCTTCTTGCTCCAGCGGCGAATGTCCTCCCATCTTTTCCAGCAGTGGGTGCTCCGTCTGTGGTAGACCCCCAGGGTCCGGACGTCCTTGGCTATGGCACGCCAAATATCTTTTTTCTGGTGGGCGCTGACCTACATGATTTGTACAGGGGGAAGAGAAAGTTATTACCAACAGCACCATCAAAGTGATTGGCCCCCATCCCTACCCTTGCCATGTGGCACATGCACTCACCGTCGTTTCATGCACGCCTAAATCTACCCCCCCCATCTTTCATCCACCCCACTCCACACAGGCATAGCCCATACAGCATGCTCCCAGTCTACTTGCCTGTTTGTCTGGAGGACCGTAGAGTAGCGTGTACTCTGGGAGGACCCCATCCACCAGTTTCTCCAACTCTTCCGATGAGAAGGCAGGGGCCCTTTCTACAGACACTCGAGCCATTGTCTCTTCCAGACCGAGGTCACAGCAGCACTTGCAGTGTAGGTCCTCTCCTGTCGAAGATCAGGTATCGAGTGATTGAACAGATAGAAAATGGCGGTCACGCCTGCGGCGCCGCGTACCGTCACCGCCGGTATACATCGTCATTGGCTCCTGGAACCCATAGGGTCCAATGTTAACCAATGCAGCATTGCGCCGTGGTCTTCGACCGCCTACTGCGACGGTGTACAACGCCAGCACAGTTACCTCACATCCCATTGTCCCACTTTAGAGGTCAGGCAGCCGCCATTTCAGGGGTCCACATGGGTTCATTTTCAAATGCGTCACACATACCTAGGCCTAGACTCAACACACATACAGGCCACTTTTTAGATTATGAATGGTGTTCTATGTAAGCTGTGGGTACGTACCTCTCAGTTGGTTGACTCTGTGCTTGCTGTTTTCCTTCATAGGCACCGTCCGCTGGGACATGTGAGGAGATGGTGGCATCCTCCGGTGTACCGACCGTTGGTGGACCTGTTGACAATGGAGGAAAGACACGTGATAATCGCATACAGGCTTGACCGTGCCACAATCCAGGAACTGTGTACCCAGCTGGAGCCAGACCTGATGGCAGCTATCCGCCATCCCACAGGAATCACCCCTCAAGTGCAGGTGCTGTCAGTGCTCCATTTCCTTGCAAGTGGGTAATTTCAAACAACAGTGGCCATAGCATCAGGGATGTCCCAGCCTATGTTTTCCAATGTGTTGTCAAGAGTGTTGTCTGCCCTGCTGAAACACATGCGGAGCTACATCGTTTTCCCTCAGGTTGAGGATTTGCCTACAGTGAAAGGTGATTTCTATGCCCTGGGACATATCCCCAACATCATAGGTGCCATTGATGGGACCCATGTGGCTATGGTACCCCCCCCCCACAGGGGTGAACAGGTGTACAAAAACCGGAAGAGTTATCATTCGATGAATGTACAGATGGTTTGTTTGGCAGACCAGTACATCTCCCATGTGAATGCCATGTTCCCTGGCTGAGTGCATGACGCTTACATCATGCGGAATAGCGGCATCCCTTATGTGATGGGTCAACTCCAGAGGCACCGTGTGTGGCTATTAGGTCAGCACCTGGAAGCAAGTCAGTGGGAATGGTTGTCTGGGTCTGGGGATATCCCTGCAGGTTAGTGTGTGTCTAACAGTTGTCCCTCGCCATTTGCAGGTGACTCTGGTTACCCCAACCTGTCATGGCTACTGACCCCAGTGAGGAATCCCAGGACACGGGCAGAGGAACGCTACAATGAGGCACATTGGCGAACTAGGAGGGTGATCGAACGCACCTTCGGCCTCCTGAAGGAGAGGTTCAGGTGCCTCCATATGACAGGTGGATCCCTATTCTACTCACCAAAGAAGGTGTGCCAGATCATCGTGGCCTGCTCTATGCTTCACAACTTGGCTTTGCGACGACAGGTGCCCTTTCTGCAGGAGGATGGTCAAGATGGCGGTGTTGTTGCAGCTGTGGAGCCTGTGGACAGTGAAGACGAGGAAGCAGAGGAAGAAGACATGGACAACAGGGACTCATTGATCCAGCAATATTTCCAATGAGGCACAGGTAAGAGGACAAACCTGCCTACTACATGTACTTAACCACTGCTACCTCTCTACTGTCTGTCATTTTCACCCAGTGTATGGTCACTGAGTTGCCACTTTTCCCTTACGATTTCACAGATGTGGGTCCCACTATGTGACATCTGCTTTGTTTCCTCATGGACTAGAGTTGTGTGACATAGTATTGCTAATACAGTATTCCGAAATCACAGACAGACTCCAGATTGTTTTGTGCTTTAAGGGTGTTTATTTTAGTGCTCAAAATTGGAGGGGGTAGCAAAATGGTGAGGGTTGATGGTGGAGGAATGTCCATGGCAGAGTCCAGTCTATTAGTCTCACAGGTGCATTGCCCAAATGGGCATAGGAAGTGGAGCTGGGGCAGTTTAAGGATGGACAGGGTGACAAAGTGGGACAGTAGGATGACAATCAGTGTGGTCTCAATACTTGGCGGGGGTCTTGGCATCGTTCTCTGTCTTGTTCCTGGATCTCAGGGACCGTTTGTGAGGTGGTTCTCCCTCTGCAGGGGGTGGGGTGTGGTGGTCCTGTGGCGGTGCCTCCTGTCCACTAGCACCGGCGGAGGTGGTGGGCAGTTCGTCGTCCAGGCTAGTGTCAGGGGCCCCTTGTAGTGCCACAGAGTCCCTCCTGATGTTGAGTACTTCCTTCAGCACCCTTACGATGGTGGCCAGTGTGGTATTGATGGTTATGAGTTCCTCCCTGAAGCCCATATACTGTTCCTCCTGCAGGCGCTGGGTCTCCTGAAACTTGGCCAGTACCGTTGCCATCGTCTCCTGGGAGTGGTGGTAGGCTCCCATGATGGAGGAGAGGGCCTCGTGCAGAGTGGGTTCCCTGGGCCTGTCCGCCCTCTCAGTTCCCCTGTGTTCCTGGGCCTCCGTCCCCTGGACCGTGTGCCCACTACCACTGCCCCCAGGTCCCAGTTGTTGTTGGGGTGGTGGGTTAGCCTGGGTTCCCTGTAGTGGTGGACACACTGCTGATTGACGTGTCCTGGGGACGGAGGTATGGGCCCGCTGGGTGGGTGCTGTGCTGGTGTTTCCAGAGGGGGGAAGCTCTGTAGTGGCCTGTGACTGTGTGATGGGAACCGACTGTCCCGAGGTCCCCGATGGGCCGGGCTGGTCATCTAGATCCAGTTGGACAGAGGTGCTGTCATCACTGTGGGCCTCTTCTGTTGGTGGTATGGATATGTGTGGACCCTCCTGTCTGGTGACGTTGGGTAGGGGTATAAACGCATGATTATTGCATCTGTGTGTGTCAAGGTGTGCAATGGGTGGGTGACCGTGTACCCCAGTGCTTGCATTCCTGTGTGGGACCTTGTTTGATGGTGGTTTAGGGGGGTGTATGGGTATGTGCAGTGGCCATGCTTTAGTGATGGGTGTCCATGCTTTGTTTTTGCATGCAGGGCCTGGTGTTGGGATGTGTGGTTTGTGATAGTGGGACATTTGTTAGGAATAGGAGTGATGGGGGTGAGGGCGATGGTGGGGGTAGGTGATAGCATGCAGGTGGGTGGGGGATGAAGTAGTTAAAGGTTTGACTTACCAGAGTCCATTCCTCCACCTACTCCTGCGAGGCCCTCAGGATGCAGAATCACCAAGACCTGCTCCTCCCATGTTGTTAGTTGTGGGGGAGGAGGTGGGGGTCTGCCGCCAGTCCGCTGAACAGCCAGGTGGTGTCTGGAGACCACTGAACGCACCTTCCCCGTAGGTCGTTCCACCTCTTCCTGATGTCCTCCCGATTTCTTGGGTGTTGTCCCACTGCGTTGACCCTGTCCACTATTCTTCGCCATAGCTCCATCTTCCTTGCAATTGAGGTGTGCTGCACCTGTGATCCGAATAGCTGTGGCTCTACCCGGACGATTTCCTCCATCATGACCCTGAGCTCCTCCTCCTCCGAGAACCTGGGGTGTCTTTGCCGTGCCATGGGGTGGTGTAGGTGATGTGTGGGGTGGTGTGTGTGGTGATAAGTGTGCTGATATGTAGTGGGGTGTTGTGTGAGGTGCGTGGAAGTTATGTGGGTGATGGTGTTGTGTGCCTGTGGATGCTAGTGTTGTTGATGGTGGTGTCTCTCTCTGGCTTTCGTTCGTGATTTGTTGTCGTAAGGGTTTGTGGGTGATGTGGGTGTGGGTGTTTTATAGTGTATTGTGTGTGTGGGAGTGGTGGGTGTATGTGTATCAGGTGTGTGTATTTTGAATTGTCCAATATGGCTGTGTTTTGTAAAAGTGCGTGTATTTTGAGCGCGGCGGTGTGTACCGCCAATGGAATACCGCGGTTGAAAGACCGCCGCGTGGATTCGTGTGTCGTGATAGTGTGGGCATATTTCTGTTGGCGTGACGGTGGAGGTTTTCTTTTCGCCAGTTTATCACTGACCTTTGGTGTGGCGGACTTGTGTGGGTGTCTGAATTTTGGCGGATTCCGAACTGTGGGTCATAATAGCTGTGGTGGAATTCCGCGGCCACGGCGGTGTGTTGGCGGTCTTCTGCACAGCTTTTACTGCCAATGTTGTAATGAGGGCCATTGTCATTTGATCTACTTCTCCAGCACCACAATAACTAAGGCTTGAAAAAATATCAGTGATGTTGCAGTTGACCAAAACAAATAACCTGGTTGGGCACTTCGTGCAATCAGGTGCTGCATAGAAGAAAGGATAGGCAATATTCCATATGAACCAGTGACGTATAGAAGCATCAGAGGGCTTTGCATCCCGACAGCAAACCAGGAGATTTGTATTTGCAACTATTAAATTTATTTTTTATTTGATCATTTTATTTACCTGTGAATGATGTCAGGAACTGAATGCATAACCCGCAGTTCACGAACAGATCTTAGCAATGAGTGCTTAAGCCATTCGCTTTATCAAAATATTGAATGCAGAGTTTCATTAATAATAACTAAGATAAAAACAAATCTTTAAATGAGGTAGGTAATTACATTTCTAGTTATATGGATCAACACAATAGTCAACATGTGAGGACAGCGAAAATAGATCCATTTGGATTGAAGACAGCAGCACAATAGACTTGACCTCGCTTTCCGAGATATTTTAATACTTCACCTTTGCTAATTAGTGTCTTGCTTTCAGTGGATCCCAGAAAAACAACAGTATTAGCGTGAAGACCAAATCAAGTCTGAAGTCAATATAAAGGGAGCACTTCTAGGGAAACAGTTGCTTCCTAGAACTAATGGGTAAATGCTCCCCACGACCACAGAATGTTGGTTTAGTGATAGCGTTCAGTGCTTCTCACAGAAATGCAAGCAAGAAAACTTAACAAATGTGTACCAGATACGTGTTTTTGTTCATTTTAAGAATCCTGGGATAGCCATTCTATCTCAAAAAAGGGATAAATATCAAGTTCATCTAATTACTGAAAAGAATCATGTACATTCTGTTGCCAACAAGGCATTAAAAGGGTGCCACCGGGACAGTGGGTATATATTTATAAGTATCCTAGATTGTTGATTCTGGACATCAATACTAGATCTAATGCTGCCAAATGTGTTATCTGAAAGCAAAGATTTTCATGAATACATCACAATACAATCCTTTAGAAGATGGGGGTTTTGTGATGCATATAGACTTCAAGGTTCTTATTTCCATATCCCAAAAAGAAATATTTCATATTTATGATTACAGTGAATCATTCTCAATTCAAAATGTTTTTTTGGAATAAAAGCTGCTCTGGGAGTCTTTATAGGACGGATGCTGCACCCTTTATCATTCTTCCACTTCTAAAAGGAGCTGAACACTCAACTCTTCAAACATCAGCTCACTACACTTTAGCAACCTGGTTATCAGACTCTACTTGAAGAAACACACATGCTCTCCCCACCCCCTTGCTTTCGTTTACTCTCATTATCGTAACTCGGATCCCTACTCCTCTGCTACTTTTCCCTACATCCATTTTTCATAACCCTCTATCTGATAGAGACTTCTATTTGCAGCTTCCTTATCTTTGACTTTCCCCCACGCGTCAGGCTAGATCCAGAGAATTTTCTGAGCAGTACCCCTGCGTGCCGTTAAGTGGCATCGATCGGCTCCGCGTCCATCGTTAGCATCGTCAGCGCCAGAAGTGACGTTGCTCTTTCTATACAGGCGTCCTCATGGCTCACTATATTTCAGTTCTTTTCTTTTCACTCGAGCTAGTGCCAATCTGTAGAGAGCTGCCCCTCAGTCACTTTTAGACTGGCCTTTTTTTTTTTTAGTTTTCGTAGAAGATTTTTAAAGTTTTCAGCTCATGGTGCGTCAAGGATGTCAGGAAAGACTGGGTTTAAGCCCTGCAGTTTCTGTCATAGGGTAGTGTCTGTGACGGATCCGCACCTCATGTGTCTTTGGTGCCTGGAGCGCGACCACGACCCGAATTTGCGCTCCGAGTGTCGGGCCATGCATCTGAAGGCTATAAGGGACCAGTCCCTGAAGCTGATGGCGGCTCAAAGCTTGATTCCGCGCAAGTCGAGAGGGAGGTCCTGGGACGGGTCATGGCATCCTCCATCGTCGCCGTCCTACTCCAAGTCCTCAAGGTGATCTGGTAAGTCGAGGCACAAGAAGAAATGCAAGAAGTCAAAGTATTCTTTGACTTCTCCTAGTCTGTCGGCTAACAAGATGGGGGAGCGTCAACCCTCTAGTTCTTGTTCAGAGGAATGTGCGCGTAGTCCTACTCTGCGCCTCCCTGAGTTACCGGGAGCCAGACTGACCCCCTGCCCAACTCTGAGACTTTTACTTGGCCATGCGCCTTATTTTGGGCAGCTCAACTCCGCTGGCGAGCCTTGGGACCCTGTGGAGTCAGAAGGGGCCCCTTCTGATTCCACACCGGCAGCTTTGGTGCCAAGGGCGTCCATGGATCCAGTTCTGGATCTGGACCAGCATCTGTTGTATCACCTGACCTTCCCTGATGCCGATCCTGACACCGACGTCCCCAGCGACACTCGAGCCAATGGACGGAGCCATCCCCATTCTCATTGCTGACTCAGACACAGAGCCAGATAAGCATCATACAGCGCTGACTCTGATGCCGGCAAGAGCCTTGCCTCCTATGTCGGATCCTAAGCCCCTTTCTTATGGGCTCGGTTTCAGTGAGGAAGGGGATGGGTCGCTGGACCCTCCAGAATACCAACTCCAAGACACTGTGAACTGTTGTACAGACTTAGGTGAGGCCAGCAGACTGGATACTTCTCCAGATACTGGCATGGCATGCTTTCAGCTCCTACCGATGTTACGGAGGAGGGAGCTTCTTATTCAATGGTAGAGAGAAGAGCAGCTGAGGTATTGGACCTTGAGTTGCCTCTGGTGGCAGTCAGGACTAACCTCCTGACAGAGGTGCTTCACCCCAAGGCTTCCTTCTCAGAACCCATGCTCCCTTTTAATGAAGCCCTTATGGATGTCCAACTGGGTACCTGGTCCAAACCCACCACAGGGTCTCCTGTGAACAGGAGAATTGCCCGCTGCCATTGCCCTGCTCCGGGAAACCCAAGCTTTCTGATGCAATACCCCACCAATGAGAGCTTGGTTATCCAAGCCTCCACTTCACAGGGCACGTTCCCTTCCGCACCCCCGATAGGGAATCCAAAAGGTTGAAAACACTTGGTAAGAAGAAGATTTTTTTTCTTCCACCTGCTTAGCATTGTGGTCCGTGAACACTGCATGCCTATTGGGCCGGTGTTACCACACATTGTGCGATAAGGTTGCACAAGTGCTGCCACAGGTCACAAAAGAGGCCTGGGCTGTACTTTCTCAGGCGGTTGCCGATGGGAGCGGCGCAGCAAAGTTCACCATCCGTTGTGAACTGGTCACGACCGGCTCACTAGGTAGACCCGTTTCATTGTCAGTGGCCCTCAATCAATCAATCAGGGATTTGTGAAGCGCACTACTCACCCGGAAGGTCTCAAGGTGGTGGGTGGGGGGTGGAGGGAGGAGCTACTGGTCGAACAGCCAGGTCTTAAGGTGTTTCCTGAAAGATAGAAGGTCATCGGTCAGGCGGAGGTGGAGAGGTAGGGAGTTCCAGGTCTGTGGCGAGGTAGGAGAATGATCTTCCTCCGGTGGTCGTGCGGCAGATGCGAGGAACGTAGGCGAGGGCGTGGTTGGCGGAGCGAAGGTTGCGGGTCGGGGTGTGAAAGGTGAGTCTGTCGTTGAGGTATGTTGGACCCGTGTTGTGGAGGGCCTTGTGTGCGTGGATGAGGATCTTGAAAGTGATCCTCTTCGATACTGGTAGCCAATGTAGGTCTCTGAGATGGGGGGAGATGTGGTTGCAGTGTGGAATGTCCAGAATGAGACGTCCGGATGCGTTCTGGACTCTTTGTAGTTTTGTCTGGAATTTGTTTGTTATTCCTGCATTTAGGGCGTTTCCGTAATCCAATCGACTACTGACCAAGGCGTGGGTGACGGTCTTCCTGGTTTCGATGGGAATCCACTTGAAGATTCTGCGGAGCAGGTGGAGGGTGTAGTAGAGGGAGAGGAGATGGCATTGTCCTGCTGAGTCATGCTGAGTGTGGAATCCAAGATGACGCCCAGGTTGCGTGCGTGGGTGGTGGGTGAGGGTGCAGATCCTAGGGAGGTGGGCCACCAGGAGTTGTTCCAGGTTGAGGGGTCGGTGCCGAAGATGAGTTGTTCTGTTTTGTCTATGTTTAGCCTTAGGTGGCTAGCTTCCATCCAGCTGGCTATGGTGTGGAGTCCGTTGTGGAGGTTGTCCTTTGCAGTGGTGGTATCATTCGTGAGGGAAATGATGAGGTGAGTGTTGTCGGCGTAGGAGACTATTTTGATGTGTGTTCGTGCGATGTTGCCGAGGGGGCAATGTATACGTTGAAAAGTGTGGGGCTGAGTGAAGATCCTTGAGGGACGCCACAGGTGATATTGGAGGCTTCTGATAGGAACGGCGGTAGGCGAACTCTTTGGGTCCTGTCCTTGAGAAATGACGAGATCCAGTCCAGGGCTTTGTCGTGGATTCCAGCGTTGTGGAGGCGTGTGTGGAGAGTGTGATGGCATACTGTGTCGAAAGCTGCGGTGAGGTCCAGGAGATTGAATGCTGCTGTTTCTCCTTTGTCTAGCATGGTCCTGATGTCATCTGTTGCAGCAATGAGTGCGGTCTCGGTGCTGGGGTTTTTGCAGAATCCGGATTGGGAGGTGTCAAGTGCCTTGTTGTCTTCCAGGAACCGGGATAGTTGATTATTCATGATTTTTTTTATGACCTTGGCTGGGTAGGGGCGGAGGGAGATCGGTCTGTAGTTCTTGGGGTCGTCAGGGTCTGCCTTAGGTTTCTTGGGCAGGGCGTTGATTTCTGCGTGCTTCCATATCTCTGGGAAGGTGGCTGATTTGAAGTAGCTGTTGATGGTGTGGCAGAGATAAGGGGCAATGATGGTGTTGGCTTTGTTGAAGATGTGGTGTGGACAGGAGTCCGATGGAGATCCAGAGTGGATGGTGGCCATGGTGTTCATGGTGTCTTCTGTGTTGACCAGGGTCCAGGTGTGGAGGAGGTGGGTGTTGCTTGGCGCATGGGGTTCGAGGGTGCTTGTAGTTAGCTGGTAGGATTTGGAGCTGAAGCTGTTGTGGATTTCTTCTATCTTTCGACGGAAGTGGGATGCGAGTGAGTTGCAGAGCTCCTGTGATGGTGGGGGTTCGTTGGAGCATGCCTTCGGGGTGGTTAGATCTTGGATGATGCTGAAGAGTTCTTTGGTGTTGCAAGCGTTGGTGTCGATGCGGTTTTTGAAGTGGGTCCTTTTGGCGGTGCGTATCAATTGGTGATGTCTGCATAGGGCCTCCTTGAAGGTGCAGTGATTGGAGGCGGTGGGGTCACGGCGCCAGTTTTTTTCCGTTCTGCGGCAACGTTTGGATTCCTGTAAATCTGGGGTGAACCAGCTGGCCTTGATTCTGTGCGGGTGTTAGAGTTTTTTTTTGAGTGGTGCAAGGTTGTTGGCGCAGTCTTCTAACCAGTGGTGCAGGTTGGTGGCGGCAGTGTTGGGGTCTGAGGTCCCAGCGGGGGGGTCTGGGCGAGGGTGGAGATCAGTTGGTCCGAGGATTTTCTGCTCCAGTTGCGTCGGGCGGCTGTGTTCGGTGGTGGTGAGTGACTGGTTTTTGGTAGAAAAAGTGGATGCATTGGTGGTCTGTCCAGAAGAGTTCGGTGGTGTGGCTGAAGGCCACGTGTTTGCTGGTTGTAAAGATAGGATCGAGTGTGGCCTGCGGAGTGGGTCGGTGAGGAGACAAGTTGCTTGAGGCCGAGGTTGGCGATAAGGTTGGTGGTGTTAGTATCGTTGTTATTTTCACGGTGGAAGTTCAGGTCGCCTAGGAACATGTAGTCTGTTGAGGCGAGGGCTTGGGGGCTGATGGTGACAGTGATATCGTCACAGAACTGTGGTCTCGGGCCGGGGGGGTCTGTAGACCAGTGTTCCTCTGAGTGTGTTGTTGGCGTTTGCGTAGATTGTGAAGTGGAGGTGCTCGGCGGACTTGATGATGTCGTCGGAGTTGGTGGAGATTCTTATGGTGTTTTTGTGGACTATGGCGATTCCTCCTCCTGGTTTGTTGTTGCGGTCTCTTCTGGTGATTTTGTAGTTTTCCGGTATAGCTATTGCTATGTCTGGTTCCGAGGCAGGGTTCATCCATGTTTCGGTGAGGAATGTGATGTCTGGCGAGTGAGTGGTCAGTAGGTACCATAGTTCAATTGCGTGTTTGTGGACGTAGCGGGTGTTCAGCAGGATGCAATTTAGGTGGCAGTCTGTTTTGGTGTGGTGTTTGGGGGTTGGCTTGCAGGTGAAGTTGCAGGCACTGCAAGAGAAAGGTCCTCTGGTGCGCGTTGGCGTGACCTGGCAGCAGGTGGGGGAACCACCTGGGTTTAGGGCGTGAAGTTCGTCTGCGGTGTACTGTTTAGAGGTTGTGCGTGGGCGTGTTGGCCATGGGGACTGGCGGTAGGCGCAGTCTTGGCGTGGACGGGCGCAGGCGGGCTTGCCTTTGGCGTGCCTTCGCGCACCAGCGGCGCATCCTCTCTGCAGCTGGCATAAGAGGGGAGGAGGGAGGGTGTGTCAGCTGGAAGGATGGTGGCGGTGAACCAATGGTAGGGCGGGGGCGGGCCAGAAGAGGAGCAAGGGTGGGAAAGGCCAGAATACGTGGAGGGAGGGGGCGGGCCGCAGGGACGAAGCGGTTACGGGGAACCAACGGGGAAAGTACCGGCTTTTGGAGGGACCAAAGTAGGAGAATACTACCAGGAAAAGCAGGCGGCTGGCAGCAGCGAGGAGCGAGGGAAGCGACCTACCCGCTTAAAGCAGGGTCGAAGGTCGCTGAGGTGCCATGCCTGATTGAGGACATCTGGCTTTTTCAGGGGATGTCCAGGCTACTTTGATGGACATGCCCTTTGATGGCACCCGTCTCTTCAGAAGCAGGGCAGACTCTGTGCTCGAGCGCTTCAAGGATTCTTGTGCTACGGCCAGGTTCTTGGGCCTCTCGGCGGCCCCTCGTCCCCCTCAGTCTGCCTTTCGCCTCTTTCGTGGCTAAGGAAGGGGTGCTCCCCTTTGGACAGCGCCCCTCAGATGTTCACCAAGGTGACGGTCGTGGTGACAGCTCGTTTGCGCAGATCATGGGTTCCAGTCTTCTCCTGTCTCAACGACTGGCTATTGATGGCGGGCTCACCCCAGGCTGTCATCTCCCACCAGACTATGGCAGACCTCCTACATTCACTGGGGTTCACTATAAATGTGTAAAAATCACACCTGACTCACTTTCAGATGCTTCCTTTCTGGACACAGTGCAGATTTGGGCTTATCCTCCAGAGCAGCAAGCCCAGGATATTCAGGCTATGATGCCGATGGTTCAGCCTCTATCCTGGATTTCAGTGAGAATGATTCTAAGGCTGCTGGACCTCATCGTCTCCTGCATCCTACTAGTGACACCTGCCAGATGGCATATGTGGGTTCCACAGTGGGACCTGATGTCCTGGTGGGTGCAGCATCAGGGGAATTTCAACAACAGGGTCCAGATCTCAGCGGGAACTATATAAGATCTGCAGTGGTAGCTAACGAACCATAATTAGATCAGAGGCAGATCCCTCTCCCTTCCCCAACCAGATCAGACAGTAGTGAAAGACTTGCCTCTCCTGGGACGAGGTGGCCATCTGGGAGAGGTGGAGAGCAGAGGCATCTGGTCTCTGGCGCAGTCCAGGCTCCAGATCAAGCTGTTGGAGCTCTGTGTGGTCATGGAGCATTTAAGGCATTCCTTCCCTTTGTTAAGGGGAAGATGGTTCATGGAAATGTCACTGCAGTGTGGTACTGCAATAAACAGGGCAGGGTGGGGTCATGGACCCTTTGTCAGGAGGCTCTGCACCTCTGGACTTGGCTGGAGCTGCAGGGCATATCCCTGGTGGGCTGTTTGAACGCTAGAGCAGACAAATTGAGCTTAAAACGTCTGCCGGGTCACGAATGGCGTCGCCATCCTGAGATGGTGCAAGGTCTCTTTCAGCAGTGGGAAGAGCCTTGGTTAGATATATTCGCCTCCGCAGAGAACGTGCAGCGTCAGCAGTTTTGTGCATTGGAGTTTCCAAGGCGGCAATTACTCAGAGACGCTTTTCATCTCTAAGTGGAATTCAGGCCTTCTGTACACCTTTTCACCCATACCACTTCTGCCCAGAGTTCTCAAGAAGATCAAGTACGACTGGGCCCAAGTAATCCTTGTGGCTCTGGACTGTGCACAGAGAGTCTGGTATCCTGAACTGTTGAGCATGTCCATCGAGCCTTCGAACAGACTGCCCCTTCCGGAGGATCTTTTGTCACAGCAGAAGGGAAGGATTCTGCAGGCAGGAGGGGAGGGTTCTGCACCCGAACCTGTCCACTCTCTGCCTTCTTGCATTGAGGTTGAGCAGCAACAGTGGACAACTTTTGACCTTCTGCCCGAGGTCTGTAACATGATTTTGGCAGCCATACGTCCCTTGACCAAATCGATATACACCTGTTGTTGGAAGAGATTTGTGGCATGGCACACAGACAGGTCTATTGACAGCCCTTTCTGCCCATCTCTCTGAGGTTCTGTGGTTTATACTTTCTTTGGCCCAGTAGAGTTGTGATGTGGACACTCTGAAAATGTATTTGTCTGCAATGTCTACATATTTTAGGGTTGCTTGATCAATGTTCTTTCTTCAAGTCCCCTATTGTAAATAGGTTCCTTAAAGGCTTTACTCAAATATTTCCTCCATCTCCATTCATCAAGCCCCAATGGTTTTTTAATTTAGTTTTGACATTTCTGATGTGTGCTCCTTTCAGACCTCTCCGCAATTGTCCTCTCAGGCTTCTAACTTTGAAAACTGCCATCTTTGTGGCGATTACACCCGCCCGCAGGGTGAGTGAGCTGCAGGCATTGTCATCTAAGCCACCCTACCTTTCCACCTATGCTGACAAAGCGGAGCTTCGCATAAGGGTTTCTTTTCTACCTAAAGTGGTTATGCCCTTTCATGTTGGCCAATCCATCACCTTGCCTACCTTTGATGCACCCCCACGTCCCTACTCCACTGCCTGAATCTAAAACGTAAGATGGTGTTCTATATTGGGTGTACAAAAGAGTTCCGGGTGGATGATCAATTCTTTATTCATTATGTGGATACGAAGAAAGGTCAGGCAGTGCATAAGCGGACCCTCTCCAGATGTGTTGTGCTCTGCATGAAGATCTGCTCTGCACTGGCCAAAAATGCAACCACCTGAAGGTTTGCATGCTCATTTTAACCGAGCTACAGCTGTGACCACAATGTTAGCAAGTGGAGTTCCAGTTCTTGACATCTGCTAGGGGGCTTTGTGGGCTTCTATGCCCACATTTACCAAACACTACTGCCTGGATAGTCAGGTCCGTAGGGATGGGTACTTTGCCAGTTCAGTCCAGAAGGACTTGCTAGTATGATCTTGGTTCACAGGACCACCTCTGGGAATAGTATTGCTTGAGTGTACATTCAAAGGTAGGGAATCCGCAACTAGAAGTCTTTATCAGATGAACAAGTTACTTACCTTTGGTAGCACCTTACATGATAGAGACTTATTCTAATTGCAGATTCCTTACCGACCCACCCATCCTCCCTGCTCTTCGAACGGATTTCAGGGTACAGGGACTCCCCTTTCAGGGCTTTAGTTTTGACCCACCAGTAATCACTTTTCTTCATAGCTGTGCGTTTCTGGCGTGGAAAGTTGTGAAAAGAAACTGACGTCCATGCACTGGGGTGGCACCTATATTGTACCCGCAACATCATATCCGGCGCAGACAACGACGGGGGCAGATCTGATTGACAAAACTTAACAGTGCACAGGGAGACTGCTCAGAAAATTCTCCAGATCCTGTCTGAAGCCTGGGGGAAATTCAAAGGTAAAGAATCTACAACTAGATTATGTCTCTACCAGATAAGCAGTTACCACAGGTAAGTAACTTGTTCTTCCCTCCTCCGTTTGGACCACAATTAGCAATAGCATACTACAAACCTACCCCGCTTGTACAAAATGCCCTTCCTTTGTCATTAGGTTTGTTTTTCGTAAATGTACATGCATACATATTCAGTGTAACTGCCGAAACCTTCATCTAGCGGATTGGATGTTTAAAAGATCCCTATAGTAAGAAATCTACGTAGAACACAGTTATCCCAGATGGTTTTCTTGGTAAGTGTCAAGGCATCCATCTAGACATTTTAGATCAAAGTTTAACATGGCGATAGTATGGCCTTCAGAAGACCTTTAGACCTCAACATTTCGGACTGAGACTTGGACAGTATTTATTAGAGGGCAGCAGATTCAGTCACACGAAATTAGGTAGATTTAATGGTTAGGACAAAGTCTATGACATGAAAATCTTGCTTGCTGGAACTCCACAATATAATAAATAGAAGTATGATCAAAATTCCTTCTCAGAAAGCTAACCGAGGCGGAAATATTTCCCAGTGAGATAGGTAGTATTATAGTGACATTATAATCAATTTGTATTTTCATAAACCATACTTAAACCTCACTAAATCCGACAGAGTAAAAATGAAGGCATGTATTGCCTCGTTCGAAAATGCACTCTGCAGCATTGTAATTTCCGCTAAATACAAAAACATTTAGGTTGCCTGGGGTTCCTTAATGGATTAATGTCAGACTCCTATTTTTATATAATGAAAGCAAAGAGATCTGCATTATAATTGTCAATTTTAAAAGGCCAAAACATTTAGTACTGCTTATAAATGGAAAGGGGCGCAAATGTATTTCAATAGCTAATGGCCTGGTAGAAGAAACATTCCATATGTGCAAATATATTTTTATAGCAAAAATACAAACAGGCACAATCGGAACATATAGAAAAGACGAAGCTTAGCCACTGCAGCATAAAAGAAAAGTTTTCTAAAAAAGTACAGAGCACAAGTGACTTAGTGGAAGCACGTGTGCATTCGTTTCACACACATAGGTGCAAGCTTCACTCGGTGAGCTGGTGCATGCTGTGAATGCCTGTCCTGAGAAGAGGTATCCACAGTTCAAGAATCCTCTGACAACAGGCAGCATAGGCCCCAGGTCGAGCTGCCAGTTCTAAGATTGTATACTTTGGTAGCTTACCTCACACTTAAAGCAGGCATAGTATAAATGTTTTAATTGCAAGATTTCCTTGACTCACGCACACACAATACGCACAGCAGCAGCAGAAATAAACGTGTACAGTGCAAACACAGACTGTCTACAGCCCTGGCCAGGACCGTCTATAGCGCTTACGGCGCCCCATGACCACCGCCTCAGATGCTCCTCTTCTCTCCATAGCCCTATCTCGCATACATTTCATTTGTTTTAAAGCTTTGGTAAAGGCTCGTTTTACTAATCCATTCAGCTAACCACATAAAATACAATCTGTTCTTTGCAGCAAGCATATTAATCCTCTGTGGTACTTTATGGCGAGTCAAAGCTACCACAAGACAAAACTCTGATCTCTCCCTCTCTTACAGGAACATTAATCGCAAGAGCTACCTTGTCATATTTTTTTATTGCTGCCTGAAAGCTAGATGTACACGGAACTCTGCAGCAGGTGCTTTTAAATCGTAAGTTATTGCTAAATGCAAGGTCCCCCTGAAGTCAGTGCCACCCCTTCTGGTCCGCTCCCAGTGCGGCTGCACTAGTCGCACTGCCCCAAAGCCGGCCCTGGCAATGGAAGGATGGTCTTTAATCACACAAGGCAGGTAAAACAAAGTCTGTCTTGCAAGCTTCTCTCACCTGTAGCACAAGCAATACATTCATACACCGGGAAAGCGTCTCTAACACCGAGTACACTGGCAAATTTTCCAGCCCACCAGGTAAACTACAAGGTCTCACAGTGACACAGTTTAGTACCGGGCATTGACGCTTGTCCTGCGGAAAAGCATCCACATTGCAAGTTCCTTTCATGCTCTGCTTGTGCAGAAAATGTGCCTGTATTTCAAGCTTCACTCACAGACCGAGCAGGCACAGTGGTGGGAGCCACAGTGAGAGCTTTCTCCGTATACAGAGCAGGTACAGTCCAAGCACCTGCACTGCAGACTTGTATACTAAACTGTGGGGGTACAGAAGCAGCCTACACAGGATCTCTCTCTTCTTTCTCCTCCCCCGACCCTATTTGTAAATATTTGTCCGAAGGAGACAGTGGTGCTCGAACAATGTTCAGAGTGGGTGTGCTGCCACCAGTGTGAACTCACAGAAGTGACAGGGAATGTGAAAAAGCAAAGTATTTCACAAAGAACAAGTGTGGCAAATTTAGCCACACCCATTCAGCAGGAAAGTGGTGAAGTTGTGGTATATAGCCACTGACGCATTTTCGAGCGAATATTTAGTAAAACATGTTGTGGTAGCCACTGTCATTTAGTCAGCAAATGTTCAATTGAAATGACCACAGAAATGACAGTTTTAATGTGTGGACTTTGGGTTTCTGCAAATATTTCACATTTGCAAGTATGTGTCATGAGATTATGATCGCTTTAAAATCTTTCTTTCCCTCACACTTCAGAATTCCAAAAATCATGTGCTTCATTTTCTCTTTCTGAACTACTGATACATTTTGAAATATAAGTTCATTTGCAGGTATGTAAATGTTGTGTGTTAGAAAAATACCTGACATCCTACAGCTTTGCCTTTCACACGCCCTGTATCCCAGCAAGATTGTCAGTTGTTTTACTTTACAAAAGCGTCTAACGTTGTAGCCAGAAAAAGAAAAGTAAACCATCTCTGCATTAAAAGAATAGGCATCAGTTTGTCATAAGAATGCCTTTGAATGTAGAAAAACTGAGACAAAGATGAAAGCAACATTTTAAGACATCTTTGCTGCTCATTCGCCCTCAAAACTCCAGCATGGTTATTATGGGGGTACTGCAGCACTCCTACTTGAGCTACCTCGTAAATAAACATATTTGCAGTACGTTTCCGTTGTCAACCAAACTGGCAATGTAGGGCATGATTGTTTATTTCCTACTCAGATGGATAACAGTGCAGACATCTGCAGTTCAAGTTTCCCTGAGATACAGGTATCGGATATAGGCAGAGTACATGTACAAGCACAGTACCAGCAGCATTGGTAGTGCCAGCTTTACTAGTACAGGATACCTGTCCAGAGGGAAAGTATCCCGTAAGAAAGATTACCTCATACAGGCAACGTGTTTTGCAGCACAAGCCTCCACTTCTCAATCTGTAGAACACAATCAACTGCTGTTCAGGCTTCTCACTTTCAGCAGATAATGAGCCAGTATTGGCAGAGCGTGCTTTCATTGGGGCAGCAGGTGCAGTGGGACCGGGACCGTGTGCCAGATTATTGCTGTACTTCACAGGTCAAAGAGCGGCCAAGGGTACCCATTTGCTTCCTTGTACCAGCACCCTTGACACACTGGCTACACCGCTCACCTAAGCTCACGCACGCACAACGCGCACAGTGGCTAGAGCAGTGTAAAGTTCTAACAGGTTAGGTAGAGCAAGCTTCGCTCGCGCTTACACTCCATGAATCTGCAGAGCGGATCTGCGTAGAGGTAGTCTCAAAATACACATAGCGGAAGCCAGCAGTAGCAAGAATGTGGGATCTGAGTTATGGGAAATATTATTTCAATTCATGTCTTTTCGTCTTTGTTTTTGAAGAGCTATATATATATAGAATATTAACTTCCTTGCCCTCATTGAATGCAAAACCTGCAAATCTCTTACTATGTTCCTCGTTGCGTTGTTGATCTCTGTATTTATAGTTATTAAGGTGCTTTGTGGTCCTAACGCAGGTCAAAGTGGATGTACTCTGCGTTTGCTGTACGTCGCCCATTTAATGCTGTATCACTGGACTGTCAAATCCTTTCCATCCTGCTAAGAGCACGACCAAGATTTATACACCAGAAAACACATTCTTCATTCAGGGTCCCATTATTGGACAATTACTCTGTACTTCTAGATATTGACGTGTCCGTTGCATCTCCCGCACCTGTGCTCATTCCACCTTTCTATGCTCCACGAATTCTGTGCCCACAAATTTTTAGCCTGACGTGGCAGAAACAGATCTCTAGCGAAATAATTTCCTGTCCCAATGTAGCGCCCAGACACATTTAGACTTTCACCTGTCCGTCTCCATCTCATGCTGCACTTTTTGAAACTTTTTTTTTCTCCGCATTGAGCAGCGAAGGTTTTGGTGTTGGCCCCTATAATCTGGATGGCAGTAAAAAGCAAGCTTTATTCAGTCTAACGCTCAGCCATTACAGCAACGAGCACGTTGACCTTACAAATAGCCAAGGCCTGTTGGCTTTGTCACTGCTTCTCTCCTGTTTTTCCCTTTAGAACATAATGTTTTTATAGAGTGTGAGTGGTAAACAGGCGAAGCATGTCCTTCCTTCCATAAACTTGTCTTCTTTTCTCACATCCATTTGTGTCCTGCCCACTCCCAGCAGACCTTTAGTTTAGTTTTTTCCATTGCTCATTTTGACTGCTTTTGATTGGGGATTAGAGGAGCAGAGCGTTTCCATGCAAACGAAAGACAATAGTTCATGATAACGTATTGAATGAACACATTTGAGGATTAAAGAAAATAATTAAGGGCTACATAATTGCATACATACAATTAAGACATGTGTTAATGAAAGGTTTCACAGGAGGATAAGCAATACAACCGGCTCATCAAATATATGCTTTGATCTCCCTTCCTCCGCCCCCCAGGTATTTTATATCGAATTTCGATTTTCTTCCATCACAGATGAACCAATTTTATGAAATTGCAGTTACATCCCAACTCTCGCAAAGGTTGCTCTTGTATGCCTGTAGCTGCGGTGGGTGGCACGTGAAAAAAGAATTGATTTTCCTATACACCAAAGGGAACCTAAATGTATTTAAAATTGAAGAAATGTTTTTTTGCCTTTTTTTTTTTTTAAATCTCCAGGTAGTTTCTTTTGCCGTTTTTTGAAAACGTAGGGATTACAGAATAAACCTCTCTTGTTGCCATCCGATCTTCCTGTGCACCATCTCTAATTGATGTATAGGGGTATTCGAGCGGCAGACTTTCCCCCCTGAGCCTTATTTGCCATTTCCACTAGTAATTTGTATCCACTTTTCTCCGCAGCTCGAAGGTCCGTGCGTTCTGCAGATTCAAAAAATCCGCAATGTTTCTGCCCCAAAGGATAACGAGGAATCGCAGGCAGCCCCAAGAATGCTGCGGCTGCAGATGACTGACGGCCACACAACCTGTACCGCAGTGGAATTTAACTACTTGTCCAAATTAAGGTTAGCGTCTTTCTTTTTCTAGTTGTTTTCGTATTAACCTGTTTATTCATTAATTGCCTGATGGAGATTGTGATTACTATGTCAGACAAATAAATCTGTTGGTCGCTCATACATGACTCATCTCACGTATTATCCCGCGGGTAATATGTTGGGTTCCAATTATCTGCCCATTGCAAGGCGTTCCTAAAGATGGCATTGAGATGTGTACCCACGGGTTAAAAGTGCCTTTGCCTGTGAACATAATACAGAAAGCAAAATGATAACCCCCTGGGGGAGTAGAAATTAATAGCAATCCAAAAGGGAGGAATACACCCTTGCGAGATGTGGAAGCCCAGGAGTTAAAACAAGAAAGAATAGACATCAATATGTCAGAGTACTCAAAGTGCACACAGAATGGCATACTGCTTTCAATCTCTTTTGTGTGTTTTACCTGTATTTCTGAAATCTGTAGATTCTATCTGATACAAAGAGGAAAAATAATAACTGCTGGTTGAGGTGTCTTTGTTAAAAAAAAAAAAAAAAACTTGTAAGTGATACTAGATATGGCAACACACATATATTACAACTGCCTGGACTAACATAGGTGGCGATTGAGATGAAGCCCATTCTGACTCAAGTGAGGATTCATTCACAACAATATTTGTTAAAATAATCCAGTAATCCTGCAGGTGTCATGTTGCAATAGCAGCTTTCCAGGCCTGAAAAACACTACATCTTAAACCCTTCTCCGCTCCCACCTTTTCCTGTTTCCCCATCCTGCCTGCCCACAGATATTACCTGCATTTCACAGTACGCAACAAACATTTTCCCCTTTGGCCGTGTCTGCGACCGTAGGGTGTTCATCAAGGTTGTTTCAGGTCATCTGCAGAGATCAGGGGGGCCAGTCTTCCCTAGATTGACGACTGGCTGTTGAAGGTGAGCTCCCCCCAAGTAGTTGTCTTCCACCTCCAGACTATGATAGACCTCCTGCAGTCATTGGGGTTCACTGTCCGCTTGCTGGCAAAATCACACACCTGATCGGTTGTCAGAGACTCCCTTTCGTAGGAGCTGTTCTGGACAATGTGCAGTTTTGGACTTATCCTCCTGAAAGGCGAGCCCAGAATGTTCAGGCTATGATGCCAATGTTTCAGCCTCCATCCTGGATTGTGGCAAGACTAACACTGATGTTTCTGGGCCTCATTGCCTCCTAAATCCTGCTTGTGATGCATGCCCACTGGCATATGCTACCTCAGCAGTGAGACATGAAGCTCCAGTGAGCGTGGCATTGGGTAATCTCTCCAACATAGTCCATATTTCAGAGGGCACTACATAAGACCTGTAGTGGTAGCTAACAAACCATGATTGAGTCAGCGGCAGACCTCTCTCCCTTCCTCAGTCAGATTTGACAGTAGTGACAGATGCATCACTCCTGGGATGGGATGGCTGTCTGGGAGAGGTGGAAATAGAGGACTCTGGTCTCCAACAGAATCAGGACTTGTTGGGCCTTTGAGCGATCCAATTGAAAGCCTTTATACCCTCCATCAAAGGAAGGGTAGTGCAGGTGTTTACTGACAACACCATTGCCATGTGGTATTGTAGCAAACACGTGGGTGAGGTTGTGGACTGTCTGTCTACCCTATGACTCGGGACATGGCTGGAACGCTGGGGCATGTTCTTGGTGGCTCAGTACCTGGCGGACTCTCTGAATGCCAGAGGGGACAAACTCAGCCAATCACAAATGTGTCTCCAACCAGCTTGAAGAATCTGATATCCTGACCTGCTGAGCATGTCCACTGTTACTCTGATCAGACTGCCCCTTCTGGAGGATTGTCTTTTGCAGCAGCAGGGGAGGGTGCTTTACCTGAACCTGTCAATGCTTAGCTTCATGAGTGAAGATTAAGCGGGAACAGTTGACAGCTTTTGACAATCTGCCTGAAGTCTGTAATGCAATCATGGTAGCTCGGCATCCCTCCACCATGAAGGTACATGCCTGCTTTAGGAGCAAGTTAATAACATGGTGTACAGACAAGTAGGTTGACCCCTTAATTACTGCGCTTTCTCAAGTTCTAATGTATATCCTTACCCCAGACCAGCAGGGCTTTGCACTGTGCACATTTAAGGGTTATCTACTAGCTCTGCTTTTCTGTGGCTGCCAGATCAGCCTTCACTTTTCAAGTCCCCTGTTGTAAATAGGTTCCGTAAAGGTCTACAGCACACATTCCCTCCAGCTCCCTTTATTATTCCTCAATTGGATCTTAGTTTGGTTCTTACTTTGCTTAAGTGTTTCCCCTTTGAGCCGCTTCATAAGTGCCCTCTCAGGCACATTTACCATCAAGACGGCTTTTCTGGTGGCAATACCATCTGCCCAGAGGGTTAGTGAACTGCAGGTGATGTCATTTCGGCCTCCATACATCTGTTCTTACCCATACAAAAAGGGTCATTCAGACTCGAGCATCCCGAAGGTAGTCACCCCATTCCATGTAGGCCAGTCCATCACGTGCCTACCTTTTATACTTCATCTAATCCCTCTAATGAAGAGAAGAGACTCCACTGGCTGAGCCCAAAAAGAGTATTGCCATTGTACCTTGACAGCACACAACCGTTCTGGGTGGATGATCAACTTTTTGTGTGGTATATCGGAGCCAAGAAAAGAAAGGCCATGCAAAAACAACCCCTCTCCCGATCAATTTTACTTTGCATTAAGATCTGCTACACATTGGCCAAGATGCTACCCACTGAAGGTTTGCATGCTCATTCCACCAGTGCAAAGGCTGCGGACAATACGTTAGCATGCAGAGTCTGTCAGGCAGTAACATGGGCTTCACTGCACACGTTCACCAAGTGCTACTGCCTGGACAGTCAGTCCTGTTGGGATGGACACTTTTCCCCTTCGGTCCTGCAGGACTTGCTAGTATAAATCAATTTCTCAGACCCTCTTCTAGGGAGGTACTGCTTGGGTATCTATTGTGAGGTAAGGAATCTGCTTCTAGAAGTCTCTATCAAATGAACAGGTTACTTATCTTCTGTAGCGCCTTATCTGATAGAGACTCTATCTAGCCACAGATTACTTAATGACCCACCCATCCTCCCACTCTGCGAGCAGATGTTTAGGTACACGGATGCTCCCTTTTCAGGGCTCTGTTTTCATTTTCATACACCAGTGGTCAGTATTGGGTGTGGCCCCTGGAATGGAAAGTCAAGAAAAGAAACTGACATCAGCTTGCTAGGGTGGCACCTGTAGAGGTACCATGCACATCACTTATGGTGCGGATGACACCACACAGAGCCAAACAAGGCCACCTACCCACGTCCTGTGGTACTGCTCACAAAAACAATTCTGGATCCATTCTGATGCCTGGTGATTATTCTAAGGTAAGGAATCTGCAGCTGGATAGTTTCTACCAGTTAAGACGTTAGAAAAGGTAAGTAACTTGTTTGTTTGGCTAAGATAAGGCTGCCCAGAGCAATCCACTTTAAGATTGCAGCAAGACAGGTGGTTGTGTTCATTAGATTATAGGTGGGCTTGAAGGGGGGACTTTAGAAATAAAGAAATTCGAGTGATGTGTGAAAGGAGAACCCAACTGTGGGCATAATGATCCTAAATCAATGGTGTGCAAAGAGAATAAGAGAGGCCCTATGCACAAGCTTTGGTACACTTCCATTGACTGTATCACTGCCAAAATCGTGTGGAAGAGGACAACAAAAGATAAGTTCAGTACTCCTCTTAACATGAGTTCCAACCCATGGGCTGTGCTAATCTGAAATATTCTAGAAATACATCATACTCAATGCAAGTCTGCTATAGAGAACTAAAGGCTTTGTCTAGTATGATTCCAAACAAGAAGTCATAAATTGTGTCCAATTACAATTCGCAAATTGCAGTTTCTTATTTCCAATGTACTAAAATGGATTTGGCAACAGTGGGTGTAATTTGCACCCCAACTTCTACTGAATGCATAGGTATTTTGAGAGCAACCTATATAGTAATAGGTTGGTTTGCAAAAGCCAGAATTGTATTGAGTAGCAATGTGACCTACCTCATCACTATATTGCAACCTGTTACGATTGGCCACAATTACAGGGATGATGGCCTGCTGGGTTCAGCAGATCACCATGTTTGTGATTGCTTTTAAACAAAGCAATCAGTTTTGTGAATGGCTTACCTCCTCCTTTGAACTGGTGGTAAAATATTAATGTTTTGCCACTAGAATTCAGTCGCAAAACGTTAATACATAACGTATGGAATCAGTATTCGGACACAATGCCCTTTACAAATAGGGATTCCCAAAGCTATCCTAAACCATTTAATGATTCGGAAAACCTTTTCTGAATCATTAAATGGGTTCAGTTAATTTGAAAAATAGTTTTAGCAGTCGCATACCTTCCTATTTACTGAATCTGAGGTTTGTGAACCCTAGAACTCTTTGTACATCAGGCCCTAAGTTTTTATTAAAAGGATTTGAGCCCCTCATTCACACAAGGTGACATACTTCTTCATAATGATAGCTCCTATCCATCATTCAAGTTTCAGGAACTGATGCTCAGCTTTTTTGAGCAGCGTTTGATGGATTTTGAAGCCCTTCCTGGGAAGATAGCTTTTTTGTTTTAAAACTGTGTTCATAAAAACATGCAGCAATAAAAACATCAAATTAGATGAACTATAGATGAATTATAGAGAAAGGGGTAATGTGGTAGGAAATGGTTGAAAAAATACAAGAGGGGGAGAAAGTGAAGAAAAATAAATATGACATTAAGAGAAACGTTTGTTGTGCGTTGTTTAAAAATACAGTGTGATTGGGCTTTAAAGTTAAGAATGATCTGGTGTGCTACTGTAGTTCTTCTCACCCAGGCACTTCCTATGCTGATAGACATGCTTTAAGATCACACACCAAACTCTTACATATCGACTGAAGTGGAACCAAGATTCCTAAAGTCTGTCATCAAAGGTTACAATTATGTTCAAATACAATTGAGACATTTAACATGTCACATGACATCATTACATTTGAGTGCCCTAAAGTTGACTGCAGGCCTCGAAAAATCATAACATTTTTACTAGTCCTGCAGATCAAGTAACTTTAAAAAAATCTACTTGACGTAACTGTAATGTACTTCATCCGTAAATAGGTCTTAAATTGAGTGATCCTAGGCAAATAGTTTACAGACGCCTTTTTCTTCATTTTCACATATGATTACACATTCAGATATGTGTGCTCAGCATTTCTGCAGTACAAAAAACCTCTTTTGTTTGATTAAGTAGACTAAAGTTTGCTGCATGCATCACAAGAATCTAGCCCACATATAGGGGACACATGACCCATGACTTATTTTAGTTTACTAACAGCATTGCCATCAGGGCAGGGGTTTTTCCCAGTTATTTTAACCACTCAGGCCCATATTCATGAAAAGTGGCACTGAACCTAGTGCAGCGCTACTTATCTTGTGCCCCCCCAACGCCACCATGTGTGTGCCGCAGCATGGCAGTAGTCAGGTGGACTAGCATCATAATTTGTGACGCTAGTCCAGCGCTCTGCAGGACTAACGTAAATAATTGCGCTAATCCTGCAAAGCACCCAGAGGCCCATTGAACAAAATGGAAGCCTCTTTTTAATGCCTGCATATAGCAGGCATTTAAAAAATGCTGATAAAAATGGCGCAAAGTAATCTTATAGATTACTTTGCGCCATTTTTATGGACCCTCTGAGTGCCGGAACGCCCTCCTTGCATACATTATGCCTGGCACAGGCATAATATGGCACAAGGAGTTATAAAGTGGCGCAATGCAAGCATTGCGCTACTTTGTAAAAATGGCACAATGCAAGCATTTGCGCTACTTTGTAAATATGGTGCAATGCAAGCATTGCACCACTTTGTAAATATGGCACAGCCTTTTTGCCCTTCCAACACCACAATAGCGTTGAGCCATTGGAATGACGCTAGGTCACCATAAAATCTGGGCTTCAATTTTAATACATTTATTACTAAACACTTATATGGTAATATATTGTCATCTAAACACAGTAAATTTCCAAGAAATGTCCCAAAACCTCTTCACTAACCTGCAGCTTTACTGACAAAACTATATAGTGTATTAACAATCTATAAAATTGGGTTTCAGCAAACATTTACTTTGCACATCAACACACAAAGTATTCTGATTTGTTTTCATCCTAGTAAAATATTTTTTTTGTTACACAGAAATATAAAAATGGGCTTTCACGACTACTGAAATATATTTTGAAGTGTTTGTACAGTTGACCTAGTCATTTAAATGTTGTGTGTTAGGAAAAAACTGACACCCTATATCCTTCTATTATACATTCTAAACAGCAGGTCCCACAGTTCACCTTACAAAGTCCTGGAATTCTGCAGTCAGAAGGAAAATTAATAGTAACAAAAACTGACTTTTGACCTCTGTCTGTGAACACAGAGCAAATGTGACATAAGAACAAGATTTAAAGATATCTTTTATTGCTCCTCCACTTTTCATCTGAACAGTACACCTGTTCTTTGTCAACTCGCCTGAAGGGACAAGTAAGTCCTAAAAAATAGCTGGACCTGATCAAATAAGACTTGCCATAGTGAGTGGCCCAGTAGATTTTTTGAGCACTGGGCTGTTAAACCAAGTCATTGAAAAAAGGTGATGTAAGGATTCTAACTGGAAAAGTGCATGTCTTTCTTCTTCCGTTCATTTTTATAATCCTAGATGTCGGGGAGCTGGGCATGAATGTTGGAGGAAGAGTAAAGGGAACTGATAGGGCCCAGGGAATCATAGAGGACATGTTGCAGAATGTAACTAGCTGCTCAAATAAATGAAAAGAATTTGAGCATGGGATGCAGTGCTCTGTCGTATTATCAAAAGGGACAACATTCACGTGAAGCTCATTCAGAAAACATTTTTATAATCAGGCAATATAATTTTCTTAGCCCATGAATTAATCAATTAATGAAATATATCCTTTGGATAGTAATAGTTCAGTCAGTAATTATGTGCCATGCAACCAGTACTAGATATATCCAACATAATTTATTCTGTGTTCCCACATTATTAAAACAATTTGTGAAAAAAAACATTGAAAAATAGAACAAAATCAAAAAGGTGCTCCCCAAGTGCAAACAGACACCACAGAAGCATGTAGCCTGATTCACAGACTGAACTTTGTAGTGTGTTTTGTAGTACTACAAAATGCAATTCAGCAATTACGTGCAGGTGTACATCTCCCCATTCCTTATACTTATGTGAGTGGAGTTCTCAGCTGAGATTGCAGAATCTCCAGGTGCAGAGAACTCTGCACACATAAGTATGGGAAATGCAGAGACTTAAAACTCTGCATGTGGTTTCTCAGTACTTAAAAGGAGTAAACTTACATAAAAGTATGTTTACCTTTTGAATCAGGCGCTCAAGTGTAACAATAGATCACTTTGGAACCATGCTGGCAATTAAGTATAGATTTCCTCTCCTTAGCTCCACATCTACATATCCTCAAGCAACGTAGATTTGGTTTAAGAATAGTAATTCTTGAAGATTTAGCCATCTTCAGAGTACACAAGGCGTGCCACAAACTGCCGTACTACCACTGAAAACTGTCCTGCATGCTTCGGACAGACTTGTCATCAAACAATAAATTTGATCATTTTACACCAATCTTCACCAAGTTTAATTTTCTTATTATTGAGGTGAGGATAAAATTAAATCTTTACTCCCTGGCCTACAAAGCTGTTCACTCTGTTGCATCTCTCCTCCCTGCCTCTCCACCCTGCTCAAATTGTTGCAAGGCACCAGTATTCTGAGAAGCAAAAAGAACCACCTTATTGGGCCACATTGTATCAAAATCACTTTGGATCATCATCAGGCCTCCTCAGGAACTTTCTCCCTTTTGTGTCATTCTCCTCCTATAGACCTGAGAGCCAAAAAAGCTCTTCTACCATTCTTAGAAAATCTGAGTTGCATCTGTTTAAACTATACTGGACTCATTAAGCCTGATATTGCTCTTTCAATGTAAGCATGCTTTCTTCTCGTTATGGACTCCCCCCTTGACTTCCCTCCTCCTCACCCTTCTCTTTACTCCATCACTTCTTCTCAACATTTATTTCCTCCTCAACTTCCCCCCAGTTTTGCCTTCTATTCCCTCCTTTCCATTCTTTCTCTCTCTTCTCTATTTCTCTTTTTTTCTCCATTAATTCTTTTTCTACCTTCCTTTTAGTCATTTGACTCTCCCTCCTCTCTGCACCACCCTTCTCTGTAGTCAGTCTCAAACCGGGCTTTTACCTTTCTTTGCTCCCCTTGACTCCTCCCTGCCTTTATCCCTGTCCTTGCGACGTCCATTCTCTTTCCCCTTCCTTTTCACCTTTGAATACACCCCCCCCGCATGCATTGCTTCCCTTTCCTATTTCCCTATCTATTTCCATATCCACCTTTCCCTCCCCTCTTCTTTCACTCTGAGTCCTTTGCAATTGCCCTCCTCCTCACCATTTCTCCTTCAATTCCACTTTACTTCCCCCTTAACGTCTTCCTCCTTTTATTTCCCTCTCTGCACCTGGCATATTGTGCCTAAGGTCTATCTAGGCCCCAATTCCTTTTTAGCTCATTATTATAGCCATTTTCTCCGTACTGGACACTGGACATTACATGTTCCCTGTTTATGCAGAATCATTCTCAGCCAACGTCCGAAGCATATTTACATTGGTGTCTGTCATCTAGAAAGGACATTCCAATCTCTGATAGGATTTAGGCTAAAAGGACTATCATTTGCCCACTTGGTATTGAGGTATTTTGCCCATATCACCACCCGTGATTCTGACAGAGGCGATCTCATTTACTGCCAGCTCACTTCATACTTCGCAGATGACACATCTTATCTGAAACCTGCAGCTGATACAGCCCAGTCCTGGAGGAAGACTGATTGGCTGTTACTGCAGTGGGTGCTTGCCCTTCGCGGGAAACATTTTCTTTATGCCTCCGCCGACAAAGACAAACTTTACTGTTAACAAGGTATGCAGTGCGTCCCATCTCCCTAAGAAACTCTAGAATGCAAGTTTCTTTGCCTTTCATGTTCTCAGTTCATAATGCATAGAAATAAGCAATAAGGTGTTAGCTTCCAGATACGATTTTTAATGACAATTTAACAATGATGGAAATGTTCATTTTATTCTTGTTTCAAGAAATGTGTCTCCTTGATGTTTTTATAATATTGTGTGTAGTTGTTTTAGATGTACTAAGAGACAAATTTGTTCTATACTAATAAATATTTCAACATTAAAGCATTTCATTCTTCTTAGTATATTGTGTGTATGCTATGAATAATGACATGAGGTCGCTGCTGTTTTCATGGTGTCCCTGATCTCTTCATGGGATTGTTAGTAACCCAAAGCAATAATTATGTGTCAGTTATACAGTGCATAGTGTCTTGTGGAGCTACAATGAGTTCACACTCAGTGCTGGTATATTGAACTAAGTTCACTAGTAACACCCGTGAGTGGGAGGGGACCCTTTGTAAAGTTACGTCAAAGTCGTAGTATACACAACACCTCCTCCCTTCACCCCTTGATCTTATGTATTCAATATTAGTTCCATGGCTTGTTTCAATGTTGCTCCATGTTACCTTCACAACCATTGCCACTATAATTTTTCATAAAGAATTTTTATAGCTCTCAGAGCTATATTAATCTGTTAAATAAACACGTAATACATAGATGTTGAAATAAGAGTAGTAGATTCTGAAGATGTACATACCTCCAGTGAATAGATTGTAGGAAGGATATCCTAGTTTCGAAGATAATACTTTTTAAGAATCTTGCATGTAGTGTGCACCAACAGTTTTTGGGAGGAAGAATTGACCTAAAAAGATAAATTAACGTTTTTAAAGATTCTGGATCACTAAGGCAACTGCAAATAAAATCAATAAACTGAACAACGTCTATAGATATCAAAGAAGAAATGCCCAATTCCAAGGCGTGTGGGACAGCAGAGTTGGATGGAACAACAAATTGCTTATACATGTAGTCTCAGGAGTTTTTTTGTATAATATAGCAGAAACATACAATATGGAGCTAGTTTACAAATTCCAAACCTAATAGTCGGACCAACGGCACGTCATCTATATTTACTGGAGAAACACTTAATTGTATTTACTTAGCTCTTAGTTCTGGAGTCTAGCTCGGCAAAATGACAAGTCAGTCCTACTTATAACTACCCCAAACTATGGTGTTAGTAACATATTCGATAGAAAGCCCTTAACTTGCTGAAGTAAAAGCAGATTTAAACAGCCAAAGGACATCATTTTAGTTTTGGACATGTTTATCTTGAAGGTATTAAGTTTATTGTAATCTTTCGGCCGCTGAAGATAGCATTGCCACCTATCTGTGGCATTGATAAAATGATCAACTCATCAACCCATGCTAAATTACTGATCATTGAATTGCCCCTTTTAAGAGTGTCTGTCTCCGTACGACAAAAATGCTGGCAAATCAGCTATGTATAGTGAGAATAACAACAGTGCCAAAATGAACCCGCATTTGAGACCATTGAAGTTTTGTAGAAAGACCCTTGTCGTTTGACAGATTAACTCGTATTTTTTTATATTTATTTATTAGTTTTTGTAACAACTGTTGTACAAACACAAAACGGTAGGGCAGGAACAGCAATATCCTGTGAGTAGAGTCATCGGTATAAATATAACAAAGTTAGAGCTATACAACAATATAAAATATGCATCCACAGTAAAAAAAAAAAAGAAAAAGAGAATAGGAGGGGAGGGGGAAGAGAATGGAGGAGGGAAATCAGAAGGGAGGAAGAGGGAGGATCGGGAAATGGGTTGCACTCATCTTAAATGCTACAGTATCAGATGGACATAGTAACAGAGGCCGAGCACCACCAGAAAATATGTAACAGTATTGCATATCCATTGTCATAAGCACAGTTTTACTTAACAGTTCAGGAGGACGTACGTGTTGACGATTCTACTGCGATCCCAGTTAAATAGGACATTAATGGGAACCAGCTATCCTGAGGGCGGAAGCCAGCCGGCATAAGGTCCCAGTAATCCTGTAATTGTTCTTGGCAGTATGTTGCATCTCGCTGCCAGTCCGTCTTGAGCGACAGTCTGCGGCTCCCCCAGTACAAGACACATGTCATTTTGTCAGAAGGAGCAGCATCGCCACCAGCCTGCATCCATCATCTGGTGCAGCCTTAACATAGCCCATCAAAGCAATCACCTGGGAACATTCAATATAGTGTCCAACTGTAGCCTTAATAGTGTCAGAGACCCCTGCCCAGTATTTCTGTACTCTGGGACAGCTCCAAGCAAGAAGGAGAAAGTCTGCACAGGGCGATGCGCAGTGTATACGGCATGCATCTTTACACAGTCCTGTGGTAAGTAGCCATGCAGGGGGGTTAGTACAGTCTGTGTAGGAATTTAAGGTGAAGCAAACTCAGCCTATAATTGGGAGAGAGAGCTCGTGATTGTGTACAACAGTACCTCCATTGATTATCTGTAATCGGAGAGGCCAGATTATCAGCCCATTTCATCTGAGCCCAGGCTCAGTAATACGAGTGCCATCGCTTGTAATGTGAGATACAATTTTGTGAATAAGCAACTTAAAGAGGGCATTGTGAGCATCATCTCTAATGCCTGTAGTGTCTCTGGGGCTTGTGGAAAGGAACTATATTGCGCACGCATTGCAGCGCACAGCTGATGATAGGTGAGTTTCTGTAACAGGATGTCAGTTGGCCCTTCTAGGGCCTGCCGTGGTTCTATGAAGGTACTGTCTGGATATATCGCTCCCATAGTGGTCGTAGGTAAGGTTCAGAGTCTAATGCGGGTGCTGGTATCTTCAGTTATGGGCAGAGATGGGTTACTCAGCAGGGGCACTGATAGGGTGTACAGATGCTCAACTGAGGCTCTATGTCGGAGGTCATTCTAGGCTCACACAGTGCAAGTCACAGTATTAGTTTGGGCCCTCGGACGGCGAGGTGGGAGGTATGTGCCATACTCAACGGACATGGATGTACATGATCGTGTTCTGGAGCAGTGTGGGATTGGTACTGTATGGAATGTATCCAGAAATTTGGAAACTGGGCCTGCACACAGTTGTTATGAAGATCCATATTGGGGGCTCCAAGTCCCCCCTGCTCGAAAGGGTGCACAAGCAGTTCCCATGTAGCTCTAGAGGGCCTGGCCGCCCAAGCAAGTGAGACAAAAAAGCAGTCACTGGTGGAAGGAAAGTGAAAAAGGAATTGGAAGATTCACAAATAAATACATACATTTGAGAAGTACCACCATTTTAGAAATAGCTAATCGGCCTGTCAAGGAAAGCAGCAGTCGGTTTCACTTCTCCAGGTGGTCTTTCAGCAAAGTGAGTGCTCGTCCATAGGTCTCTACTCAACAAGATACCTTGATAGCAGACTGGTTCACCGGCTCAACACAGTGGGAACTCTAAGGTATACTCAGCATTCGACTCAGTAAAAGGATATATAATGGATTTATCCCAATTAATCATAGTGCCAAAAAGGCCTCCATAGCAGATGAATTCCCGAATTAGAGCATCCAGATTGTCTCACGGGTTACTAACATAGAGCATGCCATTGTCACCAAACATGGAGACAAGTACAGCTTTAAGTGTAAAAGCCAGAATCCTATGAGAATTATGCTGGCGTAGTGTTTCTGCAAGGGGCTCCATAACTATTGCAAATAAAATCCTCGAGATGGGTTATCCCTGGAGGGTGCCCCTCATCACTGAGAAAAGAGTCAGAGATCACACCATTAATGCACAAGCGGGTCATTGGTTGTTCATACAAGAGGCCAGTTAAGCAAAGAAATGTAGGGTTTAGGCCAAGAAGAGCCAATAGAGCAGTCAGGAGAGGCCATTCGAGCGAGTCAAACGCCTTTGTGGCATCCAGGAAAACAGCAGCAGCCCCACAGGTCGGGCTGGTCATCTGTGCGACTGCAAAGAAAGTTTGTAAATTGTGGTTCATGAATGTGCGTGGTACGACTTGTACAGGTTAGGATGAGAAATTAGTGGTTGGGGTGGCAGTAAGCGGGAGGCCGTCAACTTTGCAAGTACCTTGTTATCATGGTATTCACCAATCCAACCTGCGTGCAGATGTGGGTTAGTAGCATCAGTAAGATGTAATTCCAGGAGCATGCATGTATCTATATTGTGACACTGCAAATATGCAGAGACCTGTCTGGCTTTTCGTGCATTATTCAACCCTCTAACGTTCTAAGTTAAGCATTTAATTGTATGCATCTAGGAGTGCAATATTGCAGTAACAGCACTGGACACATTTCCATCTGAGCCAGGCCACAGTGACCTCAGAGTTGCAGTGAGTGCAGAAGGGAAAGGTAATTAACAACAATGCTAATAAAGGCATCTAACAGTGCACAAAAACCTACATATCTACCCATCTCCGACGTCTGCCCCCAATCAGGCCAAACAGGACTAACCCACCCCCCAAAACAGTATTATCAAAAGGCATAGCATGGGAATCATCCCATAAGGGCAAACTTGAGTCCCTAATGCGCCTTACCATGAGTGGAAAGTTTTGGGGCCGAAGAGGACTGTCACCAGTAGGTCATTAAGTATAGGAGCAGACTCGATAAGAAGAGGCTCCTTGACCAAAACATCTGCAAAGAAGTGGATGTCATTAGTCATTGTCACTTAGCTGACCATTCATGCATTTTGATTCTCAGGCTTGTTTATTTCTGCGGCAAGTGGTAAGGGCTTGACAAAATTGGTGGCAAACTTTGGATCAGTGAAGAAGTGGGTCTGACCCTGATGGAGGATCCTCAACTTGGCAACTGGATCAGTGAGTAAGAGGCAGCAGTTCTCTGCAAAGAACGCTTGATTGGTGCAAAATCACACCTGGCTGACTGAACGGCAAACACATAATCTGAGAAAATGGTTATTTCATTACCTTGGTATTGCAGGGGGTTCTTGTCTCTAGCCGGTCCCAGGGTGGTATCTCGATCCCTATAGTTAAGCAATCGAGCTATGATGGGTCAGGCAGGGGCACCTGGCGGGTGCCTCTGACCAAGTGCACTATGCACCCGTTCAGCCCCCAAGAGGGCAGACATGGCTTCCCCGAAAAGGGAGCGGAGAAAAGACTCGACATAGTCTTCCATTTGACCCATATCACTGGATTCCGGTATTCCAATAATGCACAAGTTATTTCACCCCACGACTGCCCGTAGTGCTGCAGCAATGAGAGGAAGGTGGCATCACGCATCCCCGCACCCACTGGGTATGGTTGCTCAGTACATTGTTGCTCCTGGAATAATCGTTCAGTCTCCAAGGCCCAGTACATGGTGAATGCGGGGAAGCCAAGTGAGGGGCCCGAATCCAGTCCCCAAGAGCGTGCTGCAGCACTCACTCCTGGCAGGCCTCACCCACGAGGCAGGCTTGCCCGGTTGCCCCTGAAAGCGCAAAATCTGAGCTGCGGGGAGGAAATTGTGGCCCCCACGTGGTGTGAATGCGGCTGCAGTCGGCGAGCGCCGATGACCTCTCGTGTTTGCAAGCCTCACGTCGAGGCAGTCATTTTACCGTCAGGCTCTCGAACACTGCCTGACAGATTAACTTGTACCCAAGTGTCTGGGTGTAATTACATCAGAAAGTTATTATTGGGTTTTCCCAAGGTATGCATAGCCAACAGATTTAAGGTCATGATGTTACCTAAAGTAGAGCAAACGATACGAAATCCCGTTTGAGAGACTTTTAGCAACCTCTTATCATGCACAAATTTGGCAAAGGGTGTGCCTTCTGAGTCCAGCAGTGCTGTAAGACACAAGTTTTTTATTTATTTTATATTGGTCTCAGGTCATAGGTTTATAAAGTGCCTGCAGAAGGAAACCGTGATTTTATTACACTGTTACTAAGGTGATGATGTAGCGCATAACTTAACGAGTTAAACACGTTCCCAGAGGGGCAGAACCACATTGTGCGTGAGATTTATGTCCAAATAACATTGATACTATATAACCTACAATATTGTGACAGAAACACCGAGAAAGCATTAGGCGTTAGCTTCTGTATTCTGACGGCCATTTCACTGGGGCGGTGAGTAATGGCTTTGCCTTGTAACTAATGAAGGCCTAAGGGGTCCCATTAGCACCTTGTTAGCGAGAAAACCCGTTTTTTATGTGCGCTCTTAAAAACTGCACGAGAGCGCACGGTCACATTTCCTACTCTGAAAAGGAGCTGGTTGTGGGTCGGAAGGCCTACGACCAGACGTCCGGCTTGGTGTACCTGATTGCTCATCGAACAGATGCCACATTGAGCACAAATGGAAACGAGAGTGGCTGACAGCTATGCCCTGTTGAAAAATGGCTGCAAAGTTTTACCTGTGTATTTTACGTTTCTGACTTTGTGGTTCATTAAAGTGGCGTTTACAGTGATCGGTTTTATTGTTTGAGTTGGAAATGAAACCAGCAATTGTTCTTGTACGGCTCTTCGCATCACTTAAGTACCATTTCTTTCAACGCTGTTTATCGAATCAGAAGTCCTACAGAGCCTAAGGCGGCAGAGAATAATGCCATGCTTTGTGATTGCCAGCTAGCCGCAGGTGAAATAATAGTTTTGCTCAATCAATTTTACGAAAGAAACTGCGCATGGGTGGACATCAGACTGCTTATAGAACAGCATAACGGATCTGGTGTTAAGTGTTCAGCACCGGTCACTTTGCCTTTTAATGCTGTGCTTCAGAAAATGAACCAATTTCTGAAAGTGCTGTCAAGTGCATGAGTTTGTCTTCAGGGCATGTTGCTACCCTTTATATTAGTAGGTTATCTGAGTTCAGATTGTGCAGATTTTCTGCTGGGTGGAAAACCAATTCTCCGTTTGCCTTTCTTGCTCTTCGCCGATTTGTGTTTTTGGGTGCTATGAATAAAACGTCACCATGGATTATTTCATGTTAGTGGATTACTCCTCATTCGTGAAGCTGAGCAATCAAACATGCTGTCAGTACATCTTAGATTTGTGTACTTTGCTGCTAAAGTTTTGGAGTGGCGCTGCCACATGCCAGTCGTCTGGAAGCATGCTTGTTCTGTTTTAGGGGAACCCCTTTGGTAACAATAAACAATACTGAAGCCTAGGACCTCCCTGAGGTAAACTTTACGTTTTGCCTCTGCTCGAGAACTGGCCAAATTAAGAATTATGCTCACTGTTTAATGCTGATACCACCAGGATGAGCGGATGGAGCAGGTGGGTGTGGTGCCTTTCCGGGTTACAGTTCACGCTATATTACAAGTGTACAGTGTGGCGAAACGCCATCTTATTGTTCATAAAAAATAGGAGGTCGATTAGCCCTTTTCCTAGAAGCACTTGGAGTCGTCATTAGGACTATAAAATAAATGACTTACGAGACAACTAATAAGCGGACTCTGCCTAGCCAAGCTTGTTAAGAGACATCTTCTTTGGACGTGACAATTAATGAACATTTGTAAACTGTACTATGGCCAACCATGGTTTCCTGGAAGTAGAAGGCAGTTGTACAAAACAGTGTTTCCTAGAGCTAGAGGGCAGATGTTCTGGACATGATTTCCTCGAGGCAGATGTTTAGGGGTATTGGCATAAGCTGCATTCTAACAGATGTTTTTTTCAGGAAGATCAAAAGATGAGAAATCATGCTCCATGAAAGACTATTTTACAAAGACTTAGCCAGTAGTGATGACATTCTGGTTCCCAAACTGAACTTCTAAATCTGGCAACTCTGAGCAAGCCAGAGCCTTCAGATGAAAGACCGCATTCAAATGCATGGAGAATCAATTTGTTCTTAAGGGAGGACACGTGCTATATAAGACATGATGCACAGTATAAAGACCCTTTATTTGACCTTAGTGGGTAGTTGGGTCCTCTGTTAACGTCTAAAAAGTCAGTGGCATTTTAAAAATGATGAATTACGCAAATCATGCAGGGAGCACAATTCTCTACAAATTAAAGATTGTACATCAGTTATTTATTAATGCCACAAAAGGACAAATCCAAGTTCCCAACGATTATGTAAGGAAATGCCTCTTTTTGCATGTTCACTCCCACATTTTTGGAATGATGCTGAATTTTTTTAGACTCTGAGAGTGAACTGAGGCCTGCTAACCAGACCTCAGTGCCAGTGTTTTAATCCCATACAAACCACATGTCGAATTGGATGCACCCAATTGGCAAAGCCTGACTTACTTTTAAGTCCCTAGTATATGGTACCCAGGGCACGTAAGATAGAGTGTACACTCAGTGCTACAGCACTGTGTGAGCCCCCTTTGTGTGATAGGGTACAAAATGGCTACCAGCTTGCCCCTGCAGACTGGAAGGACAGTGCTTTCTCTGCTAGTTTTACTTTGCTATTCAAACCAATGGTAAAGCCCCCATATCCCTTAAGATTATATATGTATCCCCTAACAAAGGCCTATGAAGTCCTGTAGCGTGGAGCTGTATTTTAAGTGAGGCATATGTTTTCTGATATGTCTTAACAGAAACACTTCCAAATTGTCATTTTGCTGTGGGTAAAGTTGGTAGCCCTGTTGGCTATCACAGGGTGGCATCCAATCCCACCAAAGTTTTGACTAGGACTACCAAACTAAGTCATGTAAGGTACCAAATTAATCATGGCATTAAATGCGACCTGATGGCCAAGTCAAAATTAATGTCACTATTAAAGATAGGCAACTATTAGAAAGTTGCCCTTTTGTGCTCTGCTTGTCCAGTAGCCTCACAAAGGCACACACATGCAGACAGCTTTTTGACAACCTGGGGAGATGTGTGAAACTCTAAACCAAATAAGTACACTGTTCCAAACAAAGTGAACACAGGGGACTAGAAAGGACTGCAGTGAAATTGTTGTAGGAGTGCCCTCAAGCATCACATTAGGATGTCAAGCATCATCATTGGGCTAACCCCTCGCCAGACTGGCACTGCAATGTCTGACGGGCCTCCAACAGAAGGATGGAGGCTCTTCAACCAAGAAGATGATTAATCAAAGACTGCAGCCCATATTGACAGGGGAAATGAAGGAGAGACAAGAATCTAAAATTAGCTCTAATCCTCTTAATAATTTTAATAATTTCAATAGGGATTAGGCCAAGGTTAAAAACACAACTCGGAGTATACAGGAAAACGATGTTACCAATACTCCTTCAGAGCTAGAGAGGAGGCAAGTAGTTTGCTCCTAACATATGGTCGACATGTTTCGCGCCCTCACGGTCACACACGGATCCACTGGCGCTTCATCAGGACCGCTATCATTTTACTTCTCCTTGTAAAAACAAGACAATAAATGCTGGGAGGTCACTTACAGTCTGCCGATCTATTGTGTATGTCAGTCAAATGATAGGTCGCCCTGTGTCAAAAACAAAGAGACAAAATCAGAAAAAAGACAAATCTATATATGTCTAAATGACGAGACATTCATTATTGTCACAGTCAAATGGGAGCCGCACGCATGTTAATACTTGTCGTGTACTCACAAAAACAAGGTACTCAGGTAAAGAAGAAAAAGAAAACAGAAGACATTGCTTACCATCCCATGAAGGTAACGGGCATCATAGGGACGCGTAAACCTCTTACCCAAGGAGAGTATTCTACATTTGGAACAAAGAATTAGCAATGAAAAGGTATTTGCATATATCCGAAGCCACAAACTTTTTCGCACATAGTTTATGTGAGTCGTCCATTCTAGATGTCTAGAAACATATGCTTGTCATAACTCAATGGACTTTGTACATGTATTGATAATCAAAGTCGGTCAAAAAGACTGCGAGACTTAGCTAAAAGTAAAAGTCAGTCGTAGCTGTTCAAATGTTTTATATTCGTCTGTCACAAGTAAATAGAATAGCTACACAGTCATAAGAAACAGCCTTTGCAAATTTGAGCCATTAATGGTTGTGAAGACTAATGTGTAAAAACAGACCGTGGTCATCATTCAGTAGGGCTCAATGAACCACATAGTGTTGTTAACTGAGCCGGTTGTTATTAGCTGGACAAGTCGGCAACCATTAGCTCCCCAGATATTTAATACAAAATAATTCTTGGCGTGTGGTACACGGTCCCTTATTAGTATTATTTTGCCTCCATATGGTGTGTACTCGATTACTGCCGCTATTGTTATTAGATTGTAGTCATGTCCTGCCCTCTTGTAAAATACACAAACACGTCTTAAGTACGAAAGCCCGTTACCCTGGTTGATAGAGCTATCGCACTGTGTAATCTCCGTGGATCAGATTACAACCCTAGCTATGAGCCGGCTCGTGCAGGATCGACTTGGACTCATTTTCGAATGGATGAGAAAAGAAGTTTCTATATAAGCGTCTCAGAACGCATGTACCTACTTGCACTTCTCCCCGAGGTCCGTCTTGAACCTGCCCGAGGTCGCGTTCCTGAAAAACAAACGCGGCGCACGTCCGAATCATTTATATGAAGATCAAAGGAGTCTTCCGAGGAAATTGACCTGTGACGTCAACTCTCCAGTCACAGGAGACTCGAAACTGAAAAAGGAATCGTCCAAGGCTAATCGTTGGTAAAAGCGGCGGCCATATTGGATGTGCAAACTACATATATGGAGATAAGCATAATCAGAAGCTTAAAGGCTCCGGTGGTCAACTCCGATGTGTAAACCCATTCGTGTTTGTGGAGGGGATCGCTTACTATCTTACCAAAGTGTCTACCCCAAATCTATGTACCCGGTGGTAGAGCCACCACAATATTGTATTCGTGTCGAACTCACATGGGGAAGATATCAAGGTCCTCTACCTTACAAGTCGTGGACTCGTAGTACTTGAATAGTTTAATGAGAGAGGGTCCACCAGGGGATTTCGTCATTTAGGCCCTCGATGGCTGTTTTTAATCTGAAGACCCAACGCTGTTCAATCCTAAACAGGGATTTAGGGTCATCTGCTTTGTATTTTGGTGCTTGTATGACTGTCCACGCGAGATCATTAGGACCGTGTTTGGCAGCTAGAAAATGTGCACTCAGTTTAGTTGTTATCCGTAGACATCTGATATTGCTGCGGTGTTCTACTTGCCTCCTCTCTAGCTCTGAAGGAGTATTGGTAACATCGTTTTCCTGTATACTCCGAGTTGTGTTTTTAACCTTGGCCTAATCCCTATTGAAATTATTAAAATTATTAAGAGGATTAGAGCTAATTTTAGATTCTTGTCTCTCCTTCATTTCCCCTGTCAATATGGGCTGCAGTCTTTGATTAATCATCTTCTTGGTTGAAGAGCCTCCATCCTTCTGTTGGAGGCCCGTCAGACATTGCAGTGCCAGTCTGGCGAGGGGTTAGCCCAATGATGATGCTTGACATCCTAATGTGATGCTTGAGGGCACTCCTACAACAATTTCACTGCAGTCCTTTCTAGTCCCCTGTGTTCACTTTGTTTGGAACAGTGTACTTATTTGGTTTAGAGTTTCATTAAGGGAGACAGTACACTGGACCATTAATCTCCCTGTCCCTCCTGTTTTTTGAAGTTATAGAACAGCAGTTTTGCTGTGGGACCTATTTAGTGATAGATAAGACCATGGATAATTTCCAGGGTCTCAGTTTCGACGATGATGTCGTTTCTGCAATTTTACAAACACCATCCATACTTTCTAACGATGGTGCAGCCCCTTCAGGTAGCCTTAAAGAAAACTGGGACAAGCTTTCCTCCCTGAAACGTGATTTAATTAAGACTATCATGCATGGGACAATCATGACCGAATACCTAAGAGCGAATATCGCGCCCAGCGGTCTTCTTGTCTCTAATGTACCAAGAATTTTCCTGCAGGACCTGGCTTTCAGGAAAGACTGGGCACAGATAGCATGGAAATGCACCCGTGACTGGCTAGTATTGATTATTAACACCTCAAAGAGACTAGCCGAGTCCATTGCTATCCAAATTAATTGCATGGAAAGCTCGATCAAAACGACAGTTACGATAGCAGCCTTCAAGAGTCGTCTCCTGGAGATTAACACGGAACTCAATGAAACCAAAGAGTTCCTGACACAACAAAAAATCTCCAAACTACAAAAAGATATTAATAAATTTGACAGGGAGAAAATCTACCCATATATCAAAGAGGATTATGAGACCGACACACAATCACGGTCATCAGACGACTCCTCCTATTCCAACAGAAAATCTCGTAACTATAGCAGTAGCTCCTCCTCAGAAGGATGGAGCACTGATGAGAGTACTCCTCAGCCTTACTACAACTTCCATCAGTATGCCCATAACCAACAACTTTACTGGCAACCTCCTTATCCTTTTTTTCAACCCCGCCCGATGCCACCTTATGGGCCTTTTTTAGGCCGAGGTCCGGGCAGAGGAAGAGGCAGAAGGAGAGGAAGAGGGAGAAGAGTTCACTGGGGTCGAGAAGAACCCCAGATGATCACGAGGAGCCAGAACAAGACCGCTCCACAGAAGACCTAGTTGTCAATTTGTCCCACAGACAACTATCCAGGGATGAATCGCGAGTTCTAAATAGAGGTCTAGGCTTTGTTCCCACCCCCTCTGAAGACCCCTTCCGCCTTCACTGTGAGTTGTCTCAATTTTTTCGAAAGGTTCGTTTACATTTTTTCTTTAAAAACCAACCCGAACCCTCTAGTAGCTGTGACACAGGCTTAAAGAAACCATCTACCTTTATGCCTCCCACACATTCACTTCCGTGTGAGGTTTTAGCCTTCGAAAAAGCAGTCCTGTCAGATCTTGAACAAACTGTACCTAGACGTCCGTTTGTCAATCTACCCTCCTCTGAGTGGAATGCACTTAAGAGTCTATCCAATGATTCCTCTATAGTTATCAAACCGGCGGATAAAGGAGGAGCAATAGTTATTATGGATGCATCAGATTACAGGCAGGAATGTCTCCGCCTTTTAAATGACAGAACTCATTACACGCTTCTGAACCAGGACCCCACTAACAAGTTACAACACAAGATTAAGAGTTTGGTTCATGAAGCCAAAAGCAATAGCTGGATTTCTCCCAACGAGGCCGAATTCTTGGAAAGTATCCATCCGAGAACACCATATTTTTACTGCCTCCCGAAAATCCATAAAGGCATTCTTCCTCCTCCTGGCCGCCCCATAGTCTCAGGAATTGGGTCAATTTTGGAACCATTATCGATTTTTTGTGACTCTTTCTTCCAACCACTAGTAAAGAGTTCCACTACTTATCTTAAGGACACCAAGGATGTCCTCAACCTTATAGAGACCATCAATTCCACTATCCGGGTAGAAGTCCTTATCACACTAGATGTAGAATCCCTATACACCAATATTCCACAGACAGCCACTTTGGAGGTCGTGGAATCCGCTCTTCTTCAGCAACATTGGACTTCACCAACGCCAGTTCACTTTGTTATGCATTGTGCATCGCTGGCAATGACACAAAGTTTTTTTCAATTTGAGGATGTCCTTTACCATCAGATCCAAGGGACATCCATGGGAAGTACTTTTGCCCCTAGCTTGGCTTGTCTATACATGTATCAATTTGAAAAGAAATTTATCTTGGCAGCAACATGTCCTTTCTTTAAGCATATCAAACTATGGCGACGGTACATAGATGATATTCTTATCATATGGCAAGGATCTCTTGCGACAGTAGATCTGTTCACTAGCTGGATTAACACATTAGATCCCTTTTTGAGATTCACAGCCCATGTTTCAACCACCCATATATCATTTTTGGATCTTCTGATCCACATCGTGGATGGGAAATTAGTGACAGACACGTATCACAAGACTACAGATCGGAATAGCTTATTGCGATATGACAGTTACCATCCAAAAGCTCTACGCGATAATCTACCTTTTGGTCAATTTTTAAGATTACGCAGAAACTGCTCTTCAAAATTGCTGTTTGACAATCAGGCACGAGAACTTCGAAGGAAACTCCAATCTCGGCTATATCCATTAAAGGTGATCAATCCTGCTTATAAGAGAGCCCGTAACAATCACAGAGAAGCCCTCCTAGCACCAGCAGTGAGGGAAGAGCAAGCACGAATCACGTGTGTAACTACGTACACTCCTATGTCCAATACGGTTAAAAGATTAATCAACAAGAGGTGGCAAATCCTACTTAGTGGGGGTACGCAGATTTCAGAACCCTTATTTGCATTCAAGAGATCCACTAATATCAGGGATCTAGTTATCCACACCCGACCACATAGACAGGAAGTCGGTGAAGTTCAATCCACACTTTGGAATCTTCCTCCAGTCACCGGTCACTATCCGTGTGGTTCTTGCAATGTTTGTTCCTTAACTAAACATGCAAACAGCCTAGTTCTTAAACATTTTGGGACTTGGCACTTAAGAAATCACACTAATTGTAACACGCGACATTGCATTTACCTGATAACTTGCCCGTGTGACTTACAGTATGTAGGCATGACAACCAGACCAGTGAAACTACGAATAAACGAACACCGCAGCAATATCAGATGTCTACGGATAACAACTAAACTGAGTGCACATTTTCTAGCTGCCAAACACGGTCCTGATGATCTCACGTGGACAGTCATACAAGCACCAAAATACAAAGCAGGTGACCCTAAATCCCTGTTTAGGATTGAACAGCGTTGGGTCTTCAGATTAAAAACAGCCATCGAGGGCCTAAATGACGAAATCCCCTGGTGGACCCTCTCTCATTAAACTATTCAAGTACTACGAGTCCACGACTTGTAAGGTAGAGGACCTTGATATCTTCCCCATGTGAGTTCGACATGAATACAATATTGTGGTGGCTCTACCACCGGGTACATAGATTTGGGGTAGACACTTTGGTAAGATAGTAAGCGATCCCCTCCACAAACACGAATGGGTTTACACATCGGAGTTGACCACCGGAGCCTTTAAGCTTCTGATTATGCTTATCTCCATATATGTAGTTTGCACATCCAATATGGCCGCCGCTTTTACCAACGATTAGCCTTGGACGATTCCTTTTTCAGTTTCGAGTCTCCTGTGACTGGAGAGTTGACGTCACAGGTCAATTTCCTCGGAAGACTCCTTTGATCTTCATATAAACGATTCGGACGTGCGCCGCGTTTGTTTTTCAGGAACGCGACCTCGGGCAGGTTCAAGACGGACCTCGGGGAGAAGTGCAAGTAGGTACATGCGTTCTGAGACGCTTATATAGAAACTTCTTTTCTCATCCATTCGAAAATGAGTCCAAGTCGATCCTGCACGAGCCGGCTCATAGCTAGGGTTGTAATCTGATCCACGGAGATTACACAGTGCGATAGCTCTATCAACCAGGGTAACTGGCTTTCGTACTTAAGACGTGTTTGTGTATTTTACAAGAGGGCAGGACATGACTACAATCTAATAACAATAGCGGCAGTAATCGAGTACACACCATATGGAGGCAAAATAATACTAATAAGGGACCGTGTACCACACGCCAAGAATTATTTTGTATTAAATATCTGGGGAGCTAATGGTTGCCGACTTGTCCAGCTAATAACAACCGGCTCAGTTAACAACACTATGTGGTTCATTGAGCCCTACTGAATGATGACCACGGTCTGTTTTTACACATTAGTCTTCACAACCATTAATGGCTCAAATTTGCAAAGGCTGTTTCTTATGACTGTGTAGCTATTCTATTTACTTGTGACAGACGAATATAAAACATTTGAACAGCTACGACTGACTTTTACTTTTAGCTAAGTCTCGCAGTCTTTTTGACTGACTTTGATTATCAATACATGTACAAAGTCCATTGAGTTATGACAAGCATATGTTTCTAGACATCTAGAATGGACGACTCACATAAACTATGTGCGAAAAAGTTTGTGGCTTCGGATATATGCAAATACCTTTTCATTGCTAATTCTTTGTTCCAAATGTAGAATACTCTCCTTGGGTAAGAGGTTTACGCGTCCCTATGATGCCCGTTACCTTCATGGGATGGTAAGCAATGTCTTCTGTTTTCTTTTTCTTCTTTACCTGAGTACCTTGTTTTTGTGAGTACACGACAAGTATTAACATGCGTGCGGCTCCCATTTGACTGTGACAATAATGAATGTCTCGTCATTTAGACATATATAGATTTGTCTTTTTTCTGATTTTGTCTCTTTGTTTTTGACACAGGGCGACCTATCATTTGACTGACATACACAATAGATCGGCAGACTGTAAGTGACCTCCCAGCATTTATTGTCTTGTTTTTACAAGGAGAAGTAAAATGATAGCGGTCCTGATGAAGCGCCAGTGGATCCGTGTGTGACCGTGAGGGCGCGAAACATGTCGACCATATGTTAGGAGCAAACTACTTGCCTCCTCTCTAGCTCTGAAGGAGTATTGGTAACATCGTTTTCCTGTATACTCCGAGTTGTGTTTTTAACCTTGGCCTAATCCCTATTGAAATTATTAAAATTATTAAGAGGATTAGAGCTAATTTTAGATTCTTGTCTCTCCTTCATTTCCCCTGTCAATATGGGCTGCAGTCTTTGATTAATCATCTTCTTGGTTGAAGAGCCTCCATCCTTCTGTTGGAGGCCCGTCAGACATTGCAGTGCCAGTCTGGCGAGGGGTTAGCCCAATGATGATGCTTGACATCCTAATGTGATGCTTGAGGGCACTCCTACAACAATTTCACTGCAGTCCTTTCTAGTCCCCTGTGTTCACTTTGTTTGGAACAGTGTACTTATTTGGTTTAGAGTTTCATTAAGGGAGACAGTACACTGGACCATTAATCTCCCTGTCCCTCCTGTTTTTTGGAGATGTGTGAAAGACATGTCACCTCGGGGTGGTTAGTCCAGAAGCGAGCTTCAAAGGGGAAGCCGTCTTTGATGAGCTTCCGGCCAAGACCCCTGATCAGGATGACTTTTGTTCCTGTAGAAAGCATGGAGGCAGAGCCAGAGAGGGGAAACTCACCCCCCAAATGGGTTTTATCTTGGGTATGTAGCCCTCAGGTAGCCATGCCTCTAGGGTGCGCTTCCAAGCTCCAGGAAACGGAGGAGGGGTTGTGCCATCTTGAAAGGGGCAAAAGGGTGACATTTTGGGGTAGCCATCTCAGGATCTTTGTCACTAAGTAGGAGGAGACCCAATAGACCATTGAGTTAGTGACTGCGTGGTCACCTCAGGCACTTTCCTGGGATAAATATGGCACCCCCTGGCACGCTGACACTCAGATCATGCTGGAATCGTAGAGAGGACCACAGAAGGACTACTGAGCTGCCCTTTCACCCACACAAAGAGAGGCTGCATGCTCTGAAAAACTGAACCTGCTACACTTTGGGCTAGCAAAAATTGATTCCCAACATCCAAAAACAGCGGAGACTCCAAGGATCAATCGGATGATCTCTTGGAACCAGCCCCATGGACACAACAACTGAAGTTGCAGAAGTTGCAAGGTTGGTAGCCACTGCAGAGGTTTTGCTGCTACCAGTTGCCGTGCACCCAAGAGGACAAATCTGAGATGGCCAAAACCTGCACCCGTATCTGCTGACCCCAGGAGTGCTGTCAAGGACCGGATTCGTCTTACCCAAGGGACACTAAACCCCACCAATGGATTTCGCTCCAGCTGTAGTGCAGACTGAGCAGTAGCCCAGCACTGGCTGGCTGGCTCCTGCAACTTAGAGGACTTTGACGGACCCTGACCTCTGTGGCCAAGTTCACCCCACTTCACCTATGGACTGAGGAACCACCACCCCCCATCGACCACATCACAGTCAGAGCATCCTTTAAGCATCTTTCTGCTTGCATCCCTCAGCATCAGAACCACTCCATTGATGCCCATGGCGGTCATCCTGTTGTGTTTGGACCTTGCTTTAAAAATGCTATGATGGTCAGGTAACTCTCCAAAGTATATTTCTGCTCCCCTAGACCTCAGTTCTGCCCGACTTAGTGACCCAACTCGGGTCAGGGTTGTCTAACTAACTTTTGCAAACTTTTCAAAAGTTTACAAATTCTTTGGTGTCCAAAGATTGTTTGCGATTGATAGAAAAGTTATTTGTTACTTCTAAATCTGTATCTACAGAACCCTCCAGTGGATTTTGATGCGTAAGGGCTCTAAATATTTTTAAAAATCTACTCTATTTTTATAAATTGGTGTCTTGTTTCTTTTGTGTCATGTGGCATTCTTATTCTGTTGTTTAGTGCTATTAAATGCTGCACACATTGTTCCTTTGCTTAAGCCGTTCTGCTCAGTCACAGCTGCCCAGGGTTGAGCTTAAGGTTAAGTAAACATACTTGACTAGACCCAAGACGGTCTTTACGAGTGTAGTGCACGGTATGGCCTCCCAGCCATACCATATAGTACACCCAAATCCTCACAGTTTATGAGCACAAGTGTTTTTTTTTTTCTTTTTTTTTTAAATAATTTCATTCTTTGGTTAAAAAAGACAAAACTCTGTCCCATGAGGCCAATGCCACAAGCCTATCTTTTCGCATTTGTAGAAACTGGGTGCCCAGGGGCCTGTTGGCAGTTTCTTTTAAGGGATACCATCAGCAGCCATGTGGTAAAAAGAGAAGGATTCACACCGAAGGTAGAGAAGGACCCCAGCCTCTGTTATTTTATCTTGCAGCTGCTCACTAGTAGTGTATTCCAACAGTTCTGTGTTTTTTGGGTGGCCTTCTACTTTTAAAAGTTCCTAGCCATTCATGCCATTTCAGGTGAACTTTCACTTCTGGGCCCTCCCCAGTCATTACCATTTGAAAATGCACTTCCAAAACGTGTTTCCATGGCATGTGCTTAGTTTCATTGGGTCATAATTCTCTGCTCTTCCCATGTGGTCTCACATTACTTTTTTTTTAGCTCCAGATTACTATAGTAGAGGTGCCATTGCGCTCTCCTCACAGCTGAGTTGTCGTAACTTTGCTTATGGACCTGTCGTTTAACTACAGAATCTTCCACCAGACCTTGTCAGTGATGTTTTAGCTGTAATTGGCCTCTTTAAAGTTATGCCATCTCTTGCTGCTGCATTCTGTGACAGCAAGGCTGGCACACTGCTACACGTTACCTTTCTAATACCTGAACGCACCCCATCTTTATTTGCGCGTCTCATATATTAATTATGAACAGGTCCATACCTGAGTTTCAGATATTAACTCTGCCCGAACCATAACTGAAGGGCCTACACAGATAAATTAGTGTGTGCCTGACGTAACTCACACATATGCTTTTCAAGAATTCCTGCATTAAAGTCGTTACCTTCTATCTTGAAAAGTCGACCATTTCTTGTGATCAAGCCCTATTACATTGTTGTTGGAGAATGATCCAGGACTAATTATTTTTCCATGGACCTCAGCTCTTTGCCTGTAGTTAGTAACAAGAGCTACGTTTTTTTTCTTTACAGTAGTGGCACCTGCTCACAGATGCAAGATCATTTCAACCAAGGTGTATCACCAGGTTATGTGTTTACTTGACTTAGTTGTCGCTTGAAACTCAGTTCCACTGTGCCGCACTACATTTTTCCCCTGCTCATCCATGCTATGTAGGTTGCACTTCAAATTGTACTCTAGCTGCAGCACTAAAGCATACTCACTGTGATGCCCTAGGCATGAAGGTGTTTACTGTCATTCAGACCTTTTTGACCACCCGATTTCCAGACAACACCTGGAGGTGTCTGACTGAAGCAGACTCCATCTTTATTGTACGAGCAATATATTTGTAATTGGTGTTTTTTTTTTTTTTTTGGTGGGGGGGGCTATTTGTGTTTGTTGGACCTTCATACATTGTTTAGGATATAATATTATAGGCTACTGCCGAGGGTATAGCAGTTATAGGCGCTGAGCCAGAGTTAGCAGAGAAGGCCTTTAATAACAAGGATAGCCAAGGATTAAGGGCTATGCGTCTATTAGAACGTTCTGCCAGCTGAGGTTAGAATGTTCTAAATTAGAAAGGGAAAAACAGAAAGACAACTATTGGAATGCTAGAGATGAAAGCTTATACCAGCGATTATTGGCCCAGAGCCCCTTCGTTGTTTTCAGTTTCAGTGAAACAAAATGTAACCACAGTTATCAACTTTACAGATTGTTCCAGAATAGGGGTTTCGAGTAAAAACAGTCAGCCATTAATTTTCCACCCTTATACTGCAGTTACTCTCGGCTGAGAAATTAGCTACCCTATTGTACTCTCAGGTCCTCAGTATCCATACCTCTCTGCCCTATGAATGTCCCTCTGTTCCCCCAATGAATATCCTAAACCCCTTTCTGTTAGTTCTACTGTAGTAACTACTTATTCCCTAAGCTCATTACTGTTTTTTCAAAGCTACCACTCTTGTGCTCCTTCACATGCATTCTACTTATAATGTTACAAAGCCCATCAAACAGTCTATCTGCTTTTTCTCCTGTCTCGCTGGACTATTCAGTATGCCTCTGGCAGCAGTCTCTTATCCTTAGTGCTTTGAGTCAGATGTGCAAATTCCATTGCTGAGGAAAACCAATAGGTGCCCCTCCATCATCTCTTCTTTCAACTACTGGGCTATACCCCAGGGGCCTTGTCTTAAAAAATAATACATTGTATTTAGAAGGCAATCCAACTGCAATGCTTTCTTTTTCAAAACTTTACTTAGGCAAACTTTCAGTGCACAGGAGAGATAATTGTTCAAAAATAACAAACCCTTTTGATGCACATATACAATCAAAACATCTAAAAAAAAAAAAAAAGACAGGAAGTTTGATACCTGAAGCCTTTTCCCCAGATAACAAAAAAACGCAAAGATTGAGGTTCTTATGAACATGGAGATGTTGTGTACTTCATATTACCAAGAACTCCATTTAGCATAGATGTCACTCTTATATTGCATCATCCATGTTCTTGAACATAGATGAATAGCTTAGGCGACACAAACCTTGTCTATGAAGTATTGGTACCATGTGTCCAAGTTCTTCTTTGTGGTGACATCTGTCTTTTCAAATTTGGTAATATTGTATTTCAGAATAGCTGTTATGTTCTCCTTCAGCAGCTGTATTGTCCATAAAGTATCCCACCACATGTTTGGAGGGGAGAATTGGGACATTTCCATAGCCGGACAAAGGCGAGGTGAGCTGCCAGAAGCATATGGGTGAGCAACTTGCCCAAAAGGACTGTTAGTGGATGTTCTGCATCTTCAGTGTTAGATGTTTCCAGAAAAGAGCCACAGCTGTTTTAAGGTTAACTAGTCCAGTCCCTTGTTTCCAGAATGTCTGGGCTAGTCCACAAGACCATCACACTTGGGTCATTGTTCATTTTACTGATTCAATTAGTCGTTCTCTGTCGCATGATGCTTTACCATTCCTGTCTCACCCCTTTCCCTGTGAATGATTTCCAAGAATCCGTTCTGAGTTTTGTCTAGTCCCTTTGGAGTTGGGTAAAATACCTTTATTTTCTTGCTCGTCTCCTCTTTCCCGTTATCTTCACAAATAGTGCATACCATAAAGTCTGTTTTTTGTTTTTTTTTGTGTTGCTTTAGAGCCTTAAATGTATTTTTGTTTGAGACAAATCTGTGATGTCTCCGATACTTTGAAGAGTCAGCTTAGTCCACTTTATTTACCTGGGTCTTCCTTGGATATCTGACATAACGGCTTCAGTGTCTGCCTAAATGAATCTCAGCCACCGGCCATAGGACTGCACTCTTTTGACGAGGCCCAAGTAGGCCGAAGCTGCGCTAGGGTGGCTCGTGTTTCCAGACAGTGGAGACCTCCCTTCGCAGTTTCGGTTGGACTGTTTCAATTGGAGTGGAGCAGGGCTAAGACTGATTTGAATATGTCTTTTGTCTGAGTTGGCATGGTGGACGATTGTAGGGCAGAGTAATTACTAGTGACTGATATGAATTCAAGCAGTCCACCCAGTGCTTAATTTGTGCTTGTTGTTTCCGGTGCTGAGCACCGGCACTTATATTTGAGGGCCGGGGCTTATTCTTCTGCCTCAAGCATTTGCTGCGAGCAAAAGACACATATGGGAAAGACGGGTGAAGGGAAAAACGAAAACGTGTCACAAAGGGAGAAAGTGAAAAGCTGCAAGAGTGAGCTGAAGGGGCAGTGAGTGGCTTTATATCGATTGAAGAGGCCCGAGATGGCTTCAGGATTACGCCGCCTCAGTATTCCATGTTCACACATTTAATTACAACAGCCGCATGTTTAAGAGCAGGGCTTTGGGCACCGGCACCTTTGTATTTGCAAATTAAGCACTTAAGAGCAGGGCTTTGGGCACCGGCACCTTTGTATTTGCAAATTAAGCACTGAGTCCACCCATCACGTTGTTGTTTTCCTCAACACAGCCGTAAGGGGCACACAAATCATGTAACTTAACCTGTAAGGAGTGAGCATGATCTAATACCATGAATGAATGCAGAAGGCGTTATTATTATTGAGTAAAGCACCTTCATCCAAGTCGTGCACATTCCTTGGGTTTGGAATGTATAACGTGACTGGTGGCAACTGTTTCTTAATAATGGTTGTAAAGCGCATTCAGTAATGACGCATCAATGTTTTTCAGTGTTTGGGTGCAAACAGAAGAGATGTTGCTGATTTTCATTGTTTTAATGGAATCGATACCAGCAAGCACTGATAGAAAAGTAGGTTTAAAAATACAAATGATAATCAATTTGAAGAAATGTATTTACTGTGTGTGCTCTACATTTACTGCTGAGCGTGTTGTCGCTACACTTAGAGGTATTTTGTTGGCTCTCCTAAAGTGTTTTAATATATTATTTTTTATTATTTTAGCTTGAACACGCCACCAGGCACAAAAATAAAGCTGATTGGAATTGTTGAGGTGAAAAACGGATGCCTGCTCGTGGACGACACAAACACTGTAGTACTTGGAGGTGAAGTGGAGCACCTTGTAGAAAAGTGGGAATTGCAAAGGGTGAGGTAACACGCCACGAGTTAGTCTCTCAGGTCATTTCTATATTGATCTTTGCAAGTCAATCAGTTGAAATAGGGCGTTTAATGCACGCGAAAACGCAATTTTTTTTATCAACGTAAGCTGGGCGTATCTCTTAAATGAAAAATACATTTTGGGTTGTAAAATGTCAAGGCGTATATAGCGGGTTTGCTAAAGGTTCTTTTCGCTTCATTAAAATAATGTTATATTACTAAAAACGGAAAGCAACAATAAAACATAACACTTTTAAAACACTGAACAAGCCCACTTTACATTGTCAGTCACTGGTGAAATATAGAAGATATTCCGTCCTTACAATATTGACGCACGACTCCAGTTTCTTACGTTCTTTACAAAATTAAACTGTATGCCACAATTATGTCAGTTATGGCTTTTTGTTTAACAATCCTGTAGTCTATTCAGGTCTGCAGGTTTCCGATATGCAATGGCTTCATTTTCCTAGCTGATTTGATCACTAAAAGAAACGGAATTACATATTTGTATTTAAACAGGCCTGTTCGCTTCCTAGGGAAAACATAAGTGGGGAAACTTGTTAAAATATTTTGCTTTTGACTACCTGTTTTTTGTTCTTTTAATATATATGTATATATTTTTTTACTTGTACTGTGAGCGGATCTCACTACCTCAGTCTCCCTCATGGTCAATTCACAGTAAATGGATTGAGCGTGTTAAATGTCGGTGTTCATCTTTTAAAAGTAAGGCCGCTGCTATGCAGCTAGGGTAGTAGGCACTGGGCTGGTCATAAGTGAACACGTGAGCAAACACCGTATGAATCGTGGTATCTCCGCACAGGTAGCCAGTTGCAGAGCAGATTCTGAATGGATTATGAATGTCATGGGGGGGTAGGCCTCATAATTTAAGTAAACAAACACAAATGATGGACGGAATGCAGAACCACTCAAACATTTACCACCCAGTCACAGATCTGGGTTTAATCCATCAATTATTTTGCGCACCATGCCACCCCAGTTTGGACCCAGCCATATGCAAATCAGTCTTGACCCTGTTCCTCATGGGAACAGTCCAGCCCGAACTGCCAGGCCAGGTTCTCACTGGACCGGAAACAAGCATCCTGGGACCGGTTTCAGGGTATCACCCTTCATCAGCCAAGCTAGCTTGAATCCAGTGGCATAGTGATCCCACGACCCACGTTGGGCATACACAGCGCACTTATGGCGACAAAAGCAAACAAAGACAAATGAGGGATGGAATGCAGACCCAATCGAACTTTCACCCCTAGTCACAAATCTGGTCCGGAAACAAGCATCCGGCACCGGTTTCATGGTATCACCCTTCAATAGCCAGGCTATCATCAGCCATAACCCTTGAGGCCCTGGGACCGGGCAAATGTGGATATAGATGTATTTTGTAGGATGGTTGTGGAGAGGCTGTAAAGGATGTCCCCACATGCAGGAGAACTGAGCTAAAACCCAGGCAGATTGAGCAAGTCAAGCAGAGAGAGCCTGAAAATCCAACTCAATGAAAAGGGCCCAGTTTAGAGTCTTGCAGGCATGATCAAAATACTCCTAGAGGCTATTGTTGGACATCAAGAGAAAAATAAGCCCACAGATGAGGAAAATTGGCCCAACGGGACCAGAGATATAGAGTTTCAAAGATTCGATCTCTGGCCAAGAAAAAAAAGTATGTAGGTCTTCACCGATTCTTTTCAAATTCTCCCTGGGGTGAGCCAGGGCGTGAGGTTCGTCACAGATCATTTTTATGTTTTATAGGGGAGGGAGCGTATGGGAACCTGAGGTTCTTTTGTCCCCAGGGGTCCTACCTCCAGTGTCTGACACAGTTGAAGAGATCCTGAGAAACTCCATCCCCCATGGAGAGCAGAGAAGCCAGAAAGGTGGGGTGCTCGAGAGTCAGGGAATCAGACCATTCATGCTTTCTTTACCCACAGAAGAATAGCGTGGGCGGAAGAACAAAGAAAAAGGTGCTGGCTTAGGCACACAGGAGTGCTACCTGGATGGGGAGGGTGTTTGGGGCCTTGGGGCTTCTTACATGCACCCCCAAAGAACGCAACCACTTGTGGGTGCCCCGGGAGACAGTGAGCAGCCCCATTCATCAGATATTCATTGAGATAGTGCACAAGAGCCCCTTAATGTCCCATGGGGATTGTTAACATACATTCTTTTTCGTGGTGCCCCACTGAGGGTCAGAGGCACCCTCATTTCTTAAGGAGTGTTTGGGGGGGGGGGGGGGGGGGGGGGTGCAGAAGTGCAGCTGCCGCCCAGGAAGATTAAAAAATTTAGCCCTACATCTACCAGGGAATTGGAAGATGTTTTCCTTTGTCTCAGGCACTCACAGAGCTGCAGCTTTTGCTCTTGGGTTGTGGTGTGCAGAGATGTGCAGAGACCACTTGTAGTTTGTCCCATTGCTGCAATCTGTGGCCTGTAGGTTGTGAAGAAAACTAAGACATGTACTTTAATTCAAATGCTTTATATTGGTATTGAACAACAAAAGTTTATCATTATAACAAACGCTGTTGAGGGTTATCACTGTGCTTATTGATTTTAGTGGAGATATAAGATGCAAAAATAGCATGAATGATTTTAATAATAGGGTGCCTTATATATACTGATACACCTTATAGTGTTTTACATTGACAAAAGATAAATGTGGTTATTTTTATTAATGCAGTAACTGCTGGCAAAGCCAGTTGGTGTTCTTTATTTTAAGTGACAGTCTCTTATATTGTGAGGTTGCATCTGGTATATGTGAGTTTGTGATTATGGGGTTCAGGAACCACTCAGGGCAATGCGATATGTGATAGTCACCAGAAGCATTTTCATCTACCTGGTGTGCATATTTGTCATTTATTGTGTAGTATTTAGTAGTGTGCTTGTAATAAAAAATATGTTTCCTTTTTAAGAGAATATGCACTGATTGGACAGTAATTTATTGAGTGTTTTTAGATTCCAGCAAATTGGGATTGCTAGCCCACACCACCTCCCCAGAGCAGGTATCGGACTGCTCTGCTTGCTACTCGAAGAGAGAGCATGGTGCTAGAATAGGGTACTTGGTTTCCAGTAATGCAGAAATTGTGGAGTTATTACTTGTGAAGTATTCACATCCATTGCAACCAGTGACCCAGTTTCTTACATGCATGTACCACCTTATAAGTAAGTACAACTTCCTTAAAGTATACCTAGTTATCTTTGGCAGTGATATGTGCTGTTTTAAAATCGTCAATTTTACATTTTACTTCTTTGTTTCGATATACTTTGTTAATCTGTTGCCAACATTTTTTTTTCTAAATAGTCAGGATCCCCTATAGTAGGTGTTATGGAGCTACTAGTGTCCTCAGACCACTTACTAAGAACATTGTTTTAGTGCATTTATTATTAACAATTGTAATGCAAAGACAGTTGGAAGTTTGGTGCCTTAAACATTTTGAAAACAACATTACGTCAGAACCTGCACAATAGGCACACTTTAACAGTAAGCCAAAAAAATTAATCAATTAACTGTGAAACTAGATTTATAGAGGTCCTTGCATGTGGAGATCTCAAGCAGTGCTTATTGGGGATCTTTACTGACATCTCCCCCATAAGTAACATCTAAAGTGAAAGCGGGGAACAGAGAGAGAAAAGGGGAAGAAGTAAGATGCGTTCAATGGAATAGTTATAACATTAGTTCTTTTAGTTTTTATAGATTTAAGAAGAAACAACTGTTGAGTTCCTACCCAACCTATTCCAGGCCATAGCTGCAAAACCTCCCTAAAAACGTAGGCCCTCATTATGTACTTGGCGGTCGAGACCCCCATGGCGGTGGAAATTTCCGCCACCCGCATGGCGGTTTCGACTGCCACATAATGTACACTGTGGGGACTGCCACAGGCGGCCTTCCATTACTTGCCAGGCTACCGACGACAGGCAGCCTGACAATGGTGGAATTCTTCATCTGACAGGGCAGCGCTGCTCTCCAGATAAAGAACCATTGTTCCGCCAGCCATTCCCTGGCGCGTTCACCCGCCAGGGACAGACTAGCGGAAGGGGTTCTCCGGAGCCCCCCTCGGGGCTCCTGCACTGCCCATGCACTTGGCAGTGCAGGGGCCCCGTGCAGAGCCCCCGATTTACGGAGCTGTGATCTGCACGACGGGTGCTTCTGCACCCGCTGCACAGCAGAATGGAGCCATCGGCAATGTCCTGGCCCAGCAGAATGTTAATTATTCGGCCGGCAGGGTCTCAAGGGGGCTAGTGGTCTGTGATAATAGAGCCATAGAGTAAGCTGAACTGCAGCATTCTGGCAGAGCTGACTTCTGCTCAAAAGGTTAGCAGGGAGAGCTGCTTAAAGGGCATTGAAAGAGACTATGATTGAGTTAATGACAACTATCAACACAAGGTGCTCTGCTGAGAAGAAAGGACAAATATAGTAGAGTCTCAATTTGAAAGAACCTGTTCTTCACAGTTGATCATACTCATTGCGCCAAGGACTTTTGCTGGACTAGGGCTATGCTCAGGGATAATAAATACCTTCTGCATAACTACAGCACAATAAAATTACATTTTGTTGTGACTGTAATAAGCGTGCAACTGTTTTTTGTTGTTGTTTGTTTTTAAACATTTGGCCGATATCCATTTGCCTTGTTACAGAATTCTAGAGTTCAGCTCCAGCCCCTCATGACGTAACCTCTGAAGAATCCAGTTGCCATAGGACACTACACTTGCCATTTCTAGACGGAGCCTGTGGAAAGGAAAAACATTTCATGCAAAAGATATTAAAATTGAACACCAAAAAACCTTAAAAGCGGAATTTGAGGGGTGTGGCCAAGCAAGATGGCTGGCGAAATGCGTCCACGCCGACCTGATTCTGCAGTTATCCTGAAGTGCTTGGGGATTTGCCTGGGCTGGTTAAGGGCCCTGCCCCCACCCCCTTTATCGTGGTTGTCGGACAGGACCAGCATCCTTTGTGCAGGGCATTATGGATGAGTTTGTCCTGCAGTGCGGAGAGGGGACCCGGGTCGGCAGTCGGGCTGGTTGGCGCTTCACCGCATCGAGCCTGCTGAGGTGTGGCTCTGCGGGGTGGACTGCGGCCCGGCGGGGTGACCGAGAGGAGGCTTAGGCTTGGAGTGGTGGCATGGACGTCCCTGAACTCCACGGCACTAATCCTGGACATGAGGTGCTGGTAATGTGACATCGTGTGAGTGTGAACTGGTGATGTAGTGCGGACCTTACACCATATTGGAGCAGAGTTTAAGTACTTCGTGGAGAGTGAGTGGAACCATGTGAAGTAGCGGATGATTAGCAGGCTTAATGGACCTAGATGTGGTTGATGCCTTCCTGCTCACTGTTGGTATTCTACTGAGCACTGACCCTGGATTTAGATTGACTGAGGAAAGACACATTCCAAGAGAACTTTCACCTTGGTACTACAGACCGGGTGCGGCGGCTACGCACCTCATCAGTGCATTTCCCCCGGTTGGTGGTGAGATGGGGCGGCTCAGGCAAACAGCCATGTCTCATTGGAACAGCATAGTGCAATACACCACTCCTACTTTGTTGCCACAGCACCATGCGCGACTGGGTGAGTCCAGGGAGGACCCAAGCACGCCATTTATTGGGGAAGAACCGTCACACGCTGAACTTCTTGTGGCAGTTCAGGGCTCAAGGGTAGCCCTTGAGGGTAAAATAGAGACAGTGGCTGTGGACGTGAACCTTCTCCGGGCGGACCTCCGGAAGGTATCTGATAAGGTCAAAGTAGCGGAGTGGTCCATTTTGGAGTTACAGATGGAGTTTGGCGCTCTACAGAAGCAGATGGCTCAGCTCACTTCAGAATCTGGGGCTCTTGAGGCAAGACCGGAGGACGCCGAGGGTAGGTCCCGACGCAATAATGTACACCTTCTTGGGTTCCCAGAGCAGGCAGATGATTCCATTGTGGAGCGATGGATCAGGTATGTGCCTCAGCCTGTCGGGTTGTCCGATGTGTTTGTAGGGGAGCCAGCTCACAAGGTGCTGTTCGCACCTCCTTGGCCTGGTGCCCCTCCGAGGGCTATCATTGCTTGTATTCTGAATTATAGGGATCAAGACTGTAGCCTACGGGCGGCACAAGGAACGGATAACACTGTTTTTGAAAACCACAGAATTTCCACATATCCAGACTAAACAAACAAGATACATACATTGAAGAAGGGATTTATGGAGGTAAAAGCCAAGCTTCATGCCATAAACATTCGATACATGTTTTTGTACCCGGCGCACTTAAAGGTGCTCTCTGGAGGCAAATCCCACTTTTTTGACCACCCGCAGGAGGTCTGGCGATGGCTGGAAATGTGGGATAAAGTTGCACTGTGTGTATCTGGTCGGGTGGGCTCTGCCGCCGGTCCTGTTTCTGGTTTGAATGGCTCAGATTGGAGGAAACACAGGGAGGGCCGGATGTATGGCTCCACAGGGCAAGGGGGCAAGCGACCAAGCGACAACGGCAGAATTGAAATTCAACAGGATGGTACAGTGGCAGTGGATTCCCCTGGCCTCTCTGCCAGAGTGACTCTGGCACATGCCTTGGGAGTGGAGTCGATTTCCGATGCCAGTTAATTTTATACTTCTTGAGTGATCAGTGTTCTAACACTTCTCTAAGTGGGGCATGTTATTATTTCAAATGCTTCTTGCTTGTGGAGTAACGGGTACTGGGCTTATAGTGGGTCTGAAAAAAGATAGGGTGCTCCTTGAGTCCACACTATATGGTGGACGGTATTGCGTTTATTGCAACATGATAGATGAGCAATACGGGCACGGTGTATTTTGCATGTGGGGACGTTTACCTCCACTGTTGTGGTAGGACTTAGTAACTGGGGAGTTGGGGTTTTAAGGTGTTGTTGTGGCAGCATTTACACATATGGATCAACAGTACGCTTTGATGTACTTGTTTTACTGTTTATCTGGGGTGGGAAGGGGGGTTGGTAATTGTTTATTAAGTGTATGTTTGCCTGTGTTCATTGGTTACATCAACAGTGCATACTTGTATGTGAGATGTGAGATAGGTAGTGTGTCTGCTTTTCCCCTGCTGGGGAGGAGGCGGGGGGAGGTTGACAGCGGATGGAGAATACAAAGTACTGATCTGGGTCGACCGATTAATATGCCGACATGAAATGTCAGGGGGCTGAAAGATTACACAGCGCGCTATAGAGTAAATTATTTTCTGCGGCCGCATGAGATTCAAGTAACCTGTTTACAGGAAACGCATATGATGGAGGAAGAATCTCAAAAGCTTGCTAAGAAATGCCAGGGCTAATTGTTCTCCTCGTCTTTTTCCTCTTATGCCAAGGGAGTAGCAATATGGATTGCACCAGGCGTTCCATTTACGCATGTTTACAACGAAGCTGATGTTGAGGGGCAATATATACTCCCACAGGGTACGTTGGATGGTGCGCTCCTTACTATACTCAATACTTATGCACCCAACACAGATGACCATTGCCTCTACGACAATGTAGCTGAGGTGCTGGGGTGGGTTCTCCTATTGTGTGGGCTGGAGACTACAATTGTATATTGGACGGTGAGAAAGTTTGTCACTCTTCTAAACAGGGTACTAAACCTTTTATGACGAGATCCCTCCCAGTGGTCATGCATAATTTAGGCTTATGGGACGAATGGAGGGGATTGCACGTGGAGAGTAGGGAATACGCACGTCACTCTAAGATGCACAACACGTGTAGTCGCTTGGACTGATTCCTACTGGGTGGCCTGAATTGCTCACAAGTATTGGATATAACACATTTGGGGAGGTTTTTATCTGATCATGTGCCCTGGTATTGATCCAGCTGGAATGGGTTTCAGGTGGACGGGTGACACGTAGCTGGCGCATGCCCCCAGATTTTCTGACAGATGCTGCATGTCGTGAAAAAATGGAAGTTGGCTTTAGGAACTAGTTGGACATGAATTGGGGTACCACGGCAACCAGAGGAACGGAGTGTGAGGCACTGAAAGCCATTCTGGGAGGAGTATGTACTTGTGGGGTGTGCAGACAGTTGGAACAGGATCTCAAAAAATGGGAGGGGAGATTCGCGGATATACAATGGCAGACCCTTCTAATGAGGGAGGTAGAAAGAGAGCAGCCCCGATTGTATAGGGAAGTCAGTAGGTGTTGGGAGACACTGGAGAAGCTAAACACTTAGGTCATATAGACAGTGGCTACACAGGGAGGGGAACAAATTCAGCAGGTTACTGGCATGGATCCTGAAGCATGAAGTGGAATCTTCTCCCATTTTGCATATTCGAAATGCTGCAGGTGTACAGGTTACCAAGCGCAGGGATATTATAAGAGTACTGGCAGAACATATGCAAACAGTGTCACGCACTGGCCCACAGGTGTCAGACGAGAATCTGGGAGAGTTTCTGCGGTAGTTGTGGCTTCCACAGCTGGACCTTGAGAGTATGAGAGACTTGGATGCTGAGATAACCTTAGAGGAGGTGGGTGCAGCGGTGGAGGCATTGTCTAAATCTAAGACACCGTGGAAGCGTAAGTGAGGAAGTGTTGCTCCCTGAAGGACTGCTGGGAACGGACGAAGCGGACGTCGGTGCCGGGTGGCTCACGTCTCCGGACCTGCTGCGGTGTGTGGAGCGCAAGACGGACGCGCTGTTGCCGCGGGACTTCGGGGGAGGCACGAGCCGCACGAGCCGGGGGGGCTGCTCTTGAGTCCCTTTTGTTGCCAGTGTGCCGGCGCGCATTCCGGCTGCTTTCCGGCTGAGGGGCGGAGGGGGCTGAGGGCTGAGGGTGCTCCCCTGCCTCCCTGCTCCTTTCCTTCACTTGCCTCACTTGCTGACTAGCTGACTCGCTGTCTTGCTGTCTTGCTGGTGGGCCTAGGTTGGGCCTAGGTTGAGGGGCCCGGAGGAGAGTCAGGAAGAGTCAGAAGGAGTCAGAGTCATCAGAGGGAGTCCTGCTGCCTCCTCCACGGACCCCGCGGACCCCGTGGACCCCCACAGACTAGGTGCCCAGGTGCCCAGACCAAGTGTCCAGGGGAGCAGACTAGGAGGAGACCAGGAGACCAGGAGAGACTGAGAGATCGGGAGACCGGAGAGAGACCGGAGAGAGACCGGAGAGAGACCGGAGAGATTGGGAGAGATCGGGTGAGACCGGGTGAGACCGGGTGAGCAGCTATTTTCGTTGTTTTTGGGAGGTTCCCTGGTCGGATCTTGGCGTGCGGGACACTCCTTGGCCACCTGATCCCTTCCTCCCCCCCCATTTTTATCCTCTGCTTCTTCTACCCTCTGCTTCAGCTGTGCCTCAGCTACGGTCCCGGCTTTGGTGCCGGTGTTAGTCGCGTCGCCACACCCAGCTCCCACTTTAGTCTCGGCTTTGGTCTGGTGTTGTTGGTGGTCCGGCTGGTTGGCTGGCTGGTGTTTTTTTAAAATTTTTTATAAAGACTAAGACTAAAGCAAGGTAGTAAGTAAGTAAGGAATCAAGGGGAAGGGACGGCTTTTGGTGAGCAGAGAGCGGAGAACGGCGAAGTCCTCGAAGATGGTTGGGACAAGAGGTAAAACAAAGAAGGCCAGGGATGCCAATGAGGCACTCGCTCACCCAGTGAAATTTCAAAGTTCGGAGCAGGAACTCAATAGTTTAGAAGATCTGAGGTTAGATCAGGACCAGGATCAGGACCAGGATCCTGGAATCGTCCAGATATCCCAGGGGGGGTTCACAAACCAAGGAGGGTTCACAACCGAAGGAGAGGTCACAGCAGAGGGTGTCCAAATCGGGATTCCCAGCGACGAAAACGAACCAGGAGGAGAGTTGGGTGGGACAGAAGCAGTGTCAGTGCCCCTGCTGCCAGCCCATACCGACTTCGATGACATCGATTGTGCAATACTGAACGCAGGAGTATCTACGGGGGGCCTTGCAAATCCTCTGTGCAGTAGACAACAGTATATACCGATTCACCTGGGCCTGGGTGCAAGGAAAACAAAACTAAAGATAAACACCATTACTAACTACTATAGCTTAGTGAACCAAGTGAATTTAAACTCTGAACAGGCGCAAACGCAAAGCTCCAAAGCTACCGACCTCCCGGTACAGCCATTGGGGGAAAAGGGTGGCAATAATATGGGGGGGGATGAACTAGAGCTCTCAGAGACCGGGTACCAGGATACTTGTCTACTCCAGCAGCGATTGGATGGTTTATCGCGACTATCCTGTCCAACGAATAACCCCCATGGGAACGGCGGAGCAGAGTCAAATAACTTCCCAGAGTGGGGCATTTTTCCGGGAGAGCAAAGAAAAAGCAATGATTCATCTTATCCCGAACCCCAAATGGGACTATTAAACTTCGGGAACTCCTCATTAACACTCCCTCCACGAAGTGCCCAAGCAGAACTTACAGTACTCCAAAACATAATGGGTCCTGAAATAGAACAACTACCACCTAAACAGACTGCGAAAGCCAAACTGTAAAAACTAACTTAAAGCTGTGCAGACTCAATAGTAGCTCCTTTAGTCTGGAACTGTCCTCGCCTGACAACTCCGCTATTGGTAATACAGACCCCCAACTAAACAGCATAACGTCAGAAGATCTAAACTTCCTGGAAGATAGCATAATAAAAGGCCACAGAGGAGAGGACGACAAGAACTTAGAAGGCCAGATAACTAATGAGCAAAGTGGGCAAAACAGGGGAAACAGAGATGACTTCTCATTAGATCAACCAATCCTTAGCATCATGAAAGTCATATGTACAACACTGGGCTCAATTGCAACAACGATCATGGCCCAGTCTCAAAAATTCGACGATCAACTTGAGCTGACTAAACAATTTACAACCTCAATACAGACTATAGATTATAGGATGGCCCTAGTAGAGGGCGTAATAAGGGAAAACCTGTTACACCAGGCAAAGGCTGATAAAATGGATAAGATGGATAGACAAGCCTGTGGACCACTGCTGGAAAAACTACTGGAAGTCCCGAAAGTAATCAAAGATATAATTGAAGATTGCAAACATAGCCTTAAAAGCACAGAGGTGTGCAATCACGAGTCAGGAAAAACAGAATCCAGATTAACTGAAAGGCCTAGAGACAGAGTAGATGGTGAAGGGCACTCTGGTACAGGACGAGAGATCTGCCCAGACGCAAAAAATCAGTCAGACAAGATGGAGAGAACCAATGGAAGTCCTGAACCTGGAATCAAAGCCTCAAATACAGTAGAAAAAAGGTCTCAAACCATAGGCAGATGCAAAAACACATGGAAAAAAGCCAGAAGAAATAAAAAAACTACCACCAAAAAAGACTTCAAACATGCCTCAACAGATAAGCCTAATAGCGGAAATCAGGAATATAGGTGTTGAGCCTGCCCAACAGCAGCATAGAGATGACAACATCAAGTTTGAGAGTCTCGAGAGCCTCGAGAAACCTACTGACAAAGTCATTAATTTCATAAATAAAAATCCTGGATTATTGTGCGACAAAAGTTGCACTCACCATTCCCATATAAATCGTATACCCATTGGCCCCAGGGGATACCAAGCAGTTGGGCACGAATTAGATAAAGGCAGGAGGCCTGAAAAAGATCCTGACACAAATTACGGGACAAAAGAGGCAAACGACTCCCTAGCTAATGGTCAACTCAAATGGATCCCAGAAACATCCAAATCATGTGCCAGCATCGATAAGCACCTCCCAGCCACAAAAATAGAACACTCAGCCCAGGTACATTATTCAAACACAGAAGGAGACCATTATGGAAAACGCCAGCAGCCTCTGAATTCCATCACTAAGGGGGCAGAACAAGACAACAGCAAAGGTGAAAGTAGAAGGGCTGAGACCCCTGAGTGTATAGGAAGCAAACAAAGTATAAAAACAACCAAGTGCGTGGACAACATAACTGCCCCGGTCCCCGCACCCCGGTCAAAGGTAAAATACTGCTCTCAGGTTAGCGCTGGAAATCTCATTTTCAGTAACCAGCCTGGGTGGATCACTGATTCACCTGTCCTACCGCGACCAGTGCTGGACCTGGATACTAAAGGAAAATGGGATAATTGGCCCTGAAAAAGGCAACCTTATGAAGATCCCAGGAACAAAGAGTTGCAACTTGGGAGGGAAAAAGGCCAGGTAGAACGAACACTGACCGGTTGGGCAGTTACCACTCGTAACAGAAAGAACGAAGACAATCACTTCCAAGGAAGACGGACGCAGGGAGGTAGCGGGCATACTGAGATCAGCACTGAAATGACTAAAGATCTTGAAGCCACGATTATGTTTATCCCCGAGTACTCCTCAAGAGGAAGTCATGACATCCTGAACAGGTCTAATATTCTACATCTGGTCAATTCCCTGCCAGCCGTACAGAATGTAACATCCAAAGACCTCCTCTCAGTAAGATTCATACCAAGTAAAGAACTAGAGAACAGGGAATCAACAGAAACAGTCTGGGCCTCACCTTGGATAGCAGATCAGATCCTAAAATGTTCTAACATGATGAAGACCTGGGGAATATCTATTGCTATTCCACAAAAAGAACCATACCCAACAATATTTCTTGAAAAAGCCTTAAATCAAAACATGTTGGGTAGGCAAGAGGTAAAAGGCAATTCTGGTTCGATACTCCAGGGAGCAATTAGCTCCAAACAACAACTCCCTGAACGAACAAATCTGAGTAACATGAGGTTCTGCCTGTCGGCTAATTCCCCTAGAAACAGCAGGGGTAATCTCTCACAGCCACAGATTTACGAAGATCAATCACCTAGAAGCTTGTAGCTAAAAATGGATGACTTGAACACAAAAGATAAAACTAGTCCCATATTAAAAATTCTAAGCTGGAACATTGCAGGCCTAAAAAGTTAAATGGAAGATAAGGACTGGGTTGAATTCATTAAAAAACAAGACATCAGCTGTTTCCAAGAAACTTGGGCCATTAATGCTATCGACCTAGATGGGTTCTCTACTTTCCATTCACCCGCTATTAAGCAAAAAAAAGGAAGACCAACGGGAGGCCTGATCATTTGGTTCAGAACCTCACTACTGGGAAACTCCGTAGTAACCTATGCTGTATTAAGCAAGGAAATTCAGACGCTTGCGGTAAAATATGAGGAGTGGTCACTCGAAATAGTAAATGTGTATTTCCCTCCTATTAGCTGGGTCCAAGTCATGCCAGGTGTGCGACTCCTCAAGGAACATATCCTAAATAAAAGAACTACGGGTTGGAGGAACCCAGTACTAGGTCATACGAACAACCGCTCTCCCCAGCCTTGTAAAACCTTTTTTCTGATATGTGGTGATTTCAACACTAAACCTCACTCTATCCTCTGTGATGAACAAGTAGTAGAGGAAGACCATGCTTGGAATATTCCAACGCCCCGCATCCAATGTAGTAAAGACTCCAAGAAAGGAGAACTAATCTTTGGAGCATTAATAGAAGGAGGAATCCGCACCTTAAACGGAAGAACAAATTCAGATAGAAACTTCAAATCTACCTTTCGTTCTGGAAAAAGGCAAAGTATAATCGACTACATGGCAATAAACATCGAAGCCTGGCATTATGTCATCGATATGGAAATACGGGACAGGATTGAGAGTGATCACGACCCACTGCTAATGGAGATAGTCCACCAGGACATGAGCCCAGGGAAGGCCGAGTCTCTATTTAACGGAAATAGTTTAACAATAACTACGAGACCAAATAGGAAAAACATATTAAGATCAAATGAGGATGAACCTTATACGAGCACACCTAGTCAAACCTGGTTGCTATTACATAGCACGTTTTTAAATCTACCAGCTAACGAAGCCTTACCAATCCTGCATAATTTTAATAATCTGCTACTTCAAACAATAAAGGAAAAGACCAAGCATCTTCAAATTAAGCCTAAAACGATGGAGTGCTGGTTCGATGAAGAGTGTTTGAAATTAAAAAAGACCTTATCACAAGCTCTAAAGAATCGGCATTTGAATGACTTTAACGAGCAATATTTTCATGAATGTAGGCAACAGTACAAAAAATTATTGAGATATAAAAGGAAGACATTCCCACATAAACTCTGGAAAGTCCTACTGCAGGCAATATCGGCAGGGAACTGTAAAAAGTTTTGGGAGATAGTCAGGTGGGGTTGCGAAGGTCCTTCGAAAAACCTTGAACTGAACATCAACCCTCAACTTTGGGTAAAGCATTTCACCGCCTTGTACCAGGAAGTTGCCAAGACGGTATCCGGGAGCACCAACAATCCAAACAGTCTTATACAAGGGCTGGCAGGCAGAAATCAAAGTTCAAGCAAGGGACTTCCACTTCAAAAGACCTATGCAGTATTTTCAAACCGGCTTGTTAGATCAGCAAATGAATCTCAGAAGGAATTAGTTCCTAATGAACTCCCCAGCACAAATTCCATGCAAGCAACCCATGCCACTCCACGCGCAATGGAGTTAATATCGGAATTCAGTGAGAAAGAAATTAAACAAGTTATTCTCCTCCAAAAGACGCACAAGGCTCCAGGCCCAGACGGTATTCCTTTAGACGCTTACCGTAACCAGTTAACGTTATGGCTACCTGTTCTAGCCCGTCTATTCAACAGTGTTTGGCACCACGAGGTAATACCTACCTCCTGGAAGAAATCAATAATTGTTCCAATTCATAAAAAAGGTCCTCGGGACATGGTGTGCAATTACAGGCCTATCTCACTGCTTGACAGTGTTGGAAAGATTTTTGCCAAATTGATTCAGTTGCGCCTAGACCACTGGCTAGAGGATGGAGACTTAATATCAATACACCACGCTGGTTTTAGGAGAGGCCAAAGTACAACAGATCAACTTTTTAAGTTAAACATGATCTGTGCGAAATACGCCACCCTAAAAGACTGTCCACTATATCTGGTCTTTGTGGATCTTCAAACAGCCTTCGACAGCGTAAACTGCCAAACATTATGGCAGCTATTGTCGGAAATGGGCATAGAGGGAAAAATGTTAAGGCTGTTAATTCTACTGCATACAGGAAATACCGCCAGGGTCAGATATACTATGAGAAATGATTATACGGCAGAAATTCCAATCGAGCGAGGTGTAAAACAAGGCTGTGTTCTGGCCCCAACCTTTTCAATTGTTATATAAATGAAGTAAGCCAGGACCTGAGGGAATTAAATCTGGACGTTCCAAAAGTAGCCAATGAAAGTACACCTATCCTGCTCTTTGCTGATGACGCTGTACTACTGGCAAGAACGGAGATAGCAATGCATCGACTACTCAGGGGTTTCGAATCATTCTGCACCTCAAGGAGTATGGTAATCAACGAGGGGAAAACAAAGTTTATGATTCTTAACCAAAAACAGACGATGCAATCAACCTTTAGGGTAAATAACAAGCCTTTGACCCGAGTGGCTACTTATGATTACCTGGGTTGCAGATTAGACGAAAAACAGACATGGAAACCACAAATTTATAAAAGTAGTATCTCCCTGGCCCAACAAGCTGGAGCAGTACTCAGATTTGCAAAAGCTACAGGCAACCATTCTGTGAGTTCTGCACTGCTCGCATACAAAACAAAAGCAAGAGCCGCAGCACTTTTCAGTGCAGAGATTTGGGGATTCAGAAAGACTCCATCAATACAAGTAACCGAGAATAAATTTCTACGCCGATTACTTTGTCTAGGCAACGCCACACCAATGAACGCAATAAGAACCGATCTACAAATGAGAAAGGTTGAGGACTACATTGCTCTGGCTCCAATAAGATACTGGATCCGTATTTGGTCAAAAGAGGAACTTAAACCATATAGAGATGTACTTAAGGACATCATGAAGCTACAAAGCCATCTGAAATTGCCCTGGTTCAAACACATCTCAACTACCCTGGCTGCTATCGGCCAGGAAGACCTCTGGTTCCATCCAGAGAAAATCAGAAGGCCTAGTTTAGCTGTCATAAAAAAGGCATACTGGGAGAAAAAGACTGAGAGTATGTGTGAGACACTTAGCCCCTTATTCAAGCGCTATATCCTGTTTAACCAAGAGCTTAAACCTGCAATATTTATAGACAGTATTTATCCGGAGGAAAAAAGGCTTCTCTATTTTAAATTCCGCATGGGCACACTACCTGTGATGGCGGTGACCAACAGATGGCAATCCGTCCCTCTGGATAGATTAAAATGTTGCCCATGTCTTCACGGTGGCTTAGAAACACTTTCCCACTTCCTTTTATTATGTCACTTCACGCTTAAACTCCGCAAATTGTATTTACGTCCACTTTTTAGATCTTACGGTGTCAGGAAGTGCAACGAGGCGGAAGTGTTATGTATGCGATCAGACGAGAAACACATTGTGACAAAAGTTTCAACTTACATACTGGAAGCTACGCTCAATAATGCACCCACAATTGACTCAAACATAACCATATGTGTTAGCCCATAGCCCATGGCCATCTAGTCTGGGAAATTGGTGCAGGGTGCTACAAAACTGGGTTAGGCATCGGGCTTTTATTAGACGGTTGGCAGCCACCGTAAGGTTAAGCTTTATGCAAATTACGGTTACGTATTTAGTTTTTCGATGATGTAGGGCAAATCGGATACACTTCGGCACATGTTAAATCAAAAATTCAAGCATAATTTTCTTTTATTGAGATGTTTTTATTTAATGTGATTTATTTATTATTATTATTATTTTTTTTTTTTTTCTCGAGTGTGATGGACTGATACTTATTGTGTGATATTGTTATGGCCGGATAGGCTAACAACAATTAAATAAAAGCGAATTTACTGTTAAAAAAAAAAAAAATCTAAGACTCTAGGGGGTGACGGGTTCCTGGTCGAGCTTTACCAAACTTACTCCCCCCTCAACCCCCTCCAAGGGAAATTAATGGCAGTGTTTGAAGAAGCCTGTGTACAGGGCATCCTGCCAGAGTCCTTGCTCCAGGGCATTGTTTGTCTAATGCTCAAGCCTGGGGGTGATTCGAGTTACCCCTTTTCCTATCGACCGCTCACAATGCTGAATTATGATGCTAAGATCCTTTGTTAGATATTGGCTACTAGGCTGCTTGGAATAGTTTCGGGATTAGTACATGAAGAACAATGCGGTTTTATACCTGGCCGTAGGATAACTTTTAACCTACGTTGTTTGGTGCATGTCTTGCATGAAACAATGGGTGTGAAGGACGAATTGGTGCTAGTGTTGTTATACCTAGAAAAGGCCTTTGATTCAGTTCAGTGGAGCTATCTCATGGCTCTACTGTGGAGAATGGGGTTTGGCCCCCAATTCTGTGCATGGGTTCACTTGCTTTATACTGCATCCACAGTACGAGTTCAAGTGGGAGGGGAACTCTCATAGTCCTGGGTGGTTGGCAGGGGAACCAGACAGGGGTGTCCACTATCACCGCTCCCTTTTGCTTTAGCGGTGGAGCCGCTGGCAGTATGGCTATGTTTAAGTGACGAGTGGGCCACCTGTGGCATTCAAGTGGGACTTATCACCCACATCATTTCATTATATGTAGATGATGCTTTGGTATACCTTCGATTGCCGAGTATTTCGGTGCCCCTGTACTTGCAGTAATTGGATGAGTTTGGACCCAAATCGGGATTTAAGTTGAATATGCATATGCCACTCCTGTTTTCTCTAGGGATCCTCCGTCGCAAGCAACTGGAGGACTTACCGGTAGTGGATCTCCGGTGGAAACTGGAGAGCTTCAGGTACTTGGGCATATGGGTTACCCACACTGCCAGCGGCACATGATACATGTAATGTGGAAAGAGTAGTAACAAGCTTTGAGTGCTCGGTCTCGTTCTGGAACAGGCTTCCTCTCTCTGTAATGGGAAGAGCGGCTATAGCAAAGGTGGTGTTTCTTCCGCGGTGTCTATCCCTGGTACAAAATTCTTTGTTTCCGTTAACCTCAGCTATTTAATCGTTTGGATAGTTTGCTGATCTCACTGGTGTGGGCCGGGCGCCGCAGTGGAGTGGCGTTGTCCACACTAGAGAGGGATTTAGAGTAGTCGCTCGCAGGCTGAGACGCAGACACTACGCCAATTACAACAGAAGGGCCTGATACAGGGTGGTGCCGAAATATGGGACATCTATGTGGTGAGCATTGAAGCCAGAGATGATACATACCCTCCCTGAGTTACTCAGCACCCTGGAATTACCTACTTGCTTAATAATTATATTTGGCATCCCCTCTGCTATCTCTTGATTACTCAAACCTGACACCTTAGTATCCTATCCCAGCACAGCAACGTAAGGCCTAAAGGTGCCTATCCCCTTGTCAGCGACCCCACGGAACCGGGATAGTGACTTGCTCACTATGCCTTGGTCACTGGACGACCCTTCATTCCCCCCAACCTCAGCGGCTCCACAGCTTATTTACACACATAGGTGATGTGCCCACCCCTTTCCACCCACCCCTCCGATTGACGTAGCCCATACCTACTTCTGAAATTGATACGCGCATGTTGGTATTCAGTCGTGACTCTAACCACCAGTTACACCGTTTTAAGTTATTTTTCAACACAACACAATGCAATATCACCGTACTAGAGTATATATAAGTACGTAGATGGATTGTAAAATCTTTAATGCTTTAATAGTGTATTGTGTTGATGTTTATGCACAATGTTTAATAAACAGATTTAAAAAAAACAAAAAAAATAGAGAGGGATTTAGAGGACGGGGAGGTTGGCTATCCCTAATATTAGGCTATATTACTACGCTGTGCACTTACAACATGCTGCGAAGTGGCTAGCTGAGTCAGATAGCTGGGAAAAGCGACTATTTGAAGGAATGATGGGCAGTAACATGCTAGCACACATACTGATGAAACGTGGTCAGTCGGAAACAGCTGTCCCATACCTGGTTAGAAATACTGCATGGATCTGGGAGCAGGCCGTTAAGGGGGTGCATCTCCGTGCTCCATTTGATAGGGAACTTAAGATATGGGACTTGGCTCCCTTCCGTGATATTGATAATTATATGAAAAGGAAAGCTGGAGGGCGGGGGATGTCTTGTAGCAGGGGATTTATTCCCCAGTGAGGAGTTTATATCCTTTCAGGAAGCACAGAACACGTTTGGTTTGGGACCAGACTAATTCCTGCAATATGCCAAGGTGGAAGTGTAGTGCAGGAGATCTGGTGTGATTTCCTGACTGCCCGCCGTCTTCGAAGGTGTTGAACAGGCTAATAAATTTGGGGAGATGGGAAACACTTAGTAACCTTTTCTTATAGAGCCTTTTGGGGGGATCAACCAGGTGCGGTCTGTGTGGCGTGGAGATCTTGGGAGCGGGAGCTGGGGGATCTGGTGGAAGACACGGATTGGGCTAAAGCCTTGTCGCTGGTGCGCACAGTCTCATGTAATAATAGATTTAAGCTCCTACATTTTAATTTTGTACACCGTACTTATATTATGTCTGATCAGCTCAACAAGATTGACCCAACTAGGGGAGCTGGGTGCCCCAGATGTGGTGAGTTGGGCGCCTCCTTTTTACATCTGGCTTGGTCCTGTAGGGAGGATCAGCAGTTCTGGCGGGAGGCGGCTGGGAAGGTTAAGGCGGCCACGGGTTTGGGTCTAGAAGGAACATCGTTGACATGTCTATTAGGGGTGGTAAAACGACCACAGGGAAGGAAAATCCCATACAGACTAGCACAAGTGGTTCTAGTGCTGGCTAAGCGCAGGGTGGCGTCCATAATATTATGATGGAAGTGCTAACCGGCTTAGACCGCATATAGGGACTATCGACCAGGCGCTCCATTTTTTCATGATCTCTTACAAACTCACAGTGGTGAGGAAGTCATCCCTGTAGTTAATATTTGTCGACCTGAAAGCAGTGCTCGATTTAGTCAACAGAGAGAAATTGTGGAGATCCTTGAGAGACCTCGGAGTTGATACCTCCCTAGTAATAACCATTAGGGCTTTCCACTCCGGTAATATGGCTAAAGTTTGGTATGGTCTGGGCGGGGAGTGTACAGATCCCTTCCCGGTTTAAAAAGGTGTTCAGCTACGGTGTGTGTTGGCGCCCTTGCTTTTAAGCCTTTTCCTAAATGATGTAGCGAATTTTCTGATGATTGATTCTTTAGATATTCCCATTATACCTGAGAAGAAGTTGCCAATATTACTGTATGCGAATGCCACTGTCTTGATGGCGCAAACAGAAAATTCCACCCATAGGTTATTAAAACGATTTGAGGAATATTGCTATAAAATGTCATTGACCATAAATGGAAGTTACACAAAGTATATGGTCTTGAGGACCTCTCCCAGCTTTGCGCGGAAGCCTTCATTTGAAGGTGCACCCCTAAAAATTGTGAAGCAGTTTGATCATCTGTGAATTCGATTTTCAGATATTCTGTGTTGGGGCCACCATATACAGAAGGCAACAGTTAGTATTGAAACAAATGTCAGGTGCTGTCTTAAGTTTCATCATAAGGCTGGTGCTAGAAGCATAAGTGTTGTCTTGCAAACACATAAGCAGATGGCAGTCGCAACCGCCCTGTATGGAGCGGAGCTATGGGGGCTACACGAAAGTTCGAACACTCCAAGTAGCCGAAAATATATTTTTTAAGAGCCTTGCTTAGACCTCGCTTCCCTCTAGAGGTACTCTATGCAGAGCTACAGTTTACACCAATGTCAGAAATTGTAGCCCTCAGGCCAATTCTTTATTGGGTTAGATTAGTTAGAAACCGTCAACTCGCGGTTTATCTGGATACCCTAAAAGACGTCACAGCCAGTGGTATCGGCGGGACCACACATGGTCGTCCCATGTAGAGAACATTTTTAACAAGCCACAGATGGGGTCCCCGTGGGAAGCGCTGGGCAATGTCAGGCAGGACACACCAGCTTTGTTCAAAGAGCTGTGTTATGAACATGTGCAATCAAAAAACACCTGGAGCTGAAGTCGGGTTCGATAACAAGCAATTAATTTAGTAACACCTCATGGTCTGAGTATGAATATGCTGTATCCGGAAGTGAAGCGAACATTTTACATACAGTTTCGCCTAGGTATTTTACTAACCAGGGATTATTTTATGCGAACTCACATGCTTGATGCTATATTTGACCAATGTGATTTCAGTTTTGGAGGGTTCGACAGCTTAGCCCATTTTATTTTTGTTTTGCAACAAATGTGATCTTGAACGGCGGCAATGTCTCCATTCCCTTTTTAAATACTTTGGGTTTAGATGTGTTAATCCAGCTATGGCATTGTGCTTTAAATCAGATGACGTGTACGTGGTCAATTATGTGGCGTCATTTCTATTGGTTACTTGGCCTCGCTGGAGAGAGCTGCCTACAGTGTTAGGCGTTATCTTACCTGCATAGCTTTTGCGGATTTCCACATATTCCAGGCTGTAACATGCTGCTAACATCTGCTTTAATCTAAATCCCCAATACCCTCATGCACTTGCACTTTCTGTAGTAGGTGTGTGGCAGACTGTCTATACCAGGAAGGAATGCAGGTCCTGAATGTTTATGTGCATGTTTTTTTGCTGTACGCCTATGATCGGATTGTATATTATTATCATCTTATTGCATCTGCATTTTTATATATTTAATGAATTTGTTGATTCTAGTTAGGTGGGAATGTAGTGTTTTAACATTATTCCAAAATGTGACAAATTGCTTTGCACATGATTTTAGTTGTAGGTTTTAGCATAATTAGTGTTTTTAAATTGTTGTATTAAATTATTGGATGGCTGACAGCTGAATAAATGAATTGAATTGAATGGGTAATTGATTCCAGACTTTTGGGGCCAAGCGGCTAAAAGGACAGCCCCTTATTTTGGCATTTTTAAATCTTGGGACCTCAACTTGAGATACTATGCACATCAGGCAAACCTGAAATGTATGCTTATATCTTTGTGACTGACAATTCTACTTAGTTAATTTATTATTTTATCATGTTCTTCGGCTTATTACATTTTTCACTATTGCTGTATTACTTTTTTAACTCTCCAACACTGGATCTTTCATAGATTCACAAGCCTTATCTGCAGGCACACGCTTAGTTGATGTTTCACCAGGCAGCATCTCGCTAAGAATTCAAAAGATCATCTGCTTTCTACCCTTGAGAATCTTGTGGCTGAACTTTTGGCAGATCTCAGTCTCTAGCCGCATGGCCAACTCGATGTAGGGACCACAGTCTTTTCCTGTGAGGGCCATCTTGATAAATCTTCCTGGCCCTACAGACTGGATATGGTTTAAATAGCAGTCTTTCCTTAGAAGGGGCATCAGCCATCTGAATCATCTCCAGGGCTCCACCAGCTAAAACAAAAAAGGACAGAAAAAAAAAATCGTACCTTTTTGTTGGTGGTGAAAGGGTTCCCAGGGATCCGCTGTACATCAGAACCCAAAAAAATACCTTGGTCAAAAACTAGAAGAGCAGAGCCCTGAGTGTTCCCTTGCTGTCCATGGAGATTTAGGGATCTGAGCACCATTCACGCGATTGGCCAGAACCCATATTATACAATGAAGTGAATGTGTTGCATATAGTCTATGGCTGTTTTCATTGTTTGAGTGACGTTATGTGAACATTGACTACCAAGGACCCAAGCCTTGATGGCTGGGAATATAAAAACATGTGAATCTGTGAAATAAGCCACTGTTGGAGAACTAGTGTTAGAGGTAAGTAATGATTTCTTCCTGACGACTAACAGTTAATCACTTGTATTTTTGGAATCTACCTGTACGAAGCATATATTTAACATTTTTTATGTATTTTGTATATATTACTTCTTACTTTATTATCTGCTTTACACGTTTGTTTAAATATTATTATTTTTTTTTTTTTTCTAAACTTTAAAAAAATCAATTCTCCTTTTTGCTGTGAACTACATATAGCCTCCATGGATTAGAGTTGATCCCAATATGTTTTTTGATCACAGTCGATAAAGTAACAGTGCTGCAAAGGCATTTAATGTCTAGGCTACCCAAGCGTATCTTAAAAACAGACAATGTATTAATTTTTCAGTGAACAAATGTCAAATGTGTGCAGTCTTCGCATTGCCAGTCGATTTCTATGGAATAGAATTGTAAGAAAAAGACTAGCACAATGTTGATAAAAAATTCCTGTGGCTATAAGCCAATGCGTAGAAATTGAGCAATTGAGAACACTATCTGTAAACCACAATTTTTTTGGGCCTCCTGTATTGTAATTCCACTCTGTGGCATGGAACCAAAATTGGAGGGCAGCATCCAAGAGAGAAACATGTGAACCATTAAGACTAAAAAACGAAATCACATTCCTTATAATGAAACTGTCTGGGAAGTGCTGTAATCCCCTTAATAGGATCTAAAATGCGCTGGAAGGCAAATCCACTGTGGCTGCCAGGTGCGAATAAATGCAGATGGCTGACGCCTTGCTCTTCTTGGCAGTGCCTGCTGCCTCATTTCCTTTATTCTTCAAACTGTGAATAGTTACCACTTATGTACTAAATGCTAAATGGCTACTACTGTAACTTAGTAAATAGTTTTTTTTAATTTTCTACTGCTACATTTAAGAAAAATAATCAACAGTAAATGTCATTTACAAATCATTTTAACTGGCTTAAGCTTTTTCCGTGTCACTATTTCTGCTCTACTAAATGGAGAAGAATCTGAGATTCTGCATTCTGCTAAAGGGACCGCCAGTTTTTCTGATATTGATAATATAAAATGTCAGGCTCCTTTTCACAGTTCACACTAACATTGAGGTACGGCCACACATGCAACCAGTCACCCTACTGCCTACCCCAATTTTTTCCATTAGGTCATGTTGCTCCATGCCTCGGGGAAGGGCATTAAATGCCTCGTGCCAACAACCTACTGTGTGTGGACAATACAAGCCATTTTTTGACAAAAGAATAAACAGCTAGAGGAAGAGAGGAAAGGTTGTAAAGGATAGGGAAAGAAGGTTAAATTGGAGAAATCAGATTACTGGTAAGTAACCAAATCATTCCCTTCCGATGGATACTTCTAATCACAGATTCCTCACTTTAGAATTTTCTCCAGCGAATCCCTATGTTCCTCAAGTCTGCAGGGCCATTGGCGATGCAGCAGCAAATTGAAGACTTCAAAGAGGCCAATATGCAGATCTTAGGTGCTTCTTTGTAGCTCTCTCTGGCTTTCCTTCGGACCCCAATAACTTACAGGGGCCCCTAGTCGGATTACCGCCGGTGAGGCCTTCTCTGGTAACGACTGACCCCTTGGAAGCTGTTCCAGGACAGGACTGACTCCAATACAGATGCCTGCTCTGGTGCCTGACCCGCCAGGCTGCCACTCGTAGACACCAGTGCCAAAGTTGCCAGCCGAGGAATAGGATCCGATTCTGATCCCAGTGTCTGACCTTGGTCCTACTTAAGCCCGATCTTGACTGATAGTCGCCCTATGAAATAATTAAAGAAGGAGATGATGGTGTGGTAGGGGATGGTGACCTTCCTCCTCATTATGATGATGACAGATTTATATATACAAGTAAGATGCCAGTGGGCTAGGTACCTTCCTTAATACAAGGTTTACTGGGATGGACTAACAACTCAGGCCACCAACTGAAGAGACAGTGTTATTTACAGTGGTGGTCCGACAGACTGCTGAGGTTCTATATTTGCAGCTGCCCTCTGTCAAGACCAATGTCCTTACAGCATTTCAACGGCCTGGCCCTGCAGCATTTCAGCCCTTGCACCTCTTCAATAAGGTCCTCTCTCAATTGCTGATGGGCACTTCGTCAAAGCCAGGTTCCTGTCTGCCAGTGAATAGGCAGGTGGCCAGTTGGCACAGATCGCCATATGGCAACCTTGATTTTCGCATCAAACATCCTACTCCTGAGAGCATTATGGTGCAGGCTTCAACCAGTAAGGTTAACCCCAAATGTCCCTGGAAAGGGAGTCCAACAGGATTGAGGCATTTGAAAAACAAATGTTTTTGTCGACCAGCCTGGCTCTAAGACAGGTCAAGGCAGTTTGTTTGCTAGGCCCTCTGAGCAATGGCCAGCAAGCTCTCGCCAGCGGTCCCTGAAGATCTTAGGTTATCTTTGGCCCATACAGTTTATGATGGACAGGACACGGCCAAGTATATGACTTGCCCTGGCCTAGACACTACTGGCTGCTTGGGAAGAGCAGTTGGCACCAGTCTTGCGCTCTGCCATCATGTGTGGCAAAATGTCATAGAGTTTTCTGGAGATATGCAAGCCTCACTAATGGATATTCCTATTGATTGCTTATGCCTATTTAGCAAAAACAGCTGATTCTACCTGGACCTTTTTAAGGACATTTGAGTCATAGCACGCTTTTTGCGACTATTGACTCCCATCAAGCAGTCCCCACTAGTCCATGGGTCCAGCATACAGACAGCATCAATTGCCCCAAGCATTGCAGCAGTTAGTTACCTCAGTCCTTTCGAGGCCAGGGATTGAGGTCTAGCAGGCTTTGCGCAGCCAGCAGTGGCACCTGTCCTCAATGTTCTCCTCCCTTGCGACTCAGCCTCAAAACCACTTTAGTTTGCTGTTAGCAGTCTCAGCCTATCTTACTGGGGGCAGGATCCACGATTTCCATCTAGGATAGCAATACATTACTTCAAACCAAAATCTCCCATTTCCTGACCGCTTCTTGCAGCCTGTGGTGAGAAACTGTTGTATTATCAATAGATCTGCGAGTGTCCATTATAGTTTGAGACTGTCCCAATGTAGGGAAACTCATTGTGTTAACTTTAGAAGTGACACTTTATCAGTGTTGAAGTAAACCCCTCTGTCTGCGATGTGGTTTTTAGGATACACGTAGATCATTTTTTAAAGAAATGAGTCAAGGTTTTAAGTTTTCACTGACCACATTTGAAACTTAGGTTTTAAGCTATGTATGCAGTGCATGTGTTCAAATGTTAGTCATTTACTTCATAGAAATATGTTTTTTCTATATTTTATTCCAGAGCCTTTCAAAACATAGCCGCTGCAATATCGGAACTGAAGGTGGGCCACCCCCATTTGTGCCTTTTGGACAGGTATGACTGTTGAACACTTACTTTAAATGATATTCAACATCTGAAGATGTTGAATTCAAGGAAATGTTTTTCAGGGGCAAGCTGCTTCATGTCCCTTATTAAATAGAATATTATGATTCTTCTGATTATAGATGGTGTTTTAACAATTACATGATACAAAGATATAATTATCTTTATTTTATTGTCATGTTCTATTCAGTTTGCTTCTTATATGCCACTGTGATTCTTTGTAATGTAAAACATCTCGATCCAAGTCCTGTGGGCAAGAACAGCCATTGGTATTGTTCTGTTTCTCTGCTTTTAGGGTGTGTATGTGCATTGCAAAAATTGGTTCTGTGGCTTTAGGGAAGAGTACGTTATTGGATGGGAACCTTAGAAGCTACAGCAGTATTTTTAACAAGATTTTAAACCTTCACGAGGGATCATCATGTTTAGTGGGAGGTGAATTTTTGTACTGCTTTATTTCTTTTTGCCATAAGATTGGGTACCGGGAAAATTTGCTTAGGCGAACAGGTGTTCACTTATACTAATGCCACCCGCTTATCTGGAAGATTTGGAAGGGTAAATGGGGTGTTCAAGAGATATTCTAGGAGCAAGAATCCATCTCCTCCAATTGTTGTCTCCCATTTATCAGTGCATAGGTTTTTGGCTGATCTATGAGAGGGTAGTGAGACAGACCAGCCTCTAATACCCGTAGTCTCAAGTCCCCTGCAGCTAGGAGGGTCCACCCCCTGCCATGTCTCCCGACTTTTCTGGCACCTCAAATGAACATCTGATATCAGAGATCCCTGCAAAACAAGGAAAAGGGCCAGGCAGCCCAGATCCAGCATATACATTCCTGCTCTAATTGCCTCCTTATTTTGAAACAGTTTGTATTTCTTCAAAACAACAACAATTGTAGAATATGGGCTGAAGACATCTAATCAAATATATATTGTCTGCGGTTTGTTTTGGAAGTTTGATATGGAACAATTGTACTGAGGAGGTCACCTCTTAAAAGCCATTTCGCAAACTTACCGTTTACCTTTTTGCACAGTACAGTTTCACCAGTGCTGTGCGTGTAAAGCACTACAAATTATTCATGGGTCCTTTTTCTGGAGTCAGTGGTATGCTATTTGTCCTTCTGCCAACAGCAAGCCTAGTGCTTTGAGTCTAAACACATATATTTGTAGCCTGTGTTAGCTGCAAATATACATGCTGTGCACACTCCTGCCTACTAGTGTTGGGCCTGGAATTTACAACTTGTTTTTCTAGAAGTCTTTGCTGCTGATGTGAATTTGAGACTCCTCCTCTTTGAATGAATGCGCATGCTCAATAGCTCCACTATTTGATTGATTTTCTGCCATCTGGTTCAGATGGTTAGTGCTGGAGGTCCGTCCAACTTTGGTGTCCAACTGCGGAAGGGAAAAGACAGATATGATGAAATCTTGCAGCGGTTCTCAGATTCGTACCCGGTGACCCTCTTCTCAACATCCACCTAGGCAGCTCCCTTGGCCTTGCTTCTCCCTCTGCACTGCTGAGAATGCTCGGTTCTGGGTAATAGAAGGTAAAAAAGACAGACGTTTTCTAACATGCTCACAGTGTGGGGCGAAGTACACATTCTCAGGTCTGCAACTTTTGCCTGTCGCAAGAACTTAACAAACAGGATTGCACAGCCTACAGTTTGTTCAAGAACAAGAAGATGCTTCACTCATGTCGCAATAGATGTCTAGCTCGCACCATGAAGATGGCGGCAGAGGCAGAATTCTCTGCAGAAGAAGAACACATCAGCGCTTGCCGAGAAGATGAAGATGGTGCCAAAGGGGGTGTCCTCTTGTGTAGTCCACATTATGTCGCATCCCAGGACTCTGAACAACGCAAGGAGGAAGGACAGGATGAGCTCTCACAGCCACCTCTGGAACTACTAGACAAACCACGAGTATGAGATCCGGGCCCAGTATGAAGACTACTCCAGGGTCACTAGAATCACACTTAGACCACGCAATTACCCCCAATGCCCAATCATCACTGCCTCGGTGTGCCACAACCTTCTGGTTCTGGCTGATACCGAGATCACCCATTGGAGCCGAGATAGGACGGCAGCATTGATTCTAATTGGGCTCAGGGCCCAAAGGGCTAAAGTGGAGGGTACATGTAGGCCTTTGAAGCCAAAGCTGCATTCAGTGCCGACAAAGCCATCAATGCTTGCACAGTCCCTGATGCCGACCAAACCATATCCGCTATGTACGGCTTCAGTGCTGGCAAAGTTGTCAGAGTCAACTAGATATATGGCGTAGACTCCACACGCATCATCATCCGCGTCAACGCCTAAAAAGCAATCACCACCAAAGGCACATGGAACAATGGCTTTGGCTCCAGAGGAATGCCAGACAAAAGGAGACTTACCACATCACAAAGCCTATAGCACAGCTCCCCCAGATGCAGGGGGCAATGTCTTTAAGAACTTCCAAGGACTAATGAACAGAATATGAATTTTAGAGGCAGAACATTTATCAGAAAGACCAAGTCATAAAGCAGAACATTGCTCAACCGCATCCTCAAGGCAACCAGCTCTATGCCATTGGACATTTCATCACAACCCACATTACCAGTTTCCACGCACTCAGGAGGCATGGACACAAGGAGCCCTTAAACTACCCTCATGTTGATGACTTTCAGGGCGTGCCCCCGACAGTCCAGATCTTTGGGACGCATATGATATGGTTCCACCAGAGCCTGACATTGATGTGACTCCCTTGGTCAACGCATCACCACCCGATGACATATCGACCTTCACATCCACCTTCTGGCATAATATCTCCCGGGGTGGACAATCCTGTAGCAGACCTGTTCAGCAGTACGCTGCAACAAGTCCACAAGTGGGAACTCCACACACAAGTCCTCCAATGCTAGTTCCACCATTGAGAGAACCTGGATGTGGACCTGTTTGCCACAGTAGGAAACGTAAAATGCCAAAGCTAAAGCCAGGCACTACCAACCACAATGCATAGGCAATGCATTATGGATGAATTGGTAAAGGATATTTGCCTAGGCTTTTCGGCCTCTACCCCTCATTTCTTTTCTTGTAAGACAACTCAGACATCTCTCAAGGTGACCCTGTTGGCTCCCACCTGGATGCTACAACTCTGGTACATGACACTTCTGGAATTGTCCCTAGTACCTCACAAGAGGCTTCACAACACTCCAGGCCTTCTCACAGCAGGGGTGTAGTCAGGCATCCCAACCCCAAATAACTCAACCTCTTAATTTGGCCCCTAAAGTCCTAGAATTTGGTTACTTACAGCTGCCTCTAGAGTGTATGGATATTGTTAGAGAGGCAAGGTATTCAGCAACTAGAGCCTGGTATTCAGCTAAATGGCAAAGCTTTGTCCACTATTGTATATCTCAACCCATAGACCCTTGTGCTCTTACAGTACAACACTTAGTATGTTATTTGCTGCACATACAAAAATTAAGGCTGGCATACACTTCCACATGACTGCACTGTGCTGCATTTGCAATGTACCTGTAAAACTGAAATATTGGTCCTTTTACCACATATCAGTCATTAAAGCTTTGATGGAGGGGCTTAAAAGAATAATTCCTCCTCAAGCATCACTGGTCCCATCTTGGAATTTAAATGTGTTACTTACAACACCAGTGTCCATGCTTTTTGAGACTTTGCATTCCTGCCCACTACAGTTCCCGTCATGGGAAGTTTCTTTTCTAATAGCTATCACATCATTAAGAAGGGTTAGTGAGTAGCAAGCTTTACAATAGAAGAACCATATTTTAAAGTTTTCCAAGACAGGGTACGACTACAGACAAATCCAAAGTTTCTTCCAAAAGTCATGTCCCTGTTTCACTTAAATCAAACACTTAAGCTCCCTATGTTTGTTTTCCAAAACCAGAGACAGGTGCAGAAAGGGCATTTTACACACTTGATGTTATAAGGGCACTAATGTATTAAATTGATAGGACTAAATCTTTTTAGGAAAACACAACAGTTATTTGTTGCTTTCTCCAACCCTAGATAAGGACACATTTTCAAAAGCAGGAAGTATGTAGAAGAATGCTTACAAATATGTTACCTAAAAGCCAAATATACAGTACCTGCAATTCTGCAAGCACACTCTACTAGAAAAAAATGTGCGTCTTTGGCCTTTTTAGCGAACGTATCTTTAGCTGACATTTGGACGGCAGCTACATGGACTAATCCACATACTTTTACTAAATATTGCTGTGCAACTGTCCAAGCAAGACAAGAAGCTCTTGAAGATCAAACAGTGTCAAGAACTTTATTCCACACATCTGCACCATCTGATACCTAAATCTACTCTGGGAGGAAAACTGCTTTGCATTCCGTGCATAGCATGTGTATCTACAGTCAACACAGGCTGCAAATGGAGTATGTTACTTACCTTGTATGCTGCAGATTCACATGCACTCTCCCGCCTCCCCCGTAGGCATTCTTGGTATCAAATTGCACGTATTAAACCAGCAATATCCAAATATGTCTATATACCTTAGCCTTGCACAAATATTTCTTAATCCTCTGTCTATCTTCTCAAGCTCCATCCTCACTCCCCATGATGGCAGGGAAGAAATGAACAATCTAACAATGGAGCTGTTGAGCATGTGCATTCACTAGAAAAGGAGTCTCAACCTCATGTGCGTAACAAAGACTTCTTCAAGAAAAACAAGTTGTAACCTTTAGGCCCAATACTAGATGTCAGAAGTGTGCATAGCATGTGAATCTGTAGCACTATACGCTATGAATTGATGTTTACAAGTTAAGTAACATACTCCTTTCATTGGCTTTAGTGGAAGACTGTGATGCATTGGTTTTGAGTTTGAGCTGTTACATTTCCTACCATTCTCCTTAGTTGAGCCACTATTTGCTCACAAAACTCTGCCACTACTGTGCTTGCCCATGTATCTCTCAGAATACACAGTGCATGCTCATATCCTATAAACGTTATCTGCCTCATCCATGCCATGTATCTGGCAGCTATGGGTATACCTTGTGATTTATGGTAGGCTTCTGGTATAATTTTCACTTTGTTGCTATATACCAGAGGCCTTTTACAATCAGCATCTGTAATCTGCATCACATATTCTCTCTCCACCTTTGATATATCCTGCAGGCCATGGCTGGAAGACCCTCCTTAGTCACTTATAAAGACGATAGTAGTTGACTTCCCTTTGTCAGTGAATCATGTTCCAAAAACAATCTGTTGTCTGGTGGTATACAGGAGAACCCTTCACATTGTATGTGCTTCAGCAGACACTATGGGCCATATTTATACTTTTTGACGCAAAACTGCGCTAACGCAGTTTTGCGTCAAAAAAATTAGCGCCGGCTAACGCCATTCTGAAGCGCCATGCGGGCGCCATATTTAATCAATGACGTTAGCCGGCGTTAGCCGCCGGCGCTGCCTGGTGTGCATGTAAAAAAACGACATACACCAGGCAGCGCCGGCGTAGGGGGATATGGGGCTTGGGTGTCAAGAAATGGGGCAAGTCAGGTTGAGGCAATTTTTTCGCCTCAACCCGATTTGCGCCATTTTTTCCGACTCCCAACCCCCATTGAAATGACTCCTGTCTTAGCAAAGACAGGAGTCATGCCCCCTTGCCCAATGACCATGCCCAGGGGACTTCTGTCCCCTGGGCATGGTCATTGGGCATAGTGGCATGTAGGGGGGCACAAATCAGGCCCCCCTATGCCACCAAAAAAAATTAAAAAAAACACTTACCTGAACTTACCTTAATGTCCCTGGGATGGGTCCCTCCAGCCTTGGGTGTCCTCCTGGGGTAGGCAAGGGTGACAGGGGGTGTCCCTGGGGGCATGGGAGGGCACCTCTGGGCTCCTTCAGAGCCCACAGGTCCCTTAACGCCTGCCTTTTGCAGGCGCTAAAAAACGGCGCAAAAGCGGCCGTACGTCATTTTTTTTGACCCGCCCACTCCCGGGCGTGAATTTTGCCCGGGAGTATAAATCCGACGCACATGCCTCAGAGTCGATTTTTTTGACGTGAACGCCTACCTTTTATCTCATTAACGCAAAGTAGGTGTCCACGCTAAAAAATGACGCAAACTCCATGGACTTTGGCGCTAGACGCGTCTAACGCCAAAGTATAAATATGGAGTTAGTTTTGCGTCGAAATTGCATTAAAAAAAACGACGCAATTCCGGCGCAAACGGAGTATAAATATGGCCCTATAATACATATCAAGAATTAAACAATCACACTGCCATTTGTGTTCTGGCCCTGCCAAAGGTCCATAAAATCTCACCATCATGAATATAGACCATTGATTTATATCCCTCATGTATCCGCCCAGTTGCCATACCCTTGAATATATTTTACAGAAGTCCTTTAATTAATCATAATTGTGCACTAGCAGCAAAAGTTGTTATTTTGAGTCCTTTCTTAGCAGTCCAATCACATATGGAACATTGAGGTAACCAAAATGTTATTGCTGGGCCTGGTTCCAAAAGAGTCATATACTGGTAATTGGTCTCCATATTGCTATGGCTGTCAATTAATATTTTACTTTCCCTCTTGATTGAGTCAGCAATCCATTCTTGTATGTATTGCAGTTGAGAAACTAGATATTAATATTCTGTATTGAGAACTTCCAAACCATAATTTCTGTAAGATCTTTAGTTTGACTCCAAGCCGGACACCAGCCAATATCATTGTGGCAAGTAAACTGCCCGGTTCTAATATACAATTTTTGGAAGCACACAGAAATTCCCTGAAAGGTGTACAATGGTTGTCCTTGATTTGTATTGGAAGAACCACTAAATTGGGGGGGGGGGGGGGGAGACAGAAGAGTGGTGCCTAGCTGTACAGTAAACCCCAAACAAACCAATATTGCTGGTGTGATCAACTTCTGCATAAAGTTCATTTAATTTTATGCTCCTCAATAGGGATAAAAAATAACATGTAAGTGCTCCATGTGGTGGCACAGTCTTGGTGCTCAGTAACGTAAGTGTAAGAGTTCACAGCTCAACAGTGGAACAACAGGGAAAAATTGGTTGTTAATACAGTTCTTTTTGAAACACCAACTGCAGTGTCAGTTCAGGTTTGTAGATTATACATTAAAGGGCAGGATTTCCATCAGGACAATAAGATGAAGACCCTGCCTTTAAATAATTGAGTTGGGTGTCGAAACATTAGCATGATTAATTTGTTGGCTGGACGTTTCATATAAAGGAACTCGAACCAACACATGTACTCTTCTCTCAACAACTTCTTGCAGTTTATGTAAGGAGAGTAAAAAAATCACCTCTTTTGATGTTGGAGATGAATGCTCAACTGGAGAAGTCTTTGTAAAAATGCTCAATTTTTAGGTCGAGAGCGCAAGCGCTTTGACCTGTTGTAAGGTTTGTGGGTTTTTAAGCATGCCAACCTCACGCCCATTACTTGCACTCGATTGTGGGCTTGCCTGTCAAAAATCCTTTATCATTGGTAAATGCTTTACATTTGTCCAGCTTTGGGGAGGTTTTGTTACCGCCCTGCAGATTTTCTCTGTCACATGGATAATTGCAGGAGTGCTGATATGTTTGACTGTGTGCAGACTTATTTTTCCTTTTGTGTCTCTCCTTCGCGATCATGCTCATGGCGGCCGTGGTACTTTGAATTGGCTCGCTTATGTCAACTAATATTTTACTTTTAATTTTCTGGTTGAGAAAGCTGTGCAGCCTTAGTTCCACCATATGCTTCACCAGTACGGTGCTTTTATTTATTAGTATTGTTTTGTTTTTTCTTTGGTACTTTGGAGCGCGTTGTGCTCGGTTACATAGCCCTAATGCCGCTGTCAGGCGTGAGTCGACTTTTCGCGCACTTTCCTTTTGTCAGCATGTTTGTCCTGCCTGCTGGACTTGCGTGACTGACACAATGCAGCCTCCTCGAAAGGCGGGTTAAAAAAACATACCACCAAAATACGCTGTGCTGCCCAATAAGTCTACAGAGGGGTCGAATTAGAGAATACTTTGCAGGCTCTCTACAGACTTTTCAGTGATAAAATAGTAATGTATGACTGCGTAAACTTCAAGGGACTAAATAGCTGGGAGGCTGTGTATTAGTCGGGGAACCAAGTTGTGTACACATTGTTTTCGTAACACGTGTGCGTTGTACAGCCACAGCAGCCTAATAGATAAGAACAATGTGGGTTTTTTCCGGGGACAATGGAAGGAGTGGTTAATTCTGTTAAAAATAAATGTCGTGCGCATCCACTAAGGTAATATTTTTTTTTAGAACTCGAAAGATTTGAGTTTATGCTTACAATAATTATCGGAGCAATTTACATTGCTTAGGTGAAGAGTCCAGTACCTGAGGCGTTTAGTAACGTATGAACGAGAGGCTGTGACATATAAGAAAATAATAATGGAAAAGGAAATTTAAACTTTTAAACTGTTGCATTTTCCTAGACCTGTGCATGTGTAATGATGCATGCATAGTGTGTATTGGGAAGAGCCATTATAACAGCATTACTAATATATTATTTGTGAGGCTCCCCTACTGAAAGGTGCAGGCTTTTACCCTCCTTCTCTGCTCTCCGGGGCCCTTCTTTGCTAAATAGGCCTCGGTGACACTAGACCTGGCCTTCTGCCTTCAGCTAATAGCTTTGTTGTTGTTTTTTTTTTTAAATAAAAAAACCTTCTTTGGCATTCAGTTTTATAAAGTCTCCCCTAGGATGCTCTGTAAATATATCCCTGTGTCTCCGCAGAGCAGGGGGCTCTGCAGCCTGCAAAGAGCTGCCCTTTTAGACTTCTGATGTGCTGCAGGAGAGCTGTTCTCCCCCCCTCGCCTTTCTTTGGTGCTGTGTTCCATGCCCCCACCCCGCCCTCCGAGTTCATTCAAAGTTTGCAGGGATATGGCGCTCAAATTTGCGCAGACCTCCCCCTGACTATCAGTCAGAGGAAGACAGGTGAGGGAAGGCGGTATGGTGAATGCGTGGGGGTTTGTGCCCCCTCCAAGAAGATTGTTCAGATTGTTCATTTACTTCTTAAAGTTGTAAAGTAAAATTGGAAGCAAAGTAAGAAGTAGACTTCCCCTTTGGATACCCCCACCCCCTTTGTTTTTTTTTTGTCTTTGTTTTTACTTGGCTCAACAATGTTTGGTACCTATCAGTCAACCACATTTTTTACTCCAATTAGCAAGTTCGTTTGGCCATAGTTTGTACCAAACATCTTCTGTGATGATGAGTAAATGGGTTAAATAATGTAGGTGGGAGGGGCTAAGGGGTGGTGTGGATCTTGTGTTGTGAAAAAGCGCAGTGCTGCAGGCCGTATAATGTTTCGGCATGCTTTTGAACTTTATGCACCTCAAGTAATATCTCCTGCATAGGTCTTAACCACATCCAACTCCCTTCTAACCATACAGCGCCGGAAAGGCTCCAAGGAATTGATAAAAAACAAGTGCTATACACCCTTGTCGGAGGTATGAAGTGCTGTACAAATGTTCTGATACAATACAGTGCAATGATAAGTTAAAAAAAAAAAAAACTCCTTAGCAAGCTGCACGTTTCACAGCCCTAGGTCCAACAATATATCCTCAGAATTCAGGAAGCGATTGCTTCATGGTGGGGACTGTTTAATGTGTGAGCTGTTATATCCCACCTGTTATTTTTTCATACCTGGTTTTATGTGCTGTATTTTACCAGTAATGGGGTGCCAAGAGACAATTTATTTTGTAGCAGTACCCTTCAAGTGTGATCAAATAAATACATCCAGTAAATTGATTACTGTGATTTGTTGCGTGTTCTCGCTGCATCCCAACCCTCCTTTTTATATTTTAATGAGTTAGATCATTTTTATGTATTTTCATTTTGTTGTGCTTTATCTGTCTCCTGCTTAGAGGTTTTGGGAAGGGAGTTCTATCTCCAGCATTGCACCCTCCTGTCACGTTCGACACCTGACGCTCCCAGAATGCACAGGGGTCAATTTAGGGTTAGAGTTTGAGGCTAGACGTGTTTTAGCAGAATGGGTGTGGCAGCCCTTCAGAGTTATTTGGGCCAAGAAAGGTTTTGATTTGAGATGTGAGATTTATACCCAGTGAGGTTTCAGTTAGGCTGCAACTTGCAGTATTGACCATGGCTTGAAGCGGATTTTGAATAACCGTTGACACCATCAAAAAATTCTGACTGTCCTGGTATGTGAATGGAACCAAAGCACAGATATGGCCTAAACGGATTAGGGATTTTTTAAACGAACATTACCATCAACATTTCCCCACTTACATATTTGAATTCAAGCAGCTTATTACGCCTCTATTGGAAATTCCTTTCCAACAAAGAAGCAATCACCAGTGTTCCATATCCCTGAATTCCCTCACCATTGTATTTTGCTATCCTCCTTAGTTTATTGGTCTTTCTGCAAATATCTTACAAAAGATTAGACATTACATTGGCTTCTTTGGCACCTTCCCTGTTCAAGATTCATTAGTAATTTGCATTTAATGAAATAAGTCAGTCATAAAGGTGCACTTTTTCCACTTTTTCCTTTTTAGCCACTTTTTCAAGTTTTTGATGATCTGAGAGGAGATAAATCCCTTTGGAGAAGCCATCAGAGAATCTAAGCTGTTAGACAATGTGGGCTATGGTGTGTGCATGTTCTGTTCCCACACCTCTCTTGCATACTTGTTTGTACATGCTAAGTGGTTGTAGAAAGTGGAAGTGCTGAACGTCTGTACTTGCAGTTCTCTCACTTTTCTGATGTTGGCTTCCATGTGACTGGATCCCCCTAAATTTACAGTTAACTGAAAACAGAAATAGACCAACAGTGGAAATAACGTTTCTGGAGTTCCCGAAGAAGGGCACAAGTGGTGTAAGTGACTTGCACAAAGGCGGCCAAGAAAACAAGGACTGATTATGATGTCCCTCAGAAGGTTGTTCAAGAAGAATGAAAGCAAATGCAGCCTGTATTCAGAAACTTATTGACAGGGCTCACCTGGTACGTTTTTTGTAGAGACACTAATGTTTCTCCACAGAATGGTCATGAGAGTAAAACTATTTTCAAGCATGTGAAAAATCATAGGTGTTACGCTCGACTCCCCAGGTTGCAGTAAAGGGACAGTGATCCAGTAAGCAGGCATCCTTGGAGTACAATTATTTATTCATTGTCCCATGGGCAAGGTCGCCTGTAACAAGTAAATATGTTTTGCACCTGGGAGTAGCATGTGTTTTAAGGGCCATGTTTAAAACAAAAATATTCCTGTAGGCCTGTTAGCCCTTTAGTTTTTTGCAGGGCCAGTGGAATTAAGTGGCTGAAAGGACCAAAATATGCGTCAGGGTTGACTAATTAATGTGGCAAAAAACAGTCCAGTTGTGCATTTACAATGCCAATAGCTCCAACTAAATGCGAGAGCAGTTGCATTTCAAATGCTTGTTTTAGGTTGTGCTTAACATTGTCACCTCCACTTTTGGTGGGTAAAAGAAGGAAAGTACAAATAGGTAAACATTTTTACCACAATCACCAGCTTAGTCTCTAGATTATATCAGCAGGCCAGTAGAGGCTTGCAGGACTAAGATAGTTCCCAAAAGGGCAGTACCTTTGAAATCTAGTAGTCTGACTCTTACATAGCTAGTCACACGATCTTGCTATCGTTTATGTATGATTCAGTCACCAAAGGCATGTGAATACACAGAGCATGTGTGAGAAGCTGTTACCTGGGTAATTGAAGAGGATTTTGAGATTCTATAAATCCCTGACATGCAACATCAGTATGTTTCACATGAATGTGTTCTGGGGGAAATGGGCTGGACGTATGACAGTGCAGTGGAGCTGAGCTAGAGATCTACCTTAAAATAATAAGAACTCATAACATAAAAACTAATAAAACACAAGAAAATCATTGAACAACAATACATACTACGTTTTTGAAAAAATATATAAAGTACTTTGGAAAACAAGGATTTTTTTTGCCTTCAATATTCTGTCACACAATATTCTTGACTTAACAGTATTTTTTACATGAGTTTTGTTGACAATCGATATTTTGGAAAAAACTCCCAACCGATCCTTCAGCCATGGCTGATGCGCACAACATTTCTGAGGCCATGGTCGATTCTGCAGCAGGGAGATACTTTCAGGGCAAATATGCTGCATTTTTCAAGATCATCCTGTTTCCCTCGAGTGCCTTCGACCCCAGTGGAACCACGGGAACCAGAGTCAGAAAACCGCTTGCCGACCGGCTTCAACAAACATTTAAATCGTTGGGCCTCTGTCCGTGTACCTACTTGTGCCAGGTTATAGTTTCACTTGTTTTTCAAAGGCCATGCTGGTTCCTGCCAAGTCAGTGTTGGCCTCTGCTGTAGAGATACTGTTCCTGAATCTGACCATGATGGCACTTTTAAAGCAGGAGCAGAGTTCAGGTAAATCTCGGCTGGTGTCTTTTTATGAGAAGTTCAGAGTCAGCATTTAGTAGAAGATGATAGGCCAGCATTGCCTTTATCTCAACAACATTATTTCTGGCAACTTTGGTCCATTATTAGGAATCAATTCAGATGTTGATACAAGGCATTGAGAACGTTTTGCATGAAGAAGATTAGGACAAAAAGACAGCGGACATTTTGCAACCACCTCAGTATGCTAATGCTAGTCTGTATTCATACCTTCACAATGCTTGTGGCCTTTGTTCTTCACCTGAGATAGAAGTGAACTCTCCATTGTGGCCCCCTATGAAGTAAAATGCTTCTTTTTTTGGTGGTGCTATGAAAAGCCACAGAACTTCAATTGGCTAAGTGAGTGTGGAAACCAATAGGAACTTGCTTACACAGGTCTTGCCAGGACACTCAAATTCAGAGCATCCACAGCCCTTGAATGAATCCATGACAGAGGCTTTGACTGAGGTGTGGTCAAAACTGTTTGGTACCCGGATGAGTTGTTCCTCTGCTAATCTCCATAAACCTGCTGCTGGAGATCCGGACTTTTTCATTCAGCATCCCACACTGGAGAGTCTTGTAGTTCAGTCCATGATGAACAGGATACAGCCATGTACATTTTGTGGACCCTACAGATTGTGTTGGCTGTGCAATGGACACAAGTGTGGAGATTCGCTGTCATGCTGAGATGAACACCAAAGGCCTTTCTGGGGTTGTGTACAGCATCACTTATCAACATGCTGTTTGACGGCTCCAGGCGGTTTGGGGAGAAGGCGGACCCTTCTTTGGAGTGGCTCAAAGATAGCCATGCCATTGCCTTCTCCTTGGACTTACTGTCTCCCGCCCACCAGTTTCACCAACAATAATGGAGATTTAAAAGGTAAGGGGCCCTTGCTTACCACGAGAGGCAGCCATCTCAGCCTATTCAGCAACCTGCTCAGCCCTTTTATGGCTCATGGAGAAGTGGCAATGATAGAGGCCGTGGCCACCAGCAAAGTCAATCCTCATCTTCACCTTCTAGAACTGCCACCAGACAGCTCTGATTCTTTCTCTGAAGATCATCTGCATCCAGTAGGGTGTAGCATATGTTATTGTCTGCTTGACTGGCAACCTATTAACTAAAACTGCTGTGTCCTGCAAGTTGTGTAACACCCTTCCTTTTCTGCCCGTCCCGCCCACTTCCTTCCTGTGTTTGCTTAGACTGCGGCAGATAATGCCCCCATCCTTGACAAAGAGATTCAATTGTTGCTGGTCAAAGGGACTGGAGGGAGATTATCTGACGCTAAGAGGGGCAAAAGATGCTACTCCCATTACTTCTTGGGGCCCAAGAATGACAGTAAACTCAGGCCTACTTCATTTCTTGAATACCATTATTTGGACAGACAATTTCAGGATGTTAATTCTGGCTCAGGTATTCCCTGGCCTAATTCCTGGGGATCGGATGATATTTTTGCAATTATGCGACATGTACTTTCATGTACCTGTCCTGCCATTCTACATATGCTTACATATATCCTATATGTGCTTCGCTGTTGTTGCAGAGCAAATCCAGTTCACTGTCTTGCCCTTCAACCTCACCTTGACTGCTTGGGGTATTTACAAAGGTGATGGCAGTGGTTACAATTATGTTTGCATTTTAGGTGTACCCATATTCTTATCAGTGGTGTAACAGAGGCTCCGCAGCCTCTGCGCTCTAGGGGGGCCCCCCTCAGGACACTACCCTGGCCTGAAAGCTCCTAGTGAGTCCAGAGGGCACCCTCCCTGTATTTTGCAGGGGGCCCCTCAAATTTCGTTACACCAGTGATTCTCATATCTCAGTAACTGTCTGGTAAATAACAGACTCGCCTCAGTCATTCGCGGACCACCAGTGGACAACTGTCTATTTGCTGTCCTCACTGGAGTTTTCCATCAGTGTGCCAAAAACCCACCGTTAGCAGGTGCAGAGTATTCCTATTATAAAGCTGTCCTGGATACAGTGGTGTACAAAGCCATTCTGTTTTCACAGTGTGTGCAGGACAGACAGGTTAGGATGACAGTTTTCTTGCTTGTCCCAGTGTGGACAGTTCTGAGGCTTGTTCCAGTGTGGATAGTTCTGCGGCTTATTGGTCTCTTTCCATCACTCACCTAGCTAGTGTCTCATGCCAGGAGACATGTGGGTTCTACAGTCTGTCTGCTTCCAGTGGGTCCTGTACTGTGAACATGCCTTGGACAATATCTGTGTTTCGAAAAAGGCAGCCTGGGTTCTTTGGTTGTGCCCTACTTGGAGCTGACTCATTGTGTATGCATTTTGGGGGGACAGTCACTTGGGTAGGGTGGAGATTAGTGGGCCTCTCATCAATCACCATAGTTATGTGACATTCTGGTGGCCTTGAAGGCCTTCCTGACATCATCGGATGCAAGCCCATTTACGTAGACAGCACGACTGCCACATGGCAGTGCAACAAGAAGGGTGATGTGGGGTCCCAGGTAGAGATTCTGGTGGTGGCAGGGCTGGATCTTCAAGAAACAGCATCAGCATTTGCTCTTGGCTAGGTCTTCCTCGTCAGAAGGACCTGCTGTCCCTGCAACAGGACTGCATTCTTCATCCCAAACACCATGGCCTACATCTTCATGTATGGGGACTGATCAGAAATAGCAGATTGATTTTGACCTACCTGCAACCGTGTTGGATGTCATTATGGCTGCTTGCCACCCGTCCACCAAGTGGATCTATTCTGGCTACTGGTTAAAGTTTGTGGTGTGGTTTAAGGAACTTCTGGTCCATCAGCTTCATGCAAAACTTTCTGATGTACTCTACTTCTGTCAGAAGATTGCAGAATCAAGCCATTCGCCTCTCGGAAGCCTCTGTGACCTTATAAGTATGGTGAAATTATTACTCGGAATCAGGTAATATGATAATTATCCTTTGGCAAATTCTTACAGTGTGTGGTGCAGGAGAGCGAAGAGTACATTCAAGGCCATGATGCATCCCCCTAGGCTTGCAGTTTGGTTACTGGCCCTCATGACACCCCCTCAGTCCACCCTTTGTCAAAAATATTAATGTCTGCTACTTGAGAGGTGAGTTACAGTTTGTCAGTTTCATGATGGAACCAATGTTCTGTTGCCCATAATTAGTTATTCCACTTCCCCCATTCTTCTAGAATCTCTGCTAGCTAATCTACAGACTAGAGTGATAGTCACAATGAAGTTGGCACTACCACTTTTCCTAAATAGCATGCTTCAGCTTGTCTGGTGGGTTTTGATAGTCTCCAACACCACATTCACTCAGGCGTGTTTCCAGCATAATAACTAGATGTTTTGTGCAATGTGATGTAAAAAGTTTGCATGTCATTGTACAGTATCAGTCTTACTGCTATCATGGTGGCAGATAAATATATCATTCTGAAGCTAAACATGGGTAATTTATCAAAGGAAGGGTGGGTCTGACTATTGCATTTTATGTAGCCCATAACCAAGGTTTCCTTTGGTTGCATACAGTATATGAATAATGCTGTGTTAGCCTCCTTCATGTCAACCTTGAGTCACTCTGAATGCAGAAAGGAAGTATCTGGGTATAAAGAAATAATTATATCTGATAGAGACATCTAGTTCCATATCCCTTAACGTAGAATTTCCCCCAGGCGTCAATCTGGATGTGGAGATTTTTCTTGAGCAGTCTCCTGTGTGGTGTTAGGCGGCGTCAGTCAGCTCTACATTTGTCATCTGCATCATCCAAGCTGGATATGACATCACGGGTTCTATACAGGCACAACCCCAGCGTGCTGACACAAGTTCTTTAATGCTAACTCCTGGTGCGTCAAGGATGTCATCAAGGAAGACCGGGTTCAAGCCCTGCAGATCCCGTCATCGGGCGATGTCAGTGACTGATCTGCACCTCGTGTGCCTTTGGTGGTTGAAGCACGACCCGAAGTCGTGCTTAGAGTGTTGGTCATGCATTCAAAGGCTTTGAGGAAGCTGTCCTTGAAGCCAGTCGCGGTCTGAAGCTCTCCTCTGTGCAAGTCCGAGGTCCCAGTCTAGAGGAAGGTCCTGGGAGCGGTCACGGAGTCTTCCATCATCATCATCCCACTCCAAGTCCTTGAGACGATCAGGTAAGTAGATGCACAAAAAGAAGTCGAAGAAATAGAAATGTACTTCAACTTCCTCTCGTCTGTTGGGTTGAGGGAGCGGATGCGTTGTCATTCTAGGCCTGCTTCTGCAGAGCCTGCGTCTGGGCTGACTTCATGCTCCCCCTACCAGAGTTTCCAGACCCTGCTCAACTTAGAGTTCTATGAGGCCATTTATCTTATTTTTGGGCAGTCTGGCACCACTGCCTCACCTTGGGCCCTTCGGAGTAAGAAAGGACCCCTTCAGGTTCTGCGCTGGCAGCTTAGGCTCCAAGGGTCGCCCATGAATCCATGCTTTGATCCGGGGCGGCGTTGGTGATACCAGCTCTACCTTCTCTCACGCCAACACTCCCGGTGCCACCAGGCATCTCAAGCCCTGTCCTCGCTACCGACTCAGACACAGAGCCGGGTGAGTATTGTACGATGCTGGCTCTGATGCCGGCAGGAGCCTTGCCTCCTAAATCAGATCCTGAGCCCCTTTCTTTTGGATTAGGGTATGATGATGGATGGGAGGGTTTGCCGGAACCTTTGGAATACCAGCTCCAAAATCCTGTGGACTGGCGTAGGGACTTGGGTGAAGCCCAAGTGACTGGACTGGATACCTCCCCAGATACTGGCCTGCTTTCTACCACTACCTTAGCTTCAGAAGAGGGTGCTTCCTATTCCATGGTGGTGTGAAGAGCAGCTGAGGTCCTGTACCTTGTGTAGCCTTCGGTGGCAGTCAGAACTAACCTCCTGACATAGGTGCTTCAACCTGGAGCTTCATCCTCTAAACCCCAGCTTCTCTTCCATGAAGTCCTTACAGATGTCCTAGTGGATACCTGGCCAAACCCAGCACAATGGCTTCTGTGAACCGGACAATTGGCCTCTGCCATCGACCTCCCCAGCGACTCAAGTTTCCTTATACAACACCCCACCCCTGAGGGCTTGGTTATCCAAGCATCCACCTCCCATGGCACGTTCCCTCCCAGCCCCGGATAGGGAATGGATGCACTCGGGAAGATCTTTTCTTCTGCCAACCTGGCATTATGGTCAGTGAACTCAGCATACATTTTGGGCTGTTATTCCCACATGCTGTGGGATACAGTAGCGCAAGTGCTGCCACAGGTCCTGGAAGAGGCCCGGGCCGTACTTTCACAAGCAGATGTTGATGGGACAAACAAAGCAAAGTTAATAATCCAATGTAGACTGGACACAACCGACTCACTGGGCAGGGCGGTTTAATTGACAATGGCCCTTATTTGCCACACTTGATTGAGGGCGTCTGGCTTTTCAGGGGATGTCCAAGCCAATCTTATGGACATGACCTTCGATGCGACCTGTCTCTTCTGAGAGAAAGCAGATTTGGCGCTGAAGCTGTTAAAGGCGAGCTTGTCCCAGGCTGTTGTCGCTGACCTCCAGACTACTTGTCCATTAAGTACAGTACTATTTACAACACATGCATATGGAACCCAATTCTTTTTCAGTTATGCTTTCCAGTAACAACATTCTTATATGTCTACCGATCGGTTCTGTAGCACAAGAGAATTTGGATTTTTAATTTACTCAAAAACACAAAGTACAATATTTTCAGCGTCCTTGGTGGTTACAGGGAGGACAGCAGTGCTGTCGCCGCTTTAATAATCTTTGTGAAGCGGCTGCTACTTGGGTTGATTCCCCCCTCAGGCAGGTCTCTAAGGCTCCTTGACAGGTCCAGATGTTTAAGGTGCGCCAGACGGGCTTGAGCCAAAACGTTCTTGAAGGAGTCAGTTCTTCACAAATGCATAGGATATATCACTCTTTGCGCAGAGGTGGCATCGCTTGTCCACTTCCTCCGCATTCCTCTTCCCAAACCAATATTCCTTTAAGAGGACAAGGCCAAATCACCAGCCCATTAGTTGCCGTTTTATCCTTGACTTGATCGGGAGAGATGGGTAGAGTGAATGGGACCCTGGTTCGTACAGCAACAAAGCCAGTCAGCCATTGCCTATTTTTTTTTTATTTTTTTTACTGCAAGCACATCTTGCTCTGCAGAGATTTGCCTGGCTTGCTTCATCAATATTTTAGAGGCCACTGAGGCCGGGAGCCCACTTGTCCAGTTTGTATGCGCCTCTGTCTTCTAAAGCCTGGATGAGAAACTTATGCCAGTGCGTTTCTGGTTTGTTTATTAGTTTCCAAATGAACCCTTTAAGGGTGCCCTTCTTTGCATGCCTGGCTTTCAAGCTGTAGGCTAAAAGCTTAGCTTTTAACAACCACTGTTGGGAAGTGAGACCAAACTCTAACCAAGTTTGTGCATGAAAGGTGCACTTTGGGAGCCTGAAGACTCTTCGATAGCATGTTGACTGTGCTCTATCTAACCATTTTGTTTCTAAAGGTCAGAGCCCCATAGGCCACTGTGGGGAGGAATTTGCATCCTTTTACCCTCAAAAGTGTGATAGGTCTGGTGTGTTTATTGATTTTCTTACTTTTCAAAAAGCCCTTTTTAAGGAGCTGGCAGTCGACTGTTGAGCAGTGATGTGAGCTGCAACGTGGCCCCTATGGTCCAGCCACGTCCCAAGTATTTATTAGAAGTAACCACCTCAATGGCCTTTCCTTCGGTAAACCATGCCCCATTTTTTATCAATTTCCGTGAGATTATCACCACCTTTGTTTTGAATATGTTCACTGTCAGACAGTAAGCCTTGCAGTAGGCTGCCAGGGCTGTAAAGAGTCTCTGGAGGTCAATTGGAGTCTTGTCTAGCAGAACCTTATCATCCACATATTGAAGTGATTGAATGTCAAGACCGGCTAATTTGGGTGGAAATGCTCTAGTTGATGCCACCTGGTCTGGGAGATCTGCCAGGTATAGATTGTATAGAAGTGGTGTCAGTATGCAGCCTTGCTTCAGGCCCCTGTTTGTCCTGATTTTTTGTGTTGTGGTCCAGCCGGTGCTAACACTTATCTTCATCCAGTTGTCTGAATACAGGGTAATAATTGCATTTAGCAGATTCTATGGGATGCCCCAGTTTCTGAGTTTCTCCCAGAGTTTATCCTATCGTACGCTCTCAAGTACTGTCTGAAAGTCAGTGAACCCTGTCCCTTGACTGACATTGCATCTTCGGTCAAGTAAGCGACTCAGATTAAGCTATCTTCCACATGACATCCCTTTTTAAATCCTGTTTGGGGTATTAACTTCATTGCTTCCGCCAAGGTTCGCAGTTCTTAGTTCATTATTCTGGCTTAGCACTTCCCTTCAGCATCTAATAGTGCAATCAGTCAGTAGTTGGCCAGACATGCCAAGAAGCCTTTTTTGATGGGTTGAGACCAGGAGTGCCCCTCCATGTCTCTGGAATGCTACATCCAAGTCGGCACTCTTGGAATAGCGGGGCCATCACTGTGGCCAGTTGGGAAGAAGCCCACTTGTATACCATGGCAGGGATGCCGCTTGGGCCCAGCGCGCCTCCTGCTCACAGAGATATAATTCTGAGGGCTACTTGGGATGGTGTGATCTCACAAGTCATAGGTATGGGGACTTCATGATCTGATTCCAGTTGCTTCTTAGTGTCATCCGGGTGGTTTGGAGGCGGCTCTGGAAAACTGTTGGGTGCTACTGGCTCCACATAGAAAAGCCTTGTATGTTCCTCCCATTCATCTAGCGCGATGTTGGTGTCGGTCACCCATTCCGCCTGCTTGGAGCACTTATTGACCCATAACCATAATTTCCTCTGGTCCTTTGATTTTATCACCTCATATGCGTGGACCCACTTCTTAGCTTCCCTTTCCCTCCTTTGGGCTTAGAGGGCTTTTCTATAATGTACTAGGCCAATGACACCTAGGTTCTCTGGCCTTTATTTTCCCCCTTGTCTTTGCTCAGCTTTTACAGTGCATTATTTAGATAGCATTTCAGGGTCATTATTTGATGTTTTCCGTTGGCTGCCTGGCTAGAGGGGAAGGTTGGCTTGCTCTGCTTGCTCCTCTTTGGGTGGCTTACGTTTTTCCTCAATCAATCTGCCAGTGAATCCCAGCTACTTGCCATAAGTGTTGCGCTGGTGGTTTACTGAACTGTATCCAGAAAAGGTTTACAGTTTCTCCTTGCCTCTCTTGTTTTACCATAGACCACTTTATTTTCTTGACAGACTCAGGCTGCCCAGATGGCTTAACATTTGCCTGGTTGGTTGTACACCCCTGGCTTCACAGCTTAGGATGGTGTGGTCACTGGCCTAGTTAGGGATCATACTGAACTTGTCAAACTCCCGGAAGTGTACCACCGACACCCAGATGTAATCCAGGGTGGCTGTTCTGAAACAGGAGATGTGCGTAGGCTACGGGTGAGTCTGTGCAGAGTCTCCCGGTTAATGTGCTCAAACTTAGATGGTTTAAAAAGAAGACCAGGGTGATTCTGTTGGTTGTTTGTGCTTGCCTAATAATCAGGGATATGGCCCATATTTCATCGTCCACTGTCATGAACAGGGAGTCTGCTATTGTGGCCATGAGGTTTGCATTAAAATCACCTATGTCTACCCACATGTTGTCCAGTAGGGTGGCCGAGAGGTCTTTCAAAATTGGTAGTGAAGAGGCTAGAGTTTTATCTTTTCTTGCTTTTGCTGGGTGGAGATATATGCATTCAACTGTAATAGCTAAACACTGGGTTTTTGTATTTTCTGCTGGTGCTGTAGAAAGCCTGACAGATATAGTCCCCATTTCCTTTGCATAGTATGACTACAGTTACTGTCAGATTGTTCTTTATGTAAATTGCCACTCCTTCAGAGGCGCGCCCCCTCAGCCTGTGAGGGTACTGCTGGTGATTCGTAGGCTGTGAAGTCTGTCCAGGGGGCAGAGTGGAGCGCCCACATCGCCTGCAGGGCTACCAGGTCACAGTTCTTGATTTTGGTTGTGGCTGCTATCTTTGAGTCACAGTCGTTTAGTCCTCAGATGTTCCAGGAGCAAAATTTCAGGTTAGGGCTTATTGCTCACGCAGCTTAAGCAGAGGCTGTTTGCTTGCACCTAGAGTAGAGGACTTTTGGAAGCCACGCCCAATCCACTGGTCTCTGTGCTTGCAGGGTGCAGTGGCAGGTGGCTCCATCTTTGTTTGCGGTCACTGATAAAGACCTTCTATGTTTGGCAGCAGTCTTAGGCCCTCTGTGGTGCCCCTTAACTCTGAGTTGATCTTATGCTTTACTTCATTATTTTTTACCTTCCCCTGGCGCCAAGCCTTGTCGTCCTGCTTCTCGATGAGTCAGGATGGATATTTAGGTGGAGTTGCATCTCTGACTTGTATTCCCCAATTTTCTAAGAGCTTTTTATTGCACTTATTGGTGCACGGTTGGTAAAAGTTATTTCTGTATGCTCATTTTTGTCCCCTGTGCCTAGGAGGAGAAATGCCACTCCGTCTATGCCAGTAGATGAGATATTTGCTAGGTCTGGTATGTGGGTACACAACTTCATTATGTTCCCTCTATTGAGAGTATCCCAGGATCCTTGTGATACATACTCCGAATATAGAATGATCTTATGGTTGTGGGTGTTCGTTGGCACCAGCTTGGAGCACTGCACCTTGCCCTGCGATTCAGCTGTGTTCGATAGCTGATTTCAATTATCCTTGTTGTGGGTCCTGCTCGAGAGTGCTCTGCATTTCTGGTTCTGTGAGAATGGAGCGGTGGAAGCAAATTGCGAGGTCCAAGCCATCAGGGTAGGCTTAGGTGGTGGCTTCTTACCAGACTGTTCCTGCCACCTCATGTGGCCCCTATGTTGATGGCTAGGTGATTTTACATCGCTTGGGCCGGCTGGAGTTTTGTCAGTTTGCGTCCATGCTGAAGAATTGCCTGACATGATTACCATATTTGAACTTAAAGAATACTCTCTTTGTGATGAGGTTATTAGTTTGAGATATACTTCTTATCTCTTGGGGACCTTCCAGTGTTCCGGTTTGTTTGGTGTTGACAGCCTCTGTAGCTAGAGTATCTACCTCCTCCTTGTATTGTGTGGGGTCAGGATTGGAGCAGCTAGTTGGGGTTGTTGTTGTGTTGCAGGATTAGTTTCCGGTTGGAGCCTTGCTATCGGGGTGGAGCCAGTGTAGAAGGTTTACTCATTTAACTTGCTTCTTTTATTCAACTTTTTAAATTTCTTCATGCTTCCTTGAAAGGGGCCTGCTTTCCCAGGTCCTAGGCCTTGATGGTGCTACTTAGAGCTCTAATGTCCTCAAGAGCCAGCACCTACTCCTGTCCTTGGTTCTGATCCTGACTTTGTTTGTACTCCTGCGGCTGCTCCAACTGTTCAACACTGTCGACTGCAGTGCTTGGCAGGCAACTTGCTTGCTCCTGTATTTCTGAATCATTGATTGGGCCAATAGACATCGGTCTTCAGGGCTCCCAGGTTGGGTTTGGTGGAGCGAACCTAATTTCAGTAGGTGGATAGTTTAAATGTTGATGTTGATGTGGGGTCAAGTCTTTCATGATTACTGCACCCTTTGCTTCCTATTTTAGATCCTTTATCAAAGAACTCATTACATCCGGGAGCGATTCAAGCTTCCTTATGATCGGGCTACAGTGGCATGAGTCTTGGACTTGGGTCAGCGGGACTGCTTCCTGCTCTCTAATTGTTAAACTGTTTAAACGATCCGGTTTGCTATCAGTTTTCGTGATTAGAGTTGCTATTGCTTGAAGTATATTTATTTGGACATCGTTTGTCGGCCATTGAGTTTAATGCCCTGTTAATGTCAATTAAAGTGTTAGACCATGGAGGTTGCAGGGGCATTCATCCCCCTCGTTTGTAGTGATTTTGGGGGTCTTCTCTATAACGGCAGAAGAAGCATGAGCTGGAGAAGCTGGAACACTAGGCGGACAGGGAGCATCTTCCGCCCTGTTTCCCACTTTGTGCTATGGTAGTGGCCATATTTTCCTCTGTCTAGTCTTTGGGAAAGGGCGGGACCAGTGAGGAGGCTTGGCCTGCCCTGCATCAGCTTGTGCTGCTCCTGGATTAGGGAGTCGTTGTGCAATTCCATTCAAGTCTCTTTCCTCTTTCTTGCCTTTGCTTGGCTCGTGGCTCCAGTGAACTCCTCTGGGTGCCAATTTCACCTGCTAGGCCCTTCCGTATAAATATTATCTTTGGGCTGAGTGGCACCTGGTGGGCCACTGCATGGCTATGTGTGTCTTCAGTGGGCTCTGTGCTGTGTTAATTCCAGCCGTCTTGAGGGGAGGGTTTATTTTGGCTTATGAGTTTCTGGGGCGTGGCCCCTTGATCCTTTTTAACTGCCGGTGTCTGGTAGCATCTGATGTCATTCTTCTTTAGTACTGGTGTGCTGACATGTGTTTGGAGGGAGATATCAGCCATTATGATCTCTTCCTCCTGGACCTCGATGGTTAATAGCGCATGGTGTTTGCCTCTCCCCACTAGTTTTGAATAGAACATTTTGTCCTTCTGCCTTTTGGCCATCTTGTGGGGGCGTTGGCACACTTGCACCTGGGCTAGAGCTGCATATCGTATTCTTATGGTTTTTCTGGGTTTTATGGTATTGATCCCTTTTGTGCTGGATGTCTCATATTGGCTTGGGGACACAACATGTTTGTCATCCTTGTAGGTTGCCTCCTCGCTTTTTGGCCCTTGGCCTGCCCTCAGCTTGCACTGCCACCCCCCTCCTTCTAAGTAAGGTTGCACTTGGCTGTGCTGGGAGGGGGGCACGAGCGAGCAGCAGGAACCTTAGGCAGCTGCAATAGTCTTGATAGCCTTACTGCAGAGGTATGAGAGCTTTGAGAGGAAATTGCAGTGAAAGCAATAAAAGTGGAGAATAATTATGTTCTCAGTCTTTCTCGGTCTTTCTTAGGTTGAGATTGCCAGAGGCTTTAGCTTGATTTCCTACTTGAGATGAGAGCTGCGATTGATATGCAGTTAGTAAACTCTTAAATTTTTGAGCTTTCAATGAATTCTAGGGGTATCCGCCAGTGTGCAGTCAAATGACTGGGATGTTTTTTAAGTTAATTATTATTAGGTTATTATCATGTTTTTAATGTTTGATTCACTTTCTCGGAGTGATCCCTAGTTTGCTTCCTCGCTCCTGGTTTTGGGTCCCTCTTGATTCCTTACTGGTTTCTTACTGGATGTTTTCAGGACGTGTTTTCACTTTTGTTTTGGCACCGCCACACCTCCTTTACCATATGATTCTTGCTTGCATCAGCAGGGGAGGGGCACAAGCACCCACTAATGCACCAGTGTTTTTCAGTGGACCTTCTGGCGGGCCTTCTAATAGGGGGTCTTAGTCTTGATCGTGGGACAAAGACGTCACCTGACGAATGGCAGCGGACTCACCTGCGACGCCCTCCACTCCAGCGCCGCCCTCCCCTCCAACAGGCTACCCCAGACGGTGGGGTCGTAGTTGGCAGAGGGCTGTCGACCCGATGTTCCAAGAGAGCAGAGCACCAGGGCAACAGGCGAATAGGCAGGTGAGGCGGGGTGGAGTGGCCTGAATGAACAAAGAAGAAGAGGCAGGGAAGCAGCCGCACTCACTTTGGAAGGAGCTCCCAGCAGTGGCCGACCTCGCCCAGAACTCCCCGCTCCTCACCCTATCTACTGACTGCTCCCGCAAAACTCCATGGTAGTTCCAGACGCAGTGCTGGACGTAGTGCTGGAGGAAGCAAATGAGGCGGCAGGTAGCCACTCGGTCGCGGGCAGGAATGGCGATCACAGTCATGCTGATTTCTCTGGCTTCTCCGCACCTGCTCCAGTTCCCGGCTCCAGTCGGCTCCGGCTGCAACACCGCAGCAACACAACCCTGAGAACACTTCCAGGGAAACAAGGGTTCACTTCTGACACCAGCCATGCCAAGATCTCCAGTTGGAGCTTAGCATTCATGGGGGCATGAGGAGATCGTTGTTGGCATGAGTAGCAGGTTGTCTCTGGAAATTTGCACTGGCAGGAGACATAGGCGTTGGTGTTTGGCACAAAGAGAAAGCCAAAGTTGGAAATTTGCATTGGCAGGAGACTTGCCGACCATTGCCGACATGAAGAGCCAGCTAAATACACAACACACAACAGGTGAGCTATTCACTGTTATGTGACCATGGACACTGTCAGAAAGGAACATTTTGTTTAGGCAAACAAATGCCAACTTCTGAAAATATTTCTCTGTATGCTCCTAAACTGAGGTTATCACTCATTAAGTGAAATAAGGTAACCCAATATTAGTGTAAGGGAGAGACAGTCTTGCCACAGTAAAACAAAATTCTTGCAGGTACTCGTGTCTTGCTTTTTAAACATCATGCACGCTGCCCTATGAGCCTATGGGGCCTACCTTAAGAGTGATTTGTAAGCATTTAAAAGGAAGGTTATGCCTAGCAAAAGGTTTATCTGCTTAAATCTTAAATATTCTGTTTTTGAGCACTTCATTCTGTCTCTTCACCACCCCTGCGCATTACAGGTGGTGAGGGCGATGAATGTTTTGCTAATCTTGGCGGGTTTAACAAACCTCACAATATCTGGTTCTAAAAATGGATTGTCTATCACTATTGATACTGACGATATGCTCAAATCACAGATTAAGGTATCTCGGCAGTATCATCTTCATTTTTGTCATCTGCCCTATCAAACACATAGGCCTCTATCCTCCCAGAATGCATACAAAGTATTACATGTATGTATTCATAATTACATTTGTCTGTCTAGATAAAATCCATGCATACATAGGCAAGGGATACCCACCGCAGAGGATGTGCTGCTTTTTTATTTTGGTTCCTTTGCTGATGTTAAGGACCTGGCAGATGTCAGAGGTAGCAATATATTGCTGTGCCAATGATAAAAAAGTTGAACCCAACCAGTCAATGTTAACAGCAGCGATCATCCCACTTTGTTCATGTGCTATTTCATGATGCATACGAGCAAGTTAAGGGTGCTGGGCTCTAGGGGCTACAAGATGGCTGTCCTGAGATCGGCATAGACTATCCTCGTGTAATTTACATCCTACCCTTCTCTGTTATGCTATTTCCCCTTCTGGCTCCAAATATTGCAATGTAGCAATTTCTTTTAAGGTCGCCATTGGGGATTTGTAGTGGGTATGGGAGAGAGTATGTGTGTGGCCTGAGGGGTTGAAAGGGCCGTCTCTAGGGCTGCAACATTAGACCAAGCATTTCATCATGGGCATTTTGGGTATTATTGTCATTTCTCATGGGCACTTAGGTGGGCTGTACATCTAATAGGAATTCCAGTGGATACTTGAAGAGCATCCAACAAGGCTGCCACATGGAGGCCATTCTTAATCTCCTCACGTCTTGAGGTTAAAAATCACTGTATTTTTTCACAGTTGTCTATAGTCCTGTAGTACCTCAATGCACCACAGGACTGAGTAAAAATATTATCAGTCGTGTTTGCTGCATGGGTACAAGCCCTTTGGGAAATGTGACGTACTCAGCCACCTGTGTGAGACAGGCACAGTTGTATGACTGATCCACGCATGTCATTACCACGCATGCCTTTACAACATGGGCTTAACAATGCAGAAGTCTTTATAAGGCATGTCTTTACCAAGCAAATACCTTTACTATGCAAATACCTTTACCACCCATGCCTTCACAAAGCAAATACAAGAATAGGTAAGTATGAAACCTTTATATACGTGTGTGTGTGTGGATATTTATATATATATATATATATATATATATATATATATATAAATATATTAAAAAAACAAAGGTTACAGGGACATTATAGATAGGCTCACGTTTTAAATGTACAAAACCATAGAAATTCACCTGTTAAACTTAGTTATCTCAAGTAACTATAAGTTGTGCCCTAAGGTAACTATAACTCGTGCCCCCACCTTGCAGTCAAACATTTTACTGCAAATATTACATTGATATTTTCAATGATGTTCTTAAAGATGTCATGAGCGCCTTAATTTGTGAGTTAATTAGCAGTTCCTGGCGAGCGCGTGAGTTATAGTTACTTGAGATACCTCTAAGAGATGAATTTCTATGGTTTTGTTTGTTTAAAATGTGAGCCTAACTATAACGTCTCTGTAACCTTTGTTTTTTTAAGTTAATTTCAATGTTTTTTTTTATATTCTATTTCTTAACTATATACTTTCCGGGGTGGTGGTCCTCAAGGCTGCAGGGGTCCAGGTACCTCTCCTCCCCCCGCATTTGTTGACAATTTGTGCTCTGGGGCTGGGGGGGACGGTGCTCCCCCCATGCATATGTTTAAAAAATTGTGGGGGCATTCAAAATGTCAATGCCCTCGGGACCTGGCCCACCCTGGGGCTTCATAAAAACAAGCGCAGCAGCCTGCACTCCTATTTTTTTATTTTTCCTGTGAGTTTAAGACATCATCGAGAAATCGCTGTAAAAATATTTTTTTTAAACATGTTTTTTAGCCCTGGTGTGGTCCCTGTGGGAACCCAGCACAAGAACTAAGGGGTCAGAGTTTACCTACCCTGGCCCCTTTTCTTTTTCTTTTTTCACTTTTTCTGAGATGGCTGCCATAACTTTCTGGTTTGAAGTGTCGGCAGCTAATGAAAGCTTTGCAGCTCAATTCACAAGCTCTTATTATTTGCAAGGTCCTCAGGAAGGATCCACAACCCTAGATGTACAAATGTATGTTTATTTAATATCTCAAAAACTACTGAACGGATGTGCACCAAATAACTGAAAGTGTAATCTTCGTACCGAAAGATACCTTTCTATGAAATTTGGTGTAATTCCATCCAGCGGTTTGGGCTGTAGTTGTATTCAAAACTCCTATGTGAATTAATATGGGAAATGCATGTTTATTGACTCCCCCTTTTTCGTGGACCTCACTTCACGAATCATCCTGAACACTTCCCGTGTGCAACAAGAATCACCAGCACACTTTTAAGGAAAATTTTGTGAAGATTCATTAAACGGTGTCAAAGATATAGCCAAGACAAGAAATGCATTTTCTATGGAAACATGGTCCTAACTATAAGTACCTACTGGGACCGCCACCTCCCCGGAGCTAATCATGTAAACTAAGAATGGACTGGGCTCCCTTACCTCCTTTTTGCCCCCCTTGCCCTGCATCCCCATGTACCACCACATCCTCGAGGCTGTTTAACGTTGGAAGGGGGCCATGTGGCCTCTCTTGAGGAGCCCTAGATGGCCCTGAGGACCACCACCCACCAGGGCCGGCTCCTGATATGCCCCGGGGTGCCCACCCCCGGAACAGAGCTGCTTGCTCTGACTTGGTGGGAGCTTTGACAGCTCCCGCCAAGTCAGAGCAAACACGGGGATGCTCCGCTTGCAGCAAGTGAGAGCTGTCAAACAGCTCTCACTTGCTGCAAGTGGTGGTTTCTTCTGTTTCCCTACCCCCAGACATGTGGACAGGGAAACAGAGGAAACTATTTTTCTCAAAGACAATTAGCTGCATCTTTAGGAGCTCCCCTGTCTGTGACTGCAGTGCTGGCTCCCACTTGAGGTGGGGCGCCATCTGGGATCGCAAGGTCCTTCAGGCTCATGCAGCAGTCCCACTATACCCAGGAGAATGCCCGGGCACTGGGGCCCCCAGGGACGAAATTGGCCAAGGGAAGAGGGGGCCGTGCACCACCATTCCCAAAGAATAAAAAACATATTAAGGCCGGGCCACTGGGGATGGGGCCCCGGGGGCTGAGATCGGCCCGGGGAGGTGGGCCATGTCGTATCCCCACTGTCCCCCCATTGAATGGTAGTGAGCCCCAGGGGGAGGGGTCCTCTGGCTAAAATCGACTAAGGGGGTGCACAGTCCCCCTCCCCCACAGTGGACATTCAGCCAACGATGTAGCACTTACTAACTAACCAGTAGAAAGTGCTCCAGTTGGATAGGCATTTTGTGCAAAACTGTGGACTCTTGTTGGATAAACGAGCAGGTGAGCTTCCATTCTAGCCATGATGCTCATTTCATAGAAATTAAACCTTAACACGAAGCACTTACAAATGTACACGTAGCAGGTGCCCCAGGTGAAGCTCTACTCTGGAAAGGACAAATGATCCTAACTTCTGGGCTTGGCAAAGACAAAGCAAGTGTGTTCACTCTGTGATTCCATATTGAAAACAGTCTGGAATCCTTTGTGGAGGTGAATGCATCTTTCAGCTATTGGAGCGCAATCACACACTCTCACACCCACATAGATCCTTTCACACCCACTCCTACACCAACACACAGACTTTCACAGCCACTCTTACACCCAGAGACACCCTCTCTCACCTATTCCCACACCCAGAGTGACCGGCCCTGTAGTCAGCTCCGCCGTGCACAGCCAAAGGCATACACAGTGCGGGGTTGGGGGGTTATAGGCGGCTGGCCACAGGCCAGGCCGTTCACTGCAGTGGTTGGATTAACATATAGTAATGAAAATTACTTTATGTTAGAAATTCACTGAAAAAAAACAAAGGTTACAGGAATGTTATAGTTAGGAAATGCAATTTTAAAAAACCTTAGAAATTCACTTAAGAAAACAAATTTTACAGGGACGTTAGTTAGATTCAGAATTTACTTGTACAAAACTTTAGAAATTCAGCAGTTATAGTTGGAGTTAATGTCAAGTAACTGTTAATCTTGGCCTAAAGTAACTATAACTTGCTCCCTCACCATGCGCTGCTAATTACCCCAGACATTACAGCACTAATGACAACTTACCAATTAAACATTCAAATAAAAACATTGAATAAAAATCTCTGCATGGTGGGGCGCAAGTTATAGTTACCTTAGGCTGCTTAGGTTCGGAATTCAGCACCTAACTATAACGTCCCTGTAACCTTTGGCTTTTTTGTGTGAATTTCTACGTTTTTTGTGTTTTTTAACGTAATTTTAATTACTAAACGTTAATCCAACCACTGCAGCGCACAGCCTTTGGCGGTGCGTGGTGGGGTTGGCCGCTGGGCCAGAACCTGCCACGAGCCCCCTATAACCACCCAACCCTTCCCAGAGCATGGCTTTTAACCATGCGCAGAAGGGGCTGGCCACAAGGCCTGCCTCTTGGTGTGAGAATTGGTGTGAGAGGGTGTCTCTGGGTTTGTGAGGGGGAGTCTGAGAGTCTCACAGGGTCTGTGAGTGGGTCTGTGAGGGAGTAAGTGCATGAATTTCGGAGTGGGACTCTGAGTGGGTGCATGAAAGTTTGAGAAGATCTGTGAGTGGGTGAATGAGTGTCTGAGTGAGTGTCTGACTGTGTCTGTGAGTGGGTGTGTGAGTGTCTGTGTGGGTGTGTCAGTAGCTGTGTGAGTGACTCGGCCACAGAGGGAACCTCACCTGCCTTTTTATCCAACATCCATCTTTGCACAGCATATCTACCCAAATGGAGTTCTTTCTGCATAGTTGGGTAAATGTCCAGTATGTATTCTACACTACAGCTGTGTAATGGAGTACAAGGAAATGTCACCAGTGACCTTGTGTGCGTTTTGACAATTTGATTGTTCCAGGTGCGTCTTTTTCTAGAATTGTGTGAAAACATGAATCATCCTATAGACAGGGCAACAAGTCTACAAAGACGTAAATCTCCACCAAACCAGGGTCCGTACTGTTATCTATTTATTTTGTGGAGATATCCTCATATTTCTTGGGATCAAGAATGTGCCACCAAATTCGGCTGCTAAACATGCAGCTCCCTATCTGTGAGAGCAATCATTTGGGAACCAGACGAAAACCCTGCTCCCAGCTAGCGTACTCTTTGACAGCTCTCCCTTGCTGGGAGTGGAGTTGTGTTTTCTCTGACTTGGCGAGAACTGTCAAAGCGCCCGCCAAATCAGAGCAAACAGCTATGTCCTGGAGGTGGGCACCCTAGGACATAGTAGGAAGGGGTGAGGGTCCCCAGGGCCATTATTGGCTTCAGGAGGGGGGCCGCTTGGCCCCCCCTCCTTTTATTTGCATGGGCCAGCCCTGAGGAGGTGGTGGTCCCCAGGGTGTATAGGACCCTGTTGCGGGTCACCCGACCCCTACCCCCACTTTAAAACATATTTTGGCCCCAGGGAGGTATAGGTCCCCAGGGCTCGGGGGCCCCTTTACTGCTCATATGGCCCCGGGAAAGTAGTGTCCCGGGCCAAGGGGGGGGGTCCCGCGAATGGACCCCCCTATAAGTCTGATTGAGCACCCAGAAGGTGGTGGTCCCTGGGGCTTGGGAGGGTCAGGGTGGCCCCCCTATTACAAACATTTAGCCCAGGGGAGGTGGTGGTCCTTAAGGAAGTGTTGGCAGCCAATTAAATCTCAGCATGAGATTGGGAGAGTTTGCAGAGCCTTTGTGTCCCTATATATACAAATTGGAATTTTCTTTACTATCGCAAAAACTACTAAACGGATTTGCACCAAATAACAAGAAAGCGCTTTCTGGACCAAGAGCTACCTTTCTGCCAAATTTGGTGTAATTTCATCCAGCGGATCGGGCTATAGTCCTGTTCAAAAATCTTACGGGAATTAACAGAAGGAAAACACATTTAAGGGCTCCCGCCTTTTTCTTGGCCCCCACTTGATGGATCACCCTGAAACTTTCCAGACAGCAGATGATGTGAGCATCAAATGTTTTCGGAAAGGTTTGTGAAGATTCATCCACTGGAGCCAAAGATATAAGCAAGTCAGAAAACACTTTTTCTGTAGAAACTAGGTCCTAACTATAGCTATCTAGTGGCGACTGCCACTAGGTTATATATATTTATATATATATATAACTTTATTGCGTGGTAACTGCCACATTGTAAAGGTTGTTTCCCGACATGCACACAGCATACCCGGCAATGAGTGAGCCATTCTGATTCCTTAAACATGAGCCATCAACATAACAACAAGACTGGGGCTGTGTAACTGATCGCCTTTAAGATCCATGCAGGCTTGAGAAGGTGCTAGGTAACAGTAAAAAAAAAAAAAAAATTGGCCATCTGGATGAATGGAGATGGAAATTAATGCAGGATACAAGTCTACAACTGTGAAATAAGTTGCTGTTGAGTGATGCATGAAGGAATGATGGCAGGAGTAGAGACAACCAGCATAGCAGGAAGAACAATTACATTAACTGCTCACAGATCTTGCAGAAAGCAGTACCGTTCCTTTTCTGTTTATTTTTGTTTGTTTGTTTGCTTTTAAATGGGTGAAAAAAGTAGGAGAATTGCACTGACTATTGGGTATTACAATCCCCTGGGTGTTGGGGAATTCAATGCAGATTGAATACCTTTCTCTGTCGTGCCACAGGCTGCGGCGCGAGCCGAGCATTCGGCTCGGGGCGCGGCCGCAATCTGCGGTGGCAGGGCATGCCGCACCCCTGTCATTCACCATTTTTACTCTAGGCCTCAAATTGGGAATGGGGGCCTTGATGAGTTACAGGCGCGGCACGCCCTCACTAGTTCCTGCCTCCCTCCACACACACCTTCACTTACCTTATGTTCTCTCCTTCATGTTTCCTTTCTTCTTTCTTCGTTTCTCCCTGTATTTATGCTCTTTTCTAGCTGCCATATTCCTTCTTCTTCCCAGCATGCCTTCTTTTTACCTGCATGCCTTTGGAACCTTTTTTAACATGGTGTCTTTTCTATAGGTTTCTTTGATATATTCCCAATCCAATATGGTGTCTTTTTACTTCCTGTTGGTCACTTCCTGTTTCTTGGATATATAAAGTGTGTGATTCCTGTTCTCCTTGCGCTGGAGCACTTCCTTTGGTGGTGATCTTCGCTCCTGCTTATTTTTTTGCCAGTTATATTTTTACTAGCCTGCTCCAGCTTTTTTTCAGTACTATTTTTTTGTCCTATTGTTCAGAATTACCTTTTTACTTTTGTTTTTATCTCAGGAAGTTCCTTTTAAGAGGTTTTTTCCCTCTGGGACTCCTTCTGGAGGGCACGGGTTGCTTTTGGCGTTCCCTCGTCGGCAGCACCGTGGCTACCAGAAAGGGTCGCCCCTACTTGGGTCAAGGCAGAACCTACAAGAATCAAGACCTCTCCGCAGTTCTAGCGGATCACAGACAGACAGCGAGTAGTCCGTGACATTCTCTGCTTCCTGGCAAATAAGGTATTCGGGTCTCCAGTGCAATGGCTGTGCACGATTCAACTGGATGCACACTGGTGGGACAGATTATTTCTGCTGCACTTAGTCTGCATTGGTGGATAAAAGGAAAGTAGCTACCATTTACAAAGCGTCCTCCTGTGAGTTTTGGGTTGCTGTAGGGGAAGCTTGATCAATGACTGACATAAAGAAGAAGATGGTAAATAAATTGTTCACAGGGACATTGACAAACATCATCAGCAGTACAATATATGGTGCACCTCAGTCTGCAGAGAGTGCCTCTTTTTAGACTGACTGGAGAAAACGGGCTGTGGAATCTGTGGGGAGCCACAAACGTTCTTCCACCCAGCATTTCCCCAAGTCTCCCAATAAAAAAGGTACCACATTTGTGTGGTAGACTTATTGCCTGGACAGGGAATGACCCAAAACACAACATGGATGAATCTCACCTTTCCACTGAAAACTGACCCCTTTTTTTAATGTGGGTAGCTTTGGATTTTGGACACCAGCTAAGATGGCACCAAGGTGAATTTAGACAACCTTTACATTTGTCAGGGGTAGCGGAAAGTGACATCATACGCCCTTTAACCTCCACTTTCACTCGCGCGCACATACGATTATGCGTAAGCCCACGTTCTCACACACACTCACATAAACACACATTCACCCGCAAGCAAACACATAATATACATTTGAAAGCATTTGTTTTACTTACCTCAGCTACCAGGGAAGGCCATATTCCAGCTAATTGTACTTCATTTTTATTACATAAATAGCGAATAATGTAATATTATTCACTATTAGTATAATAAAACAAAATGTCAGAAAACAAGGAGAGTGGAACCCCAACTGAGCTGCCCCTGTGTTCCTGGCACTGATTTTGCCACCTCTGAGGCCAGGGGTTGCAAAGAGAACGGTAGGCGACCCCCTAAATGACATCCATGGAAAACACCCTGAGGTTCAACAGGCCTTTTGCCTAGTCTGTGATGCGAGGGTTGGGGGGGGGGAGGGGGGGAGGGTCATGTTTGAGGTCCCTCAGCGTCTGTTAGGAGCGGACAGGGGAGCACCAGGGGAGCGACCTACCCGAGGGTCAGTGGTCGCAGGAGGTAGCGACCACTGACCCTCGGGTAGGTCGCTCCCCTGCTCACGCAGCGCCTCCAGTCCCTGACTGCCTTCCTCTCCTGTGAGTGTGCTCCCCCCTTCTTGCCCGTGTACCCCGAGTGCTTGAGCTTGTGCTGGTGCTGACTGAAATCCCTTTTCTCTCCTTGTATCCCGTGCGTGTGCCCCCGAGTGCCGTGCGCCGTCCTCCCCTCTCAGCCCCTCCTTTTTAGTAGATTTTAGTAGGCTCTTGTTCCCTTTTCGCCGTCTTGCCGCTTTTCCCGCCGCTCCTACCGCGCTTTTCCCGCCGTTTTTTGCTGCTCTTTTTTGCCGCTCTTTTTTGCCGCTTCCAGCTCCCCTGCCCGCCCGCCTCCCAGCTGACCCCGCCTCCCCACCTACCCCTTAAATGGCGGCCGCTGCGAGGCCGCGCAGCGGACGCGCGCAGCGGGCGCGCCGCTGGCGCGCCGAAGGCGCCCCTAAGGCAAGCCCGTCTGCGCCCGTCCGCGCCTGGACCGCGCCTAGTGCCCGAACCCCTGGCCCCCGCGCCCCCCGCTTGACCTATGACTCCGCCACCCTCGCCACCCTCGCCAACCTCAACCCCGGCCGCGCGCCGGGCTGCTACCGCGCCACCCCCAAACGTACCCACGGACCCTTCACCTGCAGCAACTGCCGCTTCACCTGCCTACGGACCCACACCGCCACCACCAAGAACGACGCCCCCGGAAGCAACCTCGAATGCATCCTGGTCAACACCCGCTCCGTCCACAGGCACGCCATCGAACTGTGGAACCTCATCAACTTAACGAACCCAGACATCGCCTTCCTCACCGAGACCTGGATGAACCCCTCCTCGGCACCCGACATCGCCATAGCCATCCCCGACGGCTACAAAATCATCCGGAGAGACCGCTTCAACCGCACCGGAGGAGGCATCGCCATCGCACACAAAAGCTCCATCAGCATCTCGACCCACACCGACAACTCACTTCCCGACGCCGAACACCTCCACTTCGCGATCCACATCGACCCCAAGACAACCCTAAGAGGCACCCTCATGTACAGACCACCAGGACCCCGCACCAAGTTCAGCGAAGACATCGCAGACTTCGTCAACCCCCACGCACTCTCATCCACCGACTACATCCTCCTAGGAGACCTCAACTTTCACCTGGAGAACCACACCGACAACAACACCACCGCCGTTCTAGACAACCTCGCCAACCTGGGACTGAAACAACTGGTCAACACCCCCACCCACTACGCCGGACACACGCTCGACCCCATCTTCTCCTCAAGCAAACACATCACCTTCAGCCACACCACCGAACTCACATGGTCGGACCACAGCTGCGTCCACTTCAGCTTCAAGAAAACCACCGTGCATCACCACACCCGGCAACCACCAAAAAGATACTGGAACCGAATCACCACAGAACAACTCGCAGCAACGCTCTCCCTGAACCAACCCACCAGCACCAGCAACCCCAACGAGGCCGCCAACAACCTCACCAACTGGATCTCCGACTGCGCCAACCTCCTGGCCCCTCTGAAGACCCAAACCAACACCAACAACCACAAGAAAAACTCCTGGTTCACCACCGAACTCAAAAACTCCAAGAAAGAATGCCGCCTCCGCGAGAAGACATGGCGCCTCAACCCAACAGAGGAAAACCTGACAGCTCTCAAGGACACCACCCGCCAACACCACCAACGCCTCCGCACCGCACGAAAAACAGCCTACCAGAACAGACTTGACAACAACGCCCACAACAGCAAGGAACTATTTGGCATCGTCAAAGAGCTCTCCAACCCGGACGCAGAAACCAACCCCATCCCTCCCTCACAGGACCTCTGCGACTCCCTCGCGACCTTCTTCCACCGTAAGATTGCCGACATCTACAACAGCTTCACGACCACCAACATGAACCCGCCCCCGGAAGCCGCAAACGACATCTCCACCATCCTCGCCTGGAACCCTACCACCACCGAGGAAACCACCCGCGTCATGAACTCGATCCACTCGGGATCACCCTCCGACCCCTGTCCTCACCACATTTACAACAAGGCCGACAACATCATCGCACCCCACCTCCGAGACGTCATCAACGCCTCCCTCACCACTGCTTCCTTCCCTGAAAGCTGGAAACACGCAGAACTCAACGCCCTCTTAAAGAAACCTACAGCAGATCCCACCGAACTCAAAAACTTCCGGCCTATCTCCCTCCTACCGTTCCCCGCCAAAGTGATTGAGAAAATCGTCAACGCTCAACTCACCGCCGCCCTGGAAACCTCCGACTCCCTCGACTCCACTCAGTTCGGATTCAGGGCCAACCACAGCACCGAAACCGCCCTCATCGCAGCCACGGACGACATCCGAGCCCTGACCGACAAGGGTGAAACCGTGGCCCTCATTCTCCTGGATCTCTCTGCAGCCTTCGACACGGTCTGCCACCGCACCCTGATAGACCGCCTCTGCAGCGCCGGCATCAGAGGCAAGGCCCTGGAATGGGTCATCTCCTTCCTCTCCGGAAGGACCCAGAGAGTCCGCCTCCCCCCCTTCAGATCCGCAGCCACGGAGATCATCTGCGGCGTACCCCAAGGATCCTCCCTCAGCCCCACCCTATTCAACGTCTACATGACCCCCCTGGCAAACATCGCACGCAAACACGGACTCGACATCATATCCTACGCCGACGACACCCAGCTCATCTTATCCCTCACCAACAACCCCACATCAGCAAGGACCAGACTGCACGACGGCATGAAGGAAGTAGCGACCTGGATGACAGACAGCCGACTGAAACTGAACACAGATAAAACGGAGGTCCTCATCCTCGGCCCTACCCCCTCCGCATGGGACGACTCCTGGTGGCCCCCCGCCCTAGGCAGCACTCCCCAACCGACCAACCACGCACGCAACCTCGGCTTCATCCTGGACTCCTCCCTCTCGATGACCAGACAGGTCAACTCGGTGACCTCAGCGTGCTTCAACACCCTCCGCATGCTCCGCAAGATCTTCCGCTGGATCCCCATCGACACCAGGAAGACCGTCACCCACGCCCTCGTCACCAGCCGCCTGGACTACGGGAACACTCTGTACGCCGGCATCACCACCAAGCTGCAGAGGAAACTTCAACGGATCCAGAACGCCGCAGCACGACTCATCCTGGACATACCTCGCCACCACCACATCTCCGGACACCTGAGAAAACTCCACTGGCTCCCGGTCAACAAGAGGATCACCTTCAGACTCCTCACCCACGCACACAAAGCCCTCTACAACCTCGGACCCAAACTCATCAACTCCCGCGTCTCCTTCTACACCCTTCCGCGCACTCTGCGCTCCACCGGTCAGGCCTTGGCAGCCGTTCCCCGCATCCGCAAAACCACCGCCTGAGGAAAATCCTTCTCTTTTCTGGCAGCGAAGACCTGGAACTCCCTGCCCAGTCACCTTCGCGCCATACCCGAACACCTCCCCTTCAGAAGGCAGCTCAAGACCTGGCTCTTCGAGCACTGACCCCCTCCCCCCCAGCGCCTTGAGACCCTTATGGGTGAGTAGCGCGCTTTATAAATGTGATTGATTGATTGATTATAGCCTTCCGAAGTCACAGCACCAGTTTGCTGAAGAAATCAATGCACTGCAGGCCTGTGAGGAGACTTGTTTTTTGAGCCGTTGCGCAGAGGTGTCTGTCTGCAGCAGGCAGACATAGGTTTTCCTGCCCATTTTTAGGGTCGAACCTGCGTTACATGTGCTCGCGCATGCGTGTCGCAGCAAGACGCTTTAGGGTTTAGAAAAGGGCTCGGAGCCCTGTCAACGTCACGTCAGTGTTTTTCATTGGTTCGTGGGCTTGCATATTTAAATCTGCATGCTTTCATTAGTCGAAGGCATGCATACGGTGGCTAGCCTTCCTCCAGCGCATCGACCAAGTACAGAAAACATGCGAGGCTCACTGTTTTCTGTCCGGCTCGTTGACTACTTTTTACTAGCGCGATTTCGCTTGGCGGAAGTCGAGCGCTTTACACAGTTTATTGCACTTTTTCGGGTTAGGTACATAAATGCACTTTTGCCGATAGCGTTGTAAACTCCTAACCCGTCTTTTCACCTATCAGCTCTAACATGAGCAAACGCGAGACCCGTTGCATTGCAAATGCTTGTTAAAGTAGTGTTTGATCAGTTAGTGAACTCTGAATGTACTCTCAAATTAGAGGTGAAAAGAACAAGGTTGAAGAAGGCTGTCTTATTACAGAGAAGAGCTGTGTCTGTTTCTCAAGGGTCTGACACTTGCTTACCGGTAAAATAAACACTTCCATTCTTGAAATGTGTGTGAAAGGTCAGAATTGGATTTTCTTCAGTGTGTTTTTCTCTTCTTGATATGGTTCAACCTTCACGTATACATGAATTGTGTAACAGAGTGCACAGCATGGTTCCTGGTCTGGCATATTTTCCTGTACTTCCACCTAATAAAATAACGAGAATAATGATGCTAATAACATTTGAAGGGTTAGGTCCTGCTATGCTTTAAGGAAATATGTGATACATTCAAAGATAGCTGCCAAGGATGCAGCCACATTCGCTGCAAACATGTTGGGGTTTGGGGGGATAAGCACTGATAAGGGCAGTATGATTGACGGATGAAACCTGTTGGCTTTGCAAATGCCTGTTCACACTACCATGATCTGTAATGTGTTCGTTCACCTTTTTTATACTTCCTTTGTTTGCCCAAAATATCCACCCAAACCTGTATCAGAATGACTCCCTCTTGCTAAGTGCCTGGCACTAAACAAGATACTGACTGCAAGGATCTCCCTTAAATATATATGACAACACTGTACCTAGCAAGTGAAGCCCAAATCGTGGTAGGTGTACTCCTCCAAGTGCAGAGGTCTATACGGAAGCCACAGAGATGTTCTCTCACTGGTGCAGTCACTGCATGGGTCATGGCAGAAGTAATAACGTGAACATTTGGTCAAGTCTTTGTATATAGCAATGGTCGTCTAACCACTGTACTAGACTTAATTCACGCTTTTGTGCCCTTTCATCCTTTCTCTTTGTTGTCTGGGTTTCAGCATGTTGTCCTTAATTCTTGTTTCTTTGCTAGGCGCAGTAAATGGTACTTTAAAGAGCAGCTCGTTGTTCCAGCTACAGGGCCTAATTCTGTGTGGTTTCCTTTGGAATGGAGACAGTCTCTCCTACCTAAACCAGGGCATTTTGCACTGTCGATGGTGCTCCTCGACCATGAGGTGGGTGAAGATGAGCAAGTTTATGGTAGCAGCTCAGCAACTAGCCAGTCCCCCAGGTTCATATGTCCTGTATTTGCATTCAGGAGTGGGAGCTGAGAAACCTCCTTGAAGAGGCCTTAAGTGAAGGGCTTCCCGGGTCATACACTGGTCTGAGGGTGATCGAGGCAGTCAGGCAACCGCCCCATGGGACTGCTGGCAAGCTGGACTCACATAGTGCAGTGCAGATACACAGTGTGCTCAAATAAATTTACAGTATAAATACTTACCTATTACTAAATTGTTAATTTAGTCAAAGACGTTCATTAGTTTTTGTTATCGTCTCTCAAGTCAGGAAAGTATGGGTAAGATGTACGAAGTCATTTAGCGGATGCAAAGCATAACTAGTTATGAATTTGCAAAACTGGTTTTGAAATGCATTACGCATTGCAGTTTGGAATGGGCATGTTTAGGGCACACCTTTCAAATTCTGGTTTGCAGTGGTATGTATGAATAGTTAGCGACTGCAATTTCGGTTGCAAACCATTTATACCCTGACTTCCCAAAGAAGCGGATGACCACTTCACATATGGAAATAGCCCCATGGAGAACTCGTTTCCCTTTGTGAATGGAACAAAGTTTGTATGGGAGTGGGCAGTAGTACGCAGCATGACTGCTAACTCTTAAACAGACTTTTTTTCTATTTTTTTTCTGTAAAAAAAAAAAAAAAGGGAAAAACTTTTTTTTTTTTTTTTTAGGTAAAAGACTACATATTGAAAAAAAAAAGGTGCTTCTTTTAAAATGCGATCAGTCACAGTGGTCTGCAATTCCTGAAGTGGGTCAAATTGCGATCCACTACGCATTCCGATGTTGAGAACTGACCTATTAAAACAAGTCAGTTTGAAACATCTGGTTTCAATGCAAATTGGTCTGCAATTCTGACCTCTTTTTGCGTTTCAAATGCTATCTGGGCCTGAATTCTTTTAAACTCCTTGTTATTATGGTGCCATATCGCTAGAAGGGGAATGTGTATTTCTGTTCACGGGCCTTCTCTTTAAACCAAAATCCACAACTAGAAAAGAAACGTTGATAATTTTTCATCAAACAAAAGTCGTTACTTTTTTCTTCTCTGGCCTTCCTGCCTGCTTCTGTTCTTTTGGAAACTGGCCAAATAATTTTGAGATTTTTCATTTTGATTGTAGCCCTGCAGACACGCATCGGGCTGAGTCATTGGTCAAGAAAATCTTTGGTTTACTTGCTTCTTTGGCTCTGTATCCCCCTCTCAAGTGCCTTTAAGCTCACAGAGTCCTCCATTTTCTGCAAGACTTGAACATTGCTTGGAGCTTTTTTAAATAAACTGGTTAACAGGCATATCATGGATTTTGTTTCTATTTTCAGTTTTTAAACTTCAATTCTATACAGCATGTTTGCGTTATAGTTTTGGGGTTTGCAGTTTTTCAGTCGATACACTTGTGTAGTTAGGATTAAATGTTTCTTTTTTATCTTAACGGCGATAATTTGTATTTGTTCTCACTTTAGTTTGTAATGTGTCATCTATAACCCTTTTTTTCAGTAGGGTTGGTTGCAAAACTTAGACTGTTGAGGATTAGCACAATGACAGGTGGCAGTTGTTATTGGCTTCCAGAACGTGTGGATTGTGTGAGCACAACTATTACAGGCAGTGTTTAGTCAACTCAAACAAAAAAAACCTGCTGTCTTCAAATCCACCCACAGAAAGTGGCTAAATGTGTTTTGCTTGTTTTTTGTTGCTGTCAAAACATCAAATCACAGGCGTTTTCGCATCTTCATTCTAAGTTCACATGACAGCCCAGAGTTCTGCTGATTTCTTCTCACCTGCTCTGGTGTCAGAAAAAAAAGCAGGTGGGAGCTTACTTGGAATCCTTCTGAACTGAGTGGAATCTTTAATGTCCCTTGGCCAACATCAGTTTATTTTGTGTTCACATTTCATTTTGTTTGACTTGTCATTCCTTTTGTTTCTGTTTTTGCAGCGCGTCTCACTTTGATGATATACGCTTGCTAAAGAAAGGTAGCCTCTATTCTTTGAATAAAGGGAAGAAAATAATTGCTGTAAAACGAATGAGAGAGATAAAATAATTGTACGTTCCTTTCTATAGTTTTAGTGATAACATAATTATTAAAACTTGATTTCAGTAAATTCGTAACTCTTAAATACACCCCCCCCCCCCCCCGCAAATTGAATATCACAGTTGAATAACTGATTGGGGTTTCAATGGGTATCTTTCATCATTAGTGGTATGTGGCCAAGGCCGGACTTTAAGTGCTGATTAATAGAACCAGTGAATCACCACTGGACATTATTTATCGGCCAAGGCCATAAAAACATGAGTAGAGACTGGCACACAGTTGTCTTCTGTAATGTCATTTTAAACAGTGAAAGAAGCAGCTGGAGGACAGTGGCCATAATTAAACAGGTAGCATCCTGGATGTGGGATGTAAAAAGGTATCAATACAATCCACAATGCACAACAAATCAGCATATGGTGTGCAGTCAGTTGTAACATGGATTTGAAACTATATTTCCGGGGTCTAACCTCATGGATCATTTCATGATAAATGTGTTTCAGCAGTGAGATCGACACACCTGGAGCCTTAATCAGCACATGAAGTACGATTTCCGGTGTTTACATTACTTCAGAACTGTCAGACATTACTGTTAGAACGTTTTATAGATTAAAATGGACGAACATAAGAGTGTTTGATAGACACAAGCGAAGAAGCCTTGGTATATGTTTTGTGGTTGGAAGGGGTGTAAAAGACCATATTTTGTGGCTTCTGGAAAATAAATTAAAATAGTACATGACCTACTTAAAACGTTAACCAGCACTTTCTTGGGCTGACATTAAGTGGGGAGAGTGGGGCTGTTTCAGATGGAGGGGGTGACGCACTATACATGGAAGTGGACATTATTTTCTGGAAGCAGATAAATTGACCTTAAAAGCAGCTAGCTGGCTGGCTGACTGCAGCGGACCCTGCTCCTTTCAGCAAATTTACTAAGAGAGGATGCTTCTCAAGAACTCAGTCTTGTGCCTATCAAGACAATTCATGCAGAAAGGGCCATGGTGCTTCCCATCATCAAATATGTCCCTTCTTGCTACAGATAAAAAAGGACTTATTTATATATATGTATCACCATTTCAACATACATCAAACTAGTGTTAGCACCATATAATTTGGCTGTAAAACGTCAATGGTGGACATTTATGCAGTACTGTGGATTTTCTCCATGAGTAATCCCTAAGCATGGGGCAAGGGATTCTAACTGGTTGTTGGCACGTATTCAGTTTGACAAGTACAATGTTCAGGCAAGATAACCCAGACAAGCAGGACCACCAGGATTCATATTCCCTCCTTCCTTTAACTTCCAGTCAGTAACAGTTTTTCTAAGGCTCCGAAACTACTACTACTGCAACAATAGGTTGCGCTGACAATCACACAACCTATCATCGCATACAAATGTAGTAACAATTTATGTCAGACATTGGCAATAAAATTCCTGCCACCTGAATGAACTTTGCATGTCTAACTTGTTATATATTCTACTGAATCCTAATAGAAAGTATTTAGTGTCACATATAACCACGATCAGATCATTTGTATTATCAATCTAATTACATCTTACATTATGTTTTGTATTATTAATTCAATTGTGCTCGAGGCAAATATTTTTATTAAATATCGGTGATGCCTTTGCCATAATTCCTTGTGCACTTTCTGGTAGCAAAGGTGTAATATTTGGAAGCACTAGGTAGACTTAGCTGTTGCTTAATTTGTGCATCATACAATCAGCCACCGAAACCTAGGGATGTGTGGTTCATTAGTACCTCTGCTATCATTGTAATAGTTTAAAGATGAGAATCCCCTCTCATGGAAAACTACAACTCCCATTTTACTGGCAGTACAGGACAGTAGACATTATTAAGATGCTCGGCAAATGTGAGATTTGAGCTATACAGGGACAGTCTGTCATAATGTGCATCTATGAGATTGGATTGAGTTTTATATCTGTATTCAGTAATGTAATCTGGTTAAAAAAAACATAATATTAATAATTTGTTCGGTTGGCAAAGCATTCAGGTGCCCCTTTATTCCAGCTCTCACCTTGACTTCTCAGTATCTCACTGGCTACATATTCCCAACTTCTGTTCAAAGATGAGTATTATCCACATTTAGTTGATGCAAAGCTCTCTCTGCTTTTTACCTCTCTGATGCCACATTGCCAAGTAATCATCAAAATAAACACATTTGTTGTTCACGCTTTCCATTGTAACGCTCTTCAGGACATAAAGTCTCCCACCCTCATTACTATTGTGAGATACTGCTTCAGAAACCCACATCTTGATTACACCAAACCAAAGAGGCATTCCGTCCATATCCCCACACAGTAAATGTAGTCCTGCTACTCCGCGACATGTTTAACATTGTTGTTGATCTTCATTACCTGACTAGTCCCATTTGCAATGCCAAGAAGGATTCATGCAACCTGCTTGGTTGCTGCAGCCTCATTATGTCTCACTGTGTTTTTCTTCCTCATGATGATGGCACTTTTCATGTTGCTCTTCATTATCTTCACCTTCACCAGACTGCCACTGTATTCTAGAGATATAGAACTCTGCCTCACCCTGTGTAGATGAAACTCACTGTCTAGATCTCTTAAATCCAATAAAAAAGGTGGTGTCCATCCTTATTTGGAGCTTCCATTGCTGCTTCACCCCACTGTTCTTTTGCCCAAAGCCCAGTCCCTCCTCATCCCCTCTACTTATGAGATTTAAAATATTAGTGAATTGAATGTCTTTAGGAGCGTATTCATATTGTGATGTTATTTGGTGGATTTTAGGCTCATTAGACATTCTAGGTACGCTTAGGTTGTCCGTATTGCCATGAATGGCAAGCAAGCCATGGCTTGGGACCCGATTTAGAAGTGAGTGGTAAATCTTCTGATAGTTCGAGAAAGTGCTACCTGCAGAGGAGAATATAATGGGTTAATTTCCTTTAGCATGTTGGTTGAAATTTAACTAGATGATTTTTGAAAATCTGCCACTTCTTCCACAAATATCAGGATTTTCTATTACCACCCAACTATGAATCATGCCACACTGATTAGGCTGAGCATTATAATTTGGAATGAATGGCTGATGTGTAATTTGTGTTTTCGTTTCCATATCTCCTTCACAAAAGTCTTGCTATTGAATTACCTTCATGGACCTATTTATGTTGCAGGGCCCCAAAAATCTGCTGACCACTTGCATGAGTTCCATTTTATGAGGTTGAGCTATTTTTTTTATTCCACTCACCATTCGGGCAGTGGACAAAAGAACAGGTGTCCTGTTCAGTGAAAAGCAGAATTAGCAATTAAGATGCCTTTAAATCTTATTCTTGTCACATTTGCTCTGTGTACAGAGACAGAGGTCAAAAGTCAGTTTGTCTTCTTGCAATGCAAATACTTTTCCTTGTGACTGCAGAGTTCTGGGATTTTGTAAGGTGAACTGTCTGACCTGTGTGAAATGAAAGGCTTTGGGTAGGTGTTTCCTCTCACAGAACATTTATATAACTAACTCAACTTTACAAACATTTGAAAATATATTTCAGTAGCTGTGAAATACCATTTCTGTGGGATGAAAAAAATATTTTAATAGAATGGAAAAAAAGTCAGAACACTTTACTTGGTGATGTGCAAATGATAAATGTTTTATGAAACCCAATTTTCGCAGATTATTGTTAATACACTATATCGTTATATAAAGCTGCAAGTTAGTAGGAAGGATTTGGACATTTCTTGAAAATTTACTGTCTGTAAATTACAGTGTGCTACCACATCATACTTTAATAATATATTTATTAAATGTCAGTGTTAAACATAAACTGGAAAACACTCCTGCCCTGATGGCAAAATTAGTAAAGTAGGAGGCAAGTCATGCATGGATTATGTGTACCCTATATGTGGGCTAGATTTGTTATACATGGAGCAAATGTTTAGTGTATATAATCAAACAAAAGAGGATATTTTTACAGCAGAAATTCTGAACTCACATATTTGAAGGTACACTCATATATGAGAATGAAGAAAAAGGTGGCTGTAAAATACATTATTTGCATGGGATCACACAATTTAAGACCTGTTTCCAGACCAAGTACATTACAGTCAGGTCGAATAGATTATTCAAGCTACTCGACTTGCAGGTCTAGTAAGACTTTTATGATTTTTCGAGGCCTGAATTGACTTGGCCAATTTCTATCCGGATTAGTTAATACATTCTGCAAAATAAATGCCCTTAATGAGTACAAGTTTTTCAATTTTGTTTCAATATACAAGAATATAGATGGTGATTCTGAGTGATTTTTAATTGCTTTCCTGAGGGAAATTATTCACCCTCATGGTTTCAGGCAAGTTCTTTTGGCTATCGAAATCTGTGGCATTTCTCCCTAACCACAACTCATAACAGGACAGCATCCTATCAGGTATCATGAGTGTGTCTAAGTGAAGTACTTCTAAAGCTGATGGCTGAAGTTTAAGCAAAGCATTAGGAAGAGTGGTGTGGATAGGATAAAAGTATTCTCCTCCTCTTTACTTTGACAGAAGTGTGCCACCAATGTGCAAGTGGACAGCAGAGAACTTGATCGCAGGAAGACCCTTCAAGTTACAAATGCATCCAAGCCTGTCGGAGAGAACGATGAATTTGAAAAGCAGAGGACTGCTGCCATCGCAGAAGTAGCCAAGAGCAAGGAGGTTGGAATAAACATTCACTGAAACCATTTCTTTTTTTTAGGCAGTTTTTTAAATGTGTAGTTTGTTGGCTCTGCTTAAGAAAGCTCAGGTGCTATTTGCTAATTTTCACTTTATCAAGGTCTGGTAGGAACTAATTTACGAGTCCGTGTGTTATAGTAGGGCATTTCTTCTAGTCCAGTTCTTCAATACGTGCACATGAAGGCAGTGCAATTTTTTTCTTTATATATGTAATATTGCCGCGTTGTTTGTTTTTGATCTGTCCTCTGGCAGCTCCAAGCACTGCTTGATATACGCTCCTCTCACAAACTCTGGCATGTTGGTCATTTGATATGCTTCAACTTCACACAGTCCATTTAGTAAGGGCGGCTTAGTCAGGCAAGCCAGCTGAGATTTATCGCCCCGCGGCACTGCCGTTTAGTCTCGCGGTGCCGTCTTTTAAAATATTAAGCTTAGCCTCGTGTATTCCCCTAAACTGAGTCTTGTGGTTCGAAGCCATTAAAGAGCTCAAATGAACACTGCTCGTGTGGTCTGCACCTTTGTAAATAGAGTATAGTTGTATTCTTCTTTTTTCTGACTCCTACTGTGGTACTGTGTTTTTTAAGTGCTACATTTCCTCACAGTTTATGGTCGCTGAAAACGTCCCTCTAGTTCCATTCTGGTGTAGGTGTCGCTTTGTTCATACACTTGACTTCATAAATGCTGTGGCCGTTAACATCATGAGACATCAAGTCCTCTTCCTGAGTGCCTGCTTCATTTGAAGGCAAACCCTGTAACTAGATGTCTGGGCCTGTTATGAGGACGCACCTTTTTGTGCGTCTCTGATGTGTAAGCCCAGATGCATAATGGCGCCACCAGAGATGTACTGCATTATGTATTGCAACGCTTTAGTCTCCGGCCGGTAACCGGCGTTTTTTGAGGTAAACATTTTACTTGTCATTTGCAGGCCAGGACCTTTGGAGGCGGCGGTCATGCTGGAAGCAACCTCAACGCCGTTGCTGGAGGCAGCCGAACGAGAGAAGTTTTTCACCGAGAGCGGGTAGTACGGACGGAAGGGAAACCGGAAGGCGTGTACCGAGAGCTGGTAAGCCAAGCCCCAAGAGGTGAAAATCTCACGCCCGTGTGGCGCGAGGAGAACGGACGCTCATTATCGCTCCTCGGTCCACGTTTTCTATTTGCTCTCTGTGAAGCAGATCAGCCTTCGCAGTATTTTTGTGGTTTATGACTGAAATACCGCAAGGTGACTGGCTGTGCACATTATGCACTCTCCTATCTGGCCCAAAGTACACTATTCTAGCGCAGCATTTACCGCACTTTCAGCAAATATTCTGTGTAGGATTGTTGACAAGGAAGAGCACTCGAATGGCATTTTTGCCTTGTAGAGGAACCGCGTGTTTTGCTTTTCAGATTACCTTGCTTTTCAAATCCGAATATTTACCAAATTGAAAAGCTGTCAAACCTCCTGCTCCGCAGCATTTTGCTGCTGTCACTTGCACGCTGGGAACTGCACGGGAGCGAGGTAAAAGCCTCCAGCATGGATTGAGGACAGCTAATTCTAACCTGTCTGGTTTTCTTGTGTATTTTTGAAATGTGATGAACATTTCAGTCCCAATTTTGGAGGCAAGCAGAAGCATAAAACCTCTCTTTAGATGCCAGTCTGCATGATGTGTTTTTGCTTGTGCTAATAGTACTACTAGGTTGGTGCACCAAGCAGCGGACATACTAACCAACATTGGCAAATCCAACAGGTCTCGCCTACGAGACGTATTATCTTTGTCAATGTCTTTTCGCCATGTTGTACAGCAGCGTGGCTGACGGAGGTGGTCAACGCAGCAACGAGGAGCTAGACAGGAGAGTGTTAGGGAGGGGCTCAAAGCAACAACGAGGAGGGGGGTCCAAGGCAGTAACACAGAGTGGGATTGGACAGTGAGATTGGGTCAAGTAACAACACAAGACAGAGCAAGTAAAAAAACAAAGAATGGGTAGCAAGCAAGAGAAAATGCAGGGCGGGAGCAAGCAAGAAACATTGAGGGACTAGGCAAGCAGCAAACAGTGTGAGACGGGAGGCTAAGCAACAAAACTGAGCAGGAGAGGGCCTTGCAACAACACATGGGGTTAGCAGAAATACAGAGGGCGGGAAAACATAAAGCAAGAAAGAACGAGGAAAGGGAAGTGAAAGTGCAGAGGAAAAAAAGAGAGAAGAGAAAGAAAAACGAACGAAAGAGATGTACTTGCATTGCCAGTGTCAAAACCTACGTGAAATCAGAACTTCTTGGTGGCAATGTCTTTCATGATGAAAGTTTTAAAACAGTGTACTCCTATCCAACTAATGTAATACTTTTCAAAGCTTCGTATTAGGCACAATATGTGTTTTTCTTTCATATGAGGTGATTGCTGCTGCTGAACTGTCAGATTACAGCGCTCAAAGCACGGGGTGCAGCTTTGACTCCAGCTGAAAGGCAGCAAACTGTTCCGCCTTCTACTGGTAGCTCACCATTGGTCTTTTGGAGATTCCTGGTTTACGAAGAGTTCGCAAGCATGTATTTTATAAAATCGCTAATTCATTGCAATCACTGTTCTGTAAAATGAAAGATTAAAATCCTTCCCACCAGAACGTGTTACTTTTTATCAGGTTCAGCAACTTTTACTGTTCACTCTCCTAGTGATCAAAAACACCAAATGGAGCTGAAACAAAGAAACCAGAGTCTAAAAAGGTAAAACAGTGATATATATACTCAATTGCTAAATAAACACACATTGTCTTACTGTTCCGGAAGAGAAATAAAGTGACCAGGACGATTAGTTTATTTTTCGGTTTAGGGTTAGTGATGCAGAGCTCCTTAACCCCCTCGCTCCAAATATGCCTCCTTTTTTTTCCCCAACATCCTGGAGATTCTAAAGGTACCCAGAGTTTGTGGATTCCCCTGACGGGGACCGATAAATTAGCCAAAGTACAGCTAAAATTAGGAGTTTTGGGGAAACATGAGAAAAAAGTGCTGCAGAAGAAAGCATCTGGTTATTTCCCTGCAAATGGCATCAATGAAGGGTTTGCCATGCTAAAACCACCATCTTCCCAGCTTTCAGGAACAGGCAGACTAGAATAAAAAAAACACATTTTGCAACACAGTTTTGGCATTTTACTGGGACATACCCAATTTGTCCTATTTTTTTGTGATTTCAACCTTCTTCCAGTTAGTGGTAGATATTGGTCTGAAAACAGTGGTGGATCCCGGAAAACTGTCTCGCTTGCGTGGGTGCCCAAAGCAGTGTCAGCCGAAAAACATTTGAAAAATTGCGCTTATCAACTCGCTGTGATATCCCCTCATTCTCTACATGTTTTTGGTCTTTCCCTGTTGTAGGCACTTGGCCGACCCACACAAGTGAGGTATCATTTTACTCGGGAGACCAAGGGGAATGCTGGGTGTTTGTGCTGGCGAGGTGATCCCAGCCAGAAATGTGTGATTTTTTTTTTTTGTAGCTAAATTTGAGGTTTGCTGTGTTCAGGGAGCCCTGATCGGATCCCTGGCCCCTGGTGGGCCCTGGGACAGGTACTCCCTTCCTCCAGCCTTCCGTACCCTGAGGGGCCCAGACATGGGAGTCCACTGGGCCCAGGGAGGGTTCCCCTGCAAGTTTGGGTTCAGGGGCCCCCAACGGACCATGGGGCGTGAGCTCCCTTCCTTCAGCCTGCCGTACCCTGAGGGGTCCAGACCTGGGAGTCCACTGGGCCCTCGAAGGCTTCCTCTGCCAGTTTGGGTTCAAGGGCCCCAGCGAGGCCCCCACCAGGCCCTGGGTCGGGCGCTCCCTTCCTCCAGTCTGCTGTACCCTGAGGGGCCCGGGCCTGGGAGTCTACCCGGCCAAGCAAGGCTTCCCCTGTCAGTTTGGGTTCAGGGGCCCCGGCGAGCCCCAGGTTGGGAGCCCCTGTCCTGGCCTTTGCCGTCCGGCCCACCAAGTGGCAAGGCCCCGGGACAGGGTCTGGGGAGGACTTGCATGCATGGCTGTGTTCAGAGAGCTCCGACTAGGCCCCTGGCCCCTGCCGGGCGCTGGGACGGGCACTCTCTTCCTCCAGTCTGCTGCACCCTGACGGTCCCAGACCTGGGAATCCACCAGGCCAGGTAGGCCTCCCCTGCCAGTGTGGGTTCAAGGCCCCCGGCTCGGCCCCCAATGGGCCCTGGGGAGGGCGCTCCCTTCCTCCAGCTTGCCGTACCCTGAGGGGCCCAGGCCTTGGAGTCCACCGGGCCCAGACAGGCTTCCCATGCCAGTTTGAGTTCAGGGCCCCTGGCTGGGCCCCCACCAGGCCCTGGGACGGGCGGCTCCCTTTCTCCAGCCTGCTGTACTCCTGGAGGGCCTTGGCGTACACTGGGCCAAGGGAGGCTTCCCCTATTGGTTTGGGTTCAGGGGCCACAGCTGGGCCCCCAATAGGCCCTGGGGAGGGCGCTCCCTTCCTCCAACCTGACGTACCCTGAGGGGCCCAACCATGGGAGTCTACCGGGCCCAGAGAGGTTTCCCCTGCCGGTTCGGGTTCAGAGGCCCAGACCGGGCCCCCACCTTTCCCTGGGGCAGGAGCTCCCTTTCTCCAGCCTGCCTATTCTGAGGGGCTGAGGCCTGGGAGTTCCCCTGGCCAAGCAAGTCTTCCCCTGTCAGCTTGGGTTCAGGGGCCCCAGCAGGCCCCAGGGTGGCATCTCCTGACCTAGGCGATGCTCTCCGGCCCACTAAGTGGCAAGGCACCTGGTACAGGGTCTGGGGAAGACTCCAGTGCATGGCTGTGTTCTGAGAGCTCCGACTGGGTCCCTGGCCCCTGCCGGGCCCTGGGGTGGGGCTCTTCCTTCTTCCAGCCTGCCGTACCCCGAGGGCCCCAGGCCTGGGAGTCCACTGGGCCAAATGAGGCTTCCCCTGTCAGTTTGGGTTCAGGACCCCCGACAGGACCCCCACCAGGCCCTGAGACGGACGGCTCCCTTTCTCCAGCCTGCTGTATTCCTGGAGGGCCTTGACGTACACTGGGCCAAGGGAGGCTTCCCCTATTGGTTTGAGTTCAGGGGCCCCGGGCAGGGCTGTGATAGGCCCCAGGGTGAGATCACCTTGCCTGGGCTTTGTCTTCCGGCCCTCCATGTGGCAAGGCACCTAGGACAGGGTCCCGGGAGGCTTCCCCTGCGTGGCAGTGTTCAGAGATCCCCAGGTGGGCACTCCCTTCCTCCAGCCTGCCTTACCCTGAGGGGCCCAGGCCTGGGAGTCCACCGGGCCCAGGGAGGCTTCCCCTGCCTGTTTGGGTTCAGGGGCCCTGGCCAGGCCACCACAGAGTCCTGGGGCAGGCAGGCGCTTCCTTCCTCCAGCCTGCCGTACCCTCAGGGGCCTGGGCCTGGGAGTCCGCTGGGCCCAGGGAGAGCTTCCCCTTCTGGTTTTAGTTCAGGGGCCTGGGCCAGGGGTCTGGCAGGCCCCGGGGTGGGAGCCCCCGTCCAGGTCTTTGTCCTCTGGCCCCCCCGAGGCCAGGCCTCATGTGGGGAGCCTTTACGCCCTTGTGGCCCGGCCATCTGGTCGCTCCGACAACTGGGGTCATCTGGTTGCGCCCCATGCGCTCCTAGGCAGGGTGGGAACCCCTTGCCTGGACTTTGTCCTCTGCCCTGCTGGTTGGCAAATAGCCTGCGACATGATCCCGCAGGCCCTGGGATGGGTTTCCTGGTGTGTAAAGAGGCCTCAGGGCCCCCGGTCGGAGGTTGGTTTTGGCCTCCCATGTCTGTGGCCCAGCTGGGGCTTAGAAAACCCAGGCTGCAGAGTCCCCTAAGTGCAGTCTCCTTATGTTAAGGCACAATGCAACCTGATGACTGTCCTCTGAGCCCAGCCATCTGGTTGCACTGAGACCCCAGGGTATCTGGTTGTGCTCTGTGCATTCCTATGACGCGTCCAGATCGCTGGGCTGACCTGGGGAGGCTTCCCCTGCCAGGTCATGCTCAGGGGCCCCATCTGGACCCTGGGCCAGGGGCCAGGTGGGAACCCCTATCCTGAGCTTCGTCCTCCTGCCCACCGTGTAGCCAGATGCCCGGGACAGGGTCTCAGAGGGCCCATGGAGGCCTCACCTGCATGGGTGGGTTTATGAGCCCTGACCAGGCCCTGGGGTGGGCACTCCCTTCCTCCAGCGTGCCGCACCATGAGGGGGCTGGGAGTCCATTGGGCTGGGGGGAGGCTTCCCCTGCCTGTTCAGGTTTAGGGGCCCCAATGTGGGAGACCTTGTCCTGGGCTTTGTCCTCCGGCCCGCCAGGTGGGAAAGTGCCCAGGATGAAGTCCCACAAGCCTCTGGAGGACTTTGCCAGCATGTAAAGAGGCCTCGGGCCCTGGGTTGGAGTTCTGTTGAGGCCCACCTCAGAGCCCCGTGCCTGAGGGCCAGCGGGGGCTCTGAGAACCCAGGCCACAGAGACTCCGTCCCCTGTAGGGGAGAGCACAGGCTCCTTATGTTAAGGCACAGTGCGACCAAATGGCCGTTCTCTGAGCCCGGCCATCTGGTCACGCTTCATGCATTCCTGTGGCACGTCCAGATGGCTAGGCTGCCCCGCGGTGGGATCCCCCATCCCGGTCTTTGTCTTCCGGCCCCCAGAACCAGGGCTTCTGGGGAGCCGTACGGCCTCATGGCCCGGCCATCAGTTCGCTCCGACAACTCGGATCATCTGGTCGCACTGCATTTCTGTGTCATGTCCAGATAGCCAGGCTGCCCCGGAAGTCCCGATGAGGGCTCATTCGCTTCCTTAAGCCCAGCCAGGGCTCCTGGAGGTCTGGTGAGTTCTTGCTGGTGGTCCCCTCCTTCCCTCGGTGCACACAGAGTACAAGAAAGGCGGGTAGCCTTCCTACGGATTACTAGGTACAAGGTATGCCAGACCCCCTTGTGGTCCAGTGGTTCTCAACAGGGCTCTGCCAGGTCACGGGCTGGCCTGCCCTGGGGCCCGGGTGTGCAGCCACCTTGCAGCCCTGTCTGAGTCTCTCCTCCGAACCTGGCTTCCCAGAGTGCAAACTGACATCCTCATGCAATGTGGCCCCCTCCCTACCCACTGGGGAAGAAGGTTCAGCCAGCATTGTACTCTGATCGATTGGGCTCATTTGGTCTGTTTGTGGACGAACTGCTTGGCCAGCCTCGGCTGTTTTTTCAAGCAAAGAGCTTCCACTCCACCAGGGATCATCCGACTCGAAGGTCTGCTGTTCCCTGAGACCCTTCCCTTACCCGGCAGAGCGAAGGCCAAGCAGCCAGGCAGCTTGTGCCCCTCCAGCGGTCTGACCAGAGTGGAAGGGTTGGGTGGTGCAAGGTCCTGCAAGCGGCCTGGCAGTCAAGGCACCTCTGTGTTATCATCATCCTCCTCCACCCAGCACATTTCCGAAGCAGTTCGGAATAACCATTCTGTGGGGTGTCTCTGCTGGCCCAGGCAGGCAGGCTCCCCTTTCTCTTGCTCAGACTGCATCTTGGCCTGGCTGTCTCTCTCCTGTGGAGATGGCTGGTGCCCGCCGGAGCCTGTGTGACCGCCCTGTTCTCCCTTGCAAGCGCCAGGAAGGGGCTTCTCCGCAGCAGGCTCCCCCCTGTGGGGTGTGAAGGTTGGTCCAAGACAGGCAATGCAGCTCCCCCCCCCCCAATCCAGCAGGTGTGGCTACCTGGTTGATCCTGCCAGTAGCATGTGCTCGTCCAAAAGTTAAGCCAGACACGTGTAAGTACACACAGCCGGTACAGTGAAACTGCGAATGGCTCATTAAATCAGTTATGGTTCCTTTGATCACACCACCTGTTACTTGGATAACTGTGGTAATCCTAGAGCTAATACATGCCGATGAACGCTGATCTCCCATGATGTGTGCATTTATCAGACCAAGACCAATCCGGGCTTGCCCGGCCACTTTGGTGACTCTAGATAACCGTGGGCCAAGCGCATGTCCCTGTGACAGCGATGATACATTTGGATGTCTGCCCTATTAACTTTTGATGGTACTTTCTGTGCCTACCATGGTGACCACGGGTAACGGGGAATCAGGGTTCGATTCCGGATAGGGAGCCTGAGAAACGGTTACCAAATCCAAGGAAGGCAGCAGGCGCGCAAATTGCCCATTACCGACTCGGGGAGGTAGTGATGAAAAATAACAATACAGGACTCTTTTGAGGCTCTGTAATTGGAATGAGTACACTCTAAATCCTTCAACGAGGATCCGTTGGAGGGCAGGTCTGATGCCAGCAGCCGCGGTAATTCCAGCTCCAATATCGTATGTAGGAAGTTGGCTCTGTATTTACTATCTCAAAGTAAGAGATAGTGTGCACAGAGTCCAAGGGTTCCCCTTAGAGGTAAGATAGTGGCAACATTAGATAATTCTAATGCTCTATTTTGTGGTAGTGTGGTCGAGCAGTAGGCTTATCAGAGGGTAGTGTTAAGCATTTGTTGTACACACACAGGCAATAAATGAGGAACACACACTCAAAGACTTAACACCAGGCCAATAGTTTTTATATAGAAAAATATATTTTCTTAATTTATTTTTAGAACCACAAGTTCAAGATTTGAAGTAAATACATAAAATGCAAGGTACTCCACACAGGTAAGTTAGGAACTTTGAATTAGAGCAATAACATATATAGTTTTTGTTAAAATGGCAATAAGCTATTTTAAAAGTAGACAGTGCAAAAAACAACATTTCCTGGGGAGGTAAGTATTGGTTAGGTTGTGAGGTAAGTAAGACACTTACAAGTCTTAGTTTCTGGGCATAGGCAGCCCACCGTTGGGGGTTCAAGGCAACCTCAAAGTTACCACACCAGCAGCTCAGGACCGGTCAGGTGCAGAGGTCAAGGAGGTGCCCAAAACACATAGGTGCCTATGGAGAACAGGGGTGCTCCGGTTCCAGTCTGCCAGCAGGTAAGTACCCACATCCTCAGGGTGCAGACCAGGGGGGTTTTGTAGAGCACTGGGGAAACACAAGTAGGCACACAAAACACACCCTCAGCGGCACAGGGGCGGCTGGGTGCAGTGTGCAAAGCAGGCATCGGGTTTTGTATTAGTTTCAATGGAGGGACCCGGGGGTCACTCTAGCGCTGCAGGCAGGGCACAGGGGGGCTTCTCGGGCCAGCCACCACCTGGGCTAGGCAGAGGGTCACCTGGGGGTCACTCCTGCACTAAAGTTCGGTTCCTTCTGGTCCAGGGGGGTCGTCTCGGGCTACTCACGGGGTCGCAGTCGCCGGGGAGTCCTCCATGTGGTGTTGGTTCTCTGGAGCTTGAGCTGGGGGCGTCGGGTGCAGTGTGTGAAGTCTCACGGTTCCGGCGGGAAGAGTGAGGTCTTTGAAGTTGTAGAAAAGTTGCAAGAATGTTGCTGGTTGTTGAGCAGAGCTGCTACTCATGGGAGTTTCTTGGTCCTGGGATTCAGGGCAGTCCTCTGAGGCTTCAGAGGACGCTGGTCCCTGTTGGATGCATCGCTGGTGGCAAGTTTTTGAGTCAGGAGACAGGCCGGTAGGGCTGGGGCCAAAGCAGTTGTCGTCTTCCGTCGTCTCTGCAGGGCTTGTAGGTCAGCAGTCCTTCTTCTTGTTTCAGGTTGCACGAATCTAATTTCTTGGGCTCTTGGGTGCCCCTAAATACTAAATGTAGGGGTGTGTTTAGGTCTGGGAGGGCAGTAGCCAATGGCTACTGTCCTGGAGGGTGGCTACACCCTCTTTGTGCCTCCTCCCTGAGGGGAGTGGGGCACATCCCTAATCCTATTGGGGGAATCCTCCAAAACTAAGATGGAGGGTTTCTAAAGGCAGGGGTCACCTCAGCTCAGGACACATTAGGGGCTGTCCTGACTGGTGGGCGACGACTCCTTGTTTTTCTAATTATCTCCTCCAGCCTTGCCGCCAAAAGTGGGGGCAGTGGCTGGAGGGGCGGGCATCTCCACTAGCTGGGATGCCCTGGGGCGTTGTAACAAAAGGGGTGGGCCTTTGAGGCTCACCGCCAGGTGTTACAGTTCCTGCAGGGGAAGGTGAGAAGCACCTCCACCCAGTACAGGCTTTGCTCCTGGCCACAGAGTGACAAAGGCACTCTCCCCTTATGGCCAGCAACTCGTCTGGTTGTGGCAGGCTAGCAGAAACTGGTCAGCCCCACTCTAGAAGTCGGATTGGTATTTAGAGGGCATCTCCAAGATGCCCTCTGGGTGCATGTTACAATAAATTCCACACTGGCATCAGTGTGCATTTATTGTGGTGAGAAGTTTGATACCAAACGTCCCTGATTTAAGTGTAACCATTATGGAACTGTGGAGTTCGTGTTTGACCAACTCCCAGACCATATACTCTTATGGCTACCCTGCATTTACAATGTCTAAGGTTTTGCTTAGACACTGTAGGGACATAGTGCTCATGCACTTATGTCCTCACCTGTGGTATAGTGCACCCTGCCTTAGGGCTGTAAGGCCTGCTAGAGGGGTGACTCACCTATGCCACAGGCAGTGTGAGGTTGGTATGGCACTCTGAGGGGAGTGCCATGTAGACTTAGTCATTTTCTCCCCACCAGCACACACAAGCTGTGTGTGCTGGTGGGGAGAAAGTGTACATGTGCTAAGTGAGGGGTCCCCAGGGTGGCATAAAACATGCTGCAGCCCTTAGAGACCTTCCCTGGCATCAGGGCCCTTGGTACCGGGGTACCAGTTACAAGGGACGTATCTGAGTGCCAGGGCTGTGCCAATTGTGGAAGCAAAGTTACAGTTTAGGGAAAGAACACTGGTGAAGGGCCTGGTTAGCAGGGTCCCAGCACACTTTCAATCATAACTTGGCATTAGCAAAGGCAAAAAATCTGGGGGTAACCATTCCAAGGAGGCATTTCCTTACAGCGTATATTAAAGTTGCTGCAGTTAAAAAGCTTGAAGTTGGATCTTGGGATCGAGCTGGCGGTCTGCTGTGAGGTGAGCTACTGCCTGTCCCAGCCCCTGCCTCTCAGTGCCCCCTTGATGCTCTTGACTGAGTGTCCTGGGGGTCCGAAGTGTTCATAGCAGGCCGATGGCCTGAATACTTCAGCTAGGAATAATGGAATAGGACTCCGGTTTTATTCTGTTGGTTTTCGGAACTGGAGCCATGATTAAGGACGGCTGGGGACATTCGTATGGTGCCGCTAGAGGTGAAATCCTTGGACCGGCGCAAGACGAACCAAAGCAAAAGCATTTGCCAAGAATGTTTTCATTAATCAAGAACGAAAGTCGGAGGTTCGAAGACAATCAGATACCGTCGTAGTTCCGACCATAAAGGATGCCGACTAGTGATCCGGTGGTGTTATTCCCATGACCCGCCGAGCAGCTTCTGGGAAACCAAAGTCTTTGAGTTCCAGGAGGAGTACGGTTGCAAAGCTGAAACTTAAAGGAATTGATGGTAGACCACCACCAGGAATGGAGATTGTGGCTTAATTTGACTCAACACAGGAAACCTCACCTGGCCCGGGCACGGAAAGGATTGACAGATTGATAGCTCTTTCTTGAATCTGTGGGTGGTGGTGCATGGCCGTTCTTAGTTGGTGGAGCAATTTGTCTGGATAATTCTGATAACGAGCGAGACTCCTCCATGCTAACTAGTTACACGACCCCCATTGGTCGGCGTCCATCTTCTTAGAGGAACAAGTGGCGTTCAGCCACACAATATTGAGCAATAACAGGTCTGTGATGCTCTTAAATGTCCAGGGCTGCACATGCGCTACACTGAATGGATCAGCATGTGTCCACCCTTTGCCGACAGGTGTGGGTAACCCACTGAACCCCGTTCGTGATAGGGATTGGGGATTGCAATTATTTGCCATGAATGAGGACTTCCCAGTAAGTGTGGGTCATAAGCTTGCGTTGATCAAGTCCCTGCCCTTTGTACACACCGCCTGTCGCTACTACCGATTGGATAGTTTAGTGAGGTCCTTGGATCGGCCCTGCCGGTGACGGCAACGGCCCTGGTGGAGCACCGAGAAGATGATCAAATTTGACTATCTAGAGGAAGTAAAAATCGTAACAAGGTTTCCATAGGTGAACCTGCGGAAGGAACATTAACGGCGGAGCGGCCCGAGAGACCGATGGTGCCAGCCGGAGCCCTTGGTTGCCTCCAAAAATGGAACACCCGTAGGCACAGGGCCTGGCCCTCCCCTTGTGCTTCCTGGCTAACGGAGCGATCCGCAGCCACTGGGGTGTTTGGGAGAGGACTGGGTGTGGAGACGGCTTCTCCGCCTGGGAGGACTTGACCCTCTTATGCTGGGAGTGGCAAGACGGAATGCCCCTCCTGAGATGGAACCCACGCTCATCCAGCATGACCCTGGGAGGGAGACCGAATTGAAGTGCCTCCCCAGGCTGGGGCCACCCCCCTGAAAGCCCTGCTGCCTGGGCTCTCCCGCGCCTGATTTTTGGCCTGCCTGGGGTTCGGGTGACTGAACAGTGGCCTTTCTCGATTGGCACGGCAGCCTGGACGAGGAGGAGCTGGGGCTGTGAGGGAACCCTGTCTCCCCTCAGTGGGGGTGTGCTGGAGGAGGGGCACCTCTTCCCTTCTGGCGCCTCTAACCAGGGCAGTGGGCTTGGGTTATCCCCCAGCCCGCTGACACTGCTCAGGGCTGCTGCCTTAAGCCAGTGACTCTCGACATGCAGGGTCCAGATCTGGTGACTGATAGCTGGTGTGCAGGTGGGGTGACCCTCCCTTGATGCCAGGTACCTGGCTTGACCTGGTCCCGAATGGCTGGGGTAAGGGCTTGAAGAGTCGTGTGGTCCCTCCTGGTCCTCTGGGAGGGACCTGTGGTTGTGGGGCTGCCTGGCCCCTGTGCTGTTCTGTGAGCCCCCCCTCCCGTGGGGAGGCTCCTGGGCCGAGTGCCTGGTGATGTTCTTAGAATCGTGGAGATTGACTCCCAGAGCGGAAGCCTGATGGGGTGCCTGGCCGTCTTGCTGTGTGGTTGGCGAATGGGTGTGGTGCTGCCTTCCTCCTGCCTCTGCTGCACATTTAGGACACTGATCATTGACCTTTTCAATGCACCCTGCGGCCCCGGGTTATGCCCGGGGCTGCGCCTGTCTGAGGGTTGCTTGATTGTCAATCATGCTGGAGCTTTCCCAGGGCGCGGCTAGGGCTGTCCTAGGGCAGCTCTGCTCCCTTTGTCCCCCCTCCAAGGTCAGACCGCCCTGATTGCCTGCAGCAGGATCCCACCCTTGGTCCTGTCATGGAGGTATGCCTAGCCTTGCCTCCCCGCCTTGGCGGAGTGTGGGCAGGGGACTGGTCTGCCCTGGGGCGCCTGGCTGCATGCTGCATGTGGTTGTCTGTGGTGTTCCATGGCTGCCTTTGCACACAGCCTTGGGTGTACACCTCTGTGGCTGGTCCCCATGTGGTGTGGATGGGGGGGGTTTGGGGCCAACTACTGGCCTTGGGCTTCAATCCAGGGAAAAGGGTGTGCTGCCATGTACCCCTGTCCCCTGCAGCCCAGGGGTTGGTGGTCCTGGCTTCCCCCAATGCTTTGGCATCTGACTGACCTCAGATCAGTTGTGGCAACCTGCTGAATATTAGCGGATGCGGACAGAAGGGGGCTGCCTCCATCGCCCTTACTGCATCGCATGTTCGTTGGGCACCGCTTGCTAAATCATTTGTAAGTGACCTGATTCCGGTTCAGGGTTTCTTAAGTAGCAGAGCAGCTACCTTGCTGCGATATATTGATAGTCATCCTGAGCCAAGCTTTTGTCTCCGTCTGTGGGTGCCTGTGTCCCCCCACCGCCACACCTAGGGGGGTGGTGGTCACTCTGCCGCCAGGCCGGTGGGGAGGGAAGGGGCGGCGGGCCCTTGGGAGGCTGCCTCCACCACGTGCCACCTGGAACGGGGGCCTCCCTTTCTTGCCAAGCGCGACAAGGTGCAGGGATGGGGGGCCACAATCCCTTGCAAGTCAGCAGGGCAAACATATGATGTGGGTGGGAATCCCTGGTCAACACAAGTCACCATAAGGCAAGCTGCCCTAGGAAGGAGCAGACCGCTCTTGTCTTTGCCGTGGTGACTGCCATGGTGCCTGGGTTACTCTGTCCAGTGGGTCATCCCAAGCCATCTGGTCACCAAGTCATCCTGGGTCATCTGGTTGCTGGGCTAGCCGACCAGATGGCCGGCGGGCGGGCTAACTCAGACTTTTGTCTCCACCTAGGGTTCTGTAAGCCCCCACTTTGTATGGACTTAATAGTTGAGGAAATTGGGCAGGCCAGTGGGGAGAGGGAGTGGGGCAGTCCAGGCTTAAGCATCCTGGTGTGCCCCTGCTCCAGGAAGGTGGAAGGCACCCACCCAAAGGCAGCATCCTGAGCCCACGGTATGGTGATGGCAGTCACTACACAGGGCAGGGTGGCTGCAGACCAGAGAGGACTCTAGTGCTCCCCCACCATGTTTGGGCCTAGAGCAGTGTCTAGCCCTGCAGGAAGGCCTCTGGCCCATTTCCGGCACCTTTTTAGTGATATTTTCATCATTTTTAGATGTCTGGTTCAAGGGGGCAAAGTCACTCCTTCTAACCAGGGCTATGGAGCTCCAAGTCGTGTACGATTTCAGGTTTTTCCCTTAGATGGAAGTGAACAAAAATAAAACACGCCACATAGTCCAAAAGGTATACAAACTCCTTCCTAATGTCAGTTCAGTGCCTCTAGCCCCTTTCTAGCCTCCCAGCACCAGTTTTAGTGATATTTTCGACATTTTGAGTTTTTCTGGTTTTAGGGGGCAAAGTCACTCCTTCTATCCAGGGCTATGGAGCGCCAAGTCGGGTCAGATTTCAGGTTTTTACCTTAGATGGAAGTAAACATAAAAAACAATGCCACATGGTCCAAAAGGTATACAAACTCCTTCCCAGTGTCAGTTCTGAGCTTTCAGTGCCTCTGGTCCTTTCCTAGCCTCCCAGCACCAGTTTTAGTGATATTTTCAACATTTTGAGTGTTTCAGGTTCAATGGGGCAAATTCACTCCTTCTACCCAGGGTTATGAAGCTCAGAGTATGGTAAGATTTCTGTTTTTTCCCTTGGATGGAGGTGAAAAAAAACACACACACTTCAAGTAGTCCAAAAAAAAACACAAACTCTTTCCCAGTGTCAGTTCTGAGTCTTCAGTGCCTCTGGCTGGGTCTGGAAGCTATAACTGGGCCTGGCTTGGTGGGGAAGCTATGAATAGGCACCGGTTGAGAGCTCCAGCTGGCCGTGGGTGGAAACCCCACTCCAGTCTGCCAATCCACAAATGTAAATAAACCATTTACAAGTGCTTCTAGGTAAGTAAACCGTATGGGATCCACACAAAACACACCATGTATTATTTCCTTAGTGACTAGTTTCCAAAACGATGTGACGGCAAGGTGTTCGCTACGGAGAGAGTAAAAAAGCAAAGATAAACACCAAATCATTATTGCACACCCACCCACTAGTACATAGCAGGCATACTGGTTGGATTTTGCATAAGGGTAAGTAAATGGTTAAACAAAAGAATTGTATTCACCAATGACTTTATGAAATAAAATCCCTAAATATCATTGATAATTCAACTATTTACATAATAATAATAATGCACATAATGTTCCCCAGCCTTCACGTTCGTTTTTAGGGAGAAAAAGAATTGCCCAGTCTGTCTGTTGTGGACCACTGCACCTAATTTAGAAAGTGAGGCCAGAAGGGTTCACTTCCCTTGCAAACACTGTAAAACTCTTTAATATTACTACCAGCCATAGACGGTACAAAATAGGTGTCTAGAGCACTAACCATTGAGAACACTGGATGGGAGACCACTTTAGGGGTTTCCTCACTCTCAGGAGATGCCAAAGGTGTCCATGAGAGAGTGGCCGGTGTTTGCAATTTGGAGGATCTAGCCATATCACAGGACCTAGAAATTGTGCCACAATAGAGAAAAATGCAGGGGATCCTTGGGTCACAAACATTAATAGTGAGGATAGAACACAGGCGATAAACGACATCAGTTGAAAGCTTTTAAAAACTGTTGACAAACAACACCCTCTTGTTGAAGCAGCTGACTTTTCTGTAAAATGTAAATAAAAGATACATTTTAAAACAACACATTGCGTCTCTTAGGTAAAGAAAAGGAAAGGGATAACATCTAGTTGTTCTTTAAACCTCTTTCTCAATTGCTCCTTGAAGAATGAATACCCTTGTTTTTCTGTTAAATTTAATAAGCAGAGTGACTCTGTCAGATCCCAAGGAGATACTTACAAGTGAGCAGAATTTAAACAGATTCCACCCATACCCAGAAGCAGCCTGCACAAATAAGATTTCAGTGGCAAGTTATGACTGGATGTGGGGGAAGGGGGTTAAGGAACGTGATGCTGTGGAGTAGCTCCTGTGGAGATGGGTCCCCATACTCTGGGTTCTTCTTTATGCAGTGATATACAGCAAATAGCTACTTAAATTATACATTCCCTTACTATGTATTTAGGTATCTATTTATTTATTACTTTAGTCCTACTGTACAAGAGGGGGAAAAATATATATATTTTTTTTAATGTCTCTCGTATCGTAAGTTTTACGCTGTCTCCCCATCACCTTTCTTCTCTTTCAATCTATCCTCTATCCCCACTCTCTGACTCATCACAAACCCATTCTACTACTAAGATCTCCAAAATAGCCCTGCCTAGGCTCTTCCCTCCTCTACCGCTCCTGGCTCATCCCAAACCTCAGTTTACTACATGATCTTCCAAACAACCCTACTATATTCTCCCTCACTTATCCAATCTTTGACTCATCAAAAACCCCTTCTACTACTATGATCTCCCTAACCCCTTTCTACAGACTCTTCCCTCCTCCATCTCTCCTTTACTCATCCCAAGCCTCATGCTATTACTATAAACTCCCAATTAACACTAGTTTCTTCCCTCCTCTATCCCTCCATTATTCTATTCTAACCTACTAACACACTCACTTATCCTTCAGCTCAAATCAACTCATACTAATACCAATACTGTACTCATATATCCCTATACTAATCCACCACTAATCCTTTTGGGTTCCGGAGTGCGTGCTACTTGCCGAAAAGCACTTTGACGTCTCGTCAGGAGTAGTATGCGCTACATAAATAAAATTACAATTAAAATTGACGTAACTTTGATCGCGTCTGCGTTATTGTACGACTGAATTTAAGTGCTATTGCTTCTCTCAGCGATAGGGAAACGGAGGGTGGGTCAAAATCTCCTAGTTAATAGAATAAAGACTTGACACCACATCAATATCTACTACTTTCTTTTACCTTATGCTTACTTTTCAGTAGGATGCTCCAAGTTCCAAGGCTGATCCAAATTCTCTTGCTTACTTTAGCAATACTCGCCATAGAATCAAAATTTAGAGGTTGTTCATCAGACCCCTTTAGCAATAGTTTTACATGGAATTTTCCTTTTCACAGAGAAATTAACCAAATGTCGGTCTCTTCTCCCAGTTCTCTTCACTGAGTACTCACACACTGTGAATAAAACACCCAGTCCAAAGATAGGTCGTACGTTTGGGCCTTGTTCAAACATTCTTTGGTAACAAGTTCCCAAATTTATTTCTAAAAAATATCCAGAAAATGAGCTCTGTGCCCTGTTTCACTCAACTGATTAAGTCAACAATCACCTGTCCCATCTTCCAGAATGATCTCACATCACTCCCAGATCTGATCTCACCTAAGACGAGAAGCTTTGAAAGTTTCATTTTTACCAGAAGTTTACTTGAGAAGTATCTACTGCAGTCTGCTGCATTGTTGAAAGTACTGCCTCTCCTCTACTGTAACTGCTGGGATCTGCATTGCCTAGTGGTTGAGGGAAGGGTGTGGTCTCCTTTTATAGTGGAGCACTGTTCCGGTGCTGGCGAGATATTATGGGAACTCCCAAGCCTCTTGACAGTGTCCTCTTAAGGATTTTGGGGATCCTGGGTAAAAAATATTTTGGGGCCCCTGTTCAGAATTTTTTTGTTTGTTTTATAACCTATTTTCTATGTATTCAAACCTATGATGCCAAACAGTCTTTACATAAAATTTAAAGGTTTCAATAGAGAAATAGAAGTTAGATAGAGACAAAGTTCACTTTCACAGGGGCCCATTGGAAGATGGGTGCCCTGGGCAGTTGTCCACTTTGCCCATGTCTTAAAACATCTCTGAACTGTGAGATCTAGTATGGCCGACAAGATGCGCAAGCTCTGTCCTGGGAAGTACACCTTGACCCGTGCCACAAAGGACACATCAGGGTATAAGAACCCTGGACCCTGAGCCACAGTGCCTCAACCCCGCAAATCCCACCACTTAACCACCATATCTCCTGCCAAAAAAGATGCACTGCTGTTCTTCTAACAGGCAGTGATCTACCTCAGTTTATGGATGATTCCTCAAGATAGTTTTACAAAGCTATGAAAGCTGTGCCCTATTATAGTTTATCAAATACGCCAACCCAAAATCAACTGTCAAGACTCCCTAAATGTTCAATGGGTTTGTAAACTAGGTTTATAGCCAACAAATTCAGGCAGCTTGGGTCCAAATATGTTTGTCCAGCCTTTGTCACTGGTTTCACAGCATCATTCATATTTTAGCCATATTCCTATTCTGGTCAGCATAATTTTCTTGTGTCCTGCAACTCCATTTTATGACATTCCATAAGCTTCCCCTTTAATGCATGTTCATGCTGTTAGCCCCTCTGCAGCACTCACTATGTTTAAATTAAAGTCCCACATCAACAATATTAGCTGTACCTTCATATGTACTAGTGATTCCTGTAGAAAAGTGCCCTGGTGCCTGATATCTGATGCTAACTTGACTGTGTGTGTGCTGGGATCCTACTAACCAGGCCCCAGCACCTGTGTTCTTTTCCTAAACAGTACCATTGCTTCCACATTTAGCACACCCCTGAAACACAATTAAGTCCCAGTAGTACTACATGCCCTGTGTCCAAGGAGGGTCCCTAAGGGCTGCAGCATGTATTATGCCACCCTAAGGGACCCTCTTCCAAACACATTCACACTACCATTGCAGATTGTGTGTGTTGGTGGGGAGAAAGAGGTAAAGTCGACTTGGCATCCCTCCCTGGGTGCCATGCCTACAAAACACTGCCTGTGACATAGGTAAGTCACCCTGTTGCAGGCCTTACAGCTCTATGGCAGGTGCACTACATCATATGTGAGGGCATAGCTGCATGAGCAGTATGCCCCTACATGGTCTAAGTCAATTTATATACATTGTAAGGGCAGTGTAGCCATATTGAGTACATGGGCTGGGAGTTTGTCATTACGAACTCCACAGCTCCATGATGGCTTCACTGAAGACTGGGAAGTTTGGTATTAAACTTCTCAGCTCAATAAACCCACACTGATGCCAGTGTTTTATTTATGCAAAATGCAGCCAGAGGGCATTTTAGAGATGCCCCCTGAAAATCACCAAACTCTCTAGTGTGTGGCTGACTGGTCTATGCCGGCCTGCCACCACCAGACAAGTTTCTGACCCCATGGGGTGAGAGCCTTTGTGCTCGCAGGAGTCAGGGGCAAAGTCTGCACTGGGTGGAGGTACTTCACACCTTCCCCCTGTAGGAACAGCAAGACTTAGTGGTCAGCCTCAAAGGCTCTTGCCTTTTGTTCTGCTGCCTCAGGGCACTCCAGCTAGTGGAGAGGCCTCCCCCGTACCGAGTCCACCTTTTGGCAGCAGGTCCAGAGGGAAAATTAGTAAACACCAAGAGGAGTGTCTGCCCTAGCTGGGACTACCCCTAGGGTGCCCAGGGCTGAGGTGAATCTTTCCTGGCAGAACCCTCCATCTTGTTTTTGAGGCAGATAGCCAATAGGCTTACGTATGTGCCCCGTCCCGAAAGGGAGTGGGCTCAGGAATGGTGTATCCCCCCTCAAGGTCTGTAGCCATTGGCTACTGCCCTCTGACTCCTGTAACGCCCCTAAATCTAGTAATAAGGGGCACCCCTGAACCTTGCTCTTCAGATTCCTGGCGACCTTAAAGATTTAAAGAGGGACTGAAAATTCGCACCAGCAGTGAATACTCCAGACGACAGCTGACCTGGCCCCAGCTCTACTGTCCGTTCTGCAGCTTCAAGACTCCTGGTACAAGAAGACAACTAATCCTGCAGGACCAGCGACCTCTACAAATCTCCAGAGGACTGCCTGCCTACCTAAGGACCAAGAACTCCTGAGGACAGGTGCCCTGTCCACAAAGAAACCTCCAACAAGGACTCCAGAGGCCTCCGGATCCTCAAGTCTTGCCCACTCTGCACCTGACACCCACAGCCCACCTGACCAGAGAGAGTCCCCAGGCGATTCCGACCTCAAGTCCACCCCGGGGTGACCCCTCCTGGCCACCATGACGACGCCTGCAGCCTGAATCCAGAGGACCCCCCTGACCATGACCGGATCCAGTGAAGATACCCAACATCTGAAGGTACCCCTGCAGCCCCCTTGCCGCAGGGAACCCAGCCGATGGTCCATCAACGTCCAGAGCAGCCTCAGCTTACCTGTTCAGCCGTTGGTATTCTTCAGCCGACCCCATGGACCAAGCCTGCAGCCTCTTTGTGAACCCGGAGTTCATCATAGGAAAGCATTGGGCGCCGGACACTCTGTTTGCACCCCGCTGCCCCTGTGCCGCTGAGGACGTGTTTGTGGCTGACCTGTGCCCCCCCGGTGCTAATCTAAACCCTACAGGGCCCATGCCCAGAGACCGCAGGTACTTGCCTGCAAACTGTTCACTTTTGAATGCCCCCAGTCTCCATAGGATTCCATTGCCTCATTTCTTGACTGTGTGTATACAACAAATTCTTTGCACTACCCTCTGATAAGTCTAACTGCCCGACCACACTACCCAGAAGAGAGCATTAGTATTATCTACTTAAGCTACTGTAAAGCCTCTGGGAAACCCTGGACTCTCTGCACACTATACCTCTTTGGTATAGTATACACAGAGCCAGCTTCCTACAATTCCTATTAAGACCCATGGTTATAGTAGTCTTTAAAGCTCTTTGCTCCAAATACAAAAAACTATTTAATTTATAAGTGGGCTAGTGCACCACTCACTCTATGATATAAGTATACTGCAATTAATCAAGAAATTCCCTGACCATAAAACAGCATAAGGCAATAGGCAGATAACATCATAACATCACCAAACTCTGAGCTCACTTGAAACATCCTTTTTAGGCACATTTGCAATATTTTAGACTCTTAATACTTATGATTCTGGCTTGTGCTCTATGGTGTGTTGTAAAGTTTGCTGTAGTTTTTTGTAATGCCTCAAATTATTGTGGTGAAGCCACAAACCCCTTTCCCGGCATTGTGAGCCACAGGTGTAGGAATCGGCCATGTGTTCTTTGGTTTGAAATGATGCTGTATCTGTATTGCAGATTTAGAGGCAAGTGGCTTTCAATAGAGAATACTTTAGCCCTTCACCCGGTATTTTGGGCATTGAGGTAAAGAGGTCATAAATGGCATCATAGAGACCCTGTGATTGCTCAACTTCTGGTTTCCATCTTTAATTAGCACAGCTGCTGACATTTTAATACACCACCTGTCTGCCTCCATTCAACAATAGTGCAGCTACCATTGCCTATATTCTGGACCTGGCCTCATCCCCGGCATAAGGGTACCTTCCACTTGCTTCCTTCCCGCAGCCTATGCGAGGCATCGGTGCTTCTATTGCTGAATGACAGCATGTCCAACGGGTGGATGGACGGAGCATGCTTTCCAGCACTTGGGAAGGATGAAACACTTCTGAAACACATCGCCTGTACACTCCAGTAAAGAGTCCTGGTGTTCCTCTTGCACCACCCAGTCTCCACACTTTTATCATGGAGTGCTGGATAATCACTAGTTTATTACGAGTAACAATTTTCCTAATTATATGCAAGGTGTGTGGCCAAATGTTCTTGTAATAAGAAACCAACCCCATTTTATACAGGTATTATTCCGCCACATATACCGCACGCACACACACCATATAGGATTGCCATACACAAAACATTGACCTAATATATGTCTGATTGAAATTCCCAGTGTGAAAGTTCAATATTGTAAATTAAGTAGCTGTCCTTTCTCTTTAAGAATTTACCTTTGTCTTTCCTTTGAACAAGAACTGTTCTTGCCACTATGATTATTACTGATTCATTGCAAGGAGTCAAGCCTTTGTTGCTTACTTAGATGTGCGTATCTCTCTCGTTACCTTCTGTAAGGAAATGCCTCCTTGGCATGGTTACCCTCTGACATTTTGCCTTTGCTGATGCTAAGTTTTGATTGAAAGTGTGCTTGGGACCCTGCTAACCAGGCCCCAGCACCAGTGTTCTTTCCCTAAACTGTACCTTTGCTTCCACAATTGGCACAGCCCTGGCACTCAGATAAGTCCCTTGTAACTGGTACCCCTGGTACCAAGGGCCCTGATGCCAGGGAAGGTCTCTAAGGGCTGCAGCATGTCTTTTGCCACCCTGGGGACCCCTCACTCAGCACATGCACACACTGCCTCACAGCTTGTGTGTGCTGGTGGGGAGAAAATGACTAAGTCGACATGGCACTCCCCTTGGAGTGCCATGCCAACCTCACGCTACCTGTGGCATAGGTAAGTCACCCCTCTAGCAGGCCTTACAGCCCTAAGGCAGGGTGCACTATACCACAGGTGAGGGCATATGTGCATGAGCACTATGCCCCTACAGTGTCTAAGCCAAACCTTAGACATTGTAAGTTCAGGGTAGCCATAAGAGTATATGGTCTGGGAGTTTGTCAAACACAAACTCCACAGTTCCATGATGGCTACACTGAAATCTGGGAAGTTTGGTATCAATCTTCTCAGCACAATATATGCACACTGTTGCCAGTGTGGGATCTATTGTAAAATGCACCCAGAGGGCATCTTAGAGATGCCCCCTGAATACCAATCCGACTTCTAGTGTTAGGCTGACCAGTTTCTGCCAGCCTGCCACAACCAGACAAGTTGCTGGCCACATGGGGAGAGTGCCTTTGTCACTCTGTGGCCAGGAACAAAGCCTGTACTGGGTGGAGGTGTTTCTCACCTCCCCCTGCAGGAACTGTAACACCTGTCGGTGAGCCTCAAAGGCTCACCCCCTTTGTTACAGTGCCACGGGGCATCCCAGCTAGTGGAGATGCCCGCCCCTCCGGCCACTGCCCCCACTTTTGGCGGCAAGTCCAGAGGAGATAATTAGGAGGAGTAAGAAGGAGGAGCCACCCACCAGTCAGGACAGCCCCTAAGGTGCCCTGAGCTGAGTTGACCCCTGCCTTTAGAAATCCTCCATCTTAGTTTTGGAGGATTCCCCCAATAGGACTAGGGATGTGCTCCCTCCCGCAAAGAGGGTGTAGCCACCCTTCAGGACAGTAGCCATTGGCGACTGCCTTCCCAGACGTAAACACACCCCTAAATTTAGTATTTAGGGGCACCCCAGAACCCAGGAAATCAGATTCGTGCAACCTGAACTAATGAAGGAGGACTGCTGACCTACAAGTCTGCAGAGACGACTGAAGACGACAACTGCTTTGGCCCCAGCCCTACCGGCCTGTCTCCTGACTCAAAAACCTGCAACCAGCGACGCATCCAACAGGGACCAGCGACCGCTGAAGCCTCAGAGGACTGCCCTAAATCCCAGGACCAAGAAACTCCTGTGAGCAGTGGCTCTGCTCAACAACCAGCAACAAACTTGCAACTTTTCAACAACTTCAAAGACCTCACTCGTCCCGCCGGAAGCGTGAGACTTCACACTGTGCACCCGACGCCCCGGCTCGAGATCCAGAAAACCAACACCACAGGGAAGACTCCCCGGCGACTGCGACCCCGTGAGTAGCCCGAGACAACCCCTCTGGACCCCCACAGCGACGCCTGCAGAGAGAATCCAGAGGCTTTCCCTGACCACGACTGCCTGTAACAAGGGACCCGACGCCTGAACCAAGCACTGCACCCACAGCCCCCAGGACCAGAAGGAACCGAACTTCAGTGCAGGAGTGACCCCCAGGCGACCCTCTGCCTAGCTGTTCTGCTTTCCCTCTTATCTCATATCCGAGCTTACAGAACCTCTCTGGAATGCACTTCTGAGTTTAAAGAAGACATTTATTGTTGTTAATTCCCCACCCACAAATTCCTGAGAGACGCAATTAGTAGATTGGAAGCACACGTTCCAAAGTAGTCGCAGCAATGAAAGCAAAATATATCAAAGTACTTCTCAGTTGCAATGTACACAGCAAATATAGGTGAAGACATTTATAGTATAACTTCAAAGCAAAGCATAAAAGTCCAAATTCATCACCGTATGGGCAAGGCGGTAGGGCCTATACTCAGCTTCATCTTTCTGGGGTCTGCAAGTTGATGACTCTGGTCAACTGCGAGAAAGAGATTCTCTACCCAAACGGGAGACGGGCAACTGACGTCTAGTTCCCGTCTGAAGTCAAGCAGATTCAAATCTAACTCCCTGTAGCCCAGAGTCATCCTTAAAAGCAAACTCAGTGTGAGAGCTGAATAACCTTGGAGAGGGGCCAATTCTCCTGAGCTCCTCGTTCTCAGACTGGATTGCGAGGTAAACACAAAATCTACGTGCTCTTATCAGCTAAGGTCTGGTGTGAAGAAAACAGCTTGGTCCATCTTGTGGAAAAACACAGCTTGGAAAAACGCAGACATCTCTGCAATGTCTCAACTGCAATGTCTAACTCCACGTTAAAGCCAATAGGCCGCTAACCTAAATATCAAATGTAATGTCTAATGTAATGTCAAAGCCAATAGGCAGCTAAACTGAATACAGAATGTAATGGCTAATGCCGTGTCAAAGCCAATAGGCAGCTAACCTAAATATCAAATGTAATGTCTAATTTCATGTCAAAGCCAATAGGCAGCTAAGCTGAATACAGAATGTAATGGCTAATACCATGTCAAAGCCAATAGGCAGATAAACTGAACAAAACATATACTGTGCTACTGGTGAACATTGAGCAACTAATATGCGCAGTGGTGAAACACAAAGTCAATGGTCAAACACAATTAATAGCATCACATTCCACCCTATGACCAATGAATTTTTGTTTCACATACCTCTTATTTCAAACAAAAAACATCAACACAAAAAAAAACATTATCAGCAAATCAGATTTGCAGCAATGATAAAAGCAATCACTGTAAAGCAATGGAAGTGGATTAACATATTGATCTCATAACCTGTCACATCAGATACATCTACACAGAAAAGTGTCTCTAAAATAGCAATTTGATGTAGCATGAGTTCTACTCCTGTAAAGGTTTGCAGGAATGTAAGTGAAAGTCAGAGTTCCATACGAAAAAACACAGACAGTTAACTGTTAAGTTTGCTTAGTTCCAGTGGAAGAATATAATCAAACAAGTTGAACTTGAACTGAAGGCGCCATTTGCGCAAAATGGATCCATGGTGTTTGTACTTTACTCAGTCAGGTTCAGGTTGGGGGTTCGGTCCCTTCCCCGACCTCACACGCACACACCCGAAGGGGGACCACACAGCACACTCATGGTCAGTGGCGAAACGTGGTAGGATCTGCAAAAGAAAAAAATATGACTTTTCTCGCAAATAACATTTGTCATCTGAAATGTGCCCTTCCTCTTCCTTTCCCTGTTTTATAATCAGCAGGACGTTTTTGGGGCCCTTTGTTATGATTTCTGCAGGTTCTGGAGGGTCATTTGGGGCTTCAACCCACACCTCAGCACTGAGGTTTTTATCTGCTGCACCACAGCTTCCCTTTTCTTGCACTGTCAGAAGGGCTGGGGCAGACTCCTCCTTTACCAAACCTCCATTCACTGCACTTTTGACAAGTTGGGCCATTCTGTCTCCAATTTGTATGAATGAATCAGATTATTTTCTAGGTATCAGCATAATTTTGATTTCTCCTGGGTAATCTGCAGCAATCATTCCCCCCAAAACCCGATCAATTTGCCATATCTGTCCTGGTAACTTTTCTCTCTCCAATTGATCTTTGACTGTTTGTGGGACAGATTGCTCTTGTGCGTGCTGCACAGTTTTTATAAAATCTAGGGGAATGTGCATCTCTCTCATCTCTGCCCACCTGTAAGTGGCTTTCTCTCCTAGCTGTCCACATTTCTGGTGCACCCTCTTAGCCATCCCCACTAAGTCAGAATTCTGGGTGTACACTTCAGACTCTGAATTTTTCTCTTTAACATCTGCAAGGGAATTGAACCAATTATGTACAAGCCATGTGGAAAACCAAACGGCTAAACGATTGGCCATGAACCAAGAATCAGTGTAAAAATGACACATCTCAACAGCTCTTGCTTTAAAGTCTGACACACATTGTACAACGCTGTTCTTTCTCCTGTGCTAGAAAACAACTTTTCAGTCAATGAATCATTAGGCAAACACACATGCTTTTTATCCTCAGGGGACACAAATTCAAATGGTGCACTCTATTTCACTGGTGACTTTTACCTGTGGTACTCCCTGCACCCTCTCCACATCCTGAAAAGGGGCTTGTGACACCTGTTCATGTAGGGCTGCAGTGACTCTAGCCCTGTCTTGAAGGGGCACTCTTTTCTTCCCCTGTTCCTGATTTACATGTAAATCAGTGTTTCCCTCTTGCACTGCGCAGAAACCTAAAGTCTGAATTATTTCATTTGCCAAATTAAAGGCACGCAGCTGCTTATATTTTTTCCTAGTGACTTTATACCAAAGTGTTAGGATTTCACTCAAATGAGGGCTATACTAAAAGTAGATAATTCTAATGCTCTATTTTGTGGTAGTGTGGTCGAGCAGTAGGCTTATAAGAGGGTAGTGTTAAGCATTTGTTGTACACACACAGGCAATAAATAACACACACACAAAGACTTACTCCAGGCCAATAGGTTTTTATATTGAAAAATATATTTTCTTAGTTTATTTTAAGAACCACAGGTTCAAGATTTACAGTTAATACTTAAAATGTAAGGTACTTCAGTTAGATACTTTAGGAACTTTGAATGAAAACAATATCATGTACAGTCTTTGTAAAAATGGCAATAAGCTATTTTCAAAGTGGACACAGTGCAAAAATCAACAGTTCCTGGGGGAGGTAAGTAAAGGTTAGATTAGGAGGTAAGTAAAACACTTACAAGCCTCAGTCCTGGGGGCATAGGCAGCCCACCGTTGGAGGTTCAAGGCAACCCCAAAGTTACCACACCAGCAGCTTAGGGCCGGTCAGGTGCAGAGGTCAAAGAGGTGCCCAAAACACTTAGGCGCCTATGGAGAACAGGGGTGCTCCGGTTCCAGTCTGCCAGCAGGTAAGTACCTGCGTCCTCGGGGGCAGACCAGGGGGGGTTTGTAGAGCACTGGGGGGGGGGGGACACAAGTAGGCACACACCCTCAGCGGCACAGGGGCGGCTGGGTGCAGTGAGTGTGCAAAGCAGGCTTTGGGATTTGTATAGATTTCAATGGAGGGACCCGGGGGTCACTCTAGCGGTGCAGGAAGGCACGGGGGGGCTTCTTGGGACAGCCACCACCTGGGCAAGGCAAAGGGTCGCCTGGGGGTCACTCCTGCGTCGAAGTTCGGTTCCTTCAGGTCCTGGGGCTGCGGTGCAGTGTTGGTTCCAGGCGTCGGGTCCCTTGTTACAGGCAGTCGCGGTCAGGGGTGCCTCTGGATTCTCTCTGCAGGCGGCGCTGTGAGGGTTCAGGGGGGGTCGTCTCTGGTTACTCACGGGCTCGCAGTCGCCGGGGAGTCCTCCCTGAGGTGTTGGTTTTCTGCAGGTCGAGCCGGGGGCGTCGGGTGCAGAGTGTAGAGTCTCACGCTTCCGGCGGGAAACGTGAAGTCCTTGGAAGTTGCTTCTTTGTTGCAAAGAAGTAGCTGGTTTTGAACAGGCCCGCTGTTCACAGGAGTTTCTTGGTCCTGTAGTCCAGGGCAGTCCTCTGAGGCTTCAGAGGTCGCTGGTCCCTGTCGGATGCGTCGCTGGAGTAGGTTTTCAAAGTTGGAGACAGGCCGGTAGGGCTGGGGCCAAATCAGTTGTCGTCTTCCTCCTTCTCTGGAGGCTTGTAGGTCAGCAGTCCTTCTTCTTTCTTCAGGTTGCAGGAATCTGATTTCCTGGGATCTGGGGAGCCCCTACATACTGAATGAATTTAGGGGTGTGTTTAGGCCTTGGAGGGCAGTAGCAAATGGCTACTGTCCTTGAGGGTGGCTACACCCTCTTTGTGCCTCCTCCCTGTGGGGAGGGAGGCACAGCCCTAATCCTATTGGGGGTATCCTCCAAACTCAAGATGGAGGATTTCTAAAGGCAGGGGTCACCTAAGCTCAGGACACCTTGGGGGCTCTCCTGTCTGGTGGGTGACTCCCACTTGTTTTTCTCATTATCTCCTCCAGCCTTGCCGCCAAAAGTGGGGCAGTGGCCGGAGTGGCGGGCATCTCCACTAGCTGGGATGCCCTAGGGCACTGTAACAAAAGGGGTGAGCCTTTGAGGCTCACCGCCAGGTGTTACAGTTCCTGCAGGGGGAGGTGAGAAGCACCTCGACCCAGTACAGGCTTTGTTCCTGGCCACAGAGTGACAAAGGCACTCGCTTCATGTGGCCAGCAACATGTCTGGTGTGTGGCAGGCTGGCAGGAACTGGTCAGCCTACACTAGAAGTCGGGTAAGTATTCAGGGGGCATCTCTAAGATGCCCTCTGGGTGTATTTTACAATAAATTGCAAGTGTGCATTTATTGTGCTGAGAAGTTTGATACCAAACTTCCCAGTTTTCAGTGTAGCCATTATGGAACTGTGGAGTTCGTGTTTGACAAACTCCCAGACCATATACTCTTATAGCTACCCTGCATTTACAATGTCTAAGGTTTTGCTTAGACACTGTAGGGGCATAGTGCTCATGCACATATGCCCTCACCTGTGGTACAGTGCACCCTGCCTTAGGGCTGTAAGGCCTGCTAGAGGGATGACTTACCTATGCCACAGGCAGTGTGAGTGTTGGCATGGCACTCTGAGGGGAGTGCCATGTCGACTTAGTCATTTTCTCCTCATCAGCACACACAAGCTGTGATGCAGTGTGCATGTGCTGAGTGAGGGGTCCCCAGTGTGGCATAAGACATGCTGCAGCCCTCAGAGACCTTCCCTGGCATCAGGGCCCTTGGTACCGGGGTACCAGTTACAAGGGACTTACCTGAGTGCCAGGGTTGTGCCAATTGTGGAGACAAAGGTACAGTTTAGGGAAAGAACACTGGTGCTGGGGCCTGGTTAGCAGGGTCCCAGCACACTTTCAAATCATAACTTAGCATCATCATAGGCAAAAAGTTAGGGGGTAACCATGCCAAGGAGGCATTTCCTCACATGTATGTTTTATAGTTTGTGCACATTATCATTGAATCCCTGACAGTGGTGTGGCCCCAGAAATATAGGCTAAGGAATCATCTGCTTATACTAAGCGGCTGCCTGTTACATGTCCTTAGCTGCGAGGTGCGTTTTCAGACTTCTTAACAGTTGAACTGAATAACTATCAGTGTGAAAAGGCGAAACACCAAGATGTCACATCCATGTGATACTGAGTTTGTACCTGGAAAACGCTTTACAGATGCTTGTGCTAGTTTCTTACACACTCCTTACTCCAGCTTAGGAGACAAGTAACCACCCTGGAGATGGCTGCACTAGGTGCCTGTTCCAAACATTTTTTCTTGAGTCACGACCTTAAGTGTTTGGCACATGGTCTAGTTCATCTGGACTTTATGCATCTCTTATCTGAACGTAATTTTGTGAAAAAAAGATGGACCACTGTCACCTGCAACACATTGACAACTGAGCTATCTAAAAATGTTAGAGTCCAAAACTCTGCAGATACAAGCCAACCTTCAAACTGGCTGCCCCCTCATGACAACCTCGAGACACCAATTTCATTGTCATCCAGTTGGTGCCCATATTACATAAAACATTCCTCAGCAGTCAGAAATGAAATGCTCTTTTCCATACAATTGCTGGAGAATTTTATTTTAAATGGTCAGTTGCAGAACTGTTCCTCGGTCACTGATTAAATAAGCACAGCAAGTGAAACAAACTTGTCACGGGGATGTTGACAGGACATATTTTGTAAATGAGGGCACACGGTGCATTTCACAGTCAATTTTCCAAATATTGTGAACACTAGCATTGACAAAGGCAGTTGATCTGGTGCTATTCCATGAAACCACACATATTCTCAACTAATCATTGAAGGCATTAGCAGGCCAAATTGTCTTTGTTTGTGCTTGGTTGTGTCTTGGCTTTGCTGGCAAGGTACATATCATCTATATTGCAAGCTATAAACGTCATTACATGCGATGTATGTAGTTGTGCACTTAGCATCATTCAGACATAAAACGATAGTCACTTTTACCCTTGCCCATTGTAACTGTTTTTCATATTCAGTGGCAGCCTTTGTTTCTTTAAATCTTCTATTTAGCAGTACTGCGAAGGTCAGAGATTCTCTCAAGATGCGCATTGATTGTGTTAATAAATAGTGACTGTGCCACCTTCAAACCAAGTTAATGTTTTAAATCTTAAGTCCAATACTCTGTACTTCATCTTTCACATTCGCTCACTGGTTCCCCATGCTTGAGTGTGCAATGCTTTCTGCCGCCTTACTTTCCAGGATTCCGCGGGCTGTTCACCATTCCTTTGGTCCATGAGATAGTGAAGCCATTTTCCTAACTTTTGTCATATGAAGATGATATTTTGTGACACAGCAATTGTAATACCTTCAGCATCTTTTCTTTACCTCACCCACTGCCCACATTTATTGTTCCTAGTTGGATCCGTGTCACAGGGACCAAAGTTATCCAAAGTGAACCCATACCGGGCCAGGTCGGGGTATGTATTGTCAGTGACAACATCGTCTGCCTTATCCACACCTGTGGTCCACCTCTCACCCCTCAAACTGAACTGGAAATGGTTGTCCTGCCACCTACGCTAATCATTTGACCTGTCAAGTGGACATTCTTGTTCGTGTCCTCCTGTGTACCCTCCCAGATCTGGGCCACACACATCTAAAAAAAAAAAAAAAAATAGCCTGGCCATTCACTATCAAGCCTAAAATATCCCATTCCTGGTATCTGCTACCACCACCGTCCTTCATTTCACCCAAAATAGCCCTTATCTAGCGTCCTGTAATCCCCTTCACTTACAAAACAGATCACCCGAACCTGAAAACCTGTCAGCCCTGTAACAAACGGCTATACCTACCAATTACCTTAGCCTCAAGACCACCATACCTGTTGTTTTACCATCTCCCAGAAAAGACCAAAAACATTGTCATGGCACCCCCAAAATATAACCCCAAACATAGTGCCCTGATATCCCACAACAGACCATCAGACCTGGTTTCCAGATGCCCATTCCTCGTTTCCTGCCTTTCGGTCACCCCTTGTCCTCTGGCAAAGCACCCACCTCCAAAACTGATTCCATGCCATCATCCTGCCGCTCACCAAACAGTAGACCTCATTCCTGGGCCCTGGGTTTCCCATCCCGAAGCAGACCCCTCTACCTAGCATTCTAATACCCCACCTATAAACACAACCTTCCCTATCTAGCAGCACTACACCCACCTGCAAAACCTTGCTTCTTGCACCTCCAAAAACAGACCACCGATCTGCAGTTTGTCTGGAGTAAGGGTGCCTTTGGACTATATATACATATTTATATTTGTTGTTGTTGCGAATCGAAAATGTGTGCTAAGCTGAAACGACTGTGTATTGAGACCATTTGAAACTGTGACCATTGCAGCATTTAGTACATTGCTATCATCTAGACCCTTAAGGCATTCGCATTTCACATTCACTGTTTTTTTCAGGGTTTACCACCCGTGGCCCTCTTAAACTCTGTTTCCCCATGGACTTTTTCTTAGTTTTCTCGCACTCGAATCTTCTCACGTTCCTGATGCTTAGGACTCACACCCTTGTGACTCTATAGCAAAAATACATCCGATGTTAGCTAAGCTACCGAAACCTGAGCCGTATTTCTGACCGCAGTCATAAAACTCAGTGGAAAGGGTATGGAGGAGGTTAGGTTTCCAATTATGAAGTAATCGAGGATAAGCGCATATCTTTATTCTCTTGCCAAAAGGTTTAACTTCTCTGAACAGGAGCGCGAGCCTTTCGATCTGTTGAATCCTTCGAGACTCCGGTGAAAGATGAGAACCCTTTTTAAATCCTGTGACATTTTGAGCAGGCCGGGGTCATTGAAAACACTACTTACCGTCTTGGCAATTGCATATTCCCGTTTAATTTTTGAGCACAGCTACAACGCCACACATAATAACGACAATCCGTTTGCTTTGCAAAGTTAAATTAAATGTGACCGTGTGAACATTAAATATAAATGTTTTAATTAAATTTTATTCATGAAAGGCTGTGAATGGCAGCTCAAGATAAAGCGGAGACTGTATGCTGTGCTGAGTGTTCAAACTGCTTTCCTGATTGTGAGTGCATTCAGCCTTTCCCTAATTGCAGGTTGATGAAAAGGCTCTGAAGCACATCACAGAAATGGGTTTCAGCAAGGACGAAGCAAGACAGGCACTTATGGATTATGGCAACAACATGGAAGCAGCCTTAAATTTCCTTCTCACGGGCAGCAAGCCCAAACCGAAGCCCGTGCCTGGTCCTCCTCCTCGAGGTATGTGTGCCACGTAGCTGTGGGCTTTGTGATTCCGACCTAAGCATCGGTAGATGTACACCACTGGTGCAAATTATGTTGATTGAAGGTGGCATAAAAATAAACCTCTCTTTGTATGTTTCTTTTAGAAAGATGTAAATAATTAGCAAAATAAAAACATCTATATTCACCTCCCGTCTTTTCTCACCTCTCCTTTCTTTATCTTGCTCACGTTCCCTCTCTCTCTCTACCCCCGTGTTCTCCATCGTCATTCCATGTCTGCTTTTGGATAGCATAGTATTGTCCACATTTTCCTGTCAATTTGCATTCGGGCAGTTCATTTTGTATGTCCATCAGAAAATCAGGCAGTGAGGTTTCTCACTTTCACCAATATATAGTCTACTTCAGCTGCAGAATTATGTCGTTCCAAAGCATGTGTTCATCCACATCGCGGGAGCATCGGTTTTTGATGGTGAAAACCTGTGTGTTGCATATCTCCACCTGCCTCACCATATATTGGACCTCTAAAAGGACTAATTAACCTCAGTGCGCTACATTGCACATACTTCTGTTGACACCTTGAGATTGAAGGCCTCAGTCGTTTTTATTCTTTATATAGTTTGTCTTATTGTCTAGAAATATGACGGCAATCAGTTGTTAATAATAGATCATTTAATACGTGGAGGAATGTGATCCCTAACACCTGTAAAATTGATTGTGAAAAAACAGGGTATTTCAACCCCTGGCACTCGAAACCTCTCCGCAGAATAGGGTGTTAGCCACATAATAATACTTTTTAAAACTACATTCTCTGATCATTGCACCAGTCCAGTTTTTCTTCTGCTGTATCACTTCTCCCTTCTGAGCCTGAGGCCTGTCTCTTAATTGTTGAGCACCTCGCCATTTACTGCCCTCCATATATTAGTTGGTGGCTCAAGGAAGTACTGCTAATACCAAGCAGTCACTCAGAGCCCTGACCAGCTAGGCAGCCACCACCACTACGCTAGACCCTCTTGGGCACTCCGTCTCAATGTTTACATGATGTGCAGTAAATTGATAGGTGTGATTGTATAATTTTAACAGAAGATTTTAACTTGAATTTAGCACATAACCTAGTGGAGGTTAAGGTGGGATTAGGAGAGAATTTGGGAGTTGATCATCCTAAATTAATTTCCCATATCCAAACACACAGACCCAGAATGGATTAAGTGATTAGAATTTCTGCACTCATTAAACCTCTCCAGGTTTAATAGCTAAATTGCACCAGACTACCTGACCTCCACTCAGTTTTTGCCAAGTGGTTCTGAATTACTCTTGTTTTTTTGCCATGATTTCATACAATTTCTAAATTTGAAAATTGTTCATCACATTGAAGGGGATCTGTTGGCTTAGGCATTCAGTCACAAAATGGATGAATAAGTGCAGAAACCTTGACAAGTGTGGGTGTACAAAGCGTGATGGAGGGTTCTAGGAGACTTTTAATGTGGGGAAAATACTGAAGTAATTGATAAATGTATACCTGTTTTGTAAAGCATCAATTCGCACATTAATTTTGAGTTTGAAATGGACCCTGTTTGCAGATTCCCTGCTGGACTACTTCCATCGACTAATGGTAGACAAGATTATTTCTGGAAACATGGGATCCATTTCAGATATAGCGTTCTTTTCTGTAGTTCAAACAGAATGAAGGGAGTTAAATAGCGAACTAAGGCAGCTAAGGAAAACACAGAGTATGTTGAAGTTTAGGGAAAGAGTTGGCAAGTGCTATGTTAAGAGTTGCCCACAAAAAGTTACTTGAAAAGGGATAAGAGTAGCCATGGAGCATAATTAGTTGGGGATAGGGGCCATTTGTAAGAACGGTGTTACTAAAGAGTTGTGGCTCTTTTAAACCAACTGGCAATTCATTTTAAAGAGGAAGGTAACTCAGTATCTTAAAACATGTGGGAACACGGCATAAACCATCTCTGTGGACAAGATGTTTAGTACTTAAGTTCCATGTGGATAGTCGGGTAGTTGAAACTGTCTTCTCAATTACAGGGCTGGAATAGTTGATATAATCTTTGAAGTCTGATCAAGTGGTTGATCACAGTTTTAATTACCCAGTGGCAGTCGCCACTGGCTAGTTATAGGTAGGATTGCTTTTCCATAGACAAGGCAGTTTTTGGTTTGCTAATAACTTTGGGTGCCGTTTGACGAATCTCAAATCTTTGCCAAAGAAGCAAATTTACCTTAGCGAAGAGCTTTGGGGTGATCCATCTAGCATGGGCCGAGCAAAAAGGGGGGTTCAAAAAGAAATTTTCCCCATGCATTTCCCATAAACTTCTTCTGATGGTAGTTTCTGAAACTAAATTCATATGCACGTAGGCATGCTTAGAAGGAGGAGCTGCGGTCGAACTGTCTTGCGATCCCTGCTCCAGCTCCGCACCACAGGATACCGCCGCAAGCATACTAGCTCGCACAGCCCAACATAGCCCAATCAGCCTGATTCCGTCAACTGATGTTGCCTTCCGGTTTGCTTTGTGTCGCAAGAGGAGGCCGTGGTAAGGCTGGGAGGCTGAGAGCGGCCCTCTGAGGCACTGTGGAGCGGGAAGCAGCCAGAGTAGCCCCCGATCTGAAAGCAGTGAGTAAGGGGGGAAGGAGCGAGGTGGTAGTGTGGCAGCGTGTGCAGAATAAGAGGAGTAGCACAGACCAGGCCAGCTGAACCATTACAATTGGCCCTGTCCTGGCATTGGAAAGATAAAACGTTGTTGGTGCTAATCTACAAGGGGCTAGGCAAAGATACCTCCCGCTTCCCGTTGTTCACCTAGCCCTTGCTTGGCACCCATTGCTCCCAGCCTATTACTGACTTCTTGCTGTCTGACCACGCTTCATTGTGGGTGGGTGAGTGGAAGCAGAGGTGTGTGCTGCATTGACCGAGCTTACAAAATTTCTCTGGAATGCACTACCTAGTTTAAAGAAGACATTTATTGTTATTATTACTTCACCACGAGGTTCCTGAAAGACGAAATTAGTAGGTTGGAAGCACACGTTCAAAAGTAGTCGCAGCAATGAAAGCAAAATATATCAAAGTACTTCTCAGTTGCAATGTACGCAGCAAATACATGTGATTATATTATAGCATAACTTCAAAGCAAAGCATAAAAGTCAAAATTGCATTACCGTAGGGCCTATCACTCCGCTTCATCTTTCTGGGGCCTGCAAGTTGATGACTGCGGTTCAACTGCGAGAAAGAGATTTTCTACCCAAACGGGAGACAGGCAACTGACGTCCGTTCCTGTCTGAAGTCAAGATATTTCTCCCCCTCGCTGTTGCCCAGGGCCATCGTTAAAAGCAAACTCAGTGTGAGAACCGAATAAACTTGGAGAGTGGCCAATTCTCCAGAATTCACTCGTTCCCAGACTGGATTGAGAGGTAAACACAAAATCTACGCTCTCTTATCAGCTAGGGTTTGGTGTGAAAAACACTGCTTGGTCTATCATGTGGAAAAACACAGCTTGGAAAAACACAGCTCATCTGCAATGTCTCAACTGCAATGTCTAACTCCACGTTAAAGCCAATAGGCAGCTAACCTAAATACCAAATGTAATGTCTAATGCCTTGTTAAAGCCAATAGGCAGCTAACCTAAATACCAAATGTAATGTCTAATGTCATGTCAAAGCCAATGGGCAGCTAAACTGAATACAACATGTAATGTGCTACTGTTGAACATTGCGCAACTAATATGCGCAGTGGTGAAACACAAAGTCATTGGTCAAACACAATTAATAGCATAACACTCCACCCTATGACCAATTAATTTTTGTTTACATACCTCTTATTTCAAACAAAAACATCAACACAAAAAAAATCATTATAAGCAAATCAGATTTGAATGATAAAAGCAATCACTGTAAAGCCATGGAATTGGATTAACATATTGATCTCATAACCTTTCACATCAGATACATCTACAATGAAAAGACTGAAGCTTATATACTCTGATTGGGATAATAGTGTCTCTAAAACAGCAAGTTGATGTAGCATGAGTTCTAATCATGTAAAGGTACACGGTCCACCTGAAAGGTTTGCAGGAATGTAAGCGAAAGTCAGAGTTCCACACGAAAAAACACAGACATTTAACTGGCAAGGTTGCTTAGTTCCCGTGGAAGAATGTAATCAAACAATTTGACAAACAATTTGACAAACTTTATATTGATCCCATGTAGAACTTGAACTGAAGTTGCCAGTTGCGCAAAATGGATCCATGGGGTTTGTACTTTAATCAATCAGGTTCAGGTTGGGGGTTCGGTCCCTCCCCCGACCCCACACACACACACCCGAAGGGAGACCACACAGCACACTCATGGTCAGTGGCAAGTCGTGGTAGGATCTGCAAAAGAAAAAAGTATGACTTTTCTTGCAAATAACATTTGTCATCTGAAATGTGCCCTCCCTCTTCCTTTCCTTGTTTTATAATCAGCAGGACATTATTGGGGCCCTTTGTTATAATTTCTGCAGGTTCTGGAGGGTCATTTGGGGATTCAATCCACACCATAGCACTGAGGTTTTTATCTGCTGCACCACAGCTTCCCTTTCCTTGCACTGTAAAAGGGCTGGGGCAGACTCCTTCTTTACCAAACCTCCATTCACTGCACTTTTGACAAGTTGGGCAATTCTGTCTGCAATCTGTATGAATGAATCAGATTCCCTTCTAGTTATCAGCATCATTTTGATTTCTCCTTGGTAATCTGCAGCAATCACTCCCCCTAAAACCTGATCAATTTACCATATCTGTCCTGGTAACTTTCCTCTCCCCAACTGATCTGTGACTGTTCGTGGGACAGATTGCTGTTGTGTGTGCTGATAAATAGGACATTGCAAAATCACAGTTTTTATCAAATCTAGGGGAATGTGCATCACTCTAATCTCTGCCCACCTGTAAGTGGCTTTTTCTCCCAGATGTCCACATTTCTGGTGCACCCACTTAGCCATCCCCACTAAGTCAGAATTCTGGGTGGACACTTCTGTCTCTGAATTTTTCTCTTTAACATCTGCAAGGGAATTGAACCAGTTATATACAAGCCATGTGGAAAACCAAACAGCTAAACCATTGGCCATGAACCAAGAATCAGTGTAAAAATGACACATCTCAAGCAGCTCTTGCTTTAAAGTCTGACACACATTGTACAACTCTGTTCCTTCTCCTGTGGTAGACAACAACTTTTCAGTCAAGGAATCATTAGTCAAACAAACATGCTTTTTATCCTCAGGGGACAAGAATTCAAATGATGCACTCAATTTCACTGGTGACTCTTTTACCTGTGGTACTCCCTGCACCCTCTCCTCATCCTGAAAAGGGGCTTGTGTCACTGGTTCATGTAGGGCTGCAGTGACTCTAGCCCTGTCTTGCATGTACCAGATCCAGTGTATGATACTAGCCTCCTGTGCCTGTCCTATACTGTGAGATTTAGGTGAACTCATCACCCACTGCATGCTTGATATTTCAGGTTTCAGAATTACATTATCATTTAATGTCAGTTGCTCAGTATTCACTAGAGCCCAATAACAAGTCAAAAGCTTAATCCAAAGTTCCAGGGGCACTCTTGTCTTCCCCTGATTCTGATTTACATGTAAACCAGTGTTTCCCTCTTGCACTGCGCAGAAACATAAAGTCTGAATTATTTCATTTGCCAAATCAAAAGAGTGCAGCTGCTCATATTTTTTCCTAGTTACTTTGTATCAAAGTGTTAAGATTTCACTCAGATGAGGGCTATACTGTTTCCAAAAATCAAACAAGCTTGTGAAACTCGGTGTCTCTTGCTTAGTGCAAATAGTAAGAAACTCTAAAATCTTTTGTTTTACTTCTGACAACATCTGTCTATTTTCTGGATTCCACTGAATTCCCAGTACGTGCACATTTTGCGACAGTACTTCTGCCTTGTCTGAATTAATTTTAAACATAGTACTTTTCAAAAGCGGTCTGAAAATAACATTCCTAACTCTGTTCTCAGTGTTATCTGTTAAGGAATGCACTTCAGCTGCCAAAAACTGTGGGCTGCTCTGCTCACACTGGCCCACACCTGTTTTAACCTCCTCATTACTGGAATGGGAAAAGCCAGATTCTTTTAAAACAGCAGTTTCATAGATTTCAGTATTATCTTGCAATAATGTGTTCTGGCTAATTTGCTCACGTAAATTCTTATTTTCATGTTCTAACTGCCTACATCTCTCCTGCATTTTTCTGTAAGCAGACAAAAGTATGCAAACCCTTCTGTCAAGAACAAAAGGGACACCCTTTCTTTCAAAAGGCACATTTTCTAAATATGCTTCCAAGCACTCATCCCAAGACTCACACAGTCCTGATAAACAAGAAAACATGTTTCTCACAGCACCATAAGGCAGTTTAACTTCACATGTATTTTGAAACATGGTCTGCCGTGCTTCTTTAATTCCCTAAACAACAAAAAAACAATTACACTCTTAAATAGTGCACTTCCAATCTCTAACTCCGACTCCCAGACTGCCGATCAACGCCAAAATGTTTTGCTTTCCTTCTCTTATCTTATGACCGGGCTTACAAAACTTCTCTGGAATGCACTTCTTAGTTTAAAGAAGACATTTATTGTTATTATTACTTCACCACGAGGTTCCTGAAAGACGAAATTAGTAGGTTGGAAGCACACGTTCAAAAGTAGTCGCAGCAATGAAAGCAAAATATATCAAAGTACTTCTCTATTGCAATGTACACAGCAAATACATGTGATTATATTATAGCATAACTTCAAAGCAAAGCATAAAAGTCAAAATTGCATCACCGTAGAGCCTATCACTCCATTTCATCTTTCTGGGGCCTGCAAGTTGATGACTGCGGTTCAATTGCGAGAAAGAGATTTTCTACCCAAACGGGAGACAGACAACTGACGTCCGTTCCTGTCTGAAGTCAAGATATTTCTCCCCCTCGCTGTTGCCCAGGGCCATCGTTAAAAGCAAACTCAGTGTGAGAACCGAATAAACTTGGAGAGAGGCCAATTCTCCAGAATTCACTCATTCCCAGACTGGATTGAGAGGTAAACACAAAATCTACGCTCTCTTATCAGCTAGGGTTTGGTGTGAAAAACTTGGAAAAACACAGCTCATCTGCAATGTCTCAACTGCAATGTTTAACTCCACGTTAAAGCCAATAGGCAGCTAACTTAAATACCAAATGTAATGTCTAACTCCACGTTAAAGCCAATAGGCAGCTGACCTACATACCAAATGTAATGTCTAATGCCATGTTAAAGCCAATAGGCAGCTAAACTGAATACAACATGTAATGTGCTACTGGTGAACATTGCGCAACTAATATGCGCAGTGGTGAAACACAGTCATTGGTCAAACACAATTAATAGCATAACACTACTGTAGCAGGTAGAGCCCAGCTGCCATGGAAGTGGCCTAGGTTAAAGAGCAGCCTGTGGCACTGGTGAGCTCCTTCCCTCTTGGACTGCCCTCCATGCCCCCCCGTAACCAGCTCGGCATTGGTGGTTAACGGGCCATCCAACTTTGCCTAAGCAGCCCCACACCCTGGCCTCATAAACAGACTTACAAACAGTGGCAATGAGGTCCAGCAAGACAAGGTGGGCGCTACCAACTAAAGCGTAGGAACACCAAGGCTGCATGTCGCATGGACCCAGTACTGTCTTTTAACCCCAACCTTAGCCCTGTGGCTTCAGACTTGGTATCCAACCCCGGCACAGCCAGCTCCGAGAACTGGGCTGGTCAAACAGACTTACGCAAGACCACCTGATTGATTTCTTTACCAGAAAACTACAAAAAGCCAATCTGAATCACTCATTGCGAGAGGGGAAGTCACAAACATGCAACTGCATGGTGCTGGCTGTGTTGGTAGAGTCAATGAAGGCTATTGTCCACGCAGCTCTGCTGACAGTGACGACAGCAGTAACGCTGACCCATGCCTGAAGGCCTACCCTAAAGGTCATCTACCTGAACCAAGTATCATTTGGCATCTGTAGTGTGCCCCCAACTGCTTATTTCCCCCAGTGGCCCTGCGATAAGCGCGCACCACAGGCTACCCTAGATGCTAACAGCCCATGTCCTGCTCCAAATACCTCAGGTCAATTTACCTTTGGTGGGTCAGCCTGGCCTCTCACAATGTGGCGTTTGTGTGACAGTCTCCTCACCAGCAAGACACGCAGGCCTTTCTGCACATATATTGGAGCAGCACAGATCAGAGCCAATCCTGGAACTAATCTAAACATTTCCGCTCAACCCTGCAGCTGCTCAGCGTGACTGGGCAACAGTGGCAAGCATATTTCTGCTTTCCCGCTGAAAAGTTCCCAATCTGACGACAATGGCTATACCCACCCCATAGCTGTTTGCACAAAACTGAATGATCAATCATTACTGTAGCTCTCTCTCTCCTATTCCGAGGAGCCCTGTAATCGTGGTCCAGCCACTGTTGCCAGCCCCAGATCTCCCTTGCCTGTACGAGGAATCATCTTTTCAGAGCTCTTGAAGACACTTCAGTCCAAGGTAGCCGCCCACAATTACCATTCAGACGAATTGGACCTTCAGGTTGACCTTTTGAACTCCCTTGCTGTTTTCACAGCCGGGATTGATAACAAGCTTGATTATTTAAGCAAAAATATAATTAAAGCTCACTCCAGCCTTCCTCAATACTGTCTTATCCGTGATAAAAAGCATTAGAGAAGGCATTGGGCATTAACCTCAGCTGTCATACCTCATCCTCAGGTACCCAATGCCCAACTGTAGGAAGCTCTTCTTCTAGCAAACGGCTTTGGAACAGAGTATCTCGCCGTCTGTAGGCCAGAGCAGATGATACAACTGACACACCTTTAGGATGAGCCCCCATGCACTCTAAGGAAGCAAACTCCAGAGAGGCCATTTTGGACATGCCAACAGACCACCATTCAGAAACTCCCCCTCGGGCCAACTTGACCATTTCTGTTCAGATGGCTGTAATGTCTTCCCAGGCTTTACCTACTTGAGATGGTGCGGTTTCAATATCGTCTACATCTCCCTTAAGGAAAAGAGAGAGGGAGTGCTGTTGGAAGTTAAAGAACAAACACAGCAGGAATTACTCTATAGTGCACCACCAACTGTTGTACCCGCTGTTCTCAAAAAGGAGTACAAGCAGCATAGCACCACCAGACAACAAAAGGGGTATCCACTTGTCTACAGAGGCCCCACATCCGGCTCACATGACTTCCCCTGTCACTGCCAATTCAATGGTTTATTTAAACCCCTGAGACAGGGAAACAAATTAACTGGAAAGCACTACACGCCCACTGGCTCAAATGCTCAAGATGCCCCTGAAGGCTATAATGCTTCAAATGCCACTCACGCTTTCCCCTAGATCAACTGCAAGTCAAGGTGTCGCCAGGCAAATCGCCCTGTTTCCACCCAATGCTAAATTGTTATTTATTCCGGAATACCATACACAGGGTCCTTATTGCATCCTGAACAGGGGTAATATCCTGAGAATAATGAAGGCTATTCCAGAGCTCAGCTTTCTGGAATCAAGGGACAGTGCATCAATTTAGTTCTTTTTCCCAAGGGGCGCACACATTTCTGAGCTTATATTGGTCATGTTTGTCACCCAGGCCCACATGCAAAAGATCCTGTTAAAAGAGAAAGTGTTCAACTCACGGAGCATTAAGCTTAGTATTTGCAAAGAAACCTTGCAGTCCTCTTAAAGCGGCAGACTGTGCCAGCTGCACATAAGCAAGAGACATACACCATCTTAAAAAATGCAATAGGTCACACCTTTTCAGTCTTCAGAGACCAACAGATGGAGACAGGTGACAGCAGATTGAGACTGGCGACCCTTCTAGGGCTGGGTGGAGCTGGCACCCAACAATTTTAGCCCAAAGGCACACTGACTGAATAAAGGAAACTACCCAGTCAGACCCTCATGAGCCCTTTATTCCACCGTCATGCACTTGAAATATTGACAGCCTTGCCCAGAAACATCGGTTTACAGATCTTTTTGATTTCTGGGGTAACTTTGAATTCATTGCCCTTCAAGAAACCTGGTCCACTACAGCCCACTCCATCACTGGCTTACTTCACTTCAATAAACCCACCGCCAAACAGCATAAGAATGGCAGGCTAAAAGGAGTCCTCTCTGTACATTACCACAAAACTTCAGTTCTCGACTGAGTCCATAGAGTTGGAAGAGAACTAGCTACAAGCAGTCAGACTACTAACCTGGATATTCAACCACTCACTCCTGCTAGTCAACATCTACTTCAACCCCTGCTCGAGTGAAAAAAGGTAAAAACTGATCCATCTTATGTCAGTTATGTAAGGATTGCATAGGTATCATCCCTTAACAGACTGTATCGTAATAAGGTACTTATGATTCTTTTCCCACCTAACTGTGAGGAAGCCCCAAAGTTGGCACTTGAAAGTGCGTGGAACATCACAGAACAAATAAGGCCTAAAGGAAGTCCACGAAACCTGTCTGCTCAGTATCTTGGGCTTTAAAGTCTTAAACAGAAGGTTTCCGCAGGATGTTCCATCCAGCTGGACAAGGGCAGGTGTAAAAACACAGTTGTACCTTGATTAAACCATATGTAATGTGGAAATGTTCCCTTTAGTGGAACATTATTGTATAGTACCACGCACTGAGAGCAATCATTGTCCTCAAGTTATAAGAGTAAACACTAATCTGGCACAACCCACCATGGCCAGTGTCACCAGTAAGAGAGTTTTTACTGATAACATTAGACGACTAAAGTGAAGGGTCAGCTTGCACAGTTAAATCATGGTTGAATGCTTACAAATAACAAGGGGGTCACAACTTAGAATATATCTCCAATCACAGAGTGGGCAAATTTAACTACCCTGCTACTTGTGAAATTTGAAAATACAAGGACAGTTAGCACACAGCCTCCTACATATTCAAAATTGTTCCCTCCCACTGCCTTGATCATAAGATCGAAGAAAGCTCTGAACGCAGCACTCAAAGCAGTTCATAAAAATCCGGGCAATAAAGAGCAGGTGATTGAGCTCAAGCTGGTGCGAATAAGCTGTGTGGGCTGAGAAGACCTGACGCACTGATAAGTTCTGGACAAGGCTCTTGTATGAATGTATAAAGAGCAACTCAAAGAACGTTTGGGTCTTGATAAATCAGAAGGTGAACGGTCTGGCCAGAGCTGGTAGTGCCAACATCGCTGAATCGGATTGGTCAATCTTTCTGGCCACACTCCTCATGTCCAATGACCCTGCAGAAAGTTTAGACTGCTGCACCACCCAGCAAGAGAATGAGCCCAGCCCAACAAGTTCCACGGAGGCTGTGAGTTCGCTAGTCACAGAGGCTCTGAAGACTACTCACCCCACTAAAGAGCTTCAATCCTAGATGTGGCAGCTGAGCTTGATCTTGGCGAAGGTCAGATCAGCTGGGGACCCTGGGCCAAATTATCAAACCTCCAAAAAAAAAAAAAAAAACCTTTAAACAGGACATCCCCTTCTGGGCTAGCAAACTCACACCACAATTTGATTACAGTCTAGGGAGCTCTCCAATACCTGACTCTAGGCATGGCACCAAAATGAATTGCACTCTTATTCCAGTGTCAACTGCCTTGAAGTTAATTTAACGGAACCCAAGATTCAGTCACTGGGCAGGAAAATCAACAAGGCAGGCTGCTGGTTCCTCAATGGCAAAAGATCTCGAAGGAACAGACATACAAATACCTGGGTGTCACATTCGACGCTAAGTGCTCCTTTGCCTGGCACATCTAGAATGTAGAAACCAATTTCTTGACCCTCCTGACATCTTTCTCAGCTGTGGTCTTGATATGCGAGTCAAAACTCCTTTTAGACTAGTATGAAAAGGCAAGTGCACTTCCTCTCACTTCAGGCTGACATGGATGTCCTAGCGAAGCGCAGTCACGCTTGGGCTGTCATCAACTCTTACAAGGTAGTACATCAATCTTACTTGCCTGCACGTAGTCAAAATACAAGAAACGAAAGTTCATGGCCCTCCGTCATGGGGAGTGGCAGTTTCTGAAACATCTGGCCAGGTGGCGACTACCTTCTGAATCCACATTGAGCCGGGGCCGTGGTATGAATTAGGAACCTCTTTAGCACATTGCTTGCAGCTGCTTTACCTTGCTAAAGGAGCGTCAAGCACTTCTAAAGCTGGAATAGAACAAATTAGAAATTCGTATGTGCTGGTAGGCTATTATTAACACCCTTAACCCTGACAGTACCATCCTGAATATCCGTTTGGTCAAGTTAGTGGCCCTAGCAGGCAAGAAGTTAAGCCTGCGGATGATATCATTTAACGTGGCCCCAGTCACCAGCTCAAGCACTTAATTGGACCTTCTGAAGGCACCACAGCATAATACCGCAATTGTTTCTAGTCAGTTGTCTCAAGGTCAAAGACTTGGTACTCGGTTTGCTCCCTGTTACAGTGTCACTCACCTGATTTTTGCTTACAGTTTGAGTTAGTCTACAAATTCTCCTGGCACTGGGATAGCGCTGTGAATGCAGTTTGCGCTTTGTCATTGCTGAAGATGTACAGAGCCAACTTACTTGCTAGCCCTCAAAGGGAGCGCTCAACCTCTGCCCTTTTTTTGTTTTTTTTCTTCTTTTATACTACACCTCACACTTTGTGATTAACATTATCTGGCATAGATTGCCTTTGCCTGACTAATTGCCCCATGCTGTCTTAAATGTAGGTTTTGTTGTCCTGGCTTCATATAGCTAGAGTAAGCAAGGATCCAGCTCCACTAGGGAGTATCAAGCTCCTGCCCTGTACTTCTGTCAATTAAACTGTGGCACCTTTCCATACATTGCTCCTTGCATTTTGCTTTGATTAGTCTTTAGAGCAATTGTCTGCATCAGCTCTATTGACCATAGCAAAATGTAAAACGTGCCTATCATGCTCTAGTGCCTTATTCCTGATAAGTCTGCTGCTATTTTTATACTGTACTTTGCACTTTGTTTTAATTAACCATCGGAGCAGCTGTCAGCCCCAGTGGTGCTGACAAAATGTAAAATGTTTCTAAGCCATTTGATTTGTACTTTAACCTCCCTCCTATGACTATTTATCGTGCCATGTAAATCATTCAATTTGGGATGTTTTTTTAACATTGATCATGCTACCACAGATTGTAATGGTTTCAAGTAACATAACAATAACATTATTATTGTTGGTGTTATTATTATCAACTTCTTAAAGGCAGCACTATAGTGAAAACTACTGAATGGAAATACACCAAATTTGGCAGAAAGCTACATCTTCGCTGCAGATTGTGCTTTTTGTGATATGATGTAAATCCGTTCAGTAGTTTTTGAGAAATGAAGGTTAAAAAGTAATTTTATTTCTGGACTGGTGTCCAGATATACGGATGGGTCCAAGGGACTCTTGTAGGAGTCCTTTGAACCCCCCAAAAAAAATAGTGTGATTGGCCCAGAAAACTTTTTTACCTTTGGCCCAATTCGCTCCTGTGTGAGTCAAACTCCTGTGCGCTGATTGACTGCCAGCAACAATAGAAAAATTTTGCTGGCAGCCATTTCAGGGCTCGGGCACTTAGTCCTCTGTCTTGACGTTTTGGGATACCCTGTTGAGAGGACACAGAGGCCCCCCTCCAAAAAAACTTCCAGGGCTAAATAATAAATAAAAAAAGGCCGCCATAAAAAAAAATATATATATGTGGGGAGTATGTAAAGATCTATATATACTACTCTACTGCATAAGTTAAATTACTATTCTTTCTGTACTACTAATGGGTGATGCCATTTCTAATGTATGTCATCGGATCTATAAACCCATTTTTAAAGTCAGTAAACTTACCTCTGCACTGACAAATGTCCCATGCTTATGTAGGTGTATGGAAGTGTTTGGCAACAGTCTAAGCTGTTTATTGAAACTTCACTCCACAGTGATGGCTCATTATAATTCTGTTTTATGACATACAGACCAGTTTTATTTGACCACTCTCCCTTGTGTTAAATGACTGTAGTGGTAGATTGCAATAAATTCATCTGTTCACTAAGGGTCTGATTTAGATCTTGATGCTCGCACTGCTAAGCCGTGGCGGCAGACCCAAGAAGACCGAGAAGTCAACGGTGTTCCTCCCGCTGCATTTAGATGTTATAGTCCTGCAGGCAATGTACTGGTGGGGGTTCACTGAAGGAGGGAGGACATCGCGGGACCCAATTAAAAGAGGACAATGGCAGTGACTATGGAATAGAGGTAAGTCTCACATACACATACATACATACATACATACATACACACACACACACACACACACACACACACACACACAGTGTACCTTTACCATATACGTCCCCCTGCATGACACACCACACTATTATCCATTGCTATTCCAACACAACACGTACGTGCTGCAAACGCACATTGCCAGACATCCATAACACAACATACACACACTAGTGACTCTGCACCCACACACAACACAACCAACACAACTTTACACTCATCTACACAAACACTCACACAGCATACCAACTAAACACATCACAGCAACGACTACCAAACAACAACACTCACCTGTATGTTACACCCAGCAAAACAACACACTACACAACACACACATCAATGCTATGTGCAAGTGGCACACATACTGAGACAACCACAGCACCCACTACACCTTCCTCCACTCCAGCCAATCGCATCGTACACACACATACTGACTTTCACACACAACTCGAAGCACAACACAACAGGTACAGGTCCCCTTGCAATGTGCGCACACAGACATATTTGAAAAGTGTGATTGTACCGTCATTGTGGTGCCAGCATTCATTTGCTTATGAATACTGATGCCATCATGGCAGTTGTGTATTTTTTCGATATGTCTTGTGAAGCAGTGTGTCCCCACCCGTGTCTGACCCACTTGTGTCCCTGACATATGCATGCCACAGAGGTTTAAAAAAGAAATGTGACATATATGTTTGCATTAGTTCCGTGCTCATGTACAGTGACCCTCCCCCATGTACACACCGCATGCAGGTTGCCTACCTTCGTGTCCAGCGACGGAGGGGTGCGCAGGGGAGGGGGGCTTGTGTTTTCTCCGCGGTCCCGTGGCAGAAGCAAAGGAGGGTCTTGTCCAGTCATGTCCAGCCGGAACTGAATCGGGAGAAAAGGTGAGTTTGCACCCCTTTTCCCCCTTTATCCGCCAACTCAGACTTAGAGGTCAGACCGCCACTTTTTGGTTGGCGGTAAGGCGCATTCAAATCTGCATGGCAGTAAGTGTGACTAGGGTCCCTCCTCCAGCCACTCTCTCCTTTGACGCTGTAGCTGCAGATGGGAATCCTTGGTGGAGTCCGTGGGAGTCTGCAGGTTTTCACCTATGAGATCGCCAACATCTTAATCTGGCAAGCTGACTGCCAAGGTGACAGACGGATTTTCAGTTGGAAAACTGACGGTGGGACCATTAACGCCAATATCTAAATCAGGGCCTAAGACCTTTCTCTAGGGTGATGGCTCAGTGTAGTAGACATTTACAACAGACTCTGCTCACACCTTTCTCCAGGGTGAAGAATACTTTTTCTAGTGGTTTGTGACACAGTGACCTGTCCGTTAATAGCGCTCTACTGATTGTATTTTGTAGTGATTTTTATAAATCTGACATTTCAACTAAAACCTCTTTCCAGGTTGACAAATGGTTTTGTTGTGGCTTGCAATAGACCAGCCTGTACAGTTAGGCATTTTACTTTGGTCATTAGTGTTTAGAGTAGTGGTTCAGAAGATACAAGACTATCCGCTGTGATGTCTCTTAGGTGATAATTGAGTGTAGTTCATAAGCTGACAGTCAGCTCTGTGCTGTACATCTCTCACCTGTGTTTTCGTCTTATTTTTTGAAAAATAAATAGGAGTTTACTTTGCTGAATTATGTCATCCGTGATGTAATTTAAGATGTCATCAGTAATGTCACTGACTATGTCATGAGTGATGTAATATATGAGGTCATAAGTAGCGCATTGCGAGGCGTAAGTTGTAGTTAGCTCATCTAAATATAACTGCTGAATTTCTATGATTTTGTGTGTGTAAAATCTGAGTAACTATAACGTCCCTGTAACTACTAGTTTTTCAGTGAATTTCTAAAGTTTTTACGGAAACTTTATGTTCGATGGCATCTGTCGCTGTAGATACGCATGTTTTGCAATAGCTCGCCATCTGGTGTTGGGCCGGAGTGTTACAAGTTGTTTTTCTTCGAAGAAGTCTTTCGAGTCACGGGACCGAGTGACTCCTCCTTTTGTCTCCATTGCGCATGGGCGTCGACTCCATCTTCGATTGTTTTTTTTCCGCCATCGGGTTCGGACGTGTTCCTGTCGCTCCGAGTTTCGGAACGGAAAATTAGCTAATTTCTGAAGATTTTCGTCGGTATTGTTGCGTTCGGGATCGGCGTACTTAGATTCAACACCGCATCGAAGATCGAAGAGCTCCGGTGCCCTTCGGGGTAGTTTTTCAATCCCCCGTCGGGGCCTGGTCGGCCCGACCGCGTGCTGAAGAACACCGATGGAACGGACCCCGTTCCGTTTCTGCCCCAAATGCCACAATAAATACCCCTATACAGACCAACACTTGGTCTGTAACCTGTGCCTGTCACCTGAGCACAGTGAAGACACCTGTGAGGCCTGTCGTGCGTTCCGGTCCCGAAAGACACTCAGAGACCGTCGAGCCAGAAGACTTCAGATGGCGTCCGCGCCGACAGCCCACCGAGAGTTCGAGGAGCAGGAAGAGGAAGGTACCTTCTCGATCCAAGAATCGGACTCCGAAGGATTCGACGACACACAAACCGTGAGTAAGACGTCGAAAACCACACAGAGGAAAATTTACAAGGCCCAGGGGACGCCACTGCCATCAGGCCATGGCTCCACCCATAAATTCGGTGACCGACCGTCGGCACCGAAAAAGGCCCAAACAGTGCCGAGATCGTCCGACTCCGGTCGAGACACTGGCACGCAGCCTTCTCGGGACCGAGAAAGTGCTGGAGACAAGCCTCGACACCGAGATGCCGGTGTGGACACGGCTCGACGCCGAGACAGCGGCACCGAAGAAGATCGACGCCGAGAGGTTTCGGCCCCGAAAAAGAAAAAAGTCACCTCGGAGCCGAAAAAACACGCAGACAAGGTTTCGGTGCCGAAACAAACTGCAAGCGACCCAGCTTCAGGCTCTTATACAGAAGAGCACTCGCTAACCTCCCAAATGCAAAAGCATAGGTTTGAGGAAGAGCTACAATCAACTGATGTGGACCATACGCAAAAGCGTATCTTCATACAGCAGGGGACAGGAAAAATAAGCACCCTTCCCCCCATTAGAAGAAAGAGAAGGTTGGAGTTCCAAACTGAACAGACACCACAACCAAAAGTGGTGAAAAGAGTTACCCCACCACCCTCTCCTCCGCCCGTGCTTAACGTCTCACCAGCACGAACTCCATCACACTCCCCAGCTCACACCACCATAAGCCAGGGTGACCAAGATCAAGACGCATGGGACCTATACGACGCCCCAGTGTCAGATAACAGTCCGGAGGCATACCCTACGAAGCCATCTCCACCAGAAGACAGCACTGCGTATTCTCAAGTGGTGGCTAGAGCAGCACAATTTCACAACGTAAGCCTCCACTCAGAACAGGTCGAGGATGATTTTTTATTCAACACACTCTCCTCCACCCACAGCTCATACCAAAGCCTGCCTATGCTCCCTGGTATGCTCCGGCACGCGAAAGAAATCTTTAAGGAGCCGGTCAAAAGTAGGGCAATCACACCAAGGGTGGAAAAAAAGTATAAGGCGCCTCCTACAGACCCGGTTTTCATCACTACACAGCTGCCACCAGACTCTGTCGTTGTAGGAGCAGCTAGGAAAAGGGCCAACTCTCACACATCTGGAGATGCACCACCCCCAGATAAAGAAAGCCGCAAGTTTGATGCAGCTGGTAAAAGAGTCGCAGCACAAGCTGCAAACCAGTGGCGCATCGCGAACTCCCAGGCACTACTTGCGCGCTATGACAGAGCCCACTGGGACGAGATGCAACATCTCATTGAACATCTGCCCAAGGACTTACAAAATAGGGCAAAACAAGTGGTTGAGGAGGGACAGACCATTTCCAACAACCAGATCCGCTCCTCCATGGACGCTGCAGATACAGCTGCACGGACAATTAATACATCTGTAACTATCAGAAGGCATGCATGGCTCCGAACGTCTGGATTTAAACCAGAGATTCAACAAGCAGTTCTCAATATGCCTTTTAATGAAAAAGAACTGTTCGGTCCACAAGTGGACACTGCGATTGAGAAACTCAAAAAAGATACGGACACTGCCAAAGCCATGGGCGCACTCTACTCCCCGCAGAGCAGAGGGAATTACAGCACATTCCGTAAAACACCCTTTCGAGGGGGGTTTCGGGGTCAGAGCACACAAGCCAGCACCTCACAAGCAACACCGTCCAGTTACCAGGGACAGTATAGAGGAGGTTTTCGGGGACAATATAGAGGAGGGCAATTCCCTAGAAATAGAGGAAGATTTCAGAGCCCCAAAACCCCTACTACTAAACAATGACTCACATGTCACTCACCCCCTCCACACAACACCAGTGGGGGGAAGAATAAGTCATTATTACAAAGCATGGGAGGAAATCACTACAGACACTTGGGTTCTAGCAATTATCCAACATGGTTATTGCATAGAATTCCTACAATTCCCTCCAAACATACCACCAAAAGCACAAAATTTGACAACACACCATTCCAATCTCCTGGAGATAGAAGTGCAGGCACTATTGCAAAAGAATGCAATCGAATTAGTGCCAAACACACAAATAAACACAGGAGTTTACTCACTGTACTTTCTGATACCAAAGAAGGACAAAACGCTGAGACCAATCCTAGACCTCAGAGTAGTGAACACTTTCATCAAATCAGACCACTTTCACATGGTCACACTACAAGAAGTATTGCCATTGCTAAAACTACACGACTACATGGCAACTTTAGACCTCAAGGATGCTTATTTCCATATACCAATACACCCATCGCACAGGAAATACCTAAGGTTTGTATTCAAGGGAATACATTACCAATTCAAGGTACTGCCTTTCGGATTAACTACTGCACCAAGAGTCTTTACCAAGTGTCTAGCGGTAGTCGCTGCACACATAAGAAGGCAGCAAATACATGTGTTCCCATATCTAGACGACTGGCTAATCAAGGCCCATTCGTTAATATAGTGCTCAAATCACACAAATCATATCATACAAACCCTCTTCAAACTAGGGTTCACCGTCAATTTCACAAAATCCAAAATTCTGCCGCGCAAGGTACAACAATACCTAGGAGCCATAATAGACACATCAAAAGGAGTAGCCACTCCAAGTCCACAAAGAATTCGAAATTTCAACACCATCATACAACGCATGTATCCAACACAAAGAATACACGCAAAGATGGTACTACAACTCCTAGGCATGATGTCTTCATGCATAGCCATTGTCCCAAACGCAAGACTGCACATGAGGCCCTTACAACAGTGCCTAGCATCACAATGGTCACAAGCACAGGGTCACCTTCTAGATCTGGTGTTAATAGACCGCCAAACTTACCTCTCGCTTCTGTGGTGGAACAACATAAATTTAAACAAAGGGCGGCCTTTCCAAGACCCAGTGCCACAATACGTAATAACAACAGATGCTTCCATGACAGGGTGGGGAGCACACCTCGATCAACACAGCATACAAGGACAATGGAACGTACATCAAACAAAACTGCATATAAATCACCTAGAACTTCTAGCAGTTTTTCAAGCACTAAAAGCTTTCCAACCAATCATAGTTCACAAATACATTCTCGTCAAAACAAACAACATGACAACAATGTATTATCTAAACAAGCAAGGGGGGACGCACTCCACGCAGTTAAGCCTGCTAGCACAAAAGATTTGGCGTTGGGCAATTCACAACCAAATTCGCCTAATAGCACAATTTATACCAGGGATCCAAAATCAACTCGCAGACAATCTCTCTCGAGATCACCAACAGGTCCACGAATGGGAAATTCACCCCCAAATCCTGAACACTTATTTCAAACTCTGGGGAACACCTCAGATAGACTTGTTTGCGACAAGGGAGAACGCAAAATGCCAACACTTCGCATCCAGATACCCACACAAACAGTCCCAAGGCAATGCCCTATGGATCAACTGGTCAGGGATATTTGCTTACGCTTTTCCTCCTCTCCCTCTCCTTCCTTAACTGGTAAACAAACTCAGTCAAAACAAACTCAAACTCATATTGATAGCACCAACTTGGGCAAGGCAACCCTGGTACACAACGCTGCTAGACCTATCAGTAGTACCCTGCATCAAATTGCCCAACAGGCCAGATCTGTTGACACAGCACAACCAAAAGATCAGACACCCAGATCCAGCATCGCTGAATCTAGCAATCTGGCTCGTGAAATCCTAGAATTCGGGCACTTACAACTTACCCAAGAATGTATGGAAGTCATAAAACAAGCCAGAAGGCCATCCACCAGGCACTGCTATGCAAGTAAATGGAAGAGGTTTGTTTGCTACTGCCATATTAATCAAATACAACCATTACACACAACTCCAGAACATGTAGTGGGTTACTTGCTTCACTTACAAAAATCTAACCTGGCTTTCTCTTCCATTAAAATACACCTTGCAGCAATATCTGCATACCTGCAGACTACCTATTCAACTTCCCTATATAAGATACCAGTCATTAAAGCATTCATGGAGGGCCTTAGGAGAATTATACCACCAAGAACACCTCCTGTTCCTTCATGGAACCTAAATGTTGTCCTAACTAGACTTATGGGTCCACCTTTTGAACCCATGCACTCCTTCGACATACAGTTCCTAACCTGGAAGGTGGCATTTCTCATCGCCATTACTTCCCTAAGAAGAGTAAGCGAGATTCAAGCGTTTACCTTACAGGAACCTTTTATACAACTACACAAGAATAAGGTCGTCCTAAGGACCAATCCTAAATTTTTGCCAAAGGTTATTTCACCGTTCCATCTAAATCAAACAGTGGAACTTCCAGTGTTCTTTCCACAGCCAGATACCGTAGCTGAAAGGGCACTACATACATTAGATGTCAAAAGAGCATTGATGTATTACATTGACAGAACAAAAAACATCAGAAAGACTAAACAACTATTTATTGCATTTCAAAAACCTCATGCAGGAAACCCAATATCAAAACAAGGTATAGCCAGATGGATAGTTAAATGCATCCAAATCTGCTACCTTAAAGCTAAACGACAGCTGCCCATTACACCAAGGGCACACTCAACCAGAAAGAAAGGTGCTACCATGGCCTTTCTAGGAAACATCCCAATGCAAGAAATATGTAAGGCAGCCACATGGTCTATGCCTCACACATTCACCAAGCACTACTGTGTAGACGTGTTATCCGCACAACAAGCCACAGTAGGTCAAGCCGTACTAAGAACATTATTTCAGACTACTTCCACTCCTACAGGCTGATCCACCGCTTTTGGGGAGATAACTGCTTACTAGTCTATGCAAAACATGCATATCTACAGCGACAGATGCCATCGAACTGAAAATGTCACTTACCCAGTGTACATCTGTTCGTGGCATCAGTCGCAGTAGATTCGCATGTGCCCACCCGCCTCCCCGGGAGCCTGTAGCAGTTTGGAAGTTACCTTCAATTATTTATATATGTATCATCTCAACCTTAAATAGGTGCATACTTAGTCACTCCATTGCATGGGCACTATTACTACAATTCAACTCCTACCTCACCCTCTGCGGGGAAAAACAATCGAAGATGGAGTCGACGCCCATGCGCAATGGAGACAAAAGGAGGAGTCACTCGGTCCAGTGACTCGAAAGACTTCTTAGAAGAAAAACAACTTGTAACACTCCGGCCCAACACCAGATGGCGAGCTATTGCAAAACATGCGAATCTACTGCGACTGATGCCACGAACAGATGTACACTGGGTAAGTGACATTTTCATTCCTGACCAAATCGTTCCTGTAACCTTTGGATTTTTCAGCGAATTTCACAATTTTTCAAGGAATTGTACTACATTTCACCCAATTATTCAATTATTATACATGTTCACAGGTTTATAAATGCATTTTTATCAACGTACTTATTCTTGTTTTACATTTAAATAGTAACACTTAACAAAACAGCATAATATAACTCATGTAAACTTTCTATAAATACAAAACAGCAAGTCTTTTTCCTTTACGGAGCCACTGATCTGCTGCGATGCCACCACAAACCTGCTGCAATTCTAAGAGCACACTCAAACATTAACTTCTCATTGGATACACTACGTCTCCACCCAACTACATTACAAATCGTACCCTAAATCAGTTATTTGGGTTTCACATCACCTGAGACAGACTCAAAAACCATAGCACCATCATTTTTCTTGTTTTCCGTTAAAACTAGAGTTTTCAGAGTTAAGATATCTTCTGCTGAAGATAGAAGAGGAGGGGAAGCACAGGTCAAAGAATAAGAGGACTTTTCACCTCCAAAGAATTCCTCTAACATTTGAAAATATTTCTCCATCCCTTCCAAGGAACAGAAATGTCTTCCTAAAATTTGTCCAATGCAATATATGCAGCAAAAAACTGTCAAGAGGTTTGGTGAAGAAGTATTCACTTGGCATATCCTCTATTCGGAAAACATCTGAAAACCATACATAGAAGGACGTATCACAACATAAGAGAGAGGGAAGGTGGTGTATCCTCAGCAGCAGCTTGACCATCTGTGGGACCCTTACCTCTTAACCAGACGATTACCATCCCTGCTGATTCACCAAAACTGGAAGACATGGTCACTCACTGTAGCAAATGCCATATGTCAATTGCACTAAAAATGTAATTGTTGCCCATTTGATGCATGCTGTCAACAAGCATAATCCTTAATTTCTTTTCACTTTAACATTCTATCTTCCATTCTTCTTTAAACACAAGTAGAGATCTGAAAAGCAAATTTAGAATACATTTACCTTTACATTACATACTATTACATTATATACGTAGTCAGTGAACTGCCCTGCCACTTCGTAGCTCCACTGGCAAGTGAAGCCCTTCTGTCTTCCGAACCCTGACCTCTGTCAGGAATTCGAGGCCCTCCTCCACCCGCAGGCGTCTGCCTGCGCCTCATCCCTGGTGTCTAGTGGGAGAGCTCTGCTCTTCTGCTAGGCTGCCCTCTGCCTTCTTTTCACTTTTTTCCTCTTTTGCCTTTTTTTTCTGTGTGCTGTTCCTTTTGTGTTCTGTTTCCTTTTTGTGCTCCTTTTGTGTCTCTTGCTTTCTGCTTTTACTCTCTTCCTCATTTTTCTCTCCTCACTCAGCTCTCTCTCTCCCCCGCCGCTTCTGCCCCCATGGCCCGCCCCCTTTTTTTGCACGGTTTTCCGCTCCTGCCTCCCAGCTGTCTTCCCTTCCCCCTTCCTACTTAATGGCGCCCGCTGCGCGGTAGGTCGAGCAACCTCACTGACCTAGTCAGTGAACTGCTCTGCCACCTCATAGCTCCACCGGCAAGTGAAGCCCTTCTGTCCTCTGAACCATGACCTCTCTCAGGAGTTCGAGGCCCTCCGCCACCCGCAGCCATCTGCCTGTGCCTTATCCCTGGTGCCTAGTGGGAGAGCTCTACTCTTCTGCTAGGCTGCCCTCTGCCTTCTTTTCACTTTTTTTTTTCCTCTTTTGCCCCTTTTTTCTGTGTGCTGTTTCTTTTGTGTTATTTGTCCTTTTTGTGCTCCTCTTGTGTCTCTCGCTTTCTGCTTTTACTCTCTTCCTCATTTTTCTCCCCTCACTCCGCTCTCTCTCTCTCTCTCTCTCTCTCTCTCCACTCTCGCTCTCCCCCACCGCTGCTGCCCCTGTGGCCCGCCCCCTTTTTTCATGCGTTTTCTGCTCCTGCCTCCCAGCTGTCCTCTCCTCCCTACTTAATGGTGGGCTCTCTGTGGCCACACCGCTGGCGTCCCGAAGGCGCGCCTTAGGCAAGCCCGTCTGTGCCCGAATGCGACCAGCGCCAGGGTCCCTGGTCCTGCCACCCGCTGCCTCTACACAGCAGATTAACTCATCACACTCAAGCCAGGACGCAACAACAACTGCAAGCAAGTAGCTCCAAGCAACACACACGGTCCCTTCAGCTGCTTCTGTTGCTGTCAAACCTGCACCACCACCACCACCACCACCAAGACCCGGGACCCAGCACAACCCACCGCCAATGTTCCCTGTAAGGCGCGCGCGCGCGCACCTTTCCTTCCCCCATCGCGCAGGCCCCTTCGGCAAGCGCGCACGTTAATAAATAAGCCTTTTAGAGCGATATACGTGCTCCCCTAAGGCAGATAATGCTCATATTTGAATCTGGATTGAAGTGAATGAAAACAGCGTTTAAATGCCGCAGGGAGTGTTTTAAACATCATTTGGCGTACTTTAGCATACAAGCGAGCAAGTGATATTTATGTTGAAAATTAATGGTTAATGAGCTGGAAATGCTTCGAACAGTAGGAAATGTGCTGTTATCAACTTTTCCATCATTGTCATACTTCATAGTTGTTTATATGCATTATCACTTTCTCAGCTCAAATAAGCCTTTTAGAGCGATAGTCATGCTCTCCTATTGCAGAAAATGCTCATATTTGAATCTGGATTGAAGTCAATGAAAACAGCGTTTAAAGGCCGCGGGCAATGTTCCTCTGTTTTCTCTAACTGGGGTGTAGGTGGCACTTAACAGGGCACTTGGGGTGTGCAACCAGGTCACAAAACTGCCTTGATGCCCTATTGCATGGAGCAGTGATATCCCTTTTTTGCTTTAGTGGTATGGAGAGGCTAATGCCAAAGATCTTGGCTAGTTATGCGCTGCGCGCGCATGAATGGTCAATTTCTTGGCGCACGTATCCTTGGCTGCAGCGCACAGAGACCGCACACTGCCGCACACAGTGGAAAAAAATTAGAGGGAACATGGCCCACCGCAACAACTCACCGAACCCGAAACCCTCGAAGTGCATCCTCCTCAACGTCTGCTCCCTCCATAAACACGCCACCGAAATCTGGGACCTCCTCGACAGCACCATCCCGGACGTTGCATTCCTCACCGAGACCTGGACCAACAACACCTCAGGACCAGACATCGCCATCCCCCAGGGGTACAAGATCACCCGGAAAGATCGCCCCAGCACCTCTTGGGGTGGAATCACCATCGTTCACAGGTCCAAACTCCGCCTGAACACACACTCCAAAGACTCCAAAGAAGCCACTAACCTTATGGAACACCTCCACTTCAAGCTAAACACCAGCCCATCATCGACCATCAGGAGAACCATCATCTACCGCCCTCCTGGACCCCACACACCTTTCTCCGACTCCATCACGGACTTCATCTCCGCATAAGCCATCGCAGCCACCAACTACACCCTGCTGGGAGACCTCAACTTCCATCTCGAGAAACCACAAGACCCCAACACCGCATCCCTCCTAAACAACCTCCACAACATAGGACTTCAACAGATCATGACAGAGCCAACACACTCTGCAGGACACACCCTTGATCCCATCTTCACTACAGGAACCTCTGCTACCTTCTGCCACACCACTCCCATAGACAGATAACCAATGCATCTACTTCACCTTCAACTCTCCCACCATCACCAGACCCCAACTCCAGCCATCGCATAATAGAAACTGGACAAGAATAACCGACAATCAGCTCACCACCGCCCTCGCTGCACCCACCATTGCATGCAATTATGACCCAAACACCGCAGCACGCACCTTCCACAAATGGATCACCGACTGCTCCAACACCATAGCCCCCCTCAAAAAGAACAACACTCACGCAAAAAGAGCCAGCTGGTTCACCCCCAAACTCTGGGAATCAAGACGCACCTGTCGGCACCTTGAGAAAATCTGGAAAAACACTAAGTCCCCAGAAGCCCACAGCAAATTCAAAGCTGCCACCACCGCACACCACCAACTCATCAGAAACACCAAAAAGATGGCTATCCAAGACAGGATCTCCTCACAAGCACACAACAGCAAGGAGCTCTTCAACATCTTCAAGGAGTTCACCCAACCCAACAGCGAGACAACAGACATCCCACCCACGCAGGACCTATGCAACAAACTCAACACCTACTTCCACCACAAAATCAAGACCATCTATGACAGTTTAAACAAGGACAACCCACACGCAGAACCCCCCCCCCCCCTTCCAACCACCAACACCAACAAACCCACAATCTCCACCTAGACAGCCCTCTCCACCGAAGATACATTGAAAACCATGAAGTCCATACACTCCGGGGTACCCACGGACCCTTACCCCCATCACGTCTTCAACAGAGCTGCAGACACCATCGCCCCCAACCTCCGCCACACCCTCAACTGCTCACTAGCTGCGGCCACCTTCCCCGACTGGAAACACACCTAGATCAACCCCCTCCTCAAGAAACCCTTGGCTGACCCCACTGACCTCAGAACCTTCAGGCCCATCTCCCTACTTCCATTTCCTGCGAAAGTAATAGAAAAAGCAGTCAACAGCCAACTCACCACTTTTTTAGAAAGCCACAACATCCTCAACATCTCCCAATCCGGATTCAGGTCAAACCACAGCACCGAAATGGCCCTCCTGTCCGGAACAGACAACATCCGCTCCCTACTGGACAAGGGAGAGACGGCGGCACTCATCCTACTTGACCGATTGGCAGCGTTCGACACAGTCTCCCGTCACACCCTGATAAGAAGCCTCCTTGAAGTCGGCATTAGAGACAAGGCCCTCAACTCGATCCAATCCTTCCTCTCCGGCAGAACGCAATGAGTGAGACTCGCCCCCTTCCTAGCAGAACCCGCACCCACCACCTGCAAAGTGCCCCAAGGATCCTCTCTCAGCCCCACCCTGTTCAATGTCTACATGGCCCCACTAGCTACCATCATGAGAAGCTACGGAATAAACATCATCTCCTATGTCGACGACACCCAGCTCATCCTCTCCTACGAACCAGACAAGGCCCGACACAACTTCTACGAGGGAATTAAAGCAGTCGCCAACTGGATGAGAGATAGCTGCCTTCAACTCAACGCAAACAAGACCGAGGTACTCATCCTGGGCCCTCAACCCAACGCATGGAGCGACTCCTCGTGGCCACCCACCCTCGGAAACCCACCCACCCCCGCCATTCAAGCCCCTAACCTCAGAATCATCCTGGACCCCAACCTCAGCATAAACCATCAGATCAACTCGGTCACCTGCTTACGCACCCTCTGCCTCCTACGCAAGACCTTCAAATGGGTCCCCCTCGAGCATAGAAAGACCATCACACATGCCCTCATCACCAGCAGATTGGACTACAGAAACACACTCTATGCCGGAATCAACGAAAAACTAACCCACAAATTGCAAAACATCCAGAACGCCACAGCCAGATTGATCCTCGACCTACCCCAACACTGCCACATCTCAACACCTACGCACACTGCACTGGCTCCCCATAGAGAAAAGAATCACTTTTAAAATCCTCACCTACGCACACAAAGCCCTCCACAACACCGGACCTGCCTACCTTAACCAGCGACTCAACTTCCACGTACCCCACAGGACCCTACGCTCAACCCAGCTCTGTCTCGCAGAAGTAACCCGCATCAGGAAAACCAGAAAAGGAGGCTCCTTCTCCTACCTCGCTGCCACCGCCTGGAACGCCCTATCCATCCACATCAGACTAACCACCTCCCTCCCCAGCTTCACAAAGGAACTGAAGACGTGGCTTTTTAATCCACCTCCGGTACACGCTGCCAACCCCACAGAGACTCTTAACGGGTGAGTAGCTGTGCTTTATAAACTCTGATTGAGTGACATACCATAAGCAAGTGAGTAGCTATATAAGACGTTATGTGTGCAACAGGCCGTGTACGTCTGAGTATGGGTGTATAAACGGGTATATGAGTGGCTGTACAGGTGGGTGACTGGGTGTGTCAGTGGTTGAGTGGATATGTGAGTGAGTGTATCAATGTCTCCATGGGTGTGTCACTAGATGGTGTAAGTACGTGTGTGGGTGTGTGACTGGGTGTGTTAGTGAATTTATCTAAATGGGTATGTAAGTGGCTGTATGGAGTGGTAACTGGCTATGTTAGTGAGGTTTTGGGATGTAACTGTGTGTGCAAATGGCTCTGTTAGTGGTGGACAATGCTGTGTGGTTGTTTGAATGACTATGTAAGTGGATGTATAGGTGAGTAATTGGGTGTATGAATAGTTTTATGGGTGTGTGACTAAGTGTGTCATTGACTGTCTAGGAGTAGTGGATACATAACCACTTTTGTAGAAGTGTAACTGGGTGTGTAAGTGCTTGTCTGACTATACTTTTAAATTATATAATATAAGCAAGCACCCAAATCTAATTATAAACAGATTTGTTCATACTGGCTTAATTAAACTAATATATTTTCGGTATTGCAGTTCCTCTTCCTCCTTTGCTACTCACTATTTTTTTAAACTTAATATTCCCCTCTAACCTCTCTTCTACTTTGCCTTTTTCTGTAATGTCTAGAAGGTACACATTTTCTTTCAGCTTATATACACTCATAGTATTTTTAATAAATGTACTTTTTATAGTACAACCTAAATCACTTGCCTGTAAAATCTCTTTGCTGTTGTCCAACTTTTATTTTAATATCTGTTAACAGCAGTTTTCCACTGCCAATCTCAGGTCAGAAATATGGCAATCCTCCTCCACACTCAGTAGAAAAGTACCAATATTGGCTACCCTTCCAACTGTGCAAATCACAGACTTCCTTTCATCTTTTTTGTTTGTTATACCACTTAGAATGATCACTATTTTAACCCTTTACATGTTTGCTGTAATGGAGCCCATTTCGGTAGGCTGTTTTGCGGATACGTGGATCCACCACGGGGCTCAGCGCGGCCACCTGTGTGGACTGCAGTGGATGCGCAGATCCACGGGGGGCCTAAAATCATTCAACAATCTTCTGTCATTGATTACCATGTATATGTTATTTTGTAAAATAGTATCAATTACAACACATACACTCCCTTCTGAGCAGTTTTTGCACACTAGTCTGTTTTTCAGGTTCACACTGCAGTCTCTTTTGTCCCCTTCCCCCCATTCTCCTTTAGATCCATTTTCATAGTAACCATGTTTCCAGTAGTCTCTGCCTACCAGTAGGTCAAACTTTCACATCTTTCTCTCGACAGCATACTAGCTTCACATTAACTTTAGCAAGTGTGGTTGACTGTTTGCAATTCCAAGCATATCCCAAACAACATGACTTTTTTATTTTTCCAAGCCAATCACAGAGTTAGTTACTTTTTTTTAAAAGTCATTACCTAATTTTTGTCCCCTGCACATCTCCACCACTCAATCACATTTTATTTTATATTTTGCTTGCTGTCTTTCATTTTAACTGCCTTTCATCTTCAAAACTGCCTGATTCTGCTGCAGCCTTTTCCTATGTGCTACTCCTGCTTGTCTCCAAAATGTCCAGAATCTGGATTTTGGCCAGTGGTTTTGTGTTTTGGGACAGAGAGAGTGCTATGAAGAGTGGCATTGACAGGGACCTAGGTTTACCTAATGTAGACCTTACTTGGGTTGGGCTGAGAGGCTTAAAGTGGCATCAATTGCTGCTATTCTTTGAAAGCATTGCAGATTGCCAACATCCAGACCTCATGATTGTGCACTGTGGTGACAATAACCTAGATGCAATTATTGTGGTAGTACTGGCAATACTAATGAAGGATACCTTTGGTAAACTAATGTCACTTTTTCCACATACTGCCTTGATGTTCGCCAACATTTGCCAAAGACAGAAGAGGCAGTGGTCAACCAAATTTTGTGCATAGATAGAGAAATCCAGGAAACATGTCAATAAAACTGTTTCTGTGTTTCTCTGAAACCACAGCATGGGCTCTATATACCATAACTACTTACTCTTCGATATAGGTGGAATATATTGAAAAGACAGTGCCCATTTCACAGACGAGGGTAACAGGGTGTTCCTTAAAAGACTGCATCTTGTTCTGTGTGTAATTATCATCTACACATCATAAACGTAAAAGCTCTTTTCAAAGCCAACCCTTTTCCCAAACACTCATTCTTGTGGTTTTAAGATCCTTTTTTGCATACCTCTCTTGGATCTGCAGATCGACTGCTGGTCCCCAGCCAAATAAGGGGTCAGCCTGTTATATTTTGGGAGGATCCGCGATGGCTCAGCAGATCCAAATTTGCTGTATGGGTGTGTAAGTGCCTCTCTGGGTCTGTCCATGGGTGTGTAAGTAGCTCTATGGGTGTTGGGTGTGTACATGGTGTTGAGTGTGACTGGGTTAGTGAGTGTGGGTATGAGAGTGGGTGTGGTAGTGGTTTTGTGGGTCTGTGAGTAATTGTGTGAATGAGTGTATTTTTTTTTATTTGTGATCTGGATCTGCGGATCCATGGTGGATTCACATGGGAGGCCGCGCCGACCACTGGAGTGGATCTGCGTGGGACCCAAAAAAAAACTTTGTTGTCAATTTGTTGCCCAGGAGAGGTCCCTAACAGACCCCCACCCCCATCAGTTCTGTGGGGTCAGGATACCTCTATCCTGACTGTAGGAAAGTACCATCTTGCCTGGCATGTTACCCCCATTTTTCACTGTATATATGTTGTTTTAGTTGTATGTGTCACTGGGACCCTGGTAACCCAGGGCCCCAGTGCTCATAAGTGTGCCTGAATGTGTTACCTGTGTAGTGACTAACTGTCTCACTGAGGCTCTGCTAATCAGAACCTCAGTGGTTATGCTCTCATTTCTTTCCAAATTGTCACTAACAGGCTAGTGACCATTTTTACCAATTTACATTGGCTTACTGGAACACCCTTATAATTCCCTAGTATATGGTACTGAGGTACCCAGGGTATTGGGGTTCCAGGAGATCCCTATGGGCTGCAGCATTTCTTTTGCCACCCATAGGGAGCTCTGACAATTCTTACACAGGCCTGCCACTGCAGCCTGAGTGAAATAACATCCACGTTATTTCACAGCCATTTTACACTGCACTTAAGTAACTTATAAGTCACCTATATGTCTAACCTTTACCTGGTAAAGGTTAGGTGCAAAGTTACTTAGTGTGAGGGCACCCTGGCACTAGCCAAGGTGCCCCCACATTGTTCAGAGCCAATTCCCTGAACTTTGTGAGTGCGGGGACACCATTACACGCGTGCACTACATATAGGTCACTACCTATATGTAGCTTCACAATGGTAACTCCGAATATGGCCATGTAACATGTCTATGATCATGGAATTGCCCCCTCTATGCCATCCTGGCATAGTTGGCACAATCCCATGATCCCAGTGGTCTGTAGCACAGACCCTGGTACTGCCAAACTGCCCTTCCTGGGGTTTCACTGCAGCTGCTGCTGCTGCCAACCCCTCAGACAGGCATCTGCCCTCCTGGGGTCCAGCCAGGCCTGGCCCAGGATGGCAGAACAAAGAACTTCCTCTGAGAGAGGGTGTGACACCCTCTCCCTTTGGAAAATGGTGTGAAGGCAGGGGAGGAGTAGCCTCCCCCAGCCTCTGGAAATGCTTTGTTGGGCACAGATGTGCCCAATTCTGCATAAGCCAGTCTACACCGGTTCAGGGGACCCCTTAGCCCTGCTCTGGCGCGAAACTGGACAAAGGAAAGGGGAGTGACCACTCCCCTGACCTGCACCTCCCCTGGGAGGTGTCCAGAGCTCCTCCAGTGTGCTCCAGACCTCTGCCATCTTGGAAACAGAGGTGCTGCTGGCACACTGGACTGCTCTGAGTGGCCAGTGCCACCAGGTGACGTCAGAGACTCCTTCTGATAGGCTCCTTCAGGTGTTAGTAGCCTATCCTCTCTCCTAGGTAGCCAAACCCTCTTTTCTGGCTATTTAGGGTCTCTGTCTCTGGGGAAACTTTAGATAACGAATGCAAGAGCTCATCCGAGTTCCTCTGCATCTCTCTCTTCACCTTCTGATAAGGAATCGACTGCTGACCGCGCTGGAAGCCTGCAAACCTGCAACATAGTAGCAAAGACGACTACTGCAACTCTGTAACGCTGATCCTGCCGCCTTCTCGACTGTTTTCCTGCTTGTGCATGCTGTGGGGGTAGTCTGCCTCCTCTCTGCACCAGAAGCTCCGAAGAAATCTCCCGTGGGTCGACGGAATCTTCCCCCTGCAACCGCAGGCACCAAAAAGCTGCATTACCGGTCCCTTGGGTCTCCTCTCAGCACGACGAGCGAGGTCCCTCGAATCCAGCGACTCTGTCCAAGTGACCCCCACAGTCCAGTGACTCTTCAGTCCAAATTTGGTGGAGGTAAGTCCTTGCCTCACCTCGCTGGCTGCATTGCTGGGAACCGCGACTTTTGCAGCTACTCCGGCCCCTGTGCACTTCCGGCGGAAATCCTGTGTGCACAGCCAAGCCTGGGTCCACGGCACTCTAACCTGCATTGCACGACTTTCTAAGTTGGTCTCCGGCGACGTGGGACTCCTTTGTGCAACCTCGGCGAGCACCGTTTCACACATCCTCGTAGTGCCTGTTTCTGGCACTTCTCCGGGTGCTACCTGCTTCAGAGAGGGCTCCTTGTCTTGCTCGACGTCCCCTCTCTCTGCTGGTCCAATTTGCGACCTCCTGGTCCCTCCTGGTCCTCAGCAGCGTCCAAAAACGCTAACCGCACGATTTGCAGCTAGCAAGGCTTGTTGGCGTTCTTTCGGCGGGAAAACACTTCTGCACGACTCTCCACGGCGAGAGGGATCCGTCCACCAAAGGGGAAGTCTCTAGCCCTTTTCGTTCCTGCAGAAACCTCAGCTTCTTCTGTACAGTAGAAGCTTCTTTGCACCCGCAGCTGGCATTTCCTGGGCATTTGCCCATCTCCGACTTGCTTGTGACTTTTGGACTTGGTCCCCTTGTTCCACAGGTACCCTAGATTGGAAATCCACAGTGTTGCATTGCTGGTTTGTGTCTTTCCTGCATTATTCCTCTAACACGACTTCTTTGTCCTTAGGGGAACTTTAGTGCACTTTGCACTCACTTTTCAGGGTCTTGGGGAGGGTTATTTTTCTAACTCTCACTATTTTCTAATAGTCCCAGCGACCCTCTACAAGGTCACATAGGTTTGGGGTCCATTCGTGGTTCACATTCCACTTTTGGAGTATATGGTTTGTGTTGCCCCTATCCCTATGTTTCCCCATTGCATCCTATTGTAACTATACATTGTTTGCACTGTTTTCTAAGACTATACTGCATATTTTTGCTATTGTGTATATATATCTTGTGTATATTTCCTATCCTCTCACTGAGGGTACACTCTAAGATACTTTGGCATATTGTCATAAAAATAAAGTACCTTTACTTTTAGTATAACTGTGTATTGTGTTTTCTTATGATATTGTGCATATGACACTAAGTGGTACTGTAGTAGCTTCACACGTCTCCTAGTTCAGCCTAAGCTGCTCTGCTAAGCTACCATTATCTATCAGCCTAAGCTGCTAGACACCCTATACACTAATAAGGGATAACTGGGCCTGGTGCAAGGTGCAAGTACCCCTTGGTACTCACTACAAGCCAGTCCAGCCTCCTACACTGACACATTATATTTTATTTTAATTCCACCCCCATTCCCCTGGGAATGGTGTCCCGATTCAGAGAATGGCAGCCGCAACTTTTCTCTCAGCTTGTGGTCAGCCAATCACGGCATTGCTGTTGGCGTGTGGATTCACGGATCCACTGCGGCACATCCACATTGCCAGATATACATTATCTTTTTTTATTTAATAGCTCCTACTGAACAGATTTACCCTAAATTACAAAAAGAGATCTTTCTGGACCAAGAGGTAGCTTTCTGCCAAATTTGGTGTAATTCTGTCCAGCAGGTCGGGCTGCAGTCATGTCTGAAATCCCTATGGGAAACTGCATGGGGAAGTGCGTTTTGGAACCCCCTTTTTCTCAGCACCCGCTTGACGAATCACCCTGAATCTTTCCAGGCAGCAGTGAGTGGCAAATTTGTTTTGAAACTTTTGTGAAGATTCGTCAAATGGCGCAAAAGATATTAGCAAAACAAAAACCGCTTTTCCTATGAAAACTAGGTCCTAACGATTACTACCACCAGTAAAAAAAAAAAAAAAAAAAAACATATATATATATATGTGTGTTTGTGTGTGTGTATATATATATATAGATATATATTGATATATATCTATATATATATATATGCAATGGCACGTGTACCTGCAGATGCACATGCTGTGTATATTCCGCCATCTAGTGTTTGGCTTGAAGTGTTACAAGTTGTTTTTTCTTTGAAGAAGCTTTTTAGATTCACGAGATCGGTTGACTCCTCCTGTTGGTGATAGTGCGCATGGGCATCGAGTCCTTTGTTGGATTATTTTCTTTCCGCCGTCGGGTTCGGACATGTTCCCTCTCGCTCTGGTAAATCTCGATTCTATCTGAACTTCTCTATGTAAACGTTTGTATCGTTTTTGAACGTGTTTCTGACTACACTCGGACCAATTGTAGCGTTGGGATCGATTAAACGCCCTTTCAGGCACCCGCGCCCTTCTCGGGCCTACTGCGTCACAGGCTTATGGATCGGACTCCATTTCGATTCTGCCCTCTGTGACACGCAAAGTTCCCTTACACCGACCAGAACTCGTTGTGTAACCTCTGCCTCTCTCCAGACCATAAAGAAGAGACCTGCGAGGCAAGCCGATCCTTCCGATCAAAAAAGACCTTACAGGATCGAAGAGCAAGAAGGCTAGAGATGGCATTGAAGTCAGCAGAACAAACACAGACATCTTCGGTGAGGAACGGGCTCAGACTGCGGTCTCCATCTCAGACTCTGACCGCGACTCAGATGGGGACAGCCAAATTACTCCTGCGGCGCAGTACATGAGTACACCAGACCCCTCCCATTAAAAACAGATTAAAAAGTCACAAAAGGCCTTGGTTCCACCCCTGCTTGCCGGCCACGGTCTGACCCAGAAACAACATATGTTCGACCGACTCTTGGGTTCAGCACCGAAAAAGGCCAAAACTCACTCCATCGAACAGACTACCACGCCTGCTTTGGCATCAAGTCAAAAGATGGAGGCTTCCACTTTCGGAACCGAGACGGCCACACACCACATTGGAGCCGAAACATACGCGCTCCTCTTCACAGCTGAAACATCGCAGCTCCTCCTCGGAGCCGAAAAAACTTTCATCTACTGCTCAAACCACTTTTTCAGCCCGTTTAAAGCATTCTATCACCAATCTTTCGGAGCATTCATTGGTGGGAAGCAAACAAGATGAAACAGACATTAGACCAATTCTTGATGTCATGGACCATAAACAAAGGAGAGTACAGATCCAAAAGAATGCAGGGAAGATTAGTGCCTCGCATCTTCCTATAACAAAGAGGAAACTAACACTTCAGCAAACTTTGGAAATGGGCCCTTCACCGGCGAAGATATTTAAACATAAGGAGAAGCCAAAGACTGTGCATCAGCCTTCTCCACCGCATTCGCCTTTCCTTCCCTCTTCTTCACCACCTCACACTCCACCACCTTCACCCACACAGTTTTCCACACAATCTCCTGTCTCCTCACATGGTGATTATATGGGTGACAGTAATTATAACATGGACCCATGGGATATGTATGATTCTGACCCAATCCCATCTAATGACCTTTATCTGTATTCCACAAGGCCGTCTCCACCTGAAGACACCACAGCCTATAATCAGGTCATTTCCAAAGCAGCCTTATATCATAATGTGCAAATGCACTCTGAGCCCATAGAAGAAGATTTCTTATTCAATACTCTTTCCTCTACACATAAGCAATACCGATGTTTGCCAATGTTACCAGGTATGTTGAAACATGCTGATGACATTTTTAAAGAACCAGCAAAGTCTACGGTATTAACACCTAGGGTGGGTAAAAAATATAAAGCTGCTCCATCTGACCAAGTTTTTAAATCACAACAACTGCCACCTGGTTTCGTCGTGGTCAGTGCAGCTAGGAAAAGGGAAAACAGACAGTCCATAGGTTACTCCTCCCCCTGATAAAGAACACCACAAATTTGATGCAGCAGGCAAAAGAATGGCATCTCATGCCGCATATCAGTGGAGAATAGCCAATGCACAAGCGCTTTTAGCCAGGTATGATAGGGCACATTGGGTCAAGATGCAGGAATTCCTTTAATACCTCCCTACGGAACACTAAAAAAAGAGCTCAGCAGGTAGTGGCAGAAGAACAAGCTACTGCCAACATTCTGATTAGATCTGCACTAGATGCAGCAGACACTGCAGCTAGGTGAATTAACACAAGTGTCATGATCAGAAGGCATTCTTTGTTGCGGTCCTCAGAATTTAAACCTGAAATACAACAAGCGGTCCTTAAGATGCCATTTAATAAACAGCAGTTATTTGGACCTAGGTGGATACCACCATTGAAAAGTTAAAAAGGACTGCAATACAGCAAAAGCCATGGGAGCCCTTTACACAACACCTTTTCGGGGCACTTTTCGTAAACCTCAATTCAGAGGAGGTTCTAAACCCCAAACATCAGAGGCCTCTACGTCCCAACAAAACAGGGACAACAATATTATCCCAGGGGATCTTTCAGGGGCTCCTATAGAGGACACACTTTCAGAACTAAAGGCAAATCTGCTGCCGCAAGAGGTGCCTCCACCTCGTCAAAGCAGTGACTTCCCCTGCATCCCCACACAGCACACATCTCCTGTGGGAGGAAGACTGCAATATTTCCACTGTCATTGGCAACAGATTACATCAGATCAATGGGTACTCTCAATTATCCACAATGGTTATTGCCTAGAACTCCCCTCCAATCCACAAAACATTCCCCCTCGTTCACTCAGGCTTTCTCACAAACACATTGTTCTGTTAAAACAAGAGGTAGAATCTCTCCTACTGAAAGGTGCAATAAAGGTAGTTCCCATCGACCAACAGGGGACAAGAGTATTCTTTCTAGTCTTCCTCATACCAAAAAAGGATGGCGCACTCAGACCAATCCTCGATCTCAGACCTCTCAATCAGTACATTCTCTCAGAGCATTTCCACATGTTCACTACATGATGTCATTCCCTATGTTACAAAAATAAGACTACATGACAGCATTAGATCTAAAAGATGCTTACTTCCACATTCCTATCCATCGAGCACACCGCAAGTACTTAAGGTTTGTGATAGCAGGCAAGCACTATCAATTCAAAGTACTAGCCTTTGGAGTAACAACAGCACCAAGGGTATTCACAAAATGCCTAGCAATGGTTGCAGCGTATCTCAGAAGACAGTAGATACATGCGTTTCTCTATCTGGACGACTGGCTCATAAAAGACAGCACCATTCAACCCTGTCAACAACACACAAGATACGCAATAGATACCCTTCACAGACTAGGGTTCACAATAAATTGCCAGAAATCTCACCTTCAGCCACCATGAATTCAACCATATCTAGGAGCAATTCTGAACACTCAGTCAGCATTAGCTTACCCAAATCCACAACGAATTCAAGCGTTCCACGCTCTCAAATCCCAATTACAATTCGATCAAGCTTACACATTAAGGTTTATCATGAAGCTATTAGGAATGATGACATCATGCATACCAATAGCGCCTCATGTAAATCTATACATTAGGCCCCTCCAACAATGTCTCTCGCAACAATTTTCTCAGGCACTGGGTCAACCTCACGATCTAGTGATGTTGGATCGCCAGACTTACAACTCTCTGCAATGGTGGAATCACACCAACTTATCAAAGGGGCGGCCATTTCAAGACCTTGTGCCACAGACCTTAATCAACACAGAAGCCTCAATGATAGGTTTGGGAGGCCATCTCAACAGTCATATGATTCAGGGAGAATGGGACTCAATCCAGCAGATCTACCCCATAAATCACTTGGAATTGCTGGCAGTATTCCTAGCAATCAAAGCATTCCAACCACAAATCACACACAAAACAGTGTTAATAAGGACAGAGAATTTGACAACAATGTGTTATCTGCAGGGGGGGGGAGGGGGACATTCATCTCAGTTGTCTCTTCTAGCACAAAAAAATTGGAAATGGGTGTTTGACAATCGCAACAAACTATTAGCAGAATGTATCCCAGGAATACACAACCAACTAGTGGACCTCTTAAGCAGGATGCAGCCAGAAATACACGAATGGTAGATTCACCCATAAGTAATTCAACAGTACTTTCACATGTGGGGGATCCCAAAGATAGACCTCTTCGCAACAAACGAAAATGCAAAATGCCCAAACTTCGCGCCCAGGTATCCACACCCTCGATCCAAGGGCAATGCTCTGTGAATCAATTGGTCAGGGATATTTGCTTACGCTTTTCCCCCTTTCCCACTAATTCCAGTTCTGGTCAACAAGATCTGTCAAACTTCACTCACTATGATACTCAGCTCCCACGTGGGCATGTCAACACTGGTACACAACACTGCTATATCTGTCTGTAGTACCACATTACAAGCTTCCAAACAGACCAGACCTGGTGACTCAAAACAAAGGTAAAATCAGGCATCCCAATCCCAATGTGCTCAAACTGGCGATTGGGCTCCTGAAGTCATACAATTTGAATATCTACAGCTTCCATTAGAATGTATGGACATTCTAAAACAGGCACGCAAACCTACAATCAGTTAGTGTTATGCAGCTAAATGGAAAAGTTTTGTATACTACTGTGACCGTAAAAACATTGATCCACTTAAAGCATCAGTTCAGGATATTGTTTGTTATTTGCTTAATTCATCTATTAAAATTCATTTTACAGCAATATCAGCTTACCTTCAAAACAGACAGCATACTCCTCTGTTTAGAATACCTGTCATAAAAGCTTTTATGGAAGGCCTTAAAAGAGTTATTCCGCTTAGGGCTCTACCAGCTCCTGCTTGGAATATTAACATTGTGCTCACAAGGCTTATGGGTCCACCATGTGAGCATGTGCCTTTTTGCGCTCTTCAGTTTCTCTCGTGGAAAGTTGCTTTCTTGGTAGTAATCACTTCCTTAAGGAGAGTAAGTCAAATTCAAGCATTCACTTTAGAAGAACCCTTCTTCCAAAGACACAAACACAAAATAGTACTTAGGACAAATCCAAAATTTCTACCAAAAGTGGTTTCACCATTCCATATCAATCAGTCAGTGGAATTGCCAGTCTTCTTTTCACATCTAGATTCAGTTGCTGAAAGAGTTCTCCACACTCTTGATCTCAAAAGAGCTATCATGTATTATATAGAAACAACAAAAGATTTTATAAAATCTAAACGACTTTTTGTGGCTTTTCAACAGCCTCATAAAGGGAATCCTATTTCCAAACAAGGATTGGCCAGGTGGATAGTAAAATGTATCCAAACTTGCTATCTTAAAGCTAAAAGGCAACTTTTAGTAACTCCTAAAGCACATTCTTCTAGAAAGAAAGGAGCTTCAATGTCATTTTTTGGGAAATATATCAATAGCATACATATGTAAAGCAGCCACATGGTCCAAACCACACACATTTACTAAACACTAGTGTGTGGATGTGTTGTCTCGCAAACAAGCAAATGTTGGTCAAGCAGTATTTAAAACACAATTTCAAACTACTCCAACTCCTACAGGCTAGCCACCGCTTACTTAGGAGGGCACTGCTCTTGAGTCTATGCACAACACGTGTATCTGCAGCTACACTTGTCATTGAACGGAAAATGTCACTTACCCAGTGTACATCTGTTCGTGGCATGTAGTGCTGCAGATTCACATGCACTCTCTCTCCTCCCCAGAAGCCTGTGACCATTGTAGTACTTTTTTAAATGTAAATATGTATATACATTGCATGGACATCTTTACTTACTGTATATCTGTACATACACAATTCTTCACTCCTTACTTTACCCTCCTGCGGGCAAACAGTCTAACAAAGGACTCAATGCCCATGTGCACTCACCAAGAGGAGTCACTCGATCTTGTGACTCTAAAAAGCTTCTTCGAAGAAAAACAACTTGTAACACTCCGAGCCCAACACTAGATGGCGGAATATGCACAGCATGTGAATCTGCAGCACTACATGCCACAAACAGATGTACACTGGGTAAGTGACATTTTCCATATAGTGCCACCCTAAGCCTGAAAGGGTATTGCTTTGAGATATATATGTAAATTTGTTTTTACCCTTTTTGAGTAATTTATGTTTGATATTTTAATGGTTATGAATGATAGACTTACTGGCATCTTGAATGTACCTCCTCTTAGAGGCACTGGCATGTGCCTTCTCCTAAGTCAAAGATATGTAAGCACTGCTCCATAAATGTAAAAACAAACCAGCATCTACCCATGAGTCATAGAAGCTCTCAACAAATTTGCTTGTTAAATTTAACAGAACTCTACTGTTCTTCTCCGCCGGCCTCCTTCTCGCAAACATCTCCTGTATACTCAGAGCCAAAGACAGAGGTCTAGCTTTCTTCCATCTCGCTCCTAAAGCCTAGTACGACACCCCCCTTCACTTCATGCCCACCTCGTCAGTCTTTGAGTTTAACAAGAAACCGAAGACATGATTCTTTTCCTAAGCCCCAGGCACAGGTAGACCAGGCTTTATCTTACTAGCACCAGAATACCCTTGTGTGTGAGTCGTGCACTGTATAAGTAAATATATTTTAACATAACATGTTAGAACAACACAACCATGTAACCAATATGAAGCACCCATCACAGGAATGATATGTTACCTGCGCTCAAATTCGGATCAGCCCACTTTGAGATCGTACCGAAGTAATTTAGTTTTACGGTGGGCAGTTTGCAAAAAATGTACATAAACATTGGCATGGAAAAAGGAGTAACTTTCTTAGTTTTTTTTCTACGCTTTAGTAATACTGTGTGTACAAATAAACTGCAGTGGATTACTTCAAAACCCCTCGACCAGAAAGAGCAATAGTTTCCCCATCACGTGCTACAAGGCATGCATACGCAAGAAGATGCATGAATTGATCCCAAAATGTTCTTCTATACAAAGCCTGTTTTCAGTAATTATATGTATTGATAATGGCCGACCCACCAGTGTTAGGGGACCTGAAAGGCGTGACTTGACACTTGTAAGAGCTGAAATGTTATCTCAGCTTCTAAATATTTATGCGTATTCAATAGCCAAGGTGAAATGGCCATTCTAACTGTGCATCAAGAAAGGTGATTCGTAATTTGGGGTAGTTTAAAGATTTATGAAGAGGGGCGAAATCATGAAGCCTAAAGCGCCCAGCCCCAGATTAATATCGTGTTTCTGAGCTGTTAATGCATTTTCTCAAAATCACTATTATTTAGTATGGGTGCTTTCCCAAACAAAAAAATAATCAGAAAACTGATAGGTGCCTTTACTAAAAATAAAACTTGGGTTTTCCAGTGTACCTGGAAAAGCGAATGCAATCTATGTTTACTGAAATGAGTTTAAAAAAATGACGGGAGTTTATATCTTCTATAAAGTGATCTGTGGGTCCAGTGCAATAATGTGCTGTGTGAGGGCTGTAAGGCGACTGACAAAGTTCCCCTCTATGTGGGCGTTGGTCTTAGGTGGGAGGAACAGCGATGCAGGGTTGGTTAGTGGTTATGATGCTCTATGGAAATCTCTTGTGGGTTAAAACTATTTGGTGTCATTGGTTGGACCAAGGCTGCGATGTCTGCTGCGGTTTCAGTGGCACTAAGGCCTTCTATAGGATGTTCTTTGGGTGGAAGAGGGCGAGGGAGCGCAGTTACCCAATGTGGAGCGGTTCAGGGGTATTTATCATTTATGTTTTGTCCAGATGCTTTGGCCAAATGCTTGCCTTTATTGCCCTTTTAGACCTTCGCACTTTTATCCATCCATGCATTCAGTGATCCAAGCATTCATTTATTTACTCATCTGTGCATGCTGTCACCCGCAGTGGCACCTTTACTGCCTCATCGGTCTGCAGAACTACACAAAATAATTTGCCAGTCAATATACTTTAATTTAAAAAAAAAATGATAGACTTGCTTTGGCACTGCTTGTTTTAGAGAAGCATCTACTCAAATTCAATTATGTGGAGGTGTGCATGTATATTCTGCGTCTGTGTACGTGAGATGCATCTTTCTGTCTATCTATAAATTCACAGACACACACGTGTGTGTGTATATATATATATATATATATATATACATATATATATATGTGTGTGTGTGCTTATATTCATGCTTTCCTTTGTGACATATTTGGAAGTGACATGCTTAGCTGATATATGAAAACCCGATGCATTGGTGTTTTTTCTTAAACCGCAGCCGTATCAATCTATTTTTCGTTACTGACACGAAGAAGCATTTTATGTACTTATGAAACAGCCTTGCTTTTATTGTTGGTTGTTCATGAACATATTCCAGTTATGCGCTTGTTTGTTTGAGCAGGAAGAGGAAAAGGTCGCGGCAGACCAAGGCCCGAAGACGAAGATGAACTATCAGGTGCCAGACCTTCTGCGCCAAGTACATTATTCGACTTCTTGGAGTCTAAGATGAGTACTTTCTCGATAGACGGTATGACGCTTAAGTAAATATACAGTGATAAATTAAATTCAGGCACTCCTTTGGGCACATTTTTTAAATGATATACTCATTATGCAGGCATTGTATCTAAATGGTGTGTGAATAATGTTGTGTGCTACAGCGCTAGTGGTCTGGCGCGCTTGTAATTGGTGGAGCAGATGCGCAATATTTTGTCACTTTCGGGTTTATCTAAGACACAGGCAGGCCCTCTGTAATTATGCCATTGTGCAGGTGCAGCGTTTTTCATATAATGGTGGATTTGACGTCTTTGCCACCTAATCAGTCATCTGCTGCATAATCTGCAGCTTTTTAGGAAAAAGGTGTTTCTAGCTCACATTGTTCAAGAGTCACTAAAAATGTAGCAACACGTGTTGCTGCGCAGTGAACGGCTCATCGCAAACGTTAAGTTGTCACCCAGACATTGCTAACCAGAGTAAAAATAGGAAAATTATGAAGTAAAACTATCAAGTATAAAATGTGGTACATTATGCCATATAATTTGTGTTTTTTGCTGCATAGTTTTGCTCTCTCCTACCACATAAGGCCAGTGTCCCTGGGTACAGGTAAGTCAATCCTGTTCATGTTGTTCTATCCGTTTTCCATAGTTACTTAGTAGAATAAATAAAAGTTAATCATTGGCCCACTTTACCCGCGAACAGCTTCTGCGAGCCTTTGACCATATCTGCTTAGAGCTTGTAAAACGGGGATTAATGTATGTAACCAATAGGTGGGAAGAATAGATGGAAAAGAGTATGCGCATCGCTGAAGTTGTTGAATTGTACATGGATATATTTTGCCACTTTAAAGTGAATCCTATTGTTGGATTATAATCCATTTAATGTATCTTGGAGAGACCGCAACATTTTAACCGCTCAAACACAGGCCAAGCGTATGGAGGCTCAGGTTATGCATCTTGCTACTATGTTAACAACACAGCAATAAAGATCCACAGCAAAAGAAAATCCACTACATGTGTAATGTGCATCCAAAGCAAATATCATCAGCTTCAACCAGCCAGACTACAGGCCCAGTTTGAAAGCCTGAGGAGATAAAGCACTCCTTCTTTCTTTGATTCTCAGCAGCTACTTAAGTGCTTGATTTCCTCACGTCTTGTTATGGAATGTATGGTTGCCTGATGATTGTTTTACTTGTATTTCATGTGTGGGTTTGCCTAGGTAGTGGTCTCTTCCTAGGTTTGTGTTGTGAAAACATCCCACGGCTGTATGTGGCACGTGTTTAGCTAACGGTCTTCTGTCAGTGCCTATCTAAATACATTGCTGATTCTTCCTTTCAAGTTTTCAGGGTTTGCGCAGCCATACACTTGCTCCAGTTCCACGCTGTAATGTGACCGAGCTGTCCGGCCCTGAGGCCCCTACTTTGTTGTCATATGCCCTTGATAGGATGGGACCTTCGTTCATGAATAGGGACACACTTTCATCAAAAGTAGCTTCATTGGCGGGACTGTCTAATTTCCATTTGTGGCCATCTCGTTAGACAGAGGGGCCCTGACACAATCTGTGTCTACTGGCCTTGCACTTAAGCCAATGAGGGGTCTGCATAATACCACCACCACACCCAGGGTCTGTATGTTAGGTGGATCATAGTCACATATGTGTCAGGAATAGACTTCTAGCTTTCCTTCACAATAGCTAGGAAATGTTTCATTGCTGTGGAAGTTGTAAACAGTTGCATCACTTGAATACAGTGGCTGAGAAGAATTATTCCTCTTTCTTTTTCTTTATTTCTTGTTCTTAAAGTGTGAATAGCCAAAATATACACGCTTGTTTATTTGCAGATGGTATGTAGGACCAGCTTAATTAGATGAACAATTTGATAGGACTGATTTATTGTAGCTTTTCTAAAGAGTTAGGTGCGGTCTCTCAGTTGAACGTACAGTGAGCTGACATCTCTCAATCACCTTTAAAAAGGAGGCATTGGAACTTTCGACTAAGTTATATTTAAAAAAAAAACCTGCAGCAGTGAAAATACAAATCAACAATTGCTATCAATAAACAATGAATGTGTTAGATGATGAATGTAGTGTCATGATTCAGTGTACTTTTCAGAAGTAAAAAACCCTCATATTTTGCACTGCATGCACTCTGTAGGAGGCAACATGATACACTGTATAGGCAAGTGCATGAGCTCTAGGTGGAGCCATAGCCCCCAGTATATGTATATTTTAAAGAATTAGTAACAACAGGTCTTGCAGACATCTGTGCTATCAAGCCAGATTTGCAAAATGTAGTGTAAGTGAAGCCACATCAATCTGTGAAACATTTCTGACTGATAACTTATACCTGCAGATTCCTCACCTTTAGAAGACTCCTGGGTGCTAGACATGATTCAGAGATGTTTCCAGCAGTACTCTCCCCGCACTGGTAGCTGGCTCCATGTGACTCTACTGTAACTGTACACTACCCTGAAAGTGACAGACTTAACCCACATATAAGACCAACCCCTGAGTACTGAGGTTAGTCCCTATCTTTCCACTCCCTCTTAATGTGGATCTGGAGCTCTGCTGCCAACTTTGTCAGTTTTCCGACAGCTCCGAAATTATCCAGACAGTGCGCCAGGAAGATTTCTCCCTCAAAAACAACGGGATTCAAGCTGTGCCGCAACTACAGGAAACAAATGTCAGGTAAGGACTCGTATGACATATGCCCACGGTGCTTAGGCTGTGGTCACAACTCCATCATACGCCAAAAGGGAGTGGAAGGCTAAGTTTTACATTGCCAAGGCTAAAAAGAGGTTGTGTTTAAGACAGCAGTCTAGTTCCTGCTCTGAGACACAGGGACATTCTCAGACAAGAGATTGGTCCTGGTCCTGCGTTAAGCCCCATTCCCACTCAAAGTCTTCCAGTAAGTTGAAAATGTACCATGAGCGTAAGAAAGCTAAGTGGGACTCATTCCCCATCCCATCACTCAGAGTCTGGCAAGAAGTAGCAAGGACACCACTGGAAGGAGTAATGTCTTCTGATTCTAAGCACTTATTTGGACCCAGAGTGCTACAATAATTTCCAGGCCGTCATTGACCCTACAGCAAATAGCGGCCATCAGTGAAGCTATGCTTCAAATTTTCATGATGCTACTGGCTCCCTCTGACATGACTTTGGGATGTACAGAGCCTTTGGGATGTACAGAGCCTTCATTTGTACTTCTCTGTAAACTAAAGTCAACCTGTTGACAGAATTTCGTCAGCCAGGTCTGGCTTTATCTGATCACGATCTGCCATTTATTAAGGCCCCTATGGATACTCTCATGTCCACTTGGTCTAACCAATGCTCAGCTGAGCTGTGGCCAGGTGCCTCAGGCTATCCCTTAGCAACCACGATTTTCTAAAGAGAAACCCAATGCCTGAAAGCCTTTTGTTGCAGGCATCTACAAGTAAGGTCAATCCTGGTACTTTTCTGGCAAACCTGTCAGATAGGAAGTCAAAAAGTATTGATGGTTTTGGTAAGAAAACATTTTCCTCAGCTAGCCTATCTCTGTATGAGGTGTGACCTGTGTGCAGCTACAGCTGTGCCTTGTGGTAGAAAGGTCAACGAGATCTTGCTCACTGGCCCGGACAACCTCACTGATCCAAGTGATGCAGGGCACAGCAAAGTTTGTGTTGTATGCAGGCCTGTACACCAGCAGCGGCTCTGCTGTTGACACCACAGTAAAGCTAAGAAGGAAGGCTTGGATGTGATCAATCTGGGTTTCAGGGAATGTCCAAGCTTCCCTTATTGACAAGCCCTTCACCAGATTTAGGATGTTTGAGAAAAGGGTGACTCTGTGCCCGAGAGCTTCAGACATAGCCATAATGATCCTATGAGTTATTCTCCCCCTTGCCCCCCAGACCATTCCAACAGCAGAATAGAAAGTTTAAGGATTGTTTTTGAGGCCTAGCTTATTGGCAGCATCAGTGATCCCAGGTTGGCAAGCAGTAAACTCAAACCTTTCAGGCAAAGGGCGTGGTGGCATACTAGGACGTTCACTTGAGTAGGTACAGCAGTCCTCTGACACTTCCTCCCCTGCTGCAGTGGTTTCCAAACAGTTTTGATTTGCCCTTTCAGGCCTATAATCCGCTGGTGGTGGGATTGGATACAGTATTTCTTCACTGGCTGGAAATCCATCATATCAGACTGATGGGTTTTACAAATTGTTCAGAGCGGCCATGACCTATCTTTCATTTCATTCCCACCTCTTATTCCCCCCACACACCAGAGCAATTTTGCTAGACTTTGCTTCTATCTTGATGCAAACAGTTAAACCTCTGCTGGCCAAAGCTTCTATCAAATGGGTGCCGGACTCAGAGAGGGTCAAGGTCTTCTGTTTTTGCTACTTCGCCACCAAGAAGGACTGAGGCCTCCGGCTACACTGGAATGCCAGTTATTGAATGCTTGTCTGTAGAAGGACACATTCAAAATCCCCACTCCGGCTTAAACCCTCTCTGTTCTAGATCCATAGTACTGGATGGTTTCCCTGAACCAGTAGAACATATATTTTCATAATCTGTCTTGCAGTCCCACAAATGTTACCTGCAATTAACAGCATTGTCGAAACACTTCCAGTTTGCTATGTTCTTCTTTGAATTTACCTCTGCCCCTCAAGTGTTCACGAAAGTGATGGTAGTTGTTGCAGCTCATATTTGGAAATCGGGGATTAATGTATTCTTGTACCTTGATGACTAGCTGCTCAGGGTAGGCTCACTGCAGTCAGTAACAGACCCCCCTTTATTGCTTCCAGGCTCTTGATTTCCTTGGGTTTTTCCACAAATGAGCTGAGGTGCCACCCGAGCACTACCCTTTCATAGGGGCTATCCTAGACTTTGGGGCATTTTGTGCCTTTTCACTGCTGCAGGAAGTCTGGTCCTGAGATTTCAGGTGCATGTCTGGGTCTCAGTAAGAATGGTTCTGAGGCGTCTTGCAATCCTGATCTTTTGCATCCTCTTCGTTTCTAATGCCAGATTGCACAGGTGGATCCTGATATGGAACCTAAGGTTTCAATGAGCCCAGCACAAGGGCTGCACCTCAGCTGCTGTTCTAATCTTGCAGGAGATTTTTTGGGATCTCATGTGGTGGCAGGCAAGCACCTACATCACCCGTGGCAGGCCATTCTCCCTTTCATACCCAGATATCGATGTTACTAAGTATTCATTACTGACTGGTTCAGGGTTGATTTGGGGAGGTAGGTATCAGAGGTTTTTAGTGGTTAGCCAGCTTCATATCAGTCTTTTAGAGCTTTGGGTAATCTATCCGCTCTGAAAGCCTTCATACTAACCATTACAGAAGCCTGGTGCAGGTCCCAGTGGACAACACAACTGCCATGTGGTACTGCAAGAAGCATAATGTGGTTGTTTACTATGCCAGTGAGGCCCTATGCTTTTGGTGGTGGCTGAGATCTTTTTCATAGCTGGCCTCCTGGTGGTGGACTGGTGTTCTGAAAGCTAGTCTGGATGAGATGAGCCCATGTCAGCAGGGAAACTACATGTGGCATCTCTGTTCTGAGGTGGTACAGGGCATCTTCAATCAGTGGGGCATGTGGTGGTTGGGTAAGGTTTCCAGCATCAAGAACACAGTGTCAGAGCTTGTGGATACTAAAGCTTCCTTCAAAACGTTCTTTGGGAGAGGTATTCAGTCTTTGAAAGGGCAACAGGTCTTCTGTACACATTTTCACTGCTGTCTCCCTTGCCATGAGTTCTGAGAAAAGTCAGGGCAAACCAAGCTCAAGTCATCTTCATAGCCTTGGACTGAGTCAGGAGATAATGGTATCCAAAGCTCTCTGAGCTTGAGCATTTATCCTCCTGTCTGACTACCCCAGCAGAAGGACCTCCTGTCTCTACGGCAGGGGAGAGACCTACACCCTAAGCTCTGCAGAGCACACCTCCATGTGTGGAGATTGAGCAGCAACGGTTAGATTCTTTTGACTTGATTTCTGAAGTGATAGATGCCATTTTTACAGCCAGATGCCTGTCCACGACATCTATTTATGTTGGGAACTGGGAAACGTTTGTGAACTATTGCAGGATATTTCATCTCCATCTTCTGCAAGTAAACTCTGTGTTGTTGTTTGTTTTGTCATTAGCAAGTGCAGCCTTGCAATGGGCTAGGTTAAGTGTTACTTCTTGGCCCATTAGGCCTCTTATGTTTGTATGACCAACCCTTGCTTTGTAAATAACTGGCTGTGATGTGTTCTCTGTAGAGCATAATGCAGTGTTTTCCAAACTGGTTTTGCAACCCAGTGGTGGGTTGTCAGTTGATGTTTGGTGGATTGCAAAGGTCCAAGCATTAAATAAATTAGAAGCCTTTAAACTTTGTTCTATCTTGTCACATTTGCTGTGCTTCAAATACAAAGATTAAATGCCAGACAATGTCTTCTGACAAATTGCTGCTGTTTGTTTAACATGGGGAGTGGTGTTTAAGACCTCCTCTCACAGTGCATTCAGATAAAGAAAAGTAAAGTGAATTATGGGCAGTCTTGCTGAGGTACAGAGAGAATGAAAGGAATGGCTGTAGGATGTTATTTTTTTGTAACACAACAAAATGTAGATACCTGTCAAATGTAATCTGTATTCATGCAGCAGTTAGGAAATCTAAGCTAAAATGAAGCACATTTTATGTAATTCTAAAGTGTAATGGAAACAAACATTTAATAGGATCAAACAAATCAAATACTATTAGGTGAATATTCACTGAAAGCCAGTTTTCATACATCATTTGTACACAGTATACTTTCATTAATGAAACTGTATGTCTGTGCAAATTTAGTGGACTTTTTACTGGAAAAATGGGCTGTGTGTACATTACAGTACATTACCATGTAATGCTTTAGTTGCCTCGTGTCCATTAAAACTAGGAAAGGCTAAAAAAATCTGTCATTCTAAAAATCAGGTTGTGGTTCTAAAAAGTTTGAGAAGCACTGGCCTAATAGATATATTTAATCCAAAGCCAATCGTAATGCCTCAGTGAGACCTAAATTTAGTTCTGATGTGCATGCCATTTGAGCCTTTGCACAATTTTAAGCTATGACTTCTAACAATAAAGAGAGTGTTTCTTGTTGCCATCAATTCTGCGCACCGCATGAGTGAAGTAAAAGCATTTACTCTGGAACCTTCCCACAGCACTTTATTCCCTGACAAGTTGGTGCTGAGGGCTTGGGCTGCCTTGCTGCTAAAGGTGGTATGACCCTTCCACATCTGTCAGTTATTTTACTGACATGTTCCGCTCTCCTGCACCGTTTGAAAGATAAGGTTTGGCTCTAGTGGCATAAATCAAAGAGTGCTTTGAACTTCTACATTGACTGGTCAGAGACAATTGTGTGAATGATCCGCAGTTTGTTGGGTTTAGTGTTTTTTCAGATGGATAGTCCTCTGCATTAAAATCTGTTACATACTGGCTAGGAAGCCACCTCCAGATGGCCTCCGGGCCGATTCAGCCAGGGGCGAAGGCTGCTACAATGTCATTGGGAGGGGGTTTGCCTGATATTCACATCTACCATGCTGTGATATTGGCTTTGGTGCTCAGGAAATACTGCTGCCTAGTCAGGCAGGCCCAATATGTGGGCCCTTTTTCCCCGTTCAGTCCTGAAAGAATTCCTAACCTGAGTCCACTCCCCAGACTCTTCACCTTAGGATGTACTGCTGTGGTGTATATTCTAGAAGTGAGGAGTCTGCGAGTAGAAGTATATACCAGAAGTGCAAGTTAACTTTTCTTTCGTAACATTGTTTTTGGTGAATATTCTGTCTAACTGCAGATTACTCTCTGCTCTCCAGTTTTCCCGTTTTGTAGAGTTGATTCCTAAACATAACCATCCAAGTAAGATTTTGGCTAATTGCCACCTGCAATTTGTTCAAAGTGCTCCATGCTTAAAGTCGCAGAAGAGGAAAATTTAAGAAGCTGATGTCTGGACTCAGGAGTGTGGCTTATATGTTGCTGCTGCTCTTCTTCACAATTTCTGGGTGGTTTGAAGCCACTGCTGGGTCATGCAGCTCTTCATACCATAGGGAGCATTGCTGGAAAAATCTTAGGCTCTAATCTGGTGCCTGGAAATACTCTAATGGTCAGATATGTGCAGTTAGAGTATCTACATGAAAGAGTGTTACTGAAGATTAGTTACTTGTGTCATTGGAAGATAAAAGGGTAATGAGAATGTGTGAATAACCTGTGTCATCAAAGCCTGCTCACCTTAGGGATGGGTCCTTCTGTAGTCTATAGTTGTGTTCTTCAGATAGAATTTGCAGCTTGCCAAGAAAAGGGTAGCTTAATTCCATTGTTTTGCTCAATCTCATAACATTTGCTTGACATCTTGATTCTGACCCTGAATCTAAAAGGGAATCATGCAACCTCAACATTGAAGAAATGGTGCCTTTCTTTCGGTGTCACGATTCCTGGCGCTAAATTCTACATATTATCCCGAGTGGATAGGTACCTGTGACAATGTGACAAAGTATCTTTAATAATTTATTGATGATACAAATGCTGATGGTTGAAAAAAAATCGGGATAACAATATAAAACAGAGGCTTGCCCCAGATCTTTTTAAATACATTGAGTGGATTCATTTAGCGCACTCCAGTAATTGTGGAAATGCGAAGTGAATAAATTACTGCACTTTTCTGAGAACGCAGATGTTGAGTGATAAAAACACCATACCATTACTGAAATTCCCTTATAAGATTTCTCCACGAAAACGTTGCTTTAAGTCTTAAATAGGTGGTAATGTTGTCACTGCATGTTGATTGATTCACACATAAATACTTGAAAGATAGTCCCATGCGGCAACTTTGAGTATGTCTGGGGATTACCTTTGGATTTAACAGTTTACCACACTAGAGCCTAACTGCAGCGTTGAAAACAGATATGCTGGGTTTTAGCATTTTCACGTTTGCAGCTGTCTCTTTTTATAGACTTAGCACCATATTCAGAACTGCAATCTGGTTCACATAGTGTACCATAGGATACAGTCTGTGACTTGGGCACAGAATATAAGCAAAAAGGTAAATTGAACTTTTTTCTTCTATTTAACATACTAACAATAGGTTATCATCCATATGTAATGTATGGGGTAGAAAAACAGTACCCACATTGCATCCCAATGCATTGACACCATTTCTTTTGGTCCCGCTTGCCTGAATTTTTAACATAGAACACCTTGAAGTGTGTATTTGAGATGCTTTTCAATTTGAGATCAGTAGAGGATGCCTTTTCATAAGTTCATTTTGTGGTTTTATTTCTGTACTTCTACTGAAATTACAGTTCGCAGGAACCTGAAAGAAAGCAGATTTACAGTTCCAAAGAGTTGATTGACAGCATAAACCCGGATTAGGAAAGGTTTTCAAAAGCTGAATTGAAATCCTTCTCAAAGCTGTGTAATATGGTATTAGGCATAACTTTCGCAGATGCAGGAGAAAGCTTTCACTGTGACATGCAGATGCACTTCCTAAAATAAATGCCTAAAAGACATTTTTGTTGCAAAATGACAGGAAAAATGCTCCTATTCGAGTGCACCTGATGTAGTGAATCTGGTGATTCCATGAAGAAACGGCAGTACTATATTACCTTTGCTTTCTTTATACAGTTGTAGCTTTCATCCTCCTCTTCTTTAGGGCAGTTATAAGGATACAACATTCAAAATATGTGTGAATAAAACCACAGTAATTACTAAACTGTAGCAACACACTAAATGGGTCTGAACAAGAGTAGGAAAATGTCTCTTTAAATTGGTCTGATAGCGCAACACTAAAGACTTTTAAAAACAAGCAGATAAAATATGAATGAGTTCTAAGCTGCTAAAATCCTGAACACAAACAGCAAGACCATGACTTCTATAGCATTTAGCTACTCTCAGGTCAAGTTGAAAAGACAAAACTCAGCAGAACCTTCTAAGTCTGATTTTAGCATACACTAGAATACAAGCGATCTGATGCCCCCCAACCTAGCACAGTAACAGTGACCAGTGGTCCAGGAGAAGTAAGGACAGACATTTTTTATGAAGCCCAAACACAACAATGCAGGTAATGCAACAGGCCATTTACAACTTACCTGAACCTAGTGAGTACTAAAGTTTAAGTAAGTATACATCCTAAACTGTGAACTCACTGTGCTATGCTTTCATGCTTAGAAAGAGAACAAGTATTTGCAATGCAATAGGTATTGCATTTGCTTGAGTTACAGCTATTGGCGTTGCAAATGCATAATTGGACTTTTTTGCCACATAAATTGGTGAACCCTGCTGCATAATTTGGTCCACTTTGCCACATAATACCAGTGGCCCTGCATATAACTAAACCACTTCCATTTACTGCAGTTTTGCCCCGATGACCTTGAACATTTCATAGATTGTTTTTAGCACAGTTTTCTTGTCATTTATTTTTAATGTGGGTAATATGTGAGGGACCGTTACTGACATTTTCAGAGAAATGTTGTGTTTGTTTCATACAGCATCCGTAAAAAAAGATTCTTTAAGACCAAAACAGGACATCACATATGAGAAATGGGAGGGTGTCACAGAAGTTATTTGCAATAGTATTAGTGAGCTGCTGTTGTGTTACAAGTATTGAAAACACACAACTGTCCAAAGAGGGCGAGAAAGAGCTGGAACTAGATCCTAAGTTCAAATCTGTTACAAACAAAGGGCCCCCAAAATACATTTAGCCCAGGGCCCCCAAAATACTTGAGATGCCCCATGGCAGAACTGGGGCAAAAGTATACTAAATGTGGTTGCACAAGTTGGTAAGTGGACTTGGCTGCAGTTGTCAGTAGCTGGGAGAGTATACCTTTATGAAGATGGTTCTTCGCCTGAAAAGCATTCACTAAAGAGTTTACAACAGATGTGGAGCTTTCCATGAGGCAAAATTGAGTCATGATGGCTGACATCTCCTCGCTCTGTTACTAAGAAGAAGTTGGAACTGAAGGGGTCACTTTTAATCTACGTGACAAGCGCTAATCTGTGTAAACACACTTTGTCATACCATGATTGCAGTGGCTGAAACATACTAATATATGGTGAGCAGGGAGCACAGGAGGGGCTTAAGAGGCAGTGAAGAGAGAGAGGAATGCAGATTTGTAGGTGTAGTAAGTGGGATAAAGCACATTACTTTGTGAAATGACCAATATTTTTTAAGTCTTTCCAAACAGAGAGAGGGTGAGTGTGTGGACGCGTTTTTCCTGTGTGTAAAAATTCCTGGTTAAATCCGACAGACACAGCACCATACCCAATGTAAAGCACCTTTCGATGCCACAAAGGATGACAGGGTATACATTTCAAAGCAATTTCAAGCTTGGCATCTATGTGAATTCTTGGTGCTGGATGACTTATGGCTTAAAATCTTCTGAAAAATCACAGCAGTTATTTTGCAGTTTTATATAGGGCTAACTCGACCAGCAGGCTTCAAATCTCTTTACAGGAGGACCAATTATATTACACAAGTGCAGATTCATTTTTTGGAGTGCACTGGGGGATTAAGTGAATTGCCCAGAATCACTGAATGGTGAACCAGTGCCGATACTCGAACCTTGTTCCCCAGTTACAAAGGGAGCAGCTTTGGTGCTACGCCATATATGAGACAACTGTTTACGGAGAGTGTTAATTACAGTGGGAACAGTTTGGATAGCATGGACCAAAAAAAAAAAAAAAAGATTAAGTAACGCATGTGAAATGTAATCAGGAAGAACATGGTTACTTTAACGTTTTTACACTTGTGCTGGCTATAAAATCCTGCAACATTTACCGTTCTAATGTGCATGAATAAGGGAAAGGGTTCAGTACCCCAGGCTGACCCTAGGTGTCTCTTGCAACCTCTTTTGGCTACATATGGTAGTACACCCTACAATTTTGAATTCCACACATCCTCAGTGACTTCCAGGCACCATGCTGAAAAATTAAATGCAGCACCCATGTTCTGAAAAGATATATGCTGTGCATTCAGGTTATGAGGTAGGGGAGACAAGAGTTATATGCTGGCTGAAAAAAAATAAGGAGCAACATCCTGGAAAAAGCAAACACTCAGAGAATGCTAGATTAAGTATACCATGTGGAATGTAAGGAGGAACAACATGGTTACGTTAGCTAAGAGTAAGAATACTCTGCAAATGGAAAGGGAAGCTTCACCGAACAACAGCAGGAAACCAAGAAACAAAATCCCCCAAAGAACAGATAAACACGACAAAGTGTAGTTATGCAGTAGTTAGTCTCTGCTCCCAAAGAGAAAAAGGAGGGACAAAGAGGCATGACTGACCACTAACACTGAAACAAACAAATGAAATGGCTTTAATCCCACAGAAGTACAGTATACTAAAAGTATACAAGAGGCCTTACACTCTCGACCTAAACATGAAAGGGAAAGACAAGAAAGGAAAGGTAACAGATGCAGGAAGGTCCCATACATATCCTCAACAGAAAACTGAAATGAAATGAAAGCATAAAAAATAATAACCCTCCCTAGTAATACTGGCACAACAAGAACATGCTACTCCCATTACAAAATCTTTAAATTGTGCAGGTAGCAACACTTTTCATGTGATATTCCGAGAATGATAAGGAATCGGAAAATAAGGTGGTCACACGTTGCTGCAGCAGATATAGATTTTGCAAACACATCTTGAACAAGATCGTCATTAACATAGTTTTTTTTTATTTTTATTTTTATTTTATTTTTATTTTTACATTTGCCAAAATATTCAAAATCACAGCTCCTAAAATCGGGATCAATCATTCCCGAATTTTCATCATGACGATTACATTAGTTTGGGCTTCTCCTTTAAGTTTTGCAGGGCGCTATACACTCCACCATGGCACATTGGGTAACGTTTTCTCCACGTTCCTAATTTTATACACCCTGGGATTCTCATTTCTCACAAAATTAGGATCGGGGGGCTTTCCCAAAATCCTCAAAATTCAACTTGTGCTCTTTTTAAGTTATTGAGGACCTAAGTGTGGTCTGTTTGAGCTGACCAGTCTTCCTCTTCACCCTGTACGTATCATGCAATGAAATGGTACGCAGTGGTCCGTAAAGTTAGTCAGGATTCAAGAAAGTGGGTGGTCCCTTATCCTTAAGTAGCTCAGAAGGTGTAAATTATGTGGTGAACCAGGATTAGAGCTCTTGATTACACTCTGAACTGAGCAGCAGACGTGTTCCTTATGTCCTCTAGGATTCTAAGCAAAAGGAGCATGATGCTAGGCCCTGCTGACTGACTGATGCTGCAATATCGGCCTCCGGTAACAAAAGCAGTAGTGCTTCACACTTGCAGCCTCCCATCCCCCGGGGAGCTGGTCCAACAAAATTGCCAGGTATGCTTTGAGTTCCCAGTCAGGCTCTGGTTATGCATGCAAGACACTCACAATTAACTAGTGCTGCTCATCACAATTCTCTTTGAATTAATCAAAATTCAAAGGCTTGTGGTTGTGTGTGACAGGTCCTGACCACAGCCAGTAAATTTCTCTTTGCTTTAGGGGAAGTACTGGTATGTCTACTTACCATTCAGAGCCGGGCAAACAGACTGTATTCCACGAAAATCCAGTGATCGTACTCACAAGTGCTCAATTTGTGCTGGTGTTTTCCAGTGCTCAGGACTAGCACTTATTTGTAACCATGCCCCGTATATATGAGAAACCACCACATGGTGGTGCTGTGTGTGTATTTTTAAGCAGTGTTCATAAGTGGAGCATTAAACTATTTAATATAGGTTTACAAAATGATAGAACCTGAGCTTGAGCCTGCAGTTAAAGTGTTGTGGGCTGTGCCAGCTGCAGTGGACTAGTGAGTAACACCTTGCGCCCTGGGGTTTAATTTTTTTTACAAATTAAGCGCTGGTAGTCACAGTGACTTTGTTTTAGAAATGTAACATAAATTGTCAAACACAGGAATTTAAGTGGGTGTTCTTCAACCTTTATCCCACAAGAGCTCGCACAAGAAACCTGATTTAGTATTTTATAAGGTTTTATTAGAAACATTTTTCTAGCTCATAGTTTGCTCAAAAATATTGCATCTGATATCAAAGGTTGTGTGGCTGTTATAAATAAAGAGTAATTCAAATCAGACAGCAGATTGCCATCACAAGAGAGGCATCACATTTGTCACATAACTGAAAGCCGCAGGCAGGAGGGCACCTGCAAGGACGACTTCTGTATGAGAATCCTCTATTCTCAGTCCTCACATTTACCCCAGCCACAAAGTTTCCTAGAAGTCAACAAACATTGGCAAAGCCAATAGGTCTCACCTAGGGTAGAGCTATTGGCTTTGCTAATGTGTTTTAGCAATGTTGTTGACCAGCGTGGCTGCTGTTCAGCATGGCTAAAAGTTATTGGTATAGAGGAGAGTCATGTGGAGTGTTGTTGAGTGGAATGACGAAGACTGTACTAGAGTGTTGTGGAGTGGCAGTGTGTGTTGTGTATTGGAGTGGCATACATTTGGAATCGCGTAAAATGGCATACACTGGAGTGAAATAGAGTAGAGTGTACTGGTGTGGAGTGTATTGGCATTTAGATTTGCAAAGTATAGTGGCATAGAGAGCAGTGCCATTGAATTCAGCAGCATACAATGCAGTGGTACAGAGTGGAGTGGCTTAGAGTTGAGTGATGCACAGGGCAGTGTTGCAAATTAGAGTAGAGCGGCAATAAGTGTAGTGGCATACAGTGGTGTAGGTTAGAGTTGCATTGAGTGGTGCAGAGTAGAGTATAGTGCCATGGAATGCAGTGGCATAGAGTGCAGCGGCATAGAGTAGAGTAGTGCAGAGTAGAGTGCCAGAATGCCGTGTTGTGGAGTGGCATATAGAGCAGTAGAGTATAGTGATGCAGAGTAGCATGCAGTGACAGAGTGCAGTTGTTTAGAGTGCAGTGGTTAAGAGTGTAGTGGCGTAGAGTGAATTGGTGAAGAGTGCAGTGGCATAGAGTAGATTGGTTCAGAGTAGAGTGAAGTGGCATAGAGTGGAGTGGGACAGGGTAGAGCGCAGTTACTTACAGTGGCATACAGTGGATTGGCATAGGGTGCAGGGGCATAGAGTTGAGTGATGAGTAAAGTGTATTGGCGTAGATTATATTGTCATTGCGTGCAGTGGCGTAGCGTGCAGTGTTGCAGAGTGGCGTAGAGCACAGTGGCTTATAATTGATTTGTATAGAGTAGGTTGGTGTGGCTAAGACTGGAGTGCAGTGGCAAAGAGTGCAGTGGTGCACAGTAGATTGGTGAAGAATGCATTGGCATAGAATAGAGTGGTACAGGGTAGTGTAGAGAGGCGTAGTGTTAAGTGGTGTGGAGTGGTGCAGGGTGCAGTGGCGTGGAGTGTTGCAGAGTAGAGTAGTGTAGAGTAGAGTCAAGTATTTTTGGTGTGGTAGCACAGTGCCATTACGGACAACACATTTTCAATTGAAATGACCATTACATTTTCACAGACATGCAATTTTACTAATAAAACTATACAGTTCACAGACAAAAATGTGTGGAAATTGCATCACCTATTTTAATGATTTGTTTGGATCATAATTAAATATTTATTTTCAACACACTTCAGAAATAACAACAGAAAATGTGCTTCATTTGTGGGTTCATTATTCTGATATATTCTGAAATACTCACACAGTTGATTTAAATGTTGTCGTGCGCTAGAAAAAAACCTCTTTTCACCCCCATTATTCAGCAAGATTGTCACAAAATGCCTCTCACTTTGAAGTCAGAGAAAGAAAAGTAAACAAGCGCCTTTGGAAGACAGCGCCTGACATTTGACCTCGGTCTTTAAATGCACAGCAGATGTGGCAAGATATGAACAAGATTTAAAGGCCTGTTAACAGAAGCAAGTTTGTGGAAGAATACAGAAAACATGGGTTAGGCAACCCGAGGGACGAACTGAACCTCGAGAGCCTAAAGTAAATAAAGCTAGCAAATAAAAAGCCAGCAAGAGTGAGTTACAAACCACAAAGCCAATGGTAATCAACAAGTGGAATGCATTTCTAGGTCAACTTTCTGAAAGTCCCCACGATGTCTTTAGCAAACCAGACAGCTGAGCTGTCTGGTAGGCTGTGACCTAAAAATGCTCCCCTCTCTCCTAAAGAGAGCCAAAAAGCTCTTTTTATAGTGATACTTATCGCCATTAAGATAAACTGTCTTCATGAATAGTGATGTAACATGGGATGAAACTAATGGAAATTCTTCCACCATTTACACACGCAGTTCAGCTAGTTCTACATTAAATCACTTACATGAATATAATAATATGTGAACATATAAACTAAAGGCATGCTTTCAGACTTAATTTAACATATTGTCAAGTAATAAACCTTAAAGCAGCAGTAAGTCCATGGTTGCAAATGATAAACAATATAAGTGGCCTGTAAGAAATAGATGGAAGGTTGACGGACAGGTGCACAATATGGCGGGAACCTGCCAAGCAGCTAGAACTCATACATGGAATCCTTTTTAGTATTCTACAAATGTCAGCTTGACTCTGCTGGTAAAGTCGCTGCAGTGGTGATCGCAGCACTGTCTAGATACCACTTCATAAAATAGCGAGAGCCTATGTAGAATCATGAACAATAGCCCATGTTGAAAATTTACTGTGACTGGGCTCCTCTCCTTGCATACCTTCCCCCATATCTCTTACCAGAGCATGGTAAAGCTCTCTGCCGAAAAATCAAGAATGCTAGGAAGGATGCACTCCGGGGGCGCATCAACTCCTCCGCACACAACTCTAAGGAACTCTGCTAGGTCGTCAATGGGTTCGCAGACTCCCACCTCCAAAGCCACCAGCATCCCCCGTCACAGGACCTCTGCGACAAACTCGCCACCTTTTTCCACCTCAAGATCCAGGACATCTACAACAGATTCCTCCTGGAAAATTCTGGCACCAGAACCTGTGACCGAGCCTTCCCTCACCCCCCACCCCACCCTCAAAACCCACCCAGACCATCCACAGCCGGTCCACGCTCTACACAGAGGAAACATTCAGCATAATGAACAGCACCCACTCCGGAGCCCCCACGGACACCTGCCCGCACCATATATACATCAGATTCAGCGCATCCATCTCCCCGAGCTCCGGAACACAATCAACTGCTCTATCAACACTGGCACCTTTCCCGAGGACTGGAAACATGCTGAAATACGCCCTTTCCTGAAGAAACCTTCGGCCGACCCATCAGAACTAAAGAATTTCCAACCCACCTCGCGCTGCTACCCGACCTTGCCAAAGTACTGGAGAAAGCAATCAAGGTACAACTAAGGAATTTCATCGAGGCCAACAACTCCCTGGACAGCTCCCAGTATGGCTTCCACAGCACGGAGACAGCCCTCCTGGCAGCCACCGGTGAAATCCGATTCCTCATAGACCGCAGCCACACCGCAGCGCTGATACGCCTCAACCTCTCAGCAGCTTTCGACACGGTCTCCCAAAGCACCCTGCGCACCATACTCCACGACATAGGAATCCGCGGAAGAGCCCTGGAATGGATCCACTCCTTCCTCTGCAGGAGGAGGCAGAAGGCCAGACTCCCACCCTACACATCCAGATCCACAGAAGTCAACTGCGGAGTCTCCCAAGGAGCCTCACTGAGCCCCACGCTGTTCTACGTATGCATAGCCCCTCTCACAGCCATCGTCAGAAGCCACTGTATGAACATCGTGTCATATGCCGATGACACCCAACTCATCATTTCCCTCACCGAAGACCCGGACACTGCCAAAAGGAACTCCCACTCAGGAATGGAAGTCGTTGCCACCTGAATGAGAGAAAGCTGCTCCGGATTATTCAGCCACCTTTAATACTGTAGATCATCAACCCCTGACAAAAAACTCTGAAAATTGCACCATGTTAGAACTGGTATATCCTATGGACATCGTAATACGGCTGACAGGATATCTGTCACGTTCGTGACTGAGTAACCCGTCCGCCAAACTCTAAATCAGGCCCAAAGTTTCCATCCTAAAGGACGTAATGTGCCTTCCCTCCTGCGTCATTGTCATCCTGAAAACCAACAGCAGGTATGTATATATGTAAACATGAATGCATGGATAGATGTATTATTTGTTTTAGGGAGCCGTCCTAGCCAAAAGGCAGCAGAATGGAATGCATGCCGAATTATTTAAAATGCTATAAGAGTGAAATTATGTCATTAGCTGACAAAAATAATATTTATTTTATAAGGTTGGTGTAAATCAAAAAACAAAGAGATCATCAAGCACGAAGCCCTGAAGTATAGGAAACGCCTGTTGATGATCCTTATCATGCTCTTTGAACAAGAGTTGAAGTAGCATTTTACCATCAGTTAGAATTCATCCAATATTTTCTTTTGAACTCTAAAAAAATAAAAATAAATATGAAAACCCACCTTTTTAGGGAGCCTCCACCAATTAATATTACTATTGAGGATTCAATCTCCTTCATCCTCACTACTGTATTCCATCAGTTTTTCTCTTCCATATTTTCCACAACTGCTATTCTCTAGAACAGTTATAATTGCTTATTTCCATGTCTCTAATGCTTTCCAGCTAAATTTGTACTTAAAATTACCTACATAGTTATACATAATTTAGCTTTTATTTCATTTTTTGCATTTCTTAGTTTCTGCTGTCTTACTATCAAGCAATTGAAGAGAATATTGTTTTTTCTTCTACCCAACTACTGCGCAAGCAAGCGGCTTTGCAACAAGATGATATTCCCCCCCCCCCGACACAAAGATGACTCTTCACCTGACTTTGGTTGTGGCCTCAGGCTAAAAGCGATCTTGAAATGTCTCCACCTTATAGTACGAGATTGTCAGTATTTTATGTGTCATACCCATGTTGCTCCTGGAATTGTAGGAGTCCATAAGATTAGAGAATGCTTAGCAACCAACAAATAAAATAGCAGAGCTTGAATCTGTATCCACTCAAATAAGCTAAAAGATAAATATATGCTCTTCGTGGCTAGTAAAGAACTTGATACTGTTTAGGTTTATGGAAATCTTCAAGCTTGGCAGCTTTTTGGGTTGTTTGATTCTTGCCACTTGTTTCGTTTTGTACCTGTATGCAAAGAAATGATGGGAGGGGGCAGAAATTGGGTTGTCTTACAAAGAATCGGTCCAAAAACAAATTCTGCAAGCCTCACGTTGGTGCTTCTTAGAGTTCCTTTGAGCAGATGAAGTGGCCATTTTGAGAATTTGGTATCAGGCTACATAAACATTTTACTGGTGCATCAATTGAGCTGTTCATTTTCGCACTGTTTGCCCGCTCATTTAATGAGGGATGGGTTAATTCCAGCCCATACTGCATTCGGACGTTTGCACTACTGTCACAAATAGGACAATTAAACATTTTTAGTTTTACTATGCTTACATAAAGAGAAATGGAACAAGTTCATTATTTCCACTGTAAAAAAAAATAAGATGACATAGTTTACAAAATCAGTTTGCTTTAGTTCTCACTATTAATGGTGCATAAAAAGGCAAAATAAATTGTTTTTCAACAAATATTAGCCACTTATCCGTTTAGTTTCTTATGAGTACATGTTTATCTGTGGCTGTTTCTAATTCTTATCTAATAAACCATTTGTTTCATATTTCCGTGAAAAAGGTTTTGAGCCATAGCTCTATATTGCAAAGCCCTGTATACGTGCTTGTTCAACAGTGTTCGCATCTCTGGCTATTTACCCCGTATTGACCTATCATGTCCTATAATTATTGCTCTGCCTTATGCCCTGCAACCAGTTGTCTTTTGCTAAGAAGAGTAAACAGGATGCCCTGTCTGTAAGAGGTGGTTAATGATTTCCTAGAATCGGAAAGAAGAAGCACGAATAACCATGAACTCTTGACACTCAACTTTAAGTAGATCTCTATAGTTAAGAGAAATATCAACGGCATTGGTAATTAGGCCTTTTTGTGCTGTGCCTGGTGGTAGTTAGTGAAAGCCTTCTGTCTAATCCCATAGACAGTACTGGACGTTCTTCACGGGTTTAATTATACATTTAAACCTGTGGTTAATGTAAATTGTGTATTCTGAGAGTAAAAATCCTGAAAGTAGGGGAGCGTCCCCGGAACAGCTTTCTGTACATTCCAGTAGCACAATTGGCATCCCTAGTCTACACATTGGATTGAAGAATACGGTACAATGCAATGACAGTCCTCCATCCATTAATGGAAATTAGTTTACACTTTAGATAAGAAAAAAATATATTCTTTTAACATACGCTCTATGCCTTTCGCACTCTATTGTAATTGGTATAAGAACAGCCCGATTAATAAAATGGTGAACAGTTAATAAGTGTTATTTTTGTGACTACTACATTGTAGGCAACACACCTGAGTAGGCATAACATCTGAGTGCGCATAAATTAGAAATAATCAGCAACCCATTCTTAGAGTGATGCGCCCTCATAGTGCATTGAAATAAACCCTAAATACCAACAATGTGAACTTGAAACATATGAAAATGTTTGTTGTCTTTAAACAACACTTGCATTTTTGTGTAGTGTTTATCATTCAAATATATTACCCAATTATGCTTTTTTCATGTGTTGAACATTTAACTACCTTGTTTAATTTCAGGCGCTCAGAGGTTAAGGTTCTTTTGTGTGACATGAGCTGTTTGTGGAAGCGTTAGGATTTGTCTCAGGCTGAGGCCTGTGCTTAGATATAAGGCTAGAGTTAGGTGGGTCAAATCACAGTGTTATGCTTAGTGGTTTAGGGTTAGACTTATTGTGAGGACAATGATTATGCTTAAAATTAGAGCGGGCATGATATTAAGGTTCACAGGTTCTTTTTTTAGGGCTGACTTCACAGTGGCGCTATGTATGACATATTGTTATCAGTTCTTTAAAATATGCATAGTAGGTATTTGTTCTGCTTAAAAGGAGTATTATTCACTCACCTCATGATATTGGCTGTCATGATTCTCGCCTTATGTGACTTGCTTGCTCTGAAATGTATGATGGACTGTTTTGCATTTTAAAAGTACACAGAATCGCCACACATTATGTACTTTGTCATGCATGCATCATATTCAGAAAGCATATCATTTTGCTATGTATTTGCACTGCAGCAGCTTGATTTTCTTTTCCCATTGTTTCATGAAAACTCATTTTTTTCTGCTTACACACTGTATATGCACTGATAAACAAGCTTTGGCAAAGCCTGTGAGCATAACTTTAATATACCAGCACAGGCATGTACACATGCTATTTGTATACTTTTACACATTCAAGCCCGAGCTATTGGCTTTGGCAATGCCTGTTATGTATTCCAGGTTATATTGTCAGGATTACAGTAATAGCATCTCTCATCATGTTTCAAATGAATAGTGTTATATTGCTGTCACTTGGATTATTTACACTTTAATGCCAAAATAATCTGTCCTACAATCGCTTGCAAACAACTGGAGAGCAAATGGAGAATAAGCCAGGATAATGCAGACAGGAGCATGTTCTAATCCACGCAATGACGCTATCACCAAAAGATCCAGACAACCAAACACGCTGCTCAGGCAGCTTGCATCAATGCCAGCAACAATAGAAAAAAGAAATATTTGCCATTGTGAATGATTTCACCTCACTAGCGGCTGGCTCCACCTCGATCACCCCCTTGCAGGACCTCCGCAATGATCTTTCTCAATTATTCAGCAACAAAATCACCATTGTTTACAGCAACCTCAACCAGACCAGACATACCTCACTATACACCTCTCGATCTTATTGAAAGAACCAATGTTTATCACATGGCCTGTCATCACCACAGAAGAAATGGCCGCCACCATGAAGTCCATCCATTCAGGCCCCATTGGACCTTTGGCCCCATCATGCCTACTCCAGAAGACTGCAACTCATCAGCGCCATACTCAGAACCATTCTGAATGCCTCAATGTCTTCCACGGCCTTCTCATATGCTTGGAAACATGCAACAGTACCCTTTTTGGTAAACAAAAACTCTCTACAGACCCTTCATCCCCCAGTCAAGGTCTTGGAATAAGTCATTAGCCGACACCTCACCGAAATCTCGACCACCAACTCCTTGACACCACGAAGTCTGGTTTCAGATGCAACCACAGCATGGAAACTGCACATATCGCCCTCACAGATGACATATGTATGACTGAAGAGAGCACACACATTTGACCCTCCTCCAGGAGGACCTCTCCACAGCATTGGACACCGTTTCCCACCCCACCCTCATCCAACACCTACACAGCATTGGAATCCAAGGACTACGTAGAAGTGAAGAATGTCTTTTTAGGATTTTGGTGTTAAGCAAGATGTTTTGATTTTACTAATATCTTATGTCTAATATACCGATAGGGGCTTTCAACCAGCCCTCTTAATTCACTGGTCTTTTATTTTTCTTCCGTCCACTGCTGCATATGTTACCAGGATTGGTTCGGCCCACTTCAGCCACTAGGTAATTTTACTTTGAGTGATGCCATTCTGCCCTTTCTAATGGAGCACATCTAAATGCTAGGGACTACTATGGCAGTGTGTGCTTTTTGAGACCAAACAATTATTGCTTTTAGCCAATTTTATTTTATATTGTTGCAGGCACAAAAGCTTTCCCAACAACAACATTTATTTTTATAAGTAATTACAAAATAAAACGAGCATTATCAAAGCCATGAGTCTTGTGGCCAGCACCAGATAATTTGGCTTTCCATTTCGTGTTGGAGAATAGTATTCAAGGTATAGACAGTAAAGTACTGTGCGCTCTTAAAGCAGTATAAAAACAAGATATTTGTGTAAACAGCCCTAATGAGATTCCTTTTCTTTAACACATTTCTCATTTTGCAGAATAATTATTGAAAAAGTTCTATTGCAGAATGTAATTTTTTTTGAAGACCTTATCTGTTTGGGATCAGCTGATGTTGTTTTCGTCTATTCATATTATATAAAGGGAGAATATTTAAGTTATTTGATCTGGCTTGTTTGTTTCATTGGTTAGAAATTGTGAAAATCTATGTTTTTGGGCTCTGTTCTTTGGACATTCCTTTGATCTTCAACTCTTACTTGTGTTCAATTCAGTCGTTGACCCTATGGAGGGTTTGTGCACTATATACTAAGCTATCCGAATTTGTTTACTCCATATGTTATGTAGGGCCTTCCACATTGTAATATTTAGAGTTTAACCACATATATTGTGACAAAGCTATTACAATTTAGTTCATTTATTGAAGAATTCATTGTTCATACACATACACCCCCACACATACACCCCAGCAACCCCCCCAAAAAAAACACTCATGAACTGAGGTGTTCTGGTCTGTAACCATTTTTGGAGGCCACAGGCTCCGCAGAAACACAATGGAGCCCATACTCCATGGATTTGGCACCAAGACCACTGACTGAGATACTGGTTGGGTTCCATTTCATAGTTCATGGTGCTGGTACAGAAGCCTCAGATTATGGGCTCCATTTTGTATCTTTCATCTCTGCAGCCTCAACAACTATTGAGACATTGAGGCCCATAGTTATACTTTTTTTGTGCCTCATTTGCGTCATTGTTTGACCCAAAAGCAGCACAAACTTACAAAATATAACTGTATAACATTGGCGACTTAGGTATGCACCAATTTTATTTTAAGGGGGCTCTTCAGACTGAACTCAACTTTTTTTGAGCACAGAGTCTGCGGTTTCTCTCACAAGACTTCGAACTTTGAAAGTCTAGCAGCAAGGTTTGGACTTCCTCTGTTGTCCGCAGACCTTCTGTCAAGTCTGTGGTGTATTTAACAGGTATTCTGAGCTCCTCATTGGCTAAAACTTCAGGTAATCTTGAGCAGCATGAAAAATATATTTTGCTTAGCAACAGGAGTCATAGCTATGATTTTGTGAAGAGCATGCACCTGAACAAGTCATACTGCTGCTCATGGCTCTCTTTCAAACAAACGTTGCTGAGAGAGGACCATCCTCTGCTCCTCCACAGGAGAATGAAGAATTATATGCCTTTCAGAGACCAAAGAGGTTTAGAAAAACACCAAAGATGTTAACATAGGGGATGTGTTCACACCTCCGCCAGAGAAAAATATGATGATATGCAAGCTTTGTGATTGGAAATTCGAAAGCGGCAGAAAGGACCCTACTTCTATGGGAAAAAGATACAGCAAGAGAAGGATACTACCCTGAATGTTCCCAAGCGAAGCAGAAAACTGAAGAACTCAGTCCCCACCTGAGCACCAGAAGTTGGTTTTGCACTCCATTTACTACATGGAGTGCCAGGCCAACATCTTGTGCATGCAGAAGGATTCCACGTTTGGGAATCAAGTGATGGAATTCATTACACTAAATTCCATTTGTTAAAACAAGTTATAAGTGGCAATTCTCATTAAAGTTAAAAAAAAAGTCCAAAACACAAAATCAATATCCCTGCACCAAATAATTGTTCTTTTGAAAACCACAAAAATGGCAAAAAAGAAATAAGAGCTTGACTTAATTAACAGGGCTGCTTGTGGCTAACACGCATACTTGATTTCATTCTTCCAACAACTGCTGCTATGTGCAGTACAGAATGGTTCATACTAGGAAATGCAGTACCTCATAAAAATGCCGATAAAATCACTTAAAAACAATGTTAAGCCATACAATTCATAGTTTTGGTATGCAGTATACAACACACAACATGCTCTTCCCACATATCTCCTTAAGTTGATATATTTTTTACACCGCAGTATAGAACGAGATTTCTTGTCATTCTCAAATGCAAGCTGTTTAAAGCATGTTAGGAAAATGTATTACCATAATATAGCAGCAGCAAAGCTCTGATGGCCATCTTAGTTCTGGACAAATTTGAAACCAGGCTGGTGATTTGCAGAGCTTCGTATCATGGTTAATGCAGGAACAAGTAATAGTTATTTTTAAGGGAGAACAAATACAGATGTAGGTAACGAGCTACCGTTTTAACGGCTGTTTATAACCGATACATCTTACCGGAAGCAGTGTACCTGTAACTGTTCCAAACGGATCAAATCAATGAAAGCAAATGTCCTGTTTCCAGAGATGCCACATGCTCTGTTTCAAAATCTGCTGCCGTAATATACCCCCAATTGCCGTTCTACAAGTCAATCAAAATACCTATGTCTGAATCCAGTTGGGGAGCAGGTTAGCTACCTACGAATAAACATCATCATAAGCTCGATAGGGTTAGATGCTTTTTTGGCTTTCTGTACGACTATTTTGATCTCTGTTTTTTTCTGCTTATCGTCTGTATCTTTTTCATTTCAATGAATGTGCTTGTTCCCATGTCTCCCAGCGTTATTTGTATCCCTTGTGCTTGTCTGTGATTCTGCCTACTGATCGCAGACTGTGTTTAGTCTTCTTACTCTGTCTTCGTGTCTCTTACCTGTGCTCTTTGGCTGTCTTTATCTTACTCTCTGCTTGTCTGTTGTCCCAAGTTTGTCTGCTATCTGTACGTGCTTTCACATTGCAGACCTTATGTCTTTTCCCTGCCCCTACACTTTATCTTTTCCTGCATTATCCTCTTATCCTTTCATTTCCTTGGTCTTCTCTGTGCCTCTTCCCTTGTTCTGCCTGTTTTCTCCCTGGTATCTTCTTTCCCTCTTCTGACTCTGCATGTGTGTCTCTCCTCGTTCTTTACCCCTTGCCTGTGGCTTCAGTCAGCCTCTCTTCCCCTTAGCTTTGTCTGTCTTTTCTTCCTGTTCCATACTTCAGCCGCCCCTCGCTCTGATTTTTCTATATTGGAGTTTTGGATACACATCATTTTAATCACTAAAGTGTCTTCTGACTTAAAATGAGAGACACATAGCACCCATTTACACCTCTTTATATGGGATTATGGAAGTAAGAGACAGTGCTGATTGAAAACACAAATGGAGACACTAGCTCTTCCACCAATGTTGAGGGTTGTAACCTGAGTTAAAGGCAGTGACTAAATATTGGTGTAACAGTATGACGCTAGAGTTATTGACTAAAATGAGAAAAAGAAGTGCTGATTCAATTCAGATCGTCCTTTTGGTTGTCGATATTCAGTTTTGTTATTATGGTATAGAATCAGTTTACATACTTACCTACTTCCAGTTTACAGGTAATTGTCTCAAAGCGAAATACTTTCCCCTTAAGGAATTAAACAATACAGTAAGGTATAGGCTGAAGTACTTAGTTTCATACCTTGCCTTTTATTAGAGTTAATTCTTAACCCTATTTGCCACACAGCCATTATGCAGTTGTCTGTGCAGTTAGTCTGTGCCCCTCACAAAGGTACCAGTGACGTATATATTTAAGTAACATTTCTCCCGAAGAATAGTCACTTGCGATACAGGTTTTCGACTGGATACGGCTGATCTGAGACTCTTTATAAGTGGATCAAGCTTGTAAATGTGACTCATTGTAGATCCCCGTGTGCCTGTGAGGATCTAGATGTTGTTCGGCTTGCAGTAAGAGGTGTACACGTTTCCGCTAACAAACCCTTTGGGACGGCAATATGCCTCATTAAGAATTCCTAATGATATAGCGAAAAATATATAGAGAAAAGGCTGACTGTGGCAGCACAATTCACTAACAGTGCGTTATCTGCAGTCTCATGATTAGTGGTTGTAGAGCTGATGGGCTTCGTTGTTCTCTACACGCTCGGCAGTGCACGTTGTGAACAGGAAGGATGGCTCATTATTGTAGAGGTTACAGACACGATAAGAGCAGGTTGTGTGTTATTAAAAAATAAGCTTTATTTCCACAACTCCCCTGAGAAGCTTGTCTCATTCCAGCCCAGCTCCAACTCTTCATTTTCAAATCACAATAACTCCAGTGACATGCATTCCATACTCCTGTTACAGAACACTGCCCAGCTCTCACTAATACATAAGCACACCCTTGTCAAGGCCTAAATCATAACATATCTCGTCACTTATAATAATCTTTACAAAAGAAAAAAATATCAATATATAAATAACCATCAAAATAAGTCCAACGCAACAGTACAAAATTCTATACCAACAAAGTGTATATGTGTTCGATGGCATGTGTAGCTGCAGATACACATGCTGTGCATTATCCTGCCATCTAGTGTTGGGCTCTGAGTGTTAAAAGTTGTTTTTCTTCGAAGAAGTGTTTTCGAGTCATGGGATCGAGTGGTGACTCCTGTTCGGTTCCATTGCGCATGGGCATCAACTCCATTATTAGATTTTTTTTCTTTTCTACCGTCGGGTTCGGACGTGTTTCCTCTCGCTCTGAGATTTCGATTTGGAAAACTCTGTAAAACTCTCTTTTCGTCGGTATTGTATTGATCGGGTTTATATCCTTCCATCGACACAGCAGTACCATCGGGAAAACAACTTTGTTCGCCCTTCGGGGCGCGCGTGCCCAACTCTGGCCTATTCGGGCAGATTGCGTGAAAGCCTCATGGATCGGACTCCATTCCGATTCTGTCCTCGGTGCCATGTGAAGTACCCGTACACAGACCAGCATCTGGTTTGCAACCTCTGCCTTTCCCCAGATCATCAGGATGAAAACTGTGAGGCCTGTTGATCTTTCCGACTGAAAAAGACTCTTCGAGACAGAAGGGCAAGAAGACTCGAAATGGCATCGAGAAGAGGTGAACATCTCGACGTAGAAGAAGAAGAACTGATGCAAACCACAGTCTCAGTTTGAGATTCTGAGTCCGAGCAAGAATCAGAGGAAGACAGACCGGTCACAGCAGGTCAACATGTGAGTACGTCTGCCCCTGTACCCTCACAAAAGAAAAAGCACAAGGCCTTGGGTACACCACTGCCGGAAGGCCATGGCTCGGCCCGAAAAAAGACTGGCGGTGACCAACTTACCAGTTCGGCTCCGAAAATGGCCACTCCTCCGAAAACATCGGAGACAACGAAAAGCTCCGTTTGCGACTCCACTAGACACCATTTTTCGGAATCAAAAATTAGTAAACCAGTTTCGGAGCCGAAACCTTCCTCCTCCTCATCATCTTTTTGATCCCGAAAAAGCATGCTTAGGAGCCAAAAAGGCCAACTTATACAGAGAAACATGGACTTTCAAAGAGACTTAAAGAAAGCCACAAAACCTCTGAAGAGGAGTTAGAGGTACAGCCAATACTAGAAGTTATGGATGGAAGGCAATCCAGGATCCACATCCATAAGGAAACAGGGAGAATTCTAACAGCACCTCCTTTAAAAACCAAAAGGAAGCTAACTTTTCAGGAGGAATTGGACACTATGCAGCCTCCAGCAAAAGTGCCAAAGAACAAGGAGAAACCACCACATCCTCAATCTTCTCCTCCTCATTCTCCCCACCTACCTACCTCTCCTCCTACTAGCCCTACGCCAGTGCAGTCTCCCACTCACTCTTATGATTCACAATAAGACAATGTGGATCCATGGGATCTTTATGACCCAGATCCCATTCCAAGTAACGATCCAGACAGCTATCCCTCTAAACCATCACCACCTGAGGATAGTACTGTCTACAACCAAGTTATAGCTAGGGCTGCAGCATATCATGGTGTCACCATGCATACAGAGCCCCTAGAAGACGATTTCTTATTTAACGCTCTATCCTCAACAGATTCCAGTTATCAATGCCTCCCGATGCTCCCAGGCATGGAAAAACATGCGATCAGATGTTTAATGAACCTGTTAAAGCACACATCATAACACCCAGGATAGAGAAAAAATATAAACCTGCACCCTCTGACCCTGATTATATCACCTATCAGGTACCTCCTGATTTTGTGGCAGTTAGCACTGCTAGGACAAGAACAAATAGTCAGTCATCAGGAGATGCACTCCCTCCTGATAAACAGAGCAGGAAATTCGATGCTGCAGGGAAAAGAGTTGCTTCCCAGGCAGCAAATCAGTGGAGAATAGCCGTCTCGCAAGCACTATTAGCTCGCTATGACAGAGCCCATTGGGACGAGATGCAAGACATAATCCAGCATCTCCCCAAAGAACACCAAAAAAGGGCACAACGAGTAGTGGAGGAAGGGCAAGCCATTACTAACAATCAAATACGATCTGCCCTAGATGCAGCAGATACCGCTGCTAGAAGTGTCAATACTGCGGTCACTATACACAGGCATGCATGTCTCAGATCTTCTGGATTCAAGCCAGAAATTCAGCAGGCTGTATTAAATATGCCATTCGATAAAAAAAACATATTTTTGGGCCAGAAGTAGATACAGCCATAGAAAAATTGAGAAAGGACTCTGACACAGCAAAAGCAATGGGTGCGCTCTGCTCTGCACCATACAGGGGGTCCTTTTGAAAACCTCAGTTTCGAGGTGGATTCAGAACACAGCCCATTGAGGCATCCATCTCACAGGCAAAGCCAACCTACCAACCGCAATACTAACGGGTTGGTTTTAGGGGCACATATAGAGGACAGTACCCCAGAAATAGAGGAAAATTTCAGGCCTCAAAGCAGCCTCTGCAGCACCCAAAACAGTGACTTCACTCATTCCCTTCCACTCCACACCTCTCCTGTGGGGGGAAGACTACAACAGTTCCACACAAATTGGCAAAATATTACCACAAGCAGTTGGGTGTTATCTATTATCCGCAATGGCTATTGCCTAGAATTAATACACACTCCTCCAAATATCCCACCAAGGTCACACAAACTATCCACAGAACACACCATTCTGTTGCAAGAAGAGGTCCAATCTCTACTACTCAAAACAAGCTATAGAATTGGTGCCACAGTCTCAAATAGGGACAGGAGTTTACTCACTATATTTTCTAATTCCCCAAAAAGATGGCCCTAAATCTTTACATCCTTTCAGAACATTTTCACATGGTAACTTTACAGGATGTCATCCCACTACTACAAAATCAAGATTACATGACAGCCTTAGACCTCAAAGATGCGTATTTTCATATACCCATCCATCCTGCACACAGAAAATATCTCAGGTTTGTCATTCAGGGAAAACACCACCAGTTCAAGGTGTTGCCCTTTGGAATAACAACAGCTCTAAGGGTTTTCACGAAGTGCTTAGCAGTAGTGGCAGCCTACCTAAGAAGACAACATATACATGTCTTTCCATATCTAGACGATTGGCTAATAAAATCAAACAGTCATACGCAATGCCAAAATCATACACATTATGTAATACAAACCTTGCACACACTAGGGTTCTCAATAAACTACCAAAAATCACACCTTCAACCAGCACATATACAACAATATTTAGGCGCAATATTAGACACTCAGCAAGCTCTAGCATATCTAAATACACAAAGGATACAAGCTTCCCAAAATATAATCACACAAACACAAACAAATCAACAATACACTATCAGATTTGTCATGAAAAGTTTAGGAATTATGGCATCATGAATTGCAATTCTGCCACACGCAAGATTAAACATGTGGCCCTTACAACAGTGCCTTGCACAACAATGGTCACAGGCACACGGTCAACTTCAAGATCTAGTGTTGATAAACCACCAAACTTACATGTCCCTTCAATGGTGGAATTCCACAAATCTAAAAAAAAGGGCGGCCATTTCAAGATCCTGTGCCTCAGACCATAATCACAACAGATGCATCAGTGATTGGTTGGGGAGCTCACCTAAACAATCACAAAATTCAAGGGCAATGAGATGTCAAACACAACCAGCTACACATAAACCACTTGGAGTTATTAGCTATTTTTCTAGCACTCAAAGCTTTTCAACCTCTTCTCACACGGAAGAATGTTTTTATCAGAACAGACAACATGACAACTATGTATTATCTCAACAAACAGGGAGGGACACATTCATTCCAACTCTCCCTTCTAGCCCAGAAAATTTGGAAATGGAATCCAAAACCAAATTGATTTATTAGCACAATGCATTCCAGGGATAGACAATCAGTTGTCAGATATCCTCAGCAGAAATCACCAACCAAATCACGAATGGGAGATTCTTCCTCAAGTACTTAAAAAATACTTTCAAAAGTGGGGAACACCAAGCATAGACTTGTTCGCAACAAGCGAAAACACAAAATACCAAAACTTCGCATCTAGACACCTACATCCCCTATCCAAGGGCAATGCTCTATGGATCAATTGGTCAGGGATATTTGCATATGCTTTTCTCCCTCTCCCACTCCTTCCGTTTCTAGTCAACAAGTAGCATCAAACTTCACCCAGCATGATACTTATAGCACCAACATGGGCTCGTCAACCGTGGTACACAACATTATTAGATCTGTCAGTAGTACCAAACTCCCAACCAGACCAGATCTGTTGACACAAAACAGAGGTCAAATCAGACAACCAAATCCCAAGACACTCAATCTAGCAATTTGGCTCCTGAGGTCATAGAGTTTGGATATTTACAACTCCCATCAGAATGTATGGAAGTTATTAAGCAAGCAAGAAAACCCACTAGTAGACAGTGCTATGCAAACAAATAGAAAAGATTTGTATATTACTGTCAATCCAAAAATATTGACCCTCTTACAGCATCAGCACAAGAGATTGTATGTTATTTACTTCATTTACAAAAAACAAATTTAGCATTCTCTTCAATAAAAATTAATCTTACTGCAATTTCAGCATATTATCAAAATAGACAACATAGCTCTTTATTTAGAGTTCCTGTCATTAAAGCTTTCATGGAAGGTTTAAAACACATCATTCCACCAAGAACACCACCAGTTCCTTCTTGGAATTTAAATATGGTGCTTGCATGACTTATGGGACCACCATTTGAGTCTATGCACTCATGCCAAATTCAATTTCTAACATGGAAGGTTGCCTGCCTAGTGGCAGTTACTTCTTTAAGAAGAGTAAGTGAAATCCAAGCCCTTACTCTTGAAGAACCATTCTTCCAAGTACACAAGCATAAAGTTGTACTAAGAACAAACCCAAAATTTCTACCAAAAGTGGTATCACCATTTCACATAAATCAAACAGTGGTACTGCCAGTATTCTTCCCACAGCCAGATTCTGTGGCAGAAAGAGCTCTACATACATTAGACATCAAAAGAGCTTTAATGTTCTATATAGATAGAACTAAACCGTTTAGAAAGACTAAACAACTATTTGTCGCTTTCCAAAAACCTCATACAGGCAATCCCATATCAAAACAAGATTTAGCACGATGGATTGTAAGATGCATCCAAACATGTTATATTAAAGCAAAAAGACAGCTTCTAGTTACTCCTAAAGCACATTCTACAAGGAAAAAAGATGTGACAATGGCTTTTTTAGGGAATATACCAATGGCTGAAGTACGTAAAGCTGCTACTTTGTCAACACCACATACTTTCAATAAACACTACTGTGTAGACGTTTTATCACGACAACAAGCCACGGTAGGCCAGGCTGTATTAAGAACATTATTTCAAACAACTTCAACTCCTACAGGCTAACCACTGCTTTTTTATGGGAGGACAAACTGCTTTGTAGTCTATGCACAGCATGTGTTTCTGTAGCTACACATTCCATTGAACGGAAAATGTCACTTACCCAGTTTACATCTGTTCGTGGCATGTTCTGCTGCAGATTCACATGCACCCTCGCTCCTCCCCGGAAGCCTGTAGTTGTTTAAGTTCCAAACATTTGTACATATGTATATACATTTACATTTGCGTGGACATCTCTTACTTTTTACCTATATACTCTATCACTCCTTCCTTTACCCTCTGAGGGAAAATAATCTAACAATCGAGTCGATGCCCATGCGCAATGGAACCGAAGAGGAGGAGTCACTTGATCCCATGACTTGAAAACACTTCTTCGAAGAAAAAGAACTTGTAACACTCCGAGCCCAACACTAGATGGTAGGATAATGCACAGCATGTGAATCTGGAGCAGAACATGCCACAAACAGATGTACACTGGGTAAGTGACATTTTCCATATATATATATATATATATATATATATATATATATATATATATATATATATATATATATATATATATTTTCACTGAAAAAACCCAAAGGTTACAGGGATGTTATAGTTAGGCTCACATTTTAAACGTACCAAACCATAGTAATTCAGCAGTTATAGTTAGTTATCTCAAGCAACTATAACTCGTGTCCTAAGGTAACTATAACTCTTGCCCCGCCATGCACAGTTAACTGAGCAATAATTTTACTGCAGATGTTTATGAATGATGTTATCAAAGATGACATGAGTGTCATAATATGTGGGGTAATTAGCAGTGCTCAGGGCCATCATTGGCTCCACTCCTTGTTGAAGTGTTTGCAGCCAATCAGATCTCAGCACGAGATCAGCGGGGTCGCAAATCCTTTGTGTCCCTATATATGCAAATTTGGATTTTCTGCAATTTCTCAAAAACTACCGAATGGATTTACACCAAATAACAAAAGGCCCTCATTCTTGACCAAGGGCTACCTTTGTGCCAAATGTGGTGTAATTCCGTCCAGTGGTCCGGCCGTTATCGCTGTTCAAAATTCTTATGGAAAAATACGTTTTGGGATCACCCCTTCCCTTTTTCTTGGCCCCTACTTGACAGATCACCCCAAAACTTTCCAGACAGCAGCTCACATGAGCAGTGATTATTTATTTTTTTTCTTTTGGAAAAGTTTGTGAAGATTCGTCAACCAGTGCCAAAGAAATAGGCAAGTAAAAAACATTTTTTCTATAGAAACTAGGTCTTAACTATAACTATCTAGTGGAGACCCACCACAAGGTAATATACACATATATATAACCTACTGGCGGTTGCCCGTAATTAGTTATAGTGGGACCTATTTTCCATTTAAAAAAAATATATATATATATATTTTAACTTGCTATATCTTGGGCACTGTTTGACGAATCGTCACGAAATGTATCAAACACAGTGTGCCTAAAGGTATTGTTGTGCATGGAAAGTTTCGGGGTGATCGGTCAAGCGGGGGCTGAGAAAACGGGAGGGGGGGGTGGGGTTGGTAGGGCTGTCAAAGAAAGTGTTTTTTTACCATGTTAATTCCCATAGGCTTTTTAGACATACCTGTAGCCCGAACTGCTGGACAGAATTACACCAAATTTGGAAGAAAGGTAACTTTTGCTCTGCAGATCACACTTTTTGTTGGTGTGAATCCATTCAGTAGTTTTCGAGATATTAAAGTATAACCAAATTTGTATATCTAGAGGCACGAACACTTCACAAATCCTTGTAATTTTGTGCAAAGATCTGATTTTTTGCCAACACTTCACGTGTTGGCAGCTATTTTGAGACTGCTTCATCTGAGTCTTAAAAACAAATGAGAAAAGAAAGGGGTGCAGGGTACATTTACACTAACCCCCCTAGCCTTGGTCCAGGGGTCCCCATGAACCCTGCCAGGACAAAAAAGCATTTTTTTAAATTCACAGTGAAATTTGTGAATATTTGCAAATTTCGTCATCAATTAAAAACAAATGCTTTTCATTTTGCCCCCGGGCGGGCCAGGTCCTAGGAGCATCCATATTTTTATGATTATGGAGGTTGACGCGTAGGGGCCCCCTCCGATGGTTTATTAAAGCCCCAGGGACCACCTCCTCCCCAGGACTCAACAACAGAATATCAGGGTTGCCGCATGGACCCCTCCTCCCAGGCCCTGGGGACCATCCCTTCCCCAGGGCTTTGCCAAAAGAAGAGTGCGGGGGCCCGCATGGATCCCCCGGGACCCTGAGGACCACTACCTCGCCATGCGCTGCTAATTACCCCAGATATTACAGCACTCATTACATGTTTTATAACATCATTGAAAATATCAGTGCAACATTTGCAGCACAATTGTTGGTGAGAAAACTGAGCATGGTGGGGGTAACGAGTTATAGTTACTTGAAATAACTCTAACAGGTGAATTTCTATGGTTTGCACGTTTTTCCTTCAGCCACTCTCTTGTTTATCCACATCAGCCGTTCTTTCATTTTCTTTCATATCACTCAAGTTTTTTATTCACGTCCGCTCCAGCATCTTTTCCTTCATTCCCATTGTCTTCAAACATGTAACTCATATTTACCAAGCTACTCTTATTCCATCCAGATCAATCATTCAATTCCACGTAATTTATTCCTGCTCTTTTGATAATTTTTGGTTAGAAAAATAATGATCTTGCTTTTGTTACTCACCCTGGCAATTTAATTCTGACTTTTGACCACATACAACATTAAGCTCCTTAGCTCTGCTCCACTCATAAATTTTTTTTTATACTAGATTTGTTTTTCACTAACCCTCTACTGCAATATATTCTCATGAACTTCAGTACTTGGCCTTGTAATTGAAAACAACAGTCCGTTTTAGTTTCCTCTTTCTCACTAGTTTAAAGGGAGATAAGCCCATGGTACAGTGTATACTGGTTCTGTATGCCCATAACATTTTGTTTAAATGATCAGTAACATTTCTTTCATTAGCTACTGCCAATTGAATGCACTCCCTCACAATCCTATTGACCCTCTCAACAAGACCATTGGGACTGGGATTATATTCTGCACTTTTACAAGGATGAATGTTTCTGTGGCTTAAATAGGTTTCCACACCCTGGGAACAGAATTGTCTTATATCATTTCTTCTGGATAACCTTTCTAATGATTGCTCCATGAATTGTATTACATTTTTGCTGGTCACTTCACTCATGAATTAAATCTCAGACCACTTCAAATAATAGTCGACCATGACTACCACAAACCTATTACAATTTCCCATGATGTGAAAAGGACCCATTATGTCTATGACAACTGTCAACCAGGGACCAGCAGGATAACTGATAGGTTGAAGCAATTGTGTGTTGGTGTTCACGATTCTGTCACTATTTCCACATTCAGCACATTCTTTAACCACTTCCTTCCCATCCTTGTCCATACCTAGCCACCAGAACAATTCTTTCAACCTACTCCTTGTCTTGTTTCTTCAAAGATTACTTTGATGGCCACAATCTATAATTATTTTCCTTAATGCCATAGGAGGAACGAGTTTGCCACCTCTTCTGACTCCCCACTCAATTCAGTCTTAACTTTTACAAACCCTTTCATGTCCATAACATCAGACCAGACTTCCTTAATACGCTTAGCCAATTTCACCAATTTAATATCCTCCTTACCAGCATCTAAACATTCTTGGATTCTTCATCAAAACATTCTAAGTCCGCCACCGAACCAAACTCCTGCAAGTTGTCCCCAGAAAAGTCGTGTGCCTCCACCACTACTTTGTTCATAGCTAGAGTATCAGCTGAAACATTTTTTGAGCCCGGAACAAATTGCATCACAAAAATAAATTCTTCCAAATAGGCCAACCATGTTGCAAATCTAGGTGACAGTATGTCCGAACCCTTTGTCAAAAATGTATTTATGAACGGCTTATGATCCTTTCTGATCACAAAAGGTATGCCCCATAAATAAGTTCTAAAGTATCTGGTGGCCCAAAAAATTGCTAATGCTTCTTTTTCAATGACTGAGTGGCTTTGTTCCGTTTCTGATAACGTGCAGGAAGCACAAGCCATTACAACTTCTTCTTACTGAATTTGTGTAAGAACTGCTCCTTGTCCACATGCACTGATATTAGTGGAAAGCAGAATCCAACAGGACATATCAAAATTACTTAAATGGGGTGCGCTTGCAGTTTTCAGTTTCATGTTGTCAAACTCCTTTTGACAACCCTCACACCACTCATATTTGGAAGATTTCTTGAGCAAACTCCTCACTGACTTGAACTTGTCCGCAAACATGATTTCAAATTTGGCCTGAAATTCAATTACACATAAAAATGATTTCACATCAACTTTGTTACTAGGTGCCATACTATTAACAATACTGTCTACCAGTTTCTCACAAGGTCTTACCCCATTGATGTAAATAGTGTCTTAAATTAGTCTCACACTATTGACTTCAAATGTGCATTCCTCTCTTTTCACAGTGAGACCACCTCTTTGTTACCTTTCCAAAACACTTTTTTTAAATTTACTTTCATGATCTTTCTCATCTTTTCCACATATCAGTATGTCATCCTGAAAGTAACAAACTCCATTCATGTTCCCAAACATTTTTTTGCATTAGCCTCTGAAAAACTGAAGCCACAAAGGCTAACCCAACAGGTGTGACAGAAGATGTTACATTTTTGGAGTCACTATGCAATTCAGTCTGGTGGTAGGCAGATGATGGATCAATTGTTGGAAACCATGTTTTCTTTCCAATGGTGGCAATCATCTCACTGATGTTTGGCAGTGGGTGTCTATCAATCCATTTGGCATTGTTCAAATCTCTCAAATGCACATTCTGACGGACTGATCAGGTTTGTGGATCACAACAGTGAGCACCAACCACTCAGATGATTGAGTTTCCTTAATGATATTTGCATCAATTTATTTCTTAATTTCAGATTTAACATCATCCATTACAGCTAATAGTAAACTTTGTGCTTTATGAACGTTTCGTTGACAATCTCGACGTAGTACTGTTTGATGTTTAAAACCTTTTAACTTCCCTAATTTTTCAGAAAATACTTCTGGAAACATCTGCACTATACCTTCTTCTTGTGTAGTAGCCCTTACTAGAACCACCTGTTCCTTCCTTGGCACCTGGATGTAAATGCACTCCCATAACAGGTTGGTGAATCAGACTAAACAAGGGTGTCCCTTTCTTTGCAACATACACCATTAAGATTGTCTTCCTACATGCAGTTCCAGCAATATAAAATCCCAGAATGTTCAAACATTCACTGTTATGTGATTTAAGTTTTATATCTGGTTTGCACAATTGCTTGTCCTTAAACATTTCACATTTCCTAAAATCATCCTCTGAAATTATAGTTTATGGAGCTCCAAAATCCATCAACATATTGAAAGGATTACCATCAAGTTCAATAAGACATTAAGGGCCCCTTACACCCAAGCATCTCTCTTTATCATAGTCGATGACTGACCATCCTACTTGTTCTTCACATTCTTCACCATCATTATCATCAATAATGCACACAATTTGATTGTCGTAACCATTTTCATTCTCAGAGTAATCATAACTCACGTCACCCTTAACTCCATATTTGGATGACATACCTTGGCAATCGCATGAATAATGGTTCTTTTTTGGTATTTCATGAATGTAACGCTATATGCAGGACATGACTTTTCATTTGCCCAATGACACATACTTCCACATCTCATATTTGAACTTTTCTACCCCTATTTATTTTTTCGTTCACTCTTCTCTGGAGCAACTACATTACCCTTCTGCGTTTGCGTTCCTTTGACTTTCCAACCTTGTTGCCCTTCATGGTATTTCTCATCTTTTATTTTTTCCTGCTTGACAGCCTTAACACATGTATTTGTTAATTCTTCTCCTCTAGCAATATCTAGTGCTTCCAATCAAGTAGGATTAAGTGCATGCCATAATTATTTTTCATATTGCAGGGTTGAAAGTATGCAACCTTCTTTGCCCAAAGAATGTAATGACACCATAGCCTGTTTCCTGTCATCCCTCATTCTTTGATTTCCAGCAGCCAACATAAAGATTTTAAACCTGTCAATCCACTCTTCCCATGGAGTCACAGGATCACTTGGGTTAGGTAAAAATGTTGATGGAACTGCTAAATTTTGTGACATTATGAACACTAAAATAACACATTAAAACAATGTTGTCATCATCGTCTTTCTGCACTCGAAATAATTAATTAAAATAAAGTTGTCACTGTCGTCTCGTGTAGAGCAAATACGTAGACTGTGCATTGTCATTGAAACCATCTAAATTCAATGTAGTTGCTGCCGTAATGTTGTATTAAATGTACACTCCAAGATGGTAGCCACTGTAGTACTAGAGGTTTCATTCAGCCAGAAGATATTTCCCCAAATACAATGTTGTATACAGCTTGAGCCAATCCCTTGTTGTAGACACACCCCTTAGTGGAAGCAACCTAGCCTGAAAGGTGCAGGCAGGTGTCTCCAATAATTTGATGGCAACACTCCATAAAGGAGCAAAACAGGATGCACTGGTAAGTAAGTTTAAAATAACTAAAAATAAATGCTGCTCTCAACAACTGGAGGCGAGTATTATTACGATCTGAAACTTCCAGCGATCACTTTCAGCCAGACTTTGGGGCCTTCCTCCGTGCAGCAGATGCGAGGAGATTCATAACAGAAATGACATGTGGCATGATGCCTTTAAAAAATAACACACTCGCATGTGAAAGAGCCATGAGCAAGATGCCTAATATCGCCTTCACTGCCGGGCCTTTTCCCCCTCCTGTGCCGAGCCTTTTTTTGGCTATTTGGGGCAGTTCGCGCTTAGGCCCTCATAACTTTTTGTTCACATAAGCTACCCACGCCAAATTTGCATCCTTTTTTCCAACATCCTATGAATTCTAGAGGTACCCAGACTTTGTGGGTTCCCCTGAAGGAGATGAAGAAATTAGCCAAAATACAGTGACTCTTTTTTTTTATTTTATTTTTTATTTTTTTTAAATGGGGAAAAAAGGGCTGCAGAAGGCAGCTTGTGGTTTTTTCCCTGAAAATGGCATCAACGAAGGGTTTGTGGTGGCAAGATCACCATCTTCCCAGCTTTCAGGAACAGGCAGACTTGAATTTGAAAACCCAATTTTTCAATACAATTTTTACATTTTACTGGGACATACCCCATTTTTACTATTTTTAGTGCTTTCAGGCTACTTCCAGTTGGTGACCAAAATGGGTGAGGAACCAATGCTGGATCCCAGAAAGCTAAACATTTCTGAAAAGTAGACAAAATTCTGAATTCAGCAAGGGGTCATTTGCGCACATCCTACAAGTGTTTCCTACAGAAATAACAGCTGAAATAAAAAGAGTATTGAAATTGAGGTGAAAAAACAGCCATTTTTCTCCATGTTTTACTCTAACTTTTTCCTGCAATGTCAGATTTTTTAAAGCAATATACCGTTCCGTCAGCTGGGCTCTTCTGGTTGTCGGGCATATATAGGGCTTGTAGGTTCATCAAGAACTCTAGGTACCCAGAGCCAATAAATGAGCTGCACCTTGCAATGGGTTTTTATTCTATACCGGGTATACAGCAGTTCATTTGCTGAAATATAAAAAGTAAAAAATAGGTATCAAGAAAACCTTTCTATTTCCAAAATGGCCACAAGATAAGGTGTTGAGAAGCAGTGGTTATTTGCACATCTCTGAATTCCGGGGTGCCCATACTAATATGTGAATTACAGGGCATTTCTCAAATAGACGTCTTTTTTACACACTGCCTTACATTTGGAAGGAAAAAATGTAGAGAAAGACAAGGGGCAATAACACTTGTTTTGCTATTCTGTGTTCCCCCAAGTCTCCCGAAAAAAATGGTACCTCACTTGTGTGGGTAGGCCAAGCGCCCACAAAAGGAAATGGCTCAAAACACAACAAGGACACATCACATTTTTTCACAGAAAACAGAGGTGTTTTTTGCAAAGTGCCTACCTGTGGATTTTGGCCTCTAGCTCACCCGGCACCTGGGGAAACATAGCAATCCAGCGCATTTTTGAAAACTAGACACCTAGGGGAATCCAAGATAGGGTGACTTGTGGGGCTCTGACCAGGTTCTGTTACCCAGAATCCTTTGCACCCCTCAAAATGTTGCTTAAAAAAACATATGTTCGATGGCATCTGTCGCTGTAGATACGCATGTTCTGCAATAGCTCGCCATCTGGTGTTGGGCCGGAGTGTTACAAGTTGTTTTTCTTCGAAGAAGTCTTTCGAGTCACGGGACCGAGTGACTCCTCCTTTTGTCTCCATTGCGCATGGGCGTCGACTCCATCTTCGATTGTTTTTTTTCCGCCATCGGGTTCGGACGTGTTCCTGTCGCTCCGAGTTTCGGAACGGAAAATTAGCTAATTTCAGAAGATTTTCGTCGGTATTGTTGCGTTCGGGATCGGCGTACTTAGATTCCACACCGCATCGAAGATCGAAGAGCTCCGGTGCCCTTCGGGGTAGTTTTTCGATCCTCCGTCGGGGCCTGGTCGGCCCGACCGCGTGCTGAAGAACGCCGATGGAACGGACCCCGTTCCGTTTCTGCCCCAAATGCCACAATAAATACCCCTACACAGACCAACACTTGGTCTGCAACCTGTGCCTGTCACCTGAGCACAGCGAAGACACCTGCGAGGCCTGTCGTGCGTTCCGGTCCCGAAAAACACTCCGAGACCGTCGAGCCAGAAGACTTCAGATGGCGTCCGCACCGACAGCCCAACGGGAGTTCGAGGAACAGGAAGAGGAAGGTACCTTCTCGATCCAAGACTCAGACTCCGAAGGATTCGACGATACACAAACCGTGAGTAAGACGTCGAAATCCACTCAGAGGAACATTTACAAGGCCCAGGGGACGCCACTGCCACCAGGCCATGGCTCGACCCATAAATTCGGTGACCGACCGTCGGCACCGAAAAAGGCCCAAACAGTGCCGAGATCGTCCGACTCCGGTCGAGACACCGGCACGCAGCCTTCTCGGGACCGAGAAAGTGCTGGAGACAAGCCTCGACACCGAGATGCCGGTGTGGACACGGCTCGACGCCGAGACAGCGGCACCAAAACAGATCGACGCCGAGAGGTTTCGGCCCCGAAAAGGAAAAAAGTCACCTCGGAGCCGAAAAAACACGCAGACAAAGTTTCGATGCCGAAACAAACTGCAAGCGACCCAGCTTCAGGCTCTTATACAGAAGAGCACTCGCTAACCTCCCAAATGCAGAAGCATAGGTTTGAGGAAGAGCTACAAGCAACTGATGTGGACCATACGCAAAAGCGTATCTTCATTCAGCAGGGGACAGGAAAAATAAGCACCCTTCCCCCCATTAGGAGAAAGAGAAGGTTGGAGTTCCAGACGGAACAAACACCACAACCAAAAGTGGTGAAAAGAGTTACCCCACCACCCTCTCCTCCGCCCGTGATTAACGTTTCACCAGCACAAACTCCATCACACTCCCCAGCTCACACCACCATGAGCCAGGGTGACCAGGATCAGGACGCATGGGACCTATACGACGCCCCAGTGTCAGATAACAGTCCGGAGGCATACCCTACAAAGCCATCTCCACCAGAAGACAGCACCGCGTACTCTCAAGTGGTGGCTAGAGCAGCACAATTTCACAACGTAAGCCTCCACTCAGAACAGGTCGAGGATGATTTCTTATTCAACACACTCTCCTCCACCCACAGCTCATACCAAAGCCTGCCTATGCTCCCTGGTATGCTCCGGCACGCAAAAGACATCTTTAAGGAGCCGGTCAAAAGTAGAGCAATCACACCAAGGGTGGAAAAAAAGTATAAGGCGCCTCCTACGGACCCGGTTTTCATCACTACACAGCTGCCACCAGACTCTGTCGTTGTAGGAGCAGCTAGGAAAAGGGCCAACTCTCACACATCTGGAGATGCACCACCCCCAGATAAAGAAAGCCGCAAGTTCGATGCAGCTGGTAAAAGAGTCGCAGCACAAGCTGCAAACCAGTGGCGCATCGCGAACTCCCAGGCACTACTTGCGCGCTATGACAGAGCCCACTGGGACGAGATGCAACATCTCATTGAACATCTGCCCAAGGACTTACAAAATAGGGCAAAACAAGTGGTTGAGGAGGGACAGACCATCTCCAACAACCAGATACGCTCCTCCATGGACGCTGCAGATACAGCTGCACGGACAATTAATACATCTGTAACTATCAGAAGGCATGCATGGCTCCGAACGTCTGGATTTAAACCAGAGATTCAACAAGCAGTTCTCAATATGCCTTTTAATGAAAAAGAATTGTTCGGTCCAGAAGTGGACACAGCGATTGAGAAACTCAAAAAAGATACGGACACTGCCAAAGCCATGGGCGCACTCTACTCCCCGCAGAGCAGAGGGAATTACAGCACATTCCGTAAAACGCCCTTTCGAGGGGGGTTTCGGGGTCAAAGCACACAAGCCAGCACCTCACAAGCCACACCGTCCAGTTACCAGGGACAGTATAGAGGAGGTTTTCGGGGACAATATAGAGGAGGGCAATTCCCTAGAAATAGAGGAAGATTTCAAAGCCCCAAAACCCCTACTACTAAACAGTGACTCACGTCACTCACCCCCTCCACACAACACCAGTGGGGGGAAGAATAGGTCATTATTACAAAGCATGGGAGAAAATCACTACAGACACTTGGGTTCTAGCATTTATCCAACATGGTTATTGCATAGAATTTCTACAATTCCCTCCAAACATACCACCAAAAGCACAAAATTTAACAACACACCATTCCAATCTCCTGGAGATAAAAGTGCAGGCACTATTGCAAAAGAATGCAATCGAATTAGTGCCAAACACACAAATAAACACAGGAGTTTACTCACTGTACTTTCTGATACCAAAGAAGGACAAAACACTGAGACCAATCCTAGACCTCAGAGTAGTGAACACTTTCATCAAATCAGACCACTTCCACATGGTCACACTACAAGAAGTATTGCCATTGCTAAAACTACACGACTACATGGCAACTTTAGACCTCAAGGATGCTTATTTCCATATACCAATACACCCATCGCACAGGAAATACCTAAGGTTTGTATTCAAAGGAATACATTACCAATTCAAGGTACTGCCTTTCGGATTAACAACCGCACCAAGAGTCTTTACCAAATGTCTAGCGGTAGTCGCTGCACACATAAGAAGGCAGCAAATACATGTGTTCCCATATTTGGACGACTGGCTAATCAAGGCCCATTCGTTCATACAGTGCTCAAATCACACAAATCAGATCATACAAACCCTCTTCAAACTCGGGTTCACCGTCAACTTTACAAAATCCAACATTCTGCCGCGCAAGGTACAACAATACCTAGGAGCCATAATAGACACATCAAAGGGAGTAGCCACTCCAAGTCCACAAAGAATTCTAAATTTCAACACCATCATACAACGCATGTATCCAACACAAAAGATACAGGCAAAGATGGTATTACAACTCCTAGGCATGATGTCTTCATGCATAGCCATTGTCCCAAACGCAAGACTGCACATGAGGCCCTTACAACAATGCCTAGCATCACAGTGGTCTCAAGCACAGGGTCACCTTCTAGATCTGGTGTTAATAGACCGCCAAACTTACCTCTCGCTTCTGTGGTGGAACAACATAAATTTAAACAAGGGGCGGCCTTTCCAAGACCCAGTGCCACAATACGTAATAACAACAGATGCTTCCATGACAGGGTGGGGAGCACACCTCGATCAACACAGCATACAAGGACAATGGAACGTACATCAAACAAAACTTCATATCAATCACCTAGAACTTCTAGCAGTTTTTCAAGCACTAAAAGCTTTCCAACCAATAATAGTTCACAAATACATTCTCGTCAAAACAGACAACATGACAACAATGTATTATCTAAACAAGCAGGGGGGGACGCACTCCACGCAGTTAAGCCTGCTAGCACAAAAAATTTGGCATTGGGCAATTCACAACCAAATTCGCCTAATAGCACAGTTTATACCAGGGATCCAAAATCAACTCGCAGACAATCTCTCTCGAGATCATCAACAGGTCCACGAATGGGAAATTCACCCCCAAATTCTGAACACTTATTTCAAACTCTGGGGAACACCTCAGATAGACTTGTTTGCGACAAGGGAGAACGCAAAATGCCAAAACTTCGCATCCAGATACCCACACAAACAATCCCAAGGCAATGCCCTATGGATGAACTGGTCAGGGATATTTGCTTACGCTTTTCCTCCTCTCCCTCTCCTTCCTTACCTGGTAAACAAACTCAGTCAAAGCAAACTCAAACTCATATTGATAGCACCAACTTGGGCAAGGCAACCCTGGTACACAACGCTGCTAGACCTATCAGTGGTACCCTGCATCAAATTGCCCAACAGGCCAGATCTGTTGACACAGCACAACCAAAAGATCAGACACCCAGATCCAGCATCGCTGAATCTAGCAATCTGGGTCCTGAAATCCTAGAATTCGGGCACTTACAACTTACCCAAGAATGTATGGAAGTCATAAAACAAGCCAGAAGGCCATCCACCAGGCACTGCTATGCAAGTAAATGGAAGAGGTTTGTTTGCTACTGCCATATTAATCAAATACAACCATTACACACAACTCCAGAACATGTAGTGGGTTACTTGCTTCACTTACAAAAATCTAACCTAGCTTTCTCTTCCATTAAAATACACCTTGCAGCAATATCTGCATACCTGCAGACTACCTATTCAACTTCCCTATATAAGATACCAGTCATTAAAGCATTCATGGAGGGCCTTAGGAGAATTATACCACCAAGAACACTACCTGTTCCTTCATGGAACCTAAATGTTGTCCTAACTAGACTTATGGGTCCACCTTTTGAACCCATGCACTCCTGCGACATACAGTTCCTAACCTGGAAGGTGGCATTTCTCATCGCCATTACTTCCCTAAGAAGAGTAAGCGAGATTCAGGCGTTTACAATACAGGAACCTTTTATACAACTACACAAAAATAAAGTCGTCCTAAGGACCAATCCTAAATTTTTGCCAAAGGTTATTTCACCGTTCCATCTAAATCAAACAGTGGAACTTCCAGTGTTCTTTCCACAGCCAGATACCGTAGCTGAAAGGGCACTACATACATTAGATGTCAAAAGAGCATTGATGTATTACATTGACAGAACAAAAAACATCAGAAAGACTAAACAACTCTTTATTGCATTTCAAAAACCTCATGCAGGAAACCCAATTTCAAAACAAGGTATAGCCAGATGGATAGTTAAATGCATCCAAATCTGCTACCTTAAAGCTAAACGACAGCTGCCCATTACACCAAGGGCACACTCAACCAGAAAGAAAGGTGCTACCATGGCCTTTCTAGGAAACATCCCAATGCAAGAAATATGTAAGGCAGCCACATGGTCTACGCCTCACACATTCACCAAGCACTACTGTGTAAACGTGTTATCCGCACAACAAGCCACAGTAGGTCAAGCTGTATTAAGAACATTATTTCAGACTACTTCCACTCCTACAGGCTGATCCACCGCTTTTGGGGAAATAACTGCTTACTAGTCTATGCAGAACATGCGTATCTACAGCGACAGATGCCATCGAACTGAAAATGTCACTTACCCAGTGTACATCTGTTCGTGGCATCAGTCGCAGTAGATTCGCATGTGCCCACCCGCCTCCCCGGGAGCCTGTAGCAGTTTGGAAGTTACCTTCAATTATTTATATATGTGTCATCTCAACCTTAAATAGGTGCATACTTAGTCACTCCATTGCATGGGCACTATTACTACAATTCAACTCCTACCTCACCCTCTGCGGGGAAAAACAATCGAAGATGGAGTCGACGCCCATGCGCAATGGAGACAAAAGGAGGAGTCACTCGGTCCCGTGACTCGAAAGACTTCTTCGAAGAAAAACAACTTGTAACACTCCGGCCCAACACCAGATGGCGAGCTATTGCAGAACATGCGAATCTACTGCGACTGATGCCACGAACAGATGTACACTGGGTAAGTGACATTTTCATTTCCTCACATTTCGGTGACAGAAAGTTCTGGAATCTGAGAGGAGCCACAAATATCCTTTCACCCAGCGTTCCCCCAAGTCTCCCGATAAAAATGGTACCACACTTGTGTGGGTAGGCCTAGCGCCCACGAAAGGAAATGCCCCAAAACACAACGTGGACACATCCCATTTTTTGACTGAAAACAGAGGTGCTTTTTGCAAAGTGCCTACCTGTGGCTTTTGGCCTCTAGCTCAGCCGGCCCCAGGGGGGGGCAGAAATGGCCTAAAATAGATTTGCCCCCCAGGGAGCGACCCTTGCCTACGGGGTCGCTCCCAATGCGTGACATTGGTGCAAAAAAAAAAAAGATCCCCGGTGCCTAGTTGTTTCTGCCCCCCTTGGGGGCAGATTGACCTAAAATCGGCCGATTTGTCCCCAAGGTTTGCCCTCCAGGGGAGTGATCCTTGCCTAATGGGTCGCTCCCCATCTAAAAAAAAAATAATAATAATTTGCCCTGGCTCCTAGAGGTTTCTGCCCGGGGGGGGGGGGCGCAGAAATGGCCTAAAATAAATTATTTATTTTAATAATAATGAGACATCCGGGAGCGACCCTTGCCTACGGGGTCGCTCCCCTTGCGTGACATTGGCGCAAAAAAAAAAATCCCCGGTGCCTAGTTGTTTGGGCAGATTGACCTAAAATCTGCCGATCTGCCCCCAAAGGGGGCAGAAATGGCCTAAATACAATTTGCTCCTCCAGGGGAGCGACCTTTGCTTAAGGGGTCGCTCCCCATCTGTAAAACAACAACAACAACAAAAATCCCTGGTGCCTAGTGGGGCAGATCGGCCTAATTAAAATAGGCTGATCTGCCCCCAAGGGGGGGCAGAAATGGCCTAAAATAAACTTGCCCCCCAGGGGAACGACCCTTGCCTAAGGGGTCGCTCCCCACCTCAAAAACAAAAAAGAAAAAAAAATGCTCCCTGGTGCCTAGATCAGCCTAATTATAGGCCAATCTGCCCCCAGGGGGTGCAAAAAAGGCCTTTACAAAAAAATGCCCCCCCGGGAGCGACCCTTGCCCAAGGAGTCGCTCCCTTATGCCAATTTAAAAAAAAAAAAAATCCTGGTGTCTAGTGGGCGTTTTAACAGCCGGATTGCTTTCAATCCGGCTGCTAAAACGCTGAGAGAGACTTCAAAGGGAAGGAAATACATTTCCTTCCCTTTGAAGCCTCTTCGGGCCTCCTCCACGTGATTGGAAGAGAAATGCAAAGCATTTCTTTTCCGATCGCGATGGGAGGAGGCCTTGTGACAATCGGCGCATGATCGCATTCTGATGTCACAGGGGGGGTGACGGGGTTGGGGTGGAAGGGGATGGGCTTCCCCTTCCATCCCTGCCTTGGGGGTTGGGGGGGAACCCCACAGAGGGAGCGGGGCTCTGTTTCCCAGGACGAAATGGTTACGTCCTGGGCACACAAGCACTGTGCCTCAGGACCGTAACCATTACATCCTGTCCTGGGCACAGAAGGGGATATTGCTGAAAGTGCATGCAGAAAGGCAAGCAGTACAGGTAAATTGGGACAAAAAAAAGTTAAAATTGCAATTTCAAATGTTAAATTCTTGAAACAGCCCCACTAGACATCTGTTTCCACACACTGCAGCTGCGGAGCGCAACTCACCAGCCATGTGTTGCAAGGGCAACCTACAATTTTTGCCAAGCCTCCCAAATGAATGTCACAATGCAAATAAAGGTACCAAGCTATCCAAGACCTTCGCAATCCACTGTATGTGTGGCCCAAGAGAGGGCAGAAGAATATAGATAGAAGTCTGCTCTACCTTCCGGAAGAATACTTGATCAGCATGGATCCGCATCTGGGGAGTCGTTCTCTTGTCAGCAGTTTGTAGAGGGTACACACACAATAAGAGCAGGATGTGTGTTATTAAAAAGAAACTTTATTTCCACGACTCCCCTGAGCAGCTTGTCTCATTTCTGCTCAGCTCCACTTATTTCTTTTCAAATCACAATATCACTAGTGTTGTGCATTCCATATTCCTTTTACAGAACACTGCTCATCTCTCATTAATACACAAGCACACCCTTGTCAAAGCCTAAACCATAAAAATTGTCTTTGGTTACTAAGTTTCATTCGTTGTCTTTGCGTACTATGTAAAGAAATAAACAAGGTTTTTTTTTCGCCTGTGTCTCCTCCAGGAATGCGAGCTACCTTTTCAAAGGGTAATGATAAAGCTACATCAAAAACAAAACAAAACAAAATAACAGGCTTTTGTGAGGTCACAACATGGAGAAGAGATTCGAAAACCATATATACTATCACTAAGAAGCCTGATCTTTTCAACTATTTAACATATTGTGTTTATTTTTCTCATTAATTGCATTTAGTGTTCATAGAGTGACTTTGTTGAATTCCTGCAAACCTACGCTTCATGTCCGTTTAAGACAGAATTGGGAGCAAGTCACGTAGATGACTGTACATTTTCAATATGGCTGTCAGTTGGCTAACTGTTAGTAGACACTGAATGAACAAATAGGCAACTATGATTTAGCACCTCATCTACACAATAGTGGTCACTGAGGCTAATCACTGAAATTGTAATTACCAGGTGCTAAGTCAAACCCCATTACCATTACAATGACATTTTCGTATAACTCTAGTTGTAATGGCCCTAGCTTTCACAACCCCTTCACTTTGGTCATTTAGAAACTGTGTTGAGGTGGCCTGGTGTGCTTGAGTGCAGTACCAGGGATGAGTGGCAATGTTAGTCTATTTCCATGGGGCTATAACATTTAGACTGTAGAGGAGGACTTTTTGCTTGATATGTAAATAAAAGCATTTTAGAAAGCATCAGAAATGTGATGCCCAAAGCAATACATTAAGTGTTTGAAACTCAGGAAAAAAAACTTGGGTGTTGCTCATGCGGAGTCGCTGGCAACAAGACTCCTTGAAGACTGCCTAGAATAGTAGGGATTCCTTTGGTCAACCATGTCTTCATATATTGCTAAAAGTGATCCCTGGACTAAAGGCAGACAAGCTGAGTTGATCCAAGTGAACCTGGATGACTAGACCTGAATGGTCCTTTTACTGAAGCAGAATGTGTGCATGAGATCTGAGCCATTCTGTCTGGGCGGTAGGCATGGGGGAAGTCCCTGCTTGGGGCACAATGGCTGCTGTCTCCCCTATGGTTGAAGATCACACAGAGAGGGAAATAGAAGACTCCTACTGTTAGACTACATAACTGGGCTGAGGGTCCCTCCCAGGTGCTGGCCTAGCAGCACTAGGGCTTGTTGCTCTACATGCTCATCCATTATTGGAAGTGTGTTACTCTGTCTGTGTTGCATTGACACAGGAGCTAGTGGCATTCAAGTCTACTCCAGGCCCCCCCCCCTGGGCTCTCCTTTTTAGGTAGAGCCAGAGAGTGCCTGCACTAGTGCATGCTTCTCACTTGTTAGGGTTGAGCCTGCTAGTGCATGCTTCTTGCTTCTTAGGATTGAGCCTGCTAGTGCATGCTTCTTGCTTGCGAGACTGTTATGTATGCTAAAATGCTTGGAAGCCCACCTGTTTGTTACTCACCATTTGTTGATTTGCGTTCTTAACAGCCTCGTAAATTTGTCAAGGCAGGTCCAACATCATTTCTAGTCCTCTGTGTGGAGCAGAGACCAAACACTGATTGATTGAACGTAATTAGTGCCCGTCCACTGCCCATGACGTGATCGAGGTACTAGTTTTGCTCCTGACAAGTGCCACAAATCAGGGATTAGGGTAACTCATTTTAGAACTGTTCCCAGCATTGTCGCACTAAAATGTAAAGTCATGCTTTTTGACGCGCCTGAGAAAACTGCTCAAGGCGCCTGAGAAAACTGCTCAAGGCGCCTGAGAAAACTGCTCAAGGCGCTTTAGCTGCTCTAGTTGTATTGCTAAAGAGGCTCCTCAGCATTGTTCCCCAGGGTGGGGGAGAGGTAATTAGTTGCCATGGATACCAGTCTTCTCTGCCTGGGTCCAGCTTGTTTACTTTGTATCTATTTTCCCTCTTGTGAGGTTCCATCCCGCCCAGGTGCTTCTCTGAGGTGAGGTAAAGGAGATTCTCATGTTCACACTTTCTCCAATATAATCCAAAACAATCTACCCCACTTCAATCCAAAACAATCTACCCACCTTCAATCCAAAACAATCTTCCCCAATCCTGTCCACCTCACTCCCATCTGCCCCATTTTCATCTAAAACAATATCCGCCACTCCAGACTGCCCCACTCCAATCTGCTCCACACTAGTCTGCCCACTCCAATCCAAAACAATACACCCCACTTCAGTCTAGTCCACCTCACCCAATCCACCCTCCTCCATGCCAATTCACTCCACTCCAATCCACCCCATCCAATCTGCCCCACTTCAACCCAATACAGCCCACTCCAACCAATCACACTCCAAACCACCCTAATACAATGTGCCCCACCTGAATCCCAAAAAATCTGCCCCACTTCATTCCAAAGCAATCTGCCCCACTCGATTCTGTGCCACTTCAATCCAGAAAAATCTGCCCCACTTCAATGCAAAACAACCTGCCCCACTCTGATGGGCCCCACTTCAATGTGCCCCACTTCACCTTGCCCCACTCCAGTCCCAACCAACCCACTCAATCCAGCACTCCATCCCAATTCACCCCACTCCAATCCACCCCACTCCAATCCACTTTACTGCAATCCAGTCCATCCCACACAAATCCAGTCCACCCCACACCAACCCAGTACCCCCCATCCAGCCTAGTATAATCTATCCACTCCAATCCACTTCACCCCACTCCAGTCCTGTCCATTCCATTCCAGTCCTGTCCATTCCAATCCATCCCAATCCAGTCCAATCCATCCCACTCCAATCCAACCCACAGTAGTCCAATCCAGCCCGCCCCACTCCAGTCCAATCCACTGCACTGCAGTCAAGTCCAGCGCTACCCAATCCACCCCACTACAGTCCATCTCACTCCAATACAATCCACTTTAATACTCCCCATTCCACTCCAATCCACATTAGTCTAAACTACTACAAACCACCTTAATCTACCCTACTTCAATCCAGTACACCACTCTTCAGTCAATCCACCCCACACCAATCTGATCGACTCCAGTCCAGTCCTCCCCACTCCAGTCCAATCCACCCCAATTTACTCCACTCCACCCACCCACTTCAGTCCACCCTAATCCAATCCATCGCACCCCAGTCTATTTCACCCCACCCCAGTCAATCCACCCCTATCCAATCCATCACACTTAATCTAATCCATCCCATCCAACCCTAATCCACCCCACTTACTCCTCTCCACTCCACTCCAGTCCACCCACTTCACTCAAGTCCAATTTACCCCACACCAATCCACTCCACCTCAATGCAGTCCACCCCAATCCACCCCCTCCAGTCCGCTCCACCCCAATCCACCCACATTTTTTTAACCCACTGTACCTCACTGCAGTCCACCACACCCCATCCCAGTTCAGTCCACCACATTCCAATCCAATCCACTCCAGTCCTCCCCACCCCAGTTCAGTCCACCCCACTCCAATCTAATCCATCCACCCCACTGCGACCGACCACACTCCAATCCTCTCTAATCCAATTCAACGCACCCCAATCCATCCCACTGCAGCCCACCACACCCCAGTTTAATCCACCTACCACGTTGTAATCCACCCCACTCCAATCTAATCCACCCCACCAAACCAACTCCAGACCATCCCATTCACTCCATTCCCCACACTATCTCAGTCCAGCCCACTCCAATCCATCTAGCCTGACCCTATCCAGTCTAATCCACCCCACTCCATTCCAGTCTAATCCTCCCCAGTCTAATCCATCCCACCGCAGTCCAATCCACCCCACCCCGGTCACTCCAGTACAATCCACCCCACTCAATTCCACCCCAGTCCCATCCACCTCACCCATTTCAGTCTACCCCTTTCCAATTTAATCCACCCCACACCAATCCGCCCACCTGACTCAATCCACCCGCTCTACCTCATTCCATTCCAATCCACCCCACTACCTCAATCCTCTCTAACTCTCTGCCACCAATTCACCTCTAATCAACTCCACAACACTCTACTCCTCCACGCCACTCTGACACTTCACACCGCTAACTTTTAGCCGTGCTGAACAGCAGCCACACTGGTGTACCACATGGTATAACACATTGCCAAAGCCAATAGCTCTTGTATAGGCGAGACCTATTGGCTTCGCCAATGCTTGCTTGAGCTTGTTGACCGACTACTTTGGTCCACAAGCTCTTGGGCCCTTTTATGATTCTGTTTTTTTTATGGATTTATGACTTGCGGACGTGCTGTATGCACTCATCGGGGCTCCAAAGCCTGTAGTCTGCAGACTTACGGTTTAAGTAGGCAGAATCAGGTTAGGAAGTTCTGCAGGATGCGAGTGCATAGATACACTGAGAAGACAGAAGAGCAGATGCAGGAGAGGTGATTTACTAAGGCTGTTATAACACATTTTCTGAAGCAGATGTATGTGCAAAATGATGTTCGTCTGACAATCTCTGCACTGCACTTAAAAAAAAACTGTCATTGGGAGGCAGAGAATGGAAGAACACAGTGAAAAATTCTAAACCTAATTTCTGCAATGCCGTGAGTTTAATGGCGAGTGCCTTTTTTTTATTTTTTATAGCATCATCCATATTAGTGTCGCAAGTGTTTGTGTCTATTTAGTCTAAGGCTATGCAGCCAACCTCGGTGGCACACCACCACAAGATGTCCACAGTAGAAGGGGGGAGGGAGTGGCTGGCAGTCCAGGGGCTTTCACCAAGGTTCTGGCCAAAGGTCTGGACCTACAGCCAACCTCTGCTGCACAGGGCCAAAAGTTGTGTGGTGTGGGGGCACCTCTAAGAAAACACACTTGGTGAATGCGTGACCAACTTTCAGTGTTTATGCTACTTGCATCATAGGTTCTCCGGGAGAGGCGTGTGCTTATAGTCACACGCTGTAAAATATACACAAATGAAAATGCGGTGAAGGTCAAGCTCAACGAGCGCGTTCTGATCACTGCTGGTGGTCTAGGGCATACAGAGTACTTACTTCCTCAAAGTGACACTCCCGCCAAAAACCTACTCCTCACCTCACTGTGGCTCGAATAACACCGCAATCGCCGTAGGGATCCGGTATTTGTAATCGAGAACTGCTCATGTGTCCAGACGTGTCGGCGTATGAGAAGACTAGACCGACGACCTTCCAAGATGGCGGTCGTCAGTGGCCCAATGAAGGACTACTAGGGCCCTGAATAGTGGATGCCCCTCGAGATGCCTGTATTGATATGGCATCACTGAAGTAGAAAAGTGACACACAAAGAGGTTTCACGGGAAAGGGGGGAGGGGAAAAAAGGGGAGAAGGGTATACGGGAGGGGGTATGAGGAAAAAGAAAAGGTGAAAGAAAAATGTGAAATTATAAAGAGAAAATAAAAGAACGAAAAAATAAAAATTTTAAAATAAAACGGGACAAAATGGGAGGAGGGGAAAACGAGATACAGAGAGAGGGAGGAAAAGGGAGGGGTGTAATGGAAGGGAAAAAGAAAATTGAAAGAAAAATCAAAATTATAGAAAGAAAAAGAGAGAAGAGGAGGGGGACCACTGTGCCTTCAAAGGTTGTATTATTTTTACCATAGAAGAAACCCTTGAGGCCATAAATAGTTTAAAACCTGGCAAAGCACCCGGGCCGGATAAGCTTCCTGGGGATCTTTATAGATCGGAACCAAACATTTGGTCCTGGTACATCAATGCTATCTCAAACAGTATTGCTGCAGGGGGACAAATCCCAGGCACGTGGAAGGGGGCAGAAATCATACCAATCTATAAAAAAGGCAATGTAAATCTTCCAGCCAACTATAGGCCAATTAGCCTTTTAGATAACTTACAAAAGATCCTTGCTAAACAAATTTTACAGAGGCTAACTAGCTGGGTTGAGGATCATCAAATTCTCTCTTCCCTTCAGGCAGGATTCCGTGCGAAAACTAGCACAGTAGACCAGGTCTTCAGGTTGGCTATATTGTATTGGAAATATGTACTTATCGCCAAGAAGCGCTTATATGTAGTATTTACAGATCTGCGATCTGCCTTTGATCTGGTCCCAAGAGCTAAATTATGGGAAGTGCTGGGTAGACTGGGAGTTCCAGGGTATATACTACTTTTGTTAAAACGACTACACGAAAACACCTATGCGCAAGTGAGGTGGGGCAAACAAGGTGAACTGACTGAACAGATCCCAATGAGAAGGGGAGTTCGCCAAGGTTGCGTGCTAGCCCCCTTACTATTGACTTTATTTATTAATGAAGTGGTGAAGGTTTTGACCATTTGTCAGAATGATGCCCCTTCCTTGAATGCACAAAAAATTCCCATTTTCCTCTTCGCAGATGATTAACTACTCATTTCAAAGACACCAATGGGGCTGCAAACCCTTGTCGACCGATTTAATTTATTCTGTAGTCAACATGGGTTGGAGGTCAACATTAACAAAACTAAATTGATGGTGCTTTCTAAAGGTCCTAGTAAAAGATGTTCCATCTATATTGATGGAGTCCCCCTGAAGAAAGTCAGCTCCATAGATTATCTGGGTGTCAGGCTAACTAGTAAACTAACATGGGAAGATCAGATCATAAAGAGTGCAGGGTTGCTACAACCTAGAGCTTCATCTATATTGCATTTTTATCAAAGTTCCATTACAAAAGTTGTATCCCCAGCAATTAAAATCTATATATCCAAGGCACAAGGAGCAGCTCTGTACGGAGCGGAAGTATGGGGATTTTCTAATTGCAACAAGATATCAGTGGGTGAAAATAATTTCGCAAGGGCTTTGATTGCGCGTCCATGCACTACACCCTTGTCCCCATTATTCTCTGACCTGGGTTTAAGTCGAGTAGCTGACCTAATCATTGTAAGATCTCTTCTTTATTGGATCAGGATATGGACCACTCCTGAATTAGATATATACAAGACCTCATTACTCGATGTACTAAAATGTTAACACACTCCCTTGGATCCGACATGTATCTCACTGGTTTCGTTTGTTGGGTCTCAGTGATTATTGGGAAAATCCCTATATCCTAGAGAGACGTCACAAAAATGTTTTAAAGTCAATCTATTGGTCTTATGTCAGGGATAATTATGAAACCTGCAAAACACATGGTCGTTTAACCAATTCTTTTATCAATTTTAAATGGTAACCACAGTTTTAACTTTATCTGGACATTATACCGGATTTGCAGGGTAAAAGTTTATACGCAAGGTTTCAGTTTGGATCTCTGCCCCTGATGTCATTGACCCATAGCTTGGGGCAGAATAGTCTCCTTGATACATGTCCTGCTTGTGGTGGTACTTCAGAAACTGTCGAACATTTCATGTTCTTCTGCCCAGCATATGGGATCCCGCGGTCAAAATGGATCCGCAATACCTGTAGGGTCATGGGATTAAAAAACTGTTCTTCGGCTATACGGGTTCTAAAAAGTCATAATTCAACTGATGTAACTCTTGCAGTAAGCAAGTTTTTAGTGGCAGCATGGCATATACGTCGCCGTTTCTCAACCCCTTCGCTGCCAGGCCTTTTCCCCCTCCTGTGCCAGGCCTTTTTTTGGCTATTTGGGGCAGTTTGCGCTTAGGCCCTCATAACTTTTTGTTCACATAAGCTAGCCAAGCCAAATTTGCGTCCTTTTCCCCCCAACATCCTAGGGATTCTAGAGGTACCCAGACTTTTTGGGTTCCCCTGAAGGAGGCCAAGAAATTTGCCAAAATACAGTGAAAATTTCGTTTTTTTTGTTTGTTTTTTAAATGGGGAAAAGGGGCTGCAGAAGAAGGCTTGTGTTTTTTTCCCTGAAAATGGCATCAACAGGAGCAAGATGGCCGTCGCGTAGAGAGGGGGTAGGCTCGTCTGCCTCGCCCGCCCCGGATATCGGACGCCAGCCAGTCGGCACCGCAAAGCGGACACGGAGAGATCGGAGGGAAGCTCTCTCCTTCACGGATCACTGGCGTTATGCCGCGGCTCAAGGCGGCAAGAAAGGAGGCGCTGGGAGTGACCCCACGGGCATAGTGCGGTATAGGAGAGCACCACGTTTTGGCTTCGTGAACGGAGCAGGCAGAACGGTCTAATCAACGACAGCCATGGGGGGGCGAGCACACGCTGCCCTCAAATTTTTGGAACAATGCAGGAGAAGCCAAGAAGAGGAGTATCTGAGAAACGACCCCCACGCCGACCTGCTCTTCTCTCTTGATTCTGAAAAAAAAAAAAAAAAAGCCCAAGTAAGAAAAGGGGGGAAAGTGATTTGAAATGACTGGTCTAGACTTTTGAGAAAATGCTAGCAGGATTCTTTTTTGTTTTTCTTCTTCTTTGTGCAAAGACCCTAACAGATCTAAATATAAATATAAGGATGTGTGGACACTGAGGGCACCTACCCTATTGATTTTTTTAACATGTGAACTATAACAGAAGAAAATTGAATATTAAAAGCTCTACGGGGTACAATTCTAACAAGTACTGGGTGACCCCAAATGCTATTGATTACCAAGGTTAGTACTGATCACTCTTGCACCCCCTATCAGCCTGCAAGGGGTGTTTTTAAAAGAGTGATACACGACGTGATACATGACGTGATAGTAGTAATAGTAGGGCTAGCTGGATTTGTGAGAGCACTCCCCCACTCCTTGAAAATAAGTATGGCACCAAAAATGGCTCGGAACTCTGGAGATAAGACAGACGGCGCCAACATTTTACGGTCAGTACAAGATAAAGGGGACCCGTCCGGGGCGAAGAGACGGCCTATATTGACAATGGGTAGACAAACTGGGAAAAACATAACTAGTCAAGGGAAAGACGCAAAGGTTGGCAATAACATTGCCCCCCTCTCGGAGACTAAGGGGAAAAGTAAAACCCAGGCTACTATCACGTCTTTTCTTGCCGGAGGGACACAAGAAAGTGGAACTACGCTTACAACCCCCACCTCTGGAGAAGGTCAGACTGCTACAGAAAGTGCACTTGTGGGGGCCCTCAGTGAAAAGACTCTTAAGGAGATGAAGGACCCCTCTACAACAGCGGCCCAACCCGGTGATGGTGGATTAGTGGGCTTAGACAGCTGCGCGATGGCAAGAAGGAGGGAAAAGGATCCTCCCTTCAGTCAGGAGTCGCCCCTTACGCAGCAGCATACGAAACCAACGCAAGTATAAGATTTAAGTAATATAAAACCCACGCTGGATATCGTAGCTGGGCAAAATATATCGCAAAACCCAGGAGGGCAAGACAAGGAAAATGAAAAAGAGATGAAAATCTTGGACTGGGCAAAAGAGAGTGGGGACACAGAGGAATCTGATCTCAGTAGTGGTGATGAGCATAGCCTTAGTGAATCTGGTAGCAGTATGTCCTCTGAGAGGGGAAATGTATCATCAAGTAACGAACTCACAGTATGGCAGAGGCGGCAGCAGGGTAAGTGCACAAAAACAAGGCCTGGGTCGCAGGAGGGCACCGAATTTTCCACATCAAGTGGTAGTAAGACTTTAAAATGGGACTACTCCAGCATTAGTCTAGCGGATACAACGCGTACAACAGATATATCTGCTATGGGTGGTCAACAGTTGGTGGATAATGACATGGAAGGAAGTAATGGGGGTACGAAGAGTGATACATGCGCGGCGAGCACTGATTCTGGGATGCTACAATCAATATTTAATTCAATTAAAGAATTTCAAACAGAAACTCGGATTGAAAGTCGCCGAGCCAGGGTAGCTACAAAGCGGCTGCAAGGAGCAGTTCGTAAAGTAGCAAAATCATGTACTGAGATAGAAGCCAAATTAGGCTACATGGATGAGAGGATAGTAGTAGTCGAAGAGGATGTCGATATGCTGAAGCAACAGAATGCTACGCAGGAGGGCTAATTGACTGACATAATGTGGAAGCAGGAAGACTTTGAGAACCGACAGAGAAGAAATAATCTGCGTTTTTTGGGCATAAAGGAAGGGCTGGAAGGGAATGACATCCGGGCTTACATGATTAAGCTACTACAGGGGGCATTTCCCGAATTGAATCATTGGGACTGGGATAACGAGATTCAGCGTGTCCATAGATTTCCCCCAACTCGGAAGGAGGGAGCACATTCAGCTGACTCAAAATATCTTAGAGCTATTCTGGTGTTTTTTGGTAACTATTTTTGAGGCAGGCTGTTTTTGATGAATCTCGCCCTAACGCCCCACGTAATATGGAAGGGGTCACTTTTTTCACTCAACCAGATTTTTGTCATACAACTGTGGAGCGTAGATGGCGGCTCCGACAGTTGATCAAAAATTTTTTGACAAGGGAGGAGAAGCTTATTTGATAGCCCCCGCTCACCTAAAAACGGTTATGAATGGGACAGTGAGATGGTTTACTTCAGAGATTCAAGCAAAGGAATATTTGATTGGGCTAAAATGATGTGGGTTAAGATGGCAATGAATTTGGTGGTGGGCGGGCACCCCATATCTACGTGACGCCAACATTCGGGCCAAAGGTGGTCCGATTGCTCTACAGGATGGGGGAGGGCTGGCTGGGAGGAAGGGACCCCAACCAGCCCTTGCGGGGATGGAGGGGGGCGGATGGGAGCTGTGTGGGGGAGGGGAAGGGCAGGGAGGGTGGAAGAGGGGGGAAGGGGCGGAAAATGGGAAAGGAAGGGATAAAGAGAATTGAGAAGAATATAAGGACAAGAGAGGGAGAGGAGAAGGGAAGTATATGTAAGACTGCATACAGCCAGAATGAAAATCAAACAAAAAAGACTGGGAGGGAGAAAAGGCTGGGAAGGGGGCGAGGGGGAAAAAGAAAAAGGGGATAAAAATGACTAGACTTCGAATAGCTTCTATTAATATTTGTGGTTTAAATGATCCCAGAAAAAGAAGGAAAGTTATGGAAGATCTGAAAACCCTTAGGGCGGATATTTATTGCTTACAAGAGACTCATGTGGAATATAAAAACCGTAGAATCTTAGGGCCACTTGGTATGAGAATGATAGTATGCTCAAAACAAGATGTGAAAACTAAAGGGTGGCGATACTGGACCACAGTAATAGAGTAAAATTTGCCATAGAGGAGGCTGACAGGAATGGGAGATGGGCAATTGTAGAATGCTTTTATGGTAGAGGTAGTTTTACGCTATGTTCTGTATATGGGGCGGTAACTGATGACCCAGTTGTAATGGACACCATGGCTGTAGAACTAACTGGATGGCCTCCCCCATATATCCTAGGCGGGGATTTTAATTTTAATGGCTCTTGGGATGGCTTGCAGGATCTCTTAGCGCCCTTAGCTAAGAAATATCAGGGATGGAAGCCTCGTGTATTTAAGGCAATGGTTGGTCTGCAGAAAGAATTAGGATTGGTGGATGCTTGGGTTAAGCTATGTGATTTAGATCCCGGGTACACTTATTTCTCTGCCCCTCATGTGAAACTGGCTTGATTAGACTTTTTCTTGACATCTCCTGAATTGTTAACACAAGCTAGTATGGAATTATATCCACGGATTATGTCAGATCATAATCCATTGGTATTGGACTTGGAGTTAAATGGTCTCGAGTACAAAACCAGGAGGTGGACCTTTGAAAGAGGGCTTCTTAAGGACTTCGAATACTGTGATTACATGAGGAACTGGATAGCGGAATTCTAGAGATTAAGTTAGGGTCTGCCCCTATAGAGATAGTCTGGGATGCCTTGAAAGCAGGAGTACGGGGGCGACTCTGAGCTTTATCCTGAAGAAACAAAAAAGTGCTCAAAGTAAAGTAAGGGACTCGCACTCGAAGCTTAGAGATTTAGAAATACAGCTGATTGCAGCCATAGAAAGGGGGGAAGATACAAAGAATATCCAGGAGCGGATTGCTATAGCAGGGGCAGCAATAAATGAAGTTACCGCAGAAAGAGCAGTGGGAAAATATCTTGCGCAACGCTCTGAAAGTTATGAGTTTGGAGAAAGAACTGGGCACCTGTTGGCGGTAAGGGCAAGCCATAAAGCAGCAGCCGGGGTCATTAGAGAGATTCAAGATCAACAGGGACAAATAGTGTTAGACGCGGATGGTATTAGGTCGGTGTTGCAGGGATATTATACTGACCTTTATAGCGATACAACTGGATTTTCAGTGACAGAGATCCAGGAATTTTTAAGCCCCATCAGGTTTAATAAAGTTTCAGAAGAGGATTATCTGCAATTGGAGGGACAGATTGGTAGCTTAGAGATAGACAAGACATTAAGCAAACTGGCCACCGGGGAAGCTTCTGACCCTGATGCGATTCCTTTAGAATTCTAAAAAAAAATTTTAAACACTGCTATTTCCACTGATGATGGAGTTGTTTATTTAGGTACAGAACGGTGGAGAAACCCCACCATCATGGGGAATGGCCAACATAGTAGTCTTTTTAAAGAAAGGGAAGGCCCCACAGAGCCCGTCCTCATATCGTCCGATAACATTAATTAATAGTGATGCTAAAGTCTATTAAAAAATATTCACTGCCCGATTGTCCCTGGTGATTAAGAAATTTGTAACACCTCGACAACATGGATTTGTCCCTGGTAGAGATACGGTAGAACATATTCAAAGAGTTATCACGCTTTTCGACGCGACAGAAGTTGCGGAGGAGCCCATGGCTTTCGCCCTGTTAGATGCAGAGAAAGCATTCGATCAAGTTAATTGGAAATATCTTTGGCAGGTTATGGAGAACTATGGCTTTCGGGAAAAGTTCATCCTGGCAATAAAAGCTATGTATAAGTCCCCGGGAGTGAGAATACAACTAATGGGAGGGCAGTCTGAATGTATCCAAGTAGGGCGAGGTACTAGGCAGGGATGCCCATGCTCTCCGCTGTTGTTCGCCTTATACATAGATCCCCTGCTCAGACAGCTCGAAGGGAATAGGAAGATTATGCCGGTGTGTAGGCGTGGATGGGACACAAAAGTCCTAGCGTATGCGGATGATATAGCATTTATAACAGCCAATCCGGATTCGGCACTGAAAGTAATCGAAGAGGTGACGACCAAGTTCGGGATGTTCTCCGGGTATTTGTTAAATAGAACCAAAACACAGTTGTTGGTTAACCAATATACAAATTCTCAGGACAATCGGAGGGTGGAGCATGCAGTTTATTTGGGTATCAATATTTCACCAAGAGTAGGAGAAATCATCAACCTGAATTTAGATCCAATACTTGTGAAGGCTAAAAATGATATGCAAAGATGGGATAATTTGCATATGACTATAATATGGAGGTATAATATGGTCAAAATGATTCTCCTCCCAAAATTATTGTATATATTCCGGGCCATACCCTTGAACTTTACAAATTCTCGGTTTGAAGATATGGACCGGGTAGTTATGAGATTTATTTGGGCATATGGTAAGTGTAGAAGATCGGGTAAGTTTATGTCTCTACCTCGGGAAAGGGGGGGGTGGGCCTTGCCTAATATGAAGCTATATCAAATGGCAGCTGCATTTCAATATATGCGCCCAATATGGGGGGAAAGAGCAGGGGAGAATGAGGTTGAAGATGCTCCCAATATCTATGAGCTGCTCGTGGGATCCACCACCAATGGGTGTTTGTTAACCTTCCATGAACCTGGGTATTATAAGAAAGCTCGATACAAGGTATTAGAGGCGGCCTATAAATGCTGGCGGCCATGGCGTATAAAGAACGGGCTTGGAAGATTTAACTATTATACCCTAATTAAGAATAATCCGTCGCTTCTGGAAATATTTAAGGATAACTATATGGCAAAATGGGCCTCCAAAGGCATAGTGAGGTTAGGAGACTTTTTCGACAATTCTGGAATGAAGGCGTTTGAGTCTTCAAGAACGGTACGGTTTAGAACGAAGGGGTATTTTTAAATTTCTACAGGTACAAGACGTTTTGGGCAAGAAAACGGGGGGGGGGCCACAGGGGTTTAAAAGTAACCTACTGTTAAAAGGTATTCTGGGGGAATCCAATATGACTATCAAATTAATATATTCCTTATTGATGGCAGAACAACCTGATGATTTGGGGAAGCATACTGAAAGGTGGAGCGGCAAATTGGTTGATGGAAGTGCTAATTTTCTCAAATCACTTGAATTAGGACACACTATGCTACTCTCTTCGTCTCTACTAGCACAACATTATAAGACCATGTTCGACTTGTATTATACACCGGCCCACCTTGTTAAGTGGGGGGGCTCACGAGGAATTAATTGTCCAAGGTGTGGGGTCCATGGAACAGATATAGTTCATATGTTCGCCACGTGCATGGAATTAACGACATTAGAGATGGCATGCAACTCGTGATAAAAGAAATATTGGGGTATGACGTGGTCCCTACCCCGGAGATCATGGTCTTAGTGGTCGCTGAGCAAATAAGGGGACGACAGAGAGCGTTTATTTTCCTTGCCATGGCGGTTTATCGATTATGTATTTCCTCTCCATGGCTGAACCCGCAACCACCGTTATGGCAGCAGTGGTTCGGCCGGTTATTATCTGTGTATCATCTGGAAATTGCCCTGTATGAACGGAAGGGGTAATTGGCTAGGAAGAAAGGGAAAGCTATTTGGGGACAATTTCGGAATTGGCTTTCGTCCAATGAATGAAGGCTCAATCTGAGGTTTTGTCTGGATGATAAATGAGGAAAGTGTCCCTTTCCAGCCAAATGAGAAGATGTAATCATATATATATTTTTTTTTTCACGTACTGTTTGTTTGTTTGCAATGATGTATGAATGTAATTATCTCTCTTCCTTTTCAAAAAAAAAAAAAAAGAAAATGGCATCAACAAAGGGTTTGCGGCGCTAAAATCACCAGCTTTCCAGCTTTCAGGAACAGGCAGACTTGAATCAGAAAACCCAATTTTTCAACACAATTTTGGCATTTTACTGGGACATACCCCATTTTTACGATTTTTTGTGCTTTTAGCCTCCTTCTAGTCAGTGACAGAAATGGGTGTGAAAACAATGCTGGATCCCAGACAGCTAAACATTTCTAAAAAGTAGACAAAATTCTGAATTCAGCAAGGGGTAATTTGTGTAGATCCTACAAGGGTTTCCTACAGAAAATAACAACTGAAAAAAATAAATATTGAAATTGAGGTAAAAAAACAGCAATTTTTCTCTACGTTTTACTCTAACTTTTTCCTGCAATGTCAGATTTTTTAAAGCAATATACCGTTACGTCTGCTGGACCCTTCTGGTTGCTGGGATAGATGGGGCTTGTAGGTTCGTCAAGAACCCTAGGTACCCAGAGCCAATAAATGAGCTGCACCCTGCAGTGGGTTTTCATTCTATACCGGGTATACAGCAATTGATTTGCCGAAATATAAAGAGTGAAAAATAGCTATCAAGAAAACCTTTGTATTTCCAAAATGGGCACAAGATAAGGTGTTGAGGAGCAGTGGTTATTTGCACATCTCTGAATCCCGGGGTGCCCATACTAGCATGTGAATTACAGGGCATTTTTCAAATAGACATCTTTTTTACACACTCTCTTATATTTGGAAGGAAAAAATGTAGAGAAAGACAAGGGGCAATAACACTTGTTTTGCTATTCTATGTTCCCCCAAGTCTCCCGATAAAAATGATACCTCACTTGTGTGGTTAGGCCTAGCGCCCGCAACAGGAAATGCCCCAAAACACAACATGGACACATCCCATTTTTTGACAGGAAACAGAGGTGTTTTTTGCAAAGTGCCTACCTGTAGATTTTGGCCTCTAGCTCAGCCGGCACCTAGGGAAACCTACCAAACCTGTGCATTTGTGAAAACTAGAGACCTAGGGGAATCCAAGATGGGGTGACTTGTGGGGCTCTGACCAGGTTCTGTTACCCAGAATCCTTTGCAAACCTCAAGATTTGGCTAAAAAAACACATTTTCCTCACATTTCGGTGACAGAAAGTTCTGGAATCTGAGAGGAGCCCAGCATTCCCCCAAGTCTCCCGATACAAATGATACCTCACTTCTGTGGGTAGGCCTAGCGCCCGCGACAGGAAATGCCCCAAAACACAACGTGGACACATCCCATTTTTTGACAGAAAACAGAGGTGTTTTTTGCAAAGTGCCTACCTGTAGGTTTTGGCCTCTAGCTCAGCCGGCACCTAGGGAAACCTACCAAACCTGTGCATTTGTGAAAACTAGAGACCTAGGGGAATCCAAGATGGGGTGACTTGTGGGGCTCTGACCAGGTTCTGTTACCCAGAATCCTTTGCAAGCCTCAAAATTTGGCTAAAAAAACACATTTTCCTCACATTTCGGTGACAGAAAGTTCTGGAATCTGAGAGGAGCCACAAATATCCTCCCACCCAGCGTTCCCCCAAATCTCCCGATAAAAATTATACCTCACTTGTGTGGTTAGGCCTAGCGCCCGCGACAGGAAATGCCCCAAAACACAACATGGACGCATCCCATTTTTTGACAGAAAACAGAGGTGTTTTTTGCAAAGTGCCTACCTGTAGATTTTGGCCTCTAGCTCAGCCGGCACCTAGGGAAACATACCAAACCTGTGCATTTGTGAAAACTAGATACCTAGGGGAATCCAAGATGGGGTGACTTCTGAGGCTCTGACCAGGTTCTGTTACCCAGAATCCATTGCAAACCTCAAAATTTGGCTAAAAAAACAAATTTTCCTCACATTTTGTGACAGAAAGTTCTGGACTCTGAGAGGAGCCACAAATGTCCTTCCACCCAGCGTTCCCCGAAGTCTCCCGATAAAAAATGATACTTCACTTGTGTGGGTGGGCCAGGTGCCTGCAACAGAATAAGGCCAAAAACTTGTAGAGATAGAGGGGATAGCACAGCGAGTTGATAAGGACATATTCTTCTTTTATACATCTTTAGGCTGACTCTGCTTTGGGGACCCACACAAGTGAGGTGTCATTTTACTTGGGAGACTGAGGGGAACGCTGGGGAGTAGGAATTTTGTGCTGGAGCAGTGATCGTACAAACGAAAGTCAGGAAAATATGCTTTTTTAAGCACATTTTGAGGTTTGCAGAGGAGTCTGGGTAAGAAAATGTTGGGGGATCCACGCAAGCCACACCTCCCTGGACTCCTTGGGGTGTCTAGTTTTATAAAATATCTGGGTTTGGTAGGTTTCCCTAGATGAGGACCACACCCAGGACCAAAAACATAGGTGCCCCCTACCCCCCCAAACACAGGTAGTTTTGTAATATATCATTTTGATGTGTCCACATACGTCTGATGTGCCCAACACTAAAATTGTGAAAAGAAACGCACTTAGGTTATGTGAAAAAGACCCCTCACCCACCAACCAAGTTGGTGGCATGCTTTATCATCGGGGTCCCACCTGAGACACCTAGCGTGTCTCAAGTGTGCTGCGATGCCTGATTACAGCGGAGCAGGTTTTGTCATTTGTACCACACATACTGGTTGGATTTGGCACGAGGGTGAGTGATGGTTCAGTAGATCAAATTTTATTAACAAGAGATTTCACAAAAGTGAAATGCACTGGTAATAACTGAAACGCCAAAAAACTGACCCAATGACTCACAGCTTGTGAGCTGTAAAGCCACGGCAAGGCACCAACCGCTTTACAGTCCATTCACACACCTTTCATACATGACATGCACAAGATCATTCACGCCGCCAGCCACGGGCCCAGCACATTACAACACTCGCATCGACAGACAGCGCCAGTCAAGGGCCCATCACTTTCATACGCCCACATGCCTGATACAGCAATCACACCAGCTGATGAGTGTGTGAACTGGCGTTTGGCTGGCACTGCTAGCCAAGCGCCACCCCAAGCACACCGCCAGCCAAGCGCCACCCCAAGCACACCGCCAGCCAAGCGCCACCCCACCCATACCGCCAGCCAAGCGCCACCCCATGCACACCGCCATCACTTTTTTGTTTGTTTATAAACAACAAAGAAACCACTAACTACTTATAAAATAAGTACAAAACTACAAACACAAAAGCTCTAACTAAATACATGACAGTAATGCCAACCGTGAAACCGAACATATGAAAATATAAAATAGGCAGTTTACGCTCACGGTATTTCCCAAATGTTTTTCCTTGTGTGGTAACTTCTAAAAATAGCCGGCTCACACAGCCCAGGCTTTGAAGGGCTTTCAGGGCAGTACATCCGGCTCTCCCTCCGGATTGATCTCCGGGCACATACACTATATTTCTGTGTGGGCAAGTCTTTTTTGGGAGTGGGAGGAATGTGATCTGGAAAGTGGCGATCTTTCAATCTAGCCACATCCTCCACCACTTCTACTCTAGGAACTGTTGCCCGTTCCACCACAATAAGGCTCTCTATCACTGACTCCTGAAATTTAACAAATGTCATCCTTGACTCAGGTAAACAATCCTTGAACACAATAAAAGCATTAAAAGTTGCCAAATAAAATAAATGTAGGGCCAACTTTTTATACCACACGTAAGACTTACGAAGAGCAGTGTAAGGTTCCAACCTCTGATCTACTCTATCAACACCACCCATGTGCCTATTGTAGTCCAAAATGCACGCAGGTTTGCGCACTTCCGCAACCTGACCCCAAACAGTCACAGGGGAAGTACTCTCATCAGGGATGGTAGATAGCATGTACTCATCCCTCCTGTCTGAAAATTTCAGAGCTAGCAGCTCATTATTCCGCAAGGCACTGTACTGTTTTTACAGACAAGCTCCCTTGGATAGCCTTTCCGGTTAGAACGGATTGTGCCACAATCAACAGTGTCCACTCTAAACAACTCCTTGAACAACTGCACTCCAATGTAGAAATTATCTACGTATAAATGGTGACCTTTGTTAAACAGTCGTCTACCATGTTCCCACCCAATTTTTTCGCTAACTCCAAAAGTGGCCGGACAACCAGGAGGGTCAATACTGGAATCCCTGCCAGTGTAGACCCGGAAATTATACACATATTCTGTACTGCTTTCTGACAGCATATACAAGTTAATCCCATACCGTGCCCTCTTACTAGGAATGTACTGCTTAAAAACTAAACGCCCCTTGAAAAGGACCAAAGACTCGTCCACACTTATCTCTTTGCCTGGAACATAGACCTCTGAAAACCGATCTACAAAATGATCAAGGACAGGCCTAATCTTAAAAAGACGGTCACAATCAGGGTGATCTTGTGGCAAGGCTAAAGCATTGTCTACAAAATGCAGCATATGAAGAAGAAGCAAATGCAAATACTGATTACGTGTCCTAGTTGCAGGAAATATAGCCGTTGCCATCAAGGGACTAGTAGACCAATAAGAAGCCAGTGACGGCTTCCTGATCAACCCCATCAAAAAAGTCAAACCTAAAAACATTTTCATCTCTTCCAGATATGTGGGAACCCACTGAGTAGCTCTAGACTGAGGCTTAAGTCTGGCAGTGTTGTCCCGCAAATATTGCTCTGCATACAAATTAGTCTGCTCCACAATCTCTTCCAAAAATACATCGTCCATAAACAAGTGAAAGAAATGGACAGGCAAAAAGTTTTCCGTATTGACTCTACACCCTGGGAGACCAGTAAATGCAGGTAACTGTGGCTGCTCCATGTTTGGGGCAATCCAGGTGTCAGGTCTTCTAATGGGAAACCCTTCAGCCCCAGGCTGCTGCACTCTTGGCACATCAATGTCCTCCTCTACAACAGGCCCTTCATCTGCATTGAGAGTAGCTTCCTCATCAGAAGAATACTCTCGGACAGAAAACTCACTGCCAGAATCTCTCACTTCCTCCTCTGCCTCAGATGCAGAGTCAGTCTCGTAATCATGGTCTGAAGACGACTCAAAGAGCATGCCAACAACCTGCTGAGCGGTCACTCTGTGGCTAGCCACGATCCTCACTAACAACAAATAGATTGCCAACAACAACTAGCACTAAAATAAGTAATAAACAAAGTGTAGCTTTATCACAAAGAGTTATGTACTAAAAAACTATACAACTCACTTGCCTGAAAAAGCTACTCACCAGCAACTACTCTGCACAGACACAGCAATCACCAATGATATCCCACTAAAAAGAAAAAAACAAATTAGACATATGACAACACAAATAACACTGTGCTCAAATCTAAGGACAATTTCACACACAATACTGCATTTAGTACACCACCTACAAACATGTCATTCATGCATGTCAACAATACTCCTTTGGAGTAAATTGCTTTCACTTACCTAAAATATGCAACTATGCAAACCGCAGGACAACTACTGCCAAAACCGCAAGGATCCACAGCAAAGGAAGCAAAAGCTTTGAACTAGAACAAAAAGAAGAAATAAACTGTTATAATTACAAATACAAATACTTTGCCAGTTGACAAACACCCCACCACCAAAAATGTAGAAACTGTCCCTGATGCCTAAGTGGCTTCTGCCCCACTAGGAGGCAGATGGGCCTAAAAGAAAATAGGCTGATCTGCCTCCATGGTGGGCAGAAATGGCCAACACTATTGTGCCCCCTATGGGGGGGCGACCCTTGCCAAAGGTGCCGCCGCCCCCCCACACAAAACACACACAGGATCCCTGGTGCCTAAGTGGATTCTGCCCCCCCTTGGGGGCAGATGGCCGTAAACAAATTGGCCGATCTGCCCCCAAGGAGGGCAGAAATGGCCAACAGCTCTGTGCCCACAAACGGGGGGCTCCCCCAGCACAAAAAAAAAAAGTGGAACCAAAAAAAAAATCTCTGCCGTATTGACGGTTTCTGCCCTCCTTGAGGGCATATGGGCCTACAGAAATAGGCACCTCTGCCCCCAAGGGTGGCAGAGATAGCCAATACGAAATTTCCCCCCTTTGGGGGTGGGGGGGGGGGGCGACCCTTGCCCAGATGGGTCCCCCAAACACACACACACCTCACAATCCCTGGTGCCTAGTGGGTTTCGACCCCTCCGGGGGCCAGATCGGCCAAAAACATGGCCTATCTAGCCCCAGGGGGGGCTGAAACATATTAAAAAAATTATTGCCCCCGGGGCAGCGACCCTTCCCTAAGGGGTCGCTGCCCTACAACAAAGAAAATAATTTCCCTGGTGTCTAGTGGTTTTCGCCCCCCAAAATGCCCCCCAATGAGATCCACCCTTGCCCAAGGGGTCGCTCCCAAACAATATGCAGGAAAAAAAACATCCTTGGTGTCTAGTGGTTTTTCGACACCCCCTCTGGGGGCCGAAAAAGGAAAAAAAATGCCCCAACTGGGAGTGACCCTTGCCCAGGGGTGCTCCCAAACAATATGCAGACAAAACAACATCCCTGGTGTCTAGTGTTTTTTGGATCCCCCCCAACCCCCCCCCCCCAGGGCAGATCAGCCGAAAAATCGGCCGATCTGCCCCAGGGGGGGGGGGGGCGAAAAAGGAAACAAATGCCCCCCAATGGGAGCGACCCTTGTCCAAGGGGTCACTCCCAAACACTATGCAGAAAATAAAACATCCCTGGTGTCTAGTGGTTTTTCGAACCCTCTGGGGGCAGATCGGACGAAAAATCGGCCGATCTGCCCCCAGGGGGGGTCCGAAAAAGGAAAAAAATGCCCCCAATGGGAACAAACATTGCCCAAGGGGTCGCCCCCCCAAAACTACCAACAAAAGGTAATCCCTGGTGCCTAGTGGGGATTCCTGCTCCAGGATCGCGGGCGGGGAGCAGGAAGCCACAGAAAACAGGCAACCGACCTAGATAAGATCTTTTAGATTTTTATCTGTAAATTTGATTTTATTATATGTTTCAATGTTTTCATACTAATTTATAGATGTTGTATTTAAAAATGATTTCTCATTTTATTTACTATTTATTGTTATTTGTTGCTTTCATGGTCAATTGATCGAATAAAGCTGATGATTATGATCAGAGAAGAGGAAGAAAGGGGAGGGGAAGGGAAGGGGGGAGAGAAAGAGGGAGGTTTACGCAATACAAGAAAAAAATTCCCATTAGTTAAGGCTGGAAAAAGGGCCTTGATGATAATCGAGGAATCCAAAAGAGTTAAGTCCACATATGGTGTTGGACATCTAGGTGTCTTGCTCACATGGGGGGGGGGAACAGTAGTTAATGTTCCATTAGTTATCCCCATGGCTTGGTGATGGTGACAATGACACCACACCCCTGAGAGATGCATTTACGTATTCTATCTTCTCTTTTCTTCCACAGATTTGCCCAGCAGAGCATTGACACTGATGGGTAGTATTTAATTTAGTTTAATTGGTATATATCACCTTACCAAGTAAATAGTAAGAGTACTTCCACTAGTGGTAGGCGCACAAGAAGTGATACTAAGGAGATCACTTTGGTCCTGAAGAGGAGTTTAGGGGTAAACTCTGAAACATGTAGACCACTATGGAGGACAGGTACATAATATACCCACCCTCCTGACACCCTTTTTTAATCATACCACCCCTGTGAGACATATTAAACTAATAATATCATCCAGAGGGGGGTATTTTTAACTTACCAAGACCCCACCACTCCTATCCTTTTCTAGCATCCACATCGCTGATACCAGCAGTGCTCCCACGTATTCCGTTGGTCGCAGCACACCTCGCTCTGCAGTAGAACGGGACGAAACCCAATCATGAAGCACGCCACAAAGGGGTAACCCTGGTGGGTGAGGGCTTTTCTAACAAAAAAACTTTTTTTCTGTGGATGTTTTCCCCTTCTGGGTTGGGTCTCTAAATACGTTTACTCAAGCTTCAAGGACGATAGACCCTCCCCTTTAACCCTCCTTCTCCCTCTTTGTTTAGCATACAAAAACATTTAGTCTGGAATTGCTGGAAACAGTCTGCTTTCGGTGGATCTCTTTTCAGCTATATAACTCGTGTCTGAATGATTCGTTAAAACAGCTGCAACAAAGCTTTTGTCCTCATAAGTACTGGGGAGAAGTGACAAACTGTTAGTTCATATATTTCAATATTCCAACTAGAGTAAAAATTTAAGAAGCGTAATCAGTACATATTAATGCAAACAAATCCATTTAAAAACTATTATTAAAACTTATTAAGGGTGATGTGCTCCCGATCGTACATTTATGTCCTTTTGTCCTGGTTAGTCCTCTGCTCGTAGGCCACAAAACAAGTGAATGGGCAAAATTGGAATTACGCTATTCACATGAAGTCGCCATATAAATATAAAAGCAATTTACATCTCTCTTTATGTAAATCACAGTTGTACCCAGGTGCCTCCAAACCTTTGATTAAAAGTGTGCCAGAACATTACAGATTTATGCAAGAGGTAGTGGGGCTTTCTTCCCATCCTATGCACCCACACTCTGGTCATGGGCCAACTGGTTTCAAATATTACATCAAATGCATGGATTGATTGTGATGACTCGTACTGCTCTCTTGCATGTAGCAGTGTTGGACAAAGATTCAGCTTAAATATATAGTATAATTAAATACAATTATAATAAAAGTTCACTTAAAAAAAAATCAATTCAGTTTTGTTTTGTTATGCAGTGGTGCACTTCATGATTCATCCAAATACTGTTACTATTTGTGGCTTTCTGTGGAAGGCTTTCTGTTGAAGAGAGTAGCTGTGCTGTGTGGTGTAGTTAGACCGGAAGCAGTGGTAACAGTATCTGTGAGCTTGGCTGAATATCCTGCCTTCTGCCCCGAAATCATGATTTCATGCCAGCAGTAAAGTTTTAGATCGATGGTAAGCAATTCCCTCCTTGAATCCCCCAGTCAGGCGACCTGCAATTCTTTAATGATCCTCAGTGAGAGAAAAGACGACGCAGCTAAAGTCCTTTGAGTCACAAAAGTCAAAATGGAGCCGTTGTTTTTCTTACAGAGTAAGCCTTATGAGAAAAGAAAAAATGACCTACCAGATCCCTCATTGTAGTTCAGGAGCTTAGCTTCACAGCTTACAACTTCTGAAGAGCAGAGGTGAAAGGTTGAGTTTAGAACCCAGGAGGTAAGCAGGACCCCCATAGCCTTTGGGCATGAATGAGGCACTGCAACAGTAAGGGAGGACTTGACGGTGGAGTGTAGGGTGTTTTGCAGGGACACCAGCAGTCAAGGGTCTTATCTCCATGAGGCAAGGTAGAGGGAATATTATAACCTCAGCCACTTCTGTAATCCTTGAAAGCTCATTGGTGTCTCATTGGTTCACGTGCATCAGTTTAGTGTTGGGGCACCTCAGTGATGGAATTGAAACTGAGCAATGTGTCACATAGTTCACAGAGAAAGCTCTACTAGACTCAGTCTTTATATTAGAAAAGCCACTTACGTAGAGGAAGTCCAGGGAGCTTCACAATAGGTTATCCTGTCCTCTTTAGTTTCAGCACATACAGAAAGTAGTTGATACCTTTTTATATTGAAGAAAATGCCAGGAAATTCTAATTACTTCCATTTATATTACCAGCAACAAGTCAAGTGGATAATAAGAAGATAATAAGTTAGAGTTGGATTTGCAAAGAAAGGAAACAAAGAGTTAGCTTGAAACATCCTTGACCACGGGCTGTCCTAAACATAGGCGATGACGACACAGAAATGAACCAGTGGGAAGAAAAAACATTAAGGGGGTTATTCTAACTTTGGAGGAGGTGTTAATCCGTCCCAAAAGTGACGGAAAAGTGACGGATTTACCACCAGCCGTATTACGAGTCCATTATATCCTATGGAACTCGTAATACGGCTGGTGGTATATCCGTCACTTTGCCGTCACTTTTGGGACGGATTAACACTCCTCCAAAGTTAGAATAACCCCCTAAGTCTTTTGCATATATTTACAACAGCCTGGCATCGTCAAAGGACCAAGTGTAGCACTTGACAACAAACTGTAATTTAATAGGTTTACTAATACGTCTGTAAACTATATGGCCCAATGCCAACAATTACACAGGAAACAGAAGCACTTCAAATCTAAATGTCTCAAAATTAAAGCTTTTCGCAATGCCAGCTTCTGGACCCAAGCTGCCAACATAAGAAGAGGAATAATGCCTAGATTTTTAGCATCTAAAAGCAACATGAAAACTCCTTATCTGCAGCCAATTACTTAATATGGAACACTACATCCCTCGTACCTTCTCCTTCCCTCACTACTGCAACCAGATAATACACGGAATAACACAGTGATGTAAACAACACCACTCACAAATCCCTTTTTTAATACTGTAGGGCTGGGTGAAGACCTGCTGAAGAAATTCCTGCAGGGAACTTCAAATCCAAGAACATGCCATGCTGCTTCAAACAAAATGGAAGGACTCAAACCTGTTAGGCTGTAAGCACAGAGGTTGAGCACTGTCTTCTGAACATGTTCCAAGCAACTCACTATTTACCATTCACCAACCAAGCCTGGTTTGCGCAGTCATTATCCATAGATTGTTGGACAGAGACAAGTCGTCGAGCAGGGGAAAAGGCAATGTGGGTAGCAAAATGCACCCCCAATGAACTCCTATCCACTGAACTATCAAATATATTATATACTTTATTTAATTATATTTTTGCCAGCTGGATAACTGGGTTCAGTTGTTCCTTTGTTGCATCAGTGATCTAACGCTCCATAGGCTAGTACATCTTTCAAGGCTCGAATTTGTTGACCCTGACATAGATATCATTGTAATTGATCATTTTTATTTAATGGATGGAAAACAGAGGTAATAAGGTTCAAGCAGTGGAAACATCAGCATCTTTCAATCATGCAGTTTATAGTCCTACAGACACAGCTGTCTAGACACCAGTTCTATGGTTAAATATATAATTAATATAGTTAGCTTAATTGCACAACTTCCAGTTGAAGACACCATCTGGTGTACAGAGAAAAGCTCTTCTTTACCCAGCCTGCATCTCTAGAAGTCACCAACAATTGGCATCCTAAAATGTCACGTTGATTGATGACTTCAGCTTAGGGTTGGACATGTACTGTGGTATCATTTAGCATAAGCACTCCTCTGATGTTTCTTTTTCCTCACAATGAAGCACCCTCAGCGGTATACGCAGGGAAACTCTTTAAGTGTTTAGACCGATCCCATATTCAAAACATTGATTACGACTGAATCCTAGAACTCCTAAACTACACTATGAAAGAAGACACAGACCAAAACCTTAGACATTCCCAGTCATAAACTGTCACTCCAAGCTTAACAAATTAGAACTGCTATAAATGTTTATAGCAAGATCTGAGAAAAATACCGTTCAGTAGATGGTACTCTGTTGAGCCAAATAATCTAAGGCGAGTTGGCAGGAAGCTAGACTAACGATAGCTTCTATCTACCCTTCAGAGTGAATGGTTTGAGAGTAACATCTCTTGGGGTAGATTTTTCTATAATATACCTTAAAAAACATTGCAGCAACATTGTGAAGAGTTTAATCTATTCTTGTCCAAAGAGACTTAAATATAAGATGAGGGAAGTCCTAAAGAGCAACCTAATTGCTTTACCTCATGCAGTGAACCCTCTCATTCTTAAACTTGGTCATTTAACATTAGCCCACAAAATTAAAGCATTCAGACTTACGCTGGACTGATACCAAGTAACATATGTGGTTCTTGACATCAAAAACCTAGTGAACATCTTGCTCACTTAGGGGTACAAGCCCATGACCAAAAAAGCATGCATATCACTCCCTATTCCTCAAACAACACCTTGCGATCCAAAGTATGAGATCAGTAAAGGCTAATATTGAATCTCGATACCTGAGTAAGATACTAGATTTTTTTAATGAACTGAATTTTATTGATTTAAAAACACTTAACATCCCACAACATTTCCACAAGCCACAAAATGGAATGAAACTACAGAGTGCACCTTATACAATACAGAGGCATGTATTTCAAAGCATCCCACAAACCAACCATTTTCCTCACACATTTGCATATTTTTGGGGGCATCCCGAGCCATGCACACTGCCCTCTCCTGTGTGGCGCACAAGTCCATCGCCTGCCTCCAAGGAGCTACCGGTGGAAGTGAGGCTGTCCACCACCATTTAGCGATGTCTCTCCGTCAATGCTACCTAATAACCGCCAGAGTTGAAGACACTGTAAAATGAAGTGACCAGAAGTCTGTTAATTGCCGCAGTTGTGTATAAGATCTGTGGTCATCATCTAACTGTAGTATAAGGAAGGACCTTTCTGTCTCCCTTGATAAAAAACAAGTGCACAACTCTGATTAGCTTTGACCTCTCAAATATGTAGGACATGGTCAATCTCAAATTTGAAAAGTCTAAAGGAGTTGCAGACAATGACATGAATCGTTCTATAGTCGATTGGATAGGTCCTTTTGGACCACAGCAAGCACCTTACATTTGGTTCATCAGAAGCAAAACAAGCAAAATCCCAATGTGAAGAACTGCAGAGCAGCACTATCTAACCGCCTCTTTTTAGTCCTTATGTGTGCACATGATTACAGATAATTAAGTTGGAATATTCAGTTCCAAAATTCAGACATTCTTGGCTTTATATTCACCTAGCAATGGGGTCAAGTAACAAGTAGATTATCACTGAGTGTCGATATCGTATCTGTCACAATACGCCTTCATAAAGGAAACCTACATTTAACAGAATGGTGCCAAAACAGAGATCTTGGATCACTCAAATGGCAGGTTTTTCCCATTTACTTGAATTCAGTGCTTTGGCCATTTCCAACCCCAACACAAAAAGTCAAATGTTTAGCTGTTAACTGTGACCCAAATCCCATGTTTGTGCCTGAACATGAAGTTCCATAAAATGGTCTAGTTTATCTAAACAAATGTTCAAGCACAGCTAAGAGGAGAAGTAGTGCAGTTGAATTACATTATCATAGTTTACTCTTACCTTCTCAGAAGCCGACAAACTTAAGTTCAGAGGGTACACAGGCAGGTAGCCAGACTGAGGCATAGCCTAAATAGAAGCTTTTCACTGGCTTCAGGTTGTTGTCCAGGTTTAAATTCAGGATCTTTGCATTAAACATAAGGCCTTTTGAAGTGGCCACCCAAACGACAGACTGGGCCTGGAACTTCACTACATACTACTGATGATGTGGACTTTCCATTGGGATCTTGCTTCAAAAATGTAAGAAGCAGCAATACTCTTGAAGGTTTCCTAAAGTGCGTGGCCCAAGGATATTGAATGTCTTGAATCCATTGGTTAGAAATCAAACTAAGAACCTTCACCACATAAAGCTGAAAATATAATTGTCTAGTGATAACTTCAATTAACATTGAATTACGCAGAAAAAGACAACCAATTGCAGTGTGAATCGTTTTGTGAGGACCTCTAGGACTCAGGTTGGTCACCACTGTTTTAGTTTAGTTTTACTGTTCATGTTTTTTCCACATTAGCGATTGCTCTTACATAATTGTATCAGTTTGCTTTTATTCTAGAAAAACGAGGAACATGCTGGTTGTTTAGTTAGCCTTTGTAATACATATATCTAGTACTCTCTGTCCTAGGCTAAGAAAGGTGTTACATGACATTCAGGAGACAGCTTCTATCACCTAGACACAGTATTGCATCAGAATTACACTTCCAACATGGTATGGTTTATAATATAAACAGTGCACTGACCTAGGGAGGGCAGAGGGCATCCCGGCCACGACTTTGCTAGGATGCATGCTGTGTGACATGCAGCTCTGCTGGTGCTGATCTACCAGCTTCCCTCGAGGATTGCCATCTGCACCACAGCCTGATGACTGATACTACTTCCAGATATGGGGCTAATCCAGGCAGAGGGTTGCAACCACTATGCTCTCAGAGTTAGACATAGGGTTAAGTAGGAACCTCTATCACGTCTAGAAACATATATATCATAGTTGGATTGTTCAACTTCTTTACCGTGGTCATAATGCTGATTACTTTGCTTTGTTTCATCTACTTAATTATCACAGCTCACTCTATGCCAGACTGTAATTGTTTTAGTAAATTCATTGAAAACGTCTTGCATCTTTATGTATTGCCATGGCATGCATGAGTAACAATACAAAATGTGTAAGATCTGTTTCCATGGCTTCCCTAGGGAGTCGGAGTGTTATGTTCAGGTTGTGATAGTCACCTGTTACCACAGTGGGTTTAGAGATTTGCGTGAGACACTGTGAGCTAGCCAGGAGGTAGGCCGGTGGTTACTAACTGTGTGGATAGACTCAGTATCCCACACTTTGCCGTTCTGGTGTCCTAAACTTGCAGTCCTATTGCCAAAGTCGTAACCTCATAACAGTACAAGCCTTCGAACATGCCAAAGGTATAAAATTGTGCCCATATCACGCCTGCAACTGATTGACACTTGACCAATCTGTGAGATTTAAGAAGGAAAAGGTTGATCAAGGACTAACATCCTTCGCCCGCCGATGTTCATAAAGAAGTTCATTCTAACATGCAGCCCACAGCAACTACTGGTGGTTAATCTAAGGTCCTGTCTCTAATTTGAGAGGGCCTGAACTGATTGGAAGCATAAGATTTGACCTTTCCCATCTGCTACTAACTGCTTTTCACTCACCCTTCCTCATTGCATTTGCCTATCATCCGAGTGTCTTGGTTATGACAGACTCTAATAGTCTAATAGGCACATAGGAGTGGTACCAGAATGTTGTTGTCAGAATATCATGTGAAATAAATATCATGTCCTATGTATGGTTAACAAAAATATCACCTAGTTGGCGTGGATAATAGAGAATGTACACCCAATGGGTCAAACGTTTTTGGAAAAAAAAAATAGGACACAGTACATTAAACATTATTTCGGCATATTGCATGCTTACATTCAAATCACACATACCCAGATATAAATGTGCTCCTATTCAATTACATAGAGGTTTTAACATCTATAATTAGCACCCTGATAGTCTGAATAATCATAAGACAACATAGCCATAGTCTAGGAAACTCCATTAATACAAAAATATTTGTCTCCAGAGAGATTATAAGGAGAAGCAGTAGTATCCAGATTAAACTCTAAATTCTTTAAGTTTCTGTATGGCTACTATGACTTTTCTTTTCCCGTAAATACCATGAGACTGTATATTGGTGTCCAGTTATCATAGGAAAAGAATACAGACTCAGTAGACATTTATTTTATGTAGTTTTGTGTGTTCATTACACTGACATCTTGAATTGTGTTACATATAGTCAACCGTTCTGAACTGTGCTCAGGACTATAGTCCTTACGGATTGAGGATTTACCAAGTTAACAAACTGCCCTGATTATAAATTCTGATATACACATTTTAATGTGAGAAATCAGCAGTTACTTAATTTCTGACTTAAAGACAGAAGAGCCAAAATTACCTTCCAGTGAACCAAGTCTATAATGCTTTACAAGAGAGGTTTGAAGTCTACATTGCTCTCAACATGTTTCCCTGAGAGAGACCCATCTAGTTCAGCCCAGGATGCTGACACTGCTCTAGGTGAACTGCCTTGAGTTTGAGAAGGAACCACCTTCCCTAGTGATTTTTAGGATTGAGAAATGACCTTTCTGACCACCTGCGTCTGGTTTGTGATGTGGCCTTCCTACACCTGTTGGCTGACCCAATAGAAAAGTGAGGTAGAACAATTACATTCTTTTGTATGCTCTAGATAAATGGTCAAAGCTTTCTTTACATCTGGGGAAGATGGGATACCTGAAAAGGAGTCAGAAAACACAGAAAGAAAATGTTCTTGTATCAAATGAAAACAGGATTATAAGTTAGGGACAAATTTCAAGTTTAAGATGACTTGATCCACAAAAAAGAACTATGGTAAGGAAGTTACCAGGGCTCCTAACTCACTTTTCATTTTAGCCGAGGTGATTGTAATGAAAAAGGCTTATTTAGCAGAAAGCTGTACACTTTCCGCTTGTTCTAAAAGCTCAAAAGGGTGTTGCTGTAGACCTCTTAGAATAACAGGAAGATCCCAAATTGGAATTGGTTTTGAACCAGCAACTTTCTTAAAGCAAAAGTCTTACCACCGATCAAGATATCTTGGAACAGTCACTCTTTACTTTAGGGACATTAATAGCCTCCCCTTGTGCTGTTATGGTAGGTAGAGCAAACTCTTTGCAAAAACTTCCCTTACCAATCATAGAGTTTTAAATGGATCCATTGCTGATGCATCCAGATTTTCAGAAACACACCACCTATGAAGTTATTCCCATTTTATTTTTAAATACCATCTTGAGGTTGAGGGTTTCCCAGAAGCCTTACTATCTAGGGCTACTAACTCTGAACAGTATATTTCCTCTAGGCCTACTCTTTCAAAAGCCAGGCCACAGATACCATTGTCAGAAAAGACTACCATACTACCACATTCTTCTGCTTCTGAATCTTTCACAGCACCCTCGAGAGGAGGGGAATCTGTGGGAAGGCACATACATTGCCCAAAGTCAAGGGTATCAAAGGGCATTAACTGCTTACGCATGAGGGCCCCATTCCTCTGAACAGAAGTTTTGAAGCCTTGTGTTGTGGTGTGACACAAACCAATCCTTCCAGGGTGTTCTGAAATGGGTACATGTTCAATTGAAGCCCTGAGCCAACAGATGGTAGAGCACTGAGGGCAGACAATGTGGCTAAGGCTGTAGGCGCAAAAGTTCAACCGTCCCTGGATGTAAGCTGCTCCCAATGCCAGAAGGTATATTTTCACCCACACAAACATCTGATCTGCTACCTGATTCGACTCTCTTTACTTTCTGCAGCCCTAGCGATTAAGGTAGCACCTTGTGACCCAGGTGTCTGATCTCTAAAGACATTCCTGTCCTTCAAGTGATTAGCGAGGTCTTGCACTGCCTGCCACACTGCAGACAGCTCCCTCCATTTGGATGCATAGGAGACTATTCTTCTGTGACCAGGAACCTTCATTGTCCAGTGTTGCTTCCCAACCCCATAAACTGGCATCTGTTATTTGGAGAGATGCAAGATATTGCAGTGGGACCCCCTTTAGACACATTTTCCTTGACCATCCACCACCCTAACCTTTAAGATATGTTGGGAGTAACAGGGACAAGGGCCTTGTATTTCTGCATGGCTAGGGACAACCAGCTCAGAATGTGGTTTACACAATCAATTTCAAATGATACTGTGCCCAAGCAACAACAGCTGTTGGTGCCGCTAATATCCCTGAATTTTCAGTCACCTCCACGCTGTTGCAGGAAACTGACACAAAAAAATGAGTAAAATTACCGCAAGCCTTAGAAGAAGCAGGAAGACACGACCAAGGAGGATGTTGATTTGGGCCCGAAAAAATATTTTGTTTTGAGTTGGCTCTAGTTTGGACTTTTGGTAGTTGATAATGAAACCCAGGTGGTGCAGAACTCTGGTCACCATTTCAACATTTTCTTGAGTCTTCAAAAAGAGGAAGCAGAAAGCAACCAATCATCAAGCTATCGGAATATTGTGATGCCATACAATTGAAGATAATCAACTAGAGGAGCTAGTACCTTGGTGAAGATCCTGGGAGATGCTGCCAGACCAAAAGAAAGGGCCTAAAATTGGAAATATTGTTTCCTTATAGTAAACCACAGAACTTGTTGACTGGGAGGATGAATCAGGACGCGAAAGTATGTGTTTTGAAGATCAGACCTCACCAGGAAATCGTTCTTCTTGCCAGTAAGGGTGTGTTCACTTTTAGAGAAATCATGTTGAATGTGCCCATTGAGATATAATTGTTCAGGGTCCTCAATTTCAGTTCCTGTCAGATTTGGCAACCAAAATCAGGACAGAATAGATTCCTTTTCCTCCCTGAAACAAAGGCAACTGTATGATTGCCTTCTTCGCTTGAATCCCTTACAGCTTTGCCTGAACTTTTGACTCTTCATCTGGCCACAGGACAGGTTTAATTAGATGTTGGGGAGGATCTTGAGCATGTGGAATTCGATAACCGGTCTTCACTAGCTGGAGCACTCAATGGTCCATGATATAGTTCTTCGAATCATGATAGAAATTTTCTTAACCTTTCCCCTACTTGAAATAGTCATTTTTTGGGACTGGTCTTGAACAGCTGTAATGTTAGGTTGGGGGGTTTGTTTCCAAACACGGCCCCCGACCACAGGCCTGGCCACAAAAGGGAAGCTTGTCCTGAAGATTTTGTAGAGTGTACTTGAACATGAATTATTTATTTCCAGAGCCCAGCTTAAAAGGTTTGAGAATTGCTTTTACTCTTCCGCTGCTTTATGCACCATGTCATCAAGTTCATTACCAACCAGTTTCAAAACTCTAAAAAGTAATTTTTTTTTATAAGATCTCTCTGAGTAGAGTATAGTTTCCACAACTTCATCCAGAGCAGTCTGCGATCAGCTATTGAAGCCCCAGCTGTTGCTGCAGCTGCCTGTAAGCTAGCAAACGTAAGATCTCAGAGAAATTTTGATTCCAGTTCCATGTTTGCTCGAATTTTAATGGGGGCGGGATAGGTCTTCATTTTCCAATGTTTTCATATAGGGATTGAAAATCTTTATATAACACTTGGGTGGCATATGCTGCGTGTGCATTTGCTCTCACTGAAAAATTAGAAGCTGCATAAGACCTCTTCCGCGTGGCCTCGCCGACATAAGGCAGGGTGGAATCTTCTGATACTAGGCTAGATGTTGATGCTATTGAAGCCAAAATAGTGTTAAACTTTGGCATTAAAATAAATTTTTTTCAACATTTCTGATCCAATATCTCTTGTTGAAGAATCTAGGAACTGCAGATTTATTTGAGTCTTTCCACTTCTTATATAAAAAGTCCTTTGACATCGTGGAGAGGCAGGTCACCCATACCACTCACATATTGTAAATAAAAAGCCTGTTGTTGTAGGGCTTTGCCTTCAAAAACACAGGGTTTCTCTGATGTGAACCAATAAATCTTGCAATTGAGAGTCAAACATATATTTTCCCTTTTGATCCTTTTCAAAATCATCATCTTGATCTTAGGGCGCTTTGCTCCTGGGCTTTGCCAGTGCACAATCAACAGCCTCTTTAATCATGTACTGGAGACCTGCTTGGGTTATCTGAAGCATTTCCACCTTCTCACCCTGTTGCAGCTCCACATGATGCTGATTGAACTGTGCCTTCTTGCCTTCCGTAACAGTAAAGCAGGAAAGAGATGTTCTAGGAGCAGCGTCCTTCCATCTTTTTTGTTGCCTATCAATGAGAGGGAGAGGATGTGGCTTAAGGGCCAGAGCTGCCGACTTTGGAGCTGAGGAACTCAGTTTGAGTCTTGCTGGAGACTTAACATCCTGTGATTCTGGGCAGATCACTTAATCTCCCAGTGCCTACAAACTTGAATGCGTCCTTGTGTAATGTAACTGGTGCTCACGTAAAGCGCTCCAATACCTTCGGGTCCTGTTCGCTCCATATAAACCCCCTCAAAACAAATTATATCTCGCCTGTGGCGAGACCTTGCTACTAGGACAACAAGTGCTTCATGTGCAATGGTATCTGGTCAATCACTTATGCATATCTTCTGAAAGACCTGAACCGGGCACAACATAGCCTCTGCCCAGCACATGAACGGGCAGCATGCTAAATGCTAGCGCACATGATAAACTGCTGCACCCAGCGACATAAAGGCAGAAACCATCTATCTAGCATAAAAACAAATGACATGGCTAACCTCATCCATTGAAGGACAAGAAAAATACAGGAATTGGTGGAGAAGGGGTACATATCTCAGGAGTAAACGAATTAATAAAAAAATATGTTTAATTGGACCATAGGCCCAGGGGATTGGCTAAACTTCGCCAGAGGCGGGATCGTCTCAGTCGGTAAGGACTGAGACAAGGAGGATGGAGATAAGGTGGTAATGAGAGAAATACTGCATTAATTTACCACCAATTGCATTATTCTAGAAATCACTTATGCTTGAATGACTGATTTGTTTTAATTATTCTAGTTTTCATAGTCATTGTTGGAGCGGGATATGGAAACTTCAGATTTTGATATACATATAATTAGTGTTGTTTTATGTTTTTGCAGAACAAAAATCTCAAGCTCAGTCTCATCAATATGGGCAGCCGCACAGGCCACTGAATACAGAGCAAAATGGCTTGAGAGAGCAGAGCTATCAGAGAAGCCTTCCCCGAAATGACACTCGCCAACCAAGAAATGAGAAACCACCTCGGTTCCAGAGAGACAGTCAGACTCCTCGACAGATGCTCGAAGGTAACGGGCCAGCCAGAAACCGAGGCCCAGAGAGGGTGCACTCTTCAGAGTCAGAACAGTGGACTCAAGATAGACACATGAGCGACAAGCCCTTTCCAAGAAATGAAAAAGCCAAGGAAAGCACGTACTCCAACCTCAGCCAGCAGAGTGACAGTCCATTTAAAAAGCGGGAGGTAACTCTGCACGGTAGGACAGGGAAGGGGCCCACCTTTATGGAAGTTAAAGTGAACACTAGCATGCCGGATGCTGCGGATAGCGTAAACGAAAGACGAAGTCGCAGAGAAAACCAAAGGAATAATCCTGACAATTTTTATGACAGGAAAACACGAACAACGAACAGCGAACATTTTGGTAGTTCCAAAAGTGAGAAACACTATAGCGTAAACCCTGACTACCAGAATCAGTTACGGACAGGTGGGAGCGATCTAACAAATGGAGAGATTGATCACAAAGGACGAAGGCAAGGGCCTATTAAACCACTGGGGCCTGAAACAGCTGCACCTGTTGATGATGGGTACAAGATGTTTTCCTATAATAGCGGCCCTAAGCGGAGATCAGGGCCTATAAAGCCGGATCGAATAGTAGAAACGGCTTACCCCATGGAGTCCGGGATCAACTGGCGGCCAGGAGATGAATGTTTAGCTCTGTACTGGGAAGATAATAAGGTAAGGAATTAGCTGGTGATAATAGTATTGGAGAAAGCACGTAATTTACACACTGGTAATGAAGGGTTAACATGTTGGTTTTTTTATGTTCTTTTCGTTCAGGTAAAAACTGTTTAGTGATTCTCTAAAGCCTTGAAAGAGATTTATTCTAAAGACATGTTTACATTAGAGTAGTACTTTAATATTGTTTTTGGCTACTTATTTGTAATCTTGTATTGTCCTTAAACCCTGGGCAGATTCTGTAGCAGGCCAACATGCTTTCATAGGTATTTCTAACATTGACTTAGCTTTACCATTTACCAGTAACGTATGGGCATTCATGGTTCGACGGCCACAATGCTGCCATGCTTTCAAGGTAACCACTTTCTTGACGATTGACTCAGATCCAGGTTCATTGTTTATGAATTAATCGTCTAAGAATAACCTGAAGCAGCCCTAGCTTGATTGTAGCCTTTGAGGTTGCAGACTTCTTCTCCATTCCTCCTCTGTTCCTCATAATTCGTCTTATTGATTTACAAACATTTTTTGCATTGCACTTACTAACTTCTCATGACCTTCACAAGCTTGCTTTTCCTTTCCTCATAGTTCATCGAAGACCCACTTTTAGACCATTAATAATAGTGAGATGAAATTCGTGCTGATTTTGCCTTACTGACAAATGCAAACCTGCCAGGGTAGACAGACACTATACATATATATATATATATATATTTATATATATATATATATATATATATATATATATATATATATATATATATATATATATATATATAAATAATAGAACAAAGAAAAAGAAGCCACAGCGTCTTTGCCTCACTGCGGCAGACGGAGACGGGGTCGCGACCCCCAATATTTCAAAAATCGAACATCCACAACGTTCTTTGCCAAATAAACGGTTGTATTTCAACTCTCTGGAGTGATGGAGACTTGTCTGTCTACGCTCAGGGCGCTGATATCATAGGCCCCGAACGTTGTGGATGTTCGGTTTTTGAAAAAAATAAATATATATATAGCTTCATTTTTAAATTATCGCAGCAATTGTCACATGTAGTTGTCCTGCCCCTCCTGTCTCTTAAAACACTTTGCCAATTCTCAGCATCAATACATTCTAGCACAGCAACTTGAATATTAAAAGGTGCCTCCTGCCCAATGTGGCCTATTCACTACTATGAGGCAAAACTTTTTTTTTTGGCTATCATCTAAACCACATACATTGAGGAGTCTTCCTGCATGGTCCACTGTGCAGTGTCTTGTGAGTTAGAGATGACGGGACCCTTTTGGTTTCGGACGGACCTTATAAGCAAGTGTAGCTCTTGTGCTAGGGCGGAGGAGCATCGAGCCCTGCCAGCAGCAGCTGCAAACCTTTTACCAAAAGACAATAGTAAACTGTTTATTATCATTTTTTGGTAAAAGGGATGGGGCCGCAGGCTGTGACATGCACTGAGGGGGACGGCACAACACTCCCCCTCACTGTGCATTTATGTTTGACTGGCCACCTTGAGCCAGCCAAACACACATGCACTAGGCTCTCTCCAGCTCGGCACTGTGTTGCCGGGCTGGAGAGAGCAGACACAGGCTCTCAGACTGCCTGGGAGTACCCTGGCTGGCTGCCCCCTGCCAATACTAATGCAGCTCTGAGCAGCGTCAGGATTGGCTGTAGGGCAGGCTGGGAGACTGTGCCTGTCTGCAGGAGAAGGAGCAGCGCAGTTGTGATGGGGATGTTACAGGTACTTTTTTGTTGTTGTTATGATTAATTCCTCCCCACTTGCGCGCGCCACCCCTATTCAGCCCCACAAGCCACCCATTCTTACAAGTCATTACGAAATCCGCTATATTTAATAACCCAAAGATATGATACTTGGGAAATGCTTCCACACAGGATCTGGTGCTGGAGAGTTGTACTTTTTGGATGTTTGTGATGAAGGTGTACTGCAATCCATATAGTCCTTTCACTATCCTATTTGTTATTCCTTGAAGCTTTGACCAACCTATTGTCAAGATCTAAGAATTCTTGAATTTCAGTTTTTCATAAAATGTGCAACTGTTCTTCATATGCATTTGGTAACTAACCTAAGAGCTCCAAGGAATCTGCTCAGCTGAGCAGTGACAGATTGAAATTGGGCAAGGCCCAGTGGGTAGCCTGGTCCAGAATTGTACCTTCCTACTTTTAAAGAAGTCAGAATCCACAAGCTGTAGCCCAGCAGCACTCCACAAAATCAGATCATATATTTTGTGATCTAACTAAAGCCTTGAGCCATGTATCAACATTTCAGAGCAGGGCGACCTTGGAAATAATATACCTGGAGGTGATATAATTACCGGGCACACTTGGGCACGTTTTCCAACTATCATGGTTACCGTCTGACTTAAGTTCTGACTTGCAACTTTTGTGGAGATCAGCATCTAACAGTAGAACGCAATGCTGGATGCCTATTCCAAGCTCTGCCCCTGAAGACCACCTCCCTTGTTTTTTGCATTCTCTTAAGACAAAAAGCACAGAATGCCATTTTGCCCCAGGCCTCCAATTCTGAAAAAGGTTTGAAGTGTCACTTTTGGCTCTTGCGCCCTGATGCTCCAAAAGTTCCCAAACTTCCAAGGAATGAGTCTTGGATGTCAGACTACGAGTTTGGGTTTTTTGTGATGCACATGCAAATGTCTCTTTTCCTTGGATCCTACATATTTTTCTTAAAATAAAGTTTTGACAGCACGTTGTCTTCTCCTGAAGAGATTCTTAACTTTGTTAGTCTTGTACATGGACAAGGGTCTGCTTCCCTGATCTTCGGGTACATTCCATATACAGAGATTCAAGGCAAATCAGGAGCCATGCTCCTCGGCCTTTTTCCAGCTAGACAGAATTCTTCCAGCAGGCAGTTGTCCAAGTTTTGCTCGGTTCCAAGCAACCCTCCACCTTGGAAGTGGTGTTAGCATTTTGTTGGTAAATCCAATAGTGAGTGGTAAATCACATCCAGACTTCTACACGTCCCCCCAATAGGCACATATCCATTCTCTTACCTATGGAGGGGGCCTTCTTCCAATCTTTGAGATCTCTGCTCTTCAAAGAATCTCACATTTAATTCCTCCCTTTCATTAACAGTTGTTAAAGCGTGAGCGCATTGACACGCAGACTATCCTTTATTCTTTGAGGGCCTTGTTCAGTGTCATAATTCCTTTGACAGGGTTTCTGGTAAGAGAGAAGTCAGTGACTGGCAGGCGGTCCTTAGTTTAAGCAGGGTGTTGATCATGGTCAAACGTCCTTAACAGATAGTTGTTAAGACAGTAGATAATAACAGGAAGGTTGCCTTATTCTCTGACAAAGCTGCAGATCAGTAAAGGGAAGCACCTCTCCCTGCAAGAGAATAGGTGTGAAATAAACTTTTTCTGGTGATTTGCCATGGGCCTCAACGTGAAAGAAATATTATGTTCGATGGCATCTGTCGCTGTAGATACGCATGTTCTGCAATAGCTCGCCATCTGGTGTTGGGCCGGAGTGTTACAAGTTGTTTTTCTTCGAAGAAGTCTTTCGAGTCACGGGACCGAGTGACTCCTCCTTTTGTCTCCATTGCGCATGGGCGTCGACTCCATCTTCGATTGTTTTTTTTCCGCCATCGGGTTCGGACGTGTTCCTGTCGCTCCGAGTTTCGGAACGGAAAATTAGCTAATTTCGGAAGATTTTCGTCGGTATTGTTGCGTTCGGGATCGGCGTACTTAGATTCCACACCGCATCGAAGATCGAAGAGCTCCGGTGCCCTTCGGGGTAGTTTTTCGATCCTCCGTCGGGGCCTGGTCGGCCCGACCGCGTGCTGAAGAACGCCGATGGAACGGACCCCGTTTCGTTTCTGCCCCAAATGCCACAATAAATACCCCTATACAGACCAACACTTGGTCTGCAACCTGTGCCTGTCACCTGAGCACAGCGAAGACACCTGCGAGGCCTGTCGTGCGTTCCGGTCCCGAAAAACACTCCGAGACCGTCGAGCCAGAAGACTTCAAATGGCGTCCGCACCGACAGCCCAACGGGAGTTCGAGGAACAGGAAGAAGAAGGTACCTTCTCGATCCAAGACTCAGACTCCGAAGGATTCGACGATACACAAACCGTGAGTAAGACGTCGAAAAACACACAGAGAAACATTTACAAGGCCCAGGGGACGCCACTGCCACCAGGCCATGGCTCGACCCATAAATTCGGTGACCGACCGTCGGCACCGAAAAAGGCCAAAACAGTGCCGAGATCGTCCGACTCCGGTCGAGACACCGGCACGCAGCCTTCTCGGGACCGAGAAAGTGCTGGAGACAAGCCTCGACACCGAGATACCGGTGTGGACACGGCTCGACGCCGAGACAGCGGCACCGAAACAGATCGACGCCGAGAGGTTTCGGCCCCGAAAAGGAAAAAAGTCACCTCGGAGCCGAAAAAACACGCAGACAAAGTTTCAACGCCGAAACAAACTGCAAGCGACCCAGCTTCAGGCTCTTATACAGAAGAGCACTCGCTAACCTCCCAAATGCAAAAGCATAGGTTTGAGGAAGAGCTACAAGCAACTGATGTGGACCATACGCAAAAGCGTATCTTCATTCAGCAGGGGACAGGAAAAATAAGCACCCTTCCCCCCATTAGGAGAAAGAGAAGGTTGGAGTTCCAGACGGAACAAGCACCACAACCAAAAGTGGTTAAAAGAATTACACCACCACCCTCTCCTCCGCCCGTGATTAACGTTTCACCAGCACAAACTCCATCTCACTCCCCAGCTCACACCACCATGAGCCAGGGTGACCAAGATCAGGACGCATGGGACCTATACGACGCCCCAGTGTCAGATAACAGCCCGGAGGCCTACCCTACAAAGCCATCTCCACCAGAAGACAGCACCGCGTACTCTCAGGTGGTGGCTAGAGCAGCACAATTTCATAACGTAAGCCTCCACTCAGAACAGGTCGAGGATGATTTCTTGTTCAACACACTCTCCTCCACCCACAGCTCCTACCAAAGCCTGCCTATGCTCCCTGGTATGCTCCGGCACGCAAAAGACATATTTAAGGAGCCGGTCAAAAGTAGGGCAATCACACCACGGGTGGAAAAGAAGTATAAGCCGCCTCCTACGGACCCGGTTTTCATCACTACACAGCTGCCACCAGACTCTGTTGTTGTAGGAGCAGCTAGGAAAAGGGCCAACTCTCACACATCTGGAGATGCACCACCCCCAGATAAAGAAAGCCGCAAGTTCGATGCAGCTGGTAAAAGAGTCGCAGCACAAGCTGCAAACCAGTGGCGCATCGCGAACTCCCAGGCACTACTTGCGCGCTATGACAGAGCCCACTGGGACGAGATGCAACATCTCATTGAACATCTGCCCAAGGACTTCCAAAATAGGGCGAAACAAGTGGTTGAGGAGGGACAGACCATCTCCAACAACCAGATACGTTCCTCCATGGACGCTGCAGATACAGCTGCACGGACAATTAATACATCTGTGACCATTAGAAGGCACGCATGGCTAAGAACGTCTGGGTTCAAACCAGAGATACAGCAGGCAGTGCTCAATATGCCATTCAACGAAAAACAACTGTTCGGACCAGAAGTGGACACGGCAATCGAAAAACTTAAAAAAGACACTGACACTGCTAAAGCCATGGGCGCACTCTACTCCCCGCAGAGCAGAGGAACCTACAGCACCTTCCGCAAGACACCCTTTAGAGGGGGTCAGGCCACACAAGCCAGCACCTCGCAGGCAACACCGTCCAGCTACCAGGGACAGTACAGGGGAGGCTTTCGGGGCCAATACAGAGGAGGGCAATTCCCTAGGAATAGAGGGAGATTTCAAAGCCCCAAAACCCCTACTACTAAACAATGACTCACATGTCACTCACCCCCTCCACACAACACCAGTGGGGGGAAGAATAGGTCATTATTACAAAGCATGGGAGGAAATCACTACAGACACTTGGGTTCTAGCAATTATCCAACATGGTTATTGCATAGAATTTCTACAATTCCCTCCAAACATACCACCAAAAGCACAAAATTTAACAACACACCATTCCAATCTCCTGGAGATAGAAGTGCAGGCACTATTGCAAAAGAATGCAATCGAATTAGTGCCAAACACACAAATAAACACAGGAGTTTACTCACTGTACTTTCTGATACCAAAGAAGGACAAAACGCTGAGACCAATCCTAGACCTCAGAGTAGTGAACACTTTCATCAAATCAGACCACTTCCACATGGTCACACTACAAGAAGTATTGCCATTGCTAAAACTACACGACTACATGGCAACTTTAGACCTCAAGGATGCTTATTTCCATATACCAATACACCCATCTCACAGGAAATACCTAAGGTTTGTATTCAAAGGAATACATTACCAATTCAAGGTACTGCCTTTCGGATTAACAACCGCACCAAGAGTCTTTACCAAATGTCTAGCGGTAGTCGCTGCACACATAAGAAGGCAGCAAATACATGTGTTCCCATATTTGGACGACTGGCTAATCAAGGCCCATTCGTTCATACAGTGCTCAAATCACACAAATCAGATCATACAAACCCTCTTCAAACTCGGGTTCACCGTCAATTTCACAAAATCCAAAATTCTGCCACGCAAGGTACAACAATACCTGGGAGCCATAATAGACACATCAAAGGGAGTAGCCACTCCAAGTCCACAAAGAATTCAAAATTTCAACACCATCATACAACGCATGTATCCAACACAAAAGATACAGGCAAAGATGGTATTACAACTCCTAGGCATGATGTCATCATGCATAGCCATTGTCCCAAACGCAAGACTGCACATGAGGCCCTTACAACAATGCCTAGCATCACAGTGGTCTCAAGCACAGGGTCACCTTCTAGATCTGGTGTTAATAGACCGCCAAACTTACCTCTCGCTTCTGTGGTGGAACAACATAAATTTAAACAAGGGGCGGCCTTTCCAAGACCCAGTGCCACAATACGTAATAACAACAGATGCTTCCATGACAGGGTGGGGAGCACACCTCGATCAACACAGCATACAAGGACAATGGAACGTACATCAAACAAAACTGCATATCAATCACCTAGAACTGCTAGCAGTTTTTCAAGCACTAAAAGCTTTCCAACCAATAATAGTTCACAAATACATTCTCGTCAAAACAGACAACATGACAACAATGTATTATCTAAACAAGCAGGGAGGGACGCACTCCACGCAGTTAAGCCTGCTAGCACAAAAAATTTGGCATTGGGCAATTCACAACCAAATTCGCCTAATTGCACAGTTTATACCAGGGATACAAAATCAACTCGCAGACAATCTCTCTCGAGATCACCAACAGGTCCACGAATGGGAAATTCACCCCCAAATTCTGAACACTTATTTCAAACTCTGGGGAACACCTCAGATAGACTTGTTTGCGACAAGGGAGAACGCAAAATGCCAAAACTTCGCATCCAGGTACCCACACAAACAATCCCAAGGCAATGCCCTATGGATGAACTGGTCAGGGATATTTGCTTACGCTTTTCCTCCTCTCCCTCTCCTTCCTTACCTGGTAAACAAACTCAGTCAAAGCAAACTCAAACTCATATTGATAGCACCAACTTGGGCAAGGCAACCCTGGTACACAACGCTGCTAGACCTATCAGTGGTACCCTGTATCAAATTGCCCAACAGGCCAGATCTGTTGACACAGCACAACCAAAAGATCAGACACCCAGATCCAGCATCGCTGAATCTAGCAATCTGGCTCCTGAAATCCTAGAATTCGGGCACTTACAACTTACCCAAGAATGTATGGAAGTCATAAAACAAGCAAGAAGGCCATCCACCAGGCACTGCTATGCAAGTAAATGGAAGAGGTTTGTTTGCTACTGCCATATTAATCAAATACAACCATTACACACAACTCCAGAACATGTAGTGGGTTACTTGCTTCACTTACAAAAATCTAACCTAGCTTTCTCTTCCATTAAGATTCACCTTGCAGCAATATCTGCATACCTGCAGACTACCTATTCAACTTCCCTATATAAAATACCAGTCATTAAAGCATTCATGGAGGGCCTTAGGAGAATTATACCACCAAGAACACCACCTGTTCCTTCATGGAACCTAAATGTTGTCCTAACTAGACTTATGGGTCCACCTTTTGAACCCATGCACTCCTGCGACATACAGTTCCTAACCTGGAAGGTGGCATTTCTCATCGCCATTACTTCCCTGAGAAGAGTAAGCGAGATTCAGGCGTTTACTATACAGGAACCTTTTATACAACTACACAAAAATAAAGTCGTCCTAAGGACCAATCCTAAATTTTTGCCAAAGGTTATTTCACCGTTCCATCTAAATCAAACAGTGGAACTTCCAGTGTTCTTTCCACAGCCAGATACCGTAGCTGAAAGGGCACTACATACATTAGATGTCAAAAGAGCATTAATGTATTACATTGACAGAACAAAAAACATCAGAAAGACTAAACAACTCTTTATTGCATTTCAAAAACCTCACGCAGGAAACCCAATTTCAAAACAAGGTATAGCCAGATGGATAGTTAAATGCTTCCAAATCTGCTACCTTAACTGCCCATTACACCAAGGGCACACTCAACCAGAAAAAAAGGTGCTACCATGGCCTTTCTAGGAAACATCCCAATGCAAGAAATATGTAAGGCAGCCACATGGTCTACGCCACACACGTTCACCAAGCACTACTGTGTAGACGTGTTATCCGCACAGCAAGCCACAGTAGGTCAAGCCGTGTTAAGAACATTATTTCAAACCACTTCCATTCCTACAGGCTGAGCCACCGCTTTTGGGGAGATAACTGCTTACTAGACTATGCAGAACATGTGTATCTACAGCGACAGATGCCATCGAACTGAAAATGTCACTTACCCAGTGTACATCTGTTCGTGGCATCAGTCGCTGGAGATTCACATGTGCCCACCCACCTCCCCGGGAGCCTGTAGCAGTTTGGAAGTTAGCTTCAACTTTGTACATTTGTATATATATTATTTTAACCTTAAATAGGTACATACTTAGTCACTCCATTGCATGGGCACTATTATTACAACACAACTCCTACCTCACCCTCTGCGGGGAAAACAATCGAAGATGGAGTCGACGCCCATGCGCAATGGAGACAGAAGGAGGAGTTACTCGGTCCCGTGACTCGAAAGACTTCTTCGAAGAAAAACAACTTGTAACACTCGGACCCAACACCAGATGGCGAGCTATGCAGAACATGTGAATCTCCAGCGACTGATGCCACGAACAGATGTACACTGGGTAAGTGACATTTTCATTTCTGGCCAGAGGCAGCTAGAAAGACAGTGGTTCAGTCTCTGATCATGTCCAGACTGGACGACTGCAACGTACTACACCTAGGGGCCTCAGTCACAACTAATGAGACTCCAACATGTGCAGAACATGGCAGCTCAGCTTCTGTTAAATTTGCCTAGATGCTTCCCTTCAGCTCCTGCTCTGGAAAAGTTGCATTGGCTTCCTTTGAAGGAAGGGGGTTTCTTTAAAGTCATGTGCTAGTGCCACAAAATTCTCAGCAGCAAAGGCCATAGATATTTGCATCCTTTGGTTGCTACCTACTTCCCAAAGAGAAACTTAAGATAAGCTGGCGCTTTGCTAGCCTGCATTCCCAGCATCAAAAGAGCTCGTACCGGAGGAAGCTCCTTCAGTATTTTGGCAGCCAAGCTATGGAGAACTCTGCCTCTCCTGCCTAGGCTGGAAAAATCTGAGTTATCATTTCGTAAGAAACTAAAAACTTGGCTCTTTAGATCTACATATTATTGGCCATTTTGGCACTTCATGCTCTCTACCATGGGAAGGAAACCCCAGCGATTGGACACGTCAGCTGACATATTAACGCGATCTGCAACTTATATTATTTTTATTATGGTGGTTATTTATGGTGAGTAGACCAAATGATCATACAGTAATAGTATAGCCTGCTTCAAACAGTTCGCAGTAGTGTAACAGTGCGCACAGGCATTATTATTATTGGAGGATATTACACAGGGATCCTACTCACTGGCAGCAGTCATACACAGGGGAATGAACAAGTAGCCTTAGGTTAATGACAGTAAGTCAGGTGTGATTATGTAGGTGCTGCTAGCAGGTAGGACTTTAAAGGTCCCCATGTATCGCTGGGCCTGGATGTGAACAGCATACGCTGCTCTTATTGCTATAATTGTGCATTACCTTAAATAAGAAATTCCAACCAGTTGTCTCAAACCCACCTTGATAAAAAAGGTAGTACCTGCGTTCTCCAGCTTATACTGGGTTATTTTCCAGGCTAGTCTAATCAGTTGTTTTTTAAGCCTCTAAAAAAACATTTATTGAGAGGGATGGGAATATACTCAAAAAGATAAAGCAGTTTAAGGAACATAGTCATCTTCATTGGAGCCATCAACCGAGTCATTGACAGCCGAAGGGCCGACCAGTGCATGATCCGTTCTGTTAGTTTATCCATGGTTAATACCATATTTTTCTCTAATTATTAGGTCAGTATCCTGGTTAAATCATACCCTTAGATATTAAAGTGATCCCTCACACCATATGAACGGAAAGTCTGATGTGAATTTAGCTCTGTTATTTGTAAAGGGGCAAAATCCGTGATTTATTCCAATCAATGATGACTCCTAATAAGGCAACAATTTATACAAATTCCCACATTGGGTTAAGGCACCCATCTCCGTTCCTCAGATATAGGGGCATATCGTCAGCATAAAGGAAGATCAAGAAGAGGTGGCTGGTTCATCTGTGGACGTGGTTTGAATAGCATTGTTGGAGCTACAGTGCAAGCAGCTCCAGGGTTGTTGCAAAAGGATTGGCATTGAGGGGCATGTCGGTCAGTTCCTTTGGATATGGGGGTGGTAGACAAGTTTAGGTTGTTAATCTGCACTTTGGGCCATGGGAGGGTTAGAATAATCTGATCTCTTCTATGAAGTTATAGGCCATACAGAGTCTATTTAAAAGGGTAAAAAAAAATTCCCATCCTAGGGAACCAAACCCATTTAAGGCAATCAAAGAGACAGCCACAGCATCGAGATTGCACTCCAGGCTTTGTAGAAGGGAAAAGAGTTTGCAAATGATGTGCAGCTGATGTACCAGGAATAAATCTGTTCTGGTCAGGGAGCCCCAGGTCGGGAAGGATGAGAGACAGGCAGTGTATTTTGGCATTACAGTTTACAACTGATTGTGGTCTATAGGACTATAGTGGTCTTTAGGACTCACATTTGTTAGTAGTCCTCCCTGCCTTTAGTAAGGTCGTCTAGAGAGCTACACACAATGTTGGAGGGAGGACATGCTGTATTCTGGCTTCTTTAATAGGGCCAATTAGTGAATTCGGCAGGAAGTCCATCAAGACTAGGAGCCTGGTCTGACTGAAGCCTAACTGTCACATCTTTCATTTTGTCAAGTGTGAATGCCTGTTTGAGACATTTCCAATGTGCATCACTCAAACAGGCTAACAATGTGTCTTCCAAATATTCAGCCATCTCAGGCAAAGGAACTCACACCTACAGTGAAATATAGGTGAGCAAATAATGATTAAAATATTGCTACGATCTGGGATATGTCTTAGTGGGAAGTACCTGATGGGTTATCAGTCACCATGGTGTTATCTTCCAGTGATCTGCCAGGGCGTCTTTCTTCCCATATGTGCGGGCCCGTGCTTATTTGCCACGGTATTTCCTCTCACTGTCTGCAACTTCTAAATATTCAGAAAGCTTATCTCTTATCTGAGTGATGGTGAAAGTGTTTTTGCCAAGTCTGAGCATTAGCTCATATCCCCTGATTTCATGTACCAGGCATGCCAGGTGCACTTTAAGTGATTTTGATAACCCGTTCTGCCTACTATACAGTAGTCACCCAGTCTTACCCACAGAGACACTGTCCAGTCAGGATGGCGTTTTTAGATGCTTTTATTGCACATGTTGCCAGTTATTATCTTGTAGGAAACGTTCCGTCCCAGTTATGGTCTCTCGTGTTCTCTAATTTTCCCCTTTCAGATTTTGCTCTGGTTCCCAGTATTCGTGGGTGCCCTCGGGTGTCTCCCCCAACTCTGCTCTTCTCAGCGGTGTCTTGGTGAGGGCAGTTCTGACCCTCAGAATCAAATCAGACAGGAAAAAATATGAATGTGCTAGTGAGTGGCTCCGCCACTGTTTTAGTGATTGTGCTCTCATGAATTAATGCCATTGTGCTGGTGCCTTCATATCTGTGCTACCACTCTCCTCAGGTGACCCTCTCACTATGGCTGTTTCCCAGCCCATCACCTCCGAATGAATAGAAAATTTAATACTGGCTCTTGCCTGTGCCCACGGCCCTCCTAGGTTGTGGCAAGCGGAGTTGCAGTGTACACTTCCTCACAAGGACTGCTGGAACTCAGTGCCTTGTTAGCCTGTTGCCTTCCTGGGTCATATCCTGGTTCCTCTGTCCTCCTGCTTCGGTGCATGCTGAATCCAGCGCCATCCACCTTGTCTCTTGTCACGCCTCCTGTTTCCTCACTCTTCTCTTGTTGACCTTTGGCTGGTCTGGGGTCATCTACGCGTACACATGGGTCTTCCTCCTCTGTGCCCTGGTATTTGATGGCATCTTGGGATCCCTCACTCACTTTCGTAGGAGCTCCAGTCAGCGTTCTCATGACGTAGGACAAAAACACTGGTGGGCTGCCGGTCCTCACTTCTGCATTCCCCGTGGCAGCCATCTTAGAGTTCTCCCCATCAGGGAGTGCGGGATTACGCATACATATTCCCCTGATCACCGCCATAAATGCCTGCCAGACTGTTCTCATACAATTTACTGACCCAAGGTTAAGCTGGAAATATTTCCTCAGCTTTCATTTTGTCACAGAGCAATTCGTTCATCAGGGCCTCTGACCTCAGCCACCACTGCCCATTTAATTTAAGTGGCACCAGGGAGTAGTCCAAGGTCTGTGCCAGGTGTTTCACCTTCCTAACCCAGAGACCGATATCATATGTGGCTGGCCAGCAAAAGAGATAAAAGTACCCTATTAGAACGCTAGGTGTTTGTGACTCCAGATGTCCACCAGTTTGTGTTCTGACAATATGGTCCTCAAGAAATTTGCAGCTGCTAGTTTGCCAGTGGTCGAATTGGAGGATCTGTTGAGTTGTTTGCGTAGGACACATATTTACCATGGTCATCAATTTGAATGCCAAGTAGCTTAAATTGTACTCCTCTTTTATTCAGGATTAACACCCCTCCAGTGCATATGACAAAGCAATGAAGTGGGCAACCAATCTTCTTGCAAAAGAGGTTTTTTGTGAGGTCCGTCACTTGTAGTGGAGCAGTACTGATTTCAAATCTTTTGAGGTATGCCAGCACCTAGTACATTTTACAAAAGTTGTTTAGCTGCCTGGCATTCCATGCCAAACAGGGCAATGATGTGCCACTCATTTCCATTCCATATAGAATGATATTCTAGACAAAATGTGAGTCTTGTTCAACAGGTGCAATATTTTGCTGGCCATTCCACTCCGAATAGTGGAAAAGGTGTGTCATATTGGGTGTTCAGAGAACAAGTCAGTAAGACCCGACTTCCTGTCTCCCAGCATTCAAAACACTCTGGCAGCCCAATCCCACAAGGATGTATGCCCCAGCACTCCACAATTTACCCCCAGATCCCCAACTTGCCAAACATTAAATGTGGGAAGTAATTAAGGACACTAAACCTGGATGAACTTCAGTCAGGCTGGGTACATCATGGTATTCTGAATATTTTCCATCAGAAGCTGCTCCTTGAACAGAATATATTTTATCCTTGCCTCCTACACTGTTATGGTGAAATCTGGCAACAGGGAGATTGAGTAGCTATCAATAGGGTACACTTTTTACAGGTCAGCCTTAGAGCGGTATTCCACTGTCTCGGGCATTACGCTTTGCAATGATGGGATGGGGAGTGAGGCCGGAGGAGAGGGTCTTGAGATTAATAATCAATGGTACTCTTTACTACCAAAGGCCTAAGAAGGCCTTTGATTCAAAGACAGTCAGCAGCAATTGTTCCACATGGTCCTGGAGTTCGTGATGCCCAAGATGCAGATTTTGTTTCCCCTGGACCTTGCCTCGAGATCCTTTTTTGGCCAGTGGTAACATCAATTACCTTTTTCATATTTTGTAGTATTTTGCCCTTTGTAGGAAGGATGTCTTCATTGTCTGAGACCGGTTGTTCTGTAGCGTCCAACCCACTGCCATGCTTTTGCCACTTGTCTAAAGTAGAGTCCTTTCTAAAGAGGACGCAAACAGTCAAAACTACAACTGTGGCTCGAGCATGGCCTGTGGTAACGCCTGCACTGGCAACCCATCTGTCTCCATCACAGAACAAGTTGTGCATGATGCCGACTTGAAGTCCTTTCTAAAGTTTAGGGTATCCTATCTGCATATCTCTTAGCAAGGACTTCAAGTCGGCATCATGCACATCTTGTTCTGTGATGGAGACAGATGGGTTGCCAGTGCAGGCATTACCGCAGGCCATGCTAGAGCCACAGTTGTAGTTCTGACTGTTTGGGGTCCTCTTTACCCATGTTGACTGTAATGTTTCTTTACCAAAGTCACTGACTAAGGGACAGAGTGCCTTATCTCAAAGCACCAACAGTGGCAGTATCAGAGTTTGAGATTTCTCCTTCCATCGGTGACTCATAGGCCAGCTGTCACCTGCAAATGCACAGCCGTACAGACTTGGACCCCCCAGTGAAATGATCAATAATTGAGGGCTGGTGCAGTGCTCCCTAGTAACCACACTCTGCCAGAGTCTATCTTATGAGTTTGCCATCCATGGTTGGAGGGGCCTACAAAATACAAACAGGAGGAGTGCTTACAGGCACAAAAGCTAGCACAATAAGTCCCCGCCTCCCCCTTATAGTTTTCAGATTGTCCTCCTCTATAGCTGACATTGCCATTTCAGTGACGTCAGTAGAAATGGAAATAAATCCAGTACCTGAGGATTCAAATTCATCTATATCGAATCTGTTCTACATCCTAATGACAATCACAAAATAGCTTGTTTTTTTCAACCCTTCCTGGACCTTTTGTAATCTCAGAGATTCTTTTACTTTCGCAACTGTTCTGCTTTACATTCATGCCTTGTTTTTGCTTAAATAGTGGTAGCTTAAATTGAATGTTCCTAGCCACAGGTATTGAATAACTCAAAGTTTTCACCTATCCTGTTTCTGTGAATACTCTACAAGTCTTTCATCCTTTTAGCTTTAACATCTTCTAGGTAAGCATTGAACATTCCTTGTTGTGCTCAATATAATAGTGATGCTGTTTTTCAACCCTCTTCCAAAGTCAGCATATAATACAGGACTTGAGTCAGGAGCACCATGCATGTTTAATTGGACAGAACCAGAAATCTGCCTCATCCAGATTTATTTTTCATGCTTTTTATATGCATTGATGGAATTCAAGGAGCTAGTAAGGTGTAACCTATGTTGGAAGAAAGATAATGTTGCTTATCACCCATTGTTATGCTTTTCATAGAAACTAACCTCCATCAGATGTACAATCACCTTCTTTGAAAGCTGAAGCAGTGTTGTTGTAATTGTCCATGCATGTACTTGCTATGTAGGCTTCCTGGCACATATTTTGCTGGCAAACACTCTATTACTCTAGGGAGTTTTATGCAACCTGAATCAAACTGCCAGATGTTGCCATCTATTTTTTCTTTTCTCATTCTCAACTGCTGTAAAACCTTCAGCAAGTAATTCAGAATGGGAACAACCCAAGAAATAAGAATAGGAATGTGACGTACGCTTTACGGTGAATCAGTTACTCATGGTCTGTAGGCAAGAATGAATGGCCTGGTTAACTGTTTAAGAACACAGCCTCCCCTCCCTTCAGGTAAATGGATGTGGCTGTTATACTGCATTTTAGAAATGGGGTTTCTGGTTGGCTAGGGTATGCACCTAAGCCAGGCAGAACCCACCCACTCTAGTCGGGGCAAGGGAGTTGCACGTCCAAGATAACCCCTGCTCACCCCCTTGGTAGCTTGGCATGAGCAGTCAGGCCTAACCCGGAGGCAGTGTGTTAAGCATTTGCACAACACACGTGAAGCAATATGTACACCACAAAGTAAACACAACACTAAGCTACGTAAAAATAAACTGTATTGCACAAAACATAATTAGACCAAACATTACATGTCAGAAATACCCTGTTACCTTAGCAGCTGTCAGAACGTTACACAGGTTACTAATACTCTGCAAGAATAAGCAGTAGTCACATTAGAACACGTTAAGTACTCAGGATTCTGCAACATAAGCATAGTCAGGAATCACATTATAGAACCAATACACTTATCCTGGTATTACCATAAATGCCCATAAGAGGAACAGTAGAAAGCATAGGTTATGTCATAAAACAAACAGGTGGTCATATCAGACCCGTAATGCCCATAGCAGAAACATTAGGCAACGGATGGGTAGTCTCTGAAAAGTACCTGTTTCCTTCTGGAAGGCACCTCCTATGCCAAGATGATCGATATAGGGACTGCTGGCGCTCCTATGTGCAAAACGGGGGCCATGTATATCCGGAAAAGACAATGGAGGAGGGGGGGACGGAAGCCAACCCCTTTGTTTATTCTATCGGGGCCCCTCCTGGGACCCACGATTGCTAGGGAGGCCCTCCTGGTCCTCTGCGGGCCTCTCGAAGGGGGGGGGGGGCGAGTCCAAACCCCGCAAAATGGGGGATAAGAAGAGATCTGGCGATGTGGGGCCTCCGATAAGGCGTCCACCCGCTCACTATCTCGGGAGCAAATAATAAGAGGGGGGGGAGCCTCCGTTGAAGACTCCCTCGTCTAACGCTCCTTCTTCAACTGTGGCCTGGTGGAACGGGGGGCCCCAGTGACGCCTCTCCTCTGCTTGGGAAGCGGGCGCATCCGACACAGTGCTCTTCTGCCCTTCCTGGGCCGCAGTGGTGCAAGCGTACCAAAAGAGGTGCTGGTTCGGGCCCCAGGGGAACTCCTCACCGAGTTTGTCGCCCTGGAGGCATGGGGGCGAGCCCAGATGCTCCACTATTCATCTCTCTGTGCCCAGGGGTCTGGGAAAACCGCAGCTCCGGCACGCTAGAAGACAACCAATCCGGGTCGTGGTGGTGAGTGTTTAAAGGCAAACAACAACTCGCTTACGAGTGCAGTGAATTCCTGAAGAGCCTGGGTCGTGGCTGTGATCCCAGGCAGTGGTGAAGCGCTTATGAAGCGCGGTAGCAGTAAGCAAGGCGCTTTCAAAGCGCTGGGTCAATAGTAGGCAGAACAACGAGCTTTCAGAGTTCCAACTACTTCATCAGAAGAGAAGCGCTTTCCAGGTGTTTTTGAGTAGATGATGTCAGGGGCCACAGCACCCAGCCCCTGGGGGACAACAGCAGGATGGAGAACAAGGCGGCAGGGCCCAGCTGCAGGCCAGCACAAGGTGGATGCAGGTAGTTTCCCTAAGTGACCAGACAGGTCACAGGTCAGCACAGCAGCAGCAGTCCAAGGCGGTTCCTGGGGAGTCCCTCCAGCATTAGGTGTCCAGTTACAAGTAAGTCCCAAAGTGTCTCCAAATTGTGGGGAAAATTCCCCTGTACTTATACTTAGTGTACAGTGTGTTTTACAATGAGGAGGAGAGGGTGTTTTAAACAGTTACAACTGGTTCTGTGAGTGCCCCCTTCTCTCCCCCAGCACAGGCTCCAATCATCAGTGGGGAGTAAACAACCCTATTGTGTGATGCCAGGGCACAGCCTTTACAGATGCAGGTGTACCTGCCTCTCCCTTCTCTAAGTCCAGGAAGACTATTCAGCATGTAGATGTACCTCTGTGACACCTCCACTCTCCTTGTGTACAGGCTGTCTGAAAAGTATTCACCAAGCCCCAACTGTCACTCTGCCAAGACGTCGATTGGAGTCAAGCTGCAAAACACCAGTCATAAGCACAGAGAGAGATGCTCATTTTTTGGAAGTGGCATTTCTGTGATAGTAATAAAAAATACACCTACACCAGTTAGCAGCATTTCTTACCACCATTACAACCATACCAAACATGCCTACGTTACCCCTCATAAATTAGACAATACCCCTTACACATAAGGCAGGGCATTTCCACTGCAATCCTATGAGAAGGCAGCACTCACAGCCGTGAGAAACCAAATAGGCTGTTGGTCACTACCAGGACAGGCATCACTAGGCACATATCCTGCCTTCTACGTACATGGCACCCTGCCCATAGAACTAGCTAGGGCGTACATTAAGGGTGACTTACACGTAGTAAAAGGGGAGTTCTGGGCCTGGCAAGTAAATTTAGATGACAGGTCCCTGTGGCAGGAAACTGCGCACACAGGCCCTGCGCTAGCAGGCCTGAGACAGGTTTGAAAGGCTACTTCAGCGGGTAGCACAAACAGCACTGCAGGCCCACTAGTAGCATTTAATTTACAGGCCCTGGGAATAGGGATACCACTTTACAAGGGACTTACAGGTACATTAAATATGCCAATTAGGTATAAGCCAATCATACCAAGTTTACTAGGGAGAGCACATGCACTTTAGCACTGAATAGCAGTGAAAAAGTGCTCAGAGTCATAACGTCAGCCAATAGGGGTCAGAAAAATAAGGAGGAAAAAGGCAAAAAGCTTGGGGAATGACCCTGTAAAAGGGCCAGGTTCAACATTGCAGATATCACTTAATATTTGAATATTTACTGTTTTAGTCATCTTTCACTTTCACCATCACCAACCTAACTTTAGCCACACCAGCCCAATCCTGGTCTGACTTTTACATTAGTCAGACTGTAGTGCAAAGCAAAGATATCTAAAACAATGCATAGAAAATTGGATCCTTCCACACTTCTCCTACCTATCGAAGTGAAAGAGACACCTGGAACTCTAAATGTCTAGAAGCCACCTGTAAAAATGTAGCTATCCAATTCTTTCTGATGCTATTCAGTAACCAAAACTCAGTACTAAGAAATAACCTACTTAGAGGATGTAGAGGTTAGAAAAATATGCATACCTAACTATGTTGTCTAGGACATGTGTACTACGTCTATTTTGTGTGGTTTGCCCCCGATTTTTGCCTTACCGGTTTCTGGCAGATTTAGAACTATGAACACTTTGTCATTGCGAGCCAAGAGTAGAGTGCTTGTACTCCTCATTTAAACATTTCAAAACTGGCTTAACTTTAACTGACATATTTAACTTTCCTGTAAGGCCATAGTGTATGGTGAGGAAATACACACATGGCATGGAAAGGTCATTGTCAAGTGTGGACTGCAACACTGATTGTACTAACCACCTCAGTGACTAAGAAAACACAGCTTTAGCCCATCCTGTGTAGCCTGACTGCAGAAGCCTAAGATCTGCTACACAGAGGTTTCTAAGTAACTCTTATTGACAGGTGGGGAACCCTTGCTTTAAAATATTAATCAGTTCCCCCAAGTACACTTTGCAACCTATAAGGTAGAGTTGTTGATCTTTAAAAATGTAACATAGGCAAATTGAAAATAAGCATGCTCCTCTAGACACTATTCAGGCAAAAGCTATTTCTGCTGGCAGGGTTGTAGATGGATTATACAAAATGCCAAAGTGCCAATTGTATGCTTTAACATGTAACTCATCACAGGAAATGGCTGCGTAAGTCATTCAAAGACATTTTCATGTTTCTTAAAAGTCCAGTTCATTTGCGAAGTTACATTTTTAAAAGATATTTAGGAAGAGTAACTGTTAGAAAGTTAGCCTTTTCCTGCCTGAACTCCTTGGAGACTAATTTGTATTAGCTCTCCAGCCACTGCTCAGCCAGTAATTGACATATTGAGGTGTGACAACTGCCCATGAAGCAGGAGCAATGGTATGGGTGTAGGGAAGTGTTTTTCTTCCTTGTTAACCTGTAAAGGGGCCTGCCCTTTCACAAACAGATTTAAGGTGCATCCTGGGGAAGGATTCTATTCCTCCCCCCCCAATTGCCCCCCCAGAGCTCCCTACAGCCTGATACCAGACTCAGTGGGAAGGAAGCTCCCTTAGAGTCAGTTTGAAGGGATCACAGTGTTTGAGAATTCCAATTTCCCTGGCCACAACTCTGGATGGACACATAGGCTCTACACAAGTGTCATCTTGAATATTAGGATTATGGTGCATTGTAGGATTGTTTACATTGGGCAAACAGGAACTGCTACAAAAGTGGATAGGGTTGCCACTAAGAACCTTAACCCTATTGGTTAATAGGGTTTGGTGCACCCACTAATTAGTCTTCACCATAAATGTGGTACACCAAGCCACCCCCTCAAAATACTTTCTGAACCTGCAGAAGATCAGAAGAGGATTGGACCAACTGTGACCTCAGGGAAGCCCAGAATGACTGCATCTGCGCTCTCTTGTACCCAGAACAAAGATATGGACTCCAACAGTTAGTTGGGTGACGTCTGTGTGACTACAGGCACAATACAAGCTGCCAGAGTCTTTTCTCCTGAAGGGACCAGTTAAATGGTACCAACAGAATCTGGATTGGAGCTTTTTAGTGGCCTCTGCTTGAGTGAGTCCTAGCCTCTGTGTGCTATCCCTGAGGTCTAGGGAGCCTTAGAAGTGACCCAAAAGTGCTGCTCTAAAAATCTTAACAGTTTGGGCCTTAAAAGACTAAGTCAGAATGTGAAATAATTGGCTGGGTCGAACCTAGTTGGTGTATCTGACCCGTACTCCATCATGCCTAGGTCCCAGTCTTCTGTGATTATAGACTCTCAAGTGCTTTTTGCCACTGTTCTCACTTAAAACTTTAGAAATGTATGTTTCCAGTTCCCCTTTCATCAGGAGCTGTTGGATACATGCTCTTAGTATTTCAGTGCTTTTATTACACCCATGGGGGCATACAAGTTTAAAAGTATGCCATTTGGACTTGTTGTTATCCTCTGTATTTCAGCGGGTTACGGTCAAGGCTTTGAAAAATGATAAAAGAAGTGTGGCCTTATCAAGGCGATGTTTTGATGTATGGAAATACCAAGGTGGAACATAACTGTGTCTGTTCAGTTTTGAGGTTACGTATAGCTGCAGTGCTGAACCTAAAGCAAGGAAACTGTGCGTTTGGTGTAAGAGAAGTAGATTATTTAGGCCACAAAATATCTGAGACCGGTGTGGTTCTCAAGAAAGATTTGTTACAGGAAATTGTTAGTTTGAAAAAAACATACTCTTAAGAAGTTAATTTATGTTTTCTGCATGGTAGAATATTATGGGAAAGTATCAATAATTATGCTGATAAATCAATTAGAGGGCACTTAGTATGAAGGTTACATTTTCATGGGTTTGAAATTGTCAGGTGTAGTTTGAAAAATTGAAATTTTAATTGAAACATACACCTTGTTTACAAGTCTTTGTGCCAGACAAGGAAACTATGATTAGCATAGATGCCAGCTCTAATGGTTTAGGACAAGTTCTGTTGCAGAAAAGACCGAGTAGAATGTTTAATTGTCTGTGCCTCTAGATGCGTGGTTAGCTTAGAGATCAATTACTCTGTCATTGAGAGGTTAGCCGTTTTTTAGAAAATGTAAAAAAAAAAAAAAACTTGGTTTGTGGCTTCATTAAATGTTTGTTCAGATCACAAGCCCTGAAAGAGGTTTTTGAGAAAAAAAAATCTTGACTGTTTTGTTGAGAACAAGGAGATGGGTCATTGTGTTGCAATAATTCCTTTTTGAGGTGGAGTATATTCCATGTGTCAGGAACGTGTCAGCACATTGTTTTTCTAAGTTGGTTAATATTTCAGAAAAAGATGATGTTCAGGATGAATTTGCAGAGAAAAATGTAAACGTGTTTGAAGTCAATTTGAGAGCTGTTACAGAAGAGTTGTGGAGAGAAGAGATAAGGGAAGATCCTGTGTCGTGGGAGGATGGTGAGAGCCTTTCAGCAGGGTTCGAATGATTCATTAGAAATGCCATGATATATACTTGAGGATGAACTATCAATTGTCAAGGGTATATTATTAGGATGTACCAGACTTTTATCTCAGTTGACTGAACTGGTAAGTTTGCAGCTCAGGTTCATCTTGGTCATTTACATATAGTCAAGACCAAAGAGAAATTAGAAGCCATTGTTTGGTTGCCTGGCATTCACACTGAAGTAGAGAGGTCCGCCAGGGGATGTTTAGAACACAGAAGTAGTGTGATAAGATGTTATCTCCATGACAATTACCCATTGTTTGTAGAGAACTTCCAAATCACCCATGGGAAGAGATTGCCATAGATACAGTTGGACCATTAAGAGGTGAACGTCAAATACCTTATCTAATCGTGTTGATTGATTTGTATTCAAGATGTGTGGAGGCTTCTTGTGTGCAAGAAATTTCTTCTTCCACAGTTATAAAATGTCTGGAGGAAATACTCAAGAGGGAAAGTTTCACCAGTTTGATGATGTTGGACAATGGTCCCTGGTTCTGTTCTGGTGAGATAGGTATGTACTTTTGGTGCCCTGTGGCATTCTTCACAAAAAAAGTTATATTTATCAACAGAAACCAACGGGCCTGTTAAGAGAACTAATAGAATATTAGCTAGCTAGTGTTAATACTCTAGATCAGTAGTTCCCAACCTTTCAGCTTCTGTGGACCCCCACTTTATCATTACTGGAACCTAGGGACCCCACTGAAAGATTAGTGGAATCTGGGGACCTTCCACTGAGTTGTTACTGGAAAGCAGGGACCCCAGCCTAAACAATGTTGATTATTTGAACAGCAAAACAATACACATAAAATACAGAAGTAAGCATTCATCAAAAACCTACACAAATTACATTTTATTTAATTTGCAACAAATATAAATGAAAACAACAAATTTTAATTGTAATAGGAAGGTTGGAGCTTTTCTAATTTCAATTGAATCCACACATCGTTCATACTATATTCTATTTGATGCATCTGCACTGCTCCCATGAATCAAAATGAGGATACTAATTCCTCCTATTTCAAATTCCTTGACATTTGTCGTACTTTTTCAAATTTTCAATTGTGCATTAGCCACTTTATATACACTTTATTAATCTGTTAATATTATTTAATTTTCTAAGCGGATGCGGACCGCCAAAGGAGGCTTCGCGGCCCCCTCTGGTGTCCCTGGACCACAGGTTGGGACCCACTGCTCTACACTGGTAAAAGAGATTACAACAAAGACTCACTGCCTACCATATGACTGTTCATGCCACTACAGGAAAAAACCCTTTCAAACATTTTAAAGTGGGAGCACACAATACTGTTGTGTCCACAGTGGATGAGTTTGGGAAAAGTTGTAAAGTTCAGTGGTTTGAGAGACTGGGGAGAACATGAGGTAAAAACACAAGAAAAATGTACTTTTGACTCGCTGAAAAAATTTAGTGATGTATACGTTTGAGTGGGAGATTTGATCAAGATTAGGGTTCCGGTTGGATGTGCTTGGTGGCCGAAAGTCACTAAAGAAAAAAGGTTGATAAAGATGTTTGAAAATACATTTAAAACGGATAATGCAGGATCTGGAAGAAGAGTTGTGTGGTAGTGCTTCGCTCTGGTTAGAGTAGGAAGCAGATGTGTGTTGATCCTACATTAAATCATGGGGCACCCATTAATTACTCAGACTCTCAAATTAAGGTTGTTATGTCAAATAGAAGAAGCACAAGACAGTGTAAAAGCCTAGTATATCTTGATGAATTTGTCAGTGAGTAACTTTATCACTCATTTGTTCTATTGCGTTGCTCATGTTTTAATTGTTGCTTTCTTATATGTTTAATTCTGTCTTCATTTCTGTTGTGTTCATGTTCTGTTAAAGGAGTTTGAAGTGTGGTGTCTCTCGATGGTGCTGCTCTTCATTGCATCATCAATTTGAAGGTTGTAAGAATTAGAACGTAAGCAGTATTGACAGTTGCTCTACTGAGATGGCTAAGGTGTTCGATAAATACTACTCACCAGCTGACTTGTCTTTAACTGATGTTTTCAGGTATTGCGTTGGGCCACCACTTCACACTGTGATTACATTTTACTCTATTTTTCAAATTCCGTGTTTTTTTTTTTGGGTGTATAACGTTATTACTGTTTTGGTACTGCATAACTACGTTGCACATTGTCCTATGTTAAGCCTCTCTGCTCTATTCTATAGCTACCAGGGGGTTCGTGTTTACATTAATTTAGTGACTTTGGGGTTCACCTTGACAGGTTATTCCTTGAAGTGGACGACTGCCCACCCACTCCAAATAATAATCTACTTTCTTATATGTAGTAACAGGTACAGATTTTAATTTGTACATTCATGTATTCTACATTTATATAGTGACATTACAATTTATATTTATACTGTGCGGATGTAATTATGATTTCTCCAGAGCCACTGCTAGCACGGTTGATTGCATTCCTTTTCAAAGAGTGATTTGATTATGTCATATAATGTACAATTTGCAAAGTTGTTAATATAATTCAGTTGAGTAGTTTTACAAGTAAGTGATTTTCTTGCTTTTTCTTCTAAGTTTTATAAGGCTGTAATTGAAGCTCTTCATTCTTCTGGGACAACTGCAGTTGTGAAGTTCAGTGACTATGGGAACTATGAAGAGGTGCTTCTTACAAACATCAAGCCCATTCAAGCAGAAGCATGGGTACGTGGTCCAAAATTGTCTTCAAAAATAAAATGACATGCTACATTCAATCAAATCAGTTGAGAAAGATTTCTTGATTGTAACACTGTACTAAGATGAGCGAAAGCTGGATCTCTTCAAGAACTAAAAATTAATATTGATCCTCTGAATGAACAAACGTAATGTACATTCTAAGGTTTTTTATTTTAAACATGTGATAAAATAAATTGTGCTTTTTCTAATACCTTGCTTCCTCAAATTATAAAATGATTACATTTTCTTTTGGTGTTGCGATTTTCTAACTTACTCATTTCTCAAAATTTATAATTATTTTAATAAAAACCATGGAAGTGTGAGCTTTCCAAGCCACACAAATGTGAAGCAAGTTCTTACTTATTTTAATTAGATGATACTGTGACTACATTGAAGCTTCTGTTGTGGTAGACGTTACGTGGTTTAGTTACTTTTTCAGTTGCTTTTACCTTTGCTGAACGTCACTAACCATTTCACATTATACTATCTCTGTTAAAGAAAAACATTTATTAACCACTAAGTTGCTAACCTAATTTCCAAATTTTCACCGTTTCTACTCTTACACAATAGTCAGTTATACAGTTCTCAAGCAAAAGTTCGAGAAAAGGAGCAAACAGCGGAGAAGAATGTTGATAGCTGTGCCTAATTTTCTGAACAACGTCCAAATTGCAAGAGCAATTTGCATAGGTAGAAATATAAATTCTTGGGTTACTAAAAACTTAAACCGAGTAGATAATTTTAATATTAAACTTATGTTGCTGCAGAGCACTGCAGCCTTGTGAAAAAAAATCACAGACTAGCTCTTTCTGGTGGTTACTTCTGCCTTTGGAATCTCATCAGAAGCCAGATTGGATGTGGAAACTTTTTCAGTAGTTCCTGTGCACTGGTAAATGGCGCCATATGCCTCCATCATGGTTCCGTCTTGGCTGAGACAGGACTGCATGGAGCTACATTTAGGCACAACCTACTGCAAGGTACCAGCATTTTCATTTTGCCTGCACCCTTCCACTCAGATCTTGAGCTCCACTGTTTCTGATTTTAACTTATTATTTGAAGAAATTGTTTTAAATTCCTTCTAAATTAGTTTGGCAGTGTAATAGTCCTATCACTACCAAAGACCACCTGATTCAAACTATGACACAATTGCTGTGAACAGCATTTGCTAACTGCCATTTTTCATTTAAGTCCTGTCAGCTGCGCACCACACCTGATGGTATTAAAAAAAAACAAAAGGAGGAAACTGACGTCAGAGCAGAGGTGAAAACTGTATCCGGCTCTGTGTCTCCATGTCTGATATAGAGCCGCACATAGGTGACAAAGGCAGATGGTGTCGCCTACTGGCACATAGGCGCTGTTGCAAGAGTTATCTGATCCAGTCTGGTGCTTGGAAAATGTAGTTGGTTAGGCAGCTGAAGGTAGATGTTTACCAGAGAGAGCTTCACAAAAGGTCTACTTATTGTTCACGTGCCTTCTCGGCCTTCAAAACAACCAAAATCCAAGGAGCCATCTTCAATTTTCAGCCAGTTTTTCAGACAAGAGTTAGCCAGATGTTCTTCAAAGCAGCACACACAACCCATCTATACCCCTTGCATTGCCCTAATTTTAACTCTACAACAGCTCCTCTTATTTCATGAGTAATCTGATTAGACCGAGATACAACTACGGAGTTTACTCTGATATACTTATTGTTCTTCCACACCTGCAGCTTTGCTTCAACCTGTTACTGAATTCTGCATTTGTTTCCCAGTTTTCTGCTTCTAATTTTGAATAACTATGTATGGTTCAATGCATTTAGTTTCTCTAGACTCAATAAACACTGTTTTAAGAAGAAATTCCATAATAGATAAAACGCATTCTTGTTGCAGTTGTTTTGCATGTTGTGCTCTAACACAGGATAACCCTGACAGTTTATGCATTGTGACTCTACGGCTAGCAGATAAAAACAGATTTTCCTTTATTTAAGAGAGGTAGCTTCTTTTCACTGATTTTTGTAAACATATTTAGGACTAGATGTACGAAGCATTTTTGCATTTGAAGACATCCCAGATCGCAGAATCAAACAGTTTGCGAATGCAAATTGTTTTTTTTTTAATGTACAACTTCAGATTGTGATTCAGTAACTTGTTACTGAATTGCAATTTAGCTTTTGCTACTCAGTATTTGGAAGTGGCGTGTTGAGGGAGTTCCTTCCTAATACTAAATGACAGTGTTATGTACAAATGTTTTGCTGCCTGTATGCTGTTGAAAAGCATTCACATTCCTCTACAGTCCCCCATCTCTGTGATGGTAGCAAATCCCAATGGGTCACAAATTGCTACCTACTTCATTAATATTCAGAAGGTAGGTGTATTTGCGAACAACTATGAATCATGAAACTCAGATGTCTTCCATACATTAGGAACAGAGGTTTCCTAACTGTGATTTGGAAAAAAAATCCTATTTTTGTACATCTGGCCCTTAATTCTTGCTCTTTTACAGTTTAATTCTGTGCGGTGTGATCCAGCTGCTTGAAGTTTGCCCAACATTATCCTTAAAGGCACATTAACAGATCAGGTTTCAGGACCCCAGACAGAATGTTTATGGGTAACATCTGCGTATACTACCTGCAAATAACAAAAACTACTTAATGAGTGCTAGTCAGTAGGTTTGCAGGCTTGGTAGCATGAGTTGGGCATCACTGACTGAAATTTAACTTACTCTAGACGTTGATATAAAAACATCGTTACCATCTTTTTCTGTAAATGTTTATTGTGATTTTAATATGTAAATGCTTGTGTACGTGATTTTGTGTATATGTGCCTGGAATTATCACGTTTTAATTTTTAGATTTGTTTTTATTATTTAATTAATTACAAATATAATGCTTTGTGAAATACAATATATACTTATGGATATTTCACACTCTTTTTTCCCCTCTGTTTGAAGGAGGTGGAAACATATCCTCTAATAAGCATTCATTTACTGCTTGGAATTAAGAAAGAATAGCTAATAACTAGGAGGTAAACAGCGAGAAGAGTAATCAATACTGCTGGCAAATATCCTACTACCACTTCATATCCAGCCGCCCCACATTAAATTGATCCATTCTGTTATCAAAACTGTAAAAGAGCTCCTGTATGGTTGCTAATTTGAACCTACCTTTCCGCATAAAAGCACCTCTGCTTTAAGTTATGACTTCCTATTAAAATGATTTTCTACATTCATATGCTTTAGAATCCACAATTCCTAATCACCAGTAATTTACCCCCCTTCCAAACACCGTTTTTTTTCCGTTAAAATCAACAAGTAATAGAATATTCTTAACGGGTTGCAGGTTTAGGCTTATGACAATGTCGAGCCTACAAAAAAGGCACGTATTAAAACAGACACCATTCATCACGTATAAAACCGCTGTGGAGGAGTTTAGTTGTGTAAGGAGTATCTCCTGCCTCAGTTCTCTTCCATTAATTACCCTGAAAATATTTATAAGACCTGTGTCTTTGTTAAATGTGTTTATACTTGTAATGTGGATCTTAATATTTTATATTGGAATATATTTCCATCCAGTTTACGCACATCTTGCATATATTTGATGTTCTGAATTAATCTGATGCCGTTAACAGAATCGGACTCAAGATTGAAGCAGGTGGTTATTGAGGAAATACCAGGAGCCATAAAAAGTAGTCTCATAGGTAGTCTGAAAAGGGATAGTTATTAATCTAAGAATGTAAATTTAGTCCAAGGGATCGGTTCTGCTTAAAGATATAAATACCCAAGCACGTAAAGAGGGATGTAAAACTTGAACAAAATGAAATCTGTTTGGCCTATGCTTAAGCATAATTCCCTTAATGTCTTTAACATAGTTGTTTAGAACTGCTTAAAATCTTTGCCAGCTGTCCGGGCTTAATTGATAATTTAATTTCAGTAGGTTTATTTGGAGAGGCACAGATTCCACCTCTGTCTATAATTTCATTTAAATTGAAATTAGTACTGAAAAATATTTTTTTTCTCCCATTTGTTTTTCAGTCTTAGTGAAGGTGTTTATTTTAATAAACTACCTATAAAACGTAATTCAGTAGTAAGATTTGTTGCACGCTTAGGATGCAACCTCTTATTTGAAAAAAAAAAATAGACAATACTTTCGCAAATTATGATTCTATTTATGGTGCATCCTACAATTCACTAGTTCCCATCTTTGTTTCAAATTATACATTTATTTAAGCAGGTGGCTGCAGATAAGAAGGAGTATCAGATTCTATATCGGATTTCATAATGCTGGATACTAAATGTAGTAACATATCAAACTTTGTGCAGTGTGCGAATGGGAAGTTAATTAGAGCAGGCAGGATGATGTTCAAAAGTGGTGTGGACTATAGCCTGTCATCGGCATTGCAGACTTTAGGAACACCTGGGGTTGTATCACTGAAAGTGACTCAGGGGCACAATGAGTCATGTGCGCCCACGTTATGCATCCCAGATGCTTTTTGCTATTACAGAGGGGGGCGCAGATGCTTGTGTATCCCCTTCTGTAATACTGAAAGTGCTGGCGCACATTTAGCGGCAGTGCTATGGTAAGAGAGTGTTCTCTCATTTGCATGAGGTCATTGCCCCATGTAAATGAGTAAATAATGTTGCCTCTGCGTCTATGCCGTATTAGAACATTGGAATGTTGGTAGCTCCATTGAAAACAATGGAGTGCTGCGGGCTTTTACTGGCTGGTAAAAGCCCGCAGCGCCAACATTCCAATGTTCGCTTTGTTCACAGCAACAGCTGTGAACAAAGCCTCACGGAGCCCGAGGGGATTTTAATCCCCTCGGGCTCGGTGAATATATATTTTGTTTAATAGAACATTCTGCCCTGAGTGGCAGAATGTTCTAATAGCCTTAGAACCCGCCGTAGCGGGCTCTACCGGCCATTAAAGTCCCTCTCCCTTGTTAAATGCCCGGGCCTTTAATAGCCGGTAGAGCCCTCTACGGCAGGTTCTAAGGCTATATTACATATGTAGGCGCAGAGGCAAATGTGCCCTTAGATGGCGCACTGAAAGTCTGCCACAAGAAGATGGTGCACTATCAGTGGGATCCAGGCTACAATATTCAGATACTACTTCACATACCTCAACTCTAATAATGCGCCCCCCTACCCTGCAGTCACAATGGCACATATGTGACACAGGAAAGCGACATTCTGTTCTAGTCTTGTACGTCACATACATCTTGTTAAGAGGCGTTGTGGTTGCACCTAGGGCCCCCCTCTCTCAAAATGGACACCTTCCGGCATATGTATCTCGTCATGCTAGGCGGCATGGTTACCCTGGTGATTCCGCGTGTTCAGTGTTGATGTGTCCCTCAAGATTCCATAAGCTTGTTCAGCATATTCCTCCCACTCAGCTGACCTGTTTATGGATGCACTGTGGTGCAAACAGTGAAAGTATTCCTTCTTTGTAATACAGGCCCTGGTGCTAAGACATTCTGAAACGTACTTTAATATGTCTTTCGTCCGAACAGCACCTTGCGTCTTGTTCTCATTTCCTGTCCAAGGTATGATGGGCCCTGTTGACACTTTTATTGCAGCATGCTGCTAGCTTAAGCAGAGATGGATGAGAAGGTATGGAAGATATCCTGCTTGTTTCCTGTGCCAGACAATCTTCTGTGATACCACTTAATTAGAGTCACAATACTACTCGGGCTGATTAGGGCTCTCTTTGCATGGTTCCTTCCCCACATGGGTCGCTGCAAGTCCACACAACATGCTAGAAAATTAACTGGAGGAGATGAGGCATACTTAAAATGATGAAGCCAAAGCTGCTTCCAGATCAGAGTCGACTGACAGCTTGGGTGTACACCCTCTACAGCCTGCAAAACATTTAGTGTCCTTATGGATCTTTAAGCCTTATGTACCTCAGTACCAATTGCGACTGAATGTAAGTGTGGGGGGGGGGACACGTTTAGGCAAACACATCAGAGGAAGCAAGGTGATCCGTAAAGTATGTTGGAATAGTGACTAGAGTAGTTCTATGTGTTTCAAGTAAAATAAAGCCTGTTTTTGCTTAAACGCGTGAGAACATGATGACATAGGAAGGCTTAGAGAAGATTTTAATACTGTAACTTGAGCTAGACAAGTACCCATGTGTATTTTATTTAGGTGCTAGATTTCTTAAGGAACTATTAAGGTGAAAGACACTTCAATGAGACATAGGACACTTCAGTGAGGCCTGCTGGGTTAAGCGTTAGAGCCCTTCGTAAATACTCCAGAATGGAGTACTAGGTGAGGCAATGGAACAGGAATCAGTGTAATGCAAGAGGAGATAGTTTTGCTTATTTACTTATGTTTTTATGTAACACAGCTTTACGAAGAGGCTGTCCGCATGCTGCGCAGATGACCACATCTCTTACACTGAAACAATATTAACAATTTGCAAACAAGCCAAAACAATGGCTTCACTGGTGGTCGAAGGATACCAGTCAGTTACGCTGAGTGGGCAGAATCCATACAAGTGGAGGATAGTAGCATTTGTAGGTGAAATAGAAACAGGGAGGGGACAGAAGGAGTAAGTAGTGGAAAAGCAGAGAGGTAGCTGGAAAAACTGAGATTTTTTGAAAAGCTAAAAGAGGGTGGCGGTAAGTAGTAAAAAAAAATTGTTGACAAGAGGAAGGAAGGATGATGTATGAGCAGGTTAACATTGAAAAGAATAAGACAGTAAGGTGCATGTCTGTAGATCCATATAAAACTAAGATTTGGGGTGGCAGTGATGAAGTTGGGAAAATGTTAGACATAAACATATATAGTCATGCATCATAACAGCCACTGAAAACCGGAAAATAGAAATAAGAGGTAAATATGCCGGGGAAAGGTCAGAGAGGAACACCAACTGTACTGTTTGCCTGATGGAAGTACTTGAAGTAAAGGATGCATAGCCTTTTATTTTAAAAAAAATTGGGTTTCAGATATTTGAGCAATATCTGAAAATACCTTAGAAATACCCTCTTCTTACAGTGGAGGTCATTGATAGATACCTATGCAAGAAGACCATACTGGGACTGCTCCAAGAACAAAGATAGCTAAGCTTCTACAACACTAAATGACAGAGATCCCATTTGTCATTCCATCACAATAGTGTGTTGGATTCTATGCACTCATCGACTTATTATCTTTTCTGAATTTACTTGCTACCCCAAATCTGAAATTACGTTGATTTGCATTTTCTTCTTGCATAGAAGACTCACACTGGTATATGGTTGCATCAAGAGGCAAATGTGAAACATAAAATAAGCAATGTGATAACTAGCCAACTTACAGATGAAGTATGAAAGGCAGGCAGAATTTTCACTGGCCTTAAGCTTACCACAAACTGAGTTGACTCCTTCATATGCAATGGACCTGAGCAGTGAATCTCTGTCAGTCACGATTCAAGGCCCAGACTGGTCAGCACAAGGCTACAGCAGTGATGACTTTTTGTTATGGAGAAGTGCAGCTGCAGCAAACAATTGATACGATTGAAGGGCGGTTTGTGGTATAGCCAAGAAATGTTTTAGTTTGATATTAGGAATATGTCCAGCTCATAAGCAGTTTATTACTGCAGATTCATCAGAAACTGGTTTTATATATTTAAGTATTTTCTCTATAAAGCAACAAACATGTTGAGCTTGATTTAAATTTCTGCGGACAGGTTACTCCTCCACATTCGTGACAGATATCCCGTCCATTGAAATATAAACCCCATAGGAAATAATGGGATCTCAGCAGATGGGGTATCCATCACGGTTGTGATGGCGCAACCAATCCACCGAAATCTAAAGCTGGCCCCTCACATTGGAACTCCAAGGGCAAAACAGGCTGTCACGCTGCACCAGAAAAGGAGCATGGAAAATGAAAAGCATAAGGGAGAATATAGAAGGGAGGGACCCTCATGGACAGATTGTACATCGCCAGAGACAAAAAAAAGTCAAACAGTCGGTAGAGAAGTCTGCGAGCAACAACGTAAAAGCTCAGTGTAGAGTCTTTCAAACATATGTAACTGTATTGTATTTGGTCTTTACTCCAGTATTGGAACTTTCATAGATTCACATGCTTAAATTATTCCCCGTCTTAGAGATGGAAGCCCCCGGTACAATTACACAAGTAGTGTTGAAATATATTAATACAAGGGCCCTAGGCCTCTTCAATTTACTAGTCTATCATAGTCATTTTAAGAAAAAGAGCCAAACTTGAGCATCCACCAATCAGACAACACCACCCTCTAGAATCCTCCTAAGAGAAGCTCCAGCACCTCAGATTTTCTACTGTACGTCTCCTCAGAGCTCTGCTCTTTCTTCACACCTTTGGATTGGCTTGAAGCTATTTTTTCTCTGCTAAACCTTGTTTTGACTGATTGGGGTTAACACCTACAACATGTCTGGCAAGGAGAAGAAAGGTTTATTCAGAAATTGCAAAACTTGTGGTAAGAAAAGACTACATTCTGAAGACCCTCATCAGGATTGCATATACTGCCTCTATCCAGACCACTCAGCCAAGGACTGTAAGGTTTGTCATACTTTTTCCTCTAAGACTCTTACGGATAAAGAAGGCAGATTATTGATTTGGCTGCAGAAACTTAAGTACAGAGATAATCCAGTCTCTGACTCTGATAGTGATGACTCTTCAACATCCAAAAAGTCATCAAAAAGGGCGAAATCAGAAACACGATTTCCATCCCAACAATCAAGGAAAGCTCACAAAAAGACATCCTCAGGGTCTTACAAGGGCCACAGCCCCTCTACTTCACATCATAAATCTTCCAGGAAAGGGGAGGGAGGTCATGCCAGCACTTCTGAAAGGCATAAGAAGTCATCCTCTGTACCACCATCTGTGCCTTTCAAAAGACACTCATCTACTTCTGCAGCTAAAAATGTACAGTCGAAGACGGACTCATCGTCGACGAGACCGTCGGTGAGTATTTTTCCACCGTCGACGACGACTTCCTCTGTTCAACCGTCGACGACAATTGTGACAACGACATCGTCGGCGACGAGTGCCCCACCGTCGACAAGAGCAGCGTCGACATCAACGAAGATTTACACCTCATCATCGTCGACGGCGGTAACAACGGTGTCTGCTTTACCATTGTTGACGGCCTCGTCGATGGTAGACTCTTCGGTGAGGCTGTCGATGATCAAGATCTCCATGCGTTCGTCGTCGTCAACTCCACCGTTGACGAAGACTATATCTGCGCCATCGACGACACCGTAGACGAGGGAAAAACAACATAAAAAACAAGAAAGACTTACCCCAAAGCACACCTCCCCTAGTAAGGTGACCCCTCTCATACCAGTTCACTTGTTAGAGGGGATGAAGAGTCAGACGACGAGGGTCCCTTTGGAACAGCCCATAGCCCCTCTCAATTGAACGTCAAATATCAGGACGAAAACTAATTTGATGAAACTTATGACCCTCAGTACTATGGAGGAGATCAACAATATAAGGAAGGGGCATACATTCCAACCTCGTTGCTATCTGACCTCCGAGCGATGCTGGCTGATTACAGTAGGCGTTTTCCTCCTCAAGGGGAGCGACCTCCGCCGTCGCCCGTCTCCCGGGTTACCACTCCACGTCAGAGACCGACCTCATTGCCAATAACAAATGTGGCCACGCCGGATATGACTTTACCTCAGGACACTGATATGTCGGAAGGTGATCAGTAAGAAGAAGAGAGCCTTGACAGTCATTCGGAGTGGGATGAATACATTATTCCTGCTCCAAGGTGGATTCCCCTCCAGACGACATCGGGGGATTTCATAATCTTCTGGAGAGAGCAGCTAAACTTTTCGCTTTGCCAATGCCGTCCAAGCAAACAGATTGCTTCCTATTTGATTTTAAAGAGCCGTTCCAGAACTCTGTGCGCTCTATTTCACTGGTCAGCTACTTATGGGAAGAAGGGGTAAAAGTGATGCACAACCCTGCTACTGTCACAGCAGTACTGCCCCGACTAGATAAAAAATACAAGGCACCAGAGGATGCCCCAGCATGTCTAATTGGTCATCCTCATCCGGACTCGTTGGTGGCCCAGGCGGCACAGAGGAAGTCCAAGAATCCATTTGCTCCGATTTCTGCACCTCCAGACAAAGAGGGTAGATGTCTAGACAATATTGGAAAGAGATTCTCGTCGATGGCTAGCCTAGTGATAAGAGCTGCTAAATCCCTAGTGGTGTTAGCCAGGTATGACAGACAGCTGTGGGCAGACATCGCCCCGCATATTGACCAGTTGCCGGAGGATGGAAGATCAGAGGCAAGAAAGACGCTGCAGGAAGGTCAGCGCACGTCAGCTGAGCTCATAGACTGTGCAATGGACATATCCACGACTGCATTTCGCCAGCTCGCAGGTGCGGCTTTACTTAGGTGATAAGGCTGGCTAAAGGCTACATCATTCCAGCCTGAGGTCCAGAATAAGATTTTAGACCTACCTTTTGATGTCTAAGCATTATTTGGTAAACATATTGATGAGGCCTTAAAGTCTATCAAGTCCGACACGGATACAGCAAGATCGTTAGGGACTCTACAGTTTCGGAAGCCTTCCTTTCGAGCTAGAGGACGTGGACTGCCTTCATATAGAGGAGGCTATCAGCAGTATAGATACTCAACATATCCTTCCTGCTCTCAGCAGTTCTGTCAATACTACCTACAAAGACAACCACCACGAGCAGCTTATGGTAGATCTGGAACTAGGGGACACTCAACTCGCCCTGCTAAGGACTAGGCTCGTAGAGCCTGATACATCCAAGGCTCCGGCTACATCCAACCCTCCTCCTCTGGTTTTAGGCGGAACAATATCCCTGTTTCTCAAGCAATGGCAAGTCATCACATCAGACAAGTGGGTGTGCCAATTAGTGAAACAGGGACATACTCTGGAGTTTATCCAACAACCTCCCTCCCGTCCTCCTCGCAGGACTCCATCAAGGTTTCCAGAACAGCTCAAGAGGGAGATCGACAAGATGCTCCTCAAAGGAGCTATAGAGAAAGTACCTCTATCATGGTGAGGAAGGGGGTTTTATTCCAGGCTCTTTCTCATTCGCAAGAAGTGGAAGGACTGGAGGCCGATCCTCGACCTAAGAGAATTAAACGTCTACTTTAAAAAGCAGTTGTTCCGCATGATGACCTCCTACGACTCAACCAGGGAGATTTCATGTCTACACTAGACCTAAAAGATGCATATTTCCACATTCCCATCCACCCAACCCACAGACAGTACCTGAGATTCATGGTAGCCGGAAGACATTTTCAACTTTGTGTCCACCCTTTTGGCCTAAAGTCAGCTCCCAGGATATTTACCAAATGCCTAGCGCCAATCGCAGCTTTCCTCAGGAGGGGAAAACACCAGATATTCCCATATCTCGACGATTGGCTGATAAAAGCAAACACCTACGCAGGAGCGTGCAGATCAACAAGAAGGTGCGTTTCCTTATTCAACAGTTCAGGCCTCACCATCAACTTGGAGAAATCCAAACCTCCACCATCACGCAGTATCACCTTTTTAGGGGCAAACCTGGACACTCAATCCACCATGGCGTGTCCCACAGTAGAGAGACAACAGAAGTTACTGACTCTAGCAGAGTCAATACAGGGAAGAAATTCAGTTTCAGTTCGCCTTTTCAAATCCTTGTTGGGCATGATGTCATCATGCATACCTCCGGTTCCTCTCTGCAGACTTAAAATGCGACCGCTACAGGAGCAACTCAACTTTCAATGGCTCCAGCTTTTGGGAAGCTTCGAAGATCGGATAAGCATAACCCCAGCATTAGTCAAAGCTCTGACATGGTGGTCTCAAAAGCATCATCTGTCTGTCGGCCTTTCCTTTCTGCATCATCCAGCTCTGTGGACTATCACTACAGGCGCCTCTCTGGAGGGCAGGGGAGCTGTTTTGCAAGATCTTTAAGTAAGTGGCAAGTGGCCACTAGAGTTGAGGGCGATGCACATCAATCTGCTAGAGCCCAGAGCAGTTTATCTTGCTTTGCAGGCTTTTCTTCCGAAGATAGCAGGATCAGACGTAGGAATAAGAAAAGACACCTCCACTACCGATGCATTACCTCAACAAACAAGGAGGCACAAGATCTCTCACCCTCTCCAGGGAAGCCCAAAAAATGTGGAATTGGGCCTCGCAGCAAGGCATCACACTCACAGCAGTGCATGTGCTGGGGGTAGAGAACAAGATAGCGGACTCGCTCAGCAGACAAAGATCGAGCTTCCACGAATGGGAGCTGGACTAGTCCACAGTGGATTACATTTTTTCCCAGTGGGGAACGCCCAAAATCGACCTATTCCCCAGCAAGTGGAACGCCAAATGCCAATACTACGCAAGCTGGCATCTCCAAAAGGGATCTTGGGGGAATGCGTTTTCCATAGCTTGCTCAGGCATCTTTGCTTACGGCTTTCCTCCACTTCCATTGATCCCAAGAGTCCTCACGAAGATGAAGGCAGAGCTGTGCACCCTGATATTGATAGCTCCGTACTGGCCTCGCCAACACTGGTTTGCAGAGCTTCTTTTCTATCAATGAAGCCTCACATTCCGCTGAAACCGTCTCTGCACTTACTAACAATGAACAAAGGGCAAATATTGCACCCGGATGCTCAGTCAATGCGATTGTCAGCATGGCTCCTGAGCACAGGGAGTTTGCACATCTGAATATCCCACAGGAATGCGGGGACATTTTGTCCAGAGCTAGAGCAGATAGCACTAATAAGGCTGTGGAAAAGATTTTGTTTCTGGTGTCACCAGTGGCAAATTGATCCACTGTCCTCACCACCGGAACAATTATTGCCTTATTTATTGCATTTAGCGCAATCAGGACTGGCACATTCCTCCATAAAGGTGCATCTGGCGACAATAGCATCATTCAGGCGTTCAGACTCTTCACCTTCGCTGTATTCCTCTAGATTAATCAAACGGTTTTTTAAAGGACTTTTCAGGGTCTTTCTTCCATTCAGACGTCCTCCTCCCTTGTGGAACCTGAATATTGTTCTAGCACAGTTAATGAAGCATCCGTTTGAACCGATCCATCGTGCTTCTCTGAAATTCCTTGCTTGGAAGGTTGCTTTATTGGTGGCTCTCACATCAGGCAGATGGGTCAATGAGATACAGGCACTCTCCATACAGGAGCCGTTCTTGCAGATCAAACAAGACAAATTACTGCTACGCACTAACCCGCATTTCATCCCGAAGGTCCCTTCAGATTTCCACATGAACGAGCCCGTAGTTTTTAAAACCTTTTTTCCACATCGATCTACTCCTGCGGAAAGAGCATTACACTCCTTAGACATTAAGAGATGTGTTAAATTCTACCAGTCCTTTCACCGCTCCAATCAATTGTTCGTAGCTTACAGTGCACCCAGACAAGGTCAACCGCTCTCCAAGCAGAGTATAGCCGGATGGATCTCCTCAGCCATTCGTTTCTGCCATCAAGCAGCAGGCAAACCACTGCATTCATCGGTCCGTGTCACTCTAAGCGGGCAGTTTCTTCCTCAGCAGCGCTGTTTGTAGGGGTTCCCCTGCAAGACGTTTGCAGAGCAGCGACACGGAAAAGCTGCCATTTATTTACAAGACATTACTGCTTGGAAGCACTATCTCAGGGAGAGGTAGCAGTATGTGGTTATATTTACGAATGAGACAATAATATTTTTTCGTTTCAAAATGGCTGACACATATACAATAGATGTCTAAATACTGACATTAGTCCCTTTTCTATGTTCTCTTTGAGTTTAAAATGTATGCATGAGGTAACATTCCCTTTGACCTGTGAACAAGGAGCTAGTGTTCCGAAACGCGTCAGGATTTTCTTGTTTAATAATAAACACGCTCTTGCATGAAGTCACGGCTGTTTGCCTTTCGTCGTGGGATTTTGTTCCTTTGATGTTTGGACAACTCTTGAAGGGTATATGTGTATATATATATATATATATATATATATATATAATATTATATACGCAGGCGTTTTGTAACATACATTGCTACAATGTTCCAATGTTCACTGCTACTCTGATGCAAGCATGTAAATCAATGAAAGTTCCAATATTGGAGTAAGAAAATTAGTTACTTACTTGTAACTGTAGTTCTGCAGTATTGGAATCTTTCATAGATTCACATGCGACCCACCCGCCTCCCCGGAGAAGCTCACTTTCACCTCTCTCTCTCTCTCTGTTCCTGTCCTTAATACACTTGTGCTTGAAAAATCTGAGGTGCTGGAGCTTCTCTCAGGAGGATTATAGAGGCTGATGTCGTCTGATTGGTGGATGCTGAAGTTTGGTCCTTTTTCTTAAAATGACTATGATAGACTATTAAATTGAAGAGGCCTAGGGCCCTTGTATTAATATATTTCAACACTACTTGTGTAATTGTACCGGGGGCTCCCATCTCGACGACGGGGAATGATTCAAGCATGTGAATCTATGAAAGATTCCAATACTGGAGAACTACAGTTACAGGTAAGTAATTAATTTTCTTATAGCAGGTGTTGTTTCAGAATAAACATCTAACAGTTTACTTAGTAAATCTGAATATCAAGAAAGCTTTTTATATTTGATATATTGTTCAAAATCAAGACTGTATGTGCTAAATAATGACGTTATATATCTTCTTGAACACAAAAACCTAAAGTGAAAACTGGACTGTCTGATATAAAATATGAAAGCTATAATCCTGCGCAAAGAGTGTAGTGTTCTTGAGATGATTACCTCAGCTATCATTTCAAAAGTTGTTAATACAGTAGTGGAATGGGCCATTTATTCTGTGTCTCTTGCACAGCCTTATGAATCTAATGCAGTCCTAGTTTTATAGTTGTATACCTTACTTAGTTTCTGATAAAATGGAATAGCTGTAATGATTTAGGTTGACCCGGTCCTTAATGAGACTGCTTCCCAGTTTGTTTTTCTCTGCTCTTGTTTTAATCAAACAATCACTTTAATATTCACACACAGCTCCGGTTACATTCACATGGGTACTGCTACAGTATTTGTTGTGTCTCCCTTGCTTAATGGGACTGGAATGGAGAATTTGCATTGCAAGAATATGATGAAAGTCGCAGATTGAACACCGGTTACTGAATATTAGTGACATATAACTTGTGAAGAGAAACAGAGGTCCCCTTAATTGTAATGCAGTTGTACAGTTAATGTACATTCAAGAGATGGCTTGTTTCATAGAAACACACTAAGCATCTTAAGACATTGAGATGCCACATATACAATGCAAGTTATCTTATATTAGTGGTTTTTCTTATATTAGTGGGTAGTTGCCAGAACTCCTTTCAGAGAGCCACAGGGCAGGCAGGGGTTACAGAGGCCCACGGTGTTGGTTGGGGCTTTTTACTCCTAGTTTCTGTGGCCCATTTCTACTATGAGCCCTGCTCACCTGGGCCAAGTCCCACCCCTTAAGGACGTGGCCCTCAGTGGTAGCAAAGGTCAAGCAGTCCAAGGCTTTTGACGGGGAGGTGAAGTGTCAGTGTAGGCGTAAAAATACAACTCAACTTTCCCAGAATGAACCCCAAAAAATCAGGTCCATTCCAGCACTGAGTTTTATAGACAAATAAGTGTTTATTACACACAAAAGTTCAAATATATCACTGTGAAATAATTAACGCAACCCCATGCAGATTTGGGCAAATTCACCTGAGTTCCTCCTGTCTAGGTCCACTCCCCTGTTCTCAAGTGTCTAGGACATATATGAGATGATTCCCACAGGTGCAAGCCACTCTGCTGTAGGCTTCTGTTCAAAATGTGCATAGCAACTGCCTGCAAGTCTTTTACACAGTTCTCACATGTAGCACACCACACCTTACCCTCCAGGTCTTAATGAGCCCCTGCTCTGTGTGTCTTACCTAGGCTGTAGCAACAATGTGACAGCCCCCTTCTGTGCTGCAGCACATCTTCCAGTGATTTCAGCACTGCGACAAAAGTGATGCGGCCTGGCGTCATGCAGTGTACCTTTAGCAACACAACAATATTTTCTGGTTATTGAGGACCCCTACGGCATTAGTCAACGGTCCATCATTAAGTGCAAGTCTCACGATCCTGCAGAATCCTTGATGTTCAGGTCCTGGCGGTCAACAGCAGTCCAGCATATTATGGGCCCCATGGGCTTGATGCTGCAAACTTGGGGTCGTAGACAGTGGCTCCTGAGTCAAGCAGGCCTCTTTTCCTGGCAGACAAGGGCTACGGGGGTCCCCGTGAGTTAACTTGGTCCCTTAGGTAACAATCCTGACAAAGCACATGGGCGGCATCCATTCATCCATTGGTGATGGGCCCCAATCGATGACTGGCAATTGCCTCAACAATGTCCCTGGGTGACGGCCCACAACACAAAAGCAAATGGCCCTCAGTACACTGTGGCATTCCCACCACATAGTCTGTCTCGAAGGCCCTTCAGTCTTGCACATTGCTCACTGGGATCCTTGTCTCTGGATCCGTGCTGGGCCTTGCTCCTTCCTAGTCTTGGCATAAGGCAGACTGCTACTCCAGGCTCAGGGCAAGAGTTCTTGGCATCCTGAGCAGTGTCCCCCTGCCCAGCTGGGAGACTAGCAGACCTCAGTCCCTGATCCTAGTTGTATTAGCTCAACAAGCAGGTTTTTTGCTTCCAGTTCTATACTGTGTCTTCAGACATAAATGTGATTTAGTACCATGCCCTTTGAAATAACTGTTGTGGGTGTTGGGCTCTTTGAAGTGTCTACTCCCCACTTATAAAGGTTTGTCCATGGTCCCATCTGCCCAGCAGGGCTGGTACTTCAGTTGAAGGACCCACAACCTAGGTCATAGATGCAGCAAAGGGTTACACCTGGGTGTCAATCTCCTGCGACATGTGCCTCTCAAAGCGTGAAAGAATTAAGCCTCCCATCTTTTATGATTCTGTGGTCCTGTAGGGTGTACCTTTTCAGACCCACCATCTGACATAAACACTGTGCTCTGACATCCCTACCCAGCACCCTTTAGTGGATGTTCTGCTCCTCTCCCAGTGTAGCTCTCTGCCAATCCCCAGGAATGTAAACAATCCAAAGCTCCTTTCTGGGCCTGCAATCCACATCTCTATCTTATAATTGTCTAGGCCTTGGGCTTCCCCAAAATGGAACAGACAGGCCTCCACGTCATGTACTCTCACAGCCACACATACATGCAGTCTTTAGCACACACAAACACATGTACTCTTCACAGCGCTACATTCCTCTTATGTAGGCCAAGTGAGTTGCAAATACAGTTGCAGAACTTCAACTGAGTGAGCCTGTATTCTCCACTCCTGTAACTCAGAATACAACCCAGCCATTCTGCTGTTTACCAAACGGGTATGCTGCAACCGCCATGCTCATATTCTGCAACTGTGGGTAAGGGAAGTACTCAAACCATTCAGAGGAAAGTGCTTTTGGCATCCCTCCCATCTATGGCTGACCTTAGTCTGTCAAGGTAGGCCTATGTCACAGCACACACACACACGCATGTCTCAAGACCAGTTTTGTAACCAGGGTCCCAGCTCTACATATAGCTGGGGCACTCTGAGCTAAGGTGCCCATAAATAACCATGCAGGGACTTTTCCGTCCTAATAGTAGAAAACTAGGCTCTGTTTGCAGTTTGCGAACACTAACAAAATGAGATGGAGACATGTGATTGTCAGGTATTCTGATCTATCTGGTCTACGTATGCACAAGCAGTATGGATAAATTGTGGTTCCGTCAGGAAAAAAAATATTATGCTCAGTGCAGCCAAAACTGAATAAGTGCAATTAGCAACAACCTAATTGCTGTCTGAGATGATGATGTTTTAATCACTTGAGTGAACGTTTATCCTATTATTACCCACTTAAAAGGAAATTATTTATGGCCAGTATCTGTTGAGCTGGATAAGATCATTACATACTGCCTTGGCTACCAGAATATAAAGAGCACCTGCAACCTTGTACGTATGGGAGGAACAGAGAGGATGCAAACGGAAATGACCTTACACCCCAGTTTTAATTGGTTTTACCATTGACTCCCATAGCTTTTATTCAGTGGACTGAAGCGACTCTTTGGGAAACAGTATTTTGTAATTTATTAACTAAACCAATGAGAGATCCTCAATAGTGCAAGAAGATAAAGATTTTTTTATCATCTGAAAATGTGTGTAGCCTTGATCTGTATTCCAGCATGTATATCAAATGCATTTATATGATATTTCTACAGCCGAACTTAGATAAAAAGGCATAAGAGCACGCATAAAGTCAACGCGTAAGAGGAGAGGAAGCTGGTTTGTAGATGTTAATGCATTGTGATGCAGCATTCTTTAAATAGGTGAGCCTTCATCTCAGCCAAATTGGAGAAGGGTTGTGGTGGTCCTGATGGATACAGGGATGTTGTTCCAGATCATGGGTGCATAGGAGGAAAAGGCCTGCTGTTTTGTCTTTACTTTTTTAAACTTCTTAGTCTGCAGCCTGATGTTGTCCTGGCGGCAGGTATGCTGATATTCACTAGAGATAGAGAACGTGCCTGCAGGATAAGGGGTGGTGCTGGTCGGCATAGGTTTGTAAATGATGCAGCTGGTTTTGAAGATGGTACAGGCAAACGGGGGGCAATGGAGTCCCAGCAGGATGGAGGTGTTGTGATATTTCTGCTGGCCCCGGATGAGACAAGCTGCAGCATGTAGGATGCCTTTAAAGGGTGCCCCTGTGGAGTCTGGGAGGCCATGGAATACGCATTACTACCATCCAGATTCAAGAGTACAAGGTCTTGAACAGCAATTCTGTAGTCACTTTCTGGAAGAAATGGTTTGACTTTGTTTAGTAAAGAGAGCTGCTATACAGAAAACTCTTTGACCTTCAAACCTGCTATTGAATTAGATATGTGGTTTGGTAGCCCTGAGAGAAATCATTAAGCTGCCTATGTTAAGAGTTTTTCAGACCATATATTTATAACAAACTGTGTTATTTGGAGACCTAGTTCAATAATTAGCAGACTTTTTTGGTACCAATCAAATGTTGGATTTGGTTCTCGACACCCAAACTATCATACAAGAGAGAAGGTTTCGGATTACTAGGCTATGCATTTTATTGCTTTTTTTGTATATGGAAGATATGTTTTTTTTTTTTTTTAAAGATTATAGCAGTGCTTCCCCTATTCCAGAAGATATTTTGTTTTCAGGGGGGCACTGTTCAGTCTTTCAGCTTCACTGTGGATGGTGAGTCATTTTGATAAAAACACTAAAGAGACAGATTAAGAGGTTTGGAAAGGGAGACGCTTGCACAGTGAAAGCACTGAAGTGAATGGTAAATATGGAACATTTGAAGCACCAAGAAATATGTGTCTGTTGAGTGGTGATGTCTTACGTTATGCAAGGGTGTACGGGGGTGGAATGTCGGAATAGGAAATACTCTTCGTAGGACACCAAAAAAGAGAATTTCTACTTTAGTCAGCATTAGACTCAAAATAAGACCGTGCTCTTTTTCCACTGTAGATAGAGTGATTTGTGAACCTAGACAAAAAGTGTAAAAGTCTGCATGGATTTACTCATAAACTAAATGAAGGATGGCTTGCACTATTGTTACAGAAACTTGTACTACATGTATTCGCGCAAAGTCATTTTGCATATAATGTGGGAGTGTCAAATGACGAAAGGAGCACTGAACGTTTCGGACACTATAGCAACAAGCATTTGAAATGCAATGGGTCTCGTGTTTGCTCGAGTTAGAACTATTAGCGTTGTAAATTCCTAACTGGACCTTTCTTGCCACATAAATTGAAAATAAAAAGTAAAACACTTGACAAATGTGAGCCAATTCAAAGCGCCCTGGCCGCCATGAGCGCGAAGGAGAGACACAAAAGGAAAAAGACGTTTGCTTGCAGTCAAACGTATCGGCAAACGTGCAGTTATCCATGTAACAGGGTCGATGGCCAAGGCGGTAACAAAACTGCCCCAAGGAGGGACAAATGTAATGCATTTACCAATGATAACAAAGGATTTTTGAAAGGCAAGCCTATGAACGAGTGATAGTGATGGACGTGCAGTGGGCGTGGTTAAAATCCTACAGATAGATTACACTGGCGCGCTCAACCTAAAAATAGAAATGTATTCTCCTGGGTCATTTATCTATGAAAAATGGGGAGCAATATGTTATCTGGCTTATTAACATAGCCCTGGTGTAAGTGAAGAAAACAAATCAACAAGACAGGAGTCCACAGTAAATATGGTGAAGGGTGCTGTTTCTTGTACTGAAGTACTGATGAGGCTTCAGGTGGGAGGTCTAACTACACACTGTCGTTTGAGGCAATTAGATGGCATAAATAAAAGTAAGGGTACAATCACTGCTTAGCACTACTACTGTTCTATTATAAAGTAGAATCACAGCCATCATCGACTTTTACTATCACTAATAATAAGGTTGTTAAGTCAGAATTGCCTGGTACCTTCAGCATCTGACTTTTAAGACTGAGATTTTAACTTCCGATTTCAAACATTCTTTAACTTGATTGATAATAATGTCTCTTTATCCAATGAGATCTAGATGGTGCAGACCATCCTACACTGAACATCTCTTTGCAGTTAATCTCTGGTCAATAAAGGGGAATGTATCCAAGACATTACGTACAAGTGGTATTAATTTAATATTGAAAGTAATATTAAGGAAAATGATAGAATGGAAAAAAGTATTATTGAAATTAGAAACGTATTTACTGTTGCAAGGCAGTTTCATACCCCTTAGGATGTGAGAGTGGTCAGAAGCACTGTCGTGACAATTGCATATTTTAAGTGTTTTGTTCTGACCACATTATTATAGTAACAACTGGGGCCATATTATGTATCGGGCGCACCGTTCATGTTTGCGCCACAATGCACTTTTAAAAGATGCGCCAGGCACAATCATGAATAGTGCGCCCAATTACAATGGATGTGCTTCCCTCAGGGCAACCGCATACTCGAGGCTGCCTTGGGGCAGCACATTCGACTGCTTTGATCATCAACTACATGTTCCATGTGCCCCAGCGCACTTTGTCTATAACGATCCCATGTTCATAATTTAATTTCATTATTTGAGTGGTGACGCACGATTAGAGGTGATAATGGACAGATTACAAAAACATTACTGCTATTAAGTAATTGTTTACATAGCCAGCCAGCTGGCCTCAAGCAGTAAACTGGCCTGTGTTACATCCTATAATGCGGCAAATACTCCTAACACAAAGAAATGGGGAGTGTCGGAAGTTCAGGAGTCTGCCCCAGCTATACTTACAGTGCTCTGGTGATGTATCCAGGTCAGTGACTTCAGCAACTACATGCCACTAAAAAGAGATGTACTGTTGTAGCTGTCTCATCAAGAGCGGCTTGGAACGTGAGGAATACATCATTTCATCTGTTTGAAATTTCTGGTTACAAAAAACCACAGAATATAGGGAAAATACTTCTGATCTAAAATAAAATACTTTTTAATTGTTTACCCGCATGCAGATGCTGACATGAAAAATATATATTTTTACCTTTAATTAGAAATGGAATTACCTCAATTTAACACCTTATGAGAAAACGATGGTGTAAATATAAGCCATCAGCAAAATACTTTTGCGATTTATTTTACGTTCACTTGTCCTATTAAAAATGTTTTAAGTAGACTGTGCTTGAAATAGCATCCATATTATCTAGCCATGTCTCTTTCTATTTCCAGGCATGTGATTAACCGAGGTGGACCATTTCTTTCTGGCGTGTCACTTTAATGTCCTATATTGATAAGCCCCTTATTCAGAATTGTATTTCTCTTTGACTTGCATTCCTAATGTATTCAACCTGGAGTGCAGTGCAAAGAGAAGGGAGGAAACGAAATGCCTTGGAGTATTTTAAAGCAGTGTTTTTGTTAATAGCCCGAAAAAAAGACACTAAGTGCACATTTTCTTGCCTTTCATTTATCACATTGATTTTACAGTAGCCTACCGTTAAATGGAGCAAAAGGGACCGTCGGCGGAGCACACACTGAAAAAAATAAATTGCTTCTTGTCGCTGTTCAGCCGGCTGGTCGCTGTGCACGATTCGTGGATAAAGATGTGTTTAGGAGAAATTGTTTTTCTAAAGATGTCTAAACTTGGCAATGACATGCTTTATGACTCCTGCTGAAAATAACTATCCCCGTAGTGAGGTAGTGTGTTGTAGAAGGACTAAAGAATTACCTCAGGACGATCAGCGAGATTGTGATGGATGGTGAGATTGTGATGGATGGTGACATTGTGATGGATGGCGTTTGCTGTTCTGCCACAGAGAAGAGGCCGATCTTTCTGTGTGGATGGTTCATGGGTTCTGTTGAAATATACAATTCTAATCTGGAAAAAAGTAGCCATTTCTAAACGCGGAAGAAAAGTATTCTTTTTTTAAACCCAAGGCTGATTTAATGATTATGTTTTGAATTATTTCAATATGTTATATGGATTTTTCGAGCGCACTTTGACCCGGAAGGATTTCCTGCACTGATCAAGTGTGGGTCAAGCCAAACAGCTAGGTCTTCAGCTTCTTGCGGAATTCAAGTGGTGAGGAGGAGGCTCATATGTGTAGTGTCATATTGTTCCATGCTTTAGGAGTGATGTAGGAGAAGGTTTGACTGCCGGATGAGGTTTTCTGTATTCTTGAGATTTGTGCAAGCAGGAGTCCAGAGAAGCCGAAGGTGTCTCTAACGCTTTTCTAAAAGCAGATGCAATTGTTGATGTATGCTGGGCCAGCGTCATATATATATAGAGTGTGGGTACAAAGTTTGAATTGTGTTCGTTTGTGTATGGAGAGCCAGTGGAGCTCCTTCATGTGTGGTGTGATGCAAGTGTTTCTTGGGAGGTTGAGAGTGATTCTTAGTACTGAGTTCTGAATGGCCTGCTGCATTCTGATGAGTTTTTGTTGATCCCTGCATAGAGGGTGGTCATGTAGTCCAGCTTGCTTGTGGTGAGGCTGTGCATGATGGATGCTGATTGGGAGCCATTTGAAATTGGTTCACCAAACCTTCATTGTATGAAGCATAAGGCTGTGAGGGCATTGATGTGGGTTGTTATGTTGAGTTTGCTGTTGCTGATGATCCCAAGGTTTTTGCCATAGGTGGTGTGGGAGTCAGCCTAGCTCTTTTGGCCACCAGTTGGAGTCATACAATGAAGTGCTGTTTCCGAAGAGCACAACTTTGGTCTTGTCGGTGTTCAGCTTCAAACAGTTGGTGTTTGTGTCGGCAACTTCAGTCATGCAGCCATTGAACTTCAACAGGGTACTGACCATCTTGCCTGAGAGGAAGAAAATGAGGTGCCTGTCGGCGCAGGATAGGACGTTGGCATCATAAGAGCAGATCCTAACTAACACCAGGGATCAGCTACAAGGTGTATGTTTAACAGATGCATACAATTGTGACTAAATATGATTTGTAATAAATATCATCTGAAACCTACATCAACGCCAAGATGATCTCAGTCCTGTCCAAGAAAAATTCCAGCGCAAGTGAAAAAACTTGCCCCTCTAACATGTGCACACAAGCATTTATAGGCACTCGCATTGCCTCGCAATGAACAATTCCAGTATCCATAACTTGCAGATATAGTACTATATCACCACCATGTGACATGGTCACAACCCCCGCAACTATCACCGTATCAACACTTCAGAAGAAGCCAACTTCAGGGGCGTAATGTAGGCCCCTGCGTCCACTGCTGCGCAGGGGAACCTACAACACTTAAGGCTGCCAAACTCTTAGGAGTGTCCCCAATTAGCCGAAAGCCAATGAATATCTGTGATATATGGGAGTCTCTGCGGCTTCTCTTCATATTCTGTATTGCGGTCCCATCATTTTTTGTTAAATCCGCTGGCTAACTTTGTTATACTACACCTGCTTCCACATTGCTTTGGCATTAATTCCACATAATAGGCAAAGATACCTCCAGCAGCCACTGGAAGCCGAGCAGAGGATAGTTACATAACAAAACAAACACTGAAGTTCTTTGACTGCGCAAATCGATTACTGGACCTAGATGACCACTATTCGATATATCAATAACTTAAAAATACATTACTCTGTTCTAACCTTCTGGCCTCTGTCTAGTGAGGTTAACCTCTAAATATTACACATTACAAATCACTAAATACAAACCATAACTGGCACGTTTGTGTAGCACACATTCACCCCAGTCTTGTGGCACCATCAACAGTCAATTGAACCCCACATACAGTGTCCACCAAACACTTGGCTCCTCTTAAGAATACCAAAACAGTTCAGGATGGTCAGATTTCGAAATAGCCACAAGACCATTCAACTGTATAAATACTCTGTTCCAGATCATATTAACATAGCCTAGCCGTCGTGTTTTTTTACTACAGCTAATACATCAGAATACAATGTCAATGCCACAATGAAATAACTTGATCACCACCACTGACTCATGAAATACAGGTTAAAGTTTTCGATAACTGCCATCCCTGTCTCTCCAGCTACAGATCACATACCAGATAAACTACTTGCTGACACGCAAGCTATCACCCAAAGATCAAGCAGTAGTGCCCATGCACTGGGCACTGTTAGGACTGGGCAACAAGTAAACATTCAAATAACACACTGTAACACTAATGCCCTCCAACTACTGAACCGCACCAGTATTTACACATTTTCTGCACAGTAAATACGCTACCCTCCTCACAGCAGATAAACTGTGTATGTATTGTTCCCTGCCTCACTGCACAGCCACAAACTTTCTCACACCTCCATATTCCCACCATCTACCTGCAAAACAAATAGCATTGTTTAAATGCTTGTGACTTCCTTTTCCTGCATCTGTCTTTCCACAAATCTCCAACCCTAAAAGGCACTACTTCTCCACTGCACAGTGAAACGAGGTGTAGCTCTGAAAAGTGCAACCATACGACTGGCATGAGTATACAATAGGCTAGTAGCTTAGCACGGGAAATTCATCTGAATTTAAAAAATAATGTACATATGCCTTATTACCCTTCAAGGGATCTTATGACTGCTCTAGATGGATCAAGGGGAAATTTTACATAAAGAAATGTGCAAATAGGACCTTCTTAATGAGTTTCATTAATTATCTACTATTTTGGAAAACAACCGTGTTGTTGTGTCTTAAATAGCCTGAACTGGATTATTTAGTGTTTATTTAATGTTTTTCTGAGACACTCTAGAATCGGAACGATTGAAAAACATCACACAGAAACACAGAATAAGTACACGGTACAACACACAGGATGAAAATTCACAACAACGTGAGCAACGATTGGTCAGAAATGCTGCTGGTGGTGTCCCGAAGGGAATCTTGTGGTTGGCCTAGACCTTCAACGATGGGTGATGGGAGGGGTTGCCCTGTGTTTCTCTACTATTAACATAAATAAATAAACTAATGGTATTTAACAGTGGACTAGGGAATTACCTATGAAGGACTCCTAAATGGTGACTAATGATGAAACAAATATAAATCAAGTAAATAAAATATATCAGCATTGAAAGTAGGCCCTTGAAAAAGCAAAGAAAGACTATTGGGCAAAAAAAAAAAAAGCCATCCAACCTCATACCATAAAACATGCAATAATATTAAAATACCTGAGCTGTGGAATTTCAAGAATGAAAAGTTTAGTGCCAAAGGTGCATGCAAAAACAAGCGTGTGAGATCAAACACCTCTTCCTCTGTTTGAAGTTGCTGGTCCTCCCAAAACTTTAATTACACCTTAACTGGGAGTTCCTACGGCGATTGGACGCATTAATAATCTCCATTTCCGTGTTAACCAGTTTAATCGCACCATTATCTCCGGCATCAATGCACAAGTCATAAACTGCCCTAGGTAGGAGAAATCTTGCACCACAGTGTTGAGTTGAAACTTTCATTTTTGTAACGCCACAATCTGCTCAGTTGTCAATGACAGTCTCTCTGCGCGTATATTTGAAATCAGTTGGGGTGAAGCTTACCCAGCTCACCTTCCAGAATAATCATGCAGCCTTACTGCTGTCCATAATCTTTTAGAAGAGCTTAACCCTAAGGGCTTTAAGTGGGCGGGGTTCCTCCGGTTCTGAGACGCAGCAGTATTTAAAACCGGAGTTTGAAACGGATCCCTATTGGGCCCTGTATTCCTGTCCTTAACTTTACTGATCGATTTCTGAACAATGAATTTAAGAAATGTTAAAGGGGTCATCATCAGGATTATAATCTTGCAATCTATAAAATTGTTAGCTGCTTCCAGGGTGTTGGGTTTTGTATTTTGTCGTGCAGCATACAACTCTCGCATAGCACATACTTTGATTCGTGTTGCTTTAAGGTGTTTATAATGAGCCACGATTGAGAAGACTGGATCAAGGCTGAAGGCAGTGTGTGGGTCTCAGGGTGCTGGTTAGATAGATGTTCAGAATACATGATCATCCAGTTGTTAGCCTCTCTGCAGAGCGCACAGAACAATGGTCTTGTATTCCGGTAGCAATTGTGATTCTCTGCAAATGTGTTTGAAGGAAGTACACTGTTGTCAAAATATTGACAAAAAGAAAAAAAAGAAAATGCAGTGCTTACAAGTTTGTCAAGTTGTGTTTAGAGGGGGTGAAGTAAAGGGGATGTGAACGAGTACATTCAGGAGAGTGTGAAAAGTGTGTTCATAAGTGAAAAGAATTGTGGTGTAAGATATTCAAATGGGGATGTGCAGAGAAAGAGCGTACATGTCTAACATTGAGTGAACATTACAGGCATGATTGAGACACTGAAGACCACTACCCCTTCCGCAGGCCTCTGTTATGTTTAATTCACTGACTAAAAATTTCAAAATGTAAACATTTTTAGTATTATTCACAACAAAATTATTGTTACTAACTTATCTTAAATAGCTATCACCCATTGACAAAGCCAATAGTCTGGCTGATTTTAGGTGCATGTCAGTTGTCTTAAATTTCTGATAGAGACTTCTAGCCTCAGTTCCTCACCTTTTGAATATTTCCCAGGCATCAGACTGAATCTGGAGACTTTTCAGCAGTACCTCTGCATGCCATTAGGTGGCACTGGGCAGCTTAGCACTGAAGCTGTTCTGCTCTGGAAGTAACATGTGGAACCTATATAGGTGCCACTCCCACGTGCTGACCTCAGTTTCTTTCTTTCCTCACCACCAGACGCAGTTCCAGAGCTGCTGCTCATCTCTTTAAGACCCTCAACTCAATCATCATTCTTCTTTTTAGTGTGCAAGGGACATGTCACCGCCCAAAACAATAGGTTTTAAACCCTGCAAGGATCACCACAAACAAATATCTGTGACAGATTCTCACTAAATTTGCCTGTGGTTGTGCTATGACTCTAATACCTGCAGTGATTGCAAGTCAATGAACCCGAAGGCCATATGAGACCTCAAGGTGAAACTTTACATTGCCAAGCTCTGGGGGACTACTTGACAAGGCTGTTCCAGTTGAAAGTTCGGTCCTTGTCCAGTTCGAGATCTAGAAGTCATTGAAGTTATTCTGGAGGCCAGTGTTAGTCTAGATCCAAATCCTCAGGTAAGTCGAGGAAAAAACACAAGAAATTCAAGAGGGACTTGACCCTTTTCAACATCCACATTCCTCTGAGAAGGCCCAGGGCCAGCACCATATGTTTTGATCTCACGTCTAAAGTTGTTCAACTTCGGAGCTGATCACCCAACTGGCTCATGCACAAATTGAGTATTTGGGGCTGTCAAACACTCTGAGACAGATCGAAGAGTTCCTCGAGACCATGTTCAGATTCTTAGGATTCATGCTGACTCCCTCTTGCGCACCTGTGGGCCCGAAAGAGCCAAGAGGTTTTCCACCTCGATTACTGCTGACAGGTCCGCCCTCTGCACCAGTTAGACCCTTTGAGCCCATAAGAGGGCTGCCTCTGGGTCCAGTCTTGGCTCTGCTTCCAGCCCCATGGTCCACACTGGTTCTCGGCGCTTCGATGCCAGTAGCAGAGGACCTTTCTGACACCAAATCATTGAGGCATTCAACCTCAAACACGACCAGGCCCGACCATCTTAAAAGGTCCGCTTCCTCCACTTGATCTCCCTTGACAATGACAAACGCACACTCTATATTCTCTGTTTAACATGGATTCTTACAATGACTGTAATGCGGGTAATGAGACAGGCCAACCATATCACGATGAGAATTAATCTGATGACCTGCAGGAGGCACAGTTTAAGGGTTCCTTTTGGCTCTTTCAGCTTTTTTGAGGTTGCTGAATCAGCCCTCATTGTTTAAGTCTCCAGATTGGTATGGGCTTTTTGAACGTTTTGTAGAATGTGTCCCCTTCCTCTCCTTTTGTTATGCCACAGTGTGACCTTAACATAGGCTTTAAGTTTTTTATGTCACCTCTCTCCAAGATGCTCACAGCTGCTGCTTGCAGCTTCTCACCCTCATTACAGAATTCCTTGTCACCATAACATCAGCATAGCATCTGAGTGAGCTTCAAGCTGTGTTAACCTGCTGTATACTAACGTCTTCCCAGACAAGTTACTTTTGTGGAAACAGGCATCTTTCTTGCCAAAAGTTGTGATGCCGTTACATGTTGGTCAGAAAATCACCCTGTTGGCGTTCTATTCTCCAGATCACCCCTCTAAGTAGGAGAAAGTCCATAGCTTGGATCCCAAGAGGAGTGCTAAGCTTTTACATATGTAATACCGAAGAACAGTGTGTGGGTGATCAACTCTTTGAGGAGATATTTGGAGTAAAAAAAAGGCAAGGCTGTGCAGAGGAGAACCATATCCCACTGGATCTTGCTATGCAATAAGATATGCTATGCATTGGCTAAAAAGCAGCCTCTAGAAGGACTGCTTGCCCATTGAACCAGGGCCAAAGCTTCTATCACTGCACTGAGATGCGGAGTCCCTGTCGTGGACATTTGGAGGTGGCTACATGGGTATCCCGCCATATTTTTTCACAGAGCACTATTGTCAGGACAGACAGATTTCCGAGAGGGCCATTTTTCCTTCTCCGTCCTGCAGGACTTTCTGGTTTGAGTCCTCCACAGACCTTCCTCCAAATAGGTACTGCTTTGGTATCTATCCAATAGGTGAGGAATCTGCAGCTTTAAGTCTCTATCAGAAGTCCAAGTTACTTACCTTCCATAGAGCTCTTTGTGGTAGAGACTCTAGCCGCAGAATCCTCACTGACCTTCTCATCCTCCCCCTTCTGTGGTTGGACTCTATCAACTAATAAGATTCCCAAGTCTAGGAATCTCCAAACTTGTCACACCAGTTTGCTTTTGGCGGTCTGTCCCCAGAGGTGTGGGCTTCTCGAAAGCAAATACGGTTAGGGCACGGGAGTGGCACCACTGTTGGCTCCACACATCATTTCGGTAACACAACTCCATAAGTGCAGAGCTGCATGGCACCACCTATCAGCTTGCAAAGGTACTGCTGAAAAGTTTCTAAATCAAGTCTTGTGACTGGGAATATTCAGAATGTGAAAAATCTCCACCTAAATAGTCTCTACCAAAAAGAACGTTACCCAAGATAAGTAACTTGTTCATCTGAATTCAGTAATATAGCTCAGACTCGGAGGAACCAAAATACGAGTAAGGCAACACACTATGGGCATCACAGAAATGTAGTTTGTGTTTAAGCCGCACCCTGAATTATATAGACCGCACCCCTTTTAGAGACCTTCCCACTTTTTCTTTTTTCATACTACCTAAAGCCCAGTCTCGCACAGAATCAGAGGGCTGGCATATGCATGCTCTAACCACTACTTTTTTCATTTCAAAGATTGGGATTGGAGACAGCCTAACCTTGCTACAGGCGTCATTCACCCCGTTCCCCTATGGTGTCCAGCCCCCATAAACAATCAAATTGCCTTGCTGCCCACTTTCACATCTTTGTTATAGAGCTACATATAGACTTCCTCCAGTTGCTTGAATGAGGCATTGTCTTATTTTATCTGAGAGAAAGTTTTATGCTCCTCGATCATATGCCCCTTGTCTTTGAAAGTGGAACTCTTCTTCGTGAGCTTTTATGCTTGCTGGAGCTAGTAATAAGGGCCTGGAAGTGAACTGTGCCGACTTTCTGTTTGACAGACGGATAAATAACTGATAATGTGCTGTTGTAGTAATAGCGTTATTAGTGACCAGATACTTAATACATATATGTAATGTGTGAATGTATGGCAAGAAGTACGATTGAAGCATCGGTGAAATACTACTAACTGCAGTCTATATGTCTGGCTATTGTAACAATGTATCCGTAAACTTTATTTTGTAGTAAAGTAAGTATTAGCACCGTGTATGATGGTTCAATGAACTAACTCATCCGCTGCAGGGATCTTTATTTAACTGCCTGGTTACAGTTTGAATTCAATTAACTCTTTAGCCCTTCAACCTCCCGAAGTCGATAAAATGAGCACCTGTAAATTGGATAACAGCAAGCGACTGTTATTTAACCCGTACATGCCTACGGGTGTAAGTGCGTTTTAGAAATGCTTGTTATTAGGAATGACAAACAAAACAAAGCAATAATTAGCCCCTTCTATTTAGTTGTCGTTTTGTAGGTTATGTTCGTTCATCGTTTTAATGCGGTTCCGCTAAAGTAGTTTTTCCAGTAACTAAACATATAAAACGGCATTCCAGTTACCCAGAAGGAGTAACGTTTCTAAGTACTCTGCTTTCTTATACAGTGTTTGGCTTTCAAAATCTCCGTGTAAATAGTAGCTAACAGAGTCGGTAACCTCACTTTACACGTTCGAAAGAAAATATAGAAAACTGGTTCGTTTAGTTTGACCAGCCCTTGCTGCTTGTTAGCACAACTAGAATCCATTTGTCTTAAACTAGTGTGTCTCAAGTGCTCTTTCTTGTTTGACAGTCCCGGTGAAGTTACTGGCGCCGTGGTTATCAGGACGTGCAATTGTATGAAGTGTTACATTTGTTGATGCCCTCCCAACAATCAGTATTGCTTATGTCCCGAACACTTATCCAGTTTTAAAAGACTTTGGTTACATTGATAAAATGCTTGCCTACCTGTTTTACATCATTGTATGGAAGCTACCCACCTGATCTCTGCAAACACTGTCTGTTAACACCAGGAAACATAAACTGGCTACTTACTATGACATGATGTTACCCGAAGTTATGTCAAAAGGAAATAAAAGAAAAATAGATAACACTCTTTTTCAGTGTGTTGTCTTCAGTATTTCTTTGACGAAAGGAGGATACTGTTCTGTTATTGTAGCGATTGGGGAGAGACATATTTTATGCTTTTTCTTTCGCTTGGTGTTCTGTCCATTCTAAACATTGACAACCTTTCAGACACATTATTGGGCTAACTATTTATGAATAACAATGGCATTCATCGTCGAAGTTCCTTCCACAGGCTGATATTCAATCATTATCGTTGGAAGTAGCTAGGATTTCGAAACTTTATGCATTGCACTAGTAGGTTATTTTATTTTGAGTTAGTCTAATAAAAAGCCTTTAAACAAATGATAGATGCTGTTTTTTAAAAGTATTTTTATTTTATTTTCAACTAAACATTTGAAGGACAAGCCAGCGCAACACGCTCTAAGATCAACAGGTTTCTAATACAGCTGCACAGATACCACAGTATAGACCAGTGGTTCCCAACCTGTGGTCCAGGGACCCCTGGGAGTCCGCGACTGCTTGAAAAACTAAATAATATTAATAGATTAAGTCCCCAGCTTTCAGTAATGACTCAGTCGAGGGGTCCCCGGATTCCGATAATGATTCAGTGGGGGTCCCTGGGTTCCAGTAATAATAAAGTGGGGCAGTTAAGTACACAAACACTGAAATAACAGATGTCTTTGAGATAGCACAACAACAGCAATTATTTTTCCCCTCCCCTTTAGGTACCCCCAGAGATATTTCCATAGTCAGCCACTGTGGACTCCAGCCCATAAAAGGCCCTACACCTCCCCCAAATCTTATAAACCATATGGGGACATCCCCTGCTCCAGTAGGTCACTTTTTCAGCTGCTTTGTAGAGGTCCATCCTGTTTATCCATTCATTTATGGAAGGAACTACATGCACACCTCAGTGTCTCACTATGTCCCTTTTGGCCACTACCAGTCCTAGTGTGCTAAACAGGAGTTTGTTTTGGGGAGGTCATTGTCATTTGGTATACCCAGCAGGACACATTTAGAATCAAGTGGAATTGGGGCCTCAAGGACCCTGGTGGGTGATTCAGGTCCAGTAATGTTGTAAATGGGGACCAACCCATAAGGTGTCCAAGAAGGAACCAATTACCATGGCGCATGAATAATCTGTTACGATCGAAGTAGACCCTGTGTAAAATTTTGAATTATATGAGGCAGGGCTTAATAGTAGCTTCCAGTGGGGGCATCAATGCGGCCTCCCAGTCTATATCCTCAAACTCACCCAGGTCTCCTTCCCACACTTCTCTATCGGTGTAGTTAAGGAGTCTGGCATGTAAATATTAATAGTGCAATACTTCTGGGAAATTGACTTTCTCCATAGGTCCTCCATTAGCAATTGGCCCTTTAGTGGGGCATATTCTGGGATTTCAGTCTTGTTTATTCCCTCCACTCGACAAGTGTGGCTGAGCTAAATATATTTAAGTAATTGGGTCTTATGTAGATGGTAAATCTTCTGGGCAGAGGAAAAGGACATAATATCTCCTGCTTCAAGAATATCTCCAATTTTGGAGATGCCTGTAGTGTCCCATGATTTAAAACCCTGTAGCTTTTCTGTTTCCTTCAACCAATTCACAGCCCATATGGGGTTTCCCTCGTGATTTTGTGAGCCCATCCTAGTGATTTGGTCGTCTGACCCCAGGCACCAGAGCCACTTGTGACTCCGGTGCCAGACTGTGTGGGAATCTTTTCCGCCATTTAGGTAATGCAGATATGAGCACTTTTCCAGTCCCACACTTTCCAGTCAGAATATGGGATGGTCTTGCAAGGCACAGATCCAATCATTGATATTAATTAGATGTGCCGCCTGTTAGTAGCCTTCGATGTCTGGGAGCACTAGTCCACCATTATACTGAGAACAGTGTAGTGTTCGGAGCAATATCCTCAGGTGGCTTCCATTCCAAAGTATAGATCGTACAGCCTTGTTGTTCTTTTGGGGGGGGGGGTTGGGGAAGGAATAGGATAATACGTGTTTTGAACGGCATAAAGTAACTTAGGGAGCAGGATCATTCTGCAAAGGGCAGCACGACCCATCAGTGTGAGGAGTAGCCCTTTTCATCTGTCAATGTCAGCCTGAAAATTTCCCAGCACTCGTTCGAGGTTATGGGCTGCACAAAGTTCCCTCTTGGCAGTCATGTAAATACCTGGGTATTTAAATCCATCTACTGCTACCAGGAAGCCGTGGGGCAGGTCAAGAGTGTCCAGCGGGCCCTGTGGAGTACATATAGTACTGATTTTCTCCGATCGATTTTGTATCCTGAATGAGCCCCGTAGATCCCCAGCACCTGAAGCAGAACCAGTACGGTAGTCTCTGGAGCCCTGATGTATAGGACCTTATTGTCTGCGTACAGAGAAACTTTCTCCTCTCACATGCTCATGGGTGACAGTCGGAAACTTCCAATACTAGGGTGGGGCTGTATCTCACATGCTGGGGACTCATTGGTAAGGGCAAATAAGCGAGGGAATAGGGGACAGCCTTGCCTAGTTTCGCTACCAATGGGGACGTCTGGAAACCCTCCCATTCACTCTAACTAATACCGCCACCCACTTTCGAAAGTTGGGTCAGAATCCAAATTTTAGTAATATGTGTTGCAGAAAAGGCTAGTGAACAGTGTCTAACGATAAAAAGACGTGTGGAGCCTGTTGGGACTGTACAACCAGTTGAGTGTACATCTTAAGTTGTGGCATGTGGATCTGCTGGCCATTAATCCCAATTGGTTGTGGTGTATCAGTGGTGAGATAACCTGCAGCAGGCATGTGGCCAGAATTGTGGTCATTAGTTTAGTTTCTACATTTAGAAGGGAGATCGGAGATAGGAGTCACACCGGTCTCTAGGCTTCCCATCTTTGAGGATCACAATGATAGAGGCACTCTCAAGGTCGAGGGGAAGATCCCCTCTTTCTTTTACCTTCCGGAAGAGGGCCCATAGGTGTGATCCCAGCAGGTTTGCATATTACTTAAATAATTCATCTGGGATGCAGTTGGGGCCTGGCGTCTTCCCTGGGTTCAATATGGCAATAGCAGCGAGAACCTCAGGTAGCATCATCTCTTCTTCTAGAGTTTCCCACTCTTCCACACCCAGAGTAGGGTTGTGATTCGAGGCCAGATATGTAGTGATCATGGATGAATCACACAGTGATCTAGCCGCATAAAGCTGCTTGTAATATCGAGCGAATATGTGGACAATCTGGGCATCTGTTTTGCATCGGTTCCCCACTGGGTCAACCAAGCTGTGTACCCATTGAGACTCCTGTTCCCTGCGCCCCAGCCAAGCCAGGACTTTGCCTGCTTTGTCACCAGTTTCATATAGAGGGTGCAGGGAGGCCATCATCTGTTGCTTCGCTTTCTCCTGCGCTAAATCCCTGTATTCTGCCATTCGTATCGCTATTTGTCACGAAAGCAGGGGATACGGATGGTAATGCACAGGTTCATTTCCTCCACTCTGCCTGGCCCAGGAGCCGGTAACAAGCCACTATGGCTGTCTCATGTCATTTCCCCACCAGGTCGCAGGGAATTCTGGCGCAGAGAATCACGTTCCAAGTTGGCAGTGTTGGCCAGCAATGGGTGCTCTCTGCCAGAATGAGATGACTGGTCTCTCTCCAACAGAGTTCTGGTGTAACATTATTTTGAGCCGTGGGATTCTTTGAAGCTTTTGGGTGCCGGGCCAGTTCATTCCCTGTCGGAGGACAGTTCAGGTCAATGTTCTGCCCAGCAACGACGTCCCGGCGGTGCCATCTTCCTGTGGCGTAGGTCTTAGGTTATGCCCCTTCTGCCATAGTCCTGCCTGGTTCTCCGGACCCCTTATCCCAGTTGGTTGCGAAGGCGACTCCACATTCCAGGTCCAGGCCTCCTCCCGGGACTGGAACAAGATAGATTTGCTGTTGTAGAGAACTTTAAGCGTTGCAGAGAACAGTAACTTATACTGTAATTGAAGAGCTCTCATATTCATTTTGACAGTCAAACGTGCGTTGCTGTCTCTGAACCTTCCGGGAGTAGTCAGGGAACACCATTATCTTTGAGTTGTCATGTCGGAGCTCTCCCATCCGGCACACCTCCCGCATTATCATGTCTCTGTCACGGTAGTTCAGAAATCAGGTGATCACCGCTCGTTGTACTGCCCCTGAGGGGTGGGGGCTGTGGGTGAGGTGGGGTTCTATAACAAAACATGGTGAGAAATGATCTGTCGGAAGTGTGTCCCTCAACCAGCCTTCCATACACAAACTCATGTTGACTCCTTCCAGAAAAGCCCACAAAATGGAGGTTGTGCCGACGTGTGCTTTTTTTCTGCATCGTCAACTCTCCAGACAATTTCCCTCATAGTGGTGCTGAGTACCTTTACTTCCTCAAGAAGGCTCCTGGATGCGTCTTCTACATCGGAAATCCTGATTTGAGCTGTGGTGACCCTCTCTGAAACATTTCAGAGGTCTTGTCTAAGCAAGGCGACCTCCGATCGGACCTCCTCGATTCGTCCCTCCAAGACCTCTCAGGAAGATTACATTGTTAGCTGGAGTGCAGCATTGTCTGGCATAGGAGGCACATGTGCTTCAGGTTCCCCCTGCGGTTCTAGTGTTTTGATGTATCGGTCCATTTTCTCCTGTTAGGGGGGTTTTGTCTTTAGCCATTTCTATATCAGTGAAGGGTTGGGTGTTCACAGGGGAGAGGTCACCTCCCTCCGGGCGAAGCTTTTGGGGTGATCTCTCACTACGTTGGGGATAGGGGCAGTGCATAGAGCAACAACTCGCTGTGACTGCAGAGATGATGTTCCCCAGGGGAACCTTCACTGTAGCCCCCTCGCAGAGAAGTGACTCTCAGACAACGTGCCAGGTGATCCTGACGTCTCCGGCAGCGCCACCACAAGAAAGAGCAACCAAACCGCTTCTGTGCTGTGTGCTAGTGCCAGGTCGTGGTTGTGTTAGTTTCTGCGCAATTTAGGGGTTTCCGTGTCCCTTTCTTTCTTTCTTTCTTCTATGTCTGGGTGGTCAGCGTTCAACCACCCCACAGACGTTGTTGATGACCTGAGGGGTTTGATTGAAAAAGTGCAGCAATATGTTTACTTCATCGGGGAGTAGGAGATGGGAGGCCAGTCATGCAATCTCTTGTGAGCCCGGGGTTAATTCACGCCCTTCAGTGACCTCCAGTACACAGGATGTTGGGCCCTGCATATGGGGGACAACCCAGGGGTAGAGAACAGGGAGGCTCCTGGATTTCTGGTAGCCCCGAAACCCCAATGTTTCTAGCTCTTTCAGAGGGGTGGGGCAAGTGCTCACCAGCCAACAAGGTCTCCAGGACGGCTCATGGGGCCTCCAAGTCAGATCTCTAGTGGGTGTACCCTGCGGCGTGGGCCCGTGTAGTCAGATTACTTGCAGCAGGCGCTGCTCTCCCCATCCGGGCGCCACGTCCTGGGGCCCATGTCGGTGCCGGTCCCAGATTCAGCATCAGGTAAGGGTGCCTGCTGAGCCACAGCACTCATGCGCTCTCCTCCAGTGATCTCTGATGCCACGGTTCACAGCCCCCTGAAGGCCCACCTCCAGGCAAGGGGCGCCAGCTTCACAGCAGTTCTCCTTCCCCGTTGCACACCCGGTGGGTGTCGGGGTCCGTAGTTGGCAGGGGGGAGGTCACACCTGCCATCTGGTTTGATATTGGAGGCGGTCAGAGGTGCATCAGACGCCATCTCCTGCCACCACCAGTGGAGGGCTTACGCCACGCTGCCTCAAATGCCCGTCCGCAGACTCCGTGGTTCCCCAGACAGCCGCCACAATGTCTCAGGGCGATTCTGCCAGGTCGTGGTGTTGATTCTATGCCTGGATGGCAGTGTGGCATCAGACTTTCTACAACATTATGTGTGAGCGGCGGAGCCCGGGGAAAGTGTGACTAGTTGCCCATCTTGTAGGCCACGCCCCTGATACCGGTTTATTTTAGCACCAATTGCTGCATTTTTATCATATTGACTCACGTTTTTCACCACAAGACTGGGCTTGGCACTTATACAATTGAACATGTGCCACATGTTTAATTGAATATTAGGTTTAGAGTAGCACAAGAATACGCTATAAAATATGTATCATACTTTTAAAGTGTTTAAATCACTGCATTTCATTTAGATTCGGTCTAAGTGGCTGCCATTTGCTAACATTCTGCTACCAATTTGATAGGTGTCTTTGATTTGACATAATCTTATTTAATTTTCTTTTTATTTGTGGCCATATTGCTGTGTCCATTGTGAGATCCATAACGATCTCCGAGATCAATAACACATTGGTCCCGGGTTAGTCTCTCCACTTAAGTGCAAACCAGAAAGCAGGCCCATCTCTTGCTACACTACCTAAACGTAATGCTGGGTTGAAAGTTTTTTCTCTGGTTTCTGGGGCAGCCAGTGGTTATATAGTAGTATCCATAGAGAGTGTTGTCGTGACCGGAGGTGCTGTTGCATCTCATTTACATAACCAAACCTATGTACAGTAACCTGTCAACAGATAGCTTGGTCGAGCAATCAAGTCTTACACAAGGAGGCGATAGAAGAGTGGAAACTCCAAATACAGTTTGCTGAATAAAGCACTTTTTCCACTCAACAAAATCAATGTCCACTCAGAGCTGTAACTTTTAAAAAGACTAGGTCTTTATATGCACAAAAGAGAAAACAGAATTTCCTAGCACCTCTTGATCAAGGAGAATGACCACAAACTATTTATAGAATTTTTGAATCAAGGATAGAGTCGGAATAATATGGGAGTGTAGTTAATATTATTTTATGGGAGAGATCACGAGTCATTAGTACTCTGACATTTACTATTGGCAGTTTTTCTCAATAATTGCAGGTACCTCACAGAGTACTATAATTGTAACCATTGTGCTGTCAGTGTCCGCCTTTAGTTCTAGTTTCTCATTGTGAAGTACGGCAGGTCAGTGGTTTTGAATCCAGAGGATTGAGATTGTACGAAAGAATCCTCAAAAATTAAGCAATCTGACACTTGTTTTTTCAATTAAATATGTATTTTTTCTTTTTATTGTAGCACAAACGTGTTCCAAGGTCATTAAACTACTTTTCATGAGAGCCAGATTACGTTGCATGTTTTTAGGTGGTGAGATTGTTATTTTGCCCACAATCACAGAATGTTAAGCCGAGACAAGGATTCAAACCCCACTCCGAACTGGGAGCTCTGGCCCGTAGGCCACATCTCTTCTTCGATTCTTAGTGTTGAAAGTGAATTCATCTAGTTTGTAGAACCAAACGTTAGGGGCCCCATTTTTTCATGGATTGCTGGTTGTGGGTGTTTTTTTTCTGGTGCTCTGGAGCCCTGTAGAGCATGGGGCACTCACCAGATTCTGTGACTTAAGGTGTGAGCGCTGCTGAACTATTAAAATGCTTTGCGAATGCAGCTGTAGGTTATAGATCAATGCTTCACATGATTAAACAAGCATTTAGAATGCAGTGGGTCTCGAGTTTGCTCGAGTTAGAGCTATTCGTGTTGTAAATTCCTAACTGGACTTTTCTTGCCACATAAATTGAAAATGAAAAGTAAAACTGTTGACATAAGCGAGCCGATTCAAAGCGCCACAGCTGCCATGAGCATGAGCGCAAAGGAGAGACAAAAGGAAAAAGAAGTTCGCTTGCAGTCAAACGTATTGGCAAAAGTGCAGTTATCCATTTAACAAGGTTGATGGCCAAGGCGCTAACAAAACCGTCCCAAGGAGGGACAAACGTAAACCATATACCAATTATAGCAAAAGATTTTGGAAAGGCAAGCCGACAAACTAGTGATAGTGATGGGTGTGCGGTGGGTGTGGTGAAACGCCCACAGATAGATTACAACAGGCCAGAGCATTTGCACGCTCAACATAAAAATCAGGACAGCCCCATTCAGCCAGTGGGGCACACCAGAAGGGCATAAGACAAACGGGAAAAACTTCTGTGCTCCTCTCAAGCTGGGGGCAGAGGAATCTGTGCTCCCACAATATTGGGGTAGTTCAGACTCGCCACTTCAAGCAGTGCTTTGATGGAAATATTTCACTTGCTGTTAAAGCAGATCTTTGTTTCAGTCATGGCTAGCTGACTACAGCTTGTCACTCCAGTGATGTCTGAGTTTCTTAGATCATTCGGCTTGAAGATCCAGACAGCTGGACCTTAATCTAGCTATTCAGTGTGAGGCTGTTCCCCTCTTCAAAAGGGGGAGCTTGGGTAAAGACCCAGATGCCACGCAGGATTCTCCAGAGGTTTAGGCTTGTTTATAGTACTGGGTTGAAAGCTGGTTTTTTCAAATTTTAAATCCTGGCCCGGTGGTTTTGCCAACGGATTCTGTAGAAAGCCAAATTAATATGAGGAACTGGTCCTATTGGGCTATGTTGTATCCACTTCGGAGCGGAATGATAGCAAGCAATGGACAATCAAATATTATTCCATGTTTAAGATCTGTAACTCTGCCCAGTCCATCCGGGGCTCATCTCCCTGGCCACACAACACAATTTGAGAACCCATAGGTGGCCTGAAGGATGTGTATTCTGAGAGTGAATAAGCAGCGAGCGGCATATTCATTTATACTGGTTCGTGTCATTCCCTTATCTGCTTTTATAGTTGTAGCCTGGCAGAATATTTGTTTGGGAGCAATTCCTAACCAGCAAAGCCTCGTTTTCTGCTGGTTAAGCTCCAAAAACATGGATCATTCTCATGTGGCTCACAGATTGTCCAGTGCATTAAGTTATAACTGCTTGTTATATCATAAAAACAGACCACTGGTAGGTAGTCACAGATTTCCTTGCCCAGCGGGATTTGAAAGAAAGCAACATCTATCCAGCCATTGGTTGGTTTCTGTTTTTGGTAAGGTATGTGCCCGATTCACAACTTTGTTTGCAAATAAATACAACACAGGAACCAATAAGGATTCTAAATTCAACATCTTGCTTCATAGATTGAGAACAAGTGGAACTGTAAAATCATTATTGACACTAACAGATGGAAATCTGGCAGTATGGAGTCTTTCCTGCTAGTTTTTAGGTCTTGGGGCAGAACATGTAGTCCGTGGGGTAGGTGGCCATTTCAAACTATATATCGGACAAACACTTTATGTGATTTTGAGCATCCTTGGAACAATCATGTAGTTACTCCCACAGAGTATTGAAGTAACTGTGTTCAATGTGCTAATGGAACAAGAGCAACACCCCATCTCCTTTCATGGGTGTAGTTGACCGGATTTTTCACAGGAATATTTTTCCCATTGTGTAGAAATGTAGGAAAAATGTTAAAATGTCAAGGAGCATTTCCACTAATCGTGGATTGTTTGTCCACCTAGTTGAAAAACCTACTAAATATAGGGTAGAGGAACACACCTTGAAATCTATAACTTTAATTTCCAGGTGTACTCTCATAAAATCTGAAACCCCACCTCAAACAAAAGAGAAACCATTACTTTTGCAAACAGTCCTACAATTCTCCATGTCTCCTGAGTACTGGGTTATTCTGGCCTGTTGTGTAGGTAGTGCTACAAAACTCATCTTGTTCTTTCAGCCAGCAGTTGAATGACACTCAGCTCGACAATTAACAGAAAAAGTTCATTAGTCCTTGTCCATATTTTAGTTGTATTTTCTTTGTTAATCACTCAGATCAATTAAAACAGATCCACTCCAGCATGCGTGTTTCAAATCATCAGGGTTTCACTGGAGGTCGCTGCAGGGTGGCATTGGCGAAATTATATGCGTCTCTGGACAGGGATGGCCTTGCTGTGCCTCATCTAGAACACTATTATTTGGCTGCATAATTACAATGGGCGACCTATTGGCTTTCAGGTCATAATTTGTCGGACACAGCCATGATAAGGCCTCAGTGGACACTGGCTAGCATATCTAATTTATTCCACCCCAACACACGTACCATGGTACCAAACTCTCTTCTTTTAGTGGTGGCGCACCACTGCTATCATAGGGGCTTAAAGATTACACCCCTGATAACTCCTTATGAGACAGTGCTGCCTTCATTAATCACTTCTAGGAATATCACTTTTACGTTGACAGCAGAGCTAGGGACATGGCATGCAGCTGGTATACACTCACTAGGAGATTTATATAGAGAGGGCACACTGATCCCCTTCGACACTCTGGTGGAAGAGACTGGGATACCGCGGGTCAGTTTTTGCTGTATAATTCCTTGAAAACATCCTTGGCCCTTCACTGGGCTGATGTTTCAAAGGAACTCCCAACCCACCTAATGGTCGATTACATGCAGGTTATGTGTTGTGGCACGCACCTGGTTCACTGGCTAACCAGCGCGCTACAAATTCATACCACATCTGCACATGCTGAGCTGCGCGCCTGCTGGGAAGATGACCTCACTAGACCCTTCATGGGCAAGGAGTGGGAGTTGGTGCAGGCGGGCCCCATGTGTGTCCCACGAAATGCACGCTTCCGCCTGATCCAGTTCTATATATTCCACAGGGCATACCTCACTCCTGAGAGGATAAATAGGTACTTTCACGGAACAGATGCATCCTGTCCTAGATATTGGTTGCGGCTAAATTCCTGCACATGATGTGGTCTTGCCCCTCACTAGGTGCCTACTGGCAGTATGTGGTTACTTCCCTTTAAACCTACACGACGCGCCCAGCTTTAAATGGATGGGAGGTCTGCCTGCTGGGTTCATACCCCAGATCTAAGAGACACAAAGCTACTACACGTTTCCTGGACCTGGGTTTTGCTAATAGCAAAACGCCTCGTCCCTAGGAGGTGGAAGGCGTCTGAACCTCCGCCTTCGAGTGCTTGGCTGTGCTCTTTTCTGGTATGGGCTTGAACTGAGGAAGTGGCACTTTGGAGGGAGGATGTGCCGAGGTGGCGTTAATATCCATTACCCACTAGCTGGGACACCATGCTTACTGAGCTTGAATCTTTACAGGATACACCTGCTGACAATTTAAGCTCCTAGGGGCGCGACTCCCAATGCACTTGTAGTGGGATGTGGAAAGCGGTTCCTAATGCTGTGAAAGGTACTCCTTTAGTGAAGGCAGTTTGAACTGTGGTATGCCTCTTTATATGGCAAGCGAGGGGGTTCCGGGAGGAAGCGCTAAGTGGGCGGCGGGGGGGTTGTATGAGGGTGAGATGCAGTTGGCAGGCTTTGGTTCTGGTTATTTAAATTATTATTGTTCTCACTTGTTAAATCAAGCTATGCTGACACATTCATTATGCAACAGAGGAGCTGTTCATGCGTGCCATGCTGGTCGGACAGTCCTGCTTACCAGATAGAAGCTTGTGGATGTGGGATGACCGATTTCATTGCAATCTGTCTTTGTACTCCATTATGTTGAGAGACACGTTAGCTAAAACGGACCCACATCATACACACATAAAACGTCTAACGTGGCAATCCTGAATCAGGGGATATGATGTATATCTGTACGCATTTTATGGCATACCTTCACCCGAATTGTTATAGCTGATTGATTCTGTCAATGTGTTAATGGTTAAAAATGGCAAGAAAACTCGAATAAAAAAAGATTTATTACAAAAAAAATCAGGGTTTCACTGGAATCTGTCAGTGAAACCATAATGAAAGGTCCTGGATGGGCTTAAAACCTGTATGTTGGTATGGATCGGTTTTAATACATAAGTGTTTAATAACATGCAACATAGAGACAAGTCATGGACAATTAGTGCTGTTAGTTATCGAGCTGTGCGACCCATTGAACTGTTGGTGGATGAGGTAAGAGAAAACATTTCTGACAGTTTATACTTTTATTTTTATTAAAGGCCACTGCGAATTACGTCGTATGTATTAAAGCAGTGTAGTTTAGCTGATGTACATTTTGACGGCCATCCTTCTTTGTATTTATTGGCCTTGTGTGTGTGTGTGTGTGTGTGTGTGTGTGTGTGTGTGTGTGTAGTAGAGATAGCATCAGGTGAGCGAGATCATTAATAAATGGACTAATAAAGTTATTAGCTTTTGACATGTTTTACAAATCGCCACCCAATAGTTAACCCGATCACACTTCATTCCTTGTTTCAGGAACAGGAAACAGACAAGGCAGCATCCAATCCCGAGAAGTGGTTAACACAAACCCCACTATTTATATGGTAAACTACCAGATGTTTTTGAGTTATTGAGGCAGGCAACAGGGTGTCTGGTGTTTAACATACTTAGTGGGCTTTGTGTCAACCCATTGCTCAGGGTAGGATGCTTTCTTATCTCTGTTTCCTGTTCCTTAAGTGATTAGTGTCATTCTTATTCTTGTGTTTGTTCCTGTGAGCATTTCTGCTTTGCCATTGTTTATGATTGTATGAGATGTATCATTCCACTACTGATGTGCAGGGGCATACCTTGGTGAGTAAGATTGAGGGGGGGTGAGCTTCAGATTTTTCCACAAATTTGACAAGCAGGGCACATGGGAGGGGCTAAAGATGCAGTGGGAAGGGCAAAAAAATGTAGATTGGCAGGGGTAGTAAGTGAGCGAAAGCATAATTTTCTGTAAAATAAGCAATATTTTTAAGACTTTCACAAGGAGAAAGCTAGAGTGTGTGTGTACAGGATTTTGTCTTTATATAAAAATTCCTGGTGAAATCCAAAAAACACCTCACCATACCCGACTGAAAGCACCTGTACCCAACATTTGCTAGAAAATACATTTATTAGTGGGGTGTAACACCCCAAGAACCCCCTTACAAACTACGCCCCTGCTGATGTGAGGAGGGAACTGTTATTTATTTTTCAGGTTCCCATTTCATTTCACTTTTATCACTCCATTGACACACACTGTTTTCTTCGCTGTCTCTTCCCATCGCTGTCTTTCCATCTCCAGAACAAGACAAAAACAAAATTCCAAGATGGTCACTAGTCTGTCATCATGCGTGTGTCTGGGTGGCCACCTTGGATTATTTTTATTTTAATAAAGAAAAGCAAAAAGCATTTAACAATGCCAGCAGGGATGTGGAATTCCTATAGTCCGACGTCCAGGACATATTGTTTGGGATCAAGAAAAGCAAGTTTTCATTTTTATTGTGTCCTTGGGACAAGTAGGCCCAACCCCTTTGGCTACCAGTGTACAGTGCATTATGGATCAGGGAAGGGCACTATCTGCAATTATGGTAATATTGGTGTTCATATGTTAACGCTGCTCAAACTTGTATTTAAGGTTCATTAATGCAGAGCCTTTATTATTAGTGTGAGCGCTCTAAAGAAATCTTGTGAATCTCTGACTCCACTTATAGTGGTTCCAGTATAGAAATGTATACACACTTTGAAAAATTTAACAGTATGAGGCTATATATAATGCTCCCATAATGCTCTTTGATTAGATGCAAATATTTGCACAATCTTGAAAGCAAAATTGATGATTATTTGCTTTCAAAATACATTGTTCACAAAAAATGTAACTAGGAAAAAAATGTTTTGCTAAGCTACTGTGAAATCTTAGTTACCATTTCTTTGAAGCTTTTAGTAAAATGTGTTCATGCATGCAGTATTTCCATAAAACATTCATAATGAAAAATCATGGTAACAAGTTTGAAAAGGATTATGGAAAACATAAAACTAAATAAGCATTGGCAAAGCCAAAAGGTCTGATATTGGTGGTCAGCCTTTTCAGTTTGACAATGCACGTCTTGTTTTGACAACTTTATAGCTGTGTAGCTGCCAGGCCTTCACTATTATAACAAACACTGGCAAAAATAAAATATGTTTTGTTTGAAAAAAATGCAGAAATTGCCATGGTTATGGCACTGAATAAAACTACTTTGTGTGCCAATGTGCCCCTTGCGAAAGAGAAGAGTGCCATCATGCGCATTAAAGCCTGTCAGTAGATAGAGAAAGAGATAGAATTTTAATAAAAACAAAAGGTCTTGGTTAATGCCAGACCTAATTAGTGGCCCATTTCTTAAAGCCACAAAAGTGCATCCATGATATATGTCCTTGCATCAGTGCAGATTTACAATGTTCATTAATTCGCAAGAATTTACAGAAATAGGCCAGGAAATCGTACTCCTTTAAAATATTTCTGAACTGCATTTTAGCATGAGCAAATATGAATGTGTAGACTTGCTCATGCGAAAATCTGTTGTGCGTTTACTGGTTCACTTTCCCTCTAACCGCTTTTTCTCAATCTTGCAGGAAATTTTAATTCTGCCTTTGTCAGGTGTAAATTTCCAACCTTTATCAGCATAGGAAAAAATTAAAGAAGAGCTGGTGAAAATCACTAAAACATGCACGTTAGTAGGTTTGCACAGACTCAAAATGGCATTCCACCCCTAGAATTATTGGTTACCTGTACCTCATACCCCAGTATGTAGCTCTGTGGAAAGGTGGCAATATGAGGAATTGCTAGTGTTCAAACCATACCATAGTATGAGCCCTGGCATAATCAGAGCTCTTATATAATGAAATAGCAGCCATAATTTATCACCGCACTATGTGGCACCAAAGTGACAAATGGAGTTTTTTTTACAGGGCAAGTAGATTTGTGAAGCAACCTCTCCCATGAACAAGTAGCTCTTATTAAATTCCACACCCCTGATGCCAACCCACACGTGTATATGTACACTGATGCACCAATAACCAGCCAATACCTATGTTCCTGAGTATTGTGAACGAGACCAATTGCCTTTGTTAGTGCTCATTTTATATGTGTATTCAACAACCCTTTGCTGTCTGACATAATTAGAAACCTCAGCAAATGTGTAGCAAATGCCTCATTAATATGGAGCTTCTTTAGAATAAATCTCTTTTTTTGTTTGTGTATGTTTGCTCAGTATTTTGAGTCATTACAAATAAAGTCGAGATTCAGCAAAAATAAATGCATTGTTGGACTTTTCAAGTCTGTCTCTGAACCCAGTTTTGAAAGTCAAAAGCAGATCAGATTGGTGAACTTACCATGAAGTTCACGTCTGATTGGCTGTGAGTTTTTTGTGTTGGCCAGTATCATGGAGGTTCATGAAGCACTAACTAGTGTTTGGGAACTCTATTCTGAAACCTGACCTGCATACACTTGATATGTGCTTTGCTTAAGCCACCTATGATGGGAGTTACCCCTCTCTAAATCTGCATGGCTTTATGTCCAAGACCAAAACAACGGTAGTAGCTTAATGCACAACCATCTCTTTGCCTAAGTAAAAGTACTGAACATAACATGTACTTTTTGAAGAAAAAAAAGAGATGCTAGCAAAAAAATTAGGGAAATAATGTGAAAAAAGAGGCAAATTAACGTTTCAATAAGGTTAATTAATTTCCCTCTTCCTTTGATGAATAAAGGGAATAATTGCTGTAATTCATGTCTTATCTTTACGTAAGTGTAATTATGTTTGGACTGTGTCAATGAAACTTCTGAATACCTAACCCCGAAAGAGTATTTAGGCAAATTAGCCCAATTAGACAAATTAGTACTGATGACTGGAAGCAAACCGACCAAAGGTACATTGAATATAGAGCACTAATAGTTTTTCATTGTTTTACCTTATAGCCTCATTATTTCTGTAAATAGCTCTTTCACCTGAAATCTTATGTGATATGGTCAGACTCAAGTTTGAGAAATAGAGCCACATCATCGGTGTAGAGAGTTAATTTTGGAAGTAGCTTTCACCAGTGGCTGAGCAATAGAATTTCGAATGTAAATTGGCACAGGTTATTTAAACAAATCAAGACCTACCGGAGACATTAGATGCAACTGGTGAATCCTGCAAGTGACCAAGATCTCCCTTGCTTCTTTATTGGTAAAAATAATATCATGTATTTTATAATTATTTTATTGATTTTAAAAGAGAACAACAATACAAGCTATAAAATGGCTATCCAAGGAGTATCCTGAGAGTCATGGTCCAATACTTGTGTCTCTCAGAAAGAAGCAGTCCCTATTGAGGCTTATGCTTTTTCACCAATTGCAAGACCAATCACCCTTGCGTCACGTTTAATGGCACTGTTGTGACTTCTCATGTGAATTTTCATTCTGGGGTTGTGCCAATAGACCATGCAGGTTACAGCCACCAGTTAGTGTTGTGATCTCTCACTTCCTTCCAACTTTGCCCATGTGAATAACAATTACAGACCATGTGCAAAATAAAGATATTAACTCTTGCCTACTGAAAGAAATAGCTAATCAACTTTGTCTTGAGTGACAGGACTTTGAATAGTTGAAGATCTGCTATGGAAAAGTCCCAACTCACGAGGTCCAGTGTCTTCCTAGCTTCCATTATGAATGTTATGTCAGTAGAAACCCTGTAGTAAATTTGTTTGAGTGCATGTTTGTGAACATTATTCTGACCTTCTCGCCACAAGTTTAAAATCAAGAGGGTATCAGTCATGTGCTCTAATGATTAAATCTCTAAACTTGTTTCTCCATACTCTACTGCTTATTAAGGGTCACTCGAGAAAGGGTATTGGTGATTGTTTTACAAGTTTATAGTAAAGAATAAACTATGCATTGCAGTATTCTAAGGTTATATACCACCTGTTGACTGTGCCATCCTGGCCAAACACTTACCAATGAGCCCACCTTCACCTCCTGACCAAAGAACCTTCAATTAACCACTGCGACAAAAATAAAAATCTTTTAGTGCCTTCTTAGCATGCTTTCTTTGTTGCGCGTGGGATGAGCATGTCGACACTCATCTTTATCCTCTTGATCAAGCTCTACCTGAAGTTGTCTAATCGCCTGCTTGGGAAATTATCAAGAGGAAGAAAATTATATTAACTAGTCTGATCCTTCCCGGCTGTGTGAGAATTGATGCTGCCATCATTATTTTGGAAGTGTACGTGAATGCTAGCCCTAAGGGAAATTACTATTTTTTCTGCTATACAAAAGATATCAATCCATCATCCAGGTGTAGGCTGTAAGGGAAAACTGGCGTTTACGACAGCTGCCATGGAGTTGGAAAACCTGGCTGGTATGTGATGTGCACAAAGACAGCCTACAGCCGAGTTTACACCAAAAATAGGTTATTATGACATTGGCACATGGCATCCAGAAACCTGTATATAACTCTTAGCTTAGTTTTATTGTGATTCCTTACGCCAGTCAGTGTTGTGCATGAGTTGATCTAGTTAGGCAGTGTGCATGAATTTTTAATTTAAAATGGGTTAGCGGCATCTAGGTAGACTGGTAACAGATGTTTGTTCCAGCTATAATATTTCCAGGCAGTATTACAAGATAACAGCCAGCACAGATCTGGTAGGGCGAGAGATCATTCTGTATTTGGGCCATAATAGCTTAGGAGCGGCTCCTCCATTAGGACAGAGGAGTGTTGCCCCTCTGCCTAAAATGCCCCCATGGATGAAAAATAAAATGGTAAGAAAGTTGACTTATTACAATTTTTCCATCCCCCCGCCCTGATCGGAGTGTCAGGATGGGGTGGGGCCACTGCTGCTGGTTGTGCATAGTTTAAAGTACGCATGTCTTTTTGGCCGGCTGTCTTGCGACAGCTAGCCAGACATGCACATTTTAAACTTCTCTAACCTAGCTGTCTTATGACAGCTGGGTTAGAGAAAGCATGGGCCTCCAGTACTCTGGAGAGCACTGAGAGAGGCTGCTCCATCTAATTGTGGCGCTGCTTTCATGCTGGTCAGCAGCACGAGAGCAGCTCCAGGATTGCTTAAGGGAATTTTCTGGAGCCTGAGGAGACCGGAGCGAGGATGTCGTGCAGCAAGCAAGGTAAGTGTTTTTTCTTTGTATTTACACACACCACTCACCTTGCATGCATGCACATAACCAACACCATATTTGCCTCCTCCCGCCACTCTGCCTCCATGCCAGCTGCCACAGTAGTAACTCATTATATTGTGGGGCTGTTGATCAAGTAACCATAACACAACTCCCCTGAAAATCAGGAATACCAGATGTTGAGGAGATTCTGTAGAAACTATATGGTTCCACATCGTTATGTTCCTGTAGATGAAACTGAGAGTTCCCCTATCCACTAGCAGCAAAATGTAGGTTCCTTGACCAGATGCCATTGTGTTTCCTGAAGTAGCATCCCTGCCTGAGGGCTGATGCTTGAGCTACTCTATTATAGCATTACTCTTACAGCGATTATTAAACCTGTTAAAGCTTAACCTTCTAATTTTTAACATTTTAAAACCTCCAAGCACTAGAAAACTAAGCTACCCTACCCTTTTCTGTGATTGGCTCCCTGTTGAGTTGTTGGGCTGATTAACTCTAGGATGCACCTGCACTTCAAGGTTTGTACAGAAACCTGAGAAGACTGTGAAAAGCATTGACAGCAACCCCAAATTGAAGTTATTACCCTCTACTGAAGAAAGACAAATATCCTGAAACAAGTGTTTCGAAATACGCAGCACTGGCTGCACCGATAATGGTGAAAAGTAAAGATTTTCAATTCAAGGGAGTGCTGTCATACAGTGAATTTACCACATTGCATCTGGGCAAATTGTATGCTAGTATTCTAGGTAGTGTGCTCCCTCTCCCTTCAGCAATTCATAAAAGCCTTGCAACTACCTTGTCATCCCACCATCCTGCTTCACTTCTGCCCACCTCACCTATCCACCCACCCCTTCATGGTTCAGGTGTTGTACCTGTATGTAATTCTTTTGCTGTCCACCTCAGCCAAATGACTCAGTGGTTGAATACCCAATCCCCACACCCAGGACACATTGCCATCAGTTCATCTCCCCTTCTGCAGTAGACATGGGGCATGCCTAAAAAGAAAGTAATCACGCAGAGTATTCATATCAGTAACAATCTGGAAATGGGTATTGTGTGCCACACACTTTTACTTAAAAGGCTAAGAATTGGGCCTGTTAACATTGCCTCTCGCCTCCTAATCCTGTGAATTAATTTAAATTATTCTATGTATTAACTAGATGTAGATTATTGATTTCACACCAACCTTTGGATACTCAACTTAATGTTTCGGTATGGCTTAACACACGCCTCCTTCAATTGGGGAATAAGCTGCTTCAGTTTCCAAGGACATTTAGCCATATCAAAGGTAATGCCCAAAAAGACAAAGTTCATATTTTTTGCTAACTTTTCGCAATTTCAGTTAGTTTCTGACAGCACTCTTTCTTTAATTCTGAAATCTAAAACAATCTACAGCGTCGAACGAGACCTACCCCTTCCTCTGGTGGGATAAGCGAAAAATAATGAACCTGGCAAAGTGTTAAATCGCCATAGAAATCGGGCCATTTAGTCTCAGCTAATGATTGACTGATTAAATAATTCCTCGTTCTCTCTCTTTTTGTTCCGGAATGAATCAAACTGCAGATTTAGACGCTATAAACACACGAAAGCGAATCTCAAACTGCAGATTTCTTAACTTTATTCTCTAATTCATCGATTTGCATGGTGAATATCTCCAGGTTGACATCAGTGCTTGCCACCTTTTGGTTCCAAATTGTGTCAATGGTATCTTAAGGAGGCCTCGACATTCTGTATCTCTAAATGTTTATGCGGTAATAGCCTGAGCATGGAGCCTTGGCCTTGGAATCTGAAGGATGATGATGCTGGGTGTTCCACAGCAAGGTAGTGTCTGAATCCAGCACTCCTGGTACCGCACTGATGGGTGAGTTCGAATCTGTGTATCACCCCATTCTTTCTCCATCATCTCCTGCCCCGGGGTCAGGAATCAACTTCCCCTGATGCCCCACGATGGTGGTATGCGAAAGAAGGGAGTAAAAGTAAACCCCCCTAGTATGGTTAATTCTGATTCTTTCTTAGCCTGAAGAGCCTCTAGCGCTGACAGCAGTATGAAAGCAAGCTGTTTGAAGACCCTGAAACATTCAGTCATCCAAAAATGCACACTGCCTCTCTTCCACCACCACTGTTGCAACACTGTACAGGGCATTAGGCACTCAGTTATCATGCCCACAAAGACTTAATGGAATCGGTTTACTGTGTGCCATAGAAGTGGGCAGATGTGCGTACACCCTGCACTGCAGGAGCTGTCTATATGCCTTGAGGGGGTTACCTATTATCTGCTACGCATCAAGCAGGGTGGCGCGCGCGAGGCTAGGTGCTTCACCTCTCCCTCAGCTGCCATTACCCACCTCTCCCCTGTCAGTGCCCCTCCCTTCCGCCTGTGCTGTCACAGCCCACCCGAGAGCTCCAGCCGTCCTGTCACTAGGCCTGCTGTCGCTGCCACCATTCCGTACAGTGGCTAGTTCTTCTTTCAAGTGGACCCCTTTGCTGGCAATTATGAGTAACTTAGAAAGTGAACATGTATTAAACCGTCCGTCTCTACAAAAAGATTATATCGAATAATGGCCCAGAATAATGCCAGTCCGTGCAAGAGAATATTCCCTGGAAGTGAGACAGATTATTGGTTTGTGCATAACTGCATAGATGGCTATCAGTGTCACAAATATTTCTACAGAAAACTGCTACGGAATGATTCCTTTCACTGCCAGACCCTGGTGTCCATCAATGTTACTTGGACTTAATCTCTCTCTGTTCCAAAATGTTTTGCGTACCGACTAAGGTTATACACAACTTGCCACCAGGATAATATGCGCAGCTGTCCACTTTCTTGTGCAGTAAACACAAGTAGGGGGGTGGGTTGGAAGGTGCGACTTACCAGCACAGATGTGATGTGGTCTCTGGGAGTCAGTTTGGAAAACCATGCGTGCACGAGTGCGCATTGGGCTGACCTACCTCTGTTACTGTGTATTGTGTTGCTGGACAATGAGTCCTATGGGAGGGAAGTACCCAAGAGTTCACTCCTTTCACGTCCATGAATGAAACCTGCTGCTGCTCACCACTTTTTTTGTAGAGAAAATATAAGGACTTAGTCGAATAAATCCTCATTTCACCTATCGAGCACTTTGTAAACAACAGTAGGCAGCCTGGATATTGGACCGGTACCGTGGACTGATATATTATTGATACGATGATGCCTTGATCAGCCCTCAATAATTGATAAAACTCGTACTTACTAGTAAACCAGACACGTTCACCAAGAACCCCAATGCACTGTGGGTTTTGAGTAGTACTACGAGATCATCCTAACCGCTGCTGCTTTTAGCAAATTAGTACCACAAATCCTAACCGAACTTGTAATGGAAGGGTGCAGCTCCTTACAATTTTATGTTATATTCAGTTCTGTAAACTCAGCTCTACATGCCTAACTTCTCTCTAGGGCATGTTGGCTTAATTTGATACAATATCTGTCTCAACATAATGGCGCATTGCCTCCCACACCCAGTGCCAATATTCACTCGCACCTAGCGCTTTGCAGAAGACTACATTCTTTACCGTCCTAAAGGATGTGAGCTTGGTTATTTTTAAGTTGGATGAGTAGACGCAGCTCATTAAATGGATGGGCACCAAAACGGTCAGTGTATATCCTTCAAATTTTGCCTGTGTGAAATAAGAGCGTTTTAGCATGAACTGTGGCTGTATGAAGACACTGAGAGAGAGTTTCAGTGAACAAGCACCTCTGTCCTCAAAAAGAAGCTTGAAACCAGCGTTCCGTCACAATGATTGTAATAAACATAGCACCAGATTGAGTAGGATTAGCTTCTTTTTGGATCGCTTTTAACAGGCATTTGTGCTTGCTCCCAGTCTATGCAGAAAAGTTTTAAAAAGCTGCAGAGTTGCGACTTTTTTTGCTGTGAACGTCACATGCATCCCAGGGAATAACATCCTCCTTGTTATAGGGGGCACCCCCACAGTTCGAAGACTCCCCCCTTACATGTGTACATTTGCTTGAAAAATTACCAGCACTATAGAAATTCACTTTAGCTCTTGGCAGTTTCTAAAGTGATGCTCTGGGTGTTTCTATCCTTTGGCATGAAGGGGTGAATGGCTTCAAGGGCTGATGTTCTCACTGTGCCCAGACTATGAACACTTTAGCCTGTCTGTACATTTGATGCACAAAGACTAAATAAAAAAACATTGCTGAGTGTAACATAACATGACTTGTAAGGTAGCACTCTAGCCCGCAGGCCTTAGCTTAATGCCTCCAAAAGCATTCTAATGAAATGGAAATATCGAACTTAACAGGTTTTGAGTGATATTGAATGGAGATGGATCAGCTCTGTCATGGGAAACTTTTTGAAGATCCAACCTGTAACACATGCAGCGTTATAATGTGGCTGCTGTATTACACAGGAAAAGAATCTCAAACTTTCAAATCGGGGCCCCTCAGAAAGCTTACCATGTGCGATTTCAAAGTTCTAAATGAGAATCATTGATTGTTCTTCCAAAAAAGGCAAAGTGTGAGACTTCTCTTTGGTTTCTCTATAGATGCAACCTTTTTTGGGATATGCCCAACTCCCCTTTCCTTGTAAATCTTTGCAGTGTGGCATGGTGTGTGCGGTCTTAGTAAGTTGTTTGAGTGGATGAGCTACCTGAGTCTAACAGGGCCTGTGCGCATTTGTTTTTTTTGGGTGTATGTTTTGTTTATGGTTGGGTAGCCTCAACAAGGTTGTCACTGTTGACAGTAATAGGTCTTTGTAGCTATCTCAGTCCCTGCACTGAACAACTCCCCCCCTCCCCCCGCGCCCCCCCAAAATCCATACACAAACCGAAATATTTAAGGTTGTGAGAGTGGTTGGAGTGGCAATGGTGGTAGGCAGGGGGGGGTTCTTTGTATTCACCTGACTAGTTGAAGCAAGATAAGATGGTGGCCTAAATGAATAGACACCTTTGTTTCCAAGACTCCTTTATTAGATATAAAGATAGAACCATCCGATATTATTAATAATATGAACACATCCAACAGTCTTGTGGAGAGAACCATCACTAAGTCTTGCATTTTGAAAATCATCAGGCCATCATGAATTATGATCACAATATTAATAGCCGTAAATGATTATAAATTGTCCTAATCCCCCCTATCAAACCTGAGATAGCATACATTATCTAATTTCAATTTCCAGTCATTATACACAGGTGTCTGAACATTAGGTGCTTGAAGAGAGGTTGAAGTAATTCCATTATAGATAAGTCATAGGTTCTATACATATTTAATAACGGTGTGAACAACAATGGGTGAGTTAGCTACTTGTTACTATGTACCGTGATCACGAGTTACTGGTCCCAGCAACTTTCGTTGACTAAAGTTTTGTCTTTCTCAATCTGACCTCAAAAAATAAGAAAATACCCAGGTTAGGGTAGATCCGTGCATATATTGCTCCCCAATTGAATCCTGTCATGGATAAGACATCTCTGTATAATAAAGCAAAACAGTTTGTAACTTAAACATCTCCTTAAGAACCTGTCATGGTCATTCAAAAGATCATGGACTTAAGCACCCTCTGACAACAGCTAACCCCCAAATGAAGTCTCCCACACCTTCGTTTTACAGTAGGTGTAATAGCCAACATGACCTCTCTCAAGGTTGAAATTCAGTTAATCACGATGGCAAGGGGTCAATAATGTCCCTCTAATCTGTTTGAAAATATCAGCTTGATCACTAAGTCTATAAAGTAGCTGCTCAGACTCAGCAATTTAGATAAATTCTGTCACCCACTTTTCTGGAGTGGATATTTCTGGTAGTTTCCAGTGTCCTGAAATGTACCTCTTAGCAGCTGCCAAAGATGTTTCCGGTCATCAGTGTGTATGAGTAGACATTCTTAGTGCAGCACATATGTCATGTAGTATAACCAACTGAGTTGAAAGAACAATGTGGAAACTAGGGCATGAATTCAGGAGAAGGGAATAAAATGTGCACCAAATCACACCTCGGTTGTTTACATCTCAAGCAGTACAAATTTGGGAGATGAGTTTTACTTTAGATAAGACCAGTAACAGTTATGTAAAATCTTAAAGGGATTGGAGCCTCTCCTCTTTGACCCAGAGAGAGGAGTAAAGTCGTGTAATCTTAATGCAAATATTGGCATTTGATCATATCTTGCCAGAGGGATCTTATTGAGTCTTCTACAGGGGCTAAAAAGGCACACTGTATACACCAAACACTACTCCTCCAAGTTTACACAGTATTCTAAAGTACTGTAGAATGTCAGATGTGGGCAAATCAGGAGCGTGGCCCAATCTCAGTCATATAGTTTGTACACATTTACAATACTGCAGAAACATTTGTAGCTCACCCCAAATTTTCTGAATTTTGAAATGTGATCCCTTTACTGATCCAGTCAACCAAGTGTATCACTAAGCCACAGTTAAGGATCCCAGAACAATGCTATCATAGGCTGTTACAGTGTAGTAGGGGGTATTTTGCCAATTTCCTAAGTGCAAATTTCCAGCCAGTTAGCTTGGTTGGAGTTACAGGGTTATACATTGGCATCCGGTAGTGATCTCTATTAGTAAAGTGTTGCTAACCCTATTAAATGCTGCAGTAATGGCTTTTTAATGTTTCTCCAAGGAGGACTTTTGGTGGTCTGATGTGTCATGTATGTCAATTGGGAAAGTGGTGGGCCATGTAGTACAATTCTATGTGTGGTATTGGCAGCCCCCCAATGTACTATGAAATTTGAGTTTGAGATTTCAATAAAGGTCAGGCAGATCCTCAGAGGAACTTTTCAATGTCTGTGTCGATTTGCATCACCAGCAGTTTTAGAACCAGCAAAAGTACTAAAGAAACATTTATATCAGTGTTTTACGCTCATTCAAATCATCTGGGACAGTAATGTGCCACCACAAGGGGAGCGACCCTTGGCCAAGTGGCTGCAGCCCAAACAAATCACACATACACAACAATCCCTGGTGCCTAGTGGTTTCTGCCCCCCTTGGGAGCAGATGGGCCTAATAAAATTAGGCTGATCTGCCCCCGAATGGTGGGCAGTAATGGCCTTAAATAATATGCCCCCATGGGGAGTGACCCTTGCCAAAGGGGCCGCCCCGAAACACAACACACATACCAATCCCTGATGCCTAAGTGGTTTCTGGCCCCCTTGGGGGCAGATGAGCCTCATAAAATAGGCCCATCTGCCCCCAAAGGGGGCAGAAATTGCCTAAGACAGTATGCCCTCTTAGGAGCGACCCTTGCCTAAGGGACCGCTCTAAGTAAAATAATACAAAAAAATCCTGGTGTCCAGTGGTTTCTGCCCCTCTGGGGCAGATGGGCCTAATTGAAATAGGCTGATCTGCCCACAAGGGGTGCAGAAAATGGCCTACGTTATAATGCCTCCCGGGCAGCGACCCTTTCCTAAGGGGCCGCTCCCCTTATGTGAAACTGTCAAAAAGCACAAACTCCTTGGGATCTAGTGGGCATTCCTGCAGCACCATTGCTTTGCGATCATGCTGTAGGAATGCTGAGAGAGCAGGAAAGGAAAAGCCTTTCCTTTCCTTTGGTGCCTCTCTGACCTCCCAGTTCCCAAGGAGAAACTAATCAGTTTCTCCTCAGGACATGCTGGAAGCTATGCTTCCATCGTGGTGGGGTGCTCTCTGATGACGTCAGATGTCCAAGGGTCACAGACAGGACATAACGTTTATGTCGTGGCACAGTAATGTTTATGCCACCGGACATAACCATTACGTCCGAGGCATGCAAGGGGTTAAGATGTAAGTTGTCTGGCTGTGGTTTCTTCTGGTAGTTGTTGCTCTCATCAAGTATTGTGCTTCTATTAGACCAGCCTTCTTTTACGTTCTAATTGCTCTATGGAGTACCACTGGAGTGGAATCTATGTCAAGGCACCCCAGGGGCCGTATTACAGAAAGTATTCTAAGGGAGCAACAGGCATGAAAGCCCGCTTTGTGCACTCTCTGGGCACTTTGGTATTATAAAAGGGAGCCGCAGACGCTTCTGCACCCCCTTCTGTAATACTGATAGTGCTATCTCAAGAGGGTGACCCCTCATTTGTGTGGGGCGTGGACACATGCAAATGTATGAATCACTTTGTCTCTGCACCCACGCTGAACTATAGACCCGGGCACAGAGTAAACATGCAGGGTGTGCACTTAAAGTGCACCACAAAAAGGTGATGCTAAAGCAGCCCTCTGGAGGGGAGAAAGGGGATCCCGTGAATCCACTAAACATCCCCTTGCAGGTATGTGTATTCCCTCACTGCACCTGCCTTCAAGGGGATCTCTAATCCCTCTTGAAAGTGCAGACGGGAAGTGGCTTTGAAGCAATCGCTCTGTATTTCACTTGAATGCACACTTTTCCTGTGTGCGCCTGGTGCACCTGTTTTAAGGTGAGTTGTGGTGCAAACAGGAGAGTGACCCTTAACGTAATACAGGCCCTAATTGCAAACCTATTAGCATTCTTTCCCACTTGTAGACTACTCTTTTTTGGCTTGTAATTGAGTGTCTGTTATTGCTATTTTTTGTACCAGAATAATTATTAGCATGTCTGTGCTTATGGACAGCGCATGGCATGTGGTTAGGGGTGCTCAAGAGGAGACTTTAACAATTTAATGGGAAGGTACCTTATTGTACGTGAATTCTATGTCAGGACCGGAGACAAGGATTAGGCTCTACTTTTCATGCTTTATTGCTACAGCTGTCCTTCATTGGTTAACATTTTTTAACTGTCAAAAAACTGTGTAAACAAAGAAAACTTCATTTCCCAGCAGTCGTCTGTGACTGCTCCACTGAACGTCCAATCCCCTGCTAGCTGCGCTCCTCTAAACTATCCGTCGACGCTCCTTCTCACTCTTTCTTCGCTGCTCGGCAGACTTTCTGATAACTCTCTCCCTCTCTTGTTGTTATCTTCCGACCGCAATAGGGCCGTGCACCTAGTCAGTTTTGTGCTCTGCGCGTTTCACTTCCCCGTTGCCGAGTGCCCCCCTGTCAGTTCCTGCTACTGGAGACGTGCTCGGCCACACTTGGAAGACAGAGACACTCGGAAATAAAGGTCTTATTCCAACTATTTACAACAAGCCCCCACCCTGCCTGGAGTTGAACACCTGCCAGCGGGAAAGAACGCTGGTGTTTTCATTTGGGACCTACCCAAGCGGTAATAATGCTCCTGCTAAAGCAAGGGAAGCGGTCTCTGCGCCTTTTTCTAATCCATCCACATGAATTTATTGGGCAAGGGCTCTCACTTTCTTGCTGTTGGTGACTTCAGCACCACCCTTAAAATCCTGGGATTAATACCCCAGCCCTTATAGCCCTCGGGTGCACAGCCCATTGCATAAAATAATAGTACATTTTTGGCGATCAGGCAGAATACCTTCAGGAGAAGGAAATCACATACCTCTTAATTGATAGTAATTGTTGCCATGTGATGGACGCCTCTATATGGAAGGTGGTTTCACAGGCCATTGCACCCCTGGAGATGAAATGCTTCCTTTAGAAGCCAAATACTCACAATCTCCCGCATTTGGGGGAACACAACACCGGGCATCTGCCCACCTTACCTCCAAGGCCAACAGATAAGATTCCTGACCCTAAATGTAAACGAACGGATGACCCGGGGGTCGACTTAGATGCCTTAGCCCAACTTAAGAAAGCCTTTATGGCCTCCCATCCATCTGAACCGGGTTCTCCTCGCCCAGGCACCTCCAGAAACCCACCATTTCCAGACACCTCTGACCAGGGCTCTCCTACCAACTCTGATGCAGAGGACTCTCACAATTACAGATGCTGGTGCCTGACTCATAAGCCTTTTACGCAGGCGCAGGACGGTCTCACAGGTCCCTCTAAGGTCCCGGAGATGGATCTGCTTGACCAGGATGTCCTCATCCACCCACGGTCCGTAGAATGGTCCCCAGCCCCGAAGGTGGCAGCATATGTAGCAAATCGGCTGCGCAAACCCCTGGACAAAGAGGTCTGGAATCACCTGCAGGCAGAATGCCCTGATCCTACTCTAGAGGGAAAGGTGGCTATCGCCCCCGAAATAGATGTTAGGATGGCCACCTTCATGGCCAAATTCATCCGAGATCCCAAGAAGGGGATTGACAGGTCTTGGCGATCTTGCCAAGATAAACTTCTGGATATTACTGGCCCCCTCTTGAAGATTTCAGACATGGCAGAGGATGCCAGAATGTCCGGTTCCCTGATTTCCCCGAAGCGCTATTATTTTGTTAGTCAACCCGAACTGCGCCATCTCTAAAAAGAAGCGCAGGTCACTGCTTATCAAAATCAGCAGTAAACTGGGAGAGCTGGTAAACTCTGAGGCACGCCCCGTAGCCAAGGAGGGCTCTTTGGCGACCCATTCGTTCAGGAACTGGGGAAATATATCAATACATTTACCTCCCTTTATAAAGCCCATACCTCCACTGAAAAGATTTTCACCCCCACATGTTTTTGCAACAGCCGGTCATAGAACCATGATGAGTCCTGCCATTGACCCCTATGGGTGACAGATTCCCTGAAGGAGGGCTGTTGGTTAGGTTGGCAGGCCGAGGACTCATCATGGTTCTCCAACTTCTACCCTGCCAAACGTTATCCTGCCAGTGTGGCTCAAGAGGGACTTCCCGAAGCAACTCCTCCTACGCAGCCTCGCAGGGTAAGTGTCTCATCCAAGGTAGGTACTTGACTTGGGGGAGATTAGCACTTTTCTATCACAACTGGGGACTCCTGACCGCAGATGCTTTGGTACTACAGACAGTAAAAGGTTTCAACAAGGAGTTTTACTGTTCCCCGTCCAAACTAATTCATTTTTCTCCACCACAAAAGGTTCTAGTGGACGAGGAGGTCACAGCTCTCCTGGACAAGGGACCAATTGTGCCCAAACATCCACACCCACAAGGTTTCATCAGCAATTTGTTCTTGGTGGAGAAGCGTGACGGAGGCCAACAGCCAGTCATCAACTTACAAGCATTCAACAAATGGTTAGTTTTTCACCACTTCAAGATGGAGGGTATCCACCGACTTCGCGATCTGCTACAGGCAACTGATTGGATGGTAAGACTGGACTTAAAAGATGCTTACCTGACAATCCCTATTTTTCCACCACATGGAAGTTTCCTCCAATTTCAGTGGCGCTCTCAGACCTTCCACTTTACTTCTCTCCCTTTTGGTCTCTCCTCTGCCCCCTGGTGCTTCACCAAGGTCATGAGAATGGTTGTGGAGCACCTTCGGTCAACAGAAGTCCGACTTTTGGTATAGCTGGACGATCGTTTGCTCATGGATCAGTGTCCTTCACGCCTCCTAACATATCTGCAGAGGGCTATCACTCTTATGGAATCCTAGGGGTTTGTGAGCAACACTGACAAATCCTTGCTTGTCCCCTCCGAGTCAATCTATTTTATGGTCTTTCTTCTGGACCCAGTGAAGGCCACCCTGAGTCTCCCATCCCGTAAGCTGTCTCGGTTCAGGCACAAGCTCTGGCCAAACCCCCCCTGTTCTCTACAACAGATAGCTTGCATAGTGGGCCTCCTGTCGTTCTCTGTCCAAGGCATATTTCCAGGCCCCCTACATTGTCGGGCCTGGCAAGGGCCTCACCTACTCACAGTCTGATCCCCTCTCAGAGGAAGACAAGGAGGAGCGCAGTTGGTGGATAGCGCATATGGAGACCTGGAATGGGCACGCAATTTTCAGCTCCCAACCACACCTGGCAATAGAAGCGGATGCCAGCCTTTCATGCTGGGGAGGGGGGGCTTATTGCAGAGCTTTCCAAGCAGGGGGAAAGTGGTCATCCACAGAATCGCTGCTCCACATCAACTGTTTGAAGTTGATGTTGGAGTTCATTGCCGTAAAATACTGGACCAAGGACCGAGCGCAGTGCTGCTTCCTTCTCAAAATGAACAGTGTGGTGGCGATTTGCTACATCAACCATCTAAGCGGGACGAGGTCCAAACTTCTGTCCGACCTGGCCAGGGACTTCTGGACCTATTGCCTCATCTGCCAGGTCTCAGTCACGGCGGAACACCTCCCGGGGACACAGCCGGGTGGCGGACTGGCACTCTCATCACTGGCGGGACTCCAGTTTATGGCAGTTACACCGTTAGGTGTTCCAACATACTCAGGAAGAATGGGGCCCATTCACAATAGACCAGTTTGCCTCTCACCTGGACCACTAGTTGGACAGGTACTACAGCTGGAGGCCGGACCCCGGAGCAGTAGCAACAGATGTTTTCCTTCAGGACTGGACTGGTCTATGCCTTACCCCCGTTAGCCATGATTGAGACTCTCGACCCGTGTTGGATGGTAAAGGGCGGATCTAGTGGTGATCACCCCGATTTGGAGACCTCAAGTTTGGTTTCCAGTTCTGATGGAACTTTCCGGGGATTTTTTAATCCGTCTACCCCTATTTCCCGATCTTATCCGAGATCCACAGAGAAACCAGCATCATTTAGTCCTACAAGGCTCTCTAAATCTTAATGGCTTGGAGGATTACAGGGAACGTTGGATGGTCTCGGGTATTTCACGAGAGGCTGCATCACTTCTTGCTAAGTCCCTGGCAGACAGTACCACCAGGCGTTACCAGTCATCGTGGGCTAGATGTCTGCGTTGGTGTCATTCACGGCAAGTGGGTCCCGTGGGGGCAGACATTGCCCATATTCTGAATTTCCTAGCCTCCTTAGCCTCGGAGGGGCTCACATACAGAACAACAATTTCCGTTCAGCTATCTCAGCGGGTCATTCCCCGGTTGATGGCCGTCCGATAGGGGAGCATCCCTTGGTTTGCAAGTTACTAAGGGATGTTAAACTGTCAACCCCGCCGGAACCCAGGTTTCTCCTCTCTATGGAATGCTAATAAGGTTCTTCGCCTGTTCAAGACTTGCCCATCAAATAAATACCCTACCGGAAGCAGCTGTCGACTAAATTGGCATCTTTACTCTGTCTGGTGTTGTGCCGCAGAGTTTCTGATGTGCGAGCTCTGGAAAATACAGGTAGGGTATTTACCCCAGAAGGGGTAACATTCTATATTTCTTAGAGAACAAAAACTAATTCCAGGGTGGTATTGTATCCCAGTTTTCCTGAATCTACAAAACTCTGCATGGTCAGAACATGGAAAGCTTATGAAGCTATGACTGAGGTGTTGCGTCCTCCTAGAGAAAGGAGTCTTCTTATCGCTCTTACTAAGACACATAAAGGGGTTTCATCTCCTACCATCGAGAGATGGGTTAGATGGGCCATGCAAGAGGCGGGCATTAATACATCTTGCATTGGCACTTACTTGTTAAGAGGAGCCATGGGCTCAAAAGCCTTATTGGCGGGAGCTCACCTCAAAGACATTCTTAAGGCTGCGGATTGGTCCTCTGACTAGAGGACCAGTCAGACTAGTATTTCAAACCAGTTCAATATCCAGCCTCCGTGGTGGTGAGGAAGCTTTGAACTAGCCATATCCTCGTCTCCGGTCCTGACATAAAATGGAAAATTTCCTAGCTAGCGTAACTGAAAGTTTCAATTCTAGTAAGGACACTGAGGCGAGGATTAGCCCACCCGGACAGGAGACTGATCCCTCTCATGATACAGGTATAGTAGCAAGGTTGCGGTTGGAACTCTGTTTGCCTATAAGTAAACAGTTTATGATTACGATAGAATTGTTCATGGTATGCGGATGTTACAAGTGCTTTGTTTATGGAAATAATGCTTTATTCTTTCATTTTTCCTACTGCTTGGGTCTTATCGATACCATGGTGTTCATAAGATCATCTGCTTCCATCTCAGGTACGGAGTCTTCCAAACAGGAGTGAGAGTTACAGGGATGGCTGTTCTCGCAGGAAGAAAGAGGGTGAAGGAGCGTCAGCGGAGGGTTTTGAGGAGCGACGCTAGCAGGGTGTTGGACGTTCAGTGGAGTATTCACAAAGGACTGCTAGGAAACGAAGTTTTCTTTGTTTAAAGTGTTTTTGATAGTTGAGAATGTTAACCTTTGAATGGTTGCTGTAGCAATAAAGCTTGGAATGTAAAACGTAATCCTCGCCTCTGTGTCCTTAATAAAATTGAAACTTTTCATTAGGATAGCTAGGAAATTTTACATTCACTTGCATTTGGGTCTCTGGCGTTTACGTTTTGCCTGTGATATCGCTGCTTTGTTTCTAGTCAATGTTCTTTGCGGTCTCCAGGTACTTTCTCTTGAGTTTTGACTTGTATGGTTCCATTCTTCTAGTGTTCTGCTTGTGTTTGCAGGACTACAAGAATTAAGGGCCATAAACTGTTAAAAATACGGAGTTTTTTTTCATAAACTGTTCACAAATACCCATGTTTTTTTTTTTTTTTTTTTAAAGTAGACTTAAAATAATGTCTCTCACAAAAACTATTAATCAGCGGTCTCCCTCGCCCGTATATGTGCTGGTCCCTTTATATATCAATAGTCAACCATACCGAGACAGTCAGTCTAATCCAACCACTGATGCACTTAATGCTGAGGGCAGAGGAGGTTAGGTCGGTAAAAATAATATATATTTCCGTTACCTCAGTCACAATCCCAGCCAAGGGAGCTCGTGATGTCCTTCCCTTGGCCCTTTAAGGGAAAAGGAAATAGGTCAATCGAAAACGTATTGAAAACATTGTTAACCTCTTTGAAAGCAAAACACACATGAACATCAGATGACGAATGTCACAGTATAGGTACATGTCCACTGCCATGCATAGAAATTAAATATTATTTGTGGATTTAAATGAAGTAAATGTGGTCCCTCTATTAAAATTGACATCCTCCACAGTTGATGGCTTCTAGACTGACACAGAACACCAACACCACTTAACTATTAATAGCGATTTTTTAGAGATGTGCTTTTAAAGGAATTTTTGGGAATAAATACTTATGGCTTCCTATTGGTGTTCGTCCACGGTACCAGCCAACTGAGAGACATTACTATCATTGAAGGTTTGAAGCCGAAGACCTGAAAATGCGGCGGCGGTGTTCCTGTCACGTTGACATATATTTTCAGATATGAGTATGGGATTAATAATGTCCTCTGTAGTTAATGCTGAGTTCAGAGTCATAATTAATGGCGAATCAATTAAAGCATCACCGTATTCCATCGGAAGCGCCCTTGGCCTTGATCCTTATTGTTCTATTACATGGTATACCATAAATCATAACGTGTTCTGCGTCAAGTGATTATCTGTGAAGGCTAAGTGAATGCCATTAAACGTTGCTATAATACTTGGGTATTTGGATGTCGCTTTGCATTAATTACTCTTCCGGAAATTTGCTGTAATATGAAAGTGGTAATGGTGTTTTCTGTAACGTGCGGAAAGACTGCTCACTCCAAATTCGAGTGTACAAGTTAACCTTGCTTTACATGATTTAAAAAAAAAAAAAAAAATCAGATCTGTCACAGCTAATATAACTTAAGAGTTTATGATGTGCTTCTAATTTTTAATTACATGCTGGTATTGTTTGTTGTCTTAACGGTTTATATAGGATTTGGCAGGCATCCTTGCTAATCAAATTGTAATTTTTTTCCTGTGTTATCTTTGCATTGAAGCAAATGGGAACATCCTAGTTTTATTCAACTGCAATTAAAAATAGCTGTTCACCTAGAACCTCTGATGTGTCTGCATTTTCACCAGCCCATTGCTTTTCTCCATGCACGAGCCTAATGTAAGGAAAGAATGTCACACCACTTTATTTCACACAGTTTACTTCTCTTATGTTGATTTTCAGTTATTTTTAGCGCTGAAGAAGCCCTATCTGCTGAGCGCTGTAAAGTATTAAGTGACAATCTCTGTAATACCATGACACCCATGAAAAATTGCTGAGAGAGAATGCACCAGTAGTGACCGACACAGACCGGCATCGCAGCGGGGATAGCCCAAACGCGCCGGAAATGAAAAGACCAATGGCGATAAATTAAAGCAAGCTTTGCCAAAGTCAATAGGTTTCGCCTATGTGACATCAATAGACTTTGTCAATGTTTATAGGATGGCGGCAGTAGGCACGGGCCACACCAACATACTTAATTGGCTTCAACTGTGCTGCCGCTCATCACCAGTTAAAAGACGACAAGGCGCAGCAAAGTTGGGGTAAGTTTAATCTATCCAGCAGCACTGAAGGTCAGGTAGCAACTGCCAACCATGGAATCTTCTCCCACCAAACCCTACAACCTTCTATCCCAATATTCTGCAGCTAATTCCATCCCAATACACAGCATCCTTCAAACCCCACAGCTTCATGATAAAGAGTCATAGTTAGCCTCTGCCCATTCCAAACATATGGCCTGATTTAGAGTTTGGCAAAGGGAGTTACTCGTCACAAACATGACGGATATCCCGTCTGCCGTATTACAATCCCTTAAAAGCTTATGGAGATCGTATTACAGCGAACAGGATATCTGTCCTATTTGTAACAAAAGTAATTCATCTGCCAAACTCTAAATCAAGACTGTAGCCTTTAAACATTTTAGTCAGCTTTGTGAGCTGGTGTCTTGGGCCGTCCACAGAGATCATGCCAAACAGGTAATTAAATCTTGGTGCTGTAACAATTTTGACAGTCTGGATACGCCCCCATAGACACAGGCAAAGATGAGACCATTTCTTGAAATCCAGTGTGGTGGTATTCAAAAATAGATTCACATTTTTCTGAGTAGTGGCGAGACAGTCCCTTTTCCCCAAGTAGGTGATCGTGCCATTCGTCCATTCACACTGAGAGTCTGTCAGCAAAGCCAGTGGTATTTGCCAATTGAGCAGGAACGCTTCCATTTCCACCAGTTAAACTTGTATCCTGAGAAGTGGCCAAAGTCGGTAATCAAAGTCACCATTGATCGAAGGGAGGTGTTCCCCTTCGACAGGAGGGTAAGAATTAATCAGTGTAGAGCAATAGCCTTGTTTCTCCTACCGCTGGCATGTATGAATGTATGAATGCCAGACGTTGTGGAGATGCTAGTATTTTGTTTACCAAAGGTTCAAGGGCCAAGAGAAAGAGCAGAAGCGAGAGGAAGTAACCCAATCACATTCACCTGGTAATGGTAAAACTGTCCTAAAGGAAACTATTGTTGTTGATCTGGACCGAAAAAGTAGTATAAAAGAGTTTGATAAGTTTGATGAAGTGCCCTCAAAAACAGTCTTTCATAAGCGTGCGAGAGTGATAGGGCCATTCGAAGCAATTGAATGCCTTTTCGGCATCAAGGGAGATCACCACTTCTCTTTCCCCATCTCTGTTGGCCTGCTAGATAACATAACTGCATGTGATTTGCGGAGGATCTACAGGGCACAAAGCCCATATGCAATTTGTAGATTAGCAGAAGGATAAACTTCTGGAGTCGAGTGGCAAGCACCTTCACATCTGCGTTAGTCACTGAGATGGAACGGAAACTGCTGAAGATTTTTGCCAGGCTTGGGAAGTAGAATGATGATTGCTGTGTTAAATTCCAGCCAGAGAGCGGAAGCTTCACTCATATGGGTAAACACCTTTGCCAGCAGAGGAGCCAGGACATTCATATTATAAAACTCGAAGGGAAAGTCATTATCACCTGGCGCTTTACAAGTGGGCATATGTTTTATGGCCTCCTCAATTCATTCAAGCGACACATTCAACTCCAGCGTTTCATCAGATTCCTCCTTTAGATGGGGCAGGGTTAGGCCATCAAAAAAAGGCATGTTCCAGTGGAGTGGTTTCTTTTCTAGTTTGAGCCATGTAAAGCACTTTTTCTTCCATAATGTGTTTGGGAACGGGGTGGGGGCACGCAACTGAATTAATTATTAGAATAACATGCTTGGGGTCTGCCTGCTTGAGCTGTTGTGACAGCAGCCTGCCATTATAATCCCCAAACTTGTAGTAGCGGTGCTTGATTCAGGCAAGCGTGTTCTCTGCTATGTTGGTATACATGTAGTTTAGCCTGCGCCAACCAATAACAATTTTTTATTGATGGGTTTCTACATTTGGATGTTAGTAGAGAGAGGATTCATTGTGCTAGTAGTTGTTTTGTGGCAGCTAATCTCCTGCGCTGCATGGAGGATTCCTTTATATTTTGCCCCCGCATATAGGCCTTGCAGGCTGCCCAGCGTGTCTGAGGGAGGTCTGTAGAGCATCACTGGAGTTCAGGGATTCATGAAGGTGGGTGTGCAGGATTTTTTTTGCCTTTGAGTCTTTAATCTTCCATGTCAGCATCTTCCAAAGACCACTAGGTGGGTGGGCGATGTACAGGGGCACCCCGGTGAGAGCACAGAAGTTTAGAGCAATTACATGTGTAGATGCCCTCCAAAAGAAGATGGGACAATTTTATAGCCAGCTGGTTATTACATACCTACCTTGCATGTCCGACCAAGTCGAAAAAACTAGGGCAGCCAATCATTTGTGTAGTAATATTGCAGTGCCACCTTTCTTAGAGAGTGTGCCACTGGTGTACAACAACTTCCCCACCCAGTCCATTCTAAGCTTTAGCGATTATACATCCTAAAAGTGGGTTTCTTGCAGCAGGGCTATATCCGAGTTATGAGTAGCCAAGAAAGACAATACCTTTTTGCATTTGATGTCATTGTTCAAGGCCTGGGCATTAAAAGAGACAACTGTCAAGCTGGAGACAGATATGTTTGGCTAAGAAATTTCTGGTGTAAAGGGAGTCCAAGAGGACTGGGAGATAATAGAGCCCACAATAGGTGTCTGCACCTTGCAAGAGGGTTTGGAAGCAGGGTGAGAAGTGAACTTAAGCAAACTTGAGTCTGAAGTGTCTGCTATGCCTGACTTTGAAATAAAAGGAAGAAGTGCTGTGGGCACAGTCAAGAAATCAAGTAGCGTTTTCGGAGACATCGCTGTTAAGTTTTAGCAGGGACCAAGACTTGTCTCTGGCTGATGAGGGGTGATATCCCGAAACCAGTGCCAGGATGCTTGTTTTCGATCCACGGAGGACCTGGCCTGGCAGATAGGGCGGGACTGTTTCCATGGAGAGCAGGGTCAAGACTGATTTGCATATGGCTGAGTCCAAGCGCTGGTGTAATGGTGAGCAAAGAAACCATGGATTTAACACGTCTGTGACTAGTGGTGAGTGTTTGACAGTGTTCAACATTCCGTCCATCATCTTTGTGTTGCTATTCCTTTACTTTTGAACCATTAGCTATTGGTTGAGACGTTGTTAATCACATTTTGGATCATCCCACAGAAGTATTTTAGTCTCACAATTATTCTATTGGATATCTGGGTGTCTAAAGCTGCATCAAACAACTTCCTGGACATAATCTGGCAACTGAAATTGTTGCTTGCAGAGCCAGGATTTTCTGCCCACACTGAAAAAAAATCAAGCGATGGTGTTTCAGTTAACATTGACCCTTCCAATAATGCGATTCAATGATGCTATTCAATGATGCATCTTTTCTGATTGTTTTGAATGATTGTTCTGAAGTGAACAGAACTACTACACAGCAGGTTACGGTACTTCATCACAAAGCTTCTTATCTTTGTGTACTCAAGCTTAAAGTTAATTTATTTTATCTGTTTCTGAAGAAAGAAATGCACCGAAAGGTAGCGGTTATCTAGAGTCATGATCGTAGCTTCCATCTCTAACAAAGCAAAGAAGCCTAGTGATAAAACACATCGGCAAGTGACGCTCACTGTTTCCTGAATCCGGACGCTTTGAGAAAGACAGCCTCCTTTGAGTATGTAGCGTGTGGTCCTCCTCCCTCTAATTGCATTATCTTGGATGGACAGCATTTTCTTCACTAGCATGGTATGGTAGTTGTACTAGCAGGTGAGGGTGTTAAATATGTATATTAGATGTCTTACATTATATAGCAATTTAATATTGGTGTTTGCTTCTTACGCTCCATCATTGTCTGAAAATACGTTTTCTGTTCAGGATGCATCTTTGATGCACTTTTATGCCAGGCCATATAATACGATCTGTCGTTACGCCACACGCTGTCACTTTTTTGATACCATGTGTACTGTTTTCTCTCTGATATTCTTAAGCATTCAAAAGATCTCACCCTGCGTGTGCAGGCTGATGAAAACTAATGGAAATCAGCTTTAACTGTGTGCAGCACTGCACAAATGGCAATACATGAGCGTTTGAGGTTTAGTATTAACCTATTTTGTTTCACTTTACTTGATTATTTTAGGGAGATTCAATTGTCTGTATGTTCCGAGGCACTGGAGGAACATAAAAAAAATGTCTACACATCTACGTGCAGCAAGCAGGTCGCGATGCCCTCGGGACTTGCGTGCAAGAAGAGAGCCTGCTGCTCCTTTGATACTGAAATGGCTGGTCAGATGCAAGCCAGATGGCTTAGTATGCATTTTCTCCCAAGAGTCCCATAGGAAGATGTTCCCTGTCACCTTGTTGTGCATAACTTCTGCACCCGGTCAGAACTCCCTTAGGGAAGGGTATATTAAGGAGTATGAGCGATAACTGTGCATCCCTTTGTGAAACAGGGGATCTGCACACTTTGTGCTTGACCTGTACGCATGTGCACAAGTCATGTTTATAAATCTTATTAATCTGCAACATATTATTGTGCAATCATACTTTTCCCTTTATGAATGAACACAATATTAATATGGGGGAGTTTCTGTAAAATGAGGTGCCGACCTTATCCACCGAATTGTAACTGTGCGTCTGTAATATTGCCTTTAATGTACTTTTTGAATACATTCCAGTGATATAAAACCCCATATGTCACAGGGAACCGTGAAATAAGGAAAATATCTTAAAGCTGCCTATGAAATACAGAAATCCTCATTTTACCGGCAGCCCCCAAGTGCCTCTGAGAGCTTTGACATTGTCTTAGGGGTATGTGACGGGAGGATTATATTATGCATTAAAGTTACCAAAATTATACTACTCATTCCCTGGCAGTATCATTTTCATCCATTTGAGCTAGAAACAATCTTTTTGGTGCAATCTGCAAATTTTACAAGTAAACACTGAAGCCACAGAATCGCATAAATCTACTAACCTCGCATTTGCCCATAGGAAGAGTGTTTTTTGGTTTGCAAATAACTTAGATGCTGTTTAACGAATCTTCATGAGTTTATAAAAAAAAAAAGTGAATCCGCTCTGTCCTTGACAGATTTCGGAGGGATCCGTCAAGCAAAGGGCAATTAAAAAGGGCAAATCCAAAACGCAATTTTCCCATGCAATTTCTATAGGGTTTTGTGAACAGCACTACAGCCTAAACAGCTGAATACACCATATTTGGCAAAAAGTTAGATTTGGTGTAAATCTGTTCAGTAGTTTGTGAGTAATTAAGGTTCAAAGGTTTTAAGATTATTTGCAAGCATTCCTTCCATCACTTTTGTGTGTTTGTGGTTGAGCGAAACCTAGATGTCATTTTGGACTGACCGCGATAGAGCAAAGTTCAGGTACATCAAGCAAGTTTTTCATCTTTGGACTTTCAGAAGCCAAAGGCTTCAGGCAGGACAAAGCCCAAGCTGAAGATGTGAAGGGTCCTTCAAAGGCGGATATGTTGTCATTGACCTGTTGTTGAAGTTGTTTATTTTGGCACCAAAGCTTCAACCGAGACAAAACTGATTTGTTTAGCTGCCTCAGTCACTTCACCATGGGATACGTTTTCCGCCTCACCCAGGTCAAAGGTTTTACCTTTAAACTTAGTTACTTTTTTATCTCAATTTCCACCCACAGGGCAAGCTCAAAGTTGTAGCTGAACAGGGCTCTGTGTGACTACTGCGAGGTTCAACTGAACAAAAGAAGTTCAGAGTGTGACAAATCTAGTTTTCTTGCCCACCTAGCGTGTGCCATACACCGTGAAGCCTTGGCACCTTGTTTTGTCCTCCTTCAGGTGAAAAATATGACAAGTTCCACTTAAATATTACTGCTGGGAAAAATTCTCCTGGTCACTCCTGCAGCCTCCCAGTCCTTTGGTAGGCTTCTAGGCACCAATTCTCTCTCCAGCCAGGGCTCCTGCCTGGCCCAGCCCATGTAGGTCCTCTCAGTCTTGTTTGAGTCAGCAGTTGTCCTGCTTTATGTGCACCTGGAACAGGCAAATAGAAGGTAGTTCTAGTCCCTGTCTTCTAGTAGGGGTATGGAGCCCAGGAGCCTTTCTCTTCAAGCAGGGTTTTTTTTCTTTATTTTTGTTCTCTTGAGTAAAAGGAGTGTTTCCAGTACGTGGTGCGGAACTGCTCATCTTACCCTCTCGACTAGTTAGTGATTGGAGAATTCCCACCATTCAGTCTTAGCTGATCTTTCGACAACTCTGCACCACTTTTTAGAGTCCTTATTCTTTGGTTTACTACAAACATTTGCAAAAACCCTAAATCCAATTTGGCTCACCCCTTTTAACATCTGGAGCAGTGGTTCCCAACCTGTGGGCCGGGGACCCCTGGGGGTCCGCGAAGCCTCCTCAGGGGGTCCGCGGCTGCTTAAAACATTTAATATATTAGGTCCCAGCTATCAGTAATGACTCCTCGGGGGTCCCCGTGTTCCAATAATGATTCAGTGGGGGTCCCCGGGCTCCAGTATTGATAAAATGGGGGTCCACAGAAGTCAAAAGGTTGGGAACCACTGATCTGGAGGGTCTCTGGCTCTCCCCAGTCCACTCCCCTATTTAGATGAGGGTCAAAACCTAAACTAGTTTCCCTCCCTGTGCTGTTGAAGCTAGTCCAAGCCATTATCATTTGAGAGCAAGGCTATTAATTGCCAGCTAGGAATGTGTATTAATCCTCTGGAGATGGGCTAGTAGGCAAATTGGCTCTGAACGAGTTTTCTTGCAGGCAACACATACACCTTTTAAAAGTTACTTTTCCACCAAAGTTATCAGAAATCTACATTCCCAAGTGAAGCTTTAAAACAAGCATTTTGTTTACACCTAGGCCTGTTCTTGGACATCTAGTCTTACATACACAAGGAAAATAGCCTTTAGTTAATCTGTATGAGGGCATGCTATTTTCCATATCTGGTATGCAACATTTTTAAAATGTAAGCACCCAGCCTTGTGGGCTAACAAGTCACACTTGAGGTGATTTATTTAAGATAAATAAATAGAAATTCCTCTGTGGGAAATGCACAATTCCCTTATGTGTGTCACTGCAGTACTTTAAATTGCAGGATAGCACAGTGGTTCTCCTTTCAGAAACACATTATTGATATTTATAAGCTGAGTGGTGTAACTGCACACTGCAGCCCACATACTATATTTAACATCTGTGCCATTGATGCATTTTCTGTACTAGCTATTATGGCCTTACAGGAAAGTTAAATGAGGCAATCGGACGACTCCCAATTTTAACAGTACTTTTTTATGAGCCGAACACATGCACTATATCACTGAATAGGAGTGCCATAGTGCATAGAGTGTGAATACCCGAAAAAGTAGGATCCAGAAAAATGTGAAAAGTCTAGGATGACCATGCAGAAAAGGCAGATTTCCTATATGTACCATAGCATATCCCCAAAGAATAATTGTGCAAATATAATTTCACATCAGGAAGTGGTGCAGCTTCCCTTTTGCAGCTGAAATGGACAAACGTTTATAATGGCCCTTTCTACATCCTAACCGGGGCTACCTCTCCTGATTAGCAACAGTTAAGCGATAGGGAAAGCCCTCTCCACCCCTCTGTTCATATCTGCACTTTTTATGTACCTACATTAAACTATTAATTAATATGATGTAGAAATGTGGTTTGCCTTAATAAAAAGTGGAGCACATTATTATGAATATGTTCTTTATGTAAACTTTACTACTCCAGTAGTCCCTTTTCACATTGCTGTAAATAGCAGGTATTGGCATTATTTTGCTCTCCCAACTTTACAAAAAAATGAAAAAATCCTTTAAACAAAAACTCGACATTAAGGAAGATTTCATTACGATCTTTATGATGACCTGAATGTTTTGAATGAAGTAGAGGTGAGCTGTCACTGGCCAGAATGAGATACCCTGTGGGTTCACTATTGTAAATTCTTAACACTTTACATACTTGTGGGGGCATTGTAAGGGAAAAGAAGGATAAATGTCTTGACGGTGGCAGAACACATCTGTTGTTTTATTTGCCTAAAATGATCAATAAAAAACCTTTTTTTAAAGAAAGGTTATTTTGATGGTGTTTAGTTTTAAGGACTGGAAAAACAAATTAAATATCTCATCTCGGAGGTGACATCTCAGCAATAATACTGAGAAAGTATCTTTCCTCAGAGCTGTAGTTTTCTCATAAAACTTAAATGTAAGTTGGCAGACCAACAGGGTTACACGTGGAGTTGACTATGGCGTACTGAAGAGATTGTTGACTGTTGTACTGTGTATTTAAAGATAATATGCAGGAGGAAAAGGATTGCTTGAAGTCAAAGTGGGAGGCAGGTACCTGGCACACCTCTCCCCGTGCTGCATTGCTCTTGCTCCAGTCTTCTCCTTGCTTTTCCCCTGTTTTTTGAGTGCCTTCTGCTTGCTTTTCCCTCGTTTTCACTGCTTTCTCCTTGCTTTCCCCCCATTTTTTGTGTGCCGTGTCCTTGCTTTTCCCTAGTTTTCAATGGAGATTGTGTGACCCACAACCAGGAGGTCATCCAGCAAATTTGTAGCTCAGACAATATTTTTGGCTAAAGAGTCACTGGCAAGTAGCTGGAGATCCCTCTAACGCCAAACGGTTCCAGCTGGTGGGTTGAACGGGTGACATTTGAAAATGAAATACACACATTAAGTTGTTAACAGAGGAGTGCAGGTACCGTGAACCAGTGCTGTGAAGCTATACTGCTAAACCTAGCATATAAATCAGATGATAAAATCCTTCTTGAGATCTAAAACCTGGTAAATCTTCCCATCCCCAATGCCACTGTGAAACCTACAAATGAGTCTAGGAAAAGGGAAATACACGAAGGCTGGCAACCAGACAATCTTCTTTGCCATTGTGTAATAAATATAATATAATGACGAGTGTGACCTTACATATGTAAATCACTTCTATTTTATTTAGTTTGGTTGTTGAAACAAAGTTTCGAATACCCACTTAAAACATCGTCTTAACACGACGAGTAGTGGTGAATTATGCTTGCTACCGGAAACGTTTATACTTTTTGAAATATTGTTAAAGACATAGTTGACATAGTTATGATAAACATAATTCAGTGCAAGGTTTCAGTATGTTTGTGTTTTTTTTTTCTGCCATTGTTAATCAGTCATGCAGAATTCCTGCCACAGAAATAACCATCAGCAGCAAGTCATTGGTAATAACTGCAACAAGTAAGGGGTAGGAGAAAGCCTCTGGATATTCAGGGAAACCATGAGGGACGGGAGTAATAAGCGTGGTTCATAATAGAATACGAACACGAGGGAATACATTTTGATCAAAGTTTAAAGGCAGTCGCCCAGTAAATGAGGCATTTAAAGCATAAACTGGAGGAGTAGTAAAAAACGATACTGACTAGACAACAAATGCATTCAGGAATAATTCTTTTAATATTTTCATGTTGTCCAAATTACTGAACGGTCAAATAGAACATAATTGGAGTTTGGCAATTTACTCTTCTCAAAATATAATATTGCACTCATAATGTCAAGCAAATACACATTGATCACAATTAGCTGTAGCTCAGTTTATTGACGACTGAAGGTAGAATGGTGAGTTGAGATTCAACCGTGTTATCTGCTGGTTGCTTTTAGATCTCAGCCATAAGTGTTTGACTTTTTACTGAACTGTCCGAAAGGCTAAATTGGCAATTCATATACTGAATAAGGTGCCTCCTCCTGTGCAATATATGGATTTGAAAATTCACCATGTTATCCCATGCCCACTAAGCGAAACAAGCATTTACAATGCAATGGGTCTCACATTTGTTCGAGTTAGAGCTATTAGTGTTGTAAATTCCTAACTGGACTTTTCTTGCCACATAAATTGAAAATTAAAAGTAAAACAGTTGACATAAGCAAGCTGATTCAAGCGCCACACCCCCCAGGAGGGTGAGCGGGAAGGAGAGACACAAAAGGAAAAAGAAGCTCGCTCACAGTCAAATGTAGCAAATGGGCAATTATCCATTAAAAGGGTCGATGGCCAAGGCGGTAACAAAACCGCCTCAAGGAGGGACAAACGTAAAGCATTTACCAATGATGATAAAGGATTTTTGAAAGGCAAGCCCATGAACGAGTGATAGAGGTGGGCGTGGTTAAAAGCCCACCGATACATTACAACAGGCCAGAGTGTGTGCACGCTCGACCTAACAAGGTAGAAGGCTGAATTCCTTTGAAGTGGTGCACAACTCTAGGGTGACTTGCAGTACCCTTGTGGGGATGTTTTATTCCTTACAATATGTTGTCAAACCATCATCTTTTTTGCGGCAATCTTTTAAATTGCTGATCTCGTGCTCCATCTGAAAGAGATTAAGTGGTTTTCAATATGTAAAATTAATGTGAAATCCGAACTGTGCAAAGAAAAATCTTTAACATGCAGCTGGTAGATCTAAATATATTTTAAGCTACTGTGAAAGTGTCTTTGGTTTGTAAGGAGTGGTAAATATTCAGATCGATTTCTGATTACTTGTAGTGGTCTCTAGGAGTGCAATTCTGTGATAGATGTCTCATTACCAGCTAATCGCTGCATTTTCAAGGAAAAATATTTAAGAATAGCTGAAAAGATAGTTTTCCCTTTCTTTGCATACTCAGTGTTCTTGCTGGCACACTGTTTGCTTGGTCTAGCAGGAGGTACTGTGACTTCATACCTACCTCATCTGTAATAACTGAGTAGAATAGCAGTGCAATTTTCTTATCGCAGTTGAATAGTGTCATGCCAACTAGACAATAATAAAAAAGTTAAAGACACGTTTTTATACAAATAATGGAGGCTTTTAACTGTTCTAAAGCTGTACTTATGTATTTCCATCTGGTCATAAATGTATTGGCATGTACTATTTGCCCACAGGAGGAAGAAGGGTTCTATGGAGACTGCTTAGACTTCCGCAGAGGTGGTGATGGCCAACCAAGAAGGTCCACAAGACCTACTCAACCATTTTATCAACCTCCAAGAGCGAGAAACTGATGCGAAAGTAAAAAAGGTAGATTTATTGCAGTTTTTATATGATGGATATCAGTTAAATTACTCCTTGTTGCGATGTACCTTTCACTTTGCTTTCATTGAAATATTAGTGTGTTTCATATAATTATATTGTGAATTCAGACAGAGATTCTTAAAACATCATCACATAACCATGTGTAACTCAATGTCCCAGTTTCAGAACTTATACTTCTGTACAGGTGGTACTCTCACCCGAGCACTAATATTTTCAGTTAAAGATGACCCATCATGATTTCCCCAAATCAACAAACTACAGGAAGCTCAACGATATAGCCTTTCATAAATATATTATCAATGTAAAGCCCACAGACCCAGTGAAGGGCTTCAGTATTGTAAGTATTTCACTGATTAAATCTAATTTTCAGCAAACCGCATAGTGCCACTGGACTGTGTTGATGTGCCAAACATCTTACTGCAGTGGAATATCATGATTATATTTAGTGTTCTGCAATGAGATGTGTAGGCATGATCAAGTGACTAGCCCTGGTTGCATTGAGGCCAAGGAATATCGGTACTCCCCAGTAAGTTGTCCAGAAAAAACATAATTGCCTTTTCCCTGACTTCTGCCAGCAAACCTCTCCCAGGTTGTCTTTCAAGAATTATCCATTTCAGCAATATCATTCTTATGTGCAGACATCATTAAACTAATGCAAAATTATCATCCTACAGGACTGCTTGTCAATTTCTCTTTTATCACCTAATTAACATTCATAGATATTTACTTTCTGTCATTACACCAAACTGTGGGTGGAAATGATTGCATCCTCCATGTTTTTGTCATCTGCCATTAGGTACACTGTCAAAGTAATCAGCCAATTTCATGGCAGGCAGTAAGTGTACTGGAGACGCTCTTCATAAATGTTTTAGATGCTGGTGAATCACAAGCTAATCGCTGTTTCAGGCTCTTCAATACAAGAGAATGAGTTATACTCTTGAAGGCCCTTTTACAGCGAACTCATGCACCAAATTAGCAGCTTTTGCTCTTCATACTTTATCATTAAGTATGAACTGATGGTATACCACTTTCAATAACCTATCTGGCTAACTAGATAAGTAAAAAGGGATGTAGTCCATGTTTTCTAAGTCTTGAAGACACTCTTCTGGCAATATCTATGAGAACCCACACAATCATAGTGTCTGTTCACAGACAAACATAACTGAAGCTAAGAACACCTTCAACTTTGCAGTATGTCCATCTTGGTCCACTGATATAGCAATGCATTAATTTCAAAACCTTTCCAATTGGTCATAAAAAAATATGTGTTAATCTTAGTACCAAGCAGACCAATCAGACGTCCTCTCCCCTGAGCTGGCGATGACTGAAAGCCTAGTGGTGGCACTACTGTAGTGATAATAACTCTTACAAAAATGTCATCTGTTTGGTTATGCACAGTATAACAACTCCCTCAGTCAAATGGTGCTGACAACAATGAATGTTTCAGGAGAGAATGTCAAACACTGTTTGTGTTTTAAGCATTTGCAAAGCTCCAAGGGTTTTCGTATACCAGACATTGAGCTTATATCCATATAGTAATAATTTTCATTCTGAGCGCACCCTCTATTTGGCATTTGCTTATTATCTAGTAGATCTAAATTAACATTTTATTTCTTATGTGGTTGTATTGCATTAATTGTTCCCCTATATCTGTTCCTCTGGTGCTGGGCCTCCAAAAAGAGATTGCACACCCGCTTGCGGGCTAAATTGCTTGAATGCGTAATCAAACTTTTCTTGACCTTCTTGAACAGAAGTATTGCACTTTCCTGAATTTGTAGATCTTCTCCCACTGTAGTTGTCTGATCTTTAGTACTTTTAAGGCTACACAAAGAGAGTAAAAATATTCCCTTTATAATTTCTCAGTCCTTGAAATTTGTAAAATCGAACCAGCCTTATACTTGCCAAAATAATAGAATCCAGCCCCCCTATCATTAAGATGGAGGTACGTATGGTTCCATTAATGATATACAAATAGTGATTCCTCTTATTTTGTCTACCACTAGAGTGAATTTTGCAAATATCCACTGCCAGCAAAGCTGGCTTACTAACAGCAATGCTTACAAGATTTTTAAACAAAATGTTATTTTGCCTGTACTGAAGATCTAATTTCTAATGGTCTATTCCATCTGTGAGAACCTGTACAACACTCTGCCTTTCTGTGAGCAAATTGGTTTATTCTTGTTTTTCAACAAGTGACCATAGTGAAAAGTGAAAGTGTTGGGACTGTACAACATAACACACACACACATTCTGGGGTGTATCCTACTGGCCAGCCTCCTGATGTCCAATATAAATCGTGTTCCTTATTGCAATGATTTCTTTATAGGATAGCCCTTAAATATTGTTAACATTTCGACCTAGTCATTGACTGATAGGGATCTTCCCAGGATGAAAGACGCACCCTGTCACAAAACCCCATCCATGTATTCAACAGAAGGGTCATGAGAGGCTTTCAGATCTGTAGTTCTAGATCACGTAGATCAGTGGTTCCCAACCTTTTGGCTTCTGTGGACCACAACTTTATCATTAATGGAACCCAAGGACCCCCACCAAATCATCATTGGAATCTGGGGACCCCCCACTAAGTCATTACTGGAAGCTTGGGACCTAATTTGTCAATATTGATTAATATTTTTTAATTTTCTAAGAAGTCACGGACCCCCTGAGAAGGCTTCATGGACCCCCAGGGGTCCCTGGACCACAGGTTGGGAACCACTGACGTAGATCGGCTCACAAAGCAAATAAAATAATCTAGAAAAATTGGCCCAGTACCAAACAACGAGATTCAGCACACCCGTGTTGGAACTGTCTCAGTAAATCTCTTTGTGATGCCCTGGATGCATCCTGTCAGGGGCACCAACACAGGCGTGCCGAAGCCACATAAGCAATATACACCATATGCCATCAGACTGTACATCTAGATGAAAATTGACTTAAGTAGGCACAGCAGTTCTTAACCTGTGGTTGAGTTACTCCTTGGGGACCACAACACCGACAGAGGGGGGGTCCACAACTGCTTAGAAAATTAAATAATGTAAACAGGTTTATTAAGTGCACATAAAGAAGCAAAATGTAAAAGTGAACATATTAAAACATCCTGTAAATGTCAAGCAATGTGAATTTGTAGGCCAAAAATTAAGTTGGTATCCTCAGATCAATGGGATCAGTCCAAGTGCATCAAACAGAATATAGTATGAATAATGGGTGGTCTCAATTGAATTTAGAAAATGTTCCAACCTTCCATTAAATTTAAAATGTAGTTTTTTATATTTATGAATTAAATACAATGTTTATTCATTTTGTATGTATTTGAATGCTTATTTCTTTTATTTTGTTTATTTTTCTGTATTGTTTTATGGTTCACATCCTCAAAATTTCTTAGGCAATAATGGCTGTAATTATTATGTGAGGATCCTCGGATTCCATTAATGATTAAGTGGAAGTCCCCAGGTTCTAATAATGATTAAGTGTTGGGCCCCGGAGTTCCAGTAATGATTCAGTGGGGTGCACAGAAGTCAAAAGGTTGAGAATAACCTACTCATCAACTTACTCATGCAAAGGCAGAATGTCGAGTACCTACTTGAACCTGAACTGCAACAAGATAAAGTTAATCCCCATCAAAGCAACTCCAAACAAGACCAGATCCAGAAATGGCTCTCCGAAGTGAATGTTTAACCACTGTACAAGCCTTGGTACTCTACCACTTGAACCGTGGTAGTGCCTTGTTTGTCTACATTGCAAACTCTCTTCCGGCTCCACTGAAATGTGTCACGGGCTGAACTTGTAGAGAAAATATTTAACTCCTCTGTGCCCAGCCCTCATGAGCATCACTTGTTCAATGATATCAGTGCCCCATTTCTTCCCTGCTAGGTGTGTATTATATACTTGTTATTACTTACATCTATATTGAGGTTTCTGGTAAACAGTTGTCAGCTCACAAAGCACATATGATCGCCAATGCTCCCAGTGTCCCTTTTACAGTCTATAGAGATTTAAAGTCATTCTGATTACATTTCAGGGTAGGAAAGTAATTAGTACTTGTACTGTGGAATAGTAGGAGTGGTACTGGGACCATATCGCCAGGTCCTGCACCTGGCTATATTGAGCAGCAGCTGGAATATGTTATATAGCTTCTTGAGATGGGAACACACAGATTATTCTGGCCATTTATGAGATTTCAGGAGGCCCGGCTCTCTTCCATTCATAGTTATAATATTTGGCAAGCCATTCTTTCATCCTGAATACTCACAGTTGCTAATAATTGTTTTCAGATGTCAGACAGATTTTACCTAGGGGTTTTCCTCAAATTGTGTCTTCTTCCAACTGTTCTCTTTTCCTCATACTTGGAAACCTCATTCTTTTTTCTCCAGTGGCTCCAGGATTTGTGTAAGTACTATTCATCAGCCACTGCTAAGTTATGGGGGTATTTTCAAATTACAAAACTTTCATAATTGTTTAAATTGTTTTTATTGAGGTTTTGCATCAAAAAGCCAACATACAAACAGCAATGACTGCATGCGAAGTAGAATGATTCCAACAGTATGCATCAAGTCATAATGTGCCACATGTGGCAAGAAATAATGGAGGGAGTGAAGGCAGGATTAAACAAACCAGCCACTCAGCAGGGGTTGTAAGCTATAGATGTGGTGTCAGCCCCTGCGCAACATCTCCTTACTCAGCTGTCTCATAAATAGTCTCAGATCACTGTAAGAGCTAGGCAATAGGGCTCTGCGCTGGAGAGGGCGCCCCCAGATCCTGTTTAGCCCGATCAGCAGGCCACGGATTAGTGGCAGCATCACAGGTGCCCTCTTGTGTACCCAGGAATGTCACAAGGGGGGGGACTATATATCTTCGGGCCAGGAATGGACAGACATCAGCTCCCAGTAAGCGTTAAGCTGCTCTTTGCAGAAAGCAACATCCTGAAGCCACCTGTCCCTCCGGTGCACTGGGTGCCTACCCCAGTGAATTGCCACCCTATGCTTGACCAACAGCAGCAGAATTGCAGTCAGCTTGCACACCTCTGGTGGGACCTACTTAACATATCCAAGTAGAGCAAATCTTGGTGAGCGCTCAGGTGCATGCCCCATGGTTTTTGTAATCTCATTAAAGACTGCCGACCATTAGGTCTGTACTCCAGGGCAGCGCCATGCTAAATGCAAGAAGTCAGCACCAGGAGTAGAACAGCACGTGTAGCTTGCATCAGCCACCAGGCCCATCCTGTGCATTCTCTCAGGTGTGCGATGTATTCTCTGTTGGTATTTAAAATGGACTAAACGCAGTCTGTAGTTCAGGGAGAGAGCCCTGGATTCAGTGTAGCAGTACTTCCATTGCTTATCACTAACAGGTACGTTTAGGTCAGCGGACCTTGTTTGGTGGGCTGTGTGTGTGTGTGCGCAGAGCGGTGCAGTCTCCTGCATTTCAGCTTAGAGGCGCATGACAAGCCTGGGCAGGGACGGGTTCATAAGGGTCACCTCTAGCACACTGAACACGGGAGAGGCTCCAGAAAAATATCATAAATGGCTCTCAGAGCCGCACACAGCTGGTAACAGGTGAAAGTGTCCAAAAGCGAGATTGCAGGCTCCTGGAACACCTGCTACGGGGTGACAAAGATGCCTTTTGTGTACACTGCCCCAAAGGACACCGGTTGTAACTGACTAGCTAGCCGTGAGTGCCAACGTCTGTAGTTAAAGTGTGGCCAATTAACGGCACCGACTGGGCAAATAGATGACCCACTCGCACCCTCCATCTCAACTCACCCCACGCCCACACTCTGCATGCCACTGTGTCTGAGTCTGTGGTCGCCTGGAAGGGGGGCATAGGGCGCTCTGCAGCAGGCAAGGGACAGCATGATCATGTTCAGGCACTTGTGGGGTTGAAACTGTGGGTAGGAACCAGTAATCAGCCAATTTCGCTTGCAGACTAAAGAAATATAGGTCCATATCTGGGGCGTCCAGCCCACCCTGCTCAAATGGGAGTGTCAGTATTTCCCATGCCAACCGGGGTTGTTTACCTGGCCACGCTAATGTCATGAAGTGAGACCTAAGCCGCTTACGGAAGTACCCCGGCAAGGGGATTGGCAAATTAATTAACATAACCTAGAATTTAGGAATGACCACCATCATAGTGATGGCCAGTCTCCCACTGAAGGACAAATGGAACCTCATCCACCCCAGCATGCGATCCTCACAACACTTTTATAGTAGTGGTGTAGATGAATGGGTTCACTAGAGCTAGTGTTATTTACCAACTCAGGTTGTAATTGAATATGTACGGCTTTATCTTCAAAACCTTTTTGTCTTTCTGTACCTCACTGTAGTGTCTGAAATGTTTTGTGGATTAACACTTTTTACTAAAAAGTTTCAAGTGCACAAGATATCCCGCCTCCATTCACTGAGCAGCAGGGTGTTTTGGTTGGGAATGACCAACACTGCCCTCGGTACTCACTACATGTGAAACTCCCTCCCTGACTTTTATTTTGTCCCTGGCATCATGGTAATCGGCTGTGTTCACCGAGACCTACGCCTGTCCCTGGTAATGTAAATTCTGTGAACAGGAGGGGTGCACAACACTTGCCTTCATGTTGGACATTTGGCGCCTATCCATGCCTGGGTGTATCACATAAAGAGGTACAGAAGCGAACTGTGTTTTGTACATCAGTAATGTGACTAGACCTTAACTCTGTCACGGAGAGGCAAGCCTCCAGGTCTGGGCAGTCCTCCTTAAGTGTCTGAGTATCCCCACTCCTCTGATGTACACTGCAGCCTCAGTATGTGTGGCACCAGGACAGTGTAGGCTTCGTCATGCTAGACCTTGCCACTGAGGTTTTGAGAGTGGAAGAGGCTCTCGTAAAAATGTCCTCACAATCCCTCTCTGTAAACAACCGTCCCAAATGTATTTCCCTTCTTTGTTGTCCTAGCGATCTACTAATTCTCGCCATGGGTGCGAGAATTTAGTATAATTCTGAAACGGCTCCTTTATCTCCTTCTTATACTAATATCGGCCTTTGATGTTGGGTAGTAGACCTCAGAATATGAGGTTTGATCGAGGCATGCAACACCGAGTGTCTTATTTGAATGTATTGGAACCTTGCTGAGTCTGAAAGTCCAAATTCCTTTTAGTCACGCCAAAGGGGATACGCCATGTCTCATCAATGAACTCCCCTGCCCTTTGTAACATTTGATAACCATTCAGAGAATGATTCCGTGTCCATCTCCGGCCAATAATTGGCAATAGCAGAGATGAGCTGGAGGTCAAGCCCACGTCCAGAGATAACTTCTCAGACCGCTAAGGCTGTGCTGGTGCCAGAATGGCATATTTTTGTATTCTTGTTACTGTTGTTATTGCCTTCCATAAAATAAATAAAAGAGCATTTAAAAAAAAAAGTCCTAGAGACCAGACCGGAATAAAGACCATAACTGCGGTGTACTCTGTTGACCCATTGGACCTTTCACATATATGCCCCTGCTATGATCTGGTTAATGAAATGATTTTGCCTCAGTTTAATATTATTAAATTGCTCACTGGTCTCGTGGTACAGCATGCTCTATGGAAGGTTCTGGATTACATACTTTTGCTTCCACATTACGGAAATAGAGTGCTCTCTTGACGTGGCGTCTGTGTCTCATATAGAGCGCCTGAGCTAACTGGTCTCGCAGCTCAGCCCCTATCTGGGTAGGCAACCATATTTTGCAGTTGTGTGCTCCTCATCTTGCTGCAGCAGGGTCGGTGGTCTATTCCACAAGAAATCAGTGCTCATGCCCCTGATATACTGCCCCACCCCTGATATACTGCTCCCACCTCGACTTCCATCGCTCTTCTCAACTGATTATCAATTTCTTCTTAGATGGCTTCACGGCACTGCCGAGATCCTCGTAGATTTCCAGTTTACAACAGGGGACAACAGTTTGCTATCTGCATTCAATTCATGAGCATAATCGGGACGGTCTCCTGTTGGCACGTATTCTTCACGTGCTGTCCACTTCCATCGGCCTGTTTGTTGCAAGCAAATCATTTACATGTGCTGGTTTTGAGGCCATACTGCCAGACCTCATTCACTTACCTGAAAATGGCATCAGCAAAGGGTTTGTGGTGCTACAATCACCATCTTCCCAGCTTTCAGGAGCAGGCAGACTTGAATCAGAAAAACACATTTTTCAACACAATTCTGGCATTTTACTGGGAGATACCCCATTTTTACTCTTTTTTGTGCTTTCATCCTCCTTAAAGTTAGGGACAGAAATGGGTGTGAAACCAATGCTGGATCCCGAAGCTAAACATTTCTGAAAAGTAGAAAACATTCCGAATTCAGCAAGGGGTTATTTGTGTAGATCCTCCAAGGTTTTCCTACAGAAACAGCTAAAATAAAAAAAAATTGAAATTGAGGTAAATAAAAAGAGCCATTTCTGTCCACGTTTTCTTATATAACTGTTTCCATATGTGGCAGAAGTTTGAAAACAATATATTGTTACCTCTGCTGGACTCTTCTGGTTGTGGGGATATATAGGGCTTGTAGGTTCATCAAGAACCCTAGGTACCCAAAGCCAATAAAGGAGCTGCACCTTGCAAAGGGTTTTTATTGTATACCGGCTATACAGCAATTAATTTGGCAAATATAAAGAGTGAAAAATAGGTATCAAGGACACCTTAGTATTTCCAAAATAGGCACAAGATAAGGTGCTGAGAAGCAGTGATTATTTGCACATCTCTGAATTCCGGGGTCCCCAAACTAGCATGTGAATTACAGGGTATTTCTTAAATAGTCGTCTTTTTTATACACTGTCTTACATTTGGAAGAACAAAAATTTAGAGAAAAACAAGGGGCAATAACACTTGCTCTTCTATTCTATGTTCCCAGAAGTCTCCCAATAAAAATGGTACCTCACATGTGTGGGTAGGCCTAGTGCCCGCGACAGGAAACACAACATGGATACATCACATTTTTACATTGAAATCTAACGTGGTTTTTGGAAGGTGCCTAGCTGTTGATTTAGACTCCTAGCTCAGCCGGCACCTAGGGAAACCTACCAAACCTGTTCATTTTTGAAAACTAGACGCAAGGTTCCCCAGAATCCTTAGCAAACCTCAAAAGGTGGCAGAAAAATACTTTTCCCTCACATTTCGATGCTGCAAAGTTCTGGAATCTGAGGGGAGCCATAAACTTCCTTCTACCCAGCATTCCCCAACGTCTCCCAATAAAAATGGTACGTCACTTGTGTGGGTAGGCCTTGTGTCTGCGACAGGAAATGCCCCAAAACATTACCTGGACATTTCAAAATGATCAATTACAAAACTGCCTGTTTTTGCGGGGGGAGCAGAAGGGGACCGGCATTTTTGGTCCTGGACTCAGCAGCCATCTAGGGAAAGCTACCAAACCCAGACATTTCTGAAAACAAGACACCCGAGGGAGTCTAGGGAGGTATGACTTGTGTGGATCCCCTAGTGTTTTCTTACCCAGAATCCTCAGCAAACCTCAAATTTAGCTAACAAATCGCATTTTCCATACATTTCTGTGTGGGATCACTGCACCAGCACAAATTTCCTACCTCCTAATGTTCCCCTCAGTCTTCCGATAAAAATGATGCCTCACTTGTGTAGGTGGGCCAAGTGCCTGTGACAGGGAAGAGCCAAAAACATGTTGAAATTGAGAGGGAACCAAAGCGGGTCCAAAAAAGCAGTTTGAAAAAAACGTATTTAGGCTGACAAGTGGGGCAGAATTTTTATCGTCATAGATGTCCTGCAGATTACAGAAGGTTCCATCACAAAAATTTGGGGAAAATGTGTGAATTCAAGCAAAGTTAGAGGTTTGCAGGGCATTTTGCGTATAAAAAAAAAATGGTACGGGGTGCATGTAAAGCACACCACCCTGGACTCACCCAGATGTTTAGTTTTCAGGTGTGTCTATGTCTCGTCGATTTTTGTACATGGCAGCATTGCAAAGTCCAAAAAGTGCAGCCCTCACCATTCCAAGTGGGACAATTTTGAGAGTTAGCCAGGCTTTCATGGCCCAAATGTAAAACCAAAACCCCCAAAAATCAAATGTCCTCTAGTTTGCTGCTGGGTTAAGATCTTTTAGTGTGTGTGTGGGGGTGGGGGGTGGGGGAGGGAGCTGAAAGACTGTTACCCCTCCATTTGGTGTGGGGGCATAACCATGCCCATACTAGTTGATAGCAACCACCCCCTTTTTTTTTTTTTAATTCTCTGGCATCTAGTAGGCTATTTAAAATAGGCCTAAAATAAAATAGCCACCCAGGGGAGCGGTCCTTGCCTAAGGGGTCGCTCCCCTGGCATGAAATTGGCACACAAAAAAAACCCTGGTGTCTAGTGGTTTCCAACCCCCCTCCCTCTCCCCATCCCCACCCCACCACCGGGGACAGATTGGCTTAATAAAAATAGGCCGATATGCCCCCAAGGAGGGCAGAAATGGCCTAAAATAATTTATCCCCCCCACCAAGGGTCGCTCGCCACCTGTAAAAAATAAAAATAAAATAATCCCTGGTGCCTAGTGGCATCTGCCCCCCTTGTGGGTTGATCAGCCTAATTGAAATAGGCTGATCTGCCCCCGGCCTTAAATCAAATGCCCCCCAGGGGAGCAACCCTTGCCCATGGGATCGCTTCCCTTCATAGTTTACATACAAAAACAACAAAATCCCTGATGTCTAGTGGGCATTTCTGCAGCACGATCGCTTTACAGTCGTGCTGCAGAAATGCTCAGAGAGGCATGAAATGAAAGGAAAAGCCTTTTCTTTCCTTTCATGCCTCTCTAACTTCCCCAACTCCCCGATTGGAAGAGAAATGCAAGCATTTCCCTTCCGATTGCGCTGGAAGCAGAGCTTCCAGCGTAATTTGAGCAACCTCTGATGAGGTCAGAGCGTGATTGCGCGCTGATGTCATCAGATGTCATTGGAAGGGGTCAGGGGGTAAGTGTGGAAGGGGAAGCGATTCCCCTTCCATCCCTGCCCAGGGGAGGGAGGTGGGAGGCCCTTGGGGGGAGTGCTAGTACTTCACCTGAGGGCCGGTCCCAGGATGTAATGGTTATGTCCTTCGCGCCCCAGCGCTGTACCACCGGACGTAACCATTACATCCTTGGCGTCGAAGGGGTTAAAGAACATTCCGTAGTGAGACACTCCTCAGCGCTCCCTGTCTGTTTCTCCATTGTTTTAAGGGGTTTCAGCAGCTGTAGCGGTTTAATGGTAAAAACTCTTTTCCATCAGGGCTTGGAAATGTCCCACAGAAAAAGGGCTTCTCTAGCCTCTCCGCAGATAAATATAATGCAAGCCAGAGTCAAGGAGGATATATCAGGAAGAAATACGTACAATAAGGGAGCAAATCCAGCCGAATAAGTAGGGAGTATTCTAGAGGGAAGATACATCAAAGAGGAATAAGAAAGGTACAATAAGAATGGCCTAGAGTTAGGGGAAGAAAGGCATCAAGATTTGGCCAGAGGGGTGATGTATGACAGGAAGGCACCAACTAGTGAATGGATATGACACAAAAAGGCAAAGGGAAAAAAATCAACATTTGAACCACAAAAAAAAACAGAATAAATGAATCTCAATTAGTGAAATAATCTGTCCAAACATTAAAAAGACAATGCTACTACAATCAAAGAAATGCAGCAAAATTGACAATACACATTTAATAATTAATTATATTGAACCATCTGGCATAAACTCTCTCATTGCAATGCCTAATGCTCAGGCATTGTTTTCTGTCTTGGTTCCATTTATTACTCGACTTTTGCATGGCATCAGCAGTCAGCATCACTAGCTTATTTGACTATTGGCTGTGCACCAATAACCTGAATTCTGTTGTTGGAAAAGGCAAACAACATCTTTAGCTGCATTCAGCAGTTGGTTTTGTGTAAACGTAGTGATTGCTAGCCAGAACACCTAAATATGTCTTACTTTGAATTATAAACTTCACATATCATCAGCCATTGGGCCTCTTTGGCAAAGGACTTGGGTTTCTCGCTTATAACGGGTTAATTCACCTACTGGTAATTTGATCTGGCATCTTGCAGAAGATTCTTTACCTTAGAACATTCCTAGGCATCAGACTGGATCCGTAAGATTTTCAAGCAGTACCCCTCCATGCCATTAGGTGGTGCTGTTCCACTCTGAGTTGGCGTTGTCAGCTCCTGATGTGACATGCACAGTACCTAAATACTGTACGGTATCTAAATAGGAGCCACCTTGGCCCCCTGGCCTCAGTTCTTTCCCTTGCATACGAAATAGCGGAGATAACATCTGAGCTACCTCTCAGTCACCTTTTGACTGGTCTTTTTTGACATTTTGTCTAACTTTTTTGAGAATTTTCCCCTGGTGTGAGGTTATGTCACCTAAGAAACTGGCTGATTTCAAGCCATGTGGGTCCTGTTACAGGCAATTGTTGGTTACAGACCCGCACTTGGTGTGTTTGTGGTGCTTGGAGCGGGACCCCTACTTGAAGACCTATGAGGGCTGCCACGTAAGGCATCCCAAGGCACTAAGGAAGAGTGCTCCTCGCAGCTCAACACTTATCGACTCCACGTTGCCTGTGAACGCACAGAAGGTTCCAGGACTGTTCATGAAGCCATTCCTGGCAGCAGTGCTTAATTTGTAAATAAAGAGATGCCGGTGCTTAAAGCCCTTCTCTTAAACACGAAACTGCTGTAATTAAATCTGCCAGCACTGAATACGGAGGCAGCGTAATCCTGAAGCCATCTCGGGCCTCTTCAATCCATTTACAGCCACCCCTGCCCCTTCAGCTCATCCTGCAACTTTCTACTTTCTCCCTTTATGATGCTTTTTAGTTTTGTCTTCTGTCTTTACCATATGTGTCATTTGCTCGCAGCAAATGCTTGAGGCATAAGAATAAGCCCCGGCCCTCACAAATAAGTGCCGGTGCTCAGCACCGGAAACAACAAGCACTGCCCGGCAGTCATCGACCAAATCATTGGGGAACTCCTACAGATACAAGAAGCTGAAGAACTCTTCAACTTTGCCGTGTCCATCATAGTCTTCAGGTCACACACTGGAGCGTCAGCACTCAAGGCCCTGCAAATCGGCAAAACATAAACTGTGTCCCCGATTTCTCCCCAGTGACTCCTGCCCACATGAAGGAGTTCTATGAGTCCATGTGCCTCATATTTGGTTGCATTTTGGCCCCATGGGAGTGGCCCCTACTGGATCCACACTGGCAGGTTCATACTTGGTGCTAGCTGGGCCCCATTGATCCTTTCACAGACCCAGAGCACAGCCACAGGTGAGACCAAGACCTTCCTCGCCACCCACTCCAGGGCTGGCATCGCCAACAACCCTATGCTGCAGTGCCCCATTGTATTCCCAACTCATACACAGAGCCAGATGGCCGATATCTACCACACCACCGGATAGGGAATCCAAGAGGCTGGATAACATGTCATACACTCCCAGCCACCATGGCCAACATATTTCCCAGCCTTTTCATGGCCAAGGATGTGGGTCCTACAAACCATGTGGGACAGCTAGCCAGTGGTTGGGCCAATCCACCCACCCCACACCCGGCTTCCACTGCCTCCAATCCTCTTTAGTTTGCCCTCCGACCATCATGAACACCTAGTGTGATGCAGGATAAACCATCACCTGCTGCACTGATGGTCAGTGATATCTGTCTTCTGGGCCCTACAGATCATCCAAAGTGGCTACTCCCACCCCTTTGTAATTACCTCTCCACTCACTTACGATCGGCTGACAGAGGACCATCTCTCCTTGCCATCTCAAGAAGTGCAGGCTCTCTAGACAAGGGAATTGTAGAAATGGTGCCTGCATCAGAAGTGGGTTGTGGTTGATATTCCTGCTGCTTTCTGGTGCCAAAGAAGGATGGAGGACTTTATCCTATCCTAGATCTGTGCCTTCTCAGCCCCTTCTTTAAAGAGGAGAAGTTCAAAATGGTCACTCTAACCCATGTTCTGTCTGCCTGTGAGACTGGTTGGTGGTTTTGGAGTTGCACAATGCCTATTTCCACATTCCTGTCCTGCCTGCCCACAGACATTACCTGCAGTTCACGGTGGGCCAGACGTTGTGCTCCATTTCAGCCTTACCACCGCCCCTCAGGTGTTCACGGAAGTGATGGCGCTGGTTGAGGGTCATTTGTGGAGTCTGGGGTTTCCACTCTTCTCCAATCTTGGTATTGAAGGTGGGCTTGCCCCAGGCAGTGGTCTCCCCCCTTCAGACTATGGTGGACCTCTTGCATTCGTTGAGATTCACTATCAACATGCCGAATTCACACTTGGCGGCCTCTCAGGCACTCCCTTTCATCAGAGCCACCCTGGACTCAGTACAGTTTTGGGCCTATCCTCCCTTAGTGGCAAGCCCAGGATATTCAAGCTAGGATTCCAGTGCTTCTGCCTGTATCCTGTATTTTGGTGTAACTGACTCTGAAGCTGTTCAGCCTCATGGTTTCTTAATCCAGCTGGTTACTCATGCCCTCTGGCATATGTGGGGTCTGCAGTAGGTCTTGAAGTCCCAGTGGGTACAGCATTAGGGGAATCTTCCCCCACATGGGCAAGATCTTAGAGGGAACTTCAAAACATCTGCAGTGGTGACTAATAAACTGCAGTTGGGCCAGTGGCAGACCCCTTTCTCGCCCCCAGCCAGAACTGACTGTAGTGACAGACTTGTTTCTCCTAGGTTGGGACGGCCATCTTGGAAGGGTGGAGATCAGAGGACTCTGGTCTTCCACAAAGTCTGCGCTCCACATCAACCTGTTGGATGTTCGTTTGATTCACTAGGCGTTGAAAGCCTTTCTTCCTTCTATCAAGGGAAGACTGGTACAGGTGTTCACAGACAACACTACCGCCATGTGGTACTGCAACAAACAGGGTGGGGTGGGCCCTAGATCCTTTGTCAAGAGGCCCTGCGTCTCTGGACGTGGCTGGAACGTCAGGGTGTTTCATTGGTGGTTCAGCACCTGACGGGCTTTCTGATTGCCATAACGGACAAGTTCAATTGGAGATGCCTAGCGGATCACTAATGGCATCTCCATCCAGAGGGTGGTGCAAGGTCTCATTAGGCAGTGGGGAGAGCCATAGTTAGACCTGTTCACCACCACTGAGAATGTGCAATGTCATCAGTTAGTGCACTGGAGTTTTCAAGGCGACTTGCACTGGAAGACTCTTCATCTTGAGTGGAGCTCTGGCCTCCAGTATGCCTTACCATCAGTACCACTCCTGCCCAAAGTTCTCAAGAATAATTGGATGGACTGAGCTCAAGTCATTCTAATGGCTCAGGATTGGTCACCAAGAGTCTGGAATTCCAAGCTGCTGAGCATGGCCATTGGGCTTCCAGTCAGGCTGCCTGTTTGAGAGGAACTTCAGTTGCAGACACAGGGGAGGGTCCTGCACCTAAAGTTGCGTACCCTCCAACCTCATGCATGGAGATTGGGCAGCAACAGTTGACCGCTTTCGACCTTCCTCCCAAAGTCTGCAATGTTATTCTGGCAGCAAGGCATCCCTTAACCATGGTGATATAAGCTTATCATTGGGACAGGTTTGTGTCATGGTGTGCTTCCTACAACATTGATCCCCTTTCTGTCCCTTTATCCAGGGGTCGACTTTGTGCTTTGTCTTTGGCCCAGCAGGGCTCTGTTCTGAAGACAGTTAAAGGTTATCACTCTGCCGTATCAGCTTTTTTTGTGGTTGCTGGACCAACCTTCTCTTGTTAAATCAAAAGTTGCGGCTAGATTTCTTAAAGGCCTGCAGCATATGTTTCCCCCACACCATTAATCATGCCATAGTGAAACCTCAACCTAGTCCTTACTTTTCTCATGTGTGCACCATTTGAGCTTCTACATAATTGCCCTCTTAGGTGCTTGACAATAAAAACTGCCTTTTTAGTGGCTACAACATCAGCCTGGAGGGGCACCAAATTGCAGGTACATTCTGCACCCCTTCTTATAACAACCTTCTACCCAGACAAGCTGGTTCTCTGGATACGTGCCTCCTTCCTTCCGAAGGTTGTGACTCCCTTCCATGTAGGCCAGAACATCACCTTGCCTACCTTCTTAGCTGTGCCTCATCCCACCTAAGAGGAAGAGAGACTCCAACGTCTGGACCCAAAAAGAGCTTTGTTGTTCCACCCTGCCTGTACAAAAGAAGAAGGGGTGCAGAAAAATACCATCTTGCGATGGATCGTTCTATACATTAAAATCTGCTACCATTGGCAAGAAGCATCCCCCTGAGGGCCTGCGATCTCTCTCTAGCAGAGCCAAGGGTGTGACCACTATGTTAGCACGCAGCGTCCCAGTCCTGGACATCTGTTAGGCAGCAATATGGGCATTCCTGCACATATTCACCGAGCTCTACTGCCTGGACATTTAGGTCTGTCGTGATGGACAAATCACCTGTTTGGTCCTGCAGAATATTCTAATGTAATTGGGTCTCAGTCCTAACTCCCGGGAGGCATTGCTTGGGTATAAATTCTAAGGAAGGAATCTGTGCCTAGAAGTCCCTATCAGATGAACAAATTACTTACCTTCATTAACACCATATCTGGTAGAAACTCTACCTAGCCACAGATTCCTTACCGACCCTCCCGTCCTTCCCGCTCTGCAAACCGATTACCCGTTAAGGGACATTTTTCTCAGGGCCTTAACTTGTTTCACCACTGTTCAATTCTCATAATAGCTCTACACTCCTGGTGTGGAAAGTCACAAAAGTAACTGATGTCAGCACCCCAAAGTGACACCTATTTACCACGCTCCTCACTTCCGGCTTGGATGACGTGGAGCTGAAAGAGGCCACCTATCAGTGCGAAGAGGTACTGCTCGGAAATCTTCTGGATCTATTCTGATGCCCGGTGATATTCTAAGGTATAGATTCTGCGGCTAGATAGCCTCTGCTAAATAAGGCATTACTGAAGGTAACTTGTTCCATGAGTCTGTCGAGTACACAGATGTACTCGGTTAGTAAGATTTCATGTATTTTTCTCTTGTACTTTCAGTTCACTACAGCACTAGCAGGTTTGTTTTTTCTGCAATACTTTTTGGTCTGGCCTAAAGACAGCTTTAAATGTTTCAGCAGCTCTTGTAACATAAAAATGAAAAAGAATGAATACATATATGCACACACTTTTTCCACTATTGGTTTGTTCAACTGGCCTGTATTCTACTCTGCCAATGGTCTTTTGTATTACAGATATATGTATATATATATATATATATATATATTTATATATATATATATGTTTGGTGGCATGTGTAGCTGCAGATACACATACTGTGCATTATCCTGCCATCTTGTGTTGGGCTCGGAGTGTTAAAAGTTGTTTTTCTTTGAAGAAGTCTTTTCGAGTCACGAGAACGAGTGACTCCTCCCTTTTGGCTCTATTGCGCATGGGCGTTGACGCCATCTTAGATTGTTTTCTTTCCGCCATTGGGTTCGGACGTGTTCCTCTTCGCTCCATATTTCGAACCGGGAAAGTTAGCTAAATTATCGAAAATTCGACTGTATTGTTATCGTTCGATACCGGGTTATTGTTATTGTATCGCACCGACATCAAGAGCGCTCCGGCGGCCCTTTGGGGCTTCCGTTCTTCACCGAGGCCTGGTCGGCCCGACCACACCTGTCATCGAAGACTAATGGACCGGACCCCTTTCCGCTTCTGTCCTAAGTGTCATTCGAAGTATCCCTATACAGACCAGCACCTCGTCTGTAATCTGTGTTTACCACCTGAACACGGGGAGGATACTTGCGAGGCTTGTCGAGCGTTTCGATCAAAAAAGACCCTAAGAGATCGACGAGCAAGAAGGCTGCAAATGGCGTCGACACCGAGAGAGCAACTGAACGTCGGAGAAGAGGAAAGCATTTCCATCCAGGGATAGGACTTGGACAAATCCGAAAGGGAGCGAACCTCGACGGTGAAGCGAACAGTAAGTAAACCTGCCCCTTCCAAAACTCACACAAAGATATTTAAGGCAAAGGGGACGCCACCGCCAACAGGCCATGGCTTAACCCATTGAAAAGAAGGTGACCAAACATCGGCACTGAAAAAGGCCAGGGATTTTCCGAAGACTTCCGACTCCGGTCGAGATTCCGGCACGGAATGCACTTGACACTGAGAGTTCGACTCACCCAAAGTGAGAAAAATATCTTCGGAACTGAAAAAGACTATATCTGAAACCTCTGTACCGAAAAAAGTGGCTTCTGAGCCGAAAAGAAGCTCTTACACAGAAGAGCAAGGACTTTCCAGCCAAATGAAGGAAAGACATAGATTTGAGCAGGAATTAAGTATGGAAGAACTGGACCATACACAAAGGAGGTTACATATCCAGAAAGAGACTGGAAAAATACAAACTCTACCTCCAATCAAATCTAAAAGGAAACTTGCATTTCAGGAGACAGAAATGTAGCCTAAGGCAAAGGTGGTTAGAGACAATCACCACCACCAAGGTTTTCACCACAACCATCCCCACCGCACTCACCACAACTGTCACCAGTGGGAACACCTCCAGTGCAGTCACCCACACATACAGGGATGACACAGGATGATGCTGATGCATGGGACTTATATGATGCACCAGTATCGGATAACAGTCCGGACTGTTATCCAACTAAGCCGTCACCTCCAGAAGACAGTACTGCATATACGCAGGTACTATCCAGGGCAGCTACGTTCCACAACGTAGCTATGCATTCCGAGCCAATAGAGGATGATTTCCTGTTTAACACCTTAGCATCCACCCACGCTTCCTATCAGAGTCTGCAAATGCTCCTGTGTATGCTCAAACACACAAAACAAGTATTCCAGGAGCCAGTTAAAGGAAGGGCTATCACGCCTAGGGTTGAGAAGAAGTACAAGCCTCCCCCAACAGATCCTGTGTTCATAACACAACAACTTACACCGGACTCAGTGGTTGTAGGAGCAGCAAGAAAGAGAGCAAACTCTCAATCGTCAGGAGACGCTCCACTGCCTGACAAAGAGAGCAGGAAGTTTGACGCAGCAGGCAAACGAGTGGCAGCACAAGCAGCCAATCAATTGCGATTGCTAATTCGCAAGCCCTACTTGCTCGCTACGACAGGGCACACTGGGACGAGATGCAACACATCATACAGCACTTGCCCAAAGAACACCAGAAACTTGCCCACCAGGTTGTGGAAGAAGGACAGGCCATATCCAACAACCAGATAAGGTCCGCACTAGACTCGGCAGACACGGCAGCACGAATGGTCATCACGGCGGTAACCATTCGCAGGCATGCATGGTTAAGAAGCTCTGGATTCAAGCCAGAGATCCAACAAGCTGTGTTGAACATGCCATTTAACCAGAAACAATTGTTTGGGCCGGAAGTTGACACAGCAATTGAAAAGTTAAAGAAAGACATAGGCAGGGCCAAAGCCATGGGCGCGCTCTACTCCCCACAAGTCAAAGGGACCTTTAGGAAACCACAATTCAGAGGAGGTTTTCGACAGCAAACATCAGAGCCTTCCACCTCTCAAACCAGACCCACCTATCGGGCACAATATCAAAGGGGAGGGTTTCGTGGTTCCTATAGAGGACAATTCCCAAGGGGAAAGTTCCAGGCAACCAAACCAAGCCAGACCAAACAGTGACTTCAATGTCACAAAACCCCAACACTTCTCACCAGTGAGGGGGAGGCTAACTGCATATTATCAAAACTGGACACATATTACCACAGACGCATGGGTCCTATCAATTATCCAACATGGTTATTGCATAGAATTCACAAAATTCCCACCAGATGTATCACCAAGAACACACAATCTGTCCAAACAACACTTAGACCTATTACAAATAGAAGTCCAAGCACTATTACAAAAACAAGCAATGGAGCTAGTACCCAAGCATCAGAAAGGAACAGGCGTCTACTCACTATATTTCCTAATTCTAAAAAAGGACAAAACGTTAAGACCTATCTTAGATCTCAGAACACTGAATCTCTTCATCAAATCAGACCACTTCCACATGGTAACACTTCAAGATGTAGTTCCCTTACTAGAAAAGGAGGACTACATGTCTACATTAGATCTCAAGGATGCGTATTTCCACATACCCATCCATCCTTCTCACAGAAAATACTTAAGATTTGTAATGCAAGGCGTACACTATAAATTCAAAGTGCTACAGTTCGGGATAACAACGGCCCCAAGAGTATTCACAAAATGCCTAGCAGTAGTAGCCACTCACATAAGGAAACAGTACATGCACGTATTCCCATATTTGGACGACTGGCTAATAAAAACCAACACTCAACAACAGCGTCTTCTTCACACGCAATACGTCATAGAAACTCTACACAAACTAGGTTTCTCTATAAATTACCATAGATCAAATCTGCAACCATCCCAAATACAACAATACTTGGGAGCAAGACTCAACACACAAAGAGCAATTGCCACTCCAAGTCCACAAAGGGTCCAAGCGTTCCAAACTGTAACATCAAGCATACAGTCAAACCAACACTACCCAGTAAGGTTTGTAATGAAACTTCTAGGCATTATGTCTTCATGCATATCCATTGTCCTGAATGCAAGGTTACACATGAGGCCCTTGCAACAGTGCCTAGCAAAACAATGAATACAAGCACAGGGTCAACTTCAAGATCTAGTGCTGATAGACCGCCAAACACACTTCTCGCTTCAATGGTGGAACCCTATCAATTTAAACAGAGGGCGGCCCTTCTAAGACCCAGTGCCTCAAGCTGTTATCACAACAGATGCTTCCATGATAGGGTGGGGAGCACACCTCAACAAGCACAGCATACAGGGCCAATGGGACAATCAGCAAAAACAACTTCACATAAATCATTTGGAACTGCTAGCGATGTTTCTAGCATTAAAAGCATTTCAACCACTAGTAGCCCACAAACACATCCTTGTCAAAACCGACAACATGACAACAATGTATTATCTCAACAAACAAGGGGGGACACACTCGTCACAGCTGTGTCTCTTAGCACAAAGGATTTGACATTGGGCAATTCGCAATCACATTCGCCTGATAGCACAATACATACCAGGCATTCAGAATCAGTTAGCCGACAATCTCAGTCGAGACCACCAGCAAACTCACGAATGGGAAATTCATCCCCAGATCCTACAGGATCACTTACGCCACTGTGGAACACCAAACATAGACCTATTTGCAACAAAAGAAAACGCAAAATGCCAAAACTTTGCGTCAAGGTACCCACACCCTCAATCCAAGGGCAATGCACTATGGATGAGTTGGTCAGGGATATTTGCTTACGCTTTTCCCCCTCTCCCACTTATTCCTTATCTGGTCAACAAACTAAGTAATAACAAACTCAAAATAATTCTCATAGCACCAACCTGGGCTCGCCAACCGTGGTACACAACACTGTTGGACTTATCTGTAGTACCCCACATCAAACTACCAAACATACCAGAACTGTTAACACAACACAAACAACAGATCAGACACCCGAATCCAGCATCGCCCAATCTAGCAATCTGGCTCCTGAAGTCTTAAAATTCAGACATTTAAATCTTATACAAGAGTGTATGGAGGTCATTAAACAAGCAAGAAAACCAACAACAAGGCATTGTTACGCAAACAAATGGAAAAGATTTGTTTGCTACTGCCAAACTAACCAGATCCAACCACTACATGCCTACACAAAGGACATTGTAAGCTACTTGTTACACTTACAAAAGTCTAATCTAGCATTCTCTTCCATTAAAATACATCTCACTGCAATATCTGCCTATCTGCAGATAACACATACAACATCGCTTTTTAGAATCCCAGTCATTAAAGCATTTATGGAGGGACTAAAAAGAATCATACCCCCAAGGAAACCACCAGTACCTTCGTGGAACCTTAATATTGTATTAACACGACTCATGGGCCCACCATTCGAACCCATGCATTCTTGTGAAATGCAATATCTGACTTGGAAAGTTACCTTTCTAATAGCTATCACATCACTTAGAAGAGTAAGTGAGATACAAGCATGTACTATTCAAGAACCCTTTATACAAATACATAAACATAAAGTGGTTCTCCGTACAAATTCGAAATTCTTACCAAAAGTCATATCACCATTCCACCTAAACCAAACTGTGGAACTCCCAGTCTTCTTTCTGCATCCAGACTCAGTAGCCGAAAGAGCATTACATACATTAGACATAAAAAGTGCACTAATGTATTACATTGACAGAACAAAACAATTTTGTAAAACAAAACAATTGTTTGTAGCCTTCCAAAAACCTCATGCAGGTAATCCTATGTCCAAACAAGGCATCGCCAGATGGATAGTTAAATGTATTCAAACTTGCTATATTAAAGCAAAAAGAGATTTACAAATTATACCAAGAGCACATTCCACTAGGAAACAAGGCGCCACAATGGCTTTTCCTGGGAATATACCTATGACTGAAATTTGTAAGGCAGCCACATGGTCTACGCCTCATACATTTACTAAGCATTACTGTGTAGATGTTTTATCAACGCAACAAGCCACAGTAGGACAGGCTATATTAAGAACATTATTTCAGACAACTTCAACTCCTACAGGCAAAACCACCGCTTTTTGGGGAGATTACTGCTTGTTAGTCCCTGCACAGCATGTGTATCTGCAGCTACACATGCCACCGAACGGAAAATGTCACTTACCCAGTGTACATCTGTTCATGGCATGAGACGCTGCAGATTCACATGCGCCCTCCCACCTCCCCAGTAGCCTGTAGCCGTTCTTAGTTGAATGAAAATTGTTAATATGTAAATAAATATTATTTTTGATACACATTAAGTACATACATAACTACTCCATTTCATAGGCACCTCTAGTATACTCACAACTCCTACCTCACCCTCTGCGGGGAAAACAATCTAAGATGGAGTCGACGCCCATGCGCAATGGAGCCGAAAGGGAGGAGTCACTCGGTCTCGTGACTCGAAAAGACTTCTTCGAAGAAAAACAACTTGTAACACTCAGAGCCCAACCCTAGATGGCAGGATAATGCACAGCATGGGAATCTCCAGCTTCTCATGCCACGAACAGATGTACACTTGGTAAGTGACATTTTCCATATCTCCTATTGGTGATTGCCACTAGGTGGTTATAGTTAGGACCTAGTGTCTATATAAAAAGCATTTTTTTTTTACTTGCCTACATCTTTGCCGTTGCTTGACAAATCTTCACAAAACTTTCCAAAACAATTTTCCATTCAAGTCAGCTGCTGTCTGGAAAGTCTTGGGGGGAGAGAAAAAAGGGGGGTCCCAAAACACTTTTTCCCCATTCATTTTTCCATTGGAAACATTGAACAGCAATAGTGGCGAAACTGCTGGATATATTTACACCAAATTTGGCAGAAAGGTAGGTCCAGAAAGTGAACTTTTGTTTTTTTTGGTGTAAATCCATTCAGTTGTTTTTTAGAAATTAAGGGGAAAACAAATGTATATATGTGTATGCAAAGGATTCACAACCCCTCCTGATCTTGTGCTGAGATTCAATTGGCCGTCAACACTTCAGCCAGGAAGTGTTGGCAGCCATCTTGGGACTCAGCAGCCGAGTCCCAGAAACAAATGTAAAAAAAAAAAAAAAAAAGGGGGTGAGGGTACAGACACCCTTACACCTTAGCTATGGTGGTGGAGTCCTAGAGGGAGTACCCCCAGGGATAAAAAGCATTTTTAATTTTTTTTGGCAGAAGTCAGGGTGGATCTGCTGAAAAAAAAAGAAAAATGAAGCACAGGCTCCTGCGCTACACCTTTTTAAGCCCCGGGGTGGGCCAAGACCCAGGGGCGTTTATATCATAATACAGGGAGGGCATCTGACCTCCTGCTGCTGCCCCTGGGGACCACCACCTCCCCGTTAATTTTATTATATATGGTGGGGGGGCTGCACGCCCCCTGCTGCCTCGGGGACCACCACCTGCCCGGGCGTGTGTACAAATATTATGCTGGCGGCCGCATGGCCACCCACCTCTCCAGGGACCACCACCTCCCTGGGGAAAATAGTTGAATAAAGAAAGGGAGTCCATTTTGGGCCCCCCAAACCTTGAGGACCACCACCTCCCCAAAGCTATGCCTTGAGGAACCACTGGTGGCTCTGGGGACCGCTACGGCCGGCTCCTGCTATGTCCCATGGTGCCTACTCCCAGGACATAGCTGTTTGCTCTGACTTGGTGGGAGCTTTGGCATCTCCTGCCAAGTCACAGCAAACACTCTGCTCCAATGAAGGAAGAGCTGTCAAACAGCTCTCCCTTCATCAGAGCATAGGTTTCGGCTGTCTCCGTGCCTGCAAAGATGACAGCTGCAGCAAAGTTACAGCAAACATTCTGCTTTTTGACAGTGGAACCTGTCAAACAGGTCCTGCTGTCAAAAAGCGGAGTTTTCATATGTTCCCTGCATGCAGATAAAGACGTAGAGTAGTGGATAAAGTCACAGACCTCCACACTTGCGAATTGAGGGTTCGACTCCAGGTGTATCTGGAGTCCTTAACCTCCTTTAACCCTTTGAGTGCCATGGATGAGCTGATTTCGCCCTTGGGTATGGTTGTTGTGTGCTTAGGACGAGACCAGTTCGTCCTTCACCCGGCCCACGGGCAGGAGCGCTTGCTCCCCCGTGGACCTCCCACCCCCTCCCCTGTGCAGGGTTGGAAGGGGAATTGCTTCCCCTTCCACCCCCGACCCACCTCTCCCAGTGACATTTGATGACGTCAGAGGTTCCCCCTTCACGCTGGAAGCTCATCTTACAGTGCGATCGGAAGAGAAATACTTGAATTTCTTGCATTTCTCTTCTGATCAGGGGTGGGGATGGGCAGAGAGACATGAAACAAAAGGAAAGGAAAGGCCTTTCCTTTTCTTTCATGTCTTTCTGAGCATTCTCCCCACTCGTCACCAGGGAGTTTTTTTTTTTTATGAACAATGAAGGGGAGCAACCCTTTGGGCAAGGATCGCTCCCCTGGGGGGATTTTTTTTATTAGGCCTTTTCTGCCCCCCCCCCCCGAGATCATTTTTTAAAAACTTTTTTCTACACGTGGGGAGCATACCCTTAGGGTCGCTCTCCTGGTGGGGATAGTTTTTAGGTCATTTCTGCCCCCCTTGGGGGCAGATTGGCCTATTTTCATTAGGCGGATCTGCCCCAAGGGGGGCAGAAATCAGTAGGCACTAGGGGTTGTTTTTATTTTTTATTTTTTTACAGATGAGGCGCAACTTTTGGCAAGGGTAACTCCCTTAGGAGTAAAATTCATTTTAAGCCATTTCTGCCCCCATTGGGGGGGAGATCGGCCTATTTCTATTAGACCGATCTGCCTCCAGGGGGGGCAGAAACCACTTAGACACTGTGGATTGGTGTGTGTGTGTTTTGTTTGATGGGGCAGCCCCTTGAGCAAGGGTTGCTCCACATGGGGGCACATTACTGTTGGCCATTTCTGCCCCCCCCCCCCAGGGGCAGATCAGCCTATTTTTGTATGGCCCATCTGCCCCAAGGGGGGGGGGGGCAGAAAGCCCACCTGATAGCAGGGAAGAACTTTAAAAAAAAAAAAGAGGGTGACAAATAAATGGGAACAAAGATGTTCTGCCCACTGGTGGGCAGATTGGGCAATTACCCACGGATCCACTTCCCCTGGTGAGCATAAAGCCTAGTAGATGCCAGGGAATAAAAAAACAAAATAGTGGGGTGGTGGCTTTCAACCAGTATGGGTATGGTTATGCCCCTACCCCAACTGAAGGGGGTAACTATTTCAGCTCTTCCCCCTCCTCCCCCCCCCCCTCCCCCCCGGACACTACAAGATCTTATCCCAATGGCAAGCAAGAGGACATTTGATTATTTTGGGGTTTGGTTTTACATTTGGGCCTGGAGAGCTTGTCTAACTCTCAAAATCACCCTACTTGCATTGGTGAGGACTGCACTTTTTGGACTTTGGAACGCTGCCATGTAGAAAAAACTACGAGACCTAGAGATAGCTGAAAACTAAACACCTGGGTGAGACCAGGGTGGTGTGCTTCACATGTATCCTGCACCATTTTCTTACCCACAATCCCCTGCAAACCTCCAGATTTGAAATCACACATTTTCCCCACAGTCTGCAGGAATGCACAAAATTCCTACCACCCAGCATTGTTGCATCTATACCGATAAAAGTTCTCCCCATTTATCAGCTTAAAAATGTTTTTTCCAAACTGCCCTTTTGGACCAGCTTTGGTTCCCCCTCCATTTCAACATGTTTTTGTCTCTTACCTGTCAATGGCACTTGGCCCACCTACACAAGTGAGGTATCATTTTTATCGGGAGACTGAGGGGAACATTGGGTAGTAGGAAATTTGTGCTGGTGCGGTGATCCCACACAGAAATGTGGGGAAAATGTGTTTTTTTTTAATAGCTAAATTTGACATTTGCTGGGGATTCTGGGTGAGAAAAAACTGGGGGATCCACACAAGTCACACCTCCTTAGACTCCCTCGGTTGTCTAGTTATCAGAAATGTCTGGGTTTGATAGGTTTCCCTAGATGGCTGCTGAGCCCAAGACTAAAACCGCTGGTGCACCCCCCACACAAACACAAAAACAAGTAGTTTGTATTTGATAATTTTGATGTGTGCACGTAGTGTTTTGGGGCATTTCCTGTCACGGGCACTAGGACTACCCACACAAGTGAGATACCATTTTTATCAGGAGATGTGGGGGAATGCTAGGTAGGAGGAATGTTGTGGCTCCCCTCAGATTCCAGAACTTTGCAGCACCAAAATGTGAGGAAAAAGTGTTTTTCAGACAAATTTTGAAGTTTGCTAAGGGTTCTGGGTAACAGAGCCTGGTGAGAGCGCTACAAGTTATCCCATCCTGGGTTCCCCCAAGCGTCTAGTTTTCAGTAATGTCCAGGTGTGCTAGGTTTTCCTAGGTGTCGGATGAGCTGGAGGCCAAAATACACAGCTAGACACTTTCTAAAATACACATCAGATTTCAATGTAAAAATGTGATGTGTCCATGTTGCGTTTCCTGTTGCGGGCATTAGGCCTACCCACACAAGTGAGGCACCATTTGTATCGGGAGACTTCGGGGAACACAGAATAGAAGAACAAGTGTTATTGCCCCTTGTCTTTCTCTACATCTTTTCCTTCCAAATGTAAGACAGTGTGTAAAAAAAAATGGTTCTATTTGAGAAATGCCCTGTAATTCACATGCTAGTATGGGGACCCCAGCTTTCAGAGATGTGCAAATAACCACTGCTTCTCAACACCTTATCTTGTGCCCACTTTGGAAATACAAAGGTTACCTTGATACCTATTATGCACTCTTTATGTTTCACCAAATGAATTGCTGTATACCCTGTATACAATGAAAACCCATTGTAAGGTGCAGTTTCTTTATTGGCTCTGGGTACTTTAGGTTCTTGATGAACCTACAAACCCTATATATCCCTGCAACCAGAAGAGTCCAGCAGACGTAACAGTATTTTGCTTTCAAACATCTGCCATAACTGCAAAAAGTTGTAGAAGAAAACGTGGACAGAAATGGCTCTTTTATTTCACCTCAATTTCAATATTTTTTTATTTTAGCTGTTACTTTCTGTAGGAAAACCTTGATGGATCTACACAAATAACCCCTTGTTGAATCCAGAATTTTGTCTACTTTTCAGAAATGTTTAGCTGTCCGGAATCCATCATTGGTTTCCTACCCATTTCTGTCACTAACTGGAAGGAGGCTGAAAGCACAAAAACGAGTAAAAATGGGGTATGTCCCAGTAAAAGTCCAAAATTGTGTAGAAAAATGTGTTTTTCTGATTCAAGTCTGCCTGTTCCTGACAGCTGGGAAGATGGTGATTTTAGCACCACAAACCCTTTGTTGGTGCCATTTTTAGGGAAAGAAAGCTTGGTGCCATTTTCAGGGGAAAAAACACAAGCTTTCTTCTGCAGCCCTTTTTCCCATTTGTTGTTTTTAATTTTTTTTATCTTTGCTGTATTTTGGCTAATTTCTTGGTCTCCTCCAGTGGAACCCACAAACTCTGGGTAACTCTAGAATTCCTAGGATGTTGGGGAAAAAAGGACGCAAATTTGGGGTGGATAGCTTATGTGGACAAACAGTTATGAGGGCCTAGGCGCGAAATGCCCCATATAGGCAAAAAAAGGCTCAGTACCTGAGGGGAAAAGGCGTGGCACCGAAGGGGTTAATTTTTTCCAATTGTAAATGTTTAAGGCTCATACTGAAAGGTGTTCTTATTATTTTTAAATGACGAATACAATTTTCTTTTCAAATTGTGCAGAAATATCTCATTCTAAGTATATCAGACCTCAAAGTCTAAAAACTCTCCCTCTCACTCTTTTGCGCTCTTTCAATCTTTCTCCCACTCAGACCCTCATGCACCCACTCACAGATCTACTCACACACTCATGCACCCACTCACAGATCCCCTGAAACCCTTGCGCACACACACAGTCCTAGTCAGTCACTCACACGCCCACTCGCAGCCCCACTCAGACCCTCATGCACCCTCTCACAAACCCACTCAGGCACTCACAGACTCACTCAGACTCTCACACACCCACTCACAGACCCACTAACACCCTCATGCACCCACTTACTGTGTCCAACGGCTGTTTCGGCCAAGTGCGGTGGTGGATGGATTAACATATAGTAATGAAAATTGCTATACGTTAAAAGAACCATTGAAATTCAATGAGAATAACAAAGGTTACAGGGACGTTATAGTCAGGAATTAGAATTTTTTTTAAAACATAGAAATTCACCTAAAAGTTAGGCTCACGTTTTAAACATACCAAACCAAAGAAATTCACCAGTTAGAGTTATCTCATATAACTGTAACTCGTGTCCTAAGGTAACTATATATTACTCATGCCCTGCCATGCACTGCTGATTACCCCACAAATTACGGCATTAATGACATCTTTGATAACATCAATGTGCTATATGCAGTAAAATGTTTGACAAAAATACTGTGCATGGCAGGGGCCCAAGTTATAGTTGCCTTAGGGCATGAGTTATAGTTACTTGAGATAACTCTATCTAGTGAATTTCTGTGTTTGGGTACGTTTAAAATGTGAGCCTAACTATAATGTTCCTGTAACCTTTGGTTTTTTAAATGAATATATATATATATATATATATATGTTTTATAGATTTTATGCCGCAACAAAACAATATGAGTCAGACGTAAACACACGCTTCAGCACAATATTAACGTCAACAGTTGTGTGCCAAATTCCTTTTAGCTGTCTGGAGGCCAATGGGGATAAGAATTCAGGGAAGTCTAGGACCACCCAAATGATCCATAATGCCAGGGTCATTAGTCTGTGGTCTAAGACCACCACCTCCCCCTGCATGTCACCCACTCTGTGGCATTGGTCTTCCACCCGGGATCACTGCCATTTCATGTAAAATTATGTACTAGGGAAGGAACTGCTTCTTGGCCAGTTAGGAGTTTTTGCTTTCCCCATTTCCCATATACATGAACAATTATAATACTAGTAAAGTGTTAGAAATTGGGTTTCTGGTTGACAGAGGTATGTACCCCGATCAAGCAGGAACCACAACCCTAGTCAGGGTGTCAGGCAAACCCTAAGCCCTCTGGTAGCTTAGCACATAGCAGTCAGGCGTAACTGACTGGCAGTGTGTAAAGTATTTGTGCAACACTTCAAACAGTAAAATCAGTGTAAACACCACACAAAAAGATACCACACCTGGTTAGAAAAATATAACTTAATTTGATAAATAAAGTAAGAGCAAAACAAAAATCCCAAAAGTAGGACTTCAGTTATGATTTTTTAAAGATTCATCTGTAAATAACGCTTAGAAGCAGTAAGCGCAATTGGGTATATCAGGTCACACCAGACCGGGACAAAGTCTGCGATGGAGCGTGGGATGGGCTACAGGGGCCCGGTTAGACTTGTTGAACAATAGTACCTTAATACTGATTCCGAAGTGCTGCATTGGTTCCGAACCCTGCAGTAGAGTATATGCGTCAAAATTCTCCACACAGGAGTGGGGATGCACCAGTTCCGAGATGCAGCAAAGTTCAGGTGGAGTGTTGTAGAGAGGATGTAGCGCAGCGGTCAGAGCAACTGCCTCAGGATTTGGGTTACTGAGTTCGAGCCTCAGCGCAGCACCCTATGATTCTGAGGAAATTACTTAATCTCCACGTGCCCATGGACAGCGTCTAGATACCATCATGGGTGATAAGCCACGCTATTTAAATCTACACATTACAGGTGCAAGTTGCTAGTGTGTTAACGTCAAAGATCCAGTCACCAGCTCTAGCAATGAAAAGACCAGGGTCGAGGATGTGTTGTGTAGTCGAGGCGATGCATTGGTTCCGATGAGCGCTGGGGCTGCAAAAGAGACTTTTGGCATCAAGGCTACCATTGACAGAAGGCAAGGACTTTCTGCCAGGAAAAGCTTTGCAGTAGCAGTTCTAAAGGCGATGTACTGGTTCTCTTCTACACATCAGCCCCGAGGCGGCGAGTCTGCTCCTGCAGCAGAGGACACATCAGTTCCACTGGAGCAAACCGCTTAGGCTCACTTCCAAGGGTCCAGGATTGAGGGGCACCACTTAGCAGAACAGACTCACAGTTGGCAGAATACAGGTGCAGGACCAGGGTGGTAGGGATTCTTTTATTTCCCTGAAACTTCGGATCAGGAGGCCAATCAGCTAGCCCTTGGAGTTATTCTGGGTTCAAGCGATGCAGGTCCAGTCCTTCTCACCCAGGCAAGGAAACAGCAGGCAGTAAGGCAGCAAGACAAAAGTCCTGCAAAGCATCATCCCAACAGAGTGACAGTCCGTCAGCAGCAGAGCAGTCCTTCTTCCTGGCTGAATGTTCACATGCCCAGAAGTGTACTGCTGAGATGGTGGTGTCACGAACTCCAGTACTTGTACACTGTTTGGCCTTTGAAATCGAGGAGACTTCAAAGACAGGTTTGGAAGAGCACAGTGGTCCTGCCTTTCCTGCCCTGGCTCCAGGCTCAATTCAGGGAGTTGTGCAGGCCTTTGTGTGAGGACAGGACAGAGCTGATTCAGGTGTGAGGCTGTGGACAGCTGCTCTCGCCTATCCTGCCAGGATGACCCACAAGTCACACCTCAGCTCCCATTGTGTGTGGATATTTAGGGGGAATACACAAAGCCCAGCTGTCACCCACCCCAAGTAAGTGATCAGAGACTGGCAGCAGGCACCAAATGGCTAAGGCAAGAAAATTACAACTTTCCATAAGTGGCATTTTTAGAATTGCAATTTTAAATCTGACTTCATCATTAAGTTGTGATTTTAAATTGTGATTCCAGAGACACCAAACTCAAAAGGTTTTTCTCTTCCAGATTGTGATTTACACCAATAAGATATAATAACGTAATCCCAGTATTATCCTATAGGCAAGGCCACTGGAATTGTGCGATGCTGCAGCAGCTGTGATTTTCGCATAGTTGTAGATTTGCCACATAATCCATCATCTGCCGCATAATCTGTTGATTTTAACAGGCCTAATAAGCCAATGCTTAAAAGCGCATCAGACCAAGAAGGTTCCAAACCTGCAGCAGCGTCCTCTACAAAATGCTGCGACAAACAAACGAAAATTGAAGATAGAACAAAAACACGGGGTGGATCTCCACAAACAAAGCCCACTGGAAGCGTTATAACTTGAATAACTGTGATACATTAAAACAGCCTGAAGGTGTCTGTATACTGGTACTTGTCCTTCTCGTTTTCTTCAGGATAGACCAGACAAACACTTTGATAGAGAAGGTTGGTCTGAGCACAGGCATGAAGAGTATGTGAAACCCAAAATGTACTCAGAACACTAATATCTATGATATACTGATATCATAAATGCCCACTTCAATAAGTAGAAAAGAAACTGTAAACTAGCACTGTAAACTAGCACTTAGAAGACATAAGCGCCAATCAGGGATATCTATTGTTATATCCCTATTGTTTTCAATGGAGCTCCCAAAATTCCAATGTTGTCACTACTGTTAATTGTTGAAGCTACTATTGCTTAATCTCTGTACTTGCTATAATATACACCAAAATGATTTTTTTACAGAAGCTCTTTTTTCTGAACACCTTCCACGGATTTACTTACTGAAATACGTCCCTGCTCCCCCTTCGCATTCCCTAACATGGGTGTCCATTGGTTTTGGCCTTTGATTGTGTGCCATCCGGATCCATTCAAGAGTGAAGTTTAACATCTGGCGTTTACTTATGGTGGTTTCAGTCTTTCTTATTGAGGAAACATATGAATGATATTACAAATGCTGTGAGAGAATGCTCAACGGAAAATTATAGATGAAAAGACTGTATTCACAAAGAAACGTCTGCTGGCTATTATGGATGCAATAAATGGACTTGCAAACCTATTGAAATGTAAATCCATGCACCATTTTCATGATTTTTTTATTGTACAATGTTTCCTATGGCCAATAAAACATCCCTGTGCCAGTAATTTTGTGTAAACATTAATTTCCTTGGACTGCCTTCTCGTTTTCATGAATTATTTACACTATTTCTTGACACGAACATAACTATTCTTAAATGTTTGGTTAGTTATGTGTAACTTTGTTTCTAGGGACCTGAGCATAATTAGCTAAGAATAGCAAGCACACATTTATTACATCAGGAGAGATAGTGTTTGGCCTAATGCTTTATTGATCGAGCATGGATATTGGAATAGATTTTGTTTAATTTATTTCATTATTCTCAGCTTGAGCTACAGAACGAATCAAACTCATTTTCTCATAATGCAGCTTTCAATACCCGAAGTGATACTTCAATGAAACACCATAAACACCTAATTTAATAGTAATAAAAAAAGCTACTTACATACGTTTTTTTAATCCCTAGCACATTCCCGTTTATTATATCTTTGGCTCCCCTCACCTTTTGGTGAAGATTCCTTAACATAGTAGAGCTGCTTTTTCAGTAAATGTGAGAATGCAGTCTGTAAATTACTGCACATTGACTTTACTCCGTCCTGGTGGTCTTGTGGTCAGCTTTATTGCAGAGCCACTGTGCCCAAGATTTGTCGATGAGAATGTTGCTGCTGCTTTTATAGCAGTAATAAGCAAGAATCGGAATGATAATGGATTTACATTGGCGTGCTTATTTTTTTATCCATCACATGCACAGCATTTTGCCAGCCAGAAAGCAAATGTGTCCAGATACTTTATAGCTGTTGTTCACTTCTATGCATGGGTTTAAATTTAAAAAAGTACAGTGGTATACTGCTCATCTGTACGGTTTTCTTATATAATCTGCTTTTTTTTGCTTAACAGATGGTGCCTGAAAAACTATCACTAACAGAACTTTGGCTCTTAAATGTTGCTAAGAGGAATTGTAGATTTTGCCAATGGATTGATTAGCACCCCCGTCGTGTGAAAATGGGTTGGAGCTGAAGCAGTGTAAAGTTGAACAATACCGAAAAGACTTTGTAGATGTTCCTAAAAACTGAAGCAAATTATTTTTTCATCTGAAAGGAACGATCATAATGTAGTCAATAAAACCACAGTGACCTATTATTTATTTGCTGCCTCCTTATTATTTTAAGTTTATTCTGCTGAAACCAACAGGCAATTTATTGCTCACGTTTAGCATGCAAAGCTTGTCGGATCATCTCTACAGATCATTATAAATTTCGGCCATAGGTTGTGTTGTCATACTGTGTGTGTGTGTGTGTGTGTGTGTGTTTTACCTGAATTTACGTAGCTATTGGACTGTGTTCTGTACCAGCTATGATATATTTTAGACGATTGATGATGTTATTAGTCACTATTTCATCAAATTTGCCATTTTTGAAAAGAATTCCCATATTGCTATAACATTTATTTATGTGTGAGAAAAAGAAGATGGCTACTCTTTTTGGACGTTCGGGTTTTGTCCTTTACGCTCTCGATTCAGAATACGTTGCATTTGATTGGTTTAGGTGACAGCTATCAATCACTGATACTATATTTGCTCTTTCTAACTGTGTCTTTCACAAAACTCACAGGGCTTCTCGCTAATACTGTTAATGTATTTGCTTTTCTTGTGTATCAAATGTGTTGATTCCTTTGTCGACCTATAAATACAAAATATTGATTGGACTGACATGGTGACAAAGAAGCACGCAACCTTGTTTCTACCTTGTATTATAGAAATTGCTTAAGAATCACGCAATTCAATTTTTACTAGCCAACTACTCCAAACAGATTCTAAAGTGCTCCCTTTCTGATTTTTAACTGTCTCAGTAATAATGTCTCTTCATGAGATGTGCCATTTACAACAAAAAAATATTTGTTGTAACATATGTTATTTTATTTCTGTGTGTACTCCCCAAACCAAAGTAGCATCCTAATATGGGAACAAACAAACACTTCAGAAAATCCCAACTATACTATATACCTGACATTTACTGGGTAGACGTAGTGAATATATGAACCGTCGAGGGCGAAGTAACAAAATAAAAAATAAAAACAAGAATAACGATTTGTAACATATGGGAAGCAAAACATCTAAACCATATTAGAGAAAGATAAAATCTGTTTCATGTTTTATTTTCAAATTTGACATTTTGGAGTGCACTTAAAAATTATGCTATAACAGATTTATAAGAACAGGAGACCTATCCCTTGGTGCTGGAGTGTTGCAAATTTGTTGGAGATGTGGGATTTAATCATTCACTTTGTATAGAAAATGTCATTTGCGCAGAGTAGTTGTGGCCTTAAGTGTTTTCCTAAACCAGATGGATGAAACGTTTGCAAATTATAAAACAGTTGCTGATCTTTTGCAAATTCCTAAACAATATTTCCAAATATTTGTAGTGCATTGCAAAAACTAAAGGTTTCAAGTTGCATTGCACACTTGAGTAAACGTAAATCAGGGGTTGCATAGCATCTGCGTAACAATTAGCATTTTGTGAAACAGCCAAACATCTTGAAAATTGGTGCTTATACGGAGAGTACCTGCAAGGCGGAACAAACCATGGAAGAAGCTTACAATAACAGCCCCATATGCGATGATGTCAAAGACGGGCTCATCAGCTGTTTAGTGTGGCAGTAAACAGCAATAATATCAGGAAGTTGGCCTCACTTTTCAACAGCATGAAATATGAGGTTGGGAGTTTAAGGTAGAGTATACATGTTCTCCATGACGTAGTACAATAATAAATACAAGTCAAAGAGTTTTTGCAAAAGTTTATAACATGGATTAATTCATGTGTGTCTGTCTGGTGTTGTCTTTTCAAAAAAGCCTAAGCCCTAAAATCACTCTTCTGGAGAGATGACATATTTTATATATTGCCTGTATTTACTTGCACAATACCTTTGTGAATTGTTGTTTGTTTGATGCTTTCTTGTGCTGGATGCTCGACTGCAATGTTTTCGAAGTCGGTCATGTTAATAACTTTTGCCTTTAACCTCCACCAGTGGGCTCTGTGTTACAGATTTGATATTCTGTGGCCACATGATCTAAATTCACGAGGTTCTGCTTGCGACGTTCATGCAGTGTGAAGACAAATCAGGACAACAGTCAATTTGCTGCTTTGAAATAAGTGGACATTGCAGATAACTGATCCCTGATTCTGCATTGTGTTTGTTGCTTGAAATATGTTAAAGTTTAATTTTGTGTACCTGTTTTACGATTCGGTTTGCGATTTGTCAACATTCATCATTTTGCACTATTAGATAACTAGTGTTTGCATGTTGCTTGTATTATGTTGCAATCCTCCTTCTTCTAGGAATGGAGACATGCCAGTGGAGACATTTGGGCTTGTAATATTATTTTTAAAGAGAGCGTCATACAACACTTTAACTGTTTCTAAGCTCCTTAAAGAACAGTATTACTCAGTTCATTTATTCTACAATTACCGATCTCAAAAGGAAGCAAGACCGGCTCAGTCCTACTGAGATTCACACGCATGATCTGTAGATCACTGTACACTGTGGAAACCTTATGTGCTATCACCCCACAAGCTTAAGCACCAGGCCTGATCGGGCATTTTGATGGATGGAAGAATGCTTTTTGAAAGTAAGGAACTATTCCATGGAAGAGCCATTGCCCATGTGTGTCATCTTGATTCGTCTTCCTGTCCCCCTCAGTATGTTATGACATTGCCACTAGGATTGTGTATTACAATTCCTCGTCCTCAGTATCATGCTAAACATTGCTTGTGACCTTAGATGGTTGCTTTTGATCAAGGGGCTGCTAACAGCTGTTTAGAGGAAGAGGTTGCTGTTGGTGGTAAAAGTTCAGCCAGATGTCTTGTGTCATCTGAAGACACATTGTAGCATCTCCTTCACCTAATGCTAATCTATTTCCGGTTCAGCCTTTGTCTTCCGGTCAGTGCTAGAAATGGTTCCTCGGAAAGAAGGAAAATAAAAATGAGCAGCACACAGAAGCCCTTTTCTCCCAGGTCCATATCTATCCTATATCCCATCAGGAGATCCAGGCAGCATGAAAGCAATATTACATCATGCACGCAAATGTACATTTTATAAAAGCAAGTAATGAAGAAGGAAATACAAGTCTCACAACAATTTAATCTAGGACCTTATGCTGGGTTTGCTTCATTTTTGCTGCTGCTTATGAGAAGAACTTCACAACTCCATCGACTCAAAACATGCATCTCTTTCATTCAAAATCGAATGCCTAGTGCCTACCTTAAACTCAGTCCAACCAAAACAAAATTCCTCTTGTTCAACAATGGTAACAATCACAACTTTAAGCTAGGCTGTAAGAAATGAAGTTAGATGGGGTCATCCTCCGACGAGCACTACAAGTTAAATCACTTAGTTTCGCTCTTCACACCCACCTCTGCTTCCAAGAACACTTTGGCACAGAAGCCAAGACCACCCTACCTCCAAAGAGCGAGGTCAGACCAATAAACCAAGCCTTAGCTCTCATTTAGATGGTTGTGTCTCCCTGCTCTGCAGTTTCCTTCACACTTCCTCTCAAATATATTCTGTTTACTGCATAATGTCTGATAAAAGGCCTACAGAGGTTTCAGAGTATCACTCCAAACCTGATGTTTCTAAACTGGTTCCTGTCAATGCCATATCATATTCAAAATAAGCTGCATCACATACAAGGCCACCAGAATCAGCTCCACCCCATACCTGGCTGATATATTAACTATTTCAGTTGGACAGTATCACACCAGAATCCAAGACTTCACCAAACTAGAAACAAAAAACTGTAGAAAAGAGATATCCAGTACAGACCTTCTCAATCTGTATTCCGAGCATGTGGAACAGCATTCCCATCAACATCAGAACTGCCCCACACCTGAAATTCAGAAGGAAGCCGACAAATAATTCATCACAGAACACTGCATTTCCACACAATCGCTTGCTCCTCATGTGTACATCCTGCTTCACTGTAGCCAATCCTGAGTCAAAATTTAGGGCTTGCATCTTTGTTTGCCCTCTGTTGCTCTCTGAATAGGTTATTGATATTCAAATATTACATAACACCATCAACACTACAGTTCTATTCAATGACTCTCTTTGGGAACTCCTTGTGGTATATTAATGATCAGTGTGAAATTTAAAACTCTCATTGACATGCACCGGAGTGCAGGACTTTTTCAGAGTGTAATCTAATGGCATCAGAAATCATGAGTCTCTTTCCTGTTTGACAGGGTGTCAATAGACTGCCTAGTGATTTATGCTACTTAACATATTACCATGTCACGTACAAATAAGACACTCAATTAAGGTTTATGATTAATTAGATTATGTTTCATTACAGAAGTGGAAGATGCCGAAATTCTGTGACCCTGTTAAACTAACAGAGTATTCTCCAACCCAAAGGAAAGTTGGAGATTGCCTCAGCAAATACATCCTAGCCAGCAGTGATATCTACAATTCAATCATAATATTAAAACAGTACAACAATACATTCAAGCCCAGTACTTTTGTCCCCTATTCAGAGATAGTGAATGTAGACATCAGCTGCAACCCAACGTAAGGGGAAAACATCCCTGACCTTCCTTTCTATGCTTCTGACGTCACAGCATGGGAAAAGACCTTAAACATTCCACATCTTTCCCATGTAGTATATTTGATTCTTTTAAACCAGACAACTCATAGTTTCCTCATCAAAAGCACACAATACATTGCTTATTTAAACATCAGTAATGGAAATATAATGATACAAGCAAACAAAGTTAGTCTATGGCGTTCATTTATAGGTTCAGCAGGCTAAAAGCAATCATTAGATTGCTCTTCTCTCTTGCTACCAAAAACTCCTAGCAGCTCTTTTTTCAGATGATAAACCTGCAACTAGCTCAAGTCCCTCACAGGCGATACCATTTTCTCTGGTTTTTCAACAGTGCCTCCCCACATTCTTATCCTACAATATGCCTGCAAATATTGTACGTCACTGAGACATGACCTAATGACTATTCAGTACTTTGCATTTAACTACAATATCCTTACTAAGAGACGGGGACTGGCTGAGGTTAGTGGGATTGCCTTGGCCTACTATAACTCACTCTCTCTTAAGAAGGTACACAGTCCACGATTCCTCATTCAGTCGTGATGATAATAACCATGGCTGTCATAAGTCTTGCCCCCTTATTTTTCTGTGTTGTACCTAACAAGCCATCTAACAAATGCATCATTACTATCCCACCTGATCTCAACCTGCCTCTACATACACTTGCTATCTCGAAACCGGCCTTTATGTCTAGCAGTATGAGTACCTTGGCCTACCACTCTCCCAGTCAGCATAGCCCAACATCCTTGAAGATAGAGGCACTCTTCACTTTCCCCAAATAAATGAATAAACACACTCTTGAGGCCATAGCCCTGATGGCATTCTTCCTCGTATCTAAATTGATTTCATAATTTCAAAAATCTCCTTTGGGCTGACCTTTTTATAGACTACACACACTAAAAAAGCGAAGTACTCACCCGACTTTCTTCTCCTCACTTCAAGAAGAAATGCGAACAGAATACAACCTAAAAGATTAACTCAGCTAATCTTAGACACACATGATCCCCTTCTGGAGGCAACGGCCAGCATTTTAGTATGTCTACAGTGGTAAGTACACACCACTGCTGAATACCTGGCTACACTGAGTAAGCTGAGCCCCTTGAAGAATGACCATCGGTGTCAACTGAAAACACTGAACCAGCACATGAACCAAGTTAAACCACCACCCTGTCATGGTCATTCCAAACATCACATTCCAGAGTAAGATATTAAAAAAATGAAAAACTGACCTATCTACTTAATTGGGGCTTAGAAATAGTCCAAAGATCTGTTCTGCCTGTTCAGTGAGATGAGTACAACAGCACAGCCTCACTCTACCCTCGCAAAATCGCTGCAACAAACGTTTTTTCAGCAACAAAACGGACACCTTAGTAGCCCTCCGGTTATTATAATAACATTGGCTTCCTTTAAATAAACCCCCTGACCATGGGGCCTGCACAATGCTAGAGTTATTACCCTGGGTCTCTCATCAATACATCCGTCTTGATGCAGAGTTATTTCACAAACCCTCAAACACACAATTTCCCATGTGTTGTCTAGGCACTAGAAATCTGCAAGCTGTCCTCCAACCTGGATTCAACTGGGTTATAAAGGGACTTTTGTTCCACTTTTATTCAACTTTGAGGCACTAGACTGTACTTTTAAACATCAAGGACTGCGTTAAACCCTGTGCCTTGATTCTATTCAATTAGTACCAGCAGGTACTCCTTAACAAATTGGTTTCATCGGCAGAAACAATAAAAACAGTTTTTTTTGCTTTACCTGATTCCAAAAAAATAAATCATCATGAAAATAAAATTACACCAATTAGTCTTTCACACTATCAACATTATATTTGTAATAGTAATTGTATTTATATAGTGCTTATTACCCCTGACGAGGCACTTTTTAGCGAGTAGCATGCTACTCTGGAACCCAAATAAGGATTAGTGGTGGATTAGTACCAGAAAATGAGTTAATTTAACCAATGAACATGCAAGTTTGTTAGTTGGATTGAATAGGATAATGGTGGGATAGAAGAGTGAAGAAGCTATTATTATTTGGGAGATCATAGTACTAAAATGAGTTTTTGGATGAGTAAAAGGAGAGATGGAGGAGGGAATAATTTAGAAAGGGTATTTGGGAGATCATAGTAGTAAAACGAGGTTTGGAGTGATCCAAGGAGGGATAGATGTGAGTAAAGTCTAGAAAGGGTTATTTTGGAGATTCTAGTAGTAGAACGAGGTTTGGGATAAGTGGAGGGAGAGGATTTATTGAGAGGTGTGGGGCGAGACATAGAGTACTGCATTGGAGAGAGTCAAAGTGTTTTTTCTTGTACAGTAGAAGTAAAGTGATAACTATATAAATACATAAGTACATAGAGAAGGAGGGTCACAGGTATAAGGAAGATAATATATTGACATTTGTTGTATTTTATATACTTAGACTTTCAAGTGTTGGTGTACTTTAAGCTAATTTATATAAATATATATTTTTAATTTATAAATTCCTCAATATTTCAATAGTGAAGCACATATAGATGACATTGTTCTAATATTTACAATTTGTAAAACACAAATAAACATACCCATAATTGTCTAATCAAATAACTTATATGAAAACTATTCAGTGACCTGTATACATGTTAATATAACCATAAGTAATTAATACATTTGTTAAGCAGACCTAAAGAGAATATATATATATATATATATATATATATATATATATATATATATATATATGTTAAAAAACCAAAATTATGATACAGATCTGTACAAAATCCCAGATGTAGATACATACATATAATCAAATTATAAATGTGTATATACAGAGGGATATACTGTACATTGGTGTTTGGTGGTTATAGAGGAAAGAGCCAACTCTTGAGTAGTCTTCTGAAGATAAGATAGTTATCCACAGATTTGATGTCTGCCAGTAATAAATTCCATAGTTTGGCTGCTTGAACAGAGAAAGGTTTACCACCTATACATTGGGCCTGTGGCTTTATATGTATCAGTACTCTGGCAGCAAAGTTCTGAATCTGTTGAAGTCTTTTCATAGTTGATATTTGGAGATCCTCAAGGCTCATCTCTGTTGCCAGTGTTACTGAATGCATATATGGCTTTCTCACGATACCATGCACACCTTCTTAAGTGCCTACCATATATATGCTTATGGCATTTAGTGCCAACAAAAGCATAAGGTAAAGCCTTTTAGAGGTTTATCTTTGGATTCAGAAAATCTGTCTATACCTGACTGAAAAGAAAACAGAAATCCTGCTCTTGGGTCCTGTTAATCTAGCTCAGACTCATGACTTCACAAGAGTCTCTAGCCTCTTCTTTTTTCCAACAATGTTTTGAACCTGGAATTGCTATTTGATAGAGATGCTCCTTTTATCATACATGCTATCTCTAAACAAGTATTTAACCACTTAGGTCTTGATTAGAAGCCTCTAACACTCCTTTAGCTCACTCAGAAAATCATCCTAAGCCTTGCTTTAGTAATTTGCTTATTACATTTCTGCAACAGCATCTAAACTGGTCTGCCTATCAAATTACTCTCAATATAACAGGGTTCAGAACTCTTTTTTTGAGAACTACAATCCCCAAGTGCACTGCACGGCGGCAGAGGTCAGTTTGTGCACCAGTCAGGCACTTCAAATTACTGGCTCTTCTCTCTCCTGGTGCTTTTCGAGGAGGTGGGGGCAGGACTAAAAGCCCCAAGTGCACCACAAGGAGGCAGGGTCTGTTTGCCCGCAGTCAGGTGCTTCAAATTTCTGCTGTGCAGGATACACCTGAGCGGAGACTGGGCCAATCTTCCCCTGTTATCTGTCATCAACCGTACCCTACCCACCCCCCCTTTGGTCTTCACCTTTGTCTTATAGGCTCTGCTTAAGTATGGTGAGCATAATTATGCTTAAGTGGTGTCTTCTCTAGTTGTTTTCTTCTGTCTGAGTGTGTTATCTTTTAATATCTGACCCGTTCCCCATTAAGGCATCCAAGGGCATATACAATTCAGCATGGCCAAGCGCAAACTCCACTGGGATAAAGACTCTGCCAATAAGCCATTTCAGGGCACTAGCTTAGACTCTCTTTTAGCCCATACTGTGGGTGTTATTACTAAAGAAATTGACCTTGCAATTATCTTTAGATGCTGGAGAGGGGCCTTACTCCCCACCATCAACTCTACAAGACCTGCACCCTCGTCCTGTGCTGACAGAGGTGGCCACTTTTCCCCAGTTTACTGTCTGTTGATCAGGAGTGCTTAAGAGAGAATGAAGTGCATGAAATTTCAAATACTATGGTCCACGTGCCCCAGCTAAAAGAAAGCGTAATTAGCTTTTTTAGTGTCTGTAGTCTGTGTGCCTTCCATACAGATGTTAATGCAGGTGTCAAATATGGCTTGGGAGGGGAACGTATGGACTCTTTTGACCTTCCTCGGGGGGGTTAGACAATGATGTGTTCTAGCACCTATCCTATTTTTATTATATATTAACAACCTAAATTATTTTGTGGTAGCTAATGGGAAGTGCATGCCCCAGGTGAAATCGATACTTGCGCCACCTCTATTATATGCTGAGGACGCAGTTCTTCTTTCTCGTATGCCAAATGAGCTTAAGTGTCTGGTAGACTTATTTGTTGAGTTCATGAACGACTTGGAGCTGGACACAAACATCTCTAAAACACTATATGGCCTTTGGGAGGCAGATCAGTAAATCTAGACCCATGACTATCAAGAGGAAGGCGATTTCCAGAGTGGCTGCCTTTCCATATTTAGTGGTCACCTTTGACCAACATAATACCTGGGTTTCCTGTCTTGCAAATAGTTGTCCATGTTTTAAGCAAGCCTGTGGATCCCTTTTTAGGTTTGCATCTATGGTTGTCAGTAAACCTATCCCGATTTGTTGCAAAATTATAGAATTAAATGCCTCCCTTTATTGTTATATGGTGCTGCTATTTGGGGGCATCATAACTGTCTGAGTATTCGGCGGGAGCAGAACCAGTTGTGCGGGAGACTTTTAGGTCTGGGACCTTACCAGCTTGAGTTTTGTATTTTTGCATTATGAGCTCGATCTGGATCATGTTGAAGGTTTTGCCAAAATTGCTCTGTTGCTTCTGTAGTTTGCAGTGTGGAGAATACTGCCACTAATAGGGATGTGATTGAGGATTGTCCTTGGTGTGAGTATGGCCACAAAACTCTGTTTCTTAGTCACATTAGGTGTGTAGCCAAGTCTTTGGGTCGCCCTGAATTGTTCTCTGCTCCTTGTTTGTTAAATAAGGGTGTTAGGAAGTTGATCAAGGAATGTGTAAGGGAGAGCAGAGAAAATGTGGCTCTGAAGAAACCTGCTTAAAGAACCCTTCTTTTGTTGAAAACTACTGCTGGAACTGAACCCTATCTCCTCTTAGAAATCCCTGGAAAATATCTTTCCTCACGAAGTTTCACCTGGGTACAATTCAATCACATCTTTGGTTTTCTCCAGGACAATATGATGTAAATTCTATTGAGCTTTGTCCTTGTGACAGTAGTTCTTCTCAGTCCTTGGAACACTTGGTTCTGTTGTGTAGGTTTTGTGACACACCACATCAAAGGTTTCTGCTGCCTATTCTCAAGTCCAGGGTCTTTTATCAATATAGACCAGACATTCTTCAACTGCAATTGTTAGGTGATCATGTAGTGTCCTATGCAGTTTGTTCCTTTTTGAGAAGCACTCTGTTTTGGAACAAAGTTGTGAATTCTTAAATCGTTAACAGTTTTTTCAGCTTGAGGTTTAATATTATGGATGATTTTCTTCTTATGATCGTATATGTCTTTGTATGACATCCTTTGTATTTTTATTGAACATTGAGTATGCTGTTGTATTATGATGTTTTGTATTCTTTTATGATGGTATATATTATATTCAAAATAAACATTCTCATCCATCAACCAGGGTAGAGATTAAGCAGCCTGATTGGCTTGAAATGACATGGTCATATTACACAAGAACTGAAGTTCCTCCATTGGCTCACACTAAAGGAAAGATCAAACTTACAGGCCTTTGCCTTGTGTACGAAAGCAGAATGGGCACTCATCACACTACTTTGCCAAATCCTTTTGTCCGGAACCTTCCACCAGAAATCGAAATGTACTGACTATTCACCCAACTAGGTGTAACAGATTTCTCTATTATCACTTCACACACAGAGTTTCTCCCTCTGTAACACCTTACCATAAGCTAGTTCACTAATTGTCCACTGTATCCTGATCATCCATCTGGTCAGATGCCTAGGACCTGTCATGGCTTCCCTATTCTAAGCTCTGCGGTACTTTGTTCTTTGAACTGCAATGCTTTTTCACTATTTTGTGAATGTATGTGGTTGAAAGTGATCACCAGCAGTTTCCATCCTTCCACTGGCTGATTGCCTGGTTCATCTATTTCCACTGTAAGATTTCTCGTACATGTAGTCTCACATCAGAGTATGCAAAGGCTACTGCTGATACAATTTACTGTACCCCCAAATAAATAAATGCAAGAAATCGTTGGTGCATGCCAATGTTGCATATAACTGAAGCGGGTCCTAGAGGCACATGCTGAATGTCCTCTACCAAGGATAAAACTCACATTCAGTGCCCCATACTCTGCGAACCCTTTGAGAGAACTCTCACGTATGTCCCACATCAGGAATAGCTGCGTTGATAGTTGCTTGATTTAGCAGTCAATACAAATCCATCGGTCAGTTGTCGATCAATAACAGGCCTGCTCTTTTGTAAAAAAAATAAAATTGTCTTTCCAAAGTTTGTGCAACATTCTGTTCAACTTTAATTTAGTTTCATATCCTCACAGATACAATCTAAGGCTTAGAGCCTAGTCCTTTCTTCTTTTACCCTCAAGCTTGACCTTAACAAGACAATTCTAGGAGCACAATAAAATGTATAGTAGTAAAAAAGTCTGTAGGTTACACAAACCCATCATGCAAAATATGTAGAATGAAGCACCACAGTTTGCAGTTATCACCCAGCAAATAGATCAATATCCCTCTTTTAAAAGATGTATTGTTGACATATACTTCCTTGCTATTGGGAGATTCTGAGATCTTCAACTTGACCAATTATTCAACATTGTTATTGTTAACTTGGTCTCTGCTAACAAAAAGTCTACCTATTCAGTAATTTGCTTTATTCTTCTTCAATGCATGGCGTTGCTTTTATTACTTTCAAATCCTAAGCAATTGTGTACAGATTCATTCATTCCTGCTGTTTGTCAGTCATCTGTGTAAATACTAATAAGTGTGTAGTCCAAACCAGACTTTAACATGTCAATTACGGCATTGCTGAAATTATTATTCATTTTATAATCTAGAAACGTTTTATAGATACACAAAATTAGGGGTGAATGACACTTATTCTGATCTTAATTGAAATTGGGCCCAGTTTGAGTCTCATGACACACTGATAAATGAGGAACATTTCCACAGATTTTCTATCATACAGAACCATATCGGGCTCATTTCCATTCCCGATTACCTCCTCCTTTGAAAAAGTGTTAATAGAGTGGGAGTGGGTGTGGTTTTGCTGCAGGTAAGGGGGTGTGAGTGTAGAGTGCAGCTGATGGCAAGTCAGACACTGGGTTGGTTGATGGGAGCATGTCATGCTTCCTTGGTAAGGTTGATGAGGGTCCATTAGGGACAAGGCTCTGCCTCCACCCACAACCCCGGTCCTGAACCCTCAATCTGTTTTACTGGGCTCAATGGCTACGGGAATCACAGGCCTTTTGTGATCAGATGGAGCAGAATCCCTCCCTGGGACTTGTAATTCTGCAGTAAGTTGTGAGAACAATAAACTGACCCCATAATCAAATCTAAAACCTGTTGTAGTCACATATGTTTCCCTCCTAAGGTCAGCTTGATTATCGTTACGACACTTTGGTATGAACCTTATCTACTGAATTAATCTGCTGGCTCAGTGGCATCCTCAAAAGAGACTACATCTGAAAAGTATGTCCTCAAGTAGCTTGGGCCTAAAGTTGCATCTGCTTCTGTACATTGTAATGGTTGTACCTCTTCCTTCCTCTGCCCAACGCCTTTTTGAATCCCTAGAACCAGGTCAGCTGTTTTGCCACCACCCGAAATTGTAAACATGTTGTTTTCCATTGAGCATTTGTATTATTTTTGTCTATCCAATACGGTGATGGCGCATCATTGATCTGCGTAGATTATTCAGTCCATCCTTCAGATAGCCTCAGTTCCCAGTAAGCGCTGTAGTAGTTTTTGCATCCACCTAATCTGTGGGACCTATGTCCTTAGTGCTGCAAGCACAGCTGGGAACACTTTTGCTCAGTTTGTTTTAACCCCTTCGCTGCCAGGCCTTTTCCCCCCTCCTGTGCCGGGCCTTTTTTTGCCTATTTGGGGCAGTTCGCGCTTAGGCCCTCATAACTTTTTGTCCACATAAGCTAACCAAGCCAAATTTGCGTCCTTTTTTTCCAACATCCTAGGGATTCTAGAGGTACCCAGACTTTGTGGGTTCCCTTGAAGGAGGCCAAGAAATTGGCCAAAATACAGTGAAAATTTCGTTTTTTTCAAAAAAATTGGAAAAAGTGGCTGCAGAAGAAGGCTTGTGGTTTTTCCCCTGAAAATGGCATCAACAAAGGGTTTGCGGTGCTAAACTCAGCAGCTTCCCAGCTTTCAGGAACAGGCAGACTTGAATCAGAAAACCCAATTTTTCAACACAATTTTGGCATTTTACTGGGGCATACCCCATTTGTGCAATTTTTTGTGCTTTCAGCCTCCTTCCAGTCAGTGACAGGAATGGTCATGAAACCAATGCTGGATCCCAGAAACCTAAACATTTCTGAAAAGTAGACAAAATTCTGAATTCAGCAAGGGGTCATTTGTGTAGATCCTACAAGGGTTTCCTACAGAAAATAACAGCTGAAAAAGAAAAATATTGAAATTGAGGTGAAAAAACCATCAATTTTTCTCTACGTTTTACTCTGTAACTTTTCCCTGCAATGTCAGATTATCGAAAGCAATATACCGTTACGTCTGCTGGACTCCTCTGGTTGCGGGGATATATAGGGCTTGTAGGTTCATCAAGAACCCGAGGAACCCAGAGCCAATAAATGAGCTGCACCCTGCAGTGCGTTTTCATTCTATACCAGGTATACAGCAATTCATTTGCTGAAATATAAGGAGTAAAAAATTGCTATCAAGAAAACCTTTGCATTTCCAAAAAGGGCACAAGATAAGGTGTTGAGGAGCAGTGGTTATTTGCACATCTCTGAATTCCGGGGTGACCATAGTAGCACGTGAATTACAGGGAATTTCTCAAATAGATGTCTTTTTTACACACACTCCTATATTTGGAAGGAAAAAATGTAGAGAAAGACAAGGGGCAATAGTACTTGTTTTGCTAATCTATGTTCCCCCAAGTCTCCCGATAAAAATGGTACCTCACTTGTGTGGGTAGGCCTAGCACCCGCGACAGGATATGCCCCAAAACACAACATGGACACATCACAGAAAACAGATCTGTTTTTAGCAAAGTGACTACCTGTAGATTTTGGCCTCTAGCTCAGCCGCCACCTAGGGAAACCTACCAAACCTGTGCATTTCTGAAAACTAGAGACCTAGGGGAATCCAAGGAGGGGTGACTTGTGTGGCTCGGACCAGGTTCTGTTACCAAGAATCCTTTGCAAACCTCAAAATTTGGCTAAAAAAACACATGTTCCTCACATTTCTGTGGCAGAAAGTTATGGAATCTGAGAGGAGCCACAAATTTCCTTCCACCCAGCGTTCCACCACGTCTCCCGATAAAAATGATACCTCACTTGTGTGGGTAGGCCTAGCACCCGCGACAGGATATGCCCCAAAACACAACGTGGACACATCACAGAAAACAGAGCTGTTTTTAGCAAAGTGACTACCTGTAGATTTTGGCCTCTAGCTCAGCCGCCACCTAGGGAAACCTACCAAACCTGTGCATTTCTGAAAACTAGAGACCTAGGGGAATCCAAGGAGGGGTGACTTGTGTGGCTCGGACCAGGTTCTGTTACCCAGAATCCTTTGCAAACCTCAAAATTTGGCTAAAAAATCACATGTTCCTCACATTTCTGTGGCAGAAAGTTCTGGAATCTGAGAGGAGCCACAAATTTCCTTCCACCCAGCGTTCCCCCACGTCTCCCGATAAAAATGATACCTCACTTGTGTGGGTAGGCCTAGCGCCCGCGACAGGATATACCCCAAAACACAACGTGGACATATCACAGAAAACAGAGCTGTTTTTAGCAAAGTGACTACCTGTAGATTTTGGCCTCTAGCTCAGCCGCGACCTAGGGAAACCTACCAAACCTGTGCATTTCTGAAAACTAGAGACCTAGGGGAATCCAAGGAGGGGTGACTTGCGGGGCTCGGACCAGGTTCTGTTACCCAGAATCCTTTGCAAACCTCAAAATTTCGCTAAAAAAACACATGTTCCTCACATTTCTGTGGCAGAAAGTTCTGGAATCTGAGAGGAGCCACAAATTTCCTTCCACCCAGCGTTCCCCCACGTCTCCCGATAAAAATGATACCTCACTTGTGTGGGTAGGCCTAGCGCCCGCGACAGGATATGCCCCAAAACACAACGTGGACATATCACAGAAAACAGAGCTGTTTTTAGCAAAGTGACTACCTGTAGATTTTGGCCTCTAGCTCAGCCGCCACCTAGGGAAACCTACCAAACCTGTGCATTTCTGAAAACTAGAGACCTAGGGGAATCCAAGGAGGGGTGACTTGCGGGGCTCGGACCAGGTTCTGTTACCCAGAATCCTTTGCAAACCTCAAAATTTGGCTAAAAAAACACATGTTCCTCACATTTCTGTGGCAGAAAGTTCTGGAATCTGAGAGGAGCCACAAATTTCCTTCCACCCAGCGTTCCCCCATGTCTCCCGATAAAAATGATACCTCACTTGTGTGGGTAGGCCTAGCGCCCGCGACAGGATATGCCCCAAAACACAACGTGGACATATCACAGAAAACAGAGCTGTTTTTAGCAAAGTGACTACCTGTAGATTTTGGCCTCTAGCTCAGCCGCCACCTAGGGAAACCTACTAAACCTGTGCATTTCTGAAAACTAGAGACCTAGGGGAATCCAAGGAGGGGTGACTTGCGGGGCTCGGACCAGGTTCTGTTACCCAGAATCCTTTGCAAATCTCAAAATTTGGCTAAAAAAACACATGTTCCTCACATTTCTGTGGCAGAAAGTTCTGGAATCTGAGAGGAGCCACAAATTTCCTTCCACCCAGCGTTCCCCCACGTCTCCCGATAAAAATGATACCTCACTTGTGTGGGTAGGCCTAGCGCCCGCGACAGGATATGCCCCAAAACACAACGTGGACATATCACAGAAAACAGAGCTGTTTTTAGCAAAGTGACTACCTGTAGATTTTGGCCTCTAGCTCAGCCGCCACCTAGGGAAACCTACCAAACCTGTGCATTTCTGAAAACTAGAGACCTAGGGGAATCCAAGGAGGGGTGACTTGCGGGGCTCGGACCAGGTTCTGTTACCCAGAATCCTTTGCAAACCTCAAAATTTGGCTAAAAAAACACATGTCCCTCACATTTCTGTGGCAGAAAGTTCTGGAATCTGAGAGGAGCTACAAATTTCCTTCCACCCAGCGTTCCCCCAAGTCTCCCGATAAAAATGATACCTCACTTGCGTGGGTAGGCCTAGCGCCGGCGACAGGAAACACCCCAAAGCGCAACGTGGACACATCCTAAATTTTGGAAAAAACAGAGGTGTTTTTTGCAAAGTGCCTACCTGTAGATTTTGGCCTCTAGCTCAGCCGGCACCTAGGGAAACCTACCAAACCTGTGCATTTCTGACAACTAGAGACCTAGGGGAATCCAAGGAGGGGTGACTTGCGGGGCTCGGACCAGGTTCTGTTACCCAGAATCCTTTGCAAACCTCAAAATTTGGCTAAAAATACACATGTTACTCACATTTCTGTGGCAGAAAGTTCTGGAATCTGAGAGGAGCCACAAATTTCCTTCTACCCAGCGTTCCCCCAAGTCTCCCGATAAAAATGATACCTCACTTGTGTGGGTAGGCCTAGCGCCCGCGACAGGATATGCCCCAAAACACAACGTGGACATATCACAGAAAACAGAGCTGTTTTTAGCAAAGTGACTACCTGTAGATTTTGGCCTCTAGCTCAGCCGGCACCTAGGGAAACCTACCAAACCTGTACATTTCTGAAAACTAGAGACCTAGGGGAATCCAAGGAGGGGTGACTTGTGTGGCTCGGACCAGGTTCTGTTACCCAGAATCCTTTGCAAACCTCAAAATTTGGCTAAAAAAACACATGTCCCTCACATTTCTGTGGCAGAAAGTTCTGGAATCTGAGAGGAGCTACAAATTTCCTTCCACCCAGCGTTCCCCCAAGTCTCCCGATAAAAATGATACCTCACTTGCGTGGGTAGGCCTAGCGCCGGCGACAGGAAACACCCCAAAGCGCAACGTGGACACATCCTAAATTTTGGAAAAAACAGAGGTGTTTTTTGCAAAGTGCCTACCTGTAGATTTTGGCCTCTAGCTCAGCCGGCACCTAGGGAAACCTACCAAACCTGTGCATTTCTGAAAACTAGAGACCTAGGGGAATCTAAGGAGGGGTGACTTGTGGGGCTCGGACCAGGTTCTGTTACCCAGAATCCTTTGCAAACCTCAAAATTTGGCTAAAAATACACATGTTACTCACATTTCTGTGGCAGAAAGTTCTGGAATCTGAGAGGAGCCACAAATTTCCTTCTACCCAGCGTTCCCCCAAGTCTCCCGATAAAAATGATACCTCACTTGTGTGGGTAGGCCTAGCGCCCGCGACAGGATATGCCCCAAAACACAACGTGGACACATCACAGAAAACAGAGCTGTTTTTAGCAAAGTGACTACCTGGAGATTTTGGCCTCTAGCTCAGCCGCCACCTAGGGAAACCTACCAAACCTGTACATTTCTGAAAACTAGAGACCTAGGGGAATCCAAGGAGGGGTGACTTGTGTGGCTCGGACCAGGTTCTGTTACCCAGAATCCTTTGCAAACCTCAAAATTTGGCTAAAAAAACACATGTCCCTCACATTTCTGTGGCAGAAAGTTCTGGAATCTGAGAGGAGCTACAAATTTCCTTCCACCCAGCGTTCCCCCAAGTCTCCCGATAAAAATGATACCTCACTTGCGTGGGTAGGCCTAGCGCCGGCGACAGGAAACACCCCAAAGCGCAACGTGGACACATCCTAAATTTTGGAAAAAAACAGAGGTGTTTTTTGCGAAGTGCCTACCTGTAGATTTTGGCCTCTAGCTCAGCCGGCACCTAGGGAAACCTACCAAACCTGTGCATTTCTGAAAACTAGAGACCTAGGGGAATCCAAGGAGGGGTGACTTGCGGGGCTCGGACCAGGTTCTGTTACCCAGAATCCTTTGCAAACCTCAAAATTTGGCTAAAAAAACACATGTCCCTCACATTTCTGTGGCAGAAAGTTCTGGAATCTGAGAGGAGCTACAAATTTCCTTCCACCCAGCGTTCCCCCAAGTCTCCCGATAAAAATGATACCTCACTTGCGTGGGTAGGCCTAGCGCCGGCGACAGGAAACACCCCAAAGCGCAACGTGGACACATCCTAAATTTTGGAAAAAAACAGAGGTGTTTTTTGCGAAGTGCCTACCTGTAGATTTTGGCCTCTAGCTCAGCCGGCACCTAGGGAAACCTACCAAACCTGTGCATTTCTGAAAACTAGAGACCTAGGGGAATCCAAGGAGGGGTGACTTGCGGGGCTCGCACCAGGTTCTGTTACCCAGAATCCTTTGCAAACCTCAAAATTTGGCTAAAAATACACATGTTACTCACATTTCTGTGGCAGAAAGTTCTGGAATCTGAGAGGAGCCACAAATTTCCTTCTACCCAGCGTTCCCCCAAGTCTCCCGATAAAAATGATACCTCACTTGTGTGGGTAGGACTAGCGCCCACGAAAGGAAAGGGCCCAAAACACAACGTGGACACATCACATTTTTTTATAAAAAGCAGTGCCTACCTGTGGATTTTGGCCTGTAGCTCAGCCGACACCTGAGGAAACCTAGCAAACCAGTGCATTTTTGAAAACTAGAAACCCAGGGGAATCCAAGATGGGGTGACTTGCGGGGCTCTGACCAGGTTATGTTACCCAGAATCCTTTGCAAACATCAAAATTTGGCCCAAAAAACACTTTTTCCTCTCATTTCGGTGACAGAAAGTTCTGGAATCTGAGAGGAGCCACAAATTTCCTTCCACCCAGCGTTCCCCTAAGTCTCTCGATAAAAATGGTACATCACTTCTGTGGGTAGGCCTAGCGCCCACAAAAGGAAATGGCCCAAAACACAACGTGGACACAACATATTTTTTCACAGAAAACAGAGGTGTTTTTTGCAAGGTGCCTACCTGTGGTGTTTGGCCTGTAGCTCAGCCGGCCCCAGGGGGGGGGGGGGGGGGGGCAAAAATGCCCTAAAATAAATTTGCCCCCCCAACCCCCACCCTCCCCCGCCGGGAGCGACCCTTGCCTACGGGGTCGCTCCCCCTGCGTGACATTGGCACCAAAAAACAAATCCCCGGTGCCTAGTGGTTTCTGCCCCCTTGGGGGCAGGTTGACCTAAACTCAGCCAATCTGCCCCCAAGGGGGGCAGAAATGGCCTAAATACAATTTGTCCCCCAGGGGAGCGACTTTTGCCTGATGGGTCGCTCCCCATCTCTAAAAAAAAAAAACAAAGAAAAAAAAGAAAAATTCCCCTGGCGCCTAGAGGTTTCTGCCCCCCCCCCCCCCGGGGGCAGTTCGGCCTAATAATAGGCCGATCTGTCCCCCGGGGGGGCAGAAATGGCCTAAAATAAATTTGCCCCCCCAACCCCCACCCCCCCCCCGGGAGCGACCCTTGCCTACGGGGTCGCTCCCCCTGCGTGACATTGGCGCCAAAAAACAAATCCCCGGTGCCTAGTGGTTTCTGCCCCCTAGGGGGCAGATTGACCTAAAATTGGCCAATCTGCCCCCAGGGGGGCAGAAATGGTCTAAATACAATTTGCCCCCCCAGGGGAGCGACCCTTGCCTGATGGGTCGCTCCCCATCTCTAAAAAAAGAAACAACAAAAAAAAAAACACAAAAAAAAAATTGCCCTGGCGCCTAGAGTGTTCTGCCCCCCCCCCGGGGGCAGTTCGGCCTAAAAATAGGCCGATCTGTCCCCCGGGGGGGCAGAAATGGCCTAAAATAAATTTGCCCCCCCAAACCCCACACCCCCCCCCCCCGGGAGCGACCCTTGCCTACGGGGTCGCTCCCCCTGCGTGACATTGGCGCCAAAAAACAAATCCCCGGTGCCTTGTGGTTTCTGCCCCCTTGGGGGCAGATTGACCCAAAATTGGCCAATCTGCCCCCAGGGGGGCAGAAATGGTCTAAATACAATTTGCCCCCCCCAGGGGAGCGACCCTTGCCTGATGGGTCGCTCCCCATCTCTAAAAAAAGAAACAACAAAAAAAAAAAACACAAAAAAAAAATTTCCCCGGGCGCCTAGAGTGTTCTGCCCCCCCCCGGGGGCAGTTCGGCCTAAAAATAGGCCGATCTGTCCCCCGGGGGGGCAGAAATGGCCTAAAATAAATTTGCCCCCCCAACCGGCACACCCCCCCCCCCCCGGGAGCGACCCTTGCCTACGGGGTCGCTCCCCCTGCGTGACATTGGCGCCAAAAAACAAATCCCCGGTGCCTTGTGGTTTCTGCCCCCTTGGGGGCAGATTGACCTAAAATTGGCCAATCTGCCCCCAGGGGGGCAGAAATGGTCTAAATACAATTTGCCCCCCCAGGGGAGCGACCCTTGCCTGATGGGTCGCTCCCCATCTCTAAAAAAAGAAACAACAAAAAAAAAAAACACAAAAAAAAAATTGCCCTGGCGCCTAGAGTGTTCTGCCCCCCCCCGGGGGCAGTTCGGCCTAATAATAGGCCGATCTGTCCCCCGGGGGGGGCAGAAATGGCCTAAAATAAATTTGCCCCCCCACACCCCCCCCCGGGAGCGACCCTTGCCTACGGGGTCGCTCCCCCTGCGTGACATTGGCGCCAAAAAACAAATCCCCTGTGCCTAGTGGTTTCTGCCCCCTTGGGGTCAGATTGACCTAAAATCGGCCAATCTGCCCCCAGGGGGGCAGAAATGGTCTAAATACAATTTGCCCCCCAGGGGAGCGACCCTTGCCTGATGGGTCGCTCCCCATCTCTAAAAAAAAAAAAAAAGAACAAAAAAAAAAACACACAAAAAAAATTTGCCCTGGCGCCTAGAGGTTTCTTCCCCCCCTGGGGGCAGATCGGCCTAATAATAGGCCGATCTGCCCCCAGGGGGGGCAGAAAAGGCCTTCCCAAAAAATTGCCCCCCCTGGGAGCGACCCTTGCCAAAGGGGTCGCGTTGTTGCGTGACATTCGCGCGCAAAAACAAACTCCCTGGTGTCTAATGGTTTCTGCCCCCCTTGGGGGCAGATTGGCCTTATCAAAATAGGCCAATCTGCCCCCAAGGGGGGCAGAAATGGCCTAAATATATATTGCCCCGTAGGGGAGCGACCCTTGCCTAAGGGATCGCTCCCCACCTAAAAAAAAAGAATTCATCACAAAAAAAAAAAAAAAAAAAAAATGGTCCCTGGTGCCTAGAGGTTTCTGCCCCCCCTGGGGGCAGATCGGCCTAATAATAGGCCAATCTGCCCCCAGGGGGGGCAGAAAAGGCCTTCCTAAAAAAATGCCCCCCTGGGAGCGACCCTTGCCCAAGGGGTCGCTCCCTTTTGCCAATTTCAAGAAAAAAAAAAAAATCCCTGGTGTCTAGTGGGGTTTCAAAAGCCGGATTGCAAGCAATCCAGCTTTTGAAACCTGTGAGAGACTTCAAAGGGAAGGAAATACATTTCCTTCCCTTTGAAGCCTCTCGGGGCCTCCCCCATGGGATTGAAAAAGAAATGCAAAAGCATTTCTTTTTCAATCGCGCTGGAAGCTCTGCTTCCAGCGCGATGGGGGAGACCCTGTGACTAATCAGCGCGCGCTCGCGCGCTGACGTCACAGGGGGGGTTGGGGGGGGTCGGGGGTGGGAGGGGAAGGGCTTCCCCTTCCATCCCTGACTTGGGGGGGTGGGGGGGAACCCCACAGAGGGAGCGAGAGCACTCCCTCTGGGCTGTGTGCCGAGGACGTAGTGGTTACGTCCTCGGCACAGCAGCACTGTGCCGCAGGACGTAACCACTACGTCCGCGGCACAGAAGGGGTTAAATGAGGTCATACGATCTTGACATTGTGGAAGGCGTCAGACAGTGCTTATTTTCTAACACAGTAGCAGACTACTACTAGTGTCGTAGTTAGTTGGAAACCAATAATAAATGGGAATTGGAGTTAAACCTATTACAACTGGAGAATACAGTCTCTTTGAGTAAGATAAAAAAAATACCCATAGTTAACAACTGTAATGGCAGAGAATATCTGTTATCTAGAGCATCTACATCACATGATCTTCTGTGGCTTGCATCTGCAGAATCTTTCCCGCACACATCAACATTTCCTCACAAATATTTTCGGGAAATAATATTAAGAGCTAGGATAGGTATAAAACCAGCACAGAAGACGAAGGTCCTGTTGAGGAAGATTTTGACATTGCAATTGCATTGGTACTTTATATAATGTTTGTTCAAAGAGGATAAGTTTCAAATTGATCTATTGTAAAACGAGAGTCTCCTTGCACATTTTGATACATAGGTCCATATATAAGGAAAGTTAGCATTGCCTTAGTGAAATTTATTTTGATGCTAAAGCAGCGATAACTTAACTCCATATTTATATTTTGACGCTAGACCTGTCTAGCATCAAAATACTGGAGCTAGCACCATTTTTAGGAATCGCCAACCCACCTCGCGTCTCATTGCGACAATGAGATGCAAGGTAGGCGTTCCCTTCCTAAAAATGACGCTAGTCCCCCAGCGCCATATTTAACTCCCGGTGCTGAAACAATGCCCACCTAGGAGGTGGACCTAAATAATGGCACTAAGCCCAATTAGCGTCATTATTTAACGCCTGGTCAGACAAGGCCTTAAAGTGCTGGTAGGCCCATTTCCCTGGGGAAACACCATGGAAGGGGCACATAGATGCCCCGCCCCCCCAACCTCCACTACCACCCCCACCACAACCACAGAGACATTACTGGAGGGGGGGGACCCCATCACAGGCATGTGTATGTGTGTGGTGTGCCACTGGGGGCCTCTTACATGGGCCTCCCTGGCTGGCACTGGGTATGTTGGACTTGTCCTGGGGACACTGGTCCCCTGTGATGGATATTGGGGTGGTGGTTATAACTCCTGTCTATACTAAGACAGGAGTCATTTTTTGGCTGCTTGTGCGTAAAAAATGATACTAGGCTGACTAGCGCCATATATTTTGCCGCTAATCAACCTACCATCATTTATGCCCCACTAGTGCCATTTCCCCTAACGCCATCCATTACCGGCTAGCGTCCTTTTTTGATACACTAGCGATTCTTTAGCGCCATCATGCATCTTTTCTTAAATATGATGTACTGATGGCATTAGGGAATGGCGCTAACTCATGTTAAGAAAAATTACGCACAACTGCGCTAGTGCAATTGTGTGTAATTTTTCATAAATATGGGCCCTAGGCTTTTGAATTTTCTTTTAGTTGGTAATCAAGTCCAAGACAAAGTTTTAAGTAGGTTTTAATGAGAAGCATTCTATTTTATTACTTCATCTTAACGTATTTGTTTACAAAGTAAGAGGGGCTTTCCCAATATCCATGTGCTTCTAGGTTTCCAGTTGTTTTAAAGGCAAATAGAGGTTTATTCATCAGAACAGTCTCTTCTCACGCTAGTCAATCAGTGTCCTTCTCTTAGCATTCACAGAAAATAAGCTCTTTTGGTTAAAAAATATGTTGTCTTAATTCTTTGCTTGGGTACCCTCTTTATTGGAAAAAGCCTATTCACTATGCAAGAAAAGAGCAAGAACTCTGGCAAATTGGTTGGTGAAGCCACATATTGTACTCTGAGCACTTTCATTAAAAAAACAATTGGCATTTGCTGCACAATGAAACAATCCAAGTGGAAAGGTCTGTTGCACATTTTCACTTCACAATAAAGACCCCCTAGCATTCTGATTTACAATTGCCATGGCCACTATAACACAATCTCAAGAATACAAATGGACAGGGGATTTCAGTTTGGTACTGGACACGCACCTCAATAGCGCTAGTACAAAAGTGGAAGAGGGGGATGATGAAAGGCAGACTGGAGGGCATTGTACAGACACTGGGCTTGCGCAATGTCTGGAGAGCCCTACACGGACAGGGAAGGGGCTCCTCCTTCTGCTTATGGTATTCACTCCTGGTCGGATTATGTTTTTCCACAACAGCCAACCTATTGGCTAGCTTTGGGGAGGCAGAGTATTTAGCTTGAGGTAATAGTGACTACTCCCTACGGAGAGTAAGATTGACGCTGGTGGTGCGTGGATCAAAGGGCGGCTGGAGACTGGACCCCTCACAAAGGAAGAGGCTGTTGGAAGCCTGGAGCAGGCCTCTCAGCATTACTTTATTGAAAATGGAGAGTCAATGCAAAGCCATGTAGTACTATGGGAGGCATATGAGGCCACTATCAGAGAATTCATCATCTCAGAGGAGGTCGGGGGTCAGAGAAAACAGCAGCAGAGACTGACCACACTGGAAGGTGAATTGACACTAAAGAGGGCCCATGAGGCTTTCCAAACCCCTGAGGGGAAGAGGGCCGAGGCTCAAAAAAAGGAGGATTACTGATTGGCAGCTACTGATGAGGTCAAGACAATGAACCTTGCAAAACAGAAATGCCTCTATGACGCGGGAAATAAGGCTGGCAAGCTGCTTGACTGGATTGGATTGGGACCAGGGAAAAGGATAGTAGGCTTTTTAGAGAACTGCGCATGTCTGCCAGGGAGGTGGTACTGGATAGTTTGGGAATAGGAGAAGAACTGGCAACGCAACTTGCTAGCTTCTGCGAAACACAGCTGATAGTTCCTGAGGGGGAAATTGTAAGCTTCATAGCAGACTGTCTTGTGAAAAGACTAGACCTATACCAAATGACTGAGTTAGACGTGGACATATTGGAGTGAGAAGTGTTTTTGGCTATGAGTCATTTGCAAGCAGAGAAGGCCCTGTGCTCTAACAGGTTTTCAGTGGAGTTCTTCTGTAAACTTAATAAATGGATGGCTCCCCTCTGATTGTGGCCTTTGAGGAGGAATTTAGGACAAGGGAACTCTCATCGGATATGAGTTCAGCAATTATCATTCTAGTTCCGAAGCCTGGTAAGTCTAGAGGAGATAGATGTGAATCTTACTGCCCAATATCACAGTTAAAAGTAAATCTCAAAATCCTGGCCAGATTTCTAGCTAACAAATTGAGAAAGGTCATGACGACACTGGTGCACTTAGATCAGAATGGGTTTATGCCCAGTCGCTCAACTGCTCTAAATTTCCGCAGGCTCCACAATAATCTTGCTTTGGGAGAGTCCACCTCTATTGGCCGTGCAGTTTTCTTGCTGGATGCCAACAAGGCCTTTGATTCTGTAGAATGGCTATTTCTTTTCGGAGTCCTGGAGAAGATGGGTTTTGGCCCCAAACACCGGAGATGGGTCAGATTGCTTTATGATAGACCAAGTGCAAGAGTGAAGGTTGATGGCAGCACCTCCCAGGCATTCCGGTGATACAGGGGCATGAGACAGGGATGCCCTTTGTCACCAATGCTGTTTGCACTGGTGACAGAGGGTCTGGCAGAATGGATAAGGGTGGATGCACAGATTTGGGGATGGCCAGGTGGCTCAGATAGGGAAGAAGGAGTCTTCATGTTGTGGACAACATTCTGTTATATTTGACCCACTTGCCTACAACAATATGGAGGCTGGAGGACAGATTTCAGGTCTTTGGGGAGGTTTCGGGATTTTCCATAAACTGGGACAAATCCTTACTGTTTCCAACAGATAGCTGGCATTGGGACCAACTACTGGTCCTACCACTTAGAGTAGAGATTAATGAATTTAAATATCGAGGGATCTGGATTACCAGGAGCCCGTATATGTACTAAAATGCTAGTCTGGCCACCTTGCTGGCTGGCTTTGATCAGGATGCAAGGCTTTAGCAGTCATTGCCAATCCCCCTACTGGGGAGGGCAGCATTGTTTAAGATGTTGACTCTCTCCCTTTTTCTCTATATTCTTCGGAACTCACCATGTAGACTTGCATACTCTTTTGTAGGAGTTAAAGCGTTGGTGCACGCCTTGCTATGGGCAGGTGGACAGCTGAGAATGGTCTTGTGTACCCTCCAGAGGTCTAAGTATGAAGGGGGATTGCATTGCTCAATATTTGCAATTATTATGAGGCAGCACAGGTCTGTGTGGTTAATCACTGGGCATATGCCCACTGGGGAGACCCAGCATTTTGAGTTGAGTCTCTGGATAATTGAAACTACTTACACTGGCTATATGGTGGTAAACTGGATTTAACATTATGTCTGGCTACAGAATTGGTGGTTCAGAGTTGGAGAAAGTTAAAGAAATGGGGTGGGGCACTCAATTGACCCTGAGAACACCATTGTGGGGGGATCCAGGCTCCCAAGAGTGGCGACTTAGAAGAGTTTTTGAGGATGGAACAATATTGGCATTTCGATTCTGGTTGACGTGTGGAACACTACAGCGTGGTCCTCTGCTCATTTGCAAATGGAATACCAAGGGCCATATTTATACTTTTTGATGCAAAACTGCACTAACTCAGTTTTGCGTTAAAACATGTAACATAGGCTAACGTCATTTCTTAGCGCCACCCGTGCGTCAAATTTATACTTTGACGCACTGTGGCGTTAAGAACCGGTTAGTCTTTTTTTTTTACGCTAACCATTGCGCCGTGTCGTAAAGCAAAATGACGTTAACGCAGGAAAAATGACTATAATCCGGTTTGCGACACAGAAAGCGCTGCAAACCGGATATGCGCCATTCAAAAAGTGACGCAATCGCAGAAAACCGTGCTAAGGAGCCCCAAAATGGATCCCAGAAGCCAGGAGAGACCCCAGGGAGTCCTTAACCTACCAGGAACCAGCCAGGAGGACACAGACAAGACCCAGAGGAGAGATAAGAAGAAAAGGAAGTGTTGTTTCAGCGCAGAGGAGCATGAAATACTGGTCAAAGAGGTGACAGAGCACCATCATCAACTCTTCATCAACTCTAAATTGTCAACTGGGAGGAGAGAGGCAGTTTGGCAACAAATTGTGGACAAGATAAACAGTGTGACAGAGGTCAGGAGAACTGTCACAGAGTGTAAGAAACTCTGTCATGACTGCAAGCGCAGGACAAAGGAGAAAATGGCAAGGAACAGGAAGGTAGCACTGCAGACTGGAGGTGGGATTCCAGTACCGTCGGAGGCCCTGGACGAGATTGAGGAGATTGTTGCAGCAGTCATCCCGGAGGAAATTGTCACAGGAATTGCAGGACAGGACAGCACAGACTTTCAGGAAACAACACAGATGCAGGTTAAGTTGTATGGGGAACAAAATGCCTAAATGTCAATTGCAAGAAGGGGGAGGTACATACCTAATACACAATGCATGTCAGCCATGGAAATCAGGCAGTGGAAAGGGCAAAGGGGCGCAGCACGGGTGCATGGGCTGTGCAGGGGTATCCAGGTGCACAGCACAACACAACATAACACCAAGAACCTTTGCATGGGGGTACACCGCCATGCCAAGGCTGCTGGAAAGGCAAAGCCAGTCCAGGAGGGTAGGGTAGAATGTAAAACTAGGCTGCTGTCACAGGATAGCTGGTATTGTCAGAATGTGAACTAGGGGACAATGCCCAGTCTCAGGCCATTGCCTCAAGCGACATTTACCTTTGACAACATTTGACACTACTACCTGTGCTGTGTGTGCTGGTCAATTAGGAAATGGAAGTTAGGTGCCCATGGTACAAACAAACTCAAAATGAGGGTTCTGGATGACTATGTGATCAATCTCCATCAATAAACATCAGGCACTGTCACTTACATTATGAAGTACACAGCAGTAATCTCATACCCATGATGCCCATTCTAGGGTCTACCCCGTGCCTGTGTTACAATAGCTGCAGTGCCACCTTGCAACATCTCAACTGTCATACTGCTAAGACGACAGCATTGAGGGGGAGGACGTGGGGAGGACGTGTGTAGCTAGTGAAACACACCTGCACAGTCATAAGAGGAAATGGAACTCTGCCAGGCTCATCTGTGCAATCCAATGTAGCACACATACGCAAACATCAACATGACAAACTACCAATGCTGACACCTGTATCGTGTCATGCCAATGCAATACATGGTATGTGCTAGGTCTCAGCAACGTATAGGTGTATGTGAAATATCATAGACTGGGTCAGGGCCATATTGTTATGTGTGGTGCATGTGGCATCAACACACCAACAAGCATTGCAAGACAACATTTGGACAGAACCTACACCTAGAGGATGTGAGACAGACAATTTCCAAAACTGTCCACACTACATGTGACATGCAGGTGGGGCATAGGCCTGTGAGAAAGCAAATATTAATGACAGGAACAATGAACAGGAACCCAGATTACAATGTTCCACTAATACGAAATCAGTGACGTCACATTACAACTGCCACAGCAAAGACACACTAATTGCATCTAATTGCAGAGGACGATGGCTCTCCTGTGGATCTGCCTGTCCTGGACTACTGTGATGACTTGGATGACGAGCTGACAACCATCAGCCAGGCAACCCTCCAAGATGTCCTGGGAACATTCCAGACCCCACCTCCAGTCACAAGGAGGAGCACAGATGTAGCAGCCATCGCAGATGAATCACCCACCACCCCAATAGAATGAACTACCAGCTCAAACACAGCTGAGGACTCCGATTACATTGGGACCACCTTTGAGAGGACAGTTGTGGGAGTACAGTGGGAGCTGACCAAGGAGGTGCGGGTGGGGATGCAAAATATGGAAGCCAGCCTTGAGGGGATGCGCATGTGCATGATGACATCCGCAGAACAGTCAGTAGCCATGCAAGTCCAACAATCACTACTGCAAGGACTACAACAGTGTGTGAGGGACTTAACCACTGCAGTGAGGGAGTTGCCACAACACCTGGCCTCCCAAACGTTTCACTGCATGCATGACAACAATCAGGACTCCCTCAGGGTAGACATGGCTGCCTACCACAGGGATGTTGCTACCATACTCAATAACCAGAAGCTCCTCCTTTCTGCAGTTATGCCCTTAATAGTTCCACAGTTGGCAGCTACCGGGAATTCAGAGTCCACTTCTCCAAACACTGAAGTGTGTGTTGCCCCCTCAAACCCACCACCGCCAAGGGCAGAGGAGAGGACACACACATCAGAAGATGGAGACGTGGAACAGATCACCTTCACCCGTAGGAGAACCCAGTAGCACCAGCCCATGCCACATGGGCACTGTTTTTCCTCTGTCCTGTGCTTGACAACATGCCAGTCTTGCTACAGTTGGTAACATGCACTGTTCTACGACACACTATTATCCTTACCAATATGGACTGCAATTGTCTCTCACTACCGAATTGGCAATTCATGTTCCTCTGCACTGATGACACTCCATCACAGCATATCCAATGACATGTCCCTCAACATTGCACTTGTGTTGCATCACAATAGAACGCGTCACACCAATGGACTTACAAACCTGGACTATGTAAATATTGTACTACAGCACTTTAAAATAAACAGCACCTACACAACCACTTTGTCTCTGTGTAATCTGACACATCTACTGTGCTGGAGATTTTTGATGCATGTAACATGTAAATGGCCACAGAATGTCAATACAAGTACAAGAGCGTAGAAATAATGTGGGCTGATATCTATGCACAAGGGTTTGGATTTTAAAATCATCTGTGCTGCTTGTGGCTCATTTCTGAAGTTAAAGCACCACAAACAGTCAAATGCTGTGTAAAATTTGTATATGTCAGGCACAAGATTAAACTCAGTGCTGGCCACATCCCCTACAAGACAATCATTGTGTATGTGACATGTGACTCTAAACATAAATCCCGCAACAACAACATACAGAAGGAATGGCTGTGTAAGAGTGTTTGGACAATAACGTCACCTGGGAGTACAATCTAAACTCATAAGCGTGAATTTTGTATACTTAACCTCATAAGATTTTGACACCACTCAGTTTAACAGGGTTCACATGAATATCAGGCTGCAGGCAGACGTCCCACATTGCCCAAGATTCCAACACGGGACCCAAACGATGAGAGCTTAAAAAGCACACCTACCTGTCCAATACATGGGAACCATAGTCACCTTGAGTGGTGGGTACAATGGATGGCAGATGCATAGAGAAGTAGCTTTGTTGAAGCTGCCAATGTGACAGCTCATTTGGATGTGGGAATACACATGTCAAGAATGGGATGTGTATGCAGGATGGAATACACAGGCAAACACAAATTTGCCACTGTACACTCATGCAAAGGCCCAGATCCCCAAGCATATGACACATACCGTAAAGGAGTACCTAAAGCTTTATTAAATATGTATTAAAGAAAACTATGTCACACACCTATACTAACCTAACCTTTCCTAACTATATATTACCCACAACTGGCCCTAACTACCCTATGCTAAACTTACTTACCACATGTTACTAAACACTCTAAACGTTAACTCCCCCACCCCTTATATGACGGGACACATGTAGGACAACATATACTAACCTAAACAGATACTAACTAATACTAAACAAATATATATTTTTTTGTATTTTTTTATATATATATATATATATATATATTTTTTTTTTTTTTAAGAATAAACCCCAACGTCAACCCCCACCCACCAACAAACTAACATGTAATAATATAACTCCTCCCGCCCCCCAACCTACTTATCCTATCCAAACTAATAGCCTACTCTAACCTATTACTAAATCCCCTAAACCCACTAAAAACAGTAAAAGGAAAGAGGAGGGAGTGGACGGAATTAGGGGTGAGGCAAAACTGGACTTATAGGTTTGACCTCCTCAGAGTTTTTTTAATCAATTACAGTATTCCGCTGTTGCGGGCTACCTCACGCTGGAGACTGTCCATTCTCCTTAGGACCTTACGCATGTCCTGCTGAAGCTGCATGAATGCGCCCATGTCAATACCAGCTGCTGTGGTGGTTTGTGTCTCTGAGGTCATAGCAAATGTGCGTGCAGGTGCCATGGTTGGGGGTGGTAGCATAGATGGTGCAGCAGGTTTTGTGCCTTGTGCTCCAGATGTTGAGGGTGCAGTAGGTGTGGCAGAGATACCGGTGCCCACTGTGCCACTACCTGCAGTCGGGGTGGTGGTGGCACCTGTTGTGGCCAATGCCGGGCCCCCTTGGCTAAAAGCCCACCATGCTCCAGTGGCTCTCTCACGACGATAGCATCTTGCCATCATTCTATACCCATCCTCCACATCGAGGATGAGCCTGTATCGCACTGCCCGCCTCTGAAACTCTAGGATTTGTGCAGCATTCATGTTGGCAGTTGTAAAAAAGAGACAGGCAAACATTAGTGGCATCATTGTGTGATGCATGTACAGATGATAATCAAACACTTCCTCACAAATTGCACATGCAGTCCAAATCACAGTAAAGATGATAGATTGTCCCTGAGGAACGACATGCCAACGCAGCCTACCCATCAACTATCTAACAGCACAGCAAAGCACAACAAGGTGTGTACCAAATTAACTGATATGTCTATTTATATAGTCAATGTGTCACAATGCAAATGCAGCAACTACTCAACATGCCAACTAATCCCTATCATCTGGATCAACTTCAATGCACACAAGACCAGTGATTTGTATATGGAAATGGCAGGATGGTATCCAGTTGCTAATCACAAGGGGTCAGTATAGTTTGGCACACATGCATGCTTGAATTAGATGTCTGTCATCTACACTGTGACCATCACACCTAGCTACATATATTTTCTCCCTCTATCCCTGTGCCTCAGGGGAGTTGGGCATGCAATACATATTTTCAACCATCAAGGGCAGCCACGAAGCTTTGTCCATCTGTACATGGATCTAGTGAGTGGAACACATGTATGGAGGCCTGCCAACAAGGAGTGAATTAACCATTGGTCAATCACATCTACATTCATGTTTCCATTTGTGGACAACCATCAATATGAGAGCTCACTGACACATTTCCTTAATCCCCCACATTCATGCAAACACACATCTGGCCTTGACCTGCTTGTAAGCCTATAACATGACACTTAAGTGCCACGTAAATGGAGTACAACATGTGGGGCTAGATGCTGGGGGATAGTCACCCTTACAGTCCCACATGTTCATTACATTACAGGGATGCGCAAGTTTGTGTGTAAAACTGATGCATCACAGTCTTGTGTAAATTAGGGTATGACTTGCTGACTACATTCTGACACTGGACCACATCCAAATCAAATGTGGGCATACATGTGGCTACAAATCACCTTGTTCACCTGCCCCTGCCTAAATAAGATATGACTCTCTGCCAGTGAATGTCTAACCCTTACATGGTACACTATTTCAACCTTGAATCAAGTCACATATCGGATCACGTGCCAGCTCATCATATCTTGCAATGAGTCCAACACACAAGAGTCAATCACACAACAGCTGCAATCACAACACCGGTCAGACATTTTCACACTTACTGGATACGTCTGGGTCCTCGAATCGAGCGACTTCCCCAATGGAATAGGGGGCCAGTCCACCTGTAAAACATTGAAGGGAGAAATATGCTCAATGTCTGATCACTGTACAAATGTGGGAACAACATATCACAGTGTGTGACATTTATATGATAGAGCTGCACACCAGGCATGTAGGCACTCCAACAGACATACCCCTGCAAACTTGCATTGACACTGTCACTCTAGTGTTGAAGCAGATATGCTAATTAAGAAAATTATTCATGATCTATATGTTATTACTAATGAGAAATAGCATAGAGAAATTAATTATAGAAAAGAATGTGCACGTTTGAAAATGTGCCCTCGGGGTATGATCACCATGTGTACTAAAATGACTGAAATCATATGAAATAATGAAAATATATGAGAAAAATGTAATATGTCATAATGAGATGTATAACGTATGTTTTGGATTAATCTGTAGTAAAGTTAGCTGGACTAAGGGCCTAGTTTCCCTGGGCCTTGCATACTCGAGGACCTGAAATACTGAATGCTTTGCAGAGGACTCGAAGTCGCAATAGCCTTGACCCGCTCAAAGTTCAAGTTACTTAGCTAAATAATTTTCTGCAATGTACCGACGGACAGGAGATGATGAAGACAATTTGATACAATTATGTGTAGAGCAGGCTAAATGTACATTTCCAGGACTTGAACAATAGAAGCACTGACTAAAGAATAATATGCAACAATTTCGATAACTGATGAGCCCGATGATGAGGGCGTCGCATGAAGAACCAATCCACATCTTGTGAATGAAGAAATATGAAAATTAGTAGATTTGGTAAACAAAAACTATAGGTTAAAGTTATATCTGCCGACTGACTGACCAATTAGCAATAGGGGGATGGACTCGGAGACCCTAATAAAAAGTCATGACAAGGGGCAAGAAATCAGAGTTGCAGGAGAAGAGTTGATGACGTCAGGAGACGCTGTCTGAGATGCTGTTATTGGGCTCATGGTCTGTGAACCGGATCCGTAGCTGACTAATAGATGACCTGAAGACAAAGACTGACTTGTTGCTGATCCATCCTGGATAGGTAGCTATGAAAATGTGACTGATTATTTTATACCTTTTCTTCTAGGTACCAACTGCGCTGTTTTTAGAGACTCTCACTGAGGTAGATTTTTCCAAATTGATGTTTTCTCTAAATTGTTTTTGCATGAAGACCCCCATGCTAATGCTAATCTAGGTTAGGTAGGCAGTTAGGGGTGACAATGAAGGAGACAAATGACTGATAAACTTAATTGCTGAATTTCACTATTAATGCTGGTATTCTTAGTTTGTGGTATTGCATTGTCATATATGTTTTCTTTAAGAATTGATGTCTTTTATAATAAATTAATAAAAAGATTGATTTGGATAAAGATTGAACTAACGGATGATCTAGAATTGTAATCAATAGGGAATAAAAATAGTTAACTCCTTCCTGAGTAGTGGTTATTCTTGAGTATGATGGTTTAAAGCTGTTTTCCATAGAATGTTTGTTGATTATTGAGGTTATCTATTGATTTAGTAGTCACTGCATAACTAGGATACTGTAGTGTGGTTAGTTTTACATATTCATTGCGCTTTAGCTTCAGGCTTTAGGCCTTTGTGCATTTTGCCCTGAATATATTTTGTTCATTTGCTGACAGCTTAGAGCCTCTGTGCACTTTGCTCTACATGCTTTTTATTAGGCTTCGTACTGTTATTTTTCAAATAGCCAGTTCTACGGTGTTGTTTTTTATTCATATCATACTGTTTTGCCTACTTCAGCACTGGAGTTCTCCATAACATATTTACTCTGTGCTTCAGTCAAGGATACAGTCTGGTACATTGCCGATAGACGTGGTAAGAGTTTAGACTTGGCATTCCTGCGTAGGGACATTTTGTGATCACGATGACATGTTAGTTATAAAATCACTTCCTTGTCCCAATACACGCAAGAGGGAGATTCCGACCAGGGAACCACAACTTGACGCTGACTGCCTAGTTGCAGATGCTGAACCAAGATCACAGGTCTTTGCTCAGGTATGAGGGCTGATGTATCCACAGTGATTCTAATAGGCAAGCTAGAAGCTTAACATGCCGTGCTCTAGATAAAACAAGCAGAGGGAGAGTAGAAACTGTTTGACAATATGATAGCTTTGTTTTTATGTTTTACTCTCCTGGTAACTATTACAATCCTACTGTGTTGTATCGTTCTGGTTATTGCGGCTCACGCCTTAATATCTAAAATACAGTCGTTTTATTAAAACATTATATAAAACTTATACTGTCTTTGTCATTTGTATATGAGATCATATTGGAAATAAGAGAGTTGGTTTGGATCTGAGTAACCACGACTTCCCTGAGAAGTTCCAAAGATGTCATGCGCTCGGCTGCCAAATCCTTCCTTCCACATGGGAGAAATGAGGCACTGCTAGTTAGCCGGAGCAAAAACCGGATTTAGGGTGACAGAGTTCTTTACACGTGGGTCAGACTCAGTCCCCCACACCGTTATCGATCCTGCTACCTAGAAATCCAGTAGTCTCATTTAGAATAATGAGAGTCCACGCGACAATACTTCATGCAATTCAAAAGGTTCATCGACCTATACGCGTCCCCTTGTAAGTTTACTTAATAAGGACAAGGCACTAGCACTAGTGAGGGATTGCCACACATATGCACACATGCAGCGGCCCTAACAATCATGTGGTGCTAAACCGGACTACACACTTTTGTGGCTAATCCATTTCAGATGGTACTCCTTTTCATCATTTGTTATTGGGTGACAATTGCAATGGCACTTTTCTGGTGCACTGCAATACAAGTGAGTCAGGTATTGTGGCTTGTGCATCAAGGGACAATGAGTGGCTGTGTGATGGACATGTGGGTCGATTTGCATTCAGGAATTATCGTACTTTCAGTGGTCCATAATAGGTGTGCCAGTGTTGTATGTAGGACACATATGCCCCATTGGCAGTGTCCCCTAAGCTGCATATGCCCCCCATGACATCATGATGGCAGGGATCCTGTATGTGTAATGATGACAATGTAGCGCTAAACATGGATTGCCCACTTTGCTGTTCCAAAACTGCGAAAGAATGTATGCTGACAGAGTCTTAGCTAATCATCGTTGACAGAATGCATGGGCACAGGCGTAGGAATTGCACCTGAAATGTGTTACTCATGGCCATTTGTAGCTATATCAGGTATTGTGATTCACACATTGCAAGACTCAGCAACTAGCAGTTAGCAAGTTGGATGATCAGAGGTAGAACACTCAAAATGACACTGTTTGCAAATAACAAATGGGGTAGCAAATGACCTGCCTCTTCAATCATGATGATTTAGGTCTAATTTTGCAAAGCCCTTGGGAATGGTGGTACTCACAGGAATGCTGGCCTGCTGAGCTCAGCAGACTACAATGTCTGTGACTGCTTTCATACTGAGATGTTGACATTTGTTGAAATGCAGCAATATTTCAGCAGGGGTGTACAGAAAGTATTTTAACAACCTATTTCATTACTAAAATAGATTTTTGGAAGCAGTTAGTGGTCCCTTGCACAACTTAATGCTCAGAAATAGTGGCCATGCATTCACAAAGAGGAGGGATCCCATGCTGACCCTTTCCCTTTAGAAAATGGGTTGGCACCAATTTGAAACAGGTAGTAATTGCAATAGCTCAGTCCCGGTAATTGTGCCCAAGAAAAAAATGTAATAGGCACCTGCAACTCAATGATAGGATTTGAATTCCTAATCCTAGATGCCACTAGAAGACCCTGTTTTGTGATTGTGCAATCTGATAGCAGAGTGGGCCATTTGGGGTTGTCCATGTGAATGAATATTTGCCCTGATGTAATCACAAAAATTCAGTAAACTTAGATATTAGTGAAAGTTATCAAGAGCTTGGTACATATGGCCCTGAATAATAGTTGGACATGGCTCACACAACACATCACATTACTGGTACACTAACAGGTTGTTCAACTTGCATTCCACATGGCCACAAACATTGCATGCAGCATGTCACGACATCTGCTACTGTCGCCTCAGGAGCATTCAACTATACACATTTGTCAATGTGATACTCACCAACAGGGCCACCAATAACCACACCCAGGTGGTCCAGCAGGTCCTGCTCTCGGGCCACCAGGTCAGCCCAGTGATGCTTGAGCTGGGGCTCGTTCCGGAAGGTGTTGAATATTCTATTTAGGTGGAACAGCACCTTTGACCAACGCAGCCGTCTTTCCTCAGTGTGATACCCCTGTATCACACGGCCCCCTACCTCCAACATCATGGGAAGGAAGTGGCACACCAGCCACACAAATGCCCCAAGCTCCTCCTCACCCATGCACCGAGCCTTGCACTTGCCCTTCCTGACATGGTACAAAACACAATGTTTAACAGTAAAATGAAGAAAAAAAAGGAAAAGGAAGTAGAAAAAAAGGAAGCTTAGAAACCCCAATGAATGACCCAAACTACGCCAACTAACCTTACCCACAAACAGAACCCCAACAGTACAAAGACAATTCTGACAACAATAAAAGACATGAAAACAATTACACAGGTACAAAATACAGTTAGGTAACAACAAAAGACAAAAGATAGACCACACAAGAGACAAAATCCACATTCCACAAGAGAGCAAGACCAACACACAGCCACACAGTCTAGAAAAATCACAGACTGCAAAGTGAAAGTGGAAGTACACCCACTGTACCATTTCTGTAAACAGGATATCCTATTACATCACTTCCTGTCCCATTTGCGCCCCGTTTTCCATCTTGCTTGTACATTTTTGACACTTATGTAGTTTGCGTCATTATGTTTGACGCATAAGCTACATAAGTGTCAAAATCCCACGCATTCATGGAAAAATACATTTTCTATGGATATCTGCATGCCTGGGGTGTGCTGGTAGAATTAACGCTACGGACCCATTGATGTATATTGTGTGTTTGCGTCATTTTTCATATTTTAACATGCATGCAACCTATATCTAGACAAAGGATGGTATGGCCTGCAGTGTGTGTTCTAGTGTTTGGCCACTTGTGGTAGACCATGCAACTGCAGAGCACATTACTAATATCTTTTTGCATGATTTGCTTTTTTAACTGATGCAACAGCAGTGCAAACTTTTGAAATTAAAATTGAATTTGTAAGTTTGCACAGATGTTACGTCAATAGAGGACAGCAAGGCTACGCCAAAAAAATATAACTTATGGCCTGTGTGTTTTGTGTTAGAATTGACTGTTACAACTATTTGTGTGCTTCTGTTGGAACGGCAAGCAAAATATTATGCGTGATGTTTATGTATGAATGTGTTACAAATGTGTATCAACATCAGATGGCAATCAATGAGGTACAACAGTCGTGATATGTGCTTGTAATATGTGTCTACGCTTTTGCTGTGTGTAGTTGTTTGACTTTGGGGACAATACATTTCCCACGACAAACAAAGCACAGGGAAGATCAAGGATGGCTGATGAGGGCTACGTCGGAAATGTTACCCCTCACATGTCATTAATTGTTGCCTACCACTTCATGGTCACTTGTGTGTATACTACCCATAAGTCAGGCATTTGAACATGTTTGGTAGATGCAGTGTTTGCAACACAATTCTAATCATAAAATTATGTACACGTCAGTTTGAATAATGTAAATTACCTATGTTCCTCCTGTGGCTGTGGTGGACCAGCAGCCCAGGCTGTAGGTGTTCACATATTTTCAGAAATGCATTGCACAAAAGTGTCTAGTTCAAGTGTGTGTCAGTATTGGCCTCCATGGTGTAACGGTTTCGTGCCGGTCTAGTCAGGAGACTGTGGAGGCAACCCTTGAGTTCACAGAGTATCTTTCAAAGCAGATTTGACCTAAAGCCGAAGTTCCGCTTAAGGTATACAAGGGGATAGGACAGCTATGGTACAGCAGAAAATACAGAAGAGTGAAGACAGAGCAACCTTGGTGTGGACACGTATGTTACGGATCAATAACGGACAAACACGCAGGTCTCATCACTACGTTTGTACACAGGGTAGAGCTCTGAACTTCCCACAGCAACAGGGAACATCATTGCCTCTGTACAGATTAATCTCACAGCTAGTCACCACGCAAGCCCCATCGAAAGGTGGCGGCAGAAGTGAATCAGTGTCTGAACCATCAGGGCACAAACATGGATTGTACTTACATACACATGACCAGCCCTTGTTTGTTGGGCTGGAGGCACAGTATCAAACCCAGGAATACAGCCATAGGACGCTGTCACTGTTTGGCATTAATGAAAACATGCAAAACCAGACAAAGGATGGGGGATTGATTAGCCCCCTGGAAAACATATGCCAGTACAAATACAAAATTAAACTATTCTGTACAGTTGAGGACTGATCGTACACTTACCAGAAACAATACCCCAAGAGGAAACGGAGGGCATGGAAACCAACTATGAGGCAAATGCAGGCACAGGGAACAGGCTCTGGTTGATGCAAAGACTGGAACTGGTCTGGCTAACAGGAAGCAGGCTCTGTCAGGAACAAACATGAACAAGGCAGAAAAACAGGGAGCAGAGTCTGATTGGAACAAGTAGGAACAACACTGTGGAAACGGAGAGCAGTTTCAGGGGTACTCAGAACTGTAACACAATCCAACAAGGGCTCTGGTAGACAAATGAATTGTACTCCAATGCACAACAAGGAGCTTCTGGGAATGGGAACTTCTAAGCAGTTCCAGGCAGCAGCAAGGCCAGGGCAGAGTCAGATGGCTGGGCTGCATGAGAGAGCTCGCAGGTGTGTGCAGCTTCAGTCTCTCACAGGTCCTGGAGGAGAGAATCCAGTATAAGGGTCCAACCGGACTTTTCCCATGGGAAGCAATGGACAGAAGATTACAGTTCTTACCAACTATCAGGCAGTGCATAATGGGACCTGAAGTCAATGCAGGCTAATGTACTTGTACTATGGCATGCCATACTGAAAATGGAAGCAATCAGGAGTCAGAATGGGAGTCTAGGGGAGCGAAGATGATGATTCCCAGGGTACAGATAGTCCATTTACAGCGCCCCCTAGAGAAGGGAGGTCAGAGACTTAAAGCTTGGCTGTGGCAGGACGTATTACCTGGGATGGACTTCGCAGGGCATGTCTTGTGAGCATTGCTTGTCATACCTGGGACACTTATGCCATCCATTTTCAGGATTGATGCACCTCTTGTCACACAAGCTCCTTGCAGAGATAGCTAATGTCACACTTACTGATGTGAAGGGTCTGGTCATACATTCCTGTTACCAATGCTATTTCACATCCACTGCTTCATGTATGATGCACCTACTTACCTTATGATTGATGATGTCATAGTTGTGTGTCATATGCTACAATACACCATGTTGGCAACATGGATGTCTGCCATAGCTGTGGTCCTATGCATTTGCTGTTCAAATGTGAAATAGAAAAGATGGTTTTCATACAAACTGTGTGTGATGTTTGCTATACAATCATACCCATCAAATGTGATGTGGCATCAGAACTAGTCAGATTTGTCTTTGTGACATGCTCCCTGAGGTAATACTCTGATTCCTAAAGAACATGTGATGCATAAATAATTACCCAGAGCAGGATTCAGTGATAAAGTGAGGTGCATAATTCCATATTGTAACAATGTGTTTATAGTGACTATTGTTGAAAGAAGCTTTGAACTATCTGTTCCTGCAGCTGTGTTTGGATGTTCCTCTTCATTTTCATGGGCACGATTCACCTCCTTCTCCTCCTCAGGCAGTTCTTGTTCAGTTTCATACAGGGGGATGTTCCTCCTAACACAAATGTTGTGCAGGATGGCACAAGTCAAAATGATCTTGCAGACCATTTCTGGGGAATATATGAGGCTGCCTCCTGTGATGTCCAGGCACCTGAATCTGGACTTCAGGATGCCAAAAGTCCGTTCAACAGTGGTGCATGTCCTCCGATGTGCCTTATTATAGGCACGCTCTGCTGCTGTGCCTGGGTTGACGAATGGGGTCATGATCCATGGCTGGATCCCGTAACCCTGATCAGCTGAAAGAGAAAATAGGAGTAAGTATTTTGTTGTTGCTTACACCAGGAATGTCATGTAGCATGGCAGTTGATATCTTGTGTTGTCTGTGACTCATATGTGTTTGTGGTATTGTGTGGGATCCTGTTCTTCTGTGAGATTATTTCTGCATTGGGTTGTTTGACTTGAAAACTTGTGTTTGGCTCATTGACCTGATATCTATGGTTTAGTTTCAAAATTGCAGTTCAGTGTGTATCTCCCATGCGTTATGTAGTGAGCAAGATGTTTTAGTGTGAGTTCACTGGAGGGGACATGATACTTCCACACACACAATAGATTCCACTGTGGTGGTAACATGGTTGCACTACATGGCCTGGACATCCCATCGATTTGGACATATGTCATTGCAGATGAAATGCAATAGTGAGGCCCTTTCTGGGTGACAATGCACAACACATCTCCATACGTTTGCAGCACTGAGGTTTTCAGTATTGACAATGCACAATTGTCCCATGTGTGACTAGGTTCTAGGCAAACCTTTGTAGTACCCTCTGCCAGTGGCTCATGTGCAACCGTGCACTTACACTACTGAACTTGCTACAGGTGTGCTGGCTAATTGGATTGTGGAGGTGGATGTGTGTGAACAGGAAGGGCCATCTCCCTGTACATCTGTTATGTAGCTGGAGAATTGTCTCTTTCAGTATGTGCAGCAGTGTGCACTTTGCATTTGTGTCACATCAACATGTGTTCATACCATAGTCCACTTCCTTATTGCTAGCTGGCAACGTCACCTCAGGAGTGATGTAAAATGTTGGTACTTCCTCAGTATTTCCATGTCACCTACATGTGAGTCAGCATCATCATGCTATGTGTGTCATGGTGTTTGACCTGCAGCAACACGCACTGGACACCCTTTACACAGTGCTTATCGCTTGGGAGGGTGTGGGATTGACTATGTGGCCTTATGTGATATTGAATGGTTAATCTTCCAAGTTGTACTGCCAGTGCAGGCCATGTCAATGTCACTGTGTGGTTTTAAATTGGTCCTTTGTGGCTCTAGAGTGGCATCTATTATTGTTTGCAGCCATCATTTTTCCATAGGTGTGTATCCCATTGGGTCAGGATATCAAACATAACTACCTGTGTCACACCCTCAGTGTCTTCCCGGCCACGTGTCAATGTAGTGGTGTATGTCTTGTGTGTCCTACAGGGTTGCTGTGCCGTGTGTATATTGCTAGGTTTATGAACTTACCAACAAGAAGGCCATTGCCAAATCGTCTATCCTGGAAGTGCTGATTGACGGTGCTGTGGTGAAAGATGAAAGAATCATGTACACTCCCAGGATACTTTGCCAAGATGTTGGTGAACAATCCCTGGTGGTCCACAACAGCCTGCACATTTATGGTGAGGGTGTGCTTTCTGTTGAGGTATAGGTGCTCCGTTGCTACAGGTGGTACAATCCGAACATGTGTGCAGTCAATAGCACCAAGCACATGCGGGAAGCCATGTATTTGGTAAAACCCCTGTTTGGTCTCCTGCTGCTTCTGCTGTGTGTTGGGGAAGCTGATGTGGTAGGGTGTGAAGGAGATGATGGCATCAAGAACCTTGGGAAGGGACTCAGAGAATGAGAGCTGTGCTACCCCAGCAACCAGGGCACAACTAGTTTGGAATGAGCCACTTGCCAACATGTGCAGGACAGCTAGCAGCTTGGTCTCCGGTGGAATAATGTGGGGTGTCTGCAGGCTGGCTGTTGACTGTGGATCAATTTGGCACAGAGGCTGCTGTATGGCTTGCCAGTTGAGATTGTACCTCTGGATGATATCCTGTTCCCTGAGGCCCAGGAGGGTTGTCCTGGTCCTGAATAGCCTCTCCTGCCTTCTGCGTTGCCTTTGGGGTCCACATTGGTGTGGTGGTAGCTGCTGCTGTTGGTCATGTGCTCTGCGTTGTCTGGCAAGCTGCATGAGTAGCACCTCCATGTCATCCTTCTTGAGCAATGATGTTGCTTGTGTGAGTTTTCCTTAAGTATTGGTGTGTTTGCCACATTTTAACGCCTGCCATGACCCAGGCGTTAAAATTTGACTCAAATCGGGCTTTGCCTCATTTTTCGGGTCCGCATCCAGTTGGATGAATATGGCGCACGGGTGTTTGAGTAATTTTTCAGAATGGTACGCCTACCTTTGATCTCATTGATGCAAGGCGGTTTCACGCATCCCGAAAATGATGTAAACTCTGATATTTTGACGCTAGACGGGTCTAGCGTCAAAATATAAATATGGTGTACTCTAAATTTGCGCCTGATTTGGGGAAAAAAAATAACGCTAATCCTGCGCAAAGGGTGTATAAATATGGGCCCAAATGCTTACCTCCCAGTGGTTGAAATATGCCCAGTTAAGGGCTGCTCTCCAGCTTAGCATCCCCACGGATGTGGAAACGCAGGAGGAATCTCCGTTAGAGGTGAAATTGCTGGATTTGCCAGTAATCAAAAAACGATCTCCCTAACATATGAGGCATTCATGAGAAACACACAGCCCCTATTGTCTGGTCTGTGGGATAGATGGATGCGAGAATGTGGGCACCTTGACGAGGACGACTGGTGAGGCACTTATGTTCCCGACAGAGGTGGCCATTCCAGCGTCTCTCCGCCTTATTCAACTAATAATCCTACTTTGAGTTTACTACACGCGTATGTTACAGACTGGGTAGGGTGGCCAATGATGATTGCCTTAGGGGCTGAGGCCAGGAGGGCACTTTTTGTCATACGCTCTGCAGCTGCCATAGAGTCTGGACTTCATGGGAGGCTGTAAGGAAAATATTGGAGGGTGCAATGGGGGTGGCCTTGGGGCTTTAGCCTGGGCTGGCACTGCTGGGTGTATGGGGGTAGATGGATCACATGCGATATCACAAACTACTGATCAACCTTTAATCTAGGCTGCATGGTGGTGAAATAGGATATGCCAGAAAATGGGGTTCAGGGATTGTCCCTCAGTATCAGGAATGGTTGGATGGTATGGACCCCTGTTGAATTCTGGAAAAGGAAGTCTATCTGAGTAGGGGCTGTGAAAGGAAATATGAGAACTTTTGGGGTGGCTGGGTTTGGTTGAAATGGGTATCTACAGCATTGTGATACCTGTTGCCCAAGGTGGAGTTCCTAATGCCCAAAATAAAGGACGTCTTGGACTGGACCTGTGGAGTGCCGGAAGTTTGTAAAAGGATGTAAGACTGTGACAAATAGAATTCAATTTATTTTGCAATAAATCTATATGTACTGTGGTGGGGGTGGGGTTGTATTTTGGTATGATGTTAGTTGTTATTGCATAAAACTAATAAAAATATTTAAACAAAAAAAAATGAATACAGAGGTTATAAGCCATAACACATTGATATAAAGTGCTACATGAGTTAGCTGTCCTAAATTGGACATCTGTGTATCCAATGCCTTTTGCTTAAATGAAATATTTTTCCATTAACTCTGCTGGAACACTGTTGTGTTTGGCTCTTTAGAGTGGGAAGCTTGAGAATGGAATGCAGTGGAAGCAGATGTTGAGAGTGGGAGGAATGAGACTGTGGGCATTGAGCAGACTGTGGGTGATGGCACTAGAAATCTCAATGAATGCTACAATAATTTCCCATGTTGAGACTTACCACATGGCAATGAGGACTCTATGCTGGGGGGCAGGCACACCATCACCACCTCAGGAAGAAGAAAAGGATGAGGAAGTCACAGTGTCGTACATCAATGCTCCAGCATGCCGTGTCAGGGACAAAAAACAGAGGGAGACGATGGAGCATCATCAGTTGAATCAGCGGGAAGATAAGGCTCAACATTTTGGCATGTAATTGGTATTCCATATATGACATGTACGAAACTGGGCTTCTTTGCAGAAGCGCCCCACTTTTTGCCTCCTTTTACAACCACTAGATGCTAATTTGTTACTCTGGCAGTGCACTGAGGCCTGCTAATCAGACCTCAGTGCCAGTGCTTTTTACTTAAAACAAAGTATGTCTGATTGTTTCCCAATTGGCACAGCACTTTAGCACCTCAGTAAGTTCCTAGTAAATGGTACCCTGGTACCTATAGCACCGGTACTAAAGAGATTCCTTAAGGGCTGCAAGATATCTTATGCCACCCTAAGGGACCCACACACAAATTGTACACAGCCTGCCATCGCAGGATGCATGTCAGGGTGAAAACCCAGACGAAAATCACAACATGGCCCACTCATTGTGTGCTTTGCCCAAGTCACTGGAGGTTAGAACTTCTGCTCTCTGAGGTCAGAAACAATGCCCGCTCTGGCAGGTGGTGTTATCACCTCTGCTTACAGGCTGGATAGCAAATCTGCATACCAAGACTACAGACTTCAAAGTCCTTGCTGCCTTTGGTCTGTGACCCCCCCTAGCTACCCCCAGACCTGGGATAGGAAATCCCCTGCCCTTAGGCCCATTTGGCTGCAGCACAAGTGGAAAAATTAGCTATGCAGGAAGCGTGTTGCACTGGCAAGCTGGACATACCTCTAGGGTGGCCAGCCTGAAGTGAACATGAACTTAGGAATTCCATCATCTTATGGGTGGCATAATTAAAAATTCTGGGACAGGTTGATCCCCACTCCCCAAAGGAAGTGGTCATCTAGGGGGTGTAGTGACCCCAGGCGTACGTAGCCCATTGGCTATTAACCTTCACTCCCCTTAAAGCCCCTAAATTGAGTATTTGGGGACCCTCTGATACCAGGAGTTCAGATTTCGTGGACAAAGAAGAGTGCTGACCCTAGACCAGAGGATCAATGACTGATTTGTCATCAGCCCTGCCAGCCTGTTTGCCGTCCCCAGCAATTGTGGAAGAAACACCCAACCTGCCACTGTGCAGGCTCCAAGAAACCCAGAGGGCTGACAGTGCTTCGCCAATCGCTAGGGAATCTCCCTTAGAGTAGAGGAGCTACTCCCCTGCAGTCGCAGACACCAACACCCGGCGTACCGGACCCCTTGCATCAGCCAAGGCTTGTTGTGTCCAATTCAGACACCAACACCAAGGAAAACCAACCTGCATGTCGAGGGACTTCAGGGGCAGTGAGATCCACTTGAAGAGTGGCCCATCTGACCTGCTTGCCCCCCTTTTGCAGAACCCCAAGACAAAGAATGAGTCCCCAAGCACTGCCATCTGACACCTCAAAGTGCCTCTGCACCTGCGCCCCACAGCCTGAGTACAAGAGAGGTGATGGTACCCACGGGGTCCTGAAACTGACAAGAGCTGAGCCATCCTTGGGTCTGGCTAGACTGGACTTCTAGTCACCGCCTGCTGCCTCTTTCTCTAGGCCCCCTCCAACCTTCCAACCTTAAGGGACTCCAACAGACAAACCCAATGCCAAAAGAAAGCACTGCACTCAAGCCCCCCAGTCTGAGGAGAAGTGGACCAATGGTGCCCCTACATGCCCGAGAATCTCAAGGGTTGAGCCCACCTGTGAGCTCCCCCTGACTGGCCCCCGTTCCCTGCTTGCAGCCTCTTTTTTAACTGGACTGATCTCCACTGAAGTCAAAACACACCTGACGATGTAACACACCTCTGCACCGGAACGCCCCAGTGTTCCCTGAGGTGACTTGTTGGTGTGACCTTGGCCCATACTCACTTCAAGTCCAGAAGAACAATCCTCTAGGTTGTTGCTAAGTGCCTGAGTGCAGTATCTGTTTTTTTAACACTAGAGCACTTGGTGCTGAAAAGCACCTCTGCGCCCGGGCGCCCCAGTGCCTCCCCAAGTGACTGTTGGTGCTGCTTTGGACCTTGCCCCATACTTATCTTAACTCCATAAGATTGGTCCTGCAAGTCGCTGCTAAGTACCTGAATGCAGTATATGTTTTTTCGCCTACAGAATAACATTACCGCTCCAGAAATTGCACTGTATGAACTTTTGAAACCTATTGAATTTGTATCTCAAGTACTTACTTGATTCTGATGATCTTGATATGTAAATTCAAATAAAAATGTGTGTCATTTTTATAAATTGGTGTTGGATTTCTTTATTCAGTGTGTGACGCGCTTGCTGACTGTGTGTGCAATAAATACTGAACACTATCCTCTGATAAGCCTAACTGCTTACCCACACAACCACAAAAGAGTTTTTAGGGTTATTTTTTTAACCCCTGTCGGCCAATAAGGGTCTATCTGCATAGTGCCCTCTATATTGGTACACAATAGCCAGCTTCCTACACGAAACAGCTTTGTCAATCAGAACGGGAGCAAGCTGTTTCTCAAGGAGTTCTGTGAAAAGGAGCGCATGGACCACAGAATGCCCTGCAAGTAGTGCATTGTGGGCATTTGGACTGTTGCTGTGCTGATGAACACTGCGTAAACATGTTGAGTGTCACCATTTTTGATTGGGCTAGATACAGCTATCCTGCCATGCAGCTCTGCCATAACATGAAGTTTATATACTTTAGGCACTGCCATTTTTTTATTGGAAAGGTACATGTACCAATTGTACCATTAGACTAAGAATAACTGCTCCCTGCACTTGTCATTTCTTTCAAGAAAACAAAAGGAAAATGCAACAGACAAAGAACTGCGCTGACCTGCTGATTTCATTACTGTTAGAAATTGGGTTTCTGGTGGGCGGAGGTAGGTACCCTGTTCAAGGAGGCACCACAATCCTAGTCAGGGTAAGTCAGATACACATTAAAAGTTAACCAGTGCTCACCCTCTGGTAGTTTGCCACAGAGCAGGTAGGCTTAACTTAAGAGGCAACGTGTAAACTATTTGTGCAACACTTCAAACAGTAACAAAGTGAAAACTTCACAAAAAGACTCCACACCAGTTGAGAATAATAGCTTATATTTTTATGAACAAAAGAAGACCAAAAGGACAAAAATCTAATAAGTAGAAATGGAGATATACATTTTCAAAGACTAAATTAAATTGCAGTGCTTAAAAGCTTAAAGTGCCAACTAGGGCTATCTAGTCGTGCTTGACTGGGGTAAAACTAAAAGTTAATGTTAGCGAAAATGGAGCACGGGTTGGATACAGGGATCAGCCTTGGCCCGCTGCAAAAGTTCCTTGGTTCCTGGATGCATCGTCATCAAAGCCGAGATGCTGGGAGCAGAGGAGGCAATGCACCGACTTTGATCCTCCAGATGTAGGCCATGCATCGGAAATGCATTGAAAACTGGAGATGATGTGCCAAGCAGTCAGAGATAAGGTATCCACAAGCCTCAAGACAGCAGTGATGCGTCAGCAGTTAGGGAGATGCGCTGGTTCCTAATGGTGCAATGGCATCAATGTGTAGGTTAAGGTAGCTGCAGCCCTTTATACCCACTTCCAAGGGCCCAGGACTAAATTGGTGCCACTTGGCAGGGCAAGACTTGCAGCAAGCAAAGTTCAGGTGCTGCTGCTGGATGATAAGTCTTTGATGTTCCTGAAACTTAGAACCGTGGGCAAGCCAACATGCTTTGGAGTCACTCTGGGTTCAAGTGAGGTGGGTCCAGTGCTTCGTCAGCAGGGCAGAGGGTAGCATGCATCATGGCAGCACAGCAGAAAAGCAGTTCTTCCAGAGCAGCAGTTCAGAGTGCAGTTCATGGAGCAGCACAACAGTCCTTCCTTCTGGCAGAGTTCTTCAAAGTTCCAGTAGTTTACTGAGTTCGTAGGGTCAGAAGTCCAGTTCTTATACCCAGGGCTGCCTTTGCAGTGGGGGAGACTTCAAAGAAGGTCTTTGAAGTACACAGAGTCATCTCTTCCTGTGCTGGCTCCAAACTCACCACAGGGGGTTAAGCAGTCTTTTGTGTGGGGACAGGCCACAGTCTATTCAGGTGTACGTGAAGCAGTGCTCAGCTCCGTCCCCCATCAAGCCAGTTAATAGCCCATTGAGGCCCAACAAGTCTCTCCTAAGCACCCATTGTGTGGGGCTGTCTAGAGGGAATACACTGCTGTCATCCAACCCAGACATGCAATCAGAGACAGACTGCAGGCACAAAGGGCTAAGAGCAGGAAAATGCCAACTTTCTAAATGTGACATTGTCAAAATTATAATGATAAATTCAACTTGGTCATTAAAGAAGATTTCTCATTACAATTCCGTTGGTGCCAAACATGACAAATCCATCCCTTCTCAATTAGGAATTCCAGCTGATTAAATGTAATAAGAAATCCCCAATGTTATCATGTTTTGAGGGGAAAGCACATGCACTTTAGCACTGGTTAGCAGTGGTGAAGTGCCCAGCGTTCTAAGGCAAAAGGAAAAAGTGGAGAGAAAAACGCAAAAAGTTGGGGTGACCCTGCAGAGCGTGCCATTTCTAACTGTTACAGTACAGCAACTACATCCTGAAGTATCCTGTTTGGTAAGTTTTTTTTATCATAATGTACCCTGTTAGTTAATTGTATTAGCCTGTTATTTCAACTATTTATTTTAAATTAACTTGTTAGGTATTTTCATGTATGATGATGGAATCAAGCATTATGCAACCTCCTTCTTTTTTGACAGAAGCAGGAGAACCGCTCCTAACTTGGAAAAGAATGGAAAAAACTCTTTGATTCCTATTTAGTTGCTATAGGAGTGGGAAAATTCACATACACGAGGAATTTTGTTACATCATCAACAAATTAAGGGAAATAACATAATTGAGAGTTTGGATAAAATTCTGGCTGGTCAAGGAGAGAGACAGCCTCTGGATGCTTATCAAATGTCAGTGAAAATGTTAGAAATGCATTTTGCCACACAAGTGAATGTGGTGATGGAGAGGCACATGTTTTACTCTAGTACCAAGCAAAGACAGAACAAATATTCAACTATGTAGCTTCCATGAAAAACTTAGCATGAACATGTGAATTTGGTGAACTCATTGATTCACTCATCAGGGATCATATGGTGGTACTAATATTCAGAGAGTTCAGGAGAAACTTTTAGCTAAAAATCCCAGACTAAAGATTGCCATCACTGTTATTGAATGTATTGAGCACACTTCTAGGTGGATCAAGGAAATAAGGAGTGATGAACCTGTTACTGAGAGGATAGCCAGGATTGATGACTGAACTCAAGAGGACATGATCAAGGAGAAGAATCAAGGTGGAGAAGTGCAGAAGCAGTCAAGTGTTACTGATGTAGTAATGCCAACCATTTTTCAAACAGCCCCAACTGTTATGCGAAATTCTCTACTCAATGGAGGTGCAGGAAAAAAGAGGCACTATGCGAAAGTCTGTAAAGGTCAAAAAGAAAAGGGGATCTCAAACACTGACACTGTTCAACAAGTACAGGAACTCCAAGAAGGTCTAAATAGAGTTATTTTCAATGTGACACCTGTTTCCACTTCCTAACAATGCCTGACTGGTAAATCACTATCGGAGGAAAAAATGTGGGGTACTTACTGACTCAGATTCACCCTATACATTGATAGGAGACAGGAACCAAGACACTATTTTTGGTACAGAAAAAATCAAATTGTTAAAGCCTGACATCAATCCTGTAGGTTATGGTGGAGTTGATGTTGAATTAATTGGCTATGTTCCCTTAACTAAAAAGTTCAAACATAGAGAAACTGTAAGGAAAATTTGCAGAGGGGAGATAATTTGCTACGGTGGAAACACCAGTGTGATTTGGGGATTACGTTGAATCCCAACTCATGATGGTTGCTCGGTTAAGTGATGGTACTGATGTTGTTTTTCTTTTTCCTGCAGTCTTTTCAGATAAATTAGGCCTGCAGAAAGGGTTTGAGCACATTATTATACCTATTTTAGAAGTTAGGGCAGTTGTCCATAAAGCAAGAAATGTTCCAAATTTAATGATGCAACCAATACAAGCTGAATTAGAAAGATTGAAGGGGGTTATGGAGGAGATCACATTTTTCTGAATGGTTAGTGCCTGAAGTCTTGGCATCCAAGGACAGAGGGAAGAACATCAGGAAGTGTGTTGATCTTCGTGATCAAAATAGAAACATCTAGGTGGACCAACAATCTGTGCCCCACATTGCAGAGAAGTTATTGTCATGTTGGCTCTCGTTATAACAATGAGATTGCTGGATTCAAGTCAAGAGATAGCACCACAAGAATGTGGGAGAACTGAGTCCAATTCCACACCATGTGACAACTGTTAGCCTAATCCTTCCGGCCAGCTAGCAGTACCTCACCAGTATCCAAGAGTAGAGGTGCTTTGTGGCAGTGGTGCACATGACTTTCTGATCTCTTAGGGAAATCGTGGTGGACCAGATCTTACCATTTTCTCTCAGTTACATTTGTCTCACATATGTAAAGACAAACAGAAGCAGGAATTGGTTCAATGAATTTTATTGAATCAACTGCATCCTAAATAAAAATGCATGTACTGCAATGATTAGGATAATGAAAAATGATAATAGCAGAGCGGTGACGAAAAAGGTGAAACATAAGAAAGGTCTTACCATAATGTCACAATGCTAGGTTTTAGTATTCCTACCTACACCACTAAGGTTCTATATTAGGGCACAGTAGTGTTAGCCTTAATCCTCCCTTCAGGACCCCTTGGGAAGACACCATCCATCCCCCATACCTGAATATGGTAGTGCCAAGAGGGCTGTTGGTCTACTGAGAGTCTTCCCCATGTAGGCAGAAAAGATGTCTAGTCTCAGCAGACAGCTGCAATGAAGAGAACAGCATGCAATGGCAACTTCTGCCTGGAATTTCCAACTAACATATAGGGGGCAGAGAGGTGTTTTTATAATAAAACATCTGATGTTCTGAGAATACTGCCCTAATGTAAGAATAAGTATGTTTTCATGAAACAACAGAGAATGTGATGTTCTGCTTTGTACCAACAACATTATCGTGTACAGCCTTGAGAAAGCACAGAGTGAAGATGTTGTGCTAAGAAATTAAAGTAATGTCTACGCGAATGGACAACAGATAAAGGAATAAAAACATCACCACAGAACAAGGCTTCTGCTAAAATAATAAAATTAATTATTTTCTAAAGGGCACATGCTGTAGGTCTATGGCTAAAATAATGTGCCCATAAAATTATTCTAAAATAACCGCATAACATTATCAATGCAAGGGAAGACTCAAGTGTTTAGTTTTCTCGACTTGTCATCTGCCTACCATAAGCTTTTGTTGAGTGAGGACTCTAGGCACGTAACTCCTAGGTGTGTTTCATTTTAGTAGAATGCCATTTGGGTTGACCTCAGTGACCACCTGTTTCCAATGCTTTATGAGGAAAGTGTTGGAGGGTGTTCAACTAATTTTGTTTTTTCAGGATGACATTCTAGTTTGTAGCAAAAACAGAGGCGATCACCATGTGGTCTTGAAGCACATAATGTTAAGGCTACAGAAGAGTGGGTTGAGTCTGAAAAGGGAGAGGTACCACTTCAGAGTGGATACAGTATCTTATTTGGGTCACACTACCTGTGGGGAAGGGATCCGTCCCAAATTGGATTTGGTCAAGTGTATTGTGGAGGCGCCAGTACATAGTGACAAGGAGAGACTCAGATTATTATAAGAATGTACGGAATACTATTCCAAATCCTTAAGAAGGGGGAAGAGTTTGAGTGGAATAATGAGTGTAAAAGTGTTTTTGAGTGCACTAAAGATGTACTTCATGGTAAAATAAGTAAGTTTGTAGTGAAAGGCTGGACAAATGCAGAGGTTCTTGGTGAAGTTGAAAAATTATATGGTGTTGTCAAAGAACAGTTGTACATAGAAGGAAGTGATGTATGCAGAAGTAGTAAGAAGTTTCTGCCTGAAGGTGTGAGAGTGAAGTTGATGTGATTGGCACACGAGGGTCATCTGGGCAGAAATCTGACTAATCCCCGGATCCAAGAGCTTTATTGGTGGCCAGGCATGGACAGAATTGTCGAGGATGTGGTCAAGGATTTCAAATTGTGTAGCCAAGCTGGCAAAGGGCCAAAAGTAAGAAAAGTGCCCCTTTCACCAGTAGAAGCTCCCAATGAGCCCTGGCAAAAGTTACACATTTTTTGAGGCTTTCAAAGAGATGTGTGGTACTGGTTGTTTATTATTCCACAACATGGGTAATAGCTAAATGTTTCAATAATATTACTAATAGGACCAGGGCCATCATTGAGTTTTTGAAAGAAGAGTTTTCTAAAGAGGGCATTCGAAAAACTGTGGTGACAGGTAATGCTGTACAGTTCATGTCACACGAAATTAGAGATTTCTTTTGTGCCCTAGGAATTGAGCATTGTCACACATCACTTACTCTTACTGAGTTAGTGAATACATTGGTGAAGAGCTGTGTAGAGTGGTGAGAGCAAAATACTTCAGTGTTTGATGATTTTGAGAGTGACTGTTTCAGAGCGAGCTCCAAGAAACCACAAGATGAGTAATGCAAAAAGGGGACAGTGGTGAGTGTCCTGGTAGGCAGCGAAGAAAACCTGGGTGGTTGTGTAAATTCGTCTTGGATCTTTAGTACCATACTTTTTCACATTTTTTTTTTAAAATCTCTATTAGGTTTAGTTCATCCAAGCATTATAATACAATAATAAACAATGATGAGATAAAGTATACAGAGATCACAACACTTAAATTTAAACTGTGCCACATGCCAATAATATTGCACCAAGAGGGGTTATCGGGAACAGTGAGCTGTTGTGAGTATGCATGACCAAACAATCAGGGAGAGGTTAAGGTGTACATTGACTGTATACCAGAAGCCATGGGGACGCCATGCAACGGGAGGGGGGGAGGCAGGGAAGAGTACTGCTTTTCTAGTGATTCCTAGGAGGTGATTCCGCCAACATCATGTTCATATGGGTCCTTTTCAGCGGTGCGCACTATTAGTAGTGGATAATGGGGAAACTCCAGTCGGAGGCACATGAGTGCCTGGCCGCCCAGATGACGTGACGTTACCAGAAGGTGATTTAAATGCGCTTAAGTGTTCATGGGGGTCGCGTGCCATTTTTTGCTTCTATATTTGCAATGAAAGTGTCCCACACTTTGCAGCCACGTCCCATTAAGCCCCTGGCCTGCAGTTGGCGTAGCATCCGTGCTTCCGCGTTAGACTACTGTAATAAGCCCTGTAGCCATTTGATGTGGCTTGGAGTGTTTGGTGCCTTCCAGTGTGTGGCTATAAGGCATTTGAATGTTATAAATGCATGATCAATACACCTGTGAAGCTGTTTGTCGCCTTTAGCTAGCTGGTGTAAACCTAGTAAACAGATCTGGGTTTAATACTAGAGCATGGTTAGTTATGTCAGCCGTAGACTCAATAATTTGTCGCCAGGCTGCTATCAACAGTGGAAAGTACAATGCAATGTGGTAAAAATTTGCTTCTGGTGCTGCACATTGAGGACATGCAGGTTCCAGTGTGAGAAACATGAGGATGATTGGAGACGGGGATAGATAGGAGTGATGTAAATAATTGAATTGGGTGTAGCAGAACCTAGGGTTGCACGAGACGTGCTTAACAGTAGAAAACGCTGCTGCCCAGGTCTTCTGTGACAAGGGGGTAGTGAGTACTTCATCCCAGTGCGCGGCCTCCAAGCTTGGGAAGGCCGCAACTAACAGGGTATTATACAGCCCAGATATCACTTTTTTGGTGTCAGTTATTGATAACATCAGTGTGAGTATCTGGGATGTCTGTGGTTCATCGTCTCCCATATCCCAGGTGTCCCGTAGCAGGTGTCTTATTGCACAACAGGTCAGGAAAGCGCCTGTGATTTTCAAGCATGACACTTAGGTGAGTGTGAGATTGGTATCAGCGGTGAGTATGGTATGTTGGGCTGTTTGCCGCGAATGTATCTCAGCCAGCATGATTTGGCCGCATCCAGCAGGATGTTGTCTCTGAGAGAGGGTCGCGCCCTATCAGACAACCATGTGTATATTGGTATCTGGATCAGAGAATTGGATATTACAATTTCTTCCGCCGTGCGATGTTTCCCCATCCAGCAGAGCGGCCATTGCAAATGGGCTGCAGCGTAATAGAGTTCAAAATTAGGCTTACCAAGGCCACCAGTGTCCTGTGAGCATTGCATTGTAGTCAATGCCACGAAGCGTCTGTCCTTCCCCCCCAGCAAATCAGTTAATAAGCTCTGCGGAGATTTAAAGAATGATCGAGGGAGAATAAATAGCAGTGCTGCAAAGTAATATAATAATCTAGGAAGAAGGAGCATTTTAGTTATGGCCACTCTGCTCATGGGTGATAATGGGAGTGAGCCCCACAATGGGAGTGATACCTGTATGGAACGGATAGCTTGATCAATGTTGCCTTCTCTCAGGTCTTTAATGGAGTGATACACTTGTATTCCTAAGTATTTTAAGGTGGTGTGGCACCGTGGTAGATAATAGCACAGGAGGGCTGGCTGCATATCCAAGGGAACAGGTAATAATGAGAATATACAGGACTTCGTCCAATTGACTTGCAGCCCCGAGATTTCAGCAAAGGAGTCCAATCTGGACGTAACCCCTGGTACGGAGATGGTGTGGTCTCGTAAATATAATAAGGCATCATCCGCGTATAGGGAAATGATGTGATGCATATGAAGTTCTGATATGCCCCACAGAAATGCATTCTGATGTAATCTGGTAGCCAGGGGCTCCATCGCTACTGCGAACAACAGAGGGGAGAGCGGACATTCCTGTCTGGTGCCCTGGAGTATGGAGGGTATGTCTGAAATTATTTGCCCTGTCTTAACTCAAGCCGTTGGGTTAGAGTAAAAGGTAGTGATCCAAGATATATACCCTGGTCCAAAACCCATTTTGCCTAATGTTGTGGTTAGAAAGTCCCAGTTTAGGGTATCAAATGCTTTTTCGATATCCAGGAATATGGCCACACTGCAGTGATTCGACTCTGTGGTGCTGTAAAGTAGTCTCCTGATATTCAGGAAGGTGCTCCGTCTGGGGATAAGTCCGGACTGGTCCTTGTGTATCAAGTGAGGAATGAAGAGGAGGAGTCTGTTAACCAGTATTTTCCCCAAGACTTTGCAGTCTGTCTTTAGTATGGATAGCGGGCGATAGGAGCACACGTCTAGAGGATTGCGGCCAGCCTTTCGAAGGACTACTATGCGGGCCTCACGTAGTGACTCCAGTGGTTGCCTGCTGTATGTGCCTCATTGAATATGGTAAGCATGGGCTGCAAAAGGTGGTTCACATGTGCTGCATAGTATTCGACTGGTAAACCATCCATGCCCGGAGCCTTATTGCAGGTCACTTGGGTTAAAGCAGTACAGATCTCCTCTAAACTAATGGGACTATCCAGTGCAGTGGTTTGATCCAGCTGTAGGCGCTGAAGAGGTAGCATATCCAGAAAGGCGGTCATTCGCCCAAGTGAGGGTGCAGGGGTGGCCGCGTATCGTGATTAATAGTAGGAGAAAAAGGCAGTATTTATAGCCCCCTGTGTGTTAACTACTGTGCCTGAGTCTAGTCGCATTGCCCCAATAGGAGAATGCTGTGGGGTGTCCTGGGCCAGCCAAGCCAATAAGCGGCCAAATCTATCACCCTCTGTGTACTGTCTTATCATGTAGTGCCTGTAGTCATATTTGCCTAGCCTGGCATCGGCTTCCTTATAGTTTGTACATATTACACGAAGTATCTCAGGGTCCGTCTCCCAGTTGGCCACAGCCACCTTTGCATCTCGCATTTTAGCCTCCACGGTGGCCACCTCATGGAGCAGCACCCTCCGAAAACCCAGAGAAGAAGCCATGCAATGGCCACGCACCACTGCTTTGTGTGCATCCCATTCAATAGCGTGGTGAGATGCTGTATTATTGTTCTGTGCAAAATATGTGGATATGCATATGGTTATCTCCTCACAAAAAGGGGTTCAGATAATGTTTCTACTCGCAGACGCCAAGTCGGTATTTTCGTGATCGGATGGCCCCACCACAAAACCACCCTTAAGGGGTAGTGATCAGACATGGTTCGAGCCAGGTATGCAGAGCTGTGCACCCTTTGGATCATGGCTGCTGGTGCCAACATCAAGTCTACTCTAGCTTGCAGGTCGTGGACCGGGGAATAAAAGGAGTATTCACGCTCCGCTGGGTGCCCCAGTCGCCATAAATTGTATAATCCGCTTTCTAATCTCAAGGCTGCAAACTTGAGGGAAGTGTGCCTACTTGGCGCGCTCAACAGTGGTGGAAGGGAATGATCTAGTACAATATCAGGTGCACAATTAAAGTTGCCACCCCACAAACTGTCCCCAGCTGGATCCCGAAACAAACCGGGTGTCAACATGTTCAAGAAGCCCCCCTGGTTAGTATTGGGTGCATATATTCCTACGAGTGTCAATGGTGTACCATCTAGATGGCCTTCAGTTACAACATACCGACCATTAAAGTCTATTTGTGTGTGGTTTGCCACAAAGGGCACATCCAGTGCGACCCAAATTACCAAACCTCGTGCAAAGGATGATGTTGTGGTATCAAATACTTGCCCCTTCCAGCTGGAGCACAGCTTCCCAAGGGTGGCCTCTGATAAGTGTGTTTCCTGTATCATAGCTATATGTACTTGATGGCGCTTCAAGTATGCATGAATACGGTGTCTCTTGAGTGGTGTTGCCATACCCCGCATGTTCCACGAATCACATTATAGCATGTTATAAAACATTGCGTTTGTATAGCCAGACTTATAAAGGAGTCCAAAACTGCCCTAGGTTCACACTTACCCTCCCCGTTTCTATACTGATAAGGTTTATTTGCACCCTGGATGAGATGTTGCTTCCACTCATGCATCCTGTGTTCCTCCTCGCTCCTAACTCACAAGCATCGAATGGTGGCAATAACAAATCCATTAAAATAACATACTGAAAAACTGACAAAATTTGGCCTAACAGGAGACCGAGGCAACACTTTACGAACAACACTAAGCTATAAACTCTTAACCTGAGAACAAGCATGAGGGTCATCTGGTCCATATGGAATAGTTCATGGGGGGTGAGTGCCTTGTGCGTTGGCTCGAGCGCTCGGCTCCTCATGATGGACTGGACCCTCCAACCACTCCATGCTCTGAGGGGACCGATGTTCCCTCAGAAGGTGTTTCAGTGCTGGCACCCTGGGGTTCCATTTGGTATAAACTTTTCTTCCCTGAGGCTGGACAGGTAGTCTCCAGGGATCGTTGGACTTTTTAATGAGGTATTTTGGTCTCAAATGTCATCAGCTGAGCGAGGAGTAAGTGACGGCCCATGGTTAGAATTCTCAGAATCACTGTGATCTCCCCATTCAGGATCAGAGTCCGGGGACTCCTGTAGTGTTGTGAATGGATTGAACGTGAACTGCGTAGCCTCAAGCAGTGCCCGGGATCGTTCCTTGACAACCTGTGCTTGTGTGGGTTTAACCCTCAGTCCTTTGCGACATTTGCATTTCTTTCTAAGGGTCGACTATTGCTCCTTGGTGTCCACCTTGTGTGGCGGTTGGGCCAAGCCCTTGGCATGGAGCCAGGTCCAAGTGTCCCCAGGTGACATGAATATATGAGTTTTTGCACCATCCTGCACTCGCACTTTTGCCAGACACAATATGGCATACTTGAAGTTATGTTCACAAAGATGTTGTTTCACCAGAAAGAAGGAGTTGCGCTTTTTTTTTTAACCTCCGGCGTGAAGTCTGGATAGGCAGTAATGTTTGCATCTTCGAATTTCCATGGCCCATGAGTACGGAAGAGCTGGACCACTAGGTCTCTGTCGTGATAATTGAGAAGGTGAGCAATCAAAGGTCCTGGGTGAGCCCCTGGTGGAGGCAGTCTGCCCGGTACTCTATGAGCCCGCCCCACTGAAAAGAATTTCGGCACCCTGTCCTGCAAGACCGTTTCAGTGAGCCACTGTTCCAAGAACAGTTCCAGGTTGGGACCTTCCACTCGTTCCGGATTTTTTGTGTGATAAATAATCTAGTATATTATGATTTTCCAAAGAATGGAGAGATGAAAGACTTCTCATTGGTAGTGTAGCTTATTTGAACTTTCATTAAAGATGCTCACCCATGATGATAGCAAATTTCTTTACCTTCTGAGTTAATATAGCAGACTTTCTGTATAAGTAAGGAGTCATATTCAAAGGCATAAAGCAGGCCCCTGCAGCCTCTGCAGAGCAGAGGGGTCACCAATGTTTTTAGGGGTGCCAGGAGACCCATTCACTTATAGGACAATTTTGCATGACTGAAAATGCAACGCCCCACTGTGATTGAAGAAGAGAAGTCATTGAACATGCGTGCTTCTGAGGTATTGCTTTGATGGCAAGCCCTGCAGGACCATAGCTTGGTGGAGGTAAAAGCAAAACAGCTGTTGACTGGTAAAACATGAAGGAGAGAGACAATGCAGGTGTGATACCCTCTACCCCAACTACTGAGTGGATGCACTGATGTACCTTATACGAAAAATACTGTTCTTGAACAGACTAGAATTAACTCAAAAGTCAGGTAAACATGTAAAGAGTCATAGATGTCACCATGTATAAATGGTAATCTTGTCTACTGAATAAAATAAGTCACTGCAAATAATTTGAGAACATACAGGGATCCTTTGTTTCTAAGACCAAAGCCCACCTATGGGCCCACAATATTAATAGGTGAAGGAAATTTGCCATTGCCATTTGCCTTGAAAGATCCACATATAAAAGGAATTCACAACTGGAAAAAAGTGTATTTATTAAAATGGAGTTACTTCTACAGTTGATTTTCAGGAGAATTATTAAACCAGTTAGCCATTTAAGTTTTATTTGTGCAATAGAATCTAGAACAGAGTATATTCTTTCAGACATTTTCAGCACAAGAGGGATCTTTCCCACAATCTTCAATGATAACCTGGCTTAACTATTCTTTATGTGTATGCCTTTGAATGTTTCAGCTAGTATTGTGGATTAGTTTGAGGTTGCTGCTCCATCAACATTTTGCCGACTCTTGAAATGTACTCAGAAGACATGTACATCTCTAACCGAACAGATTGAGATAATATACCAGTTTGCTAACTCCTGACTTTGAGCTCTGTGAAGATTTTTCTAACGTTTAACAATTCTAAAATTGAATATAAACTGCATTTTTATTACAGTGTAATGTAACATTTTGAGTCTACAGACAAATTACATTTACCTAAGTGTGCTGTGCAGTTCCGTAAATATTTCATGCTAAAAAGAAACGGCATTCACTGCACAAGTTCCTGATTTAGCAATTAATTCGTTCCATTGTTTTGGCAAGTAAACGAGCACTTACATTGCATTCATAATGATGAACTGGAAAAGCAGTAACAAAGAACAGTTTGTTGTTTTCATAGAATTTGTTCTAAGCCCGTCGAATGAAGTATACTTTACTGCCAATCGGAAGTATTTCAACTTCGATTCCTTTTTAAAAACCACAGTATATACACATTAATTACATCCAGAACTGTTGAATCAATAAAACGTGTTATTTGGTGCCATTCGCAGATGTGTATTCACACAGCCATGTCTCAATAATGCTGAATGCAAGGTGGCCAATATCCTTGGATAAGTATTTTCCAAAACACTGAAATATGCTAAGAAGCTCAGACTGACTACTGTTCTGAGAAACATTTATTTGCTGCTCATATACAGCTCTGCCAATATCAATCCCCTTTGTGGGCTCTCTCTCTGCCAACCTTGCTTCCCATGCTGAACGAGAGCCATTTCAGTGGCACGTGTTTAGTTTAAATTGGATACGAGGCAGCAAACCGCCTTATTTAATCTAAAGAACCACAACAACATCTGTGCAGGTCAACTGAAATGTAAAATAAGTTATTCACTATCTCTCCTATCAATGCCCGCTCGTCATTCTACCAGGCTGCTCAATTGCTGTATAAAAAAATGCCTCCCTAGTAACTAACGAATAGCCAGCATGTTCGACGAATCAGCCTGTCTGCACCCATAGCCCATGAAAGATTTTATTCATCCCAACTTTTCTTAATATATCGTATTTAGAATTGTATTAATTGTATTCTCTAATTGATAAGGTGAATCATACGCCTGTAAGCAATGATTATTGCTACATTCTGTTCGATTCTAAATTACAACTTATTAGGTAGAGAAAAGCAAGTGGTCAACTTGTGCTTTAACTGTAGGAACTATTTAGCACCTGCACTTCGGATAATATAGGCATATTTTTCCTGGTTTGTTTGAATTTCAGAAAGATTTAGGTCTGATTTACATCTTCAAAGGGAGGGAATTCTGTCACAATAGTGGCAGAGTTTCTTCCCCATCAAGAATATGGTTGGTGCCAGATTTAAGTGCGATCTGACCATAGTTTGACAATGGCGGTGACTACTCCATTGGAGAGTTTGTTATACATCTACCCACCTCATTAAGATGGGCAGACATATAGCCATTTTTCCATGCCCTTCACCTCTGGGAAAATCCTGATGGTAAGAAGCACAGAAGACAGAAACTCCCATGGCGAAGGGGGCGTTTTTTATCAGTTAAAAAAAAATAATCCCGCTTTCAGGTTTTCTTTTTGAAAAAAAAAAAAAAATGGTAACCTTGTCTATAGCTCTGTCATGTTTGAAGGTCCCAGTCAATACTTGAAATGTCTGGGCCGACTTTAATTTCAAAATTTGGCTGTCTGCACCCCTGCCAGGGCAACAGAGTAAATTACCCCAAAATCCTGACAGAGGAAGGGCTGACCTCCAAATTTTACATCAGGGCCTTAGTGCCACTCTCAGCATTCCAACATGTCTGTTTTTTCACTAACATTTTTTTTTGCTGTAATCATGTTTGCTACACATAAATGTTATTAACAAAGTCAAAAGGTATAGCTTCAACTGATTTTGTTGGGTGAGGGGTGTTTGAATTTATTGGTGCTCCTTATTTATTAGTTTATTGTCCCTCTGGGGTGTCCTTCAATCACCCGGGTGATAATAGTGTGATCCCCCCTCAATTCTTTTCCGCCACACAGAAATTGTTAATTGTTGATGAACTGCCTCACACTGCATATTGACAATCATAACAAAAACATTGAAGACGAAGCAACCAAAGAAATTACAATGGTTGGCATACCATTCATCACAGCAAGGCTGAAAAATATCTCTCACAGCCAATCAGAGTCGTTTTAAACTTGGAAATAGTATACACGTAGTTTATGAGGCAAAGGTTTGTGAACAGTTAGCAAACCTAGTGGCAAACGTATGTATACAGCTAACCCATTTAAGTTCACCAGGCACCTGTTTTTTTTTTTTTGTTTTGTTTTTTAAATGTATCTCGAAACCTGTGAACAAACAATATCAAACCACAAGACGCATTTAGAAATGTGCACACACTAATAGTGCTGAGTCTGTGCAAAATTTTAAACAAATGCTATTTGATTGTGTAGGCACTTTTTTGCAGAAATGTAGTAAATAACTCAAAAGCGTACATTTTAAAGACAGTAGAAAGGGCAGGAGAGGTGCAAAATTCCCATCAAAATAACCTGACAGTTGACTACTGCATGTGTGCGTACAGACATGACAGCCAACTTAACATGATGTGTCTAAAAGGAAAAGAAAAAAACCCTCAAGAGTGCCACCATGAATGCATGCACACATGCAGTGCACATCTTGGAATGATTTTTCTTGAAGGAAAAGGAAAACACATTGCAAGGTGGCATGGCTCATGTGCATGCATGAGAGGCAGCCATCTCCCCTTAAGGCACGAGAAAAAACAATCCAAGATGGCTTCCAAAAATGCAGAGGCAGCTATCTATGGATTGCTTCAAAATAATTTTAAGGTTGTCACCCACCGATACAACATCGCTCGGAGTGCGAGGTTGCTAGTGGACTTAATTTATTTTAAGAAAGCATGGGCAGGAAAGTAGAGGAGAGGGCAGGAAAGGAAAGTAGTCCCTCATGCTCTCTGATGCAAGGACTGAGCAGTGGGATGATACAAGCCATTGAATCAAAACACAACAACGCTGAAATGCTCCTTGGATGGGACAAATACAAGAACAGGAAGAAAATCCATTAAATCAGAAACAGAGAATTGGAGAAAGGCATTGAATTATGTGCATTGGGTGGGCACAAATCCCACTTTAAGCCTATATGGCATGTTTCCAACAGCTACCTAACAATCTAATAATACAATATATTACTGCAAGATACGTTTTCCCACCAATGCTGAAAAGTGCAATTACATCATATAACTTCCCCTACTAGCAATATTGGTAAGGGAAGTGGTACGCTTAATCCATTTGGTCATTTTAAAATGGCAGCAAACAAAACAAGCATTTGCAATGCAACGAGTCTCACATTTGCTTGAGTTAGAACTATTTGTGTTGTAAATTCCCAACAGGTCTTTTCTTGCCACATAAATTGGAATGAAAAGTAAAACAGTTGACATAAGTGAGCCGTTTCAAAGCGTCATGAACATGAAGGAGGGACACAAAAACAAAAAGACTTTCGCTCACAGTCAAACGTAACAGCAATCATGCAATTATCCATGCAACAGGGCAGTCTGCAAGGCGGTAACAAAACCGCCCCAAGAAGGGACAAACGTAAAGCATTTACCAATGATAACAAAGGATTTTTGAAAGGCAAGCCCACAAATGAGTAAAAGTGGTGGGTGTGGTTAAAAGCCCACACTACTTAATACAGCTCAAAGCGCTTGCGTGCTCGACCTCAAAATCACTTGTACATGAGTTTATATATGAAAAACAATGTTCAAAATAGCGGCAGTATCAAAACTTCATCAATGATATTGTTTATTTCATTGGTGTGGGAATGCCTCATTTTGAGAACTGTGATCATTGTGCTGCAAATAGTCCATATATAGAACATGAGATATGTGCACATGTTGACAGTGCGCTTTCTGTCCAGAGGACAACTTTGTTTTGCACATAATTTACGGCCTTTCCAGCCGTGAAAGTAGCACCACTGCAGATAGAAAGCAGGTCTGTGTGACTTTACCATATCGTCATATAAAGATGCATTGTGTAACTCACCACAGTATTTAATGAAGTAATCAGGTGCCTGCAATCATTTGCTCAATCCAAGCATTTGGCCTGTGACCAAGGACGAGATGTCTGAAATGCGTAAGGCCTGGATAGTGTGTAAATAATTCTTTGAATGTTACTGGTTTTGCTGCTTTCCAAAATAAACTGCAACCTGTTGAGAGTGCGCTTTCTGACAACTTTGTTTTGCACACACACACATATGTATGCATATATATATATATATATATATATATATATATATATATATAGATAGATAGATAGATAGATACACACACACATACATATACACACATTTGCATGTGACAGGCCAGATATAAAAGTGAGACTAAAGGCATTAGTCCTACTTTAATGTCTAACCTGTCCCGCTTTTTTCTTTCAAAATCTGGTCACCCTTTGCAGGACATAAAATGCCCAAATGGGTGAACACTTTGTCGTGAAAAATCTTACAAAGAAGGATATGGCTTAGCAGGTTGTAAAAGTGGTATTCCTCCCACTAAGGAGTGTAACCTATCAGCTATACCCACTTTGAGCAGGTTTAAATTGACAGAACGTTTTGAAATAGTACTCTTTGGACTCAGTGAAGTAATTGAGTGTCTGCCCCTCCTTTCCACACACGTATATTAGACATATGTCTCAAGTTTACATTTCTTTACAAATAGTCAGAATTTATTATTACTTGCCAGTTTATTGTTTTAGTATTTTGCTAGCATCAAAAATCATTAAATAGGTATAGCTCTTTTAATGACTGAACTAGTGTTTGCTCCACAAAATACCAATCCGAACATTCAACTAATTTTTTTCTGTCCCTAATTGAACTGCTATAACTGATTATTAGCAAATGACACTAAATAAATATTGGCCAATTGTGTTATTCAGTTCTCTCTAAATTTAATGTATTATATATCTACTATCATTTATGGTGTAACGAACTACCCCAAGTCTGGGTGTTCTTCCACATTACTCTTAATACAATGCAGTAAGAACACAATGAGGCAATTGGGGCTTGTATTAATTTGCATCAGTCCAAGAGACTTTTTCCATGGTGTTTCCTGTCTAAAACCTTTTATAATTTTTATTTGTCTAAATTTCCATATTATTTTTAAAATCTGAATGTGTTTGATGCTGTCCATGCCATAATTTGTGCAGTAAATTCCAAAGTTAGCAGTAAAGGCCAACTTATTTTTTATTTTGTGGCACATTTTCATTTTACGGCTCCATATTTTTAGTGTCGAGGGTGCAAGCACTCTAGCCTGCTGTAATCACGCTGTGGACTTTTAACCACGCCCACTACACGCCCATCACTTTGGTTGGTTCGTGGGCTTGCCTTTTAAAAATCTCTTGATTTTATTTGTGAAAATCATACATCTGTCATGCCTTTTCTGGTGATTAGCCCTCCTCGAGAGCACAGGCCAACTACTGAAAACATACGAGGCTCCATGTTTTCAGCATGGTTTCTGGACTACTTTTTCTTTTTATTTTCTACGCAGCGTGATCTTGCTGCACATTGCTGATACATTTGACTGCGAGCGAACTTCTGTTTCATTTTGTGTGCTTCTTCAGCCTCATGGCATGGCACTTTAAATTGGCTCGCTTATGTAAAACGGTATTACTTTTCATTTTCATTTTATGTGGCAATAAAAGTCCAGGTAGGACTTTACAACGCTAATAGCTCTAAGTCAAACAAATAAGAGACGCATTGCATTGCAAATGCTTGTTATTCTATGGCATGATGAGTGATTGCATTTTAGAGGATGCAGCCGGCAGTCACTGTCTTTTCATTGTGGTTGCTGCTAAAAATGCTTGGCTGATGGCTTTCCATTACCCAGCTGTGTAGCTTTTAATATGCCCACAACTATACACCTGTGATGTTTTCTTTAATTTTCAATTATTAGCCTATTTTTTAAATGTTTTTGTGGCACCGTAGGTGTGCTAATCCTTGCAGGAATACGTGATTTGTTGTTCTACTGACGGCGTGTGCTTTCTTTCAACTGGTCGGGTTTCTACCACTAAAAAGAGTAAGACATTTTTCATGTTCTTTTTGGATACATTTACCATTCTCCTATCTCTCACATGATACAAACTAGTTTATCCTCTTTGCAACTTTGTGAGTTTGTGAATATTGCTAGCTGATCAGAGACTTCAGTCAATTGACTTTATTCTATGATTTAATAATAACCATAAAAGAACAACAATAATGTCAAAATACATTCCACATAAAAACACAGATTTAAACAGTGATCAATAAAATAAAAACGAGTATCTGTTATAAAAATGAGTAAAATTGAAAATTAGTAAAACATAATAGGATTATGAAGGCAAATAGCTATTTTCAGGAACTAACACCTTAGTACAGAACTCTAAGGATGCAAGTTTCAGCAAACATATTATCTCAGGCAAGCATGCTCTTATACCAGTAGGCATTAAAGTTGGAATGAAGAACTGAGTAGAATAGGTATGATAATTGTTTGCAGAAAAGAAAGGTAAAGTACAAAACGTAAAGAGCAACAGTGTTCACCACAAGGAAACAGACAAATCAATTTAGAGTCAAATTGTTGGACGGGGAAGCTCATTACCCATTTTATACTGCCAAGTTAAATCAAGGAAGTAAAGAGCACTCCCAGGGTTTGAGTGCCAGGTCTAAATACATTTTGCAGGCCTGCAGAGGTTTTAATTTCCATGTAAGATGAGAGAGACGGTTTTTTATGTTCGCTCACCAGTCTCTTCATTACCCTCTTTCCTATAAAGGCCTATTTTAGCCACAGAATATCCTCACTCTGTATAATGGTCAGGTTGTTAAACCGGTGTAAACCACCCAGGCTCTTTGGGGCATTCCTGATGTAAAAAAGCAATAGGATCTCCTGACCACGGTCACACGCTTGGCAGTCAATAATGACATCTTTATTCAAATTGGCACTTTGGTTATCCCAGATGGAGCAACCTAATAACAAAGGGGCTAGGCTTATTTGATCTTCAACATAGCTAATGCCTAATTCTTCATGAATAGCAAAGTAGGGGCTACAAGTAGGCACGCCCAAGCTATGCTGGAGCATGCAATTGTCCTCAACCTAGATAATACTTAAGTCCTTCTACCACTCCAAAATTTGGCCCTGCAGGTCAAGACAGGAATGCGTTTTCTATTATATATTTCCAGCAAAGGGACTATGGGATTGTTACCTATATGTGTTGCAAATTTAAATATAAAACCAAGAGCCTGTGAGAAACATAGTTTTGTGGCCAAAATGCATTGGTCCCAGGTTCCTAAAGTGACAAAAGTCACACCTAGATAAGGAAAGTTAAAGGTTCTAAAAATGTGGTGCCCCTTAATAGAGAAGGCCAGAGTATTAATTTTTTTCCATCCACAGGCCATATAGGAAGTCTTGGTCAAGTTGGTTTTGATGCTCAAATGTTCATAAAGCTCAGAAAATATTTAATCACACCATTAAAGCCATTAGCTGTCTGTTCCACGAGGACCGTGTCATCAGCATACAGTACCATAGGGACCTGTTTGTTTTTAACCAATGGCTGATCATGTCTTTTATCAATTAAATGATCCTCTAGGTCATTAATATAAAGTAGAAACAAGATTGGGGCAAGACACATTTGTGGCAGACACCATGGTCTAAACTAAATGAACCAGTGAATTTGCCATTCTCTCCGAATCTGATCCTAGCTGAAAGATTACTATGTAGGGGCCTCAAAAATGTCCTCCAGAACTTTATACATACCTTTTTTTTTAGCAAGAATGACCACTATTTACAGCTACTAGCAATCAAATTCATTCGGTGACTCCATGAAAGACAGACAGGGGAAGACTTGCTGGTGGTGTATTTATCAATTAGACGGTGTTGGTTTAAGCATTGTTCAAGTGTCTCAATTCCTGGCCAGAACCCATATTGAACAGGTGAGAGAATATCACGGTCTGAGATTCAGGTCAAAATTCTGTCCATGATAACCCCCCATTATTACTTTTACAACTGAATTGAGCAAGGAGATGGGCCGGGAACATCAATGGTTATCGTGTTTGCCCTTTTTAACCTGTTCGCTGCCAGGCCTTTTCCCCTCAGGTGCCAAGCCTTTTTTTGGCTTTTTGGGGCTGTTTGCACTTAGGCCCTCATTACTTTTTGTCCCCATAAGCTACCCACGCCAATTTTGTGTCCTTTTTTCCCAACATCCTAGGGATTCCAGAGGTACCTAGAGTTTGTGGGTTCCCTTGAAGGAGACCAAGAAATTAGCCAAAATACAGCTAAAATATTGTTTAAAGAAAATGGAAAAAAGGGCTGCAGAAGAAAGCTTGTGGCTCCTGAAAATGGCATCAACAAAGGGTTTGTGATGCTAAAATCACCATCTTCCCAGCTTTCAGGAACAGGCAGGCTTGAATAAAAAAAAAAAACATTTTCAATTTTTTTTTGGCATTTTACTGGGATGCACTCCATCTTTACTATTTTCTGTGCTTTCAGCCCCCTTCCAGTTATTGACAGAAATGGGTGTGAAACCAATGATGGATTCCGGACAGCTAAACATTTCTGAAAAGTAGACAAAATTCTGAATTCAGCAAGGGATCATTTGTGTAGATCCTTGAAGGTTTTCCTACAGAAAATCACAGCTAAAATAAAAAGATATTGAAATTGAGGTAAAAAAGAGCCATTTCTGTCCATGTTTTCTTCTATAACTTTTTCCAGCTATGTCATATTTTTAAAGCAATATACCGTTACATCTACTTGACTCTTCTGGTTGTGGGGAAATATAGGGATTGTAGGTTCATCAAGAACCCTAGGTACCCAAAGCCAATAAAGGAGCTACACCTTACAATGGGTTTTCATTGTAGACCAGGTATACAGCAATTAATTTGATGAAATATGAGGAGTGAAAAATAGGTATCAAGGAAACCTTTGTATTTCCGAAATGGGCACAAGATAAGGTGTTGAGAAACAGTGATTGTTTGCACATTTCTGAATACCGGGGTCCTCATACTAGCATGTGAATTACAGGCCATTTCTCAAATAGATGTCTTTTTTACACTGTCTTACATTTGGAAGGAAAAAATGTAGGGAAAGACAAGGGGCAATAACACTTGTTCTTCTATTCTGTGTTCCCCCAAGTCTCCTGATAAAAATGGTACCTCACTTATGTGGGTAGGCTAACGCCTGCTACATGAGATGCAACATGGACATATCACATTTTTACACTGAAATCTGAATTTTTTTTAAAAGTACCAAGCTGTGGATTTTGGCCTCTAGCTCAGCCGGCACCTACCGAAACCTACCAAACCTGTGCATTTTTGAAAAACAGATGCCTAGAGTAATCCAGAATGGGGTGACGTGGGGCTCTCACTAGGTTCTGTTACCCAAAATCCTTTGCAGACCTCAAAATTTGACAAAATAAAACACTTTTCCCTCACATTTCGGTGATAGAAAGTTCTGGAATCTGAGAGGAGCAACAAATCTCCTTCCACACAGCATTCCCCATGTCTCCCGATAAAAATGGTACTTCACTTGTGTGGGTAGGCCTAATGCCTGCCACAGGAAATGCAACATGGACATATCACATTTTTACACTGAAATCTGACGTGTGTTTTGGAAAGTGCCTAGCTGTGGATATTGGCCTCTAGCTCAGCCAGCACCTACCGAAACCTACCAAACCTGTGCATTTTTTAAAACTAGATGCCTAGAGGAATCCAGAATGGGGTGACATGTGGGGCATTCACCAGGTTCTGTTTCCCAAAATCCTTATCATACCTCAATATTTGTCAAAAAAATGCTTTTCCCTCATATTTCGGTGATAGAAAGTTCTGGAATCTGAGAGGAGCCACAAATCTCCTTCGACCCAGCATTCCCCCTAGTCTCCCGATAAAAATGGTACCTCACTTGTGTGGGTAGGCCTATTGCCCGCGACAGGAAATGCCCCAAAACACAACATAGACACATTACATTTTCCCAAAGAAAACTGATGTGTTTTTTGCAAAGTGCCTAGTGGTGGATTTTTGCCTCTAGCTCATCGAGCACCTAGGAAAACCTAGCAAACCTGGACATTTCGGAAAACTAGACACCTAGGGTAACCCAGGATGGGGTAACTTGTGGCACTTTCACCAGGTTCTGTTACCCAGACTCCTTTGCAAATCTCAACATTTGGCAACCCACTTTTCCTCACATTTCGGTGCTGCAAACTTCTGGAATCTGAGGGGAGCCACAAACTTCCTTCTACCCAGCATTCCCTCATCAAATACAAAACTACCTGTTTTTGTGGAGGGGAGGCACCTGCGTTTTTGGTCCTGGGCTCAGCAGCCATCTAGGGAAACCTACCAAACCCATACATTTCTGAAAACTAGACACCCAAGGGAGTCCAGGGAGGTGTGACTTGTGTGGATCCCCCAGTGTTTTCTTACCCAGAATCCTCAGCAAACCTCAAATTTAGCTGAGAAATTAAATTTTCACCACATTTCTGTGTGGGATAACTGCACCGGCACAAATTTCCTACCACCCAACTTTTCCCTCAGTCTCCCAATAAAAAAGATACCTCACTTGTGTAGGTGGGCCAAGTGCCTGTGACAGGGAAGAGCCAAAAACATTTCAAAATTGAGGGGGACCCAAAGCGGGTCCAAAAGGGCAGTTTGAGAAAAAACATTTTTAGTCTGACAAGTGGGGCAGAATTTTTATCGGTATAGATGTGACAATGCTGGGTGGTAGGAATTTTGTGGATTCCTGCAGATTCCGGAAGTTTCCATCACAAAAATGTGGGAAAAATGTGTGGTTTCAAGCAAAGATGGAGGTTTGCATGGCATTGTGGGGACGAAAAGGGTGAGGGGTGCATTTGAAGCACACCACCCTGGACTCACCCAGATGTTTAGTTTTCAGATGTGTCTAGGTCTTGTATATTTTTCAACATGGCAGCGCCCCAAAGTACAAGAAGTGCTGCCTTCACCATCCCAAGAGGACGATTTTGAGTGTTAGATAAGCTCTCAGGCCCAAATGTAAAACCAAAACCAAAAATAATCAAATGTCCTCTTGCTTGCCATTGGGATAAGATCTTTTATTGTGTGGGGGAGAACTAAAAGACTGTTATGCCCCCTTGAGTTAGGGTGGGGGCATAACCATGCCCATACTGGTTGGTAGCCACCACCCTAATATATGTACTTTTTTTTTTTATTCCCTGCCATCTAGTAGGCATTCTGCCCCCCCAAGGAGTGGATCAGAGATAATTTCCCCTTTGTCCCCAGTTATTTGGGGTGGGAGTATGGCCATAACTCCATCCTCTTTTTTTTAAAAGAAATCTTCCCTGGTGTCTGGAGGGCTTTCTGCCCCCTTTGGGGGCAGATGGGCCTTACAAAAATAGGCTGATCTGCCCGCAAGGGGGGCATACATGGCCAACAGTAATGTGCCTCTAAGGGGAGTTACCCTTGCCCAAGGGGCTGCCCCCCAAACAAAACACACACACACACCAATCACTGGTGCCTAAGTTGTTTCTGCCCCCCCTGGAGGCAGATCAGCCTAATAGAAATAGGCCAATCTGCCCCCAAGGGGGGCAGAAATGGCCTAAAATTAATTTTACCCCCAAGGGAGCGACCCTTGCCAAAGGTCGCTTCCCATCTCTAAAAAATAAAAAAATAAAAACAATCCCTTGTGCCTACTGGTTTCTGCCCCCTTTGGGGGCAGAAATAGCCTAAAATAAATTTGATCCCCAGGGGAGTGACCCTTGCCTAAAGAGTCACTCCCCATCTGTAAAGAATACAAAACAAATCCCTGGTGCCTAGTGATTTCTGCCCCCCTTCGGGGCAGATCGGCCTAATTAAAATAGGCCAATCTGCCCCAAGGGGGGCAGCAATGGCCTAAAATAAATGTGCCCCCCAGGGAAGCGACCCTTGCCTAAGGGGTCACTCCCCTTGCGTGAAATTCACACACAAAAAAATCCCTGGTGTCTATTGGTTTCTGCCCCCCTTGGGGGCAGATCGGCCTATTTTTCTTAGGCCAGATATTGCCTAAAATAAAATTGCCCCCCAGGGGAGTGACCCTTGCCTAAGGGGTCGGGCCCCATCTGAAAAAAAAAAACAAAAAAAAAAATACCTGGTGGCTAGTGGTTTAGCGACCCTTGCCTAAGGGATCGCTCCCCTTGTGTGAAATTGACGTAAAAGTTAAAAATCCCTGGTGTCTAGTGGTTTCTGCCCCCCTTGGGGCAAGATTGGCCTAATAAAAATAGGCTGATCTTTCCCCAAGGGGGCAGAAATAGCCTAAAAACAACTTGCCTCCCAGGGGAGTGACCCTTTCCTAAATTAGAATAGACTGATCTGCCCTCGGTGGGGGGGCGGGGCAGAAAAGGCCTAATAAAAAACGTCACCCGGGGCAGTGACCCTTGCCCAAGGGTTCGCTCCCTTTCATTGTTTATTATTTTTTTAAAAACTCCCTGGTGTCTAGTGGGCATTTTTGCAGCACAATCGCTTTACGATCGGGCTGCAGAAATGCTCAGAAAGACGTGAAAGGAAAATCCTTTATTTTTCTTTCATCTCTCTCTGCCCGCCCCCACCCCCAATCGGAAGAGAAATACAAGCATGGGGGTGACCTCTGATAGGTCAGCGCGTGATCGTGTGCTGACATCATCATCCGTCACTTGGGGGGGAGAGATTCCCATTCCATCCCTGCCCAGGGGAAGGGGTAAGAGGCCAATGGGGGAAGCACTAGCGCTTCCCCCGAGGGCTGGGTGCAGGACAAGCCGGTCTTTTCCTCGGCACACAGGAACTTTAAGATAGGGGCAGCAGTAGCAGAACTAAAAAAAGACGGCAACCCAGATTTGCTGGCACAATTGATTATATTAGTAAGTTGAGGGCCCCATACCTCAACTGAGTTCTTATACAGAACCATTGGCACATAGGTCTGGGGCTTTATTTGATGGACTTCTCAGAATAGCTAATCCTATCTCTGCCATATCAAAAGCAATCAACAGGGGATGTATCAGAATATCCCCCTCATGGATGCATCGCCCATATCAAGGAGACTATAGATTTTGGTAAAAGGATTTACAACCAGACATTATAGGTGATTTTTGCCACATTTGGGAGAGTTAAAAAGCTCTAGAATCTTGTGATTTACAGGAAACCACCAAATCTTCCCAGGCCTCAGTCTGCGGCTCTTTCTTCCTTTTATTAAGAGATTGTTTATAGAACAAATGGTACTCAATTATCAGTTCCCTGTCTCAAGGCACTCTTTTTAGATTCTGTCGTAATCTTTTGCTAGAGGTGGAACATGCATTATCGAACTTGAAATTGGGGTCACTTTGTTTTTTTTAATGGGTTTTAAAAACAAGTCCTTTGTTTTAACCCTCAGCCATACAAAAGCCTCCATGTCCCTTACTGATGCAATAGTCGCTAGCAAACATTGATGAAAAAGGGCTTGATGAGCTTTGACCAATTTATACAACAGTGGTCCCATGTTTGTGGATTTCCAAACAAGCTGCGTACCTTTTTCTTTAGCTCCTAGTTGAACATATTCCCTAGAATTATCCATCTTTATCCCTGTTGATGTAGACAGAGTAATAGATAATGGATTGTGATCATTGTAAATACTAGGGATAATGTCTGCCTCTAAGATGAGGTTACACAAGTTTTTTTAACAGAGATATAATCATCAATGATGAAGCTTGTTTCATGGCATATAGAGGATAGAAACGGATGAGATGCCTGGATTTGCAAATTCTAAGTCACTACAAAGATGATGCCCCCTCAAATAGTTATATAAAATACCCCCTATAGCATCCTGGGTGCATGATGTCTCAAACTGTTCAGTGCTAATAAAAGGGTTCTCTTTTTGGAGCAATAATCTACCCTCCCAGCTTGGCCTCCCACTAGCAAATAACTGCCCCCACCTAGTTTATCAGTAAGATTTGACAAGATATCAATTAATCCAAAGAAAGCAGAAACATTACAGAGATTTCTGTTCAAAATTTCAAAATTGTAAAAACTAATCAACACTAGGCAAAAGTTTCCAGGCCACTTTATATGAAAAGCCTTTATAAAAGGGCACTCCACAAATATCGAAGTTGTAAGACAGAGTAGAGAGGTTCTAAACTAAGCAGGCAGCCCAGATTGTGCCCTTCCCAATGGGAGGGTATCATAGGTTTAGAATAACACATGTACCCACCACAATAAACGGCATTTGTGACCCATGTTTCCTGCAGCATTAAAATGTCAAACTTGAGTATAAAGCCCCACCAGGTCTTATCACACAATTTGGAGGAAACTCCTGCAATGTTCTAGCTGGTCTCCTTAATATGTGTATTACTAAGCTTGGTTGCCCTCTTTCTGCACACTGAATGTGACTAAAGTGGTATAAGGGGTAAGGATGCAATAGTCCTGTCAGTCATTAAGTCTACGTCTGTGACAGCAGTGAACCAATTATAGATGCCTGGCCTGCCTTTGACATAATGACAGTTGACTATGGAAAAGAACATCTTTTGCCAAGTAAAGATGTCTGAAATTTACAATCACACAGTCCCTCTCAAATGATTTAGGCAGGTGGCCAATTCACCGGAACTTAAGCACCATCAAATTGTCCTTGGCATGTATTATTTTTTAACTGGGGCCATAGATTATTCGGTGGACAGGGTAAATTGGGTGGGGCATTTCACAAGACAATTACATAGGGGCAGGGGATACAAAGTAAATCTATAAACTTCACAACTGGGTTCGTCAACCTCCCATCTGTGCTATTATTCAGTCTTTTAAACTCAGTGCACTTATGTAGGAGAATTCAGCCATATCATGCTCTGCCCTTTTTACAATTTAAACTGGTAGAGAGCCTTTCTCCCTTATATGACTCCACACAGCGGGTAGAGATTACATTCTAAGGCAGCGCCCACCCAACCATCATTGTGGCTAACTTTCACTTCTGTCGTCTCTAGGTGCTGTACCGGTGGGCCCAAGCTTTTGTTTAATTACATTTTTAACTTCCATATAGAGATGACTTTAAGAACAACTAAGTCTGAAAAATTAATTTATATCTCGAGCATAGTATATGCCAAAAGTGCCTGTGCAATGGATAGAGGTGAGTAACTGTGAAAACCGACAGTTTATCTCCTGGTTCCTGCACTGTGGAGATATAATCCTTGCTTCTTTCATTGTAAAGGAGTTGAACTCCCAGTTGTTTTTCATATTTCACATGATCCTATTGCCATGCTATATAAAGTATGACTGGAATGGAGTGTAAAATCTCTACCTTGTGTCCTATGTGTTGTGTATCACCCTGGTTAGGTACAATGTAAGCTGCATTCCTTACTGTGTGTATTATTGCATTGTTGGCACTTCTCTCAATGAAATTGTTTTAAAAAAACAGATAGTTGACACTTAAAGTACTTTATAATCCGGGTCACATATTGGTTATAACATCTCTAAAATTGGGCAGAACTTCTTTAACCAACTGGCCGCATCTACACTTCAAAGGACTTACATCAGCACACACAAAGGAACCTGACACTAGTGTTTTGTCACCCAGGCTTCTTGGAGCCTTGACAGGGGAAAGGGAAGACCTTTGAGACCCAGAGATGGGGTTAGTATAGAGAATGCCCCTGCTTCAAAGAATGGCGCCAGGTATAAATATTGGACCTCCAGAGTCTTCAGTACACCCTGGACCTGTACAGATCACCGAAGAAGACTCCCTTGCTCCTCAGAGGACTGCTCTGCTGCTTGAGGCCTTTCTCCCCTGAGGGCCAACCTGTGTTAGCGCATCAGACCTTAATAAGTAAACTTACAAGGGGACGCGAATAGGTCGATGAACCTTTTAACTCGCAATTTAAGAACTTCTTACCATAGCTCCAGTACATCATCAATTATCAATACACAATAATCAACAATCATTAGTAATCAATAATCAATGGAGTCAGTAAATGTCACGTACCATGAGTTTTCAGCCATGAATAGCCACACCTTTAATAAAAGTTTAGTAAGTTTATTTCCCTATATTAACAATGCTAAGGTCATGTAGATTAATCTCAAAATCAAATGAAGCACATACAAAAACAATACTGGTTGTCCGAAGTGGTGGAAGAAATGCAATCTAATCAAAGCTTGAACCACAACACATTCCAGAGCTACAGTGCAAATCAATAGCAGAGTCAGCTGCAACAAAGATATAACACACATGGATTTCAGCAAGGTAATTCCTCAATCATTAGTCCCTATAATTGTCAGTCATTTTGTGAGGGCCCTTAACTAACATCAGATTAGCATCAGCATGTTGGGCTTCATGCAAAACAATTTAGAAACATGAATTTGGAAAACATCTAGCTATGGACCTGCCAAAACAGCTCAGTTGGTACCTAGAAAGAAAAGGCAAGAATGCAAAATAATTTTGTTTCAATGCATACCTATCCTTAGTATGGGTCAGCAAAGCAGAATCAGTCTTCGTCCTCAGGTCATCAGTCGATCAGAAAAACATCAGGCTCTCAATCAGAGAATATGAGCCCAATGTCAGTATGAATCTCGAATCTCTCCTAAAGTCTCTTCTTCTCTCAAAGTCACAGAAATTCTAAAATATTTTCCCTCTGTCGCGTTGTTATATCAAAGTCACCTAAACTATCCCCTAATTCCCTATTGGTCAGTTAATCGTATGTTCATACTTTACCCAATAATATTTCCATACCAAATCTATGAATTCTAATATTTCACTCTTCACGTGCAGTTGATTGGTCCACTTTACGATGTTCTCATCATCCGGCTCGTCAGGTAACAATATTGTTGCATCTTCACCTCCTGTCAGTATGTTCATTGTTCTCGTCCTGGGAAAGTCAGTCTCACACACAATACACATAAAATGTTACACTAGCAGGAACATCATCTCCTTGCAGTCGGTTCCCATGAAAAGCTTCTGTTAAGCATTTTCAACAAGACAATTGACATTTAATAGTTTAATTCACTCGGTCAGCATTTTTATTAACGGTTAAGTTCCTGTCTGAGTTACAGGGACTCAAAAAGCTCCAGAGGCCTCCCTGTAACTTCCCAGGTCACCTGTTGCACTGGACCTGCCTGAGTTCTGCAGGCCTCTGCTGGAGGGCACTCCTTGCCTCCAAGAGGTGCCTTCCCAGGTCCTGGACCCTTGGCTGGAATTAGTTGTGCTCCTTCTGTGAAGAACGATGAAATTCTGTTTTTTTTTGGCTCCTCGTATCCATGAACGGGTTCGTTCGTGCTGTGACTTTAATGGCCCCAATTACCAACAAAGCAAAGCTCCAGTGAAATTTACTCTTTGCATTACAGTGACACCTAGCGACGACTGGCAATGGGAGATCTGTACTTTGCACAATAAGAATGACAGCCTGTGGTAACCACGAGTGCAAAGTTCCGACAAAGAGCATGCGCTCCAAATGCTCTCCCTACTCCTCGCAGCCTCCTCCACTGCAAACAGAATTCTTCACACTAGACTTTGAGAAGGTAATTTTTTTCAGCAGGACTAACTTCGTCCCTCTAATTGGCCCGCGCTACAACACAGTCAGCCTAAATTTGGGACTTTCTGTCAGTCTGGAATGACCAGATGACCACATGTGGAGCTTTGTGCTTTTAGACACTAGTTCAACCTAAAACTTTAAAACTGAATATGTCAGGGTCTACTTGTTGGATTTTTGGCGATGTGGTATCATTTTGTTTATTAAAATGTACTCTACGTTTCTAAATTGGTTTGGGATTTTTCTTTTGTTGTCACTTTGATACTGCTGGTGTGCTGCATAAATACTTTTCACTTTGTCTCCAAGTTAAGCCTGACTGCTTTTGTACCAAGCTACCAGAGAATTAAGCACAAGTTATGTTAGTGGCTTTTATGTTTCACCCTGACAAGGACACTGATTGTTGCCAGAGTGGGGCTTCCATCCCCTCACACAATAACCCAGTTTCTCACAAAACATAATAGCGGAACTGTCTGAATTCATCCAGTGATCTCCTCCCTCTAGCTGAAGTGATAAGGACGGAGACAAGGCTACCTTTACAAATTCCACGTGGCCTTGTGTTAGCAAGGAGCTGCTTTTTAGTTTTTCTGAGCGCTGCCATTTGGTGGATAGCAGGGGTGAGAAGTGGTACTGAAGACTCTGTTGTGAAAGGTGAAGAAGTTTCTAGGTGAGTACTACCCCTTTGTGCTGATTACCCCTTCAGTTGGGTAAATACAAGACAATTGCAGAAATCTCAAAACTATTTGTGCCTTTGATTTGGGTGGTCTGGATTGGATATATATACCAAAGCTTCCTGTTGTGAGAAGCACAAGTCTACACAAAGCTTGAAGAGGGCTGATCCTTGAAAGAAATCCATCCCAAATCGATTCTACAGTACAAGACAGTTGACCAACATCCTTAGTCTTGAAGAACAGCAACAATTTTTTTAATAATTCCCAATAAAATATGGCCCAGTGTTCGGTTCTCTAGAATCTGCTTTATTATGCCAATTACCATCATGAGGCGATAAACCTGGTAGACTGTAAACCACGAAACACATGCATATTACCTGGGAATGATGCATTCAGTGCAACCATAATTCCTGTGAGAAGTACAGGATTATAATTTGTTAGTATTTTCTAACACTTCTTTCATCATAAATAAACATGCAAGAATCCACATTCTATACTTTAAGACACTATTTAAATCAGTATCGTAATTTAGTGCAAATAATATCGACAGGTGTAATTATAAAAACAAAAAATATAGTAGCAAAGACAGCAATTATTGTGATCGTTATGTCGAACGTTAAATTCATGCAATAATGTAACCCATCTTTGTTCACTAATTGCTCCCTTTTAGCCCTACATCAAGCTGTTTTAGCACCAAAAGTGCCTGTCTGAGTTTCGTAAGTTGGCCTCTCTCCCACATACGTCAACAGATCTGTTGTTCTCTCTGTCTTTGCGTTTATGTATGGTGTTCCAGCAAGCTAATGATGTCAAGCCTGCCAGTGGCATTCACAACAAATATTTACAGCTTTACTTTCTCGGATCTGGTCTCACAGGAAGCTAAAGATTCTTCTCTCTGCCTATTATTTGTCTGTACCCAGCTAAAATGGACTTTTCTGATTATTATTGAGCACCTACCTCTGGTCCGATCAGGACTGTGACTCCTGTGACAACTCTTATCTTGTCCGGGGCCACATTTGTCCTCATCTCAGGTGTGGTTGAATCACTGCAATGTTCAAAGACTGCCACAGCCAGACATGCACCTGCACTTGCACCTGCACCTGCACTTGCACCTGCACCAATCTCAGCACTCTAGCTGCAGAGAGTGAGGCTGGATGGATGGGCTAATGGCGGCAGACTGTGCCTGGCCTCCAGTGCACTGCAGTGGACATTTCAGCTTGCTGCACCCCCCTCAGGATAAGCAGGAGTGCCACTGCTTTTAACAGGATGCAAAGAGGACTCTAAACATACATGAGTAATGGGTAAGAATAAAACAAATGAGTCACATTTGACTGTGGGCACAGTACTGCTCCTGAGTTTGAGTTACGCTAACTCCGGACTTTTGAAAGGAGTAGTGACTCAGAGCTAGGCGGGCCACTTAGGATGAGGCAGCAGATGGAGTGTGGCAGGTGTAGCACATGGTGAGAATTACACTCAGAGTCTCTGCCTGGCATGATTATTGAATCTGTGTAGTATTTAGCCAGCTGTGTAATTAAAGTACTTTCTTTCTTGAAATTTAAGACTATGGGCTGGACATTGTTGAAATTATTGTGTCTGTTGGTTGACTGCTAACTGCTCAGTACAAGCACTCCCACACTACCTCCATTGGAAGCCTGTGAATGTTTTATTTTGCAACCCGGATAGTCAAGTGCAGAAGGGGTTGTATGTGGTCCAGTTTGCAGAGCTTTAGTAGAATGGGCCTTGGGACATCAGTGCTAAGTGATGTCAAACCCCACGGTGAAGGCCCAGAAGTCCCCACTTGACTAGTGGCCCTCAAACAGGGTTTTCCATTACAAAAATCTATGAATCTTGAAAACACATTTATTCAACTGATTTAGACATTTTTTACATTGGTTACAACCATCACAATATTCATCTACATGTTTAAAATGCAATAATAAACAGTTAAACCAGATATTATACTTGTGACTTAAATACATTTAAAATATTGGGGGATGTTCACAAAGGCATTTTGGAGTATGTAAGGTAGTACTTCTGTAGTTCTCATTTGCCTACTCTTTGTGAATTAGCATCAATGCACCTAAAATGGGAATTTTTGCTAAATATTCCTAAACAATTAGAACAAATGGAAAGGATAGGTCATTCTTTGAACTTTTACTAATAATAAGTTGGACATTGTAGGCCAATTCACAAAGAGTGAGAGAGTTTATAGATTAGAACTACTTCCTGTACTCATAAACGTTTTTGTGAATGGACTCCATTATATTTTGCAACGTCCATGGAATACATCATTGTATGTTTGTACTCAACAAAGATGAAACTATCAGTATTTTATGCATTTTAAGTGTACATATCTTTTTTTCAAATATTTTTCTTTTTTGTATTCATTATCAAACAAACAACTCCATAGGAAATGAACTTGCCCTGATTCCATTTCCACAGTATAATTCACTTAGTCCACAAAGTGACTGCCTGCCTTCATGGCCAATATCTACGATTAAAAAAAGGAAAAGTGAAGACATAATCAACAGCATAGAGGTTCAATCTAACAACATTATCAAAGCCTAGAACTGTAATCAACCTAAAACAACCCCCAAATAACTCCTGCCTCCGTCCTACTTCTTCCTTCCTTATCCAGCTAAAGTTCCCCATTTATTACAAAATGTTGTTGCGACAATTGACACACATGTTCCACATTGTATCCGTATACACATTCACAAAAGTTTCTGTATGATACTTCATTGTTCCTTGCTGATTCTAAAGTTCCTATATGTAAGTACTTTTAAGTATGCACACTATAGGTATTACAGTCTTCTAACCTAAGAAAAAAAATAAAATCCAAACCCACTTCGATGACAACGCTGACTGTGTCCAATGCAAAAAGATATATAAAGTACTTTCCATAGTCCTGAAATGTGCTTAAATGAATAGTAGATTCAAATACGTTTTCTCATGTCTAATGCATAGGGACATGTTAATAGAAAGGGTGCTAAATTGTTATTTTCCCTTAAGCATACAAGCATGCCATTACAAGTTATTTTTATTGTCTTGCATTTTAAGTAAAAAGCCTTTCTATGTTCTAAATAAATAAAAATATCCTCTGTTCAGGGCAGAGTCACCTCATTGGAAATGTTTGTAATACTGAATGTATTAAGTTAAAAAGTACCTCTTGCTAGAGATGTACTGAAAATCTTCATTAAAACGTATCTCATCATCTTTACTCTTTAAATATTTTTGAGTAGCAAAGGTAAGTTCTCTGTTTCTTAATGGATTCATATATATTTCTAAACTACATTATTGGTATAGTTTAATAATGTTGGCTTGAAATCTATTGACAATGAAGTTTATCCCTAGGAAGGTGTCATTCAAGTAGATTGCAGCTACAGAAATGATTCTTATTCAGAAGTAATTTCCAAGAATGTCAGCTTCCACTTGGAGAGCCTGTAACTCTGTTTCATCCTCATGGATTCTCTTTCTACTCATTTAGGCAGATGAATACTTTTTCCTATGCAAAGCCATAAGCACCATTGGTGATCATTTATAGTTTATTCCTTGCAACATAGGTTGTTCTGAGAGATCTAATTAGTTAATGTAAAATTGGATTAGGTCTCCCTTGGCCCTTAGAATGTTGGCATTATACCACATCTTTCTATCCACAGTAACATAACTTCTCATCAGCCACCACGCCAAATACTTACATGTATTTACTTTTCTATGTTGATCTTATCAATAAAGCATGCATAGTTTAGTTTGTTTTCACCAAATTGCATAATTTTGGTTTTGGTGGAGGTTAGTTACCAAGTGGTTTTGCTTACAATATAGCCTAAGAACCCGCCGTAGCGGGCTCTCCCGGCTATTAAAGGCCTGCTCCTGCGTTAAATGCCCGAGCCGAAGGCGAGGGCATTTAACAAGGGAAAGGGCCTTTAATAGCCGGCAGAGCCCGCTACGGCGGGTTCTAAGGCTATTACAACATTCTGCCACTCAGGGCAGAATGTTCTATTAGATAAAACAAATTCCTCACGAAGCCCGAGGGGATTAAAATCCCCTCGGGCTCCGTGAGGCTTTGTTCACAGCTCTTGCTGTGAACAAAGAGAACGTTGGAATGTGTGGTGACCTCTGCGGGGTTTGAGCGGGAAAGTGAGTAGGTTGTAGAGACCCAGGATTGCGTAGGCTGGAAATTGGGGTTGTTGCATGTTTAGATGGGCATCAATGTCTATAAGAACCAATTCCAAAAATTGTGCTAGCTTGGGGAAATCCGGGGTATGTGGAGTAGAGTCCCAGGTGACTCATAGTTTCGCCAGCAGTCCGCGCTGCATGTTGGATTCCCTTTATGTATACAGGTGGGCGTGAGACACCAGTAAGTGATGATTTTGGTAGATGACTCAATGCTTGTGGTATTGTGAGCTGTGTGTTGAGCCCTGTAGTACACCTTACCCCACTTCCAGAGGGGAGAGTTGCCTGCCAAGCTCAAGTTCCCAGCATTTCTACCCTGGGGTTTTTGGTGGTGTGGAGACATGTAATAGAATACTACATAATTCTGAGACCATGTTTTAGTCTGCTGTTTTTATTAGCAGCCATTTCTCGAATGCTGTCATGGATTGTTATAACCCAGCTTGCATGGTAGGATGCAAGATCCAATGCCTGATTTACAAGTAGCACAGTCGTTCTATATCTAGGAGTATATAATCCTGTTTTAGGTGTTCAAATGAGAAGGGACCGCCCTTGTCAAACAAATATGGCCTATGGAGTGATAGCCAACCTTTTGCCACTAGTGTAATGCAGCTTGATCTAGGCCGGATGTAAAGTTTGTATTGCCTACTATTGGTGTCAGGGGAATGGGAACATGGAAAAGCCTTTTTGCATTGCCATGCCATCCCATACCTTTTACACCGTTCTAATGACCGGGGAGGAATAGAGGCCCCAGGCTTGTTGTGACCATTGCAGAATCAGGACATTCCACAAGTGAGTACCTGCAATAGCGTGGCCCATAAATAGCCATTGCTTCTCTGACTCATCCCGGGGCCATTCTACTATGTAGTGGAGCTGGGCCGCCTTATAATAGTATAGACGATTTGGGACTTCTGGCCCTCCTTCTGCTGGGGGTCGATAGCTCTGGTCCCGACTCATCCAAGGGTGTGTGTCTGCCCAAATGAAGTGGTGCAGTGCTCCTTGCAAAAACACTGAGCATCCCAGTGGGGGGCTTGATTAGGAGGGTCTGGAGAAGAAAAAGAACTTTCGCAAGGGCAGTCAAATATTGAAAATATGCAATAACAATGTAGTAATATGCCATATTAAGATGTATAACATATGATTTGCATTATATTGTAGAGTTAACTTAGCTGGAGTTGTGGCCTAGTTTTGCCAGGTCTTGAGCAGCAGCAGAATAATCTTGCAATGTAGAGAAGCTAATGTGATGAACTGACCATGTTCTACTTGCTGTTAATAAAGTCTGCTTAGCTAGACTTTTCTGCAATGTATCGACAGACAGGAGATGAGGGATTAAAATTTGCAACATACAGTGTGTAGAGCAGTCTAGATGTAATTTCCCAGGACTTGAACAATAGAGACACTGACTGGAGAAGAAGATGCAACATTTTCGATACCTGGTGAACCGGATGATGAGAACATCATACAGTGAACCAATCAACACCTTGAGAACTATGTAATATTAGAATTCATAGATTTGGGAAATAAATATTATTGGTAAATTCATAAATGCTGATTTATCTGACCAATTAGGAATTAGGGGGATAGACTGGCTAACCTTAATAAAATGTAATGACAAGGGACAAAAACTTCAGATGTGAGGGGAGAACTGATGCAGATGTTAGATGTCAGAAGACGCGATTTGAGATTCTGTCATTGGGCTCATGCTCTTGAGAGCCTGATGCATTGCTGATCAATTGATGACCTGAAGACGAAGACTGACTTTGTTGCTGATCCATTCCGTGGATAGGTAGCTATGACAATGTGACTGATTAACTTTGTGCCTTTTTTATAAAACCCTACAGAGTTCCAATACGGCCATAATGATAGAAACCTGCAGCCAATCCCCATACAATGCTACTATTGCCACAGAAAGGGCCACTAAGCCGACAGATGCCGACTAAAGGCACACCATGAGCAGAAACCAATGAGTCGAGGCCCGGCCTCACAAAATTCCCATCAACAGAATCAAGCCCAGGGAAACCTAACCATACCTGACAGGCAGCCACAGGGAAGTTATTCCTCTGCCACACTGCCACAACAGGAGTTGGGTGATTGGACCAAAGCATGGAATCAGCAACCACAGGCAGGGAACCCAGACAAACAAGGATTGAGGCCACAGCAACGGCAGGGAGGGCTAACTGTTGGGAAAGCAATACCTTCTCGCAGACGCAGAACCCAAATTCGCAGTAAGCATTAATACCCCCAGTGCAAAGCATACATGTCATACACACCTTAAAATTCACTACAGTAAAATTCAACAGAAAGGCAAATAAGGCAACATCACAGATTTAAAACCTTTACTTGCATTCGGGGAAACTCAGGGGTTGGTGTGTGGCTGCCAATCGGGTATCCTCACCAGAGTCTGCCATTTAGGGTTGCTGTTGATTGGGTATCCTTACTAGAGTTCACCATTTAGGGCTGCCCGCCGGAGCCTAGGCCCCATACTGCTGCTTGTCCCCCAGGGTAGGGCTACTCAGCCACACCCCAGGGGGAGGTCAGACTGACGAAGAGGGACATGATGGCTCCCCAACCAGTGCTTAAAAAGCAGGCACCCCAGATCCTTGCACCAATAAGCCAAAATGGGGTGGGTTCCAATCACCAAGTCAGCGGGTCCCCATTCTCGGACCCGCAGCTGGGACCAAAGTGTCTTTTAGTCTCAACAGCAATAGTGCCTACAGCGGTCCCCCAGCACCTCCTATGGTTCAAAAATGAAGCTGTCCACCAGTGTTGGGACCAGGCTTCAAGTGCGCTTGGGATGGCAAAGACCACTTTGCACTCACAGCACACGCATGAGTCCCAACGGAACACCACATGTCGTCCAGTCAGTAGAGGGGGTACACCAGGACATCCAGCCTTTCAGTCAGTTTCCATAATCCAGGCAAACTCCAATGAGTTCCTGGCCTTGCTCCAGACTCTCCATGTGGCGATGTCTTTGCCTCCTCCTCTCCCTCTGAGCTTCTCCGTAGGCCCAAAAACTGTATGGTCCGAGGGAGAGGGGGGTGCTGGGGAAGTGAGTCCAAAAGTACCCATTGCAGATCCGAGCAGAGTAGAATGCTGAAATATGCTTACTCCCGCAGGAGGCCTAGCATTCAGTCAACCCGCAAGGCCTCACACACCATTTGAAGGGAGCAAAAATCCCCAATTTCGAGTTACACGAAGGCCATGGAACAACTCTCCGACACCCACAGGTACACAACAATAAAGATCAGAGGTCGAGGGAAACGCCCCCCCCAAAAAAAAATCTAACAAAGAAGCACAAAGGAAGCCTTGAGAAAAGAGTATAGTTAGGACACCTGCTGCCACTTGAGAGGGTCATATTGCATGCCACGTACTGGGACCAGAAGGGTACACATGTGACCTCAGGGCACACTGTGATCGCTGACCAACTTTGGCTCCTCCGGTGGCTGACTGGATAGTGCACATCATTGTCGCCCCTTTTCATCATGCTAGTGTTTTTGTGTGACTTCCTGCATTTGGGGGTTTCCTGCTGTTAAAAACAGTCCCCAGACAGGTTAGAGTACAAGTACTGAGGGAGGTGGGACAACAAGGAACCAACAATGTGTCTGTCATGATGTGTGGGTTTGATGGTGTAGTACAAAATTAAATTAGATGGGGAAATGTTAATATTGGATTGATCAATGTCGAAGTGCACAGCAACACATTTTTATACACGAAAGAAGTCGCATGACCATTGTTAGACTCCCCTGTCTAGAACTCTTCCTCAACCTCAACACGTAGATAGGTACTCAGGCAGGCCCTGAGACCTGGGCCTGAGGTTAATGATTGACAAGTCACATGTGGGGTAACACTTAGCCGGTAACCAAAGGCAGAAACAGGAAAACTTAGATCAGGTCCCACAGATAGGCAGCAACACTACAGTGGTCCCCAGGGAATGGCTCCAATAAACACAATGGCCAGAGGGATGCATGCATTCCCAAAAACACCATATAGTTAAATGTCACATGTAGTTAGGTACACTTAGCCAATCAGGACACAGCACACCAGTGACCATGCATCCCTCAGGCCAGACATCTGGACACATACTTGCTGGCCCACATTGTATTGACGCCGGGCTGAGACCCACCTGAGTCCAAAATCTGGAAGTATATTTATGACTCCTTGACAACTGTTCGCATTTTTTACCAAGAAAAGAATGTCTTTTATGGTTTTATTGCACTCAAAGAAATGTGTAAAAACTTGCTAGAGAGACAGTCCTTACGCCCCAGTTCTGTAACTGCTCTCCCGGCTGTAATATTTAATTAAACAAACCATTCCTGTTTTGCCAGATGCCTCTTGGCTTTTGTTTCTTAAGGTAAATTCTCATTCGAGCAACAAATCTTTCCTGAAACACCCAACTCGCTGTTAGTAACAATGCAAAAATAGCACAGTCCTTTCTTTCTGTTTGTACTAAGTGTATATGTAGATACTCTGAGTATTCCCATTTAATATCTTTTGGGACCAGTTCACAAAGACCTGTAGGAATACATAAAAAGAGTACTACTCTACATACTTCAATTGCCTTTATAACTAAACACCTATATGTAAACACAGTACCTCTCCTGAAAGAAGTATTTGGCACGTGAGGGTGAACAGACGGTTACGCTAATGGAAATGCAAATCTCAAAAAATATTCAGCGACCTGGCTTTAAAAATAAAGCCCCCTTTCTAGTTGTCTCAGAGGGTGAAGCCTGAAAAACACAATTGCCTGCAGCCTCCAAGAGCGCCCTGGGCCCAGCAGAAGGCCACAAAGGTAGTTTGATGCCAATCACTTGCCGTAGCCTCAGGCACATAATCAGCAGTTGCATGCAAATGACTGGCAATTCAGTGACATGATGAATGATAGATGATCTCATTTTATTAACTGAGCTGTAAATGGACTTTAAAATATTCAGCATTTACCTCAAGAAGATGAAAATATCAGTGTCAGACAGGTGCAGAGCTTTCACCCCTCCATCCGGCGGGCTCTCCATCTTCTTCGCAGCGTTTGTGATAATCGACTCATAACGACCTCTTTATTTGCTTTTAGTTCACACTCCCTTTATTGTCACTAAAGGAAGGGTTCTTTTTTTTGTTGGAAGGTAGGTTTCAATTATGAGCTGCAACAGCAGGAAAAATGCAATGTTATTAAAAAATGGCTTTCTGTTCAGAATTGTATGTCATTTTCTCATTTGAATCGGTGGGGAGGACAACACTGCTTAATTATCTGTTGAAGCAAGGCACCTGCTGTTTAGCAGTGACAGGCACTCTGGCTAATGGAGTATTAACACCAATACACTTTGAAGGGACTGGAGCTTGCGGCGTTGAACGAAAGCCTCGACTAAAACAAAGGCTATTCGGCTTGTAGTGCATTTGTCATGTTCAGCTTCATGGGTCCAACAGCTTCATTTCTGGGGCTGAGAAGCACTTGGTCCTCTTGTCAAGCAAGCGGAGCGCGATGTGGCAGGGCTCGCTTCTCCCTCCATTCAAGGAAAAACACGCATTGCTTAGCTCTGCTCTAATAAAAATATTCTTGAACACAAATATGCAGATTTATTGAAGTACACCGCTCATACCAATCACCCAAAATGGCAAATATAAGTTATTTTGAAGTTCCTTATTGTGATGTTCTGTTTGTGATCAGCTCATGACTACCCATGTTACATATGTGCATAGTCTACCATGTAGTTGACTCTGCACTTGACCCGGGCTAAACCACATGCCTGAAAACAATCCTGTGAATACATAGTCTTGTGACAAGACATAGGTCCACCCAAGAGTTCTGCTCCTAACATACATCATATTTTGTTTCACGTGCAAATACAGCGCAGTAGAACTGTGGGGCCTTTACCTCCTTCAACATCTCAACTGGCAGATTTGGGCTGCTTTGCAACTGCACACGCTCTTTCCCTGGAGATTTTACATCATTGCTCAACCATCTTTCACCCGCCGACTTCTATCAACATTAGAGAGAAGAGATCAGAAATGTCCAGCAATCCGTACCCAAAGTGATGGGAGAGACCACATGCAAGTAACTGTATCCCATCCTAGTCAAACTACGAAAAATGGCTCCCCTCTGATATGTTACTGTGAGCTCTTTCAACATCAGTAGGTAATATAACACTGCTGCTCGCACTATGTAAGTGACCGATCCTATGTTAGTGACTGTGCTAGTGACCCTAGCTAATAACTTTAGAAGCACCTGCGGGGTTTTTCATCAGTAAGTATTTGGATAGAGTAAAAACACACACATCTCATTCAACATAGGGAATAACTCGAACAAAATGTTTTGGTCCAATTTTGCCCTTGGTATTATTCCTAGTGCTCATCATTGGGTGGACAATTCGATGTCATGCGCTCCATATTACAATTGAATTTTTATGTATATATAACAAAGTATAAGTGAGCTATATTCTCTGCAGACTTTCAAATACCATACTTTCTCTTCAACAAGTATATACTGAACAATGCCTTACGGACGAGTTGCCTTGTAACATCGTCATACCCTAGTTATGTAGAAAAATATATTTGTAACTGAATTCTATGGGCAAGTTAGCAATTCAAAATGATGCTTTCCGTATGATACTTGGTTATAATACATTGTTTTTATTCAGATTATTCTGACGGACCGCTATAATGGATCTTTATTGATGAATGTCATTAGATATGAAGATTTTTCTTGTTCCTATTCTTTGGTGTCATCATAATTATATTTATAAACAAAAAAGTCTACTAACGCACATATATCAAATTAAATCACAACCAGTCTCAGCCAGCACCAGTTTTGTTACTGTAGACATTTAAATATTATTGTGCGTGAATCTTCAATATATAGCTATGCACATTACTAACCTTTTTCTCATCACAGCATGGTACATGTTACTGAGAATCTGCCAATATTAGGGTTACAAACGTTGGTTACTGGACCCTCTGATATTTCTCCTAAGACTAAGGGGGTCATTCTGACCCCCGCGGGCGGCGGGAGCCGCCAAATGGCCGCTCCGCGGTCAAAAGACCGCGGAGGCCATTCTGACATTTCCGCTGGGCTGGCGGGCGACCGCCAGAAGGCCGCCCGCCAGCCCAGCGGGAAACCCCTCCCCACGAGGAAGCCGGCTCCGAATGGAGCCGGCGGAGTGGGTATGTGCGACGGGTGCAGTTGCACCCGTCGCGTATTTCATTGTCTGCAAAGCAGACACTGAAATACAAAGTGGGGCCCTCTTACGGGGGCCCCTGCAGTGCCCATGCCATTGGCATGGGCACTGCAGGGGCCCCCAGGGGCCCCACGACACCCCTCACCGCCATCCTGTTCCTGGCGGTCGGAGCCGCCAGGAACAGGAGGGCGGTGAGGGGGTCGGAATCCCCCATGGCGGCGCAGCAAGCTGCGCCACCATGGGGGATTCCCAGGGCAGTGGAAAACCGGCGGGAGACCACCGGTTTTCCTTGTCTGACCGCGGCCAAACCGCCGCGGTCAGAATGCCCTGCGGGGCACCGCCAGCCTGTTGGCGGTGCTCCCGCATCCCCGGCCCCGGCGGTCCTTGACCACCGGGGTCGGAATGACCCCCTAAGTGTTCTATCTTCTGCATGTCTCCATAATGACTCACTTAACTCACAGGGTGTATTTCGAAGTACCTTCTATTTTATTTTTTAGTGCACTGTATGACTCACACCACTAAAAGACATTCCAGTGCCCTCTTTGTTTACAACTGCTCTTATTACTTTGTATAGTTTACAGCCTTGAAAAAGCCACAGGTGTACTCACCACTAGGGGGCGAAACACATGTCCGCTTCAAAAATTACATGTACAAGCTGCTTAGATCTTCAGGCCTAAAAAAGCAATAATAAATTGACTTGGATCCACCAACCTGACTCGGAGTATTAATCTCAAATTATTAACTACATGTTAAATAACTCTATATGAAAGTGGGCTCTTAACCTTCCACAATCAGCTATCTATTGCATGCCTGTGCAGCATGAACGTCAATTCACTAAGATGCCTGTGGTACCGGAAGTGACATATCGCACCCTTTGACCTTCAGTTTTACTCACACACATGCTTACACATACACACACACACTTACACGTGGTCTCTCTCCCATGCAAACACACACTGATCTGCAAGCACGCGCACAACATACATTTAAAAGCATTTTTTACTTACCACAGCTGCAAGGGAAGGTCATATTCAACCTAATTTTACTAAATTTTGTAATACACTGATACTAAATAATGAGGAATGTCTCACTTTTAGTGTAATTAAAAATGAGAGAAAACAAAAAGAGTGGAGCCACAACCGACTGAGCTGCCACTATGTTCCTGACACCGGGGCTACATTTCACTGTAATTTTGTCGCAAGGTCGCAGTCTACATCAGGCACACTTAATGGAGTTAATGGTTAATTAAGTATGAGAGACCTATTCATTTAATAATTGCCAAACAAATGTAAAAGAGGTTCCTTCGTTAGAATAAGTCTGACTACCCACTACATTTTTTCATGATGGGAACTTTCAGCAGTTTTGGTTTAGTGAATAAAACATGGAACAACGTGATGCACGGCTTGTTCTCGAATGGCATCTTCTTTCGCCTCGTTTGATTGTACACGGAAATAGACGTGTGGAATAACGATCGAAGCTTCACTATTTCGACGATATAACAGCACCCCCTCGCCCCCTGCAATGATGTCTTCGAGCACATATTCCCTGTCAGCAATTTCCCGCTTTTGTTTGTGCGTGGCTCCCTCGGTTGAGCTTTCTTAACAGTAGTGCTTGTTTGAAGAATTAAGCCAGGCGTTTGAGGAGATGAGACCGTGTTGACACATTAAACGGGATATGAGAGACTTCATATAGCGCGGCTGTGAGACAGGCGTGAGATAAGGAAAGATAAAGCAGAGCCTTGGCATGTGTCACAAGTAAGACTCTTTTACACCAGCAACTATCTGTCTCCATGTGCCTCGCGTCCTTTAGAGAACTTGGTTTATGAGAAGGTTTCTTGTTCTGCCGGGGCCTTCCTGTTTCTATTATACCTTATTGCATCTTACAATGACCAAGGCAAGGTATTCATTGGAAGACTGAGGGGCATATTTATACTCTGTGTGCGCCGGATTTGCGTCATTTATTACGCAAATCCAGTGCAAACTTAACTCCATATATTCATATTTTGACACTAGGCATGTCTAGCGCCAAAATATTGGAGTTAAAGTCAATTTTTGCGTGCTGAAAACTACCTTGCATCAATGAGATGCAAGGTAGGCGTTCCCGGGCAAAAAATGACTCAAAGGCCCTAGCGCCTTATTTATCCTCCCATGCGTGATCCCGCACGGGAGGAAGAGTGCCTTAAATAATGGCGCTAAGTCTGCTTAGCATCATTATTTAACGCCTGGGTCAGGGCAGGCGTTAGGGGACCTGTGGACCCTTTTCCATGGTCAGAGACCATGGAAACAGCCCACAGGTGCCCTTCCCTGCCCCCAAGGACACACCCACCCACCCTCACCCACACCTGGAGGACACCTAAGGATGGGGGTACCCATCCCAGGTAAGTCCAGGTAAGTGTTTTTTTTTTTTTGGGCAAAGTGCCATAGGGGGGCCTAACTTGGGCCCCCTACATGGCACTGTGTCCAATGGCCATGCCCAGGGGATCTAAGTCCCCTGGGCATGGCCACTGGGCTGGGGCGGCATGACTTCTGTCATTACTTAGACAGGAGTCATGCCCATGGGGGTTGAACATGGAAATAATGACGCTAATCAGGTTAGAGTCATTTTTTTTACTCTAACCTGACTAGCGCCATTCTTTCACGCACAACCTCCAGTTTCCCTCACGCCTCCCCCACCCGGTTAGCGTCAATAATTTTGGCGCTAACTGGGCCTTACCGCTGGCTAGCGTGATAGCTTAAATATGATGCCTGGCTGGCATCCAGGAATGGCGCTAGCCGGCAGTATACTTTTTGACGCAAACCTGTGCTAATGCAGGTTTGCCTCAAAAAGTATAAATCAGGGCCTCAATTTAGTGGACCACCGATACTTATTTTTGAGGGCTGGCACTTATTTTCTGCCTCAAGCATTTACCTCGAGCAAAAGACACACATGTGAAAGATGGAGGAAAAGAAAAACGAAAAAGCGTCACAATGGGAGAAAGCAGAAAGCTGCAAGAGTGAGCTAAAGAGGGAGGGAGTGGCTGTAAATGGATTGAAGATCCCCGAGATGGCTTCAGAATTATGCTTGCAGTAAATGGTTGAGGCAGAAAAATAGGTGCTGGCCCTCAAAAATATGTGCCGGTGCTCCTTAAGCACTGCCATGGCATATGTCCTAGGAAGAAATCAGAATTCTCTGGGAAAGACTTAACAGTAAAAATAACAAGTTTTGGTAAATGTGTTAGGTTTTGCCTTTCTGTTGTTGTAAGTTTTAGCTTGGTGAGCCTACATCAATGTATTCAGGCTGACTGAGACCCAATGAAGTGTCCCGAAGGCAGTTCCAGATATCGCAACCTTGGCCCGAAGGTATTAGGGCTCTGTACAAGACTACCATATACACCACATAGGGACACATTCAATTTAGGTTTATTTTTAAGGGTGGGGCGATTAAGGTCTACAAGCACTCAAAACAGCATAGCATTTGCAAGTGAATTTATACATTCACCACAGCATACCAAAGTTGTACCTCTGGCGTTCTTTGGCAGAGCACACAGCACAGTCTTCACTGTACAATATAACACCTCCTCATCCCATCACCTCGGATTAGCTGTACAGTGTGTGCCTAGCGCGATGATAATGTTGCCTCACATATAATACAAACGGTGGGTATGCCCAATGATAAGAGACGAGACGGAAACACAAGCCGCCTCTGGCCATATCTACAACTGACTGTGAACACCGCGCATCCTGCGAATACCGTGCCAAGTCCAATAATACACATCACAGCGAATCGGGATGACAGAATCCAACCAAACAAGTTTAAAGTCTTCTGTGAAAATACATCTCTGCTGGGAAATGCTAGGGATTTAAGCAATATGAAGCGGTCTAACGGGACTAGTTGGAGCTGTACAAAAAGAGGAAGGACAGGGTGGCGCGAAGGGAACAGCACACAAAAAACCAAGGTAGTGAGCACTAATCTCAAACACATCTGAAAATACAGACATGCGCACCGGTCTCGGGAAGTCCCTCAGCACAAAGGTACATGGATGTGGATGCCTGCTTTGGCCCTGGGGGCACCTGAAAGTGCACAAAGAACATGAGAGCCTGCAAGTAGGTCCCTGCTTGTGCCCCAGGGGAATGGTGGAGTGCGAACTTGATCAGAGCTAAAACTGACCCAGGCACACCCGGTCTGAGCAGCAGCTGAGACCTTCAGTAAATGGGCAGCACTGCAGAGGCAAAACATTAGTTTGGAAGTAGTTAACAGGAGTTACTTGCTGATCTTAGAGACAGCACAAGCGCTGCCTAGGGTCGACCTAAAAAAGTCCCACAAAGCAGATGAAAACAGTAATTTGGCACAAGGAAACTGATAGGAGAAGCACAGTTAGAAAAAGCATTGGTAAATGCAAGGAAATAGTGCGCCAGCCAATAGAAACAGAGGAAAGGCAAGCGGCAAGCACAAGAACCATTGAAAGCAAGGCAAGCAATAGATTTCACAAGCACAGTACAAGCGCTGTGCAGGCAAAACCTAAAAAGTCACTTATCCTTTTTAAGTAGATCCATGAGCTTTGATAATCTCGGGCTAGGTAAGGATTTATGAAATACATAGGCAAACATTTAATAATCCACACACTATTAATTAAGGTTTACGAATAACTGCATTTTAGAATAGTTTTTGTCCAAGAGCTTGCTTGAGATGCTGATGCTCTGAGGAAGTTTAGATTAACAGTGGCGTTAACACAGCTTCAAATAAAAGCTTCGGATGTGACCCATCTGGCAATCTCAGCTTTAGAACTCCCGAATCCACACAAACCTGCTGAGAGGAACCAGGGAAATGCAAATACTGAGGAAGGTGAACACCCGATGCACGCTATAAATAGGAATGTTTTGCAGAATCCCTCTAGGGGAACTTCACACAACAAAGCTCTTACCCCACACATGGTTTTCCAGCATTGCCGTGCCAGGATGAAAAATAATTTGTGATGGAGTCCTGAATGATGCTGCTTTCCACCAAAGAGTTGTGTTGTCATTAGTTCGCATGCATCTGAGTGAATTACTTGAAACCATTCATACTGTTTTCACAATACCTGTAGAAAGGTATCTAATACACCGAGGAAGGTATGTGAAATAACCTCTGTGTGGTAGAAGTACGTGCAGAAGATAATGCTTGCTGAAAACAGTTTTGTTCCTTCCAGAACATTCTGTTTTTCCTCTGAGAGATCATTCTAAGTAAAGGTCTTCAGAGTGTCTGGGATTTTGATGTGAGTATATCCACCCAGGGCCATAGCAATGTATTGCATTGGTACACATAATAATATTTGTTCTTATACTATTTCTTTCCAGGCCTTTGCCTTCCTACCCTTTTTGCAAAAGTGTTAATGAAGCACTCTGGAGGGAGTCTGAAGTGTGGGCTGTTGAAAGGAGTGGCACTAGTTTGTTGATTGGAAACTGATAACTAAATTTAGGGTACGAAATGGGCTAAACATTCTGTGATTGTTACCTGTTATCTAGAGCGCAGAGTTTTGAAATGCCTTTGGTGGGGTATTGGTGAGTTACTACAGTGTACATGGGAGGGGAACTAAAGAGTATGTTCTGAACAGCACATAAAAAACACATGGGCATGAGAACCATTAATGTATTGTGTGCTTTCAAACACATTTGTACACATAGACATGCGCACCAGTCTCAGGGAATCCCTCAGCATAAGTGGGATTCTGCACCACAAAGGCACACAGATGTGGATGCCTGCTTTGGCCCCCAGGGCACTGGAAAGTGCACAAAGAACATGAGAGCCCTCAAGGAGGTCCATGCTTATGTCCAGGGGGAATGGTGGCGTGCGCACTAGATCGGAGCGTGGAACTGACCCAGGCACACCCGGTCTGAGCAGAGGCCGAGTGCTTCTGTAACTGGCCAGTGCTGCAGAGGCAAAGCATTAGTATGGAAGTAGTTAACAAGCGTTACTTGCAGATCTTACAGACAGCACAAGCACTACCTAGGCTCAACCTTTAAAAATGCCACAAAGTGGAGGAAAACAGTACTTCGGCGCCGGAAACTGATAAGAGAAACGAGCAAGAAAATAGTGTGCCAGTAAATAGAAATGGAGGAAAAGTGGCAAGCACAGGAACCAATAAAAGGAAGAAAAGAAAGTGGGGAGCGAGATGTAACCACCTTTTAAGATTTATATGAAATACAATAGTTTTCACAAGCACAGCGCAACCGCTTTGAGGGCGAAATCTAAAAAGAAATCCCTCTCATGGAGTAACACCCGTACACAAGTAGGACGGGGCATGTCATCTCACAGACCAGTAAAATCCAATCATATTTTCAAGGTAGCACCGAAGAAAATGTTTTAGGAAAAATACGTATACTGCATCTGAGTTGCAATTATATATATATATGTTTTTTCAAATCCATCTGAATAATCAGTTACTCGCCAATATCAAATGTTTCTGGATTTTTTTGGTTTATGCTTTCACTGTTGCATCTCATTCATTTCCCTCTAAATGTTATCTCAGCATAAAGAAGGGTTAAGTTCCCTCCCTGTTGCCTTTGTCAGTGGCTGCCAAGTGGTCCATGCACACTGCATTCATTTGCAGAATCATCTGTCCTTCCCAACCAATATGGAAATGAAGGGCATGAAAGTATAATTAATGTCTATGCATAATAAAACTGGGCATGTAGTGTTAGTCACAAAATGGCATCACCATGGGGACGCAAGAAGAAGTACAGAACACCGCGAGTTGTTTTTAGAGGCTTTTTTCTTATTAGATCTGTGTGTTATCATTTTCATAATAACATGCTACTGCCTCTGTGACGTGGGTGCACCGCAATGAAAGGCTAGAGCCTGCTCATATTAATACAGAAGAAAGAAGTACCAGAAACACAGAAGGAGAGAAAAACGTATTGATGGTAACTAGTATAATGGGATTAACATTCTCAACATGAGCCCAATTTATTCTCGCACCCATGCGATCGGGAAGCTATGCACTCATCCCATCTCAGCAATTACTCCGCATAGATTTTAGGCCTCTATGGTTTGCAAGAGTGCAGGATCATTACTATGGGGCATCTTCAGTCATGCTGATTGGATTATTCTGAGCCCAATGAAATAACTGGGAGACATGGGTTCCTTAAACTCTGTAGTGAGGTACACCAAGAATGGAGCCCAGTCACCTTTGAAGGTGTCATCAGAGCCGGAGAACACCAGGCCTACCTTTTCTGTTCCCAGTAGGCCCTTTGGGTGGTGTTGTCATTCCCTGATGTCTGGTACCCCAGTCCCTCAACCCTCAAATGCCACACTTAAGATCAAACTCATTTACCTGACTCTAAGCAAGGGTAACAAATGTATACTTGTTTGTTAGGCCCAATATTGTGAATGTTGGGAATCTTGGTATTGACAGTTTCAAATATCTTGTGTATCATCTCTAGGACCTCTTCTTGGTATTTACACAATTTGGGGTATTGCCAGAATAAGTGCAATAGTGTCCCAGTGGCCACAAATACTCTCTGACATAGATAAAACCTATTCGAGTCCAGTTTATGGAATTTCACAGGGGTTTAACACCAATGCACAATTAATTTTACCAAGGCTTCATTTGCAGTGATGCACCTATCTGATTTATATGTCTTCGGGTATTTGTCCTGACATTCTTGTTGTAATTATAACCTACCTAGTTCCATTTCTCAGCGTTTCTGAACCTGGGTCCTAGACATTTCAGCCACCTGAACCAATTATTTATAAATGTCACAGTTTAAGAGTCTATAATTGCGACTAGCCATTTATGACTTTAACGAGGGCTCCTTAAATGTGTGATTTCGCAGAAAAATGTAGATTTCAGTGCTTAACTTGGTATTATCAACACATCTCACTTTCTGGGAATCCGTACAGCCTTTTGAGAGTTTTGAATGAACAAAGCTCCTGTGAGTCGAACAATTCTGCAATCCAATAACAGCACAGTGCTGACCATACCTGAAACTGACCCAGTCAATTCCAGTGGAAAATCCAGGTTTCCTAGAATGATGATCAAGGGGAACAGGAACATTGTGAGACCGTGGCCAGGTATCCCCCACTCGAATCATGGGACTTTCTAGAGAGATTTCCTGGCCTACATGGGATCAACTAAACACCATTGCTTATCTGACTCTGATCTGTTTCAAGTATGGACGCTGGGAAAGCTGGAAATACCCTTTTACATCGAGAAGACCCAAGCCTCCATCTCAAGGATTCTTGGTTAGAATGTGCTTCGCCATTTAAGGTCCCATCCTTACCCAAGCAAGTTTGTTAATCATCCTTTGAAATTGTTTTTAATCATGGAACGAGGAAGAACGATGGACACTGATTGAAATAAAAATAGAAGTTTAAGGAGGAATATCTTCTTAATGGCTGCAATCCTTTCCAGCCAACACAGTCCCTTAACAGGCCATTGAGTCAGATCTTTACATATTTGTGACAACAAAAGCGGAAAGTGTTTCTGTAATAAGCTTTATTGCACTTCGTATGAACAACGAACAAAGAGCAGCAAACATGTAAATTCCACATAACAGCGTCGACATCTCCCTCCCCTCCCCTTATCCAGCCTACATAAACAAGTACATTTCTTCTTCCCCTCTTCCATATTTTGTGATGACACCTTTTTAGACATCTGCGCCTTTTACAGTTCGTCACCTCTGTGCATTGCAAAAGTCCAAAGTGGTCTATTATTTGAAAGGTCCATCAAGCTAGCCAGCATAGCTGCCCATTCAGTTAATTTCTCGCCCTGCCTTGGATTTTTTAAATGATGCTCATCCACTATCGCCCACTCAAGTACGTCCTTCTACCAAACATCATGACTTTGAGCCCTAGTAGACACTCAATGGATTATTTTACACATAGCAGACAATGTGCAGAGTGCCACCATTCTTACCTTCATATTCAATGTCCATGTTCTTGGAAGGGTACCAAGCAAGCAGTGTTTTATTGATTGCACTGACAAACTATTTGTCATTAATTGCAAACTCATGAACACTGCATCCTGGAATCCGACTACTCCTATGCAGCCCCAAACCATTTGAAAAAAGTCTTCCCCTAGGGTTTTACATGTGGGTCATGCTGAGGCTCATGCTTGAATTCAGAGAATTAGCCTGTATCATTACCCTAGAAGGGTAATTAGAACTCCGAATTAGAAGATTGTGTATTTTTCTCCTTGAAAGTTAAACGTGATTCTAACACTGGAAGTTGATCTCCTGCAATGGATCTATATGAGATTTTGTTAGGTTAACTATGAGCATGGAAGACTGTCCATACTCCATTAGTTCTTTAAAAAGGGTGGCAATTGAGAGGGCTGGATCAGTGATGGAGACCAAGGGTCTGATTCACAAAGGTAAACTTACGTGGTTGTGTGAGTTCACTCCTTTATGGTGGTAAAAAAATCTGCCAATTAATAGTAACTTTACAACTGCGGAGACTCCGCAGTTGGGGTGGCGAACTTGGCACATTAAAAGATAGGCCTGTCTTTGCCCCTATTGCGGACTCTCTGCAATCATAAAGTTACTATTAAATGACAGTTTTGTGAATACCAAAAAGACTAAATTTACACAAACATGTATGGTTACCTTTGTGAATAAGGCCCCAAGATGTTATCTGCATTCATACTCATTTTCAAATTACCTCTCCACTTCCAAATATTCTTTATGTAATAACTTCTTCGAACAAACTCAGCCAGAGTTTCCAGTGTCATGGCAGAGAGTAGGGGGAACAAATGGCACCCTTGTCTAGTTACCTTATGATGGAGGGGAGTTACTCCCACTGATCCTCACTGACATGGAAGGTGGTCCATATCCTGACAGTAACCATGTTTGAATTTTCTGTCCCAAGCCAAAGGTATCCAGGCCCGTATTTATACTCCGTTTGCGCCAAATTTGCGTCGTTTTTTTCGACGCAAATTCGGCGCAAAACTAATGCCATATTTATACTTTGGCGTTAGACGCGTCTAGCGCCAAAGTATTGGCAAATAGCGTCATTTTTTTGCGTGAACGCCTTCCTTGCGTTAATGAGATGCAAGGAAGGCGTTCCCGTCTAAAAAAATGACGGCGACACAAATGCGTCGTATTTATACTCCCGGGCAAAAATCACGCCCGGGAGGTGGCGGGTCAAAAAACCCCGCATTTGCGCCACTATTTAACGCCTGGGTCAGGGTAGGCGTTAAGGGGCCTGTGGGCTCAAAATGAGCCCACAGGTGCCCTCCCCTGCCCCCAGGGACCCCCCCTGCCACCCCTGCCCACCCCAGGAGGACACCCAAGGATGGAGGGACCCACCCCAGGGACATTCAGGTAAGTTCAGGTAAGTATTATTTTTTATATTTTTTTACTTTTTTTTGGGTGGCATAGGGGGGCCTTATTTGTGCCCCCCTACATGCCACTATGCCCAATGACCATGCCCAGGGGACACAAGTCCCCTGGGCATGGCCATTGGGCAAGGGGGCATGACTCCTGTCTTTACTAAGACAGGAGTCATGAAATGGCGTCTGGGCGTCGTAAAAAAATGGCGCAAATCGGGTTGAGGCGATTTTTTTGCCTCAACCTGACTTGCCCCATTTTAAGACGCCCTAACGTAATTTTTTCCCAACGCCGGCGCTGCCTGGTCTACGTGTTTTTTTTCCACGCAAACCAGGCAGCGCCGGTCTGCTTGCGCCGGCTAACGCCATTCCATAAATACGGCGCCCGCATGGCGCTTCAGAATGGCGTTAGACGGCGCTAAATTTTTTGACGCTAAACTGCGTTAGCGCAGTTTAGCGTCAAAAAGTATAAATATGGGCCCCAGTGTCTCACTTAAAAGACACTAATTGACAAGTGAGACCAGCGAGACTGGCTTGCGTGTTCTGTGAACATTGTCAATTATGAGCAAGATTTTCTTTGAGTTGTGGCTACACTGTCTTGCAAACATAAATCCTCCCAGATTGAAGTCAGTCAGGCCAGGTAATAAAGGTTCAAGTCTGGAAGCCCGAATAACTGTAAATAACTTTGTGTCCAAAATAAGAAGGGAAATCAGTCTCTAATATTAGTGTGGGGTAGAGTATTTAGCTTGCTTAGGGATAACCAATATCATCACATCTCCTATTGACAATGAGACAGCCCCTGCTTCAGTGCTGAGTTAAAGTGTCTAGTTAGACTCAGTACAATGGCTGTGAACATGCTTATGTAACATAAGGTGGTGTGGCTGTCATGGCCCAGATCTTTACCACAATTCAAGGGGACTATGTGAGAGATCACCTCCTCTAGCTTTATTGTCCTTTCTAACAGTGATACCTGGGCTTGTGCTAATTTCTGCATCTGTGAGGATTCTAGATATGATCAAAGTTTGTCCGGTGTTCCCTCTTCTGATACATAGAGACAAGCATAAAAGGATATAAATTGTGCAGCTATGCAAATCTAATCCCATACCACGTCTTCCCACCTTGTATTTGTGACACTCTTTAACACACTTCTTTGGCCCTCAAATAACATGCAAAAATCGAATCTAACTTACTGTTCCCTGCACAGCACCTGTGCTTAAAATGGAGTAGACTGATGTAGCAGAAATCTTAGTACTGTTCCTCATGTCACAGTCATCATCTATGTGTGACATGTTATGCATTATGTTAACCAAAGTAGTAATGGTTTGATTGCAAAGTGATGTACTGAGAAGTCATTTTAGTGTACATTCATCCTAGACTAGCTTACAAAACCATGTGGTATAGCGATTAAATTTCATGTTTGAAGAATTATCTTGTCATTATGTTTTATTTTAGAGGATAAACTAATAGTTTGCATTAAAACAATATTAGAGTTCATATGAGCAGAAGTAGAGGAATGTAGTTCTGTGTTATATTAACAGCAAGGAATTGACAGTGTTATTTCATTTAAAATTATTGTAAAATGAACGCTAATGGAAGTTTATTAATGTTGGATTTATAATTTGTGTACTAAAATGTCTTATTTGCATAGTTTGATGTGTTGTTTAATTCATTTTCATTAGCCTAAGTAAGGCCTGTTAGGCCCTAAATTTGTGATTGTGCAGAGAATGTCTTGTCATCCTACTAACCTGAACCTTTCTTCCAGATTTCAGTCTCATGAGAATGCTAGCGTGGTAACAGATGTATAGTGTTTCATACATAGTAAGCCTGGGTAGTTGTCCTTGAGGACAGAACATTTAGTACTGTGGACTGTCTAAATGTACAATTGTTGCAATCTTGCATGGAAGAGTACAGATAGTCTCTATTTCCAGGACCTGAGAATCTTAACTAATGTTTCAGTTTGAGTCACATTATCGATTTCTATTGTAAGTTACTCCTTCAATGTCAATGTGGAACGATGGACTGACGAATCATCTTGCCCTATGAACTTTAATATAACAATCCACAGCTGGACTTTGGTCAGAATCTGCTTTCCCCTTCAAACATTCTCTTTTGCTGAACCCTTTCGACTCTCAGAGGTACAATCCTCTCTAGCCTTGCCCCTTTGAAATGCTTGCTGAGATTTAGAGATTTTCCCCTGATCTGGAGAAGAAGATTTGTGATCAAGTTTCTGAAATGCTGATGCTTTTCCTTTTTACTTGTTTTTGCTCACTTAGTTAGTGACCTGTTGCCCAAGATTCTTTTTCCATTTTTTTTAACCCTTTTTGTGCTTTTTGTTTTTGCCCCATGTGTTCCACCCTGTACATGTTAATCCCTGATTGGCTAATCTGCAGGGTCTCTCTTGCCCAAACTATCTGTATTCAGATTATTTAAATTGTGTTGGTGCTTGTTAGAACTGAGCTGTGCTTATTTTCGGTACATCAGGTAATTCTGCTGATGTTCTGTTTTTTATTCATTGACTGTCTAGTTCTACTAATTTTAGTTTGCATAAACCTGTTTTGTCACGGTTGTGCAACCTTTAATGTTATTGTATCTTTATAACTTTGTTCTGGGAATCGTCTACATGACTTTGAGCTTGTAATAAACATCCTTAGCTTTATTTCGGACTGGAGTTTTCCTTGGGTAGGTACATAGGTTATACTGTGGATGAAACTGAGGGGCATATTTATACTCTGTTTGCGCTGAATTTGCATCATTTTTTTTTAATGCAAATTAGAAATTAGAAACGTACACAGAAGATGAACTGCGGTTCGTGTGCAAAGGCATTACTCAACAGGCAGGACAGGCACATGAAAGGTTAGCCGAGGTAGCAGAAAATGAATATGTGGATTTAGAGAAATCAAAGCCCTTGAAGAGAAGTTACAGATTGGAGTTTAGCACAAAAGATATAGGGCCTGATTTAGGTCTTGGTAGTAATGGTCCCGCCATTGACCTGTGGATAGAAAACCCATCTGCTGCCATGACGGTCTGCCTGCTGTATTTAGATGTTTGTGGTTCCATAGCCGAGAGCCTGTATTTGAACTGCCGCCTCTGCCAAAAAACACTGCCCGCGTCAATAGCGAGAGAGGGAAAAGTGGATGCTGGCCGGACCCCAGCCAACCCTCCCGCCGTGCAGATTTGAATGTGCCTTACTGCCAAGAAAAAAGTGAAGGTCCGACCTCCATGTCTGAGTTGGCAAATTGGGGGGGAAGGGGTGAAAATATATATATTTTTCCCCCATTCTATCCCCCTTTTTGACTGGACACACCTGCCGTCACTGCTGCAATGACCCATGGAGAAAACATGACCCCCCCCCCTCGTCACCGGGCTCTAAGGTAGGGACACTGTATTGCCAGGGTAAGTTGGGTGGTCACAGCACAGGAGGTCGAGACCACTGCAGGCATATACATGTCACAGTAATTTTATTAAATTACTCTGACATGCATAGGTGGGGTACACAATGGTGTCACACATGGCTGGGTACAGACTGGCACTACACGCATATCCCACACATACACAACTGTCATTGTGGTGACATCATTCATTGCAAAATGAATGCTGGCACCACAATGACGGTAGACTCATACTGGACAACAATGTCCATGTATGTGCATTGCAAGGGGACCTGTACTGGTAGGTTTGTGTTATCTGGTATGTATGTGAGTCAGTACGTGTATGTGTGTGTGAATTGGCTGGTTGAGTTGGAAGAAGCAGGAGTGGATAATGTGTCTGTGTCTGTATGTGTGTCACTTGCATGTGAGAATGATGTTGTGTATGTTGTGGTGCTGTGGGACACATAGAGGTGAGTGTTGTTGTGTGTGGCTGTGTTGTTTGTTGTAGTTGTGTCATGTATGGGTGCAGTGCCAGTGGTGGTATGTTCTATCATGGATGTATGCCAAAGTGTGTTTCGGCACGTACGGGTTGTGTTGGAATAATAATGGATGATGGTGTGTATGTGATGTGTTGTATATTGTGTAGTGCAGGGGGACACTTATGGCTAAGGGACAGTGTATCTGCATGACTTGCCTCTATCCGTAGCCCCTGCCATTGTATGAGGTCCATTTTGTCCCACCCCTGTCTCCCTCCATCAGTAATCTGTCACCAGTCCTCCACTTGCAGAGCTGTAACATCTAAATACTGCAGGCAGAACACCGTTGACTTGATGTTTTTCTCAGGCCTGCCGTCAGAACAGTTTGGCAGTAACACTGCCAAGATCTAAATCATACCCTTAGACAATATGAGATCACCTGGAATAAAATTGCACATTAAGGAATTAATCATGTACATTCAGAAATGGAGAGCAATAGATAGGTGGGATGGTATATGGGCAAAGTAAAGAGATCAGAAGAAGGCAAAACCAGACGTGCCTCCGGTAGGAGCAAATCAATCTGAGGCAATGTAAAAATGCTGCCTATGAGGCAAATATCAGGTGGAAGTTATGTTCATATATCCTTGAGTAGGAGTGATAATTTGACATTCACAAATAATTACCCGAGATTGAGAGAAAAGCTAGTGGAGTGGTACAAGCAGACAGAAAGGTTTGTCAAACTTTCAAAATGTCTGTAGGAAGATTTGAATCCCTTGTTTGATATTATGGTTCCGAGTGATTTTTGGACTGAATGCAAAGGTAACATTAAATGGCCAGAAAGAGAGCCCCACAGGAGACCCAGTAATGGGTGTGGTAACTGAAGAAGTGTTGAAAAGTTATCATAAGGTAATTGAGTTCTTGAAAAACAAGATGTCTCTGCAAGACATTGATTGGCAGTGGATTGACAGGACGACATAGGAATCGAAAGTGTCCATTCACACCTATTATGAGAGATTATTGCAGGCTTTTACATTTCTCAGTGGAACAGAGACAATAGTAGCCAAATACATAGGTCATTTCATGTTTAGATTCGTGCAAGGCTTCAAAGCAGATATAAGTTAAATGATTCAGCAGCATCTGATTTGTTGGCAGAATAAACTGATTGATGAAATCCTGCATTATGCAAAGTACTGTAGTGATGAATTGGAATTGAATCAGAAAAAGTTGAAAGTGAAGGTCATGGTCCTGCAATGGAAAGCTGCACAGAAAGCTAGTCAGAGCCCGCGGATGATGGTGAACACTGGTGACACAGCAACAGGGGACTAATGTTATCCACTTAGAGGTAGAGGACATGGTGTTGTGGGAGATCAGACTGGTGGTGTGGTTCAAGTCATGCGGGCAGAAATTTGGGCCTTTAGAGAAGGAAGTGTCCCTTTAAGTACAAGTACAAGGCAATAATCAGGATCCATTACAGAGAGTTGAAAGACCTTGAGTGGAGAATGTAAATGTGCCCTAGGGACAGCAGATGCAGATACAGCAAGCCCCAATGACTCAGCAAGAAGTGAGTGCCCCCTAACAGAATTCAAATTAAGTTGCAAATGCAAATAATAATCAGTTATCATCACAGTTTCACTTAATAGGTTTGAGTGATGCGGATTTTTCAGAAATTCTTCAGGGAGGTAGCTCAGGTGAAGTGGACTGCATGTTAGGTGCAAACTTAGAAGTATATCAACGTGGCCCTATGTAACCCCTGATGTAATGGGTCACCACATGTCATTGCTGGTTGACACTGGGGCTACACACTCCACTGTCAGTACAGCAGAAGTATCCAATTTGCCCCTTTCAGGAAAAAATATCCAAGTTGTAGGAGTCGCTAATAAGATATTGATCAACCCTGTAACAGAATCTGTTCCTGTAAAAATAGGTTTATTTGAAGATGAACACCAATTTGTGGTCTCCAATTCAAGTCCTATAGGCTTGCTTGATGTGACCTACTGTGTAAACTAAATTGTTCCATTAGCTGCACACCCGAGGAATCGCAATACAGACATATGATGAGAATTTGACTTGTAAAGTTGTGAAGCAGTACCCAGGTGTCACATTGTACTCAATGCTGACATATACTGATTGCAGATCCAACCCCAATGACAAACCAGACAAAATGTATCCCTGATGTCAGATTTCCTCAAAGAACCTCACTTTATTTATGCCCAGGTCAGAGCAGATGCCAAATGCTAATTGCAGTACCCCACAAGGAAGAATACCCTTTAACACCTCAGAGAATATCTGTGTTTCAAATATCCCAAATCAGCAAGCTGTATGTCCTTTAAGAGCAGAAGTGTTGCAGAGTAATCCTGTGAATTTACGAGGTTTCACTGCTCAACAATTGAGTGATTGGTTGAATAATGTGAGTCCTAAAGGTGCAACACGTATAACAAATTGTAACACGAAAACTTGTAATGATTTGCCTGAAGATTTAAAACACACAGTGACACCTGAAATTTGGGATTTTTAAGGAAAAGCGATAAGAATCATTAAAGGAGTTGACCTGTAAAAATAGCATTGAAGCCACGTGCAGTATATCCAAAAACTCCTCCATATAATATGACACCTGAGACAATTGCTGGAATAACACTCCTGGTAAACTGTTTAGTTGAACAGGGTATTCTGAAGGAGATAATGGGAAAGCCATGTAACTCTCCTATTCTAGGACTGTGGAAGCCCAATGGAAAGTACAGTAGAGTCCAGGACTTGGAAAAAGTTAATGAAATTGTTGTCCAATGTTGCTCGGTGGTACTGAATCCTGCAGTTATTTTGTTTCAAATTCCATGTGAAGCAGAATGGTTCACCATGATTGACCTTTGTCAAGCATTTTTCTTCATATTTTTGCATGGGGAGAGTAAGTTTCTCTTTGTTTTCCAGTTTGGCAGTCGTATTTTGGCATAGTGCCGAGTTCCACAATGGTATACCAAGAGTCCTTTTATTTTGAATCAGATTTTGAAAAAGAATCTGAAGTCACTTAAAAAGCCCTATCACTCAGTCTTAGTTCAGTATATCAATGAATTATCTGTGGCATCAAATACTCGAGAAACCTGTAGAAAGGATATAATTGCCCTTTTGAATCATTTAGGAGAGAATAAACATAAAATTTCCCTGGCAAAATTACAGTATTGCAAGAAAGAAGTCCTGTATCTAGGTTGCCACATTGACAAAGGTGTGCAGAAGGTGTCACAAGAAAGAATCTCAGCCATTCAAAAAATGAATCTTCCTGTCACTCAAAAAGAAGTCTGAATGTTCCTGGGAATAGTTGGCTACTGTTGTCAGTGGATTCCAAACGTTTCCCTTTTGGCCAAGCCTTTACAGAGGCTGACACACAAGGATGATCAGCTCTGGGAATGCCTGATTATAACAAATGTTTTTCTTTATTTTGCTGTGATAGGGATGGATGTGCTCTCTCGGTTTGAATCAGTTATGGAGAAATGCAAGCAAGACTGTGGCTTACTTTTCTGCCACACTTGATCCTATGGCGTTTGCGCTGCCTGGTTGTTTGAAAGCAGCTGCAGCCCCGAGCATCAGCACTGAACAGTGTGAAGGTATTGCTATGGTTCACCCTCATAATGTATTTGTACCTCACTCCATGGAAATATTGTTATTCCTATTCAAGACAAAGTATCTCACTAGTGCGTGTTTGATCAATTATAACAGGTCATCCTCGTCACATTAAATGTCAATTTAAAGAGATGTACCATTTTGAATCCTATGAATGTCAGGTTAGTACAGATGGGTTGAGACAGAATCAGTTGACTCACGAGAGCTCAGATGCTGATCAAGGACCAGTTTCTGTAGAGAAAGGAGTTGTAACAGGAGACAACTGGCAAAGTGAACGAACAGTGCCTGCCGTACAAGTGCATCTGACAATTGCTAAAGAAAACTGAAGTCAAAAGCCAAAGTGACAGTGATGCTGAGTACCAAGCCAAACGTACTCAGCACCTGAATGGACATATTTTGCTGCCAGTGACTGGGGGAAGGAGTTTGCAACCTTTTGCATTAACAATTCAAAACCAATTCAGTGTACTTGAGTTTGAGATTGCGGTGGAACTGAACGTTGAAATCTCATTGCCAAAGAGATTATAATTGATTACAAAAAGTTTGATTTTATTAGAGACATTTGAACTTTTCTTAGAAGTTTTTGAATATTTGCAAATAGAAACACTTGATGAACTTTCTAGATCAAGGATTTTTGTGTGTGAATAATTTGAACTTTTGAAAAAACTATTTTTGAGATATTTACTTTGCTCATTAATAAAAAAAAGGACTGATAGAGACAAGGATATTGTAGTAATCACACGGAGAAGGTGCTGGATTAAAGATCCTTTATTCTTTTTGCATCTTCTTGAACAGCATACATGCTCCAAGCTCCAAGCTTCCTCCCAGTGTCCAGCTTCAGTTGTGTCCCCAGCAATCCACCCTTGAATGTTGTCCTCCATCACATTCTATTCTACTCTTGTAAGCATAACTCTACAGATACATTGAAGCAGCTTGCAATTTTTAATGTTTAATTTGTCATTTTTGAAATTAGAATTTTTGGTCTGAAATTAGAGAACTCATGGAGCCGAATCGAAGTAGAGGTAATAAGAGTAAATACATATGTATACGTTTAGTAGCCGTGACAGTTATCATTATTATATTGTTGCTCATTGGACTGAACATGCCAATACCTAATGAATCAGAGAAAGTCAAATCTTCAAGTGTCCTGAGTTTAGCAAATCCCAAAGCAAATCAAGGTTCCATATAAAATGATGAGAAATACTTACACATTGAAGGTTCTAGAGGAGAGTTGTCTGCAAATGAATATTATAGGTTTTTGTATGAATACATAGATATCATGGAAGTTAGAGATTGCTATGTGTGTACACAATTGCCTGTCTAAGTGAGTGAGGGAATAACCAATCATAGTCTTCCCTTAACCTATGGAATTTCCTGTAGTCTGTTGTTAACACTTTTGTATCAGCAGGAATATTATCAGTATTATTATTCTAACTATGATCTTGTGTTTTTAATTGTCCCAATCATGAAACATTTGAGGAACATTGCAAAGGCAAAACCATTGACACAAAGGGAGGTTTCTTTGAGCCTACATTGACATTTGGTACAGTTTATGCCCACAAAAATAATCTGACCTGTATTCTTACCCCAGCAGTGAAAGAGTATATTGGCCAAGTCGAAGAAAGGAGAAAGGCTATGAAGGCGAATGTAGAAAAAAAAGTACTTTTACAAAATTGGGAAAAAGAAGAAACACATTAACTAGCTGGAAGTCAAGGATCTCTTGCTTCAGATTGGCAACATGTGGAGAAGTTATATGTATATAGACCCAAAAATAAGACTGACACACATTTTGTAGGGACTAGTGAATGCAGACGTGTTTTTGTTCAAGAGTATTGGGACATTCATGTTAGCTGGACATGACCCTGCCATACCGGGTGTTTATTTCATTTGTGGGATAAACACCTATAACAAGCTGCCAAAAGGCTAGTATGGAACATGTTACCTGGGATTAGCTTTTCCCAACATTTATCATATGGACCATTTCAATGATCCAGTCTGGGATACGAAATCAAATACCAGAATCAAGAGAGTTGCTAATGCCTCAGAGATTGTAGGAAATATTTTTGATGCCATAATGCTATCAGTATGTGTTATCTTGAATGATCTAAAGATAAAGAAGCTGTCAACAATAGTTGATAGGTCATTTACAGATACTGCAGATGCCATCTTGCTAATGGACACAGAAATGTTTACCGTGAGATCAATGGGTTTCTCAAAATCACCTTTTGTTAGACATTCTTCTTGCAAAGGATGGCAGAGTTTGCAAAATGTTGCAAGCCCAACAGTGCTGCACGTGTATCCCTGACAACAGTAAGGAGATAAGGAAGTACAATTATGACAAACTTAAGGCAGGATCTGAAGGAGTTAACAGCAACAAATGCCTGGGAAGAAATAGGTAATGGATTTTCAGCAGGTGAAAAGTTGTTTGGAATTCTAGGGAGAGGAACTGTTGCAACCATTTTGAGACCCCTATTGATAATTGCTTTGTGTGCCCTAGTTGCAGTTGTGTTTTACAAGTTGTTCAAAAAAGCTTAAAGTAAAGGAAAGCAAAGAGTGAAAGGAGACAGGAAGAGATTGAGATGGAAACTAGGAGGCGCATATGTTATAGTAATATCAAGCAGTTAGAGGAGTTCTGAAGACCTTGTCTGGAATGACCTCTGAAATTTTGTTCTGTTTCTTTGCAAATGAGAATTGTGTGTTTTGTGATGGCCTAAGTTGACATCAAAGGGGTACTGATATAGCAGAAATGTTAGTATTGTCCCTCATGTTGCAGTGATCATTTAGACGTGACATTTTATTCTTTATGTTACCTAACGTACTAATGGTTTGATTGTACAGTGATGTACTGAGAAGCCATATTAGTGTACATTCACCATAGACTACCTAACAAAACCCATGTGGTATGAGATTAAATTTCATGTTTGAAGAATTAACTTGTCATTATGTTAAATTTTAGAGTATAAACTAATAATTTGCATTAAAAGGATATGAAACATATGAGAAATGTTTAAATTCATATGCAGACGTAGAGGAATGTAGTTCTGTGTTATATTAAGAGAACACAATCAACAGTTATTTCAATTAAAGTTACTATAACATGGATGCCAATGGAAGTTTATTAATGTTGGATTTATATTTGCATACTAAAATGTGCCTAATTTGCATAGTTCAATGCAAGTCATTTAATTAATTTGCATTTGCCTAAGTGAAGCCTGTTGGGCCCTGTATTCGTGATTGTGCAGAGAATGTCTTGTCATCCTGCTAAAGGGAACCTTTCTTCCACATTTCTTTCTGAGAATGCTAGCTTAGTGGTAGATGTCTATTGTTTCATACATAGTAAGCCTGAGACGTTGTCCTTGAACATTTAGGACTGTGGGCTGCCAACATGTACAATTGTTGCAATCTTTCACAGAACAGTATAGATGGACTCCTTTCTCAAGACAAACCTGAGAATCTTATGCAATGTTTCAGTTTGAGTCGCATGATCGATTTCTATTGGATGTTACACCTGCAATATCAATGTGGAACGATGGACTGACTAATCATCAGTGGCGGCTCCTCTGTTAGAGCAGAGGAGCGTTGCTCACCCACCAACAGCAGCCACTGCAAATCCTTTTACAAACAAAATGATAATAAACCATGTTTACTATACTGTAGTTTCATTTGTTAAAGGGGCAGGGGATTGCGAGGATGAGGATAGTGCACTCCCCTCAGTGCGCATGTATGTCTGTCTGGCCGTCTTGGGACGGCCTAACACACATGCACAGTAGGCTCTCTCTACCCCAGCACTGTGTTGCTGGGAGGGAGAGTGCAGGCACAGGCTCCCAGTCTGGGTGCTCCCAGCCAATCCTAATGCTGCTCTGAGTGGAGCGCATGGTGGCACGGTGACGAATCGAGAAAGGTACATTTTTTTTTATTTTCTTATTATTTAATGTGTCTTTTTATCATTTTTCTTTTTGCCTTCATGTGTTCCGCCCACCACATGTTAATTCCTGATTGGCTAATCTGTAGGGTTTCCCCTGCCCAAACTATCTGTATTCAGATGATTTAAATTTCCTTAATGCTTCTTAGATCTGAGCAGTGCTTATTTTCTGTACTTCAGGTAATTCTGCTGATGTTCTGTATTTTTTTAATTGAATGTCTAGATCTACTCATGTTAGTTCACCTAAACCTGCTTCATCGTCTTGAGCAACCTCTGTTTTGGGAATTGTCTACATGACTTTGAGCTTGAGCACATAATAAACCCCCTTAACCTTATTTTGGAATGGAGTTTTCCTTATGTGGCCACATTAGTCATACTGTGGATGAAATTGAATTTGTTGTAAGTTTTAGTTTTTTACCCCGCAATCATATGCTGGGTGGAAAGATCTGTTGACCTTGTCAAGCTTTGATTCCTGCCAAGGATGAAATGCGCTAACAACACTATAGTCTACATTTTAAAGATCTAATGCCCTGATCTGTGCATGAAGAGATAATGGCTTGTGTCAGATTCTAGGCAACCCCTCTCAATTGGTGTCCTCTTTCAATCTCTTCGGGTTGTGATTTTAAACATAGCAGTGTATCGCCTCGGATCTGACTGAATCTACCTGACAATTAAATCAGATGGCTTCTCGTCACTGGGTTTAGCCAATCTCGTACAGCCTCTTCTTTTACATCCCTCAAGAAAGTCATATCACTCCCATCATCTCCTCCCTGATTTCTGCACCCAGTTGAAGGCTATTATTTTGCTAAAAATCTCTTTATTGAAGGTTTGTGGCACAAAGACAACAAAAAATGCTTTATTGCCTTGAATGCAGCAAGGTCACGGTGACCCAGTACACTAGATGGACGGTAGCCTCCACAGCTGTTGAAAATAATTACAAATTACACGCACATCAACAGGGTGGCTAGGGAGCCTGGGTATAGGGAAGGAGTACCACTGTATCAACATTAGAAAACCCCCTCCCAGCAACAGTGTAAGAACAGTATCATACTAGGCGAGAGGCAGTCCCCTAATTGTGAATCTACTATCCCTGAAGGGGACAAGGAGAGGGATCAGTGGAATGGGGGAGAGAACAGTAGACAATGATCTCCACCAAGAGGCAAGGATTAGCTGAAGAGCTAGAGAGCCTTAAGACTAGGTGGTGTAAAGCATGTATATTCTAACCGAGAGAAGTATTGTAGAAGAGATTGTGCAGCCCCCACCTTAAATTAATAAATAAAAACCTGGTGCCTAGTGGTCTTCTGATCCCTCTAGGGGGCAGATTGGGGACTACTGCCCTATTTGCTTACAGGGGGGGAGGGGCAGGCGGTGCAGAAAGACAGTGCTGATTTTGTTTTGGGTGGTGGAGGCTGACTTGATGAATGAAAAACAAATTGGTGTCTAGTGGGCTTTCAGCCTCCTAGGGTGTCAGACCAAGGGGGGCAGAAAGAATATGCTGCTTTTTGGGAGGAGTGGGGGCATTACAATGCCCATTTAGGGAGCCCCCAACCCTAGATGTATATAAAAAATAAATCCCTAGTTTCTAGTGGGATTTTGGCAGAAAGACTGAATATGCCCAAAATAAGCAGGGGGAGCAAAAGATCTTGCACAAGGGACCCCTCCCATCTCCCTGGTGCCTAGTGGGTGGATCACTGCTTGGGGATCACCCTCCTAAGGTAGAACCTAAGGAGGGATCCAATAGAGAGGGGTAACATTGGAAAGGGAAGATGCTCCCCTTTCCAATGATAACCCTCCTGTTTGCCTCGGCACTCGGGGGCTGTGATAGCCCCATGAGCACCGAGGCAGTGAAAGTCAAATGAGCGGATCAGCTCATTTCACTTTCAGTTTCAGTGATATGACTTCAGTGCGCCATGTCTTGAACAGGCTTTCTTTGTGACAACCCAGAGAGATCGGACACTAATACTACTCTGTTGTAGGTAGGCCAGAGAATGGAGTCATGCCCTCATTATTATAACAGGAAGTAGACCCCAGCATCAGGTTGGGCGTATGCCAGAATTTGCTTTAATATTCTTAAGATAAGTATCCCATGATTTAAAACGTTTCCCCCTTCTGCCCCTGTTAATAGGGCCCAAAAGCATTGCTACCTCAGCATATGCCTATTTCAAGAGATCTAGCCAACCATCCTGGATTGAAGGCACTGTTGGTGCCTTCAGCCATGGCAATGTGTCTTTTTGTGAGAATAAATGCTAAATCTATGATGGCGCCTACCTGCTTTGTCTGACTGCTGCTGGTGGAAGCATGTAATGGGTTCTCTGGGCATTGACCACCTGCATCATGCCCTGTATCACAGCATCCTAAATAAGTGGCACTACCAGACAATGCCATACTATCTGTAGGAAATCCGCAATGGTCTCAACCCATCTGGGGCAGTTCGTAGTAGGCCCAGGGTATATCTGAGCTATCCACTTGGCTGTTAGATACGTGTGATGTAGGTAGTTGAATTGTGTGTAGCAAAACCTGGAATTGCTGGATATCACCTTGACTGATCTGAGCCTGCACTGCCACACAGTATAACTTAGCTCTTCTCCCAATTGTTGTTCCTACCAAGCTCACAGTTGTATCGAGCTTAGACCCATGTTAGCTGCAGCACTGAATAAGGACATGTAACCCTTTTCTATGGATACCATGTGTCAGTGCTACTTGTAAAGGCTGCAATATGGTAGGTACCTTGTCCCCATTAAGCCATTGCTCGTGTGCCAAATGGACCAATGCCACATGAAGCAGAAATTGACTGAGATCCACCCTGAATATCTCTTGTAAGTTGTCAAATGACCATAATTTTCACTCCTTGTACATATCTTCCCAAGTGTTTATGCTCGCCTGGGTCCAGGAGCATGTGTTGTGCACTGTGGACAATGTTGCTCATCTTGGTAGTGACCACAGGGGGGGTCTGTAGCATAAAGAGGACAGCATTGTCTCCTGCATATATATTTGTGTCAGCTCCACTGTGCAACCCATAATCAGAGATTATTGGATATCATATCTCTACATCCTACCTTTAGTCATTCGTGGAGAGGAGTGTCAGGCAGTTGTCTTGTGATATCTCTGGTCTCGGGGTCCTGAGTATTTGCTATCCATCTTGCTGGCCATTGGAGCTGGGCTGCTGCATAATACAGGCCATAATATGGTGCCCCTATGCCACCATCTGTTAGTGGGTCGTAGAAATTAGAGATTGCCACCCATCACCTTCTATTGCACCCACAATACTTTAATCAGAAAAGACTGCAACTCTACAATGAATTGTTTCTCCACTATGAGAGGTAACTCTAAAAAGAAATATAATAACCTCGGGGATCAACTTTTTGGAATGGTGACCCTGCCAAGTGAGGATAGTCGAAGTGCATTCCAGCAGGGAATCAAACTCTTAATGGATGCAATTGCTTTCTCGAGGTTGCCATCCAGCAAGTTGCGCTCCTCCTGATGTATCAGGATTCCTAGATATTTCACAGTATCAAGTGTGAGGCATACTTCTGTGTGCAGAAGACTGAACTGTCTTTCCTCCATGTACTTGGTCAGGCAAGGAGAATTTATCAAATTGGACCCCAGAGAGTTGGTGCAAGCATCTGACTGCGCCGTTACACATGGTAGTATGTCAAACATCTCTGAGGTATATCAACGTGTCATCAGTGTATAGAGAAATTATATGGTGTTTATTGTTGATAGCAATGCCCCAAGTGCACAAGCTAGTGATTCAATGGCTATTGCGAAAAGTGTAGTGGACAATGGATAACCGTGTCTAGTACCCCTATCAATGACGATAGGTTCGGAAATCTCATGTCCAGTGCGATTCCCAGCTCCTGTGGCAGGATATAATAATTAGATCCAGGCCAATAAGTCTTGGCCAAGCCCAGTAAGCACAGCAGTGCCATCAGGAAGGTCCAACTGAAAAAGTCGAAAGCCTTTACTTTATCAATGGATATCGCCTAGTGTTCAGCATTGTGCTGCTTAGCCCAGTCTAATATTTGGAACAGCCTACAGAGATTCATTAAAGATTTCCTACAGGGAATACAACCCTTTGTATCACTGTGTACTAGAACTTGTACCACCAGGAGCAGACAATTAGATAAGACTTTCTCTAATATTTTGTATTCTAGGTTCAAAAGTGAAAGGGGCCTAAAGGGACCCAATAAAACTGGGTCCCTTTCCAGGTTAGAAGCACTGTGATTAAGGCTTCTTCCATGGAGGTGTGTAAACATCCTCAGTTGCCTAGATTCTTCATATGCTTTCAGCAATCTTGTGGCAAGTCTTGGGCTATACGCAGCATAAAATTCAACTGGAAAACCATCTGGTCCCAGTGCTCCAACTCTGGACATTTGTGTAATGGCCAACTCGATTTTGTGTAATTGTGAGGGTTCATTCAGTTCTAGTCATTGAACGTCATTCAATCTTGGAAGTGCTAGGTGTGCTAGGTACAGGTTCATATCAGACCCTTGTGTGCTCTGTGGTGATTAATATAACAATGTTAAGTAATTTCTAAATACAGCATTGTTCTCCCCCCTCTGGGAGTTAATTATCCCACCAGATCTGTCTCGGATTACCCCTACCGCTTTTCTGGGAATCCCAGTCCTTAGGAGCCATGCTAAGACTGGACCTGCTTTATCCCCCTCAGTGTTTTGTCTGACAATGTTTACCCTGCATTTCCAATGACCCAGGTGATCCAATAGTGACTGATGTTGTCCCTTGACCCTTCGGGTCCAGGCTAGTCTTGACATCCAGGGCAGCCTGCAGGATGGCATCAAATTTACCAGTGTGATCTCTAAGTGTGACTTCCATGTACTCCAGGTTAATTTGAGTTGGATCTCCAGGCGTGCTGCTGTGATAATTGGGATCCTGTGATTTCACTCCATGCTGCTTTCCCATTACTGACTGGCATTCAGGCATGTGTGTGAAGGCTAGTGGTATCACTCAACACTGTGCCTGAATGTGGGTAGGAGGACAAACTACTATTGTCTATGTGATGTTCTTAGAAGTGGTGTGTTGCAGGAATCATAGGTGCAGTTGTGAGGGTGAAGCTAGAATGTCTGAGAGGAGTTGTGGACAAGACAATATATTCCAGTGGTGGACCTTTTAGAAAATAAATCCCCTGCATTCAGCAAAACTGTGTGCACATCATGGCCTTTCTAACCTCAGGACACTTCGAGGGGTGAGGCTCATCACACAGTCAATGTTCCCGGTATTGCAAAAGTACAAAGGAATGTCAGCAAGGGCAGCAAGGGAGGGATGGGGGGCTGGGGCTGCATCCAGGGTTCCATCGTTCTGGGCAACAATCCAAAACACCAATGGGCAGCCTGGACCACATTCAATTAGACCTACGATGGATATAAGTAGACACTCAGCAGTATTTACCTAGGTCTTTCCCAGCACTCCTTGATGATAGTAACCACCACCTCATGTTCTTGCATTGTGCTTCTGCTCCTGCTTTGGTTGTGGTCTTTCCGAGCTTACAGAGAAGTCCTGCAGATTGGGTGGGGCGTGGATACCTGCACACCAATTCTTGTCTTGTGGTAGCATGAAATGCATCACTCCAGGTGTGCCTTATTACCATTGGATGTCGCCCTGCTGCCCGCCCAGTGCCTCTCCTGCAGCTCAAAACCCAGAGGGAGCCACTTCACAAATCGTGCGGGCCTTGCTCCATTCCAGGAGTCATTGTTTGGCTGATTGCCAGGAGACTTGCCTGTAGGTCAACTGTGGCATCTTTGAGGACCCAAATCACCATATCTCAAATCTGGAACACCACCCCTCCTCAGACGTGGGCCTGTTGCATTGTGGAGGGATACTTGAGCACTTCTCAGCTTGGCAGCGGCATAGAGCTCCCTAGTGGACACTGGAGTCCTCTGTCCTGCTCTCCTGCACTCCACAGCCGGTCATGAGCCAGGAGAGCAGTGGATAGAACAAAAGATTATTTGCAAACAGGTTCTGTGGTTGGAGCTTGGCAGTAACATATTGTATGTGGCCAAATTCTTGGCCACCCTCCAGCCCCCTTTTAAGTTATTTAAGTTCCTGGGCCCACCCCAATTGGTCTTCCTGCCAGAGAAAGAAAAACACATTCCCACTCTCAGGCTCTTGCCCTCACTCTGAGAGCAGTTTTCACTTGTGTTTCACATCTCATTCACGCTTAATACAGGCTAGGCAGAGTTGGAGAATTAATGCAAATTAGCCTCCAGCTGTATCAGACAGGGTAAGGGTAACTTGCTAAAAAGTTTAATTTCCAGTATATTTATTAAAAATCTGACTTCACTATTAGATTTAATTTTAACTAAATATGAAAATGGAGTCTGTAACTGGTACAAGTCAAAAGGTTATAGATTTTAATGTCAAATGTGTCCCACTATTATATTTTATGCCCTATATCTTGTGGACAGCAAGATGTGCTTATTGGTGAGTTATTTAATTTTTTTAATCAGGTTTTTCTACCTGCCAAAATTGTGGTTTTGAGGGTTGAAACTGCTGCTGTCAGGCTACACAGGATAAGCTTCAAGCCATATTTTCACTGCCTTTAATGTGGCTGGTGCAATAGCTTACTGCAGTCCTGAGTGCCATTCATGATTTAGGTCTTAGATGCACACTCTAAACAGGTCTTTCTTTTATGCTGCTCATAGTGGCTCCCAGACAGTGTCACTTCTACCCAAGCTGGTTGAAGATAAACAAACACACTTTGGGCCTCATTACGACATTGGCGGTAAATGCCGCTTACTGCCGTGCTGATGACTGCCAACTTACCACTGCGCTGGCAAATATCCGTTCACCATATTATGATACACACACACCAATCCGACAGAATACAGCCACATACAAAAATCTGCCAGACCAAAGGTCAGTGATAAACTGGTGGTCTCAAAACCCACACCGTTACGCCAACAAAACAATTGCCATCACATCATGACCCACGAATCACCACGGTGGACATTCAACGGCGGTAAACCATTGGCGGTACATACAGCCGGGCTCACAATGGACACCCACAGACAAAACAATACCACATTGGACAATTCAAACAACACACACCTGACACCCATACACACGCCACACCCACACACCCACACCACTATCAAACACACTTCCACAGTACCCACAATCCTTTATGAATACAAATCATTGCCCCAGACAGACACCAAGACCACTGCAACAACTATACACACACACACCACTCACACCCATACACCCCTCACGCACTCCACATCACACACCCCAACACACTCTCACAAACACACATCACATAACACCCATGGCACCACAAAGGCACCCCTCCATTTCACTGAGGAGGAGTTAAGGGTCATGATGGAGGAAATTGTCAGGGTAGAGCCACAGCTCTTTCGAGCAGAGGTGCAGCAGATATCAATAGCAAGGAAGATGGAGCTACAGCGGAGAATCGTGGACAGGGTCAACGCCATGGGACAGCAACCCAGAACAAGGGACGACATCAGGAAGAGGTGGAATGATCTACAGGGGAAGGTACGTTCCATAGCAGCAAGACACCAGCTCGCTATACAGAGGACTGGCGTTGGACCTCCACCCCCTACCCCACAACTCACAGCAGGGGAGGATCAGTTACTGGCAATACTGCATCCTGAGGGCCTGGGTGGAGTTGGAGGAGGACTGGACACTGGTAAGTCAACTTTCAACAATTATCACCCCCCATAACTTCATGCCATCACACACCCTCACCCTCACTCCCATTACTCCACTCCATCCCACACACTCCACCATCACATCACACTAATCCCAATGCCAAGCCGTGCATGCTGTACCAATGCATGGAAACCCCACCCAGCCCTGCATGGACACTCATCACTAAAGCAAGCACAACATAGGGAAACTAACAATCCCACAATACACCAACATACACAAGCAAAAGCTGGTAGGGGAACAACAACCATAGAGGGGAAGCTAGGGAAGTACAAATGTCAGACACCTGAAACATAGTACATCATTTACATCCCCACAAGTACCTCAGCCAGTGTCACTGGAGAGGATGTACCATCAATGTCCAGTACCCCAACAGAAGAGGCCCACAGTGATGACAGTAACTCTGAACTTCTGGATCTGGATGATCTACCTGGCCCATCAGGGACCACTGGACAGTCTGTCACCCAAGCCCAGTCACAGACCACCACAGAGACTCCCCCATCATGAACCAACACCACAGCACTCACCAAATGCACATACACCTCTGACCCCAGGACACACCAATCAACAGTGTGCCCACCTGTACAGGGACACCAGGCCACACCTCGCCCACAAGACAATCAGGGACCTGGGGGTCAGTGGCAGTGGCATGCCATTCAGGGGACAGAGGCACAGGCCAACAGGGACACTGAGAGGACTGCTCTATGCCAGGGGGAGGACAGAAGCAGGGAACTGACTCTCCAGGTGGCACTCTTCGAGATTCTGGGAGCCTACCAACATTACCAAGACACGATGAGCCAGATCCTAGACAACGTGCAGGAGAACAGGTGGCTGCTGAAGGGACAGAATCAGGGGATCAGGAGGACTTGTGGGCCATCAACAACACCCTGATCTTCATAGCAGGGGTGCTGGCAGACATGGCCAACATTATGAGGGAGGCAGTGTCATACCAGTAGGCCCCTACCACTAGCCAGTCATCTGAACAGCCCTCCACTTCCGCTAGTGGCCAGGAGGCCCCACCACAGGACTAACAGGCCACCAGCACTTCTACCTCTGCAGAAGGTGAACCACCCCACACACGTTTCCTGCAAACCAGACAGAAGCCAGAGACTCTTGCCAGGACCACACATAGGAAACGAGACTCTCCTGATTGCCCCCCTTGTGTCCCACTCAGTCACCTTGTCCACCTTGAACTGCCATTGCTCCCCTTTCATATGTCCCCATGGATAATGCACCTGTGCTACAAATAGACTGGAACAATACCCTGGACTTTCCTCCATCATCCCCCCATCCCATTGCGCTTTCCCCTCTATATTTTAGCACTACAATAAACACCCTCGGATAAAAATTGACTACTAGTATTTCATTTATTTCAAATTTGTATTGATTGAAACAGCTACAACCATTACAAATGAACTGTACATAGAATGAGCATAGAACTAATGATCTGTAGTTGGCTGTTGTGATCACACCAGGAGAATGTGTCATATTACCAACATCTGCAAAATGAATATCCAGAGATATCAGTAAGTGGGCAAAGAAGTGGGAAATGCCAGCATGCCAATGCCACACAGAATACAACCAAAGTCATAGAAATGTAAAGTTGCACTGTCTCACCTGTGTGTCATTGGAAGCACTGACGTATCACAGATGTTCTGTTGTCCACATTCTCATCCTCTGCCTCCTCATCCTCACTGTCCTCCGGGTCCACTGCTGCCACAGGGACATCTCCAGTCTTCTCCTCCTGCAGAAAAGGTACATGGCGTCTGAGGGCCAGGTTGTGCAACATGCAGCATGCCACTACTATCTGGTAGACCTAATGGGGGAGTAGCACAGCGATCCACCTGTAAGATGGAGGCACCGGAACCTAGCCTTCAGGAGGCCAAAGGTCTTTTCAATGATCCTTCTGGTTCGCCCATGTGCCTCATTATAACGTTCTTCTGCCCTTATCCTGGCATTCCTCACAGGGGTCAGCAGCCATGATAGGTATGGATAACCAGAGTCACCTGCAAATATTGAGGGACAACATTTAGCCACACACTATCCTATATGGCCCACACCATAGGCATACACCAACATATACTGGATGGGAACCAGGGCTCACCTATTAGCCACACCCTGTGCCTCTGTAGTTGGCCCATTACATTTGGGATGCTGTTATTCCTCAGGACAAAGGCATCATGCACTGACTGTGGACACTAGCATTGATGTAGGAGATGAACTGGTCCCCCAGGCCCACCATCTGCACATTCATGGAGTGGAATTCTTACGATTCCTGAACACCTGTTCATTATGGCGGGGGGGGGCACAAATGCAATATGTGTTCCATCAATCACACCAATTATATTGGGGATATGTCCCATTGCATAGAATCCGGCCTTTACAGTGGCCAAATCTTCAACCTGGGGGAATGCAATGTAGCTGCACATTGTTTTATCAGGGCAGACAACACTCTTGGTAGCACATTTGAGAACATTGGCTGTGACATTCCTGCTGCCAAGCCCACTGTCACTTGGAAAGAACCAGTTGCCACGAAATGGAGCACTGATAGAACTTGCACAAGAGGGGGGATCCCAGTGGGGTGACGGATAGCAGATATCAGGTCTGGCTTCATTTGGGCACACAGCTCTGTGATTGTGGCCCTGTCCAGTCTATAGGTGTGTATTATGTGCCTGTCCTGCAGTGTAGCAAAGTCCACCAGGGGTCTGTACACGGGGGTATGTCTCCATCTCCTATTCATCTGCAGTGGTAGGTATCTAAGGGACACAAGAGTGAGTAGGCGGTCACAAACTGAACAATAGAGGCACAGTAGCAGTCCGCAATGTGCAAACATGTTATGGGACAGTGTAATTTGTGAACTATGTGCCTATTTATCCTGTGATGCAGCATTAATTGATAGGCCTATTCACCCCCCTGAAATGGCATCCACCTGTCCTGTGTGGAGGGACAGGTGGAAGTGAGGTAATGCCGCTGATGTTATGCGCTGTGGCGGTAGGTGGTCGTGAACTGCCGTTCAATTCCTCATTGGTTATTATTGGGCCCTATGGGGTACAGTGGCCAATGGTGATCTACGCCAGAGGTGACGGTATGCACTGCCATGGACGTGACTGTCATTTTCTATCAGATTCCTTACTTGTTTCCTGACCTTCCATAGGAGAGGACCTATACTGCTGTGACCTGAGTCTGGAACCTACCATGGCCCGTGTGACCAGGGAAAGGGCCCCAGCCTTCACTTCTGAGGAGTTGGAGCAACTGGTGTATGGGGTCTTATGCCAGTACGGACTGCTGTATGGGCCTCCAGACCAACAGGTGAGTACACTGTGGGCATGATGCATGTGACATGAATGCATGGAGTTGTGTGTGAAGGCCTCGTGTAAGAGGGGTGGGTGGATGTTCTCTTGGCGGTGTACATGTTGTGGGCTGGGCTATCTGTGTGCCAATGATGATGCAAACGGGTATTGTGGGCCATTTGTGTGACAGGCTGGACTGTTTGTCTAATGGTGTTCTCCTGTCTGCATTGCCTCTGTAGGTCTGCACCCATCTAAAGAAAGGAATATGGCATGCCATCGCCAAGACGTGCGGACCCTGGGGGTCTATGGCAGGCAGAGCACCCGCTGTTGCAAACGGTGGGAGGACCTGAGACGCTGGGCATGAAATACCGCAAAGACCCAGGTGTCCATCGGACCCTGACCCCACTGATGGCCCGCATACTGGCGGTGGACTGCCCTGAGCTGGATGGGCACTTGAGGGCATCACAGCAGCCACAAGGGGGTGAGTACAGTGGCTATCATTACAACTTACGGCTGGAGGGGTGGTATCCGGGTGGTGGTTGGGTGTCAGTGGGTGCTCATAGGCCAGGCCAGACATCGCATTATAGGTCCTCTGGTGGCTAAGGGTTTGAATGTGAAATACTGCTTACCTACCTTATTAGTATTCACTCCTGGTCAGGGCTGCATGGGTCCCAGGTGTGCTGCAGTTGGCGGTGTGTGTCCCTCCTCATACCTTGGTGACTAGCCATTTCACTGGTAGTGCCATGCATAGTGCGTAGGCCTGTTCCCTTTGTGTGAGTGTGCTGTGTATGCCAACGGTGGTGTTGGTGCAGTCATTGACCCTGTGTATCCTTTGTCTCTCTCCCACCTTTCTTGTTTTGTCATCCTGTCCTTATGTGCATGAGCATCATCTGGCGGAGGAGCAGAGGCACTGGCGACAGAGGGAGACGCATTCCACAAGACCCTGGAGGCAGAGTCCACCGACGCTGAGGGCATCAGTGGGACTGAGGGCGAGGGGAGCACAATGGCGGAGACTGGAGGGGACAAAACAGACTCTGATACCTCCTCCGATGGGATCTCCCTGGTGGTGGCGGACACCTCTGTGACCACCCCAGCTACAGGTGCAGCCACCACCACTGGACCAGCACCACCCTCCCAGTAGCCCCTCAGCGAGTTGCCTGTGCCCGCTCACCCAGGAGGGTGGGAATCTCCTTCGCTCCAGGCACCTCAGGCCCTGCCCCTGTGAGCCCTGCTGCCCTGAGTGAGGAGGCTACTGACCTCCTGAGATCCATCTCTGTAGGGCAAACAATCATTGTGAATACCATCCAGGGGCTGGAAGCCCAGATGCAGCAATCACATGCATTCCTGGAGGGCATTCACAGCAGATTGGCGGCCCAACAGAGATCAATTCAGGCTCTGGCCTCCTCTCTGGTGGCAGTCATTGTCCCTGTTTCAACCATCCCTCTCCAACTTCCACTTCCCTGTCCCATTCTCCTCAACCCCAACCCATCCCAAGCACACAGCCAGACGAGCATGCACACAAGACAACACCCAAATGTGTTATAGGCAAACACAAGCACCACACTTCATCCCCCAGGCACTCACACAAATACCATTCAGTTGAAGATACGAAAACATCCACTGTCTCCACTGTCTCCCCCTCCTCCTCCTCAAACCTCTCATTCAGTTATGTCCACACTCACACCAGCATGCACTACATCAATATCCAGTACCAGCATCGTCACCACACCAAGCAGAACACACACCTCACTGGCAGACACCTCCACAACATCCATGCACGCGTCCCCTGTGTCCTCTCCCACTGTGTCTGTCCCCCCTCCTAAGGTACACAAACGCAAGCACTCAGACACCCAACAGCCATCCACCTCACAACAGCATACGGCCCAAGCACCTGCACCCAAATCCAGCAGACAAACACCTCCAACAACCACTCCCTCATCCTCCACTCCCATTACTCCTTCCTCTTTTCACCCCAATGTCCCTAAAAAGCTTTTCCTTTTCCAGATTAACCTCTTCCTTACCCCTTACCCCCATCCTGCATGTATGGGCAAGGTAGCAAGGACCGAGCCAAGCACCTCAGCCAAACATTCCATGGTCCCAGTGGTAGCACCACCTACTCATGGTGGAAAGGATTCCAGGCCAACAGTACTGAAGGGGAAGGAGCCTGCAGCAGCTGCAAAGAAGGGGAAGGAGCCTGCACCAGCTGGTAAGAAGGGGAAGGAGCCTGCACCAGCTGCAAAGAAGGGGAAGGAGCCTGCACCAGCTGCAAAGAAGGGGAAGGAGCCTGCAGCAGCCGCAAAGAAGGGGGAAGGAGCCTGCAGCAGCCGCAAAGAAGGGGAAGGAGCCTGCACCAGCTGCAAAGAAGGGGAAGGAGCCTGCACCAGCAGGCAGAGGGGGAAGAGCCCATCCACCAGTGCCAAGAAGGGTAAGGGATCCCCAACCCATGAGCAGTAGGAGAAAAGGCAATCTACGCCAGCAGAAGCTGCCAGCCAAACACCGCCACCACCACCAGCTGTCAAAGGGCCCCCACTGCCAGCCATGGTTGTGCAGCCATCAGAGAGTGCAGTGGCTGAGCCGGAGCCTCCCACAACCACCACCACAGTGCAGCCATCAGGGGGTGCAGAGCTGAAAAGCAGCATCCCACAACCACCACCACAGTGCAGCCATTGGAGTGTGCAGGGGCTGAGCAGGAGCCTCCTACAACCACCACCCCTGTGCAGCCATCGGAGGGTGCAGGGGCTGAGCAGGAGCCTCCCACAACCACCACCACAGTACAGCTGTCACCGCCGGTGGACCCCATATAGTCCAACCTCCAAGGCTGCTGTGCGGCCTGCCCCCTCCAGAAACAGAGGGGAAGACACCCAATCAAGAGACTGTGGCCTTGCACTCCCCAGGACAAAGAGCAATGGGCATGTTGCCCCCTCCAGAGCCAGTGGGGAAGACACCCACTTGAGAGACTGTGGCATTGCACTCCACAGGACAAAGACCAATGAGCACATTGCCCCTTCCAGAACCAGTGGGGGAGACACACACTTGAGAGACTGTGGCCTAGCACTCCCCAGGACAAAGAGAAATGGGCATTTTGCCCCCTCCAGAACCAGTGGGGAAGACACCCACTTGCGAGACTGTGGTCTTGCACACCCCAGGACAAAGAGCAATGGGCAAGTTGACCCCTCCAGAACCAGTGGGCTTGTTCCCGCATCCAGATGGGGTGCCTCCCCCTCCCCCTGAGGTGCCTGCATATTTGTCAACTGATGCTCCTGCAGTGTTCTCTCCGGATTGGTGCAGGATTCGAGTGGGGCCTTGGACTGTGCCCTGTGGCTATGTGGGCCCTGTGAACTATGAACTGGGCAGTGTCCCTTTTTTATACACTTGTACAGATCTGTTTAGTGTGTAAATCTGATTTTTAATTTTATTGTTGGACTGATTACAATCAGTTTCGTAAATTCCTGTTGCCTTTGCTTTATTCTGCAGATTTTTGTGGTCAAATTGTTTTTGTAATGCATATGTTTGTGTGTATGGTGTGTGTGATTGACGAGTGTGTGTGGTGCGTGTGTGTGTCACTCTCATTTTTCTCCCTCCCTCCCTTGTGTGCTAGGCCGCTGTACTCACCATCGTCGTCTTTGCGGGCGTTGGTGTTCTAGGTGGAGCATAACGTAGAAGATCATCGGAAAGACTTGCAGTTCTGGTTCCATGGCGGCGTGGTTCTTCCCTGTGTCTCCAGTGCTGAGTCCTTTCTCCTCTGTGCTCTGTTTCTGCCAGGCTTTTGATGACGTTGGTACCGCCCCCGAAAAGGTGGCGGTTTGTAAGTCAAAATATGGTGGGTGGTACTTTGTCTTCCGTCTGGCTGTAGGCAGTTACTGCCGTGGTGACTTTTGTTTCTGCCCTGGTGGTCGTGTAGTACATTGCCTGCCTATCGGAGATATCATCGCCATGGTGATAATTTGGCCGTAATTACCGTCAGTCTGTTAGCGGTATTACTGCCACTTTATCATCGACCGCCAGGGTCGTAATGAGGGCCTTTGTGTCTATTTGACATCTCTTTCTTCAAACTATATTGCTTCAATTTAGAATATTCCTGAGCAGAAGAAATTTCCGAAGCTATTGATGCACTTGGTGACTCTAAGACCCTCAGCCTAGATGGCCTACCTGACCTTTTTTTACAAGGCCTTCAAGGCGATGCTGATTCCCCACCTTATTAAGTGTATGCCAAATCACTTGAAGATAGTGTTCTCCCCACATCTTAAACCAGGCAAACCCCCACACTGCTGTGCCTCCTGCAGGCCACTGTCACTACTTAACTTTCATATGCAAATTCTGGTGAAAGTTCTTGTAACTCGCCTGACCCTTCTAATGGAACACAATCTCCCCCCTTCAAACTGGCTTTGTGCCACACCATTCCACCACCATATATTTGCACACTATTTTTGCAATATCAAACCAGCTTAGTCCAACTCTACAGGCTGCTGTCACTCTTGAAGACACTGAGAAAGCCATTGACTCCATGAAGTGTAATTCCTATGTGTGACACTCCTCCAGGGCTTCAAAGATTTAATTTAGTTACTCATCTCAAGGTCACGGTCATGTTACAGACATCTTTAACATATCCTGGGGAACCCAGCACGGGTGCCCCTTTCCCCTATTATTTATTATTGCCTTAGTCCCACTAATATGACATCTTCAAGAATGACATTCACAAAGGGAACTCCATCTCCAACAGGGCTCCGTGCTACAGTGTATGCTGACAACATACTACTATTTGTGAGAGACCCTGCCACACACCTTGTCACTTATCTGAGAGATTATGCGTTTCATTACCCTCTCTGGCCTATTAATCAATTGGAACAAGTCAGAACTTTTTCTGCTCACTGACGCCACTGCCCCCTGCCCCTGGGCTTCCTTGTCAAATGGTTTGATGATTTCCCCAAGTATCTGGGTGTCTTCTTGCACCACCAAAAAGAGGAGGTGATCCAACATACCTACAGCCCTGCCTTTGATTTCCTCACCAGTGAAACTGATAAATGAATTTGTCTTCCCCTGTCTATGGCTGGTTGCATAGCGATTATGAAAATGATGGTACAACACCGGCTGCTTTACTTATTCCTAAATATCCCTATACTGCTGAATATTTCCTTCATCTCAACAATACGTACCTTACTGACACGCCTGATCTGGCCTGGTCACTGCCCTAGAATCAAATTGGAGATACTCACATATCGCTACTCAAAAGGCGGATTTGGGGTACCGAGTTTATGTCTCTATTACCTAGTAACCCAATGTCATTTCTACTGTTATTGGTACCACTGTCACCCCTATTCTAAAGCCCTGAGAGACATCAGATGGATTTGCTTCCACTTTCCTCTATATTGTAAAAGGGCATACCTTGAGAGCCCCAGGATATCCACACCATATCCACAACCTGTTGGGCGTGGATGAGACTTCAGAAGTAACTTGGGTATAATACCTTATTCTCGCCACATATTCCTTTTAAAGGCAACCCATGGTTGCCACCAACTCAGGAAATTTTAGTACAGTGTAGATTGACCACACATCGTATTAATATGGTGGGCAATCTTTTCATAAATGGCATGCTGGATTTGCGTTCCACTTTTGGAACTGAGGACATGCTCTCTCCCATGGACCACTCTATTTGCCTCTGCCTCCAGAGCACTTTGAGGGAAGCACTGCCCACTTTTCCTGAGGAGCCACCCAATTTCCTAACCCTCACTTTAGTAATTACTACAGCAGACAACACAAAACGGGTATCCCGTCTGTACCATGCCAGCCCTGACCTGTGACCCATGCTTTATGCTGCAGCCCGCGCAGTTCTATGCATATATCCACAATGATAGACCATGTTATAGATCCTGACCTTGCCATGGCACTCCTGAATTATGCCAAGCCTCTTGCTCTACACCAGAGATGATTTACTGCAATGACACTCTTAATAGCGAAACGGCGACTTGCAATGTTATGTGGCAGTGGTTGCCGACCAAACACCAATGACTGGTAACAAGATCTTGTATATTGTGACACTACACATGAGCTATATGCTTCACTGTTACCTCTGACGTCTAGGCCGAGAGATATTTATGGCCTCTCTGTGCTCCTATCTGTTGACATGCGCAGAGACTTACTCCTCTAGCGTGGAATTTGACGCTTAAGGTACACTCTATATTGCTAAGATGTGAACGTCAGATACGGCGAGTATTGTTGTATGTATTATGCTACTTTATGCCATAGATATGTCACATGCTTGGAACTGGCAATGGATGTTATTGTTGAAAACTTAATCAGAAACATTTTTGAAAAAAAGAATATTCCTCATCATATTCTCTGATTTGCTGAGTGCCTCTATATCCATTTTTACACAGCTAGCTTTCCTTCTCAGAATTCCGTGTTCCTACAGTTTTTGCATGCAATCTTTGATGCAACTCATGATTTCTATACTGACCTCTGAGATTTCAACTATACTCTAATGTTTAGCTGTTGCAATATCTTCCTACTACATATCTACCTGTTATCTTTATTTCCCTCTTGGAAATTGGGATAGTTTTCATTTATTCTTGCAAAATATTACTCTAACCTTTACATCTCCCACCATTCACATTCATTACACTCAATAAAACATATGTTAAAGGTAATCCTTAGTCATATTAGTTTGAGAATCAGGTATACTGAATGGTAAATCACAGTTACATGATGGATGACAAGGATGAATCCTTGCCTACATTATTTTTTTAATTACTCCTCCACTTCTATGAACAGCAATAACCTCATATGGTTACATATTTACTTCATCACAATTGCAGTGAGCCATTCACCACCAAACTAATTAAAAGATCTAAACCTGACAAATAATTTGTGTCATCGCTTACTTGTGGGGACAATGTATTGCTAGCCTCAGACCTTTGCGAGAGTGATATTCATATACTGTTATGTGTACATTGTTAGCGTTGTGGTCTGTTTACACAACTAGAAAATGGACATTGACAGCAGGTGAAGGAACAAAACAGCTAGACCTTTTACAAAACGCATTGGACCTGGTCAAGAATGTTGCTTGCTGAAATGGGAATGCCACCAGCAAGGTATACATATGTGGTGGCCTGCCCTGAGTGCCTGACTGTATTTGAAACAGGTATTCTGACATTTCGTTCAGCCCTTGTGTCATGGAGATCCAGTGTGTGCACAGAGGTCTAGGCCTCTCCTTGACAATGAAAGGTCCAGGTCAATTACTGTGACCTGATGGGTGCACCAAGTGTACCCTCATATTAAACAGTGGACTGCTCTCTCTATCCTGGGTGTATCACATTATGTGGTGGTAGCAACATACCATGTTTTATGAATCTGTAGTTTCATCAGACCTTTTTATCCATGTCAGTGGGAGGGTGGCTCACTAATGAGAGTGTGACCTTCTTACTTTATCTATGTAAAGTTCAGCTAATATGATACATGTGTGGTAGCAGAAATCTGCAAGTGTGTGAGCCTGAGTACTGAACTAGTGGGACCATAATGAATGCCATGGTTCAGCATGTCAAAGATGGAGGATGGCCTCTCCAGATAGTGAAAGTGTATTGTCTGTATTCCTGAGGCTGGAGGGATTAGATCCAGACATTAAATTGAGGAGGATGGAAACAGGGCTAACTTTATAAATTCATGAGGACTTTGTTAGTAAGAAGCTACTGATTACTTCTTCCTGAGCACTGCCATTTTGTTGATCTTAGGGGCTTTCTCTGACTACTGCTTTATGAAGGCTGATGACAGCCAAGCTCAGATACCTCACACTTCATACTACCCATGTTGTGGGTTCTTTTGCTTGGAGCCAGCTCCAGTGCTACTTGCTTTGAGAAACATCACTTTACAGTGAGGCTCTTTCTGAAGTGCAGTCTGTGAATTACATTTGAAAAGAAAGCAACACTAATTGGTTCTGAAGCATATTGTCTGGAAAATATATCTAAAACCTTTGTTCCAGTTTCTTCATGAACAAGGGACGGAGTGCTCACAAGAGCACTGAAGGAGTTGCTGCGTAACCAGGGCTGGTGCCTATCTGACAAACAATCTACCAGAGGTAAGGGGGCATCACCTGGCGTCAACACTTTCTTCTTGAAGAGCTAAAGATTTGCCTTAAGAAGCGAGAAGCCTGTGCATGTGTTGAGAGAGGGAAGGCGTATGCCTGACACTGTAGAAGGAGATACTGTCCAGAAGGAGAATGTGTTCCTGGCATGTAGAGCACACTGAGAAAGCTGTTGACTCCAAGAGACCAATCTAGGAATGTCTCATGCTGTGAACAGGTTACCCCAAGTCTCTCTATGCATTTCCTGAAGAACTGCAATGAAGACTGTATCATAGTGGATTGTGAAATCTGTGTTGCCTGGCCACCTGCCATGAGCCAAGTGACTGGTGGTGTCGCTGCTGATGAGGAGAAGGTCTAATTGCTGCCAATAGGAAGTCCCTAAATGGCCCTGAGACCGCAACTGTCCCACAATAACATGAGAAGACATGTCCTCTTAAGCTGATTGCAGTCTACAGCTGACCCCTCAGGGCTTGGCTGCTGAGGAGTGTGCTGCTGAGAAAAGCCAACTCCCTAAGCCAACCTCTGACAATTTCCTGCAGGAAGCAGTCACTCAGATCACCTGCAATGAAGGAGCCTGGCGTGCACAAGAAAGAAATGCCATGCTGCTTCATACATTTACCCCAAAAGTCACTTAAAACATTGAAGTGACTTTCTGCATTAACTCTTGAGACATTTTGAGCATTCTGCACCTAAGCCTCAGCCTTGCCTATGCCTCTAGAATAGACAGGCAGTAATCACTTGATCCTGGTTAGTGCAATAGAAAATAAGGCTATAAGAAAAGGGGTAGTACAGTGCCTCACTGTCAAGACAACCTATGCCAAATCTTTCTAATATGCTAATTAAATTGTGCAGTATTTAGTTCTGCTGTGAGACTTAAAAATACTTTCTTTTGTCTGACTGTGAAGTTTTGAGCTCTTGCTCCATCACACTAATTCTTTGAGAAGCCTGTGACTGATTGCCCTCACTAGCTTGAAAGTCAAGGTCATAAGGCATTGTACTGGGTCCAGATTCCAGATTTGTAAAGCATATTAGAATGGACCACATGACACCAATGGCAAACAACCTCAACCACTATGGTTGGGGTCTAACAGTCTTGTCTGCCATATGGCACTAAACAGGGTTGGCACTACTATAAACTAGGATGCCTTAAAAGTGGTCACAAATGTGCACTTTTAGCATGTGCCCCCTCCATCATTAACAAACAATACGGAATTCCTGTTTCCGGCCTTAACATAAATTACATCATATTGTTGCTTTTAAAGCTGTTTAGCTGTAGTAAATTTTTAAAAATAATAGAATTTGAGGCAGAAGTGCTATTAAAAATATCTTTAAGATCTCACAAATCCTGGACAGTATAATAGTTACATTCACCCCTTGCTCACTTTAAAACATTGCCCATCCTGACCTTCAATTTGCAACACGGTGGTAAATAGAATGAGTTTGCTGGACTGTTTAGCTTTCAATTTGATTTGGGTAGGTTTTGTGGCTAGATTCTAACATACACATTTCAGCAATTGTGAAAAAACACAGCTGCCATTGCCTCCTCTGCAGACAACAATCCAAACACTGTCCTGCACAAAAACAATCCCCTGAGGCATTTTCCTCTTTCTATGTGAGCTGCAGAATGCAGCACACATAAAAAGCAGAAAAAAGGAGGAGAAATAAAGATATTTCTCCTCATTACACCTCATTACGGGAGGCGTAACATTTTGGCACATTCGTAGGTCTACCAATTTTGACAGATATGGAAGTACGCCAAAATCCATGGGTGTTACATGGGAACAGCTATGCACCACCCATGGAACACCTTCCCAGGGCAGAGTAACACAACTCAGCAATTTGCACTGTTTTCCATTACACTGGTTTACCAAGTCCCTCAGGGCCACACAAGGAGGCCTAGCGTAGCTTGATAAATGGCATTTTGGAGTTGCGTCAGGCATGCACCATGTCACGTGGTGCATGAGTGATGCAACTCTTTAAAAAAATATGGCCCATACTTTATTCACCTCTGGTTTACGTTCCTCTCAGGAAACAGGGCCATGTGCCCTTGGAACACTTCATAGATAGAGCTGACGCTACTGGTGATATTGTTTCATGCATGACTTCTAGGTAACATAGGCATCAGGCAGATATCTTTCACTGTCCTTAAAGAAGAAAGGACTGCTGGGTGCAGTCTTCTAACTCCGCTTCCATGTGTTCACATGGGAAACAAAGTACTACCACACTGTTAATAACAGAGTGCCAGCTGCAATAAAGGCACAATGACCATGACATTTTTTACAGATACCTTCAAGCAGCAGCAGATACCAAAGAGTAGAGTGACTGGCAATAGCATTACTTTAACCCCTTCGCTGCAAGGTCTTTTCCCTCTCAGGTGCCAGGCCTGTTTTTCAGCTATTTGGAGCAGTTCGCGCTTAGGCCCTCATAACTTTTTGTCCACACAAGCTACCCATGCCAAATTTGTGTCCCAGTTTTCAAACATCCTAGGGATTCTAAAGGTACCCAGGGTTTGTGGATTCTCCTGGAGGAGACCAAGAAATTAGCAAAAATACAGCAAAAAGTTTGTTTAAAAAAATAAAAATGGTGAAAAAGGGCTGAAAATGGCATCAACAAATGGTTTGCTAAAATCACCATCTTCCCAGCATTCAGGAACAGGCACACTTGAATCAGAAAACCCCTTTTTTCAACACAATGTTGGCACTTTACTGGGACATACCCCATTTTAACTATTTTTGTGTTTTGAGACTTCTTCCAGTTAGTGTCAGAAATGGGTGTAAAACCAATGCTGGATCCCAGAAAGCTAAACATTTATGACAAGTAGACAAAATTCTGAATTTAGAAAGGGGTAATTTGTGTAGATCCTTCAAGGTTTTCCTACAGAAAGCAACAGCTAAAATAAAATAAATATTGAAATTGAGGTAAAAAAAGAGCCATTTCTCTCCACGTTTTCTTCTATAACGTTGTCCAGCTATGGCAGATTTTTGAAAGCAATATATTGTTATGTCAGCTGGACTCTTCTGGTTGTGGGGATATATAGGGCATGTTGGTTCATCAAGAACCCTAGGTACCCAGAGCCAATAAATGGGCTGCACCTTGCAATGGGTTTTCCTTGTATACTGGATATACAGCAATTCATTTGGTGAAATATAAAACGTGAAAAATAGGTATCAAGGAAACCTTTGTATTTCCAAAATATGCACAAGATAAGGTGTTTGAGAACCAGTGGTTATTTGCACATCTCTGAATTCCAGGGTACCCATGCTAGCATGTCAATTACAGGGCATTTCTCAAATAGACGTCTTTTTTTTACACAATGTCTTACATTTGGAATGAAAAAAAGTAGAGAAAGACAAGGGGCAATAACACTAGTTCTGCTATTCTGAGTTACTTCAAGTCTTCCTATGAAAATGGTACCTCACTTGGGTGCATAGGCCTAATGCCCACGAAAGGAAACGTGACATGGACACATCAAATTTTTTCATTGAAATCTGACATGTTTTTTTGAAAGTGCCTAGCTGTAGATTTTGGCCTCTAGCTCAGCCGGCACCTAGGGAAACCTACCAAACCTATGCATTTCTGAAACCTAGACACCTTGAGGAATCCAGAATGGGGTGACATGTGGGGCTCTCACCAGGTTCTGTTACCCAGAATCCTTTGCAAACCTGAAAATGTGGCCAAAAAAACACTTTTTCCCTCACATTTCGGTGATGGAAAGTTCTGGAATCTGAGGGGAACCACAAATGTCCTCCTACCCAGCATTACCCCAGGTCTCCCAATAATAATGGTACTTCCCTTGTGTGAGTAGGCCTAGTGCCCGCAACAGAAAAGGCCCCAAAACACAACGTGGACACATCACATTTTCCTAAGGAAAACTGTGCTGTTTTTTTGTACAGTGCCTACCTATGGAATTTGGGTTCTAGCTCAGCCAGCACATAGGGAAACCAAGCAAACCTATACATTTATGGAAAGTAGGCACCTAGGGGAATCCAGAATGTGGTGACTTGTGGGGCTTTCACCAGGTTCTATTACCCAGAATCCTTATCCTTTGAAAACCTCAAAATTTGTTTAAAAAAAAGAAACTTTTGCCTCACATTTGGTGATAGAAAGTTCTGGAATCTGAGAAGAAACCCACATTTCCTTCCACCCAGCATTCCCCCAAGTCTACTGATAAAAATTGTAGCCCACTTGTGTGGGTAGGCCTAGTGCCTATGACAGGAAATGCCCTCAAAAAATGACGTGGACACATCACATTTTCCGAAAGAAAACTGACCTGTTCTTTGCAAAGTGCCTAGCTGTGGATTTTGGCTTCTAGCTCATCCAGGACCTAGGGAAAACTAGCAAACCTAAACATTTTTGAAAACTAGACACCTATGGGAATTCTGAATAGGGGATGACTCGTGGGGCTCTCACCAGGTTCTGTTACCCAGAATCCTTTGCAAACCTCAAAATGTGGCAAAAAAAATAAATCACTTTTTCCTCACATTTCGGTGATGGAAAGTTCTGAAATCTTAGGGGAGCCACAAACTTCCTTCCACCCAGCGTTCCCCCAGGTTTCCCAATAAAAATTGTACCCACTTGTGTGGGTAAGCTTAGTGCCCGCGACAGGAGTGCCCCAAAACAAAACATGGTCACATCACATTTTCCCAAAGAAAACTGACCTGTATTTTGCAAAGTGCCCAACAGTGGCTTTTGGCCTTTAGCTCAGCCGGCACCTAGAAAAACCTAGCAAACCAAAACATTTTTGAAAACTAGATATCTGGGGGAATTCAGAATGGGGTGACTTGTGGGCTCTCACCAGGTTCTGTTACCCAAAATTCTTTGCAACCCTCAAAATTTGGCAAAAAAACACTTTTTCCTCACATTTCGGTGATGGAAAATTCTGGAATCTAAGGGGAGCCACAAACTTCCTTCTACCCAGCATTCCCCCAGGTCTCCCAATAAAAATGGTACACCACTTGTGTGGGTAGGCCGAGCGCCCGTGACAGGAAATGCCCCAAAACAAAACAGGGTCACATCACATTTTCCCAAAGAAAACGTAGTTGTTTTTTGCAAAGTGCCTAGCTGTGGATTTTGGCCTCTAGCTCAGCTGGCACCTAGGGAAACCTAGCAAAACTTTACAATATTGAAATATAGATACCTAGGGAAATTCATAATGGGGTGACTTGTGGGGGTCTCACCAGGCTGTTTTACCCAGATTGCTTTGCTAACCTCAAAATTTGGCAAAAAAAACACTTTTTCCTCACAATTCGGTGATGGAAAGTTCTGGAATCTGAGGGGAGTCACAAACTTCCTTCTACGCAGCGTTTTCTCAGATCCCCTGATAAGAATGGTACCTCACTTGTGTGGGTGTGCCTAGTGCCCGCAACAGGAAATTCCCCAAAACAAAACATGGTCACATCACATTTTCCCAAAGAAAACTGAGCTGCTTTTTGCAAAGTGCCTAGCTGTGGATTTTGGCCTGTAGCTCAGCTGGCACCTAGGGAAACCTAGCAAACCAAAACATTTTTGAAAACTAGATACCTAGGGGAATGCAGAATGGGGGACTTGTGGGGCTCTCACCCAGTTCTATTACCCAAACTTCTTTGAAAACCTCACAATTTGGCAAAAAAAAAATTTTCCTCACATTTCGGTGATGTAAGGTTCTGGAAGGTGTGGGAAGCCACAAGCTTCCATCTACCCAGCGTTTCCTCAGATCTCCCGATAAAAAGGGTACCTCACTTGTGTAGGTAGGCCTAGTGCCCAATACAGGAAATGCCCCAAAACAAAACAGGGTCACATCACATTTTTCCCAAAGAAAACTGAGCTGTTTTTTGCAAAGTGCCTAGCTGTGGATTTTGGCCTCTAGCTCAGCTGGCACCTATGGAAACCTAGCAAACCTATATGATTTTGAAAACTAGACACCTTGAGGAATTCAGAATGAGGTGACTTGTGAGGCTCTCACCAGGTTCTGTTACCCAGATTCCTTTGCAAACCTCACAATTGGGCAAAATAAAAAAAACACTTTTTCCTCACATTTCGGTGATGGAAAGTTCTGGAATCTGAGGGGAGCCACAAACTTCCTTCTAACCAGCGTTTCCCCAGGTCTCCCAATAAATATGGTACATCACTTGTCTGGGTAGGCCTAGCGCCCGCGACCAGAAATGCCCCTAAACAAAACAGGTTCACATAAAATTTTCCCAAAGAAAACTGAGCTGTTTTCCGCAAAGTGCCTAGCTGTGGATATTGGCCTCTAGCTCAGCTGGCACCAAGGGAAACCCAGCAAACCTATGCATTTTTGAAAACTAGATATCTGGGGGAATTCAGAATGGGGTGACTTGTGGGCTCTCACCAGGTTCTGTTACCCAGATTCCTTTGCAAACCTCAAAATTTGGCAAAAATACTAATTTCCTCACATTTCGGTGATGGAAAGTTCTGGAATCTGAGGGGAGCCACAAACCTCCTTCTACCCAGCGTTCCCCTAGGTCTCCCAATAAAAATGGAACCTCACTTGTGTGGGGAGGCCTAGTGCCTGGGACAGAAAATGCCCCAAAACAAAACATGGTCACATCACATTTTCCCAAAGAAAACGGAGTTGTTTATTGCAAAGTTCCTAGCTGTGGATTTGGGCCTCTAGCTCAGCTGGCACCTAACGGAACCTAGCAAACCTATACATTTCTGAAAACTAGATACCTAGGGGAATGCAGAACGGGGTGACTCGTGGGGCTCTGGCCAGGTTCTGTTACTCAGATTCCTTTGCAAACCTCAAAATGTGGCACAAAAATCACTTTTTCCTCACATTTCGATGATGGAGAGTTCTGGAATCTGAGGGGAGCCACAAACTTCCTTCTACCCAGTGTTCTCCTAGGTCTCCCAATAAACATTGTACCTTACTTGTGCGAGTAGGCCTAGTGCCCGCAGCAGGAAACCGAACATGGATAGATCAAATTTTTACATTGAAATCTGATGTGTATTTTGGAAAGTGCCCTGCTGTGGATTTAGGCCTCCAGCTCAGCCGGCACCTTGGGAAACCTACCAAACCTGTGCATTTTTTAAAACTAGACACCTTGGGGAATCTAGGATGGGGTGACATGTGGGGCTCCCACAAGGTTCTGTTATCCAGAATCCTTTGCGAACCTCAAAATTTGGCAAAAAAATCATTTTTCCTCTCATTTCGGTGATGGAAAGTTCTGGAATTTGAGGGGAGCCACAAACTTCTACCCAGCGATCCCCCCGGTCTCCTGATAAAAATGGTAACTCACTTGTGTGGGTAGACCCAGTGCCCCCACTAGGAAATGACCCAAAACACAATGTGGACACATCAAAATGATATATTACAAAACTACCTATTTTAGCGGGGGGAAAGGCCACCAACATGTTTGGTCACCGGTGCAGCAGTCATCTAGGGAAACCTACCAAACCCAGACATTTTTTTAAACTAGACACCCAGAGGCGTCCTGGGAGGTGTGGCTTGCATAAATCTTCCAACATTTTCTTGTCCAGACTCCTCTGCTAACCTCAAATATAGCTTAACAAGTCACTAATACACTTACTGGTTGGATTCGGCACGAGGGTGAGTGTGATTCAGCAGATAAAATTTTATCAACAAGAGATTTCACAAAAATGAAATTCATGGTTACTAACTGAAAGGCCAAAAAACTGAACCAATGACTCACAGCTCGTGAGCTGTAAAGCTGTGTCAAGGCACCAACAGCTTTACAGTCCAGCACCAACAGCTTTACAGTCCATTCACACACCTTTCATACATGACATGCACAAGAGCATTCACACCGACAGCTGCGGGCCTAGCACATTACAATACTCGCATCAGCAGACAGCGCCATTGAAGGGCCCATCACTATCATACGCCCACATTCCTGATACAGAAGTCACACCAGCTGATGAAAGTGTGTGTGTACTGGCGTTTGGCTGGCAGTGTGTTGCAATGGTCAACAGCAAGTCACTATTTACACTGCCAGTCAAGTGCCACTCCCCGCACACCACCATCACTTTTTTTTTTTAACAAAAAAGAGACCACTAAATAATTACCAATAGGTACAAAACTACAAACTCAAAAGCTCTAACTAAATGCATGACAGTAATGCCAACCGTGAAACTGAACAAAAAATATACAACAATACAGAACAGGCAGTTTACACTCATTGTAGTTCCCAATAATTATTTTGGGTGTGGTAACTTCTAAAACAGCTGACCACACACATCCCAGACTTAGAAGCACAATCAGAGCAGTAGTTCTGAGTCTCCCTCCAGATACCTCTTTGGGCACAGACTCTACATTTCTTAGTGGGAAAGTCTTTTTCGGGAGTGGGAGGAATGTGATCAGGAAAGTGGCAATCATTCAATCTAGCCACATCCTCCACCACTGCTACTCTAGGAACTCTTGCCTGTTCCACCACAATAAGGCTCTCTATCACGACTCCTGAAATTTAACAAATTTCATCTTTGACTAAGGGAAACAATCATTGAACACAATAAAAGCATTAAAAGTTGCTAAATGAAACAAAAGAATGGGCAACTTTTTATACCAAACATAACACTTACGAATAGCAGTGTAAGATTCCAACCTCTGGTATACTCTATCAACACCACCCATGTGCTTATTGTAGTCTAAAATGCACACAGGTTTGCGGACTTCAACAACTTGACCCCAAACAGCCACAGGTGACGTACTCTCATCATGTATGGTAGTTAACATGTAGACATCCCTTCTGTCTGCAAATTTCAGAGCCAGCAGCTGATCATTCCGCAAGGCACTGCACTGTCCCCTCTCAAGTTTTTACAGACAAGCTCCTTTGGATAGCCTTTCCAGTTAGAACGGATTGTGCCACAAGCAACAGTGTCCACTCTAAACAAGGCCTCGAACAACTGCTCTCCAGTGTAGAAGTTATCCACGTAAAAATAGTGACCTTTGTTAAACAGTCGTCTACCAAGTTCCCACACAATTTTCTCACTAACTCCAAAAGTGGGTGGACAACCAGGGGTGGTTACTACTGGAATCCCTACCAGTGTAGACCCGGAAATTATACATATATCCTATGCTACTTTCAGACAGCATATACATCTTAATTCCATTCCGTGCCCTCTTGCGAGGAATGTACTGCTTAAAAACTAAACGCCCCTTGAACAGGACCAAAGACTCATCTACAGATATTTCTTTCCCTGGAACATAAACCTCTGAAAACTGATCTACAAAATGATCAAGGACAGGCCTAATCTTAAAAAGACAGTCACAATCAGGGTGATCTTGTGACAAGACTAAAGCATTGTCAACAAAATGCAGCATCCGAAGAAGAAGCAAATACCAATTACGAGTCATGGTTGCAGGAAATACAGCCATTGCCATCAAGGGTCTAGTAGACCAATAAGAAACCAGCGACGGCTTTCTTATCAACCCCATCAAAAATGTCAAACCCAGGAACATTTTCAATTCTTCCAGATTTGTGGGAATTCACTGGGTAACTGTAGACTGAGGCCTAAGTCTGACAGCGTTGTCCCTCAAATACTGCTCCACATACAAATTAGTCTGCTCAACAATCTCTTCCAAAAATACATCTTCCATAAACAACTGAAAGAAATTGACAGGCAAAATGTTTTCTGTATTGACTCCACACCCTGGGAGACCAGTGAAGGCAGGCAAATGTGGCTGCTCCATATTTGGGGAAATCCAGGTGTCAGGTCTTCTAATGGGAAACCTTTCAGCCCCAGACTGCTGCACTATTGGCACATCAATGTCCTCCTCTAAAACATGCCCTTCATCTTCACTGAGAGTGGCTTCCTCATCAGAAGATTCCTCCCAAACAGAAAACTCACTGCCAGAATCTCTCACTTCGTCCCCTGCCTCAGATGCAGAGTCAGACTCAATCATGGTCAGAAGACGACTCAAAAAGCATGCCAACAACCTGCTGAGCGGTCACTGTAGCCATGATCCTTTCTAACAACGAATGGATTGCCAACAACAACCAGCACTGTCTAAAATAAGTAATAAACAAAGTGTGGCTTTATCACAAAGAGTTATGTACTGAAAAACGCTACCAATCACTTGCCTGAAAAGGCTATTCACCAGCAAGTACTCTGCACAGACACAGCAATCATCAATGATATGCCACAAAAAAAAAAAAAGAAAAGCAAATTAGACGTAAGACAACACAAATATCATTGTGCACAAATCTAAGGACAATTTCACACACAATCCTACATTTAGTACACCACCTTCAAACATGTCATTCATGCATGTCAACAATACTCCTTTGGAATAAATTGCTTTTACTTACCTAAAACATGCAACTACGCAAACCGCAGGTCAATTACTGCCAAAACCGCAAGGATTCACAGCAAAGGAAGCAAAAGCTTTGAACTAGGACAAAAAGGAGAAATAAACTGTTATAATCACTAATACTTCGCCAGTTGACAAACACTCGCCACCAAGCATTTACAAATTTTCCCTGGTGCCTAAGTGGATTGGGCCTACAAAAAAATAGGCCGATCTGCTCCCAAAGGGGGTAGAAATGGCCCACAGTAATGTGCCCTCTTTGGGGGCTACCCTTGCCAAAGGGGCGGCCCCCACACACAAACACACACCAGATCCCTGGTGCCTAAGTGGATTCTGCCCCCTAAGGGGGGCAGATGGCCTAAAAAAATAGGCTGATCTGCCCCCAAAGGGGGCAGGAATGGCCAACAGTTCTGTGCCCCCTTTGCCAAAGGGAACGCCCCCCAGCACAAAAAAAAAGGGTAACAAAAAAAAAATCCCCGGCATCTTGGTGGCTTCTGCCCCCCTTGGGGCCGATGGGCCTTAAAAAATAGGCCAATCTGCCACCCAAGGGGGGCAGAAATGGCCATCAGTAATGTGCCCCCCCCCCACAAAACACACAGACACACAAGATCCCTGGTGTCTAAGTGGATTCTGCCCCACTTGGGGGCAGATGGGCCTAAAAAAATAGGCCGATCTTCCCCTAAGGGGGGGCAGAAATGGCCAACAGTTCTGTTCCCCCCTTTTGGGGGGTGACCCTTGCTAAAGGGGGCGCCCCCCCAGCATAAAAGAAACAAAGAGGAACAAAAAAAAATCCCTGGTGTCTTGGTGGCTTCTGCCTCCCCTGCCCCTGGGGGCAGATGGGCCTAAATAAAAATAGGACGATCAGCCCCCAAGGGGGGCAGTAATGGCCAAGACTAATGTCCTATGTTTGGAGGGGCGACCCTTGCTCAAGGGGTCCCCCCCCCAAAAAAAAAAAATACATACACACACATCACTATCCCTGGGGCCTAGTGGGTTTCGACCCCCCGGGGGCAAGATCGGCCACAAACAAGGCCAATCTAGCCCCAGGGGGGCCAAAACATATAAAAAAAATATTGCCCCCAGGGCAGCGTCCGATGCCTAAGGGGTCGCTGCCCTAAAACATATTTTATAAACATCCCTGGTGTCTGCCTCCGCCCCCCCCAAGAGCTAGAGTGGCCGAAAAAACTGCTGATTTAGCCCCTAGAGGGGGCCGAAACACGGATAGACCAATGCCCGTCGGGGAGCAACCCTTTCTTAAGGGGTCGCTCCCCAAAATGCACACAAAACAATCCCTGGTGTCTAGTGAGTGGATTCCTGCTCCATGATCGCGGGCCTCGCTGCGATCGTGGAGCAGGAATCCACTCAAAACAGGCACAAGGGGGAATGGGAAATCTCTTCCCTTTCCCCCTGTGTCTGTTTTCTCCCCCCAAAGAACCCAAGGAGAAGGACTCACCTGTTTTGGGTCCTCTCCGATTGAAGTGCTGGAAGCAAATGACTTCCAGTGCGTCCCGGCAGCATTTGATGACATTGGCATGCTATAAGTGCGCTGATGTCATCAGATTACTGGGAGGGGGTGGAAGAGGAAGCGATTCCCCTTCCATCCCTGACGGGGGGTGTGGCTGGGCTCGCCTCTGCACACGGCAACCGTGGTCGAGGGCGAGCCCAGCTCGTCCAAGGCACCCAAGGGGTTAAGAGCCCGTAATGAAAAACAGCTAGGCTAGTGTCAAAAGCACAAACTGTGTAACAGTTTTACACTGCTAACATGAATAAGTAAGCAGCTGCAGCACTTCTACCTGAAGCTCTAGTAGCAACTGACAATGTTACATACTTCACCTTGTAAGTGGCAGCCATGTTCAACAACCTCAAAGCCCCCTCACTCATTTCATCATGTATGTTTGTCAAATCTAGTGCTGTTGTTGTTTCTGGTGTTCTATGCTCCCTTGAAATTTAGGCTGCTCGGTGTCAGTAGATGAGGATCAGAGAGTTGTATGGAGATTCAATGGCATATACAGTGCTCATAGCTTACTGCTAAAGCATCTTCAGCAGCTCAGCAGGAGTCTGTTGCAGGTCACTGCCACAAGCAGTTTAAGTGGCTTCTGAAATTCCAACTGCTCCAAACAGCAAGGAGGCAGTCGTGAGAAGGGAAAGCAGGGGGTGTAGGGCATGAAGGGTGTGGGACAAGGAACAACAAATGACCATTAGATTTACAACCAGCTTTGGGACACTGTCGACCTAGAGATACCAGCCAAACAGATACTTTCAATTAAGCAGACTAGTTTTCTATCCATTTACTAATCTAATAGAGGGCATGTACATTTATCTTTGGTACTGCTTGTGAAGTATGTTTTTTATGTGAGTATTTGGTACTTCAGGTCAAGGTTTTTTTTATACGTTTTGCAAATTTACAACATGTACCCTCAATCTTGAGCCAGGCTCTAGTAGCTGAGTGCACTTGCAGCCATCTAGTATTGTACCCTAAGCCTGGTGAGGCTGGTCTTTTTATTAGTGTTTTTGTCTCCCATGTGATGAAGATTTGGACATGGCATATCCTCCGAATGAGTGAGGAATGATCAGCTGTCAACAGATGTAGAAGTTTGAAGATACTTCCTTGCTGTCAGTCAAGCCTTATGCTTTGTTTTTAAGATAAATCTTGATTGCAGGGATGCAACAGGCACAGAGGTAACTCAAAGAGCACAATAACAGAAGACTTACACCTTGCTGCTGTTTATTTTAAGCACCATCTAGGTGCTCATGCCTTTCGCCTGCCCTATTTCTTTCCCTATTACCATTCAAATACTTGTGTTCACACGTCTCTGCTCACCTGCCCACCTCCTAGCCAATTTGCCCAAAATGGTATGGTATTTTATGGTATGTAATGTTATGTTATGTGTATGTGTATGCCAGAGCGGGGCTGAGTCAGGATCCTTGGGAGACTCCGCAGATCAAGTTGGTAGAGGTGGATGTGTATGCCAGCTTGCTAACAGATTGGTTGTGCTCAGTGATGAAGGACCTGATCAGCAGGAAGGAGGATCCTTGTATGTCAGTTTTGGGGAGGCCTTGGATGCTGATTGGGTAAGAGACAGAGTTGAATGTGGGTGAAGGGGTCGATTAAGATGAGTACTTCTGCGTTTCCTCTGTCCATGAGCAGGCTGATGTCATCAGTTGTGGTGATCAGGGACGTCTTGGTGGTGTGATTAGGCCTGAATCCAGATTGAGAGGGGTCCAGGTGGTGGTTATCATTGAGGTGGTTGGCCAGTCGTTTGTTGACAAGTTTTTATAGGATTTTAACTGGGAAGGAAAGGAGTGAGATTGGTTTATGAGTCTGCTGAATGTTTCTTTAGAAGAGGTAGGTATGATGGCCTGTTTCCCGACTTTCAGGAAGGTGGCAGTGCTGAGGAAACCACTGAGTTTCTGGGCGAGTGTGTCGCAGATGAGGTTGACTCCATTGCTAAAGTTGAAGTATGGGCATGGGTCTGATGGAGCTCCTGAGTGGATGGAGCGCTTGGTGGCGCCGGTTCCTGACATGGTGATGGTAGGCCAGCAGGTCATTGTGGTTTCTGGGGTGTTCATCTCATCTTGTTAGAGGTGTAGGAAGGTGACGATGGTGTGTATTTCTCATTAGGGACTATAATGATGAATGGTAAGTGGTAATTTACATTTTAGCAGTCACTTTGAACTAAGCTGTTTTTATGGTCTCACTTAACGTCCGATCTGCAATGAACATACGTTAGACTACTCTTGTGTAGGTGTACTTTACTCATGCTGAATTCTTCTGTTACAAACTGTTATGAGGCAACAATGTCAATGAAATATTCATGTTTGCATGCATGTCCAGCAGAATAATTTTCCTGGCAAATCATTTGTATTGAGGGCCAATTGCTTTGTTGCTGCAGCCTTAACTGTTGTAAATGCAATATCTCTGAGAACCAGAGTGATTTGGTTATGCCTGGGAAAGTTAGATTGTCATTGGGGATGTCCACATGCCTACAGAATGTAAGATATGAACCACTATTATGCCATTAATATCCAGAACATTTCCAGAAATACATGCGTCTTTTAAACATCAATAGAATAGTTGTTGTCAAGAGTGCCCACCATATTTTAAGAATGATCCACTGTTCTTCCAGGTATAGTGAGAAAATAAATCATTATGGGTGTCCACAATATGTTAGGGATTGACATCTGTCATGGCATTGATAACAAGAATGTTAACAAAAATGGCACCATATGTAATGGGAGGGGGCAATTATTACACCACGAATGGCTGTAATGGGGCTACAGGGCTCGAAAAATCATAAAAATGTTACTAGATCTGCAGCTCGAGTAACTTAAATCTACTTGATCTAACTGTAATGTACTTGACCTGTAAACGTGTCTCAAATTGTGTGATCCTAGGCAAACAGAGTTGCCTTTTTCTTCATTTTGACATATGATTGCACCTTCAAATATGTGAGCTCAGCATTTCTGTAGTACAAAAAAAAAACCTCTTTTGTTTGATTAAGTTGACTAAGGTTTGCTGCATGCATCCCAAGATTCTAGCCCACATAACCTAAGACTTCTTTTAGTTTACTCATAACATTGCCATCAGGGCAGGAGTGTTTCTCGGTTTGTTTAAACACTCAATTTTAATAAATATGTTACTAAACCATGATGTGATAAAATTTTGTCATCTACACACAGTAAGTTTCCAAGAAATTTCCAAAAACCTCTCCACTAACTTGCAGCTTTACTTTTAAAACTATACAGTGTATTAAGAAATCTGTGAAAATTGAGTTTCAGAAAACATATCCATTGCACATCAACATGTAAAGTATTCTGATTTGTTTTCATCCTATTACAATATTTTTCATCACACAAATAGAAAAAAACGGCTTTCACAACTACTGAAATATATTTTGAAAGGTATGCACAGTTGACTTAGGCAGTCATTCTGACCCTGGCGGTTGAAAACCGCCAGGGCAGAGTGCTGCGGAAGCACCGCCAACAGGCTGGCGGTGCTTCTGGGGCAATTCAAATCAAATCATTAACATTTATAAAGAGCGCTACTCACCCGTGCGGGTCTCAAGGCGCTAGGGGAAAAAAGGGGGGGTTATCGCTGCTCGAACAGCCAGGTCTTTAGGAGTCTCCGGAAAGCGGAGTGGTCCTGGGTGGTCCTGAGACTGGTGGGAAGGGAGTTCCAGGTCTTGGCCGCCAGGAAGGAGAAAGATCTCCCACCCGCCGTGGAGCGGCGGATGCGAGGGACAGCAGCGAGTGCGAGGCCAGAGGAGCGGAGGAGGCGGGTGGGGACGTAGAAGCTGAGGCGTCGGTTGAGGTATTCCGGTCCCTTGCCGTGGAGGGCTTTGTGTGGTAAGGCCGCGGTCAGAAAAGGGAAACCGGCGGTTTCCCGCCGGTTTCCCGCCGGTTTCCCGCCGGTTTCCCGCTGCCCCAGGGAATCCTCCACGGCGGCGCTGCAAGCAGCGCCGCCATGGGGATTCCGACCCCCTTCCCGCCATCCTGTTTCTGGCGGTTTTAACCGCCAGAAACAGGATGGCGGGAACGGGTGTCGTGGGGCCCCTGGGGGCCCCTGCAGTGCCCATGCCACTGGCATGGGCACTGCAGGGGCCCCCTAACAGGGCCCCATTGAGATTTTCAGTGTCTGCTTGGCAGACACTGAAAATCGCGACGGGTGCACCTGCACCCGTCGCACACCAGCAACTCCGCCGGCTCCATTCGGAGCCGGCATCCTCGTTGCTGGTGCTTTCCTGCTGGGCGGGCGGCCTTTTGGCGGTCGCCCGCCAGCCCAGCGGGAAAGTCAGAATGACCGCCGCGGTCTTTTGACCGCGGTACGGTCTTCTGGCGGTTCCCGCCAGGCCGGCGGCTTCCGCCACCGGCGGGGGTCAAAATGACCCCCTTAGTATTTGAAATGTTGTATGTTATGAAAAACCTGACACCCAATATCCTTTTTATTTTACATTCTAAGCAGCACGTTACACAGTTCTCCTTACAAAGTCCTGGAGCTTTGCAGTCAGAAGGAAAATTAATTGTAACTAAAACTGACTTTTGACCTCTGTCAAAACAAGATTTAAAGGCATCTTTTATTGCCCCTTCACTTTTCAACTGAACAGAACACCTGTTCAGTGTCAACTTGCCTGAAGGGATGAATAAGTATTAAAAATAGCTTGACCTGTTCAATGTGAGTGGGTCAGTGGATTGGATTTTTTGAGCCCTGGGCTAGGGGAAGAGGGATAGTCTGAAAGGCATCAGGAATGCCCACTGCTTGTCAATGATGGGCCACTATTGTACTTGACACAGAAATTTTCCAAGAATGGCCACTGTAAGTCAAGGATAGATTAGTGTTATGATAGGGATATCCAAATTGCAGCATAGTTTTTCCATCACTGTGCTGCTGGATTTCATACACACCATTGCTGGGCGTCAAAATCCTTGTGAACCTGCACGGATCTGAGGTGCCCTATCTGGAAATCGATGCATCGCTCTCTTGCGGGAGAGAAAACGACGCATCGCCTACCTGGACGGAGAAGAAATGAATGGCCTCACTTGTGAGCAAAGAATCTACACATAACTGACTTTTCCGATCCACACTCACCAGTGCGGCTTTATTTTGACGCAAACTAGGTACTTTGTACAAAAACGACGTTTCCATTGTTTTCTAAGGAGTAAGACTCTTTTTACGTTAAAAATTCATAACTTGCCTTGTGTATGTTGGATTTTTGTCGATTTGGTCTCGTTTGATTTTGATAAATACTGGCTATTTTTCTAAACTGGTGTGGTGTCCGTTTTGCAGTGTTTTCATTGTGTGTGTTGGGACAAATACTTTACACATTGCCTTTGAGATAAGCCTGACTGCTTGTGCCAAGCTCCGAAGGGGGTGAGCAGGAGTTGTCTAAGGAGTGTAACTCTATTACCCTTACTAGAGTGAGGATTCCTGCTTGGACAGAGCGCAAACTGACTGCCAACCAGACACCCCATTTCTAACACTCACCATAAATCATGGATGTTTCAATATTATGCCTGTACAGACGGAATGGTGCTATTATATCAGAGACAGTCAGAGTGCCATAAAATACCCACTATATGTCAAAGATGGGCCATTATTATCTCAGGAATCACCAGCATGTACCCAAGAATGTCAGATATATATCAAGGATGAACTGCTATCATACCAGGGATAATTAAGATGTTGACAATTGCCACATTATGTCAAGGATGTGCCACTGTTATGCCTGGAATGGCCACAATGTCATAAAAAGGCCCTGGGAATGGCTACTATCATGTAAGGGATAGCCAAAATATTGTCTAGTGTGCCTCATTACTAAGGTGACCCATATTCAGGGCCATATGCCAGGATTGCCAGCCAGTACAACCACATACATACACATACACATGCAGACCCCCACATCCTTGGCTAACAAGGATGCATTCACTCATACATTTTCACTCAGACACACTCACTTTAAACATGCACACACAAGCTGACGTACACAGCTCTAGGCTAAGGCTCCCTCCCCATGCTCACCTTTTGGGCAGAATAGAATTCTGGCTCCACCTGCTAGCTGGCTTCAGCAAGGCTTAAGAGGCGGAGTGGTCCTAGCACTTCAGAGGTGTAGCACTTAACATGCTGTGGACCAGAGCTGCAGAAACATACAGGTTTAAGGTTTTGTGACAACAAAGTTATTTCACATATGGCGGATCTCAAGTAACACAGAATAGATAAAAGTTGGTACTACACCGATCTGTGGCATTGGTTTATTAGGCTTCAGTGAACTTGATTAAGTCCCGTCCTATGGTTGCTAGTTGATGACCTCACGATTCAGTGAGGAGTGGAAAAGGTTGGTTTAAGAATGGCCTAGGAAATACTGAAAACTGACTATAAACATTGTCTCTGGCTGCACACATACATAAATCCACTGTAGGGTTTAACAAGCATTGACAAAGCCAAGAGGTCTTGGCCATCCGAGAGCTATTAGCATTGTCAATGATGATGTTTTTTAGCCATGTGTTATGGAGAGGAGTGGATGTATGTGGTGTCCAGCGGAATTTTGTGGTTTTGATTAGAATTGTTTGTTGTTGAATTGTGTGGCGTGGAAATGTGTGATGTGAGTGGAGTTATGTGTAGTGGAATTATGTGGCATGGTGTACAGTGGAAATGTGAATATAGTAATTATGTGGTATTGAGTGTGTGGAGTGGTATTATGTGTTATGAAATATTTTATCACTATTATTTAGGTTTAATAATGCACACAGCTAGCCTAATGGGTTTCCCAGAGCCAAAGAGTGCAACAAGGGTGAACAGGCCAATGGGTTTATGGAAGGTCAGTAATGAATTGTAATTCCTTAGGGCTTCTGGAAAAGAATTCCAGAGTTTGAGGCCTAGGTAAGAAAAAGAGCTTCCTTTTATCCGAATAAGACAAAATCTTGGTACTGTGAGCAGGGTTTGAGATGAAAATCTTAAAGAGCCTGTGGGCTGATAGGGTCTCACTAATTTCTGAATGTAGCATGTTCCAATGCCCTGTTTGGCCTTACACTTGTAACAGAGTGCCTTAAACTCAATGTGTTTGGAGATCCTGAGCCAATATAATTCTTGTAGTAAATGAGAGAGACAGAGTCTGATATGAGCAAGCAAAAGAGCAACTTGGCAGCGGCAATTTGGACTATCTGTAAACGATGAATCATTGACTTATCAGCGCCTAAATAGAGCACGTTTTCGTAATCCAGTCTAGATATAATCAGAGTTGGATAACTGTCCTTTGGGCTGCACAGGGAATTAGCTAGATAATCTTTTTTAGCCATCTAAGAAATGTAAAACAGGTGACAGTTACTTTAGTGACTTGGGGTTTCATAGAAAGTTTGTTGTCAATAAGAAATTCCTTTGAGGATGGAGTTGGCAGGGTCCTTAGAAAGTCCGGCCAGTGTCTAGGGCCCCATAGAAAGGGGTTCTTGCCCAGAACCATGACCTCTGTTTTATTGCCTTTAAGCTTGAGAGAATTATTGTTCATCTACCCATGGATTCTCCTCAAGCCCAAGTTCGGGAACGAGGGGTCCTGGGTCTGAACGGATGACAAAGAGAAGATGATCTGTGTGTTATCGGAAGAAGAAAAAAGGACAAGCCCGCAAATCTCTATTAAGCCTGCCAATGGGCGAACATAGCTCTTGAAAAGCAAAGGGCTCAAGGCAGAGTCTTGAGGAACTCCTGTGGTCATGGCATGTGGCTTTGATTTCACATCAGCTGAAAAGAATTGAAGCATATGACCTGAAAAGAAGAAAACAAGCCATCTCAGAGTGGTGCCTTCCAGGCCTCGAGCCTCCAGTCTTTCCACCAGGACTGAGTGGGATATCGTGTCAAAGGCTGCACTCAGATCTAACAGGATGAGTGGAGTCATACCTTTATCATCCAGGTGTTGTCTGAGGTGTTCTGTTACGCCCAGCAGTGGAGACTCTGTGCTGTACCTGCCCCTAAAACCAGACTGTGAGGAACGAAACAAATTTTGTGCCCCAATAAAGTTAGTAAGCTGAGCATTAACGTACTTTTCCAGAACTTTGGAGAAGACAGATAACAAAGAAAGAGGCCGGAAATCAGGATGAAGGGGTTCATGTTAGCTTTTTCAGTAACAGAAGTATCATACAATGTTTCCACCTCAGAGGCACAAACTAGTCCCTCAAAGAGGAATTCAGAAACTGCAATATTGGAGTTAAACAAGTCATGTCCAATATTCAGAGCTTATTGAGTGTAAAGGATCCAATGGGGATCCTGATTTAATGGACTGCAGGATAGCTAAGAAAGATGTGAGATCGAGAAGAAGCCATTCACTCAATTTGGTGTCATAGCCTGATTGAGCTGACAGGTCACTGCCCTTCTCCACAGGCAGATTAGACCCCTTCATGGCAAGATCAGGATCTACTTTCAAAGAGTCTTTGGCCAATGGTAAATAAATTGTTTCCACTTTTTGATTTAAAAAAAGGCTAACATCACACTGACTCTGAGAGAGGCAAGAATTGGAAATATTATCAGTGTCCGCCAGTTCTTTCACCACTTTAAAAAGTGGTTAATTAGACACTTTATGGTCAAATTATGTGGATTGGTGTTGTGTGTTGTGGAATGGTATGTGGTGGAGTGGAATTATGTGGTGTGGTGTTGAATTTTGTGGCATGGTGTGGAATTCTGTGGTGTGGATTGGATGTATGTGGTGTGTAGCGGAATTGTGTTGTGGGACCGGTTAACCCGATTGGAGAGTACTGGCTGTAAACATACCAACTGTTGATAATATCAAAAACTTTCCCTACTCTCAAAGCACTTCAGGTGCAACTTTGCTTTTCATCCTTCAAAGTTGATAAAATGAGAACTAGCTTCAATATACTACTAATGATGGTGTATGAACAGCAAGTATGTAAAGTATTTTCCATAAAATGGTACATTAATGCAACTCATTATTGTAGAAGAGACAGGGCAGCACTTCGGTGCCAACTCAAACGCCACTTGCAAATCCCCTGAAGCCAGGCGGCCACAGCGTGAACTTGATGGGACCATACTGTTTCTGGGAGAGCAGTGCTAATGATGAGGATAGTGAACTGTACTGCACTGCACGAGTTGCTATAAACGTGATGGGCAGCAATGTCATCTACTTTCTCATGTCAAAGGACTGGCAGGAACTCAGTCAGCACACTGGTTCATGGTGCTGAAATTCCAGACGGCCACCAGCCCACCTTCACAACCTTAATTATTCTGTTCCCCCTGTTTTGTAGAATCAAACTGTAGCAGTTGGATGTGCATGCACCAGCTTATGCAGTGCCCCTCTTGCTCCACACTGAGCAGTGTCGGTGCTATGTGAACAACCACTGTACTCTGCACATAGACAACTAAGCACAATTCCATCTGTCACAGAAACAGTATTCCGGATGCACTCTTCTGCTATTCCCATGCCCAGACCTGGAGTCTCTCACATCCACCATTTTCACATTCACACACAACTGCTGGTTTTAGCTTTTCTGCTCATAACCCATGGCTTATCTACCAGCTAGGCTGCACAGGGGTCATACCACTTTCAAGGAGATTAAATTCTGGGCAGCATTCTGAGACCGTCCTCTGCACACTTGTTCACTCATTCCTCCTCACAGACACCGTACATGTGAGAGTGTAAATTTTATACTAATATTTTCCTCTTGTGTAATCATACTTATATTTCTCTATATTAATCATTATATATTAATGTTATATTAACTCTAAAACTGTGATCTACTTAGTGGCCGCCATCGAGTAAAAGGCCTGTATTTGTTTTTCCAATGCTAAGTTAACATTGTAATGAAATATTTATGTCTCTTCAAGAGCATGTTTTTTGCTAAAATAAACATTGATATTAAATGTGTATTTGTGGTCTCTGCTGGGTCTGAAGCAGAAGCAAGGCCACTGTGCAATTTCACCAGTATAAAATGTTTCTAGTGTGCAAGTACATTTCCTCTGTCTAACAGACTTCATTCATCAAGCTTGCATACTTGTCTGTAGTCATGTTTCTAATTCGTGTGTTTTTCCCTCGAGGAACTGATGGACGAGAAATGTTTCCATATTTTGTAATCATTGTCCTGTGACAGCGTATTCCAGAGGTGTTGAACAAGGGGTTTACAGATGCAGCCGGAGAAGAGGACGCACAAGATACAATGATATCAGTTCAAGTTTCGTCAGTGGAATAACAGCACATAGAAGAGCTTAAAGCTAGCATTTTATATAATTTTGATGTCTGTTAACGTTCTGATTAGACATAATTTTCTCAGCTCATACTCTATCCAATCATGCACTTTAACACGTTTAATTTAATGCTCAGTCATCATTGGATATTCGTCATTATTCTCGTGTATCCTGAGTTCCAGAGATGTACTATTGTGAACTGTCACTTTGACATTTCTTGCTTTGCCAGACGGTCTACTGACATTCTAGTACTTTATTGTTTTCTGAGTTTATTATGTCTGTTCAATACTGAACTTATGCTTTGATGGTTTAGTGAATCCTGTAGTCCAAACTCTAAACCACCCCCCAATTCCCTTGTTCCTGTTTTGATGCTGATATCTGATGTTGCTGTCCCCCTGATGAAGTAGACGTTGTTGCTGATTATCTTAGAGATTGGGTAAATGTATGAACTGTGTATTGTTATTTGTCTTTTGTTTTCCAGGTACCAGCTGCCAATTTTTAATACTGCTGCTTAATTTTGATAGCGCCATAGCTAGATGTTTTATAAATTTGTGTTTACTAAATCTTCTACATGAAGTCCAACATGTTGCTGCTAATTAGTGGTTAGTGAGGTGTTACTTTCATGCACATGAATGGTCATTGATTGCTTTCATCTTGTTATTTCAATGTATTCAAGTGCTCTTGCTCAAATTGTTTTGCTATGGTTTTGTGTAATAACCATTGACGTAATATGTATTTTTGCATTGATTAGGCTTAGATTCATTTGCCGACTAAATCAGCCTTTATTGTTTCTCTACATGTATCATTTAGTTTGAGAATTATTTTTGTGACCTTAGCATTGTTAATACAGGGAAATAAATCTTTATCTTTTTAATAAACTGGTGTGGTTATTGACGTACAAATAGATTATTATGTGCTCAATTTGATATTTATGGCGTTTTTCCTATGATGTTTTCTTTAAAGCAGATTTGGTTTGGTTCATCGACCCAGAGTATGGAATCCGCTATGACTAAAACATAGGCTAGATTTTTGCTTTAACATATGGGGCACACAGATATGCGCTCACACCATGTGTACATCTCTCCTGCTCTCAAACACCTGATTCTGATGTACAGGGCCCGGGTTCTCTCACAGACAATTCTTTCTGACCAGCTTGCCTCCGTTCTCAGCAGACACCATGAAGTCCTGTTATAGGACCACTGCATAGGAATTAAATGGAACTTTGATCTTCAGATATGATTTTACTACAATACCCAAAATGCAAGATGTCCAAAGTTTATGGTTGGTCTGCACAACCCTGACAAGTTGAAAACCATTTGCTGAAGTTGCTAAAGCTGGTGAGATTACCCGAGAGTGCAGTAGCTTACTTGCTCCTGTTCTGCCTAGTTATGGACATCCGATAATCTAATAAACCCCACAAACGCTAATTTTGACGAAATTAAACATGAGTGAATGGATGGGGTCAGAGGAGCATTGCTATGACTGTGTGGGTGTAAACTTTAGCATAGACAGCAGGAAAGCATCACTACTGTAGTTTGCGTCCCACTGACAGATGTTTCAGTGCTTGTTTGTATACCTTCCTCGGGATCTGGGCTATGCCGGCCACAGCCAGGTCTAAGGGAGTCACTACAGTTCCCCCGTCTGAGGCTCTCACGGCCTGTGACACCACATGACGTTAGTGGGTATAATGCAGGCCCAGACAATCACAGCAAAGCACTATATATAGCTGGTGCAGGAGACTGCCAATTTGCCTAGCAACAGTGGATGTAAAACGGGGAGGGTAGTGATATCGTGTGACAGAAAACGATTAACACGAGGAGGTTACTCGCTTCACACCTACTTCCACATACACACTAAAAACCAAGAAAACGCAGCATTGCATTACCCAAACACACACTTACCACATCACCCCTCACTGTGGCGCACAAGTGCTTTTTAGGCTCACAGAGGCACTATTGGTGCCTACCAGTGAGGACAAGAAAGAGCTGAGAAATGCCTTAGCTGATGCATGTCCAGATCCATCACCAGTGCACTGTGTGACCCACTTCCACAGAGAAAGCACACCACCACGGTGACCCATTGCCTCCACTCTTCCCCCTGCACAGCCAATAATGGATGGCTGGTAAACGAAGAAAAAAAAAAGTCCTTAAATTGGTAATAAAATGAGGGATAGTGGAGGGATTGTGTACTTAGTCCCGGTCTCAGGGTGGAGCAAACAGAGGAAGAGGCATGACAAATGATGGTGCCAGCCAATGGCAAGCTTCTGGGCGGGCTGAAGCCCCTAAAGTACATAAACAAGTCTCTTTTCGAGGCAGCGCATGCGCCCAGCTGAGACCTAAAAATGCAGTACCCGCTGCATGTGTTGCAAAAAGAATTCAGTATAGAAGCAGTTGATGCAATCTCCGCTGTTAGAAGCCATGTTGACTAGAATGAAGTGCACCGGTTTCTCGTGTATGGTCAGCTATTTGAGTCTGCATGGCCGTAGAGGAGGACCGGGAGGCAGGGTGAGTTACTAAAAGAGAGAGAGCACTGTAAGGTGAAGCCATCTCCGAGAGTACATTCACATCCGCCACTATGAAAACCAAATACTCCATGTACAGAACCTGTACCATTCCGACCTATTAAGAGCTCCGGTCCTCCAACATGGATGCAAACAGCACATGCGTCCACCCATTTGAAGGTTAGATGCCACAGAGCCCGACGTGGCACCATAATCCTCTACAAGATGGCCCTCACTGTGCCTAGAAAGCTGTCATCTACGTTCACCTGGGGAAGAGAAATGACTTCTTATATAAGACTGTGCAATGGCTTTTTTATGTTAAGTACAAACAGTCTCAAACAATTCCATCAGCCATCCTATCTTTAAATGTATTCAGTCAGCAAGTAGGGAAAATTAAACGCTGGAAGTTTCAGTGTGACAATGAACTGTACTATATTATTAATTCGGTTGGGGATTAACAATGACGCGGATAATACATACCTGTCACGAGCTCGCTCCTTGACAGCTTTTTGCCGAACACATTTTTGTGCCATAGGTTACTTTGTCTACTTGTAAATTCAGTGAACCTTGGGTCAGCACGCAAACCAGTCCTCTCGCCCAAACTGTCGCAATATTCTGAAATGCCATCTCAAATTGATGCACGATACGGCACTTCCGTATCGTGCCCTTACCTGCTTTGTTTGAGCTGCTAATTATCTCTACAAATCACTGCCTTAAAACACTGTATGCAGGAACAGATTACAAATACTCTGCGGCTGAACAGCGCCAGGTGTGATTCATATTGGACGGTTACGAAATATAAATGAGCGCCCTCAATTATCAACCTTTACTTCTTTTTTCTCAGGGAAATTATTCACACCAAATGCATAACAGGAAGTTGGCATTTATTTATCAGGTAAATTATCTATTGTTTAACACAGTAATTAGATTTGAAATTATTTAAATGTACTGCAGATGCTGTTAGATACGAAGTTTATTATTTAGCAATGACTGTGTTTCACATGGGTATTTTTAAGGTTTCAGAAGCTTTAAATGCATTTAATTACGAGTTTTGGTTTTATTTAAAAGAAAGAAAAAGTATGCAGACTGTTTTTCACACTTTGGGCCCTAACCACAAACAGCATTTTTTAGTATGTTTATTACGTTGGGATGGATTCTCGGAGTTCGCCGGCTGCCGGAGTGGTTCGCGGTTTCCCCGAGTGCGGAGTCCTTCTACATTCATGTTTGCTGGGGTTCTTGGTTGACTCCCGGCCCCCGCATCCTCGGGTCTCCTCAGCCCCATCCCCTGTTGGAGTAGCCGCGTCAACACCGCGGCCGAGGTTATAGTTGGGCCATAAAGCCGCATTGCTACGGCTCCTGGGCTGAGCTGCCTCAGTACCCTGGTGGCGCTTGACGGGGCGAGGGCCGGGGGCGTCGAACATCTCGCCTGCCCTCCTGCCGCTTTTTGGACTTTTGGACTCGAGGGTTTTTGGCCCAGGGGACCCAGCTTCTGTTGTTTAAGAGCTCTAAAGCCCCCCAAAGCAAGGCCTGGACAGTTTCTGCTGCTTTTGGTCTCGGCCCATGGTGGCCCCTTCGTTTGGCAGCATTTGGTGGGGCCAGTGAGGACCCTGTGCCTGGTTATTTACTCTGCGACGTCCCGGTTGGAATAGCTTAGAGAATCCCTGGTCCTGATTCTGGTCCCGCCATCTACCTCGACCCTCCTAGGACTTCCAGGACTGCCCAGGATTGGAGTTCACAGGGGATGGCGGCCTAAGGCAAGTGCTTACCACTCGGCAAGCTGGGTCAAAGGTGTTGGGGCATAATTAAACCAAAGCTAGGCTGCAGGCAACCAGTTTTTGACAGAAGCAGCTGGCATTAGGCCAGTGCGGCTTGTCTGGACCGTATTGCCCTGCTTCTTCCTGACCCCCCCTGTCTCCCCTGCTTGATCCAATTCAATTGTGTAGGAAGGTAGCCTCTTTCTAGCCTTGTTACCCCTACTTGTGGCCTGTTTGTGAGGATAGGTCAGGGTGTTTTTACTGTCTCACTGGGATCCTGCTAGCCATGGCACAGTGCTCATAGTGAAAACCCTTTGTTGTCAGTGTGTTTCATATGTGTCACTGGGACCCTGCTAGCCAGGACCCCAGAGCTTATAAGTTTGTGGCCTATATGTGTTCCCTGTGTGGGGCCTAACTGTATCCCTGAGGCTCTGCTAACCAGAACCTCAGTGTTTATGCTCTCTCTGCTTTTAAAATTGTCACTGCAGGCTAGTGACTAATTTTACCAATTCTCATTGTCACACTGGAACACCCTTATAATTCCCTTGTATATTGTACCTAGGTACCCAGGGTATTGGGGTTCCAGGAGATCCCTATGGGCTGCAGCATTTCTTTTGCCACCCATAGGGAGCTCAGACAATTCTTACACAGGACTGCCACTGCAGCCAGAGTAAAATAACGTCCACGTTATTTCACAGCCATTTTCACTGCACATAAGTAACGTATAAGTAATCTATATGTCTAACCGTCACTTGGTGAAGGTTGGGTGCCAAGTTACTTAGTGTGTGGGCACCCTGGCACTAGCCAAGGTGCCCCCACATTGTTCAGGGCAAATTCCCCGGACTTTGTGAGTGCAGAGACACCATTACACGCGTGCACTACATATAGGTCAATACTTATATGTAACGTCACCATGGTACCTCTGAACATGGCCATGTAACATGTCCACGATCATGGAATTGTCCCCCCAATACCATTCTGGTATTGGGGGGACAATTCCATGCATCCCCGGGTCTCTAGCACAGAACCTGGGTACTGCCAAACCTGCTTTCCGGGGTCTCCACTGCAGCTGCTGCCAACCCCTCAGACAGGTTTCTGCCCCCCTGGGGCCTGGGCAGCCTGGTTCCAGGAAGGCAGAACAAAGAATTTCCTCTAAGAGAGGGTGTTACACCCTCTCCCTTTGGAAATAGGTGTGAAGGGCTGGGGAGGAGTAGCCTCCCCCAGCCTCTGGAAATGCTTTGATGGGCACAGATGGTGCCCTTTCTGCATAAGCCAGTCTACATCGGTTCAGGGATCCCCCAGCCCTGCTCTGGCGCGAAACTGGACAAAGGAAAGGGGAGTGAACACTCCCCTGACCAGCACCTCCCAGGGGAGGTGCCCAGAGCTCCTCCAGTGTGTCCCAGACCTCTGCCATCTAGGATACAGAGGTGTTGGGGCACAATGGACAGCTCTGAGTGGCCAGTGCCATCAGGTGACGTAAGAGACTCCTCCTGATAGGTGCTTACCTTTCTCAGTAGCCAATCCTCCTTTCTGGCCTATTTAGGGTCTCTCCTCTGGGCTATTCCTCAGATAATGAATGCAAGAGCTCACCAGAGTTCCTCTACACTTCCCTCTTCGACTTCTGCCAAGGATCGACTGCTGACTGCTCCAGGACGACTGCAAAACCGCAACAAAGTAGCAAGACGACTACCAGAAACATTGTAGCCCCTCATCCTGCCGGCTTTCTCGACTGTTTCCTGGTGGTGCATACTCTGAGGGCTGTCTGCCTTCACCCTGCACTGGAAGCCAAGAAGAAATCTCCTGTGGGTTGACGGAATCTTCTCCCTGCCAACTCAGGCACCAAACTTCTGCATCACTGGTCCTCTGGGTCCCCTCTCATCCTGACGAGCATGGTCCCGGGAACACAGGAGCTGGGTCCAAGTGTCTCCCACAGTCCAGTGGCCCTTCTGTCCAAATTCTGTGGAGGTAAGTCCTTGCCTCCCCACGCCAGACAGCAAACCTGTGTTCTGCGTGATTTGCAGCTGCTCCTTTATTCTGTGCACTTTTCCAGGACTTTCTTTGTGCACAGCCTAGCCTGGGTCCCCAGCACTCTGTCCTGCATTGACCAACTCGCTGAGTTGAAATCCGACGTCATGGAACCCTCCTTTGTGACTCTGAGTCGATCGCTGTCCTCAGATCTTCTAAGTGCCTGTTCCGGTACTTCTGTGGGTGCTGCCTGCTTCTGCGGGGGCTCTCTGAGTTGCTGAGCACCCCCTCTGTCTCATCTTGGTCCTTCCTGGTCCCCAGCAGCACCCAAAATCCTCAACCGCGACTCTTGCTGCTTGCAAGGCTTGTTTGTGTTATTTTTCTGCGTGGAAACACTTCTGAACCTCCAGAATGCCGTGGGACATCTTCTCACCAAAGGGGAAGTTCCTGGCACCTTCCGTTGTTGCAGAATCTTTGGCTTCTTCCACCCAGAGGCAGCCCTTTTGCACCTTCATCAGGGGTTTTGTGGGCTCCTGCCCACCCCCGGACACTTGCGTGACTCTTGGACTATGTCCCCTTCCTTTACAGGTCCTCAGGTCCAGGAAGCCATCTTCAGTGTTTTGCTGGTGCTTGTGGTCCTTGCAGAATCCCCTATCACAACTATTCTGTCTTTATGGGGTAGCAGGGTAACTTTACTCCTACTTTTCAGGGTCTTGGGGTGGGGTATCTTGGACACCCTTACTGTTTTCTTACAGTCCCAGCGACCCTCTACAACCTCCCATAGGCCTGGGGTCCATTTGTGATTCACATTCCACTTTTGGAGTATATGGTTTTTGTTGCCCCTAGGCCAATGCCTAATTATTGCATCCTATTGTGATTCTACATTGTTTGCACTACTTTTCTTACTGTTACATACCTGTTTTGGGTTTGTGTACATATTATTTGTGTATATTACTTACCTCACTAAAATAAAGTACCTCCTAAGTGAGGGTATCCTCTGAGATACTTTTGGCATATTGTCACTAAAATAAAGTACATTTATTTTGAGTAACTCTGAGTATTGTGTTTTCTTAAGATATTGTGCTATATGATATAAGTGGTATAGTAGGAGCTGTGCATGTCTCCTAGTTCAGCCTAAGCTGCTTTGCCATAGCTACCTCTATCAGCCTAAGCTGCTAGAAACACCTCTATTCTACTAATAAGGGATAACTGGACCTGGCACAAGGTGTAAGTACCACAAGCTACCCACTAAAAGCCAGGCCAGCCTCCTACAAATGGGTCTTCACCATTCCTTCTTCTTCACCACAAGCCTGCAAGCCTTTGTGTGGAGTACTAATACCCCTAAAAAAGGCCCATAAGCATTTCCAAGAACTTAATACGTTGAGTTATATCATCTTTCGACCTGGGCCTCTCCAGATAAGGAAGGACTTCTGGAGTTTGTCTCAATATGAGGTCTGGTAAAGTTAGGATGAGCACCCAAACCTTCAAAAGCGTAAAAGCGTTTTGCATTTGCCATTGACCCCCGAAAAGTGGATTGATCCTCCTTCACCCACCGCAATCACAGCGGCCACTCCTCCACTGGCTGCTGATCCGTTCAATCCAGCTACTTTGAAGTCTCAACTCTCCGTTGTTCATATGCCACATTCACGCATTTCAAAATTTCAGGAGTCTTTTCTTCTGGATTACTTTAAGAAAAAAACCTAAGCAGGATCCTCTGGCAAACGGTGGGGAGATTGAGCCGGTGGCAGGCTGGGGTGTCTCTTTGGAATCTGCAGCCACTAATGTTTTACCCATGGCTTGTGGTTATTCAACAACAGCGGCACTAGTCCATTGTCCGGCTTTATCTCCCTTCTCTCAGCTAGCATCTCAGGGTGAAGTATGCCATTCCCCATCCTATGAGGACCAGTTCCCCGCGCCCTTGTCAAAACACAAATTTTCACCAATTATTATATCCAGCGATCATTCTTTCAATGTTGGAGAGTGGGAGACCTCCTTAGTAGCCTCTCCAGCTGTCCTCCGTCGGCAGGACGGGCTGGCTATTAGTTACCATGATCTCCCACAGAACTGCAGCATTTCCATTCTATCCAGCCACCGGCAGCCCAATGGATTCGTAGTTCAACTGACAGTTTTCACCCAATGTTACCAACAAGGTCCTCTAGTGGGGCAGGCGACCCCAGCTCTCAAACGGAGCCCATCAAGGGCAGATCCAAGGACCAATCGCTCCTTGAACTTTCTTGTCTTCAACCCGATTCCTCGGGAGGTGCTGGTAGGGTACCCAACCCTGTGCCTTCCTCTTTGATCACGGCAACCGGCTCCATCTGGCCACAGCTCTTGCAAACCCTTCAATCCACTGTGTTGGCCTTGAACTATCATTCTGATAAGCTGGACGTTCAAGTCGATTTGCTGAATTCACTAGCCTCTTATGTAGCTATAAAAAAATAGAAAATCTTAACCAGCTAAAGTCTCAAGAGCCAGGTGAGCTCTAATCTTGTGCAACCAACACGCTGCTGCTCTCCAATTATTGAAAGTCTTTCATCTTTGCCCACCTTTTTAAGTTCAGTTTTATGTGAAATCAAGAGGCTATCTCCAGCTTCTGCACCTGTGGTGCCACAGCCAAATTCAATTTCTCATTCTGACTTGGCACATGAAAAACATTTGATGATTACTTCTTTCCAGTCAAAAGTGCAACTTCTATCAACCCTTCTCGGCTAGCTGCCACTGGAGCTTTGGAGCATGTTATTTTGGACAATTGTGTCCCTAAAATCTCTCCTTTACTTGAACTTGAGTCCATGGTGCCCGTCACCGCCCACTCCCCCTGCATTTTTGTTTAACCAGCTTTATCACATCCAACGCCCATAGGAGTACATCTTGGGGCTCAACATTTTTTGAGCAAGAGGGGGAAAAAATGACTCCGCAAACAACGGAACAAAAGGCTGAGCCAATACCCTCAAGGATCTCCTTCTAATGCTCAACTGTTGGTCCACCTTGAGGCACTGCAGCTCTCGCAGTCTCATGTAGTCCCCCGGGTGTCATCACTGTCCAACTCTCTGTCGACCCCACTGGTTGGCCTTCCTCCCCCGATTGAGTTTGCTAAGGACCCTTCGGCTGGTACTACTGTACTGGGAACTGAACTCCCCTTCAAGGACCCTTTGACTTTGGCTGGGGAAGGTAACATGGGCAGTGCATTGGATACAGTATCCTCACACCGGGGAGGTGGAGTGCCTGCTTGCTCCACAGCCATTGTTTGAATCTAAAACTGTCTACAGAAACACTGATGGCGAGATTGTGATACCTGGTCTTTCTAACTCTTAAGTTGCCTTCTGACAACATAAGATGCATTCCTGCAATTTTGCCATCAAGCCTTCGGTCCATTCTTGCTGATATTCTGGCCCAGAGGGGTCCTGCGGGCTCACACAATGCAATTACAGCCTTTATACCCCTGCGTCCCCCAACGGCCTTACTGGAGGGTATAACTTCTAAACTTGTTTTCATTCCTGAATATCGCTCCAGGGGCCCACATGACATTTTGAATAGGGGGGAACATTTTAAGACTCTTCAATGCTATTTTAGATCTCAATAACATCAGCTCCACGGATATTGTGTCTATTGAATTTCTGGACTCAAGCGGGTCTAGCTCAAGGGAATCTACCTTGGTTTCCTTATTCTCTGCCCCAATAGCTGAGTCTATTTTTTCCAAGAGAGACCTATTTCACACGTGGAGTATTACAATTATTCCTCATAAGGAGCCTGGTTATCCTGCGCTACTATAACAACTTCAATGTACAATGGCTCCTGTAGTATTCAAGCCTTTTTCAATTCCGAAAGGTGCTTTAATTGGAACCTCTATCTTCAGTGGTACCCTTGGCACTGGTTCTGGTTCCCGGGGGGCATCCAACTGGGACTGGCTGCCCTTTACCCTCTTGTATGGACGTCCTCGTTGACCATCATTGGTGGGTGGTCTTGGGTCAACACCTGGATGTCTGTCCCTGTGCTCTTGGGACATTAACGTGATTGTGCACAAGTTTTCTTCGGCTGATCTCCTAGCATTCTTGAAGAGCTATGACATAATCACCCTCCAGGAAACTTGGGCTGAGAACAGCGGTCCGCTGTCTGGGTATTTGGAAATATGGAAAGCTGCTCATAGAACGAATAAGAAAGGCCGTGCCAAAGGAGGACTGGCCACCTATGTAACTGTTAAACTAAATGGGAGTATTCTGCCACTGGTCTGGGATGATAACTGGATTTAGGGGACAGTCATCAGGTATGGGACTGTACAGCAAATCCTTATAGTAATTAATGTTTACATTCCACGTGGTACAAAGGACAAAAGGGGCAGGTTGTCTCGGTTGATTCAGAGTGTGGGCGATTTAGTCGGGGAGTACCCTTGTGCTAACTATCTTATAACTGGTGATTTGAATACAAACTTGTTTCAAGACACAATGGAGGCTCTTGACGGCCCTGATCTCTGTAACCATCAGACAATTCCTGAACAACTGAGACCTCAGGGCTGTTTGTATTGCCAGTTGGGAGAGTATGCAGTAACGCACCTCAATAGTCTGGGCTTTAAAGTCTTGAATGGGTGTTTATGTGACGATGCCCCTCCCTGGTGGACAAGATCTGATGGTCGATCCTATTCCTATTTAGATTACACCATTTGCAATAATGAATTGTTTCCCTTCATTAAAAAGTTTTTGATTTTGCCTCGAAGTGAGAGCGATCATCGTCCGCAAAGTGCATCCATCAAATCTAGATTTCCTGTGCATGATGTTATGTGGGAGGTGGCATCTACTCTGACTCTTTAAAGCGCAGAAAATGGAATTCTTCTATTGGTGGCATAGTATTGTCTGAATTTATTAACTTTTTTGACTCTGAGGGATTGGGTTGTGAGTCCCCAATTATGTCATGGGTTAAACTTTCCTGCTTTTTAATTGCTAAGGTTTCACCTACCTGCGCGCAATCGCACTCCACCCCGGTCCTTTGTCATTTCTAGGGAATCCAGAAAGTGCACAACAGACTAGCAAGGGCACTTAGGAAAAGTCCTGATTCCAAGTGTTTACTCATTAAATACAAACAGCTAAGGAAAGACTACAGGAAGGCTGTTTATGATGATCACCAGTTCTATTTTATTTCAGTTGTGGGCCAAACTTTTAAGTACAAGCAAATATTCAAATTCTATGAAATTTTGGTCCCTTATTAATAATCTAAATAGCAATCAAAGGGCCATTGGCATTGCCAATATTTCAGAAGGAGTCTGGACATCTTAAATGACTACTCACTTTTCTGCAAGTATGTTGGATGGGGAAATCGTTGAATATAGGGTCTTATAGCCCTATTTCTGCTCTGTCTAAGACATGTCCCACGTTTACTGGGTCTTCAACTCCCACACTTGGAGTGAAAAAGTCCTTTCAATTGCGACTTCCTCATATCATCTCGAGGGCTAAGCAATTTGGAGCTCCCGGCCCCAAAGGTCTCCCGCAGGCACTGTTCAAACAGGATTTCCTCTTTTGGGCCAATCTTCTTGCCCATCAGTGTGAGCACTGCCTCTTGACTTAAACAATTCCTGAGTCTTAGCGGGGTGCCGTTCTCCATCCCTTATATAAAAGTGGTTCAAAGTCAGACCCCGCTAATTTTAGGATGATAGCCCTGCTGGACAGCGAGGCCAAGTTGTATGCCAGTCTTTTGTTGCAAGACCTTTGTGCCTGGGCTGATTCAAAGGCCCTAATTCCCACTGTTCAAACAGGGTTTTCTGCTGGCTCAGGCACTTCAACAAATCTGTTAGCACTCTCTATTTCGATCAACAGGATCATTCTGTCAGGCCTAACGCTGAATTATTTTTTTGTTGATTTTAAGGCGGCCTTTGACCGGGTCCCCTGGAGTGCTTTATGGTCTAAACTACAGAATTGGGGTATTCCCTCATGTCTCCTGGGTGCCATCATAGAACTCCATACAAATACTTGGGTTTGTATTAAGCTCGGTGATTGGTGTTCTCATTCTGGAAAAATCCCCCAATCCCCATTCAAGCAGGCAGGTCGCTCCCCGCGCCGCCACCCTGCGCCGCCTCCACTTTGCCGGTTTCTTTCCCAGCCTCTGTCCGTTTTTTCTTTTGCTTAACCCCTGCGTCCCCATGGCCCCTCCCCACCTCCTCTCTGTCCTTTCTCCTTTGCTTAAATCCCTGCCGCTGCATCCCTGCGGCCCCTCCCTCCCTCCCCCACCTCCTCTCTGTCCGCTTTTCCCACCGCTGCTAATCCCTGCGGCCCCATCCCCCCAGCCTTCCCATTCGCCCTGGCCTCCCTCCTCCCAGCTGCCACTCCCTCCTGCTCATTTATGGCAGCCGCGGCGCGGACGTGCGCAGTGGGCGTGCCGCTGGCACGCCAAAGGCGCACCAAAGGCAAGCCCGTCTGCGCACCCAGTACCAGTCCCCCTGGCCCCTCAGACAAATCTACTCCCCCCCCCACCCTCCACTCACTCAACCCAGGCCCTCGCCCCACCTGCACCCTTTCAGCCCCACACACACTCATGGCCCCTTCACCTGCTACACCTGTCATTTCTCCTGCTCCTCATCCCTCACACCACACACCAACCATAGCGACCCCCCATCAACAAACACAACACCCCATACTCACCTGCTCTGCTCCCACCCCCACCAACCGGCCCCACCGCACACCACCCCACAACCAGAACACACCCCGCAAAAACACCCTCATGCACCAGACCAACACCACCCACCACAACCACCTCAACTGCTTGCTCCTCAACACCTGCTCCCTTCACAAACATGCCATAGAACTCTGGGACCTCATCACATCACACTCACCTGACATCGCCTTCCTCACGGAAACCTGGACCAACCCCTTCTCGGAACCCGACATAGCCATCGCCACCCTCAAGGGATACAAACTCCAATGCAAAGACCACCTCAACAGGCCAGGTGGTGGCATCGCCATCCTACACCGGGACACCATCAAAGTCACCACCAGCTCCCAAGACACTATCGACAACACAGAACACATGCACTTCCTAATCCACATTAACAACAACTCCACCCTCAGAGGTACACTAATCTATAGACCACCAGGACCACGTCCTGCCTTCTGCGACACCATCAGCTCACACACCCTCACCTCCACAAACTACATCCTCCTCGGTGATTTCAACTTTCACTTGGAGAAACTCCAAGACCACAACTCAACCTCCCTCATAGACAACCTCACCAACCTCGGACTCAAACAACTGTCACCGCACCCACCTCTCAGCAGGACACACGCTCAACACAATTTTCACCTCAAGCCAACACATAGCCTACACCCACACCACTGAACTCCACTGGATTGGCCACCACTGTGTCCACTTCTCCTTCACCAAACCCCCCACACACCACCATCAACACACCACACCCTACTGCATGTGAGACAAGATCCACACAGAACGCCTGAACTCCCAACTGGCTCACAACCTCCCTCCCCACACCAACGACCCCAATGCTGGAGCACACAACCTCTCTAAATGGATCACTACCTGCGCAGACACACTAGCCCACTCAGAAAACACATTGCCACCTGCAACATCAAGAACGCCCCATGGTTCACCCCTAAACTCCAAGACTCCAAGCTCAAATGCCGCCAAGCGGAGAAAATATGGCGACAAGAACCCTCCACAACCAACTTCTCCACCCTCAAAACTACCATTCGCACCCATCACCAACTCATACGCACCACCAAAAGAGATCACTACAAGACACGCCTTGACAACAGCTCCCAAAACAGCAAAGAACTCTTCACCATTATTAAAAGAGCTAGCCAAACCCAAAGCCAGCAACATAGACCCCCCCACACACAGCCCCTATGTGACACCCTCTCCAACCACTTCCACCACAAAATCCTGGACATCCACAACAGCTTCATACCACACACACCCCTCACTCACCCAACTCAACCCCCACTCATGACCCCCCACCACACTCGCCGCCTGGGCCCCCACCACACACGAAGAAACCGAAAAAACCATGAACTCCATCCACTCCGGATCCCCCTCCGACCCCTGTCCTCATCGCATCTACAACAAAGCCAGCCCAACCATCTCCCCCATACTCCGTGACATAATCAACTCCTCTTTCGACTCCGCCACCTACCCAGACCCCTGGAGCCACGCAGAAATCACTGCTCTCCTAAAAAAAGACCAAAGCCGAACCGGAGGTCCTCTCCAACTATCACCCCATCTCCCTCCCCCCTTTCCCCGCCAAGGTTGCAGAGAAACTAGTCAACGCCCGCCTATCCCACTTTCTTGAAGAAAACAACACTCTTGACCCCTCACAATCCGGGTTCCGCAAGAACCACAGCACGGAAACCGTTCTCATCGCATGCACTGACGACATCAGGACCAAAGTCGTCAAAGGCGAGACCGTCGCACTCATCCTCCTAGACCTCTCCGCAGCCTTTGACACTGTCTGCCACCACACACTCCGCACACGCCTCCACAACACAGGAATTCACCACAAAGCCTTAGACTGGCTCACCTCCTTCCTCACCGACCGGACCCAAAGAGTCCGCCTTCCTCCTTTTCACTCCACCGCTACCAAAATCATCTGAAGAGTCCCCTAAGGGTCCTCCCTCAGCCCCACACTCTTCAACATTTATATGATTCCCCTAGCCAACATCCTCCGACCACACAGAATCACTATCCTCTCCTACGCAGACAACACCCAACTCATCCTCTCCCTCACCCGCAACCCCACCACGGCCAAAACCAACCTACACGCTGCTCTCCTCGAAACCGCCAACTGGATGACAACTAACCACCTCAAGCTTAACTCCAACAAAACCGAGATCATCATCTTCGGCCCCAACAAAACCATATGGGACAACTTCTGGTGGCCCACCACCCTAGGCCCACTCCCACCCCCACAAACCACGCACGTAACCTCAGCATCATCCTGGACCCCTCCCTCTCCATGACACAGCAAATCAATGCACTAACCTCCTCCTGCTTCCACACACTCCGCACTCTAAAAAAAATCCTTCAAATGGATTCCCCCAGAGACCAGGAAGAAAGTCACCCATGCACTCATCAGCAGCAGACTAGACTACGGTAACACCCTCTATGCCGGCACCACACTCAAACTCAAATACAAACTCCAGAGAATCCAGAACACAGCTGCACGCCTCATCCTGGGCCTCCCCCGCCATGAACTAATCTCACCACACCTCAAATCCCTTCACTGGCACCCCATAGACAAGAGAATCACTTTCAAGATCCTCATCCACGCACACAAATCCCTCCACAACACCAGCCCGACCTATCCCAATGAAACTTGAACTTTCACACTCCCACCCGCAACCTCCGATCAGCCGACCTCGCACTAGCTACAGTCCCCCCATCCAACGAACCACCACAGGAGGCAGGGCTTTCTCTTACCTCGCCCCCACAACCTGGAACTCCCTCCCCACCAACCTCCACAAAACCAAAGACCTCCTACTCTTCAGAAAAAACATCAAGACATGGCTGTTCGAATAGTAGCCCCCCTCCATCCCCCTTCACAAGCACCTTGAGACACTCATGGGTGAGTAGCGCGCTCTATACATTTTTTTGATTGATTGATTGATTGACCCGTGGTGTGAAACAAGGCTGTATACTTGCTCCTCTTCTTTTTAATTTGTTCATTGCTGATTTATCAACTTCTCTTGATGTTGTTAATTCCCATCCCCCTAGGTTTGGTGGCCTTAGGCTCAGTCATCTGCTTTATGCGGATGACCTTGTATTATTTAGTTACACTAAGATCGTCCTTCAACGGCTGCTTAATCAACTTGCATCTTATATTTCCGAGAATCAACTGGAAGTTAATCTGCTTAAAACCAAAGTGGTTTCCTTTGGAAGGGAAAACAAAATCAGGTTTCAGTTGGTATTATAAAAGCTGTAAACTCGTTTCTGACCACTCTTACACATACTTAGGGGTGCACTTCGATTTCAGGGGCAGCTTTGTTAAACATAAGAAGGAGATCGAACTCAAAGCTGTGGCATTGCAGGTGGCCTTCTCCAAATTATCTAAAGTTTTAAAGGGGCCGACCTTCCTTCCTTTAATGGAAGTTATGAGAGTATAGATTATCCCTTCACTGGCCTACGGTCAATAAATTCTGTTGGGTAAAGGGTCCTGCCTAATAAATAGGCTGGTTAATAAAATCTTTAACAGTGTCTTTCATGTTCCGCGCCTTACCTCACCTGCGCAGGTACAATTGGAATTTGGGCTTCCGGATCTGGTGGCAGTTGGTGCCGGTGGTTTTTTTGAAGCTCTGTCATAAGCTGCATCGTGCCACAGATGGCTGTTTAGGGGCAGTCCTGTGGCAAGAAATCAGTGAGTGTAAATTGAAGGGATCGTACTTCCGTTTTTTAGCCAAATGCAAATGGCGACTGGGCTTTGATGATCTTTGGGAAAGTAATCCCCCCATTCTCTGTTTGAAATTAGGTGTAAAAAGGCTTATTCAACTGTATTCGTATCACTCAGATCGTCCCCTCCTTGCTCAACAGAAGCATGCCTGGTCAGTGATAAAATCTTTTAAGCCAGGTACGCCTTCCAGCTTTTTTTTCCTGTTCTTATGGGTCTCAGTTGAAAAGGGCCTTTATGGCCTTAAGGATGGGCGATTGGGGTTTCTTGAAACATCTAACTCAATGGCATCTACGCTCTGGGGAAGGGGTGACATGCAGAGGCTGTAATAATGCTGACAAAACCCTTGATCATGTGGTCTGTCTGCATCCAGCTTTACTTAAGGGGCATAGAAATTGCTCAATTTAAATTTAGTGGCACTGCGAGCAAAGGATAGGAACTTTGTTTTTCTTCCCCTTGCTCTTGCCACGCTGTCCACTGTTGGTTAAGTCGTGGATTTTAATGGCATATGCTGGTATTTATTGTAGCCATTATTAATGCACTATGCACTTTAGGGCCTGGGCTTACGTATTTTGTTTTATGCATTATGTGGAGTTCTGGGCTTGGTGGTTTATTCTATTTTTATATTAGAACTGTTTTGTACTTTTAGATAGGAACGCTTCCCCCTTTTAACATATCATGTGTGCTCTAATCACAACGTGTTTTCTTTTTATCATGCATTTAGCTTCTGATTGTATTTGTATTTCTTTTTCTTTCTGTCTAATAGTATTGGATTTTATTATCTGTACAAAATGCCAGATTTGTGAGAAGTGGCACCATACCAACTGTAGGGCCACCTCACATGCACCACTTACTGGCCCACAACACCATCATGTCTCAACGGTAAACAATAAATGGCCCACCGTGAGGCAGAGTCACTGTTAGACAGTGCAGATTATGGATGCTATAGTGGGACCCTGTACGAGTATTTAGGACATCACTGGCCTTACATGAACCGTGCTAAGGGACACATTTGCAAAGTAGCTGGGCCCCATCCCATAGCCTGCACTGTGCATGTGTTGACAGTTCAAATGAGATTCATGCATTGGAAGATAGGAGAGAGACTGGTAGTAATGTAGATTATCCAGAAACAATGGGAAACACACCCTTGGACACCTAATGGCTGGCACAAACATCATCTTCCACTCAAGATCACTAAGGGACATATGTAAGAGCCCCTAGTAACATTGTCCTGGCCTGAACTGTATGTACAAGTACGGCGAATGACCACTCTTTTGTGACTTGAAGCCACATTGGAAATAGGCCCCACTCCCACGCTGCACTTTGCGTGGAAGGGGCGTACAATGTGTGTTGCCATAGGTGTGTCACCACAAGATACACAGTATGATGACACTGACTCAGGTGTAGGTGTCACCTAAAACCTGAGGCAATGCCAAAGTCAAGCACTGCCTGAGGGGTGGCATCTGCAGGTTGCAATAAGAAAACTGACTGGTTTTTGACCTCCTATGAATGTGCTACCCATGCATGCTGCGTACTGCTGCACACACCGAAAGGGCTAATTGCCCATGAAAATAGTATATGTATAGGAAGGTGCGCCCCCTGCCTGCACAGATAAATCTACGTCGACAGGGCAGCCAGCCAAGCACCCTGGTGCAAGGTTGGCAGTGTTGGTGTACGGTTGCATATTAGGCATCGGCGTAGGGGACAACAAAGGCTTGCTCTGTAACATATTACACATGGTGCATTCCTGCATAGTGAAAATGATACAGCACAGCGCTGCCAATTTTTTAGCTGTATTGTGCACTGTCACTTACTCATTAAAATGGGCCTAAATGTTGCACTTCATCTTTACTGACAAATGTCAAAATGTCTGGGATGTCCAGGCTTTGTAGGGCACTACCAAGTTGTCACTACATCTGACCCCATTGTGTAGCATTGTGCCATGCCCCCTCTAGTGATAGCACACTGCTACAAAGATGCACTACACAACACATGGTACATACATACTTAACAACAGTAAGGAATCCTAAATATGTGTCCCAGGTCTTTGAAACAATTCCCAAGATTGTCATGTCCAACAATGCAGTGCTAGGAAAACTTAGCACAAGGCCAGGAGCTCACACAATACCACAAACATGTCTGAGTCACAACCAACTCCAATTGACAACTGCCATGTTACATACTAAACCAGTTGCAAGCTTTAACAACACCTTACATCTTTCATCCTGTGCAGCAGATCAGGGTTATTGCATACAGCCATGGGTGATGAACCCATTTGCAAATCCAAACACAGCAGCAGAGCGTGCCTACAACAAGGGACACCGTCAGACATGCAGTGTAGTGGAAAGGACATTTTGCATCCTAAAATCTAGATTCAGATGCCTGGATCTGACAGGAGGCAGCCTCCTTTACGCTCCACTCATTGTGTGTAAAATTATCCTCACATGTGCCATCCTGCACAACATATGTGTCGAATGAACGTGCCAATGTACGACCAGGTTGCTGACCTGCCTGAGGAGAAGGAGGAGGATGGTGCTGACGATATGGAGGGGAACAGTACAACACAGCTGCTAGGGTACGTCGGAGACAGCAAATTGTTGACAAATTTTTAATATAAGAATCACTGAAATCACCATGGTAAATATGTAAATAAACACTTCACATATACCAACCAATCCTGCTTTGGTCTACTCCATCTCCACTACATATACTATAGGAATGTGAGTCTTACCTTTGGGAGTATGCAACAGTTACTAATATGGTATGTGATGTTGTGACGTCATATGTGATGTGTAACATTTTACTGCCACCATCACACACATCACTTACAGTCTGATCACTGATATGTGACAACTGAAGGACACAATCCATGGACCACAACAGATCTTGTACATTCACGTTGCTAACTCCCTTATCAATAGCTCATCACACCCAACTACATCATGTCCCAATAGGATGTATGCAAGGGGCCCACACCTGAGGTTGGGGATGTTGAAAAATAGAAATTAAGTCATTACGGAAGTGAACACTGTCACAACTCAGTGTATGAGTGACAATGGCTGCATGGAACATGTGTGACGAGGCAGGGACATCATTGGTAACTATGGTCATCATGACTTCCCCTGGGATATTAACGAAAGGAAGAAGTTGAGCCTGCACAGTCTTTCCATGGTAATCTGTCCTGCCACTGCCATGGGGCACAACCTTGACACAAGGTAAACATGACCTCACTAATTGCACAGGCACGTCTGTGGTATGCATGTTAGTATGGATGAGAACAGATGAAGCTAGGGCTGCAGGTCCACCATACAAAAAGCAACAACCATTGGTAAATGCAATGAGTGAAATCCAAAATTTGTGATCCTACCATATTCTGTGTGGAATGTAGGCAGAGTGTGTTACACACACTATGTACCAAAGATGTACACAGTTCAGGTAAATTTGCTATCTTCACACAGCTCTCTATAAACTCTAAACCCAAATACAGAGGCAGATGTTGAGTCACAATTCCTAGGTAGCAATAGTTTGCCCATCATCAACAATGCCTGACCTGTGTATGCAGCTTCAAATAGTATGCTCTGTATGACAACATCACACATCACATACCAATACACAATATACAATCAAATATCAGAAGTATTGAACTGTACTGAATGCCAAACATATGTGGATACACTGTTGTCACATATGCATATATATGCACAACGTGCAAACATTTGCATGCTGGTGACTCTGTAACACACACATTGGTGGGACAGACCAATCACACTCTTACCACATTGTTGCATGGACTACCACATGTGGCCATACCCAACATGTCACACTGAAGCACAGCCCATGTCACATGTATGTTGAGTCAGAGTGCAGCTACGGACAATGCAAAAAAACATGCAATCAGGAAATGAGTCAAACAATTTGAGGCAAATGAGTCTAAAACATCTGCAAACGCAAAGAAAATGATACATGGGCCCTCAGCCTGAATTGTACCTTCACACTCCTCTTAATGCAGCCTTCTGTGAAATCGACGCATAACCGTCATGCGTCAATGTAAACAACGCATGTGCATTATATGTCTAAAAAAAAAACCTATGCAAATGTCAAATGCCTCAAATTAAAACATGCATAACTGAAAAACGTGACACACGGGGACAGGAAATGATGTAATAGGAAATCCTGTATACAAGCATGGCACAGTGGGTGTAGTTTGATTTTCTTTTTACAGTCTGTGCCTTTGTGACTGTGTGGTTATGTTTTGGAGCTAGTGGTTGAGTCTTGGTTGTGTTTTGAAGTTTGTGGTGTCCCTCCTGTCATGACTTGAGTGCATTGTGTCCCAGTAGTTGTGGTTTTGTACAGTTTTTGTCTAGATTTGTATTTGTACTGTGGGGTGTCTGTCCAGGGTTAGTCATTTGGGATAGTTGGAATAAGTTAGTGGGGTTAAGTTTCCATTTATTTTTCATTCTTAGTATTTGGGGTCAACTCGGACCATTATTCAACATGTCTGGAAGGGGAGGATGACCAGAATGTCAGAAGATGAGCTTGGTGGATTTGTGTGGCTGGTATCCCACTACCTGCCAGTGATGCTTGAGATGGGTGGTCGGGTGATCCTCGGATACTGGACCGAGGCCAGGTGGCTGCAGTGGGGCAAGGTGCTCCACCACCTGAAGCGCATTTACAGGATCGGAAGGAATGAGCACCAGCTAAAGCATTGCTGGGCAGATCTGGTGGCCAAAGAGCAGGATCTGCTTGGGATCGAGATCGGCAGACCTGTTGGTAAGTCTCCCATTGGCATAATATTGACTGTTCAGTGCTCTTGAATGACAGTAGCAGATGAGTTGGAGTCCTGCATGCAATGCTTGTGGACAGGTTGTATGCAACCAGAATGAAGAGTATCTGAGCCAATCTAGGCCTGGAGTTCACATGTCCAACAACGATACTAATTCGGGCCAGATGTCTGAGTCCTGCACAACCATCACAAAGGCACACATTTCAGAGCCCATAGTGTCACCTGTGCCCCAGCATAGTGTCATGTATGAAACGCCAAGGCTCTGCCAGCCTGCCATATTTTCACTGGGTTGTGTCAACAAAGTGCCCCAATGCATGCATAGCGCAACTTTGTCAACATTTCACACACATGACCCCTACCATTTTGTTAGCTAAGGGGGTTTACCCGCCTTTGGGGGCAATGAATATGAGTCATTTGATACCATTAGACAACTTTGTAACATCAGTCATGAATTAATCAATGCATGATAATTGTAGACTTACAATTGAGACATATTTCTATCACAAAGCGCCTCTGGGTGCCTTGCAGGACAAGCTTGAGTACCTGAGTTATGTCTTGCAAAGCGCCAGGGTAGTGTCATGTTTTTACACAACTCCCCCTTATAACATGTTGTGCCGTCTTCTATGGATGGCCCACACATGTTGGTGTTAGGTGTGTGCTAAGGGGCACACATCATGTGGGGCAGCAACAGGGGCCGGAATAATGAGAGGGTAGCGCCGCCGGTGCATCATTGTGTGATGCATTAGCAAAACAAATTAAACCTCAAACACATACTTTGTAAATTAGAGTTGCTTATGCGTTGGTAAATGACGCAAAGGCGGTGCTTACTTTTTATTATTCGAGTCCCAGGTGCTGCCCCAGTGTTGTCCTATTGGCCCCTTTGTGTCACTGGGCAAGGCAATGTAAGGAAGACTGAACATGTTTTAGAAAGAGACTACTGGCAGTTTCATGTTTCAGTTCATGTTCTGTCACTGACTGCCTCTACCGCCCCCATACCACACACATGTGAAAAGTCTGTTCCACTAGCCTACAGCTCCTCACTGACAGTATGAGGCTGCACTTCTCCAGGTGCATCTCTGACACATCACTCACTAACCTGCAACTCCAGACGCATCCTCTGACCACAGAGCAAGTGTGTCTGTGTTGAACGCTTTGTCTATGCCCATGTATTTCTCCCTCACTGGATTGACCGTAGTGTACAATGGCAACTGTGGCAGGCCAACCAGTATTTGCAATACATACATGTCACAATGCAGTCAATGTGCAGGTAGACAAAGCAACTGCACACAGCCTAGGCAATTCCTTAAGTGGGTCTGTCTTGTGATGGCACACACATTTAACTCTGTTCATTGCAGGGTGTGTAATGCAAATCCCCAACAGCTTGCAATACCTCCACAATCTCAGGGTAGTAGCGTGTCTGTGAGCTATGATGATGACATAGTTGTTTCCTACTTCTGTGGTAGGCAGAAATGTCATGGGTGTGACAATGATGCTGCCACTGCTTCAACCATAACATGGCCCTCAGATGGAAAATACACGATCAAACAGTCCAATTTGGCAATGGAGGTGTCGTGCCCACAGACAGCTGCATGACAATGCCACATATGGATGTTGCAGGGTGTAGCACTACATGAGTCTCTGGCCCAGTGCTACTGTTCAGATGTGTGGCTCTAACTCACCTGAGTGTCTGTATCATTGTGTGATTGTAGTGGTGCGTCTGTTGCACTGTTTTCCACTAGGATAACTAGCTTACTCCTTTCAACTAGTTCACACTGAAATTTGTTGTCCACTCACAGTGACTATGATTAGACACTAAGCATGGTTTACCATTCATGTCTTACAGGTGGACCAGCCCCCTACACGATTGGCGAAGTGGTGCGATTTGAAGACCCAGATGTATCTAGTAAGTGTGATAATGTGTGTCCCGTGAAGTAATCCAGGGTTTGGTGTGAGTGAGTCATGTGTGTTGAATTCAATGCCAGATGTTATAAGCTGTTCAATGATCAGATATCAAAGTAGGCTGGATGGTGATATTATGGCTCATTTAAAAGATCCCCAAGCACCGCCAGAGGGTCACATCTTGTGAGACTCTTGGTGTACAATGGCCAGCATCATGTACACAAGGTGGTGACAAGGCACATGTAGGGCCATATGTGAGTAAGAATGACAGAGTGCAATGCTGTGAGAAAATTGGCAGTGGTGCACTCCATCATTCTCACAACACAGAGATGCATCATATTGAACCCAATTTAGTACATCCCTGTATTGTCATGAAGATGGAGGACTGGGCTGGCAATTTTCCCCCGCATGGCGCTCCGTCTTTTGCACTCCATGTTACCCTTATGTGGAATGTAATTGGCTTGCATGCAGGTCAAGGACAAACGTGCTGGCATGGAAATGGGTGTGAAAGGAATAGTAGTGGCAGATCTGGTATTGATGGGTGTCTTCACCTGGACACATGAATGTAGATGAGATAGACCTATGGATACCAGCTTCCTAGTTGTCAGCCCGCCTAACATATGGTCCACTCCTTGACTCCATGTGTGAATGGGCAGGCCTTGGTGGATGACCAGGACATTCGAGATGATGGATTGCATGGCCATCCCCCCTTAAGCCCGGGGGGGGGAGGAATACCACATTTGTAGGTAGATGTGATGCTTACAGTGTAGGTAAGAGTCATATTGATCAGGCTTGCATGTGTGCCTATTAGCTCTGACCCCTTATGGTTACCAACAGCAACCCATCCTCCAAATGTCCAAATGGCATGTCCAAGTTACTGGTGATGTATGATTGGAAATAGACACAGATGATGAGCTAGTTTGGATTTGATCTATGTAAAGTTAGCGCTGCCTTTGCTTTATTATTTTTTATGCAAAAGAGGTGCACACTTTTAAAAGTTTGGTTCATTTTCTAGGTTTGCGTCACTTTAGCATCAAAAATATGATCCTAAGGCAGCGTTGAGGTTACATTTATCAGGGTCATTGTCTTTTCTGGAATGTGAGTTGGAGTGCATGTGCAATTAGGTGTAGCAGTGTAAGCTACTAATATGTACAGACTGCACACAATGCTGACACTGATGGTTGCCTGTCTCCATTTAACAGCTGCCAACATGACCAAGCATGAGCAGCATACGTTTCAGAAGAGGGCAGTGAGGTACCGCCATATCCTGACAGTGGAGTCTGGGTTCAGACGAATGGCTCGCCGCTACCGTGCAGAGAAGGCAACATTTCCACAAGGGGTCCCCACCCTGCCTAAGAAGGATCAGCAGACTCCTAGCTCCTCAGCAGTGCAGAGGGGAACTGCTGGCACCACACCCAGAACATTGGCTGCAACTGTATCAACATCAGTGCAACAGCCCACATGACCTGTTGCCATGGACACAAAATTGCTGCAGGGTCTGCAGAGGGACGTATCCCTCATACTAAAACGTTTGGACAGCCTGGAGGAAGAGGTGGCCACTTACACCAAGATGTTGAAATACATTTTTTTTTAAACCTAACAAAGGCAAAACTTTGACTTTCCTATGATCTGCCACCTCCAAGTTCTGTCCCCTCCCTTCTGATTTTCTAATATATTTTATTGTGGGTTTTAGGGGGTTAGTGTTAGGTTACTGTAGGTATGTAGATTGGATAGGATAAGTGGATTTGGGTTTATTATTTATGTGTTAATTGGTGGGTGGGGGGTCATATTTGTTTAGAATTAGTTAGAATACGTTAGTTTAGGATAGGTTTTATTATTTTTTAGGTTAGTTGATATTTTAATAAACATGTTTGCGTACTCCTATACATTTTATGTTATATGCTTGTGTCTCAGGGTCTTTCCATGAGTGCACAGGGCAAATGTTGTGTTGGCCTAGGGATTCCGTCCTGCGTCCGAATACCTCTCGACATGTGCAAACCCTATTGACAACTCAGCTGTCAAATTGGCAAACGCAACACATCTACTTGTCCATGCATCTGCCTTCCAGTGTACCCACAACTCAGGGTGACTATGTTTACTTTGTATTGGACAGGTAGGTGTGGTACTTTAGCTGTCAGTGTTGGGGTCCTGAATAGGAATGTTGGGAACTGTGGTTCATCTGACAGCAACCTAAATTGGAACTCTATCCTGCAAAACTGACCGGTGGCAATCACTAATGAGGTTAGGTACCTCTGTATCACACCAATGTTTTCCACTGGTACTCCCAGCTGACGATATTGCCCTAGAACTGTCTTACAGCCATTCCTGCCATATGTAGTGAGTGAAGCATACATGTGTTCTTCATTTGTGACATACTCAGTGAATTGGTTGTAGGGGATGAGACCAGCATTACCATTTGTCATGTGAGGGACCGTTTGTGTAGGTATGTGCCCCCACAGTCCTGCACTCTTGTACTGATATTCTGAAACTAATGGCATGGTTACACATCACAATTTCTAAGTATAGTAGATGGATCACAATACACAAAGACATGCTGTTTGTGTAGGAGGTGTTTATATACAAGTGTCGTAGTGCAATATTTACAATATTCAAGTCAGTGACCCCATTTGTGAAATCCATACAATCGTGACACAACACAAGTCTAGGGTTGAGGGACATGTCATGGGACATGCTTGGGTGAAGTGTCGTTAAGTGCGGAGGAACAAGAATTGCCAATTGAGACAATGACAGTCCATAGCAGACAGGTCAACAGTGTGTGAGTGAAGAGTGTACATATCCAACTCTGCTAACACTGGCATGATCTCAAGCACAGGGCAAATGAGAACACTGCTGATGTGGCATGGGATGGTGCTACCGGGAACTCTTATGAGTGAAGATGATCTGTTCCACATCTTCATCCTCCGATGTGTGTGGTGTCTACTTTGCCCTTGATGATGGAGGTGGGGAAGTAGAGGGGGCCTAACACACTTTAGTGGTTGAAGATGTGGAATCCCAATCCCTGGCAGCTGCCATTTGTGGAACAGCACATGGCATCACTGCAGCAAGGAGGAGCTGCTGATTTTTCAGGATAGCAGCAACCTCCCAGTGGTAAGCAGCCATGTCTGCCCTAAGGGAAGCCACTTCGAGGCCACTTTCTGGTGCATGGAGTCCAGCTTGTTCTCAATCATGCTGCTGCCAGTTTGGGAGGGCAGTTGTTGTGGCCTCTCCCTCATGGCAGCAGCTATATCCCTCAGACACTGCTAGACTCCATGCAGTGGGGAGTGTGTGCCTCATTTGGCTGCAGTATGTTCATTGACCGTAACTAGGCATGTGCGCATTCCCTCTAGGCTGGCTGCCACAGTCTTCATCCCCACCCACACCTGCTTGTCCATCTACCCCTGGACTCCTACCACTGTCCTTTCAAAGCTGTTCCCTGGGTCCTCTGAGTCCTCAGCTGTGTCAGTGCTGGAAGGTTGTACTATTGGGTGTTGGGTGGGGCATCTGGAATGGCTGCTACATCATTTGTCCTCCTTGTGACTGTAGGTGGTGTTTGGAGAGATACCAGGACTTCTTGGAGGGTCTCTTGGCTGATGATTGTCAGCTGCTCAACCAGGTCATCGGGGTACTCCAGGACAGGCAGGTCAGCAGGAGAACCGTCATCCTCTTCAATGAGATGTTGTAAAATCAATCTTTCTGTGTTGTGGCAGTTGACATGCCGTCACTGACTTGCTATTGGAGGCTCATTGTCATCTTACTTTCCAAACATTGTTCCTGTACATCATGGTTGCAGTCTATCAGCCCTTTGCCCCACCTGAGCGTCACATGAGGGGAAGCTCAGGTGGCACAATTGGCTGTGTCACATCTACTAGGTGTGATGCAAATCATTTTGGTGGCTTGACACCATCTTGTTATTGTCGACTCTCCCTGTGCATCCATTTGCATGGCAGGGCGTTGCAATGGGTGTTACAGTGGTCAAGCCATGACCATTGCAAGATGCCATGTCTTACATTTTTCACAATCACCCAGGCGGTACTGAAACCTTACACCACCCCAGGAATGGCATTGCCAGACACTATGCTGTTGTTTCCTTTGATAGCTCCTCATGTTGATGTATGTGTATATGTGCTACATTGCACAGCACACATAGACCTAGCAGATTTCCATGTCATCTTCTGTCTGTGCTGGAAGGTGCTCCTTCCTACACAATTATGAGCTCCCCATCAATGCAGCCATCCTTGCACTATGATGCAAGAGATGCAGCATTGTGGCAGTGCAGCTAAATTGAGACAGGCATAGGGGTGGACCCAGGGATGGCCAGCATGGGTATCATTTGTTGTTGTGTACATCATTCTACATGACAGTACCTGATGGTAAATTAGTTTATGGACATAGCCAGTTAACTGGAGTTGAACTTAGGTCAGGGCCCAGAGCTAGTTTGGTGGTTTTTGCAGGTAGTCATACTGGTGCATACATGGACCCTCATTACAAGTCTGGCAGTCCTATGACCACCTGACTGCCATTGCCTATATGACCACCCCAACAGCTCAGGTGGTAGTGGCACATGTTGTCCATAGGGAACGCCCCATGGGCCAATGGCCTGGCACTGGCAGGTTTTCGGCAGCTTACAGACTGGCAATGCCACCTGTCATGTGACACCAGACCAGCACTACAATCAGCGCTACCCTCCAGGTATGTTCCCGCTTTTCCACCATCTTTTGCATGGCAGTGAAACCCCCATGCAAAGGTCGGTGGTGATGTAGAGTGGTGTGCTCCTGGGTGCCCCTGCACAGTCTATGCACCTGGCATGGGCAGTGCAGGGGGAAGTATGCCCTGCCCCTTTGCTTTTTCCACTGCCTGATTTGTATGGCTGAGAGCAGTGTGTCCTGTCACACCCAATGCACCCAAGACTGGCACTGACTCCATTTGATCCATCAACAATGTTGTGGTAAGTGCCCCACGGAGCTACCATTAGCAGACAGATTCCCACCCACCAGCCCAACGTGTGACTCATACTGCCAACCTCAAAGGGTACACTGCACCGGCAGTCTTACCAGCACCTGACTTGCCCATGCACCATCCCAGCCCATCAGCGTGAAATTGGACACCATTATATTCACAGTCATACACCATGTGTTGTATGTATGTGGTTATTTCCCCATTCCAATGTGTCACACATGGTTGTGTCAGAGTAGTTGTGGGCTCAGCCTGTATTTGTTGTGACCTATGGTTTGCAATCTGTAGTACATATTTATTGTAATGGCACAGGTCTGATCAGCATCAAAATGTGTAGCTCCACACTATACCAGTTTAGTTGCTCTGAGTAGAGGCATGTTTCCAGTGATATAAGACCACCATGCTATTCCCCCAGCACCTGCCCAGATTACTTTTCCCTGCACCCAGAGGGGAAGCCTTACTGTATAACGGAGTGGTGGCTGCCTTATGTGGATGTTTTCTTAATGTGTGGGGTGCTGGTGCTACCGGCACATGTCTGGGTACTGTTGGGAAAGGTTGCAATGAATTGTGTGCTCTAAGATGCAGCACACATGTTTTGGCAATGAGACAAGGCAATTGCAAGGTGTTACTGCAAGGAACACCACCATGACGCAACCCCAGGAATGGTATTGACTGACCTCCTAGTCTCTGATGTCTTGATCGTGTTGGTAGGGTTTGTTTGACTATATGCAAGAGATGTTGTGATGACACAACCAGAGGCACAGTCATTAGACATGCCTTCAATCCTATGTGCTGCATATGTACATGTAGGTGTTTAGCCCTGGTGATTGACATATGTCCAGGTTGTGTATGTGTTGTGGTGCATGGCACTACGAAGGCGCATTAGCATGTGTTGCTTATGTTTGAATGGTGCAACTTGCTTCATGTGCAATGTGTCCCTCTTCGCTCCTTTGACATGCATAGAGTGTGTCCTATGTGCCTCCCCATTCTTGCATTTGACAATTTAGCATTAAGTTCCCCCATGCAACTTACCCTGCATTTGTGGTGTTTTCTGGTAGTCTGCGGTGTCCTGTCCTGCGATTCCAGTGACCAGTTCCCCGGGATGCCCTACAACCATCTCCTCCATCTCTTCCAGGGCCTGTTGTGGTGATGGACTACCACATCTAGTTTGCAGTGCTGTCTTCCTGTTCCTTGCCATTTTCTCCTTTGTCCTTCGCTTGCAATCATGCCAGCGTTTCTTGCACTCAGTTATGGTTCTCCTCACCTCTGCCACACTGTTGATCTTGTCAACTATCTGCTGCCAGATTGCCTCTCTCCTGCCAATTGGCAATTTGGAGGTGATGAAGAGTTGATGTTTGTGCTCTGTCACCTCTTCACAAGCTCTTCTTTCATGCCCCTCTGCACTAAAACAACACTTTCTCTTTTTCTTCTTCCTCCCCTGGGACTTGTCTGTGTCCTCCTGGCTTGTTCTGGTTGAATGTGAGTTTTTAGCGCCATCTTGCGTCATGTTATAAATCTGACGCCCAGACAGTGCTAAAAAACTGTGTTAGCCAGCGCTAAGCCGGGCCTTAGATTTACCCATGTGTAAATTTACATTTGCGACTAGGGCCCACAGTTTTGAAGCAAACAGAATCAGAAGGACATTGCATTTAACAAATGTTTGTAACATTGTGGCATTATGTTTTGGGATTATCCTTAATGCGTAGCATTCTATGTTTTGGATATCGAGCAGTGAAACTTCTTCACATAATTTGTGATTTTGGTTTTACAACTTCACAAGCTTTTAAAAGTTACAAATGTTGTCCTTTTTGAAAAACAAGTGGCCAGAAAAATCTGCCCCTTTATAATTATTATCAAAAACGCAGCAAAACCTAACTTAACATGATATTGTTATTGGCCATCTTCATTCAAAACTATTTTAGAGACAGGCGATGATTTGTCAAATTTTAAAAGCAAAAATAAATTAGCACACATTCACCTATCATTCTAAACCAAACAATTTTCAAATGTTGCTTGGATTTATTATTAGTCTGGCATTAGTGTAAAATGTCATTAACATAGCAATGTTGTATAGCTTCACCTTAGTATATACACTTTAACGGAGGGCCGACCTCTTGTAGGATAACAAACTCTACACATTTCACAAACAGTAAGGGGCATATTTATACTCTCTGGTTGCGCCGGAATTGAGTCGTTTTTTTTTACGCAAATCCGACGCAAAACTAACTCCATATTTATACTTTGGCGTTAGACCCGTCTAGTGCCAAAGATCTTGGAGTTTGCGTCATTTTTTAGCGTGGACACCTTCCTTGCGTTAATGATATGCTAGGTAGGCGTTCCCGTCTAAAAAATGACTCAGAGGCATGTGCGCCGTATTTATACTCCCGGGCAAAAATGACGCCCGGGAGTGGGCGGGTCAAAAAAAATGACGTCCAGCCGCTTTAGCGTCATTTTTTAGCGCCTGGTCAGGGCAGGCGTTAAGGGACCTGTGGGCTCGGAAGGAGCCCAGAGGTGCCCTCCCATGCCCCCAGGGACACCCCCTGCCACCCTTGCCCACCCCAGGAGGACGCCCAAGGATGGAGGGACCCATCCCAGGGAACTTAGGGTAAGTTCAGGTAAGTTTTTTTTTTTTTTTTTGTGGCATAGGGGGGCCTGATTTGTGCCCCCCTACATGCCACTATGCCCAATGACCATGCCCAGAGGACAGAAGTCCCCTGGGCATGGCCATTGGGCAAGGGGGCATGACTCCTGTCTTTGCTAAGACAGGAGTCATGTCAATGGAGGGTGGGAGTAAAAAAAAAAAATGGTGCAAATCGGGTTGAGGCAGATTTTTTGCCTCAGACCGACTTGCCCCATTCTTTGACGCCCAAGCTCCATTTTCCCCTACGCCGGCGCTGCCTGGTGTGGGTCATTTTTTTTGACGCACACCAGTCAGCTCCGCCGGCTAACGTCATTCCATAAATAAGGCGCCCACATGGCGCTTTGGAATGGCGTTAAATGTTTTGACGCACAACTGCGTTGGCGCAGTTGTGCGCCAAAATGTATAAATACGGCCCTTAGTTCCAGAAAATTGTAAAGGTGTCTGCAAATACCTGTGGCAGTGCTGATAACGACATTATAGGCTTCAAGAAGCAGGATGTAAGTTCTTGTTAACCTTACCTTAATATATATTAAATCTGTCAGAGAGAGGTTTGAGTATTGATGTGACCTCTACTGAGTTCCCACACTGCTCAAACAGGAAATCATTCAGAAGCAAACAGGTTTTAAATAACATAAGTTTGGCTCAAATTTGAGTGGTAGCTTGGCTTGAACAACAATAATATATGTAACATGTTTAACAATCTAACCAGCTAATAGTACAGTAACAAAGACTTACAATGATCAGAAGCTTAAAAAAAGGGGAATATTTTCATGAGAAAAGTGTCACAAACTATTGATACAAAGGGAGTAAAGGGGTTTTCCTCTTCAAATATTTTACCCCTACACATAGAAATAAAACATGGTTTCTCATTAACATTCAGAGGAGTGACCTAGAGACTGTGTCCAAAGATGGCAGAAGGCTAGTTGGCTACTTGTTGTGGAAGCAGTGTTAGACAGAGGCATCCAGTCCTAAAATGTCCAAGCAGAAAAAACTGTCTAACAAGACTGCTTTAAAAATGCCAGTGGCCAGCCTAGAGGTGCCAGATGTCCTTGGTGAAAGCACCCTTCTTGACTTCCTGGAGGTCCAGATACTTCTATTGGACAAAAGTACAGGCAATATACAGCTGAAGTTCCAAAACTTTAGCTTGACTTTGTGCAAGGCATTATCAACAAGAATTTGTGTGCCATAAAAAGCGCCAAGAAAGATATGTTCTCTTGATTGAATATGGTCCATAAGCATTTACAAGTATGAAGGACTCATCCTACAAGATGAAGAAAAATCAACAATTGAAAATATTTCACAATGATTTTCTTCAGAGAAACCTGTAGGCATGTCTCATTGACCTATTTTCTCACATTGTGAGTACTCCCGTCCCCGAAGCCCAGCCCACAAAGGTCTGTTAGGCACTTTTAACTGCAAATTCTTTGCATTGGTCACAAAATCTCTCTGTTTGACTGCTTTCTTCACATCCTAGCCCTCGAGCCACAAGGAACTCATTTGCCATAGCAGGATCAAGTAGCCCACAAAAGACCACCCACAATTTCAGTGCTACCATTAAGTGTGTTTAGACCACATACTAGCAGCTCCCTCTGCATTATTAGCACATTGTATAACAGAATAGTTGGAGGTACAAGGTCCCTATAAGGTCAAGTGGTTTATTCCCAGCAGATTTAGCTCTCACTATTGCTGAAGATCAGGTTATGAAGTTGACTCATTACAATGTTGTAATATTTCTTCTCTAGCATGAGAATTCAAGCCAAAAGTTTGGGAAGCACTGCATGTATTTCCTCTAGAAGAGCAGTAAGTATCAGGGTTGTTCTTATCTTCCTGGGAGAACCAACACACAGGCTCCCAACAGTACGCTGGAGACGGAGTTCATTGGGAAGCCCATATCCATTAAATAATCATGGAAAATAGGCTTGTTTATTGTTTCTTGGAAGAAGTAAGTCAAAGCAGAACAACCCTTTCACTTTAATGTCCTGTTGAGCCTATAAACTCTGTAACTGACAGATCACACAGCAGCTTTACAAGCATATGCTAAGTAGGCTTATTATCATTCCAGGGGATACAATTATCCATGTAATTTATCTCTTAACCCGTTCGCTGCCAGGCCTTCTCCCCTCCTGTGCTGAGCCTTTTTTTGGCTATTTGGGGCAGTTCTCGCTTAGGCCCTCATAAAATGTTGTTCACATAAGCTACCCACGCCAAATTTCATCCTTTTTTTTCAACATCCTAGGGATTCTAGAGGTACCCAGACTTTGTGGTTCCCTTGAAGGAGACCAAGAAATTAGCCAAAATACAGCAAAAGTTTCGTTTTTTACAAAACAAAATTGGGAAAAAAGGGCTGCAGAAGGCAGCTCGTGGTTTTTTCCCTGAGAATGGCATCAACAAAGGGTTTGCAGTCGTAAGATCACCATCTTCCCAGCTTTCAGGAACAGGCAGACGTGAATTAGAAAAAAACATTTTTCAACACAATTTCGACATTTTACCTGGACATACCTCATTTTTACTATTTTTTGTGCTTTCAGCCTCCTTCCAGTTGGTGGCCGAAATGGGTTAGAAACCAATGCTGGATCCCAGAAAGCTAAACATTTCTGAAAAGTAGACAACATTCTTAATTCAGCAAGTGGTCATTTGTGTAGATCCTACAAGGGTTCCCTACAGAAAATAACAGCTGAAATAAAAAAATGTTGAAATTGAGGTGAAAAAAAACAGCAATTTTCCTCCACGTTTTACTCTGTAACTTTTTCCTGTGATGTCAGATTTTTTCAACCAATATACTGTTCCATCGGCTGGACTCCTCAGGTTGCAGGGATATATAGGGCTTGTAGGTTCATCAAGAACCCTAGGTACCCAGAGCCAATAAATGAGCTGCACCTTGCAATGGGTTTTCATTCTATACCGGCTATACAGCAATTCATTTGCTGAAATATAAAAAAGTGAAAAATAGGTATCAAGAAAACCTTTGCATTTTCAAAATGGCCATGCGATAAGGTGTTGAGAAGCAATGGTTATTTGCACATCTCTGAATTTCAGGGTGCCCATACTAGCATGTGAATTACAGAGCATTTCTCAAATAGACGTCTTTTTTTACACACTGTCTTACATTTGGAAGGAAAAAATGTGGAGAAAGACAAGGGTCAATAACACTTGTTTTGCTATTTCTGTGTTCCTCTATGTCCCCCGATAAAAATGGTACATCACTTGCGTGGGTAGGCATAGCGCCCACGAACGGAAATGCCCCAAAACACAACGTAGACACATCACATTTTCACAAAGATTAGAGCTGTTTTTTACAAAGTGCCTATCTGTCGATTTTGGCCTGTAGCTCAGCCGGCACCTAGGAAGCACAGTTTTGAAAACTAGATACCTAGGGGAATCCAAGATGGGGTGACTTGTGGGGCTCTGACCAGGTTCTGTTACCCAGAATCCTTTGCAAACCTCACAATTTGGCCAAAAACACTTTTTCTTCTCATTTCGGTGACAGAAAGTTCTGAAATCAGAGAGGAACCACAAATTTCCTTCCACCCAGCGTTCCCCCAAGTCTGCCGATAAAAACAGTACCTCACTTTTGTGGGTCGGCCTACTGCCCGCGAAAACAAATGCCCCAAAACACTATCTGGACACACCAAAATTATCAAAAACAAAACTCCCTTTTTTTGCGGGGTGAACCTGCGTTTTTGGTCCTGGGCTCAGCAGCCATCTAGGGAAACCTACCAACCCCAGACATTTCTGAAAACTAGACACCCGATGGAGTCCATGGAGGTGTGACTTGCGTGGATCCCCCAATGTTTTCTTACCCGTAATCCTCAGCAAACCTCAAATGTAGCTAAAAAATCAAATTTTTCCAACATTTCTGTGTGGGATTACTGCACTGGGACAATTTCATACCACTCAACGTTCCCCTCAGTCTCCCAGTAAAAATGATACCTCATTTGTGTAGGTGGGCCAAGTGCTTGTGAAAGGGAAGAGCCAAAAACATGTTGATATTGAGGGGGCACCAAAGGGGGCCCAAAAGGGCAGTTTGCAAAAAAAACATTTTTAGGCTGACAAGTGCAGCAGAAGTTTTATCGGTATAGATGAGACAGTGCTGGGGGGGTAGGAATTTTGTGGATTCCTGCAGATTCCAGAAGGTTCCATCATAAAAACGTGGGGAAAATGTGTGATTTCCAGCCAAGTTGGAGGTTTGCAGGGCATTGTGGGTACGAAAATGATGCGGGGTGCATGTGAAACACACCACCCTGGAATCACCCAGATGTTTAGTTTTCAGATGTGTCTATGGACTTTGGGATGCTGCCATGTAGAAAAATCCACAAGACCTAAAGTGTAGCCCTCACCATTCCAAGTGGGACGATTTTGAGAGTTAGCCAAGCTCTCATGGGCCAAATGTAAAACCAAAACCCAAAATAATCAAATGTCTTCTTGCTTGCTGTGGGATAAGATGTTTTGGAGTGTGGGGAGAGATGAAAGACTGTTACTCCCTTCAGTTGGGGTGGGGGCATAACCAGGCCCATACTGGTTGGTAGCCACCACCCCAATATATATATATATATTTTTCACTCCCTGGCATCTAGTAGACTTTCTGCCCCCCGGGGTCTGGATCAGGGGTAATTGCCCCATCTGCCTACTGGTGGGCAGAACAACGTTGGCCCCATTTATTAGGGGTGGGGGTATGGCCATACCCCCACCCTCTTATTTTGAAAAAAAAAACTTCCCTGGTCTCTGGTGGGCGTTCTGCCCCCTCTTGGGGGCAGATGGGCCTTCCCAAAATAGGCCCATCTGCCCGCAAGGAGGGCAGATATGGCCAACAGTAATGGGCCCCCATAGGGAGTGACCCTTACCCGAGGGGCTGCCCCCCCCTAAAGAAAACACATGCATACAAACACACCAATCTCTGGTGCCTAAGTGGTTTCTGCCACCCTTGGGGGCAGATTGGCCTAACAAAAATTGGCTGATCTGCCCCCAAAGGGGGCAGAAATGGTCTAAATACAATTTGCCCCTCAGGGGAGGGACCCTTGCCTAAGGGGTCGCTCCCCACCTCTAAAAAACAAACAAACAAACAAACAAAAAACCCTTAAAAAAATGTTCCCTGGCACCAAGACGTTTCTGCCCCCCCCCCCGGCAGATCGGACTGATAACAATAGGGGCAGAAATGGCCTAAAATAAACAAACACAAAAAAAAACATTATCCCAGGCTCCTAGAGGTTTCTGCCCCCACTTGGGGACAGATTGACCTAACAAAAATAGGCCTAAAATAAATTTGCCCCTCCCCCGGGTAGCGACCCTTGCCTAAGGGGTCGCTCCCCATCTTTAAAAAAAAAACAAAAAAACAATAGGCCGGTCTGCCCCCTGTGGGGCAGAAATGGGCCAAAATAAATTTGGTCGCTCCCCTTACGTGAAATTTGTGTTAAAAAAAAACCACCCTGGTGTCTAGTGGGTTCTGCCCCCCTTGGGGGCAGATTGGCCTCATAAAAATGGCAATTTTTGCTAGGAGGATCATTGCCCAATATTCTGAGATTTTTCTTCTTTTCTCCCTTCTTTAGGATTCTTCCTGAAGTTTATCAGTTGCCTTTAATTCTAGCTGTAATTGTGTTTGGTAGTTCTATTGTGTGATTGTTTCTCTCTGTCTGTTCACTCTTATGACTTTGACCTTGTGTTTCTGGAGGTTTTTTTATGCCCCTGGACTTTTCCCTCCATTCACATAACTTCTTTTAGGAACACTCTTCGGTTCACTGTAATCTTCAACACTGACAATAACGGCTACTGAAAGGGATCACTTGTATCTTGGAACTAAGAAAGCCAAGATTTAAGAGCAATAAATGCATCCTGCACAAGTCTCATCATAAGGATTTTTTTGGCCCAGGACAAGACATAATTTGGGGTCTTCTGCCGTTAATAACTTGAATTTTATTGCCCATTTTCTACTCAATCAAGGCCTCATTGTGCTAAATCATTTTGAAGATCAAGTTACTTACCTTCGGTAACACTCATCCTGGGGGAGACCCTATCTAACTGCAGATTTTTCATCTTTTGAATATTCCCTATCTATCAGACTGGATCCAGCAACCTTTCAGCCTCTGAGCACCGGTAGGTAGCAAATTGTAGCTCCGAATTGATGCCTTTCCACTCTGGAAACGATGTGTGGGTCCCAGAGAGGTGCCACTGCCGCATCTTGATTTCTATTGCTTTTTAAGGCTGTCTGCTCCCCAAGACGCAGAGCCCCAAGGGAACATTGACTTTGACAAGTGTGCAGATTCCTAGACATGAGATCTTATTAATGGATGGAGCCTGATTGAAAGGGGAGTGTAGGAGGGTCTGTAAGAAATCTTGGGTTAGATAGAGTCTCTACCAGAAATTAGCAGTGCCAAAGGTAAGTAACGTGTTCTTCTGATAGGGACTTCTATCCAGAGATTTCTCACCTTTTAAATAGATACCAGAGAAGTACCTTAGGAAGATTTTCTGACAAATTGCCTCAAACCCAAAAGTCCTGCAGGACTGAGCAGGAGTAATGCCCCTCTCAGTGAACCTGGCTGTCCAGAGAGTAGTGCTTTGTGAACGTATGGAGTACAGCCCACGTAGCTCCCTGGCAGCTGTCCGCGACAGGACCTTCACTTGTCAACACGATGGCAGCAGCTTTGGCCTTGGTCAAATTAGCTCACAGTCCTTTTGGTGGCTGCGTTTTGGCCAGTGTGGAGCAGATCTTGATGCGGAGAATGATCCAGTGGAGATGGTCAATTTCTGCATGGCCTTGACTTTTTGCTCCAGCAAACCCCACAAACAGCAGATCGTCTACCAAGTGTTGTTGGTACAATCAATGTAAAAGCTCAGTGCTCTTTTGGGGTCCAAACGATTGAGTCTCTCCTCCTCCTAAGGAGGGTGATGATTTAACTGATGGTGAAAGGAGTCATAAATTTCAGAAAAATGGATGGTCAAATCTGCAGCGCTAGGTTATCTGAGAAGAAGGTTGTGTATGGTGGAGTACCACAGAGAGACTGAGGCTCACTCACTCACCACACTTTGGTGGTGGTGACGAAGAACCCAGTCTTGTGGGTGATAACCTGCAAAAGATTGGTGTGAAGTGGCTCAAAGGGAGTTCACATCAAATATGGGAGGACTGACTGAAGGTCCCATTGTGATATGAGAAAAGGAGAGAGAAGAAACAACTGTTACAGACCGTTCAAAAATGCACCACAACCAGTGAATTAAACAACAAGGGGCTGGTCTGGCCACCTTAAGAAGACGTAAAGAGCCGAAAGGTACCCGTTACCTGTGCCCAAGCAGAGCCATGCCGGTGAGAGACAAAACAAACAACAGGACTTCATAATAACTTGGCCTTGAGAGAATCACTCATGTGTGCCATACCAAAACACAAATTTGTCCTAACAACAGGCGTATACAGTTTTTGTCAGAGGACACCTCATTGCCAAGATAACATCCAACGCTGCTGGAGGAAGGCGAAGGTGTTCAACTGTCAGCACTCAATATCCACTCATGAAGGTGGAGACTTCGAGGTTCGGGGTGCAGAACCCTGCCCTTCAAAAGCAGACTATTCCAGAGGGTCAGCCTGATTGTAGGACAGATGCTCACGCCTAGGTGCCCTGGATATTATACTCCCTGTGCCCAATTTGGGGCCACTAAGATGATGCAGGCCAGGTCAGTCCTGATCTTCACAACTCAAGACAGAGAGGTGTAGGTGAGAAGGCATACAGGAGTCCTGAGTCCCACTCTAGGCAGAATGGTGTATCCCAGTGAGGGACTCCTTGGAAACTCAAACACACAGAATTTTTGACATTTCATTTTCCCAGCGGTGGCGAATAGATCAAGCCAGTCAGGGATGAGACCTCATGCCACTTCTGGATGTCATTGCCACTCATGATCTGCTAAGCGTTCCCAGCTCAGCTTGTCCACCCTGGCATTTAAAGATCCTGCCATGCGGTTCACCACAAGGAAAGTCCCTTGATTGTCCAACGATTGCCGAGTTATGGTTCCTCCTGGCATAGGGCCCAGGACCCCACTCTGTCCTGCTTGTTTCAATACCACATGGTGGAGGTGTTATTCGTAAGCATCTGTACCATGGATGGAAGGAAGGCTTTCAATGTCAAGTGGATGGCACAGAGTTCCAGGAGGTTGATATGTAGCTGGGCCCCTGCAGGAGACCAGAGACCTTTGATCTTCACCTCTCCCAGTAGTCTACCCCAACCCAGAAGGGAATCATCGGTCACCACTGTCTGCTCTGGGTGTGGTATGGAGAGCGTTGAGGTCTAAAATTGGACAATTTGCTTTGGTCCTACTTTGGCACTATGACCTTCTTTTTGCACAGACACCCTCTCAATAGCCCCTTTTGCTAAAAGGGCTTGCACTTAATGCTATAAGATGGACAGGTGGTCCTCTGCCAGTCATTCCGTAGATAGTGGAAAGTGCAGCATAGTGGCAATGAAGCGAAAGCTCTACCCCCTTTCTAACTATCTGCAAGACCCACCCTGCCTTTTGTTATGGTCTGCCAACCCTTTAATATTTGTTGGATCCTGTCTCCAATCAGGTGTCTGTTCTCAACTGAGAGCACTCTAAAGGAACTTTGGATGGGGGGCTGCTTGGAGGCAGTACACTGAGTGGTTCACTGACCTTGACCATGGGAGTTGTGAGCTCCACAGCCTCAAAACTGCAGGACACCTCGATGAGGCTGAATGGGCTGGCCGCATGGGGTACCTCTAATGAAACTGCAAAAGGAACAGTAGGGTGGGGGATGCGGGGAAGATAAGCCCAAGGAGCATGTTGTGATCCTGCTCTCTTTGCACCGCACCAGAGCTAAAGCTGCATTGTACCCAAACCAGCGAGTCACTTCAAAGTGCATGTAGATGAGGACTGATTGGACATAGACTGAAAAACTTGTTGACTGCAGCTATGCATGGCGACGAATGGCGACGCTGGTGCCAGTGGCTCACACAATGGAATCTATTGTATTCATGCCACAACGAATTGTGAACTTGGCTGTGTTTCAACTGTCCTCTGTGGTATGGGTCACAACAGGTCAGCTATCTTCTGGAACACCTGGGAGAACTTGTGCCACCACATCCCAAAGAGCGTGGGAATAGCAGCCCAGCAGGCAACTGGCACTCATGGACCTAAGGGCCAAGATGTTAGAAGAAAATACACACTTCCCAAAGTGTCCAGTTCTTATGACTCTCTATGGGTGGTAGTCAGAAAGGTATTTGGGTTTGTCCAACTGGCAGGGTCCTGCACCCCCACGCTTTCTGGGGAGATCGGTAGTGTAAAAAAATGAAGCGTCGACTGGCACAGGGCAGTGGAGCCTTGCGATTTGTCATCTGGTTGAGGGTCCAGAGCAAGGTTTGACAGGTCCCCTACAAGAGTATCTTTAAGTGCCTCATTGAAGGGTAGGAGGGGAAGTGTCTAGGTCACTGGCTTCTTGAAGGTCAACATTACAATTTTCTTTGTGGTATGGTTGCCCCATCCCAACAACCACATCATAATCGTTGTCCATATCCGTACCACATAAGGAATGCAATGCATGTTTTCCTCATTGTGGTGGTGGTGGTAATTCAAGGGGGTAAGGTTGTGCTTTGATCGAAATCAAGTGCCATCTAAGTCGTAGTGGTGCCGACTTGGAATCGAAGACCACAATAGGCACCTTGTCTGCAGTGTTGAGGGGGTTGGCATCTGCGTTGAGGCTCCAGAAACTGGCATTGTACCTAACGTGGAAGCATGCAGGAGCCAGGGAAGGTCTAGTAGTGGACTTGGTGGGTTAAACTGGCTGAAGACAAGCCTGCCAGCACTATCCCAGATGGAGGGCCTCTCAGCTCTTGGGGGTCCTAAGTGCACCAGAAGGAGTCAGTAAAGTTCAGAATTGTTAGAGCATGGCCTTGCAGAACTCTCTGCCTAGACTCAGAAGGCCCTGGAACTCGGATTGTACTAGGGCAAGTTGCAAAATACGGACCGACTTCGGCAGCGAGGTCAAGAGGCATGGCTATTCCCTTACATCTTCTCAGGAGTGTGTGAGTGGCGGTAAGGGGCAGAGCCTTACATGGATTTTTTGTTTTTTCTTCCACTTACCTGTAGACTTTGAGTGCAATGAAGACCAACCTCAAGATCAACTCCTGCAACTTCTGGAAATGAAATGGGACTGGGACTGACCTTTCCAAGTGATTCGGTCTCACTTTGGAGTCTTCTGGAGCTTGGCAACACAGACTTTTTCCTTGCAGTCTTGTATGGCCTTTGGGTTCATCGACGCACAGTCACTGCAGGCCTTTGAGTTGTGGTCCAACCCAGGCACCACAGGCAAACCTGATGCGGATCTGTCACAAACATTTGTTAGCAACAGTCCTTGATGTAACTGTCTCACAAACTCCCAAGGCTAACCACACCTTGGTATGCCTTGGCATGGCCATTTCCCCTTGAGTGGGATTTACAGATGTGGTGAAATCCGCACTGCGGCAGAAATTTCCACCACTGTAAACACTAGCCATAGGAATACTGCATGCATGACAGCATGTTGGGTGCAATAAGGAGATCACAAAACCATTCATCAATCACTGGCTTTGAATTTACTGCTGCTTCTGCAATCACAATAACCATACATTTAAAATGTCATGTTTATACAACACATTTTCTGTCATTACGGCCCAGATTTATCATACTTTCATGCAGCACAGCAAGCCACCTTGCTGCGCTGCATGAATGGCAAAATGCAGGCATGCCCCATATTTAACATTATAAAGTGCATTCCTGTCCTTTCCTTGCACTGATGCACTTTTAACTGTCTAGCACCAATGCATCATGGTGCAATGGTGCCTGTAGAGCAGGCAGAATTGTTTTTTTCCAGGAATGGGCACCTTCTTGTATCAAAACTATCCACAGGAAGAGACACTTTCCTGCACAAAAACAATCCTTAGAGACATATTTCTCTTTCTATGTGTGCTGCAGAATGCAGCACACATAGAAAGAGAAAAGAACGAGGAGAAATAAAGATAATTCTTCTCACTACGCCTCCCTTGGGTAGGCGTAGCATTTTGATGCATTCCTAGGTCTACCACTAATGGTAAATCTGGGAAAGTGCCAAAATCCACGGGTGGATGTGTGGGGACACCCACGCTTCACCCATGGAATACCTCCCTGGGGCAGAGTAACACAAGGCGGTAATTTGCCACACATGGTAGCCTTGCATGGCTTGATAAATCTGACTTTAGTGTTGCGTCGCCCTTGCGTCCCTCTGTTTACTGCAAGGACCACGCAGCACTGTGATAAATCTGTCCCTACGTATTTATTATAACTGAGCGCCTGCACTCTAAATCTCCTCAAAGAAATCACAGACATTAATAAGACTGCATGGGCTTGTGCAGAGACCATGTAGTTTAGAACTGTAGTTGTTAAAATAGTTTCTGACAGACCAACGCCACCCTGTTATTAAGAGTTTGTCAAAGAAAAGGATGCAGGTGTCCAGGGGCTTTGGCAACTACCCAAACCTTGTATGTATGACGAATTTACAAATGAATTCCCTGACAAAACTAACATTTCAAAAAATAATGTGTGTCACCTAGTTTGTTTTCTGGGTTATAAATCTTTCATTAAGAGGAGCTTAACCCATCCTTTTTTTAAATGGCTGTCTGAAAAACACCATAGTTATACAATTTTCCTTCAAATCAATGCGTCATTTTGCCTCAAGCATCACCAGCAGGTAGGCGTTTCCCAGGCATTCTTTGGTCGATTCATTGCTAAGCAAACACAGTATACTGAAAAACATTCCCAGGTGCACTGTAAGAAATCCAGTAAAACAATAATGTAAAGTATGCCCTTGACTTTGAAAGTTTAGTTGGGCCCTGTAAAATAACATCTGTTCTTTCATTGTCAATGAAACATGGTAGCGGCCTAGAATGTCCAATAGCAGATTACAACTAGTACCAACAAATCCTTAGGACAGGATATATGAGTCAACACGAATTTTCAAGAGTGAGAAAAACTCTAAAAATATATTTCCAGTCATACTATATTAATATTTTATAGTCACGTATTGCATAGTGCTGGGTGAGTAGTTTGTACATTCCACTAGATGGCAACATGCATCCATCCATCCGTAATGAGTGCTCTGAATGGCTGCCGGCAATATGAGGAGAGGGTTGTTAGCAGCCGTAGTAATAATAATAATAATAACAACAATAATAATAGGGGAGCCGGGTAGGGATATTTTGCCCCCAAGCCTCATGTTGTGAGACCCAGAAGGACCCCCATCCACCCCACTGTTACAAAACCGAACAAAAAATGGCAATTTTTGTGATGATCTCAGGGGACTCCCACAGAATCGCAAACATCCCCTCCCCACAAAATAGCAATCCAGGGCTGATTTCTTAAATTAAGGTGAAGGGGTGTGTGGCCTCTCTTGACAAGCCATTTTCAACCCTGTGGACCACATCTCCTAAAGCCCAAAACATTTCTTAAAGGGAGGGGGTATTGATTTTTTTTAAATGATCTATCTATCTATCTATCTATCTATGATGCTTATGAACAAGGCTGGTGAGACCGAAACGCATAAAGCTTTTTTCACTGCCAGAACAAGCATTTCCTGAACAAATATATGCCAGACAGTGACCTTTGGTTCATTTCTTTTCTGTACAACAAAGAGAGGGAAAGAATCTTTTTTTAATTTAATACTGCATTCCCTACTGAGAAAAGCGCGCTGCAGGCTGCGTGACAGGGGAAACTATTTATTTATATAGATATATATATATATATATATATATATATATATATATATATATATATATATATATATATATATTTATATATATATATATATTTTTTTTTGTTTTGTTTTAATTGCAGCGTGTTGATATGTCAACAAGGACACATAGTAAAAATCAGGCTGCAAGCTAGTACAGAAATTAGGTCAGAATAGCACACTCCAAATACTCGTGGTTAGGAGCAGAGACATTTTAAGGGATGGGAAAACTGTGTAAATTGCAAGGGCCCTCATCTTCCAAGGGACACCCTGGAAAAGTGTTTTTTCTTACCTCTATTTCTCTAGCTAAACCAATTCCCCTTTGTCTTCCTACATAAATCTCTGCCCCTTGCTCTATAACAAGTATCATTTTAAGGATTTCTGGGCCGTAAATGTAACACATAATTCAGTATTGCATGGGATATTACAGACTTAAATTAGCAGAAGACTAGTTATAAAATTCAAAATTGTTCTGCACAGCATGCCCAAAACATGTTTTACTAAGGGCCACAAAAACCAATTAAGATGACACTGTTTAGGCGCTTAAAAATGAACAGATGCAATAAGAGTGGCCCAGTGCCAAAAAAGGTGAATGAACAGCTTCATCGTTAATAATTTTCAAAGGATAGCAGGCTGGAAAGGACTCATAGGAGAGGATCCTATAAATATGAAAGAAGTGTCCACAATGAACTTTCACTGTTCTGCACTGTTTTTCTCCAAGTGGCTGAGACATCTGTATTCGATGTAATAAAACATGAAAGCAATTAAGAAAATATAGCTACTGCTACTGCTATATACTGGATTACTTGTTAAATGAGGAGAAAATATGGACTATTGCATGTTGACTGCTGGCAAAAAGGGATATATTGACCATAACACTATACATTTTAACAGGGAAATGAGTGCTCCAATATGATTATGTTCAATTGTCCTAGGATAGGTAGTATGACATGTGGGCAGACAAATGGTACATCAAGAAGGAGATCTCAGAGTTGGTCAAGCACATGATTTGGAATCAGATGTTGATCATGGATCTCAACGTTATCTGTGGGGTAGTGTTTTTCTGGGTTCATACTTCAATTAAGAAAATTGATTTGGATGGTTCATTCAATACACAAATGGTAAATCAGCATACTTACAGTTGAAACAAGTTTAATATGACATTTAGAAATGTGTAAAGAATAATGATTTTTATGTTTCATCCAATACACATGGTAAATTAACATGCTTACAGCTGAAACACGTTTAATATGATGTATATAAATGTGTTTATTAGCATGTTTTAGTTAGACCTTATCTACATGAATACTCTACCTTGGATAACATGGATGCTGCTCTGATGCTGTTCTGTAATTTACTAGTGTATTCACCCTATCCGATCCTGTTCCCTTGTACATCACTCTCCACAAGCTCTGCAGAAGTGAAGACACACTGATGTAATGGATTTTTCCGGGTGTGCTCTGAATTAACTTTTTAGTGTTCCTAAATGTTACATAGTCAAACGCCTTCTGCTCTAGTTCCATTGTTGGGCCTAGTCTTATTCGTTTGTGTGAGCATCATTGTTTAAATGTTTCATATTAATTTAGACATCTCCGGATGGCAATAAGTTGGAAAATGCTGGATGTTTTCTTAAAATGGGACAGTGCCTATGTATTTTAGTGTGATGTGTTTTTGTCTGATTTCCCAAAGACGTTGTTATATCTGCTCATGCCACAATTATTTTGCATTTTCTTTAGTTTGCTCTGCAGGAATTGTGTCCAAGAACCTCTTGATTTTGGGGGTGAGCCAGCAGACTTTCCTTTTCTATTAGGTATGCTGCCTGATTTCTTTATGATTTTGCTGCTTATTTGGGACTTAGATCACATCTAAGTTTGACTACTTGCATAATTTGTTATTTCAGATCCTTTATGGTATTTACTATGTACAGCCTACTTGAGATTTTTATAATAAAACCCTTTGACTGTCTTCTGTGATCTAGAACTCAATTATTGAGTCGTCCCAATTACTTATTTATGCTACCCTGCTAAATTGGTGACGGGGAAAGTGCCTTTTTGTACCAGATCAACCTTTGGGAGAAGCGTCTAATCAAACTTTTGGGGTTTTCTGAATTTGGGGTGTTTTAAAATATCGGGGTGTGGGTTTTGTTCCCCCACCTGCAAGTTCTCTTTATGCCCTGGGTGCCTCTGTAACAAATACTCCAGGTGGGGGCTCTATGTCTACCAGGTGACATCAGTCCAATGAGAAATATTTTTATTAAATGACAGATTTTATTTTGACTAGCTGGTTCATACATAATTCAATTAGTGTGTGTGTGTTTGTTTTGCATTTTACATACTGGTGAGAACTGCAATATTACTTTTCTATTTAATTTTCTATAGCTTGGATGAAGCTAATGAGTGTAAGTGTTCATAAATAGTGTGCTCCTCATGCACCATAGCTGTGTAGCGGGATTGAACACGTTATAAATGTTTGCATTAAAGAGTGGTTCTGTTTGCAAGGTACAGTTGAATTCTGTTCATTATGTTCCACACAACTTTGTAGTTCTGCAGAAGAAGTTTCAAACAGGACAAAGCTTCTACATTGTAGATACTAAGGCCCATATTTATACTTATTTTCTTTTTACACAAATCCAGCGCAAACTTAACTCCAGATTTATACTTGGATGCTAGACCCATCAAGCGTCACAAATATGGAGTTAACATCAATTTAAGGATGCATGAAACCGCCTTGCTTCAATGAGAAGCAAGGTAGGCGTTCCCGTCCCAAAAATGACTCAAACACCCTAGCGCCATATTTATCCACCCGAGCAAAAATGATGCACGAATGGGAGGCAGAGCCGAAAAACTGACGCTAAACTGATTTGCGTCAAAATTTTACTCCTGGGTCAGGGCAGTCATTAAAATGAGGCGAACACACCACTACTTAAGGAAAACATACACAAGCAACATCACAGACCAACAGGACAACATGGAGGTGCTACTGATACAGCCTGCAAGACAATGCCGAGCACAGGACCAACGGCAGCAGCCACCACCACCCCAACGCGGCCCACAAAGGCAACGCAGAAGGCAGGAGAGACTTTTCAGAAACAGGAAGACCCTCCTTGGCCTCAGGGAACAGGGCATCATCCGGAGGTATCAACTCAACTGGCAAGCCATACAGGAGCTGCTGCACCATATTGAGCCACAACTAATAGCTAACCTGCAGACACCACACAACATACCAACGATGCCAAGCTGCTAGCTGTCCTGCATATGTTGGCAAGTGGCTCCTTCCAGACAACGGGTGCCCTGGTCGCTGGGGTATCACAGCCCTTATTCTCTGCCTTCCTGCCCATGGTGTTAGATGGCATAATCTCCCTCACACTCCGCCACATCCGCTTCCCCAACACCTAGCAGAAGAAGCAGGAGATAAAACAGGGCTTCTATCAAATCCATGGCTTCCTGCATGTGCTCGGTGCAATTGACTGCACCCATGTCCGGATCATCCCACCTGCAGCAACAGAGCACCTATTCAGGAACAGAAAGCACACACATTCTATCAATGTGCAGGACATAGTTGACCACAAGAGATTGTTCACAAACATCTTGGCCAAGTATCTTTGGAGTGTCCATAATTCATTCATATTCCACCACAGCAGGATCAATCAGCACTTCCAAGACGGACAATATGGCAATGGCCTTCTTGTCGGTAAGTCAATAAGCCTAGCAATATACACACAGCACAACAACCCTGTAGGACACACAAAACATACACCACTACATTGACACGTGGGCAGGCTGACACTGAGGTGTGACACTGGTAGTTATGTTGTACACCCTGACACAATGGCATACACACCTCTGGACAAATGGTGGCTGCCACAAACATTAACTGCCACTCTAGAGCAACAAGGGGCCAATGTCAAAGCCCACAGTGACAATGACATGGCCTGCATTGGAAGTACAACTTGGAAGATGAACCATTTACAATTACATTAAGCCACATAGTCAATCGGCCACCCTCCCAAAAAGTATGTAGCGTGGAAGGGGTGTGCGATGTGTGTTGCAGCAAATCTAACACCATGAGACGCATAGCATGATGATGCTGACTCAGATGTAGGTCACACGAAAATACTGAGGCAGTTCCAACATTGTACATCACTCCTGGGGTGCCGTTTCCAGGTTGCAATAAGAAAGTGTACTGTGCTATGAACACATACTGATGTGGCACTAATGTAAACTTCACACTGCTGCACACACTGAAAGAGCCAATTGTCCATCAAAATAGCATATTTACAGGGAGATGGCCCGTCCTGGACAGATACATCCACCTCCACAAGGCAGTTAGCCTGGTTTCCTGGAGCAAGTTCGGTTTTGTAGGTGCATGGTTGCACATGAGCTACTGGCAGTGGGAACAACAAAGGCTTGCCTAGATACAAGCCACACATGGGACAATTGTGCATTGTCAATACTGAACAGCTCAGTGCTGTATAATTCTCTGAAAACCTGGCAGACAAATGTTTCACGACTGGCCAAATTGTAAACAACCTGTCATGGTCTGGATGGTCCTGGGGTAATGCAGCAGAACTCTAATTGAAATGCAGCATGTGCTACAATAGCAAAAAAATATCTCTGCTCATGTATGGTGCAAAGATAAGGGTCACTCAAACAATGTGATTAGACCAGTAGGACTACAAGGTTGGTTTGTGCCCTAAACCCATTTTGAGTATAAGGCCAAAAAATATCTTCAGCTCCTTATGTGAAGTGGGAGTCCACATGTGTGCCCTAGAACGAAGCTCTAGAAATCCTCCATGCTCCCTCAGAAATTGTTTGGCACGCAAATGTGTGTGCTGCACAATTTGCTCAAGGAAGTCAACATCCAAAAAGAGATGGACGTGGCCAATTGGCAAAAAATTGGCCGTATTGACTTTACATCCGTCTGTGCTTGCTGCTGCATGTACCTGCACTCTGGCTTGGTCTAACCTGCTATGGCTACTCAGCTGCACAGACTGCCATTGCGAAAAAATAATAACACAAGAGAGGGTTAGCTTAATGAGTTGCTATCTCTTTCAATTTTAGAGATCAGTTGGCTGGTTCCAATATACCACAGTAGGATAGAAGATCTGCACCCAGAGAGATCAGTGCGATCCAGGCATCGCCTGGATAGGGTAGGGTAGGATCCCCACCCACAGGTACCAGCAATGGCATGCTTCATCATTGGATCCTCATTCACAACACCTAGTGTGAGTGGGTGGGCTCAATGCAGTATTTAATTGGAGCTCTTTTACTAAGGGATTACAGGTGCAAGTTAAAATTGTCTTCAGGATCCTAAATCCTGTTTACTATCAGGGTCCTTTGGCGAGAATTGTGAAATGTTCAGTGGTATGATGACCCCTAACATCAATGTGTCAACATGTTTCAGCCTGTAACTAATGCCACCAAGGGTCAGCAGGCTTTCTTCAGGACAAAAAATGTTTGTAGAATCCCTACGGTATGTAGTTGGTGCTACCAACTTTGAATATTATATCACAAGCACATATCATTATGGCCACTTTATATAAAGTCTCATGCTTAGACACACCCTGATTAATGTGTGCAACATGAATGCAGACACATGAATTACCCTTCCAAGATGTCAGACATCACATATATGTACATATACAAGTACACATTGAAAGGTAAATAAAAACAACACCATTTTTTAGCAGCTAGTGTTCAGCATGTGCACACAGCTGTGTATCAAGTGCAGGAGTATTCCAACCTAAATCTTCCTGTATTTAGTAAGGCTTCATGAGGTTGTGGGGGAGGGCGAACCCTGTAGTCACACTCTTAGGGGATAAAAGAAAAAGTAAGCTTCTTCCCTTTCATTTAAGCAGCAAATGGTCTCTGGTTGCCAAATAAGGTAAAGAGCTCCCACACGTACTTTTCAAGGGACATCATCCTCCCTTACACCTACTTGGCTCCTGCACACCTCCGATGATGGCCGCATTCAGGTCAGGCCGCTTTTATGTGAAATACGGAAGTGGTGGCACAGTGCCATGTGACTGAGTCTCATAACTGATCCTTGTGCATGGATTATAAAGCTTTTCGAGTACTCAAGGGCTTCTTAATGAATTGTGGAGAAACCTGGGGGTTGATATTGGTATTCCCCCTGCCCCATTATTGTATTATTTCTCCATTGTCTGGAGTCTGTTTGTGGTCTCAAGAGTATTGGAGGAGCAACGAGGTCTGGAAATGTGGTCCCGCCTCCCGCTCCTAGTCAGATCCTATTGGAGGTGAGGTGCTTGAGTTACATGAGTCAGGGAGGTTGGAAAAAGTAGTCCCACCCCCCGCTTGTATACTCACCAACTCTAAAGCAATAAACACTGTGAAACTGGAGTGTTTTTGGATCTGACAGTATGATGGTTGTTGATAACACCAAACCCAGAGTGGGTTGGAGGAGGGGTGTGGTGGGGATTTGAAACCTCTAAATGAATCAGAGGTTGGCAGAGTGAGACTAATCATACAGACACAGTGGAAAGCATGATAAAATCATGTTGTATCATGGTACAAAAATCAGTTCAAGCTATATGCACGTACACTCAGATGCCATCAATAGTGAAACGTGAAGAGTACTCGTTGAAAATCTGGTGTTTTATCAGCTATAGAAAGTTCCACCAGTGGATATCATCAGTCAGTCCTTTTTTATGCATGGATAATTGTTAGATCCAATGCTGTTCTTTCTCAAACAAAAGTTTCTCCAAATTTCCCCTCTCAGCAATTACATGTTCTAGGATGAACCATTTCAAATTTTCATGGAGTTGTCTGGCGTTTATGAAATGTATTGCCATTTTGGTTTTGTTGCGTCTGCATCAAATATTACTCCGTGCTCACATATCCTTGTGCTTTGTTTCCTGGTTGCCATAACTATGTATTTGAGGTTGCAGGGGCAAGTTATCATATTGATAACTTGTTTTGTGTTACAGTTTGTATGTTCCCTCAATTGCCAGGGAGATTGTAGGCCTAAATCATTGTCTTTTGTGGGTGCTGTCAGGTGGCATACACTACACTGGCCAGATCGGTAGTGACCTGCTACTCCTGGAAGACCTAGGGCATATTTTATGGTGTTAGTTGCTTTTATTTTAAGTTTGGTTCTGGTATGTACTAATGTAATTCTCAGGTTTCTTACTCTTTCATGTGAACAAAGGGGGGGATTCCAATGTGTAGGTCCTGTATTAGGAATATGACAATTGTGTTTAATGATCTTCTTAACCCTATCTGAGACTATGTTGTATGTGGGAACGCATACTAATGGGGGTTCTGTGTTTTCTCTTACTGGTATCGCAAGTAGTGCATCGCGATTTTGGTTTTTGGCCCTTTTTCTTGTGTTTTGAATGATCTGTTCTGTGCCCTTAATTTGTCTGCCAGGTATTCAGCTTGTCATTTAAAGTCATTAGTACGACTACAATTCCACCGTAACCGGAGGAGTTCCTGTAATCGTTGGGGAGAAATTTGTCGAAGCAAACTAATTTTTGCAGTTGGCTTCTGATGGGTATCAGTTTGCAAAGTTCCTCTTTTTGGGAAGATTCCTACATCCAGGAAAGTCAATGATTTTTTCTAGTGGTGTACATTATCTCAAATTTCTGTCCTGTGTTTGTGAAGTGACAACACGACCTCCACCATCGCGTCCATCAGAATCACTGGAAAATGGGTCATCGGGTGGGACACCGCCTACTGAAATATCACTTCCAGATTCTGCTTCATTTTCCGCTCCCCTCAAATGTTGTCTCAGTCTCTGATCAGTCCTCAGAGTTGTCCTCTCTAATCTGAGTTAGGGCTTGGGCAGCAGTCACCCATTGAGACAACATCTCCACTACTGGTCAAAAACATCCTTCTAAAACAGTATCCTACTTAGAAGGCAGACTTTTGTTCTAAAACTGTCAGTGTGTGTATGCATGTGAGATGTGTGCATTAGTAAAAAAAGACAAAATCAACTTACCTTTTCTTCTTTCCTAAATCTGCAGGTTCTCCAAAGACACTAAAAAAGACAAAAAACACAGACACAGTAGTACTTCACCTTGCTACATACCCATCATCACAGCATCATTTTTGCTTTGCTTACAAAAAACATAATTGTTGGGGTAGCTGCTGGGCATTTACCAATATAAAAGTAATTCCCCAAAACTATAAATCTACCTTTGAACTCAAGAGCACATAATCACATAGTAGCCCCTGTAACTTTATGCACAGGCATGCTCCTTGTGAAACTCATTAGAGTCAAGGGAATGCAACAGTGTTGACTAAATGATGCAACGTGAAAAGGCATATTAGGCACATATGCCACATAAATCTACAATCTACTGCATAATCTGCAGATGGTAGACATGCGGCATATGCAGCACATATATATTTATAAATGCGCATTTTCCCTTGGGGATGCCAAGCTCACATCTCATACATATATCCTTCTAGGATTCTAGGGAAAAGCAAAGCCCTGATTGGCTGGCCGCAACCTGACAGAATAGTTGCAGCCGACATTTTGGTTCTCGCATTGCGGGTGGGAAAAAAACATGCTAAAAAACACACACACATATATATATATATATATATATATATATATATATATATATATATATATATATACACACACACATACATATATAAAACCTAGTGCCGGTCACCACTAGGTAGCTATTTTTTTGACCTAGTTTCTATACAAAAAGCTTTTTTTTTTTTACTTGCCTATATCTTTGGTCATACATGACAAATCTTCAAAATCCAAATGGAAAAATGAATGGGAAAAATGTGTTTTAGGACCCCTCCCCTTTTTTTCTTGACACCCCCCTCCACCGGACAGATCACCCCAAAATGTTCCAGGCAGCAGCTGACGGGACTGGCAATTAAAAAAAAAATGTTTTGTGAACAGTGATAGTGCAAAAACTACTGGACAGAATTACACGAAGGCAGGAAGATAAGTCCTGGTCCAGAAATAGTGCTTTGTTGTTTTGGTGTAATTCTGTTTGGTAGTTTTAGAGAAAGTAAATAAAATCCAAACTTGTATATCTATGGATGCAAAGGATTCACAACCCCTCCCAATCTCGTGCAGATATCTGATTGGCTGATAACACTCAAACCACAGAATTGTGGAAGTCTAGTCAGTCATCTTGGGACTTGGCTGAAGCCGAGTACCCCCGAAAATGTAAAAAATAAAGAAAAAGGCCAGGGTACGAACACCATGACCCCTTAGCTCTGATGGTGGGGGCCCAAAGGGACCCCCCAGGGCTAAAAGACATTTTTATTATTTTACTCATAGAGTTGTGGTGGATTCGTCATAAAATTGAAAAAGAAAATGAAGCACAGGCTCCCACGCTTTGTTAATATAATGCCCCATAGGGGGGCCACGTCCTGATTCTTTTGTATAAAAAGTGTGGGGGGAGTCTCCTAGCCTGCTCCGCTGCCCCTGGTACCGCCACCTCCCCAGAGCTTATGAGTTATATGCAGGGGGGGCCCATGTGCCCTCCCACTGCCCTCGGAACAACCACCTCCCCAGGACAAATCTTAAATATGCAGGGGGTGCGTGCCCCCTTCTGCCCCGGGGACCACCACCTCCCCGGGGCAAAAAATGTACTTAAGGCAGGGGGGCCTGTGGCCCCCCCTGCCCCAGGGACCACCACCCCCGGGGCTATACTGATTTTGAGTGGGGAGCCTGTACCCCTGGGACCACCACCTCCCCAGGGAAAACATTTAGAAAAAGAAAAGGGGTCCCTTTGGGACCCACAAGCCCCAGGGACCACCACCTCTCTGGGACTGGGGCACAGTTGGAGGGGCACCATGCGGCCCCCCTCTTGAAGCCTCAGATGGTCCTGGGCCGGCACCTACCATGTCCTGGGGTGCCCACTCCTGGAACATAACTGTTTGCAGACCTTCACACTGAACTTTGGGGGTTTGTGTCCAGCTAGACTCATTTTCCTCTTTTTTTAAAATAAAAAAAAGATATTACAGTTTTTTTTTAAAATAACAAATACATTTTTTATTTTAAATCGAACACAAATATCTCATTCTAATTATATGTCATATTAAAGCCTAAAAATACTCTATCTCTTTCGCTCTCACTTTCTTTCTCTCTTTCTGTCTCTCTTTCAAAAATTTCTCCCACTCACACACCCACTGAGACACTTATGCACCCACTCACAGACCCATTCAGACACTCAAGCATGCACTCAAAGACCCACTCAGACACTCATGCACCCACTCACTGACTCACTGTCACCCTCATGCACTCGCTCACAGACCCACGGACACAGTGATGTACCCACTAAAACACTGATGCATGCACTCTCACACCAAGACAGACAATCTGACAGCCACTCTCACCCCCAGATACACTATCTGACACCTATTCTCACACCGAGAGAAGCCACAGCCAACTCCCGCAGCACACAGCCAAAGGGCTGTGCACAGCATTGGTTTGGGTGGTTAGGGGGTATTGGCCGCAGGGTCTGGCTGAAGGCCAGGTCTTGTGGAAAACCTTTGCTGCGCACGGATGAAGGCTGTGCACAGTGCAAGGTTGGGTGCCTATCGGGGTTGGCCTGTGGCCAACCACCGCCGCGCACAGCTGAAGGCTGTGCGTGGCAGTGGTTGGATTAACATATAGTAATTTAATTATCAAGACAAGCTTTATTCGGTCAAATAACCATCAAAGTATCACAATACAGTTTGAATAAAAAATTACAATTTTAAAAACCTATACAATTATGAAGATGAAACTAATAAATACATAAATCTTAAACTTCTGAAGTCTAAATACTTCTGCCTAATGTTCCATCATAAAAGATTATTTAAAAAACGATTGCGTATATGCCATGCTGCCACTAAAAACTTGCTGACTGCAAGAATTAAATCATTAGAATTGTCACTTTTTAAAACCCTTATCGCTATACAACATTGATTCAAGCCAATTTCTCGACAGTTTCTGCGAATCCATTTTGACCGAGGCGAGGAATAGGCAGGGCAACAAAACATAAAATGTTCAACAGTTTCTGAGCTACCACAACATACTGGACATAAATCAGAGGAAGCAGTTGATCCCCAGCTACTTGTTAAGGACATCAGCGGTAAGCTCCCAAAACGGAAACGGGCGTACAGACCTTTACCCAATAAATCTGGTACTATATCTAAATATGGTTCTTACTGTGGGTACCACATAAAATCAATAAATAAATTAGTTAAAAGACCGTGTGATTTACAGCAAATGGAATCGTTCCTTACATGGGACCAATATGCAGTTTCCAAATAATTTTATGGGATTTCTCCAACTTATGTGTGTTCTCCAAAAGCTTTCCAGGCCCAAGGTACGAAACCAATTAGACACGTGTCTAACCCAAGGAATGGTAGCCACATTCGGTCTCTTTAATAAATCAAGAAGTGAGACCCTATATATATCAAGTTCAGGAACAGTCCAAATCCTTATCCAATAAAGCAAGAGTCTTAAAACTATCAAATCAGCTACACGATTAAGCCCCAGGTCCAGAAACATTGGGGTTAAAGGTGTACTGCGAAGACACGCAATCAGGGCCCTGGCAAAATTGTTTTCACCCACAGTTAATCTTTTACTGCTAGAGAACCACCATATCTCAGCACCATAGGCGGCTGAGATATGGTGCGCTTTTGCCAAATAAATCTTAACAGCTGGAGATACAGCTTTTGACAACAAACTTTAAAAAAAACGCAGGATAGCGGCCGCTCTATGCTGAAGAAGCCCTGCGCTTTTACTGATCTGATCCTCCCAATGTAATTTGCTTGTTAACCTCACACCCAGGTAGTCTATTGAACTAAACTTGCTTAGAAAAACCCAATCCAAATTAATGGTGCATCTCTTGCAAGATCCAGAATTAAACACCATCAATTTGGGTCTAACTGATATTCAACTCCAACCCATAGTCTTTACAAAATGATTTAAATCTATCAACAAGGGTTTGGAGGCCCATATGTATCTTAGAGATGAGAAGCGAATAGTCAGCAAAAAGAAGGATAGGGATGTTCTGTGCATTCAATGAGGGAGCATCATTCTGGCAAGATGTCAGAACCTGTAACACCTCATTAATAAATAGAGTGAATAAAATCAGAGCCAACACACAGCCCTGATGAACTCCCCTTTGAATAAGAACTTTTTCAGTCAACTTGCCTTGATTTCCCCATCGCACTTGCGCATATGTATTTTCATGCAACCGCTGTAACAAATGAATTATAATAGCTGGGGTTCACAATCTATGTAGTACGTCCCACAGTTTTTCTCTTGGAACCAAGTCAAAAGCGGATCGTAGATCCACAAAAACAACAAATAAATGTTGCTTAGCGAGGACTACACATTTCCAATATAAGATGACCAACCTAAAAACCTGATCTACTGTGCTGGTTTTTGGGTGAAAGCCCCCCTGTGATGGGGAAAGGACCTGATGATCTGGAACCCAACTTATTAGCCTATAGTAATTTAAATGACTGTACATTAAAACAAACCATAGAAATTCACTGAAAAAAACAAAGATTAGAGGGACATTATAGTTAGGATAAAGAATTAAAAAAACATAAAAATTCACTTAAAAAACAAAAGGTTACAGAGACGTTATGGTAAGGCTCACATTTTAAACGTACAAAACCATAGAAATTCACCAGTTACAGAAAGAGTTATCTCAAGTAACTTTAACGCGTGCCCTAAGGTAACTATAACTCACACCCTTGCCATGCACTGCTTATTACCCCACAAATTACAGCACTCATGCCATCTTTCATAACATCATTGATAATTTCAATGTAATATTTGCATGTGCATGGCGAGGGCGCAAGTTATAGTTAACTTGGGGCACAAGTTATAGTTACTTGAGGTAACTCTAACTGTAACTGGTGAATTTCTATGGTTTTGTACGTTTAAAATGTGAGCCTAACTATAACGTTCCTGTAACCTATGTTTTTTTAAGTGAATTTTCTGTGTTTTAAAAAAAAAATCCATTTCCTAACTGTAACATTCCTGCAATCATTGTTTTTTTTCTGTGAAAATATGCATATATATTCTGTAAAACTGCACTTTCAGATGAATGAAATGTACTTTACAGATAATTGTTAAATATTGTGAGAAACTGAATTGTTTACCTGTCTGAAAAGTTTGTCTGTCAATGAAATAATGTCAATCAGAGGTCAGTTGGTTATTCCTGTTACAATGTTCCATCTACCATGCCAATTGTTTTCTTGTCATGAGAAGTGGGACGTAATATACGTTATGATAAAGTTGAAATACTGAGAAATGTATGTCTTTCCCCTTTTTTAGTTGTGGAATGTCGAGAAAGATTAAACATACACCTAAAATGGCAACCAAAGGGGAATGAAAAAATTAAACTGAGTATTCAAGTTGTTTTTAAATATTGGGTGGTGGAAGACAAACTTTGTCCCTTTAAATGTACACTCTATGCACAAGGACTATATGACCCTGTAGAAGACTACAGCTAAAACGTGCCTCTCACATATTTAATTTGTTTTAAAGCACAGGTAAAGGCTGGTTATAACAATAAGACTATATATCTACCCAAACAAACTCTTTTTACCAACATTAGGAATAGAGAATCAAAGACTGGGGTAAAAAACATAACTCCCTAACCTTTCTGATGCAGTTTGGATGCAGCTCTTTGATGACAGTTCATAACAGTCACTGTTCTATATTAGAATTGTATCTTATGAATTGAAGCAACAAAAGAACCTCTGTGGCAAAAGCAGTAATCCGCTCAGTTATCCACATCAAAAACAGATCTGTGATCTGCACAGTAAGAGTTCCTTGCATAAGGCATATCAACCCTCTACCCAACTTTATGGCAAGTTGAAACTGCAACTAGACAAAACTCCATCTTTCTCTCTAGCAGGAACATTAATTATAACACTTATATTGACCTTTTTATTTGCTGCCTGGAAGCTGGTACAAGGAACTCAAAAGCAAGTATTTTAAACTGTAACTAATTTCTAAACAAAGCCCTTCTCCTGAAGTCATGAGGTCAGCAACCCTTCCCCAGGTCAACACCCAATGCAGCCGCACAAGTTGCACAGCCCTAAAGCTGGATATATATATATATATGTTGCCTATTGTCGTCGGAACGTGGTTATAGTTAGGACTTAGTACCATAGAAAACATATTTATTGACTTGTCTATACCTTTGGTATCATTTCATGAATCTTCATGAAATTTTCTAAAAAAACATGTGCCCAAGAATCTTCTTGTGCATGGCAAGTTTTGGGGTGATCCGTCAAGCGGGGGAAAGAAAAAGGGGGTGGGGGTAGAAAAAAATGTGTATTTCCCATGTTAATTACAGAAGAGATTTTAGACACAACTACATCCTGAACTGCTAGATGGGATTGCACCAAATGTAGCAGAAAGGTAGCACTTGGTCCAGAATGCACCCTTTTTCTTATTTGGGTAATTAAAAATAAAAACACCAATTCACATAAAAAGGCAAAGTTTACAGGAGCGATATAACTTAAAAGTACAATACCATAGAAATTAAGCAGTTATAGTTAGAATTAGTTCAAGAAACTATAACACATGCCCTACGGTAACTATAACTCGTGCACTCGCCTTCTTTTTTTATATCCCTCACTTATTGGTGCTTTGTTCATACCTGGTACGAATGCTGCTGCCCTTGTAGGACTGATTCTGTTAGTTTTCCTAGCCCTTGTGAACAGGCATACATCACCAAGGTTATCAGATGTCCTGATGAGACCCTGGTATCATTGTATGGGTCGAAATGCTGCCAACAGTTTAAAAGAGAGCCCCCTGAATTGCTCAGCTCACATACGGACTTGCCATTTGTGCTCATTTGTATTTGTAACAACTGTGGCTGTCTGTTACTTTGTACTAATACACCATATATAGTCACAATAATAGAAACATCTTTTGATTCTAGTTTTGGTGTGTTTCAACTAGGGTGCACTCTTTCACTACTTTGGTCATCAATGTTAAATATTTGTGCCCCTTCACATATATAAATGACAAACCTGTTTAATTTTCATCACAAGTTTGGTACTGGTTGCATTGTGGACTCATGCCTGACAGAATGTACACTGTCTCAATGAAGTGAAGATATACTTACACTTGATTGACTCTATGCTTGATCTTCCTGCTTCATTACATGTACGTTAAAAATGAGTTTCACTTGAACAGTTATTCCATGTTATAGTATATTTTTTTTAGCGGCAACTGGCACTTTGTATTTAGTTCTTTGAAGTACAGGAATTTGAACTTAGCTTAAACCGATGGTGTTCTAGAAGGAGTGATTTCATTTCTGATGGCTGTACACTTTTACTAACATCTCTTGTCAAAGTAGTTCAGCTATCTTAATCAGGACTAGAAAATGATTAATTGATTAGTACATTATATGACCCTATATTGCAGTTTGGAAGACACCTGAAAGTGAGTGGCTGGCCCAGACATTTGTAGACAGGGGTGCAGTTTAAGAACTGCCTGCAACATGTATTTTCTAGACTAAAGTCAATCTGTTGAGTTTAGAAATTCCCAAGACATAAAGGACGGACTGGTCCAGATGTGTGATCCCCTTAGTAGACCCCCCAGTTGATCAGTAACCCGTCTATCACTGTCTATCACTGGACCTGCAAAGTTCCAGATCATGAGCGAGTGGTGTATTAGCATGTTGATCTTCATGTTCCACTGTGTTGTTGTCCAGTCAGCACAGCTCCAATGATCATGTTGTCTAAGGATTAAGGGACATTTGTTTATGTGTATACTGGCAACACACCCTTGGGGCTCCGAAGGAGTGTCATTAAGGTTACATGTTGCGATTTCGGTGATAATATGAAAGAGCTGTGATAAGTGGGGTGCTAAGTAGTATGATGTCATGTAGTATGAGGCTGTAACCTGTCAGACATTGTATGTGCATAAGATGCCTGTGCTTTCAGTTTGGGATCATACGAAGAATTTATTAATGGTATATACAGTATACATTTGAGAACGTAACATTTTATGGATTCGTATTGGCAACATTCCAAATGCAAAAGTGTCTGTGAGAGTTAAAGTCATGAAAACAGTCTGCACCTTGCCCCACATGGACATTTTAGGATGCGAACATTGTGCAAAGTCATTTGTGGTCTTACTGATCAGGAGTGTTAGTTCCTCTTCATCCATGTCGTGTAATGTTCTACTTACTTACAAAATATTTGGAGACTCAAGGGGCCCATTTATATGTTGTATACAGAGACGGGCCTTGGTAGTGAGTCTGACTACGCCTAACATTAAATGTAAAATGTACCCATCAGTGTATATAACACAGACATCAGCTGCAGTTTAAGCTTTCCTCATACACAGAACAAGTAAAGTATTACAACAGCAGTGTAAGACGCCTAGCATACACATGACAGGTGGAGCACAGGCAGCAGCGCAAGCTTTAACTCAAGCAGAGAGCAAATACAGCAGAAGTAGGAGTAGTGTGAACTTCCTTTTCACACAAACTATATCCAGCAAGGGAAGGAGCATTGCAAACTCACCTCTCACAGAGACAATAGCTATATTAGAGGCAGAAGAAGCAAACAGTGGAGCCAGGGACAGTGCATGCTAGAAAGAGGGTGGGAGCAGGGGTCTACTCTGTTAATCTTCCATTTAAAAGAGAATATGTTGGTGGATAGGTTTTAAATGAGCCTTGGTCAGATATGTTGGGACAGGGACCTGATGCTGAGATATCTGCATCCCCCACAACTCCTTAGAGTCCCTCTATGGGTCATATATCTACTTGGACTGCTCCGAGTCCCCTACAGCCCTTTTACGGACCCTGGGAGTCCATTGGGCTACAGATTGGCACCCTCAGCATTCACGTTGAAACTCTTGATTTTGGCATAAGACACAATTCTGTGTGCTATTTTAGCTTTCTTTCTCTTAAAACGTCCTCTGCTCCCCTGCAAATATATGTAAATATAAAGAAACAATTTTATCAGTTTTTCTTCACTCTTAGCCTTTCCAAGTATTAGGATGCAATTAAGCCTTTAGCTTGTAATGACAATATATATGTATCTGTTATGTGTATAGAGCTTATGTAGCCAAAACGCAACAGAATGCTGTACAGGGTCAAAGACAATCATAAAGTCAATGGGTGATAGAAGTAGTAGCTCGGTTTGGATGGTTAATATATTTTATAGTTCTCCAAAGCCCATTATTTGCTCACAAATGACCTTTTCCATCTCTTGTAGACCCTCACCTATCGGACACAGATCCTCAGCCAAGCCTTATAGATCTCTAGTTGGCCTTTAACCAATCCTAATGTGGTCCTTGGCCACCTTCAGAGAAACTCTGCCAGTGCTAATACCAGTGCTAAATTTGTGTTTGTTGTTTTTAGTGTGGGGCACCAGCACTTATTTTTGAGGGTCGGCACTTATTTTTCTGCCTCAAGCATTTCCTACGGATGGAGGAAGAGAAAAACAAAAAAAGTCACAATTGGAGAAAGCAGAAAGCTGCAAGAGTGAGCTGAAGGGGCAGGGAGTGGTTGTAAATGTATTGAAAAGGCCCGAGATAGCTTCAGCATTATGCTGCCTCAGTATTCCATGTTCGCACATTTAATTGCAACAGCCGATTGTTTAAGAGGAGGGCTTTGGGCACGGCACGTTTTTATTTACAAATTAAGCACTGCCTAAGACACACTCAGTTGTCCCTCAGAAAGTCCTCACAGTCCTACAAAGAATAGAAAGAAACTCTCCCTTACACATCTTTAATGGACCTCAGACCACATCTGTCCATGCTCAATCTCATTCCACCAGTGCTGAGTCAAACACCCTCTGCTGCGTCACAGCCTTGCTGAAGATATATGGTGAATTTTTCTCAGTCCACCTTAAGTCACTCTCTGATAGCCCTGGAAGGTCCTAGGTGTTGGTGCAAAGTGACCTTTATCTAACCTAACACTTAGATGTTACTAGCTGGCCCTCAGCCCCACACTGTCACACTACAGAACACCTGGAAAATCTCCTAGCTGTATTTCGCCGAGCCTAGGGACGTCACCAAAACCAGAAACTCAGACCTTTTCTGCTTGCCCACACATTTGTTCAAAGCAACTTTCAATCAGACCATCCCACTGAGCCGAAAGACACCCCCAACAATCTGCTGTGATTCTCAGAGCTCTTTAGACACCTCTCCAGTAGCTGCCAGGGCCTCGTGTCCTTTTATTCGTGGGTTATTCTGAACGTGTTTTCTATTACCAATGCTTAGGCATGGTTATATTCCCCGAAATGTTTCCATGCAGTAGTAACTGCTATGCCATGGAGTTTCCTGCTAACACAATTTTAGTGGCGTATGAACCATGAGGAATAGACTGATCTGAGAGACGACCGGTAAAGACCAACACAAGGGGGATTCAGACTGAGTTTTCTAGAAGGGTTTAAAAAGTAGCCATAAGCCCTACGGTGACTGTGTGAAGACTGCATAGGGCAGTTCTCCTTAGACTTTACCAATCAAAGGAAAGGGGCTCATCTAAAAGAGGTTTTTGGGGGATAGTAGTAGGGAGGCGAGCAGTGGAAAGGAGAGGAGAAAGGAGGGTTGGTAGAAAGAGAGGAGGGGAAGGAGAGGCATATTCATGTTCTTGTAAATACTACTCATTGTGATCCAATACCTAATGGAGTGCAAATTGTACATGCTGACATATTGAGCGTTTTGGACTGTTTGCCTTACCTTTGCAAAAGGGTAGCGCTGTTCTTTCTCTATGAATGTGTGACATCTCTATTTATTGAAAGATACATTTGTTAATTTCTGTGGCAGCCAGTTAGAGGCGCAGACATTTTCATGACACTGGACATCTTGCTAACCCACTCTCAACTGCAAAGCCCATCCGATTTCCCAACCATCGTCATTAACTGTACAACCAGTCACTCCACAAACCTCTATCTCTTGGGATACTACCTTCGTGACTCTCAAAACATACAAACAAATTTGGCGAACATCGAGCAAAGCAAGGTAGTAGAAGTAAAGACGTACACCTGGGTGGGGGAGGGATTGGAGGATGCATCACTAAATATATGGCTTGCTATTCTAACTTTGAGTTTAGTTCCAAACATTCCTTAATGTCTAACACAATATGCCGACGGTATCCTACACGTTATCAAGTTATATCATTTGCGGAGAGGAGCAGGCCAATTTTTTTCTACAAAAGCTCATAGGCGTGGGGGTTCAACATATAATAATTCCAAAGCTCTATCTGGATCAAAAAAGCTGGTCTAATCGATAAAACAATAACATGAAATAATATTAGAATAAAAAAGGTATTCATATCACAACTGTACCTGTCTATTTTTGTAACAACGAGGTTTTGGAAGGGGTGCACAAGTTAGTCTCCACCATGGCAGGAGTCACATTCCTGTCAACTGCTTTTCACTCAATATGCCACTCTAGATAGAGAACTGCCATATACAAATCAGACTTTGTCATGCTCCAATAGGAACAGTCGAGCCCAAACTGCCGGACCAGGTCCCCCCACACATAAAGACCATCAACCACAGTGTAGTTTTGGCCTTAAGTTGGTCTGTGAGGTATATATATATGGCCCTGTGGCACAGAGAGCTTATCTGGACATGCCTGTTTCACTTAGGGAATCTGGTGCAGTTAAAACTAGGTGATGGCGGTATTCTTGAATTAATATCATCTACTGATGATTACTCAGGGTGCATTCCAATCCAGCGACAAACCCTAACCAACACCCACCACTTTTTTGTTTTTTTCAGTGCAACATTTTATTTGTGATGGGTATGCTAAGACATGGGTCCTGTGCTCACTATGCCATGGCATTCAGGCTGCACCCTGCTTATGAGGCCAAGTTAGTTCTAAACTAGTCTGGGTTTGCTTGTTTTCCTGTCCAGAGAGAATCAATCCTGCCATTTCAAGTGGGACTACTCCTATTGGAGCAGGATCAAGGCTGACTTGCATATGGCATATTCCTGTTTGAAGTGGCATGGTGGGCAAACAAACAATAGACTGGCATGCAGTCCCAAATACCTCTAGCATCTGAGATCATTTCAAGCATCCAACCATCACTTTTTTGTTTTCTCCTGCATATTTTGTGTCATGACCAAATAAACTTTAAATATAGGCCCTCATTACAACCCTGGCGCTCAGTGATAAAGCGGGGTAATACAGCCAACAAGCCAGCGGTAAAAAAAATGAAATTATGATCACTGCGGAAACCGCCAACACAGACAGCCACTTTAACACACCAACCGCCATGGCGGTAGCAACAAGCACTGTGGCGGTAACCGTTAACAGCCAGGCAGAAGACAAGGTTCCGCCCACTGTATTACAAGAGGCCTATCCACCACCTTCTCCGGGGTGGTACCAACGACAACAAAAGCACGCGGAAACAGATCTCAGAAGTCAAAGGACTCACCTCTGGACACTCAGGAAACAACCACACTGCCATGGAGCCCGAACTGCAGATCTTCCCCATGCTGGTCTACCTCCTCCTACGTCAAAGAAAGGGGGGATTGGGAGGAATAAAGGTCCAGTGTATATCCTCCAATGCAAGTTTAATAGTAACGTAATACACTGTTCCTAAGAAAGCCAGGGGACTGCAGGATGAGTGCTCTAGGGTCCCATAACTCAGGAGCACGAGTCCTCACACACCCAATTGGGTGTCATGCTTCATCATCGGACAAGCTCCTCGTCAGACTGGCGCTGCAATGTCTGACGGGCACCACCCAATGGGGGGCTCTTTGCCGGAGATCTTCTCAATGATGCCGCTCTCGCCCTCAGGTAGATAAAGGGGGAAGACACCGAGGAGGGTTAGAAAAAGAAAGAATCTAAAATTGGCTCTGAACCCTGTCTCGTTTTAACTTTATTCTATTAATGTCGGGTAGAGGCCAAGATTAAAATACTCAACAAAAGAGTGAAACAGAGGTAATGCTCAACCACTCTCTAACTGTATATCTCATAGTGGGGGGTCAGGAAACTACAGGACCCCACCTCTGTATTGGGTCGACATGTTTCGCGTCTCAGCGGTCCATATGGATCCAATGACGCTTCCTCAGGACCTAGTGTAAACGAAACTCCTCCAACTGTAAGCTAAATTGGCTAATTATAAATCAGAACTGACAGTCAAAACATTAGATAACGTCAGTCACTTACAATAGTCCATTGTGGCCATAAATTCTGTTCCTATTCGTCGCCCTGGAAAATATCAATACATTAATTGAAGAGTTGATAAAAACAGAGTGAGTGATAAACTGTGTGGCAAACGGTGATAGTGTGGTGATAACATATCCGTGCCAAAAGAAAAGGAAAAAAGGAAGAAGTGAGACAATGTATATATGCTTACCCTCCCATTTAGAGTAAGGGCTTCCTGGGATCACGCGGGCCTACAGCCAGATGCGCATACCAAACTAATCATTGCATAGGAAGCAATAAAACATGGGGATGAATCACATTGTTTGCAATATGGACAATGTACATTCCCTTGTCACAATAATCAGCAAGTCACAACATTATATCCCATATAGATATTCCAATGAGTATCAGGTCAACATTTAGGACTGAAATGTGCTGAAACTAGCATTATCATAAGAATAGTAACTTATGATATACCGTCTTCGTAATCATTCACTATTCCCAAAAGAAGAGCCATATCAGCGAGTGAAAATAATTATAGTTGTTTAGGTATTCAAAAGTAGACCAGAACATGATTCAAGATAATCAAAGCACCACTCAGTTAGACATAAGTTGTCACGTTATACATCACAAGTATGGGGAGCCAGCATACTATAATTATAGAGAGCCCGGGAGGATATATCAGACAAGCTGTAAAGCGTTCTTATTCTGACACTCGAGCAGAGTTTTAGAAACACACGTAGCGTCGGCTATACTGCACTTACTTGTGGATGCCTGGTTGCGGGTGGATACACCTACCCTAGTCGCGCTCCCGTAGATGACTGGGAGACGTGACCGGGGCCGCATAAGAACACGCGCTAGATGAGAAAATTTAAAGCTGGTGCGCGCGTTGCTAGGAGACGCAAACGCGTCCCCGGCAGCGCGGCCGGTCGTAGAAATCGAAGATGGACTTAGATTAATGCTGGGTTAAGAAGCCGAAGATGGCGGCCATTATTAAAAGGTGGGGTAGCCCAGACGTTAGTGTATTGATGGTAGTTCGAGGCACATAGCCTACATAATGCAATTCTATTAAGGAGGGATATAAAAACTAATGGAGTCTAGGACTACGGGTGTACAATATTGCTCATCTTGGCATCAAACATTAACACAATGTATGTTTTTTATAGAAATGATAGTCAATCGATATAATAGTCAAGGGTATATAACAAACTAGGTACCTCTCTAGTGGGCGGAGATAGCACATCCTAAGACTGCAGGTACTGACTGGTCCTAATCTTGTCAAAGGAATTAACGAAGCTCATATTTGATCTTAATGTCACATAGTCATGGAGTCTCTCATAAATGTTGTGTGCCCCCTCCTACACCAGGAATACCAACGCCGGCGACGACGACCGCAGTGAATACTGCTGCCTAGCACAGAGGTGAGGGGGGAGGAAAAAGAGAGTGACACGCACAATCCACACGCAACACCCCCACCTCAAACACACTACACACAACCAGATGCAGTCATAAAACGTAATGACCTCGTACCCCTCAGGAATAATGCAAGGACTACAGGAATTGATGAAAAATCCAGAAAAACGTCCTCAAAATTCAAAACAGTATTTACATATATACAATTGGAGGGACACTGCCCAGTCATTAATGTCCGTGGGCCACAGGGCCACGTCATATAGGCCAAGGCCCTATCATACTCCTGCATCAACATGGAGAGAACACTGGTGGGGCATCAGGTCAAAAATACACAGGCACCCCTGGGGGGCAGGGAATGGGGGGGCACCTCAGCTGGAAGATGGAACAACACCACTGGTCCTGGAGGGGGCTACATGCCCATCACATTGTCCTGGGGAGTGCCAAGCCACAGTCTCTCAAGTGGGTGGTTTGCCCAGTGCTTGGTTCTGGGGAGTGCAAGGCCACATTCTCTCTAGTGGACGGCTTCTCCACTGGTTCTGGAGGGGGCATTGTGCCTAGTGTGCTTCATCCTGAGAAGGATGGGGTGAGCGGATGGCTTCTTCCACTGGTTCTGGAGGGAGCATTGTGCCCTGTGATGGGAGTGCAAGGTCACAGTCTCTCACATGGGTGTCATACCCACAGGATTTGCAGTGGGCAGGATGCCTTACACTCCATGGATGCAGGACTACAGAATAATCCACCAGCGGCGTCGGCTGCACAGTGATGGCAGTGCCGGTGCTGGTGTCGGTGCTGCCAGTGGTGGGGGGAGGCTCCAGCACTTCCCCTGCAGCCTTGGACGGCTGCCCACTGGGGCTGCTGCTGCTGGCAGTGGTGCTGGCAGTGGCGCTTGTGGCGGTGCTGGTGGCGGTGCAGGTGGCAGTGCTGGCAGTAGTGCTGGTGTCAGGGCTGCCAGTAGTGGGGGGAGGCTCCAGCCCTTCCCCTGCAGCCTCAGACGGCTGCCCACCGGGGCTGCTGCTGCAGGCAGTGGTGCTGGTGGTGGTGCTGTGGTGGTAGTTCCTGAGGGGGGAGGCTCTGTGGTGGTATGGGACTGTGCCTGGGTAACCGATTGTCCGGAGTTCCCTGATGGGCCAGGTTGGTCATCCTGATCCAGCCGAGCAGAGCTGCTGTTATCACTGTGGGCCTCTTCTGGGGTGGGGGGACTGGAAGTTGCTGGCACCTCCTCTCCGGTGATGTTGTGTGGGGGACCTGTGGGGATGTAAATGCAGTGTTTTTGTTTCTGTGTGTATCACCTTGTGCATAGGTGTCTTGCCCTGTATGGTTATTATTGCCCTGGCAGTTTTATCTTGTGTGAGTAGTTATTTTGTGGGCTAGGTGATTGTCTCTAGAATGCATGCTGTGGTGATGGGTGTCCATGCAGAACTGTTAGTGGTGTCTATGCTTTGTTGTTGCATGCAGTGCTGAGTACTGGGATGGGTGGGTTGTGATGGTGGGGTGTATGTGAGGTGGTGGGGTGATGGGGTGAAGGTAGGGGTGGGGGATTTTGATGCATGCAGGTAGGGGGGGGTGATAGTAATAGAGATTTGACTTACCAGAGTCCAGTCCTCCTGCTACTCCTGCCAGACCCTCAGGTTGCAGTATTGCAAAGACTTGCTCCTCCCATGTTGTTAGTTATGGGGGAGGAGGTGGGGGTCCACCGCCATTCCTCTGTACTGCTATCTGGTGTCTTGCTACCATGGAACGCACCTTCCCCAGTAGGTCGTTCCACCGCTTCCTGATGTCATCCCTTGTTCTTGGGTGCTGTCACATGGCATTGAACCTGCCCACGATTCTCCACCATAGCTCCATCTTCCTAGCAATGGATGTCTGCTGCACCTGTGATTCGAATAGCTGTGGCTCTACCTGAATGATTTCCTCCACCATGACCCTTAGCTCTTCCTCTGAGAACCTGGGGTGTCTTTGTAGTGCCATGGGTGTAGTGTGTGTGTGGTGTGTGAGGGTGTGTGGGGTGATGTGTTGGGGTGTGTGCTGAGAAGTGCGTGGATGGTGTATGAGTGATGGTGTTCTGTGGCTCTGGTTCTGTGGGTGCTCTTGCTGTATCTCTCTCTAGAGGCGATTTTCGTTGGTCGTAAAGGGATGTGGGTGTGTGTTTTATAGTGTTGCGGGTGTTGTGTGTGTATGTGTGTCAGGTGTGTGTAGTTTGAATTGTCCAATGTAGTGTTGTTTTGTTAGGTTGTGTGTATTTTGAGTGCGGCGGTATGTACTGCCAATGGTTTACCAAGGTTGAATGTCCGCCGCAGTGATTCGTGGGTCATAATACTGTGGGCATAGTTCTGTTGGCGTAACGGTGGGGTTTTTTATACTGCCAGTTTATCACTGACCTTTGTGCTGGCGAACTTGTGTGTGTGTCTGTATAGTGACGGATTGCTAGGTGTGGGTCATGATATGGGTAGCGGTATACCGCCACCGTCACGGTATGTTCAAGGCAGTCAGCATGGCGGTAAGCAAAACTTACCGCCAATGTCATAATGAGGGCCATAATGCCTAAAATCAGAAGAAATGCAGTCTCTTAGAAATCCTTAGTGATATTATAAAATTGTGAATGTAACAGCTTAATGACTAACAGGCATAATAACTGTGATGTTACCGAGCTGCTTTAGTTTGACGTTGTTGATCACCTTTTTGCTAAATCTTAAAAACAATGCTAAAGCCAACGAATGAATACTTGTTATAAAGTGATTCTGTGAACAACCTCACAGTCTCTATAATTCACATTGCTTCCATCTGTCAAGCAGAATTGAGTTTGTCCTATCCGCAGCATGAGATCTTATCTTGCCCACAGTTGTTTTGTGGAACTGCTCTCTCCTGCCTCGACATTTCAATCATCCCAAGAATAAAATGGAGTCAGGCTATAGCCGATTGCACGCAGAAAGCCTCCTTATTTAACTCCGAGAATTCCAAGAAATGCACAATAACAGTAGGCCTTGTAATGGAACATTATAAATTGATAATGTCCAGAGTTTATACAAAGGTTAAATAAATATTTTAGAAACCAAAAAATCCATAACCATTATGCTCCCAATTTTATCGTACACTTTCACTCCTTTCCCAACTTAGTGAATTTATAAATCTCGTGCTTCCACACTGCATTTTAATAACCGTGCTGAACCTAGCGCCTATATGTGCTTAATCTACCAGCACCTTTCAGCTGGGACTATAATACTTTTCTGATTTACTATATTTGTTAACCTCAATTTATGCACTTTGAAAGAGTAAAAAGGCCTCGAGATTTAAGATGTCATGATGGACCGAAAAAATGTTTTTAGCTTGATTAAGATGTTTTATTATTTGATTTTGTGGGCTTCACTTTGAAACATGGAGGGCAACATCTTTAAGTATAGTAGGAGAGAAATAGAGAGAATTGAAACGAAGCAAACTGTTCCAGATGCTAATTTCAACCCACACGCATGCCCGCTTATTTCTATTATGCAAATTCACAAAGCTTTTCAGTAGAGAATGTACTAGGAGCGGGAATAATACGAAAGCACCGATGCTAATTTTGTGTGCAAAATGCCCACTTTATAAGAGAAAATTTTCCAGGGGCAACGTACGCCTTGTACTTTTGCACAGTGCCCTAAAAGATTATCTTTATCCTGAAGTAAATTGTCCTTTATTGAAATTAGCATGACAGTTAATAACTTGTTTTTATATAACGGTTGTTGATGTAACGCGTCATACCACTCTTCTATCCTTTCTAAAGTGCTATAAATATCAACTACTTTTACCCAATTAATGGTATTCAATGTGCTAATCTTAAAAAAAGATAAAAATACGAGTTCAGCATACAAATGTGTGGCCTGAAGATTTTAATGGAAGTCAGGGTCGCTCGTGAGTGACTCACTGAGTGATCTTTTTGTCTGGAAGAATGACATATTTCATTTTTTAAACTCAAGATTGATCTATTCTTATCTGTTCAAAAGAGGAAAATAGCTGAAGCTATTGCAAAATGCGAGGTTTAGACGCCCCAACACTTGACCGTGGCTGAGCACAAGAAGGGTGGGATCTTGGAAGATGGGAGGTGGGAGGGCACTTGAAGACAGGGAAACTGTCAGAGGCAACAGAATAAAAAGAAGAAGATATTGAAGATGAAGTGCCATGCAAGTCCTACCTAGTCTGGGGTGTTATAGCCGTTTATTGCGCATCTTCAATGTTTTGCTTTGAATAAGCCACACACCCTAGGCAAGCGTGTAACACTCAACAGCATGGAATTGCTAACAATCCATTTCCCACTCTCAGCAACTCAGACAGCCACCTCCAGTCTCATCCACAGGCTTACAGTGCAGAAAAAAGGACTTCATTAATGAATTGCCAGACTTCCTCAGCACGTTATGCATCGGACATATCCACACTACCCGCTTGGGTGACTTCAATCTTCCAGACAATACAAGCTAAACAAAAAATAAAGATACATGCTTGAATCTTGTTGATGCACTCAATGTGGTACAGCAGTTCACAAAACCAACACATTCCAAAGACCACATACGTGACCTTGTCTTCTTCTCAGTATCACCAACAGTTCAATGCAAAACACCCACACTCTTGTGCTGGACCAACCACTTTGCCCTCCCTATCAATCTGCTCACATCTTACCCCGAAACCAAGGTCAACACAAAAGAGAAAAACAAAACTTTATAGTCGCTATATAAGACCTAATGCTTGAACTCATCTCTCACCCTTTCACCTCCACATCTGATGACAAAACCCTTCTAACCAACTTTAACACTTTTTGGAAAACTATGTAAACACCCATATCCCAATAAAAATACGCAAGGTGAAGCTAAAGCCTTCCTCATTCTGTTGCCCTTAAGACCTTGTGAACAATCAACAGTATATCCACAGACAGGAAAGAAAATAGTAGAAAAACAGAACTCCAGATGATCTTATGATGCTGAAGTCCCTCCGCTCAACACGCTGACAGCTCATCACATCTGCCAAGGCAAGGTATTGTATCAGCTGCCTTTGACACAGTCGTCCATTCCATTATCATAAGCACATTGGAGTCACCAGCAGGAATCACCAGCCATGTCCTTCACTGGTACTCCTCTTAACTTTCCAACTGAAACTAGTTTGCTCACATGGGCACCTCCAGGTCCCAAGAGAACATTATCACCTGTGGAGTTCCCCAGAGTTCCATACTGACTCCTGTCACCTTGAACTTATACATGGTGCTGCTTGGTGCTCTACTCACAGATAAGAGCATCAGGACTCACCAGTGTGCTGATGATACACAATTCTGCATGAAGGTTTCCTCTACTTCAGATATCCAATCCTTCAAACACTGCCTGCATATCACCCAGACCTGGATGTCCCGTGCCCTAACCGAAGCTCATCCCAACCTAACCAATACAGAATTCCTCTTATTTACGGAGAATGACAAACAAGCAACAAACCTGTCCCAATGGCATGAATCTTGGTGGTTTTGAATCCCACCATTTACTGAATGCCAAGTAGCTTGGATTTACCAGGGACATCAATCACACCCTCAGAAACACATTGACTAAATAAGCAAAGATAGCCTACTACCAGCTAAGTCTTCCACATAAACGTAAACAGTTTCTCCCAGAAAGTAACTTCAGAACTGCTGTTCAAGTCCTTCTACTCTTTCATGTGGATGGTGGTAATGCCCTGCTTTATGGCTTCCGAGACTCCACACTAGCACCCCTTCAGGGCATCCTGCATGCCACAATATTCCTCATCCAGGGCCCCAGTCCTGATAGAACTTCATGGGTTCCCATGCCAGCCTGCACTATCTTGAAACAGCTGCATCAATTACAAAGCAATCATGACTAGTATCCCCACTAATCTTGCAAACAAGCTAATTATCTCTTCTGGTTCTCTGTATACTGGAAACCAGGACTGCAGACTAAAAAGTGTAAAAAAACATTTTTTAAAACAAAGCAGCAGGTCTTTTTCATCTGTGCACCCAGGATCTGGAACAACATCCTCGTTTCTATAAGGATAGCCCCAAACTTTTCCAATTTAGAAAACATTTGAAGACACCTCTTCAAAGAACACTCCATTCCAATACATTAACCATTCACAACCCAGCTACCTCTCTTATCACTTGTTGACTTCATGCTCGTCTTTGATCAAGTACAACATTCTGCGCTCTATAGAAATACCATATGCCTACATTCATACAGAGATTGGAATTTGCTTCCCTTTGAGTAGACCAAGACACATGGCTTACTCAAAGATTTGAACATTGACTCAATGAACGGTAAAATGGAGCACAGTCCAAAAGGTACGTCTTCCATGAGGCCACCTGCCTGCCTGGTAAATGGTACATTTGTTTCATGCAGGAAAGTGTCTCTTTTTGCCTGGTCAACTCAATTTTTTGAACTGATTTTGCTGTTTTTTTGACTGTGTACTGGAACACTGTGGTCCAGGCCCTAGTACATGTGCTATAACCCCTAATACTGACTTAATTGGCTTCATCCTAAATAGCTTTTTAAAATTTCTAATAGTGCCATAGTATATGGTGCAGAAAATACACCTGTAGCATAGAAAGTTAAATGTCACCTGTGAACTACAGCACTTATTGTGACATCCACTAATATGACAAGTGAAACATATGACAGTTTAGCTTGTCTGATGCTGTTTAAACCTGCAGCCTAACCTGTCAAAATAAAAACAAATATATCACCTTTGGCAGGGGAAAAAAACATTCCTTTTAAACAATAATAAGTCACTCCTATATAGGCATTGTAGCCCACAATTTAAGAAGTAAAGTCTTTAAAAATAGTACATGTAGAAATTTAATGTTACAATGCCCCTACAGTGACATGCCCCAACAGCTATTTTTACTGTAGAAATGTAGGTAAACAGGCTTTCTGAGGTTCCCCCCAACTTTAGGGCCCCATTTGGATTACTGGCTTCAGGCTTATGACTCTGAAAGTGCACAGAAGCCCGCTAACCAAGCCTCAGTGCCAGTGCTCTCTCACTAAATTGGTATATGTGAATTTATATCCTCAATTAGCAAGGACTTTAAACCCCCCATATAAGTCCTTAGTACATGGTTCCATTGGTACCCAGGGCATGGGAGTTAAAGGGGTCACCAGGGCCTGAAGTACTGTTTGTGCCACCCAAGTGACCCAAGTAAACTACTGACAGCAGACCTGCTATTGCACCCTGCAAGAACAGTGTAAACTGTTCAAACTCTACTCTGCCCACATCATGTGTGGCAAAGTCAATGCATTTTTAATATATGTCAGTCACCCCTACGGAAGGCCTCCTGAGCCCAGAAGGTAGGGTGCATTATATTAAAAGTATGGCATATAAATGAAAGCTCATATGTCCCTATAGTGGCCTTTTCCATTAAAGGCAACTATAAGTGATAGGCAGTCCAGAGGATAACGTGGGCTGGCACTCAGACAAACCTGAGGTCACCAGCTCCATATGTCATGTTTGGTGTCAAACAACGTGCCTTCTAATCCCAGAGACAAATTTCGTGTCATCGACGATGTGGCATGCACCCAGATTGTGATCTTAAAAGTTGCCCACCTTGTTGGCCCAGTTTTCCTGTGCTCTGGCAGCTGCTGCTGCCAAGACAGGATTCTCACCCCTTGGACAGAATTGCAAACACTCCCATGAGTCAGAACAGAGGTCTGGATAGAAAGGAGGTCATGCCTTCCTCCCAGGAAGGCTAATGAAGTGGCACATCAAGGTGGTGAGCTTCAAAGGGCCACCCCCCTTTGATATGCAAGCAGACCGTCCTCCAGTAGAGGACATAGAAGCCCCCTGGCCTACAAGCACATTTGTACCCAGGTAGGTAGGAAAATTAGTTAGCCAGGAAGCATATACTCCCAAAAGGCCAGCCATACCTCAAGAGTAGGCTACCTGGTCTGCAGAGGAAAAGTCCACCATCTTGAAAAGTGGCAAAATAGAGGGTTCTAGGTAGAAAAGGTGCCACAACCCATTGGATGTGGTCACCTCAGGGTGCATGAGCCGTTAGGATTATGAGCTCATTGGATACTTGCACTCACACCCCTAAATGCTCATAAATCTAGGATTTGAGGAGCAACCCTGACAAAAGAACCTCGTATCTGAAACAAGTTGCAAATAAAGGTCAGAAGAAGACCCACATCAACATTAATAGAAAGCTGCACAAACCAAAGGCGCAATACCTTGAACCCAAGACAACCTTTCTAGAACTGCTGGACTGTGGCTCGTCCTGAACCAAAGTTCAGTACCCCCATCAAGAAGGAACTGTTTGTGAGCCAAAGGCAAGACCACACTCCCTTGAACTAATGGCACTGTTGTGAGGGCTCGAGTTGGTTCCCCCTTTTTTAGTCTAATTTTTATATTTCATAATTTACAACTTTTAGTTGCATTTCTTTTAGCAGTGACATTTTACACACTTTACTTGCATGATATTCTTCTAGGAATATATTGTATGAGTTGTTTGTTTTAGTTACGCTTTTCTAGACATGTAATCAGTGCATTTTGTTCAAGGCTAGGAACATAGAACACAATATCCTAGTGCTTGCCTTGCCTGTTGAGACAACAGCTTCTAACATCCAGAGTTAGCATTGCATCAGGGCTGTACTTCTAACACAGTATGGGTTCATTATATAAATGGTGCAGAGGGGCATTCCAGCTGTGACCATCCTGGGACGAATACTGTGTTCGACATGCAGCTCTGATGGGGCTAATCCACCAGCTTCCCAAAAGGATTGCCTTCCACACTGCAGGCTGACTCCTGACACTATTTCCAGGTATGGGGCTAAGGCTCATATCTTAGTTCAGGCCAGGCAGAAGAGTCTACTGCTATGCTCTCACAATAGTCTTATGTTTAGGCAGGTACCCCTAGAACCTATTTATCATGGTTGGATTGTTCATTATGTTTACCATGTTCATAATGCTGGTTACTTTGCTTTGTTTTATCTGCTTAATTATGGCAGCTAATTCTCTTTATGAAAGATTAGGATTGTTTCAATAAATGTATTGAAAGTTTATCTCATATTTCTCGTGTGTCTTCACATGGGCATTCATGAGTTATACCACGAAAGGGTGAGATCTGTTTCCACGTCTTCCCTGAGGAGAGTTATGTTTAGGATGCCATAATCACCTTCCACCCAGGTAAGATTAGGTATTTGGGTGAGGCGTTGTGAGCTAGCCATGATCTGGCCAACAGCTTCTGATGGTGTGGATGAACTAGGTCCCCTACATTCTGAAGTTCTGTTGTCCTAATGCGCAGTCCTATCACCTTGGTAAGAACCGTGTAACAGCACAAGTCCCCTGCACACCACTTGTAAAAATCACTTACCAGAACCGAAGAAGCGTGGCCATCAGGCCCCCGAGGGATTCCCAAAATCAGGTGGCCCAGTGCATTGTGGGAAGTGTAGTCCAGCTCTCTATCAAGTTACAGCCAACTACTATGTTCCACAGGACTTCTGGAATGGGAGATAGCTTCTCCTCCACCTCACCACTGCTAAGGTTTGTTGGTGGCCAGTACATTCACCACCAACTTTACTCAATGCTACAACCAGAGGGAGCACAGCAACACCTTAATCTGACATCACCAGTTGCTCCGTTGTCGAGTGTTTGCATTTATTTCCTCACCTGCACTGTCACAGAGGTAAAACCAGCAACCATAGCTGCTGTTCAGCACCAAGGCTTGCCAAACCCACCTCTGCACCCAAGACACACCTAGCTAGATTGAGTTGTTGTGCCTGGTGAATCCTGGTCCAGGGGCCCACACATGCTTACCCCCAGTGGGTCCCCATGAACCTCGATCTGCAAATGACTGAATGTCACAAATGTTATTTTTCAGCACCTGCTGCTCCCTCATTCAGCATTCAGGCCAGCAAGGACACTTCTGCACTGGGGCTCCACAGGCCAGGAAACATTGTTCTGACTGTCGAAGCTTAGTCCTGGGACTCACATCACCTTAACTACTAGGGGGGTCCTCTGGACTTACCTTGCAAGTGGCAGAGTGTCACTAGTGATTTTCCCCATTAACTGCAATAGTAAAGTTTTGACAGCTTGTAATGTACTGAGTTATTTTTCACTTGAAATTCCATAACTCCTGTTATACATATCTGATTTACATTTTTTCATGTCTAAATTAATATACAAATCTGATTTATTTTTATAAATTGGCATCAGATTTCTTTTGAGTCGTGTCAACTACTTATTGTTCATATTGGCACTCTGAAATGCTGAACACATATTCCTCTAATACAGCCTGACTGTTCTTTGCCACTCTACCAAGACTGAGCTACAGATTTATTATTGTGAATCCAAGGACCATCTTTGGTCTATTGTGAGAGTATTACATAATGCCTAATCAGCATCACTGCATAATACTCCACTTTCCTACAGGAAGGCTCAGGCTGTCCTCTAGAGAATAGAAGAGTAGAGATTAAAATATTAATTCTGTATCTTGGCTCATGAATCCAGGCAGAAAAAAGATTAAACCACTATTTTTAGAATTTATTAAAAGCCTCATTAAACTGTAAACTCAGGCTTTTAATTAATTTTAAGAAACTTATCTTTTAGGAAAATACCTTTAACCTGCCTGAAGCTCCTGGAGGCTAATTTACATTAAATATCTATAAGCTGTCAACCAAGTTCTTGACCTGATCCTAGAGCAGGGACAATCTCCTGGAAGTGGGAAGTGGGTATTTTCTTTTCTTGAAGGGAATACCATTTGGAGTAGGCTCAGGAAGGAACTTAATTAACTTCGTATGGGCCTGTCCTTTCAGAAGTAACTGTTGGGTGACACAATGAAAGGTCTAGTCTTTGTCCCCACAGTCAGGCAGGCACCAAACCCAGTGGGAAGAAGGCCACCCCCAAACCCAGTTATCCTGGTCACACTTCTGGGTGGGCACACTGGCTTTGCAAATGGGGAGAAGGGGTTACTCATCTTGGATTTTCAGAGCATTGTAGGATTGTATGCAGTGGGGCAAATGAGCACAGCTGCAAAAGTAGGTAGAGTAACTCCTGTGAACTTTTACCCCATTGGTTAAGGAAGAGCCAGAAGTCATCCCCACCCACTAGTTGGTGCTTGGTATAAATGTGGTACTCCAAGGTGCCATCCTCAGAATATTGTCAAGGTCTGTGGAAAAATAGAAGAAGGGCTGAACTTGCTGTTTGAGAACTATGAAGAGACCTGAAAGGTTTAACCTTCTACCACTTGCAACCAGATCAAAGCAGTAACCCCAAAGGGTCAATTGGTTGTCCTCCTATGTGCCTGCAGGGAGACAGCAAGCTGCAAGGGCCCTTTTCCTATGGTGCCTAGCTGACCTCTAGCAGATAGACCTGTACTGGTTCCTGCTTTTGGCCACTGCCTGACACCCTGAGGGTCTGTAAGAGTTTCCCTGAGATCCTGGGGGTTTTAGAACTGTACTCCTGGGGTTGTTTGAGGGTCAGAAGAATGTTCAGAAAGTTTCAAAAACCTTTCCTCCAGACCTGCAAAGTTTCAACGGGATCCACCCGAAAACGTACCCTACAGGGAGAGCCATGCCATCAGACTGGATTTCAGCTTGCCCCCCCTCCCACTAATAGGTTAATGCACCTCAGAAATACATTGGGCTTTGAAAATGTTCAGCACAATATCTCCAAAGCTCCAGAGCTCTAGAGGGACCAACCTGCTTCAGGTATCCACCCTTCATTTTCACTGTGACACCTACAATTTCAGCTGCAACCCAGACGGGGAGTATTTATCTTCTTAAAAAGTGACAAAGTCCCATCCTGCATTGGGACATGGAAGAAATGTGTAAAAAGTCCCTTTAATAAAGTGGTAAAGTTTTTTCCTGAAGTGGGACTTTTTGACTTCCAGACTTTCATCCAAGCCTATTCACTCGGTGTATCTGACCTGGGCTACATGCGCAGTTGGCCACATTTTGCACTTTGGTCTTGGTCTACTGCAACCATTGACTTACATTAGGTGATTTATATTTCTTAACACTCTTTTCACTTTAATTTTAGAGAATTGGTATCCTGGATTCCCCTTACTGAATTTCTGTTTCACCACGTGTAACTTGGCACAATCTGTAATCCAGCTTTTGCAGACTACCCTTAGCAGTAGAGCTGTGCCTTGGGAATTAGTGACCCCCGCAGCCCCCAGGCACATCCATCCTCCACATCTCTGGCTAAATCATGTTGGTAAAGGCATTTACATTATTAGTAACATTACTAAAGTCGGATGCATCCTGTCAACCATAAGGACAAATGCTTTGCCAACCCTGATATAATGCAGCCTCTGCTTTCCCCATCTCTTTTGGCCTCCTTCCATCTCATGGACCATTGCAGCGCAAGATCTCATGAAATCTAGGTTCTTTTTTATCTCAGCAGCCATCCCAGGTTGCAGTCTATAAGACCATGCCTTTGGTCTCCCACATTGCTTGGCTTCGAATCATACCTGAAGAAGGTTCTTCTGCTCCTGCGATTTACGGTTCTATGCCCTGCACCCGCTCCAGCAATTTCTACCATGTGCCTAACTCTTACTGTCGTGTAGGCTCTCATTAATCTAATGAGAGTACTGTTTTTTGAGCGACAGAATCGCCTGCGGTGTGGGAGACTGAGTCTTACCCACTACAGGTGACACCTGTCGCCCCAATCCTGATTTTGCTCCAGTTAACTAGCAGTGCCTCATCTCCACCTCAGGGCAGGTTGGGCAGCCAAGCGCATTACATAATTGATTTCTCAGGGAAATCGTGGTCACTCAGGTCTCATCCGTTTCTCTTAGTTACATTAGTCTCACATACACAATGACAAACAGAGGCAGCATATATTTCAATAAGGTTTTAATGAAGCGACTGCATCTTAGATAGCAAAGCATGTGCTGCAATAACCAGGATGATACAGCATGACAAGATTAAAATTGTGACAAGGAGAGTAAAGCATAGAAATAACGCTACCATGTTGTTACTAGAGTCAATAGATTAATCCTACCTAGGCTATATTAGAGCACAGCGTGTTAAGCTCTAATTCTGCCCTTCAGGTTCCCCCAGGGAGACATCATCCTTCATACCTGAGCAAAGGCCTGAAGTCCACATAAGCAGCTGTAGTGAAGCATTCAGCAATCAGCATACAGTTGTGGTTCTCTGACCACAATCTCCCTCTAACGTGTAAGGGACAGGGAAGTGTTTTTATAATAAAACAGCTGATGTTCTGAGAAAATGTCCCTACGTAAGGATGTGTGTTCTTCTGTGAATGTCAGAGACAAATCTTGTACCAGGTTCATCGGCAACCTATCTTACTGCAGCCTTGAAGGAAGCATAGAGTGAGCAAGAATATCTTGTTTGATAACATAGTGCTGGCCTAGGCATAAACAGCTAAATAGAGAGAAATAAAACAAGACCGCAAAAGTGGCTATTGTAAGAATAATAAAATTAAGCTGAATAAAATATATCTAGTTTAAAGTGCACAGCGGCAGGCTTAGCATGGTGCAATAACATGCATTGAGTTTGAACTAAAATGGCTACTCAACACCACTGCATGGATTCTTCTCCTTGAGGGTGGCCCAAGTCTGTCCTCTGTAATCCTGGCCCCCTGCAGCTTGGCAGCTACAAAAAAAGAAGGACAGAAAGATTACAAGAAGATCAACGCATGTGTCTAGATGCCACGCATCACCACAGTAATTAAGGTCAGTGCACTGTACTAAATACTAGCGTAAGTTGGATAAAGACACATTCAGCAGCATTTATTTTCCTTCTCTACCTTTGTAGCCTATGCAAGGAATAGGCATAGGATTGTATTTGCAGTAATAGGTGGTAATGGCTCATGAAAAAAGAGAACAGAATCTTGCATATCGTCTTAGTGGCTGTCCATGAACATTGCTAAAATGTTGATCAATTACTGATTGCCTTTCTTTGCTACCAATGTGAGCTTACAAAGAGACTGCTGTGCTATCTCAGAAACTAGGGGCAAGAGTGACCGACCCTTCAAAGTTCTGAATGTTACTAGACTGGTGAGTTGTGTGCTGATCCAGGGAGCCTAGGGCATTATGCATCATTGACGGAGGTCCTACATTTGAGTGTATGTGATCTTCTTGTCTTTCTGTTTCCCTCAAGGTGCACATCCCCCATCTGCATTCAGGCGAAGCACAGTCAGTGCTGCCAGCAGTGGTTGGCATGTCAACCCTATGGCAAACCAGTGTCTTTTCGCCTCCTTTTCCCCTCCTGTCTGACTTTCCTTCTTTCTCTCCCCAGCAGGCTAACTGCCCACACTTGTGTCATTCTGAATGTAGAGACTTGGGGGGTCATTCTGACCCCGGCGGGCGGCGGTCGCCGCCCGCCTGGAGGGAACCGCCATTCGGCCGCCCCGTGGTCAAAAGACCACTGGGGCCATTCTAACTTTCCCGCTGGGCCGGCGGGCACCCGTCAAGGTAGCGCCCGCCGGCCCAGCGGGAAAGAGGCCTGCAACACTGAAGCCGGCTCCGAATGGAGCCGGCGGTGTTGTAGGTGTGCGACGGGTGCAGTTGCACCCGTCGCGATTTTCACTGTCTGCTATGCAGACAGTGAAAATCATGCTGGGGCCCTGTTACGGGGCCCCTGCACTGCCCATGCCAGTGGAATGGGCAGTGCAGGGGCCCCCAGGGACCCCACGACACCCGTTACCGCCAGCCTCTTTCTGGCAGTGTCAACCGCCAGAAACAGGCTGGCGGTAAGGGGGTCGGAATCCCCATGGCGGATTTGCCCAGCCAGGAGTAATCCGGCGGGAAACCGCCGGACCCCCTTTTCTGACCGCGGCCAGAATGGGCAGGGAAGCACCACCAGCCTGTTGGCGGTGCTTCCGTCATTTTAGCCCTGGCGGTCTCGGACCGCCTGGGTCAGAATGACCCCCTTGGTCTGAAGGTGAGTGTGAGGCTTGTTTTTTGCTCCTGCAAAACCTGGATTCTAGGTGAGTGGTGTCTGGCGCATGGCATTCTGTTGTTTTGGTGTTATTTTGCTTAGTACATTATTATCTATTTTTATAAATTGTAGTGGGATTTGTACTGTGTTATGTCTTTGGTTTTTTAACTGTTTTAGTACTTTTAAATGCTATAGCTATGTTGAAGCAGATATGCTAATTAGAAATTATTAATGAATGTTTCGGTGTTTTGATTAACAAAAATTAATCATAGAGAAAATAATGTGCACTTTTGAAAATGTGGCCATGAAGAATGTCAGCCACTTATAGGAAAATTGTACTAAAATGATTGAAAATGCTTAAAATAATGAAAATGTGTAATAATAATGTAGTAATGTGCAATAATGAGATGTATAACCTATGTTTTGCATTATATCAAAGAGTTAACTTAGCCGAAGTTTTGGCCTAGTTTGCCAGGCCTCATGCAGAAGCTGAATTATTACAGCATGCTGGAGTGAAGTTGAAATGTTATCCTGACCCTGAACCACCCAATGTTAAAGTTTGCTTAGCTAGAGTTTTCTGCAATGTACAGATGGAGAGGAGATGATGGGATCTACAATTATGTGTAGAGTAGACGAGATGTACTTTCCCAGGACTCAAGCAATAGAGACACTGACTGAAGAGGACGATGCAACATGTTCGATACCTGAAGAGTCGGATGATGAGTACATCGTACAGTGAACCAATCAATGAACTGAGAACGACGAAATACTAGAACTCATAGATTTGTAGAATTAAATGTATTGGGTAACCTCACATATGGTGATTAATTGACCAATTAGGAATTAGGGGATGGACTGAGAAACTCTAATAAAAAGTCATGACAAGGGGCTAAAACCTCAGAATTTAGGGAGATGCGAGATACGAGGGGAGAATTGATGACGTCAGGAGGCGCGATTTGAGATTCTATCATTGGGCTCATGCTCTTGAGAGCCTGATGCGTTGCTGATCTATTGATGACCTGATGACGAAGACTGACTTTGTTGCTGGACCATTCCATGGACAGGTAGCTATGACAATGTGACTGACTAACTTTTGTGCCTTTTCTTTTTAGGTACCAAATGCGCTGTTTTTATAGTTTTTCTCTTAGCTAGATGTTTTTCCAAATTCATGTTTTCTAAATTGTTTTTGCATGAAGTCCCACATGCTGATGCTAATCTGGGTTAGGTAGGGTTCTTTTGAGTGACGCTGACAGTGACAAATGATTGACAAACTGATTGCTGAACTTTGCTAATAATGTCGATATATTCATCTTTGTTGGCTTATGCTGTAACGTTAGAGCATATGTTTTCTCAAGTTCTGATTAGATTGTGTTATTGGTGGTAGCTTATAAACTAATTCTGAGCGGATTGAACAAAGTTTGAGTTAACCTTATGCACTAGAATTGTAACTAATAGGGAAATAAAAATTGTTATTATTGAGTTGTGGTTATTCATGAAATGTGGATATAATTGTCTACTAATTAATGATTCTCTCAGTGGTTATTGATTGGTTATATTGAATATTGATAACATTGGTCACTACATGGCTAGGATACTCCATGAGATCCAAAAGGTTCATCAGCCTATACGTGTCCCCTTGTAAGTTTACTTACTAAGGACCAGGCACGCTAGCAGTTATTATGGGTTAAGCTCAGGTTTTTATAACTGAAACATTTAACTGGACCTAACAGGAAAGTGACTATATCATTGGTGGAGGGCTTCCATTTGCCCCAATTAATAATTTAGTTTCTTAATGTTCATCTCTCTTTTAGCCAGGTGGTGCCACAGACACTAGATTTTTATCAGCACTGTATTGCATTGTGGCTGAGTGAATATAAGTAATTAGCTTTTTTGGGTTATGCATGTTCCACCGCAGTACTCCCACATGCCAGAGACACCCTACTGCAGGTGTAGAACTGCTTATCTTTGCATGAACATCAGCTCATGTGATCCTGCTTAAAGCTTGTGTCACAGTTTTCTGTTTTTCTACTGGCAAAGTGATCTAATCTGCTTTATCATTTTAAGGCGTAAGCAGTGGAAAGAGGAAGGAATTAAACTGCAGTGCCAGATTTTAGGTATCCAACTCACACTTACCAAGTCTCTTTTCATACTTTTCTGAGAATGCTCTTAAGTGGTTCCTAGTGGCAAAGGAGTAGGAGTCTGTATTGGGTGTAATAGTGGCTCTCCTGGAATTCATCATCTTAACCCTTTCAGTGCGGGCGTCGGCCACTGGCCGACGCCCGCACTACCTCCCTGGTGCGGGTCACGAACAGTGGCCGACACCAGGGAGGGGGTTAATAAATCCTCGGGTGCGTCGCACCTGAGGATTTATTTTTTATTTTTATTTTTAATCCCTGGGAGACACGGAAGCTCTTCCGTGTCTACCCCCCCGCCCCCCGCCCTCCACCCTCCCCTTTGTGACGTCAGCGCGCCGAGTTGACGTTAGTATGTGGATTTCCCCATCGGAGCAGGAAGCGGCCAGGAAACAGTTTCAGGAAGGCCTCGTATGAAAGGGGAGAGTCTCCCCTTTCTTACGAGGCCTTCTGAAAGTGTTTCCTAGCCCCCGATCGCAATATTTTTTTTAGTCGTTGTACATGGATATATCTATAGATATATATAGATATATGTGTATATATATAATCACTTTTGTCAATATGTGTGTGGTTTCCCTGGGGGCTGTGATCGGCCCCCAGGAAAACCAGACCCACATATGTAGGAAAGTACCATCTTGCCTGGCATGTTACCCCCATTTTTCACTGTATATATGTTGTTTTAGTTGTATGTGTCACTGGGACCCTGGTAACCCAGGGCCCCAGTGCTCATAAGTGTGCCTGAATGTGTTACCTGTGTAGTGACTAACTGTCTCACTGAGGCTCTGCTAATCAGAACCTCAGTGGTTATGCTCTCTCATTTCTTTCCAAATTGTCACTAACAGGCTAGTGACCATTTTTACCAATTTACATTGGCTTACTGGAACACCCTTATAATTCCCTAGTATATGGTACTGAGGTACCCAGGGTATTGGGGTTCCAGGAGATCCCTATGGGCTGCAGCATTTCTTTTGCCACCCATAGGGAGCTCTGACAATTCTTACACAGGCCTGCCACTGCAGCCTGAGTGAAATAACGTCCACGTTATTTCACAGCCATTTTACACTGCACTTAAGTAACTTATAAGTCACCTATATGTCTAACCTTTACCTGGTAAAGGTTAGGTGCAAAGTTACTTAGTGTGAGGGCACCCTGGCACTAGCCAAGGTACCCCCACATTGTTCAGAGCCAATTCCCTGAACTTTGTGAGTGCGGGGACACCATTACACGCGTGCACTACATATAGGTCACTACCTATATGTAGCTTCACAATGGTAACTCCGAATATGGCCATGTAACATGTCTATGATCATGGAATTGCCCCCTCTATACCATCCTGGCATAGTTGGCACAATCCCATGATCCCAGTGGTCTGTAGCACAGACCCTGGTACTGCCAAACTGCCCTTCCTGGGGTTTCACTGCAGCTGCTGCTGCTGCCAACCCCTCAGACAGGCATCTGCCCTCCTGGGGTCCAGCCAGGCCTGGCCCAGGATGGCAGAACAAAGAACTTCCTCTGAGAGAGGGTGTTACACCCTCTCCCTTTGGAAAATGGTGTTATGGCAGGGGAGGAGTAGCCTCCCCCAGCCTCTGGAAATGCTTTGTTGGGCACAGATGTGCCCAATTCTGCATAAGCCAGTCTACACCGGTTCAGGGGACCCCTTAGCCCTGCTCTGGCGCGAAACTGGACAAAGGAAAGGGGAGTGACCACTCCCCTGACCTGCACCTCCCCTGGGCTCCTCCAGTGTGCTCCAGACCAGTGCCATCTTGAAAACAGAGGTGCTGCTGGCACACTGGACTGCTCTGAGTGGCCAGTGCCACCAGGTGACGTCAGAGACTCCTGCTGATAGGCTCCTTCAGGTGTTAGTAGCCTATCCTCTCTCCTAGGTAGCCAAACCCTCTTTTCTGGCTATTTAGGGTCTCTGTCTCTGGGGAAACTTTAGATAACGAATGCAAGAGCTCATCCGAGTTCCTCTGCATCTCTCTCTTCACCTTCTGCCAAGGAATCGACTGCTGACCGCGCTGGAAGCCTGCAAACCTGCAACATAGTAGCAAAGACGACTACTGCAACTCTGTAACGCTGATCCTGCCGCCTTCTCGACTGTTTTCCTGCTTGTGCATGCTGTGGGGGTAGTCTGCCTCCTCTCTGCACCAGAAGCTCCGAAGAAATCTCCAGTGGGTCGACGGAATCTTCCCCCTGCAACCGCAGGCACCAAAAAGCTGCATTACCGGTCCCTTGGGTCTCCTCTCAGCACGACGAGCGAGGTCCCTCGAATCCAGCGACTCTGTCCAAGTGACCCCCACAGTCCAGTGACTCTTCAGTCCAAGTTTGGTGGAGGTAAGTCCTTGCCTCACCTCGCTGGGCTGCATTGCTGGGAACCGCAACTTTTGCAGCTACTCCGGCCCCTGTGCACTTCCGGCGGAAATCCTTTGTGCACAGCCAAGCCTGGGTCCACGGCACTCTAACCTGCATTGCACGACTTTCTAAGTTGGTCTCCGGCGACGTGGAACTCCTTTGTGCGACTTTGGGTGAGCACCGTTTCACACATCCTTGTAGTGCCTGTTTCTGGCACTTCTCCGGGTGCTACCTACTGCTGAGAGGGCTCCTTGTCTTGCTCGACGTCCCCTCTCTTTCCTGGTCCAATTTGCTACCTCCTGGTCCCTCCAGGGCCACAGCAGCATCCAAAAACGCTAACCGCACGATTTGCAGCTAGCAAGGCTTGTTGGCGTTTTTTCGGCGGGAATCACTTCTGCACGACTCTCCACGGCGAGAGGGATCCGTCCACCAAAGGGGAAGTCTCTAGCCCTTTTCGTTCCTGCAGAAACCGCAGCTTCTTCTGTCCAGTAGAAGCTTCTTTGCACCCGCAGCTGGCATTTCCTGGGCATATGCCCATCTCCGACTTGCTTGTGACTTTTGGACTTGGTCCCCTTGTTCCACAGGTACCCTAGATTGGAAATCCACAGTTGTTGCATTGTTGGTTTGTGTCTTTCCTGTATTATTCCTCTAACACGACTTCTTTGTCCTTAGGGGAACTTTAGTGCACTTTGCACTCACTTTTCAGGGTCTTGGGGAGGGTTATTTTTCTAACTCTCACTATTTTCTAATAGTCCCAGCGACCCTCTACAAGGTCACATAGGTTTGGGGTCCATTCGTGGTTCGCATTCCACTTTTGGAGTATATGGTTTGTGTTGCCCCTATCCCTATGTTTCCCCATTGCATCCTATTGTAACTATACATTGTTTGCACTGTTTTCTAAGACTATACTGCATATTTTTGCTATTGTGTATTTATATCTTGTGTATATTTCCTATCCTCTCTCTGAGGGTACACTCTAAGATACTTTGGCATATTGTCATAAAAATAAAGTACCTTTATTTTTAGTATAACTGTGTATTGTGTTTTCTTATGATATTGTGCATATGACACTAAGTGGTACTGTAGTAGCTTCACACGTCTCCTAGTTCAGCCTAAGCTGCTCTGCTAAGCTACCATTATCTATCAGCCTAAGCTGCTAGACACCCTATACACTACTGTAATAAGGGATAACTGGGCCTGGTGCAAGGTGCAAGTACCCCTTGGTACTCACTACAAGCCAGTCCAGCCTCCCACATTGGTTGTGCAGTGGTGGGATAAGTGCTTTGAGACTACTTACCACTCTTGTCATTGTACTTTTCATAAGAGAAAAATATACAAAACAAGGTCAGTGTATATACACATAGCCAAAAAGTTTTGCATTTCCTCTTTTTACTCTTTTCTAAGTGCTGAAAAGTACTTCTAACTTTCTAAAAAGTTCTAAAAAGTTTAAAAAGTTTTTTTTCTCTGTCTTTCTAAAAGCTCTGACAAACTTTTTATCTTTTTCTATCACTTTAACTCTCTCTAAAAATGTCTGGCACAGGCCAAAATGTTGATCTGTCCAAACTTGCATATGATCACCTTAGCTGGAAAGGAGCAAGGAGTCTCTGCATAGAGAGAGGTTTGAGTGTAGGGAAGAATCCTTCCTTGGAACTGTTACTTAACATGCTTAGAGAACAGGATAAGGCTAGAAGTGCCCCATCTGTTGAAAAAGTAGCTAATGGTTCTCAATCTGATCCAGGGACTCCCCCAGGAAAAGATTCAGGAAAGAAACTTCCTAGCCTGCCCATTACTAGACAGTCTAGCATAGTTGGTAATGATGATGAGCCACACCATATAAATAGTGTTGTCTCACATCATAGCAAAAGCATTTATTCTCACCATACTGGTAGTGATGTTTCTGTTAGCCAAGCTGTTAGGGTGGCTTCTGTAAGGGACAGGTCGCCTTCTGTCCATTCTCACCATACTTCTGTTTCAAGGCATGTCCCTCCCACCCACCCTGATGACAGATTGTTAGAAAGGGAGCTCAATAGATTGAGAGTGGAACAAACCAGACTGAAGCTCAAGAAGCAACAGCTGGATTTGGATAGACAGACTTTAGAAGTAGAGAAGGAGAGACAGAAACTGGGTTTAGAAACCCATGGTGGCAGCAGCAGTATTCCCCATAGTCATCCTGCAAAAGAGCATGATTCCAGGAATCTGCACAAGATAGTTCCCCCTTATAAGGAGGGGGATGACATTAACAAGTGGTTTGCTGCACTTGAGAGGGCCTGTGTTGTACAGGATGTCCCTCAAAGGCAGTGGGCTGCTATCCTATGGCTATCATTTAGTGGAAAAGGTAGGGATAGGCTCCTTACTGTGAAAGAAAATGATGCTAATAATTTCCAAGTTCTTAAGAATGCACTCCTGGATGGTTATGGCTTAACCACTGAACAATACAGGATAAAGTTCAGAGAGACCAAAAAGGAGTCTTCACAAGACTGGGTTGATTTCATTGACCATTCAGTGAAGGCCTTGGAGGGGTGGTTACATGGCAGTAAAGTTACTGATTATGACAGCCTGTATAACTTGATCCTGAGAGAGCATATTCTTAATAATTGTGTGTCTGATTTGTTGCACCAGTACTTGGTGGACTCTGATCTGACCTCTCCCCAAGAATTGGGAAAGAAGGCAGACAAATGTGTCAGAACAAGGGTGAACAGAAAAGTTCATACAGGGGGTGACAAAGATGGCAACAAAAAGAAGGATGTTAAGTCTTCTGACAAGGGTGGGGACAAATCTAAAAATGAGTCTTCACCAGGCCCACAAAAACACTCTGGTGGGGGGGGTGGGCCCAAATCCTCTTTTAATCAGAACAAGGAAAAGAAACCATGGTGCTATTTATGTAAGATAAAAGGCCATTGGACAACAGATCCCAGTTGTCCAAAGAAAGGCACCAAGCCTCCTACCACTACAACCCCTACTGCTACACCTAGTGTCCCTACTAATAGCAGTGGTGGTTGGAGCAAACCTACTAATAGCCAATCCAAGGGAGTAGCTGGGCTACCTATTGGTAACTTAGTTGGGGTTGGCCTTGTTAGGGAGGCCACAGAGGCTGTGTTAGTCTCTGAGGGGGCTATTGATTTAGCCACCTTAGTTGCTTGTCCCCTTAATATGGATAAGTACAAGCAGCTACCCCTAATAAATGGTGTTGAGGTTCAGGCCTACAGGGACACTGGTGCCAGTGTGACTATGGTCATAGAGAAACTGGTCCACCCTGAACAACACCTACTTGGTCACCAGTACCAAGTAACCGATGCTCACAACAACACACTTAGCCACCCCATGGCTGTTGTAAATCTCAACTGGGGGGGGGTTACTGGTCCAAAGAAAGTTGTGGTATCTTCAGATTTACCTGTAGACTGTCTATTAGGGAATGATTTGGAGACATCAGCTTGGTCAGATGTGGAGTTGGAGGCCCATGCAGCAATGCTGAGCATCCCAGGGCATATTTTTGCTTTGACAAGGGCTCAGGCCAAAAAGCAGAAAGGACAGGGAAGCTTGGATCCTGGAACAATGGACCAAGTGCTCCCTAAAGCTAGGGCTAGTAGAAGCAAACCACTTCCTACTATCCCTCCCTCTACAGTGGATTCTACTTCTGAGGAAGAAGAATTCCCTCCCTGTGCAGAACCTACACCAGAGGAGCTGGAAGCAGACCCTGCTGAGCTTTTGGGTGAAGGGGGGCCTGCCAGAGAGGAGCTGAGTGTGGCACAGCAAACCTGTCCCACATTAGAGGGTCTCAGACAGCAAGCTGTCAAACAGGCTAATGGGGATGTCAGTGACTCTCACAGAGTTTACTGGGAGGACAACCTCTTGTACACTGAGCATAGGGATCCTAAACCTGGAGCTGCCAGGAGATTAGTGATTCCTCAGGAGTACAGAAAGTTCCTCCTAACACTGGCACATGACATTCCCCTAGCTGGACACCTGGGTCAAATGAAAACTTGGGACAGACTGGTTCCATTGTTTCATTGGCCTAGGATGTCTGAGGACACAAAGGAATTTTGTAAGTCCTGTGAAACCTGTCAAGCCAGTGGCAAGACAGGTGGCACCCCAAAGGCACCCCTTATTCCACTGCCTGTGGTTGGGGTTCCCTTTGAAAGGGTAGGGGTTGACATAGTTGGCCCCCTTGACCCTCCTACTGCTTCAGGCAATAGATTTATCTTGGTGGTAGTGGACCATGCCACAAGATATCCTGAAGCTATTCCTTTAAGGACCACTACAGCACCTGCAGTGGCAAAGGCCCTCCTGGGAATATTTTCCAGGGTGGGCTTCCCAAAGGAAGTAGTATCAGACAGGGGAAGCAATTTCATGTCTGCATACTTAAAGGCCATGTGGAAGGAGTGTGGTGTAACTTACAAGTTCACAACACCCTATCATCCACAAACAAATGGACTGGTGGAGAGATTTAATAAAACTCTCAAAGGCATGATTATGGGTCTCCCTGAAAAACTCCGCAGGAGATGGAATATCCTTCTACCATGCCTCCTTTTTGCCTACAGGGAGGTACCCCAGAAAGGAGTGGGCTTCAGCCCCTTTGAACTTCTTTTTGGACACCCTGTTAGGGGTCCACTCACACTTGTAAAGGAGGGTTGGGAACAACCTTTAAAAGCTCCTAAGCAGGATATTGTGGATTATGTACTTGGCCTCAGATCAAGGATGGCTGAGTACATGAAAAAGGCCAGTAAAAACCTTCAGGCCAGCCAAGAGCTCCAGAAGCAATGGCATGATCAGAAGGCTGTTTTGGTTCAGTACCAACCAGGGCAGAAAGTGTGGGTCTTGGAGCCTGTGGCCCCAAGAGCACTCCAAGATAAATGGAGTGGTCCCCACACAATTGTTGAAAAGAAGGGAGAAGTCACCTATTTAGTTGACTTAGGAACTGCCAGGAGTCCCCTTAGGGTGCTCCATGTCAACCGCCTGAAACCCTACTATGACAGGGCTGATCTCACCCTGCTCATGGCAACAGATGAGGGACAGGAAAAAGACAGTGATCCTCTACCTGATCTCTTCTCTTCCACAGAGCAAGATGCTCTGGTGGAAGGTGTAGTTTTGGCTGATTGTCTTACTGCTGAGCAGAAAGACAATTGCATAAACCTCCTAGATCAATTCTCTGAACTCTTCTCTACTGTGCCAGGTACCACTTCTTGGTGTGAGCACACTATAGATACTGGAGACAGCTTGCCTGTCAAAAGTAAGATCTATAGGCAGCCTGACCATGTCAGGGACTGCATAAAGCAAGAGGTCCAGAAAATGTTAGAACTAGGAGTGGTTGAGCACTCTGACAGTCCATGGGCTTCTCCTGTGGTACTGGTACCAAAACCCCATTCCAAAGATGGAAAGAAGGAAATGCGGTTTTGTGTAGACTATAGAGGTCTCAACTTGGTAACCAAAACTGATGCTCACCCTATACCCAGGGCAGAAGAGCTCATAGATACACTGGCATCTGCCAAGTATATAAGCACTTTTGACTTGACTGCAGGGTATTGGCAGATCAAATTGTCAGAAGATGCTAAACCTAAGACTGCATTTTCAACCATTGGAGGACATTACCAGTTTACTGTAATGCCTTTTGGTTTGAAAAATGCACCTGCCACTTTTCAGAGGTTGGTGAACACAGTCCTGCAAGGGCTGGAAGCTTTCAGTGCAGCATATTTGGACGATATAGCTGTCTTTAGCTCCAGCTGGGATGATCACCTGGTCCACCTATGGAAAGTTTTGGAGGCCCTGCAAAAGGCAGGCCTCACTATCAAGGCTTCAAAGTGCCAGATAGGGCAGGGTAAGGTGGTTTATCTGGGACACCTTGTTGGTGGGGAACAGATTGCACCACTTCAGGGGAAAATCCAAACAATTATTGATTGGGTTCCCCCTACCACTCAGACTCAGGTGAGAGCCTTCCTAGGCCTCACTGGATATTACAGGAGGTTCATTAAGAACTATGGCTCCATTGCAGCCCCTCTTAATGACCTCACATCCAAGAAAATGCCTAAAAAGGTATTATGGACAGCAAACTGTCAGAAAGCTTTTGAGGAGCTGAAGCAGGCCATGTGCTCTGCACCTGATCTGAAAAGCCCTTGTTACTCTAAAAAATTCTATGTCCAAACTGATGCATCTGAATTAGGAGTAGGGGCAGTCCTATCACAACTTAATTCTGAGGGCCAGAATCAACCTGTTCCTTTTATTAGTAGAAGGTTGACCCCTAGAGAAAAGCGTTGGTCTGCCATAGAGAGGGAGGCCTTTGCTGTGGTCTGGGCTCTGAAGAAGTTGAGGCCATACCTGTTTGGCACTCACTTCATTGTTCAGACAGACCACAAACCTCTACTTTGGCTAAAACAAATGAAAGGTGAAAATCCTAAATTATTGAGGTGGTCCATATCCCTACAGGGAATGGACTATACAGTGGAACATAGACCTGGGAGTAGCCACTCCAATGCAGATGGACTCTCCAGATATTTCCACTTAGACAATGAAGACTCATCAGGTCATGGCTAGTCTTATTGTCCTTCGTTTGGGGGGGGGGTTGTGTAGGAAAGTACCATCTTGCCTGGCATGTTACCCCCATTTTTCACTGTATATATGTTGTTTTAGTTGTATGTGTCACTGGGACCCTGGTAACCCAGGGCCCCAGTGCTCATAAGTGTGCCTGAATGTGTTACCTGTGTAGTGACTAACTGTCTCACTGAGGCTCTGCTAATCAGAACCTCAGTGGTTATGCTCTCTCATTTCTTTCCAAATTGTCACTAACAGGCTAGTGACCATTTTTACCAATTTACATTGGCTTACTGGAACACCCTTATAATTCCCTAGTATATGGTACTGAGGTACCCAGGGTATTGGGGTTCCAGGAGATCCCTATGGGCTGCAGCATTTATTTTGCCACCCATAGGGAGCTCTGACAATTCTTACACAGGCCTGCCACTGCAGCCTGAGTGAAATAACGTCCACGTTATTTCACAGCCATTTTACACTGCACTTAAGTAACTTATAAGTCACCTATATGTCTAACCTTTACCTGGTAAAGGTTAGGTGCAAAGTTACTCAGTGTGAGGGCACCCTGGCACTAGCCAAGGTACCCCCACATTGTTCAGAGCCAATTCCCTGAACTTTGTGAGTGCGGGGACACCATTACACGCGTGCACTACATATAGGTCACTACCTATATGTAGCTTCACAATGGTAACTCCGAATATGGCCATGTAACATGTCTATGATCATGGAATTGCCCCCTCTATACCATCCTGGCATAGTTGGCACAATCCCATGATCCCAGTGGTCTGTAGCACAGACCCTGGTACTGCCAAACTGCCCTTCCTGGGGTTTCACTGCAGCTGCTGCTGCTGCCAACCCCTCAGACAGGCATCTGCCCTCCTGGGGTCCAGCCAGGCCTGGCCCAGGATGGCAGAACAAAGAACTTCCTCTGAGAGAGGGTGTTACACCCTCTCCCTTTGGAAAATGGTGTTATGGCAGGGGAGGAGTAGCCTCCCCCAGCCTCTGGAAATGCTTTGTTGGGCACAGATGTGCCCAATTCTGCATAAGCCAGTCTACACCGGTTCAGGGGACCCCTTAGCCCTGCTCTGGCGCGAAACTGGACAAAGGAAAGGGGAGTGACCACTCCCCTGACCTGCACCTCCCCTGGGAGGTGTCCAGAGCTCCTCCAGTGTGCTCCAGACCAGTGCCATCTTGAAAACAGAGGTGCTGCTGGCACACTGGACTGCTCTGAGTGGCCAGTGCCACCAGGTGACGTCAGAGACTCCTGCTGATAGGCTCCTTCAGGTGTTAGTAGCCTATCCTCTCTCCTAGGTAGCCAAACCCTCTTTTCTGGCTATTTAGGGTCTCTGTCTCTGGGGAAACTTTAGATAACGAATGCAAGAGCTCATCCGAGTTCCTCTGCATCTCTCTCTTCACCTTCTGCCAAGGAATCGACTGCTGACCGCGCTGGAAGCCTGCAAACCTGCAACATAGTAGCAAAGACGACTACTGCAACTCTGTAACGCTGATCCTGCCGCCTTCTCGACTGTTTTCCTGCTTGTGCATGCTGTGGGGGTAGTCTGCCTCCTCTCTGCACCAGAAGCTCCGAAGAAATCTCCCGTGGGTCGACGGAATCTTCCCCCTGCAACCGCAGGCACCAAAAAGCTGCATTACCGGTCCCTTGGGTCTCCTCTCAGCACGACGAGCGAGGTCCCTCGAATCCAGCGACTCTGTCCAAGTGAGCCCCACAGTCCAGTGACTCTTCAGTCCAAGTTTGGTGGAGGTAAGTCCTTGCCTCACCTCGCTGGGCTGCATTGCTGGGAACCGCGACTTTTGCAGCTACTCCGGCCCCTGTGCACTTCCGGCAGAAATCCTTTGTACACAGCCAAGCCTGGATCCACGGCACTCTAACCTGCATTGCACGACTTTCTAAGTTGGTCTCCAGCGACGTGGGACTCCTTTGTGCGACTTTGGGTGAGCACCATTTCACACATCCTTGTAGTGCCTGTTTCTGGCACTTCTCCGGGAGCTACCTGCTGCTGAGAGGGCTCCTTGTCTTGCTCGATGTCCCCTCTCTCTCCTGGTCCAATTTGCGACCTCCTGGTCCCTCCAGGGCCACAGCAGCATCCAAAAACGCTAACCGCATGATTTTCAGCTAGCAAGGCTTGTTGGCGTTCTTTCGGCGGGAAAACACTTTTGCACGACTCTCCACGGCGAGAGGGATCCGTCCACCAAAGGGGAAGTCTCTAGCCCTTTTCGTTCCTGCAGAAACTGCAGCTTCTTCTGTCCAGTAGAAGCTTCTTTGCACCCGCAGCTGGCATTTCCTGGGCATATGCCCATCTCCGACTTGCTTGTGACTTTTGGACTTGGTCCCCTTGTTCCACAGGTACCCTAGATTGGAAATCCACAGTTGTTGCATTGTTGGTTTGTGTCTTTCCTGCATTATTCCTCTAACACGACTTCTTTGTCCTTAGGGGAACTTTAGTGCACTTTGCACTCACTTTTCAGGGTCTTGGGGAGGGTTATTTTTCTAACTCTCACTATTTTCTAATAGTCCCAGCGACCCTCTACAAGGTCACATAGGTTTGGGGTCCATTCGTGGTTCGCATTCCACTTTTGGAGTATATGGTTTGTGTTGCCCCTATCCCTATGTTTCCCCATTGCATCCTATTGTAACTATACATTGTTTGCACTGTTTTCTAAGACTATACTGCATATTTTTGCTATTGTGTATATATATCTTGTGTATATTTCCTATCCTCTCACTGAGGGTACACTCTAAGATACTTTGGCATATTGTCATAAAAATAAAGTACCTTTATTTTTAGTATAACTGTGTATTGTGTTTTCTTATGATATTGTGCATATGACACTAAGTGGTACTGTAGTAGCTTCACACGTCTCCTAGTTCAGCCTAAGCTGCTCTGCTAAGCTACCATTATCTATCAGCCTAAGCTGCTAGACAGCCTATACACTAATAAGGGATAACTGGGCCTGGTGCAAGGTGCAAGTACCCCTTGGTACTCACTACAAGCCAGTCCAGCCTCCTACAACATATAAAAGTGATATATATATATATATATATATATATATATATATATATATATATATATATATACAGTATATATATATATATTTGCCACCAGTTGTCTTGCAGTTGCAGCTTGCGTCTTCAAAGCAACGCACATACTTCAACTGGTGCTTTTCAACTGTAGCTTTTAGGCAGCAATAAAAAAGTCAAGTAAGTATTGTTATTATGTTTCTGCTACAAAAGGGTCAGACTTGTCTAGTGGCAGTTTTAGTGCCATAAAGAAGCGCAAGAGGTTTATATGCCTACTGCAAAGAGCAAATCTGTATTTTATGTAAATAGCTGAGTACATTAGTAAAGTCAGCCATTACCTGCGCTATAATACAAATTAAATGTATGTGCGGGTGGAGGGCGGCTATGGAGAGATGGCACTTTTGCTGGGTGGTAATGAGGAAATCCGAGGAGGAGGGAGTGGGAGCACCAATAATGATTGTTGGACTGGGCGCAGGAGCTGCTAAAGACTGTGACGAATGGTATGTGACAAGATGTTTTTTGAGTGTCTTGAAAGAACGTGCTGATTGAGGGAAGAAGCGCAGGTAAGGTGGCCTCTACTTTTGCATGTATCTCACACACACCATCGATTTTGTGACTGTCTACGTAGGCTAGTGTTTTAGAGCGACAGTTTAGCCAATAGCAGAGATGGCATCTTGATGGATGACTGCTGCCGTCACTCGGGTTGTAGAGGACAGCTCTGACATAGGATCAGAGACTGAGACATCAGATACTGAGACAGCATCTGAGGGATAGGACAATGGCGCAGACTCTGGGAGTGATTTTTCAGTCGGAGGAGTCCCATTCGATAACTCCTCTTCCAGTACATTATGAGGGAGGTGATGAGGACAGTCCTGCTGTCCCTTTGCAAGCAGTCTGTGCAACGGGGTAATAGTGGGTTAGCCCAACCCAGAGAGCAGGTGAATGCGGCGGCAAGCAGAGAGAGAGAGAGTGCTCTCTTTGGAGCTCCCCAATTTAGTTCAGCCCCAAATTCCACCGCCCAAATCGTATTGTGGAGACATCAAAATTATCTATCGCAAAACAAACTGGTTTTGTAAGGCAGGCACCTGTGTTTTTGGTCCTGGGTTCGGCGGCCATATAGAGAAACACACTAAACCCAAACATTTCTGGAAACTAGACATTCGGAGGAGTCCACAGAGGTGTGACTTGTGTGGATTCCCCAAAGTTTTCTTACCCAGAATACCCTGCAAAGCTGAAATGTTGAATAAAAACTCTATTTTTCTCACATTTCTGTCACACAAACTACAGGAATATGCTGGGATCCGCACAATTCCTACCACCCAGTGATTCCTCACCTGTCCTGATAAAAACACTACCCCACTTGAGTGCCTACACCTAGTGCCTGCATCAGGAATGGATCACCCCAGGGTCAACAGCTGCCTCATGTAAGGACCAACATTGACCGTTGTGTGATCTATTCCTGTCGCGGGCACCAGGCCTACCCACACAAGTGAGGTACCATTTTTATCGGGAGACTTGGGGGAACGCTGGGTGGAAGGAAATTTGTGGCTCCTCTCAGATTCCAGAACTTTCTGTCACCGAAATGAGAGGAAAAAGTTTTTTTGTGGCCAAATTTTGATGTTTGCAAAGGATTCTGGGTAACAGACCCTGGTCGGAGCCCCACAAGTCACCCCATCTTGGATTCCCCTAGGTCTCTAGTTTTTAAAAATGCACTGGTTTGGTAGGTTTCCCTAGGTGCCGGCTGAGCTAGAGGCCTAAATCTACAGGTAGGCACTTTGCAAAAAACAGCTCTATTTTCTATCAAAAAATGGGATGTGTCCACGTTGTGTTTTGGGGCATTTCCCGTCGCGGGCGCAAGGCCTACCCACACAAGTGAGGTATCATTTTTATCGTGAGTCTTGGGGGAACATAGAATAGCAAAACAAGTGTTATTGCCCCTTATCTTTCTCTACATTTTTTCCTTCCAAATATAAGAGAGTGTGTAAAAAACGTCTATTTGAGAAATGCCCTGCAATTCACATGCTAGTATGGGCACCCCGGATCTGCCAAACCGGGAATAGTTGCAGTTTTGTTTGCATGTTTTTAGTATAGGTGATGCGAATGTGCATGTTTTCACTCTTCTAAGTGAAGAAGAATGTTTAAATTCAAGTTCTGGTAATTTCAGTCAGGATCTGGCTTTATCTATTATGAGTGCCTTTTGAGCTGCCTATTCAGAAGAAAACAAGTGGAAATAGGCTCAACCATCACTGATTATTTTCTATATGGTCTTCAGTTTTATACATCAGTCCTAATGCGTAAGAAGAGAGCTAATCTTTACTGTTCGTTCAACTCTTTATCTGGAACCGCCTGCGCAGTTAGGCTAAACCGCCACACTACTGTCTAATCTATCATCAGGACTAATAATTAAACACGTTCAAAAGATCATCAGAGAGCTGTAAGATACACAAAGCTAAGTATTTGGTGCAAATCCCCACTACTAATCAAAGGGTAAGGCACTGATACTAAGGCACAGTTTCCCTTATAAGGGAGGGCTCTGGGATAGCTCTCTCACAGAATTCTTCAAGTAGCAGCTGAGGAGGAAAGAACAGTGAGGGATTAGTTTGCCCTCTGTGGATAACATTCACCCTTCCTTTTGCAAATTATCAAGATGGCAGGCTCCACTCAGCTGACCAATGGCAGAAGTTTGCGGAAACGAAGAGTAAGTCACCAATTCCCCCGTTACCTGAATACCTACACAAAGAGAATTGTGACTCTGTGAAGGCAACATGCCTCAGTGGAAGGGAGGGGTTGGAATGATAAAGAGAATGGAAAGATGGTTTCTATGCCTTTAGGGAACAAAACCTCTTCTGAGTATGACCTCTTTTTCCACGGTTCTGAAGTGGGATTTGAAGGCCCTTCGTGAGATGTGTACTGTGAAGGTGGAAGAGCATGAATACCATGTACAATTTTGTGCTATCCCTCACCTTTCACTTGTATATGTCTCAGCAGTTAATTTGCAGTTCTGTTTGCTAATGGGAAGCCATTCATCTTCGGTTGCCACTTATTGCATTCAATATGTCTTTATGAGGTAATGTGAGCCGGTGGATTCTGGTTCTTGGCTTTGGCACTTAATTCTCCACACAGGCACTAATGGCAGTCCACCATATGGTGGCACTGTTCATCTAATTCTGAGATGAGCACAACAACAGTGTTTATTAATTCAAAATACATGAAAATGACAATTCAGACTGTTCCCCACCAGTCTAACTGCTTTGAGTGGCGTTGAATAGTCTGAATTGTGACACTTGTAGGATATGGTCAGTAATTGCGTTGGTGCGATTATTGACAGTGTTGACAGGGGCAATGCATGGTGCAGTCTGCAGTGGCCTCCTGAGAAGGGCACTGGCACTTACCTTTTTTTACTTTTTACAAATTAAGCACTGCTATGAGGTTTCTACTAAAAAGAAACAAATATATGAAATGTGTTGTTACCAGGATATTATCACATACACAACTTATTTGTTACCAGAATATTGTCAAACACACTACTTCCCCTTATTTGTACATCTTAGAATGCATGATCAAATAATAGATGATTTCAAAATGTTTGAAGAGAACACCCTTTACGCTTTGTGACACCTCGTCATTGCACACTGATCCTATTGCAGCCTATTACAAATGCAACAAAGCTTTTCAAGTCACTTTGTGCCTCTTGTCCATTGTTCATTATGGATGCATTCACTTCCAACTTCAAGTCCTTGTACCTTAGTGAAATGTCTTTCAGTCCTTATCGATTAATGCACTAACCCCAAATTTCGTTTATTAATGTCTTTGCACAAAATAGCAGTAACCTACCTCTCTGGAGATATGAGTTCTGTACTTGTCTTTGTTTTTTCTTCTTTTGCAGGGAACCTGGAGTAGAGGCTGGCAGAATTTGTAGCACAGGACGGTGGAGCAGATAAAGTCTTTTCCACTCCTGTACTGGGCACAGGATCACACAGGTAGGATATTACATGGAAACCTCTTCAGGAGCTAGAAGGAAGAGATGCTGTCTCCTCGAAAGTCAGGAAGCCAAGCAGGGGAGCAATAGGTTGAGGTTTTTATAGAACTGCACCTGAGGGCATGGCGGGGCATGGTCCATGGAAGCTTCCAGGCCCAAGAGGAGCTTCAGCAACAAAAACATGAGAATAATGAGGTGGGCAATCAATATAATGACACTAATCGCATGGGAAGGAAACAGGTAGGTCCAAGGGGTACATTTACAGGACTTGTTGCCGAATAAAGAAGGAAGAGGGAAAAACCAAGAGGGAAGCCACGAAAGAGTAGAGCAGACTATGCACGTTGAACGGAACATGACATAAACTCAATTCTTACGCTAAAGTAAATGCTAGCAATCTGCTACTCTGCCATGCCTAACCCTAACACCAGACTCACTGGTTCTGTTTGTAAAGCCAGTTTTAATGACCCCACACTACACAGTATCTAACTTTAATGCCCCCACACTGAAACTGTCATTAATGCCTCCAAAATTGTGGTTGCCTTGGGTCAGCTGTGTGGTGCATCTGCTGCAGTCGCAAGCTCCCTCCAGGTACACTCTCCTGGCTCTTGGTTCGTATGGGTTATTACCAACCTCATTAGTTCTCAGTGATGAGAAGAGGTGCATTCACAGCTAATTTAAAATCGTAAATTTTAAACAGAAGATCTTTAATGTCTTCAATCTATCACAAAATAGTACAGTCCATAGCAGTAAACATTATTAGAGCAGCTTAGGAAATGTAAGTGAGCTAATTTGTTTTTCAATACCTTGGTCCGTCACAGGGACAATTATGGCTTCATTGGGTCAGGAAACCTGTCTATTTGGAATGATAGATTGTCATAATACTACCCTGTATTCACGAATAAATGTGTAATTGAATACTCATACCATTCCCCCCATCTGTATGGTATCCAGATGGTTTCCTCCACATCCCATTTGATAAATATATATTTCTTTGGCGTCATTAAAATGTAGTGCATTACCACAGACTAAGGCCTCTTAGGCACAGAAAATTAATTGATTGATGGATTTTTGAGGCTGAAACAAAAGTGGGAAGCATTTTTTTGCAAAGTTATTGGACAGAGAAATTGTTTTCCTATGTTGCGTTTGGCAGAATGGTAGACACAGGGAGGCACATCCATTAAGTGTCAAGACAAACACGCATAGCAATTTTCAAAATGAGGCACAAACTCACTTACGTTGAGAACTTTATACATGATCTAGCCACACACCATTTATGTTCTTGACAGATATCTCCAAATATTCAAGTAATTGGTCGACCTAAGCTATTCTTGCACCAGCCTTTCAGTGGGCTGGAATGAACTCGAGATTAAAGGGATAATTCAGAGATTATGAGAATATGGCACACTAGCTATACATTGGCAAATGTCATGTCGGCCTTATTTAGAGTGCACACACTTGCATATACTCTAAAAAGGGCTATGGGACCTCTGCTAATTTATGGTGGGTGTACTGCATCTACAAACCTCTTCACTATTTAGGGTGTATACACAGGCATACACTCTAAAGGGGGCAGATAGGACAGTCACCACTTTTTGGTGGATATGCCGCATTTGCTCAACTGTAAATAACACTATAAGCCTTTCAAAGAGTTTTTGGGAGTAAGAGCTTCCACAATACAAGCAAAACGTTTACAGGAACCGTACGATACAAACCAAGTTACAAAATATAGAAATGTGTTAAATAATAACTATGAAAAAGCTGGAAAGAATTAAATGGACACCAATTTTCAGTCACAGTTTTTCTGGTATGACATTAATATACATATCAATGTGAAACAATGCAAACCTTAAAAAGTTATAAAATATGCTAAGTGCTATTATGAATCTAGAATACTGGGACTGAAAACCGAGACCAGTTTACTGCATAGTGTGGGACCAGGGGTCTTCAACCAGTAGCTTGGGAGCTACTAGTAGCTCACTGGCTCCCTGGCAGTAGCTAGTGGAAAGCTAGCCCAGTCTATTAGGACATAGTGATGGTCTGGGAACATTGAAAGAGGGAGTGAAGTCAGCGAAACCAACGGCAGGTATATAAACATGCACTATGACAGCCTGTAGTGAATCCTAGTTTGTTTTAATGGGATAACAGGAGTTAGCTTAGCCTTCGGCTTGCAGACTTGTGCCCCGTCACCTAGTGACTTTTAACCTACTTAGCTTGCTCTGTCTTAGCCCATTTAATTATTTAATTCCTTTAAGATGGCTGCCTTGTTTATAATTAGGCCACTTGTTATGCTTTGCATCATCAGGGCCACCGCGTTAAGGCGTCAAGATCAAGTGACAAAAGACAAACAGTAGGTGTTCACACTTAGGGCCATATGTACTAAAACTTTTTCCCATAGACACAGAATGTATAAAATCCTTGGATACATCTGGCCCTTTATGGACATTCCCTCCCCATGCTTTCGAGGGAATTGTTTATATTAATTGCCTCCCCAAGCATGCCTGTTATCTATTGTTTGGGAACACACCTACGTCAGGGGTCCAAGTAGATCTGTATAAATACATCACACTTGAGACAGATAATCCAACCAGAAGGCATCGCCACCATTGCTGATATTGATGCTGCATGTCGTCTTGACGTTGACCCAGTCTTCGTGTCCCTGTGGAGTATGAGATAGAGACCTCATTCCAAGGTAATGAGGGATGGGGGCTCCGCTCATGGACATGACATTGGCAGATTATGTCGTGCTGCGGTGTGCGGCGCGAGCCAAACATTTGGCTCGGGCTGCAGCGCGAGGCATGGAGACACGCCGCGCCCCCAGCCTGTTGTGCACTCTACGAAGCCCCAAATTGGGCATAGGGCCTCGTTCCTTCATAGCGCAACGCGCTTTTAGGCAGGTCTAACCCTCCCCCACTCACCTGTTCTTGTTGTCTACTTTTTCTTCATTTTCATTGTGCCTCCCTTTATGTTTATCCTTTTATCCCATATTACCCCTCTCTTCTCAGCATGCCTTAGTTCCCTACTCTCTATGGCTCCTAGTCCATTAAGTTCTATGTGTTTTTCCATATCAAAGATGGTGTCCTTGCACTTCCTGTTGGTCGCTTCCTGTTTTTTGGTATTTAAGGGCTGTGATTCTTTCCCTCCTTGCGCTGCAACACTTTCTGTTTGGATGGTGTCTTTGTTCCTGCTTCCTTGTGTCAGATACTGGTTTACATCTGTTCCAGTGTTTTTCCTGTTCCTTTTTTGCTCTTGTATTTACTTATTCAATTTGCTCCTGTTTCAGGAACTTTTCCTTTCTGGAGGTTTTTTCCCTCTGGCACTACTTCTGAAGGACACGGCCTGCCCTTGGCGTTTCCATCGCCTGCAGCACCGTGGCTACCAGAAAGAGTGGCCCCTACCTGGGCCAAGGCCGAACATTCAGGAACAAGATCCTCGCCACTCGTTCTGCGGACTCCAGGTTAAAGCAGCGCGTAAGTCGTGACAGATTGCAGCGCCAAATACTCCCGACGTCGTCTAACACCATGGATGATACAGTGGCGGCTGCTGCAGATCCTGATCAATCCCTTCTGGCAACCATTCAGCAACAGGCTCAGGAACTGTAACAATTACGCAATGAGAATGCTGCTTTATGACAGGCTTTGGCTTTCCGCAGTGCAGATGTTCCGACCGTCTCCACCTCAACTCCTCGTTTCTCCGGTGAAGCAACAAAACTGCAAGGGTTCCTCAATGCATTAACCATTTACTTCGCCTTCCGACCCACACAATTCTCCCACGACAAGACAAAGGTGGTTTATCTTATCAGTGCTCTATCCGGTCCTGCCTTGGCCTGGGCAACTCCGATGGTATCATCCAATGACACAGTATTGTCTGACTATCCAGCCTTTGTGAATCGATTCAAACAGATGTTTAGTCATCCAGGATTGGAGGCCTCTGCTGAAGAAGCAATATGTGACATTTAACAAGGCTCTCAAGATGTCCTCCAATATAGTACCCTCTTTCAACAGCTTGCGGCCGAGACAACCTTGGTGGAACAAACTCTGGTTACTCTATTCCGTAGAGGTCTTAAAGAGGAGATCAAAGAAGAGTTAGTTCACTCCACCCGAGTTGAAGATCTTCGTGGTCTGATGGATCTAGCTCTTTCCATCGAATATCGTCTCCAAGAACGACATATGGAGAAAAGAAAAAGTAGAGGACCTTCCCAGCCAAGTACTTTACATGTCTTTTTGCATCATCCGGAGGAACCTTGTCCTCCCGTCAGAGAAACTGAAGGTGAACCTGTGCAGGTGGATACTACTTGTGGCCCACTTTCCGTCAGTGAGCGGGAAGAAAGACGTAAGAAAGGATTGTGCCTGTATTGTGGTGCTGCCTGTCACATGCTTCGTACCTGCCCCGTTCGCCCTCTAAGGCCATCGGGAAACGCCACTTCCCGTCCTCTGTAAGCAGGGAGGGGACGGGATCATCTGCTATACCTTCCATCAGTTCATTCAAGGACAATGCCACAACTTTGTTTATGCTTCCTGTGACGTTACAGTTACCCGACGGTCGTGAAGAAAGAACAATGGCCTTACTTGATTGTGGTGCTAGTGGCATTTATATGGATAAGTCTTGGGCCACAACACAACAAATACAAAACGACCCAAAGAAGTCCCGGAACAAGTTCACACAGTGGATGGGTCCTTAATATCCTCTGGTCCAGTCGATACTACCACCCTGATACTAAGTTTACAATTTGGGAACCACCAAGAACACATCTCATTTGACCTAATATCATCTCCCAATCATACTATCATTTTAGGAATTCCGTGGCTCATAAGACATAACCCGTATGTAAATTGGGAAACCAGGACTATTTCCTTGTCCTCACAGTTTTGTCATGAAAATTGCTTTGCATCAGACACATACTGGTCACCCAAGAAGTTGATGCCTACTGAACTTACTACAGGTTGTTCATCAATACAGTTCAAGTCCCCAGTCACTATTTAAAATTTCAAGATGTATTCCAAAAACCATCCAGACCTGTGTTACCCCCACATCAAGATTATGACTGTGCAATTCCCTTGGAACCTGGGGCAATCGTTCCCTTTGGGAAAGTGTATTCTTTAACAGAACTCGAAAAGGAATTTCTCTAAGAGTATCTGCAAGAAAACGCGCACAGCGGTCTTATTGTGCCATCATCCTCTCCGGCAGGGGCTCCTCCCTTTTTTGTACCCAAGAAGACGAAGGATCTTCATCCCTGTCTGGATTTTCATGGTTTAAATAAGATCACTATAAAAGACCGTTATCCTTTACACCTCATCAAAGATATTCTAGAGGCAGTCAGAGGGGCTCAACGATTTACCAAACTAGGGGCCTGATTCTAACTTTGGAGGACGGTGTTAAACCGTCCCAAACGTGGCGGATATACCACCTACCGTATTACGAGTTCCATAGGATATAATGGACTCGTAATACGGTAGGTGGTATATCCGCCACTTTTGGGACGGTTTAACACCGTCCTCCAAAGTTAGAATCAGGCCCTAGATCTTCATGGAGCTTACCACCTTTTGCGCATCAAAGAAGGAGACGAGTGGAAGACTGCCTTCCGAACTCCATTTGGTCATTATGAGTACAGAGTTATGCCTTTTGGTCTCACTAATGCCCCCTCAATTTTCCAAAGATTTATGGACTCTGTGTTTTCTGATCTCTTGAACCATACGGTAGTCATCTACTTAGACGATAACCTTATTTATTCTAGACGTTCTGAACTTCATTCTACTCACGTGAAACAGGTCCTCCAAACACTTGGGGTACATCAACTGTCCTGTAAACCAGCGAAATGTGAGTTTGATAAGACCGAAGTCAAATATTTGGGTTATCACCTTAGTCCCATTGGAATAGCTATGGACCCGGAAATGGTACAAGCCATCCTAGACTGGCCTTCCCCTTCCTCTACTAAGGAAACTCAATGTTTTCTAGGACTGGCTAACTTTTATCGACAGTTTATTTTTGACTTTGCAGAACAAACCTGCCACATTACTCAAACATTAAGGAAGGAGAATTTAAGTAAAGACTTTGGGGGTCATTCTGACCTCGGCGGTAAAAGGCCCTTTCCGCCGGTCAGAAGTCCGCCATTATACCGCCGCGGCCGCGGTAAACCGCCACGGTCATTCTGACCTCCAACTGGCAAACCACCAAAAACCCGACATCCACGGAAGGCCGCCTCATCAGCGGGCAGCGATAAACTGGAGATGACCAAACCTCCACCGTCACGCCAACACAAACACGCCCATGCCATTACGACCCACGAATCCACGCGGCGGTCTTTCAACCGCGGTATTCCATTGGTGGTACACACCGCCGCGGTCAAAATACACACACACATACAAAACACAGCCACATTGGACAATTTGAAATACACACACCTGAGACACATACAAACACCACTCCCACACACCCATCACCATATAAAACACACACCCACATCACCCACAAACCCCTACAACCAGAAATTCAGAGACAAGGCGCAATACACAGAGAGAGAGCACAGGGAACACAAACCACAACACACACAGGAACCCAACATCATCACCCACACCACATCCACGCACACATCACCACACACCACCACTCACATCACCACGAACACCACCCCACACCTCATCTACACCACTCCATGGCACCCCAAAGACACCCCAGGTTCTCGGACCAAGAACTCAGGGTCATGGTGAAGGAAATAATAAGGGTAGAGCCCCAGCTCTTCGGCACACAGGTGCAGCACACCACAATAGCCAGGAAGGCGGAGCTATGGCAAAGGATCGTCGACAGGGTCAACGCTGTGGGACAGCATCCCAGAAATCGGGAAGACATCCGAAAGCGCTGGAACGACCTACAGGGGAAGGTGCGGTCGATGGTCTCAAGACACAACATCGCTGTGCAGAAGACTGGCGGCGGACCCCCACCCACTCCACCCGAATTCACAGCATGGGAGCAAGAGGTCTTCAACATCCTGCATCCTGACGGCCTCGCTGGAGTAGCCGGAGGAATGGACTCTGGTAAGTCGAATCTCAACTACTTCACCTCCCCCCAACCACCAGCATGCCAACCCACACCCCCACCCTCACGCCCAACCCCCCAGCACACATCCTCCCTGCCAATGTCTCACCAGCACAACCCACCCAACCCAACACCAAACCCTGAATGCCAACACAAACCATGGACACCCATCACCTATGCATGACCACTGCACATACCCATCCCCCCCCACAAACCACCCTCACAACTCCTCCCACAAGGGAATGCCAGCACTGGGGGACAAGGGCACCCACAAATCGCACAACATGGCACACACAATAGCAATAACCATACTCTTTTACCCCTGCAGGGCCCGAACGCCAACACACCGCCACGGAGGGTCCAGATTTGTCCATCCCACCCCCAGAACAGGCCCCCAGTGAGGACAGCAGCTCTGTCGACCTAGAACCTGATGACCAGCCCGGACCATCGGGGACCTCTGGACAGTCGGTTCCCCACACACAGACACAGGCCACAGCAGACCTAACCCCCTCTGGGAATATCAGCACAGCTCCCACCCAGCGGGCCCATGCCTCTGTCTCCAGGACGCGTCAATCAGCGGTGTGTCCGCCACTACAGGGCACCCAGGCTGACCCACCACCCCAACAACAACAGGGACCTGGTGTGGTAGTGGGCACACCGTCCAGGGGACAGAGGCCTGGGGAAACAGGGGTACTGGGAGGGCTGCAGTGCGACAGGGGGGGGAGGACAGGCCCAGGGAACCCACTCTCCAAGAGGCCCTCACCACCATCATGGGAGCATACCACCACTCCCAGGAGACGATGGCGACGGTACTGGCCAGGTTCCAGGAGATCCAGGCACAGCAGGAGGAACGGTACATGGGGTTCAGCAACGAACTCAGGATAATCGGTTCCGCTATGGGGAACATAGTCCTGGCCCTCAACCAGATAGTCACCACATTGCGGGACCATGTGGCACCCCAAAGGGCCCCTGTCACTAGCCTGGACCAGGAACAGCCTACCACCTCCGCCGGCGCTAGTGGACAGGAGGCCCCCACACAACGACAGGCTACCAGAACCCCACCTCCTGCTGAAGAACAACCACCCTGCAAGAGGAACCTGAGATCACAAAAGAAGACAGAGTAGGATGCCAAGACCCCCGCCAGCATAAGATACCCCCTGATGTCATCACACTGTCCCACATTGTCACCCTGTCCAACCTTAAACAACCCCTGCTCCATCCTTCCACAGGCATATGGACAATGCACCTGTGAGACTGAGAACTGGACTCTGCCATGGACATTACTCCACCCCCACCCATCACCGTTTTACTATCATGGACCTATATGTAGCACTAAAAATAAATCACTAATTGCACTTCAAAAACAGGAGTCTGCTTGTATTCATAACAAATGTATTACACATAACGGTTCAATAATGTTCAGTTACATTGTGATGACAACATACCAATGTCAATGAGCTTTAGTCCATGGGCAAACAAAAGAAGTCACGCAGTTGGTCAAACAGCTCTGAAAAGGGAAGGGAAAGTCATAATTCAGTGAAAAGGAAATGGTGGGGAACACAGAAAGTAGATGTAAAATGGCGTGGGTGATTCTTACCTGTGTGCTACTGAAAATACTGTTGTATAACTGTGTCCCTGTTGTCCGTGTCGTCCCCGTCGTCTTCCTCCTCTTCACTCTCCACAGGATCCACAGCTGCTACAACACCACCATCTGGACCATCCTCCTGCAGGAAAGGCACCTGGCGTCGCAAAGCCAGATTGTGAAGCATACAGCAGGCCACGATGATATGGCACACCTTCTTTGGTGAGTACATTAGGGATCCACCTGTCATATGCGGGCACCTGAACCTGGCCTTCAGGAGCCCGAAGGTCCTTTCTATGATCCTCCTAGTTCGCCCATGGGCCTCATTGTACAGTTCCTCTGCCCTGGTCCGGGGATTCCTCACTGGGGTCAATAGCCAAGGCAGGTTGGGGTAACCAGAGTCACCTATTAGCCACACACGTTGTCTCTGTAGCTGTTCCATCACATAAGGGATGCTGCTATTTCGCATAACATACGCGTCATGCACTGACCCAGGGAACTTGGCATTTACATGGGAGATGTACTGGTCAGCCAAACAGACCACCTGGACATTCATCGAATGGTAATTTTTTCTGTTTCTGTACACCTGCTCATTGTCTTTTGGGGGTACTAAAGCCACATGGGTCCCATCAATGGCACCAATGATGTTGGGGATATGTCCAAGGGCATAGAAATCACCCTTCACAGTGGCCAAATCACCCTCCTCTGGGAAAACAATGTAGCTCTGCATGTATTTCATCAGGGCAGACAACACTCTGGACAAAATCTTAGAAAACATAGGCTGAGACATCCCTGATGACATGGCCACTGTTGTCTGAAAAGACCCACTTGCCAAAAAATGGAGGACTGACAGAACCTGCACCAGAGGGGGAATTCCTGTGGGTTGGCGGATGGGGTACATCAGGGCTGGCTCCAGCTGGGCACACAGTTCATGTATAGTGGCTCGGTCAAGTCGGTATCGAAGTATAATATGGCGTTCTTCCATTGTCGACAGGTCCACCAGCGGTCTGTACACGGGAGGATTCATCCTTCTCCTCGCAAGTCCCAGCGGATGGTGCCTAGGAAGGACAACATAGAGTACAGAGTCAAGAAATCCACAGGTACGTAACCACAGCTTGCACAGTACACGAATCGCCATGCATTGAATGGCTTGTATGAGTGGCAATGCAAGGCCTAGGCCTGTGTGACGCAGTTGAAATTAAGCCATGTGGGCCCTTGAAATGGCGGCTGCCTGATCTGTGAAGTGTGACAGTGGGATGTGAGCTCAATGCGCTGGCCTGGCACACCGGGGCGGTAGGCGGTCGAAGACTGCTGTGCGAAGCCGCATTGGTTAACATTGAACCCTATGGGTTTCAGGAGCCAATGACGAGGTGCGCCGGCGGTCGCGGTACGCACCGCAGCGGCACACACCGCCGCGGGCGTGACCGCCATTTTCTATCTGAATTATCACTCGAGACCTGATCATCCACAGGAGAGGACCTATACTGCAAGTGCTGCTGTGACCTCGGTCTGGAAGAGACAATGGCTGCTGCGACTGGGGAAAGGGCCCCTGCCTTCACTTCTGAAGAGTTGGGGAAACTTGTGGATGGGGTCCTCCCCCAGTATGCGCTACTCTACGGTCCTCCAGACCAACAGGTAAGTACACTGGGTGCACGTTGAATGGGCTATGCCTGGGTTGTGTATGGTGGATGTAAGATGGTGGGGTGGGGAGAGAATGAGGAGTGCAAGGCACGACAGATGAGAGCATGTGCCACATGGCAAGGTTGGGGAGGGGGGGGCAATCACATCTAACATACAGAAAAATGATGATATTTCCTATTCCACCCTGTACATGTCAAATAGGTCAGCGCCCATCAGAAAGTCGACATTTGGCATGCCATCGCCAAGGAAGTCCGGGCCCTGGGGGTCCACAACAGACGGGGCACCCACTGCCGCAAGAGGTGGGAGGACATCCGCCGCGGGACCAGGAAGACCGCCGAGTCTCTGCTGGGGATGGCCTCCCAACGTAGGAGGGGTGCCAGTCGTACCTTGACCCCCCTGATGTCCCGGATCCTGGCGGTGGCCTACCCCGATTTGGATGGGCGCGTGAGGACATCACAGCAGACACAAGGGGGTGAGTACCAGCACATTCTGCTATCTTTACACGCAGTGGAGGCGTCTGGGTGGGGGAGGAGGTCTGTGGGTGACATTAGGCCAGGGCGCTTTCTGTAGTGTAGTCCCCTCCTTTAGTCATGGCCCTGTGCCCCCGCCCCCCACCTCTGTAGGGTGACAAGTACATCAATCGATGGTCCAGCATCACCCATTTGCGCATTTGTTGTCCATAGACCTGTTGGCCTAGTCACAAGTACTGAGTAGTGTACCCCGATTGCGTGGCTTAGTGCATGAGGCTCCTGTGTCTGTCCTCTCCGCCAACGGTGTTGACAATGCATGCACTCAACCTGTTTTTATTTCTCCCCCCACCCTTTTTCTTTATCTTCTTGTGCATGTGTGCATTAGCATCATCAGGCGGAGGAGAATTGGCATCGGAGCACGAGGGAGCTGCGACTCACAAGGCCCCGGTGGGCCATGGTACAGACACCGAGGTCACCAGTGATACGGAGGGCGAGGGGAGCACCACAACGGGGACCCGTGGTGACACCAGCGACACCGACACGTCCTCGGATGGGAGCTCCCTAGCGGTGGCGGCAACATCCGTGCCCCTCGCCTCAACAAGTACAGCCGCCACCCAGCGCACCAGCTCCGCCCTCCCAGCAGCCCCTCAGCCTTGGCTCCGTGCACGCTCGCCCAAGAAGGCGGGCATCTCCTTCGCCCCAGGCACCTCAGGCCCTGCCCCAGTTACCCCTGCTGCCCTCAGTGAGGAGGTCATTGACCTCCTACAGACCATCATTGTTGGGCAGTCTACCCTTTTGAATGCCATCCAGGGTGTAGAGAGGGAGGTGCATCGGAGCAATGCATACCTGGAGGGCATTCATTCGGGTCAGGCTGCCCATCAACGATCGTTCAATACTCTGGCCTCAGCACTGACGGCAGCCATTGTCCCTGTTTCCAGCCTCCCTCTTCTGACTGCCTCCACCCTGTCTCTGTCTCCTGTTCCTCAGCCTATCCCATCCACACCATCAGACCAGCCTGCACACACCTCAACACCCAAGGGCAGCTCATCCAGACATAAGCACCACAGATCCCACAAGCATTCACCCAAGCAACACCCAGATGCAGACATGCCAACAGTCACTACCACCTCTGTGTCCCCCTCCTCCTTGTCTCCCTCCTCCCTCCCTGTGATGTCTCCACTCACACCTGCATGCACACCACCATCAGCCAGTGCTTCCATCACCACCACACCCTCCAGTACAGTCCGCACACGTGCAGTCACCACCCCCACTGCCATTTACACGTCCCCTGTGTCCTCTCCCACTGTGTCTGTCACCCCCTCTTCCAAGACACACAAACGCAGGCAGCCATCCACCCAACAGCCAACCACCTCACGACAGCCTACGTCACAAGCACCTGCACCCAAAGACAGCACACCTGACTCTCCTACAACCACATCCTCTTCCTCCATTCCCATTCCCACTGCACCTACCCTTTACATTGGTCCTAAAAACCTTTACCTCTCTAAACTTAACCTCTTTGCCCCACCTGACCCACCCCCTCCATCTGGTAAGAGTCCCTTGATCACCTCAGCCACCACCAGCCCTGCTTCAAGTGTCAGCATTGTGCACGGGTTTTGGAGTCCCCCCTTTCCCAGCACTGATACATCGGCCAGCAGCAAGGGGACAGCCAGCCCCCCCCCAGAAAGAGGACCCGTAAAATCAAGGGCCGCCGCGAGAAGACTGACACGGCTGCCCCCAAGTCCTGGGCCGTCACCTGCCACAACATCCAGGGGAGGCAAGGGCCAGAGAGCCTCATCGAAGGAGGGCAAGGGCAGCAGGGAAGAGAAGTCAGCCAGCAGGGGCGCGGACCAGGAGGGCCCCACAAGCCCCATCCCGGGTGTGACGGAGGACACCCACGGGCCCAGGACTCCGTCACAGAAGGGTCCAGCAACTGCACGGTCGGAGGGCGACTAAGCAGGGAGTCCTGGCCAGGTCTAGCTCCCTTGAATGACTGGACAAGCACCGCTGAAGAGGTCCCCGCCGTGAAGAAAGGCACCGCTGAACAGGGCCCCGCCGTGCTGGAAGGCACCGCTGAACAGGGCCCCGCCGTGAAGAAAGGCACCGCTGAAGAGGGCCCCGCCGTGAAGAAAGGCACTGCTGAAGAGGGCCCCGCCGTGCTGGAAGGCACCGCTGAACAGGGCCCCGCCGTCACAAGCACCGCTCCGCTGGGCCCTTCCTGTCAAGCACCGCTCCGCTGGGCCCTTCCTGTCAGGCACCGCTCCGCTGGGCCCTTCCTGTCAAGCACCACTCCGCTGGGCCCTTCCTGTCAAGCACCGCTCCGCTGGGCCCTTCCTGTCAAGCACCGCTCCGCTGGGCCCTTCATCTCAAGCACCGCTCCGCTGGGCCCTTCCTGTCAAGCACCGCTCCGCTGGGCCCTTCCTGTCAAGCACCGCTCCTCTGGGCCCCGCCGTCTCAAGCACCGCTCCGCTGGGCCCCGCCGTCTCAAGCACCGCTCCGCTGGGCCCTTCCTGTCAAGCACCGCTCTGCTGGGCCCTTCCTGTCAAGCACCGCTCCGCTGGGCCCTTCCTGTCAAGCACCGCTGGCCCATTGACAGTGCCAGTTCTGTCTCGAGCTAGTGTTCACGCTGCACTCTGGGCACCCTGCCTCCTCCAGAACCAGTGGAGACTGTTATCCACTTGAGAGACTGTGGCTTTGCACTCCCAGGATGGTCCAGTGGGCAACCCACCCACTGTAGAGACTTGTGAGACTGTGGCTTTGCACTCCCCAGGATGTAACAGTGGGCAACCCACCCACTGTAGAGACTTGAGAGACTGTGGCTTTGCACTCCCCAGGATGTAACAGTGGGCAACCCACCCACTGTAGAGACTTGAGAGACTGTGGCTTTGCACTCCCCAGGATGTAACAGTGGGCAACCCACTCACTGTAGAGACTTGAGAGACTGTGGCTTTGCACTCCCCAGGATGGGACAGTGGGCATGGTGTCCCCTTCGTGGTTCTGGCGTCGTGGACTCATGTGGCTGAGGTGCCCCCCCTTCCCTTCCCCCTGAGGTGCCTGTCGTTTTGTCATCTGATGCACTAGCAGTGTTCTCTCCAACGGACTCAGGTCTCCTGTGTGGGCTTTGCCCATGTGTTTGGTGGACATTGGCTCACAGACTGTGGATATTCGAAAAACTGAGCTGGACTTATTGACTTTGTACATAGCTTTCGCACTGTTCATTATTTATGGTTTGATATTTTATTTTATAAATTTTCCATGACTTCAATGAACCTAATTTTTACATAAATTTAACGTAACATTTTTATTATGTCTTTGCATTATTCCGTGGGGTTTGGGGGGTGTCACTCAGTTGTTGCTCTGCATTGGTGTGTTGATGGTTGGGGGGGGCGTATGTGTGTGCCCGTAACCTTTTCTCCTCCCCCCTCCCCTGTGTCGTAGGTGCGGTACTCACCGTTGTCTTCTGCGCCGGAGTTCGTACTCGTAGATGAGCAGGTAGACAATAGCTGGTAGGATGTTTAATTCGGGCTCCATGCTGTCCTCCGTCCTCGTGGAATGCGTAGAGGTGAGCGTTTTCCCGTTCGTAGTCTGTTTCCGCCGTGTTTTTATCGGCGGTGCTCCCGCCCCGGAAAAGGTGGCGGATTGGTGAGTTGTGATAGGGTGGGCGTTACATTGTCTGCCGCCTGCCTGTTGGCGGTGACCGCCGCGCTGTTTGTGTGTCCCGCCGTGGCGGTCGGAGTGTTAAAGTGGCGGGCTGTGTTGGCGGTTCCCGCCAGGGTCAGAATTCCATTTTTTGGACCGCCAGCCTGTTGGCGGGTTGGCTGCCGCTTTATCACCGACCGCCAGGGTTGGAATCACCCCCTTTGTCTGGACAAGGGCGGCTGAAACAGCTTTTCAAAGTCTAAAAAAGGCCTTCACTCAATCACCGATATTGAGATACCCAGATACCAACAAACAATTTATTGTTGTTACTGATGCTTCTGAAAGAGCCATCGGAGCTGCCTTACTCCAACAACAAGAAGATGATGGTCTAGAACATCCTGTGTTCTATTTGTCCCATGTACTCTCTGTGTCGGAACAACATTACTCAGTATTAGAAAGGGAGTTATTAGCCCTGAAAACAGCCTGCCTAGAGTGGAGCCAGTTCCTTATGGGTTCCAAAGAGCCCTTCGAGGTGTGAACGGACCATTGTGACCTACAATGTTTAAGTAACTTTCAATGCCAGAACATTCGTCAGGCTCGTTGGGCCTTTTTCTTCAGTCAGTACGACTTTTATGTCACCTACATTCCTGGATCCCAAAACATACTGGCCGATGCTCTGTCTCGCCGTTATCCAGATTGTACTCCTACCCCATCACAATATCTGCTTGAACCCAGTAAGATCATCGGTGTAGCTCAATCATTCCTGGATGAGGTACAACTGGAATATTCCAACCTTTCTGATCAAGAGTTAGAGAACCTAAACCCCCTAATACGTAAACAGAAGGGGTATTATTATTATGAGAACCTGTTGTTCCTCCTTACTAGCGGAGTAAGAGAAAAGGCGCTACAAATGTGCCATGATTCTCCGGTTGCTGGTCATAGAGGCATCAAGGCCATGCAGGAATTACTCTTGTGATCCTTCTGGTGGCCTACCTGGAAATTGGATGTCGAAACATATGTTCAGGTCTGTCCCATATGTGCCCAAGTAAAAATACCCCGTACCAGACCTGCGGGATTACTACAACCATTACCTGTTCCATCTGCTCCCTGGCACACCATTTCTACTGATTTCATGTGTTCACTACCTCCATCAGCAGGAAACCGGGTTATCATGGTCACAATAGATTTCTTTACAAAGATGGCTCACTTCACTACCCTGAAAAAATTACTTACCTCTCAAGAACTAAGGGCCTGATTATGACCCTGGCGGACGGCGGAGGCCGTCCGCCAAGGTACCGCCGCTGAATGACCGCACCGCGGTCAAAAGACCGCGGCGGCCATTTAGACATTTCCTCTGGGCCGGCGGGCGCTCTCCAAAAGAGCGCCCGCCGGGCCAGAGGAAATGCCCCTGCAACGAGGACGCCGGCTCAGAATTGAGCCGGCGGAGTTGCAGGGGTGCGACGGGTGCAGTTGCACCCGTCGCGTATTTCAGTGTCTGCTTAGCAGACACTGAAATACTTTGCGGGGCCCTCTTACGGGGGCCCCTGCCGTGCCCATGCCATTGGCATGGGCACGGCAGGGGCCCCCAGGGGCCCCGCGGCACCCCCTACCGCCATCAACAGGATGGCGGTAGGGGGTGTCAGAATCCCCCATGGCGGCGCAGCAAGCTACGCCGCCATGGGTGATTCTAAGGGCAGCAGTAAACCAGCGGTAAACCGGCGGGAGACCGCCGGTTTGCCTCTTCTGACCGCGGCCGAACCGCCGCGGACAGAATGCCCTGCGGGGCACCGCCGGCCTGTCGGCGGTGCTCCCGCCGACCCTGGCCCCGGCTGTCTTGTACCGCCGGGGTCAGAATCACCCCCTAAGTCATTTATCCATCATATTCTTCATCTCCATGGACTCCCACACAGCGTTGTATCAGACAGGGGACCTCAGTACATCTCCCGGTTTTGGAAACATTTCTGTAGGATACTGAATATCAATATAGCACTATCATCTGGTTTCCATCCCCAAACCAATGGACAGACCAAACGTCTAAACCAAGGATTAGACCAGTACCTTTGCTGCTTTTGTATTTCTACCCAGAGCAACTGGAACACTTACCTTCCTATCGCTGAATTCTCTTACAATAACACTGTCCATAGTGCCTCCAAGGTCACCCCCATTTTATGTGCCTGATCCTTACTCTCAGCAGTGTCCTTGTCCTCCTCCTTTGTTAGTGAATGATGTACCAGAATATGAGGTACAGGAAACTTGTGACTCTCGTACCTTTCACACACCTCTTCAGTATCTGATTCCCTGGAAGGGTAACCCTCTTCGTGAATGCTCTTGGGAAGATGCGTTGTCTGTTCACGCCCCTCTTCTGATTCATCACTTTCACCGCTTGTTTCCACACAAACCTGGACCTTCGGGGGGGACCTACTGTTGCGCCGCGGCACGAGCCAAAAATTTGGCTCGGGCCGCGGCGCGCGGCATGTAGACACGCTGCACCCCCAGCCTGTTGTGCACTCTACGAGGCCCCAAATTAGGCATGGGGCCTCATTCCTTCATAGTGCGATGCGCTTTCAGGCAGGTCTAACCCTCCCCCACTCACCTGTTCTTATTGTCTTCTTCTTTTTCTTCATTTTCATTGTGCCTCCCTTTGTTTTTTTTTCCCCATATTACCCCTCTCTTCCCAGCATGCCTTAGTTCTTTACTCTCTATGGCTCCTAGTCCATTGCGTTCTATGTGTTTTTCCCTATCTAAGATGGTGTCCTTGCACTTCCTGTGGGTCGCTTCCTGTTATTTGGTATTTAAGGGCTGTGATTCTTTCCCTCCTTGCGCTGCAACACTTTCTGTTTGGATGGTGTCTTCGCTCCTGCTTCCTTGTGTCAGATACTGGTTCACGTCTGTTCCAGTGTTTTTCCTGTTCCTTTTTTACTCTTGTATTTTTCCTTTCTGGAGGTTTTTTCCCCTTTCAGGGTTTTTTTCCCTCTGGCACTACCTCTGAAGGACACGGCCTGCCCTTGGCTTTTCCATCGCCTGCAGCACCGTGGCTACCAGAAAGAATCACCCCTACCCGGGCCAAGGCCGAACATTCAGGAACAAGATCCTCACCACTTGTTCTGCGGACTCCAGGTTAAAGCAGCGCGTAAGTCGTGACAGATTAGGTTTAACATACCCACTCTCCTTTAGGTAGGAGGTTAGGCCTAGGCCTATCATGATAGGGTACTAGGGCATATTACACACTTTGGCCCTCATTACAACATTGGCGGTAAATGCTGCTTACCGCCATGCAGAAGACCGCCAACACACCGTTGCGGCAGCGGAAATCCGCTACAGCTATTACGACCCACAGGCCCGAATCCGCCAAAATCTAGACACCCACCCAAGTCTGCCACACCAAAGGTCAGTGATAAACTGGTGATAACAAAACCGACACCATCACCCCAACAGGAATACGCCCACAATATCACTACCCATGAATCCATGCGGCAGTCTTTCAACCGCGGTATTCCATTGGCGGTACACACCGCCGCGCACAGAATACACACACATTTACAAAACACAACCACATTGGACAAATCGAAATACACACACCTGATACACATACACACACCACTCCCACACACCCAATACAATATAAAACACACACCCACATCACCCAAAAACCCCTAAGACACAAATTGAGAACGAAGCACAGAGAGAGACACCACCATCAACAAACTAGCATCCACAGGCACACAGCACCATCACTCACACAACATCCAAGCACCTCACACAACACACACAAACACATCCCCTCACACATCACAACACACACCACCTCACACATCACCCACACCACACCATGGCACCACAAAGATACCCCAGGTTCTCTGAGGAGGAGCTCAGGGTCATGGTGGAGGAAATCGTCCGGGTAGAGCCACATCTATTCGGATCACAGGAACAGCACACCTCCATTGCTAGGAAGGTGGAGCAATGGCGCAGAATCGTAGACAGGGTCAACGCAGTGGAACAGCATCCAAGAACACAGGATGACATCAGGAAGAGGTGGAACGACCTACGGGGGAAGGTGCGTTCCTTGGTCTCAGGACACCAGATTGCAGTTCAGAGGACTGGCGGCGGACCCCCACCTCCTCCCCCACAACTAACAACATGGGAGGAGCAGGTCTTGGCTATACTGCATCCTGAGGGCCTCGCAGGAGTAGCAGGAGGAATGGACTCTGGTAAGTCAGATCTTAACTACTAAATTCCCCCACCCTACCTGCATGCTATCACATACCTCCACCCTCACCCTCACCCACATCACTCCAACACCTCACATATGTATTACTATCACAAACCACCCATCCCAACACCAAGCCCTGCATGCAACACCAAAACATGGACACCCATCACCAAAGCATGTCCACTACAGATGCCCACACAGATCCCCAAACCAAATATCACACAAGGTCCTAGACAAGAATGTAAGCACTGGGGTACAGGGTCACCCACCCATTGCACACAATGGCACACACAGATGCAATAATCATGCCTTTACACCCCTGCAGGACCCCTACCCAACGTCACTGGACAGGAGGTTCCAGACATGTCCACCCCCCCCACAGAAGAGGCCCACAGTGATGACAGCAGCTCTGTCCAACTGGATCTAGATGACCAGCCCGGCCCATCTGGGACCTCAGGACAGTCAGTTCCCCAAACACTGGCACATGCCACCACAGAGCCTCCCCCCTCAGGAAACACCAGCACAGCACCCTCCCTGCAGGCCCATACCTCTGTCCTAAGGACACGTCAAGAAGCAGTGTGTCCACCGCTATAGGGAACTCAGGCAAACCCACCAACCCAAGAACAGCAGGGACCTGGGGGCAGTGGCAGTGGGCACACAGTTCAGGGGACAGAGGAACAGGAAAACCGGGGAACTGGGAGGACTGCTGTGCGACAGGGGGAAGACAGACCCAGGGAATCTACTCTCCATGAAGCCCTCTCCAACATCATGGGAGCATACCATAATTCCCAGGAGACGATGGCAACAGTAATGGCCAACTTTCAGGAGACCCAGCGTCTGCAGGAGGAACAGTATTTGGGGATCAGGGAGGACTTGAAGTCCATTAACACCACCCTGGTCACCATTGTAGGGGTGGTGAAGGACCTTGTGAACACCAGGAGGGACACTGTGGCACAGCAAGGGGCCCCTGACACTAGCCTCGATGATAAACTGCCCACCACCTCCGCCGGCGCTGGTGGACAGGACCACGACAAGAGCACCCCGCCCGCTGCAGATGGAGAACCACCCCGCAAACGGTCACTGAGATCCAGGACAAAGACAGAGAACAATGCCAAGACCCCTGCCAAGAAATGAGACCACCCTGAATGTCATCCTTCTGTCCCACTTCATCACCCTGTCCATCCATCAACTGCCCTAGCTCCACTTCCTATGCCCCTTTGGACAATGCACCTGTGAGACTAATAACTGGACTCTGCCATGGACATTCCTCCACCATCACCCCTGACCATTTTCCAACCCCCTCCACTAATTTGCACTTAAATAAACACCCTTGAATCACAAAACAATCTGGAGTCGGTCTGTGCTTTCACAAATATGTATTTGCTATAACTAACGAAAATAGCAGTGTCCATTGTATTGTCAACATACCTATGTCACACAGCTCTAGTCCATGAGGTAACATAGCAGAGGTCACACAATGGGACCCACATCTGTGAAATGGAAAGGCAAATGGACAGGTCAGGGTCCATACACTGGGTGAAAGTGACAGACATATGATATGTCTAACAATTGTATGAGATGTAGGAGGCAGTGATGTGTTCTTACCTGTGTCTCACTGGAAGTATTGCTGGTTCATGTTGTTTCTGTTGTCGATATCCTCTTCTTCTGCCCCCTCTTCTTCACTGTCCACAGGCTCCACAGCTGCCACAAGACCTCCTTCTGGAACATCCTCCTGCAGAAAAGGCACCTGTCGTCGCAAAGCCAGGTTGTGCAGCATACAGCAGGCCATGATGATCTGGCACACCTTCTTTGGTGAGTAGTAGAGGGAACCACTTGTCATATGGAGGCACCGGAACCTGGCCTTTAGGAGGCCAAAGGTCCGTTTGATCACTCTCCTAGTTCACCCATGTGCCTCATTGTAGCATTCCTTTGTCCTTGTCCTGGGATTTCTCACTGGGGTCAGTAGCCATGATGGTTGTGGTACCCAGAGTCACCTGCAAATGTCGAGGGACAACTGTTTGACACACACTAACCCTTAGGGACAACCCCAGACCCAGACAACTATTCACAGGGTATAGGGTCCTTGTCCTCACCTATTAGCCACACACGGTGCCTCTGGAGTTCCCCATCACATAAGGGATGCTGCTATTCCTCAAAATGTAAGTGTCATGCACTAAGCCTGGAAACTTGGTGTTCACATGGGAGATGTACTGGTCGGCCAAACACACCATCTGCACATTCATTAAATGATAGCTCTTCCTGTTTCTGTACACCTGTTCACTCCTGCGGGGGGTACCAATGCCACATGTGTCCCATCAATGGCACCTATGATGTTGGGGATATGTCCCAGGGCATAGACGTCACCTTTCACTGTGGGCAAATCCTCCACCTGAGGGAAAACGATGTAGCTGCGCATGTGTTTCAGCAGGGCAGACAACACTCTGGACAACACGTTTGAGAACATAGGCTGGGACATCCCTGATGCAATGGCCACTGTTGTTTGAAAAGACCCACTTGCCAGGAAATGGAGTACTGACAGGACCTGCACTAGAGGGGGGATTCCGGTGGGATGGCGGATAGCTGACATCAGGTCTGGCTCCAACTGGGCACACAGTTCCTGGATTGTGGCACAATCAAGTCTGTAAGTGATAATGATGTGTCTGTCTTCCATTGTCGACATGTCCACCAGAGGTCTGTACACCGGAGGATGCCACCATCTCACCTGCCCAAGTGGACGTGCCCTATGGACAAGAACAGCGAGCACAGAGTCAGCCAACATTGAGGTAGTAAAAAAAGAATTTATTGCACACATTTGTCAATCCGCTATGTGCCTGTCACTGTGGGTATGCAAGGTCTAGATATGTGTGACACATTTAAAAATAATGCATGTGGCCCCCTGAAATGGCAGCTGTCTGACATGTAATGTAGGACAACGGGATATGAGGTAACTGAGCTGGCGTTGTACACCGTCGCGGTAGGCGGTTGAAGACCGCGGCGCAATCCTGCATTGGTTAACATTGGGCCCTATGGGTCCCAGGAGCCAATGACGATGTATGCCGGCGGTGACGGTACGCACCACTGGGGACGTGACCGCCATTTTCTCTCTGTTCACTCACTTGATACCGGACCTTCGACAGGAGAGGACCTACACTGCAAGTGCTGCTGTGACCTGTGTCTGGAAGCGACGATGGCTCATGTGTCTGGGGAAAGGGGAGGAGTTGGAGAAGTTAGTGGATGGGGTCCTCCCCCAGTACACGCTACTCTACGGTCCTCCAGACAAACAGGTGAGTACACTGTGAGCATGCTGTATGGGCAATGCCTGTTTGGAGTGGTGTGGATTGAAGATATAGAGGGGGGGACTGAGGCCTGCATGAGCGGACGGTAAGTGTATGTGCGCCAGGGCACGGGTGGGAATGTGGGCCAATGTCTGTGACGGTCCGGACGGTTAAAGATCATCCTTTTCCCCTGTACTATTCCTCTAGGTCAGCGCACACCAGAAGAAGGATATTTGGCGTGCCATCGCCAAGGACGTCCGGACCCTGGGGGTCCACCACAGATGGAGCACCCACTGCCGGAAAAGATGGGAGGACATTGGCCGCTGGAGCAAGAAGACGGCTCAGCACTATCGCACCATGACTAGCCTGATGTTCTGGATCCTGGCAGTGGCGTATCCGGAGTTGAATGGGCGCTTGAGGGCCTCACAGCAGCCACAAGGAGGTGAGTACAGTCACATCCATCTGACTCTGTGCGCATTAGGAGGTGTCTGGGTGGGGATGGTGGGCAGTGGCTTGTCCTAGGCCAGGGCGAGCTTTGTAGGCAAGGACCCTTTGTGAGGCAGTGTATGTGGCACCCCAACCCCACCAGTGGTAAGAGCCATCTACACCTAGTCAGGCTCCTGTGACTTCCATGTGTGCAGCAATCGGGCATAGGCCTTGTACTCCATGTCCCTGGGATAAATTAGGGAACTCTAAGTGCATGGCGTAGTGCAGAGGGCTGATGTGTCTGTAGTGTCCGCCAACGGTAGCGGTATTGCATGCACTGAACATGTCTTTCTTCTTTCTCCTCTCCCCCCTTTTTGTGGTCTCCCTGTTCTTGTGTGCATTAGCATCATCAGGCGGAGAAGCAGTGCCACCGGAGCAGGAGGGAGCTGCATCCCACATGGCCTTGGAGGGCGAGACAACGGAGTCTGAAGTCACCAGTGGGACGGAGGGCAAGGGGAGCTCCACGGCAGGGACAGGAGCAGAGACCAGCAACACCGACTCCTCCTCTGATGGGTGCTCCCTTGCAGTGGCGGGCCCCTCTGTGCCCACTGCATCTACAGGTACAGCCACCACCACCCCTACCAGCACCGCCCTCCCAGCAGCCCCTCAGCGTGTGTCCGGTGGCCGCTCACCCAGGAGGGTGGGTATCTCCTTCGCCCCAGGCACCTCAGGCCCTGCCCCACTCAGCCCTGGTGCCCTCAGTGAGGAGGCTATTGACCTCCTGAGATCCCTCACTGTTGGGCAGTCTACCATTCTGAATGCCATCCAGGGTGTAGAGAGGCATTTGCAACAAACAAATGCATATCTGGAGGGCATTCATTCTGGCCTAGCAGCCCAACAGCGAGCATTTCAGGCTCTGGCCTCTGCACGGATGGCAGTCATTGTCCCTGTGTCCAGCCTCCCCCCTCCAACCTCCTCCACCCAGACCCAATCCCCTGTACCTCAGCCTATCCCAAGCACACCATCAGACCAGCATGCACACACCTCAGCACACAAGGGTGACTCAGGCAAACATAAGCCCCACACATCCCACAGGCACTCACACAAGCGCCATACCCATGCAGACATACCAACATCCACTGCCTCCACTGTGTCCCCCTCCTCCAGTTCTCCCTTCTCCCTCCCTGTCTCGCCTCCACTCACACCTGCATGCACTACATCTTCAGCCACTACCTCCATCACCAGCACGCCCATCACCACACACCGCTCACATGGACTCACCACCCCCACTACCATTCACACATCCCCTTTGTCCTCTCCCAGTGTGTCTGTGAGCCCTCCTCCCAAAGTACACAAACGCAGTCACACACCCACCCAACAGCCACCCGCCTCACAACAGCCTCCAGCCCATGCACCTTCACCCAAAGTCAATTAACAAAAAAAGGGGGTGACCCTATCACCCTAACCTGCCTAGGGTCAATAAAATATCAAAAATTATAGACGACAGGAAGGGACAAATATAATTCTAAGTTTAAAGAACAGTGCTTAATTCTGTTACTTTTGAATTCATTTCTTTCGTGCATTTATTTCCAACACTTTGAAAAAAAGGAGCAATGATTGTTCACTACATAAATAATTAAACACCACACCAAATGTATACCCACATAATTAAAACAAACCCAATAGACGGAACATTACTCACATTACTGACGAATAATTAGGGTTTTAACAGTCTAAAACACACACGGTGAATCATGCCCTACAAATTTAGTAAGCGGTCACTATTATGTCAATACATTTGTGATCCACTAAAACTAGCTAAGGTACTGGGCTTTGAGTGCACTTAAATGTCCAGAACACTGTGTGCTTCTTTTCTCACAGATGTTATATAGTGCGCCTCAAGTCTTTTAATTATAGTCCATTGTTTAACAAGCCCACACACTTGCTAGAAAAGAAGTCAACGCGTTTCGGCCTTCTGATTTAAGGCCTCATCAGGAGTGGAAAAGGGCAATGTCAACTTTCAATCCTCTAGTGTTTTTTTGAATATTATCAAATACTCTGCTTATTTTCAACTGCTACTGGCACCGGTTCTCATCCCAATTACCGCGGGCTGTGTAGGCACAAGACTACTTGCATTGCTGCAGCCAAACCGCAAGCCTTCACCCAAAGTCAGCAAATGTACACCTCCTATATCCACTAACTCTTCCTCCACTCCCAAACCCCCTCCATCTACCTGTCCCAGTGTGTCCTATCAAATGTTGACCTTTTCCCTACACCTCCCCCCCGTCCGTCCCCTACGGCCCGCCTTTCCAGGTCCCAACCCAGCACCTCAGCCACAACATCACCGGGCACAGTGGTGCCAGCAATAGCGTGATTTTGGAGTGCGCCAAGCAACAGGGCTGCCAGTGTCCCAAGGAGCGAGGGCAAGGACATTCCCCCACCTCCAAAACAGAAAAAGTTGCCCACATCCCAGAGGGAGAAGGCAAAAACACCTGCCACCAATGGCTCAGGCAAAACAAATGTGGAAAGTGGGAAGACAGCTGCGCCACCATCCAAGGTGGGGAAGGGCCAAAAAATCAAAGGCAGGTCCACATCGACACCAACCTGCACGGCAGACAAGACCGCCACCGGCACCGCCGCCACAGACACCGCCACCAGGACCGCAGGCACTGAGCCCTTCAGCAGCACCGCAGACACTGAGCCCTTCACCAGCACCGCAGTCAGTGATCTCGCCACCAGCACCGCCGCTACTGACACCGCCTCCAGCACCACAGTCAGTGAGCCGGCCACCAGCACCACAGTCAGTGAGCCCGCCACCAGCACCGCCGCCACAAAGACCGCCGCCAGCACCGATGCCAAAGAGCCTGCACTGATGCCACACCGCTACTGACACCGCTGCCAGTACAGCCAGCGGCCCCACGACATCCTGAGCTAGTGGCACCACCGCATACATGGCTGCCATCCCCAGTGGTCAGTCGTATGAGGCTGGTGGTCAGTTCCAGGAGCCTGGCCAGCTTGCATGTTGCACCACAGTCAGTGGAGTGTCACATCCACTACCTCAGTCCTTGGCAGGTTGAAGCACTTTGGGCACAAAGCCCCCTCCAGAACCAGTGGAGAAAGGCATCCACTACCTCAGTCCTTGGCAGGATGAAGCACTCTGGGCACAAAGCACCGTCCAGAACCAGTGGAGTATCACATCCACTACCTCAGTCCTTGGCAGGATGAAGCACTCTGGGCACAAAGCCCCCTCCAGAACCAGTGGAGAAAGGCATCCAGTATCTCAGTCCTTGGCAGGATAAAGCACTCTGGGCACAAAGCCCCCTCCAGAACCAGTGGAGTATCCACTTGAGAGACTGTGGCTTTGCACTCCCCAGGATAAAGCAGTGGGCAACCCTCCCACTGGAAAGACTTGAGAGACTGTGGCTTTGCACTCCCCAGGATAAAGCAGTGGGCAACCCACCCACTGTAGAGACTTGAGAGACTGTGGCTTTGCACTCCCCAGGATACATCAATGGCCATGGAGCTCCCTCATGGAGCTGGCGTCGTGCACTCATCCGGCTGAGGTGCCCCCCCTTCCCTTCCCCCTGAGGTGCCTGTTTCATTTCGATCTGATGCCCCAGCAGTGTTCTCTCCGTTTGCAGTCTGGTATGGAGTGTGGGTCTTGCCCATGCATTTTGGGCCCAGTGGTCCACAGACTTTGAAAGATGCACTATCCGGACTTGTATAGTTGGTGTACATAATTGTGTATACTGTATTTAAAGTTTGGACTAATGGATTTTTATTGATTACAATCGTTAAATCTTTTCCTTTTGTCATTGCGTTCTTCCAGGGGGGATTAGGGGGGTGTAAATCTATTGTTGCAGCATGTATTGGTGTGTGTGTTGTTGTGGGTGAGGGTGGGGGTGTTGCTTGTGTGTGTCATTCTCTTTTCCCTCCCCTGTGTTGTAGGTGTAGTACTCACTGTGGTCGTCGCCGACGTCTTTTGTGCTCCTGGTAGAGGAGCAGGAATACTATCGCAGGGAGGATTTGGAGTTCTGGCTCCATGGCGTCCTGGTTCCTTGTGGGCTGTGTAGAGGTGAGTGTTTCCCCTTTCAAGTCCTGTTTCCGCCATGTTTTTGTTTGTGTTGAATCCACCCCGGAAAAGGTGGCGGATTGGCCTCTCATAATAGTGTGGGTGGTACATTGTCTTACGCCTGTCTGTTGGCGGTGACCGCCATGCTGTTTGTTTGTACCGCCGTGGTGGTCGGAGTGTTAAAGTGGCTGTCTATGTTGGCGGTTTCCACCATGGTTGTGATTCAATTTGTTTTACCGCCGGCCTGTTGGCTGTCTTACCGCCACTTTAACACCGACCGCCAGGGTTGTAATGACGGCCTTTATTTCTTTTCATGTTATTGCAAGATGTTGGTGGTCATTGTAATAATGACTCTTGTCTTTACAATTCTGTTTCTTGCACTGTTCATTATCCTAATCATTGTAGCCCATGCATCTTATCACAGAATGCAGTTGTGTTAAATAAAAACTATCAACTTCGCTGGGTACATTAGGGAGTATTTTGCTTCTGTTTGGTTCAAGGTGCACTATACCCGCAGTAACGCCCTGCGTGGTGCCTGCACGCTCAGGGGGTAGTCAGGAAAAATGCTGCGCTAGTTATTGTTATATACAATGAGTTTGCAGTCATGGGCTAAATGTAATCCAATGTCTCAGTCTCTGTAATTTAGCAGAGGTGCTATAATGGGTCGGGTCGGGTTACCTGGAGGTGGCTTCGGGCCAATTGATCTATGCACCCGCTGCACCACCAATACCGGGGAGAGCTCACCCGGGAAGAGCGCAGTCAGCATGTTCTCCACGTAGTCTTCCATGCGGCCCATTTCTTTTGATTCAGGGACTCCTAGGATGCAGACATTGTTCCTTCGTGAACATGCTTCGAGGGCTTCATTTTTGTTAAGGATCAGTTCCAGCACATGCTCCATCCGGAGGAGGTGTTCATCCTCAGCACACCGTCCAACTTCCAAGTCTGAGGTACGAGACTCCACCTGGTCTAGGCAGATGTCATGGTCATCAACTCTGTCCTTCAGGTGGTCCATGCGATCTGTGAGGTGATCTAATTTAGCATTTCTGCCTGCCAGGATTTGCTTGAGGTCCATAAACATAGCTTTTATTGGGGGCAACTGGTTCTCACCCTCCTGAAGCTGTCCAGCCTTCCTCTTACTCTCAAAAGAGGGTTTGTCTTGCTTATGGTCCGCCTTCCTCATGTCGCTGGTGCAATCTCCACCTGCCTCCCACATGGATCTAGAGTTGCTCACCACTGTGCGTCCAGCAGCAGGCCCAGTAACACAGCCACCACAGGGCACCCCCGCAGCGACCACCTCTGACAACTCCACTGCTCCTTACTGCCTGGCCCAGCCTCTGCAAGCACACAGTGTCTACTGTGGATCTTCAGGGAACACAGGTTCCTAACTCACCAATCGCCCCACTTGTTCTTCATGCCGCCCCGGCGCCGGCCTTTCTCTTGTTGACTCCGTCTTCTTTTCCCATAAGGCTCACAAGGGTGGGCGCATCCCCTGGGTGCCGATTCAGCACAGATCTCAGTGCAGCATCAGGGGCGCTGGGCTGCCTCGCCACAGCCCTCCCGCAGTGACTCTCCCACAGGTGATCTCATGGGCCCGCTGGCCTCTACACCAGCCACCCGTCAGGACCTCGCCATACCCCGGGAGGGCCCACTGTTCTCTGCGTCCTCCAGGGCAGGCTACCCCAGGAACAGGAGGCACCAAGCCAGACAGCAGAGTCACGCCAGGACAGGGTCCCGCATTCCCAAGCTGGGCTCCCAGATCCTGAGCCTCTTCATCCCCCGCTGCACTCCTCGGCCCCCACCTGGGCCTCTGTGGGTCATAACCGGAGGGGGGCCCAACACCTCTGGTCTGTGCGCTCTCCACAGCGGCTCCGGCATGTCACCCCATCCAAGCTCATCCACCAGGGTAGGGAGTCTGCCTTGCCGAGTGCAGCAATCTTCCACCCACTGTCTATGGGGCATGATGTCCTCCCCTGTCGCCACCTCTCCACTTGACACGAGCAATCAATCAATCAATCAATCAATCATATTTATAAAGCACGCTACTCACCCGTGAGGGTCTCAAGGCGCTAGGGGGAGGGGGTTACTGCTGCTCGAAGAGCCAGGTCTTGCTCTGCCTCCGGAATGCGAGGTGGTCCTGGGTGGTCCTGAGTTTGGTGGGGAGGGAGTTCCATGTCTTGGCTGCCAGGTAGGAGAAGGATTTCCCACCTGCTGTGGTGCGGCGGATGCGAGGGACGGTGGCGAGTGCGAGGCTGGCGGAGCGAAGTTGACTGGTGGGCATGTAGAAGATGAGGCGACGGTTGAGGTATTTGGGTCCCTTGTTGTGGAGGGCTTTGTGTGCGTGGGTGAGGAGCCTGAAGGTGATCCTTTTGTTGATGGGTAGCCAGTGCAGGTATCTCAGGTGGGGAGAGATGTGGCTGTGGCGGGGTATGTCGAGGATGAGGCGTGCAGAGGCATTTTCTATTCGCTGAAGACGTTTCTGGAGTTTTGCAGTGGTTCCTGCGTATAGGGTGTTTCCGTAGTCCAGGCGGCTTGTTACGAGTGTGTGGGTCACAGTTTTTCTGGTGTCGGCGGGGATCCAGTGGAAGATCTTTCGGAGCATGCGGAGAGTGAGGAAGCAGGAAGACGAGACAGCGTTGACTTGTTTGGTCATGGTGAGAAGCAGGTCCAGGATGAATCCGAGGTTGCATGCGTGGTCTGAGGGGGTTGGTGCGGTGCCCAGGGCCGTGGGCCACCAAGAGTTGTCCCAGGCGGACGGGGTGTTTCCGAGGATGAGGACTTCCGTTTTGTCTGAGTTCAGTTTCAGGCGGCTGAGTTTCATCCATTCTGCGACGTCTTTCATTCCATCCTGCAGGTTGGTCTTGGCGATGGTAGGGTCCTTGGTGAGGGAAAGTATCAGCTGGGTGTCGTCGGCGTAGGAGATGATGTTGATGTTGTGTTTGCGTGCGATGTCGGCGAGGGGGCTCATGTAGACATTGAAGAGAGTCGGGCTGAGCGAGGAGCCCTGTGGGACGCCGCAGATGATCTCAGTGGGGTCCGAGCGGAACGGTGGGAGGTAGACTCTTTGGGAGCGGTTGGAGAGGAAAGAGGTGATCCAGTCCAGGGCCTGTCCTTGGATACCGGTGGAGTGGAGGCGGGAAATTAGGGTTCGGTGGCAGACAGTATCGAAGGCGTCGAGAGATCAAGGAGGATGAGGGCGGCTGTTTCTCCGTTGTCCAGCAGAGATCTGATGTCATCGGTGACAGCGATGAGGGCGGTTTCTGTGCTGTGGTTGGCTCAGAATCCGGACTGGGAGGGGTCGAGTAGGTTGTTGTCTTCAAGGAATTTGGTCAGTTGCTTGTTGACGGTCTTCTCGATGACTTTGGCAGGGAAGGGGAGGAGCGAGATGGGGAGGAAGTTCTTCAGGTCGCTGGGGTCCGCCGTAGGTTTCTTCAGGAGGGCGTTGACTTCTGCGTGTTTCCAGCTCTCGGGGAAGGTGGCAGATGCAAACGAGCTGTTGATGATGGTCTGGAGATGGGGGGCGATTATGTCGTTGGCTTTGTTGAAGATGAAGTGGGGGCAGGGGTCCGAGGGGGCACCGGAGTGGATGGTGTTCATGGTGGTTTTAGTCTCTTCCGCGCTGATGTGCGTCCAGGCGTTGAGGGTGATGGCTGGGGCTGTGGGTTCTGTTGAGGTTGGCTGGGTCTGAGGACCGAAGCTATCATGTAGGTTGGTGATCTTTTGATGGAAGAAGGTAGCGAGGGAGTTGCAGAGATCTTGTGAGGGCGTGATGGAGTTGGAGTTGGCGTTAGGGTTGGAGAGCTCTTTGACGATGTTGAAGAGTTCTTTGCTGTTGTGAGTGTTCTTGTCCAGTCTGTCTTTGAAGGATGTTCTTTTGGTGGCGCGGATCAGCTGATGGTGTTCGCAGGTGGCTTTTTTTAGGGCAGACATGTTTTCTACTTTGTGGTCTTTGCGCCAGGTTTTTTCGAGAGTACAGCAGTTTTTTTTGGATTCCTTGAAGGTGTCTGTGAACCATTGAGGTGCCCTGGCGTTGGTCTGTCTTGGGAGGCATCTGAGGGGTGCGAGGTTGTCAGCGCAGTTGGAGATCCATTGTGTGAGGCTGAGGGCTGCGTTGTTGGCGTCGGCGGTGATGGTAGGTTGGTTGTGGCTGAGAGTGGAGAGTAGCGGTTCCGTGGAGATTTTGTTCCAGTGTCTGCGTGGGATGGGTTGTGTGCGGAGGTGGAGGGTCTTGCGTCTGAAGGTGAAGTGGACACATCTGTGGTCGGACCATTATATTACGGAGGAGTGGCTGAAGGATACGTGGTTGCTGGCGGAGAAGATGGGGTCGAGCGTGTGTCCAGCGATGTGGGAGTTCACCAGTTGATTGAGGCCGAGACTGGCGAGGTTGTCGAGCAGGGTGGTGGTGTTGGTGTCGTTGTTCTGCTCCAGGTAGAAGTTGAGGTCTCTGAGGAGGATGTAGTCCGGCGAGGCTAGGGCGTGCGGGGAGATGAAGTCAGTGATGGATTCGCTGAAGAGGGCGCGTGGTCCAGGGGGTCTGTAGATGAGAGTTCCTCTGAGGGTGGTCCTGGGGTTGGTGTGGATCTAGAAAGTGCATGTGTACGGCGGCGCGGGGGTTTCTTCGGTGGAGGTGGTGACGTTGATGTAGTCCTTGAATATGATGGCGATTCCTCCTCCGACTTGAATGGTGCAGTCTCTCCTAGTGATCTTGTAGCCGTCGGGGATGGCTATGGCGATGTCGAGGGCCGATGAGGCATTCATCCAGGTCTCAGTGATGAAGGCGACGTCCGGTGCGGTGGAGTCCAGGAGGTCCCATAGTTCAATGGTGTGCTTGTGGACGGAGCGTGCGTTGACGAGGATGCATTTGAGGTGATTATTGGCGCGTGGGCTGGCGAGCGGGGTGCAGTCGCGGTGGAAGGTGTGCTTGCAGGTAAGACATGCCAAGGGTCCATGGGTGCGTTTCGGATTGGCTTGGAAGCAGGTTGTAGAGCGTCCCGGGTTGAGTGCGTGGAGGGAGGTGGGGTCGTAGCAGCGCTGGGGGGTTTGGGAGTGCAGGGTGCCAGGGGTCGTGGCGCTGGGTGCCGTCCAGGCACGGACAGGCTCAGACACGCTTGCCTTTGGCGTGCCTGCTGCGCGCGTCCCGCAGCGTCTGCCATATGAGGAAGGAGGGGGGGGTCAGCTGGGGGCGGGAGCGGGGAAGGGGGTAACGAATGGGAGCAGGGGGGGGCGGGGCCGCACAGGTGGTGGCGGTGGGAAAGCAGGGGACGAGGGGGTCAGATAGAAGGGAAAGGGAAAGAAGAGAAGGAAGGGAAAGTGCGAAAAGAAGGAGGCCGAAGAGGAAAATCACAGGGGAAGGAGGCGAAAAAGGAGGAGCAGGCCAGGAGGAGAGCAGAGGAAAACGTGAAGAAGAATGGACGAGGAAGAGAACAGAGAAGGAAGAGGAAAAATGGACTACCGAAGAAGAGAAGAACACAGAAGAAGAGAAGAACACAGAAGAGAAGAAGAACACAGAAGGAGAGAGGAGCACGAAGGAAATGGACTACAGCAGAAGAGAAGAACACAGAAGAAGAGAAGAACACAGAAGGAGAGAGGAGCATGAAGGAAATGGACTACAGCAGAAGAGAAGAACACAGGAGAAGAGAAGAGCACAAAGGGAAATGGGGAGAGGAAGAAGAGCAGAACACAAAGAAAATGGGGTGAGGAAGAAGAGCAGAACACGAAGAAAATGGTCAGCAGAAGAAGAGAAGAACACAGGAGAAGAGAAGAACAGGCAGGAAATGGGGTGCAGAATGAGAGCAGAACACAGGAGAAGAGAAGAACACGCAGGAATGGGGTGCAGAAGAGGAGAAGAACACAGAAGAAGGGCAGAAAACAAAGGAAAATGGATACCAGAGGAAGGGCATAAAACAAAGGACAATGGAAACCAGAGGAAGGGCAGAAAACGAAGGAAAATGGACAGAGAGAGGACAGCAGAGGTACTAAGAAGAAGTTGGAAGAGAGGGAGTTCAGAAGACAGAGGTGAGTAACGAGGGGCTGGACGGGGGAGCGCAGGGAGTACTTACGGTTTTGCTGGGAGGTGGCAGGAGCCTGGGCAGGTGGAGCTGCAGCGGCGGGGGAAGCGACCTACCCTAAGGTCAAGGGTCGCTGTCTCTGCCACGCAGCGGCCGCCATTTGAGGGAGGAGGTGGGAGGAGGGGTCAGCTAGGGGCTGGAGGTGGGAGGGGGGGCGACGAATGGTAGCAGGGGGGGCGGGGCCACACGGATGGTGGCGGAGGGAAAGCAGGGGCGGGGGGGTCAGATAGAAGGGAAAGGGATAGAAGAGAAGGAAGGGAAAGTGCGAAAAGAAGAAGGCCAAAGAGGAAAATCACAGGGGAAGGAGGCGAAAAAGGAGGAGCAGGCCAGGAGGAGAGCAGAGGAAAACGTGAAGAAGAATGGACGAGGGAGAGAACAGAGAAGGAAGAGGAAAAATGGACTACCGAAGAAGAGAAAAACACAGAAGAGGAGAAGAACACGGAAGGAGAGAGGAGCACGAAGGAAATGGACTACAGCAGAAGAGAAGAACACAGGAGAAGAGAAGAACACAGAAGAAGAGAAGAACACAGAAGGAGAGAGGAGCACAAAGGAAATGGACTACAGCAGAAGAGAAGAACACAGGAGAAGAGAAGAGCACAAAGAGAAATGGGGAGAGAAAGAAGAGCAGAACACAAAGAAAATGGGGTGAGGAAGAAGAGCAGAACGCGAAGAAAATGGTCAGCAGAAGAAGAGAAGAACACAGGAGAAGAGAAGAACAGGCAGGAAATGGGGTGCAGAATGAGAGCAGAACACAGGAGAAGAAAAGAACACGCAGGAATGGGGTGCAGAAGAGGAGAAGAACACAGAAGAAGGGCAGAAAACGAAGGAAATGGATACCAGAGGAAGGGCAGAAAACGAAGGACAATGGAAACCAGTGGAAGGGCAGAAAACGAAGGAAAATGGACAGAGAGAGGACAGCAGAGGTACGAAGAAGAAGTTGGAAGAGAGGGAGTTCAGAAGACAAAGGTGAGTAACGAGGGGCAGGACGGGGGAGCGCAGGGAGTACTTATGGTTTTGCTGGGAGGTGGCAGGAGCCTAGGCAGGTGGAGCTGCAGCGGCGGGGGAAGCGACCTACCCTAGGGTCAAGGGGAGCACCACTTCCGCTCCTGACTTAAGCTGATGGATCACCCCTACCGGCACCACAGGACAGGCCAGGCCCAAGACCTCTCTGGCCGCACGAACGGCCCGGCCCTCAACTCAGGAGCAGGTGGCAATTACCACAGTGCACCCTTTCCGAGGCCCAATGCCGCAGATCTCCCTGCTGTCAGTTCACCTTCCAGGCCTCCACGCCCACCAGATCTCAGCATGTACGGGTCTCAGGTCTGGTGACTCCATTTTCTCTCTCTCGCTGCAGGGTAGCCACTGGGTCCACCCCTGTCACTCCGGGATCCCACCAGTAGCCCAGGAGCCACGCCAGAGGAGGCCAGTACAAAGCGACCAGATCCACACTGGCTTTGGGCCTACAAAGCCTGATCTTGGTGTGCCCTTTTTCTTTCACTCCGGCCTCAGCTCACCAACAATTTCATCTCTCTTTTGCTTCTACTGGGTTAATAGCCTCGTCCCCACCCGGATTCTTTGGAAGGCGGCTCCCGCACCGGATAATTGCAGGATTAATGCTCCTGACCTGTGGAGCCTCACAAAGCGGTGGCCATCTTGGGAGCCGGCCAAACCATGCCCCATGGGATCTTAGACTTTAAGTGGTCAGAAAATCTCACAACCTACCTAGGGATGAAAATAACAAGAGACACTTTCAAATGTGTAAATCTAAACTATCACAAATGTGCCCAAACCATAAAATATTGGTAGGTTCAATTTAGGTCTGTGGAGTAAAAAACATATAATAATAATGACAATCTTCTGGAAATTCCTTCTGAAATCCACATTAATTTAAATGCTACTGTGAAATGCTTTAAAAATGTGTTCTAGCTTAGAAAAAATATGTTGAACTGACTGTGCAACCCCCATGAGTAGCCCTGTAAACATATCTCAGACCTGCCACTGCAGTGTCTGTCTGTGTAGTTGTGCACTGCCAATTCGACCTGGCAAGTGTACCCACTTGCCAGGCCCAAACCTTCCCTTTTATTACATGTAAGTCACCCCTACGGTAGGCCCTAGGTAGCCCCATCTGCAGGGTGAAGTGTATTTAAAAGGTAGGATATATACAGTACTGGTGTGTTTTACATGTCCTGATAGTAAAATACTGCCAAATTTGTTTTTCACTATTACCAATCCTATCTCTCCCATAGGTTAACATGGGGGCTGCCTTTAAATGTCTTTTAAGTGCAGTTTCCAATTGGGAGCAGATAGAGTTGTGGAGTTTGGGGTGTCTGAACTCACAATTTAAAAATACATCTTGTTGTAGAGCTAGTTTTTAGTCTGTCTGATTGAAAATGCCACTTTTAGAAAGTGGGCATTTTCTTGCTTAAACCATTCTGTGCCTCTGCCTGCCTTTGGAATACATGTCTGGGTCAGACTGACAGTTGGGCTGCTTGTAAATACCCTGTAGACAGTGACACAAACAAAGCTGGGGTGTGTACTGCATATTCTGACGAGTCTCCTGGGCTAGAGTGGACAGGGAGGAGCTGGCACCTGCACCTGAAACAGCTGTGTTTTTCCTCACACAATGCAGTTTCCAACCCCTTGGAGTGTGTCTGTGCCAGGTCTGGGCAAGGCAGGATCTTGCGAACAACAGAGACTTTCCTTTAAGGTTTGCCTAGTTCAAAGGCAGAAATTAGTATAAGTAGTGGACCTTAAACCCCAAACTTTTAGATCACTTCTGGATTAAGAGGAACCTGTGCCACGGAGAAGAACTTGATGCTTGAGGAGGACCTGTCACTCTGCCTGTTGCTTTGCTGTGCTGGCCTGCTGCTGCTGCTTCTGCCTTAAGAGGGAAAGGTCTGGACTTTGCTTTCTGAAAAACTGCTTGTGAATTTTCTCCAAGGGGTCGGACTTAGCTTGCCCCCTATTCTTAAGTACATCAAAGTCTTCCAGTGCCTGGGCACTTCTGCTGAGAGTTCTGACTTGCTAAGTGGTACAAATCCAGTCCCTGGGCCCTTAGAAGTGGATGCTGGTGGCCTGGTGGGGAAAATCTATGCACCGCTGTGTGTGCGTCAGAAAAACTGATGCACCGCCCATCCCTCGGCTGAAAATTCTATGCAACGCCAACCTTATGGCTGGAGAAATGAAGCAACACCTGATCTCAATGCGGACTCTTTGCACAGTGAGTTGGAATTTTTCATGTACGGGTCCTGGGCATCAAAATCTTTAACATCATAGCAAGGACCCAAGGCTGCACATTGGAATTGACACACAGCCTCCCTTGCGAGACAAGAATCGAGGCACAGCCTTCGGTGTGAGTAAAGAATTGACGCACAACCTCACTTGCGAGTCAGAAATCTATGCATTGCTTGCTTTTTAGAAGCACTGTTGCCTTTACTGATTTATTTTTTACGCATACCAGGCACTTTGGCCCTCATTATTAACACGGTGGGATTTCCCACCGAGTTCAGGCTGGCGGTCTAAACACAGACCGCCAGCCCATTGAGGACCCCTCTGGCCGAATAAACAAGATTCTGCTGGGCCGGCAGGCAGAAACAGTGTTTCCGCAAGCCGGCCCAGTGGAATGCTGGGCCTGGACATTGCCGACGGCTCTACATGGAGTCGTCAGCAATGTAGAAGTGCGGCGGGTGCAGCAGCACCCGTCGTGCATATCACTGCCTGTAAATCGGGCAGTGACATGCAAGAGGGGGCTGTGCACAGGAGCCCCAGGGTCTCTATTCTTCCAGACTTTTCCTGGTGGGGGACACTGCCAGGGAAAGGCTGGTGGACACAGGTTCTTAATCCAGCGGGCAGCACTGCCCTGTCAGATAAGGAACTCTGCCATCGGCAGGCTGCCTGGCAGCTGTAGCCTAGCAGAGTTTCACCTGTGGTGGTCTCGCCATTAACATAATATGGCGGTCCGGACCACCATGCCCTTGGCGGTAATTACCGCCACTGCTGGTATGGCGGTTCGGACCATCTATGTTCATAATGACCGTTTTTGTGCTAAAAAATGCATCCATTTATTTCCATGGATTAAGACTCTTTTTACTTTGCAAATTCATATCTTATCTTCTGTATGTTGGATTTTTTGTCGTTTTGGGCTTGTTTGATTTAGATAAATATTGGCTATTTTTCTAAACTGGTGAGGAGTCCTTTTGTGGTGTTTTCGCTTTGTTACTGTGTGTGTTTGTGTAAATACTTTATACATTGCCTCTGGATAAGCCTGACTGTTTGTGCCAAGCTACCCAGGGGGTAAGCAGGGGTTATCTGAGCTGTGTATCTCCCTTACCCTGACTAGAGTGAGGTTCCACTGCTTGGACTGAGTGAAAACTGACTGCCAACCAGAGACCCCATTTCTAACAATTTTGATTTATTCCGATGTGTACACATTGTTTGTTTACGAGGCTCTCCTTTCTTCTGTGGTCCCGAGGAGGCCTGTAGTTGACAGGGGCCGAAATGCTTAGACACTTTAATTGGAGGAGTTGCTTTAAACCTAAAAGAGACATAATTGTGTATGGGAAGTACATCTTCTTTTAAATTAAGTGAACGAAAGAGTCCTCTAGATGTATACTCTCCTCAAACTACCTCCCATGTGGACTGATTCCATAAATTTAGGACAACAGCCACACAAAATTGAGTAAAAGCTGGAAGACTGAAGTAGGACCATATTAAACTGTACTAGTCTTTTCAGCCGGAGATCTGGTGTGGATTTTTGTTTTTTTTTCTTCATTTTTCTCTTGAATTTCAGTGATTTGTAGATATATGTGAGAGGTTATGATGTTTTCATACTCCTGATTTTAGGTGCACTAAGCAACAGTCTGTTGTGTGATCCTAATAAATTGTAATACACATGATTTTAAAAGTGACTTACCACAGGTCCAGTGACTAATTCATGTATTCACTGCTGTAACTAAAAATAGTGTTTGCGTTCCTATTACAAATCCCCCTTTTTTGTGTATGCTAATTTGACATACCCAGTTGTAATAGTCATTAGGTTGCCTCATTGACACACATGGCAGGACTTCCTTACTTCCCGTAGTCATGGTATCTGATTCTACCCACAGTATCAGGCTCTCAAAATATTAGGCATTGAGCCAATGAAGCTGGGTGTGGGTGTGTGTGCTAACAATATGCAAATTGTGTAGCCTTCTGTAGCTCACAATGATTTGAAGTGATCAGAAGTAGCTCTCAATAAAGGAAAGGTTTCAGACTCCTGGCCTGGGTGATTTTAGTGGTCTAGATTTGTAAAATGAGGACAGAAATAGTGATGAGGGTCCTCAACAGGTCACTACAAATTCGTATTTTCAAGAAAATAATACATTTTAGAAAATAATGTGTACTTTTAAGAAAATGCTTGTGATAGATGTTTCAAAATTGTCTCACAGCAATACAAACAAATAAGACCTCAAACAACATGTTTTTCTTTCCTCTTTTGTATCCAGACAGGTTAACACCCACGGGGAAAATGCCATATGGAAGGCCATCACGAAAAGGTGTGGACCCTGGGAATCTGCAAGCGGTGCAGGTTTCACTGCCAAAAGAGGCGGGAGGACCTACGACTCTGGACCCAAAAGGAATTGGAGGTCCAGCTCAGCCTGTGCTTCCAACGTGCATAGGGTGGGCTCCACCCATGACCCCCTATTGGCCCACATACTTGCGGTGGCCTATCTGGACCTTGATGAGTAGTTGAGAGTCCCACTTCCGCATCAAGGGGGTTTTGAGTTCTTATTGTTAGTTAACATTTTTGTTAGAGCAGTAATTTATGGCATCAACATAAAGGTTGACAGGCATTCAACACAGAAGCAGAGCTCTGGAATGTGTAAGTTTTGCACAAGGTGTATGATAAAGTGTTTTTGTGTATTGTGGTAAATGTTGCCGCTAGATTCCACATCACTACTAAAGGCTGTTTTGACCAGACACATGCCTGCATAAAAAAACAGGTACCTAGATTTTGTTATGTTATGAGGGACAGTTTTACCAAACATGCCACAATTTATGAATGTGTAAGGAGTGTTGCTCCATCACAATTATGATAAGTTATATTGGTCCTATTACAGATGACATAGCATACAATACACTTTTGACACAGTGGATGTTCCAAACTTCACATTGGTGAGTTGATATAATGAACAAACAATAGTGAGCATGTAATCCAAAATGACTAAGAACATCAGAACAATGGCAACATTTCTTGGTAAAAACATTTAAAAATATATTTTCACTGCAAAATTCAAGTCAGTTCATGTTACCAGTCGCAGATTGGCATGTAGCCTTACTTTTTCACAAATGTGCATGTAAGCCTGTATGTTTCAACAAACACGAACTTGATAGGCAAACATTATTAAATGAAACTGACAGGAATGTGTACACATTAGTGACAGAGTAACTGTTAGAAATTGAGGGCCTCATTTGTGAGACTCATGGTGTAGGGCGGTGCAGCAAGTTCCTTGCTGTGCCATCCTGTACCACCGGGCAAGGGCAGAAATGCACTGTATCTGCTAGATACAGTGCATTTCTGTCCTCTACCCTTGAGCTGGTGTACAAAATGCTACCTAGTGCCAAAGGCAGGCACCCTTGCACCATGGTGCAAGGGTGCCTGCATTGTGGGGATGATGTTTTGGTGCAGGAAGGGACCCCTTCCTACACAAAAGCAATCACAAGAAGTGTTTTCCTCTTTCTATGTGTGCTGCCGAATGCAGCACACATAGAAAGAGGAAAAAACTAGGAGAAATAAAGATATTTCTTCCTGTTGCATCATCCTTACACTACCCCTGAGGTGGTGTAGGAATCTTATGCTTTCCCAGACTTGTAGATAGTGGAATGCCTCAGATTTCTTCGGTTTCTATGGTTGTTGCTTGGGAACACTTCAAGCAACACCCATGGAATACCTATTTCATGCTGTTATGCGTGAAAGGGGTTCATATTTACAAAGCCATGAAAAGACATGGAAGGTGGCTTTGCATGGCCTTGTAAATATGGGCTGGCACACTGGGCCACAGGACATAAAAATAAATGACGCTCCGGGGATGCAGTGTGCCACTAGGGCTTTGTATGTGAGACCGTGGGGTCTGCACACTGTCCAAGTAGGCACCACAGTCCTAATCAGGGTCAGATACACAACCTTAATCAACCTATCTTTACCCTCTTGTAGCTCGGCACGGAACATGCAGGCTTAACCAGAAGGCAATGTGCAAAGCATTTGTGGAACACTTAATTACAGTAACACAGTGAGAGACACCACAAAAAGGACTTAACACCAGGTTATAAAAATAGTGTATATTTTTCTGGTTAAGAAATAAGACCAACACAATAAAAATCCAATCAATAAATCAAGAGTTCTGTAATTGGGAAGAAATTAGGTCAAAAAGCAGTATCAGACTAAAACACCAAGAATCTAATCCATACTTTTGAGTTAATTTCTGTAAACTCTTCAAGATAGTAGAGTAGTGAATAATTCAGTGGTACCAAGCTAGGAGCTCTAGCGTGTAGAAGAGCATCTTTGCTGAGTCCCATGCTTTTTAAAGGTAAAGCAATGTGCTCCAATAGTATCAGTGCCTTTAGGTAACAAACATGCGGGTGCTCCTTTTATGGGAGTTATGATAATCCTCTGGTCTCCACGCCAGTCGCCTAGCTTGCAGAAACGGAGAGGCCGGAATGTCAGAGTACTTTGTTAAGTATGGTATGTAGGCAGGTTTCACGATCCCGGGATTCATTGGAGCGTTGGAAGCACCTATGCACTTCTATGCAAAGTTCTACGGCAGTGGGCCTCACCCACTGGGCCTGTGTCCCTAGGTTGAGTGGAGCTGCTGCGTGGCTCCCTGGGCTGCAGACAGGGCTGGTGACTGATGTCCATGGTGCTGGCTGTCTTGCACACGGAGCTCGCACTGGTGCATGGTTCCCTCAGAGGTAGGCAGGACAAAAGGCACAGTAATGTTGGACCAATCTGGCAGCCCCTCAGCTCCGGGGAGAGAACCCGGCAAGTGCACGCCTGGTGTGTTGACAGTATTTAGACAATTGGATGCGGCCCTTGCACCGCCTTAGATCCCCAACCATGTTTCATAGCGTCAGTGCAGCATGCCTGCCCATGGGAATAGGCACTCCCTCCTGGTTTCAGCAAAACAGGGACGTTCGAGCCAAACACACGGCCCCTGGAAATGGTCATGGTTGGAGGGACTATAGTGGGAGCACATCACTCTGGGGGTCAGTTGTACCGCCAATAGGCTAGCGGAGAAAACAGCCAAATTATGACCATGGCAGTATACACAACAGAATACAACCAATCCACCTCCAGCACCGCCAGTGCGGACAGACCACCACGGAAGGCAAGATGCACCTTTAGGCCGTTGGAGATCATGTTACCACCAGACATTTTATGAAGTTGCAAACCGCCAAGGTTTCCGCTGCGGTCACACCACCACAGAAACTCTGGTGGAAACCAACAGTATAAAAGGAGACACCCATCTTCAGGAAGCCACACCGATCTGGAGCCTCCATGGAACCTGAACTACATGCCTTCCCACTGCTCCTGCTTGCCCAACAACTCTGGAACCAGCACGGATGGCAATGGCAGCAACCATGAGTACACACACTTACCTGTCACTGTTGCATAATGGCAACATCGTGACACACACACAACAGACACATCCGAAACGGGTGGCGAGGGTGACACATACACGTACTCCATCACTGACACACACATTCACACACAGCCATATACACACACGCACAGACTCACGACACACACCACAGCGAACACACACTACATAGCAACCGCAATACCTCAAAACACACTGTCAATATGCCACAACTCACACCCCACCTGACAATAAATATATACAATACAACCTAACAATACTATTGTACCAAGACACACAATCACACAACCATGCAACAAGCCATACATCACACAATGTATACACATCACACAGCGTTTCAGACATACCAATCACCACACACATGCACACACACAGTACAACCACACAAGGGCACATCACACTCCAAATAACAATAGCCAACACATTCAATGCATTTAATATCAAACTAAATGTATGTCCCACACACATACGTGTCCAACACACCATACTGAGCCATCACTGCCGGAGAAAAGCAAAGCACACACCCATACAAGAAGCTCAGACACAACAGGCAGCACAACTACCACACACACACATAGCACACTCGCACACAATATGAGGCAGGCAAGACCATAACAGCCATGAGGAATGAAAGGCAGGACAAAGATGATAATGTTGGAACCAACAACTGGGTGGTCAATAAATAATGATAAGAACAGATTAGCTATCAGTATTTACAAAACCGAAAGTGCAACATGCACAACTGGCATTGTAGACTGCCCCACTTGACTCCTGACTGCTAAATTACCTCCACGGGTTGGGGAATAAATGGGGTTGGCAGTCACCTCAGGGATTAGAGAGGGGGCAGAGGTGGGGGTTTTGGCCTAGGTTTATGAGGGGGGTCTTTGGGGTTGGGAGTTGGGGGCTTCGGACGTGGCTTGTGGAGGGCTGGGAACACTTTGGAGGGGTTGACTTCTTGACAGGGGAGGGGCATGGGGACATGCTGGGGGGCAGGGGAGGACTGGACTTGGGGAGGCAAACTGTTCTTTTGGGGGTCACACAGGGTCGGAGAGGAGTAGGGAAAAGGTTCAGCTCCGAGAGGAAAACTTTTTAAACACATGGGGACGGTCATGGCAAAAGGGTGTGGGAGTAGAGGGAGAGGGAGTGATTGCAGGAGGTGTCTTTGTGAATGTTCTGAGTGCAGGTTTGTGTGAGGAATGCTAGTGTGTGCTGGGTATCTGTTGGGTGGGTGAGTGTGGGCGTTTATGTATCTTGGGAGGAGGGAGGTTGAGGACCTAGGAGATGCTGTGCTGGATAGGTGAGTGTCTGTTGGGGTCGTGACTGCAGGTATGGTGGATGTGCTGGATGTGGGTGTCTCTGTCGTTGTGGCTGCAGATGTGGTGGCTGGGGTGGATGTCTGAGGGTCTGCTATTGTGAAGCCAAATCAAGTGGCACTCCCATACAGGTGACAACTGATGTGTAGAACACGCCTGAAAAACAGCCATGGCATGACATTCACACAATCACAGAGGAGAATCTGCACACACTAAACAAAGATACAACACATCACTTCATTATCCCATGTGTGGCTACAATTGCCTACATAGCACCGATTACATATTTTTAGGCAATCACTGAGAGCAGTGTCACAACACCTTCACTACAAGGCAGCCACTATAGACATCATAGGCCACCTACCATTCCACCTGACATGCAGTTCCAGGACTTGACAACATGAGAACACCAACATCATTTACACCATACCTGACGTGATTACCTGTATCTAACTCAAGACTAAAGATATGTTACACGGAAATTACATAAACACATGATTTACACATAGCCCTACAGGACTGCCAGTGCATTAAAAATGTCTTCCTACAACATATCCCTGCTTTCGACATAGTGGTACAACCAGACCATCACTTCATGACCACATAAGTGATGCAATACATAATCCTCACCTTACTGGACACATCAGCTAAGCCAATGGTACCATAGATTGTCCTACTCAACATGGTGTGCCCCCAACTAACCATTGAAACATGATGTAGGCAGCATGTTACCAAGGTCACAAAGGAATTGGTAGGGCATTTGCACACATACCATTGACATCCCATATTGTACAAGGCTGGCTCTTCCAAGGCACTAACCCTCTCTATAACCCACCCATTGGAAAAGAGATCAAATGCCCACATGTCAATCACATGGAAAGCATTAGGATTACGAATACACAAATCAGACCCCCAGACTACAATGTCCCTTTGTTGCTATCTTCACGTACCCCATTGAATGGAGATGAATGGACAATAGGGTCACAGTGACAAACACAGATATGTATGGGGCTAGACAGGCCATATCTGTGTTGTACATGAGATGGCATTTTCACATGGAGTCCAGACCTGTACCAGTAAAAGTTGTGTTTGGAGCCTGTAACAAATAAGTAACTCAACCTGTTGCTACAACAGGTGATCAGCATAGACAGGAGTGTCAGACACCTTAGAGCCACTGACCACTTTTGCTGAGGGATGGAACACGATAGGGTAAAAGGGTATGGTGAAATACCAGCTCACATGCATATGAATGGCAGGATGTGCAACACCTGCCATTGTCATTAGGGCATCGCCACATGCAGTTAGAATAATGTCTTGATACATGATTCCAAAACTTACACATAGCAAACTATGATGTCAGCTCCCCATCTCATACACTGGTATCAACCGATTACCACTAGTCTAGAAACATTCGTCAGCTACTACATCGACACAGAAGGTACAGTGAGACAGCAAACAGCATACAACCAGAAGCAAGTACCAAGTAACATTTAGTACTTACCACCTTGTGGCTGTTGTGCTGCCCTCAAATGTCCATCCACCTCAGGGTAAGCTACTGCCAAAATGCGGGCAATAAGGGAAGTCAGTGTCAGACAGGCACCCCTCCTTCATTGGGAGGACATCCCTGGCTGGAGCTCCGCAGTCTTCTGGGCCCAGCATTTCAGGTCCTCCCACCGCTTGTGACAAAGGATGCTCTGCCGGCTGTGGACCCCCAGGGTCCACACTTGCTTGGCGATGGCACGCCAGATCCTGTTCTTTTGATGGGCGTTCACCTGCCTGGATGACACAGATAAAAGGATAAAGTAATGTACACATGGACCATACCAACATTAGTTGACACAACACAACTGTAACAGCAAGTGAGCACACATACCCATCCTCCCTGCCCACACGCCTTTATGGTATGCCACATGAATGCATCTAAACCAACAACAATTCACATGGTCAACTTACTGTCACCCACAACACCAATCAAACATGGCTGGGGCATTGGACTCCTCTGTTCCTCTGGTGCCCCACATTACTGTCCACACAGGGGTAGAACCTTCTCCACCAGCTTGTCAAGCCTGCAGGACATGGCAGGATGGCTCCTAGAGGCAGTACACAGCAGCTCACGTAGTGGAGGTCTTGCTAGCAACTGTGCCAGGAGTCAAGTGAGCAAGACTGCAGGAAATGGCAGTCACCACCGCCACGTACAGGACCATCACAGCTGGCGGTCATCGTCATTGGCCCCAGTCCACCATAGGCAGCAGTGTTAACCTATGACAAGTTACACAGCGTTTGCGACCGCCTAGGTCACTTCCAAGAACAGTAGGTCAGGAGCCTGCCATTTGGGCATATGTACTCGATGCATGTGCTTAAATAAGTGCATCAACCACCTGATCAACCAGAAATCAATGTCACCTAATGTTGTGACTTCATGATTGTGCTACATTATCAGACAATCATGAGAAAATGATGTGTTGAGCCTGTATACATGCGGACAGTTCTGTGTAGCTACTCTGAGGTACATAGGAGTCTGATAAATATAGGTTCATTTAGTTACATATGTGTCATCAGTGCAGGACTGCACAGTCACCCACACATTTTCACATACATGTGTCATATGTCCTATCCAACTGATATTCCAGCCAATGTGCTCCAATGACGCTGTACAATGTGTATTCCTATGGTCTGTAATGTTTATGTTAGCACTGCTTACATCCCTTACACATGTGTAGGTGTCTACAAGTATACCATGTGATGCTGACGTGTGCCAACTGCTTGACTTATTGTACATTCTCTCCTCTCAAATTAGATATCCTGCCATGAGGAAAATGAGACAACCACCCGTGTACCGTCCACTGACAGACCTGACAACCATGGAGGAAAGGCATGCCATCCAGACCTACCGTCTGAATCGCCTGACCATCATGGATCTATATAGACAGTTGGAGCCAGATCTGATGCCAGGCAATCGCAATCCCTATTGCATACCTCCTATCGTTCAAGTATTGTCTTGCTACACTTCCTGACCACTGGCTTATTCCAGCATACTGTTGCCTCAGCAGCAGGGATGTCTCAGCCCATGTTCAGTCAGGCTTTGAGGGAAGTAATGTGTGCTTTCTTGCAACAACTGGACGACTACATCAGCTTTCCAAAAAGAGCGGTTTTGGCCAGTGTGAAGGATGACTTTTATCAGATGAGACTGATTCCTAATGTGGTAGGGGCCATCAATGGCACCCATGTATTCCTGGTCCCTCCCACTGTCAATGAACAGGTGTATAGAAACAGGAAGAACTACCACTCTGTCAATGTGCAGGTGGTGTGTCTGGCAGCATATCTCCCAAGTGACTACCAAGTTTCCTGGATCAGTGCATGACTCCTACATTATCCAGAACAGCAATGACCCAACCATGATGGCACGACTACAGAGAGAGAGAGAGGGCCTGGCTGTAGGTGAGTATGCATTGTTACGTGTTTGAATGTAATGTGACATGTCATCACAATCTGCACACTCGCAGTACCTCAATTGATTTTGTCCTACCATTGTGCTCACAGGTGACTCTGGCTATCCAAACCTTGCTTGGCTGTTGACACCTGTGAGGTACCCAGCCATGCCAAGGAAACTCTGTTTCACTTTGGCCCACGGGAGGACAAGGCGTGTAACAGAGCGTACTTTCAGCCTCCTGAAGGCAAGATTCAGGTGCCTGGACCTATCTGGAGGCGCCCTCCTCTACTCGCCCCACAAGGTTTGACGAAACATTGTTGCCTGCTGCATGCTCAACAATCTAGCCCTGAGGCATCAGATCCCATTACTAGCTGATGATGGTGAGGCAGCGGTACCTGTGCCTGCAAATGGTGACATGGAAATTGATAAAGAGCCAGAGGAAGAAGGAGCAGATGACTGTAGGACTGAGCTCATCAACCAGTACTTCCAGTGACATACAGGTATGTGAGGTGGACCATTTCATGTTTTGTCAGTGCACAATTAGAAGTGGATAGCTGACATTACACCTCCTCATCTTTAGCAAATGTGATGGTGTAATGATGTCAAATGCCTGTGTGTGAGTTGTGGTAGCAGACAGAAGGAATGTAAGGTGTACAGTATTAGTGGTTCTGCCCTAACATGTGTTGTAGCAACTGATTCCAGCATTCACTTCTCTTATGGAATGACCAGTTTAAAGCTGGGTTTAATGCATTCTCCTATTGCCAGCTCCTCCCACATATAGGATGTGGATATCATCTGTGGGTGTGCTGGCGAGGCTTGGGGAATACATTTTCAGTTGTCAGTAGTTAATGTGGATAGTTCTGAGAGGTGTTTAAGACAGATAGCTTGTTAAAATGATATTAGGAAGGCTTGGAGTCTTCTGCTGTATTGTTCCTATCTCGGTGCCCATGAATTGGAGTCATACTACAAAAGCACACAGTCGATTACCTATATATGTGCTTACTGTGTCATCATGCATTCCATCCTGATGCTACTCTCGGTCTTGCTCTAATTGCAGATGGCTCAACAGCCTTTACCCTGGTGTTACTGTGGATTTCAAATTCATTCTGTGACATCTGTCCTTTGACATTACTGTTGTCATGTGTGCCCTGCTGAGGGGGCCTTCATCTGATGGCCATTACACTGCGAGTTGGAATCAGGGGGACATTACCAGACCACATTTGTATAGAAGGACATATGTTGTTGCACCATTACAAACACATGTACAGTAGCTGTGTCCATAAGATATTTTCTGTGCAGATCAGTTTTGTGAGGAGTCAAATAAAAGTGAACAACATAACGAACAGGTGATGAGTGGAGTCATGGTAGATGGATTGATCAGAGTAGCTGCTACAACATTTGGTCACACAGGTCCTGTGTCCTTGTACCATGGGAAAATTGAGTTAGCATTCAGAACGGTCTACAGGGTATCTCAGTGGCACACAAGAGTGACAAAGCAAGAGAGGTTCACTTTCTGGTAGTGGGTTTGGTCTTGGCATCTGCTGCAGTCAGATGTCTGGATGAAGGTCCCCATTTGCAAGGGGTTCCTCTGCTACAGAGGGAGGGGTGTCTAAGGCTTGGGGTTCCCCTGGCAGGGCCTCCATTCCACTAGCTGCTGTTGATGTAGAAGGGGCAGATGTAATGTTGCTAGTGGAAGGGGCCTGATGGAGGGTAGCTATATCACACAGGGTGCTGTTGATGTCCCTCAGCACCCCTGCTATGGAGGCCATGGTGGCATTGTGTGACTGCCACTGCTGTATGGCCTCCTGGTGGTATTCCCTCTGCAGCCTTTGATTTTCCCCCAACATGGTAATGATCTGGCCAATCCCGTCCTGGGATTTGTGGCATGCTCTCAGGACTTGGGAGATAATTTCCTGGTCAGTGGAGTCCCTTTGAGGCCGTATCCTCTGACCCACAGCATCCCTCCCAAGCCTCCTTCCCCCACAGTGTTCCCACACCCAGTGTTAGCAGAACCATCATTGTCTGGGGTGTGAAGGTCTGACTCAGGTCTCTATACTTTGGGGCACAGGAGAGATTAAAAAGTCCTTGGGACACTGGTTTGGGGTCACTTGCTTGGCTAGGATGTCTCAGTAACTGGGGTGGGGGGAATGATGTGGGCAGGGTGAGACTGGGAGTCGTTGACTGAACAGATGTCCCGGATGGGCCAGGTAGGTCGTCACTGTGCAGACATCCAGGTGTGTTGTCCTCACTGGGGTCTTTATCATGAGGAGGGCTGGAAGTGTCTGGTTTCCTCTCCATGGTGGCAATGGCAGGGTTACCTGTGGATGGAGTGAGACACAGGGTACAGTTTAGAAAATGTGGTTGGTACCCTCTTTGTGTGATACAGACAATGGCTTAGCATTATTCCCAGCAATTACAATGACAGTTGCTGCACAGCATAGCTTGGTGGTACATAGAAGTGTGTGAAAGGAGTGCCATACTCCATGTTGTGTGCTGTCATCAATGATTTGTACTTATGGCACTGCTGATTGGTTTCTTTTACTATCAGATACTTGACATGACTAATAGACTCTGCTACGTGGTGAGTATTCAGGTTTGGTAGTTGTCATACAAAATGGCTGAACATTGCACCATGATCTTCCATAGGGAACAGAGTATGTGGGTATGCAAGGCTAATACTCCTGTCTCTGGATTTTTCTTATGTTGCTGGAGTCTGGCATCTTACTTTCCTACCCATGGGGCTTGGGGATATGGATCAGTGTCCATTTGGATTAGTTATAGAGCTGTAGCTGTGTCTTGCCTTGCTTGCCATTGTGGTGTGCCATTGCATTGCTGTCATTGCCATGTACCGATCCTTAGTCGTACATTCTAGTTGGTGTTGGTAGTACAATAGTCATACATGCATGATATGTTATGTGCACATTGCAGGTTTTTGCATTAAAGGGTTTGTACATTGTGGGAGTCGTAGTGATAGGATTAGGCTGTGGTATCCTTGCCAAGAGCTGTGTGGGCAGTATGGCTGTGTGGGGTGGTGGGATGCCGGAGAGGGGCATTGGGTGATTGGCAGGTAGGTGTAGTGGGCCATTCAGAGAAATATGGGGTATTTGGATGGTGAGGAAGCATACAGGGCAGGGAAATGGTGTAACATGGATGTAGTAGGTACCCACCAGACTCCAGCCCCCCCAAGTATTCCATTCAGGCCCTCAGGATGCAGTATCTCCAAGACCTTCTGTTCCCAAGATATGAACTGTGGGGGAGGAGGTAGAGGCCCACTTCCAGTCTTCTGCATGGCTATTTGGTGTCTCAATGCCATGGAACGCACCTTCCCCGTAGGTCATGCCACCTCTTCCTGTTGTTGTCCCTTGTGCGTGGATGGCTGGCCACTTAGTTGACCCTGTCGACTATTCTTTGACATAACTCCACTTTCCAGGCAATTGTTGTTAGCTGGAACTGTGCTCCAAATAGTTGTGGCTCTATCCTGACAAGTTCATCCATCATGTCCTTCCACTCATTGTCAGGGAATCGTGGGTGCTTTTGTGGGGACATGTTTGAGATTGTGTTTATGGTGTGGGGGTGTTGTGTATGAATGGGTGCAGTGTTCAGTGAATGATGGGGTGTGGGTGGTGTGTTGTGAGGGATAGATGGTTGTAGCAGGATGGGTGTGCTTGTTATGTGTGTGTTGTCTTTGTTTATTTGATGTGTGATGCGTGTGATGTGTGTGTGCCTATAGTGTTAGGGTGTTCTCTCTGTGTATGTGCCTGCTCTCAGTGTCTCTCTATGACATTTTATTTGCAAATGATTTTGGGTTGTGTGGGGGGGTACCATGTAGTGGTGCGTGTAGGTATGTCTGTGTGTGGATGTGTGTCAGGTGTCGGGCATTCAAACTGTCCAATGTGGTGTTGTCTTCTGTCAGTGGTGGTTTCTGACTGCGGTGGCTCACACGCCAATGTTTTACCACCATGGAAGAACCGCTGTGCTGATTTGCGAGGCGTAATCTGGTGGGTGAATTTTTGTCGGGCTGGCAATGCTGGTGATGGGACTGCCTCTTTCCCGCCTGCCAGTGTTCTGGCTGTTTAGGATATTTGTCTGTTTTTTGGTAGTCTTCACTGTGTGGGTTGTAATACAGCGTTCAGATGACGACCAACATGGTGTCTTTTAGTGGCTACCACATTACGCCTGGCTTGCCTAAAGACCGCCAAGATTGGAATAAGGTCCTCATAGTCTCTTAGCGGCGTGAGCCCAAATGGTGATTTACTAAGTGTCTCGGAGATCCCTAGCAGAACCAGAGGCAAGTCAGCAAACCCTTGGAATCAATCTGGGGTAGGTCTTGATTCCTTGTTACAGGGCAGAGGACAGCAGGCAGTAGGGCACCTCAGCAAAGCAGGGCAGCAGTTCCTTAAAACAGGCAAGCACAGCAAAGTGGCAACCCATCAGCACAGTAGCCTTTACTCCAGCACATACCACTGCTGCTCCTCTCTGATCAGGAATTATAGCTTTAAGGTATATTAAATAATTCCCAATGCTTGCCTAAGAGAAGAGCAACCCTCACACCAGGAAATGTAAAACTTGAAAGTACATGCCCTATCTGTTACTTACATGTCACCATGCCCTATGGACTACCTAGGCCCTACCTTAGGGGTGAGTTACATGTAACAAAAGGGGAGTCTAAGGCTTGGCAAGAGGGTTTAAATGCCAAGTTGAAGTGGCACGGACCTGTACGCACAAGTTCTGTAGTGGCAGGCCTAAGGCATGTCTACAGGCCTACGTAAGTGGTTGCCACAACCAGTGCTACAGGCCCACTAGTAGCATTTATTTTCAGGCCCTGGGTAATGGGTATACCACTTTAGAAGGGACTTACAGGTAAATTAAATATGCCAATTGTGGATACACCAAAGTTTCGGGGAGAAGCACATGCACTTGAGCATTGGTTAGCAGCAGCAAAGGGCCCAGAGTCCTAAGACCAACAAAACAAATCAGCAGCAAAAGAGGATGCAAAAGGCAAAAAGTCTGGAGTAAGACCCCCCTAAGGATTTCAGGTCTAACACATGCCCCCAGCTAAAACTGGGGAGAGCTACCCAACCTCTTGGGAGTTCCCATCACATAGGCGGAAAAAGCTAGATAGATCATCAGCATTGATGTGATCTACCCCAGGCCTGTGTCTCATTATGAAATCCATACCCTGTATGAAAATGTACCACCTCAATAGTTTTGGATTCCCCCCCTCATTTGCATTAGCCACCTAAGGAGTGTGTGGTCAGTCTGAATTAGGAAGTGAGTGCCAAACAGGTATGGCCTCAACTTCTTCAGGGCCCAAACCAAAGCAAATGCTTCTATTTCTCTACCACTCCACCTTTGTTCCTGGAGACATAACCTCCTAGTGATGAAGACTACAGATTGATCTAGGCCTTCTTCATTGAGCTGTGATAAAGCTGCCTCTCTGCCAAGCTCTGAGGCATCTGTTTGTACATTAAACTCCTTGGAGAAGGCAGGGGCCTTGAGAACTGGAGCTGTGCACATGGCTTGCTTCATGGAGTCAAATGCTTTTTGACAAGCCTCCATCCAAATCACATTTCTGGGCAGCTTCTTAGACATCAACTCAGTAAAGGGGGGAAATGGTGCAATATCCTTTGACAAACCTCCTTCAGTATCCAGTGAGCATTAGGAATGATTTGACCTCATTCTGGGTTGTGGGGGGCTTCCAGGCCATGATAGTTTAAGTCTTGGCCTGGAGGGGCTGCACCATACCCCCTTCAAGGTGCCCAGGTACAGCACTGACCCCTGCTCTGTTTGGCACTTACTTGCCCTGATATTTAGGCCTGTCTGTTGCAGGGCATCAAGCACTTCCCAGAGGTGGTCCTCCTAGCTGCTACTGAAGACAGTTATGTCATCTAGGTAAGCAGCAGAGAAGGCCTCCAACCCAGGTTCACCAGCCTCTGGAAGGTGGCAGAGGCATTTCCTAATCCAAAGGGCATCACTCTGAAATGGTAGTGGCCCTCAAGAGTGAAGAAGACTGACCTCTCCTTGGCTCCTTCAGTTAGGGTGATCTGCCAGTACTCTGATGTAAGATCAAAGGTACTTAATTGCTTGGCAGTCCCTAACCTGCCAATTTTCTCATCAGCCCGGGGGATGGGATGAGCATCAGTTTTGGTTACAGATTTTAGCCCTTTGTAATCCACACAGAACCTCAGTTCAGGTGTGGTACCCGGTGGGGCAGCTTTTGGTACCAGAACTACAAGCTGGACCAGGGGCTACTGGAGGGTTCTATCATCCCCAACTCCAGCATCTTAGCATCCTTGCTCTTGATGCTGGCCTTCACCTTATCCGACAACCTGTAAGATTTTTTCTTGACAGGGAGGTTGTCCGTTGTCCCCTGTGTTTACATCATGGGTACACTGGTAAGTAACCCCAGGAGTAAGGGAGAAAACAGAGGCAGACTGTTCTAATACTTGATGACAGTCCCTCTGTCATTCAGGAGTCTGAGTAGGGAAAAGGATCACACCTTCCAAAGACCCATCCTTCTTCCTGGAGGCTAAGAAGTCAGGCAGAGGTTTCCTCTCCTCCTCATTAGCTCTGTCAATCACCGGCAGCATGGTGACCTTAGACTTGTCGAAGTGTGGCTTGAGGCGATTGATATGAATCACCATGTGGGGTTACCTGGGGGTCTGAAGGTCCACCACATAGGTGACCTTACCCTTCCTCTCAATCACCTCACAGGGCAACTCCGGCGATTCTGGAGGGCTCCAGGTTTCACATGTTCCATAACCCACACTTTCTGCCTTGGTTGGAATTCCACATTGGTAGAATTTTGGTTGTATTATTCTTTCATTACAGCCTGACTGGCTTCTAAGTTTTCAGAAGCTTGCTTCCACAACTTAGCCATTTGGCTTCAGAAGGCCAGCATGTAGCTTACTACATCCTGGGGGATTTTCTTGGGAGCTTGCTCCCAACTCTCCTTCACCAAACCAAGAGCTCCTTTGACAGGTTGCCTGTATAGAAGCTCGAAAGGGCTGATGCCACCTGCCTTCTATGGTACCTCCATGTAGGCAAACAACAAACAGGGCAAGAGGATATCCCACGTTTCCCTCAGGCAGACGTCTGATCATGCCTTTCAGGGTCTTGTTGAACCGTTCAACAAACCCATTGGTTTTGGGGTGGTAAGGGGTAGTGAACTTGTAAGTTCCTCCACACATCTTTCACATGGACTGCATTTATGCTGACATGAAGTTGTTGCCCCTGTCGGGCACCACCTCCTTGTGGGAACCCACCTGGGTAAAAAAAAACACTAGAGCCTTTGTCACTACATGTTCAATGGTGGTCCTCAGAGAGATGGACTCTGGGTATCATGTGGCATGATCCATTAGAACCAGGAAAATCCTGTGACCAGAAGTGGTCGGGAGATCCATAGGCCAAACAATGTCAATGCCCACCCTCTGAAACGGGGTGCTAACGACTGACAGTGGTTCCAAAGGAACTTTCAACTTTTGCCCTGTTTCCCCACTGGCCTGGCAGGTCACACAGGACCTGCAGGATGCGTATGAGGAAGTCCTGATTTTAGGCCAATAAAAGTGGGGGACAAGCCTTGCAAAGGTTTTGTCTTGACTCAAGTGTCGAGCCAGGGGTATCTCATGAGCCAGCCCTAGTTGGAAGGCCCGGTAGCATTGGGGGACCACTACGGCTTGTTGTCCCATGCACAGGAGACATAAGCTCAGTGTAAAGGAGGTTGCCCTCCAAATAAATGTGATAGCTCCCAGAGACATCACCTCCTGCTTTGGCTTTGGCCTGTTGTCTCATGCCCTCAAAGGGCATGAGACCCCTGGTGGGTCCTCCTTTCACATGCCAGTCGGCAGATGTAGGGAGGTCATTAAGGGAAGTAGTGCCCTCCTCAGTGGACTCCTGGGCGTCCACCACAGGTGCCCCATCCATCTCACTATGGGTATACTCAGAGGTTGGTTTACCATGCCCTCTGCCTCGCTCCTTTTTAGCAGCTGGCAGGTTCATTGTTCTAGGCTCCAGCCTTTCTTGACTCCCCTCTCTGGTAGTAATGGACCTTGTGGTCGCACAGATCTAATCAGGTAGCCCCAGCATCTCCACATGAGCCTTGAGTTCCACCTCCTTCCAGGGAGAGTGTTCTAAGGCATTACCTAACAAACAGTACACAGGCATGGCAGGGCTTACAGCAACTTTCAGAAGTCTGTAACTCCCTCCCACTCAAATGGAAAAAGGGCCACTGGATAATGACCCTCTTGCTGTCAGCCACCACAACTTGGTGGAATGCTTTGGGAATCCCCTGCTCTGGGGACACCAGCTGAATCCTTACCATAGTCATACTGGAACCTGTGTCCCTCAGAGCCTCCACGCCTTGCTCATTGATGGTGACCCATTACCTATACTTGGTAGTATTTAATGGCACATGGATCTTTGGAACCATCTTACTATCACCCAAGGACACTATGGTAACTCCACTAAACTCCCCCTGATTAACTGGGACGAACTCCTGCCCCAGCTCTAGTCTAGCTACCCCTGGGTTCTTACCTCCAGTGGGAGGGTGTGCTCATTTTGGACTCTTGGGGTCCCCCTTGTAGTGTCCATACTCTCTTCGAACTTTGGGGGGCTTTGGGGAGATCATTCTTTTTATCTCCCTCTCTTTCTTCTGGTGGGCACCCTGACCACCCTTTTGGGAGTCCCACCAACTCCCTCAGATACCTTTGTGCACACTCCGTGTCCGCCTCCTCAGCAAGCTTCCTGGTATCAGTCAGCTTGCTATCCACCAGGTGTTACAGCAGCTCTGTAGAACAACTATCAAGCATGTGTATCTTCATAAACAAGTTGTACAGCCCATAAAGATTATTAACATTGCTGCCATTCACCCAGCCCTTCAGCACTTTGCCATCATAATCTAGAAACTCTACCCTTGATGTGTGTTGAGTTTGCAACTGGTCCTACACCTTTGCCTGTACTTTTCAGGTGTCAGATCAAACTTCTTGACTAATTTGACCTTCATTGCAGGGTAGTTGGCCTGGTCCTTCTCCTCTAAGGTAAGGAGGGAGACCCTCCCAACTGGGGGCATGTACAAACAAAGACCCTGTGTGCTTTTAAAGCCACTTCGTAGGTTGCCAACCACTTATCCATGTCACCCCCCACACAGAAACTGGGAACCACATCTTTTGAGATGTGGATATTGGACTCACTTGAAGACACTGCAGGTATGCTGCACACAGTTCCATTGCTGGACTCTACTTACAGGGCTCTTATGTCCAGCTGTCTCAAACTGAGCTCATGGACCAACTTCTTCTTCTCAAGAGTCAGTTTCCTTTCCTCACTAGCCTGTTCCAATTTAGCAAGATCCAGTCTGAGTTTTCTTTTCTCCCTACTGTCTGCCAGCTCCTCTGATGACAGGTTTCCTGGAAGAGACACTGCTTCCTGATCTGGAAAAACTCCTGGTTCTGGCTATCTGTTGGCTGTTTCTACAGGCAGTTCCACCCCCTCATGGGAATCTACAATCAGGTCATCCTCCTCCTCAAGAATTTCCTGCTCCTCCTCTGGGATGTCCTCTTCTGCAACCTGGGCCTCTGTTCAGGCCCTCAAAGCCTTCTGTAGTTCCACCTTCTAGGTGAAACCTCTTGTATACACTTGAAAGTCCTTGCAGACGTCCTTCAGCAGTTGCACAATGTAAGACTCTAAACTGGTCAGCTCAAATTTGATTACTGCAGGTGTAGGTGCTGCTTCTCCAGAGCGAAAACATCATTTAACAGAAACAAATTTAAAAGGGCAATTAGGGGGAATTGACATTTTTCAAAAATTTAAATTGGTATAGGACAGGCAAAAATCTTGCCAATCTGAAGGTACAGGTTTAAAGTGGTCTAAGTATAGAGTTTTGGTGAACCCTGAATCACTGTATGGCACTGCACAAACACAAGCCCTAGCCTCACCCATAATCACCAATGTTAGAAATTGGGTCTCTAGTTGTGGTGGAGTTATGCACCCTGTCCAAGCAGAGAATGCAGTCCTAGTCAGGGTAAGTCAAAAACACAACCTAAATTAACATGTGCTCACCCTCTGGTAGCATGGCACAGAGCAGGTAGGCTTAACTTAAAAGGCAAGGTGCAAAGTATTTGTGCAACACTTATTTACAGTAACACAGTAAATGACACCACAAAATGGACTCAACACCAGGTTAGAAAAATAGAAAATATTTATCTGGTAAGAAATAAGACCAACACAACACAACTCTAATCAATAAATCAAGATTCATCCAGTTGGGAAGAAATTAGGTCAAAAAGCAGTATTATACTAAAACGCCAAGAATCTGATCAATACTTCCAAGTTCATATTTGTAAACTTCTCAAGATAGTAGAGGAGTGATTAATTCAGCAGTATCCAAGCTAGCAGTGCTAGGACATGGAAAAGCATGTTTGCTGAGTCCTATGTTTAAAGGTAAAACAATGTGCTCCAATAGTATCAGTGTCTTTCGGAAACAAACATGCGGGCGCTCACCTTATGGAGTTATAGTAATCCTCTAGTCACAATGCTGGCCACCTCCCTTCCAAAATAGAGATGTGGGAATGCCAGAGTACTTTCTTAAGTACTGAATATAGGCAGTTTTCAGGCTCCCGAGATCCATTGCAGCGTTGGAAGAACATATGCGCTTCTATGTAAAGTTCTACTGCGGTGGGCTTCACACACTGGACCCGCATCTCTGGGTTGAGTGGTGCTGCTGCACGACTCCCTGGGCTGTGGCTGAGGCTGGTGACTGATGTTCTTGTTGCAACGGTCTTGCACGTGGAGTACATGCTGCAGGAAAGAGTCATGCTGGTGCACGGCTCCCTCGGAGATAGGCGGTACAGGAGGCACGGTGATGTCAGGCTGGTCGGGCAGCATCTAGGCTCTGGTGACAAAGCCTGGCAAGTGCGTGCCTTGTTCGTTGGCAGTATTCAAGCTAAGTGATGCAGCCCTAGCACCACCACAGACCCCCAGCAATGTTTCACAACATTAGTGCAGCACACCTGACCCCGGGGGCAGGCACTCTCTCCTGGTTTCTGCGAAACAGTGACATTAGAACCATGCACACACAGCCCCAGGACAGGCTCATGTTTGCAGGAACTACAGTGGGAGCGCCACACTCAGTCTCTTAGCAGTGTGAAACCCAGATGGTGACTTACTGGATGACGAGGTCTTCGATGTCCCGTAGACCCCTAGCAGACCCAGGTACAAGTTAGCAAGCCCTTGTAGTTATTCTGGGATAGGCCTTGATTCCTTGTTGCAGGGCAGAGGTCAGCAGGCAGTAGAACAGTTCAGCAAAGCAGGGCATCAGTTCCTTAAAACACTCAAGCACAGCACAGGGGCTATCCTTTAGCACAGCAGCATTTACTCTGGCAGAGATTCTTCTGACATATTTGTATAGTGCATACATTAGTGATGAACTTTTGTAATGGACATGTTAATTTTGGTGCAAGCATTCATCATGATAATCAACACTTACACCAAAACTAAGCATGTTGATATTTTATATTTTTGTAACTTGTTAATGCAGGTGTGTTTATTTAAAAATGATAAGTGTTAATAATAAATACATATGCATTACACATAAAACACTTAAGATTGAAATGAAATTTAATGTTGAACACAAAATGCATTAGACAAGGGGAAATGTGACATTACAACATGTGTAAAATGTTTTAAGTTTAGAGATGACATTGAATGTAGTCTTTTTTTGTAAACCCACTTATTGCATTGGGTAGTGCAATTACTACATTTTATTAGCTTTATGTGGTTCAAATAATGTGTAATGCACAATGTGTCTGATTTGGTAGTTTAGGGGAAATTATTAAACACATCTGTATGTATTCATTTTGAATTTGGGATTAATGTCACCTTTTGTGTGGATGTCCATTAGCATGAAGGCACCTTGGACCAAACTGTTCAATGTAAATAAAATATACAGGTGTGTTTCTTCTTTAAATTTCTAACACTACCACATTACACAGATTTACATTGGACATTTTTGTTCTATTGCTTGCAAGTATGTTTTAAAAAATGCATGAGTCCAGCGCTAATGTACACAGACAATTCCGGTGGTAACAGCGAAAACAGTCACTTACCATCGGTTCCGGTGACGACTGGATGATTTTCGTCATGGTCCAGTAGCAGCAGCAAAAGTAGGGCTTCTACAATCGGGTTCCTGGCAGCAAAGGAAGTTAAAAGGAGAAGAAAGGTAAGTTTTAACGTTATATGTCTTTGATTCCGCCAACTCAGGTGTGGAGGTTTAGCTGCCACAGTTACATTGGTGGGAAGGCACATCTCGATTGGCCTGGCAGTAAAACTGGCTGTGGTCCTGCCACCAGATGCTTTTGCCTAGGGCGCTGTCGATGCTGGTGCACAATTCTGGCATTGACAGTGGTTAGCAGATGGACCTTCGTCAATGGGCTTGTGGCCCATTGTGGCGGACGGATTATCTGTCAGAAAAACAGTAACAGAGCCAGATCCGCCAAGATCTAAATGAGGCCCTACATTTTCTCATTCTAAGACTTTTTAACATTTTTAGTTCACATCTGAATTTGCTGTCCCACTGCTAGTGATTGCTCAAAAACTGCATTAGTGACAGATTGTACTGATAACCGCCTGCCCAATCACTTATAAATTCCTTTCCTCATGTTCCCCTGTGGTGTTTCGATGAGCTTGTTGCTGGTGTTACTCTCATGGGGAATGGGTTGCAGGGGAAAATAAAATTGCTCTTGGTGATACTCTGTCACTATTTATCATTTTCACAACATATTTACTAATCTGCACATCATACATACATATATAATGTGGGGTTTTCTGTTACAGTTACCACAGTCAATACAGGCTTCAGCTTAAATGACCACAGTCAATGTAGGCTTCAGCTTAAATGACTCATGCTATCATTAAAAATATACTTTTGGCTGCTGTGTACTTTCTCTCATTTCAGGAGCTAAGATGCAGGTGTTTGCTTTAATTAGAGTGTTATAAAATGTTTTAGTTTCTGTAAGAACTGCTTATCTGTGTGAGATTCACTGAAAGTTGAATTATGAACTTCTACACCTGTGCAGAGATCAGGCTGACCATGGTGTATTTCCCTGTTACAAGATGTTTTTTGAAGGCTGTGCAGCTGAAAACATCCTTTGTGTGATGGCTGAGAAGACGGGTGAAGCCATCTTCTCTGATAGCATATGATCCTGATTGGTACCCTCTTCCTGAGAACTATAGGGATTGTTGGATCTTGTTGAGAATTGTATGTTTAAATAGTGCATTGCTAAACTAGTTAGATTCAGATGCCCTTTTCCACTCTCTTAAGACCACATGTCTCCCATTCAAAGAGTTAGGCTTCTTAGCAAATCATTTTATGTGACTGAACCTTCATTTGGTTATGCCTTTAGAGGCTTTACTTGCTAACCCTTCTGCACAAAGTTCCCCAATTCACTTAACTTCTTAGCTTACAGTAGGGAACTTCCATTCAGGGGAAACTGAAAAATGCTCGATTTGCATTGAACAACTTTCCATAACTTGCGTTTGTATTTGCTATTTTGAATTTCTTGAATTGTACTGACCTCAACCTGATCTTTGAATTGTGACTAATTTTAATGAGTTGGATTTGTAACTTTGCTAATTTACTAATAAACCTTCATGGTTGGCAAACCTGCTACTAAGGTCATCCTTGTGGGCCCTAATCTGCGTCACTGTCATGAATATATTATTGAATTGTTGATCTTAAACCTTAGCCCAGGTGGCAAAGTCCATCCAATGAAGTGCAGGTTGTACTTCAGTTTGCACCAATGATCTGCATGGTGCAAATCCTATTTACACTGCAATACACTGTTTCTGCAGAGACTCCATATAATAGCATACTGACATTGATATAATACTTATAAAGTGAGGCATTCATAGTCAACCCCCAAGTAAGAGGAAATTCTGATGAAGGCCTGGGTTTCATAAGTATAGTTGTAGGAGCAAAAACCGAATGAACAAATCAGAAAAGCTGAAAATGACTGAAATTAAATATGGGAAAAATAGTAAACATGCAATTCCTTGAGGAACTCCACATTTAGACAGAACAAATATTGTCATGTAAAGGATACCGTTGCAGAACTTGACTTGCACCAGTTTAGGGCCCTATTTCTAACAGTGATGTGGTCCGGTCTTCTCTTAGGGGATGTGCTGATGGACCTGTTGCTTACCAATAATCTATGTTACTTTCAAGTCCTAGGTCTTCCTCACTATTTACCTTATATTGAAAGTAATTATCCCCATCCCCAGACATTAGTTACCTATCCCAGATAAAATGTAACCTAATCTAATACAGATTCCTCTCCACTTACTGACCCGGCCCACCTAGAAAAGGAGGGAACCAGTATTAATAAGTCATAATCCCAAGAGTTTATCGCTTCTTCTCCAGTTGAATCTGTTGAGGGAGAAAAGGTATCAAGGACTGTGATAAGGAAGACTGAGATTTCAACAATGAAGACTACTGGTAGCTAAGCAGGCCATTACCTCCTCATTAATCTTCCTTGTCATAGTTCTAACTTTCTGAGGCAGTATCCAAGCAGTAAAGAACCAAATGTGAACAGATATTAAATACTTGGGAGACTGCAGTACTGCAACACCAAGACGCTTTATTTAATGCCAATATTGCACTACTTTATACCTTGATTGTGTTCACAAATAAGAGCAGCAAACTCAGAAGAAAAGCCACCTGCAACGTGGAGGTGCTAATGCTCAATTAAGAGTGATAGGAGTACCAACTGGTAGCATAGCAAATGTGCCCCTTCATGATACCACTTTGAATGCTATACATGAGATTGACACTCCTCTAGTTGAATGTCCTTGGTCTTCACTAAGAACAACTTCCTAACCCTTTTAAGAAAATAATGAAGCCTATCTAAGCTAGGGCTCTGGGTACATAAAGAAGGGTGCAACTACTTCCCTGACAGCCTAAAGGTTACCATAAGGGCACTAACCTAGGCTTTCCTGACCACATAAATTGTGAGGGCCCTATGCAAATCAAGAGAATGGAAAATAAACTTATTGGGGAAGTAGAAAATGGAAAATACTGAAAACAGGAACTTATGAATAAATGAAATGAGGAAGGAATCTTGGGAAGTGAAGAAGAAGGACCATCTTGTTTAAGACATTTCATGGAAAAGGATCAGACAACGGATGAAATCCCTATTCCTTAATCGAGAAGAAGCTGCTACTAAAAATTAAAGATCTACATTCTATAATGGTTCAAAGGGTTGGTACAATGCCTCACGAGCCAGCTGAACATCCCATAAAGGCACAAGTGAATGGATGACCGGTCTCCACATAAAAAAACTTTGTAAAAGCCACAAGGCCAGAAACAGACTGCATTTCTGTACCTCTACGCACCTGAATCACTGCCCACTGACTGAGAAGCATAGATACTGCAAGTCCTAATGAAAACCTTCTCTTAAAAAATCCAGAAGCTTAGGCAGGTCAGTACTGGAGGATTTCAGACTCTTTGTTAGTCACCAGATGCCAAAATAGTTATAATGTTGAGGAAAGACCTTGAGAGTAGAAAGCCACCCTGACGAAAGGATGCATGCAGCAGCCTCTACTGAACATCCCTGCTATTGCAGTCTCAACCTCTCAGGCTCCAACCCCCCCGCAGGAGTAGATGGGTCAATGATGATTCTGGAAAAGAGGGAATTCTGGGATGAGAAGAAATAATCAGAAAAACCTAATAGGGCTGACTAGGCAGATGTGCAAGAAAGGGGGACCATGGTTGCTGGGGTTGACATAGAACTAACATCAACACCTTTTCATCTTCCTCCTCTATCTTTTGAAGATCCTTGGGGATCAATGGAATCCGAGAAATGGCAAAGAAGAGACTCCAGGGCCACATCATGGGAATAGCATTCAGACACAAAGCTATTGGAGATGGCACCATGCTACAAAAGTTGGGAAGAAGGGCATTTATTGGTGTGCAAAAGTTCTAATAATGAATCTCTCCAAAATCTGCTGGAATTAGAGAAGACTGAGTCACTGGCAAGTCGGAGAAGGAAAGACCTTACTCAAACAATCAACAGGCCCATTCTACTCTAGGAAGATACACTACAGTGAGGGAAAGCAGATTTCTCTCAACTCTTAAGCATATCTTTTGAGCTGATAGAGATAGTCTCCAAGATCTTGCTCTCCCCTGGTGATTTATGTAGGATCTCACCATCTGATTGTGAGTTTCTAACTGACATGCCTAATCCCTAAAATGAAAGGAAAAAGCCAAAGGGCTAATGGAACTGCCCTTAACTCCCTTCAGTTTGAGGAGTTCAAACCCTCCATTAGAGATCAAAGTAGGCATTACCACCAGCAGAAGAAAACTCAAAGGCAAAGGCAGACTCCTGCTTAGATTGTACAATCCTAGCCATCATTGCAGAGATTGTTTTATTTGAGTTGTGACCAGAATGAAAGGTTCATGCTCCTGATAGGTTGAAGAGCGGAAAGTCAATAGATATTGCAGCAATGGGTTTATATGTAATTGTGTATAAGTGGGAATAGGTAATGTCACAGACTCTGACTTTCAGGTACTCTTATGCCAGTGCAGATGAATTTGAGTGCAAGATTGTCAAGGATGGTAATATCTTCTGGACTCTCTGGGATGGCAAGAACACCAGATCCAAATCTATCTGAAATAGAGCTCCTATACATTTCCAACTCTGCACTTGTTCAAACTGTGACTTTTTCAGCTTTAGAATGAAACCATTATCATGGAGATTGGTGCAAACCAACTGAATCTCTTCTCAACACTTCAAAAAAAGAGAAGACAAGATTAACCAATTAGCCAGGAAAGCAACACATCTTAATACCTAAGAAAGGAATCATACCCACCAATGGAACTAATAGATTTGTGAAAACTCTTGGTGTTGATGTAAGACTAAAGGTAGTATATGGAACAAAACATGAACATCCTGAACACAAAACCTGAGAAATGTCTGCGACTTGGGATGAATCTGGACATTGTGATAGGTGTCTAGGATATCTAATGATGTCAAAAACTCTTCTGCTCTTAAGAAGAGAAGGATGATTTTCAGAGTTACCTATACCTTTGAGTATTTGTGAATGTATAAAGTAATTCACTCATTTCAAATCTAGTACTGTACTGAAACCTCTGGAGTGCTTTTCTGCCAAAAAAGAGGCTTGAGGATTAACACAGGCACCTTTCCTGTGTAGAAACAGGATTGATCGCTGCTTTGTTCATAAAATCCTAATTCTGTCCATCAGTGCCTGCCGACATAGTAGATTTGGAGGGTCAGGAGTATACCGAAACAGATGCTCTGGAAGCTTGGGAAACCATTTTCTATTTTTGAATTACAAGACATCAGTACGCTGTGGTCTGAAATTGACTTGCTCCATATATTTTAGACAAATGTGCAACTTGCTTCTACTGGTACCTCAGTAACCATGCCCCAAGAATTACTGAGGTGTGCTTTGTAAACCTGATTCATTGCTATTTGATTTGAATGGGAAGGCAGAGGGTGCCCGCACTGCGGTTACTTTTTCTCCTTTTTTGGGTTGGGGACATTTTACTCCTTTGTAACAAATAGAGGTGACATTTTTGTTGGCAGTCTGTGAGCTAGTTGTCCAAGGAAGTGCGACCCCAGATACATAAAACCCGGACCAGGGTGCGGGCGCGCTGCTGGTGGCGCACCAAAGACAAGCCCATCTATGCTTATTAGCAGTTCAACAGGTACCTGCACCAGCCACTATGCTTAAAGCAAAACAGGTTTGGAGGCTCACATTTCTTACTATGCTTCCGAGCTCCTTCAGTTAAAGATCCAGAGCCAGTGCTCCTCATTTGTCAGACCTCACATAGACAAGTTCTCCCTTTACTAACCCCACTCTGGGAACAGAAGTTTTATTCAACCCCCCGTGCGCTGCTACGCAAAGTTAGACATTCACAGCCTTTTTGATTAACGCGCGCTCCATGCAGAACCACACAGTCCTTATTTATGATTTCCTATACAACAAGCTTATGCATGTGTTGTTTATTACCGAAACCTGGCTCTCATGTACAGCCAATCTGGTAATTGAAATGGCCACTCCTAAAGGATACAAATTATATAATCCAGACCACCCTGAAGGAAGGGGAGGTGGTGGTATCATCACAGTTTACAAACATGACTATAGCTGTTCATTGTTCCCTACCAGTGACCTGGTAGGGCTGAGGCATTTGGATTCTGCTTCTCACTCAACCCTCTACAACCTTTGTGGCGGTCCTTTTTTCATAGACTGCTGGGACCAGCAGCCCCCTTCATGAACTCTGTGGGTGACACCCTGTCCCAGTTGGCTATGAGGTTCTCCTATTTTATAGTTCTAGGAGAATGTCACATTCATTTCGAGTGTCGATCCGAAAAAAAGGGAAGTGCTTTGCTAGATATGATGCTGTCCCTGGACCTCACACAATTTACCTCCAAGCCTACTCACCAGGCAGTTCACTCGATTGACCTCATGCTTCTGAATGAAAAGTTGCAAATGCTGGATCCTCTTCCTTTACCTTGGACAGATCACTTTTTAATTATGTTTAGGTGTACTTTCACCTCTCGGGCTAGCAAACAGCCCAGACAATCCCCCCATGAATTTAGACCCTACTGTAAGGTCAATCAGAACAAGCTTGCAAGCACTTTGAAGGAATCCACTCCCATACTCTGTATCTGTTGATGCAGATGCCACTGTGATGGATAGTTGGATCTGAAATCCAGTTGAAATGCTGGCTCCAGTTTCGGTCCGTAAACAGTGCAGAAAAAGACCCTTGTGACTCTGTTTTACAGAAAGCCTAAAGCTGGAGAAAAAATACTGTTAAAACATTGAGAGAAGATGGCAAACAAAGAGAATAAAGCTATTTATAGGACAGCCCATAAGAAGTACCAGGCCTTGGTTAAAGTGGCAAAACACGATAAACCTAGAAAAGCTTTCAAATTAGTGAAAACGTCTATTTCACCGAAGGTTATTGTTAAAAGCCAGGAGCCTTCAGCCAAATGGTGTGAACAACTGGCCTCTTTCTTTTATAACACAATTCAGGACATTCAATCCAGCCTGATCATAACACCACTGCATGGCTTAAGCCTTCCCATCTCTACTGAAGCAACCAAAGTAGTAGTAGGTCCATTACTATCCTTTGAACCCATTTCTTTGGAGGATACTCTGTCGGCCATTCTCGGCTCTAAGTCAAGGTTGCCCCCGGATCCCTGCCTCCCAAACCTTTTAGCTCTGGAAGCTGAAGTGATCAACCATGCGGTCAACAAATTGTTGAACATCTGTCTTACCACCGCAGTAGCTCCATTAGCCTGGAATCAGGCTAAGTTCTTCCCTTATTAAAAAAAACGTCAGCAGATTCCAACTTGCCAGCTAACTCTAGGCTCATTTCTTTACTACCTGCTCTGGCTAAGCTGCTGGAAAAATGTGTCAACCAGGAACACTCATGTTATTTGGAGTCTAAAATCCTCCTGCAATTCATCCAGTTCTGCTTCAGGACCAACTTTAACATTGAAACTGCCTTGCTGAATGTTATGGGATATATCAGAAACACTCTAGAAGCAAAGGGTAAGGCGGTGTTGATATTATTAGATCTAACAGCAGCCTTTGACACAGTACCCCACTTTAGGCTCCTCACCCACCTTTAGACTATCGGAATTGATAGTCTTGAACTGAAATGTCTGAAGTATTTCTTAGAGAATAGAGGACAGGAGGTATGGGGGCCCCTTTCCCCTTTCACTTTTGGCACCAGAGAACTAACAATCGGGGTCCCTCAGGGATTGGCCTTTTGCCACACAGTGTTTAACATCTACTTTACTCCACTGGCATTTCTGGCAGAATACGTTGGTGCCAAAATAATTTCTTATGCAGATAACAGGCAGCTCATCTTCTCCTTTAAAAAAAAAAGAAGATATTATACCTAATTTAATGAAAACTTGCCTAGCTGCCAGTGGTGGCTGGAGGGAGGGAAAAGGGGCGGGGTGGGTACAGCGCATGGCAGGAATGAGAGGGGGTTTGCAGGGGGGAACAACAACAATAAAAAATATAATAATGAAACAAAAACCTTGCCTTACGCGCAACGCTGGTGTTGCTCTGCTCCTATTCTGCAGGCACAGCCTGCCCTGAATCTCTGAAACAATTGATATAATTTGTTCTAATTGTATTTTGTTGAAAAAGTGTCCCAGGGAAAGAAAAGATGGCAAGACAGAGAGCATAACATTTTTAGACTTTAGGACTGAGATCGTGAGACTGCAAGACTGTGTGAAATTCAGATTCAGACATAGAAACTTTTGACGCTCAGAAATTCTTTACTTTCTGCAGAGACTATGTCTAGCGGAGTCTGACTCTGGATTCTTTATGAGTACTAATAGATTTACTGGCTAGATTGATTCTCAGTCGCGTATTCCTTTTTATTATTTGCTGACTAAAATGATTTATTTCTACTGATTTAGAATAATAGAATAGGGATTAGATAACGGGGCAAGTCTTGATCAGTGTTCTGTAAGCTCTAGACAGTAATAAAAAAAAGATTTAAAACTTATGATAAATGACATTTTTACATTTTAACTACAACTCTCATTATTGACTCCTAAGAATTTACTAAGTTTATGAAAATCATGTATTAATGTTAAAATTGGAGTTTCGTTTCTCCCGCTTATTTCAAAGATCCCTTACTGGGTATTTAAGAGTTGCAGAATATTTTTATAAATCTAGGATTCTCTGCGCTCTCAACAGTTTGCTTTGTTATCAGTTTTTCTGTCAGCTAGTGCTGTTTTCTGTATCTGTTTGTGACTGCCTATAACGTTATTACTCTCTTCACTGTATAGCTTTATATAATAGTGCAGTACCTCTCTGTACGGCCTTGCTGGCAGGTTCTTGACCAATTATCGCTAGGTGCCTCAGTAAAACTTTCATTATCCTCATACACTTCACACTGGCTGGAGTTGCGCTTCGATTCCACATATGCCAAACATTGATTCTGCATTTTGACTGTGGCACCCACAAGCTGTTTACTTGGACCACAGCAAACTCTCTGGAAGGGCTTTGTCTATCTTTGGGTTACTTATCAACTATCTTTTCATTAGTTGTAGCTTCCTCCCCAGCATGGCCACCCACCAATGAATACACCATGCTCAGAACTATGCATTACATGTCTTTATTCGTCTACATGTAACCGCAAAGTCAAAATTCTAAACCTTTATTCACTTCACCATGTTCTAACACTTACATCACAACTCTAAGAAGCCCTTCAGCAGTCAAAAGAGTTTCTTCATTTATACACACGACACAACAGTTATCATCAATCATGACACTGAGATTGTTAACAGCTCCTCTGGGAAAGGGGGCAGGGCCACCAGACTGCCGACCATAAAACCAGTGCCTTCCCAAACAGCAGGATCTCAGTGTTGTCCCCATTAAGCTGTAGACATTTGCACATCATCCAGGTGGTTGTTTTCCTCATGCAGTCAGTGATTCTAGTTTTTAAGTTCTCAAGGTCTTGCCCGAAAAAAAATGATTAATTGGGTGTTGTCAGTATAAGATAAGGTCTCAAAGCCAAAGTCTGACAATTTGAACAAAAGGAGCAACATAGATGTTAAACTAAGTGGGGCTCAAAGAAGAACCCTAGGTCCTATTTTCCAAGAAGTCTATAAGCCACTGGAAGGCCTTTTTGTAGATCCCTGACTCATATAAGCTACGGACCAGAGTGGAATAGGAGACAGTATCAAAGACGGATGACAGATCTAGTAATACCAGCATAGCTGGAGTGCCAGCATCAATTGAAAGCCTAATGGAGTCAACTACTGCCACCAATGCAGTATCCATACTATGAAAGGCTCTAATGCCAGATTTGGGAAGTAAGAAGTGAGCTGTATGTTGTCAAAATCCTATGTGCCTTGTTAACTTTATCTTGAAGAAATGTTTGCCTTCTCTCTCTGCTTAACTTGAGTTTTTTTCGTAGTTCACCATTGCCTATACATCTATAGTGTTGCCCCCTTAATGGACAACACCACGATGGACCCTAGTGTGGGGAAGCATTAGGTCCCTTCTTGTTCCCCCCACATGGTATAGCTGACGTAGAGTTAGTTTAGGTATAAATTGTGGCGCCAGGAAATGGGCGGGTTCTTTTTGATGGAGTTAGAACACAATTGTTGCGGATAAAGATTTTAGCACAGACATCCCACTCCGTGTACATGGAGTTTGTGGGATGCCTATTCTACAACATCCTTTATAATCAGCAGGTCGTGCTCCCTCCATAATATGATGGTTCTTACATTAGTGTTATCCTTTTAAGAGGTCACTTGATAATTACTGCCTTCGTTTTTGCATCAGTATGCCGATCAGTCATGGCTAAGAAACAAGCATTGTTTTGTGACGCTTGTTAACGCAAATGACTTAATTAAAAATTATTAATTATTGTTTATGTGTTCAAATAATGAATTTGTTAAAAAAATGTTAAAGTAGAAAAATAATGTACACTTTTGAAATTGTGACCTCGGAGAATGGCCATCAGAATTCACGAAATGCACTAAATGAGTGATTAGCATACATGAAATATGGATAACGAATTATAATTATGTAGTAATATGTCATATTGAGAGTTATAACCTATGTCTTCCAATAATTGTAGGCCTTAGCTTTGCGAGTGTCTTGGCCTAGTCTTGCCAGGCCTCATGCAGAAAGCTGAATTTCTTAGCATCTAGTAGAAATATGCTGACGAAATGAACTGACCGTGACCTGCTTATTGTTTGAATAAAATGCTTAACTAGACCTTTTTGTGAGAACTGACGGACAGGAGATAATGTTCTAGTAATTGTAACCAATAATGTATAATGTGCATGAGATGTACTTTCCCAGGACTCGAACAATGAAGGCACTGACTGGAGAAGAAGATGCAACATTTTTGATACCTGAAGAGCCAAATGATGAGGACATCGTAAACCGGACCAATCAACGACATGTGAACTGTGAAATATTAGAATATATAGATTTGGAATAGTACAACTATTGGGTGGAGTCCTAAATTGTGGTCAATTGACCAATTGGGAATTGGGGGATAGTCTGGGTAACTTTGATATAACAACGAGACAGAGAGACGAGAAGGGAGATGCTAGATTGGAGATGTTAGATGCTAAGAGAGCGAGACTACAAGATTGCAGAGGTGATTTGAGATTCTGTCATTGGGCTCATACTCTTGAGAGCCTGATGTGATGCTGATCGACTGATGACCTGAAGACGAAAGCTGACTCTGTTGCTGAGCCATACTGAGGATAGGTAGATATGACAATGTGAATGAATTATATTTTTGTGCCTGTGCCTTTCCTTTCTAGGTACCAACTGCTCTGTCTAAATAGTACTCTTGGATAGATGTTTTCTAAATTCCTGTTTCTAAATTGTTTTTGCTTGAAGTCTCACATGCTGATGCTAATCCGGGTCAGATGAGGTTTTTCTTATATGACGATTGACAGATTCATAGAAAAATGGTTGACGGACTGTTTTGCTGAACTCTATGATTAGAAAATATCTAATGCCTCTCTTTCTTTTGTTGACCTATGTTAATGCTTTAGAATACGCTTTGATGCAAGTTTTGATTAGATTGTGTTTTTGGCACCTTCTAATAAATTAATACAGATGTTGATTGAATTGAATTGCGTTGAATTAATCTCATGACTTAGTATTGTAACTAATAGGGAAATACAATCACTAAAACGTATGAGTTGTGGTTATTCATGATTGAAAGGTCATGGTGTGACGTTTGTTGATTCATTATTAATGATGACTAATGTTAATTGAGTTTTGTGTATTGACCATTTGGTACACCGATCGTACCTTAGCTAGGATACTCCATGTGAATTCAAAGGTTCATCGACCCATGCACGTCCCCTTGTAAGTTCACTTAGTAAGGACCAGGGGCCATATTTGTACTTTTTTAGTGCTGCATTTGCGCCGCTTTTTGATGCAAAAGCGGTGCAAACTTACAAAACACAATTGTATTTTGTAAGTCTGCGCCGATTTTGTCAAAAAGCGGCGCAAATGTGGCGCTAAAAAAGTAAAAATTTGGGCCCAGGTGCGCTAACACACAGAACTATTTTGGGTGCTGTAAAAAAAATGGCGTGCACCGCATTTTGACGCAAAAGCGGCGCAAACTTACAAAACACAATCGGGCCATATTTATACTTTTTGATGCAAAACTGCGCTATCGCAGTTTTGCGTCAAAAAAATTTGCGCCGTCTAACGCCATTTGGATGTGCCATCCGGGCGTCAAATTTATACTTTGACGTACGGCGGCGCAACCAACAGGTGGGAGTCATTATTTCGTGACGCACACAGCGTCGGTCTGTCGTAAGGGAAACCCACGTAAAAGTGACGCAAATCACTGTGGGTCGATTTACGACAGTGCAATCGTGAAAACGCCGTTTTTTTTCACGCTATTGCGTGAAATTTTTGCACGAAAACTGCACTTACAGGAGAGGAGACCCAAAATGGATCCTAGATGCCCCAACAGACCCCAGGAGGATGAGAGCAGACCAGGAACCAGCCAGGAGGAAGCATACAGGAACCAGGACATGTTAAAGAAAAAAAGAAAGTGTCGCTTCAGTGCAGAGGAGCAGGAAATCCTGGTGAAAGAGGTGACGGAACACCAGCACCAACTTTTCATATCCTCAAAATTGCCACTCAGTAGGAGAGAGGCCATATGGAAACAAATTGTGGACAAGATAAACAGTGTGGCTGAAGAACGCCGGACAGTCACCGAGTGTAAGAAACGCTGGCATGACTGTAAACGTAGGACCAAAGAGAAAATGGCCAGGAACAGGAAGGCAGCAATGCAGACTGGAGGGGGGAGTCCAGCACAACAGGAGGCCCTGGACCACATGGAGGAGATGGTCGCAGCCGTCATCCCGGAGGAGATCGTCACAGGGATACAAGGACTGGACAGCGCAGACTACCACGACACTACGCACATGCAGGGTAAGTCGCATGGGGAATTACAATGCAATAATGGGGACTGTAAGCAGGGGGGGGATACCTACTACACAGTGCATGTAACTTAGCCCATATATGAAGTGGCATGGGGAAAGGGGCACGGCAGGGGGGAATGGCCAGTACTGACCATAGCCGGGGCACAACAAAATACTGCCACCACTACAGTCCCACGGGGACATCCTGTAATTACAACAAGAGAGCCAAGGGAAACCAGTGACAGGTGGGAAGGACACTACCCTGAATCCACATCCAGGCACTTGTTTTGCACAAACTATTCTCCATCAACTAGGTCCCTACCTGTAATGCAGTAGCAAATACACCAACTGCAACTTAACTGCCACCGCAGTTGACAATAACACCTCTCATCTCTGGGCAGCTATAGTACCAAATGGCAGGACCCCCACCCTGGAACATACATACCTAAATTAGGGGGTGAGGATGACATCTGCAACTACTCCTAGAAATAAGACAAAGGTACCAGTACACTTAAATGCCGAATGTCCATAACTGACACATACATAAGCCTAAGTAAACAGCAATAGGAGCCACACAGCACTAACGACACACACATGCTGCATACGTCAGGGTCCCTCACGTGCCTGCCTAACAATGCTACATCACAAATGTCATACTGCTCAGACAACAACATTGACGAGGGGACACAGGCAACTGGTCAATGAAACACATCTGCACAGTCTAACCAAAAAATAGGACATTCATACGATAAACAGGCCAATCCAGTAAGACACACATGAGACCCCATCAGATACAAATATCAACAATGTTTACATCCATACCACATCCTAACATTGACATACATAGGTCATGCCACCTAACATGTACAGATCATGCAATGTGAATAAAAAGTGTATGGTGCAGGACCTGTGAGGCAAGTGTGCTGGCAGGGCAGTCACAACACCCACAGTCAGTCAAAGTGTAGCGTGGCAAGTGAAACGTATACTTTGCGCAATAGCCTCAGGCTGGAGGCCTTTGTGCATCTTACCCTGAATGTACTTATACTCATTTGCTGACATCTAAGTGCCTCAGAGCACTTTGCACTAAATGAATCTCATTGCCCTTCCTATCAGTTAATGTAGCAAATAGTCAGTCCTAAGGTGTTGGCAAATAGTCAAATCACCCTGTTTTGCCTACTTCTGCACTGGAGTTTGCCAGAACATATTCACTCTGTGCCCCAGTCAAGGATACCGTCTGGTTCGTTGATGATAGATGTGGTAGGGGTTAAGGTTTGCCATTCCTGCGTAGGGAAACTTTGTCATCACAATGACATATGTCTTTTAAATTCACTTCCTCGTCCCAAGACACGCATGGGGGAGTTTACAAACAGAAAATCACATCTAGATGCTGGCTGCCTTGCTGCTGATGCACAACCAGATCCCAGCCCATTCCTCTGATATGAGGGATGATGTCTCCCCTGTGATTCAGACAGCCAAGCTCCAAACTTAACATGCTCTGCTATATATAGAACAAGCAGAGGGAGAGTAGAAACTGTTAGGCACCATGATAGCTGTGTACCAATGTATTACTCTCCTGCGGACTATTTCAGTTCTAACTGTGTGTATTGTTTTGGTTATTGGGGCTCACACCTAAATTCCTACAAGTCAGTTGTACAATGAAACTTCATATCAAACAAATACTGTCTGTGTCATTTGTGTATGGGAACATACCGGAAAAGATAGAAATGTGTAGGACCTGAATGACCACCACTTCCCTGAGAAGTCCCAAAGATGTCATGGCCTTGGACTTCTAAACATTCCTCTGTTGTGGGAGACCAGAGGCACTGCTAGTCTGTCTGAGCTAAATAGAATATCTGGGTGACAGAGTTATTTACAAGTGGGTCAAACTTAGTCCCCCACACCATTAGCTATCCTGCTGCCTAGAAAGCCAAGAATCACATGTAGGATAATGAGAGCCCACCCAAACAAATGTCCCTCCATAACAATAGTGAAACACCGAGGGAGGAGTAGGACAAAAAAATGCATATTCCGAAATAATTACAAATCAACACCTAGAGATGACCTGGCAGGCATGTCTGATAGCTCCATATCATACATGTGACACACAGGTGGGCCATAGGCCTACAACAATGCCCTATGATGGACAGCAGATACCAAGACAAAATCAGAGTACAAAGTTAAGGCATCCAAAGGCTTGTATCTTCGTGCAAAATGATCTCAACACAGACACACTAATTGTACCCTGTTTCTTTGCAGAGGAACACGGATCTCCTGCCGATATGCCTGTCCATGAGTTCCCTGATGACATGGATGACGAGACCATCAACCTCACACAAGAGACCATTGACATGGTCCTCGAAAGCCTCCAAACCCCCCCTTCAGTAACAAGGAGGAGCCAAGAAGAAGCAGCCACCACAGTAGAACCACCCGCCACCCCAATTGTAAGACCTGCCAGCTCCAACACAGCTGAGGACTCTGACGACACTGGCACCAGCTTCGAAAGAACAGTCGTTGGGGTCCAGCGGGAGCTGGCCAAGGAGGTGCGGGTGGGGATGCAAACTATGGCAGCCAGCCTTGAGGGGGTGCGTTCGTGCATGCTGTCAACTGCTGATCAGGCAGCTGCAATGCAAGCCAGAACATCGCTGTTGGAGGAACTTTTAGTAACACAGAAGGCAATCTGCACAGCTGTCATCCAGTTGACCAAACAACTCCAACAGCAAGCCAGTCAGCGTGTGCACGAATGCAACATCGAACCCCTCAGGGCCGACCTGGCTGCCTACCATCGGGATGTGGCTGCCATTCTGAAAAACCAGCACGCCCTCCTTGCTGCAGTACTGCCCTTCATAACTGGACAGGGATCAGCCCCCGGGATGTCTGCCTCCATGTCTTCTGACACTGAGGTGTGTGTTGCCCCTTCACAACCAACAACAACAAGGACACACCAGGCAACACACACATCAGAAGAAGAAGACATGGAACAGATAACATTCACTCGCAAGAGTACCCGGAAGCCCTAGTCCCTGCACCATGCCCTACTCTGACCAAGGTCCTACGTTTTGACACATGCCAGCCTCACTCCAACTACCCTCAATGACTGTTCGGCAATCCACTGTTTAACTTGTCCACATTGGCTGTAAATGTTTCTCTCCTACCATTTGGCAATTCCTGTTCCTCTGCACCGTCTGTGACATCACCCCAGCATGTCAGGAGCATCATCCACACCCTGTAAATAGGATCACCATTTAAGAATGCACCAGAACGGACTCACCTAACATTGTTAATGGACTTTTTGCACTACTCCACCTAAAAATAAATATCACTTGCACACCTATTGTGTCTCTGTGTCATTTCACACTTCAACTCTGCAGTACATAACTCCAAAGTGGCTGTGTGGCAACCATGTCGATTCTCTATACTACTGTCCTGATTTCATGTATACTGAAACATCTGTGCAGTGGCCAGGATTGCATCATAGCTTTACTAGACTGAGGAAAATAACTGATGTAGGGACTAAGCACACACAATCATGCTGTGTTGGACAGAATGAGGCCCCATCCATAGCTATTCTAGACAACTAATGGTGGCTGAGAAATGTAGGCACCTTGCAATACTAAAACAAGAAATTATGCTGTAAAATGAAAGGAATGATAACCAAATTACACTGCATCAATCACCCTTACAGCGTATACTGCCATGAAGGAAAGTCATGCTCAAGCAGTACACACATGATGTAGGTCAGCAATGACAGCAACAAGACAAGAGTGTGAACAAATACTCATCTACAAAGCTCTCCCTGAACTTCACAATGCTGTCCGACCTATCGATTTACCTACAAAATCAACTCTGGAAGCACTCTTGTGAAGTAGGATACATACCAACCCCAAATCTTGATGATCTATGCACACTACCAATGGTGGCTCTCCCACATGGTGGATACTTACCAAGTTAGCACACGGGTAGCTGGCATGTTAAACCTCAATAGCCTGGGGATAGCGAGCATAGGACACAAATGTCATACTAAAACTTTCTGCTACACTGATGTCAAGGCCATGAAAAGGTAGCACCTAACGCATCAGGTAAAGGGTTAACAAATTTTTTATTTCCAATAAGTAATAAAAGAGGCAACTAAGGGAAAGATAAACCTACACTAATCTAACCTGACTACTACTAACCCACAACTGTCCCTAACTAACCTAAGCTAAACTTACTCTACACATGTAACGAAACGATCTAAACATCAACCCCCCACCCACCATTATGAGACAAGACACATGCAGGACAACACTTACTAACCTACACACATACTACACTATCCTAAACAAACATATATATATATATTTTTTTTATAGATATTTTTTTTCTTTTTTTTAATTTTTTTTAAACAGGAATCCCAACATTGCCCCCCACCCACCCACCCACACAAAAAGATAAGATATAAAGAAGAAGGACCCCCCACCCTCTTACCTAACACTAACTAAGCTAATTTCCTACACTTATCCTATAACTAACCCCCCAAACCCAACTAACAGTATGAAATAGGAAAGAGGTGAGAGGGGAGGGGTAAAAGTTCTGGAGGGCAAAATGTGATTTGGCCTCCGTAGTGTTCGCCGGATGGAGCGCACCTTCCTCTTCACCTCAGCCATGTCCTCCGTCAGGGTGTCAACTTTTGCAATCAACCTGTCCAATTTCCTTGACAATGCGTGGAAGTCCGCTGGGTTGATCGGAGGGTCAGTGCAGGTCTGGGTGCCGGTGGAGGTGGATTGTGTTGGTGGAGTGGTGTGGGCACGGGACTGCCCTGCTCCCACCACACGGCTGGGTCCAGGTCTGGATGAGGATGCCTGGTCTGTTGCTGGGTCCACTTGGCCAGACCTGGTGGATGTAGTGGCGGGGGTTGTTGGGGGCACCGTTGGGGGAGCCTGTGGTGTGGCTTACCACGCCCCGGAGGCCCGTTCCGAATTGTATCTGCGGGCCATCCTCCGATACCCACACTGCACCTGCAGGATGTGGCTGTACCTCATTGCCCGGCGCTCAAACTGGTTGCGAGCTGCGGCACTCAGGTTTGCAGCTGTGAAGAGAAAAGGCAAATATTGAGCATAGAATTTACTGTGGGTTGAATACCACAATGGGTAATTTGTCCATTACTAGCAATGTATTGGTTGCAGCAATTGTTACAACATAGTTCACGGGAAGGCTCAGAGGAAGTACATGTGAATCATGCATACTGAAGGGCATATCACATATAGAATATCCATGTCTCTACATGATGGATGACATCACCCTAAACTACTCATACAATTCATACCTAAGGCATTATACCTTATGGCACCAGCTCGTCCGCATACTGACTTCACTACATATGTCATTCTATGTGATAAGAATCACACTCCTCACTCAATGGCATTTCGAAATAGTTGTGTGCTAAGATTGAACCCCTGGCCATGAATCATATGTCGACACTATGGGCCAGATGTAGGAATTGATGGGAAATCAACTAGCAAATTGCAAAGCTGAACGGTGTCTCTGACACCATCTGCGAGTCACTATGGGGTCCCTAAATCCCACCTCATGAACATCAATGATGTGGGTTCCAACTTGCACCACCTTAGCAACTATGGGCACTCACGGGGATGGAGGCCTGCTGGGAACAGCAGAACTCCATAGACGTGACTGCTTTTAAATGAAGCAAGTTATTTTTCACCAAGTGTAGGCCCTTTATCTGAAAGGGAAATGAGCTGCGATTTGTTTAAATTCACAACAATTGATTTTTCTTAATTTACACAATAATTATTGCTCCCCTAGACCACTGGCTGTTTTGTGCAGGAGTATTTTGGTCCACTCACCAAGGTGAAGGTTCACAATGAGGACCCCTTCCAGTCAGCAAGTTGGTTAGCATCCACTTCAAGTGGATGATAACAGCTACTCACTTTGCAACCACGTACTCGTTAGCAAATGGGATTGCCTACCACTGTGATTTGCAAGTAGGGCTGATAAACTCCTTTTTTTTTTTCATTTAGAAAAGCATTTTGCAAATATGTACATGACCACCAAAAACATTTCGGATTAGGAAACAGACGTTTGCAACTCACTAACATCAAATTATGCTATTTGCAATGTGTAGACATTTTGCTACATCTGGACCTAGGTACAAACTCAAGTCACAAAAGGTGTTAAGTACGTGTAACATACTGGTTGCTACAGTCCTAGGTACCCTGTTTCACAGTAACATCCCAGTCTTTGTGGGTGGTGTGGGAAGAACAAACAACAATCCCATGATCAATGCACAACCAGGAGTGTACAGAAAGTTCAACAAGCATGTGCCTTCACACACAACACCTATGAAGGGCTAGCAACACGTTGGAGTCAGCCCAACCTTGTCACATCCCAGGTCCACACATGTCAAAATGATATGACTTAGCCCAACATAACATACTATTAGTGAGGCATGTTTTACAACACACACAGAGGAGGTAGAACACCCATTCACATGATTCAACAGAACACCTAGGCCATTGCACTCAAGTCACACACACTTCGAGGTCACCTTGTGGAAGTACATGCCCCCGGAAGATCCGACCTACAGTGTACACAGTCCATCCTCAACTAGGAAGAAGCACTTGTCATCGAAGCCATGTGCCTAAGCTATCTGGGAGACTGTCAGTCTGATATGCTGACTCAGTTAATGGCAAGTTCCTGACCAAGTCTAACATTGACCAGTGTATTCAAAATGAGTCATGCCATTCCCAATTGTCGCACTAATTGAATGACCTACTGCCCCTCAATCTGAGAGATGACTACGTATTGCTTTACAGAAACATTATTCCTATTTGATATCACACCAAAACAACAAAGCCAATGAACGGCCAGCACATCAAATCATGAATTATCCTGAACACACAGTAATCCATCATGCTTCATTTCCAAACAATGTAAATAGCACTTAGGCAACACTCACTGTAGGTATCGGGGTCGTCAAAATGGGCCACCTCACCAACGGTGTACGGGGCTGGTCCACCTGTAAAGCATGAAAGGAAGATTATACTCAGACTGGGTGAACAGACAAATAATTTCTGTTACAATGACACTGTGTGAATATTACATGGTAATGATACACTTTCACACATGCTCATCCTGCCTGGCTGACTTTGTATTCTCGATTCTCATTGGATGAGTCTCCTGCTCCAGTGACACACCCTACTACACTCATGCAGTGGCCAGGACAGTCATGTGTCGTCCAAGTTAATCCTCCATTAGTAGGCCCCAACAATCATGTGATCCATACATCTCAGCATGTGCATCCCAGAGAGAAACATTCCACAACTGGTTCCATGAGAACTGCATGACCACTCACAATCAAACAGCCTATGTGGACAGGTTCAACACACAGCAACCAGACACACATGTGACATATGTGTGGACAACATGACTAACTTCATGTGACGTGAAGGCAACACACATGTGTAGCATCATCATGTGTTTGGAATTTTCGGTCTAGCTATGGCGTCTACATATGTAGGTATGTTGTTTCTACATAACGTACTCACTGGCCATTATGACCAGTAGAGTACAAATAGAGCAGTTCACGTGTTGCTTTTCAGACACAAATGCAACAGTACATTCCATGCAGCTACAGCCATCTGGTATGTGTTGCAAAAATGAGGGATCGGCCTGGTAGCATAGGTCTTCATACACATCCTGCAACAAATACACATTTGGACACATATGTATACCTTTGTAGCGCAGCATTTGCATCATTTTGTGACGCAGAGAGGAGGCTACTTAGCAAAATACAAATAGATGTTGCATTTTACTGCTGTTATTGGGTGTACATGTGTAGCAAAAATGGGGATTTATGTGTATACCCATGGGCCTAGGTTTCCCTAGCATGACACGCAGTCAGCTACTTATTTTGCAGATTGGCTACCAATCATCACATGTTCACGCACACATTCCTATTATTCCCATGTCATTGATTAGTACTCACCAACATAGCCACCAATCCGGAGTCCCAGGTGGTCCAGCAGGTCCTGTTCCCTGCTGATCAGATCTGCCCAGCGGTGCTTGAGTGGATGGATATTCCTCAGACTCCCGTAGACCCGGACCAGGTGATGGCGCACCTTCTCCCAACGGATTTTCCTCGCCTCCGTGTGATACGCCTGTATCACACGGCCCCCAGCCTCCAGCATCAGTGGGAGGAAATGGCTTACGAGCCATATGAAGCCCCCCAATTCGTCCTCACCCATCCTGGACAGGCGAGGCCTACCTGACATGATGAGAGGTGTAAAAAAGTACAAACGAAAAATGAAAGAAAAAGTGGGAAATGGGGAAAGGTAGAGGTGTGAAAGAAAAAGAAGAAGGAGAAAAATAGCCCAACTAACCCCCCAAACTATGCTACCCACAACAGACTCCCACAGACAATACAAACTATCACAGGTATAGACAAAATAACACTAAACAGACTGAGACAATGTTATACAACAATAAAAGATTGACACAAAGACAAAATACAAGGCACACAGGACACTAAAGCAGTAAAACACAGGACAACACCTTTCACACAACCACACAGTCTAGATAACTCTGAGACTGCAAAGTGAAAGTGAAAGTCAACTCCCAGTACAGATTTGGTAAACAGGATATCCTATTACATCACTTCCTGCATAAAATGGCCGCCGTTTTTCTTTTCGCGTAATGCGTCATATTTTCACGCATACACAGATGTGCGTCATATTTTTTTGACGCATTACAGTGCACATGATGCGGAGTGTAAAAATATGATATGAATATCATTTTTTCAAATTGTACATGAGATGACCAACATATTGTCCATGTAGCGTCATTTTTACCACGCATACATCATGGGCGTCATTTTTTTTACACGTACAGTAGTGCACATGATGCGGAGTGAAAAAATATGATATGAATATTAATATTTCAAATTGTACATGAGATGACCAATATATTGTGCAGGTAGCGTCAATTTCACCACGCATACATCATGGGCGTCGTTTTTTTTACACGTACAGTGGTGCACATGATGCTGAGTGAAAAAATATGATATGAATATTAATAATTAATACTGTACATGAAATGACCAACATATTGTCCATGTAGCGTCATTTTTAGCACGCATACATCATGGGCGTCATTTTTTTTACACGTACATTGGTGCACATGATGCTGAGTGAAAAAATATGATATGAATATTAATATTTCAAATTGTACATGAGATGACCAATATATTGTGCATGTAGCGTCAATTTCACCACGCATACATCATGGGCGTCGTTTTTTTTACACGTACAGTGGTGCACATGATGCTGAGTGAAAAAATATGATATGAATATTAATAATTAATACTGTACATGAAATGACCAACATATTGTCCATGTAGCGTCATTTTTAGCACGCATACATCATGGGCGTCATTTTTTTTACACGTACAGTGGTGCACATGATGCTGAGTGAAAAAATATGATATGAATATTAATATTTCAAATTGTACATGAGATGACCAATATATTGTGCATGTAGCGTCAATTTCACCACGCATACATCATGGGCGTCGTTTTTTTTTACACGTACAGTAGTGCACATGATGCAGAGTCAAAAATATTGTGGATGTAAATAATAATTTGAAGGTGAAATATCAAGACACTTTTGGATACATTTGTATCTGACTCTGCATTGTGTGCACTCATGTACGTGAACAAATTATGACGGCCATGCTGTATGCGTAGAATATGGAGCAAATTTATCAAAATGTCTTCATGTGTTTATCTTTTGAAAGGTGATTTGTCATGGTAAAACGGTGCAATGTGAGACACATTTGTGTTTGTATATGACAAATGTCTGTACTTTTATGTATAGACGGCCTTCACACTGTGATGTTTGGGATACGTTAACTAATGTATTGACCATATTTGACAACATATTTGGTGTAATTGCTGATGGCTATTTTGAAATGATGTTTTTGATACCATTATGTATTCCGTCTCCAAAATGTCCCCACCTTTATGATGGGGATGCTTTTATCTGTAGTCCTAACAGGGAGTGGGAGAGTCACTTTCAGTTTTTATGGGGCTGACCATGTCCCATTATGATTTTGAGTTTCATATTTGTGTAGGACTTGTGACATGGAGGCCACACATGTGCCTTATGCATGTGTTTAGTTCACAAGTACATGATTCTTGTATGTTTTGGGGGTGGTAGAGGTGGAGTTAGGCCCCCAGCACCCTAGGATTTGGCCATCCAGAATAGCTACTGTATCCATGGAGTATTTTTATCATATCCTGGCAAACCTGCAGCAGCGGGCGAATGTAAGGCCATATGGTATGAATGACTGTTGACCATTCATTCATCTCATTAGCCCATTTGACGTTTGCAGTAATGATGATTTGGAGCTAAGTTGCATACCATTTTCATATGACTAAGGGGGTCATTCTGACCGCGGCGGTCGGCGGGCGCTGCCCGCCAAGCGGTTCCCGCCGAAAGACCGCGGCGGTCATTCGGGCTTTCCCACTGGGCTGGCGGGCGACCGCCAAAAGTCCGCCCGCCAGCCCAGCGGGAAACACCCTTCCCACGAGGACGCCGGCTCAGAATGGAGCCGGCGGAGTGGGAAGGTGCGACGGGTGCAGTTGCACCCGTCGCGAATTTCAGTGTCTGCAAAGCAGACACTGAAATGCTTTGTGGGGCCCTCTTACGGGGGCCCCTGCAGTGCCCATGCCATTGGCATGGGCACTGCAGGGGCCCCCAGGGGCCCCGCGGCACCCCCTACCGCCATCCTGTTCCTGGCGGGAGACCCGCCAGGAACAGGATGGCGGTAGGGGGTGTCAGAATCCCCATGGCGGCGGAGCGCGCTCCGCCGCCATGGCCGATTCGCAAGGGCAGCGGGAAGTTGGCGGTACACCGCCAACTTCCCGTTTCTGGCCGCGGCTGAACTGCCGCGGTCAGAATGCCCATTGGTGCACCGCCAGCCTGTTGGCGGTGCTACCGCCGACCTCCGCCATGGCGGTAATTACCGCCAGGGTCAGAATGACCCCCTAAGTTTGCAAGACTCTCAGCATTCACGATGTGATAATGCGAAGAATGTTTTGCTTGTCTGTGTCCCTTTCTGCATAAACTGGTTTAGTGTCATGTTACAATCTTCCTGCTAGGTTCAAACTGGGACACAACTGTGATGGTCTACTTTCAAATATTAGGTTGGTTGTATGACATATGTGTACATGTGTGTGGGAATGTGGATCCAGTATGACCTGTCTGTGTGTATGTTGTCACTGTAACTTCAAGGTCTCCTCCTGAGTTAGTGGCAGCTGATGTTGTTGCAATTGTGTATTGCTCACATCATACACTTGAGAGAAGCCATTGATGACATGTTCACGTACACATGGATGGTCCCACCCTGTCTCTGAACACGTGTGATGTGACTTTCAAAGGATCTCCAATTTTGGGCTGGATGAGAGACTGTTTCAGTTGTTTGGATCCGGCATGTGTAATTGTCACATTTGTACTCTTGTTGGGCTCTGTGTATGGTAATGTAACATGTCACATCCTACCCTCTGTGCATACAGTTGTGATGTTTATTTTTGGTGTGATGAATTTTAATGGCATTCTTGATCAATGAGACGACATTCATCTTCAGCTATTTCAAACTAAAGGTGGTCAGAAATGAATAGGCCAAAGCATGATGTGGTGTTTGTGATCTGTGTTTATTTACAAGTGTGGAATACAAGTGATTATAATAAGTTAAGTAAAAAAATTGTTCACAAGCTGTTGGCGCATACGCACTCCTGCTGCGGTGTTAGGTTGTTCCCCCTCCTGTTGCAGGCCAGCATCCTCCTCATCATCATCCTCAGGCATGTCTGGGTCCGGTTCAAGGAGGGGAATGTTCCTTTGTACACAAATATTGTGTAATATGGCACAAGTGAGTATGATTTTGCATACCATCTCTGGGGAGTATAGGAGGCTTCCACCAGTGATGTCAAGGCAGCGGAACCTTGACTTTAGGATCCCAAAGGTCCTCTCCACAATGCTGCGGGTCCTCTTGTGGGCGTCATTGTATGCCCGCTCAGCAGCAGTATTTGGGTTCCCATATGGTGTCATTAGCCAAGGCTGGATGCCATACCCCTGATCAGCTGAAAGAGAAACACAGAATGGTATCAATTAGATGTAGGAGGCACTGTTGTACGTATCTTTGATGGCAGTAGTTGTGTTGTGTTGTCTGTGACTATTTTGTGTACTAATGTGACAACCTATGGTTGTTGGTGGGAACTTTGCCATTGTTTTTTTTCCTTGGCTGAGCAAGTGTATGTTGGCTAACTGTTTGTCAGCAGGAGGAATTGGTTTCTCAAGTACAGTGTGCCCTCCCTTGCATTGTGACTTGTGACACAGGTGTCCGTGTGTCCTCACTGGGGGTGTGATGATAGTTCCATGCAGAGTTGAAACATGAAAGGGTATTAGAAACGTTCATATGAACATAGCCAGGCCATCCCATCCCTTAAAAGTTATGCATTGTATTAGTGTACAGGTTATTGTGAGACTTCCAATTTGCAAGGTGACATTTAGGCAACCACAGTCATGAATGTCTTCACACTAAGCTGTGGAGTAAATTCTAATGTGTGAGAGGTTCAATGGTGACTTGTGACACATGGCTAGTGATGTGAGTACCTCAGTGTGTTCCTGTCTAGGTGTTGCTATTGTGGTGTATGGGTTGTTTATCCTAGAGGGTTTCTGTGCAGTGAGTATATAAGTAGATTTTTGTCCTTACCAACAAGTAGTCCATTGCCATACCATCCATCCTGGAAGTGTTGGTTGATGGTGGAGTGACGGAAGATGAATGCGTCATGTACACTCCCAGGATATTTAGCCACAATGTTGCTGATCAGTCCTTGGTGATCGACTATGGCCTGCACGTTGATGGAATGTGTGTGCTTCCTGTTGCGGTAGAGGTGTTCACTCGCAGCAGGTGGCACAAGGCGTACGTGTGTGCAGTCGATTGCACCAAGGACGTGCGGAAAGCCACTGATGGCGTAGAACCCCTGTTTTGTTTCCTGCTGCTTCTGCACTGTGTTAGGGAAGCAGATGTGGCGGGGTGTCAGTCCAATGATGGCATCCAGTACTTTAGGCAGGAATGCGGAGAAAGATGGTTGTGAGATTCCACCAACCAGGGCACCAGTTGTCTGAAAGGAGCCACTTGCCAGCAGGTGAAGTACGGCAAGCAGCTTTGTTTCGGTTGGGATAGTGCGTGGAGTCACTAAAGTGGGGGCCAATTGCTGTTCAATATTTGTCAGCAGCTGCTGAATGGCCTGCCAGTTCAACCGGTACCTCTGGATGATGTCTTGTTCCCTGAGGCCATGCAGGGTTGTTCGTGGGCGGAATATCCTCTCCTGCCTTCTGCGCTGTCTTTGGGGTCCCTGCTGTTGTTGTTGTGGCTGCTGTTGTTGCTGCAGGGCTCTGCGTCTACGTGCACGTTGAAGAAAAAGCACCTCCATGTCTCCCTGTTGCTGCTCTGCTGCTCTGCTGCTCTGTTGTTTGTTCTGTGTGTTCTGATTAAGTACAGGTGTGTTTGCCCCATTTTAACGCCTGCCCTGACCCAGGCGTTAAAATTTCACGCTATTCGTGCTTTGCGCTATTTTTTTGCGCCGCCTGCCGCGCGGGAGTGATTTTTGCCCTGGAGCATAAATACCACGCACCGCTATGTGCGTCTGTTTTTAGACGGGAACGCCTTCCTTGCATCTCATTAACGCGAGGAAGGCGTTCACGCTATAAAATGACGCTATTTGCCCATACTTTGGCGCTAGACGCGTCTAACGCCAAAGTATAAATATGGCGTTAGTTTTGCACCGATTTTGCGTCGAAAAAAACGACGCAAATTCGGCGCAAACGGAGTATAAACATGCCCCAATTGTATTTTGTAAGTTTGCTCCGATTTTGTCAAAAAGCGGCACAAATGCGGCGCTAAAAAAGAATAAATTTGGGCCCAGGTGCGCTAACACGCAGAACTATTTTGGGTGCTGTAAAAAAAATGGCGTGCACCGTTACATGCGATCTCCCTATTGTTCAGAAACATTATAGAACATGTATATAGAGCGTAAAAGGCAGAACAATCATCTTCTCAGGCGGATATTGGACGAGGGGTATTATTGAACGTGCTTCATATCACAGTGAAAATGTGAATCACTTTAAATCATAATTCTTTCACAGCCTCCAGGTCCTTTGTTCATTTGTGCAACTGGTATTGGTAGGAGCTGGGATTCTCAAAGAAAGATTGATGCTCAGCCCAGCTATAATAGGCTGAATTCTAAAACGGCGATTTAATCTCGTGCGCAGATAATGCCGTATGGTAAATGTTTTGTACGGATCAGTATCGGAGGCTCCCATTTATAACAAATTGCTGGGCTGTGTTGGCAATAAATATGGATTTTCATTGCACAACGCAGCGCTCTTGTCCTAGCAAAGTACTTAAAGGGGAGCAACCAGTGCGGATTTCTCTTCTGTGTGTGCTGACACGATTAAGCAATGCAATCCATGCTCATTTCTTCTTTTAGTAGCTCTCGAAATAATAATTGATATCCGTCCAAGGTCATAAAAACATCGGATAGAATAGTAAACACTCGAAACTGCTTACGTAGATTTGAAATACAGGAAAAAGGCATTCTACAGCTCAAATATGAAAATAAAAGCACTTACTGCAACAGTCTTTTACAACAGCAGCATCGAGTACATTGATGCTACCATACAGGGGATAAAGAGGTGCGTAATTATACTTTTTGTTCACAACACAGCGTTCTTATATACAGTTTATCGCCATTTTGTTCAAAAGATCGCAAAAATAGCAAAATCGGACACACAAAGAAACATGATTTTTTCCATATAAATACTTCGTTTCTATTTTATTGCTTTATGCACTTACAGCAAAGAAGTCAATAATTAAGCATATTCACATGTTAAGGAGCATACGGAAAATTCTGTGATATTGCTTATTATTTGCTATTTTTATCTAATGTTGCTAAGGGAATAACAATGTAATTAAATACTAATTTGGCACAGCATTCTTTTCATTGATGAAAGGTCGAACCCAGCAGCAAAGGCAAAATAAAAATGATACACAGAGGATTTATGGACATATTGTTAAAATGCATACAGCTCAAAACGTTTGAAAACATTCTTAGTGGAGCTACAATAGCGTGGTGTTTCCTTCAAACAAAACATAATTTCAAATGAAGCCAGAATGTGTTTTTGGAAAAAAGGAGGAACTCCTTCCAAATACTTAGGAAAAACAAACTTTAATACCACGCATTTTCAATCCTGTGCACGTGTCTAAACAACATGCAGCAGAATAATCAACCAATAAGCCGTAGACATTAGGCTGTTTGATCTTTCTGGTGTTAAACAGTATCATGTATTTACAAAGGCCACTGAGGCCCATATTTAAGAAAAAGTGGTGCATCAGAGCTGGTGCTTGTTTTCTGCACCCCCCCACTGGCACCTAACGACACCATGGTTGCTCCGTATTTATAATAGGGTGCACTATGGTAGTTGTTAGCACAATAGCGGCAACATTTTTGATGCTATTGTGGCGCTTTGCTACACTAGTGTCAAAAAGTTTGAGGCAGGTGTAGAAAAGTGCAAGGAGGCCCATAGGTTTCTATGGGAACATCATTTTAATGCCTGCTCTGAGCAGGTGTAAAAGTAAAAAATGAGGCCAAAAATGGCGCAGTTAAATCTATTTAATTTCACTGAGCCATTTTTGGCGATTCCCAATGCCGGAACGCCCTCCTTGCATACATAATGGCTGGCATAGGCATAATGTGGTGCAAGGTTTCACAAAGTAGTGCAATGCGTGCATTGTACCACTTTGTAAATATGGCACATAGAAAAATCTACTTTAGCGCCGCCTTAGCATAAACAAAATGACTCTATGGCGCCGCTAATGGTGGCGTTAGGGGCTCTTAAATATGCCTCTAAGTTTTCATGACCTAATCTAACAGCAAGTGGATAAGTGTTTATAGAAAAATACATTTGCTGCACCAGTCCAGAAAATCGTATTATGAATGTCATGACACAATAAAATAGGAAAATATGAAAAACAATGTGTAAGGAACTACTTCCGAGACATAGGGGATGACTGGTCACCATTTATGTAAATGTGATACAGCAGAACTCCCACAAAATCATGTGAAGTGTGAACCAAATACGTCCTGAACCTATTTATTTCCTCCTTTGGTAGTGTGATCTGAACTCTAGAGTTTCTCTTTGGAATGGTCTGATAGAATGCAAGAATATCCAACTTAAACAAGCAGTAAGGTCAAAAATGTATATAAGTTCCAAAACATGTTCATTAAAAGTAATCACTTGTTAGTTTGCTGTCACAAAAGTGACTTCAGTTATTATTTTGTAATGCTCAAACCGTAATGATGCAGGGATCTCTGGATATGGATCATTACACTTTGCATTGGTTGCTGGTGATTGTACATCAAATCCATGCATTCTTTGCTAATGTAAATGAAGATTACTCTTGCGGGGACGAGGCTTTGGAATGTATGCTCTTCTCAAAAGAGCTAATTTGTGCACCCTCAGTCAACCCTTTTCACATGAGAAGCATCTAGGAGGTTGTAATCTTTAACAATTATACAAAACTATTTTGATTGTTGTTTTGGAGCTGGCAAAGTTATGACTGTACAAAGATATGTATAATTAAATTTTCTTTTGATTACGTCTTTTTATGCTCTGCCTATGGAAAAGCAGAAAGTAAACCATTGTTCGTCCCTCTGAACGCATAATAAATAAATAAAATATATGTTAAAGTGGTGGACGAAATTAGTAGTAATCTAGGGAGGGAGAGATGGACAAAGTGCTCAGGGTCCTCTGAATACATGCTCACATGTATTTCATAATATCATGAAAGTGAAAGAAGACTTCCCTCCATGTAGGGTGAAATATGCATACTACGCTATAGAGCACTGTGTCCCTTTACTGTAGTCAATGTTTTCACTTCCGTCGCATATGGCAGGCTAATTTTCATCAATGTCAGTTAACTTCTACGGTTACTCTGATAATCATTTATATTAGTAGATTAAATGTCCCATTTTTGATGTGTACACTGATTTCACTGTTGTCTTTTAATGTGGGCAAAGGCTTCCATGCCTCTCTGTTGGGTTCACCTGAATTCTCATAGGAGGAGGGTAGCAGGAGGCGGGATGAGGATGGTGTAAGATCTCCTCAGCAGATGACTGAGTTGTGTATTTCGTAGCAACTTGTCCTGCTTTTGTATGAGTTGTCCTGGAAGAATCTGAATGGCAAGGCAGGTTTTTGATTATGAAATATGTCACAAAATGTGCTCCACCCAGAGCATTTAGAGTAAAGTTTACATTTTTTTCTATCCATGAGAGAGTTAAAACTATAGTATGCATTCAATTTCACTAATCCTTATTTACCATGGTTCTTCTTTATCTTCTTGGTGCCAACTTTCATGTCAGGACTGATCCTCACCCACTCCTTGGTGCAAGAGCAGCTTCCTGATTTGAATTGACTGACCTCAGATATAAAGAGCCTTAAAATTCCCAATTGGATATCCTTGTTCAGTGAGCTCTAGAGCTTACCACTACATTTTGTGTACCATTTTAACCATGAATTCCCATCAGTGACATCTGTGTGAAAGGGTGTCGTTCCCTAAAGTTACCCTACAGCCTACATTGTTTATTGGCCTTGTTACAACTTTCTGCAGCACTTTTCTACATGGAATGATGGTCCAACCTCTTTTGGGAGGGAAAACATTGATGGCTCTTTCAAAGATGGAATTTCCCTTGCCTATACAGCGCCTGTTGCAACAATTTTGCATTTTCTCTCTGCTTGGCTCAGTTGTGTGTGAGGATTGCTAATTCAATGTCCCTGCTTTCAATCAGACATTATGCTATTTGATGTATCATCCACATTTTTCAGACTCAAGCCAGTATTCTCCCAAACTTCCTTGTAATCAGGTCAGGGACTCATTGATGGATCTTTGCTATTAGGAATGCTTGTATATGTCTTGGGAGTATCGTGTCTGTAGTGCACTTCTCTGAAGGTGTTCTGGGACGGGTCCTCTCTTAAATTACTATTTACATTTCTTTTCTCTGATGATTGTGGCTTAGTTCTTATGTCACAGGCATGGTCTTAATTAGCCTCTGTTCTTGTGCATGCTCCTCAGATTTCATAAACTCCCCAGTGATCTCTTCCCTGCATTTTCAAAAGTTCGTTACTTTTGAGATTGCAACAGTATTGTTCAGAACATTTCTTGAAGAGAAATCTCTAAAAATCAAAAGTAAATACTTTGGCACACAAGTAGTTACTGAAATTCGGAGGCTTCAGTGGACTAAGTTGAAAAGTATATAGAATTCGTATCTTGGTCAGTTACTCAGAGATTATCTAGTGTAGAAACCTTTTGACTTCTTAAAATTATAACTTAGTTTTAGTTTCTCAAGTCTGACCCTCACATCTAGATTGTCAGTGCCAAAATCATACTACATGTAATTACCTAGAGCCATATTTAAGGGTTATGTCCATCATTAGTTTAAAAGAATTTCACAAGTCTTTCAAACTTACTACATACCCTGAATATAAATTTGTAATGGGTTGTGTCTACCTGCAATTTTCTTGCAAGGTGATTCCAATATCGACACGCTCATTTACTTTGATTTCCTTTTGAATATTGAACATCAGAGATACATTTACATTTAACAAAGCATATCATTTCAATTTTAGCAATATTTATTTCACTTGAACTTTTTTAGTAAGTCATTGGCTGTAAGGATTTGGGTGTACTTTATGATATGGCTGTGAGACCTTATTGTGCAGTATTCTCACAAATACCACCCAGAGTCCAGTCAGGCTCATTTTTCTTAATCTTAAGGTCAACCCTCGGTAGTGGTGTGTTAAACCTAGCATCCTTGGTGTTGTTTCCTTGGCGTCGTTGCCTCCTGCATTTTTGACTGTGTGCTGGATTCTGAATTTTATAGTGCACCAGGTGTGCCCAGGGCCTGTAAATCAAATGCTACTAGGGGGCCTGCAGCACTGATTGTGCCACCCACATGAGTAGCCCTACAACATGTCTCAGACCTGCCATTGTAGTGTCTGTGAGTGCAGTTTTAACCAACTGCCATGTCGACCTGGCAAATGCACCCACTTGCCAGGCCCAGGCCATTCATTTTAGTACATGTAAGACACCCCTAAGGTAGGTCTAAGGTAGCCCTATCGGCAGGGTGCAGTGTATTTAAAAGGTAGGGCATGTACTAGTGTGTTTTTACATGTCCTGATAGTGAAACACGGCCAAATTCAGTTTTCATTATTGCAAGGCCTATTTCTCCCATAGGTTAACATTGGGATTGCCTTGAAATATCTTTTAAGTGTAGTTTCTAATTGGGAGCAGATCGAGATGTGGTGTTTGGGGTCTCTGAACTCACAATTTAAAAATACATCTTTTAGTTAAGGTGGTTTTTAAATTGCATGTTTGAAAATGCCACTTTTACAAAGTCGGCATTCTCTTGCTTAACCATTCTGTGCCTCTGCCTGGCTGTGGAATACACGTCAGGGTCAGAATGACAGTTGGGCAGGTTGTGAATTCACTCTAGACAGTCACACAAAGGGAGCCCTGCATATTCTGATTGGTCTTGCAGGGCTAGAGTGGTGGGTGGAGTGGAGCTGACACTTGCACCTCAATAGGGCTGCCTTTACACAATGCAGTCTCCAACCCCCTAGAGAGTGTCTGGGACCAGGGCAGGAAAGGCAGGGTCTTGTGCACTACAAAAACATTCCTTTGACGTTTGCCTACTTCAAAGGCAGAAATTAGTATAAGTATTGGACCCAAAACCCCAGACTTTTAGAACACTTCTGGATCAAGAGAAAACTCTGCCAAGGAGAAGAGCTGAAGAGCTGTGAGGAGGAGTGCTGCCCCTTTGTTGTGTGTGCTTTGCTGGATTGGCCTGCAGTTGCGGCTTCTGCATTAGAGAGGACAAAGACTAGACGTTCCTGTGTATCCTGCTTGTGAAGTTTCTTTAAGGGCTTGGACTGAGCTTACCTCCTGTTAAGAAGTCTCAGGGACATCAAATACTTCACCTGCCAGCCCCTGGGTTATCTTGCTGATGGCCCAGACTTGCCAAGAGATGCCCTCTGCAGTTCCTGGGCCCTTGGGAGTGAAATTTGGCAGAAAAACAAGAAGAACTAGGCACACTGTCTCTGGACGACACCAGAATTGGCGCTGCTGCCTGACTATGTGCTGCTGCCTGCACCCAAAGCTGTGGTCCCCACTGAAGTGCGTCGACTATGAGGGACACCACAGGCCCGATGCTGCCACAGTGCCTCTGAAGTCCTGCAACATTGTGAGTCCTGAGTGCCATGCCACCGACGTCCGTGACACCCGACTCTGCCAGGGTGCCTGTGGCCCCATGGTGTGACGGCAACACTGTGAAGTTGTCTCATCGTGCCTTGAACCACTGGACTCATTGACCCTGTCGGATTGTAAAGAACTAACACCTCACCAATGACGCTGCATCACCTCCCCTGCAACTGTAAGGAACTGAGGGCTTGACTTCCCTGCCTCACAGTAAGGATCCAACACTTCCCCTCCCTGGTAGCAGTAAGGAACTGATGCAGCACTAGCTCCAGCGACGCCTCACCTTTGCGCCTCTGTGCAAAGTCTTTGCTTTCTCATTTCTAAAGTACTGTATCTGGAGTCCGTGCAACTCCATGACCGGCGCTGCACTCCCTCGCGAGTGGCATCAGACTGTTGGGAATGACTCGGTCAACGACGTTGTGATATCCCTAGTTGGAGCTAATGTGTTTCTAAGAACTTTATTGGGATTTCATTTTTAAAAATTCATATCTGCTTCTGTATGTTGGATTTTTGTTGTGTTGGTCTTGTTTTACTTAAGTAAATATTGGCTATTTTTCTAAACTGGTGTGGTGTCCCTTTGTAGTGTTTTCACTGCGTTACCGTGTGTGGGTACAAATACTTAACACATTGCTTCTGAGATAAGTCTGACGGCTTGTGCCAAGCTACCAAAGCAGTGAGCAGGGGTTATCTCAGGGGTGTGACTCCAATACCCTGACTAGAGTGAGGGCCCCTACTTGGACAGGGTGTGAACTGACTGGCAACTAGAAACCTCATTTCTAACATGGTGTCTGCGAGCAATAAGGCTTGGCAAAGCAATGTAGGCCCATATTTATGGGCTTTGTGGTGCAGGGCAACGTAGCAAGTCACCTTGATGCGCTGCCCTGCTTCACAGGGAAAGAGCAGGAATGCACAGTATTTAAAAGAATACCATACATTGCTGTCCTTTCCACTGCACTGGCACCCTTTAGGCAGCCTAGTTTCAATGCAGGCATCCTTGCACCTTCGTGCAAGGGTGCCTGATTTGCATTCACGATTGTTTATGTGCAGGAAGGGGCATCTTTCTGCACAAAAGCAATCCTGGGAGGCGTTTTCTTCTTTCTATGTGTGGTGCACATAGAAAGAGGAAAAAAATGAGGGAAAATAAATATGTTTCTCTTTGTTATGCCTTTCCTGGGAAGGAGTAGGTTTTTGGCTTATTCCCAGGTTTTACAAGTTCTTGTAAATCTGGGAATGCATAAAAGTCCATTGATATTGCGTGGGGACACACATGGGAATACCTTCCTGGCACAGAGTAATGTAGCGCAGCCATTTGTGCTGTGTTACATTACTCGAGAGTTATGAAGCCACACAGGAACATGCAAGGTAACTTGTGGGGCTTCATATATCTCTCTTAAGGTTTGTGTCGCTCCTGCACCATGTTGTGTGGTGCATGAGCCACACAAACCAGGAGATAAATATGCCCCTTACTGTATATCATTTAACAGCACCAAACAACGCAATAAGAAAGTCAAGCAACACAAATGAAATTGGACACCAATTTATAAAAACTGATTATATTTTTATACATTTTTAGAGACCTTGATGACCAAAATCCACCAGATGGTTCCGGAGATAAAAGATATTACCACTTTTAAATGCAACCACATTGGTCAACAAAAAGTTCTAAACTGTATGTAGGTTGAAACAGTTAGTTTGACTACTCCGGTCCGGGCTGGGTGACCACTTATGACTGGACAGAGATCTAAGGTCCAGGGTAGACACTTTGGTCGGTTACCTGACCACCAACACCTTTTTAGAGCAAGTTCCAAACTTTACATGGGGGCCGCCGTTGACATCAATGGAGTGGTCATGATACTGAGGATACTGTCAAAACATGCTAAACGGATGCTCTGGTTGTGGTCCAGTCAACATGGGTGTGTTTGTGGCTGCTCCTTGGTCCACATGTGAAGTGGGGTGACTTTGGCCACAGAGATCAGGGTCCCTCGAAGTCTACTACGTTGCAGTAGCAGGTCAGATGATTCTGGGCTGCTGGTCACTTTGAACCGATGTTTGGGACAAATCCTTAGTTAGGGGCTAGTGTCGCTTGGGGCACCAAATGTGTTCCTGGATAGCACTCCTAGGTCAGGCAGACTCAGGTGCAATTTTTGGCTATCTCAGATTTATCCTTTTGAGTGCCAGGTGACTGATAGCGGCAAACTGTCTGTGGTGGCTACCAACTTGTCTGTTTGGGCTTTTTTAGTTCTTGTGTCTCTGGAGCTGGTCCCAGGAGATAAGGTGACTTATCCTTGAAGTCACTGCTTTGATCTGCATCCGGGAATCAACTTTTCCCTGAGTCAGGAGCCACAGGCTGACAGTGCAGCCTCTCTTTGTGTGATTCCAAGGGCTGCTTGGCAGTCCTTCTTCAGTCCTCTCACCAAATCCAATGTGATCTGAAGGGCAGGGTGCCAGGGGTGCCATATTTATTCCAGGAACGAGCCCTGAGGGAACCATGCAGTCAATGGCCAATGGGCTTCAGGATCCCATCCTATTTAGTGATGAGTTTCCTGTGATGTGTTGCATATGGCTATCCCAGAGTGAAACATTCTTGCCCCTTTCAAGAAGGCACAACCGTTCTTCAGTTGCCAGGAACTTGGACACCTATCCAAATGGTGTGGCTACAAGCGGGCTACACACCCACACACAAACCTTTTTGGGAGCAAGATTTCTCCTCTCTGGGCTGGTCTTAAATTTGCCTGCAGGAACAAAAGGCATTCTCCTTAGGGTTGTTATCGCTACTTCCCTCACAAAGACTGCTTCTCCTTTGAAGCTCCCCTTTTGGACTAACACCCCGAGTGGCCATCCTGGGAGAGGAGGTAACACCTCACTCTGCAGCAAACGCCTTAGTTCCTGGACCTGAGAGTCATTCACACAATTCCCAAGGTGAGCGGAAAGCTGTCTGTGTGCTGGTCATTAGTGAGATTGCTGGGTTAGCAGGAGTACAGAGTGGCAACTTTCTGAAAGTTGCTAAACTTTAATTGTGGTATTAAATTCAACCTGGGCATCAGGTTGAGTTTAATGCCACCATGAATTCGATATACTACATGACCCAGTTTGATAGTCCCATTTAGTAGTTAGCCAGGCTGGGGTGCCAACTGATAACTCTGTGTTAGCAAATTGAGCTGCTCACTTATCCACAGTAAAACTACAATTTGAAAGTGTTGCTGTTAAGACATATGAAAGAAATAGGGCCAGATGTAGCAAAGTTTTGCGAGTCGCAAACGGGCAGAATCGCTATTTGCGACAGTGCAAAATCGGAAATGGGATGCAAAAAGCCCATTTCTGACTTGTAAAAAGCGATGGGACCCGTTTGCGACTCGCATCAGTTGCGACCCCATTTTGCGACCCGCAAATAGCAAGTCGCAATTTGCGAGTCGCAAACCTTATGCAATTGCAACTCGCAAATTGCGACTAGTCGCAAAAAGCCCATTTTGCACGTCCCATTTACCACTAACTCAGAGAAGGTGGTAACCATTACCAAAGTATAAAAGGAGACCCAGAAGGCATCTGGGTTCACCAAGATGGCGGAGATATACCTGATAGCAGTGAGAAGGAGAGTCCACGCAGCCCAGCAGAGGAGGAGGAGGGGCCACAGACAGGAGAAGATATATAGAACAAGGCAGACTCTTTTTCAGGAAACTGAGGATGAGATATACGATAAATACCGCCTTAGCAGCGCAGCCATCCTAGAATTAATTGATTTACTCAAACCACAGCTAGAACACCAGACTCTGCGTGGCTGCGCCATCCCTACGCATGTGCAAGTGCTATGCTCACTGCACCTCTTGGCCTCAGGGAGCTATCAGGGGGTAATTGCTGTGGCAGGTGGGGTATCCCAAAGTGCAGTGTCAAGGTTCTTCAGGGCCTTCCTAGATGCCTTAGTCACGCACGTCTCACTTCATATACCTACCAAGGAATGAGGCAGAAATGAACAGCACCAAGCTGGACTTTTACCGCATTGCCCACTTTCCCCATGTCATAGGGTGTGTAGATGGGACACACATTCAAATATGCCCCCCTGCAAATCTGGAACACCTTTTCCGCAACAGAAAGTGTACCCACTCACTCAATATTCAGGTTGTTTGTGACGCCCATTATGTCATCACGGACATTGTAGCTAAGTTTCCAGGCAGTACCCATGACTCATACATGTTTAGGCATAGTGGGATACATCAACGCCTGGAACGTGGGGAATTCGGAGACGGTTACCTCCTAGGTAGAGCTACAGACACTTGCAGACATACACACAGGTCACTGTGCACGACAATATGGACTTCCTAACAGTTTACTTTTTGTGCCCAACAGGTGACAGTGCCTATGCTCTTAGGCCTTGGATCATGACTCCGTTTTTAACACCCAGCAATGATTCAGAGAGGCAATACAACAATGCACATAAGAGGACCAGGAACCTCATTGAGCGCACCTTCGGACTCCTGAAAGCAAGATTCAGATGCCTCCACCGCAGTGGAGGTGCCCTCCAATATACCCCCATTACCGCATTCAAAATTGTGGTCGCATGCGCCATCCTCCACAACATAGCCACACGACGTGGGCTACCTCTCACCCCTGCAGACCCAGATCCTGATAATGAAGAGCAAGAACAACCACATCGCCATCATGGGGATAGGAGTATCGCTAATCAAGGCAGACTGAGACGGGAACACATTGCAACACAATATTTTGGAAGGTACATGTCAACTCCAACCATACTCACCTATTGACCAAAAACCCCATTTGTTAAGTGGAACAAAAATAACTGTTTTATTTGTGCATTAATGAAACTATTTACAATTACTGATTGTCCATGGGCATGAAAATGCAAACCAGGCATGGGGCACATTAACGTCATGTGCCACATCTTATGGTCCAGGGTGATCTCTAAGACCTTCTGCCCCTCCTGCCAGCCTGGCTGCTCCCTGGTGCTTCCGTCGTGCTCTGCCTGCTACTCCTGAGCACCCTGCTGTCAGTTACAGAGACACTGCACACTGTCGAGCCCTCCTCACTGTCCTGGGGTGTTTCCCCTGTGCCCCTCGACATATTCTGTGTCTCCATCATGTCTATGATGGGGGTCAGACGTCCCAGGCCCCTAGCCAGATCCCCAGCAAAATGGCCCATTTCCACCTGCAGCCCAACTGTCCTCCTCGACAGGCCTGTGGTGTTCATGGCGAGCCTGCCGATGGATGTGGCCATCCTGTCCAGTCTGTGCAGGAGCTGACGGTCCCTGCGCCGCCCACCCTCGGCCTGGGCCAGTAGTCCTCCCGCCAGTTCCCTCATGGCAAGGGCAAGGTCCCCAGTGTTATTGCAAATCATGTCCATCCTTGAGTTCAGGTGCTGCATGCTGGCATGGTTATTGCGCATGAAGCGGTGCAGCACACTACTAATCCTCCCTAAAATCCGATTTTGTAGGCACTGACCATGCAGCAGATGTGCCTCACTGGTGCTGGGAGGAAGTAGCCCGGATGCAGACTGCAGCCCTGATGTGATGGTTCTGCGACGCCTGCGCAGCGGTGGCTGCCCTGTGCTTTCACCTATCTCATCCCTGCCTGTTGCTGGGGGAGCCTCTTGGGACACTGTTGCAGCAGGTGTTGCTACTGCAGGGATGCTGTTGACCGTGCAGGTGGGGGTGCTGGCGGGTCCTGAGGTGTCCTCATGGGGCTGGCTGCTTGGAGTAGTGGTGGTGTCTTGTTGGAGACCTGTGGGACATGGGGAACAGACTGTCAGTGTCTACTATCTATTGAACACTTCACAATAAACATTTGCCTATGAACTGCCTACTTGACTACATTTCCCATAATGCATCATTCTGGTGTTTGCTACCCTGAAATGGAGCTATCTTGGTTGTGCATGCCCCTGTGTACATGGTGGGTGGGGGTATGGCATTGATAGGGGTACAGGCATATCACATGGTACTCACCGGTTGATGTGGTGGGCTCTGAGGTGTCCAGGTCCCCAAATCCAGACACTGCCTCCTGCTCCAAGGTTTCCTCCACCCTTTCTTCCAGGGGTGTGGGTGGTGGCACAGACAATGGTCCCCCTCCTGTGCCTCTCATCTCCCGGAGCCTTTCAGCCACCCTCTCCTTGGTCCGGGAGCGGAGGTCATACCACCTTTTCTTGATGTCGTCTATGGTCCTATGGCTCACCCCCAGGGAATTAATCTTGTCCTGTATGTCCTGCCACAGCTGTTTCTTGGTGGCTTCAGGAACATTGAGGGCTGATCTACCAAACAAGTCATCATAGTGCTGACAGCATTCCTCTGTCAGCACCTCCAGCTCCCTCTCAGAGAATTTCAGCTTCCTCTTCCTTGGTGTTCCCTCCATGGCAGCTGCTGTTTGTCCTGTGTGTAGTTCGGCAGTTATAAAAGGGTGTGGTCCTCCCTCCTCCCAGTTGTATTAGTAAACTTCCTGGCTGTGATGTCATCATCATGTGCCAGGAAGTGTTTCCAGAGTGTTCTGGAGTGGTTTCTGGAGTGTTCTGCTGCACCTGAAAGCAATTTACAAGTTAATCGCAATTTGCGACATGTACTCGCTAATTGCGAGTTTGTTTTTTGCACACTCGCAAAAAGCGAACTCGCAATCGGCGGACTCGCACACTGCGTTGCGAGTCCGGGTGCGAGTCGCTATTTCTGCACGTTTTTTTTCCCTGCATTCCAATTTGCGACTCGCATTTTGCGAGTCACATCAACTCGCAAAATGCGAGTCGCAAAATTTTTGTTTGCTACATCTGGCCCATACTTCCTACTTAACAATACTCAGATCCCTGCCATATGGCTCTGTAGGCCTCCATTAGGGGAGACTTACACAAAGAGAGGCTTTCCAATTGGTTTGAAGGGCAAAGTTGAGCTGGCAGTGTAAACACTATCCTTCCAGTCTGCAGTGGCAGGCTGGGAGCCATTCTGTACTTTGTCACTCACAGGGTAGTACAAACAGTGTTGCAGTCCTAAGTGGACATTCTGCCTTACATGCCCTGAGTATCATATCCAGGGACTTATAAGTAAGTCATTTCTTGCCAATTGGGTGTAGTCAATTCAACATAAAATTTGTACAGGGTCAGAACACTGGCACTGAGTTCTGGTTAGCAGGCCTCAGTGCACTCTCCGAGTAAATGAAACAGCAGCAGCTGCCTAAAAATGTAAGGGTGAACATGCAAAAGCAGGCATTTCCTTACATGGGCATACCTTGGACAAAATGTATTTTTGTGTGAGGGACATCATTTAACAAGATGAGAGTATTTTTGTATCATCATCATAAAGAAGGGCATCAAGTCTCATGCCCCTTAGCCTTTTGACAATACGATTCCATGTAATGCCTTTCATAACATTGACACTATATCATGAGAATAGCGAAAGTGAACATCTGTGACATTCAACCTTAATGATATTAAAGGGAATTGTTGTAGATTCCCTCTCCATAACCTTCTGAATTCATATCAACACAATCAGCTGCCATAGATTTGTGTTTCTGTTTTGAGTACTTCTCTATCAAGATTCTCAACACCATACAGCGGTCAGTTATTAAAAACCCTTTATGTAATTTCACCTAATGGAAACTAATCAATGTATTTTTTTGATCTATTCTTTGACCCTGTCTAGTATCCACAGTGAATACAGCTTACTAGGTGTAGCTCAATATATATCTGTAAAATGTCTGGTTGCTACAGTCTCCTTTTTTGAAAAATTGCCTTATTACTCCATGAAAGCAATAGTCTTGTTGATGATGTTAGTCCTAATTTCAGCCCACCAGGTTTAAAAACCCCACTGTCCTCACCCCCATGCCAAGCCACTTTACCTAGAGAGTTAAGAACCCATGGTAGGCCCACATGGGGCTAGATGTAGAAAGGTAAGTGTTTGCAATTACTAAATAGTGAGTTTTTGTGATTCACTATTTGGTAATCGCAAAGACCAATGTACAAATGTGTATTTGACACATTTTGCTATTCCAGGTGAGTCAAAAATGAACCTACATCATAAATATTATTGAGATAGATCTCGGTTTGCAGCCCATTTGGAATCACAAAAATCACAGGTATGGTGGCTTGCTGGCATGCCATGTCTATTGTTCCCCAATAGAAGTTCTTTTCCCTGCTGGGGCCAATCAGGGATTGGTTGAAGAACAAGAAGTGGTAAATGAAGAAGAGCAAACAGTACCACACTTAAGATTATCATCATTAGCTCCATATTGTGAAATTCCCATATGACCACACACTGCCGCTTCAGATATCATATCCATTGCTACATGCTGTGAATGCACCAGCATACTGATGAGGATGCGTTTGGAGTTCCTGGTTGTGTTCTGTCTGTAGACAATAGCATTGGCTGCAACCCACTTCAGGTAAGTTGGCTGTATGCAGACCAAGTGGCTGCACTCAGCGGGTGCAGAATCTCTCACATGCGGTTGCAGTCCAGGAGTGACCGGAGGGTCCCTGCAACTCCCTCTGCTGGGTAAGTGTTTGTTCAGCTCCAGATAGGGGGTGGCTACAATAATCCTGTCCTGGGCCTCTTGCCTGAATGATGATATTCCCATGGCATCCTCACTGCTCCAGTGAGGCAGAACAAGTTGCAGTCTTTGGTGCTTCTTGTGACTCCCTCTGGCAAGGGGGGGTCACCTTAACTCACAGTTCACAGGCGTTGGCACGATCAGCATGGTGATACTTTCCACGGCAACCCCTCCTGGCATACAGGGTCACCATTCCGCTACCACACAGAGCTAACTGTCCCTATCCACACAGTAGTCTTTCTCAGGCAGCCCTTCCTGGCATACGCGGTCACTGCTTCAGTACCACACGGTGCTATGACCCCTTTCCACACAGTAGCCTTTCTCCAGTGACCCAATTTAGCATATGGCATCTCTGCTCCACTACCACACATGGGCTCTGGCCTGATCAGTGCAGTGCAACACATGACTAAGTTCATGGTGGCCTCTCCCAGCATTCAGACGTCACTGACTCTGTCTTACACATGGGCAAGGACCCGATTGGTGCTGCAGCCATTTCCCTACACCTCACACCAGGAATCAACTCAACAGGACTCCCCATTGAACCTTGCACCCTCTAATGCTCTCATCTTCACCACAGGGCACAATGGTGTGATATTGTCTCACCCAGCAGGAAGACTAGCAGACATTGGGGGTCATTCTGACCTCGGCGGTAAAAGGCGCCTACCGCCGGTCAGAAATCCTCCATAATCCCGCCGCGGTCGCGGAAACCCGCCACGGTCATTCTGACCCGCAGAAGGCAAACCTCCGAAAATCCGACCGCCACAACAGACCGCCAGACCAGCGGTCGGCGGAAAGGTGGAGGTGACCAAACCTCCACCGCCACGCCAACAGAAATACGCCCATCCCATTACGACCCACGAATCCACGCGGCGGTCATTCAAACGCGGTATTCCATTGGCGGGACACACCGGCGCGGTCAGAATACCCACCAACGAACAAAACTCACCCACATTGGACGATTTGAATCCCACACACCTGATACACATACACACACCACTCCCACACACACAATACAATATAAAACACCCACCCACATCACCCACAAACCCCTACGCTTACTAAATCGTAAAGAAGGCAAGAGAGAGACACCAGCATCCAAAACATAACAGCCACAGCCACTCAACACCATCACCCACACACTATCCACCCACAAAACAACACACACCACCACACTCAACTCACTTAAATACACATACTCCACCCCACACATCATACACACCACCCCATGGCACCCCAAAGACAACCCGGCTTCACAGACGAAGAACTCAGGGTTATGGTGGAGGAAATCGTTCGTGTAGAGCCCCAGCTGTTCGGCACACAGGTCCAATACACCAGCATTGCCCGGAGGACGGAGCTATGGCAGAGGATTGTCGACAGGGTGAACGCAGTGGGACAGCACCCCAGAAATCGGGAAGACATCAGGAAGCGATGGAACGACCTACGGGGGAAGGTGCGTTCCATGGTATCCAGGCACAACATCGCCGTGCAGAAGACTGGCGGAGGACCCCCACCTCAACCCCCACAATTCACATCATGGGAGGAGGAAGTCTTGAACATCCTGCATCCTGACGGCCTCGCAGGAGTCGGCGGAGGAATGGATACTGGTAAGTTGAAGCTTCAATACTGCTTCCCCCCCACCTGCATGCCAAATCAGACCCCAACCCTCACCCCCATCCTCGAACCCCACCCTCACCCCCACCCCCATCCTCACCCCCACCCTCACCCCCACCACCATCCTCACCCCCACCCTCACCCCCACCACCATCCTCACCCCCACCACCATCCTCACCCCCACCCCCAGCACACCTATTCCCCGCCAATGTCTCACCATCACAACCCACACATCCCAAAACCTAGGCCTGCATGCGTCCACTAAGCATGGACACCCATCACCAAAGCATGCCCAATGCATATACACATCCCCCCCACAAGCCACCCTCACCAAAGCCCCCACACACGAATGCCAGCACTTGGGGACACGGGAACCCACAGATACACCCATATGCCACACATTGAAACTATAACCATACCTCTATACCCCTGCAGGACCCGACCGCCAACACACCGCCACGGAGGGCCCAGAATTCTCCACACCCCCCACCCAAGAGGCCGTCAGCGATGACAGCAGCTCTGTCGACCTGGACACCGATGACCAGCCCGGACCATCGGGGACCTCTGGACAGTCGGTTCCCCTCACACAGGCCCAGGCCACTACAGACCCTAACCCCTCTGGGAACACCAGCACAGCTCCCACCCAGCGGGCCCATGCCTCTGTCTCCAGGGCGCGTCAATCTGCGGTGTGTCTACCACTACAGGGCACCCAGGATAACCCACCACCCCAACAACAACAGGGACCTGGGGGCAGTGGTAGTGGGCACACCGGCCAGGGGGCAGAGGCCCAGGGAAACAGGGGAACTCGGAGGGCAGCTGTGCGACAGGGGGGGGAGGAGAGGCCCAGGGAACCCACTCTCCACGAGGTCCTCACCACCATCATGGGAGCATACAACCGCTCCCAGGAGACGATGGCGACGGTACTGGCCCGGTTCCAGGAGATCCAGGCACTGCAGGAGGAACACTATCGGGGGTACAGGGAGGACATCAGAGCCATCAACACCACCCTGGTTACCATGGTAGGGCTGCTGCAGGACCTCGTAAACAGCAGGGCGGACACTGAACAACACCCAAGGGCCCCTGCCACTAGCCTGGACCAAGAACAGCCAACCACCTCCGCCGGCGCTAGTGGACAGGAGGCCCCCGCACAGCAGCAGCCCACCAGACCCCCACCTCCTGCAGGAGAAGAACCACCCCGCAAGAAGGCCCTGAGATCTCGCAAGAAGACAGAGTAGGATGTCAAGACCCCCGCCAGCAATGGATACCACCTGATGTCATCCCACTGTCCCACATTGTCACCCTGTCCATCCTCGAACTGGCCATGCTCCATCTCTCCACAGGCCTCTGGACAATGCACCTGTGTGACTGTTACTCTGGACTCTGCCATGGACATTCCTTCACCATAGCCCCCACCCACTTGAAACCACCCATCCCATTTTGAGCACTTCAATAAACACCTATTTTGCACCAAAATATCAGGAGTCTGGCTGTGATTTCAATAGATTGTAATTGACATGACAGTGCAAATATGTCCTTGTACATGGTGAAGTCAACAAACAGCTGCCACAAAGCTGTAGTCCATGGGGAAACGAAGCACAGGACTCGTAGTGGGGACCCCAGATCTGAAATAGGGAGGGAAAAGCCAAAACTCAGTCATCATACACTGGGGCAAATAGACAGGCAGCAGAGATGCTGCAGAGTAGTTAACTTTTACTAAATTATCTTTGAAATGTTACCTGTGTCCTATTGGAAGTACTGTTCAATGATTCTGTCCCTGTTGTCTGTTTCAGCCCCGTCGTCTTCCTCCTCGTCACTCTCCTCAGGTTCCACCGCTGCCACAACACCACCGTCTCGACCATCCTCCTGCAGGAAAGGCACCTGGCGGCGCAAAGCCAGGTTGTGAAGCATGCAGCAGGCCACGATGATGTGACACACCTTCTTAGGTGAGTACATTAGGGATCCACCGGTCATATGCAGGCACCTAAACCTGGCCTTTAGGAGGCCAAAGGTGCGTTCGATCACCCTCCTAGTACGCCCATGGGCCTCATTGTACCGTTCCTCTGCCCTGGTCCGGGGATTCCTTACTGGGGTCAGTAGCCACGACAGGTTGGGGTACCCAGAGTCCCCCACTAGCCATACACGGTGTCTCTGTAGCTGTTCCATCACGTAAGGGATGCTGCTATTCCGCATGATGTAGGCGTCATGCACTGACCCTGGGAATTTGGCATTTACATGCGAGATGTACTGGTCAGCCAAACACACCACCTGGATGTTCATTGAATGGTAACTTTTTCTGTTCCTGTACACCTGCTCCCTGTCTCTTGGGGGAACCAAAGCCACATGGGTCCCATCAATGGCACCAATTACGTTGGGAATATGTCCAAGGGCGTAGAAATCACCCTTCACTGTAGCCAGTTCGCCCACCTCAGGGAAAATGATGTAGTTCCTCACGGATTTCATCAGGGCAGACAACACTCTGGATAACACCTTTGAAAACATGGGCTGAGACATCCCAGAAGCAATTCCCACGGTTGTCTGAAATGACCCACTTGCCAAGAAATGGAGTACTGACATGACCTGCACCAGAGGGGGAATCCCTGTGGGTTGGCGGATGGGGGACATCAGGTCGGGCTCCAGCCGGGCACACAGTTCATGGATAGTGGCACGGTTAAGACGGTAGGTCAGGATAATGTGGCGTTCTTCCATTGTCGACAGGTCCACCAGCGGTCGGTACACGGGAGGATTCATCCGTCTCCTCGCCCAACCCAGCGGACGGTGCCTAGGAAGGACAACATGGAGCACACAGTCAGGCAACCCACAGGTACGTACTCACAGCTAGCACAGTATACGATTCTCTATGCAGTGAATGGCGTGTATGAGTGGCTATGCAAGGCCTAGGCCTGTGTGACGCAGTTGAAATTGAGCCATGTGGGCCCTGGAAATGGCGGCTGCCTGACCTGTGAAGTGTGACAATGGGATGTGAGGTCAATGCGCTGGCGTGGCACACCACGGCGGGCGGCGGGCCAAGACCGCGGCGCGAAGCCGCATTGGTTAACATTGAAGCCTATGGGTTTCAGGAGCCAATGGCGAAGGGCGCCGGCGGTGGCGGGACGCACCGCCGCGGTACGCACCGCCGCGGACGTGACCGCCATTTTCTATCTACTTATCCACTTGCGACTTGAACTTTCACAGGAGAGGACCTATACTGCAAGTGTTGCTGTGACCTCGGTCTGGAAGGGACAATGGCTGCTGCGACTGGGGAAAGGGCCCCTGCCTTCACTGGAGAGGAGTTGGAGAAACTTGTGGATGGGGTCCTCCCCCAGTATGCGCTACTCTACGGTCCTCCAGACCAACAAGTGAGTTTAATTCAATCTGGATTTGGGGCCACTGGCTGGCTTGGGGGCCTGGCGGGGGGCCTGGCGGGGGGCCTGGCGGGGATGGGGGGCATGTTGGGGCTGGAGGGGGGCCTGGCGGGGATGGGGGGCATGTTGGGGCTGGCGGGGGGCCTGGCGGGGATGGGGTGCATGTTGGGGCTGGCGGGGGGCCTGGCGGGGGGCCTGGCGGGGATGGGGGGCATGTTGGGCATGGCGGGGGGCCTGGCGGGGGCCTGGCGGGGATGGGGGGCATGTTGGGCATGGCGGGGGGCCTGGCGGGGGCCTGGCGGGGATGGGGGGCATGTTGGGCATGCGGGGGGCCTGGCGGGGATGGGGGGCATGTTGGGGCTGGCGGGGGGCCTGGCGGGGATGGGGTGCATGTTGGGGCTGGCGGGGGGCCTGGCGGGGATGGGGGGCATGTTGGGCATGGCGGGGGGCCTGGCGGGGATGGGGTGCATGTTGGGGCTGGCGGGGGGCCTGGCGGGGATGGGGGGCATGTTGGGCATGGCGGGGGGCCTGGCGGGGATGGGGTGCATGTTGGGGCTGGCGGGGGGCCTGGCGGGGATGGGGGGCATGTTGGGCATGGCGGGGGGCCTGGCGGGGATGGGGGGCATGTTGGGGCTGGCGGGGGGCCTGGCGGGGATGGGGGGCATGTTGGGCATGGCGGGGGGCCTGGCGGGGATGGGGGGCATGTTGGGGCTGGCGGGGGGCCTGGCGGGGATGGGGTGCATGTTGGGGCTGGCGGGGGGCCTGGCGGGGATGGGGGGCATGTTGGGCATGGCGGGGGGCCTGGCGGGGGCCTGGCGGGGATGGGGGGCATGTTGGGCATGGCGGGGGGCCTGGCGGGGATGGGGGGCATGTTGGGGCTGGCGGGGGGCCTGGCGGGGATGGGGTGCATGTTGGGGCTGGCGGGGGGCCTGGCGGGGATGGGGGGCATGTTGGGCATGGCGGGGGGCCTGGCGGGGATGGGGGGCATGTTGGGGCTGGCGGGGGGCCTGGCGGGGATGGGGGGCATGTTGGGCATGGCGGGGGGCCTGGCGGGGATGGGGGGCATGTTGGGGCTGGCGGGGGGCCTGGCGGGGATGGGGTGCATGTTGGGCATGGCGGGGGCCTGGCGGGGGGCCTGGCGGGGATGGGGTGCATGTTGGGGCTGGCGGGGGGCCTGGCGGGGGCCTGGCGGGGATGGGGGGCATGTTGGGGCTGGCGGGGGGCCTGGCGGGGATGGGGTGCATGTTGGGCATGGCGGGGGGCCTGGCGGGGGGCCTGGCGGGGATGGGGTGCATGTTGGGGCTGGCGGGGGGCCTGGCGGGGGCCTGGCGGGGATGGGGGGCATGTTGGGGCTGGCGGGGGGCCTGGCGGGGATGGGGGGCATGTTGGGCATGGCGGGGGGCCTGGCGGGGGGCCTGGCGGGGATGGGGGGCGTTGGGCCACTGGAAAGGAAAATGCTGAGTAACTTGAACGTGGTATTTCTCCCTCCCTGTACGTGTCACATAGGTCCGCGCCCATGAGAAGATTGGGATTTGGCGTGCCATCGCCAAGGAAGTCCGGGGCCTGGGGGTCCACCATCGACGGGGCACCCACTGCCGCAAGAGGTGGGAGGACATCCGCCGCGGGACCAAGAAGACCGCCGAGTCTCTGCTGGGGATGGCCTCCCAACGTAGGCGGGGTGCCTGCCGTCAACTGAGCCCCCTGATGTTCCGGATCCTGGCGGTGGCCTACCCTGATTTGGATGGGCGCGTGAGGGCAGCACAGCAGACACAAGGGGGTGAGTAGAAGCATCATCTACTCTGTTGTCGTGCAGTGGAGGTGTCTGGGTGGGGGAGGAGGGCTGTGGGTCCCCCTAGGCCAGGGCGATATCTGTAGGCTGGGCACCCCCGTAAGCCCCTGTGTCCCCAGCCACCACCCTCAGTAGTGTGTCAGTACAGCCATCCCTGGGCCGTGTCATCCATGGGTGCAGTTGACAACTCTAGGCGTGTAGGGCATGTTCCACGGAATGCGTAGCGGACCCCAAGTGCGCAACTTAGTGCAGGGGGCATCTGTGTCTGTCATGTCCGCTAACTGTACCGGAGATCCATGTACTCAATATCCCTTTATTTCTCTCTCCCCCCCCCTTTTTGTTTGTCTTTCTGTGCTTGTGTGCATCAGCATCATCAGGCGGAGGAGAAGTGGCATCGGGGCAGGAGGGAGCTGCATCTCACATGGCCCAGGAGGGCCATGCCACAGAGTCAGACTGGACCAGTGAGACGGAGGGCGAGGGGAGCTCCACGACGGGGACGACTGGAGCCTGCAGCGACACGGACACGTCCTCGGAAGGGGGCTCCCTTGCGGGGGTGGCACCATCCGTGCCCCCCGCCATTACAGGTACAGCCGCCACCCAGCGCACCATCTCCGCCCTCCCAGCAGCCCCTCCGCGTTCGCCCCGTGCCCGCTCTGCCAGGAAGCCGGGCATCTCCTTCGCCCCAGGCACCTCAGGCCCTGCCCCTGTTACCCCCGCTGCCCTCAGTGAGGAGGTCATTGACCTCCTCCGAACGCTCATTGTTGGGCAGACTACCCTTTTGAATGCCATCCAGGGGGTGGAGAGGGAGGTTCATCGCAGCAATGCGTACCTGGAGGGCATTCATTCGGGTCAGGCTGCCCATCAGCGATCGTTCCAGGCTCTGGCCTCAGCACTGACGGCAGCCATTGTCCCTGTCTCCTGCCTGCCTCTACTAACTCCCTCCTCCCAGTCTCCTGTTCCTCTGCCTGTCCCACCCACACCATCAGACCAGCCTGCACACACCTCAACACCCAAGAGAAGCTCATCCAAACATAAGCACCACAGATCACCCAGACATTCACACACGCAACATTCCGATGCAGACATGCCAACAGTCACTACCACCTCTGTGACCCCCACCTCCTCGTCTCCCTCCTCCCTCCCTGTGACGTCTACACTCACACCTCCATTCACCTCACCATCAGCCAGTGTTTCCATCACCAGCACACCCTCCACTCCAGTCCGCACACGTGCAGTCACCATCCCCACTGCCATTTACACGTCCCCTGTGTCCTCTCCCACTGTGTCTGTCACCCCCTCTTCCACACCACACAAACGCAGCCACCCACCCACCCAACAGCCATCCACCTCACGACAGCCTATCCCTCCTGCACCTGCACCCAAAGACAGCAAACGTGACTCACCTACAACCACATCCTCTCCCTCCACTCCCATTCCCACTGTACCTACCACTCTCCATTGTCCCAAGAAGCTCTTCCTCGCCACTACTAACTTCTTTCCTGACCCTGAGCCCCCCCCTCCTTCTCGTCGGGGTAAGAAGAGCACCTCAGCCACCACCAGCCCTGCAGCCCCCTTGACAAGGGTGCAGGGGTATTGGAGCCCGCCAGCCCGCATGTCTGGATCTTCACCCAGCAGCAAGGGGACAGCCAGCCCACCCCCTGGGAAGAGGAGCAGAAGGCGGAAGGGGCGCCGCAGGAGCCCGCCTTCTACATCCCCCCCGGACACCACCCAGAGACAGTCACCAGCCACAGCTCCAAAGGGAGGCAAGGGCCACAGGCCGACGACTAAGGAGGGCAAGGGCAGCAAGTTGGAGAGGTCAGGCAGCAGGCCTGCTGCCCAGGAGGAGCCCACAACCCCCATAGCCGCTGCCCCGGGAGAGCCCACCACCCCCATAGCCGCTGCCCAGGGAGGACCCAGCCCAGCTGGCCAGGAGGGCCCCACCACCCACAGCCCAGGTGGGCAGTGAAGGAGCACCATCCCCGCTGCCCAGGAGGGCACCACCAGGCAATTAGCAGTTGGCCATAGACCGTCCGCCGTCTCAAGAACCGCTGAACTGGGCCCCGCCGTCTCAAGAACCGCTGGACTGGGCCCTTCAAGGCAAGAACCGCTGAACTGGGCCCCGCCGTCTCAAGAACCGCTGAACTGGGCCCTTCAAGGCAAGAACCGCTGAACTGGGCCCCGCCGTCTCAAGAACCGCTGAACTGGGCCCTTCAAGGCAAGAACCGCTGAACTGGGCCCCGCCGTCTCAAGAACCGCTGAACTGGGCCCCGCCGTCTCAAGAACCGCTGAACTGGGCCCCGCCGTCTCAAGAACCGCTGGACTGGGCCCTTCAAGGCAAGAACCGCTGAACTGGGCCCCGCCGTCTCAAGAACCGCTGAACTGGGCCCTTCAAGGCAAGAACCGCTGAACTGGGCCCCGCCGTCTCAAGAACCGCTGAACTGGGCCCTTCAAGGCAAGAACCGCTGAACTGGGCCCCGCCGTCTCAAGAACCGCTGAACTGGGCCCCGCCGTCTCAAGAACCGCTGAACTGGGCCCCGCCGTCTCAAGAACCGCTGGACTGGGCCCTTCAAGGCAAGAACCGCTGAACTGGGCCCCGCCGTCTCAAGAACCGCTGAACTGGGCCCTTCAAGGCAAGAACCGCTGAACTGGGCCCCGCCGTCTCAAGAACCGCTGAACTGGGCCCTTCAAGGCAAGAACCGCTGAACTGGGCCCCGCCGTCTCAAGAACCGCTGAACTGGGCCCCGCCGTCTCAAGAACCGCTGAACTGGGCCCCGCCGTCTCAAGAACCGCTGGACTGGGCCCTTCAAGGCAAGAACCGCTGAACTGGGCCCCGCCGTCTCAAGAACCGCTGAACTGGGCCCTTCAAGGCAAGAACCGCTGAACTGGGCCCCGCCGTCTCAAGAACCGCTGAACTGGGCCCTTCAAGGCAAGAACCGCTGAACTGGGCCCCGCCGTCTCAAGAACCGCTGAACTGGGCCCTTCAAGGCAAGAACCGCTGAACTGGGCCCCGCCGTCTCAAGAACCGCTGAACTGGGCCCCGCCGTCTCAAGAACCGCTGAACTGGGCCCCGCCGTCTCAAGAACCGCTGGACTGGGCCCTTCAAGGCAAGAACCGCTGAACTGGGCCCCGCCGTCTCAAGAACCGCTGAACTGGGCCCTTCAAGGCAAGAACCGCTGAACTGGGCCCCGCCGTCTCAAGAACCGCTGAACTGGGCCCTTCAAGGCAAGAACCGCTGAACTGGGCCCCGCCGTCTCAAGAACCGCTGAACTGGGCCCCGCCGTCTCAAGAACCGCTGAACTGGGCCCCGCCGTCTCAAGAACCGCTGGACTGGGCCCTTCAAGGCAAGAACCGCTGAACTGGGCCCCGCCGTCTCAAGAACCGCTGAACTGGGCCCTTCAAGGCAAGAACCGCTGAACTGGGCCCCGCCGTCTCAAGAACCGCTGAACTGGGCCCTTCAAGGCAAGAACCGCTGAACTGGGCCCCGCCGTCTCAAGAACCGCTGGACTGGGCCCTTCAAGGCAAGAACCGCTGAACTGGGCCCCGCCGTCTCAAGAACCGCTGAACTGGGCCCTTCAAGGCAAGAACCGCTGAACTGGGCCCCGCCGTCTCAAGAACCGCTGAACTGGGCCCCGCCGTCTCAAGAACCGCTGAACTGGGCCCCGCCGTCTCAAGAACCGCTGAACTGGGCCCCGCCGTCTCAAGAACCGCTGAACTGGGCCCCGCCGTCTCAAGAACCGCTGAACTGGGCCCCGCCGTCTCAAGAACCGCTGAACTGGGCCCTTCAAGGCAAGAACCGCTGAACTGGGCCCCGCCGTCTCAAGAACCGCTGAACTGGGCCCCGCCGTCTCAAGAACCGCTGAACTGGGCCCTTCAAGGCAAGAACCGCTGGCCCTTTGGCAGACGTGGCAGGGCAGGATCTATCTCGGGCAGGGCTGCAGGATGTCCTCTGGCCAACTTGCCTCCTCCAGTGGCAGTGGGGTCTGTTATGGACTGTTTGGACTGTGGCTTTGCTCTCCCCAGGATGGCCCAGTGGGCAGGCCACCCACTGTATGGACTGTATGGACTGTGGCTTTGCTCTCCCCAGGATGGCCCAGTGGGCAGGCCACCCACTGTATGGACTGTATGGACTGTGGCTTTGCTCTCCCCAGGATGGCCCAGTGGGCAGGCCACCCACTGTATGGACTGTTTGGACTGTGGCTTTGCTCTCCCCAGGATGGCCCAGTGGGCAGGCCACCCACTGTATGGACTGTATGGACTGTGGCTTTGCTCTCCCCAGGATGGCCCAGTGGGCAGGCCACCCACTGTATGGACTGTATGGACTGTGGCTTTGCTCTCCCCAGGATGGCCCAGTGGGCAGGCCACCCACTGTATGGACTGTATGGACTGTGGCTTTGCTCTCCCCAGGATGGCCCAGTGGGCAGGCCACCCACTGTATGGACTGTATGGACTGTGGCTTTGCTCTCCCCAGGATGGCCCAGTGGGCAGGCCACCCACTGTATGGACTGTATGGACTGTGGCTTTGCTCTCCCCAGGATGGCCCAGTGGGCAGGCCACCCACTGTATGGACTGTTTGGACTGTGGCTTTGCTCTCCCCAGGATGGCCCAGTGGGCAGGCCACCCACTGTATGGACTGTATGGACTGTGGCTTTGCTCTCCCCAGGATGGGCCAGTGGGCAGGCCACCCACTGTATGGACTGTATGGACTGTGGCTTTGCTCTCCCCAGGATGGCCCAGTGGGCAGGCCACCCACTGTATGGACTGTTTGGACTGTGGCTTTGCTCTCCCCAGGATGGCCCAGTGGGCAGGCCACCCACTGTATGGACTGTTTGGACTGTGGCTTTGCTCTCCCCAGGATGGCCCAGTGGGCAGGCCACCCACTGTATGGACAGAGCCCAGTGGGCAGGCCACCCACTGTATGGACTGTATGGACTGTGGCTTTGCTCTCCCCAGGATGGCCCAGTGGGCAGGCCACCCACTGTATGGACTGTTTGGACTGTGGCTTTGCTCTCCCCAGGATGGCCCAGTGGTCATGGAGTCCCCTCGTGGATCTGGCGTCGTGTACTCAAGTGGCTGAGGTGCCCCCCCTTCCCTTCCCCCTGAGGTGCCTGTCCTATTTTCTTTCTGATGCCCCTGCAGTGTTCTCTCCCTGGAGTTCTTGTCGTGGGACTGGGCCTTGCCCCTTTGCACAGGACCCCTGTGATCCACGGACAGTGGTTGGACTACATTTAGTAGCTGTATATATTTTGTACATAGTTTATTTCAATATATCTGGCCGTTTATGATCTCTTCTTTTGGTCTTTGCATTATTTCGGAGGGGGGTGGTTTGTGGGTTGTGACAGTGATCTGTGGGAATGCATTGATGTGTGTGTTGTAGTGGGTGTGGGTGGGTGGGTGTGTGCCGGTAATCTTTTCCCTCCCCTGTGTCGTAGGTGCAGTACTCACCGATGTCTTCCGCGCCGCCGGGCGTGCTCCTGGTATATGAGGAGGAATAGGAGTGCGGGGATGACCTGCAACTCTGGCTCCATACTGCCGGAATCTCCCGTGGAGTGCGTAGAGGTGAGCGTTTTCCCGTTCGTAGTCTGTTTCCGCCGTGTTCTTATCGGCGGTGCTCCCGCCCCGGAAAAGGTGGCAGATTGGTGGGTCGTAATAGGGTGGGCGGTACTTTGTCTGCCGCCGGGCTGTTGGCGGGAACCGCCGCGCTGTTTGTTTGTACCGCTGTGGCGGTCGGAGTGTTAAGTTGGCGGGCTGTGTTGGCGGTTCCCGCCAGGGTCAGAATGCCATTTTTAATACCGCCGGTCTGTTCGCGGTCCGACCGCCGCCTCTCCGCCGACCGCCAGGGTCAGAATGAGGGCCATTGGCTGTCCATTTCCAAACACCAAATGTGATTTAGGGTCCAAGTCGTTTAATTTTATGTTGGGGTTCTGCTTCTTTGGAAGTAGCTCTGCTCCCTTTTAGATAACAGTCTGTCACAGCAGGATTGTCTCCAAAGCTAACAGGACCTGAAGACAGGCCATTGAAGTGACTAGACTTTACACCTGGATGTTAACCACATTGATATGTTCATCAAATGTTTAACCAGGCCCCTAGCCTTTCTCTTTATGATTCTCTTATCAGACCTATTTCTTTCCTGAGATGTTCCCAAGTCCCATTCTTGGGACCACTTACTGAATCAAAGAGCACCCTTTGAAGTGTACAGGGAAGGCCTGGTCCTCCCCTCACCAGTGTGTGCCCCACCCAGCTTACAAGAACGCAGCAGTGGACAAATCTGTCTGGGGGGATCTCTCTACCTTTGCTCCATGTTTCATCATGCAGGCCTGAGTCTCACAAAACGGAACCCATGGTACTCTATGTATTATACCATTCAAAGGGACACATGCACCCAGTGCATGTGTATACAGCATACACACATGGCACAGTACTGTATCCTCCACGTTCTGTACCATCCATAGGCACACATACATCAAGCATATGCATAGAATATGCATGCACTGCCCAGCACTGTATCTTTTATATATTGTACCACTCAGAGGCACACATACATCCAGCATATGCATTTAACATTCACACATTGTATCCTTCATGCATTGTTCCACTCATAAACACACATACATCCAGCATAAGTATTTAACATGCACAAAATGTAGCCTTCATGCTTGGTATTGTACCGCTAACAGGTACACATAGACCCAACACATACATTTATTCTGCACCCACTGCACAGCACTAAATCCTTTAGGTACTCTGCCACTCATAGGCCCATGCACATCCAACACATTCATACACCATGCACACATTGTTCAGTACGTCACTATCCATATATTGCACCCTTCCCATCCACAAATACACCCAGCACAGATACACCATTTCTGTGCTGAGTAGAACTTTACACCAGTCTGATGTAGGTCAAGGGTGAGTTAAGCACACAGCAGTGGAATCTAAAAAAGAGAGTGAGACTGTACCGCTCACTCCAGTGACATGGGTAAAAAAGGACCTGTTCACTCCTACCGATCACTACCCAGTATGCTGTCACCACCATGCTTGTGCCTCTTAACTCCAGGGGAAGGGAGTAGCCTTCCACAACAATGTGGGTAGTACTTTGGGTACCCCTCCCGGTCTAACAAGACAGCAATCCGTGAGACAGGTCAATGTCATGGTGCCCAGACGTAATCTGTGTTTGCCCATGACAACAAAAATCAGCATTAGGGAACCAGACAGTGCAGTTGGGCACTCAGGACAGGGGTGCACGGTTATCACTATTTAAAGGACTTTTCCTTCCCAACAGCAACAGTACCCTTGACACTAATGCCCTTGTCTCTTTGACTTTGATGGTTTGGTCATCAAATGTTGGTTCAATACCCCAATATGATTCTTTCAATAGTGCTTATACTGTTCCAAATACATTTTATGAAATCTCTGTGATGTATTACCTGAAACACAAAGAGTAATTGAGGTAGCAATTGTGTCACATCAGTGATGAGATCAAATTAGCCAAGACCGGTACTTATTTTCCAAGCTCACGTCCAAATATCCTTCATTTTTCTTAAATGCTATGAAATAATCACAGCATTCCAAAGCATTTGAACTAATTAAAAAAATTCAAACTTTAAGGTGCTCCAAAACTTGTGTTTAAAGTCTATGGAGATGGATAAGAATATTTTTTTACAGCCTTTACATAACCATAAACATAATACAAATGTGTGTTTTCCTGGGGCATGAAAGGAAATGAATGCTCTTCTGTGATGGAGTTTTTTCAACAATATGTAAGCAGTCTTGTTAATGCTCGGATCCCATCCTAATGGATGCATGGATCAACTAGTGACTTGAGCTCAAGCTGTGCAGAGCATTATAGTTCAAGACAATCATCTCACATGAGTCCCCAGGTTCATGGAGGCCATGAGTGCAGTTTAACTATATTGAGGCCATTTCATGCACAAGTTATCCTAGGTTAGGAACAGAGAGATCATGGTTGAGTTTACTAAACATCAAACCCCTTCTCCCCTCTAGCTCCCACCCCTCAATGACCCCAATCTTAGACATCAAAAATGTTACGTTACACTTCCATGATTACATCAAGCAATTGTACGCTGTGTTTCAGTTGAAATTGAGTTCAGTCGGACCGCTGACTGTGTCAATAGTAGCACTCCAGAATGTATTCCTCTAGAATGTGGAGGGTTCACAACATATTGGGACATTGTAATTCCATGAAGTCAGTAGTTAGATAGTTTATGACCATGGCCATTGTTTCTTAACTTGACTAGGGCGGTTCTGGACACATTTTACATACCAATAATGCACCACAACCTCACCATCTACATGCTTCCTGGAAGTACAGCAGTGGTTCCCCAGTGTAACATGATGGTTTGTATGGCTGCCAAAAGCACTTGGGATATACATTTCACTTTCCTGTTGTGTAAGGAATATATTTCATTTGAGTGCACCTGCAACAAAATCGCCTCTAGGCATTCTGGCCATTGTGAGTATGTGACATCCTAAATCATTTATAGTACAAACTGTCAAATGCCCTACAGCCAAATGCAGGACCAAAGGCTGCGGGCTAGAGATCCTGTCCCTCCACATCCTCTCTAGTAAAGTGAAACCCCTTTATGATCCATGAAAAATAATTTGGCAGAAGTGTAATACCAGTGGTATAGAATTTTTAGTGTAGTTTCCTTTCCACCCATGTGGCATGTTACAAAGTTGACCTTTATCAGAATGTTGTGGACACATTTTTTTATCCTTCTCAGGAATCAAATGCACAATGAGGTCGACAGACCTCTGGACCCAGAAAGATGTGTGTTGAACCATCAACAATTACTTCAACACCAACCCAATAATTTAGACACTACGACCAATGTGGCCACAGAAGGAAAACTCCAATCAGGAATATAGTTCAAAGCTTTAATACAAACACAAGCTCAAAGTCACGTAGGCAATACGCAAAACCAAGCTATAGAGATACATGGAGCAGATTTATGTAAAGTGGCACTGCACCAAGTGCAGCGCCACTTTCCCTGCGCCCCTTAGCGCCCCCCCTACCACCACCATGTGTGCGTCATATTTAAACTATGGTTCACCATGGCGCAGGGTAGGAGGCCATAGCGTAATTTTTCATGACGCTATTGATGTACTCTCTAGGAGTAGTGTCTTTTGCCGCTAATCCTGCAGAGTACATAGGGGCCCATTATAAATAATGGAAGCCCCCTTTTAATGCCTGCGCTGAGCAGACGTTAAAAGTGCTATACAAAATGACGAAAGGAAACCTCTTAGATTTCCTCGTGCCAATTTTTCAGCCCCCCTATCTGGGAACACCCCCTTTACATATATTATGACTGGTGCAGGCATAATGTAGCGCAAAGGGTTCCAAAGTGGCGCAATGCATGCATTGCGCCACTTTGTAAATATGCCACTAGTATTTTGGCCTCGTTGGTCCACATTAGTGTAAAAAAAAAAAATGACGCTAATGTGATGCAATGTGGTACTAGGGGCTTGTAGATCTGCCCCAAAATCACCAAGGGTTGCCCAAGGTGACTAAATAAATTCAGGCGTACTAACATCAATAAAACTAAGCATTCAAGAAGAATGATAGAGAAAGTCAATAGAAATATCTGAGACACAGAAATCACATGATGCTCAGATTGCACAATCATTTAGTCAATTCAAATTCAATTAAGTCAATAATGTTTGGGTGGGTACATGTCAACCTTACAGCTAACCAATTTAGGGGAATACATGTGTGGGGAAAGATGCTTACAGTCAAAATACAAATATACAATAGGACAAAACAATTTGGAAAAGAATAACTTGAACACTACCTAAAAAGAGAAAATAAAATAAGAAGCGTCAGCATAGTGGAATTTCTAACCTAAAAGGGCATTTCAGGGGTCAAGGGCAAATGTAAGAGATGAAGATACCTCTATAAGGGATGCAGGATTCTGAAAATCTTCGTCAACAAAGCATCTGGTCAGAAAGGCATCTGCAAGCATCAGGAAAGGCTCTCTGGCCAAGACAGGACAAGGGCTGCTTTTGTTCTTGGGCTGCTCTCTTCTCTGAGCAAAGTTCAGTCAACCAACACTATATTAATCCAGATGACACCCTCTGATTTGTCCAAGGTGTCAGTCCATTTTATATTGAAGGGGCATCATCCAATTGGAATCGATCTCCATACTTAAGGTTGCAACAGTTCGACATTTTCCCAAGTCTATCATGAGAACATCTAATTTCCGTGTGACTCCAAACGGTTTGAAACAAATATATATGATTTCAGTCCATGTTCCTGTACTTTAACATACTCAAGGCCAAATGGGCACAGTTCTTCTACAGTTAAACAATAGACTTTTTACAAATAGAACTTTGCTTCCATGGGAACTAAATTTGAAAGAAGACTTTAGGTTCTGAAAAAAATAATTCAACACTTTATATGACTGCAAAATGCATGCTCTGTAGGCGTTAGTTATGCTAACCCAAGAAATTATAAAATGTAGTTGATTTATACTTATTAGTAAAACACATATAATATGCAAACGTATAAATTTATCATTAATAATATTTCATCAGTATAAGTAAAATGTTTTATATAAATTCAAAAGCCTTGTTATTGCATCACATTAGGTATAATTGTGAATTGCATGGTCTCATTGGCACATATTTTCAGTTATTAATCTTTCATAAAACACAAGAACTCTAAATGTGTTTCCATATTGTCTATTAGCTTAGAGTCTAGATTACATTGTAATGTCAGATTTAACCTTCTAGCATGTGATTTAATTGAAAAGGCACCTATGTCGAACTGTGAAATACAAGCAAATCACACATTTAAAATGCGTGTCAGTGCAGCTTTCTCCGTTAGTTTTTTCCCAATTTCGTTTATGAGCTTACACTTGCAGCAGTCTATTGACTTTAGTGCCATGAGGGGCAGAACTAAAATGTATGCTCTATCAGGTCCTCCTTTGACAGCAAAATACGCAATCACAAGAGGACAAATTCTCATTTCAGGGAGACAATTCAGAATTTTAATGTCTTATTTCAATAAGGTCTGCTGTATTCTCCATTTTCATGAGATTACAATAATAAATGCTACTCCTTTTCTTCACTCCTATTGCCTCTTCCATGTGCATATTCTTTGTTCTTTTCTCTTTCATTATCTTGTACCATTTTTAAAATCCAAGTGCACCTAAAATACACAAAGTCACAATAAACAGTAGTCTCAAGATAATTCCTACTATTCCCTTCCCCATGTACCCCAACCATTTTTCAATGGCTGAAAAATCACTTCCAATAGCTTCCCATGCACCGGTGGCTGTCTGACTTTTCAGGTCTCTCTTCAAGTCAGTCATGTTGGCAATGTACTCTCTTATCTCCTTATTATTGTCAGGTATGTATGTACAACAATGTTGAACATGTAACATTTCACAGACTCTGCCCTCCTTGCGAGTAATATGTCTAACGCAAGATTATTTTGCAAAACTATTGATCTCACAGCAACCAATATGTGCCCATTAATAACATAGCTCCTGCAGTGTCAGTAGATAGCTTATATACTATAGTTGACAGCTTCCTACTCTTGCGATCATTCAAGATAATTCCCACTGATGGAATTATGGCACCCAATATTTTTCCCACTATCTCTGAGGCACCTGGTCCTCTTTCAACTCTGGCGTTTGATTTCTAAATAAACTGGTTCATTAATGCTGTCCATATGATAGGTTTTCAGAATAACTGCTCATAAGTAACGCGTTCCATACCAGCCTTTCAGCAGCTTCTAATAAGCTTTTTTCCCCACAAAGAACATAAACACCAGGTATGGCAGGCTCATGTCCATTTTACATAAAGGTCCATGTACTTTTCAAAACATAAACGTGTCTACATTCACTAGCTCCTACAAAATGGTATCTGTCTTTGAATTCAGTCTATATACACATATTTTTCCTACATGTTGCCGATCTGAAGAGAAGAATCCTTGATTCTCAAACACTGAATGTGTTGCATCTTTTCCCCAATTCTGTAAAACAACTCTCTTTTCTGTTTTAACTTTTATTGCCCTGCAGCCACCAATTTGTCCAATGAGCTCTTTTTCTACTGAGCTAAGTAAGCAGGTCAAATTACTCTTGTGTGCTTTTGCTGTTCTGTTCCAAATGTCAAGGTAGGGTCAAAGAGTCCTCCCACATTGTCAATGTTTTTCGCTTTAGCAATACTACTCAGGTGCTTCAAGAGTTTCTATTATTTAAAAAAAATCTAAAGTTCCAACTAAAAGATCAAATGTCTCTCATAATAAACCATTGGGTAATCAGCACTTCCAGCAAATAGTGACATCAGGCAGCAGTGAGATTTAAAAGTTCAGTTCTAAGCAATTTCAAGCTCCAAAATGTTCAGTTGTATTCTAATTGTTAACACAAAAGGCAACAAACTCCTTCTTCCAGTCATCAGTTGTGAAATAAGTTCATTCGGAAGTGGAGTATCTGCGACTCTGCAATCTTTTTTCTCTTTGACCTCCTTGTCACATGAACTTCAGTTTCACTGTCACTTTTCTCTGATTCTTCAGTTATTTCAGCAATATTAGAAGACACTTTTATCACTGATTCTGGGCTTTTTTCAGACCACTGATCTCCAGTAACAACTGTTTTCTAGTGCACAACTGGGGTTTCAATGTTTTCTGAGTTAGCAGAAGTAGCCTGACTCTGTCTCGACCCTTCTGTACCTTTAACTGCTGTTGACATGCAAAGATTTTCACCAGAATGTGCATGCTCTGCATTAGCCACTTGTCCAGTCCCCACAGCTTAGCTAACCTGGACCCTTTCACTGTAAGCGACCCTTTGGGAACAGACGCTGTTTCACCAAGAGGACCTGGAACTTTGTGTGTGGCTTGCATGATTCCAGTTCACAAGACCAGCACACCTCGCAGCTGTCGTCATTACTAGAAAAACCTAGTATGGGCCTTTCCAACGCGGCTCCAAGCATGACATGCTTTTTCACTAGACGCATGTGCCAGGAGTCAGGTTGTGACAAAGTTCTTGTTGTGGTTGCGCAGTTGTTTCTCCAACCTGGCTAGACAAAAGATTAACCACATCAGCTAGTCCTTTGCAATAATCCCGAACCAAGTCATCTGTAATGTTCACAAGAGCATGTGCAGGCACTGCTGGCAAGCTCATAGCTCACCCATGAATGAGTTCATGCAGATACACGCCTGTCTTTCAGCTGAGTGTGCTGCAAATGCTCATCAGGACAAGAGGCAATGCACCTGAACATTTCAGTGTTGTAGACACACATACGTTCGCCAGTTGACACTTCAGTGTTCCATTTATCTGCTCTACCATACCTGAAGCTTCTGGTCTGTAACTGCAGTGCAATCTTTGCTCAAATTGTCATGCCACACACAACAATTTAAGGATCTCACTATTGAAATGAGTTCCTCTCTCTGATCACAGAGAAGTCAGAAATCTGAATCGAGGTATCAACTTCCTCAACAGCAGTTTTACAACTGTGAGGCTATCATTTCTTCTAGTTGGGTAAGCCTCGACCCAATGGTTGAACAAACACACCACCACCAACTCATATCTCAATCTCTTACACACTGGCAAGTCAATGAAATCAAGCTGCATTCCGTTGAATGGTCCTCCTGATCTGCCTATATGAGTGTAACAACTGTGTGTCTCCCCTTCATCCATCTGCTGACACGTTACACAGCTGTGACACACTGCTACTGCAGCCAATCTGATTCTAGGGTTGTGCCATGTTTGTCTGGATATTCTAATTGTTGCATGTCTACCAATGTGAGCCCGCTCATGGTAGTATCTTCCCACCAGGTACAATAAGCTATTTGGCAACACAGCTTTACCATCACTCTCAACCCAAACATCATCCACATTCCTCTGGACACATACTGCTCTAATCCAACCCTGCTTCTCTTCTGTCACTTCATCCTGCAATTTTGTGACTTCTTCCCGAGGTTCAGTAGCTGTCTTGAAGAATTTTTGACTTGTTCAGTTCCTCATTAAAGGAAGTGCACCGCAAGGCACGATACCTCACAACTTTATCAGCATAGCTATTTCCCACGGATATGTAATCATTTGACTTCTGGTGAGCCGCACATTTTACAACTGCAATTTTCACAGGTGATGCTCTCAACAATTGGTAAACGTTGTCACTGTTTTGTAGTGGTAATCCAGAGAAGGTCATGAAGCCTCTTTGGTACCACAATTGTCCAAAGTCATAAATGACACCAAACCCATATTGGCCTTATTGCCATTGAAAATGGTCACTCTGAGCTGTTCAGAATACAGCATTCTCTAGAAAGAGCAACCAATTCAACTACTCGGGTAGCAAAGACTTCTCAAAGCCAAAAGGCTTCCACCACACCCAAGACTGTGCAAACTACATAACCAGCTCTCAGGGCACCTTCAGAATCTCTTAAACAGGAGTCATAAATGAAAAGCACATAATCATTTTCAATCAACGGCATCTTGAATATCAAGTCTTGGTTTAGTGCACAGTTCAGTCACATCAAGACATTCATGCTCAACCTCATCCTAGTGGATATCTGCGTTTTCAACAGAATCTGGCAAAAAAGTTGCAACATTCAAAACATTACATCAATTAATGTTGATTTTAGGAAACCAAAGGATTATTTAGTCATAGCAAGTCAAACGAGCACCTATCAGGACCTGAGCCTTGGTAAGAGTAAGCAAAATCTCCACTGAATGGGGGAGAAAAAATGTTCAGTGGGTGGCCCATAACAATGCCTTGGCACTGCTGGATGCTGACGCTCAATGTAGCCAAGTCTCTTAAACAGTCAGGCAACGTAGCAGCTACGTGATCAAGTGTGGCTGAAAAATATGCCACAGGCTTGTTGGCACTTCCATGTTACTGTGTCAAAATGGAGAGAGCACATCTATGCCACTCACAGCAAAACAAAGAAAAACATTTGTTTTAATCAGGCATTCTCAGAGCTGGGGCTCAGCACAAGGTTCTCTCAGCTCATTGAAGGCTTTCATGCATTCATGATCAAATGGAACTGGATCAGACATATTCTTGTGTGTCAATATCTGTAAGGGTTTAGCCAAAAAGCAAAACATCTGAATCTATTGGAGACAGCAGCCAAACATTCCTAGGAACATTCTGACTTCCCTGTGAGTAACTGGGAGATTCATTTGCATGATTTCTGAAATTCTCTCTTGGTAAATTTTTCTTGTACCTTTCTCTATGTGGTGACCTAAGCATTGGACTTCCTTTTTACAGTACTGCAACTACACTGTGGATTTTCTTTTCAATGATTCAAGAGAGCTATAGTATCTCTTCTGCATGTCTCGAGTATTTGACTCAACCAAAAGGTTGTTGTGAACTGCACCAAGATTTAATGATAGGGTATTTTAAGGGACTTTAAGTTCTTCTTCAAAATATGATTAAGGAGTTATGAAAATTACGTATACCCCTGAGAAGTACGACACCCTGTTAAAATAGGACTGCCTAATTTAAAGGCAAAAAGGAACTGGCATTCCTCTTGCAGGGGAATAGAGAAGAACGGCTGACACAAATCAATGATGATAAACCATTCTGCTTCACATGGGATCTGAAATGAAATCACTGCTGGTTTTGGTACCACAGGTCAACATGAAATGACAATTGTGTTCCCTTTTCTCAAATCCTGAACTATCTGGAATTTTCCATTGGGCTTCTGCAATTCTAAAATAGGGGAATTACAAGGGGTTCCATGAAAATTCCTTCAGAACACCTTGCTCAATCTGACTCTCAATCAAGGGTATTATTCCTGCAACTATCTTGGGTGTCATGTTTTAAGATGGTGTCCTCGGATACCCAGCGTTTGGCTTCACTGTTATTTTGACTGTCTCAACTCCTTTTATGAGAACAATGTCCTTTCCTGAAAAATGCCAAACCTCAGGAATGACTGTTTCTCATGATTCTTCTGGCAAATCATTGTGTGTCATCACTGAATATAGTTAGTATTCACTGTATTTATATTCCTTTTAGTGTGCAGCTAAAGTAACAGTTTAATTTACACAACAGATCACGTCCTAACAGATTTACTGGTCTTGAATCGCAAACCACAAATTGGTGCTTGTTTTCAAATGAAGCTATTTGTACCAGAACATGTTCCAACATAGGATTTGTCAATTGCTTGTTTACTACCCCTATGACCTGAATTCTTCTTCCTGATAGGGAAAGTCTGGCACTTCTGCTGTTCTCACAGTGGAACATGTAGCTTTAGTGTTGACCAAGAATGACAAGGAGTGTCCCATATCATTGGCATTTACATAGGAGCCATGCTGATCTACTTCTTAGAATGCAGCTAACATGCAATCTTCATCATCAGAACTATCATTGTGGAATGTTTTTAAGAATTCCTCATCATTTAACTCTATTCACTTTTGCATTTCCCATTTGATTTGTGTTTACTTTTGCCATCTAGTTTATGTTCTGCTGAGGAACAATCAGCTGCTGCTTGTGGTATATGCATCTGTTGTACTGGTAACATTTGTACATGCAGAATTTGGGGTCTTTGGACTTTATGAATTTGAAGCTGATTGTTACCTTGTGTCTGAGCAAATCCAGCATTCTGTACCAAATTATCCATATTATAGGGACATTCCCTCCGCCGCCAATGACTATAATTTCGGCAAGCATGACACGGACTAATTTTCTTCAATGAGTGAACATCAACCAAATTTACACTCTGATTTACATGAACACCATGTCCTCTACCTCTAAACTGAACCACATTGTTAACCTGCTGTTGCACTCCTTGCATTCCACTTGTATTCACCATCATCGGTGGATTCTGACTTCCGTTACTCACAGTCTCCAATTCCATCACCATCAACGTCTCTCTCAGTTTTTTCTGCTTCATTTCAATTTTATTGCTATGGTACCTTGCATACTGCAGGATCCCATCAGTGGTCTTGTTCTGCCAAAAAAATAAATGCTGCTAAATCATTCCACTAATGTCTGGCTTCAGTCCTTGTGCAAATCTAAAAACAAAATGACCCATACCTTTGTTTTCAATATTTTCAGTACCACTATGCTGTTTGAAAGCTTACAACAATCTCTCATAATATACATGAAATGTCTCTCTAGTTTCCTGTGCTGTCCTGTCAATTTTCTGCCAACCAGTATATTTTTCTATCAGGACTTTGTTCTTCAAGAATTCAATTACCTTGTAATACTACATTTTCATAATCTCTTCAGATGGTGCACCTGCTACTGGATCTCTTGGAGGTTCAGCCTCCGGCCAATCAACATTTCTTTTGCACTCATTCCACAAATCAACTGGAACAACAATATCAAACAATATGTTAAAATCTTCCCACAGGCATTTTTTGAAAGTTTCACAACCTTGTCTGTCTGTACCACTTCACTGTTTCCTCTCTCAATCTTGGGTTATCATTTGGGAATGACAGTATATCACTCTCACTCCAAGGTACATGCTCATAGCCTCCATCTGGAATTTCTCTCATAGGTATCATTTTCACAATGTCCTCACCCTTATTGGCTCCTGCCTGAGACAAATTCTGCTTTGCTTTCTTCTGATCTCTTCTCTTTGCCTTCTCATTTATCTAAAGCATCCCATGTTTGAATGTATGTAATCAATTCCTTAATGTGAATTCTCACTCCAGGTGATCTCATGTTAAGAATATCTTTGTTACTGAACTCTAATATGTAACTTCTCTATAAGGGTTTAGATAGTTCTAAATCCTCTTAATATTTTTCAGCCATTTCTGCTAACTTCATTCTAGGTCAGTCCTGCACATTGAATAACATCTTTACACATTAATCAAAATTAATCTTCTGTGTATGTTTGTAATAGCTCCATCTCTATCACTCCCATAATCAATTCATATAATACTAATTTCAATCTGCACACATTCACTGTTCTGTCTCTCTCTGGTGTCTCTTCTGATCTAACGTTACCATTTTTTGCAGCTGTTGCTCCTTGTGGGTCAGATTGTTTAACCAATCTGTTAACTGTTGTGCTGAAAAACCTTGCAAACTAATATTATTTATCTGTGGCACATGTGGGGGGTCCTTCAATGTTCACTCGTAATCTGATCTGGTGTGGTCATGTGAGGAAGTGGAGGTTCCCTGAGGAAACCTCACATCAAGAACTGTTCCTACTTGATTTGACATCTGGCAAGGTACTGCAATTTGTGTAGGGGTCAATGTTGGGACAAAATAAACTATTTTCTCCATCTCTGAATTGTTTGAATATACTGACCTCTGTGTACCAATTGGTGACACACCAGCAGATGGTGTTTCAGTAAATGCTGAATCATTCATTGACTGGACATTACTTCCAGGGTTGCCTGAAGCATACACGGGCACAACTGAACCCATAGTCATGGGAACTGTTAGTGCATCAGGACCCATCAAGATTGTCTGACTCTGTGGAATTGTCATTCCAGTACTTTGAGCTGTTAAAGCAATACTGAAATCCTGTCCTGATTGATTCATGGTACCATTTGACATTGTCTGCAATGGTGTATACATAGGCATAGGCTGATTCTGATTACAGTTCTGCAAAGGTGTAGTCACATTAGGTGCCTGAGCCATTGGATTCATATTAGGACTTGGTATACATGGTTCACAACTGGACTTGTAAGTATGACAGTATTGACAGTCAGAACTGGTGGATAAATCATGGGCACTTGTGTTTGCAGGTGTACCTAAAACTGCTGAATTGGGATCTGTGCAACTGGAGCAGTTGGCACATTTGGAACTATATTCTGTAATGCTTCCTCAACTGAATGACAGAGTGGGGGACGACTCATCAGAAGCTGATTTTATGAAGTCATCTTCTGATTCACTCTCATACATAACTATCTTTTTACCCTGGTCTTCTTCTGTCAGTTTCTTTTTTGTCTTAGATTTTATACTCTCATCACCGTCTTCTGTAATGGCTGGAAACATTCCCACTCTATCTAATATCTCTGCTTTCCACCTTTTCTGTTCTGCATCCCATCTAGCTTCCGCTAATGTCTTAACTACTTTCTGCATTCTGTTCTCAAATTTTGTCATTTTTTTCTGTCTTGCAACAAGTTCCCAAATAGCAATGGCTTAAAATACTGCAGGTCTTGGAGGAGGCTTTAATTTGCTCATTACTCTCCTGAACTTTTCTAAAATTATCAGATTAAGGGGCATATTTATACTCCGTTTGCGCCGATTGTGCGTCAAAAAATTTGACGCACAATCAGCGCAAACGTTGCCCCATATTTAAACTCTGACGCCCAAGCCTGCGGATGACAAAATTCTGCCGTGTGCGTCATTTCTTGGATGCCGCAACCCGCCCTGCGTTAATGATATGCAGGGTAGGCGTTACCGTCCCAAAAACGACGCAAACGGCCGTGCGTCGTATTTATGCTTCCGGGCAAAAATGACTCTCGGCCGGGAGGCGGAGTAAAAAAATGACACACAGCCCGATTTGTGTCAAAATTTAACGCCTGGGTCAGGGCAGGCGTTAAAATGGGGCAAACACACCTGTATTTAATCAGAACACACAGAACAAACAGCAGAGCAGCAGAGCAGCAGAGCAGCAACAGGGAGACATGGAGGTGATTTTTATCCAGCGTGCACGTAGACGCAGAGCCCAGCAGCAACAACAGCAGCTACAACAACACCAGCAGGGACCCCAAAGGCAGCGCAGAAGGCAGGAGAGAATATTCCGCCAAAGAACAACCCTGCATGGCCTCAGGGAACACAGCATCATACAGAGGTACCGGTTGAACTGGCAGGCCATTCAGCAGCTGCTGCACAACATTGAACCGCAGTTGGCCCCCACTTTAATGACACCCCGCACCATCCCAATAGAAACAAAGCTGCTTGCCGGACTTCACCTGCTGGCAAGTGGCTCATTTCAAACAACTGGTGCCCTGGTTGGCAGAATATCACAACCATCATTCTCCGCATTTCTGCCAAAAGTACTGGATGCCATCATTCGCCTGACACCCCTCCACATCTGCTTCCCTAACACACTGCAGAAGCAGCAATCAGTGGCTTCCCACACGTCCTTGGTGCAATCGACTGCACACACGTACGCCTTGTGCCACCTGCTGCAACAGAACACCACTACCACAACAGGAAGCACACACATTCAATCAACGTGCAGGCCATAGTCGATCACCAGGGATTGATCAGCAACATCATGGCTAAATATCCTGGGAGTGTACATGACTCATTCATCTTCCGTCACAGCACCATCAACCAACACTTCCAGGATGGACGGTATGGCAATGGACTACTTGTTGGTAAGTGCAGAAACCTACTTATATGCACACTGCACAGCAACCCTCTAGGACACACAACACATACACCACAACAGCAACATCTAGACAGGAACACACTGAGTTCCTTACATCACTAGCCATGTTTCTTAAGTCACCATTGAACCTGTCACACATTGGAATTTACTGTACAGCCTAGTGTGAAGACATTAATGAGTGTGGTTGCCTAAATGTCACCTTGCAAATTGTAAGTGTCACAATGACCTGTACATTAATACATTGCATAAGTTTCAATGCATGGGATGTACAGGGTACTTTGATATGAACGTGTTAACAACACTTCCAAATTTAAATGTGCATGGAACTATCATCTCACCCTCAGTGAAGACACACGGGCACCTGTATCACAAGTCACAATGCTAGGGAGGGCACACTGTACTGTAAATCCCAAAACATACTGATGACAAACGGTTAGCAGACAAACACTCGTTCAGCCAAGGAAACAACACAATGCAGATGGTATAGCCTACAAGTATAGGATGTAACATTAGTACACAAAAGAGTCACAGACAACACAAGACAACTACTGCCATTAAAGGTATTTTCAATAGTGCCAGCTACATCTACATGATCCCATTCTGTGTTTTTCTTTCAGCTGATCAGGGGTATGGCATCCAGCCATGGCTAATGACACCATTTGGGAACCCAAGTACTGCTGCAGAGCGGGCATACAACGACGCCCATAAGAGGACACGCAGCATTGTTGAGCGCACCTTTGGGATCCTCAAGTCAAGGTTCCGCTGCCTTGACATCACTGGCGGTAGCCTACTATGTTCCCATGAGATGGTCTGTAGGATCATACTCACATGTGCAATATTGCACAACATTTGTGTAAAAAGGAACATTCCCCTCCTCGAACCAGACCCATACATGCCTGAAGACAAAGAAGAGGAGGATGCTGGCCTGCAACAGGAGGGGGAACAACCAAACACGGCTGCTGGAGTGCGTAGGCGCCAACAGATTGTAAATAATTTATTTTCATAATTATCACCATCACCACTTAATGCACTATTGGAAATAAACACTGATAACAAACACCACAATTTGGTTTGGCATATTCATTTCTGCCCACCTTTAGCTTGAAATATCTGAAGAAGAATGTCGTCTCATTGAGCAAGAATGATATAACACTCATGACACAAAAAAATACACCACAAATGTAATGGCCACCATACACTGGTCAAATACACACACAATGTAAATGAAAGACATCCTGTACAGTTCACCTTTGAAGGGCAATAGCTGAGGACCACACATATGACTCACATACATGTAGTAATCATGGATCATCGCAGCAGATGGCACACAACTAAAACACCATCACTTAACTAGGGGAAAACAGCCCTCATACATCAGGCAGTTCACATGCTAATGCTTCAGGAACAGGAATGTAGTACTAGACTCTTGCCAACAGTAATTCCAACTACTTACTATCATTGCAATGACTATCTGTCACTAGAGTTACACATAAGCAGAACTTACACAGCACAAGTGCTACACCTATGACAAGCATCCAGCACATCACATCCCATCTACATGTCAGCCCTTTTCTAAAAACATTACACACACTTGCAGCTGCTCACACCCCACCTGTCTGAAGAGGTCCCTGGAATACCGATTTGGGTACACTGAGATTCCCTCATCTACACACACACACTCACAAGAGTCATCCAGTGTGCCACACCCTTTCCTATGCCTACCATTGTCATACTACCATCTCACTGCATGGAACTCAGCTCATATAATACACTGGCTTGGAGTTTATAAGGCCTGGTATCACCTGTAGATTGATTCTTCTGTGAAAGGTACTGTAGGCAATTTATCAGCAAATCTCATCTGACAGGACTAGTGAGACACAGATGGAGGCCACACCAGTGATCCCTTCCATGCACACCACCCAAATGTACATGCCATGTCCCTGCTGATGCCTCCCACTGCATACATGTTTGAATTTGAGCTATTACATCATAAAGCTTTGACACTAATGTTGCCGTAGAAAACTTTATCAGGGTTCATGTGTCACCTTCAAAACAACACAGGACATACACAGTGTGACATCTCAACTGTCTACTGCTCCCTCTGACCAGTCCGAGTCAGAACACGTGATCATGTAATTACTGAAAGAACTTGCTCCTGATTGACCCAGCATCCTGTCAGCCTGACTGGCACCTGTCCGTGGGTCACTCTACAGATACCTGGGGTCCACCTATGGACCACACGTGCTGTCCAAAACCTCTTGTACCTCAGACACTTATTTGTAATTAGCCTCATCAATGTATACTCAAATACATAGTATTGCATCATCTGACTGTTATTTGCATCCGAGTTGTGACAGTGCCCTTGAATAGCCAAATCTTGGCCCTTCTGTTGTCTGGCCCTCATTAATGCCTAAACTACAAAGTGTGACAGTGGACCAGGAACATAGTGTACGATGGTGTAAATGGCCTCCATCAAAGCCAGCAACCTCAGATAATGTCCATGAAAAGGTAACACATATGAGGACCCTGACTGTTCAAAAGCTGAGTAACATTTTTCAAATTATAAAAACGAGTTGTGTGTTGAATACCAGCCATTTACTTCTGCACAGAGGCTATGATGTTTCCTGATACATTACCATCCACAGAGGCCAACTGGAGTAGAAATGTTGCAATGACACATGCCGGATCCAGACACCTGAGACTTTCTCTCACTCAGCACACCAAGGTTGCCCAGTTGAAAGTCTCATTACACGTTTTCAGTGACAGGGTGGGATCATCCATGTGTAGGTGACCATGTCCTCAATGGCTTCTCTCAAATTTTGCTACAAACAATACCCAATTGAAACAAGATTAGCTGCCACTAACTCATGAGGAGACCTGGAAGTTACAGTGACAACATACACCCTGACAGTTGATACTGGATCAATATTGGACCACACACATAAACATGTACCATCCAATCAACAAAATATTTGCAAGCAGCCGATCACAGTAGTATCCCAGTTGTAACCTAGCAGAAAGAATGAAACATGCCACTAAACCAGGTAATGCATAAAGGGCCACATACATCAACAACCTATTTGCCATCAGGACATGAAGAACGTTGAAATTTACCAAAAAATATCAATGCAAAATGGTATGTCAGATTTCTCCAAAGAATCAATAGGGCAAACGTCAAATGGGCAAATGGGATTACAGAATGGCAAACAGTGAATCATACCCTATTTGCTTCCATGAGCCTGCTGCTGCAGGTTTAGCATTACTGAATTTGGGAAAACCTTGGATAAATTTGCAAGTCTGGAAGAGCAAACCCTAGGGTGCTGGGGGCCTAAGTCCACCTCTACTGCCCCCCAAATAGACATTATGTATGCACATGTGAAGCACAGACATGCATAAGGCGCATGTGTGGCCTACATGTCAAAAGTAAAACACATTTAAGATACATTAACTCGTAATTAGGACATGGTTACCCCCTTAAAAAGTGTAGGTGACAATTGCACTACCTATTTGGCCTTTATATAATTTTGATTACCGTGATAAATGTGGACACATTTTTGCTAAGGAATACATCCTGGTATCCCATTCATATTTTGAAATTAGCCATCAGCAATTACCCACATATGTGTACAATTATGATTAATATCCATTCTGACCAATCATTACTATTGCACTGTGAATACCTTCTATACATCCTATAAGGGACATTTGCCATAGCGAACCCCAAATGTGTATCACTTAGCACCGTTTGGTCATGACAAAATTCTTTTCACAATTTGACAAATGAAAGACATATTTGTCATAAAGTGTCATATTTCCACGCATACAGCTTGTGCGTCATAATTTTTGACGCACAGGAGTGCAGATAATGCTGAGTCAAAAAAACATCTTAAAAATAGATATAATACTATCCAGCATTACATGCCCACCATTTTTTTCCATAATGCGTAATATTTCCACGCATACAGCTTGTGCGTCATAATTTTTGACGCACAGGAGTGCAGATAATGCAGAGTCAAAATAATTTTTCATATTTAGATATCATAATTGCCAGCGGCTTAATTTTCAACTCTAGAACTGTAAAATAAGCCTCAAACAAATATAATGGACCAATGATGAATTTTTTTTTGACTCTACATTATGTGCACTCCTATGCGTCAAAAAATATGACACACAAGCTGTATGCGTGAAAAAATTACGCATATTGGAAAAAAGGCGGCCATTTTATGCAGGATGTGATGTAATAGGATATCCTGTTTACAGAATCTGTACAGTGGGTGCACTTTCAATTTCACTTTGCAGTCTCAGATTATTCTAGACTGTGTGGCTGTGTGGAAAGTGTTGTCCTGTGTATTAGTGCTTTTGTGTCCAGTGTACCTTCTCAATTGTGCTTTTGTCATCATTGTCTTGTTGTTGAATACTGTCTGAGTCTGTGTTGTATTATTGTGTCAAGTCCAGTGTTTCATGTATTGTCTGTGGGAGTCTGTTGTGGGTACTGTAATATAGGGGTTAGTTGGGCTCTTCTTCTTAAGTTTTCTTTGATTTTCACCACTCTACCTTTCCCCATTTCCCCCTTTTCCTTTTTCTCCTTTGTCAGTGCTGACATGTCTGGTAGGCCACGGTTTGCCAGGATGAGTGAGGAGGAATTGGGTGGATTTATATGGCTTGTTTGCCATTTCCTCCCACTCATGCTGGAGGCTGGGGGTAGGGTGATACAGGGGTATCACACGGAGGCCCGTAAAGTCCGGTGGGGGAAGGTGCGCCATCACTTGGTCCGTGTATATGGTAGCCTAAGGAATGAACATCAACTGAAGCACCGCTGGGCTGATCTGATATCCAGGGAGCAAGATCTGCTGGACCACCTGGGAATCAGGATTGGTGGCCATGTTGGTGAGTACACATCAATTACATGTGCACAATTTAAAGCTGTGTGGCGACATGTGATGATTGTTACCCAATCTGCCAGATAAGTAGCTGACTGTGTGTAATGCTAGGGAAACCTACTGGGTAATTGTTGCACAATGTGAAGGAAGAGAAATGCTAGCAGTCAGGTAGCTCATGTTTTCGACACATACCGGTTGCCTGTAGCAGTATGTAATGTAGTGCTGCCTTTGTGTCAGACTAGCAACACGTTAATGACTCAATTAGAAGTCTACAGGTCACAATAGCCAGTGAAAAATGGATGTTGAAACATCATACCTACATATGTAGACGCCATAGCTAGACTGACATTTGTAAACCCAATATGATGCTATAAATGAGTGCTGCCTTCACGTCAATTGAAGTTAGCAATGTTGTCCACACATATGTCACATGTGTGTCTGGTTGGTGTGTAGGGAAAATGACCACATAGGCTGTTTGAGTTAGAGAGGTCATGCAGTCCTCAAGTGACCAGCTTTTGGATGTCTCTCTTGGATGTACATGATGAGATGAATGCACCCCTATATTGTTGGGGCATACTAATGGAGGTGCATCTTTGACACCACATGACTGTCCAGGCCACTGCATGTGTGTAGTAGGGTGTGTAACTGTAGCAGGACACTCATCCAATGTAAATGTTGCTCAAGAATAATTCCATGCAGTATGAGCATGTGTGAAAGTGTTTCATTACTCATGTCATATTCTCACATTGTCTTTGTAATTGCAATTGTTTGTCAGTGCACGGATTCTGAGTATATTCTTCCTTCCATGCTTTACAGGTGGACCTGCACCGTACACTGTGGGAGAGGTGGCTCATTTTGCGGACCCCGACACCTACAGTGAGTGTTGCATGTGTGCTATTTTTAATGTTTGCTGGTGATGCATGATGGACTACTGTGTGTTCAACAGAATTCAAGGTTTGATGCACTGCCCATTCATTAGTATTGTTCCATTAGTGGGATTTCAATTATCACTTCATTTTGAGTAGACCTATGCTTATCCATTTCTCAGATTTTGGGTCTGTAGGCCATTCCAGTAGGGCCCGCTATGGGGAATGGGGTGAGTCATGTGGAATACACTGGTTAATATAAGAGTTGCTCTGGGACTTGTCTCGGACTGAGTCTGCATTTCAGACTGACATTCTCCCAGATAGCTTCTGCAAAAGGCTTGTCTGAAATATGCTGTTTCCCTAGTTAACGATGGACTGAGTACACTGTAGGTTGGATTTTCCGGGGGCATGTACTTCCACAAGTTGAACTAGAAGTGTGTGGGACTAGAGTGCATTGGCCTAGGTGTACATTCTACTCATGATCATGGGTGTTCTTGCTCCTCTGTGTGTGTAGTAAAATATGCCTCACTGGTAGTATGTGATGTTGGCCTAAGTCAGTACATTTTGACATGTGTGGACCTTGGATAGGACAAGGTTTAGCTGACTCCAATTTGTTGGTAGGCCTTCACTGGTGTTGTGTGTGTGGAGGCAAAAACTTGTTGAGCTTTCTAGACACTCCTGGGTGTGCATTGATTATGGGATTGTTGGTTGTTCTTCCCACCCCACCCTCAAAGACTGCCATGTGTTTGGGAATAGGGTACCTAGGACTGTAGCAACCAGTATGTTACACATACTTGTGACCATTTGCAACTTTGTTTTGAACCTAGTGTACACACTCGGTTATGGCACATGAGTTCTATACTAGCAAAAACAATTACAAATGGCAGATATTGAGGGTTGTGATTGTTATCACATAGACTGACATATGTAGTCAAGGCAATAGGCGGAGGAGGTGCAGCCATAATGTCAGCTGCATTACCAATTATTTTGCTGAGAAGTTTAGGCTGATGTCACCCATCATGTATAGACATCTATATGCTAGGTGTGAGATGCCCTTTTGTATGCAGGCTTCCCATGTACTTCCTCTGAGACTTTCAATGATCTATGTGGTGAAATTAGCTGTTACAACTACAGTAAAAGTAATTTCCAATTGACCCATTGTGCTATTCCACCAATGCATTTCCTATGGTAAATAGTTGCCCTTTCTCTTCACAGCTGCAAACATGAGTGCCGCACAGAGGCATGATTTTGAAAGGCGGGCAATGAGATACGGGCACATCCTGCAGGTGCAGTCGGGGTTCCGATGGATGGCCCGAAAATACCAGGCGGATCGGGCCTCCGGAGCATGGTGGGCCTCACCACAGGGTGGCCCAACATTGCCCACTACAGGCACCACCACCACATCCACCAGTTCTCCCCAAGTGGCCCCAGCAATGGCGGGGACAGTTGTCCCTGCCTCTGCAGCACGACCTGGACCCAGCAATTTCAGAGCTGCAGGACAGTCCAGTGGGCTACAAACAACTCCCACACCGAGCACCTCTGCCAGCACACAGACAGCAGCAGCACCTCCAATTGACCCTGCGGCAATCCAGGCTTTAGACCGGAAAATGGACAAGTTCATTCGGAAGGTGGACAAGCTGAGCCAGGATGTGGCGTACATTAAGAAGCGGGTCAGGTCCATCAGGCGGACCCTACGGAGGGCCAACCTCTAGGACTTATTTGGTTCATTTAAATGTATCCCTCCCCTCTCTCCTCTTTCCTTTTTATCATGATAGGTGGGTTTTGGGGATTAGTGTTAGGTTAGTATAGGTTGTTAGCTTAGTTAGTGTTAGGGAGGAGGGTGGAAGGTCCTTATTCTTTCTAGTTTTCATTTTTGAGTGTGTGGGTGGGTGGGGGTCAATGTTGGGATTCCTGTCTGTTTATAAAAAAAATTAAAATAAATAAATAAAAATTTATTAAAAAAATATATGATTATTTAGGATAGTATAGCATGTGTGTAGGTTAGTATGTGTTGTCCTTCATGTGTCCTGTCTCATAATGGTGGGTGGGGGGTTGATGTTTAGATCGATTCGTTATATGTGTAGGGTAAGTTTAGATTAGGTTAGTTAGGGACAGTTGTGGGTAAGGAGTAGTCAGGTTAGATTAGTGTAGGTATGACTTTTCCCTTAGTTGCCTCTGGTGTGAATACATATGAATAAATATATAGTTAACCCTTTGCATTATGTGTTAACTGCTACTTGATCATGGCCTTGACGTCAGTGTAGGTGATTGTTTTTCTATGACATATGTGTCCTATGCTACACACCGAAGAAAATAGAGGTTTAAAATGGCAGCTACCCGTGTGCTAACTTGGTAAGTATCCACCATTTGATAGAACCACCATTTGTAGTTTACATGGATCACCAAGGAATTGTGTTGATGAGTATGTTTTCTACATCACAAAGTGTGCTTCCAGACTTGGTATTGTGGGTAATTTATTAGGTCGGACTGCAGTGTGATGTTCAGGGACATCTTTGTAGATGAGGTGTAGTTAACACTCTTGTCTTGTTGTCTTCATTGCTGACATAGATCATGTGTGCAAAAATTCAGCATTACTTCCCTTCATGGAAGTATACTCAGAAAGGGTGATTGATGCTATGTTTAGTTGTGTTTGCTTAGATTATACAGCATAATTTCATGTTTTAGTATTGCATGGTGCCCACATTTATCTGCCACCATTAGTTGACTTTGATTGCTATGGATGGAGCATTATTCTGTCCAACACAGCATGATTGTGTGTGGTTTCTCCCTTCATCAGTTATTCTCCTCAGGATGGTCAGGCTATGATGCAATCCTGGCCACTGCACAGATGTCTCAAACTACATGATGTCAGTACAGTTGTATTGACAAGCTACATGGTTGTCACACAGGCACTTTAGAGTTATCTACTGCACAGTTGATATGTCAAATAACACAGATACATATTAGTTGGGCAAGTGCTATTTATTGATAGGTGCTGTAGTGCAAAATGTACATTGTCCATGTTTGCTGAGTCCGTTCTAGTGCATTCTTACATGGTGATCCTACAGAAGGGGTGTGGATGATGCTTCTGACATGCTGGGTTGATGTTACAGACAGTGCAGAGGGACAGGATTTGCCGATTAGTAGGAGAGAGACATTCACTGGCAATGCTGACAAGTCATACAGTGGTTAGCAGAACAGTCATTGAGTATAGTTGTGCTGAGACTAGCAATTGACAAAACGTAGGACCTTGGTCAAAGTAGGCCATGGTGCAGGGACTAGTGCTTCCGGGTACTCTTCCGTGTGAATGTGATCTGTTCCATGTCTTCTTCTTCTGATGTGTGTGTTGCCTGCTTTGTCCTTGTTGTTGTTGGTTGTGAAGGGGCAACACACACCTCAGTGTTAGAAGACGTGGAGTAAGACATCCCGGTGGCTGCTCCCTGTGAAGTTCTTAAGGGCAGTACTGCAGCAAGGAGGGCCTGCTGGTTTTTGAGAATAGCAGCTACATCATGATGGTAGGCAGCCAGGTCGGCCCTGAGGGAGTCATGATTGCATTCGTGCATGCAGTGGAATGTTTGGGGTGCGAGGTGTTGTGGCAACTCCCTTACTGCAGTGGTGAATTCCTTTATAGTTTCTTGTAGTCCTTGCAGTATGGATGTTAGGGCTTGCATAGCTGCTGCCTGATCTGCAGATGACATCATGCACGAGCGCACCCCCTCAAGGCTGGCTGCCATATTTTGCATCCCCACCCGCACCTCCTTGGCCAGCTCCCGTTGTACTCCAACTACAGTTCTTTCAAAGCTGGTGCCAGTGTCGTCAAGAGTCCTCAGCTGTATTGGAGCTGGCAGGTCTTGCAATTGGGGTGGTGGGTGGTTCTTCTGTGATGGCTGCTTGTTCTGTGCTCCTCCTTGTGACTGATGGTGGGGTCTGGAGGGTTTCAAGGACCTTTTGGTTGGTCTCCTGGGGAATGTTTATGGGCTCGTCATCCATGTCATCAGGGAAATCAGGGACAGGCATATCGGCAGGAGATCCATGTTCCTCTGCAATGAAACAGGGTACAATTAGTGTGTCTGTGTTGTGACAATTTTGACGTAACATGCCTGCCTTTTGATGAATTCACTTTGTGATCTTGTTTGGTATTGGTATCTGCTGTCCTTCATATGGGCATTGTTATAGGCCTATGGCCCACCTGTGTGTCACATGTATGATATAGAGTTATCTGACTTGTCTGCCTAATCGCCTCTAGGTGTTGCTCTGTACCAAATAGGGAATAGCCATCTTTTTGTCCTACTCGACCCTCCGTGTATATCTATTCTTATGGTGAGACCTTTCACTGGCTGTGGGTGTTGTGATTGCACTGGCAGCACACTTGCCTCTCAGGACCTGCCCCAATCCCTGATTGTTCACATTGACTTAATTGTAATTGACATGTGGCATATCCTATGCATGGCAATGTTATGATGTGATATGGATGTAGATATTGTTAATGTGTCCAGCTGATGTTGGGTAATGTGTGTTTAATTGGATTGCCCTGTTTATCGTATCAATGTCCTATATGGTCCTCTGACTGTGCAGGTGTATTTCAGTGACCAGTTGCATGTGTCCCCTCCTCAATGCTGTTGTCTGAGCAGTATGACATTTGTGATGTTGCCTTGCTAGCCAGGCACGTGAAGGACCCTGACATATGCAGCATGTGTGTGTCCTTAGTGCTGTGTGGCTCCTATTGCTGTTTACTTTGGCTGATGTATGTGACAACTATGGGCATTGACATATGAGTGTACTGGGGCCTTTGTCTTGTTTCAGGAGATTGTTGCAGATGTTATCCTCACCCCCTAATTTAGGTATGTATGTTCCATGGGGAGGTTACTGCCATTGGCTACTTGAGCCTCACAGAGATCAAAGGTGTTAGTGTCAACTGTTGTCACAATTACATTGCAGTTGTTGTTTTGGCTACTGGATTACTGATAGGGCCTTAGTTGATGTAGGAGATATTTTGGCTGACGAGTGCCAGGATGTAAGTTTGACGTAGTGGCCTTCCCTCCTGTCGAGGCTTTCCGTTAGCTCCATTGTTGTCATGACAGGATGCCCCCATGGGACTGTTGTTGGTGTTGTGTAGTGTTGTGCCCCAGCTTCTGTATGTGCAGGGCATGCCCCCCTGCGGCGCCCCTTTACTCATGCCACTCCATGTATATGCTGACTTACATGCAATGTGTAGTGGTATTTCCCCTCCTGCTTACAGTCAACATTATTGCATTATAATTCCCCATGTGACTTACCCTGCATGTGCGTTGTCTCGTGGTAGTCTGCGCTGTCCTGTCCTTGAATCCCTGTGACGATCTCGTTAGGGATGACGGCTGCGACCATCTCCTCCATGTGGTCCAGGGCCTCCTGGTGTGCTGGACTCCCCCCCTCCAGTCTGCAGTGCTGCCTTCCTGTTCCTGGCCATTTTTTTCTTTGTCCTACGTTTGCAGTCATGCCAGCGTTTCTTACACTCGGTGACTGTTCTGCGTACTTCAGCCACACTGTTGATCTTGTCAACAATTTGTTGCCATATGGCCTCTCTCCTACTGATCTCCTACTGATTGGCAACTTAGAGGTGATGAACAGTTGGTGCTGGTGTTCCGTCACCTCTTTAACCAGGATTTCCTGCTCCTCTGCACTGAAGCGACACTTTCTTTTTTTTCTATATATGTCCTGGTTCCTGTATGGATCATCCTGGCTGGTTCCTGGTCTGCTGTCATCTTCCTGGGGTCTGTAGTGGCATCTGGGATCCATTTTGGCTCTCCTCTACTGAAAGGGCAGTGTTCGCGGGTATTTTTGATGCTATTGCGTCAAAACAAACGGCGCTTTCCGGGTTGAGCTGTCGTAAATCGACCCACAGTCATTTACGTCGCGTTAACGTCGTTTTCCTTTACGACTTGACGCCGCAATGTGCGTAAAAAAAAATGACTCTTACCTGTTGGTTGCTCCGCCGTGTGTCAAAGTGTAAATTTGACGCCCGCAGGGCGCATCGAAATGGCGTTAGCCGGCGGTAAAATTTTTGACGCAAAACTGCGGCGGCGCAGCTTTGCGTCAAAAAGTATAAATACGGCCCTAAATGTTCTATAACAAGGAAAAGCTAATGAACTCTCTTTCTCAGTTATTTCACACCATTGTTTAAGCCTTACGCATGCTGAAACTCCTTTAGTTTCTGACACTTCAACAGCTAGTGTTCCCTCACAATTTTTTCACCCTCTCTAACTGGAATAAACACATCTTTTATTAGTGCACTTCTTAATGCCTTGACATTTTTTGTTTTGCTCAAAGTCAATTAACTACACTGATTTCTGATCAATCCAGGAAGAAATCCAATCCCACAATCCTACTCGCAAGCTGTTCTCAACCATTAACACAATACTGTCAGCCAACACCAGTGAGGCTTCACACTAACTGACTTATACCAGAGCGGCACAAAATGAGGTCACACTCACTTCTCTCAGTGGCTGCAATCACTTCACAATTGTCTCTCACACAATTGCTCAATCACAGCTAATCCAAAATATTGCGAGCCAAAACCAACAACCTGTCTTCACACTATGGGTAGGAACTCAAACACTCCAAAAGCTGTATGGGCTACACTTCCAACTGTGGCTTTCACAATTACACAGTTAGTGAAACTTGACATGGCCATTCTCACTCAGGCTGATAGAAATCCTCCATGTGCACTCAGGATTCACTAAATGCCAACCACAACTCACTCAAGCAAAACTACTGGCTTTGTCAATGGCACCTCATGACAAGTACCTCACTGCAGACAATACATTTACCAAGTGTCTTCTACACTTGTATGTTATCTCAGGTTCTTAGGCCTTGATGGACCAATCAACAAAACCGCTGACTTTTTTTAGCACAAATCACAATCACTTTGAGTATGATGACTCCGCAAAATACTTCACAGCATCACACTTCAACGCATTCTTCAATCGAAAAGCATCACAAGCACAAATCCCTATGTATACTTAGACAACACATCACTTGTAGTCACAACTCTGGAACTGCATCACTCTCTGGAACAGACCGTGGAACAAATTACAGGGTAGGCTTTTCTTAGACTGTGCAATGATGTGAGGTCAATCCTAACTCCCTAACCCTAAATAAAAATAAGTTTCAACCTCTTATGTGACGAAGCCGTCAATCTGCGACCAGAACTGCGGACGCATTTTTCATTTTTGCAGGAATCAAATGCACAACGAGGTCAACCGACATTTGGACACAGAACAATGTGTGGTGAACCATCAGGAATTACTTCAACACTAGCCCAATAATTTAGACACCATGACCAATGTGGCCACGGAAGGAAATCTCCAGTCAGGAATATAGATGAAAGATTTATTACAAACACAAGCTCAAAGTCGTGAAGATAATGTGCAAAAGGAAGTTATAAAGATACATAATTACCAAGGGTTGCCCAAGGCCATAAAAATAAATTCAGTTTTACTAACATCAATACAACCAAGTATTTGAGAATAATGATACAAAAGGTTGATAGAAATATCTGAAACTTGGAAATCACATGATGTTCAGATTGCACAGTCATTTAGTCAATTTAAATTCAATTAAGTCAATAATCTTTGACTGGGCACAGGTAAACTCTACAGCAAACCAATTTAGGGAAATACATGTGTGGGGAAAGACACATGCGGGAAAAATACAAAAATGCAAAAATGATAAAATAATTTGGAAAAGAACATCTTGGGCTACAGGACACTAAATATGAAGAAAACACAAAATAAAAAGCAATAGCATAGTAGAGTTTCTAACCTAAAAGGCCATTTCAGGGGGACAGTGGGAAAATGGCAGAAAGGAAGATACCTCTCCAAGGGAAACAGCATTCAAGGGATCTTCATCAGCAAAGAAGCTAGTCAGCAAGGCATCTGCAAGCATCAGGAAAGTGTCTGCGTCTGACCAAGACAGGACAAGGAATGCTTCTCCTCTCATACTGCTGTCTTCTCTAAGCAAAGTTCAGTCAACCAACACTATATTAATCCACATGAAACACTCTGATTTGTCCAACGGGTGGGTCTATTTTGCGCGGAAGGGGCATCATCCAATTAGAATCGACCTCCGGACTTCAGGTTGCAACAGTTCGACAATTTGTCATGGGAAAATCTCACCTTCCATGTGACTTCAAACATTTTGAAACAAATGTATACGATTTCAGTCCATGTCCCTGTACTTTAACATTCTCAAGTCCAAATGTGTACAGTTCTTCTCCAGTTAAAAAATATACTTTTTACAAATAGGGCTTTGCTTCTCATGGGAATTAAATCTGAAAGAAGACTTCATGTGATAAAAAAATAATTCAACACTTTCACATGACTGCGAAATGCAAGCTCTGTAGGCCTTAGTTATGCTAACACAAGAAAATATAAAATGCAATTGATTTATACTTATTAGGAAAGCACATATAACCCCTTCGCTGCCAGGCCTTTTCCCCCTCCTGTGCCAAGCTTTATTTTGGCTATTTTGGGCAGTTCGCACTTAGGCCCTCATAACTTTTTGTTCACATAAGCTACCCACGCCAAATTTGCGGCCTTTTTTTTCCAACATCCCTGGGATTCTAGAGGAGGCCAAGAAATTAGCCAAAAAAAGTGAACATTTCGTTTTTTTTTTTTTTTAATGGGAAAAAGGGGCTGCAGAAGAAGGCTTGTTGTTTTTTCCCTGAAAATGGCATCAACAAAGGGTTTGCGGTGCTACAATCACCAGCTTCCCAGCTTTCAGGAACAGGTAGACTTGAGTTGGAAACCCCAATTTTTCAATACAATTTTGACATTTTACTGGGACATAACCCATTTTTACTATTTTATGTGCTTTCAGCCTCCTTCCAGTTAGTGACCAAAATGGGTGAGAAACCAATGCTGGATCCGAGGCAGCTGAACACTTCTGAAAAGTAGACAAAATGCTGAATTCAGCAAGGGGTCATTTGTGTAGATCCTACAAGTGTTTCCTACAGAAAATAACAGCTGAAATAAAAACATATTGAAATTGAGGTGAAAAAAACTGCCATTTTTCTCCACGTTTTACTCTGTAACTTTTTCCTGCAATGTCAGATTTTTTAAAGCAATATACCGTTACGTCAGCTGGACTCCTCTGGTTGCGGGGATATATAGGGCTTGTAGGTTCATCAAGAACTCTAGGTACCCAGAGCCAATAAATGAGCTGCACCTTGCAATGGGTTTTTATTCTATACAGGGTATACAGCAATTCATTTGCTGAAATATAAAAAGTGAAAAATAGGTATCAAGAAAACCTTTGTATTTCCAAAATGCCCACAAGATAAGGTGTTGAAAAGCAGTGGTTATTTGCACATCTCTGAATTCCGGGGTGACCATACTAGCATGTGAATTACAGGGCATTTCTCAAATAGATGTCTTTTTTACACACTGCCTTACATTTGGAAGGAAAAAATGTAGAGGAAGACAAGGGGCAATAACACTTGTTTTGCTATTCTGTGTTCCCCCAAGTCTCCTGATAAAAATTGTACCTCACTTGTGTGGGTAGGCTAGCGCCCACGAAAGGAAATGGCTCAAAACACAACGTGGACACATCACATTTTTTCACAGAAAACAGAGGTGTTTTTTTCAAAGTGCCTACCTGTGGATTTTGGCCTCTAGCTCAGTCGGCACCTGGTGAAACCTAGCAAACCAGCGCATTTTTTAAAACTAGACACCTAGGGGAATCCAAGATGGGGTGACTTATGGGGCTCTGACCAGGTTCTGTTACCCAGAATCCTGTGCAAACCTCAAAATGTGACCAAAAAACACTTTTTCCTCTCATTTCGGTGACAGAAAGATCTGGAATCTGAGAGGAGCCACAAATTTCCTTCCACTCAGCATTCCCCCAAGTCTCACGATAAAAATGGTACCTCACTTGTATGGGTAGGCTTAACGCCCACGAAAGGAAATGGCCCAAAACACAACGTGGACATATCACATTTTTTGACAGAAAACAGAGGTGTTTTTTACAAAGTGCCTACCAGTGGATTTTGGACTCTAGCACAGCGGGCACCTGGGGAAACCTAGCAAACCAGCGAATTTTTGAAAACTAGTCACCTAGGGCAATCCAAAATGGAGTGACTTGTGGGGCTCTCACCAGGTTCTGTTACCCAGAATCCTTGGCAAACCTCAAAATTTGACCAAAAAACACTTTTTCCTCTCATTTCGGTGACAGAAAGTTCTGCAATCTGAGAGGAGCCACAAATTTCCTTTTGCCCAGCGTTTCCCCAAGTCTCCCAATAAAAATGGTACCTCACTTGTGTGGGTAAGCCTAGCGCCCACGAAAGGAAATGGCCCAAAACACAACGTGGACACATCCCATTTTTTCACAGAAAACAGTGCCTACCTGTGGATTTTGGCCTCTAGCTCAGCCGGCACCTGGGGAAACCTAGCAAACCAGTGCATTTTTTAAAAGTAGTCACCTAGGGCAATCCAAGATGGGGTAACTTGTGGGGCTTTGACCAGGTTCTGTTACCCAGAATCCTTTGCAAACCTCAAAATTTGACCAAAAAACACTTTTTCCTCTCATTTCGGTGACAGAAATTTCTGGAATCTGAGAGGAGCCACAAATTTCCTTCCACTCAGCGTTCCCCTAAGACTCCCGATAAAAATGGTACCTCACTTGTGTGGGTAGGCCTAGCGCCCACGAAAGGAAATGACCCAAAACACAACGTGGACACATCACATTTTTTCACAGAAAACAGAGGTGTTTCTTACAAAGTGCCTGCCTGTGGATTTTGGCCTCTAGCTCAGCCGGCACCTGGGGAAACCTAGAAAACCAGCTCATTTTTTAAAACTAGACACCTAGGGCAATCCAAGATGGGGTGACTTGTGGGGCTCTGGCCAGGTTCTGTTAACCAGAATCCTTTGCAAACCTCAAAATTTGAACAAAAAAACACTTTTTCCTCTCATTTCGGTGACAGAAAGTTCTGGAATCTGAGAGGAGCCACAAATTTCCTTCCACCCAACGTTCCCCCAAGTCTCCTGATAAAAATGGTACCCCACCTGTGTGGATAGGCCAAGCGCCCACGAAACAAAATGGCCCAAAACACAATGTGGACACATCACATTTTTTCACAGAAAACAGTGCCTACCTGTGGATTTTGGCCTCTAGCTCAGCCGGAACCTGGGGAAATCTAGCAAACCAGCACATTTTTGAAAACTAGTCACCTAGGGCAATCCAAGATGGGGTGACTTGTGGGGCTCTGACCAGGTTCTGTTACCCAGAATCCTTTCAAACCTCAAAATTTGACCAAAAAAACACTTTTTCCTCTCATTTCGGTGACAGAAAGTTCTGGTATCTGAGAGGAGCCACAAATTTCCTTCCACCCAGCGTTCCCCCAAGTCTCCCGATAAAAATAGTACGTCACTTGTGTGGGTAGGCCTAGCGCCCACGAAAGGAAATGGCCCAAAACACAACGTGGACACATCACATTTTTTCACAGAAAACAGAAGTGTTTTTACAAAGTGCCTACCTGTGGATTTTGGCCTGTTGCTCAGCCGGCACCTGGGGAAACCTAGCAAACCAGCGCATTTTTGAAAACTAGTCACCTAGGGCAATCCAAGATGGGGTGATTTGTGGGGCTCTGACCAGGTTCTGTTACCTAGAATCCTTTGCAAACCTCAAAATTTAACCAAAAAAACACTTTTTCCTCTCATTTCGGTGACAAAGGTTCTGCAATCTGAGAGGAGCCACAAATTTCCTTCCACCCAGCATTACCCCAAGTCTCCTGATAAAAATGGTAACTCACTTGTGTGGGTAGGCCTAGCGCCCACGAAAGGAAATGGGCCAAAACACAACGTGGACACATCACATTTTTTCACAGAAAACCAAGGTGTTTTTTACAAAGTGCCAACCTGTGTATTTTGGCCTCTAGCTCAGCCGGCACCTGGGGAAACCTAGAAAACCAGCGCATTTTTTAAAACTAGTCACCTAGGGCAATCCAAGATGGGGTGACTTCTGAGGCTCTGACAAGGTTCTGTTACCCAGAATCCTTTGCAAACCTCAAAATGTGACCAAAAAAACACTTTTTTCTCTAATTTCGGTGACAGAAAGTTCTGGAGTCTGAGAGGAGCCACAAATTTCCTTCCACCTAGCGTACCCCCAAGTCTCCCGATAAAAATGGTACCTCACTTGTGTGGGTAGGCTTAGCGCCCACGAAAGGACATGGCCCAATACACAACGTGGACACATCACATTTTTTCACAGAAAACAGTGGCTACCTGTGGATTTTGGCCTCTAGCTCAGTCGGCACCTGGGGAAACCTAGCAAACCAGCGTATTTTTTAAAACTAGACACCTAGGGGAATCCAAGATGGGGTGACGTATGGGGCTCTGACCAGGTTCTGTTACCCAGAATCATTTGCAAACCTCAAAATGTGACCAAAAACCACTTTTTCCTCTCATTTCGGTGACAGAAAGATCTGGAATCTGAGAGGAGCCACAAATTTCTTTCCACTCAGCGTTCCCCCAAGTCTTGCGATAAAAATGGTACCTCACTTGTGTGGGTAGGCTTAACGCCCACGAAAGGAAATGGCCCAAAACACAACGTGGACATATCACATTTTTTGACAGAAAACAGAGGTGTTTTTTACAAAGTGCCTACCTGTGGATTTTGGCCTCTAGCGCAGCTGGCACCTGAGGAAACCCAGCAAACCAGTGCATTTTTTAAAGCTAGTCACCAAGGGCAATCCAAGATGGGGTGACTTGTGGGGCTCTCACTAGGTTCTGTTACCCAGAATCCTTTGCAAACCTCAAAATGTGACCAAAAAACACTTTTTCCTCTCATTTTGGTGACAGAAAGATCTGGAATCTGAGAGGAGCCACAAATTTCTTTCCATCCAGCGTTCCCCCAAGTCTCGCGATAAAAATGGTACTTCACTTGTGTGGGTAGGCTTAACGCCCACGAAAGGAAATGGCCCAAAGCACAACGTGGACATATCACATTTTTTACAGAAAACAGAGGTGTTTTTTACAAAGTGCCTACCTGTGGATTTTGGCCTCTAGCACAGCCGGCACCTGGGGAAACCTAGCAAACCAGCGCATTTTTGAAAACTAGTCACCTAGGGCAATTCAAGATGGGGTGACTTGTGGGGCTCTCACCAGGTTCTGTTACCCAGAATCCTTGGCAAACCTCAAAATTTGACCAAAAAACACTTTTTCCTCTCATTTCGGTGACAAAAAGTTCTGGAATCTGAGAGGAGCCACAAATTTCCTTTTGCCCAGCGTTTCCCCAAGTCTCCCAATAAAAATGGTACCTCACTTGTTATGGGTAAGCCTAGCGCCCACGAAAGGAAATGGCCCAAAACACAACGTGGACACATCCCATTTTTTCACAGAAAACAGTGCCTACCTGTGGATTTTGGCCTCTAGCTCAGCCGGCACCTGGGGAAACCTAGAAAACCAGCGCATTTTTGAAAAGAAGTCACCTAGGGCAATGCAAGATGGGGTGACTTCTGAGGCTCTGACAAGGTTCTGTTACCCAGAATCCTTTGCAAACCTCAAAATTTGACCAAAAAAACACTTTTTTCTCTCATTTCGGTGACAGAAAGTTCTGGAGTCTGAGAGGAGCCACAAATTTCCTTCCACCTAGCGTACCCCCAAGTCTCCCGATAAAAATGGTACCTCACTTGTGTGGGTAGGCCTAGCGCCCACGAAAGGACATGGCCCAATACACAACGTGGACACATCACATTTTTTCACAGAAAACAGTGGCTACCTGTGGATTTTGGCCTCTAGCTCAGTCCGCACCTGGGGAAACCTAGCAAACCAGCGTATTTTTTAAAACTAGACACCTAGGGGAATCCAAGATGGGGTGACGTATGGGGCTCTGACCAGGTTCTGTTACCCAGAATCCTTTGCAAACCTCAAAATGTGACCAAAAAACACTTTTTCCTCTCATTTTGGTGACAGAAAGATCTGGAATCTGAGAGGAGCCACAAATTTCTTTCCACTCAGCATTCCCCCAAGTCTCGCGATAAAAATGGTACCTCACTTGTGTGGGTAGGCTTAACGCCCACAAAAGGAAATGGCCCAAAACACAACGTGGACATATCACATTTTTTGACAGAAAACAGAGGTGTTTTTTACAAAGTGCCTACCTGTGGATTTTGCCCTCTAGCACAGCTGGCACCTGAGGAAACCCAGCAAACCAGCACATTTTTGAAAGCTAGTCACCTAGGGCAATCCAAGATGGGGTGACTTGTGGGGCTCTCACCAGGTTCTGTTACCCAGAATCCTTTGCAAACCTCAAAATGTGACCAAAAAACACTTTTTCCTCTCATTTTGGTGACAGAAAGATCTGGAATCTGAGAGGAGCCACAAATTTCTTTCCATCCAGCGTTCCCCCAAGTCTCGCGATAAAAATGGTACTTCACTTGTGTGGGTAGGCTTAACGCCCACGAAAGGAAATGGCCCAAAGCACAACGTGGACATATCACATTTTTGACAGAAAACGGAGGTGTTTTTTACAAAGTGCCTACCTGTGGATTTTGGCCTCTAGCACAGCCGGCACCTGGGGAAACCTAGCAAACCAGCGCATTTTTGAAAACTAGTCACCTAGGGCAATCCAAGATGGGGTGACTTGTGGGGCTCTCACCAGGCTCTGTTACCCAGAATCCTTGGCAAACCTCAAAATTTGACCAAAAAACACTTTTTCCTCTCATTTCGGTGACAGAAAGTTCTGGAATCTGAGAGGAGCCACAAATTTCCTTTTGCCCAGCGTTTCCCCAAGTCTCCCAATAAAAATGGTACCTCACTTGTGTGGGTAAGCCTAGCGCCCACGAAAGGAAATGGCCCAAAACACAACGTGGACACATCCCATTTTTTCACAGAAAACAGTGCCTACCTGTGGATTTTGGCCTCTAGCTCAGCCGGCACCTGGGGAAACCTAGCAAACCAGAGCATTTTTTAAAAGTAGTCACCTAGGGCAATCCAAGATGGGGTAACTTGTGGGGCTTTGACCAGGTTCTGTTACCCAGAATCCTTTGCAAACCTCAAAATTTGACCAAAAAAACACCTTTTCCTCTCATTTCGGTGATAGAAAGTTCTGGAATCTGAGAGGAGCCACAAATTTCTTTCCACCCAGCGTTCCCCCAAGTCTCCCGATAAAAATGGTACCTCACTTGTGTAGGTAGGCCTAGCGCCCACGAAAGGAAAAGGCCCAAAACACAATGTGGACACATCACATTTCTTCACAGAAAACAGAGGTGTTTCTTACAAAGTGCCTACCTGTGGATTTTGGCCTCTAGCTCAGCCGGCACCTGTGGAAACCTAGAAAACCTGCTCATTTTTTAAAACTAGTCACCTAGGGCAATCCAAGATGGGGCGACTTGTGGGGCTCTGACCAGGTTCTGTTAACCAGAATCCTTTGCAAACCTCAAAATTTGACCAATAAAACACTTTTTCCTCTCATTTCGGTGACAGAAAGTTCTGGAATCTGAGAGGAGCCACAAATATCCTTCCACCCAGTGTTCCCCCAAGTCTCCCGATAAAAATGGTACCTCACCTGTGTGGGTAGGCCTAGCGCCCACGAAACGAAATGGCCCAGAAGACAATGTGGACACATCACATTTTTCACAGAAAACAGTGCCTATCTGTGGATTTTGGCCTCTAGCTCAGCCGGCACCTGGGGAAACCTAGCAAACTAGCACATTTTTGAAAAATAGTCACCTAGGGCAATCCAAGATGGGGTGACTTGTGGGGCTCTGACCAGGTTCTGTTACCCAGAATCCTTTGCAAACCTCAAAATTTGACCAAAAAAATACTTTTTCCTCTCATTTCGGTGACAGAAAGTTCTGGAATCTGAGAGGAGCCACAAATTTCCTTCCACCCAGCGTTCCCCCAAGTCTCCCGATAAAAATGGTACGTCACTTGTGTGGGTAGGCCTAGCGCCCATGAAAGGAAATGGCCCAAAACACAACGTGGACACCACATTTTTTCCCAGAAAACAGAAGTGTTTTTTACAAAGTGCCTACCTGTGGATTTTGGCCTGTAGCTCAGCCGGAACCTGGGGAAACCTAGCAAAAAAGCGCATTTTTGAAAACTAGTCACCCAGGGCAATCCAAGATGGGGTGACTTTTGGGGCTCTGACCAGGTTCTGTTACCCAGAATCCTTTGCAAACCTCAAAATTTGACCAATAAAACACTTTTTCCTCTCATTTCGGTGACAGAAAGTTCTGGAATCTGAGAGGAGCCACAAATATCCTTCCACCCAGCGTTCCCCCAAGTCTCCCGATAAAAATGGTACCTCACCTGTGTGGGTAGGCCTAGCGCCCACGAAACGAAATGGCCCAGAAGACAATGTGGACACATCACATTTTTCACAGAAAACAGTGCCTATCTGTGGATTTTGGCCTCTAGCTCAGCCGGCACCTGGGGAAACCTAGCAAACTAGCACATTTTTGAAAAATAGTCACCTAGGGCAATCCAAGATGGGGTGACTTGTGGGGCTCTGACCAGGTTCTGTTACCCAGAATCCTTTGCAAACCTCAAAATTTGACCAAAAAAATACTTTTTCCTCTCATTTCGGTGACAGAAAGTTCTGGAATCTGAGAGGAGCCACAAATTTCCTTCCACCCAGCGTTCCCCCAAGTCTCCCGATAAAAATGGTACGTCACTTGTGTGTGTAGGCCTAGCGCCCATGAAAGGAAATGGCCCAAAACACAACGTGGACACCACATTTTTTCACAGAAAACTGAAGTGTTTTTTACAAAGTGCCTACCTGTGGATTTTGGCCTGTAGCTCAGCCGGAACCTGGGGAAACCTAGCAAAAAAGCGCATTTTTGAAAACTAGTCACCCAGGGCAATCCAAGATGGGGTGACTTTTGGGGCTCTGACCAGGTTCTGTTACCCAGAATCCTTTGCAAACCTCAAAATTTGACCAAAAAAACACTTTTTCCTCTCCTTTCGGTGACAAAGGTTCTGGAATCTGAGAGGAGCCATGAATTTTCTTTCCACCCAGTGCTACCCCAAGTCTCTCGATAAAAATGGTACCTCACTTGTGTGGGTAGACCTAGCGCCCACGAAAGGAAATGGGCCAAAACACAACGTGGACACATCACATTTTTTCAAAGAAAACAGAGGTGTTTTTTACAATGTGCCTACCTGTGGATTTTGGCCTCTAGCTCAGTCGGCACCTGGGGAAACCTAGAAAATCAGTGTATTTTTTAACAATAGTCACCTAGGGCAATCCAAGATGGGGTGACTTCTGAGGCTCTGACCAGGTTCTGTTACCCAGAATCCTTTGCAAACCTCAAAATTTGACCAAAAAAACACTTTTTTCTCTGATTTCGGTGACAGAAAGTTCTGGAGTCTGAGAGGAGCCACAAATTTCTTTCCACCTAGCGTACCCCCAAGTCTCCCGATAAAAATGGTACCTCACTTGTGTGGGTAGGCCTAGCGCCCACGAAAGGAAATAGCCCAATACACAACATGGACACATCACATTTTTTCACAGAAAACAGTGGCTACCTGTGGATTTTGGCCTCTAGCTCAGTCGGCACCTGGGGAAGCCTAGCAAACCAGTGTATTTTTAAAAACTAGACACCTAGGGGAATCCAAGATGGGGTGACGTATGGGGCTCTGACCAGGTTCTGTTGCCCAGAATCCTTTGCAAACCTCAAAATGTGACCAAAAAACACTTTTTCCTCTCATTTCGGTGACAAAGGTTCTGGAATCTGAGAGGAGCCACAAATTTCCTTCCACTCAACGTTACCCCAAGTCTCCCGATAAAAATGGTACCTCACTTGTGTGGGTAGGCCTAGCGCCCACGAAAGGAAATGGGCCAAAACACAACGTGGACACATCACATTTCTTCACAGAAAACAGAGGTGTTTTTTACAAAGTTCCTACCTGTGGATTTTGGCCTCTAGCTCAGCCGGCACCTGGGGAAACCTAGAAAACCAGCGCCTTTTTGAACACTAGTCACCTAGGGTAATCCAAGATGGGGTGACTTCTGAGGCGCTGACCAGGTTCTGTTACCCAGAATCCTTTGCAAACCTCAAAATTTGACCCCAAAAAACTTTTTTTCTCTCATTTGGGTGACAGAAAGTTCTGGAGTCTGAGAGGAGCCACAAATTTCCTTCCACCTAGCGTACCCCCAAGTCTCCCGATAAAATTGGTACCTCACTTTTGTGGGAGGGCCTAGCGCCTACAAAAGGAAATGGCCCAATACACAACGTGGACACATCACATTTTTTCACAGAAAAAGTGGCTAACTGTGGATTTTGGCCTCTAGCTCAGTCGGCACCTGGGGAAACCTAGCAAACCAGCGTATTTTTTAAAACTAGACACCTAGGGGAATCCAAGATGGGGTGACGAATGGGGCTCTGACCAGGTTCTGTTACCCAGAATCCTTTGCAAACCTCAAAATGTGACCAAAAAACACTTTTTCCTCTCATTTCGGTGACAGAAAGATCTGGAATCTGAGAGGAGCCACAAATTTCTTTCCACTCAGCGTTCCCCCAAGTCTCGCAATAAAAATGGTACCTCACTTGTGTGGGCAGGCTTAACGCCCACAAAAGGAAATGGCCCAAAACACAACGTGGACATATCACATTTCTTGACAGAAAATAGAGGTGTTTTTTACAAAGTGCCTACCTGTGGATTTTGGCCTCTAGCACAGATGGCACCTGAGGAAACCCAGCAAACCAGCACATTTTTGAAAGCTAGTCACCTAGGGCAATCCAAGATGGGGTGACTTGTGGGGCTCTCACCAGGTTCTGTTACCCAGAATCCTTTGCAAACCTCAAAATGTGACCAAAAAACACTTTTTCCTCTCATTTTGGTGACAGAAAGATCTGGAATCTGAGAGGAGCCACAAATTTCTTTCCATCCAGCGTTCCCCCAAGTCTCGCCATAAAAATGGTACTTCACTTGTGTGGGTAGGCTTAACGCCCACGAAAGGAAATGGCCCAAAGCATAACGTGGACATATCAAATTTTTTACAGAAAACAGAGGTGTTTTTTACAAAGTGCCTACCTGTGGATTTTGGCCTCTAGCACATCCGGCACCTGGGGAAACCGAGCAAACCAGCGCATTTTTTAAAACTAGTCACCTAGGGCAATCCAAGATGGGGTGACTTGTGGGGCTCTCACCAGGTTCTGTTACCCAGAATCCTTGGCAAACCTCAAAATTTGACCAAAAAACACTTTTTCCTCTCATTTCGGTGACAGAAAGTTCTGGAATCTGAGAGGAGCCACAAATTTCCTTCCACTCAGCGTTCCCCTAAGACTCCCGATAAAAATGGTACCTCACTTGTGTGGGTAGGCCTAGCGCCCACGAAAGGAAATGACCCAAAACACAACGTGGACACATCACATTTTTTCACAGAAAACAGAGGTGTTTCTTATAAAGTGCCTGCCTGTGGATTTTGGCCTCTAGCTCAGCCGGCACCTGGGGAAACCTAGAAAACCAGCTCATTTTTTAAAACTAGACACCTAGGGCAATCCAAGATGGGGTGACTTGTGGGGCTCTGACCAGGTTCTGTTAACCAGAATCCTTTGCAAACCTCAAAATTTGACCAAAAAAACACTTTTTCCTCTCATTTCGGTGACAGAAAGTTCTGGAATCTGAGAGGAGCCACAAATTTCCTTCCACCCAACGTTCCCCCAAGTCTCCTGATAAAAATGGTACCCCACCTGTGTGGATAGGCCAAGCGCCCACGAAACAAAATGGCCCAAAACACAATGTGGACACATCACATTTTTTCACAGAAAACAGTGCCTACCTGTGGATTTTGGCCTCTAGCTCAGCCGGAACCTGGGGAAATCTAGCAAACCAGCACATTTTTGAAAACTAGTCACCTAGGGCAATCCAAGATGGGGTGACTTGAGGGGCTCTGACCAGGTTCTGTTACCCAGAATCCTTTCAAACCTCAAAATTTGACCAAAAAAACACTTTTTCCTCTCATTTCGGTGACAGAAAGTTCTGGTATCTGAGAGGAGCCACAAATTTCCTTCCACCCAGCGTTCCCCCAAGTCTCCCGAAAAAAATAGTACGTCACTTGTGTGGGTAGGCCTAGCGCCCACGAAAGGAAATGGCCCAAAACACAACGTGGACACATCACATTTTTTCACAGAAAACAGAAGTGTTTTTACAAAGTGCCTACCTGTGGATTTTGGCCTGTTGCTCAGCCGGCACCTGGGGAAACCTAGCAAACCAGCGCATTTTTGAAAACTAGTCACCTAGGGCAATCCAAGATGGGGTGATTTGTGGGGCTCTGACCAGGTTCTGTTACCTAGAATCCTTTGCAAACCTCAAAATTTAACCAAAAAAACACTTTTTCCTCTCATTTCGGTGACAAAGGTTCTGCAATCTGAGAGGAGCCACAAATTTCCTTCCACCCAGCATTACCCCAAGTCTCCTGATAAAAATGGTAACTCACTTGTGTGGGTAGGCCTAGCGCCCACGAAAGGAAATGGCCCAAAACACAACGTGGACACATCACATTTTTTCAAAGAAAACCAAAGTGTTTTTTACAAAGTGCCAACCTGTGTATTTTAGCCTCTAGCATAGCCGGCACCTGGGGAAACCTAGAAAACCAGCGCATTTTTTAAAACTAGTCACCTAGGGCAATCCAAGATGGGGTGACTTCTGAGGCTCTGACAAGGTTCTGTTACCCAGAATCCTTTGCAAACCTCAAAATGTGACCAAAAAAACACTTTTTTCTCTAATTTCGGTGACAGAAAGTTCTGGAGTCTGAGAGGAGCCACAAATTTCCTTCCACCTAGCGTACCCCCAAGTCTCCCGATAAAAATGGTACCTCACTTGTGTGGGTAGGCCTAGCGCCCACGAAAGGACATGGCCCAATACACAACGTTGACACATCACATTTTTTCACAGAAAACAGTGGCTACCTGTGGATTTTGGCCTCTAGCTCAGTCGGCACCTAGGGAAACCTAGCAAACCAGCGTATTTTTTAAAACTAGACACCTAGGGGAATCCAAGATGGGGTGACGTATGGGGCTCTGACCAGGTTCTGTTACCCAGAATCATTTGCAAACCTCAAAATGTGACCAAAAACCACTTTTTCCTCTCATTTCGGTGACAGAAAGATCTGGAATCTGAGAGGAGCCACAAATTTCTTTCCACTCAGCGTTCCCCCAAGTCTTGCGATAAAAATGGTACCTCACTTGTGTGGGTAGGCTTAACGCCCACGAAAGGAAATGGCCCAAAACACAACGTGGACATATCACATTTTTTGACAGAAAACAGAGGTGTTTTTTACAAAGTGCCTACCTGTGGATTTTGGCCTCTAGCGCAGCTGGCACCTGAGGAAACCCAGCAAACCAGTGCATTTTTGAAAGCTAGTCACCAAGGGCAATCCAAGATGGGGTGACTTGTGGGGCTCTCACCAGGTTCTGTTACCCAGAATCCTTTGCAAACCTCAAAATGTGACCAAAAAACACTTTTTCCTCTCATTTTGGTGACAGAAAGATCTGGAATCTGAGAGGAGCCACAAATTTCTTTCCATCCAGCGTTCCCCCAAGTCTCGCGATAAAAATGGTACTTCACTTGTGTGGGTAGGCTTAACGCCCACGAAAGGAAATGGCCCAAAGCACAACGTGGACATATCACATTTTTTACAGAAAACAGAGGTGTTTTTTACAAAGTGCCTACCTGTGGATTTTGGCCTCTAGCACAGCCGGCACCTGGGGAAACCTAGCAAACCAGCGCATTTTTGAAAACTAGTCACCTAGGGCAATTCAAGATGGGGTGACTTGTGGGGCTCTCACCAGGTTCTGTTACCCAGAATCCTTGGCAAACCTCAAAATTTGACCAAAAAACACTTTTTCCTCTCATTTCGGTGACAGAAAGTTCTGGAATCTGAGAGGAGCCACAAATTTCCTTTTGCCCAGCGTTTCCCCAAGTCTCCCGATAAAAATGGTACCTCACTTGTGTGGGTAAGCCTAGCGCCCACGAAAGGAAATGGCCCAAAACACAACGTGGACACATCCCATTTTTTCACAGAAAACAGTGCCTACCTGTGGATTTTGGCCTCTAGCTCAGCCGGCACCTGGGGAAACCTAGAAAACCAGCGCATTTTTTAAAAGAAGTCACCTAGGGCAATGCAAGATGGGGTGACTTCTGAGGCTCTGACAAGGTTCTGTTACCCAGAATCCTTTGCAAACCTCAAAATTTGACCAAAAAAACACTTTTTTCTCTCATTTCGGTGACAGAAAGTTCTGGAGTCTGAGAGGAGCCACAAATTTCCTTCCACCTAGCGTACCCCCAAGTCTCCCGATAAAAATGGTACCTCACTTGTGTGGGTAGGCCTAGCGCCCACGAAAGGACATGGCCCAATACACAACGTGGACACATCACATTTTTTCACAGAAAACAGTGGCTACCTGTGGATTTTGGCCTCTAGCTCAGTCCGCACCTGGGGAAACCTAGCAAACCAGCGTATTTTTTAAAACTAGACACCTAGGGGAATCCAAGATGGGGTGACGTATGGGGCTCTGACCAGGTTCTGTTACCCAGAATCCTTTGCAAACCTCAAAATGTGACCAAAAAACACTTTTTCCTCTCATTTTGGTGACAGAAAGATCTGGAATCTGAGAGGAGCCACAAATTTCTTTCCACTCAGCATTCCCCCAAGTCTCGCGATAAAAATGGTACCTCACTTGTGTGGGTAGGCTTAACGCCCACAAAAGGAAATGGCCCAAAACACAACGTGGACATATCACATTTTTTGACAGAAAACAGAGGTGTTTTTTACAAAGTGCCTACCTGTGGATTTTGGCCTCTAGCACAGCTGGCACCTGAGGAAACCCAGCAAACCAGCACATTTTTGAAAGCTAGTCACCTAGGGCAATCCAAGATGGGGTGACTTGTGGGGCTCTCACCAGGTTCTGTTACCCAGAATCCTTTGCAAACCTCAAAATGTGACCAAAAAACACTTTTTCCTCTCATTTTGGTGACAGAAAGATCTGGAATCTGAGAGGAGCCACAAATTTCTTTCCATCCAGCGTTCCCCCAAGTCTCGCGATAAAAATGGTACTTCACTTGTGTGGGTAGGCTTAACGCCCACGAAAGGAAATGGCCCAAAGCACAACGTGGACATATCACATTTTTTACAGAAAACGGAGGTGTTTTTTACAAAGTGCCTACCTGTGGATTTTGGCCTCTAGCACAGCCGGCACCTGGGGAAACCTAGCAAACCAGCGCATTTTTGAAAACTAGTCACCTAGGGCAATCCAAGATGGGGTGACTTGTGGGGCTCTCACCAGGCTCTGTTACCCAGAATCCTTGGCAAACCTCAAAATTTGACCAAAAAACACTTTTTCCTCTCATTTCGGTGACAGAAAGTTCTGGAATCTGAGAGGAGCCACAAATTTCCTTTTGCCCAGCGTTTCCCCAAGTCTCCCAATAAAAATGGTACCTCACTTGTGTGGGTAAGCCTAGCGCCCACGAAAGGAAATGGCCCAAAACACAACGTGGACACATCCCATTTTTTCACAGAAAACAGTGCCTACCTGTGTTTTTTGGCCTCTAGCTCAGCCGGCACCTGGGGAAACCTAGCAAACCAGAGCATTTTCTAAAAGTAGTCACCTAGGGCAATCCAAGATGGGGTAACTTGTGGGGCTTTGACCAGGTTCTGTTACCCAGAATCCTTTGCAAACCTCAAAATTTGACCAAAAAAACACCTTTTCCTCTCATTTCGGTGATAGAAAGTTCTGCAATCTGAGAGGAGCCACAAATTTCTTTCCACCCAGCGTTCCCCCAAGTCTCCCGATAAAAATGGTACCTCACTTGTGTAGGTAGGCCTAGCGCCCACGAAAGGAAAAGGCCCAAAACACAATGTGGACACATCACATTTCTTCACAGAAAACAGAGGTGTTTCTTACAAAGTGCCTACCTGTGGATTTTGGCCTCTAGCTCAGCCGGCACCTGTGGAAACCTAGAAAACCTGCTCATTTTTTAAAACTAGTCACCTAGGGCAATCCAAGATGGGGCGACTTGTGGGGCTCTGACCAGGTTCTGTTAACCAGAATCCTTTGCAAACCTCAAAATTTGACCAATAAAACACTTTTTCCTCTCATTTCGGTGACAGAAAGTTCTGGAATCTGAGAGGAGCCACAAATATCCTTCCACCCAGCGTTCCCCCAAGTCTCCCGATAAAAATGGTACCTCACCTGTGTGGGTAGGCCTAGCGCCCACGAAACGAAATGGCCCAGAAGACAATGTGGACACATCACATTTTTCACAGAAAACAGTGCCTATCTGTGGATTTTGGCCTCTAGCTCAGCCGGCACCTGGGGAAACCTAGCAAACTAGCACATTTTTGAAAAATAGTCACCTAGGGCAATCCAAGATGGGGTGACTTGTGGGGCTCTGACCAGGTTCTGTTACCCAGAATCCTTTGCAAACCTCAAAATTTGACCAAAAAAATACTTTTTCCTCTCATTTCGGTGACAGAAAGTTCTGGAATCTGAGAGGAGCCACAAATTTCCTTCCACCCAGCGTTCCCCCAAGTCTCCCGATAAAAATGGTACGTCACTTGTGTGGGTAGGCCTAGCGCCCATGAAAGGAAATGGCTCAAAACACAACGTGGACACCACATTTTTTCACAGAAAACAGAAGTGTTTTTTACAAAGTGCCTACCTGTGGATTTTGGCCTGTAGCTCAGCCGGAACCTGGGGAAACCTAGCAAAAAAGCGCATTTTTGAAAACTAGTCACCCAGGGCAATCCAAGATGGGGTGACTTTTGGGGCTCTGACCAGGTTCTGTTACCCAGAATCCTTTGCAAACCTCAAAATTTGACCATAAAAACACTTTTTCCTCTCCTTTCGGTGACAAAGGTTCTGGAATCTGAGAGGAGCCACGAATTTTCTTTCCACCCAGTGCTACCCCAAGTCTCTCGATAAAAATGGTACCTCACTTGTGTGGGTAGACCTAGCGCCCACGAAAGGAAATGGGCCAAAACACAACGTGGACACATCACATTTTTTCTAAGAAAACAGAGGTGTTTTTTACAATGTGCCTACCTGTGGATTTTGGCCTCTAGCTCAGTCGGCACCTGGGGAAACCTAGAAAACCAGTGTATTTTTGAACACTAGTCACCTAGGGCAATCCAAGATGGGGTGACTTCTGAGGCTCTGACCAGGTTCTGTTACCCAGAATCCTTTGCAAACCTCAAAATTTGACCAAAAAAACACTTTTTTCTCTGATTTCGGTGACAGAAAGTTCTGGAGTCTGAGAGGAGCCACAAATTTCTTTCCACCTAGCGTACCCCCAAGTCTCCCGATAAAAATGGTACCTCACTTGTGTGGGTAGGCCTAGCGCCCACGAAAGGAAATAGCCCAATACACAACGTGGACACATCACATTTTTTCACAGAAAACAGTGGCTACCTGTGGATTTTGGCCTCTAGCTCAGTCGGCACCTGGGGAAGCCTAGCAAACCAGTGTATTTTTAAAAACTAGACACCTAGGGGAATCCAAGATGGGGTGACGTATGGAGCTCTGACCAGGTTCTGTTGCCCAGAATCCTTTGCAAACCTCAAAATGTGACCAAAAAACACTTTTTCCTCTCATTTCGGTGACAGAAAGATCTGGAATCTGAGAGGAGCCACAAATTTCTTTCCACTCAGCGTTCCCCCAAGTCTCGCGATAAAAATGGTACCTCACTTGTGTGGGTAGGCTTAACGCCCACGAAAGGAAATGGCCCAAAACACAACGTGGACATATCACATTTTTTGACAGAAAACAGAGGTGTTTTTTGCAAAGTGCCTACCTGTGGATTTTGGCCTGTAGCTGAGCCGGCCCCAGGGGGGGCAGAAATGGCCTAAAATAAATTTGCCCCCCTCAAACCCGGGGAGCGACCCTTGCCTACGGGGTCGCCCCTGCGTGACATTGGCGCAAAAAAAAGATCCCCGGTGCCTAGTTATTTCTGCCCCCCTTGGGGGCAGATTGACCTAAAATCGGCCGATTTGCCCCCAAGGGGGGCAGAAATGGTCTAAATACAATTTGCCCCCCGGGGGAGCGACCCTTGCCTAACCATTACGCCCTGGGCACAGAAGGGGATAATAGGCAAACTTATTAATTCATCATTATTCATATTTCATCAGTATAAGTAAAACATTTCATATAAATTGAAAAAACGTTGTTATTGCATCACATTAGGTATAACTGCGAACTGCAGTTTCTCGCTTGCACATATTTTTAAAGTCATCAATCTTTCATAACACACGACATCTACATTTGTTTCTATATTGGCTTTTAGTTTAGTCTCAATTACATTTTAACACCAGCTTTAACCTTTTAGCATGTGATTTGATTGAAAAGGCACCTATGTCAAACTGTGAAACACAAGCAAATTGAAGATTTAAAATGTGTGTCGGTGCAGCTTTCTACGTTAGTTTTTTTTCTCATTTACGTTTATGAGCGTAAACTTGTCACAGTCTGCTCACTTTAGTGACATGAGGGGCGAAGCTAAAATTTACATTCTATCAATGTCTTTCCACTGATCTGGGTCTAGTGTTAAACCGAGTTCCCTCCCACAGGCCTCTTGCAATTGAATCCTGTTTTCTGGTCATTTCTTGTTAAAACGTTTATATAGTTTATACAACACTTGCCTTGCTTCCACAAAAGTGACAATGGATTTGTGAAGGGGTCAGTTATTCAATGCACTTTCATTCTATGCCATTGCAGTTCCCATAGTTGCTCAAAGGTCTTTATCTCCCCCAACACAAACATGTCCCTCAATGTGTGACAACCTGAGTCCTACCACTGATGGAAATTCTCTTGCAACCTTCTTCGTAGACCTATTGTCAAGCTTAGAAGCACTGACCTATTTGATGTTTGATGCTGTGGGAGTGACATGGATCCACAAAATGATGGCTACCAATGTCAGCAAAGGGATTACTTTGTCAACGGTTACAGATATCCCGTCTGCCTGAAATCTAAATCCCATTGAAAATAATGGGATTTAGATTTCGGCAGACAGATATCCGGCATCGTTGTGATGGAGTACCTTTTCCTCCAGGATCTAAACCAGGTCCTAAGCCTTCTTCTCCATCATGTTTTGATGTCAGCAGTAGTCACAAGAGACCAAGTAGGGAAACTGCAAAGAGGATGAGAGGGAAAAGATGAGAAGAGGGAATCCTCATCAGCTATTGGTGCAGCTGAGATTTGGCTGCTGCCTTTGAAGTCACAATGTTGATCTATATGTGACCATGTTGACATTATATTGTGTAGATTGATAACAAGCTAAATGTAAAGTGGTGTACTGAAAGTCTATATTAAGGTGCATTAGCAGAAGAGTAGTGATTTAATGTATGCATTATAACCATTGCAACTCAAATATAATCATTTAAGTTGATTTCATGTTTCCTTATGATGCTAGAGAATAGTTTTCCTGAAACCGATAATGGATTTCTGGATTAATGTGTTTTAAATGTTATAATGCTAACTGTGGAAAGATGTAGTTCACTATCATATTTACTGACATGCATTAACAAGTTATTTTTTCACTTGCAATTTACTGTAACATGAATATTGACAAGTTTTATTAATGATGAATTAACAATTACAACATTTATATGTGTGTTGTTTAACATGAATTAAGTATGCCATTTTAATTCTGCTTGCATTAGTTTAGCCATTTTGATTTGCTAGGCCTCAGTCTTGCAAAATGTGGGAAATCTGTGTTATTCATGTAATTTGTCATTTCTTTCAAGATGTCGTTCCCATAGAATGTTACTCTATAAATAGATGTGCTATTGTTTTACTCATAGAGAGCCTTAGAATGTAGCCTTGAGGATAGTACACGCAGAAACAGAGAATGTGAAGATTGGTTGATTTATCATTTGTTGCAAAGTTGTACAGCAGAGCAAAGATGAACACCTTCCTGTGACAGTTTGGGAAATTTGTCTGGATGTTGGAGATGCCTGTCATATGATGTGCTATGATTAGACAATGACATCTTTCGATCCACATGGTATTACCAATGGATAAATCATCATTCACTTTGGAGTTTAATCTATCACTCCCAGTTAGTTTCAGGAGGAGAGATCCCTTGGACTTTGAGAGGTACAGACCTCTTAGTCCTTACCCCGCACTTTCCCAGTAGTTGCTGGGAGAACTTCGATTTTCCCACGACCTATGAGAAGACTCTTGACCGAGCTTCTGAAATCCTGACACCTTCCCTTTTGCCTACTTTTTGCAAACTGATTAGTTTAATTTTGCTCCAGATGTTGTTTTTCCAAATTCTTTTTTGTCCTTTATTTCCTTTTTGTCCTCATGTTTTGTAGACCAACACATGTCAATTAGTGACTTTCTATTTTGAATGAATCCTCTTGCTTAGCTAGTTAATTTAGATTATTCCGGAACTGTTCCAATGATCAAAAGAGTTGGACAGCGTTTGTTTTCTGAGCACCAAATCTTACTTTTGTTATTCTGTACAGCTCTAATAGAATGGTAGTTTGTCTTATGTAATTAGACTTTGATTCTTCCAACCTGTGGGTCACTCTATGAGTATGATTACTGTACTGTAATCATACAGTATCTGTATATACAGATGTAATCAGAGAGGACAGGGTTTCAATAAAAATTTGACAGGACAAAGTTTAGGGGTGACAGTTCCACTGAATTCAATTAATTACATTAATCCAGATACACTAACAGTTCTAGTAAAATTAGTCCCTGTTGTTCTTTTATATGGACCAGGTATGTCAGAAAATACTGCACATGCATTAAATGTTTTGAAATGTTTCAAATGTCCCTAGTGTTCGGAATACCCCAGTTGCTCGAACTTTTCCTTTATCGAAAACTGCCCAGGGATTTGTGAGTTCAAGTAGTTCAGAATTAGAAATAATTATTTCACTTCCAAGACCATTGACCCCCGATACGCATTTCAGATCCAACTCCGAAGACAAGTTTAATAGGATTTACCCCTGATGCGAGGTTTCCTCAGAGATCCTTACCATATTTTGTGCCCAGATCAGAACCTGCATTGAATATTGGTTGTAATAACCCAAATAGGAGATTGCCCTTTAACTCTTTAGAAGAAGAAATGTATATTGCAAATGCTCCAGATCAAGCAAATTTGAGTTCTTCAAGAGGAGAAGCAGTGTCAAATCCTCCAATAAGTTTGTGAAGTTTTAATGCCAGGGAATTAAATGATTAGTTAAATAACTTGGGTGCTACAAATTCAACAGGGAGCATGCACTGCAATGGAAGATCAGTACAAACCCCAGAGAGAGAGAGACCACTAGATGTGCCCAAGTTAAAATTAGAATTAAAGGAGATGATATTGGGAAATATAGATACAGTTCAGTTAGGTACTTAGGGAGAGGATGAACTGTGGTTTGTGTGCCAAGATATTACAAAACATGCAGGACAAGCTTATGAGAGACTAGCTGAATCAGCCTAGAAATACAATGTTGATTTGGAAAAGTCAAATTTACAGGTTAGGATTCAGTGACAAGGATATAGTGAACATGAGAACTCCTGGAATGATATTGTAGATTTGGGAATTAATTTGTTACATACAAAAATGGGTGCATTAGACAAGTGGGAAGGAAGATGGGCAAAGAAGAAGACATTGTTTGACATTGTGGTTCCCACTGATTTGTGGACTGAGCGCAAAATTGCTGTCTATTGGTCTGACAGGGAACCTCTAAGGTATCCTGTGACAAATACATTGTCTGAAGAGGTAATGAAAAAATATCAGAAGCTGATTACGTTTCTGAAAGAAAAGGTGTCCCCAAAGATATTGATTGGCTAAGGATGGATAGAACAACTCAGGAGTCTAAGGAGTCAATACGTTCCTATTAGGAGAGATTGTTGCCAAGTTTCATGAGTTTCATTGGTACTGAGACCATAGAGGTAAAGGTTATGGGTCATTTTGTGTTCTGATTTGTACAGGGATTGAAGCCAGAAGTGGTACCATGATTCAACAGCATTTTATTTGTTGCCAGAACAAACCGATTGATGAGATCCTGCTGTGTACAAAGTACTGCAGTGACGAATTTGATTTAAAGCAGAAAAAGTTTAAGGAGAAGAGAATGATGATGCAATGGAAGGCTGCATAGAGAAATTAGAGCCACAGTGATGCAGAAAAGTAATGGTTTTCAGCAGCAAGGTAGAGGACAAGGTGTTCCTTCGGATCTGAATGTAGTTGTTGACATGATGACTTTGAAGAGAACTAATCTGTGTCATGTGCATGGCAAATTAGGCCATTGGAAGAGAGAGTGTCCCTTGCTATGTACGTTGAACTGTTCCATCTGCTGTACTTCAAGAGCAATAGAAAGCCATACGAATGATGAGGATGTGATGTCTAAAATGGAAAATCAGCCCCCAAGTGTGACATTGTTCCCTAAGTTGACGTGCAATGATTTGTCCGCAGATTTGAGAGGAACTGTGCCCTCCTGAAGTCTGGGACTTTTCAGGAAAGGAGATAGGACTCATCAAAGGTGTTGAGCCTGTCAAGATAACTGTAAACCAAATGCTGTGCATCTGAGAATCTCACAGTACAGCATGACACCTACAACACTTGTAGGAATGACAGGAATGACCCCAGTGATTGAATCCATTACAGAACAGGGATTTTTAAGGCAATAATAGGAAGTCCATGTAAGTTTCCCATTATGGGACTGTGGAAGCCCATTGGAAAATACTGGATTGTCCATGATCTTAGAAAAGTAAACAAAATAGTTGTTTTTTGTTGTTCCATGGTATCTAATCCAGTGGTGATTTTGTTTCAAATTCCATGTGAAGCAGAGTGAGTCGCTGTGATTGACCTGTGTCATTTGTCTCCATATCGTTGCACGAGGAAAGTAATTTTTTTTTTGCAGTATGGTTTGGAAGTTGTGTTTTGCCATGGTAGCGAGTCCCACAAGGGTGTTTCCTTGTGTGACCAAATCGATCATACTGTAAATCAAAAAGCATTTGATTTGTGATGTTAACCACTTGTTGGACAAGGCACTTCTTGGGGAACATTTCTAAAACTTTTAGTTTTTTTCTCCCAGTCTTTGCTGACTACCACTGCATAACCTTAAGACTCTGGGCACGCTTCTACTGTATGAAAGTGCACACGCTTTTCCTACCTATGTTAGGAAGGGGCAGGTATGGGCATAGTTTGGGTGCTGTAAAAAAGGTACCCACATACCCGGGGCAGGTATGGCCCTGGCTACTAGGGGGACGTTGCACTGTGCATGCCCTCACTAGAAGACCCTGTCAACAGTATCTTAGGGCCAATTGGATGGGTCGGTGGGGGTGCTACTGCACCCATGCTTAAGGTGGCAGCACCTATGTGGGGGCTAAGTCTGAGCAAGCCTTTCACCTCCCCTGGAGGCCCCCGAAGATGGGGCAGGTGGTATACGTAGGGCTGGTATACGAAGGGTACTCTGCTCTCGTAGTAAAGACCCGCACATGGGTGTCCTCTACCAAGGGGGTCAGCCGCACCCATGGGATGGGCTGGTCCTCTAGTGGTGGCCTTTGGGCCCTGTGCACTGCACAGCACCCCTCTAGGTACAGGGTAGAAGTCTGTGGTCATGTCCTCTACTGGGTAAGAGGTGGCACAGACCAATGTGGGCACCCCCTAGTTATGGCAGGCCCCTGGGGTGTGCACTTGCACCAGAAAACCATTGGAGGTGTGGAGCCTGGCCCAATTTGCCAAGGTGTGCACACCTAGACAATGGTGGGTTTATATATATTGAGTCTGGCATAGCTGGCCTCTAGGCACCTACCTTCACCAGCGCATCATACCTATAGTGAGTCTGGCACTACCCGCATCCTGCACATAGGTTGTATTTCTATATAGACATTGGTTCTGGCATCACATGCCGAGGTGTGCACACTTGCACTCAGGGATTCTAAAATAGGAACTGAGCCTGATAGCGCATACCAGTATAGGCGCTCTTGCCCCCTTGTGGTGGCTATAAACTAAGTGTCCAGCCTGCCTCTGGAGGCTTGTTTGTGCGCCTGGGCACAAGTGCCCAGGGGGTGCCGAGCACCCATGTGTGTTCACACTGCCCATGAGAGCTACTCTGCCCATAAGGTAACATGAGATAAAAGTGTCTTATTAGGTCTTGTTGCAATAGTGGATTGCAGAGGAGCAGCCTCATGATGTTTGGTATCAATGGATTCAGGATGACAAACTCCCTCTAATGGTAAAGGTGGTTTTATTATTAAAGCCCTAGAATTGCCACTTCTAGGAAGAGGGCATTTCTAGATTCTAAACAGAGTTACATCTATGGCGATGCAGGATCGGTGATGCTAGATCGCCTGGTGTGCAATGCCAGAAGAATCTCTTGTGCACAGGAGGATAACTGTCTGAGGAAGGGATCCATGCACCCTTCCTGTATTGTGGCTGGAGTGAGTTGACTGCTTGCTGCTGTGTCGTAACCCAAGGTGTCCTCTCCAAGGGCAGGTTGGCTGTCCCCTGTTCTCTGCAGTGGTCTCAGGGATATCAAAGATCTCCTGCAAGGGATTTGCATCATCTGCCGGTACCATCTGGATAGAGGTGTCCTTTTCTGCGTCTACATTGTATACTGGACTCCACCGGGCACCAGCTGCATGACCATGGGCTAATTATTGTGTCTGGAGACTGGAATTACCTGGTGTGGAGCCTGCAAGTACAGCCTGCATCTCAGGCGCGTGGCCCTTCATCGTGGGGACCACTGTGCGCTGAGATGACTTGTGGTATGAGCGGGATCACCCATTGCTAGATCCTGTGTAGCCCGTTGTTGTCGAGTGAGTCACATTTCTCTTGTGTAACCCTCAGCTGCACCTGTATTGTGCGCTGTGCCCCTTTAATAGATTGCAACCCTTAGAGGTGCAACCAGAGGTGTGCTATACACTGTCTTCTATGATACAACAGAACTTGCATCGAAGTGTGCAACAGTGAAATCTTGTGTGACTGAAGTCATTGCGTACCAGACATTGTGCCTCATTACAGGAAGTTACGGAAATGAAGTTCCTTGTGTGACAGGATGATATAGACCGACTAAAGTCATTGAGCGCTAGACATTTTGCCTCATTCCAGAGAGGTGCAGGAGTTATGGTCTTTGTGGGATCATGTGGGAGTATCTGTTGTAGTTCAACTCATCATGCACCAGACTAACTCCTCCTCCTGAGGAATTACCACATTGGGAATTGTCTGTGGAGTGGTTGTTTGGTCAGGGGCAATTCAGGTCATCTAGCCCCTGATGAGTGCCTCATTTTTGTGGAGTACATCACTGAGCACTTTTCACATGGAAGCGTAACCGTCTGGTGCAACTTACGTTTTTGTGCACCAGACCTGACGCCTCCTTGTAAAGGGGGTGCGGACCTAGTAACTCGTTGTGTGCAACCGGAATTGTCAAGGGTGACTCATGTCATCATGCCCGACGGTGCACCTTTGTTCTGGAGGTGCTGAAATTGGTAACTGTCTGGTGGGGCTGGGTAGTGAAGTAGCTAACGGGCTGGCCCAGTGACTCTTCCCTGTGTATTGCAGACATCTGAGTGAACCTCTTCCTGGGAGCCCAACCGTCTCCTTACTGATTGTTGCTAGATCGGCTGTTGTCTTTCCTCGCCCCATCCCATTTTGTCCCCAGGATCCTGCATAGTGTCACCAGGCCCGCGAGTGGCCTAGTATGTAGGGGGAAGGTTGACTCAATCTATGTTTTGGGGTAGGCGGGATAGCTGAAGCTGATAGGTGAGTGGAGGGCAATTTGGGACACAGGGTGCCTGCAAACACAGTGGCATCCACTAGCCGGATGTCAGGGCACCGTATTATGGTGCCGGGAGTGTGTTAGTATGAGTGTGTGTGTCCACGAGCTGCATGATACCCGTGCCATCACCAGCGATGCAGAGTGAATGTGCTGGAGTGAGTGCAGGTGAATGTAAGGACAGCACTGTGATGCTGCTGGTCACGTTCTTCTGCCAGGGCATTCCTGAGGTTGGCATTACGATTTACTAATGCGGCTTAGGCTGCAGTACTATGTGAAAGTGTTTACACCCTTGTATGTCCTTTTTGCTGCTAGCATTGGGAAATGGGATGCACCCTGAATTTTAGTGTTACATCAAAGATGGTAAACTCTTGGGTGGGTCTTGTGCTGACCACGTTTGGCATCGTATGAGGGTCCGGGGAGGAAAAGTATTGTTTTCTTACATGGACATACTGTTGTTGTTGCTACACTCAGTTGGGCCGAATATTGGGAAGTCTATTGCTATATTAGATTTATGCCCAGACATCCATGATATTCATGCTGTGTTGACAATGTGTGTGTTGAATACAATTAAATTTTCAAATACCTACACAGTGTGAGAAGTCTCATTTGTGGTGAGGAAGTGTTGCGCCCTTGCTTTACACATTGCCTCTGTAATAAGCCTGACTGCACTGTGCCAAGCTACCCAAGGGTGAACGCAGGTATAGAGCAAAGGTAATCACCCTCCCCTGACGGGAGTGGCAAGATTCTGCTTGGCTGGTGCTTACCACAGCTGACCAGAACGTGCCGCCTCCACCACCACTTTTACCCATTACCAGGGTGAAAAGATCTGTCGACCTCATTTAGAGCAAAGCTCCAGCACCAAGAATATCTGTTGGGCACTCAATTCTTGTTTGCACTTGCTAGTGCGCCTGGTCCTTAGTAAGTAAACTTACAAGGGGACGCATATAGGCCGATGAAGCTTTTGGATCGCATGGAGTATCCTAGCCATGTAGTGACCAGTGTTATTAATATGCACTATAACCAATCAATAACCACAAAGGGAATCATTAATCATTAGACAATTATATAAACAATTCATGAATAACCACAACTCAATATAAGTTTTAACAGTTTTATTCCCTATTAGTTACAATCCTAGCGCATAAGGTTAACTCAAACTTTATTCAATTAGCTCAGAATTAATTTGTTAGTGACCACCAATAACATAATCTAATCAGAACTTGAGAAAACATATGCTCTAATGCTTCAGCATGAGCTAACATATACGAATATAGCAACATCAATGGCAGAGTTTAGCAATCAGTTCATCAATAATTTGTCACTGTCAAATTCACCCAAAAGAACCTTACCTAACCTAGATTAGCATTTAGCATGTGGGACTTCATTCAAAAACAATTTGGAACATGAATTTAGGGAAACATCTAGATAGGAGAGAGACTATAAAAACAGCGCAGTTGGTACCATGAATGAAAATGCACAAAGGTTAATTAGTCACATTGTCATAGCTACCTATCCACGGAATGGTTCAGGAACAAAGTCAGTCTTCGTCTTCAGGTCATCAATCGATCAGCAATGCATCAGGCTCTCAGAGCATGAGCCCAATGACAGAATCTCGAATCGCATCTTCTGGCATCAGCATTTCATCCCTCACATCTGAAGTTTTTGCCTGTTGTCATGACTTTTATTAAAGTTTTTCAGTCCATGCCCCTAATTCCTAATTGGTCAATTAATCGCCAGATATGACTCTGCCCAATAATATTAATTTTGCAAATCTATGAATTCTAATATTACGCCGTTCTCAGTTAGTTGATTGGTTCACTGTGCAATGTCCTCATCATCCGGCTCATCAGGTATCGAAAATGTTGCATCTTCTTCTCCACTCAGTGTCTCTATTCTTCGAGTCCTGGGAAAGTACATGGAGTCTGTCTTCCACCAAATTTGTTACATGTCTATTTCCATTGTCTCCCGTCTTTTGGTACATTGCAGAAAGTTCCAACTAAGCAGACTTTTTTAACATACGAGGTTCATGGTCAGTTCAACACATCAACTTCTCTACAGTGCGCTAATAATTCAGCTTCTGCATGAGGCCTGGCAACTAAGCCACAACTTTGGCTAAGTTAACTCTACAATATAATGCAAAACATAGGTTATACATCTTAATATGTCATACTACTACATTATTATTACACATTTTCATTATTTCACACATTTTTAGTCATTGTTTTTTAATATTAATAGTGAACATTGGCAGCCACTCTTCGTGGGCACATTTTCAAACATGCACATTAATTTCTCTACATTTAATTTTTCTATCAACTTCTTGTTAATCAAAACACATGAACATCCATTAATAATTTTTAATTAGCATATCTGCTTCAACACACTTGGTCCTGATTCGCTTATGGGCTAGTGCTTCCCTGTCCTGGATGCAATGAAGAACATACATTAGCAATCAACCTCTGATAAATGACACCTTGACGATTCGCTCACTTTATTGTGAACATTGCTCCTTCTTCACCTTAAATTCCCATTTTACATGTGGCTTTAAAAAAATGCAGTCTTCCGCTGCTATGCAGAATTCCCTTGAAAATGGCATTGAACAGATCTCTAAATAATCTCAATGACACCGTAAAATCCTCCCCCAACTCCCCACCTTAAAGTTTATATCTGTGTACGTGACTTGCAACTATGTGCTAGTTATTAAAGAACTCTTCCAAAAAAAATAAACAATTGCATGCTGTAAACGGATATTTTATGCACAACTGTAATCAGAATTGTTTATTTCATAATGTACTTTGTATATGCAAAGGGCCCTGAAAGTAATTCTAGTCAATGTTGCTTCACACTGTTTCCTAATACATTAAATCTATGTAGGAAACCCCTGAACGTAATTTTAGCCTCTGTTGCATCATAGGGTTTCTTTTCCAAGGCTTTGTGAAACCATTGAAGTCTAGTTTTCTCAGTTGTTCAGCGCATGCTTGATACCACTGAAATCTGCATTTTCATGAATTGACTTCCTCAATTCTAAAGTCCGCTGTTGCTAAATAACTTCTCCAACTCCGCAAACTGCAGACTATGGATGACGGTGGAAACTAGAGTTCATCTCAGGTTAGGAAGGGTTTCTAAATGTAAACACATGCACATGGTTGGGCGTGGCTTTTATAGAAGATTGCGCCCAGGGACAGTTTAAGGATTTTGGGATCCGTGGGCCAAATGTGTTTTGGGGTCCCTATTTGGAACAGCTTTGAAATTATGATTAATTTTCAGTTCTTTTATGCCTTCTTTGGCCAGGTCATTGTACAGTGTACAGGGCTACAGTCCAAATTCTAAATGTGCTTACAACTAATATTCAGAGACAGCAAAGTGTGGTTCCAATATTGTAACACAGTAGCAGCACCCTGTTATTATTACTACATATAATCTCTGTGACACCCTCTCTTTTCTCTTATGAGACGTCTTGTTTTGATCTAAAATGAACCCTTTTTATGGATGCTGCATGAAACAAACCTGTAAAACGTTGGGGGCCTGAGCCCACTTTGCCCAAAAAGTCTCTGATTGTGCCCAAATTACTGCTCCTCTTGCAGAGTCTGAATCGACTTGTAAGCATGCAGTCTTTTAACAGAAACATACATGCACTGAACTGGGAAACATGCTGGTCATTGCTCCCTCTTTTAAAAATATGCTTCAAAACACAACATAGGGCTGAAACTATCATAGATGTGAATGCCTGGTGATCGCCAGGTCACATCTTTATGCTGAAAACCATGAGAGACATGTATGTGAGGTGCTCGTTGGGCACTAATGCCTGGTCCAGAACCAGCAACTTCACAACATGATTTCCAACACTTATACTAGTATAGGATGGGAAAGTTTGGGAGTCAAGCCGAAAAAGCTTGACATTTAGAGTACCACCCCCTAAGGACAATACTAAACAAGCACCAGAGCTTTCTAAAAAATTCTGGACTAAACAAAAACACAATAAAGACAGAAGAAGTCAGAGAGCCGACTCTCTGCGTCCGGGGAGCTCTGAAAGGAGAAATAGGCCCTCATTACAACCCTGGCGGTCAGTGTTAAAGCAGCGGTAATACCGCCAACAGGCCGGCGGGAAAAAAAATGGGATCACGACCGTGGTGGAAACCGCCAACATAAAAAGCCACTTTAACACTCCGACCTCCACGGCGGTACAAACAAACAGCGCAGCGGACACCGCCAACAGACAGGCAGGAGACAATGTACCACCCACCCTATCACAACAGGCCTATCCGCCACCTTTTCCGGGGCGGAAGCAACGCGATTAAAAACACGGCGGAAACAGTACACAGAAGGGAAAACACTCATCTCTCCACACCCCATGAGGAACCAGGACGCCATGGAGCCTGAATTGCCGATACTGCCGGCGATGGTCTTCCTGCTCCTCTCTCAGGAGCTCCAACGATGGCGGCGACGACGACGACCACGGTGAGTACTGCACCCACAACGCAGGGGAGGGAAAAGAGAGTGACACACACACGCAACACGCAACACCCCACCACAACACCATACACAGAAATATATGCTGCAACATTACATATACACCCCCTCGCCCCACTGGAAGAGCGCAAGGACCAAAGGAAATTATTTGAACAAATGTAATCATGTGAAATATCATTATCAAAATGTAAAATCCAGTATATACAATTCTGTACACCAACTACACAAGTCCGGATAGTGCACCAATCATTGTCCGTGGACCACTGGGACCAAAATGCATGGGCGAGGCCCACACTAGATACCTGACTCCAAACGGAGAGAACACTGGAGGGGCATCACATAGAAAATATACAGGCACCTCAGGGGGAGGGAGAGGGCGGCACCTCAGCCTGATGAACGCACGACACCACTGCTCCACAAGGGGGCTCCATGCCCACAGTTTGGTCCTGGGGAGTGCAAAGCCACAGTCTCTCAAGTCTTTCCATTGGGTGATTTGCCCACTGCTTTATCTTGGGGAGTGCAAAGCCACAGTCTCTCAAGTCTTTCCAGTGGGTGGTTTGCCCACTGCTTTATCCTGGGGAGTGCAAAGCCACAGTCTCTCAAGTCTTTCCACTGGGTGGTTTGCCCACTGCTGCATCCTGGGGAGTGCAAAGCACACAGTCTCTCAAGTCTTTCCAGTGGGTGGTTTGCCCACTGCTTTATCCTTGGGAGTGCTTGTTGGTGCCCAGAGTGCTCCACATGCAGTATGGCCGGAACAATACACTCGCCTGGGTGTGTGTGCCCCGAGATTGCCGAGGTACAGGTAGCATGATACGCCATGGAGGCAGAGACATACCCCACACTGCTGCGGCTTTGCATTCCATATGCAGGTGACAACTGTGATGACAGTGATGCTTCATGGAAGCTGCCCAGGGTCCTGGAACTCACCACCAGTCTCGGACGACTGACCATGGGGATGGTAGCCATGTCTGCCGTGGTGCCACTGTCTGAGGACGTCGCGGGGCCGCTGGCGGTGCTGGCGGCGGTGTCTGTGGCAGCGGTGCTGGCTGTGGGGTGGTCTGTGGCGACGGTGCTGGCTGCGGGGTCTGTGGTGGCGGTGCTGGCGGCGGGGTCTTTGGTGGTGCAGGTGGCGGTGCAGGTGGTGGTGTTCTCCGCCTTACAGGTTGGCCTGGACGTGGACAGAAGGTGTGACACTGGTCCCTCAGTCGGTGCCACCGTGCCCTTTACTGACCTGCCCTTCAGTTTTTGGCCCTCCCTTCGTAATGGCTGGTGCTGAGCGTCGAGGGTGAGCGACCTCTGACCTGATTTCGGCCAAGAGCTCGCTCACCCACATCCGCAGCACCACCTTGCTGTGCCCGTGTCCCTGACCCCCACCCACGCTGCTGCTAGCGTGTTCGAGGCCCGTCTAGTGGGCTTCTGGTAAGCATTGTGCCGTTTTCACTGTATTTGTGACTGTATTCTGTGCCCTGCTTTAATCTGCCTTTTGACCCCTTTTGCGTCGCTAGACTCGTGTGCATTGTGCCGTTTTTGCCGTATTTGTGACTGTATTCTGTGCCTTGCTTTTTGTGCCTTTTGCTCCATTTTGCCTCCATTTGTGTTTTGCTTCCATTTGTGCCTTTTTTAACCGCTTTCGCCCCTTGAGTGCTCCCCCTTGCTGCTTTCCCCTGCTGCTGCCTAACTGCGCCCCCATTCGCCGCTCCCTCCCGCCTCCCAGCTGCTTCTCCCTCCCACCTCCCTTCTTAATGGGTGGCGCTGCGCGTCGAGGGTGAGCGACCTCTGACCTGATTTCGGCCAAGAGCTCGCTCCCCCACGTCCGCAGCACCACCTTGCTGTGCCCGTGTCCCTGACCCCCACCCACGCTGCTGCTAGCGTGTTCGAGGCCCGTCTAGTGGGCTTCTGGTAAGCATTGTGCCGTTTTCACTGTATTTATGACTGTGTTCTGTGCCCTGCTTTAATCTGCCTTTTGACCCCTTTTGCGTCGCTAGACTTGTGTGCATTGTGCCGTTTTCGCCGTACTTGTGACTGTATTCTGTGCCTTTCTTTTTGTGCCTTTTGCTCCATTTTGCCTCCATTTGTGTTTTGCTTCCATTTGTGCCTTTTTTAACCGCTTTCGCCCCTTGAGCGCTACCCCTTGCCGCTTTCTCCTGCCGCTGCCTCCCTGCGGCCCGCCCCCCTCGCGCCCCCATTTGCCACTCCCTCCCACCTCTCAGCTGCTCCTCCCTCCCCCCTCCCTTCTTAATGGCTGGTGCTGCGCGTCCACGCCACTGGTGCGCCAGAGGCGCGCCAGAGGCAAGCCCGTCTGCGCCCGTCCGCGCCTGGGCTGTGCCCAGCACCACCCCCCCTGGTCCGCACGCCCCCGCACCACTAGACGTCGTTACTCGGCCAACCAACTCAGCGCCCTCAACCCCAGCCGCTCCACAACATGTTTCCAGTCATCTCCAAAGAACACCAAGGGACCCTTCTCCTGCCTCGCCTGCAACTTCACCTGCGACAGGACAAGGAAACCTGCCACAACCGCAACAAACCACCTCCACTGCATACTCCTCAACACACGCTCTGCACTCAAGCACGCCATCGAGCTCTGGGACCTGCTCGACACCACCGCCCCAGACGTAGCCTTCCTGACCGAAACCTGGTGGAACGACTCCTCAGCACCTGACATCGCCATAGCCATCCCGGACGGCTACAAGATCACCAGAAGACATCGCCCCAATGGAATCGGAGAAGGAATAGCCATCGCCCACAAATCCACCCTCAAAATCCACACCCACACGGACGACACTCTCAAGACTGCCGAACACCTACACTTCCGGATCCACACTGACCCCAACACCACCTTCAGGGGAACGCTCATCTACCGACCCCCAGGACCACGAGCACCCTTTAGCGACTCCATCGCCGACCTCACGAGCACCCACGCGCTCACCTCTACGGACTACATCCTCCTTGGAGACCTCAATTTCCACTTGGAGAACAACAACAATGCCAACACCACATCCTTGATCGACAACCTCTCCAACCTCGGCCTCAGACAACTGGTCAACACACCCACCCACATCGCCGGTCACACGCTCGATCCGATCTTCTCCGCAAGCAACCACGTCACCTTTAGCCACACCACCGAACTCCACTGGACCGACCACCACTGCATCCACTTCACATTCAAGAAGCACATCGAACACCACCGCACCCAACTACCACCTCACCGCCGCTGGAGCAAAGTCACTGAAGACCAACTGACCAGCACCCTCGCCCAGAACCCGCCCACCGACCCCACTGACCCAGACACCGCCGCTCTCAACCTACGACAGTGGATCAACGACTGCGCCAACACCCTCGCACCACTCAAGAGGTCCACTGACAACCAAGGAAAGAAAAAAGCCACCTGGTTCACTGACGAACTCCTCACCTCTAAACGCACCTGCCAGAAAATAAAGAAGAAATGGCTCCTCGAACACACACCCGACAGCCTGGCAGCCCACAAGGAGGCCACCCGCAAGCACCACCAGCTAATCCAACTCGCCAAACGTTCCCACTTCACAGAACGCCTGAACAACAATGCACACAACAGCAAAGAACTCTTCTGCATCGTGAAAGAGCTCTCCAACCCCAGCGCCAACGTCAACGACATCCCACCATCCCAAGAACTCTGCGACGCCCTGTCCACCTTCTTCTATCAGAAGATCACCGACATCCACAACAGCCCCAACACCACGCCTCTGAAGACCCCACCCCAACAACTCCACCTGCGCCAGCCGCCTCACCGCCTGGACCCACGTAGACGATGCTGAAACTTGCAAGATCATGAACTCCATCCACTCAGGATCCCCTTCAGACTCATGCCCCCACCACGTCTACAACAAAGCCGACTCTACCATCGCCCCCAACTTCGAAAGGTCATCAACTTATCCTTCAAAACCACAACTTTCCTGGACAGCTGGAAGCAAGCCAAAATCCGCGCCCTCCTCAAGAAACCCAAGGCAGACCCCAACAACCTCAAAAACTTCTGCCCGATCTCCCTTCTCCCCTTCCCAGCGAAGGTCATCGAGAAGATCGTCAACGTTCAGCTCACCCAGCACCTCGAGGACAACTCCATCCTGGACCCCTCCCTGCCCGGCTTCAGACGCAACCACAGCACCGAGACTGCTCTCCTCGCCGCCACAGATGACATCAGACAGCAAATGGACAACGGCAAAACATCAGCCTTCATCCTCCTGGACCTTTCCGCAGCCTTCGACACGGTTTGCCAGTGCACCCTACTAACACGCCTCCACGAAGCAGGAATACAAGAAAAAGCCCTCAACTGGATCTCCTCCTTTCTCTCCGGCAGAACCCAGAGAGTCCGACTCCCACCCTTTCGCTCCGAAGCCACCAACATCATCTGCGGCGTATCCCAAGGCTCCTCTCTAAGCCCGACGCTGTTCAACGTCTACATGGTCCCCCTCGCACAACTGGCCCGTTAGCACAACCTAAACATTCTCTCCTATGCCGACGACACCCAGCTCATCCTCACCAAAGACCCACACACCGCCAAAGCCAACCTCCACGAGGGAATGAAGCCCGTCGCCGAGTGGATGAGAAATAGCCGCCTGAAGTTGAACTCCGACAAGACGGAGGTCCTCATCCTCGGACGCACCCCCTCTGCCTGGGACGACTCCTGGTGGCCCACCGCACTGGGACCCCCTCCAACGCCAGCCAACCACGCACACAACCTAGGTTTCGTCCTCGACTCCGCCCTCACCATGTCCAAGCAGGTCAACGCAGTTTCCTCCTCCTGCTACAACACCCTCCATAGAATCTACTAATGGATCCTGACGGAAACCAGAAAAACGGTGACCCAGGCCCTCGTCAGCAGTAGACTAGACTACAGCAACGCACTCTACACAGACATGCCAGCAAAAGTCATCCGACGCTTCCCACGCATCCAAACGCCTCCTCCCGACTGGTCCTCGACGTACCCTGCCGATGCCACATCTCCCTCCACCTGAAAGACCTCCACTGGCTCCCCGTGGACAAGAGGATCACCTTCAAGCTCCTCACCCACGCTCACAAGGCACTCTACAACACCGGACCAGCCTACCTGAACAACAGACTCAACTTCTACGTCCCCTCCCGCCAACTCAGCTCCGCCAACCTCGCCCTCGCCATCGTTCACCGCTTCCAACGCAAGACCTCCGGCGGCAGATCCTTCTCCTACCTCGCCGCCAAGACCTGGAACACCCTCCCGACCCCTCTGCGGCAGACCCAGGACCTTCTCACCTTCAGGAGACTCCTCAAGACCTGGCTCTTTGACCAGTAGCAGCAGCCCCCCCCTCAGCGCCTTGAAACCCTAACGGGTGCGTAGTGCGCTCTATAAATATTGTGATTGATTGATTGATTGATTGATGGTGGCGCAGCCTTCTTGCCACTATCCCCTTTTGTTTTCCCTGACCCCCTGGTGGCAGGAGTTTTCGGCTTCTCCCTCTGGGATGTGGGCACCTTTTTCACTTTGGCAGGTTGCAGAATGTCCTTGCCCTCGCTCCGTGGCACACTGGTAGTCCTGATGGTTGGCGCACTCCATGACCCCGCAGTTGCTGGCACCACTGTGCCTGGGGATGTGGTGGCTGAGGTGCTGGGCTGAGACCTGGAAAGCCTGGCCCTAGTGGAAGGACGGGGGGGAGGTGTAGGGAAGACGTCAGTGTTAGCCAGGAATTTTTTTTTAGACACACTGTGACAGGTAGATGGAGGGTATTTGGGAGTGGAGGTAGAGGTAGTGGTTGTAGGAGGTGTACGTCTGCTGAATGTGGGTGAAGGTGCATGGGCTGGAGGCTGTTGTGAGGTGGATGGATGTTGGATGAGTGTGTGCCTGCGTTTGTGTACTTTGGGAGGAGGGCTCACAGACACATTGGTAGAGGACAATGGGGATGTGTGAATGGTAGTGGGGGTGGTGAGTGCACGTGAGCGGTGTGTGGTGATGGGCGTGCTGGTGATGGAGGTAGTGGCTGAGAATGTAGTGCATGCAAGTGTGAGTGGAGACGAGACTGGGAGGGAGGAGGGAGACGTGGAGGAGGGGGACACAGTGGAGGCAGTGAATGTTGGTACATGTGCATGGGTATGATTCTTGTGTGAGTACCTGTGGTGCTTATGTTTGCCTGAGGCGCTCTTTTGTTGCAAATGCCTCTCAACACCCTGGATGGCATTCAGAATGGTAGACTGCCCAACAGTGAGGGATCTCAGGAGGTCAATACCCTCCTCACTGAGGGCAGCAGGGCTGACTGGGGTTGGGCCTGAGGTGGCTGGGGCGAAGGAGATGCCCACCCTCCTGTGTGAGCGGGTACGGGACACACGCTGAGGGGCTGCTGGGAGGACGGTGCTGGTAGGGGGTGTGGCGGCTGTACCTGTTGATGCGGTGGGCACAGAGGTGCCTGCCACCGCAAGGGAGCTCCCATCAGAGGAGGAGTCGCTGTCGCTAGCCTCTGCTCCTGTCCCCGCCGTGGGGCTCCCCTCGCCCTCGAACCCACTGGTAGCTTCAGACTCCGTTGTTTCACCCTTCAGGGCCAAGTGGGATGCAGCTTCCTCCCGCTCCGGTGCCAATGCTCCTCTGCCTGATGATGCTATTGCACACAAGAACAGGGAGACCACAAAAAGGGGGGGAGACAGGAGAAAGACATGTTCAGTGCATGCAACACCACTACCGTTGGCGGACACAACAGACACAGCAGCCCTCTGCACTACGCCATGCACTTATAGTTCCTAGGTTAATCACATGCCCATGGGGTGCAAGGCCTAAGCCCAATTGCTGCACACCTGGAAGACACAGGAGCCTGAATAGTTGTAGATGGCACTAACCACTAGTGGGGTTAGGGGGCCACAAAGCCTGCCTCACAAGGGACCTTGCCTACCAAGATCGCCCTGGCCTAGGGGAACCCACTGCCCACCTCCCCCACCCAGACACCTCGCAATGCGCGCAGAGTCAGCTGAATGAGAGTGTACTCATCCCCTTGTGGCTGCTGTGATGCCCTCAAGCGCACATCAAACTCCGGATACGCCACCATCAGGATCCGGAACATCAGGGGGGTCATGATGCGACGGGCACCCCTCCCACGTTGGTAGGCCATTCCCAGCTGGGTCTCCGCCATCTTCTTGCTCCAGCGGCACAGGTCCTCTCATCTTTTATGGCAGTGGGTGCTCAGTCTGTGGCGGACCCCCAGGGTCCGGACGTCCTTGGCGATGGCACGCCAAATAGCCTTCTTCTGTTGGGGGCTGACTAGTACAGGGGGAAAGGAAAATCATTACCTGTTTGGACCGTCATACTCAATGGCCCACGTTCCCACCCACGGACGCACATACACTCACCGTCCGCACATGCAGGCCTCAGCCCTCCCCATTTATCTTCCATCCACACCACTCCAAACAGGCATTGCCCATGCAGCATACTCACAGTGTACTCACCTGTTTGTCTGGAGGACCGTACAGTTGTGTGTAGTGGGGGAGGACCCCATCCACTAGTTTCTCCAACTCCTCCGAAGTGAAGGCAGGGGACCTTTCCCCAGACACATGAGCAATTGTTGCTTCCAGACACAGGTCACAGCAGCACTTGCAGTGTAGGTCCTCTCCTGTTGAAGGTCAGGTATCAAGTGAGTGAACAGACAGAAATTGGCGGTCACGTCTGCAGCGGTGTGTACCGTCACCGCCGGTGTACATCGTCATTGGCTCCTCGGACCCATAGGGTTCAATGTTAACCAATGCTGGATTGCGCCGCTGTCTTCGACCGCACACTGCGACAGTGTACAACGCCAGCGCAGTTACCTCATATCCCCTTGTCCCACCTTACAGGTCGGCAGCTGCCATTTCAGGGGGCCACATGGCATTAATATTAACTGCGTCACACCAATGTAGGCCTTGAATACACACAGTTACAGGCACATTGCAGATTAATAAATCTGTGCAAATGACATTTTGTAATACATCAGTGTTGGCTGACTCTCTGCTCGCTGTTCTCGTCCATAGGGCACGTCTGCTGGGGCAGGTGATGAGATGGCGGCATCCTCCGGTGTACAGACCGCTGGTGGACCTGTCGACAATAGAAGAGAGACACATAATAGTCACCTACAGACTTGATCGTGCAACAATCCATGAACTGTGTGCCCAGTGGGAGCCAGACCTGATGTCAGCTATCCGCCATCCCTCAGGAATCCCCCCTGTAGTGCAGGTCCTGACAGTACTCCATTTCCTGGCAAGTGGTTCCTTTCAAACAACAGGGTCCATTGCATCAGGGATATCACAGCCAATGTTCTCTAACGTGTTGCCCAGAGTGTTGCCTGACCTGCTGAAACACATGCGCAGCTACATCGTGTTCCCTCAGGTGGAGGATTTGCCCACAGTGAAAGGTGACTTCTATGCCTTGGGACATATCCCCAACATCATTGGTGCCATTGCTAGGGCACATGTGGCCTTAGTACCGCCCCGCAGGAGTGAACAGGGGTACAGAAACCAGAAGAGCTACCATTTTATGAATGTGCAGATGGTGTGTTTGGCAGACCAGTACATCTCACATGTGAATGTCAAATTTCCTGGCTCAGTGCATGACGCTTACATTTCGAGGAATAGCAGCATCCCTTCTGTGATGGGGCAACTCCGGAGGCACCATGTGTGGCTAATAGGTGAGGACAAGGTCCCTATACAGTGTGAATAGGTGTCTGGGTATGGGGTTGTCCCTACGGGTTAGTGTGTGTCTAACAGTTGTCCCTCCATATTTGCAGGTGACTCTGGTTACCCCAGCCTGTCATGGCTACTGACCCCATTGAGAAATCACAGGACAAGGGCAGAGGAACGCTACAATGAGGCACATGGGTGAACTAGGAGGGTGATTAAACGCACCTTCGGCCTCTTGAAGGCCAGATTCTGGTGCCTCCATATGACCGGTGGTTCTCTCTACTACTCACCAAAGAAGGTGTGCCAGATCATCATGGCCTGCTGTATGCTCATTTCCTGGCGGGGTCTTGGCAATGTTCTCTGTCTTGTTCCTGGATCTCAGGGACTGTTTTCGGGGTGGTTCTCCATTTGCAGGGGTTGGGGTGCTGGTGTCGTGTTCCTGTGGCGGTGCCTCCAGTCCACTAGTGCCGGCGGAGGTGGAGGGCTGTTCATCGTCCAGGCTAGTGGCAGGAGCCCCTTGTTGTGCCACAGTGTCCCTCCTGGAGTTGATAAAGGTCTTGCAGCACCCCTGCAATGGTGACCAGGGTGTTGTTTATGGACTTCAGGTCCTCCATGATACCCAGATAGTGTTCCTCCTGCAGCCGCTGGGTCTCCTGAAACTTGGCCAGTACCGTTGCCATTGTCTCCTGGGAATGATGGTAAGCTCCCATGATGTTGGAGAGGGCCTTGTGGAGAGTGGGTTCCCTGGGCCTGTCCTCCCCCTGTCGCACAGCAGTCCTCCCAGCTTCCCTGTTTGCCTGAGTCTCTGTCCCCAGGACCATGTGCACACTGCCACTGCCCCCAGGTCCCTGATTTTCTTGGGTTGGTGGGTTTGCATGGGTTCCCTGTAGTGGTAGACACACTGCTGATTGACGTGTCCTGGGGACAGAGGGATGGGCCCGCTGGGTGGGTGCTGTGCTTCAGGTGTTTCCTGAGGGGGGCGGAGGTCTGTGGTGGCTTGTGCCAGTGTCAGGGGAACGGACTGTCCTGAGGTCCCTGATGGGCCGGGCTGGTCATCTTGATCCAGTTGTGCAGAGCTGCTGTCATCACTGTGGGTCTCTTCTGCGGGGGGACTGGATATGTCTGGTACCACCTGTCCGGTGACGTTGGGTTGGGGTCCTGCAGGGGTGTAAAGGCATGATTATTGCATCTGTGTGCCATCATGTGCAATGGGTGAGTGACCCTGTACTCCAGTGCTTGCATTCTTGTCTTGGTCCTTGTGTGATATTTGGTTTGGGGTCTGTGCGGGTATCTGCAGTGGACATGCTTTGGTGATGGGTGTCCATACTTTGATGTTGCATGCAGGGCTTGGTATTGGGATGGGTGGGTTGTGATAGTGGGGCATATGTGAGGTGTTGGAGTGATGGGGGTGAGGGTGGGAGTATGTGATGGCATGCAGGTAGGGTGGGGGGATGAGGTAGTAAAGAGTTGACATACCAGAGTCCAGTTCTCCTGCTACTCCTGCGAGGCCCTCAGAATGCAGTATTGGCAAGACCTTCTCCTCTCATGTTGTTAGTTGTGGGGGAGGTGGTGGTGGTCCACCGCCAGTCCTCTGTAGAGCAATCTGGTGTCTGGAGACCATGGAACGCACCTTCCCCCGAAGGTCGTTCCACCTCTTCCTGATGTCATCCCTAGTTCTTGGATGCTGTCCCACTGCGTTGACCCTGTCGAAAATTCTGAGCCATAGCTCCATCTTCCTTGCAATGGAGGTGTGCTGCACCTGTGATCCGAATAGCTGTGGCTCTACCCGGATGATTTCCTCCACCATGACCCTGAGCTCCTCCTCAGAGAACCTGGGGTGTCGTTGAGGTGCCATGATGTGGTGTGGGTGATGTGTGAGATGGTGTGTGTTGTGATGTATGTGTTGGTGTGTGTTGTTTGAGGTGCGTGGAAGTTGTGTAAGTGATGGTGTTGAGAGCCTATGGATGCTGGTGTTGTTTATGGTGGTGTGTCTCTCTGGCATGGTTTCAGAATTCTGGGAGTAAGGGTTTGTGGGTGATGTGGGTGTGTGCTTAATATTGGATTGGGTGTGTGGGTGTGGTGTGTGTATGTGTGTCAGGTGTGTGTATTTTGAATTGTCCAATGTGGTTGTGTTTTGTAAATGTGTGTGTATTTTGAGCGCGGAGGTGTGTACTGCCAATGGAATACTGCGGTTGGGTCGTGATGGTGTGGGCGTATTACTGTTGGTGTGACGGTGGAGGTTTTGTTATTGCCAGTTTATCACTGACCTTTGGTGTGGCGGACTTGTGTGGGTGTCTGTATTATGGCGGATTCCGGGTTGTGGGTCATAAGAGCTGTAGCGGAATTCTGTGGCCGCAGCGGTATGTTGGCGGTCTTCTGCACGGCGGTAAGCAGCATTTATCACCAGGGTTGTAATGAGGGTCATAATCTCAAAAATAGAGAAATTTTAAAGACTCCTGACAGATATACTAATTCTGGTTGCTTTCGGGACACACCGGACAGACGGGGTGAGAGAGTGGGCTTGTAAGACCAAAGCACTGACTACGGGAAACAGAAGAAAGGCTCACAGCGTTCTTCAGACAAGAAAGAAGACAAATACCCACAACAAAAGCCATAATTTAAAAAGGAAAAGGTGGCAGCAATTTCAATTAAACATGCCAGCAAACTTGAGAACATTTGCTGAGGAACAAGATGTGGGCAGTGACCCTGCTAGACAGCACGGAGGAAGTCACAATAGGTTGCCAGAGTCTGAAAGGTCATCTGGATGTGACAGCAATTAACAACTTTCTACAGTGGAGACTGCAGATGGGCGCGTTCTCCCACCCAATAGGGTTTATGATTTAAATATCCAAATTAAAGGAGACATAGAGCACACTATTAGTGTAATTGTTTTGGGAAGAATTTATTTGTGATATCCTATTGGGAGAAAGAGACTGCCCCCAAACATATCCATAAGCTCACACATGGGGAAGATGTAATTTTGCTCTGTTCCTCAGATCTTGTTCTCGAAGCGGTAAAAGAAGCCTACGCTGTTTACTGGTCTTTGCTGCAGGCACCCTGGCTATTCTGCAAACACCTAGGCTGAGACAAGGATTCCCCCTACCATGCATAACCTATTGGGTCTACACCCCAGCCTCAGCTCCAATATCCTGTTAAACAGAAGGCTAAAGCTCCAGTGAGAAAGATCCTCCCTGAACTCGAGTCCCAGGCAGTAATTGAGCCCTGTGTCTCTGCAATTAATAACCTATTCTTCCCCATTTCAAAAACAGGCCATTCATATAGAATAGTCTTAGATTACAGACACTTAAACAACTATACACACACACATGTGCAATATACAATGCACACAGCACTGCACTAATTAACAATATAATGCATAAAAAATACAAAACAACCTTGGACATTTCCAAGTTTTTTTTCTGGCAAAACTTAGTGCATGAAAGTCAGGACCTGAGTGCATTCTCATTTGGCTCACAAAAACATTTTGCCATTTGCCCCAGAGCTATAAGAACAGCCCAGGGCTGTTTTCTGCCCATGTTACATCAATATTGCTTGATATTGATCCTGAGGCGTTGTTCTATGTGGATGACATCTATCTCATGGATGACGACTTCAACGTTTATGTTGCCAGGTCGATCTGATAATTTCCAGGATTCGCAGCCCTTGGCTACAAATTCAATTTTAGGAAAACTAAAATAGCCTTTCTCAGTGTATTGTTCCTGGGATCTGAGTAGGGCATAGAACTGCGCTCCGCAAGTGGAGTTTGTGTAATTCGCACACTCCATGCTACACAAATTCTGCTCTCTGGCGCAGAGTGAAGTTAGTTTGCACTCGCAAGATTGGATTTTGGCGCTCTCTCATGAGTGAGATGATACTCCTGGGCTGCTAGTGAGGGCGCGCAAGACCTTGCGTTCTCTTGCCTCACTTCCAGCTGTGTCAGCAGCCAAAACGGGCTTCTTGCAAACCTGAACTCACTTCTGAAGTAGATTTTCTACTCCACTGTCACTAAATCTAGTCAAAAAGAAATTGCCTGACTACATTTTCTTCTCCAATGGACCCTGCAGACTGTTTATCAGATTGAGAAGCCTTTTTTTTCAAACAAGAAGGAACACATGCATTTATACTTTTTTAGCGCCACATTTGTGTAGTTTTTTGACGTAAAATCGTTGCAAACTTACAAAATACAATCGTATTTTGTAAGTTTGTGCCGATTTTGCATTAAAAAATTATGCAAATGCGGCGCTAAAAAAGTATAAGTATGGGCCAAAGTGTGTTAGAGATTCCAACTTCCTGTTGCTGTCCAACAGGCTCCTCTCAGTGCTTTGTCCATCCCCTGGTCACTTTTCACTTATCACTTACATTTTGTGGTGGAAGAATCACTCTCTTTATCTCCTGGATGTACGTTTAGATTTAAGGACTTTGGCCCTCATTACGAACATGGCTGTCCGTTCCACTCCGCCGGCGGTGGCGGTTGAAACCGCCAACAGAGGAGCGGTCCGGACCGCCAAATAATGATCCAAACAAAACACACGCATCCCGCGAACCACCCACCGCCAGGAGAGGAGCCCCGCTGGCGACGGCAGAGTCTACCCACAGGCCGTCGGAAAGACCCAACCCACCCATCAAAGAATGAACCACCATTCCGCCGCTAGTTCCAGGGCGGGAACCACCACCACACAAAGCTAGGTGGAAATGAACCAAATATAAGGAACCACGCACTGGAGTCCCACAGAACGTGCAGAGGCAGCCATGGATAGAGAGCTGCAGATCATGCCAGCCCTGCTCCTTGCCATATAGCTACACGACCGAGACCGCCGACGAAGACGACGGTGGTAAGTACCGCAACCTACGACACAAGGGAGGAAAGGGCACAGTTACATACCCACTCACTCCATCAGACAACGACCCCATCCCTTCCCAGCAGCACAAGTCATACACCCCACACCAAGAGGTACGTACCCGACTGAAGGCTAATGCAACTTGACCATAGTATATACAAAAGGCCCACACCCATAAAAAAAGTAAAACAAACACCAGGGTGTAACAGCGTGCAGCCCAAACACAGGCCACACAGAAACTTTAATAAGAAGCTCACTGAGCCAAACAGTGCAAACAGGGCCAATGGCCAGTCTGTAAAATCTCAATTGTCATGGGCCACAACTGGCCCAACCTGACTCCCACAAGTTCTGGGTACTCAACATAACGGGGCACCATATGATGATCCAGGCACCTCATAGAAGGGGGGTAGTGGCGGTGGGGATTTTTAGCAGGGGTGGGCCTTTGACTTTCATGTGGAGGTTGGAGGGGGGTGGGCTTCTCTTTTGAAGGGGGTGGGGGCTGTTTGGCTTGGGTGGAGCTGGATGGCCTAGGCTCTGACCGGGCCTTCTTCTTCTCTGGGGAAGGGGGACGGGAATGTGAAGGGTGGACCGGGGTGGGCTGTGATGTGGAAGGAGCAGAAAGGGCAAGGAGGTGGGCACGTTTGGGGACAAGACGGGGTGGGCCAGTGGGTTGGAAGAGGTCAGCACAGGAGAGGAAAAGTTTCTTGGGAGGAATTGAGGTGGGCGTGGATGAGGGCGTGGGAGTGGAGGCAGAGAGAGTGGATGTATGGGGTGTAGAGGTGGGTGTAGTGGTTGCAGGTAACTGCTCAGTATGCTGTCATGTGGTGGATGTCTGATGGGTGGGTGTCTTGGTGGGTTTGCGTGTCTATGGAGGTGGGGGGGTGGACACAGTGGGAGAAGACAGACAGCTAGTGTGGATGTATGTTGGGTGGGTGCCTGCAAGTCGGGAGAGTGTGCTGTTGTGTGGGTGTCTGCAAGTCGAGAGAGTGTGCTGCATGTGTCAACTACAGTAGAGGTGGTGAGTGGAGGTGTGGTGTATGGGGTGCATATATGGCTGTCTGCGATTGTGGTGAGTGCAGGAAGAGGAGCAGTAACAGTGAGTGAAGGTGCAGTGCATGAGGGTGTTGATGTAGAGGGGACAGACAGGGAGGCGGAAGAGGTGGGCACATTGGGGGAAGTGAACGTTGTTGTGTGTGCAGGTGTCTGTTGGCTGTGTGAATTCTTGAGGTGGGAGGTGTGGTGCTTGTGTTTTGAAGTGTGCTTCTTGTGTGATAATGTGCCTGTCAGGGGGTTAGATTGTGTGCTTTGGAAGGGTGAAGGGAGTGGGGTGCTGGAAGGGGTAGAAGAGGTTGGAGGGGGGACGGAATGGCCAGGGACACTGGCTGCCGTCCGAGAGGAGGCCAGAGCCTGAAAAGATCTCTGTAGGGCAGACATGGCGCCATGAATGCCATCCAGATAGGCATTTGTCTGCTGCACCTCTGATGATAGCCCCTGGATGTTATTGACAATGGTTGTCTGCCCTCAGGAGGTCAATAGCCTCCTCTGTGAAGGCAGCAGGGCTGCCTTGGGCAGGGGAGGAGGTGCCTGGGGTGAAGGAGACACGCACATTTCTGGGTGGGCGGGCATGGGCAGCTCGGTGGGGAGCAGAAGGGAGGGCGGTGATGGTATGGGGGTGGCGGAAGATCTCACGGTAGTGGTGTGTGCACTAGGGTTCACCACTGCCGGGGGACCCATATCGGAGGAGGTCTCAGAGTCACTACCTCCTGTGGTAGTAGCCTCCCCTGTGGAAGTCCCCTCGCCCTCCCACCCACTGGTCCTCTGGGCATCCATTGACTCTGCCTCGGAGGATCCGTGGGTCACTGCCTCCCCACTTGCTGGTGCCTCAGCTCCCTCGCCTGATGTTGATGCTGTACCAAACCAACACAAGAGAACATGGATGGGGAGACAAAACAGGAGAGATACTTGTAAATAGCTGAATGCAGATACAGAATGGCCAGACATACACCCACCCAGCAAATGCTTCCAACAGGCAGCACCGTACACTATGCCCATGGCCATGCCCCTGACTACTGACCAGAATACGGCTCTACACCCATCCCCTGAAATACGTTTGAAGCTGAAGTAGGTGGAACCTGACAGGGACACCCCTACACCCTTTGGGGAACATACAGTAGATGTACACCAGTCAAATTCCCTGCCTCTAAGCAGCATGAGCCCTATTGCACACCCAGACATTCTTCCAGACTGAAGTATGGTCAATGAGTACTCACCCCTTTGTGACTGCTGTGCAGCCTTCAAGCGCCCATCCAGATCTCGGTACGCCAACGCCAGGTTCCGTCGCATGAGGGGGGTCAGTGCCCCACGGGCCCCCCTTCCACGTTGGGAGGACTTCCCCAGCTGGGCCTCACTGATCTTTCGCTCCCAGCACCGCAGGTCCTCCCTCCTCCTTCAACACTGGGTGCTCCGCCGGTTGTAGACCCCCAGGGTCCACACCTCCTTGGCGATGGCATGCCAATGTGCCCTCTTCTGGTGGGCGCTGACCTAGAAGGGCTAAACAGAAATGGAACACAGAGGTCAGGCAATTGCAGGATAGGAACCGCTGGCAAATTGTCCAACACGGGACGTACAGTTGCACGCAGCATTCCATGCACCATGGTCCATGCAGGCTCAGAGGAGCACACATATGTCCAATCCACACCATCCATTACACACACAGTGCCCTCCAAACCCAGTCTCACCTGTACCACTGGCCGTCTGTAGAGTTTGCCGTACAGGGACAGGACCCTGTCCACTAGCTTCTCCAGTTCTTCCTGGGTGACGGCCGGGGCCCTTTCACCTGCACCACGTGGCATATCCGTAGCCAGAGGCAGGCCACAGCAGTACACAGAGTGGAGTACCTGTCCGCACGAGATCAGGGAGTTAAGTGATCAAACTATCACAAACGCGCATACGTTCCGCAGCGGTATGCACCGTCACGGCTGGCGGCGATCATGATACGCCAGGATTCACCATTAGCATCCATGTTAGCCAATGAGGGTGCGAACAGCGGTCAACACCGCCTTACGCTGTGATGTCAACCGCTAGCGGTATGAGGTCACTTCCACAACGAAGGGGCAGATCTACAGTGGGCAGACATTTTGCAATCACCTATGCATCTAGAATTTCCTACTACTCACAATGCAGGGCCTGCAAGCCACATGAAGCACCTAGGCCTCTATCCATTCCGTATAGTAGCACACATGAATTACTCTGTTCCCTCCTAGTGATGTACATGTACATCTGTCGGGTAGCAGTTACTGTTGAGACACTACAATGAACAATGCAGTGCAGAAGTGATGAGAAGTGTGCCTATGTTTGTGTCTTCATCACTCCTTTTTGTAACCCCTCGTAGGTACCGACCCTTGTGGCGAGGAAGGGCACCATTGGTGTAGAGACCACTTGTGGATATGGGGACCATGGTGGAGAGTCAGATCATATTCACTTACAGACTCACCCGTGCAACTATTCAGCACCTTTGTGCATTACTGGATCCTTCACTAACTCCGGGAAATCGTAATCAGCATGCCATTCCAACTGAGGTGCAGGTGCTCTCCGCACTCCATTTCCTAGCCACAGGCTCATTTCAAGTGACACTGGGCATGGGTGCTGGTTTCTCAAGGCTGACTTTTATGCCTTTGCAAACATTCCCCACGTCATAGGTGCCATTGATGGCACACACATACCCATCATCCCCCCAAGAGTGAGTGAACAGATGTACAGAATCAGGAAGAACTTTCACTCCATGAACATCCAATTGGTGTGTACTGCAGACCAGTACATTTCACATGTGAATGCCATGTTTCAAGGTTCAGTACATGATTTATTTGTGTTGAGGAACAGTAGTGTGCCACAGAAGATGGAACAACTACAAGAGGACAGAGGGTGGATCATAGGTAAGTTTGCCTGTCAATAACTGACGCATTGCAGCAAACCACCCTGTCTGACTAAGGGCCATAACAATGACGAGTCTGTATTGAACCATTTTGTAGGTGATTCTCGCTATCCAAACTTGCGTTGGCTCCTGACCCCAGTGAAGAATTCTACGACGGATGCAGATAGGAAATACAATGAGGCGCATGGATGTACTAGGAGGGTAATAAAGCGTACTATAGGTCTTCTGAAGGCTAGATTCCGGTGTCTACATATATCTGGGGGTTCCCTGGCCTATGGGCCTGATAAGGTGTGTGGAATAGTGGTGGCCTGCTGCATGCTGCACAACGTGGCAGTGAGACATTCTATCCCCCTCTTGAAGGTGGAGGGTGCTATAGGTCCTGATCAGCTACCTCAGAGAGGTGAGGAGAGTGATGGTGAGGATGAGAAAGGGGAAGATGTCCATTCCAGGAACCAACTGATACAACTCTACTTCCACTAACTGTGTGGGACTTGAGCCTGTCTTTGGGGTTAGTGACTAATACTGTCAGTGTGCTCTGTCATATGGGGGGGTTGGTCATGATAGGCGATACATGGACCACTTCTGCATGGTACTGACAGAAAATATATGCATTCCCTCCTTGCCACCATTTGGGCACACAATACCTCCATCAAGCACAAATTGACAATAAAGTTGTTCTCTGCCAGTTGCATCCATACTCCACTTTGTTCACAATTTAAGACAGGGAACAGTGTAACAGGTGTGAGGGTGTCCTCAAAACCAAATTAGGGGCAGCCTTGTTGGATGGTTTAGATGGGTCCATTTTGTTGAACAGTACTTCATATTGCCCTCAGCTAAGTGTTGTTGGTGAATGGGTGGTATGGTTGCTTTGCATTAGTAGGAGAGTCAATTGTTGGAGGGGGCCTTGTTCTTAGCTGGGTTTCCAGTGCCATATCTTGGCCTAAGAGTACATTTGGGTGCCTGCTGTGGAGCTTCTTGGGATGACATGGTTGGGCCTTGGGTTTCCTGGGAGGGTATTTCCTGTTATGTTTCTGCTGCTTGGGCCATCAGATGCTGGTTGTACAGGGCTGTTGTAAGGGCCTCTTGTCCGGTGTAGGTGTCACACTGGTTTTTGACCAACTGCAGCAGTGCTCCAGCAATGGTGGACATTGTGGCATTGTGCTCTTTCCACTGCTCCATGGCCTGTTGGTGTTGTTGCTGCTGCATCCTCTGACTTTGCTCCAGGATGGACACAATCTGTGCCAACCTGTCTTGGGTATGTTGGTAGGTCCCCAATACCTCTGAAATAATGTCCTGGGCTGCTGCATCCACCCTGTGGCCTCCCCCCGGCCCACTGGGACACTTGAACTTGCCCTAGCCCCCTATGCCTGTGTCCCCTGCACAGGTCTGGTAGCGCCACTTGTACTGGGCCCCTCATCTTCCTGCATGTTGGGAGTGGGAGACTGTGGCCTCTGTAGCTGTGTTCCACCAGTCTGTGCCCTGGGTACACTGGTGTGGGTATGCCTCCCCTAGCCTGCTGGTCTTGACTGTGTGTTAGGGGTGACAGTGGTTTCCTTGGTGGGGCTGCTGCATGGTGAGAATCCAGGACTGTGTGAGGAGCCTGCCTGCTCATCAGTGTCCAGGGATCCTCCGGCAAGGTCTTGTGAGGTGGCTCTGTCTCCCTGGAGGGCAGTGACACTCCTTGTCCTGTCCGTTAGGGTTGCATGGGTAGTGGTGCCTGTTGGGGGACATACACATATCTGTTACATATGCATATAGGTTTGAGGTGTACAGGACTGTGCTATTTTGTGCTGGTGTTAATTTCAGTGGCCATCCAGGGTGCCTTTGTGAGGTTGACATAGCATTTAGCGCCAGTGGTGGGGTTGCATTGTGGTGGGGGTTATTGTTCTATTGTGGGTACGTGCAGGGGTGGGTGGCTGTGCACAGCTGGAGTGATGTGGGCCTTTTAGTGGGTTGTAGGTAATGCAGGGTGGTGAATGTGGTGGGTTATGGCTGGGTGGGGTGTAGGTACAGGTGGGTGTGGGTGGGGTGGGGTGGTGCATGCATTGCAGCAGTGGTGTATATGGGGTAATTGTAGATGACTTACACGAGTCCATTCCTCCAGTGAGTCCAGTGAGTCCCTCTGGGTGCAGGATGGCGAGGACCTTCTCCTCCCAGTCGGTGTAGTCGGGTGGTGTTGGTGGCGGCTCTACCCCAGTCTTCTGCACTGCGATGTAGTGCCTAGATGCCATGGCCCTGACCTTCCCCCGCAGGTCGTTCCATCACTTCTGGATGTCGTCCCTGGTGTGTGGATGGTGTCCCACTGCATTCACCCTGTTGACAATGGTCTGCCAAAGCTCCAATTTCTGGGCGATGGGTGTGTGGTGCTCCTCTGCCCTGAATATTTGTGGCTCCACCTTCAGGATCTCGTCCACCATGGTCCTTAGCTCCCTTTTGGTGAAGCGTGGATTTTTTTTGGGGGGAGCATGGTGAGTGTGAGGGATGGCGTCAGGACTGGGGACGGGGTAAGGGTGCTCCTCTGTGGGTTGATGTGCGTCTCCTGTATGCTGCTGTTCGCTGTCTGGCTCTGGTGCTCTCCATCTTCTTGTCCTGGTTTCATTGCAAGGGATTGTGGGGTGTGTCTGGGAGTGTTTTATGGGGTTCTGTATGTGTGTCAGGTGTGTGGGTGATACGCCTATCCAATGTGTGCACTTGTTGCTGTTGAGTCCACTTGCCGTCCATGGCGGTCGCAGCCGCCAATGGTCATCCAGCCTCCACTGTCCGCCGATGTGATTTGTGTATCATTATTTGGAGGGCGGGATGTGGGTGTGCTTGGGGGTGGTGGGTCAGGATTCCCGCTGACAGAGTCATAGCGGGGAGTGGTGGTCTGGGAATTTTAAGGCAGGGTTGGGTTTTCGTTCATTATATGGCGGGTTTCCTTTCACCGCCAACGGCGGGATTCTGTTCACTGCTGACACGGCGGTCGGCGGTCTTTCCCTCCATGTTCATAGTGACCGCCTTTGTTTTTATGAAATTAAACCTTCTTGAATTATATTGAATAAGGGTGTTGTTATTTGTTTGCACCAGTATTTCCTTGCAAACAATATATAGTGATGGTGGGTAGCCTGGAGTTTAAGCATGGTCCTAGTCATGATTTATTTTGCATTTCCTTGATTTTTCACCTTTCGTAAGGGGAAATTGTTGTACAGCTCAGAACCTTTTCTACATGTTTCCATTTGCAATATTATTTTAACATGTGTCCTAGATTTCCATAAAGCCATTAAGCCAGCCGTCCAAGGCCAGTGCTAGTAGTCAACAGTGCATGAAATAAATGTTTCAGTGGTATATGTTTTTAAAACTTTGTTTAGGGCAGGGATGGCATTGGATAAATTTAAATTTAAGTTGGCTATCATTTGCATTTCTTTTTTTTAAAACAGTTTATATATTGTAGGGTAATAATATTTGAAGGCATAGGAGGATGTAGTTTGACCATGTGGCTGGCTGGCAGCCATTTTGTCCATCCAGTCAGTGTCCTTTGCCATCAGCTTGCAGGTGTTCTTTGTTTGCCATGCCTCCTTGTTCCTTGTTGTTGTTTGACCGTGTGGCTGGCAGCCACTTTGTGCATGCAGCCAGTGTCCCTTTGCCATAGGCTAGCATGTGTTCTTTGTTTGCCATGCCTCCTTGCTCCTTGTTATTGTTGTTTGACTATATGGCTGGCAGCCATTTTGTGCATGCAGCCAGTGTCCCTTTGCCATAGGCCTGCATGTGTTCTTTGTTTGCCATGCTTCCTCCTTGCTGTTGTTGTTTGACCATGTGGCTGGCTGGCAGCCATTTTGTCCATGCAGCCAGTGTCCCTTTGCCATAGGCTAATATGTGTTATTTGTTTTCCATTCCTCCTTGCTCCTTGTTGTTGTTGTTTGACCATGTGGTATTGTTGCCCACCATTTTGTCCATGTAGCCAGTGTCCCTTGCCATAGGCTTGCATGTGTTCTTTATTCTCCGTGCTTCCTCCTTGTTGCTGTTGATTGACCATGTGGCTGGCTGGCAGTCATTTTGTTCATGAAGCCAGTGTATTTTGCCATAGGTTTGCATGTGTTCTTTGTTTGCCATGCCTCGTTACTCCTTGTTATTGTTGTTTGACCATGTGGCTGGCAGCCATTTTGTGCATGCAGCCAATGTCCCTTTGCCATGGGCTAACATATGTTCTTTGTTTGCCATGCCTCTTTGCTCCTTGTTGTTTTTGTTTGACCATGTGGCTGGCTGGCTGCCATTTTGTCCATGCAGCCAGTGTCCCTTGCTATAGGGTTGTATTTTTTCTTAGTTCTCCATGCATCCTCCTTGCTCCTTGTTCTTGTTATTTGACCATGCGGCTGGCTGGCAGCCATTTTGTGTGTACGCTGTGCAGCCAGTGTGTCTTTGAGTTGACATAGGCTTAAATACAAACATTGTTAGTTATTGATCATTTGTTTTAGAAGTTTCTATTTTTTTTCTAATTGTAAGTTAATTTGAAAGACATTTTTATTTCTCTTTTTTAATTTACTTTTTTATTTTAATGTTCATATTTTAGTTTTAGTTTTTATATATTTTTTAACTTTTTTCTTTTAATTTTTGACTTTTTAGTGCGATTTGTATTTAATTTTTTATTTTTAATTGTTTTATTCTTTAACTTTTCTTTTATATTTTAACTTTTTAAAATAATTTTGTATTTTTATTTTAATTTGTATTTAATACTGCATTTTGCCTTGATCCATCCATCTATCTGATCCATTCCATTCCTCCTTCCATCCATCCACCAAAGCATTTCCCCTGGACCACCTTGCCACCATAGGTTATTTTATTTAAAAAGATTATCCCATTTACCCATGCACCTCTCTCTAACTACCCCATGTGTCTTCTAAAACAAATGTAAATAAAGCAAAGAACTAGATCTGCCTGATGTGCTGTCTGATTTCAAATGTCATTTTTATGGTGTGGTGGTGTGGTTTGCTTTTACACTAAATACAAGGTGTGTTATATAAGTGATGAACCGCACTAAGATTGCATTTCTATGTACTCTTTTCAACCTGCTGCAACAATGACATGCCACATCTCATTAACTACATGTTTTTTCTTGCTTGGTTATTTTTAGGTGTACATGTCAGAGTCACCAGCTCTTCGGGGTCTGTGCACGTTCCCAACACGTCCACCACAAGACAGCTCCAATACTCTGATTAGAATGTCACAGAGTCTAAGAGAGTCCAAGTGGGGAAAAGGGGATTAGGTAAGGAACAGCTGGAAAGGAGACCTGTAGGAAGCAAAAGGTTAAAACACACAATATCAAGATTAATTATTACTAGGCTATGACTCTAAGCATTGTCATGCTGGAAGCATCGATAACTTAAGCATGGACTTAAATAACTAGGCCTCAAGATGACTGGATACCTGTGAGGAAATCAAGAAAGATTAATACAACCTTCCAATGAACCACTCAATGAAATATTACACATGAATTAGAAACATCAGAACATTCTAGAATTACGCTTTCAAATTCAATTATAGTCTTTTGCATGAGGATCAGAAAATAATCTGAATGATTTCTATAACACCATATGAATTGTACTTGAGAGAATTATTATGCACATACAATATAACATCTAGAATTCTAACACTTTAGTTTTCTTACAATGCAGGAACATGAATTGTGCACATTGCAGATTTTCACAAAGGTTTGTAAATGCCATGAAATGATTGTGCACAATGAATAACATGAGTTAGACTCGAGAAATGAATTGCGCGTGTTGCCGATTCAAAGGCCACCAAGTAAATGCCATGAAGTGGTTGCGCACAATGAACATTGTGATTTAAACACAAGAAATGAATTGCGTGTATTGCCGATTCGAGTACCACCAAGTGAATGCCATGAAATGGTAGCACACGATGAGTAGCATCAGTTCAACACAAGAAATGAATTGCGCGTTCTGCCGATTCGAATGTCACCACGTAAATGTTGTGAAATGGTAACACACAATGAATATCATGAATTAGAATCTTGCCGATTCTAAGGCTACCATATGAATGCCAAGATATGGTAGCGTACAATGAATGTCATGAACTAAGCACAAGAAAGTAATCGCGCGTCTTGCCGATTCGAAGGCTACCATATGAATGCCAAGATATGGTAGCATACAATGAATAACATGAATGAAGCACAGAAATTGAATCACGCGTTTTGATGATTGGAATACCATCATATAAATGTCAAGAAATGGTAGTGTACAATGAATAACATGAATTAAGCACAGGAAATGAATCAGGCGTCTTGCTGATTCGAATGCTACCTAGTTTATGCCATAAAATGGTAGCGCACAATGAATAACATGAATTAAGCAAAGGAAATGAATCGTGCGTCTTGCCGATTCAAATGCTACCTAGTAAATGCCATAAAATGGTAGCGCACAATGAATAAAATGAATTATGCACGAGTAAAGAATCGCGCGTTTTGCGATTTAAGTGTCAGCATGAAAATGCCATAAAACTTTGAGCGCACATTCACACGCATAAGCACAGAATTGTTTTATCATGCAAATTAGTCTCGAAAGCCTTCCCGAACGGGATCGGGGCCAAGCCCGACCTCCGCCTTACCGCCCTGATGAAGATTCACTGACAAAGAGAAAGGGCAAGGCCTGGAAGATCAAAGTAGGCCTCCGGAACAGGAGCTCAGGAAGTTGATGCTGCTCTGCACCGGGACCTCTGAATAGTGAGCAAGTGGAGCTGGGCTTGCTCTCTTTTATAGAGTCTTGGCCCAGCCCACAAACCACACCCAGGCATGCTGCAGAGAAAGCTTCTAGAAGGCCCTGGAAAGGAACCACACCCAGACACACTCTGAAAACCTGCAGCCGTACATTGCAAATGAAGAGTATGTATAAGCACCTTGAACATAAGTCTTCAGGGTTAAACTCTGCAATGCAAAAGGTTAAACAACAGCATATCAGCACACTGCATGAATTACGTTAACTTGAAAGTGCTAGGTTTTTGCATTCTAGTCGCCCGTAGAGCGTGCACTGCCCTGATGTTGACAGTACAAGAGAAGAGACCCCACATCACCTGCAGTACTGCCAAAGAGAAGGCCCTACAGTTACTTTGGATCACGGGTACCAAATTCTTTTGCTTGTGCTTAGAGAAAGATAAGATAAGTTGTTCCCAAGAAAGTGGCCAGTGAGAAGAAGCAGCTTTCAGCAAGTGGTGTGCCAACTGCAACCTCTTTCAGGAGACGTGTGCCTGCTGCCACACCAACCTCTGGGGAGGAACCTGGGAACACTCCCGCATCAACAATAGCACCACTCAAACCCAAGCCCAAGACAATGTCTGAGAGTGAGGCAGCCACTGCAATCGTGGAGACCCTAATGAGCAGTGATGCTGAATTGGATTTGTCCCTTTCACGAAGTATTACCCAATCGGTTCAGGAACCAGAGCAAAGTGGGCAGCAGCTGCAGTCAGAACTTCCCAAATTTGGAGCAGAACAGGAGGTCTGGCTTTCTGTCTAGCAACAACTTCCTATTTTAGAATATGAATTAAGGGCTCCTAGAGCTCCAGCAAGAAAAAGGAAGGGTACTACTCCACAATCTCCTCCAAGCACTACTTCTGATGATGATGATAGGGACATAGACTGGACCCTCGCAGAGTCCGGGAGACACCAGGAGAGGCAAGGGAAAAGAAAAGATCCAGAAAGCCTTAGAATCATGGAAGGGGATGATGCTGAGGATGATGACAGTGACACAGACATTGTAGAAGCTGGCACAGAGGAGTCTGACATTACTATCCAAACTGCTCCGAGGGATGTGGCACAGACAGCACAGACAGCACCAATTAATACAACCTTCCAATGAACCACTCAATGAAATATTACACATGAATTAGAAACATCAGAACATTCTAGAATTACGCTTTCAAATTCAATTATAGTCTTTTGCATGAGGATCAGAAAATAATCTGAATGATTTCTATAACACCATATGAATTGTACTTGAGAGAATTATTATGCACATACAATATAACATCTAGAATTCTAACACTTTAGTTTTCTTACAATGCAGGAACATGAATTGTGCACATTGCAGATTTTCACAAAGGTTTGTAAATGCCATGAAATGATTGTGCACAATGAATAACATGAGTTAGACTCGAGAAATGAATTGCGCGTGTTGCCGATTCAAAGGCCACGAAGTAAATGCCATGAAGTGGTTGCGCACAATGAACATTGTGATTTAAACACAAGAAATGAATTGCGTGTATTGCCGATTCGAGTACCACCAAGTGAATGCCATGAAATGGTAGCACACGATGAGTAGCATCAGTTCAACACAAGAAATGAATTGCGCGTTCTGCCGATTCGAATGTCACCACGTAAATGTTGTGAAATGGTAACACACAATGAATATCATGAATTAGAATCTTGCCGATTCTAAGGCTACCATATGAATGCCAAGATATGGTAGCGTACAATGAATGTCATGAACTAAGCACAAGAAAGTAATCGCGCGTCTTGCCGATTCGAAGGCTACCATATGAATGCCAAGATATGGTAGCATACAATGAATAACATAAATGAAGCACAGAAATTGAATCACGCGTTTTGATGATTGGACTACCATCATATAAATGTCAAGAAATGGTAGTGTACAATGAATAACATGAATTAAGCACAGGAAATGAATCGGGCGTCTTGCCGATTCGAATGCTACCTAGTTTATGCCATAAAATGGTAGCGCACAATGAATAACATGAATTAAGCAAAGGAAATGAATCGTGCGTCTTGCCGATTCAAATGCTACCTAGTAAATGCCATAAAATGGTAGCGCACAATGAATAAAATGAGTTATGCACGAGTAAAGAATCGCGCGTTTTGCGATTTAAGTGTCAGCATGCAAATGCCATAAAACTTTGAGCGCACATTCACACGCATAAGCACAGAATTGTTTTATCATGCAAATTAGTCTCGAAAGCCTTCCAGAACGGGATCGGGGCCAAGCCCGACCTCCGCCTTACCGCCCTGATGAAGAATCACTGACAAAGAGAAAGGGCAAGGCCTGGAAGATCAAAGTAGGCCTCCGGAACAGGAGCTCAGGAAGTTGCTGCTGCTCTGCACAGGGACCTCTGAATAGTGAGCAAGTGGAGCTGGGCTTGCTCTCTTTTATAGAGTCTTGGCCCAGCCCACAAACCACACCCAGGCATGCTGCAGGGAAAGCTTCTAGAAGGCCCTGGAAAGGAACCACACCCAGACACACTCTGAAAACCTGCAGCCGTACATTGCAAATGAACAGTATGTATAAGCACCTTGAACATAAGTCTTCAGGGTTAAACTCTGCAATGCAAAAGGTTAAACAACAGCATATCAGCACACTGCATGAATTACGTTAACTTGAAAGTGCTAGGTTTTTGCATTCTAGTCACCCATAGAGCGTGCACTGCCCTGATGTTGACAGTACAAGAGAAGAGACCCCACATCACCCGCAGTACTGCCAAAGAGAAGGCCCTACAGTTACTTTGGATCACGGGTACCAAATTCTTTTGCTTGTGCTTAGAGAAAGATAAGATAAGTTGTTCCCAAGAAAGTGGCCAGTGAGAAGAAGCAGCTTTCAGCCAGTGGTGTGCCAACTGCAACCTCTTTCAGGAGACGTGTGCCTGCTGCCACACCAACCTCTGGGGAGGAACCTGGGAACACTCCCGCATCAACAATAGCACCACTCAAACCCAAGCCCAAGACAATGTCTGAGAGTGAGGCAGCCACTGCAATCGTGGAGACCCTAATGAGCAGTGATGCTGAATTGGATTTGTCCCTTTCACAAAGTATTACCCAATCGGTTCAGGAACCAGAGCAAAGTGGGCAGCAGCCGCAGTCAGAATTTCCCAAAGTTGGAGCAGAACAGGAGGTCTGGCTTTCTGTCTAGCAACAACTTCCTATTTTAGAATATGAATTAAGGGCTCCTAGAGCTCCAGCAAGAAAAAGGAAGGGTACTACTCCACAATCTCCTCCAAGCACTACTTCTGATGATGATGATAGGGACATAGACTGGACCCTCGCAGAGTCCGGGAGACACCAGGAGAGGCAAGGGAAAAGAAAAGTTCCAGAAAGCCTTAGAATCATGGAAGGGGATGATGCTGAGGATGATGACAGTGACACAGACAGTGTAGAAGCTGGCACAGAGGAGTCTGACATTACTATCCAAACTGCTCCGAGGGATGTGGCACAGACAGCACAGACAGCACCACCAGCTCCCATGTTTGTAAGGCCCCAGCAGAGTCCTGCACCAACCCCTACCTCAGTACAAGTGTGCACTGCTGAGATGCAATCAGCACATCCACGACCACCTACATCCAGTTCTTCTTCAGGCATTGGTGGTGGCCAATAAGAAAGTACTCCTTCTCAGTTTGGGACTTTTTTACAACTAGCAAACAGGAGGAGAAAATTGCCGTATGCTCCATTTGCTACGTGAGTGTTCATCGAGGTAAGCCTGGTTCATATTATGGTAATGGAGGCCAGTCGACCCAAATGAAACAACATCACCCAATCCGGTGGGAGAAGCACCTTAAACAAATGGCTCAACGTGGCTGCAGTGGTGAAGGTGAGGAGAGCTAGGAAACATCAGCCACACCTGCTCAAATCACAGTGCAAGGTGAGGAAGAAGAGGGTGACATCATCCTCATGCAAAGCAGCCCTGTCCCCAGCAGTGCACCAGAATCACCCGCCTCAGTAACCTCACAATGGCACAGGAAGACTCAGGGGCATATTTATACTTGTTTTGCATGGAATTTGCATCATTCATTTTGACGTAAATTTGTAGCAAAACTAAGTCCATATGTAGACCTGTCTAGTGCCAAATTTATGGAGTTAAAGTCATTTTTTTGGACGTGGAAACCTACTCTGCATCAATGAGATGCAAAGTAGGCGTTCCCATGCAGAAAGTGACTCTACAGCTTTAGCGCCATTTTTATCCCCCTGTGCTAAAATCACACTCAGGAGGGAGGAGGGATCAAAACATGGTGCAAAGCTTGCTTTGCACCATTTTTTAATGCCTGGGTCAGGGCAGGTGTTAGGGGACCTGTGGGCCTATTTCCATGATGGAACACCATGGAATAAGCCCACAAGTGCCCACCCCAGGCCCCACGGACACCCCCACCCACACCAGCGGGACAGCGGAGGATGGGGGACCCCATCCCAGGTAAGCATAGGTAAGTACAGGTAAGTGTTTATTTTTTAAAGGGCCATTGAGGGCCCTGAAATGGGTCCCCCTGCATGGCACTGGGTGCAATGGCCATGTCCAGGGGACCCTGGAGGGATCAAAACATGGTGCAAAGCTTGCTTTGCACCATTTTTTAATGCCTGGATCAGGGCAGGTGTTAGGGGACCTGTGGGCCTATTTCCATGGTGGAACACCATGGAATAAGCCCACAGGTGCCCTCCACAGGCCCCAGGGACACCCACACCAGCGGGACAGCGGAGGATGGGGGACCCCATCCCAGGTAAGCATAGGTAAGCACAGGTAAGTATTTATTTTTTAAAGTGCCATTGAGGGCCCTGAAATGGGTCCCCCTACATGGCACTGGCTTGCACCATTCCATAAATATGGTGTCCGGCTGGTGCACAGAAATGGTGCAAGCCAGTGCTAAACCTTTGGTACAAAACTGCATTAGTGCAGTTTTGCACCAAAAAGTATAAATCAGGACCCCAGAGTCTAATGGGGACACCACAGCATACGGTGACTACAGCACCACAACACTCATTGAGTCTACCAATACCTACATCTGAAAAGTGGCATGCATCAGTGGCCCCACAAAAGAAGAAAATCCAGGCTACAATTATGCACATGTTTAGGCAGGAGGGGCCAAATGACAGCAACCACACAATGGCATGTGTGTACAATGGCAAGCTGGCAAAAAGTTTAGCACTGGACCGCCTCCCTTTTTCTTTTGTAGAAGGAGTGGGATTCTTAGAGTTTTAAGCTGGACCTTTTTTGCCAGAGTTGCTGTTCCCTCACTGCATCATTATGTTCTGCAATTGGTTGGGCAAACTTTGCAGCAAAGTGTTGTCCACATTATCCACCTGATGACATACATGTTCACCAGTTGTCAGATGACTGATTACATTTGCATCACTGGATCTTTTCTGGGGGTAAAGCACAAGCTAGCTACAGGTTTTGGCCCTGAAGACATTTTTAAGAGTGTTCAGCAGCATACAACAGTAGCCATGTTCACCATGGAGAAGTCACACACAGCTGCAAACATCTTGGAACAATTAGCAAGGTGTCTGAATGGTTGCGACTCAGAGGTCTTCAAGTTGGATTTGCTGCCACGGACAATGGCAGTAACATAGTCAAGCCCATGGCAGACAGTGGATATTTCAGTTGACCTGTGTTTGGCGCACTGCATCATTCTAGTTGTGCAAGGATTTCTTGAAAAAGAAGACATAGCAAAATACTGACCACCTGCAGCCACATCTGCACTCATTTAATCCATTCTTTTAAAGCCCGGAAACAGTTGCAGATTTTTCAGCGTGATAACAGAGTACCAGTTAAAGCCCTGATACAGAAGGTGCCAACTCGTTGGAATTAAACCTATTATATGTAGCAACGTCTGTCTGAAGAGTACAAACAGATAAATGACTATGTCAATGAAAGAGGAGCTGATGCAATCGGGAGAGCTATGACCATGGATGCAGCGAAATGGGGCCTAGCCAAATGTCTCACACAGATGCTGCTCCCAAGGAGGACAGAACAATGGGCGAAGCTATCCCATTATTGCATCTGCTACAGGAGCAGCTAAAGAGGTGTCTGAAAGGTTTTCATTCGGGGGATGCAAACAAAAACCCAGAAGCGCATGCCTTGGTTACTAGTCTAAGAAATCGCTTGACTTGTGATGCAAGGCTGCAAAATTACATAATCTCATCCAAAGAGTACATCTTGTCCAGCCTAATTGATCCACGCTACAATAAAATTCTTCCCTCTATCATTCCTTTTTTCTGAAAGGGGTATTTTACAATACAAGAGGTGGATTGCTGAGCAAGCAGGAGAACTGGAAGAATAAACAGCTGGAACTCAGAGCCCCACTCTGCAGTTCTGGGGTATCACATTCAGTCTTCAGATTGGCAGTCTTGTCTCACATATGCCAACCCCACCAATAAGAAAACCGGTGACAACAGCAACAGAAGAATCTGACCCAACCTCTGCATTGGCTTGGTTTCAAGTGGCAGGTCTTAACTCCAGTGCAGAGGTGATGAAAAAAGTGGTCAAGCAGGTGGCAGCACCAATGATCATTCACAGGATGTTCCAGGAATATCTGGATGACCCGAAAGAGGTGTATGTGGATCCAAACACATTGATGTATTGGTATGGGAAGATGCACCAATGGCCAGAGCTCAGCAGTCTGGCAAGAAAGTTCCTGGCTTGTCCTGTAGGCAGCTTGTCTGCTGGACGTGTGTTCAGAGTAGCTGGTGCAGTTGTTACAGTGAGAAGGACCAGTCTCTCTCCTCAAAATGTGGAGAGATTGACCATTGATCAAAATAAACTAGTATTTTATACCACCTGAGTACACCATTCCTGAAACACCACAGGAGGAGAAAGAGGATGATTGGTCCGAATCAAGCGTGTTAGCTCACCAACTTCTAGGTGAACCACTAGAGTTTGAGGATGAATTCTTTTTTCTGGTTTGAGTTGCCATTGCCACCACAAAACTTTTTCATTATTTCTCATTCAGCTTCTTTTTCTCTTTGTTTATTTAAAAAAAAATGCTAATGCAGCATTATGTTTGTGTCTGATTTATGCTGCCCCACCATTGATTTTATAGTCACGTATAAGCCCGGATTGGAGTTCGACCCATGTGCAGTGAAAAAGGCCCCATAAACCCTTCAGGACATTGGAGATTCTGTCTGCCTCCCTCACATGCCATTGCCTATCCCATACATCACCTAGCATGGCTGCTCTAGAAGATCATTGATTAATAGACTGTCTGTGCCAATGTCTAATTCCAATGTGTGGATACCATCAACAAAGAGGTATTTTGTTCAACTACCATGCTTGGATTAGAAGAGGTAACTAAGTAACTATTAAACCAATGACTGGTGATATATTGAATGATTGTGATTGTGAATTTGTGAGTGATAACTGATGTATGTGGTGGCTGACAGTGAGGGAACAAGTTCAACAAAAAACTGTAAACTAGTTTCTGAAGATTTGCAATGTTTGGGGGCTGACGGGTGATCATTTTGTTCCTGAAACTGAATGGCCTTTCAAAAGTAGTGAAATTTACTTGCAGGGTGTACTCCTGTTTTCTGGTTCCTTATAACAAACCTGTCACTTTACTTACCAAACACAGATCTACCCAAAAAATACTCCAGTTCTGTTTTTCTCTCTGTTCTTCAACAGCAGTGCACTTCACATGTCTACCGTGCTCCGTTTGGGACTGGGATGGAGTTAATCTGAATTCGGAAGAGGAAGATGGAAGGACTCAGTGCGGGACTACCTCAACAGCTAGACAGGAGAAAGTTTGGGACTTCATAGAGAACCCATGATGATGGCAAAGACTCTGAGGCCTAGTACTCACTCTGCTCTTTGAACTGGAGAGGGGTGCGTTGATTTGGAAATGCTGCTGAGTATATGGTTGCTGCATTGCTAGCTCAAACGTGAAACTCCTTTTGTATTCTTGCTCTGACTCTGAGTCTTCTTGGTGCACTATTGAGTCCTCCTGACTCCTTGTGAAGCTTACCTTGCTCTTTTTGTCCTTTTCCTTTACACTATAATACAGCTACTGTTTTTTTTCAATACACAGGCCTTCTCCTAGTCCTCTCCTACACAAACAATACTTGCAGCGCTCAAGACTTCAGCTTACCTACCGGACAGTTACAGACAGGCACCAGAGTGATTATAACAATAAGAATGGAGATGCATCACCCAATATAACAATACAGTATCATTTCCTTTTAACAATCATTTTAAGAACTGGGTGGGTTACATTCAATCTTCCATATTTAAAAACTAGAAGACATAACACTTAGGATGTACTATCTGGGGCCTCTCTGGGGCAGAAGAACTGTTTCCAGTGAATTTAGTGAACTGTGTTATACTTTCTTACTTATCCCTTTGTTTCCTTCCACAACAAATTGATCATGGTATACTACTCAGCGGCCCAACGAATATTGTTGGGGTTTCATTTGTGTAGTGTTTGTCTTGTCACACCTTTACCCAAATCCCCTTTCACTTCCATTCACTGAGCCCCCAACCTTCTTCTCCCGAGCTGTGTGATCTATTGAGGTGTGACCTAATTTTACATGATAAATGAATCACACAGTTGCTGGGGCGGATGTGGTGAAAGCAAGTAAGCAAGACCAACTCACTGCATGACCTTCTACCTTCTATTACTTGAGCAATATTCCACACCGGCCCCATCAACATCTTCATTCATGCCCGAGTGTGTGTGTTCCGTCAATGCTTAACCTCTTAACACTCTTGAGCCTGAGCCCGCCTCTGACTCCATGATCTTGTTTCCTAAGTTTAGTGTTGTTATACTATAGCTCCCCACCATGGCTCAGAAGTAATTGCTATTCCTATACTTTATTATCATATCAAGTCTTCTTCTTTGCTGTGTGTCACTACTGTCATTGTGGTAGTCTGGTCTCAGTCTTCCTAGAAGTATGACATATGATGATGACCCACTAACTCTCTATTTTCTTTCGATCGAGTTGACAGTGATGGATAAGCCTTTGATTAATCCTGTAGGTAGAGTTCGCATAGGTGGGAGTGGCACTTTCTTTCAAGTTCTGTCTTCCCTGTTAGCATGCTAGCCTGCTACTACTACTACCTACCTACCACCCCCTTAAGATGCCATCTTGGGAGATCCCTGCAGTAAGAAGAAGACAGAAGACTCCCTCACTTCATCTATTCAGGTAGGAGAAATACTATGGATTGAAGAAAACCTGTTTAGTTAGTATTTAACTCTTACTGAAGAAGATGTTGTCTGTGCGTACTGTTTTTTTGTAGGCAAACTAGACAAGGGAATTCATTCCCTAGTGGTCAATAATAGTTGCAGAGGGCAATAGAGCAAGGGCCTAAGTAAATGACATACACTTTATTTTAGCAGATTAAAAATACCAGGCTGCATTAAAAGACAGCAGTGCCAACTAAAAGTCTAAATGAAGTAAAAAAAATAATATCCCTTTTATTCTTTACAAATATAAAACCCTCTCTCCCCACCCACAACAGTCACACCCCTCTCCCTGAGCAAATATAACCCCAAAAAGTCTAACAAAAAGTTCAAACTTAAAGTCCATTCCAACTCCCTTCCTACCATCTCCACTAACAACAAGTCCCTCACACCAAAACAAAAAAACGAATTAAAAAGGGCACTGTCTATATGGGTCCGGAGCTGGTCAATTCTCTCCTCTATCCTGGAGAGCCGGCTCTCCAAACAGTCCATTCGCTGAAGGATGTGTCTTCGAAATGCCCTGGTGGAGTGGAAGGGTGCCACAGCATGTGCGGTCTGGGACCCCCGGCTGCTACCGCCAGCGCTGGTAATGTATTGGCCAGAAGACTGGCATGCTCTCCTGCTGGGTCCTGGGTCAGAGGCAGCTGCTTTGGCCTCTTCCTCCTCTAGGATTACCAGTCCCTGGTACTCGGTCCGAATGTTCCTTAGCATCTGCTGTTGCAGACAGGCCCCTATCTTCTGCTTAGTTGGTGGTGGTTGTCGGACAGGACCAGCTATATCAAGGAAAAGAAAAATAACAAATGAAAAATTGTAATCAATGGTCTGAACAAACACTTGTTCAAATGATAGATAGCGGGTGGCACATTAGCACTACATTGCTGGTCCCCTAATGAACTGCATTACTCTCCCCCATATCATCCAGTGGGTAATTATGTTGTGGAGAGTAGGAATTGTGACCTAAAGCAATCCTTAACAGCTAGAGTATTAGGTTCAGGCCACAAGTGGCTTTATCACTTATATGGGGTCCAGAGAGCACTGAGTAATCTGCAAAGATTGTCCGGGGGGGGGGCACACTCCATATGAGGTCCTCCTATGTGTACCTGTGTATGTCCCAGATCTAGATGGCCCTAGTATGGTGGCAGCAGACACACATTTTGACATAAATTAATGTCTCACTGTTTTACAGGAGCTTCAATAATTATATGATGATAATTCATCCACCAGTGCTGCCACCTTAGGAATTAGGGATTTCCCAACAACTTCTACAGGCTGGATTCGTAAAGTTGGTAATTTAGTTTGTGAGCAGATTGCTGTAAAGAAGGAATTCCGCCCATCTTATAGCGCACCTGTTTCAGTCCAGGGGATCCAAGGTACCAGAACTCTCACTCTCCCACCACTGCCTGGTTCCAAAGGGAACAGATTTGTCTCCATCGACAACATGAAATTGCATTATGTGGCTGATCCTGCACTGAAGACCCCGAGGTCCCTTGGGTAGTTCACAGTCCCCTCTCACTACCCAACAGGATATTCCGCTTCAAAGAAGAAACAACACTTCTGAATATACAAGCATGTACAGCAATGCTGCAAATGCCTCCTTGAACATAGGGAGGGTGGAGAATGAGCTTCTGCTAATTTCTGGTACCACTTCACCGACAAGATCTGTCCAAGATGTGGCTGTTTTTTGCTCCAGTGCAACACAAACTGACAACATAGTCTATTATGAACCTCCGCAAGAAGTGGATCCATCCACCGGTGATGTACCACCTCCTGTGTTCGCAGAGACTTCTTCTGGTTATTTCATCAACCTTGATGACTTTTCTTCAACTTCATCTGCACCTGCAACTAAAACTGTTTCAAAGATGCAGAAGCTGTACATATGGCTTAAAGATAACTATTTGGTTTATCAATGGAATTATCTGTGGATACTACTGACATTGGTTGTCCTTCTGGTTTGGATTGGTTTTGTGACTGTTTCTTTTCTCTTGATAAATGGTCATTATCTTTCTGAACACTCTTCTGTCGAGCCAGTAGATAAAGTTCTAACACCAAATACTTCCTCACATAAGGTCCAAAGAGACTTGTCCCTTGTAAACATTTCAGCAGTACCAATTCCAGATGGGATTGTTTGGGATACAGTTCCATTTGATATACATGGGCCTACTGAGGTTATCCAAATTCCTTATGTATTCAAAATTTCAATGACTGATGTAATCACACCTGGGGGGTCATTACAACATTGGCGGTAAAAGCCGCTTACCGCCGTGACGAAGACCGCCAACATACCGCCGCGGCCACGGAATTCCGCCACAGCTATTATGACCCACATCTCGGAATACGCCGAAATTCAGACACCCACACAAGTCCGCCACACCAAAGGTCAGTGATAAACTGGGGAAAAAAATCCTCCACCGTCACGCCAACAGAAACACAGCGGTCTTTCAACCGCGGAATTTAATTGGCGGTACACACTGCTGCGCTCAAAATACACACACATCTCCAAAACACCACCACATTGGTCAATTCCAAATACACACACCTGATACACATACAAACACCACTCCCACACACCCATTACAATATAAAACACACCCCCACATCACCCACAAACCCCTACGACCACAAATTTTTGACGAAGGCCAGAGAGAGCGAGCACAGCAATAGACAACCCCACCACACAGAGGCACACAACACCATCACCCACACAACATCCACGCACAAAACACCCCACACCACTACACATCACCACACTCATCACCACATACACCACCCCACACATCACCTATACCACCCAATGGCACGCCAAAAACACCCCAGATTCTCGGAGGAGGAGCTCAGGGTCATGGTGGAGGAAATTGTACGGGTAGAGCCACAGCTATTTGGATCACAGGTGCAGCACACCTCCATAGCTAGGAAGATGGAGCTCTGGTGAAGAATAGTCAACAGGGTCAACGCAGTGGGACAACACCCAAGAAATCGGGAGGACATCAGGAAGAGGTGGAACGACCTACGGGGGAAGGTGCGTTCCGTGGTCTCCAGGCACAACATCGCGGTTCAGCGGACTGGCGGCGGACCCCCACCTCCTCCCCCGCAACTAACAACATGGGAGGAGCAAGTCTTGACCATCATGCATCCTGAGGGCCTCAGAGGAGTCAGTGGAGGAATGGACACTGGTAAGTCAAATCTTAACTATCATATCCCCCACCCTACCTGCATGCTATCACACACCCCCACCCTCGCCCCATCCCCTATCACTTTAACTCCTCACTAATGTACTAATAACACAAACCACCCATCCCAACACCAAGCCCTGCATGACACAACAAAGCACGGACACCCATAACTAAAGCATGCCCACTGCACATACCCATAACAACCCCTCACCATCATCACACAAGGCCCCACACAGGAATGCTAGCACTAGGGTACACGCTCACACACCCATTGCACACCATGACACACACAGATGCAATAATCATGCTTTTATACCCCTGCAGGACCACTACCTAATGTAACCAGACAGGAGGGTCCAGACATCTCCACCCCACCCACAGAAGAGTCCCACATTGATGACAGCAGCTCTGGCCAACTGGATCCAGATGACCAGCCCAGACCATCGCGGGCCTCGGGACAGTCGGTTCCCCTCGCACAGGCACAGCCCAACACTGACCTTCCACCTTCTGGAAACACCAGTACAGCACCCACCCAGCTGGCCCATACCTCCGTACCCAGGACACGTCAATCAGCTGTGTGTCCATCACTAGAGGGAACCTAGGATAACCCACCACCCCAACAACAACAGGGACCTGGGGGCAGTGGTAGTGGGCACACAGTCCAGGGGACGGAGGCACAGGAACACAGGGGAACTGGGAGGGCTGCTGTGCGACAGGGGGCGGACAGGCCAAGGGAATCCACTCTCCACGAGGCCCTCTCCTCCATCATGGGAGCATACCACCACTCCCAGGAGACGATGGCTACGGTCCTGGCCAAGTTTCAGGAGATCCAGCGCCTGCAGGAGGAACAGTATTTGGGCTTCAGGGAGGAACTCAGAACCATCAGCTCCGCCCTGGGCACCATCGTAGGGGTGCTGAAGGACATACAGAACACCATGAGGGACACCGTGGCACTCCAAGGGGCCCTTGACACTAGCCTGGACGATGAACTGCCCACCACCTCCGCTGGCGCTAGTGGACAGGACGCCCCGCCACAGGAATACCACACCAGCACCCCACCCCCTGCAGACGGAGAACCACCCACAGGTGGTCCCTTAGATCCAGGAACAGGACAGAGCACGATGGCAAGACCCCTGCCAAGAATTGAGACCACCCTGATTGTCATCCCACTGTCCCACTTTGTACCCTGTCCAGATTGGAACTGTCCCAGCTCCACTTGCACCTGTGAGACTAATAGACTGGACTCTGCCATGGACATTCCCCCACCATCACCCCTCACCATTTTACCACCCCCTCCCATATTTAGCACTTCAATAAACACCCTTGAACCACAAAACAATCTGGAGTCAGTCTGTGTTTTCGAAAATGTGTATTAGCTATAACAATGACAAAATCCTTTCACAATAGTAATGTCAACATACATATGTCACACATCACAAGTCCATGAAGGATGCAAGCAGATGACACACGTTGGTAACCACACCTGTGAAACCGTAATGGAAATGTACAACTCAGTTACCAAATACTGTTTGAAATTGACAGACAGGATAGAGGTAGAAGTGTGAAAGTAAAAGTAGTAGTAAAGAAAGTGTTCTCACCTGTGTGTCACTGAAAATATTGCTGTATGACTGAGTCCCTGTTGTCAATGTCTTCTTCCTCTGCTTCCTCCTCATCACTGTCCACAGGCTCCACAGCTGCCACAACACCGTCATCTGGACCATCTTCCTGCAGAAAAGGCACCTGGCGTCGCAAAGCAAGATTGTGAAGCATAGAGCAGGTGATGATGATCTGGTACACCTTCCTTGGTGAGTAGAATAGGGAACCACCTGTCATACGGAGGCACCTGAACCTGGCCTTCAGGAGGCCGAAGGTGCGTTCGATCACCCTCCTAGTCCACCCATGGGCCTCATTGTAGCGTTCCTCTGCCCTGGTCCTGGGATTCCTCACTGAGGTCAGTAGCCATGACAGGTTGGGGTAAACAGAGTCCCCTAATAGCCACACACGGTGCCTCTGGAGTTGACCCATCACATAAGGGATGCTGCTATTCCGCAGGATGTAGGCGTCATGCACAGAGCCAGGGAACATAGCATTTACCTGCAAGATGTACTGGTCTGCCAAACATACCATCTGTACATTCATGGAATGATAACTCTTCCTGTACACCTGTTCACTCCTGTGGGGGGGACCAGAGCTACATGGGTCCCATCAATGGCACCTATGATGTTAGGGATATGTCTAGGGCATAGAAGTCACCATTAACTGAAGCCAAATCCTCCACTTGAGGGAAAACGATGTAGATCCTCATGTGTTTCAGCAGGTCAAACAACATTCTGGACAACACGTTGGAAAACATAGGCTGGAACATCCCTGATGCCATGGCCACTGTTGTTTGAAATGACCCACTTGCCAGGAAATGGAGCACTGATAGCTCCTGCACTTGAGGGGGGGTTCCTGTGGGATGACGGATTGCTGACATCAGGTCTGGCTCCAACTGGGTACACAGTTCCTGGATTGTGGCACGGTCAAATATGTAGGTGATGATTAAATGTTGCTCCTCCATTGTCAACAGGTCCACCAGCGATCGGTACACCGGAGGATTCCGCCATCTCCTCACATGTCCCAGCGGACGGTGCCTAGGAAGGACAAAAGCGACCATAGAGTCAAGCAATTCAGAGGTATGTCCCCACTGCAACCCAGAACACGAAACAAATTCCAAAAAGTTGTATGTATGTGTGTTGAGTCTAGGCCTCGGTATGTGTGACCCTGAAATGGCGGATGCCTGACCTCTAAACTGGGACAATGGGATGTGAGGTAACTGCGCTGGTGTTGTACACCGTCGCAGTAGGCGGTCGGAGACTGCGGCGCAATGCTGCATTGGTTAACGTTGGACCCTATGGGTCCCAGGAGCCAATGAGGAAGTGCGCCGGCGGTGATGATACGCACTGCCGCGGACGTCACCGCCGTGGACGTCACCGCCATTTTCTATCTGTGCAATCACTCGATACCTGATCTTCGACAGGAGAGGACCTACACTGCAAGTGCTGCTGTGACCTCGGTCTGGAAGAGACAATGGCACGTGCGTCTGGGGAAAGGGCCCCTGTCTTCACTGCACAGGAGTTGGAGAAGCTCGTGGACGGGGTCCTCCCCCAGTACACGCTACTCTACGGTCCTCCAGACCAACAGGTGAGTACGTAGGGTGCAAGTTGTATGGGCTACGCCTGGGAGGAGAAGGCTGGATGTAAGAAGGAAGGGAGCAGAGTTCTGCGACCATGAATGAGTGTGAATGCATGTGCCTCATGGCAAGGGCAGGGATGTGGGCCACTCACTTCGACGGTGCAGTTGGTAATGACTTCTCTTCTTCCCCTGTACATGTCATGTAGGTCAGCGCCCCCCAGAAGAAGGATATTTGGCGTGCCATCGCCAAGGACGTCCTGACCCTGGGGGTCCACCAGAGACGGAGCACCCACTGCCGTAAAAGATGGGAGGACATTCGCCGCTGGAGCAAGAAGATGGCGGAGGCTCAGCTGGGGATGGCCTCCCAACGTGGGAGGCGTGCCCGTCGCACCATGACCCCCCTGATATTCCGGATCCTGGCGGTGGCCTACCCTGAGTTGGATGGGCGCATGAGGGCATCACAGCAGACACAAGGGGGTGAGTACACTCTCATTCTGCTGACTTTGCGCGCAGTGGAGGGGTCTGGGAGAAGGGCTGTGGGTTTCCCTAGGCCAGGGCGAGTTCCGTAGGCTAGGCCCCTCCGTAATGCAGGCCATGTGGCACTCCACCCCACCTCTGTAGAGTGCCAAGTACAGGTATACATGCCCCTGTGTCATCTATGTGTGCAGATGTCCACCATAGCCATGTAGGCCATATCCCAGGAACTACATCTGTAGAGGCCAAGAGAGCGGCGTAGTGCAGGGGGCTGCTGTGTCTGTATTGTCCGCCAACGGCAGCGGTAACCCATGCACTCAACCTGTCTTTCTTCTGTTTCCCACACCCTTTTTTGGTCTCCCTGTTCTTTTGTACATCAGCATCATCAGGCGGAGGTACAGTGCCACTGGAGCACGAGGGGGCTGCATTCCACATGGCCATGGAGGGCCACACCACGGACTCTGAGTACACCAGTGGGACAGAGGGCGAGGGGAGCTCCACGTCGGTCACCGCATCAGCAACCAGCAACACGGACTCGTCCTCCGATGGGAGCTCCCTTGTGGTGGCGGCACCATCTGTGCCCCCCACTTCAACAGGTACAGCCGCCACCCCCCCTACCAGCACCGCCCTCCCAGCAGCCCCTCGGCCTTCGCCCCGTGCCCGCTCTCCCAGGAGGGTGGACATCACCTTCGCCCCAGGCACCTCAGCCCCTGCCCCAGTCACCCCTGCTGCCCTCAGTGAGGAGGCCATTGACCTCCTCAGGTCACTCATTGTTGGGCAGTCTGCCATTGTGAATGCCATCCAGGGTGTAGAGAGGGAGTTGCAACACACTGATGCATTCCTGGAGGGCATTCATTCTGGTCAGGCTGCCCATCATCGAACCCTGCAATCTCTGGCCTCAGCACTGATGGCAGCCATTGTCCCTGAGTCAAGCCTCCTCCCTCCAACTTCCTCCACCCAGACCCAATCCCCTGTACCTCAACCTATCCCAAGCACACCATCAGACCAGCCTGCACACACCTCAACACACAAGGGCAGCTCAGGCAAACATAGGCACCACCCATCCCACAGGCACTCACACAAGCATCACCCACATACAGACACAGCAACATCCACTGCCTCCACTGTGTCCCCCTCCTCGTCATCTCCCTCCTCCCTCCCAGTCTCGTCTACACTCTCGCCTGCATTCACTACCACCACAGCCACTAGGACTCGCACCAGAACACCCACCACCACACCCCGCTCACCTGCATTCACCACCCCCACTACCATTTACACATCCCCTGTGTCCTCTCCAAGTGTGTCTGTGACGCCCCCTCCCAAAGTACATAAACGCGGCCACACGCACACCCAACATGCATCCACCTCACGACAGCCTCCAGAACATGCACCCAAATCACCAAAGGTTACACCTCCTACAACCACCTCCTCTTCCTACACTCCCAGACCCCCTCCAGCTACCCATCCCAGTGTATGTCAGAAACTTTTCCTGAGCAACGTTGACCTCTTTCCCACCACCCCCCCTCCAATTCATAGGGCCCGTAGTAGCACCTCAGCCAAAAAAAGTCCGGTATCAGTGGTGCCTGTTAGAGGTATGTGGAGTGCACTGGGCACCAGGGCAGCCAGTGTGACACGGAGCCAAAGCACAGTCAGTCCCCCTCCCTGTAAGGCACCAGAAGTTGGACAGTGCCCGACGGGAGAGGGTGAAGACTCCTGCCGGCAAAGCCGCTGACAAGGGTCCCAGGGGGAGTGTCGAGTCAGCTGTGACTCCTCCCAAGGTGGGGAAGGGGCAGAAGAAAGCACCAAAGTGTGGGAAGAGCAGCACGGCGGAGAAGGCCGCCATCATCCCCGCTGCCCAGGACGCCACCGCCAGCCCCATCGTCACTGGTCAGGAGACCACCGCCAGAGTCAGTGCCCAGGAGGGCAGCACAATCACCACCGCCGGAGTCAGTGCCTAGGAGGGCAGCACAATCGTCACTGGTCAGGAGACCACCGCCGGAGTCAGTGCCCAGGAGGGCAGCACAATCATCACTGGTCAGGAGACCACCTCCGGAGTCAGTGCCCAGGAGGGCCCTGGCAACCACAGCCCCGCTGGGCAATGAGGGAACGCCATGGCACACACTGCTGCACAGGTCAGAGACAGCAAAGTCAAGCACCGCTGAACAGGTCAAGCACCGTTGAACAGGTTAAGCACAGCTGAACTGGGCAAAGACCGCCATGGCAAGCACTGCTGAACAGGTCAAGCACCGCTGAACTGGGCAAAGACCGCCATGGCAAGCACCGCTGAACAGGTCAAGCACCGCTGAACAGGTCAAGCACTGCTGAACTGGGCAAAGACAGCCATGGCAAGCACCGCTGAACAGGTCAAGCACCGCTGAACTGGGCAAAGACCGCCATGGCAAGCACTGCTGAACAGGTCAAGCACCGCTGAACAGGTCAAGCACCGCTGAACTGGGCAAAGACCGCCATGGCAAGCACCGCTGAACAGGTCAAGCACCGCTGAACTGGGCAAAGACTGCCAACTCAGGCATCGCTAGCCCATGTGCGGCAGGGGCAGTGACGGAACTGGGACCGTCACAGGGAGAGTGATGCACTCTGGGAACCTATCCCCCTCCAGAACCAGTGGAGAAAGGCATCCACTACCTCATTCCTTAACAGGATGAAGCACTCTGTGCACCAGTCCCCCTCCAGAACCAGTGGAGACATGCATCCACTACCTCAGTCCTTAACAGGATGAAGCATTCTGGGCACCGGTCCCCCTCCAGAACCAGTGGAGACATGCATCCACTCCATCTGTCCTTCACAGGATGAAGCACTCTGGGCACCAGTCCTCCTCCAGAACCAGTGGAGACTGTTATCCACTTGAGAGACTGTGGTTTTGCACTCCTCAGGATGGTACAGTGGGCAAACCACCCACTGCAAAGACTTGTGAGACTGTGGCTTTGCACTCCCCAAGATGGTACAGTGGGCAAACCACCCACTGCAAAGACTTGTGAGACTGTGGCTTTGCACTCCACCAGGATGGTACAGTGGGCAAACCACCCACTGCAGAGACTTGTGAGACTGTGGCTTTGCACTCCCCAGGATGGTACAATGGGCAAACAACCTACTGCAAAGACTTGTGAGACTGTGGCTTTGCACTCCCCAGGATGGCACATTGGGCAAAGCACCCACTGTAGAGACTTGAGAGACTGTGGCTTTGCACTCCCCAGGATACATCAATGGGCATGGAGCCCCGTCATGGATCTGGTGTGGTGCTGTCATCCGGCTGAGGTGCCCCCCCCTTTCCTCCCCCCTGAGTTGCCTGTTGTATTTCTATCTGATGCCCCTGCAGTGTTCTCTCCGTTTCAGGACAGGTATCGCGTGTGGGCCTCGCCCATGCATTTTGGGCCCAGTGGTCCACGGACTTTGGATGGTGCATACCTGCACTACTGATCGTGATGTTTATTTTTGGCATTTGTATATATTTCTGCATATATTGGCTTACTGTATTGTGCTACATTACAATGGTTGTACTTATTTCCTTTTGTCTTTGCATTCTTCCGGGGTGGTTGGGGGTTGTTACTGTGATGTTTTGAAATGCATTGGTGTGTGTGTTGTAGTGGGTGAGGGTCGGGGCGGGGGTGGTGGTGTTGCGTGTGTGTGTCCTTGACTTTTGCCTCCCCTATGTTGTAGGTACAGTACTCACCAGTGTCTTCGGCACCGCCGTTGCTGATGTTCGTAGAGGAGCAGGAACACAATCGCAGGGAGTATTTGGAGTTCCGGCTCCATGGTGCCCTCCTTCCTCGTAGAGTTTGTTCAGGTGAGCGTTTTCCCTTTGGAATGGCTGTTTCCGCCGGGTTTTTATCCACAGTATTCCGCCCCGGAAAAGGTGGCGGATTGGCCTGTTGTAATACTGTGGGCGGTACTTTGTCCTCCGACTGTCTGTTGGCAGTGACCGCTGCGCTGTTTGTCTGTGCCGCAGTGGCAGTCGGAGTGTTAAAGTGGCTGTCTTTGTTGGCGGTTTCCGCCACAGTCATAATTCCCTTTATTTTAGTGCCGGCCTGTTTGCGGTATTACCGCTGCTTTAACACCGTCCGCCAGGATTGTAATGACCCCCTTGGTGTTGTTTCTGAGGACTGGGATGGTAAAACAGATGATTCTATGCTTGCTGAATTGCAGGATTACACTACATTTGAAAGTGAGGATGTGTATATGAACACAGTAAATTATGGGGAAATGCTCTGTTATCGTCATTGGGGACATTACTTTATGCACCGAGCAACTAGACATAGATCATTATTTAATTTCACACAGTGGTAACATTGTCTGACTCCACCTGTGGGGATCCCCAAAGCATTTTGTAGACACATTTGCATACTTTTCTGGGCATGCTACTACAAATGCAGAGGCATATTATTTCAAATTACCACCTTCTAAAATACAGAATATTTTGCTAAGTGACACCAAATTAATCTAATCAAATGTCTTTGTTTCCCAACTTGATATTGAAGGTTATGAATACTGGAAAAGTACTATCGATGTGAAAAGGGTATGGGGAACACACGATTGGCAAACTTAGGGTAGGGAAGCTTTGTTTAGAGCATGCCTTATTCCCGTACAAATGATATTTTTAAACAACACAGTTCAGCAAACATCCTACTAAGGGTTAGCAAAAATAAAGGAACTGAATGAGCCCAGTATCTCCAAACAGTATCTCCACACCATCCAAATTTACCGATTGGCAATCATCTCTTAATGTTAGTGAGGAAGAACTGAATGCTTTGGGTTCAGGATGGGGCCTATACTTTCAAGTCTCAGCAGGCGGTTATTGTGGCCAATAGACATAAATGGGTGTCAGGCACATTTTGTTAATTCCCTAGGGGGTTTCAAGATTAGCCAGAGGGGCCCTCACTATGTCTCGGGTCAACACTCTGGTATAGTTACTACATACAGCGTGGGTAACCTGTGCCAACAATGGTTATGCACTAACACCTTAGCAGCAGTTAAAGAACATTTTAGTCTCCTATCAGAGGAAGTAGACTTGCAATATGTCTTTCTAGATCCAAGAAAACCCCGCTTTAAATTATTCCTGTATGCCATATACTGTAACATCTGGACGCTTTCTCAAATGGAACAGCTGCACGTTTAAGGCAAATAGGAAAGGAAAATATGGAAAAGGCTTTAGCTGTCATTGATAATGGCATGAATACTCTGTCCAACAGAATATATACACTTAATAACATAGGTGGTCATTATGACATTGGCGGTGTACTGACCGCCAATGTTAAAGTGGCGGTAATATCGCCAATAGCCTGGCTGTAATTACCACCAAATTATGACCATGGCAGTGAGACCTCCCATAGACAGCCAATGCACCACAGCAACCGCCAGGGTGTTAACATCACCAAGCACAGCAGTAGCCACCTACAGCCAGGTGGAAGTCAAGGTACTGCCCACCATATAAAGAGACATAGTAAACCCCCGGGATTTCCGGGACGGTAGCAACGCCAGGAACAGCCTAGCGGAAACACATCACTGAAAGCAAAAGACTCACCATCAGAGACACAGAAGACTCCGCGGCTGCCATGGAACCGGAACTCCAAGTATTCCCGATGCTCTACCATGCCACGGCCATCCTGGGGCACCAACCCCGACGAAGACGACGATGGTGAGTACAGTCGCCTAGCACACAAGGGAGGGAGGGAGGAGAAGGAGAGTGACACACACACACACAACAGACACCATACCCACATACCACACACACATCCAGCTGCAGAGTAAATCGACTGTAACAGGACCCACAAGCAAATAATGCAAGGACAAAAATCTGAAGTACGAACACTGTAATTTGCTGCTAACAGCCACCATAATGAGTTATAAAATCAAAATGCAGATGTCAATTTACAGATTGGGCCAATGGCCAGTCCAAAGTACCAAAGGGCCACATGGCCAAAGGGCATAGTCCAAGTCCAAACTTGGCCCCTGACATCATCCAGACTCCACTGTTCAGGGGCATCATGTTGGAAATGGGCAGGCACCTCTGGGGAAGAGGAGTTGGGGGGCACCTCAGCTAGAGCGGGTATCATGCCCACTTGTTCTGAAGGGGGGCTCCTTGCCTAGTAGTCTCTGGAGGGGAGTTAAGGGCCACAGTTTCTGGAGTGGGTATCATGCCCACTGGTTCTGGAGGGGGCTCCTTGCCCAATAGTCTCGGGAGGGGAGCCAAAGGCCACAGTCTCTGGAGTGGGTATCATGCCCACTGGTTCGGGAGGGGGCTCCTTGCCCAATAGTCTCTGGAGGGGAGTCAAAGGCAACAGTCTCTGGAGGGTGGGCTATATGACCTCAGGTGGTGGAGGGGGCTCCTTGCTTTCAGGTGGTGGAGGGGGCTCCCTTGCTTTCAGGTGGTAGAGGGGGCTCCTTGCCCTCAGGTGGTGGAGGGGTTCCTTGCTTTCAAGTGGTGGAGGGGGCTCCCTGCCCTCCGGTGGTGGATGGGGCTCCTCACCCTCAGGTGGTGAAGGGGGATCCTTGCTTTCAGGTGGTGGAGGGGGATCCCTGGATTCTTTCTTGTGATGGGGCCCCTTGGCCTTTGTCATGTGACTTGTGTCCTTGCCTCCAGGTCTAGGAGGTGCCTCCACTGACCCCGTCCTCTGTCCCTTAGGTTCTGCCACCCTAGACCTCAGTTTTTGAGGCAGAGGTGTAGACTTACTGGAAGTGGCTGTCATCCCACTCAGGGGCTTCTTAGTGCCAGCAACAGATTTCTTGGTGGGAGCAGTGGCAGACTCTTTGGCTGAGGTGCTGGGCTGGGTCGTTGGGACCCTGCACTTACGGGTAGGACAGGGGGGAGGGGGAGGGAAGAGGTCAAGATGGGCAAGGGAAAGCTTCTTAGGGACGTTGGATGGGAGTGAAGGAGGGATGGGAGTGGACATAGAGGTAGTAGTTGTAGGGGGTGTACATTTACTGGACTTGGTTGCAGGTGCATGGATAGTGTGCGTGTGTGAGGTGAATGGCTGTTGGGTGTCTGAGTCGAGCATTTGTGTTTCTTAGGAGGGGCAGACAGGATGGGAGAGAACAAAGAGGATGTGTGGATGGATGTTGTGGAGGTGTCTCCAGGTGAGGTGGGTGTGCTACATGATGTGGTGATGGTGGTGGTGGCTGCTGATGCAGTGCATGCAGGTGTGAGTGCGGATGTGACTGTGAGGGAAGAGGAGGAGGGAAAGACAGTGGAGGCAGTGGATGTTGTTGTGTGTGCAACTGTCTGGTGTTTGTGTGAGTGCTTCTGGCTTGAGGTTTGCTGTCTGTGTTTGTCTATGCCACTCGTGTGTGATGTTTTGTGTGCATGCTTGTCTGTATGTGTGCATGGGATGGGTTGGGGTTCAGGAGACAGGGACTGGGAAGTGATAGTTGGTGGGGGAACAGTAGGACCAGGGACACTGGCTGCCATCAAAGAGGAGGCCAGAGCCTTAAATGATCTCTGTAGGGCTGCCAAGTCACCGTGAATGCCCTCCAGGTAGGCAATGCATTGCTGCATCTGGGATGCCAGCCCCTTAATGGCATTCACTATGGTTGACTGCCCTACAGAGATGAATCTCAGGAGGCCAATAGCCTCCTCACTGAGGGCAGCAGGGCTGACTGGGGCAGGGCCTCAGGTGCCTGGGGTGAAGGAGATGCCCACCCTCCTGGGTGAGTGGGCACAGGCAACTCGACTGGGGCTCCTGGGGCGGTGGTGCTAGTACGGGGTGGCGGCTGTACCTGTAGCTGGGGTGGTTCTAGAGGTGATCGCCACCACCAGGGAGCTCCCATCGGAGGAGGATTCAGAGTCAGTGTTATCACCTCCTGTCCCCACCGTGCTGCTCCCCTGCCCCACATCCCAGTGGTCTCCTCGGTGTCAGTGGACACTGCCTCCTGGGTCTGCAGCTCCCTCACTCGCAGGTGCCTCTGCTCCTCCGCCAGATGATGCTAATGCACACATGGACAAGATTACAGAAGAAAATAGGCGGGAGAAAGAAAGAGAGCACTGGGTCAATTAAAGCACCAAAACCACAGATGGCATAAACATCACCATCACACACATGGACCAAGATTGAGTAGTATGCACCGCACTGGCATTTTTATTGGTAAGGTACCACAGCAGGATAAGAGTCAACCCCCGCCATCTGCACCCATCCTTGGACCTACTAAGCCCTGTCTGACCTGAGATCCCACCTAGCTAGCTATCTAGAATTTGCTATTCACCCATTTAACCTGCGTTTGACCACACAGCAATGTATGAGCTGGAACTAAGGGGCACCCACTGACTTAAACCCACCACCAGGATCCTATGCCAGGCAACAAATATGGTTGTTACACACACTGTACTCACCCCCTTCTGGTGGCTGTGATGCTCTCAAGTGCCCATCCAGCTCTGGGTAGGCCACCGCCTGTATGCAGGCCATCAGGGGGGTCAGGTTCCGATGGGCACCCCTCCCTCATTGGGAGGCCATCCCCAGCTGGACCTCCGTGATCTTCCGGGCCCAGCATCTCAGGTCCTCCCACTGTTTCCTACAGTGGGTGCTACACCTACTATAGACCCCCTTCAGGGTCTGCATGTCCTTGGCGATTGCATGCCACAAACCCTTTCTCTGATGGGCACTGACCTGCAGAGGAAACACAGATGGAAGGATCACCATTAGCCATACAAATCAGCCTGTCACTCCTGTGGCCCACAAAAAGCATTTCCCCTCATCAGGCATACACATCACCCGGAGCCCTGCATGTACACTATCACCAGCCATACTCCCCACCCAAATGAAACACTGCCAGCGCACACAGACATCTCCATGCAGCCTTGTTGCATGCATTGTCCCCATGGTGTGCTCACCTGTTGGTCTGTAGGCTCATACATCTGTCCATACAGGGGTAGGACCCCATCCACCAGGCACTCTAACTCCTCCAAAGTGAATGCAGAGGCCCTTTACCCTGTCACACAGACACAGGTCACAGCAGCACACACAGTGGAGGTGCTGTCCTGTGGAAAGTCAGCAATCAAGTGAGGTTATAGTCAGAAAACGGTGGTGTACACCGTCACTGCCACTGGTGATCCTCATTGGACACTGTACTCCATAGAGCCTCATTTTAGCCAATGAGTAATAGCAAGATGGTACAAGACCGCCTTCCGCCATGACGCCTAGCGTCGGCGGAGTTATATCTCTTCCACCTGTCCTTTTATACGGGACAGGCAATCGCCATTTTATGGTGCTGGTACACAATCTTAAATTGAAAACTGCATCATTGCTGTCAATTGTACATACATTGCCTTTTACCCAATCCAGTAACATACATGGTCAATGTACACTCAGTTGGTGGTTCCATTGTTCAGTTTCTCATTACCTTCTCACTCTTGTGTCCCTTAGGTACCTACAACTGCAGAGTAATAGGAGCAGGAGGCAAGCCACTGTGTACAGAGCCCTTGTGGACTTGGCTACACTGTAGGACAGACACATAATAGTAACACATATAGCGTTTGTTCCCCTCCCCCCACAGGCCAATGAACAGGCGTTCAGGAATCATAAGAGTTTCCACTCAATCAATGTCCAAATGGTGTGCTTGGCTGACCAGTATATCTCCTACATCACTGCCAAGTATCCTGGGTCGGTGCATGACGCCTTCATCTTGAGGAATAGCATCATCCCACATGTGATGGCACAACTACAGAGGCACAGGGTGTGGATTATAGGTGAGCCTGAGTCCCAACCCAATGCATGTCAGGGCTGAGAATAGGTGTAATGATGCTCATGGGCAAACCAGTAGAATTATTAAAGGACCTTCGGCCTCCTGATGGCAAGGTTCAGATGCCTCCATCTGACAGGTGGATCCCTGTGCTACTCGCCTGAAAAGGTCTGCCAGATAGTTGTTGTATGCTGCATGTTGGACAACCTGGCCATCAGACGACATGTGCCCTATCTGCAGCAGGAGGAGGGTGAAAATGCTCCTGCAGCAACAGTGGACCCTGAGGACAGTGAGGATGAGGAGGAAGAGGGTGAGGATGTGGACAACAGGACATCAAGTATATGGCAGTACTTCCAATGACACACAGGTAAGACAGTAGAACTGACCATTCCTCTGATAAATTTTTTTTTTGTGTGGCTGTAGCATGATGGCAGTCACTTCCGTTGCATCCCAACTGACTGTCACATACGCCTTCCCATTGTGCAGATGTTGGTGTGGTTACAACTGTGTACTGATGTGATGGCTACAAACTGCTACAGGCCATTTTTTGGATGGAATCACAAAGATCAGGACAATTGCACAAGATGATACAGTTCAAAACATTGCACATTTCTGTCAGATAAAGCACTATTACTCAAGTTGTATTCAAGGGTTTTTATTGAAGTAAAAATTATGAAGGAATAGTGCAATGGAATGGGGAGATGGTGGAGGAAAGGGGAGCAATGGCAGTTCAAAGTGGACAAGGTGACAGAGTGGAACACAAGTGGGACACTCAGGAGGGTCTCATTTCCTGGTGGTGGTCTTTGCCTTGGTAAGTGTCTCTGCTGTCTGGCTGGGTAGCAGGGACAGTTTGCAGGGTGGTTCACCTTCTGTAGGGGTAGGGGTGCTGGTGGCCTATGGGTCCTGTGGCAGGACCTCCTGCCCACTAGCTGCAGCAGATGTGGAGGGCTTTTCAGTTGACTGGCTAGTGGAAGGTGCCTGCTGGTGTGCTGTGTAGTCCCTCATGATATTGGCCATATCACCCAGCACCCCTGCTATGGAGACCATGGTGGTGTTGAGGGCCTGCAATTCTTTCCTGATCTCCTGGTGCTGTTCCTCCTGCAGCTGCTGGTTCTCCTGCATGATTTCTATCACCTAACTATTCTTGTCCTGTTATTGTTGGTAAGCCCCCAGGACAGTGGTGAGTGCCTCCTGGACAGTCGGTTACCTGGGCCTGTCCTCCCCCGGCGCACAGCTGTCCTCCATGTGTCCCTGGGCCCTTGTGCCTGTGTCCCCTGAATGGTGTGCCCACTGCCACTGACCCCAGGACTATGATTGTCTTGTCTGTAAGGTGTGGACTGGGGTCCCTGTACAGATGGGCAAACTGCTGATTGATGTGTTTTGGAGACAGAGGTGTGGGGACGTTGGGTGGCTGCTGTGGTGTTGGTTACTGATGGGGGAGGCTCTGTGGTGGACTGGATGTGGGCTTGGGTATCCAACTGACCAGTGGTCCCTGATGAGCCAGGGAGCTTTTCTAGCATCCAGGGCTGTTATGACCATGTCCTTGGTATCCCTGCCACTGACAACAATAAAGTAAAAAGCTTTCTTTGTGTTCTCACTAGCCTGCCTACCCGGGAATAAGCCTAAATAGTCTGTGTTTATCGAATCCATGACTATTGTTTGTATCCTGGTTGTCACTATTTTAGCCAGTTTGTTAGCATTTAATGTGAGTAAAGAAATTATCCTGCAAGAAGCACACATCCTGGGGTTTCTTGGTTTCAGAACTAGGGAGATGATGGATTCTGACAAGGAGGTAGTTAGCTTTTTCTCATCTATGACCTCTTTGTAGTCTTTCAACAATACTGGAAGAATCTGAGTGTTAGATGTCTTTGAAATAAAGCAATGAAGCTGTCCACACCCAGGGCTTTGCAGGGATACTGGTTAGCTATTAATGTTTCTATTTCTTCATTTGAAATGTTTTTTCTAGTTTATGTTTGTTGACAGCGTAATCTTGGGAAAGTTAAAGCTCTCCAGATAGAGTCTGCTTCAAGCAGAGGAAGTTGGGGTCTCTCTCATATAAGTTGCTACCTTACCTTCGGTTGTGTACAACACACCATCTCTTTCCCTGACTCAACTATGAGATATTTTGCCTATCTAGTCCTGATTAGATTATACAACAACTTGATAGGCTTTTTTGCCCAGTGTATGAAATCAATTATCGAGTTTTGCCAGCAGGTAATTCTCCCTGTTTGTTTCAAGTAGTTTGATCTGTCTACTTACACTTATCAACTTCTTCCAAGTCTTGTGAGGCCGAGTATGTTTGTTTGCCTCTATAGCCTCCTTTTTCATACCTCAACTGTATGAATAGACCCCCTGTAATTTTTTCAAGCTAGCAGCTAGCAGCCTGATTAATGAACGTTCCTCACTATATTGCTCTCTGTGCATCCTACCATAGGTTTGGTGATCTTACTAAAATCAATTGTAACAAGTCCTCATTAAGGTTCCAGGACTTTATCTATTTGTCCAGCACTGTGGGCTGCTGAATAGGGGGAATATTCTGCTTCCAAGGAATGTTTGTTTCTCCAACCATCTACTAAGCCCATTTCTTCAAGTGGAGTTTTGCCATAATTACTGCTGTTTCCCCAAATGTATTGTATTACCTGCCCACTTAACCTTCAATTGCTATATATATATACATATATATATAAAGTTTTGCACACTCCCATTGGGCCTTCTAGATACTCTATCAATGTGTGAAGTGTTTGAAGGAAGGAATTCTCCTGCCCTAAATTTGGGGAGTATATTGAGGTGATTGTGAGTGGGATGCCTTTGTTGGTTCCTTTCAGTGCTATCCATTTTTTGAGAAGTCTTGCAGCTTAACGGTGCAGCTAACCATGGGACAAGCCTGATCAGATTTTAGTAGATAGGTTTTCTAGAGGAGGCCCCTTTCTATTTTTAGAAGAGTTAGTTCATTGAGAATACTGCATCTTATTTGTGGGATTGTTTAAGTCCCTTACATTGGAAGATGTAGTTGACAAACACTTAAATTGGTGGGGCTGCTCTCTGTGTACCAATACATACTACTGTTGTCCTGTAGAGGAGGCCACATATACAAGTGTGGCTCCCAATAATAATAATTAACAAACTACAGCTTCCTTGAGCCTCAACAACTAGCAAACAATAATGTGTAACCACCCTAAACTAAACAAATAAGTGAGGACTCTAGACTAAAACCATCCTTGGAGTTTAGAAACAACCATCAAAATGTTGCTTTTGAAGGAATTATTGTGGGGCACGCTTCTGCCTTTGATTGAGCAGGATCCCACTCCGGCATGTCAATAAACAATGAGCAGATAATAGTAATCTGAGGTAGGCCCCTCCCACTTAACCCTCAGCGTACTCCCTCTAGGGTGCCAGTTTAAAGGAAATAATGAAAGAATATCTTCATGAATGCCACCTAATCCTCCACTCACATTTTTTATTTATTTTCTTTTATTTTTATTGACTTACTAAATTACTGAAATAATCACATTTCTAAATTATGTTAGTGAAAGTAGAATACATGTAGTGCATATATCTTGTTTTCAACAATGGAATCAAATCACCATGATATGACAGGTCACATTTCATGCATAACATGGTGCTTTTGTGGTCACCAATCAATACCTTTGTCTCTGACAGCCTTGTGGGAATGTGAGGGGTAGCCTTTCAAAGAAGGCCCTTTTTAAATTCTTCAAATTATGTTTGATTAGTGATACTATCTCATTTGCAAAACCTTTTTCAACAGTAGTCTGCCAAACAGTAGGAGTATCAGAGAATGTCCACTATTGTGCCAATGCCAGGTGAGACAAAATATAAGACTAGTTTAGTTTAGCAGTTGAAGAACCTAGGATATGCACATCATCTTATCCACGTCTTACTGCAACACCACCAGTAGGTTTTCAGGCAACCAGCACACCAATAAGGGCTGGATTCTACTTCCAGAAGAATTGAGACTGAGTACATGTGGACTACGTGTTCATTTGATTCCCTGGTATTGAGAAGCCACTCCAGCATGTATTATTCTTCCAGAAGTAGATTTTAACCTTACATTTGCCATGTAGCAGTAGATGAAATGTATCAAAGCATACACTCTTTTTTTGGGAACAGATGTACTGTGTTCCTGTATCCCAGATATTGAACCATAAAGTTTCTGAGCTTTTTCTGTATGCATCATTAAACTATTTATCTATATATTTGTGCGAGATGAAGGGGACTTTTCCATGCAAAGCCCTGTTATAGGCGTAGATGCAGGGGCAAAGTAGCTTTTGAGAGGTATACTATTTCAACATAGAGATGTCTCAAAGTCAACAAAGAGGTGCCCCCAAGGGGATTGCTGATGAGGAGGAACAGGAGTCCCAGGGACAGCCCAGATATACCCCTGCAGGGCAGTGTAGGGAGTGACTGCACCATCTATGGGGCAATCTTTGCTCTCTTTAGAAACTCATACCACGTCTCTGTCCACAGTGAAAGCCAGAATGGCTGCTTTAAAGAGCCAGTCTGCTTTTCTCCTATGTACTGTTCAGAGGGCAGGTGCGGGTTTGCACCCGTTCAATGGCATCTACCGTTGTACTATGCTTAGATAAATGGGGAAGGGCATGTCTGTAGTTCTAAATGACTGGACCACCCTGCTCCAATGTTTAAAGGTATTCATGCTTGCTGTTAGTATAGTAAATACATTCTCGGTAGTCCTCTGTGGTAAACAAACACGTTTTCCAATGGGAGTATTATGTTTTTTTACCATGACTAAACTGAAACACCATTGGACCAAATAAACATCCATTATACTTGTTGAACATATTTATTTGTTGCAAACCTAGAGGTCTCAATAACTCTACCAGACAATATTAGTTTTAGCAAAATCTGTTAAATGTGTTTAATAGTTTATAATCAGTGCTTAATTTCAATCTGTGGTTCCCGAGGGGGGTCCACTGGCACTCATTTTTGGAGACTGACCTAGAGAAAGAAATTGAAAAACATACAGCAGGGAAAGGAGGAGGAAGCAAAAGATGGAAAAACGTGTCAAAGAGAGAAAGCAAGAGCTGGCGAGAATGGCATGGTGTGTGCGCTGGTGGATTAAGAGGCAGGAAGTGGAATTGAGATTGCACAGCCTTGATATTCAGCACACCAATATTCAGTAGCACTGCCATGGGTTTCTAATCAAAACTGTGGGCCCCAACACTTATTCTTTACAAGGCAAACACTGTTTATAATAGTGTTTTGAATGGGAGGTTTGAAATTGCAAAGAAGAAACTGTGCAAAAAATATCTTGCTAAAATATATTCTTCAAAATTATGAACTTGTAATAATCCCAGTCGCTTTAACCCATTAAGCAATGCTTCAAGAAAGCAGGGGTGTGGTGTTTGTAGAAAAAAAACTATGGTGGAAAGCATTTTAGTTGCTTAACAAACGTAAGCCACCCTTACATAAGGAGCCATTTTGCAGGGGCCATGGTCTGTTTGAAATCCAGTTATTTCCATGTGTTGCTGAATATTATGAACAAGTTATTGGCTGGAGAGCACAAGGGTAAAGTTGTGACAGAATTAAGAGTTGGAATACCTGAGTTTTCGAAAGGAATGTCATAAACAGAGCTTACCCCAGAATAGACGCCCTTCTACTAACGCTGCCAGTGCAGGCAATTCTATATTGCCCAATGTCACTTTTTTAACACCAGGGCATTAGTCACAATTGCTTTGCGCCGCCGGTGCGTCACTTTTTTTGACGCACTGATAGCACAGACCCATATCTACAAGGCCACGCAAAGCCCTTTTGCATGGCTTTACATTGCCATGTAGATATGAGTACTCTGCATCAAAGGGTGGCATATTTTCAATATTTTGACGTAGGGCAGTGCCGCAAGCCTTCTTTTGCTGCTGCCTTGTTTCAAAAGAAAATGCCAGGAACGCGCCATGGCTACAAAGTAGGTGCATTCCTGTCCTTTCCCCAGTGCTGCAGCACAATTGGCTTCCATGCAGCCACGCAGGCACCCTTGCACCATGGTGCAAGGGTGCCTGCGTTGCGGGGTTGATTGTTTTTGTGCAGGAAGGGCCATGTTCCTGCACAAAAACAATCATGAGAGGCGTTTTCCTCTTTCTATGTGTGCTGCAAAATGCAGCACACAGAGAAAAAGGGCACAATGTGGAGAAATAACGGTATTTGTCCTTGTTGCACCTTCCTTATGCCTCCCTTGGCAAGGCGTATGCTTGTGATGCAGTCCCAGGTTGACAAATCCTTGTAAATCTAGGAATATGTCAAAATCCATGAGTGTTGCATGGAAACACCCACTGCAACATCCATGGTACGCCTCTTTGATGCAGAGTAAGGCAACACTGATACTCGATGTGTTGCATCACTCCATATCTACAAGGCCATGTAAAGCCATGCAAAGTGGCTTTGCGTGGCTTTATAGATATGGGCCTGCGCCATCTGTACGTCAAAAAAGTGACACATGGACGGCCCAAGCCACTTGTAAATATGGCTTTCAGGGCCTCATTTACAATGCCCTAGTGGCACACTGCCCCACCGGAGCATCATTTTTTGACACACAGTGGCAACAGTGTACCAGCTCATATTTACAAGGCCACACAAAGCCACCTTGCATGGCTTTTTATGGCCTTGAGGCGTTCCATTGGTGTTGCTTGGGATGTCCCATGCAACACCCATTGAACCCGAAGCAATCTGACACATTCCCAGATTTACAAGTCTGGGAATCTGTCAGATTCCTACGCCACTACAGGGGTGGAATAAGAGTGACACAAAGGCAAGAAATGACTTTATTTCTCCCTTTTTGTAAATCTTTCTATGTGTGATTGTTTTTGTGCAGGAAAGTGTCCGTTCCTGCACAAAAACAATCATCACCACAATGCAGGCACCCGTGCACCATGGTACAAGGGTGTCTGCATTGGTGCTGTGCCAGCATAGGGGGAAAGGACAGAAATGCATTGTATATTCTATATACAGTGTATTTCTGCCCTTTCCTGGTGGTGCAGGGTGGCGCAGCAAGGGTGCACCGCTCTGCACCACGGGCCTTGTAAATGAGTTCCTCAGGGCCTCATTTACCAGAATCTTACGCATTGGCTCTGATGTGTCAGATTTCTTGCGCTGCTCTACGACCCCCTCACAATGCCATGGATGCACTGTATTCACAATACTGAGCTCCATGGCGCAACTTTTCTCAAGTTTTCAAAACATGGCGCTACTCCAGCAAGGTGAGGAAGGCTCCTATAGAGAAAAGCCCTGCATCAGTTCAATGCCTGCTCTGAGCAAGAGTAAAAATTCTGACACAGCAGTGAAGTCGCAGAATGACACAGTGAAATGTATATATAACTGCGTCAGTTCTGTGTGGCTTTTCCAGAGGGAATGCCTACCTTGCATACATTATACCCGGCACAGGTATAATGTGCTACAAGGCTTTACAAACTAACACATTTGGCCCAATGCGAAAGTTTGTAAATGTGGAGCAGTGTAAAGCTGTGCCTGACCCACTGTTGTGTCAAAAAATATGAGGCAACGGTGGTGCAAAGGCCTTCTAAATGAGGCCCTCAATATCTAGGACAGCAGGGTGTCGCGGGCAGAGTAATCTCTTGATGTTGGAATGCGGTTATGATGGGAGAATGGGCTAGTTATGTGACATTTGTTTTGGGGGCCTTGAATTTGCGTGTGTTTATTGTGTGGCACGTTTTCTTACTTTCTCTCAAAATGGAGAACTATCGACATGCCATATAGTTGTCCCTTGTTTTCCGTAAATACCTAGATGTTACCTGCTTTACAATGATCTATGAATGTTTATTACTATTTCACTCTCCGTTTATCCGTCTCTTATTTCGAGCTTACACATTTTTGTAGATGTAGTTAGATGTCTGAGCCAAACCCCTGCATCCAGTGGAAGGAAGAGAGCAGCCCAAAAAAAGTTGAAATAGACACAATATCAATCTGCTGTACAGAGGAGAGAGTAGACACTGTAATTTTCCTTGACAGGATATTATTTCTCGTGAAGCGCTGTGATTTGCCAAGTTCTAATAAATACTGTTGTATCCGATAAAACACAGCTAGCAGCACAAGGAACAGACTTTTAAATGCTCTTTGCGAACAAGGTCAAAGCAAGACACGGGGAAGACAAAAATGATTTAATAGGGCTCACAAACATACTTTTGTATTATGGGACAGACGCTTCGCCTTTGTTTCACTTTCCCTGGCGGTGTCTGAAGTCTTTTCTCACTCTGTCACAAACCTCGAATAAGCATACTGTTGACCAAAATGATTACTGAACAGCTCCAGTAATATCCAACCATGCATAGTCAGTGTTAGAAATGGTGTTTCTGGTTGGCTAGGGTATGCACCGCAGCCAGGCAGAACTTACCCACTCTAGTCAGGGCAAGGGAGTTACACGTCCAGGATAACCCCTGCTCACCCCCTTGGTAGCTTGGCACGAGCAGTCAGGCTTAACCTGGAGGCAATGTGTAAAGCGTTTGCACAACACACACAACATATGTGATGCAATATCCCCACCACAAAGGAAACACAACACCAGATTATATGAAAATATACTGTATTGTACACAAGGCAATTATCAGACCAAACATCACATATCAGTACTATCCTGCTACCTTAGCAGTTGTCAGAACGTTACACATTAGTTACTCTGCAACCTAGCAGTAGTCACACATAACACACAGGTTACTCAGTATTCTGCAACATAAGCAGTAGTCAGGAAAACACGTTATTACATCACAGCACTTGTCATAAGAATATCATAAAATGCCCATAGTAGGAACATTAGAAAACATATGGCAAGTTAGAAAAACATATTAGCAAGCATGTCCATAAAAGGAACATTTGCATACACATATGAAAAACATCAAATGCAGGTAGGTAATATATGAATCAAACAAAAGTCTGTAGAAAGAACTTTGGATTGCATCTATATTGGCCCTTTAAAAAGTACCTGGTTGGATGAAGGCACCTCCAGTGCCTAGAAGGCGAACAATGGGGCCCCCGGCGCTCCTATGCGTAAAACGGGGGCCTCCCTTATACTCTGGGGTCAGAGGAGGGCGACATGCACCTCCTCTCTTTTATAGACAGGCCCCTCCAGGGACCGTGATTACTGGGGGCCGCCCAGGGCCTCAACTGGCCCTCACGAGGGGGGCCAAAGCCAGCAAAAACAACTTAGGGCAGGAGGGGGGCACCACGCACCCCCTCCAGTTTAATGACAGGCCCCTCCCGGGACCTGCGATCTCTGGGGGGCCCCCCGGGCCTCCACTGGCCCTTCCACCAAGGTGGGGCCCACAATAATGCCCGTTTTACCTAACAGTAGAAAAGGAGCGTCCTGCTCGTAACGCAGAGGCCAGGGGGAAGGGGGCACTCCCCGCGCCTTCCCCTGGTCCTGCCGTGAAGCCACAAGAAGATCGGGCCCCTCCTGGGGCCCGAGCAGACACTCGCCTGCACCCGATGCGGTGCGCAAGTGTTCTTCCAGCTTCCCGGGCCACTGCGGTGATCTTATTTAAAGGGGCACAATGCAGCCAGGAGCCTACGAGCTCCCAAGGCTCCATAAGCGCGCTGCAAACCACGGAGAAGCACCCCTCGTGAAGAAATGGATGCAGGGGTCAGGGGCCACAGCACCCTGCCCCTGGGGAGCAGAATCTTAAGACAAGGTCCTCAGGTGGAGGGCCCAGATACAGGCCAGCAAAAGGGAAAGGCAGCAATTGGCAAGTCCTTCACAGTGACCAGGCAGGTCACAGATCAGCACAGCAGCAGCAGTCCATGGCGGTTCCTGGTGAGTCCTTTCAGCCTTTGTGTCCAGTTCCAAGATGATTCCAAGAGTCTCCAAATTGTGGGGAAAATTCCCCTGTACTTATAGTCAGTTCTTACAGTGTTTTACAATGGTAGGGAGAGGAGGTTCCAGCCAGTTACAACTGGTTCTGGGAGTGCCCCCTCTCTCCTTTCAGCACAGGCTCCAAACATCAGTGGGGGGTTAACGACCCTATTGTGTGAGGCCAGGGCACAGTCTTTACAAATGCAGGTGTGCCCTGCCTCTCCCTTCTCTCAGCCCAGGAAGACTATTCAGTATGCAGATGCACCTCTGTGACACCTCCATCCTCCCTGTGTGCAGGCTGTCTGAAAAGTATGCACAAAGCCCCAACTGTCACTCTGCAAAGACGTGGATTGGAGTCATGCTGCAAAACACCAGAGTCATAAGCACAGATAAATGCGCACTTTCTAGAAGTGGCATTTCTGTGATGGTAATAAAAAATACACCCACACCAGTAAGCAGCATTTATTATCACCATCACAACCATACCAAACACGCCTACGCTACCCCTCATAAATCAGACAATACCCCTTACACATAAGGCAGGGCATTTCTAATGCAATCCTATGAGAAGGCAGCACTCACAGCAGTGAGACACCAAGTTAGGCTGTTTGTCACTACTAGGACAGGCCATGCAATATGGCACATGTCCTGCCTTTCTACATACATGGCACCCTGCCCATAGGGCTAGCTACGGCGTACCTTAGGGGTGAATTACATGTAGTAAAAGGGGGTTCTGGGCCTGGCAAGTAAATTTAGATGCCAGGTCCCTGTGGCAGAAAACTGCGCACACAGGCCCTGCGCTAGCAGGCCTGAGACAGGTTTGAAAGTCTACTTCAGTGGGTGGCGCAAGCAGCGCTGCAGGCCCACTAGTAGTATTTAATTTACAGGCCCTGGGTATAGAGATACCACTGTACAAGGGACTTATAGGTAAATAAATATGCCAATTAGGTATAAGCCAATCATACCAACTTTAGATGGGAGAGCACCTGCACTTTAGCACTGGTCAGCAGTGATAAAGTGCTCAGAGTCCTAGAGCCAACAGCGAGAGGTCAGAAAAACCAGGAGGAAGGAGGCAAAAAGACTAGGGATGACCCTGCGTAAGGCAAAAAATCTAACAGTCAGGCTTTTGAAAGTCATCCAGGGCCAGATTTACAAGAAAGTGGCACATCAGCTGTGATGCAGCACTTTTCTTGTGCCCCTCTTACGAAATCATGTGTGCGCGTATTGTAAGTACAATACTGCGCACAATGGCACACATTAGGATAATAGCATCAGAATTTATTACGCTATTGTGGTACTTTGCAGGATTAGCAACATTAATTGTGGCGCTCACCCTGCAAAGTAAAGGGAGGCCCATTGAAAGTAATGGGCGCGTCATCTTAACACCTGCTCTGAGCAGGCGTTAAAATGATTCTAAAAATGACACAATGAAATGTCAATTTCACTGTGCCATTTTCCCGGGCCTTCCTGCAGGGGAATGCCCCCCTTGTATACATTGCGCCTGGCACAGGCATAATGTGGAGCAAGGGATTACAAAGTGGCACAATGCAAACATTTTTAAAAAATGACTCCCTTGTCAAAATTTTCATGTGTGAGGACCCCCTCCTGACAAACAAATTCTATAACTTAGTACTCCTCACCAGCGACAAGCATAAACGCACCCAATTTCCATGGCAAATCATTTTTATGGTAAGGTAATGTTATTAAACAGTATTTAGCAAATCTAAGGTTTGTGGGGGACTCTGGTTTGGAGTCAGAGACTTACTACACAGTTAAAACAAAAAGTCTACCAAAAAAAGTGCCCAAAAATGTGCAATGGTACTTTTTTTTCCCAAACAAAACATAATTTGACAAAACTTGTTTGGACATAAAACACATTTCTGAACTAGTGTGATGGGTGTGCCTGTTTTTCTCCAGAGAGACGGCCAATTTATGGATGTATTATTGCTACTGCCATCATCAGGTTGTACTCCACCTCTAGTCTTGAACGGTACTTCATCTTTAATACTGCCAATGCTGAGAACCCAATCTCACATGAATATGATAAGCTAAAAGGCAGAAGAACCTTGACTGCAATTTTTGACAAAACTGAATGTTCTTCAGACATTGTCAGCCAAAATTCCCCCAATGATATTTTGTTGAACTGCATCTGGAGAATGCGGTCACTCTGGACCTCAATTAGGGCTTCCTGAAGGTGCACTGAAAGATGACTACCTGCACCCACTAGAAAAAGTTGAAAGACCCAGTCATTGACATGATCAGTGTCCTCAGGAAAGTACTTTTCTAAACTGTCTCTGAGAGAATTCAAGTGATTTCTTATGACCTCAGCAGCACTTTCAAGTTCATATCCTGTGTCCCAAGAGCTTCTGATAAACATGGGAATGCCTCAAGCAGGCCATCTTGAATTAGTCTTTGCCACAACTCCAGCTTCTTCTTGAAAGCGGATTTTTTTTGTACAGTGTGAAAGACATACTTTCATCTCCTTCTGAAGACAAATTCAAGGAATTTAATTTATCAAAGATGTCTGCAAGGTATGCTAAAAGCACAAGCCAATGGGGATTACATAGCTGTTCTGCTTTGTATGGGTCCACATCCAGAAGGAACTGTTGTACTTCATTTCTTAATTCAAAAATATGATTCAGAACCTCCCATCTGGATACCCGTCAGACTTCTGTATGGAAAAGCAAACCATTGTGTTCAGCTCCCATTTCGGCACATACAGTTGCAAATAGACAAGCTCTAGTTGGGTGCGCCTTTATGAAATTAAAATTTTTTACAGCAGAATTCAATACATCCCCAAGTTCTCTATCCATGTTTCGGACTGCAAGGGCTTCCCGGTGTATCATACAGTGGGTCCATCAACACTTTAGCTTTTAGGCCTGCCCTAGCCCCACACATGGAAGGAGCACCATCTGTAAAGATCCCAACACAGCTCTCCCATTTTAAATCATTAGAGCACAGAAAGTCATTGAGAATATCAAACAGGGCTGATGATGTTGCATGTCCCTTGATTGGTTAACAGAATAAAACATTTTCCAATATTACAGTTTTGTGGCAGTATCGACATAAGCACTTAAATGAACTTCCTTAGGAAAGTCAGTTGCTTCATACATTTACAAACCAAACAAACTGGATTTCAAGCGTGCTTTGAGTTGTCTGTGGATGTTCTCTGACATGTCAGAGATGCAATGGCAAACTGTTGTGTCTGAGATGGGTACCATTTTAAACTTCTCCGCCACTCTTTCACCAAGCATTGTTCTGGCCATGTCAAGAATTAATGGAAGAATAATTTTTTCCCTATCTGTAAAAGGCTTTTTGTTTTTGACCATGTGGTATGCCACTTGGTAAGATGCTTTCAAGGCATTTGTTGGCGTGGAGACCAGATTTTTCACAGTGTCTTTTTGGTGGATGATGTCGTCCAGCTTTCTGGCAAAAAATCTGTATTCTTTCCTACCAGTAACCCGTGTTTAGTTTCCAAGTAACGCTTTAATTTGTTTGGTTTCAGACTTTCGTTAGCCAAAGTCATGCCACAAACCACACACTGTGGCCTAATTTCACCATTTATGGTGATGCAGATGAATCCAAAATTCAGGTAGGAGGTATCATATGACCTAATTTTTGCAATTCTTTTATCACCATCTGTTTCGGCCTTTCGTTTGAGTGCCCTACCATCTTTTGGCAGCAGGAAACAATCCATGTCAAATGTGTGTTCGACCTACGGTACAAAACTTCGCTGCTACATGCGGTATAGCTTTTTTTTTCAAGCAACTCTTTGCAGTACTCAAAATGTCTTTAAAATATTCTTATCTTATTTAAAAATACAAATAACACAGTAGGTTCCTTCCACATGATTAAAAGAGAAATTGCAGCTTGCCCTAGCTTCCTTACAGAAGCAGGCGTAGTAAGCCATTACCAAAGTTCCCCTTCCCTTGAGTGCACACGCAGTGATAGCAGATATTTGGAGATGGATTCTAAGCATGTCATCCATTTGTGTTACCTGTTGCTGTTAGTGCACAAAGTGATTACTCTAGTGCTCTCTAGAGAGGCTAGTCTAACTCCTGATCTCCTGCCACCATCTTTATGAAAGACAGAAGAGCTCAGGTTACAGACAATATTTGGGTATAATACCACCTGACCATAAAACAGATGAGAAAGTATCCAAAAAAAAACACACACTGCCCTGATGGGTCAGCCCTTTGTGCACTTCCAGACTGCCCTATAGGCACGACTAATGGAAGTATGATGCAAGGGAGGGCCAAATTATGCGACAGGGGTGACTAAATTATGTGGTAACAAACTTTAAATAATACTACATGATGATGCATATTTTGGGATAATATTGCATCATTATTTTGAAACGTTTTACACGGCAACACTTGGCAAAGATTACACCTCATTAGTACTCATTAGTACCAGGTTATCACCACAATTCAGCAATAAACAACAGATAGATGTCTTGTCAACCTTTGTGAAGGGCCTTCACTCTGCAGGAATATGTGTCATCACATTTTTAGAAACGTTTGATGCGATTGAGCTAGAAACACAGCAGATGTTGGATTAAGTGGAAATTGAGACAAATCTATCACTATGCAGAACTATGCATAACTATGCATAATTCTAGTGTCCCTCACTGCCTATGACCAGGGCAGACAGAGAATGGCATCACTACTCAACCTGGACCTTTCGCTGTTCCCTACCAAGCCTGAGTGCAACTGGTACCAGGCTCTTGGAGGTTATACATCACCCCAGTCTGGTATGCTTCAGGAACTAGGATTGTGGGAGGATTTGTTTTACTTTTCAAAATACAGATTACACTTCCGCCCTTTAAAAACCTTCCACCAAATCCACTGCAAATGGTGGGCCTAGCCCAGAGGACAACAACTGCCCATTCAAGAGAGATAAAGGCCTCTAAGCGTGGCCTGACAGTAAGCAGGTATGCAGAACAGGAAGCTGGTGACACAATGTTCTATGAAGAATCATTTCATTTGCAGGTGTGCTTAATGTCAGTGCATAGTCTGTGCCAAACAAAACATCAATTTCTCAAACTGAACAAGTGAGAAAATACATGCATGAGCTTCTTTTCATGTGCCCTGCTTATTACTTAAATTGCTTTGGACAAAGTTTGGCAGAGAATAAAAAGCAAAATATGACTGTAATACAGATCGCAAACAGTCAGAGTTTTCATCCTTGGCGTGGTCTCCCTTAACTTTTTGCCTCTATTCCCCAGGTTGTTGATATGTGCTGGACTCTGATTTTACTATTTTTGTTACTCTGGGCACTTTACCACTGCTAACCAGTGCTGAAGTGCGAGTGCTCCATTACAAAATGTGTATGTAATTGGCTTATCCATGATTGGCATACTTGATTTATTAGTAAATCCCTAGTACAGTTCACTAGAGGTGCCCAGGGCCTGTAAATCAAATGCTACTAGTAGGCCTGCAGTACTGATTGTGCCACTCACATAAGTAGCTCTGTAATCATGCCTCAGACCTGCCATTGCAGTGTCTGTGTATGCAGTTTTAACTGTAAATTCGACTTGGCAAGCGTACTCACTTGCCAAGCCTAAATCTTCCCTCTTCTTACATGTCAGACACCCCTAAGGTAGACCCTAGGTAGCCCCAAGGGCAGGGTGCATTGTATGGTTAAGGTAGGACATAGAGTAATGTGTTTTATATGTCCTGACAATGAAATATTGCTCAATTCGTTTTTCACTGTTGCAAGGCCTATCCCTCTCAAAGGTTAACATGGGGGCTACCTTTAAATCTGATTAAAGTGTAGATTCCCTTTGGAGGTGGGTGGACATGTGGAGTTTAGGGTCTCTGAGCTCACAATTTAAAAATACATCTTTTCGTAAAGTTGATTTTGAAATTGTGTGTTTGAAAATGCCACTTTTAGAAAGTGAGCATTTTCTTGCTTATACCATTTCTGTGTCAACATTACAAGAGTTTTGCGAATATTTGAATGCAAATGAAGTGAACATCAAGTTCACATATAAATAAAGTGAGACTCACTTGGAATTTCTAGATGTAGAATTGTTTATAGAGGGTGATACAATTGAGAGTAGATTATATCGCAAACCAACTGCTTGTAATACTCTGTTGCATGCTACTAGTGCTCACCCTCGTCATCAGATTGAGGCTATACCATTCGGAGAGATGATAAGAGCGAGGAGGAACTGTAGCAAGAATGCAGAGTTTAATGAACAAATTAGAGATATGGGACAAAGATTTATAGTTAGAGGCTATTCAGAGACACTTATACGTAAATCGCTTCATAAGGTGTGGAATATACCCCGCAGGCAGACACTGGATCAAGGCATATGCCGTAAGAATGCGAAATGCAATAAGGATCATAAAATTAGAATCATTTTAGACTATACTGAGAATTCTCTAAAATTAATTCAAATTATGATCAAGCATTGGTCCCTATTAACTCAGGATGAAATACTTCGGAAATACATAGGAAAGAGACCGGATGTAGTGTATAGAAGGGGGAATACTCTTAATAATATTCTATGTCCAAGCTGTTTGGCAGATGCAACTAAAAAAGATTGGCTTACTAAACGAAATTTGTTTTTTTTTAAATGTGGGTCATGCACAGTATGCAAGTGGGCATGGCAACCCAAAAAGGATGTGGAGGATTTTAGAGGTGAGAAAATACTCATAAAATCACATATAGACTGCAATACAAAATATGTTATTTATATGCTTATATGTGCTTGTAAAAAAGTATATGTAGGCAGTACGATTCGGTCATTAAAAATTAGGATTTTAGAACATCTAAGGGCAATCAATCAAGGGGATGAACGCTATCCCATAGCATCCCATATGAAAATTTGCAGTGCACAGGGTACTCACAAGATGTTTAAATTTATAGGTTTCGATCACTGTGAAATAAATCCACGGGGTGGTAATAGAGAGCTGGAATTACGTAGGAGAGAATCAAAATGGATCATGAGAATGGGAGCAGTGGAACATGGTCTAAACACAGACCATGAAATGGAATATTTTTTTGGGGATAAATAATCTAGCAGAAACTTGGGTGGAAAATCCATCCCTTAAATTACTCTTTGGATTTCATGAGATAGGTTTTATACATTATAACATAAGCATTAGAACATAAACAGTTAATTCTAGAATATTAGAATTTGGTGAAAAATAGGGGTATATACTCATGGGATTATGTCAATTTTGGTCATAATATTAACAAGAAATATTTACATAAGTATATACTGTATTCAACACATCAATATGAAATATTTAACAACAATAGATTCTTGGAGTAGATTTAATAATGTTTAGTGTATGGAATAAGTCACTTATTGTATAGTATCAAGGGAGGTTAAACAGTATATTATATGGTATTGGATATATTAAAATAAACGTTGAGGGAGGGGGCATAATTAATAGAATTTCGATGAAAGATTAAACTGAAAGAAGTTCATAATACTCAAAAGATCAAGAAAATAGTTCATTGTTAGTTTTTACTAATCCGGAATCATAATATCATAGAAAGAAAATAAACAGTCGATCGTTAGTTTTTAGTATCTTGGAATCGGAGCAACATATCGTGCAGAGTCCGTCCTCTATTTTTACTATGCCAGAGAGACGCATAAACAACTGGGAGACATGGTGGCTTCGGTTTAGAATACCGAAGCGGTAAAACACGTGCGGTTGGCGTCCAAGCGTACTCGCGTTGGTATCTGAATATACAAAGATTATAAATAATTGGTAAGGATTCATTATTAATAATATGGAGATATTTATTGTCTGAACTGAACGAGGTGTTTATATTAGGATCAAAATCTTTAAAGACTGCATTTTCAATATGAATTTACAGGGTTTCATGCCACAGTTATACCAATTGAAGGTATATGGGATGTAGAGTTACATTAGGTGAGTGCCATACACATTTATATTAGAATTAGATGGGTGAAGTTTGGAATTGCTTTATGACACATTTTTTCTTAATAATATTCCACAAAGGTGATATATGCACGGGATGTGCATTTCCTTGACGTATTGTGTTAGGGGGTACATTCATATTATGGGTTATCAATCACTGCCTGCACACATTGGAATTGGGAATTTGAAGTGATATAGAAATAATTAATTTGTCACAATTAGTGTTATGGTGCACAAATAGACTCTCACCACCAAGCACATTATGTCACTTTAATATAAAATAAATTTGTGAAACACTCTAATTATATAATATTTTATTATATAAAATTATATACGTAATGCCATTATAGGAAGTCCTGACGAAGTCCTGGGGGTACTCCCTGGATGAAACACGTGTTGACAAAGGGAGAAAAGAGGAAGCTGTTGGATGGAAATGATAATTTTTAAACCAATCACACAAGTTTGGATGGAATTGATAATTTCGAAATTAATCACACAAGGATAAAAATTGGCAACTCTGGAACCAAACCAAATAAGGATACATAACTTGGATTGATGGACAATAATTTTGGGACCGTGGATAGGACAACGAAGGAATTATACTTTTTGTTGTGAAAATTTGGGAAACCTAGGCAATAGGGTAGCATTTGATAGATGTCTAAACTGTATACTTTTTGAATTGTTCTTGTATAATTGTGTATATAATATAATTTGATTACTGTATTGAAACTAGGTTTCTTTCTGTTTTGCTTTATTGTCACGTGTGCAATTGAATTTATTTTCATTTCTGTGACTCTGCCTGTTTGTGGATTCCCTGTCTGGGTCAGTTTGACAGTTGGGCTGGTTGCACCTTACACTAGGCAGTGACACAAAGGGAGCTGGGGTGTAGCCTGCATATCCTGATGAGCCATCTGTGCTAGGAGGGAGGAGAGGACTGTTCACTCACACCTGAAAGGGCTGTGCCTACCCTCACACAATGCAGTCTCCAACCCCCTGTCGTATGTCTGGGGCCTGGCCTGGGCAAGGCAGGATTTCACATTCAAAAGAGACTTTACTTTGAAGTAGGCCTACTTCAAAGGAGAAATTGGGTATAAGAAGGGCACCCAAAACTACAGACTTTAGAAACACTTCTGGAAACAAGAGGAACCTCTGGCTGGAGAAGAACTGAAGAGCTGAGGAAAAAGTGCTGCCCAGCCTGTGACTGTGCTTTGTGGAGCTATACTGCAGTTGCTACTTCCGTCAGAGTAAGAGGGCAAAGACTGGACTTTGTGTGCCTTCCATCTTGAGAAGACATCTCCAAGGGCTTGATCTAGAGCTTGCCTCCTGTTGTTTAAAGTCTCAGGGACAGCAAAGACTTCTCTATTCCAGCACCTGGAGCCTCTGGAGAGACTACTTCTCTGCCCTGTGGTTCCCATCCAGTTCCTGGGACCCTGAAAAGAGAAGTTGGCAGCCTAAAGACGAGGAAATCCATGCACAGAGCGCCGTGCAGGGAAAGGATCGACGCAACTCCGATCCGCGGCGGAAGAAACGGGGCGCCGCCGGCTCTGCAGCTGAGAAACGACACTCACAGGAAACGCGACAGAAGAATCGATGCACGGAGCAGGAGAAACGGCGCGCAGCATCGCTGACGGAGGCTGGGAGATCACAACCCGCACTGCTGGGTTTTCGGATCATCGTGCAGCTGGATTTCCAACTCAAGTACCGCTGTGCGTGGAAAAACAACACAAGGCCTGCCCGGACCTGAGAGGGCTGACCAGATGAATGCATCACTCTCCTGCAGAGAGAAGAAACGACGGACCTTGACCCCGCGAAAGGAGAAACGATGCACAGTGCCGCTCGTGAGTGGAATCAACTTATCGCAAGCCCTTTTTGACGTGCACTCGCCCGTGAGGGGTTATTTTTTACATGCCCAAGGTACTTTTTCAAGCTGACAGCATTAGCATGTGTTTGAAACCACTTAAAGACTCTTTTTGCATTTTTATTAATATCTTGACTTATGTACTGTGGATTTTTGTCGTTTTGGTCTTGTTTTGTTTAGATAAATATTTCCTATATTTCTAAACTGGTGTTGTGTCATTTTGTAGTGTTTTCATTGAATTACTTTGTGGGTTGGTACACATACTTTACACCTAACACTCTGAAGTTAAGCCTACAGCTCTGCCAAGCTACTAAGGGGGTAAACAGGGGTTAGCTGAGGGTGACTCTCTTTTACCCTGACTTGAGTGAGGGTCCTTGCTTAAACAGGGGGTAACCTGACTGTCAACCAAAGACGCCATTTCTAACACAAACCAATAAGAACTCTGTGTGCCAGCACTCATCCTCCATACAGATTGGGATCACATCATAGGATTTGTATGTATCCGTTACGGACTACACTCAAAGTCACTAACTATATTAAATACATGAATGTGGTATAGATACATGTCACCATCGTCCTGTGATCTATCCAGCAAGGCAGTTGTCAAGTGCGGGAGCTGCCCATCAGTAGTAATGGAATATAGTTTGACAAATATCATTGACTCTCCCACCCAGGGTGTAGCTTGGTCAGTATGATTGGGGGAGGTGTTAGGTTCAGATTTCCTGACAATCACGCTGGCACACGATGTTAAAATACATTATACGACAAGCAAGGTGCACAGAAGAACTTAAGATGCAGTGGACAGGGAGAGAAATGCAGATTGGTAGGTGTACTAAGTGAGAGGAAGCACTATATTGTGTAAAATAATCAGCACTTTTTAACTCTTTCTAAACAGAAAAAGGGCGAGTTTGCGTGCTTGTTTTTGTCTGTGTGTAAAAACTCCTGGTGAAATCTGACAGACCTCAACATATCAGACTGAAAGCACTTGCACCCAACTATTTATCACAAGAAACATATTTATTAAGGTGTGTAACAACTCCCCACCCCTTCACCCCATGAAACTACAAGCCTGGCCCCACCATCAACGATAGTGCAATGAATGAAACAATAATTATAGACAAGCTGCTATCACGTTTGAATATTAAAATAAATAATATTCACTGCAAAATTATTGCTTTCAATGTACCTTCGGCACCACCAACTTCTGCTTCCATCCCCTGAAGCCACCCTTCCATGAGGATCCCGTTACACAATAACCAAGTTCAGAAAATACAAATACAGTTAAAGTTATGTGCGTGCGTGCATGTTTATGTGTATATCTGTAAGTATGTGCATGTCTGTTTATGGATATGTCTTTAAGTGCGTGCGTGTATGTTTATGTGTATGTCTGCAAGGTGAAAAGCATGGTGGATGGGGGAAAAGCGGGCTACTTACTAGTTCTGCAGAGCTTCGGTTGTCTGGAAACCAGGAAACAGGTGATCCCAGTGCACAGGCAGTCACAACGAAGAAGGACAAGTAAAAACACAGCAGCAGCACCTTCAGGGATGAAGTCAGGAAAGGCAGCAGGACGGAGTGCAAGGCAGCGGGGACAAATAATAATATTTCACCTCTACAAAGCATTCCACAGCTTCCTATTTATGGCCCCAGTTCCCGGCACTTCCTGCTTTTCATCCTGTAGGCTCTCTGAATGGAGGGCAGTCGTCAATGACGTTTCATTCTTTTCCCATGTCCTCCAGTCAGAGAGCCCCTTAAGATGCCACTCTCTGGAATCAAAAACGAAGAGCAAACGTTTTGGATTCCAGTTCAAGGCAGTTCCAGGCAGCAGAAGTGCGAAGGGGGACTAGCAGTGAAATACTGCCAAATTCGGCATTCACTGTTACAAGGCCTATCTCTCCTATAGGTTGACATGGGGGCTGCCTTTAAATATTCTAAAAGTGCACTTTCCCTTTGAGAGCAGGTAGAGACTTGGTGTTTGGGGTCTATGAACTGACAGTTTAAAAATACATCTCTTAGTGAAGTTGTTTTTTAGATTGTTAGTTTGAAAATACCACTTTTAGTAGGTAGGCAATTTCTTGCTTAAACCATTCTGTAACTCTGCTTGTTTGAGGATTACCTGCCTGGGTCAGACTGACAGTTGGGATGTTTGTGAATCTCCCTTTGAATGACTTGGCACCCCACCTGGCGGTCGCAACCAACACATTGAAGACCGCTGTTCTAGCGCCTTGTAAATCTGGCCCCAAATGCCCCAATACCTTTTGGACAAACAAGGCTACAGGCTGTGTGGCTTTTAGGGAGAGGGAACTTGGGTTAATTGCAGTGTCCTCATCATGTTATTTTGGAGGTATTTTATTCCTTATAATACATGATTCCTCAGATGTTGATTACTGTTAGACCTGGTGTCCTTGGTGTGATCTCCCCTAACTTAATGTCTCTGCTTCCCAGGTTGTTGCTGTGTGCTGGACTCTGTTTTTGCTATTTTTGTTACTCTGGGCACTTTACCACTGCTGACCAGTGCTAAAGTGCCAAGGCTCCCTATGTGAACTTGTATGTGTAATTGGCTTTTCCATGATTGGCATATTTGATTTACTAGTAAGTCCCTAGTAAAGTGACTAGGGCCTGTAAATCAAATGCTACTAGTGGGCCTGCAGCACTGAGTGTGGCACCCACATGAGTAGCCCCATAAACATGGCTCAGACCTGCCTCTGCAGTGTCTGTGTGTGAAGTTTTAAACTGACAATTTGACCAGGCAAGCGTACCCACTTCTCAGGCCTGAACCTTCTCTTTTGATACATGTAAGGCACCCCCAAGGTAGGCCCTAGGTAAGCCCCTGGGCAGGGTGCAGTCTATGTTAAAAGTGGGACATGTACTGAAGTGTTTTACATATCCTAGCAGTGAAATACTGCCAAATTCGGCATTCACTGTTACAAGGCCTATTTCTCCTGTAGGTTGACATGGGGGCTGCCTTTAAATATTCTAAAAGTGCACTTTCCCTTTGAGAGCAGGTAGAGACCTGGTGTTTGGGGTCTATGAACTCACAGTTTAAAAATACATCTCTTAGTGAAGTTGTTTTTTAGATTGTTAGTTTGAAAATACCACTTTTAGAAGGTAGGCAATTTCTTGCTTAAACCATTCTGTAACTCTGCCTGTTTGAGGATTACCTGACTGGGTCAGACTGACAGTTGGGATGTTTGTGAATCTCCTCTAAACAGTGACACAAAGGGAGCTGGGGTGCAGCCTGCATATCCACATGAGCAATCTGGGCTAGAGTAGTGTGTGTGTCTGGGCTCTGGCCTGGGCAAGGCATGATCTTGTAAACAACAGGGACTTTTCTTGAAGTTGTGCAACTTCACAGGCAGAAAGGGGTGTAAGTACTGGACCCAAAACCCTGGACTTTAGATTTCTTAAAGATTTGCTTCTGGAACCAAGAGGAACCTCTGCCAAGGAGAAGAGCTGAAGAGCTGAGGAGAAGTGCTGCCCATGCCTGTGCTTTGTTGAGCCATCCTGCAGTTGCTGCTTCTGCCTGTGAAAGGGGACAAAGACTGGACTTTGTGGTATATTCCTGATTGAGAAGAATCTCCAAGGGCTTGGACTGAACTTGCCCCCTGTTATGAAGTCTCAGGGCCATCAAAGACTTCCTCTTCTAGCACCTGGACTCTCTGCTGAGACTCCTGCCCTGCCAAGTAGTGCCTAATCTAGCCTCAGGGCTCTTGAAAGGAGAAGTTGGTGGAAAACCAAGAAAATCGACTTTGGACGACTCCGGACTGATGCCGCAGCCAAATTCCATGACGCCACCTGCAACCGAAGCCAGGGCCTCGCTGGAGTGGGACGACTCCGCAGGCCCGACGCTGCTGCAGCCTCACCGAAGTCCACGACCCCATGGAAATCGCTGCACCACGTCATGACTGCCGGATTTTGACTCCGCTGGAAGTGCGCTGATCCAAAGCTTCGTACTGATGCCGCCACATCTCCACCGCTCCGCAGCAAGGACCCAACGCCTCTTTGTGCCACCTCCACTCTGCAGCACCAGAACTGACACTGCCTCAGATCCAGTGACGTAGTGATCCCCAAATTTGTGCAGTGACTTGTTTCCTCATTTTCATAAGGTACTATACCTGGGGGTCCATGTGACTCTGTGACTGGCTCCATTAGCACTGGATTGCTAGAAACGACTCCGTCACAAAGCCATGATATGAGCAATTCAAAGCATTTGTATTTCTAAGCGCTATATTGAAGTTTAATCTTTTCAAAATTCATAACTTTGCTTATGTATGTCAGATTTTTGTCATTTTGGTCTTGTTTTGCTCAGATAAATATTGGCTATGTTTCTAACCTGGGGTTGAGTCCTTTTGTGGTGTTTTTACTGTATTACAGTGTGTGTTGGGAGAAATACTTTACACATTGTCTCTGGGTTAAGCCTTTCAGCTCGTGCCAAGTTACTATGGTGGTGAGCCAGGGTTAACCAGGTGTGTTTCTCATTTGTTCTGACTAGAGTGAGGGTCCTTGCTTGGATAGGGGGCCACATAATTGCCAAAAAAATACCTTATTTCTAACAATTATATAGAAAAAGAATCATCAACTTGAAAGTGTGCACGCTATTTGTGCACATAAGGTGCAGTAAGAAAAATAATTCATTGTAAAATATTGAATAAAGCAAATGATAAAATATTCCAGTATAAGTCATATTAAGAATATATTGTAGAAATGTAAAAATAATGACAGTGCCATCTACTCGTGTAGTAAAATAAGAAGCCTTCGTCTGTTTCTTTTTATAATTCTGAATACAGTTTATGTTACAGATCAAAAGAAGAGAAAGTTGTATATTGTAGTTAAAAATAAGTGTTTTTCCATGCTTTCCTTCAAGCAGTCTGTGGCAAAGAAGCTTTAGAAAAATGGAACAATCTCCACTACCATCTGTATCAATCATGTCAGCGTTCTCTCTTTTCTGTGAGAGTTTTCTTTACCTTTAGGTGAGTCAGATAAAATCAAATCAAATGCAGCCTTCAACAACTATGGCCTGCCTGTTGTCTCGTGTTCAAATCATGGAACGAGGAAGGAGGCAGCTGTGTGCAGTCTGTGCGTAAGGGGCCATTGTAACAAACTAATTAACTATTTATTCCAGGTGACCTGTGATGAATTCCCTTCTCAGTTACAGCTTTAGTTGTTTCCGATACACGTGGAGTGGGCTTTGGGCCAGCCCCACACTTAGGATGGTTATTGGATGACTTTGTTGTCCACCTCAGTTGCGTCCTCTTGATTCGATTGCTTTCTTTCCTCATTATGTGTTTGTTCCAGCCCAGAAGCATTTCAGTCTCACAATGCTCTCATTGGTTGTAACCTTCCACTGCTGTTACTAATTCTGTTCAGGAAACTATAATTTACTTTAAGCACCTCATGCGAGTGCATGTGGTTTCTTGCTCTCTCCCCTGAGCTGCTTCCCCTTCACTTTCCTCCCTCCTTGTCCACGGTACTTCCGCCCCTCCATACCCCTGCTCTTCTCTTGCTCCCTCGCCCCTCCATGCTTGGCCAACTTTTTCCCTGCCTCTCTGTCATTTCTTTTTACTTACTTTAAAGCAATTGGAAGCAAAGCAAAACCTTATAACTTGCTTCTTACTCCCTAACCTTTGTTATTGGATAATTTTAAAATTGAGTCAAGGTAGGAAGTGAATCTGTCATTTTGCCATGCAGGGATGTAACTATTATTAATGAACAAGGCATAGTGGCAGTACGTTCAGGGAAGTGAGGGTCTCTCTGCATTATACTGCCCTACAGCCAGGGCAGGACTGGAAGATGACACCTTTGTTTTAGCTTATAATAAGCGCTGTGGCACCCTTGTGCACCGCTGTCAGTAACTCTGACCTTGTATTTCATTGGATAGATTGTGTGTGATATTGTGGATCAATGAGTGACACAATGTGAACATGAGGAATGTGGGATAAATGGATGGATGGATGAGTTGCTTTTGGTTGTGTAATGCCTGATTGTGTGCAGAGGCATCTGTGAGCATGTGTATTTGCATGTCCATCAATGTTTAATTACGTGTGTTAACGCGTCCTTTTATGTTAATTTATTACACATTAGGACTCGTTTTAGGTCCATGAATCTTTTGACCCAGTTGAGAGACACCGTAGGACGAGATACCTAATCAATATGTCAATCAATATATCAATAATGTCATCAATACTTTGGTCAAAGACATTAATCAAATTGACGACACAACCATGACCTTTCAGCCATGAATAACCACACCTTTTAATAGAATTTTATGAATTTTATTCCCTATTAGTTACAATCTAAGATAAAGGCGGTCATTCTGACCGCGGCGGGCGGCTGTCGCCGCCCGCCATGCGGTCACCGCCGAATGACCGCACCGCGGTCAAAAGACCGCGGCGGCCATTCCAACTTTCCCGCTGGGCCGGCGGGCGCCCTCCAAAAGAGCGCTCGCCGGCCCAGCGGGAAAGCCCCTGCAACAATGAAGCCGGCTCCGAATGGAGCCGGCAGAGTTGCAGGGGTGCGACGGCTGCAGTGGCACCCGTCACGATTTTCACTGTCTGCTAAGCAGACAGTGAAAATCTTTGTGGGGCCCTGTTAGGGGGCCCCTGCACTGCCCATGCCAGTGGCATGGGCAGTGCAGGGGGCCCCAGGGGCCCCACGACACCCGTTCCCGCCAGCCTGGTTCTGGTGGTGAAAACCGCCAGAAACAGGCTGGCGGGAAGTGGGTCGGAATCCCCATGGCGGCGCTGCAAGATTGGAATGAGGGCCTAAGTGTGTCAATCTTAAAGCCAAGAAACACAACAGCATAGTTACGATAGGGCAACTTTGGTAAGATTTCAATAAGGCAAGAATCATAAACATCAAAACATAGCACGGCGTGAACATAAATCAATTATAGCAGAGTATTGATACTGTGTCAGTTCAACATAGCATAATGTCAGTCGTTTGTCTATTTGCGTCAATTTTATGATCACCTGTCCTAACCACTGATTAGCATTGGCATGTTGGGCTTCATGCAAAACAATTTAGAACACCAATTTGGAAAACATCTAGCTATGGTCTCTGTCAAAAAGTGAGCAGTTGGTACCTAGAAAGGAAAAGCAAACAGACAAATTACAAATTGCATTGTCATAATTACCCTCCATAGATTAGGTCAGCGCACAGGTTCAGTCTTCGTCTTCAGGACATCAGTCAAAACGCCATCAGTCTAAGCTCAACTAAAAGGCATAGGGACACTTCCCTCTTAAAGAGTAAAGTGTAAATGGGCTGTCTATCGGTGAGGATGGTTTTAACAAGTCTCAAAGTCACCAAACAGAGTGACAGAGTTTCTGGATAAAATCAATAGCATTCCCTACCTCATTCTAATGACCCTTCTGTGACATGGGTTTTTATCCCTTTTTCGTAGTACATTCCCCTAAAATTCTATTGGACACTAACTATACCCCACTATCTTTAACATATCAAATTTAGCATTTGGTAATCCCAATTGTCACCCCACATTAGCTCGTGGTTCTTTGATTGGTCTTCATAATTGACGTCTTCGGAGGTGGCACGTCCGGTGTTACTTCACTGTTTGGCATGTCTTTTGGGTCAGCAGATTCATTGTCCATCGGTCTAAGTGACCTTGTACATTACATTAATCTACATTTGTTTCAATTTGTTCATAACTTTTAATCCAAAGCACCGAATATGCGCTTGGGAACAGAATTAACATAGATACATTTGTCTTCCAAGTTGAAGAAAAGGAACATTTGCAGGGTCATGGCCCTTTGCGAGTCAGCACACTGGAAAAATAGAAAAATGCATTTAATATGAGAGCTGGGCAGCTAAAACCCGCATCTCACACTAACTTAAGGTCTACAAAGATTTTCAATACAGATGCAGTAACATAAATGTTAATATAAGCTTAATTAAACATAACATAAACATTGTATTCATCATTATTAGTTTGTGTATACATTGGTGGCCACTCTTCTTGGTCATAATTCAGGTGCACGTTTAAGCAAAATCGCTAATATTATTGTTTTCTATGCAGCATCATTACACATTGATATAAGCATTTTATTTTAATATAGGTTATGTAAGCTACACTCTCTCAGTCCCTCCTCTGATGATGCTCGTCATCACACAAACCTTTCCCTTTAACCTTTCATTTTTTATTTTTCGCTTTACGCATAATGCGCATTTCAACATCTTGTCTCTTATGTGAACTCTCCCAAATTTCATTGAACATTTTCTCTCTTTCACGTTCTTCATTTCTCCTGGTTCTTTTTGTCTAATTTCTCTTAATTTTATCATTAATTTTGCATATCCCCCATAATCCTAATAGGCAGGCCAGAATGATTAATAGACCCATTAGTATTTTTGCAAGTACCCCATTCCAAATGTTGGTAAACCAGCTCCCTACTTTGGCAATTCCTTTTCCAAATTTCTCCCAAACTCCAGGTTCTTTCAAATCCTTCAAATCTGCACTATCTCTAGTTAGGGTAGTAAGCATACCTCTAATCTTTTTACTATTGTCCGGAATGAATGAGCAGCAATGGCGCTCGTTGAGCATCTTGCAGACTCCTCCACTCTTTGCTAAAAGAATGTCTAAAGCAAGCCGATTTTGAAGAGTCATAGCTCTTTCTGTAGCAAGTTCAGTATCCATCAGGAGTATAGCCTCTGTAAAATTTGTCAGCATGTTATCCACAATAGTAGACAACTTTTGAATCTTCATAGAATTCAAGATAACCCCTACTGAAGGGATTATAACTCCAAATATATCACCAATGACAGCAGCCACTGATTCTCGTTTTTGTCTAGCATGTTGTAATTCAGACATTTTAGGTATTTGCTTTAAGTCATCAATCTGGTAAATCTTTGGGAAAACTATTCCCAAATAACATGTCCCATACCATCCCTTAGGGAGACGGTAATAAGCATTAAGTCCACAGATATAATAGATCCCAGGGATCACTGGATCCTGTCCATTCAACATAAATGTCCACTTACTCAGAAACAAAAACACATGTCCACATTCACTCGTTCCCACAAACAAACTGTCCTGCTCAGATTTTGGCCTATATATAAAAAGTCTACCTACATGTAATGCATCTATAGCTAATTTGCCTTGTGTTTTGATTGCGGTCTAAGCATAATCATTTGCAAATGTGCGCCTCTCTAACCGTTTCTCTAATCTTTCTTTTAATGCTTTGCGTCTATCATCAGTGTGATCTAAAAAGCTTTTCTCTACAGGTGATAGTAAGCAAGTCAGATTATTGCGATGTGCATAAGTGGTTCCAAATGTAAGCGTCAGCTCAAAGAATCCTCTAACTATTTTTATATCATGTTCCTTAGCTAGCTTGTTCAGGAATTCAATCACAGGCACAAACGAAAACACAACATCCAGATTTGAATAAAAGTATTGCACATGCTCTTGATTATAGAATCTGGCTAGTAGCAAACTACAACTACTCCCATATGTTAGGGGAAGGCTATTGTAGGTAACCCCTTCTTGCACAGATGAAGGAATCTTGGTACACACATAACAGTCTTTCGCATCCATGGTCTCCACATACTCATTCAGCAAGCGATAGAAGACATTAGTAGAAAGTTCCCCCTTTGAATTAGTTCCCTCATGCAAGTGTCTTGCATCCTGCTCAAACTTCTCCCACGGTGTTAGTGTTGTAGTTTCAGGTTTTGAAGTGGCGTTAATAGTTTTTTTCTCCAACCACGGCATTCCCACAATCACTCCCACAATTATTATTGCACACACAATACCTATTATAAGGCTTAACCAACCACACACCTTACTTCCCTTGTTACTACCTCTATTATAAGCCATGTCTGTATAGAATCAGACAGCAGACTAACAATCAACTCGAGGATGACATAGAACTCTCTTTTTTTTTTTTCTTCTTCTTCTCTCTTTGCTCTCTGCGTGTATTTACAGCGTTTTCACTCGCTCCATGACCCCTTTGTCAAATCAGGTTAGCAGCTTGTCGTAATCAGGTTTCTGAAAGTCGAATCTGGTTCTAGCGTCACATCCAGTAATTTATATGTATCCTTCTTAGTTTTCAGTTTTGTTTTTTAACAAAGTCTTTTCTTTGAGTTAGTTCAGGTACTGTAGTATTGACCTGGTACTTCTCGATCAAAACAGAATGCTAGGAATTCTTGTTGCCATTCAGATTTTGTAGCATACGCCCATTCAGGACCTGTATATCTTCTGTTTGCGACTCTCTTTCTCTTCAACCTGCGTTCACCTTGCAGTTCTCCTTCACTTAGATCTTCCACTCGGGATGTATCAGTTTCCTCTATTATTGTTTCATCTGGTGTGCTTCTTATCCTTAAAAGTGGTCTCTCTGGCCAGTTGTCACCCTTATGCGTCTTCTTCCGATATGTCTTTTCAGGATGCTGGACAGCACCCTCCTCTTGTGATATGGTGTTTTCACTTGAGGGACCTGCAACTGGTTCACGGGATGCTGGCACACTCTGATTTCTTTCTAGTATTTCCCCTTCTTCTCCTTCTTCTTCTTCTTGATTTGTAACAGGTTCAAGCTCTAACCCGTATCCGTCTACTTCTGGGAGAACCTCTCCATGACTTAGTTCTCCTGCCGCCTCTACTGAGATAGGCACTCTGTCACCGCTCTCAAAATCATTTACTGTTTGAGGGACGAGGCTGTTCTCAGTGGGCTCTCCTACAGTCTCAGTTCCTTCTTGGCTGCTCTCTGGCCCTGAGACTTCTCTTCGTGGAACTGTTGTGCCGGAAACTTCAAGTTCCTCGTCAGTTGGACACGTTACCTTCTCTGTGTGACTGGCATGTATCCAATTTGGAACGCCTGCACATTTCACAGCAGTGGTTGTTGTCAAGATTACTTGATACAGCCCTTTCCAATGTGGCTCCAAACACGACTTTCTCACGTGCTTCTTGACAAACACCCAGTCACCGGCTTGTAGAGTATGACCTGGATCTCCAATCGGTGGCAATGTGTTAGCCTCTACCTGGTGAGAGAAAGAGCGAATCACATCAGCCAAATCTTTGCAGTAGTCCAACACCATATCATCTGTGATATTCACTAGAGCATTCGCAGGTACTGCTGGCAATCTCATACCTCTGCCCATGAGGATCTCATGGGGGGACAGTCCTGTTTTCTTATCAGGGATGTTCCTCATTGACATCAGCACTAAGGGCAATGCATCTGGCCATTTCATATTGGTAGCTGCACACATCTTTGCCATTCTTGATTTCAGGGTATCATTGATTTGCTCTACTAGTCCTGATGCTTCAGGGCGGTAGCTACAATGCAGCTTTTGTTCGATGTCTAATGCGGCACACAGAAGTTTAATCACCTCATTGTCGAAGTGTCTGCCCCTATCTGATTCTATAGACACCGGAAGCCCGAACCTTGGTATTAGTTCCCTAAGCAGCAGCTTTGCAACTGTGAGACTGTCATTTCTACGTGTGGGGTAGGCTTCAATCCAGTGACTGAAAACATACACAATCACCAACACGTACTTCAGTCCTTCACAAACAGGCATCTCAATGAAGTCCATTTGCATTTTGCTGAAAGGACCACCAGCTCTCCCAATGTGGCTCAAAGTTACCACAGTCCCTTTTCCAGCATTCATCTGTTGACAGATGATGCACCTATGACAGGTAACCTCTGCGGCATGTCTGAATTTTGGGTTAAATCAGTCGATTTTGAAATGACCTGATCATTGCATCTCTCCAAAGGTGAGCCTGTCCATGGTCTAGCCTGGCGAATTGTGACAGAAGGCTGTTTGGCAAAACTAATTTCCCCTCCTCTGAGACCCACAAATCATCAGCCCTCTGTACACATTGCATTCTTTTCCAGGAACGTTTTTCCTCTTTGCTAGCACAACCCTGTAATGTCTTTAACACATCTAGGATATCGACCACCCTTAATGCAAGGTTCAAATGTGTCATTTTCAGTTTGCGGTAACAATTCCCACTGTTCCTTGAACGATATACAGTTCAATATGCAAAACCTTGCAACTTGATCTGCATAACCGTTTCCCATGGACACAAAGTCCTGTGACTTAACGTGAGCATTGCATTTCACCACGGCGATGTCAAGAGGTAACTGAATTGCATGTAAGAAATCCTTTATTTGTTCACCATTTTTCACAGGAGAACCAGATGAGGTCATGAAACCTCTCTGCGACCACAGTTGGCCAAAATCATGTACAATTCCAAATCCATATCAGCTGTCAGTATAAATAGTGACTCTCAGATTCACAGCTGCGTGGCATGCCTTGGTAAGGGCAATTAACTATGCCACTTGTGCGGAAAACACCTTCTCGAGCCAGGAAGCTTCAATGATACCAGCTATGGTACATGCAGCGTAACCAGCCCACAGTGTTTTCTTTCAACTTTGTATCTTGAATATCTGGTCGTGGCTTGGTACATAATTCCGTTACCTCAAGACAATCATGTTCAAATTCTTCCTCATTGTTAATTTCAGGATTCTCAGCAAGAAATAAAGTTGCTGGGTTCAATACAGTACATCGTTTCAGCAAAACATTAGGTGACCCCAGTATGATTGTCTCATATTTGGTAAGTCCAGCATTTGTCATGTGCTGAGTTTTAGTTTGAGTCAACAAAAGTTCGACTGAATGCGGAACCATTACTGTTAGGGGGTATCCTATGACTATGCCTTCACACTGCGTAAGGCTCTGACCAACTGCTGCAACTGCGCGCAAACAACTGGGTAAGGCTGCTGCGACGGGGTCCAAGGTAGCTGAAAAATATGCTACAGGGCGATTTGCACTTCCATGGACCTGTGTCAAGACAGACAAAGAACAAGCATCACGTTCATGACAAAACAGTAGAAAAGGCTTCGTATAATCAGGCATACCTAACCTTGGTGCCCTGCACATGCACTCTCTCAATTACATGAAGGACTCAAGCTCCTCTTTGGACAAGGCTATGGTATATGGCTCATCCTTGATCTCTTTTCCTGTCAGTTTTATCAAAAGTTTTGAGATAATCAAGAAGTTGGGTATCCACTGGCGGCAGTAGCCCACCATTCCCAGGAACATTCTGACATCTCTCTTCGTTGTTGGGGGGCTCATTTGCAAAATGGCTGTTACTCTTTCCTTTGATATTTTCCTGGACCCTCTTTCAATCAGGTGCCCTAGGTATTTCACCTCTTTCGGACAGTATTGCAGCTTCTTGGGTGACACCTTATGTCCATTCTCTCCCAAATGATTCAGTAAGGCGATTGTATCGTATTTACAATTTTCCCTTGTTTTGGAAGCAATCAGCAAGTCATTGATGTACTGCACTAGAGTTGAGTTAAATGTCAGTACTAATGATTCCAAATCCTTTTTCAATATCTGATTGAAGATGGACGGTGATTCAGATAACCCTTGAGGAATTTTGCACCAACTGTATACCTTATCCAGGAATTTGAAACTGAACATAAAATTGTCTGTCCTCGTGAAGTGGTATTGAAAAGAATGCCTGTGACAAATCTATAACGGTGAACCATTCAGCATCACACGGAACCTGAAACATGATCACTGCTGGATTGGGCACTATGGGACAACATTTTATCACAATCTCATTTATTTTCCTCAAGTCCTGCACGATTCGAACTTTCCCACAGGGCTTTTTCAGACCCATTATTGGTGAATTACATGTACTGCTCAAGACTTCCTTCAGGACACCTTGTTTCAGAAAATCTCCAATTATTTGTGACACTTCAATAAGAACATCTTGTGCATATGATATTGTGGCACCTGGGAAAACACTGCATTCAACTTCACTTGTACTTTAACTGGTCCCACACCTTTTATTAGTCCCACTTCCTTTCCTGTCAGATCCCACACTTTCTCTGTCACTGTTCCCTGTAACTCGACAGGTAGGTCAATCATTGTAAGCATCGGAAACAAGGTAATCAAAGGATAATCTTCATTTGCCGTCCCTGTCTCTTTCTCTGAAAAATGACCTTCATCTCCCTCATCGTCACTATTTGTCTGTACTTCGATTCCATCATTGGAACAGGTAATCAAACATTTTGTCTTGTATAGTAAGTCCCTTCCCAATAGGGATACCGGACTTGAATCACAGACTACAAATATATGCAGTCCCTGGAAGTTGCCGATCTCAACTTGCACTGGATCTGTAATCGGGTTTGTCAGGTACTGGTTTGCTACTCCAACTACTCTTATGGTACGCCCCAAAAGTGGTAATTTCGGAACCTCTGCACTCCTGACTGTAGAGTGTGTAGCTCCAGTATCGACCAAAAACGAGACTTTGTAACCCATTACTTTCCCTTCCACATAGGGACCCCTTTGATCCACCTCTAAGGATGCTGCAAGCCTGCACTCTTCACTATCTGAACTATCATCCGACCATTCTTCATTCATGCCATTTTCACCTTGTAATGGGAATTGCTGGACTGTATTATTTTGACTCATTACCTGACCTGTGACCTGTTGAGGACGCATGGCCTGTTGCTGTCCCATCGGAGCCATTGGCAATTGCATTTGCTGTCTAGGTACCATAGGAACCTGCTGTTGTACTTGCTGCATCTGTGCTGGCTGAAAACGCGGCATTTGCTGCATGGGCAGTACCCCTTGCATCTGTACCAGGTTATTTTGAAAATTCGGATTTTGATGTCTCAGTTTTGGACCTCTTACATTTTGCAATGTACCGACATTAGTGCTTTGTTGAATGACACCATCCTGCACCACATTCAGGCACTCCCGTTTCAAATGCCCCACACCCCCGCACGCGTGACATGGTGACATCTTTTTCACCCCTTGTACGTCATTGTGAACCACAACTGTATTCAAGTCTGGACTGCGATTCACAAACCCTTGGCCTCGACCTCTCGGTTGCACCTGAAACACACTATTCATTTGCGGTTGTTGCTGTATCATCTGCTAAACTCCATTTCCCTGTATTCCTGCCTGTGCAGCCCTTATCTGCATCACCATCACTTTCTCTTTCAACTTTTTCTGCTTCAACTCAGTTTCGTCACTACAGTATTTTGCATACTGCAAAACTTCATCAATTGGCTTCGCTTGCCAACAAATCAAATGATTCTTAATCATCTGGCTAACTTCTGGTCTTAGCCCTTCAACAAATCTGAACACAAGATGGTTCATGTCTTTTAGCTCAATAGTCTCAGTACCACTGTAATGTTTGAATGCTTTTAACAACCTCTCATAATAAGCATGTATTGATTCCTTAACCTCTTACGAGGTCCGGTCGATTTTCTGCCAATCAGTCACCTTCGGCGACACCTTTTGTTTCAAAAACTCAATCACCTTATGATAGTACTTCATTACCTCTTCAGAGGGAGCTCCGGTCACCTTATCCCTTGCCGGCTCCTTTGTCGGCCAATCTACCCCTCTCTTACACTCGAGCCACAAATCAGGCGGAACAATGATCTCAAACAAGGTATTCAAGTCTTTCCAGAGACACTTCGCAAGCTTCACAAACCTATCTGTTTGCTGATACCACTTGATCAGTTTCTCCCTCAATCTGGGATAGTTGTGAGTAAAAGATAGGATGTCTCCTCTGGACCATGGTACATGTACTAAAACACCACCAGCTGTTTCTCTCATGGGTAGTATTTTTACTGATTCTGTATCGGGTGAGGCTTTGGTCTGACTTGACCCTGGACTGTCACTTTTTCCTTATCTCTTTTCTTTGCCCATCTGCCTTCCCATTTTTCTAATGCACCCCAAATTTGCGCACTTTGCAATAGTTCTTTTAAGTGCGCCTTCATTCCAGCAGACCTCATGTGCTCAAAATCTTTTGAATCAAAGTCTAATCTGTAGCTTCTTTTCAAATGTTTAGTGTTTTCAATGTCAATATTGTATTTGTCTGCCAGGTTTGCTAATCTCTGATGCACCTTGCCCACTTCTTTGGTAATCTTGGGACACAGGAATCTCAGTTCTGCTTCAGTGTAGGGTTCTAATCTGTTTACTCCCATCGTACCTTCCACTAATTCAGCAGCTTCCACTCCCAGTCTTACAAAATGTAGGTAGTCATCTTGCCCTACCTTTTCCGGTTCCACTGCAGTCACTGTAATCTTTTGTGAAGTAAACGTTTTTTCTAGCCATTCATTCAGCTGTTGCACTGTAAAACCCTACAGTGAAATGTTCCCTGCATGTATCATTGGCGACTGTGAGGTGTTCGTACTCATCGTCTGTGGAGTTAAAACCCCCAACCCTGCCTGATGCATTGCTTCCAAGGGTGCCTATACTGGGCTAAGGTCTATTAAGGCCCTCGGCTTTTCAACTGCTTGTTCTCCTGGAGCCATTATCTGGGGAGTTCCTATGGACCCTCCTCTTATCGCATCTTGGGTCATTACTCCCTGATCACATACGCCAGATTTGCCTTGTGCATACAATGGCACTGGTGGACCAACACTAATTGGTAACGATATTGCAGCAGGTGTCTGACCTGGTCCCAAACTCCGTGGAGCAGTAACTCCATAGGTCTGTTCCAAGGTACCTGGGACAGGCACTAATGGAGGACCAGCTACCGGGTTGTACCCCAGTATCAATTGTGGTTGCGGCTGGGACAGCAATTTCGGAGTTGACTCAATCTGCACTAACCTTGATTTTGTATATATGGGGTCTGGCGGCACTATCAGATTTGTAGTAGTCTCAAGTACTGGAACGTCTGGATAGATTCTCTGTATCTGCGGTGGAGGTTGCAACTGTATCTGCATGTCTGTCGCAGTGGGTACACTGACACCATTCTGTATCGAAGTCGTATCGCTAGTCTGTACCATATCAGTAACTCCCTTCTCCTGCGTCTGGTTCCCAGGACCCACGCTAGTGCTTGGAACACTGTCGCTCACCGCATAAGGTGGCGGGCGATCATGTAATAATCGGTCCATGAATTCTTCATCGTCTGATTCGTTTTCCTCTTCCCAGGGTCTCTTATTCTCATTAGATCTGTTTTACAAGAGGCTTTCTTTCCCTGTGACTCTTCTCCCTGAGAAACAATTTTAATCCGTCAACAATTCCCCGTCTCCACATTTTGTTCTCGTTATCCCACCTAGCTTCTGCATAGGATTTTTCTGCCCTTTTTAGCCTTCTCTGAAACCTTTCTTGTCTATGTTTAAGAGCCATCAGATCCCAAATGACTAAAGCCTCATATTGAGCTGGCCTCGGAGGTGGTTTTTGTGTACTTAACATCCACTTTAAGTTCTCTAGCACCTTCGGATTGAACGTCCCATGTTCTGGAACGCTAAACATCCCTCTTTCTCTGTTAATTTGCGCCACTGTTTCATCCATAAACAAGGCGCGACACCCTTCTCTTCCATAACCATGTAAGCTGGAGTACCCTCAGGCGGTGTAGGCTCCCCATCAGTTGCCATTATATATGCATCTCCCTTCAGAGCGCTCTTAAATGCCTTAACAAAATTCATATTGCGATTTTCTCTTGTTTGTATTTAATCAGAAAGTGACTTGGTTCCCAGAACACTCTTCACCCACCTTTCTCAACCTATTGCCTCTCACGGACGGCAGCCAATCCGTGCGCGACCCCTCTCAACAACTGACCTATCTCAGCGTGGCACCACTGACGTCACACTCACACACTGCAGCTGACAAAGTCTTGCGGCTCGTCCACCCCTCACTGAATTTACACAAACTAAATCAAAATTTTGCGAGCACCTTTAATGACAACACAAATCTGCTGGTTTACTACAGGAAGGGTAACACATTCGCTTTAGAACTTTAGAGAGATTTCACCTGAAACCTCGGCCGCTACTTTCTCCTTCTCAGCTCCCGCATACGCAAGCAGAATTCGACCCGCAAATTCTACTCTCGACTTGTCAATGGCTCGTCCTAGTGCACTTTAGAACTTGCCAAATCTCCATCGAAGGTTTCACACATATGTTTCGACTCAAACTTGACTTGTCATCCACGTCAGATTGACCTATTAAACCGCACAGATTACAACATAAACTCAAGTGTCTCCTACACTTGTCAATATACTCCGGAGTCTTAGACCACGACGGGTCCGTACATAAACAACCAACCATGTGGATAATTTTGAGCACAAAGCGCCACACTCATATGAAGTACGCCAACTTCCCTACTCTCATACTGCGGAGTACACCCACTCCTACTAAAACAACATTTACCTGATCTAGATACACACAGATTTCACAATCACCTGCAAAATGGCATAAGCTGAGCAAGCGCAAAACCCTATATTACACACATTATGATGCCGAGAACATTCCCAACTCACTTAGGCAGGCTCCGAAATCCCGGGAAAGTCATGGTGAACTCAGAAACCCATCATACTTCCAATTTGCATTATCACAGAAAAACAATTTAAACAATGATTCTCCGTCCTAGGGCCCCAAATGGCCAAACCGTCACTCTGCTACCAGAACTGTTAACGCGTCCTTTTATGGTAATTTATTACACATTAGGACTCGTTTTAGGCCAATGAATCTTTTGACCCAGTTGAGAGACACCATAGGACGAGATAGCTAATCAATATGTCAATCAATATATCAATAATGTCATCAATATTTGTCACAACAATACATTTCACTTTGGTCAAAGACATTAATCAAATTGACGACGCAACCATGACCTTTCAGCCATGAATAACCACACCTTTTAATAGAATTTTATGAATTTGGGGCCAGATGTAGCAGCTTAAATATTTGCGAGGTGCAAAGTGCGAGTCCATGCGACTCGCAATTTGCACCTCGCAAATTGGTATGCAGTACGTTGTCTCAGACACCGACTGCAACTCGCTATGGGATCGCAATGACCCACCTCATGAATATTCATGAGGTGGGTCGCAAATTGCGGCCCCATAGCGAGTATAGGCACTCGCAAACATGGAGGCCTGCTGTCGTCAGCAGACCTCCATGTTCGTGACTGCTTTCAATAAAGCAGTTTCTTTTTTTTTAAGTGTAGCCCGTTTTCCTTAAAGGAAAACGAGCTGCACTTAAAAAAAAATACGAAACCTTTAGTTTCGGTATTTTTTCAGGGCAGGGAGTGGTCCCTGGGACCACTCCCTGCCCTGAAAAAATATTTTTGGGTCCATTCACAAAGTGGAAGGGGTCCCATGGGGACCCCTTCCAATTTGCGAGTGGGTTACCATCCACTTGAAGTGGATGGTAACTGCGATACCATTTGCGACCGCGTATGCGGTCGCAAATGGTATTGCATACCACTCAGACTCGCAAATAGGAAGGGAACACCCCTTCCTATTTGCGATTCTGAAATGCATATTGCGAGTCGGTACCGACTCGCAATATGCATTTCTGCATAGCAAAGAGGCATTTGCGCCTCGCAAACGGCGATTTTCGCCGTTTGCGAGGCGCAAATCCTTTCCTACATCTGGCCCTTTATTCCCTATTAGTTACAATCTAAGATTAAGTGTGTCAATCTTAAAGCCAAGAAACACAACAGCATAGTTACGATAGGGCAACTTTGGTAAGATTTCAATAAGGCAAGAATCATAAACATCAAAACATAGCACGGCGTGAACATAAATCAATTATAGCAGAGTATTGATACTGCGTCAGTTCAACATAGCATAATGTCAGTCGTTTGTCTATTTGCATCAATTTGATGATCACCTGTCCTAACCACTAATTAGCATTGGCATGTTGGGCTTCATGCAAAACAATTTAGAACACCAATTTGGAAAACATCTAGCTATGGTCTCTGTCAAAAAGTGAGCAGTTGGTACCTAGAAAGGAAAAGCAAACAGACAAATTACAAATTGCATTGTCATAATTACCCTCCATAGATTAGGTCAGCGCACAGGTTCAGTCTTCGTCTTCAGGACATCAGTCAAAACGCCATCAGTCTAAGCTCAACTAAAAGGCATAGGGACACTTCCCTCTTAAGGAGGAAAGTGTAAATGGGCCGTCTATGGGTGAGGATGGTTTTAATAAGTCTCAAAGTCACCAAACAGAGTGACAGAGTTTCTGGATAAAATCAATGGCATTCCCTACCTCATTCTGGGTTTTTATCCCTTTTTCGTAGTACATTCCCCTAAAATTCTATTGGACAATAACTATACCCCACTATCTTTAACCTATTAAATTTAGCATTTGGTAATCCCAATTGTCACCCCACATTAGTTCGTGGTTCTTTGATTGGTCTTCATAATTGACGTCTTCAGAAGTGGCACGTCTGGTGTTACTTCACTCTTTGGCACATCTTCTGGGTCAGCAGATTCATTGTCCATCGGTCTAAGTGACCTTGTACATTACATTAATCTACATTTGTTTCAATTTGTTCATAACTTTTAATCCAAGGCACCGAATATGCGCTTGGGAACAGAATTAACATAGATACATTCGTCTTCCAAGTTGAAGAAAAGGAACATTTGCAGGGCCGTGGCCCTTTGCGAGTCAGCACACTGGAAAAATAGAAAAATGCATTTAATATGAGAGCTGGGCAGCTAAAACCCGCAGCTCACATTAACTTAAGGTCTACAAAGATTTTCAATACAGATGCAGTAACATAAATGTTAATATAAGCTTAACATAACATAAACATTGTATTCATCATTATTAGTTTGTGTATACATTGGTGGCCACTCTTCGTGGTCATAATTCAGGTGCACGTTTAAGCAAAATCGCTATTATTATTGTTTTCTATGCAGCATCATTACACATTGATATAAGCATTTTATTTTAATATAGGTTATGTAAGCTACGCTCTCTCACGTGCATTGGTGTCTGATGAGTTACACAGATTTTCTAAAAAGGTGGATAGTAGTATGATCATCTGGGCATCAGATGATGTGTCTTGATGTTCAATGGCATCTTTGGCTGTTTGTCCAAGTGTATAGGTGTCTGTGTGCTTGGGTGTCACTCGTGAATATGACTGTCTGAGCATGTGTAGGTGTATGAGAATAAGTACATTTGAAGGTTAGTGTCTGATGAAATTTGGGTAGAATTATTTACTCTTGTTCTGCAATTGGACTTTAGTGCGTCTTATTATGTCCAGGTGTCTGTTCTTGTGTATGGGTGGTGCAGTTTGTTAGTGAGTCATAAAGTGTGTGGGTTACTGATGCCATGTTTAGGCCACCAATCCACCCTTTAATTCATTTTTACTTTACCCACTCACTAATCTGCAACAACACACACATACATCGCCAGTAGTTTACTTTGTAGTTGAAGCAGCAATAAGAGCATGCAAAGTTCATACAGGAGATGTGGGGTTCAGCTAATACGCCTTTTTAATGGAGCATCCGCAGCTTTTATTGGGTGTGCTTTAAGAATGAGATCTGGTCTTCAAGAAAACATTTTGAGAACTCACATATCAAATAACACAGTGTTTGTATATTACTGCATTGCCTGAAGGAAACAGGTAATCAATTTCAAAGCAGCTAGGCTAGCATTGCCGCTCATATTCGGCATTAAAACTGAGTTTTGGAAAGGATTCATCATCTGTTTTGAAATGGAATAGCTTGAGAGCCAAGCAGATTAATTTGTTTGGGAACCTTTTATTTTCATGTAGTGTTCCAACCGCCTCCTATGAAACATAACATATTCTTTTGACAGGAGGAGAATGACCATAAGTGCGATAGTTAACATCATAAAAATAACATGGATGTTTTTACATTAAAAAAAACTAAACCTGGTGAGGTCAGTGCAAGGTTGACAGATCACGATATATGTTTTAAGGTCAATGTTTTTAATTCAATGCTGACCTTACATTTAATAAATCAGGGATTTATTGGTGTTAGGTTCTTCTTTACTTCACCAGTTAAATTATTATTATTGTATATCAGAATATTAATAGCAAAACATTAAGTGACATAAATATTGCAGCCTAAGCATCATTTTCAAAATTAATTCTTCTTGGTTGCAGATTTTCTGTTATGAACTCTAATTGTGAGGGTTTGTAAACAATATTTAAGAGGCAATATCTTTGAAAGATGATGTTTAAGTCACGGTGCTGAACCACTACCACACCGCATTAAAAAACGAGTTGTAAAAACAATGTCAACCAGTTCACATAGTGTGTTTGTCATACCTAAGGCAGTCAATTAAACAATTAAATCATGGTGTAGTATATGCTTGTGGTATAGAGATATCGGCCCTGAAATGCAATATTACAAATGTATAATTATGTTAAAAAGGGTGATGTAGAAATGGCCGTGCAATGAACACTTTATTGTATGTGTAGAGGTAATTCTTGCCAAAAAGTGAGCATCTGATGGTTATGGATGCTCAACCACTCCGTCACTCAGTAGATCTGATTTTTCTTTAGTGAGGCATATCACTGAATGATAGCTGACACTCTCTTTCGCCATTGTGAGTTTGGTTTACTCTTTGGCAGGGCTAAATATTAACACTGATGAGCAAACACCTGTTTGTATATGAAAATAATATCTGAATCCATCCATTCATCCACCCATCCATCCGTCGCTCCTTCGTTGATTCCACTAGGTTTGTATGCTGTTGTATCTGTAAGTGTATATATGCGCCTCTGTGTTTATGGATGCTTGAAGATGTCTTATCTGTTTGTGTATAAGTGCTGATATTGTTTTCTACATGGGTGCCTGTATGTCTTTTGTCCCATGTGCATGATGCCTGTTTGTTGGTTTGTTAGTATGCAAGTGTGTATGTTGGCTTCTCTGCATGAATACCTGTAGGTATGTTAGTCAAGGTGTCCATAGATTTATGTTTAGGTTATTTCCATTAATTCATCTGTCTAGCCATCATTTTATCTGTCTGCCTGTCCCTATATGATTTATATGTTAAAAAGGGCCTCATTTAAAGAATGGTGCTTTCCACCAATGGGACAGAGGTAATAACCTCCATTGTGTTGGTGGACTATCTCTGCCATATTTAGAGATCTCCACCTGCCTAGTGGAGTTTTCTATGCCTACAGAAGAATCATCACCCTAGTTGCGCCTCTGAAAGCATTTGGGCCGTTATTTATCTTTTTTGCAGCAAAACTGTGCAGTTTTGCGGCAAAAGTTTAGCACCGGCTTGCGTCACTTAACAACACCAGCTGGGTGCCATAGTTATTGAATGACGCAAGCCAGCGCTAAACTTGCTAGTCAGGTGGGGTTGGCAGTAGGAAAGGAGGGAGTTGTGCGTCAGAAAATGGTGCTAGCCTGGTTAGAGGCAAAAAAATGCCAATGCCTCTAACCAGACTAGATCCATTTCCTGGTGCACAACCACCAAAAACATGACTCCTGTCTTAGTAAAGACAGGAGGTGAGCCCACCAACCCAATGACCAGCACAGGGGACAAGTGTCCCCTGGACATGGTCATTGCACCCTGTACCATGCAGTGGGGCCCCTTGTAAGGGCCCCAGATGGCAAAAAAGAAATACTTACCTGGACCTACCAGGGATGGGGTCCCCGATCCGCCGGTGCCCCTCTGGTGGGGGTGTTCTTGGGGCTTGGGGAGGGCACCTGTGGACCCATTCCATGGTGTTTATCCATGGATATGGGTCCACAAGTCGCCTAACGCCTGGTCTGACCCAGACATTAAATAATGGGCAAAGCAAGCTTAGCACTATTATTTAGTTCCTCCTTCCACCAGTGCGCCATTTTAGCAATGGGGGGATAAATATGGGGCTATGGGGAAAGCACAAATTTTTACATGGGAACACCTACCTTGCATCTCATTGACGCAAGGTAGGTGCACACATCCAAAAAATGGTGCAAACTCCTATATTTTGACGTTAGATGTGTCTAACATCAAAATATAAATATGGAGTTAGGTTTGCGCTGTATTTGTGTAAAAAAAATGACACAAATTTGGCGCACCAAAAGTATAAATATGGGCCTTAATATTTGTTGAGCCACTGCAATCTGTCATGGAACACCTCAGCAATACTTTTGTTTTACAAAACTAAAGTCTCAAGGCAGGAGTTTGCTTCTGTAACAGAGAAAACAAACAAATCTCACATGCTGTGAGTCTTCTCCTACAGTGCTGGGTCACTTATTCGTCTTTTGGATCACCACCAGGCTTTTTCTGGAGGTTTGAAAGAGAAAAGAAACATAGATCCTACTTGGAGTGACAACTGCAAGTCCGTTGGGCCATTGGTCTAAGGTTTCCACCAGCAAAGCCAATTAGGCTCTCTCAGCAGGAACATGCCTGTCTGCTCAACTCTAAATAGAGTGAATAGACTGCAAGTTTAGTAGACAGATTACTTGTGCGGATCTGGGTGTCCAGTATGAGAGCGTTAGGTATCCTCATTATGGAGTGCACTCGCAGAGAACCCTTTGGGAAAGAACAGCCTTTTTATTTGAAATTTTGTTAGGTTTTTTACATCGCTGAGAAAGGAGAAGTGTGTCAAGGGAGAGTAGGATCATGGCATCATAGCACATAACAAACATTAATATTGAATAGAGATCATCAGACATAAAAGTCCATGGGTCCAACAACAATACAGCAGGACATCTCCCATTTCACTTAATGGTGTGTCCCAAAACTCCATATCCCCGCAATCCATCCACTCCATCAAGAGTCCATGGCCCCCTGGTGCATGGCTCCAGCTGTGTCCCCCTATATTCTGCCCAGGTGCATAGAAATCATAATCAGACACAATAGTCAATGCACCCGACAACAATACAGCAGGACATCTCCCATTTCACTTAAGGGTGCATCCTGAAACTCGATACCCCCCAAATTCCTCCACTCCATCAAGAGTCCATGGCCCGCTGGTGCATGACTCCAGCTGTAGCTCGCTATATTTTTCCCAGTCCCTCAATATCTCAAAGTGTTTCTTGGGGCAGCCTCAGGACTGGTATATCAGGTGTTCCAGCCCCATGCAGTGGTCCATGGTTGTGGCCCACGTCCCCACCAAAGGCCACGACTAACCCCAACCAGAGAAGCACCTTCTATTAGAAACACCTTCTAATAACATGTTTCCCCTAGATTGTCTGTGATGTGTAGCAGTATGAATATGGGATCACGGGGAATGTCCCAGCCGAGAACCCTCTCAAGTCTCTCCAGCACCCCTCTCCATAAGCGGGTCAGCTCTGGGTAATGCCAAAATGTGTGTGGTAGGTCGCCCCATTGATCCCCACATATCAGGCAATTCCCTGTAGGAATCAGGCCCATACGGTGAAGCCTAGCCCTCTTAAAATAAACCCTATGAAGTATCTTCAACTGTATCAAATGGAATTAGGAGTTTATAACCACCTCTCTAGGGGGCTCCACCGCTTCCCTCCAATCTTCATAGTCCAAGGAGCCCAGATTGCCTTCCCACACCCTCTGTACTCCCACCATCAGATCCAGTAAGTTGCGTAGCAACATTTTGTATATATATATATCAGACAATTTATGCTCCTTGTGATATGTGAGGAGGATCCTGGCCTCCATCAGGGAAAATTCAGGGATGTCCATTTAAGAGGGAGGAGTGCATGACGGAGCTATAAGTACCAGGAAAACTGAGTTTGTTGCAAGTCCTGCTCCTCCTGCAAGTCCTGAAACTACTTAAGTGCCCTGTTGTGGAGCACAACCCCCAACTTCGAAATATCTGTAGTGTCCCATGTGGAAAAAAACTTTGAAGGTCACCTCCTGGGGAAGACAGGCTCCCTGCCACAAGGGAGTCTCCAATGTGAGACACCACATGCACCCCTGAAATGCAATATTACACCCCATGCTTCTCATGGTCATGTTCCAAATGCCCTCCACAACTTGAGTGGCAGATGGAGTGCTGCCAGATCACCTCCACCATATAACAAATGTGGTAGGTCATGACTACCCATTACCCATCCCTGCGCTGCATACACTGGGTCTCAGAAACCATGAAATCACCATTCAAGAACTACAAGTAAATGTGCTGCCCAAAAGTAGAGGAGCACATCAGAAGTGGCTATCGCCCCATCAACCTTTGGCTTACAGTATTTCTTCAGGGCCATCTGTGTGTTGACCCTACTAAAAAAGGATTGAGTGATCTGGTATGAGTGGTTTTGTAACTGATACAGCAGCTGGAGAAAGCAGACAGGGATATGGTCGACCAGAACTTCACATCCCTTCCGAGACCTCTGAGTTGGAGTAACAATCTCCGGTCGTTAGAACCAGTCGCATCATCGGTGACATAAACCTCCAAATATTTAGACTAGAGTGGGAGAACCGGAATCCCCACTGCTCACAGTACATCCATTGGACAAGGAACAATGGAATATATTGCCAATTCATGGGCATTTGTTTGGAGGCCAGAGAAAAATCTGAAAATATCTAATATCTGGAGTGCCCTCAGACCCGATACATCTGGATCATTCAGAAATACCAGGACATCATTGGCTTGGAGCGAAATTCTATTGCTTACCTCCTCAGACCACTAGAAACCCCAAAAAAGCATGTCAGCTCTCACCCATGCCACCACCGGTTCTATCATCAAAGCAAATAACAAGGGTGATAGGGGACATCCCTGATGGGTAGCTCTCATCACTGGAAATCACTCTGATGTCGCTCCCCCCAACCGCACACTGGCCACCAAGCTGGTGTAAAGGAAGTGCACATATTGTATAAACTTTGGACCAAAGCCAATCCTGGCCAAAAGAGCAAACAAAAACGCCCAGTCCAATGAGTTAAATGCTTTCAGAACGTCAAGGGACAAGAGGGCTCAATTGCTCAGGGCAATCACATTTTGTACTCTTCTAAGATCTCTAAGATCATGTCAAGGGCCGGGGAGGCACTAGGTGAATAATAACTCCCACCAAGAAGTTAGCAAGCATCTTGGCCCATACTTTCAACTTCACATTGAGGAGAGAGATGGGTTGGAAATTCTCGCTTTACCCTCTGTGCCCAATTTTGGTAGAACTACTATCTTGGTGGTCCGAAGATCTGGGGGCAGTTCCCCTTTCTCCATGGCCTCCCTAAAAGTGTCCAATAAAAGCAGACCAGTCTGTGGCCACTCCAGGTGCCAAAATCCATCCCGGAAGCTGTTAGGGCCCAGCACCTTACCTGCATGCAGCTGGGTCACGGCGGCACACAATTCCTTGCAAGTGACGTCAGCCTCCAATGCCTCATTCTCTTCAGGAGACAAGCATGGCATTAGCAGGTCTGCTACAAACTGGGGTAAGTCTTCCTGGGGACTCAGCAGAACCATGCTGTATTGCACCCGGTAGTAAGCTGCAAAGGCCCCAACAATATCTTTGCTCCCAGTCATCTGGGATCCACCGTCCACCAGTAGAAAAACCACCAGGGCACCCTCTTGGGGAGTACACTGTCAATGGAGAGTGTTGCTGGCCTTATCTCCCCACTGATATATTCTACTGCGAATAGCCAACCATGCCTCTCTCACTTCCTGCATGAAGCACAGGTTGCGTGTGTAGCGAGTATCGCCGGGGGGTGTCTGTTAGACTTTTCATCCATGGAGTGGTTTCCCCTAACTTTTTGCCTCTGTTTCCCAGGTTGTTGGCGTGTGCTGGACTCTTTTTTTTGCTGTTTTGTTACTCTGGACACTTTACCACTGCTATCTAGCGTCTAGCGCTAAATTGCAAGTGCTCCTAAATAAAATGTGTATGTAATTGGCTTTCAATGATTGGCATATTTGATTTACTGGTAAGTCCCTAGTACAGTGCACTAGAGGTGCCCAGGGCCTTTAAATCAAATTCTACTAGTGGGCCTGCAGCACTGGTTATGTCACCCACATTAGTAGCCCTGCATCATGGCTCGGACCTGCTATTGCAGTGTCTGTGTGTGTAGTTTTAAACTGCCAATTCGACTTGGCAACTGTACCCACTTGCCAGGCCTAAATCTTCCCTTTTCTTACATGTAAGATACCTCTAAGGTAGGCCCAAGGTAGCCCCATGGGCAGGGTGCAGTGTATATTTAAGGTAGGACATATTCTAATGTGTTTTATATGTCCTAACAGTGAAATACTGCTAAATTCGGTTTTCACTGTTGTAAGGCCTATCCCTCTCATAGGTTATCATTGAGGCTGCCTTTAAATATGATTAAAGCGTAGATTCCCTTTGGGAGCGGATAGACATGTGGAGTTAGGGAGAAGAGCTGAAGAGCAGTGCCGCCCTGCCTGTGACTGTGCTTTGTGGAGCTATCCTGAAGTTGCTGCTTCCACCTGTGCAAGAGAACCAAGACTAGACTTTGTGTGCCTTCCTGCTTGTGAAGAAATCTCCAAGGGCTTGTCCTGAGCTTGCTGTGGTAATGTACATTTACTTATGTTCCCATTTATTACTCAGAGATGTTCTGTTACTATGGGAGCTACTCATTTTTGTGAGCAAGACAGTCCTTGGAATGTAGAATAAATTAAACCAAACCTATTTCACTATTGGTGAAGAAATCTCTCTTCCGTTACCTCACTTGCCTCCTGTTGTTGGAGTCCCAGGGCCATCAACGACTTCTCGAGCCAGCACCTGGGCTCTCTGCTGAGACTCCTGCCCTGCCAAGTGGTGCCCTATCCAGTTCCGGGGGCCTTGGAAGGTGAAGCTGGCAGACCAAGACTGAAAATCCACGCACAGACCACTGTGTGGGGAAAAATATGACGCACCTTCCGAGAAGCGACTGAAAAACGATGTGCCGCTGGCTTTGTGGAAAAAATCAGCAATCCACCGGCATCACGGCTGGAAAATCGACGCATGGAGCTGGAAGAACGACCCTCACACCCGCTGATGGAGGCTGTTAATGTCACAACCCACACTGCGCGGTTTTGTTGACACAATGCAGAAGGATTTTCGACGCAAACCTTGCTGGTTGCAGAAAAATGATGCAACGCCTACCCGGACCTGAGTGCTGCCCGGATCAACGCATCGCTCCCGGCGGGAAGGATAAACAAAGCATGCTGACCCGACCGGAGAAGGCGAAATGACGCACGAGCTTGCTTGCGGGTTAGAAATCAACTCACTGCTTAGCTTTCTCGATGCACACTCACCCGTGCGTGTTATTTTGACGCTATCCAGGTACTTTTCAACGCTAACAGTGTTTTACCTGTTTTCTCAAGGATTTAACTCTTTTTGCTTTTTAATCAATAACTTGACTGGTATATGTCGGATTTTTGTCTTTTTTGGTCTTGTTTTGTTTGGATAAATATTTTCTATTTTTCTAAACCTGTGTTGTGGCATTTTGTGGTGTTTTTATTGAGTTACTGTGTGTGTTAATACAAATACTTTATACCTAGCACTCTGAAGCTAAGCCTGCCTGTTCGTGCCAAGCTACCAAATTGGTGAGCGGGGGTTAGCTGAGGGTGATTCTCCTTTACCCTAACTAGAGTGAGGGTCCTTGCTTGGACAGGGGGTAACCTGACTGCCAACCAAAGACCCCATTTCTAACAGTGTCCTGCTGTATTAGTAAGTATTAGCTCACCAAGTTGAGTTGATGGTCCTCTAGGTCCCCTACCTTCCTCTGGGTCCTATCTCTTTGGCCTTTAGAGTAACTAATAAGGTGACCCTGCACCGTGGCCTTCTGAGCCTCCCAAAATGTAGTGCTGGAAGTCACAGATCCCCTAGTGCCATCAAGGGATTGCTTACAGGCTTGTCGGCACAGCTTCCTGAACTCCTCTTGCTGGAGGCACCAACGGCCCACTACCCATCTCGATCCCAACCTCTCTGAGCCCAAAGTCAGCTTCATCACTACCGGCGAGAGATCCAAGAGTCCTCGGGCCAACCTCTTCACATCACAAACCCAATGGCCCACCGGACTGTGCATAAAGAAATAGTCCAATCGAGTAAAAGGTATATCCTCACTCGCTGGGATGATGTGCCCCCACACATCAATCAGGTTCCAGTTCCGTGCAAAGGAGCCAATAGTGTGGTCCCTCTTCCAGCACCCTCAGCAGTCGGTGAGCAGTTGAGGCCCACATTGCATACCCAATTAAAGTACACCCCATCACCCACATTGCCTCTGGTAGGTCTCCTATGAGTTCCCCCAACTTGTCCAGGAAGTCTACAGCCAGAGGGGGTGGGGCATGAGCACAGATCAGCAATAGGGTGTGGCCCCAGAGAGTGCCAGATACTGCTGTGTATCGGCCCCAACTGTCCTGCCATACCTTGGAGATCACAAAGGTGAACATGTCTCTGAATCAGAACGACAGTACCTCGAGAGCCCAGATGAAAGCTGGAGTGAAACACCTGACTGTAACTCTTGCAAGCCAGAAATGGGCCCTTATTGCCCGTGAGATGGGTCTCCTAGAGCATTACTATGTCACCGTTGGTCCGCAAGGCAGCTTTGATCACTGCACCTCTTTTGAGTTTATCTAGTACCCCATTAACACTCCAGGATAGGAGTGTTAGCGTGTTTGAGTCTACGTGCCCCTGCATGGCATCTAGTGAAGGAGTGGTGTCAGTCATGATGCAGGTGTGTCTGTGTGACATGTCTCAGGAGTGTGTGTAACCTGCCTGTAACCTCGCTCAACACCTGTAAAAGAAACAGAACCAAAAACAGTGTTCCCCCTCCCTCCAACACCCCCCACACTTTGTAAACTGGAAGTAACTGTTGTGGTGTGACTAGGAGCCAACCGGGCTATCCTATGGTAAAAGTCACCCCTTTCACCCAAAACCCCCGCCGCAGCCAAAACCATCCCCAACCAAAATGAAAGTCTGAGGATCCTGAACTGCAGCAACTAAGGTTCAAGCAACATGAATCAGATGAGCCTCACCTCATATTAAAGTCAGCCTTATACATTACAAAGCATCCAGTGGGCCAGTGCAGGGTCCTCAGAGCCAGAGACCTTAGGGCCCTCTTCTGTCTTCTGGGCTGGACCCCACCAGAAGTCTCATGCCTGGGTCCAGTGACCGGCCCTATGCCCCCTGCATTTCAGTCCTTTCCTTAGGGCTGTGTGCCATTCCCTCCATGGTCCTTAGTTACCCCCCTGTGTGCCATTCCCTCCATGGTCCTTAGTTACCCCCCTTGCCCTTCTTCCTTTTCTCTCTCAAAGTCTTTCCTCAATCCAGTCCCAGACTGCCTCCGGGGTGTCAAAAAAAAACGTTTTTACCCTGGCAAATTACTTTCAGGTGGGCCCGGAATATTAGAATGTAGTTACTCTCCATCACCCTCAGATTTTGCTTTGCTTCTTGGAAGGATCAACGTTGTTATTGTACCTTCAAGGTGTAATCTGGAAATATAATCATCACAGAGGACTGGGTTGTTAAGTGGTCGGCCTTGGGGGCAGTCCTGAGAATAGCGTCTCCATTGGTGTAGTTTAGGATTCACACATTAAATGGTTGAAGGGGAGACCAATTCAGGGGGCCTAGCCAGAAAGGCCCTGTGGGCCAGCTCCACAATGAAGCAGTATGAAACATCCTCCTTGGAGACCTAGCTGGACAGCCAGTCCCACATTAATTTTGTTGGCGTGAGGCCTTCTGCCCCTTCAGGGACGCCCACCCCTCGAAGGTTATTTCAAAAGGATCTCCCCTCTGCATCCTCAGCTCAAGCCTTCACCATCCCACCAGGTGCTGCAGAGTTGCCAGGCGTTTCTTGTGCGATTTAACCTGCCCTCCACCTTAGTAACTCTATGCGTGTTATTATGGAGGTCTTGCCTGATCAACACCAAGTCCACCTTGAGCTGTGCCATTTTGATCTCCATTGAGTGAGGTCTGTGGGTCACCATCCACCTGAGGATCACCCCCATCACACTCACTGCACTCATCTGGGTGATATCCTTGGTGAACTTGTCTATTTTCTGTTGAGAGGCCGCTGCCAGCTTGTACCACAGCATGTCAAAGTCCCAGTAAGCCAGAGACAAGGCCCTGCCGAGGGTCAGACCGCAGCTACAGGTTGGCTCCAGTACCTGGCCCAAGCATACTGCCTGTGGTCCCCCCACACATGTCTGGGATAAGTCATGGCTCCAACCACCATCCAATAGCAGGCCCCCTCCAAGTGGTGATAAAGACCTTCCGGTCTGCCATCCTAGGGGGTTACTGGCTATCAAAATTGCCCTCTGGTGTCATCCCCTCTTCCTTCTGAGAGGGACATGTCATGAGGTGGCCCCTCACTCACCGTCTGCCTCTATATGCCAGTGAGACCCATCAAGCAGCAAAACACGACTTGAATGCAATGGCCCCAAGGTCCTCTGATATGAAGGCTTCTGCAGGATTGTGCTCACTCTGTCCCAGAAGGGAGGGAATCCATCCATGTGGAGGGCCTCCTCCTGGCATCTTCATGCCAGACCTCACTAAAGTAAAGTGAGGCCCACAGCATACGCAAGTCAGCAGAGAGTGGGGCATCAGGGGCCTCACCAGCAGCGATCCAGTAGCTCACTCCCCCGGGCCTCAAAGTCCCTCCACCTCCCTCATTGGGAGTGCTGACAGTGCTCCACTGCCCGAGCCGCCCTTCTTCCCGCTGATGTAGCACTTCATGTGTCTCACTCATGCCAAAATAGCCAAGCTGCCAGTCAGGATGCCATTCTCGGGCCCCCCGGTCCGATCAGCTCAGAGTTTCCAGCAGGGCCGTCCCCAGTTAACAAACTGCCATGGCCTTGTGAGTCACTGCAGCGGCTGGGCCTACTCTTGGCTTCCACCACCAGGCAGCCCACTGACAAGCATTTCGTCAGTGGTGACTTCTCTGCGTCTCACAACCGCCAGGAAGCTCAACCCAGGTCAGATGGCCCCAGGGAGAGGCGGTTAAAGCTGGATTCGTTGCTGGGTGAGAGGAGCCGTGTTCGCTGGTGTAGCCACGCCACTGGGAAAGAACAGGCTTGTTTACTTAACCTCTAGCTCAACCCTGGTTAGCTGTGGCTGCGAGCAGTAAAGCTCAGTAGAGGAATTTAGGGCCCAATTTAGTAATCTGCAGACAGGTTACTCTCCCACAAAGGTGACAGATATCCCATCTGCCGAAATCGAAATCCCATTATGTCCTATGGGATTTAGATTTCAGCGGATGGGATATCCATCACCATTCTCACAGAACAACTCGTCTGCTGAATTCTAAATCAGACCCTTATTGTAAAGCATTTAGCAGCACCCTAGAGCAGAATAAGAAAATCACACACAAATAAAAGGCACAACAATTTTAAAAAATAGAGCTTATTTTTATGAATTTTTAGAGTCCCTGATGATCAAAATTGTCCGGAGGGTTACATAGTTACAGATTTTAAAACATTTAACTATTTGTACATGCAACTGCAAACAAACATTCGTAATTGTAAAGTTTGAAAACTTTTGGAAAGCTTGAAAAAGTTAGTTGGAGTATTCCAGCACAGCTTGGGCAACCAAATCTGACAGGGATGAGGACTAGGGGTCCAGAAAGGATACTTTGCACAGTTAACTGGCCACCAGAGTGATTTTTAAGCAAGTTTCCAACTTTATCCCAAGACCTCCATAGGAAACAATGGAGTGGTCCTAATGCTGAGGGATGCAGGTAAAGATGCTCACAAGGATGTTCCAGTAGTGGTGCAAATGACGGGGGTGCCTCTATGGTGGTTTCTTGATCCATGGTTGATGTTGGGTGAACATGGTCACATAGATCGATGTCCCTCAAAGTCTTTTTTTTTGCAGTGGTTGCACAGCTGCAACTAATCCACTGGTGATGATATACCACAGTAGGAGGCAAAACCTTTGGTGGGGGCTTGGGCCTGTGTAGTCCAACAAATCAAGTCTCTAACAGGTGTCCTGGGTCCAGCAGACTTGGGTGCAGACTTTGGCTGCAGATTCCTTTGATGGTGCGCCTGGCGACTGGTAGCAGGGAAACTTTCACAGAGGTACCACTTTGTTGAATTGGGATCTTTCCACTTTTGTTCCCTGTAGTGGGTTCCAGGGAACCAGACACCTGATCCTTGGAGTCACTGGAGTTGGTGAAGCTGGGAAATCAAGTTTTTCCGATATCAGGAGCCACAAGCAGTGTCTCAGCTCACTAGCCCTAAAGTGCCACAGGTGCAGTCCTCTTGGTGGTGCAGCATCTCTTTCTGCAATCAAAGGCCAGCAGGACAAACATTCTTCAGTCCTCTCTTCTTTTCCAAATGTGAACTGAGAATAAGGGTACAAATGGTGCCCATTTTATCCCAGAAACATGCTCGGAGGGGATCACGCGGTCACTAGCCAATGGGCTACTGGGCCCCCTACTCCCTAGTGATGAAGTTCCTTTGATGTGTGGTACCTGACTCTCCTAGAGTGCCCCGTTGTTGCCCCTACCAAGATGGCACAACCTTTCCTTGGTCGTGAGGAGCAAGACAATACACTCTCAGGTGTGCTACCAGTGGGCTACATGCCCATAGGAAAATTAGTTTTAACACTGGTTTCAACCTCTTGGCCCTGTCTCCTAGATTTATGCAGCAACAAGGCTTCATCTTCGAAGCTCACCTTTTGGGCCAACAGCCTTTGCAGCCTTCTTAGGGAGAAAGGACACACCTCATTCCCCGGCTAATGCTTTTGGTCCCAGGCTTGGGAGTCATTTGCATGTCTCCCCAGGTGGTCAGATGTGTGAATGGCATTTGTGAGGCCACTGTAGTAGCTGGAGCATATGGTAGCAACTTTCTAAATATTGCTTAGAATTAACAGTGACGTTAAATTCGATATGACCATCTTATCGGGTTTAATTTTCTCCAATAGTTTAATAACTTACTTGACCTGGTTAGGTGGTCCCATTTAGACGTTACACACATTTATCTATAAACTGTTTAGCCCTGTGTGAGGCTCCTTTCCTTCCCCAACAAAATAACAATTTGGAAGTGGTGCTGGAAGACATGTTGCTCCCTGCCATAGGATATTGTAGGCCTACTTTAGAGAAGTCTGACATATACACTTCAGGAAGTGGTCCATTTGGCAATGCGGTAATGACAAAATTGAGTTAGCAGTGCGGCACGCTGCCCTTTCAGTCTGCAGTGGCAGGCTGAAGTGCTTTTCACGTTTTCTATGCAGGATGGCACAAACAGTGCTGCAGTACTGTGTGGGCACTCTGCCTTACATGCCCTGGGTACCTTGATAACATATACTAGGGACTTATAAGTAAGCCAGTGCTCGCCAATTGGGGATAGCCAATTAAGCATACTTTTGTGTAGGGTTAAAACACTGGCAATGAGGTCTGGTTTGCAGGTGTCAGTGCACTCTCAAATTCGAAAAACTAGCAGCATCAGTCCCAAAAAGTGGTGATGAACACACAAAAAAATGCACTTCTTTATGATAAGACAGTCACATTCGTGGCAAAGTTCCCTCTCCATCAAACTCTAAATTTGCTTGCACTTTAGCATGCCTCATCTGACTGTCCGCATGTGTGCTGACTATGTACAAAGGTGCCTAACTTTGCAAATGTCTGTACCATGAGAAACTTTATGTCTGCTGGCTTGTGTGTTGATGCTTGCTGTTTGTTATTTTTGTGCATGAATGAACGTCAGTCTATTGAGCTAAGTCCTTGGCTGTCATCATGTCTGTTGTCCTGTTTGTTTCAGTACTGGCCTGTCTGCTGGCAACCAGTGAATGGAGTTCTTCAAGGAGAGGCTAAGAATTGAACAGACCTTGTAGTTGGGCTAAGGAGTGAGGCTTTGATTATGTGTGTTCAAATCCAGGAGCAGCAGTTTTTAACAGCTGTAATCAGTGTTGAAATTAGAACAAAATGCTCTAGGATCTCATAAATTAGGAGTCAGGCTATGGCAACAGAAATCAGGTGGAGTCTATGCCTGGCAGAGTTCACGGAGTTCTGCTATGCGGACTCCGCAAAGTGCTGGAAAAAACCTGCTAGGATCCGCGGAGTTTGGGTAAGTTGCGGTGTTCGTGCTGATTTTCAGGGCCAGGAATTTCTCCTGCGCTGTAAAATCAGACCAAATGACATCACACGAATCACCAGAGGGTGCTAACTTCTTTCTGACACTCAATGAGGTTTTCTACTTGAGCGGCAGCTTTCTCAACGTAGGTGGTAGCAACCTGCCAAGACCACCAGCATTCAGAAATCTTGCTCGCCAACTTAGAGATTTCGCCCACTCACCAACTTAACATTGGTGAGCCGCATGTGAGATAAAACTCTGCTCCGCATCACTTCGCTAAGTGTTTCTGAATTCCACACTCCGTGTGGACCACAGAGTGAGCACAACTCTATAAACTCTGCCTGCGGAGTGGAATCCTTATGTATTTTTTTTTTTTAAACTGTGCCACAAATAAATTGGCATCAAAGACAAATTGCTCTGGCTTAATTCACCGCACAGGTGTCAACTTAAAATATCTCATTAGGTTAAGGCGTTTGATGTGGATAACCCTGGTGAATAAGCCAGTTGCTGGAGGGATCTGTCTTTTGACTAGTCACAGTTTTAACTCATAAAATAACAGAGAGGGTCAACGTGTCTTCTGCAAAACACATTGTGTAACATGTAGATTATTGATTTTTCTTTCATGTAGATGTGAAGTGGGTTATTGCCTATGACATAGATGCCTTTTTGTAACTTTCAGTTCATAAATTACACTCTTTCTAATACAACATTGTGAGCTATGAATCAGCAAACTGCAAGGCGTTAGTTTAGAACCTTATTTTCTCGGAATCTGTTGTTTTTTATTACAGGGGTGCTAAAAGTGGTTCCTTTGGGTAGTAATAAAGTCTTCTTACACACAACTACAAGTACTGCTTTAGAATTTTAAATCCTGCTTTGTGTTTTTCCCGAACATGCACCCTCAACATATAATGCCACCATATAATGCCCACCAGTATGGAAGAGATGTGACTCCTAACATTGTAACCGTCAATGTCTTATGTAACACCTCTTGCATATTGATTTTCACAGGTTTGATTAATTGCCAGTGTGTAATGCATATAATGTGTGTGTGTGAAGGGAAGAGCTCTGACACCGTTCACTGGGACGAATAGCACTATGAAAGAATTAAATGAAAGAAGTATCAAGTGCTATTTACATTTTTGGTGCAAATACTCAGACATATTGATACATCTGTCGGTCTTACATTTGCTTATATACAGGAGTTAAACAAGGTCAAAAACCTGCTTCCAGTGATTCTCCTAAGTACTTAGGAAGTGAGAATAAGCTGTGTTCTTTTGGTTTCCCTCCATTGTATATATATCGAGGTGATAGGCTCCAGATAGCTCCCAGTCAAGACCATGTTTAAACAAAAGGAGGGGTGAAGGCAGCTTAAGTTTGGCCTTTGTTTTGGGCCAAGTTGGAATTGAAAATAACAAAGCCCCTTCACATCATGCAATTGCTGCTTGAAAGGGAAAGCAGACAATGCACGGATGCTGCAAAAGCATCGGTGATGGCAAATTTCACTGGGACAAATTTAGCATATTTTTCTAGGACCAGTCTGGATCCCACTTCCTGCTCAATAATAGCTGCCGGATCTAGATGGTTCCTCCTTAGTCTCTTCACTGGCTGCAATAAATATTGCCTAAGCCTTCGGGCACTTGTAATTGCAAATTAAGCTTGTATCTCTCCAGCATCAAGAATGACCCATTCTATTGTCTGGCATCCTTTGGTCCCCTATCAGTCCATCTACCACTCATTCTTTTCATCCACCTCAGCATGCATGTGTTATTATATGCATGATGTTAGTGATTGTATGCCTGCATACAATGTGTTAGTGTATGTGTGCCTGCATGTCTCTTGGCCTATGTGCAAGAGTGCATGCCTCGATCTGTGTGCATGGATGTATGTACATCGTTTGCCCTCTGCACGAGTGCCCGATTTCCATAACACTTCATGAGTGAATGCCTGTTTCCTGTGCACATTGGTGAATGCACGTATGCAGGCCTATGTCTCTAGATGTCTATGCACATGGATGCCTGCATGTCTATTTGCCCCTGTACGTTGGTGAAAACACAATGGTGGTGGATAGAAAATTTGCAAAAATTCTCAACCAGTGCCAACTGCAAAGAATTCATCCCAGTTATTTCTGTCCACTGTGCCACTCCAGGCAGAGATCAGCTATATCCAATTCAGAAGTGGTGCTCTTCCTGTAGAAGCAATTCAGCCAAACTGTCAAGCCAGATCCCCTCTGAATGTGAACTCAAGCAACCCTAGAATGATTATGGCCTGCTTAAGTATTATCGGCGAGTTATATAATTAGTCCTGTGGCACAGAGAGCAAAGGATCCACGTTTGGGGATACTCATCGCACTTTGGGCAACACATCTAGGCAAACATAAAGATAATAAATAGATGGGATGCTTTCAATTATGTTAATCACTGGCAATCGCCTGGTGCCATATTCCTATTCATCGTTTTTGTGCCACTATATCACACCAAACAGAGACCACAAAATAAAATATGGAATTGGAAAATACCCTGAGAGATTGCAAGCATTTAACCCACCATCATTGATTTTTCTAGCGTGTCTTGGTGCACGTGTGTCTTTTGGTATATGAGCAAGGTTGACTGTATGTGTGTTGATGTGTGAACATGGGTGATGGTATGTTTCCATGTGTGCATGCAAGTGTCATTTGCTTGTGAATATGTACTTATAAAGTGTGTGGTTGTGTTCATATTTAGTCTGTTGGCTTTTTCAAAGCTTGCATTGTTTTACACTGTGATATTATTACGAATTACAATATCCTTCGTATTGATTATATATTTTCCCTCACCCTCTCCGTCATAGTTCGCACGCTGGTTAAGCTGTCAAATTTCCTCTATAACAACAGTTTTAAATGTTGACCCCAAATGCCAAGCAGCCACCCCTCCCTGTGTTACAAAAGGTCCAAAAGTGTAGAGAACGAGTTCTCTGTTGAAGTTTAAGTACATCTTCCTCTTGAACAATGTTCTCAGATAAATACAACTTGGTTCATTGTAAATCCATTTACGCTGTAAATCCGTTCCAATCCCTTTCCTTTACCCTCTCCATACTATCATTATTATTGCCCTCTCATGTACCTTTCATAGCAGTGGCAACTTCCCCTGACTGCGTTTCACTCCTCCCCAGAGACACATTATCTTTAATTTCTTGCAAGTCCAAGTTCTCATAATGGATGAAACCAATTAAGGCATCCACTGCTCCGCTAGCCAACAGCGTCTGTAGTGACAAAGAATCTACCAAACTCAGCAGGTTTCCTTCTTTTATCCTTTAACTTTGCTGATGTCTCTCTTCTTGAAACTCTTGCATTTTCATAAGGCTATATTTTTTACGTGCAATTTTCTTGTATTTCGTCTCGATATCTGACGCTGCTATCCTTTTGCATTTTTTTACTTTTATGTTTGCAGATGTAGTTTGAAAATGTAATGATTCCAAATTCCTACAATAGTGGCACCTATCGAGCTTATGGGGTAGTTCCTTCCCTATGCGTTGCTTCCTTCTGTATGCTCCACTTAGGACATACATTCCACCACAATAAGTTGGTTATAGATCCAACTCTGATGGAAACTAGTTTGAAATGTGTCTGGTTGAAAGCATACTCCTTTATTTATTTGTTGATAGCCTAAGCCTTTCGGTCAAAAATGCAGTAAATAAGTGTAATTACTGCACACAGAATAAAGGCAGATGTGGTTAACAGAACACAAGTGAGCGAAAGCAATAAGGCTTAAAGGTGCTGTAAGCTGACAGTGTTTACAGATGTTTACCATACATACCTACACTTAAAGTGATTCGCAAGCAGCATCATGTATAAAGGGCTATATTATGGGCCAGTCTCTCTTTTCATTCAAGTAGCAGGGGATAGTAGTGTTTTAAGGTCCTGAAGTGAGGTGAATGCCAAGATGACTGGTGAAAGTGAACTCAAGTGGAGTGGTCCTAGAAGACAAAATGAGCAGAGCCTGAATGCAGCCATGCAGGTTTGGGTGGAACTGGGAGGTTTTGCAGGGCCAGTGGATCTAGGGATTGCAGAAGACAATTCAAGGCTTTTTGATAGATAGCAGAACCAGTTGTTTGTAGATGATCTTCTTGGTAGCGAGCCATCCAGCAAAGTGACGATACGCGAGGTAGGTATACTAAAGCACATTAAAACACATATTAAAGTACATTGGAAATACATGAAAAAAGATTCAAAGGGAGAGTATTTCATCCACTTAATACCTCTGTGAAAACTGTAGGGTATTCAGATATATTAGCCCGATCTAGAGGCCTAAACTAGGAGACGGCAGCAGCCTTGTAAAGCAAATAACCAATCCAAACCGCAGGCTGTTTGTGAAATTATTTAAAAAATGGGTCCATGTAATTCAGTTTGCATCCTTTTACAAAATAGCTTGTCTAAAATAAAAACAAACAAAAAAATCTAAAAAGAACAGCAGTGGCTCTACACAACTGCACAAGTGTTATAACATATATATCAAAGTACAATTCTACACCCTCCAAAATGTCCCATCGCACACAGACCACAACTTACTCTTAAAGCAATTCACAGCAATGCAGGGAGCACTAACGCATATCAATAAAGCATTGAGTGGTAAATCAAATTTGCATTCATTATTCCTTCAAGATGGGAAGTCTTTCATTCAATCCATGGAAACTCTAGAGCCAAAATGCTGAATCTTCAACAGATCTTTATTCTTCATACACAAAATCCAAGCCAGCCAACGCGTTTCATCTTTTCAAGAGGATTTTATCAGGGCTGTAAATAAATATACACATCATTCAATTTAAAAACATATAAAATACGTTAAAACAACCACAAATCCCACGGCTCATGAATCCACATCATTCAAAGCAAATTGACAACTATTAAACCATCTTGACCTGAAAGACTCTAATCATATAACATGCTTAAGGACTTGGGGGCTCAGTACGAGTTTTGCAGTCAGGCGAGGCGACTGTCAAACTTGTGGGGGAGAAGAACGTGGTCTCCCTCCTGGGCCCATTCTGAAATCAGAAGTTTCTGCTGGTCAGCCCAGCGGTAACAATGCAGCAGCATTTGCTCCACAGGAGCAGAGGCCAATGCTGTCGCAAAGAGGGGGCTCCGGCACCCTTGTAATGTCAACTGTCGGCGTAGCAGATAGCGCGCATTCCAAGGGTGCTGGACAGGAAGCCCCTGCACTGTGTTTGCCCCATCTTTTCCATGGCAGGATAAAGTGATGGTCGGACCGCCTGGAGTGCAGCAGTCCGACTACCACTGTGACAGCCAGCCTCATAATGAGGCCCTAAATCTTATACCACTATCACTGTAGGACATAAATCAAGAATATACAAAGTGTCACAGCATTAATAGTGCAATCTCCAAGTTAAGCACAAAAATACACACTGTTCAGTTCAGTTACCTCATTCAAATGTCAAAGACATTCATAAAAAGGAACAGTATACATATTGATAAAACATATAAAATACACCATAATGATTATCCTTAATAAATACAAAAACAGCATAATCTAAAAAAATTAAGGCTCTTACGATAAGAGACAGCTGCTTTAAGTGAACTGTCCATTCTAAAGCCTATGTTCGTACCAGGTAGTGATTGTAAAAATATACAAGCAACATTGTTAAAAATTGTGACTAAAAACTGGGTTCTAAAATGTTTATAAAACTTACCAAAGATCACAAAAAGCAATAAAGAATGAGGAGACAAATTGTCACAGGCACAATGTATCCCTTCAAAATTTCCCAAAATATCCCAGCGGGAAGCATAGCATACAACATATAGTGTGGGTGTTAGAAATGTGGTCTTTGGTTGGCACTCAGGTTACCCCCTGTCCAAGCAAGGACCCTCACTCTGGTCAGGGGAAGTCACACACAATCCAAATTATCTGTGCCCACCCTCTGGTAGCTTGGCACTGAGCAGTCAGGCTTAACTTAGAAGGCAATGTGTAAAGTATCTGTGCAATAAATCATACAATAACACAATATAGCACCACAAGAATACACCACACAGTGTTTAGAAAAAATATATAATATTTATCTGGGTATTTGTAGGTCAAAACGATAAAAGATGCAATAAGAAATTGTAGATATATCACTGAAAAGTGATATGAAGTGTCTCAAGTCTTTAAAAAGCAAACAAAGTCTCTTTCAAGCACAAAGTACCTGGTTTGGAGTGGAAAATCTCTGCAGTGTGCCGCAGAGGAGGAGATGTGTGGAAAAATGGTGTGTGCGTCGGTTTTGCCCCTTCACACACGGACTCGCGTTGTTATTTTTCACGTGGGGAAGTTGTGCATCGTTTTCCGGCGCGCGGACAGTCTCCTTCTGTGGGTTGCTGGATTACCAGATGTCCCGGGGTCTGTGCGTGGAATCCAGGGCTTGTAGTCCGGCTGCGCGTCGTTCCGGTGGGCTGTGCGTGGAATCTTCTCCCTCACAACAGGCGTCACGTCGATTTCCTCTCTGGAAGTCGGGCGGCATTGTCCAGGCGGGCCGTACGTCGCAGTTCCAGTCGCGTCGTGTCAATCTTTTTCTCGCGGGGTCGAGCGGCGTCTTTCCAGATCGGCGTGCAGTGAATTTTTCACCATGGAGCAAGCTGTGAGTCGAATTCTTCGCCACACAAGGAGTCCAGTTGAAAAAGAGAAGTCTTTTTGGTCCTGAGACTTCAGGGAACAGGAGGCAAGCTCTATCCAAGCCCTTGGAGAGCACTTCTGCAGCAAGGCAAAAGTTTAGCAAGGCAGCAGGCCAACAGCAAGGCAGCAGTCCTTTGTAGAAAGCAGTCAGGTGAGTCCTTTGAGCTGCCAGGCAGTTCTTCTTGGCAGGATGCAGGTTCTGGTTCAGGTTTCTTCTCCAGCAAGTGTCTGAGGTGGTAGGGCAGAGGCCCTGTTTTATACCCAAATGTGCCTTTGAAGTGGGGGAGACTTCAAAGAGTGGCTTAGAAGTGCACCAGGTCCACTTTCAGTTCAATCCTGTCTGCCGGGGTCCCAGTAGGGGGTGTGGCAGTCCTTTGTGTCAGAGCAGGCCCTCCACCCTCCCAGCCCCGGAAGACCCATTCAAAATGCAGATGTATGCAAGTGAGGCTGAGTACCCTGTGTTTGGGGTGTGTCTGAGTGAATGCACAAGAAGCTGTCAACTAAACCTAGCCAGACATGGATTGTAAGGCACAAAAAGATTTAAGTGCAGAGAAATGCTCACTTTCTAAAAGTGGCATTTCTATAATAGTAATATGAAATCCAACTTCACCAGTCAGCAGGATTTTGTATTACTATTCTGGCCATACTATATATGACCTTCCTGCTCCTTTCAGATCAGCAGCTACCACTTCAATAATGTATGAGGGCAGCCCCAATGTTAGCCTATGAAGGGAGCAGGCCTCACAGTAGTGTAAAAATGAATTTAGGAGTTTTATACTACCAGGACATGTAAACTACACAGGTACATGTCCTGCCTTTTACCCACACAGCACCCTGCTCTAGGGGTTACCTAGGGCACACATTAGGGGTGACTTATATGTAGAAAAAGGGGAATTTTAGGCTTGGCAAGTACTTTTAAATGCCAAGTCGAAGTGGCAGTAAAACTGCACACACAGGCCTTGCAATGGCAGGCCTGAGACAAGGTTAAGGGGCTACTTAAGTCGGTGGCACAACCAGTGCTGCAGGCCCACTAGTAGCATTCAATCTACAGGCCCTAGGCACATATAGAGGGTCATTCTGACCCTGGCGGCCGGTGGCCGCCAGGGCCACCGACCACGGGAGCACCGCCAACAGGCTGGCGGTGCTCCAACGAGCATTCTGACCGCGGCGGTTCAGCCGCGGTCAGAAGCGGAAAGTCAGCGGTCTCCCGCTGACTTTCCGCTGCTCGTGTGAATCCTCCATGGCTGCGGAGCGTGCTCCGCAGCCATGAGGATTCCGACCCCCCCTACCGCCATCCTGTTCATGGCGGGAAAGCCGCCATGAACAGGATGGCGGTAGGGAGGGTCGCGGGGCCCCCATTAGAGGGCCCCGCAAAGTATTTCAGTGTCTGCCTTGCAGACACTGAAATACGCGACGGGTGCCACTGCACCCGTCGCACCTTCCCACTCCGCCGGCTCGATTACGAGCCGGCATCCTCGTGGGAAGGTCGTTTTCCCCTGGGCTGGCGGGCGGTTTTTCAGCAACCGCCCGCCAGCCCAGGGGAAAACTTGTAATACCCGCCGCGGTCTTTTGACCGCGGCGCGGTATTTTGGAGGGCGGCATCCTGGCGGGCGGCCTCCGCCGCCCGCAAGGGTCATAATGAGGCCCATAGTGCACTCTACTAGGGTCTTATAAGTAAATCAAATAGCCAATCATAGATAAACCAATCAACAGTACAATTTACACAGAGAGCATATGCATTTTAGCACTGGTTAGCAGTGGTAAAGTGCCCAGAGTTCAAAAGCCGACAACAACAGGTCAGAAAAAATAGGAGGTAGGAGGCAAAAAGTTTGGGGATCACCCTGTAAAAAGGCCAGCTCCAACAGCGGGGGTCTAAATTTTAACACTAAGGCTCTTTCCCAGTTATTGGACACATAAGATAAATATGGTTTAGGGCCAGCGTTGTTTTATAGGGGGCTGTAATTCCTGACTAAAGGTTTACTCATTTCCAAACTAGTGCCCCCTACCTTGTTCCTCTTCACAGTGCTGCCTTTTTTCTTTTTAACAGGCGGTTCTACGGGTGAAGAAGTGACATTACGATCCACACAGACACTATCCAGTTTCTCCAACAGTGGGCACCAGTATTAATGGAGACCCCGACACTCCGTCATGTTGAGCACAGGCAGACAGACCAGCTCCTTCGATTGATAACCTTCTTTTGGTCAGAGCAAGTTCATGAGATAGCACCACTCCTACACATTCCAGAAAGGAGTCAATGGTGGTAACAGATGCTACAGGTGCAAAGCTATTCATAATCATTCTCTTCCCCATGATAGGGGAAGTTGAAAGCCGCAAAAGTCACAAGGATGGAAGATGAAAGAGAGTTGACCCTGCCTCTTCAGGACGAAGAAGGGTCCGCTCTTAGCCTGGTCTTTCTCTGGGCATGTCCCGCAATGCAGGCATAAGTCAAGCAATATATAGCGCATCAGGAATGCAGCCCCTCCTCCTGCTCACATTGACACCTGGAATTGCAGTCCCTACTGGTGGCAGCGATGTTGTTCCTGTGCTGTGAGCAACAGTCAATCGCTGTATAGCATGTCAGGAATGCGGCCGCTCCTCCTGCTCACATGGGCTCCTGGGACTTGCAGACCCCACCGACAGCAGAGATGATGATCCAGCGCTGTGGGCAACAGTTAAGTGCTATACAGCGTGCCAGGAATGCGGCCCCTCCTCCTGGCCACACGGGTTTCTGGGACCTGCAGCCCCACAGATGGCAGTGATGATGATCTCATGCTGCAGGCAACAGCAAAACGCTATATAGCACATCAGGAATGTGGTCCCTCCTTCTGCTCACTTGGGCTCGTGAGACCAGGTGACGAGGATGATCTAGCGCTATGGGCAACAGTCAAGTGCTATATAGTGCATCAGGAATCCAGCCCTCCTCCTGCTCATATGGGGTCTTGGGCCTTGCAGTCCCCACTGGTGGCAGCAATGTTGATCCTGCACTGCAGGTAACTATCAAGGGCTATATAGTGTCAGGAAACCGGCCCCTCCTCCTGTTCACATGGGCTCCTGGGACATAAGATGATTTCGAGGAAGGGTTTCTCACTTTCACTTTGAGTGGCAGTGATTTTCAACAATGCACTCATTTTGTAAAAGTTTTTTTCATATTTTTGTTCCCAATATTGATCAGGTCAATATACAAAATACTGTACATACATACACATATTTCTGTCATTAATCTCAACCTAATGACAGAAATATATGTATGAAAGTGCAGTTTTTTGTATATCGAAGTGATCAATATTGGGGAACTTAAATATGTAAAAAATAACAAAATTGTGTATTGTTGTTTGTATTTAAGTTGGTGATTGCACTAGTAATACTGTGAGAATTTGGGCATTCTTGATTGATGTCATACAATGAAATTGATATAAGATCCATTTCTTAAGCATGATAAGAGTCTTTCAGTTCAATATGGTTCCATACTCATCAATTTACTTTAAAAGATGTTGGTTAGGGAGCCATGGGAAATGTGTATGTTGTTTTTAAGTGTTTTAGGTGTTTTTAAATTAAGTGATATATACATTTATTTCCAGCTCTGATGAAGTCCTCTTGTAGGGACAAACCATGTTGGCTGGGCTAGGTTTTTTTTATTCGAAGAAAAAAGGTTATTTTAGCCATAGGCCTGAAGTCTGTGCCCTTTAGCTTAGTAGCAATTTATTTGTATTCATTTTATTTTCTCAGTTGAAACTTCATTCTGCAGTGATATTTTATTTCTTTTATCTCGGACACTTTCAGCCTAGAAACTGTTTTAATTCCCTTTAGTCTGACATTCTCAATTTGTGCTTTGCTCAAGGCTGTACCCGCTATTATTGTCAGTACAAAGTGGAACACCACAATCTCTGCCACTTCACTGGAAACAGGCTGGTTCTTACGTTAGGGCAGCTTTCTCAGAACACCAGCTGTTTTAATATAAAACATCCTACTGCCATCTGGAGGGAGAGTTCCAGTCAGAAAATCGCCACTGTCTGCAGGTGCTTAATTGCAGCTGTCTGCTGAGACTTGATATTTTCTCCACCTACATGAGAAAGGACCCTTAGTAGACCAACAGCCCTCTTCACTACTATCCCCAGGTATGAGGGATGGCCTCTTCCTGGGGCTCAGGAAGGGCAGATTAGGGCTAACACTGCTGTGCTCTAGTAACGCTTTAGTGGCACAGGTAAGAGTTCCAAAACTCAGCATTCTGACACTATGGTGGGATTTTTCTAATGTTTCACTTTCTTCGTCACTGCATTTCTTTTATTATATTTTAATAGCATAATATTTGCAGTACATGCCATTTTATCTAGAATGCAGTTTATTTAATAAAATATATTGAACCAATTTCTGCTTCTGTTTGTCTTTGCATGTGTGAGACGAACGTAACTGACAGAAAAGAATGAGATCTGTTATACCATGATTTCCCTGAGAAATCAGAATATCATGTGCATGGCTGCCACAAATCACCACCACTTTCGGGTGCTGGTGAGGTACTGCTAGCTTGCCAGAAGGGTTAGGCTGACAGTTGTCACACAGTGTGGAATTAAGCTCATTTCCCCACAACCTGGCGGTGCTGCCACCCAAATCCAACAGTCTCATTAGTATAATGAGAGCCAACACAACATCATCACCCATAAGAATATGTGCCTTGGTAAGAACTCTGGGCATCTCTTGGTCAAGATGCTTGTACATAATATGAAGTGGAATTACATGTCTTTTCTCACCTGTTCCATAACGTATCCATTACTCTGACAGTCCTTGACCTATGAACATTGCAACAAATCTAAGTAACACAATAAGGTCATCTGTGTTATTTGACAGTACAATGACTGGATCAGAACCATTTTGAATAGCCCACTCAACATGTGGCACAGCACGAAGGCCAGCTTCCGCCATTTTGCTGTTAAGCATTATGGCCTGTAACTTTTGAATATATCTCTGCAGGCACCAACTCCTCATTGACATTACAGTTGCAATAATTGGAAATTCAGTGTTTACTGAAACATCAGCAATGTTTTGGTGAGGTAACATCTACAAGTTGTATGATGTTGAAGACCAGAATTTATTAAGTTGCAAAGGTGTAGGTATTGAAGTTTTGATGCAGGCAAGGTCAACTGTTCCACTTGTAGACATTCATCTGAATCACTCACATTTTTTGACAAATAGTTCAAGATAACTGTCAAAGACAATGTGCACATTGACTTTGATATCTGTAGAACAGTCTGAACGACCTCACTGAAGTTTGCAGGGATGAAATCTTGACCATTTGCAATTGTGACATATAGTCCACAACAAAATCAGTTTTCAGAGGACACCTTTTCAAATTGAAATTCTTCAATTTTTTTAACTCATGTATGAGTTTGTACTTTACTGGTCTGGTTGGAGCAGCTCAATTAAAAAATGTGTTTGTTGGGAGAAGAATATGCAACAGAATGTCCTTGATAAATTCATCCCTTTCTTTTGCTACATCCATCGCCCTATGTTTGTGCAAAAGTTGTTTTTTGTAACCTGTTTTGTAGTGGCTGATCGGATGAAACTCTTACTATGGCAATTAAAGTGTGGAAGTTTAGCTTTAGTGATTATGTCAAACATCCTTTTCTCTTTCAATGCAAATCTTTCCTGCGTCAGTTTTGCGTATTGTTTCAATCCATGTTTCAGGACATCTAGTAGATGTGTCTTTATATCGTTATCCACATATTGATTGATCACAAACTTGTGTAGCTGCACAGGTTCAGTCACTTCAAAGGGATTTCTTTACTGCGGCATGAAACGAAGAAGACTGTCAACATGTTTATTGAAATGTTCCGCTCTTTTTGACACAAGTTTATGGTGAGGGACAGTTTCACAATGGTCGATTGCATTTGAATTTGTCATCTCTCTGAAAACATTGCTTATAGAAAGGACTTCATGGTTAACTAGCTGCATTGAGCAACATATTCACTATTACGTGTTTGATCAAAATTTGCCTTGGAGCTTTTCTGTGATCTCTAGATTATTTGTTCCAGTTTCATATCTAGAGCCACAGCACTGAACCTTCCCTCTCTGTCTTTCACCACAAAATATCTTTGGATGAATTTTCTGTAAAGGTATGGTTTTTCCACCTCTAGCTTCTTCACTCTTTCCAAATACCAGGAGCCATATCTGAGGTAGTTTATGCAATCAAAATAATAAAACACAGTTATCAGTGACTTAACAGTATTCATGTGCGGCTCCCAATCAGCCTCTCGATCAGCATGTACCAAGTTTTTCACTAAATCTATAATTGGTAAAACATTTCTCCAGTACTTGCAAAGTTTCTTCACATTTATTGAGGAACTCTGTGAACTTGGTTTTCAGGTTTTCTGATTTTTAAGTGAGTGTATTGAACATTGCCTTTCTTTGCATTATGTCTTTTTATTGAACTGCACCCTGTACCTTGTTCACTTCTGAGATAAGATGGGCAAAGCCTAATTTGACATTATTATTCTAGAAAGCATTAAAGTTTCTACAGCCTCAGATAAGATGAGCATACCTTATAACGAAAGAATATAATGAGTTCCGTCCAATACTGACTGGACAGTTTTGCTTTCTAAGATTTCAGCCTCAATGAGTGCATCGTCTATGTCACATCCACTGAGAAAACTTCCTGCACACCGCAACACAACTTTTGTCATGTGGAAAATGCCCTTCTTTAGATAAAGAGCATCAAATTCTACTGGATTGGTCATAAAAATGTTACAGTATGGAAAACACCTTCATTGCAGAAAATTAGGAGGATAGGCAGGTGTTCAAGCTAAGCACACACATTTTGGAATTGTTTTAGAGCTGTGCATACTGTTCCATAGTTTGTGACTGGAGATGGTATTACTGGTAAAAATCCAACCTTCTTTAGTGAGACAGTATTTTAGGAGACCAGAACTTGAATTCCAGCCCACGGAGGAACTGGCTTTCTTCATCCTTCAGTCCACAACGAATAAGTGATATAATAAACTCAGTTAAATCAGTTTTGCAGAACTCAGCATCAGGTAGAAGAAGATCAATGTCCTTTGAAACTTTCTGTTAGACTAGGACATAGGATGTTTTGATGGCTTATGGTGATTTTGCAAGGCAAGACAGTTGGGTTATAAGTTTGCTGCTTCATTTGTTTCTGCTTACAGCTGACACAGTTTGTTTTCCAGCAGCTACTTCATTGGTACCGTTTTGAAGAAGCACTGTGACAGTATCATGTATGCTGGATGTTCCAAACAGAGAAGAGCTGTCTTCAAAATCAAAATTATCAAGAACAGCAATTGTAAATCCTTTCCTGGTAAAGTGACTTGGAAGTGGTGTGCTGCCGGATTCACAAGATTTTACAGCATGAGCTGCTAACAAGTTCTTGCTTCGTATGATGTCATTATAACTTGTTGTTACATCAATCCTAATCACCGAGGTGATTAGCTCTCTACTTTTGCACTTGTAATTGATTGTGTGGGCAGTCATCATGTGTAGAAGAGTATTCGTTTTGCCATAATGTAATTCAGAAAGACATGATTTGGAAAGACAGTACATTTGCACAGCATAGATCTGTCATTTCATAGCATTGTCTTCCACTTCTTCGCTCATATCTTCAAAGCCACCATCAATGTTGTCATCTTCTGTTCAAAATTCAAGAACTTTAGTTTGCAACAGTTTTACTTTGCTGATATTAAACAATGTTGTAAAAAATGTTAAGACTGCATTAGGCATACTTGTTGACTCTAATGATTAGAGGCATCACAAAATTTGTCATTAAGTCCAAAATCTATATTTTTCAAGACATTTTTTAAAATGGTTCCTGCTGCTTTTCCTGTCATCCTATTTTGGTAACAAGAACTTCAGGATTCAACTCAGCTGAGTACATCATATGTGGCTCATTTTTTTTGATAGACTGACAAAAACAAAATATTTCATTGTACATTCTCACCAGACAAATCTTAATTTCATTATTATGGATAAATACAGATTCTTCAATGTTGACAATTTTTTCTCTGATTTCACTGAGTGTGAACCCGTAGCCAACCCTCAATAGTGGCTTTAAAACTTGATATGTTTTTTCAAAGATGGCACGCTTAACTGAAGGCTGGTGGTTAGGTTGCTGTTGGGAGCTGATTGTACATTGACATTTTCAAATGTATGCAGGCATGCAGCATGAAGTTCGAGTCAGCATACAAATCTTCTGCAGATTAATTCACCTCGCTGTTTAGATCAGCTACTCGGCTGAGAATTTAATCATGGAAGAAACTTGCTACAGATAATAACATGTTTGTCCTTTGAGACTCACATACTCTATACTTTGTTCTTTTATCAATCCATTTGGCCCTTGTTCTGGCTAAACGACAGATAACACATTGAAGATCCTAAGAGTTCTGATCAATTGTTGGATGTAGACGAAGGGTAGCCATCGATCTTCTAAGTGGATGTGTACTGGGTTTGGTTATCGTCACTTTCTCAGAAGACTGGAATCTTGTTGTGATTCACTGGTTTGTGCTTTTTTAATGATTTTTTTCCAGCCTTTTTTCCATTGTACACAACTTGTAGCACTTGTTGTTACAATGATAACATATTTGATCCTTTTCGCCCATCAGTTTCAATCTTTTGTAAACTTCGTCTTGCCACATTCCTGCAGCATCTCGAACTCTCTTCTTTCTATCCGCATTTGATGTTAGCTTTTCTTTCGGATTAGTTTGGCATATGACATATTTCCTTTGTTGAAGGAGACCTCAGATTTTGTAGTTAGCAACACTCTGTCAAGAGGTAAAGATCCTCTGCTACCACCTGCTTCGCTCATGTTTACAAATTTGAATCAACTTAAAACCTGAAATACAATATTAACATAACTTACCAATAGGATGGCTAAACCACATCCTTATAGAGTAGCCATTTTGGAAAAGGGTGGAAGAGTTGCTCTGAGGATTTATTTTTTGTCTCTATAAGACCACTTGACCCCAAAACCTATGTTTTGACACAAAAATGAAGTATAAAGGCCTCATGGTCCACAGATATTACATCATCACGGCAACACATCTGTCATTTTTTAAAATGTCATGCAGGAAACATTGGCCTGAATTAGCAATGCATACCCAAGCTAAATTACTTCTCTAATGATACAAAAACACAAATCAAAAATGAAAATGTCTGTACAACATTTTTTATGGCGGTATATCAAGGGGCTAGAACTATAGGGTGGTCTTCCCCCAAAAATGTTGCTTTACCTGCTCCATTTTTGCTGACCTTATTTTTGTTGGCCTTAGCACTCAGCACTCTTTACCGCTGCTAACCAGTGTTAAGGTGCTTGTACTCACTCCCCTAAAACATGGTTAGATTGTCTCATACGTAATTGTCATATTTAATTTACTTACAAGTCCCATCTAGAGTGGTAGTGCATGTACCCAGGCCCTGTAAATTTAATACTACTAGTGGGCCTCCACCATTAACTGTGCCATCCAGTTAAGTAGCTCTTCAAAACATGTCTCAGGTCTTTCAATGCAGCCTGAATGCAGCTGTAAAGTGCCATGTTGACTTGCCATTTAAACTCCCTTGCCAAGCTCTAAACTCCCCCTTAATCACATATAAGCCACCCCTAGGGTAGACCCTTGGAAGCACATAGGGTAGGGAGGTGTGTAATGAAAAGGATTGACTTGTACTTTTAAGTTTAAATGTGCAGCTTTTGACAAATTCCTACATTCGTATTTCACTACTGCAAGGCATACCCCTCCCCATTGGATAACATTGGGGATTACTTATTACAGCTAATAAGCTGTAACTTCCAATTGGGACTCTGATGGCTATGTCATGTTTGATGTCCCTGGAATTGTAGTGAAGAGCCCTATGTTGTGACAAAGTCACGTTTTGATCACAATTTAAAAAATGCCATTGTTGAAAAGTTGTCATTTTTCTGCTCATGGCCCTTTTGTGCCTACAGCCTGGCCTAGGTCCCATGACTGGTTGTTACTGACAGTTAGACTTTGTGAATTCCTCCGAGGCAGTCACACAATAGAAGAATTAGGTCTGCCTGGATAGGCCATCTGCTGGCAGGATGGAGAGACAAAGCTGAGCACAGCCCAACTTACAACTGAATAGCCTGTGCTCAGCCTTCACACAAAGGGCAGAACAACCATGCTTTGTCAATTCAGCCAGCTTGGAGCCAGGGCAGGAGACGTAGGGAATTCCATGCACTTCAAAGCTACTGTCTAGAAGCTTCTCCCACCTTTCAGAACCAGGGCAACAGGGTATAAATGTAGGGCCTCAGATACCAACTCTTCAGGATACTTCTAGACCTGTGGATACTCTGTTAGGAAGAAGGACTGCTGGACTACTACAAGGACTGTTATTCTGGTGGACTGCTGCTCTAAAGGAACTGCTGTCCTGCTGAGTTGAACTGCTGCTATCTTGCTTGGCAAAGTAGAACTGAAAATGCAACTTCATCTTGAACCCAGGACCCCATGGTAACTCATAGAGCTAGTCTGCTGTGCTGGCCTCCTGATCTGAGCCTCAAGGACAGAAATGCTCCACAACACCTTCTGGACCCACCTGTAGTCAATTCCTGACCCCAAGTGGCCTCCTCATGTCCTGGACCCGTAGTGTGGCTCAGAGGTCTTGAAATCAAGTTTTTGGGTTCTTTGTGACCACAAATGGGCCAGATCACACCAGAACTGGGCCACTCACACCAAAATTCAGCGCAAGCTGTCACCAGTCCCTCTTTTCACATCGCAAGTATCGATCTCTCACGGAAGAGTGCCACTGCAAAACTCCAGTCCACCCGTTGGCAATGCTTTCCTTGCTCCCTGCAATCCTATCTAACATGCACAAGACTCTTGACATAAACCTTGAGAAGGTAAACCTTCAACAGGACTAATCTGGTACTGTGTCCGGCCTGCACTCCATCGCAGTCGGCCTGAACTTTTGACTTTGACACGGTCCAGCGTGTTCAGATAGCTGCAGATGGCACTTTATGCTTTTAGGTGCTATTTTACAACTCATCCTTTAAAAGTTCAGAGCTCTTGTTCTATTAATTGGACGTTTGTCATATTCTTCTTGTTTTATTTATTAAATTCAGGTCCATTTTTCCAACTTGGTGTGGGATTTTTTTTGTGTGGTGTTTCCACTGTTTTACTCTCTGAAGTGTTGCACAAATACTTTACACATTTCCTCCAACTTAAGCTGGCTGCTCTTTGGCAAGCTACCCGGGGGTTTAGCGCAGGTCAGTTTGGTGTCTGCTTATGCCTTACCCTGACTAAGATTCTGGTTGCTGCTCACACCCCAGTCAACCAGTAACCCGATTTCTAACAGACTATCAAGTATACCAGTACTTTATGACATCCAAGAGTATTATTTCTCTCCAATGACAAATTATGTATTTGCATGAAAAAAATAGTGTACCAATCTGTCGCCCTCTGATGCTTTTTCTGGGTTAGGGATCCCTCCACCCATTCAGACCTCAAAGGATTCCATGATCACCAGCTTACTGTGGGGCTTCCATAGGGTTCATATTGCCATCCAATTTTTATTGGTAACACCTAGCATAACATGACAAGTAGACAACGGAAAAGACACTGAATTTCGGCAAATAGAACATGTCTAGTCTGGTGTGAGCATTCACATCATAACAGGTCACTCCTATCCTCTGTCCCTTCAGCTTCCATATGAAAACTAGTATTCACACAAAGAATCAAAACATTACAACTACCTTGTAACATTTTATAATTAATTCTGTGGTCCAGGAATAACATCATCTTACTGGCTATTTGATTTGTGTTGATGGTCATTCACCAATCAGGAAGAAGTTACCACTGCAAAGGACAATCTCTGTGCTACTAGAATACTCTATTCACATTTGACACATCACACTAAGACGCATTACATTACCACTTTCTACCATTTAAGTCTGGTATTAGACTAGACTGTTTGATTTTACTAAAACTATGGCCCATGTTTATCATAGTTTTGCGTTGCCCTTGTGGCACAGAAGGGAGTGATAGGTGATGTAACACTAAAGTTCGATTTATCAAGCGTGGCCCTGCATGGCTTGACAAATCTGAAGTAATGGAAGGCAGTGGAAATCTTGCCTTGAGTTACTCTGCCCCAGGGAGGTGTTCAGTGGGTGGAGCATGGGTGCTCCCAAGCACCCATTCATGGATTATGGTGCATTCCCAGATTTACCACTCATGGTAGGCCTGGGAATGCTTCAAAATGCTATGCCTCCCCAAGGGAGGCATAAGGAGCAGAAAGGTATTTTTGTCACCTAATTGTTCCTATTTTTATGTGTGCTGCATTCTGCAGCACACATAGAAAGAGTAAAATGCCTATCAGGATTGTTTTTGTGCAGGAAATTGTCCCTTCCTGCATAAAAACAATCATACTTTTAATGCAAACCACCTTGTACCATGGTGCAAGGGTGCTTGTATTGTCGCTATTCTGCCAAAGTGCCCCAGTGCAAGTAAAGGACATGTTGTGGTTTTGTCATTTACATTTTGGTTTCACCCGCTACAGCATGAAGCATGAGTGGGCCTACTTCAGCCACTGGTTATCTTCACTTTGAGTAACTCCATTTTGCTCTTTCACAATGAGCACATCTGTGCACAAAGTATTTCCCTTCAGTGCCAGTGTGTTAGACCTGGCGTCTGTGCTGTGGTTTACCCCCTAATGTTTTGTCTTCAACTCTCCTGTTTGCTCACTTTGTTTTTGTTGGCTTTAGGACTCTGCACACGGTCCCGCTGCTAACCAGTACTAAAATGCTGTTGCTCTCTCCGTAAAACATGGTAGAATTGGCTTATATCCAATTGGCATATTTAATTTACTTGTAAGACCCTAGTAAAGTGGCACTACCTGTTGCCAGGGCCTGTAAAAAATGTTACTAGTGGACCTGCAGCACTGATTGTGTCACCCATTTACATAGTGCTTCAAACATATGTCAGACCAGCCAATGCAGTCTATGTGTGCAGGCTGACACCCAGAACTGCGTATAAAATAAACCTTTTGCCAGGCTCAGACCTTCCCTTTTTAATACATATAAGTCACCCCTAGAGTAGACCCTGGACAATACAAAGGATAGGACATGGGTTTTTAAGCTCTACCTGTCCTGGTAGTGAAAGCAACTAATGTTTCACTCTTGAAGGCCTCCCTCTCCCACAACATTGGAGTTACCTTATTGCATTTAATAAGCTGTAAATCCAAAATGGGAACAAGTAACCAGTTTATGTTTGGTGTCTTAGAATTGTATTGACAAATCTTAACTTATGGTGAAGTTGTATTTTAAATTACCATTTTGAAAATTACACTTTTAGAAAGTTGGCATTTTTCTGCCTTAGCCATTTGGTGTTTGCAGCCTGTCTATAGGTCACATGGCTGGATGTAGCTGACAGTTGGTCTTTGGGTTGTCCTCCTAGACAGCCACACACACTAGAGAGCTAAGGTGTGCCTGGATGAGCCATCACTGGCAGGATGGAAGCAGGGCACAGCCCCACTTACATCTGAAGAGGCTGTGTTCTGCCTCAACACAAAGGGTTCATACCTTCTGTAGTTAGCCTGGAGCCAGGGCAGGGGAGGCAGGACATCTGTGCACTTTAAGGGCCTGCCCCTGGAAGCTTCTCCCCACTTCAAAGGTGCAACTGGTTTTAAATACTGGACCTCATGCACCAACTCTACAGTGCAATTCTGGATCTGTGGATACTCTACTAGAAAAAAAAGGGCTGCTGAAAGGACTGGCACTCTGCTGGACTGTTGCCTTGATGAATTGGACCTGCACCTGAACTGAGGACTCCTGGAGTGACTCCAAGGGCTAGTCTGCTGGCCTTCTATTCAGAGACACAGGGACATAACAGGCTCACAGATACCTGAGCCAGCACACAGGTCCAGATGGAGCCAGCCTCTTACCCCACAGTGATGCCCCTCAGGTCCTGGACCCTTGGTGTGGTCTCAGAGAAGCTGAATGGAACTTTTAGTGCTCTTCAGAAATGTGAACAGGCCCTTTGGTGCAGAAACCTTGTCACTCGCACAACCAACCAGTGTGAAGTTCCATCAGCCTGACCCTTTGGGCGTCGGAAAGCACCAGCCCGACCGGTTGACGACACCACAGGATCTTCCCCCTACACCAACCCCCACCCACAATACCAGGCATACTCTTCGACCTACATCAGTGAGGTGCTTCCCTGCTCTTTGCAGCCCTCTTCATGGCGAGCTGGACTGAGAAGGTAACTTTTCAATTCGACTGAGCTGGTCCCTGTATTCAACCTATGCTTCATTGCAGTCAGCCTGAACTGGTGACTATTTTCACTAAAATATTTCAAATTGCATATCTTCAGATGTACTGATTGGATTTTTGTTATTGCCATCTTGTTTTAGTTATTAGATATCACTATTTTCTTACTCGATGTGGGATCCTTTATGTGTGGTGTTTTTCATTTCATTACTGTTTGAAATGTTGCACAAATATTTGAGTTGTTTCTCAGTTAAGCCTGACTGCTCTGTACAAGCCATAGGGTTAGTTTGTGCTTCACCGTGGCAAGGATTATAATCAGGGCCGGCTTTAGGGTGGTGTGACTGGTGCGGCCACACTGGGCACTGACCTGCAGGGGGGAAATTGACCTCATGGCAGCTTTGGTGCTGCATTGTGCAATAACTAAGGATTTAAAAGTACATGCTGCAGTGTTCCGTTTGCTTCCAGCTTTCAGGCAGGCAGGAATAAAAATGTCAAGATAACCCTTATGATTAATATTCCTGCTAGAAAGAAAGTGTGATTAATGTTCCTGCTAGAGAGAGAGATCAAGTTTGTCTAGGAGAAGTTAAAGCATAAAGTAATATAGAGAGTTAATATGTTTTCTGCAAAGACATGATCTGTACTTTATGTAGATAGCTGAGGGGATTAGTAAAGCCAGCTTTCACCAGTACTCTAAAGCAAATGAAATGTATGTGAGAGAGAGGCTATGGAGAGATGAGGGGCATTTTTGCCAGGTAGTAGTGAGAAGGATTGGAGGGGGACACCAAAAAATATTGTCGCACCAGGCGCCACCAGCACTAAGGCCAGGCTTGATTGGGATTGCTGCTTGACCAAGGTTCACACCTGTAGGAAGCTGGCCTGGTGTGTGGTGGGTACCTGAGGTACTTACACCTACCAGGTCCAGGTATCCCCTATTAGTGTAAAGTAGGCAGTGTCTAGAAGCCGGGCTCTCTGGAGGTAGCTGTGGATAAGCATTAAAGGCTTATCTAGGAGACATGCAAAGCTCATGCAATACCACTGTAGTCACACAGCACTTACACACATGAAAGAAAACACTCAGGCCCACATTATAACCTTGCCAGTAAGTGCTGCCTATTGCCATGGCGAGGGCTGCCAAAAGGCCGTCACCGCGGTTAACATCCGCCCCACATAATATGACCACAGCCGGATTTCTGCCACAAGAAGGGCAGAAATCTGGCTGTGGCCATGCTAGCGGATGGTGTTAAGGTGGCGCTGCTACCACCAGCAGCCCACGCCATTAGATCTCTGCCAGCCATATTATAAAAACTAATACGGCCTTGCAGTGTTCTGCTGGCAGGCCCTTCTGGCGGTTGCAGCGCCCTGTCCCGTCCCTTGCCAGAAGACCCCCTGGATACATGTAAGTCAGGTTTCTGACAGGGTAGTGGGGTGGGGTATGTTGTGTGTGTGTCGGGGGTGTGCATGAATGTGTGAGTGTGTGCATGTTTGCGAATGTGTGTAGTGTTGTTTGCATGTGCATGTGTGAGAATGCGTGTATGAATGCAAATGTGAATGCGTGTGCATGTATACGGATGTGAGCATTAATGAATTGATGCATGCGTGTATGAATGCGTGTATGCCTGTGTGAGTGAGTGTGTGAATGCGTGGTGTGTGCCTGCGAGTGTGAGTGTATGGGGGGTATTGGAAGGGGGGCCATCTGGGGAGTGTAAGGAGGGGTTGATGAGTCTCCTACCAGTGACACGGAAGGAATTCCCTGTCACTGGTAGGGCCTACCGCCATGGTTTAAAACTATGGCGGTAGGCAGGGTTAAAATGCCTCTGGTGGTACAGTAGCGGCCGCCGGGTTGGAGATTGTTATCTCCAGCCCGGCAGCTGCTACCGCCATGGCGGTTAGTGTGCCTTCAGCCAACCTGCCAATGTCATAATGTGGGGGTATGTACTGCCAGCCTGTTGGCGGTACTATTGCCACATTTACACCGACCACCGGGGTCATAATGACCCCCTCGGTGTTACAAAAATAAAACGTACTTTATTTTAGTGACACAATCCCAAAAAGTACTAGAAAGGCAACCCTCCAATAGGAGGTAACACACTAAATATGTACACTAGTCATCAGCAATAGGCATAGAAAGTGATAGAAAACAGTGCAAAAGCAAGTAGACAATAGTGACCCTAGGGGAAGGCCAAACCATATACTAAAAAACTGGAATGTGAACACAGGACTCCCACCTAGGCAAGTGGAATGTGCAGAGGGGAGCTAGGGGTACTAGGAAACCCTAAAGGTAAGTACTACAGTGCCCCGAGCGACCAGGAGGAAAGGAGTAAGTTAATGGATTTTCCCCAAAGCACCCAAAAGAAAGGAAAAGAAGAAAAGGCAACACCCAGACAAGACTGCAAGAAACCAGCAGTGGATTCCTGAAGTGGAAGACCTATGGAAAAGGGGACCAAGTCTGGAAGTCACAAAAGAGTCCAGAAGGAGTAGGAGCTACTGCCCACCCAGCTATGGATGCAGGAGTTGGTCAAAAGTAGGACGAAGATGGTCAGTAATGCAGCCCTGGAGCAGGTGAAGAGTTCCTGGAGGATACAGACAATGTCCCACGCTGGATGGATGATTGCAGTCAGTCAGTGGCATGGAAAAGCCCCCAACAAGCCTTGGCAAAGGCTGAAGTTGGGGTGAAGTAAAAGTGGAGCTGCCGGGGACAAGCGACATCCAGGAGAACTCAACCCATGGTGAGAGTCCTAGGGGACCCTCAGCAAGGCAGAGTCCACAGAAGAAGAGACAGTCCCCCCAGGAGACCCACTGGACGAGGAACCAGGAGTCACAGAGGAGCCCATACAGCACAAATGGAGAAGGGTTCCACGCTGCAGGAGAAGCATGCAGAGGGCTGTGCGTTACAGGAAGGAGTACTGGGGGCTGGGGCTACACGGGTCGTGAAGATCCCTTGGAGGAGATGCAAACAAGCCTTGGTAGCTGCAAGAGACATGGTGTATGGGGGTACGGTCCTGTGTGGGAAGGCTAGGGCTTCCCTCCACCAAAGTTGGACGGATGTTAGAGAGGACCAAGAGGACTACTCTGGACTACCACCCGTGATGCAGGATCCACTCAGCTCAGAATGGGAGGAGATCCACACAGCTGGTCGTCTTTGCAGTTGGTGGATGCAGATTGTCAGTTCCTGGAGGGTCCAGTCGAGGTTCCAGTGGCTTGAAGTCAAAGTAGAGGTTGCAGAGGAGTCCTGCTGGAATCTTGCAAGCCAAATCTGAGGACCCATCCAAGAGAGAGATCCTAAATAGCCCTAAAAGGGGGTTAGTCACCTAACCAGGTGAGCACCTATCGGGGGGGGTTTAACGTCGTCTGCCTGATCTGGCCACTCAGATTCTCCCAGAGGTCCCTGCTAACCTTAGATTCAAGATGGCAGAACCCAGGCACCCCTGGAGGAGCTCTGGGCGCCACCATTGGGGTGGTGATGGACAAAGGAATGGCCACTCCCCTTTCCATTTTGTGCCAGAGTAGGTAATGGAGGTCCCTGAACCGCTGTAGACTGGTTTATGCACAGAGGGTACCAAATGTGCCCTTCAAAGCATACCAGTGGCTTGGGGAGGCTACCCCTCTCAGGCCATGTAACACCAATTTCTAAAAGGTGAGGGTGTTACCCCACCTTTCCCATAGAAAATCCTTTGTTCTGCCTTCCTGGGCTTGTGCTGTTCAAGCAGCAGGAGTGCAGAAACCTGTCTGAGGGGTGGCAGCAACTTGGGCTTCACGTAAAACCACAGAAGGCTGGTAGGAGAAATGTTGGGGGTACTCTAAAAAGCCCCCAGAGTGCATGTAATCATACTTCCAATACTGGCAATAGCATTGAGGTATGATTCCAACATGTTTGATACCAAACATGCTAAGGTTTGGAGTTACCATTATGTAGCTGGACATAAGTAGTGACATATGTCCAGTACACGCATAAAATGGCGTCCAAGCACACATGTAGTCCAGGAAAATGGAACTGGAGTTTGTAGGGGAATCTTGGCTAGTGCAGGGGTCCCCTTACACACATGTACTTGCACCCTGCCCTCTGGACTAGGAGGGCCTGCCATAGGGGTGTCTTACAGTGACCTGGTGCAGTGACCTGTAGTGAAAACGGGTGCATGCACCCGTTTCATGCCAGCTGCAATCGCAAGCCTGCTGTGCCCTTTGCATGGGCTCCCCATGGGTGGCATAATACATTCTGCAGCCCCTGGGGATTCTTTGGTACCCCAATGCCTTGGGTACCATATACTAGGGACTTACATGGGGGCACCAGTATGCTAAATGTGGGGTGCAAGTAACAAAGTTACCAAGTTAGAAGGGAGAGCCCATAATACCTGGAGTCCTGGTTTGCAAGATCCCTATGAACACAATCAATCAGGGAATTTGTAAAGCACACTACTCACCCGTGAGGGTCTCAAGGCACTGAGGGGGGCTGCTAATGCTCGAACCGCCATGTCTTGAGATGTCTCCTAAAGGTAAGGAGGTCCTTGGTCTGATGCAGGTGGGTGGGAGGGGTGTTCCACGTCTTGCCGGCGAGGTGTGAGAATAATCTGCCACCGGTGGTTGTTCTGCGGATGCTTGGGACGGTGGCGAGGGCAAGGTCGGCGGAGCAAATCTGTCGGGTCAGGGTGTAGAAGGAGAGGTATTCTGGTCCGGTGTTGTGCAGTGCCTTATGAGCATGGGTGAGGAGTTTAAAGGTGATTCTCTTGTTGATGGGGAGCCAATGTAGGTCTCTCCGGTAGGCTGTGATGTGGCAGTGGTGGGGGATGTCCAGGATAAGGCATGCAATGTTGAGGTTGTGAGATCAGGCGATGTTCGCGAGCGAAGCCATGTACACGTTGAAGAGGGTTGGGCTGAGGGACGAACCCTGGGGTACGCTGCAGATGATTTTGGTGGCTTCAGAGTGAAATGGAAGGAGGCGGACTCTATGAGTTCTGCCGGTGAGAAATGAGGTGATCCAGTCCAGGGCTCTGTCGTCGATACCTGAGGCTGAGGCTGAGGCATGTGCATAGGTTATGGTGGCAGATGGTGTCGAACGCAGCTGAGAGGTCCAGGAGGTTGAGACCACGGTTTCACCATTGTCCAGTATGGTTCTGAAGTTGTCAGTGGAGGCGATTAGGGCAGTTTCGGTGCTGTGGTTGCGGTGGAATCCGGTTTGGGATGGGTCCAGCATGTTGTTCTCCTCGAGGAAACGGGTCAGTTTGTTGACAATTTTCTCTATGACTTTTTCTTGGAAGGGGAGCAGTGGGATGGGCCAGAAGTTCTTGAGGTCCTTTGGGTCCGTCTTGGGTTTCTCGAGGAGGGCGTTGATTTCGGTATGTTTCCAGCTCTCAAGGAAGGTGGCGGACTCAAAGGAACTGTTGATGATCTTCCAGAGTTAGGGTGCGATGACGGAGCTTGTTTTGTTAAAGATGTGGTGAGGGCAGGGGTTGGATGGTGAGCCGGAGTGGATGGTGTTCATGATTTTGATGGTGTCGTTGTTGTTGACGTGGGTCCAGGTGAGCAGGAGGGTGAGTCTGTGGTGTCGGTGGTTGACGGGGGGTCAGAGTACTGAAGCTGTCATGGATGTCTGCGATCTTGCGGTAGAAGAAGGTGGCTATGGAGTCGCAGAGGTCTTGTGATGGCGGGATGTCTTTGGCATTGGAGCCGGGGTTGGAGAGCTCCTTCACGATGTTGAAGAGCTCCTTGTGGCTGTGTGCATTGTTGTCAATGCGTTCTTTGAAGGCAGTTCTTTTGGTGGCTCGGATGAGTTGGTGGTGTCTGCGGATGGTGTTCTTGAAGGCCGTTTGGTTGTCCAGTGTCTGATCTGGACGCCACTTCATTTTGAGTCTTCAGCATGTTTGCTTAGATTCTTGGAGGTCGGCGGTGAACCAGAAGGCCTTTCTGTCGGTGCATCTGTTGGAAGGATTTTTGATTGGGTGAGAGTGTTGGCACAGTCATCAATCCATTGCCTGAGGTTGTGGGGTGCTGTGTCAGTGTCGGTGGTGTTGATGGGTGAGTTCCGGAAGAGGGTAGTGATGAGTTGGTCTTCGGTGACCTTGTTCCATCTGCGGTGGGGAATTCGATGCGGGTGATGGTGTGTTGTGGGTTTCTCAAAGGAGAAGTGGATGGAGCGGTGGTCGGTCCAGTGGAATCAAACACACTGACAACAGGCAGAAAATGGGGGTAACCAAGCCAAGAAAGAAGGCACTTTCCCACAACACCCCCGTCAACCAACAACCCATTGTCATTCACAGTGTTATTGTTTTACCTTCACAATTACTTTAGTGTTGTGTTAGACCTTACAGCCTTAGGGTGGTCCTCCCCCAACTTTTTGCCTGCCTCCCTCCACTTTTTGGACACTGTTTGTCTACATATAAGTCACCCCTAAGGTAGGCCCTAGGTAACCCATGGGGCAGGGTGCTATGTAACTAAAAGGCAGGACATGTACTTATGTGCTTTACATGTCCTGGTAGTGAAAAACTCACACATTTGTTTTCCACTTCTGTGAGGCTTACTCCTCTCATAGACTAGCATTAGAGCTGCCCTAATATACTAGTGAGTGGTAGATTCTGATCCGGAAGGAGTAGCAATGTCATAGCTAGTGTGGCCAGAATGGTAATAGAACAATCTGCATACGGGTGGCTATCGATTTAATATTACTATTTTAGAAATGTCACTTTTAGAAAGTGGGCATTTCTCTGTACTTACTACCATCTGTGCCTTAGAGCCTGTCTTCAATCCACATCTGGTCTGTGCTGGTTGCCAACTCCCCTTGTGCATTCCACCCAGACAACCACAAGCACAGGACACTCATTCACATCTGCATTAATCTGCATACTGAATGGGTTTCCCTGGGCAGGAAGGGTAGAGGGGCTCTCACTTACATTTCAAAGGCCAGTGGCCTGCCCTCACACTAGGGGTTGATAACCCCACCCCACTTACCCCCCAGGGATCCTGGCAGACAGGACTGGGCTTAAAGGGGAACCTGTGCACTTTAAAACCACTTTTTGAAGTTTCTCCCACTTTAAAGACATTTTTGGTATAAAATGGGTCTCTAATCCCACCAAATCAAACATTTCTGGACCTACACCTGAACTCTGTCAGAGAGTCTGCCTGGCTTCCCAAAGGACTCATCTGGACTGCTTTGCTGAAGGACTGCTTTCCTACAAGTTGCCCTGATGCCTAGAGCTCCTGACTCTGCTGGAAGGACTCTGCCTTCCTCCTAAAGTGCTCTCCAAGGGCTTGGATTTAGCTTGCCTACTGTTTCTGAAGTCCCAGGGCCAACAAAGACTTCACCCCTTTAGGAAATCCTCATGCATCACAACGTCTGCAGAAATTGTTGTAACGCCTGCCTCGTGGCTGGAAAATCTCTGCACTGCCAGCTGGAAAAATGCAGCGCCAGACCTGCAACCAGAAATCAACTCCACGCCTGACTTGCGGCTGAACTTTTGGCACATCCCCTACCAGAGTAATGCAGTGCCTCCTTCTACCAGTGCATCAAAATGGGTGTCAAAATGTCCCTGCATCGCAGTACGAAATCAAGGCTGTTCTTCTGAAATTAGAGGCATCGGTGCCACCCTGGAAAATCCGACACAACACCGTATTTTTCCACGCATCTCCTCCTCTGCGGTTCCCATGCATCGTTATTTTTGAACCATCCCAGGTACTGTGTGTTACAAAGAAACAGCTATGGATTTCTAAGGATTGAGACTATTCAAACTTTTATAAGTGATATTTCAACTTGTGCTTATTGGATTTATGTTGTTTGTACCTTATTTGATTCAGATAAATATTATATATTTTTCTAAATCTGTGTGGTGTAGTTTTCTGGTGTTTTTACTGTGTTACTGTATGAGTTATTGCAAAAATACTTTACACATTACCTTCTAAGTTAAGCCTGCCTGCTCTGTGCCAAGCTACCAGAGGGAGAACACAGGATAATTTGTGTTGTGTTGTGATTTGCCATGACTAGTATTGTGGTCCCTACTTGGACAAGGATGTACACCTCTGCCAACTAGAGACCTTGTTTCAAACATTGGTGAGGAGCGGTAAAGATAGGGCTTGTCTTTGTGCAGTGCCATACATTAGCTATGTGTACACTACCTACTCTCCATTAAAGGTCAATCTGATTTGTTCTTCTTCAACAAACTTTCCCTGCTTGACATTCTTTACTTAATCCTATATCATGTCTCTGCCTGGGTCCACAAGTGGAGCTGGAGAGTTTGACCTGGCTAAGCTGAAGGGATACACACTTAACCAGCTGAAGAGTTTTTGCAAGGGGATGAAGACATCTAGCTGTGGAGCTTCTAAGAAAGAGGAATACCTAAAGGCGCTGAGGGCCTGGACAGAAAGCCACTCCCAAGAGCATGATGAGTTGGGGGAGCAAGTGAATGGCTCTCCCGAGGAGCTGCCAACAGGGGTTAATTAAACAATTTAAAAAATATTAAAGAATTTGATAGGGGGTCGCCCGTGGGCAGGTTGACCCCCTGTGGGGGCAATACTTTTTTTAGTAGTTGTAGGGTTTCCCTGGGGGCCATTTTGGGTCATTCCAACCTGTGTACCCTCATTGATTGTATGTAAAAACAAATGTATGACCAAGATAACAATTTAGGAGTGATATTTAAACAATTTAAAGAATAATACCAACTTTATTACCAATCAAAAATAAGCTAAAAATATAAATAATAACTAATCATATACAGACTGCAAATAATGTATATATATTATGCTTGTATATAAATGTCCCAAGCTAAAATCAAAACATAAGATCCCAAACGGAGAGGACAGGGAAAGATAAAATATGCATTCCCAATAATTAACCAACATTCACATCAAGTTCCTCATCCTCAATGAGGCCCCCTGGTGTCTTTGTCCCGAGAAGAATAATGTATTCTGATTCCCTAATCCTAAGGAGTCTCTCTCTGTCTCCTCCCCGTACATTTCTCTCAAAGCTATCAATCCCAAAATAAACTAAGCAATCAGCATCTCTATTATGCATTCTAGACCAATGTCTCACCACAGGATAGGAAGTGTCATAATTCTTGATGGCCCCATAATGTTCTAAGATCCTCTTTTTAACCGGGCCAACGGTGCTACCAACATACTGGAGGCCAGAAGGACATTGTAATACATAGATACAGTAATCCGAAACACATGAAATAACTTTGTGAATTGTTCTAACCTCTCCACGGGCTGTCTTAAACGTCTTAACATTTCTACTATTTTTACATGCTTTACATCTACCACATTTGTAAAAAAACCTCTGCTGATTAAACCAACCACGGTTTGTATTATCTTGTTGTCGTAGATACCTATGTACCAAAATGTCTTGCAAAGATTTAGCCTTGCGATACGTAAATTGAGGACAGGGAGACAGTGTTTTCCCAATTATAGGATTATGTTTCACCAGATGCCAATGTTTCATGACTATCCTCCTGACCATGGGACTAGCCATATTATAAGTCGTAATCATCCTCATTTCAGGAATTAAATTACATTTCTTTTCAGTCTTCACCAATAATGTTTGCCTATTGATGTTAGTAACCTCCTTACTAGCCATACGTAATATCTTATTGGAATAACCTCTCGCTTGTAATCTCCTGATCACCCTACACTCCTCCTCTTTATATAATTCCAAGGTGCTACAATTCCATCTGACTCTAAGTAATTCACAAGAAGGGATACTATTCTTTAGACTACTGGGATGGTGGCTAGTTGCATGCAAAATACTATTGCCCGCTGTATCTTTGCGGTATAACCTTGTCTGTAATTTATTATCTACTATCTCCACCAAAACATCCAAAAACTCCATCCTAGTTGGATATATGTTTTGGGTAAATCTTAAATTCAGTGTATTTTGGGAAATGTGATCCAAAGATTCCTCCAGGTCCTGACTAGGACCCTCCCAGATCAAAAAAAGGTCATAAATGTATTGTGTCCACATGGATATATACCTAGTCCATTTCTCATTTTCCTCAACCCAAACCCAAGTGGCCTCCCACCAGCCTATAAAAATACCAGCATAACTTGGGGCGAAGTAACTTCCCACTGCAGTTCCGACCAACTGTCGATACCAAGTATCCTTAAATAGAAAGAAATTATTATTCAAGCAAAAATCCAGCATCTCTAACAGCATCATGGAATGGTGATATTTACTAAGTGGTCTATCACGAAACAAATATCTACATGCTTCAATCCCCAAGTCATGCCAGATACAAGTGTATAACAAAAAATGTGGATCCCAAGGAATATCTTAAATTTTAGAGATAAAATCCAAGGTGTCCCTACAATAGGAAGGGAAGGCTAACACATATGGTAGAAGAAAAAAATCCCAATAAATGGATGTACGTTCCAACAGACTGCCATTCGCAGAAATTATGGGTCGCCAAGGAGGATGATGAGAATCCTTATGAATTTTTGGTAACATGTAAAAACATAGTGCTGTTGGTTTTTTAACCAAAAGAAACAGATATTCATCTGTGTTAAGCAATCCTCTGTCTCTCCAATCGAACAATTTACTTTGATATTGGTCAATTGATTGATTATAATTGAGCATAGTTGTAATCTCATAATCTCTTCTATTCTTGCGTTGTGTTTCTGCTTCACTGCAATACTTATTCACATCCCAAAGAACAACATTACCCCCTTTATCTGAAGGTTTAATTACAACATTACGATCATCAATTAAATTTTTAAAGCCGTTCTTTGCTCATGATTAAGATGATTAAGATTTAGCTCATTATTACTCCTCCTAATAGTATGGCACATTTGAAATAAATCTCGAATGCTAACTTCATGAAAAGTATCAATCGAATCATGAGTAGTAGATGGATTAAACCTAGATTTCAGCTTAAAATGTGTATACTCAGGTCTACCCAATTCTACATCCATGGACTCAAAAAATTCACGTTCACTCATACCAGAGATATCCATTTCTGCAAAATTTGCTAAAGCCATAAGGCCATCCTCATTACTTAATGTTAATTCTGGGGTAACAGCAATAGTAGTAGATGAAATCATATTTGAATCTGTAAGACTTCTCTTATTCTCTTGCTGTAAAAACAGTTTCCTAAGTTTCAATTTACGTACAAACAAAAATATGTCAATCCTAGTCCAACATAAATCAAAGTCAGCAGTGGGGCAAAAAGATAAACCCAATTCCAAAAGAGAACACTCAGCTGGAGTTAATTGATGTTGCGATAAATTGATAACAGTTGGGGAAACTTCCCCTGTCATTTCTTCTTTATTTGCCTCATAAATCTGCCACGTGTGCTCACGCCTTTGGCACTTCCATTTCCCCCAAAGTTTCCTTCTTCTCTTGCGCTGTTTTCTTCTCTTCTTCTTAGTAGTCGGCCCCAACAATCTGATTTTGTTGTAAAAAATGATGTATATATGTATATATATATTTGCCACCAGTTGTCTTGCAGTTGCAGCTTTCGTCTTCAAAGTAATGCACATACTTCAAATGACGCATTTCAACTGTCGCTTTTAGGCAGCAATAAAAAAAGTCAAGTAAGTATTGTGATTATGTTTCTGCTACAAAAGGATCAGACTTTTGTCTAGTGGCAGTTTTAGTGCCATAAGGAAGCGCCAAAGGTTTATATGCCTACTGCAAAGAGCAAATCTGTATTTTATGTAAATAGCTGAGTACATTAGTAAAGTCAGCCATTTCCTGCGCTATAATACAAATGAAATGTATGTGCAGAATGGGAGGCGGCTATGGAGAGAGCACTTTCGCTGGATGGTAATGAGGGAATCCGAGGAGGAGTACATGAGAGTGGGAGCACCAATAATGATTGTTGTACTGGGCGTAGGAGGTGTTAAAGACTGTGATGAATGGTATGTGACAAGGTGTTTTGTGAGTGTCTTGAAAGAACGTGCTGATTGAGGGATGAAGCGCAGGTAAGGTGGCCTCTACTGTTGCACGTATCACACACACACCAGCAATTCTGTGATTGTCTACGTAGGCTAGTGTTTTAGAGCAACAGTTTAACTAATAGCAGAGATGGCATCTTGATGGATGACTGCTGCTGACGCCGTCACTCGGGTTATAGAGGACAGCTCTGACATAGGATCAGCGACTGAGACAGTAGGCACTGAGACAACATCTGAGGGATAGGACAATGGCTCAGACTCTGGAAGTGATTTTTCATTCAGAGGAGTCCCACTGGATAACTCCTCTTCCAATAAATTGTAAGGGAGGTGATGAGGGCAGTCGTGTTGTCCCCTCTAAAGCAATAGTGGGTTAGCCCAACCCAAACAGCAGGTGAATGTTGCGGCAAGCACAGAGAGGGTGCTCTCTTGGGAGCTCCCCAATTTAGTTCAGCCCCAAATTCCACTGCCCAAATTGTATTGTGGAGACATCAAAATTATCTATGACAAAACAAACTGTTTTTTAAGGCAGGTACCTGTGTTTTTGGTCCTGGGTTCTGTGGCCATATAGGGAAATATACTAAACCCAAACATTTCTGAAAACTAGACATCCGGAGGAGTACACAGAGGTGTGACTTGTGCGGTTTTCCCAAAGTTTTCTTACACAGAATACCCTGCAAAGCTGAAATGATGAATAAAAACTCATTTTCTCTTGCATTCATTTCTGTCACACAAACTACAGAAATATGCTGGGATCCACAAAATTCCTACCACCCAGTGATTCCTCACCTGTCCTGATAAAAACACTACCCCACTTGAGTGCCTATACCTTGTGCCTGCGTCAGGAATGGATCACCCCAGGGTCAACAGTTGCTTCATGTAAGGAGCAATATTGACTGTTGTGTGATCTATTCCTGTTGCGGGCACTAGGCCTACCACACAAGTGAAGTACCATTTTTATCGGGAGACTTGGGGTAATGCTGGGTGAAAAGAAATTTGCGGCTCCTCTCAGATTCCAGAACTTTCTGTCACCGAAATGTGAGGAAAAGGTGTTTTTTTGGTCACATTTTGAAGTTTGCAAAGGATTCTGGGTAACAGAACCTGGTGAGAGCCACACAAGGCAGCCCATCCTGGATTCCCCTAGCTGTCTAGTTTTTAAAAATGTGCAGATTTGGTAGGTTTCCTGTTAGACTTTTCAGCCTCGGCGTGGTCTCCTTCAACTTTTTATCCTCTGTTCCCCAGGTTGTTGATGTGTGCTGTACTGTTTTTGTTACTCTGGGCACTTTACCACTGCTAACCAGTGCTAAAGTGCAAGTGCTCCTGTTTAAAATGTGTACGTAATTGGTTCTCCATGATTGGCATATTTGTTTTACTGTTAAGTCCCTAGTAAAGTGCAAATGTTACTAGTGGGCCTGCAGCACTGATTGTGCCACCCACATAAGTAACCCTGCAATCATGTCTCAGACCTGCCACTGCAGTGTCTGTGTGTGTATTTTTACACTATAAATTCGACTTGGCAAGTGTACCCACTTGCCAGGCCTAAACCTTCCCTTTTCTTACATGTAAGGCACCCCTAAGGTAGGCCCTAGGTAGCCCCAAGGGCAGGGTGCAGTGTATGGATAAGGTAGGACATATAGTAATGTGGTTTATATGTCCTGACAGTGAAATACTGCCAACTTCGTTTTTCACTGTTGCAAGGCCTGTCTCTCTCATAGGATAACATGGGGGCTACCTTTAAATATGATTAAAGTGTAGATTCCCCTAGAGAGTAGATGGACATGTGGGGGTTGGGGTCCCTGAACTCACAATTTAAAAATACATCTTTTAGTAAAGTTGATTTTGAGATTGTGCGTTTGAAAATGCCACTTTTAGAAAGTGAGCATTTTCTTGCTTAAACCATTCTGTGACTCTGCCTTGTTTGTGGATTCCCTGTCTGGGTCGGTTTGATAGTTGGGTTGTTTTTCACCTCGCACTAGACAGTGACACAAAGGGAGCTGGGGTGTAACCTGTATTTCCTGATTAGCCATCTCTGCTAGGAGGGAGGGGTGGAGTGGTCACTCTCATCTGAAAGGACTGTGCCTGCCTCTGATAATGCAGACTCCAACCCCCTGGTGTGTGTCTGAGGCCTTGCCTGGGCAAGGCAGGATTTCACAAGTAGGTGTGAGTCCCCTTTGAAGAAAGGTGACTTCAAAGACTAAAATGGGTATAAGAAGGGCACCCAAATCTACAGACTTTAGAAATACTTCTGGAACCAAGAGGAACCTCTGCCTGGAGAAGAGCTGATAGCTGAGGAAGAAGTGCTGCCCTGCCTGTGACTGTGGTTTGTGGAGCTTTCCTGCAGTGCTGCTTCTGCCAGAGTAAGAGGGCAAAGACTGGACTTTGTGTGCCTTCCATCTTGTGAAGAAATCTCCAAGGGCTTGATTTAGAACTTGCCTCCTGTTGTTTGAAGTCTCAGGGACAGCAAAGACTTCTCTCTGCCAGCACCTGGAGTCTCTGGAGAGACTCCTGCTCTGACAAGTGGTGCCCTATCCAGTCCCTGGGCCCTTGAAAGGAAAGCTGGTGGAAATCCAAGAAAATCGACTTCGGACGACTCCGGACCGACGCCGCGGCTGAATCCGGTAACGCCGCCTGCACCTGACGCCGTGACCTTCACTGGAACGCGATGCTCTTCGCAGGCCCGACGCCGCTGAAGCCCGCTGAAGTCTGCCGTTCCGTGGAAGTCGCTGCACCCCGTCGTAACCGACACCGATCGAAGCGCGTGGATTCAACGTTTCACACAGACGCCGCAATCCCCGACTTCGCGCATCGGCTTGTTTTCACTCTTCACCAAAGGTACTGTACTTGGGGTTCTACACGACTCCGTGTCCGGCGCCGCTGGTGTCGGCTTGTTGGGAACGACTCCATCACGACGCCGTGTTAATATCTCATCGAAGCATTTTTGTTTCTAAGTGCTATTTTTGAGTTTAATCTCTAAAAATTCATAACTTGACTTGTGTATGCCAGATTTTTGTCGTTTTGATCTTGTTTTGTTTAGATAAATATTTCAAATTTTTCGAAACCAGTGTTGTGTCATTTTGTAGTGTTTTCATTAAGTTACTGTGTGTGTTGGTACAAATACTTTACACCTAGCACTATGAAGTTAAGCCTACTGCTCTGCCAAGCTACCAAGGGGGTAAGCAGGGGTTAGCTGAGGGTGATTCTCTTTTACCCTGACTAGAGTGAGGGTCCTTACTTGAACAGGGGGTAACCTGACTGTCAACCAAAGACCCCATTTCTAACAAGCAGCTATGCAAAAAAGCCACTTACCTAGTGGACGCCCAGATTCCTACAAACTCCCTAAGGGTGCTCCATGTGAACAGACTAAAGCCTCACTTTGAAAGGTCTGAAGTCAGCATGCTCCTTGTGACAGATTATGGTGTGGAGGAGGAGGATGAATCTCTCCCTGACCTCCTCTCTGCACAAGAAAGTGATGGGTCAGTGGAGGGTGTCAACCTCGCTGACTCCCTGACCCTAGCCCAGCAGGGCCACTGTTACCAGTTACTGCAGCAGTTCTCTTCTCTCTTTCTCACACCCCTGGACTCACACATTTGTGCATCCATTATATTGACACTGGAGACAGTCTCCTGTAAAGAACAACATTTACAAGTTGTCAGACAGGGTGAAGGCCAGCATCAAGAAAGAAGTTGCCAAGATGGTAGCTTTAGGGGTTATTGAAACCTCTAACAGTCATTGGTCCTGCACTGTGGTGTTGGTACCTAAGGGTGCCCAATGGTTGCCAAACCAGAACTTCAGTTCTGTGTGGACTACTGAGATCCTAACTCTGTCTCTAAAACTGATGCACACCCCATCCTCAGAGCTGATGAGCTCATTGACAGGCTAGGTGCTGCCAAAATCCTCATTACCTGTGATTTTACCTCAGAGTACTGGCAGAACACCTTGAATGAGGGGGCAAAAGAGAGGTCAGCATTCCTAACCCCTGAGGGACATTACGAATTTCGGGTAATGCCCTTCGGCTTTAAGAGTGCCCATGCTACCTTCCAACGGTTGGCCAACAACGTCCTGATTGGTAAGTATACTGTGCCGCCTAACTAGACGACATTGCCATCTACAATGCCAGCTGGGAGGAACACCATCTTCACCTTCAAGAGGTGCTACAGGCCCTGCAAAAGACATGCCTGACAATCAAGGCCAGTAGGTGCCAGTTTGGGAAGGGTTACATGGTGTACCTGGGACACCTAGAAGGTGATGGCAAGGTGCAGCCCCTCCAGGCCAAGACTGAAACCATCATGGCCTAGCAACCACCTAAAATTCAAACTGGAGTGAGGACCTTCCTAGGCCTCACTGGTTATTATCACAGATTTATTACAGGATATGGCACCACAGTGGCCCCTTTGACTGAGCTGACTTCCAAAAAGCAGCCCAGGTTGGTGATCTGGACAGAGGCTTGTCAGAAAGCCTTTGATTCTTTCAAGGAAGCCATGTGCACAGCACCTGTGATCAGGGCAGATTTTTACTCCAAGGAATTCATAGTGCAGACAGATGCTTCAGAGCATGGCATAGGGAAAGTCTTAGCACAGCAGAATGAGGAGGGCCTAGACCAACCGGTAGCCTTCATTAGTAGGAAGTTACTTCCACGGGAACAGAGGCGGATGCCATTGAAAGAGAAGCATTTGCTCTGGTCTGGGCACTGAAGAAGCTGAGGCCTTACCTGTTTGGGACTCACTTCCAGGTTCAGACAGACCACAGGCTCATGAGGGATGAAAATCCTAAGCTCTTGAGGTGGTCCATCTCTGTTAGAAATGGGGTTGGCACGATCATCAGCCGCTTTACAATCCCTATTAAATACCAACTTCCCCAAGCACTTTGGAGAATTGGTATCCAGCATTTCTAACGCCTTGAGCACAGTCAGGATTGTCCATTTCTTTAAGGCTGCTGGGTCTGGATTAATGTCCATCTTCCAGACTGTCTTCAGAGTCATCCCGTTGGCCATCCATTCACTCTTTTCAAGTGTTTTTGGTGGCTTTCCAATTATTTTGACTTTGAATGAATACTGCTACTATTTTTTCTGATTCGCAGTGGTTGTGTCTTTTCAGCTACACAAAGCAATGGAACCACTGCCACCAGCTCAACTGTGCCGTGGTTGCATGGTTCAGATCTTCAATGCTTCCTTGCTGGTGGAATTGGAGTGTGATTGGTCATTGTCATCCCGATCACTCCTATGGTGCGTGCAACCAGTCTTTCGCTGCATATGGTGCCTCTTTAAACATTTGCCAACAGTGTGCCTTGCTGTTACACCGGTGCCTCCTGTGGACCAAGAACTGCTGATGTCCCCGATGAAGGTTCACTCACAGTCGTGTCCCTTGAGACTAAGGCTGATTCGTGAGGTCTCCTATGAGCCTTCTTTGTTCACCGAGTTGGCTTGTTACACCATGGAGGATAACTTTACGCCAGGTGGACCTGCACAAGAGACTTCTACGCCATACTGCTCCGTGGACCCATCTGCCTATCCCGTGATCGATCAAACATCTGATGGTGTTGCCTCTTTCTTGGGGTCCTTTCCATTTAGTGACTCCAGAGATGCTGTTCAAGATCATGACTACTGTAAATAATTTGATGATTGGCTTCGACTAAAATCAAAGTATACATTTATTGTTCTTACTTTGGCCTGCCTTGCTTGTTATGGTAGACATTATGGCCCTCATTACAATCTTGGCAGTAAATCCTGCTTACCACCGTGCAGTAGACCGCCAACATACCGCTGCAGCCGTGGAATTCTGCTACTGGTATTAAGACCCACAGCCCGGAATCCGCCACAATACAGACACCCACACAAGTCTGCCTCACCAAAGGTCAGTGATAAAACTGGCGAAAACAAAACTGACACCGTCACGCCAACAAGAATACGCCCACACTATCACGACCCACAAATCAATGCGGCAGTCTTTCAACCGCGGTAAACCATTGGCGGCACACACTGCCGCGATCAAAATACACACACATAGACAAAACACAACCACATTGGACAATTCGAAATACACACACCTGATACACATACACACACCACACCCACACACCCAATCCAATATAAAACACACACCCACATCACCCACAAACCCTTACTACCAGAAATTTGAAAGCAGGCCAGAGAGAGACACTACCTAAAACAACACCAGCATCCACAGACACACAACACCATCACTTACACAACATCCACGCACCTCAAACAACACACACCAACACATCCCCTCACACATCACAACAGACACCACCTCACACATCACCCACACCACATCATGGCACCTCAACGACAACCCCAGGTTCTCTGAGGAGGAGCTCAGGGCCATGGTGGAGGAAATCGTCTGGGTAGAGCCACAGCTATTCGGATCACAGGTGCAGCAGACATCCATTGCAAGGAAGATGGAGCTATGGCACAGAATCGTCGACAGGGTCAACGCAGTGGGACAGCATCCAAGATCATGGGATGACATCAGGAAGGTGCGTTAAGTGGTCTCCAGACACCAGATTGCTGTACAGAGGACTGGCGGTGGACCCCCACCTCCTCCCCCACAACTAACAACATGGGAGGAGCAAGTCTTGGCAATACTGCATCCTGAGGGCCTCGCAGGAGTAGCAGGAAGACTGGACTCTGGTAAGGCAAATCTTTACTACCTTAGCCATCACATACTCCCACCCTTACCCTCACACCCATCACCCCAACAACCCACAGATGCCCCACCAACACAACCCACACATCCCAAAACCAAGCCCTGCATGTAACACCAATGCATGGACACCCATCACCCAAGAATGTCCACTACAGAGACTCACCCATGCCCCAAAATCACCAATCACACAAGGACCAAGCCAATAATGCAAGCACTGGAGTAGAGGGTCACTCACCCATTGCACACGATGGCACACACAGATACAATAATTCTGCATTTACACCCCAACAGGACCCCTACCCAACGTCACCGGACAGGAGGTGCCAGACATATCCAGTCCCCCCACAGAAGAGGCCCACAGTGATGACAGCAGCTCTGCACGCCTGGATCAAGATGACCAGCTCGGCCCATCTGGGACCTCGGGACAGTCGGTTCCCTTGACACTGTCCCAAGCCACCACAGAGCCTCCCCCCTCAGGAAACACCACCACAGCACCCTCACAGCGGGCCCATCCCTCTGTCCCCAGGACACGTCACTCAGCAGTGTGCCCACCACTACAGGGAACCCAGGCAACCCCACTAACACAGGACGATCAGAGGCCTGGGGGCAGTGGCAGTGGGCACACGGTTCAAGGGGCAGAGGGACAGGATAATAGGGAAGCTGGGAGGACTGATGTGCGACAGGGGGAGGACAGGCTTCATTCCCAGGAGACGATGGCAACGGTACTGGCCAAGTTTCAGGAGACCCAGCGGCTGCAGGAAGAACACTACCTGGGGATCAGGGAGGACTTGAAGTCCATTAACACCACCCTGGTCACCATTGCAGGGATGCTGGCAGACCTTCTCAACACCAGGAGGGACACAGTGGCACAACAAGGGGCCCCTGACACTAGCCTAGATGATGAACAGATCTCCACCTCCGCCGGCGCTAGTGGACAGGAGGCACCGCCACAGGAACAACAGGACACCAGCACCCCACCCCCTGCAAATGGAGAACCACCCCGCAGACGGTCTCTGAGATTCAGGAACAAGACAGAGAACATTGCCAAGACCCCCGCCAGGAAATGAGACCCCCCTGAATGTCACCCTTCTGTCCTACTATGCCACCCTGTCCATCCTTAAACTGCAATTGCTCCACTTCCCATGCCACTTTGGACAATGCACCTGTGAAACAAATAGACTGGACTCTGCCATGGACATTCCTCCACCATCCCCCCAGCCCATTTTACAACCCCCTCCACTAATTAGCACAGGAATAAACACACTTCAATCACAAAACAACCTGGAGTCAGTCTGAGCTTTCACAAATGTGCAATTGCAATAACTATGGAATATAGCAATGTCAATTTACTTGTTCACATACCAATGTAACACAGCTGTAGGCCAGCAGTAAACATAGCAGAGGGCACAAAGTGGGACCCAGATCTGTGAAATGGAAAGCCAAAGTGACAAGTCAGGGTCCATACACTAAATGAAAATGACAGACTTATGCTAGCTCAAACAATGGTATGGGAGGTGGGAAGCAGTGACATCGTCTTACCTGTGTCTCACTGGAAGTATTGCATGATGATGTTGTTTCGGTTGTCGATATCCTCTTCTTCTGCCTCCTCTTCTTCACTGTCCACAGGCTCCACAGCTGCCACAAGACCACCATCTGACCCATCCTCCTGCAGAAAAGGCACCTGGGGTCTCAAAGCCGGGTTGTGCAGCATACAGCAGGCCACGATTATCTGGCACACCTTCTTCTGTGAGTAGTATAGTGAGCCACCTGTCAGATGGAGGCACTGGAATTTGCCCTTCAGGAGGACGAAGGTGTGTTCAATCACCCTCCTAGTTCGCCCATGTGCCTCATTGTAGCGTTCCTCTGCCCTTGTCCTGGGATTAATCACTGGGGTCAGTAGCCATGACAGGTTGGGGTAACCAGAGTCACCTGCAAATGTCGAGGGACAACTGTTAGACACACACTAACCCTTAGGGACAGCCTCATACCCAGGCACCTATGTCAACTGTACTGGGACCTTGGCCTCACCTAATAGCCACACACTGTGCCTCTGGAGTTGCCCCATCACATAAGGGATGCTGCTATTCCTCAAAATGTAAGCGTCATGCACAGAGGCAGGATACTTGGCATTCACATGGGAGATGTACTGGTCTGCCAAACACACCATCTGCACATTCATCAAATGGTAGCTCTTCCGGTTTCTGTTCACCTGTTCATTCCTGAGGGGGGGTACAAATGCCACATGTGTACCATCAATGGCACCAATGATGTTGGGGATATGTCCCAGGGCATAGAAGTCACCTTTCACTGTGGGCAAATCCTCCACCTGAGGGAACATGATGTAGCTGCGCATGTGTTTCAGCAGGGCAAACAACACTCTGGACAACATGTTAGAGAACATTGGCTGGGACATCCCTGATGCCATGGCCACTGTTGTTTGAAAAGACCCACTGGCCAGGAAATGGAGTACAGACAGGACTTGCACTAGAGAGGGTATTCCTGTGGGATGGCAGATAGATAAAATCAGGTCTGGATCCAACTGGGCACAAAGTTCCTGGATTGTTGCACGATCAAGTCTGTTTGTGACTAGGATTTGTGTTTCTTCCATTGTCGACAGGTCCAGCAGGGGTCTGTACACCAGAAGATGCCACCATCTCATCACCTGCCCCAGCGGACGTGCCCTATGGAGGAGAACTGCAAGCAGAGAGTCATCCAACACTGAGGTATCACAGTGTGTTATTTGCAGAAACTTTATTAATCGGCAATGTGCCTGTATCTGTCTATATTCCCGGCCTAGTTAGGTGTGATGCAGTTAACATCCATCCCATGTGGCCTCCTGAAATGGCAGCTTCCTGACCTGTAAGGTGTGACAAGGAGATATGAGGTAACTGGGCTGGCGTTGTACATCGTCGCGGTGGGCGTTCGAAGACCGCAGCGCAATTCTGCATTGGTTAACATTGGGCCCTATGGGTCCCAGGAGCCAATGACGATGTATGCCGGCAGTGACAGTACACACCGCCGCGGACGTGACCGCCATTTTCTGTCTGTTCACTCACTTGATACCTGACCTTAAACAGGAGAGGACCTACACTGCAAGTGCGGCTGTGACCTGTGTCTGGAAGCGGCGATGGCTCATGTGTCTGGGGAAAGGGCCCCTGCCTTCACTTCGGAGGAGTTGGAGAAACTAGTGGATGGGGTCCTCCCCTAGTACATGCAACTGTACGGTCCTCCAAACAGGTGAGTACACTGTGAGCATGCTGCATGGGCAATGCCTGTTTTGAGTGGTGTGGATGCAAGATACATGGGGGGGCTGAGGCCTGCATGTGCAGGTGGGGAGTGTATGTGCGTCAGGGCATGGGTGGGAACTGGAGGGCAATAAGTATGACGGTCCGGACGGGTAAGTAATTTTCTTTCCCCCTGTACCATTCCTCTAGGTCAGTGCCCACCAGAAGAAGGGTATTTGGCGTGCCATCGCCAAGGACGTCCGACCCTGGGGGTCCACCACAGACAGAGCACCCACTGCCGTAAAAGATGGGAGGACCTGCACCGCTAGAGCAAGAAGTTGGTGGAGGCCCAGCTGGGAATGGCCTCCCAACGTGGGAGGGGTGCCCGTCACACCATGGCCCCCCCGATGTTCCGGATCCTGGCGGTGGCCTATCCGGAGTTGGATGGGTGCTTGAGGACATCACAGCAGCCACAAGGGGGTGAGTACACTCTCATTCAGCAGACTCATTGCGCATTACGAGGTGTCTGGGTGGGGGAGGTGGGCAGTGGGTTCCAATAGGCCAGGGCAAACTTGGTAGGAAAGGTCCCTTGTCAGGCAGGCCATGTGGCACCCCAAACCCACCAGTGGTAAGAGCCATCTTCACCTAGTCAGGCTCCTGTGACTTCCAGGTGTGCAGCAACTGGTCTTAGGCCTCGTACCCCATGGTCAGCTGACATTTCTAGGAAGTGTCAGTTCATGGCGTAGTGCACAAGGCTGCTCCCTGTGTGTTGTGTCCACCAACGGTAGTGGTGTTGCATGTCTTTCCCCCCTCTTTTTGTGGTCTCCCTGTTCTTGTGTGCAATAGCATCATCAGGCGGAGGAGCATTGGCACCGGTGCAGGAGGGAGCTGCAACCCACTTGGCCCTGGAGGGCGAAACAACGGAGGCTGAAGCCACCAGTGGGACGGAGGGTCAGAGGAGCTCCACGGCCAGGACAGGAGCAGACAGCAGTGACAGCGACTCCTCCTCTGATGGGAGCTCCCTTGCCGTGGCGGGCACCTCTGTGCCCACTGCATCAACAGGTACAGCCGCCACCCCCCCTACCAGCACTGCCCTCCCAGCAGCCCCTGAGCGTGTGTCCCGTGCCCACTCACCCAGGAGGGTGGGCATCTCCTTTGCCCCAGGCACCTCAGGCCCTGCCCCAGTCAGCCCTGCTGCCCTCAGTGAGGAGGCTACTGACCTCCTGAGATCCCTCACTGTTGGGCAATCTACCATTGTGAATGCCATCCAGGGTGTAGAGAGGCATTTGCAACAAACAAATGCATACCTGGAGGGCATTCATTCAGGGCAGGCAGCCCAACAGAGAGCATTTCAGGCTCTGGCCTCAGAACTGATGGCAGCCGTTGGCCCTGTGCCCAGCCTCCCCCCTCCAACTTCCACTACGCAGACCCAATCCCCTGTACCTCAGCCTATCCCAAGCACACTATCAGACCACCATGCACACTCATCAACACAGAAGAGTGGGTCAGGCAAACAAGCACCACACAACCCACAGGCACTCACAGAAGCACCATCCCCATGCAGACACAGCAACATCCACTGCCTCCACTGTGTCCCTCTCCTCCATGTCGTCCTCCTCCCTCCCTGTCTCGTCTTCACTCACACCTGCATGCACTACATCCTCAGCCACTGCCTCCATCACCAGCACGCCCATCACCACACACCGCTTACTTGCAGTCACCACCCCACTACCATTCACACATCCCCAGTGTCCTCTCCCCGGGTGTCAGTGAGCCCTCTTCCCAAAGTACACAAACGCAGGCACACACCCACCCAACAGCCATCCACCTCACAACAGCCTCCGGCCCATGCACCTTCACCCAAATTCAGCAGACGTACATCTCCTACAACCACTACCTCTACCTCCACTCCCAAACCCCCTCCATCTTCCCGTCCCAGTGTGTCTAAAAAACTGTTCCTGGCTAACATTGACCTCTTCCCTACACCTCCCCCCGTCCTTCCCCTAGGGCCAGGCTTTCCAGGTCCTAACCCAGCACCTCAGCCACCACATCCCCAGGCACAGTGGTGCCAGAAACTGCGGGGTCATCCAGTGCGCCACCCATCAGGGCTGCCAGTGTGCCACGTAGCGAGGACAAGGACATTCCGCCAGCTGCCAAGGTGAAAAAGGTGCCCACTTCCTGGAGGAAGAAGCTGAAACTACCAGCCACCAAGGGCTCAGCAAAAACCAAAGGGGATAGTGGCAATACAACAGCGGCACCATCAAAGCTGGGGAAGGGCCAAAAGCTGAAGAGCAGGTCAGGAGAGGGCATGGTGGCACCAACTGAGGGACCAGTGTCACACTTTTTGTCCATGACCACGCCAACCTGTATGGCGGCACCACCACCTGCACCGCCCCCAGCACGTCTACGGCCTCAACAACAGTCCCCAGCATCTTCTCCAGTGGACAGCCATCTGAGGCTGCAGGAGACGTCCTGCTGTGTCCCTCAGCAGGTGCTGACCCATGCGCCACCGCCAGCACTGCCGCCACAGACACCGCCACAAGCACCGCTGCTACAGACACCCCCGCAAGAACTGCCACCGGCCCGTGGTGTCCTCGGACACAGGCACCACCGCTGACATGGCTACCATCCCCAGTGCTCAGTCATCTGAGGCTGGAGGAGAGTTCCTGGACCTTGGCAGCTTCCATGAGGCATGACTTCCATCACTGTTTGCACCTGCAGGTGGAAGACGCAGCCCCAGCAGTGTGGGGTATGTTGCTGCCTCCATGGTGTATCATGCTACCTGAACCTCGCCAATCTCGTGGCACGCACACCCAGGTGAGGGAATTGTACCGGCCACACTGCACGTGGAGCACTCTGGGCACCATGCCCCCTCCAGAACCAGTGGAGAGATATCACATCCACTACCTCAGTCCATGGCAGGATGAAGCACTCTGGGCACCAGGCCCCCTCCAGAACCAGTGGAGTATCACATCCACTACCTCAGTCCTTGGCAGGATGAGGCACTCTGGGCACCAGGCCCCCTCCAGAACCAGTGGAGTATCACATCCACTACCTCAGTCCTTGGTAGGATGAAGCACTCTGGGCACCAGGCCCCCTCCAGAACCAGTGGAGTATCACATCGACTACCTCAGTCCTTGGCTGGATGAAGCACTCTGGGTACCAGGCCTCCTCCAGAACCAGCGGAGACTGTTATCCACTTGAGAGACTGTGGCTTTGCACTCCCCAGGATGAAGCAGTGGGCAAACCACCCACTGGAGAGACTTAACAGACTGTGGCTTTGCACTCCCCAGGATAAAGCAGTGGGCAAACCACCCACTGGAGAGACATGAGAGACTGTGGCTTTGCACTCCCCAGGATAAAGCAGTGGGCAAACCACCCACTGGAGAGACTTGGGAGACTGTGCCTTTGCACTCCCCAGGATACAGCAATGGGCATGGAGCCCCCTCGTGCAGCAGTGGCGTCGTGCATTCATCAGGCTGAGGTGCCCCCCTCCCCTTCCCCCTGAGGTGCCTGTGTATTTTCGATCTGATGCCCTAGTAGTGTTCTCTCCATTTCGAGTCAGGTATCAAGTGGGGTTCGCCCATGCATTTTGGGCCCAGTGGTCCATGGACAATGATTAGTACACTATCTGGACTTGTGTAGTTGGTGTACATATTTGTATATACTGAATTTTGAGTTTTGTCTAATGGATTTTTAATGATTACAATCGTTACAATCATTTCCTTTTGTCCTTTTATGTTCTTCCAGGGGGTGGAGGTGTTGTATATGTAATATTGCTGCATGTATTTGTGTGTATGTTGTTGTGTGTGAGGGTGGGGGTGTTGAGTGTTGCGTGTGTGTGTCACTCTCTTTCCTCCCCCCTCCCCTGTGTTGTAGGTGTAGTACTTACTGAGGTCGCCGCCGCCGTTCGTACTCCTGGTAGAAGAGGAGGTAAACCAACATGGGTAACACCTGAAGTTTGGGCTCCATGGCATCCTGGTTCCTCATTGGGTGTTGAGAGGTGAGTGTATTCCCTTCTGTGTGCTGTTTCTGCCGTGCTTTTGATAGCGTTGGTGCAGCCCCGGAAAAGGTGGTGGATAGGCCTCTTGTAATACAGTGAGAGGTACTTTGGCTTCCGCCTGTCTGTTGGCGGTCTCCGCCGCGCTGTTTGTTTCTACCGCCGTGGTGGTCGGAGTGTTAAAGTGGCTGTCTATTTTGGCGGTTTCCGCCACGGTCGTAATACCATTTTTTTTCCGCCTGACTGTTTGCGGTATTACCGCCGCTTTAACACCGATCGCCAAGGTTGTAATGAGGGCCTATATCTCTTGATATGTTTTTAGCTATTGATTTTAACATGTTTTATAGAGGATTTTTGAGATAGTTTTTCTGCTTTTAGCTTTTAGTCCAGAGCATTTTTAGCATTTGGACTCATTTCACCTTCGGTGGCGTCCAGATATGGCATCATACTTGTTGCAGCAATGGGGAGGGTGTAGTGAATCCTAGTTTGTTTTAATGGGATAAAGAAGTTAGCTTAGCCTTTGTCTTGCAGACTCGTGCCCCTGTCACCAGTGATTTTTACCCTACTTAGCTTGTTCTGTTTTAGCGCATTTATTTTATTAATTATTTTAAGACGGCTGCCTTGTTTTGACTTTGTCCCATGTTTTGATTTGCATTATCAGTGCCACTGCGCTAAGGCGTCAAGATCAGGCGACAAATACAAACAAACTGTAGGTGTTCACTTTAGGTACTTTCCCTCTTCATGCTGTTGATGGAAATTTTTATACTAATTACCATCCCAAGCACGCCTTGTTATATATTGTTTGGGAACTAACCTACGTCAGGGGTCCAAGTAGTTCTGTATAAATACTCCTCACTTTATCAGACAGTCTGACCAGATGCCATCATTGCTATCGATGCGGCACGTCGGCTTGACACTGACCCAGTCTTCGTGTTCCTGCGGAGTCTGATCTAGAGACCTCGTTCCAAGGTAATGAGGGTTGGGGGCTCTTCTTATGGATATGGCATTGGCAGATTGAGGTTTAACATACATAGCTCTCTTCTAGGTTGGGGTTAGGCCTACTTGCTGGGGTATTAGGACATATCACACACTTCATGATTATTTCAAAATATTGCAAGATGGTGGGGGTCTTTGTATTAATGACTCTTGTTTTTACCAATCTGTTTCTTGCATTGTTCGTTAGCCTAATCATTGCAGCCCATGTAACATATAGCAGATTGCAGTTTTTCTAAAATAAACCATATTGAAACTTTACTGCATCTTCTTTATTGCCTGTGTGTGATTGAGACATGTTGTTAATTTGAGAAAGGGGTCATCTCCGTTTACCCAACACTTTTGAGTCCATGCGTAAAGGCTGCCACAAATCACCTTTGACTGTTTTGAGTTTTTGGTAAGGTACTGCTTGTGAGCCGGAAGGGTTGGGACAACAGTTGCTTTTTGTTGTAGGATTGGCATAGTCGCCTACAAACATAAGTGCTGTCATCCTTAAACCAGCAGTCTTTCCTAGAGCAAGAGTCCAGCTACGGCACTCTTCAGGAATCAGACCCTTAGATGAGACACTGCTACCTGCCCAGGAGACCCTCCCCCTGGACAGAACAGGCCCACCCACAATACCATTGTGTATGGAGTACTCTGATTCCTCCTCATCCTCCTTCTCCTCCTCTGTGTGCCCTTCAGCTTTCTTGGCTGTCACCCAGGCCCTCAGCGCCCTTTGAATGGGACAGGTGAAATCTTTACAGAACTGCTTCAACTGAGCCACTGTATAGCTCTCCAGTTTCCGTAGATCAAAAGCAGCTCCAACTGATGCATCTCCAGATTGGGACATGATGAAAAGTCTACAAAAGCGCAAAGTTTTAAAGACAGAAAACAAGTTCTCAGTGAAGTTTAAAAGTCAATCAAGGATTGCCACAAAATGGAAGGAGGGAAAAATAAAAAAACTAAAGAGAAAAAGCTAAATCACAAGACAAGTAGTGGTCTGCACTGAAACCCCCAAACAGTAGTGCACACCTAATCACTTTATATCCAGTACAAATACAAGTCCAATCCCAACCGCTGATCACCAATGTCATAAATGGGGTCTGTGGTTGGCAGTCAGGTTACCCACTGTCCAAGCAAGGACCCTTACTCTAGTCAGGGTAAAGGAGAATCACCCTCAGATAACCCCCACTTACCCCTTTGGTAGCTTTGCATGAGCAGGTAGGCTTAACTTCAGAGTCTAGGTGTAAATTATTTGTGCCAACACACACAGTAGCTCAGTTAAAACACTACCCAATGACACAACACTGGTTTTGAAAAATAGGAAATATTTATCTGAACAAAACTAGACAAAAACAAAAAAAATCCAACATACACAAGTCAAGATATTAATTTGAAAAGCAAAAAGAGTCTTAAATCCTTTTCTAAACAGTAAAAACACTGTTGCGTTGAAAAGTACCTGGGTAGCGTCAAAATAACACGCATGGATGAGTGTGCGTTGGAAAAGGATAGTGATGCGTCGATTTCTCACCCGCAAGCAAGACCGTGTGTCATTTCTCCTCCTCCGGTCGGGCGTGCGTGTGTCATTTTTTCTCTTTGCAGGACAGCGATACGTCGTTCCGGGCAAGCACTCAGATCCTGGCAGAAGATGTGTTGTTTTTCTGCACCCAGCAAGGTTTGCATTGAAAATCCTCCTGCATGGTATCAGCAAAACTGCGCTGTGTGGGTTGCGATATTGCCAGCCTCCGTTAGCGGTGTTGCGTGTCCTTTCTCTAGCTGCATGCGTCAATTTTACAGCCATGCTGCAAGCGGAGCATCAATTTCAGCCGCGAAACCAACGGTGCATCGTTTTTACAGCTGCGTCTTAGAGGTTGCATCGGAAATTTCCCAGTACTGCAGTCTGTGCCTAGATTTTGAATTTTGGTCTGCCAGCTTCACCTGTCAAGGTCACAGGAAATGGATAGGGCACCACTTGGCAGGGCAGGAGCCCCAGCAGAGAGGCCAGGTGCTGCCAGGGGAAGTCTTTGAGGGCCCTGAGACTTTAACAACAGGAGGCAAGCTCAGGACAAGCCCTTGGAGATTTCTTCACAAGCGGGAATGCACAACAAAGTCCAGTCTTTGTCCCCTTTTACCAGGCAGAAGCAACAACTGCAGGATAGGTCCACAAAGCACAGTCACAGGCAAGGCACCACTTCTCCTCAGCTCTTCAGCTCTTCACCAGGCAGAGGTTCCTCTTGATGTCCAGAAGGGACCTAAAGTCTTTGGTTTTGGGTGCCCTTTTTATACCCATTTTGGCCTTTGAAGCAGGCTTACTTCAAAGGAAAGTCTTGCTTGTTTGTGAAATCCTGCCTTGCCCAGGCCAGGTCCCACACACACACCAGGGGGTTGGAGACTACATTGTGTGAGGGCAGGCACAGCCCTTTCAGGTGTGAGTGACAACTCCTCCTCTTACTCTTAGCACAGATGGCTCATCAGGATGTGCAGGCTACACCCCATCTCCCTTTGTGTCACTGTCTAAAGAGAGGTGCAAACAGCCCAACTATCACACTGACCCAGACAGGGAATCCTCAAACAGGGTGAGTCACAGAATGGTTTAAGCAAGAAAATGCTCACTTTCTAAAAGTGGCATTTTCAAACTCACAATCTCAAAATCAACTTTACCAAAAGATGTATTTTTAAATTGTGAGCTCAGAGCCCCCAAACTCCACATGTGTATCTGCCCCCAAAGGGAATCTACAGTTTAATCATATTTAAAGGTAACCCCCATGTTAACCATTGAGAGGGATAGGCCTTGCAACAGTGAAAAACGAATTTAGCAGCATTTCACCATTAGAACATATAAAACACATTAGTATATGTCCTACCTTAAACATACACTGCACCCTGCCCATGGGCCTACCTAGGCCCTACCGTAGGGGTGTTTTACATGTAAGAAAATGGAAGGTTTAGGCCTGGCAAGTGGGTACATTTGCCAAGTCGAATTGGCAGTTTAAAACTGCACACACAGACACTGCAGTGGCAGGTCTCAGGCATGATTTCAGGGCTACTATTGTGGGTGGCACAACCAGTGCTGCAGGCCCACTAGTAGCATTTGATTTACAGGCCCTGGGCACCTCTAGGGCACTGTACTAGGGACTTACTAGTAAATCAAATATGCCAATCAAGGAAAGCCAATTACACACACTTTTTATATAGGAGCACTTGTACTTTAGCAATGGATATCAGTGTTGAAATGCCCAGAGTAACTAAAACAGCAAAAAGTCCAGCACACATTAATAACTTGGGAAACAGAGGCAAAAAGTTAGGGGAGGCCATGCCAAGGATGCCAAGTCTAACATCCTGGTAGTGAAAAACTCACAAACTAGTTTTCTACTACTGTGAGACCTGCTGCTCTCATAGACTACCATTAGAACTGCCCTCATTTACTTTTGAGTGGTAGATTCTGATCTGGAAGGAGTAGCCATGTCATATTTAGGCCCATATTTATACTCCCTTTGCGCTGGATTAGCGTAATTTTTGGGTGATGCTAATCCGGTGTAAACTTAACACCATATTTACACTTTGACGCTAGACCTGTCTAACGACAAAATATCCTAGTGTGCGCCATTTTCTGGATGCGTGTAACCACCTTGCGTCAATGAGATGCAAGGTAGGCGTTCTCGTCCAAAAAATGACTTAAACACCTGTTCGCCATATATATCCAACCGGGCAAAAATGGGGCACGGCTGGTAGGCGGAGCTGGAAAATGACGCAAATTCTGATTTGCGCCAAATTTGAACGCCTGGATCACTGCAGGCGTTAAAATGGGGCAAACACACCACTACTTAAGGAAAACTCACACAAGCAACATCGTTGCTCAAAAAGGAAGACATGGAGGTGCTACTCATGCAGCATGCTCGAAGACGCAGAGCACAGGCTCACAGCAGCAGCTGACACCACACCAACATGGACCCCAAAGGCAACGCAGAAGGCAGGAGAGGATATTCAGGACCAGGACAACCCTTCAGGGCCTCAGGGAACATAACATCATGCAGAGGGACAGACTAAACTGGCAAGCCATACAGCAGCTGCTGCGTCACATTGAGCCTCAGTTGGCAGCCAGCTTGCAGACACCCCACATCATTCCACCGGAGACCAAGCTGCTAGCTGTCCTGCACATGTTGGCAAGTGGCTATTTTCAAACCACTGGGGCGCTGTTTGCTGGGACCTCACAGCCCTCATTCTCTGCCTTCCTTCCCAAAGTACTTGATGCCATAATTTCCCACAGACCCTGCCACATCAGTTTCCCCAACACACAGCAGAAGCAGCAGGAGACCAAACAGAGGTTTTATCAAATTAATGGCTTGCCGCACGTGCTTGGTGCCATGGACTGCACACATATGCCACCTGCTGCAAATGAGCACCTATACCGAAACAGGAAGCACACACACTCCATCAATGTACAGGGCATTGTGGATCACCGGCGATTGTTCACCAACATCATGGCAATGTATCCTGGGAGTGTACATGAATCATTCATCTTCTGCCACAGCACCATCAATCAGCACTTCCAGGATGGACGATATGGCAATGGCCTACTTGTTGGAAAATACAGAAACCTAGTGATTTACACACAGCACAGCAACCCTGTAGGGCACCCAACACATACACCACTACATTGATACGTGGCCAGGAAGACACTGAGGTGTGACACTGGTAGTCATGTTTGATATCCTGACCCAATGGGATACACACCTATGGACAAATGACGGATGCAATAACAATAGATGCCACTCTAGAGGCACACAGGACCAATTTAAAACCCACAGTGACAATGACATGGCCTTAACTGGCAGAACAAGTTGGTAGATGAACCTTTCAATATCACATGAGGATACAGTCAATCCCACACCCTTCCAAGCAATATGTCCTGTATAACGAGTGTGTAATGTGTGTTGCTGCAGGTCAAACACCATGAGACACATAGCATGATGACGCTGACTCTAATGAAGGTGACATGGAATTATTGAGGCAGTACCAACATCTCACATCATTCCTGGGGTGAAATTGCCAGCTAGCAATAAGGAAGTGGACTGTGCTATGAAAACATGTGGATGTGACACCAATGCAAAGTGCACACTGCTAAACATACAGATTGAGACAATTCCCCATATACATAACAGATGTACAGGGAGATGGACCTTCCCACACTAAAACCTTCACCCCCACAACCAAGTTAGCCAGCTTATCTAGAGCAAGTGCAGTAGTGTAGGTGCACAAGAGCCAACTGGGTGAGGGAACAAAAATAGGTTTGCAAAGAACTTGTCACTCATGGTAGAATTGTGCATTGTCAATACTGAACACTTCAGTGCTACCAACGTATGGGGATGTGTTGTGCATTGTCACCTAGCCAAATCAAAGGGCCTCACTGTTGCATTTCACCTGCAATTACATATGTCGAATTGGATGGGATGTTCAGGCCATATAGTGCAAAACTGTTACCACCACAGTGGAATCTATTGTGTGTGTGGAAGTATCATGCCATCTCCAGTGAATACACACAAACACTTCTTTCTCACTACATAATGCATGGGAGATACACACTAAACTGCAAGTTTCTAAATATACCACATATATCATGTCAGTCAGCCAAACACCAGTCTTGGTCGTCAAACAACCCAATGCAGAAAGAACATCACAGACACCTAGGATCCCACACAATACCCCAAACACAGATGAGTCACAGAGGACACAACATAACAACTGCCATGCAAAGTGACAATCACGGTGCAACCAACCACAAAATACTTACCCTCATTTTCTCTTTCAGCTGATCAGGGTTACGGGATCCAGCCATGGATCATGACCCCATTTGCCAACCCAAGCACAGCAGCAGAGCGTGCCTATAATGAGGCATAAAATATGACACGCACCTCAGTTGAGCGGACTTTTGGCATCCTGAAGTCCAGATTCAGGTGCCTGGACATCACCGGAGGCAGCCTCCTATATTCCCCTGAAATGGTCTGCAAGATAATTTTGACCTGTGGCATCCTGCACAACATTTGTGTGAGGAGGAACATTCCTCTCTATGAACCGGATCAACAAATGCCTGAAGAGGAGGAGGAGGAGGATTCTGTCTGGGAAAATGAGGGTGAACATCCAAACACAGCTGCAAGATTGCATCGCAGACAACAGATCGTACAAAACTTCTTCTAACTATAGTCACCATCACCACTTTGTTATCATATGTAATTAAACACCTCACTTCATCACTCAATCATGCTCTGGGTAATTATTTATGCATCACATGATCTCTAGGAATCATAATCAGAGTTTTGCCTCATGGAGCATTGCATTTGCATACTGCAAAAGCCACATCACATTTGATGGGTATGAATGTACAGCAAATATCACACACAGTTTTAATTACATATATCCTGTCTATTTCACGTTTGAAGGGCAATATCAGAGGACCACAGCTATGAGACACATCCATGTCGCCAACATGGTCCATTGCAGCATATGACCCACAACTAAGACACAATCAATCATAAGGTAAAAAAATGCATCATACACGAGGCAGTGGATGTGCAATTGCATTGGCAACAGGAATGTATGACCAGACCTGTGTTTTTGCCTTTTTCATGTTTGTTCCTGACAGAGCCTGCTTCCTGTTAGCCAGACTGGTTCCAGTCTTTGCGTTAACCATAGATGTTCCCTGTGTTACATTTATCTCATAGTTGCTTTCCATGCCCTCTGTTTCCTCCTGGGGTATTGTGTCTAGTAGGTCTACTATGAATAGCTTAATCAGTTTACTTACCGTATTTTGTTCTGGGACATGTATTCAAATGGCCTAATCCAGCCCCCATCCCTTGTCTGCTTTTGCATGTATTCATTAGTGCTAAACAGTGACAGTGTGCTATGGCTGTATGCATGGATTTGGTACTGTGCCTCCAGCACAACAAACAAGGGTTGCTAATGTGTATGTAAGGACAAAACATGTTTGTGCTCTGACGGTCCAAACACAGATTCACTTCTGCCGCCACCTTTTGATGGGGCTTGCGTGGTGACTAGCTGTGAGATTAATCAGCACAGAGGCACTGTTGTTCCCTGTTGCATTGGGAATTTTAGAGCCCACCCTGTGTACAAATGTTGTGATGAAATCTATTTGTTTCCTATTACTGATCCATAACGTATTTGAACACACCAAAGTTGCTCTGTCGTCAGCCTTCTAAAAGTTCTGCTGTGCCATAGCTGGACTATCCCCATGTGTGCCGTTAGTTGATCTTTGGCTTTTGGTCAAATCTGGTTTTGAAGGATACTCTGTTAATTCAAGGGTTGACTCCACAGACTCATGACTAGACCTGCACGTAACTGTGACAACATGGAGGCCAATACTGACACAGGGTACACATGGTCACACACTTGAACTGGACACCTTTGTGCAATGACCCACTGGAAATATGTGAACAAATACAGCATGGTCCACTGGTACTCCACAGCCACCGCAAAAACATGGGTCATTTACTGTCAACACCAGGACAGTGCGTGCTCTACGGGCAACGTAATGCAAAATGACAAACCTTATGCAATGTAATGATCGATGCATTATGTGTTGATATTACATATTAACTTTTTGCATTGCAGGTATTTATCTTGAAATGCCATTAATGCTATTTGTAATGTATTGTTCATTTTCAAGACTTTCCTGCAGCCTGGCTAGGTGTGGCATGTGGGTGGGGCTTGGGTCTATTTAAGGAACTCAGCCCAGCTCCATGTGCTCACTATTCAGAGGTCCCGGTGCAGAGCAGCAGCATTTTCCTGGGCTCCTGTTCTAGAGGCCTACTTGGACATTTCCTGGCCCTGTCCTCATTATCTTTCTGATCCTTAAGCAGGGCGGTAAGATGGAGGTCAGGGTAGGCCCTCGACTCCGTTTTTAGAAACATCATTCCAGGTACTTGAGTCTTGATGCGCAGTCTGACAATAAGGTGCGCAATAATTTCTGGGCAATTGAATCTTGAAACTTAGATCAAACAGAGTGTGATCTTTCTAGACAAGACAAGTTTAGTCAGTTTGTCTATTCTACAGTATCATTCATGAATTCTATAGCAGTTAATTATTTGGGAACAAATGTATTCATTGACTGGTGTTATGACGTAATTGCTATTCTAAGAATTAACTTGAGAGAGTTCAATGTTCAGAGTACATGATTATAAAAAGGTCACGTTATTGAAAAGTTATTAGAGCATAGATAATTAAAACAAAGTTGATGAAGATTAATGTGAATGACCTTGCTATTGTGTTCTTAACTCTTGCTTCCACAGGTCTCCTTCCCTGCTGTTCCCAACCTAAACCCCATCCCCCACTTGCCCATTCTTTAACTCTGTGCTATGATAGCTAGTTGAGTTTGGAGCTGCCAAGAGGTGGACATATTGGGAACAGGCGCAAACCCCGAGGATCCGGTCTCGCTGACATTTACATGACTCAAACTGTGATGTACATAACAATTTTAGGATTGGGTTAGAGACTCTGGGGGTCATTCTAACCCTGGCGGTCGACGACCGCCAGGGCTAAAATGACGGGAGCACCGCCAACAGGCTGGCGGTGCTCCAATGGGCATTCTGACCGCGGCGGTACAGCCCCGGTCAGAAACGGGAAACCGGTGGTGTCCCGCCGGTTTCCCGCTGCCCTAGGGAATCCTCCACGGCGGCGCTGCTTGCAGCGCCGCCATGGGGATTCAGACCCCCTTACCGCCATCCTGTTCCTGGCGGTTTTCACCGCCAGGAACAGGATGGCGGTAACGGGTGTCGTGGGGCCCCTGGGGGCCCCTGCAGTGCATGGGCACTGCAGGGGCCCCCTAACAGGGCCCCATAATGATTTTCAGTGTCTGCATAGCAGACACTGAAAATCGTGACGGGTGCGACTGCACCCGTCGCACCCTTTCCACTCCGCCGGCTCCATTCGGAGCCGGCATCCTCGTGGGAAGGGGTTTCCCGCTGGGCGGGCGGGCGGCCTTCTGGCGGTCGCCCGCCTGCCCAGCGGGAAACTCAGAATGACCGCCGCGGTCTTTTGACCGCGGTATGGTCTTCTGCCGGTTCCCGCTTGGTGGGCGGCTCCCGCCGCCCGCCAAGTTTGGAATCAGGGCCTCTGTGTCACAAACACTGTACGTACCTAGCATGCTCAAATGCCTGACTCATGGGTAGTATACACACAAGTGACTATGAAGTGGTATCCAACATTACATTACATGTGAGGGGTAACATATCTGACATAGCCATTATCAACCTTCCTCAATCTTTCCTGTGTATAGTTAGTCATGGGAAATGTTTTGTCCCCAATGTCAAGCAAGTACACACAGCATAAGATGCAACAGATACTAAAAACCCATATCATGACTGATGTACCTCAATGAATGGCATCTGATGGTTATACCCATTTATAACACATTCATACATGCACATTACACCAAATTTTTTGCATGCCGTTCCCTCAGAGGCACAATAATAATTTGAACAGACAATTCACACACATAAACACACAAGCCAGGAGTCTATTTGTTTAGTAGCGTAGCCTTGCTGTCCTCTATTGATGCAACTCTTGCTCAAATTAGAAAATTCCTATTTTCTTTCAAAATTTTGTGTTGCTGTTGCGTCAGTTGAGAACTAATCCTGCACAACAACATGAGTATAATGGGCCGCAGTAGTATGGTCTGCCACATGTGCCCAAACACTAGACCACACACTGTAGGTCATACCATCCTATATTTGTATAGTTATAGGCTGCATGCATGTTAAAAATTATAAAATCACTCAAACACAGTTTAAGACAGACTTTTTATACACAAACGCACCACAAAAGACACATCTGTGTCGAAATATTATGCATATACGTTAAAAAATGATGCTCACACACATTATACATCAATTGGCCCCTAGCGTTAATTCCACCAACGCACCCCAGGAATGTGGTTACTTATTTAAAATGTTTTATTCCTTGAATGCATGGGAATTTTCAGGCATATGCATAAAAAAATATTGACGCAAACCCAGTAAGTGTCATAGAATTACAGGCAATACAAAAAACGGGCCGCAAGTGAGACAGGAAGTGATGTAATAGGATATCATGTTTGCAGAAATGGTACAGTGGGTGTACTTTCACTTTCACTATGCAGTCTGTGATTATTCTAGACTGCGTGGCTTAGTCTTGACTTATCTCTGTGAATATTGTGAATTTGTCTCCTGTGTGCTATTGATATTGTATTTGGGTGATTTGTAAGTGTTTGTGGTATCCTGTTTAAGTGTTTTTTGTCATTTATTGTAAATAGATTTGTCCTTGTACTGTTTGGAGTCTGTTTGTGGGTATTGTTAATTGGGGTATTGTTGCGCTGTCTGTGGGTTAGTGAAGTTTCCTTTTCCTACCTCCTTTCCCTGTTTTTCCCTCGTTAACCTTTTCTTCCCTAATTTTGTTGAGATGTTGGGAAGGCCACGTCTGGGGAAAATCGTGAGGAGGAGCTAGGGGCATTTGTGTGGCTGGTGTGCCACTTCCTCCCCCTGCTGTTGGAGGCTGGGGGCCGTGTGATGCAGGGGTATCACATGGAGGCAAGAAGGTGCGCAAAGGTGCTGTTCCTCCTGCGGCGCATATTCAACAGTCAGCCCAATGACCACCAGCTGAAGCATCACCTGGTGGCCCGAGAGCAGGACCTGCTGGACCACCTGGGTGTGGTGATTGGTGGCCCGGTTGGTGAGTAAAAAAATGACTAATGTGTACAGTACAATGCTCTGGAGTGACAGCAGCAGATTTTGTGACATGCTGCATGCAATGTTTGTGGACATGTGGAATGCAATTTGAGCAAACTGTGGCCCTGATTTATACAATTTTTGCAACGCATTACCATCATTTGGTGACTCAAAAGCCGCATAAACTTACGACAGACAATTTTATTTTGTAATTTAGTGCCACTTTTACGTCATTAGATGATGGTAATGCGGCACAAACAAAAGTATGAATCAGGGCCTGTGAGTGTACCAGGAATGGGATGTACTTCACATGGTAATACATGGAAACAATGTAGTCCCCAGTTTTGTGGAACCATGTCCGAACAGTGTTCATGGCCATACGTACCAAGCTCTTCATAACCTACGCTATTATCTTAGGCCCATATTTCTACTTTGTTTGTGCTGCATTTGCTTTATTTCTGGATGCAAAAGTATAGCACACTTGCTACAACCAGATTTATTTAGCTAATTTCCATAGATGTAGCCTAAACAAATGAAACAATTACAACAACAAAAAAATGACACATCTGGCCCTAAGTTCACTGTTTCTGTGTGTTATATCTGGACAGATAATCTTTCACATGGCCAAACCCAAATGGGCCAGGATACTACCAGATTGCAGTGGCACAAAACAGGTTAATCTTGTGGCTTTTCAGAGTAGGCGTTTAAGTTCTATCATTGAGTAGCTGGGCTCAATACAATTTTGGCTTGAGTGCAATTGCTAGTACTGAGCTAGTTCAGTTACCATCTGGGTCACTTTTGTGCCAAAAAATGTGTAAAGTGAATGGGTCATCATGGGATCCTTGCTCTTTGTGAATGCATGGTCACAAACTATTTTTGAGCATGATGTTGTGCAAGGGACAACTGACTGCTTCCATTACACTATTTTAGTGACAAAATAGGTTGTTATTTTACTTTTAGTACACACCTGCTGATATAGTGCAGCATTTCTACAAATGTTAACTTCTCAGTATGAAGGGTGTCACAGACATGGTGGTCACAATAGCTGAAATAGGTACGCAAGGCCGAGAGTAACACATTGCAGGTACAATGACTACACCTGTGCCCATGCATTCTGCCAAGGATGATTAACAAAGACACTGTCATTATACATCTTTTTGTTGTTTTGAATCAGAAAAGTGGCCAATCCATGTTTAGCGTAACATTGTCAACAAGTAACGCACAGGATCCCTGCCGTCATGTTGTCATAGGGGGGCATATATGGCTCAGGGTACACTGCCAATGTGGCATATGTAACCTAAATACAACACTGGCACACCTATTATGGATCACTGAAAGAACAATAATTCATGAACACAAATCAACCCACATGAGCCTTGATGCCCAAGCCACAATACCTGAGTCACTGGTATTGCAGTGCACCAGGAATGTGGCATTGCATGTGTCTCCCAATTACAAATGATGAAATGGAGCATCCTCTGGAATAAATTAAGCACAAAATTGAGCATTCATGTTTGGCACTACATGATTGTTAAGGCCAGTGCATGTGTGCATATGTGTGCCTATCACTCACTAGAGTGATAGTGTTGATGTATGCAGTGGTATGTCTGTTGGGGTATCTACATGCCTGATGTGCAGCTCTATTATATAAAATGTCACACACAGCAATTTGTTGTTCCATCATTTGTACAGTGAGCAGACACTGAGCACATATCACCCTTCCATGTTTTACAGGTGGACCAGCCACCTACACAATAGGTGAAGTGGCTCGATTTGCGGACCCAGACGCATCCAGTAAGTGTTGATATGTTTGTCCTGTGTTGTGTTTGCAGCTGTTGTGTGATTGACTCCTGTGTGTTGGATTCACTGCAAGATATGATGTGCTGGCACGTGATCTGATATGTGACTTGTCTGGAGGTTGACATATTGTTCCATTGAAGAGTCAGGTATTCAGCGGAGGAGAGTCATATATTGGGAGTCGAGTGCTGCGCAATAGGCATGGGTAGATGAACAAGGAGATTTGTTGCTACATGTATGCCAAAAATTTATTTGGAGGTGGCCAGTGTCATAATTTAGTCAGCAAGTCATACCCTAATTCACACAGAACAATGATGCATCAGTTTTACACACAGACTTATGCATCCCTGTTAAGTAATGAACATGTAGGACTGTATGGGTGACTGTCCCGCAGCATCTAGCTCCACAAGTTGTACTCAATTTACGTGGCACTTGAGTGAAAGGTCATAGGCGTGCATGCAGGTCAAGGCCAGATGGGTGCTTGCATCAATGTGCTTGATTTTGGAAATGTGTCAGTGAGATCTAATGATGTTGAGAATTGTCCACAAATAGAAAAATGAATGTAAATGTGATTGTCCAGTGATTGACTCAATCCTAGTTGGCAGGCCTCCTTACCTGTGGTGGACTGAATAAACCCATGTACAGCTGTCTAAAGCTTTGTGGTTGTCCTTAATGTTTGAAAGTATGTGTTGCATGCCTATCCCCCCCCCGAGGCACAGGGTTAGGGGTAGAAAATATGTGTAGCTAGGTGTGATGGTCACAGTGTAGATGACAGACATGTAATTCAAGCATTCATGTGTTCCAAACTACAATGCCCTCTTATGATTACCAACTGCATACCGTCCTGGCAGTTCCATATACAAATTTCAGGTCTTGTGTGCCTTGAATTTGATCCAAAAGATAGTGATTAGTCGGCATGGCACATGTTGAGTACTTGCAGCATTTGTTATGTGACTAATAGCAGTACAAATGTACACAGATAATTTAATTAAGTACATACCTTGTTGGGCATTGCTGTGCTGTTAGATAGTTGATGGGTAGGCTGCGTTGGCATGCCATTTCTCAGAGACATTCCATCATCTAGACTGCATGTGCTATATTTGGTGAAGTGTTAGAATAGCATCTGTACATGTATCATACAATGATGTCAATAATGTTTGCCTGTCTCTATTTTTACAGCTGCCAACATGAATGCCCGAGAGATAGGGGAATTTCAGAGGCGGGCAGTGAGGTACCACCACATACTCAATGTGGAGTCTGTGTTCCGTAATATGGCAAGGAGATGTCGTCATGAGAGCGCCACAGGGGCATGGAGGGCATTTATCCAAGGGGGGCCAGCATTGCCCACAACTGCCACCACCACAACAGCTCAGACCACAGTGGCCCCAGGGATGACAGCCACTCCAGCAGGTCCCTCGACCTTATCAGCCCAAGGCTCACAAGCAGCACCTTCCGCACCTCCCCTTCCAACCACAGCACCAGCATCAGCACCAGCTTCAACAAGTGCTCAGACAACCTCATCTGCAGTATTGGACATGACCAAGTTCAGGACACCACAACGTGACATGCAACCTATGTTGCGCCGGATGGACAGGCTGCAGCGGGGGGTGGCCCGCAATAGCAGGAGACCGCGAGGGATTAAGAAAATCCTGAGGAGAGCCAATTTGTGACTTGTTGATCCTCACCCATAATTCCATCCCCTCCCTCCTCTTTCATCGTTTTATTCTTTAGTGGGTTTAGGGGGCTTAGTGTTAGGTTAGAGTAGGCTGTTAGTTTAGTTAGGATAGGTGGGTTGGGTGTGTTACATTATTACATGTTTGTTTGAGGGTGGGTGATGATGTTGGGGTTTATGTGTATAAAAAAATTATATGTATTAAAAAAAATACAAAAAAAAATATTTGTTTGTTTAGGATAAGTTAGTATGCGTTTAGGTTAGGATATGTTGTCCTACACGTGTCCCATCATATAAGGGGGTTGTGGGTTGAGGTTTAGAGTGTTTAGTTACATGTGGTAAGTAAGTTTAGCTTAGGGTAGTTAGGGCCAGTTGTGGGTAATGTGTAGTTAGGATAGGTAAGGTTAGTTTAGGTGTTTCCCATAGTTTAAGTTTCCTTTCATACTGATATAATAAAATGTTATGTACTCCTTAACAGTATGTGTCATATGCTTGGGGATCAGGGCCTTTGCATGAGTGTACAGTGTCAATTTTGTATTTGCATTTGTGTTCCATCCTGCATCCAAATCCCATTCTTGACATGGTTATTCCCACTTCCAAATGAGCTGTCACATTGGCAGCTACAACAAAGCTACAAAGCTACTTCTCTATGCATCTGCCATCCATTGCACCCACCACTCAAGGTAACTATGGTTCCCAATGTGTTGTAAAGGTTGGTGTGATTTTAAATCTGTCATCGTTTTAGTCCTGTGTTGGAATCTTGGGCACTGTGGGACGTCTGCCTGCAGCCTGATGTTCATGTGAACCCTGATAAGCTGAGTGATGTCATAATCTTATGAAGTTCAGTATACATAAATCACACCTATGATTTCTTACATTTTACTCCCAGGTTACGTAATTGTCCATACACTTGTACACATCCATTCCTGCTGTATGGTGTGGGTGTGTGATTAAAGTTTAGAGTCAGATGTCACATACATAATGATTGTCTTGAAGGGAATGTGGGCCACATTGAGTTTCATCTTGTACAGACTTTGGACCTCACATATTCAGTTCTACACCGCATTATACTGTTTGTGATCTTTTAACTTCAGAAATAAGCCTAAAGAAGAACAGATGATGATAAAATCCAGACCCTTGTGCATAGTTATCAGCCCACATTCTTTCTACACTGTTGTATTGACATTCTGTGGCAATTGACATGTTACATGCATCACAAATCTCCTACACAGTTGATGTGTCACATTACACAGAGACAAAGTGGTTGTGTAAGTGCTATTTATTTTAAAGTGCTGCAGTGCAATATTTACATAGTCCAGGATTGTAAGTCCATTAGTGTGACGCCTTGTATTGTGATGCTACACAAGTGCAATGGTGAGGGACATGTCATTGGACATGCTGTGGTGAAGTGTCATTCAGTGCAGAGAAACATGAATTGCCAAATAGGTATTGACAGACAATTGCAGTGCATGGTGGTTAGGTAAACAGTGTGCTGGAGAACAGTGCATGTTACCAAATGTAGCAAGACTAGCATGTTAACAAGCACAGGACATAGGAAATCAGTGCACATGTGGCATGGACTGGTGCTACCGGGTAATCCTACGGGTAAAGGTGATCTGTTCCACGTCTTCATCTTCTGATGTGTGTGTCATCTCTTCTGCCCTTGGTGGTGGTGGGTTTGAAGGGGCAACACACACTTCAGTGTTTGAAGAAGTGGACTCAGAATTACTGGTAGCTGCCAACTGTGGGGCTATTAAGGGCATTACTGCAGCAAGGAGGAGCTGCTAGTTCTTGAGTATAGCAGCTACATCGCTGTGGTAGGCAGCCAGGTCAGCCCTGAGGGGGTCATGATTGCAGTCGTGCACGCAGTGAAATGTTTGGGATGCCAGGTGTTGTGGGAACTCCCTAACTGCTGTGGTAAAACCCCTTACACACTATTGAAGTCCTTGCAGTAGGGCTTGTTGCACTTGCATGGCGGCTGACTGTTCTGCAGATGACATCATGCACATGCACATCCCCTCAAGGCTGGCTGCCATATTTTGCACTCCCACCCGCACCTCCTTGGTCAGATCCCGCTTTACTCCTACTACTGTCCTCTCAAAGATGGTACTAGTGTCATCAGAGTCCTCAGTTGTGTTGGAGCTGGCAGGTCGTACTATTGGGGTGGTGGGCGGGTCCTTAGAGATGGCTGCTACATCTGTGCTCCTCCTTGCGCCTGAAGGTGGGGTCTGGAGGGTTCCAAGGACATCTTGGAGGGTTTGCTGGCTAATGGTTGTCAGCTCGTCCTCCATGTCATCAGGGAAGTCCAGGACAGGCATATCCACAGGAGAGCCATCGTCCTCTGCAATGAGATATTGTATAATTAGTGTGTCTGTGTTGTGGCAGTTGTAATGTGACATCACTGACTTTCTATTAGTGGAACATTGTAATCTGGGTTCCTTTTCATTGTTCCTGTCATTAATATTAGCATTCTCACAGGCCCATGCCCCACCTACATGTCACATGTAGTGTGGGCAGTTTGGGGAATTGTCTGTGTCACATCCTCTAGGTGTAGGTTCTGTCCAAATTGTGTGTTGCCAACTTCTTGTCCTACTCCACCCCTCACTCTACTTCCATTAGCATGGTGAGGCCTTGCAATGGCTGTGGGTGTTCTGATGCCACTTGCACCACACTTAACAATATGGGACTGACCGAATCTCTGATATTTCACATACACCTATATGTTGCTGAGACCAAGCACATACTATGTATAGCATTGACATGGCACAATACTAGTGTCAGCTATGGGACTGTGTCATGTTGATGTTTGGCAATGTGTGCTACATTGCATTGCACTGATGGGCCTGGTAGTGTCCCATTTCCTCTGTGTGGGTGTGTTTCACTAGCTAGACACATATGTCCTCCCCCTCGATGCTGTTGTCTTAGCAGTATGACAGTTGAGATGTTGCAAGGTGGCATTGCAGCTATTGTAACACAGTCACGTAGTGGACCCCGGAATGGGCAGCGTGGGTATGACATTACTGTTGTGTACTTCATATTGTAAGTAACAATACATGATGTGTATTGCGCATATAGACATGACCATTTGACAGGATTTATACTTTGTTAAGAATTACAGGGGATTAATAACGTCGTCATCCTTAAACCTCTATTTTGGGTGTGTTTGATCCATGGGCACCTAACTGCCATTTCCTACTTGACCAGCACACACAGCACAGGTGGTAGTGGCAACTGATGTCAATGGTAAATGCCACTTGCGGATATGGCCTGTGATTGGAAGTTGAGCCTTAGTTCATGTTGTGACAATACCAGCTGTCCTGTGACAGCAGCACAGTTTTATGTTCTACCCTACCCTCCTGAACTGGCTTTGCCTTTCTAACAGCCCTGGCATGGCAGAGTATTCCCATGCAAAGGTTGTTGGTGTAGTGTTGTGCTGTGCCCCTGGTTTCCCCTGCACAGCCAATGCACCTGTCCCGTGCCCCTTTGCCCTTTCCACTGCCTGATTACCATGGCTGACATGCATTGTGTAGTAGGTATGTACCTCCCCCTTCTTGCAGTTGACATTTAGGCATTTGTGTCCCCCATGCAACTTACCCTGCATCTGTGTTGTTTCCTGGTAGTCTGCGCTGTCCTGTCTTGTGAGGATCTCCTCTGGGATGACGGCTGCCACCATCTCCTCCATCTGGTCCAGGGCCTCCTACGGTGCTGGACTCCCACCCCCAGTCTGCAGTGCTGCCTTCCTGTTCCTTGCCAGTTTTTCCTTGGGCCTGCGCTTGCAGTCATGCCAGTGTTTCTTGCACTCCGTGACTGTTCTACGCACTTCTGCCACACTGTTGATCTTGTTGACAATTTGTTGCCAAGTTGCCTCTCTCCTCCCAATTGGCAATTTTGAGGTGACAAAAAGTTGCTGCTGGTGTTCCGTCACCTCTCTGACCAGTATTTCCTGCTCCTCTGCACTGAAACAACACTTCCTTTTCTTCTTCTCCTGGGTCTTGTCTGTGTCCTCCTGGCTGGTTCCTGGTTGACTGGGGTCTCCCTGGGGACTCTCCTGGCTTCTGGGAACCATTTTGGGGCTCCTTAGCACTGTTTGCTGCGTTTGCACCGCTTTTTGATGCTATTGAGGGGAAAAATGGCACGTATCTGGTTTGCAACGTCGTAAATCGGATTAGAGTCATATTTTCCGGGTTAAAGTCGTTTTGCTTGATGACTAGGCGCAATGGTTAGAGAAAAAAAAAAAGGACTCTAACCCGTGCTTTGCACCACGGTGTGTCAAAGTATAAATTTGACAGCCGGGTGGTGCAAAAAAATGGTGTTAGCCGGCATTAAAGTTTTTTACGCAAAACTGTGTTTGCGCAGTTTTGCGTCAAAAAGTATAAATATGGGCCTTAGTATGGCCACGATAGTAATAGAAAATCTTGCTTACTGATAACGTTGGATTTAATATTACTATTTTAGAAATGCCTCTGTTAGAATGTGGACATTTCTCTGCACTTACTACCATCTGTGCCTTACAGCCTGTCTCCAAACCACATCTGGTCTGTGCTGGTTGACAGGTCACCTTGTACATTCCAGCCAGACAACCACAAACACCGGACACTCAGTCACATCTGCATTCATCTGCATACTGAATGGGTTTCCCTAGGCAGAAAGGGTGGAGGTGCTCTCGCTAACATTTCAAATACCAGTGGCCGGCCCTCACACAAAGGATTGGGCTGAAAGGGGAACTTGTGCACTTCAAAACCACTCTTTGAAGTTTCCCCCACTTTAAAGGCATTTTTGGTAGAAAAGTGGGTCTCTGATCCCACTAAATCAGACACTTCTGGACCTACACCTGGCTTCTGTCAGAGAAACTGCCTGGCTGCCCAAAGGACTCATCTGGACTGCTTTGCTGAAGACTGTTTTCCTGCTTGTTGCCCTGCTGCCTGGTGCTACTGACTCTGCTGGAAGGAATCTTCCTTTCTCCTAAAGTGCTCTCCAAGGGCTTGGAATGAGCTTGCCTTCTGTTTCTGAAGTCTCAGGGCCAACAAAGTATTCATCCCTTCAGGAATCCTTGTGCATTGCAACGCCTGCAGAAATCGTCGCAGTACCTGCCTTGCAGCTGGAAAATTGGTGCACCATGAAGCGGAATGATGCAGCGCCGGACCCGCAACCAGAAATCGACTCCACGCCCACCTTGCGGCTGAAATTTTGCTGAATTGCCTACCAATCGATGCAGCGGCTGCACCTTCTACCAGCAAATCAAGGATTTTCAACTCATTGTCCTTGGGTGTCAAAATACCCCTGCATTGCAGTAAGGAACCAAGGCTGCGCTACTGAAATATGATGCATCACTTTGCAGTGTGGAAAGAAACAATGCATCCTCTGTGCCACACCTGAAAATCCAACGTAACACCTTATTTTTCCACTCATCTACTCATCTCTGGTCCCTGTGCATCATTGTTATTGACATATCCCAGATACTGTGTGTTACAAAGAAACAACCATTGATTTCAAAAAATTGAAACTCTTTTTAACCTTTTAAAAGTGATTTTTAAACCTGTGCTTATAGGATTTTTATCCCTTTGACCCTATTTTATTAAGAAAAACATTATCTATTTGTCTAAACCTGTGTGGTGTAGTGTTGTGGTGTTTTCACTGTTACTGTATGAGTTATTGCACAAATACATTGCACATTGCCGTCTAAGTTAAGCCTGCATGCTCTGTGCCAAGCTACCAGAGGGTGAGCACAGGATACTTTGGGTTGTGTTTTGACTTACCCTGACTAGGATTGTGGTCTCCCCTTGGACAAGAGTTTATACCAGACTAGAGCATAATTGGAGAAAGCTGGACACTCCTACGATATGGGAGCACAGGCCACATTCAATGCTTTATCATCTCCAGTCTCTTGCTAGTGCTTTTGTAAATTCTTTTTACAGTGTCGCTTGTTTATCTGACTGCTGGCATTTCACAGCATAATAGATTGCATTAATTTGAAACTGTACTGAATTGTTATTATCTTTTTACTACACATCCAGTACACAACCCAAAATATTCAATATTATACATGTGAATTCGTAAGTGGACAATTCTTCGGAACACATTTATTCTGGACTCAATTTTGCCAATGGTTCTTTAACAAACATTGCCCAGGACAAAAAAACAGCCTTCATAGTTTCTAATTTGCAGTGCTTGTAATATCTTTCTTTATTTCCTTCCTTTTTTCTTTCTTTCTTTGTCTGTGTTTCTTTGTTTCCTTGTTTCCTTCCTGACTACTTTAGTTCTTTCTTTCCATCTTTCCTTCCATCTGTCTTTCCCACTTTCCTTCCTACTTTTTGCCTTCTTTATTTCTTCCTTTCTTTCCTTGGTTCCTTCCTTGTTTCATTTTTTCTTTCAGTATTTCTTTAACTTTCTTTCTTTCCTTTTCTCTATTTAATTATTTTCCTTCTTTTTATCTTTCTTTCTTTCTTTGGCAGAACAATTTACTTTTTTTAGGTCTGGTAATCCAGTATGAAATGATTGCTGGTATAGGGATGTGGAGCCAAGCACTAGAGGAATGTGTGCATTTTGCAATTTTCTGAGGGAAGCCTTGCTACTAATGACAATCTGTGGATTCCTCAGTGAAACCAGTTTACCTTTTAGGAATTCACAGTGCCATAAGGGACATCAATCACAGCTCACAATGACATTGTGGTCTCTTTCTCTGCCCAACAGCCTAACAATTCAATTTCCTTTGCTGCTTCCTTGTGAAATAAGCGCCCACAGTATTACTCTTCAGAATGAGATATTCAATAGTATTGTCTGGCCACATCACCTAATGTTCTGTCTCCACAGACCTGCTGGTTTCTCTCCACAGAGTATCTTTTCTTTGGACCTCTGATTTAATCGTCTGGACTGCGTCATCTGTCAAACATCAACCTAGAGTGTTAGACATTGGGTTTCTAGTTGGCAGAGGCATGCACCCGGTTCAAGTAGGAACCACAATCCAAGTTAGGGTAAGTAAGATACACACTAAGGCCCAGCTTTATGGGCTTTGTGGCACAGGGCAGCACAGCAACTCATTTGGTTTCTCTACTGAGTGTCACAGGGAAAGAGCAGGATCTATGTGTGATCCAGAATGCAGAACACATGGAAAGAGGAAAAAACAAGGAGAAATACAAATATTTCACCTTGTCACAACTCACCTGGGGAGGCATAGGATTTTGGTGCATTCTCAGGTTTACCAGGGATGGTAAATCTGGGAATGCATCTAAAACCATGGTAGTTCCGTGGGAGCACCCACGCCTCGCCCATGGTACGCCTCTAGAGCACAGTAAAGCAACACAGAGATTTGCACTGTGTTGCCTTACTCCATATGTTTAAAGCCATTTACAGCCACACAAAATAGCTTTGCATGGCTTCATAAATACAACTTAGTGGTTTGTGCCACACATGTACCACATTGTGTGGTCAAGCATGGTGCAACCCCTAACAAATATGCCTCTAAAAGTTAACCTATGCTCACCCTCTGATAGCTTGGCACAAAGCAGTCAAGCTTAACATAATAGTTAATTTGTAAAGTATTTGTGGGAAAACAGTGAAAACACCACACAAAAAGACCCCACACCAGGTTAGAGACATAGAGCATCATTGTATGAGTAAAACAACACCACAATGTGAAAAGTTAAATAAGTAGAAGTCGAGATATGAATTTTTAAAGACTAAAATGCAATATAGTGCTTATAAGCATAAAGCACCAACTGGGGAGATCTGGTCACGCTAGACTAGGATAATTCTAAACGTTCAGGCCAACCACAATTGAGCATGGGTCGGATACAGTCCCAGGCAAGTCCTACTGAAGTTGTACCTTCTCAGGGTTAAGCCAAGAGTCCCGCTCATATGGGAGAAGACCTCTGGCTGCAGGGATAGATTCACTGGAGATGGTCTAAGGGCACAAGGAGTCGGATGGCTGCTATGGACTTGCGTACTGGAGCGTCACGGTTGTGAGCAGCAATGCTGCTGTGCGAAAAGACAAACCAGTGGCGGCTCGCACTGTTTCTCTGTGCGAGTGGTGCACTACCAGTGCAAAGCAGGCCCGTTTGTGGTTGTGAGGAGCCCAAAAGCTGGATTTCAGGAGCCACAACACCACTTTTTACATCCCAGGACTAGAGGGGTGCCTCTTGGGGGTCAGAATCTTGTTGAAGATGGGCCCAGGAGCTGACGCAGGATAGTTGGAACTCATGAGTCCCTGACAATTCAGAAAAAGGGAGGCAACCCAGCAAGCCTCTGGAATCACTTTGGTTCTGGGACGGAGAGATGCAGATCCAATCCTTCTCATTCCCAGGCGGGAGGGCAACATGCAGCAGGTCAGCTCAGCAAAGTAGTAGTCCAGCAGAATAGCAGTTTAGCAGAGAGGCTGTCCTTGTGGCAACACAGCAGTCCTGCTTTCTGGCAGAGTATCGGTATACACAGATCCAGGGGTGTATAGATGTGGTGGTATCTAAGGTCCATTACTTATACCTAGTTGTACCTTTGAAGCGTGGGAGACTTCGAAGAAAGGCATTTGAAGTGCACAAAGAACCACCCTTCCTGCCCTGGCTCAAGACCCCTACGGTGGGTTTGCAGATCTTTGCGTGTGGCAGGACACTGCTCTTTCAGGTGTAATTGTCAGCCCCTCCCTATGATTTATGCCCAGGATCGCCCCTCAGGATGTTGATGGCCATTCTGTCACATCAAGGCTCCCTTTTTGTGATGCTGTCTAGAGGGAATGCACAAGTCCAGCTGTCATCCCAGACGTGTTTTGGAGACAGGCAGCAGGCACCAAACAGCTAAAGTAAGAAAATGCCAACTTTCTAAAAGTGGAATTTTCAGAACTGCAATTTGAAATTTGACTTCACCATCAGTTGTGATTTACTATTGTGAGTTCAGAGACACCAAACCTGACAAACCTATCTCTTCCATAAGATGTAATAAATCAATCTGAATATTATCCTTTGGGAGAGATAGGCTTTGCAGTAGTGAAAAACAGATTTGGGAGTTTTTCACTAATATGGGATGTGAAACTCGAACATACCTCTCCTGACTTTTAAATACATTGCACCCTGCTCTGTGGGTCACATAGAGCCAACCTTAGGTGTGACATATGTATAGAAACTGAAGATTTAGGCCTGGCAAAAGGTTTAACATGCCAGGCCGAAATGCAGTGTAAAACTGCACAAACAGAATCTGCAATTGTCTGAATCATGGTTAAGAGGCTGCTTCAGTGGGGGGGGGTGCACTACAGTGCTGCAGGCTCACTAGTAGCATTTAATTTACAGGCCCTGGGAACTTGAAGTGCCCAGGGTTACATCTTGTAAGTAAATGGAATATGCCAATTGGGGTTAAGCCAATGTTACTCTGATTTAGGGGAAAAAGCAGAAGCACTTTAGCACTTGTTAGCAGTAGCAAAGTGCACAGAGTCCTAAGGCCAGCAAATACCAGGCCAGAAAATGGAGGGAGAAACTCAAAAAGTTGGGGAGAAGACTACGCTAAAGCTGTAAGGTCTAACATGGAGCTATTCTGTATTTCAAGGTTTTGAGAAAATGAGGGACTTATGCTCCAAAACAAACAAGCATTTGCACAGTTTTAAATCAACTCTGATATTTAAAACCCCTGCATATACGTTCTCCCTCAATTTTTGTGAATGTGACTTGTACCTTCTGAGTCTCAAATGTATTGTCTCTAGTTTCTAGTTCTACTCATCTAACTGATTCAGAATTTCAGGCTTCTTGAAAGAGCGCTCATGCAGAACAGAAGACATGCACCCCCAAATAAACTGGAAACTGCCACATCGCTTGGAATCAGATACTCTGTTATTTGGAACCTGGGCTTTATTTGTGGCTAGAAGTGATTACTCTAGTTTTAATTGTGGTTCATCCTGAGATTAGTTCTTCTCACTGGTACCCACGGGACAATAAAGGACACCGCTTCCTGCCAAACCACCCGATTTTGAATTTCTTCAATGGTAGACATCTTGGTGCGGATGACTCATCCTTCTCCACCATCTCCTCCCCTCAAAAGTGAGGTGAGTAAGTCAGGTGCTGCCAGTGCTTTAAATGGGCAGGTAGTGTGTGGCACTGAGTACCTTCACTTCTATAATTTGAAAGCAAGATTACCTGCACTTCTCAGCTCTGCTTTAAGGGAGAAGACCAGTATTTCTCAGGAGCAATCTGGAAGATGAGCACCAGAATGTATACATTTCCATTTAGTTAGCTGTCTCAACGAGGGTCGTTTGAGACTGCAAAAATGCATTTTGGTAGGTATGAATTCCAATTTGTGATTTGGTAACGTTACCGAAATGCAATTTGGAATTGCTCATTCAAACCAATTTGGTTTTAGGAAGGATGGGTCAAGAACATCCCTTCCTAATACCTAATTGCAGCAGTATGTAGGCATGTTTTGTGACTGAAATGCCATCACAAACATTTGCATTTTGCCATCTACTTCAAGTAGGTTGTAACCCAGTTGCAAATGGGAAAGGGTCCCCCAGGGACCCCTTCCCATTTGTGAATGCATGCTAAAACGTTTTTTAAGAGCAGGCAGTGCTCCCACGGACCACAGTCTACTCTTTAAAAAATGAAAATAATGTTTTTTTATTTTTTTAAATGCATATTCCTTTAAGGTAAATGGGCTGCATGTAAAAAAAAAAAAGATGCAGTGCCCATGGAAGGCCTATCTTGCACAGAGTAAGGTAATGTAGTGATTTTCACTGCCTTGCCTTACTTCATATCTATGTAAATATGCCCCCACGGGCCCATAATTATGGGCCTTTGGTGTAGGGAAGCACAGCAAGTCACCTTGCTGCTCTGCCCTGCATCAAAGGGAAAGTGCAGGAATGCTCTGTATCTGTGGCATATGGAACATTTCTGTCCTTTCCAACTGCGCTGGCACCATTTTGGCAGCCTAGCGCCAATGCAGGCACCATTGCACCATGATGTAAGGGTGTCTGCATTGTAGGCACTATTGCTTTTGTGTAGGAAGGTGCGCCTTCCTGTACAAAAACAATCTTGGAAGACTTTTTCCTTTTTCTATGTGTGCTGTAGAATGCATCATACATAGAGGAAAGAACGAGGAAAAATAGTAATATTTGTCTTTATTGGGCCACCCTTAGGGAAAGTTTTGGTGCATTCCCAGGTCTAGAAGGTGTTGTAAATCTGGGGACACACCAAAATCCGTGGGTTTTGCTTGGGAACACCAACTGCAATGCCCATGGGGTGCCTCACTTGCGCATAGTAAGGCAATTCAGTGATTTGCTCTCCCTTGTTTTTCTCCATATCTATGAGGGTGCTCAAAGCCACGCAAAGTAGCTTTGCGTGACTTCATAGATATGGTTGAAAGGCTTGACCTGCCATTGCTTCACAGCTGTGCAAGTCTCTCATACATATGCTTCATGATTTAAAGATTTGCGCCGTCATTGCATCAGAGAAAGTGGCGCTGCTGCAGCACAAGGGGCTCATAATTATGCCCCTTAGGGCCAGATTTAAGAAACAGTGTGGCAGTGCAGCGAGGCAAGTAACTTTTCTGCGCTGCACTGTGTCACTTGGAAAGGGCAGGAATGAGCCTTAATCAAGGAATGCAGCGCATTCCTGTCCTTTCCTCCTATGCTGGTGACAATGCGCTGCGTAGCACCAATGCAGGCACCCTTGCACGGGTGTCTGTGTTGCATGCAGACTTCATGCACAAAAAGCATCCTGGGAGTCCTTGTTCCTCTTTCTATATGTGCTGCAGAAAGAGGAAGAAACATGGAGAAAAAAAAGATATTTCTCCTCCTTACGCTTCCCCTCCCTGGGGAGGCGTAAGGTTTTTGGCACATCCTCAGGTATGTCAGAATTGGTAAATCTGGGGGTGCATCAAAATCCATAGGTGTTGCAGGGGAACACCCTCCGCAATGCTCATGGAGTTCCTCCCTTTCACAAAGAAAGGCAATGCAGCGATTTGTGCTACCTTGCCTTTCTCCATATTCAAAGGTCACAGCAGCAAAGGTCACAGTGTTGCTTTTCCTGTCAATTCAAAAATAGCGAAGAGTTTGATTTTTTATATTGAAATAAACATCATTGCACAGGACATTCTAGATGAAACAATGTATGTCATTTATTTAAAAAGTAGAGGTCGCAGCCCTTAAAGTTCTGTTTTAGAACATACGGTTTCAATCTTCCAGTGCATAGTTTTATCAATACATCATCTCAGCAGAAGAAAATCAACGTTTAAACCTATAATTGTTCATAGATCATCTTTCATCCTACCTAATCTGCAACTATCCTAGTGGACAGTCAACTTCAGAACTCCTGGACATGAAAGTTGGGAGCTATTTGTTTTCCAGCAGGCATCTAAGATAATTAACTGTTTATCATTTTCTGAAGGAACAGTAATTGTATATTGATTCAGATGCGGCAAATTGACATAGTTACAGTGTAAACTATGTATGATTCAGGAAAAATACAATATATCTCACCAAGCTGCCTATTTGAATGTGTCGCTGTGTTTAAGATATTGATTGAGGTGGTGATGTTGCTGCAGCAGGTAAAACATCCTGAAAGAAGTGCTTTGAAAAGGATGTTCTTCACTGCTGCGCAAAATGCCCAAGAGGAGTAAAGCTCAATGCTGCATTACAGCAATCAGGTAATTGATTTTAAGCACCGGGAAATTATTGTGCAATATAAATTATTGACTTTCTTATTAAAAAGTTCCCCTAATTATAACACAGTGCAGAGAAAATACACATAAATACTTTTGACTGATATTCATTTTAATCTTTCATTTTTAGGTAAATAACCTATTCTTGCTCCTTCAACTGGTTAGATCTGTGTTTTTTTCTGCCGACCTGCTGAAAACCTTCATCACACCATCTGCTGATGAGGCGGCCCTCAAGAACTGAACATGCGCCGAGGCCCTACTAATGGAGTCATTGGTGAATCATACGACATGAATGCCATCTGTTGTTTATATTCCTTAGCTATATTATTAGGTCACATCTCAAACAAATTGTAAAAGAATACCTTCAAACAATTAAGTATTTGCTTGACAGTTATCACATGTGGCCAGCTGAAGGTTGTATGCAGGAAAAGCCCCTCTCTGAGCAGGCCTCACTTCCCGATATCATCCTGTAAAATTGAAGCCCTTTTTTCGCTGCAGGGTGTCCTGCCATGTGAAGCACAGCTGCAACAGAAGAGCATTGGAGAGACGGTGACGGGTCAGAGGGAGAATGGAGCCTGGCAAGGTGATGGGAGAAGCAAGATGAATGTTACAGAATGAAACCAAACATCCCAATATGGCAGATTTTCACCCCCTGCGACTCCGTTACCTGAAAGCAGCTCACCTGATTGAGCTGTGGTGTCTGCGGTGCATGGGGCCTGATTTAGGACATGTAGCTCAGAGGAGTGAGTGTGACAGATCATGATTACTCTCCCTGCACGCTCTTAGCAGATGAAGACATTGCCTGGTCAAGGTGCAGGGTCCTTGGCAGACTTGTGCTGCCACTAACTGGTGCAGTAATGCAACGAATGCTACATCATTGAATAACTGCATATATAGATGACTTGCTGAGTTGGGTCATAGGGAGGACTGGAGGAGCTGGATGCAAAGTACAATTGTGAGTCTGATCTTAGAAGAAAGGCAAGATTTGTTAATCCCTGATACTGGATACGAATGTAGACTCAGTCACAGACATTGTGCCTACAAAGACAAGCAACGAAGCAGACTCATCCAGAACCACTTACCCCTTTGATGTTGCTCTCTTCTGAATGTGTGTGATGTTGTAAATGAAATACTGTTGAATGGGATTCTAGGCACTAATGTTGCCGGCGAGTGCGTACATGTGTGGGCCCACCTTGAAGTGATGCATTAGTCCTTGGGGAATCTCTGACCCAGCTGTTTGTATCCCAGAAGAAGCCACATAAGAATGCATATCAGCATCACAATATGTGAGCAAGTATAGCCAATGGATACTTAATTAATCTGGACACAATGGGGGGGTAACTAGTGCCAAAAGACTAAAGATTTCAAATTAGATTAGAAATACTGTCATTCACGCCGTGTGACAAGTTAATCTTAGGGACATGACAGAATCCAAGACTGCCAGGAGCCATTGAAAGCAAAGTTAAGGTGGAGATGGAACTAGTACTATTCCAAGATAAATTGGCATCATCCTTTGTGTGATAAAAGAAACAAAAGAATGTCTGGAAAACTAAATTCATACAGTAGCATTGGATCTCACTCTCTAGGGCCAAATCAGTAAAAGCCAACTGAGAGAGTGATGGTGTAGGAAATAACAGTGGCTACAATTTGACCAGGAGTGGCATAAATGAACAGTGAAATAACAGACATGCTTGAGATAGTAGATTGTTATAATAGTGAGGCCAGGATTCTGATGGTGGATAATGAAGTAACAATGTATGGATAGTGGGGGCGTGGTCAACATGGCGGCCAGAGCGGATGTGTGATTTGAGCTCCGCTCACGGCCCACCAATAAACGGCAAATATAAAATGTTCCTGTAATCGTCAACAACCTAAAAAGGATGCGCGGGGTGCAGCAAACCTGTAGCAGCGCTTGTCGCTGCAAAACTGTGAGATCGGCTCTGGAGGAGCATCGGAGGGGAGAGGAGGGGCCCTGCCGGCACCCGACCCGGCTCAACTGCAGAAGCGGTGCCGAACGCTGGAGAAGCTGTGCCGGCCCGGAGAAGAGGTGAGGAGGACCAGCGCTCCCTGTCCGGGAGCGGAAGCGGTTTCTCCCCTGAAGGGGATAAGAGGTAATAGGGGCGGCCCTCCCATCCGGAGGAGGGACGTCGCGGCAGTGCGGACCGGGCCCCGATCCGGTCGAGACCACGCAGACAGGACGGGCTCGTCTCCAGAGCGCCTGACGGCGCAAAACGGTCCCACGAGTGAGCCCGGACGGAGGGGGTGACCCGTCTGACTCGGCAACGTGGGCAAAATTAGACACCCCGAGTGCCCACGCTGCTCTTCGGGGGAGAAGAAGGGAGACAACGCCCCCCCCCCCCCCCTCCAGAAGAAAACACGATCTTTTCCCCCGAGGTGAATCAGAGTGGGAAGGAGGACACGCAAAAGTGTAAAGAACAGAGCAGCAAAAAAGAAAGATAAAAAAGGTAGTGGAACAAAAGAAAAATGGCTGATATTAGTAAAAGAACTTATAAACTCTAAACAGAAGCCAACAGCGAGCTGTGTTTATATAAGGCCCCAGCCCTTATCTGAACAACTACAACAAACAAAGAGGCAGAGGAAAAAAAAAAAAATGGTGAATTATATTACCAAATTACCAAAATTAAAACAACACAGGGCACCAGGATAAATACTACCTCATACAATAAACAACAATACCACGACAAGTACAAGCATGGGCAAACCAAAACTCCTAAGACACACCCCAACGCAGAGACTGAGACAACCCCCCTTGAAGGAGAAATGGACACTCAAACGGAAGCTCTGCGAAAGATGACTGAAACTCTGGCTGCTCACTCCGCACAATTCACCAAAGTACTACAGGCGGTACTAGACACGAAGACCTCATTAGAGGGAAAAATAGACTCAGTGGTATTGGAGGTAAACCTACTCCGCACCGATCAACGTAAATTGGCGGAAAGAGTCGCCACTAGCGAGACGGCATTAGAATCTGTCCAACCAGCAATAGCAACGTATGGAAAATGACATAACATCACTACAACGCAGAGCGGAGGACGCTGAAAGATGTTCGAGAAGGAACAATGTGATGTTTATGGGGGTTCCGGAGCGACTAGAGCTTCTGAACGCTAAACACTATCTAGAGCAATGGCTTAAAGACAAAGTACTACCTCAAACAATTGCACAAACATTAATGATAGAACGAGGACACAGAGTCCCAGGCGGACCGCCATGGCCGGGTGCCCCACCCCGCCCGTTGATAGCAAGGTTCTTAAACTTTAGGGACCGAGATCAAGTACTGCAAAGCTTTCGTAGCAAAAATCCGATATGAATGGAGAATGCCGAGATAACAGCATACCCTGACTATACAATGGAGGTCCAACGCAAACGTGCCACCTTCACCAGAGTCAAGCAAACCCTCTGCGTCAAAAATATTGCTTACTCCCTCCTCTTCCCGGCCAGGCTGAGAGTAATAGATGGCGACAGAACTCTCTTCTTCCCAACAGCAGAAGACGCGTGGACCTGGCTCCACGCCAAGGGTCTAGTGGATACAGTAACGGAGCCGGACGGATGTAACAAGTGGCTGGTACAGCACCCCAGAAGGAGAAAAAAGAACACCAACAGGACGCAAGCCAGGCCAACAAGATCGCAGGCAACAGACGCACAGGCACAGGTTCTTAAGATAGCAACTAAACTTACAGCTACGCAACCAACATCTAGAACTGGAAACAGAGACTCGGACTCAAATTCATCACAGGACTACCCGAGCACCCCCTTTCACCACTTATGCCTGGGCCCGTCCTGACTCCACGCACAGCAGATGACATATGAAACCGCACAAATAAAAAATAAACAAGATAAACCTGAGCACTAAATGTGAAAGCGACAAGCCAAACAAAGGCAAGCATAAAGGCTCCCGGGAGGATCAGAAATAGCATATGAACCAACACACACAGGACAGAGCACATTCATCAACGCATGCGTACAGCAGCCGGATACCGAGAGAAGCTGATACGTATGAACTAACCCCAAGCGCAGGAGAAGAACCAGAAACCCGGACGAATGTGACGAGCAGAGTTGTGTAACCAGGCAAGTGGGCTGCGGTCGATAGCAGACCCGGAACCCTCTTGTTGACTGCGTCTCCATACCCAGCGGGGTTTCCGTATGGACTTGAAAATTAGAAATGTTAAACACGGCACCGGTTCTGCCACACAGTTTGGTATGATTAAAGTTTTAGTTTTTGTTTATGATAATATGCCAGCATGTATATCCCAATTGTTGCCACAGATGACAGACATAGGGGGAAGGGGATCCAGTGGGGAGACTTTAAACTTTAAAAGGCTCACAATTAATGCGATGAAAATACCTAGCGACATAAAAGTAACACCATGGCTAAGTACAATATATTAACATGGAACGTTAGGGGGATGGCTAATATAAATAAATGCAAGATAATCTATAACTACCTCAAATGCCATAAAATCCACATAGCAACATTACAGGAGACACACCTAGCAACTGAAGATTTAAATAAGCTAGCCAGAAAATGGTCAGGAAAAATATATGGCACCAGCACGTCGACATATACAAAAGGCGTACTAATATGGATAGCTCCTGATGTTCCTTATGCAGTGGAACACACACAGATAGACACAGATGGTAGATATGTCCATTTAAGAGAGAGACTGGACGGCAAACCTCTAAGCGTCACAGGTATATACGCGCCCAACACTAAACAGATAGACTTCCTACAGTCCACTTACGCAGCACTAACATGGGACCCATTGACCCCTAATATATGGGGAGGAGATTTCAACAGTGCACCAGACACCAACATGGATAGATCACACCCTCCACTAGCAGGTGCCCCAAGCAGAAGACTCTCACAAGCACTGCAGAATTGGATGTCAGATAGAAGATTACACGACGTGTGGCGAATTTTACACCCCATGGATAAAGAGTACTCATATTTCTCACAGGTACATCAACTACACACTCGCATTGACTTGCAACTATACACACACGAGCTTACAACATTATTAATCAAGGCAGCCTACCTGGCTAAAACGGTATCAGATCACTGCTCCTTAGTGTCTACGATACAATGGGGCCGGACACACACAAACGCGCCTACCTGGCACCTACAGTTGCTTCTATTACATGATCCCCCCTTCCGAGAGGAATTAGCAGAGAGCATAGACTCATACTTTAAAACGAACACACACACAGCATCGTCGCGAGCTATAGAATGGGACAGTCACAAGGAAGGGGCCTATGCATGTCCACTTCAGGTGGAGTACGTAAGACGCTACATAAAGAACTATGTGAGATAGAGAGGGAAATGAGGGTGGTAGAAAATACAATGGAGCAAAATAGGGAGGAAACAGATAATATGACTGAACAAAAAAAAAATGGGCTGACACTGAGGCGCGGCTACGCAAATACAATTATCGCCACTATACAGCACGTATGCATGCCGAAGGCGACCGGTCCAGCAGGCTGCTGTCCTGGTTATTAAAAGGCGAAAAACAACATTCTAACATAAGTGCAATCCACACAGAAGAAGGCAATATAGTCAACACACAGATAGAAATTAACGAGAACTTTAAAAAATACTATGCAACACTATACAAAGCAAACCCTCCCCCAATCGTACACCAAACGTGCGAGTTTTACGGGACGTCTCAACTAACTAAATTGACAGCAGAACAACTGATAGAGTTGGATAAACCTATCGAATTAAATGAGATTCAACAGGCGCTAAAGCAAATGGCACATAATAAAACGCCGGGCGGAGATGTGCTCCCAGCGGAGTATTATCAGACCTTTGCAAAACAAACAATGGCACCATATCTAGAAATGTTGCAAGAAGCATTTGATAGCGGACACCTCCCAGAATCACAGCGCGAAGTAACTATAGTGGTCCTCCTTAAGAAAGGGCGTGATCCACTAGATGTCTGGTCATATAGGCCATTGTCACTATTAAATTATGATTGCAAATTACTAGGGAAAGTACTAGCAAATCGACTACTCCCATTAATGTCCACACTGATTCACCCGGACCAATCCGGGTTCATACCTGGATGCAGTACACATATAAACATCAGATGCCTGCTACGACTCATAGCAGAAACACCAGAGCTAGATTACACAAGGACGGCAGTATCTCTAAATATAGAAAAAGCATTTGATACACTAAGTTGGCCACACCTGCTGAGCTCCCTTAAAAATATGGGCTTCGGCAACACATTCATAAAATGGATAACAATACTGTACACAGACCCGAAAGCAAGAGTTAAAACAGGTAAAACTATATCGGAGAAATTCGAAATAGGCAGAGGCACTAGATAGGGATGCCCACTGTCACCATTACTTTTTGCAATAGCAATAGAACCATTAGCTGCGCGTCTACGACTGGAGGCTCCAAAATGGGGCATCCCTGACAGAGGGACCTACAAGGTCATCTCGCTATACGCAGATGACGCACTGATATACCTGCGCAATAGCTCGGAATCCCTAACAGATATTCTACACCTGTTAGACACATTCGGGGACCTGTCGGGACTGCAGGTAAACTGGGCAAAGTCATGCCTGTTCCCGGTGCGCATAGTACCAGACCTCCATAGGGAAATAATCCCCACACATAAACTGCAATGGTGTCACACCACTTTCAAATACTTAGGGGTACAAATCTACCGCAACGAACAAGACCTTAGAGAAGGTAACCTAGATCGGTTGATCAGGGCGACAAGAAACTCAATGTCCTTTGGTGCTCGCTCCCACTCTCACCCATGGGAAGAGTAGCCATAGCCAAAATGATCATACTAACACGAATGTTATATTACTTCTCAGCACTACCACTTAAGATCCCTAAGAGCTACTTCGCGCCTCTAACCAGTCTGTTAACAGACTTGATATGGGCTACATGCCGCCACCGAATAGCACTAGATAAGACATACTTACCATTAGGGGAAGGAGGGATGGGTGTACCTCAACTAGAACTACACTATGCAGCAGCACAAATACACTGGATCATGGACTGGATGTGCAACCCACATGGCCCAGAAAACCAAATGGTAAACACAGTAATGGGAAATACAGATACAATGCATTGGCATATTAGCCATGACAAATTAATGAAGACTGATAATCTACTACTGGAGTTGGAAGATTGGATTTGGCTTCGATATGTAGTGACAACAGGACGTAAGCCGCCATACTCACCTAAAATCCGGTTACTAGCAATCCCGGGACTAAATAATACAATAAGACGATCTAAACTAACTAAATGGGCAAACAAAGGGATTAACACACTTGACAACATATTCGAAGAAGGACATTTCTTAACATATGAAGAATTAACGAATAGACACAACCTGGGCAAAGGCGAATTTCTCACATATAGGGCACTACAAAATGTGGTGTGAAGTACATTGTGAAATGGCTGCAATGAACCACCAACAGCACCAATACTACACGAATTATTAACAGGGTCAGGCACACAAGTGGATATATCCTGGATATACAGGGTCATCCGGAAAAGCCCCAAATACAAGCAAAAAATAGATGGGAGACTGCGCTAAATACAACCATACACACAAAACAATGGAACATGGCACTACTAAACACAAAAGAAATATCACGTAATGCCCGCTTCCGATACACACAACTCAACTATCTGCAGCAGACCTACCTCACCCCAGCAAGAATCAAACGCATGTATTTACAATCCAACCCGGAATGTCCAAGATGCAGGACACCGGAAGCAGATTTCTTACACATGACGTGGAGCTGTCCACCGTTGCATTGCATATGGCAAGACGTAATGACACACACAACCACATGGTCGAGATTACTCCTTACCCCCACTCCAGAGTCCCGCCTACTGGGAATACGAAAAGGAGCAGATAAACAAGAGAAGTGCAGACCATGCGTTTATTCTATTCAAGCGTCTAATTGAAACACAATGGAAATCACCCAGTACACCTAGTATACATCGTTGGACACAAGAGATGATACACTGGTCCAAAGCTGAGGCACAAGTGTTACAGACACTACGCGACAACGGCACGGAAATCGAAGGCACGGAAACATGGGACACTATTATAGAACAATTGGAGCAAAAAAACGACAATCGACCTCCCTGAACTGGATAAACAACCAATCCAGTAACAAGCATACCTGTACACCATTAACCAGTGAAGTTTAGACAACACGCAGATAATACCTTCAAAAACATAACCATTTTGAATTAGGCACCTTAACCTCCCCTTACAAAACACGCCTACTTCCTCCTCCCTGAAGGATCATTCTCTCATATAACACCGAGAACAAACAGGCAACATGCACAAACATAACAATCAATATATGGCAACACCAGTTACAAAGTATTGAAGCAGGTTTTTTCGGGCTGGATAGATGTCTTTTTGTTTTCCTTTGTTTTTCCTTTCCTTTAAACCTTGTTGCATTACCTGGCAGCAAATAATATATTGGACGCTATACCGACATAATATGTAAATGGCAACAAAATGTTAAATGTAAAGATAAAGAGTCGGAAAAATAAAAGCGGAGACATATCCTGCAAAATGTAAATGTTGTTAAATTAATAAACAGATTTAAAAAAAAAAAAAACAATGTATGGATAGTGGGGCTCCCTGAAAAGGTGGAAGGTCAGAATCTGATGTTAAATATCTAAGATTAGTTTAGCAGCTTAGCTGGTATCAAATTATCACACAAAATATTTCTCATTGGAACAAGCACACAGTGTGTCTGCAGCGCCTCCCTTGTGATAGGAAGACGCCTATGTGGTGGGGGCAAAACTGCCAAACTACTGAGATTGTGATACAATTCTTCAAACCCAGAAGCAACCGTTCTTTCAAAATTGTAAATGTCGCAGTACTTATGTTTGAAGATTACAAGACTGCAGTTAAAAATAGGAATAACTCCTTCAGGTCAGCAGAAAAGTATGTAATCTGAGTTTAACCTTTCAGCCTTAGAGGGGGCTTCCCCCAAACATGTTGCCTCTCCTCCTCCATTTTTGTTGGTCCTATTTTTGTGGTTTTCGGACTCTGTGCACTTTACCACTACTAACCAGTGCTAAAGTACTTGTGCTCTCTGCTAAATACCTTGTAACATTGGCTTAACACCAATAGGCATATTATATATACTTATAAGTTGATAGTACAGTGCACAACTGTGCCCAGGGCCTGTAAATTGTTTGCCTCGAGTGGGCAGGCAGCACTGACTGTGCCACCAACATAAGTAGTCCTACAAACATGCCTTAAGCCTGCCATTACAGAGCCTGTATGTGCACTTTAAACTGCAATGTCAACTTAGCATTGTGAACCCCTTGCCAAGCCTTAAACTCCCCTTTCATTACAGGTGTTGTGCAATTAAAAGGTAGGACATGGCCTTGTAAGTTTTACATGTTCTTGTAGTCAAACACCCTCAAATTCCTTATTACATTTAATAAGCTATAATTCCTGGCTGGGAAGGGGAGGACCTGTCATGCTTAGTACCTATGGAATTGTAATGATAAATCATTCTTTAATGGCAGAGTCAGATTTACTATTATCCTTTTTAAAATGCCACTTTTAGAAAGTTTGCATTTTCCTGCTCCTAAGTTCTATGTGCCTACAGCCTGTCTCCAATACACATCTGGGGTGGGGTGCCAGCAGGATTTGTACATTCGCTCTGAACAGGCACACACAAAGGGACCTTATGTGTGACTGGTGGGTCATTAACATCCTGATGGGTCATCCATGGCAGGATGGGAGGGAGGAGTTGTCCTCAGCCTTACACTTACACCTGAATGGACTGTGCCTTGTCCATACACAATAGGCGTAACAACCATGTATTGTCGTTCCAGCCAGTTTGGAGCAGGGCTAGGGAGTAAAGGGATGTCCTGCACTTCAAAGCCACTGCCTAGAAGCTTCTCCCACCTTCCAGAACTAGGGCACCAAAGTAGAAATACTGGACCTCAAACACCATCACTTCAAAGCACTTCTGGACCTGTTGATACTCTGCCAGAAAGGAGGACTGCTGAGCTGCTGCAAGGACTACCACTCTACTGAGCTGATACTCTGCTGGATTCCTGCTGTGATGAGCTGCCCAGCTGCCCTCTTTCTAGGGGAAGTAGAACAGGACCTGCAACCCTCCATCTTGAACCCAGGACCCAAAAAGGCCTCAAAGGGCGAGTCTGCTGGCCTTCTGATCTGAGTCTCAGGGATATAACAGGCTCACCACAGCTCCTGGACCCATCTTTGACAAGCTCCTAATCCCCAAGAGGCGCTTCTCAGGTCTTGGGTCCTTAGAAGTGGTCTAGTGGTTCCTTAAATCATGCTTTTAGGCTCTTCACGACCATGATAGTGCCTGTGCACCCTGGAACCGTGCTGTTCACCCAAAGAATCAGCACGAGCCACTGAAGGTTTGCCTCCTTGCACAGCAAGTATTGCCACTCGTAACCACAAGGCTCCAATACAGCTGTCTGCAACGCCCAGCTGGCTTCTTGTGCCTGTCGATCACTGTCAGCAACACTTCCCTTGTTCCCAGTGGACTTCTTCCCCGTAAATGGGACTCTTGGCTCCCTTCTTGGGACAGTAAAACTTTATCAGGGCTTGTCTGGGACTGCATCCCACCTGCCCTCCATCATGGTCAGATATAAACTTTTGGATTTTGCTTAATCTACTGATACCAGATAGCCACGGTTTACGCTTTATGGGTTTAGGCACTATGACCAAGTTTAATCTTTAAAAATTCATATCTCAACTTCTACTCAGTGGATTTTGTCCTTTTGGTCGTTTTGTTAATTAAATTAGGATCTATTTTTCTATCTAGGTGAGATATCTTTTAGTGTGGTTGTTTCATCGTTTGAAGTGTTGCACAAATACTTTACACATTACGTCTGGAGTTAAGTCTGACTGCTCTGTACCAAGCTACCATGGGATGCGCACATGTTAACTTTTAGTGTGTATCTGACTTACAGTGACTAGGACTTTGGTTCCTGTTTGGACAGGGGGCATACCTCTGCGAACTAGACACCCCATTTCTAACAATCGGTGCTGAAATATATGTTTATGTTCCTGGCTAAATTCAAATTAACCAATGGTGAGAAAACACACTATTTTATCAAGCCTAGCCAAGAATGGGAAAGCGCTGACAATAGGGCAATGGAAAACAATGTTAATGGAGAATGGAAAGGCCATTGCGAAGATAAAATAACAAATGCTGTCTGACCCAGATGTGTAAACAAATGCTAACACAGATTGCAGATGAAAAATGAGCAGAAATGAAGATAGATAAGGAGACCAAGACAGCTGAAAATTGGGACTTGGGTGTGTTGATTGCAATCACTGGAATAGATTCAAGCAACTCAACTTTGAATCAGAAAATGCTGGTAGAGGTGAGACAAATGACTGCAGATGAGAACGCTTGAAATAACATCACTGAGCAGGTACAAAATCTAGGTGTATCAATATTGATAGAAACCAACTGATATTCATCACAACTGTTACGCTACACTGTTGATGGTTGTGGCCACCAGAGAGCATTGCACATTCCAACAGATCAACCCCTACAAATCTCCTATTTCCTATAGGAGAACTTTATTAAACTTATAAGTTGCACTTAGGAATTACTATATTCAGGTTGGACTGTGAGTTTGGGGGTACAAGCAGAGCTTTATTCACGTCATGTGATGTTATTATGGTGCTTAGCTTTTTTGCATGCACATATTCTCATAGAAATATTATCTTGTAAAAGTCTTATGAGGCATAGAACAGCAAACCCATGAAGTGGTTAAATATTGGAATGTGGTCATAATGAATCACAGGCTGCCATATCACACATTAATATCATAGGTTGTAGAGACCTGAATTCACTTTTCTTATTTTGAATCTCAAGGGAATGGGGACACATAATAAGAGAAACAGAATTTAAGCATATATATGATGGTGGGATGCACATCTGTGTTACATCAGGTAATGCTCCTAACCATAGGAGTAACCCTACAATTACTTGAGCAATGATAAGAATAATGATTTCAATGTTCTACCCTAGATCGAGTATAGATATAGCATGGTGCCCACAGTGTAGTGCAAAGGGAGTAAAAAGATCAGGAGTTTAGTAGATTGGAAGTTCAATTGGATGGGGAACTCCTCACTATTGCATGCATAGATGCATAGATGCACTTAGCACCTCAGAAACAGAGTGACTCAATGGGGTTTTGATACTTGTGGTACACTTGTTCCACATCGGTGTGATACGGGGTAAGGACTTTAATTGTATCCAGAAGGTATTACTAAATAGACCACAAGCTATATTCATTGTTACTGCTACAGGTAACGTTGAATACTGAAACAGCAGAGATTTGCCAGCTGAGCAAGCAGCTGGAGTTTGGCCAATACTTAGAGGGACTTAGAGGGACTGTAATCCACTCTTCGGGCAATACTCATTGAACACTGCAATACACAATTTATACAATAAACTAAAAAGCTTTTTCTACCCACTGGAATTAGATAATTAAGTCATGTGTCCCGAATCCCCAGACAAGACAATCTCTGATCACAGCCGCTGAAAGTGTTGCTGTGAAGGGGGAAGTTGCACACATGTATGCTATTATGGAGATTACAGGGAGTGGTGATGAAATACTCAGTATTGAAAGATGCAGTGAAGGAGCAATCACTCATTATCATTATGTCAGGGGAAAAAAGACATTCTTTAAAACATTACTAGCTCACAGTCTTACATCAATTCAGTATTTCAAACATACCATTGACCTGTATATGGGAGACCTAATAACACAACTTTTGACAGTATATGTAATTATATACATGAATTTCATGAATATAAAGTAATTGGAAATGCCTATAAAAGGATGATGATAAAAAATGCAATCTAACACATCTCTAACAGGAACATACTGGGCATTAATGGGCGAATGGCTGCATCTTACATCACGTTTAGTGAACTGATATCACCACAATTAGTGACATTTTATGACATATCCAAAGAATATAAATGCAACCCCTCCATGGTCAGTGAAGTTGTAATAGTGGTACTGTATAAATCTAATGGAGACCCACAGGAATACTAGTTCTAGTACACAACCTCCCCAGGTTGATAATTCACCCCACAAATTAGTGCTCCTTTCTGCTGTATGACCAAGGATTTAACTTAAACTTTGGTCCACTAATATCCATTCTCTCTTTTCAGGGGGTCTTAATTTTAAGGATGTACTAGCTCCTCACTGGGTTTGCACTGCAATTGGGTATTGCAGCGCCCACTCAGCGAGGAGCTAGATCCATGATGAAGCATGCCTCCTACGTGGGTGAGGGCTATTGCATTTTTTAAATAAGGACTCCCTGAAATCTATGAATATTAATGGACCAACGTTTAAGTTAAACCCTTGGTCATACAGCAGAGTGGCACAGTAATTTGTGGCAGTGTTCATTATCAACTATGATCAAAAACTACTAGGGAAAATATTGCTGCTTGAGTAGTGAAGAGATGTACTACCCAAGGATGCTTTTTATCACCTTTACTGTTTGCATTTATCGTTTGAAACCTTGGCTTGCAACATCTGCAGACATGGGTTGATGAGAGGGATCATAATTGTTGGCCCTATTCCTGCGATATCATTGTATGCAAATGAAGTCCTTTTTTACCTCTATGTTGCCAAGATAGACATGAACGCTACCATGATTAGACTTGACGATTTTGAGGACATTTCCGGCTTAATACTTTAATAGAGATAAACCTTGCCAGTTTTCCTCGGAGAGACCTGACAACGGGGAGGTGGGGGGAGAGGGGAATCTATGGGCAGCCAACCTAAAATGGGAAGTGGTGACCTTTTCGTATCTTTAAATAAAGGTATGAAATGGGACGAGAGATGTCATTGAATAAAACATAATCAAGGAGATCCCAACAGCTATGAGAATGATCTTGATTTGAAATATACTCTCCTTCTCATCAATAGGTATAGTCAGTCTGTCCAATATTGTGCTGCTGCTTAAGTGATTTTTTAATGAGACCAATAACAATACTGGAGAGGATTTTGAAGGTTTTGAACTGTTTGCTGGTAGTTTTGATATGAGAAGCTTGGAGGCTCTGAATTGCTATTGCGAACCTGCACCTACCAGCAACTAAATGAGGGCTAAATGTACTGGACTTTGAGGCATGTTACCTAGGCACTCAATTGCAAAGGGTGGTTCAGTGGCTGAACCTAACCACTTGTCTGCAGAATGTCTCTTGCTGGTCAGTGTAGAGGGATGACTCATCATTACAAAATTACTATTTGGGAAGCTGAAAAATATAGACTTATGCATGAGTCTTCTAAAACAGCTAAATTATTTTTGAAAAAGTGTTTGAGAAAGGCAGGAGTGGAGGTGACATATGCACTGACTCTGCCGATGTGGTGTTTGCCAAGGATGATACAGGTTGCTAACATGGCAAATATCTCAATGTGGATGCAGGCAGGAGTACGACAGGTTTGAGTTCTCTATGAAGTAGAAAAAATGCAGGAATTTGGAGATTTCAAATTGATGCAATTATTAGTGAATAAATCACTTGTCAGGGTAGTGATAAGAGGCAATGACTCATACAAATTAACCAAGCATAATATATTAGACCTGCTACTAACATGGAAGCAATGTAAAAACATATGACACTGATCTCTAAAGTTATATCAATTAGGACTAAACCCGGGCAAACCTTTGTTTACACCAGTGTAATCTCATGCAATTTTTGTCATTTCACATTATGATTATTGTAGAAATTGCCCAACACCATCATGCAGCATGGTTTTTGTTCAGTAAATGGTGTTGCCTTGCTGGAGCACGTGATCAACATGAATGAATTGAAGATGTGAGTCTATTGATAGAGCGTACATTTTAGCTATGTCCCTTATGTCACTAAAGTAATTAGAATGTGACCAGTTTCAGTGTATGAATGTAAATGAGATAACAACTAACATAGAAAGCTGCACTGACATACATTTTAAATGTGCAATTTGTTTGCATTTCAAAGTGAGACATAGGTGCCTTTTTAAATAAATTATGATTAGAAGGTTAAAGTTGATGTTAAAATGTAATTTAGGCTATAAACTAATAGCCCATGTAGAAACTAATTTAGATTTCTTGTGTTTAATAAAAGACTAATGAATTTGAAAATATGTGCAAGAGAGAAAAATTAATGTCTCTGGTATACCTAATGTAATGCAACAACAAAACCTTTCCATTTAATGTAATGCTTTACTCATATTGATTAAATACTATTAATGATGAAGTTATAAAATTGCATACTATATTTGTTTTATTGGGAACCTACTTATAGAAATGCATTTTATATTTTTCTTGTGTTAGCATAACTTTGAGCTACAAAGCTTGGATTTTGCAATCATATACAATTATTGAATAATTCCCATGAGAAGCAAAGTCCTATTTGTAAAAAGTCTATTGTTTCACCACAGAAGAACCATACCCATTTGTCCTTGAGAACTTTGCAGAACACAACACGGACTGAAATTGTATGCAATTGTTTCAACCTGTTTGGAGTCACACGGAAAGAAAATGTTCCCATGATAGACATGGGAAATTGTCGAACTGTTGCAACCTGGAGTCTGGAGTTTTTTTTTAATTGGATGATGCCCCTTCAACGCAATATGAACTGACACCTTTGACAAATCGGAACGTTTTGTGTGAATTAGTGTAGCGTTGAATATTCAAACTTTGCTCAGAAGCAGTCCCAGTCCTGTCTTGTTCAGAGACAGACACTTTTCTGATGCTTGCAGATGCCTTGCTGACTAGAATCTTTGTTGATGAAGATTTCCTGAATGCTGTATCCCTGGGCCCAGTTTGGACCCAGCAGGCTGCAAATCAGTCTTAACCCTGTTCTCCTTGGTAACAGTCTAGCCCGAACTGCCAGGCCAGGTCCTCCCTGGACAAGAAACAAGCATCCTGGGACTGTGTTGGATTTTTTTTCCTTTTGCAGGGTCATCTCCAATCTTTTTTCCTCCTGCCTCCTATTTTTTCTGACCTGTTTTTGTTGGCTTTTGAACTCTGAGCACTTTACCACTGTTATCCAGTGCTAAAGTGCATATGCTCTCTGTGTAAATTGTATTGTTGATTGGTTTATTCATGATTGGCATATTTGATTTATTAGTAAATCCCTGGTAAAGTGTACTAGAGGTGTCCAGGGCCTGTAAATCAAATGCTAACAGTGGGCCTGCAGCACTGGTTGTGCCACCCACATTAGTAGCCCTGTAACCATGTCTCAGACCTGCTACTGCAGTGTCTGTGTGTGCAGTTTTAAACTAGCAATTCGCTAAACCTTCCCTTTTCTTACTTGTGAGACACCCCTAAGGTAGGCCCTAGGTAGCCCTAAGGGCAGGGTGTAGTGTATGTTTAAGGGAGGCATATACTAATGTGTTTTATACATCCTGACAGTGAAATACTGCCAAATTTGTTCTTCAATGTTGCAAGGCCTATCTCATAGGTTAACATGGGGGCTGCCTTTAAAAATGATTAAAGCGTATATTCCCTTTGGGAGCAGATAGACATGTGGAGTTCGGGGCCTCTAAACTCACAATTTAAAAATACATCTTTTAGTAAAGTTGGTTTTGAGATTGTGTGTTTGAAAATGCCACTTTTACAAAGTGGGCATTTTCTTGCTCAACCCATTCTGTGACTCTGCCTGTTTGTGGATTCCCTGTCTGAGTCAGTTTGACAGTTGGGCTGTTTGAACCTCTCTCCAGACAGTGACAGAAAGGGAGCTGGGGTGTAGCCTACATATCACGATGAGCCATCTATGATAGGAGGGAGAGGAAGAGTGGACACTTACACCTGAAAGGGCTGTGTCTGCCCTCACACAGTGCAGTCTCTAACCCCCTGGTGTGTGTCTGGGGCCTGTCCTGGGCAAGACAGGATTTCACAAACAAGAGAGACTTTCCTTTAAAGTAAGCCTACTTCAAAGGCCAAAATGGGTATAAGAAGGGCACCCAAAACCACAGACTTTAGATCACTTATTGATATCAAGAGGAACCTCTGCCTGGAGAAGAGCTGAAGAACTGAGCAGAAGTGCTGCCCTGCCTGTGACTGTGCTTTGTGGAGCTTTCATGCAGTTGCTGTTTCTGCCTGGTGAAAGGGGACAAAGACTGGACTTTGTTGTGCATTACTGCTTGTGAAGAAATCTCCAAGGGCTTGTCCTGAGCTTGCCTCTTGTTTTTGAAGTCTCAGGGCCATCAATGACTTCCTCTGCTGAGACTCCTGCCCTGCCAAGTGGTGCCCTATCTAGTTCCTGGGGCCTTGAAAGGTGAAGCTTGCAGACCAAGACTGAAGATTCATGCACAGACTGCCGTGCGGGGAAATTTTTGCCACACCTTCCGAGACGTGGCTGAGAAACGACATGCCACCGGCGTCGCGGCTGAAATCTATGCTCCACCTACATCCTGGCTAGAAGATCGATGCACGCGGCTGGAGCAACGACGCACAACACCCGCTGACGGAGGCTGATAATGTCGCAACCCACATAGCACCGTTTTACTGATACCATGCAGCAGGATTTTTGACTCAACATTGCTTGGCACGGAAAAACAACGCAAAGCCTGCCCGGACCCGAGGTGCTTGTCCGGATCGATATATCGCTCGCCTGCGGAGAGAAGAAACAACGCACGCCGATCCGACAGGAGGAAAGATCGACGCATGGTCTCACTTGTGAGTGAGAAATTGACTTATTGCTGGCCTTTTCCGATGCACACTCGCCCGTGCGGTGTTATTTTGATGCTACCCAGGTACTTTTCACGCTAACAGTCGCAAGGATTTAAGACTCTTTTGCTTTTTTTAATTCACAACTTGACCTGTGTATGTTGGATTTTTGTCATTTGGTCTTGTTTTGTTTAGATAAATATTGCCTATTTTTCTAAACCTGTGTTGTGTCATTTTGTGGTGTTTTCACTGAGTTACTGTGTGTGTTGGTACAAATACTTTACAACTAGACTCTGAAGTTAAACCTGTCTGATTGTGCCAAGCAACCAAAGGGGTGAGCAGGGGTTAGCTGAGGGTGATTCTCCTTTACCCTGACTTGAGTGAGGGTCCTTGCTTGGAGGGGGGGTAACTTGACTGCCAACCAAAGACCCCATTTCTAACAAACTGGTTTGGGAGTATCATCCCCCATTAGCCAAGGCTAGCTTGAATCCAGTGGCACAGAGTTCACGGGGCCCACGTCTGGGAAATACCCTTCCCACTTAGGGGGACAAAAGCAAAAATAATAGTTGATGGAGGGAATGCTGAACAATGCAAACATTCACCCCAGTCACAACAATATGGGTTTAATCCATCTGACATTGTGCCCAACACGCCACCCCAGTTTGGGTATAACCATATGTAAATCAGTCTTGACCCTACTCACAGTGGGAACAGTCCAGACCGAACTGGACTGGGGTGGTGTGGTGAGCAAAAAAACGATGGATTAAACCTAGATCTGTGTCTGGGGGTGAATGTTTGATTTGTTCAGTATTCCATCCATCATTTGTTGGTTTTGCTTTCGTACCCTAAGTGGAAAGGGTATGCCCACACATGGGTCCTGTGCTCACTGTGCCACTGGAATCAAGCTAGCCTGAAAGATGAGGGGTAATATCCTGAAACCGATCCCAGGATGCTTGTTTCTGGTGCACGGAGGACTTGGCCGGATTATTTGGGCTTGACTGTGCGCATTGGGAGCAGGGTCACAAATGATTTGCAAGTGGCTGGGTCCAAACTGGGGTGGTGTGGTGAGCAAACAAATGATGGATTATACCTGTGAGAAAGTGGCCTCTTTCTAGCCTTGTTACCCCCACTTTTGGCCTGTTTGTGAGTATATGTCAGGGTGTTTTCACTGTCTCACTGGGATCCTGCTAGCCAGGGCCCAGTGCTCATAGTGAAAACCCTATGTTGTCAGTATGTTTGTTATGTGTCACTGGGACCCTGCTAGCCAGGACCCCAGTGCTCATAAGTTTGTGACCCATATGTATGTGTTCCCTGTGTGATGCCTAACTGTCTCACTGAGGCTCTGCTAACCAGAACCTCAGTGGTTATGCTCTCTCTGCTTTCCAAATTGTCACTAACAGGCTAGTGACCAATTTCACCAATTCACATTGGCATACTGGAACACCCTTATAATTCCCTAGTATATGGTACTGAGATACCCAGGGTATTGGGGTTCCAGGAGATCCCTATGGGCTGCAGCATTTATTTTGCCACCCATAGGGAGCTCTGACAATTCTTACACATGCCTGCCACTGCAGCCAGAGTGAAATAACGTCCACGTTATTTCACAGCCATTTACCACTGCACTTAAGTAACTTATCAGTCACCTATATGTCTAACCTTCACCTGGTGAAGGTTGGGTGCTAAGTTACTTAGTGTGTGGGCACCCTGGCACTAGCCAAGGTGCCCCCACATCGTTCACGGCATATTCCCTATGTATGCACTATACATGGGTCACTACCTATGTATAGCGTCACAATGGTAACTCCGAACATGGCCATGTAACATGTCTAAGATCATGGAATTGTCACCCCAATGCCATTCTGGCATTCGGGAGACAATTCCATGATCCCCCAAGTCCCTAGCACAGACCCGGGTACTGCCAAACTACCTTTCCCGGGGTTTCACTGCAGCAGCTGCTGCTGCCAACCCCTCAGACAGGTTTCTGCCCTCCTGGGGTCCAGCGAGGCCTGGCCCAGGAAGGCAGAACAAAGGACTTCCTCAGAGAGAGGGTGTTACACCCTCTCCCTTTGGAAAAAGGTGTCAGCGGCTGGGGAGGAGTAGCCTCCCCCAGCCTTTGGAAATGCTTTGATGGGCACAGATGGTGCCCATCTCTGCATAAGCCAGTCTACACCGGTTCAGGGATCCCCCAGCCCTGCTCAGGCGCGAAACTGGACAAAGGAAAGGGGAGTGACCACTCCCCTGACCTGCACCTCCCAGGGGAGGTGCCCAGAGCTCCTCCAGGGTGCTCCAGACCTCTGCATCTTGGAAACAGAGGTGCTGCTGGCACACTGGACTGCTCTGAGTGGCCAGTGCCAGCAGGTGACGTCAGAGACTCCTTCTGATAGGCTCTTACCTGTGTTGCTAGCCTATCCTCCTTCCTAGGTAGCATAACCTCCTTTTCTAGCTATTTAGGGTCTCTGCTTTGGGGAATTCTTCAGATAACGAATGCAAGTGCTCATCAGAGTTCCTCTGTGTTGGACCTGGCTTTTTGACAGGGACATCCCCAAACTTTTTGCCTCCTTCCTCCTATTTGTTTCTGACCTGTTGTTGTTGGCTTTTGACCTCTGAGCACTTTACCACTGCTAACCAGTGCTAAAGTGCATATGCTCTCTGTGTAAATTGTACTATTGATTGGTTTATCCATGATTGACTATTTAATTTACCTGTAAGTCCCTAGTAGAGTGCACTACATGTGCCTAGGGCCTGTAGATTAAATGCTACTAGTGGGCCTACAGCACTGGTTGTGCCACCCACCTCAGTAGCCCCTTAACCTTGTCTCAGGCCTGCCATTGCAAGGCCTGTGTGTGCAGTTTCACTGCCACTTCGACTTGGCATTTAAAAGTACTTGCCAAGCCTAGAACTCCCCTTTTTCTACATATAAGTCATCCCTAATGTGTGCCCTAGGTAACCCCTAGAGCAGGGTGCTGTGTAGGTAAAAGGCAGGACATGTACCTGTGTAGTTATATGTCCTGGTAGTGTAAAACTCCTAAATTCGTTTTTACACTACTGTGAGGCCTGCTCCCTTCATAGGCTAACATTGGGGCTGCCCTCATACACTGTTGAAGTGGCAGCTGCTGATCTGAAAGGAGCAGGAAGGTCATATTTAGTATGGCCAGAATGGTAATATAAAGTCCTGCTGACTGGTGAAGTCGGATTTAATATTACTATTCTAGAAATGCCACTTTTAGAAAGTGAGCATTTCTTTGCACTAAAAACTTGTTGTGCCCTTCAATCCACGTCTGGCTAGGTTTAGTTGACAGCTCCTTGTGCATTCACTCAGACACACCCCAAACACAGGGTACTCAGCCTCACTTGCATACATCTGCATTTTGAATGGGTCTTCCTGGGCTGGGAGGGTGGAGGGCCTGCCCTCACACAAAGGACTGCCACACCCCCTACTGGGACTCTGGCAGACAGGATTGAGCTGAAAGGGAACTTGGTGCATTTCTTAGAGACTCTTTGAAATCACCCCCCCTTCAAAGGCACAACTTAGTATAAAACAGGGCCTCTGCCCTACCTCATCAGACACTTGCTGGAGAAGAAACCTGAACCAGAAACTACATCCTGCCAAGAAGAACTGCCTGGCTGCTCAAAGGACTCACCTGTCTGCTTTCTCCAAAGGACTGCTGTCTTGCTGTTGCCCTGCTGCCTTGCTGAACTCTTGTCTGGCTGTGAAAGTGCTCTCCAAGGGCTTGGATAGAGCTTGCCTCCTGTTCCTTGAAGTCTCAGGACCAAAAAGACTTCTTCCTTTCACGTGGACGCTCCGTGCGCCGAAAATTTCGACGCACAGCTTGTTTCGCGGCGAGAAAAACGCCGCACACCGACGCTGATCAACGCGACGCCCTCGGGACGATCGAGACTTCGACGCACAACCTCGCAAGGACAAAGCCGCCCGACTTCCAAGGAGAAATCGACGCGACGCCTACCGTGAGTGCGAAACTTTGACGCACGGCCTCGCAAGGACAACGCCGCCCGACTTCCAAGGAGAAATCGACGCGACGCCTGCCGTGAGACCAAAATTTCGACGCACGGCCTCGCAAGGACAACGCCGCCCGACTTCCAAGGAGAAATCGACGCGACGCCTACCGTGAGATCGAAACTTCGACGCGCAGCCCCGCAGAACGACGCGCAGCCGGAAAATAAGCAGGAGAATCCACGCACAGACCCGGGACATCTGGTAATCCTCGCGATCCACAAAAAGAGACTGTCTGCGCGCCGGAAAACGACGCCCGACTTCCCCGCGTGGAAAAGAACGACGCAAGTCTGTGTGTGCTGAGCGGAAAACGACGCACACACCCCTTTTTCCACGCATTTCTTCTCCTGTGGCCCTCTGAGGAGATTTCCCACCAGAAACCAGGTACTCTGTGCTTGAAAGACACTTTATTGCTTTTTAAAGACTTAAAGACTCTTAATATCACTTTTCAGTGATATCTTTACAAATTCGTATTGCAACTTTGATCGTTTTGACCTACAATTATCCAGATAAATATTCTATATTTTTCTAAACACTGTGTGGTGTATTTTTGTGGTGTTATACTATGGTGTTGTATGATTTATTGCACAAATGCTTTACACATTGCCTTCTAAGTTAAGCCTGACTGCTCGTGCCAAGCTACCGGAGGGTGAGCACAGGCTGATTTTGGATTGTGTGTGACTTACCCTGACTAGAGTGAGGGTTCTTGCTTGGACAGAGGGCAACCTAACTGCCAACCAAAAACCCCATTTCTAACACTCTGCATCTTTCTCTTCACCTTCTGCCAAAGGATCGACCGCTGACTGCTCAGGACGCCTGCAAAACCGCAACAAAGTAGCAAAGACGACTACTGCAACCTTGTATTGCTGATCCTGCTGCCTTCTCAACTGTTTTCCTGGTGGTGCATGCTCTGGGGGCAGCCTGCCTCCTTCTTGCACCAGGATCTCTGAAGAAATCTCCCGTGGGTCGACGGAATCTTCCCCCTGCAACCGCAGGCAACAAAAGACTGCATCACCGATCATCTGGGTCCCCTCTCAGCACGACGAGCATGGTCCCTGGAACTCAGCAACTCTGTCCAAGTGACTCCCACTGTCCAGTGACTCTTCAGTCCAAGTTTGGTGGAGGTAAGTCCTTGCCTCCCCACTCTAGACTGCATTGCTGGGTACTGCGTGATTTGCAGCTGCTCCGGCTCCTGTGCACTCTTCCAGGATTTCCTTCGTGCACAGCCAAGCCTGGGTCCCTGACACTCTAACCTGCAGTGCACAACCTCCTGAGTTGTCCTCCGGCGTCGTGGGACTCCCTTGTGTGTCTTTGGGTGAGCTCCGGTTCACTCCTCTTTGTAGTGCCTATTCCGACACTTCTGCGGGTGCTGCCTGCTTCTGTGAGGGCTCCCTGACTTGCTGGGTGCCCCCCTCTGTCTCCTCACCCAAGCGGCGACATCCTGGTCCCTCCTGGGCCACAGCAGCATCCAAAAACCCTAACCACGACCCTTGCAGCTAGCAAGGCTTGTTTGTGGTCTTTCTGCATGGGAACACCTCTGCAAGCTTCTTCACGACGTGGGACATCCATCCTCCGAAGGGGAAGTTCCTAGTCCTCTTCGTTCTTGCAGAATCCACAGCTTCTACCATCCGGTGGCAGCTTCTTTGCACCCTCAGCTGGCATTTCCGGGGCATCTGCCCAATCTCAACTTTGTCGCGACTCTTGGACTTGGTCTCCTTGTTCCACAGGTACTCTCATCCGGAAATCCACTTTGGTTGCATTGCTGGTGTTGGTCTTCCTTGCAGAATTCCCCTATCACGACTTCTGTGCTCTCTGGGGAACATAGGTGCACTTTACACCTACTTTTCAGGGTCTTGGGGTGGGCTATTTTTCTAACCCTCACTGTTTTCTTACAGTCCCAGCGGCCCTCTGCAAGCTCACATAGGTTTGGGGTCCATTAGTTGTTCGCATTCCACTTTTGGAGTATATGGTTTGGGTTGCCCCTATACCTATGTGCTCTTATTGCAATCTACTGTAACTTTACATTGCTTGCATTACTTCCTTTTGCTATTATGGCATATTTTTGGTATTGTGTACATATATCTTGTGTATGTTTGGCATACTCATACTGAGGGTACTCACTGAGATACTTTTGGCATATTGTCATAAAAATAAAGTACCTTTATTTTTAGTATATCTGTGTTTTCTTATGATATTGTGCATATGACACCAGTGGTATAGTAGGAGCTTTGCATGTCTCCTAGTTCAGCCTAAGCTGCTCTGCTATAGCTACCTTCTATCAGCCTAAGGTGCTAGAAACACCTCTTCTACACTAATAAGGGATAACTGGACCTGGTACAGAGTATAAGTACCCCTTGGTACCCACTACAAGCCAGGCCAGCCTCCTACAATACCCAGAACTGTGACTGGGGGGTGAATGATTGTTCAGCAATCCGTACATCATTTGTGTTTGTGGCAATAACTATTGCTGGACTATGTATAGCACGGGCATGTGTTGAAAGTATGCCTTATAGCTTTAGTATCTGGTAGTGCAAGTTGTGGCAATATTTTGAATTAGAATCTGGAATTTTAAAGGCACACGCGGAAGGAATCACCTTGATATTTCTGAAGTCCACTTATTGCATAATGAGAACTAATTAATAGCTATATTCATCAGGCGATTATGGTCTGCCCTACAAGCTATTGTGCTCTTTCAAGGAATAATTGCTGGACCATGATGTCTAATATTGATTAATATAGAATATGAGCTTGCTGTGTCATTAATTTCTCCTTAATTAAAAAAAGTGAAAAAAGGCAACCGGGTTGCAAACTAGGGAGTTTGTTCGTATAAGGTGTTATGTCTGCTGGTAGCTGAACCACATGTTGTTCAACACGTCTGATTGTACTCAGGCATGCTGCCAATTACAAACCCAGAGAACTAAAAAAGAAACAGAATCGATCAGACACAAAACCCGCAACTTGCAAGAAGAGGTGGCTCATGATCTCTGGAAATAGTGAGAAAAGCAGCTTTTGTCTTCCACAGTACGCACTACACAGCAAGCAGTTTCGAAAAAGGACTCACGTTTCGCACCTTTTAAGCTCCATTGATAGAGCACTGAGGCCCATATTTATACTTTTTGACGCAAAACTGCGCTAACGCAGTTTTGCGTCAAAACAATTAGCGCCGGCTAACGCCATTCTGAAGCACCATGCGGGCACCGTATTTATTGAATGACGTTAGCCGGCGTTAGCCGCCGGCGCCGTCTGGTGTGCGTTAAAAAAAACGACGTACACCAGGCAGCGCCGGCGTAGGGGGATATGGGGCTTGGGCGTCAAGAAATGGGGCAAGTCAGGTTGAGGCAATTTTTTCGCCTCAACCCTATTTGCGCATTTTTTTTCACTCCCAACCCCCATAGAAATGACTCCTGTCTTAGCAAAGACAGGAGTCATGCCCCCTTGCCCAATGGCCATGCCCAGGGGACTTCTGTCTCCTGGGCATGGTCATTGGGCATAGTGGCATGTAGGGGGGCACAAATCAGGCCCCCCTATGCCCCAAAAAAAACAAAAAAAAAAACTTACCTGAACTTACCTTAATGTCCCTGGGATGGGTCCCTCCAGCCTTGGGTGTCCTCCTGGGGTGGGCAAGGGTGACAGGGGGGGTCCCTGGGGGCATGGGAGGTCGCCTCTGGGCTCCTTCAGAGCCCACAGGTCCCTTAACGCCTGCCTTTTGCAGGCGCAAAAAAATGGCGCAAAAGCGGCCGTACGTCATTTTTTTTGACCCGCCCACTCCCGGGCATGAATTTTGCCCGGGAGTATAAATCCGACGCACATGCCTCAGAGTCTATTTTTTAGACGGGAACGCCTACCTTGCATAGCATTAACGCAAAGTAGGTGTCCACGCTAAAAAATGACGCAAACTCCATGGACTTTGGCGCTAGACGCGTCTAACGCCAAAGTAGAAATATGGAGTTAGTTTTGCGTCGAAATTGCGTAAAAAAAAAAAACGCAATTCCGGCGCAAACGGAGTATAAATATGCCCCTGAGTTTTAGTATGTTTGGAGTGGCGCACCCAAAAAAACAGCAGAACGATTGGCAGGGCCAACTGTTTCAGCACACGGCACGGATAGGGCTTAGTCATTCAGTACTGTGTGTAACGTACAGCATTTTAACACCGTGTTTGGGATGTAGCCTGCTGTCTAAACTGTTTTTAAGCAATGTCTATAGGACATGATCAGCTTACTAACAAGATAACATTAGCTGTGCCCGGCTTGAAGATGACCGACAGTCTCAAACAAACCCTTGACTGCTGATGAGATTCATGACGCCACGCTATTATGCATATGGCTAACGGGAAAACCCAGGGTCGCACAATCTCACTGCAGAGTTTAATAAAGCATTTAAGGACCTCTTCGGTTCACACTTCCTGGAGGTCTACAGTAAAGCGAGTCACATAAATGAGCCCCGTGTGTGCCTGCATTCCAGACGCCCCAGTTATACTGGCTCTGCCCTGGAGGGCTCCCCACCACAGCCAGTCTCAGTATAGGTTTTAATGCAGTGTGTCTGCTGTGCGGCATTCACTTCAGAAGTGACTGTGCAATACGATTGGGATGGAAAATGTCAAACTAATTCATTTTCTTTCAGTAGGGTTCTGACTAATTATGTACCCATTTTGGAGTTGGAAAAATGGAACAAATAAAGTCTGAGTAAGAGATTGAACTAAGTGGAAAACATCTAAAGTAGTAAAATGGAAATGAAACCATTTGATATGAGACCCTACCTTTAAATGTCACAGGGTTCATACATCAGCAAGTCTGCTATTAGATGTGATGTACCACATGGCTAAAATGACCCAACTAACATGTTTTGTACATTTTAAGTAATCTTTTACGGCTCTTGTCTTACAAGCCTATATTCCAGATAAAAAATTGTGAATATTGTAAATTAAAATGGCCTAAAATTAGGCAAAAAACCTGTTAGGTTCGGATGTCACATTTAAATGTGTTTGTTTCACTAATGTCTGATCGTATTGGATTGCTTTGTTTCATCAAATCCAAAGTGTAATGAAATTCAACAAGCTCGCAGAAGCTGCAACTGCCACAGTGCTGACAAATGGGGGCTGGACAGCTGGATAAAGTAATGATTGTTTTCAGGAACAATAAGTGAGGTGATCTTTGCGTTGCTTGGATGCACATGCTGCTTAGGGGCTTAACTTTGCACAACATTTCTCTGGCCTCTACACCAAGAGTCAGATGGCTAAAACACCCCAAAAAGTCTAAAAAATGTGTGTCCTATTTTTACTACTGTGCAGCAGCATAAAACACTCACTGACTATTAGCAACATCAAGGGCAAATATTATGTCTCGTCCGAGCACCTTCAATGTATTTGAGCACATGTATATAGTAGGTTGTGTTTAGCTGATTAAAAAAATCTGGCATTTCTGTGGCCAGAAATTGTCAGTTTCAGTTCTCGGCTTGACATGCAATTTATTTTCTCGTATACAGTGCATACTTTGAACTAAGGCCCGTATGTATACTTTTTTAGCACCGCATTTGCGTCATTTTGTGATGCAAAACCGGAGCAAACTCACAAAATACAATTGTATTTTGTACGTTTGCGCCACTTTTGTGTTAAAAAGCGGTGCAAATGCGGAGCTACAAAAAGTAAAAATATGGGCCTAAGTTGCAGGTGTTTATAACGGAACACCATTGAGAGCTCTGGAGTAAAAGCTGAAGGCAGTGTGAATTTCTAACAGTGCCTGTCAGTGGATCAAAAAGGTGTTTGGAATACTTGGTTATCCAATCCTTGGAGCTTCTGTTGAACAAGCAGAGCAATGGTCATTTATTACAGTTCCAATTGTGATTTTGTGCAAACATGTGTGAAGGAGGAGGTACACATCAGCCAAAATATTGAGAAAGCAAAAGTAAATGAAAATACAGTGCTTACAGGTGAGTTGGTACATTGTGTGTTTGGGGGTTGTGAAGTGAAGGAGATGCGAGGAAGTGCATTCAGGAGTCAGTGAAAGGAGGCTGCTAAAGCTGATAAGATATGTGGACGTGATGTAGAGAGAAAAAGGTGCACGTGTCTAAAGTAGAATGAGCATAACAGGCATGATTGAGAAATTCTGAAGACCACTTCCCCTTCCACGGGCCTCAAACTTTGTTATAAAGTTCTCTGGTTTCACTGAATAAGCAGCTACCTATGTCATTATCATATAAAGGGGGTCATTCTGACCTCGGCGGTAAAAGGCGCTTACCGCAGGCCAGAAGACCGCCATAACACCGCCGCGGCGGCGGAAAACCGCCACGGTCATTCTGACCCGCAACTGGCAAACTGCTAAAAACCCGACATCCACAAAAGTCCGCCACACCAAAGGTCAGCAAAAAAATGGCGATGACCAAACCTCCACCGTCATGCCAACAGAAATACGCCCATACCATTCCGACCCACAAATCCACGCAGCGGTCTTTCAAACGCGGTATTCCATTGGCGGTACACACCGCCGCAGTCAAAATACACACACACATAGAAAACTCAGCCACATTGGTCAGTTTGAAATACACACACCTGATACACATACTAACACCACTCCCACACACCCAACACAATATAAAACACACACCCACATCACCCACAAGCCCCTACGACCCGAAATCATTACCGAAGGCTAGAGAGAGAGCACAGATTAGACAATCCCACAACACCATCACCCACACAGAATCCACGCACCAAACACCACACACCATCACACGCACCACACTCATCACCACAAACGCCACCCCACACCTCAACTACACCACCCCATGGCACCCCAGGTTCAGTGACGCCGAACTCAGGGTCACGGTGGAGGAAATAGTCCGTGTTGAGCCCCAGCTCTTCGGGGCACAGGTGCAGCACACCACAATTGCCAGGAAGATGGAGCTATGGCAAAGGATAGTGGACAGGGTTAATGCGGTGGGACAGCATCCACGCAATCGGGAGGACATCAGGAAGAGATGGAACGACCTACGGGGGAAGGTGCGTTCCATGGTATCAAGGCACAACATTGCGGTGCAGAAGACTGGCGGCGGACCCACACTTACTCCCCCCGAATTTACCGCATGGGAGGAGGAAGTCTTGCACATCCTGCATCCTGAGGGCCTCGCAGGAGTAGGAGGAGGAATGGACTCTGGTAAGTCAAATCTTCACTACTGCTTCCCACCCCCACCCCACCTGCATGCCAAATCATACTCCCACCCTCACCCCCACCACCATCACACCAACTCCTTGCAAATGGCTCACCATCACAACCCACCCATCCCAACACCATGCCCTGCATGCGACCACAAAGCATGGACACCCATCACCAAAGCATGCCCACTGCACACACACATCACCCCCACAAGCCACCCTCACAAAAGCCCCCACATGGAAATGCCTGCACTTGGGTACATGAACACCCACCCATCACACGAAATGCCACACACAGAAGCAATAACCATACCTTTATACCCCTGCAGGACCCGAACGCCACCACACCGCCACGGAGGGTCCAGAGATGTCCATCCCACCCCCAGAAGAGGCCACCAGCGATGACAGCAGCTCTGTCTCCCTGGAGCCAGATGACCAGCCCGGCCCATCGGGGACCTCTGGACAGTCGGTTCCCCACAGACAGGCACAGGCTACACCAGACCCAACCCCCTCTGGGAACACCAGCACAGCTCCCACCCAGCGGGCCCATGCCTCTGTCTCCAGGACACGTCAATCAGCGGTGTGTCCACCACTACAGGGCACCCAGGTTGACCCACCATCCCAACAACAACAGGGACCTGGGGGCAGTGGTAGTGGGCACACCGTCCAGGGGACAGAGGCCCAGGGACACAGGGTAACTGGGAGGGCTGCTGTGCGACAGGGGGGGGACAGGCCCGGGGTACCCACTCTCCAAGAGGCCCTCTCCTCCATCATGGGAGCATACCACCGCTCCCAGGAGACGATGGCGACGGTACTGGCCTGGTTCCAGGAGATCCAGGAACTGCAGGAGGAACGGTACATGGGGTTCAGGGAGGAACTGAGGAACATCGGTTCCGCAATGGGGACCATCATCGTGGCCCTTACCCAGATCGTCACCACATTGCGGGACCATGTGGCAACCTCAACGGGCCCCTGTCACTAGCCCAGGCCAGGAACAGCCTACCACCTCCGCCGGCGCTAGTGGACAGGAGGCCCCCACACAACGACAGACCACCAGAACCCCACCTCCTGCAGAAGAAGAACCACCCCGCAAGCGGAACCTGAGATCTCACAAGAAGACAGAGTAGGATTGTGTTGTGGGCTTTGCTGGGCTCTGACATCATTGGGGCTAGTGATGTCAGAGAATGGAATGAGAGGTCTGTGGGGTTCTGAAGGAGTTGGGAGGAAGGTGACAGGAAGCAGGAATGAAGTGTTGGCACAGTCGTGGATGCTGAATAAATAAGGATCTTGACATACAAATCTTGACTCCATGGATATTGAATCATAACAGTGGCGACGAGGGACTTCAGCATCCATTGAACCTGGCGTGCAATGGACCTATGAGTAAACTGTTCTTATATTTGTGAGAAGAATCGTTGTGCCTGGACACTTTAACTTTACAAGTATCCTAAATACTATTGTTTTGGATCTACAATTTTGAGTGTTCCTGCCGTGATGACATTTAGATGATGAGCAGCTTTATTATTATTCTGGGTGCTTAGAAGAAAACAAAGGAGTACTTCGTTGCACTCATCATTTTTACTTTATGGAAAATGCCTGGTAAACGCGCAACTGAAATTGCCCTGTTTTTCCTTAAGCCGTGTGAAAATGCCTGGTAATACTCTTTGAACGGTATTTGGCATTTATTTATACTCTTATGTTAGTAGCGGAACAACGACGGAAATACACAGTTGGACGGTGTGGAGATTTAAACTTCAACATTCTTTACGCGTGGCTGGTGTTCTTGAAGCTCCTGCTGATCGCGCGAAGCCGCCGCTCCTGCTGATCGCGCGAAGCCGCTGCTCCTGCTGATCACACGAAGCCGCCCTCACCGTGTGATGTTGCTGCCGCGCATTGTGTCAAGCCGCGGCAGTTGATTTAAAGGCACGCGACCCCGCGCGCAATTTTAGTAATGGAAAGCATTTGAAATATATTATCTGAACGCCAACAACTCACTGTGTAGTCGCTTGATGGTGTGTTCAATTATTTTTATCTCCTCTTCAACCTCGAGTGAAGTGCCTCACTGCAACAGGAGTTGCATGTAAACACTGTGAGGTTGACATTTGCATCAAATCTCGCGTGTGTTGAACACTCAAATGACTAGACTGCTAACTCTTTGTACTGATAACTTGTCATTTGGGTGGAAGGTAATTAATGATTGGTGCTCAATTTTAAGTATTCTGTTGACATTTTAGTATTATAAATACTGTATTACTCTCATTACTTTATATATATTTATATATTTTTATTTTTTTATTTTTGTTCTGCTTGATTGTTTGTATAAGTTTTACGCAATGTCTCAATTAGCTATGCTTAGTTTGGCTCAACCACCACAATTTTTATCTGAACGTGGAGAACCCATTTTACCTTGGAAGAAGTGGTTTAATCTTTTTGAATCTTATTTAATTGGGATAGGTGGAGAGAAATTTTCGCCTGCAAGGAAGCAAGGTATTCTTCTTCATAATTTAGGTATTGAAGGAAGAAATATTTATGACAGTCTTGATTTAATTGCGCTTGGCACTGCGGATGGAGATCCCAGAGATGTTTATGACATGTCTGTTATGATGTTAAAAAAACACTTTGACATGCGTATAAACATAGTCATGGAACGACATAAATTTTTTATGAGAGTACAAGCTAAAAATGAGAGAGTGGGTAATTATATTGCTGCTTTGAAAACATTAGCTCAGACTTGTGAGTTTGCTGGTTTAACTGACTCTCTCATCAGAGATCAACTAGTGAGGTGCACAAATAATCCAAGAGTTCAAGAAAAATTGTTAGCCAAGAATCCCGTTTTGGAAGAAGCTGTTGCCATTGTGGAAAGTTTGGAACATGCTACTTCTTGGGTTCAGGAAATGAAGAACACCACTTCAAACTGCTTAACTGAACCTTTGGCTAATCCAACAGTAGCTAAAGTTTCGACTCAAGTTGACAGGAATGTCATACAGAAACCGCTAACGTATCGTTTGAAAGGTGGCAATGAATTGACCAAAGACTCCAGACCAAGATGTTACAAATGTGGTAGTCCTGGACATTTAGCGAATAATCCAAGATGTTTTGCTAGGAATGTCAACTGTAGGAATTGTGGAGTGAAGGGACATTTGGCAAAAGTTTGTAAGAACCTAAAGGTCAATGCAGTAGATGAAACTGTGTTAAGTCAAGATGTAATTTTAAATGTGAAGTGTCCTATCATTCATAATCCTCTTATAAATAGTGATGCTAAGTTAATTATGCCAAAATGTGATATAGAAATTGATGGTAAAATTGTTCAGGTTCTTGCGGATTCGGGGTCTCCTTTCACATTAATAGGAGATAAGAATTGGGAAACAATCTTTGGCAATTATCATATTGAGCTTCTTCCTCCAGACATTGATCCCATAGGCTATGGGGGACAGAGAATTGATTTGTTTGGCTATTCTCTAATGACTATCAAGTTCAAAGGTCGTGAAACGGTGGGGAAGGTTTATGTAGCAAAACGAGGTGATAACTTGCTAGGGTGGAGACATCAGAGAGATCTTGGCATTATTCTCAACCCAAACTCTCCGGAACAAGTTCTATCCATATCTACTTTAGGGGATGATATTTCAATTGTAAATGAATTTTCTGATGTGTTTAGTGACAAATTGGGTTTATTAGCTGGGTTCAAACATAGGATCATTCTAAAGGATTCAGCCAAACCAGTAGTATATAAGGTAAGAAAGGTTCCTTACTTAATGTTGTCTCTGTTGCAGGATGAGCTCAACAGACTTTTAAATTTGGGTGTTATTGAGGAGATTGAGGCTTCGGAATGGTTGGCCCCTGTTGTTTTAGTTCCCAAGGATAATGGTTCAAAAATTAGGATGTGTGTAGACTTGAGAGGTCTCAACCAGTGTATATGGGTTGATCGCCAACCTTTACCTAACATTAATGAGACTCTGACCATGCTCTCGGAGGCTAAAGTATTTAGTGTATTGGATCTATCGGCAGCCTATCATCAAGTTTTACTTCATGAAGACTCGAGACATCTAACTTCTTTTGTCACGCCTTTGGGGGCTTTCCGGTTTATCAGAATGCCATTTGGTTTGGCATCGGCTGCCGCGTGTTTTCAAAGGATAATGAAGGAGGTTCTTAAGGGTTTAAGTTCAGTGTTATTTTTCCAAGATGATATGCTAATATATGGGAAGGATGAAGGGGAACATGATGTTGCTCTCCGTGCAGTTTTGAGAAGACTAAAGGAAAAGGGTTTAACCTTAAAAAAAGAAAAGTGTAAATTTCGAGTTGGTACAGTCTCTTACTTGGGGCACACCATTTCTGGAGATGGTATCAAGCCTAAGGTGACATTGGCTAAGTCCATCATATCTATGCCTATTCCTTCTGATAGAGATCAAGTGCGATCGTTTCTTGGTTTAGCTGAATACTACTCGAAATTTGTTAGAAATTTTGCAAGTGTAGTACAGCCTTTGAGAAATATGCTAAGGAAGGGGGTTGATTTTTTGTGGTCTTCGGAGTGTGATGAGGCTTTTGTTTTTGTCAAATCCAGAATTGCTGAGATGCCCACATTGGGGCATTTTGATACTCGAAGGAAAACTTTGTTGTCCACAGATGCAAGCCTTAAAGGTCTGGGTGCAGTCCTTTCACAGATGGTTGATGGTGAGGAGAGAGTGGTGGCTTTTGCCTCCCGTTCCTTAAGAGAGACAGAAACACGTTATTCAGTGATAGAGCGTGAAGCTTTAGCATGTATTTGGGCTGTCAACCATTTTAGATACTATCTTTGGGGGTTACCATTTGTTATTAGGAGCGATCATAGACCTTTAGTGCAAATGTTTTCTTGTCGCAACATAGAGAATGTGACTCCGCGTATCAAACGTTGGGTGGAGAGTCTAATTGAGTACAATTTTCATGTAGAATATTTTCCAGGGAAGGAGAATATTCCTGCTGATTCTCTTTCTAGATTACCTTTGTCAGACGATGCCACAAATGTTCAGGTCCCAGTTTTGTGGGTGAAGGAGCCAGCTTTTGACAAGGAAGAATGGAGACTGGAATGTGAACATGACACTGCTCGTGCCCTTATTTTAGATTATGTTGTGAAAGGTTGGCCTGATTTACACACTTGTCCAGACAGTATTAAAGCGTTTTGGAATGTTAGGGATGAATTGAGCATTGTGGGGATGGATGTATACAGAGGTGACAGATTGATTCCTCCACTTGGATTGCATGAGAAGCTGATTAATTTAGCCCATGAGGGACATTTAGGGAGGAATTTGACCAAGTCCAGGATCAGAGAATGTTATTGGTGGCCGGGTTTGGACAGACAGGTTGAAGGAATAGTAAAGGATTGTGTGTACTGTGCAAGGAGTGATAAATCTAGGAATGTAAGAACTGCTCCTTTATCCCCAATTTGTGTCCCTGATGAGCCATGGTGCAAACTAGGTTTAGATCTTGTGGGGCCATTTGAAAATCTATCTCACAATGAGAGATTTGTGATTGTTTTGGTTGATTATATGTCTAAGTGGGTCACTGCTTGTTGTGTAAGTGCTATTACCACTAAGGTGGTGATAGAATTTTTAACTGATGTTTTTGCGTGTGAAGGCATTCCGAAAGTGATAATTACCGATAATGGGGTGCAATTTACTTCACTGGAAATGAAGAATTTTCTCAACAATTTGGCCATCACCCACTTTCGCACAGCTTTATATTCACCTCAAGCCAATGGGTTGGTTGAGAAAATGAACCAATTGGTGGTGGCCAGTGCTCAAACTGCCATGGACAATAATGTTCCTTTAAAAACTGTTCTCAGGGAGAAATTATGGGCTCACAGGAATACCCCTAATGCTGTTACGGGTATGTCTCCGTTTAGACTATTGAAGGGTAGAGTTGCCGGTTCTAAACTCAATCCTATGTGGTTATTAGCTGACAAGGATTTTAGGCAGTCATCTGCAGACAAGGGTTCTGTTCAACGCAAAGTTATTGATAATCAGACGAAGTATAAGGAGGCATTTGATAAGAGACATGGTGTCCATCAAAGGTTATGGCATGAAGGTGATTTGGTGTACATTAAAAAACCTTTTTGGTCAAAAAAAGGAACCTCCAAGTTTATGGGTCCGAAGAAAATTGTACAAGTAAAAAGGAATGTTGTTGTTGTCGAAGGAGGTGATGTATGGAGCATGTCGCGTCTAGCTAAGTGCAAGAGTGATAAACTAGGATCAAATGAATTACCTAAAGATGGAAATCTTCGTGGGTCTAATGTAGATTCCAATGAGAAATTTAATAAAGGTGTAAGGAATAGAACAATTCCAAAATACTTAGAAGATTTCGTACATTGAGGATGTCATCACATGATTGGGCAATAATTGATTATATGTTGATTGCATTTCTAACACTCATGATTTTGTCATTTCATTGTTCCTGTTGCATTCTTATGAACTGTAGCTTCAATTTTTGTTGATGTTTTTTTTCATTCTTATGTTGTTGAGTTTACAATGTTCCATGCAATGTTCAAGCTAAATTTTGTTATTATTTCTATAGAAGGGAGATGTGTTGTGGGCTTTGCTGGGCTCTGACATCATTGGGGCTAGTGATGTCAGAGAATGGAATGAGAGGTCTGTGGGGTTCTGAAGGAGTTGGGAGGAAGGTGACAGGAAGCAGGAATGAAGTGTTGGCACAGTCGTGGATGCTGAATAAATAAGGATCTTGACATACAAATCTTGACTCCATGGATATTGAATCATAACAGATTGCAAGACCCCCGCCAGCCAAAGATACCCCCTGATGTCATCCCACTGTCCCACATTGTCACCCTGTCCAACCTTGAACTGCCCCTGCTCCATCCTTCCCCAGGCATATGGACAATGCACCTGTGCGACTGAGAACTGGACTCTGCCATGGACATTACTCCACCCCCACCCATCACCGTTTCACAATCATGAACCTATATGTAGCACTTAAAATAAATCACTTATTGCACTTAAAATAACAGGAGTCTGCTTGTATTCTTTACAAGTGTATTACACATAACGGTGCAATAATGTCCAGTTACTTTGTGATGACAACATACCAATTTCAATAAGCTTTAGTCCATGGGCAAACAAAGCTGAAGTCAGGCAGTGGGTCATACAGCTCTGAAAAGGGAAGGGAAAGTCACAAATCAGTTAACAGGAACTGGGGGGAAACACAGACAGTGGAGACCCATGAGGCCTTAAGTAAATGTAAAATGGCATGGCTGATTCTTACCTGTGTGCTACTGAAAATATTGTTGTATGACTGTATCCCTGTTGTCCGTGTCGTCCCCGTCGTCTTCCTCCTCTTCGCTCTCCACAGGCTCCACAGCTGCTACAACACCACCATCTGGACCATCCTCCTGCAGAAAAGGCACCTGGCGTAGCAAAGCAAGATTGTGAAGCATACAGCAGGCCACGATGATATGGCACACCTTCTTTTGTGAGTACATTAGGGATCCCCCTGTCATATGCAGGCACCTAAACCTGGCCTTCAGGACCCCGAAGGTCCTTTCTATGATCCTCCTAGTGCGCCCATGGGCCTCATTGTACCGTTCCTCTGCCCTGGTCCGGGGATTCCTCACTGGGGTCAGTAGCCACGACAGGTTGGGGTAACCAGAGTCACCAATTAGCCACACACGGTGTCTCTGTAGCTGTTCCATCACATAAGGGATGCTGCTATTTCACATGACATACGCGTCATGCACTGACCCAGGGAACTTGGCATTTACATGGGAGATGTACTGGTCAGCCAAACAGACCACCTGGACATTCATCGAATGATAATTTTTTCTGTTTCTGTACACCTGCTCACTTTCTTTGGGGGGAACCAAAGCCACATGGGTCCCATCAATGGCACCAATGATGTTGGGGATGTGTCCAAAGGTATAAAAATCACCCTTCACTGTAGCCAATTCGCCCACCTCAGGGAAAATAATGTAGCTTCGCATGTATTTCATCAGGGCAGACAACACTCTGGACAAAACCTTAGAAAACATAGGCTGAGACATCCCAGATGATATGGCCACTGTTGTCTGAAAAGACCCACTTGCCAAAAAATGGAGTACTGACAGAACCTGCACCAGAGGGGGAATCCCTGTGGGTTGGCGGATGGGGGACATCAGGTCTGGCTCCAGCTGGGTACACAGTTCATGTATAGTTGCTCTGTCAAGCCGGTATGTAAGTATGATATGTCGTTCTTCCATTGTCGACAGGTCCACCAGCGGTCGGTACACGGGAGGATTCATCCTTCTCCTCGCAAGTCCCAGCGGACGGTGCCTAGGAAGGACAACATGGAGCACAAAGTCAAGCAACCCACAGGTTGCACAGTACACGAATCGCTATGCATTGAAAGGCTTGTATGTGTGACGCAGTAGAAATCATGCCATGTGGGCCCTTGAAATGGCAGCTGCCTGACCTGTGAAGTGTGACAGTGGGATGTGAGGTCACTGCGCTGGCGTGGCACACCGTGGCGGTCGAAGACCGCGGCGCAAAGCAGCATTGGTTAACATTGAACCCTATGGGTCTCAGGAGCCAATGACGATGTGCGCCGGCGGTCGCGGCACGCACCGCCGCAGGCGTGACCGCCATTTTCTATCAGCTTAATCACTCGAGACCTGATCATCCACAGGAGAGGACCTATACTGCAAGTGCTGCTGTGACCTCGGTCTGGGGGATACAATGGCTGCTGCGACTGGGGAAAGGGCCCCTGCCTTCACTTCCGAAGAATTGGAGAAACTTGTTGATGGGGTCCTCCCCCAGTATACGCTACTCTACGGTCCTCCAGACCAACAGGTTAGTACACAGGGTGCACGTAGAATGGGCTATGCCTGTGTTGAGTGGGGTGTATGTAAGATGGTGGGGAGGGGAGCGAATGAGGAGTGCAACGCACGAAAGATGAGAGCATGTGCCACATGGCAAGGTTGGGGAGGGGGGGGCCACTCACATTGACCAGGCAGAAAACTGATGCGATATCCTTTACCACCCTGTACATGTCACATAGGTCAGCGCCCATCAGAAGATCGACATTTGGCGTGCCATCGCCAAGGACGTCCGGGCCCTGGGGGTCCAAAACAGACGGGGCACCCACTGCTGAAAGAGGTGGGAGGACATCCGTCGCGGGACCAGAAAGACCGCCGAGTCTCTGCTGGGGATGGCCTCCCAACGTAGGAGGGGTGCCAGCCGCCAATTGAACCCCCTGATGTCCCGGATCCTGGCGGTGGCCTACCCCGATTTGGATGGGCGCGTGAGGACATCACAGCAGACACAAGGGGGTGAGTATCAGCACATTCTGCTATCTTTGCGCGCAGGGAAGGTGTCTGGGTGGGGGAGGAGGGCTGTGGCTATCTCCAGGCCAGGGCGCATTCTGTAGGCTAGGCCCCTCCGTTAGACACAGCCCTGTGCCCCCGCCCCCCACCTCTGTAGGGTGCCAAGTACAGCTATCCATGGTCCGGCCTCACCCATGTGTGCAGTTGTCGTCCAGAAACCTGTAGGCCCAGTCACAATAACTGAGTAGTGTACCCCGATTGTGCGGCCTAGTTCAGGGGGCTTCTGTGTCTGTCCTCTCCGACAACGGTGTTGCCAATGCATGCACTCAACCTGTCTTCATTTCTCCCCCCCCCATTTTCTTTGTCTTCCTGTTCATGTGTGCATTAGCATCATCAGGCGGAGGAGAAGTGGCATCAGCGCACGAGGGAGCTGCATCTCACATGGCCCCGGAGGGCCATACAACAGACTCCGAGTACACTAGTGAGACGGAGGGCGAGTGGAGCTCCACAACGGGGACCCGTGGAGACGTCAGCGACACGACACGTCCTCGGAAGGGAGCTCCCTAGCGGTGGCGGCAACATCCGTGCCCACCGCCACAACAGGTACAGCCGCCACCCAGCGCACCAGCCCCGCCCTCCCAGCAGCCCCTCAGCCTTCGCTCCGTGCCCGCTCGCCCAGGAAGGCGGGCATCTCCTCCGCACCAGGCACCTCAGGCCCTGCCCCAGTTACCCCTGCTGCCCTCAGTGAGGAGGTCATTGACCTCCTCAGGACACTCATTGTTGGGCAGTCTACCCTTTTGAATGCCATCCAGGGTGTAGAAAGGGAGGTGCTTCGGAGCAATGCATACCTGGAGGGCATTCATTCGGGTCAGGCTGCCCATCAGCGATCGTTCAACGCTCTGGCCTCAGCACTGACGGCAGCCATTGTCCCTGTCTCCAGCCTCCCTCTTCTGACTCCCTCCACCCAGTCCCAGTCTCCTGTTCCTCTGCCTATCCCATCCACACCATCAGACCAGCCTGCACACACCTCTACACCCAAGGGCAGCTTATCCAGACATAAGCACCACAGATCACACAAGCATTCACCCAAGCAACATCCAGATGCAGACATGCCAACAGTCACTACCACCTCTGTGTCCCCCACCTCCTCATCTCCCTCCTCCCTCCCTGTGACGTCTCCACCCACACCTGCATGCACACCACCATCAGCCAGTACTTCCATCACCAGCACACCCTCCATTACAGTCCGCACACGTGCAGTCACCACCCCCACTGCCATTTACACGTCCCCTGTGTCCTCTCCCAGTGTGTCTGTCACCCCTTCTTCCAAAGCACACAAACGCAGGCAGCCACCCACCCAACAGCCATCCACCTCACGACAGCCTCCGTCACAGGCACCTTCACCCAAAGACAGCACACTTGACTCTCCTACAACCACATCCTCTTCCTCCACTCCCAAACCCACTACACCTACCCGTCCCTGTCCTTCCCAAGTCCTTATCCTTTCCAACCTTGAGCTCGTTCCAATCACTGACCCACCCCCTCCATCTGGTAAGAGTAAAAAAAGCACCTCAGCCACCACCAGCCCTGCATCTACTGTGACCAAAGTGCAGGGCTATTGGAGTCCACCAGATCCTAGGGCAGGAACATCGGCCAGCACCAAGGGGACAGCCAGCCCACCCCCTGGGAAGAGGACAAAAAAGAAAAAGGCCCGGCGCAACAAGACTGAGACGGCTGCCACCAAGGACAGTAGCCTTGCCCCATCACCTGCCACATCATCCAAGGGAGGCAAGGGCCACAGAGCTTCAGCCAAGGAGGGCAAGGGCAGCAGGGCGGAGAAGTCAGGCAGGAGGCGAGCTGCCCAGGAGTGCCCCACCAGCCCCATTCCAGGACGACACTCACGGGCCCAGGACTCCATCACAGGAGGGCGCCGCGACCGCAAGTTCGGATGGTGAATGAGCGGGAAGTCTTGCCCAGGTCTGGCTCCCTAGACACACAGGACAAGCACCGCTGAACAGGGCCCCGCCGGGACAAGAACCGCTGAACAGGGCCCCGCCGGGAGGAGCACCGCTGAACAGGGCCCGCCGGAACAAGAACCGCTGAACAGGGCCCGCCGGGAGGAGCACCGCTGAACAGGGCCCCGCCGGGAGGAGCACCGCTGAACAGGGCCCCGCCGGGAGGAGCACCGCTAAACAGGGCCCCGCCGGGACAAGAACCGCTGAACAGGGCCCCGCCGGGACAACATCCGCTGAACAGGTGCCCGCCGGGACAAGAACCGCTGAACAGGGCCCCGCCGGGACAACATCCGCTGAACAGGGGCCCGCCGGGGCAACATCCGCTGAACAGGGGCCCGCCGGTACAAGAACCGCTGAACAGGGCCCCGCCGGGACAAGAACCGCTGAACAGGGCCCCGCCGGGACAAGAACCGCTGAACAGGGCCCCGCCGGGACAACATCCGCTGAACAGGGGCCCGCCGGGACAACATCCGCTGAACAGGGGCCCGCCGGGACAAGAACCGCTGAACAGGGCCCCGCCGGGACAAGAACCGCTGAACAGGGCCCCGCCGGGACAACATCCGCTGAACAGGGGCCTGCCGGGACAACATCCGCTGAACAGGGGCCCGCCGGGACAAGAACTGCTCCGCTGGGGCCTTCATCTCAAGCACCGCTCCGCTGGGCCCTTCATCTCAAGCACCGCTCCGCTGGGTCCCGCCGTCTCTGCACCGCTCCGCTGGGCCCTTCATCTCAAGCGCCGCTCCGCTGGGTCCCGCCGTCTCTGCACCGCTCCGCTGGGGCCTTCATCTCAAGCACCGCTCCGCTGGGCCCTTCATCTCAAGCACCGCTGCGCTGGGGCCTTCATCTCAAGCACCGCTCCGCTGGGGCCTTCATCTCAAGCACCGCTCCGCTGGGCCCTTCATCTCAAGCACCGCTCCGCTGGGTCCCGCCGTCTCTGTACCGCTCCGCTGGGCCCTTCATCTCAAGCACCGCTCCGCAGGGTCCCGCCGTCTCTGCACCGCTCCGCTGGGCCCTTCATCTCAAGCACCGCTCCGCTGGGGCCTTCATCTCAAGCACCGCTCCGTTGGGGCCTTCATCTCAAGCACCGCTCCGCTGGGCCCTTCATCACAAGCACCGCTCCGCTGGGGCCTTCATCTCAAGCACCGCTGGCCCATTGACAGTGCCGGTTCTGTGTCGACCAGGGCTTCAGGAAGCACTCTGGGCACCATGCCTCCTCCATTAACAGTGGAGTCGGTAATCCATCTGATGGACTGTGGCTTTGCACTTCTCAGGATGGAACAGTGGCCAACCCACCCACTGTAGAGACTCGAGAGACTGTGGCTTTGCACTCCCCAGGATGGGACAGTGGGCAAGCCACCCACTGTAGAGACTTGTGAGACTGTGGCTTTGCACTCCCCAGGATGGAACAGTGGGCAAGCCACCCACTGTAGAGACTTGAGAGACTGTGGCTTTGCACTCCCCAGGATGGGACAGTGGGCAAGCCACCCACTGTAGAGACTTGTGAGACTGTGGCTTTGCACTCCCCAGGATGGGACAGTGGGCAAGCCACCCACTGTAGAGACTTGTGAGACTGTGGCTTTGCACTCCCCAGGAGGGGACAGTGGGCATGGAGGCCCCTCGTGAATCTGGCGTCAAGGACTCATGTAGCTGAGGTGCCCCCCCTTCCCTTCCCCCTGAGGTGCCTGTAGTTTTATCATCTGATGCCCCAGCAGTGTTCTCTCCAATGGTATCTGGTCTCCTGTGTGGGCTTTGCCCATGTGTTTGTGCACATTGGCCCACGGACTATGGAACTTTGAGGGTATGTGCAGGACTTATTGCCTATGTATATATTGTTGACTCTGTTCATTCCTTATTTTTGTATCTTTTACATGGCATATTTCCCATACCTTTAATGGAGCTATTTCTACATATATTTTATAGATCATTTTAATTGTGTCTTTGCATTATTCCGGTGGGTTTGGGGGGTGTCACTCTGACTTGTTGCTCGGCATTGGGGTGTAGGTATTTGTGGTGGGGGGGTGGGTGTATGGCGCATGTGTGTGCGCGTAAGCTTTCCTCCTCCCCCCTCGCCTGTGTCGTAGGTGCAGTACTCACCGTTGTCGTCTGCGCCGGCGTTCGTACTCCTGGTAGATGAGCAGGTAGACAATAGCTGGTAGGATGTTTAATTCGGGTTCCATGCTGTCCTCCTTCCTCGTGGAGTGTGTATAGGTGAGCGTTTTCCCGTTCGTAGTCTGTTTCCGCCGTGTTTTTATCGGCGGGGCTCCCGCCCCGGAAAAGGTGGCGGATTGGTGAGTTGTGATAGGGTGGGCGGTACATTGTCTGCCGCCTGCCTGTTGGCGGTGACCGCCGCGCTGTTTGTGTGTCCCGCCGTGGCGGTCGGAGTGTTAAAGTAGCGGGCTGTGTTGGCGGTTCCCGCCAGGGTCAAAATTCCTTTTTTTGGACCGCCTGCCTGTTGGCCGGTTGGCCGCCGCTTTATCACCGACCGCCAGGGTCAGAATGACCCCCAAAATCTCTTTATTGATGTTATAACTACAATTTCACGATAGCTTTATTAACCTTGTTTTTTTCAAATTTACTTGAAAATGCACCATTTGCCCATTCGTTTTTTCAAAATATTCCAATGAGGAGAACACCCCCCCACACACAACCTCCCCCCTTATGATGGAGCCCTCATCCAGAACTTTTAAGCCCCACCACCTTCAAATGTCATCACCCGCCACAGCTAAAACCTTGATCAAGTTCCACATCAGCACCCAAAACTGACAAAACCATAGCAGATTATTGCACGTCGTTTAATTTTTTGTAAGTGAAAGGCTGGGCTGCAACATAGCACTTTCAATACTCTAAAGGTAAAGTCAGTTCCCAAAATACAGATATTAGTTGAGTACATTCACTTAACAATTGTGTATGTATTTTATATTTTTCAGCCCCTCATTCTAACAGAAAGTTGCTGGGTACTCAACCCTATAAGAGAATAGCAGTCATTTTACAATAAACTGAAGCTGCAAGCAGAGTGTTTACAGCTTTGAGTGTTCCTAGTGTGGGCTGCAAATTGTGCTAATGTATATCTCTAATGAACATTGTAATCACTTAAAAAGCCATTTCAACGACCGGGAATGATTAAATAAACGCAGCTGCCTCAGGGATTGAGGGGCATATTTATACTCCGTTTGCGACAAATTTCCGTCGTTTTTTTCGGCGCAAATTCGGCGCAAAACTAACGCCATATTTATACTTTGGCGTTAGACGCGTCTAGCGCCAAAGTATGAGGAAAGAGCGTCATTTTTTTGCGTGAACGCCTTCCTTGCGTTAATGAGATGCAAGGTAGGCGTTCCCGTGTCAAAAAATGACTGCGACACAAATGCGTCGTATTTATACTCCCGGGCGTCATGATGCCCGGGAGTGGGCGGGTCAAAAAAACCCGCATTTGCGCCTCTTTTTAACGCCTGGGTCAGGGCAGGCATTAGGGGACCTGTGGGCTCAAAATTAGCCCACAGCTGCCCTCCCATGCCCCCAGGGACCCCCCCCTGCCACCCTTGCCCACCCCAGGAGGACACCCAAGGATGGAGGGACCCATCCCAGGGACATTCAGGTAAGTTCAGGTAAGTATAATTTTTTTTTTTTTTTTTGGCATAGGGGGGCCTGATTTGTGCCCCCCTACATGCCTCAATGCCCAATGGCCATGCCCAGGGGACATAAGTCCCCTGGGCATGGCCATTGGGCAAGGGGGCATGACTCCTGTCTTTACTAAGACAGGAGTCATGTAAATGGCGTCTGGGCGTCGTTAAAAATGGCGCAAATCGGGTGGAGGCCGTGCACTTGCACCATTTTAAGACGCCCTAACGCCATTTTCCCCAACGCCGGCGCTGTCTGGTGTAGTGGTTTTTTTCCACGCACACCAGGCAGCGCCGGTCTGCTAGCGCCGGCTAAACTTTTTGACGCTAAACTACGTTAGCGCAGTTTAGCGTCAAAAAGTATAAATACGGGCCTGAGTGTTTACTTTTACTCGAGAAGGGCTGGTGGATGCACAGTGTCGGCTGCTGAGGGCCTGCTCAGCCAACGCCATCACTGTGAATGGAAGTACATGTATCTCTGCAAAAAGGTGTGAGACCGGCGGAGGCGTGTGAATGATGAAGATCGCCAAGCAGTAGAAAGGAGAACCTCCTGGACCTTCAGCATGTCAGAGCCCTTTCTGCACCGGAAGAGGTAGTGTGCCACATGACGAGGGCCTACTTCCTTCTCTTAAAGCTCCCACCATCCAATATGTTTCTCCCTGGCAAAATAGACATTGAAGCAATCTGAATTATGCCAGAACAGTTCTTGTTTTTGAAGGCATTCCATGGGCTCTTTCTGAGTATTTTGCAGGAATGTCTGCTTATCATGGACTTGCAAAAACCGTCATAGTTCGCTCCTATACGAGTACAGACAAGAGGTTGTGTTAATCCTTCATGTCTAGAGATGAGAGGCTGGAACTCGCGTTATTGCTTCTAAAGGGTAAATATGTGCAGTAACAAAGAAGTTTACAGATGACTTTGAGAAATTTCAGTTGTGATTGCTCTCTGTAAGGACTGACATGGGCACACACTTGAGGATTATCTTGATTGGTCGGGCAGATAAAATGCTCTGATACAGGGCTGCCTTTAGGGCGGTGCGACCGGTGCGGCCGCACTGGGTGTTGTCCTGGATGGGGGGGGAGGGTGGGTGTCAGTGGAAGGACGGCGCTGACCTCGGGTGGGGGGGAGGGAGCTGTGTTTAGAAATAATTTAGGAAACTTGCGATTTAAAAGCACGTGCTGAAAAGTTCCTTGTGCATTCAGCCTTCAGAAAGCAATTAAAATGTCAAGATCCCTCTTGTGATTAATGTTCCTGCTAGGGAGATAGATGGGAGTTTTGTCTAGTGTCAGCAATGACTCACCATAAAGTAGTGTAGAGGGTTAATAGGCCTGGTGGAAAGAACAGAACTATATTTTATGTGGATACCTGAGTGGATTAGTAAAGCCAGCCTTTAAAAGCGCTTTAAAACAATTTAAATGTATGTGAGAGAGAGGCTGTGAAGAGATGAGGGACACTTTTGCCAGGTGATAGTGAGGGAATCCAAGGGGGTGGTCATGGGGTGGCAGGCGCCAAAACAATTGTTGCAACAGGCACTGCCACCGCTAAAATTGCCCCTACTCTGATATCACTGGGGCTACTGTTTGTGAAACAGTGAGAACAGATGCTTCTGGGGTGATTGCTGTGAAGCAGCAGTAGGCTTTGTTGGAAGTTTGAGAACTTGTATTTACATATACTTTAAAAAACTAGATTCCTGATGGTTGCATGATTCTGATCTTCAATGAGATTGCACAGCCAACCCAAATGGAACTCATGCTACTCATGCTGCTAGAGTAGTCATGGTATACAGCATCTAACCTGCTGCATAATGCCATAGGATAATACCTTTACAGTTGAGACACACTAACAATAAAATATTATTAGGTATTTTCTTTCTTTGGGATTTAACATGAATTACTTCTCGTGCATTTTCCCTTTAAAACTGCATGAACGATTGGTTTTGGTTGAGCTGGTGGCAGAATATTAGGCTTCATAGAGTGAATTGGTATTTTTAGGTCTAGTGTTTGCCATGACCTTTTAATTTCTCTAAAATGTCTAATATACTTAAATAAAGAGGGTTTCAGCTACCTCTCTTCATCCATTGGTCTGTACTTGTGTCATTCACATTTTGCTTCCTCCCACTACAGCATAAAGCATGGGGCAATGGATCAGCTGCATTTAGCTCTTTCACAGGGAGCATATCCCGTACTTCAGGTAGTTTCCATCAATGCAGGTGTTTTCGTTTTTACTTTATTATTACTTTAGTGTTGCCTTTGTTTGTAGAGCATGATGTTAAATTTACCACATCAGAGTATAGGACACATTCCAGCTTTATCTGTTCCTCTCTTCTGTCAATGCTGTTGTAAATTCATTTTGAAGTGGCCTTTGTTTATCTGCCAGCCACTTTTTCACGCCATACTAGCAGCTCACTTGGACTCTGAAATACTTTCATGAGAGTGCTCATTCTTTCTTTCTGTCTTTCCCAAAAGCAAGAGGCTGGCAGCCAATGCCGAAACAATTGGCTTTTTTTAAAGTCTGTACTAGCCAAGACCTTTTGATTTTACTGAAATTATGTGTATAACATTTTTAACTATACAGGTTTCAATCCAGACATCATCCATTAGTCTGTGGTTCTGTTATACACATGTTTCTACCAACCACTCCAACATCCATCAAGAGGCAATGTGTCAGCCTACTTCAGCACATCAACACACAAAGTAGCTCTCTTCAGTGCCAGGGTGCAATATGGCAATGCATACATTTTTTAGACCAAAACATAATTTTTGCCTTTATCTAATGTTGTTGTGTAGATTAAGGAGGGCCTGGCAGCTTGCTGAAAAATAACATTTTGGAAAAACCATGACAGAATAGAAATGGAATTGCAAAAGGCTGGCAGCCAATGCCTGACCTATTGGCTTTGAGAAATACTCCCGTTTTGCCTATGTCCTGAGTGTTTCGCACATTGCCTTCATTACCTCCAACACACAAACAGGATAAACCCAACTGGCAGAGAGAGTAAATAACATTTTTTATTATTTAACAGCTGAATAAAGCCCTCTTGCACCATAAAGTATTTGGGTGCATTGCATATAAATCAGCATTATATATTTTACAAAAAACATGGACTAAATAAATTAATAACCAAATACTATGGAACTTTGCTGATTTTCGTACATTGCCTGGCTTTCTTGCAGTAATTTCCCAATCCTGGGGCATACACTTTGGGGCATATTTATACTCCGTCTGCGCCGAATGTGCGTCAAAAATTTTGACGCACGTTCAGCGCAAACGTTGCCCAGTATTTCTACTTTGACGCCGGACCCGCGGACGACAAAATTCCACCGTGTGCATCATTTTTTGGATGCAGCAACCGGTCTTGCGTTAATCATATGCAAGGTAGGCGTTCCTGTCCAAAAAATGGCTCAAACGGCCGTGCGCCATATTTATGCTTTCAGGCAAAAATGACGTACGGCCGGGAGGCGGACCCGGAAAATGACGCACAGCCCGATTTGCGTAAAAAATTAACGCCTGGGTCAGGGCAAGCGTTAAAATGGGGCAAACATACCTGTATTTAATCAGAACACACAGAAGCAACAGCAGAGCCGCAGAACAGCAACAGGGAGACATGGAGGTGATTCTAATCCAGCATGCACGCAGACGCAGAGCCCAGCAGCAACAACAGCAGCTTCAACAACACCAGCAGGGACCCCAAAGGCAGCGCAGAAGGCAGGAGAGGATATTCCGCCCCAGAACAACCCTTCAGGGCATCAGGGAACACAACATCATCCAGAGGTACAGGTTGAACTGGCAGGCCATTCAGCAGCTGCTGCGCAACATTAAACCGCAGTTGACCCCCCACTTTGCTGACACCCCGCACCATCCAAACAGAAACCAAGCTGCTTGCCGTACTTCATATGCTGGCAAGTGGCTCTTTTCAAACAACTGGTGCCCAGGTTGCCGGAATATCACAACCATCATTCTCTGCCTTTTTGCCCAAAGTACTGGATGCCATTATTGGACTGACACCCCGCCACATCTGCTTCCCTAACACACTGTAGAAGCAGCAGGAAACAAAACAGGGGTTCTACCTCATCAGTGGCTTCCCACATGTCCTTGGTGCAATCAACTGCACACATGTACGCCTTGTGCCACCTGCTGCAACTGAACACCTCTACCGCAACAGGAAGAACACACATTCCATCAACATACAGGCCATTGTCGATCACCAGGGATTGATCACCAACATCGTGGCTAAATATCCTGGGAGTGTACATGATTCATTCATCTTCTGTCACTGCACCATCAATGAACACTTCCAGGATGGACGGTATGGCAATGGACTATTTGTTGGTAAGTACAAAAACCTACTTATATACACACACTGCACAGCAACCCTCTAGGACACACAACACATACACCACAACAGCAACATGTGAACAGGAACACACTGAGGTCGTGAAATCGCTAGCCATGTTTCTTAGGTAACCATTGAACCTGTCACACATCTGAAATTACTGTACAGCCTAATGTTAAGACGTCAAAGATCACAACGTGTGGAGTGGGTTACCTAAATGTCACCTTGCAAAATGTAAGTGTCCCAATGACGTTTACATTAATCCATTGCATAAGTCTAAAGGTATGGGATGTCCAGGGTACATTGATATGAACGTGTTACCCCCACTGTCAATTTTAACCTGTGTATGGAACTATCTTCTCACCCCCAGTGAAGACACATGGACACCTGTATCACAAGTCACGATGCTAGGGAGGGCACACTGTACTGCAAATCCCAAAATATACTGCTGACAACCGGTTAGCAGACAAACACTCGTTCAGCCAAGGAAACAACACAATGCAGATGGTACATCCTACAAGCCTAGGATGCTACATTATAACATAAAAGAGTCACAGACAATACAAGACAACTACTGCCATGAAAGGTGATTTCAATAGGGCCAGCTACATCAACAATATCCCATTCATTTTCTCTTGCAGCTGATCAGGGGTATGGCATTCAGCCATGGATTATGACACCATTTGGCAACCCGAGTACTGCTGCAGAGAGTGCCTACAACAATGCACATAGGAGGACAAGCAGCATAGTCGAGAGGACCTTTGGCATCCTCAAGTCAAGGTTCCGGTGCCTTGACATCACTGGTGGTAGCCTCCTATATTCGCCGGAGATGGTCTGTAAGATCATCCTAACATGTGCAATATTGCACAACATTTGCATCAAAAGGAACATTCCCCTCCTGGAACCAGAGCCACACATGCCTGAAGAGGAGGAAGAGGAGGATGCTGGCCTGCATCATGAGGGGAAACTACAGAACACGGCCGCTGGTATACGCAGGTGGCAACAGATCGTCAACAATTTCTTTTAAATATAATCACCTTTACCACTTTAGTTAACTCATTTAAATAAACACCTATAATAATCACCATATCATGGTCTGGCTATTCATTTTTGCACACCTTCATCTCTACTTATCAGAATAAGAGTGTTGCCTCATGGAGCATTGCTGAGATACTGATTAGGACACTGAATATCCCAGAGCTAATGTAATGCCTAACATACAATGGTCACATACACACACACTGTAAAGGACATCTATCATGTACATTTCTCCTTTGAAGGCCAGTAGCAGAGGACCACACCTATTTCACACATACATGTTGAAATCAAGGTACAACGCAGCATATGGCACATAACTAAGACACCATCACTCAATAAGGGGAAAACAAGCCTCATACATGAGGCAGTCGATGTGCTTTTGCATCAGTAACAGGAATGTCTGACCAGACCCTTGACAGCAGTAAGTCCAACTGCATCCAATATTTGCAAGGACTATCTGTGACCAGAGTTCCATAGAAGCAGAACATAGACAGTGCAAGTGCCACACATATGATCAGCATTGCACACATGACATTCCATGTACATGTCAGCCCATTTCCTAACTCCTGACACACCCATGCACCTGGTCCCAACCCACCTGTCGGAAGAGGTCCCTGGAATACTAAGATGTGTACCCTGATATTCCCTCCTCTACACACACAGACCAACATTAGCAATCCAGTGTGCTACACCCTTTCCTATGGTATGCCATTGTCATAGAACATCTGACTGCATTGACGTCAGTTTAATTTATGTCTTCTAGTTTCAAAGCCCTGTTAGCACCTGTAGATTGCTTCCTGTGTGAAAATGTCTGTTGGCCCTTAGAATGCAAATCTCTCCTACAGGACTGGTGAGAAACAGATGCAGCCCACACCTGGATTCACCTCCATGCACACCACCCATTTCAAAAAGCACTGCCCCTGCTGATGCCTGGAACAGCATAGGAGTTGCAATTTAGTCAATTACACCATTAAGCATTGATACTAATTAAGCTGTGTAACACAGCCCTTGGGTTCATTTTTCACCTTCAAAAACACAGGACATACACAGTTTGACATGTCAACTGTCTAGGTTGTCCTCCAAACAGTTTGAGTCAGACCACTAATTATGTAGCTTGTCAAATTGCTGGATCCTGAATCACCCTGCATTCTGTCAGCCTGACTGCCATCTGTCTGTGCATCACACTAAAGTATCCCTGTGTCTACATATGTACCACACTTGCGTTAGCAAACCTATCATTCATCAGGGGGCATTGGGCATGGGCTTCTTCAATGCATACCCAAATACATTGTATAGCATCATCTGCCTTTTAACTGCACCATTTGAGTAAAATCCTCTGGGAAAAGCAAAATTCATGGCCCATCCCTTGTCTGGGTCTCATTTATGCTTGAATGACAAAGTGTGACAGTGTCCCAGGGCCGTAGGCAGGTATTGGTTACGGGGCTTTCAGCACAACCAGCAACCTCTGATAATGTCCATGAAAAATACACACATGTCAGGACCATGACAGTTCACACACAGAATCACAGTGCTCACAACATATTAATGGGCCGTGTGTGGTGAATAGCTGCGAGAATAATCAGCAGAGAGGCTATGATGTTCCCAGATGCAGTGGGAATTGCAGAGGCCAACCTGTGTACAAATGTTGTAATGACACCTGCCGGAACATGACACCTGAGACATTATCTCACTCAGCACACCAAGGTTGCCCTGTTGACTGTCTCATTACACATCTTTAGTGACAGGGTGGGACCATCCCCATGTAGGTTCACATGTCCTCATCCACTTTACTCACACTGATCAACCAAGGATACTCAGTAGATACAGGTATAGCTGCCACTGACTCATGATGAGTCCTGGACCGAACTGTGACAAATTACACCCCAAACTATATACAGGATCATCATTGGACCACACACATGAACAAGACACCTATGTGCAATTGATCACTGGAAATATGTGGACACGTGCTGTCTTGCATGCTGGTCCACCACAGCCACTTATTAGTTGGGGCTCACTTCTATGGCCTCAACTTTGGTGTCATCATACATTTGAGATTCACCCTTGTCTGTCTGTGCAAACAACATGTTACCCACTTCCTCAGTGCATGTGTATGACTCACTGTGGGATTCACCAACTGGTGCCTAGGAAGCTGTTACCAATACTCTAGGACATAAGATGTTGAAAATGTGGACCATTGACATAAACAAGCGTCTGCCATCTATCTGGTGCATGCTATGTCACATGTGGTGTCTACGTTACCCTAAATCTTGGAAGTCCACATTACGGATGTTGCTACATGTATGACTAACACATGCCCTCTCTCATTTCCACAATGACTTGCATCTAAGGATTGGACACATGGACATCACATTCATACAAGCATATGTGCAATTATGCTTCATATGAGACACACACACTTGGTCAACAAATACATTAGTTGCCAAAGCACACACTTTGAGCCAAAGGCATTTAGGTATTGTACATATGTGAATTACATTGCTATCCTCTCCTTATGCTAAACATGCACAATTTGTGCAACACTTATATGTAGGCCACACTTATGACCAACTATTGCGTCAGCCAACCGTAAAAATACTGTGAAGGGAGTAGCGGATCATGGCCCGCTGCAGTATGTTGTCACACATGTGAACATACACCATCAACACCATAGTGTCTTCAATCAGCCTATCTCTGATGTGTCCCAAATGTAACATAACAAAAATAAACAGAAAAATTGCCCAAAACCAGTTAATGCAGGGAATTTTGACATTCCTAGCGTTATGCATAATTTTTTGTCTACCAAAACTGTATTCGCGTAATTTTTTTGACGCACAGGAGTGGAAATTAGCCTGTATCCAGATATTTGTACTGGCCGTGTACTATTATGTGGATGCGGGCTAATTTTCACTCCTGTACGTCCCAAAAAAATGACGCAAATACAGTTTTGGTAGACAAAAAATGACGCATAACGCAAAAAAGGCGGGACATTTCATACAGGAAGTGATGTAATAGGATATCCTGTTTACAGATCATGTACAGTGGGTGCACTTTCCCTTTCACTTTGCAGTCTATGATCCCTCTAGACTGTGTGGCTGTGTAGAGAGGGGTGTCTTGAGTTTTGTGCTTTTTTGTCCTGTGTGCTATCTGTAAAGTCCATTTGTGAAATAAATATTGTTGGTATATACTGTACTACTGTGTTTTGTCTACATTTGTCCATTTATCTTGTGTTTTTGTTGTTTGTGGGAGTCTGTTGTGGGTAGTGTTAGTTTGGGGATAGTTGGGCTCTTTTAGTGGTTAAGTTAACTTTTCATCTGTATTTGTACCCCTACTTTCCCCCTTTTCCCCTTTCTATTTCTTTTACCCCTATTCCCTTTCACTTTTCCAGTATGTCTGGTAGGCCACGTCTTGGCAGGATGGGTGAAGAGGAGTTGGGGGGGTTCATATGGCTTGTGTGCCATTTCTTGCCACTCGTGATCCAGGCAGGGGGCAGGGTGATACAGGGGTATCCAACAGATATCCGGTGGGGAAAGGTGCTGCATCACCTGCAGTGTGTGTATGCCAGCCAGAGGAGTGACCACCAGCTGAAGCACCGGTGGGCTGACCTCATCACCAGGGAGCAGGATCTCTTGGACCACCTGGGAATCGTGATTGGTGGCACTGTTGCTGAGTACTAATCATGTAAATGCGCACAATTAAATGCTCTGTAGTGACATAAGAGGATTTGTACTATGTCTGCCAGCTAACTTGCTGACTGTGTATAATGCTGGGGAAACATACAGGGATAAATGATGCACTATGGCAAGGATCACAATAGCTAGCTGTCAGGTAGCACGTGCTCAGCAAACTTACAGGATACTTTTCCATGAAGTAAATTGGTGCATACTTTTTGTCAGACAACCAAACAAAATAGGAGCCAATCATGTCTATATAGGGTACTATTGACAGAGAAGTAAAGATGTACCAACATATTGGCTAACTTTGTTGACGCAATAGCTAGACTGACTTTAGAATCACTACATGATGCTGAAAATGAGTGCTGCCTTCACGTCAATTGATAATAGCAAAGTGGCTCAGACATATGTCTCATGTGAGTCTGGTGAGTGTGGAAGGAAAGCATTCACGGAAGTACTATGAATGTTTGGGATTATTGTGTTCCTTGATCTTTTTGGATACATGTCAGATCTGGATTTGAAAACATTGTGGAAAGGTGTAAGGTGCCCTCAGCTAACATCTTAGAATGTTTGTTGGAGTTAGTTGTGCCACATTCCAAATATGGATGGCAGTCCAAGTATATGCACATGGCTTCACATCTCCATGGTTGGTGCAAATCACTATAGCTGGGCCACATCAATTGAATCAAACGTAACAACAGGGGGGCTTACAAAAGTCCCTGCCCCTCCCTCTGTACATTGTACCTATGTGTCATTAATGTGTCATGGCCACAAGGCATGTTTGACTGGTAATGCAGTCCTCAGGAACCAGGCTTTGGATGTCACTCTTGGATGCACATGATGAGACGATTACACTCCATATTTTTTTCTGCTCACCAATTACGGGGCATGTTTGCAACCACATGATAGTTAGGGCCAATATATGTGTGCAGATATGTGTGTAACTGTCACAGGAGACCCATGCTATGTGCAAGTTGGCCGTGATATATCAGATGCAGTACCATCATGTCTGAATGGCTGCCATTACCTTATTCAGCCTACACATTGCATATCTTTATGAAACTGTTGCGCTGTGCACAGATTTTGAGCACATTTCTTCCTTCCATACCTTACAAGTGGACCGGCACCCTACACTGTGGGAGAGGTGGCGACATTTGAGGACCCCGACCACTCCAGTAAGTGTTGTTATGTCTGTTATGTGTTGTGTTTGCTGGTTATGGACTCCTGTGTGTTAAACGCATAGCAAGGTGTGATGCGTTGGGCAATCATTTCTCTTGTTCCATGAGTGGGAATTCAGTTTCTCACATGTTTTGAGTTGGCCAATGCGTATCCAATGGTATTATGTAGGGATTGTAGGCCATTCCGGTAGGCCCCTCTGTGAGTACAGGGGTTAGTCATGTGGATGACACTTGTATCAACAAGAGTCGCACTGGAGGTCAGTTCTGATTTAGTCAGCCTGTCAGACCTACATTCTCCAAGATTGGTACAGCAAATTGATTTCCAATAGACATCTGCTTCCCTATTTATCAACGTAATTATGAAACAGTAGGTAGAACCTCCTAGAAGCATGTACTTCCACATGTAGTGCTACAAGTATGTGGAACTTGAGTGCAATGGCCTAGGTGTGCATGCAATTCATGATCATGGGTGTTCTTGCAACTATGTGTCTGATGTAAGTCAGGCCTTACTGGAAGTATATGTTGTGTACCAAGTTCTGCATTTCCTGACATGTGTGGCCCTTTGATTGCTCTAGGGTTTGCTGACTCCTAATTGTTGATAGACCTTACCTGTGGTGTGTGTAGAGCCAAACATGTGTGGAGTTTTCTATACACTCCTCGGTGTACATGTTTTTGGAAATTGATAGTTGTTTATCCACCCCCCCACCCTCAAACACGGGCATGGGTTTGTGAATGGGGTACCTAGTACTGATGCTACCAGTATGTTACACATACATGTGAATAAGTGACTGTTTGGTTGGAACCTAGTATACACACTCAGGTTTGGCACTTGGTACTATACTGGCAAGTCCAGCTACAACTTGCAAACCATGTGGCTTTAGTTTTGCTTTCCGTACACTGACTTTTGTAGCCCAGGTCTTGGCGGAGGATATGCAGCATGATTCTTAGCTGATAACTCACAGAACTCAGATTGCAGGTCAAAGCCAGTTGTTACCCATCTTGTAGGTTATGGATGTGCTATGTGTGATGTGTCCTTTGTAGGCTGGCCTGCCATGTACTTCCTCAGGGACATTCAATGATCTGTATTGTGATATGAGCTGTTACAAGTACAGTAGATGTATTGTTTGATTAACATCTTGTGCCATTTCACACAATGCAGTTACTAATGTAGAATATCTGCATTTGTCTTCACAGCTGCAAACATAACTCCAGACCAGGTCCTTGAATTCCAGCGCCGGGCCATGAGATACCAGCACATCCTGCTGGTGGAGTCGGGGTTCAGGAGGATGGCCCGGCAATATCGCCATGAACGGGCCTCTGGGGCATAGAGAGCCTTCTCACAGGGTGGCCCTCCTTTGCCCACCACAGCCACCACCAGCACAACCACCAATTCAAGCCAGGTGGCCCCACCCACAGCTGGGACTGTTGGCCCTACATCTGCTGGACTTCCAGGCCCCAGCATTGCTACCGGTGCAGGACAGCCCACTGTGCCTGGCACCACACACACACAGACCTCCTCCACCGGTACCCAGACTGCCACAGCTCCATCTGTTGACCCTGCAGCCTTCCACAACATGGAACGTAAGATGGACTGTGTGCTACGCAAGTTGACCCACCTGAGCCGGGGTGTGCCCCACATTAACTGGCATGTTAAGTCTATCAAGAGGACCCTCCGAAGGGCCAACCTCTAGACATTTTTTGATGGACATGATTCCCTCCCCTCCCTCCTCTTTCCTTGTTCTTATAGTTAGTGGGCTTAGGGGGCTTAGTGTTAGGTTAGTATAGGCTGCTAGTTTAGTTAGTGTTAGTGGGGGGGTCCAGATTCTTTATATTTTTACTTATTAAGTATGTGGGTGGGTGGGAGGGGGGCGATGCTGGGGTTCTTGTGTGTTTAAAAAAAGAAAAAAAAAAAAAAAAATACAAACAAAATATATTTGTTTAGGATAGTATAATATGTGTTTAGGTTAGTATGTGTTGTCCTCCATGTGTCCCGTCTCATAAGGGGGGTGGGGGTAGATGTTTATAACTTTCGTTACATGTGATAAGTAAGTGTAGCTTAGGTTAGTTAGGGACAGTTGTGGGTAATGAGTAGTCAGGGTAGATTAGGATAGAGTTTCCTCTTCTGTGATTAGCATTTAATAAATATTTGGTTAACCCTTAATAGTATGTGTTGAATGGTACTCGATCGTCGGTTTGTATTCAGTGTACATAAATTTTGTACTATTACATTTGTGTCCTATGCTAAAAACAAATCCCAACTGAGCTGCACGATTGGCAGCTAGCCCAGAGCTACCTTGCAAAGTGTCGACCCTTCGTTGCAACCACCAATCACAGTTAATATGGATGACAATGTGTTTCTGTTGATAAGAGTGTTTTCAAAGTCACAAACAGTGCTTCCAGACTTGGTATTGGGGAAACAGTTTTAGGTCTGACTGCAGTGTGATGATCAAGGACACCCTTATAAGATGAGTTCTCATTGGCACTCTTGTATTCTTGTCTTCATGACTCTCATACATTATTTGTGACACAGTTCAGCATGATTACCTATTTGTATGTAAACTCAGACACCTTCATTTATGCAGTTTTTGTAGTGTTTGTTTAGATTAGTGTGCACTGTTATATGTGTTATTTTTGCATGTTGACAACATTTTGCGGCCACTATTTGATGACTTAGATATCCCCTGAGGAAGCATTCTTCTGTCCAACACAGCATGATGGTGTATGGTTTCTCCCTTCATCAGATATGTCCCTCAGGATGGGCAGAGTATGATGCAATCATGGGCACTGTGCAGATTTCTCTGACTACATAATATCTGGACAGTTGTACTGACAAGCTACGTAATTTGACAGTAGGCACATTTCAGTTATCTACTGCACAGTTGATATGTCACATTACCCAGAGACAGATTTGTTGTGTAAGTGCTATTTATTGAAAAGTGCTGTAGTGCTATCTGTACATTCTCCATGATTGTGAGTCCATTATAGCGACATCTTCCATTGTGATCCAACACAAGGGTTTACCACAATGCTTTTGACATGCTGGGGTTGCTGTTTCAGACAGTGCAGAGGGACATAATTTGCCAATGAATAGGAGTAAGACAATCACTGAGCTGGGTGACAAGATATACAGTGGTTTGCAGAACAGTGCTTGAGTACAGTTATTGCAAGACTGGCAAGTTACAAAGCGCAGGACCTTGGTAATTGTTGGCCATGTGACAGGGACTAGTGCTTCTGGGTCATTTTCCTTGTGAATGTGATCTGTTACATGTCTTCTTCTTCTGATGTGTGTGTTGCCTCCTCTGTCCTCGTTGTTGTTGGTTGTGAAGGGGCAACACACTCCTCAGTGTTAGAAGACGTGGAGTCAGACATCCCGGTCGCTGCTCCCTGTGAAGGTCTTAAGGGCAGTACTGCAGCAAGTAGTATCTGCTGGTTCTTGAGAATAGCAGCCACATCACGATGGTAGGCAGCCAGGGCGGCCCTGAGGGGTTCAAAGTTGCATTTGTGCACGCGTTGACAGGATTGCTGTTGTAGGTGTTGGGTCAACTGTATTACAGCTGTGCTGATTTCCTTCTGGGTTTTCTGCAGTTCCTGCAAGTTAGATGTTAGGGCTTGCATAGCTGCTGCCTGATCTGCAGATGACATCATGCACGAACGCATCCCCTCAAGGCTGGCTGACATATTTTGCATCCCCACCCGCACCTCCTTGGCCATCTCCCTCTGTACTCCAACTACAGTTCTCTCAAAGCTGGTGCCAGTGTCGTCAGAGTCCTCAGCTGTATTGGAGCTGGCAGGTCTTACAATTCAGGTGGTGGGTGGATCCTCTGTGATGGCTGCTTGTTCTGTGCTCATCCTTGTGACTGAAGGTGAGGTCTGGAAGGTTTCTAGGACCTTATGGATAGTCTCCTGGGGAATGTTTATCAGCTCGTCATCCATGTCATCAGGGTAATCTGGGACAGGCATATCCGCAGGAGATCCATCTTCCTCTGCAATGAAACAGGTTACAATTAGTGTGTCTGGGTTGTGGCAATTTTGATGTGACGTGCCTGCCTTTTGATGAATTCACTTTGTGATCTTGTTTCGTGTTAATTGCTCCAGTCCTTCAGATGGGCATTCTTCCAGGCCTATGGCCCACCTGCATGTCACATGTATGTTATTGAGTTATTAGACTTGTCAGCATCATCACCTCTAGGTGTTGCTTTAGGCCAAATAGAGAATTGCCACCTTTTTGTCCTACTCAAGCCTCCGTCTACATCCATTCTCATGGTGAGACCTTTCACTGGCTGTGGGCGTTCTGATGGCCCTGGCAGCACACTTAACAATCTGGACCTGCCCCAATCTCTGATCTTTCACATCCACTTAAATGTATTTGACTTGTGGCATATCCTATGCATAGCAATGTTATGATCCAATATGGATGTTGACATTGGTAATGTGTACTACTGATGTTGGGGAATGTGTGTTACATTGGATTGCCCTGATGATCGTATCAGTGTCCTATTTCCTCCTCTGACTGTGCAGGTGTATTTCAGTGATCAGTTACATGTGTCCCCCCCAATGCTGTTGTCTGAGCAGAATGACATTTGGGATGTTGCATTGTTACCCAGGCACAGGATGGACCCTGACATATGCAGCATGGGTGTGTCCTTAGTGCTGTGTAGCTCCTATTGTTGTCTACATTGGCTGATGTTTGCGACAACTATGGGCATTGACATTTGACAGTACTGGGGCCTTTGTCTTGTTTCTGGGGATTGTTGAAGTTGTCATCCTCACCCCCTAATTCAGGTGTGTATGATCGATGGGGAGGTGACTGCCATTGGCTACTTGAGCTGCACACAGAGCGGAGGTGGTAGTGACAACTGTTGTCACTGTTACATTCCAGTTGTCGGTATGGCTAGAGGTTGTTAATAGGGCCCTAGTTAATGTAGGGTGGTGGCTGACGTGTGCCGGGATGTCAGTTTGACGTTGTGGCCTTCCCTCCTGGCGTGGCTTTCCCTTTGCTCCATCGCTGGCATGACAGCATGCCCCCATGGGACTGTTGTTGGTGTTGTGTAATTGTGTGCCCCAGGTCTTCTCAGAACGGGCCATTCCCCCTGCCGTGCCCCTTTACCCATGCCACTTCATGTATAAGATGACTTCCATGCATTTTGTGGTCGGTATCCCCCCCCTGCTCACAGTTGACATTATTGCATTATAATTCCCCATGCGACTTACCCTGGATGTGTGTTGTCTCCTGGTAGTCTGCGCTGTCCTGTCCTTGAATCCCTGTGATGATCTCCTCAGGGATGATGGCTGCGACCATCTCCTCCATGTGGTCCAGGGCCTCCTGGTGTGCTAGACTCCCACCTCCAGTCTGCAGTGCTACCTTCCTGTTCCTGGCCATCTTTTCTTTGGTCCTGCGCTTGCAGTCATGCCAGCGTTTCTTGCACTCGATGACTGTTATGCATACTTCAGCCACACTGTTAATCTTGTCGACAATTTGTTGCCATATAGCCTCTCTCCTACTGATTGGCAACTTTGAGGTGACAAACAGCTGGTGCTGGTGTTCCGTCACCTCTTTAACCAGAATTTCCTGCTCCTCTGCACTGAAGCGACAGTTTCTTTTCTTCTTAAAAGTGCCCTGGTTCTTGTGTGGGTCATCCTGGCTGGTTCTTGATCTGATGTCATCTTCAAAAAACGGCACATATCCGGTTTGCGGGGTCGTAAATCGTCCCACAGTCATTTTCGCCGCGTTAACGTCGACTTGATGCTGCGGTGTGTGTCAAAAATAATGACTCCCACCTGTGGTTTGCGCCACCGTGCATCAAAGTATAAATTTGACGCCCGCACGGCACACCAAAATGGCATTAGCCGGTGGTAATATTTTTGATGCAAAACTGCGCCGGCGCAGTTTTGCATCAAAAAAGTATAAATATGGCCCTTCATCTTCAGCTAAATATTACATCTGAGTGTCAAAAAGATGTGTTCCTAGCCCTAATCTGAATGAGTTCTCCAGAGTCACTGGCAGCACCTTTGCCAGAAATACCAATTTGCTCATCCACAAAAGGTTACAATTCTGATGAATAAGGGCTTTTTGAGACTTTGGTGGTCATTATGTACATGGCGGTAAGCACTGAACCACCGGCGGTGGCGGTAACTACCACCAACAGGCTGGTGGTCTGGACCGCCAAATAATAAAGCACATGAGAAACAAGTAGGAGTCCATCCACACACCGCCATCTTTGTAGTCCCAACGAGGAACCGCCCACAAGCTGGCGGAAAGGACATGCATGCCCACCAAATCATGAAACACCAGACCGCCAGCAGTTCTGGGGCGGGAACCACTGCCATGCAAAGCGTGGCGGAAACAAACAATATAAAAGGAAACACTCATCGGAGGCACACAGAACATGCTGATGCAGACATGGAGCAAGAGTTGGAAATAATGCAAGTGCTACTCCTTGCCATATTCCTCCATGACTGTGACCAACAACGAATATGACGACAGTAAGTACTGCAGCCTAACACACATGGGAAGAAAGGGCACACTTACACACCCACACCAACCACCCTGCAACACCCCCCAACCCCTCCCACATCCCAAGCCATACATACCAAAACAAGATGTACCTACCAGACACAAGGCAACAAAGACCTGCACCAAAGTGCACACCACACCCCCACAGTGAAACGCTGAACAACGTCACAATACTGTGTCAACAGCACCACTGGGCACTGAAATTTTATTCAAACAAAAAAAGTATTGTCCAAATAAGGCCTTTGGCCAGTCCATGTGAAAGTCCCTGAAGGGCCAATATAGGCCAAACTTGACTCCCACGTGTGCAAAGGGTACTCCACTGGAAAGGGGCATCAATGGGGCCTCCTTGCACCTCAGTGAAAAGAGGCAGGGGGTGGCGGGTGTGGTGACTTAGATCTGGAAGGGGGGTCTTGGGCTTAGGTTTTGGAGGTGGAAGGGGTTTGGGCTTTCTCTTGGAAGGAGGGGAGTGGGTTTTGGCCAGGGGGTGGCAGAGGGATCTGGGGCAACACAGGACCTCTTCCTTCCTGGGGAAGGGGCACAGGAATGGGAAGGGCAGACTGGGGCAGACTTGGATGAGGAAGGAGTGGACTGGGCAAGGACATGGGCACGTTTAGGGACAAGACGGGGTTGGCCAGTAGGTTCACACAGGTCAACATGGGATAGGAAAAGCTTCTTAGGTGCAGTTGGAGGCGATGTGGAGGCAGGTCTAGGAATGGAGGTTGAGGGAGTGCTCGTTTCAGGTGTATGTGTGCCAGATGTGGATGTAGGTGCCTGTATAGTATGCTTATGTGTGGTGGATGTGTGTGGTGTGGATGTCTGCGAATGTTTGAGTGTTTTGGGAGGGGGGTGGACACAGTGGGAGAAGACAGGCTGCCAGTGTAGATGGATGTTGTCTGGGTGTCTGCAGGTCTGGTGAGTGTGCTGCAAGTGTCTGTAAATGTAGTCGTGGTGAGTGCAGGAGTGGTTTCAGGGGTGCCTGTCTGGATGTCAGATGTTGTTGTGACTGCAAGAATGGGGGAAGCAGCAGTGTCTGAGGGTGTAGTGCGTGTGCATGTTGAGGGAGAGACAGGGTGGCGGGGGAGGTTGACAAACTGGGAGAAGTGGATGTTGTTAGTGCTTTTGTATGTTGAGTGTGTGTATGCCTGTGGTGGGAAGTGTGGTGCTTGTGTTTTTCAGTGTGCTTCTTGTGTGTTAATCTGTGTGCATGGCTGTCTGTATGTGTACTTGGGATGGGTGAAAGGAGTGGGGTGCTGGAAGGGGTAGAGGTGGTTGGAGTGGGGACAGAAAGACCAGGGACACCTGCTGCCATTAAAGAGGAGGCCAGAGCCTGAAAAGATCTCTGTAGGCCAGATATGGCACCGTGAATGTCTTCCAGGTATGCATTGTATTGCTGCATCTGGGTGGCATTCCAACCTACTGGTCCCCTTGACGTTGGTCGACTATGCCTCCTTGGAACCGTGGGCTGCTGCATCCCCACTGGCCGGTGCCTCAGCTCCCTCGACAGATGATGCTAATGTACACAGGGACACAAGAGCACAGGGGTGGGGAAACAAAACAAGGGAGAACAATGTCAAATCCAGAATATATGTAACTTTTGGCTCACACACACTCCCACCCAGGTCACACACGTACCCACAGCAAAAACAACATATGCTATGAATGGGCCCCTGACTAGTGGGCATGACCCCAGAATACACCAAATAACCCTCATGAAACATGACCCTGATACACTGTGTGAAGTACACCCATGAGAGACCATGCCCAGCCAATGCACTTACAAGTCCATAAGGCGACAATGAATACCAGATGACAGAAAGGGGACCCCTCATAGGCCTATAGAGCCTGCCAAAAGTAGCTCTTACACCATCCCAAGGACTTGGAGGTGGCAGGACTGCAGGGACACATATGTCTAAGTGCCTGGCACTACAATGCATAAATCTGACAGCACCCAAATCCATCCAACACAGTGGTATCCCAACAGTGTTGCTACTCACCCCCTTCTGGCTGCTGTGCTGCCTTCAAGCGCCCATCCAGATCCAGATAGGTCACTGCCAGTATGCAGGTCTTTGGAGGGTCAGTGTCTGATGGGCACCCATTCCTCGTTGGGAGGCCTTCCCCAGCTGGGCCTCTCCGGTTTTCCTGGCCCAGTGCCTCAGGTCCTAGCCCTGCTTTCTGCAGTGTGTGCTCTGCTGTTTGTAGACCCCAAGGGTCCGTACTTCCTTGGCGATGGCCTGCCACAGGCCTTTCTTTTGATGGGTGCTGACCTGCATGGACACACAGAGCAAAGAAACATGCGTCAGTATGGGTGCACCATATATAAATGCCATGTCGTTCCATACAGAACGGTCATTGTTGACATGCATTTGTTCAACTTACAGGCAGAACGTGCCAGACAAACAACGGCTGCGCAGTCACACATCGAACACACATGCATACTGGCATCCGCCACAATCACACACATCTACGGATGACAGATGGCAACTCACCTGCTCCTCTGGTTGCCCATACAACTTTGCATACAGGAGTAGGACCCCATCCACCAGCTTCTCCAGCTCCTCTGCAGTGAAGCCCGGGACCCATTTCCCTGTAACATGCGCCATCTCAGGGACCAGAGTCAGGACACAGCAGCACACTCAGTGTAGTACCCTTCATGTGAATCAGGAGTCAAGTGTCAAGGGTTTGTTAAAATGGCATAGGTACAGTGGCGGTGTGGTCCGTCACCGCCGGTGGCAATCATGATTGGCCAAGGTTCCCAATTGACAACCATGTAATCCAGTGATCAGGTGCACTGCGGTGAACCCCGCCTTCCGCCATGACCACTAACACCAGCGGAATGAAGTCACTTCCACTCTATCTTACTTGGATGGCAGGAAGCTGCCATTTTGCTACCACCACGTCTCCATAGCCTGGCCAGGGACTTCATCCAGGGCCCCAGTCTCTCTCCCCTTTGTTGCTTGCTGACATGATTCTATATTCCTCACCTGTACCCATCTTTAGAAGTGGGTCCACACTGTGATGCCATTATGACAGAGTAACCTCACCACACATATGCCTGATGGGGTACCTCATTCTTTCTGTTTGTGTGCGTTACCTATGTGACTGTTGTGAATCCTAGTTTGTTTTAATGGGATAGCAGGAGTTAGCTTAGCCTCTGGCTTGTAGACTCGTGCCCCCGTCACCTAGTGACTTTTAACCTACTTTGCTTGCTCTGTCTTAGCCCATTTAATTATTTATTTATTCTAAGATGGCTGCCTTGTTTATAGTTAGGCCACTTGTTATGAGTTACATTATCAGTGTCACCGCGCCAAGGCTCAAGATCAAGCACCAAAGACAAACAAACAGTAGGTGTTCACACTTAGGGATTTTCCCTCTCTATACTTTCGAGGGATTGTTGATATTAATTGCCGTCCCAAGCATGCCTGTTATCTATTGTTTAGGAATACACTTAGGTCAGGGGACCTTGTAGATCTGTATAAATACATCACACTTTAGACAGATAATCAGAGGGATTCCGACCAGAGGGCATCGCCACCATCGCTGATACCGATGCTGCAGTCGTCTTGACGATGACCCAGTCTTAGTGTCCCTACGGAGTCTGAGATAGAGACCTCATTCCAAGGTAATGAGGGTTGGGGGCTCCTCTCATGGACACGGCTTTGGCAAATTAGGTTTAGCAAACCCAGCTCTCCTTTAGGTAGGAGGTTAGGCCTATTCACATTAGGGTAATAGGGCGTATTCCATCTTATATATCTCTTTCATGTATTGCAAAATGGTGGGGGTTTCATAACAATGACTCTCTTCTTCACAATAGTGTTACTTGCTATATTCATTATCCTAATCATTGCAGGTCATGCAACTTATCGGAAATTGCAGTTATGTTAAATAAAAACTATTATTACTTCACTGCATCTGTGTTATTGCCTTTGTTTGTATGAGACATAGGGGGTCATTCCTACCCTGACGGTCATGGACCGGCAGGGCAGGGGACGGAGGAAGCACCGCCAACAGGCTGGTGGTGCATCAGGGGCCATTCTGACCGCGGCGGTAAAGCCGCGGTCAGAAAAGGGAAACAGGCGGTTTCCCGCCGGTTTTCCCCTGCCCCAGGGAATCCTCCACGGCGGCGCTGCAAGCAGCACCGCCATGGGGATTCCGACCCCCTTCCCGCCATCCTGTTTCTGGCGGTTTTCACCGCCAGAAACAGGATGGCGGGAACGGGTGTCGTGGGGCCCCCTAACAGGGCCCCATTAAGATTTTCAGTGTCTGCAAAGCAGACACTGAAAATCGCGACGGGTGCAACTGCACCCGTCACACACCAGCAACTCCGCCGGCTCCATTCGGAGCCGGCTTCATCGTTGCTGGGGCTTTCCCGCTGGGCGGGAGGGCAGCCTTTTGGCGGTCGCCCGCCAGCCCAGCGGGAAAGTCAAAATGACCGCCGCGGTCTTTTGACCACGGTACGGTCTTTTGGCGGTCACCGCCTGGCGGGCAGGAATGACCCCCATAATGTATCTGTGAGAAAAGGGTAATCTCCGTTTAACCACGACATTCCCTGAGATATCTTATTTTGAGTCCATGCGTAAACGACTGCCATAAATCACCTTTTACTATAGTGTTTCTGGTGAGGTGCTGCTAGTGAGCCGGTAAGTTTGGGACAACAGTTGCGACTTGTTGTAGGAAAGACTCAGTCGCCTACAAACAAAAGTACTGTCATCGTTAAACCAGCAGTCTTGCTCAGAGCAAGAGTCCAAACTACGACAAGGCGCCACCAACGATGGTGTTTAGGCACTAATTTACGGATACCCTGACTATCACTGTCTCACAGACAACAGGTACCCTAAGTACCGTTATACGGAGATGTCCGTGGTCTTTGGGAGATTCCTCCTCAGCTGAACAGGTAACACCTGATTAAGCTGTAGGTTGTTCGAGCTCGAACTCATAAAAAGGAAAATACTTCCCCTATCTGGTGTTCCGTTTCCCTAAACAGCTATGGCTAATACCATAGACATTCCTGCAAATGCTAGACATGCACTAACACAACATTTATTTGCGCATGGCCTTACAGAGGAGGGCGGGGAGGTTACTCTGATATAATAGAAGCAACTGAAGCATACAAACAGAAACATTTTACTGTTGGGTCACCTTTCCTGAGGTTGACCAAAGAACGCACACATTTCACACATATGAAGTTGCGAACGTACCTGTACGGTACGTAGCATACCAGTATCATGAAATATCGCTCACATATCAAGAGCATCAGAACTGGTTTGAAGGCGCCCTACCACATGTACTACGAAGAGTGAGGTTAGGTCCCTTAACTAATGAGGGACCTACCTGGCCTATGTTTGCCACATATACACCTCACCCGGGCATACAGAATATATACCGATAGCAGATTTACGAGTTTTGTATAATGAATTGGTGGCATTATATAGACGATTGGTTCAGTTCGTAATGCGAACATTGAACGCGACATCAGCGCGTCCAGCACCACCAGTGGGTGGTTATCAATTGACTACTGGGATTAATCCACAAACAGTACATTCTATTATGGGTAAAGTGCCCACGGAACGGGAAATAATACCGTTCTGGATAGCCCAGAAAATTAATCAGCTGGAAGCTGCGTTTCCCCATACGGGACCACAGGAAAAACATAGGTTGCTCACGATGTGCTTGCCGTTTGGGATGGTTCCCTCTGTGGATGACTGTGACACATGGGGTACGGTCTTCGCTGCCGTTTATACTATAACACATGGTACCCCGACACTTGCCAATTTACCGGAAGTGTTAAAACAAATACAGAATGAGCATGGGGCTGCACCAGCCCTGGATCTGGGGATGAAGTTAATGCGTAACTTTGACGCCGTATCCTCAATCATACTGAGTAATATTAAAGGGGAAGCGGTAGCACTGGCAATTCGCCAGCGTCTCCGGGAAACTCCAAACCTGGAACAGGAGAGACAGCTACCGAAAATAATTTCCGATACCTATACTAGTATAGGACGGGATAGTTTGGGAGCCAAACCTAAAAAATTGGAGTTACAAAGTACCGCCCATAAGGAGGGTACGAAGCAGGCACAAGAGGGCTTTAAGAAGCGCTGGGACAAACAAAAAGATTTCAAAGAAAGAAGAAATAAGAGAGCTGATTCTCCACACCCGGAGAACTCCGAAAGGAGGTATAATCTCAGAAATAGGGAGCACATTAGAACTCCAGACAGATATACTGATTCACATCCCTCTTGTTCCTTTCAGGACGCACCGGATAGACGTAGCGAGAGAGGGGGCCGTCAAGATCGACGTCCGGAATACGTGAAAGAAAAGAAAGACTCACCACAGTCTACCGGTAAAAAAGAAGAAAAGACTCCTCAGCAAAAGCCACAGTTTAAAAAGAAGAAAGTGGCAGCACTGACAGTTAAAAATGCCAGAAGTATTGAGAACACTGTTGAGGAACAAGAGGTGGGCAGTGACTCTGTTGGACAGCGCGGCAGAGGTCACGAAGGTCACGATATGTCGCCGGAGTCTGAAAGATCATCTGGATGTGACAGCAACTAGCGATTACATCACGGTTGAAACAGCGGATGGCCGCGTTCTTCCTCCCGATAGGGTTTATGATTTAACAATTCATATAGAGGGAGACGTGAAACGCACTATTAGTGTGATATTTTGGGATGAACTTACTAGTGATATCCTATTGGCCGAGAGAGACTGGCCACCTGAACATGTCCGCAAGCTCCCACATTGGGAAGATGTAATTTTGCCTTCTTTCTCCGATCTTGTTCCAGAAGCAGCAAAAGAAGCCTATGCTGCTGAATGGGCTTTAGCGCAGGCACCTGCACTATACCGCAATCATGTCGGTTGGGACAAGGAGTCTCCTTGTGATATTATTCCCATTAGGTCTACACCCCAACCGCAGCCACAATACCCTGTTAAACATGAAGCAAAAGCTCCGGTGAAGGAGATACTATTACAACTTGAGTACCAGGGAGTAATTGAGCCCTGTACGTCTGCGATGAATAATCCATTATTTCCGGTTGCAAAGCCAGATCATTCATATAGAATAGTGGTTGATTATAGACACTTAAGTAGTCATATGCACATATGCTATACAAAACTCACACAGCACAGCACTGATAAACAATATAGTGCGTAAAAAATATAAAACTACATTGGATATATCTAATGGATTTTTCTGCCAGAATTTAGCATATGAAAGTAGGGACCTAAGTGCATTTTCATTTGGCTCTCAGAAACACTTTTGTTGTTTGCCTCAAGGCTATAAAATTGCCCAGGTCTGTTTTCAGCCCGTGTAACATCAATTTTGCACGAGATTTATTCTGATGCATTGTCCTATGTGGATGATATCTATCCCACTGACGACGCCCTCGGCATTCATCTTGCGAGGGTCGATCGGATCATTTTGGGATTTGCATACCTGGGTATAAATTTTATTTTAAGAAAAGCAAGATAGCCTTTCTTAGTGTGTTGTTCCTGGGATATGAGATATCAAACGAAGGGAAGAGCCTGGCCTGCACTTTCTAGAAAAGTGTGCTCAACTACAGCTTCCAAACACACTTAAGAAATTACAGTCATTACTGGGTTTCTTCAATTTTGGCAGAACATACATTCCAGATTATGCAGAACGCATCAAGCCACTTTATGACTTAATTCAGCCCAACGTTTCTAGCAGACGATGGACGATTGAACACACACACATCCTTAGGGATATGCAACAGGACATACTAGAAGCTAAACACTTACACACACGTGACAATACAACAAGTTTGGTCATCAGAATAATTGCTGGTGCCCTTGGATTTACTTATGTCACCATTAATGAGGATGACACAGTGCCGATAGCATATAAATCACATTTATATTCAAATGCTGAACAGCGTTTTGCACCTATAGAAAAGATTCTGACAGCAGTTCAGATGGCCGTCATAAAAGAGAGGCCACTTGCCCAGGGGAAACGCATTATTGTTGTCTCCCCGGTGCCGGCCTTATAGGCTGTCACTAAAGCGAGCGTTCCGAACACTAAGGCATTACATCCACGTTGGAGTCAATGGGCAACGTCTCTGACCGCCACTGATGTTGTTTATGTATTCGATCCACGACTTCAGACACAAGATTTTTTCCAGTATGAACAGGAGTACCCCGCTCCTCTAAATATCTTGCCACTAGACCATTATAATATAATCATTTATACTGATGGATCAGCACAACCGGCTGTAGGTACTAAACATCAATACTCAGCAGCTTGTGCTGCCGTGTGCGGAGTGATGGAAGATGGAGTTTTCCACCCTCACAATACCTACACGCAGACCTTAGGGGACTGCACAGCCCAGTTGGCTGAGCTTAAAGCTCTTATTCTAGCGCTCGAACATACTGAGACAGGAAGCCAGACTTTGATAGTCTGTGATTCATATTACTGCGTCCAGTCATACAATGAATATCTCAATCATTGGAAGCTGAACGGGTTAGGGATTATAAAGGGAACACCATTAAACATAAAATATTGTGGGGAAGGTTGGCTGATCTAAAGGATAAGCTACCATGTGTCCATGTAGTTCATACATTAGGACACCAACGTGTAGGAATACACGTTGCCGGTAATACATTGGCTGATGAAGCGGCCAAAGCATCGGTAGCTACGGCTTCTGTGGCTGCAGTGACTCGTTCTCAGACGAGATTGGATAATGAAATACTGATTGCCGTTAAAGCTTCGGCTGCAGGCAAGACCCTTCCGGAAGGATACCCTACAAACTATACTTACCATATCAGTGCACAGAATGTTGCTTATACAACGATTCCTGGGGTTGGAGATGATCCCCAATGAAAACCAGAGATTAGAGCTGATTACAGCCGCACATGAGGGTGTCGCTTCTGCACATTCTGGTATACAGGCCACAATAACAATTCTACAGCAACGATACTGGTGGCCTGGTCTATGCAGACAAACTAAGCAGTATGTCCTTTGCTGTGACATTTACCAGCAGATTAAGGGCTCTAATATCAAACGCCCTCCGCAGACATCCCTCTTAGTGTCAGACAAGCCACTTCAGTGTGTGTACCTAGACCATTGTGGTCCCTTACAGCCTGATGGTGAATACAAATACATTTTAGTGGCTGTGGATTCCTGTTCTAGATTCCTGTGGGTATGGCCACAGCGGTCGGCTGACACCCGTACTGTTATAAAAGATTTGCTGATCTTTATCGGTACATATGCGTTGCAGCATTTCATTCGGACCAGGGCCCTGCATTTGCCTCTAAGGCATTCAGAGACACCATGGGAACGATGGGTGTTGAACTCCATTACTCCTCACCATACCATCCCGAGGGAAATTTGGTCGTGGAGAGACAGAATCGTGATCTAAAGCAGTCCTGAACAGCTCGAGTATTAGGTTCAGGCCGCAGTTGGTTACACCACCTATATGGGGTCCAGAGAGCACTGAATAATCTGCCAAGATGGTCCTTGGTGGGACGCTCTCCATATGAGGTTCTCTTTGGGATACCTATGTATGTCCCAGATCTTGATGTCCCTAGTATGGTGGCAGCAGAAACACCATTTGACATAAGAGAACATCTCACTGTTTTACAGGAGCTTCAACAATTTCGTGATGATAAATCATCTGCAAGTGCTGCCACTTTAGGAATAAGGGAATTGGCGAAAACTTTGACTGGCTGGATTCCTAACGTTGGGGATCTGGTTTGTGAGAAGATCGCTGTGAAAAAGGAGTTCGGTCCATCATACAGATCACCTGTACCAGTCTTGGGAATAAAAGGCACCAGGACTGTCATCTTGCCACCACTGTCTGGTTCTAAATAGAACATATTCATCTCCATTGATGACATCAAATTACACCATGTCGCCAATCCTTCACAGTAGACCAGGAGGTCCCTTGGGTGGTTCCCGATCCCCTCTCACTACCCAACAGGACATCCATCTACATAGTAGGATGAAAATCACTACTACTGACTATGCAACTATGTCGAATGCTGATCCAGACACTTCCTCGATCATGGGGAGGGCCGAAAATTAGCTTTTGTTGGTTCCAGTCACATCTTCAGTGACAACCCCGCTTCAAAAATTGGCTGTTTTTTACACGAACAATTCCACGACTAATGACGTTGTCTATCAAGAGCCTCCACGTGCGGTGGATCAGAATGTACCGGCTCCTGTGTTTGCAGAGACTACCTCTGGCTATTTCGTTGACATTGATGATTTTTCTTCGGATTCATCCTCTACAGTGATTGACAACATTTCAAAAAGTAGTAAGCTGTATCGATGGCTTAAAAATAACTATTTGATCTACCCATGGAACTATTTATGGTTCTGTTTGACATTTATTGCATTATTTTTATGGATTGGTTTTGTGACTGTTTTCTTTTTGCTTATAAATGGTAACTATATTCCTGATCGCTCCTCAGTGGAGCCTGTTGATGAAATTTTAACACCACATCATTCTTCACATAAGGTCCGAAGAGATTTGTCCCCTGTAAATATTACAGCAATACCAATTTCTGATGGGATTGTGTGGGACAAAGTTCCATTCGATATATACGGGCCTACAGAGATTATTCAAATACCATACGTGTTCAAAATTTCGATGTCTGATGTTATTACACCTAATGTTGTCTCTGATGATTGGGATGTCCAAACAGTTGATTCCATGCTAACTGAAATGAAGGACTATTCCGCTTTTGAAAGTGATGATGTATATGATTATACAATGAATTATGGGGAAATGTTCTGCTATAACAATTGGGGACATCACTACCTACACTGTGCCACTAGATATAGGCCTCTCTTGAACTACACACAGTGGGAACACTGTTCGACACCACAGGTGGGGAGTCCAAAGTATTATAGTGATACATTTACATACTTTTCTGGGCATGATACAAAAAAAGCAGAGTCATATTATTTTAAAATACCTCCGGCACAAATTACGAAACTTTTACTAACAGATACAAAACTGATTTCTTCAGATCCCTTTGTTTCCCGGCTCTCGATTGAGGGTTACGACTATTGGAAAAGCACTGTTGACTTGAAAAGTGTATGGGTAACACAAGATTGGCAGATACAGGGTAGGGAGGCTTTGTTTCGAGCATGCCTGATTCCTGTGCAAATGATTTTCTTAAATGATACTATTGAGCAGACATCCTGTCTGGGGTTAGCGAAAATTAAAGATCTAAATACGCCCAGTATCCCTACTGCAACAAAATTTAAAGATTGGCAACACTTCCTTAATATCACAGAGGACAGGCTAGATGTAATGGTTAAGGCTGGTACCTAAATTTCTTCACTTTCCAGTCCCGGTGGGTGGTTGATATGGCCTACCGATACCAATGAGTGTCAAAGGCGTTTCTTGATCTCTTCTGGGTTTTTTTCAATAAATAGGCCTGACCCTCGCTTTATATCAGGGCAACATACAGGTATAGTTACAACATACAGTGTGGGTAAACTGTGCCAGCAATGGGTGAAAACAAACACATTAACATCGGTTAAGAAACACCTGAACACTCTTTCCGACAGTATAGACTTACAGGATTTTCTGCTAGGTCCTAGAAAACAGCGCTCGAAACGTTTTTTATATGCTATGTACAATGAAATTTAGAAACTTTCCCAGGTTGAGGCTGCTGCGAGTTTAAGGCAACTAGATAAGGACAATTTGGAAAAAACATTAGCTGTTGTCGACAATGGCATGAACACGCTGTCCAACAGGATTTATTCACTATCGAATATAGTGTTGTCTGCTATTGATATTACTTAGACTGACTTGTCCCGGTTATATCATGGGCACACACAGCTACGTTCCATCATGCAGCTGGGTTGGACATTGCAGACACTGAAAAGTGGCCACACTCCATGGAAGTATATTAATGGGAGTGAATTCTTCACTGCTTTTAATTTTTCCAGGGAACAAGAGACAATGGCTAAAAGGGAGGCTACTTTCACCCTGCTTCAAGTAGAGAAATTAGACAAGTTGCCCTTCACGGAGGCAGAGAGTCCTTCAACTATCACGGCATTATTAATTTACTGATTTCGACCTTTCGTTTCTCGAGCTGTCTGAAACATCTTGAAGTGGGACAATATGAGCAGCTAGGAGATAGCTTTATTAAGGAAGAGTGGGAGTTGCCCTTTGATTATAGATGTCTGAACGGTGAAAGAGAGGTCTTTCTTAGCGGAAGCGAATGTGAGGCTGCTGTTCGTCATTCGGTGATATGCAAACATGTATCTCTTCACGGTCTTTGCAATGCGGGAGTCGCAAATTTGGCCTGTTTTCTAAAGGGTACTCCCGTCCCCTCGATTCGTCCAGTGTTTCATGTACTTTCCAATGGAAGTTATGTGGTACTGAACGATCAAAGCTGTTGCGGCATGCGACCTGGAATTGCCTTCGCAATCTCGGTCACGAAGGTCGTTACGTGTTGTGGACATGTTTTGTTTCCCCCCACACGAGAGATAAAAGTATCTGACATGTGGCCCCACATAGATACTATTAATGTGAACTATGACAAGCTGAGTAGGCTAAAGGCGCTATTGTTTCAGAAACAGGTCGCCTTGACATCCGCAAAAGAGACGTTTGCTCTCCAGATTGCGAGATCATCAGCTGAGATACAATCCCTTTTAAATACCAATTTCCCCAAACACTTTGGAGAGCTGGTATCCAGAATATTTAATGCTTCAAGCACCACTGGGATTGTTAATTTCTTTAAGGTTGTCGGTCTGGTTTTGTGTCCATCTTCCAGACTGTCTTCGGAGTCATCCCGTCAGCCATCCATTCTCTCTTTTCAAGTGTGTTTGGTGGCTTTCCAATTATTTTGGCTTTAATTAGCGGACTACTACTGCTATTTCTTCTGATTCGCAGTGGTTGTTTCTTTCTAGCAACACAGAGCAATGGAGCTGCTCCCGCCAACTCCACTGTGCCGTGAGCGCATGGTTCGGATCTTTGGTGCACCTTTGCTGGTGGAACTGGAGCTTGACTGGTTGTTGTCATTTCGGCCACTTCTCTGGTGTGTACAACCAGTCTTCCGCTGCATATGGTGTCTCTTTGAACATCTGCCTATGGTCTGTCTTGCTGTTGCACCGACATCTCCTGTGGAACACGAACTGCTGATGTCCCCGATGAGGGTTCATACACGGTCATGCCCCTTGAGACTGAGGTTGCTCCGCGAGGCCACCTATGAGCCTTCCGTTGTGAGATCTACCATGGATGAGGACACTGCAACGAGTAACGATACACCAGGAAATACGGCTCACTTCTGCTCTGTGGATCCGTTTGTCCGCCCAGGACTAGACTTAACTTCGGACGATGTTGACTTATTTTTTAGATCCTTGACTGGTGACTTTGATGACATTCTTCAAGATCATGCGTAAAACACATAATTTGATGAATTGACTTGCCATTTCCCGATTCCAAATTATGCAATTAAATTTACATTTGCTGTTGCACGCTGTACTTGTCATAGTTGACATTAACATCTCTGTATGTATTTTTAAAGAGATTTGTTTTAACATGTTTTTTAACACATGCAAATGCTTTTTTGGCTTATTTTAGCATTTAGCTTTTAGTTCAGGAGCAATATTTTAGCATTTGGGTTCCTGTACCTTCATCATACCTGTTACGGCAATGGGGAGGGTGTAGTGAATCCTAGTTCGTTTTAATGGGATAGCAGGAGTTAGCTTAGCCTCTGGCTTGTAGACTCGTGCCCCGTCACCTAGTGACTTTTAACCTACTTAGCTTGCTCTGTCTTAGCCCATTTAATTATTTATTTCTTCTAAGATGGCTGCCTTGTTTATAGTTAGGCCACTTGTTATGAGTTACATTATCAGTGTCACCGCGCTAAGGCGTCAAGATCAAGCACCAAAGACAAACAAACAGTAGGTGTTCACACTTAGGGATTTTCCCGCTCTATACTTTCGAGGGATTGTTGATATTAATTGCCGTCCCAAGCATGCCTGTTATCTATTGTTTAGGAATACACTTAGGTCAGGGGACCTTGTAGATCTGTATAAATACATCACACTTTAGACAGATAATCAGAGGGATTCCGACCAGAGGGCATCGCCACCATCGCTGATACCGATGCTGCAGTCGTCTTGACGCTGACCCAGTCTTCGTGTCCCAACGGAGTCTGAGATAGAGACCTCATTCCAAGGTAACGAGGGTTGGGGGCTCCTCTCATGGACACAGCTTTGGCAGATTAGGTTTAGCAAACCCAGCTCTCCTTTAGGTAGGAGATTAGGCCTATTCACATTATAGTAATAGGGCATATTCCATCTTATATATCTCTTTCATGTCTTGCAAAATGGTGGGGGTCTTCATAACAATGACTCTCTTCTTCACAATACTGTTACTTGCTATATTCATTATCCTAATCATTGCAGTTCATGCAACTTATCGCAAATTACAGTTATGTTAAATAAAAACTATTATAACTTCACTGCATCTGTGTTATTGCCTTTGTTTGTATGAGACAGAATATATCTGTGAGAAAAGGGTAATCTCCTTTTAACCACGACATTCCCTGAGATATCTTATTTTGAGTCCATGCGTAAACGACTTCCATAAATCACCTTTTACTATAGTGTTTCTGGTGAGGTGCTGCTAGTGAGCAGGTAAGGTTGGGACAACAGTTGCGACTTGTTGTAGGAAAGACTCAGTCGCCTACAAACAAAGGTACTGTCATCCTTAAACCAGCAGTCTTGCTCAGAGCAAGAGTCAAAACTACGACATGACGCATTTTGGAAAGTACAGTGACATCATGGGATGCAAGTGTATGTTGACAATCAGAATGTGATATTTCCTCCCCCATAGGTACAGACCCATGTGGCGAGGGAGGGCCCCATCTGTATACAGACCCCTGGTAGATGTGGACACTATGGAGGAACATCGCATCATTATCAACAACAGACTCAACAGGGCTACAATCCTTGACCTCTGTGCATTAATGGATCTTGTCCTGAAACTGGCAAATCGAAATCAGCATGTCATCCCTACAACTGCGCAGGTGCTATCTCTGATCCATTTCTTGGCTATGGGCTCATTTCAGGTGACAGTGGGCATGGCTGCTGGGGTCTCACAGCCAATGTTCAGCCACATCCTGTCCAAATTCCTGGATGCCTACGTTCAACACTTGCAAACTTATGTCCAGTTTCCCCAAAGGGCTGCACTCCCTGCCATTAAATCTGGATTCTATGCCTTTGCTAAGATCCCCCATGTGATAGGTGCCATTAATGGAACCCACATAGCTCTCGTACCCCCAAGGGTGAATAAACAGGTGTATAGGAATCTTAAGAACTGTAACTCCATGAATGTACAATTGGTGTGTACTGCTGATCAGTACATATCACATGTCAATGCCAGGTTTTCTTCATCAGTCCATGATTCTTTTGTCCTGAGAAACAGCAGTGTGCCACACATGATAGAACAACTACAAGGGGACAGAGGTTGGCTCATAGGTGAGTGTGTATGACACTGGACCAGTACATTGCTGACAGGCAGGCTGTATACAAATAAAGGCAGTTTGTTCAAGTCCTCTTTCGCCCACTTTTGCAGGTGATTATTGCTACCCCAACTTGCAATGGCTCCTGACACCCGTGAGGAACCCCAGGACAGATGCAGAGAGGAATTATATTGAGGCCCATGAACGTACTAGGAGGGTGATTGAGCGCACTATAGGTCTCCCTCCTGAAGGCTAGATTTTGTTGTCTCCATCTCTCTGGGGGATCCCTGTGCTATGTCCCCCTGACAAGGTGTGTAAGATAGTGGTGGCCTGCTGCACGCTGCACAACTTGACTGTGAGGAAAGCTGGAGGGTGCTGTTCAACCAGCCCTGCAACCTCAGAGAGGAGATGAGAGTGATGGTGAGGAAGAAAAGGGGGAAGATCTCAACTCTAGGACCCAGCTTATATGGCTATACTTCCAGTGACTCTAAGGTACTGTTTAATGATGCTGATGTCTTCACTGCAAAGTTACAGTCTGACTCATGTAATAAGTACTATGGTGTCTTTTGCCAGTGACAATGCTCACTGATGACTGAAGTGGCATGTGCCAGGGAACCCTATATTAGGTACAGTGTGACATACTTCAGACACTACAGTGCGCTGGATCCCCTCCTACAATAAAGGTGTGATTATGTTAGTAACTAGCTAATGCATACACAATCACAATTCATATCCCATGTTGACAAGGGACAAACGATTTGAGTGCATAGGTGTGTTTATTAAATGGAAATATATACATAAGTGTTGGTACAGTGAAAGGGAGTGGGCACATGGTGAAAATACATGCTCAGGTATATATGTTCAGCTGTTGGTAGCACTGGGTTTTGGTCCATGTGGCCATTGGAAGATGTGATGGCAGTGGCATATCAACAAGGTAGCTTAGTGGCACACAAGGGAGACAGTTCAGGGCAGAGTCACTCTCTGACACTGGGCTTGGTCTTGGCTGGTGTTTCACTGGCATACTTGGGTCTGAGAGCACGTTTGCGAAGGTGCAGCTGGGCTGCAGGGGTAGGGGTGCTGGTTTCTTGTGTGTCCTCTGGCAGTGTCTAGTGGATGCTGCAGATGTAGATGACAGGGCAGTGTCCTGGCTTGAGGTAGGGGTTTGCAGGTGAGTGGAGGACTCAGGCTGCCTGTGGTACTGGTGCTGCAACACCCCTGCAATGGAGGCCACGGTGGCATTAAGCTGTTTCCATTGCTCTATGGCCTCCTGGTGGTGTGCCTTCTGCAGCCTCTGATTCTGCTCCAGGGTGGCCAGGATCTGGCCCATCCTGTCCTGGGTATGGTGGTATGCTCCCAGGACCTCAGATATTGCCTCCTGGACTGCTGCATCCATCCTTTAGTTACCCGCCTGGGCCACTGATGCCCTCCCACTGGCTCTAGCCCCCTGTGCCTGTGTCTCCTGCACAGGTCTGGCAGTCCCACTTGCAGTTGGCCCTTCATCATCCTGCCTGTTTGTGGGTGGAGACTCTGGCCTCTGTACATGTGGACCACCAGTCTGTGGCCAGGAGTCACTGGTGTGGGCTCGTTTGGGCAGAACTGATGATGGTGGCTGAGTGGTAGGGGTGTCAGTGGTATCCTGGGTGGGGGTTTTGGAGGTTGACAGTCCAGGACTGTGTGATGGGCCAGGGATTTCCTCTATTTCCAGACATCCCTCTGCACTCTCCTGAGTGGGGCCTCTGTCTTCAGGTGAAGGGCTGGCACTCCTTGACGTCTCCGTCCGGCTGGCATAGGTGGTGGTTCCTGTTTGTGGGGGAATAGACAGGTGGGTGTCAGGTGTTTTTTCGGCAATTGCTGCACTGTTCTGCACTATTCAATGCTTATATTCCACTGTTGTTGCATGCAAGGTCCCTTCATGTACATTTTGTTGCATTCTATGTGGGATAGAGGTGCATTGTGGGTGCTGTAGTGCCACTGGGATTCCATGCAGGGGTAGGTGACTGTGCACAGGGGCTGGATGGAGATCCGTTTGTGGGATGGTGGGCATGCAGGGAACTTGGATGTGGATGTTGTGGACTGGGTAGCGGATGGGGTCCTGGTGGTAGTGAGGGGACAGGGTGGTATATGCATTACAGGTGTGGTGGATATGAAGAAATTGTAGTCGACTTACCCGATATCAGTCCTCCGGTGAGTCCGGTGAGACCTTTGGGGTGCAGGATTGCCAGGACCTTCTCTTCCCAGTCGGTGTATTCTGGGGGAGGAGGTGGGGGACCACCACCAGTCTTCTGTACGGCGGTGTTGTGCCTGGATGCCATAGACCGAACCTTCCCGCACAGGTTGTTCCATCTCTTCCGGATGTCATCCCTTGTGCATGGATGGTTTCCCACTGTGTTAACCTTGTTGACTATCCGCTGCCATAGCTCCATCTTCCTGGCCACAGGTGTCTGCTGCACCTTTGCCCCGAATAGTTGTGGCTCGACCCTGAGTAGTTTGTCCACCATGGTCCTTAGCTCCCTGTCTGTGAAGCGAGGATGCGTAGGGGGTACCATGGTGTGTGTTGTGGGTGGTGTGTTATAGGTGTATTGGTGAGGGTGCTGCTTGTGGTTGTGTGTGTGACTTGTGTGATGTTGAGTTCAGTGTATGCATGTTGTGTTGTCAATATCTGTCATGCTATTGTCAATTACAAAGGATTGTGGGGTGTGTATGTGAGTGTTTTATAGTGCTGTGGATGTGTGTCAGGTGTGTGGGTTTCAAACTTGCCAATGTGTGCATTTGTTGTTTGTGGGTCCCATTGCTGGCCGTGGCGGTCCATACCGCCAATGTTCGTTCGGCATTCACTGTCCACCAAGCTGATTTGTACATCATTATTTGGTGGGTGGAGGATTTGTCTGCCTGGCAGTGGCGGAATGGGGTGTACTGCCTTTCTGCCATCGTTGACCATGGAGGTGGGTGGAGATTGCAGGATTTTTGGAGATTTGACATTTTGGCATCATTATTTGGCGGTGTGCAGTCCACTGCCACTGGCGGTCTTCTGTTCACCGTCGGCACGGCGGTCGGCGGTGATTACCGCCAAGTTCATAATGAGGGCCTTTGTCTGTTTACAGATATTCAAAACCCTCTAAGTCTTTGCAGGAAACCCTCAAAAGCATCTCACAACAATCAGTAATTTGCCTAAGTCAAATCTGTTTGTGCTCTGAAAGTTTCATGCAGTAAAATACAGGTTTGCTGCACAAATAAATTGAGCATGCATGTTGACCTCATTAGATTGTGCTTGGGCAGATGTCAAGACAACGTAAGATGCTTCTGAGACTTAGGGCCTCATTACAAGGCTGGTGGTCACAAGACCGCCAGCCTTGCGGGGGAACTTGGACCACCGCAGCAGTCCGACCACCACATTACAAGCTTGGCGGTCGCACCGCCAACCGACCCCCATCTCTGCCAGGATCCATGATCCCGATGGGGTCACAGCAGTCTTTGTTGTAATCAGCTGAGTTCAGCATCACCCAGCTGGTTACAACCTTGTTCTCTGCCAGTTTTTTCATGGCGGTTTTCCCACCATGAAAGGCTCATGGAGAGCAAGCACAGGGGGCCACAGGAGGCCCCTGCACTGCCCATGCCCAGTAATTTGCTTAAGTCAAATCTGTTTGTGCTCTGAAAGATTGATGCATAAAAATACAGGGTTGCTTCTCGCAGAAATTAAGCATGCATATTGACCTCATTAGATTGTGCTTGTGCAGATGTCAAGACAATGTAAGATGCTTCTGGGACTTAGAGCCTCATTACAAGGCTGGTAGTCACCAGGTCGCCAGCCTCTCGGTGGCACTTGGACCGCCGCGGTGGTCCGACCACCACATTACAAACGTGGCAGTTGGACCGCCAACTGACCCCCGTCTCTGCCAGGATCCATGATCCCGACAGGATGACGGCGGTCTTTGTTGTAATCAGCTGAGTTCAGCACCGCCCAGCTGGTTACTACCTTGTTCTCTGCCAGCTTTTTCATGGTGGTTTCGCCACCATGAAAAAGCTAATGGAGAACAAGTGCAGGGGGCCACAGGGGGACCCCTGCACTGCCCATGCCCAGGGCATTGGCCCCCTTGCCCAGCATCATCAGAAGGCGCAATTTCTTCTACTTTGCAGACAGTGCGCATTCCAAGGGTCCTGGTCAGCCCCCTCTGTGCTACAAGATAGCACTCATTTCCTTTAAGCGCATAGTGCTATCTCGTAGCAGTGTTCCTGCAGGTCAGACTGGTGAGAATGCTCTATTTCAAGGTTTCCACTGGTCAGGCAGGTCAGGCTGGCAGAAAACTTGCAGTGAGGTGGGGGTCAATGCCATTGCCATGGTGGTTGCGTCCTTCTTCCGAGTTTAGCGATCCCGCGTTGGGACCACAAAGCTCGTAATAAGCCCATTGGGCCATAATGGAGAGGGTTTGGATATTATGCTGCAGTAAAACTGCCTTGGGCAATATTGTGTTGTGTAGTTTTTCCAGTGTAGTTTTACCTCTTCATTCAGAGTTCTGAAGGTCTGAGTGGGGGATCTAGCATTTGAGTTTGTTTCGAACTACACTCTCAATATAATTTATTTCTTCCCACACAGACCACCATGCCTGTGGGCACATACACTCCAAATCCCACTCTGTTGAAGTGTTGAACTTGTACTCCAGAAGAAGTGGAAGAGAGTAAAAGTTCAGAGCGGATTATTCATGTTGGGAACTAAGATAGACAATGAGAAACTAGAGAGGCTTGAGCACACACAAGATGTAATTTTTTCTTGCACTACTTATTTCTCATGTGAATAGCTTACAGGAGAGACTATCACCAGTTCTGGTACTTGAGCTGATGCAGCTTGGCTTGGTTGAAAGTTTGAGCCCATAAAGTTTTTCTGATCTTCCACAGAGGCAAAAGGCTATCAATTAGAGTTGGGTAAATACATTGTCTGCCTAACTCTTAGGTTGCCTGTCACTTTAAATGTGGGGAACAACTTTACTTTTGATAGCAGAGATTCAGCTACCTCTGCCTTAAGAAACCTTTTTGTGGCAGCACAGCTGCTGATAAGTTTTGCTAGAAGGACCTTCTTATTTAGCAAAGGCGTTCTAACACTGTTTTCAGTACCTGGGACCATCTTGCATGACATTGTGGTCCTGGGCAGGATAGTATTAATACTGTCTTGCCACCCAGGTCACGACTAGTCTATATCCCATCAATGTTTAATCATGGACCAAATCAACAGATAACTTTGATGGGTGAGCACTTTCAAAAGCTGAGATCATCTATTGGTTCATTGTACTTCAAAGGCAATGGGAAACAATTTTGAATGTTTCATTCCAGCTGATAAAAGTAGTCATTTGAGCAGAGGTAGTTTTCCTTCACACAATCAACAACATGCAATAAGAGGATTATTCTCATATGGGAAAATGAATAATCTTCCCAGCTCAGTTTTCAAACTTTTTTAAGGCCTAGATCAATCCCTGAGACAGACCTAATCATAAGATCATGGGCTTACCACTGGCTTGATGATTTCTGTGTCTTTACGTCCTGTGAAATTCAGCCAAAAGATCCAATGTCCTTGCTCAATGGCCAGACTACTTTAGCTGCACAAAAATCTAACTGTAAAGCCAAGAAGCAGACACAGAAGCTCACTCACAATTCGCTTGCCACATTCTCCTGCCCCCCACTATCTGTCCTATTCCAGGACTTTCCATTGTTTAGTTAAGCATCTTGTTATCATCTGCCATATCCATATTCTGATTTGCAGCCTTTTGAACAACATTCTGAAACTACCATTCATTCCAGATCCATGCTAGGTTTAGTGGAAGTGAGTCTGCTTTTCTAGGCAAAGATTCCTATTATCTCACACTACTGTCTTGTCTATATTACAAACAGGCAAAAGATGGAGGGAAAAGTTCAACACACGTGGAACTAGAAGATGCTAGCCTAGTCACACCAAAGGCTTGCGATCCTAGTGAGCTCCTTTAATTCCCATTTTCCTTCGTTCCAACATTGATCATTGTAGCAGTGTTTCTGTTTGGCTGACTCTCTGTTTCCAGAGCATCCCTGTTTACTGAGCTATTTCTTATCCTTATTTCCAGAAGATTCTTGAGCTTCTACAAATTCTTGTTCCTTGAACTAGCACGGTTCAGTTGTTAAAACTTTACCAGTCCCTGCCTTCCATTCTGTTTTTCTTAGTTCCAGTCTCCATTTGATAACTTCTAATCTGTGCTGTTTGTGCTTTTGGTTCCCTTGTGTGGTTTGTTATTTGCTTTCTGCAAAGTTTTCCCTTTTTTATTGTTCAGCTCTCCTCCTTCGTAATTCCTTATCAATTGTGGCTGTTTATTGAGTTTCCCACCTTCACTGTTACCTGATTTTGCATTCCTGAGTGATTGAAATGATTCATGGGCATAATTAACAAACTTGACGGGGTTTCTCTTCCACCATGAGTATTGTCTTCATGTTACTTTTATAACACCTACGGTATTAGCTCCAGCCTTTGCTTGTATATGCTACATGTGAATATTTGTAGTCGGTGTCCATGACAGCAAATGTGGGGAAGAACCTACTAAACTTCAGTCTTACCACATAATTTATTCTGAATGCTGAATTGCCTCTTGAATGCCTGTTCCTTTTGAACTTTGACTTTCATGTTCTCTTGTGCAGAGGGTTCCCTTTGGATGTCTTTTCTCTTTTGCCTCCCTGTGTGCAGTTTTGTTTTCATTGTTTTCTTCACTTTGTCTGTCCTTCCACAAATACTTCCCAGAACACCTAACACACCCCAAAGCAGCTCACTCCCTCTTTAAAGCATGAAATCCACTCAACAATGAAAGGCATGATAAGAGAATTAAGGAGACCCCTTTCAAATTACCATACTTCAAACTTGATTTGAAATGATGATATCGTTGTTGCTGTACTCTGCAAGCACTCAGTTGAGGAGTCCAGTTGTCATCATGACTTCTGCCAGGCAATATCCAGACAGCATGCTCAGTTTCAATGTTTTTGGAATATGTCCCACTCAAATTTTGTTCATATTTATGAACATTTCCAACACTGAACAAATATACCTGGAATGCTGACAATGATATTAAGGGTAAAAAGATTTTTTATATAACTGTTACTTCTGAATATCTCTACTTTTGGGAACATTTCCCTTGCAGAACCACCTCTTTCTGTTATTTTTAAAAGAGTTCCAAATCCTGTCACAAACATGTTCCAAAAATTAAACACCATTTGATAAGAAGCATTGGCCAAGCCAATAGGTCTTCACTCTATAAGGCTGAGCTAGTAGCTTTGCCATTGCTATTTTCTTTGCCAGAACTTGTGAAAGGCATTGTCAGCATTTGCACACCTGAAGAAGAAGCTGTAGGTGCTTTGAAATGGATGGTGGTTACCAACATTTCAAGTTCCCCATTAAAAGCACCATAGCTAGAGAGAGAGACGGCCAAAGCATGGAAGGGCAGAGAGGGCCCTGCTCTGCTGCTGGAATGTCTGTGAAGGGAGAGTGTACTGGAGTGATTTGTGACAGGGACTCATGTTGTCATAATGGAATGCAAATAATGCAATGAGTGTTCCAGTTGTTGTTATAAAGGAACAACTTTAGCCAATCAAAACCCTTAACAAATGTTCCATGTAATGAAATGTTGATGTAAATAATGGGCTGCATTAGTCCTACTGAGGGATTATATTTGCATAGTGTAATGGATATTACATCGATAAATGTGAGGGACAAACCATCAATACTTTTGATGGCCGGATCCTACTAGCCTCAACATTTTGTTATTGGTTTACTTTGAATAGTTTCTAAGTAACCAGCTAATCCAAATGCTCTTTTCTCTTCCAACCGAGCACCACTCATTCACAGCTAACAGTAGGGATTAGCACCAGTGACACTAGTTTAAGTGTATCTACAAAGATTTAAAACCTAATGTTATTTTGTCTTCAACAAATAAATAGGCAAACACAATTTGAGTTATGTCTTAATAGGATAAAAGACAGTTTTATATATGGGCCCAAACTGTTTGGCTTCCAATACTATTTCTTAAGTTGTATTTCCAGTCTTCAAAACAACCTTGAAGTGGAAATTATATATTGTATTTGAATTTCTTTATATAGGGTTTTTGCTGCTTCACAGCAACACAAGTGTGCTTCACGGTCAGTTGGAGAAGTTGGGAAAAAGGAAGGGAAGACTGAGCTCAGAGTGCACTGACCAAGTATTATTTCCACTCATCGTAGACCTTAGTTGGTGATGGTGTGGCAAGATGATGCTGAGAGAAATGTTTTCCACCTTATTCAAAAATGTAGAAAGTTAACTTTAAACAGTAAGCTGATAATTAGAGAATTCCAGAGGGTTGTGGTTGGTATCTAGAGTGCTCCCATCTTACCATATGCCTGCAGGTTGCAGGAGATGGCTTTAAGTATCTGGCTGTCTGGTAAGAAAATAACATCTTGCTAGGGAAGTGAGGAATTTCATCATGAGAGGTATGTGAAAAATGCAAAGGATATTAAACTATGTTCTCTGCCACACTGGGTGGCAATAAGGAATTTTATTGTGAGAGGGATGTAGTTTGGGATTAAACTTGAATGCTGTGGAAGCAGCACGCTTGTGGGCCCCTTTAATCTTTTGGTAGGTCCATATAAATTGTGTAGCAGGATTCTGGTTGATAGACAGTGAATGTAGTGGTAGCATTGATTTGGTGAACAGTCCAGGATCATAGAGAACGTTTCTACATTTCTTTATTGTAGAAGTACATGCAGACCAATAAACATGCAAGATAGCAAGGACAATTGCACTTAGTTTCACTGTCTCAGTTTTAGACAAGCTGAGGTACAGCCTGTTCAGATCCAATGAGGTCTTGATGTGTGATACACCCTAATCAGGTTGAAAATAGCTTTGACAACTGTTTTCAAGTGAGAGGAGAATTGATGCATGGCTATGGGTATGGTGCCAGTAACTGGAAAAGGAAAGCATAATTCACATAAAATGTTTTGGACTTAGGAGAACTGCTTAAGCTTGGGATGAGTTCACCTGCGATGATGGAGTTTCTGGTGAAAGATGTCAAAGACCAGGAGACATATTTATTGACTTTAGTGTTGCTGTGTCAATTAGGTGACATCCTCCCCAAGACACTACTGTTATTTGCACATTTGAATGAACAAATGAAAGAATGAAAGAAAGAGTCTGCCTTGGTGCAAGGCTACTCAAAAAGAGTGTTCCGGTGCTTTTAGGCACTAAGAACGGTGGAAATAGAGGGCCAACCAAGTCCATTCATGCTTGGAGCTTGAACAAAAATGTTTTCAGCTCCTTCTTAAATTTTTCTTCTTCTATTATTAATGTAATTTGTTCAGGCAGTTAGTTCCACGCACCTGCTACCTCTACGTTGCCTTTTGAAGTGAGGAACCACAATTACACTGGCATGGCTAGACAGCAAGGATCTCCCAGGATGGTACTCCTTGATCCTCTCATTGAGAAACCTGGGCCCCTTATTATGAAAGACTTGATAGGTCACAGTCAGAGCCTTATAAAATATGTGTTGTCACACTGGCAGCCAATGTAGTCTTTCCCAAAATGGCGACACTGATGAATACCTTGGAATTTTAAACAGTAGGTGGACTTCCATGTTCTGCATAACCTGTAACCGTTGGGTCAGGTAATCCAGAAGACCCAAATATAGAACATTGGCATAATCCAGTCTAGAGAGGATCAGTGTCCTCACCACTGTGACCTGTACACATTGTGGGTGGTAGTGAAGAAATTTCCTCAGGATATGGAGAATCCAAAAGCAGGACTTTAGAACTGCTGACAACTGTGCCCCAAATGAAAGTTGCAAAAAAAAAAATAGATAATGGACGGAATACTGAACAATGCAAACTTTCATCCCCAGTCTGGGTCCAAACTGTGGTGACGTGGTGGGCAAAAAACCATAGATTGAACCCAGATCTTTGTGACTGCGAGTGAATGTTTACATTGTTCAGCATTCTGTACATCAGCTGTTCTATCTGCTTTTGTCGCTCTAAATGAGAAGGGTATGCCCAGACGTGTATCCTGTGCTCACTGCACCACTGGATTCAAGCTAGCCTGGATGATGAGGGGGTGATACCCCAAAACTGGTTTCAGGATGCTTGTTTCTGGTCCAGGGAGGAACTATCTTGGCAGTTTGGGCTGGACTGTTCATCTTGTGAGTAAGGTCAAAGCTTACTTGTATTATGGCTGGGTCCAAACTGGGGTGGTGTGGTGGCCAAAACAAAACAATTATGAATTATCCCAGATCTTTGTGACTGGGGTGAATGTTTGCATTGTTTAGCATTCCGTCTATCATCTGTTCTTTTTTGCTTTTGTCGCCCTAAGAAGGGAGGGCAAGCCCAGGCTTTTGTCCCATGCTCACTGTGCCACTGGGTTCAAGCTAGTCTGGCTGATGAGGGGTGATACCCCAAAACTGATCCCAGAATGCTTGTTTCCAGTCCAGGGAGGACCTGACTTGGTAGTTCAGGCTGGACTGTTCCCGTTGTGATTAGGGTCAAGACTGATTTGCACATGGCTGGGTCCAAACTGGGGTGGTGAGCAAAAAAATGATGGATTAAACCCAGATCTTTGTGACTGGGGGTGAATGTTTGCATTGTTCAGCATTCTATCCATCATATGTTATTTTTGCCTTTGTCACCCTAAGTAGGAAGAATATGCGTAGATCAATCAATCAATCAATCACTGCATTTGTAAAGCGCGCTACATCCCCGCAAGGGTCTCAAGGCGCTGTGGAGGGGGGTGCTACTGGTCGAAGAGCCAGGTCTTGAGGAGTCTTCTGAAGGCCAGCAGGTCCTGGGTCTGTCGTAGGATGGTGGGGAGAGTGTTCCAGGTCTTGGCGGCGAGGTAGGAAAAGGATCTGCCGCCGGCGGTGGTTTTTCGGATGCGGGGGACTGTGGCGAGGGCGAGGTTGGCTGAGCGGAGGCTTCGGGTGGGGGTGTGGAAGCTGAGTCGGTTGTTGAGGTAGGTGGGTCCGGTGTTGTGCAGTGCTTTGTGTGCGTGGATCAGGAGCTTGAAGGTGATCCTTTTGTTGACGGGGAGCCAGTGCAGGCCTCTCAGGTGGAGTGTGATGTGGCTGCGGCGGGGGACATTGAGAATGAGTCGGGCCGAGGCGTTCTGGATGCGTTGGAGTCGTCTCAGGAGCTTGTTTGTAGTTCCTGAGTAGAGGGCGTTCCCGTAGTCGAGTCTGTTGGTGATGAGGGCCTGGGTAACGGTTTTTCTCGTGTCGAGGGGGATCCATTTGAAGATCCTGCGGAGCATACAGAGGGTGTTGAAGCAGGACGCGGAGACGGTGTTGACTTGCCTGGGCATGGAGAGAGTGGAGTCGAGGATGACCCCCAGGTTGTGTGCATGGTCCGTGGGTTCCGGGGCTGTGCCTAGTGAAGTGGGCCACCAAGAGTCGTCCCAGGCTGATGGGGTGGGTCCGAGAATGAGGACCTCCGTCTTGTCTGAGTTCAGCTTCAGTCTGCTGTCCTTCATCCAGTCGGCTATGGCCTTTATTCCTCGGTGGAGGTTAGCTTTGGCGGTGTGGGGATCTTCGGTGAGGGATATGATCAGCTGGGTGTAATCGGCGTAGGAGATGATGTTGAGGTTGTGTTGTCGTGCGACGTGGGCGAGGGGGGTCATGTAGATATTGAACAGTGTCGGGCTGAGGGAGGATCCCTGTGGGACGCCGCAGATGATCTCAGAGGTTTTGGAGCGGAAGGGTGGGAGGCGGACGCTCTGGGTTCTGCCGGAGAGGAAGGATGTGGTCCAGGCCAGGGCCTTCTCTTGGATACCAGCGTCATGGAGGCGTGCTGATAGGGTGCAGTGGCAGACCGTGTCAAAGGCTGCTGATAGGTCCAGGAGGATGAGGGCGGCTGTTTCTCCTTTGTCCATCAGGGTCCGGATGTCATCAGTGGCGGCGATGAGGGCGGTCTCGGTGCTGTGGTTACTGCGAAAACCAGATTGGGACGGGTCCAGGATGTTGTTGACTTCGAGGTAGCGGGTCAGCTGTTTGTTGACAATCTTCTCGGTCACTTTTGCCGGGAAAGGGAGCAGGGAGATGGGACGGAAGTTCTTGATGTCTTTGGGGTCCGCCTTGGGCTTCTTCAGAACGGCGTTGATCTCTGCGTGCTTCCAGCTTTCTGGGAAGGTTGCTGTCTCGAAGGAACAGTTGATTGTTTTCCGGAGGTGGGGCGCGATGGCTGCGCTGGCTTGGTTGAAGACGTGGTGAGGGCAGGGTTCCGATGGGGATCTGGAGTGGATGGAGTTCATGGTTTTGATGGTGTCTTCGTCGCTGACGCTGGACCAGACGGTCAGGTGACTGGTGCGAGTGGTAGTCGCAGGGGTGGTGGACTCGGTGGTGGGTGCGGGGGGATCGGGGTTGAAGCTGTCGTGGATGTCGGTGATCTTGCGGTGGAAGAAGGTGGCCAGAGAGTCGCACAGGTCTTGAGATGGCGGGATGTCGTTGGTGATGGAGCTGGGGTTGGAGAGTTCTTTCACGATGCTGAAGAGCTCTTTGGTGTTGTGTGTGTTGTTGTCTAGGCGGTCCTTGAAGGCGGTCTTCTTGGCGGTCCTGATGAGTTGGTGATGTCTGCGGGTGGCGCTCTTGAGGGCTGTGTGGTTGTCTGGTGTTCGGTCGTGGAGCCATTTCTTCTCCAGCTTCCAACAGGTGTGCTTGGAGATCCGGAGGTCCTCGGTAAACCAGGCGGCTTTCTTGTTGGTGTGGTTGGTTGTAAAGGTCTTGAGAGGGGCGAGGGTGTTGGCGCAGTGGTTGATCCACTGTGTGAGGTTGGTCGCAGCAGTGTCTGGGTCGGTGGGGTCGGTGGGTGGTCTCAGGGCGAGGGCGGTAGACAGTTGGTCCCCGGTGACCTTGCCTCAGCAGCGGCATGGTAGCTGTTGGGTGCGGTGGTGTGTGGTGGGTTTTCTGAAGGTGAAGTGGACGCATCTGTGGTCGGTCCAGTGTGGTTCGGTGGTGTGGTTGAAGGAGACGTGGGGGCTTGCGGAGAAGATGGGGTCGAGCGTGTGTCCAGCGGCATGAGTGGGTGTCGTTACTAGCTGTTTGAGTCCGAGGTTTGCGAGGTTGTCGATCAGGGCGGTGGAGTTGGCGTTGTTGTTGTTCTCGAGGTGGAAGTTCAGGTCCCCGAGGAGGATGTAGTCCGTGGAAGCGAGGGCGTGGGTGCTGATGAGGTCAGCGATGGTGTCACTGAACTGTGGGCGGGGTCCGGGAGGTCTGTAGATGAGAGTTCCTCTGAGGGTGGTGTTGGGGTCGGTGTGGATCTGGAAGTGCATGTGCTCAGCGGTGGTGAGGGTGTCATCGGTGTTCGTTGAGATTTTGATGGAGTCTTTGTGGATGATGGCGATTCCTCCTCCCACTCCGTTAGTGCGGTCTCTGCGGGAGATCTTGTAGCCCTGTGGGATGGCTATGGCAATGTCTGGTGCTGAGGTGGCGTTCAGCCAGGTCTCCGTCACGAAGGCGACGTCAGGGGCAGTGGAGTCTAGGAGGTCCCAAAGTTCGATGGCGTGCTTGCGAGCGGAGCGGGTGTTGAGGAGGATGCAGCGGAGGTGGTTGGGTTCTCTGGCTGGTGGTGTGGAGGGTTGGATGCTGGTGAATCTGCAGTTCCGGCAGGTGAAAGGCCCCTGGGTGCGTTTCGGGGTGGCACGGTAGCAGGGGTGGTCTCGTCTGGTGTTGAGTGCGTGGAGGGTGCTTGCGTCGTAGTGCAATCTGGTGTTGCGGGGGGTGCGGGTTCCAGGGGTTCTGGTGCTGGGTGCGGTCCAGGCGCGGACGGGCGCAGACGGGCTTGCCTTAGGCGCGCCCGCTTCGCGGCCTCCATATGAGGGCAGAGGGAGGGAGGAGCAGCTGGGAGGTGGGAGCGGGGCGGCCAATGGGAGTGAAGGGGGAGGGGCAGCAGGGGCTCAGCAGCAAGGGAAAAACCCGGGGAAAAACCCAGGGGAAAACCTGGGGAAAAAACGGCGGGAAAAGACGGCGGGAGAGGGACAACAGAGCACAGGGGTACAGAAAGCAAAACCCAGGGGCACAGAATGAAAAAAACAAGTGGCACAGAAGCACAAGCTCAGGGGAATAGAAAAAAGGGAGCGAGTAGTCAGGCGGCAAAAGCGGCAACGGAGGTTCAACCCACAGGGGGCTGCGTGGCAGATGGGGGGAGCAACCTGCCTGGTGACTAGATGGGGTCCCGTGTTCAGTGCATCACTGTATTCAAGCTTGCATGGCTGATGAAGGGTGATACCCCAATACTTGTCTCAGGATGCTTGTTTGCGGTCTATGGAGAACCTGGCTTGGAAGTTCAGGCTCGACTGTTCCCATTGTGAGCAGGGTCAAGACTTATTTGCATATGGCTGGGTCCAAACTGGTGTGGTGAGCAAACAAATGATGGATTACACCCAGAACTGTGACTGGAAGTGAATTATTCTTCACATTCTGTCCATCATTTGTTATTTTTGCATTTGTGTTTGTGGCAGTAACTATTGCAGAAAAAATGATTAATTAAACACAGACCTTTGTGACTGGGGCTGAATGTTTACATTGTTCAGCATTCGGTCCATCGTCTGCTCTTCTTTCTTTTTCCAAAAGGAAAGTTGGGCATCAAACAAAATGCCCAAGTTTCTAGCCACCGCTGTTGGAGGGGCAGTGGGGGCACAATACTAGGCCATCTGCCTACCCATCCAGGAATGGGATTCCACCCATACAATAAGATTTCAGTATTGTCTGGATTGTATTGCAATTTGTTGTCCTTCAACCACTCTAGCAGTGCTGCCATACAACAAGCAAATGTCTCCTTAGCCTTTACAGAGTCCCCATCATACATGAGCAGGAGTTGAGTATCATTCGCATACGTGATAACTCTGATGGTAAAGGGTTCCACCAACTATGCCACAGGGGACATAGAAATGTTGAAGAGTCTGGGACTTAGGGAGGAGCCTTGCAGCACTCCCCACTTCAACCACTTAGTATTTGAAGCATATAGTTTCATACAGACCACCTATTCACGTTTCTCAAGAAAAGAGCCCAGCCAGACAAGTGCAGAAACTATCACTCCCAGATGTTCTAATCTGTGCAGCAAGATGTTATGATCGACCTTGTTGAATGCTTCAGACAGATCCAACAGCATCAGGGCCATGTTGTGGCCTGAGTCTGAGCTGCACTCATTGGATTGAGAGACCTCTGTCAGAGCTGTCTGTGGTGTAGCAAGCTCTAAACCCAGATTGGGAAGTATGTAGCACGTTGTTCTCAGTGAGAAAAGCAGTAAGCTGTTGATTTACCAATCTTTCCAATACTTTTGCGGCTGCTGGGAGTAGAGAGACAGGCAGGGGAGGCTCTTCCCTAATAGCAGAGGAGCATGGCCTCTTATCATTTTATTAATCACTGTCTGACTGAGCCATGGATTCTAGGGAGGGCCCAGGCCGGGCCATGACAAGGAGGAGGAGTGGTGGGCACTGTAAGCGTGAATGTCAGTTTGGCCAGCCATCTTAGGATGGTCAAACTGACATTTCTCCAACACATCTGTGTTACACAGCCGGGTGGAGAAATGGCACAGCCTCCCTGTGCCTGAGCGAACACCAGACCAGACCACTCAGTCTAACCCTGGCACTTCTCTCATGCTTGGTGTTAGATTTGACATCCTTAGGGTGGTCTTCCCCCAACATTTTGCCTGCCTCCCTCCATTTTTCTGATGTCATTTTTTCTGTTTTTAGGACTCTGCACACTTTACCACTGCTGACCTGTGCTAAAGTGCCTGTGCTCTCTCCCCTAATCATGGTAACATTGGCTTACGCCCAATTGAAATATTTAAGTAACCTATAAGTCCCTATTAAAGTGCACTAGATGTGCCTAGGGCCTGTAAATTAAATGCTACTAGTGGACCTGCAGCACTGATTGTCTCACTCACATAAATAGCCCCTTAACCATGTCTTAGGTCTGCCAGTGCTAGGCCTGTGTGTGCGGTTTCACTGCCACTTCCACTTGACATTTAAAACTACTTGCCAAGCCTGAAATTCCCCTTTTCTTATATTTGAATCACCCCTAAGGTAGGCCCTAGGTAACCCATAGGGCAGGATGCTATGTAAGTAAAAGGTAGGACATGTCCCTATATGTTTTACATGTCCTTGTAATGAAAAACTCCTGAAGTCGTTTTCACTACTGTGAAGCCTGTTCGTCTCATAGGCTAGCATTAAAAAATCCCTTATATGCTTTTAAGTGGTAATTTCTGATCTAAGAGGAGTAGCCTTGTCATATTGGGTATGATTGAATTGGGAGTGGGAAATCCTACCTTCTTGTGAAGTTGGATTTTACATTACTATTTCAGAAATGCTACTTTTAGAAAGAAGGCATTTCTCTGCCCTCATTGCCATCTGTGCCTTAAAGGCTGTCTCCTTTCATGTCTGGTATGTACTGGTTGACAGCTCCCCTTCTGCATTGCACACAGACAGCCATAAACACAGGGCAACCAGCTGCATTGATCTGCACACTGATGGGTCTCCCTTGACATGGAGGGTGGAGGGGCTTTCACTTCCACTTCAAAGGTCAGTGGCCTGCCCTCACACAAAGGACTGATATCCCCACGACAGGGCTCCTAGCAGACAGGGCTGTGTTGAAAGGGGAATGTGTGCACTTCAAAACCACTCTTTGAAGTTTCCTCTACTTCAAAGGCACGTTTGGGTATATATATTGGGTCAGTGACTCTGCCCAAATCAGACATTTCTGGACCTATGACTGGATTCTGTCAGAGGGCCCGCATAGCCGCCCAAAGGATTCAATTGGACTGTTTTGCTGGAGGGACTGCTGACCTGCTTGCTGCCCTTCTGCCTGCTGACCCCTGACTGTCCTGGAAGGACTCTGTCTTTCTCCACAAGTGCGCACCAGGGGCTTGGACTGAGCTAGCCTCCTGTTCTGAGGACTCAGGGATATCAAAGCTTTCACTAAGGGGAGAAAATCCAGTGCGTTGTAAAATTGACACAATGCCTGCCGGATCAACGCAACACCTGCTCTGTGGGTCAAAAATCACTGCATCACCTGCCGGATTGACGCAGCGCCTGTTGCCTCTGCTCAATGTGTTCTAGGTTTCCCAAGCATCGTCCATAGGTGTCAAAATATCCCTGCATCACATTGAGGAACCAACACTGTTCTCCCAGAAACCAACACATTGCCCTGCAGCATTGAAAGAAACAATGCATCGCCTTTAAAGCACCAGAAAAATCGAAGAATTGCTTTACTTTTTGACATATCTCCTCCTCTGAGACCCCTCTGCGTCATTATTTTTTACGCATCCCAGGTACTGTGTGTGCAATGGATGCAACCACTGCTTCTTAAGGATTGAGACTAATTTAAAACTTTAAAAAGTGATTCCTTGACTTGCACATTTGGATTTTTGTCGCTTTGGTCTTATTTTATTCAGATAAATATTATCTATTTTCCTAAACTGGTGTGGAGCACTTTTTGTGGTGTTTTCACTGTTTTACAGTATGAGTTATTGAACAAATACTTTATGCATTGCCTTCCAAGTTAAGCCTGCATGCTCTGTGCCAAGTTACTGGATGATGAGCACAAGATAATTTAGGTTGTGTTGTGACTTAGTCTGACTAGCATTGGGGTCCCTTTTTGGCAAAGGTGCATGCATACCTTTGCCAACTGGAGACCAAGGCCCTGATTTATACTTTTGGACGTGTCAAAAAGTGTACCCCCGGCTAGCGCCATTCCTGGACGCCAGCCGGTCATCATATTTAAGCTCTGACATTGGCCGGCGGTAAGGCCCAATTAGCGTCAAAATTATTGACGCTAACCGGGTGGGGGTGGCGTAGGGGAAACTGGAGGTTGAGCGTGAAAGAACGGCACTAGTCAGGTTAGAGTCAAAAAATAACTCTAACCTGATTAGCGTCATTATTTCCACGCACAACCCCCATAGACATGACTCCTGTCTAAGCAAAGACAACAGTCATGCCCCCCAGCCCAATGGCCATGCCCAGAGGAGTTAAGTCCCCTGGGCATTGCCATGGGGCACAGTGCCATGTAGGGGGGCCCAAAGTAGGCCCACCCATGGCACTTCGTAAAATAAAAATTAATACTCACCCATACCTACCTCGACTTACCTGAGATGGGGTCCCCCAATCGTTAGGTGTCTTCCTGGTGTGGATGGGGGTGGGTGAGGGTGTCCCTGGGGCCAGTTAAGGGCACATGTGGGCTGCTTCCATGGTCTCTGACCATGGGAAAAGGCCCACAGGTCTCCTAACGCCTGCCCTGACCCTGGCAATAAATAATGGTGCTAAGCAGGCTTAGCACCCTTATCTAGGGTACTACTCCTGTGTGTGATTTTTGCACGGGGGATAAATAAGGTACTAGGACCTTTGAGTAATTTTTTGCCCAGGAACGCCTACCTTGCATCTCATTGATGCAAGGTAGTTTTGCACAGGTAAAAAATGACTTTTACTCCAATATTTTGGTGCTAGACATGTCTAGCGTCAAAATATAAATATGGAGTTAAGTTTGTGCTGGATTTGTGTATAAAAAAAATGACGGAAAGCCGGTGCAAAGAGAGTATAAATATGCCCCCAAATGTCCAACACTTGGTATAGCATGAGAGCAGTGTCTGGATTCACAGCTTGTGCTTTATGTCCCAGTGGTAGCAGGACTGGGAGCGGCAGGTAAGTTAAAAAAAATGTTTTTTATTATTATTCCCATAACACTCCCCCACCCCACCCTTTTAGATTGGTGGTAGCTGCCACTGGAGACAGGCCTAAAGATAGACAGAGATTGCAGATCGGCGTTGGCCTTTTTAAGTAAGGGAATCACAGTGGCTCACTTCCAATCATCCAGTGGAGTACCAGAATGAAGAACGGTAGCAAATAACTCCCAATATATCAGCCCAACATTATCTGCAATCAACTTCAGGATGTAAGGTGGTATGGGATGAGTAGGAGATCCTTATTTACACTTTGCAAAGGCAGTAGTCACTTCTTCCAATGAGGGGACCTGAAAAGACATCAATTTGGAGTATGCTGTAGGAACGGCTACAAGTCCACTCTCTGGCTTCCTAGAAAGGTTATTCGTCCCTATTAGATTGGTCTGGATTTTGAGGATTTTATCCTTAAAAAAATTGTTATGGCGGAAGCAGAGAGACAGGCTAAGCTCTGATGGGGGAGTCGTACATTTTGGGATCAATAAAGTTCGTAGCAATTTTTAAAATCTCCTTCCCGCCATTGTTGAGTATAAAAGATGCAGCTGGCTCTGTTAAGGTTCTTATGGTAGTTTTTCTGGGCCATTATATAACCCCCCTTATTTTGTTCCTGGTAGGGCTGTCGCCAAACTCTTTCCAGTTTTTTACTTGCCACTCTTTCCAGAGGTAGGTCATGGGAGAACCAACGTGAGGAGCGAGTTGTAGTAACCTGCTTAATAGCTCTGATCGGGGTTAATCAATAAGCTACCCTCCCGAGCCACTACTTAATAGCATTGTCACTCTCCATCACTGATCTCGAAGTTACTGGTTTTGACTCCAGTAGCGTATTTCTAAGATCCGCCATGGACACCCTGACCCATCATCGATCATTCTGAAGAGAAGGTGGTTGGGGGTTCCTTAAGGTAGTCAAACTGCCAAGAAAAAGGCAGTAAAAATTTCCAAATCAAGGCACTGGGAGGGGAGTCTCTCATTTTACTTATACATTCGATAGTATGCCATCAATGGCATGGCCAGCTCTGTTTCAGCTTGTTATCTGTGGGAAATTCCTAAACAGAGTACAATCAGATGTGACCTTTGTGTCTAAAATAACAAGGGTACTACAAAAACAATAATCAAAGGAAAACATGCGAAGATTTACTTAACCTAAGACTCCCACCTGATCCTTTTGGTGTCTAATGGATAGTTACTACATTACTGGCCATGCTGACTACTGAAAACATCCGAATAGCATACAGGCGTACATATGAGACAAATAGAGCAATATTTTGTTTCTATTATCATTACAGAACTGGGTCATTGTGCATGTGATAATGTCTCTCAGCACCAAGGAATTTCCACATCATAGGGGTGGCAGAAAGTTCCATACTGAGCAAGTCCAGAAAGTTCTATACTGAGCAAGTCCATTTAGGAACGCAAAACATTACACAGGATAGATGGAGTGAGGGGCAAACTATCTTTGCCACCAACTGATACACTGAGCCAAAGCAGAAACAGGACCAGCCATAAAATGAAGTGGCCAGTAAACCTCAGATCTCCTATCCGTAGCTCTACATTCCTGTCTGTCCTGGTGGTTGTGATGCACAGAGAGAGAGAGGGCCTTGTACCCCAGGGTTCCCCCATTTTTTTCTAGGAAGCCTTCTAGGGAAAAATGAGGCGGTGCATCACTCCTAGGTGAATTTTCTATTGGCCGAGTCTGATGGTTGCAAACCAGAATCTCTATAAGTAGAAAAATGGGGCTCAGTTGGAACCTGGGCCCTGCTGTGATGGAGTGCAAGAGTGGGAGGGGTGAGTGTTTCTAGGATACGTGGTGGAGGAGGTGCTGTGGAATTCACCTTTTGTGCCCATACCTCTTAGGCAATTGAAGGAAGTGCCAGGAAGGCCGAAGCTACTGCTCCTAGAGAAGCAGCTCGGGTCATTCTTCTAGGTATTGATGGGAGCAGAATAGTGGCCTTGTTACTGACAAGGACATAAACAGGAAATCCTTTGGCTTCCAGCTTACTCACAACGATGAGTTTTTAGCAGTGAAATGGGTGTGAACAGAGCTAATACTTTTTCACCTACTTGAATGCTCCTCGCCATGGCTGGTAAAAAAAAGAAAGGAGACAGCAGAGACATGTTTTCAACAGTATACTGAAAAGGATAAAAGAATGATTGTGGTTGCGCTGGAAATTTTTAAAATAAACACTGACTAACAAAAAATGGTCTGTGTTGTGGTGCTTACTGTCTTTTTGTGGCAGTGGTGTGCAATGCGAAGAGGTACACCCAAAATACAACACAGTGTGCGTTACAACATTTAGTGTGCACCCCAATAACTCATTAGCATGCCCTAGGCTTGGTGGACAGTTGCCTATGCATGATGCCATTACTCAACTGCCTACAACAAAGAGACAATGGAAGATGCAGCAAAGAGCACACCTTCAGTAACTCCCTTCCATGATGCTGAATACACAGCCGTCATCAGTACACAGAGCCTCATACAAATCAGAACATGGTCGATGTATAATATAGAACAATCTCTCTGTGATATAGGCGGCATGCCTGTTACAGCACATATTGACTGCACATGGTCCTCCTTGCCTAACCCAACATTTGTATGATGCAGCGCGTAAAGCCTCCCGGCAGAACACAGGCTTTGCATGAGGCGCTACACAAAGCCCCTAGAGCTCACGCATAGTACAACACCGATTCCCTGTCCGCAGTGGAAAGAACACTCCCGAAGCCATTTCACACTGAGCCCATACTATGCACAGTGCATCAACAAAGCCTTACACAACGCTTCTGCAGTAGGGCCCAGATATGAGGCATCAGCTTACTTTAAAACTATTCTAGGGGCTCCAAGCAATGGAAGATGCTCTTTTTTGTGATTTCTAATAACGTTAATAATAAAAATAATAATAATAGTAATTATTGACACAAAAATAGTAATAATAATAATAATAATAATAATAATAATGCAATTTATACTGCGCACACCACAAACTAAATCACCTCATGGCAACTTAAGTATTTAGTTATCACTAACCCAACTGAGCATTAATCCTGTTTTTAGTTTCAGTGCAATTTTTTTGTACTTGATGTACAGTCGCCTTCCAACTACAAAATGTTGCTTTATTTTTATTCTTGACATGGATATTATTGGGGTATATTATTGGTATATGGGACTTATGTTTCTTCCAGAGGTAAAAGGTGGGGGGCTTGAGGGGTCTGTGTGAGAATGGCTTATCAATTCTTGACAGGGAGCAGGAGGAGGACAGATGCCTCCTGAGGTTCCTCTCTGGGTAGATGAGCTTATGGACATCATTTAGGGGTCGCCAGGGGTCGCGGCTGCATTGTGACCCCTGGCACTGTATTTGGGACCCCAGGCCTCAGAGGTAGCAAAATCAGTGCCAGGAACACACTGGCAGCTCTTCCTTGCTTTTTTTTTATTTTTTGTATTACTCTAATAGTGAATAACAATATATTAATCACTATTGTCTGATGAAAAATTGAGTACAATTAGGTGGAATATTGTTCTCACTGGCAGGAGAGGTAAGTAAAAAAATGCTTTGAAATGTGTGTTGTTTGGATACGTGAGGATGACAGTGTGTTTATGTGAGAGATTGTGTGTTTGTGTAAGCATGTGTGTGTGACTGAATGTAAAGGTCAAATGCCGTGTGAAGTCACTTCCACTACCCCTGGCCTTTCGGAGAATTGACATTTATGGATGAGTTAAAGCAGATCCACATCCGCTTTAAAGACCGCGAACGCCATAGCTGTCTAGACGTGGGATTGTTTCGGAGATGCGAGCCCTACCCCGGCCTGCTACGGAAATCTACACCGGAAGGGGTGAAATTGAAAGGACTGAGAAGATATCAAAGCATAGATTTTGTGGAAAAGGCATACTATACATTTCTGCAACTCTCAAGTGGCACTTTTGAAGAGCCTGCCACAATTTCCTCTACATTATCAACGTAGGAAGACGGGTCGTTGAATACTTAATCGAATGTTCGAGCATCGCCTACAATGTCACGGCCACATTGACAACTCAGCTTTTGTATCAGTCTTGCGTAGAAAGGACTAGAGTTTTTCCCACAGCTAATGCATTTTAGCACCTTTTTAACCTTTTGATGTGAAAATCCATTCATCACAACAAAGACCGAAAAACATTCTTCCCTGTGCTTTCTTACCCACTACTACACTCTGAAATGACAGCAATAAAGTGAATCCACATTCTAAGAAAGTCTTATTTTCTACAAAAGTACAACGTGCGTTGTTAGTGAGAGTAAACATTTCCGTACCTTTCTTGACAAATAGCTTTTCCTATTTCAGGGAGCAGCTACTAAGTGTGTGATATACACCTTTGCTGCTAAGGTGTTCTAAAATACATCTTTTGCTTACAAGCAAGCCGAATAGTCAGAAGCAAATGGAAACTAAAGAGATCCTGTAGTCATATTTTTACAACGATATACATTCCTTTTTATGGCACTCCTAAACTTGCTTTTTCTGGTGTCCCTTCCTTGCTCTTACTTTCCTCTTGAAGGGGCCCCATTCCCACCCCAAAAAGTCCCTACTGCCTGTAAATACCTTCACATTTCCATTTATTTCAAGGTAAATGAATAACTACAACGATTATTTCTGTGAACGCCTCAGAATTATTGTCATACACAAAATTATATGGTTCTAGGAAAAATCCGTAAAAGTATTCAGTGTGTAGGACTCAGTGGTGTGTTCTGAGACAATGCAAAAATGTATTAGCAAGCTGGATGAAAGAAACCAAGCTGTTTGTGTGTGGCATTTCTTGCGAGTGCATGCTCATCTTTGGCTGTTGTAGGAAGACTACACTGTAAAAATCCCTTTTGTGGTAAAAAATTCCCATAAACTTTGAGCCCAACTCACAAAGGTAAAACTAGGGATGGAAATTTCTACATATGTAGATTTATACCTATGGCTAGGCTTAACTCTCCACCAGCAACTTTGGGCACAGATTTATGCGTAACAGTAGAAGTGCTTGTCCCCCAATCCCCTTACAGTAGGGTGTACAGACAAGTACAATTAAAATTATATATTTTGGGCATACATCTGCCAACTGTAGTTCTATATAGAGCATGCAAACATCGCCACTTGCACTTTGTAGAACTATAAACAGAAAAGTATCAGGAAATAGGCATCACCTGAGGAAAATAATACACATCTGACAAACATTACTGGGAGCATATATATATAACTCAAACCCGGGGGTCTGCAGTCTTCCTCTTGCAGTGCAAGGGATTGTGGACCCAAGACATTAGCTACAGTTGTGTTGTCTGAGTTTGGGAGATGCACAATTAATATGCATCTTTCAGTATATGTAAAGGAGTGTTGAGTGCGTGCTTAAATGCGTGTCTTCAACTTCATTAACAAATTAAATATTTGTAATTTTCTATATATATGCATCTGTTCTCTTTGCAGTTTTTTAAATGTGATCTGTATACATGTCCACAATATTGGCAGTCATTTTTTTACATTAAGCCTATTATTTTATTTATTTTACATTTTATATGGTTTTAGCACTTTTACAATGTGATGTATAGCAGTTATCGTCAGTATTTAAAGTTATAGTATGTGATTCCATTGCATAACTATGAGCTGCCTTGTGAGATGTGTAACATACTCCAAGTTATGGCTGTAGTTGATTTTTATTTTTGTGGTCTGTAGTACTACTGGAGAGAATGTGGGTGTAACTTTGGTGAAAAGAAAACTGACTTACCCCTTTGAAGGTATGTTTTTTTAATTTGCATGACACTCCCTAAGCCCTCTTTAATTGATGTGAACCTACAGGTGCAGTCAGATGTAGGAAAAGAAGATATCTGCCTGTACCTTAGTTATTTGCATTTGTAAGTTTGTCGTACTACAACAGTACTACCTCATATATCCAAAATGCCTTTGTGAAGAGATCCCATTATTTTTAATAATACAGTCCAATTTGTTTTTTTTCTAAATTTTGACTTGTGCAGTAGTCTCAAGGCCCTATTCTCTTAGGACTTCTTTATGAGTGACTCAGTATTGCCACGGGCAACCACAATTCGCTTCTTGTTACATCCACTTGGGGAACAGGTTACTCAGTAAGGTGTAGGATTACTGGGTTTTATAACAAGTGCACTGAAGGCACCTTCTCTGAAGATGAAATGCAATGTATTTCAGGTGGCCAGTACCATTGAAAATGAGAATGATTAAAGAAAGTGTTCATGTAACTGCTGCTCATGTAAATCGCTCCAGCGCCCTTGGGCTGAGCTTTCACAAGAGTTATATTTCCTGGAAATATATTCATTTACCAACAAAAATCATGTTTCCAGGAAATCTAACTGTGGTGCGAACTAAATAATATATACAAAACTATTGAATCATTATGGTCCTCATAATGACATTGGCGGCAAATCCCACTTACCGCCACGCTGAATGCCGCCAACTTACCACCGCAGCGGTGGACATCCGTTCACCATATTATGACACACACACAAATCCGTCAGTATTCAGCCACAGACACAAATCCGCCACACCAAAGGTCAGTGATAAACTGGCGGTATCAAAACCCACACAGTTATGCCAACAGAACAATGCCCACCACATTATGACCCACGAATCACGACAGCGGATATTCAACGGCGGTAAACCATTTGCAGTACATACTGCCACACTCAAAATGGAAACACAAATACAAAACAACACCACATTGTACCATTCAAACAGCACACATCTGACACCCATACACACGCACCACACCCACACCACTATAAAACACCCACCCACATTACCCATAACCCTTTACCAACAACAATTACTGCTAGGAGATTGACACCAAAACCACTGACATAACCAGAGCCACACACTATACACACCTATACACCACTCACGCACCCCACATCACACACCCCAACACATTACCCGACACACCCTCACCTGTCCACCTTACACAACACCCATGGCACCACAAAGACACACCGTTTCACAGAGGAGGAGCTAAGGGTCATGATGGAGGAAATCATCAGGGTAGAGCCACAGCTATTTGGAGCAAAGGTGCAGCAGATATCAATAGCTAGAAAGATGGAGCTATGGCGGAGAATCGTGGACAGGGTCAACGCCGTGGGACAGCACCCAATAACTAGGGATGGCATCAGGAAGAGGTGGAATGACCTATGGGTGAAGATACATTCCATTGCACCAAGACACCAGCTCGCTGTACAGAGGACTGGCGGCGGACTCTCACCTCCTCCCCCACAACTAACAGCATGGGAGGAGCAAGTCTTGGCAAGCCTGCATCCTGAGGGCCTGGCTGGAGTAGAAGGAGGACTGGACTCTGGTAAGTCAACTTTCTACTACTACTACTCCCCTCCCTGCATGCCATCGCATACCCCTACCCACACCCTCACTCCCATCACTCCACCATTTCCCACACACCCCACCATCACATCTCACTTTTCCCAATGCCAAGCCCTGCATGTTCTACCAATGCATGGACACCCCTCACAGCCCTGCATGGACACTCATCACTAAAGCATGCACACGATATAAAACTAACAATCCCACCATACACCAACATACACAAGTGAAAGCTGCCAGGGCAAATACAACCAAAGAGGGCAAGCCACAGAAGCACAATATATCAGAAACAGAAACCAGAACTCATCATTTAAATCCCCACAGGTATCACAGCCAATGTCAGCAGAGAGGAGGTGCCAGCAATATCCAGTCCCCCAACTGAAGAGGCCCACAGTGATGACAGCAACTCTGGTCTTTAGGATCTGGATGGCCAAACTGTCCCATCAGGGACTTCTGGACAGCCGGGTACCCAGGCCCAGTCACACACCACCACAGAGCCTCCCCCATCAGTAAGCACCACCAGAGCACCCACCCAGCAAACCCACACCTCTGTCCCCAGGACACGTCAATCAGCAGTGTGTCCACCTCTAGAGAGACCCCATGCCACACCTCATACCCAACACAATCAGGGACCTGGGGTCAGTGGCAGTGGGCACACAGTTCAGGAGACAAAGGCACAGGCCAACAGGGAAACTGGGAGGAGTGCTATGCGCCAGGGGGAGGACAGGCCCAGGGAACCGACTCTCCAGGAGGCACTTGCAGAGATCCTGGGAGCCTATCAACATTCCCAGGACACGATGGGCCAGATCCTGGACAATGTGCAGGAGAACAGGCGGCTGCAGGAGGAACAACACCAGGAGATCAGGGAGGACCTGCAGGCCATCAACAACACCCTGATCTCCATAGCAGGGGTGCTGGCAGACATGGCCAACATTATGAGGGAGGCAGTCACTCAACAGCAGGCCCCTGCAACTAGCCAGACATCTGAACAGCCTTCCACATATGCTGCCGCTAGTGGCCAGGAGGCCCCACCACAGGACTCACAGGCCACAGCACCCCTTCCCCTGCAAAAGGAGAACCACCCCGGAAATGTTCCCTGTGATCCAGACAGAAGCCAGAGACACTTGCCAAGACCCCCGCCAGGAAATTAGATTCTCCTGATTGTCTCCCTTGTGTCCCACTCAGTCACCCTGCCCACCTTGAACTGCCATTGCTCCCCTTCCTATGTCCCGTGCTACAAACAGACTGGAACAATACCCTGGACTTTCCTCCATCATCACCCCATCCCCTTGCACTTTCCCCTCAGTATTTTAGCACTTCAACAAACACCCTTGGAAAAAAAGAAGTTTGGAGTATGTCATGTTTTTCAATTATGTATTCATTGAAACAGGTACAAACATTGCAATTCAACTGTACAGAAAATGAGCATAGATTAATGTCCTGTAGCTGGCTGCAGTGATCACACCAGGAGTATATGTGAGGTCACCAACATCTGCAAAATGAATTGCTTGAGGGAACAGTAAGTGGGCATAGAAGTGGGAAATATCAGCATGCCAGTGCCACAGAAATTCAAACAAATTTAATTGAAATGTGAAGTAACACTGTCCTACCTGTGTGTCGTTGGAAGTATTGTCTGATCTCTGATGTTCTGTTGTCCTCATCCTCTGCCTCCTCTTCCTGACTGTCCACAGGGTCCACTGCTGGCACACGCGCATCTACATCCTCCTCCTCCTGCAGGAATGGGACATGGTGTCTGACGACCAGGTTATGCAACATGCTGCATGCCACCACTATCTGGGAGATCTTCTTGGGTGAGTAGCACAGGGATCCACCTGTCAGATGGAGGCACTGGAACCTGGCCTTCAGGAGGCCAAAGGTTCTCTCAATGATCATTCTGGTTCGCCCCATTGTAACGTTCTTCTGCCCTTGTCCTGGCATTCCTCACAGGGGTCAGCAGCCATGATTGGTTTGGGTAACCAGAGTCCCCTGCAATGATTGAGGGACAACATTTGGCCACACACTATGCCATATGGCCCACACCATACCCATACAGCAACATATACTGGGTAGGATCCAGGGTTCACCTATTCGCTACACCCTGTGCCTCTGTAGTTGGCCCATCAGAATTGGGAATGCCTCTATTCCTCAGGACATAGGCATCATGCACCGACCCAGGATACTTAGCACTGACGTGGGAGATGTACTGGTCCGCCAAGCACACCATGTGTACCTTCATAGAGTGGAAACTCTTCCGATTTCTGAACACCTGTTCATTCTGTGGACAAATGCAATATGTGTTCCATCAATTGCCCCAATTATGTTGGGATGTGTCCCACTGCATCGAACATGGCCTTCACTGTGGCCAAATTTTCAACCTGGGGAAATACAATGTAGCTGCACATGTGTTTAGTCAGGGCAGACAACACTCGTGACAGCACTATTGAGAACATTGGCTGTGACATTTCTGCTGCCAAGCCCACTGTCACTTGGAAAGAACCAGTTGCCAGGAAATGGATCCCAGTGGGGTGACGGATAGCAGATATCAGGTCAGGCTCCAATTGGGCACATAGCTCTTTGATTGTGGCCCTGTCAAGTCTATAGGTGAGTATTATGTGCCTGTCCTCCAGTGTTGCCAGGTCCACCAGGGGTCTGTACACGGGGTATGCCTTCACCTCCTATTCATCCGCAGCGGTAGGAATCTATAGAGCAAAAGAGTGAGAAGCCTGTCACAAACACTACCATGGCCCGCGTGACTGGGGAAAGGTCCCCAGCCTTCACTTTGGAGGAGTTGGAGAGACTGGTGGATGGGGTCTTACCCCAGTACGGACTGCTGTATGGGCCTCCAGACCAACAGGTGAGTACACTGTGGGCACGATGCATGTGGCAGGAATGCATGGAGTGGTGTGTGTGAAGGCCTCGTGTAAGGGGGGTGGGTGGATGTCCTCTGGGCGGCATATAGGTTGTGTGCTGGGCCATGTGTGTGGAAATGGTGATATAAAGGGATATGGTGGGCCATAAGTGTAACAGGCAGGACTGTTTGTCTAATTCAATGTTCCTGTGTGTATTGCCTCTGCAGATCAGCGCCCATCAAAAGAAGGGTATATGGCGTCGCCAAGGAGGTGCGGACCCTGGGGATCTATGCAGGTGGAGCACCCACTGTCGCAAACGGTGGGAGGACTTGAGACGGTGGGCATGGAAGATGGCAGAAGCCCAGCTGGGGATGGCCCCCCTACAATGAAGGGGTGCCCGTCAAACCCTGACCTCCCTCATGGCCCGCATACTGGCAGGGTCCTATCCAGAGCTGGATCGGTGCTTGAGGGCATCACAGCAGCCACAGGGGGGTGAGTACAGTGCCCATCATTACAACCTACACATGGTAGGGTGGTATCCGGGTGGGGGATATGTGTTAGTAGGTGCCCCTAGGCCAGGCTTGACATTGCAGCATAGGTCCCCTGGTGGCTAGGGTTCTGAAGGGATAATCTTGCTACCTAGCTCATAGGCATCCGAGGGCTGCTTGGGTCCCAAGTGTGCTGCATTTGGCAGTGTGTGCCCCTCTCCATGCCTTGGTGGCAAGCTATTTCTCTGTTAGTGCTATGGCATATTGAGTAAGGCTGTTCCCGGTGTGTGAGGGTGTGGGTGTGTGTGTGAGGGTGTGGGTGTGGTCATTGCCCAGTGTATCCTTTGTCTCTTTCCCCCCTTTTTTTCATCCTGCCCTTATGTGCATTAGCATCAATGGCTGCATTCCACAGGACCCAGGAGGCAGAGTCCACTGATGGTGAGGGCACCAGTGGGACGGAGGGCATGGGGAGTACCACAGGGGAAACTGGAGGAGACAGTTCTGACACAGATACCTTCTCTGAAGGAAGCTCCCTGGTGGTGGAGGACACTTCTGTAACAACCCCAGCTACAGGTACATCTACCACCCCCGTACCAGCACTGCCGTCCCAAAAGCCCCTCATCGAGTTGCCTGTGCCCACTCACCCAGGAGGGTGGGCATCTCCTTCGCCCCAGGCACCTCAGGACCTGCCCCAGTGAGCCCTGCTTCCCTGAGTGAGGAGGCTATTGACCTCCTGAGGACCATCTTTGTAGGGCAGTCAACTAGTGTGAATGACATCCAGTGGCTGGCAGCCCAGATGCAACAGACTAATGCATTTCTGGAGGGCATTCACACTGGATTGGTGGCCCAGGCTCTGGCCTCCTCTCTGATGGCAGCCATTGTCCCTGTTTCTACCCTCCCCTTCCAACTTCCTCTTCCAGTCACATTCTCCTCAACCCCAGCCCATCCAAAGGACACAGACAGATGAGCATGCACACAAGACAACACACAAGAGTGGTACAGGCAAACACAAGCACCACACTTCATCCCACAGGCACTCACACAAACACCATCCGCATGCAGATACACCAACATCCAGTATTTCCACTGTCTCCCCCTCCTCTTCCTCCTCCACCACCTCCCAGTTCCATTTACTCTCACACCTGCTTGCACTACATCATCATCCACTACCAGCATCATCACCACACCAAGCAGAACACAACCCTCACTCAGAGACACCTCCACAACAGCCATGCACACATCCCCTGTGTCCTCTCCCAGTGTGTCTGTACCACCCCCTCCTAAGGTACACAAATGCAGGCACTCAGACACCCAACACCCATTCACTTCACAACAGCATAGAGCCCAAGCACCTGCCCCCAAAATCAGCAGACAGACACCTCCAACAACCACTCCCTCTTTCTCCACTCCCATTACTGCTCCCTCTTCCCACCCCAAAGTCCCTAAAAAACTGTTCCTATCCACCATTGACCTCTTCCCTACCCCTCCCCTCATCCTGCATATATGAGCAGATTTGAAAGAACCCAGCAAAGCACCTCAGCCACCCAGTCCACGGGCCCAGTTGTCACCATACCCACTCATGGTGGAAAAGGATCCAGGCCACATGTTCTGAAGGTGAAGGAGCCTGTACCAGGCATCCTCAAGGGAAAGGAGCCTGTCCCATCTGCCAGAAAGACCAAGGAGCCTGCCCCAGCAGGCAAGAAGCGAAAGGAACCTGCCCCAGCTGCCAGAAAGAGCAAGGAGCCTGCCCTAGCAGGCAAGAAGGGAAAGGAGCCTGCCCCAGTTGCCAGGAAGACAAAGGAGCCTGCCCCAGCAGGCAAGAAGGGAAAGGAGCCTGCCCCAGATGCCAGGAAGACCAAGGAACCTGCACCAGCAGGCAGGAAGACCAAGGGGCCAGGGGCAGGAACTTTGATGGAGCCTACCAACCATGGTTGTGCAGCCATCCAAGGTTGCAGGGGATGGGCAGGAGCCTCCCCCCAAGCATCACCACCACCTCCACTGAGCAGCCGTCCGAGGTTGCAAGGGATGGGTAGGAGCCTCCTCCCCAGCAGCACCACCACATCCACTGAGCAGCCATCCAAGGTCACCGTCGGTTGACGGTGTGTAATCCTGCCTCCATGGGCTGCTGTGCTTCCTGCCCCCTGCAAATCCAGTGGGTATGACACCCACCTGAGAGACTGTGACCTTGCACTCCCCAGGATCAGGAGCACAGGGCATGTTGCCCCCTCCAGAACCAGTGGGCAAGTCACCCACTCCAGAGACTGTGGTCTTACACTCCCCAGGACCAAACACAGGGCATGTTGCCCCCTCCAGATCCTGTGGGTAAAACACCCACATGCCCAACACTCCCTAGGATTAAGAGCACAGGGCATGAGGCCCCCTCTAGAACCAGTGGGCAAAACACCCACATGCCCAAAACTCCCCAGAATCAAGAGCACAGGGCATGAGGCCCCCTCCAGAACCAGTGGGTGAGACACCCACATGAGACTCTGTGACCTTGCACTCCACAGGACCAGGCACAGGGCATGTTGCCCCCTCCAGAACCAGTGGTCTTGCAACATCTCCCGACTGAGGTGCTTCCCCATCTCCTTGAGGTGCCTGCCTATTTACCAACTGATGCCCCAGCAGTGTTCGCTCAGTGTTTAAGCAGGTGACGTGTGGCCTTGGACTTTGGCCTGTGGCCATGTGGCTGCCGAATATTGTGGACTGGGCTGTGCCCCTTTTTCTGTACATATGTATATATCTATTATCTTGCCTAACTTATTTTTCATGCTGTGTTGATCTCATTACATTCACTTTTTCGAAATCGTTTTGTCCTTGCATTATTCTTCCATGTTACGGGATAAAATTGTTTTTGTAATACAGTTGATTGGGTGTATGATGTGGCGGTGTGTGGTGCGTGTGTGTGTCACTCTTGTTTTCCTCCCTCCCGCCCTTGTGTACTAGGCATCTGTACTCACAGTCATCGTCTTCGCCAGCGTTGGTGTTCGTGGTAGAGCCGAACGTAGAAGATCACGGGGAAGACATGCAATTCAGGCTCCATGGAGGCGTGGTTCTTTCCTGTGTCTCCTAAGGTGATTCCTTTCCCTTCGGAGCTCGGTTTCCGTCAGGCTTTTGATATCTTTGGTACTGCCCCGGAAAAGGTGGCTTTTTCCAGGGTCATATTATGGTGGGCGGAACATTGACTTCCGTCTGGCTGTAGGTGGCTACCGCTGTGGTGGCTGTTGTTTCCACCCTGGCGGTCGAGGTGGTACATTGGCTGTCTTTCGGAGATCTTTCCGTCATGGTCATAATTTGGCGGTAGTTACCGCCAGCTTGTTAGCAGTTTTACTGACACTTTAACACCGATCGCCAGGGTTGTAGTGAGGGCCTATGCGTTTTACGTGCAGTTTTATAATCCACATCAACAATCGTTTTAACAAAAACAAATGTTGAGATAACTCTTTTTTTTGCAGTTTTATAGAACTCGGCCTAGCGGCGTTGGAGCGCCTTACATGAGCAGCAGTCACATCGGCACTTTCTTGAATCATTCTCACTTGCAATGGTACTGACCAGCAGTGCTTGAAATGGGAAAATAGAAGTGCAGGTACCCTGTACCAGAGTACCTTTCTTTTTTTCTGAGAAGGGCTGTACTTTCCAATAAAAACTCTCAACCTAAAAATAAATAAGTGCGGTACTCTGTACCGGACAGTACCAGCCCATTTAAAGCACTGCTGACCAGCGTAAATACATTGCATTTCAGCTCCACAGACAAATATTACTTGTGCATGGTTTCTCAATTAGTTCTGCCACATGGACAACATTTTCTTTTACTTTTAAACTCCCTGGGGTTTTTGCTGGCCTAATGTTCTTCCCAAAAAATAAACCCACATTTATCTATTATTAACATTCCAAAAACCTCCACTTTGCTGACTGGTGAGTAAACTGATATTGCAGGTATTATTACTGAATTTCCTAGCTTCTTTGGCTGCCTCAGGGATGGCTTATAATTCTTTTAACAATTGTCACTCAGCCATTTCTGCCGGTCTTGTCTTCATTGACGGTAGACCGGTTGGTCACTTACCTGTTGTTTGTAAATTAATTCGGGGTATCAAGATGATAAACCCCCTTATACCCAAATATTGAGAGCTTTGGGATGTTAATATTGTTCTACAATTTTTGGATTCCTGGCCTTCCAATAAATATCTCTCCAGGAAACAGCTTTCTGCTAAGCTTACCATCCTACTCTGTCTCATATCTTGTAAACGGGTGTCTGACGTTAAAGCTTTAGATTTGGCAGGGAGAAGATTCTCTCCTGGAGGTGTTTCATTTGTCACATCTAGAAGGACTAAGTGCAATACCAGGTTGGTATCCCATCCAGCATTTCCTGATAATAGCAAGCTCTGCGTGGTACAATGCCTGAAGAATTATGAAGTAAGTACGACCGAATTTCGGTCTGATATGTCGGGTCAATTGCTTATTTCGCTTCAGAAACCATTTCGACCAGTTTCTTCAGCAACTCTAGCCAGATGGGCTAAATGGATTTTGTCAGAAGCTGGCCTTGATGTATCAAATTTGGCGCACATTCTGTGCAAGGTGCTGGTGCATCAACATCTTTTGCCCTGGGTTCTCATTTAGAGGACATTTTGAGCGCAGCTGATTGGTCTTCTGATTCCACGTTTAAAAGGTTCTAATACAAACCTATTTTTGATGTGTCATCAATAGTAATGGCAAGACTTTAAACTAGCATAATCAGAGCCTCCGGTCCTGACATAGAATGAAAACGTTTCTAGCTATCCCGTTTAGAATTTTCAGTTCTGTTAAGGACATGGAGGCAAATATTATCCCTCCCATTGTTTAAAATTTCATTATTAAGTTTTTCATGATTCCTTGTATATATATTTTTGCATAATGGTTGCTGTGATTCTTACAATTTCCTTTCCCACCCTGATAATAACATTGTATTATATGTATATACAAAAAAAAAAAGTGTGATTTAACTCTGTTTATTTATGCATAGGACAGTTTTTATGGCTATATTATTTTTCTTCTTCTTGATTTAGGTTAAGAGGACAAATAATTGACCTTTCCTTTCCTGGATATCTCCTTGGGACTCCTTCTTCTTTCACTTCGTTGATAGATGTTCTTCATCCTGGCTCGGAAGTTTAACTGTTATTTCTGGACTTGAGGTTTATTTTGTGTGATACTTTCGGCATCAGTGCATTAACTGTGTCTATGTGCGAAGCAAGAGGAAGAGATGTTTATTCATGAAGGTTTTATAGGGCTGATCTCTATGGTTGTTCATGTGTTATGGTGGGTTAATGGGATTTGTAGTTCTTTCAAAAAAGTATTTCCTATTGGCTGCTGAGTTGTTTTAAAGCATGGAAAGAGAAGCATAATCAGAGCCTCTGGTCCTGACATAGAATTCCTCCAACCTGCTCCCATTGAACGTCCAAGTGTATTTTTGAAGCTTTAATCCCAAACTTCATGAGCTTTGTATTTTTTTAAGGTTTCATGGTCAGCCATTAATCTGCTTTCAAGGCTGTTATGTATTTGGGATGATAAGACCATAGGCTTTTTTTAGAGTTTGGCGGAGCTGAACATTCATGGAGTGGGACATTGGTGAAAAGTGGCAGACCATTTAGTCCACCATATTTATTTAGAGTGTCATTCCATCTATGCACTTGTAAAATAGTGGATGGCACATTTGCCACTCTTTGGTAGATGTCTGACAAAAAAAGTTCCCTCTGAAACTGGATGCAAAATAAGGAATCGGGATGTAGCTTTATTACCAGCTGTAAATCTATGCTGGGCATTGTTGACGTGAATGTTCACGCAGCTGCACCACATAGGGCCAATCAAAAGTCTTCCTAATTGAATATTATGCTTTTTACTTGAGTTAATATTGACTTCCCATTTTGGAAAGAGCTCCCTGACGTAATTGCATTTTAAGGATAATTAATGACATTATTTGCGAAGGCCCACTTCTCAAGAAACAACATCAGACATTTTGTGAAATATTCCCTGAACTATTTAATGTGCAATCACTCTATGTGAGGCTGGATCATCGAAAGTTCTACCCTATTGAAGGCAAATTTTAGTTCTAGCCTTTCAGTTCCTTTGAATGCCAGACTGTGCATACACTCACAAAGTGGCTGATAAGGTAAGGGTAGACCACTACGATACGGTAATTTTTTACAAAAAAAATATTAATTACATTAGGCCATAATTACGGGGAGCTTTTTGCTCCCTATATTCCTTTGACTATAACTACAGGGGTAGCATTCAATATTAAGTGCCTGTTTTAGAGTCTGGCAGATGGGTTATTCTGTGACACACGCGATGGATACCCCATAAACCTCATTACAAGGTATTATATCCTAAGGCACTTGTAATAAAAGGGAAGGGATATGCGTCACTTTTGTGATGGAGTAACCCATCCTCTAAACTCTAATCCAGGCCCTGTGTCTCTGCTTCTTTGGACTTGACAGGTAGGCTCCCACTTGTCGTGCCACTGCAGACATGGCTGGCACAAAGTATGGTGTCACCTTTTCATGCTAGGCTCTTTCCAAAATGCCCTTGGAAATCAAAAGCCAAAACTATTTTTTAGGGAACATTCCAAAATGCAGCCATTTCTAGCACAGTAACAGCTGTATAGTTATTTTTATTAACCTATGAGCGTTTAGAGCTGTGCTTAATTTGAGCTGGTGGTTTCTCGTACTTGGCAGCAGCATTTAAATGCCAACACTGGCACTTACGACAATCTGCAACATGGTGGCACTGTTTGTCCAATTTACAGATCAGCACAACAAAAGGTGTTTATTAATTCAATATATATTAAAAAGACTAATAGATGCTGCCAAAACTAATCTTATAGCTTTGGAGGCCTGGAATAGTCTGAATTGTCCCACTTTTAGGTGAGTGATGGTTAGCAGTTGTTTAAGTACTCTCATTGGCAACTCTGGTAGAAGCACTGGGTGGTGCAAGTGATGGACAAGAGCCATGGTACTTATTTTGTTTTTACAAACTAAGCACTGGTTTAGAGGGCCTTTATCATACTTGCTTTTCAGAAACCAAAATTGTGTTTTCTAAAACTCTCTTTTGGCTGTCAAATATTCATTATCAAACCATACTTCCCTCCCAATCCTTTTCCATCATAGTCATGCCATTGAGCTGGAGGTTATCTTGTAGATTTGCTATTGAGGTTGTACTACAGTGTATGTAACATGTGTGGTTAGCCAGCAAATCCATGCTTGTGTTATTTACTGTTAGAAATGGGGTCTTTGGTTGGCAGTCAGGTTACCCCCTGTCCAAGCAAGGACCCTCACTCCAGTCAGGGTAAAAGAGAATCACCCTCAGCTAGCCCCGGCTCACCCCCTGGATAGCTTGGCACAAGCAGGCAGGCTTAACTTCAGAGTGCTGGATGTAAAGTATTTGTACAAACACACACGGTAACTTAATTAAAACACTACAAAATGATACAACACAGATTTAGAAAAATAGAAAATATTTATCTAAACAAAACAAGACCAAAATGACAAAAACACACCATACGCAAGTCAAGTTATTAATTAAAAATGCAAAAAGAGTCTTAAATCCTTTGGTAAACAGATAAAACATCGTTAGTGTTGAAAAGTACCTAGGTCACATTAAAATAACACGCAGGGGCAAGTGTGCTTCGAAAAAGGTAAGTGGTGCGTTGATTTCTCACCTGCAAGCGAGCTCATGCATTGTTTCTCCTCCTTTGGTCGGACCGGCGTGCCTCGTTTTTCCTACTCGCAGGGGAGCGATGCATCGATCCGGGCAGCACTCGGGTCCGGGCAGTCATTGCGTTGTTTTTCCACGCCCAGCAAGGTTTGCGTCTAAAAGCCTGCTGCATGGGGTTAGCGAAAACCGCACTGTGTGGGTTGCGACGATACCAGCTTCTGTCAGCGATGTGTACTTTCTCCAGCCGCGTACGTCGATCTCCCAGCCGCGCTGCCGGCGGCACATCGTTTCTTCAGCCGCTCTCGGAGGTTGCGTCGTAATTTCCCTGCACGGCGGTCTGTGCATGGATGTGCAGGTTCGGTCTACCAGTTTCACCTGTCAAGACCCCAGGAACTGGATCGGGCACCACTTGGCAGGGCTGGAGTCTCAGCAGAGAGTCCAGGTGCTGGCAGGGGAAGTCTTTGACGGCCCTGAGACTTCAACAACAGAAGGCAAGCTCAGAACAAGCCCATGGAGATTTCTTCAAAAGCAGGAATGCAAAACAAAGTCTAGTCTTTGTCACCTTTCACCAGGCAGAAGCAGCAAGTGCAGGATAGCTCCACAAAGCCCAGTCACAGGCTGGGCAGCTTTTCTTCCTCAGCTCTTCTCCGGGCAGAGGTTTCTCTTGGTTTCCAGAAGTGATCTAAAGTCCGTGGTTTTGGGTGCCCTTCTTATACCCATTTTGCCCTTTGAAGTAGGCTTACTTCAAAGAAAAGTCTCTCCTGTTTGTGAAATCATGCCTTGCCCAGGCCAGGCCCCAGACATACACCATGGGGTTGGGGACTGCATTGTGTGAGGGCAGGTACAGCCCTTTCTGGTGTGAGTGACAACTCCTTCCCTCCCTCCTAGCACAGATGGCTCATCAGGATATGCAGGCTACACCCCAGCTCCCATTGTGTCACTGTCTAGAGAGAGGTGCAAACAGCCCAACTGTCAAACTGACCCAGACAGGAAATCCACAAACAGGCAGAGTCACAGAATGGTTTAAGCAAGAAAATGCTCACTTTCTAAAAGTGGCATTTTCAAACACACAATCTTAAAATCTACTTTACTAAAAGATGTATTTTTAAATTGTGAGCTCAGAGACCCAAACTCCACATGTCTATCAGCTCCAAAGGGGAATCTATGCTTTATTCATATTTAAAGGAAGTCCCCATGTTAACCTATGAGAGGGATAGGCCTTGCAGCAGTGAAAACGGAATTTAGCAGTATTTCACTGTTAGGACATATAAAACACATTAGTATATGTCCTACCTTAAACATACACTGCACCCTCTCCATGGGACTACCTAGGGCCTACCTTAGGGGTGTCTTACATGTAAGAAAAGGGAAGGTTTAGGCCTGGCAAGTGGGTACACTTGCCAAGTCGAATTGGCAGTTGAAAACTGCACACACATACACTGTAGTGCCAGGTCTGAGCCATGTTTACAGAGCTACTACGGTGGGTGGCACAACCAGTGCTGCAGGCCCACTAGTAGCATTTGATTTACAGGCCCTGGGCTCCTCTAGTGAACTGTACTAGGGACTTACCAGTAAATCAAATGTGCCAATCATGGATGAACCAATTACATACACATTTTGTATAGGAGCACTTTCACTTTAGCACTGGATAGCAGTGTTAAAGTGCCCAGAGTAACAAAAACAGCAAAAACAGAGTCCAGCACACATCACCAACCTGGGAAACAGAGGCACAAAGTTAGGGGAGGCCACGCCAAGGATGCCAAGACTACCAGTTACCATATAAGGGACCTCTTTGCAAAGTCTCTTAACTCTACGGTCAGGCAAGAAAAAACCTCTTTAATGGTTTAGAAGACACAATCTGTACTGTTGCCTCTAAAAAGACTCCACCAATTAGTATTGGAATAATGTTTTGCAGGTGACTTCCCCTGGCTTTTGGGCACTGGGTGATATTACAATTGGATGGTCACCTGTTTAGAGCATTATCCCTTTAGGGAAGCTAACACTCATTAATTATAATACAGTATTTAGTTAATGGGCATACAGATTCATATTGTAGTGCATGTATATGTTAAGTATTTGGCTTAGGATATCAATCCTTCTGTCATTTCTTAACCAGATTGTAAGTGGCTAATCAGAGGTAATTCAATTTTGCAGATGACACACAAACTGGACCTCTTTACATAGGTATGTAGACTTTACCCTGCAGCTTCTACTCCACGTGACCTTCACCTTGCAGTTTTTTTACCAGGCAGGTAAGTACCACACAGATAAGAATATATATTGGGTTTTCACCTTTGCCACACAGTACTCCACAGATAAGTAGACATCTATACATGTATATATTTTAAATAGGATTCATTTGATGTTCTTTAAAAAAAACTTAAATATGCCAGTAGAGGTAATGGGAGGTTAAGTGTGATTTAAGGGTTAAGTGAAAGTTAGAAGCAGAGTGGATAAGAGTGATTTTAGGGTTTAGGGGTAGGAAGAGGGAAATGAAAGTAAGAGTGATTTCATGGTTTAGGAGTGAATAGATATAAATTGGGAAAGGGTGTTTTTAGGATTTAGGGGTGGGTAGAGGTAAATGGAAGTAGGAGTGATTTTGTGGTTTGGGGTGAATAGAGATAAATGGAGTAAGGATGATTTTAGGATTAAGAAGTATGTTGAAATAATGGGAGGCAAGGGGTAGTTTAGAGGTTAGGGATGGGTAGGTGTAAAGAGAGACAAGAGTGATTTTAGAGTTTAGGGGTGGGAGGAGGTAAGGGTAATTATAGGGTTTAGGGGTGGAGAGAGGTAAATGGAGGTAAGGGTGATCTTACTTTTAGACGGTAGGTAGAGGTAAAGGGAGGTATGGCTTAGTTTAGGTTTTGTGGTGGGTAAAGGTAAAAGGAGGTAAGGGTGATATTAGTGTTTAGTGGTGGGTAGAGGTAAAGGGAAGTAAGAAGGATTTCTATTAAAAATGAGCAGTAACAATGTTTGGGAAACTCATATAAAGTCTGGAATATATTTTCCTTTTTAACACAGTGTATCTCACCCATAGCACCACTTGGGCTAGATTACATTATTTTTGCACAGGTATAGTGCAATTTGCTGTAATACGTGCTCCAACCGGCTAATACATAGCGTGTTCAGCTCTGAGTAACCCGTGCAAAAATGACACTGACCAATCAGTTCAAATATTGATTTTTTTGCACCCATACGTCAATGCCAGTATTGTTTTTGCACTGGTTAACATGACAAATTAATGCAATTCTCAACAATCCAGGGAGTGCTGCAAAATAGCAACACAACTCATAAGTAGTTAAATCATATGTTTGACAACCATATGATTGAACTATTTCTGTGTTATGTTCATATTTTGTATCCCTCCTTGGATTGGTTAGAATTTTATTATAGTAGGTGGGGTTCATCAGCAGTAGGACCCTTCTGAGTTGTAGCACTATTTCTAATAATTATCACTTGTGCTGTTGTAGGAGACTATTACTACTCTTACTGAATTTGAAAATATAATGCATAGTTAAAATGTGACACATTCTGGACCCTGGTATAAAGTTTTGAATAGATTACATGTAAGTGTGGGAAGATCACAGACTTCTTCGAAGTCTTATAGTTTGGTTTGTCCCTCCCCTACATCTGCCTGGCAAGTCAGTTCTTTTACTCAAGCCGACCTGGCTCCAAAAAGTCCTCAGGAAAGTGGTGCCATTTCACCAACAGCGTTGGTTGCGATTGGTCCCTGTGACTTCACGCTGCCAGATCTGGATCCAGATTTATTTCAGAGATACGGCCCCCAGGCTAAGGATCTCTTGCCTGCGTCTGTGGTTTACAGCTCCAAGTGCTTACCGAGTTCAACCGGTCTGGAGCTGTTTAATAGTACTCTCTTGTTACAAGATTCCCTATACATCCATTCTTATTTGTCTGCAATGCCAGCTTTAGAAGTAAGTGGAATCCAGCCCATTCCACCCCCGGAATCTGAGGCTAGGCTTTCAGCCTCTCTGTTTAACTTGTATTTGTAGGGGGTTCAGACTGCATTCTTGACTCTGTAACAGCAATTTTTGTGGAGTTGACTAAAGATAAAAAGGTGCCCGAACTTTTAGATCCTATTCAGCCCAACGCTCCTTCTTTGCAATTTTTTAAAGATCAGAGGCCTTCCTGGGTGCTCTGCAGGGCTCCCCAGAGGGAGCGCAAGTGCGAGGACGTATGTACTCAAGCTGGAAGCACCCAATACAACCGTCATAGTGAGGCAAAGTTGCTGCTGGGCAGTCCGGTGGACTTTATTCGATTTATCTTTGATCCTCCTATGCTGAAGGGTAATTACTTTGTACAGTGTAACCAGCCCCCTTTGATGGTATTCCCCATCTTTGAAAGAGCTGTTAATCAATATAGTGGGCCCATAATTTCTCCCTCCACGTTATCCTTGGGAGATGAACCCAAGATGGGAAATATTGCTAAAGTTGGAAAAAATCCTAAGAGATCGAAGAAATTACATCAACGGATTAGCAGGAAAAAAGAAGGAAAGTACTTTTCCCCAATGTGATAACTGTTGGGACTATTTCACCCCGAGTTCGCACAGAACAACACATGAAGCAATCCTGTCTGCTCTCTCCGTGATGGCCCAACATGTCTAATAGGGGGCCTGAAAGTGAGCATAAAAACAACCTCTCTAACGCTCCGGCCTTGAATCCAACCGAATCTCCATTCTTGCTTTTCAGATGGGAGGCTGTTTCTAATGACTCCTCCTTCCCTTTGCCTAGGGAAGGAGCACCTTTAACAGGTTATAACATGGACTCTCAGATAGTAGACTTTTTTCCTATTTTTGATGCTGATTTAATCTTAAATAGGTCCACTTTGTTAAGATGCCTCTCGGAATCCAGTTCTTTGAAACACATCACTAGCTATGATATTAAACTTGTCTCCTTACTGATGATTAATGGTGGCTTCAGAGCTAGGGTTGCCTTCCGCGCGCGGCAAACCTGGTCCTCTCCCACGCTGATTTTCTACAGTGTTGGGGGATTGATGTGATCCCACTTTTGTCTTATACTGCTTTTGGCAGGGAAAAGGCTGTGACTAAGGGCCCTAAGAGGCCCAAATCCCCTTACCACTTTGAAGGTTCTGATTTTACTGTGTACAGACCTAGATTAGATCTACAGGCTCTTAAAGTCTCCCTAACAGGGAAGAATAGACAGGTGTTACTGCAGGAGATACGACCCGTATCTAATCACCCAGCCACTTATTTACAGGAAGATTGAGGTTGGCTTCCGGGTGCACTTGCCCAAGAGCGGGGGCCCAGGGACCCACTCCGTTCCTCTTCCTAACAGAGGATTAAAAATAATTTCCTGGAATGCAGCTGGGGTAAAATTCAGCAGGGAAAAATTATCTTATCTTAACACTCTTAAACCGTATCTAATTTGCTTACAGGAGACTTGGTCAGACATGGACTTATTGTGGGACAACTATTTTGTCATTGATTGTAAGGCCACTTCGTCACGAAGGGGACATGCTAAAGGGGAGGGTAGCTCACCTACTTTCTAACACACTTAAATGGGATTATTCCTGCTATAAAGACCCCAGTAACCTCTTCATGGCCCTAACCTTTCAACTGCATAATACCGCACAAGGCCCCCCTTCACTGTTGCTAATTAATGTTTATGTGCCACATTATTTGAAGATCAACATTAAAAAAAGTAATGTTCTTTGTTTTCTAGGGAAAAAAGATGACTTTTCCCGATTACCATTGGAAATTGGGTAAGCAAAACTTAGAAATTGTGAAATCTTATTGCTTCTTAGGAAAAATAGTGGGAACCTTAGTGATGTTGCACATATTGCCTCAAATAAATAAACGGCTGAATGTGAGGCAAGAGAATTGGGGGCCCTACATACAGCCACAGGGAGAAGGCATTTTTCATATCTCTTATCTGCATATCGAGTCAAAATTCCTGCATCCCTGCTATATGGGGTGGAACTCATAGATATTTCCAAATGGGGGTTCTTGAATCTGTCAGAAGGCAAAATTCTTAGAAAACAATTGTCTGTTAATACAGCAGTCTCTGTGGTGGCTTTCAAGTTGGAAATGGGGCTTATAAGGGCATATGTTCAAGGATTAGCGGGGGTTATTCGGTTGGCCGTCTCAATTTTAAAAAGCGAGCAAAACTCAATAAGATCAATATTAAAGAAATAACTCTTTTTAGACAATAGCAAGGTCAAATATGCCTTTTGTAAGAACTTTTCCAATGTCCTTGAAAGGCTGGACCTGGAGTGCAGCCAGGTCCTGGAACTCTCTCCTTGGCATTTGAAAGTTATTTTGAAGAAAGCAACATGGGCTTTGAGTTTCCGTTTAGATCTTGGGAGCTGTAAAACAAAAAGTTATTTTGGGAATATAATCAATACTCTAGTAATAACAAAATCACAACCTTACATCACATGAAATATTCCTCATAGTGTAAAGCGCTTTTGGATGCTGCTTCGCCAGGGATTGCTCCCCCTGAATATACTACTGGCGAAATGGCACGGTACATCAAAAGAGTGCAACTTCTGTCTGGCGGAATCTCAAGACCTAATCTACGTATTATTCATTTGTCCATTTCTTGCCCCATTCTGGTGTAAATGGCTAAAACCAATCTGCCTTCAGCTCTCTTTGTTGTTGGTGCCTGAGTTCCTCCGAGCCCTGTATGATCCTCCTAACGAAAGATTCTGTTTCAAAATATTTAATTTTTTCAAATGTTTTTTAAACTTATTTTAAGAGCACTTGCCATATGGCAAGTCTTGTGGCGAGGCCTAATAACATGTCTATTGCTTTAACTCGCCTATAATAACATTATCATTATGGGGTAGAGATATCAAGGCTCTTCACGATAAAACGCGAAAAGTTGATTCAAGTTTGGCCCATGAACATCCTTGTTCCCCGTACACGCATATATCTGTAATATTATGGTTAGACAGGTTCTGTTCTGAGTCAGTCGTTGTTGGTATCTTTGGTATGCCTCTCTTCTACATATTGTGTTCTACTTATTCTTTGGTACTCTACACCTTGCAGTTATATAAAGCGGGCATTGCTCTTAAAGCTTTAAATATTTTTTTTTTATTCATTTCTGAAATTTTAATTGCACTGATGTGAGCATTCGTATTTTCTTCTCCCTTTGTGCTTTTATTTTAGTAATGTAGCATGTAATTATAAGGTTGGAAAACATTGTGGAGCGTCTCCTGAGCTAGTGGCATATGCTCCTCACCTTTTAACTGGAGTGGGCAGAAGACAGACCTCCTGGGGACCTTTAAGGTAGAATGATTTTCCGGGTCTTCTGTGGACTAGTGCTGGCTGTGGGTGTCCAAGCAGTATTTACCAAAGCCTCCTGCTGGAAACATGGGCACCTTGCAAGTAGCTCAGGAACTGGGTCCTTGAGGAGTGCAGGAACGGAGAGTGTTACTACAGAAATACCCCAGGTATGCAGATTGCAAAGGGCAAAAACAGAGGGGAGGTCCAAAGCTCTTTTCAGTCCATTGCTGCCAGAAAAATTAACCTGCAGTGGCCCAGATAGTAAACGAAATCTAGGACCCATCAATAAAACATGCACCAAATGTTGGAATGATAGAAGTCCCCACAAGATTACTCTTGGTGGCTAGAGGAGCAAACAAAAACATCTGTACTCACCAGTTGGTGCCAGGGGAGCCAGGTGGATTCCTCTGGGGGACCGGGGAAAATAATGGCACACTTTTTCTTATTTTCTTAGACCCAATTAGATGGAGTAATCTCTAGGAAAAGCTTCGATCATCCGAGAGGGATCACAGGCATGCACCGCATTCCCCATTGGGAAGTGCTTCCCAGGCAGAAGGTGTGCTGTCCTGCAGTCTCCTGCTTCTCTCCCCACATTTTATACCAGATATTAGGGAAGAGTGAGACAGGCAGAAGAACAAGAAGAAAGCAATCTCCCTCACCAGCAGTGAAGAACTGAGTGCCAGGTGGGTGGGCAGCAAGTCTGGACTGCATGGGCTTTGAGGACTGAGCATTGTCCCGGTCAAAACATGCATGAGTGGCCCAAAAATGGAGGGGCACCCGCTTGACAAACTAGCTACAGTGGGTGCTTTAAAAAAGCAAAAAGTAAAAATATTCCTGGCTTCAAGGTGGCTCATCAAAAGCATCAAAATTGTCTTCTTTGTGTTTGTGGTACCACAGTGGGGCAGGTTCTGCAAAAAATATAGGATCGAGGAGCCTGTTTTTTAATGATGGCCATATTCCTCTTTCTGTGATGAAACAGTACATTTTCACTTTTCATTTGTGAACCCTGATTCTATATGGCAAAGCTATGTGACTTTAAAACACTTGTTGCACTGTGGTGTAATGCATGTGGTTTTTCTTTCACAAAGTAATGACACCTAAATCATTGTGTTATTTTGAGAGTAAGAATGTTGAGAAATGTTGGTGCTGTTTCTTACTAAACACTATATAGTGTTTGCAAATCTGTGCACCTTGTCTCATTGAAAAACTATGCATAAGAGGTACATAACCCTTTACTGTGCATTTTATGACTTTCTTAACTGTGTCCATACTGCATAAGTTTCCAATTTTAGGTGAGACAAGGAGGAATAACTTTGTTTGGAATCACCTGCCTTACATTTTCACTAAACTTTGTTGATTGTCAATGTAATATAATATGATATAAAATTTGTGTACATGCAAACATTGTCATACAGCATCTTATGAGAAATAAAGAAGCATCTGCACAATTGGCTACAATGTATAAAAGGTGGACATTAGTCCTCATTTTGTGATGGCAAACAGGTTAGGTCATCACAACATGACAGATATTGCGTCTTCATCAATACATGTGCATTATATTCTATGATACTTATAAAACTGTGGGCAGTATAGCCATCACGTTGTGACAGGGTAACCTATCCGCCACACTAAATCAAGTGCTGAGTATGGCATCAGAATGCAAATCAATAAATGTCCTCTAATAATAGATAGGAAGTCCTCAATTACTGATTAAGGGCCTGACTTAGATATTGGTGGGCAAGTTACTCCATCACAACGGTGACAGATATCCCATCTGCGGAAATCTAAATCCCATAGGATATAATGGGATTTAGATTTCGGCGGACAGGATATCCTTCACTGTTGCGACAGAGTAACTCATCTGTCAATATGTAAACCAGGCCATAAATACTTCGACCTGCTTCTTCAACCAAATGCACAACACTGAGGGAGAAGCTTTAAGTTGTGGCAGACCTTTGAAGGAAATAGTGTAAAATTGAGAAATATGTTGACAGAGGGATGCTGCATACTATTTTAACAGTGGATATCAAATGTTGTGATTTCAATTGATCTATTAAACTGTAATCCCTGTTTGCTCAGGGATTGTAATTACAGGTGGTGTGATATTTATCACACCCAGCAAATATCAGGAACAATAAACATCACTTCCTTTGTTACATTTTGGCAGATCACACCTGTCAGAATTTAACAAGAGAAAAATGCCTAGTATTTACCAGGGCATTTAGATTTAGGTGTGGTAAGCACAAAATTCGCATGTTAGCTCCTAAAAAGTCATCAAAGGCAATAATTATCTCATCCCACATGATCTACTTGTAATTATCCCCTTAGATGTGTTGACTGCAACAACAACAAGGTGATGGATGGGATACTTGAATTAATCTCAGCCACTGGCATTCGCTCGGGATGCACTCCAGTCCATTATTTTTTGCCTACCATGCCACTTCAGTTTGGATCTAGTCATATGCATTCTATCCATCACTTTTTTGTATACTCCAGTGTGACACCCTTAGTGGGCTGGGTATACCCAGACATGGGTCCCGTGCACACTATGCCACTAGAACCAAGCTATACCTGGCTGATGAGCCCTAAGAAGGGCATAACTGGCCCTGGCTTGCTTGTGTTCTGGTTCAGGGAACACCTGGCCTTGCAGTTCGGGCTGCACTGTTCCCACTGGAGCAGGATCAAGATTGGTTTGCATATGGCTGGGTTCAAACTGAGGTGTCGTGGGTGTGCAAAATAACGGTGGACTGGAATGCGGCCCATTTAATTTAAGCATTCCATCCCTTTTTGTATACTTTGTATACACAGGAATACATTCAAATAATATGATATAATGAATTGTAAGCTAGAAACATAATATTTCAAGAGTGTAAATTAAAATTAATTTTAGGTCATGTCATCCACATATTCACCACGTGTACTCATCCATAGCATATAATGAGATTTAGATTTGAGGGGAAGGGATATCTTTCACGATTGTGATGGAGTAACCCATCTGCTGAGTTCTAAATCAGGCCCTAATTATGATTTATTGTGATAATGAGATACCCTTCAGTCACCAGCTTAGGCACAACTCAACAGGCATTTCAAGTCCAATTGACAACAAATGTGATAGCTCGTAATGTGATAGAACACAAATGTGATTCCTGGAGCTCATGGCAAAGTCTGCATTCCAGTATTGAAGAATAAAACATATTTGACATGCTTTTCTGACTATCATGTAAATTAATGTACTGAACTGGATGAATTTTAATTGGCATTTACATATCTGTTGCAATCATTGGTGTGTCTCTTAAGTGCCACGAGGTACTCTTCTGATCATCTTGCATGAGCTGTAAACTGGAATCGTTGGTATTGTGCATGTGGACCTGAAGTGTGCTCTGTTCTTGTCACTACTGCTCAGTGGTACATATACATTACAGAGGAATGTAGTATGTCTACAGTTGAGATTCTTTATGCATACATCCACCATGTGGTCTTAGCCTATTAGAACTTACTTATACGTATGCCTTCTACTCATGGTGTTGGTTGTTCAAAAGGCTGCAATCATTCATAGAACTTTTTAAGCACCTTGATGGCTTTGGATTCAGTCTGGAATGTTTCTACTGGAGCCCAACCAAAACTGGTTTTCATGCAGCTGGTTTCTGTCTAGAGTGGCACAGTGGGCGAAAACTAAAATGGTCACCACTGCCATTGTTTAATTAAAGCATTCCTTCCTTCACTTTGTTGTTAAATCAATAGTAGCAGGTTATGGTTCAATTAAGAGGGGAATGGCCAGACTGCTCTTCAAGGCTGTCAATAGGTTGTGAGCATTCTCATTTGAGTCAGGGTTGTTCAAGAACTTGGGGGCCTGTGCAAAAAAGTTGTGCAAATCGTGAAAGGATTAAATGGCTACAGCAATGTAGTCCATGTGGGCAGGCGCGTAAGGTACAGCTTGAGTAGAAAGGAGTGAAATGTACCTGGGTATCTTGAATGCGTGAAACAGGATTTTAATCTGGGATTCCATGATGACACACAGATTCCCGTCCTTCCTTGCAAGGAGGAATATCTTCAACACAGTTGAAGGTTTTAATGATGCGTAGGAGGGGGTTCTGTTGAGCACGAAAAAGTAGGAGAACAAAATTTGAGCCTTGAGAGATGTTTGCTTCTGTGCCGAATGGATATCACTGGATAAGAAGGGACAGTGATTATTGAGACTTCATGTAAAGAAAGAAAATACCTTTTTGAAGGTAGGTCCCAGGATTCCAATTTCTTCATGCCAGCGAGTAGTTTGGGAGAGTGGACTGCTTCAAATGCAGTCAAGCATGAGGGGTATTAATGTGGCTTCATCCGATCAGTGATGTGTGCAGCATCTAGGGTGGACCCTAGTTTGTGCATCAGTGACAATATTATCCTCTTCAAAGAAAACGCATGCCTCAGTTCTAAGCATGGGCACAATTCAACAGACAGCTCATGTACCATGTCCTGTATAAGCCCACACAGAAGCTGTTGAACTCAGGATGTCAGCACTGCTGAACACCACCATATTAGGGAAGAAGTGCCAGCTTGGGTTCTAGACTAGGGACGTAGATCGGGAGTTTTAGGCACAAATTTGAATGCTGCCACTTCAGCATGTGGAATATGTTAATTTTTTTTAACCTGACCCAGTTGCTAAACCTTTCAAGTGTCTAAATTCATGTTCCGGTGTCCTTGATATGTCATTGATTAGCTTGCAGGCAGAAGGTGCTCCAATACAGCATGGAGATTAGGTGAAACATATGCAGCTATTCCGTCGTCCATCTGCATCTAAAGCTGTGGTTTAGGCCGTGAAGATTGCACATAAATCCATGCTGCTCTGGATGTACATACAAAACAATTCGAGCTGCTAAGTTTTTTATTTTAATTTGACACGTAATCAACAAACGCATAAAAGACCAGCTGGATCTTAAATGCTTGTGATTGTGAATAATATAAAAACTGAGCAGGATTTATAATTAAATGTCATAGGCATTATACCACATAATGCGTGGGTTCTGTATAATAGGAAGACATTTCATGGTCTCCTTCTGTTCCTGCAAGATCATTGATATTGGAGAGTATTTTCTGATGAATCTGTCATCTCAACACGAGGTAAACATTAAGAAAAACATTACTGTAACAGCAATGTTCCATTCCTTGAGTCCTCCAGGCTTTCTAAGGTTCCATATGATCATAAGAGATAAGAGATCTTAGGGTCCAATTCTTTTGCAGGGACAAAGCTTGTGATTCTCACAATCACATGCTTTGAAGCCACAGAAGAATAAGTCACAATGTACTAAAGATACTTGTGAGTCGGGAAAGTCTTCCTGAGTGACTCATTCCGAATCTCAGTGAGGATGCGGCGTGAAACTGGCATCCCCATTCCTCATTTCAAGTCACCATGTCATGTACCAGTGCTCTGTGACATTCACATGTTGCCAACACCCAATATGAGGTAGTCACCCATTCACAAAGTTGAAGTTTTCTTTCACCTTGTGATTGGTGGCATTGGGAGACAGGGTGGTACAGACAGCGGTCCAGGGGATGACTACATGCCGCTCACAATGTCATACACTATATGGAATCTTTCGTTTTTAAAATAGTAATTTTCAATTTTAAAGGTTGAAGATTGTTTAAAAAAATACAGCCTTTGCGGTCTGCTGCCCTTCCCAGACCACCATCCGTGTATCTTCATGCATTTACACTGGTTCACAAAACGCCTCTTTCCTTATGCATATTAAAAACAAGCATTTGCAATGCAATGGGTCTCGCATTTGCTCGGGTTAGAGCTATTAGCTATGTAAACACCTAACCGGACGTTTCTTGCGACATAAATTGAAAATGAAAAGTAAAACAGTTTCACATAAGCGAAGCAATTAAAAGCGCCACACCATGAGCGTCAAGGAGATACACAGAGGAAAAAAAAGTTCGCTCGCAGTCTAACTTAGTGGCAAAAGTGCAATTAGCCATGTAGCAGGGTGGATGTCCAATACGGTAACCAAACCCAAGGAGGGACAAGTGTAAAGCATTTACCAATGATAAAAAAGAATTTTTGAAGGGGAAGCCCATGAACTAGCAGTAGTGCTGGACGTGAGGTGGGCGTGGTTAAAAGCCCAAATAGATAACAAAATGTCAGAAAAGCAGCGCTTGCATGCTGCTATGCTTAACCTAAAAATGCACTCTTGGTCTCAAAAAGTAATTTTACAGCACTGTAACATCCTTTTGCCTATTAGCTAGCTAGTTTTCACCCAAACATAGGCCACTGATTACTTCAGCTGCTGAGGATACTTTATAGAAATTAGGTGTGGGCATTGGTCAATTCTTCCAATCAGCAAATCAGAACTCAGCAAAGGGTACATTTCCTTTCTATACCCAATAAGTAGTCCAACAGTATCTAGTTAATAATCTTTAATTTAGTTAATAGGTAATCACACTACAGGTAAGGTGAGCTCAACCTTAATGGATGATATATTTGTTCTACAAACCTAATAGTCAGCCAGTGGATAATTACACGTTCGTTGACATGCACACATTTTCGTATGTGTTTTCTGTTGTTCCCAGATGAATGCAAAACTACCCCACATGGATGAATGAGATATAAAAGCAGGGCAGTTTTGTCCCAGTGGTTCAATCGTCTTAGTTATTCTGTTTATATATGAGGAGAAGTATTAAATGAAAGCCAAGATTTATCTCAGTGAAATGGACAGAGACAGATGCGTAAGAATTCACTAAATCTAACTTAGTATGAAATAGTTTGGTGCATCAAGATTTACCACTACTGCTACAACCGTTTACAGACCTTTGTTTAAAAGAGAAAGGTCTTGAATATGTAAATGAGTTTGTCCTCTATGTCTGGTAACTGCATTTATACCACCAAAACCAGTAGCAAAGGCCACCTTATCCAGCATAGGCAAAGAAGAGTACATTTGTATGTAATCTGTCGCTTTAATACTATTCATAAACGTGGAATGAATATTTATCGTAAAGTATCATAAAATGTATTTAAGAATGATGTGTTCCTGTTTCGGCTGGTTTTTGAGGTCCAGATGCTTTCAATTAAAAGTTCAAAGCAATTAACACACTCAAAGCTGTGCGGATTAGGATATCATAATAATGCTTTTCCAGCCAGGTGTTCTGCAACTAGAAAGTTCGTGACGGCCCACACTGGACTGCTTGCCAGGTGCACTACAAGATTAAGAATCTGCACTGCAATAAATACTGATTTCTGTCATGCGGACGATTTGAAGCTATTGCACTGTACAATCTCTTCCTAATTAATTTTTCAGAGGCAATTGCGTGTCATCACGGGAGCAGGTTCATAAGAGGCAGAAGGACTGTGTTGAAATTTATGAAAAAAGTTCATGCATAATGCCACATTCACATTGTATACATTTCTTGGATTCACAAACTGAAAATTGTCGTCATATCTTGGTGGAAGTTTAGGCATAAAATTGTGAAAAATCAGGGAAGACTGAAGAATTGTTCCAGCTGTATATTTACATTCCAGGTGTAAACAAGTGAGTTAGTGAGTGTGTCATAAATAATAAGTAATCAGTAAGAAAAATAAAAGACTATGTCCATTTTTAGTACTGATTTCTAAAATCTAAAACACTAACCTGCTCATGTACTCACCTACTCATGAATGAGTCATTATTTTTTAAAAACATATGTTGAGCGCAAAAAGCTACTGTGAAAGTAGTGTTCCGGTACTTCTGAGAAAATGTAGTTGGAAAAACCTCTCCAATACCCAAAAAAACTAGCACTGAAATTGAAAACGAGAAAAACGAGCGTGATCATGCTATGTAAAACCCAGCACAATCGCATTGCATGGAAAATAAAAAGATAAAGTAGTGCTGAAAAAATGGAGCCTTGTATGTTTTCAGTAGTTGGCCGGTGCACTTGAGGAGGGCTAAACACCGGAAAAGTATGCATGCCTTTCACTAATAAAATCAAGCAGATTTTAAAAGGCAAGCCACAAACCAATGAAAGTGACAGGTGTGACATGGGCATTGTTAAAAGCCCAACAAGAGATTACAGCAGGGATGGAGCGCTTGTGCGCTTGACCCTAATGAACTGATCTGCCTTTATGCAAAAGGCCTGTAGATATGAACAATAGCACAGCTTGTTGTTATCTAATTAAAAAAAATATGGTAATGGCTTTTAAACAGAATATGTTCTTGTTAGATCTGGCATCCTTTGCGTGTTTCCCCTAACTTTTTTTGCCTTTCAGACCTCCTGTTTTGCTGACCTCGTTTTCTGCTGGCTTTAGGACTATGGGTACTTTCTCACTGCTAACCAGTTCTAAAGCGCATGTGCTATCTGCTTAAAACATGGTAACACTGGCTTATCCACAATTTGCATATTTAATTTACTCATAAGTCCCTGGTAAAGTGCATTACTTGTGCCCAGGACCTGTAAATTAAATGCTACTAATGGGCCTGCAGCATTAATTGTGCCATCCACTTTGATAGCCCTTCAAACATGTCTCAGGCCTGTCATTGGAGAGCCTGTGTTTACAGTTTTAAACTGCCATGTCGACCTGCTGTAGGAAAGTACCATCTTCCTTGGCATGTTACCCCCATTTTTACCTGTTGTCAGTTTGGTTTTGCCTGTCTACCTGGGATACTGCTGGTCAGGACCCCAATGCTCATAGTTTATGACCTAATGTGTATGTCTGTGTAGTGCTTAACTGTGCCACTGAGGCTCATAGTTTATGGCCTAATGTGTATGTCTGTGTAGTGCTTAACTGTGCCACTGAGGCTCTGCTAATCAGAACCTCAGTGCTTATGCTCTCTCTGATTTTAAGTTTGTCACTGTAGGCAAATGACTACATTTTCCAATTTCAATTGGCACACTGGACCCCTTCATAAGTCCCTAGTATATGGTACCTAGGTACCCAGAGCATTGGGGTTCCAGGAGATCCATATAGGCTGCAGCATTTCTTTTGCCACCCATAGGGAGCTCAGACAAACCCTTGCACAGGCCTTCCATTGCAGCCTGCATGAAATAACGCACACGTTGTTTTACAGCCACTTTCACGTCACTTAAGTAACTTATCAGTCTCCTATATGTCTAATCTTCACTTGCTGAAGGCTAGGTGCAAAGTTACTAAGTGTGAGGGCACTCTTGCACTAGCAAAGGTGCCCCCACACAGCTCAGGGCCTTTTCCCGGGACTTTGTGGTGCGGGGACGCCATTATACGCGTGCACTAAATTTAGGTCAATACCTATATGTAGCTTCACAATGGTAACTCCGAATATAGCCATGTAACATGTCTAAGATCCTGGAATTTTCCCCTCATTCCAAATCCGGTATTGGGGAGCCAATTCCATGCATCCTGGGGGCTCCAGCATGGACCCCCAGTACTGCCAAACCAGCTCTCTGAGGCTTGCACTGCAGCTGCTGCCACCTTACAGACAGGGTTCTGCCCTCCTGGGGTCTGGGCAGCCCAGTTCCAGGAAGGCAGAACAAAGCATTTCCTCTGAGAGCAGGGTGTTACACGCTCTCCCTTTGGAAATAGGTGTTACAGGCTGGGGAGGGGTAGTCTCGCCCAGCCTCTGGAAATGCTTTGAAGGGCACAGTTGGTGCCCTTCTTGCATAAGCCAGACTACACCCCTTGCCCCTGCTCTGGCGTGAAACTTGACAAAGGAAAGGGGAGTGACCACTCCCCTGTCCATCACCACCCTGGGGGTGGTGCCCAGAGCTCCTCCAGTGTGTCCCAGACTTCAGCCATCTTGCTTTGAAAGGTGTGGGGGCACTCTGGATGCCTCTGAGTGGCCAGTGCCAGCAAGTGACTTCAGAGACCCCTCCTGATAGGTCCTTACCTGATGAGGTAGCTAATCCCCCTCTCAGGGCTATTTAGGGTCTCTCCTGTGGGTTCTCTTCAGATTCTGCTTGCAATTTTCCTTCAGGAATCCTCTGCAACAACTTCAGCCTCCTCTGACCTCAGATCAATAGCAGCCTGCTCCAAGAAACGCAGTAACTGCAACAAAGTATCCACAAGAGATACTTTTCTTCAGCAACCTCAGCTCCAAGTCAGCAACTGCAACAGTTTCCACGGTGTGGATGCTCTGAGGGCTTCCTGTCTCATCCTGCATCAGAAGGACTGAAGAAATCTCCCCTGCGCCAGCAGGCACCTTCCAAGACGACGACCGGTACCCTTGGACTCCTCTCACAGTGACGAGCGTGCTCCTAAGGACACAGAGGGTGCCCCCTGGGTCCATCCAGCACCATTTTGATACAAAATGCACTTTTGTCGTAACCCAGGCTTGTTGACGACTTCCAACATGAAATTGCATCTGCAACAATCTTCACGTCGTGGAACATCCTTTGCATCATGCAGGAACCCGCTGGCATCTTCCTAGGGTGCATTTCTGCAGTCTTTGACTAACTGTGGACTCTTCTTTTGCACCCTCTTCTGGGTTGGCAGGGGCTCCTGTCCTTCCTGGAACTTCTTTCGACCTCTGGACTTGGTCCCCTTCCTTTGCAGGTCTTCAGGTCCAGGAATCCAGCAGTTATTCTTTGCAGACTTGGTTGGTTGCTGCAAAATCCCAAGCACGAGGTGTAGTGTGTCCTAAGGAAACTTGCAGTACTTTACTCCTGCTTTTCTGGGGTGGGGTAATTTACTTACCTTTACTGTATTCTTACTCTCCCAGCGATTCTGCACACACTACACATGACTCCGAGGCATGTGCGTTGTATTTATACTCCCGGGCAAAAATGATGCCCGGAAGTGGGCGGGTCAAAAAAAATGACGTCTACCCTCGTTAGCGTCATTTTTTAACGCCTGCTCAGGGCAGGCGTTAAGGGACCTGTGGGCTCGGAAGGAGCCCAGAGGTGCCCTCCCATGCCCCCAGGGACACCCCCTGCGACCCTTGCCCACCCCAGGAGGACACCCAAGGATGGAGAGACCCATCCCAGGAAACTTAAGGTAAGTTCAGGTAGGTATATATAATATTTTTTTTTTGTGGCATAGGGGGGCCTGATTTGTGCCCCCCTACATGCCACTATACCCAATGACCATGCCCATGGGACATAAGTCCCCTGGGCATGGCCATTGGGCAAGGGGGCATGACTCCTGTCTTTGCTAAGGAATTTTCCTTCAGGAATCCTCTGCAACAACTTCAGCCTCCTCTGACCTCAGATCAATAGCAGCCTGCTCCAAGAAACGCAGTAACTGCAACAAAGTATCCACAAGAGATACTTTTCTTCAGCAACCTCAGCTCCAAGTCAGCAACTGCAACAGTTTCCACGGTGTGGATGCTCTGAGGGCTTCCTGTCTCATCCTGCATCAGAAGGACTGAAGAAATCTCCCCTGCGCCAGCAGGCACCTTCCAAGACGACGACCGGTACCCTTGGACTCCTCTCACAGTGACGACAGGAGTCATTTCAATGGGGGTTGGGAGTGAAAAAAAATGACGCAAATCGGGTTGAGGCGAAAAATTTGCCTCAGCCTGACTTGCCCCATTTTTTCACGCCCAAACTCCATTTTCCACTACGCCGGCGCTGCCTGGTGTAAGTCATTTTTTTTTTACGCACACCACTCCGCAGCGCCGGCTAACGTCATTGAATAAATACGGCGCCCGCATGGCGCTTCAGAATGGCGTTAACCGGCGTTAAATTTTTTGACGCACAACTGCGTTGGCGCAGTTGTGCGTCGAAAAGTATAAATATGGGCCTAAACCTCCCACCTCCACAACCCCAACTGCAACCACTAGTGCCCCTAGTAATAGCAGTGGTGGTGGGAAGAGCACTACTAATAGCCAGTCAAAGGGTGTAGCTGGGCTTACTATTGGTAATGTAGTTGGGGTTGGTCTAGTTAGGGAGTTCACTGAGGCTGTTTTAGTCTCTGATGGTGGCATTGACCTAGCCACTTTAGTTGCTTGTACCCTTAATATGGATAAGTACAAGCAGCTACCCCTGATTAACGTGTTCAGGTTGAGGCCTACAGGGACACAGGTGCCAGTGTCACCATGGTGATGGACAACGTGTTTGCCCCTGAGCAACACCTACTTGGTCACCAGTACCAAGTGACAGATGCCCATAGAAACACTGTAAGCCACCCCATGGCTGTTGTGAATCTCAACTGGGGGGGGGGGCTACTGGCCCAAAGAAAGTTGTGGTTGCCACTGACTTACCTGTAGAATGTCTGCTAGACAATGATTTGGAGACTTCAGCTTGGTCTGAAGTTGGGTTGGAGGCCCATGCAGCAATGCTGGGCATTCCAGGGCACATCTTTGCTCTTACCAGGGCTCAGGCCAAGAAGCAAAGAGGACAGGGAATCTTGGATCCTGGAACAATGGACCGAGTGTTCCCAAAAACCAGGGGTAGGAAGGGCAAACCCTTGTCCACTATCCCTCCCTCCACAAATGATTCCCCTTTTGAGGAAGAGGAATCCTCTCCGTGTACAGAACCTACACAAGAGGAGCTGGAAGCTGTTACAGCTGAGCTTTTGGGTGCAGGGGGGCCTGCCAGGGAAGAGCTGAGTGTGGCACAGCAAACCTGTCCCACATTGGAGGGCCTCAGACAGCAAACTGTCAAGCAGCAAAATGGTGATGTCACTGAAACACACAGAGTTTACTGGGAGAATGATTTCCTTTATACTGAAGCAAGGGACCCTACACCTGTTGCCACCAGGAGACTGGTCACCCCACTTCAGTACAGGGAATTCCTCCTAACTCTGGCTCATGACATCCCTTTAGCTGGGTATTTAGGCCAGAGTAAAACATTGGACAGACTTGTTCCACATTTTTACTGGCCCAATATGTCAGAAGACACAAAGGTGTTTTGTCGCTCCTGTGTCACCTGTCAAGCCAGTGGCAAGACTGGTGGCACCCCAAAGGCCCCCTAAATGCCACTACCAGTGGTTGGGGTGCCCTTTGAAAGGGTAGGGGTTGATATTGTTGGCCCCCTTAACCCTCCAACAGCTTCTAGCAATAGGTTTATCCTTGTGGTGGTAGACCATGCCACAAGGTATCCAGAAGCTATCCCCTTAAGGACCACTACAGCTCCTGCAGTGGCAAAGGCCCTCCTAGGAATCTTTTCCAGGGTGGGCTTCCCTAAGGGGGTGGTGTCAGACAGAGGTAGTAACTTCATGTCTGCATACCTAAAAGCAATGTGGAAGGAATGTGGTGTTACCTACAAGTTCACCACCCCTTCTCACCCACAGACTAATGGACTGGTTGAGAGGTTTAATAATACTCTCAAAGGTATGATTATGGGACTCTGAAAAACTCAGAAGGAGATGGGATGTCCTATTACTATACCTCCCTTTCGCCTACAGGGAGGTACCCCAAAAAGGAGTGGGCTATAGCCCCTTTGAACTCCTCTTTGGTCACCCTGTTAGGGGTCCCCTTGCTCTTGTTAAGGAGGGTTGGGAACAACCTTTAAAAGCTCCAAAACAGGACATAGTGGACTATGTACTTGGCCTGAGAAGCAGAATGGCTGAGTACATGAAAAAGACCAACAAAACCCTTCAGGCCAGCTAAGAGCTCCAAAAGCAATGGTTTGACCAGAAGACTGCCGTGACAGAGTACCACCCAGGACAAAAGGTGTGGGGCACTCCAGGACAAATTGCATAAAAGATGAAGTGAAAAACTCTTAAATTTGTTTTTCACTCCTGAAAGGCCTATCTATCACTTAGGATAACATTGTGATTACCTTATTACATTTTATAAGTGTAATTTCCAATTGGGAAGAGATGGGACCCCCAAGTTTGGTGCCTCTGGAATTACAATTTAAAATCACAACTTATGGTGAAGTCGGATCTCAAATTGTAATTCTGAAAATGCCACCTTTAAAAGGTTGCCATTTTCTTATTTTACCCAGCCTGTCTCTGAATACATTTTTGGATGGGTGACAGCTGGGCTCTTGTGCATTCCCCCCAAAAAGCCACACACAAAGGAAGTTTAGGTGTGCCTGATGGGCCATACACCTCCGGATTGACCACCCTGGGCAGGATGGGAGGAAGGGGCAGACTCTTACACCTGAATGGGCTGTGTTCTGATCCCACACAAAGGACTGCATAACCCCTTGTAGTGAATCCGGAGCCAGGCCGGGAAGGGCAGGGACTCTGTGCAGTCCTTTTTTTGAAGTCTTCCCCACTTCAAAGGCACGAATGACTATAAGAACTGGAACTCAGACACCACCAACTCAGTACACTTCTGGACCTGTGGATAATGTGCAAGGAAGAAGGACTACTGTGCTGCTGAAAGGACTGTCACTCTGCTGGTCTCCTGCTCTGCTGCCCTGCTGCCTGCTGCCATTCTTGACTGGTAGTGAGAAGGGCTAGACCTGAATCTCTCCAACACAGAACTAAAGTTAATTAAGTTGAAAGAACCACAGCACATCCAAACATTCCAAATGTAAGTCCTTTATTCTTCTTGGGTATTCAATGAAAACAGCAAACGTTGTACCAATCCATTTATAAACAGCCGACACGTGTTTCGTAGTAAAAACGACTTTTTCAAGGCTCATTAAAGACTGTAAGTTATTTGATCTGTGTCACAATATGGTCGTCTTGTAATATTCGGTGTAGAAGTTGCTTATCACATGTGTGGATATATCAATATATATTTGACGGTACACCTTGGTAATGAATCAAGGTTTGTACCAGGACCATGACAAGTCCAACAGTCGTGTGTTCGATCCCGTTTCTTGTTTGTAGTGGTCAAAAAAACTAAAGTGACTCCAAGGGCTTGCTGGCTTCCCTCCTGTTCTTTTGAAGCCTCAGGGACATCAAATACTTCACTTCATCCTTCAATAGAACCTAGACTTTCCTTGCTTCAGGTCTTGCCCTGCCAACTAGTGCCAATCCAGTCCAGGACTGTTGGAAGTTGCCATAAAGTGCTGCAACTGCCAAAACCTGCACTACAGCAGTCTGAACTAGTGCACCTCCATTGAGGCTGATGCATCATCGCTGCTGCAAAGATCGAGGACACAGCATCGGCAAATGCGTGATGCATCGCTAGCATTCCTGATACATCTTTGACTTTGCGTGGCTTGGAACAGACACATTGCTTACATCTGCGGGATCAACGCCAATACATTGCCTCCTTTGCTTCTTGCACCTTGTCCTTGGCATTGACACAACTCCAAACTTTTCAGCGGCCCAAGGCTGGTCTCTGTATCCAACCTGCGCTCTAATGCATCAGCCTGGCTTTTCAGATTTGACCCAGTCTAAAGTGACCAGATAGCCCTGGTTGGTGCTTTATGCATCTAAGAATCACAGCTAAGTTTATTCTTTAAAAAGTGTCTCAACTTCTATTTTTAGGATTTTTGCCATTTTAATTTTGTTTTGTTCATTAAATTAAAACCCATTTTTCTAACCTGATGTAGTATTTTTTTGTGTGCTAGTTTCACTGTTTTACTGTTTGAGGTTTGCACAAATACTTTATACATTGAATTTTGAGTTAAGCCTGCTTGTTCTGTGACAAGCTACCAGACGGTGAGCTTAGGCTAATTTATGGTGTATATCTGACTTACCCTGACTAAGATTGTGGTTCCTGCTTGGACAGGGTGCATGTCTCTCCCAACCAGAAACCCAATTTCTAACAGTTCTTGTGGAGCCAAAGTGCCAATCAGCAACAAAAAGCAACAACCCCTTTTTCTGGGGTTGCACTAGTCTGGGGCATTACATACTACAATTAATCCTACTACCCAAACCTGACCGGGTAGGTGAGATATACACTTGATTGTCGCAGTGTACTACAAGTCTTCCAAAATAAATCAGCCAACCATAGTTGCAGTTTTAAAACTACATCATGCTGTACATTGGCATGATATCAGCACATTTTGACTTCAAATTGCTGCATCTCATACATAAAAGTGTGGCTCTCAAAGCTAGTGAAATCACTTAAAAAGGTAACCCCTTAGTTGCTGAGGCTTTTCCCATTCCAGTTCTGACCCCCTTTTTCTTATTTTTGGGACATTTCATGCTTAAGTTTCCATAAACTTTCTTTTCTGCAAAAGGTATCCAGGCCAAATTTGTGTCCTTTTTCCCACAATTTGGGAATTCTAAATGTACCAAGGGCTTGTGGATTATTCCGAGGCGAACCAAGTACACAGCCAAAACATGGCTGTTTATTCTGCAAAAATGCTGTTCAATAAAGCATATGTTTTTCCTTCTAAAAATGGCATCAACAAAGTTTTTGCTGCATCAAGATCCCCATCTTTTCAGCTTGAAGGAATAAGACTTGTTAATGCTAGTTAATGCTATTTACCAGTTGGCAGTCAATTTTTAATTTTTTGTGATTTCTGCCTACATTCAATTTGTGGTGGAAATAGGTATGAGACTCACTAGTGATCCCAGACAGCTATACATTTAACAGAAGAAGACACAATTCTGAATTCTAAATACAGCAAAGGGTCACTTGTAATGCTTGCTCATAGTTGTCCCAAAGGAACTGTTCACTGAAATAAACACAAATTATGAATGTAAGTAGGAAAAAATGAAAATAGGTGACAATGTTTTTATATGTAATTTATTTTTCCCTGATGGCCAATTTACAAAACAAAATATATGCTGTTACGTCCACCAGACCCTTCAGGCAGCAGGGATAGGTGTTGTTTTTTTAATTTTCCAAAAAACATGCGATAACCAAAGTCAAGTTTGTGGATCCCACACATTTTTGTTAATCAGAATGCCTTGTGTCTCAAACTTTGGTTAGAATCAAAGCTTTTCACATAATTCTCTGAGGTAATGTTCTGAAATCGGTGGATATCCACACATTCATATCACCCAGCATTCCCACACTTCTGCTAAAACACTACCTCACTTGTATGACTAGGCTTATCACCTGGGACACAATAGGCCCAAAACGCAATTTGGAGATATATTTTTTTCCATGAAAACTGATCCAGTTTAGTGATGTGGGTTGCTGTGGTATTTGAGCCTGGGCTTGGCTTCCACTCAGGAAAACCTAGTAAACCTAGACATTTCTACAAACATTGATACCAAGGACTGTCCCATCTGATGTAAATTTCATGAATACCATGATATTTTCATACCCCCAATGCCCCGCAAACTTTAAATTTTATCTAACATCACACATTTTCCTCATTTTTATGAGGAGAAATTCCAAAATCTGTGGGGATTCACAAAATCCCTACAAGCCAACTTTTCCTAATTTCACCCAATAAAAATGGCATCTCAATTGTGTGGCTAGCCCTGTCTCCTGAGAGACAATAACCCCAATAAACACTACATGGAGACACCACCTTTTTGCCATGAAAATCTATCCGTTTTGATGATGTTGGTAGCTGCATTATTTTGGTCTGGGCATGGCTGATATGCAGAGAAACCTACTGAACCTCAGCTTTTCTGAAAACTAGACACTCAGGAAGGTCCAATATGTTGAGATGTGCATAGATCCCGTAATGCTTTCTTGTCTAGAATTCCATGCAAATCTTAAACTGTGGCTAAAATCACATATTTTACTTTCATTTCTTTGTAGGAAAGTTATAACATCTACAGGGATCTACCAAATTCCTACTAACCAACATTCTCACATTTCTCCTGATAAAACAGTTTCTCACTTGTGTGGCTGGTCCTAGCAACCTTGACACAATAGGCCCATAAAAACATAGTAGGATCCACACAGGCCACACCTCCCTGGATTTGTGTGTGTTTATAGGTTTCACAAATGTCCAGAGTTTGGAGGCTTCTCTGGTGTCCGGCTGATTCAGAGCCCGAGTAGTCAAGCTATTTACCATTGCAAGTGAGAGGAGATTGGTATGTGCCCTCTCTTTGCTGCCTAAATGTCAAAACTACACCCAAAAGAATCTACATTTCTTCTCAGCTGGCATGGTGATTAGAATGCAATGGGCCCCAGAGTAGTGGACTTTCCCTCCCTTCCCCCGCAAGAAAAGGTTGGGGTAGAAAGACTGTTGTGCCCATTATGGGATGGGGCATGCCCTAGTACTTTGTTGGCCTTTCCAACCCTTTTGTTGACCAATTTCCCCAGTTCTACTTGGCTCTCTGTCCCCACTCAGGACAAAACTGATGGCTGAGGCCATTATGTGGTGATGGCATAGACCAATGGCTGTGCAGGCTTCCCTACCACTTCTTTTTTTAGTTTTTTTTTACTAGGTGTTTAGGCAGCTTTTCGCAGACTAGGGATCAGCCCTTCAATTTACCTTAGGGGCACAAAGAGTGCTTGACTCAGTTCCTGCGTGGGCTGCCCACCCCTTATTTTTATTGGACCATTTTTTCCTAGTGTCTAGTGGATTTCTGTTCCCTTAGGGAGGCAGTAAGAATGTTTGGGTGATTATGGGGTTGGCAGAAGGAATGTTTGGGTTATTATGGGGTTTGGCAAATGGGGACTCCCCTAAATTATTTTTTGTTTTTTTCCCTGATGTCTAGTTGACTTTCTGGCCCCAGTAGGCAGCAGGAAGTCTTTTGCGATAGTTTGGTGGTGGGGACATAGCCCAATGACAGGGTGATCTGCCTGAGACTTACTTTTTCTTTTGTTTTCCTTGATGTCTAGGGGGATTTCCATCTCCTAAAGAGGCAGATTGGCGGTAAACCCTCCAATGTGCTCTTGGAGCTGAGGGTCAGAATGACTGTTGAGACTGTCTTGGGTGAGGGCACAGTCTAATGCCAGGGTGTCTTGTGGAATTTCAGTCATCTGGGTGCAGAACTAGACATAAGTCATGCCAATCTACCCAATGAGATGCAGTGAAACTGTTGGGGCTGTTTAGGTTTGAGGGCATTGTCCGATGCCATGGTGGGCCACTCTCAACCCATCTTATTTCTTTTTTATTTTTCATTGGTTTGTAGTGCACCTTCAGGTACCCCCAAGGAAGCAGATCAATTGCAATTTGAAGGTAAAGAGTAATATGTGTGTCATCAGTGTAGTTATAAGACGTTATCTTGATTGTAGGATTTAGGTAACCCAGGAAGTGGTGCTGGGTTTATGTTGGAAGAAGAGGCACAATTGTTGAACATGGGACAATAACTTCCATTTGTGAGAAAGGTGATGATAGGAATAGAGGTAAATTAATTTACACAACATTGGGCTGTTTAAAATAGATCTGTAGCTTGTTGAGTTCTCTGAGTACAGCCAATTGTTTTTCAAAGTTGGCTTGATATAATTCAAATGAAGCTGATGATAGTGATTTGTTGACGATCATTTTGGCTGCAATGGGTAGAGAGGTACTTTTGAGGATATTCTAGAATGTATATGATTCATGACAGGTTTGGGTGAGCTGAACAGCCAGCAATATTGGGAGATTAAGTTAGATTCTTTGTTTCTTTTATGGAAAGCTGATTAGACATAGGCCCTCATTATGACATTGGTGGAAAATCCCACTTACCGCCATGCTGACTGCCGGCAACATGCCGCCACCGTAGCGGATTACCGTGAGAGAGCGCAGCTTACAGACTTAGAAATTAATATGAAATGTTTATGAACTAATGTATAATAATGCCGCATAGAAAATGCATTAATGTACTTTGTTAAAACGTGCGCTTGAAATATGCCCACGGGGAGTGGCCGCCAAAATATACAATGACTAATGAAACTGATTAATAATGATGAAATATTATGTCAAAGTATGATTTTGCACTAATATAAAAGGTTATATGTTAAAGTTCTGCTAATAAATCATTAGGCCTTAGTTAGCATGAGTCGAGGTCTAGCTGCCCGGTTTCATATTAAATGTGTTTTTCTAACGTGCAGTGTGCTGACTTGCTGAAGGACATGAACTCGTATTTTTCCAAAGCCAGAAGATGAATGTAACTGTAGTAGATCTGTTCTCATGAAATTCGACTTGCTTAGTGAAACATTCTTGCTGAATGCAACAGTATAGACTAGTCGCAGGTACAGGGTCTCCTGAACCGATACAGACAATGGAACCACTGACTGAAGATGCAAAGAGGACCACGAGAGTATGAAATCATACCGGACATTCTACCCGCTGGAGACGTCAATCATAAGGACCAATAAACTACGTGAGAACTGTTATGGGGTGACAATTTTAATGAAGTCATCCAGACCCTATTGGAGGGAGATAGTGGGGTGCCAACCCCAACCAATTAAAATTTAGGGCACTATACAACAGAAAAGGGATAAAAACCATTGACACAAGTAAATGAGTTAGTTAGGGAGATGCTATTGCGATTTGCTATGACCCAGACACTTTGTTACTCTGCAGAGAGACTTTGCTGTTTGGTTCTTCAAACCATCCTTGCCCTTATATTGCCAGTTTACACTTTACCTCCTTATGAGGGATGTGTCCCTTTTACCCGACTTGCTGAGTTCCTGGCTGATGGCGAATCAACTGATGTACTGAGGACAAAGACAGAATCTGTAAGCTGACCCAATACGGAGGGTAACTATATGACAATAAAATTGTAATTGTCTGTTTGCTTTTCCTTTCTAGGTACCAACTGCTTCTTTTGACAGAGACCATAATTAGATGTTTCTAAATTGGTGTTGCTAAATTGTTTTGCATGAAGCCCAACATGCCAATGCTAATTTGAGGTTAGATGAGGGGTACACTAAACAGACGCAAACAGACAAATGACTGAATCTATGCTTTGTTGAACAATGTGATAATAACCCTCTGCTAAGGTTAACTTATGTTGACGTCGTGCTATATTCTAATATTTGTGATTCTTGCTTTGATAAAATCTTATCAGAGTTGCCATATTGTGACTATGCTAATGCGTTCCTTGATTTTGAGACTAATAAACTTACTAGTAGAATTGTAATCAATAGGGAATAAACTTCATATAATAGTACTAAACTGGTGTGGTTATTAATGACTGTAAGGGCATGGTGGTTTCTGAGTTTTATTAATGTCCTTGACTAATCTAAATTGTCTTATTATGGTAAACATTGATGATGTTATTGACATATTGATTGACATGTTGATTAGTTATCTCGTCCTAAGGTGTCTTCAGTCAGGGTCAAAAGATTCATTGGCCTAAAACGAGTCCCAGAGTGAGTAAATTAGTCATAAATGGACGCGTTAGCAGTTCTGGTATCAGAGCGACGGTTTAGGCCCTTTGGGGCCCTAGGACGAGGGACCATTGTTTAAACGTGTTTTTCAAAATAATGCAAATTGAAGGTATGATGCGTTTCTAAATTCCCCATGACTTTTCCCGCAATCTCGGAGCTCGCCTAAGTGAATTGGGTATGTTCTCGGCGTTCTAGCATGTGTGGTGTAGAATTTGCGCTTGCTCAGCTTAGGCATATTGCAGGTGATTTGTGAAGTTTTGCATGAATTTAGGCCAGGTAATGTTGCTTTAGTAGGAGTGGGTGTACTCCGCAGTACGAGAGTAGGGAAGTCGGCGAACTTCATGTGAGTATAGCACTTTGTGCTCCAAAAGTATCCACGTGGTTTTTGGTGATGTACGGACCCGTTGTGGTCTAAGACTCCTGAGTATATTGACAAGTGTAGGCGATACTTGTGTTTATGTTGTAATTTGTGCGGTTTAATAGGTCAATCGGGCATGGTTGACAAGTCGAGTTTGAATCAAATTGTGTGAGTGAAACCTTTGATGGAGATTCGGCAAGTTCTAAAGTGCACTAGAACAAACCATTGACAAGTCCAGAGTAGGATTTGTGAGTGCGGGAGCTGAGAAAGAGAGAGTAACAGCCGAGGCTTCAAGTGAAATCTCTAAAGTTCTGAAGCGATTGTGTTACCCTTCCTGTAGTAAACCGGCAAATTTCGGTTTTGTTGATTAAAGGTGCTCGCAATATTTTGCATTCGTTTTGTGTGAGGAGGACAAGCTGCAAGACTTTGTCAGCTGCAGTGTGTGTGAGTGTGACATCATTTGAGCTGTGCTGGGATAGGTCATTTGCTGAGAGGGGTCGCGCACGGATAGGCAGCCGTCCGTGAGAGGCAATTGGTTGAGAAAGGTGGGTGAAGAGTGTTCTGGGTATTAAAGTTACTTCCTGATTAGATTTAAAACAAAATAAAAGACCAAAAATGAAGTTTTTCAAGGCTCTGAAGAGTGCTTTGAGGGGAGGTGCATACATTACTGCGAGTGTGGGGGGAGCCTACACCGCCTGAGGGTACTCCAGCTTATATTGTAATGGAGGAGAAGGGAGTCCCGTCATGTCTTTGGTTAAAACAGTGGTGCAAATTGACAGAGAAGGAGGGATGTTTGGCGTTTCTGGAACACGGAACGTTTAATGTAAGAATTTTGGAAAATTTTCGAATGATGTTAAGTGTGAAAAAACTACCTCTGAGACCAGCTCAGTATGAGGCATCATCAATCTGGGATTTGATGGCCATACGACAGAGACAGCAGAAATTTGAAAGGAGAATGAAAAGAGCAGAATAGACTTTAGCTGAGGCTAGATGGGATAATCAGACCAAGATGTGGAGAAGGTGAATAGTTGATGGACTTAAAATGTTTCCGGCAATAACACAAGAAGATGAGACACAGGGAAAGAAAGCCACTTGTAAGACAGACAAGGGCTCTAGTAAGCCAGAGGAAACTCAGAGGCCTTGGGTAGACGCAGATGATTCAGACGATGAAGAGTTTCTAAATCAATTGTTGCATGATCGCCCGCCACCATGTGCCATAAACTACAATGTACAGAGCACTAGTGTGAGTTCTGAAGACCCGGCACAAAATAAGGGAATCTCAAATACAGTGCAGACAAGTGATACAGTTTTTAAACAGAATGGTGTCAGTGTACCCACTGCGCCAGATACACAGATACAGTTGCAGCCACCACAGATTCAGAGGCTTTATCCTGATGTTCCAGTGTTAGAGACAACTACGAGTCTGATGGTGCCCCCTGATCCGTTATACACAAGATCAAAGTCAGTGCAGATTGAGCTAACTCCGCAATTGCTGCCCCAGCCGCAGCAACAGGTGGTTCTGAGTTACACTTCAGTTGCAGGACCACAGTCAGTGCCTACAGCACCAATGATGAATCAAGCTATGGGAGTTAATGCTCCACAGGGTTTGGGACTTGGTCAGACACCAGCTGCTATATCATTGCCAATAACTGTTGGTCCACCAGAACCGCTGTATGCGCAGGGTAAGCCTGGCATATGTGATCAGGGAGTAATGACCCAAGAGACAATAAGAGGAGGGTCCACAGGACACTTGCAGGGAGAGCAGACAGTCGAAAGGTCTAGATCCTTGTTAGACTTTAGTCCGATTGGGGTTCCTTTGGAGACGATAAGGCAAGCAGGGTTGGGAACACTAACCCCACAGGTACTGAGTACAAATACTACACAGCACCAATGGTGCACTGGAAATATTTAGTTGCAAGGCTGAACAGCACAACAATTGAACAAGTGGTTAGACAAACTCAACACTCCGCAGACTACTACAGTGACCGCAGAGAGGTCAGAAAGGGAAGAATACCTGAATTTTATGAGACTTGGTGTAGAAGACATGGAACTAGTGGAAGGAACAATGGGGGTGAACAGACTAGAGTCATACACAGAAGCAGAATTGAGGTGTCTGTGCCCCAAAATAACTAAAGAAGTGAGCAAGGTGCATCAGAGGTTGGCAAACCTGGCAGATAAATACGGCATAGACATTGAAAGTACTAAACATTTGAAAAGAAGCTACAGATTAGACTTTGAGCCTAAAGATTTTGAGCACATACGATCTACCGGAATGAAAGCACATCTTAAAGAAATACTGCAGAGTGCTCAAATTTGGGGACCCTTAGAGAAATGGGAAGGCAGATGGACAAAGAAGAGAGATAAAGAGAAAGGTGATGGTCCGGAACCAAAGCAGGCTAAAGCCGCACCTGACACGGGGACAATAAAAATGTTACCAATGAGAGAAACAGCCGGAGGGGTTCTAGTCCATGTACTATGGTCTAGGGGTGACATTCTGTCATTCACAAATGATTATCCCAGGTTGAGAGAAAAGCCAATAGAATGGTAAAAGCAGACGGACAGACTTGTGAAGCTTGCGAATTGTCTCTGGGAGGACTTAAATACCCTGTTTGAAATTATAGTTCCACCTGACTTGTGGCTTGCGTGCAAGAGGGGCGTAGATTGGCCGACAGAGGAGCCGGCAAGGGATAAGGTTACTGGAGCACCGTCTGCAGAAGTGATGAGGTATTATCTTAAAGTGATTGAGTTTTTGAAACAGAAAGTGTCGCCGAAAGTAACTGATTGGCAGAAAATTGATCGAACATCACAGGAGGCCAAAGAGTCGATTTGTGCTTACTATGGGAGATTGTTGAAAGCATTCAAACACTACAGTGGCACTGAGGTCATTGAGCCGAAAGACATGAATCATCTTGTGTTCAGGTTTGTTGAAGGGCTGAGACCATTAATTATCCAGATGATTAAGAATCATTTGATCTGTTGGCAAGCGAAGCTGATTGATGAGGTATTGCAGTGTGCGAAATACTGTAGTGACGACATTGAGTTGAAACAGAGAAAGTTGAAAGAGAAGGTGATGGTGATGTAGATTAAGGCAGCGCAAGCAGGGATGCAGGGAAGTGGAATACAGCAGATGGTACAGCAACAACCGCAGGGGAATGGAATGTTTCAGGCACAACCAAGAGGTCGGGGACGAGGAGGTTTTGTGAACCGTGGTCCAGATATGAATACTGTTGTGGTTCAAAATGATGAGCAGGGGATGAAAAAGGTATCACCATGTCACGCGTGCGGGGGCGTGGGGCATTGGAAGCGGGAATGCCCAATGGTGGTGCAGGATGGTATTGTTCAACAAAGCAATGATGTCGGTACATTTCAAAATGTGAGGGGTCCAAAAATGAGGGGCCAAAATCCGAATTTTCTGAATAACATGGTGCAGATGCAGGATCTCCAACCTGTGCAACAGATGCAAATGCCACGTGTTCAACCAGCACAAATGCAGCAGGCACAGCAGCAGATTCCCATGGTACCTAGACAGCAAATGCAGATTCCATTAGCTCCAATGGGACAGCAACAGGTGATGCTTCCTCAACAGGTCACAGGTCAAACAATGAGTCAAAATAACACAGTACAACAATTCCCATTGTGTGGTGAGGATGGATTAAACGGTGAATGGTCGGATGATTGTTCAGACAGTGAGGAGTGCAGGTTTGCAGCGTCCATAGAAGTAGACCAGAGGGGACCCTATGTAGAGGGAAAGGTGATGGGTCATAAGGTTTCGTTTCTAGTTGATACAGGAGCTACATGCTCTACAGTCAGAAGTGCAGAGGTTCCGAAATTACCACTTTTGGGGCGTGCTATAAGGGTGGTAGGAGTAGCAAATCAGTTCCTGACAAATCTGATTACAGATCCGGTCCAAGTTAAGATTGGTAACTTCCAGGGATTACACAAATCTGTAGTCTGTGATTCAAGTCCCGTATCCTTACTGGGAAGAGACTTACTGTGCAAAACAAGATGTTCAATTACCTGTTCCAACGAAGGAATTGAGGTGCAGACAAACAGTGATGATGAAGGGGACGATGGTCAGTTTCCAGAGTTAGAGGCAGAGTCCGCAAATGAGGAATACCCTTTGATCACCCTATTCCCGATGCTTACAGTGACTGACTTACCACCTGAGTTGCAGGGAACAGTGACAGAGAAAGTGTGGGACCTGACAGGAGAAGAAGTGGGACTAATAAAAGGAGTAGAACCGGTTAAAGTAGAGGTAAAGCCAAATGCAGTGTTTCCCCAGGTACCGCAGTACCACATGGCACAAGACGTCCTCATTCAAGTAACGCAGATAATTGCGGACTTTGTGAAGCAAGGGGTTCTGAAAGAAGTGCTGAGTAGCCCATAAGCCCGAATTCACCAATAATGGGTCTGAAAAAGCCTTGTGGGAAAGTTTGAATTGTTCAAGACCTGAGGAAAATAAATGAGATAGTGGTAAAATGTTGCCCCATAGTGCCAAATCCAGCTGTGATTATGTTTCAAGTTCCGTATGATGCAGAGTGGTTCACTGTTGTGGACTTGTCTCAAGCATTCTTTTCGGTGCCTCTTCATGAGGATAGCAAATTTCTCTTCAGTTTCAAATTCCTGGATAAGGTTTACAGTTGGTGCAGAATTCCTCAAGGGATTTCTGAGTCACCTTCCATCTTCAATCAGATATTGAAGAAGGATTTGGAATCATTAGAGTTGCCTTTCAGTTTGACTTTAGTTCAGTACATTGATAATTTGTTGATTGGGTCCAGAACAAGAGATGACTGTAGGTATGACACAATTGTCTTACTGAACCATTTGGGAAAGAACTGACATAAAGTGTCCCCAAAAAAGCTGCAATACTGTCAGAAAGAGGTGAAATACTTAGGTCACCTGATTGAGAAAAATATCCAAAAAAAGGGTGACAGCCATACTGCAGATGAATCCCCCAACAACAAAAAGAGATGTTAGGATGTTTTTGGGAATGGTGGGCTACTGTTGTCAGTGGATTCCCAACTTCTCGATTATCTCTAAACCACTGGTGAGACTGACTGTCAAAGAAGTTCAGGATGGCCCGAGTGCCATACCCATGTCTGAGAAAGAGATGAAGGCATTCATGGAATTGAGGGAAAGTATGTGCAGGGCACCAGCTTTAGGTATGCCTGATTAAACAAAGCCTTTTGTACTGTTTTGTCATGAACGTGATGCTTGTTCTTTGTCTGTCCTGACATAGGTCCATAGAGGTGCAAATCACCCTGTAGCATACTTTTCAGCTACTTTGGACCCAGTCGCAGCAGCCTTGCCGGGTTGTTTGCGTGCAGTTGCAGCAGTTGGTCAAAGCCTCACCCAGTGTGAAGGAATAGTGATGGGACATCCTTTAACAGTAATGGTCCCCCATTCAGTTTAAATCTTGTTAACCCGAACCAAGACGCAGCACATGACAAATGCGAGATTGACAAAATACGAAACAATTATACTGGGGTCACCTAATGTATCCCTTAAAAGATGTACTGTATTGAACCCGGCAACTTTAGTTCCTATTGATAATGCAGACATTGATGATGCCGAGGAGGTAGAACATGATTGTCTTGAAGTAACAGATCTGTGCACAAACCAAGTCCTGATATTAAAGATACCCAACTGAAAGAAAATGATTACATTATTTGTGTTGATGGTTCATGCCTGAGAGACGCAGTAGGAGTACTGAGAGCTGGGTATGCCGTGTGTACAATCACGGGTATCTTAAAAGCTTCCAGGCTCGAAAGAGTGTACTCTGCTCAAGTGGCTGAATTAATTGCTCTTACTAGGGCATGCCACGCAGCTGAAACCCTAAAAGTCACTATCTATACTGACAGCAGATATGGATTTGGAATTGTACATGATTTTGGCCAGTTATGGTCACAGAGGTTATGGTCATGACCTCTTCTGGTTCTCCAGTGAAAAATGGCGAAAAGATTAAGGATTTGTTGCACGCAATTCAGTTACCTCTTGAAATTGCCATGGTGAAATGCAATGCTCATGTTAAGTCACACGATTTTGTGTCAATGGGAAATGGATATGCAGATCAAGTCGCAAGGTTTTTGGCATTGAACTGTATATCGTTTCGAGATCAGTGGGAATTGTTACCTGAAACTGAAAATGAAATGTGCACAGGGTATGCATTAAGGGTGGTTGACACATTAGATGAGCCCAAATCCTTGCAGGGACGTGCCAGCAAAGAGGAGAAACGTTCCTGGCAGAGAATGCAATGCGTACAGAGATATGATGACTTATGGGTTTCAGAGGAGGGAAAAATGGTTTTGCCAAACAGTCTTTTGTCACAGTTTGCGAGGTTTTACCATGGTCAAGCACATGTTGGGAGAGACGCAATGATAAGGTTGTTCAAAATCGATTGGTTTAATCCGAAATTCAGACAAGCTGCAGAGGTTATCTGTCACAAGTGCATCATCTGTCAGCAGATGAATGCAGGAAAAGGGACTGTGGTGAATATGAGCCACGTTGGAAGAGCAGGAGGTCCATTTAGCAGAATGTAGATGGATTTTATTAAAATGCCTCTGTGTGGAGGATTGAGGTATGTGTTGGTGATTGTGTGCATTTTTTGCCACTGGATTGAAGCTTACCCTACACGTAGGAATGACAGTCTCACAGTAGTGAAGCCACTACCACGTTTCGGGTTTCCGATCTCTTTAGAATCAGATAGGGGCAAACACTTCGACAATGAGGTGATTAAGCTCTTGTGTGCTGCATTAAACATTGAGCAGAAGTTGCATTGTCGCTATCGTCCTGAAGCATCAGGACTAGTGGAGCTGATGAATGGTACCCTGAAGACGAGAATGGCAAAAATGTGCGCAGCTACCAATTTGAAGTGGCCAGATGCATTGCCATTAGAGCTGATGTCAATGAGAAACACACCTGACAAGAAAACAGGACTGTCTCCTCATGAAATTCTCATGGGCCGAGCTATGCGATTGCCCGCAGTGCCTGCAAATGCTCTTGTGAATATCACAGAAGATATGGTGTTGGACTACTGCAAAGGTCTGGCTGACGTGGCCCGCTCTTTCTCTCACCAGGTGGAGGCTACCACATTGCCACCGATGAGTGATCCAGGTCACACCCTGAAAGCAGGTGACTGGGTTGTTGTCAAGAAACACGTGAGGAAGTCGTGTTTCGTGTCACATTGTAAGGGGCCGTACCAAGTAATACTAACAACTACTACTGCTGTGAAATGTGCAGGTCTTCCAAATTGAATACATGCCAGTCACACAAAGAAGGTGGCGTGTCCAACTGATGAGGAACTTGAAGTGTCCAAAACAACAGCTGCATAGAAGAAAGTCTCAGGGCTGGAGAGTATTCAAAGGGGAACTGAGACTGAAGGAGAGCCCGCTGAGGACAGCTTAATCACTCAAGCCGTAAACGAGATCCAGAGGAGTGACAGTGAGCCTATCTCAGCTGGGGCAACAGGGGAACCAACACAAAGAGAGGTTCTCCCAGAAGCAGACGGATACAGGTTTGAAGTTTAGCCCATAACTGACCCTGAAGTCGAAGGGAGTGAGGCAGAAGGAAGTCGAGGTGTTCTGACTCCTCCTGAGCCACTTGCAGAGCCATCAAGAGAAAACACCATAGCACAAGAGGAAGGCGCTGTTCAACGTCCTGAAAGGCCAAGCCAAAAGAAAACACTTAAAGGAGATAATTGCCCGGAGCCACAAGCTGCAGGAGAGAAAGTGATCCCTAAAGAAACAATAGAGGAAGAAGTTGATACAACCAGGAAAGAAGATCTTAGTGAAGGAGAGTTGCAGGGTGATCGCAAACTGAAAAGAAAGAGAGTTGCAAACAGGAGATACGCAGGTCCTGAATGGGCATATGCAACATCAGCTGAATGGCAACAAGAATTCTTGGCGTTCTGTTTTGATCAAGAGGTTCCAGGTCAATATTACGGCACCTGAATTAAACTTTAGAAAGAGACTGTGTTCAATTGAAATTGAAATTGAAAGCTGGAAAGCTGAGAAAAGAGACTGATAAATTACCGGATGTGACACTGTTAGCCTGAATTGACTCTGAAAAACCGATTATGACAAGCTGCTAACCTGATTTGACAAAGGGCTCCTGGAGTGAGTGAAACGCTGTAAATACTCGCAGAGAAAAGGAGAGACTTTGCCCAGAGAAAAAAAAAAGGAACTTTTATATCGTCCTCAAGTTGATTGTTGGCTTTGTATTATTCTGCTTTCTGATTCTTTACAGATCATGAGTTACACTAGAGATAATACTAATAGGGGTAGGATTCGTGCATGTTTGGTTGTTGGTGTGGCAGTTATGTGTGCGGTAGTGATAATAGCTGTGATGGTGGGAATGCCATTGGTGGATAAGAAAATGACTAACAATGCTTCAAATCCTGAGACTGCTACACTAACACCATGGGAGAAGTTTGAGCAGGATACAAAATACTTGCATGAGGGAACTCATTCAAAAGTGGAACTATCTACTAATGTCTTCAATTGCTTGCTGAGTGAGTATGTTGACACAATGATTGTGAAGAATTGCTATGTGTGCACAAAAATTTCTTCGTCAGTACAAGAAGGAGTTACTTATCATAGTCTGCCACTTACCTACGGGATAAGCTGTAGTTTGCTGTTAACAATATTCTATGATCAAGAACATGTTCAATACTTCTATTCTAACCTAGATGTAGTGTTTTCCTTTGTGCCTGTGATTGAGTTTCTAAATAAATTAGCTAAAGAACACAGCATGAAATTAGTTAGGGGTCTCTTTGAACCGACACTGACATTTGGGACAGCTTATGCACTATAATCTAACCTGCTTACTAACACCTGTAGAAAAGAGCTTCGTAGATCACACTGATGATAGACGGAAAGCATTAAAGGAAAGGCTAGAAAAGGGATTAGAAAAACACACGCTTGCAAATGATTATCCTTACACTGCAATAAAGACACAAGGCAAATTAGCTATAGATGCATTACACGTAGGAAGCCTTTGTATATATAGGGCGAAATCTGAGCATGACACTTTATTTGTGGGAACGAGTGAATGCAGGCATGTGTTTTTGTTTCAGAATAAATGGACGTTCATGTTAAATGTACAGGATCCAGTGATCCCTGGGATCTATTATATATGTGGACTTAATGCTTATTACCGTCTTCCAAAGGGATGGTATGGGACATGTTATTTGGGAATAGTTTTTCCCAAGATCTGCCAGGTTGATGACTTAAAGCAAATTCCTAAAATGTCTGAATTACAGCGTACTAGACAAAAGAGAGATACAGCGGCTGCTGTCGTTGGTGACATATTTGGAGCCATAATTCCTTCAGTAGGGGTTATCTTAAACTCCATAAAGATTTGAAAGTTGTCTACTATTGTGGATGACATGCTGACAAACTTCATAGGGGCTATACTCCTGATGGATACTGAACTTGCTGCGGAATGAGCTATGACTCTTCAAAACCGTCTTGCTTTAGACATCCTTTAAGCCAAGAGTGGCGGAGTCTGTAAGATGCTTGATGAGCGCCATTGTTGTGCATTCATTCCTGATAATAGTAGAAAGATTAGAGGTATGCTTACTAACCTAACAAGAGATAGTGCAGATTTGAAGGAGCTGAAGGAAACTGGAGTTTGGGAAAAAGTTGGGAAAGGGATTACTAAAGTAGGGAATTGGTTTAGTAGTATTTAACTGGAGTTCTTGCAAAAATAATAGAGGGTATATTGATTGTCCTGACTTGTTTATTCGAACTATGGTTATCATGCAAAATTAGTAAAAGAATTAAAAGAGATTTGGCAAAACGCAATAAAAGAAAAGAAGAAAAGGAAAAGGAGAAAATGTTCCAAGAAATTTGGGAAAAATCACACAGGAGAAGAAGTTGAAATGCGTATATTAAGAAAAATGAAAGGTTGTGAAGGGAAATGTTTTGTGTGATGACAAGTGTCATCAGAGGAGGGACTGAGAGAGCGCAGCTTATATACTTAGAAATTAATATGAAATGCTTATGAACTAATGTATAATAATGCCGCATAGAAAATGGATTAATGTACTTTGTTAAAACGTGCGCTATGAAACTGATTAATAATGATGAAATGTTATGTCAAAATATGATTTTGCACTAATATAAAAGGATATATGTTAAAGTTCTGCTACTAAATCATCAGGCCTTGGTTAGCATGAGTTGAGGCATAGCTGCCAGGTTTCATATTAAATGTGTTTTTCTAACGTGCAGTGTGCTGACTTGCTGAAGGACATGAACTCGTATTTTCCAAAGCCAGAAGATGAATGTAACTGTAGTAGATCCGTTCTCATGAAATTCGACTTGCTTGGTGAAACATTCTTGCTGAATGCAACAGTGTAGACTAGTCGCAGGTACAATGTCGCCTGAACCGGTACAGACAATGGAACCACTGACTGAAGATGCAAAGAGGACCATAAGAGTATGAAATCATACCGGACATTCTACCCGCTGGAGATGTCAATCATAAGGACCAATAAACTACGTGAGAACTGGGGTGACAATTTTAAGATGTTTTCTAAATTGGTGTTGCTAAATTGTTTTGCATGAAGCCCAACATGCAAATGCTAATTCGAGGTTAGATGAGGGGTACACTAAACAGACGCAAATAGACAAATGACTGAATCTATGCTTTGCTGAACAATGTGATAATAACACTCTGCTAAGGATAACCAATGTTGACGTCGTGCTATATTCTAATATTCGTGATTCTTGCTTTGATAAAATCTTATCAGAGATGCCATATTGTGACTATGCTAATGTGTTCCTTGATTTTGAGACTAATAAACTTACTAGTAGAATTGTAATCAATAGGGAATAAACTTCATATAATAGTACTTAACTGGTGTGGTTATTCATGACTGTAAGGTCATGGTGGTTTTTGAGTTTTATTAATGTCCTTGACTAATCTCTATTGTCTTATTATGGTAAACATTGATGACGTTATTGACATATTGATTGACATGTTGATTAGTTATCTCGTCCTAAGGTGTATTCAATCAGGGTCAAAAGATTCACTGGCCTAAAAGAAGTCCCAGAGTGAGTAAATTAGTCATAAATGGACGCGTTAGCAACCGCTACCCATATTATGACATACACATAGCAATCCATCACTATACAGCCACACACACAAGTCCGCCAGCCCAAAGGTCAGGGATAAACTGGCGGTATCCAAACCCACACCATTACGCCAACATAACTACGCCCACAACATTATGATCCACGAATCACTGCAGCGGACATTCAATGGTGGTAAACCATTGGCGGTACATATCCCCGCACTCAAGATACACACACACATTCAAAACAACACCACATTGGACAATTCAAATAACACACACCTGACACCCATACACACACTCCACCCACACCACTATAAAACACACACCCACATTACCCACAACCCTTTAGGACTACAAACAAGTGGCGCTAGAGAGATAGCAAGCCCACAGACAAGATCACAGCCACACACCACCATCATCTATACACCATCCACGCACCTTACATCACACACCCCAACACATTACCCCACAACCCTCACCCACACCACTCACACTACACCCTTGGCACCACAATGACGCCCCAGGTTCTCAGAGGAGGAGCTAAGGGTCATAGTGGAGGAAATCATCCAGATAGAGCCACAGCTATTCAGATCGCATGTGCAGCAGACATCAATTGCTAGGAAGATGGAGCTATGACGGAGAATCGTAGACAGGGTCAACGCCGTGGGACAGCACCCCAGAACAAGGAATGACATCAGGAAGGGGTGGAACGATCTACATGGGAAGCTGCATTCCACAACAGCAAGACACCAAATAGCTGTACAGAGGACTGGCGGTGGACCCCCAACTCTTTCCCTACAACTAACAACATGGGAGGAGCAAGTCTTGGCAATCATGCACCCTGAGGGCCTGGCAGGAGTAGGAGGAGGACTGTACTTTGGTAAGTCATATCTCTATTATTATCCCCCCCACCTGCATGCCATCACATATCCCCACCCTTACCCTCACTCACATTACACCACCACTTCCCACACACCCCACCATCACACCCCACCCCTCCCAATACCAAGCCCTGCATGCAACATCAATGCTTGGACACCCATCACAGACCTGCTTGGACACCCATCACTAAAGCATGCACACTAGAGGGAAACAGCAAGCCCACCAAATAACTACTCACACAAGGTAAAGCTGCCAGGGCAATAACAACCATAGAGGGCAACACACCCATGCACTAGATGTCACACGCAGAAACAATAACACTGCATTTACATCCCTATAGGTCCCCTAGCCAACGTCACTGGAGAGGAGGTGCCAGCAACATCCAGTCCCTCCCCCAGAAGAGGCCCACAGTGATGACAGCAGCTCTGGACGCCTGGATCTGGATGACCAACCACCTCTGTGCCCACCCCATCTACAGGTACAGCTGCCATCCCATACCAGCACTGCCCCCTCCCAGCAGCCTCTCAGAGTGTTTCCCGTGCCCGCTCACCCAGGAGCGTGGGCATCTCCTTCACCCCAGTCACCTCAGGCCCTGCCCCAGTTAGCCCTGTTGCCCTGAGTGAGGAGGCTATTGACCTCCTGCGATCCATCTCTGTTGGGCAGTCAACCATTGTGAATGCCATCCAGGGGCTGGCAGCCCATTTGCAACAGACAAATGCATTCCTGGAGGGCATTCACTCTATCATGGCGGCCCAACAGTGATCAATCCAGGCTCTGGCCTCCTCCCAGATGGCAGACATTTTCCCTGTTTCTAGCCTCCCCCTCCTACTTCCTCTACCCAATCCCAATCCCATTCCCCTGAACCCCAACCTATCCCAAGCACACAGGCAGACCAGCATGCACACAGGAAAACACATAGGAGTGGTTCAGGCAAACACAAGCACCACACATCATCCCACAGGCACTCTCACAAACACCATCCAGATGCAGACTTACCAACATCCAACTGCCTCCACTGTGTCCCCCTCCTCCTCATCATCCACCTCCTCCCCAGTAGTGTCTACACTCACACCTGCATGCACTGCATCCTCATCCACTACCACCATCATGCCTATCACTACACGCCCCTCACTGGAAGTCACCACCCCCACACCCATGCACACATCCCCTGTGTCCTCTCACACTGTGTCTGTGCCCCCTCCTCCCAAAGTACACAAACGCAAGCACTCAGACACCCATCAGCCATCCACCTCACAACAGCATCCAGCACATGCACCTGCACCCAGAATCAGCAGACAGACACCTCCTACAACCGCTTCCTCTTCCTCCACTCCCAAACCTTCGCCCTCTTCCCACCCCAATGTCCCTAAGAAGCTTTTCCTCTCCACTGTTGACCTGTTCCCTACCACTCCCCCCGTCCTTCACATCGGGCCAGGGTGGTCAGAACCCAGGCGAGCACCTCAGCCACTCAGTCCATGGCCACAGTAGTGTTGACAGCTACTGCAGGTGGGAGAGGATCCCGGGCACCAGGCAGCCACACTGAAAGGGTGCCTGCACCAGCTGCTACAGGGAAGGGCAAGGTAGGCACCACCAGCTGCTACATGGAAGGGCAACGAGGCACCACCAGCTGCGTCTAGGAAGGGCAAGGAGGCACCCCAGCTGCTACAGGGAAGGGCAAGGGGCAATCCCCGGTTGCTGACAGGAAGTGCAAGGGGCCTGCACCAGCAGGCAGGAAGGACTGGAGGCCTGGTGCTGGGACTCATTCGGAGCCCCCACCACCAATCATGGTGGTTCAGCCATCTGAGGCTGCAGGGGAAGGCCTGAGGCCTTCCCCCATTACTGCCAGCTCTGCCACCAGCGCCACTGCCAGCAGCAGCAGCCCCAGTGGGCAGCCGTCCAAGGCTGCAGGGGAAGGGCCCGTCCAAGTTTGCAGGGGAAGGGCTGGAGCCTCCCCCCACCACTGGCAGCACTGCCAGCAGCAGCCCCAGTGGGCAGCCGCCCGAGGCTGAAGGGGAAGGAGCTAAATGGCTACCTGACAGAGGGTATTGTTTTTTTACCTATGATGATCTGCATAAATTGATCACAGAGGAGTGCATTGTGAGTCACCGTTTTCCAGAATTACACATTGGAGGAGAACTCAAATGGGTGGGCTTCCGCAAAAAGTATGGTTGAAGCCCCGAAAAGATGAACCTATTTAGAGGTCGGAAGAAGGCAATAAAAAAGGTCCCCGAAACTTGATTAACGGAGGGGAGCTCCATGTCAATGCAGAGAAGAAATGTGATTATCAGTCAGGAATGAAGCCAAGAAATAACTCCCAGCTGAATGGGTTATGCTTTTACTTCTTCATTAGAACATTGGAATGTTGCGGGCTCCATTGCAGACAAAGGAGTGCTCTGGGCTTGTACTCGCTGGTAAACGCCCGGAGCGTCAACATTCCAATGTTCTCTTTGTTCACAGCATAAACTGTGAACAAAGCCTCACGGAGCCTGAGGGGATTTTAATCCCCTTGGGCTTCATGAGGAATTTGTTTTATTTGATAGAACATTCTGCCATCTAGTGGCCTTCATCTCGGGCCATTAACGCAGGAGCAGGCCTTTAATGGCCGGTAGAGCCCGCTACGGCAGGTTCTAAGGCTATAGTAAAAACACACAAGAGTATATCGGAACTGTAGTTAAAACTCTCCCACTGGATGGATGTCCAAGATGATAGCTGTAATAGTACTTGGGAGTTGACCAGGCAATGTACAAGGGAGGGGTTCTCCCTAGTTTCTCTTTGGGGAAGCTAATCCCAAGGATTGATGCAATGTACTTGATAATACTTAGACGTACCTCCAGAAGGCCTCGGGAAACCTGATCCCATGGACTGCACTGTTGGTCAGACACCAGTGTCACCTAGACTATGGTCATTGAAAGATTATTATTATTTATAAAGTATGTATTGGCTTAAAAGTCTAAGACAGCAAGCATCAACAATAATATGCATGGCATTGGCTTAGTAACCTAGGTGGGAGGAGTAGTTGTGTAGGAGGAAACAGCTCTGCCATTAGACTAAATCTTTGCCAATGATTTGCCATCTTTAAATGTATCATTAAAAGGGTGGGAATATAGGCTACTCATCAGAAGGGCATAAAGGGTAATAACCTTAAACCCAGGATACAAAGAATACGATGGTGGGCCAGTTGTTGCTTGCACTTATAGGTCTTGGCCTTCAAACTGAAATGGGTGTGGCCACTTCTGACCTGGAGGTTCCGGGTACATAGACCATACATAGCCCTTCAATAAAAAATACTAAGGGGCATATTTATACTCCATTTGAGCCAAATTTGCGTCATTTTTTTATGCACATCCGGCGCAAACCTAACTCCATATTTATACTTTGGCGTTAGACCCGTCTAGCGCAAAATTCATGGAGTTTGAGTCATGTTTTTACAGTGGAAACCTACCTTGCGTTAATGAGATGCAAAGTAGGTGTTCCAGGGCAAAAAATTACTTTAAGGCCTTTGCGCCCTATTTATACTCCTGTGCAAAAATTATGCATGGGGGGGCCTTAAAAAATTATTCTAAATCGGTTTAGAGTAATTTTTTAATGCCTGGGTCAGGGCAGGCGTCAAGGGACCTGTGGGCTAATTTACATGGTCTCTGACCATGGAAGCAGTCCACAGGTGCCCTTCCCTGCCCACAGGGACACCTCATGCCACCCTTGCCCACCCCTGGAGGACACCCATGGATGGGGGACCCATCTACAGAAAGTAGAGATAGTAGAGGTAAGTATCATTTTATTTACTTAGAAGTGGCATAGGGGGGGCTAACTTGGGCCCCCCTACATGCCACTGTGCCCAATGGCCATGCCCAAGGGACAGAAGTCCCCTGGGCATGACCATGGGGCATGGGGGGCATGACTCCTGTCTTAGTTAAGACAGGAGTAATTTCCATGGGGGTTGTGCGTCAAAAAATGACGCTAGTCAGTTTAGAGCCAATATTTTTTACTCTGCCCCGTTACCGTAATTTATTTTGACGCTAACCAGGCTGCAGCGCCATCTACCGTCATTCCATAAATAAGGCACCTGGCTGCGCTTTGGAATGGCGGTAGCCCGCGTTAAACTTTTTGACGCAAACTGCGCTAGCGCAGGTTTGCGCCAAAAAGTATAAATATGGGCCTAAGATTGCCACCTACAATGGATTGCACTGTGTGGCAGCCCGGACCTACTAGACTACTAGGTAAGTGTTAAGCCTCTTGGTCAAAACTGTATCCTGAAGTGGAGGTTTTAGGTTTGACCCCTGAGATGGTATAGACGAAGGTGGCAAAAGAGTATCTACAGGATGAGGTTATAGAAGAAAGCATTTGAAAGTCTGATAGGCCTGATGTATGTACCATGTATGTCAGTTCAGGGGCATGAGAATGTTCACAAGTTGGAGGTTGCCAGGGATGCCATAAATGTCTTCCAGTTAAAGCTTACACTAATCCAGGTGAGCTATACTATCTGAGGTCATGTGCAACAGACCCTCGCTTCTCCCCACAGGGCCTGCACAGGTTTCCAGGGCTGTTTCCTTTTTAGGAATGCACCTAATAGAGTGTGCTAGCTGGTCTCTCTCATGAAGAGTATAATACTTTGGGGATTGGTGTTGCAAATTTGAACCGAAACCAGAGGGGCTTGTATGGATGACATAATCTGGATGTGTCCCTACCCCTTCCTCCTACATTAAACGCAACATTTAAAAGATGATCAAGGATGAGAGGAAGAGACAAAGAGATCAAGCAACCTTCTGATGTTTAAAGCCTCAGATTGCTTATGCTGCTTAAGAGCTCAATAGTAATGGTACAAAACAAATATGTACAAGGCCTGGCTCATAAAAGTTGCTTATCGGCTTCCTTTGCTTGATCTTTGTGGCAAACGTCTAAGATTAAAAGGAAACAAAACCCAGGATCCAGAGAAAGCTGACACGCAAAAAGTCCTTCAAAAATTGTAAACAGTGGACAGGACCAGTGCTGTGCCATCTCTGCATGTGTAGGCATGCCGGCAAATGCTGCACTCTTAGAATTTGTAGAATGAATAGAGTGATCAGAGGGCACATTTTGTAATGTCCTTTAGAATAGTGATAGGTCGTTTTAGAATCTTTTTATATGACATTCAACTTATTGTTCTTTTTATGCTTTATTTTTCCTCTACAACCTCTTTCTTTGGTACCATATTAAAATGTTTCAAAGCCAGTTAAGCCACCATTATTCATGACGTCCTTTACAAATTGAAGCAAGTCTACACTAAACCGCATAGTAAGATTGGGAAAATTCCAATGGATCTGAGGGAGTAAAAGAAAAAAGGTGACAGAGGAAGAGCCAGATGTGAACTATGAATTTAAGTGTCAGTAAACCGAACAACACTCAGAGCTTCATTTACAATGCCTTTGTGCCACCGTTGCATCATTTGTTTGACACAATGGGGGCACAAACAGTGCTCTACACTGCTTCACATTTACAAACTGATGCATTGGGCCCAATGCATCAGTTTGTAAAGCCCTAAGTCACATTAAACCTGTGCAAGTTATGATGTATAAAAGGTAGGCATTCCCAGGGGAATTCCCACGGGAAAAGCCACGCAGAACTAATGCAGTGAAGTCTACAACATTTCACTGCATCATTCTGTGACTTCACTGCGTCAAAATGTTACCTCCTGCTCAGAGCAGGCGAAAAACGGTCAGGGCTTTTCTCTATGAGGGCCTCCTGGCATTGCCATAGTAGCATAATTTCTTTTAAGCTAGTCCAGCAAGGCATGAGTTACGCACCACAGATACGTCAGAATTTCTGATGCCTCTGTGAAAAAGTGTGCCATGGAGCTCTGTATTGCAAATACAGCACATCCATTGTCGTAGTTAAGAGGATAATTCCACAATGGCAGGCACCTTCCTTGATGGTTCTTAATTGTGGTTGAGAGGCATGAATAAAGATGATAAGCAAGATATCAAAATCACCTTGGATCTGTGTTAAGAAAGAGCCCAGCATTTGGCTTCCTCATTGCCACTTCCTGGAGAAAGCCTGATGAAAAAAGACAAAAATCAGGGACAAAAATAATAGCAATACGCAACAAAGTGACACAAAATCAAGCAATTCTGTTGCAATACATCATTCTCAAGCTCAGATATGCTTAAGAGTGCTCAAGATCCTTCTGCTGGACCATTTTCATACGTTGCAGGAATCAAAGTTTAACAAGGTCAACGGATCGTTAAACCCTGCTTACGATGTGGTAGAACCAAACAACACATTTTCAAATCAAGCCAATTAAATTAAATAGTATGACCAGTGTGGCCAAACAAGGAAAACTCCAGTAGGGAATAAAGTTAAGTGGCTTATTACAAACTTACACTCAAAGTCATGTAGGCAATTCACAAGACAAAGTTATAAAGACACAAAATCACCAAAGGCTCTCCAAGGTGACAAAATAAGTTCAGGTGGACTAACATTAAGAGAACTAGACATTCAACAAAGACAATACAGAACATCAGTAAGATATCATGATGCCGGAAAACAAGCATTGCTCAGTTTTAATAAACATTAAGGCAGGTCAAATCATTAAGTTAAATTTAGAGTGGCAAAGAGAAAACCCTACAGTTTAGCCAATCAAGGGATAACGTGTGTTGGACAGAACACATGTGGGCAAAAGACAAAAAGAGCAAAAGGGACAAAATAATTTAGAAAAAGGTAATCTCATGTGTTAGACATGGCCCTTTTTCCAGGTTCATCCCCACACATTTTGCCCTCTTCCTCCTTTGTTTTCTGACCTTTTTTATTGACTTTAGGACTCTGGGCACTTTACCACTGCTGACAAGTGTTAAGTGCAAGAGCTCTCTGTCTAAAATGGTATTAGTAAATGGTTTACCCATGATTGGCATATTTGGTTTACCAGTAAATCCCTAGTTAAGTGTATTAGATGGGCCCAGGGCCAGAAAATCAAATGCAGTGGGCCTGCAGCACTGATTGTGCCACCCACACGAGTAGCCTTGTAAACATGTATCAGACCTGCCACTGCAGTGCCTGTGTGGGCAGTTTTAACTGCCAGTCCGACCTGGCAAGTGCACCCACTTGCCAGGCCCAAACCTTTAATTTTACTACATGTAAGTCTCCCCTAAGTTAGTCCCAAGGCAGCCTCCTGGGCAGGGTGCAGAGTATTTAAAAGATAGGACATGTACTGATGTGTTTTACGCGTCCTGATAGTGAAATACTTCTAAATTCAGTTTTTACTATTGCTAGCCTATCTCTCCTATAGGTTAACATGGGGATTGCCTTGAAATATCCTTTACATGTAATTTTTCATTGGGAGCAGATAGAGATGTGGAGTATGGGGTATCTAAACCCACAATTTAAAAATTCGTATTTTGGTGAAGTTGGTGTCGGATTGTAAGTTTGAAAATGCCACTTTTAGGAAGTGGACGTTTTCTTGCTTAACCATTCTGTGCCTCGGTCTGGCCTGGAAAGACACATCTGGGTCAGGATGACAGTTGGGCTGCTTGTAAATTCACTCTTGACAGTCACACAAAAGGCACTGAGGTGTGCCCTGCATATCCTGATGGGTCTTCCTAGGCTAATGTTGTGGGAAGAGCTTATACCTTTACTTGAATAGGGCAGTCCTCACACAAAGCAGTCTCCAACCCCCCTGGAGTGTGTCTGGGACCAGGACAGGGGCAGACAGTGCCTTCTGCACTACAAAGACTTTCCTTTGAAGTTTTCCTACTTCAAAGGCAGAAACGAGTATAAGTATTGGACTGCTGAACCCACAATTCCAGAACACTTCTGGACTGAGGACATTATGCCAGGGAGAACAGCTAGATGCTGGAGGAGGACCTGCTACTCTGTCTGTTGCTTTGCTGTGCTGGTTTGCTGCTGATACTTCTGCCCAAAGGACTAGACTTTGCTTTTTACATCCTGCATTCCAACGATCTCCAAGGGCTTGAATTGAGCTTGCCTCCTGTTGTGAAGTCTCAGGGACATCAAAGACTACATCTGCCAGTGCCTGGGCTCTTCTGCTGAGAGTTCTGACTTGCCAAGGGGTGCCAAATGCAGTCCCTGGGGCCTTGGAAGAGGAAGCGGGTGACCTAAAAACAATTCATGCACTGCAGCCATTGTGGCAGAAGAATCGATGCAGCGCCTGCATGCGGGTGAAAAATGAATGCAGCGGCGATGAAATTGACACATTGCCTGTTTCAGCGTGGATCCAATGCTGTTGCATATCTGGATTTTCCATGCAACGTCCCTGGGCATTACATCTTTAACACCACTGCAAGGAACCAAGGCTGTGTGTCTGGAAATCAATGCATTATTTTCCTGTGGGGGAAGAATTGATGCATTGCACACCCGACGGGGAAAGAATTGATGCACTGCCTCACTTGTGAGTAAGGAATCAACTCATCACTTGTTTTTCTGACCCATCACCTCCCCTGCGGCTTTATTTTTGACGGATACCAGGTACTTTGTGGTAAAACAGCGCATCCATTGATTGCTATGGATTAAGACTCTTTTAAAAAAAGTATCATGTTCTTGTGTATGTTGGATTTTTGTCATTTGGGTCTTGTTTTACTCAGATAAATATTGGCTATTTTTCTAAACTGGTGTTGAGTACTTTTGTGGTGTTTTCACTGTGTTACTATGTGTGTGTGGGTACAAATACTTTACACATTGCCTCTGAGATAAGCCTGACTGCTTAAGCCAAGCTACCAAGGGGGTGAGCAGGGGTTATCTTAGCTGTGTTGCTCCCTTACTCTGACTAGAGTGAGAGTCCCTACTTGAACAGGGTGTAAATTGAGTGCCAACTAGAGACCCCATTTCTAACATCAGGCAACGGGTTACTAACCAAGATGGCCAAAAAGTAGGTAAAAAGGAAATGCGTCATCATATCAGAAGAGTCTTCTTCTTTGGGCTATAGAGAAACCTCTATCTCTTAACAAGGCATTTCAAAAGACAAGGACAGAGAGGAAGATACCTCTTCAAGAGATTCAGCATGCGGAGAATAGGGCCAAAGAGTTCTTCCCTGAGCTTCAGGAATTCATCATCTGATGGGATATGATGTAAATCCAGTTGGGAATAGATATTTTAAAATTCATAAGGCAAGCCTACTCATCAATGCAACCTTTCATTTGACATTGAAGGGGCAACATCCAATAGAAATTGATCATAGGAATCCACCTTGAAGTATCCACGTGTTTTCCCAGGTTTGTCATACTTCCATGCAAGATTGAAACAAATGTTTAAAGTGTCATTCCACTGTCAAGGATGCTCTCTATTCAAGGTGAGTTTCTCACAAATCTCTATATGTAAAACAATAGACATCTATTACCAAACTTGTATTCTCATGGGAACAAAGTCTGAAAGAAAGGAACGCATTAACAAGATGACAACATTTTTTGCACATTTACGTGTACAGGGCCTACCAGGCCTCAATAGGCTAATGCAAATGAATTAAACAGCACATTATATATTGAAGTAAAACACATCTTAATACACAAACTATACCTTTTGCGTTGATAAATCTTCATTAGGGTAACTTCAAACAAAATGACTTTGTTAATACATTTAAGTCAGAGTGACACAGAACTGCATTTCTCTATTTTTGCATATATATTTTAAATATTTATTGTAAAAAGTTCAATATTGTTTCACTACAGACTATTAGTTTAGACTCCAAACTATTACACCATGACATTTTACTTCTTCATACATAATTTAATCTCAATACAACCTAGGTTTCAATAAGTAGTCTAAAACAAATGCACATCTAATTTACCTTTTCAGTGAATTGTTCTACATTCAAACTATTTGATTAACATAATGCATAGTCTGTCACGTATAGACGATCTCTGTGACATGTGGGATGGTACTAAAGTTTCTGCTACCTCAGTCCCCCCTCAAGCCATAACAAAATACTCCGACTCTCATTTTCAATGAGACAGCAAAAAATTTCAGAGGTTAATTCAGGTAAAGTCTTCTGAACTCCTCTAACTGCTTGATTTTATTGCAGTAGATGCTCCTTCTAGTCTCCATCTCAGTCTCCTCTCTTCCCTGTTTATTCTTGGCTGTTCTCTCCTTCAGCGACTTGTGCAATTTGTGAAGACCCGCTGCAACTAGGGCACACAAAACCACAATCAATATGGGTCTCAAAATGGTTCCAACAATTCTTTTCCCTAGATTTCTAAACCACCTTCCAATTGCTGAAGAACCACTGCCTATTGCTTCCCCAGCACCTGTTGCTGTTGACTCTTTCAGTTCATGTTTCAAATCAGTCATGCATTGTATTTTTCTTATCTCCTTACTATTATCAGAAATGTAAGTGCAACACTGTTGGGATTGCAACATTTTGCAAACGCTGCCTTCCTTTGTGAGAAAAATGTCTAACGTAAGGCAATTTTGTAATCCCATTGATGTTATGTCAAACATTTCTGTGTCCATTAATAATATGGCACCTGCAGTGTCTGTAGATAGCTTATCTACTATGGTTTACAACGTCCTAGTCTTGAGATCATTCAAAATGACACCTACTGATGGAATTATGGCACCAACAATTTGGCCTACAATCTCTGAAGAACTAGCACCTCTCGACTCTGGTGTTTGATTTCTCATCCCGGAGTGGATCAATCAAATGGCCCAAATGATAAATCTTTGGAAAAACTTCTTCTAGGTAACATGCACTTTACCAGCCTTTCGGCAATTTGTAATACGCATTATTTCCACATAGAAAATAAGCACCTGGTATTGCAGGGCCTTGTCCATTCAACAAAAAGGTAGAAACACTCTTAAACAGAAACTCATGTTTACATTCACTAGTTGCTACAAAATGGGGATCAGTTTTTTTTCTGGGTCTATATACACATAACTTCCCTACATGTTACAAATCTAAAGCAAGAGATTCTTGGGGGAATATTTACAAGAAAGTGGTGCTTCATAAATGATGCGCCACTTTTCTTGCTCCCCATTGCCCCCCTAATGACACCATGTGTGTGCAGTATTTACAATATGGCGCACCATGGCGCACGTTAGACCAATACCATAAAAAAAATTCACACGTTGGTGGATTTGTTTAAAAAAGTATGGTGCTAGTCCACCCAAGTCAAGGGAGGCCCACCACTGAATACAATGGAAGCATCACTTTAACACCTGCTTAAGACAGGTGTTAAAAATGAAGTTAAAAATGGCACAGTGAAATGTTGTAGATTTCACTGTGCCTTTTTCTGGGCCTCCTAATGGGGAAATTCTCCCATGGATACATTATGCCTGGCGCAGGCATAGTGTAGCACAAGGGTCTACAAAGTGGCGCAATGCTTTAATTGCACCACTTTTTAAATGTAACATGACGAAAATGCCTCTTTATGCCACATAAGTTAAAAAACATTATGCTAATGTGGTGCAAGGAGGTGCAAGGGGCTTTTAAATGTGCTCCTTGTCTCCAGCTACTGAGTGTGTTTCATCCTTTTCCCAATTTTGTAAAGCTATTCCCTTTTCTATGTTAGTCTTCATAGCTCTTCTCCTTTACTCAACTTGTCCAATAATCCTCTCTACTGGGGTAAAAGTACAGGTCAAATTATTTTATGGGGATAAACTGTACTAAGTGTCAATTTGGGCTCTAGAAACCTCCCACTGTGTCAATGTTTTTTTGTCTTTACATTGTTGCTCAAATGTTTTCATGATTGGGACAATTAAAAATACTAGGTCATAGTTTGAGTACAATTATTGATAATACTCCTGCTGGTACAATAGTGTTGATAACAGGTTATAGGAAATTCTATAGGTTAGTGGTAAACTATGGTATGTGAGTCCCTCACTCACTGATGAAGACAACTGTGTGCATACATAGCAGTTTCTAGCTTCCATGGTATCTACATACTTAAGCAACAGCTTATAATACACATTTGTGGATAAATCACCTCTAGAACCATCAGTGTGTAAGTATTTCTCTTCATTGTACAGAGGATTTAGGTCTGCTTTGGGATTTGCTGATTTTGAGCACTTGTAGATGTAACCTTTTTTGAATCACTTGCTTTAGGCAGACTCAACCCCATACCCAATAATATAATTATCATTCCTATCACTATCACTAAACCTACACATATATATATATATATTTGCATATGCTGCCTCAATTTCTATTTAACTTCCTGAGTTCTCTAATTTCAGAACAAAAGTTTGAATTCAAAATTCAAAAATCAAATGCAAAGTGGATTTAATGTATCACTATTTGTTTAGTCCTTTTTATTGGTGAGCAAAGCAGGAATCAAAAGTAGCCTATTTAACAGTGCAAATTAGTCACAAAAAAGTCCTTGATCTTCTAAAATGTTCACTAAGAATTTTCTTTACCTGCTAATTTTCAAAAGCTTCTCCTAAAAGTTCAAATGTCTCTACTAAAGGCACAGTTCCTGATTACTAATAATCACTTCCAAAACATAATGGCCCTCATTTTGAGATTGGCGGCAAAAACCGCCTACTGCAGCGGCGATGGCTACCAAAGGATCATTGCTGCGGCTGCCACGCCAGGAGACTGCTGCCAGCCATATTATGACCCATAATACGGCCTGGCGGTGGTCTGCGGGTGGGCGCTGCTGTTGGCAGCAGCGCCCCGCCCCATCTCCTGCCGGGGGACCGCCTGAACATAGGTAAGTCAGGTCTCCGACAGGGGAGAGGGGTGGTGGGTGTTGTGTGTGTGTGAGTCTCTTATTTCTTTACTATTTTTAGGAATGTATGAACAACAATGACTAGAGTTAATCATTTTACAGACTCCACTGTCCTTCGCTAGAAGGATGTCTTCACTCAAGACGATTTTGAAGAGTCATAGCTCTATCCGCAGCCTATTCAGTATCTTTCAGGAGTATTGCCCCTGTAAAATTTTGTCAGCATGTTATCCACAATAGTAGACAACTTTTGAATCTTGATCGAATTTAGGATGACTCCCACTGAAGGAATCACCGCACCAAATATATCTCCCACTACCACAGAAGAGGATTCCTTCCTCTGTCTCTTATGATGTAATTCAGTCAATTTCCCGAACTTTTTCAAATCCTCTGTCTGGTAAATCTTTGGGAATACTATCCCCAAATAACATATCCCATACCATCCTCTTGGAGGACGGTAATAAGCATTAAGTCCACAAATATAGTAGATCCCCGAATCACAGGGTCCTGGCCATTCAACATAAATGTCAATTTACTCTGAAACAAAAACACATGCCTACATTCACTCGTACCCACAAATAAAGTCTCAGTGCGTGACTTTGGCCTATATATACACAAAGCTTCCCTATGTGTAATGCATCTAAAGCTATTTTCCCTTGCTTTTAAATTGCAGTGTAAGCATAATCATTCTTGTAAGTCCTTTTCTCTAAGCCTTTCCCTAACTTCTCCTTTAATGCTTTTCTCCTATTGTCAGTATGACCTAAGAAGCTCATCTCTAAAGGTGTAAGCAAGCATGTTAAGTTATTCTTGTGCAAGTAAGCCGTTCCAAGTGTTAGTGTAGGTTCAAAGGATCCTTTAACCAATACTATGTCATGATCTTTGGCTACTCTGCTCAGATACCTAATGATAGGAACAAACAAAAACACTACATCGTGATTGGAGTACAAATACTGAATATACTCCTTTTCATAAAACCTTGTTAGTAGCAGACTACAACTTATCCCGTAAGTTAATGCAAGACTATGGTAAGTTACTCCTTCCTTGACTGATGAAGGAATTGCGTACACACAAGACAATTTTTTTGCATCCATCGTCTCAACATATTCACTCAACAAGTGATAGAAAACATTAGAAGAAAGTTCTTCTTGAGCATTAGTATAATTATTCAAATATTTCTCATCTAACTTAAACTTCTCCAAAGCCGTTAGTGTAGTAGTCTCAGAGCAGAAGTATGGTTAGCTCCTTTCACATCAAGAACAGACATACTCCCAATCAATACTACAAACAAAATCCCACACATAGTTGCCAAACCAATGCTCATATATTTACAGCACTTAACATCTTTAACCTGTTTATTAAACTCGACCATGATCTTTAAAGAATCAGAAAACAGAAGTAACTTAGAAAAGTGAAGCAAAAATCAAAAATAAACAATTTTCTTTCATCAGTTCAGTTTCACATCCAGGAACCCTGCTCCTTGTCAAAATCGATTAGCAGCTTGTCACATCCGTTTTTCACTATCAAATCAGGTTATCAATGTATTTTCTGGTTTCTTTTCAACAGTCTCTTTTTGCATAATTATTTCAAATTATTTTCAACAGCTCAGCTCTTTGATCACCTTCAGGTCACATCAAAATATTGACTCAGAACTTCCCCACCAAAACAAAAAGACATAAACTGATGTTGCCATTCGTTTGTAGTTGCATATGCCCACTCAGGACCTGCATAGCTTTGACTTGCTATTCTCTTTCTCTTCAACTTTCGATCACCACTCAACTCTCCTTCACTCAATTCTTCTTTTCTTGTGGCATCTACTTCTTCCTCTTTTGTTTGATCTATAAGCACTTCCTTCCGTTTCTCTACTTGCGATTCAGGCCAATTATCTCCTTTTTCTCGAACCTTCTGTCAATATTTTCTTCAGGATTGGACTCGTCTCCTTTCCCTTCTCTATGGTGTTTTCGTTTGATGGACCTGCAACAGGCTCAGGAGGAGTCGGATCACTTTGACTTCGATCCAGCTCAACTCCCTCCTCTTCTGGGTCTAACTCTTGCTCTGTTCGTTTGTCAGAATCGTCTACTTCTGGGAGAACCACTGCTGTGCTAGGCTCTCCTGCTGCACCCATCAAGATAGATTTTTCAGCACCCTCCTGTAACTCTCCACTCCCATCTCTTACAGGGGTGATAGAACCTTCTTTCACAAGCTCTTGTTCAACATCAGGTTCTCTTTGTTCTTTTTCTGATTCAGGTGATGCAACCTGCTTCGTAGTTGTCGGTGCTCTCAACAATGCTTCTTCATGATCCAGTGGACATGACACTTTCTTCGTGTGACTTGCGTGTATCCAGTTCGGAATTCCGACACACTTCACATCTGTCGTAGTTGTCAAAATCACCTGATACGGTCCTCTCCAACATGGCTCCAAACAAGTCTTGCGAACATGTTTTCAGACAACAACCTAGTCACCGGCTTTCAGGTTGTTTCCTGGATCGTGAATTGGCAGCAGTTTGGTGGCCTCCACCAACTGAGAGAAAGACTAAACCACATCAGCCAGACCCTTGCAGTAGTCAACACCATATCATCTGTAATATTGACAAGTGCATTGGCTGGAACTGCTGGCAACCTCGTTGCTCTGCCCATAAGAATCTCTTGGGGCGACAGTCATGCCTTCCTGTCAGGCATATTTCTCATTGACATCAACACCAAGGGTAATGCATCTGGCCATTTCAAATTCGTGGCTGCACACATTTTGGCAAGTCTTGATTTCAAAGTATCATTCATCTGCTCCATTAGTCCTGATGCTTCAGGGCGGTAACTACAATGCAACTTCTGCTCAATTTTCAATGCTGCACACAAAAGTTTAATCACTTCGTTATTGAAGTGCATTCCCCTATCTGATTCTAAAGAGATCGGAAATCCGAAACGTGGTATCAATTCTCTAAGCAACATCTTCGCTACTGTGAGGCTATCATTCATCCTTGAAGAGTATGCTTCAATCCAGTGACTAAAAATGCACCCAATCACCAATACGTATTTCAAACCTCCACAAGCAGGCATCTCAATGAAATCCAATTGCATTCTGCTGAATTGACCTCCTGGTCTTCCAATGTGGCTCAAGTTCACCACAGTCCCTTTTCCCGCATTTAATTGCTGACAAATAACACAGCCATGGCATACTGCTTCTGCTGCCTGTCTAAACTTGGGGTTAAACCAGTAAATTCTGAACAGACGAACCATGGCATCCCTCCCAATGTGTGTCTGACCATGATAGTACCTTGCCATTTGTGACAGCAAACTATTTGGCAAAACCATTTGACCCTCTTCGGATACCCATAGCTCATCCTGCCTCTGAACACATTTCATTTTTAGCCAGGAACGTTTTTCGTCCTTGTCAACATTACTTTGCGAAGCTTTCAATTCTTCTAATGTGTCGATCACCTTTAATGCAAAACTTGTACATGTAATATCTTCTTCAGATATCAATTCCCACTTGTCCTTTAACAATATACAGTTCAATATGCAAAACCTTACGACTTGATCCACATATCCATTCCCCAATGACACATAATCCTGTGATTTTAGATGTGCACTGCATTTCACCACGGCAATTTCTTCAGGCAATTGTATTGCATTCAGCAACTCTTTTATTCTTTTACCATTTCTCACTAGTGAACCAGTAGAGGTCAGGAAACCTCTGTGTAACCACAATTGACCAAAATTATGAACTATTCCAAATCCGTATTGGTTATCTGTATAGATAGTGACTCTCAGTCTAGCAGATACATGGCATGCCCTAGTAAGTGCTACCAATTCTGCTACTTGTGCAGTATATACCCCTCGAAGCCAGGAAGCTTCTAAAGTACCTGTAATTGTGCACACAGCATATCCTGCTCTCAATGTCCCTGCACCATCTCTGAGACAAGAACCATAACAAAGGCAATTTGGTCATTCTCTTCTAACCTGACCTAATGTCAGGTCTCGGTGTTTTACACAACTCAGTCACCCCAAAACAATCATGCTCAATGTCTTTCTCTTTTTCAATTTCAGCAGTATTACTTGGAAGTAAAGTTGCCGGGTTCAGCACTGTACATCTTTTCAATGTTACATTAGGAGCACCTAAGATGCTCGTCTCATATCTTGTCAGTCTGGTACCAGTCAAGTATTGAGTTTTTGTCCTTGTCAGTAAAATCTCAACTGAGTAAGGGACCACTACAGTCAGGGGATAGCCCATCACTACTCCTTCGCACTGTGAAAGATTTTGACCAACTGCGGCCACTGCATACAAACAACCTGGTAAGTCTGCTGCGACTGGGTCCAAGGTAGCTGAAAAATATGCTACTGGGTGATAAGCACCTCCCTGGACCTGAGTCAAGACAGACAATGAACATGCATCACGCTCATGACAAAACAATGTGAAAGGTTTTGTTTAATCAGACATACCCAACGCTGAAACTCTGCACAAACTCTCTCTCAACTCAGTGAATGCTTTCATCTATTCCTGGTCTAATGTTATGGGATCGGTGACATCCTTATGTGTCAATTTCTGCAATGGCTTTGAAATCTCAGCAAAATTCGGAATCCACTGACGACAATAACCTACCATTCCCAGAAACATCCTGACATCTTTCTGTGAAGTCGGAGGTCTTCTCTGCAATATCATTGTGATCCTTTCCCTAGAAATTCTCCTCAACCCTTTATCAATTTGAAGACCCAAATATTTCACTACCTTCTGACAGTACTGCAACTTCAATGGTGGCACTTTATGACCAGATTTTCCCAAATGATTCAATAGGGCAATCGAGTCATACTTACATTCGTCCCTCATTTTGGATGCAATCAAAAAATCATCAATGTACTGTACCAGAGTCGATTGAAACTCTAATCCCAATGACTCCCAAAAAAATTTCAGGATCTGATTAAACAAGGATGGTGACTCTGTGTACCCTTGAGGAAGTCTGCACCCGTTGTAGACTCTGTCTAGGAATTTGAAACTAAAGAGAAATTGACTATCCTCATGAAGAAGCACAGAAAAGAAAGCTTGTGACAAGTCAACCAGTGTGAACCATTCTGCATCACATGGAATCTGAAACATTATTACTGCTGGATTGGGCACTACAGGACAACACTTGACCACCATGTCATTTACCTTTCTCAAATCCTGAACAATTCGCACCTTTCCACACAGCTTCTTCAAACCCGTTATCTGTGAATTACATGGGCTGATCAGCACTTCTTTCAAGACTCCGTGCTTCACAAAATCTCCAATTCTCGGTGCCACTTTCATCAAGACATCTTGTGGCATATTATACTGTGGAAGCTGTGGAAACACTGCATTTGGCTTTAAAGTAACCTTAATCGGTTCCACTCCTTTGATCAAACCCACTTCTTTACCTGTCAGATCCCACATGTTTTCCTGTACTGTTCCCTTCTAATCAGAATGAAGCTCTTTCACTGTAAACATTGGGAAAAACTCAATCAATAGGTACTCTTCATTTGCAGTTTCACTCTCAGTTTCTGGAGCTGGGTCTTCTTCATCATTACCATTTGTCTGTATCTCGATTCCCTTCCCACTAGGGATACTGGACTCAAATCACAGACTACAAACGTATTCAGTCCCTGGAAGTTGCCAATCACGACTTGTACTGGATCTGTGATTCGATTTGTCAAATGCTTATTCGCTACCCCCACAACCTGAACCGTTCTCCCTGAAAGAGGTTACATCAGAACTTCTGCACTTCTCACTGTAGAGCGAGTAGCTCCTTTGTCCACCAAAAATGAGACCTTGTGACCCACCACCTTTCTGTCACATAGGGTCCTCTCTGATCTACTTCTAAGGAAGCTGCAAGCACACATGGTTCCTCATCTGAACTATCTCTCATCCATTCACCACTTATTTCATTCTCACTGTGTAACAGGAATTGGTGTACTGTGTTACTACTTCTGTCTTGTCTTTGACCCGTGACCTGTTGAGTAAGTATCATCTGTTGCTGCTCCACCGGGGCTTGAGGTATCTGCATTTGCTGTCTAGGTACCATGGGAACCTGCTGCTGCACTTGTTGCAACTGTGTCAACTGAGCATGAGACATTTGCACCTGCTGCATGGAATGAAGACCTTGCATCTGATTCATGTATTTCTGAACATTTGGATTAGGACCTCTCATTCTAGGCATTCTTACATTTTGAAATGTATTGACATCACCATTTTACTGAACAACACCTTCCTGCACCATCATTGGACACTCCCGTTTCCAATGTCCCATGGCTCCGCAAATGTGACACAGTAACATCTTCTTCATCCCTTGCACATCATTCTGAACCACTATAGTACTCAAATACGGTCCATGATTTAAATTAACTCCACGACCCCTACCTCTCATCTGAGGCTTCAACATGACAGTTCTCTGCTGCTGTGGCATCTGTTGCACAAAAGTTCCCTGCACTCATGTTTGAGCTGCCTTAATCTGCATCACCATAGCCTTCTCTTTCATCTTTTTCTGCTTCAACTCAATCTTGTCACTACAATATTTTGCATATTGCAACACCTCATCAATTGTCTTTGCTTGCCAACAAATCAAATGACTCTTGATCATCTGACCTATTTCAGGTCTCAGTCCTTCTACGAACCTGTACACAAAATGCAACATGTCTTTTGGCTCGATTGCTTCCTTGCAACTGTATTCCTTGAACGCCTATAACAATCTCTCATAGTACACATGTATCGACTCCTTTACCTCCTACACTTTCCTGTCACTCCTCAGCCAATCAATATTTTTAGGTGAAATTCTCATCTTCAGGAACTCACTCACCTTTTAATAATGCTTCATTGCTTCAGGAGATGGTGCACCTGTTCTCATGTCCCTTTTTGGTTCACTTGTCATCCAATCTACTGTTCTTTTACACTCAACCCACAAATCGGCTGGAAGCACTATTTCCAGTAAGGTATTCAGGTCTTCCCATAGGCATTTTGAAACCTGGAAAGCATCACAAACCTGTCTGTCTGCTGATACCACTCAACTGGTTTCTCCCTCAGTTTTGGATAATCATTTGTGAATGTCAAAATATCACTCCTGTGCCACGGAACATGAACAAACTGCCCTCCTGGAATTTCTCTCATTGGTAAAATCTTTACAGGATCCTCATCTTTTTGTACACTTTCGAACCCTTCTTGAGACTCTTGTTTCCATTTGTCTTTCTTCTTGCCCATCTGCCTTCCCATTTTTCTAATGCTCTCCAAATTTGAGCACTCTGCAATAGTTCTTTAAGGTGCGCTTTCATTCCGGCTGACCTCATGTCAGCCTGTAGCTCCTTTTCAAATGTTTTGTTTTCCCTATTTCTATATCCTGTTTTTCTGCCAAATCTGCCAATTTCTGATGTATCTTACCCACCTCTCTTGTGATTCTCGGACACAAATTCCTCAACTCTTCTTACCTATTAGATTCTAACCTATTCACCCCTATTGTTCCTTCGTCTAGTTCAATTATTTCCGTACTCAACCTAACACCATCAATCTGTTCATCACTCTTGGACAAATTCTGTGAGGTGTTCACATTGTCCAACCACTCGTTCAACTGCTGTGGTGTCAATCCCTGCAACGTAATGTTACTTACATTTGGTGATGGCACCTGTTGTACCACTTAGATTCTAACCTATTCACCCCTCTTGTTCCTTCGTCTAGTTCAATGATTTCCGTACTCAACCTAGCACCATCAATCTGTTCATCACTCTTGGACAAATTCTGTGAGGTGTTCACATTGTCCAACCACTCGTTCAACTGCTGTGGGGTCAATCCCTGCAACGTAATGTTACTTACATTTGGTGATGGCACCTGTTGTACCACTGCATTTGGAGGTTGCAGTGCCAGGAGCTTTAAGCTCTGACTTTTGCTCGGGCCATTTACAGCGTCAGGAAGTGCAACAAGTGGACTGAGAGCCAATAATAACCTCAATCCATCATAGGTCTGACCCATGGAAGAGACTACTTGAACATGCTTTCTCATTCCCCTCCTTACAAGCCTCTGGGACATCTCACCCTGTTCTCCTGTGATTGATTTCTTCTGTGCAAATGATGGTACTGCTGGACCAACAGTAATTGGCAGGGATATTGCATCTGGGGCTGCTCTAGAACCTGCATTCTGTGGAAGAGTTACTCCCATACTCTAATTCATTACCAGAGTCAAATATGACTGTGTCCCTGTCTTTGATGTAAACCTTGGCTGTGCCTGGGCACCAATATCGGAGTTGGCTCAGTCTGAACTAGCAAGGGTCTTGGAACCACTTTCTCCATAGGCACCACTGAGTTTGAGGCTGTCTTAAGAATCTGCACTTCAGGATAAATTCTCTGTATCTGTGGTGGATGCCTCTGTGCCTGAATTACCAAAGCAGTTAACACGATAGGATCACCCTGCACCTCTCCCTGTGTCTGACTAGTATTAACCTGTACTGGACTCACTGTCCCCACTGCCTCAAATTATTGCGAGCACTGACCAAAAACCAGTAACCAAAAACAAATCTGCTGGTTTACTACAGGAAGGTAACACAATGGCTTCAGAGACCTTATGGATTTTCACTGATGGCCCTTTCGCTCATGCAGCTACAGTATTCCTCTTTCTCTGTCTCCCAGATTCGCAAGTAAAATTAGACCCACAAATGTTACTCTCAACTGATCAATGGGTCTGTCCTGGTGCACATAGGACTCACCAAATCTCAGTCTAAATTTTTCTCTCGCCCACTTCAACTCACACACTGATATTTTGACCACGCCTGATCAACCTACTAAACCAGACAGATTACAACATATAAACAAGTGTCTGCTACACTTGTCAATATACTCCGGAGTGTTAGACCACGCAGGGTCCGTACATCAACAACCACGTGGACAATTTTTGAGCACAAAGCGCCACACCCATGTGAAGTTCGACGACTTCCCTACTCTCATACTCCAGAATACGCACACTCCTACTAAAACTTAATTTGGAGTACACAGACTCCCTAACTTCCCTCTGATATTTCACAGTTCGCCTGCGATTTGCATAAGCTGTGCAAGCGCAACCTATCTCTCTCACACTATCACTAGAACGCCGAGAACATACCCAACACTACTAGCAGGATCTGGGACACCATTCTTGCTACAATTGCCATTTTGAAAAAACAAATCTAACTCTCAATAATGATGAATAACTGACCAGTCTTAAACTACCATCATAACCATCGGTCACCACATAATTAATTCTCCAAGGAAACTAACCATCAAGCTTCTATTAAAAACTGTTAGCGCATCGGTCCTTAATAAGTAAACTTACAAGGTGACGCGTATAGGTCAATGAACCTTTTGATTTGAATGGAGTATCCTAGCTATAATGTGACCAATGTTCTCAGTAACCAATGCACAAAAATCCAAAAACCATTAACAAAACATTAATCATTAATCAATAAAAAATATACATCACACCATGACTTTTCAGCCATGAATAACCACACCTTGGCATACTTTTTAGTAATTTTATTTCCCTATTAGTTACAATTCTAATTCATGAGATTAATTCAAACGCAATTCAATTCAAATAAACCCCAGTAGTAATTAGTTTGAAGACGCCATAAACCTAGTCTAATCAATGCATGTATCAGGGTACACTCTAAAGCATTACCATAAGTTAATAAAAGAATCAAAGGCAGTAATTCAGCTCTAGTCATTACATTCAGCAAAACAGTCTGTCAACCATATTTCTTCGTAGTCTGTCAATTGTCAGATAAGGGGTTCTCATCTAACCCAGATTAGCATCAGCATGTGGGACTTCATGCAAAACAATTTAGGAAACAAGAATTTAGAAAAACATCTAGCTAAGAATACTATTTAGACAGCGCAGCTGGTACCTAGAACGGAAAGGCGCAAAAAATGTATTCAATCACATTGTCCTATCTACCTATCCTCGGTATGGATCAGCAACAGAGTCAGTCTTCGTCCTCAGGTCATCAGTCAATCAGCATCACATCAGGCTCTCCTGTCAGAGAGTATGAGCCCAATGACAGAATCTCGAATCACCTTTACAATCTTGCAGTCTCGCTCCCCTAACATCTAACTTCTCTTCCCTCTGTCACCTTGTTATATCAAAGTCACCCAGACTATCCCCCAATTTCCAATTGGTTCATTAATTGTACATTATTTAAACTAACCAATAATATTCATAAATCAAATTTATGGATTCTAATATTTCACAGTTCACATGTCGTTGTTTGGTCCGCTTTACGACGTTCTCATCATCCGTCTCGTCAGGTATCGAAAATGTTGCATCTTCTTCTCCAGTCGGTGTCTTCATTGTTCAAATCCTGGGAAAATCTAGCTCACATTACACACTAATTGATACAATCCAAGAAATATCATCTCCTGTCCGTCGGTTCTCACAGAAAACTCCAGTTTAGCATTTTTATTAAACAATGAGCAGTTCACGGTTAGTTCATCTTGTCAGCATTTTCCATTGAACGTTAAGAAATACAGCTTCTGCATGAGGCCTGGCAAGACTAGGCCAAGACATTCACTAAGTTAAGGCCTGCAATTATTGCAGAACATAGGTTATAACTCTCAATATGACATATTACTACATTAATCTAATATATTCTTATTATTTTATGTATGTTAATCATTCATTTAGTACATTTCGTAAATACTGGTGGCCATTCTCCAAGGTCACAATTTCAAATGTGCACGTTATTTTTCTATGTTATTTATTTTCCACTAATTTCATTATTCAAAATACATAAACATTCATTAATAATTTTGAATTAAGACATTTGCGTTAACAGTACTCTCCTTCTCTTTGATCTTCTGTTTACTTGACCCTCAGCATCACTGTCACTTGACTTAACATCAGTCTCTTCAGCAATAGTCAAAGACAATTGTACAGCTGGCATTGTATGCTCACTAGGCCAATTGTCTCCTGGTACAGCTCTTTTATCTACAGTGACTTGTCGTTCATCAGCATCCAAGCTCGCCTGAGTCAACGGATTCTGTCTCGACCCTTCTGCAGACTCTACTTGTGCTGAAGGAGCCACTTGTCCAGCCCCAGCAGATTGAAATACCTTTTCACTCTCGCTCGCTGCAACTGACCCTTCTGGAACATTTGCTGTATCTTCTAGGGGACCTGGAACTTTGCGAGTGTGGCTAGCGTGTACCCAGTTAGGGAGACCAGCACACTTCACATCTGTGGTGGTTACCAAAACCACTTGAAGAGGACTTCTCTAACATGGTTCCAAGCATGTTTTTCTTACATGCTTTTTCACCATGACTCAGTCACCTGGACTATAGTAAAGCTCCTGCTGCGGCAGTGCTTTAGCTTCTCCAACCTGATAAGACAAAGAACGAGCCCCATCAGCCAGTCCTTTGCAATAATCCAGACCCAAGTCATGTGTAATGTTCACAAACACAGTCACAGGCACTGCTGGCTATTTCATGGCCCTCCCCATGATAATTTCATAAGGGGACACCCCAGTTTTTCTGCGTAATGTGCATACTCATCAAGACAAGAGGCAATGTGTCTGCCCATTTCAGAATGGTGGATGCACATACTTTTTCCAGTCTAGACTTTAGGGTACCATTTATCTGCTAAACAAGTCCAGAAGCCTTAAGTCTGTAGCTGCAGTGTAATCTTTGCTCATATTGTAATGCTGCACACAATATTTTCAGAACCTCATTGTTGAAGTGGGTTACTTGGTCAGGAATCTGAACTGTGGTAACAGCTCCCTAAGTAACAGCTTTGCTACTGTGAGGCTATCATTTTTCCTGGTCCTGTAGGTTTCAATCCATTGTGAGAAAATGCTTACACTGACTAAAACATATCTTAGTCCATTGTACACAGGCAGGTCTACAAACTCCAGATTCATTCTATTGAACGGTCATTCTGATTTAGCTATGTGACTCAGTGTAACAACTGTGCTTTTTCCTACATTCATCTTCTTGCATCTGATATGTCTGTGGCATATGGCTTTTGCAATCACTCTGAATCTGGGGTTAAACCAGGTTTGTCTAAAGGTTCGGATCATTGCGTCCCTACCTATATGTGCCTGTCAATTATAGTGTCGAGCCATGGGTGACTATAAGCTATTGGGCAGCACTGCCCTGCTCTTCCATCACTTCAAGCTCAAATATCATCCTCATTTCTCTCAATACATCCCGCTGTAATCCAACTTTGCTGCACTTCTTACCACATACCAACAGAGGTTTATAGGAAATTGTGAGTCATTTGCTTCATTATTCCATTCTCTATTAAAGAAAGTGCAGCTTGGGCACAATTTAGTGCAACCTCATTGCATTCAACAAATTATAGATCTTATCACGGTTGTAAATAGGTGATCCAGAGGAGATCATGAACCCTCTCTGGGACCACAACTATTAGAAATCATGAACAACACCAAAAGCTTACTGACAATCAGTGAAAATTGTCATTTTGAGCTTTACAGAAATTCAGCTTGCTCTGGTATGAGTAAACAATTCAGCTACTTGGGCAGAAATGACTCCTCAAAGCCAGGATGCTTCAGTCACAACCAAGACTGTGCAAATGGCATAACCAGCTCTCAGGGTGCCATATTTGTCTCTTAAACAGGAGCCATCAACAAACATGACATTGTTATTTTTAGTTAGGGGAATGTCTTGAATGTCTGGCCTTGGCTTGGTGCACAATTCAGTCACATGGAAACACTTATACTCAACCTCATCCACACAATCTTTGGCATGTTCAACAGGGTTTAGCAATAACGTAGCAGGACTCAAAAGTGTACATCTCTTAACATTAATGTTTGGCGAAGCGAGGCTGACCTGCTCATAGTGGGTCAAACATGCACTGGTAAAATACTGTGCATTGGTTAATAATATCTCGACAAAGTCGGAAATAAAAACATTCAGAGAATGACCCATAACAATGCCTTTGCACTGCTTGATGCTGACACCAAGGACAGCGACCACCTTCAACCAACCCAGGCAGTGCAGAAGCCACAGGATCAAGTGTGGCCAAAATTTAAGCAACAGAATTGTTTGCATTTCTATGCAGCTGTATCAAAACTGAGAGAGCAGACAAATGCCTCTCACAGCAAAACACAGAAAAACATTTGTTATAATTAGACATTCCCAGTGCTGGGTTTCGACATGAAGGCATGTATACAGTTGTCATCCAGTGGTACCGGATCAGACATTTCCTTGTGTGCCAGCCTCTTTAAAGGCTTTTCAAAAGGGGAAAGTTTGGAATCCACTGCTGAGAATAGCTAACCATTCCCAAGAGCCTTATGATTTACTTCTGGGTGGAAAGGAGATTCATTTTCATAATTTCTGAGATTCTTTCTTGTGACACTTTCTGCATACCTTTCTCAATGTGATGACCTAAGTACAGGACTTCTTTCTTGCAATACGTTAGTTTGGTTGGGGAAGCTTTATGTCCATTCTCTCCTAAATGATTCAAAAGAGTAATTGTGTCTCTCCTGCATGCTTCTAAAGTATTTGATGCAACAAGGAGGTCATCTAGATACTAGGCATAGTATTTTAGGGTATTTTAGGGGATTCCAGATTCTTTTTCAAGATCTGATTGAAAATCATAGGACTCTCGGTATACCCTTGTGAAATTCGGCACCATGCCAAAACATGACTGTCGAATTTTAGCACAAATAGGAACTGGCTTTCCTCATGCACTGGTATGGAGAAAAATGCTTGGCACAAATCACTCAGGGTAAACCATTCTGCTTCATATGGAATTTGAAATACAATTACTGCAGGATTCTGTACCATGGGACAAAATGGAACAACAATCTCATTGATTTTTCTCAGGTCCTGGACTGTGCAGTACTTTCTATTGAGCTTCCGTAGTCCTCTAATGGGCGAGTTACATGGACTTCCCAGTATCTCCTTAAAATGCCCTGCTCAGGGGAATGATTCCAGCAATTGTCTTGGGTGACATATGATATGAGGGAGTTTTTGGATACACTGCATTTGGCTTCACTGCTATTCTTATAGGCTCAACTTCTTAGATAAATCCTATCTATTTTTCTGAAATGTTCCTACCGTCAGGTGTCACTGTGGCCCAGATTCTCAGAGCTGTCAGGCAACGCAGTGTAGTACTCAAAGATTCTGCCCTAGGTTGCTGGACAGGAAGAGAGCAGGGAAGAACCATATTCACAAAGATATGGCTCTTTCCTCTACCTAGCACTGGTGCTGATTTTAGCTGCCGCGCGCCATGCACAGCCATAATGCTAGGGTGCGTGATTGAGTCCAGCATAGGTTTTGTATAGGAAGGGTACCCTTCTTGTAGAAAATATTTACCTAGACAAGTTAAAAAGTTGTTCCTGCTTTGTCTGTATGTATCCTGCACAATGTGGCACACATGCAAAGTTGGAATAGCATGGAGAAATTAAAACATTTCTCTGTTTAACGCATACTTTCAAAAGGCATTCATTTTTGGTACTATCCCTGTCTACTAATGTTAGTGAAAATAGAGTTTAGCATCAAAAAGCATGGGTGGTAGCACAGGTATGCCCATATACCACCCTTGTAACACCCCATTGGCGTAACGTAATGCAATGCAGCATTTTGTGCTCTTTTGCATTACTTTTTCATAAAAAAACAACACAAATACCATTTTGGGTTGTTTATTAATTCCCAAAAAGGTTTAGTACCAGTTTAGCGCTAACAAGTAATGCTGACCCAATGCTAAACCTTTGTGAGTCTGGCCCTGTGTCTTGAATTTTCAGGCAAATCATTACATGTCAGCATTGGGTACAATGTGAAACTCGGGTACTGCTTCACAGTTTTACAGGGCACATCTTCCTCATTTGTTTGGATTGTGATTACTTTGGGTGTGCATTGAACAGTTTAACTTACACAGTAGATTGCATCCAAACAAACTAACATGACTTAATTCATAGAATACAAATTCATCTCCAAATTAACTATTTTTGCAATGACAGATTCTGATAAAGGGTTTGTCAACTGTTTGTTTTCAAGTTCTACAAGTTGGATTCTCTTTCCTGAAACGGTCAAATTTGGTACTTCTGCTGTTCTGACAGTGGAGCCTGTAGCCTCAGTATCAAGCAGGAATGACACACATGAGCCATAACAGCATTTACAAATGGACCACGTTGATCTACTTCTAAAGATGCACCTTGCATGCAATCCTCATCATCCAAGCTATCTGCTTGAAGAATTTCTGAAAATTCCTTATCACTCAAATCCATCAACGGACACTGTGATGCTACTTGATTCACAACTGGTTTTGCAATTTGTTTTCAATTCTGTTCTGGAACAGCCACTTGCTGTTGAGTCATTGGGCTTGCGGTACCTGCATCTGCTGTCATAGGGACACATTTACATTTTGTACTGGGGGTCTTTCAACTCTTTCAAATTTAACCTGAGTATTGCCTTGTACTTGAGCAACTCCAGTATTCTGTTATTCACATTATTTAAGGGATAGTCCCTTCACAGTGACCCATGTACCCACACACATTACACTGATTGGGTCTCTTCAAAGCCTGGACTTCAAGCACACCGCCACTTTGATCTACCTGAACACCATGTCTTCTACTGCTAGGCAGAACAACATTTGTGCCACCAGTAGTCACCTTCATGTGCGGGCTCTGACTAACTTTCTGGGCAGCATTCAACTGCATGACCCTAACCTTCTCTGCTTCAATTCCAATTGGTCACTACAGTATTTTGCATACCGCAGGATCTCATCAATCAGTTCTGCCAACAAATCAAAAGCTGCTGAATCATGTCACTTATGCCTGGCTTCAATCCCAGCACAAATCTGAGCAGAAGATGACCCATATCTTTAGCTTCTATTTTCTTTGTACCACTGAAATCTTTGAATACCTACAACAATCTCTCATAATGGGCATAAACCAATTCCTGTGTCATCCTGCCATTCCTCTGCCAATCAATATCTTTCGGCGACATCTTGTTTTTCAGGAACTCAATCACCTTGCAATACCTTTGCATCACCTCTTCTGATGGCAGACTTGGTACTGGAACTCTTGGGGTTTTACAGTCTGGCCAATCAACATTAACGTTGCATTCAGTCCACAAATCACTCAGAACCAGAATGCCAAACAATGCATTCAAATCTTCCCACAGGCATTTTGAAAGTTTCAGAAATCTATTTATCTGCTTGGACCATTCCAGTGGTTTCTCTCTCAATTCAGGGTAATCATTTGTGAACAACAGAATATCACTCCTACTCCAGGATACATGAGCATAACCTTCACCTAGTATTTCTTTCATGAGCAGCATTTGTACATTGTCCTCAGCTTGATTTACTCCCTCTGGAGGCACATTTGGATTGACTTTCTTATGATCTCTTTTCTTTGCCCATCTACCTTCCCACTTATCTATAGCACCCCATTTATGAATGTATGTAATCAATTCCTTAATGTGCATTTTCATTCTAGCGGATCTCATATCAACTAAGAGGCCTTTTTGCGAGGAGCTTGCACTGCATAATTCTTTTTGATGCTGCAATAGTGCATTTACTGTTCCATGTTTACAAAGTGATGCCTCCTGTGAAATCCGTCACTTTTCCTTCTCCTGCATCAGTTTTTACTTGCACAACTACAGGCTGTGCCAGGTAAAGTTCATTATATGCAGCGTAGGCATTCTCCCTAACAAACCCACACAGAACAGATACATCCATATTTACGAGAATATGGGAAAGTGACATATCACTGGCAAATGAGGGGCAGACTCCAAAATGTGTCAAAATTCCTGCTCATCGGCAAGCCAGGTGTAAAAATGACACATTGGCACTGGTATATAAGCAGAATATACCCAAAACACTCTGACAAGCTCAACTACTCCATGCAGCTACTCCTACTGCAGCTCGAAACATTGAGAAGAAGACGGCCACAATGACAACTCCCACCCCCAGCTCCACAGAGGCAGCTCAAGAGAAGGGAGCGGATACACAAGCAGAGGACTACTCTCATTGACCTCAGGGAGGAGGAGGCCATCACCTACTATACGCTCAGGAGGGAGTCCATTGTCCAGCCTCTACACCAGATTGCACCAAGGCTGCAGACAACATTACAGAGGTCCACCAACATCCCTCTGCAGGCCAAGTTGATGACATTATTACACATGCTGGCATCTGGCTCATTCCAGACCACCATAGCCAGAGTGGCAGGAGTATCACAGCCATCATTTTCTGCATCCCTCCCCTCCGTCCACGATGCAATCATAAGCCTCACACCCCAGTACCTCATGTTTCTCAACACACAACAGAAACAACTGGAAAACAAGCAGGGTTTTTATGCCATTGCTGGGTTCCCACTTGTGTGTGGGGGCAATGGACTGCACTCATGTGAAGCTGGTGCCTCCTGCTGCTACATCACACCTGTATCGAAACCGGAAGCACACATATTCCATCAATGTGGAGGCCATAGTAGACCATCTGGGAATGCTCATAAATATGCTAGAAAAACACCCAGAAGTGCTCATGATTCATACATCTTCAGACATTCCATTATCAACTAGCACTTCCAGAACCGGAGATATGGGAATAGCCTACTGGTTGGTAAGTACATTTCAAGCACATAACTCACCTCATTGCAGTCAAACATTTTGCTAAAAATAGCCATATTTGGGTTGGGTGAATGCGGCAGTGTATATGTAGCAGGTGTATGGCTCAAACATGCAAAATAGCACATGGCACATGTGCAAAATAACCCTACAAGTCACACATGTCAAGGACTGTGAAGCCACTGTGGGCCTCATAAAAAAGAAGCGTTTTCTGCTGTGGTGTCTATTTCCATGACACTTTTTTAAGGCAGGTATTGAAATCATATCTACGAGGCAATGCAAAGTCACCTGTGTGCCTTTGTATGACTTCATATATATGGTGAAAGGCAGTGCAAAGTGCTGTGTTGCCTTACTCTGCATCAAGGATATGGTCCATGGACCGTTTGTTGAGTTTACCAAAGCAACACCCAATGCATTTGAAACAATCCCAGATGTACAAGAACATGGGAAACTGGACATTTGTCAAAAACTTGTACTTCCTCATGGGAGGTGTAACAAGGGGAAAATAACTTCATTTTTATCGTTAGTTACTCTTCCTATGTGTACTCCATTCTGCAGCACACATACAAAGCATCAAAAGCCTACCTTGTTTCCCCATGTACAGGAAGGTTTCCCTCATAGCATAAAACTGTTGGGCCCACAATGCAAACACACCTGCACCATGTTGGAAGGGGGCTATTGTTGTCACCATTCACCAATCTGTGCTATTGTGCATGCAGAAGAAACACAAATGTGCCAATTTTCATTAATATGACACGTTTAGGCCCTTTTCATTTAAAGCAAGGCAGTGCAACTAAGTGATTCCCTGTGCTGTTCTTTGGCACCAACTTGGAAAGGAGGCCTTGTGTGTGTTTCAAAATGGTAGAAATATCCTCAACAATGCAACAACATGTAAAGTGCTGTGCTACAATACTGGTTTGAAGGAAGGGGCCCTATTTTTGCTGTCTGTGTGTACAGAGGTAACTCCCATGGCCATAAGAATTGTCATGTATCCAGTACTTGTGAAACTTAAATAGGACCAGCTATTTGACCATACCCAGCTCATGTGCACCATGGAAAATTACCTTACTTGTCATACTAACACACCTGCCATTCTTTGCCTGCTCCATTGTGTAATACAAAAACATACTCAAACAGTTGCCCAAGGGTTCACAATTTGCAGAAAGTTATGCCCTCATGCACAAAGTTTAGATCATAAACCAGGTAGCTACACATTCACCATTCCCATAATGTGGCTTGGAGCTATGCTGCACATTGTCTGCAACTGCAGGTGGCAAACCCAGGCCACTGCATCATGCAGAAAACTGTATCCTACACTATCCTCAATCAGTGCAAAACTCCAAATAATCTCTTCCCTTCTGTATTGTCAACACAGTGGACACTGCACTGCCATGTGTATACTATTATGTACCACAATGGTATGCGCTCATAGTCTTTCAATGGCAGTAGCTGACGAACAACAGTGGCTACTGCTCTCACATCCAAATATGTGTGATTAAATGGGACCGCATCATCTGCACTAGCTACGTTTTGAAAAATCAGACATAATTGAGGTCAGAAATGCCAACGGTAGCCCCAAAACAACATGAGTCAGAAGTGTGAAATAAGTATGTGCTCAATGGCTAACTGATTATCAATGACTCACCACGGCCATGGTATTGTCACTCACAAGTTAGACAAATAGCAAGTGTAACCCACAGGGCAGTACACATATATGTGTAGTACAGTGTCAGTCATAACACAAATGAAAAGTGTATGTAAGTGAAACAATGTCAGTACACCTCCTGTACTGTACTGTTTGAAATGTGACTAAGTCATTCTGGACATAAAACAGTATGTAAATGAACATGGGCACAGCAACCATTAGGAACCATGCCTGATTGTTTCTCTCCTGTCTTTAAAGCTGACCAACGAAATGGTCTGCAGCCATAAGTCATGACCCCATGGGCACATCCCTAGACGAAGGCACAGTGCAACTACAATCAGGCCCTCAGAAGGACCTGATCTATTGTTGAGAGGTCTACTCATATCATGCTTTCAGTGTCTTGATTTGACAGGGGGAGACTGCCCTACTTTCCCCTGTGGTCTATAAAATAATTCTTGGCTGCTGCATTCTGCATAATATCTGTGTGCATGCCAATGTCCCAACAATTGCTGGGGCACGGCGGAAAGACCAAGGGGCATATTATTGATCCCCTAGCTTCACCTTGCACCACATTTGCAGCATTTATTTTGACACAAATGTGGCGTTAAGGTGCCATTTACCACATGCCATATTTACAAAGTTGTGCAACACTTGCATTGCACCACTTTGTAAACCCTTGCGCCACATTATGCCTGTGCCAGGCATAATGTATGCAAGGGGGGTTCCCCGATTAGGGGGGGCTGAAAAAGATTTCCTTTCGCCATTTATTTGGGCACTTTTAACGTCTGCTCAGAGCAGGCATTAGAAGGGGGCTTCCATTATTTAGAATGGGACCCTATGTACTCTGCAGGTGTAGCACCAACATTTTGGCACTACTCTTGCAGAGTACATCAATAGCGTCACATAGAATGATGCTATTGCCCCCTACCTTGCGCCATGGTGCACCGTATTTTAAATATGGCTCACACATGGAGGCGATAGGGGGGTGCTAAGGGGTGCAGGGAGAGTGGCTCGACACTCGGTGCAGCACCACTTTCCATAACTATGTCCCCAAATTGTTAACAATTTCTTCTCTGATGCATGAGACTATTCAAGCTAATACAAAGACTATGGACTACCTGACAAAAGGGTAATAAACTCTTGAATATTTTGGATCACCAACAATGTGTAAGTAATCTTAATTCCAATTTACTGTAGAAAACAAAATCATCAAATCAAAACTGCTAATCATTGCCACAAAACAAAGGTATCTAGCAATGTGCAAGAAACAGGGCTAGACAACATTTTGTAATCTAAAAATGTTGTCCATGCCAATAACCTGTGACAAATGCATGTCTGTTGGAAGTATGGACCACAAGCAACTATTACAATGTGGCACAGTTTGTACAGATTATAATAATGTGTTCTGTTGCAGTGTAATTAACCGTCATACAACAAAACACTTTCAGAAATCAGTGCAAAAGTAAATATTTTCCAAATACTGTGTGTGTGTTGTACAGCTACCCATTTATACAGCCCCATACTTGTAAAGGATAGTAGAGTTAACTCAGTCGGATGAGTGTCAGCTGAGGCACATAGTATGTGCATGGGAACCCAGCCCAACCCATGCTCCATCAATATCTGCAGGCATGTATAAAAATATTGTGACATATCACAACACACATATAACTAAAAAATACACAAATATGGCAGTATAAGATTGACTACCTACTACCAATGCTGCCACGCTTGCTCCACTAGGCTAATATGCAAATGGATCAAGGAGGGACATCTATTACCATATTCATGTGTTGCATTAGATAAAACAATAGGTTAACTCTAATAACAATAACTCATGTGTAAATGTTAACCCCTTAGCTGCTGGGCCGTTTCCCCCCCAGTGCTGAGCCCTTTTTTGGCTATTTGGGGTAGTTTGCGCTTAGGCCTTCATAACTTTTTGTCCACATAAGGTAACCATGCCAAATTTGCATCCTTTTTTTCCAACATCCTAGGGATTCTAATGGTACCCAGAGTTTGTGGTTTCCCCTAGAGGAAACCAAGAAATTAGCCAAAATACAGAGAACATTTAGTTTTTTCCAAAACAATTGGAAAAAAAGGCTGCCGAAGAAGGCTTGTGGTTTGTTCCCTGAAAATGGCATCAACAAAGGGTTTCTGGTGCTAAAATCATTATCTTCCCACCTTTCAGGAACGGGCAGACTTGAATCAGAAAATCAAATTTCTCAACACAAATTTGGCATGTTACTGGGACATACCCCATTTTTACTATTTTTGGTGCTTTCAGCCTCCTTCCAGTTAGTGACAGGAATAGGTGTGAAACCAATGTTGGATCCCGGGAAGCTAAACATTTCTGAAAAGTAGACAAAATTCTAAATTCATCCAGGGGTCATTTGTGTAGATCCTACAAGGTTTTCCTACAGAAAATAACAGCTGAAATAAAAAAATATTGAAATTGAGCTGAAAACAACAGCCATTTTTCTTTATGTTTTACTTGTAGGTTCATCAAGAACCCTAGGTACCCAGAGCCAATAAATGAGCTGCATCCTGCAGTTGGTTTTCATTCTATACTGGGTATAACGCAATTCATTTGCTGAAATATGAAGAGTGAAAAATAGGTATCAAGAAAACCTTTGCATGTCCAAAATGGGCTCAAGATAAGGTTTTGAGGAGCAGTGGTTATTTGCACATCTCTGAATTCCGGGGTGCCCATACTAGCATGTGAATTGCAGGGCATTTCTCAAATAGATGTCTTTTTTACACACTCTCTTATATTTGGAAGGAAAAACTGTAGAGAAAGATAAGGGGCAATAACACTTGTTTTGCTATTCTATGTTCCCCTAAGTCTCCGGATAAAAATGATACCTCACTTGTGTGGGTAGGCCTAGCGCCCGCGACAGGAAATGCCCCAAAACACAACGTGGACACATCCCATTTTTTTACAGAAAACAGAGCTGTTTTTTGCAAAGTGCCTACCTGTAGATTTTGGCCTCTAGCTCAGCCGGCACCTAGGGAAACTTACCAACCCTGTGCATTTGTGAAAACTAGAGACCTAGGGGAATCCAAGATGGGGTGACTTGTGGGGCTCTGACCAGGTTCTGTTACCCAGAATCCTTTGCAAACCTCAAAATGTGGCTTAAAAAACACGTTTTCCTCACATTTCGGTAACAGAAAGTTCTGGAATCTGAGAGGAGCCACAAATTTCCTTCCACCCAGCGTTCCCCCAAGTCTCCCGATAAAAATGGTACCTCACTTGTGTGGGTAGGCCTGGTGCCCGCGACAGGAATAGATCACACAACGGTCAATGTTGGTCCTTACATGAGGCAGCTGTTGACCCTGGGGTGATCCATTCCTGACGCAGGCACTAGGTGTAGGCACTCAAGTGGGGTAGTGTTTTTATCAGGACAGGTGAGGAATCACTGGGTGGTAGGAATTTTGTGGATCCCAGCACATTCCTGTAGTTTGTGTGACAGAAATGCGAGAAAAATAGAGTTTTTTTAAACATTTCAGCTTTGCAGGGTATTCTGGGTAAGAAAACTTTGGGGAATCCACACAAGTCACACCTCTGTGGACTCCCCCGAATGTCTAGTTTCCAGAAATGTTTGGGTTTAGTGTGTTTCTCTATATGGCCGCCGAACCCAGGACCAAAACCACAGGTGCCTGCCTTACAAAACCAGTTTGTTTTGCGATAGATAATTTTGATGTCTCCACAATACGATTTGGGTGGTGGAATTTGGGGCTGAACTCAAATGGGGAGGTCCCAAGAGAGCACTCTCTCTCTCTCTCTGCTTGCCGCCGCATTCACCTGCTCTCTGGGTTGGGCTAAGCCACTATTACCCAGTTGCACAGACTGCTTGCGAGGGGACAGCAGGACTGTCCTCATCTCCTCCCTCATAATGTACTGGAAGAGGAGTTATCGAATGGGACTCCTCCGACTGAAAAATCACTCCCAGAGTCTGGGCCATTGTCCTATCCCTCAGATGCTGTCAGCATCTGATGTCTCAGTCTCTGATCCTATGTCAGAGCTGTCCTCTATAACCCGAGTGACGGCAACAGTCATCCATCAAGATGCCATCTCTGCTATTGGCTAAACTGTTGCTCTAAAACACTAGCCTACGTCGACAGTCACAAAATCGATGGTGTGTGTGAGATACGTGCAACAGTAGAGGCCACCTTACCTGCGCTTCTTCCCTCAATCAGCACGTTCTTTCAAGACACTCAAAAAACACCTTGTCAAATACCATTCGTCACAGTCTTTAGCACCTCCTGCGCCCAGTCCAACAATCATTATTGGTGCTCTCACTCCCTCCTCCTCGGATTCCCTCATTACCACCCAGTAAAAGTGCCCTTCATCTCTCCATAGCCGCCCGCCACCCCGCACATACATTTCATTTGTTTTATAGCGCAGGTAATGGCTGACTTTACTAATGTACTCAGCTATTTACATAAAATGCAGATTTGCTCTTTGCAGTAGGCATATAAACCTTCTGCGCTTCTTTATGGCATTAAAACTGCCACTAGACAAGTCTGACCCTTTTGTAGCAGAAACATAATCACAATACTTACTTGACTTTTTTATTGCTGCTTAAAAGCTACAGTTGAAAAGCGTCAGTTGAAGCATGTGCATTGCTTTGAAGACGCAAGCTGCAACTGGAAGACAACTGGTGGCAAATCTATATATAAATATATATATATATACATATATAGATATATATATATATATATATATATATATATATATATATATATATTAATATATATATATCTATATATATATAGATATATATAGATATATATATATATATATATATATATATATAACTTTTATATGTGGGTCTGGTTTTCCTGGGGGCCGATCAAAGCCCCCAGGGAAACCAGCCACATATTGACAAAAGTGATATATATAGATCTATCTCTATATATATATCTATCTACATAGATATATCTATAGATAGATCTATCTCTCTCTCTCTCTCTATATATATATATATATATATATACATATATCTATATATATCTATAGATATATCCATGTACATAGATTTAACTACATAGATATTTCTATATATATATATATAGATCTATATATATATATATATATATATTTATATATATATATATATATATATATATATATATATATATAGATATATTTTTTTTAAAGTTGTTGTATGGTTTCCTTGGGGGCCAAAATGGCCCCCAGGGAAACCCTACAACAACTGAAAAAAATATTGCCCCCACAGGGGGTCGCCCTGCCCACGGGCGACCCCCTGTCCATTTATTTTTTTATTTTTTCCGAGGGGGCCAACCCCCCAAGTGAAATCCCTGGTGTTTAGTGGTGTTTCCTGGCCCCCGATCGCAGCTGTGCTGGGATCGGGGGCCAGGAAACACTTTCAGAAGGCCTCGTAAGAAAGGGGAGACTCTCCCCTTTCTTACGAGGCCTTCCTGAAACTGCTTCCTGGCCACCGATCGCAGCTGTGCTGCGGTCGGGGGCCAGGAAACCTGAAAAGTGCTCCGATGGGGAAATCAACATTATAACGTCAGCGCGCCTCGTGGTGCGCTTACGTCACAAAGGGGTGGGTCGGGGGCGGGGGGAGACACGGAAGAGCTTCCGTGTCTCCCAGGGATTAAAAAAAATTAAAAAATCCTCGGGTGCAACGCACCCGAGGATTTATTAACCCCCTCCCTGGTGTCGCCCACTGGTCGTGACCCGCACCATGGAGGTAGTGTGGGCGTCGGCCAGTGGCCGACGCCCGCACTTAAGCGGTTAAAACATAACACAAAGAGTCTGATCATGTAAACCTAACACAGAAGCAAAGACTAAATGCAAGCTGAAACCAGCCAAAGTATCATGCACTGATGCATTCCAAGTCAGAATGGCAGAATGTGACAATACATTCCCAGCTGAACAACGTGTGTGATTGCATACCCATATCCTAAGTACAGGTAACACCTCAATATTGCAACATATTGTGATGAATGCCAGTGGCATACAGATCCCTCTTTTAAATAAATCAGACCCTTTTTGGCTAGCCACGCTGGCCTTGTGCACAAACAAATGTCAAGAAAGATATGAGACAAAAACTAATGTATAATGCCACTGTGCCAATGCAACAGATATACTTCTAGGCTCAAGTTCATACAGCAGATGTGGGTAACATGACATGATATGGTGGTTGTTAGTTATGACTCTCTGGTACCTGTTGGTATGCACATATCAACATAGATCTCAGGTGGCACAAGCACTGCTTACATAACCACAAGGGCATACCAAGTCATTCTGTGTGGCTCATCCTGGCCTCATAGCTATTAAGTGAATCCAGGCATATCAATAGGCTGCCTTGTTCTACTCTGTGTCATGTATATGTTCTATGTGATTTGCAGGGTGTTTCGACAACCAACACACATGAATATCCAGGATGACTTATGTTAATTTTAGGAATTAAATATGGAGTATCAGAAAAGGCTTATGCCTTCATCGAATCTGACATCACGTTCAATCAAAGTCATCTATGCATCTTCATGCACGTAAACCAGACATGGTTTTGTTTGGCATGCTCCATGTGTGTTACATGTTACGGCACACATTGGAAATTGAAAGACAAGGATGTTTTTATAAACAATCACCTTGTTATGCCTCTTTTGGGGATGAGTAAAGTTTTGGCCAGGCACTAGGTTCATGTGAATCTAAGGGTCTGAGTCAGATTTAAACTCTGTGGGACTTTCATGTGAACACCCACTGCAACGCACACCTCCATGATGCCAATTCACGCTTTGCTGTGCTTCATGCTTCCTTCCCTTACCAAATGATCATGTGGTCATGCACAGCTATGCATGCTGGTTTTGCATTGAACAGCATCATGAGTGAGAGTCTTGTGCACTCCAACATTCAAGAAAGGGAGTTTCCTGAGGGGCAGGATCCTTGTATATGAACAACATAATGTAAACAAATTTACAACATTAAGCGCTATATCACCTACCATTTTGGGTCTTTGGTGCATCACTGTTGCTATACATCCATTAGACAAAATGTCCGAACACAATCCTAAAGCCAGGGAAGGTGCAATATGATACATCCTGTGTGTGTCTAAAAGAACTTTCTACAAATCTGCATCAACTGCTGCAATGCATTACATATCATTCAGTAAGGAGTACCATGTGAGGAACATGGCTGTTACCATACATCCACCCACAGATTACATGCAATATCGGATCAGGCAAGGTATGTACACCAGGAATTAAAATTTTCCCAACGCATCACAGCAGGAGGAATGACCATGTGAGAAATATGTTTGTGACTTTTTCATTGACTATTTCCATGTATGCTGTATTATGCAGCACACATAGGGAAAAGCAAACAACTTCATGTGTTATCTTTTGTGCAGGAAAAGGTCCCTTCCTCCTCATAAACAATGGTGTAAACAACACAGACACCCTTTCACCATGCTGCAAGAGTGCCTGTGTTGGTGCTAGTCTGCCTGCACTGCATCAGCGCAAGGAGATACAAGTAAATCTCTATATCTTCATGTTCATGGGGAAGTTCTGACCCCTTCATTCCATTCAACACAGTGCATCAACTTGCCTTGCTTAACTGCATAGTATCAATTATTAGTCAATAGGCCCATACACATGCCAGCACATTGGAAAATGCTACCATGCTTATCCCATTATGAACACCAAGGGCTGTATCAGAGACGAGCTGTGGGGGCACAATGGGCATCCATCCCTGCTTTGTTCTCCCCCAGGGCACTTGGAAATGCTAGAAGGAGCAGCAAACATTAGTGTGGCACTTAAAGAAGGAGCAATAACCCAGGGCCACTTATGTTGGCAGTGCAATCAACAGAGGTTACTTATGCTTTTTCTGGGGGTTGTGGCCTCATTCAAATGAGTGATTCACTTTGCGTTTGACTGTATCAAAAACATTGGCACAGAGCCAAAGAAGATGCAATGAAGCGCACTGAGATTTCAACCCCTGATTACAGTCCTCTGGACGGGGTGAAAGTGAGTCCTATTGTCTTAACCAGACACACACTTGCAGGTAAGTGCCGTCAATCATTGCACTCGTCTGCAAGGAGATCTGTGATACCCCATGATTTTGCAGGCAGGTGCCACATGCACTGTGCAACATGGAGCTTTTCCAAAAAAATGATCCATTTAACACTTCAACTTGCTGCCACCAGGGCATCCTCCCCCAAACCCGGGACTAGCGCAAAAACTACATTTTGTGCATTTTCATAGTTAGCGCAGGGTATACCTCTTGTAAGCTGTGTTATTACACAGAAAGAGGAAAGGGACATATTTACTAAACTTTCAGGGAACACAGGGCAGCAAACAAAGTTGCTGCGCTGCGTTGCATACAAGGGAGAGGGCAGAAATGCTACATATTTACAAATACATAGAGCATTTCTTCACTCTCCTTGTGCTTACACACTTCTGGCGGCCTAGCACCAATGCAGGAACCCTTGTATCCTGGTGCAAGGGTGCCTGCTTTGCAAGAGGATTTGTTTTTGTGCAGAAAGGGATACTTTTGAGCACAAAAACAACCTCTCAAGACATTTTCCTCTGTCTATATGTGCTGCATTTTGCAACACAAATAGAAAGAGAAAATAACGAGTAGAAAGAAAGATTGTTCTCCTCGTTACGCCATCCACTAGGAGTAGTAGCGATTTCACAGAATCCCAGGTTTATAAACCTTTGTAAATCTGGGATTGCAAGTAATCCATGGCTGGATGTATGGGAACGCCAATGTTACACCCATGGAAGGCCTTCCTGAAAGCTGCTGCATTGCTTACATTTTCTTTACAAAGCCTAGCATTATGTGTCATGGATGCGCTTCAAAAGTGGTGCAAACATGACTCAAAATGTTAGTAAGTATAGCCCAAAAGGTAGCTAGTGGGTCACCAGTAATGCAATAAGCCACACATTTGTACACTTTCACAATGCACATGCAACACATTCATATACATCAAGCATGTCCTCTTCAATAGTCCCATGCGATACGCTGATCTATGTAATTGTTAACATGCATTTCAACAAACCTTATACTATAAAACACACACTTTCCCCATTGCTTCAAAAAAGACGCATTAGCGTAATACGTGATTTTTTTTAACCCATTGCACCAGGTGACTATGACGTTTCCCAGCCGAGGCATCAGAACTACTGCTTGAGCCTTGTCACGTCTTGTGTGAAAACCACTCATTACATATTTTAACATTGGAAGTGTCAAAAAATGATGCATTTGGTGAAAACGTGACACATTCGCCCAGGAAATGGTGCAATGTCTCTACCATGCTGCAAACCAGGAAGTGTGAAGATAGTTTCTCTTTGCCTCACAGTCTTTCTGTCTGTGCCTCCTAGAGATTGTTTGTAGTCTGTTCTTGAGAGTGTGTTGGTGTATTTTGATATTGTTGTAGTGTGTGCCTACCCTGTTGTGTCCAAAATGTTTATTTTGTGTTTTGTAATTGTTTATTGTATTGTTTTGTCAGGTGTGTGTATTTTGGGTGTTTATTATTGTTATGAGCATGATATTTTGGGGTAAGATTGTGTTTGGGAAGGGACATGCTTGGGAAGGTAGGTTCCTGTGGCTCATCACACACTACTTCCCAAACATGATACTCAGTGGTGGCCGGATCATACAGGGCTACCAAACGCAGGAGAGGAAAACTAGATGGGAGGAGGTGCAGCAGCACATGATCCAGCTTTTCAAAAAGGGGGGGATGATGCATCAACTGAAGCATTGCTGGATTTATGTGGTCAGCCAGGAGGGTGACCTCAGGAGTTACATTGGTGTCCTATTTGGTGGAGATGTTGGTAAGTACACCTGTTCTGTGATTTCTTCCCTGTGCCTAATTTGCCTATAGATGAGTTGTATTCAATGTATCTGTGGTTCACATATATTTTAGAGTTAAAGTGCCTTGCTCTAACCAGACTATGTATAAAAGACAATCTCACAGAGGCATTAAATCACTGTGCTGTCATTAGCCCACGCAGACCAGTGGCCCTATGAAACATAGGGTGCACTTTCTCTGTTTGCACCACACCACACCTGTAAACAGGTGAACCATGCACAAACAGAGAAAGTGTGTCCTAATACATATATTGCGCTGCCGCCAGAGCAGCTACAACTCTGCGCTGGCCTTGGTGCTTCAGTTTTAAAATGGAAAATGGAGCAGCTTTAAAGCAGCCCCTCTGTGTTTCACTGTGTAGGCGGCAAGTCACTTGCACTTTTAAGAGTGTTTTGAGATAAATGACACTTCAAATTGTTCAGGCCTATTGTAAATGAGGCCCAATGTATGTTACATGTGAACCCACTCACATGTAACTATATACAAATGTCTGACAGACTGACTGCTGGGACATATCAGAACATATCTCATACATGCTGATGTTCAAATCTTTGCAACTCTTCATTGGGCCTGCACAGGACATGGATGGACAATGTCCGTTACTATGAGGAACTGACAGGTACTAAATTAAGGAACAAGAATAGCTAGTGTCTGATGTGTTTAGCATTGACATGGACATGTAAAGATGTGAGAAATGCACAGGTGCTGTAATTCCTTGCAGAGTGTGGTATTTAAATTCATTAGGTGCACAGAGCACTTGTGACATTTAGTATTGGTGAGGTATTTAAACTGGTTCTGCAATGTGGCTACCAGATACATAATTTGGCTCATCATATGTGTGTACACTTCGCCCCACCTTCCCTATGTGTATCATTAAAGCATGGCAACTGTGCCATTGTGTTCATAACAACCTGAAGACTTACATAGCCAATTGCTATTCATATATACTGTGCTTCTCTTTTCCACAATGTATGTGTTCTACATTCACATTGAGTGCAATGTATCATGGTATGTCTTTAAGGTGGACCAGACCCACACAAAATGAGTGAGATCCAGATATTACCAGTGAGTGTCATCCTGAATGCTCATTGTGTAGTGTAAGGATTGTGTGTGATATAGGATGATGTTTGCAATGCAAGGTTCAATGTGTATCTCTAACCCAAAGAAATCATATGTTATACAAAGGATACTTCATGATTCAAACTTTCAATTGTTGCATGTGCATTCACATCTGACTAATTTGCGGAATACATTGCCAATCTCTGCTGGACCACATCATATATGGGCTGACAGAGGAGCCATGACCAAAATGCCATAGTCTTTAAAAATATGTGGTAGTAGGTTCATAGGTGCACATGGCTGGGGATGGTTCACCTTCCAAATGCATGTCAGATGCACAATTCTACTGTAGTCGCTCACATTGCATTCTCTGTCCAATTTGTATGGCTAGTCCACACAGGATGTGTGGATTCACAGCACTTTGAAGACAGAATAGAGTAAGGGGCATATGTTCAAGTTTTTTTGGCACAGGGCAGTGCTGCAAGCCTTCTTGCTGTGCTGCCCTGTGTCAAAAGAAAAGGGAATGAATGCACCTTATATAGAAGATATGGCGCAGTCCTGTCTTTTTCTCCTGCGCTGGTGCACAACGTGCTGCCATGTGCCAAAGCAGGCACCCTTGCACCATGATGCAAGGGTGTCTGCATTGCAGGGCTGATTCTTTTGTGCAGGAAGGGACACCTTCCAGCACAAAAACAATCACAAAATGTGTTTTCCTCTTTCTTTGTGTGCTGCAAAATGCAGCACACATAGAATAAGGTAAAACGAGGAGAAAAAAAGGTTTTTCTCCTCATTGCCTCCCTTACGTGTCCCCTGGGGAGATTTAGGTTTATGATGCATTCCCTGCTACACAAAATCTTGCAATACTGGTAACGTGTCAAATGTCATGGGTGTTTTGTGTGAACACCCACTGTAACTCCCATGGCATGCCTCCCTGTCCCTGGGTGAGGTAACACAGTGACTTGTGAGGTGTTGCCTCATTCCATACTTACAAGGTCATGAAAAGCCAAGCAGGGTGGATTTTTATGGGCTTGTAAATATGGCCCTTCAGTGTGCGCCATCGGACCATCATTAAAAGTGACATTCTGTCGGTGCAGAGGGGCTTGTAAATAATCCCATTAGTGTAGCAGGCCCAGATGTCACCACTCCACACACGGGGATGCATTTGAAGGCCTCACTCATGTTCTTTAATGTCCCATAAACAATAGTGGATACATTAACATGCCTTTTCCCTGTCTTTTTTAACAGAAATTCCAACATGTGTTTGACCAGAGGCATGTCTGCATAGCATAGTCATCCAATTGGCCATTGCCCAATAAACCTTCTGGTTGTGTTACCCATGATAGTCTTCAAAAGTATTTCACAACCAGGTTTACACTTTGGAAAACAATTACTAGTTCCATCACAAGATACCAGGCCAGATGAGATGTAGAGCATGCATGCACACACCTATCACAATGTATGTGCTGAATGCTAATGTGCAGCAAGGTTAAATTAATAACTGACACATAGGGGCGGACACGAGGCTGTGTGGTGGGACACATGCTATTACAATGGCTGCATGTAATGAGCCATGGCATGGTCCAGCATGAGATTACATCAGTTCACATAGGAGATGTTTCATACATCTCTGTTTGATGTGAGTTAGATATCCACCCTCCAATCTTAATTCTAATACCTGGGATATGGTTAGTCTATGTAGCAATGTGTCCAGATGTGTGTTCTTGCCATATGAGGTACTCAGTGTTGTGACACAATACATGTACTTTGCAGACATTGCTCATATTACTTTGGCTAATGCCAATGGACTCAAGCCCATTGCAGTCTGCATAAGGGGCACTAATGATCAGTAGTAATGATATGTGTACCATACCATGTGTACGTAACATCATTGTTCCTAAGCATACATTGTACTGACATGGTTGTTTCTAGATGTGCCAAGGCTATGCAATTTTTATTGGTCAACATTTGCTAAGCCTTGGTAATTTGCTCTTAGGAAATTCAGAGATTAAAAATATTAGGTAGATGGATGCTCACTTTTCTCCTTACAGATAATATATGGGTTGGGCAATGCCACATGTGATGTTTGATAGTGAGGCCCATATTTATACTCTGTTTGCGCCAAATTTGCATCATTTTTTTACACAACTTCGGTGCAAGCCTAACTCCATATTTATATTTTGACGTTAGACACGTCAAAAGGCAAAATATAGGTGTTTGCACCGTTTTTTGGATGCATGCACATACCTTGAGTCAATGAGATGCAAGGTAGGTGTTCCCACCAAAAAAATTGTGCTATCCTCATAGCCCCATATTTATCCCCTGTGCTAACATGATGCACGGGTGGGAGGAGGGGCTAAATAATAGTGCAAAGCTTGCTTTGCACCATTATTTGACGCCTGGGTCAGACCAGGCGTTAGGGGACCTGTGGAACCATTTCCATGGAATGGGTCCACAGGTGCCCTCCCCAAGCCCCAGGAACACCCCACCCACACCAGAGGGACACCAGAGAAAGGGGGACCCCATCCCAGGTAAGTAGGTTAAGTATTTGTAAGTATTTGTTTCAAAGTGCCATCGGAGACCCTAACTTGGGTCCCCCTGCATGGCACAGGGTGCAGCGGCCATGCATGCCCAGGGTACACTGGTCCCCTGTGCTGGCTATTGGGGCTGGTGGGCATGACTCCTGCCTTTAATAAGACACGAGTTATGTGATTGATGGTTGAGCATCAGGAAATGACACTAGGCTGGCTAGAGGCATTTTCTTTGCAGCAAACAGCCCAGCGTCATTGGTTAACGCTCAACCTCCATCTCCTCTACCGCCACCCCCATCCAGCTAATGTCTTTTTTATTTACTTTAGCCCCTGCTTATCGCCGGCTTGTGTCATTCCTTAAATATGATGCCCAGCTGGCGCTGTGGAATGGCGCAAGCCAACGCTTATCTTTTTGCTACAAAACTGCATTACACGTACTTACTCCCCCCGATCCCCATACTAATTCCCCACCTCTGTATACACGCATGCACCCACAAGTACAGACACTCACACCCTGACACAGACCACCAGCGGTATTATGAGTCCCCTTTCCGCCAGGGATTCCAGTCGCTGGTAGACAACTCCCCCAACCACCTTCTCCTCAAGAGCCCCCCACCTCCCCTTCCCTTACATCATTTCCACCCTCCGCCTCCTTGAACCCCTCAGTAACCCCTCCGCCCCACTACTCCCAGTAGTGACCCCCACATACACGTACTTACTCCCCACCCGATCCCTGTACTAATTTCCCACCTCTGCATACATGCACACACCCACATGCAAAGACACACACACCCTGACACTCACCCACTCACAGTCACAACACCCATACACTCATGTGCACACACACGCAACACCCCCCCAAATCCATACACACATACAGAACACCCCCACTCACACATGCACTCACCACATTCACCCCATTGACACACATACACACTCCATCCCCCACCCCCTCCTTTCCTCAACATACACACACACACACAACCCCTACCCCTGTCTACATGCATGCACAAATGCATCCCGACCCAGCATTCACATTCACACGCATTGCCATCACCACATTTACACACAAAGCCACACACACATGCATGCACAAACACTCCCCCTCCTTCCCCCATTCATGAAATGCATACACACACTCACACACACCCATTCACACACCCCACCCCATCCCCTTGCGGAGGACACTTATCTCGTCTGACGAGGTGCTTCTCCCTCAGGGAACGGGATCCAGCGCTCCCAACGCCAGCAGGCCCCACCATCAGGACACCGCCAGGCCATATTACAGGTTATAATACGGCTGGCGGAGTCCTTTTGGTTGGGTGGGGCTGGCAGTGGAACCACCTCTGCACCGCCGACCGCCAACATGATTGCTGGTGACTTGCTGAATGGCAGCAAGCTGCCAGCAGTCGTAATATGGTGGTCTGCAAATCGCCAGCACTGGCGGTCTAATGGCGGCTTCGGCGGTCTTGGAAAAAGATCACCGAAGTCATAATGAGGACCATAGTGTGTGTGTGTAGTGGTTTTAACATTTTAGGTGGGGTGGGTACTTTTTCTTGGACTAGGGGTGATTAGGGTTTGTTGTGGGTGTGGGGTTGGTGTGTGGCATTAGAATTTTATCAGAAAAAAATCTCAAACAAATAAAACATTTAAAAAAATAGATTTGCTTAGGATTGTATGTATAGGTAGTTTTTGTATAGGTGAAGTGGCTGTAGTTTCTGTATGAAGATGTGTGTTAAGGGGGTTGGGGGCTAATATTTAACCTGTTGTGTTATATGTTAAGAGCAGGCCAAGTTGAGATAAGGTATTTTTAGATGTTTTTAGTATACAATAGTATAGTTTAGATAGCATAGTTTAGATCAGGTGCAGTTTAGTTAATGTTTGTTAAGGTAGTATAGATTAGGTAGTTTTATGTAGGCTGAGTTTTACAATAAATATCTTTGAATCTTACTTAAGAGTCTACCTCATGTTTATTGTGTAGGTGTTAGAATATGTGCCTACGTAATGTTAACTACATGCATTTGTCTTTGCTAGCAGTGTTTTTAGACATGTGTGACTGGGTGAAAAGCCCATGGAGAGGAATCTGTCAGGTTGGGCATGGATTGACATAAGGATTGACAAACATAGTTGTGTTTTGTAAGTGGCAATATTAATGTGAATGGAGGACAGGCCAAACCATAGGCCTCATTTGCAAGGAGCCTGCACCACTGGTGCATCACTTTTTTGATGCACGTGTTGTAATTTAGTAGCGATTAGATTAAGCATTAGCAGAAGACATCTTGTATTTAGCAACTATTGTGAACATTTCGCGGAATCCATTTTGTATTCATGGCAGCCATTATCTCTGCCACATGTGCTCGCCATGTGCTCAGTCCTACCTTCCTGTTAACTACTCTTGAAAATCTGTCTAGTGACAAGTTATATTTAGCATCTCCCACTTTTGCACATGCCCAGATCTGAAACTGTTAGTAATTAGTAACAGACAGTAATGTGTCAACTAGTCCTTGAAAACTGTTAGCCCCTCCTACCTGTTGACTGTGCATTTCCATATGACCTTATATCTATACAAGTCTTGCTTCTATAATTGTACCACCTTCTTTTTAGCCCCTGCGTGGGTATAAAAGGACCATGCCCTCTTAGTTCAGTGTGCTACTTCAAACATTACCAAAGGGTGATGTTTGAACTGTAGTACCACCTCATGAGGTTTAATAAACTTTGGGGGTCATTTCGACCTCAGCGCTCTTTTGACAAGACCGCTGAGGGACTGCCGTGTTGGAGACCGCCAGTGGTGGCGGTTTTCTGCTCGGCGTATTATGACTGCTGGCAGTCCTCCATCCTTTTCCGGACGGAGAGCCGCCAGCAGCCATACTGGCAGGTGGTGGGGAAGTGGAGGTTGCTCCACCTCCACCGCCACATCAACAGAACACCGCCCACCGAATCACGTTCTGTGATTCGGCGTGGCGGTGTTCTGTTGACGGTGTGGTGGCGGCAGAGCAGCCCCCATGGATCCCGTCCCCTCCTGGAGGATCAACGGACCAGGTAAGTTGATTGTCCGTTAGGGGAGGGGGGTGGGAGGGTGTTGTGTGTTGTGTGCGTGCATGGGGGTGTGCGTGTGTGTATGTAGAGGGGGTGTGTGAGTGCTTGTGTATGCATGCGGTGGTATTGTGTGTTAGTGTGTGTCTGTCTGTATGTATGTCTGTATGGATGTGTGCGTGTATGTCTGAATGTGGGTGTGTGCATATGACTGTGTGTGTGGCTGTTGGCATGTATGTTGGTGTGTGTGCAGGTATGTGTGTTGGTAGTGACTGCGTGCGTGTCAGGTGTGAATGTGTAATGTAATGTTGGGGGTAAGGGTGGGGACGGGGGGTTCTGCCACCTTTGGGGGTTGCAGGGGTGGTGGGGGGTGTAGGGGAAGGTTTCGGGGTGGGGGTGGGGGAGACCCCTATCAGTGCCAGGGAAGGAATTCCCTGGCACTGATAGTGCTCACCGCCATGCATTTCATGGAGGTCAGCCGGGTCATGATACCGCCGGCGGTATTGTGACATCTGCCGGGCTGGAGACCCAGGTCTCCAGCCCAGTGGTCGTCTCCGCCCTGGGCCCTGGCGGTCGGATCGGAGAAGTGGCGGATGACCATGGCGGTAAAACTTTTGTTGATGCTAAGGGTTATTTTATTTATAATTGGTTGTATACTCCTTGGAATAGGGCAGATGTAATGGCACTTAAAACAGCATTACCTGACCCGTGGAAAAATCCAGCCGCCTTTTATGAGGAAGTTGAGGGAGCAATTAGTTCTTGTACTATGTGTAAGGAAATGGCTCCCTGTTGCAGTTCCCCCCACTTTTTGCCTGATACTGATGCTGACTTGACTGAGAAATGTGCTGGGACCTTGCTAACCAGGCCCCAGCACCAGTGTTCTTTCACCTAAAATGTACCATTGTTTCCACAATTGGCACACCCCTGGCACACAGATGAGTCCCTTGTAAAAGTTACCAGTGGTACCAAGGGCCCTGTGACCATGGAAGGTCCCTAAGGGCTGCAGCATAGGTTGTGCCACCCTAAGGGACCCCTCTCCTAACACATGCACACTGCCATTGCAGATTGTGTGTGTTGGTGGGGAGAAAAGGCAAAGTCAACATGGCATCCCCCTCAGGATGCCATGCACACAAAATACTGCCTGTGGCATAGGTAAGTCACCCCTCTAGCAGGCCTTACAGCCCTAAGGCAGGGTGCACTATACCACAGGTGAGGGCATAGCTGCATGAGCAATATGCCCCTACAGTGTCTAAGTCTATTCTTAGACATTGTAAGTACAGTGTAGCCATATTAAGCATATGGTCTGGGAGTTTGTCAAAAACGAACTCCACAGCTCCATAATGGTTACACTGAATACTGGGAAGTTTGGTACCAAACTTCTCAGAATAATAAACCCACATTGATGCCAGTGTTGGATTTATTAAAAAATGCACACAGAGGGCATCTTAGAGATGCCCCTGGTATTTTACCCAATTCTTCAGTGCAGGACTGACTGGTCTGTGCCAGCCTGCTGCTGAGAGACGGGTTTTTGACACCATGTGGTGAGGGCCTTTATGCTCTCTGAGGACAGAAACAAAAGCCTGCTCTGGGCGGAGGTGCTTCACACCTCCCTAGCAGTGAGCCTCAAAGGCTCAGGCTTCATGTTACAATGCCCCAGGGCACTCCAGCTAGTGGAGATGCCCGCCCCCTGGACACAGCACCCACTTTTGGTGGCAAGTCCAGGGGAGATAATGAGAAAAACAAGGAGGAGTCACCCACCAGTCAGGACAGCCCCTAAGGTGCCCTGAGCTGAGGTGACCCCCTGCCTTTAGAAATCCTCCATCTTGGTTTTGGAAGATTCCCCCAATAGGATTAGGGATGTGCCCCCCTCCCCTCTGGGAGGAGGCACAAAGAGGGTGTAGCCACCCTCAAGGACAGTAGCCATTGGCTACCGCCCTCCCAGACCTAAACACACCCCTAAATTCAGTATTTAGGGGCTCCCCAGAACCTAGGAAACCAGATTCCTGCAACCTAAGACAAAGAAGGACTGCTGACCTGAAGCCCTGCAGGGAAGACGGAGACACCAACTGCTTTGGCCCCAGCCTGTGTCCCCATTTCGAGAAGAACTGCAACAGCTACGCGTTCCCCAGGGTCCAGCGACCTCTGAAGCCTCAGAGGACTACCCTGCATCTAAAAGGACCAAGAACTCCCGAGGACAGCAGCCCTGTTCCAAAGAAACCAAAACGTGCAACAAAGAAACAACTTTAAAAGGACTCCATGTTTCCCGCTGGAAGCTGAGACTTTCCACTCTGCACCCGACGCCCCCGGCTCGACCTGTGGAGATACAACACTACAGGGAGAGCTCCCCGGTGACTACGACCCTGTGAGTAGTCAGAGTTGACCCCCCTGGGCCCCCCAGCGACGCCTGCAGAGGGAATCCAGAGGCTTCCCCTGACCGCGTCTGCCTGCTTCAAAGAACCCGACGCCTGGTAAAGACCCTGCACCCGCAGCCCCCAGGACCTGAAGGATCCAACCTCAGTGCAGAAGCGACCCCCAGGTGGCCCTCTCCCTTGCCCAGGTGGTGGCTACCCCGAGGAGCCCCCCCCGCCTGCCTGCTTTGCTGAAGAGACCCCTGGGTCTCCCATTGAAACCTATTGCGAACCCAACGCCTGTTTTCACACTGCACCCGGCCGCCCCTGTGCCGCTGAGGGTTTACTTTCTGTGCTGACTTGTGTCTCCCCCGGTGCCCTACAAAACCCCCCTGGTCTGCCCTCCGAAGTCGTGGGTACTTACCTGCTGGCAGACTGGAACCGGGGCACCCCCTTCTCCATTGAAGCCTATGCGTTTTGGGCACCACTTTGAACTCTGCACCTGACCGGCCCTGAGCTGCTGGTGTGGTAACTTTGGGGTTGCTCTGAACCCCCAACGGTGGGCTACCTTGGACCCAACTTTGAACCCTGTAGATGGTTTACTTACCTGCAAAACTAACAAATACTTACCTCCCCCAGGAACTGTTGAAATTTGCACTGTCTAGTTTTCCAAAAAACTTATTGCCATTTTTGTCAAAACTGTACATGCTATTTTGCTGATTCAAAGTTCCTATGATACCTGAGTGAAGTACCTTTCATTTAAAGTATTGACTGTAAATCTTGAACCTGTGGTTCCTAAAATAAACTATGAAAATATATTTTTCTAAATAAAAACCTATTGGCCTGGAATTGTCTTTGAGTGTGTGTTCCTCATTTATTGCCTGTGTGTGTACAATAAATGCTTAACACTACCCTCTGATAAGCCTACTGCTCGACCGCACTACCACAAAATAGAGCATTAGAATTATCTCTTTTTGCCACTATCTTACTTCTAAGGGGAACCCTTGGACTCTGTGATTGCTATTTCTTACTTTGAAATAGTACATACAGAGCCAACTTCCTACACTATGACTTTGGCTGACATTGATTTATTTTTCAGATTGATATTACTGCCAGATATGTGGAGAACTGTTCGAAAAGTAGATGATCGTGTAGTTTTTGGGGCGTCATGGAAAGAATTAGAACAGATGGACGGGGATAGGAAACCTGCGAAAAAGCCATATCAGTTGATTCTAGATCTTCCCACAGCCATATTAGTTAAGTTAAAAACGATTATTCCCCCTAAAAAGATAGATTGGACTGTTTTAGAGTCTTGTAACCAAAAGGCAGATGAATCGGTCTCTGATTTCTTTACACGCTTTGAAGATGCATTTCATGATTTGAGCGGCCTTCATGATTTGAGCGGCCAGGTATTGTCAGATGATACGAGCAGACATTTGTTCATTGATAAATATGTCGCAAATCTGTTACCAGGAATAGCTAGTCGTCTAAAAGCTAGTGAAAGTTCATTGACTACCTCTACTCCGGTTTCTCTTTTGACTATGGCTCAGTATTATGAATGTCAGGAATTAGAAGCAAAAAGTAGCGAGGATAAAACGATTAAAGAATTAAAGACGAAGGTTATGTTGGCTCAAGCTTATGGTCTGCCTTTTAGAGGTAGTGATAGAAGTGGACGTGGATCTTATGGTTCGTCTTACACTCGTTCGAATTTGTCTGTCGATCAGTGTGCGTATTGTAAGACATTTGGGCATTGGGCTGCTGATTGTCCAGTACTACGTGTTCAGCAGTGTTCACGTGGTCGGGAACAAATGAGAAATCGCTCAGGATATTCAGGGCCTAGAAGAAGCATGAATGATCATGCTAGGTTTGATGCTAATGTAAGAAGGCAGGATGGGTTTAACACTTTTGATAGACGGAACCAATACCAGATGTCTAACTATGTGCAGCCTGATTTCCAAGATTCTGCTTAAGCATAGGATTGCCTAGGATGGGGTAAGGAATCAGTTGAAGTTCCAGTAGATCAGAGGGGTCCCTATGTTACAGCACATGTTTTGGGTTCTACTGATCAGTTTCTGGTTGATACAGGAGCTACTCGTAGCACCTTGTCTAAACAATTGGTTCCAAGGGCTCCCCTGTCTGGCTTAACCATTACATCGATAGGTTTCGATGGAACACCTTCCCCTAGCCCATTGTCACAACCACTTGCATTCCATGTTGATAAATTTACTGCTCCATGTCCGTTTTGCTATCTCCATATATACCAGACAATATTGTGGGTCTTGATATGCTCAAGTATTTCAGGGCTAAAATACGATGCTCTCCTGAAAGGGTGCATGTTATTTTGAATGATAATCATCCTGTGATGGAAAGAGTTTGTCTTGTTAAAAAGGATATTGCATTAGCTCCACTCCCTAGTACTTTGTGGGCTACTTCAGATTCTGATGTGGGACAAATGATTATTCCACTGGTACATATTAGTGTCAAGGAGGGAGCTGTATTGCCACGTTTGCCCCAATACAAATGTCACAGGAGGGCGAAGAAGCACTCACACAAATTGTGCATGATCTTATTGCAGTTGGAGTTGTTGAGGAAGTTCCGTATAATGTTTGTAAAAGTCTGATTCTTCCTATTCTGAAAAAGGATACTGATACTAGGATTTACCGATTCATTATTGATTTATGAGAAGTGAATAAGATTGTGGTACCACAATATCCTGCGGTATCTGACACCACAACACTTCTTACTTTGGTTCCCCCGACAGCAACTATGTTCTCTGTGATAGACTTGAAGAATGCTTTCTTTTCGATCCCTATTCATCTTGACAGCCGATATTTGTTTTGTTTTACTTTGAATAAACAATCATATAGATTTTGCAGAGTTCCTCAAGGCTATACTGAGAGTCCTAGTATTTATAGTCAAGTGTTAAACAGACAACTTGATTCTTTTGTTTTGCCTGAAGGTGTGGCTCTCATACAATATGTCGATGATATTTTCTTGGCAGCTGATACCCCTGAGCAATGTGAAAAGTGAACTTTGTCCTTACTTTCTTTTCTTGCTTCACACCATCATAAAGTGTCATAAAAGAAATTGCAATATTGTAGACCAAAGGTAACCTATTTAGGTCACCTTTTGTCCAAGGAGGGCCGTGCACTTATATCAGATCGTATTCAAGCAATTTTAGACACACCAGTACCCTCTACTCAGAAAGATGTTCGTGCATTCCTTCGTCTTACTTCTTTTTGTAGGCAATGGATATTAGGTTTTTCACACATTGTCAAACCTTTGCTAGCACTTTTGACTAAAGATACTCCAGTGCCCCTCCCATGGACAGATGAATGTGAGACTGCTTTCCGGCAGCTATGACAAGCCCTTTGTTCAGCACCAGTGTTAGGTACTCCAGATTACACGAAGCCTTTTGCACTTTACGTACATGAGAAAGATGTGCATTGTCAGTTTTAGTACAGACAGATGGCGATAAGCAGCGCCCCTGTGCATATTTTTCAGCAGTACTTGATCCTTTCGCTCGAGCGTTGCCTGGGTGTTTTTGTTCAGTTGCGGCAACAGCTGTGTCAATACGTCAGAGTGAAGGGATAGTTTTGTCACATAAGCTGTTGGTGTTAGTACCCCATGTGGTTGATGCTCTTTTAAATCAAACAAAGAGCAAAATGTAACTAGCGCTCGCCTGACAGGATATGAATTGACATTGCTGGCTCCTCACATTACACTGAAGAGATGTGAAACACTAAACCCAGCCACTTTGTTGCCATATCCGGTGACTCAGCCTCAGTCACAAGAAACACATGAATGTATATTCCTTACCAAAGAACAGACAAAGGGTCGTATTGATTTGCAAGATGTAGACGGGGAATTGTGGGTTGATGGGTCTTGTTTGAAGTTGCCAGATGGTACGACCTCAGCTGCATATGCAATCACCACAAACCACAATACACACAGTAGTGGAGACAGCTCGTATACCACAGAAGTCAGCTCAAGCAGCTGAACTAATAGCTTTGACACAAGCATGTGAGCTTAGTACTGTCTTATGTGTGAACATTTATACAGACAGCCGCTATGCTTTTGGAGTGGCTCATGATTTTGGTTTGCTTTGGAAGGAGAGAGGCTTTCTCACGTCCCACGGGATGCAGATAATGCATGGAGAATTAGTGCATAACCTCTTGACTGCATTGACATATCCAAAGAAAATAGCTATTGTGAAATGTAGTGCACACAAGAGAGTGACCGATAAGATAGGGCAAGATAATGCCCTTGCGGACCGCGTAGCATGTGAGACTGCGATACAGTGAAGTAGTACTTCTATGTATGTAGTGAAGTCACAAGCTGAACTTTGGCATAATGCTAGACAAGACGTATTAGATATACAGAAATCTGCTTCTGTGAAAGAACGTGAGCAATGCTCTGAAGAAGGAGAATTGGATGATGAGGGCTGTTGGTGGAATAAGCAGATGGATAAATGGAAATTGCCTATTGCTTTTGGTTCAGATGGCACATGGGCTGGCACATGTTGGAGCTTCAACAATAACGAAGTTGCTTACACAAGTTTGGGAGCATCCAGAAATTTCCAGTACAGCTAAGAGAGTAGTACAGTCTTGTTTGATCTGTTTACAATACAATCCTGGAAAAGGGACACAAACTCCTGCGGGAGGGTTTGTGACACCAACTGCACCTTTTGAAGTTCTACGAATGGATTATATTCAGCTTGAACGCTGCAAAAATTTAAAGTATGTCTTGGTGGTGGTATGTGCCTTTAGTAAAAGGATAGATGGCGTACCCTACAAAGGATAATACTGCCATTACCCCAACGAAGGTGCTTTTGAAATAATTTTTCCCTAGGTTTGGTGTTTGCAGACATTTATGGAATGATAACGGACCACATTTTGTTGGGGAAGCTACTAAGTATGTCCTGAAAGGATTATGGATCAAACAGAAGTTCCATGCAGTTTTCCACCCACAATCAGCAGGGTTGGTGGAAAGGTATAATGCTACTTTGAAGCTGAAGTTAGCGAAGATACAGGCTTCCACATCTTTAACTTGGCTGGATGCATTACTGTTGGCATTATTGTCTATTTGGTCAGTGCCACACTCTCGAACAGGCCTTACCTCCTATGAAATAGTATTTGGAAGGCCAATGAACATTTGGGGAGTTCCTAAGCCAAATTCTGTATATGATGTCCCGTGTGTCCTGATGAATGATTATTTGTCTCAGTTAATCGACAATTTGGTTTCTATTCTTCAACAGGTTTGAGAAGCCCTTCTGACATATCTACAGGTGAAGGCCATGAACTCTGACCTGGTGACCAGGTGATGATTAAGTCCTTTGAAAGATCAAGCAGTTTGGAACCAAGGTGGCGAGGACCAGAGCAGGTGCTCCTTGCGACAAGGACAGCAGTTCGAGTGACGAACCGAGAGAATTGAGTCCATAGTACTCACTGCAAAAGAGAGCTACCTACCTTAGTGGAACCTGCTGTGCTGACCGATCATCGAGAGATCTTAACTATGGAGAAAGGCCGTGCTATATCACCTGTGGAATCTGCGGAGTTCTTCCCAGACCGAGTGATTTCTGGAGTGTTGCGATATAATTTGAGACCGAGGAAAGAATCTGTAGTGCTGAAAAAAACTGGTTGAGCTACTGCCCTGGGTTAGTGAAACGGATAGCCAATGTGGCAAGGGGGGGATCAGCCATGCATTAGAGTAGTGACACCTGTCTTGGCCCATGGTGAAGAAATCAGCGGCTGCCCAGGGATAAGAGCTCCAACGATTGTTTTTAATTAATTTCTGGAAGGGTCGATTATCACTGTTGCTAAAATGAATAACAAAGTGATCATTAGTACTATGGGTTTGTTGTTGTTTTGGTGGTTATGGCAATAATCCCCTGGTTTGTTGAAAAGATGGCTCCTGCTCGTGAGTTTTTTGTTGCCACTACTCCAGTACCAGAGGATCACTATTACTTTACGCTTCCCTATCAGTAGCAGAAGCACCGTCAATCATACTTCAATAATACTTTCATTCAGATGTTGCATCATACTCATAATGCTACAAATACTACTAACTGTTGGATATGTGGAATGATACCTGCGCATCAAAAGAAAGGAGGAACACCTTTCATTCCTCTTCCTTTTTCACACAATGGTTCTTGTCAAGCTTGGTATACACTTTTGTTTGCATCTGGAAAACGCACAGAGGGCGGACTTCTTTTTCGCCTTAATAAAGTATGCTACCAAGACAAAGATGGGCATCCCCAAGCCAAAGGAACTAAATGGGAATGGGAATGGGAAGAGTATCAACCGGACAATGTTTCAATACCATATGTCTTCACAAATATAAGAGACTCTAACAAGAAAGAACAATTTGTAATTTCTGTTACAAAATCTAAAGCAAGATTATGTATACGTAGCATTGGGCGAATTCCAGTGGGGATAAGCGATTGTACCTTGATTTGAACTATTGAGGGGGTAAATAATAGTAGTTTTACAGCTTCACATAATACATATTTTGTTTGTGTAACTATGGATATTACCAACTACCTGTTGGGTGGTCAGGTGTGTGTTATGTATCTTTTCTATTACACCCTGTGTTTTTGGCACCTGCATCATATCACCGTGATTTTAAACTGTTCAATGACATCATTCAAAATAGATATAAAAGGACAATATGTACAAACGAGGTAGACCAAACGGACACTAGCCTGCAACAATATGTTGATTTTAATTTAGGGTTGTTCTTCTTTGTAGGTGCTGCGTTAAACAGTAGGAAAGTGAGACGATTGACTAGGGTTGTGGAAGCAGTTACCAATCAGGCAGCTCCGGCACTTGGGAATATTACAGAGGAGCTCCAAATTGCGAGGATTGTAGCGCTCCAAAATCGTATGGTACTAGATGTGATATTAGCTGATCGAGGTGGTGCATGTCGCATCATCGGTAGTAGTTGCTGCGCTTTCATTCCAGATCACTCACCTTCAATATATGATGCAATATCTAAATTGCATAAAATTGCTGCAGAAAATGACAAAGAGACTGGTACTTGGATGGTTTGGGGCTCTTGTTTCCACCTGGGGCTGGAAACTACTGACTATCCTGTGTGTAATGATTGCAATATTTTTCACATGCTGTATCTGTATTCAGTGTGGTCCAAAGTTCTGCTCCATGTGTATTACTGCTTGTATGCCTACCAAAAGAGATATTACAGAAATGAAAGCACAACACATGTTAGATAAGGAAATAGCTGAAATGATGAGCATAAATATACAAGATGAATATTTAGATTATCCCAGAAAGACGAATGTATTCAGCTAATGTTGAAAGGGTCGTCTGTTGTAATTTAGTAGCAATTAGATTAAGCATAAGCAGAAGACATCTTGTATTTAACAACTATTGTGAAAATTTCGCGGAATCCATTTTGTATTCAAAGCAGCCATTACCTCTGCCACATGCCGCCATGTGCTCGCCATGTGCTCTGTCCTACCTTCCTGTTAACTACTCTTGAAAATCTGTCTAGTGACAAGTTATATTTAGCATCTCCCCCTTTCGCACATGCCTAGTAAGATCTGCAGCTGTTAGTAATTAATAACAGACAGTAATGTGTCAACTAGTCCTTGAAAACTGTTAGCCCCTCCTACCTGTTGACTGTGCATTTCCATATGGCCTTATATGTATACAAGTCTTGCTTCTATAATTGTACCACCTTCTTTTTAGCCCCTGCGTGGGTTTAAAAGGACCATGCTCTCTTAGTTCAGTGTGCTACTTCAAACATTACCGAAGGGAGCTGTTTGAACTGTAGTACCACCTCATGAGGTTTAATAAACTTTGGGGGTCATTTCGACCTCGTCGGTCTTTTCTCAAGACCGCCAAGGGACCGCCTTGCAGAAGACCGCCAGAGGTGGCGGTTTTCCCGCTCGGCGTATTATGACTGTTGGCAGCTCTCCGTCCTTTTTCGGACGGAGAGCCGCCAACAGCCATACTGGCGGGCGGCGGGGAAGTGGAGGTTGCTCCACCTCCACTGCCACGTCAACAGAACACCGCCCACCGAATCACGTCCTGTGATTCGGTGTGGCGGTGTTCTGTTGACGTTGTGGTGTCGGCGGAGCAGCCCCCATGGCTCCCGTCCCCTCCCGGAGGATCGTCGGCCCAGGTAAGTCGATCTTCCGTGAGGGGAGGGGGATGGAGGGGTGTTGTGTGTTGTGTGCGTGCATGGGGGTGTGCGTGTGTGTATGTAGTGGGGATGTCTGAGTGCCTGTATGCTTGCGTGGGTGTCGTGAGTATGGGAATGAGTGCATGTATGTCTGTGTGTATGTCTGTATGGTTTTGTGCGTGTATGTTTGAATGTGCGTGTCTGACTGTGTGTGTGGATGTTTGTATGTATGTCGGTGTGTGTGGGTGTATGTGTGTTGGTGGTGCCTGCGTGCGTGCTGTGTGTGCATGAGTGAAGTGAAGTTGGGGGTCGGGGTGGGGAGGGGGGTCCTGCCACCTTTGGGGGGTGGCAGTAGTGGGGTGGGGTTTAGGGGAGGGAGTCGGGGTGGGGCGTGGGGGAGACCCCTATCAGTGCCATACCACCATGGATTTCATGGCGGTTCCAACCACAGGAAATCTATGGCGGTAAGCCGGGTCCAAATACCGGCGGTGGTATAGTGACAACCGCCGGGCTGGAGACCCTGGTCTTCAGCCCAGCGGTCGCCTACGCCCTGGCGGGCGGAACGGAGAAGCGGCGGATGACCATGGCGGTAACCGCCATGGTCATAATTTAAAAAAAAACACCGCCAGCCTGTTGGCGGTCTTGCCGCTGCTTCTCCGCCGTCCGCCAGGGTCGTAATGACCCCTTTTGTCTTTTATTTCATTTTCTGTGCCAGCTTCTTCCTATGTGGTCTGAGGACTTTGTACAGAGAAGGGCGAACCCCTTGCACTAGTATGCCTTGCTGAGGCTTACTTCGACACACGGGTGGCTCAGGCTGCGGGCCATGTCTTCAAGGCCATGCAAAGCCACTTTGTGTGGCTTTACGTGGCCTTGTAGATATGGTCCACTTTCACATATTACTCTGCGTGAGAGGGGCGTTCAATGAGTGTTGCTGTGTGTGTTCCTACTCAACACCCATGGAATCTGACAAAATTCCAGATTTACAAGGTTTCATAAACTTGGGGATGCATCAGTTTCCTACGCCACCCCAGGGGTGCCGTAAGGGTGGCACAATGGGGAGAAATAACACTATTTCTACCTGTATTTTTCTCTTTCTATGTGTGCTACAACACCACAAATATGCCTGATAACATCCAATGTACTTACATTTCTGACTGTTATTATGGGCTATGGGTCAAGCTGTACCCCACATAGTAGTAGTGCTGGAAATTGTGACATGTATCTACCTAGTTTTGCAACATGACTGATAACATCCACCTCAGTCTCCATCCATCACTGAGTCCTGCCCTTTGTGTTGGCAGACTATTTTTACATGTCCCTTGACCAATCCATATTTCACATCCTCCAACAAAGGCTTATGTGGCAAGGTGATACAATTTCCCTTCAGACTCCCTCCTGCCAGATGCTACATATATTAACCCAGGATCACATGACATGCAGCATGTTGTACCCCAATGGGATCTTCTCTGTCTTCCCTTCCCAGCTGCAACACAAGTGTGACATTGCCAGACACAGCAGTGCATGTGTATTGGTTAGGTTACCTGATATCTTTGCTATGCAATGACTCCCCATTCAGTCACAGTGACAGTTCCACCTACTCAGCCATCACGTATAATGCACTGCACAGCCATGGGTCCACTCAGGCCAAGATCATCTTTTGTTTCAACACACATGGTCCTCTGATGTGCATCGCTCGCATTTACCCTGACCCAGTCTGGTTTAGTCCATGGCATGAGCTCTGGTGGTCCCTACCATGGCAATTGGCACCTGTGTGGTCTCACAATGCATTTCAGGGCAGCTGTGTGCTATGTATTGCCATGCCAGTCAATGCACACAAGGCTCTTGGTATGTTCCTATGTGTTGATACTTCACATAACCCATGCCTGACCACCATCTCAGGTGAGCTGATTCTCCTTTGACAAGCACATGCCTTTAATTTCCATAACAGCGCGTATTAATGTTTATGGACCCATGTAAACTCAGTGGCCTCATGGTACAAGATGGTGTTCATTGTTAATGTCCGGTTGTCCAGTGGTCCAGTTGATGGAGCATATGTTGATGCAGCTTCCAGCACCAATACATCACTTTTTGTGAGACACCAGCAGTGCAAACTGCAGACCCATTTCTACAAGGCCAAAAGAGACCACTTTGCATGGCTTTTCCTGGGCTTGGAGATGTGAAGTGAAGCAAGGCAGCACAAGTCGCAGTGTTGCATCAGAGAATGCAGCATGGGCGTTGTGGTGGGTATAGAGATGCAACGCACATGGTTTTAGTTACTTTCCCTGATTTCCAAGGTTTTGTGACCAGGTAATGCCAAAAAGTGTTTCACCTCCCAGGGGAGCCATAACAAGGAGTGGCATCTTTTCTTATTCCACCTTTTTCTATGTGTGTTGCATTGTGCCACACACATAGGAAGAGCACAAAGCCTTACATGATTGTATTTCTAGAGAAATGTGTTCCTTTCTGCACAGGGGCAATCCTGTCTGTGATGCAGGCATCCTTGCAACACTGATGCATCAGAGCAGGGGGAGGGAACAGGGGTACATGCCGTATTGTTGGTACAGGCCATTCCTCCCCTTTCCATGTGGCACAGGACAGGAAAGCAAGGTGACTTGCATTGCTGCACTGCACCACTTTGCATTACGTGACATGTAGTTCTGGTGGTTCACTTTGTGCATTGCACTACATGTGTCAGTACACACAGGGTGGGCTAGACTGGTGCTTCACTTCACACATGTAATGGATACATGTGACGGAGCCTGACTGAGCTGTGTGACATATTACTGGGCAGTGTGAGTGAGCTTTCAGTGGCATTTGATGGGATATTATCCAGATTCCTGCCCTATGCCCTGCAGACAGCGCAGTGGAGCACTGGGACATAACTAGCTGAACTGCACAACATCACATTTTTTGCCCAAATTGTCCTTTATTGATATTCACCCTGTGTCTGTGGTTGTTCCTCATGTGCTGCACTGTCTTGTCTGGGAACTCCAGCCACCAACTCAACTGGGATGACAGCTGCCACCCACTCTTCCAAGGCATCCAGCTCCTCCTGGGGCACAGGGCTCCCTCCTCCGATCTGCATTGCTGCCTTCAAGTTCTTAGCCAGTTTCTCCTTTGTTCTGTGCTTATAATTGTCCCAGCACTTACTGTAAACAGTAACGGTCCTCTTCATTTTTCCCACACCGTTGACTTTCTCCTCTATGAACTGCCACTTCCTCTTCCTCTTCCCCTGGGAATCTGTCTGGACAATATGGCTGGTGCTGGGGTTGCCTTCTGTGAAGTGTGTAATTTTTTTCAAACAATACATTATTTTTTGTATTTTTTACGCTTTCCACACTCAAAGTTCACTTTTCGTGTTGCAAATTAGGCCCTGCATCACTATTGAAGCAGTAATGTCAGATTTCACAATGACATAGTGCACACAGAAGTGTAAATTGTTTTATGCAGCCAGAATTCTTATTCTATGGTGTGCCATTTTGCAAATGGTATTTGAACATATATTAAATTTGAAGTATCGAGATACAGAAATGTCGAGTTTTAAATATTGTGCTCAACAAATATCATGATGCAGGAATATCAGTGCCAGGAATATCAATTTTAAAGATAAGTAAATATTGATATTAAAATATCTGTGTTGTTAATGACGTTTACAAAGATATCTATGGGCTTCATTACAAGTTTGTCGATATTTCGACTGATATGGCGGCGGCGGGATTGGACCGCCACATTACAAGTCATGTTGGCTTATGGAGCAAAGACTACTGCGGTCCTGCCAGCACTGCCAGACAGCACAGACCACCACGGTCATGAGGCAGCACAAACAGGCTGGCGGTGCCTGTGTTGCAGCCGGACACATTATGAGGTTGCACACCGCCAATGTGACTGTGGCGGTCCAACCACCATGCCCCACCAAGCAGAAATGAGGACTACAAAGGGAGACACTACCTGCAGGCAGCCTTAAATGTCTTGTGCCGCCATGGAGCCCATCACGTACGTGCTGCTCTTGGTACTGCTCATCGAAGAGACACAAAATCCACACTGCCGTGGGCGCAACTGACCGTAAGTACACACAGCTACCAGTGTCATCAACCATTACAGCAGATCATTGCGCCATCGTCCACATGGTATGGGGCTCATGCTATGGGTACCAAGTACACATGTCATTGTGTACACAGTCATAATCATACGTAATGATGGACACATTCACAGTCACAATACACCTCCCTTGGGCAGTTCAGTCACACTGCCCCACAACACTAGACAAAAACACACATCTCGCCATCTCAGGCACAGGGACAGTGAAGGGTACACAACATTGTCTCACACAACATCAACAACACACCAACATCACATATAAAAATATAACTCACACACTCACATTCAACACGCATATGTATGGATGTGGCACTAACAGAAACAACACTCCCAGTAGACAGCTCTGCAATGGACACATCACTACATTACAGCAAAATGAAAGGGCAATGACAGGCACAACAGACAGAGAGACAACTAAACAAACCTCCCTATGAAAACAAAACCTACACAATTGGGATGGGGCCATCAGGAGCACTCAGGGAAGGAGGCCGCACTGGAACACATATCACTTTGCACATGCCCCTTAAACAACGTTTGCACAGAAAATGGCCCTACATGTGTCTCAGGGACAAACACTACTAGACCCAAATGAAATGTCTATCTGCACAATGTGGCAGTGCAAGTCAACAAAGAACATACAACTTCAACTTCATGGGACATACATCTACAGAAACTAGTTGGAAGGTACACACAGCTAAATGGACACATTCACAGTCAATTGCAAACATAGGTATCACAACTGAACACACTCCATGTCTGCACAAACAAACCTCAAGCTGACACACATCAGATGAATACATTATCCATATCAGGGGGACAAGTCTAATACCATACATGCTCCCATTGGACAACACAAGATGGAATACTTACCATACCAAACAGGACACAATGCCATGAAACCACCATTGCATTTACACCCACATATCCACACACTCAACATATACCCTTGACATGGGGGACAACAACACTGCCCACGAAGTAAGATATTGCAAACAACAGCAAAAGGAAAAGCAAGCAGGCTGAAACGCACACAAAAGTAGGCAGATAACACAAGTTACTCAGAGCAAACATAACAGTAGAAAACAAATTGCAGGACAAAGGTATACACAAAAAAGACAACTATTTGGGTTTATTCAAATATTCAAATAGTCCAAGGCCATTGGCCAGTCCATGTATTTGTTCATAATAGCACAGTATTGTGCCGACACTTGACTCCTAACTGCCATGGAACCTCCACAGGAAGGGGCATCAAGTGGGCAGGCAGGAACCTCAGAGATAATCCTGCTGGGTGATGAATTTTGGAAGGGGTTTGGTCTTGGGTTTGGAAGGGATGGTCTGCTTTTTGGGAGGGGTGGGCTTCTTCTTGGGGGGAAATGTATGGGTGCTTGTGGGGGGGGAGCAGTGGAGGCCGTGGAGGTGTAAGGGGTGTTGGGAAGTGGGTGGGGGCCTCTTGGGTTTGGGACGGGGTGAAGGGAACAGGAGGAAATTAACAGTCAAACAAAAAAAACGTTCTTAGGAGCACAGAAATGATCAGCAGAAGGGGGTCGGGATTTGGAGGTTAAGGGAGTGGTTGTCTGCTGTGTTGGTGTGGATGTTGTGCATGTATGCTTCTGGGAGGTATGCTTGTGTTTGGTGGGTGTCTATTGGGTGGGTGAGTGAGTGTGTTTGTGTATCTTGGGGGTCTGGGAGGTCTAGGTGCTGGGGAATGGAGTAGTCAATGTGTGTGTGTGTGTGTCTGTTGGGTGGTGTCTGCGGCTATGCTGGGTGTGGTGGGTGCGTTACTAACTGCTGTGGTGATGACTGTGGGTACGCTGGATGTTGTATTTGATGCTGGGGCGCTGAGGGAAGAGGGAGGGGGGAAGGAAGGTGGGGGCAACTGGCTGCCATCAGTGAGGAGGCCGGAATCTGAAAAGATCTCTGTAGGCCAGCCATTGCACCATAAATGACTTCCAGGAATGCATTTGTCTTTTTAGCTGAGTTGCCAATCACTGGATGGCATTCACAATGGCTGACTGACCCACTGAGGTATTTCTTGGGCGGTTAATAGCCTCCTCACTATTGGGGTTGGGGTGAAGGTGCCTACAGCAAAGAAGATGCCCACCATCTTGGGTGAGTGGGCACGGCCAACAGGGTGGGGAGCAACAGGGAGGGCGGTGATAGAATGGTGGGTCTGCCACCACTACCAAGTGTCCACTGGAGAAATAATCTGATGATGCTGAGGATGCTCTGATCTCCCCCGTGGCACAGCCCTTACCCTCTAAGTCACTGGTCCCTTTTTGCCTGATGTCCTGTGGCCAGATGCTTCCCTAGTCAGCTGTGCCCCATCTCGTTTGTTTACCAGTGCTGATGCTGCAAATACAAAGAGAAATAGGGCCATCACATGTCCATGTTCACACTTGAACAACAGCTCTGATTAGGAAACATTGCCAAGATATCAAGTAGGCCCCAGCAGCAAACTCCACCTAAGTGGCCCCTATATATGCCATACCATATGCATGCATACCATCTGAACTCTCAATGGTTACCCATAGGAAAATCAGGATCTCACACATCTACAATTGCATGGCTGAAGTTGTGAATCACAATAACTATTAAACAAGTAGGATACACAATCACCCTCAAACTTTTGATCCATGGAGCAGACCTCAGTTACCTGTTGGCATACAATGGTAGGCCAATGCCAAATACATTTCCACAGATCCCTCCCACTGGAAACATGTCAACAGTAGAGTCATGGAGGTAGTATAAATGTTGCTTAGATAGACCACACGTGTGGCTTGGAAAGGGACACTGTAGACATCGTGTGCAATATGTCAGGAAGAGATGTTCCTGAAATCCACAACTCAATGAATCAGCAAGCCCCAGCATAATCACCACTAATGTCTATCACCCCGTACAATGACATACTCTGAGTACATGAGTAGGCACCATTAGTCCCTTGGATGTTGGAGAGACTGGAGATTTGCAAGTACTTGTTGAAGGCCCTTAACAGTTTGCTTAATTGGAAACTACATCATTGGCTATATTCTGGTCATGCAGACCTAGATGTCTGTCGTGGATAAATGCTTGTACTAAAACACATATAATTTCAGCATAACTGCAAGTCACTCCATGATGCTGGCCAACAGTCAGGGCACGAATCTTACCCATTAACCTCTTAAGTGCGGGCGTCGGCCACTTGCCGACGCCCACACACCCTCCCTGGTGTGGGTCACGACCAGTGGCCGACACCAGGAAGGGCATTAATAAATCCTCGGGTGCGTTGCACCCGAGGATTTTTTTTTTTTTTTTACATCCCCCGGGAGACACGGAAGCTACTGTGTCTCCCCCCACCCCCCACCCGCCCCCTTGCGGCCGGTTCCTGCTTTCATGGTGAAAACGGCCTTTTACACGTTCGGGAAGGCCTCGTAAGAAAGGGGAGTGTCTCCCCTTTCTTACGAGGCCTTCCTGAAAGTGTTTCCTGACCCCCGGTCGCAGCTGTGCTGCGATCGGGGGCCAGGAAACACTTTCAGGTTTCCTGGCTCCCCCGATCGCAGCACAGCTGCGATCGGGGGCCAGAAACAGTTTCAGAAGGCCTCGTAAGAAAGGGGAGAGTCTCCCCTTTCTTACGAGGCCTTCTGAAACGGTTTCCTGGCCCCTGATCGCAGCACAGCTGCGATCGGGGGCCAGGAAACCCCACTAGACACCAGGGATTTCACTTTTGGAAAACGGGCCGCCCCCCCCCCCCCCGGCATAATTTTCTTCAAAAAAAAAAAAGGTAGGTGCCCCCTGGGGGGGGGGGGGGGGGGGGCGGATCGCGTCCCCCCCCAGGGGAATTTTTTTTTCTTCAAAAAATAAAAATAAAAAAATAAAAATGAAATGACAGGGGGTCGTCCGTGGGCAGGGTGACCCCCTCTGGGGGCAATTTTTTTTTTAGATGTTGTAGGGTTTCCCTGGGGGCCATTTTGGCCCCCAAGGAAACCATACAACAACTAAAAAAAAATATATGTATATATCTATATATATATATCTATGTAGATAGATATATCTAGGTACATGGATATATCTATAGATATATCTATGTAGATATATATATATATATATATATATATATATATATATATATATTTATATATATATATATATATATATAGGTAGATCTGTATCAAAGAGATTTATAAAGCGCGCTACTCACCTGTGAGGGTCTCAAGGCGCTGGGGGGGGGGACGGGGGGAGGGAAAGGGGCTAGGAGGTTCACTGTTCAAAAAGCCAGGTTTTGAGGCCCTTCCTGAAAAGAAGTAGGTTTTGGGTCTTGCGAATGTGGGTTGTGAGTGCGTTCCATGTTTTGGGTGCAATGTAGGAGCAGGATCTGCCCCCGGTGGTGGTGTGTTTGATGCGGGGGACAGAGGCGAGAGAGAGGTCAGCTGAACGGACGTTTCGTGTGGGGGTGTGGAAGGTGACTCTCGTTGAGGTAGGCAGGGCCTGTGTTGTGGAGTGATTTGTGTGCGAGGATGAGGATCTTGAAGGTGATCCTTTTGTCAATGGGGAGCCAGTGGAGGGATTTGAGGTGTGGAGAGATGTGTTCGTGTCGGCGGAGGTCGAGGATGAGTCGTGCTGCTGAGTTCTTGATGCGTGTAGTTTGCACTTGAGTTTTAGAGCGGTGCCGGCGTAGAGGGCGTTTCTGTAATCAAGCCTGCTGCTGATGAGTGCGTGAGTGACAGTTTTTCTGGTCTCTGTGGGGATCCATTTGAATGTTTTTCAGTATACGGAGTTTGTTGAAGCATGAGGAGGTAAGAGCGTTGATTTGTTGGGTCATAGAGAGGGAGGAGTCTAGGATGATGCTGAGGTTGCGTGCGTAGTTGGCGGGGGTGGGTGCAGGTCCTAGCGTGGTGGGCCACCATGGGGGGTCCCAGGTTTTTTTGGTGAGGGCCAAAGAGGATTATTTCGGTTTTGCTTGAGTTGAGTTTCAGGTGGTTGGCTGTCATATATACATCACTTTTGTCAATATGTGTGTGGTTTCCCTGGGGGGAAAAGGGTCCGACTTGTCTAGTGGCAGTTTTAGTGCCATAAAGAAGCGCAGAAGGTTTATATGCCTACTGCAAAGAGCACATCTGTATTTTATGTAAATAGCTGAGTACATTAGTAAAGTCTATGGAGAGATGAAGGGCACTTTTGCTGGGTGGTAATGAGGGAATCCGAGGAGGAGGGAGTGGGAGCACCAATAATGATTGTTGGACTGGGCGCAGGAGGTGCTAAAGACTGTGACGAATGGTATGTGACAAGGTGTTTTTTGAGTGTCTTGAAAGTACGTGCTGATTGAGGGAAGAAGCGCAGGTAAGGTGGCCTCTACTGTTGCACGTATCTCACACACACCATCGATTTTGTGACTGTCTACGTAGGCTAGTGTTTTAGAGCAACAGTTTAGCCAATAGCAGAGATGGCATCTTGATGGATGACTGCTGCCTGCACTCGGGTTATAGAGGACCGCTCTGACATAGGATCAGAGACTGAGACATCAGATACTGAGACAGCATCTGAGGGATAGGACAATGGCGCAGACTCTGGGAGTGATTTTTCAGTCAGAGGAGTCCCATTCGAAAACTCCTCTTCCAGTACATTATGAGGGAGGTGATGAGGACAGTCCTGCTGTCCCTTCGCAAGCTGTTCGTGCAACTGGGTAATAGTGGGTTAGGCCAACCCAGAGAGCAGGTGAATGCGGCGGCAAGCAGAGAGAGAGTGCTCTCTTGGGAGCTCACCAATTTAGTTCAGCCCCAAATTCCACCACCCAAATCATATTGTGGAGACATCAAAATTGTCTATGGCAAAACAAACTGGTTTTGTAAGGCAGGCACCTGTGTTTTTGGTCCTGGATTCGGTGGCCATATAGAGAAACACACTAAACCAAAACATTTCTGGAAACTAGACATTCGGGGGAGTCCACAGAGGTGTGACTTGTGTGGATTCCCCAAAGTTTTCTTACCCAGAATACCCTGCAAAGCTGAAATGTTGAAAAAAAACTCTATTTTTCTCGCATTTCTGTCACACAAACTACAGGAATATGCTGGGATCCACAACATTCCTACCACCAAGTGACTCCTCACCTGTCCTGATAAAAACACTACCCCACTTGAGTGCCTACACCTAGTGCCTGTGTCAGGAATGGATCACCCCAGGGTCAACAGCTGCCTCACGTAAGGACCAACATTGACCCTTGTGTGATCTATTCCTGTCGCAGGCACCAGGCCTAACCACACAAGTGAGGTATCATATTTATCGGGAGACTTGGGGGAACGCTGGGTGGAAGGAAATTTGTGGCTCCTCTCAGATTCCAGAACTTTCTGTCACCGAAATGTGAGGAAAACGTGGTATTTTAGCCACATTTTGAGGTTTGCAAAGGATTCTGGGTAACAGAACCTGGTCCGAGCCCCACAAGTCACCTCATCTTGGATTCCCCTGGGTTTCTAGTTTTCAAAAATGTGCTGGTTTGCTAGGTTTCCCCAGGTGCCGGCTGAGCTAGAGGCCAAAATCCACAGGTAGGCACTGTTTTCTATGAAAAAATGTGATGTGTCCACGTTCTGTTTTGGGGCATTTCCTGTCGCGGGCGCTAGGCCTACCCACACAAGTGAGGTATCATTTTTATTGGGAGACTTAGGGGAACGCCGGGTGGAAGGAAATTTGTGGCTCCTCTCAGATTCCAGAACTTTCTGTCACCGAAATGTGAGGAAAACTTGTTTTTTTAGCCACTTTTTGAGGTTTTCAAAGGATTCTGGGTAACAGAACCTGGTCCGAGCCCCGCAAGTCACCCCTCCTTGGATTCCCCTAGGTCTCTAGTTTTCAGAAATGCACAGGTTTGGTAGGTTTCCCTATGTGCCGGCTGAGCTAGAGGCCAAAATCTACAGGTAGGCACTTCTCAAAAAACACCTCTGTTTTCTTCCAATAATTTGGATGTGTCCACATTGCTCTTTGGGGCGTTTCCTGTCGCGGGCGCTAGGCCTACCCACACAAGTGAGGTATCATTTTTATCGGGAGACTTGGGGGAACGCCGGGTGGAAGGAAATTTGTGGCTACTCTCAGATTCCAGAACTTTCTGTCACCGAAATGTGAGGAAAACTTGTTTTTTTAGCCACTTTTTGAGGTTTGCAAAGGATTCTGGGTAACAGAACCTGGTCCGAGCCCCGCGAGTCACCCCTCCTTGGATTGCCCTAGGTCTCTAGTTTTCAGAAATGCACAGGTTTGGTAGGTTTCCCTAGGTGCCGGCTGAGCTAGAGGCCAAAATCTACAGGTAGGCACTTCTCAAAAAACACCTCTGTTTTCTTCCAAAAATTTGGATGTGTCCACGTTGCGCTTTGGGGCGTTTCCTGTCGCGGGCGCTAGGCCTACCCACACAAGTGAGGTATCATTTTTATCGGGAGACTTGGGGGAACGCCGGGTGGAAGAAAATTTGTGGCTCCTCTCAGATTCCAGAACTTTCTGTCACCGAAATGTGAGGAAAACTTATTTTTTTAGCCACTTTTTGAGGTTTGCAACCTGGTCCGAGCCCCGCAAGTCACCCCTCCTTGGATTCCCCTAGCTCTCTAGTTTTCAGAAATGCACAGGTTTGGTAGGTTTCCCTATGTGCCGGCTGAGCTAGAGGCCAAAATCTACAGGTAGGCACTTCTCAAAAAACACCTCTGTTTTCTTCCAAAAATTTTTATCGGGAGACTTGGGGGAACGCCGGGTGGAAGGAAATTTGTGGCTCCTCTCAGATTCCAGAACTTTCTGTCACCGAAATGTGAGGAAAACTTGTTTTTTTAGCCACTTTTTGAGGTTTGCAAAGGATTCTGGGTAACAGAACCTGGTCCGAGCCCCGCGAGTCACCCCTCCTTGGATTGCCCTAGGTCTCTAGTTTTCAGAAATGCACAGGTTTGGTAGGTTTCCCTAGGTGCCGGCTGAGCTAGAGGCCAAAATCTACAGGTAGGCACTTCTCAAAAAACACCTCTGTTTTCTTCCAAAAATTTGGATGTGTCCACGTTGCGCTTTGGGGCGTTTCCTGTCGCGGGCGCTAGGCCTACCCACACAAGTGAGGTATCATTTTTATCGGGAGACTTGGGGGAACGCCGGGTGGAAGGAAATTTGTGGCTCCTCTCAGATTCCAGAACTTTCTGTCACCGAAATGTGAGGAAAACGTGTTTTTTTAGCCACTTTTTGAGGTTTGCAAAGGATTCTGGGTAACAGAACCTGGTCCGACCCCGCGAGTCACCCCTCCTTGGATTCCCCTAGATCTCTAGTTTTCAGAAATGCACAGGTTTCGTAGGTTTCCCTAGGTGCCGGCTGAGCTAGAGGCCAAAATCTACAGGTGGGCACTTCTCAAAAAACACCTCTGTTTTCTTCCAAAAATTTGGATGTGTCCACGTTGCGCTTTGGGGCGTTTCCTGTCGCGGGCGCTAGGCCTACCCACACAAGTGAGGTATAATTTTTATCGGGAGACTTGGGGGAACGCCGGGTGGAAGGAAATTTGTGGCTCCTCTCAGATTCCAGAACTTTCTGTCACCGAAATGTGAGAAAAACTTGTTTTTTTAGCCACTTTTTGAGGTTTGCAAAGGATTCTGGGTAACAGAACCTGGTCCGAGCCCCGCAAGTCACCCCTCCTTGGATTCCCCTAGGTCTCTAATTTTCAGAAATGCACAGGTTTGGTAGGTTTCCCTATGTGCCGGCTGAGCTAGAGGCCAAAATCTACAGGTAGGCACTTTGGAAAAAACAGCTGTGTTTTCTATAAAAAAAATAGGATGTGTCCATGTTGTGTTTTGGGGCATTTCCTGTCACGGGCACTAGGCCTACCCACACAAGTGAGGTATCATTTTTAGCGGGAGACTTGGGGGAACACAGAATAGCAAAACAAGTGTTATTGCCCCTTATCTTTCTCTACATTTTTTCCATCCAAATATAAGAGAGTGTGTAAAAAAGACGTCTATTTGAGAAATGCCCTGCAATTCACATGCTAGTATGGGCACCTCGGAATTCAGCGATGTGCAAATAACCACTGCTCCTCAAAACCTTATCTTGATCCCATTTTGGAAATGCAAAGGTTTTCTTGATACCTCTTTTTCACTCTTCATATTTCAGCAAATGAATTGCTGTATACCCAGTATAGGATGAAAACCAACTGCAGGGTGCAGCTCATTTATTGGCTCTGGGTACCTAGGGTTCTTGATGAACCTACAAGCCCTTTATATCCCCGCAACCAGAAGAGTCCAGCAGACAAAACGGTATATTGCTTTCAGAAATCTGACATCGCAGGAAAAAGTTACAGAGTAAAACATAAAGAAAAATGGCTGTTGTTTTCAGCTCAATTTCAATATTTTTTTATTTCAGCTGTTATTTTCTGTAGGAAAACCTTGTAGGATCTACACAAATGACCCCTTGCTGAATTCAGAATTTTGTCTAGTTTTCAGAAATGTTTAGCATTCCGGGATCCAGCATTGGTTTCACACCCATTCCTGTCACTAACTGGAAGGAGGCTGAAAGCACCAAATATAGTAGAAATGGGGTATGTCCCAGTAAAATGCCAAATTTGTGTAGAAAAATTTGGTTTTCTGATTCAAGTCTGCCCGTTCCTGAAAGGTGGGAAGATAGTGATTTCAGCACCAGAAACCCTTTGTTGATGGCATTTTCAGGGAAAAAACCACAAGCCTTCTTCGGCAGCCCTTTTTTCCCATTTTTTGGGAAAAAACTAAATTTTCACTGTATTTTGGCTATTTTCTTGGTCTCCTCCAGGGGAAACCACCAACTCTGGGTACCATTAGAATCCCTAGGATGTTGGAAAAAAAGGACGCAAATTTGGCGTGGTTAGCTTATGTGGACAAAAAGTTATGAAGCCCTAAGCGCGAACTACCCCAAATAGCCAAAAAAGGGCTCAGCACTGGGGGGGGAAAGGCCCAGCAGCTAAGGGGTTAAACATGTGCAGTGCGCTTTTCCACATGACGCCACATCAAGGGAATAGATATTCACATTGTGGCTTTAGAATCTAGGCCTACCTGTCATGCCCCTCATTGCTAATGCATTTGAACATGCCAAATGACATGCTATGACAGGTGAGGGTATGTTTCAACCAATAAACAATGGTGACACACTCCTGTCTGTAGCACAACATGAAATGTACCTCCATTGTTAATATATTCCACAAACAGTTTGCCATGCATGTATAAGTGAGTGAATACAGATATCATACCATCAACATAGGTAGACAATGCATGAAACAGCTGCTTACAAATGTTTTTCTAAAGAGAAAGGGGCACATGGTGACATGTAGACACAAGAAATGTTGGCTACAGCGATGGCATATAAATCATGTCAATGGACATGCTCCACTTACCAAGAGAAAAGTATTGACCTACAGCTGCATCCCACATTACAGACTGTACAGAGGTAGCAGCACCCATCATACGCTGAAGACAACTATCCTGTGGGTGGCAGATGCCTCTATACACATTTACCTAGACACAACGCTGAGGGCAGTGGTCCATCACCTACTTACCTTTGGCATGTAACATTTAGGAGTAGTGGTCTGTTGCATTTAAATTACACGCACTACAACAACAAACAGTAGTTGTTTGATTAATTTACCTAGCCATATGTCATACCTGCAGAGCATGAGGTTTGGGGATTCTATCCAATTATGTCCTAGGTTCCTGAGCCAATATGCAAGGCACATCAGTATGCACCACATGACATATCTACACAAACAATCATTCATATACTGTGTGACACATGGCTCATCCCTATTTGTTAAGGGGAACATTCAGAACCTAACTCATTAACTTGGCAATATGACAGGCAGGAATATGTCATGTACTCACTCCCTTGATGCCCTCAAATGCCCTTCACGCTCCGGATAGACCACTGCCACAATGCGGGCCATTAGGGGGTCATGATCCGATGGGCACCCCACCCACATTAGGAGGGCGTTTCCAGCTGGACCTCAGAAATCTTCCAGGCTCAGCGTCTCAGGTCCTCCCACCTTTTCCTGTAGTGGGCGCTCCACTGGCCATGGACCTCCAGAATCTGCTCCTTCTTGGCGATGGCTCTCCATAATCCCTTCTTTTGATGTGTGTTGACCTGCATGGGTGCAAAAGAGAAATCAAGAGATTATCATCAAAAATGGTTGAGTCCCATACATGTCAGTAACATCAAGCTAGGACTTTCCTACTTGTCAATACTCCCCAAGTGTGACACATACAAGCCAATAAGTACAGGGACATAACTACAGACAAATATGTCTCCATCTGCTTACTAACAGACTACCCTGCTCAGGCCTTACAATGACTAAGCCACCTTATTGACATCACGGGACCCATGCACATCACACCTATGTGGCTTCTGAAGGGTAAATTCCTTAGGCATGAATGGACCAACACATTCACACTCTCTGAGAATGACTCTTTGCATACAGTCTCTACGGACAACTGCCAGAGTGCAAACTCAAACATTACACATGGATAACAATGAAGGATCTGTCATGGTGGGTACAGAAAGTGTCTTCCCTGTCCATGTGTGGACATGTGCCATAACAAATGCAGACCCATGCCACTTCAGGGGGTGGGGTTCTGTGGTATGTACCTGTCCCACAGAACACTCTTTTGGACACATGTGTCCATCCTACAGAGATGGCATTCAACATACAAAGGAACACATTGTACAGTTTCTACTATTTGATGAAGCTACAGAGTCACATAATATGGCCTCCCGGGAATCAACAGACTGTCTGCACTGTGGGACTGTAATTTATGCAATAAACCTGTATAGGACAAATATGACCTATATCAAGGTGACAACAGGGCTGTGGGTGTAAGGACCTGTCATGAGTCAAAGACACACATTGACATGATCCTAAGTGCACATATGGCTTAGATCAATACCTTTTCTCTGTACCCATTCCTAATACAATCAAATGAGGCATTCTGGGTAGGATGTGCCACCAAAGACTCATATTGGCCACATGTCAGGATCTGCTGTGGTACAGGGAGTGGGTACAGTGCCACAGTTGCATAGCCACCATGACGCTACCTCGGCCTAGACTAGGACCTATACTGGGAGATACATTTGACAGACCGTGGTCTCTGCAGGCTGAGCATATAGAACCTACATGACACTCCATTTCCCATCATGTCCCTGCATGACAGTTCATCATGGCCAACAGCAATTTGGCATGCAGTGTGTGTCACAACCCGAAGGGCAGAGTAACTCATGATATGCCTTGCAAACAACAGTTTAGCAAGGGCAGATGTGGTAAGAAATATTTTTGCCACATACACATTGCTCACATTACTCTCAAATGAGTCATACAACATGCATACTCAGCGCATGCTGTCATGCACATCCCGTTGTCTGACATTTACAACAATCATGAGGAACGAGATGTCAGTGGATGGCAGTAACGTCTCCTCACCTAGTTATTTGCATCCAACACAAGGAGGATCTAGAAACCAAAACAAATCACAAAACACAATGTTACTGAGCATTAAATATGGCACTGACCACCAATACCTGCACATTGTACATCCTATCCATGCCACACAGACTGCAACAACAGGCACATGAGTAGTCAACCTGGCACACATAGCCACATTTCTAGCCTGTGAGGATGGAAAGGATGTTGAAATACAGAGAAAACTGTGCACATTAGGTACTTAACTCCTCTTGTGCACCATAGAGGTGTCCATACAGGGGTGGAACCTCATCCACTAGCCTCTCCAGCTCCTCTGGAGAGAAGGCAGGGTCCCTATTATCTGCTGAATGTGGCATGGTTGCTCCCAGAAGCGGTACACAGCAGTTCAGGTAGTGGAGATCTATCTGGCAGCAGTGTCAGGAGTCAAGTGAGTGATTCTGCAGAACATAGCGGTCACGTCCACCATGTACGCTGCCATTGCCGCTGGCTGACACAGCCATTGGCCTGCTCCCGCCACTGCCAATAAGGTTAGCTCATGGCTGTGTCTTCCGTGGTTGCAACCACCTACTGCCATGACGACTTCTGCCGGCGGTCGTAGGTGGTTCCTAATGTCCTGTGGAGTAGGTCAGGCAGTCATCATTTTGGAGGCCTGAAATGCTGTATTGGGCTTCACAAACTGGGTCACACCTCCAAAAATGCTGTTTTGAACTCACAAACATGCTTATCCTGTCTTGTCATGTATGTCATACTAATAAAACACCATTGTAGTATTTTCCAGGGCACAGATGGCATTTAACAGTGGGCAGGGCTGGCTCTGGGGCAGTGTGACTGGTACAGTGTTTGCAACTACATTATAGTTTTTAAAGCCCCTACTGCAGCATTCCTTGCCGCCAGTAATTCTCAGGCAAAAATGTCAAGATGACTCTGGAGGGTAATGTTCTTCCTGGAGAGAGTTCGGTGTTTTCTCCAGTGGAAGTTGTAAGGTAGCAATGTCTTAATATGTCTTCTGCAAATAAGATGTACCATGTAAATCACAAAGTGCATATTATGCAAATGGCTCAGTGGGCTACTGCTCTTTTCAGAGAGGTCCTTTTGTTACCTAGAGGTTGTGTTAATATCCTAATATGGAACAGTAAGCTATCAACATTCATCAAAGAACTGCATGCATTCCTCAAAGTATAGATTAGAGTATTATCATTTTTTCCCCAAACTTTCATTATCCTAATGTTGCAAAAAGAATTTGTTTGGGTACAAATCAACTCTACTTATTAAAGTGAATCCTCTGTTTAAAATTCTGAGTTTGTGATTCTCCAGACTAAGCACTCCTAAACTATACAGCGTAGCAGTATGGATGACATGTGACTCCTACATCTTTTAGTGCCCTGTCTCATGTACCATTTCTCATACACAGATTTGCAAACTTATGACTGATTGTCTCAGTGTAATGTGTGTGCCATGTAAAGTGCTCTGACACCCTAAACTGTAATGAGTGGTGCTCCAAAATGGCTTAAATGCATTTTAGAGAGAATAGTTATGGATACTTGCGGGGCAATGTTAAAGGGTGGGAATGAGGAAATCTGTAGCATAGGTGGTCATTGGGGGTGCCAACATTGTCGCAGAGGTGCTGCCAGTGCTAAGGGCAGTCCTGACAGTGGGGCACAGTCCTCCCCACTGACAGTCATTTTGGTGGTCGGGATACCCAGTCATATTTGAAGGGGCCAAAAAGAAAAAGGGAGCAAACTGCCTTGCATTCAAGCAGGAAAATAGCCCCAAGGCATCATGGTAAATGGAGTCATTTAAATATCAATAGTGAGAATTTTTCAAAATATTATTCACCCTAAGTAGGTGCAGCAAGTGCCGTATCGCTGTAGAAAGTCTTTCACCTAAGGTAGGTGCAGCGAGTGCTGTATCGCTGGCCACGTGTTTCTGGCTTTCGGCCGTCATCAGCAGAGCGCATGTGTAACTGAAGGGGTCGCTTGAAATGCCGCCAAACGTCTTCACAGGTTTTTGTACCACTCAGTAGACACACAGGTGCATCACCAGTGCTCGTCAGCAAGAGGCTCACGGGAGCTGTCATTTAGACATCCAAAAAGAAAAAGGGAGCACACTGCCTTGCATTCAAGCGGAAATTAGCCCCAAGGCATCATGGTAAATGCAGTCATTTAAATATCAATAGCGAGAATTTTTCAAAAAATTATTCACCCTACGTAGGTGCAGCAAGTGCCGTATTGCTGTAGAAAGTCTTTCTCCTAAGGTAGGTGCAGCGTGTGCCGTATCGCTGGCCACGTGTTTCTGGCTTTCGGCCGTCATCAGCAGAGAGCGTGTGTAACTGAAGGGGTTGCTTGAAATGCCGCCAAACGTCTTCACAGGTTTTTGTACCACTCAGTAGGCACACAGGTGCATTGCCAGTGCTCGTCAGCAAGAGGCTCACGGGAGCCGTCATTTAGACATCCAAAAAGAAAAAGGGAGCACACTGCCCTGCATTAAAGCGGAAAATAGCCGCAAGGCATCATGGTAAATGCAGTCATTTAAATATCAATAGCGAGAATTTTTCAAAAAATTATTCAGCCTAATTAGGTACAGCAAGTGCTGTATCTCTGGACACGTGTTTCTGGCTTTCGGCCGTCATCAGCAGAGAGCGTGTGTAACTGAAGGGGTCGCTTGAAATGCAGCCAAACGACTTCACAGGTTTTTGTACCACTCAGTAGGCGCACAGGTGCATCGCCAGTGCACGTCAGCAAGAGGCTCACGGGAACCGTCATTTAGACATCAAAAAAGAAAAAGGGAGCACACTGCCTTTCATTCAAGCGGAAAATAGCCCCAAGGCATCATGGTAAATGCAGTCATTTAAATATCAATAGCTAGAATTTTTCAAACAATTATTCACCCTAAGTAGGTGCAGCAAGTGCCGTATCGCTGTAGAAAGTCTTTCACCTAAGGTAGGTGCAGCGAGTGCTGTATCTCTGGACACGTGTTTCTGACTTTCGGCCGTCATCAGCAGAGAGCGTGTGTAACTGAAGGGGTCGCTTGAAATGCTGCCAAACGTCTTCACAGGGGCAATTGTGTTGCACATCTTTGAATTTGGTCCAGATACATGTTGTGTACACATGTGGGGAAAGCCATGGGGATCGCATGTGATCATTGTGTTATTTGCACCTGTGGTGTGTACTGGTTACCATGTGTATCCCTTCAGAAATGCCGTGTCCCATGATATTATTGATATGCATCATGTATTTTGCTCTGGATAAAATGACCAATGTTAGAAATCATGTCTTGTCATACATAGGTATCCAGGGAGAAGGAGGATGCGATAACCTCCTATCTACCATCCACTGCCAGGCCTTCAGACCACACCACACAATCCTTCTTTACTGTCTGAATCAGCAAACAATAGTGGAGTTATGTTGTCAGATGGAGCCGGATCTGATGCCAGCGATTAGTTATCGAACCAGCATACCACTGATTGTACAAGTCATGTCAGTATTTTACTTCTAGAGTACATGGTCCTTCCAACAGTGGCTCTGTCAGTTTGCATGTCCCAACCCATGTTCAGTCCGGTGTTGAAGGATGTCTTCTTAGCAATGTTGAAACACCTGGACAACTATATCCAGTTTCCCCACCATCAACATTTAGCCTATGTGAAGGCTGACTTTTATGGTTTTGCACGCCTCCTACATGTGGTGGGGCCATTGATGGCACACATGTTGGCTTGGTCCAACTGCATACCAATGAACAACAATGCCACTACTGAAAGAACTTCCATTTCAGCAACATGAAAGTTGTCTCTTTGGCGGATCTATGCATTTCACAGGTCTGTGGCCATTATCTGGGTTCAGTCCATGATTCCTTCATAATGCAGAACAGCACCATCCCCCAGCTGATGTCACAGCTGTACCCAGAGAGGGTCTGGCTGGTTGGTAAGTCACATCTGTCCTGTATGTGTGTATGCAATGTCAGGTGCCACAATCATGAAGTGAGAGACTCATTGTTGCACATTTGTCCCATTCCTTAACAGGAGACTCTGCTTATCCAAACCATCCTTGGTTGTTGACACCAATACGGAAACCAACTATGCCGGGGAAGTCTGCTTCAATGAAGCCCAAGGAAGAACAAGACGGTAGTGGAACAGGCTTTTGGGCCATAGAAGGCAAGATTTAGGTGTCTGGACCAGACAGGTGGTGCCCTCCATTACTCACTTGGGAAAATGTGTCAGGTCACTGTGGCATGCTCCACAACATTGCCCTGCTGAGGTGAATCCCATTCATTCCAGAGAAGGGGGAGCCCGCAGTCTGACAGAGTGAGACTCAGAAATGCCAAGTGAGGATGACAGTGGTGAAGAAGGAGGAGTTTATTTGCAGGAAGATCTCATCAATAGCTACTTTTCATGAGTGGATGTCATGTGATGTGATGACTGTGACTGTACGAAGAACTGTAGTTGTAAGAATGTCTGGAGTTGAGTGTTTTGGAAACAACTAGGGAGCAGATACTCTGCAATATTCAGCCAATGTGTGCTTGAAGAGTTAGCCCTTGACATATACCCACCTTGATGTAGCTACTTTGCTTGTGTCAGTATCATTGCAATGTAATTTCCTTTACAGATGCTTGCTATGTGATTTGTGTAGTATATATGTTTTCAAGCCCATACTCCTTGTTTTGTCTTTGTACAGGCACATTCACCTTGAAATCCTCATGTGGGCATTTCAGAGTTGTGACATTGGCAGGTATCTGATGCAGTTCTGACATACAAAGTGTACATGGATTGTTCCAGGTAATGTAGGTCACAGATTTGGGGTGTATGAGACCTGTTGTACTTGTTTAGTGCCCTGCGTTGGGCGAACTGTGTCATGTGTGTGATAATGTGAGCCGTAAATATGAATTCATCAATTGCAAGCAAGGCATTCACCCTTCACATAGGCTAATCACTATTCTTGTATGACCTGTATGTTGCTGTAATTAGTTTTATCATTGCAGGCCACAGTACCTGTGCCACAGCAATGACATGTATTTTTGTCATACCACCAGATGCACGGCCATTGGATCATGATGGGCCTGTGATCAGGGACTGTTGTACTGCCCTCTGCCTGTACTTTGGTTTATGTTATGTTTGATTTCTTTGACGTGGTATGTGATAAGGCTCAAGGTGGTAACACAGTCCACTTTTCTGTTTGCCTTTTCTACAGGACGTCTGACAAGGCCATTCCTTCCGTAGTCCGGGGGGCTGTACCTTGGTATGTGTACCTTGACACAATATGAGTCAGACGTTCTTGACTATGACAGTCCAGATATTTCAACAGCCTCTGTGCTGTACACTGGAATAAAATGTTTGGTATGACCAGACAGTTGTAGCAATGTGTTTGTGTGTGTTGGTAGTAATCCTTAGCAGGACACTGTAAAGATATACGACATCCCTCCTTGCATTACTATCTTGTGTCTTACTCATTTGCTTGACACTGACTTACATCTCTACATAGCAAAATGTTGAACAGAAGCAAGTAGACAAAGACTTTGTGATAGGTGGATTTATTGAACATTTGTGCATAAAACGAAATTGGGGCATGATGGAAAAGAAATGTGAAGGCTTCAGTCATGGTGGATGAAATCATTGGAGTAGATGCCACACCATTGGAAGTCCAAATTTCATTGTACTCCTCCCATTGGAAGTGAAAGGTGGTTGAAGGATAGTGAACAGAGTGAATTTGTGGCACACAAAGGAGATCATTTTGGAAGAGGTCACTTGCTGGCAGTGTTGGGTGTCTTGCCATCCGAATATCCTGGAGTTTTTGGTGGAGATTCCCGCTTGTGTGGTGGGGGGATCAGCTGTTACAGAGACAGGGGTGCCTGGGGCGGATTCTTCCCCTGACAGGGCCTTCCTTTCAGCGGATGACACCAATGAAGGGCCTGGTGTAGATGCGCCAAAGGAAGGGGTAGTGTATTGTTGTCAATCTCTGCTCAGGAGGGTATTAATGTCCCTCAGCACCCCTGTTAAGGACGCCATATTGTTATTGTGAGCCTTCCACTGTTCGCACATTTCCTGATGGAAGTCCTTCTGCAGCTGCTTCATTTCCCGGAGTTCAGCAAATACCTGGCTCATCACGCCTTGGGACTCCTGATAGACCCCCAAACATGGCCGATAGTGTCCTGGCCAGGAGCATCCCCAGTGCCATCACCCTGCTGGCCCACAGCAACCCTCCCATGTACCCTACCCCCACTGAACTGTGCCCTTGCCACAGGGTGCCCCCTTCCACTGGTTCCTGGAAATCATTGTCAGAGGTGGTGTGCTGTGACTCAGAATCCTGGACTGGGGAGACACAAGATGGTCACTACTGTCCTAGGGACACAGGTTGGATGTTAAAGGACTGCCTGTGACATGGAAGCAACCTGGCTGGGAGGGTATGTAGTGTCCACAGTGAGACTCACTGTTGAGTCTGACCAGGTTGTCCAGATGGGCCAGAACTGTCCTCCATGTCCAGATGATCCAGAGTTCCATGGTCAGTGAGGATGTCATCCATAGGGGTAGTGGCAGTCTCTTCTGTGGGGTCTGGATGGAAAGTGGTTGCTCAACCTGTTGATGTGAAACATACAATGTTCCAAGTTGTATTGTGACATCTACCTCCAAGGGTTTACAGCAGCAAGCTGATGGGGAACATGGCGGCTGGCTGAAGGGCACGGCTGGGAGCTCTGAGACAATCCTGCCACAGTGAGGAAGAAACAGATGCCTTCCTTCTGAAAAGGCTCCTACCTGGCTTCATTCGGGGGTGGCACGGCTCCTCGCAATGAAAACACATAAGAGACTCTGGCGGAGATGGCGTGTTGAGGCGAACAGGGCGGTGGATTGTGGCGTGGCCGGCACGGCTCAGGAAGCAGCGTCTGGGCAGACGTTCTTTGGAGTGTCTGCCGGGGGTGGTGCTTCTCGGCCCGCTGTGACCTTCGTGGAGCGGGAGTCACGAGAGCTGGTCTCCGCTGAGAGAGGTGGTGAGAGGACGTCATGAGGTGACACGGGTTCGGGGCTTGGCAGGTTTGGAGCTAATGACGCTGTCCTACGGTTGGAGGAAAGTGCACACGGAGGATACATTGTTTGCCCCTCATATTTCTGTGCAGCCCTTGCAGGAAGGTAAGAGGGCTTCTTTAAGGAGTATAAGGGTGGGAGGCCACCCACATGTCCCTGAAAAGGTGAAAGAAGGGGTGAAAGGTGGATTAAGGGGGCAAACAGGCATCATTGGTAGGGAAGAAAGCCCGTCTGTGACTGTAATGCCTGGAAAAATACAGCCCAGCAAGGGAAAGGGTGCTGAGACAGAAGAGGCTAATTGGAGACAAGAAATTAATGCCATTAATGACATTTTTTAATTTCCAACCATCGCTAGTTAGTGATGCTGAGGCAGTGAAGGTGGGTTTAGAAGCCCCATCAACGTCCGCTTTGGTGGATCATGGATCAGAGGCGCAAGAGTTGGAAATGAGCAGTGAAGAGCCCCCTCCACTTGGTGATGATTCTAATCTTTCCAGTATGCAGATGCCATTACCGATCTCCCCTGCCATTTCTGAACTAGCTTCTCAAGAAGAATCCCTGAGTTCACAGAAGCTTTTGAATACTTTAACAAATGAGATTAGAGAGAGGTTTCACGTCTCCGAAAGTAACCAAGAGAAAATTAAAGAAGTGTGTGTCGCAATGGAAGGTAAGATTAGTCTGTTGACGGAGTGAATTTCCAGCCTGGAAAAAGCTGTAGAGGAACAAGAGAAGCAAGTATGTGTGAGATTTCCAGGCTGAAGGCAGGAGAAAAAGCTATTCAAGATAAGCTAGAAGTGCTGGAAAATCGTTTGATGAGAAATAACATTAGGCAGCTGAATGTTCCGTAAGGGCTGAAAGGGGCCAATATTAAAGGTTGTGTTATTTCTCGACTTAGAGACTATGGCCCTCATTATGACCCCAGCGGTCGGCGGAACACTGGCGGTAATACCACCAACAGGCTGGCGGTGTTCCGTCAGCGTATTATGACCATGGCGCATTGGCCACGGTCATACCGCCGGTCCCGCCAGGATACCGCCAGGCTTCAGCTGGGCAGTCATAATCTGCAAGGGCAGCACTGCAAGCAGTACTGCCCTGGGGATTATGAGTGTCCAACCGCCAGCCTCTCCATTGCGATACTCACCGCCATGGAAAGGCTGGCGGTAAGGGGGACTCGGGGTGCCACTGGGTACCTCTGCACTGCCCATGCACCTGGCATGGGCAGTGCAGGGGCCCCCAGACACAGCCCCATCGTGCATTTCACTGCCCGAATTACGGGCAATGAAATGCGTGACGGGTGCTGCTGCACCCGCTGCACATCAACAATGCCGCCCACTCGATTACAAGCCAGCTTCAATGTTGATGTGACTTTTCCGCTGGGCCAGTAGACGGAAACGCTGTTTCCATCCGCTGGCCCAGTGGAAAAGTCATAATAGGGGGCCAAGCATACCGCCAGCACTGGCGGTATGTTGGCTTCGCCGGCTTCGGCGGTCTTTTTACAAGACCGCCAAAGTCGTAATGAGGGCCTATATTCCTAAAATTGGGCTCTAAACTTGGAGAAGGATATCCAAAGAGTACATCGAGACCCTTTCAAGAAAAGTGTTGCCATGAAAGCCCTGAGGAGAATCCTTGTTAACTTTGCAACATAGTCTATCAAAGAAATGATTCTTTCTGACGCACTGAAAGTTGGCAGCTTCTTAAAAGGGGACTGGTCTTTCCGTGTACGATCTGATGTCTCCAAGGCTACATTAGATAGGCAGTGGGAGCTGGGAAAGTATATGCAGGAACTTCGGACTTTGGGGGCAACAGTTCAGATGAGGTTTCGGGCTGCCCTAAGGATAATGTGGAAGAATAAGACGTATAATATTAGGGAGCCAAGCGAAGTTGGTACCTTGATAGAGCGGATGAAGGCATCACCCTAAGAAATCTGGATGGTTATGCAGGTGGTCTTTCAGAGAGGTCAAAATTTGCCTTTTCCCAAATGAAGAAAGGGAGGGTTCCCCTGGGTGGTTTGGGAAGGAGGCAGGGTTTTTTTTGGCATTGTCACCTTTTTCTTTTTTTGCAAATTGGGTGTGGGAGTCTTTTGGTGGTTCTCAGGGCTGTTGATCTATGGCAGGGAATAAATATAATCAGTTGAAGGTTCTTTCTTGGAACGTAAATGGACTTAGGGTTAAGACAAGAAGGAGGAGGATCTTGGAGTTTTTGCACGGAACAGAGGAGGAAGTGATCATCTTACAAGAAACACATTTGCTACGGGAGGAGTGGGAAGAAATTTTGAAGCATGTGAAGTGGGTTGATCAAAGTGTGACTACCAATCAATCTTGTGTGGTGAAGGGTGTTGCGGTTCTTTTTAAAAGAACTCTGAAGGTTAGGGTGGGTAAAGTGGTTGTTGACCCCAAGGGGAGATGGTTGTGTGCTGAGGTTGAAATATTCAGATCAAGGTTAGTAATAGCAGGCTATTATGGTCCCAGCACTGATGACCGGGTTCCTTTTCAAGAATTGTATAATCATTTGCTGATGTCTGAATATCCAATTATATTAGGGGGTGATTTCAATGTACTTTTGGACCCTAAACTAGACAAGTCCACTGCCAGGAGCACAGTCAATTCTATAAAATCTAGATTTTGGGTGAACAGGCTATTATGGAGCTGGGTCTGAGTGATATTTGGAGATCAAAAGGGGTGGAAGGCCCCAGATTTACTTTTTATAATAAGAAGTATGGTCATCACTCTAGGATTGATTTTTTCCTAGTGCATAAGAGTTTATGTGAAAGGGTAAAATTGGTGCCTCATGCTCCAGAACATCTTTCTGACCACTCAGCTGTAAAATTGCATTTTGCGCACGGAGGTGAATCAGGTAGGCTTAGATGGACCGTGAATCGGGCTTTATTTTTACATGATGTAGTAGCAGAGACTTTAAAGCAGGATACTAGAGAATTCTTTTTAATGAATTATGGTTCCTCCTCCTTGCAGGTGGTTTGGAACACTTATAACGCATTTGTAAGGGGTAGGTTGATTAGCTTGGCCGCATGCAAGCATAAAGCAGAGAAACATTATTTAGAAAGTCTCGAATCTGCAATTGGCCTGCTACAAAACTCCACTACGACTTTGGAGGATATCCAGTTAGGGACTACGATGGATTCTCAACTAAAAACTGCTAGAGTAAAGTTAGAACAATTTTTGGAAATCAAAAATAAGAGAAGATGGGAGAGTAGTCAATTTTCGCACTATGAGTATGGAGAAGGCTGCAGTAAATTGTTAGCATGGAAAATAAAAACAAATTAGTCAAAGAACAAATTAGTCTCTATTAGAAATACGATTACAGGGTTGAACAGCATACAGGACTCTGAAATAAGGGATATCTTTGCATCCTTCTTTCAAAAACTCTATACAGAAGATCTGGAAGTTTCGGAGGAACAGGTTGAAAGCTTCCTAAAGGGTATCCACCTTCCAATTTTAGATGCAATGCAATGAGAGGAGCTGGAGGCAAGGATCGGGATGGAAGAGTTGGAAGAGGAAATTAAGAGTCTAAAGAAAGGGAAAGCTCCAGGTCCTGATAGCCTGCCAAACGAGTTATACATTTATCTGTATGTAGAGTTGGCTCCTTACTTGGTGGAATTATTCAATCAAATTTTTTTGCACATATGGAGGTACCAAAAACATGGGAGGAAGCTAAAGTTAGCCTGCTCTTGAAACCCAGGAAAGACCCAGCAGAATGTGAATCATATGGACCTATTTCATTATTACAATCAGACTATAATTTGTATACGCATATTTTGGCTAAAAAACTGGAGAGGGTGGTTACCTCTCTGGTCCATGAAGATCAGAAAGGCTTTATCAGGGGAAGACAGCTCCATGAGCTTACGCATGATTTATTAGGTGTAATAGATTTAGCTCGTTTTGAAAATACTTCTTTAGCTGTTCTTACTTTTGACGTGGCCAAGGCCTTTGATAGGTTCAGTTGGCTTTTCTTGCAGAAGACGATGGAGGCTTATGAGCTAGGGAATGTTTTTATTAGAGCAATACAAACTTTGTATAAGAATCCAACTGCCAGAGTTTTGGTGAATGACAAGTTATCTAATAGTCTTAAGATCGGGCGAGGGACTCGGCAGGGTTGTCTGCTTTCCCCCCTCCTTTTTGATTTATATATTGAACCACTGGCTGTAACGATCAGAAGTAATACAAATATTTTGCCTTTTCAAAGTAACGGTTGGGAGAAGAAAGTAGCACTTTATGCAGTTGATTTAATGATATATACCAAAGATATAGTGGGCTCTCTCCCTAGTATACTATCCTCTTTAGAGGAATTTGGTAGATTGTCAAGTTACCAAGTGAACCAAGAGAAAACAGAGATTATGGGGGTTATTACAACTTTGGAGGAGGTGTTAATCCGTCCCAAATGTGACGGATATACCACCAGCCGTATTACGAGTTCCATAGGATATAATGGACTTGTAATACGGATGGTGGTATATCGGTCACTTTACCGTCACTTTTGGGACGGATTAACACCTCCTCCAAAGTTGTAATAACCCCCTATGTGTTGGAACACTACTTACCACAGCCCATTAGTTAAGGAAGAGATAAGGTATTTGGGGGTGCAAATAACGACTAACTTGGAGGAGGTTGCTAGGGTCAATTTTAATAGATTGTTGGAAGAAACAAGGAGGCTTTTGAAGAGATGGTTGTGACTCCCTTTTATCTTTTATAGGGAGGTCAAATATCATAAAAATTTCCATTGTACCTAAATTTACTTTTTTGTTTAATATTATTCCTCTTGAGTTTAAGTTGAACTGGTATAAAAACTTGCAGGAGGATTTGACTTCATTTGTATGGGCTTCAAAAGTTGCTCGTATAGCATGGAAAACGTTATGCAAGAAGGAGTTTGGGGGCATTCAGACCCCAGATTTCTTTAAATATTATTTTGTGTTCCAGCTAAAAAATATAAGGGTTCTGTTAAATGATAGCTCAAAATGTACCCCCTTCTTAGGGCAATGACTTACTTTTTTGCAAGAGTAGGCGATAATTTTTTGTATAAGTTTGGTCACCCAAAGTACTTTAAAAAGATACATCTGAAAATATTGTCTGCAGCGGTATGGTATGGTTTCAGGTTTGGGAGCTTACTGGGATTTCATACTATAGCAACACAGCTTCTATTTGGAACTCACGGGAAACTCCAGAATGCCTTTCAGATAAACTTTCTGTGCCCCTTCAGGGGAGTGGAGTGGAGAAATGGCGTCAAATTTTAGAAGTTGGGTTACTGAAATCATGGCCTAGGTTTAAGGAGCTAGCCGGCAATAAGATTTCTAAACTCAAGTATTACCAACTCGCAAGTTGGGTTAAATCGGAGAAGAAGGTAGAAACAGGGAGAAATATCTGGGAGGGAAGATTGTTGCAGAAGTCAATTTTTCAGAAGGAGGTGGCCCTGCGGTACTGGATGGTAATCGAGGCAAGGAAAGAGTCACCTTCCCTGCCGGTGAGGAGGTGGGGAGAGGTTCTGCCCGCCTTGGATGTTTATCATCTTTGGCAAGACTCAATGATTTTACTTTGGGGTATAGTCAAATCAGCTCCTCTAAAGAAGAATCATTTGTTCACCTTGCATCGGGTATATTGGTCACCAGAAAGGATAACAGCTATGGGAAGGGTTACGAAGAACTGCCCCTGATGCGGTAAGAAGGCGAATAAAATTCACATGTTTTGGTCGTGTCAGAAACTGGCTCTTTCTGGAACCAGGTAGAGAGGGTGTTAGAGAGAATAATTTGTATGGAATTGGAGCTGAGTCTTCCACTGATCATTTTTGAAGGGCAGTCTGAGGAAAATCTGAATTAGGTGCTAACTAGGCAGCAATCCCACTTGCTCTTTGTCTTAATATTATTAGCTAGACAAGAAATCTGTCTTAAACATGTATCTTCATCTGCTCCTACTGTTCAGGAATAGGTGTGGTCAATCAATAAACTAAGCTGTTTGGAACGTAGCGGTCCATTAAATAAAAGAGATGAGTTTTGGCTACTTTGGGAGAATAGTTGTCATGAGATAAGTCTTTAGGAGTATTGGTAAAATAGAGTCCTATGATTACGTGCCCCCACAAATGATGCCTCTGGTCTTTGGGCTGGGTGGTAAGGTCTTAGGCTGATGATGTTTTGGGAGGATCTGTGATTATTTTTAACATCATTTAAGCCAAATACATCGGGAGATCCCGGGGCGGGCCGGGAGGGGGAGACTAAGAGGTGGTATGGTGTCTCCCCCACTTAGCCCGAATCCATGGCACTCTAATTCCCAGAGTGGAAACCTATGAGGACACAAAAAAAAGGTTACAGTACAAAAAAAGTCCTTGTACAAAATTGATTTGCAGGTTATCCTATTGTGACAGGTACCCATGCTATTGGTTGTATTGACTTGACATTTGTGAAGCAAGCCTATCCCACTTAAGTCAAGCAGTTGCTGAAATGTGCAGATCATTATCCCTTGGGGGGATGGCCTGAGAATGCCATCCTGCGACCAGTGCAGGCCAAACAGTGTCTAGGCAAGATATGTCTTTGTTGAGGCCTAGTTGATTCTTATGCAGGCAGACCTAGGACTTTATTGTATATGTGATTAATTTCTTCATGTGGTCAGTGCATTGTGAATGTGTCTGGTGCCAATACCATTCTGGTTATGAATCTTGAGGCTTTTTAGATCAATGTTTTGCACACTGGGTAAGGTGTCCTTCTTGTCCTCAATAGTTTCATGTTGGGCTAGCAGGTCAAGATGGAGCAAGGTAGTCAGACACATGTCAGAGTTGAGCATGATCTGTTTCTAGATCTCCTCCAAGTGAGTAAAATTCAATTGAGAGTTGGCAGGCAAGGATATTTGGACAAGTGACCACAGTTCTGGTGTTTGGGGTTAAGGAAACAGTGTCTCCTGGGAGTTGAAGTCATGTCACTCTCCATACTACACTCACTTGAAAGATGGTATCTACCCAGATGAGTTAACTTCAATTGAGATTACATAAATCAATGGAATTGTGCAAGTGAACATTGTTTTTGTGTTTTGAGTTAGGGACAGAGGGCCTATTGCATTCAGGTCACTCCCTCTGCTTCCCCCCACCATACATATGTTATGCTCCCAGATGAGTAAACTTCATTAGAAAGTTAAGACAGGGGTGTATTTTGGCATGAGAACACTGGGCTTGTGTTTAGAGAGGGAGAGACGGAGCCTTCTGGCCTTAGCACTCATGACACTCCTTCTACTTCATACACTTGATAACAGTCATCCCAAAGGGTGAGTATCCAAGACCTGGAACTCCCTCCCCTACAACCTATGCAAGACCCAGGACCTCCCGACTTTAATAAAGCACCTAAAGACATGGCCTTTTGAGCAGTAAAACGGCATCCCCCCTTCCTCCTCCTCCCCACAGTGCCTTGAGACCCTTCCGGGTGAGTAGCACGCTTAATACTTTTTTTTGATTGATTGATTGATTTGTGAGTTCATAAAGAAGGGCATTTGGAGAACTAAACACTGAACTGGAGTTTTGAGTTAGTAAAACAGTGCCTCTTGGGAGATGCAGTCAGATTACTCCCTCTACTGCACACACTATACAAGTGGGATCCTTCCAGATGAGTACACTTCAATTGAGAGTTCACAAATAAGGGAATTTGGACAAGTGGTCACTGGTCTGGTGGTTGAAGTTAGAGAAACAGTGCCTCCTGTGAGTTGCATTCATGTCACTCTCACTACTCCCCAGTTCTTGACAAATGTTATCCCCCGGCAAGTAAACATAATTTGGGAATTGACAAAGAGTGGTCTTTGGAGAAGAGGACCCTGGGCTAGTGGTTGGAGTTACTGAAACAGGGCCTCCTGAGAATTGCAGTCAAAGAACTCCCTGTACTACACACACTTGACAAATGTTATCCTCCTAGGTGAAACCACTATACTTGAGAGTTCACAAACAATGGTATTTGGACAAGAGAGCACTGGGCTGATGGTTGGTTTAACAGACACAGGGCCTTCTTGGCTATGTTAGACAAGTCACTCTCTCTACTTCCCCAAATTTGACAATTGGTATCCTTGTAGGTGAGTAAACCTAAATTGTGAGTTGGCAGACAGTGGTGTTTAGAGTTGCTAAAACAATAGCTGTTGTGAGTTGCAGTCATGTCAGTTTCTCTAGTACACACACTTGAACAAAGTCCTCACCCCAGGTAAGTACACTTCCATTGAGTGTTCACTGGCAAATGTATTTGGGCTAGTGGCCACTGTGCTGGTGGTTGGAGTTACAGAGACCTGACCTGCTGGGATTTGCAGTCATGTCACTCTCATTACTCTCCAACACTTAACAAATGGCATCCTCCCAGGTGAGTATACTTCAATAGGGAGTTCACAAATAGGGGTATTTGGACAAGTGACCACTGATCTGGTGTTGGGGTTACTGAAACAGGGCCTCCTGGGGTTTGCAGTCAGATCCCTCCCTGTAATACACACTATACAAATGGTATCCTACCAGGTGAGTACACTTCAATTGAGAGTTAACAAACAAGGGTGTTTGGTGAAGGAAACACTGGCCTTGTGGTTTGGGTAACAGTAACAGTGCCTCCTGGGAGTTGTAGTCATGTAACTCCCTATACTACACATACTACACAGATGTTATCCCTCCAGATGGGTACACTTTAATTGTGAGTTGCCAAACAGGGGTCTTTGTACAGGTGAACACTGAGCGGGTTCATGGCGTGACAGTAAAAGTTCCAAAAGGTGAGCTATGGACATGCATGACATTGCATTTAGGTGGCATGTTAGTGTTGTGACTTACCACACTCCACTCCCCCAGGTATTCCTGTCAAGTCCTCAGGATGCAGGATGGTAAATACCTTCTTTTCCTAGGGAAAGAGATGTAATGGGGCACTGGGAGGGCCACCACAAGTCTTATTGGCCTGCAGCTGGTGCCTGGAAACCAGGGAATGGATCTTGCTGCTGAGGTTGTTCCACCTCTTCCTAATGTCCTCCCTTGTACTCAGGGTGGTGCCTACAGCATTGACTCTGTCAACTATCCTGCCCCACATTTACATGTTCCTACTGAGAGCAGTGTGCTAGACTTGTGCTACAATAAATTATGGCTCTACTCTTATAATTTCATTCACAATGACTCTCAACTCATCCTCAGAAAAACAGTGAGTGAGAATAGTACATTTTACCCTTCATGAGCCCAATGTTTTCGCTACTGTTGCATCGACTGGAGTGAAAATAGTAAATCTTACATCTTCTGAATACAACGCTTTGCCTACTGTTACATACACTGGAGTGGGAACAGTAAATTTTATATTTCCGATGTCCAGCAATTTCTCTACTGTTGCGCAGATTGGAGAGGGAATTGTTTAAATATATATTGCTATTATGTGTTTGTGTATTTAATTTTATATTATTTATATGTATGAATGTACGTAGTTTTTAACATATTTTTAAATGTATTTTGATCTATTGTTAACTTTTTGTGTATAATTAAATTGGCAATATTTTAAATTTATTTGCAGTTTTTTTGGGGTATTTGTTATGTTTGTGTAAACATATATGTATATATATGTATATATATGTAGATTTATATATCTATATTTTTATATGTATATATATAGATATATAAATAAAATTAATATTTGTTATAATAGTTTTACATGTGCATATAAACATTAACTTATACATAGATATGTGTGTGTGTATTTGTTTAAATAAGTATATATTTTTAGGTATTACTTAAATATATTTAATTTACAATATATTAATGTTATATTTTAAATTAGATAGGATTTACTGTTTTTAACTACATATGTATTAAATAATATTTTTTTTCGATATTAGTGTTAAAAAATGTTTTCTATATTTTTGTACTTACCATGATATGGATAGGAAAATGATATTTCTGTGATCAAAATTTTTGACATGATATTTCTGTATCACAATATTAGTGGTTTCGATATTGTGTCATAGAATCTTTTTGTAAATATGACACATCCATGGCGTAGGATTCTGACGTACTGAAGCACATGTTATTTTCATGAATCGCTGACTCAACACCACAATGCGTCATTTTTTTGTAAATATGGTCCTATATATTTTGTGCTGAACCCCAATCTGTAGCTTATCTTTAAAGGCTTTGAGTTCTCTAAATCTGCATCATATTTCTCAGCTACTTCAGCTAATCTTTCGTAAGCGTGCCCTGCTCACTGAGTAATGCCTTTACACATGAACCGCAGTTTGTCTTCTGTGTATGTTTCCAATTGGGTTGTGTCTAGTGTTCCTGATATTTCATTCAATTCTAGTTTTAGTCTGGGAACATTCATTGATTTATCCCTCTCTGGGGTCACTTCCGTTCTAGCTTTGTAGTTTGTTGTACCTGTCATACCTTCAGGACTCAAATTGTTTAACCAATTCAGCTCCTGTGAAGTGAAACCTCACAAGCTTATATTACTATTCTGTGATACTTCTGCTCTTAAAGGACCATCAGTCTGCTGACTCAGGGTGTTACAGTATGACATATTTTCCGGTGTGTTAAAGGGTACACTTCCTTGTGGAGTTCTGCAATTTACGTTCAGGGTCAACTCAGGGCTGGGCACACAATAGGGTGAGGCTCTATGAGGAAACTTAGCTTCAAGGGTGAATCCTGTCTGTCTTGTCACTGGGTTTTGATCTACAATTTGTGTAGGGATTAACAGTCTCACAAGAAAATGTGTTCTCTCCATTTATGAGATGTTAGTATATACTGATCTCTGCACACTAAATAAATGACATCTTAGTGGATTTAACTGATATATCAGGAACTGGCAGGACATTTATTGAATTGACATTGCTTCCAGACATACCTGAAGCATACAAAGGAACAACGACACGACCTACAGTTACACGAACTGTTAATGAATCTGGACTAATATGATTTGACTGATTCTGAGGAATTATCATTTCTACACTCTGTCTAGTTAGGACAAAACTGAAACTTTGCCCTGTCTGACTTGAGGTAATATTTAGGGCCCCATTATGAGTTTCGCAGGCAGTGGGGGCCACCCGCCAAACTCTTCCGCCCGCTGGCCTATTACAAGTTTCCAGCTCGGCCAGAGGGCGAAAACAGAGTTTCCACCTGCTGGCCCAGCGGGAAGCTCACCACAACATTGACACCGGGGGCAATGATGCGGTGCGTCGGGAGCAACAGCACCCGTCGAGCTTTTCACTGCTTGTAAATTAGGCAGTGAAAAGCGCAAAAGGGCTGTCCATGGGGGCCCATGCAATGCCCATGCCAAGTGCCAGCAGCACTGCCCTGGCGGATTCAGACCGCTGGCACCGCTAGGCCGTCAGCCAGCTGATCTAAAAGGGGCAGTGCCGGCGGTCTGAGCATGGCGTTTTCGCCAGGGTCGTAATGTGGAGGTCGGACCGTCACGTTGGCGGCGGTCTGACTGTCACCGCGAGTGTGGCAGTCTTAAGACCGCCACACTCGCAATGAGGGCCTTAGTATTGACTGACCTGGATGAAACATTTGCACAGGATGATTCAGAGTAACATTTATGCGCAGGCAGATTCACATAAGATGACTGCACCATCTTGTTCACATTAGAATATAACACACTTATTCACAGTAGGACTTGTACAGGCTGAACTGTGGTAAAACTCTGAACTGATTAAATCGCTTCAGGAATTTGTGTTTCTGAATTTGTTGGTGTACCTGTCACTATCTGGTTTGGGGTTTCTGCAACTGGAGCAGTTGGCACATTCAGGGTCACATTTTGGCCAGCTGCGCTTCTTGCTCCTACCTCAACTGAATGCTATAGAGGCAGACGACTTAACAAGATCTGATTTATAACCTCATGATGCAAATCACCCTTATATGTCACTGTCTTTTTATCCTCAAATTCTGTTACATGCGCTGCCTTTCCTGTCTTTTTCTTAGTCTTGGGTTTAATGCTTTCTCCATCTTCATTAGAAATAGCTGGATACATTTGGACTCCCTCAATTATGTCTGCTTTACAAATTTTCTGTTCTGCATCCGATCTAGCTTCTGAAAGTATCTTGATTAATTTCTGCATTCTCTTCTCATAATTGGTTGTCATTTTCTGATGTGAATTCCCAAATACTAAGGGATTCAAACTGTGCGGGTCTCTGAGGCAGTTTCATCTCATAAAGCACTTACTTCAGATTGTCAAGAGTCCTTTGACTAAAAGTTCTCTAATGGGGAAATGCTAATGCATCTTTTTTCTCAGTAATTGTGCACCATTGTTTGTTTAAGCCACAGAATCCTTTATGGGTGATACAAGATGACCAGGAGTACCTTTAGGTGGGGTCTCCATACCCTCTCTGACAGTAATAAATACATCTCCCCTTAGTGCATTCTTTACAGCTTTAAAGGATTTCATTTTTAGTCACTTTTCATTTGAACCAGGAAGTAACTTCAATCCCACAATCCTTTTCTCCCAATGTGTTTAACCAATAGCAATGTGGCACCCTTCACCAATTTCAGCATGGCTTCATGCCAATCCACCTATACCAGCACAGCACACAATGACGTCACACTCACTTATTTTAGCAAGGCAGTTGCTTCGCAATTGTCTCTCACACAACTGCTCACACACCTAATGCAAATTATTGTCAGCAAAAAACTAAAACCTGTCGGCACACTACAGGATAGGAACTCAAACACTTCAAAACTGTACAAAAATATGATTTGCAGCTGTAGCTTTCACAATACACAACGAAAAATCTATACTTGAATGTTATTCCGGGATCTTAGGCCACAACGGGTCTGTCAACAACAACAACAACTGCAGACTTTTTTTTAACAGTGCCACAATCAACCGAATATGATAACTCTGCAAAACACTTCACAACATCACACTTTACCTCAATCTTCAGGCCAAAGCAATGCAATTGCAAGACCCTAATAATACTCACACATCTGTCTCTCTCAGGAATGACCCTGAAACTTTATCAGTCTTCAGAACAGACCATGGCACAGAATTTGGGGTGGGCAAAATTTTGACTGGGCAATCACATTGGACCAATCCTATCTCCCTAACACTATATTTGAATTGTTCTCCCTCCTAGTGGGGAAAACCATTCCTCTTCTACCAGATCTGCTGGAGCATTTTTATCCTTCACAGGAATCAATGATCAATGAAGTCAACAGATCTTTGGACCCTGCATAGAAAGTGGTAGAACTAAACAACACCTTTTTAGTAACAAACAATTACATTTCACACTATGACCAGTGTAGCCATACAAGGAAAACTCCAGTCAGGAATAAAGTTAAGGGGATTATTACAGACTTTAACTCAAAGTCATATAGACAATTCGCAGGAAAAAATGTTAAAGATACAGAATCACCATGGGATATCCAATGCGGTGAAATAAGTTCAAACGGACTAACATTATGAGAACTACACACTCAATAAAGACAATACAGAACATCAGTAAGATTACTTGATGAATGGAAAACAAGCATTGCTAAGTTTGAATAAACATTAAGGAAGTTCAACTCATTAAGTTCAATTTAGCGGGGTAAAGGGAAAACCCTACAGTTAGCCCATCAAGGGATAACATGTGCGGGGTGGAACACATACATGCAAAAGACAAAAAGAGTAAAAGGGACAAAAGAATTTTGAAAAAGGTAATCTCAGGCAACGAGTCATTAGCCAAAAGGGGCAAAAGGTAGGTAAAAAAGGAAAGTATCAGCATATCAAAATCTCGGTCAAGATTCTTCTTTTTTGGGCTAGGGAGAAATCTGTAAGTCTCAGCAAGGCATTTCAAAAGACAGGGGCAAAGAGGAAGATACCTCTCCAAGGGGCTCAGCATGTGGGGTATTGGGCAAAATAGTTCTTCTCAGAGCTCTAGGGATTCATCATCTGATGGGATCTGATCTGAATCCAGCTGAGAATATATATTTTAAAGTTCATATGGAAAGCTGATTCATCAATGCAACAGTTCATTTGACATTGAAGGGGCAACATCCAATAGAAATCGATCATACAACTCCAGCATGAAACATCCACATGCTTACCCAGTTTTGTCATGAGAATGGAGTCCACCCGTATACTTTCATGCAGAATTGAAACAAATGTTTGAATTGCCAGTCCGCAGTCCAGGGTGTTCTACATCCAAGATCAATTTCTCACAACTCTCTGTGTGTAAAACAATTGACATCTATTATCAAACCAGTCGTCCAATGGGGATGATGTCTGAAAGACAGGTACCCGTTAACAAGATGACTTAACATTTTTTGCACAATCACAAATTCAGGGCCTAGCAGGCCACACTTAGGGTAATGCAAATTAATTAAAAAGCACATTAATGGATTCAAATAAAACACATTGTAACATGTAAACTATAAATTCTGCATTAACAAATCTTCATTAGCATTCATGTTACAGTAACTTTAAACAAAATTACTTTGGTAATCAATATTGTTTTAATGCAGACTATTAGTTTAAATCAGTCCTAATGTCACTGGAAGTAAGGTAAAGACAATCTTGGATTCAGATGTTTAGATGCTAAACACTGGAGAGGCACCCATCATTGACTGGTTTAGATATAAGCTTAGCTCTGCCTACTCTCATGAAAAGTGCATTTCTACTAATAGCTTGTGAAGGAATCCCTCAAGCTTCCTTATCTTGCTATTTATCTCCGGTGTTGAGCACTCAACATGGCCTTTGAAGTAGATTTGACTGCAGAGACACTAATGCTGGCAATACAGAGTGACAAAAAAACTCAGATCGAATGCATGTAGTAGAGATACACTGTCATTGTCTTGCACAATGTGAGACCAGAGGAACATGCCACTGCTGGTAAATTCCAGCTATCAATCCAGCTATGAGTTGTAATAGAATATTAAATATACTTTAAGTGAGTTTAACTGACAGGCATTTGAAAGGCAAACAAATTTATGTTTGGGACTGTGTCTTATTCATGCCTTTTACTGACTTCTACCTGTCAGCGGCTACTTCAAAGGACTGAACTCGTGACAGCCGAGATGGAAGAAGAGGAAACTCTAGGACCTGCCTACTGAAATCTCTAGCAGCTGCAAAGTGGACAAATCTTCTATAATACCTTTCGTATTCAGTACAGGCGTACCTCAGGTTCACTGGAACAAGGCACTACAGGAGAAATGAACCAAAGACATTTTACTTTGAAATTTCAGTGAGCTGATGGAAAAGGCCAGAGGTAGATGTAGGAGGCTCAAAAGAGCTCCATATAGGAGCACTCTGACAGTGAATCACCATTTTAGTTCTTTGGTGCATGGAGCTCTAGGATAGTTTTGTTGCTAAAAAACCTAAAGGCAGAACATTATGTGAATCACTTTGCTGAAAATCCATTAGATGATGATTGGTTTGTATTCATCATCAAACTAGTTTACCATTTGAGAGCATGAGCTTGGAACTGAGAGAAGGCAGCCATACCTCTTGACGTGCTACAAGACCTGCTATAGAAGAGGTTTGGAACGAGGTGTCAAGGCTACCTAAAAAAGATGCAACCTCAGTAGTTTCATCTACATGGTTTTTCACACTGAGATTTGTTGGCAGAAAGATAGAGGCAATAACATGAATGTGCAACCAGTATACCCTTCTTTGGGTAGCATTGCCTGATTGAAGTTTCCAGGCTAGTCCTGATGTAGTTTTGTTTTCTCCAAAATAGTTTCTACATCTGAAAGTAAAATATTTAGTGTAGTCAGCTTTCATACAGTCCCGATCACTCACTAGATGGCCACAAAAGATGACTTTATTCCCATCAAGTACATGACAGACACTTGACTTTTTTGCATTTCCAATAACATAACCCTGAACACCTTTTGCCAAAGCCCTCAAGTTGGGCTATTTTTGTTCTCTGATTTTTATTTGAACTAACTTGGCCTATAAATTCTGTGATTTTTATTTTTTGAATATATTGTTGTATTGTTATTCGCTGCTGCATATATACCAGGCCACAATAGGTATGCAAGTGATTCCTCATAATAATCAGTTTACATTTATTAGTTTGCATGTTTGCAACTTCTAGGAACTCAGCCATCACCCAAAATTTTGTGTTTATAGGTTTATCTGATATGATATAGAATAATATCAATCATTTCTATGGAGGCCTTTTCACTGGATGTTACACTAACATGTCTATGAGTGCGGCAGCTAATCAGCATGTAAACAGACCATGGCCCTCATTATGTCAACAGCGGTATTGACCGCTGTCGGCCGCGGTGACAGCTGGCAAAACACTGTCGCTGTGGCTACCTACCGTCTGCCATATTATGACCATAGCCGGAATTCTGCCAGCAGGATGGCAGAATTACAGCTGCGGCCATGGCAGCGGACGGCGGTAAGGTGGCGCTGCTGCTAGCAGCAGCGCCACCATAGTAGACCACCACAGACCGTATCATGACGGATGATACGGCCTAGCGGTGTTCTGCAGGTGGACACTACGGCTGGCAGCAGCGCCCCGTCCCGTCGCCTGCCAGAGGACCCCCTGCAATCAGGTAAGTCGGGTTCTCCGACAGGGGAGGGGGTAGGGGTGGTTGTGTGTGTGTGCCAGGTGTGTGAATGTATGTGTGTGCATGAATGCGGGTGTGTGGCATGTGGAATGCGTGTGTGCATGCATAGTTGTGAGTGTGCATGCATGTGTGAATGTGTGGGTGCTTGTATGTATGTAAGTGTGTGTGGATGTGTGTGTGAATGGATGTATGCATGTGTGGGTGAATGTGGATATGACTGTGTGTATGCGTGTGTATGTTGGTGCCTGAATGTGCATGTCTGTCGTGGGGGGTCTGGAGTAGGAGGGGGATGGTGGGAGAGGACTCTGAGGAGGGGAGAGGGGCAGAGGAGACCCCTATCAGTGACAGGGAAGGGATTCCCTGTCACTGATAGTATCAACCGCCATGTGGCGGTAAGGAAGCCACGAAAACCATGGCGGTAGGCGTGGTCATAATCCCGCGGGTGGAACAGTGATGCCCGTCTGGCTGGAGACTGAAGTGGTACATTGGCAGTTTGGCTTGAGCCAAACCGCCAATGTCATATTTTTGGGAAAAGTACTGCCAGCCTGTTGGCAGTACTCTTCTTCAAAATACCGCCATCCGCCAGGGTCATAATGAGGGCCCATAGCTTTAATCTTTTTCTATGTGGGAATAGTTTCTCAAATTATCTTTCTGCTCAAGCTGCTCCAGTCACTTGAAGTAACATAAATTATAATTTTGGTGAAAACATATTTAAAATCAGGATCATTGGCCTTTCAGCCCACACCCTCATCATTAAATAATGAACTCCAGTATTTCACCTTTTGAAGTTGCTAGCCATGCCATTTTTTTGTCTGGTGTTAGTTAAGACCTTCTGATTTTACCTATATTAGATCTATTATGCACTAGTTATAAGGACTTTCGGACAGCCCTATTCATCCATTGATTTTTCATTGAGTCATTCATATTTGTTCTGCCCACTACACCATACACCATGGGCAACTGGTCAGCCTGCTCAGCCTTTGCTAACCTCACTGTGTAAGATCGCATTCTGCCTTTTCACACAAAGCACCTCTGCACACAAAGTAGTTCCCTTCAGTGCCAGGGACTATTATGGCAATTTGTACCTTTGAGACCAAAAACCTGTAGGCTGATGAGAGCCCGGCACTTTCACCAACACTAAAGTTTTTGTAAAGTCAAACACAACAAACATTGACAAAACCAAAAGGTTAGCTGCAAACAACAGAACAATTGGCTTTGTCAATGGTTGCTTCTTTCGAAGCTGGATGCCCCGGTTAAGAAGTCTTACGGAACTCAGGAGACTGGAATGTATTTAGAGGTGTACCAGCACCAAAATTTAACCAGCAGCATCCTGGCATATTGAACAGCACCCTGGAAGATAAAGGAAAAGCTTTGATTTTTGAGTGGTAGCCTGAAATTCTAAGCAGCACTCTACTTTATGAAATGCACTGTGGTATGCTTACCAGCACTCAGACATATCACTTATGATGGTGTTCTATTTTCTACCACAAAATACTAATCAGCGTCGCATTTTCTGTTGTGCTCAAAAATGTGTTTTTCTGTTTGGAGGTAAAAGGCTCATTCATATAGTTGGAACATTTTTAGTAGGTACTATGGCAGATCTAAGGAGTTCCCCTTAATGAACTTTCTTTGCATATAAGATAGTAGATAGAAATTTTTAGCATTTCAAAATGGCCGCTATAGTCACTGGAATGGTCACATGACCTGCCACTTCCTTCTTTATACACACTGGGAAGACCGGCAATGTTTGATTCCGACTCGCATGGGTTGAGCAGATGCGGATGGAGACAGATGCTAGCGGTACCATATTTAGAAGGTATAAATACGCTGCAGTGGAGGCCGCATTTTTCTAGAGCTTATGTTGTATTTTGGTGAAGCGTATTAATATTTTAACATTTGTGGATTTGTTTACTTGGGCTTGTACTTCTGTGTTGCTACAGAGTCTATTTTTGCAAACTGTTGTAAGTAGCGCAGTGTTGCTATTTTGGTTTGGAGCCTGACACAGTGTATTATATGGTGCACGCTTTCTATGTTTTTAAGGTGCTTTTTGAACTTTCTTTGTCACGTAGGTGGTGGCTTATACTAGTATAGTTTGTGTTGTTTTCTTGGGTTCAAAAGGTAGTAGACATGGTGTGATTGGGCAGATTGCACATACTGTTTCATAATTTTCCTTATATGTAGGTATTATTTTACAACACTGAGTCCTGTTGATTGTCTGATGGACCTCTGACTGCCACCACATAGTAAAATGTCGACATTACCTTCTTACTTGACAAGCTGAATTGAAAGACCATGATATTGCTTGAAATTGGACTGAAAACCAAGCAATTATTGTGCAGGACTGTGTCAAGAAGAGGATTATAACCCCTTCCTGGATCTTCTGTTGGGATACAATTGTGTGATCTATGGGGGTTATATACAGTGTTGTTGTCTATTGGATGGACATTTATTGTCTTTGTTGTGCATTTTTTTAAATTTCCTGTATCCTATTGATTAATATATTGGATTTGAACAGTACAGAGTTGTCTCATTCATTAATTTGAGACTGGAGCTTATGTACATAAATTATATCTAAACAATTCTTCTAGGACCATTTTTAAGCGAGACATTGTCTGTACGCAGTTCTTAAGGGAATGCTGGGTTGCCCCTATGTGAGTTCACTTTCTAAAAGTGGCATTTTCAAAATTACAATCTAACAACCAACTTTACCAAAATATATGTTTTTAAAATGTGAGTTCAGAGACCCCAAACTCCATATCTCTTTCCAATCCCAAAGTAAAATTACTTAAAAGATATCCTAAGGCAATCCCAATGTTGTCCTATTGGAGGTATAGGCCTTGCAATAGTGTAAAACAAATTTAGCAGTATTTCACTATCAGGACATGCACAACACACCTGTCCTATCTTTTAAATACATTGCACCCTCCCCCTGGGGTTGCCTTGGTCCTAACTTAGGGGTGACGTACATGTAGAAAAAATTAAAGTTTGGGTCTGGCAAGTGGGTACACTTGCCAGGTCGAACAGGCAGTAACTGCGCACACATTCATTGCAGTGGCAAGTCTGAGACATTTTTACTGGGCTACTCATGTGGGCGGCACAAACAGTGCTGCAGGCACACTAGTAGCATTTGATTTACAGGCCCTGGACAAACATAATACACTTTACAAGGGACTTACTAGTAAAGCAAATGTGTCAATCATGGAGAAACCAATCACCAATACAATTTAGACATAGAGCACTTGCACTTTAGCAGTGGTTAGCAGTGATAAAGGGCCCAGAGTCCTAAAACCAGCAAAAACAGCTAAAAAAAATAGAAGGAAGAAGGCAAACCCGGCAAACCCTGCTCTCTCTCAGAGATCCCATGCTTGTGGAGTGCTGCCTTACAGCCCAGAAACCACCTGTGGATGTCATCCTCCTTAGTGTACTCTTTCCCTAGATTTTTGGGAAGATGCACCATCCTCTCCGACTGCACTGATGAAATGCTGCCACCATCTGTGCTGAGCCTGCTCTTCAAATTCAGCTCTTTCAAGCTCAGTTCTTGAGCCAAAAGCATTTTCTCTTTCTCTATAGCACTTTTCTCTCTCTCTCTGTTGAGTCTGGCTAGTTCCAGTTGCAATTCCTTCTCCATTTTGAATTTCTCCAGCTGCCTAGCCTCCCAACTGTCCTCCAGCTTCTTAGGGGTCAGACCTCTTGAGGAAACACTGCTACTTGTCCTGTAGGCAACCTCCCTCCTAAGCAGATCTTGGTTATCCACCACATCCTGCAGGTTGTCTTCCTCTCCTTCCACAACAATATTCTCCTCCTCTGTGTGTCCACCAGCCTCCTTTGCTGCAACGAGGCCCTGAGCGCCTTTTGCAGCTCCTCCTTTTTAGTGAGATTTTTAATAGGACATTTGACCTCTTGGCAGAACTTCTTGAGCTGAGGCACCATATAGGTTCCCAACCTCTCCTGCTGAAACACTGACTCTGCAACAACTGCTGATGGTTCCCCAGACTGACACATGGTTGTAAATAAAACTCAAAGCTGCAAAACTTCCTAGAAGGCAAAGGGAAAAACATCAAAGGAGAAATAAACAGTATGTGGTTGTGTAATGGTCTGTAATAACACAGTAGTATACACCAATCACTGTGGGTCAAGTACAAATACAAGTCCTGTCCTCAATTTTGATCATCAGTGTTAGAAATGGGGTATCTAGTTGGTAGTCAGTTTACACCCTGCCAAATAGGGACCCTGACTTTAGTCAGGGTAAAGGAGTCACACTCTTAAGATAGCCCCTGCTCACCCACTTGGTGGCTTGGCACGAACAGTTCAGCTTAACTCAGAGGCAATGTGTTAAGTATTTGTACTCACACACAGTAACACAATGAAAACACTACAAATGGACACCACACCAGTTTAGAAAAATAGCCAATATTTATCAAAATAAAGCAAGACCAAAATGATGAAAGTCCAGCATACACAAGCAAAGATTTTAATTTTTAAAGATAAAATTTCACTATAGCTCTTGCACTTAGAAACACAATAGCTTCAACTGGGGCTATCACAACATCGTTGAGTCGTTCCCGACAGTCCAACGGCACTCGCAAGGGAGTGCAGTGCCGTTCACGGAATCGCACGGACCACAGGTATAGAACCTTAGAAGTGAGGTAGTGTCAAAGATGTGGCACAGAGTCAGGGAGGTGAGGTGTCCCTGGAACCCGTGAGGTGTCAGTCCCATGCTGCAACGCAGGAGTGAGAAGTGAGTTCCTTACTGCTATGCAAGGGAGGCAAGGCATTGCTTCCTTACGGAGGCAACAGAGGTGAGGCAGCGTCGGCGGTGAGGTGTCGGTTCCTTATGATCCGGTGGGGTTGATGAGTCTGGAGGGTCCAGACGCTGTGGGGTGACCTCTCGGGGTCGTGGTTGCGCTGGGTCCACAACAGAGTCGGGTGTCACGGATGTCGGTGACGCAGCACCTGAGTACTCACAATGTTGTGGGAGTTTAGCGGTGCTGCGCCAGCATTGGGCCTAGGGTGTCGGTCATGGTCATTCCATTTCAGCGGGGACCACAGCTTAGGGTGGCGTGGAGTCAAGCAGCGGCACCGGTTATGTAGTTGGACGGAGTCAGTGTGCTGGTTCATCTTCTTTTTATGCAATATTTCACTCCCAACTGCCCAGGAACTGGAGTGGGCACCACCTGGCAAGTTGAGGTCATCAGCAAGAGAACCCAGGGGCTGGCAGGTGCAGTCTTTGATGTCCCTGAGACTTCTTAACAGAAGGCTAGCTAAGCCAAAGCCCTGGGAGAAACTTCACAAGCAGACTACACAGCAAAGTCCAGTCCTTGTCCTCTCCAAAGCAGAAGCAGCAACTTCAGGCCAACCAAGCAAAGCACACACACCAAAGGGGCAGTACTCCTCCTCACAGCTCTTCTCCTTGGCAAAGTATCCTCTTCATCCAGAACTGTTCTGAAGTTGTGGAGTCAGTAGGCCAATACTTATACTCATTCCTGCCTTTGAAGTAGGCGAACTTAAAAGGAAAGTCTTTGTAGTGCACACTGTCCTGGCCCCATACATACTCCTGGCGTTGGAGACTGTATTGTGTGAGGATGGGAAAATCCCTACTCAGGTGCAGGTGTCAGTTCCTTCCACCACTCTAGCCCAGGAAGACACACCAGGATATGCATGGCTCACCTCAGCTCCCTTTGTGTGACTGTCTAGAGTGAATTTACAAACAGCCCAACTGTTAGTTTGACCCAGATGTGTATCCAGCAGCCAGCCAGAGGCACAGAATGATTAAGCAGGAAAATGCCCACTTTCTGAAGTGGCATTTTCAAACCTACAATCTAAAAAACTACTTTACCAAAATATGTATTTTTAAATTGTGAGGTTAGAGACCCCAAACTCCATGTCTCCATCTGATCCCAATGGGAAAGGATACTTAAAAGATATCTTAAAACATATCTTAAGGCAATCCCCATGTTATCCTAAGGGAGATCTTACAATAGTAAAAAGCGAATTTAGCAGTATGTCCTTATCTGGACATGTCTAACACACCAGTACATGTCCTACATTTTAAATACACTGCACCCTACCCATAGGGCTGTCTTGGGCCTCCCTTAGGGGTGACCTATATGTAGTAAAAGGGGGGGTTTGGCCCTAGCAAGTGGGTACACTTGCCAGGTTCAACTGTTAGTACAAAACTGCACACACAAACATTGCAGTGGCAGGTCTGAGACATTTTTACATGTGGGTAGCACAATCACTGCTGCAGGCCCACTAGTAGCATTTGATTTACAGGCCCTGGACACACATAATACACTTTGCTAGGGCCTTTCTAGTAAATCAAATGTGTCAATCATGGATAAACCAATCACCAATGCAATGAAGGCGGAGAGTACTTGCACTTTAGCACTGGTCAGCAGTCCTAAAGCCAGTAAAAACAGATCAGAACAAAATCGGAGAACGAAGGCAAAAAGTTGGGGGATAATCCTGCAAAAAGAGCCATTCCCAACACCTATGTTTTAAAGTGTTTCCTTGTTGGGGGGTGCCACCTCAGCTGATTCCTGCAATGTCTGCTTGCTTGAGGACGACTGCCACTGCTTATGCAAATAATTCAAAGTAATGCCAGCCAACAAGAGGCTCATATTTGCAGTGAAATGTATCTTTATACTGTGAACCTAGTTGCAGTTCTACACAATCAGATGACATTTAGGCAGGGCACAAGTCGATGGTACTCTCGGGTAGGCGGCAACTACCCACTCTTTTCAGAGGGTGGACGCCATCCACCCTGCTAAGAAGATGTGCCCCACAGAAATGTGTTCATACACTGGGACACATTCAGCAGTGCCTGAACATTGTCTGCTTTCGTTCTGAGCAGAAAGGTGCAGGAGAAGGGGCTTATCAGATTCTAGCTACGCCCATAACAAAGGATGAAATTAAGAGGCCATCAGGCCTCTGTTTTTTTGAGTATCCTGCCTGGGAGCTATCAGGAGCACCACACCTAAATGTATTGGAGGAGAAACAAAGGCACACAGCTTATCACTTCACAGGTACTTAAGAGAGGCATGCTTTTGAATTTGTTCAGTTCCTGTATATAAGAGGTATACATGCAATCAAGGAATGTTAGATGTGTTGGCCTGTCCCAGGATTTACACAAATAACAATTTAAATACCACTATTTTGTTTTATTTCTTTTTTAGCGTTATAGAGCTACTCATCCCAGTGCAGGGTGTTGGAGCTCTTTACACCCCATACACACATTGTACATTGACAATAAATCATAGGTGTGTAAATCAATGTGTAGGATGTGTTGCGTAAGAAAGTGAGTGTTACAAGATGTAGGAGCCACATGTCCTTCATAGCTCACTGTGCTATATTAGAAGGATTACTATTTATGAAATGCAAGTAACAAAAGGATCTCTCTGTTAAAAGCAGTAACCCACTTATCCATTTACATAAGAAAGTATCATCTTCTTGTTACATAATGTGCTTTGCAGGAGACATATTATTCCTCTATTCTACTTTGAGTCACAACGGGAGTCACAACTTGGGCTTGAAAAAATATAGATCTCTCCAGCAAATACCTTACTTTCAGAGTTACTTTACCATTAACATTATTTTCTGAGATTTAGGGCCAGATGTAGGAAACTCCGATTTTGCGAGTCGGAAATTGCGAGTCAGTGCGACTCGTAATTTCCGATTTGCAAAATCGGATGCAGAACAGTGTCTCAGACACCGTCTGCGAATCTCAATGGGGTTGCAAAGACCCACCTCATTAATATTAACGAGGTGGGTCGCATTTTGCGACCCCATTGAGATTCCCTGCACTCACAGGGATGGTGGCCTGCTGGAGACAGCAGACCTCCATGTCTGTGACTGCATTTTAAATAAAGCAGTTTTTTTTTGTATTGCAGCCCGTTTTCCTTAAATGAAAACGAGTTGCAATACAAAAGAATAACGAAACCATTTGGTTTCGTTTTTTCAGAGTAGGCAGTGGTCCATTGGACCACTGCCTGCTCTGAAAAAACATTAACGGCAACATTCATAAAGGGGAAGGGGACCCATGGGGATCCCTTCCCTTTTGCGAATGGGTTACCACTAGTGTGACACTGGTGATAACTGCGAATTGCTTTGCGACCGCGTTCGTGGTCACAAAGCAATTCTGCATCGCGGTGCGAGTCGCAAATAGGAAGGGAACACCCCTTCCTATTTGCAAGTCGTATTCCCATACCGACTCGCAAAATGGGAATGTGCATCGCAATGCGCATTTTGCATGGCGCAAACTGTGATTTTCACAGTTTGTGCCATGGAAAACGCTTACTACATCTGGCCCTTAGTTCCTAGCAAAGACCTATGAAGCAGGTATCTTAACCCTAAAAGATATTTTAAAATGCAGACTTTGTACTCAATTAAACAGATTTACTGCCATGTTTCTCTTGTTTCCAAATTCTTTATGGCAGGATTTGAAAAAACAAATGTACAGGTCTAAGACCCAGATTTTGCGTCACATTTTTGTTGGTGGTTTGGATTGAGTGGGGTGGATTAGGTATGGGAGGGTGGACTTGATTGAGTGTGGTGTATTGGATTGGGGTGGATTGGGGCGTATTGTATTGGGGTGGGTGGATTGGAGAAACTGGGGTGGATTGTAGTGGAATGGATTGTGGTGGACTGGATTGATATGGGGTGGATTGGATTGGGTGGGGTGGAATGAATGCAGAGTACTGTACTGAAGTGGGGTAGATTAAGGGGTTTGGAGTGGGGTGGGGTGGACTGGAGATGTGTGGATTAATGTGGACTGCATTAGAGTGCAGTGGGTGGATTAAAGTGGATTATATTGGAGTGAGGTGATTGGGAAGTGGTGGGCTTGACTGGAGTAGGTTGGACTGGATTGGATTGAAGTGGGTTGGGTTGGACTGGATTGGATTGGACTGGGGTGGGTTGTATTGGATTGAGGTGGGTTGTTTTAGAGTGGGGTGGGTTGCATTTGAGTGGGGTGGGATGATTGGAGTGGAGAGGGTTGGAGTAGACTAGGGTGGATAGGAGTGGACTAGGGGGGATAGGAGTGGGGTGGATCAGACTGGATTGAGGTCGATTAGATTGGAGTGGGGTGGATTGGATTTGAGTGGATTGGGGTGGGGTGGATTCGATTGGGGTGAGGTGTAATAGATTGGAGTGGTGTAGACTTGAATCGGGCGGATTGGTGTTTGGTGGGGTAGGGTGGGGTGGATTGGATTGGGGTGGATTGGATAGAGGTGGTAAGGGGTGGACTGGATTGGATTGGGGTAAGTGGATTTGGTAGCTGAAGTGGATTGTGGTGGATTGGAATGCAGTGGATTGGATTGGAGAAGATTGGATTGGTGTGGGGTGGGTTGACTGGAGTGGGGTGTACAGGGTTGAAGTGGGGTAGATTAAGGTGGTTTGGAGTGGGGTGGATTCATGTGGACTAGATGGATTAAAGTGGATTTTATTGAAGTGAGGTAGATTGTAGTGGAGTGAGTTGGATTGGAGTATGGTGTGTTGCCTTGCAGTGGGGTGGGATGAATGGAGTTGGATGAGTTGGATTGGAATAGGGTGGGGTGGGTTGGATTGAGTGGGGTGGATCTGACTGGAGTGGGGTGGATCAGACTGGAGTGGGGCAATCAAACTGGAGTGGAGTGGGGTGTTTTGGATTGGAGTGGGGTAGATTGGACTGGGCTGGATTGGGGTGGATTGGATTGGTGTGGGTTGGACTGGATTGTAGTAGGGTAGATAGTGGTATATTGGAGTGGAGTGAATTAGGATGGAGTGGGTTGGATTAGAGTGAAGTGGACTGGTGGACTGGATTGGAGTGAGGCAGATTGTTATGGATTAGGTTGTTTGGGCTTGTAGTGGTGCAGGGTGGAGTGGGGCAGGTTGTTTTGGATTAAAGTGGGGCAGATTGGAGTAGGGCAGATTGAAATGTATTGGAATGGGGAAGGTTGTTTTGAATTGCAGTGGGGCAGACTGAAGTGGTGCAGGTTGTTTTGGATTGGAGAGGGGCAGATTGTTTTGGCTTGGAGTGGTGCAGGTTGGAGTGGGGCAGTTTGTTTTGGAATGGAGTGGGGCAGATTGGAATGAGGCAGATTTTTTTTTTTTAATGTCTGTGTTGGGATGTGCTGCTTGTGGGTGTTGTTGTGGGTGTGTGTATATGTTTGTGTGTGCTTTTGACAGGTCTGGGTAAAGGGATTTGGGTTTGGGAAGGGGTGGAAGTTTGGGCATGAGGTTGGGGTGGGTGGGAGGCTGTGGTGAATGATGAGGGCAGGCCCTGGAATGACCGCTGTAGGCCAGACATTGCACTGTGAATGTCATCCAGGTAAGCCAGCATCTGGATGTTCTGTCCAGCCAGCTCCTGGATGGCATACAATAGTGCAGTCTGGCCTACATATATCGTCCTTTGAAGAGCAACAGCCTCCTCAGTGAGTGCAGCCTAGGACACTGGGGTGGAGGCAGAGGTGCCTGTAGCAAAGGTGATGCTGCCTCTTTTAGGGGGTACTTGCGGTCAAGTAGGGGGGACAAGAGGGAGGATGGAGATTAGAATGGGGGTTGGACAAAGACACAGGTGTCAGTCTCTCCAGGGCCTGCCTCCACTAAGGATTGGTCTTCACTAGAGGCCTCTGAGAAAGATGTCAAATCACTCCAGGCCTCCTGGCCGACCCCTCACTCTCTGTCCTCTGTGTCACTGGGTCCCTCAGTGTCTGTGGCGTCCACACCCGATACCCAATGGCCAGCTTCATCCCCACCGATGTGGCCACTTTCACCTTTGCCTTGCCCAGTTGATCCTGAAACAAAAGATACAACAGTTATAGTCTATCTGTGAGAAGAAAATTGGACATCAACGCACATCACACAACATTTTAAGCAACTTTAGCTATTTCGCCCTCTCAGCTCCCATATCGTGTGTGCCTTTGTCACTTATACACTTGTAGTCCACTACATAATAAAGGATTCCAACAGCATGAGTAAACACATAGGCATGGCTGCATCTCTGAACCATTGCAGTACAGAGCTATAATTGTTTGTTTTCCCCCAAATGGTAATTTTTTTTGGATGGAAATAGTCTGCCTAAATGGGACACCACAACTTCTATGTGATATTACCTTCCACATGCAAATGTCCCTTTCAATATAACATTGATATCCATCTTCATGTTCTCCTCTCGGCAGGACTAAGGGCACAAAAATGAAGTCTGTGGGATGCACAACTTTCTCAACAATATGAACACATTCCTGAATGTTGCCTACAATAAAGTAGGGCATAGAAGTTCACGTTAGCAATCACAGACTGGCTTACATGCACATTTGTGAAGGAATAAGGACTCAGGCCCACCAGCTACTGTCTACATAATATATCATACGCTTGCTGGAGAAACTGCTTTCCAACATGTGTCAGATAAGGAATGATACCACTATACAAAGAATATCAAAACTTTCGGCGCAGATGCACATGCTCACATTGTCATACCACCAACTTAGCAATGTCAAGTTTGATATATCAGCTGCTTCATAATTGTGCAGTTTGCCACAATCACCAGTATAAATACCTGTATTCACTACACACATTTGTGACGTACCATCACACCTGACCCAATCATCACATGGACATGTTTTATGAAACTCTTCCTCGTGTTATTGTGAAAATGCTGGCAATCCCTTTATTTGTATGTATCCATGTGTCTGCCCACAACAGTACTTGCCTTGTAAGGAGGAATCTAGTATCATGCTACAGCACAAAGCAATACACCACACACAGCATCAGACAGTGTCTGATCAACTTACAGCTCCAGAATTCATCATGGCCTTTGGATGTGTGTCTTCCTCAAAGTTGATGGAATGCAACATAGCTGGAAAGTTAAGAGTTCAAGCAACAACAATAGCTACAGACAATGACTTATCCCCCTTGTTGCTGCTGTTGGGCCCTCAACTGCCCATCAAGTTACGGGTAAGCCACTTTAAGGATGCAGGACACTAGGGGTGTCAGGGTGCGTAGCATCTGCCTGGATATCTGGAAGGACTGCCCAACTTGGGTCACGGCTGATTTTCTGGTCACCTGATGCAGGTCCTCTCACCTCTTCCTACAGTGCAGACTATGCTGCTTGTGGACCACCAGGTTCAGTACCTTCTTGGTGATAACCTTCCACATATTGCGCTTCTGATGGGAGTTGACATGTATAGATGACATTAAAGAACAGGAAAAGAAAAATCAGTATCACTGTTGGGCAGTACTGCTGTGACATCACAGTTTATAAATCCATGTGCACATTTATAAAACAGTTATAGAATTTTTTTGCCATAAAACTGTCATAGTTAGAATGGAAATACTGATTTGCAGTGATCTCATGTGGTCTGTGAATACTTGCTAGCTTTTCATGTTACCTGATCAATGTCATCTTGGCCAGAACTATGCATGCAATCCTGTTTTGGGAGCCACCCCTAATCACTCACCATCACTGTGAGCTACTGAAGGCCAAGCAACCTGTACAATCCTTGCACATGAACATCCAGCTGCAATGGCTTCCTGACTAAACTCCCAAGAGTCAGAAGCTATGGTTTGCATCACATACAGTGACTGAGGGTAAGAAATGAGGGCTGCTATGTGTCAATGAGAGTCGGGATTTGTGGGTTGTTTAAGAAAGTGTGATTTCTAATGGAGCAGACTGGGATAGATGATGGAAAGCCAGTGTCATCAGAACTTGCGGCACCTAAAATAAGTCTACCTATATGTGGCTCAATTACACCTTTAACCCATATAGAGGAAACTGAAACACAATATGTTCTGGAATCCCATGTGACAATACAGGCATCAGACAACTCCAGACCCTCCACATTTTTCACTCAACATCACTGTCATTTCAACATTGGCTGTATGTTGTCAGACATACTACTGGTACACAATCTACTGGCCACTGGTAGTCAGTGGCCGGCAGTTTGTGTCATGAAATAGGAATTGTGTGTTACATGGACACAAATTACAGATTTTATTTTCAGGTGGGCTAACATTTCTCTTCACAGACATTTCAGACATTGGTCACAAAAATCTCTCCCAGCTACATCATTCTGTCAACTCCAAGCACAACGCCACCCACATTACCAAAAAGGAATCACATACTGTGTGAGTCAGAAAGGAAGAGGTTACTCAGTCAGACTTTCACCAATCATGTATGTACCTGTTCCTCTGGGGGCCCATATTGTTGGCTGTATACGGAGATAACCTCCTTGGCAAGTAGCACCAGCTCCTCAGTGGAGAAGGCAGGGGCCCTGTCACCTGCTTTGCTCAGTCGCTAACAGCCCAACTGGTAACAGCAGCAAAAAAAGAGGAGGTCTCAATGGCTGCAGTATTAGAAGGCAAGTGAGTGATTTTTCACAATGCGGGGTACAAGTACACGACAGACGCGATCCGTGACGGTAAGGGACCAAGCCATTGGCTTTTGTGCGTAGCCGTCATACACGTTAGCCTATGGCAGGGCCCATTGTAGAGGTTACCACCTACTATACGGTCAACTTCTGCTGATGGCCATGGGGTAGCCAATTTCCTGAGGACAAGGTCAGACAGCTGCCATTTTAGGGTGTGAAGCTGCGCATTTTCCAAATGTTTTTGCATCACTAGCACAAAAAAATGGAGGCTAATGCATTTCTAAATCTCAGATATGAACAACACTTTTCTTGGCAAGATATGACATGGTAAAATGTGAATCGTGACTGTCTTTGAGAACGATACTGCTGCAGGGGAAGTACTACCTGCGTTGTTTGCATTTAAAAAAAAAAAACAATAGACACAAATAATACAGTTGAAATTTATTTTTTGCACATGATGACAAGAAAATCCTAAATATGTATTTTATAAGATCTTAGTGGACCAAAATCTTTGATGTCAATGTGTGTACATGTATTGCCCAATGACATTTCTACTGTTTCCCAGAATTCTGATGTGTATTGACATTAAAAGTATGGACTGACTATTTTACCTGCTCTTTTCTATTCCATACATACAGATATCTGAACCCAGTCATGGTAGGAGGCAACGGCCTCAGGTGTTCCGGCCCTTTGCAGACCTTGCCACCATGGAGGAAAGGGACGTCATCAAGCAATATTGTCTAAATAGGCAAACTATCCTAGATTTGTGTCAGCAGTTGGGGCCTGGTCTCATGCCTCACAATAAGAATCCAACAGTCATAACACCAATAGTAAAACTTATGGCAGTACAGCATTATGTAGCCTCTGGCACCTTGCAGTACACTGTGGCAGTATTTGTAGCCATGTCCCAGCCAACACTCAGTGGTGTGCTACAAGAAGTCCTTGCTTCCCTGATGAAAAACATCAACAGCTACATCCAGTTCCCATGTTCACAATATTTGGCCACCGTGAAGGAGGAATTTTATGCTTTGGGTGAAATACCACATGTGGTTGGGGAACTAGATGGCACGCAGATTACTTTGGTACCACCACACAACAGAGAACAGGTCTTCCACAATCGGAAGAACTTCCATTCCATCAATGTGCAAGTTGTCTGCTTACCAGATGTATACATCTCAAGTGTGTGTGCCCTCTTCCCTGGGTCAACACATGATTAATTAATACTACAGAACAGCAATACACACATGCAGATGTTACAACTTTGACCAGAGAGGCCCTGCCTTTTTGGTAAGTACAACATGACTTGTTGATCTTTTGGCTGAATCCTAATTTAGGAAGGGACAATGGTTTTATATGAGACTGATCTCTTGATGTGTTGCTTCCATGTAGGGACTCAGTGTCTCCTAACCGACTGTGGTTATTGGCAGCTCTGAAGAATCCAACAATGCCAGGGGAAGTCTGCTTTAATGAGGGTAATGGAAGAATACAGAGGACAGTGGAGCAGGCTTTTGGGCTCCTGAGGGCTAGGTTTAGGTGCCTAAACTTGACCATTGAAACCTTCCTCTAATCATCCGATAAAGAAGGGGTTTCAAACTGGGGGGGGGGGTGGGCCCTGGTGGACCCCCCTAGGGGGGCCTCATATGATCCCTGGGGGGGTAAGGCTCTGGCCAAAAGAAGCAATAACAGAGCTTTGTTTTAATCTGAAACAAATGAGCTAGTGTAAACTGCTCTGTAATGGGCCATCATTAGCATGTTTTGTCATTTATATTCAAACTGGGAGTATGTGTCAAAATTGGAAAGGGACTCCAAATACTCTTCACACCCCACCTCCACCTCTAATATTAACACTGTGGATACTTTGACACGTTAGTAAGCCCTGCCTGTCCAGAATAATCTGTTTGGTATGATGTATTTGATTGCATTTTTAACGTAGTAACATAACTTAACTGCAATGTTTAAATATGTGCAGACATATTTAAACATGACCAATTTAATAGAATAATTGTTAAAACTTTTGAGGGGGTCCCGGTGTTTTTTTTTCTCCACTTGGGGGGGGTGTGACGTTGAAAGGTTTGAAGACCACTGCGATAAGGTGTGTCAAATTATGGTTACCTGCTTTATTCTCCATAACATCTCCCTCAGGAGACACATCCCTGTAATTAAAGAGGGGTGAGACAGTGATGAGCCCACAGGTGAGGATGTTAAAATGCCCTATGAAAATGACAGTGGTGAAGAAGAAGGAGTTATTTTATGTCAAGATGTAATTGCCCACTTCTTCACCTGAGTGCAAGTATTCCATTACAAAGATTAGTCTCTAATGAGAGTACAACTTGTACCCTGGGGTATGTATCTGTCTTCTGTGGTAAGATGTTAGGAATGCTCAGTGCAGGAAAGTTCAAGGCAAAGATGTTAGTGGATCAGAGTTTATCTACATTGGGTTATGTTGTCATTGACATAGATGAACTGTGCTTGTGCTAAGTATGTGTTTCCTCATGACTTGTCAAATGATTTCAGGGTCCTTCACCACGTCATCTTCATTTGGACTTTTCAACCTTGTGACATTTGCTGTGATATGTTGATGTTTTGAACCACAAAGTATACATGTGTTGATACTGGGACAGACACCTACTTGGGATGGACAAATCTTTTCCAGAAGTTATTGCACTCTGATAGCATGGAAGTTCTGAACATTGTATTTGTCCTGTTTCCTGTGTGTTTATGCCATCAAAACAATATGTGCCACTTGAGGTGTTCAAACCACATGTATATGTGGAGCCCTAGCATGCTGTTCTCCCTTCACATTGGCTAAATCTTAAATTTTCGGTCTGTAGAGGTAGCTGTTGATGCGTTTAATCATAGGTGATAGGACTTTTTGTTAGCACACCACAGAAATGTGAATGTGTCATACCACCAGATATTGCCACAATGTCCTGTACTGGTCATGTGGCCTCAAATGTTGTCACTGCCATGATGTGGACTATTGGTTTTATTGATCTAGGATTCCTTATGAAAGGGCATGATGAATGGCTCCAACTGAGGTCATGCATCAGGGATAGTTTGCCTATTTAATTTGTTGCTTGTTCCCTTTCCTCCATGGTATCAAGGGAGTGGAGCATATAACTATGAATGTTACAGATATTGGGTTTAGGAGAGTTTTTTGCAACCCAGACTCAATTTCTACAAGGACCTGTTTGTTACATTAGTATGTTCCACATAGTCTAGTTTGTCAACTTTCAATACATTTGTTGACATGTTTCCTCTTTGTAATTGCAATATTTGTTTCCTAAATGGAGGTTCAATAGTTTCCCCAACATGCTGGTGGAAGATGGACATGACAAAGGAAATGCAACAAATACTCAAACAACAGTCTTGTACTCTGTGACCATTACACTTATTCAGAGGAAAAATCACAAGTGTGAGATAAAATAAACTAATACAAGTCTATCATGGTGGATGGAAAGATGATAGTAGAGCCAAATAGAGTCTGAAGTCCAAAGTCCAAAATGTACTACTGTCCTCTGAAAAAGTAAATGTGTCCATGAAACAGTCCACAGGGTGAGTGGTAGGCACACAAAGAGGAAGTTTGGTTTGCCATCTCTTGGAGGTTGTGGTGTTGTTCTTGCCATCCTCTGCTGCTGGTCCAGATGACCGTCCCCTCCGGTGGGTGCACAGGTGCAGAGACTGGGGTAGTAGGGGCAGGCTCATACTGTGGCAGGGCCTCCCTGTCTGTGGCTCGCAGGGGTGTACTTTGCCCAGATATGGAGGGACCACAGTCAGGGGCAGATAGAATGGGAAAAGCCCCGTGCATGATGTGATAAATGTCATATATCACCCCATTCAAGGAGCACAAATTAAAATTGATGTTCTGCATCTCCGCATTGGTGTCTCTCTGCATCTGCTTAATGTCCCTGGGCTCGTTAATGACGTAGCCCATCATGTCTTGGGATTGTTGGATTGATCCAATGACCTGGTCAAGGGTGGTCTGGCTAACTAACACCCTAGTTGCCCCCCTTGGCTGGCCCATAGATTCCCTCCCACAGCCCCTACCCACACTAGCCTGTGTCCTTGAAATGTGCCTCAAACCACTGCGTCCTGGCAGAACTGGTAACTTAATTGTTGGTGGTTCAACAGTAGCCAGGACTGTGGGGGGACAGGATTTGAATGCTGGTTCTCGGTGCACAGGAAGTGGAGGGGTCCTCACGCTGAGGTCTTGTTGCAGCTGAGGTGGGAGGTGTAGCTTTGGCCTAGGTGTGACTCACTGGAGCTGTGTGGCCAGACAGACCAGATGGACCGGCTTGCTCCTCATCATCCGGACTTGCACCATTGGAGCCTTCACTGAAGGCTTGCTCCTGGACTGGAGTGGAGGTGTCTTGGCTGGCAGATGATGTTGCACTGGGCCGGGAGGTTGGACCTGTGAAGGATACAGAGGATATGTGTTTCAAATATTGTTTGTGTATTTCATGTGTCTTTGTCTTCAAAGGGGCCAACCTAAAACTTAAATCTAAAACCTAGAAAGAGTGAGATTGGCTGATTGGACATTTGCATTATTTTAATAGTTTTACCCATGCAGCCTGATTTACACAGATGACAACTTCAGTGCAGATCTTGTAGATAGGTCCTGCAGTGCCAAAATGTTATTTACGATTTGTAGGTTACATGTGACAGACATTGAATCCAACACAGTGGTGAGTCGATTGGAGTAGTGTACCATTGCAAGGCCTAGCAGGCTGCAAAACATTGGATACAAAGTTGTTCATAATGATCATGATACTGTAATTGGTCATCATATGGGCACTGGATTTTAACATGCATGTGGCTACTGATTCTGATCCGCATGCCACAACACATTTTTGTCTATCTTGCATGCACCAGACAATGAATGTTTTAAGCAGTTTAATCAAATCAATGTAGCCATGGGGAGGTGTCAACATGGTTGAGATACACAATAAGTGAGATTTTCAACCATGGCATGACATGGTGACTGACAAATGCACTAGTTTTTTAAATGTGTGTGCATACAGTGTTATGTAGCCATTTTAGCTATAGTTGTATACATGTTATTTTAGCATACTAGCCTGCCGCTGTGCACTCTAACCTAGATATATTTTATTCAGCTTTGTTTTAATATTTTAACATTAGCCACATTTGGGGTCTTGTTTTATTTTTTCTATCTAGCTATTCTTCACCTAGGTCAGCACTGCATTCTTAAACAAGACATTTCTTTCACTCTGTGCTTTTGTCAAGGCTGCAGTAAAGATAGGTTGCTGGCAAAAGTGGTACGCTTTGTCTCCAATGCACACAGAAACATACACACTTTCATGTGGGGATCCTTTCTTAGAACATAAGCTGTTTTATTATAAAAACACTACTTTGACCTATGTACGTTAGAGGGAGAGTCCAGTCAGATGACCAGGACTGTATGCTGATTGCTGAGTGCTTCGCTGCAGCTGCTTAGGTCGGCTACAGGCCTCTTGCTCAGATATGAGGGCTGATGTCTTCCCATGGGTAACTTGAAGGTCAGATTTAGAGCTTAACATGTTGTGCTCTAACAATGCCTAGGTAGGAACTATCCTTCACAATCTTAGTGACACAATGGTGGTTTTATTTTTGTGGTTTACTCTCCTTGTCACAATTTTAATCTATTTGTGCTTTATCGTCCTAGTTATTGCAATACATGCTTTATTCTCTACGATGCAGTTACTTAAATAAAACTTTATTGAACTATGCTCTGCCTCTGATTGTCCTTGCATATGTGACACTAATGTAACTGAGTGAAACAGATAAGATCTGAGGGACCACGATTTACCTGAGGAGTCATTTGTGTCATGCGCCCGGTTGCCCAATCATCCCTGTTCTTGGGTGGAGATGAGGAACTGCTAGTTAGCAGGAACAAAACCTAGATTAGACCAACAGGTGTCACCTGGTGTGGGATCAGACTCAGTCCCCCTCAATACAAGTGATTCTGACACCCATATCCAGTAGTCTCATTAGGATAATGAGAACCTACGCGACAATGGAAGTAAAGAACGGAGTAACAACATTACATTCCACTAATGTTTTTCATATCCAATAACATAGCATCATGGAAGTTGTAGTCATCTGTTGACACCATGGACAATACTTGTTTGAGAAATAAGTTACACATTTCACTTTCAAATACTATCTTAGAGATGAAAACACGTTTGCAACTGGTACACACATATAGATATAATAATGTGACTAGCAGAAAATACAACTTAGAAACACCATATTCTACTGTGAAATATGTAGTTTTGGACCTATTTTGTAAGCACAACAACATACATTGATAGACAGTAATGGGCAGAACTCATTCAAGGGAGGATCCATGGGGAACTACACACAATGTGACTATCCATATTGCATTATGTTGGAAGGAGAGCTACACTCATGCTGCTGGTAATTTGTATGACACAACATATATTGTTTATTCAAAATTAACTATATCTATGTTGCTAAGGTTGTTGCAGCATTCTAAAAGCTTACCTTAAGGACAGGACTTCATTGTTGATTAAGGAGACATACAGAGGTCTGACTTACAAATCTGCATTCCACTTGGAATTCCAGTAAATTCTTCAGAATGGAGGATTTACAGGACCTTCTCCTTCTAGGGAAAGAGTTGTAATGAGGGGAGAGGAAACCACCACCAGTCAACTGGACTTCTAGGTGACACCTGGAGGCCAGAGAATTAACTTTCTCCTGGAGGTCGTTCCACCGCTTCCTAATCTCCTCCTGTGTGCGCAGGTTGTTGGATAGTGTATTCACCCTGTCAACTATTATGGTCCACATTTGTCTTTTCTGGGAAATGGTAGTATTTTGGACTTGTGCTCCAAACATTTGTGGCTCTTCTCTAATGATTTCATCCATCATGACAGACAATTCTCCCTTTGTGAAACTGGAATTTCTTCTCCCTGCCATTGTGAATTACATCTAAACAAAACTAGCGCTCATAAAAATGAAGGGTAATTAAAAAAAAGATGTTGTGGATTTGGCTTGCTATCAGGTCTTCTGCAGTGGAATAGCAAAGGATCATGGTCTGGAATGGAGTGTGTTTTATAGTGTGTTTTGCAGGTGTCCACAATTGTCCAATTTGCAACAGCCATGGTACTACACTGAACGGGTCCCGTGATGGACTCCCACAGTCATGGGCCTGCCGCTGACACACCACCAGCAAAACTGTGTGATCTAGATAGGCTTGACGAGATGCTGCCGTCAGGACGGCTACAGAGTGTTAATCGTTGGTATTGGAGTCTGCAGCATCGGCTGTGGCATGCACCTGGCACAACAGAATACACTCTGTCATTGCGGTCTTTGGCTAAGCCACAATGCATCTAAATACGGAAGGTGGGAGACCACTGACTTGATGGTCTTTGCAGGCCACCCGCCAACTGGGCTTGGAGGCAATACTTCCATCGTCTAAATCAGGCCCTATATTTTTTTGCTTTTGAAAAAGTTTATAAATTTCATTGAGTTTGTTATTTGAGATTCGGGGGAATTGAGGAATGTGGGAAACTATTAATAAAGGGTGTTTGTCTCATTTTTTTTTTAATTTCTTTTATTTTAAGCTGACATGTGACTCCATTGTAGACATGACAGCAGATATGGTGCTCTCAGGGGAACTGACAATCTGTCAGTGGGTATATCTGGGTGACCTTGCCCTCATTCTAGCTCAGCTTTAATCATATGTATATGCTTCCATGTGGCCTAGTAGTTCTGTTTCAAGGTAAGGATCAGTGCTATAGAACATGTGAAACTTTGGGGTCTATTTAGATTAGTGCAGTATGAAGGAACACCCTTTCCAAATAATGTCTCTCCAGTTATATTTGTAAAGGGAACAGTGGCAATTGCCAATCCCTGAAAGTGAACCAGTCTTCTTCCAGTGGGTGTGGGCATGGTAGGTTTTACCCTGAGATTGTTTGAAATATGGGGGCTAAATTGTAGATTTTACAGTACAGTGTTCACATAAATGTACCAGAAAGTCACCAAGTTCTGAGGGTTCACCCATGAAATATGTTAGCACTTTCATGATGTGCCAAGCTAGCCTGAACCTACCCAGAAATACTGAAATGTTGTATAAACTAAGCCGTTGGCTTAGCTGTACAAAGTTTGGTTTCACACCCATGGGTTACTCAAGTGAACTTAGTTCAATGCACCAATGCTTGAAGATGAAAGGCAGGTTATAGGATCACTACAGAACTCCACCCAGCACATAGCTGAAGTAAAGTCAGATGCTTTTGAGTTACTGACAGTCCCTAAACAGGGATCCAGAGACACTGTGGTGAACTGGAAACAAACCTATGTTAGTACAAACTGCACTAAGAAAAAGATACAGAAAACGAACCATTGTATAATTTCAACAGTCTCATTCTGTAGCTTAGCACATCTACTATAACCACACAGAATATCATTAAAACAGCACAGATGAATGTTGTGAACAACAAAAACAAAATGAACATTTCTATCAGAGTAAAAATGTAATCTAAAAATCTAGCACCCTAAAACCCACTCTATGAACTACACAAGAAGAGCATGGAGCAATATAACTTGTGTCAAAAGTGATGTTCGGGAGAATCATTGTGCTCCATACCAATTTACAGTAAGTGATGCAGTTGTCAAAACTCAGGAAGGCATCACCTCCTCTCCTCCCGGACAGAGCTCAATATAAGGTTTCAGTAGAAAGTGCAATGGAGTAGCATTTCTGGTAGTCAAGATCTTCTCTGGCAGTATCTTTCACAGTAATCTGGGATGAAGGACCTCTCTTGATGGCCAAGTGTGAGCCCTTTAATATTGTATCTTATCTAAGATGAGAATTACTGACATAACTTCATGAATGTCAGATATAACCTGGGTATATCATGATACAAGTTTTAGACACTTTACTACAAATAAGGTAAACACACATAAATGCAGAACACACTGTTTTTAGCTATTGCTCATGTCAGACGAAATGGAGACTAATGTCACATCAGAAGTCTTATCAAAGTCAATGTCTGAGTGACTTGAGACTTTCCCACAGGTTGATAACAACGATGTACCATGGCACACCAAAAAGTCCATAAGGTTCACTCCTTCGCATATTTATAGAGAAACGTATAACACTGTAATGTGGTCCATCAAGAAGATTTTAATTTGTTCGTTTTCATATGCCTCCGATAAGAACACCAGCTACTCCATATGAGAAATAGCCACTCCAAATGAGAATACAGCCGACACGTGTTTCGTCAATAAGACTTTCTCAAGGCTGTAACAGAATGTATACAAAGAAAAGATATATGTAATGATACCATTCCATGTATTACATAGTGACATAGGTTGTCATACTAACTACAAAAAGATCCAAAATGGTAAAGGAAAAAATTTGATATTGAAGCAAACACACAAAAGGGTCACCCATGCGGTATAATAAAAGTGAAGAAAAAAGAAAAGATATAGATGTGAAGCCATATCAGACAATCAGGCCATTTAAAGAGAGGATCCAGAAACATATTAGGGCCATAAGACACAATAATATTGATTACCCCTTTGTACAACATTATAATTTGGCCCATGGGCAGAGAGAGGTGCTGGGTATTTCTACGCATGGCATAGACAACGTGGGTACCTGCCCTAGGGGTGGGGACAAGATAAAGATCTACATGTTTTTTTGTAAGAATGTGTTTTTCTTATTCTTATTACTGCTGGTGATTACATGTGGTACTATATTTTATACGTATTTAGTATTTGTTGTTTATTTTAATATATGCATCTTGTAACTTCCTTCTTTTGTTTTATATATAGACCTTTTTGCATTTGTAGTATCCTTTGATATGGAAGTAAATTGTTTTCTTGTGGAAATATGGCACACGATATACTGTTACTGGAATCTGACATTAGCTTTTTCACTTGATGTATTATTGTCACCATAGACATATAGGTGGTCATTACAACCCTGGCGGTCGGTGTTAAATTTAAAGCGGCGGTAAAACCGGCAACAGGCCGGAGGAAAAAAATTTTGAATCACGACCGTGGCGGAAACCGCCAACATAGACAGCCACTTTAACACTCCGACCGTCACGGCGGTACAAAGAAACAAATCGGCGGTAACCACCAACAGACAGACGGAGGACAATGTACCACCCACAGAATTACTACAGTCCAATCTGCCACCTTTTCCGGGGCAGATTCACCGTGAACAAAAACACGGCGGAAACATGACTTGGAAGGGAAAACGCTCACCTCTGCACACCCCATGAGGAGTCAGGACGCCATGGAACCCGAGCTCCAGATATTGTCAGCCTTTATCTTCCTGCTTCTCTACCAGGAACAACAAAGACGGCGGCGAAGACCACTGTGAGTACTGCGCCTACGACACAGGGGAGGGAAAAGAGAGTGACACACACACGCAACACGACAACACACACACTAATACATCATGATACATTACAGTTACACCCCTCAACCTCCCCTGGAAGAATGCAAGGACAAAAGGAAATGAGTCGAATGATTGTAATATATACAAATACATGAATCAAAAATATATAAATATATAAAGATATTCACACTATAAACAAATATATACACCAAGAATACAAGTCCAAGGGATTCCACCATCATAGTCCATGGACCACTGGGCCCAAAATGCATGGGCGAGGCCCACACTCAATACCCGAACAAGACAGAGAGAACACTGCTGGGGCATCAGATAGAAATAAAACAGGCACCTCAGGGGGAAGAGAAGGTGGGGCACCTCAGCCGGATGAGTGCACAACGCCAGATCCACAAGGGGGCTCCATGCCCACTGATTTATCTTGGGGAGTGCAAAGCCACAGTCTCCCAAGTCTCTCCATTGGGTGGGTTGCCCACTGCTTTATCCTGTGAAGTGCAAAGCCACAGTCTCTCAAGTCTCTACAGTGGGTGGTTTGCTCACTGCTTCATCCTGGGGAGTGCAAAGCCACAGTCTCTCAAGTGGATAACAGTCTCCACTGGTTCTGGAGGGGGCTTTGTGCCCAGAGTGCTTCATCCTGGCAAGGACTGGTGTAGTGGATGTCATTCTCCACTGGTTCTGGAGGGGGCTTTGTGCCCAGAGTGCTTCATCCTGCCAAGGACTGAGGTAGTGGATGTCATTCTTCACTGATTCTGGAGGGGGCTTTGTGCCCAGAGTGCTTCATCCTGCCAAGGACTGAGGTAGTGGATGGATCTCTCCACTGGTTCTGGAGGGGGCTTTGTGCCCAGAGTGCTTCATCCCGCCAAGGACTGAGGTAGTGGATGTATCTCTCCACTGGTTCTGGAGCGGGCTTTGTGCCCAGAGTGCTTCATCCTGCTTGTGCCGGCCTCAGTAGCATCGGAATCTTTTACGCTCACTGGCCTGCGGTGTCCTGTTCAGCGGTGCTGGTGGCGGCGGTGTCCTGTTCAGTGGTGGTGGTGGCGGCGGTGGCCTGTTCAGTGGTGCTGGTGGTGGAGGTGTCCTGTTCAGCGCTGCTGGTGGTGGTGGTGTCCTTGGCAGCGGTGCTGGTGGCGGCGGTGTCCTTGGCAGCAGTGCTGGTGGCGTCGGTGTCCTTGGCAGCGGTGCTTGTTGCCGTCTTGTTCGCTGTGTAGGTTTTCCCAGACTTGCCGGTTTTACTGTGCCCCTTTCCCACCTTGGATGGTGGCGCAGCTGTCTCCACACTCCCAACTGTACCCCTGGGAGCGGGTTTGTTGGCAGATTTTTTTCCTCTCTCCCGCTGGACACTGGGCAACTTTTTATGTTTTTATGGTGGAGACTGTCCCTGCTCTGGCTCTTTGCCACACTGGCTGCCCTGCTGCCTGGGGCACTCCAGAAGCCGGTTACTACTGGCACCACTGTTCCCGCAGATGTTGTGGCTGAGGCGCTGGGTTGGGACCTGGAGAGGCGGGCCCTAGGAGACTGAAGGGGTGGGGGAGGTGAGGGAAAGAGGTCAAGGTTGGACAGGAAAAGTTTTTTGGGCACACTGGGACGGGTAGATGGAGGGGGTTTGGGAGTGGAGGAAGAGGTAGTGGTTGTAGGAGGTGTACGTTTTCTGACATTGGGTGAAGGTGCATGGGCTGGAGGCTGTCGTACAGTGGATGGCTGTTGGGTGGGTGTGTGGCTGCGTTTGTGTACATTGGGAGGTGGGCTCACAGACACACTGGGAGAGGACACAGGGGATGTGTGAATGGTAGTGGGGGTGGCGGCTGTACCTGTAGATGGGGGGGGCACAGATGGGCCCGCCACCGCAAGGGAGCTCCCATCAGAGGAGGAGTCCGTATCGCTGGTCTCAGCTCCTGTCCCTGCCGTGGAGCTCCCCTCACCCTCCATCCCACTGGTGAATTCAGACTCTGTTGTGTCACCCTCCAGGGCCATGTGGGATGCAGCTCCCTCCTGCTCCAGTGCCACTGCTCCTCCGGCTGATGATGCTAATGCAAACAAGAACAGGGCGACCACAATAAGAGGGGTAGAAGACAGAAGAAAAACATGTTGAGTGCATGCAATACCGCTACCGTTGGCGGACACTACAGACATAGAAGCCCCCTGCACTACGCCGTGCACTTGGAGTTCCCTAATCAATCACAAGGACATGGGTTACAAGGCTATGCCCGATTGCTACACACATGGATGTCACAGGAGCCTGACTAGGTGTAGTTGGCTCTGTACACAGGTGGGGTGGGGTGCCACAGGGCCTGCCTTCAGAAGGGACCTTGCCTACTAAACTCGCCCTGGCCTAGGGGAACCCACAGCCCACCTCCCCCACCCAGACACCTACAATGCACGCTGAATCAGCTGAATGAGAGTGTACGCACCCTCTTGTGGCTGATGTGAGGCCCACAAGTGCCCATCCAACTCCGGGTACGCCACTGCCAGGATCCGGAACATCAGGGGGGTCATGGTGCGACGGGCACCCCTCCCACGTTGGGAGGCCATCCCCAGCTGGGCCTCTGCCGTCTTCTTGCTCCAGCGGCGAATGTCCTCCCATTTTTTCTGGCAGTGGGTGCTCCGTCTGCGGTAGACCCCCACGGTCCAGACTTCCTTGGCGATGGCACACCAAATATCCTTCTTCTGGTGGGTGCTGACCTACAGGAATAGTATAGGGGAAAAGGAGAAGATATAACCGTCTGCACTGTCACAGTCATTGGCCCGCATCCCTACCCTTGCCATGACGCACATGCACTCACCGTTGTTTCATGCACGCCTCATTCTCCCCCCCACAATCTTTCATCCACACCACTCCAAACAGGCATTGCCCATACAGCATGTTCACAGTGTACTCACCTGTTTGTATGGAGGACTGTAGAGTAGCGTGTACTGGGGAGGACCCCATCCACTAGTTTCTCCAACTCCTCCGTGCTGAAGGCAGGGGCCCTTTCCCCAGACACAAGAGCCATTGTCTCTTGCAGACTGAGGTCACAGCAGCACTTGCATTGTAGGTCCTCTCCTGTCTAAGATCAGGTATTGTCAGAGTCACCAGATCCTCGGGGTCTGCGCACGTTCCCAACACGTCCACCACTGAACAGCTCCAAGACTCTGATAGATAAATCACAGAGGCTAAGAGAGTTCAAGAGGGGAAGAGGGGATTAGGAAGGGAAACAGCTGGGAAGGAGACCTGTAGTAAGAAAAAGGTTAGAACACACAATATGAAAATTATATCTCCTGAAATAAATACCAGACTATGATTCTAAGTATAGTCATTCTGAAAACATGAACAATCTAAGAATTAAGTTTAAAATGACTAAGTTTCAAGATGGCCGGATACCTGTAAGGGAATCAAGATGGATTCAATGAAAACTTTGTTATTCAAGTACTTTCCTTCACATGAGAATCAGAAAAACATTAGGACCATACAATATTGAATCAAGAAACGCTGATCTTCTGTGTACTCTTAAAATGTTTCAACACAAAATGCGCATATTGTAGATAGATATCTATATATATATATATATATATATATATATATATATACATATAGTAAACACCATAAAAGGATTGTGCACCATGAATAACACAATATGGATTCAGGAAAACAAATCACATAACTTGTCAACTCGAATATTACATGATAAATATCTTAGAATAGTGGCATACAATAAACAACATGAATTAAACTCGAGGAGAGAATCGTGCGTCTTGCTGATTCGAGTGTCACCATGTAAAATGCCAAGAAATGGTAGTACGCAAATGAATATCAAAATTAAATCATCATTAAACGAATCGCGCGTCTTGCCAATTCGTAAACCACGATGTAAATGCCAAGAAATAACAGCTCACAATGAGTAACAAGATCAAAGTACAATGAAACGAATCGCGCGTCTTTTGTCAATTCTTAAGCCACCATGTAAATGTCAGGAAATGGTAGCGCACAATGAGCAACAAAGTTAAAACACCATAAAACGATTCGCGCGTCTTGCCGATTCTTAAGCCACCATGCAAATGTCAAGAAATGGTAGCGTGCAATGAATAACAAGATTAAATTATCATAAAACGAATTGCGCGTCTTGCCGATTCGCAAGTCACCCTGCAAATGTCACAAACACTCAAGCGCATATTTCACACGTGCAAAGTACTCTGTCAAATCATAAAAGAATTAGGCCCAAGAACATGAGAGTTCTCGAGAACGGCATCGGGAGGCCAACCCAACCACCATCTTACCGCCCAGAACAAGGATCTCCAAATGAAGAATGAAAGTCAGATGTCTGGAAGATCAAATAGGCCACCGGGACAGGAGCTCAGGAAGTAGCTGCTGCTTTGCACCAGGACCTCTGAATAGTGAGCACTTGGAGCTGGGCTCGCTCCTTTTTATAGAGTCTTGGCCCAGCCCACAACCACACTCAGGCATGTTGCAGGGGAAGTCTCTAGAAGGCCCTAGAAAGGGACCACACCCTAACACACTCTGAAAGCCTGCAGCAATACATTGCAAATGAACAGCATTTGTAAGCACATTAAAAATAAGTCTTCAGGATTGAACTCTGCAATGCAAAAGGTTAAACAACAACATAGCAGCACAATGCATAAATTACGTTGTTTTGAGAGTGCTGGGTTTTTGCATTCTAGTCGCCAATAGTGCTCGCACTGCCCTGGTGTTGACAGGTATCAAGTGATTGAACAGAGAGAAAATGGCAGTCACGTCCGCGGCGGTGCGTACCGTCACCGCCGGCGTACATCGTCATTGGCTCCTGGGCCCCATAGGGTCCAATGTTAACCAATGCAGGATTGCACTGCGGTCTTCGACCGCCTACCGCGACGGTGTACAACGCCAGCGCAGTTACCTCATATCCCCTTGTCCCACTTTACAGGTCAGGCAGCTGCCATTTCAGGGGCCCACATGGCATTATTTTGGACTGCGTCACACATATCTAGGCCTTGCTTAAACACTAATACAGCCATATTTCGATTTGCAAACATTTTCCGATTAAGTTGTGTTTACGTGCCTCAGAGTTGGTTGACTCTCTGTTCGCTGTTCTCCTCCATAGGCAATGTCCACTGGGGCAGGTGAGGAGATGGCGGCATCCTCCGGTGTACAGACCACTGGTGGACCTGTCGACAATGGAGGAGCGACATGTGATCATCACCTACAGACTTGATCGTACCACAATCCTGGAACTGTGCGCCCAGTTGGAGCCAGACCTGATGTCAGCTATCCGCCATCCCACAGGAATCCCCCCTCTAGTGCAGGTGCTGTCAGTACTCCATTTCCTAGCAAGTGGGTCTTTTCAAACAAGAGTGGCCATAGCATCAGGGATGTCCCAGCCTATGTTTTCCAACGTGTTGTCCAGAGTGTTGTCTGCCCTGCTGAAACACATGCAGTGCTACATCGTTTTCCCTCAGGTGGAGGATTTGCCTACTGTGAAAGGTGACTTCTATGCCCTGGGCCATATCCCCAACATCATAGGTGCCATTGATGGGACACATTTGGCCTTGGTCCCCCCACACAGAAGTGAACAGGTGTACAGAAACCGGAAGAGTTACCATTCGATGAATGTGCAGATGGTGTGGTTGGCCGACCAGTACATCTCCCATGTGAATGCCAAATTTCCTGGCTCAGTGCATTGCGCTTACATTCTGAGGAATAGCAGCATCCCTTATGTGATGGGGCAACTCCAGAGGCACTGTGTGTGGCTATTAGGTGAGGACATGGACCCTATACAGTGTGAATAGGTGTCTGGGGATGTCCCTATGAGTTAGTGTGTGTCTAACAGTTGTCCCTCGCCATTTGCAGGTGACTCTGGTTACCCCAACCTGTCATGGCTACTGACCCCTGTGAGGAATCCCAGGACAAGGGCAGAGGAACGCTACAATGAGGCCCATGGGCAAACTAGGAGGATTATAGAGAGGACCTTCGGCCTCCTGTGGGCCAGGTTCCGGTGCCTCCATATGACAGGTGGTTCCCTATTCTACTCACCAAAGAAGGTATGCCAGATCATCGTGGCCTGCTGTATGCTTCACAACTTGGCTTTGTGACCACAGGTGCCTTTTCTGCAGGAGGATGGTCCAGATGGATGTGTTGTGGAGAGGACATAGACAACAGGAACACGGTGATCCACCAATACTTCCAGTAAGACACAGGTAAGAAGGCAACCTTGCCTACTACATCTGATTTAATTCTACTACCTCTCATCTGTCTGTCATTTTCACCTAGTGTATGGTCACTGAGTTGTCACTTTCCCTTACAATTTCACAGATGTGGGTCCCACTGTGTAACATCTGCTTTGTTTCCGGATGGACTAGAGCTGTGTGACATAGGTATGTTGACAATACAATGGACATTGCTATTTCCCTCAGTTATTGCAAATACACAATTGTGAAAGCAGACTGACTCGAGATTGTTTTGTGATTTAAGGGTGTTTATTTAAGTGCTAAATAGTGGAGGGGGTTGTAAAATGGTCAAGGGTGATGGTGGAGGAATGTCCATGGCAGAGTCCAGTCTATTAGTCTCACAGGTGCATTGTCCAAAGGGGCATAGGAAGTGGAGCTGGGGCAGTTTAAGGATGGACAGGGTGACAAAGTGGGACAGAAGGATGACAATCAGGGTGGTCTCATTTCTTGGTGGGGGTCTTGGCATTGTTCTCTGTCTTTGTCCTGGATCTCAGGGGCCGCTTGCGGGGTGGTTCTCCATCTGCAGGGGGTGGGGTGCTGGTGTCGTGGTTCTGTGGCGGTGCCTCCTGTCCACTAGTGCCGGCGGAGGTTGTGGGCAGTTCATCGTCCAGGCTAGTGTCAGGGGCCCCTTGTTGTGCCACAGTGTCCCTCCTGGTGTTGACGAGTTCCTTCAGCACCCCTACAATGGTGCCCAGAGTGGAATTGATGGATTTTAGTTCCTCCCTGAAGCCCAGATACGGTTCCTCCTGCAGCCGCTGGGTCTCCTGAAACTTGGCCAGCACTGTTGCCATTGTCTCCTGGGAATGGTGGTAGGCTCCCATGATGTTGGAGAGGGCCTCGTGAAGAGTGGGTTCCCTGGGCCTGTCCTCCCCCTGTCGCACAGCAGCCCTCCCAGTTCCCCTGTGTTCCTGGGCCTCTGTCCCCTGAACTGTGTGCCCACTGCCACTGCCCCCAGGTCCCTGGTGTTTTTGGGGTGGTGGGCTAGTCTGGGTTCCCTGTAGTCTTGGACACACTGCTGATTGACGTGTCCTGGGGACCGAGGTATGGGCCCACTGGGTGGGTGCTGTGCTGGTGTTTCCAGAGGGGGGAATCTCTGTAGTGGCCTGTGCCAGTGTGAGGGGAACTGACTGTCCCGAGGTCCCAGATGGGCCGGGCTGGTCATCTAGATCCAGTTGGACAGAGCTGCTGTCATCACTGTGGGCCTCTTCTGTGGGTGGAGTGGACATGTCTGGACCCTCCTGTCCGGTGACGTTGGGTAGGGGTCCTGCAGGGGTGTAAAGGCATGATTATTGCATCTGTGTGTGCCATGGTGTGCAATGGATGGGTGACCCTGTACCCCAGTGCTTGCATTCCTGTGTAGGACCTTGTGTGATAATGGTTTAGGGGTGTGTATGGGTATGTGCAGTGGACATGCTTTGGTGATGGGTGTCCATGCTTTGGTGTTACATGCAGGGCTTGGGTTTGGGACGTGTGGTTTGTGATATTGGGACATACGTGAGAAGTTGGAGTGATGGGGGTGAGGGCGAGGTTGGGGGTATGTGATAGCATGCAGGTGGGTGGGGGATGAAGTAGTGAAAGATTTGCCTTACCAGAGTCCATTCCTCCTGCTACTCCTGCGAGGCCCTCAGGATGCAGTATAGCCAAGACCTGCTCCTCCCATGTAGTGAGTTCTGGGGGAGGAGGTGGGGGTCCGCCGCCAGCCCTCTGAACCGCAAGGTGGTGTCTTGAGACCATGGAACGCACCTTCCCCCGTAGGTTGTTCCACCGCTTCCTGATGTCATCCCGTGTTCTTGGGTGTTGTCCCACTGCTTTGACCCTGTCCACGATTCTTCGCCATAGCTCCATCTTCCTAGCTATGGTGGTGTGCTGCACCTGTGATCCGAATAGCTGTGGCTCTACCCGGATGATTTCCTCCACCATGACCCTGAGCTCCTCCTCAGAGATAATAATATGATATGGTACACTGTTCCGAAATCGAAAGGAGAGGAGAAAGAGAGAGAGTCCTGTTAATCAGGAGCAATGGTCCTCACACACCAAATCTGGTGTCATGCTTCATCATAGGGCAGCTCCTCGTCAGACCGGCGCTGCAATGTCTGACGGGCACCCCCCTAGGGGGGGGCTCTTTGCCGGAGATCTTTTTGAATATACTCGATGATGCCACGGAGCCAAAATATGGGTCCGAGAGAGGAGAAAATGTATGAAAAAAGAGAATAATAAAATTGGCTCAGATCCCTCACCTAATAGTTTATTATTTGCTGTTGGGAAATGGTCAAGATTAAAAAGAAATCAAGGGAGTGAAACTAAAGACAATGCTTGAACACCCACACAAGATCAATCAAAGAAATTGAGGAGGACGGAAAAGGTCCGACACTCCTCAATATGCGGTCAACATGTTTCGCGTCGTTGCTGGTCCAACAGGATCCCGTGACGCTTCTTCAGGACCTAATTTAATTATAGATTTTCTCCACAAGAAAAAACCAAAAACAGAATACTTATACTTCTGTTGACTAACGTTCACAGTCAAGACGTCATCAGTCACTTAACAGGACTAAAGCAGACTGGGTTTCCTTTCCTATCAGTCGCCCTAAGTATGGGAAACAAAAAAGAGGGCTAAAATTAGCTCAGTATATCATCGCTTCACCAGTATTCAAGGGCGACGAGTACAGGTTAATGCAGAAAAAGGGGAGTGACAAAATAGTGCAACACTCAGTGATCAAGTGGTTGTAGGCACACCATGCTGGTAACATATAAAGTTGCTTACCATCTCAATTTAGAGAATAGGCTTCATGGGATATCGCTGGCCCATCACCCGGTACACAGTAAATCTGATGGTAAGAGAACATGTGCCAAAAAAGGAAAAAAGGGGGGGCATCATATTATAGTTATATACTCGTCATAAAAGTCCGAGGTACAAATGGTTAGAGATAAGCCAACCAAGTTGGGAAAATGTAGGACTGACAATAAGGTGGAATTCAAAAGTCGTATTTACATATGACTCACTTTAAGTCTAATACACATACATCATAGAAGCAGCAAGAGACAGAGAAAAAACAGTCATCAATTCTGTGTAAATGTTTATAAATCTCCCCAAAATCACGTATATTGTAGGGCATGTAGCCAGTTTCGTTGAGTAAAGAGATACTTCATCCTAAAAACACACTAAGAGATGTGTCAAAGGTCAAAAGTAAAGTGGCACATTAGAGGGATAAAGATATGGGGGTATGTCGTGGCCCAGGAATGATCATACCTTTATATAACACACCGTAGTAAATTTGAAGAAAAACAAAGACTAGGACCGAAGGAGTGCAATCTGTAAGACTGCGGCCGTATCGTTAGGTATAGAGCATGGGGTCCCTGGCCTGGAAACATCATAGCGTTCGAAAAAGATGCCGTGGTAAAGTTTCTGCAAGAAAAGTAGAGTGGTGCACTTACTTGCGCGGTTACCGGTTTTGTCCGCAGCACCTACCCGGGGGTCGCGTTCCCGAACATATGCGGAACGTAAGGCTGCTGGTATAAATAATACGCGCGTAGAGCGCGTGTCCATTAATTAGGGAATCAGTTGCCAAGTAACGTTCTCGTCACTGGCAGGCCTCTACGGAAATCGAAGAAGGACTTTAAAATCGGGACGCGATGAGAGCACTCTATGTGCGGCGGCCATCTTAAAGTGATGTAGGGATTGGAAATAGTTTGGTTACGACTATCAGGAGATGCCAAAAAACAGTTGTAGATCAGATTAGTCGTACTAATATCATTAGTCCAGAGAGTCTAATTCAAATCTTATCCAATAGGAGTAAAAAGAAAATGACCAACAGGCAAGACCTTCTAAAAGTGGTTGTAAGAAGGGCAGAGAAGTGTATATATGAAATAGATAAAAAACAAAAAACAGAAAGCCAAGTTGGTTCCTATTTGGAAAGGTGGAACCAGGGAATGTCATCGTTTAGTCCCTGTTGGTGGGTATGGAGTCTATATACCCAGCGTTGTTCAAGCTCAAATAACGGTCGGGTACCTGGTGTGTCGCAAGTCTGTAATACCACCCATCGGATGTCGTCTGGTGTGTGGTTAAGTTCAATAAAATGTATACTAAGTTTGGTAGTAGTACGTCCACACCGAATGTTACTACGGTGTTCATTTACCCTAATCTTTACAGGTCGTGTGGTCATCCCTACGTATCTAAGATTACATGGACAGGTGATAAGGTAAACACAATTGCGGGTGTTGCAGTTAGTATGTTTCATCAGATGCCATGTTAAAAATGGCTCTAACTTTAAGATGTCTGTGCGTATAGTGAGAGCGCAGACGTTGCAATTCCCACATGGAAAATGACCTTTAACTGGGGGGAGATCCCATAAAGATTTCTGTCTGTTTGAGGTGGTGGTGGGTCTGGGTCGGGTGTGTACCAGCATGTCTTTTATGTTTGCGGTCCTTTTAAATGCAAACACAGGCTTGGGAATATTTTCGCCCCCACTGCAGAGGACCGGCCATCTTTTATTGATTATCTTCTTAACTGTGTTAGAAAGTGGAGTAAATGTCGATACACAGGTAAGTTTGTTATCCGTAGATTTAGGGTTAAGTTGTAATAATGAGTCCCTATTACTATACTTAGCTCGTTTGTAAGCTGTTTTGATGACTCTCTCAGGGTAATGGCGGTCATGTAGTTTAGCCTGTAGTTCAGAGGCTTGAGTGTTAAATAGTCGTACATCACTACAGTTTCGTCTGAGACGTAAAAACTGTCCAAAGGGTAAATTCTCTCTCAGTGCTTTAGGATGGTGACTCTCGTATAATAATAGGCTGTTCCGATCAGTAGTTTTGTGAAAGGTGCGGGTACTCAATCGACCTTCCTCTATGCTGATTAATAAATCTAGGAAGGGGATCTCTGTAGTAGATACAGAGGAAGTGAAGTTGAGGAAGGGGTCTAGACTATTTACCCAAGCCGAGAACGCATCTACTACATCAATAGGGCCATGACAAATGCCAAGGATGTCGTCTATATAGCGGCGCCACAACTTGATATTGGCGGAGAAGGGGTTGGACTCAGGTAGGATGAAACGTTTCTCAAAGTCGTACATGTACAAACATGCTAAGCTAGGGGCAAAAGTACTACCCATCGAGGTTCCGCGGATTTGATGGAAAAGTTTATCCTCAAACCGGAAAAAGTTACGAGTCATAGCCAAACTAGCACAGTGCATGATAAAATGGACAGGTGTTGTGAATTCTGAACTAGTAGATAAGAGGGATGATTCAACTACCTCCAGTGTAGCCACTTGGGGGATGTTTGTGTATAAAGCCTCAACATCAAGTGTGATCAGGGCATCAACACGCACTGTGGAATTTATAGTTTCAATCAGGTTAAGAACATCTGTAGTGTCTCTCAGGTAAGTGGTTGATTGTTGTACAAGAGGTCGTAGGAAATGGTCACAAAATATCGAAAGTGGTTCAAGGATGGACCCAATCCCTGAGACTATAGGGCGTCCTGGTGGAGGAGAAATGCCCTTGTGAATTTTGGGGAGGCAGTAGAAATAAGGGATACGAGGGTCCTCTGTATCCAAAAATTCTGCTTCCTTTTGGGATATCCAAGCGTTGTTAACGGCTTCCTCTATCATCCCACGTATCTCAGTTTGCAACGGTCCCGTTGGATCCTGATCAACAAGGGCATAATAGGTAGAGTCGCCGAGAAGGCGAAGACATTACTGTCTGTAATCTTCAGTATTCATCACAACAATGGCGCCTCCTTTGTCAGCTGGTTTAATAGTAATATTGGAATCAGCTGCTAGAGCTCGGAGTGCCTCATTCTCGATTCTGGACAGGTTAGTAAATCTATGTTGTGGTCGTAGGTTTTCGATGTCAGAAGTGACTGATTTCTCGAAAGCCTGAACCTCGCAAGGCATGGTGGAGAGAGGAGGTATGAATTGGGAAGGCTTTTTGAGGCCCGAGTCTAATGGAGAATCGACAGTAGGTTTGTCTTTAAAGAAAAATTGGAGGCGTATTTTCCTGAAGAACCAAGACATTTCGCATTGTAAACGAAAAGAGTCGTCCTTTGGAGTGGGGACATATCCCAGTCCTTTGTTTAATACCTTGGTTTCATCAGGGGAGAGGAGTCTGGAGGACAAATTAACCACTAGGTCTTTGTTGAGGGGGTCTTGCCCTGGCTCCTCGTGACCATCTGTGGTTCCTCCTGAGACCAGTGGACTCGTCTTCCTCTTCCCCGTCTTCTGCCTCTTCCTCTGCCCCTGCCTCGGCCTAAAAAAGGCATATAAGGTGGCATTGGACAGGGTTGGTAAAAAGGGAAAGGTTGTTGCCATGTCATTGGATGACCAGGATGATATTGTGGATAATTAAAATAAGGTTGGGGTCTGTCATCATCCGTGCTCCATCCATCAGAGGATGGGCTGTGGCTATATTTACGGGGTTTCCTACCAGAGGTGGAGGAGTCATCTGATGAGACAGATGGGGTCTCCATCGTGTAATCATCTCTAATGTATGGGTAGATCTTCTCTCTATTAAACCTGTTGATATCTTTTTGTAACTTGGTGATCTTCTGTTGAGTCAAGAACTCTTTGGTTTCGTTAAGATCAGTGTTGATTTCTGCTAATCGGCTCTTAAATGCTGCTATAGAGATTGAGGTTTTGAGTGTATTCTCTATGAAAGTGATCTGAATCGCTATAGACTCTGCTAGTCGTCTAGATGTATTGATAATAAGGACTAGCCAGTCCCGGGTGCATTTCCATGCTATCTGAGCCCAGTCCTTCCTAAAGGCAAGGTCTTGTAGGAAGATCCTGGGCATATTTGATACCAGTAGTCCATTTGGAGCTATATTAGCTCTCAAGTATTCGGTCATAATAGTCCCATGCAGGACTGTTTTGACCAGGTCACGTTTGAGTGAAGACAGTTTATCCCATTCTTCTTTGGTGGGACCAGAAGGTCCTGCACCATCATTAACCAAAATGGAGGGAGTCTGCAGAATAGCAGACACGATGTCATCGTCAAAGCTGAGACCTTGAAAATTATCCATATTAATGATCTCAGAGAAATTAGCAAATAAACAACCCCACAGCGAACCCGCTGTGCTAAATACTTCGAAAAAAAGGGGGGTAAGAGGAGGATTGGTCGGTCCAGTGTACGTCCTCCCAATCCAGTACTAATATGATATGGTACACTGTTCCGAAATCGAAAGGAGAGGAGAAAGAGAGAGAGTCCTGTTAATCAGGAGCAATGGTCCTCACACACCAAATCTGGTGTCATGCTTCATCATAGGGCAGCTCCTCGTCAGACCGGCGCTGCAATGTCTGACGGGCACCCCCCTAGGGGGGGGCTCTTTGCCGGAGATCTTTTTGAATATACTCGATGATGCCACGGAGCCAAAATATGGGTCCGAGAGAGGAGAAAATGTATGAAAAAGAGAATAATAAAATTGGCTCAGATCCCTCACCTAATAGTTTATTACTTGCTGTTGGGAAATGGTCAAGATTAAAAAGAAATCAAGGGAGTGAAACTAAAGACAATGCTTGAACACCCACACAAGATCAATCAAAGAAATTGAGGAGGACGGAAAAGGTCCGACACTCCTCAATATGCGGTCGACATGTTTCGCGTCGTTGCTGGTCCAACAGGATCCCGTGACGCTTCTTCAGGACCTAATTTAATTATAGATTTTCTCCACAAGAAAAAACCAAAAACAGAATACTTATACTTCTGTTGACTAACGTTCACAGTCAAGACGTCATCAGTCACTTAACAGGACTAAAGCAGACTGGGTTTCCTTTCCTATCAGTCGCCCTAAGTATGGGAAACAAAAAAGAGGGCTAAAATTAGCTCAGTATATCATCGCTTCACCAGTATTCAAGGGCGACGAGTACAGGTTAATGCAGAAAAAGGGGAGTGACAAAATAGTGCAACACTCAGTGATCAAGTGGTTGTAGGCACACCATGCTGGTAACATATAAAGTTGCTTACCATCTCAATTTAGAGAATAGGCTTCATGGGATATCGCTGGCCCATCACCCGGTACACAGTAAATCTGATGGTAAGAGAACATGTGCCAAAAAAGGAAAAAAGGGGGGGCATCATATTATAGTTATATACTCGTCATAAAAGTCCGAGGTACAAATGGTTAGAGATAAGCCAACCAAGTTGGGAAAATGTAGGACTGACAATAAGGTGGAATTCAAAAGTCGTATTTACATATGACTCACTTTAAGTCTAATACACATACATCATAGAAGCAGCAAGAGACAGAGAAAAAACAGTCATCAATTCTGTGTAAATGTTTATAAATCTCCCCAAAATCACGTATATTGTAGGGCATGTAGCCAGTTTCGTTGAGTAAAGAGATACTTCATCCTAAAAACACACTAAGAGATGTGTCAAAGGTCAAAAGTAAAGTGGCACATTAGAGGGATAAAGATATGGGGGTATGTCGTGGCCCAGGAATGATCATACCTTTATATAACACACCGTAGTAAATTTGAAGAAAAACAAAGACTAGGACCGAAGGAGTGCAATCTGTAAGACTGCGGCCGTATCGTTAGGTATAGAGCATGGGGTCCCTGGCCTGGAAACATCATAGCGTTCGAAAAAGATGCCGTGGTAAAGTTTCTGCAAGAAAAGTAGAGTGGTGCACTTACTTGCGCGGTTACCGGTTTTGTCCGCAGCACCTACCCGGGGGTCGCGTTCCCGAACATATGCGGAACGTAAGGCTGCTGGTATAAATAATACGCGCGTAGAGCGGGTGTCCATTAATTAGGGAATCAGTTGCCAAGTAACGTTCTCGTCACTGGCAGGCCTCTACGGAAATCGAAGAAGGACTTTAAAATCGGGACGCGATGAGAGCACTCTATGTGCGGCGGCCATCTTAAAGTGATGTAGGGATTGGAAATAGTTTGGTTACGACTATCAGGAGATGCCAAAAAACAGTTGTAGATCAGATTAGTCGTACTAATATCATTAGTCCAGAGAGTCTAATTCAAATCTTATCCAATAGGAGTAAAAAGAAAATGACCAACAGGCAAGACCTTCTAAAAGTGGTTGTAAGAAGGGCAGAGAAGTGTATATATGAAATAGATAAAAAACAAAAAACAGAAAGCCAAGTTGGTTCCTATTTGGAAAGGTGGAACCAGGGAATGTCATTGTTTAGTCCCTGTTGGTGGGTATGGAGTCTATATACCCAGCGTTGTTCAAGCTCAAATAACGGTCGGGTACCTGGTGTGTCGCAAGTCTGTAATACCACCCATCGGATGTCGTCTGGTGTGTGGTTAAGTTCAATAAAATGTATACTAAGTTTGGTAGTAGTACGTCCACACCGAATGTTACTACGGTGTTCATTTACCCTAATCTTTACAGGTCGTGTGGTCATCCCTACGTATCTAAGATTGCATGGACAGGTGATAAGGTAAACACAATTGCGGGTGTTGCAGTTAGTATGTTTCATCAGATGCCATGTTAAAAATGGCTCTAACTTTAAGATGTCTGTGCGTATAGTGAGAGCGCAGACGTTGCAATTCCCACATGGAAAATGACCTTTAACTGGGGGGAGATCCCATAAAGATTTCTGTCTGTTTGAGGTGGTGGTGGGTCTGGGTCGGGTGTGTACCAGCATGTCTTTTATGTTTGCGGTCCTTTTAAATGCAAACACAGGCTTGGGAATATTTTCGCCCCCACTGCAGAGGACCGGCCATCTTTTATTGATTATCTTCTTAACTGTGTTAGAAAGTGGAGTAAATGTCGATACACAGGTAAGTTTGTTATCCGTAGATTTAGGGTTAAGTTGTAATAATGAGTCCCTATTACTATACTTAGCTCGTTTGTAAGCTGTTTTGATGACTCTCTCAGGGTAATGGCGGTCATGTAGTTTAGCCTGTAGTTCAGAGGCTTGAGTGTTAAATAGTCGTACATCACTAAAGTTTCGTCTGAGACGTAAAAACTGTCCAAAGGGTAAATTCTCTCTCAGTGCTTTAGGATGGTGACTCTCGTATAATAATAGGCTGTTCCGATCAGTAGTTTTGTGAAAGGTGCGGGTACTCAATCGACCTTCCTCTATGCTGATTAATAAATCTAGGAAGGGGATCTCTGTAGTAGATACAGAGGAAGTGAAGTTGAGGAAGGGGTCTAGACTATTTACCCAAGCCGAGAACGCATCTACTACATCAATAGGGCCATGCCAAATGACAAGGATGTCGTCTATATAGCGGCGCCACAACTTGATATTGGCGGAGAAGGGGTTGGACTCAGGTAGGATGAAACGTTTCTCAAAGTCGTACATGTACAAACATGCTAAGCTAGGGGCAAAAGTACTACCCATCGAGGTTCCGCGGATTTGATGGAAAAGTTTATCCTCAAACCGGAAAAAGTTACGAGTCATAGCCAAACTAGCACAGTGCATGATAAAATGGACAGGTTTTGTGAATTCTGAACTAGTAGATAAGAGGGATGATTCAACTACCTCCAGTGTAGCCACTTGGGGGATGTTTGTGTATAAAGCCTCAACATCAAGTGTGATCAGGGCATCAACACGCACTGTGGAATTTATAGTTTCAATCAGGTTAAGAACATCTGTAGTGTCTCTCAGGTAAGTGGTTGATTGTTGTACAAGAGGTCGTAGGAAATGGTCACAAAATATCGAAAGTGGTTCAAGGATGGACCCAATCCCTGAGACTATAGGGCGTCCTGGTGGAGGAGAAATGCCCTTGTGAATTTTGGGGAGGCAGTAGAAATAAGGGATACGAGGGTCCTCTGTATCCAAAAATTCTGCTTCCTTTTGGGATATCCAAGCGTTGTTAACGGCTTCCTCTATCATCCCACGTATCTCAGTTTGCAACGGTCCCGTTGGATCCTGATCAACAAGGGCATAATAGGTAGAGTCGCCGAGAAGGCGAAGACATTCCTGTCTGTAATCTTCAGTATTCATCACAACAATGGCGCCTCCTTTGTCAGCTGGTTTAATAGTAATATTGGAATCAGCTGCTAGAGCTCGGAGTGCCTCATTCTCGATTCTGGACAGGTTAGTAAATCTATGTTGTGGTCGTAGGTTTTCGATGTCAGAAGTGACTGATTTCTCGAAAGCCTGAACCTCGCAAGGCATGGTGGAGAGAGGAGGTATGAATTGGGAAGGCTTTTTGAGGCCCGAGTCTAATGGAGAATCGACAGTAGGTTTGTCTTTAAAGAAAAATTGGAGGCGTATTTTCCTGAAGAACCGAGACATTTCGCATTGTAAACGAAAAGAGTCGTCCTTTGGAGTGGGGACATATCCCAGTCCTTTGTTTAATACCTTGGTTTCATCAGGGGAGAGGAGTCTGGAGGACAAATTAACCACTAGGTCTTTGTTGAGGGGGTCTTGCCCTGGCTCCTCGTGACCATCTGTGGTTCCTCCTGAGACCAGTGGACTCGTCTTCCTCTTCCTCGTCTTCTGCCTCTTCCTCTGCCCCTGCCTCGGCCTAAAAAAGGCATATAAGGTGGCATTGGACGGGGTTGGGGTGGCTTTGAGGGGCCATGGGGTGGTGTGGGTGATGTGTGGGGTGGTGTGTGTTGTGATGTGTGGGGTGATATTTAGAGGTGTGTTGTGTGAGGTGCTTGGATGTTGTGTGAGTGATGGTGTAGGGTGCCTGTGGATGCTATTGTTCTTTCTGGTGGTATCTCTCTCTGGCCTTCTGTCGCAATTGTTGACGTAAGGGTTTGTGGGTGATGTGGGTGTGGGTTTTATATTGTATTGGATGTGTGTAAGTGGTGGGTGTATGTGTATCAGGTGTGTGTGTTTCGAATTGTCCAATGTGGATGTGCTTTGTATATGTGTGTGTATTTTGAGCGCGGCGGGGTGTACCGCCAATTGAATACTGCGGTTGAAAAACTGGCGCATGGATTCGTGGGTCGTGATAGTGTGGGCGCATTCCTGTTGGCGTGACGGTGGAGGTTTTGTTATCGCCAGTTTATCACTGACCTTTGGTGTGATGCACTTGTGTAGGTCTCTGGATTTTGGCGGATTCGGAGCTGTGGGTCATAATGACCGTGACGGAATTCTGCAGCAGTGTGTTGGCTGTCTTCTGCATGGTGGTAAGTGGCTTTTACCGCCAATGTTGTAATGACCCCCATAATCTCTTTTCCTCTGGGTTTTGCGAATGAGAATTTGCCTTTTATTACATTCTACTTAATGGTGAGTGTTTCACACCATGATGTTTCTATATTCATGTTTTATGTCTTATACTTTTTTTGCTGCATTCCCCTCACTACTATATATTTTTTTCCACTGTGACACTTTTGGCTTTAAACTTGGAATACACAAACTGGTTTCACGGATATGCATGTACACGTAATTTGTAGTTACTTGCATGTGTCAAGTTTAATACTGAGTGTGACTATTCCAAAATGGCGACTGAAGTGTCAGGTAATGGTTTTCCATGTTCGTCTGCTGTTGCAGTCCGCTTTCTGTCTTCAGGGATCTGCCATTGAGGCTCCACTTTAAAATGGGTGGTGACTCGCAAGTTTTTCACCTTACTAATTTCTTTAAATAAATTCTAATAACAGACGTCCACGGTTAGTTCTTGCGTGGCTATATATGCGGATAATGAATATCTTCGTAATGATATTATTTGGTGTTTAAACATTGGACTTTGTAGCAGATGCTGGTACTTAATTTCACTTCCTCATATGTGCATTACATGCGGTGAATGTTTTGCTGCGTGAGTTTTTCACCGCTCTATTCTCATGTTAATTTCAAATAACGCATGATAAATCTTTTGGTGCCAACAATGAGTACTTCTCGTGGCAGAGGGTATTTTGATGGAGTTTGGACGAAGCTGGGATGATAGCGTGTTCTTTCTTCTTGTATAAGTCTGTATATTAGCATGGGATATTTGACAGACTTTTAAACACTTTTGCTTTGGTAGCTGTATGTATGGAAGTACAGGGTAATTTTTATGATACCCCTGTTTATATATGGTTTCTCTACTTTTGCCGTCTGTTTTACTTAGTTGTTCATCTTGGTGTATCCCACTTTGGCAGTTCTAGGCATTTATTTTTACACAAATGTTGTTATTCAGACTTGACCTCTTTATTTATTTATTTGTAGACTTATCAAGGTCGTCGGGGTTTTCACAGCATACTATATGCTTTGCATTTATAATGTATCTGGCATTATAAAATGTCTGGAATATATAGGAAACTTACACAGAAAACATTGACAGGGCTCAGAAGATTATGGGGGTGATTCTAATTCTGGCGGGCGGCGGAGGCCGCCCGCCAGAATTCCGCCCCCATAATACCGCTCCGCGGTCAGAAGACCGCGGAGGGTATTATGAGTTTTTCCCTGGGCTGGTGGGCGGTCTCCAAAAGACCGCCCGCCAGCCCAGGGAAAAACTCCCTTCCCACGAGGATGCCGGCTCGTAATCGAGCCGGCGGAGTGGGAAGGTGCGACGGGTGCAGTAGCACCCGTCGCGTATTTCAGTGTCTGCAAGGCAGACACTGAAATACCTTGCGGGGCCCTCTTACGGGGCCCCTGCCGTGCCCATGCCATTGGCATGGGCATGGCAGGGGCCCCCAGGGGCCCCGCGACCCCCCCTACCGCCATCCTGTTCATGGCGGCTTTCCCGCCATGAACAGGATGGCGTTAGGGGGGATCAGAATCCCCCATGGCTGCGCAGCAAGCTGCGCCGCCTAGGGGGATTCTGAGGGCAGCTGTAAACCGGCGGGAGACCGCCGGTTTACCCTTTCTGACCGCGGCCAAAGCGCCGCGGTCAGAATGCCCTGCGGGGCACCGCCGGCCTGTCGGCGGTGCTCCCGCCGACCCTCGCCCCGGCGGTCGAAGACCGCCGGGGTTAGAATCAGCCCCTATATCTTTGGGTAGGTTGCTCATGTGCCTTTATTGGTTTTGAGTGTATTTCTTCTCTTTCTGGCACACTAACATTTCATCCAGGTTTATGGGCTCTTTGGAAATGTAACAGCTGTAGCGTTGTATGTGGGTTCTTGGGTCACTCACAAGAATTATAAACGGTCACATGGGTTGATGCACTATATCGCATTTAGTTCTAATTTCTTATATGGCTTCACATCTAGATCTTTTCTTTTTTCTTCTCTTTTATTATACCGCATTGGAGACCCTTGGGTGTGTTTGCTTCAATATCAATTTTTTTCCTTAGCATTTTTGGATCTTGATGCTTTTGTTGTTAGTACGACAATCTATGTAACTATGTAATACTTGGGATGGTATCATTACATATATCTTTTCTTTGTATACATTCTGTTGCAGCCTTGAGAAAGTCTTATTGACGAAACACGTGTCAGCTGTATTCTCATTTGGAGGGGCTATTTCTCATATGGAGTAGCTGGTGTTCTTATCGGAGGCATACGGAAATGAAACAAATTAAAATCTTCTTGATGGACCACATTACAGTGTTATACCTTTCTGTATAAATATACAAAGGACTGAACCTTATGGACTTTTTGGTGTGCCATGGTACATCGTTGTTATTAACTTGGGTTGTTCTTCAACCAACATATATGCACCTGAAGTGGTTGGGTGTGGTACCGTTTGGCACCCTTGATACATTGCAGCATAGCATATGACTAATTTTGTTACTGAAGGAAGTGCGAACCATATAGCACAGCCAATATTGTTTGTATAAACTTTCCCACAGGTTCTTGGAAAGATAAGGACAAGCAACATCTACGTCAAAGGCAAATATGTTAATGATTCTGCAAAAATAGGGAAAATGGAGCCTCAGTCTGCTCAGGATGGAGTCAGACTTTATGGCCCTAATGCCATCCCCAGTTTGTATGTCTGAATTGTGACGTCATATGTGTGGGAGATGTATAGGTATTTATCTAAATTATAGGGAAATCCATGCTCTCAGAACAGTTAGAAATAAAACTGCCTAAAAAGTGTTGGCACAAAATAAATGGATAAATATAGATAAATGTAACTTGCTTAACATATATGATTATATAAAATGGTGAAACGTAAAGCAGTAAGCTATGCATGAATATTTTCAAAAGCTTTGCACGTGTCAAGCAATAAAATATTAAACGTTATAATATAGGAAGACTATTATAAAAGACATAACATAAAAGCAATATGTTGGTTGAAGAAGGATGCATGTTGGTAAATAAACAGATCAGGCATGATACTGAATATACCAATGAAAACATAATGCTGCTTAAAAAAGGAAAAAGCAAAGATGTGTCATCTTCACTGCACAGTCTATGTGGTAGATTTAGAATCCTGTGCAGGTTTTCTAATCGAATAACAAGTTGATTTCAATCCTTATCTGAGGACATGTCGTTGTCATCAGGTTCACACTCAGCTTGCAATTCCAAATTACCCAGTGAGGGTGAGAGAACTTAATTTGAAGTCTTGAACAATAACAGTGAGCTGAGCCAGTCATCGAGTAACTCCTCGAGGAGTGTCACTGGTGCAGTTGATCCATCATAGTTAGCATTTTGCAGTAGGGACAGATGCATTACTCTGCACTGCTCTGGTGTGATTCTAATGGTTGTAGGAGCAGTTCCGCATCTATGAAAGCTACTGGGGGTTGCTTTAGATGTAAATCCAAGATGATTTCAGCCGGCCAGTGTACACACCAGAACATAGGGTTTATTTGCATAGGATCTATTTTGTAAAAAGACATCCTGTTTTCACTAAGTTCGGAAAGTCAAGCATGTCCCAAATAGCATGCAAGGCTGTCTCTGCATCTTTGTTGAGCTGGATAAGTATACTTCATGTCAATTATTTCCTTGTTGGATCAGGAGAAAGAACACAATACTGGAGCTGATGAGCAGTAGAATGGTTGGAAATCCTTCAAAAAGACTGGAGAATAGAGAGTGAAAGAATGACAGTATCAGTCTAAATACTGCTTTACATTCAGTCTCAAGACCAGAACCAATATTCTTAAATACATGTACAATACCAGTTGTTGTCAAGGAAGTAAAGATTGTATGTATTTTATCAGCAAAGTGAGTTGGGTGCTCCATCTGTAACAGCCTCTGAATCTCCAAACAGTTCTGCCTACCTAAAACTAAAGGTGTCTGCTGCAGAAGCCAGAGAGACTCCTTTTTGTATTAACAAAGCAAACAATTTGTTAAGTTCATCAAAATGCATGCCTCTCATATCAATAATAGGTCAAGCAACATTTTTGATTACATGTTAAGGGGGTGGGCACAAGGTTCTTCCACAGCACTGTATTGTTTTAGAAACCATAACCACATATTCTTGGCAAGGTTTCAATCTGCAACGAGTAACATTGGTTAACATTAAATAGGAATTATTGTACAGTAGTTCCTGGGGTGTGGGGAGGGTGAAGTAGGATTAACATATAAAACACAACTTCACCCTGGCATCAAAGCACTACACATCCATGTAAGGAAATCATATCACACAGTAGAGAATGAGCTACAGGATTTCTGCAGTTGGCTGAGCTAATAAACAAGGGGTTATCTTAATTTAGGCAAATGTAAGAAAACAGAAACTTCTATAAATGGAACAGGAATGAACTGTGAATTGTTTTATACAAACCTAAAGATCTATATTTTTGGCAGTCATGAAAATAAAAAGCTTTAATCGATAAATGAATAATGACATGTATTAGCCATGTAATAGGTGGATGGTCTCTAAATGAAATGGTGTTTCTTCCACTTGTTCAATACTCAATAAAGTGTGTGTGTATTTTTGTTTTTGAAAAGGCTATTTTGTTCAGAGGTTGCCAAGGCACAAAACCTGATCTCAGTGTTTGTAAAGTACACATTAGTCTGGGCATGTTGTAATAGACCCATGTCTCCATTCAGAAGATCTAGGGTTGAGGACATGATGTAGTTTAATGAGTCCAGTCTCTTAGAAAGATAATGCATTCCATTGGTGATAACTTTAAAAATTGTTTGCAGGTTTTCTTGATGTCTCTGTCTAATTCTCTCTGCAGCTTCTTTTTCTCAGTATTTATTGCGTTAAATTTGAATGGCATATATTCCTTTCACTGTGAATCATTTATTTATGGTGGTATGTAGTCCCAAAAGAAAATCAGAAAAATACATGTTTTCCTTCATTGAGCATAAATGTTCTTTCACGGCTGAAAGACTGCAATGTCTTTACCATAATTTGGGCAATTCGTCCACACTGTATATAGTGAGTACTACAGGTATGTGTTATATCACAGATCAGGGTGATTAGCTTTAGGATCAGGGGTGTTGGAAAGAAAAGGAAGCATACAGGTATTGAAATCATAGGGTCTTAAGGGTAGGTCTTCAAACAGGAACGGAGTAGAGTTTTATGTTTCACTCAGGATCATTTAATTTATATCAGGATCTGAAACATTGATTTGAAATTGCCAATGAATAAATAGGGTCCAAATCTTTGGGTATAGAAGGTTTTGTAAGATCTTGTCCAGAAAGATGGTGTGATGGATAGTTTTGTTCAGAAAGAAACCATTTCTTTGGGTATAATGCATGCTTGGAATAATGCTTTTTTTGCCTTGAATCTGCCAAAAGTTTGTTCTCCAAATGCTTTTCTCATCAACATTTTCTTTCCACTATTTACATCCTTGTCTAGCCAAATTCTGACTGAATCCATTTGAATAAATCAGCTTGTTAGTTATTATTACATTTTTCTGAAGTGGTTTTGGACTTTATGAAAAATATAAAGCTGATGGATGTGATATATCTCCGCTCTGGAAGTGAGGAAATTTCTTCATGAAATTTTGGTGACTATTGAGAGGTGGCGCTTCGCAATGCTCCTACTTTGTGTAATTGTAGAACTTCCTAGTGTCACTAATTTTCATGATGATGATAATAATACATTTCTTTTTAATTAGCTGAATTCAAATGAAAGTCCTCATTGTTCAAAGTGGTTTGTCTGTAGATCAGACTGTGGTGTTACAGTCTCTGCATCCCGGTTATCGGAAGTAAAACCAGGAATAATGATGGCAGTCATTGAAACCTTTAAAATACATGGTCATTTCAGTGTCTCAGTAGGTTTCATGATCTGAGAAGGATCCATTTCTCATGCTATGTCTTCGGCTACAAGATAAGCTATTATGTTGGCAGCTTAACAATTTATTTTAGGTCTTTGGATTGAAAGATGTGGTTACAGTTTACAAGCTGTAGGTTGTGCAATTGTTCTTTCAGGGACATACAGCAACATAATGGGGGAGGGAGCACATTGCCTCTCATCTCAGCACAGTTAACTGCATTGCATTCTGATAAATGCAGTACGCTTATTTCAGAGTTTCTGTTGTTTTTCCACCAAAGATGGTGCAGGTAGTGGTGTTATCTCTAGACATGTGTTTCTGGGTTTCACCCTTCATCAATAGAGAAAAGAAGTATTAGAGAGCAGAGAAAGGTTATTTGGGGGTGCTGAAATGCTGCTTAAGTCTGCACATGTCACAGTACTACTCAAAGGCACACAGGTGTATCCTAGGTAAGCTTGTCTGCTTGGTGGCTCAAGGGAGCCTTTCAAAAACAAAGGAGGGAGGGAGCACACTGCCTCTAATCCCAGCACACTTCACACCATTGCATTCCGGTAAATGCAGTAGGCTTACTTCTATATTGCTGTAGTTTTTGACCAAAGTTGGCGCAGGTATTGCTGTTATCTCTAGACACATATTTCTGGGTTTAGCCCTTCACCAATAGAGAGCAGAAGTCATTGATAGCAAAGTTAAGTTAACTGGGGTTGTTGAAATGTTGCCTAAGTCTTCACAGGTCACAGTACCACCCCACAGGTACATAGGTCATCCCAGGTGAACTTGTCAGCTTGTTGGCTCAAGGGAGCCTTTTCTACACAAGAGGGGAGGGAGCACACTGTCTCTCATTCCAGCACAGCTCACCCCATAGCATTCTGGCAAAAGCAGTTTGCTTCCTTCAGCGCTGCTGTAGTTTTTCACCAAAGTAGATGCAGGTTGTGCTCTTATCTCTAGACGTGTTTTTGGGTTTAGCCCTTCGTCAATAGATAGCAGAAGTAGTCGAGAGTAGAGAAAATTCATCTGAGGTTGCGAAGATGCTGTCCAAGTCTTCACAGCTCACAGCACCACTCCATATGCACACAGGTGCATCCCAGGTGAGCTTGGCAGCTCATCTCATTGGCCAAAGGGAGCCTTTTAAACACATGGGGGTGGGTGCACACTGCCTCTGATCCTAGCACAGTTCACCCCATTACATTCTAGTAAATGCAGTACACTTACTTCAAAGTTGATGTAGTTTTTCACCAAAGTTGGTGCATATAATGCTGTTATCTCTAGACACATGTTTCTGGGTTTAGCCTTCCTCAATATAGAGGAGCAGAAGTAGTAGAGTGTAGAGAAAAGTCATCTCGGGTTGCTACAATGTTGACTTAGAGCTTGATTACGAGTTTGGTGGTCTCGTGACTGCCATGTTGGTGGCCCAATCACTAACGGTCTTGCTGACTGGACCGCTATATTATGAGTTTGGCAGTCGTAAAAACAGATGACTGCCAGCGGTCCACCGGCACTGCCAGACAACACAGACCACCATGGTGTAGAAGAAGCATAAACAGTCTAAAGAGAGACACTCACCTGCAGGCAGCTTTACATATCTGAGCCACCATGGAGCCATTCACAAACACCATGATGCTGCTACTGCTCATTGAAAAATCAACTTGCACATGGACGCCATCAATCATAAGTACACACACCTACCTGTATCATCAACCTTTAAAAACAGCTTATGGCACAGGGAAATACATCATGGAGGGATATGCCACGGGCAGCAGGTACATGTCTCATACAACACACACTCACTGACACATCAACATGGACACCTTTACAAACACGCTATGCACACTTTGACCAGCACACTCACACTGCACTGCAAAACTACACAAATACACACGGCCACACATCCCAGGAACAGTGACACTGAAGATTACACAACATTGCCACACACAGAAACAACAACACACCTACACCACATATACAATTACAGCTCACACAACCACATTCCACACTGGCCAGGGACTGTCCACACATACAACACACATACCTATTGATGTGGCATGCAACACAAACAACACTACTAGTAAACAGCTCTGCAATGGACACACACATCACAGCACACTGGAAGCACAATGACATGCATACAACACAGAGAAACAAATACACCAAGAACAACATCTCAACTATACTTACACAATTAGGATGGGGCCATCTAGGACACACAGGGAAGGAGGCTTCACTGGGACATATAACACTTTGAACAGGACCCCCAAGCAACATCTCCACAGAAAATAGCCCTACATGGGTCTCAGGGACAAACTATACTATAACCAAATGTCATGTACATCTAAACATTGGGGGAGGGAAAGTCAACAAAGCACATACAACTCCCACTGCATGGGACATACCTCTAGAGGAACCATTTGCACACACCTAAATGGACACATGCACAGGGAAATGCAAACAAAGCTAGCACAAATGCAGTGCACAATGCCATGACACCACCATTGCATTCACACACATACATATACACAATACATATACAATTCTCCTGGGGGACAAAAGCACTGCATACAAACTCACATACTGCTAACTACTGCAACTGGAGTAGGAAGCAGGCTCAAATCAACACAAATGCAAGCACACAAACAAAGTCACTCAGGGACAACAGAAAGCTAGAACAGGATTTGCACGACAAAGAGGTACCCAAAACAACTGTTGGATTTATTTATACAAACAAGGAAGATTGCCCAAAGGCCATTGGCCAGTCCATGAATTTTAGCCAATAATGGCACACTGTTGTGCCCTAACTTTACTCCTGACTGCCATATCGCCTACACAGGAAGGTGAATCAAGGGGGCAGACAGGCACCTCAGGTATTGTCGGGGGATCGGATTTGGGATGGTGAGGGCTCATCTTCTTCTTGGGAGGGGTGGGGTTATTCACGGGGAAATGGCTACTTGCAGCAGGGAAAAGTGGGACCTCGGCGGTGGAAGGGATGGACAGGGAGCTGGGTGGGGTCCTTCTGGGTGTGGTTTGGGGGTAGAGAACACATGTAAGGCCAAGTTCACACAGGAACAGGTTTTTGGAAAAATGGGGATGGTCATCAGAAGGGGGATGAGACTTGGGGGCTGAGGGAGTAGTTGTAGGCTGTGTAGGTGGGAATGTCTTGGGTGCGTGCTTATGCGAAGTATGCTTGTGTGCAGTGGGGGTCTGTTGGGTGGGTAAAGGAGGGTGTTTATGTGTCTTGGGCTTATGGGGGGTGGAGGTTCTAGGTGATGCCATGTTGTGATGGTGGGTATCCGTTGTGGTGGTGACTGCAGGTATGGTGGATGTGGTGGATGTAGGTGTGTTGGTAGTTGTGGTGGCTGCAGGTGTAGTGCTTGTAGTGGATGTCTGGGGGACCCCTTGGGTGGTGTCCGCAGGTAGGATGGGTGTGGTGGCTGTGTCAGTGACTGTTACAGTGGTGTCTGTGGGTAGGCTTGATGTTGTGTGTGTGTGATGATAGGGGAGGTGAGGGTGTCAGAGCCAATTGTGAGTGCTGGTGTGTCTACGGGTGGATGTTGTTTGTGTACATGCTGGTGTGGCTTGTGATGCTTGTGTTTGTGTGCACTATATTTTTCTGTTGAGGTGGATGTATAAGGATCTGTTTGTGTGCTCTGGGTAGGTAGGGGAAGGGGAGATTTGGATTGGGAAGAGGAAGGTGGAGGGGGGATGGAAGCTGGGTGATGCCTGTGCTTGTGTCCAGTGAGGAGGCCAGAGCCTGAAAAGATCTCTGTAGGCTAGACATTGCACCATGAATGCCTTCAAGAAATGCATAAGTCTGTTTTAGCTGATTTGCCAATCCCTGGATGGCATTCACAATGGCAGTCTGACCCACAGAGATCGTTCTCAGGACAGTACGGGTAACAGGGGCTGGGGCGCCGGTGCCTGAGGCAAAGCAGATGCCCACCCTCTTGGGTGAGTGGGAACGGCCAACTAAGTGGTGAACAACAGGGAGGGTGATGATAGAACAGGGGGTGCCAGATAATGATGGTGCTAGGTGGGTCCCCGATGGATCTGCCACAACTAGGATGTGGCGACTGGTAGAGGAATCCGATGATAAGGAAGTAGATTGTGTCTCTCCCGTGCCACTCACCTTTGCCTCCTGGACACTGGGTCCCTCTGTGTAGGTGGTATCTTGACCTGAGGTCCAACGGACAGATGCTTCCCCACTCAGCTGTGCCCCGTCAGCTTCGTCTGCCTGAGCTGATGCTTCAAAACGAATGAGAAATAGGGTCATAACATACACATGATAACACCTAAATCACAACTCTGATTGACAAACAATACCATCATGTCAAGTAGGCTCCATAAAATTCTTTCACCAAAGTGGCACTTTCATGTGCCATACCATGTGCATGCATGCTATCTAGACTTAACAAAGTTACCCACAGGCTAATCAGGATCCCAGACAACTACAAGTGCATGGCTGAAGTCTTGCAACCACAGTGACCATACAACAACTAGGTAACCTCCCCATCCTCACAGCTGTGCCACATACAGCAGACCTCAGTTCACTTGTAGCCAACACTACAATCCCTTGGTAAAGTAACTTCCCATACTTCACACACAGGTTTATGCACGCATCTATTTTGCATATACTGGATGTACCAGGAATTTGGGATGATGCCAATGAAATCCAGCTGTTGCAGATACAAAACTGAAATATCCTGGGGTAGTTGACATAGAAATACCCATGTGTGGGACATTGGCTGGTATGTAGTGAGCACCTATGGTGTTATCACCCTATACTAGGTCCCCTATTAGTGATTTGTAGTCAGTATCTAGGAAGCCAAGCTCTCTGGAGGTAGCTGTGGATGAGCAGCCAAGGCTTATCTATAAGACATGCAAAGCTCATGCAATACCACTTACTGACATAAAGCACGTATACACATGAAAGAACCACACAGTGTTACCAAAATAAAGTGACACAGTTACTAAAATACTATATAGGGAATGCTCTTCTAGCAAGTGAGTAAACATTCTATTATATATACCTTAGTTATCAGGAATGAGCATATAAAGCAATAGAAAACAGTGCAATAACAATAGGCAATAGTGACCTTAGGGGGAGTCCAAACAATATACTAAAAAAATGGAATGCGAATGACGGACCCCTCCCATGTAAATGGAATCTGTAGAGGGGAGCTGGAGGAACTAGTGACTCCAAAAGGTAAGTGACAGAGTACTTCCAGCGACTATGATAGAAGAGGTAAGTACCTGTTTTTTCCCAAACCCACAGAGAAAATTGGGAACAGGGCTGTGCAAGACCCAAGCAAGACTGCAAGAAACAGAAGATGGATCCACACAGAAGAGGACCTGCAAATGAAGGGGACCATTTCCATTTCCATATGGAGTGTCCGGTTGGGGCAGGAGCCACAACTCACCCTTCTGGAGATGTGGGACCAGGTCAACAGTGAAGACCAGGAGTCGGCTAAGCAGCACAGGAGCAGAAGAGGAGCTCCAGAAGTGATGCAGTCGATATCCCACGATGGAAGAAGAGTTGCAGTCCATCAGTGGTGTGGAAAAAGCACTACCAAGCATTGGCAAAGGCAAAAGTCACAGAAGAGAATTTGCAGAGCTGCCGGGGACCAGCAAGGTCCGAGGGGACTGCGTCCCAGGTGGGGAATCCCAGGCATCCCCCAGCAGTCAGGAGAGCAAGAAGTTGTGGATTCAGCCCCCACACGCAACTCACAAGCAGCAGGCACAGGAGTCGCAGTGACGTCCACCTGGAAAGGAGTGCCACGTTGCTGGTGCAGCAGGCAGGAGTCCACGCATTGCAGGGAAGAGTGCTGGAGGCTGTGGCTACACAGAGCCTGATGATCCCTCAGAAGAAGAGGCAACAAGTCTTGGTAGCGGCAAGAGATGCTGTGCACATGGGTACCGTCCTGCAAGGAAAGGCAAAGACTCACCACCTCCAAAGTCAGACAGCTGATAGAGGGGACCCAGAGGACAACTTAGGACCACCACCACCTGTGCTGCAGGATCCACGCAGAGTTGCAGGAGAGAGGATCCATGGGGCCAATTGTCATTGCAGCTGGTGCCTGGGGGTGCAGGGGAGTGACTCCTTCACTCCAAGGGAGAGTCCTTCTTGGTTCTTAGTGCCGCATGAAGACTTGCTGCCCTCAGAGGGCGCACAGCCAGGGAAATGTTGCAGTTGCTGGAAGGAGCCAGAGAAACAATGTTGCAGAACAAAGTCATCGCTGGAGCTGCAGATTGTAGATTCCTGTGCAGTACAGTTGTAGCTCTAGTGGCCAGAAGTCAAAGTAAACATTGCAGAGGAGTCTAGCTGGAACATTGTATGTGAGGTATGTCCAGTCCATGCAGAAAATGGTGTTCCCGCACTCATGAAGTCCCAGAAAATGGAGCTGGAGTTTGTGGGGGCCTTCACACATAGGTACCTGCACCCTGCCCTCTGGGCTAGGAGGGCCTACCATAGGGGTGACTTATAGTGACCTGGTGCAGTGACCTGAAGTGAAAGCGTGCATGAACCTTTTCATGCAGGCTGCAATGGCAAGCCTGCAAACACATTTTACGAGGGCTCCCATAGCTAGCATACTATATGCTTCAGCCCATGGGGAACCCCTGGTGCCCCAATGCCGTGGGTACCTATATATATATGGGTACTTATATGGGGGCACCAGAATGCCAAATGTGGGGTGTGAAGTTCCAGCAACCAAATTTAGAGGGAGAGAGCACACTCACTGGGGTCCTGGTTAGCAGGATCCCAGTGAAAACAATCAAAAACATATTGACATGAGGCAAAAAGTGGGGGTAACCATGCTAAAAAGAGGCTACTTTCCTACACCATGTCACAATGAACACATTTCAACAATGTACATCTCAAAAAGTGACACCTGTCCCAATAGAGTCAAGGAGGTAGTATCAATGTTACTCTAATAAGCCTCACATGTGTCACTGAAAGGCATAACAGTGACGTCAAGTCCAATATGTCAAGGAGAGATGACTCCAGAATACATACAACAATGAATCAATCAGCCCTAGGATAGTCGTCACTAATGCCAGACACCCATTAGAATAACATCATCGGAGTGTGTCTATGGTACACATCTGTACCTTGCATGCTGGAGAGACACAGGCCCTGCAAGGAAAAATAGAAGGCCTCAACCTGTTGTCCAATGAGAAGCAACATCACTATCCACCTCTAAGACATGCCAACCCCGTATATGTCTGTGCATGAATGCTTGAACTCAAACACATGTGATGTCAACATCATTGCAAGTCACTGCATGTTGCATGACAACAGTCAGGGAACAATCCTCAATCATTCGACATGTGCAGTGCACTTTTCCACAAGAAGCCACATCAAGGGCATAGATATGCACATAGAGGTTCCACAATCTGGGCCTAAATGTCCTGACACACTTTGCTATTGCAGTCCTACATGACAAATAACATACTATGACACATGACAGTATCTGTCAGACGATAAACAATGCTGACACACTCCTGCCTGTGGTACGACATTAAATGGATCACATTGTAAATGTGCTATGTTACTACCTGTTTTCCATGCACATGTATGTGAGGGAATACAGACATCACCCCACCAACATGGGTAGAACATGCATGAAATTGCAGAATAAGGATGTTTTCTAAAGAGAAAATTACACATGCTGACATATAGGCACAAGGAATGTTGGCTGCGGTCATGGGACATAATTCTACTCAATTGGCACTCCCCACTTACCAAGGGAAAGTAGTTTGCTACATCTTCATACCATTAACCATGTAAGCAATGTCACTTCTATGCTGGGTACAAACACATCACAGAGTGCAGTGAGGCACCAGCACACATCATACACTCAAGAAACCTTTTTTCTGGGTGACTTTCAAGGGAAGTGATCCATGAGTTAGAAATTACACCCACTACAACAACAAAAAGTACATGAAAGATCATTGTACACAGCCATTTGTGGTCTCTGCAGAGAAACTTGTTTGAAGATTCTCCCCAGGTTTGTACCAGATCACAGGTTCAGAAGGCAAGGTAGACCAGTTTGATACACATGACATGTCAACACAAACAATTTCACATTTACTGTGTGACACATGGCTCATCCCTAATTGTCAGGGGGAGCAGTCAGTACCCCACTCAATCACCTGACAAAGGGTCAGGCAGGAATTTGCTGTCTGCTCACCCCCTTGTGGCTGCTGTGCTGTCCTCAAAATCTAGCTCCAGATAGGCCACTGCCGGGATGCGGACCATTGGGGGGGGTCATTGTCCAATGGGTACCCCACCCACATTGGGAGGACAGCCCCTGCTTGGCCTCCGCAATCTTCCGGGCCCAGTGTCTCAGGTCCTCCCACCTCTTCCGGCATTGGGCGCTCCACTGGCTGTTGACCCCCAGGGTCTGCACCTTCTTTGTAATGGCTCTCCAAATACCTTTCTTCTGATGGGCATTGACCTGCATGGATAAAAAAAAAAAGACAAAAGATTATGGGCTACATGTATCAAAGTTCAGATTTGCGACTCGTAAATTGTTAGTCAGAGCGACTCGCAATTTGCGAGTTGCAAATCTGAATGTAGTATAGTGTCATTGACACTAATAGCAGTTCGCAAGGGGGTCGCAAATGACCACCTCATGGTTATTCATGAGGTAGGTCGCAATTTGCGACCCCCTTAGGAATGGCGGTCCTCACAGGGATGGTGGCCTGCTGGAGACAGCAGACCACCATGTCCGTGACTGCTTTGAAATAAAGCAGTTTTTTTTAATGCAGCCCATTTTCCTTAAAGGAAAACGAGATGCATTTCAAAAACTATAAATTAACCGGTTTTCTTTCATTTTTTCACAGCCTGCTCTGAAAAAATGGTTTCAGTGACATTCTCAAAGGAGACCTCTTCCCGTTTGCGAATGGGTTAGCACCAGTGTGACACTGGTGCTAACTGCGATTGTTTTGCGACCGCATTCTCTGTCACAAAACATTCACACATGGGACTGCGAGTTGCAATTAGGAAGGGAATACCCCTTCCTAATTGCGAGTCGCAATCCCGTTTTGGGTTTGGTAAAAAACTGGGTTTGTACATGGGGAAGTGCAGTTTGCACATCGCAAACAGCCCGATTCGCTGTTTGCAACGTGCAAAAATCTTCGTACATGTGGCCCTATGTCCACAAGTCCCATCCAAAATGGCTGTCACATACATGTGCCAATGTGCATGTGCACAATGCTATAAACATTCTTTTTTTCCCAAACTGCCCAAGTGTGCCACGTACCACCCACTGAGTCCAGGGACACACCTACAAACAATTTCCAATCTGCAAACCTACCCACCACCCTGCTCAGGCCCTCTACTGACTAGGTAGTCCAACCAACATCAAGCGGTGCATGCTCTAGCAATCTGACTGAGAGCTGAGGAACCACTGGACTCATCACATCTCTGTGGCTTCTAAATGGTACACTCCTTAGGCATGAATGCATTAATACACTCACACCCTGTGAGAATTATTCCATACATACAGTTCTTACAGACTACTGCTAGAGTAGAAACTCAAACATTACACATGGGCAACGATGAAGGGACTGGCATGGTGGGTATAGAAGGTGTCCAACCTGTCCATGTGTGGCCATGTGAACTGATGCCACCTCAGAGGGTGGGTTTCTTTATCATGTACCTGTGCCATTGACTTGCTTCTGGACATATGTGTCCATCATACAGAGATGACATCCGACAAACAAAGCCATGCATTGTCTATTATCTGCTATGTGACCAAACCAATGAGTCACATATCATGGGTTCCCAAGATTCATCACACTGTCTACACTATGGGACTATCATATATACAAGAAGCCTGCACAGGAAAAATATGACCTGTGTGATGCTGTCATCAGGTCTGTGGGATTAAGGAACCTCTCAGGGGTCAGAGACACACATTGACAGTGAAGCTAAGTGCACACAAGACACAAATCGTTGTCTCCCTACTAAAACCATTTACATAATCACCAGGGAAAGAACCTCAATAAGCTGCATTTTTTAACAGAGCCTAGATTTGCTCAGATGTCAGGACATACTTGGATACAGGGAGTGAACAGGGTGTCACAATTGCATAGTCAAAAAGACTCAACACCAGCCTAGACTGGGACCCATACTGGGAGATACATTTGACAGGCTCTGGTCTCTGCAGGCTGAACAGTTAGAACCTACATGGTGCTCCATTCCTTTTCACTTCCATGCATGACAGTACATCATGTAGCCAACAACATAATGGCATGTAGTGTGTATGTGGTAACCTGAAGGGAGGAATGAGTCAGGATATGCCTTATGAATAACAGTTTAGTAAGGCCAGATGTGGTTTGAAATCTCATGGGCAACACACACATAACTCACTTGACACACACCTGACACATACAACATGCATGCTCTTCAGTTACCAGGGGGGCTGTTGACCAAAGAATGTTGTCACATGTGTCAAGCTCTGTGTGTCAAGTGATGTATGGCGACGACTGTGATGCCATCTCATCCAGTTTTGTGCATCCATCACAAAGTATAACAGGGTACACTCAAAACACACACAAACACCAAAGTTTAAAGGACCCAACATTTGGCACTGATCACAGTTGCATGAACATTGATTCTCCCATTGATGCCACACCTACTCCACCTCCATGGCCTTGACTTGTCATTCTTGTCATGGCACACATGGATACAACCTAGACTGTGAGGACGGAAATATGGTGAAGTACAGTGAAAGAAAGTGGACATGAGGTACTTACCTGCTCTTCTGGCTCACCAAGGAGGGCCTGGCTGGTTGGTAAGTCAAACATGTCTTGTTTGTTTGTATGCAATGTTGGCAGCAAAAATTCAGATGAGAGGGACTCTGTTGCACTTATGTCCCATTCCATTACAGGGACTTTGCATACCCAAGCCCTCCATGGCTGTTGACACCGGTGAAGAACCCAACTATGCCAGCGGATGTCCACTTCAATGATGACCATGGGAGAACACAGTGTGTTGTGGAGTGGGCTTTTGAGCTCCTGAAAGCCAGATGTAGGTGTCTGGACAAGACAGGTGGAGTCCTCCTCTACTCACCCGAAAAAGTATCTAAGATAATTGTGGCCTGCTGCATGCTCCACAACATTACCCTGAGGAGAGATATCCCATATAATCCAGATGAGGGGGAGCTAGCAGTAGCACTGGGTGAGAATCCTGAAATGCCAAGTGATGAGGACAGTGATGAACAGGAAGGTGAAGACATACGGGGAGATCTCATCAATCACTACTTCACTTGAGTGTAAGTATGTAATATTATATGATTACTGTCACTGTATGGAGAACTGTAGGGGTCAGGATATGTTGAGTGGGTACTTTTTCCCAATAGACAGGTGTTGTCATGCTATGCAGTATACAGCCAGGTTTGCTTGCTAAGTAAGACTTGGAAATGTTGCTACCTTAATGATCTGCTTTGTTTGTGTCAGTCTCATTGTGAGTTGATGAACTGAAGTTTGATACAAGGTTTGGGTCATATGTATAATTTTTCCTGCCTTAATCCCTTGTATTGTGTTTTATCCAGGTCTCTTCAACATGCCATCCTCATGTGGGCATTTCAGAGTTGTGACACTGGCAGGTAGCTGTTGCTGTTCTGACATATGAAATAGACATGGATTGAATCAGGTAATGTTGGTCACAGATATGGGGTATATGAGTCATGTGCCAAAGCTGCTTGGACAGTGGGTGGTTGGAAATCTGAAGTGCATCATGCATTTGTTTGATGTGGTGAGTTGGTCCAATTGTCTCATGTAGGTGATCATGTGTCCTTGAAACATGTCATCCAGTGCAATCCATGCATCTCCCTTCACATTGTGATGACAATGAGCCTGTATAAACTTTGTGTAGCTGTTGATGTGTTTTCTTATTGCAGGCGACATTGCCCGTGCCACAACACTGACATAGGCTTGTGTTATCCCACCAGATGCTTGCTCATTGTAATAGGATGACGAATGATTATGGACTGTTGTACTGCCCTCTGTCTGTGCCATGGCATATGTTAAGTTGGCATACATGGTTTTGGTATGTGATAAGGCACTAGCCAGTGGCAAGATACACTAATTTGTTAGGCTATTCTATGGGACAAGGTCTGACAAAGCCCTTTCTTCTTTGGTCTGGGGGATGGTACCTTTGTGATATCTAGCCTTACTCAGGATGGTGCTGGCATTCTTCGCTATGACAGTCCAGACATTGTAACGGTCTATGTGCTGTTCTTTGCAATAAAATGTTTGGTGTGTCATTTTCTTGCTAATTCTCCTCAGCATGACACTACCTGAGACATATCCCTCCTTCCATTAACACCGTATGTCTTCATCATGTGCATCACATGGGTTTACAATTCAAACTTTCAAAATGTAGAAAAATTGTACTAGGCAGTGTTTTTGTGATAGGTGTCTTTATTTACATATGTACAGAACATAATTGTGAGACTCTAAAAAAAATAAAGTGAAGGGATCAGTCGGGGTAGTTGAAATCAAATTAGTAGATGGCACATCACTTGAAGTCCAAAGTCCAGAGTTCTACAACCATGAACAATGGAAAGTGGTTAAAGAACAGTCAACAGAGTGAATCTGTGGCACACAAAGGAGTTCCTTCAGGAAGAGGTCACTTGCTGGCAGTGGTTGATGTCTTGCCATTCACACCTCCTGAAGTCTTGGGTGGACATTCCCATTTGCAGAGGGAACTGCTGCTACAGAGCCAGTGTTGTCTGAGCCGGGTGCTTCCCCTGACAGGGCCTCCCTTCTCATGGCTGCCACAGATGTTGAAGGGGCTGGTGTTGCTTGGCCAAAGCAAGGGTTGTTGTATTGCTTATGGTCCCTGATCAGGATACTACTGATCTCCCTGAACACCCCTGTTAGGGAGGCCAGGATGGTGTTGGTGGTCTCCCACTTTTCCAGAGACTCATGACACAAATCCCTCTGCAGCTGCTTCATTTCCCGGAGTTGGGCAAGTACATGGCCCATCACTCCTTGGGATTGTTGGTAGGATCTCAAGACTTCACTGAGGGTGTCCTGGCCAGGACCATCCACAGCAGCCTTATGCTTCAGGCCCACACTATCCCTCCCATTCACCCTAACCCCACATGCCTACACCCGTGGCACAGCTTGCCCCCTACCAAAGGTTTCAGGACCATCATTTTCGGAGGTTTTTTGCTGTGCTTCAGGATCCTGGACTGGGGGGCAGGGGATGGTTGTCGCAGTCCTCAGGACACAGGTTTGGGGGGCAATTGGCTGCCTGAGATGTTGAAGCAACAGGGCAGAGAGGAGTAGATGTGGTCATGATGAGGCTCACTGGTGTCGTCTGACCAGGTTACCTGGGTGGGCGAGAACCGTCCTTAACATCCAGAAACCTAGGAGTGTTGTCGTCAATTAGGTCTTCATCAAGTGGGGTAGTGGCTGTCTCTTCAGTGGTCTTGTCAGTGGCAGCTAGACCTGTGGATGTGAGAAATACAATGTTAAAGGTTGAATTATTACATCTCTCTCCAATAGTAAACAGTGACATTTTGCGAAGCCCTGTACACATTGTATTTGCAGATTTCGCTTATGTGACAGCTACACATTCTAACATTTGTATTGACCTGACATTTGGGTAAAATACCAATTCCATTTCAGTTCACTAGCTTGAGAATGTCTGAGTTTATTAGCACTTGGAACGATGGTCATAGACTCATTTACTGCTAGCAGTGCAGGCTAAACAGTGGCTGGGCAGGATGTGCTACAGGGTATTATAAGACCTACTTGACTGTTATGCAGGCATACCCAGAACCTTGTTGTATATGTAATAGTTATCATCATGTGGTCAGTGCATTGTGAATATGCCTGCTACAAATACCATTCATATGGTGCATCTTGGGGTCTTTGATCTGTCTCAAAATGTTTTTTGGCACATAAGTTGAGCTGCCCTTCCTGTCAACAATATGTTCATCTTGGCTAGCTGCTCAAGATGGATCTAGGTGTTTAGCCACATCACAGAATGTACCATGATCTTTCCCTTAGTCCCTCCCAGGTGGGTAAACTTAACTTGTGAGTTCACAAACGGATGCACAAAGTAATTTGGACACTGGTCTGGTTATTGGAGTTACAGGGACTGGCCCTCCTGGAATCTACAGTCATGTTACTTCAAGTACTCCACAAAGTATACAGATGTCATACTCTCAGGTGAGTACAGTTTAAAGGCTCAATAGAGGGAGAAGGGTCATTGGAGCAGAGGGCACTGTGGTGGCTGAGTGGAATGAGAGTAGCAGTGCCGCTTGAGAACATGGCGGCCAGCTGAGGGGCCGGGTGCGGAGGGCTCAGCAGGGCTCCGAGCGCATAACGCGTGGAATGCATTATTAATAATGCCACTTACCGGGGAGGCAGCGTGTCTGTAGTTTTTTATCGAGGGATGAGTTTCTTCTGTTTTTGAAGGTGGCTGGGGCACGGTGCACTCACGATCAGGAGCGGGCGGTGCCCCTGCTGAGAGCCAGCTTGGAGGTGCTCAGAGGAAGGGAGGCAGTAGCAAGGAACCCTTTCCAGTGGAGGTGTGGCAGAGTCAGCACCAGCTGCATTTGCATTGGGAAAGGGAATGACTTAGGAGAAGGTGAGAAGGTGTTTTCTGCATTTGGAGCTGCAAGAAGTGAACAAGAACGCCGAAGGAGAATGGGAGGTACTTTTTGTCTTATAAATATCAGACTGCAAGTAAGGAACAATTTTATTTTTCCGGCATTTCAAGGTCCCATGGTGGATAAGGCAGAGGGGGTGGCTCTGACCCGGGCCAGAAGAGGAGAAGGGATGATAGGAGTTAGGGGTGGCAGGGGTGGGGTAGCTTATTCCCTACGGAGTGCAAAGGTGATGAAAAAATGGATAGAAATGGAAATCGGCGAGAATTCTCAGAAGCAGACTACGGGGAGGAGTAAGGAAGAGCAAATTAATAACTTAGGTAAGAGGAAAGGCATTCTAAGTAATTCTGGCTCCGCTACAAATAGGAAAATAAAGGTCACCCCCTCATTAATATTTTAGGGTGTTACCTGGAACCCCGAAAATGTCAAGTGCGCAAGAGACAGAGGCAGAACTGCCCGTGTTAGAGAGGGGGAAATATCTACCTCAACAGTTAATGGGGACTTAATGCAACAAAATATTCCTGGGATCCACTTTCGGGAAGACAGATTTACTGAAGGAGGACAGGGGATCAGTCAAGTTGATATACAGGCTGGAGGGGCACTCAATCCCCTGAATGGAGGCGGGGATGTAAATTTACCCAGTGACTCTGTTACAGATATGTTGAAGGCCCTTGCCATTGAATTGAAGGAAGGCTTTAAAAAGTCTAAATCTAATCAGGAGTAGATCAGGAATTTGCGTGAAGATCTTGGGAAAAAAAATAGGCGATTTGGCAGGTCGGACTGTGGCTTTGGAGGAAGAGGTTGGCGATTTGAGGGCTGTTGTGGAGGAGAACAAAGAGCAGATAAGAGATTTAAAATCAGGAGATGCAGGGGTGATGGATAAGCTGGAATCCTTGGAAAACAATCAAAGGAGGAATAACTTGAGGTTTCTCAGAGTCCCCGAGGGATTGGAGGGAGTTGATTTGAAGGGATTTGTGGTAAAATTAATAACTAAGGACATAAAATTTGACGATGCTGGAGTTGATATTGCAAAAGATATTCAGAGGGTACATAGAGTCCCTGCAAAAATGCCCCCCAACAGGGATAGGCCAAGGAAAATCTTGGTTTACTTTCTTACATATGGGCTTAAAGAACGTGTTTTGGAGATGGCATTGAAGAAGAAGGCACTCTCAGTGAATGGTGCTCCATTTGAGGTTAGGTCGGACCTTGCTTCTATCAGCCTAAATAAGCAGTGGGAGCTGGGGGAAAGAATCGATTTATTGAGAAGACTTGGAGCAACGGGCCAATTAAGGTTCCCGGCATCCATAAGAATAATGGCAAATAATTTCAATTATTGTAATGACGTTGAAGACTTGATCAAGAAATTAGAGCAAGATTCAGGTGTAGTATAGGCGTCCTCCACTACACATCGGTTGGCTGGTTATGGTGCTATGAGGCTCTGAGCCCTGCATGATGACCCTTCATAGGCGGTAACGCCAGTCTATGAAGAAAGGGAGGGTTCTCCTGGGGTTGGGAGGAGGGGGGTGGGTTGGAGGGGATGGGGGTGATGGGGAGCACTGGGTGGAGTGTAGTATAGGGAAAAGGGAAAAAAGGTCCTGGGTGTTGTGATGGACAGAGAGGGAGGTGGGGAAATACGACATCTTATAGGGGCATTTCTCTTTCGATCACGTGGGGGAGGTCCAGAGAGGCTTCAAAGGGAAGGAAAGGAATTTATTTTCGGCCATTTCTGCCTCCCTGCGGGGCAGATCAGCCTATTTTGATTGGGCCGATCTGCCCCCAAGGGGGCAGAAACCACTAGGCACGGGGATTTTTTTTTTGCGCCAATGTCATGCAGGGGGAGCCACCCTGTACGCAAGGGTCGCTCCCTGGGGGGCAAATTTATTTTAGGCCATTTCTGCCCCCCCTATTATTAGGCGATCTGCCCCCGGGGGGCAGAAACCTCTAGGTGCCAGGGCAAATTTTTTTGTGTTTTTTTTTTTGTTTGTTTGTTTTTTTAGAGATGGGGAGCGACCCATAAGGCAAGGTAAAGGCCCCACAAGTCACCCCATCTTGGATTCCCCTAGGTCAGTGGTTCCCAACCTGTGGTCCGGGGACCCCTGGGGGTCCGCAAAGCGATCTCAGGGGGTCCACGAGAGCCTAGAAAATTAAAAAGTATTAACAAATATTGACAAATTAGGTCCCCAGCTTCCAGTAATGACTCAAGCGGGGGTCCCCGGATTCCCAAGATGATGCAGTGGGGGTCCCTGGGTTCCATTATTGTTAAAGTGATGGTCCACAGAAATCAAAAGGTTAGGAACCACTGCCCTAGGTTTCTAGTTTTAAAAAATGCACTGGTTTGCTAGGTTTTCCCAGGTGTCGGCTGAGCTAGAGGCCAAAATCCACAGGTAGGCACTGTTTTCTGTGAACAAATGTGATGTGTCCACGTTGTGTTTTGGGCCATTTCCTTTCGTGGGCGCTAGGCCGACCCACACAAGTGAGGTACCATTTTTATCGGGAGACTTGGGGGAATGCTGGGTGGAAGGAAATTTGTGGCTCCTCTCAGATTACAGAACTTTCTGTCACCGAAATGTGAGGAAAATGTGTTTTTTTTAGCCAAATTTTGAGGTTTGCAAAGGATTCTGGGTAACAGAACCTGGTCAGATCCCCACAAGTCACCCCACCTTGGATTCCCCTAGGTCTCTAGTTTTAAAAAATGCACAGGTTTGGTAGGTTTCCCTTGGTGCTGGCTGAGCTAGAGGCCAAAATCTACAGGTAAGCACTTTGCAAAAAACACCTCTGTTTTCTGTCAAAAAATTTGATGTGTCCACGTTGTGTTTTGGGGCATTTCCTGTCACGGGCGCTAGGCCTACCCACACAAGTGAGGTATCATTTTTATCGGGAGACTTGGGGGAACATAGAATAGCAAAACAAGTGTTATTGCCCCTTGTCTTTCTCTACATTTTTTCCTTCCAAATATAAGAGAGTGTGTAAAAAAGACATCTATTTGAGAAATGCCCTGTAATTCACATGCTAGTATGGTCACACCGGAATTCAGAGATGTGGATATAACCACTGCTCCTCAACACCTTATCTTGAGCCCTTTTGCAAATACAAAGGTTTTCTTGATAGCTATTTTTCACTCTTTATATTTCAGCAAATGAATTGCTGTATACCCGGTATAGAATAAAAACGCACTGCAGGGTGCAGCTCATTTATTGGCCCTGGGTACCTAGGGTTCTTGATGAACCTAGAAGCCCTATATATCCCCACAACCAGAAGAGTCCAGCAGATGTAACAGTATAATTTTTTCAAAAATCTGACATTGCAGGAAAAGGTTACAAACGTAGAGAAAAATTGCTGTTTTTTTACCTCAATTTCAATATTTTTCTTTTTCAGTTGTTATTTTCTGTAGGAAACCCTTGTAGGATCTACACAAATTACCCCTTGCTGAATTCAGAATTGTGTCTACTTTTCAGAAATGTTTAGGTATCTGGGATCCAGCATTGGTTTCACACCCATTTCTGTCACTGATTGGAAGGAGGCGGAAAGCACAAAAAAACCCCAAAATGGGATATGTCCCAGTAAAATGCCAAATGTGTGTTGAAAAATTGGATTTTCTGATTCAAGTCTGCCTGTTCCTGAAAGCTGGGAAGCTGGTGATTTTAGCACCGCAAACCCTTTGTTGATGCCATTTTCAGGGAAAAAACCACAAGCCTTCTTCTGCAGCCACTTTTCCCATTGTTTTGAAAAAAACGAAAATGTCACTGCATTTTGGCTACTTTCTTGGCCTCCTTCAGGGGAATCCACAAAGTCTGGGTACCTCTAGAATCCCTAGGATGTTGGAAAAAAAGGACGCAAATTTGGCTTGGCTAGCTTATGTGGACATAAAGGTATGAGGGCCTAAGGGCGAACTGCCCCAAATAGCCAAAAAAAGGCCTGGCACAGGAGGGGGAAAAGGCCTGGCAGCGAAGGGGTTAAGATAGTGATTGTCCCCAAGTTTACGTTTATGTTCAATTCGATACTATTAATGTTAAGCAAGGATTCATTAAGGAAACTTCAAGGTTTTATTTGGGCATCCAAAGGTGTAGGTATTTCTTGGAAAAAACTGAGAAGGAGGAAAGAAAAAGGAGGATTGGCTGTGCCTTATATGCAATACTACGCTTGGGCCTTCTTTCTGAAGAATGCGAGAGAGACCTTTAATTACCTACGTCGGTCTGAGCTGGGGCAGGTTCTGATCACAATGGCAGAGAATAATGAGTTACAGACAAGTTTTATGTATAAGTTTGGTGACCCTAAGTACTTCAAGAAAATCAGATTCAAGGTGTTACAAGATTTAGTGAGGATGTGGTATGCGATCAGGAGAGCCACAAATCTGTTGTACTATAATAATAAGGCCCCTATTTGGGACTCCCCAGGGTCACCGGAGTGGACCAAGGATGCATTGGCAACCCCCTTAAAGACTGCAGGTTTCTTATATTGGGGACAATTTTGTTATAATTGGTGAGGTTAGATCATTTGAAAACCTGAATGGGGAGGTAGGGGGTAACTTGTCTAAATTCAAGTACCTTCAGAGAGTAGCAGTGCCTCCTGGCCTTAGCACTTATGTGAGTGCCTGTCATTCCGACACAGTATACAGATGGCATCCTTTCAGGTGAGTACAGTTGAAAGGCTGTGAAAAGGGAGAAGGATCATTGGAGCAGAGGACACTGTGGTGGACGATTAGAGTGAGAGCAGCAGTGCCTCCTAGCCTTAGCATTCCTGTCGGTGTCTGTCCTAACTACACAGTACACATATGGCATCTTCTCAGGTGAGTACAGTTCAAAGGCTGAGTAGAGGGAGAAGGGTCATTGGAGCAGAGGACACTGTGGTGGCTGAGTGGAGTGAAAGTAGCAGTGCCTCCTGCCCTTAACATTCCTGTCAGTGCCTGTCCTACCCACACAGTATACAGATGGCATTGACATCCTCTCAGGTGAATACAGTTCAAAGGCTGAGTAGAGGGTGAAATGTCATTGGAGCAGAGGATACTGTGTTGACTGAGTGGAGTGAGAGTAGTAGTGCCTCCTGGGCTTAGCATCCCTGACAGTGCCTATCCTACCCACACAGTACACATATGGCATCTTCTCAGGTGAGTACAGTTCAAAGGCTGAGTAGAGGGAGAAGGGTCATTGCAGCAGAGAACACTCTTGTGGCTGAGTGGAATGAGAGTACCAGTGCCTACTGGGCTTAGCATTCCTGTCAGTGCCTATCCTACACACCCAGTATACAGATGGCATCTTCTTAGATGAGTACAGTTCAAAGGCTGAGTAGAGGGAGAAAGGTCATTGGAGCAGAGGACACTGTTGTGGCGAAATGGAGTAAGAGTAGCAGTGCCTACTGGGGTTTGCATTCCTGTCAGTGCCTGTCCTATCCACACAGTTTAGAGATGGCATCCTCTCAGGTGAGTACAGTTCAAAGGCTGAGTAGAGGGAGAAGGGTCATTGCAGCAGAGGACACTGTTGTGGCTGAATGAAGTGAGCGTAGCAGTGCCTCCTTGGCTTAGCATTTCTGCCAGTGCCTGTCCTACCCACCCAGTATACAGATGGCGTTCTCACAGCTGTGTACTTTCCAATGTGGAGGTGACAATCAAAGTAATTTCAAGTAGGATACACTGCTTAGGTTTTTGTAATGGTGCAACAGTGCCTGCTGGGAATCCTTGTACCACACACACTATATAGATTTGTTGTTGCCCCGGGTGAGTCTAACTTATATTATGGAGGCCAGACAGGGGTCTATGGACAGGGGTAAACTGGGTTGTTGAGTGATTTGACAGTAAAGTTGGCAAAAGGCTGATCAATGAACATATAAGACAATCCAATTTTGTTGAAATGTTGTTGTCATGACTTACCTGACTCCACTCCCCCAGGTATTCCAGTCAAGATCTCAGGATGCAGGATGGCCAAGACCTTCTCATTCCAGGATGTGAGTTGTAAGGGAGGAGGCGGGGCCCACAGCCAGCCTTCTGGACATGCAGTTGGTACCTGGTGCCATGGAACGGACCTTCCCCTGACGTAATTCCACCTCTTCCTGATGTCATCCCTTGTGCGCAGGGTGGGGCCTACAGTATTCACTCTGTTGACTATCATTTGCCATATTTCCATTTTACTGGCTATACTAATGTGCTGGACCTGGGCTCCAAATAGATGTTGCTCTACTCTAATGATTTAATCCACTATGACTCTCAACTCATCTTTAGTGAAACAGGGATTCATCTGGAGTGACATGGTGGTGATAGTAGAAATGTGATTGGTGGTGGGAATTAATCAAGTGACAGGGAGTAAATGGAGCAGTGTGGTGCAAATGGATGTGATGGGGTGTGTTGAGGATGTGGGATATGTGCTTAGTTAAGTTTGTGGGGTGCTTCTTGTATGGTTTTATCTATTTTGGTCATGCGCTCTCGCTACAATGTTTGACGTTGTGGATGCAAATAATTAAGGTGTGTGAAAGAGTGTGTTTTACAGTGTGCTTTGCAGGTGAGTTGGGTGTGGCAGTGTGTGTCAGCTGTTTGGTTTTCAAATCCATCCAATGTGGTGCTGTGTTGTACTTTGTTGACCGCAAACCGCCGTAGTTAGGACGGCCATGGCTGACAGCCACTGAAACTTTGTACTTGTAATAGGTTCAGAGGTTGGTTGATGGGCTTTCGGTACTGGTGGTCGGACTGCCCATTTCCCGCCCTCCAAAGTACTGGTGATGTTGGATTTTTGGCTGGTTTTAGCCCGTCCTGCCTGTGTGACTCAGAATACGGCGGTCTGTATGACCACTAAAATGACAGTCTTTTGGCGGGTGCCTCCAAACTCGTAATGAGGCCCTAAGTCTTCACAGGTCACAGTACCACTCCACAGGCACACAGGTGCATCCCAGGTGAGCTTGTCAGCTCATTGGCTCAAGGGAGCCTTTTAAACACAAGGGAATTGGGAACGTACCGCCTCTTATCCTGGCACAGTTCACTGCAAGGCATTCTGGTAAACGCAGTACGCTACTTCAAAGTTGCTGTAGTTTTCAACCAAAGTTGATCATTCCAGACTGACTACAGGAGTGTTGTCTGAATTAAGGGTGTAGGAATATTTATGTTCTTACAACCTTGTGTGGTTGTAAGAATGGCCATTAAAATACCTGTGCTGATCTTCATCTGAGGTCTGGTTAAGGATGCAACTCTGTCAGTCTAAATTTCAGGTGTGACAGCTAAGTTATACGCAAAGTTCCCTTTGGGTCATGCTGATGGTCCAAAGTGTATCTCACATGTACTATTGGAACCTTATCTCGTAAGACAGCTACCTTACCCCAGAGCTGTTTGTTCCTGACAGATTTTCCCTTTGAATTTTTTAATCCTTGAATCTATTAAAGCACCAATGTTGCAAGTCAACACTGTACCCTTCCACAAAAAAGGATGAATGGGACACTGAGTAGCCTTCTGTAATGTAAGTATCACAGCAAGAAGTTCTGCATGTTGAGCAGTGCTATCGCCTAAGATCTCAGTGTGGGTGTGCTGTGGACAGAACGTATCATCTTTCACTACACCTTGCACTATCTCGCAGGCTGTGGGAGACTTGTGTCATGTTCTTACAGCTGGTTGAGTAGAGCCATTTGCATAGAGCACTGTCTGATAACACTCAATGGCCCATATTTACAAGTGGCCTGCACTGCCTTTGCAACACTTTTTGTGATGCAGCGGTAGTGCAGGCTGCTGACCCATAACTACAAGGCTCTACAAAGCAACTTTGCGTTGCTTTTTATCGTCTTGTAGATATGCAGTAAGGCAATGCAGCACAAGTGACTGCACTGCCTTACTTTTCATCAGGGAGGCATTTCCATGGGTGCTGCATGGTTGTTCCCACACAACATCCATGGAATTTGACACATTCACAGATTTACAAGACGTCAAAAGCCTATGCTACCACAGGGGTGGTGTAAGAGGAATGTAAGGGGGAGAAATATCTTCATTTCTCCCTCTTTTTTCCTATCTATATGTTTGCTGCAATCCATTTTTGTTTTTGAACACGAAGGTGTCTCTTCCTGCAAAAAAACAAGCATACCCACAACAGAGGCACCCTTGCACTATGGTGCAATGGTGCTTGCATTGGCACATGGTAGCAATTTGTGCACCAGTGCAGAGGGAGAGGACAGAAATGCGCCATATCTTGTAGATACAGCACATTTCTGCCCTTTCCCAGTGGCAGAGGGCAGCACAGCAAAGCACTTAGGGGGTTATTCTAACTTTGGAGGAGTGTTAATCCGTCCCAAAAGTGACGGTAAAGTGACGGATATACCACCAGCCGTATTACGAGTTCCATAGGATATAATGGACTCGTAATACGGCTGGTGGTAAATCTGTCACTTTTCCGTCACTTTTGGGACGGATTAACACCTCCTCCAAAGTTAGAATAACCCCCTTACTGTGCCGCACTGCACCACAGGCCATGTAAATATGGGCCAATGTGTATAGCTTTTAGAGTTGGAGCAAAGTTCTGTTCATATATTTCTGAAAAGCCTGTGTGCAAAGAGTGGGATCATACTGAAACTTTACATCCATTGCATTTAAAGAACTAGTCCACTGCACACATCTGGGGTGTGACGTGTGAGCATTAGGAATACTTGCTTTAGTGGCTGCTTATAGTGCCGTTACGATAGAAAACAAATCATTAGTTTTATTTGGACCAAAGAGCGCTCTTTTAAAATAGCAATTTGTGCAGCCGCAAGAACTTTTTCAAAGGAAGCAAAACATGCTTCAGCTGGTGCATACAAGTTAGACTTGTATGATATAAGAACAGTCTGCCCCACATTGTAGGGCCTATAAGTATAACCCAATTGCCTTGTTATGACTCAGACAGCTAAGTTGCTCTTACAGTTGGTAGTTTGTAAATAGTTTGTCTTTAGCATGTTTGCTTGCAGAACACGCAAGATGTCAGTGTGTTTGTTCATCTACCCTGGATGGAATAAAAACACACTTCAGATGGAAAATACAAGTTAGACTTGTATGATATAAGAATAGTCTGCCCCTCATTTTAGGCAGTATAAGTATTTCACAACTGCTTTGTTATGACTCAGACAACTAGGTTGGATTTGCGGTCGCTAGATCGTAAATAGTTTGTCTCTAGCAGGTCTGTTTGCAGAGCACACAAGATATCAGTGTGTTTGGCTATCCACTGTTTTTCTGAAAATGTGAGAAGTCTAACCATACAGGGGTTTCATTCGTTCAGCATAGAGAGCCAGTAAGTACGTCCAGTTAAGAAATCCCAGTAGGGATTGTAACTTCTTCAGTGTGTCAGGAGACTCCAAAGTTTCACACTTCTGAAGAAAATCAGAAAGCAAACCTCATTGGAAAACTCATATCGAGGAAGGTCACTATAAGGTAGGTAATCTTCAATTTCCTACCATTAATCTTGTAACCATGTGATGTTAATATTGTTACATTTCTGTTGAACCTAGTTTGGTGTCATTGTATGATAATATTTGTGGATCTGGTTGCAAAATCTCCATGATGTGCACTGAGAAAAAGGCCATGACTGTTCTTATAGCCCATATGTAAGCATTGAGTCGAGATCTGCATTCTGTTAAAACTAGTAGTGGTTAGATACTCACTTTCAAGCACTATGGCCCTCATTACGACCCTGGCGGATAGGGGAGAAGTGGGGGTAAAACCGCCAACAGGCCAACGGAAAAAACAATGGAATTATGACCATGGTGTTTACCACCATGGTCATCTGCCATTTCTCCACTCCGACCGCCAGGGCGGTGACGACCGCTGGGCAGGAGACTTCGGTCTCCAGCCCGGCGGCTGTCACCAGACCGCCGGTGGTATCACGATCCTGCATACCGCCATGGATTTCGGGTGGTTTGGAACTGCCACGAAATCCATGGCGGTAGGCACTATAAGTGGCAGGGAATTCCTTCCCAGGCACTGATAGGGGTCTCCAACACCCTCCTCCCCCACCGCCGAGTCCTCCCCTCACACCGCCCACCCATCTGCCATCCCCCAAAGGTGGCAGGACCCCCTCCCTACCCCCACCCCCAACATGCACATACACACTCCTCATCCCCACCCCCACCCCCAACATGCACATACACACACCCCTACACGCACACATACACTACAACAACACATACCCGCACACATACAGACATGCACACAGACCAACCCGCACACATTTCCCATACACACAACAACCCCGCATGCATACACGCACTCACACACCTCCTCTACATACTCACACGCACACCCCCATGCATGCACACAACACACAACACCCCCCTACCCTAATGGACAATCAACTTACCTTGTCCGCTGATCGTCCAGGAGGGGATGGCATCCATGGGGGCTGCTCCGCCACCAGCTCCTCGTCACCAGAGCACTGCCACACCGAATCATGGGACGGGATTCGGTGGGTGGTGTTCTGATGACGGGCGGTGGAGGTGGAACAGCCTCCACTTCCCTGCCGACTGCCAGTATGGCTGCTGGCGGCTCTCCATCCGAAAAAGGACAGAGGGTTGCCAGCAGTCGAAATGAGGTCCTATGTTCTGACTAAAAAACTCATTTGAGATAGCAAGGGTTATTTTACTTTTTTGTCCACACCAGGTTCATCCTTAAACCTATTATATCCTTTATGCACTCCATATGTTTGCATATGGAGTTCAAATTCCCATAGTACAAAACTTTCTTATTGGATCAGTCTAATTTGGAGATAGAAAGAAGGAGGCATGTTCATTGGTGTAAGGCACTATTATACCCAGATACTGTACTTATTCTAATATTGCTTTTGTAGCATGCTTTGCTTCTGTTTATAAAAGGAGGCTTGCACTTGAGGCTCACTGTAAAAGGGAATAGTGTGATGCATAAATTGTTTTGTCCTACCCTGCTTGATTTCTGTATAAGGCTGGAGCTTGTCTAACAGCTCATTCATTGCTATACATTTCTCTGGCATTTTAGGTACTATGGAAGGAGAAACTACTCATTGCTTCCTCTGTCCAAGGTGCTTCCCTAATAAAGACTGGTGGAGAGCCATCTTCTGCTACTATGACATCATAATCAAATAAATGAGGCCAGAAAACTGTTTTAATAATGTGTGGTATATCTCCTTCAATTTGTATTTCGAAATTAAAACCCATATCAAGAGGATTTAAATGCTTATCTGGAGGCTTGACTCATATGAACTTATCAGTTGGACCGCAAACTGAAACCTCTGAAGTATCTGATGCACTATTGTGACTTCTGCTGTGCTGTCTAGAAGTGCTCTCATCCAAGTCCTGTTTTGCAGGAGAATAAGTAGCTGTTATTAATATGTTTCTTAGAAAGTATTGCTGCTTCCTTCTTTAATGGAGTCTAAGAGTCCAATCCTTTCTCTTCCCTCTTCACACTGACTTCAGCCTCTCATCCAGTTTTAACTTTCCTGCTATAGTCTCCCCTTCTTTGGTACTCAGATAAACTCCCTCTGTTGCTTGTTTACCCTCTGTGTACTGAAAAGAACATGGAGAGCAGATAGACTGATAACATTCCAGTTTTCTCATTTTATCAGGGTCTCTTAAATTATAGCCACCTCTCCCAGATTCCAGGGGTTCACAAGATCTAATTTGACTTTGCTCTCTCTCCCTCTGTTGCTTCCTACTTTCCCTTGCAAAATTCTCTTTACCCGAACCCTCAATGTCAATTTTAGGTTTTAAATGTGGCTTAACGGCTCATGTACCAAGGTGCATCAATCCTTAGAGGTGTAACCTTCTGCATTTATTTCTGGAAGTTTCCGTCTCGAACTGGAACTGCTTCCAATCTCTGGTGTATGGCCAGAACTGAAGTTTTTCCCTTAATTTTTCTCAGGAAAAAGTAGAATTGTTACCCATTAACTTCATTCCTAGGTCTAGAGCTGGTGCAGCCTCTTGCTCATTCTGTACTCATACTTATTTCAGTACCTCAGGGGGGGACTGCCAATGAGGGTGTGCTGTGCGTGCTGGTGTAAATGCATGATACCATCCCAAGAGGAAGACACAGTCAGTATTCTAGGTTTGTTTTGGGGTGTCATGTGCGGCTAGACTACTTACAACTAGCTGGTCTTGCTGAGAATCTCTTGCCCATCATGGTGTTTATAGTCTGTGGACTAATTGATTGTACCTGTCCCTGAACTGCTGGTCTAGAGTTTATGGTATGCAGTAGACAAGTATAAGGTTACTGTGTAAATCAACATCTTTACAACATAAGAAAGTGCTAATTTGTCTAGACGTGAAACAAGTGTGTAAACAGCTAGTATTGGTCCCGTATCCCCCTCATTGTTCAGGGGACCCAACGGACATTCCTGTGCATGTGTGGTAACTGGCCAGCAAACCCATTATGGTGTTTCCAGTAAATCAAAGGAGCTTCCAGATCTTGGTAAGCCCTATAGTGTACAGGCGTGGTACAGCTTTATAAGCCTGAAAGTGCCCTAAGGCAGCATCTGCAGCCTCAAACTCCACCTGTGAGTAAATTGTCTCTAAGACATATACCACGTGAGCAGCTATTACAAAAGCAACTGGCCCCTCCACTTCAGGGACACCTCGAAGCTTGAGATGCTTCCTGGTAATTGGCTCCTATCACAATAGGGGTCACCAAGTGAACAGATTTAAGTGGAATGGATTCAAAGAATTAGTAAACCCACAGTTGGGAAATAACCTTTTAAGAGTCAACCTTGATAAACCTAAGGTATTAGGTGCTCCCTTATTCTCTGTATAAGCTAACCATTATTAATATGGACATCTCCATAATGACATAATAATTATTAATGTGTGTATGAATATCAAAAATAAACTAGTCAAGGGTTCCCAAAAATCCAGCCCGGCACCTGGTACCAATGTTGCATAAACTAACTCTTTGGCTTAGCTTTAAAAGATTTGTTTTCACACCGACAGGAAACACAGGTGCACTTAGCTGCACCAACACCAGATTGTGCAAGACCGGTTACTGTAGCCCTGCAGAACCCCATCCAATACATAGTTGACATGAAGTGAAATGCTTTTGGTTACTAAAAGTTCCTAAACAGGGATCCAGGAATGCTGTGGTGATTGGAAATAAAACATATACACATAGACTACATTAAGAAAGAGACACTTTATACTAGAAAGCATTTTCTTTCTCATTCTGTTGCTAAGCACATCTAAAATAACAAGACAGAATATCATTAGAACAGGACAAATGAATGTTGCAAACAACAAGGACAAAATGAACATTTCTGTCATGGTTAAATTTTAAAATGTTATCTAAAAACCTAACACCCTAAAACGTACTTCTATGCGCTACAGTAGGATAGCATGGAGCAGTGTAACTTTGTTGAGACTTTCTAAGTGAGAATCAGTGCAATGCATAGCTGTTTACAGCAAAGCACTGTCATTGTCAAATGTCAGGAAGGCTGCGTTTCCTGCGAAAGACAAACGCATTGCACCAGCTCCTCCCCTTCCGAACTTGGATGGTTATCAGCTTTTAGTAGAAAGTGTGATGTAGCAGCATCTCTGGCAGTCCCAATCTTCTCTTGCAAGTGCGTTGCGCCGTAATATGGGGCGACGGACCTCTTCTGACAAGTGGTCAAGTAGAAGCCCTTTCATACTGTACCTTATCAAAGAGGAGAATTTCTGACATAACTTCAGGAATATCCAACATAACCTAAGTGCATCAAGATGCTAGTGTTAGAGACATTTTTATAAACAAATAAGGTAAAACACTTCAATTCAGACTCTGTTGTTTTGGCTATTGTTCTTGTATGATCTTGAACTAGAGATTACAAGCCAGCTCTTTTATACTGATATCGCATGAGGTGTCTTATCAATGTCAATGTCTGAGTGACTTGACATTTTCACAGGCTCTTGGAAAAATAAGGACAGACAAGATCTGCATCAAAGACAGACGATGAATGTTCTGCAAAAATAGAGAAAAGGGAGTCTCAAAATAGAGTCAGGCCTCATGGAATTTGCATCAGGAGGTTCATCCGCCTCCAGAACATATTAAGCACAATTTCCCTACACAATGACTCAAAACACAAAGTTAACACAAGAGGTTCACATGATGATGCCCCTTCACATGCCCCTTCACATGGCCTGTCATTTTTCACAGGATCTCTGTATACATCTAGAATTAGCCCATTTCAGTCTTCTATTGTTGTCCTTCTATATAGGTTCTTAATCATATACTGTGACTGGCAATCTCCTTGGAAAGGCCATAGTGGAACAATACAACATTGCACAAATCTCATTCTCAGATAGCATTAAGCAAAGCTATCAAATTTTACAAACTCATATAGCAGGACTGTGGCTAAGGTTATGTCTGGACAGTGGATGGGTTAGACTAGTCTTACAGACTAAGGTATCAGAAAGCAGCAGTAAATATCAGTCAAATATCAGCCCTTAATCTATTTTGGATTATTACTCCAAACATTATCTTGTCAGTTTTGGCAAATGCACATATTTGCTATTGTAGGAAGCCGGATTGCCAAAATATGTGGGAGAGACTGTAGCTTTGATGTGAGCAGTGGCTGAGCAATCACAAAATAAAAAGCTTTCTAATTTCTGCTGAGCAAGGAGTTTTTTTAAGGATTCCCTAATTTACCATAGGTAGCGTTAGAAATACGGTCTTTGGTTGGAAGTTAGGTTACCCCCTGTCCAAGCAAGGACCCTCACTCTAGTCAGGGTAAAAGAGAATCATCCTCAGCTAACCCCCGCTCACTCCCTTGATAGTTTGGCACGAGGAGGCAGGCTTAACTTCAGAGTGCTTGGTGTGAAGTATTTGTACCAACACACACAGTAACTCAATGAAAACACTACAAAATGACACAACACAGGTTTTGAGAAATAGAAAATATTTATCTAAGCAAAGCAAGACCAAAACGACAAAAATCCAACATACACAAGTCAAGTTATTAATTAAAATGTAAAAAGAGTATTCAGGTTCTATTAAACACAATGCTAACGCTAACGCAGTTAGCGTGAAAATTCACTGGGTCGTGCCAAAGTAACCCGCACGGGGAAAGTGTGTGTCGAAATAGGTTAACAGTGCGTTGATTTCTCTCCCGCAAGTGTGGTCGTGCGTCGTTATTCCTTCTCCGGTCCGATCGGGGTGCGGCATTTCTTTTCCCACAGGAGAGAGATGCATCGATCCGGACAAAACACCTCGGGTCTGGACAGGCTTGCATTGTTTTTCTGTGCCCAGCGATGTTTTATCGTTGCAGCCTCTGTCAGCAATGCCGAGCGTCATTTCTCCAGCAGCATGCGTCAATTTCACAGCTGTGCTGTAAGCGCTGTATCGATTTCAGCCGTGGAGCCAGCGGCGCATTGTTTCTTCAACCGCTCTCGGAGGTTGTGTCAGAAATTTCCCCGCACGGCGGTATATGTGTGGATTTACAACCTTGGTCCACCAGCTTCACCTGTTTATGACCCAGGAACTGAATAGGGCACCACTTGGCAGGGCAGGAGTCTCAGCAGAGGCTCCAGGTGCTGGCAGAGAGAAGTCTTTGCTGTCCCTGAGACTTCAACAACAGGAGGTAAGCTCAGTTTCAAGCCCTTGGAGAGTTCTTCACAAGCAGGAAGGCACACAAAGTCCAGTCTTTGTCCTCTTGCACAGGCAGAAGCAGCAACTGCAGGATAGCTCCACAAAGGACAGTCAGAGGCAGGGCAGCTCTTCTTCCTCATCTCTTCAGCTCTTCTCCAGGCAGAGGTTCCTCTTGGTTTACAGAAGTGATCTAAAGTCTGTGGTTTTGGGTGACCTTCTTATACCCATTTTTTCCTTTGAAGTAGGCTTACTTCAAAGAAAAGTCTCTCTTGTTTGTGAAATCCTACCTTGCCCAGGCCAGGCCTCACACAAACACCACAGGGTTGGAGACTGCATTGTGTGAGGGCAGGCACAGCCCTTTCAGGTGTGAGTGACCACTCCTCTCCTCCCTCCTAGCACAGATGGCTCATCAGGATATGCAGGCTACACCTCAGCTACCTTTGTGTCTCTGTCTAGAGAGAGGTGCAAACAGCCCACTGTCAAACTGACCCAGACAGGGAATCCACAAACAGGCAGAGTCACAGAATGGTTTAAGCAAGAAAATGCTCACTTTCTAAAAGTGGCATTTTCAACCACACAATCTTAAAATCAACGTTATTAAAAGCTGTATTTTTAAATTGTGAGCTCAGAGACCCCAAACTCCAAATGTCTATCCGCTCCCAAAGGGAATCTACACTTTAATCACATTTAAAGGCAGCCCCCATGTTAACCTATGAGAGGGAAAGGCCTTGCAACAGTGAAAAATAGATTTAGCAGTATTTCACTGTTAGGACATATAGAAATTATTAGCTTATGTCCTACCTTAAACATACACTGCACACTGCTCATCGGGCTACCTAGGGCCTACCTTATGAGTGTCTTACATATAAGAAAGGGGAAGGTTTAGGCCTGGCAAGTGGGTATGCCCTGCCAAGTCGAAATGGCAGTTTAAAACTGCACACACAGACACTGCGGTGGCAGGTCTGAGCCATGTTCACAGAGCTACTAAGGTGGGTGGCACAACCAGTGCTGCAGGGCCACTAGCAGCATTTGATTTACAGGCCCTGGGCACCTCTAGTGCACTGTACTAGGGACTTACGGGTAAATCAAATATGCCAATCATGGATGAACCATTTACATACACATTTTGTATAGGAGCACTTGCACTTTAGCACTGGATAGCAGTGGTAAAGTGCCCAGAGTAATAAAAACAGCAAAAACAGAGTCCAGCACACATCAGGCAAAAAGTTAAGGGAAGCCACTCCAAGGATGAGAAATCTAACAGGTAGCTTCGGGCAAGCAGCACTGTCTTCTTTCCCAAACCACTTAGTTAGTCAGAACGATATTTATTAATATTCCTTAAAGGCAAACTCATGTTCCCCCATGATGGCAACTCTAAATGTTGCTAAGATTTCTCTGGACAGTATTTTTGCTTATAGAGGATCCAAGAAACTTACCATCTCTGCTCGACTGGACACATCTACTCCCACCCTTTGTTCTGAAGAGCCTCTCTAGTTCTGCTATGAAGCCAGTTGTGACATAATCCTTTAGGTCATCACAATGCTTCTACACTGACGAGCAGTGAATGGTACATACGCCACATGAGGTATAAATATAATAGACTGGTAATAAAAAATCTGTATGTTATTTTCATACTTATTAATATAACACTGTATAAATGGAGCTTACACATATTTCGTAAAAGAAAGTTAGAGAAATAGGTTTCAAGTACAAAAGTTACTTCAAATCTGCAGCTGGCTGTTATTTTCACACTACGGGGTCAGTAAACCCTCTTACATACTAAACAGCTGTGTGCAACTTTTAATGCACTTTTATAGCTGACTTTTCAAGATTAGTACATTTGACTTTTAATTTACAAAACACCTTTGCTTTTTATTTGTATTTTTTCCCATAGCTCTTTACAGGCTTTCAAAGAACATATGCACAGGCAATGCCATAACATGGAAATATGTAATGCAAACAACCTAGACAGAAAGAACACCAGAAAAAATAATCCCGTGTGTGCAATTTAGCACAATTGTTCCAGTCAAATAAATACAAGTCCTGAGCATTGCAAAAGGCTAGTTTAAAGAATTTAGGTGTACATGTACGAAAGCATTTTTGTGGTTGCAAATGGCCCAATTCGCAGAATCCTTCCCAAATGCTGAAACACAGTGTCAGGAATGAATGTTTTGTGACCAAATTACAGTCACAAAACATTATTTTTTAATTAGACCTAAAAGATGGTGGTAACAATTGGGAAATGGCAAGGGGTCCCAAAGGGGCCCTTTCTCCTCCTTTGTGATTTTTTAAACAAAGCAGGCAATGGTCCCAAGGACCACAGTCTTCTCTTAAAAAATAAAACTTAAAAGTTTCATTTTCCTTTTTTATGAATGCATCTTGTTTTCCTTTAATGAAAATGGGTGCATTTATTTTTTAAAAGGTTGTTTTATTAAAAAGCAATCAAAGACCTGGTTGCCTTCTGTCCTCTGCAGACCAACGTACCTAGGACATCCGCAATTCCTAATGGCTCGCAAATTGAGACATACCTCATTAATATTCGAGAGGTAGGTCTACTTGTGAACCCATTAGGAATCGCTATTTTGGAAATCTTTGTTTTATACATTAGGAATTGTGATTTCCCAATTGTTATTTGGTAAGATACGCAATTAGGAAATCTCAGTTCCTATATTCTGTTCATATGGCTAAAGCCACATGTACTCCACACCATAACAGCACAGATATTAATCGAAGAAGCAAAACCCAGTAGTAGACCTAATATCAACCTCTCTATTACATGAGCAGATATGTAGGTATACTACACCAGCCAGCCATCGCATTATCATGGTTTCTCCCAAACCTATATCTTCCAAACTAAGCAAAACACAGCACACTACAGACCAACTAGTACAGCTGCCTAGAGGACTGATCTGCCACAGCCGAAAAGGGATCTAGTCATTAAAGTAGGGGAGTTTAACAGGCAGACATATATATAGTATGAACCAAGGGAACCCAACATAAATCAAGGAGTAATGGATGGAGGACTATATTGCCACCAGCACTTACCCAGTCGAGTTCCACCTCACAACGGGAACTGTGACCGATCCTAAAAACTTTGAAGTAAGAGAATTTAAGTCTGACCTTTCTGAGGAAGAAGGATTGGGAGGAAAGCAGGACTCATCAGATTTCAGGTGACTATTCAGCAGACCACTCTGGTAGCAGTCTTCACAGAGGTGGTCTATCAGTAACCTAAAAACCCCTACACCACAATCTTAATTCTTCCCCAAATCTCAAGGTACATCTGTATCAGAGACAATTGTATAGCTAGTGGGTGCATTTCACATCTACCTTGAAGTTAGTGATCTATTTGTGGGCATAAACATTGCTGTGTGTGACTCAAGGACATACTCAGAGTGGAGAACGTGGAAGGTCTGTTGTTATCCATAAACTGTTCATCTGTTCTTTCCGGCCTGATTTCCACACATTCATGGTCATGTGATTTCCCCCCAGACCAGCAGAGTCAACCCTGTATTATGCCAAAGAGGTGCTGAGATGACCACCCCGGGCTTATTTTTGAGAGTCCATGGGCTGATCTCCTTGCCAATTACATGGTATTGACTATTGGGTTATGGCTCTATGGCAGTAGGAATCTCAGTTTGTAGAGAGTATCAAGACTACAGTCACATGACAAAATGGCTCCTTCAATGGGCACCAGGGGAGGAGGATTAGGCAAGTCTGGTGACCAATACCAGTTGGGACAAGTAAGTAATGGGTGAGATAGTACACGTTGAGTTGGGGCAAATGCAGAGCACTCGACTGCATGTGCTCAGGTAACTTGTCAGGCTTAAGCCTTGGTCTTGCATTCCCCCAGCCAGGCAACTTTATACCAGAGCTAACACAGTAGAAGATCAATTTATGAATCATCACAGAGAAACACCCCAAAGACATAATTATTCTGCGGTGCTATTACATTTTGAACAATTACACCATCTCCCACAAATAATAAATACATTTCCCGCCCAAACTTAAGCTGTGCAGTATACAAAACAAGTATCCGTCCTCCATCTGATCAAAAGAAATTCAGGGCCTCATTTATGAAGCCCTAGCGGCACAATGTGCCATTGGAGTGACATTTCTTTCTTCAGTGCAGTCTGCCAACCCATATCTACGAGGTCACGCAAAACCACCTTGCATGGCTTTTCATAGCCTTGTAAATATACAACACTGCGTGAAAGGGAAGTTCCATTGGTGTTGCTTGAGGTGTTCCCACGCAACACCCATGGGACCCAAAGGAATCTGATGCATTCCCAGATATATAAGTCTGGGAATGTGTTAAAATCCTATGCCACCTCACGGGTGGAGAAATATCTTTATTTCTCCTCATTTATTCCTCTTTCTATGGGTGCTGCATTCTCCAGAACACATAAAGAGAAAACACCACTTGTGATTGTTTTTGTGCAGGAAGAAATCCCTTCCTGCATAAAAACAATCATCCCCACAATGTAGGCACCCTTGCACCATGGTGGAAGTGTGCCTGCATTGCACATGGCAGCAATATGTGCACCAGTGCAGGGGGAGAGGACAGAAATGTGCCATATCTTGTAGATGTGGTGCATTTCTGCCCTTTCCCAGTGGTGCAGGGTGCACTTGCTGAGCTGCCCTACACCACAGGCCTTGTAAATGAGGCCCTCGGTATCAAGTGTGATAGCTAATGTTTCCTCTTTCAGCTCTTTGGAGTCTCACAATAAATAGGTGAGCATCGTTAGGTGTTTCCTGGAAGAGCCTCCGGCAACAAATCTCACCTGGCAGTGATCGATCAACAATAGGATGGCAGTGTGAAGCCTGTTGGCCAAGATTTTGCAAATATTTTGATGTCAGTATTTGTAAGGGAAATAGATCTGCAGCTCCCATATTCCATGGGATGATTGCCTTCCTTGGGAAGAAGGGTTATGATTAAGGATGGGTGTAACACTTGTAACTCTGTGTAGCATAATCACATGGAGTAACCCCAGAATTCTGTGAGATTAAGCGAGAAGAGTAATTCTGCATATAGAGATATTTCCTCAGTGTGAAAATTCCCCCTTTACATCCAAAATGTACACAATAATGCACTTTGTGCTTATAAGTAGTACTAAATGCAGCAGAGCAGAAACTGCAGCATGAGCAGCTGCTCACACTTGCTTAATGTGCTTTCAGGTAGGATTATTTCCCCCCAAATTAATCTCAATTACGGGAGTGGGCATAATCACTAATTCTGCATCAAAGAGTAATTCAAACTCACCAAAATCACTCTGATTAGTCTGGTGTAATTACAATTCTGCCCAGGCTTAGTTATGATAGCTCTATTGGAGACAGGACAAGGACCCCTTTAGCATTAGTTTACTTAAAGTCTTCATGTAACATATGCAGTTACTGAGCTTTGCAGGTCTTGTTAACTTCTCAGTTGAAGTCATGTTCACCTAGGAGCTTCAATGTTAGTATGTTGTCAATGGCATCACCAATCTTTTGTAGAGTGAGTTCACTACTAAAAAAGGCATGGACTTATTCACTGATGGAAGGAAGGGGGCAACCCATACTGCTTCTCCTAGAAGGAAGGCCTCTGATATGTCTTTGGGATGTGCAAGAAGCTTGCCTGAGACATCACAAATTGCTGGTGTTTCCAGTTGGCCTTCCCTCTGATTCAAATGAAAAGCCAGCATTCTTCCACTTTTTCCCTTCCTCATAATGCACCCATCTAAGTTTCACTAGAGACTTTTCCAAAGAATTGAAATAAAGGTGATTAAAGGAAAATTTCTCAGCTCCTAAGTTGCGATCATCAACAAGGCCACTGTACCATGAAGTTTAAGTTGTTCACTGGAGAATGTATTTTTGGTTAAAGCTGAGTTGTTCATAAGCAAACCCCACTAGGTTGCCTTATCTGCCACTCAGAGTGTCTGGGCTGAATAGACAGATTTTTTTTCTCAGAGAGGTGAACATGTGAGACTCTTTTGGTCTGGGAGCCTATAAATGGATGATTGCATCCTCCCGTACTGAGAAGACGGGGGAGAAGTGAGCCAGGTGGATATCAAAGTAAAAAGGGAGGTGATCTGGCAAGCCCCCCCCCCATCCAGCGATATGTTAGTTTGGAGAAGCATGATCTGTGCAAGGAAGTAACTTATATGTGGAAACGTATCATAAACCGGTCAGAAGATGATATACTACCTATTTGAGGGGTGAGAAACATACATACCAGAGTGTAGTCACATAAGATAGCATGCATTAACACCCTGTGTGAAGCGTTGCACTGGTCTAAGTTGGCAGAACTGTCTGTTTTTGGGTTTTTAGCCAGTTTCCAGTCATCATTGACTATAATCAGCATTTTGCCAAATTCTCTCAGCAGTCTGGATAACTCTGCAAAGAAATTACTAGAGTTGGGGACATAGATCGATCATAGAATAATCGTCAATCCGTCAGTCCTTAGTTTCACAAAAACAAACTTGCCCCCACTTTCATGTGTTGGGAGTCTTATAGTTCAGAAATCACCACCCTACATTTTTTAGAGCAACATAAAGGCCTGAGAACTGTTGGTGTCAACTGTATCTATGCAGCAAGTATTTATCATCCTGTACATCTCGTCTTGTTTCAGCTTATCAGCTTCCCTGCATCTCCTACAGTAAACCTACATTAGCCTTCCAATTGTTCAGATTATGCTGGATCTTTTTCCTCTGCAGTAGCCAGTCAGCCCATTTACTTTCATAGAAACAATATGCATACATATTTTGGAGAGAGAGCCAAGGGCCATCATGGACGGCAATTTACCCAAGGGGGCCATTGACCAGTGTCAGGGGTCCAGAAGACTGTAGACTTGTGATGGGGGGGGCGATCTGCGGCAAGTGATTTATTATGTCCTTTGTTGCTAATGTGGTGGTGTAAGAGAATCCCAATTACATTGGTCACTGGTATGAGGTACTATAGAGTTCTCTTCAGTAATATTAGGGCATTGGGTGGTTCATATCTGGTGATGTGCAATTATCCAATGAGAACAGTTTAGGCGTGAAGACTAACAATAAATTACAGAATCTTTTAATTGTGAGCTGAACCCCTTCTCCGATCCACCAGGAAATGCCTGTGGGTTTGTAAGTGAATTACATTTGTATTGGGGTGGTCCAAGAAGTACTAGAGGGGAGCAGTAGAAGATATGGTATTAGAATGAGAACCCACCAAGTGAGCAATAACGAGGAGTGGAGCACTGAAGGCTTAGTCTAGCACTCTAAAGTCACCACCATGTGGAAGATGAAAAAGGTAAAATGACCTCACAGTGGAAGACAGCACATTGTGACAACGCACAGACAAAGAGGACCGTCCACCAAAGAACAGTTTAGGGCAGAGTAGTTGGAAGACGCATGGGCAACCCTGAGTCATAGAATCAAAAAACAGTTTCACTAAACAATGCATGTAAAGTCAGGGTATGGAGAGGCAGTATATACTGAGCTTATATCGCCTAGCACTACCAAACACCCACTACTATGATGCAGAGGGTATTCTGAAAATTCAGGAGGTTAGCCAGGCAAAGTCCACTGCCTCCGATGAGCAGTCTTCTAAGGGGGGAATCAGAAGTTGATCCTTTCTTGCATAAGAGATTCTATCTCCTTTCTGAGGCTCTTTTGGTCTGAACATCTGTGATGCAGACTGCAGCACAAGGGCAGCAGGTGAGCTCATGAGGGTAGCCCCTTATGTGTAGGTCACTAACTCTAGGTCCCCTTCATCCCACTGGGAGGGCACCTTCTCTAACAGTGGCAGTTCAATGACATCCAGTTCATCGGGCTAAGAAAACTGCACAGTTTTCCCATCAATGACTACAATAGTGACTGTGAAATATATGAGCCCAATCTTGAGATTTTTCTAGTGCAGTCCAGGTTGCAGTGCAGGGAACTATATTGACTGACTTGACTTTCTGAAGTATTGTAAAGGTAAGTCTCGGGCTATTCGCTTTCCGGAGCCTCTCAGATCTAATTCATTCTGTGGGCCACCTGGAATTGAACAGGCTCAGAAAATAGAAGGTAAATCAGACAGGGTAAAAAGTCTTTCAGGAACGCAATCATGTCACCCTTTTCAGACTCTTCCATATCACATATAGGCAGATGCTGTCTCGCCATGAGTGGCATTCCAGATCTGTGACCATGCATCTAAGAAACCATATTTCTAAACCCCAATCTGGTTGATTCACTTATTCACTTATCTCTCAAAGTCATCCAACTTCATATCAATGGAGTTCATGCATCTGTGCAAGGAGGCAGAGTCAGTATGGATGGGTTTGATCTCCAATGACATGAGACTAACTAACCTCTGTCATCTTGGGCTGATCGATGTTGGAATGTTGCTTCCTGACAGGACCTATGAGAACAGCAGCTGTCATGATAATTTTGAGGAAGGCATAGGTCTGAAAGCTAGGCAGTCCAAGCGGTGCAGATTGGGCCCAGCACATGCTAAGATGTGGTGGACAAGTGGTCAGGTAGGATACAGTGAGGAAGGATGCAATATCAATGTCACCTGCAGGTGTGAAATGTGGCAATATATCACAATTGCCAATTATGTGCCAAGAGCCTTGAATCGTTGCTAGGTGACCTATCCCCTTGCATGCCAGACCCCCTATGAAGAATGCAGTACAGCAGGGGTACTCTGATTGTGGCAGCAGTAAAGAGGTAAAGCAGTGGTCCAGGAAGCTTTAGCACCGAATCCAACCCAGTTGCAGGTGTAGGGGACCCCACATACATAAACGAAGAGCACAAATGGGGGAACGAAGTGGCCAATGAGACAGGGCTACGGCCAATTCAGTATAGAGCCTCAAAGCACCACACACCCATAGTGGCCTTCAAGGGCTCAAAGCAATGCTAAATGGCTCCTCACAGAAGTGCAGCAGTCTCTGGTGGCATCTTACTCAGTGCACTGACAAATGGAGCTGTGGAACCAATTTAAGCAGGTAAGAGTCACGGAGAGGTATCTGACAGTGCCCAGTCTCTTGCTTCAATCAAGGCTGTACTGCCCAGTATCAAAGGACTAAGCCGATGTTAAACACGGCGGGTGCCAGTCCTGGACACAAGCGAACGCATCCTTCCCCCATCTCAAGGAGGTGGAGTCTCCAACTGTGTGTCCCTCAAATGAAGAATGACAGTGTCCCAATTCTATGAATCCTCGCACTTCTCCCATGATCTTCATGCCTGTTATAGGAGAGTACCGTGCTCACAGGCTGCTCCCAGAGTCAGTCACTTCACAGTTACCGAGGCCTCCAATTATATTGTCGGTAAAGTCGATAGGAGTCACTGTCTCGACTACAGCTCATCTGCCTCGCTCCTGAAAGCTCAGTTTGTGTTGTTGTGATGGCAAGATTCATGTATGCTCACTGGACAGCAGAAGTAGTGCAGCAGTCCTTCTAGGTGGCGAAACCAATTTGTTTGGTAATTGTCTCCATGCGCTCTCTTTGTATTTTTAAATATAGGCTTAGTCTGTGCTAAGAGATCGCTGTTTTAAGCCAATTTTGTACATTTTTTCGGGTGTAAGTGGGTGGAACCTCTTTTGCAGTCATACATCTGAAGATTTGCCTTTACACGGCCAGCATCATCTTGTGTGCACATTACAGCTGAGTTAACACAGGTTAAAATAAACCTATTTAGTTGCAAAATGGGGCAAGGATACGTGCTGTTAATTAAGAACAGATACCCGGCCGGTGGGATTCTTCGAGTCCTTTCAAATTAAATCATTCCTATAGGTATCAAGGGGAAGCTTTTCTGTTTAGAAAAATACATTTAAGTCCCCAGACACAAGCATGCCGTTTCATTAAACCACTCAGTTATTCTCCTGAAATACCAGCTCTTACATTTTTTGTAATTACTTGTTTGGTGTCTTTATCACACATCATGGACTATGAGAATAATTACTTCCAACATGCTAAGTGGTGAGCGCCATAAAAATGTTCATGTCCAATATATACCAGAAATAAATAGCAAAACACAGGGACAAGGATGGGCAACATCGCACCAGTATGTAACATAATTATGCCACGGCCAACCTTATATCAGCACTGACCACTTTCATGCCACGGATGCATGCCTACAATATGCCATAAATTACCACATTTATACTGAGAGAGCGTAGCTTATAAAATCTTTATTTACGTGAAATGTTTATGAACTAATGTGTCAATGCCATGGCCTGCACTATAGCAAAGGTGAGCACTATCATATCATGAATGCTCACCATACTTCAAGAATTACTACCATCACACCAGAACCAACATTATGTCTGTGGTGTGTAGAGCAGAACCACCGCCTTACATACAGACACACACATACCCACATATTCGCACGGAAACACACACACACGACACACACACACACAGTAGTAGCCCTAACACCAGCATTTTGATACTTTGTTAATATTTATCTTGTAATAGCCCCATATTACCTTGATCACACTGCTTCGCCTCTCTCAATCTTCAGACTGATTTTGGTTCCCATTACAGAACGGCTCTGCATCACACTAACAAAGTGGTTGACAACATAGAAAATTAATACATGCACTCACCAAGCTGATTGCTTATATGAAAGGTCAAGTTTTTCACAGGTTTTCAATCATGCTGCGAGTGAAGCACATTAACTTTTATTGGGAACAAAACTAAAAAAACAGTCCCCTCTACCCCCCGAGCCATAGAATAAGCTATAAATAAATAACATGCACAAGCAATTGAATCAGTGTCTATACATTTATTTTTTTCAGTATTGTTTAAGGATTAATTGGTTATAAACACCCCATTCAAGCCTTTAGTTTACACATATTTGTAAAACATAACAATGCAGGTTAGAAGGCGAACATAAGCAATGACAGAACAAACAACAAATATAAATGACAGCTCCCAAAGCTTACTGTCAATATCTATCTATCTATTTATCTATCTATCTATCTATCCTGTAGTTACAATGCAGTCAATGGGGTCAGAGAGGAAAGTGGTTTGCTTTACCGAATGTTCCCAGAGCCAATAGTTTGTGTGATCTTTCTACTAGATTCTTAAGGGAAATGTTTCTCTGACACAGAGACTCCGACTCGCTTATGTGGTCAGGCCTTCTTTGGTTTGGACTTGGAAATTATTGGCATTGGCGGTAGAATCTACCAATCTCATCTGGGAGATGTGAGAGTCTTAAAAACATGATGGCGGATGGGAGGTAAGGTTAACTCTCAGCCTTAACTGTTGCCCTTCCTGTCTTCAAATTTTGTGTGGTCAGCACTATTCACCTCTGCTCAACTTAAACTCAAAAGTAGACAACATTCCAAATTCAGCAAGGGATCATATGCATAGATCCCTCGAGGTTTTCCCAAAGAAAATAACTGTTGAAGAAAGAAATATTAAAAATGAGTAGGAAAAAAATGACCATTTGTGAGAAAATTTTCATCTGCAACTTTTTGTCACAATTGCCAGTTTATTAAAGCAATATACCATTATTATATACCCTTATGTCCCCTAAACCCTTGTGTTTGTGGGAATAAATAGGGTTTGTCTGTTCTCCAAGAACCCATGGTACTCAGAGCCAACACCTGAGCTGCAAAGTACAATGGTTTTCAATTTATGTAGTAAAATAGGTAGACTGAAACATAGGTATCAAGGACACCTATGTATTTCTGAAACGGGTGCAAGATATGGTCTTTTGGAGCAGTAGTTATTTGTAAATCGCCCGCTCTCTAGTTGACTAAAGGCCAAAAATAAGGGTCCCTTTAATCCTGTCCTGGCTCCAGACTCATTACAAAGGGGTATGCAGCCCTTTGTGTGTGGTCAGAGCATAGCGTATTCAGGGGTAAGTGTGAGGCTGTGCCCATTTTCTTCCTCTATTCATCCCAGAAAGGTGCATGAAGTCACACCCAGCCTTCCTTTCTGAGGGACTGTCTTGGGGGAATACACACAAAGAACTGTCACCCAGCCCTGCCAGTGATCAGAGACAGACAGGCGAGATCAGGGTCCATGTTTATGAAGCCCTTGTGCCTCTATTGCGTCACTTTACGTGACGCAATGGCAGAGCAAACCACTAACTCATAGTTATGAGGCCACGCAAAACCACTTTGCATGTATTGCAGTACTGCAAGGCACTGCAATTTGCTACGTTGCCTTAATCTGCGCTGGGGGGGCATTCCATGGGTATTGTGGTGGGCTTTTCTATGCAACACCCCTGGATTTTGATGCACCCCAAGGTATACTAAACCTTGTAAATCCGGGGATGACCAAAACCTTACACTTCCCCAGGGGAGGCGCAACATGATGAAATATCACTATTTCTCCTTGCTTTTTCCTCTTTCTATATGTGCTGCATTCTGCAGCACACATAGAAAGAGTAAAAAGCTTCCAAGGATAATTTTGTGCAGGAAGGTCTCCTTTTCTGCACAAAAACAATCCAGAATGCAATGCATGCACCCTTGCATCATGGTGCAAGGGCGCTTATGTTGATGCTAGGTTGTCAAAACGGCACCAGCTCATGGGGACAGGACAGGAATGTGCCATATGCCATAGATACAGCACATTCCTGTCCATTCCCTGTGGCTCAGGGCAGCATAGCAAGGTAACTTAATACACTGCTCTGCGCCACAAAACCATAACTATTCCCCCAAAAGGCTGAGAGCACGAAAATGAACAACTTTCTAAAAGTGACATTTTCAGGATGGTAACTACAAATCCAACTTTATCATTAAAGAGGATATGACATTACCATTCCAGCGGAACGAAAAATGACGTCTCAAACTTCTCTCCATTAGAAATTAGAGCTTCTTAAGTATAATAAGGAATCCTCAATGGAAATGTATGAGAGGGATAGGCCTCTCAGTAGTGAAAAACAAATTTGGGAGTTTTTCACTACCAGAACATGTAAAACCTTAAATTACATGTCCTACCATTTAATTACACAGCACCCTGCCCTATGGGCTACCTAGGGCCTACGCTAGGAGTGACACATGTAATAAAAGGGTAGTTTAAGGCTTGGCAAGGAGTTTTAAATAGCATGTCTGCATGGCAGTGTAAATGGCGGACACAGGCTCTGCAGTGGAGGGCATGAGATGTGTAAAGTTTAACTTGTGTGGATGGCCAATTCAGTGCTGCAGGCCACTGCTAGCAGTTAATTTACAGCGCCAGGGCACATGTAGTACTCTGTACTAGGGACTTATAAGTAAATGTGCCAATTGTGGACATAAATCAAACTGTGTTTTAGGGGAGAAGCACACACACTTTAGCATTGGTTGGCAGTGCTAAATTGCTGAGAGTCCTGAGGCCAACAAAAAAGAATCAGATTAAACAGGAGGTAAGCAGGCAAAATGTTTGAGGGAGCACAGCCCTAAGGATGTCAGGTCTAACATGAAACCTAGCCAACATGTACAGTTTTGAGAACTAGACACTTTGAGTATCCAGGATCGGCTGACTTGCATGTCATTCACAGGTTTGTTGGACCAAGAGTCCCTTGAAAACTTCCAACTTTGATGAAAAACACTTTTTCCTCAAATTTTTGTGGTGGAAAGTTCTAGAATCTGCGGGGAGCCACAGCTTCCTTCCACCTACTTGGGGGTAGGCCTAGTGCCCGGGACAGTAAACGGCCCAAGATGCAACATGGACACATCATATTTGTCCACTGAAAGTTGACACGTTTTTACAATGTGCCCAGCTGTGGATTTTGGGCCCTACCACAGCCTACACCTGGGAACCCTAGCAGAACCTATACATTTTTGAAAGGCAGACACCTGGGGATATCCAGGGTGGGCTTACTTGTATGGCTGTCACCAGGTTTATCGCCCCAGAACCCCTTGCAAACATCAACGTTCGACAAAAAAAACACATTTTCCTCATATTTTTGTGATGGAATGTCTTGAAATCTGTGGAGAGCCGCAAATTTCTATCCACCCGACAATCCTCCAAGTCTACCAATAAAAATGGTACCTCACTTGTGTGGGTAGGCCTAGTGCCCGTGAAAAGAAACGTTTCAAAATGCAACTTAGACTCATCACATTTTTCCACTGAAAATTGACCTTATTTTTCCAATGTGGGTAGCTGTATATTTTGGACGTTAACTCAGCCGGCACCTACTGTAACCTAGCAAAACTGTTTATTTTTTTTAAACTAAACACACAGGGGTATCCACGGTGGACTAACTTTCATGGCTCTCACCAAGTTTTTTGACCTATAATTCTTTTGCAATCCTCAAACGATAACTACAAATACACATTCTCCTGGCATTTCTGTGATGAAAAGTTGTGGAATCCGTGGGAGCAACAATTTTCCATCCACGCAAGTCCCCTGATAAAAATGGTAACCCACTGAAAACTGATCCTTTTTTCAATGTGGCAGCTGTAGGTTTTGGCCCTAGCTCAGCCTGCCTCTACGGAAACCTAGACAACTTCTACATTTTTCAACACTAGACACCTACTGGTATCCATGGTGGGTTCACTTGTGATAAGGCCCCCAATAGAAACATTTAAATTGAAATACTAATTGCTAGCATAAAGAGGGATTGCTAGGCCCAAGACTATTGCTTTCACATTCAAAAGCATGCTGTGAACTTTACATAACATATGCAGCTTTAGTCGCAAACTCACCCGGCTGCCACATTTTTACATATTTAAATGTTGCTTTCCTAATCTGTACTTGACTTGCAGGATGCTACAAACATTTGTCTTAAAACAATAGAATCAGTATTAACTGTATCCTTTTCTTCCTACTAAACTGCTTTGGTATGTAGTGATGTGTGTTTAGAAAATAACAAATTGCTTAAATGAATGATTTTAACATTGCATGAATAGTGGGAATAGAGTTGACATTACATTTATGTAGATAAACATAATCCATGTTGCCAATTCCAGCTGTTACTAAAGATCTCTATTATGTTGGACCAATATATCTCAAGAGAGAATGTATACAATTGTTAATGAATGCAACAATTAAACTATATAAAAAGTGTCCTAGGGAAAGAGCAGGGGGCTGTCATGAGAGCTGAGTTGGAGAGTGCGTGTGATCATGAGAAGCAGTAAAAAGCAGAGCTGCCGATGACCAGAGAGCATCACATCGCAGTTGAGTGATAGAGAGACTGAGACCGCATTATAGAGTGGCCATGCAGAGCTGACCACAAAGGCTAGAAGAGCAGGTTTGAGTTGTAGTAGACACCATGAGAGCCTCTCAGCTACAGGGTTGTTTGGGAACAAGAAATAGTTATTTGTTCTGCTGCAAAACAAGTTCAGACATTGTACTGAGACTGAGAGAGTTGATGAACTGTTGCAGAATAGAACAATAGCTGTAAGCACAATGAACCGATAGACATGAGAAACTATGTTAGTAAATAAAATTGACTACTTTTTAACCTTTTTCTGTGATGCATTCCTAGACTACGAAACAGAAATATTGTTATGATTGACATACATTCTGTAGGACTGAGGCTAACAGAGCTGGGATATATTCAGGACACACTTCATGTGTGTTTCTGTAAACTCCTATGATTATTAAAGAATATTAATTTATTTGAGTACACATTTCAAACTAATAAAAACTCTCATTATTGTCTCTAGCTAATCAGACTCACTAATAAATGTTGTATCATGTTTGTAGCTTATGATTAAAAACCTAACAGCCATTCACTAAAGATCCAGACTGAGGACCCAGAAGAAGGAGTGAATTGTTGCTCAAACTGTGAAGGTGGATTGTAATTTGTATGCACCCAGCAATTAATTACTGCGATGGGGAAACTTTCATTTGGCAATTCTTAGACAATTGAGAGATGTATTGTGTGATTTAAAACCACCCACTATGCCCACGCAATTTGAGGCATTATGTGAATGGGAGAGTATGGCTTTACAGCATGGTAAAGAAAGATTTGAGAGACAAACTAAAAGAGCAGTAAGGAATTATGCAGATGCGATTTGGGATAATAAAGCACAAGCATGGAGGAAAGGCATATCTAAAGGACCAAGGTTATAAGCTGCGCATAAAAAAGAATAAAAGGCCCGAAGAGAGTGAGAGACCACCTAGAAAGATGTTTAAGGGTGAAAGCGAGGCATGAAAAGAACCAATACCTGATACTGATTCAGATTCAGGATATGATAAATTAGAAGAAATGTTATCTACAGGTACACCACCTTTGATGAACGCACAATGGTGAATGCTGAAAGTAACTTGATAAATGCCATAGCTCCTGTAGACCCTGTGATTTCACAAATCACTAGTCAAATGCAAATGCTGATGCCTGTAAATGTGCCGTCAGTAGTGACACTGGAGGTTCCACCACAAGTAGTAATCGCCGAACTGATTTCTGCACAGCCTGTAATTACACAGCCTTTCATGCAGCAGGCAATTATTAGAACACCTGCCTAAATCGGAACTTCTTAGTCAATACCTCCAGTTGAGGTCCCAATTCGTCAGTTCACATTGATATGGATGGATGGATTAGTTACACAACAGACAGGCAGACAGGACCTACACAGGTTACATTAGCTACAGCGATTCAGCCAACTTCTGGATACATTCCTGTAACTAGGTTAGTCCCGACTTCACAAAACTCACAAATTTTTCTTTGGATACCACCACAAAATGTTATGGTTTTGGGAGAAGGAAATTGGTTTGTTCTTATGACACAAACTGCCCAGGCTGAAGGACCATAAGGAAATGATGGGTCTCAGAGTGGATACAAGAAGGCATTCAAAAATATGGGAAGACAGAATAAGTCAAAAGAAAGAGTACCGTCACTAGAACAGCCAATGGAAAACTTAGCTCAGAACCCCAAGACTGTGCCACAACTAAAAGTAGAATTAGAAGAAATCTTAAAGGAATGTTTGAATCTTGCACGTGTTAAACAATACCAGGAAAACGAGTTGGTCTTTCTATATAAAGAGATTACCAGAAAGGCAGCAATGGTATATGATCAATTAACCAAATTTGAAGATAAATATGATGTAGATATTTCTAAAAGTGTACCCTTGCAGAAGTTTCAGAGTGCAACTGGATGACAGGTCAATCGAAAATATGTGCTTTCTATGATTGTGATTTTAGCTCACAGAATTAATTCAATGTATTTGCAAATTAAGCGAGATGGAGAAGTATAGAAACAAGTGGGCACAAAAGCAAGAAGGAAAAGGAAGCTAGCTGAGGAAGCAGAGGAGAAAAAGAAAAAGAAAGAACAAGCAGAGAAGAAAGAAACCACTGCCGCATTTCTCTTAAGAGACACACAGAGTGGAACATATATTCACGTGCCATGGACCAGAGGGAATCTTTTAACATTTACCAACAATTTCTCCACATTAAGAGACAGTCCGATGCAATGGTATACTCAAATTTAAAGATTTGTGAAGTTATAAAAATTATTGTGGGTTGATCTAAATATGTTTTTTGAAGTGGTGCAGAGTGATTTGCGGGTTCAATGTAAATCAACAGTTCAATGGCCAACCTCAGAGTCTCAAATGAAATTTGACACAAATTCACTATGCCCTATGGTTATGACTAAGTATAATGAAGCAACTGAATTTCTGAAGAGAAGAATTCCCCCTAAAGATTTGAATTATCTGAAATTAAACAGAATGCAGTAAGAAGTTAAATAGACAGTGCATCAGTTTTACGAATGACTTATGAAAGTCTTCCAACAGCAAACAGGGAAGTCACACTTAGCTTCAGGAGACATGGGTTTCTTCATAATGACTTTTGTGCTAGGATTGAGACCTAAGATTTCTCAGCACATACAACAGAATGTGATTTGTTGGCAGACAAAGTCTTTAGATGAGATTTTGAAATAACAGCCAAAGATTGAAGAGGAATTCATGTCAGCTGAGAGTATGCTTGTGCAATGGGGTTTCCAGAATCATACAGGTGCTGAAAACATAGCAGCCATTGAGGATTGATGTTGAGTGAAATGTAAAAAGGAGTTCAAAATTTACCAGGAAGAGGATGAGTGGTTCCCATTGATTCAGTTACAGGTGTTGATGTTGCTATGTTGAAGAAAACAACTGCTTGTCACAAGTGTAGTAAGGTGGGACATTGGGAGTGGGAATGTAGATTTACTCCTGATAAGAATCAATATAATCAGACGCTGGATATGAATCAAGTTCAAATTTCAAATGTTCAAATGAGAGAGATAGAAACCCTTATACAGAACCATAATCAAATTTTACCTATGCCACAAACCCATGTAATCCAGCCCTTTACGAATGGAGCCTGATTGAACCAAATTCAGTTACTACGATGACTCAAAATGTGGTGCAAGATCCTGAATTAGTACAACAGCTCCCAATGTTTGATAAAAGCGAGCTTTTAAATTTTGGCACATCAGAATGATGGTGCCCGAGAGGGGAGGCAGATTGCATGCTTGGTGCAATATTCGCAGTGGACCAGATTGGACCATATCTAGATAGTTATATAAATGACCACTCATTTGTGTTTCTAACAGACTTAGGAGTTACCCGTTCCACTGTGAGAACATCACAAGTGCCAGACCTGCCCATCTTGGGAAAGTAAAACAAGTAATAGGTTTTGGAAATAAGCTAGTTACCAATCCACTTTCAGAAGATGTTTCTGTGAAAATAGTATCATTTGAGGATGTGCAGCAGTTTGTAGTTTGAGATTCAAGTCCTATTAACCTGTTAGAAAGAGATTTATTGTGCAAGTGAAATTGGATGGAGTAGAATTTCAAATACATCATGATGAGAATGCAGGGTTAAGGACTACCCTGAGAGAAAATGCAGATTTTTTCCTATGTTGGTGTTAAATCATTTACCCAAAGAACTGAAAGAAAATGTTAGGACTGAGGTGTGGGATGTAACAGGAATGGTTATTGGATTAAATAAAAAAGTTGAAGCAGTGTGAGTAAATTTTAAACCAGATGCGATTTTCCAAAGCACTCCTCCCTATTCAATGACACCAGAAACAATAGCAGGAATTACACCTCTGATAAATGAAATGCTAGAAAAGGGAATTTTGAGACAGTTGATTGTGAGTCTGTGCAACTTACCAATCATGGGATTATGCAAACCAAATGACAAATACAGGATAGTGCAGGATTTGAGAAAATTACTGAGTTTTACCAGATTCCATGCAATGCTGAATGGTTCACTGCGATTTACCTCTATCATGCCTTCTTCTCTATCCTCTTGCATGAGTATAGTCAGTTCTTATTTCCCTTTGTTTTCCAAGAGAGGGTAATCATGAGGAGTTGTGTCCCACAGGGGTATACGAAGGGGCAGTCTCTTTCTAATCAAATATTAAAATGAAATTTGGAACCTCTGAAATTACTAGGAAATTCAGGCCCATATTTATACTTTTTAGCGCCACACTTGCGCTGCTATTTGACGCAAAATCGGAGCAAACTTACAAAATACAAATGTATTTGTAAGTTATCGCCACTTTTGTGTCAAAAAATGATGCAAATGTGGCTCTAAAAAAGTATAAATATGGGCCTCAGTTCTGATCCAATACACTGATGATCTACTGACTGCATCAAGTACTGAAAAAAACACTCAGGTAGATTCCATAGCATTGTTAAATCACCTACCTGACAATGAACACAAGGTGTCAGCACAAACATACTTTCAGAAGGAGGCACAGTATTTGGGACACATAATTGAAAAGGGAGTAATGAAAATTTCCAAGTGAAGGATTGAAGTGATCTAAAAAATGAACAATCCAAAAACACAGAAAGAGGTCAGAATGTTTCTTGGAATGGTCGGCTACTGTAGACAGTGGATACCCAACTTTTCCTTGGTGGCAAAAGCTGTACTGAAGATGACTCATAAAGACATCACCAATCCGATTCCTTGGAACAACTGATGTATGAGAGCATTTCTGGAGCTAAGAAGATACCTCTGCCACATACCTGCTTTGGGAATGTCAGATTAAATCAAATAATTAATGGCGGTTATAAAAGACTAATTGCACACTTTCTCTGAAAACTCTTGATCCCGTAGCGCCTGCCTTGCCTGCATGCTTAAAATCTGTAGCCCCAGTAAGCACCAGTCTTGAGAAGTGTGAAAACAATGTGATGGGATTTCCTTTGATTGTCATGGTCTCGCATTCGGTTGAGGTGTTACTAACCAAAACCCTAACACTGCACCTCATGAATCTGTGACTTACCAAATATGAGCAACAGATGTTATCTATAAATAACAAGGTTCTAAGGAGATGTAATGTTCTACGGCCCTAATTTATTCAAAAGTGGCTGCACCAAAAATAACAGTGTCGTGCTGCACCACTATTGAAATGCAGGGATGCACCGTATTTACAGGAATAAAGCACACACCTGCGTTTCCCCTTGTGGCGGCTCTGAATTAGGCTGCCTGCGCCAACTCTGGCATCCTTGCACCATAGTGAAAGGGGGTCTGCGTTCAGGGGATATATTGTTTATGTACAGGAAGGTGTTCCTTCCTGCACATAAACAATCTATAATGGTGATTTGGCATTTCTATTTTGCAGCACACATAGCAGTACCAAAGTGTCATTTTGGAATTATTGTTTATGTGCAGGAAGGGGCACCTTCCTACACTTAAACAATCACCCATGGCATTTTGCTCTTTCTATCTGTGCTGCATAATACAGTACACATAGAAAAAGCAAAAAACGAGGAGGAATAACAGCATTCCTCCTCATTTTGCCTTGCTAACGCCACCGCTGGAATTACTCGAAAATCCGGAGCAGCGTCAAAAGCAATGGGTGTTGCTGTGGAACACCCACTGCAACACCTATTGCATGCCCCCCTGATGCAGAAAACCAAACTGCACCGGAGGGGTCCATATTTACAAGGAGGCTTAACGCCACTAAAAGTGGCATTACACCTTCTTGTCATGGAGCAGTGGTTAGCACCACCATAGCGTCACGAAAAGTGACTCTCCGGTGGCACTAAGTGCTCTTAAATCAGCCCCTAAATCCTGGCCCTCTCTTGCCCATACCTGAAGAGAATGGATTTCACTATTATGAATATGATTGCCTTGATGTCACGGATTTATGCCCCAAACCCAGACTAGGCACATTTTATCCCAGATTATGTCCTTTTTGTGGACGGCTCATGTTTGAGAACAAATAATGATGCTTAGGACCAGCCACCACAGTCTGTACTGGTCAAGAAATAGTCGAATCTTCATGGTTTCAAGGAATTACATAAAAAAAGTTGCAGAACGAATTACTCTTAGCAGAGCCTGTATGCGCACTACCAGAGTAAGAGTGACAATGTTTACTGACAGGCAATATGGTTTTGGTGCTGTCCATGACTTTGGGCAATTGACGTCACAGTGAGGTTTAACTACCTCTCCTGGAACACGCATTAGAAATGGATAATAAGTGAAGGATCTATAGTAGAATTCACAAGAATCTACAGAAATGGTGATTGTAAAATGTGCGGCGCCTGTAGCTATATCAAAATCGGCAACAGGTATGCTGATGAAGTGGCATGCTACTGTGCGACTATGTCATGCACATACAATGAATCATACGTAACTGAGAGTCAGAGGGAAAGTCTTCCTGCAATGATTCTAAAAACTGCAGACAATTGGGATGAGTTGAGACACATTTCAAGAAAATGCACCAAATGAAGAGAAACAAGTTTGCATCAGAGCAGGTTGTGGAACTGATGACAGTAATGCGTGGGTTTCAATAGAAGGGCAGCCATTACTACCTGGCAACTTACTCATGCCCATGACGCAATATTTACATGGTCAGGTACACTTGGGTAGGAATGACATGATCTGAACATTCAAGCAGTACTGGCAAAACCTGAGATTCAGAACGCAGACAGAAGAGATCTGTAACAGATTTGTTTAGTGTCAGCAGATGAATGTGGGCAAAAGAACGCATATCATACTGTCACATGGGCAAATCAGGAGGGCCATTTCATAGGATGCAAATTGAATTCATTGAAATACCACCATGAAATGGTTTAAGGCACATTTTGGTGATTTTCTGTAGCTTCTCTATGTGGGTGGAGGCATATCCAACTAGGAGAAATGACATTCTCCCAGTGGCTAAACTGCTACTAAGAGAACTGATTCCCAGAATCGGTATGCCTGTCTTTCTGGAATAAGATTGAGGTATTCACTTTGATAGTGACATTATAAAGATTTTATGTGCAGCAGTAACCCCTTCCATGAGGAGGAGGGCCAGGAGCCATCCTCAGACATGATGCTCATGTGCTGAGGAAGGCTCCTGGCCATCCTTGCACATGAGTCTGGAAATCCCTCCAGTATGGGCACCAGAGAGATTTCTTTTCTGCTAAAACAGCCTCAGGAGGTCCCAAGGCTGTTTTCGGTTTTCAATGGAATGACTATCAGCATGCTTGGCGCACTGATGTAATTTCAATGAAAACAAAAGTGAAATGAGCCGATCAGTTTATTTCACTTTCCCTGCCTCAGCGCTCAGCGGGCTATCCCAATCCCCTGAGGCAGGCAGAAGAGGTATTGTTGGAAAGGAGAGAATCCCCAAGCAGGGATCCACCCACTAGGAAAAAGGAAGGGGGGAGCATACCCTTGAACAAGGGCTTTTGCTCCTCCCAATAATTTTGAGCATATTCAGTCTTTTGCCCCACCCCCCCCGGGTGGCAGATGGGGGCAATAGCCCTCCATCTGCCCCCACCAAGGTGGCAGAAAGCCCACTAAGACACCAGGGATTTTTTTTGTTTATTTAGTTTAGGGGTGGAGGTGGGCCATGATGGCCCTATCAATGCTCCCACCCCCAGAAGAAATTAGTAGTCTGTTTGCCCCATCCTGGGGACAGATGGGGGCAATTGCTTCTGATCTGCACCCCCCACCCACCCCAAGGGGCCAAAAAGCCCAAAAGGACTTCAGGGATTTTCTTGTTTGGTTAGTGTAGGTTGTGGGCCATGATGCCCCTTACCACAAAAACAAATGAGAACAGTAATTCTGCCCCCCAGGGGGCAGAAATCCCACTAGCACACCAGGGATTTTTTATTATTAGTGTAGGAGTGGGGGGCTGACAATGATGGCCTTGTCAATGCCCCCACCCCAAAAAAAGTGGGCACAGTCTTTCTGCCCCCCCCCTCCCTTAGCGGGCGGATGGGGGCAATAGCTAGTGTGGCTGGGCCTAGTGCCAGCGACAAGAACAGACCAACCGAGGTCAATAGGTGTCTCCACGCAGGTACTCCCATTGTCCTTGGTTTAAGCTGTTCCTGCTGCAACACTAGGCCCAGCCACTCAGATGCAGTAGTGTTTTTATTGGCACAGGCGGGGCAGTGCTGGGTGGTAGGAATTTTGTGTATTCCTTCTGATTCTGGAAGTTTCCATCACAGAAATGTAAGGATAATGGGTGATTTCAGGAACAGTGTGAGGTTTGCAGAGCATTGTGGGTACAAAAACCTAATGGCAGCGACACAAGTCACACCATCCTGGATTCCCCTAGGTGTATAGTTTTCAAAAATGTAGAGGTTGGCTAGTCACACCATCCTGGATTCCCGTAGGTGTCTAGTTTTAAAAAATGTAGAGGTTGGCTAGGTTTCCCTAGGTGCCAGCTGTGGTAGGGTCTAAAATCTAGAGATACACATTTGAAAAAGAGGGTTGGTTTTCGATGAAAAATGTGCTGCGCACATGTTCTGTTTTTGCTGTTTCCTGCTGGGGGCACTAGGTCTACCCATACAAGTGATGTACCATTTTTATCAGCAGACTTGGAGACATGCTGGGTGAAAGGAAATCTTTGGCTTCCCATGGTATCCAGAACTTTTAATCACAGAAATATGAGATTATGGCCCTCATTACGACCCTGGAGGTCGTGATAAAGTGGCGATAATACCGCCAACAGGCTGGCGGTACTTACCGCCGAATATGACCATGGTGGAAATATCTCCGAAAGACAGCCAATGTACCACTCTGACCACCAGGGCGGAAACAACGGCCACCACGGCAGGAGCCGCCTACAGCCAGGCAGGATTCAATGTTCCACACACCATATTATGACCAGACATTCCGCTACCTTTCCCGAGGCTGTACCGTTGACATCAAAAGCCTGGTGGACACTGAGCTCAGAAGTGAAAGGACTCACCATTGGAGACACAGGGAAGAACCACGCCACCATGGAACCAGAACTGCATGCTTTCCCGATGTTATTCTACGTTCGGCTCCACCACGAACACCAACGCCGGCGAAGATGACGACGGTGAGTACAGCCGCCTAGCACACAAGGGAGGGGGGAAGAAAACGAGAATGACACACACACGCACAACACACACCACACACACACACACACACACACCATACACACAACCAAATGCATTAAAAAAACAATTAGACCCCGTAACTCGGCTCAATAATACAAGGAGAAAACGATTTCACAAAAGTGTTTATAATAAGATCAACACAGTAGAAATAATAAGTTAGGCAAGATAATAGATATGTAGATATGTGCACAAAAAGGGACACAGCCCAGTCCTCAATTTCTGTAGGCCACATAGCCACGGGCCAAAGTCCAAGGCCACACATGTCACCTGCTTCAACATGGAGAGAACACTGCAGGGGCATCAGTTTGTAAATAGGCAAGCACCTCAGGGGAACGTCGTACAGGGGGCACCTCAGCCGGGAGATGTAACGAGACCACTGGTTCTGGGGGAGACAACATGCCCTGTGCTTGGTCCTGGGGAGTGCAAGGTCACAGTCTCTAAGGTGGGTGTCATACCCACTGGTTCTGAAGGGGGCAACATGCCCTGTGCTTGGTCCTGGGGAGTGATAGGCAACAGTCTCTCAAGTGGGTGTCATACACACTGGTTCTGGAAGGAGCAACATGCCCTGTGCTTGGTCCTGGGGAGTGATAGTCCCCAGTCTCTCAAGTGGGTGTCATACCCACTGGTTCTGGAGGGGGCAACATGCCCTGTGCTTGATCCTTGGGAGTGATGGGCCACAGTCTATAAGGTGGGTGTCATACCCACTGGTTCTGGAGGAGGCAACGTGCCCTGTGCTCGATCCTGGGGAGTGATTGGCCACAGTCTCTAAGGTGGGTGTCATACCCACTGGTTCTGGGGGGGGGGAATATTCCCTGTGCTTGGTCCTGGGGAGTGATGGGCCACAGTCTCTCAATTGGGTGTCATACCCACTGGTTCTGGAGGGGGCAACATGCCCTGTGATTGATCCTGAGGAGTGATAGGCCACAGTCTCTCAAGTGGGTGTCAGACCCACTGGTTCTGGAGGGGGCAACGTGCCCTGTGCTTGATCCTGTGGAGCGCTAGGCCACAATCTCTAAGGTGGATGTCATACTCACTGGTTCTGGAGGGGGCAACATGCCCTGTGCTTGGTCCTGGGGAGTGACAGGCCACAGTCTCTAAGGTGGGTGTCATACCCACTGGTTCTGGAGGGGGCAACGTGCCCTGTGCTTGGTCCTGGGGAGTGATTAGGCCACAGTCTCTAAGGTGGGAGTCATACCCACTGGTTCTGTAGTGGAGAGCCCGCACAGCAGCCCATGGATGCAGGATTATATACTGTCTGCTGGCAGTGATGGCTGCACAGTGGTGGTCTGCTGGAGTGGGGAGGCTCCTGCCCATCCCCTGCAACCTCAGATGGCTGCACAGTGGTGGTGCTGCTGGTGGGGAGTGGCTCCTGCCCATCCCCTGGAACCTCGGATGGCTGTACAGTGGTGGTGCTGCTGGTGGGGTGAGGCTCCTGCCCATCCCCTGCAACCTCAGATGGCTGCACAGTGGTGGTGCTGCTGGTGGGAGGAGGCACCTGCCCATCCCCTGCAACCTTAGATGGCTGCACAGGGGTGGTGCTGCTGGTAGGGGGAGGCTCCTGCCCATCCCCTGCAACCTCGGACGGCTGCACAATGGTGGTGCTGCTGGTGGGGGAGTGAGGCTCCTGCACATCCCATGCAACCTCGGACAGCTGCACAACCATGGTTGTTGGTGGGTGCTCCGTCACAGTTCATGGTCCAGGCTCCTTGCCCTTACTTCTTGCAGGTGCAGGCTTCTTGATCTTCCTGGCTTCTGGTGCAGGCTCCTTGGCCTTCCTGCCTGCTGGGGCAGGCTCCTTGATCTTCCTGCCTGCTGGGGCAGACTCCTTCGCCTTTCGTGTGGCAGGGGCAGGCTCCTTGCCCTTCTTTCTGGCTGTGGCTGTCTCCCTCCCCTTGAGGCTGGCTGGTGCAGGCTCCTTCCCCTTCAATACATATGGCCTGAATCCCTTTCCACCACAAGGGGGTGCTGTTAGGACTGGGCCCGTGGACTGTTTGTCTGAGGTGCTTGGGTGTGTTCGTGATACCCTGCCCATACATACTGGACTGGGGGAGGGGGAGGGAAGAGATTAATGGTGGATAGAAACAGTTTTTTAGGGACATTGGTGTGGGAAGAGGGAGAAGGAATGGGAGTGGAGGATGAGGGAGTGGTTGTTGGAGGTGTCTGTCTGCTGCTTTCGGGTGCAGGTGCATGGGCTGTATGCTGTTGTAAGGAGGATGGCTGTTGGGTGTCTGAGTGCTTGCATTTGTGTACATTAGGAGGGGGGACAGACACAGTGGAAGAGGACACGGGATGTATGCCAGTGCCAGTGTCTGCCAGTAAGGTGTGTGTTCTGCTTGGTATGGTGATGATGCTGGTAGTGGATGATGATGTAGTGCATGCAGGTGTGTGTGCGGACGTGGCTGGGGGGAGGTGGTAGAGGGGGAGAAGGGGGAGACAGTGGAAATAGTGGATGTTGGTGTGTCTGCAACTGGATGGTATTTGTGTGAGTGCCTGTGGGATTAAATGTGATGCTTGTGTTTGCCTGTGACATTCTTGGGTGTTGTCTTGTGTACATGCTCATCTGTATGTGTGCTTGGGATAGGTTGGGGTTGAGGGGAGTGGGACTGGGTAGTTGAAGTTGGAGGAGGGATGGTAGAAACAAGGGCAATGGGTGCCATCAGAGAGGAGGCCAGAGCCTGAATTGATCTCTGTTGGGCCGCCAATCCAGAGTGAATGCCCTCCAGGAATGCATTACAATGTTGCATCTGGGCTGCCAGCCCCTGAATGGCATTCACAATGGTTGACTGCTCTACAGAAATGGATCTCAGGAGGTCAATAGCCTTCTCACTCAGGGCAGCAGGGCTAACTGGGGCAGGGCTGGAGGTGCCTGGGGCGAAGAAGATGCCCACCCTCTGGGGTGAGCGGGCACGGGCAACTTGATGAGGGGCTGCTGGGAGGGCAGTGCTGGTATGGGGTGGTGGCTGTACCTGTAGCTGGGGTGGTCACAGAAGTGTCCTCCACCACCAAGGAGCTTCCATCAGAGGAGGTATCTGTGTCTGAACTGTCCCCTCCAGTCTCTTCTGTGGTGCTCCCCACCCTCCATCCCACTGTTTCCCTCACCGTCAGTGGTTTCTGCCTCCTGGGTCCTGTGGGATGCAGCTCCCTCCGTTGCCGGTGTCTCTGCTCCTCCGCAAGATGATGATAATGCACATATGGACAGGATGACAAAACAAGAAAGGGGGGGAGAGAGACAAAGGATACACTAGGTCAATGGCTGCACCAACACCACAGTTGGGGTACACAGCACCCTCACACACAGGGAACAGGCCTACGCAATATGCATTGAACTACCAGAGAAATATTATGCCTTCAAGGCATGGGGATGGGCACAAACCTCCAAATGCAGCACACCTGGGACCCACGCAGCCCCACCAGTAGTGGATGCACCCTAGCCACCAGGGGACCTACGCTGCAATGTCAGGCCTGGTCTAGGGGCACCCCTGACACACATCCCCCACCCGGATACCACCCTACCATGTGTAAGTTGTAATGATGGGCATTGTACTCACCCCTGTGTGGCTGCTGTGATGCCCTCAAGCGCCCATCCAACTCTGGATAGGCCACCGGTAGTATGTAGGCCAACCGGGGTGAGGGTTCAACGGGCACCCCTTCCTCGTTGGCAGGCTATCTCCAGCTGGGCCTCCGCCATCTTCCGTGCCCAGCATCTCAGGTCCTCCCACCGTTTGCGACAGCGGGTGTCCTCCTGCCATAGACCCCAGGGTCCGCACCTCCTTGGCGATGGCATGCCATATACCCTTCTTTTGATGGCCACTGACCTGCAGAGGCAATACACACAGGAAAATAGAATTAGACAAACAGTCCTGCCTGTTACACATATGGCCCACCATACCCCTTTCCCTCACCATTTACACACACATGGCCAAGCACAAACCTGTACGATGCCAAGAGGACATCCACCCACCCCTTACGTAAGGCCATCACACACACAACTCCATGCATTCATGCCACATGCATCGTGCTCACAGTATACTCACCTGTTGGTCTGGAGGCCCATACAGCAGTCCGTATTGGGTTGGGACTCCATCAACCAGTCTCCCCAACTCCTCCGAAGTGAAGGCTGGGGCCCTTTCCCCAGTCACACCGGCCATGGAAGGTTCCAGACACAGGTCACAGCAGCACATTCAGTGTAGGTCCTCTCCTATGAAAGGTCAGGTAACAAGTGAGGAATCAGTTAGAAAATGGTGGTCACGTCTGTGGCGGTGCATACCGTCACCGCCGGCGTAGAACACCATTGGCCACTGTAACCCATAGGGCCCAATGATAGCCAATGAGGAGTTGCATAGTGGTTCCCGACCTCCTCCCGCAACGGCACACAAAGTCAGTGGAATTACCTCACTTCCACCTGTCCCTCCACACAGGACAGGAAGGCACCATTTCAGGATGGGGGGGCAGGCCCTGGAATAATGCTGCATCACAGGAGATATTAGCATATACTGGACTAATCACAACAACCCATTTGATGTTTACAAGATGCAAAGTTCTGTTCTGGTTCCATTGTTCAGTTTGTGACCGGCTCCCCATTCTTGTGTCCCTTAGATACCTACCACTGTGGATGTATGGGAGATGGAGACATCCGCCTGTGTACAGACCCGTGGTGGACTTGGCTACACTAGAGGACAGACACATAATACTCACCTATAGACTGGACAGGGCCACAATCACTGAGCTGTGTGCCCAATTGGAGCCTGACCTGATATCTGCTTTCCATCACTTGACTGGGAACCCTGTTTTGTGCAAGTGCTATCTGTACTCCATTTCCTGGCAACTGTTTCTTTCCAAGTGACAGTGGGCTTGGCAGCAGGAATGTCACAGCCAATGTTCTCAATAGTGCTGACAAGAGTGTTGTCTGCCCTGATAAAACACATGTCCAGCTACATTGTTTTCCCCAGGTTGAGGATTTGGCAACAGTGAAGGCCGAGTTTTATGCAATGGGAGATATCCCCAACATAATTTGGGTGATTGATGGAACACATATTGCATTTGTTGTTCCCCCGGGCAGAATGAGCAGGTGTTCAGGACTCGTAAGAGTTTCCACTCTATGAATGTTCAGATGGTGTGTTTGGCGGACCAGTACATCTCCCACGTCAATGCTAAGTATCCTAGGTCAGTGTATGATGCCTTTGTACTGAGGAATAGCAGCATCCCAAATGTGATGGTCAAACTAAAGAGGCACAGGGTGTGACTAATAGGTGAGCCCTGGTTCCCACCCAGTATATGTTGGTGTATGGGTATGGTGTGGGCCATATAGGACAGGGTGTGGCTAAATGTTGTCCCTCAATATTTGCAGGTGACTCTGGTTACCCAAACCTATCATGGCTGCTGACCTCTGTGAGGAATGCCAGGACAAGTGCAGAAGAACGTTATAATGAGGCACATGGGCGAACCACAAGGACAATTAAAAAGGACCTTTGGCCTCCTGAAGGCCAGGTTCTGGTGCCTACATCTAACAGGTGGATCCCTGTGCTACTCACCAAAGAAGGTCTGCCAGATAGTGGTGGCATGCTGCATGTTGCATAACCTGACCCTCAGCCATGTCCCATTCCTGTAGGAGGAAGAGGCTGGAGATGCCCGTTTGGCAGCACTAGACCCTGTGGACAGAGAGGATGAGGAGGCAGAGGATGAGGATGAGGACAACAGAACAAATGTGATCCGACAATACTTCCAATGGCACAGGTAGGACAGTGTTACTTCACATTTCAATGACTTTTGTGTTAATTTGTTTGCCAATGCCATGCTGATATTTGCCACTTCTATGCCCACTTACTGTTCCCTCTGGCAATTCATTTTGCAGATGTTGGTGACCTGATATATACTCCTGGTGTGATCACTACAGGCAGCTACATGTCATTAATCTATGCTCATTCTCTGTACAGTTGATTTGCAATGTTTGTACCTGGTACAATGAATACATCTTTGATATACATGACATACTCCAAAAATTATTTTTTCAAAAGGTGTTTTTTGAAGTGTTAATATATGGAGGGGCAAGTGTAATGGGATGGGGTGATGATGGAGGAAAGTCCAGGGTATTGTTCCAGGCTATTTTTAGCACAGATGCATTGTCCATGGGGACATAGGAAGAGGAGCATTGGCAGTTCAAGGTGAACAGGGTGACAGACTGGGACACAAGGATGACAATCAAGAGAGTCTAATTTCCTGGCGGAGGTCTTGGCAAGTGTCTCTGGCTTCTGACTGGATTGCAGGGAACGTTTATGGGGTGGTTCACCTTCTGTAGGAGGAGGGGTGCTGGTGGCCATTGAGTCCTGTGGCAGGGACTCCTGGCCACTAGCTGCAGCGGAAGTGGAAGGCTGTTCAGATGTCTGGCTAGTGGCAGGGGCCCACTGTTGTGAGACTGCCTCCCTCATAATGTTGGCCATGTCTGCCAGCATCCCAGCAATGGAGATCAGGGTGTTGTTGATGACCTGCAAGTCCTCCCTGATCCCCTGGTACTGTCCCTCCTGCAGCCGCCTGTTCTCCTGCACATAGTCCAGGATCTGGCCCATTGTGTCCTTGGAATGTGGATAGGCTCCCAGGATCTCTGCCAGAGCCTCCTGGAGAGTTGGTTCCCTGGGCGTGTCCTCCCCCGGCACACAGAAGTCCTCCCAGTGTCCCTGTTGGCCTGTGCATCTGTCCCCTGAACCGTGTGCCCACTCCCATTGACCCCCGGTCCCTGATTGTCTTGGTGGCGAGGTGTGCCCTGGGGTCCCTGTAGAGGTGGACATTGTGAGCGCGGTGGTCTCTACCGTCAATGGTTTACCACCGTTGAATGTCCAGCGTGGTCATTCGTGGGTCATGATGTGGTGGGTGTTGTTCTGTTGGCATAACGGTATGGGTTTTGATACCACCAGCTTATCACTGACCTTTGGTGTGGCGGATTTGTGTATGTGGCTGAATATTGGTGTGTGTGTGTCCTAATATGGTGAACGGATATCCACACGGTGGCGGTAAATTGGCGGCCGTCAGCTTGGTGGTAAGTGGGATTTTTACCGCCAATGTCAGAATGAGGCCCTATGTGGGGTTTTTTCTCACCGTTTGAGGTTTGCAGGGGACTCAGGGTAAAGAAACATTGGGAGAGTTATTTATACTCCATTTGTACTATACTAATAGTGAATAATGTAATAATCTTCAATATTAGTGGAATAGGAAAAACTTCAGGAAACAGAGAGTGGAGCCCCAACTGATGTCTGAGGTGCCCTTGGCACTGATTTTGCCACCTCGGAGGCAGGGGTGGGAAAGGCAGTGCCAGGGGTTGCAAGGGGCAAGTTGGGGGTTGCAGTTGTGACCTTCGGCACCACTAGATGAGGTCTATGCCCACATGAAGTGTTGATGTGGCGGGCTATGAGGTTACCTGCATTTCCAGCAAATGTGCCTGTGAATATAACAGAGGAAGTAGTACTCGATTACTGCAAAGGTTTGGCTGATGTAGTGCATTCTATGTCTCAACAGGTTGAAGATATAATTGAGAACACAAGCCAAGAAAAGGTGCCACAGTCTAAACCCTGTTTGTGTAGGAAGACTGGGAGGAAGCTCCTAAGAAGCCACCCCAGGATGTATTAATTTACATGCTGGCCTTCAGGAGCCAGAGAGCCAGCTCCCGGAAACTCACCCAGGAGAATCTGGAAGCTATCAAGGAAGACATGAAATGCTGGTATGACCAGAATACCACTCTGGTTGAGTTTTAGCCTGACCAGAAAGTGTGGTCGATGGCCCCGGTAGAGCCCTGTGCTCTCCAAGACATTTGGTCTGGGCCATTTGAGGTGAGGGAGCACAAGAGCAATGTCACCTACCTGGTGGACATGCAGACTTCTAGGACTTCTTTGAGGGTCCTGCATGTGAACCGTCTCAAGCCACACTTTGAGATGTCCGAGTTGACCATTCTATTGGTCATGGATGATGGGGTGGAAGAGGAAAGTGAACCTCTCCCTGACCTCCTGCTTTCAAAGAGCAGGATGGATCATTGGAGGGTGTGAACCCCTCCCATCGTCCCACCCTAGAACAGCAGAGGGACTGTTGCCAGTTGCCATGTTCTTGCTCACCTCTGGAGTCACCCATTGGTTGCACCCATGAAATTGACTTACTGTTTGACTGAGGAACAGCATCAAAGACCAAGTCTCTAAGATACTTGAGTTAGGGGTGATTGAACACTCCAACAGTCCTTGATCCAGCCCAATGGTTTTGGTCCCTAAGGCTGCTCCAGCCAGTGTCACACTTGAACTGAGATCCTGTGTTGACTACTGGAGGCTCAAGGTCATCACCAGGACCTACATGCACCCCATCCACCGGGCTGATGAGCTTGTCAACCATTTGGGAGCTGTCAAGTTCCTCTGAAAGTTTGAGCTAACGTTTGTGTCCTGGTAGATTGCCTTAACCGAGTAGGCAAAATAGAGGTTAGTGTTCTCAATGCCAGAGGGACATTATCAGTTCCGTGTTATGCCCTTTGGGTTGAAGAACACCCCTTTCACGTTCCAGAGGCTGGTTAACCAGGTCTTGGCTGGGTTGGAGAACTTCAGTGCCGCCTACTTAGATGACATTGCTGTCTTCAGCTCTAACTGGGAGGACCACTTGCACCACCTCCAGGAAGTGTTGAGGGCCCTGCAAAGTGTAGGCCTCGATATCAAGGCCAGTATTTGCCAGATAGGGCAAGGGTCTGTGGTGTACTTGGACACCAGGTAGGACGCGGCCAGGTGGCACCACTACAAGTCAATTGACACCATTCTGGTTTGGGCACCCCCCAAGACCCAGACAGAGGTGAGAGCCTTTTTATGTCTCTCCAGATACTACAGGGAATTCGTCAAGGGATATGGCACCATTATTGCCCCCTTCACAGAGCTGACTTCAAGGAAGCAGCTACATCAGGTGAGCTGGACAGAAGTGTGACAGACCGCTTTTGACACCCTGGAGGAGGCCATGTACACAGCATCCATTCTCAAGCCTCCTGACTTTTCCAAGGGATTTGTTGTCCAGACAGATGCTTTAGAGCATGGTGTGGGAGCCGTGCTTTCACACTAAACAAAACAGGCCTAGATCAACCTGTAGCCTTTATTTGCATGAGATTACTTTCCAGGGAACAGAGGCGGAGCCCAATAAAAAGGGAAACTTTTGCTGTGGTCTGGATGGTGAAGAAGCTAAGATGCTAGTTGTTTAGGACTTCCAGGTTCAAACAGATCACAGGCCACTCAGATGGTTAATGCAGATAAGGGGTGAGAATCCTAAACTGTTAAAGTGGTCCATCTCCCTATAAGGAATCAACTTTATGGTGGTATACCTCTGTGGAACAGAACATGCCAATGTTGATGGTTTTTCCAGGTTCTTCTGCCTTAGTGATGTGAACTCCCAAGAGGTTTGGTAGTTCTCCTCACTTTCAGCTAGGTGTGGGCATGTGTTAGACATGTCTGCTTTTGCTGTAGTTTCCCCTGTCATTTGGCATCTGAACTCCTGTTTTTGATCCTGTGCTGAATTTTGGTTTTGCTGGCTTTAAGACTCTGGGCACTTTACCACTGCTAACCAGTGCTAAAGTACAAGTGCCCTCTGTCTATATTGTATTGGTGATTGGTTTAACCATGATTGGCATGTTTTGATTTCCTAGTAAGTCCCTAGTATAGTGCACGATGTGTGCCCCGGGCACTGAACTGTCTCTGTGAGCAGTTTTAAACTGCCATTTTGACCTGGCAAGTGCACCCACTTGCCAGGCCCCAAACCTTCCCTTTTACTACATGTAAGTCACCCCTAAGGTAGGCTTAAGGCAGCCCCATGGGCAGGATGCAGTGTGTTTCAAAAGTAGGATATGAACTGGTAGGTTTCACATGTCATGATAGTGAAATACTGTTAAATTAAGTTTTCACTATTCCAAGGACTATCTCTCCCATAGAGTTGAAATTGCCTTGAAATATCTTTTAAGAGTAATTTCTCATTGGGAGCAGATAGAGATATGGATTTTGGGGTATCTGAAAAGTACATCTTTTGGTGAAGTTGGTTTTAAAATTGTAAGGGTGAAAATTTCATTTTTAGAATGTGTGCATTCACTTGCTTAACCATTCTGTGCCTCTGCTTGTCTGTGTGATACATGTCTGGGTGGGGATGACATTTGGGCTCTTTGTGAATTCACTCTAGATAGTCACACAAAGGGAGCTGAGGTGTGCCCTGCATATCCTGATGGGTCTTCTTGAGCTAGAGCGGAGGGAGTAGCTGACACTTGCACCTGAATAGGGATGTGTCTGACCATACACAACGCAGTCTCCAACCCCCTGGAGTGTGTCTGGGGCCAGGACAGGAAGGACAGGATCTTGTACACTACAAAGACTTCTCTTTGAAGTTTGCCTACTTCAAAGACAGACATGGGTATAAGTACTGGACCTCTGACACCATAAAGCTAGAAACTTTCTGGACTGAGGACATTCTGCCAGGAAGAAGAGCTGGATGCCTTAGGAAGGACCGCCACTCTACCTGTTGCTTTGTTTTGCTGGCCTGCTGCTTCTGGCCTGGGAGTGAAAGGACTGGACTTTGCTTTCTACATCTGGCTTTCCAAGGTTCTCCATGGGCTTCAATTGATCTTGCCTCCTGTTAAGAAGTCTCAGGGACATCAAAGACTTTATCTGCCAGCACCTGAGCTCCTCTACTGACAGCCTTTTTCTAACAAGTGGTGCCAAATCCAGCTATAGGACTAAGATTTTGATGCTGAAAGAAGAAAATCCAAGCATTGACTCATAGCGTCATTCCAAATCAACGCATTGCTGTAAGGATTAGAGACATTGCCACTGCCCGCACCGGAGTGTGGCCCCGGCTTGACGCATCTACCATGGTCTTCAACGCAGGCCCCTGCTTTGCGTTGCTACACGTCAGAAGTACCAATTCTGCATGAGTTTTCGAGCACTGCATCATCAAAGTCCGTGATGCACTGCCTTGACTCTGATATAGCACCTGCTTCATCAGTGTGAGATCAACGCATCACGGGGCTTGACTTTTGACGCATCATTGACGCATCATTCATGGGTGCTATTTTCTTCATTGACACTGCACTGCAGTAAGGAACGAATGCTTTGTGCCACAAATTATGCATCATCTCCCCTCTGGCAGTAAGGAACTGATGCATAATCTCCCCTGCCAAGCAGTAAGGAACCAACGCATCACCTCCCCTGAAACAGTAAGTAACCTGATGAGGCTTGCATCATCTTTGTTTTTGATGCATCTCAGGTACTTCTCCTCAGTTATGCTCTTCAGTGATTTCTAGGAACTCCAATTACATTTAGGCCCTCATCTCATCCTCGTCGGTCTCCTCCAGAGACCGCCGAGGTACTGCTGGACCGAAGACCGCCAGTGTTGGGGAGTAGGAGGGGGTCCTACTACCTTTGGGGGGTGGTAAGGGGGTCGTGTGTGTTGGCGGAGGACTCAGTGGATGGGTAGAGGGGAGGGGGAGACCCCGATGGTGCATACCACCATGGAATTCGTGGCGGTAGAAAACCCCATGAAATCAATGGCAGTATGTGGGGTCCTGATGCCGACGGCGGTCTAGTGACACCTGACGGGCAGGAGACTGTTGTCTCCAGCGTGGCAGTCGTTACCGCTGTGGCGGACGGTACAGGACATTGGCGGTTTGGTTATGCCAAACCGCCAATGTCATAATGGGGTGGTAATAACCGCCGGGCAGTTTGCGGTCTTACGGCCCTTTTTGCACCATTGGCCACGGTTGTAATGAGGGCCTTAATCTTTCAAAAGTGATCTTTGGTTGTGTATGTTGGATTTTTGTCATTTTGGTCTTGTTTTACTCAGCTAAATATTGGCTAGTTTTCTAAACTGGTATGGAGTACTTCTGTGGTGTTTTCACTGTGTTACTGTGTATACAAATACTTTACACATTTCCTCTGGGATAAGCCTGACTGCTCATGCCTAGCTACCAATGGGGTGAGCAGGGGTTATTCTAGCTGTGTGAATCCCTTACCCTGACTAGAATGAGGATCTCTGCGTGGACAGGATCCAAACCACTGCCAACTAGAGACCCTATTTCTGAAACCCCAATAGAAAAATGTAAATTGTAATACAATTTACTAACAGGCTAGGCCTAAAACTGCTATTACTTTCACATTTAAAAGCATGCTCTGAAATGTACATAACCTATGCTGCTTTAGTCATAAAGTCACTAGGCTGGCACATTTTTTGTATTTAAATGTTTCTTTCATAACCTCTATTTGACTTGCAAGATGCTACAAAAACCTGTCTTAAAATGATTACGTCAGTATTAACTATATCCTTTTCTACCTATAAAACTGCTTTGGTATGCGCTGATGTGTATTTAGAAAATAACAAATTGCTTACCTGAATGATTTTAACGCTGTATGGATAATGGGAATTGAGTTGGTGTTACACTTATGAATATAAACTTTGTTTGTGCAGAAGTGAAAGAATGCCTGGAAACCATAATCCATGTTGCCAATTCCTGCTGTTAGTCAATATCTCTATTTTATTAAACCAGCATATCTCAAGAGAAATGTATGCAATTGTTAATTTATGTAACAGTTATAAAAAGTGTCCTAGGGAAAAAGCAGAGGGGTGTCATGAGAGCAGAGTTGGAGCAGGCAGGTGATCATTCAAAGCAGAGAGAAGCAAATTTGCAGATGACCAGAGAGCATCACTTCACAGCTGAGCAATAGAGACCACATTAAAGAGTGACCGTGAAGTGCTGACCGCACTAGCTAGGAGAGCAGGTTTGCGTTGTAGTGGACACCGAGAGAGCCTCTAGGCTACCGGGTTGTTTGAGTACAAGAAATAGGTATTCATTCCGCTGCAGAACAGGTTCAGACATACTGACACTGAGAGAGTTCATAAACTGTTGTGGAATAGAGCAATAGCTGTAAGCACATTGGACTGCTAGACGTGAGAAACTGTGTTAGTAAATAATGCTGATTACTTTTTAACCATTGTCTGTGCAACATTCCTAGACTACAAAATAGAACTATAATTATTATGGACAAGCAGTCTGTAGGACTGGGACTAACAGAGCAGGACAAGGAAAAATGTCTGGTATGGAGACCAGTCTCAATTAACATCTATGTCTGGAGAAAAAAATGGCCCTCGCCCACAATTTGTGGCATGCTTTATCATGGGGCCCTGCTAACACACTCCGAGAAATATATCCCCTTCGGAGTGGAGCAGTAAGGGTGGGGGGACATAAAAGCACATCAAACAAGACCAACAATAATTGCACAGGGACCAGTGACGGACAACAGAGAAAACATAAAACTGACTCAGGCTGAACACTCGCCCTATTTTATTCTGGTGTATCCTGGACAGGATTAAAATATGTTATCGGTGGTGTTTTCAGGAATTAATTACCTGTACACCCCAGTATCTGTAGAGGGTCAACATGTTTCGGCCTTTTCAAAATGGCAACTTGGGTCATGTGGCCTTCGTCAGGACCTTCGTCCTGTCCCCGTATTTGTAAGTGTCCCTACCTGTCATTCAATCAGGAGGTTCACTTAATTGTGCCTTTGAGCAAATTCTCATTTGTCAACACACTCAGTTATCTGTAGAAAGAATTAATAGGCAAATTGCCCTAGAGTCAATAAGATATGGTATCTAATAATAATTAATTATCCCCACACCATCACCTTTATGAGTCTAGTGTAGTCTAGTGATGGCAACAGGAAATGGCCTAAAGCACAACAAAGATGCATCACATTTTTCCACTGAAAACAAACTATTTTTTCCCAAATGTGCCTAGCTATGGATTTTGGGCACTAGCTCCGCTGGCAGCTAGAGGAACCTTTCAACCCTGTACATTTTAGAAAATAGCTTAGGGGTATCTAGGGTGGGCTGACTTGATTGGGTCTCGTCACACTTTTTATCTAGAATCCTTAGCAAACCTCAAACTTTGACTAAAAACACACATTTTCCTCACATTTCTGTAATGGAACATTCTGGAATCTGTGGAGAACCACAAACTTCTGTCCACACGTGTAAGAGGCTGGCCTGGCTTGTAGTGGGTACCAGAGGTACTTACACCTTGTGCCAGGTCCAGTTATCCCTTATTAGAGTGAAGAGGTGTTTCTAGCAGCTTAGGCTGATAGAAGGTAGCTATGGCAAAGCAGCGTAGGCTGAACTAGGAGACATGTAAAGCTCCTACAATACCACTGGTGTCATATGCACAATATCATAAGAAAACACAATACACAGAAGTACTAAAAATAAAGGTACTTTATTTTTATGACAATATGCCAGAAGTATCTCAGTGAGTACCCTCGGTATGAGGATAAGTTATATACACAAGATATATGTACACAAACCAAAATTATGCAGGTAATAGCAAGAAAAGTAATGCAAGCAGTGTAAAATTACAGTAGATTGCAATAGGAGCACATAGGTTTAGGGGCAACACAAACCATATACTCCAAAAGTGGAATGCGAACCACGAATGGACCCCAAACCTATGTGAGCAGGTCGCTGGGACTGTAAGAAAACAGTGAGGGGTAGAAAAATAGCCCACCCCAAGACCCTGAAAGGTAGGTGTAAAGTGCACCTACTACCCCCAGAGAGCACAGAAGTCGTCATAGGGGGATTCTGCAGGAAGAACAAACACAAGCAATGCAACAACAGTGGATTTCTGGACCTGAGTACCTGTAAGACAAGGGGACCAAGTCCAATAGTTGCAATAGTGTAGAGAGTGGGCAGGAGCCCAGGAAATGCCAGCTGAGGGCGCAAGGAAGCTGCCACCTGTTGGACGAAGCTTGGAGTTCTGCAAGAAAGAAGAGAGCTAGGAACTTCTCCTTTGGAGGATGGATGTCCCATGTTGCGATGAAGCTTGGAGAGGTGTTCCCACGCAGAAGACCACAAACAAGCCTTGCTAGCTGCAAGGGTTGCGGTAGAGATTTTTGGGTGCTGCTGTGGCCCAGGAGGGACCAGGATGTCGCCACTTGGAGGAGGAGACAGAGGGGGTGGCCAGCAACTCAGGGAGCCTTCAAAGAAGCAGGCAGCTCCCGCAGAAGTACCTGAACAGGCACTTGGAGGAAAAGTGAACCGGACTCCACCTGAAGTCACAAAAGGGAGTCCCACGACGCCAGAGGACAACTCAGAAGGTTGTGCACTGCAGGAAGGAGTGTTGGGAACCCAGGCTTGGCTGTCCACAAAGGAAATCCTGGAAGAGTGCACAGGAGCCAGAGCAGCTGCAAATAACGCAGTACCTAGCATTGCAGTCTAGCGTGGGGAAGCAAGGACTTACCTCCACCAAACTTGGACTGAAGAGTCACTGGACTGTGGGAGTCAATTAAACAGAGTTGCTGAGTTCCAGGGACCACGCTCGTCGTGCTGAGAGGGGACCCAGAGGACCAGTGATGCAGTCTTTTGGTGCCTGTGGTTGCAGGGGGAAGATTCCGTCAACCCACAGGAGATTTCTTCAGAGCTCCTGGTGCCGGGAGGAGGCAGGCTACCCCCAGAGCATGCACCACCTGGAAAAAGTCGAGAAAGCCGGCAGGATGAAGCGATACAAGGTTGCTAGTAGTCGTCTTGCTACTTTGTTGCGGTTTTGCAGGCGTCCTGAGCAGTCAGCAGTCGATCCTTTGGTCGAAGGTGAAGAGGGAGATGCAGAGGAACTCTGGTGAGCTCTTTCATTCGTTATCTGAAGAATTCTCCAAAGCAGAGACCCTAAATAGCCAGAAAAGGAGGTTTGGCTACCAAGGAAGGAGGATTGGCTACCAAGAGAGGTAAGAGCCTATCAGAAGGAGCCTCTGATGTCACCTGCTGGCACTGGCCACTCAGAGCAGTCCAGTGTGCCACAAACACCTCTGTTTCCAAGATGGCAGAAGTCTGGGACACAATGGAGGAGCTCTGGTCACCTCCCCTGGGAGGTGCAGGTCAGGGGAGTGGTCACTCCCCTTTCCTTTGTCCAGTTTCGCGCCAGAGCAGGGCTGGGGGATCCCTAAACCGGTGTAGACTGGCTTATGCAGAGATGGGCACCATCTGTGCCCATCAAAGCATTTCCAGAGGCCGGGGGAGGCTACTCCTCCCCAGCCCTGACCCCTATTTCCAAAGGGAGAGGGTGTTACACCCTCTCTCAGAGGAAATCCTTTGTTCTTCCTTCCTGGGCCAGGGCTGCCTGGACCCCAGGAGGGCAGAAACCTGTCTGAGGGGTTGGCAGCAGCAGCAGCTGCAGTGGAGACCAGGAAAGGCAGTTTGGCAGTACCCGGGTACTATGCTAGAGACCCGGGTGATCAGACCAGGAAAGGCAGTTTGGCAGTACCCGGGTACTATGCTAGAGACCCGGGGGATCATGGAATTGTCCCAATGCCAGAATGGCATTGGGGTGACAATTCCATGATCTTAGACATGTTACATGGCCATGTTCGGAGTTACCATTGTGTCGCTATACATAGGTAGTGACCTATGTATAGTGCACGTGTGTAATGGTGTCCCCGCACTCACAAAGTCTGGGGAATTTGCCCTGAACAATGTGGGAGCACCTTGGCTAGTGCCAGGGTGCCCACACACTAAGTAACTTTGCACCCAACCTTCACCAGGTGAAGGTTAGACCTATAGGTGACTTATAAGTTACTTAAGTGCAGTGGTAAATGGCTGTGAAATAACGTGGACGTTATTTCACTCAGGCTGCACTGGCAGGCCTGTGTAAGAATTGTCAGAGCTCCCTATGGGTGGCAAAAGAAATGCTGCAGCCCATAGGGATCTCCTGGAACCCCAATACCCTGGGTACCTCAGTACCATATACTAGGGAATTATATGGGTGTACCAGTATGCCAATGTGAATTGGTAAATTTAGTCACTAGCCTGTTAGTGACAAATTTGGAAAGCAGAGAGAGCATAACCACTGAGGTTCTGGTTAGCAGAGCCTCAGTGAGACAGTTAGGCATCACACAGGGAACACATACAGGGCACATACTTATGAGCACTGGGGCCCTACCTGGCAGGGTCCCAGTGACACATAGACTACAAAAAACATATATACAGTGAAATATGGGGGTAACATGCCAGGCAAGATGGTACTTTCCTACAACACGTCACTGTCCACTGCTAAAACTTGGTTGACTCCGAAACCACTAGGTCACTATGAATGTGGGAGCTGTATTTGTTGCCGACATGTGAATGATAAAGTTGTTGAGTTTTATAATCCTGATAGATCTACATGCTTTCGGATAAGGAGTTTCATGCGTTGTACTACGGCATTTTGCATATATATGATTTTATTTGTTTGTAAATTCCAATATGTAGGCTCAATGAAATGAGCTTTGAAAACGAGATGGAGAGAACAGTTGGGAGCTATCAGGCAAGTTGAGTCCAAGTCACCCCTGGCTGTCCATTTTGCGAACAACCATCCGCCAGATCAGCTTTGTAACATCTTACTTATGGGCACAGATCATTTACCAATACACTGCAAAGGAGGGGATGGAGAAATGAAGCTACGCCAGTAGGAGAGTTGTTGGATCAGTTGTTTGTAAACAGTGCAACATGGTTTAAATGTGGACTCTGAAATGTACACCACTTTGTAATGTTAGGAATGCAACTCCTCTTACATTCAAGTTTCTGCTTGTCATGTCACTTTGATGTCATTTACTGTAGGGTCTCAATGTGGACCATGTTATTTACATGGGAAGTGCTATTTCAAGTGTTTTGCTTCCTAAACAATTCAATTAGTTCTCTACAATATGCTATTTGTGGATATTGTTTGATTTGGCTGGCTCTTTACATGACAATTATTGTTTTGTGTCTTTAGTGATACTACCTCCTATTTGTTCCCTTACAACTGGCCTATGACACCTTTTGCTGTCATCTTGTATTTTACAACTTTGGGTTTTCAATGATTATTAAAATTCTAAAAAATTTCCGCAAGCATAATCAAATGGAACCAGGTTGATAGATTCCCATGTACATGATTGTACAGAATGAGACGCATAATGGAGGTTTTCTGCGCCAGAAACACTGCCGGGGTCCGATTTGATTAGATGTGACGAGTTATTTATAGGCGTTCTATTCAGTTCCTGACAGAAGTTTGAGTTTATTTTACATTGAGCCGTTTTGTCAGAGACGTTTCGGCATAACGGTGCTACTCACAGTTTCATGTGAGAGGATCTTTTTAGTTTGGGTTTTCGAGTCCAGTCTTTTGGAAGATGGAAGGGACGAGGATTTTTTTTAATGGGGTATATCTAGTCACTTGAAGTATTTGGTGATTAAGTGGTCATGGAATACAACCTTGGATATCCAGTTTAGCTGGTTTCAGTTTAAAAGGATTCCATAGTGTTGACACATCCTTAATGAGAATAGATGCAGTCAACTTCGTATTATTTATTTCAGTGCTTAATTTGTAAATAAATAAGTGCCAGTGCCCAAAGCTGTCCTCTGAAACTCACGGCTGCTGCAATTAAATGTGCGAGGAGGGAATACTGAGGCAGGTAATCCCAAAGGCATCTCAGGCCTCTTTAATCCATTTACAGCTACTCCCTGCCCTTCAGCTCACTCTTGCAGATTTCTACTCTCTCCATTTTTGACTCTTTTTTGCTTTTCTCTTCCTCAGTCTTTTCCGTTTGTGTCTTTTGCTCGAAGTAAATGCTTGAGGCAGAAAAGTAAGTGCCAGCCCTCAAAAATAAGTACGGGTGCCCGCACCGTAAACCACTGTCTCAAATTAAGCACTAATTTATTTCCTTATTACCATAAATGGGGTTTAGGCTAATGACAAAAGACATTGAAGTAGGAACAGAGCCGGATGAGTGTTCAAGGCTTTGCTCCTGGATTAGCTGCATTTCACTTTGCCTATTGTACCCTACTGATGAAATATAATAATAATTTAAATAAAAACAACTTTTTGAAGGTTGAAGGTGTCTAACAAACTTTATATTGCTTTAAGTACCTGTATTTGGTGTTTGCGTTAGATGAAATTGGAGTGTCTCTGTGTCAGAGTGTGCACATAGGGCCACATGTAGGAAAGTCCGAGGTTGCGACTCGGAAATTGCGAGTCTGTCCGACTCGCAATTTCCGAGTCGCAATCCCGGATGGAGAACGGTGTCTCAGACACCGTCTGCGACTCGCTATGGGGTCGCAAAGACCCACCTCATCAATATTCATGAGGTGGGTCGCATTTTGCGACCCCATAGCGAGTCCCTGCACTCACAGGGATGGTGGCCTGCTGAAGTCATCAGACCTCCATGTCTGTGACTGCTTTTGAAATAAAGCAGTTTTTTTTTTTTTTTTCATTTTGCAGCCCGTTTTCCTTAAAGGAAAACGAGTTGCAAAATGAAAAAAATACCGAAACCATTTGGTTTCGTTTTTTCAGGGTAGGCAGTGGTCCATAGGACCACTGCCTGCCATAAAAAAATATTTTTGTCGACATTCACAAAGGGGAAGGGGTCACATGGGGACCCCTTCCCATTTGCGAATGAGTTACCACCAGTGTGACACTGGTGGTAACTGCGAGTTGCTTTGCGACCGCATTCGCGGTCATAAAGCAATTCTGAATTGCGATGCGAGTCGCAAATAGGAAGGGAACACCCCTTCCTATTTGCGAGTCGCATTCCCAAATTGCGAGTCGGTACTGACTCGCAATTTGGGAATGAGCATCGCGTTAGGCTGTTTGCATGGCGCAAACTGCGATTTTCGCAGTTTGCACCATGCAAACGGCTACCTACATCTGGCCCATAGTTCGGTCTTTTTTCTTTTGTTTTTATGGGTGAGCACAAAGTGCTCCTCCATTCTGTAATCTCTCTTTGGGCTTGAAACCATGCCCATGCCACTTCCGTCATGTACATTGGTTGTGGGCTTGCATTTTAAAATCCGCTTGCTTTCATTTGTGAAAGGCATGCATACTTCATGCCTTTTCCGGTGTTTAGCCCACCTACACCGCACAGGTAAAGTACCAAAAACAAACGATTGCGCTGCATTTTACATAGCGCGATCGCGCTGCGTTTTTTTCTTTGTTCCTTTACAACGCTAATAGCTCTAACTCGAACAAATGCGAGACCCGTTCCATTGAAAATGCTTGTTTCTCTTGTTGCGTTAAATAAGATAGGAATTGGTTGTTTTGAACTCCCTGTGGGAGAATCACGAGTGGATCTGGCAGGTGATGGAAATTACGAAGGCGTACGTTATTGCTGACACTATTTAAACGTGACTAGGACTGTATTCCAGCCTTTGCTTGGAATAAGGACGTTCATGCGGGAACGCAATGCCGCTCTTGTATGTACGCACGTTGGGGATGTTAGATACTTTTTCTACGCCTCAGGCCTGTATAATGGTGCTAGGATGACTATTTGCAGGTTATTATTTCTTTTCATCCTTGTTTTTCATTACGGCCTGTAGTATCACGCCTCAGAAGAGATTGCAGGTGCATACGGTGAGTAATGGTTGGCTACTTAACCATGCTGCGTGTGTCTTCTTTTCAGTGCGGGAACGCCTTTATAATATGTCACATTTTTATTATGCATGATGAGTGCATCTGTGGCGGAGATTTGCATTTTGCTTTGACTGATTCTTTAGTGAAGATAAGGAGATCATACAGTTCGCAGTATGGGAGGTTTTCTCGTCCATGGGACGACATTCATAACAACTGTTACCATTCTCTGATGTTGTTGATTTGCACTATTCTTTGCATTATTATGGGCTTAATTCACACAGTTCTTTTTCGGTAGACGTTAAGTGCTGATGTTACTTATGATGTGATTTCTCAGCATGTGTATACTACCAGATGGTTATCACTGTCAATATTCCTTTCTAGCATTGGTTCTTTTGTCTTGGGATTTTCCGTTTTTTTGATGCCTTGACAGGCTGTTCTACCGTGAATATTTGGTGTTGGGCCATGCAAAATGTTCTACCTGAAAGGGGTGTAATTTGGAGGCAGTATATTCCTTGTTGGTTTGGACATCGGTTCTCTGAAGAGCACATTATGGACACTTTCGTTTTTTGCTTGCCTTATACTTGCTGAATTTCTTAAGTCTTAGTTTGTGTTTATTACAAGTTTCGGTGACATGATCACCGCAGGGTTTCTTCTTCTTTTCTTTCTTCATAAGGGAATGTTCTCTGTTTGAGTTTTTAAATTTATAATGGCCTCCAGTGCATATGTTCCTCCTGTCCTAGAAGCGCCATTTCATGAGAGGTACCACCACTCGGTATGCAGGCTCCCTTGTGTTTTGTGATGATGGATGTATTTGGGATAAGAGTTTCGGTTGAGGAATATGCCTATCATTGCTTATATGGCTGTGCATGCTGTTAGGCTTTGGAGATAGTAAGTCATTTGAAAAACAATAATGGATATATTCCATGCTTTTTCTTGTGCAATTATTTAATTCCTTCATTTTTTTCTTCTCTCTGCTCCTGTGCTCTGTGTCTGTGCGTTGTTACTCTGTTTCACTGGTTCGTGTTATATTGTTACTTGGTTTCTTTGGGTTGTATTGTTTAAGTCCAAGAACTTAGTCTTTTCTGTTTTGTTTTTTTCATCCTTATTTCTATGGCCCTGAAGAACCAGGAATTCAGTGAAACACGCGTTGGCTACTTCAGTCCTTTGTTTTCTGACTATTTCTGTGGCCCTGAAGAACCAGGAATTCAGTGAAACACCTGTTGGCTACTTCAGTGCTATGTTTTCTGACTATTTCTGTTACTCGAGAGTTATAATTGTTGGAAGCTACTTCGGTGCTATGTTTTCTGACCAATCCTGTTACTCAAGAGTTATTATTGTTGGATTCTATTGATCAATCTGTAATTGGATTGTTACAATTGTCCTGGAGTGATATAATGCAACAAGCTGATTATTTAAATGTACATATTTGTATGATATGTTAGTAAAAAGTCTATGGACTATTGTTATTTATTAAAAAATAATTTGTGATCCTTATGCGTGATGAATTGTCAAGATACAGCTTGTATGTATCAACAACACAATACAGAAATATTAGATAAACAATCTTTCTTTGTCATTTATATATGTTTAACTATGTTTATGTAAAAACTCCCCATGATCTCCATTATGTTCTAAAACATTTTTTGTCAACTGGATAACTGACATTTGTGGGTGCGAAAGCAGGGCCATTTTTCAGTTTATCCACTCTTTTGTTGTATACTAGCTTTGCCTGCACCTAAAGAAACCTAGCAAACCTGTATATTTTTTAAATCTAGAAACCTAAAGGAATCCAGGATGGGTTGACATGCATGGCTTTTACCAGGCTGGGTCACCCTGAAGCCCTTGCAAACCTTAAGCTTTGCCTATATAACACATTTTCCCCACATTTCTGCGGTGAAAATCTCTGGGATCTGTGGTAAACCACAAACTTTCATTCACCTAGCATTTCACAGAGTTTCACAATAAAAATATTACCTCACTTGTGTGGTTAAGTCTAGTGACCACTACAGGAAATGTCCTAAAACACAACACAGACACAACACATTTTTCCACTGAAAACTGGCCCTTTTTTCCCCACTGTTCCTAGCTATGGATTTTGGGCACTAGCTCAGCTGGCACCTAGAGGAACCTATCAAACCTGCACATTTTTTAAAAGTGACCTGGGTATCCAGGGTGGGATGATATGTGGTTCTCACCACACTTTTTTCCAAAATCCCTTGCAAACCTCAAACTTTGACTAAAAACACATTTTCCTCAAATTTCTGTGATGGGACATTCTGCAATCTGTGGAGAGACACAAATGTCTGTCCACACAAATTCTCACAATTAAAATGATAACTCAGTTGTGTGGGTAGGTGTAGTGCCCAGGACAGGAAACAGGCTAAAATGCAATATGGATACATCACATTTTATCACCGAAAATTGACCCTTTTTTTTCCAAATTGGGTAGCTGTAGATTTTGGACCCTAGCTCAGCCAGCACCTAGGGAAACCTAGCTAACCTGTACATTTCTGAAAATGAGAAAACTGGGGTTATTCGGGGTGGACTGACTTGCATGGCTCTCATTAGGCTGTTTGACCCAGAATCCCTTACGAACCTCAAGCCTTGACTAAAAAACATTTCCCTCACATTTCTGCGATGGAATGTTCTGGAAATCTGTAGAGAACCACAAACTTCTATCCACCAGGCATTCCCCCAAGTCTGCTGATAAAAATTGATATCTCACTTGTGAGTGTAGACCTAGTGGTCATGTCAGGAATCGGAACCAAAGATATCTATATAAGGTGGTGCGAGGTTGGGTGCATATAAGGGGTAGGCTGCAGGGCAGGGCATGCAAACCCACCCATGCATGGCATGGTGCAGGATGTGGTGCTAATAGGGGCTTGGCTGCAGGGCCTGGTTGAAGGCTGTGCATAACAGTGGTTGGATTAATGTAAAGTGATTAAAATAACTTAGCGCTAAAAAGAAATAGAAAGTACCATTAAAAAAACAAAGGTTACGGGGACATTATAGTTAGGAAATAGAAATAGAAATAATATAGAAATTCACTTAAAAAACAAAAGATACAGGGACTTTATACTGTAACTGTAACTCGTGCTCACGCCATGAACAGTTCTTTTAATTAAAAATTTTACAGCAAATGTTGCAGCGATATTATCAAGTACGTTATGAGTGGTGTAATATCTGGAGCAATTAGCAGTGCGTGGTGATGGCACGACTTATAGTTATTTGAAATAACTTTAACTATAACAGATGGTGCAACTTGTGCAGAACCGGTGCAAATGCAAGTGGGCAAGATGGAATTTGGAGTGCACCATGCTGCTCACGACATGGTACGAGCTTGGGACTGAGAGTTGCTGTGGTTCGAGGTGGCTTTCAGAAAGTCAGATGCCTTCATTGGTGACAGTCACATGTTAGGTGTCTCAAACCTACCAGCCCAATTGGTTCTCCTTCTCAGAAGGTGCCTCCCTTGAAAAGGCTGCTTAGCACAGACAAGGGAAGGCTCTGTGCCACCTGGGAGGAGTGTCGGGGGAGGGGGAAAGCAAGTGAAACAGATATTTTAACTCTGGGCCAGACATAGAGATTTGTCTAACAGCTACAAATCACAATTTAGAATCCTGGCATCCTGGAATCTCATTCATCTGAGTAGCCTGAAGACAACCCCACACTGGCCTGGGGGACAACAGCAGCCATGCTGAGTCAGCTTTGTCTCTCAAATAAGGCCACAAATCACAGAATTAGTAAACATGTTTGCTTCTTTCCTGGGTACACATGGTCACCAGACTAGCACAGCTCTTAGAGTGCTGCTCAGCCATTCCTGTCACTGCTGTGTTGTTTGCTGTTTTAATGTTCAGTTTCTGGTGGGACAGAAGTACCTCTAGGTGGCTTAGTGAAGAGGTGTCGCAAGGCGCTATGGATCCGGTACATCAAAAGCATTACAATAAAACATAACATTAGAAAAACATAAGCTAGTGCAATACCTCAGTGGGTTAATGAGCCTGTTGCAAGCATATCAGCGCCCTTGCTTTTTTGTTTGAAAGTTCATGATAACATTTTCGAATAGTCGTGATTCTCACCGTGATTTAAAAAACAGAAATGCATTTTAGCCCTGGCTGGGGAGGGGAGGTCCCTGGGGTTCCTCTGGACTAAGGCTACGGTGGTAGGGTAAGAGTTCCCTGCCCCCTTTACTTTTTTCTATATGTTTAGTTTTGAGACTTGGCTGAAGTAGGGTCCCAAAATGGCTGCCAACACTTCCTAAATTCAGTGTTGACAGCCAATCAGATCTCTTCATGAGATACAGTATTCGCGAAGTTGTAGCGGCCGTACATATACAAATTTGGATTTTCTTTAATTTCTCCTAAACTGCTGAATGGATTTACACCAAATAAAAAAAAGACTCATCTGCGGACCAAAAGCTATCTTTCTGCCAAATTTGGTGTAATTCCGTCCAGCAGTTCGGGCCGCAGATGTGTCTAAAGAGACTCTTGGGAATTAACATGGGAAATTTACTTTTTTTTACCCTCATTTTTCTCGGCCCCCTCTTGACTGATCACCCTGAAACTTTCCATGCACAACAAGATTTAAGAGGGGACTTTTCTGGGAAAAGTTTTGAAGATTTGTGAAGTGGTGCCAAGAATATAGACAAGTCAAACACCTTTTCTTTAGAAACTAGATCCTAACTAACTACTTACTGGCAACCCCAAGTAGGCTATCTATATATAATTTCACGTTTTTAATGTTAACATTTTTTACCTTTTCTTGGGGGGCGAGCCCAGCAGGGGATAAAATATTTTGCTGACAAAATAATCAAGGCCCAACAGGGAGTCAGCTTGTTTGTCAGGAGGGGTGACCTATTGACAATTTCATTTCTCTTTATTTTTTTAAAACATTTTTAATCTCCCTTTGGGGCGTGATTGCACCACAAGGGATAAAACACAAAGACCCATATTTATGGATTTTGCCGCAAAATCCATAGCACCTGCTAGTGTTATTCCATAGCACCAGCCAGGAGCCATATTTATGGAATGTCGCACGGTGTCACAAAGGACAGGCGCTAGCCGGGGGTATGAGGCGAGGGGAAAAGGCGTTAGTAGGTCAGAAATTACCCTAGGCTGGTTAGCGGCAATAATTATGCCACAAACCAGCCTAGTGCCATTTTCTGACTCACTACCACCCAAACATGACTCCTGTCTAAGTAAAGACAGGAGTCATGACCCCCACCCCAACGGCCAGCCCAAGGGACCAGTGTCCCCTGGGCAAGGCCATAACACCCAGTGCCAGGCAGGGAGCCCCAGGTAAGGGGCCCCCAATGGCACCGAAAAAAAAAAAATTCTTACCCAGGATGGGGTCCCCATCCTATGGCGTCCGTCTGGTGTGGGTGTGGGTGTTTCTGGGGTCTGGGGTGTGCATCTGTGAGCCCATTCCCTCATGTTTAGCCATGGAAATTAGTCCACAGGTCCCCTAATGCCTGGTCAGAACCAGGCATTAAATATTGGCGCTAAGCAGGCTTAGTGCCATTATTTGGGTCCCCTTACTCCTACTCCTCATTTTTGTGACAGAGTTTAAATAAGCTATTAGGGGTTTAGCGTCATATTGTGGATGGGAATGCCTACCTTGTATCTGATTAGCGCAAGGTAGTTTGTCGCATCCACAATATGATGCTATGCCTATATTTTGACGCTATACGGGTTTAGCATCAAAATATAAATATGGAGGTAAGTTTGAGCTTTTTAAGCGTCAAAATAAATTACGCTAAAAAGGCACAAACAAAGTATAAATATGCCCCATATTCGCTTTAAAAAATTATGCCCTCCTTGGGGGTTGGCCTGTACACCCCAGGGGCGGATCCCCCAAACACTGGTCCCTGCTTGCCTATTGGGATTTCCTGAATGTGGATAATGTGCGATCACCATTTATGATCTAAAATCAGGAAACAAGTTCAGAGGCCTCATTGGAACATGGGAATCTACCCTTTCCAATGAGGTGTCCATGAAACATGTGGAGGCCTTTTTCAGGCCTTTTCCCCCACCAGAGCAGGAGAGAACACCTATCTCTGTCTCGCTGCTCTGATGGGGAAACTGATGTCAGCACCCTAGATGGACAAAATCGGTGTCAGGGGTAGAGGTGGAAGCAATTCCGACCTTCCCACCCTTTAGTGTAAAAAAGTATTCCCCCAGTACTTGCACTGGAGGATAATTTTCATACCTCCCTGGTATCGGACAATGGACTACATATTCAGTAGGAATGGTGTTTGGGTGTCGGCCAATGGTGGATACCTGCAAGCAACAGGTGAATGACCATTAATAGCCCCATGCAGCCCTGATCTGTGCTAATTAAAATTAAAATAAGTTCAGCGACCACTTGTCAAGACTGGGCAGGATTGTTTTTTACACCCTGGTTATGTGACAAGGTGGGTTTGTTTCTAACCCACCCTGGTCACTGCCGGTAGAAGTGAATGCAAAGGTGCATTTCTATTTTGATTGCTCACGCAAGCTGGGGACTGAACTGCTTACCTTGGTGTAGATAAAGTCTGCAGACAAAAGCAAAATAGAGTACTGGCTTTTCGGCAACACTGTTTTTGTTTCTTCTAGTGTTCATAAAAATCAGGTTTTGTATTATGTTTTATTTTTACACATCTGATGCTTCACCCTCATCAATGTGCTTTCATTTACACTGGGGTAATGTTTTTCATGTTCAATCAACTCTTTAGTTTTACTTTGTTTGCTTTGAGTGTACATCTTATTTTTTGTGATCAAATGCGAGGGAATCGAAATAAGTTCTCTATGAAAACGTTTCAGAGGTATTTTTGCAAATCACATTGTGATGTTTACAAACATTGGCAAAGTTAAACCAATCAGGGTGCTTTTCTGTTTTCGTGTTTGATCTGACGTTTATAAATATATGCAGAGCTACTGCATTCTCAAAAGTCATTTTTATTTTGCATAGTTAAATGAAAGTACCTCAGTCAAACCAAATCCATCAAATGGAGGGAACGTTGTATACTTGGCCTATTTGTAGAACTTTCATTCCGTAATGTTTTAGTTTTTCATAGCTAAATCTGACTAATGCAAATAAAAAAACACTTCGTTGCGAACCCCTCTTTGCAACTTTCCCTCTGATGAAGCTGAAATGAAGGTTTTACATTTATTAGTGCATAAACGTAGTGCTGCAATAATCAAGTGTGACTTTAATCGAACTAAATAAGATTGTACGGGGACAAATGTGCCCTCAGAGTAGTTTGCCAACATTTATAAGCGTGCTTCATATAACGTGATGTATTAGAATTGTACTAGTTTGACAGAATCGTAAACGTGTGCCATGATTTGCTTATTAGAAATGCTTTAGCTTAGCATAACTTTAGTGAAGGCTTTGGCCTAGTTGCCTTGTCTCACGGTTTAGATGCTCGTATTTTTCCAATGTGCTAATGAAACGTGTATTCTTGCTTGAAGCTGTACTTTTCCAGTGAGACCGTTCACATGCTTATCTTTAAGGTTTCGTGCCAGCCTGGCATCTTCTTTTTCACTCCAAGGTCAATCTGCAGGTGCAGACAATGGACGCTCTGAAAGTGAGTTAATTGGTAAAATATGTTGCAACTTACGTTCCCGACTCCAAGGATAATGTATGCTTAGGTAAAAGCTTGAGAACTGTTGTTTTTGATTGGACAATTTGAAGCTAACCTATGAACCCTCCAATGGAAGACCCTACTGGATTTGAACTGTTGTCTATTTAAACCAGGTGCACAAGGAGAAAGCAGCCATTGCAGCCATTGCCCGCCATTATATCCCATTACGAACTTTACCAGCCATTTTGAGAGACATTACTAGAGACATCGCCCATACCCGCCATTTTGCAGGACATTGGCCATTATGGCCCATCTTGCTGACTTCGTCATTTTGCCGTCTTCTAGAGACTTTTAAGTAATTCTCGCCCTAGAGACTTTAACTTTGATTTGTCCCTTTGCATGAAGTATTAGTTTTATCTTGCCGCTGTGAGGCAATTGCCCCGTCCATCCTGCCCCTTTGCCCCCATCCCATGCTGATCGAATCCGGTACCTGTGAGACGAAGACTTCCTTGAATGCTGATTGAATTTGGTAAATATGAAAGGAAAATTGTACAATTGCATTGTGTTTTCTTTTTAGGTAACCAACTGCTGATTTTTGGTAAGCGCCTTAGTTAGGAGTTTTCTAAATTAATGTTGCTAAATTGTTTTTGCATGAAGACCCACATGCTGATGCTAATTTGAGGTTAGATGAGGATTCATTTGATGCACGATGCAATTTGAGACCTTGTTATGCTGACTAAATGTATGCAATTAGCCCATTACAGATTGTAGTTTTAGTGGTTTGCGTTGCCATCATAGAAGGCATTGTTATTCAAATGCTGCATAGATTGCATCTGTTTCGTCGTTATGGACAGCTATTAATGTTCATTTACATATATCATTTGGTGTTAAGACACATCTACATTGTGCTAGCTTTGTTAATATAGGGAAATAAATTCATTAACTTTGCATAAACTGGTGTGGTTATTCATGACCGAAAGGTCATGGTTTCGCCGAAATGTTTTCTGGATTAATTGTGAAGTGTTATGTTGATCAGGGTATTGCTTATGTTCGTTATTGATTATCGATTATTGATTTTGATTGATTGCTCCTGGGTAAAGGGAGTCCCACTTGGTCAAAAGATTCATCGACCCAAGAGCGTCCAAACACAGGTAAATTATTAGGTACGGAACGCTCTATCAGCAGATGGTAGCAGAGGATGGTTTCGCCCTTTGGGACCCCGTACTCTTAAAGTACATGGTGTTGAATTAACGGTTACGCCCTTTGAGACCCCACTCGAGAAGTTGAATTAGATTTTTCTTGGGTAAAACAGATTGAGAGAATGATGATGGGCTAAGTCCCCCGCGACTTTCCCGGGATCTCGGAGCTTGCGAATGGAGAGAATGGAGGTGTGGAATCGGCGTTGGTGGTACTAGTGACGGTATGAGTGAAGTTAGGATTTTGCGCTTGCACAGCTTATTGCCGCAGATTGTGTGAAAAGGTTGCGAGGATTTTAGAGAATAGCGGAGGTGCGACTCCGAGTGTAGAAGTAGGGAAGTCGTCGAACTTCATAGAAATAGCGGAGATGCGACTCCGAGTGTGAGAGTAGGGAAGTCGTCGAACTTCACGTGTATGTGGTGCTTTGTGCAGAAAAAGGTCCACGCAGTTGTTGTTGTTGAGACGGGCCCTGCGAGGTCAAGAGACTCCGGAGTATGTTGAAAAGTGTATGAGACACTTGTTTTATGTTGTGGTCTGGTCGGTTTAATAGGTTGACCGGGCGTGGTCAACGAGTCGGTACGTGTGTTAAGGGAGTGAAAGAAACTTCGACTTCGGGCTTTGACAAATTCTAAGTGCACTAGAATAGATCATTGACAAGTTGAGAGCAGAGTCTGCGGGTCAGATTTGCTTGCGAAAGTGGGGACCGAGAAAAATGGAATAACTGCGGAGGCTATTGAAAAATCCCTAAGGTCCTGAAGCGATTGTGTTACCCTTCCTGTAGTAAACCGACAGATCTGTTTTATATTTTTGGTTGCTCGCAATATATGCTAGAAGTTGTTACGAGAGGAGCTGAGTGAAGGAGAACAAGCCGCGAGGCTTTGTCAGCCGCAGTGTGTGTGAGTGTGACGTCACTAGGAGCCGCGCTGGGATAGGTTGGTTGCAGGGAAGGGTCGCGCACGGATTGGACGCAGTCCGTGGGGCTCGATAGGAAGGGGAAAGGCAAGCGAAGAGTATTCCGGGAATAAAAGTCACCTATTGATTACATATTTTGTGAAATAAAAGACGAGAAAATTAAATTTTTTAAAGCGTTAAAGAGTGCGATGAAGGGAGAGTCTTACAATAAAGCGAGCGTAGGAGAGGAGACGCCACCCGAAGGTACACCAGCTTACATTGTAATGGAGGAAAAAGGGGTAGCCCCGTGTCTTTGGCTAAAACAATGGCACAAGCTGACAGAGAAACATGGGAGCGTAGCGTTCCCGATTCATGGGACATTCAATATAAGGATCCTAGAGAATTTGAGATTTGCGATGTACGACATGAAGGTACCTCCAAGACCAGCACAGTTTGAGGCTCTAGCAATTTGGGAACTAATGGCTAGACAGCAACAGCAAAAGAAGTTCGAGACCAGGATGAGAAAGGTAGAAAAGACACTAGCGGACGCTAGGTGGGATAATGCACAGAAGGTGTGGAGGTCAGATGTATTGCAGGGGATAAAATTGTTTCCCGCAATTGCTAAGGAAGAAGAGGAGACAGGCAAGAAAGCTACCTGTAAGACAAACAGGAGGTGTTCCAAAGATAGGGAAGACGAGTCAGATGATGAGGAGTTCATCATGCAATTGCTGAACGACCGTCCACCACCTTATGAAGAGAATGGACAAGGTCCAAGTACCAGTTCTGCCCCTCCGGCACCGGTACAAAATAATGAAACTCCGAATTCAGAAATGCCATCGGGATCTAAAGACCCGAGTTTACTGTTCACCCCGCAGATACCGCAGGTTAGAAGAATATATCCAGATGTGCCCATATTGAAACCAGCAGAAAATTATCAGCCGCAGGTCCCAAGGTACTACAGCAGTGACAACAGTGCAGGGATGATTCTAGATCCAACCGTAATGGGAGTACAGAATGGTTGCAACCCAACATTGGCACAAGCTGAATCAACTCAGTTTTTGATGCCTCAAAAGCAGATGCAGGGGGGAACCGCACATGCTCAGATGACGGGGAGTCAGATGGGCATGCCGGCAATGATGACCCATGGTGTGGGAATGAACATGCCTCAGAACCTGGGAAATGGACAGAACCCAGATGCGATAACCCTACCCATTACTGTAGGTCCACCGGTACCTTTGTACACCCAGCCTAACTTAGGTATGAGTGGTCAGGGATCAATGCTGCAGAATGGGACGGAGAGGAGGTGCATAGAAAACACTCCAGAGGTAACTCCGATAGCCGCTCAGCCAACTGGATCTGGGTCCTTGATGGAGTTTAGTCCCATATGTGCTCAGTCAACAGTGGTGAGGTCGAGTCCCCCACTGATGATACCTCTAACCTCGAACACTGAGAAGTTGCCGCAACCATCAATGGCAGTCGATGTGAATGCTACACTGATGGGGTTGAATGCGCAACAGCTAACACAGTGGTTCAACAGTCTGAATTCCACACAAAGCTCAACAAGTGGGAAGGGGGAAGACTACCTGAATAGGGTAAGGTTGAGCATGGAAGCAGAAGAGTTGGTGGAAGGGACTATGGGTGTGAATAGGCTAGAGTCCTACTCGGAAGAAGAGCTGAGGTATCTATGTCCCAGGATTACGAGAGAAGTGAATAAGGTACACAGAAGGTTGCAAGAAATAGCTGACAAAAACGGGATTGAGATAGACAAGACAAAACACTTGAGCAGGAGCTATAGATTGGATTTCGGGACCACAGACTTTGAGCACATGAGGTCAGCAGGCATGAAGACGCACCTTAGAGAATTGCTGCAGAGTGCACAAGTGTGGAGGTGCTTAGACAAATGGGAAAGCAGGTGGGCGAAGAAAAAGGAAAAGAAGAAAGACAGTGTCCCAGAGCACAAGGAGAAAAGACCACAGAGTAGTGATGCAGTAACCATGTTACCAATGAGGGAGACAGCAGGGGGAAAATTAATACATGTACCGTGGCACAGAAGTGACATTCAGTCTTTTACGGATGATTTTCCCAAACTGAGAGAGAAACCGATTGAATGGTATCAACAGACTGATAGGTTTGTGAAGCTTGCAAAATGTCTTTGGGAAGACCTGAACACCCTCTTTGAGATTGTGGTTCCGGCAGATTTGTGGGAAGAATGCAAAAGGGCTGTAGGTTGGCCGACAAGTGAACCAGAGAGAGACAGGGATACGGGTGCACCATCACCTATGGTGATGAGCTTGTACCACAAGGTGATTGAGCATTTGAAGACGAAGGTTGCCGCGAAAAACGTGGATTGGCAGAAGATTGATCGAACTGCCCAAGAGGCTAAAGAATCGATTCATGGTTACTATGAGAGGTTGTTGAAGGCGTTCAAGAACTACAGTGGCACGGAAACAATAGAGGCGAAGGACATGCTTCATTTTGTGTTTAGATTTGTGGAAGGGCTGAGACCAGAGATAAGTCAGATGATAAAGACGCATTTGATTTGTTGGCAGTCGAAACCTATTGATGAGGTGTTGAATTATGCGAAATACTGTAGTGACGAGATTGAGGTGAAACAGAAAAGGTTGAAAGAGAAGGTGATGATGATGCAGCTTAAAGCAGCTCAGACAGGTTTGCAAGGGTTGCAAGGGTTCCAACAGCAGATACCGCAGCCGCAGCCGCAGCTGCAGGGAAATATGGTGTTCCAGCCACAGGTGAGAGGCAGAGGAGGTTTTGTGAATAATGGTCCGGATTTGAATACTGTTGTAACTCCGAATGGTATGCAGGCAATGAAAAGGGTGTTGCCGTGTCACGTGTGCGGAATTGTCGGACATTGGAAACGCGAGTGCCCAATGGTGGTGCAGGAAGGTGCAGGTGTTGGTCAGCAAAACAATGATGTCAATGCATTCCAGACAATGAGGGGACCGAAAATGAGAGGTCCAAACCCAAATTTTCAGACCATAAATCAGCTGCAAGGATTACAGCCTATGCAACCGCAGCAAATGCAGATGCCTCGTATGCAGATGACGCAAATGCAGCCGATGCAACAGCAGTTTCCCATGGTACCTAATCAGCAAATGCAAATACCTTTGGCACCAATGAATCAGCAGCAAGTGATGGTTCCTCCACAGGTCTCGAGTCAGGTGATGAATACAAATGGCACAGTACAACAGTTTCCATTACACAGTGAGAGTGGAATAAACAATGTATGGGAGAGTGAAAGTTCAGATGAGGAGGGAAATTGTGTGCTTGCAGCATCCTTGGAAGTTGATCAAAAGGGTCCATATGTAGAGGGAAAAGTTATGGGTCACCGTGTTTCATTCTTGGTTGACACAGGAGCCACACGTTCAACTGTTAGGAGCATTGAAGTACCAAATTTGCCACTCTCAGGGAGGACAGTTCAAGTGGTGGGAGTAGCAAACAGGTACCTGACGAACCCAATCACAGATCCAGTACCAATCAGCATTGGTAACTACCAAGGGTTACATAATTTTGTGGCATGTGACTCAAGCCCGATAGCACTGTTAGGGAGAGACCTATTGTGCAAATTGGGATGTTCGATTATGTGTTCGTACGATGGAATCAGAATTCAGACGAGCAGTGATGGGGAGGAAGAGGACAGTGTAGAAGGGGAGGAGATGGAAATTGTCGATTAAAAATATCCTCTGATTAACCTTCTTCCGATGTTAACTGAAGAAGATATTCCAGCTGAATTACGGGAAACAGTCGGAAAAGAAGTGTGGGATATGACAGGAAAAGAAGTGGGATTGGTGAAAGGAGTGGAACCAGTGAAAGTGACAGTAAAACCCAATGCAACCTTTCCCCAGACCCCACAATACCACATGGCACAAGACACCCTCATGAAAGTCGCCCAACTCATTGACGAGTTTATAAAACAGGGAGTACTGAAAGAAGTGTTAAGCAGTCCATGTAATTCACCAATCATGGGACTAATAAAGCCGAGTGGAAAGGTCCGAATTGTGCAGGACTTGAGGAAAATAAATGACATCATAGTCAAATGCTGCCCTGTAGTACCGAATCCAGCTGTGATAATGTTTCAAATCCCTTGCGATGCCGAGTGGTTCTCAGTCATCGACTTGTCACAAGCCTTCTTTTCGGTGCCTCTCCATGAGGACAGCCAATTTCTCTTTTGTTTCAAATTCTTAGACAGAGTTTACAGTTGGTGTCGAATTCCTCAAGGGTTTTCTGAGTCACCGTCAATATTCAATCAGATTCTAAAGAAAGACTTAGAAGCGTTAGAATTGCCATTCGAGTCAACCCTAGTGCAGTACATTGATGACTTACTGATTGCAGCTAAGACAGAAAGTGGCTGCACAGCTGATACCATTGCCTTACTGAACCATTTGGGAAGGAATGGACACAAGGTGTCTCCTTCAAAGTTGCAGTTCTGTCAGAAGAAGGTGAAATATTTGGGTCACCAAATAGAGAAAGGGTCACGGAGAATAATAAAGGAAAGAATAACAAGTGTACTTCAAATGAGTCCACCAAAGACAAGGAGGGAGGTGAGGAAGTTCTTGGGAATGGTGAGCTACTGTCGCCAGTGGATTCCCAACTTCTCGACTCTAGCAAAGCCTTTACTGAAACTGACCCAGAAGGATGCATTGGATGAAATTGAGCTGAAAGGAGATGAGATGGATGCTTTTATTGAATTGAAAGAATGCATGTGTAGGGCTCCAGCTTTAGGTATGCCTGATTACACAAAGCCTTTCACATTGTTTTGTCATGAACGTGATGCATGTTCTTTGTCTGTCTTGACCCAAGCCCATGGCGGCATAAACAGACCAGTAGCGTATTTTTCAGCTACTTTGGATCCGGTCGCAGCAGCACTTCCAGGGTGTTTGCGCGCCGTAGCAGCAGTTGGTATCAGCCTCACTCAGAGTGAAGGAATAGTGATGGGACATCCATTAACAGTCATGGTCCTTCACTCAGTTGAGATACTTTTGACCCGCTCCCGAACTCAACACATGACTGGAGCAAGACTCACAAGGTATGAAACAATAATTCTGGGCTCACCGAATGTGCAGCTGAAAAGGTGCACTACGTTGAATCCAGCAACCTTGCTTCCCGTAGAAAATGCTGAAATTGAGAACGCTGAAGACGTCGAGCATGACTGCCTTCAGGTGACTGAATTTTGCACAAAACCCCGACCTGACATTAAGGATACTAAGCTTGATGAAAATGACCAAATTATTTTTGTCGATGGGTCATGTTTAAGAGATGCAATGGGAATTTTGAAAGCAGGATATGCTGTATGTACTGTAACAGGTGTCTTGGAAGCGTCCTGGCTTCAAGGAGTCTATTCTGCACAAGTAGCAGAGCTTGTAGCCCTTACCAGAGCATGTCAACTGTCCACATTGATGAAGGTCACCATTTATACTGATAGTCAGTATGGGTTTGGAATTGTGCACGACTTTGGGCAACTATGGTCACAGAGAGGTTTCCTGACTTCTTCAGCGTCCCCAGTGAAAAACGGGGAGAGAATAAGGGAATTGTTACACGCCATTCAAATGCCAGCCGAAATTGCAGTGGTAAAGTGTAGTGCTCATACAAAAGGACAGGACTATGTTTCTCTGGGAAATGCATATGCGGATCAAGTCGCAAGATTCTGTGCCTTGAACTGTATACTGCTCAGGGATGAATGGAATTCAATAAGCGAGCCAGAGCTTGAACCAGCTGAAGCATTTGCTTTAAAGGTTGTGGATACAATGGATGAACTAAAAGCATTACAGAATAGTGTCAGGGAGGATGAAAAGGCTTCCTGGAGTAAGTCACAATGTACACAGAGACCAGATGAGTTATGGGTTTCAAATGAGGGAAAATATGTTTTACCAAATTGTCTCTTATCGCAGCTAGCGCGGTTCTATCATGGGCAGGCTCACCTAGGGAGAGATGCCATGATAAGATTGTTCAAAACTGATTGGTTTAACCCCAGATTTTGTCAAGCTGCAGAAGCGGTTTGCCATCGTTGTGTCATTTGCCAGCAGATGAATCCAGGAAAGGGAACAGTTGTGAACGCGAGCCACATTGGCAGGGCGAGTGGCCCGTTCAGCAGAATGCAGATGGACTTTATTGAGATGCCTGTGCATGGAGGTCTGAAGTATGTGTTGGTGATTGTGTGCATTTTTAGTCATTGGATTGAAGCATACCCTACACGTAGAAATGACAGCCTTACAGTTGCAAAACTATTGTTGAGGGAGTTAATACCACGTTTCGGATTCCCGATCTCTTTAGAATCAGATAGGGGAAGTCACTTCAATAACGAGGTGATAAAGTTACTTTGCGCAGCGCTGAACATTGAGCAAAAACTGCATTGTAGCTATCGCCCAGAAGCCTCAGGACTGGTGGAGCAAATGAATGGTACACTGAAATCAAGAATGGCGAAAATATGTGCATCGACAAATTTGAAATGGCCTGACGCATTGCCCTTGGTGTTAATGTCAATGAGAAACACCCCTGACAGAAAGACTGGACTGTCCCCGCACGAAATTCTCATGGGCAGGGCCATGAGACTTCCTGCAGTTCCCGCAAACGCGCTTTTGAATATTACAGATGATATGGTGTTAGACTACTGCAAAGGTCTGGCTGACGTGGTTCGCTCTTTCTCTCACCAGGTGGAAGCAACCACCTTGCCACCGATCCAAGGTCCAGGACACACACTGAAAGCAGGTGACTGGGTCGTGATAAAGAAGCACGTGAGGAAGTCGTGTCTGGAACCCCGTTGGAAAGGCCCTTTCCAAGTGATCCTGACGACAACTACCGCTGTGAAGTGTGCAGGGGTTCCCAACTGGATTCACGCCAGTCACACAAAGAAAGTGTTGTGTCCTACAGATGAGGAAGTTGAAGCGCTGAAACTGCCAGTAGCTGATAACAAAGTGTCGAGCGCTGAGACAGAGCAAAACAGAACTGCAAGCGAACAGGCAGAAATAGAGGAGAGAGAAATATTCTCTGAGGACGAAACTGATTCACTTGGGGAAGACCAAGGAGAAACCTCAGACAGCGACGAAGCAGCTGAGGGCGACAAAGAACCTGAAGCAGCTGAGGGTAACAAAGAACCTGAAGCAGCTGAAAGTGACACAGAGCCTGAAGAAAATAACGGTGACAAAGGGCTCGAAAGAAGTGAAGAAGCAGAAGAGCCTGATCAGAGGAGGGATTTCCCAGAAGCAGACGGTACAGAAAAAGAAAAGCAAAACCTGATTGTCTCTCCAGAACAAGGGGACAAGGCAGAACAGAACGAAACTGTTCAAACTTCTTCAGAAGAGATCGCAGGTCCATCAGGTGGACACAGTGCAAAGAAAAGACAAAGTAGATCGCCAGTAAAACTAGGAACTAGAGAAAAATTGAATGACGAAGGGCCAAAAGTGAAAGAGAAAAGAAAAGAAGTGTCTGTCGTGGTACCAACCTCAAGTGAAGGAAAAGACTTGGCCAAAGAGGAAAGTACCAGTGAGGCAGAGTCAAAGAGAGATGCAAAATTGAAAAGGAAAAGCATACCGAACAGAAGATATTCCGGTCCTGAATGGGCATATGTAGTCCATGACGATTGGACTGACGAGTTTGTATCTCTTAGCCTCGAGAACGAAGAAGAAGAAATACCAATAGAAAAGAAAAGTTTTATGGACACTGTTGATTGAAAAGCTGATAAATGACATTGCTTGCTATAATCTAACGTGATACAACCAGCTGAGACATTGCTAAACCGGATGAGACATTTGCTAACCTGATAAGACTTTTTAAAACATGATTGACTCTTAAACACGATTTGAGACAACGTTGCCAACTGGGAAAAAAAAAAAGAGAGAGTGAGTTATTGAACTTTGCATAAAAAAAAAAAAACGAGTTATTGCCGAATTGAGACTGAGTTATTGCCGAATTGAGACTGAGTTATTGCCGAATTGAGACTGAGTTATTGCCGAATTGAGACAAATGCTGCTAACCGATAAGTGACTTGGCTCCTGAAGAAAACTGTGTGATCATTGCGCTCGTTCAGCTTTGTAACTGATTGCTAAATCGTTTCTTTTACAGGTGCTTCTAGCTCTCTGATTCTATACAGATCATGACGCAAAACAGTAGAAAGAAATATTGTAAATATGTGTGTATAGGCTTGGTAATTGCATGTGTACTAATAATAATGGCAATAGTGCTTGGAATGCATGGCAAGGGTGAGAATGAGAACATTTATGCTTCTACCTATGCTCCTGTTACTGTCACTGAACTAACCGCACTGAAAAGACTAGAATTAGATGAGAGACACTTGCATGATAAAAAGGAGCTTTCGTATAATGTTTTCTATCGCTTGCTAACAGAATATGTTGAGACTATGGATGCGAAAGATTGTTACGTGTGTACACAGATACCGACATCAGTAACCGAAGGGGTGACTTATCATCACATGCCTCTTACATATGGGATTACATGTAGTATAGTAACTTCTAGATTTTATGGTCAAACCAACATACAGTATTTTTACTCAAATTATGATGCTACCTTTGCATATGTTCCTATAATCACGCAGCTAAGCCAGATTGCTAAAGATTGGGATGCTAAAATAATGAGGGAATTTTTCGAGCCAATGCAACCTTTTGAAACAGCTCACGCTCACAGGGAAAATCTTACCTGCTCCCTCTCTGCAGTAGAAATAAGCTTTTTAGATCGCACAGATGATAGAAGGGCACAAATGAATGCGAAATTAGAAAAGGAGCTACATAAGAGGACTTCAGTAGATAATTATGCTTTTGCTGCAATAAAGACACAAGGGAGAATAGCTTTAGATGCTTGGCATGTAGGGAAATTTTGTATATATCGAGGTGAATCTTATTATGATAACATTTTTGTAGGAGCGAGTGAGTGTAAACATACGTTTATCTTTAAGGCCAAATGGACATTCATGCTGAACGGACTTGATCCTGTCATACCTGGTGTATATTACATTTGTGGGCATAATGCCTATTATCGTCTTCCAAAAGGATGGTGGGGGAGATGTTATTTGGGTATAGTGTTCCCAAAGGTTTATCAACTGGATGACCTATCGATGATTCCAAAGACATCTGGATCCCATCGTATCCAGAAAAGAGAGACCGCAGCTGCTGTGGTAGGAGATATATTTGGAGCCATGATTCCTTCATTGGGAGTTGTGTTGAATTCCATCAAAATAAGAAAGTTGTCTACTATAGTGGATAACATGTTGACAAAGTTTTCAGGTGCTATAATCCTGATAGATGCTGAACTTGCAGCGGAAAGAGCTATGACTCTTCAAAACAGGCTTGCCTTAGACATTCTTTTAGCAAAGGATGGCGGTGTTTGCAAAATGCTTGGTGCACGACACTGTTGCACGTATATACCAGATAATAGTGTAAAGATTAAAACAATGATTGCTAATCTAACAAAAGAAAGTGCAGATTTGAAGGAATTGAAAGAACCAGGAGTGTGGGAGAAGGTTGGAAAGGGACTTGCTTCAGTGGGAAATTGGCTTGGTGGCATTTGGAATGGAATATTGCTAAAAATAATACAGGGAATTCTAATAGTTCTAATTTGCATATTTGGAATTTGGGGAATAAAAAGGGGAATAATAATGATCATGGAAAGAATTAAAAGAAGGAAGGAAGAGAAGATGATGAAAAGAATGGCAGAAGAATACAAAGCAAGGACAAGGGGAACTAAAAGGCAAAGAGAACTGACAGAATTTTAATGGAATAAAATTTGTGGGAATAGTTTTGTGTGATGACAAGTAGTCATCAGAGGAGGGATTGATGAAGCTGAAATGAAGGTTTTACATTTATTAGTGCATAAACGTAGTGCTGCAATAATCAAGTGTGACTTTAATCGAACTAAATAAGATTGTACGGGGACAAATGTGCCCTCAGAGTAGTTTGCCAACATTTATAAGCGTGCTTCATATAACGTGATGTATTAGAATTGTACTAGTTTGACAGAATCGTAAACGTGTGCCATGATTTGCTTATTAGAAATGCTTTAGCTTAGCATAACTTTAGTGAAGGCTTTGGCCTAGTTGCCTTGTCTCACGGTTTAGATGCTTGTATTTTTCCAATGTGCTAATGAAACGTGTATTCTTGCTTGAAGCTGTACTTTTCCAGTGAGACCGTTCACATGCTTATCTTTAAGGTTTCGTGCCAGCCTGGCATCTTCTTTTTCACTCCAAGGTCAATCTGCAGGTGCAGACAATGGACGCTCTGAAAGTGAGTTAATTGGTAAAATATGTTGCAACTTACGTTCCCGACTCCAAGGATAATGTATGCTTAGGTAAAAGCTTGAGAACTGTTGTTTTTGATTGGACAATTTGAAGCTAACCTATGAACCCTCCAATGGAAGACCCTACTGGATTTGAACTGTTGTCTATTTAAACCAGGTGCACAAGGAGAAAGCAGCCATTGCAGCCATTGCCCGCCATTATATCCCATTACGAACTTTACCAGCCATTTTGAGAGACATTACTAGAGACATCGCCCATACCCGCCATTTTGCAGGACATTGGCCATTATGGCCCATCTTGCTGACTTCGTCATTTTGCCGTCTTCTAGAGACTTTTAAGTAATTCTCGCCCTAGAGACTTTAACTTTGATTTGTCCCTTTGCATGAAGTATTAGTTTTATCTTGCCGCTGTGAGGCAATTGCCCCGTCCATCCTGCCCCTTTGCCCCCGTCCCATGCTGATCGAATCCGGTACCTGTGAGACGAAGACTTCCTTGAATGCTGATTGAATTTGGTAAATATGAAAGGAAAATTGTACAATTGCATTGTGTTTTCTTTTTAGGTAACCAACTGCTGATTTTTGGTAAGCGCCTTAGTTAGGAGTTTTCTAAATTAATGTTGCTAAATTGTTTTTGCATGAAGACCCACATGCTGATGCTAATTTGAGGTTAGATGAGGATTCATTTGATGCACGATGCAATTTGAGACCTTGTTATGCTGACTAAATGTAAGCAATTAGCCCATTACAGATTGTAGTTTTAGTGGTTTGCGTTGCCATCATAGAAGGCATTGTTATTCAAATGCTGCATAGATTGCATCTGTTTCGTCGTTATGGACAGCTATTAATGTTCATTTACATATATCATTTGGTGTTAAGACACATCTACATTGTGCTAGCTTTGTTAATATAGGGAAATAAATTCATTAACTTTGCATAAACTGGTGTGGTTATTCATGACCGAAAGGTCATGGTTTCGCCGAAATGTTTTCTGGATTAATTGTGAAGTGTTATGTTGATCAGGGTATTGCTTATGTTCGTTATTGATTATCGATTATTGATTTTGATTGATTGCTCCTGGGTAAAGGGAGTCCCACTTGGTCAAAAGATTCATCGACCCAAGAGCGTCCAAACACAGGTAAATTATTAGGTACGGAACGCTCTATCACCTCTCTTTCACCAATTTGTACGAAACTAAATATGATGGAAACTGGAGGTTTGCACTTCAGTTTTTCAATGTTTGGTGCAAATTAATCGGGGGCTGGGCAAAGTTATTAGTGATCCAAAAAGAGGTTTCTTGTGGAGCGTAGATTCAATCTTGACTGTGGAGGCGCCAATGTCGCCCCTGAAATGTTCTAATTCCAATGATATATCCGAAGTAGTGGGACCCCATGTGGATTTTGAAATGCAGCAAACAACATTTTCTCAGTCCTGGTGTACATAGAGTGCTGTCAACATGAAGTGCTTGATATAATAGCAGTACTGCTTAAGCCATGGTCCATGGGCGGAAGTCATCCTCCGTGGGAGGTCCGCAGTAACCATGGAAGATGCGCCAGAGACTCGACTCACCTCACCTCCATGGTGCATGACGCTCAGCTGTCAGCTGTGATGAGAAGTGAGAACATACAACTGCATCTGACAACAACATGTAAGGGGTTAATAGAATTACAGAAAGAACATAACACGAGTCTGAATAAAAGTGATAACTAATGTTTCAATAATTGGAGGCTTTCCACTTTCTTCTAAGGCAATCACGGTAGATAATACCTAAGAGCAAATGCAGAAACTTGAAAGACAGTACTGATATTTCTCAGAAAAACATTTTGTTTTCGTCGATAGTTTTCGCGCAGAAGCAAATGAATGAAACTAATACCTCATAGACACTTTCTTGTACTCCAGCAGCTTTTGCAGGCTCATCTATGTTCCCTGAAAGAAAGCAGAAAGTTGGGTATTCAGTTGCTAGGTTGGTGAAATACAGTTTTTTAGTTGGGGATTTGCTTTGATCTTGTTTCTTTTGTAAAGCGTGACAAGGAAGAATAGTGTATTTTTTGGTAGATAAGAAAGGAAGTTATTTGGTAAATCACTAGACCTTCGCCAGTTTATTTGTGAAAAGTTTTCATTCACACTGAACCAGACTTGTTGATGGATACAGATGGGAATGCATTCAAACGGTAAAAGGCAGCTGTATGGACAATTACAAAAGACTCACTTTCATACCATGTCTTATGATAAATGGGTATATAATTTAAATGGCTTCTAATTTCTGCATTTTTCAGAATCATAGTATTGATGTCGGTATTGATTGCATGCTCCTATGTGATGACCCTGAGAGAGCGAAGCTTATATCATCTATATTAACATGAAATGTTTATGAATTAATGTGTGATAATGCCGCATAGAAACCAAAATAGTAACTTTGCTTAAAACGTGCACCTGAAATGTGACCACGGGGAGTGGCCGCCAATGTATACGTGGACTAATAATGATGACTAAAATGTTTATAAAATGTTATATTGAATGGGTTCTATACTAATTATTAATCATTGTGTTATTGAATTTGTGCTGAAATCCTTGTAGGCCTTAAGTTAGCATGAGCCAAAGCTTTAGGTGCTCACTAAAACTGACGCAAATAGACAAACGACTGAATCTATGTTTTGTTGAACTGACGTATTATTGACACCCTGATAAATTGATCTATGTTCACACCGTGTTATGTTCTGATGTTTGTGATTTTCGCCTTAATGAAATCTTATCAAAGTTGCCATATCGTGACAATGCTATTATGTTTCTTGGTTTTGAGAATAACGCATCTGCTTTTAGGATTGTAATCAATAGGGAATAAAACTCATAAAATTCTACTAAACTGGTGTGGTTATTCATGACTGCAAGGTCATGGTAGTAGTTTTGAATTGATTAATGACTTTGACTAAAGTGAAATGTATTGTTGTGACAAATATTGATGACATTATAGATATATTGATTGACGTATTGATTAGCTATCTCGTCCTAAGGTGTCTCTCAACTGGGTCAAAAGATTAATTGGCCTAAAACGAGTCCTGATGTGTAATAAATTGTCATAAAGGGACACGTTAACAGTTCTGGTAGTAGAGCAACGGTTTGGCCCTTTGGGGCCCTAGGACGGAGAATTATTGTTTAAATTGTTTTTCTGAGATAATGCAAATTGGAGGTATGATGTGTTTCTAAATTCACCATATACTTTCCTGGGATCTCGGAGCCTGCCTAAGTGAGTTGGGGATGTTCTCGGCATTTTAGCATGTGTGGTGTAGGATTTGCGCTTACTCACCATATGCATTTTGCAGGTGATTTGTGAAGTTTGTGTGTATTTAGGTCAGGTAAATGTGGTATTAGTAGGAGTGGGCGTACTCCACAGTATGAGAGTAGGGAAGTCGGCGACTTCATATGAGTGTGGCACTTTGTGCTCAAAATTATCCACGTGGTTGGTTGTTCATGTACGGACCCGTCGTAGTCTAAGACTCCGGAGTATATTGACAAGTGTAGGAGACACTTGGGTTTATGTTGTGATTTGTGCGGTTTAATTAGGTCAATCGGGCATGGTTGACAAGTCGAGTTTGAGTCAAATTGTATGAGTGAAACCTTCGATGGAGATTTGACAAGTTCTAAAGTGCACTAGAGCAAACCATTGACAAGTCGGGAGTAGGATTTGCGGGTCGAATTCTGCTTGCGGGTGTGGGAACCGAGAAGGAGAGAGTAGCGGCCGAGGCTTCAAGTGAAATCTCTGTAAAGTTCTGAAGCAAATGTGTACCCTTCCTGTAGTAAACCGGCAAATTTGTGTTGCTGTTGTTGTTAAAGGTGCTCGCAGTAATTTTGCATTAGTTTGGTGTGAATCTAGTGAGGTGCGGACGAGCCGCAAGACTTTGTCAGCTGCAGTGTGTGAGTGTGACGTCAGTGGTGCCACACTGACATAGGTCAGTTGCCGAGAGGGGTCACGCACAGATTGGCTGCCATCCGTGAGAGGCAATAGGTAGAGAAAGGTGGGTGAAGAGTGTCCTGGGAATTAAAGTCACTTTCTGATTAAATACAACAAAAGAAACAACGCAAAGATGAAATTTATCAAAGCTTTTACGAGCGCTCTGAAAGGAGACGCATACATTATGGTGAGTGAAGGGGAGCCTACACCGCCTGAGGGTACTCCAGCTTATATAGTCATGGAGGAAAAGGGTGTCGCACCTTGCTTATGGATGAAACAATGGCACAAATTGACGGAAAAGGAGGGATGTTTAGCATTTCCGGAACATGGAACGTTCAATACGAGAGTTCTAGAGAATTTGAGCTGGATGTTAAGTGTACAGAAGCCACCTCCGAGGCCAGCTCAGCACGAGGCTTTAGCAATTTGGGACTTAATGGCTAATAAACAGAGACAAGAAAAATTCCAAAGAAGAATAAAAAGGGCAGAAAAGACTTTAGCGGAAGCTAGATGGGATAATGAGAGCAAAATGTGGAGACGGGGAATAGTTGACAGACTCAAATTATTCCCAGCAATAGCACAGGGAGACGAGACACAGGGGAAGAAAGCCACATGTAAGACAGACAAAGACACTAGTAAGACTAAAGAGACTAAGAGGTCCTGGATAGACAAAGATGATTCAGACGAGGAAGAGTTCCTAAATCGGATATTGCATGATCGCCCGCCACCTTATGCGGTAAGCGACAATGTCCCGAGCACTAGTGCGGGTCCTGGGAACCAGACGCAGGAGAAGGGAGTTACTAATACAGCACAGACTAGTGATACGACTTTGACACAAAATGGTGTCAGTGTACCCACTGCGTCAGACATGCAGATACAGTTGCAAACTCCACCGCAGATACAGAGAATCTATCCAGACGTCCCAGTACTAGAGACTACTACAAATCTGATAGTGCCTCCAGACCCGATATATACAAAATCGAGGTTAGTGCAGATTGAGCCAACTCCACAATTGCTGCCCCAGCTGATACCAGGGTATAATCCAGCAGCAGGACCTCCATTAGTACCTGCACCGGCTTCAGAGAATCAAACCTTTGGAGTTGCTGCTCCACAAAGTTTTGGCCCAGGTCAGACACCTGCTACCATATCGTTACCAATTACTGTTGGTCCACCGATGCCATTATATACACAAGATAAGCCTGGTATGTGTGATCAGGGAGTAATGACCCAGGATGCAATAAGAGGAGGGTCCATAGGAACTCCCCAGAAAATGGCTCCAGGAGAGCAAGCGGTTGAAAAACCGAGGCCTTTGCTAGACCTTAGCCCGGTTGAAGCACCGTTGGAGGCAATGATACATGTAGGGCTAAGTGTGCTAACCCCACAGACAATAAGTACAAAAGCTTCACAGTCGCCAATGATGCATGCAGGAAATATTTCACTGCAAGGTTTTACGGTGCAACAAGTGAATGAGTGGTTAGAGAAAACTTACGCTCCAAAAGCCGCAACAACTGTAGAGAGGTTAGAAAAGTCTGAGAAAGATGAATATCTGAACTTTGTGAGACTGGGTGTGGAGGCTGCTGAATTGGTGGAAGGAACAATGGGGGTAAACAGATTAGAGTCATACACAGAAGCAGAATTGAGATATCTGTGCCCTAAAATCACTAAAGAAGTAGGTAAGGTACATCAAAGATTAGTGAACCTGGCAGACAAATACAATATTGATATTGAGAATACCAAGCATTTGAAAAGAAGCTACAGGTTAGACTTTGACTCAAAGGACTTCGAGCACATGAGGTCTGCTGGAATGAAAGCACATCGAAAGGAAATACTGCAAAGTGCTCAGATCTGGGGAGCCTTAGAAAAGTGGGAAGGCAGATGGGCAAAGAAAAGAGATAAGGAGAAAAGTGACAGTCCGGGATCAAGTCAAGTTAAAGCTTCACCAGATACAGAATCAGTAAAGATGTTACCCATGAGAGAAACAGCTGGTGGGGTTCTAATCCATGTACCGTGGACTAGGGGAGACATACTGTCATTCACGAATGATTATCCCAGGTTAAGGGAGAAGCCGATAGAGTGGTATCAGCAAACAGATAGGTTTGTGAAGCTTGCGAAGTGTCTCTGGGAAGATTTGAATACCTTGTTTGAGATCATTGTTCTGCCCGACTTATGGCTTGAGTGCAAGAGAGGTGTAGACTGGCCGACACAGGAGCCGGCAAGGGATAAGGTTACCGAAGCACCCTCTGAGGAGGTGATGAAGTATTATCATAAAGTGATTGAGTTTTTGAAGCAGAAAGTGTCGCCAAAAGTGACTGATTGGCAGAAAATCGATCGGACCTCACAGGAGGTTAAAGAATCAATACATGCCTACTATGAGAAGTTGCTAAAAGCATTCAAACATTACAGTGGTACTGAAACTATTGAGCCGAAAGACATGAACCATCTCGTGTTCAGATTTGTTGAAGGGCTGAGACCAGAGGTTAGCCAGATGATTAAGAATCATTTGATCTGTTGGCAAGCGAAGCCAATTGATGAGGTGCTGCAGTATGCAAAATACTGTAGTGACGAGATTGAGCTGAAGCAGAGAAAGTTGAAGGAGAAAGTGATGGTGATGCAGATAAGGGGAGCACAGGCAGGAATGCAGGGAAATGGAATCCAGCAAATGATTCAGCAGCAGCCGCAAGGGAATGTTGTGTTTCAGGCGCAACCGAGAGGCGGAGGTCGAGGTTTTGTGAATCGCGGTCCAGATTTGAATACTGTGGTGGTTCAAAATGATGCGCAAGGGATGAAAAAGATGGCACTATGTCACGCGTGGGGCATTGGAAGCGGGAATGCCCAAATGTGGTACAGGACGGTGTCGTTCAACAAAGCACTAATGTCGGTACATTACAAAATGTGAGAGGTCCAAAACTGAGAAGTCAAAATCCAAACTTCCAAAATAACATGGTTCAGATGCAAGGGCTACAGCCCATGCAGCAAATGCAAATGCCGCGTGTTCAACCACCGCAAATGCAGCAAGTACAACAGCAGGTTCCCATGGTACCTAGACAGAAAATGCAATTACCATTAGCTCCAATGGGACAGCAACAGGTGATGCTTCCTCAGCAGGTCACAGGTCAAGTGATGAGCCAAAATAATACAGTACAGCAATTCCTATTGCGTGGTGAAGATGGAATGAATGAGGAATGGTCGGATGACAGTTCAGACAGTGAAGAGTGCAGGCTTACAGTGTCCCTAGAAGTAGATAAGAGGGGACCCTATGTAGAGGGAAAGGTAATGGGTCACAAGGTTTCCTTTTTGGTGGACACCGGAGCTACACGCTCTACAGTCAGAAGCGCAGAGGTTCCAGAATTGCCACTTTCAGGACGTACCATAAGAGTGGTAGGAGCAGCAAACAGGTACTTGACAAATCCAATTATAGATCCGGTGCAAGTTGAGATTGGCAACTTCCAGGGATTGCATAAGTTTGTAATCTGCAATTCAAGTCCTGTGTCCCTACTGGGAAGAGACTTGGGGGCATATTTATACTCCGTTTGCACCAATTGTGTGTCAAAAAATTTGACGCACAATCAGCGCAAACTTTGCCCATATTTAAACTCTGACGCCCGACCCCGCGGACGACAAAATTCCACCGTGTGCGTCATTTTTTGGATGCGGCAACCCCCCCTGCGTTAATGATATGCAGGGTAGGCGTTCCCGTCCAAAAAACGACGCAAACGGCCGTGCGTCGTATTTATGCTTCTGGGCAAAAATGACTCTCGGCCGGGAGGCGGAGCAAAAAAATGACGCACAGCCCGATTTGCGTCAAAATTTAACACCTGGGTGAGGGCAGGCGTTAAAATGGAGCAAACACACCTGTATTTAATCAGAACACACAGAACAAACAGCAGAGCAGCAGAGCAGCAGAGCAGCAACAGGGAGACATGGAGGTGATTTGTATCCAGTGTGCACGTAGACGCAGAGCCCAGCAGCAACAACAGCAGCTACAACAACACCAGCAGGGACCCCAAAGGCAGCGCAGAAGGCAGGAGAGGATATTCCGCCCAAGAACAACCCTGCATGGCCTCAGGGAACACAACATCATACAGAGGTACCAGTTAAACTAGCAGGCCATTCAGCAGCTGCTACGCAACATTGAACAGCAGTTGGCCCCCACTTTAGTGACACCCCGCACCATCCCAACAGAAACAAAGCTGCTTGCCGTACTTCACCTGCTGGCAAGTGGCTCGTTTCAAACAACTGGTGCCCTGGTTGGCGGAATATCACAACCATCATTCTCCGCATTTCTGCCAAAAGTACTGGATGCCATCATTCGCCTGACACCCTCCACATCTGCTTCCCTAACACACTACAGAAGCAGCAGGAAACAAAACAGGGGTTCTACGCAATCAGTGGCTTCCCACACGTCCTTGGTGCAATCGACTGCACACACGTACGCCTTGTGCCACCTTCTGCAACTGAACACCTCTACCGCAACAGGAAGCACACACACTCCATCAACGTGCAGGCCATAGTCGATCACCAGGGATTGATCACCAACATCGTGGCTAAATATCCTGGGAGTGTACATGACTCCTTCATCTTCCGTCACTGCACCATCAACCAACACTTCCAGGATGGACGGTATGGCAATGGACTACTTGTTGGTAAGTACAGAAACCTAATTATATACACACTGCACAGCAACCCTCTAGGACACACAACACATACACCACAACAGCAACATCTAGACAGGAACACACTGAGGTCCTTACATCACTAGCCATGTTTCTTAAGTCACCATTGAACCTGTCACACATTGGAATTTACTGTACAGCCTAATGTGAAGACATTAATGAGTGTGGTTGCCTAAATGTCACCTTGCAAATTGTAGGTGTCACAATGACCTGTACATTAAAACATTGCATAAGTTTCAAGGTATGGGATGTACAGGGTACTTTGATATGAACGTGTTAACAACACTTCCAAATTTAAATGTGCATGGAACTATCATCTCACCCTCAGTGAAGACACACGGACACCTGTATCACAAGTCACAATGCTAGGGAGGGCACACTGTAAGGCAAATCCCAAAACATACTGCTGACAAACGGTTAGCAGACAAACACTTGCTCAGCCAAGGAAACAACACAATGCAGATGGTATAGCCTACAAGTATAGGATGTCACATCAGTATACAAAAGAGTCACAGACAACACAAGACAACTACTGCCATTAAAGGTCTTTTCAATAGTGCCAGCTACATCTACATGATCCCATTCTGTGTTTTTCTTTCAGCTGATCAGGGGTATGGCATCCAGCCATGGCTAATGACACCATTTGGGAACCCGAGTACTGCTGCAGAGCGGGCATACAACAACACCCATAAGAGGACACGCAGCATTGTCGAGCGCACCTTTGGGATCCTCAAGTCAAGGTTCCGCTGCCTTGACATCACTGGCGGTAGCCTACTATATTCCCCCGATATAGTCTGTAGGATCATACTCACATGTGCAATATTGCACAACATTTGTGTAAAAAAGGAACATTCCCCTCCTCGAACCAGACCCATACATGCCTGAAGACGATGAAGAGGAGGATGCTGGCCTGCAACAGGAGGGGGAACAACCAAACACGGCTGCTGGAGTGCGTAGGCGCCAACACATTGTAAATAATTTATTTTCATAATTATCACCATCACCACTTAATGCACTATTGTAAATAAACACTGATAACAAACACCACATCATGGTTTGGCCTATTAATTTCTGCCCACCTTTAACTTCAAATATCTGAAGAAGAATGTTGTCTCATTGAGCAATAATGTTATAACAATCATGACACAAAAAAATACACCACAAATGTAATGGCCACCATACAATGGTCAAATACACACACAATGTATATGACAGACATCCTGTACAGGTCACCTTTGAAGGGCAATAGCTGAGGACCACACATATGACTCACATACATGTAGTAAACATGGATCATCGCAGCAGATGGCACACAACTAAAACACCATCACTCAACTAGGGGAAAACAGGCCTCATACATCAGGCAGTTCACATGCTAATGTTTCAGGAACAGGAATGTAGTACTAGACTCTTGCCAACAGTAATTCCAACTACTTACTATCATTGCAATGACTATCTGTCACTAGAGTTACACATAAGCAGAACATACACAACACAAGTGCTACACCTATGACAAGCATCCAGCACATCACATCCCATCTACATGTCAGCCCTTTTCTAAAAACATTACACACACTTGCAGCTGCTCACACCCCACCCTGGAATGCCGATTTGTGTACACTGAGATTCCCTCATCTACACACACACACACTCACAAGAGTCATCCAGTGTGCCACACCCTTTCCTATGCCTACTATTATCATACTACCATCTCACTGCATGGAACTCAGCTCACATAATACACTGGCTTGGAGTTAATAAGGCCTGGTATCACCTGTAGATTGATCCTTCTGTGAAAGGTACTGTAGGCTATTTATCAGCAAATCCCATCTGACAGGACTAGTGAGACACAGATGGAGGCCACACCAGTGACCCCCTCCATGCACACCACCCAAATGTACATGCCCCGTCCCTGCTGATGCCTCCTACTGCATACATGTTTGAATTTGAGCTATTACATCATTAAGCTTTGACACTACAGTTGCCATAGAAAACCTTATCAGGGTTCATGTGTCACCTTCAAAATAACACAGGACATACACAGTGTGACATCTCAACTGTCTACTGCTCCCTCTGACCAGTCCTAGTCAGAACACGTGATCATGTAATTACTGAAAGAACTTGCTCCTGATTGACCCAGCATCCTGTCAGCCTGACTGGCACCTGTCCGTGGGTCACTCTACAGATACCTGGGGTCCACCTATGGACCACACGTGCTGTCCAAAACCTCTTGTAACTCAGACACTAATTTGTCATTAGCCTCATCAATGTATACTCAAATACATAGTATAGCATGAAGTACTGGGTTTTTCAGAACCCAGTGGTGCCAGGGAACACACCCTAAGACTTCGAGTCCTTCCTGTTTCAGACTACAGAAACACAGAGTATTCTTGGTGAAGTCAAAGATCTTGTTTATTGGCTGCAGCCAGTAACAGGTATCCTAGAAGTACAACACGGTGTATATACTCAGGAGACTGCTCCCCTTGCAAAGCTAACCTTCTCTTTTATACAAAATATTATGCTTTAGGCAAACATTCCTTATTTTACAGTTGACCATTCACATATTTTCACTACAAAGAAATAGCAGGGTTATGATGACAAGCCATATTTCAGTTTGTCCAGCCCTCAATCAATTACCCGGCAAGGCTCAGTACTTTCATCAGATATCGACGGACCCCCAATATAAACAGGCACCTCCTCCTTGTAAAGCAAGTCATAAAGAAAGAAACAGGGACAGGTGTGTGTAAGATTAGGCATGGTTTGTGTGTGATGAAAAGGTTTTATGATGTGTTGTGCCTTGATACTAATCTCATTCGGCCACTGGGAAAGAAACTGGCCAAACAGGTCTGGCTTCAGGCAGTGGAGTCAGCTTGCTCAGGTCACAGAGGAGTCAGCAAAGATGTATGTGTCCTTCAGACTCGTTTTCAGCATTAGTCATTGGCCTATGTGAGGGCAATCACAAAATGGCTGTCGTTTAAATGGAACCTCAGAGTTTCAGGACGGAAACTCTGATATTCAGGTGATTTCGTCACCTGAATATGAATAAAATGCTTGTGCATACTATTCTAACCATTCTCGGTCTGCTGATACCAAAATCGCTGTGATACGACGATGTTTATAACACGGGTCCAGAATTTTCAGTACCACAGACCCTCCTTTTGCCCTTACATAGGCAATAACCCATACTCACGCTAATCTGAGTCCAGGTCTATATTCATAAAGTCGTTGAGATGTTGCTGTAGCATCATCCTATTACTTAGCTCGTCTTTTGATACAGGTTTCCTTACACACGATGTAGCACAGAGGCCACATATTGCAGGAGCACACTGTACACACAAACAGGACAGGAAAAGAATGGCTAAGATCATCCCAATGACTACCAGAGTCTTCCATCCCCAGGCGGATATCAGCTCCCAGAACCACCCCATCAATGACCAATCTCCTTTATCCACGTGAATAGATTCGGAGATCTTATGCAGTTTGGAAATGGCCTGGTAGACTGTTGGAGCGTTATCTGGGATGAAAACACAACAACTTGATTGGATCACTTTACATACCCCACCTCGGTCTGCAAGTATGACGTCTAATGCGACCCTGTTCTGAAGAGTCATAAGGCGATCCGACTGGAGCTCAGCAGTCAAATTACTAAGGGCACCGGCGGTTTCAACTACCGTGGATTCAACCACCCTTGTCAATTGCCTTATGTTCCTGCTGTTAACCATAGGATCCCAAAACGTCAGAAAACCCTTTACGAAATCTCCAAATTCTTGTCCTGTAGTGTCTTCTTTACTTATGACACCTCTAACTATCCTTGTCTTATGGTAATCTGCTGCGGCCGTGTAGGTGGGAGGTAACAGGAACAAAACAAAACATGTGCCTGAGAAGTCAGGGGGCAACCATGTATAGGCTCTATTATGGCAGATGAAATAGGTACCCTTAGCTGCTAATAACGAAGGAGAAGTCTGAGACGCAAAAACATATGTTTCAATGCAGATACTGTTCTCTAACTGAGCTCTGGGATTCTTGCCATTACCTTGCAGACATAGGTGACCCTGATGGGGTACAATCCAAATCGGGGAGGATCTCTTTGCTCGCTGGTTCCCACTCAGAGTAACTCCATATCCTGTTATGTTCCATCCAATATATGCTAGTGTCTCATCTCTCGGGATAGTCTCATAGGAAATATCTTCCCTAATCATATCTACTATACCCTTAGCTAGAGCACTATTCTTAGGATTATCTTTCACAGAATGTAGGGGGTTGGCTTCATACGCGTATATGAACACCGTTCTATATGCCAACACGGAACCATTATGGCTGAAAGGCAGGACCAGATAAGAGATACCTTTATCAGTAGTATGAGGCATAAGACCACACACCCAACAGTTAGTTGTGTTCACTACTAATTGGTGTTGGTGTAGAAGCTGAATGAATGAATTGTTGACAAATTCTAATCTTCTGGCAGACTCGTGTTCAGGCAGGGGGTGAAAAGAATGCGAGGAAACAAAAGAATGAGGTATAGGCTGTGTAATGGGTGCAAATGTCACTTGAAAAGAGAATAAAACATATCCTATTAAAAACGTCATTACACTAAGCAACATGAAAATACATAATATCAAAAATCGTTTCTTTTTCATTATTATACACATTCTGGCTTTAAAGTCCATCTGTCTGGCAGGTCTCTCATTCTTGAAAAACTCCATCCTCTATAATTGCTGCTCGTGGTGGTAGGGTGTTCTATGCTAGGGAATGCTTCTGTCAGTCCAGGGCAACTCCCTTAGACCGACCAGAACTGTCGACCTAACGTCTTCAGCTGCACTCCAAAGACTTGGGCAACCACGACCCTACAGCTGAACCCGGATGGCGGTTCAAAAACAAAAAAACAAAAATAAGAACGTTTCTCAGATGAGAGAGCCGCACTTTAAAAAAAAATAGCAAAGGAACGGGAAAAAAATGATTTGTCCTTAGTTCTTGGTCTCAAATTATAACGGCTTTTTCCAGATACTGTCTGGTTCTGGAACAAGAGTTCAGGCTCTGTAGTGTTCAATCGAATTGACGGTGGCACAGCTTCTTGCAAATTATTGTCACTTTCTCGTTCAGAAATTGTTCCTTTTACACGTGCATCGCTAAATGGCAAAAAACGAGGCACGGTCTCAGTCTCAGAGTCAGCGATCCCCTCCTGGACCCACCGGTCGTACGGTAGAGGAAAAGGGACCCTCTTGCAGTGTACGCCGTGGATCCAGTTCTTTTTCCCTTCCACTCGAACAGCTGATCTTGTTGAGAGAAGGACGAGGTGGGGGCCGGTCCAACGGGGCTGGTCATTCTTTGTCCGCTGGAAGTTCTTGACCAGCACCCATGATCCAGGATCGATAAGATGTCCTGGAGCTTCAGAGACCTGAGGCAGAGTATCGTGAACCTGTTTGTGTAGAATACGCAATTTAGCCATCAATTCATACAAATAATCAAGCAGTACAGGGTGTTCAATCTTACTGAATTTTGTTGGTCTTGGCACTCCCCATATGTTGGCCGGGCGGCCGAACACAATTTCATAGGGACTAAGTTCCACTTGCGAATGCACAGTCATTCTTGTTGATAGGAGTGCTAAAGGCAGAGCGTCAGGCCATTTAAGACCAGAGCTCGCTTGTATCTTTGCCAACTTCAGTTTTAGCGTGCCATTATAGCACTCTACTAGTCCAGCTGATTGGGGGTGATTTGCAGCGTGGAATTTTTGCTGGATACCTAGCCCCTCACATACTTTTTTCATCACTCGACCCACAATTTCACTCCCATTATCACTCCAGACCATTCTCGGCATTCCAAACCTAGGGAAGAATTCTTTGGCAAGGGCTTTAGCTGTGGATAAGGCAGTGTTGTCTTTTAAGGGATATGCTTCTACCCATCTTGAAAAGGCACAAACAACAACGAGTACGTATTTCAGATTGTTGCACCTTTCCATGTGGATGAAATCTAGCTGCAAAACCTCGAACGGATACGTTGGAGGCGCAAAATGACCAGCTGGAGTTGGGGTTCCCCTACCAGGATTGTATTTCAGACACACGATGCAATTCTTGACCACATTCTCTGCACATTTAGGAATTCCAGCATTTTGCCATACTGGAGCCAACAACTTACAAATCCCTTTCACACTGATATGGGCCATTCCATGAGCCATTGTCACCACTGCAAGCACATACGCATCGGGTAACAACCATCGCTGATGTTCTGACAAGTCAACCCAACAACCATTTTCATCCAATTTACCCGTACTTTCTTTCCACACATTCAACTCTTTCTCTGAAGCTTCAGCTTGAAGAGACTTCACACCCTCTATCGTATCTTCACACATTCCAACGTCACCAACCCATCTTGCGGGGCCTGCAACATACATTCGATTCATCACATCTTTTGCTGTTTCTTTTGCGATTTCGTCAGCAAATGCATTGCCACGACCGACATCATCAGTAACCTTCTTGTGTGCACTGCATTTCACAATCGCAACTTGTAATGGCAAGGTCAGTGACTCAAGAAGCTCATTCACCAAACGACCATGCTGAATTTTAGTTCCATGCAAAGTCAGGAACCCACGTTCTTTCCACAATCGTCCAAAACTATGGGCCACACCAAACGCATACTGGCTGTCGGTATATATGGTCACTTTCATTCCTTTCGATAACACACGCTCTCGTAAGTGCAATCAGCTCTGCTGCTTGAGCTGAATTATGTGGTATACGTGCAGCTTCAACAATCGTATGCAAAGTTGTGACAGCATATGCTGCAGTCGTATCACCATTCGGAAACTTGAAGCATGAACCATTCACCCATAAGGTACCATCACACTTTACAAGAGGAGTATCTTTAAGATCTACTCTCCCTTTCGTTTCTTCTTCTGTCCTAAGAAAACAATCATGTTGTTCAACATCATCTGTTTCTACTGAAATCAGCAATAACATGGCTGGATTCAACGTATTGCACCTCTTTATGTGCACGTGACTCGCTAACAGTGTCAACTCGTAACCTGACAATCGAGCACTAGTTAAATGCTGTGTCTTGGTCCTGTTTAACAACGTGTCCACTGCATGTGGAACCATCACAATCAACATATTATTCATCACTAACCCAGCAGACTGTCGTATAGAAACAGCTGCTGACGCTGTGGCTCTCAAGCAACTCGGCAATGCTTTAGCTACCGGATCCAAAGTCGACGAAAAATATGCGCATGGGCGCTGCTTGTCTCCAAAAGACTGTGTCAGCACTGACAATGCACAACCCTCTCTCTCATGGACATACAGTGTAAAGGGCTTACTGTAGTCGGGGGTACCCAACACAGGAGCCGAACACAATGCATTACGCAATTCAGAAAACTTTTCTGACAATCTTCAGACCACGGAACGGGATTCGGTGTATCTTTATAGGTCAATGCTACCAAAGGTTTGGCCAGCAAAGAAAAATTTGGTATCCATTGTCTGCAGTATGATGTAATGCCCAAGAAAGCACGTACTTTTCTCTGTGTCCTTGGCACACTCAATTTTGCAATTGCCTGAATTCTTTCTGAGGTCAGTTTCCTTCCCTCCTTCGATAAGAGATGACCTAAGTAGGTCACTTCTTGTCGACAATATTGCAGTTTTGAAAGGGACACTTTGTGATGTAAATCAGACAAATGACGCAACAACAACAAGGTGGCTTCTTTACAAATCTCTTCAGTATCTGTAGCGACTAGCAAATCATCAATGTACTGAATAAGGGTAGCGCCGTCAGGTAAAACAATTGCATCAAGCTGTGTTTTTAAAGCCTGACTATATATTGATGGACTTTCACAGTAGCCTTGTGGAGCGCGTTTGAAGCGGAAACTTCGGCCTCCTAAACTGAAGCCAAAAATATCCCTGCTCTCCTCGGCAATCGGGATGCTGAAGAAAGCATTCTTTAAGTCAATCACCGAGAACCAGGTGGTGGAAGCTGGAATCTTAGTTAATAGGGCAGTGATATTAGGAACAACTGGAAACTGTGGCACAACTATTTTATTTACCTCTCTAAGATCAATCACGAGCCTGTAAACAGGTGGCTTAGAGGGGTCAGTACGTTTCAAAACAGGAAGAACAGGACTATTACAAACGTTGCCTCTTGTCTCTTCAATTACATCTTTGTCAATTAAATCATAAATGATCGCTAGCAACGCCTTTTCACCTTCACTAGAGATCTTGTATTGTTGAATGCGTGGTAATTTAACATTGGCTTTCAATGTCACAACATAAGGCGGTATTTCCAAAAGACCCACATCATTAGGACCAGTAGCCCAAATGGTATCAGGAAGAAACGACAATTCGGTCGGAAGTTTATCCTTCGACAAATACATTGGAGAGACCGTTTTCCTACCCAGTGTAAGTTGTACTCCCGAAGGAGAACAATATAATGTTGCATACAATCTTTTCAACAAATCCAATCCTAACAAGTTTTCACCACAACCTGTCGTCAGAATAAGGGGTGCTTCCAATTCACAAGGTCCAATAGAAAGGGACATAGGACTAGAAATCAGGTTCCTAACCGGGGCGCCAGAAAAACCTACTGAAACATTCATCTCGCCAGACAAAGGTGCGCCAGGGAGTTTTGAGTGCATAATAGAACTCTTTGTAGCACCAGTATCCAACAGAAAAGGCTCCGACACACCTGAGGTAATCACCTTAACATAAGGTCCATTCTGATCTACTGGAACTAAAAAAACTCCCTCTCTTCGTCTATGGCTGTCCTAGCAATTATTACCTTCCAGGTTCTCATCTTCTGCATAGTAGTCGTCAGCATAGTACTGAGCCGTCCTCCCAGACGCGTTATGTTGCTGGTCAAAACTATTCATTGAGTTTTGAGACGGAAAGGAACGCGTGTTCTGGGGGAAACTTCCACGTCCTCTACCTCTAGGAGCTTGTTGAACACCTCGACCTCTTGCGCCAGAAGCATCATTCGTACGCTGTAACAAAATAGGACAACTATACTTGAAAGGACCCTCTTCTTTACAATATGAACACTGATTGGGACCTACAGGAACACGTGGTTGAGAAAACTCGAACCTTTGAGAGTTTCTCTGGAACTGTTGAGGTTGCTGATAGTTACTCTGACCACCACGTGGCGGATACGCATGTTGTAAAAGAACCTTCGTCTTTAATTCTTTAGTTTTCTTGTCTGCTCTATCCTTCTCATCTTTATCCCTATTTTCGTAGTACTGTGCAGTAGCCAATATTTGTGCTAAAGAGGAAACAGCCCAAGAACTCTCTGAATCCTTCAATTTCTTACACAGCTCGCCAAGCAAATTGTGTACAAACTTGTCGACGAACAACCGTTGACCACCTTCTGTACTCATATCTTGACCACTGTGGTCGATAAACGTTTCCTCAAACCTGGTGAAGAAATCAGACACTGTTTCATCTTTCTTCTGCTTACACACAGATAGTTTATCCCAATTCACACGCATCGCAGGCATTAAAGTCTTCATGTAAGTAATGATCCTGGCAGGCAGTTCTGCTACCAAAGGCTCAGGCTTGGCACCACCAACTTGTCTATCATTTGCGGCACTAATATTAGCCCATGAGTCACCTAACTCTTGCGCATGATCTGTATGGCGAATCAATCCCCACAAAGGCTGTGGAACAACATTCCCAAATAACATGTCTATGTCGGTTAAATTCATAATGCATGAGTCTGCAGTCTGTGATAATTCCTTATAATACCCTGAAGGGTTTTTACGGGGATCAGGCAAAGTCTGCTTAAGGGCTAAAACTTCAGCTCGCTTCCACAGAACATGTACCCAAACATGCTGAAAATGAGCTGGGACAGCATCAATTTGATTAGCAACATCAGCCGCAACGGCGTCCTTCCATACCGGAGGGACTTCTCTCATTGGGTACTGTTGCACCTTTTTTTTAACAGAGGAGTCATTTTCGAACAATGACTGAGAAGCATCCTTATTCCTAAAGGACAACAACGTCGCAACTGCTTTCTTAACATCGGAACCCACAATCGTGCCCTTTGCAAACTCAAACCGTACATGGCACAAATCAGACGGATTTGTTTCCAAATCATTATCCTCCAATTCCTCACAAAGGAAAGCACACATTTTCTCAAAAACGTATCTTTGTTTCGGTGCTTCCCATTGACAGAAGACATCCATAACAGACTCTACATCGTATCTTGAAGGGTAAACAACCCATTTACGCGCCATACGGTCAAACATTTCTTTCTCTCGAGAATTGGGCAGTTGACTACACGACTGCTTACGCTCCGAATCTGGGGTCACACCAGACGACCCAAAGAGAGGAAATATAAGGCTGGCAACAGTATCTGTCATTGTCTGTCGGACAGAAGGAGAAGTTGATGAAAGAACAGGAGGAAAAACAGAGGGAGGCAAGGCAGACGCAGAGGCAGACTCAGAGGCAGTATCAGGACGAACACCAGAAGAGGCAGTCGATGTAGTACATAAAGTTGTAGGAGGTACAGATGGAGCAGGTAGCGAAGTCGGTGGCCCTTGAAGGGGCTGTGCCATAGTAGTAGGAGCCATCTGAAGAGGAGCTGGCGGCTGTGGAAGAACCTGAGGCACAATAACCGGAGGTTGCACAGCTAAAGGTTGCGGAGGTGCTGTAGCATTCTGCGCATAAGGGGGTGGCGAACTCAAGAAGTGTGACATTAAAGGATCTTTCTCAAGTTCTTTTGCTGCATCTTGCTGAAGAAGCGGAAAAACTGGATAACATTTATCGGTCACCATTTTACGTTGCCTGTGCAACTGCTCATTGATCTGTTCTTCTTCATCATCTTTAAACTGCATGGCAGCTTGCATTATCGAGATACCCTCTTCCCTCTTATTTCTCTTTGCTAATTTAATTTCCTTCTGTTTGGCTTCCTTACGCCATAGGCGGAAAGAGTCAAACATCGCCAGTCGGGCTTTCTTCTTAAAAAGTTTAACCTCCAGATTATCCAGAATCTCTGTGTCGAAACTACCATATTGGGGCCATTTTATAACACCATCTTTCCTGGTGTATCGGATCCATACTTCATTATATATGATGGGGCCTATGCCATGTTTCACATATAGTTCATAGGTTGGAGTTCCAATCGGAGGAACCGGACACGAGTCCTCCAATCGGGAATCCCTATTATAACCAAGACAAAACAAATTTCCATGTCTGCTAAGACCAGGTATCTTCGCTCTCCAGTCTAGCTTCAAACTTCAAAGGATTATCGAATATAATAGTCTCGTGAATACACGAATCCCTCGGCTTTGGTACTTGCAAGTTCCAAATCAAAGATCCCAAGGGGATACCAAACTAAGAACCAAACTAAGGACTGGGAGACGCTACACTTATACTTAACTGAGGTATCGATGACGTCACCAGAAGACTCGTTTATCGTTTCGCTCTACCAAATCATCAAGGGTCCAAAACAGGGCGATAGTCAGGGCAGCAGTCCTTCGTAGCCGTCGGAAAGCGGGGAACCTCGCAGCAAAGACTTTCGGACCACGTCGATATACAGGGGTCGATGAAGTGGCGGCCTCCCTCCAGAATTTTCACACGAAGCTCCTCACGAACCTCTGGCTTGGACCGGTACCACTGAAATCGCCCCACGTTGGGCGCCAACTGAAGTACTGGGTTTTTCAGAACCCAGTGGTGCCAGGGAACACACCCTAAGACTTCGAGTCCTTCCTGTTTCAGACTACAGAAACACAGAGTCTTCTTGGTGAAGTCAAAGATCTTGTTTATTGGCTGCAGCCAGTAACAGGTATCCTAGAAGTACAACACGGTGTATATTCTCAGGAGACTGCTCCCCTTGCAAAGCTAACCTTCTCTTTTATACAAAATATTATGCTTTAGGCAAACATTCCTTATTTTACAGTTGACCATTCACATATTTTCACTACAAAGAAATAGCAGGGTTATGATGACAAGCCATATTTCAGTTTGTCCAGCCCTCAATCAATTACCCGGCAAGGCTCAGTACTTTCATCAGATATCGACGGACCCACAATATAAACAGGCACCTCCTCCTTGTAAAGCAAGTCATAAAGAAAGAAACAGGGACAGGTGTGTGTAAGATTAGGCATGGTTTGTGTGTGATGAAAAGGTTTTATGATGTGTTGTGCCTTGATACTAATCTCATTCGGCCACTGGGAAAGAAACTGGCCGAACAGGTTTGGCTTCAGGCAGTGGAGTCAGCTTGCTCAGGTCACAGAGGAGTCAGCAAAGATGTACGTGTCCTTCAGACTCGTTTTCAGCATTAGTCATTGGCCTATGTGAGGGCGATCACAAAATGGCTGTCGTTTAAATGGAACCTCAGAGTTTCAGGACGGAAACTCTGATATTCGGGTGATTTAGTCACCTGAATATGAATACAATGCTTGTGCATACTATTCTAACCATTCTCGGTCTGCTGATACCAAAATTGATGTTTATAACACGGGTCCAGAATTTTCAGTACCACACGCATCATCTGACTGTTATTTGCATCCGATTTGTGACAGTGCCCTTGAATAATAGCCAAATCTTGGCCCTTCCGTTGTCTGGCCCTCATTAATGCCTAAGCTACAAAGTGTGACAGTGGACCAGGACCATAGTGTTTGATGGTGTAAATGGCCTCCATCAAAGCCAGCAACCTCAGATAATGTCCATGAAAAGGAAACACATATGAGGACCCTGACTGTTCAAACGCTGAGTAACATTGTTCAAATGATAAAGATGAGTCGTGTGTGTTGAATACCAGCCATTTACTTCTGCACAGAGGCTATGATGTTTCCTGATACATTACCATCCACAGAGGCTAACTGGAGTAGAAATTTTGCAATGACACATTCCGGGTCCAGACACCTGAGACATTCTCTCACTCAGCACACCAAGGTTGCCCAGTTGAAAGTCTCATTACACGTTTTCAGTGACAGGGTGGGACCATCCATGTGTAGGTGACCATGTCCTCAATGGCTTCTCTCAAATTTAGCTACAAACAATACCCAATAGAAACAAGATTAGCTGCCACTAACTCATGAGGAGACCTGGAAGTTACAGTGACAACATACACCCTGACAGTTGATACTGGATCCATATTGGACCACACACATGTACATGTACCATCCAATCAACAAAATATTTGCAAGCAGCCGATCACAGTAGTGTCCCAGTTGTAACCTAGCAGGAAGAATGAAACATGCCACTAAACCAGGTAATGCATACATACATCAATAACCTATTTGCCATCAGGACATGAGGAACGTTGAGATTTTGCAAAAAATATCAATGCAAAATGGTATGTCAGATTTCTCCAAAGAATCAATAGGGCAAACGTGATATGGGCAAATGGGATTACAGAATGGCAAACAGTGAATCATACCCTATTTGCTTCCATGAGCCTGCTGCTGCAGGTTTAGCATTACTGAATTTGGGAAACCCTTGGATAAATTTGCAAGTCTGGAAGAGCAAACCCTAGGGTGCTGGGGGCCTAAGTCCACCTATACTGCCCCCCAAATAGACATTATTTATGCACATGTGAAGCACACACATGCATAAGGCGCATGTGTGCCCTACATGTCCAAAGTAAAACACCTTTAAGATACATTAACTCGTAATTAGGACATGGTTACCCCCTTAAAAAGTGTAGGCGACAATTGCACTACCTATTTGGCCTTTATATAATTTTGATTACCATGATAAATGTGGACATATTTTTGCTAAGGAATACATCCTGGTATCCCATTCATATTTTGAAAATAGCCATCAGCAATTACCCACATATGTGTACAATTATGAGTAATATCGATTCTGACCAATCATTACTATTGCACTGTGAATACCTTCTATACATCCTATAAGGGACATTTGCCATAGCTAACCCCAAATGTGTATCACTTAGCACCTTTTGGTCATGACAAAATTAATTTCACAATTTGACAAATGAAAGACATATTTGTCATAATGCGTCATATTTCCACGCATACAGCTTGTGCGTCATAATTTTTGACGCACAGGAGTGCAGATAATGCTGAGTCAAAAAAATATTTTAAAAATAGATATAATAATATCCAGCATTACATGGCCTCCATTTTTTTCCATAATGCGTCATATTTCCACGCATACAGCTTGTGCGTCAGATAATGCAGAGTCAAAATTATTTTTCATATTTAGATATCATAATTTCCAGCGGCTTAATTTTCAACTCTAGAACTGTAAAATAAGCCTCTAACAAATATAATGGACCAATGAAGAATTTTTTTTTGACTCTGCATTATGTGCACTCCTATGCATCAAAAAATATGACGCACAAGCTGTATGCGTGAAAAAATTACGCATAGCGGGAAAAAAACGGCCGCCATTTTATGCAGGATGTGATGTAATTGGATATCCTGTTTACAGAATCTGTACAGTGGGTGTACTTTCACTTTCACTTTGCAGTCTCAGATTATTCTAGACTGTGTGGCTGTGTGGAAAGTGTTGTCCTGTGTATTAGTGCTTTTGTGTCCAGTGTACCTTCTCAATTGTGCTTTTGTCATCATTGTCTTGTTGTTGAATACTGTCTGAGTCTGTGTTGTATTATTTTGTCAAGTCCAGTGTTTTATTTATTGTCTGTGGGAGTCTGTTGTGGGTACTATAATATAGGGGTTAGTTGGGCTCTTCTTAAGTTTTCTTTGTATTTCACCACTCTACCTTTCCCCATTTCCCCCTTTTCCTTTTTCTACAACTTTTTCCCCTTTGTCAGTGCTGACATGTCTGGTAGGCCACGGCTTGCCAGGATGGGTAAGGAGGAATTGGGGGGATTTATATGGCTTATTTGCCATTTCCTCCCACTCATGCTGGAGGCTGGAGGTAGGGTGATACAGGGGTATCACACGGAGGCCCGTAAAGTCCGGTGGGGGAAGGTGCGCCATCACTTGGTTCGTGTCTATGGTAGCCTAAGGAATGAACATCAACTGAAGCACCGCTGAGCTGATCTGATATCCAGGGAGCAAGATCTGCTGGACCACCTGGAAATCAGGATTGGTGGCCATGTTGGTGAGCACACATCAATTACATGTGCACAATTTAAAGCTGTGAGGCGACATGTGATGATTGTTACCCAATCTGCCAGATAAGTAGCTGACTGTGTGTAATGATAGGGAAACCTACTGGGTAATTGATGCACAATGTGAAGGAAGACAAATGCTAGCAGTCAGGTAGCTCATGTTTTCTACACATACCGGTTGCATGTAGCAGTATGTAATGTAGTGCTGCCTTTGTGTCAGACAAGCGACACATTAATGACTCAATTAGAACTCTACAGGTCACAATAGCCAGTGAAAAATGGATGTTGAAACATCATACCTACATATGTAGACACCATAGCTAGACTGACATTTGTAAACCCTACATGATGCTATAAATGAGTGCTGCCTTCACGTCAATTGAAGTTAGCAATGTTGTCCACACATATGTCACATGTGTGTCTGGTTGATGTGTAGGGAAAATAACCACATAGGCTGTTTGAGTTTGAGAGGTCATGCAGTCCGCAAGTAACCATCTTTTGGATGTCTCTCTTGGATGCACATGATGAGATGAATGCACCCCTGTATTGTTGGGGCATACTAATGGAGGTGCATCTTTAACACCACATGACTGTCCAGGCCACTGCATGTGTGTAGTAGGGTGTGTAACTGTAGCAGGACACTCATCCAATGTAAATGTTGCTCATGAATAATTCCATGCAGTATGAGCATGTGTGAAAGTGTTTCATTACTCATGTCATATTCTCACATTGTCTTTGTAATTGCAATTGTTTGTCAGTGCACGGATTCTGAGTATATTCTTTCTTCCATGCTTTACAGGTGGACCTGCACCGTACACAGTGGGAGAGGCGGCTCATTTTGAGGACCCCGACACCTACAGTGAGTGTTGCATGTGTGGTATTTTTAATGTTTGCTGGTGATGCATGATGGACTACTGTGTGTTCAACAGAATTCAAGGTTTGATGCGCTGCCCATTCATTAGTATTGTTCCATTAGTGGGATTTCAATTATCACTTCATTTTGAGTTGACCTATGCTTATCCATTTCTCAGATTTTGGGTCTGTAGGCCATTCCAGTAGGGCCCGCTATGGGGAATGGGGTGAGTCATGTGGAATACACTGGTTAATGTAAGAGTTGCTCTGGGGCTTGTCTCGGACTGAGTCTGCATTTCAGACTGACATTCTCCCAGATAGCTTCTGCAAAAGGCTTGTCTGAAATCTGCTGCTCCCCTAGTTAACGATGGACTGAGTACACTGTAGGTTGGATTTTCCGGGGGCATGTACTTCCACAAGTTGTACTAGAAGTGTGTGGGACTAGAGCGCAATGGCCTAGGTGTACATTCTACTCATGATCATGGGTGTTCTTGCTCCTCTGTGTCTGTAGTAAAATATGCCTCACTGGTAGTATGTGATGTTGGCCTAAGTCAGTACATTTTGACATGTGTGGACCTTAGATAGGACAAGGTTTAGTTGACTCCAATTTGTTGCTAGCCCTTCACTGGTGTTGTGTGTGCGGAGGCAAAAACTTGTTGAGCTTTCTATATTCTCCTGGGTGTGCATTGATTATGGGATTGTTGGAGGTTCTTCCCACCCCACCCTCAAAGACTGCCATGTGTTTGGGAATAGGGTACCTAGGACTGGTACAACCAGTATGTTACACATACTTGTGACCATTTGAAACTTTGTTTTGAACCTAGTGTACACACTCGGTTATGGCACATGAGTTCTATACTAGCAAAAACAATTACAAATCACAGATATTGAGGGTTGTGATTGTTATCACATAGACTGACATATGTAGTCAAGGCAATAGGCGGAGGAGGTGCAGCCATAATGTCAGCTGCATTACTAATTATTTTGATGAGAAGTTTAGGCTGATGTCACCCATCATGTATAGACATGTATATGCTAGGTGTGAGATGCCCTTTTGTATACAGGCTTCCCATGTACTTGCTCTGAGACTTTCAATGATCTTTGTGGTGATATGAGCTGTTACAACTACAGCAAAAGTAATTTCCAATTGACCCATTGTGCTATTCCACCCAATGCATTTCCTATGGTAAATAGTTGCCCTTTCTCTTCACAGCTGCAAACATGAGTGCCGCACAGAGGCATGATTTTGAAAGGCGGGCCATGAGATACCGGCACATCCTGCAGGTGCAGTCGGGGTTCCGACGGATGGCCCGAAAATACCAGGCGGATCGGGCCTCCGGAGCATGGTGGGCCTCACCACAGGGTGGCCCAACGTTGCCCACTACAGCCACCACCACCACAACCACCAGTTCTCCCCAAGTGGCCCCAGCAACGGCGGGGACAGTTGTCCCTGCCTCTGCAGCACGACCTGGACCCAGCAATATCAGAGCTGCAGGACAGTCCAGTGGGCTACAAACAACTCCCACACAGATCACCTCTGCCAGCACGCAGACAGCAGCAGCACCTCCAATTGACCCTGGGGCATTCCAGGCTTTAGACCGGAAAATGGACAAGTTCATTCAGAAGGTGGACAAGCTGAGCCAGGATGTGGCGTACATAAAGAAGCGGGTCAGGTCCATCAGGCGGACCCTACGGAGGGCCAACCTCTAGGACTTATTTGGTCTATTTTAATTTATCCCTCCCCTCTCTCCTCTTTCCTTTTTATCATGATAGTTGGGTTTTGGGGATTAGTGTTAGGTTAGTATAGTCTTTTAGCTTAGTCAGTGTTAGGGAGGAGGGTGGGGGGTCCTTATTCTTTCTATTTTTCATTTTTGAGTGTGTGGGTGGATGGGGGTCAATGTTGGGATTCCTGTCTGTTTAGAACAAAAAATAAAAATATATATATAAAAAGAATTCCAAAAAAATATATGATTGTTTAGGATAGTATAGTATGTGTGTAGGTTAGTATGTGTTGTCCTGCGTGTGTCCTGTCTCATAATGGTGGGTGGGGGGTTGATGTTTAGATCGATTCGTTATATGTGTAGAGTAAGTTTAGCTTAGGTTAGTTAGGGACAGTTGTGGGTTAGGAGTAGTCAGGTTAGATTAGTGTAGGTATGACTTTTCCCTTAGTTGCCTCTGGTGTGAATACATATGAATAAATATATAGTTAACCCTTTGCATTATGTGTTAACTGCTACTTGATCATGGCCTTGACATCAATGTAGGTGATTGTTGATCTTTAACATTTGTGTCCTATGCTACACACCGAAGAAAATAGAGGTTTAAAATGGCAGCTACCCCTGTGCTAACTTGGTAAGTATCCACCATTTGATAGAACCACCATTTGTAGTTTAAATGGATCACCAAGGATTTGTGTTGATGAGTATGTTTTCTAAAACAGAAGAAAACCACAGCACATCACAGAGTCAAGATGAAAGTATTTTATTGCTTGGTGACAAATCGGCGCTGAAGTCCTCTGGTGTCATGAGAAACACCAGATATGTGGTGTGTAAGCACAGTAATTTCTTCAAGTTTGCATAACAACAGCCGACACGTGTTTCGTCATCCTTGACTTTTTCAAGGCTGTAAGCATATACAAGTAGGATGTATCACAAGATTTGAAGATGAGTCACACACATGGTGTTCATACTGTGAAAAGCATCGTTGAAGTGAGAAAACTGTGATGAGAGGCCCGATATCACAAGTCACAAAATGAAATTTACCATCATCTATCTTTGTGTAAAGAGAACGCAGTAATGGGTGACAGAAAGAAAAGAAATGTGCAACTACCAAAAAGCGTGAAAGAAAATAGCATTGAAAGCTAGAAACCTGCAAAAACCCATGCATACGAAGAAAATGTGGTTTATGGTGTACTGCTTCTAATAGTTAACACCATAAAAGAAAACCTGGAGTAGAGAAGAGAAAAGTACGTCAAAAGAATAGAACGTGTAAACAGAGAGAAAATAATATAAAGGCGTACCTTATTCAATATAAACTATAGAGTTGAACTTGATAGAACTCCAAAAATTTCAAGAATAGTACATCAAAGTGTACCAATGATAGCATACGAATGAAATAGACCCTGGTAAGTCTGTAGGAATGAAAATAAAAGAAAAAGGGGGGTGGGGATATAAGGGAAAAATCAATAATGGCCGAAAGGTGATGTAAACCAAATTATTTGTGGGCAGCAAGAATCAAGGTACAAGTAGTATTAAAAAGTACCCCGGGAACAAATGTCTTGCTAAGTAATTACGAAGTTATGTAAAATACACCAAGAAGAATCTTAAATAGAAAATGTATATGTTTGGGAGAAATAAACTGAGGACTTAATACGTAGAACCTAATGTATATAATCATTATATATGTACACAAATTAGAAAAGCTGAACCAGCGCTTGAAATAATTGAGTAGACTAGGAATTATAACTTATGGAGAGCACTCAATCGTCCGGTCCAAGCGGAAATAGACAAGTGAGGAGAGGTCGCCTTTTAAGAGTTACATCAAAATACGCCGAGTATAACCCCACAGTAAAACGTTAGTGGGCGCCCGGCCGTCTTTAAAGACAAATAATAATAAAATGCGCGCAAGCTACGGGCGCTGGGGAAATGTCCGGTAACCGAATAACACAATAGAACTGAGGGGCGGGGGTGGCGGGGGGCTCGCCCCCGTCCGAGGGTTGTATGGGGCCATGGCTATGCAGGTGCTCTTACCTGTGTGGCGTATGGTCTGTAGTAAAACAAATGAAGGTAGCGTCGTCCTGAGACGATCGCCATCTTGGAAGGGCCATTTATTGTAATAGGTCGAAATGGAAAACAGACTAGAGGAGCCAGTAATCGGGAAGGACCCACCATATATAAATGGAGTTGAGAGTGAGAGAAATAGACCCATAATGGTGCATATAGAAGAAATAAGACAAACGATACAGTGAAGAAATATAGCATAGTGAAATCAAATGTATTGTGTCCATCACCAAGTACTAGGTATGCACACAAAAAAGCGGTTGGTAAAATTAGAATGTTTTATGAAGGATTATCATTAGAATACGTGAACTACTAGAAACAGCGGCATTTTTAACAAAATCTATACATGACTGATAAATGATAATGCAAAATTAAGACTCAGTCCTAAAGAATTCTTGGTGCAAAACACAGAATCGTATTATGTACAAAAGTAGCAAAGATAGTTATTATCACAAAGGGCGCAGAATTAGCATTGCATCATATAATAACCAATAGTATCAAACATGATTTTACAGTCAGTTTTTACAAATGTGGCCATTGTAATGTTTGTGAATATGCTTTGGACAAAACCACTAATTTCCGCCACAACACACAAATAACACATAGCATCAAACAGTTCATGAACTGTAACACTAAGTTCATAGTCTACTGTATTATTTGCACATGCAAAAAGATCTACATTGGCAGTACAATAAGACCTTTCAAAGAAAGACTGCAAGAGCATATACGGGCAATAAAAAACAAAAACAGAGATTATCCATTTGCTGTACATTACAACTCAGCACACCCTTTCCTTGAGAAATTAGTTATACATACACATGGCATTGCTACCCTGGGTAAATGTCCAAGAGGTGGCAACAAGACTCTCTTTTTAAGGCAACTAGAGAGCAGATGGATAATTAAACTGCGTTCTGTGGAGGAGGGGCTTAATTCGGATAAAGACCTTCATGTCTTCTTGTAGAAACACCTCCTGACATACTACTCCTATGGCTAAAGTGTTACTCTTGTATTTTATCTATCCATCTTTGACTCCTTACGAGGGATCTGTTTTTCTGAAGAAAGGGAGGCATACCACCCTATATATTTTTTGTTGCACTATATATGTTCTAACATGACTGACTAATGTTTTTTGTGCAACGTACTGTTACACATTTTTTAGTATAGACTTGTTGCTCATTGTGTGCGATTCTTCCTGTGTATTCCACACTGCCTTTTTCTTGTTTATCGTTACTGTGGAACTGACTGTAAAATCATGTTTGATACTATTGGTTATTATATGATGCAATGCTAATTCTGCGCCCTTTGTGATAATAACTATCTTTGCTACTTTTGTACATAATACGATTCTGTGTTTTGCACCAAGAATTCTTTAGGACTGAGTCTTAATTTTGCATTATCATTTATCAGTCATGTATAGATTTTGTTAAAAATGCCGCTGTTTCTAGTAGTTCACGTATTCTAATGATAATCCTTCATAAAACATTCGAATTTTACCAACCGCTTTTTTGTGTGCATACCTAGTACTTGGTGATGGACACAATACATTTGATTTCACTATGCTATATTTCTTCACTGTATCGTTTGTCTTATTTCTTCTATATGCACCATTATGGGTCTATTTCTCTCACTCTCAACTCCATTTATATATGGTGGGTCCTTCCCGATTACTGGCTCCTCTAGTCTGCTTTCCATTTCGACCTATTACAATAAATGGCCCTTCCAAGATGGCGATCGTCTCAGGACGACGCTACCTTCATTTGTTTTACTACAGACCATACGCCACACAGGTAAGAGCACCTGCATAGCCATGGCCCCATACAACCCTCGGACTGGGGCGAGCCCCCCGCCACCCCCGCCCCTCAGTTCTATTGTGTTATTCGGTTACCGGACATTTCCCCAGCGCCCGTAGCTTGCGCGCATTTTATTATTATTTGTCTTTAAAGACGGCCGGGCGCCCACTAACGTTTTACTGTGGGGTTATACTCAGCGTATTTTGATGTAACTCTTGAAAGGCGACCTCTCCTCACTTGTCTATTTCCGCTTGGACCGGACGATTGAGTGCTCTCCATAAGTTATAATTCCTAGTCTACTCAATTATTTCAAGCGCTGGTTCAGCTTTTCTAATTTGTGTACATATATAATGATTATATACATTAGGTTCTACGTATTAAGTCCTCAGTTTATTTCTCCCAAACATATACATTTTCTATTTAAGATTCTTCTCGGTGTATTTTACATAACTTCGTAATTACTTAGCAAGACATTTGTTCCCGGGGTACTTTTTAAAACTACTTGTACCTTGATTCTTGCTGCCCACAAATAATTTGGTTTACATCACCTTTCGGCCATTATTGATTTTTCCCTTATATCCCAACCCCCCTTTTTCTTTTATTTTCATTCCTACAGACTTACCAGGTTCTATTTCATTCGTATGCTATCATTGGTACACTTTGATGTACTATTCTTGAAATTTTTGGAGTTCTATCAAGTTCAACTCTATAGTTTATATTGAATAAGGTACGCCTTTATATTATTTTCTCTCTGTTTACACGTTCTATTCTTTTGACGTACTTTTCTCTTCTCTACTCCAGGTTTTCTTTTATGGTGTTAACTATTAGAAGCAGTACACCATAAACCACATTTTCTTCGTATGCATGGGTTTTTGCAGGTTTCTAGCTTTCAATGCTATTTTCTTTCACGCTTTTTGGTAGTTGCACATTTCTTTTCTTTCTGTCACCCATTACTGCGTTCTCTTTACACAAAGATAGATGATGGTAAATTTCGTTTTGTGACTTGTGATATCGGGCCTCTCATCACAGTTTTCTCACTTCAACGATGCTTTTCACAGTATGAACACCATGTATGTGACTCATCTTCAAATCTTGTGATACATCCTACTTGTATATGCTTACAGCCTTGAAAAAGTCAAGGATGACGAAACACGTGTCGGCTGTTGTTATGCAAACTTGAAGAAATTACTGTGCTTACACACCACGTATCTGGTGTTTCTCATGACACCAGAGGACTTCAGCGCCGATTTGTCACCAAGCAATAAAGTACTTTCATCTTGACTCTGTGATGTGCCGTGGTTTTCTTCTTTTCCTACATGGACTGTGACCTTTGTGGTCAACAGCGTACTACACCCTGTGGCTGGGTGTATCACCACTGGAGCACTCTACTCTGTCATATTTGGACACATTACCATGAACTTTTGATATCAAGGACAATAGTAAACTTGGATGTGCGCACCGTTTTTACACAGCCACAATTTGTCTAACATTTTGTTTGTTTACGCAGAGTATGTTTTCTACATCACAAAGTGTGCTTCCAGACTTGGTATTGTGGGTAATTTATTAGGTCGGACTGCAGTGTGATGTTCAGGGACATCTTTCTAGATGAGGTGTTGTTAACACTCTTGTCTTCTTGTCTTCATTACTGACATAGATCACGTGTGCAAAAATTCAGCATGACTTCCCTTCATGGAAGTATACTCAGAAAGGGTGATATGATGCTTTGTTTAGTTGTTTTTGCTTAGATTATACTGCATAATTTAATGTTTTAGTATTGCATGGTGCCCTCATTTATCACCCACCATTAGTTGACTTTGATTGTGATTGATGGAGCATTATTCTGTCCAACACAGCATGATTGTGTGTGGTTTGTCCCTTCATCAGTTATTCTCCTCAGGATGGTCAGGCTATGATGCAATCCTGGCCACTGCACAGATGTATCAGACTACATGATGTCAGGACAGTTGTATTGACAAGCTACATGGTTGTCACACAGGCACTTTAGAGTTATCTACTGCACAGTTGATGTGTCAAATTACACAGAGACATATTAGGTGGGCAAGTACTATTTATTGATAGGTGCTGTAGTGCAAAATGTACATTGTCCATGTTTGCTGGGTCCGTTCTAGTGCATTCTTACATGGTGATCCTACAGAAGGGGTGTGGATGATGCTCCTGACATTCTGGGGTGATGTTACAGACAGTGCAGAGGGACAGGATGTGCCAATTAGTAGGAGAGAGACATTCACTGGCAATGCTGACAAGTTATACAGTGGTTAGCAGAACAGTCATTGAGTATAGTTGTAGTGAGACTGGCATTTGACAAAACGTAGGACCTTGGTCAAAGTAGGCCATGGTGCAGGGACTAGTGCTTCCGGGTCACCCACAGAAAGAAAACAAAGAAAAGAAATCCCTGGCGTTCCTCTGGCTTCTGCCCCCCTTCAAGGCAGATCAGCCTAAAATTAATAGGCCGATCTGTCCCCACGGGGGCCAGAAATGGTGATAAATAATATACCCCCTAAGGGGAGTGACCCTTGCCTAAGGGGCCGCTACCCCGTAGTAAAATAAATAAAAAAATCAAAATCCCTGGTGTCTAGTGGGCATTCCTGCTGCCAGAGTGCTGTGCGATCGGGCAGCAGGAATGCTAAAAGAGACATCGGGGGAAAGGAAAGCCCTTTCCTTTCCCCCGATGCCTCTTTTTTTAGGAATCCACCCCGGGCAGAGGAGAAACTCACCTGTTTCTCCTAAAATGCGCTGGAAGCAAATGGCTTCCATCGCGACCGGAACCCTCTGATGATGTCAGCATACGATTGCGCGCTGACGTCATTAGATGGGGGATCAGGGGTGGAAGCACTTCCCCTTCCATCCCTGTCCTGGGAGGGTGGGGGGAGGCCTATGGGGGAGCACTAGCATTCCCCCATGCTCCAGTGCCAGGACGTAAGGGTTACATCCGTGGCACAGGAGCACTGTGCCACAGGACATAACCATTACATCCTCGGCACAGAAGCAGTTAAGTAACCTGGAGCCTGATTGACAGGCAAAATGAGTTACATATCTCCTCATTGGAAACAGTTTCCACCCCATTTGATCTAATCAGGCTAGTAAGAAGCTGCAGGAAATTCAGCATTGCTGCATGGTCACTTCATCATTTTCACCTTTTGCTGGACCCTGTATTTTTGCTGTCTTTAGAACTCTGTGTACTATATCCCTGCTAAACAGTGGTAAAGTGCCTGAGCTCCCCATTTAAACATGTTTGAACTGGCACATTCGTAAGTGGTATATTTAACTCACCTATAAGTCCCTAGTAAATGGTACAAAATGTAACTAGGGCTGGAAAGTTAAATACTACTAATGGATTGCAGCATCTATTGTGCCATCCACCACAGTGGCAGTGTAATCTTGGCTTCTGACCTACCAGTGTAGCCTGATGGTAGCAGTGTGAACCCTGCAAATTCACCTGTCAAAATATAAACCCTCTTGACAGACCAAAACCTTCCTTTTATAACATTTAAGTCAGTCCTCTGTACAAGGCAGGGTGCATGTTTTTTTAATGTAAGGCAAGTAAAAAATTAATGGTAAACTTTCCTTACAGTGACTAGCACCCAAAAGCTATTTTTACTGTGGCAGGTTTAGCTGTCCTATATAGAATACAGATTCAGTTCCTGCAAATATTTCTCAAGAAAGGGGGTTTGCTAGAAAAATAATAAAACAGCTACTTTAACAGTTATCGAAAATCCAATACAATAGTGAAGTCATATTTTTAATAACTACTTAGGAAAAGTATTTTTTTTAAGAAGTAACCTTTCTCCTGCCTAGCATTCCTTGAGGCTAATTTGCATTTGCTCTGTCACTATCATTGAGGTCAACCTGAATGGGCAAGGATGGCCCCTTTGAGCTCAGCAGAAGGATGGGGGCTGTGAACATCCTTTTTGACTTTAAAATGTCAAGCCCTGCTGGAGTGAAAAATCCTGCTTAACAGGTCTTCTGGGCTTTCATGTAACACTGGGGGTGCACTTAAAGGCAGGGGAACAGGATGTCAAGACACTTTGTGTATCCACTGTCTGGCTACTAGCAAACCCTGCTTTTCTTTTAGCAGACTTCTTCCTCTGGGTTTACTATGGGTACAGCAGTTACCCTAAACTGGGTTTTAGTACTTAATGTGGGAAGACACTAGGCTTACTATAATACACTCCCCACACACAACCCTGCCCTAAGAGCCCAAGTGTAGTGAGGCCTAAGACTTTTACTATCTTGAAAGTGCCCAAAATGGTATTGTTGGTGTCACAAACCTATACCCTATTGGACAGGGCGGGCCCTGGAGTCATTACTACCCACTAGTTTGTGCCAGGCATAAATGTGACATGTTCAGGCACCCACTTCTGAACGCTCCTGGACCCAAGGAAGAATAGAAGATAACTGGCCTGCAGCATGTGATCTGAGAGGATCCCTGAAGGACTGGACCTCCTCCCTCTTGTTCCCAAGGCAAAGATGTGGTCATAAGGCTGAAATCCTGTTCAAGCTACAGAGATACAAGATACAACAGGATACTAGAGGTTTTTCCTGCAACTTCCCAGCTGATCAATGGCAACTGGATCTTGACTGGACCCTGCTTTATCAGCCATATGAGAATGAAGTCTGAAATTCTCAGTAAAACATGAACTTCCAACAGGGGCAGTCTGTCAGTTGATTCCCTTGTGTTCTACTGGAGCCCCCAGAGTGTTTTACAGAGAAACTAGAGTATTAACAATCATTCTTATGACAGATTGTGACACACCTCCATCCATCTTGAATCACACTGGTAAAACCTAAAACATTTAACTTAGAAAGGAACAAAATGAGAAGGTTCAGGTTGTCATAAAAATGATGGTTAGTGCTGTAGAAAGAAAAAATTAGGACACATTTTAAGTCAGTTCTCACCTCTTCTTTTTCATGAAAACATTCTGACAACAACACCAGCAGTAGAGTGCCAGTTAACTCCATGGTGATCAGCAGGCAGCTTTACTACAATGTTCTAATGAGCATCTGGAGTGCTAGCATTCATAATTTACTCCAAAAGTGAGACACATTTAAACGCCATATTGATGGAATCAAAGTCTAAAACTGAAAGCATTTTCTACTGAGGATACTGCAGTAAATGAGTAGGTTAAGGAGCTTCATAACAAATAAGACTCCTGAGTTTGCCACCAGAGAAAAAAGAGCCCAAATAGCACCCAAATGTAGCCCAAGTATAGCCCAATGACAGAAGAGTGCAAAACACATCATTTTTTTTTTTTTGCAGTTCCATATAACGCAGACTTGACCCGAAGGTACTAGAGTGATTTGAATGAGCATTGGCTACATTACACAAGGACAAATTCATTTTGGTTTTAGGCATGAGGAGATTAAGTAATTTGCCCAGAATCATGTTAAGGTGATGCTGAAACTTGAACCTTGCTCCCCAGGTCCAAAGTCTGCAGTGCTGGCTTTATCGCTCTTAGTGTGTTCAACCTTCTTTGGTTAATTTACATTATTTATAAGGGGACACGTTTGTAGGTCAATGGACCTTTTGACTGCGCTTCGAGTAGTTCCCATCACAAGACCCCGTACCAATACAAATCATGAGCAGTGACAATCAATAACTTCAATATTCATAGAAGTCAATAATTTCAATGTACCATGATCTTTCAGTCATGAATAACCACACCTTTATGTAAAAGTTAGAATGTTTATTTCCCTATATTAACAATGCTAATGTCACATAACTTAGTCTCAAAATCAAATGGTAAACATGCAGAAACAATACTGGCTAACCAAATCTCCTAAGGAATCATAATTTAATCAAAGCTTGGACCACTACACATTCTAAGTTTACAGTACAAATCAATAGCAAGAATAACTGCGCAAACGAAATGGCGTACATTTAGATTCAGCAAAGAAAAGACATCAAGTGTTAAATGTAGCAAGCATCATCAGTGAGTACCCTAACTAACCTTCAGATTAGAATGACATATTTAGACTTCATTCAAAACAATTTAGTCAACACAAATTTGGAAAAACATCTAACTATGGCTTTATCAAAATTAGCAGTTGGTACCTAGGGACAAAGCAAATAGACATTGCAATCAGTAACATTGTCTTATACCTTGCCTCAGTATGGTTCAATAACCTGTGGCAGATTTTGTCAACTGGAAATCAGTTTAGTCAGAAAAACATTGGAATTCAGCATTAAAGTTCAGGAAAGCAAAGACTCTCCATGCAGTTCGGAAAGATAATAACTAAACACTCAAAAGAAATGGGGAGAATGACCTCTCTCCCCTCAGTGCAGTCTGGCTAAGTTAGATTTCTTAAATCTACTTCCCACATTGCTATTGGTCAAGGAATCATATGTTTGCATTTAGTCCAACGAAAATAGAACCCCAAATCTAAGAATTTACTAGTACACGGTTCACATGTCGATGATTGGCTCCTCTTCTCCTGTTCTCGTCGTTGGGCTTGTCAGGCATCAATAGTTAATCGGCTTATACTCCAGTCAGTGCATTATTGTCTTCTCCTGGGAAGGTGGTCTACACACTAAGTTATACAATGTATCCCTAACTAGTACAGAATAGTCTTAACAAGCAGTTCTCATGCGAAATAATTTAAACTACTAGCATTTGGTCAATGCAGTGGAAAATCACAATTTAATTCTCTAAGCAGCCTTTTTATAATTCACCTGAGAAATGCATCTTGACAGGAGGCTGTGCAACTAGGCCCAAGACCTCGCTAAAGTAAGGCCTTCGATTAATAAAGTAAATATATAATATGTTCTATGTACTACTATATTAATCCAAACATTAGGTTAACATTTTACATTTATAAGCTATTAATACACTTAATGAACACTGACGGCCCGTCAAGTAGGCACAGTTTCAAAGGCGTGTATTATTTCTTTACATTAACTCATTTTCTATGCAAATTCAACATTCAGAATACATAAATATTCATAAGGAAAATTCAGCGTTAACAATGCCACATCCTATCCCCTAAGTGAAACATAAAATCAAATGATCAACTGTATAAAAACATAAGGATAGGGGGCGTGGTCTGGCCACGTATTGAGACGGCCGCCTGAACGCCGAGCTCCGTAGAGCGGGGGGCCTTGGACCGGGGGCGGCGGCGCTGAGGATATGCCAGAGGCCCCCCGTCGATCATGGAATGAGCACTGGGAGCCGCTGATGTCTGGGGGGCCCCCCTTTTCTCTTCCAACACTCACGGGGGACTCCCGCTTTCACCCGGAAGGCTCGAGGGAGCCGTGACGGCCTGGTGGCCTGCGAGGGGCTGATGAGCTGCAGCCTCGTGTGGTTCTGGAGGCCCGGATCGGAACAGACGCCTCCCGAGGGCTTTGGATGCCCTGGCGGGGGACGCTGCCATGGTCGGTGGACTCAGCGGGTGAGCGAGGGCATAGACTGTGGCCATGCCCTTGCCCATTCAAGTGCCTCTGCCCGCCCTACCCTCCAATTGCATTACCATATTCCCCCCGTGGAGGCACGGGGGACGCCCGGAGTAGTGTTTTGACCCACATCTTTGGTGACCTGACAATTGGGACTTCGTCGAGAGACAGGAGGGCAGCGGCTTGACCTGTCCCTTGCACCATCATCACCTCTGACCCTTTCCCCACCTGGGCGGCCACCTCTGGAGTGTGAATCGATGCACCGGCGCAACCTACTGGTGTGAGGTTCTAGCCACTACCGATTCCAGGAGCGCAACGGAACCGTGCTGCTGGGGAAAGGCCCCCGCCTTAGCTGGCGATAGTGGTTGGGGGGGGTTGTGGCAAGACTGGAGAGGCTGCATTTTACAAAGCACGGAGAGGCACATAGCGGAGTGGGGCCAGGAGAGTCCATACAGTGGCCCCCTGATACTTTTGATAATGGCAAGACACTCTACACTACACCTTATGGTCACCGCAGGGGGGGGACCCTAATCTGTCTACCAGGTGGAGATCCCTAGTGGCGCTGTCTGCAGCATTGAGGAGCCCCCGCACTGCCCCGTGTCACCCTGGGCCATCGAGCTGGCATGCTGGCAATACTGGATAGGTCTCATAGGTGCTGTCCCAACGGAGGGCTCTCTGGTCTAACGTTTCTCCTCATGGTTGCCCATGAGCGATTGGGCCTGACGCCTCCTATGCCGCTTTGGGCTTCTGACTACTACCCTCTAACTCTGGTCCTCTGATCTTCAGTTACTGATGCCCCAGTGGCTGCTTTCTGGTCCCTGCCGGGATCCGCGACTCAGGAGTTGACCCATCTCCTTCCTTTCCTCCCCCTTCTTCCTCTGTTGCACTGTCCGACTGCCCCCCACATCTGCTGAACAGTGGATCAGCGCTTTCCCGGTCCCTCCGTATACTGGGGAGCCTGCGATGCCCAGAGGTAAGACGGCGAGTAAACCACTGGGTAAGCCATCCCGTCAGCTACTCTTTTCGGAAGCTCTGCGCCATCAGAGAGTCCCGCCCGCAGAGGAGCATCCACTCCCTCCACCCAGTAGTATGGTGGATGCCACACAGAACGCGACCATGGACCGCATCCTGCAGGAGATTTTGGCAGTGGGCCGTAAGCTGGAAGGTATGGACAGTGCCATGGCTTTACTGATGGTGGAGATGAAATCCATGCGCCTGGACATAGCAGACTTTCAGACACAAGTTACGGGACTGGACCAGCGAACAACGTCAGTGGAAACACACATTGCCTCCTGGGTAGACAGAGACCAAGATCTCTTTTACCTCTGTAGCAAATGGACCGACCTGGTGGATAGGGGCCCGAGAAATAATGTTCGCTTTCTTGGGTTCCCGGAAAACATTGAAGGCGCGGACATACACTCTTACCAACCGGAGACCCTACCCAAGATTACTGGCATAATATTCGATCCTGCCCTGGATTTTCAAAGGGTGCATGGACTGGATCCCAAACGGTGAGATGGCACGAACCGCCCAATCATAGCTTGTCTTCTGCTCCATGTGCAGACCCATCAACTATTGCAGGCAGCCCGAGCACATGGTCCATTCCGGTCGGATGCTCTGGAGGTTCGACTAATGGCTGACTTTTCCAAAGAGACCAGTGAACGCAGGATGGCATTCTTGTCTCGCCGACCTCGTCTTCACCAGCTGGACGTGAAATACGGCTTGTTTGAGCCGGCCAGGATGTGGATCGCCAAAAATGGGGAGTCAAGGGACTTTTACGATCCAGAAGACGTATGAGTGTTTCTGGAGGGACTTCAGAACCAGACCCAGTCCATGGACACGGCGACTCAGATCCATCAAGACATGCTTAGACCGCTCTCGAGTGCTGCCCTTTCAACTCCCGCTCCTGAGGTTGTGGGACGGACCACTGCGGATTCCCACTCTAGGAGGAGAGACCTGGAGAGGCTCACGAAGAGCCACGATGACAGGGGTTAGGTGCTGCAGGTGGTGGTGATGCACACACAGATTGCTGACAGGGACAAGTCTTGTTCCCCTCCGAAACCCACTCTGGCTCCCATCTGAGGGCAAGGAAACATGGTGTCATAAAGGAGCCCCGCCATAGACGGCCACAAGTCACATGAGAAGCTGCAGAGGCTCTGCTGCGGGGACGACGGAGCAGAGAGATGAGTACCTGACTTTATAATTTCACAGACACTTTGTTTATGGGGGACAATATTTCCGCAGGTCATACGGCAATCTTCTTCAGTTGTTTAGCCCTCATTTTGCCTGTTCAAGTGCACTTGGTACTGCTTTAGTGTTGTTCTATTGCTTGTATTTGTTAGCAATATATCTTAAGTTTGGCTGCTTTTCAATAATAAATATGTGCTGCAGTACGCTATCATAGTTGCTTGGTACGAAATGGCAGAGACTCAGCTCTACCCCTCCCTCACCTCCCTCCACTGCTAACTAGATATCCTAGACCTGCGTGGCCGTTGTGGTTCCGTCCCCCTTGTTGTGATCACGGTGTGACCTCCTTCCTGCTGAACCTTGCAACAGTTTCCCCATCCCTACCTCCTCCCCACATGCCCTTCCCTCCCCCTTGGTGCGACGCTGCTCTGGCTTCTGTTGCAGGCTCTTACGCGCGCCTGCTGCTTGCGTTCGCGCTGCCCCCCCTCCCCTGATGTTTATGTCTGCACCCTGGTGGGGGGAATGGGTCTGGGGGCTGGGGTGCCCCGCGTGTGCCGACTCCCCGGTCTGGGGCCTGCTGGTTGGGCGACTGAGCTCCATAGGCCTAGGTTTAGACCCGCAGGTTATAGATCGGAATCGCTGGGACTTTTGTTCAGATCTCTTTGCTTCTCTTGTTTCTTTTTCTTATTTCTCTTCTCTCTCTCTCCTTCTCTTTCCTCCTCCCCTTTTCCTTTCTCTCTCTCCCCTCCTCCCTCCTTTTTCCTCTGTCCTCTCTCCTCTTTCATTTTCTTTCCTTTTCTTTTCTCTTACCTCCTTCTTTTCTCTTTCTCCCTCTCTTACTTTTTCTCCCCCTCTCTTAGCTTCTGAGGACATCACCAGGCTTTCCCTATCCTCCCCCCCTTGACCCACTCCTTGTGTCTCCATTCCACCCCCCTTTCCTGGCTCTTAGTTTCTCTCCTCCATCACCTACCTCTTTTTTGTCTTCTCCACTAGGGCTCTGTGATGGTAGGCCCTAACCCACCCCCTTCGGTACCACTGTGGATAATATCTTGGAATGTAAATGGTCTTACCGATTTTATACAACGAAAAAAGGTCCTGTCCTACCTTAACTCCAAATGGGCTGATATAGCTTTACTGCAGGAGACACGTTTAGACAAAGAGGAGTCTAGCAAACTACACAGGGATTGGGTGGGCTCCACACTGTTCAGCTGCAGCCCAACCTCACCCGATACGGGGAACGCCCCCCGGTAATGCGGAGTTGCAGTATTGCTGTGCAAAACCCTCCCCCTTGCAGTTATTAAATCATGGACTGACCCAGAGGGACGCTATGTGTTTGCTAAGTTAAAGATAGGGGATTCCTCACTGTGCGTGGGCTCCGTTTACGCGCCAATCGGCCCAAAGCGCCTTTTCTTCCTGCAAATCAACTGCCCCTTGACGGAGATAGGGGTGACCTGCTATGTGATAGGGGGCGACTGGAACCTAGCCAGAGACGCAGTATTAGACAGGACGGGACCCTTGGACATTAGTAACAATGCCGACAGAGCCCTACAGTCCGATATATTATCGGACAACGGCCTGGTGGATCATTGGAGGCTGACCCATCCGGTTGATGGAGAGTACACCTTTCTGTCACCGGTGCATGGCACCCAATCTCGCCACGATTACTTCCTTATGTCCCATAACCTAGTGGCCCATGCCCATGCCCGCATTCTTGAATGTGGTCTCTCGGACCACTCCCCAATCAGTGTCGCTGTCCAGATGGGCCTGGTATCCCCGGGGCGCAAACCGTGGAGATTTGCCGTTCACCGATATCGCTCCCCTCAGGGCTAGACACAGCTACGAGGCCATACATCCACCTTTGCCCAAGACAACTTGGGCACTATTAAATCCAGGCGAACCATGTGGGCTGCAGCTAAGGCAACGATTCGGGAGCAGCTCATGGGAGATGGCAAATAAAGAAAGGAAAGAGCAACAGGCAGCGTTGGAACCTAACATCTGTCGTCTTACACGCCAACACACTGACCACCCCTCTCTTCCAGGGCATCAGAGTCTAGAATGCGCCCGAATGGCTCTTAATGAGTTAGACACCTCCCAGGCCAAGTACGCCCTACAGCATCTACAGGGGAGGCACTATGAACAAGGTGAGAAAGCAGGCCGGCTGTCTGTAGCCCCGCTTCGCCAGAGGACGGCTGCTCTCACTATCCCAGCCATTCGTACTCCCTCAGGGGATGTGCTTACGCACTCACAGGCGATAGCAAATTAGTTTGCATCCTTCTACCGGCACCTTTATATGCCGGAGACAACGTCTAGCCCCAGATTGCAGCTTTTCTTGCTGATCTTGATCTACCTTCTATGTCAGAATCAGCAGGCTGGAAATAGAGAGAGTCATCTCTGATTTACCTCACCACAAGTCGCCCGTGGAGGATAGGTTCCTGGCGGAATTTTACAAATGTGTGGGGGAAGAGGTGGTTGGCATCATGCTTGAGGCCTTGAGTGAAGTCTGCAACACGGAAGCTCTAGGAGCCATCTCCAATAACGCCACAATAGCAATTATACCAAAACCGGGGAGGGACCCCCTGCTGTGTAGCAGTTACCCATCTCTCCTTAAATGGTGATATCAAGATCCTAGCTAGTATCTTGGCAAATAGGCTACGTAAAGTCACACCATCCCTGATCCATCACACTCAAGTGGGGTTTGTACCGGGCCACACATTCAGGAACCACCTGCGCACTTTGTGGCATACCCTGTTTGCCTCAAAGGATCTGCAGGAGACCTGCGCTGGCCCTGTCTCTAGATGCTGAGAAGCCGTTTGATCGTATAGAGTGGCCCTATCTGTTTGCGATGCTGGAACGATTTGGTTTGGGAGACTGATTTATCTCTATGATACAACTGCTATATGATCAGCCCAAGGCACGAGTTAACTGTGGAAGCTTCCTCTCGGACCCCTTTCCCATCCGCAGAGGGACACAACAGGGATGCCCTCTCTCACTCCTTTTGTTCCTCCTGGCGATGGAACCCATTGCCGCAGCCATCCGCTCCTCCCTTTCCATAACAGGCCTCGCTCTGCCGGATGGCATTTCCAAACTCTATCTATACGCCTATGAAGTTCTTCTAACCCTAACGGACCTCGAGCAATCTCTACCAGCCTTACTGGAGATCATTGACAGATTTGCGCCCCTCTCTGGCTACCGTATTAACTGGGACAAGAGCGAGGCCCTTCCCCTTTCGCGTGTGACCACAAAAGCAGCACTCCTTAGCTTTCTATTTCGTTGGACTCAGACGCCTCAAATACCTGGGGGTGTTGGTCAATCAAGGCTTGGTGCACATAGTGGCGGATAATTTAGACCCCCTTATTGCGTCAATGAAACTTGATTTTGCAAAATGGAACCACCTGGGCATCCATGTGGGGCAAGGTACAGGCAGTCAGGATGTCACAGTGCTTCGTTTCACCCATGTCTTGGGGCTCTTACCCTTACAAGTGCCTCTCGCTGCTTTGCGGAGCATTGATACTCTCATCAGAGCCTTCGTGTACGGCTCCATGCGGCCACGCCTAGCACACGTCAAGCTACTAGCTCGCCCCTCCCATGGGGGTATGGGACTCCCCTCAGTGGAACATTATGCACTTGCACTACATCTGTCACAACTGGCTTACACCCTGCCCGGAGTGCCGGACCTGCCACAGTGGGTGGCCCTGGAAAAGGTGTTGCTTTCCACAGATGGGGGACTTGGAGGGCTCTATCATGATGACCTCACATCTTCCAACTCGGGGAATCCAATCCTGAGGGCGACCGAGGCGGCCTGGCGCAGGGTTCTCCGTCTGCTCGGGGTCCACCCTCTCTTCCACGCCCAGGCCCCGCTGTAGCACAACAATGGACTACGGATAGGAGTATGAGGTGCTCAACTGGCCACAATGGAGCAGGGCCGGTATCCATGAACTTGCTCAGGTTCTAGAAGGTGACACGATCAAGCCTTTTGCTAGGCTGCGGGAGGAATTCGACCTTCCTCTGCGGCAAGAGTGGAGGTACCTACAACTCAAACATTGCCTGCATCAGGGTGCTGACACCATCCGACGGTGGTTCCAGACTTCTCCTGTGCTGACTTACCTGAAGGCGTGGGGACAGCATAGGGGCGTCATGGTGGGCCTCTACAAGGTCCTCATCTGGCAGTTATACTCCCAGCCTCTTCTGGACAACCCACACTTGCAATGGCAGGACCCCCTGCAACAGATGTTTGATCTGGAGGACTGGGAGGACATCCTGGAGGCCCTGGACAGGGGCCCTTGGGAGGCCTGTTTAAAGTTCTGTCTCTTCAAGGTGATGCATGATTGGTATTGGTCCCCAGCGAAGCTGCACAAGACAGGATTTCTTCCGCATGCGATGTGTTGGTGTTGTACGGAGACGTGTTGTGACTTGATACACATTTTAATTGATTGTCGGACGGTCCAGCCTTTGTGGGCCGTGGTGGGCTCCACTCTGGCTGAGTCTATACTGCTTCTATCAACACTCCCCCTTCTCTTATCATATTGCATGAAGTGACCTCTCTCCTGGCCCTTTCCAGACCGCATACACGACTGTTACATACGGCGCTAGCTACTGCAAATATTTGCATTCTCCGCCATTGGTGATCGATGACCTTCCCAGAACCGGAGGAATGGATCATATGACCTGCATAGCCACGAATGAGAGAGTCCTCTATAATCTGCAGGACCAGGCCTGGATATTTAACAACGTGTGGACCCCCTTCCTTGCTGCAGGACTGACATACGCTGTCCGACACTACCCTTACTCACTGCGGACCGCCTCTCTCCTTCCACGTCTCTTACTCACGTCTCTTACAGCTTCTCAATAGGATTCCTACTATAAGTAGATACAGACCATCGGTCCAAGTTGAAGTCTTGGCTACTGCATTTTACTCTCTCTTGAACCCTTAGCTTACAGTCCCCCCCCTCTCTCTCTCCTGCATGAAGGCTTCACCTAGATATGCTCACTCTCACTCTTCCTCCTCCCCTCCTACCCTCTCCCCTCCCCCCCTTGTATGTTGGCCTCCACCCTCCCACCTCACCACTCCCCGCTGTCCTCCTGCTGCTATTACTATTCTCTCTCTCTCTCTTTCCCTCTCTCTCTCTCTCCTTTCCCTGTCCCTTCAGAGATTTGATCTTAGCCCTCTACACCCTCTCTTGCAAGACTCCCTCATAGTCGCACCTCTCTGAGTCACAGCTGTAGTACAAGACACCAACCACTGGCCATGCTGAGGGAATGCCTAGGTCCAAAAGGTCCCAGTTGTTCTGCTATTTTGATATTGTGATGTCTCAACACACTGACACCCTGATATTCTGACACCTGACGTGAAGGAACTCGGCCTATATTGGCGTTTTAACGTACAATGACGCTACAGTATGACTCCGACCTATGCCCCATCTCAGTGAGACGTGACATTCCTACCACTGCGCGGCTAGGCGGCTTTGTACCATTATCATCCTATTGTTCCCCCTCTCCTCTTTTCCCTCCCCCACCTGTCTGAGTTCCCTCTTTTTTCTTTTTCTCTTCCTTCCTTTCTTTTTTTCTTTCTCTTTTCTCTTAAATCCGAAACCTCGACTTCTTTTCTTTTCTTAATGTTTCATTGTAAACTGCCTACCTTTTATGCCTCAGAAATGTGACTGGTTATGTTTCATTGTTTTATTCGATTTCTTTACTATATGACCCATTATGTATCACTGTTTGTTCATGCTGGGCCTCTGGTCCCTCTTTGGTTTGTAACATCTTGCAGTGTTAATAAAAAAAATGTAAACACAAAAAACATAAGGATATCAAATAAATTAAAAGTAGTTTGTCACTATTTGGGAACTCAGATAATATGCCCTCATTATACTTTTTTAGAGCAGTAACCCTAATTTCTATGAAAACAAGACCCTCTCATATTTTTAATTTCCAAAGTAAATGCTTTAGGTATTACAGTTTTGATTATATCAAGATGATGTCAGATGTGCCACACTATTGTAATAAACATAGAATGTTAGCAATCTAGTTGTTCATTAGAATACTATGGGGAGGCAGAGGTTTGGGGCATAAACTCAGAAAATTGAGGCCAGGGAGGAGGGTGCAGAGGCAACACAATGAACACAATGGGCAGGACTTGGATAACAGAGGGCCGGATGAGAGGGAGCAGGGGGACCAAACTGCCCTTACAGGGCAGGGGTCAGGCTTTGCAGCAGCACAATACACCACACAGGGCAAGTGGAATGGCAGTGAGGCACAACAAACAATCGAAAGCAATCAGGAGGGGGCAGGACCATGCACATGGACATCAGAGAGCAGAGGGAAAAGAGGAAAGGACAGCAAGCTGACTACACAAGACAGCCAGGAGGGACTTCTGCAGCATAACAGACCATGAAAAGCAGGAGCAAGAGAACTTGGCATTACAACAGATCAGACAACGCAGGAGAGAGGGGATAGTGGTCTGCACATAGAATACTGAGGTCAGAAGCAGCAAGATGACCATGGACGGCATGTGGGATGGGCACTGAAAGGACAACACACCCTGGAGGGCAACAATGAAACTATAATGGCATACACGCAGACTACAGAGGGAACGTGGTAGGGGGTCAGCATCAGCAAGCTGATCACACAGGGCAAGTGGGAGGGGCTGTGGCAGACAGAAGACCATGAATGGCAAGCTGGAGGGGTAGTGGCAGCACAACGACCATGATGGGCAAGAGTGAACGGGCATGGTCCTGCACAAAGATCCAAAGGAGACAGAAGGGAGGTGTTAGACCTGACAGCTTTAGGGTGCTCATCCCCCAACTTTTTGCCTGCCTCCCTCTATTTTTCTGATCCTGTTTCTGCTGGTTTTGGGACTCTGCATACTGTACCACTGCTGTCCAGTGCTAACGTACAAGTGCTCTCTCCCCTAAACATGGTAACATTGGTTCCTACCCAATTGGTATATTCAATCCACCTGTAAGTCCCAAGTAAAGTGCACTACATGTGGCCAGGGCCAGTAAATTAAATGCTACTTGTTGGCATGCAGCACTGATTGTGCCACCCACTTTAGTAGCTCTGTAAACATGGCTCAGACCTGCCACTGCAGTGTCTGTGTGTGCAGTTTTAAAAATGCGATTTCGACTTGGCAAGTGTACCCACTTGCCAGGCCTAAACCTTCTCTTTTCTTACATGTAAGACCCCCTAAGGTAGGCACTAGGTAGCCCCATGAGCAGGGTGCAGTGTATGTTTAAGGTAGGACATATACTAAAGTGTTTTATATGTCCTAACAGTGAAATACTGCTAAATCCGTTTTTCACTGTTGTAAGGCCTATCCCTCTCATAGTTTAACATGGGGGCTGCCTTTAAATGTGATTAAAGTGTAGATTCCCTTTGGGAGCGGATAGACATTTGGAGTTTGGGGTCTCTGAGCTCACAATTTAAAAATACAGCTTTTAGTAAAGTTGATTTTAAGATTGTGTGGTTGAAAATGCCACTTTTAGAAAGTGAGCATTTTTGTTGCTTAAACCATTCGGTGACTCCGCCTGTTTGTGGATTCCCTGTCTGGGTCAGTTTGACAGTTGAGCTGTTTGCACCTCTCTCTAGACAGTGACACAAAGGTAGCTGAGGTGTAGCCTGCATATACTGATGAGCCATCTGTGCTAGGAGGGAGGAGAGGAGTGGACACTGACACCTGAAAGGGCTGTGCCTGCCCTCACACAATGCAGTCTCCAACCCCCTGGTGTTTGCGTGGGGCCTGGCCTGCGCAAGGCAGGATTTCACAAACAAGAGAGACTTTACTTTGAAGTAGGCCTACTTCAAAGGAAAAAATGGGTATAAGAAGGTCACCCAAAACCACAGACTTTATATCACTTCTGGAAACCAAGAGGAACCTCTGCCTGGAGAAGAGCTGAAGAGCTGAGAAAGAAGAGCTGCTCTGCCTGTGACTGTGCTTTGTGGAGCTATCCTGCAGTTGCTGCTTCTGCTTGAGCAAGAGGACACAAACTGAACTTTGTGTGCCTTCCTGCTTGTGAAGAACTCTCCAAGGGCGTGAAACTGAGCTTACCTCCTGTTGTTGAAGTCTCAGGGACAGCAAAGACTTCTCTCTGCCAGCACCTGGAGCCTCTGCTGAGACTCCTGCCCTGCCAAGTGGTGCCCTATCCAGTTCCTGGGGCATTGACAGGTGAAGCTGGTGGACCAAGGTTAGAAATCCATGCACAGACCACTGTGCGGGCAAATTTCCAAAGCAACCTCCAAGAGCGGCTGAAGAAACGACACGCCCCTGGCTCCGCGGCTGAATTCGATGCAGCGCTTACAGCATGGCTGTGAAATCGACGCACGCAGCTGGAGAAAAAACGCTTGGAATTGCTGACAGAGCCTGCAACGACACAACATCGCTGGGCACAGAAAAACAACGCAAGCCTGCCGGGACCCGAGGTGTTTTGTCCGGATCGACGCATCTCTCTCCTATGGAAAAAGAAATGACGCATGCCGATCGGACCGGAGAAGGAAAACTGACACACGCCCTCGCTTGCAGGAGAGAAATCGACGCACCGCTTGCCTATTTTGATGCACACTCGTCTGTGCAGGTTATTTTGACCCCACCCAGTATATTTTCACGCTAACAGTGTTTAAAAGAATCTGAAGACTCTTTCTACATTTTTATTAATGACTTGTGCATGTTGGATTTTTGTCGTTTTGGTCTTGTTTTGTTTAGATAAATATTTCCTATTTTTCTAAACCTGTGTTGTCATTTCGTAGTGTTTACACTTAGCACTCTGAAGTTAAGCCTGCCTGCTCGTGACAAGCTACTAAGGGGGTGAGCGGGAGTTAGCTGAGGGTGATTCTCTTTTACCTTCACTAGAGTGAAGGTCCTTGCTTGGACAGGGGGTAACCTGACTCCCAACCAAAGACCCTATTTCTAACACTACCTATGGTAAATTAGGGAATCCTTAGAAAAACTCCTTGCTCAGCAGAAATTAGATTGCTTTTTATTTGTGATTGCTCAGCCACTGCTCACATCAAAGCTACAGCCTCTCCCACATATTTTGGCAATCCAGCTTCCTATAATAGCAAAAGATGTGCATTTGCCAAAACTGACAGGATTATGTTTGGAGTAAAAATCCAAAATAGATTTAAGGCTGATATTTGACTGATATTTACTACTGCTTTCTGATACCTTAGTCTGTAAGACTGGTCTAACCCATCCACTGTCCAGATATGACCTTAGCCACAGTCCTGCTGTATGAGCTTGTAAAATTTGAAAGCTTTGCTTAATGCTATCTGAGAATGAGATTTGTGCAATGTTGTATTGTTCCACTATGCCTTTTCCACGGAGATTGCCAGTCATAGTATATGATTAAGAATCTATATAGAAGGGCCACACTAGAAGATTAAAATGGGCTAATTCTAGATGTATACAGAGATCCTGTGAAAAATGACAGGCCATGTGAAGGGGCATCATCACGTGAACTTCTTGTGTTAACTTTGTGTTTTAAGTCATTGTGTAGGGAAATTGTGCTTAATATGTTCTGGAGGCGGATGAACCTCCTGATGTAAATACCATAAGACCTGACTCTAGCTTGAGCAGGCCGAGACTCCCTTTTCTCTATTTTTGCACAACATTCATTGTCTGTCTTTGATGCAGATAGCATCTGTCCTTATCTTTCCAAGAGCCTGTGAAAGTGTCAAGTCACTCCGACATTGATAAGATACCTCATACAAGAACAATAGCCTGAATTGAAGTGTTATACATTATTTGTTTATAAAAATATCTCTAACACTAGCAACTTGATGCACCTAGGTTATGTTGGACATTCCTGAAGTTATGTCAGAAATTCTCCTCTTTGATAAGGTACAGTATAAAAGGGCTGCCACTTGACCACTTGTCAGAAGAGGTCCGTCGCCCCATATCATCCTGCCCAATGCACTTGCAAGAGAAGATTTTGACTGCCAGAGATGCTGCTACATCACATTTTTTACTAAAGTTGATAACCATCCAAGTTCGGGAGGAGAGGAACTGATGCAACGTGTTTGTCTTTCTCAGGAAACACAGCCTTCCTGACATTTGACAATGACAGGGCTTTGCTGTAAACAGCTATGCATTGCACTGATTCTCATTAAGAAAGTCTCAACAAAGTTACACTGCTCCATTCTCTCCTAGTGTAGCACATAGAAGTACGTTTTAGGGTGCTAGGTTTTTAGATGACATTTAAACCATGACAGAAATGTTCATTTTGTCCTTATTGTTTGCAACATTCATTTGTCCTGTTATAATGATATTCTGTGTGGGATTTAGATGTGCTGAGCAACAGAATGCAAAATAAAATGCTTTCTAGTTCAAAGTGTCTCTTTCTTAGTGTAGTCTATGTGTACATGGTTTATTTCCAAACACCACAGCATCCCTGGATCCCTGTTTAGGAACTTTTAGTAACCAAAAAGCATTTGACTCCATGTCAACTATGTATTGGATGGGGTTCTGCAGGGCTACAGTAACCTGTCTTGCGCAATCGGGTGTTGGTGCAGCTGAGTTCACCTGTGTTACCTGTTGGTGTGAAAACAAATCTTTTAAAGCTAAGCCAAAGAGTTAGTTTATGCAACATTGGTACCAGGTGCTGGGCCTGGATTTTTGGGAACCCTTGACGAGTTTCTTTTTGATATTCACACACACATTAATAATTATTATGTCATTATGAATATGTTCACATTAATAATGGTTACCTTATACAGAGAATAAGGGAGCACCTAATCCCTTAGGTTTATCAAGGTTGACTCTTAAAAGGTTATTTCCTAACTAATTCTTTGAATCCTTTACACTCAAATCTGTTCACTTGGTGACCCCTATTGTGATCGGAGGCAATTACCGGGAAGCATTTACACAGCATCTCAAGCTTCGAGTTGTCCCTGAAGTGGAGGGGCCAGTTACGTTTGTATTAGCTGCTCACGTGGTATATGCCTTCGAGACAATTTACTCACAGGTGGAGTTTGAGGCTGCAGATGCTGCCTTAGGGCACTTTCAGGCTTATAAAGCTGCACCTCCGCCTGTACACTATAGGGCTTACCAAGATCTGGAAACTCATTTAATTTACTGAGAATTCCATAACTGGTTTGCTGGTCAGTTACCAAACATGCACAGGAATGTCCGTTGGGTCCCCTGAACAATGAGGGGGATACGTGACCAGTACTAACTGTTTACACACCTGTTTCACGTCTAGACAAATTAGCACTTGCTGATGTTGTAAAGATGTTGATTTACACAGTAACCTTATACTTGTCTACTGCGTACCATAAACTCTAGACCAGCAGTTTAGGGATAGGTACAATCAATTAGTCCACGGACTATAAACACCATCATGGGCAAGAGATTCTCAGCAAGACTAGCTAGTTGGAAGTAGACTAGACGCACATGACACCCGAAAAAAAAGCTAGAATACTGACTGTGTCTTCCTCTTGGGATGGAGTCACCCAAAGAGGAAGGAAACATCAGGGAACCATCACGCACAGGACGCCTTCATTGGCAGTCCCCCCTGAGGTAATGAAACAAGTATAAGTACACAACGAGCAAGAGGCTGCACCAGCTCTGGACCTAGGAATGAAGTTAATGGGTAACATTTCTACTTTTTCCTGAGCAAAATTAAGGGACAAACTTCAGTTCTGGCCATACACCAGAGATTGGAAGTTCCTGTTCAAGACGGAAACTATCAGAAATAAATACAGAAGTTTACACCTCTGAGGATTGATGCACCTTGGTACATGAGCCGTTAAGCCACATTTAAAACCTAAAATTGACATTGAGGGTTTGGTTAAAGAGAATTTTGCAAGGGAAAGTAGGAAACAGCAGAGGGTGAGAGAGCAAAGTCAAACTGGATCTCCTGAACCTCTGGAATCTGGTGGGGTGGCTATAATTTAGGAGACCCCGATAAAATTAGAAAACTGGAATGTTATCAGTATATCTGCTCTCCACGTTCTTTTCTGTACACAGAGGGTAAACAAGTGACAGAGGGAGTCTGAGTACCAAAGAAGGGGAGACTACAGAAGGAAAGGTAAAACTGGATGAGAGGCTGAAGTCAGTGCGAAGAGGGAAGAGAAAGGATTGGACTCATATGCAGCCCCTCAACCAGGTCTCAGGCCTGCCATTGTGAGGCCTATATGTGCAGTTTCACTGTCACTTTGACTTGGCATTTAAAACTACTTGCCAAGCCTTAAACTCCCCTTTTTCTACATATAAGTCCCCCCCTAAGGTAGGCCCTAGGTAACCCATAGGGCAGGTTGCTTTGTAGGTAAAAGTGAGGACATTTATTTATGTGTTTAATTTGTCTTGGTAGTGAAAAACCTTTTTTCCACCACTGTGAGTCCTGCTTCTCTCAAAGACTACCATTAGACCTACCCTCAAACACGGCTGAGTGGTAGATTCTGATCTGGAAGGAGTGGTCCTGTCATGTTTGGTATTGCCAGAATATGAATAGAAAATCCTGGTTACTGTTGAAGTTGGATTTAATATCACTATTTTAGAAATGCCACTTTTAGAAACTGGGCATTTCTCTTCACTTACTGCCATCTGTGCCTTACAGCCTATCTTCAATCCACGTCTGGTCGACAGCTCTGCTTGTGCATTCCACACAAACAACCATATGCACAGGATACTCATGCATTCATCTGCATACTGAATGGGTCTTCCTGGGTAGGAATGGTGGAGGGCCTCACACTTACATTTCAAAGGCCAATAGCCTGCCCTCACACAAAGGACTGCTAACCTCCCACAGGGATCCTGGCAGACAGGATTGGGGTGAAAAGGAAACTTGTGCACTTCAAAACAACTCTTTGAAATTTCCCCCACGTCAAAGGCATTTTGGTGTTTATATACTGGGTCTCTGACCCCACCAAATCAGACACTTCTGGACCTACACCTACATTCTGTCAGAGGAACTGCCTGGCTGCCCAAAGAACTCACCTGGACTTCTTTTCCGAGAAGGACTGCTGCCCTGCTTGTTGCCCTGCTGGCCTCTGGCTCTGCTCGAAGGACTCTGCCTTCTTCCTGAAGTGCTGTCCAAGGGTCTGGATTGAGCTTGCCTCCTGTTTCTGAAGTCTCAGGGCCAACAACTTCACCTCTTCAAGAAGATCCTCGTGCTTCGAAAGTCAACACAACCGCTGCAGAAATCGCCACAAAGCGTGCATCACGACTGAGAAATTGCCTCACCACTGACCGGAAGGATGCAGCACTGACTTCACGACTGGACATTTGATGCAGAACCTGGCTTATGACGGAAAATTTGCGCATTGCCTACTGGATCAGTGCAGCGCCTGTTCCTTCTTCACATCAAGGATTTTCATACTAACGTTTATTTTGTGTATCAAAATATCCCTGCATCACAGAGAGGAACCAACACTGCGCGCATGAAATCTGACTTAACACCTTACACATCTCCTCCTCTGCTGTCCCCATGCATCATTACTTTTTATGCATCCCAGGTACTCTCTGTTACAAAGAAACAACTATTGATTTAAAAAATGTTATGACTCACCCTGTCTAGGATTGTGGTCCCTACTTGGACAAGGATGTATACCTCTGCCAACCCCATTTCTAACAGGAGGGATTGGGACAGGACACAGACAAGAGAGGGCAGGTAAAGGAGCTTCACAGCAGACCAAGCGGGCAGGCAGGAGGAGCAGTTGTAGCAAAACAGAGCATGGAGGGCACAAGGGAGTGGCAGCAAAATGGACCATGGAGGACAGAGAAAGGTGCTTTGGGCATGGAACTTGGGCAGGTAGGGTAGAGGTGGCAGGGACAAGTGGTAGCCATCTTACCATGCTAAACAGGTGGGAGGAGCAGTGACAGCTCAACATAACACTCAGAGTAGAGGAAGCAGGGGCATGCACACAGACATCAGAGGGAAAAGTAAGGAGGGTAGGGGCAGCAAGCTAAACACAGAGGCTGAGCAAGAGGGTAATAATGTGGTACAGAAACAGGCAACAAAAGGAAAGAGAAGTGGGCAAGGACATCAAGCTAAATGGAGAGCAGTAGCAGAACATAGGACCAGGCAGGGCAGGAGGAAGTGAGCTGGTGCAAGGACTTGGAGAACTGAGGGTGGGGAGGAGGTGAATAGGGCAGCAAGCTAACTGTCCAGGGCAGGCAGGGAGAGCAGTGGCAGAACAATGGCCACCTACGGGTCTAATGAGGGAGCAGAGGCATGAATTTGGACAATGGCTGGCAAGGAGGAGCGAGGGCAGGAGCAGCAAGCTTGGGTGGGGGCAGCACAATGCCAGGCCTGGCCCTGCATGCACCCCCTCACCATGCATTGGGATGGGCATCTTACTTAACCCTAGAAATTCACTGAAAAAAACAAATATTACAGAGACGTTTTAGTTAGGTTCAGATTTTTCACCCTCAAAACCATAGAATTTTAACTGTTATATGTTAGAGTTATTTCAAGTAACTAAATCTCATGCCCTAAGGTAACTATAATTTGTGCCTTCACCATGCACTGTTTATTACCCCAGATAATACATCACTCATGACATCCTCTATGACATCATTGATAATATCACTGTAACATTTGCAATAACATTATTGACGGGAAACCTTGGAATGCGGGGGAGTGAGTTATAATTACCTTAGGGAACAAGCTATACTTACTTGAAATAACTCTAACAGCTGAATTTCTATGGTTTTGTGCATGTAAAATCTGTGCCTATCCCCAACATCCCTGTAACCTTTGTTTTTTTTTAGTGAATTTATATATATAGTTACTGGACAAATTGTAATTGTCTTTATATAGCCCTTACTACCCCTGACGAGGCATCAAAGAGCTTTTCAGCAAGTAGTACGCTACTCCAAAACCCAAGAGGAATTAGTGGTGGATTAGTTTAGTGAAATATGAGTACAGTATTAGCATTATTATGAGTTAATTTGAGCAGAGGATATGTGAGTTAGTTAGTTGGATTGACTACAGTAATGGAGGGATGAATCCAGAAGTGTTAATTGGGAGTTTATAGTAATAGGATGAGGTTTGGGATGAGTAAAGGAGAGATGGAGGAGGGAGGAGTCTGTGGGAAGGGATTAGGGAGATCATAGTAGCAGGAGGGGTTTTGGGTGAGTAAAAGGTGAGATAAATGAGGGAGAATTTAGTAGGGTTGCTTGGGAGATCATGATAGTAAACTGAGGTTTGGGTGAGCTAGATGTGGTAGAGGAGGAAAGAGCTTAGGCAGGGTTATTTTGGAGATGAAAGTAGTGGAGTGGGTTTGGGATGAGTCATGGGGGGGTGGAGGATAGATTGATAGATACATAGGCCCTCATTCCAACATTGGCGGTATTGACTGCCTACCACCTTGTCGACGGCTGCCAACATACCACCTCCGTGGTTACCAACCGCCTACCGATATCATGACTGGCGACGGTATTCCACCAGAATGCTGGCGGAACACCACTGACGATCATGGCGTCATGGGAGGGTAGGGGAGGACTCTGGGGAGGGGGAGAGGGGGCGAGAAGACCCCTATCAGTGCCAGGGAACGGATTCCCTGGCAATGCTAGTGCCTACCACCATGGTTTTCATGGTGGTAAGTTTGGCACGGAAACCATGGCGGTAGGCTGGGTCGTAATCCTGAGGGTGGGATTGTGGCGGCCGCCGGGCTGGAGACTGAAGTCTCCAGCCCAGCGGCCGTTACCAGCCTGGCATCATTGTGTTAAATAGGCGGTTTTGGATGGCAGTAACCGCCATGGTCCAAATCCCATTTTTGTTACCGCCGGCCTTTTGGTGGTATTACCACTGCTTTAACACTAACCGCCAGGGTTGTAATGAGGGCCATAGTGTGATGGGGAGACAGAGTAAACGTACGAGAGAGTAAAATTTATATTATTTCTTATTTAATTATTATATATATTTTTTAATTTAATTAAATTATTTATATTTTCAATTTTATTTATAGATTTAATTTTATTTATTTGGATTAATTTTTTCTCTAGTACAGTAGGACTAGAGTGATAAATATATATGTAAATTCATAGCAGGGGAATATATGTGCAAGGCATATAATAATGTGTATAATAGTATGAGAAGAAAAGTAGTATTGTATAAACACAGACTTTCAAGATTTCTAATATTTGAAGTTAATTAATAAGTATTCTTTTCTAACATTCATCGATCTTTCCTCAATTTCTGAACAGGGAAATGCTTGCTGTTAAATAGTTAAGATAACATTTGTTAATTGTGATATAAAAAAAGAAAGCAGGGATTCATATGTATTTAACATAACAACTTATCTAGGAGCTATGCTATGAACATTTTAAGCACAGAATAATAGACACATATATATATATGTATATACACACACACATACACACATATATATATTTAACTAAGAGTAAATATACATTTGTTAAAGAGTATGTGCATATTTTATTGCTATGAGATAGTAGCAATACATATTTCTTAAAGAACTATACGTATCTAGAATATACACATAACCAGGTTATAAATATTTATCAACACAGGCATATGCAGTCCATTGCTATTTGAATATGGTGGTTATGAAGGAAAAGCCAACTCTTGAGTAGTCTTCTGAAGGCAAGATAGTTATCCATTGATCTTACATTTGGGGGTAATGAATCCCATAGTTTAGCTGCTTGAACAGAGAACGATGTACCACCTATTGTTCTTTTTTTGTATGGTGGTGTTTTAAGGTAGGGTGCCATTCTTGAGTGAAGGTTTCTTTGTTGAATGTATTTGGTTATTTTGTTTCTGATGAAAAGTCCTGTTCCATGTATTGCTTTGTGGGTGATACAAAGCAGCTTGACAGTGGATTTTCTGGCAATAGGTTACCAGTGTAGTGCTCTCAAGGCAGGGGGATGTGGGCTTGCGGCTTTACATGTAGTAGTAGCCTGGCAGCTGAGTTCTGAATACATTGTAGTTTTTTCATAATAGATAGAGATGATCCATGGTAGATGCCATTGGCATAAGCCAGTTTGGATAGTACGAAGAGATAGTAGCCTGCACCTTGTGTGGAAATCCAAGGTGGGGGAAGATGCATCGCAGAGCCTTCAAGGTGATGAAGATTGATCATGCTAATTTGTCCACTTGGGCATTCATAGTTAATTTGGAGCCCATGGTAATTCCAATGGTTTTAACTTCCTTGGATACTTGAGGAGGTGGTCAGAGATTGTCAGGCCAGGTGCACAATGGGTCATAATTTTTCTAGTCGCCGCATGTGAGTATTTCTGTTTTGGAAGCATTCAGTTTGAGATGGCTCCAAGTCATCCACTGATCAACGGCTCTGAGGCAACTGAAGATTTGTGAGTTTTCAATGTCTTTGGGGCTTTCTAATTTCAGTAGTGTTTGTGTGTCATCTGCATAGTTGTAGCATGTGATTTGAAAATCATTGATCAATTCTGGTAATGACATCATGTAGATGTTAAAAAGCATTGGTGAGATGATTGATCCTTGGGGGACCCTTGCTTTAGTGAGGTAGGGTTTAGATGAGAAGAGGGGGAGAAGAGATAACGTTAGTTCTATTTTGAAGGTAGGATGTAGTCCAGTCTTTGAAATAGGGTGCAATGCTCAACAGTATCAAAGCCAGCTGAGAGGTCCAAGAGAGTTAGTGCAGCAACTCCATTGACTGTGTTTGTAAGATCATTCCAGATTGCTATGAGTGCTGATTCAGTCCCTTTTCCTGGGTGGAGTATGAAAGTATGAAATTGTCTTCAATTAATTGTAACATTTGGGTGAATGCTGCTCTTTCTATCAGTTGCCCAGGAAAGGTCCATTTGTGATTGGTCTGTAGTTGTTGGGGTCCTGTGGGTCTAGGTTTGTGTTCTTCAATAAAGGACCTATGTATGCCTTTTTCAGCTCTTCAGGAAAAGTTTTTGTTGTTAAAAAGTTATTGATTATTATTCTTACAGGTGTGGCAGCAGAAGTTGATAAAATAATGTTCTTGAAGATGAGTGGTGGACAAGGGTCAGAAGGGCAACCGGAAGGCCTGCTTGTTTTAACCAAATCCATAAATTCACCTTGTGATCTTTGTTTGAAGGAGTGCAGAGGCTGGGGTGGTTTACTCATGGAGTGGATTTTAGGAAACAGGTTGGTGCTGATGGTTTTCTTCTGTTTTAAACAGGAGTCAATGTGTGTGCCTTGGTTGTGTAATGAGTTGCCAGTTTGTTTGTGAAATCTTGAGTAGTGGGATGACTTCCTTCCACGCATTTAGGTTTTTGAAATTCATTAAGAATTTTATCAAATTCTTTAGTTGCAGATTTAGCAAATAGTTATGTGTTCATTGTAAAGCTATGCATGTTAAAATTTGTGCAGTAATGACATGCATGGCAAAGGCATGTGCATGGTAATGGATGCGTGGTAAAAGTATTGTTTGGTAATGACCGTGTTGTTGATGCTGTTTCCCTCATACAGCACTTGCTCAAGTAGTTAACTGGCTCTGGCTATCCGGTGGCCCTCTTTTTGCCCTATCACTTTCTCCTTTTCAGGTCGTATATGGGTGTTGCAGCAATGGCAACAGAGGCAAACAATTTCCTCCTCTGCGGACTTCCCAGAAGCAAAAGATAACTTCCTGTGGAAATTTCTTTGTAGGTTGGTAATGTGTGTGTCTCTGAGGCCTTAGGGCAGAGACCTTGCAACTCTTTAATTTCTCTCCCTACTTCAACTTTAGTCCCCTGAATTGCCTTCATCCAAACTGAACCACTGCAGACCTGCATTATGACGCTCCGATAGCGCAGGCCCCTCAATCATCTCAATCATATCAATGAGGCAACACAAGCCACCCTGCGTGACTTTGCATGGCATTCCTACCCCTTCCAGGTCATGTAGGGCACCCCAGCTCAGCACAGTTACTTGCTGCGCTGCCCTGCAGCAAAAACTCATAAATAAGGCCCAGAGTTCTTTATTTACATGTAACGTTTTGCACAAAGCACTGCACCTGGTGACATTAGAAGGTTGAGAACTTACCTGATTCTTGCAGACTTGACGGATGTGCCTCCCACTTTGCACTGACACTGCTTCTCAGTGTTGTTTGCAAACTTGTGCATCCCCGCAGAATAAAAGAAAAGTATTAAAAGCGATGCTGACAATCTACAAAACCAACTTAAACAAGCTGAGAATCATTTACTGTCTAAAGTGATCCATAATGTAAAGAGAGACTAGTATTCGGTGCTGAATTTGAGCTGGTATTTTTCAGTGGTTGGCAATAGCACTTAATTCTCAGCAACATCTCTTTGGACAATTCCTTTACATGTGGCTCTGTCGAAGTTTGAAGTGAACATATCAACAGCATGTTTAACAAAAATATGCATGTAAAATAAATAATACCAGCACATATGGATCAACCATTTGCACTTGTAGGAGCGTGATGGTTAGTAGTTGCGTTTGCACCGGCATGTGGCAGTGTTAGCAGCAACATCGGGTTGCGAAAGCTGCAATGGCCTCTTGAGAAATAAATTGAGCCCTGGTACTTGCATTTTTTTTTTTTTTACATATCAAGCACTGCTCCGTACTTGTTTGCCAAAAGTTCAAATGCAATTCCTAGACTTCTTTATTAGTTTAAAGGGAGAAAAGTAGAAAGTTACAATTAGTGAAAAAATGATCCGTGCTCCAAAAAGACTCCTGTGCAGGTAATGAAGAAGCAAACCTCTAAAGATTAAGAAGGAAAACAAGGTGAGACAAAGGCGCGATCTGTGATGATAAGACTTCTGGCCTTAAATTTGGGCTGAACTGAGTGTTTCCTCCAAGCATGTGGGGGACATTTTAGTACTTATTCTGTTTGGGATAGTCATGGTACATGGCAGTTCTGGATAGGAAAAAAGATAGCGAACATGGGGCCACATGTAGGAAACTCCGAGATTGCGACTCAGAAATTGCGAGTCTGTCCGACTCGCAATTTCCGAGTCTCAATCCCGGATGCAGAACGGTGTCTCAGACACCGTCTGCGACTCTCTATGGGGTTGCAAAGACCCACCTCATCAATATTCATGAGGTGGGTCGCATTTTGCGACCCCATAGTGAGTCTCTGAACTCACAGGGATGGTGGCCTGCTGAAGTCAGCAGACCTCCATGTCTGTGACTGCTTTTTTAAATAAAGCAGGTTTTTTTTTCATTTTGCAGCCTGTTTTCCTTAAAGGAAAACAAGTTGAAAAATGAAAAAAATACCAAAACCATTTGGTTTCGTTTTTTCAGAGTAGGCAGTGGTCCATAGGACCACTGCCTGCTCTGAAAAAATATTTTTGTCGACATTCACAAAGGGGAAGGGGTCCCATGGGGACCCCTTCCTTTTTGCGAATGAGTTACCACCAGTGTGACACTGGTGGTAACTGCGAGTTGCTTTGCGACTGCATTCGCGGTCACAAATCAATTCTGAATTGCGATGCGAGTCGCAAATAGGAAGGGAACACCCCTTCCTATTTGCGAGTCGCATTCCCGATATGCGAGTCGGTACCAACTCGCAATTTGGGAATGAGCATTGTGTTAGGCTGTTTGCATGGCGCAAACTGCGATTTTCGCAGTTTGCACCATGCAAACGGCTACCTACATCTGGCCCATGGTTGCAAAGGTAGGCCTAAATTGCGCAGCACTTTTGATGCCATATCCACTCGAAGTGCTTAGGAGAGAGGGTTTTCCTGAAATGGCTTCACACTCAGGAAGTCATGACACCCTATCATTAAATAAGGATGAAGATGCGAGTGTTTGTTGACAGAAGCCAAAATGTTCTGGGAGACAATGTTATTTCCAGCCATTTTAGGAAGTTAGACTCCCATTCGAGTCATGTGCCTTTCATTTCATTTTGTTTAAAGTACTGTGGGGATGGCAGGCTTGTGTACAACAATGGGCGTTACAAAATGGACATTCATGTTTGTAGGAGGCTGTCACCTGCTGGACATTCTGGTGGTCATTACAACCCTGGCGGATGGTGTTAAAGGTGCGGTAACACCACAAACAGGCCGGCAGACAAAAAAAAGGAATCATGACCCTGACGGAAACCGCCAACAAAGACAACCACTTTAACACTCCGCCCACCACGGCGGTACAGACAAGCAGCACGGCGGTCACTGCCAACAGACAGGCGGAAGACAATGTACCGCCCATAGTATCACAACCTACCAATCCGCCACCTTTTCCGGGGCGGATTCACCGTGGATAAAAACATGGCAGAAACAGTTACTACAATGGGAAAACGCTCACCTGAACACATCCCACGAGGAAGGAGGACTCCATGGAGCCCGAATTACAAATCCTACCGGCCCTTGTATTCCTACTCATCTACGAAGAGTAACGCCGCCGCCACCGAAGACAACGGTGAGTACTGCACCTACGACATAGGGGAAGGGTGGAGGCAAAAGTTAGGGGGACACACATGAAACACCCCCACCCCCACCCTCGCATATTACAACACACACACCAATGCATTCACAAAAATCACAGTAACAACCCACAACCCCCCAGGAAGAATGCAAAGACAAAACAAAATCAGTTCAAACATTGTAATGTAGCAACATACATGTCTCGAAAATATACAGATATATTATAAAATCATTCAAAAGTATATACAGTACGAGAAGTAGTGCAGATATGCACATATCAATGTCCGTGCACCACTAGTCCAAAAATGCATGGGCGAGGCCCACAAAAGATACCTTTCCACAAACGGAAAGAACACTGCCGGGGCATCAGATAGAAATACTACAGGCACCTCAGGGGGAAGGGAAGGGGGGGGCACCTCAGCCGGATGAGTGCAAAGCCAGATCCACGACGGGGCTCCATGCCCATTGATGTATCCTGGGAGTGCAAAGCCACAGTCTCTCAAGTCTCTACAGTGGGTGGGTTGCCCACTGTTCTATCCTGGGGAGTGCAAAGCCACAGTCTCTCAAGTCTCTACAGTGGGTGGGTTGCCCGCTGTTCCATCCTGGGGAGTGCAAAGCCACAGTCTCTCAAGTCTCTACAGTGGGTGGGATGCCCACTGTTCCATCCTGGGGAGTGCAAAGCCACAGTCTCAAGTCTCTACAGTGGGTGAGTTGCCCACTGTACCATCCTGGGGAGTGCAAAGCCACAGTCTCTCGAGTCTCTACAGTGGGTGGGTTGCACACTGTTCCATCCTGGGGAGTGCAAAGTTACAGTCTCTCAAGTGGATAACAGTCTCCACTGGTTCTGGAGAGGGACTGGTGCCCAGAGTGCATCACTCTCCCCGTGACGGTCCCAGTTGCGTCACTGCCCCTGCCGCTCATGGACTAGCGGTGCTTGCCATGGCGGTCTTTGTCCTGTTCAGCAGTGCTTTGCCATGGCGGTTCTGGACTGTTCAACGGTGCTTGCCCTGTTCAGCGGTGCTTTACCATGGCGGTCCTGGACTGTTCAGCGGTGCTTGCCCTGTTCAGCGGTGCTTTGCCATGGCGGTTCTGGACTGTTCAGCGGTGCTTGCCCTGTTCAGCGGTGCTTTGCCATGGCGGTTCTGGACTGTTCTGCGGTGCTTGCCCTGTTCAGCGGTGCTTTGCCATGGCGGTTCTGGACTGTTCAGCGGTGCTTGCCCTGTTGAGCGGTACTTTGCTATGGGAGTTCTGGTCTGTTCAGCGGTGCTTGCCCTGTTCAGCGGTGCTTTGCCATGGCGGTTCTGGACTGTTCAGTGGTGCTTTGCCATGGCGGTTCTGGGCTGGGCATTGGTGTGTGGCATGACGTTTTCTAGACTGGGCATTTGTGTGTGGCATAACGTTCTCTGGATTGGGCATTGGTGTGTGGCATGACGTTCCCTCATTGCCCAGCGGGGCTGTGGCAGCCGGGGCCCTCCTGGGCACTGACTCTGTCGGTGGTCTACGGATCAGTGACGATACTTGGGCCCTCCTGGGCACTGACTCCGGCGGTAGCAGGGGTCTCCTGACCAGTGACGATACTTGGGCCCTCCTGGGCACTAACTCCGGCGGTGGCAGGGGTCTCCTGACCAGTGACGATACTTGGGCCCTCCTGGGAAATGACTCCGGCGGTGGTCTCCTGACCAGTGACGATACTTGGGCCCTCCTGGGCACTGACTCTGGCGGTGGCAGGGGTCTCCTGACCGTGACAATACTTGGGCCCTCCTGGGCACTGACTCCGGCGGTGGCTGTGGTCTCCTGACCAGTGACAATACTTGGGCCTTCCTGGGCAATGACTCCGGCGGTGGCAGTGGTCTCCTGACCAGTGACGATACTTGGGCCCTCCTGGGCACTGACTCCGGCGGTGGCGGTGGTCTCCTGACCAGTGACGATACTTGGGCCCTCCTGGGCAATGACTCTGGCGGTGGTCTCCGGACCAGTGACGACGGTGCTGGCGGTGGCGTCCTGACTGCCGTGAAGGATGCCACCCTTCTCTGCCGTGATGCTCACGCCAGGCTGTGCAGACTTCCTCTGGCCCTTCCCCACCTTTGGAGGAGTCACAGCTGACTCTGCAATCCCCCTGGGACCCCTGTGAGTTGTTTTGCCTCCTGGGCACTGAGTCCGGCGGTGGCGGTGGTCTTCTGACCAGTGACGATACTTGGGCCCTCCTGGGCAATGACTCCGGCGGTGGCGGTGGTCTCCTGACCAGTGACGATACTTGGGCCCTCCTGGGCACTGACTCCGGCGGTGGCGGTGGTCTCCTGACCAGTGACGATACTTGGGCCCTCCTGGGCAATGACTCCGGCAGTGGCAGTCGTCTCCTGACCAGTGACGATACTTGGGCCCTCCTGGGCACTGACTCCGGCGGTGGCGGTGGTCTCCTGACCAGTGACGATACTTGGGCCCTCCTGGGCAATGACTCTGGCGGTGGTCTCCGGACCAGTGACGACGGTTCTGGCGGTGGCGTCCTGACCGCCGTGAAGGATGCCACCCTTCTCTGCCGTGATGCTCACACCAGGCTGTGCAGACTTCCTCTGGCCCTTCCCCACCTTTGGAGGAGTCACAGCTGACTCTGCAATCCCCCTGGGACCCCTGTGAGTTGTTTTGCCTCCAGGAGTCTTCACAGGGTCCCGTCAGCCACTTTCCAATTTCAGAGCCTTTACAGGGGGTGGGCTGCCAGTGCCTTGGTTCCGGGTCACACTGCCTGCCCTGGTGGCCGGTGCACTCCACACAACTTGAACAGGCACCACTGGTATTGGAGGCTTTTTGGCTGAGGCGCTACGACGGGACTGATGAATAGGAGGGGGGGTGGGGGCAAAAAGGTCAACTTTACAGAGGGACAGTTTCTGACGAACACTGGGATGGGTAGTTGGAGGGGGTCTGGGAGTGGAGGAAGAGGAGGTGGTTGTAGGAGGTGTCACTTTAGGTGTTTTGGGTGCAGGTGCAGGTACTGGAGGCTGTCGTGAGGTGGATGGATGTTGGGTGTGTGGGTGCCCGCGTTTGTATACTTTGGGAGGGGGCGTCACAGACACACTGGGAGAGGACACAGGGGACGTGTAAATGGGAGTGGAGGTGGTGATTGCAGGTGAGCGGGGTGTGGTGCAGGGTGTTCTGTTGCGACTCCTGGTGCCTGTAGATGTAGTGCATGCAGGTGAGAGTGTAGACGAGACTGGGAGGGAGGAGGCAGGCGACGAGGAGGGGGACACACTGGAGGCAGTGGGTGTTGCTGTGTCTGCATGTGTGGGATGCTTGTTTGTGTGCCTGTGGGTTGTGTGGTGTCTATGTTTGCCTGAGCTTCACTTGTGTGTTGACATGTGTGCATGCTGGTCTGTAGGTGTGCTTGGGGTGGGCTGGAGTACAGGGGATTGGGTCTGGGTGGAGGAGGTTCGAGGGGGGAGGCTAGACACAGGGACAATGGCTGCCATCATTGCTGAGGCCAGAGATTGCAGGGTTCGCTGAAGGACAGTCTGACCAGAATGAATGCCCTCCTGGAATGCATTACCGTGTTGCAACTCCCTTTCTACACCCTGGATGGCATTCACAATGGTAGACTGCCCAACAGTGAGTGACCTGAGGAGGTCAATGGCCTCCTCACTGAGGGCAGCAGGGGTGACTGGGGCAGGGGCTGAGGTGCCTGGGGCGAATGTAATGCCCACCCTCCTGGGTGAGTGGGCACGGGTGCGAACGCTGAGGGGCTGCTGGGAGGGCGGTGCTGGTAGGGGAGGTGGCGACTGTACCTGTAGAAGTGGGGCGCACAGATGATGCTGCCACCACAAGGGAGCTCCCATCGGCAGACGAGTCCGTGTCGTTGCTTGGTGATCCGGTGGCCGACGTGAAGCTCCCCTCGCCCTCCGTCCCACTGGTGCATTCTGAGTCCGTGGTGTGGCCTTCCATGGCCGTGTGGGATACAGCTCCCTCGTGCCCCGGTGCCACTGTACCTCCGCCTGTTGATGCTGATGCACAAAAGAACAGGGAGAGCATGAAAAGGGGGGGGGGAGACAGAAGAAAAACAGGTTGAGTGCATGGCATACTGCTACAGTTGGCGGACAATACAGACACAGCAGCCCCCTGCACTACGCCATGCTCCTGGCCTCTGCAGATGCAATTTCTGGGATCTGGCCTACATGGCTATGGTGGACATCTGCACACAGGGGCATATATACCTGTACTTGCCACTCTACTGCGGTGGGGTAGAGTGCCACATTGCCTGCATTACGGAGGGGCCTAGCCTACGGAACTCGCCCTGGCCTAGGTACACCCACAGGCCTCCTCCCCCACCCTGACCCCTCCACTGCATGCAAAGTCCACAGAATGAGGTTGTACTCACCCCCTTGTGTCTGCTGTGATGCCTTCAAGCGCCCATCCAACTCAGGGTAGGCCACCGCCAGGATCCTGAATATCAGGGGGGTCATGGGGCGACGGGCACCCCTCCCACGTTGGGAGGCCATCCCCAGCTGAGCCTCCGCCGTCTTCTTGCTCCAGCGGCGAATGTCCTCCCATCTTTTCCGGCAGTCGGTGCCCCATCTCTGGTGTACCCCCAGGGTCCAGACGTCCTTCTTCTGGTGGGCGCTGACCTACATGACATGCACAAGGGAAGAAGCGAAGTCATTACCAACTGCACTGTCGATGTGAGTGGCCCCCCTCCCTACCCTAGCCATGTGGCACATTCATTCACATGCATTCATGTTCCCTGAACTCTGCCCCCTTCCCTCTTACAACCAGCCCTCTCCACCCAGGCCTAGGCCATACAACGTGCTACCTGTGTACTAACCTGTTGGTCTGGAGGACCGTAGAGTAGCGTGTACTGGGGGAGGACCCCGTCTACCAGTTTCTCCAACTCCTGAGCAGTGAAAGCAGGGGCCCTTTCCCCAGACGCAGCAGCCATCGTTGCTTCCAGACCGAGGTCACAGCAGCACTTGCAGTGTAGCTCCTCTCCTGTCGAAGATCAGGTATCGAGTGATGGAACAGATAGAAAATGGCGGTGACGTCCGCGGCGGTGCGTATCATCACCGGCGGCGCACTTGTTCATTGGCTCTTGGGACCCATAGTGTCCAATGTTAACCAATGCAGCATTGTGCCACGGTCTACGACCGCCTACTGCGACGGTGTGCAACGGCAACGCAATTACCCCACAATCCCATTGTCCCAGTTTAGAGGTCCGGCAGCCGCCATTTCAGGGGCCCACATTGCTTAATTTACTTCTGCGTCACACATAGCTAGGCCTACACTCAAAACACATACAGGAAGGGTTTTGTGTTTGGTGTCGTCTGCTGTGTAACTGTGGGTACATACCTGAAAAACAATTGACTCGATCGTTGCTGTTGTCCTTCCTAGGCACCGTCAGCTGGGACATGTGAGAAGATGGCGGAATCCTCCGGTGTACCGACCGCTGGTGGACCTGTTGACAATGGAGGAGCGACATTTAATCGTCACCTACAGGTTTGACTGTGCCACTATCCAGGAACTATGTACCCAGTTGGAGCCAGACCTGATGTCACCAATCCGCCATCCCACTGGAATCCCCCCTGACGTGCAGGTGCTGTCACTGCTCCATTTCCTTGCAAGTAGCTCATTTCAGACAACAGTGGCCATGGCATCAGGTATGTCCCAGCCTATGTTTTCAAACGTGCTGTCCAGAGTGTTGTCTGCCCTGCTGAAACACATAAGGAGATACATAATTTTCCCTGAGGTGGAAGATTTGGCTACAGTGAAAGGTGACTTCTATGCCCTTGGACATAACCTCAACATCATAGGTGCTATTGATGGGACCCATGTAGCTCTGGTCCCCCCCCACAGGAGTGAACAGGTGTACAGGAACAGGAAGAGTTATCATTCTATGAATGTACAGATGGTATATTTGGCCGACCAGTACATCTCCCAGGTTAATGCTTTGTTCCCTGGCTCAGTGCATGACACCTACATCCTGCGGAATAGCAGCATCCCTGATATGATGGGTCAACTCCAGAGGCACCGTGTGTGGCTATTAGGGGACTCTGGTTACCCCAACCTGTCCTGGCTATTGACCCCAGTGGGGAATCCCAGGACCAGGGCAGAGGAACGCTACAATGAGGCCCATGGGCAGACTAGGAGGGTGACCGAACGCACCTTCGGCCTCCTTAAGGCCAGGTTCAGGTGCCTCCATATGACAGGTGGTTCCCTATTCTACTCACCAAAGAAGGTGTGCCAGATCATCATCGCCTGCTCGATGCTTCACAATCTTGCTTTGCGACGCCAGGTGCCTTTTCTGCAGGAGGATGGTCCAGATGATGGTGTTGTGGCAGCTGTGGAGCCTGTGGAGCCTGTGGACAGTGATGATGAGGAAGCTCAGGAAGAAGACAACAACAACAGGGAGTCAGTCATACAGCAATATTTCCAGTGACACACAGGTGAGAACATTTTCATTTTTACCATTACATTCACTGTCACACGTCTTCCTCTATCCTGTGTGTGATTTCATGGGATTATTTGGTAACTGAGTTGTTTCTTTCCATTACGGTTTCACAGGTGTGGTTACCAACGTGTCATCTGCATGCATCCTTCAAGGACTTGTGATGTGTGACATTGGTATGTTGCTTTTACAACTAGAAGCGCTTTTTGACACTGTCATTCATAATACATTTTACCAAATCATAGACTGACTCCAGATTGTTTTGTGGTTCAAGGGTGTTTATTTAAGTGCTCAAAAATGGAGGGGGGTTGTAAAATGGTGATGGGTGATGGTGAAGGAATGTCCATGGCATAGTCCAGTCTATTAGTCTCACAGGTGCACTGCCCATATGGACATAGGAAGTGGAGCTGGGGCAGTTTAAGTATGGACAGGGTAACAAAGTGGCACAGTAGGAGGACAATCAGGGTGGTCTCATTTCCTGGCGGGGTCTTGCCATCTTGCTCTGTCCTGTTCCTGGATCTCAGGGACCGCTTGCGGGGTGGTTGTCTGTCTGCAGGGGGTGGGGTGCTGTTGTGGTGGTCCTGTGGTGGGGCGTCCTGTCCACTAGCACCGGCAGAGGTGGTGGGCAGTTCAATGTCCATGCTAGTGTCAGGGGCCCCTTGGAGGGCCACGGTGTCCCTCAAGGTCTGCTGTATGTCCTTCAGCACCCCTACGATGGTGCCCAAGGCGGAGCTGATGGTCCTGAGCTCCTCCCTGAACCCCAAATACTGGTCCTCCTGCAGGCGCTGGGTCTCCTGAAACTTGACCAGGACCGTCGCCGTCGTCTCCTGGGAGTGGTGGTATGCTCCCATGATGGAGGAGAGGGCCTCGTGGAGAGTGGGTTCCATTGGCCTGTCCGCCCCCTGTCGCACAGCAGCCCTCCCAGTTCCCCTATGTTCCTGTGCCTCCATCCCCTGGACCGTGTGCCCACTACCACTGCCCCCAGGTCCCTGTTGCTGTTGGGGTGGTGGGTTCTCCTGGGTTCCCTGTAGTGGTGGACACACAGCTGATTGACCTGTCCTGGGTATGGAGGTTTGGACCCGCTGGGTGGGTGCTGTACTGGTGTTACCAGAGGGTGGAAGGTCAGTGTTGGGCTGTGCCTGTGCAAGGGGAACCGACTGTCCCGAGGCCCACGATGGTCCGGGCTGGTCATCAGGCTCCAGTAGGGCAGAGCTGCTATTGTCACTGTGGGCCTCTTCTGTGGGTGGAGTGGAGATGTCTGGACCCTCTGGTGTGGTGACGGTCCTTCGTGATCCTGCAGGGGCATAAGTGCATGATTATTGCATGTGTGTGTGTCACGGTGTGCAATGGGTGGCTCACCGTGTACACCAGTGCAAGCATTCCTGTGTGGGGGCTTGTATGATGATGGTTGGGGGGGTGTTCTGGGTACGTGCAGTGAGCATGCTTTAGTAATGGGTGACCATGCTTATTGTGTCATTCAGGGCTTGGTGTTGGGATGGGTGGTTTGTGTTATAAGTACATTGGTGAGGAGTTTGAGTGATATGGGAGGGGGTGAGGGTGGGCGTGTGTGATAGCATGCAGGTAGGGTGGGGGATATGATAGTTAAGATTTAACTTACCAGTGTCCATTCCTCCACCGACTCCTCCGAGGCCCTCTGGATGCATGATGGTCAAGACTTGCTCCTCCCATGTTGTTAGTTGTGGGGGAGGAGGTGGGGGTCCGTCGCCAGTCCACTGTACCGCGATGTTGTGCCTGGAGACCGTTGAACGCAGGTCGTTCCACCTCTTCCTGATGTCCTCCCGATTTCTTGGGTGCTGTCCCACAGCGTTGACCCTGTCGACTATTCTGCACCATAGCTCCATCTTCCTGGCTATGGATGTGTGCTGCACCTGTGATCCAAATAGCTGTGGCTCTACCCGTAGGATTTCCTCCACCATGACCCTGAGCTCCTCCCCAGAAAAGCGGGGGTGTCTTTGGCGTGACATGGGGTGTGTGTGTGGGGCGGTGTGAGTGTTGATGTGTGTGGTGATGTGTAGTGGTGTGTGGGGTTTTGTGCGTGGATTTGTGTGGGTGATGGTGTTGTGTGCCTCTGTGTGGTGGGTTTGTCTATGCTGTGCTGTCTCTCTGGCCTTCATCAAATTTCTGGTCGTAGGGGTTTGTGGGTGATGTGGGTGTGTGTTTTATATTGTGTTGTGAGTGTGGGAGTGGTGTTTGTATGTGTATCAGGTGTGTGTATTTGCAATTGTTCAATGTGGTGGTGTTTTGGAGATGTGTGTGTATTTTGAGCGCAGCAGTGTGTACCGCCAATGGAATACCATGGTTGAAAGACCGCCGCGTGGATTCGTGGGTCGTAATAGCATGGGCGTGTTTCTGTTGCCGTGGAGGATTTGTTTTCGCCAGTTTAACACTGACCTTTGGTGTGGCGGAGTTGTGTGGGTGTCTGAATTTCGGCGGTTTCCGAGATGTGTGTCATAATAGCTGTGGCAGAATTCCGCGGCGGTGTATTGGCGGTCTTCTGCACGGCGGTAAGCGGCTTTTACCGCTAATGTTGTAATGACCCCCCCTGTCTGTTATGCCCTCGCGGACCAGTTTGATTTCAATAAAGTTGGATGCAGACTACAGCCTGGCACGAAGCAAAGAGTCCTCATAACTCCAAGTCCACCGTAGAAAATCTAGATCCAAGTGGTGTGCTGGTTTACTTTAAATCATTGTGAGATAAAAAAAAAAAGCTATCTCTTCGAGCCTTTAGAGCAACCTCTAGGTCCAGAGATTGAGGGCAAAGCCGAAAAACACTCTGCCATAGTTCTTTACTAGATAGATGGTAATTTGTACCAATGAACAATCCATTTTCTTTTCTGTTCTTGTCTTTCTCTTGAGTGTTTTTCTGATGCTTTTAAAGATTTAACTAAATTAATATAAATGTATAAAGCACAGCTGTTACCAGTAGGGAATGCGTGAGCTAAAATTCAGATCTCAGTAGTGATGTTCCACAGACATTTAACCTTACTTTCTTGTGCTATCCACCTTTGTTCTTCCACAGTTTGACCACATTCCTGTCAAATGATAACGACTCTATAAACACTCCCACTGTTTCCTAAAAGGTACATTTAAATATTGCTTACATTTGTCCCATTTTTGTTTAGTCTCCTCCCAGGACCAGCGGCTCTTTGTCCATAGTATCTTACAAACCCCACTTGTCTTGCCTCTGCACCCAACCTAACACACAGACCCTCTCAGACATTCATACACTCACTCACAGTCCCACTCAGGCTCATACACCTACTCACAGACCCACTCAGATTCATGTGCTCACTCACAGACACACTCAGAAACTCATGCATTCACTAACAGACCCACACAGACTCATATACCCACTCACAGACCTACTCAGACACTCATGCACCCACTCACAGACCCACTTAGATACTTACAACCCCATTCACAGAGCCACTCAGTCTTACTCACCCACTCATAGACCCACCCAGAGACTAAAGCACTCATTCACAGACCCACTTAGAAACTCACGCACCCAGTCATAGACCCACTTCGAGATTTATGAACCCACTCACAGACCAATCCTGCATTCATGCACCCACTCAACAAACCCACTCAGGCTCACACACCCACTCACAGAATCACTCAGACACTTAATCACCGACTCACAGACGCACTTAGATACTCACGCACCCACTCACAGACCTACTCAGAGACTCACGCACCCTCTCACAGACATATTCAGACACTCACACAACCACTGACAGAACCACTCAGACACTCTTACACCCTTTCACAGACCTACTGAGGCACCTATGCACACACTCATACACTGTCAAAGGTTAGCAGTTACAGTCAGGAAACACATTTTAAAAAAACTTAGAAATTGCCTTAAAAAAAACAAAGGTTACCAGGACATTGTAGTTAGGAAACAATATTAATAAAAACAATGAACAAAACAAAGGTTACAGGGATGTTATAGTTAGGAAATAGAATTTAAAAAGAAAATAGAAATTCACTGAAAAAAAAGATTACAGGGACATGATAGTTAGGCTCACATTTCATTCATACAAACCAGTGAAATTCAGCAGTTATTGTAATTGTAATTTTGTAATTGTAATCGTATTTATATAGCGCTTACTACCCCTGACGAGGCGTCGAAGCGCTTTTCGATGAGTAGCACGCTACTCCGGTACCCAACAAGAATTAGTGATGGATTAGTATAATTTAATAAGGAGTACAGTTTTAGTATTATTATGAGTTAATTTGAGTTGCGGATATGAGAGTTTGTTAGTTAGATTGACTGGAGTAATGGAGGGGTGGAGGAGGAAAGAAATCCAGAAGTGTTAATTGGGAGTTTATCCTTCATTTACTCAATCCAAAGGCTTGAGATGAATAAAAGGGGAGCGGAGGGGAAAGAGGATGTGGAAGGGTTAGGGAGAGCATAGTAGCAGGGTGAGATGAATGCAGGAAAATTTAGTAGGGTTGTGTGGGAGGTCACAGAGGTAGAGTGAGGTTTGGTGAGTTAGATGTGGAGGTGGAGGGAAGAGCTTAGGCAGAGATATTTAGGAGATGAAAGTGGTCGAAGGGATTTGGGATGAGTCCGAGTGAGAATGGAGGATAGTTTGATAGAGACATGACATAAGAGTGATGAGTAGATAAGTGTGATAAAAAGAGAGCAGAAATTCATAGATATCTAGTATAACAACCCAAAAAAACCAGGAGCCATGCAATGATCCACAAACATGCAAGGCACAGAAACAACATATACACATACATACACATATATATATATATTTATACACACACACACATGAATACACACACATATGCACATACAATACATAATTAGAATCATGGGTAAAAAATACTTAGTCAGACAGGTTTAAAAGAGTGTGTGTGTATTTTATTGTTATTGGTTTAGTTTCTGTAAAATGAGCATAGTGGCCTACCCAACCGGAGTATTTTCTACGAGTATGTCAGTAAGCGTTACCTAGCATGTTTTATACGCCCCGTTTATATTGTACACTAAGGGTACGTGATGGACCACGGGGTAAACGTCTCCAGCAACCTTGTGTGCCTTTGGCAATGTGATTGTTACTAGTGCGTCTTTGTGGAGATGTCCTTGTGCTTCTGAGCATCAACAACGCACCACCGGAATCGGCGGTAAACGCATTGGGGTCGTTTTGGAAAGCTGTCCATCATTCTGGTAAAAGGCGGGAATTCCTTTACCTACTTCGAGGGTGGACGGGGCGTGGATCAGCGGGCGGAGCTTACAGGTGCTTTATAAAGGGAGAAACCTTCTACTCTGTGTCTCCAGCAGAGGAAGATAGAACCTGCGTGTCTCAGTCAGATACAGATTACGCTCCAGTACATCATCAGTTCACCTCCAGGATGGATTCTAGATCTTTTTCTGCTATGGGATCTCTGAGCGCACAGCCTTGCTTTATCTTTGCCAAGCCCAAGAGTTAGGGGGGCTTGTCCTTTCCAGAAGCTGAGCTTCAACTGCGGCACCTGCTACGATTATATTTGTAAGTGCTTCCTTTGAGGTTTAGTTTCTGTAAAATGAGCATCGTGGTCTACCCAACCGGAGTATTTTCTACGAGTATGTCAGTAAGCGTAACCTAGCATGTTTTATACGCCCCGTTTATATTGTACACTAAGGGTACGTGATGGGCCACGGGGTAAAACGTCTCCAGCAACCTTGTGTGCCTTTGGCAATGTGATTGTTACTAGTGCGTCTTTGTGGAGATGTCCTCGTGCTTCTGCGCATCAACAACGCACCACCTGAATCGGCGGTAAACGCAGTGGGGTCGTTTTGGAAAGCTGTCCATCATCGTGGTAAAAGGTGGGAATTCCTTTACCTACTTCGAGGGTGGACGGGGCGTGGCTCAGCGGGCGGAGCTTACAGGTGCTTTATAAAGGGAGAACCTTCTACTCTGTGTCTCCAGCAGAGGAAGATAGAACCCGCGCGTCACAGTCAGATACAGATTACGCTCCAGTACATCATCAGTTCACCTCCAGGAAGGATTCTAGATCTTTTTCTGCTATGGGATCTCTGAGCGCACAGCCTTGCTTTATCTTTGCCAAGCCCAAGAGTTAGGGTGGCTTGTCCTTTCCAGAAGCTGAGCTTCAACTGCGACACCTACTACGATTATATTTGTAAGTGCTTCCTTTGAGGTTTAGTTTCTGTAAAATGAGCATCGTGGCCTACCCACCCGGAGTATTTTCTACGAGTATGTCAGTAAGCGTAACCTAGCATGTTTTATACGCCCCGTTTATATTGTACACTAAGGGTACGTGATGGGCCACGGGGTAAACGTCTCCAGCAACCTTGTGTTCCTTTGGCAATATGATTGTTACTAGTGCGTCTTTGTCGAGATGTCCTCGTGCTTCTGAGCATCAACAACGCACCACCGGAATCGGTTGAAAACGCATTGGGGTTGTTTTGGAAAGCTGTCCATCATCCTGGTAAAAGGCGGGAATTCCTTTACCTACTTCGAGGGTGGACGGGGCATGGCTCAGCGGGCGGAGCTTACAGGGGCTTTATAAAGGGAGAACCTTCTACTCTGTGTCTCCAGCAGAGGAAGATAGAACCCGAGCGTCACAGTCAGATACAGATTACGCTCCAGTACATCAACAGTTCACCTCCAGGAAGGATTCTAGATCTTTTTCTGCTATGGGATCTCTGAGCGCACAGCCTTGCTTTATCTTTGCCAAGCCCAAGATTTAGGGTGGCTTGTCCTATCCAGAAGCTGAGCTTCAACTGCGGCACCTGCTACGTTTATATTTCTAAGTGCTTTCTGTTGAGGTTTAGTTTCTGTAAAATGAGCATCGTGGTCTACCCAACCGGAGTATTTTCTACGAGTATGTCAGTAAGCGTTACCTATCATGTTTTATACGCCCTGTTTATATTGTACACTAGGGGTACGTGATGGGCCACGGGGTAAACGTCTCCAGCAACCTTGTGTGCCTTTGGCAATGTTATTGTTACTAGTGCGTCTTTGTGGAGATGTCCTCGTGCTTCTGCGCATCAACAACGCACCACCTGAAATCGGCGGTAAACGCAGTGGGGTCGTTTTGGAAAGCTGTCCATCATCCTCGTAAGAGGCGGGAATTCCTTTACCTACTTCGAGGGTGGACGGGGCGTGGCTCAGCGGGCGGAGCTTACAGGTGCTTTATGAAGGGAGACCCTTCTACTCTGTGTCTCCGGGAGAGGAAGATAGAACCTGCGCGTCACAGTCAGATACAGATTACGCTCCAGTACATCATCAGTTCACCTCCAGGAAAGATTCTAGATCTTTTCTGATATGGGATCTCTGAGCGCACAGCCGTGCTTTATCTTTGCCAAGCCCAAGAGTTAGGGTGGCTTGTCCTTTCCAGAAGCTGGGCTTTAACTGCGGCACCTGCTACGTTTATATTGTACACTAGGGGTACGTGATGGGCCACGGGGTAAACGTCTCCAGCAACCTTGTGTGCCTTTGGCAATGTTATTGTTACTAGTGCGTCTTTGTGGAGATGTCCTTGTGCTTCTGCGCATCAACAACGCACCACGTGAATCGGCGGTAAACGCAGTGGGGTCGTTTTGGAAAGCTGTCCATCATCCTGGTAAAAAGGCGGGAATTCCTTTACCTACTTCGAGGGTGGACGGGGCGTGGCTCAGCGGGCGGAGCTTACAGGTGCTTTATGAAGGGAGAACTTTCTACTCTGTGTCTTCCAGAAGCTGAGCTTCAACTGCGGCACCTGCTACGTTTATATTTCTAAGTGCTTTCTGTTGAGGTTTAGTTTCTGTAAAATGAGCATCGTGGTCTACCCAACCGGAGTATTTTCTTCGAGTATGTCAGTAAGCGTTACCTATCATGTTTTATACGCCCTGTTTATATTGTACACTAGGGGTACGTGATGGGCCACGGAGTAAACGCCTCTAGCAACCTTGTGTGCCTTTGGCAATGTTATTGTTACTAGTGCGTCTTTGTGGAGATGTCCTCGTGCTTCTGCGCATCAACAACGCACCACCTGAAATCGGCGGTAAACGCAGTGGGGTCGTTTTGGAAAGCTGTCCATCATCCTGGTAAGAGGCGGGAATTCCTTTACCTACTTCGAGGGTGGACGGGGCGTGGCTCAGCGGGCGGAGCTTACAGGTGCTTTATGAAGGGAGAACCTTCTACTCTGTGTCTCCAGGAGAGGAAGATAGAACCCGCGCGTCACAGTCAGATACAGATTACGCTCCAGTACATCATCAGTTCACCTCCAGGAAGGATTCTAGATCTTTTCTGATATGGGATCTCTGAGCACACAGCCGTGCTTTATCTTTGCCAAGCCCAAGAGTTAGGGTGGCTTGTCCTTTCCAGAAGCTGGGCTTTAACTGCGGCACCTGCTACGTTTATATTGTACACTAGGGATACGTGATGGGCCACGGGGTAAACGTCTCCAGCAACCTTGAGACCTTATAGTGACCTGAGCTAACTATAACTTACTCCCCCGCAAATACACTGCTTATGACCTCACATATTACATCACTGGTCAGTGACATCACTAATGACATCTCAAATGACATCACTGATGGCATCACTGATGCCATAATCCACAGAAACACTCACACACCCTCTCACAGGCCTGTACAACCGTTCATACAACCACTCACACACCCACACAACCACTCACATACCCATTTACTGACCCATATAAATACTCCCACAACCACTCACTCATCCATAGGGCCACTCACACACCCACTCACTCATATAGGCACTCACACAACCAATCACTTACCCATACAGCTTCTCACAGAGCCCCACACTAAAAAATACAGCTACTTACACACCCATGTATTCAGTTATACAGGGCCTCACAGACCTACTCAATCACCCATACAACCTCTGAACACAGCCACTCACTCACACCTACAAACACTCACACACCGACTTATATACCCATTCACACATCCATACAATCACTCACACATCTGCTTACTCACCCATACATTCATTCACACAGACACTTATTCTACATTATAGCCACTCACTCACTCATACGGCCAATTACACAGTCAGTCATTCACTCATACACCCACTCAGATACACATTCACTCACCCATACAGTCACTTACAGACCCATTCACCTACCTCTACAGCAGCTCAGTCACTCATCAAACAGCCACTGATACACTCACTCACACACCAATATAGTCACTCACACAGCTACTCACTCACCCACACAGCTACTCACATACCTACTTATACACCCATACAGGCACTCACACACCCACTCACACAACCATACAGACACTCAGACACTCACTCCCACACGGATGCATAGTCACACAGCCACTCATATTATATGCTAGAAATAGTATCACTAGTATCACTGATTAGAGGTGCAGAAAGTGTATTATTTTACCTTTTGTAGTGCCTTGGAATATTTGCTTAACACTCAAACTTTTACAAAACACTCACACTGACTGGATGATGTCATCAGTGATATAATTTGAGATGTCATCAGTTATGTCACTGCCCATGTCATGAGTGATGTAATATGTGAGATCATAAACATTGCATTGCGGGGATACAAGTTGTAGTTAGCTCAGGTAACTATAACTGCTGAATTTCACAGTTTTTTATAAGTGATATGTGAGCCTAACTATGACGTCCCTGTAACCTTTATTATATATATTGATATAAATTGGGTCTCTGGTTGGCAGTCAGTTTGCACTCTGTCCAAGCAGAGACCCTCACTCTAGTCAGGGCAATGAAGGTACACACTCAGGATAACCCCTGCTCACCCCCTTGGTAGCTTGGCACAAGCAGTCAAGCTTATCTCAAAGGCAATGTGTAAAGTATTTGTAGCAACACACACAGTAATACAGTGAAAACACTGCAAAATGGCGCCACACCAGTTTAGAAAAATAAGTAATATTCATCTAAATCAAACAAGATCAGAACAACAAAAACCCATCATACACAAGTCAAAATATGAATTTCCAATAGAATAAGAGTGTTACTACATAGAAAACAATTAAAATCTTGATTTTACAAAAAAATACCTGGTTTGCGTAAAAAAATAAAGCTGCACGGGCAAGCGTGTGTTGGAAAAGTCTGCGATGTGTCGATTCCTTACTCGCAAGTGAGGCCGTGCATCGTTTCTTCTCCGGTCAGGAAGGCAATATGTCATTTTTCTCTCCAACAGTTTGTGCTGTTTTTGCGTCAAGAAGGGCGCAAACGCGGTGCCAAAAAGTATAAATATGGGCCCTAGTTTCTTGGCAAACTAGAAGGGTAGATGCTCCACTCAAAGAAGTGGTTACAGCTTACCTGCAGGTGCAGATATGAAGTTTCCGAAATATTGGTTTTAGTAGCTTTTTTCTTTGAGCCATAACCACGGAGCATAAACACAAGATATGTACTATTGTTTCTTGTTTGTATCCGCAGGAGTAGCAGGAGGACTCGACTCTGGTAAGTCATATCTAAACTACTTTATCCCCCCCACCCCACCAGCATGCCATCACATATCCCCCACCCTTGCCCTCACCCCATCACACCATCATCTCCATATGTCCCATTATCACAACCCACACATCTCCATACCAAAGCCCTGCATGCAACACCTATGCATGGACCACCGTCACCAAAGCATGTCCAGTACAGAAACCGACACAGACCCCAAAACAACTATCACAAAAGGGCAAACACAATTATGCAAGCACAGGAGTAGAGGGTACCTCACACAATGCAAAAGATGGCACACACAGATACTAAAACTATGCATTTACACCCAACAGGACCCCTACCCAATGTCACTGGACAGGAGGTGCTAGACATATCCAGTCCCCCCACAGAAGAGGCCCACAGTGATGACAGCAGCTCTGCATGCCTGGATCAAGATGACCAGCCTGGCCCATCAGTGACCTTGGGACAGTCGGTTCCCCTGACACAGTCCCAAACCACCACTGAACCTCCCCCCTCAGGAAAAACCGCCACAGCACCCAACCAGTGGGCCCATCCCTCTGTCCCCCGGACACTTCAATCAGCAGTGTGTCCACCACTACAGGGAACCCAGGCAAACCCACCAACCCAAGACAATCAGGGACCTGGGGTCAGTCTCAGTGGGCACACAGTTCAGGGGACAGAGGCACAGGATAACAGGGAAGCTGGGAGGACTGCTGTGCAACAGGGGGAGGACAGGCCCAGGGAACGGACGCTCCATGAGGCACTCTCCAACATCATGGAAGCTTACCAACATTCCCAGGAGACCATGGGCACGGTACTGGCCAAGTTTCAGGAGACCCAGCGGCTGCAGGAGGAACACTACCTGGGGATCAGAGAGGACTTGAAGTCCATCGACACCACCCTGGTCACCATTGCAGGGGTGTTGGCAGACCTTGTCAACACCATGAGAGACACAGTGGGACACCAACGGGCCCCTGACACTAGCCTGAATGATAAACAGCCCTCCACCTCCACCGGCGATAGAGGACAGGAGGCACCACCATAGGAACAACAGGCCATTAGCACCCCACCCCCTGCAGAAGGAGAACCACCCCACAAACGGTCCCTGAGACCCAAGCACAAGACAGAGAACATTGCCAAGACCCCCGCCAGGAAATAAGACCCTCCTGAATGTCACCCTTCTGTCCCACTTTGTCACCCTGTCCACCTTAAACTGCCATTGCTCCACTTCCCATGCACCATTGGACAATGTACCTGTGAGACCAAGAGACTAGACTCTGTCATGGACATTCCTCCACCATCACCCCAGCACATTTCACACACCCCTCCACTTGTTTGCACAGAAATAAACACCCTTGAATCACAAAACAATCTGAAGTCAGTCTGTGCTTACACAAATGTGTAATAGCAAAATCTCTGGAATATAGCAATGTCAATGTACTTATTCACATACCAATCTTACACAGCTGTAGGCCAGGAGTAAACATAGCAGATTGCACAAATGGGGACCCAGATCTGTGAAATGGAAAGCCAAAGTGACAAGTCAGGGTCCATACACAGAGTTAAAAAGGCAGACTTATGCTAGGTCCTACAATAGTATGATATGTGGGAAGCAGTTCCATCTTCTTACCTGTGTCTCACTGGAAGTATTGCATGATGATGTTGTTTCGGTTCGGGAAAGGGCCCCTGCCTTCACTTCAGAGGAGTTGGAGAAACTAGTGGATGGGGTCCTCCCCCAGTACATGCAACTGTACGGTCCTCCAGACAAACAGGTGAGTACAGTGTGAGCATGGTGGATGGCACATGATTGTATGGAGTGTCGTGGATGGAAGAGGGAGTGGGGGACAGGCCAGCATGTGAAGATAGTGTGTGTGTATGTATGTCTGGGCCAGGGTGGGATGTTTTTAGGCTATGTGTGAGAAGAACTGTACAGGAGAGTAACATCCATTATTACCTCACTTTTCCTCTAGGTTCAGCGCCCACCAGAAGAAGGGTGTTGGGCGTACCATTGCCAAGGGAGTGCGGACCATGGGGGTCTACCATAGACGGAGCACCCACTGCCGGAACAGATGGGAGGACCTGTGCTGCCGGAGCAAGAAGACAGCTGAGGCCCAGCTGGGGATGGCCTCCCAACGTGCAAGGGGTGCCCGTTGCACCATGACCCCCCTGATGTACTGGATCCTGGCGGCGGCCTATACGGAGTTGGATGGGCGCTTGAGGGCATCACTGCAGCCACAAGGGGGTGAGTACACTCTAATTCAGCTGACTCTGTGCGCTTGATGAGGTGTCAGGGTGGGGGTGGTGGCCTGTGGGTTCCCCTAGGCAAGGGCAGATGTGCAAAGGTAGATCCATTTGTTTGCAGCCTCATTCCCTCTAAAACCCCAAAGGGGGTATTTGTCCTCAACACCTAGTCAGGCTCCCATGTGTTCCAGCTGTACATGAAATGGGTCTAGACAGAGTCACCCTTGGGCATGTGCTTTTCCACTGCACTGTTAGTGCATGGCTTAGTGCATAGGGCTGCTGCCTGTGTGTTGTGTCCGCCAACGGTAGTGGTGTTGCATGCACTGACCATGTGTCTCTTCTGTCTCCCCCCCTTTTTGTTTTGTCACCCTTTTCCTGCGTGCATTAGCATCATCTGGCAGAGGAGCAGTGGCACTGGAGCAGGAAGCAGCTGCATCCCACATGGCCCATGAGGGTGAATTTACGGAGTCCGAAGGCACCAGTGGGACGGAGGGCAAGGGGAGCTCCACGACAGAGACAGGAGCATACACCAGTGACAGCGACTCCTCCTCTGATGGGAGCTCCCTTGCGGTGGTGGGCACCTCTGTGCCCACCCCAACAACAGGTACAGCTGCCACCCCCATACCAGCAATGCCCTCCCAGCAGCCCCTCAGCGTGTGTCCTGTGCCCGCTCACCCAGGTGGGTGGGCATCTCCTTCGCCCCAGGCACCTCAGGCCCTGCCCCAGTCAGCCCTGCTGCCCTCAGTGAGGAGGCTATTGACCTCCTGAGATCCCTTACTATTGGGCAATCTACCATCTTGAATGCCATCCAGGGTGTTGAGAGGCATTTGCAGCAAACAAATGCATACCTGGAGGGCATTCATTCTGGGCAGATGGCCCATCAGAGAGCATTTCAGGCTCTGGCCTCAGCACTGATGGCAGCCATTGTCCCTGTGTCCAGCCTCCCCTTCCAACTTCTTCCACCCAGACCCAATCCCCTGTACCTCTGCCTATCCCAAGCACACCATCAGACCAGCATGCACACTCATCAACACACAAGAGTGGACATGGCAAACATAAGCACCACACATCCCACCAGCACTCACACAAGCACCATACCAATGCAGACACAGCAACATCCACTGCCTCCACTGTGTCCCCCTACTCCACGCCCTCCTCCTCCCTCCCTGTCTCGTCTCCACTCACACCTACATGCACTACATCCTCATCCACTACCTCCATCACCAGCACGCCCATCACCACACACCGCTCACGTGCACTCACCACCCCCACTACCATTCATACATCCCCTGTGTTCTCTCTCAGAGTGTCTATGAGCCCTTCTCCCAAAGTACACAAACACAGGCACACACCCACCCAACAGCCATCCACCTCACAACAGCCTCCGGCCCATGCACCTTCACCCAAACGTACACCTCCGACAACCACTACCTCTTCCTTCACTCCCAAACCCCCCCATCTTCCCGTCCCAGTGTGTCTAAGAAACTTTTCCTGGCTAACATTGACCTCTTCCCTACAGCTCCCCCCCCCCCCCCATCGTTCCCCTAGGGACAGACTGTCCAGGTCCCAGCCCAGCACCTCAGCCACCAAATCCCCAAGCACAGTGGTCACAGCAAGTCCGGTATCATCGCGGGCGCCACCCATCAGGGCTGCCAGTGTGCCACCTAGCAAGGCCAAGGAACAGACCATGCCGCCACCTGCCAAGGTGAAGAAGGGGCCCACATGCCGGAGGGAGAAGCCGCACCTACCAGCAAGCAAGGGCTCCTCCAAGCCAAAGGGGGACAGTGGCAAGACACCAGCAGCAACATCAAAGGTGGGGAAGGGACACAAGCCGAAGAGAAGGTCAGGACAGGGCACGGTGGCTCCGGCTGATGGACCAGAGTCACCCCTTCTGTCAACCAGTACATCAACCTGTACGGCAGTGGACATCGCCACCTGCACCGCCACCAGCACAGCCACCTGCACATCTGCTGCCACACCAACAGTCCCCAGCATCATACCCAGTGGGCAGCCGTCTTAGGCTGCAGGAGACGCCCTGCTGTGTCCCTCAACAGGTGCAGACACATGCACCACCGCCAGCACCTCCACCACAGACACTGCTGCAAGCACCGCCACCAGCCCCGCAACGTGCTCAGACAGTGCCACCACAGCTGACATGGCAATCATCCCCAGTGGCCAGCCGTCCGAGGCTGCAGGCGATGTCCTGGACCCTGCCCAGCGTTTATGAGGCATGACTCCCAGCACTGTTTGTACCAACAGGTGGCAGGTGAAGTGGCAGCAGGGTGGATTGTGTCTCTGCCTCCATGGCGTATCATGCTACCTGTTCCCAGGCAATCTCATGGCACACACACCCAGGTGAGGGAATGGGACCTGCCACACTGCATGTGAAGCATTCTGGGCACCAAGCCCCCTCCAGAACCAGTGGAGAGATACATCCACTTCCTCAGTCATTGGCAGGATGAAGCACTCTGGGCACAATGCCCCCTCCAGAACCAGTGGAGAGATACATCCACTTCCTCAGTCCTTGGCAAGATAAAGCACTCTGGGCACAAAGCCCCCTCCAGAACCAGTGGAGATTCACATCCACTACCTCAGGCCCTGGCAGGATGAAGCACTGTGGGCACAAAGCCCCCTCCAGAACCAGTGGAGATTCACATCCACTTCCTCAGTCCTTGGCTGGATGAAGCACTGTGGGCACAAAGCCCCCTCCAGAACCATTGGAGATTCACATCCACTACCTCAGTCCTTGGCAGGATGAAGCACTCGGGGCACAAAGCCCCCTCCAGAAACAGTGAAGACTGTTATCCACTTGAGAGAATGTGGCTTTGCACTCCCCAGGGTAAAGCAGTGGGCAAACCACCTACTGGAGAGACTTGAGAGACTGTGGCTTTGCAGTCCCCAGGATAACGCAGTGGGCACACCACCCACTGGAGAGACTTGAGAGACTGTGGCTTTGCGCTCCCCAGGAAACAGCAGTGGGCATGGAGCCCCCTCGTGGAGCAGTGGTGTTGTGCGTTCATCAGGCTGAGGTGCCCTCCCTACCCCTCCCCCTGAGGTGCCTGTTTCAGTTCGATCTGATGCCCTTCCAGTGTTCTCTCTGTTTCCAGTCAGGCATCTAGTGTGGGCTTCGCCCATGCATTTTGGGACACTGATCCACAGACGGTGTTTGATTAATATCCGGACTTGTGTAGTTGGTGTACGTATTTGCATATACTGATTTTTTAAATTGCCCTATCTGATTTTTATTGATTACACTTGTTACAACCATTTCCTTTTGTCCTTGCCTTCTTCAGGGGTATGAGGTGGTGTATATGTAATGTTGCTGCATGTATTTGTGTGTGTGGTGTTGTGGGTGAGGGTGGCAGTGGGGGTATTGCGTGTTGCATGTGTGTGTCACTCTCTTTTCCCTCCCACCCTCCCCTGTGTTGTAGATGCAGTACTCACCGTGGTAGTCGACAGCGTCTTTCCTGCTCCTGATACAAGAGGAGGAAGAGCAGCATGGGCAGGACCTGTAGTTCGGGCTCCATGGTGTCCTGGTTCCTCGTTGGGTGTCGAGAGGTGGGTGGTTTCCGGTCCAATTCCTGTTTCCGCCGTGCTTTTGATAGCGTTGGTACCGCCCCGGAAAAGGTGGCGAATAGGCCTCTTCCGCCTGTCTGTGGCGGTTACCGCCGCAGTGTTTGTTTCTACCGCCTTGGCGGTCAGAGTGTTCAAGTGGCTGTCTATGTTGGCGGTTTCCGCCATGGTCGTGATTCAATTTTTTTTTCTGTCAGCCTGTTGGCCTTATTACCGCTGCTTTCACTCCGACCGCCAGGGTTGTAATGAGGGCCATATTGTCCTGTAGTCTTAGGCTTTCATATGAGTTAATTACTGTCCAGACATGCTATCTTTTTGTAAAGAGGGTCTTATCATTTAAATGAGGCAGATGTCTGTCTCATCTCTACCAGTGACTTCTTATGCTGAGCATAAAGCTTACCTCATAAATATCAAGGCCTGACTGTGTATTTTGATTCTCGTGTATTTATTTATTGCTCAGTTGATAGACAGGCTTTTCTCACTTGTACAGAGCAGAAGGGCTTAACTCCACAACATAAAACTACAACTAAAGGGTTGTGGGGCTGATCTACGTATCCACCTCAATAATGAGATAATATCAAAGATTTTGTATGTTTGTGAAGAGAAACGTAGATGGATGGATTCCTTAATGATGTTGGTATTGGCGTTTTACACTAATAAATTCAAAGGGCTGATGCATACGATCAGAGCCATGTGATTCTGAAAGAACAATGCTGTATTACAAGTGAAGAAAACATTTGAAAGACAATACTTAAAGTGAAAACCATAACGGCATATCCAAAATTAAGTACCACTAAAGAAGGCAAAGAGTATTGAATTAGTCAGATTTAAATCAGCATCAATAGTGCATACAAATAAAAACAATTTTGAGAAGTCATAACACAAGAGGATAAGTCAAAAACAGACCAAAAACAGTCCATTAAATATACTAAGTTCATAAGTCAAGGCAGAGTCTAATATAAATCAGACAATAGTCTGACATAATACTTCTCTATAAAAACAGAAACAGAGAAAATCTATTGACGATATCAGATAACAGTCTGACTTGGAGACTGCTTGATTGGCAGCAAGGAAAAGTCTTCTAAACAGAAACTAAGTAAACATACCATCATAGGGTCTGCCTCCGACAAATCGGCAAAAGGTCTTGAGCAAAAGGCCTGGCACACATCCCACAAAAGGCACATTTTGTAGTTTCAGAGAAGTGAAAAACCATTTACTTGACATGGTGTGAAGTAGTACAATAGGGGTCTACTTACAAACATACATGACATAAAACAATCAGCATAGTAGAAATTGAGCTACATACAATGTGTCACTCTAAGAAATGCCTAAAACATTAATAAGTAATAATCCATTTCCTCCTTAATTGGAGGGAAAGTACATTGCATCATTGAAGCAAACTAAACAGTAAGCCATTTTAAAATGAATGGAAATACAATGATGGTTCAGGCTGCAATAGCCTTGAATTGAGTTCAGGGACAGCATCACGTCCCTCTGATCAAAGTAGTTTTCCTCATCAAGACCTGGCTCACTCTTGCATCCGCTCCTGACATCCCCTCAGCAATACCAGATGGCTACATCAATATCGGCATACAAGATAGGACACCAGGACTGCATCAACAAACAAGAAGGTGGAATCACCATCATTAACAGCTCCACCGCCGCAGACAACAGCATCCCAATTATGGAACACCTCAATTCCCAACTACAAATTGATGGCAAAACCACCAACAGATGCTCCCTCACCTACAGACCTCCAGGGCCATGCCCCAGTTTCTGCGATGCCATCCCTGAATTCTTTGCCTCACTCGCCATTGACTCCAAACACTACATCTTCCCTGAAGACCTCATTTTTCATCTCAATGACCTCAACAACACCAACACGGCCAACCTGTTTGAAAGCATAAACAACACTGGCCTTACCCAACTAGTCACCAACACCACACACCATGCAGGACACATACTTGAGCCCCTCTTCACAGCCAGCAACAGAGTCAAGTACAACCATGTCACAAAGCTCACCTGGATAGACCACGCCTTCATCCACCTCCCCATCACAGGTCCACCAACACCTCCACCAAGCCTCCTCACACTGCACACTGCAGCTGGAACAAAGTATCAGAGAGCCAGTGGGCTGATGCCCTTAACACCTCCCACCCTGACACCACAATCAACCTGGAACAGGCTTTCAAGAACTTCTCTGCCTAGATCACCGATTGCACCACCAGACATGCCCCTGTCAAGTCCATCAAGCCCAAAAGCCCCATCAAACAGGCCAGTTAGTACACCACAGAACTGAGAACCATGAAATGCAACTGCAAATGACTAGAAAGAAAATGGCACAAGGAGCACTGAGCCTCCGTCAAGTCATCCCTAAACCAATAACCCCAACTACTGAAAGAGATGAAAAAGAGCACCCTAGCTGACCGCATCAAAGCCAACTCTAACCACAGCAAAGAAGTCTTCAACATTATCTGAGAGCTCTTTAAGTCCTCAGCCACTGTAAACATCATTACACCTTCTAATGAACTCTGCTACACCCTGGCACAATTCTTTCATGACAAGATTGCAACCAACTACACAAACTTAAAACCCCAACCCACTGCTGATGACAACTTCAGCCTCCTTGCTCCCACAGATACAAACCATAATGCCAACTCCGACCACCTGGGACCAGCTCACCACACAACACCACAGCCATCATAAACTCCATCGACTTAGGAGCACCCATGGACCCCTGTCCCCACCACATCTTCAACCTTGGGAGCAAGATTTTAAGCAGCAATCTCACTGCCATCTTCAACTCATCAACTCATCCATAACCACCATAACCTTCCCCAAAGTTTGGGAACATGCAGAAGTCAAACTGCTTGACAAGAAACCTTCTGTCAATCCCAGTGAACTCAAGAACTACTGTTACATCTCTCTGCTCACCTTTCCCGCCAAAGACCTTAAAAAGGCCATCAACCGCCAACTCGCAAGAAAACTTTGAGCTCAACAATCTTCTGGATCCCTTGCAGTCTAGTTTCTATACAAACCACAGAAAGGAAACCGCACATATCACAGCCACTGGTGATATCAGAACCCTCCTCAACCCAGCCCTCAAATGTATTGCCTTTTTCCTTACCGGAAGAACTCAGAGAATCTGCCAACCACCTTTCACCTCTGAACCCAAACGCATTATCTGTTTCTTCTCTCAAGGCTCGTCCCTCAACCCTACACTGTTCAATATCTAAACGACCCCCTTTCCCAACATCTTCAGAACCCACAGAAATAACATCATATCTATGCAGATGACACCCTGCTTATCCTCTCACTATCAGAAGACCCCTCCACCAAGAAAGCCAACTTCTGCAGGGCATTGCTGACTGGATGAGAAACAGCTGCCTAAAACTCAACACAGACAAAAAGTAACTGCTGATCTTTGGGAACAACACCTCTCTGTAGATTGACTACTGGTAGCCTACTAAACTAGGACCAGCACCCACTCCAACAGACAATGCTTGCAACCTTGTCATCATCCTGGACAGCAAGATAACTATAAAAATCAGATCAATGCAGTCTCTTCTGCCTGCTTCCTCACGTTTTGCTTGCTCCCCTAGATCTTCAAACGTCTCCCAGTCAACATCAGATGTACTGCTACTCAAGCCCTAGTGACCAGCCATTTGGACTATGGCAGCACTGTAGGAGGCTGGCCTAGTTTGTAGTGGGTACAAAAGGTACTTACACCTTATACCAGGCCCAGTTATCCCTTATTAGTGAAATGTAGTCAGTGTCTATAAGCCAGGCTCTCTAGGAGTAGTGTGTATGAGCAGCCACGGCCTGACTAGGAGACATGCAAAGCTCATGCAATACCACTGTAGTCGCACAGTACTCACACACATGAAAGAAAATACTCAGTGTTAGAAAAATAAAGGTGACACAAATGCGAAACATACCGTAGAGACTGTACTTCCTTAGGAGGTAAGTAATACACAAATTATATACACTAGTATGCAGAAATAGCTGTAAAAAACAGTTAGAAACAGTGCAAATAGTGAAAATCATAATAGTTAGAAATGGGCCTGGGGAAACACAAACCATATACTAAGAAAGTAGAATGTAGAAGTCTATTTCCCACCTACACAATTGTAGTGTGTAGAGGGGCGCTTGGAATATTAGAAAACACCAAAGGTAAGTAATAGAACTCACCCCAGAGCCCAAGAAAGCAGGAGTAAATCACAGTAACTTTCCTATAACATACAAGAACAGGAGAAAGAAGATGATGCAAGAACCAGAAAAGACTGCAAGACACCAATGATGGATTACTGGACCAGAAGATATGTAGAAGAAGGGGACCAAGTCCAAGAAGTACTGAAGAGTCCAGGGAGAACAGGAGCCCCTGCTTACCCGGATGCAGGTGTAAAAGAAGAACCACCTGTGAAGAACAACAGTCAGTACTGTACCCAAGAAGATGGATGCGGGCTCCTGTTTGGTGCAGATGATGTCCCACACCGGATGGATGGTTGCAGTCTGATTTGCGTCGCTTGATTCCGCCAACAAGCCTTGACACACACAAAGCACGTAGTTAGCGGAAAATGGCGCTGCCTGGACCAGGTGGGACTTGGTAGACTCTACTAGATAAAGAAACATTTTAAACAATGGCAACCAGACCACCTATTTGAGCTTTGTCGAAAGGATAGGCTTTTAAAAGGAATCCTCTGCAAAGTGACACTTCTAAAATTCAAATAATCAGTGATAAAGGAAGGTCCAGAGCCATAAATGACCCTTTACATAATGTAGAACAACTTAAACTTTATTTACAGGCCTACAGGGAGACAGGAAAGATTTCTAAGAATAGGGGATATACTTGAACATCATTGTTATCTGGTCACCAGGTGGACTGTAGCATTTTATAGTTGCTGCACCCAAGTGATCAACTATCGCGATGAGTCTAAGCAAAGACCTTGCAGCAGTTAATCATTTAAAAAAATGTTGGCTGCAGTACTGATGCTTTTAAAAAGCAGTTGTAAAAATTGTTCAATATTGAGAGTAGAAAATGCTAATATTTAGACACAGTCCCAGTCTGATGGTCAAGACTGGCGGCCTGATTTTAGTTTGCATGTTTGGCCCATCTTCCACCAGAGTGACAGAGGAAATTGCTATGCCACCCTGGTGGAGGTGATGACCACCAAAGTTTGAAATGTCTGTTGAGCTTGCAGACATTTCAAGCATTGAAGCGTCAAGGTGGTTCCTGTCAATGCATTATAACTCTGCTGAACGGTCCTGCCAAACTTGACGGAACAGTACGGAAAATATGCAATTTTTTGTATATTCATGAAGAAAATCCCAAAGTGGTGGGCAGTGAATACTTTTCCAATTTTCGTTTGGTGGTGATGGGTATTGAACATTGGCATCATGTTTGCCCATCTAAATTCGGTGGGAGGACACATAAGTAATTCTCTGACAGAAACGTTTCACCACTGCAGAGACAGAGGCCCATATTTATACTTTTGACGCAAACCAGCAGCAGCAGCCCTGGTTTGCGTCAAAACATTTACAGCCGGCTAACGCCATTCCTACGCGCTATGCGGGCGCCTTATTTAAGGATTGACGTTAGCCGGCGCTGCGGGCTGGTCAGAGTAAAAAAAAATGACTTAAACCAGGCAGTGCCGGCGTAGGGGAAAATGGGGGTTGCGCATCAAAAAATGGTGCAAGTCAGGTTTGAGTAAAAAATCATGTCTCAAACCGGACTTGCGCCATTTTTTTACGCACAACACCCACTGAAATGACTCCTGTCTTTGCAAAAACAGGAATCATGCCTGTAGGAGGCTGGACTGGCTTGTAGTGAGTACCAAGGGGTACTTGCACCTTGCACCAGGCCCAGTTATCCCTTATTAGTGTATAGGGTGTCTAGCAGCATAGGCTGATAGATAATGGTAGCTTAGCAGAGCAGCTTAGGATGAACTAGGAGACGATTGAAGCTCCTACAGTACCACTTAGTGTCATATGCACAATATCATAAGAAAACACAATGCACAGTTATACTAAAAATAAAGGTACTTTATTTTTATGACAATATGCCAAAGTATCTTAGAGTGTACCCTCAGTGAGAGGATAGGAAATATACATAAGATATATGTACACAATACCAAAAATATGCAGTATAGTCTTAGAAAACAGTCCAAACAATGTATAGTTACAATAGGATGCAATGGGGACACATAGGGATAGGGGCAACACAAACCATATACTCCAAAAGTGGAATGCGAACCACGAATGGACCCCAAACCTATGTGACCTTGTAGAGGGTCACTGGGACTATTAGAAAATAGTGAGAGTTAGAAAAATAACCCTCCCCAAGACCCTGAAAAGTGAGTGCAAAGTGCACTAAAGTTCCCCCAAGGACATAGAAGTCGTGATAGAGGAATAATGCAGGAAAGACACAAACCAACAATGCAACAACGATGGATTTCCAATCTTGGGTACCTGTGGAACAAGGGGACCAAGTCCAAAAGTCACAAGCAAGTCGGAGATGGGCAGATGCCCAGGAAATGCCAGCTGTGGGTGCAAAGAAGCTTCTACTGGACAGAAGAAGCTGAGGTTTCTGCAGGAACGAAAAGGGCTAGAGACTTTCCCTTTGGTGGACGGATCCCACTCGCCATGGAGAGTCCTGCAAAAGTATTTTCTCGCCGAAAGAATGTTTACAAGCCTTGCTAGCTACAAATCGTGCGGTTAGCGTTTTTGGATGCTGCTGTGGCCCAGGAGGGACCAGGAGGTCGCAAATTGGACCAGGAGGTAGAGGGGATGTCGAGCAAGACAAGGAGCCCTCTTAGCAGCAGGTAGCACCCGGAGGAGTGCCAGAAACAGGCACTACGAGGATGCATGAAACGGTGCTCACCCGAAGTTACACAAAGGAGTCCCACGTCGCCGGAGACCAACTTAGAAAGTCATGCAATGCAGGTTAGAGTGCCATGGACCCAGGCTTGGCTGTGCACAAAGAATTTCCGCCGGAAGTGCACAGGGGCCGGAGTAGCTGCAAAAGTCGCGGTTCCCAGCAATGCAGTCTAGCGAGGTGAGGCAAGGACTTACCTCCACCAAACTTGGACTGAAGAGTCACTCGACTGTGGGAGTCACTTGGACAGAGTTGCTGGATTTGAGGGACCTCGCTCGTCATGCTGAGAGGAGACCCAAGGGACCGGTAATGCAGCTTTTTGGTGCCTGCGGTTGCAGGGGGAAGATTCAGTCGACCCACGGGAGATTTCTTCTGAGCTTCTAGTGCAGAGAGGAGGCAGACTACCCCCACAGCATGCACCACCAGGAAAACAGTCGAGAAGGCGGCAGGATCAGCGTTACAGAGTTGCAGTAGTCGTCTTTGCTACTATGTTGCAGTTTTGCAGGCTTCCAGCGCGGTCAGCAGTCGATTCCTTGGCAGAAGGTGAAGAGAGAGATGCAGAGGAACTCGGATGAGCTCTTGCATTCGTTATCTAAAGTTTCCCCAGAGACAGAGACCCTAAATAGCCAGAAAAGAGGGTTTGGCTACCTAGGAGAGAGGATAGGCTAGCAACACCTGAAGGAGCCTATCAGAAGGAGTCGCTGACGTCACCTGGTGGCACTGGCCACTCAGAGCAGTCCAGTGTGCCAGCAGCACCTCTGTTTCCAAGATGGCAGAGGTCTGGAGCCCACTGGAGGAGCTCTGGACACCTCCCAGGGGAGTTGCAGGTCAGGGGAGTGGTCACTCTCCTTTCCTTTGTCCAGTTTCACGCCAGAGCAGGGCTAAGGGGTCCCCTGAACCGGTGTAGACTGGCTTATGCAGAATTGGGCACATCTGTGCCCAAGAAAGCATTTCCAGAGGCTGGGGGAGGCTACTCCTCCCCTGCCTTCACACCATTTTCCAAAGGGAGAGGGTGTAACACCCTCTCTCAGAGGAAGTCCTTTGTTCTGCCATCCTGGGCCAGGCCTGGCTGGGCCCCAGGAGGGCAGAAGCCTGTCTGAGGGGTTGGCAGCAGCAGCAGCTGCAGTGAAACCCCAGGAAAAGCAGTTTGGCAGTACCAGGGTCTGTGCTACAGACCACTGGGATCATGGGATTGTGCCAACTATGCCAGGATGGCATAGAGGGGGCAATTCCATGATCATAGACATGTTACATGGCCATATTCGGAGTTACCATTGTGAAGCTACATATAGGTAGTGACCTATATGTAGTGCACACGTGTAATGGTGTCCCCGCACTCACAAAGTCCGGGGAATTGGCCCTGAACAATGTGGGGGCACCTTGGCTAGTGCCAGGGTGCAAACGCACTAAGTAACTTTGCACCTAACCTTTACCAGGTAAAGGTTAGACATATAGGTGACTTATAAGTTACTTAAGTGCAGTGTAAAATGGCTGTGAAATAACGTGGACGTTATTTCACTCAGGCTGCAGTGGCAGGCCTGTGTAAGAATTGTCAGAGCTCCCTATGGGTGGCAAAAGAAATGCTGCAGCCCATAGGGATCTCCTGGAACCCCAATACCCTGGGTACCTCAGTACCATATACTAGGGAATTATAAGGGTGTTCCAGTAAGCCAATGTCAATTGGTCAAATTGGTCACTAGCCTGTTAGTGACAATTTGTAAGAAATGAGAGAGCATAACCACTGAGGTTCTGATTAGCAGAGCCTCAGTGAGACAGTTAGGCACTACACAGGGAACACATACATATAGGCCACAAACTTATGAGCACTGGGGTCCTGACTAGCAGGGTCCCAGTGACACATAACAAACATACTGAAAACATAGGGTTTTCACTATGAGCACTGGGCCCTGGCTAGCAGGATCGCAGTGAGACAGTGAAAACACCCTGACATACACTCACAAACAGGCCAAATGTGGGGGTAACAAGGCTAGAAAGAGGCTACTTTCTCACAATGCCCCCTTGCCCAATGGCCATGCCCAGGGCACTTGTGTCCCCTGGGCATGGCAATTGGGCACAGTGGCATGTAGAGGGGTGAAATTAGGCTCCCATGCCACTTTAAAAAATAAAAAATAATACTTACCTCAACATACCTGTACTTACCTGGGATGGGTCCCACCATACATGGGTGTTCTTCTGGGGTGGGCGGGGGTGGCAGGGGGTATCCCTGGGGGAAGGGAAGGGTACCTCTGGACTACTTCCATGGTCTGAGACCATGGAAGTGAGCCCACAGGTCCCTTAATGCCTGCCCTTACCCAGGAATTAAAAAAACGGTGCACATCAGGCTGTGCGCCGTTTTTTAAGGCCTGTTCCCTCTTGTGCGTCAAAATGACGCAGGAGTATAAATAAGGCGCACAGGCCTTAAAGTCATTTTTTGGATGGGAACGCCTACCTTGCATGTCATAAACGCAAGGTGGTTTCCCGCATCCAAAACATGATGTTTTTTTACATCAGTGGGGTCGGGCGTCATAGTTTAAATATGGGGCAAGGTTTGTGCCAAATGTGCGTCAAAATTTTTGACGCACATTCGGCGCAACAAACAGAGTATAAATATGGGCCAGAGTAGTCTCCACTATCGTCAAACTATGGCCCCTCCTAATTCAAATAGTCTAGGCGGACAATAGTCATGGCTGGGAAAGAACTCAGTTGCATTGTGATGGAGTCTCAGCTACGCGAAGATCTAAATAAATCAGGCCCTGAAATCGGCCCTACTCATTAGACGAGAAAGCATGGGTTCACTATTCATATTTTCTAAGCACTAAAAACTCAGATCTACTTACATTCAGCTTGAGAAAATATGCTGCATTCAAAGAAGGGCTGCAAAAAGCAAATATGTGATGGTTTGAGAAGGTAAGTGTTTAGAGATATCAATATGCAGAAAATCTGCATATAGAAGCACCGGGGAGCTCAAAGCTTCTGAGGAAATCAACCAGAAAAGTATTGTAAGCCAGTGAATCACTAGTGGAAGCTGGGGACCACAGCCTAACTAATTTCTGTGGGTTCGACCTTAAAATAGTATACAAAAATAGTAAAACAGAATCGATCAAACAAATACACAACTTATGAAATATTTTATTTACATCACAAAATGTATAAAAAATGTAAATGTTAATTTGAGGACTGTTTAGAGCATTTCAAAGTGTGATTTTTTCTGAAATATCAACAATGTGCTAAAATCTAGCATGTCTTTTGCACTCCCAAGATATGCTATCAGTTTGTCGGCACATAGATGGGCTTCAATTAAGGCCAACAACTGTTCAGAATATATTTTGGTTGCTGCATGTGCACTCTCCCAAAAATCAAGCTAATGATACAAATTAAATTTTTAGGCACCTTGTTTAAATCTCTTCATATCTGCAGAGCATTTTAATAGATTAAAATTTTCATTTTGCTTTTTATTTGTAAACACTTTATAAATCAGATTATAATATTTAATCGTATAAACAGCTGCCAACCCTCAGTAGGTGTCAAGCACTCCCAGAGGTCCACAGACCCCAAGTTAAAAACTTCTTTTGATCGAGTTAAATTTCTTATTTTGCAAATTAAGCACATTTAATAGCAAAATATGAACTGCAACACTAAAGCACATGTGCACATTAAATGCTTAATTTGTAGTAAGTAATCACACTTAGCCATTATAAGCAAACATTCAAGGTAACATGTTGTAATGAATTAAAGTAGCTTAAATAGTTTTGCAATGTTTGAATGTCAATTTTATATGTTTATGGCTCAGAGGCCTGTTTACATATTTATGCAGCTGTTTTACACAAACAAATGTTCTCTTTCTTCCTACTGCAGATGCTGGGTTTTTTCAGAAGTCTGCTGTTAGCTAGTGTATAAGCGTGAATAGGCATTTCTTATGTATTAGACAACTGATAGTGAGGTCCTCACTGAAAAGAGATGAAGATACCAGGAAGTGGGACTCGTAGGAAGAGCTGTCTGATCCACAAGATTCTATTCAGGATAGCAACTCAAGTAGATAATCACCTATGAACCATTCTAAAGATGTGTGAAACTAGGGTGTTTACATGCTCTTTACCCACTCTCCTTGTGGAACTACAAAAGTGCAAACAACCAATGGCGGGGCTTATATGATGGTTAGACCTGACATTTGAAATACAAAAATCCCCCCTCCAGCACTTTTGTAAGCAACAAAAGAGTAGCACTCAAAAAAGGAACTTTCAGGAACCCTATATAATTATTTTTCTGCTGAACCAACTTAGCACAAATCAACGTGTCTCTGCTTCAAAGAAACAAGACATTCATTACTTCTTCACTATCATTTCCAACAAATGGACCAACACAGTGGTTTCATAAACTCTGACTAAAGTTGCAGAGCAAAGCCCATTCAGTTGCAAGTGTGGTTAAGCTCAGCTCTCCCTACCCACCATCCTGTCAGCAAATGGCCCTTTTAGGCACTCTTAATCCCTGTAGTGTGTGACTGTCAGGGGCAAATTCACAAAGTATAATTGTCAGTTACATCCAGTCATGTGATGCAGGAGAGAGCTACAAGAATAAATCTTGCTGACACTGCATCATCAGCCCCCTGGAGGACTTCGTCCATGAGGGTCAGAAGATCTGATTGTTCTTTGTTGTGGTTGAATGCTGCTTGCAGGGGGTTTAAGAGACAGAAAAACATCTAAAAATGCTGCAATTGCTTGTATGCCAGTAGTTTAAAGGGGGTTTCCTGGGAAGAAAATGGTAACTAGGGGACGTAAATTGGTGTGTGTATATGTGTATATATATATATATATATATATATATATATATATATATATATATTTGAGAAAAAGAAGACGTCTGGCAAAGCAATCTACCAACGACATAGTATAAATTATTTATTTCATGACTGTGAGCAAACGAACAACGCGTTTCGACCGACACGGTCTTTATCGAGTTCTAAAGTCCTGTAATCCATTCTTGTCTATTTATAGCTGATAACCTTATAACAAAAATAATGCATGTTGGGACTAATAGTCCAATTGAATAAAACAACAAATCATACTAACAGAACTCCATACAACCCATTCAATGCTAACATTACTGATTTCCTATATATTCGCAAAATGTTTTTACACAAAGGCAAGTTATTAAGTCAGAATTAATTAGAATTAAAAAATTAAAAAATTAAAAAATATACAAATCAAAATAGAACTCAATTAATATATACATAAGTTTGTCACATATTAGCATCCCCCTTGTGCAATAAACCAAATCATATAGTGTATATAAATCATTCCCCCTATTGCCATTGCATACATTAGTCAGTTATATGTTTAATCACCATTAAACCAATATCCTCATGTGCTCTTTTGCACAATATGCATATTCTCATGTATAGAATGACCTATGATCCAGTATTTTTAGCACCACAAGGTATATATCTATGATAATTAACGTTCCACATTACAGATTTTTTTTTTGTAAACAAAGTTTATTGCAATTTCGATCAACCAGTGAGTAGGTAAACATAGTATAAGAGAATATACAGTGATTCTGAGAGCAAGGGCTTTTTTAATCTACACTTCTCTGCACTAATAGCAATCTGATGTTGCAACAACTACCCTACCCCCCCATCCCTCAACCTCCCCAGCAGTGCCCCACCCCCCAGTGATGATACTGGTAGCATATCTGAACAGTTGTATTGTATGTAGGTGTGCTATGAAGGAGTCAACCCTCCGCTCACAGTGTGAGAGTATTTACCCCTTCTAGTCCAACCGTATGATCCTGCCCCGGGGTCATCCGTATTGGCACCAATGGATTGGGATTATTGGTAACTTCTCAAAGCATCCAATCATCATTCAATCAGGGGACTGGACCTAATCGGCATTCCTCCTTAAAGGAGTCTAATATCGCATCCCAACCTTGCGCCGCCTCCAGGGGCCGCCAACCCCTTCTGGCCTCACTATGTAAAACAGCGCTCTCACCACCAGCCCACCTAGTTAGTTCTCTGGTCCATTGGGGCAGTCTCGGCCCAATTGGATTCTTCCAGGACATCGCTATTTCCCTCTTGGCCAGTACGTAGGCCAAGTCTCGGAACCTGTTGGTTATTTTGTACTTAGCCGTGCGTGGAAACCAGCCAAGCAGACAATGCCCTATTGTGCAAGGGATTTCTCTTCCTATCGCTCCAGCCACCAGTCAGCTCACCTCCGCCCAATACACCTCCGCCGTAGGGCAGCTCCAGAACATATGCCTAAATTCCGCCTTCTCTAGCCCGCACCTCGGGCAATTTACTCCTTCCACTTCAAAGTACCTGCTGATCCGTTCAGGGGTGAGATATGCCCTATGAAGTACATAAAAATTAATCAGCTTAAATCTGGCATTGCGAGTCATTTTGGGGAAGCCCCCCAGAATACGCTCCCAGTCCACATCGGATATAGTTGTGCCCTGGTCTACTTCCCAAGACGATTTGAGCTGAGTCAAAGGTATGGTCCTATCCGCCTGAATCCTGCTGTAGAGATTAGAAACTGCCTTAAAGGTGCCAGAAGAAGTCGCCAAATATGTACAGGTTGTTTGTGTAGTGAGCTCTACTGTCCATGTCAGCCAGTGTTTCCTGATACTAGCCACTATTGAGCCATACAATAAGAAGTGCCCTCTTTGTAGACCGAATTGTGTCCGAAGGACTTCAAACGGCATCAGTGTCCCCTCCTTAAATAGTGCTCCTACCGTCTGTATCCCGGCCTCCACCCAGGACTGGAGTCCACCCCAGTCACCCCGATGGGGCAAAGCTGTTAGGGACAAGAGGGATAAGTCAGGGGAGTAAGGGGCCTTTACTTTAAGTTTACGCAATAAGCTCCTCCAACAGCGCGCAAGGACTTTAAATTCAAGGGAATCATGCGTCCCATTACCCGGACACCCCAACAACAGTTCGTATAATCTAGACTCTGGGGGAGTAAATGCCTTTACCCCCAACCCTGTCGCTGCTCTGTTGGCTATCCATTGCGCCAACCACTGGAGCTGTGCTGCCAAGTAGTAAGCCTCAAAGTCCGGGACTGCTAGGCCTCCGTCAGTGGACCGCCTCTGAAGTTTGGCCAGAGCCACTCGCTTCCGTCCACCCCCCCAGATAAAGGCTATGACTATGGATTTTAGTTCTGCAAATATGGCCTTAGGAATCCATACTGGCAGGACCGTGAAGTGATATAGGAGGCGAGGCAACACCACCATTTTAAGGATGGCTACCCTCCCCGCTACAGATAGAGGTAAGGTTTGCCAGAAAGCCATGTTGGAACGGAGGGAACGCAATGAGCCTCCAATATTGCTGTCTATTATATCCTGTGGGTCATGGAAAATCTTGACCCCCAAGTATGAGAGGCATCTTGGAACCCACTGGACATTTCCCAACTCTAATGGTGGGGCTACAGTAGCGTTCAAAGGAAACAGGCCGGTCTTGCCCCAATTCACCCGAAGTCCAGAAAGCTCACCAAACTGCGAGAGAAAATGTTGGGTCCGGGGAAGGTCTCTGTGTACATCGTCTAAGAAGATCAACAGATCATCCGCATACAACGCTATTTGATGTCTCTTGCCCCCTGCCACTGTGCCGGGACCCCCACCACCACCGCGCGCCGCAGCTGCTAATGGCTCCATAGCCAGTGCAAATAGCAGCGGCGATAGGGGACACCCCTGTCTGGTACCCCGCTCAACGACATAAGGTCTGGATATAATCCGTCCTGTCCGTACCCTAGCAGTGGGCTCAGTATACAACAATCTGACCCAGGCAATGTATTCAGGTCCGAAACAAAGGCGGGACATCACTGTATAAAGGAAGGCCCACTCCAAGCTATCAAAGGCCTTTTCTATATCGACTGCGAGCACTCCAGGGGCTGGACTAGTCGATTTTCGATCGTTCATGACCGCTATAAATCTGCGTATGTTATCCGCTGTGTTGCGCCCCAGGATGAACCCTGCCTGGTCAGTATGTATTAGTGTTGCCATGTGGGGGAGAAGCCTAGAGGCCAGAACCTTGCTGAGGATCTTGTAATCCAGGTTCAGCATGGATAAAGGTCTGTATGCCCCAACTTCCGCAGGATTTTTCCCAGGTTTAAGCAAGGGCACTATTACCGCCTCCCTCGCTGTTGCCGGTAAAATTCCCCGGTCTCTGGCGGATTGATACAGAATCTCGAGCCTAGGAGCTAACAAATCTATATACGTGGCATAGAATTCGATAGGGAGACCATCTGTCCCCGGAGTCTTTCCCCTCGATAGTTCACTAATGGCCCTCCGAATCTCTGGTTGTGTGATGGCGCCCTCAAGTTGTGTTGCACCTTTTGGTGGTAGTGTCTGCAACTGCAGTCTAGATACATAACTATCGGTGGAGTCACCGTCAGGACGAGGAGTGCTTTTATATAATCGTTCGTAAAAGGTCATGAGGTGAGAGTTCATTTGTTCCTGCCCATGAAGGGGATTCCCACACTCCGATATCATTTCCAGGATAGGTGATGTCTTATGCGTTTGCAAAACTACCCAAGCTAACATCCGACCCGCTTTGTCTCTCTCCCCGTGTGCTCGTGTGATATAGTTTTGGTAGTCAAAGCATCGAAGACGCTCCACACAGTCAGCGACCGTTGCTCTAAGCTCTAAAATAGTCGGTTGAAGGAGCGGATTTTCAGGCCTTTTTTTCTCCATCTCTCGCAGCTCACTCTCCGCTTGTTCAGTGTCCCTAATTAGAGTCCTTCGGACCCCCACCGCTCCCGCAATACAGCGCCCACGCACCACCACTTTAAAAGCATCCCATTCAATCAAGGGGTTATTGGTCGAAGCCTCGTTATCTACAAAGTAGTGGGTAATATGCTGTCTTAGCTCCTCACGAAAGGGTGCGTCTTCTAGTGACTCAGTCTTCAGTCGCCAGGTGGGATGCGGGAAGGGGGCGAACCCCAGCGTAACTCTAGTAATAGCGGGTTATGATCAGAGATTGTGCGGGTCAGGTATTCAACATTATGCACCTGAGGGAAAATGTCTGGGGAGCCGAAAAACACATCCAAGCGGACATGGAGCTCATGCCGGGGGGAGAAGAAGGAATAGTCTCTGGTCTCTGGGTGCAGTCGTCTCCAGACATCCACCAGCCCCCAACTCGTCTGCCAGGTGGAGAATAGCCCTGCTACTCTCATCAGAGGGGAATCATGTAACGGAGGGTGGGAGCGATCCCTAGAGGGATCGGCCACACAATTAAAGTCGCCCCCCTTCACTAGGGGGAACTGCAAATAGGTGGCTAGGAGGCCCGATAGGCGTGTAAAGAACTCACCCTGGTCCGAGTTCGGGGCATAGACATTGATCAACGCTAGATCTCTTCCCTGCAATCGACCCTGGATTGCTACAAAACGTCCCTCTGGGTCTATGAGCGTGTCTAATAACTGGAATGGAACCCCGGCTCTGATCCAAATCAAGGCGCCCCTGGCGAATGCGGAATAAGAGGTATAGTATGCCTGGCCCCTCCACCTTTTCTGCAGTGCTAGCCCTTCAGCCTGGGTTAAATGTGTTTCTTGGAGCAACGCAATCTGAATCCCCCTCCGCTGTAAATGTGAGAATACCTTATATCTCTTAGACATTGTGTGCATGCCCCATACATTCCATGAGAGAAATGTATAAGTGCCTAACGACGCCATAACTGTGTTTCAATCCCCGTCTGTGACATACCCCATGCAGGGCTAGCATATACCACGAAGAATCCTACTTTCACATTATATAACATCAGCAGACCAGTGTTAAACATCCACCACTCATCACTCCCCCTAAACAAGCTCCAACAATTAACATCCCAACTCCCCTTCCCCAGGACAAAAGTTTGAACGGCTCTCATCCAAACTTCGCGAAATGTCAACTAGATTATCAAAAGTGGGGTAACTCCTAGATCACAAAAGGAGTGGGCCATCGCTCTAATCCCCACTACCGGATTGCAAGATATAGTAGTACTTGTGGACCCCGGACTCAACCAACTGGCGGGTACGACCGCCATAGTGACAGCTAATACGCCCACCTCACCGGCCTCCACGGTGTCTGCCAGGGGAGGCTCTCATTACCAGGACAACTGGCGCAAGTGTCGTTCGATGGGAGGATTCTCATATGATACAGTCAGAAGTGCCCGGTGTTATGGCCGGGCCCGATCTGTCGGATACTTGGGAAGTCTCGGATTCATGGTCCGAATCAGATGGTTCACAGTCCGCAGCAGTCTGTACTTGGGATCCGCGATCAGAGCCGCTCAATGAAGCTGCTGCCTCCATGGCTTTTTGCCTCTCAGTTTGCATCTCCACAGGTGAGGGACTATTTACTATACACGCCGTGTTGCGTTTTGCCCTTCTCCTCCGATCATGTTCAGGGCCCTGTGCCGGAGGACCATTCCCCTCATGTGGAAGCAGATCAAGCCATTGCCATACCTCCTCCGCCGTAGTGAAAAACTGTGTACTGTCTTTGGTCACTACTCTAAGCTTCGCCGGGAACAGCATGCCATATTGTAGACCCAATTGGCGCAGTTTCTGTTTTGCAGCTCTGAAGGTGGCCCGTTATTTCTGTACTTCCCGGGAGAAGTCTGGGAAGATACGAACCGTGTGATTGTCCATTGTGCGGTCCCCTTTGGTCCTGTTTTGATGCAACAGGTAGTCCCTATCTCGGTAATGAAGAAGCCTGGCTATTATAGGTCGCGGGGGGGCTCCCGGAGGGGGAGGACGTGACGGAACTCTATGTGCCCTCTCAATCGCAAAAAAAGGAGAAAGTCCGTCGCCCGCTAAGTCCTCTCGGAGCCACCGCTCGAGGAATTCCGCCAGGCCAGTTTGTGGAACACTTTCAGGCATACCAATCACTCGTATGTTATTGCGTCGCGATCTATTTTCCGCGTCTTCGGCCCTTAATTCCAGGGCCCTGATCCTGGTCTCCAGCTGCTGTGTAGACTTAGTGGCATCCTTGACCTCCGGAAGAAGCTCTTTAAGTTGTCTGTCGGTGGTGGACACCTTTTCGGCCAGGCGGCGGTGATCATCTCGCAGTACTGTGAGATCCGTGGCCAAAGCATCGATTTTCCCCTCCAGTGCTACACGGGAAGCCGTTATAGCTTGTAGGACATCTTGAAGTGTGGGATCGTCACGACCCTCTCCTGAAGCGCCATTCCTGGGTTCAGGCGGGTCTGCCTGTGCCTCAGCTGAGGACCCACCTTTTTGTTCTATGTCCCTCCGGCGACCGACTTTACCCATTTTCTGGGGTATGGCTCCAACTCCGTCTGGTCGGGGGCTCTGGACATCTACTCTCCCACCACTGCGTTGTATACTGCACTGCCAGAAGGATCGCCGACCTTTTTATTAAAGAGTTGCTGTTTCTGGCGCTCGGTACACGTGGAAGAGGTTTATCGCCTTCCGGTGCCAGCTGCCCTCCGCACTCTAGGCCGCTAAGAACCTCTGGGGGACACCACACGCCAGGTAGACAGGACACTCTCTCTCCTCCCAGTCAGGGTGTGGACCTGTCGAGCCAAGCAGCCTCACCGTTCGTGAAGGGCGCCTTCAAGCATGCATGACTCCCATCCAGTGTCTGGGGGCCCCCTGCACTCTCCTGTATGTAGCACTGCGCATCTAGGGGAACCTCTGTAGAGGGGGGCCGTTTGCACCGTGCCCCAGTGCAGGCCAGGTTCGCCCCCTCAAGTCGCCGACTTCGCCCTCCTCGTTCCAGCTCACCTCCGGCTGGTCCATGGAGTCGAGCCTCCCCAGAAGTACCCCCTGGCGTTGCCGTGCAGACTGCGATCAGACGTCCTCAGAGGGGAGCTGCCAAAGGAGCTCTGGGGGAACCCCGGAATTATCGCCTCTCACCGTGATCCACTCGGTCCTTCCCACGGGTGTCGGTCGCCATGTTGTGTGTGCTCCGCGGTCCTTATCCAAGCACAGACTCAGCGCTGGGCCCCCCTGCTCGGCGGCGTGGGTCCCCAGAGGGAACCACCAGGTCCCCTTGTACTTCCTGTCTCCCAGAGGGGTGAGCGGGAAAAGATCAGGGAGTAGCTTTAGTGGATCGTCTGCCGCCGGGTACGCCGTTCAGATCGCAGCCGCCATCTTTTTTTTTTTTTTTTCCCTTTTTTTCGCGGCACTCCGTCGGCCGCCAATTCGGCCCCGAAACTCTCTTCCTTCCGGGATCGGGCCCCTCAAAATGAGCCTCGGGACCCCTACGCACATCCAGCCAGGCAAATGGGCGGGTTGGGGGTCCACTGCCTTTCAGGCTGGACCGGAGTGGGGATCGCTGGCAGGAGCCTCACGGAGAGGCTTCCTCTGCCATCGGCGTCAGGCCACGCCCCCCAACGTTCCACATTACAGATGTATATAAAGCTCCTCGTCATTGTTCAACCCAAAAGGGGCCTTCGGTCTCATTTGAATTATATATCTAGATTCCAATTGACGCAACTTTTTAATTCGATCACCACCTCTTTCATTTGGTTTATTGCACAAGTTGGTGACAAACTTATGTATATATTAATTGAGTTCTATTTTGATTTGTATATTTTTATATTTTTTAATTTTTTAATTCTAATTAATTCTGACTTAATAACTTGCCTTTATGTAAAAGCATTTTGCGAATATATAGGAAATCAGTAATGTTAGCATTGAATGGGTTGTATGGAGTTCTGTTAGTATGATTTTTTGTTTTATTCAATTGGACTATTAGTCCCAACATGCATTTTTTTTGTTATAAGGTTATCAGCTATAAATAGACAAGAATCGATTACAGGACTTTAGAACTCGATAAAGACTGTGTTGGTCGAAACGCGTTGTTTGTTTGCTCACAGTCGTGAAATAAATAATTTAGACTAAGTCCTTGGTGGAGTGCTTTGCCAGACGTCTTCTTTTACTCAAATATCTATTTGAGGGTACGGCTTGCCCTCAGCACGAGCACCGGTAAATGGAGCACATTGAATTAGCCGCTTTGTCAATGCTGCATTTGTCACTCACGAGGCACATATTTAGTGGTTACATTGATACACAAATTGACTAACTATTTCTGTTTACTTCTCCCTGTATGACTATAAACGGGTTTCTGTGTAGCACAGCGTTAAGTTCAAATAAAACAGTTGTTAGACTTTTCATCCTTGCCGTGGTCTCCCTTAACTTTTAGCCTCTATTTCCTAGGTTGTTGATGTGTGCTGGACTCTGTTTTTGCTGTTTTTGTTACTTTGGGCTGTTGACCACTGCTAACCACTGCTAACGTGCAAGTGCTCCTATACAAAATGTGTAGGTAATTGGTTCATCCATGATTGGCATATTTGATTTACTAGTAAGTCCCTAGTACAGAGCAATAGAGGTGCCCGGGGCCTGTAAATCAAATGCTACTAGTGGGCCTGGAGCACTGGTTGCGCTACACACATTAGTATCTCTGTAAACATGGCTCAGGCCAGCCACTGCAGTGTTTGTGTGTGCAGTTTTTAACTGCAAATTCGACTTGGCAAGTGTACCCACTTGCAAGGCCTAAACCTTCCCTTTTCTTACATGCAAGGCACCCCTCAGGTAGGCCCTAGGTAGCCCCAAGGGCAGGGTGCAGTGTATGGTTAAGGTAGGACATATAGTAATGTGTTTTATATGGCCTAATTGTGAAATATTGCTAAATTAATTTTTCACTGTTGCAAGGCCTGTCCCTCTCGTAGGTTAACATAGGGGGCCACCTTTGAATAGGATTAAAGTGTAGATTCCCTGTGGGAGCGGATAGACATGAGGTTTGGGGTCTCTGAGCTCACAATTTAAAAATACATCTTTTAGTAAAGTTGATTTTAAGATTGTGTGTTGAAAATGCCACTTTTAAAAAGTGGGCATTTTCTTGCTCAAACCATTTCTATGACTCTGCCTGTTTGTGGATTCACTGTCTGGGTCAGTTTGACAGTTGGGCTGGTTGCACTTCTCACTAGACAGTGACACAAAGGGAGCTGGGGTGTAGTCTGCATTTCCTGATGAGCCATCTGTGCTAGGAGGGAGGGGAGGAGTGGTCACTCACGCCTGAAGGGGCTGTGCTGCCCTTACACAGTGCAGTGTCCAACCCCCTGGTGTGTGTCTGGGGCCTGGCCTGGTCAAGGAAGGATTTCACAAACAAGAGAGAGTTTTCTTTAAAGTAAGCCTACTTCAAAGGGCAAAATGGGTATAAGAAAGGCACCCAAAAGCACAGACTTTAGAAGACTTCTGGAAACTAAGAGGAACCTCTGCCTGGAGAAGAGCTGAAGAGCTGAGGAAGAAGAGCTGCCCTGCCTATGACTGGGCTTTGTGGGGCTGTCCTGCAGTTGCTGCTTCTGCCTGTGCTAGAGTACAAAGACTGGACTTTGTGTGCCTTCCTTATTGCGAAGAGCTCTCCAAGGGCTTGATTTAGAGCTTGCCTCCTGTTGTTTGAAGTCTCAGGGACAGTAAAGACTTCTCTCTGCCAGCACCTGGAGCCTCTGCTGAGACTCCGACTATGCCAAGTGGTGCCCATCCAGTTCATGGGACCCTGAAAGGAGAAGCTGGCAGCCCAAGAGTAAGAAATGCACGCACTGACCGCCGTTCAGGGAAATGATTGACGTGACTCCGATCTGCGGCTGAAAACTTCATGCGCCACCAGCTTTGCGGCTGAAAATCGACTTTCACCTGCAACGCGATCAGAAGATCGGTGCACGCAGCTGGAGAAACGATGCACAGCATCGCTGATGGGGACCGGTGAGATCGCAACCTGCGCTGCGTGGCTTTTAAATCACCGTGCGGCTGAATTTCTGACGCAAACACCGCTGGGTGTCTAAAAACAACGCAAGGACTGTCTGGACCAGAGAGTGCTGACCTGATCGATGCATCGCTATTCTGCAGAGAGAAGAAACGACGCACGCCGACCCGACTGAAGGAGAAACAACGCAAGGTCTCGTGAGTGAGTGATATCGACGTATCGCAAGCCTTTTTTTGATGCACACTCGCCCGTGCGGGTTATTTTTTGACGCACCCAAGGGACATTTTCATGCTAACAGCGCTAGCGTTGTGTTTATAATTACATGAGGACTCTTTTTGCATTTTTAGTGATAACTTGACTAGTATATTGTGGATTTTTGTGTTTTGGTCTTGTTTTGTTTGGATAAATATTTTCTATTTTTCTAAACCTGTGTTTTGTCATTTTGTAGTGTTTTTATTAAGTTACTGTGTAAAATACTTTACACCTAGCACTCCGAAGTTAAGCCTACTGCTCGTGCCAAGTTACCAGTGGTTAGCTGATTCTCTTTTACCCTGACTAGAGTAAGGGTCCTTGCTTGGACAGGGGGTAACCTGACTACCAACCAAAGACCCTATTTCTAACATTGCCAGCAACAATGGGATTGGACTTGTATTTGTACTTGACATACAGTGATTAAGTGTACACTACTGTTTTGAGTGCAGACCACTACGTGACCACATACTACTTCTCTTGTGATTTTAGCTTTTTCTCTTTTTCTTGGATTTTTCCCTACATCCAATTTTGTGGTAATCTTTTATTGACTTCTGAACTTCATTGGGAACTTGTTTTCTATCTTTTGGAATTTTGCACTTTTGTTGACTTTTTATCACATCCTAATCTGGAGATGCATCAGTTGGAGCTGCTTTTGATCTAGAGAAATTAGGGAGCTATACAAAGGCTCAGTTGAAGCAGTTCTGTAAAAGTTTTGACTATCCCATTCAGAGCTCATCCAAGAAGGAGGAGCTGCAAAAGGCGCTGAGGGCCTGGGTGACAGCCAAGAGCACTGAAGGACACACAGAGCATGAGGAGGAGGACGAGCATTCCATACACAACGGTATTGTGGGTGGGCCTGTTATGTCCAAGGAGAGGGTCTCCAGGGCAGGTAGCAGTGCCTCATCTAAGGGTCTGACCCATGAAGAATTGCAGGACAGACAGACAGACAGAGAGGGAGCACCAGAGGGAGTTGGAGAAAATAAGGATGGCCATAGAGGAGCAAAAAGTTGCTGTTGGCTCATGACCTCAGCTTAAGGGGGCTGGATCAGAGGAGCCAGTCTAGTAGGGATGGTGGCAGCCACATCACAGTGCAGCCTGAAAGGAGGGTTCACATTCCTAAAGATCTTGTGAAGGATTACAAAAGAGAGGACGACATATGGTTGTGGTTTAGGGGGTATTAGTCTGCTCGCCACATGAATCTGGTCCCTGAAGCTCATTGGGGGGCAGGTCTATGGAAGCACTTTGAGGTAGAGGGGAGGTATACACTGACAGCCTTAGGGGATGCCCAGAATCTCCCCCACTATCATGAAGGATGCCCTACTCACAAGGTATGGTCTCACCCCTGAGCAGTATAAGGATATGTTTAGGTCCTGTATGAAGAAGGAATCCCAAACATTGTTGGAATGTGTTGATTCGTATTGCAAGTCACTGGATGGTTGGGTGGAGGGCAGTAAGGTACCTGGGTATGAGGGGCTTTACAATATGATTGCTTGGGAGCACTTCTTCAGTTTTTGATTTCCAGAGCTGTGCCAGCACCTGATTGACAGCAAGCTGACTGATCCCAGGAAGCTTGCGCAGGAAGCAGACTGCTGGGAGAGCACCAGGGTCCAAAAGAGGTATGGGGGAGACCACGCCAAGGGTGGGCCTGGTCCCTCTCAGAAGAAAGGGGAGTGGGTTAAGGGTAAACAGAGGGAGTTCTCTAAAGGGCCCAAACTGATTCCCAGGGTAAGGATTCCCAAACCCTCAGTGAGAAGAAGCCATGGTTCTCCAAAGGGAAGCCAGTGGCAGGTGGTCCCCCACGTAAGTGCTATGCATGTGACTAGGTGGGTCATGTGAGGGGGGCCCCCAAATGCCCCAAGAGTACACCAGCACCCACTGGTGTGCCGTACCAGGGTTTGGCTAGTGTAGCACAATCGGAGGAGTTGGTTCCAGGTGGGTGGGAGCCAGCTGAGATGACCCTTGTCTCGCTAGGGGGCAGTGAGATGGTCCAAAGAACCCTCGTGCCTGAGAACGCTAAAAGGTACAGGCAGTGGGTGACCATCAATGGACAGAGGGTGGAGGCTCTGAGAGAAACAGGAACCAGTGTGACTACAGTTAGGAGTAAGCTGGTGTCTAAAGAGCAGATTGATCCCCCGGTACTTCACCAAGTAGTTGCAGTGGACAACTCAGAGCACCTGTGCAGAGTTCCCTTTGAATGGGGGGGGTCTCAGGTTCCTTGAAGGTAGCAGTGTGCCCAACCGTTCCTGTTGATTGTTTGCTAGGCAATGACCTGGAGGATTGCCCTTTGGAAGGAGGTGGAACACAGTTCTCACTTGGAGATGTTGGGTCTGCCTGGGTGGGTATGCGTATCCACCCGGTCAATGGCAGCCCGTCAGGGTGGTCAAGAGCCCCTGGAGCCTAAAACAGTGGCCAAGGGGACTGCCAAGAAGAGGAAGGGCAGGGGCCGCAGGAAACTGGCCCCAGAAGCTCCCACAGTCCTGGAGGAGGCGGAACCTGAGGATGATGCCCCGGAACCTACACGGGAACAGGTGGCTGAACTGGGTGAGGTCCCTGAACTGTCGCAGTGGCAGCAGGAAGAGTGGCCCACCATTCTGTGCAGAACAAAGGCCATGCCCTACTCTGGAGAGTTTGCGGCAGCAGGCGGCTGGCAAGGAACCAGGATCACACCTGATTTATTGGGAGGATGACCTCGTGTATAGCTAGCCTAAGGTTCCTGAGCCTGGGTCAGCCTGTGTGCTGGTGGTACCCCAGTGCTTCAGGGCCTTCCCACTGGGGTTGGCTCATGAGGTGCCCTTAGCTGGACATTTGTGGCAGGACAAGACCTTTGAGAGACTTGTCACCCACTTTTACTGGCCCCTAATGTGCCGGCGCTCAGATGCACATTGCAGGTCTTGCCAAACTTGTGGCAAGAGTGGGGGGCAATGTAAGGCTCCTCTCCAACCTTTACCTGTTGTCAGTACTCCCTTTGAGAGGGTAGGTATTGACATTGTGAGGCCTCTGGATCCCAAGACAGCCATGGGCAACAGGTTCATCCTGGTTTTGGTGGACCATGCCACACGGTACCCATAAGCCATTACTCTGAGGTCAATCACTTCCCCTGTGGTGGGTCGGGCTTTGATGGAGGTTTTTACCCACATGAGGTTCCTCAAGGAAGTAGTATCTGATAGGGGTACCAACTTCATATCCATGTATATGAAGTCTCTGTGGAAGGTGTGTGTGGTAAAGTATAAGTTCACCACCCCTTACCACCCCCAAATTAATGGTTAGGTTGGGAGATTCAACTGCACCTTGAAAGGCTTGATCATGGACCTGTCAGAACCCTTCAGGCAGAAGTGGAACGTTGTCTTGCCATGCCTTCTGTTCGCCTACACGGAGGTGCCTCAAAAGGGACTTGGGTTTAGTACCTTTAAGCTGATTTATGGCCACCCTGTGAGGGGACCTTTAAGTTTGGTCAAGGAGGCTTTGGAAAAAGCTTCTAGTAAACTACCCCAGCCCCCCAGGATGTATTTAGTTACATGTTGGCTCTAAGAAATCAGACTGCCTGCTTCAGGAGCCTTGCACAGGAAAACCTGGAAGCAAGCCAGGAGGACATGAAACGCTGGTATGACCAGAATGCCACTCTGGTCGAGTTTCAATCTGGACAAAAAGTGTGGGTGATGACACCAGTGGAGCCTATGGCGCTCCAGGACAAGTGGACTGGGCCATTTGAGGTGGTGGAGGGCAAGAGTGAATTCACCTACCTGGTGGACTTGCAGTCTCCGAAGAACCCTTTAAGGGTCCTGCATGTCAACCGCCTAAAGCCACACTTTGAGCGGGCTGAACTGTCAATGCTCCTCGCAACCGATGATGAGGTGGAGGAGGAGAGTGAGCCTCTTCCTGATCTCCTGTCTGCAGGAGAAAAAGATGGGTCTGTGGAGGGAGTGATCCTCTCCCCCCCCGAAGAGCAGCAGGGTGACTGTCGCCACATGTTGGGACAGTTTGCCTCACTGTTTCTCCTGGTCCCAGGAGTCACACACTTGTGCACACATGATGTGGACACTGGGGACAGTGCAGCCATTAAACAAAAGGTTTACAGGGTGACTGACAGGTTCAAGGCTTGCATTAAGGATGAAGTATCCAAAATGTTAGCCCTAGGGGTTATTGAGCATTCCAGCAGTCCTTGAGCTAGCCCAGTGGTATTGGTCCCAAAGGCTGCTGCACCTGGTGCACCTCCAGAACTCAGTTTCTGTGTGGACTACCGGGGACTCAATGCGGTCAGCAAGACTGACGCACACCCCATCCACTGAGCTGGTGAGCTCATCGACCGGTTGGGAGCTGCCAAGTACCTCAGTACGTTTCACTTAACGTCTGGGTACTGGCAGATTGCCTTAACTGAGGGGGCCAAGGAGAGGTCAGAATTTTCTACCCCAGATTGACACTTTCAATTTAAAGTGATGCCATTTGGGAAGAAGAATGCCCCTGCCACCTTTCAGAGGTTAGTCAACAAAGTGTTGGCTGGCCTGGATGATTTTATCCCGCCTACCTTGATGACATTGCTGTTTTTAGTTCCAAATGGGAAGAACATTTGCAACACCTCTGGAGAGTGTTAGAGACCCTGCAGAAGACAGGCCTTACTATTAAGGCAAGCAAGTGCCAAATAGGGCAGGGTTCTGTGGTGTACTTGGGACACTAGGTAGGGAGTGGCCAGGTGGCACCCCTACAGCCAAAGATTGATTATTAACCCCTTGAAGAGTTGACTTCTAAGAAGCAACCCAGGATGGTGATCTGGACAGAGGCTTGCCAGACTGTTTTTGATGCCCTGAAGGCTGCCATGTGCACAGCACCTGTGCTGAAGGCACCTGACCACTCCAAGGAGTATGTTGTGCAAACAGACACCTCAGAGTATGGTATTGGAGCAGTACTCTCACAGCTTAATGAAGAGGGCCTAGATCAACCCGTGGCCTTCATTAGCAGGAAGTTATTTCCCAGGGAACGTAGGTGGAGTGCCATAGAACGTGAAGTGTTTGCTGTGGTCTGGGTGCTGAGGAAGCTGAGACCCTACTTGTTTGGAACTCACTTCCGGGTTCAGACTGACCACAGGCCCCTCAGATGGGTAATGCAGCTGAGGGGTGAGAATCCAAAACTGTTGAGGTGGTCCATTTCCCTACAGCGAATGGACTTTATGGTGGAACACCATCCTGGTACAGAACACGCCAATGCTGATGGCCTGTCAAGATTCTTGCGCCTTGTGATGAAAACTCCCATGAGGTTGGGTAGTTGCTCCCACCCATTTTAATTCTTTGCTAAGATTTTCCAAAAACATTCAAGTATTGGTGCGAGTATCACAAAATACAATACCCCTGTGTGTTAACAAGAACAAGTTTGAAAGAGAGCACAGAATACCAGAAGACATGCATACATCAAAAAAATACCTACATATATATTTCTTAGGAAGGAACAAAAGTAAAACGGAATACTATATAACATAGCAGCTCAACCACCTCATCTGACGATAACCACTCACTATAGGTTGCTTATTGAATCCCCAAACAACATATGAGTCTCAAAAGAAAGGGACACCCCTCAAAAATGCACCCCTAAGGAATAGTTGTACTGGTCCATCTCATATATTAAGACTTCTTCTGAAGGGGTGAGGCATCTCCAAACCTGGCCTTGCAGACACTACCATCACAAAGAAATGTTGTTTTAGGAAGTAACTTCAGGTAAAGTTGGTGAGATAATCAGTATTAATGATGACCTGTGTCTTCCTCTGGTTTGGGCCATATTCATTCCAGGACTGCTCACCTGCTGCTGGCTTGGCTGGGCCAGGCTAGTGCATAAGTAAAATGAATGCTACAGTGCTTTGTTTCAGCAGGGAATATTGTTGGTAACTGTAAGTCCTCTATGTAAAAACTACTTATTTCAACTTTTAACACAAGGTATCTGGATAAGACCACACCATTTTCACAGGGAAGGGGTTTCTCTTACCCTTTAGTTCTTTCTGAGACCTCCTATTTTGATATCACCAAGAAATCTGAGGTCCCTCTTTTCTGAGGGCTCGCCAGCACCTCACATCAAGACCACTGTTTTCCTGAATAATCACAAATTAGGGTGACCAGTACATCCCTGATTATCCCGGGCAGTCACGCATTTTCAGAATACTGTCCCAGCAACTGTACACTTTTGCCAGTTTTAAATATGTGTGTTCGTTTTTGGGATAAAGGCCAGGGATTTCTCTTTTTCTATCGGGCAGCTGCAGGAGGATGTGAGGTGCATGCTTCCAGCAGACGAAGAGACGGAGTGAGGGAGGAGGGAAGGGGGCAAGGGTGAGGTTACTGTCATAGGTAATGTTATGTTAGTGCACAAGGTTATTGTGGCCTATAGGGCCATCAGGTAGTGGCCGATGGACTGGTCTGAAAGATCAGTTTTTGGGCCTGTTTTATATCCAAGTGGCTGGTGATTACTGTTTATTTCCATTATATTACCACAAGCATTGCCTGCTGCAAACACAAATACATACAATCTCCCATATATTGCTAAGTACCCAAACAGTGTGTCTTTACAAGGTGTAGCCTGATTTGCTTTGCAAATATGGTCAACTTTTTAGCTATCTGGTTCACTAATGGGGGCCACTTATATTTTGGTGCTGGGCCTAATTTTTACCCCAGTCTGACTCTTTAAGTGTAGTGGTTGAAAGAGCTTAACTTGGCTGTGCCACTATGCCTTTGAGAAAGGGTAATCAGCTACAGATCATAAGGTGTGAACTGCTTTCCTGTAAACGTGGTGCACTGTGTGCCAACATACTGCAAATGAGGCCTCCCCAGTCTATAATTAATCCCTTTTTAAACTTCAAGTTCTTCTCCTAGGTTTGTGTGACCAAATGGGCTACACTGTCATTTCATGTAGTGATAGAAAGAGTTCCTCCTTATCCCTCGGGACTCAAAAAGAGTCATAGGACTCAGTAGAGTGGAGAAAAGGCAACGCTGGATCATATTGTAAATAAAATGAAAAGAACAAACGAACACGAGTGTTTTCAGATTTTCATTGTCACTGCCATGCATACATACGGCCCGACCCGGTTTTGCGTCTCTTAAATTGGTCTTTTGTCAAAAATTTCTCGGGCTCTTGGACTGTACTGAATCTAAAGCTTTGCCTACCACAATTTAGCAGTCTGTAGTGGCTCTAAGGACGCATAGAAGCACTATACAAAACGTGTTATATAAACACATAAACGGATGCATATTTAAATAAATAAATGCACGAATAAATAATAAATACGTTGAAAACTGTTTCGGACTCACAAACTACACGCAGACTGTCTCAAGAATATATTGGAAAGAAACAGAACCGAACCTTCGCCTTTTTGAGGTAGAAATAATACGAATATTTAGTTTGCATTACGCATTGGTGTTATCTGGTGCGATGTACTGCTGTGCAGTCCAGCCCACAGCTGACCAAGGATGCGAAGATGTGCAACTGGCTTATCAAAAATCAAGCGACTGCAGAGTTCTGCGAGCATAAATCACATACTAAAAAAACGTGCCCACCTTTTGCTTGCCAATGCAGCATGTTTATCGCTCAGCACATTTCCTGTGTATATTGAGCATGCTTGGACTGCTTGCTCCTTTGTGATGACTCAGGAGACGGCACGTTCCTTCGAGCTTTTTAATTCCCGCTCTGTGGCAAGGGCTTAAGGCATGCTAATCTTTTCTTCGAGACAGAGAGGACAGAAGGAAATGGAAAATAAAATAAATAAGTCGGGCAGCAGTGTAAACAACTGCGAAGCCTTTGGCTTTCTGTCAATGCGGACTGATTAAACTTTCATCGACGGGGTCCTCGGGAGATTAGCCCATTCACATGCAGGGCTGGCCTACTGAACATTAGACCGCTTGCAGTATCAGAAGCAGGGAAGTGTCGTCCCACGTCGGCTAAATGACCTGCAAACTAGACATTCTGTGATTGTCGCCCGTGGGAGCATTGCTGTTGTATTAAATGCGTCATTAGCATTCATTGTTACAAGGCCAACATCCCACTGGTGGATGCGTATTATAGGCGCGACCAGCCACAGGAGGCCTAGATGATTATACAGGCAGTGGTACCAGCATGGCTGCTAATGAGATGAGGCATGTAATGGCGCATCTGTAATCCGCTCTTTGCTCGGAACTCTTCACAGAACATGGCCTGTATGCCTGCACGCCGCTAGAATTGATTTGTGCTTTGGAGAACAAAATAGCTAATCATGGTTCAATTCTTCCCTTGTCGTCCCATGATTATAGACTATAAATAGTTGTGATTGAACATTTCTTCCTTGAAAAGAAAAAGTCATTTCCATAAATGAGACTTGCTGAGCTCTTTGGCGATAATACATATTTATTGGTCACAATTCTGTAGTTTTATGACAGAACGGACACAACATTGTGAATTTGATTGAAACAACAAAGAGCCAATAAACTAATTCTGTTTCAACTTTTTTTGTACATACTCAATATTATTAGGTCACAGAAAAGAACAATTGGATGAGCATAAAAGACATGGAATATCCCGCCTGTGGTCATGAAGTCTAAAAATAGTATCAACTAGGTAACCCATTTTCACACATTTTTGACATTACAACTTCGTTTTTTATATAAAGGTTGTAAGCATTAATCAGGCACAATGCCCTATTTTCAAGGGTGCATTATACCTGACTAATGACATGGAATTATTTTTTGTTTCTAGCAAGAAGCTAATTTTAGATGAATGGGCCGTTAGTTACCAGTTATCTTCCTTACTCCGATTAAGGTCCCAGTCATCAAAGTATGAGGCGTTCCTCCTACCGACAGGTACCCTAACACGCCAGTATCCTTTTTATTTTTAATGAATATAAACCCCTCCCACCCTTCTCCATGCCAGCTTGTAACAAGACCAAACACAACAACAGAAAGGGGAGGGAGGGGCCATGACTACGACACGGAGGACTTTAATCGGGGTAATGAGGATAACCTGTAAGTAATAGCCCATTACCCCCCATAGGTCCTCCTCTTCCCAGACATTACAGTATGAGGACTTCACAAGCCCATCCAAGAAATTAGCTTGACCCAAAGACAGCAGTAAACCCAACTGTAACAATATTATGACAAAGCTGCCAAACAACAACAACCAAATGAATCATGGAAGTGTGCTTTCGAGAGCATCCAATAAAATTGTGAAGCGACCACCAGGTAGCAGCCCTACAGTATCCCTTGACAGAAACCCTTGCTGGCACAGCCCAAGAGCGGAAACAGTGTAGGCAGAGGACCCCTGAACGAGAACAGGAGAAACCAGGCCCAAGGATGTATAAGATGGACAAACTACCAGCTGCACCCACCTACTAGGATTAGAGGTAGCAACCAAGTACCGTAGAGTAACCTCTCCAAAAGAGACTACAGACCAGGAGAAAGGCAAAATTCTTGGGGACAGATATACAACCTTTTTTTTTTTTGCGACTCGCAATTTGTGATCTGTTTGGGAATCGCAAATTGTGAGTCACAAAACAAAATGTACAGCAGTGTTAGGTACACTGTTTGCGATTCCTAATCAGGTCGTCCATATTAACGAGGTAGGTCGCAATTTGCGACCCCATTGTGAATGGCCACACTCACAGGGATGGTGGACAGCTGGGGGCAGCAGACCACCATTTCTGTGACTGTTTTTTAAATAAAGCAGTTTTTTTTGTTTTTGAAATGCAGCCCGTTTTCCATAGAAGGAAAACGGGATGCATTTCAATACGGAAACTGAAAAGTTTTCTTTTCATTTTTTAAGAGAAGGCAGTCGTTGATGGGACCACTGCCTTCTCTTAAAAAGTGTTTGCACTCCCATTGGGGACCCCTCCCCTTTTGCGAATGGTTTACCACCTCCTTCAAGGAGGCAGTAACATGTGAATGTTTTGCGACTGCATTTTGATCACATAACATGCACACATACCAGTGTGATTCCTTACTAGGAAGAGATGCCCAAAACACAACCCTTCACACGCCTCACTGGCCACGTGCCAAAATTAGAGACAGCAGGAGACAAAAAGGAGCTACCCACTGAAACCAATGTGTATGGATCTCTAAAGAGAACCAGATGATCACTGAATGCTTAAGATGGGCTGCCACATCCCCCACAGCTGCGCACACAGAGGACCTGGCTGCCGTGTCCAGGTGCTACTAGAAACCACTAGGACTGCCCGTAGACTGCTGGAATGCTTCCCGTCCCGGCCAAGTACATACGAGGGGAGCGTGGCCACGCGAGGTTCAGAAAAGCACATAAAACACACACTGCCCTCCACAGGTGAATGCTTTTAAGTCAATTCAAAATGACGTGTACAAACACAGCATAAAGGAACAAATCCACATGAAACAGAACTGAAACCTAGCATGTTCTCTTACCAGACGTCAGACAGGAATACAAGCAAGCATGGAGGAGGGTAGGAGGGGCTTTTATTCACTTAAAATAAAAAAAAAATACTACAGTGTTAGGGTGCCTGTTGGAAGGTGGGATTGCCTCATAGTATAATGGCTGGGACAGGGAGGACGATTGAGGGGGTAATGGCAGTGGTGGCTGATGAAATTTAAAGGTGGTGGGATGTAATCACTTGCACCAATATAAACAGAGAAAGTAGGCCATGTTTTCCAAGCAGGGCTTCTGGGGTAGGATTTCTCCCCCATGAAAATCTTGAAAAGTATAGGGCAAAATGGAGCAAATTTACAGCACAGCACAAACTGAAACCTATAAGTTAAAATAGTTGCCTGTTCATTGCATCAGCTTTTCGGCCTCTCAAACAACATGTGAAAATGGTGAAAGTGGCCCTGAGAGTCCTCCCAAGGCAGTAGACAAGTGGGAGAATGAGGTCTGAAACTTTAATGCATTAACATTCTAACCTCAGCGTTCCCGCTTAATAAAGGGTGTGATTCCCCAGAAGATCAGTTCACCAGCCTGTGCCTTTGTTTAATTTTCAGACAAAGTTGGGAACATTCACATGTAATCAGAAACGAATGTGTTAAGTGCATTGTAGAAGCAAAAAAAATGTGTGAATTATTTTAAGGTGATGAGTTTTACTCCTTGGTTACTTTAAGCCAAGCAAGACACTGATTCAGCTTCTTTAAAAAGTTCCCTGTAGTCTGACTTGTAAAAGTGTTGCATTGCTCTGTGCCACTCAAATGGTCTATAGGAGTAGCAGTCTGCTGGTCCTGCTGCCTTCTCATCTCTATACTGAAAATGAAAGTGTTGCTTTTCTATACATATTTCAGGCTGTTCTGGGGGTACTGTCATTGTTGTGAAGATTATGGGGATATTTAAACTAGATCTGAGTGGTTTGTCATTAGAGCGCATTTGTTCCTCGCACTAGAATGCCAGAGTAGTACTTAACTTGCAGACACATGTAGGAAAGTGAAGTATTACGTAGTGATGCTGGTTAGGCTTCCTGTGTAATAATATCACTATGCCCCAAAGATGGTCCCTTTGATTCACAATAATAAATCCTTAGCTCAGTCCTGGTATTGTGACAAAGAGCTGGCAGGCTTTACTAGAGGTACGTGTTAAGCATTTCAGAATACCAGCATGGACGATAAGTAACTGACATAACTCAAAAGAAATCTGACACCAATTTATAAAAATAAAGCCAATTTTAAATCCATTTAGACACCAAAACAAAATAAGTCAGATATGTTTAACCAGTGTTATTGATTTCAGAGTAAAAATAAAATAAGTACATATGTAAGCTGTCAAATGTTACCATCACTAGTGGCACTCGGTCACTTGTAGGGTGAGTTCAGAGGAACCCACTCGTGGTTAAGGTTGTATGAGGCCCAGGACCAAACTGCGACAGTCAGACCAATTTTACCTGGCTTTTGGGACCTAGGTGCAGAGGTGCCCTGACTGTCTTTTGTACTGAACATGGGAGCCCTACGTACTGAGAAATGGTACTTGTTACACTTGATCACTTGCAGGTCGGGTTTGTGGAAGCCCACTGAGGTTTATGCTCATGTGGGTCCCTGAACTAGAATTCACCAGGCAGAACAACTCCACCTAACTGGGGTGTCTTGGATCACAAGGTATGTTTGGCTATCCTTGTTGGTAAATGGGAGCTGTGGATGCTGGTTTTACCACTGTGACAGTGAAGGTGAGGGAATGGATGCAAAAACTCAACAGTGGAGTCACTGGTGATATCACATGAAGGGTTTGTAGTGTGCTCTCGGGTTGCAGTGTCTAGTAAAGATGGTGAAGATCGGACTGGCCACCAACAAGCCTTGGCCGTGGCAAGGAGGAGGAGAACTTATTTCCTCTTCTCGAGATCCAGTGGAAAATGCCAGCCAGCTGAAACCTGGAGGAGAGATGGACTACATTTCCTACAATGCACTGGACTACATGTCTTTGGATGATTCGCTCAGAGAGCCTGTCATAGTTGTACTCTTGCTGTAGGCAACACTGCTGGTTTAGGGATGACAGCACTTTTGTTAGTAGGCGACTAGGCCATTCCTGCAACAAGTCACACCTGTCAGCCCAGCCCCCCCGGCTCACAAGCAGTACCTCACCAAAAGCCCAAATAGTAAAAAGTGACTTGTGGCAGCCTATAAGCATGGACTCAAGAGTCGTCATCTCAGGGGAGTCATGGTTAAACGGAAATTACCCTTTTCTCACATGAGCAACAAGTCTCAGTCACACCCAGGCAATGAAGGAGATGCAGTAAAGTTTTCAATAGGTTTTATTAACAAGACTGCAATCTACTGTAAACTGCATGGGCTGCAATCATTAGGATAATGAACAATGCAAGAAACAAAATTGTAAAAATAAGAGTCATGAATATAAAGACCCCCACCATCTTGCAATAACATGATATGTGATATAGGCCCCAATATACTGGCATGATGAACCTAATCTCTAACCTGAAGAGAGCTAGGTGTGGTAATCCTAATCTGCCGGTACCATGCCATGAGAAGAGCCCCTAAACCCTTGTTACCTTGGAATGAGGTCTCTGGATCAGACTCCGTGGGGACACGAAAGCTGGGTCTGCATCAAAGCCATGAGTAGGATAGATAGCGTTAATGGCATCTGATAGGAATCCCTCTGATAACAATGTCTGTGTGAGATGTATTTTTTACAGACCTTGTAGGACTACTGTTGCAGGTATGTTCCCAAACAATAGATAAGAAGGCATACTTGGGGTGGCAATTATATAAGCAATTCTTTCCAGACTACATCATGTTCCTGTCACACGTAAGTGGGAAAGGGACATGATGCGAATACCTACGTATATCACTTGTCTTTGACGCTGATAGTGATGCCTTCACAGAATGGCACTGATAATGTGAAATCAAAACATATTCCTAACTATAACGATAGCACCATTTTGGAAGACATAATTAAAGCAGGCTAAGTAGGTTAAAAGTCACTGGGTGATGGGGACACAGTCCTGCAAGCCAGAAAGCTAAGCTATCTCCTTATTCCCAATAAAAGTAAATAGAATCCACCACAGCCCCGATGGCCATTGCTTCTTCAGTTCTTCAGTTCCAGTAGGTGATTTTTATCTGCAGTGGGCAGGGGATTAGTACCACTAGCCAAAGGGATTCTGGTTTTGCCTTTGGCTCACAAATTGCTGGGGAAATTAGTCTTTGGTCCAGGATGATCACCAGTCAAGCAGCAGCAGGAAGATTGCCACAGGTTGAAGTTCTCACACCTTTTGTCAGTGCACGTTCTTGTTGTCGTCAATTCGGGTCTCTTTTTGTCCTAACTTCACAAGCTGTTGCAAATCTGAGGATCTGGTGCTAGGGGAGACCATTAAATCCTAGATTTAGGGACATTAGAGGTGTGAGTGAAAGTAGTAATGGGCTACTAGCACCAGCGGCAAATCTACCCCTGAGGTGACCACATCCGGCTGGTTGTGCCACCTTTTTTTATCCAGAACCCTCTATTTTGCCACTTTTCAGGAATGCAGAAGTCTACCTCGGCTGTCCACTCTAGAGGTGTGGCTAAACACCTAAGGGTGTGATTCTCCTGTTTAACTAACTTTCCTACCTGTCTGGGTGGAAATGTGCCTGGGGGCAAGGAGACTTCTTTGTCCTCCTCTGGGCAACAGCCTTCTTGCATATCAGAGGTGGTGTGCCCTTTGAAGCACACCGCCTTGAGGTGGCACTTCACTAGCCTTCCTGGGAAGGAGGTATGACCTCCTTCCCATCCAGGCCATTGTCCTGACTCATGGTAGTGTTCACAATACTGCCGGGGGGTCCCCTATATTGCAGCTGGCAGTCAATGCACAGCAATTCTGGGGCAACTAAGTGGGCAACATTTAGGATCGCTCTCTGGGACCATGCCACATTGTCCTCAACATGAGGTTCATGCCAGGAGTGAGAAGATATGTTGGTTGATACCAAACTTGACCCTTTTGGGTGGTACCATAATGGAACTGGTGCTCTCTGGTTTGCCAGCCATGTTATCCCATGGACCATTGTTCACTTAGAGTAGCCACTAAAGGGACATATAAGCTTGCACTCATATGTCCATACCTTGAATATGATGCACCCTGAATTTTGGGCTCAGGAGACCTTCCTTAGGTGGGACTTACAGATAGAGATAGTGCTTGGGTTGCCGTACTCATGGTGTGGCCACAGTCACATTTGAGCATCTTGAACGTCTACTGCATTCCGCAATGGCACGCCTGCTATCAGTTTTTCACTTGAGTCACTCAGGTGGCACAAATAGTGCTTCAGGGCCTGGTGACTCCTTTAACACCAATGCCCTGGGTACCTCTGGTACCATATACTGGGGACCTATAAAGGGGTTAAAGTAATTGCCAACTGGGGATGCCAATTCACGTATACCAATTTAGGGAGAAAGCACTGGTACTGGGGCCTGATTAGCAGGCTCCACAGCACTTTCAGTGTGGTAAATCCATTGTTGTTCCCCACAGGGCACAGGAGTCAGCTTAGCCATCGGCTTGCACACCTATTGCCCTTTTTACCTCGTAACATTTTACCTACTTAAAATGCTCTGTTTTATCCTATATATTTCATTATTTCATTTAGCATTCTGCAACTGCTTACATTTTCTAAGAAATATTTTGCTTCTCATTATCAGGGCCATGCTGAGAAGGCGTCATTGTTAGTGATGTATGTAGGTACTGTTATCATGTTCCTTTCACTCTTATGTTTGACAGGAACATTGTACGCAGTTGTTAGGGATTGTTTATATAATTGCAGACACAAGTCTGCTACATTATCAGTTGTTTAGGTGCATACCTGTATCAGGGATCCTACATGAGCTGTATAAATAAACCTTACAAGGACAAGGTAATTAGAGGGATTCCTTCCAGATGCCGTATATGCTGCAGGTCACCTTGCAGCAGAACTCAACCTTTGTGTCTTCATGGAGTTTGGCCTAGAGACCTCATTCAAAGGTAACAACGGATGGTTGACACTTCACATGGACATGGTATTGGCAGATTAGGGTTTATCACACCTAGCTCTTGTTAGGGTAGAGATTAGGCTCCCTTTGCTAGGAATTGCATATGTTTATTGCAATATGCTGGGGTTTTTCATATTCGCAATTCTCATCTTCATCATTTTGGTTTTATTATTGCTCTAATCATTGCAATTCATTTCATTTTATAGTACATTGCAGTCTTTTTAATAAATAATGAAAAACTTTCCTACATCTCTTTCTTTGCTTATTTTTGTATGAGACTTATTGCTAAAAAGAGAAAAGGGTAACTCCGTTCCACCATGACTACCCTGGGAAGTCACATCTACAGTCCATGTGTAAGACTGCCGGAAATCATCTTTACTGTATAAGTTTGGTGAGGTACTGCTTGTGAGCCGGGATGGTTGGGCAGACAGTTGCAACTTATTGTAGGAGTGACTCAGTCACCTACAAACAGAAGTGCTGTCATCCCTAAACCAGCAGTCTCGATAAGGAACGAGAGTCCAACGACAACATGGCACTCCTAACGATGGTGTTTTGGCACTAATTTTCGGATATCCTGAGTATCTCTGTCTCACACACAGTATGTACCCTAAGTACCATTACTCAAAGATGTCTGTGGTTTTAGGGGTAATCCGCCTCAGTTGAATAGGGAGCACCTATCTGGGCTGTAGGTTTGTTTAATCTTGAACTTTAAAAAGGATTTTCCCCATATGGTGTTAATTCTCTGTACCCATTATTCAACATGGCTAATGCCATAGACATTCCAGGAATGTCAGACATGCATTAACACAACATCTGATAGCCCATGACTTAAGAGATGAGGGCGGGGATGTCACCTTTATAGTGGAACCTCACGAGGCTTACCAAACAGAAACATTCTATTCCTGGGTTACATTTTCTGAGGAAGACAATACAATGTACACATTTCACAGATATGAATAGTGAACATACCACAACAGTATCAAGCTCACCAGTATCTTGAAATACCACTTTCCTATCAAGAACATCAAAACTGGTTCAATGGTGCCCTACCACATGTAATACAACCCATGAGATTAGGTTAATGACGGACCAACGTGGCACATGTTTGTCACATACATACACATCCTGGTGTACCAAAGATGCAGGCAATTGATCTGTGCAACATTTATAATGAGCTAGTAGCATTATACAGACAACTCGTTCAGTTTGTAATACAAACATTGAACATTACCCCAGCACTGGCAGCACCAGCTGGTCACCAATTGGCTGTTACTGGGATAAACGCACAAACAGTACATTCTATCATGGGCATGGCGTCCACAGAACGTGAGAAAATTCCGTTCTGAATAGCACAAACAGACCAGCTGGAAGCTGTGTTCCTCATAGGGGAGCCCAATTTAAACATAGGATTCTTGCAACGTGCTTCAACCACCAAAATACATTTAAGAAACTGCTGTCATTACTTGGTTTCTTCAACTTTGGCAGAACTTACATTCCAGATTATGCACAAAGCATAAAACCACTCTATGATTTCATTCACCCTGATTTCTCAAGCAAACACTTGCCAGCAGAACACACGTGCATTCTTAGAGAAATACAGCATTGCACGTTTGAAGCAAAACACACACGTGACGACAAAACAAGTATGGACATCAGAATAATTTCTGGTACCATCAGGTTTACCTATGTCACCTTTAATGAAGGTGACATGGTGAGCATAGCATACAAATCACATTTGTCCTCAAACACAGAACAACGTTTTGTGCACACAGAAAAGATTCTAGATTCTGACTGCTGTACAGGTGGCTGTCATTAAGGAGAGGCCTCTTGCCCAAGGGAAACCCATTATTGTTGTTACCCCAGTGCTCGCCTTAGAGGCTGTCACCAAAGCAAGCATTCCTAATTCTAAAGCATTTCATCCACGTTAGATTCAATGGGCAACCTCCCTGACTGCCACTGATATTGACTACATGTTTGACCCAATACTTAAAACACAAGAATTTCATCAATATGAACAGGAGTACCCCACACCTACTAACTTCTTGCTAGTTGACAGATACCAAACTGTCATTTACACTGATAATTCAGCACAACCAGCTGTAGATACAAAACATCAATACTCAGCCACTTGCGTAGCTGTGAGCGGAGTGATGAGGGGAGGTACATTCCACCCTCCAAATACCTACACGCAGACTCTGGGGGACTACGCAGCACAGTCGGCTCAGCCTAAAGCTCTTATCTTCGCTCTGGAAAATACAGATTCAAAACAGCTCAAATTGATCATGTGTAATTCGTACTACTGTGTCCAGTCCTCCAATAATTATCTTAATTATTGGCAGTTGAACTGGTTCACAGACTAAAAGGGGAACACCATAAAACACAGAACTCTGTGGGGGAGGGTGGCTTAAATAAAAGATAAGCTACGGATGCTCATGTAGTACATACACTGGGCCATCAACGTGTAGGAATACACACTGTAGGAAACCCTTTGGCTGATGAAGCTTCCAGATCCGCAGTAGCTATGGCTTCAGTTGCTGCAGTGACTTATTTTCACAGAAGATTGGATAATGGGATTTGGACTGCAGTGAAAGCTTCGGCTTAGGGCAAGACTCTTCCAAAAGCATATCCTGCAAAACATTTCTACAAAATCAGTGCACAGAATGTTGTCTTCGAGATCAAGTGATCCCCAACCAAGATCAGAGATTGGATCTCATCGAAGCAGTGCATGAGGGTGCCGCATCTGCTCATGCTGGTGTGGTGACCACAATATCACTTTTACAGAAACGCTTCTGGGTGTCGGGTCCATACAAACAGACCAAGCAATATGTCCTTTGCTGTGACATTTGCAGCAAACTAAGGGCTCCAACATCAGATGCCCACCACAGACATCCCTCTTAATGTCTATTAGACCACTACAATGTGAGTACCTGGACCACTGTGGTCTCTTACAACCTGATGGTGCATACTAATACATGTTAGTCACTGTTGATTCTTGTTTTAGATTCCTGTGGGTGTGGCCACAGTGGTCAGCTGATGCTCTAACTAATATTAAAGACTTGCTGGTCTCATTGGTACATATGCGGTTGCAACATTCCACTCAGACCAGTGCCCTGCCTTTGCCTCTAGGGCATTCAGGGACACCATGAGGACGATGAGTGTTGAACTCTATTACTCTTCCCCATATCATCATGAGGGTAATTCTTTTGTGGAAAGGAGGAATTGTGACCGAAAGCAGTCCTTAACAGCAAGAGTATTAGGTTCAGGTTGCAATTGACTTCATCACCTATATGAGGTCCAGAGAGCACGTAATAATCTGCCAAGATGGTCCTGGGGGGGGTATCGCACTCCTTATGAGGTCCTCTTTGGGATACCTATGTATGTCCCAGATCCTGATGGCACTGGTACGGTGGTACGGTGACATAAATGAACATCTTACAAGAGCTTCAACAATTTCGTGATGAAGATTCAGTGTTGCCACCTTAGGAATATGGGATTTACCAACAACATACACAGGCTGGATTCCTAAAGTTGGGGTCTGGTTTTGAGAAGATTGCTGTGAAGAAGGAATTCGGACCATCTTACAGAGCACCGGTTAAAGTCCTGGGAATTCAAGGCTCCAAAACTGTCAATCTACTACCGCTGTCAGGTTCCAAAGGACATTAAATTACACCATTTGGCCAATCCTGCATAATAGACCCTAAGGTCCCTTGGGTAGTTCCCAGTCCCCTTTCACTACCCAACAGGATATCCCTCTTCAAAGAATAAACAACGCTTTTGAATATACCAGCATGTACAACAATGCTACAAATGCCTCCTTGAGCATGGGGAGGTTAGCGAATGAGCTTCTGCTAATTCCTGTTACCACTTCACTGACAAGAACTGTCCAAGATGTGGCTGTTTATTAATCCAGTGCAACACACACTGACAACACTGCCTACTATGAACCTCCAGATGAATTGGATCAATTCACCAGCAATGCACCAGCTCCTGTGTTTTCACAGACTGCTTCTTGTTATTTCATAGACCAAGATGACTTTTATTCAACTTCATGTACATCTGCAACTGAAACTCTTTCAAAGACACGTAAGCTGTACAGATGGCTTAAAAATAACTATTTGGTCTATCCATGGTAATATCTATGGATATTATTGACATTGCTTGCCTTTATGTTATGGATTGTTTTGTGACGGTTTTCTTTCTCCTGATAAATGGTAATTATCTTCCTGAACGCTCTGCTTTTGAGCCAGTGGATGAAGTTTTGACACCATGGGCCTGATTCAGACCTTGGCGGACGGCGGAGGCCGTCCGCCAAGGTTCCGCCACCGAATGACCGCACCGCGGTCAAAAGACCGCGGCGGCCATTCAGACATTTCCACTGGGCCGGGGGGGGCTCTCCAAAAGAGCGCCCGCCGGCCCAGCAGAAATGCCCCTGCAACGAGGATGCCGGCTCAGAATTGAGCCGGCGTAGTTGCAGGGGTGCGACGGGTGCAGTTGCACCCGTCGCGTATTTCAGTGTCTGCAAAGCAGACACTGAAATACTTTGCGGGGCCCTCTTACGGGGGCCCCTGCAGTGCCCATGCCATTGGCATGGGCCCTGCAGGGGCCCCCAGGGGCCCCGCGGCACCCCCTACCGCCATCCTGTTCATGGCGGGTTTCCCGCCATGAACAGGATGGCGGTAGGGGGTGTCTGAATCCCCATGGCGGCGGAGCACGCTCCGCCGCCATGGAGGATTCATTGGGGCAGCGGTAAACCGGCGGGAGACCGCCGGTTTACCCTTTCTGACCGCGGCTGAACCGCCGCGGTCAGAATGCCCTCGGGAGCACCGCCAGCCTGTTGGCGGTGCTCCCGTGGTCAGTGACCCTGGCCGTCACCGGCCGCCAGGGTCAGAATGACCCCCCATATCTCTCCTCACATAAGGTCCAAAGAGGCTTGCCCCTTGTGTACATTTCAGCAGTACCAATTCCTGGCAGGATTGTTTGGGATAAAGTACCATTTGCTGTACATGGGTCTACTGAGGGTATCCACATTTGTTATGGATTTAAAATTTCAATGACTGATGTAATTACACCTGGTGTTGTTTCTGATGAGTTGGATGTTAAAACAGTTGATTCTATGCTGTCTGAACTGCAGGGTTACATTGCATTTGAAAGTGAAGATGTGTATATGAACACAGTAAATTATGTGGAAATGTTTTGTTATCATAATTGGGGACACTACTTTCTGCACCAAGCTAACAGCCCAAGAGCAGTGTTTAATTACACACAATGGGAACATTGTTCAACTCCACCTGTGGGGAGCCCCAAAACATATGTAGATACATTTGCATATTTTTCTGGGCATGACACTACAAATGCAGAGTCACACTATTTTAAATTACCACCTTCTAAAATGTGAAAACTTTTGTTAACCAACACCAAATTAATCTATTCAGATTCCTTTGTTGTCTAGCTTGGTATTGAAGGTTAAGAATATTGGAAGAACACTATTGATGTGAAGAGTGGATGAGGAACATGAGATTGCAAATTCGGATAGGGAGGCTTTGTTTAGAGCATGCCTTATTACTGTACAAATGATGTTTTTAAATGACACAGTTCAGCAAACATCCTGCTTAGGGTTAGCAAAAATAAAAGAGAGGAACACGCCCAGTATCCCCACACCAACAAAACTATCAAATTGGCAACATTTTTTACATGTCACTGAAGAAGAACTGAATGCATGGGGGCAGAATGGTAACTATAATTCCACACTTTCAAGCCCTGGTGGGTAGTTATTGTGGCCGTTGGACACAAATGGGTGTCCGGCACATTTTGTTAATTCCTCAGGAGATTTCAAGATTAGCCGGCCAGACCCTCACTATGTCTGGGTCAACACTCTGGTATAGTTACTACAAACAGTGTAGGAAAACTGTGCCAACAATGGTTACACACTAACACCGTAGCAGCAGTTTAAGAACATCTTAGTCTCCTATAAGAGGAAGTAGACTTGCAGAATTTCTTGCTGGGTCCAGAACATCCCGCCTCATATGATTCATGTATGCCATAGACAATGAGTTCTGGAAGCCAATGAGTTCTGGAAGCTTTCTCAAATGGAAGTGTCTGCACGTATAAGGCAGATAGATAAAGAAAATATAGAAAAGGCTCTAGCTGTTGTCGATAATGGCATGAACACTCTGTCCAACAGAAAATATATGTATATACCCTTAGCAATATTGTGTCATCTACGATTGACATAATTCAGAATGGAATGCCCCTTTTGCAATGTGGGCAAAGTCAGCTGCGTTCCATCATGCAGTTGGGATGGACGTTGCAGATTATGAAAAATGGGTGCATCACTTGGAAATATATAAACAGTAGTAAACTGTTTGCAACAGATAATGGCTAAAAAGGAAGCAAGTTACACCTTGCTTTACATTGAAAAGGTAGAAATGCTGCCTTTCACTTTAGTAGAGACACTATCAACAATATGGTTAGTAGATGGGGTTATAAATTTGCCGATTTACACCTTTCGTTTCACAAAATGGTTGAAACATTTCGCTGTAGGCAAATACGAGTGGCTAGGAGATAGCTATATTAGCAAAGAGCAGGAGTTGCCTTTTGAGTTCAAATGTCTGAACGGCAAACCAGAGGTCTTTCTGAGCAGAAGCAAATGTGACACTACCATCAATCATTTAATGATTTGTAACTAGGTGTCTCTTCACGGCTTTTGCAGTACGGAGGTCGCAAACTTGGCATGCTTTCTGAAGGGTACTCCCATCCCTTTGATTCACCCACCATGTCATTCACTTTCGAATGGAAGTTATGTGGTTCTGAACAATCAGATAACAAGATCATCAGCCGAGATACAATCCTTATCAAATACTAACTTCCCCAAGCACTTTGGAGAACTGGTCTGCGCGATTTGTAACACCTCAAGCACTGCAGGGATTGTACACTTTTTTCAGGCTGTCTGTTCTGAGTTTCCACCTTCCAGACGGTCTTCGGATTCATTCCTTCAGCTATTTATTCACTCTTTTGGAGTGTGTTTGGTGGATTTACTATAACTTTGGCACTGATTGGCAGAATACTGCTACTGCTATTCGTAATACGCAATGTTTGTGCTTTCTCAGCTAAGTGCAGTGATGGATCTACCACCAGCCCAGCAGTGTTGTGATCGCATGATGCAGTACTCTGGGCCTCTGTTGCTGAAAGACCTGGAGCATGATTGGTCATTCTAATTCTGGGCAGTCCTATGGTGCATGCAACCTGTGTTTCATTGCATCTGGTACCTCTTTGAATGCACACTAATAGTATGTCTTGTTCTAAAGCCAGTGTCTACTGTGGACAAGGAACTGTTAATATTCCTGATGAGGGTTCATTCACGGTCATATCACATGAGACTTAGGCTGATTTGCGAGGTTACTTATGAGACACCGCTTGTGAACTACTTGGTTCCTTCACTGTATGGCACAATAGATGATGCTGCCTATGCGGGTGACCCTGCGTCTAAGGCTTCTGTGCACTTCTGTTCCGTGGATCCTTCTGCCAATCCTGTGATCGATTTGTCATCTGCCAATGTGGAGTCCTTCCTGGATGTACACTTGTTTGATGACTTCTGAGACTTTCTACGGGACTGTTGAAATTCCACCATTAGCTTTTTTCAAAAATATAAAATGTGATACCAAACTGCCTTATTAAATTGGCTCCTATTTGACCTACCTTGCTTGTCATGGTTGACATTATGGGGGTCATCACAACCCTGGCGGCCGGCGGTACACTGGCGGTAACACCGCCAACATCCTGTTGGCGATGTTCAGCCAGTGTATAAGGACCGTGGCGCATTAGCCACAGCCATACCACCGGCCCCTTCACTTGACCGCTAGGCTTCCGCCAGGCGGTCATAATCCCCAACCGCCATCCTGTCCATGGCAGTAAACAACGCCATGGAAAGGCTGGAGGGAAGAGGGACTCGGGTGCTCCTGGGGGCCCTTGCACTGCCCATGCACTTGGCAGGGGCAGTGCAGGGGCCCCTAGGCACAGCCCCATCGCGCATTTTACTGCCCGAATTTTGGGCAGTGAAATGCGCGATGTGTGCTGCTGCACCCGCTGCACATCAACATTGCCGCTGGCTCTATTATGGGCCGGCTGCAATGTTGATGTGACTTTTCCACTGGACCAGCGAACGGAAACACTGTTTCTGTCCACTGGCCCAGCGGAAATGTCATAATGGGGAGCCACCAATACCGATGGCGGTATTGTGGTGCCAGCGGCTTCGGCGGTCTTTTTGCAAGACCCCCGAAGTCAGAATGAGGGCCTATGTCTCTTTTGTATGTTTTCACTTTAGATTTGAAATAGTTTTTATGCTTTTAGTTCAGAGCATTTTTAGACTTGGACTCTTGCGCCCTCGCTAGTTAGTTAACATCCTTGTTCTGGCAATGTGGATGGTGTGGTGAATCCATTTAAGTTCTCCATGGGACACAGGAGTCAGTTTAGCCAACGGCTTACAGGCCAGTTGCCTTTTTTACCTAGTAATCTTTTACCTACTTAGCATGCTCTGTTTTCTCCTATGTATTTCATTATTTCTTTTAGCATTCTGAAACTGCTTACATTTTATAAAAAATGTTTTGCTTTTTTTCATAAGTGCCGTTCTGAGAAGGCATTATTATCAGTGATCTACGTAGGTATTGTCATCATGTCCCTTTCACTGTTACGTTTGACAGGAATATTGTGCGCACTTGTTAGGGATTGTTTATATAATTGCTGACACAAGTCTGCTACATTATCAGTTGTTTAGGTACATAACTGAGTCAAGGATCCTACATGAGCTGTATAAATACACCCCACAGGGAAAAAGTAATTACAGGGGTTCCTTCCAGATGCAATCTATGCTGCACATCACCTTGCTGCAGAACTCAGCCTTTGTGTCTTCACGGAGTCTGACCGAGAGACCTCATTCCAAGGTAACGAGGAATGGGGGGCGCTTCTCATGGACATGGTACTGGCAGATTAGGGTTTATGACACCTAGCTCTTGTGCAATCTTTCCTAGGAATTGCATCTCTTATATTTATTGCAATATGGTGGGGGGTTTCATTTTTGCAACTTTCATCTTCATGAGTTTACTTTTAATATTGCTCATTATCCTAATCATTGCAATTGATGCATTTTACCTTAGATTGCAGTTTTTTCAATAAATGTGTGGAAAATGTTCCTGCATCTCATTAATTGCCTATGTGTCTATGAGACTTATTGCTAACGAAAGAAAAGGGTAACTTCTGTTCCACCACGACTCCCTGAGAAGTTGCATCTAGAGTCCAGGCATAAGGCTACCAGAATTCACGTTTACTGTATAAGTTTGGTGAGGTACTGCTTGTGAGCCGGGAAGGTTGGGCTGAATGTTTTGACTTGTTGTAGGAGTGAGTCAGTCGCCCACAAACAGAAGCGCTCGCATCCCTAATCCAGCAGTCTCACTAAGGAGTGAGAGTCCAACTACAACATGAGAGTCATAACCAACAGAATCTATAGCAAAACGTGTGGGGGCATGCAAAAGGCATTTTCTTGCAACACACTACAAGGAAATCAAATGCAGATTTTGGATCCATGTGTACTGTTCAACATTAGCCGTACCCAAGTATTAGTAATGGGATCTCTGGTTGGTAGTCAGTTTGCACTCTGTCCAAGCAGGGATCCTCATTCTAGTCAGGGCAATGGTGATACACACTTATGATAACCCCTGCTCATCCCCTTAGTAGCTTGGCACAAGCAGTCAAGCTTATTTCAAAGGCAATGTGTTAAGTATTTGTATGAAAACACACAGTAATACAGTGAAACTGCTACAAAATGGACACCACACCAGTTTAGCAAAATAGGTGATATTTATCTAAATCAAACAAGGCCAAACTGACAAAAATCCAGCATACACAAGCAAAGTTATGAATTTTCAAAATAATAGTCTTACTACATAGAAAACAATGGAAACGTTGTTATTACACAAAGTACCTGGTTTGCATCAAAAATAAAGCCGCACAGGTGAGCGTGTGTCGGAAAAGTCAGCAATGCGTCGATTCCTTACTTGCAAGTGAGACCTTGCGTTGTTTCTTCTCTGATGTGGTAGGCAATGTGTCATTTCTCTGTCCCAAAAGAAAGCGGTGCATCGATTTCCCCAAAGGGCACCTCAGATTTGTGCAGATTCAAGATGACTTTGATGCCCAGCGATGATGCGTGAGAAATCCGGCTGCACAGTGATGGAAAACCGCGCTGCATTCGGTTTGTGTTGTTTTCAGCAGCCACAAGCGGGTGTTGCATCATTACTCCAGCCATGAGGCAGGTGATGGGTCGATTTCCCAGCCGCGAGGTGGGTAGTGCATCATTTGGACAGCCACGTTGCAGGTGGTGCGTTGAAATTTTCCCAGCACAGTTACCTGTGTGTGGATTTCAGTCCTTGTACTATCAGCTTCACCTCTCAATGGCCCAGGAAGTGGTTAGGGCACCACTTGGCAGGGCAGGGGTCTCGGCAGAAAGTCCAGATGCTGGCAGAGGAAGTCTTTATGGCCCTGAGACTTTAAAATAGGAGGCAAGCTCAGCCCAATCCCTTGGAGATTCTTCATAAGCAGGAATATACCACAAAGTCCAGTCTCTGTCCCCTTCCTCAGTCAGAAGCAGCAACTGCAGGTTAGCCCAACAAAGCACAGTCACAGGCAGGGGCAGCACTTCTCCTCAGCTCTTCTCCTTGGCAAGGGTTCCTTTTGGTTCCAGAAATAAATCTAAAAATATGGGGGTTTGGGTCTGCTACTTATACCCCTTTCTGCCTTTGAAATAGGCAAACTTCAACGGAAAATCTCTGTGTTCACAGATCCTGCCTTGCCCAGGCCTGGCCCCAGACACACACCAGGGGGTTGGAGACTGCATTGTATGAGGGCAGGCACAGCCTATTCAGGTGTAAGTGACCACTCCTTCTTCCACTCTAGCCCAGATGGCTCATGGGGATATGCAGTCTACACCCCATCTCCCTTTGGTTAACTGTCTAGAGGGGATTCACAAAGAGCCCAACTGTCAGTCTGACCCAGATAGGGAATACACAAGCAGGCAGAGTCACAGAATGGTTTAAGCAAGAAAATGCCCACTTTCTAAAAGTGGCATTTTCAACAAGACAATTTATAAATCAACTTTACTTAAAGGTGTATTTTTAAATTGTGAGTTCAGAGACCCCAAACTCCATTTCTCTATCTGCTCTCAAAGGGGAACTTCACTTAAAATATATTTAAAGGCATCCCCCACGTTAACCTATGAGAGGGACAGTGTAAACCGAATTTGGCAGTATTTCACTGTTAGGACATGTAAAACACATCAGTACATGTCCCTCCTTTTATATACACTGCACCCTGCCCATGGGCTACCTAGGGGTGCCTTACATGTACATAAAGGTAAAGAGTGGGCCTGACACTTGGGTCCACTTGCCAGGTCCAATTGGCAGTTTAAAACTGCACACACAGACACTGCAGTGGCAGGTCTGAGCCATGTGTACAGGGCTACTCATGTGGGTGGCACAATCAGTTCTGAAGGCCCACTAGTAGCATTTGATGTATAGGCCATGGGAACCTCTAGTGCAATTTACTAGGGACTTACTAGTAAATCAAATATGCCAATCATGGAAAAGCCAATTACACATACAAGTTACACATGGAGCACTTGCACTTTAGCACTGGTCAACAATGGTAATGTGCCCAGAGTACCAAAACCAGCAAAAACAATATCCAGCACACAGTCAAAACATAGGAAGCAGAGGCAAAAAAGACAGGGTAGACTACGCCAAGGATGTCAGGTCTAACACTGGGTTTCTCTCCCTCACCAATACAGATTGATCGCATGTCTCAGGCCTCCAAGTCTCTAGAAACATGAAAAGCAATACATGTTGGTGCTGCTGAACTGTTCATTTCACGGTGAGTCAGTATTGCCTGAGAATCACGCCCACCCCACCCTACTTCTGCATTTAAATAATCTCGTCGAATAGTCAAACAGAATGCACATTACACCATTTCACATTAGAGCCAAGGTAATGTGAAGATAGTCACCAGCTGTATTGTGCAGCGTCGCTATGGCCCTGTAATCTCAGGAAGCAGCCAGACGCACTGGACCTCTGCTTTCTAGGGCAAGGGAGCTGGTGCATCACTGGCATCAAGGCCAGCAAGCCAGAGGACAGGCCTCAGGCTTGAGAAGGGAGTCAAGACTTACTTGTAATTAACAAATGTCTCTGTTTGCTCTAGTTCGAGCTTCTTTTGAGAGCCCCCATTTATGACTGAAAAACAGCGTGGAACTACGTTTTTGGTTTCATAACCACAATATGGGATTAGAAAAACTCTGATACACTTTTGTCCAGTCATTAAAAAGACACTTCGTCTGCTGCACAGCTGAATCTTATAAAAAGAAAAATAAGAGAGAATCGCATTTATTCCTCAGTTGGAGTCTGAGACTGAAATACAATTTAGCCCCTTCGCTGCCAGGCCTTTTCCCCCTCCTGTGCCAGGCCTTTTTTTGCCTATTTGGGGCAGTTCGCGCTTAGGCCCTCATAACTTTTTATCCACATAAGCTAACCAAGCCAAATTTGCGTCCTTTTTTTCCAACATCCTAGGGATTCTAGAGGTACCCTGACTTTGTGGGTTCCCTTGAAGGAGGCCAAGAAATTGACCAAAATACAGTGAAAATTTCGTTTTTTTCAAAAGAATTGGAAAAAGTGGCTGCAGAAGAAGGCTTGTGGTTTTTCCCCTGAAAATGGCATCAACAAAGGGTTTGCGGTGCTAAACTCAGCAGCTTCCCAGCTTTCAGGAACAGGCAGACTTGAATCAGAAAACCCAATTCTTCAACACAATTTTGGCATGTTACTGGGACATACCCCATTTTTGCAGTTTTTTGTGCTTTCAGCCTCCTTCCAGTCAGTGACAGAAATGGGCATGAAACCAATGCTGGATCCCAGAAACCTAAACATTTCTGAAAAGTAGACAAAATTCTGAATTCAGCAAGGGGTCATTTGTGTAGATCCTACAAGGGTTTCCTACAGAAAATAACAACTGAAAAAGACAAATATTGAAATTGAGGTGAAAAAAACATAAATGTTTCTCTACGTTTTACTCTGTAACTTTTCCCTGCAATGTCAGCTTATCGAAAGCAATATACCGTTACATCTGCTGGACTACTCTGGTTGCGGGGATATATAGAACCCAAGGAACCCAGAGCCAATAAATGAGCTGCACCCTGACGTGCGTTTTCATTCTATACCGGGTATACAGCAATTCATTTGCTGAAATATAAAGAGTAAAAAATTGCTATCAAGAAATCTTTTGTATTTCCAAAAAGGGCACAAGATAAGGTGTTGAGGAGCAGTGGTTATTTGCACATATCTGAATTCCGGGGTGACCAAACTAGCATGTGAATTACAGGGCATTTCTCAAATAGATGTCTTTTTTACACACTCTCCTATATTTGGAAGGAAAAAATGTAGAGAAAGACAAGGGGCAATAACACTTGTTTTGCTAATCTATGTTCCCCCAAGTCTCCCTTTAAAAAAGATACCTCACTTGTGTGGGTAGGCCTAGCGCCCGCGACAGGAAACGCCCCAAAGCGCAACGTGGACACATCCAAATTTTTGGAAGAAAACAGAGGTGTTTTTTGTGAAGTGCCTACCTGTAGATTTTGGCCTCTAGCTCAGCCGGCACCTAGGGAAACCTACCAAACCTGTGCATTTCTGAAAACTAGAGACCTAGGGGAATCCAAGGAGGGGTGACTTGCGGGGCTCGGACCAGGTTCTGTTACCCAGAATCCTTTGCAAACCTCAAAATTTGGCTAAAAAAACACATGTTCCTAACATTTCTTTGGCAGAAAATTCTGGAATCTGAGAGGAGCCACAAATTTCCTTCCACCCAGCGTTCCCCCAAGTCTCCCGATAAAAATGATACCTCACTTGTGTGGGTAGGCCTAGCGCCCGCGACAGGAAACACCCCAAAGCGCAACGTGGACACATCCAAATTTTTGGAAGAAAACAGAGGTGTTTTTTGCGAAGTGCCTACATGTAGATTTTGGCCTCTAGCTCAGCCGGCACCTAGGGAAACCTACCAAACCTGTGTATTTCTGAAAACTAGAGACCTAGGGGAATCCAAGATGGGGTGACTTGCGGGGCTCGGACCAGGTTCTGTTACCCAGAATCCTTTGCAAACCTCAAAATTTGGCTAAAAATACACATGTTACTCACATTTCTGTGGCAGAAAGTTCTGGAATCTGAGAGGAGCCACAAATTTCCTTCCACCCAGCGTTCCCCCAAGTGTCCCGATAAAAATGATACCTCACTTGTGTGGGTAGGCCTAGCGCCCGCGACAGGAAACGCCCCAAAGCGCAACGTGGACACATCCAAATTTTTGGAAGAAAACAGAGGTGTTTTTTTCGAAGTGCCTACCTGTAGATTTTGGCCTCTAGCTCAGCCGGCACCTAGGGAAACCTACCAAACCTGTGCATTTCTGAAAACTAGAGACCTAGGGGAATCCAAGATGAGGTGACTTGCGGGGCTCGGACCAGGTTCTGTTACCCAGAATCCTTTGCAAGCCTCAAAATTTGGCTAAAAAAACACATGTTACTCACATTTCTGTGGCAAAAAGTTCTGGAATCTGAGAGGAGCCACAAATTTCCTTCCACCCAGCGTTTCCCCAAGTCTCCCGATAAAAATGATACCTCACTTGTGTGGGTAGGACTAGCGCCCACGAAAGGAAAGGGTCCAAAACACAACGTGGACACATCACATTTTTTTTATAAAAAGCAGTGCCTACCTGTGGATTTTGGCCTGTAGCTCAGCCGGCACCTGAGGAAACCGAGCAAACCAGTGCATTTTTGAAAACTAGAAACCCAGGGGAATCCAAGATGGGGTGACTTGCGGGGCTCTGACCAGGTTATATTACCCAGAATCCTTTGCAAACATCAAAATTTGGCCCAAAAAACACTTTTTCCTCTCATTTCGGTGACAGAAAGTTCTGGAATCTGAGAGGAGCCACAAATTTCCTTCCACCCAGCGTTCCCCTAAGTCTCTCGATAATAATGGTACCTCACTTCTGTGGGTAGGCCTAGCGCCCACAAAAGGAAATGGCCCAAAACACAACGTGGACACAACATATTGTTTCACAGAAAACAGAGGTGTTTTTTGCAAGGTGCCTACCTGTGGTGTGTGGCCTGTAGCTCAGCCGGCCCGGGGGGGGGGGGGCAGAAATGCCCTAAAATAAATTTGCCCCCCCAACCCCCACCCTCCCCCGCCGGGAGCGACCCTTGCCTAGGGGGTCGCTCCCCCTGCGTGACATTGGCGCCTAAAAACAAATCCCCTGTGCCTAGTGTTTTCTGCCCCCTTGGGGGCAGATTGACCTAAACTCTGCCAATCTGTCCCCAGGGGGGCAGAAATGGCCTAAAATAAATTTCTCTCCCCCCAACCTCCACCAACCCCCCGGGAGCGACCCTTGCCTACGGGGTCGCTCCCCCTGCGTGACATTGGCGCCAAAAAACAAATCCCCGGTGCCTAGCGGTTTCTGCCCCCTTGGGGGCAGATTGACCTAAAATCGGCCAATCTGCCCCACCAACCCCCCGGGAGCGACCCTTGCCTACGGGGTCGCTCCCCCTGCGTGACATTGGCGCCAAAAAACAAATCCCCGGTGCCTAGCGGTTTCTGCCCCCTTGGGGGCAGATTGACCTAAAATCGGCCAATCTGCCCCCAAGGGGGGCGGCAATGGCCTAAATACAATTTGCCCCCCAGGGGAGCGACCCTTGCCTGATGGGTCGCTCCCCATCTCTAAAAAAACAAACAAACAAAAAAAAAAAAAATTCCCCTGGCGCCTATAGGTTTCTGCCACCCCGGGGGCAGATCGGCCTAACAATAGGCCGATCTGCCCCCAGGGGGGGAGCAGAAATGGCCTAAAATAAATTTGCCCCCCAACCCCCCCCCCCCCACGGGAGCGACCTCTGCGTGACATTGGCGCCAAAAAACAAATCCCCGGTGCCTAGTGGTTTCTGCCCCCTTGGGGGCAGATTGACCTAAACTCTGCCAATCTGCCTCCAGGGGGGCAGAAATGGTCTAAATACTATTTGCCCCCCCCCTGGGGAGCGACCCTTGCCTGATGGGTTGCTCCCCATCTCTAAAAAAACAAACAAACAAAACAAAAAAAACAAAAACATTTTTTTGCCCTGGCGCCTAGAGGTTTCTGCCCCCCCCCGGGGGGGCAGAAATTGCCTAAAATAAATTTCTCCCCCCCAACCCCCACCCCCGCCCCCCCCGGAGGTACCCTTGCCTACGGGGTTGCTCCCCCTGCGTGACATTGGCACCAAAAAACAAATCCCCGGTGCCTAGTGGTTTCTGCCCCCTTGGGGGCAGATTGACCTAAAATCAGCCAATCTGCCCCCAAATACTTTTCCTTCCCTTTGAAGCCCCTCCGGGCCTCCCAAGTAATTGAAAGAGAAATGCTTTTGCATTTCTTTTTCAATCGCGCTGGAAGCAGAGGTTCCAGCGTGACGAGGGAGGCCCCTGTGACTAATCAGCGCGCGCGCTGACGTCACAGGGGGGGGTCAGGGGTGGAAGGGGAAGGTCTTCCCCTTCCATCCCCGACTTGGGGGGGGAGGGAGGGTGCACGCCCCCAAGTTCCCCTGTGCCATGGACGAGATGATCTCGTCCAAGGCACAGGGGAACGGTAGCCTTGGAAGAGATCATCTCGTCCAAGGCACAGAACCGGTTAAACAGCAATTAACATGCTGGGATTGCTGCTGGAATCACGGACAGTATACATTCCTTAAATGAACACAGCAAATTGAAGGCATGTGTGCAGTTACCCAAGACAGAGTTTAGTTTAATGAGGTAATTCGGGTTACAAAAGCAAAGCATTTACTGGTGAGTCGACCAGGTCAACGGCCTTTGAGGAGTAGCTCTAACACAGCAACAGAACATGTGCACTTGAGCACTCGTCTTCGGGGTTGACAGCTGCTGAACTCCACCCATCAGGACTCATAATCCAAAAAAAGCCTCACAAGCACTGGAGGAGGCAATGTCTGCTTTCCATAGTAGACACCCACTCCTACATCATCCCCCTGGATCTGCCCCACTAGATGAGTGGAGCTCTAGTGACACCACCCTTGGTCAGAGCAGCATACACCCAAAATAATGACATTGCCATGCTGAGAAAACTGGTCACACATCCCACAGTGATGGCACTGCCCTAGTTTGTGCCTTTAGGGTGAGTATCACGCTCATTTGGTGCATGCGCAGGCACAGGCCACACCAACTACCAAAAAAATCAAAATCCTTCACAAAACAGCACTAGTTACCTTTTTGAGTAGAGCTGCTTGTAGGTCCTCGCGCCTCAACATTGCTAGGGCGACGCCGATCATGCCCTTTAACACAAGTGGCTTCTGATTAATGGATTTCTTTTGTTATCTATTTTGAAAATTTATTAATCTAGGGATTTGTGTAACACTTTGCAGAAGAGAGGAAGAATGAGTCATGGAGGTAGAGAGTGAAGCTCCCCCGGTCTCCAGCTAGAAGAGACATGTCCCAACCAAAAGAGGTTGAATTAATGATAGCCGAAACCCATGGACTCAAGGGAGTAGTAAAAGAAACCCAACTAGGTGAGAAGGATCTAAAAACACAAGGGAATGAAGACATGATTTACACATGAGAAAGATCATGACAGAGCAGCTAAGAAATCCTATGAAGATGAGAAATTGGAAACAAAATCAAGGAGAAAACCCAGGGCCAGGAAAAAGTTCAACCTTTGCCTGGAGGTGGAAAAAAACAGGAGTGTCAACCAAATATCCATCACATCCAAGCATATGTCTGACAAGCAGCCAATGAGGAATTCAAAGGCTCAATGAGAGGCGCTGCAGAACCCTGAAAGCCAGGGAGATCCCAGAAAATCAAAGGGAGAGACCATCACATCACCTATTACAGAACCACACAGCAGACAGAGCAAAGAGAGATGAACCACGGCTACTAGACCGTAAGAGTCTGATAATCACAATTTGGGGTAAGGGATCAAGGAATAGAGATGAAGGGCACCAAGTCTAGACCTGCGAACAAAAGGCCAGATGTATCAAAGGATTTTGCATTCATAAACGGTGCGAATCGGTAAATTCCACAGTTTGCAAATGCAATATCGCCTCTCACAGTGTATGAAAGGCATTCGCTGTGCAAATATAAGGAATTGCTAAAATAGAGATTCCTTGCAACTGCGACGAGTAAGTGCGAATCGCATACTGTGATTTGCAACTACAGATGTGAAATTACTGACGCCCTATCTGAATCCTGCCACGCCAGCCGAAAGGAGGTATAATGGTGCTCACAGGACGACACGCAGCGTTGTAGAGAGGACCTTTGGCATGCTGAAGAGCTGGTTCAGATGCCTACACAAGAGTTGTGGTGCACTACAATAGAGCCCCGAAACCACATGGCTGCTTGTGCCATGTTGCACAACATTGCAACAATGAGGGGCATACCAGTGGAACCCACCGAGCCTGACTCAGATGAGGATGATGATCCCTTGCCACCCCTTCAGCTAGCAGACAGAAGCAGTGCAGCAGAGGACAGACACAGACGTGCTGAGATCACGTGCAACTATTTCTGATGTAAGTAATGACAACACCACACCTAATTTTATGTATTGCTGTAGGTAGCGTCTTTTTTGCCTTGGCTTCCAGTAATATATATGTGTGATTAGGACATAGGTATACTGGATTAGCATCATCTTTTTAAACGCTAATCTAGTATAGCTTTAAAATAGCGTAAAAAAAATTATGCTATTGCCCCTAACATGCGCCATGGTTTGCCATATTGTAAATACGGCGCTACGATGGTGGCATTAGGGGACGCAAGGGGGCCGCATGAAAAGTTGTGCACCACTAGTGATGCGCCACTTTCTTGTAAATATGGCCCTTCGTTCGCTTCAGAAGCAGCTAGTTTCTGTCTCTGTGCGTCTGCTGAGAAATGCAAAAATTAGACAAAATGCAATTCTGTTGCTGTCTCATGGGTTATTTCATAAGATCCTTTAAACAGAATTAAACGTGAAACATGCATGCCATATATGCCAGTTAAAGAAATTTTAAAAAAAGATTAATTAAACACAACTACATACAACTTAGCCATATGTATTCATTTTGGGAAAAATTTGGCTTACGCTGCAAAGATATTATGGCCCTCATTACAACATTGGCGGTATTGACTGCCTACCACCACGGCGACAGCAGCCAACATACCGTCGCCGTGGCTACCAGCTGCCCACCCGCATTATGACCATAGACGGAATTCTGCCACAAGGCTGGTGGAATACCGTCGACGGTCATGGCGGTAAGGTGGCACTGCTGTCAGCAGCAGCGCCACGCCAGCAAAACACAGCCGACCGTATAATGAGCAATGATACAGCCTGACGGTGTTTTGATGGTGGACGCTGCTGCTGGCAGCAGCTCTGCATCCTGTCTCCTGCCGGAGAACCCCCTGCAAGCAGGTAAGTCGGGTTCTCCGACAGGAGAGGGGTGTGGGGGTTGGTGTGTGTGTGTATGGGAGGGTTGTGTGTGTGTGTGGTGGGGTGTGTGTCTGTTTTTGTATGTGTGCATGCGGGTGTGAGCCGCGTTGGATGAGTGCATGAATGACTGTGAGTGTACGTGTATGTTGTGTGTTGTGAATGCGTATGTGCGACAATGTATGTTGGTGTGTGTTGTGGTGTGTGGGTATGTATGTGTACATGCATGGGTGGATGCGGGTAAGCATGTGAGTATGAGTGTGTATGTGTGAGCGTGTGGGTGAGTAAATTTGCAGGGGGCAGGAGAGAGAAGGGGAGAGTGGGGAGGACTCTGGAGAGGGGAAGTGGGGGAGACCCTTATCAGTGCCAGGGAAAGATTTCCCTGGCACTGATAGTGTCTACCACCATGTTTTTTGAGGAGGTACGCTTGCCACGAAAACCATGGTGGTATGTAGGGTCATAATCCAGAGGGTGGGATAATGATGGCCCCCGGCTGGAGACCAAAGTCTCCAGTCCAGTGACCGTTACCACCCCGGTGGGCGGAGTGGTTCATTGGCAGTTTGGCTTGAGCCAAACCGCCAATGTCATAATTTGGGAAAAGGTACCGCCAGCCTGTTGGCAGTACCCTTCCCCAAATTAATGCCGACCGCCAGGGTCGTAATGCGGGCCTATGTTACTAGTGAATAAAATAGCTTGGATGCTTGTTAAAGCAAAATAAATATTTTTTATCATAAACACATGGACTTCACAACTGTGAGGACTTTCTTAGTTGCTTTCTTCCCTTTCTACTTTTTCCTTGATAAAATCTCAAATTCTTACCCGTATGGGAATCCAGACTACTAACCAGACACTGTCTTTGATTACTCAGCCTTGTCACCGCAGGGCTGTCTCCATCCTGTAGCACTCACAAAACATGTACAAAAAGGTGAGAATGCTTCTCAGTAGAATGTACTTAACGTAGACAAAAGGCTGCTACTGCCACAGAAGGGTAGACTGAATCTTCCTACTCCACGCCTTTACACTAAATGCAATTACTAAAACCCTGTGTAATTTGTGCCTAGTAGACACCTTCTTGCATTTGTATAGGGGAAAGCTTTTCAGTTATATGCAGTTAGAGCAATAGTTAATACTGGGGTAAAGTGATTTATATGTAAGATATGCAGCGTCTCACAAGTGCTGGTATACAAGGGCAAAGGTAACAAATTGTACAAAGAATAGTGCTTGAGGTGAGCCAATAAGGCAGGGCAGACTTCGTAAGTGTTATTCACTTCAAAGGCAAAGTGGTACTTTGAAATAAGCATTTGTTAGCAGACAATCAGTCACTTGACAAACCAAGGGCCAGATTTATACTTTATGACGCAAAACATTTTAGCACTGGCTAGCGTAATTTCTTAACGCTACCTGTACGTCAAACTATACTTTGACTCTGGGTGGCGCTAATAATAGGTTAGAGTCATTTTTCCTGACGCTAACCATTGCTCCTTGTTGTAAGGCAAAAATACGCTAACGCAGGAAAAATGACTCTAATCCGGTTTGCGACATGGAAAAACATCGCAAAACGGATATGTGCTATTCTACCATGCAATAGTGTCAAAAAGCAACGCAAATGAAGCAAACAGTGCTAAGGAGCTCCACAATGGATCCCAGAAGCCAGGAGAGACCCCAGGGAGACCACAGACAGCCAGGAACTGGCCAGGATGACACAGACAAGACCCAGGGAAGAGACAAGAAAAATAGCTTCAGCGCAGAGGAGCATGAAATTCTGGTGAGAGAGGTGACGGAGCACCAGCATCAACTCTTCATCAGCTCTAAATTGCCAATTGGGAGGAGAGAGGCAATTGGCAACAGATTGTGGACAAGATTAACAGTGTGGCAGAGGTCAGGAGAACTGTCACTGAGTGCAAGAAATGCTGGCATGACTGCAAGCACAGGACAAAGGAAAAAACGGCAAGGATCAGGAAGGCAGCACTGCAGACTGGAGGTGGGAGTCCAGCACCACAAGAGGAATTGGAGGAGATGGTTGCAGCTGTCATCCCGGAGAAAATCATCACTGGTATCACAGGGCAGGATGGCGCAGACTACCAGGAAACAACACATATTAAGTAAGCTAGGGTAAGTTGCATGGGGGACCAAAATGCCTAATTGTCAAGTACAAGAAGGGGGAGGCACATACCTACTACACTATGTATTTCAGCCCTGAAAATCAGGCAGTAGAAAGGGCAAAGGGGCACAGCACAGGACTCCCTGCAGTTGACATGCCAGGTGGATGGGCTGTGCAGGGGCATCCAGGAGCACAGCATAACACAATACAACAACCATTGCATGGGTGTACACCTCCATGCCAAGGTTGCTGGAAATGCTGAAGCAGACCAGGAGGGTAGAGTAGAACATAAAACTGGTCTGGTGTCACAGGACAGCTGGTATTGTCAGAATGTAAACTAGAGGACAATGCCCAGTCTCAGGCCATTGGCTCAAGCGGCATTTACCATTGACAACAGTTGCCACTACTACCTGTGCTTTGTGTGGTGGTCAATTAGGAAATGGCAGTTAGGTGCCCCTGGCACAAACACACTCAAAATGAGGGTTCAGTATGACTATTTGATCAATCTCCATCAATCCCTATCCAAGTGCAACACCTGTCAACTGGTCATGTCCATAGCCTCAATAACCACCAGGCAATGTCACATACATAATGATGTACACAGCAGTAATCTAATACCCATGCTGCACATTCCTGGGTTTACCCCTGTGCCTGTGTCACAATAGCTGCAATGCCACCATGCAACATCTCAGGTGTCATAGTGCTAAGACAACTGCATTGAGGGGAGGACATATGTGTGTAGGAAGGCAAACACACCCACACAGTCACAAGAGGAAATGGAACTCTGCCAGACCCATCAGTGCAATGCAATGTAGCACACATATGCAAACATCAACATGAGAAACTACCAATGGTAACACCTGCATTGTTTCGTGGAAATGCCATACATGGTATGGTGCTAGGTCTCAGCATCACATATGTGTATGTGAAAAAGGATAGACTGGGACAGGGCCATATTGTTATGTGTGGTGCTGTGGCATCAGCATACCAACAATCATTGCAAGGCCTCACCATGCTAATGGAAGCAGAGGGAGGGTTGATGAGGACAAGAAGGTGTCAAGCCACAATTTGGACAGAACCCACACCTAGAAGATGTGACACAGACAATTGCCCAAACTGCCCACACTACATGTGACATGCAGTTGGTGCAGAGGGCTGAGAGAATGCAAACAATAATGACAGGAACAATGCATCAGTGACATCACATTACAACTGGCACAACACAGACACACTATTTGTACCATATCTCATTGCCGAGGACAATGGCTCTCCTGTGGATCTGTCTGTCCTGGACTAACCTGATGACCTGGCTGACCAGCTGACAACCATCAGCCAGGAAACCCTCTAAGGTGTCCTGGGAACCCTCCAGACACCACCTCCAGTCTTAAGGAGGAGCATACATGTAGCAGCCATCCCAGAGGACCCACCCACCACCCCAATAGTACGACCTGCCAGCTCAAACACAGCGGAAGACTCTGATGACACAAGGACCACCTTTGAGAGGACAGTATTGGGAGTACAGCAGGCACTGACAAAGGAGGTGTGGATGGAGATGCAAACTATGACAGCCAGCCTTGAGGGAAAGCGCATGTGCATGATGACGTCTGCAGAACAGAAAGCAGCCATACAAGTCACACAATCCCTACTGCAAGGAGTCCAACAGTGTGTGAGAGAAGCTGCTGTGAGGGAGTTGCCACAACACCTGCCCTCCCAATCTTGTGGCTGCATGCATGACAACAGCTGGACTCCATGCACTGGGAACTGGCCTCCCTCAAGGCAGACATGGCTGCCTACCACAGGGATGTTGCTGTCATACTCAATAATCAGCAGCTCCTCCTTGCTGCAGTGATGCCATATGTAGTTCCACAGATGGCAGCTGCCGGGAATTTGGTGTCCAATTCTCCAACCACTGAAGTATGTGTTGCCCCCTCAAACCCACCAGCACCACCATCAAGGGCAGAGGAGACAACACATACATCAGAGGATGAAGATGTGGAACAGATCATCTTCACCCGTAGGAGTACCTGGTAGCACCAGCCCATGCCACATGGGCACTGATTTCCGTTTGTCCTGTGCTTGACAACATGCCAGTGTTGCTACAGTTGGTGACATGCACTCTTCACCAATACACTGTTAACCTTTCCATTATGGACTGCAATTGTCTATCACTACTCAATTGGCAATTAATGACCCTCTGCACTGAACAAAAGTTCATCTAACTTGTCAAATGGTATGTCCCTCAACCTTTGCACTTGTGTTGCGTCATAATAGAATGCTTTTCACTAATGGGGTCACAGACCTGGACTATGTAAATATTGCCCTACAGCACTTTAACATAAACAGCACCTACACACCCACTTTGTCTCTGTGTAATGTGATATATCTACTGTGCTGGAGATTTGTGATGCATGTAACGTGTCTATGGTCACAGAGTGTCAATACCAGAGGGCAGAAATAATGTGGGCAGATATCTACGCACAAGGGCCCAGATTTTTTTTTTTTCTGAGCTGAATTTGAGTAATTTTTTTAGCAAAAGCAGCGCCAATGCACAAAATATCATTGTATTTTGTAAGTTTGTGCTGCTTTTACGTAAAAAAAAGAGCCAAACGCAGAGCAAAAATAGTATAATTCAGGGCCGAGGTATCTACAAGATGAAGGTCAATGCTGGCAAAATCCCCTAGAAGCAAGTCATTGTGTATGTGACATTTGCTTTAAAACATACATGCCTCACCCACAACATACAGCAGGAATGGTTGTGTAAAAGTGTTTGGCCAATAACGTCAGCCGGGAGTACAAGTAAAACACATAGGCGTGAAATTTGTATACTTGACCTCATCTGAAATTGACACTATTCAGTTTAGCAGTGTTGACATGAACTTTAGGCTGCAGGCAGACGTCGCACAGTGCTCAACATTATGACACAGGATCAAAACTATTTAAGCTTAAAAAGCACACCTACCTGTCCAATGCATGGGAACCACAGTCACGTTGAGTGGTGGGTACAATGGATGGCAGATGCATTGAGAATTAGATTTGTTGTAGCTGCCAATGTGAAAGCTCATTTACAAGTGAGAATTAACATTTCAAGAGAGGGATGTGGATGCAGTACGGAATACACAGGCCAACAGACAATTGGCACTGTACACTCATACAAAGACCCTGAGCCCCAAGCATATGACACATACAGTAAGGAAGTACCTAAATCTTTAATAACTATATAAGAAACAGAACTTAAAACTATGTAACATACCTATACTAACCTAATCTATCCTAACTATACATTACCCACAACTGACCCTAACTACCCTATGCTAAACTTACTTACCACATTTAACAACACACTCTAATCATTTGCCCCCCACTCTCCTTCTATGACGAGACACATGTAGGTCAACATATACTAACCTAAACATATACTAACTAATACTAAACAAATATATATCTATATATATATATATATATTTTTTTTTAAATACACAAAAGCCCCAACATTAACCCCCACCCGCCCACCCAAGAACTAACATGTAATAATATGAAACCCCCAACCTACTTATCCTATCTAAACTACTACCCTACTCTAACCTATCTAGTTTATGTATTGTAGCCAGTGTTAGAGGCCATGCATAACCATTTTTTCAAGAATACTTAAATGTGTGTTAGCTGTTAATAGCACACTGATGGATACTAAACTTGTTTAAGGAACACAGTCATACCTGCGACAATACCATAAAACTGTTATTTTTGTTCATTTACTTTGTAAAAACTGCTGCTGAACCCTACAATGATTTTCCCATTCATGCTAAGGTTACGGAGGAGTGTTTTAAACATCGCCAAATATAAACAAGTTCTACTGTATTACCAATAAAGTTCAAGTACAAAATATTACACCAACAAAAGCAGTAATAAAGAACGAATTCATTACATTGATGTGACAGAGTCCGTCGTATAGCAGGAGTAGTGTTGCGCTTGTGACGGAACGGGAACACGGGTACTACTATTGAGGGTCTGACCAGAGGAGTGTTGCAGACTCAACCCCCCCTTCCCTGTTGTAAGTTATAGCGTGGCCCAAGGGTCACGTGATATAGAGAATAAAAGGAGGCTCATACGAGAGGCGTGGACAGGGAGGTATCGGTCCGACAATCTAGAGACCATGACCCTCCGTGTGAGCGTTCGTGTGAAACCAATGACAGTGTTTGTGTAATTAATGAAGCGCAGTGCAGCATCGTGAATCCAAACATGACAGCAGGCTCAAATATGAAAGCCCAGCAGGCTGCAGACCCAAATTATAGTACTAGAGTCGTTTTCAAGATGAGCTGTATGTTATGTAGGGCTGTAGCAATTGGCCAATGTTAGAGTCTGGTCTAAAAGCTGCTCGGGCTTGAGAAATGTCACTCATATACCTTAGCTTGCTCCTAAAAGGCCAGAATGAGCATAATACAGCTAGTGGTATATCTGCAGGCGAGTAGGGCAACATCACAGTAAACTGCTTTTAACAGATTTTTCAATCAGTCATGTTTTATGGTTAGGTCATAAAGGCCTGTAGGGCTGGGCACGAGTCAATCACTTGTCTGACGTAACCTCGATAGGAATGTATACTTTGGGCAGGCAGTCAACTATCTGTCTGAAAAAACAATAGGGCCTAGGACCCCCTACAAGGTGACATAAGTGTTTTGCCAAACATTACACAGTTATTTGTTGGGTTCAAGGCTGAGATTAGAACAGGGGTGTCGGGATGCAGAGGTTAGCCGTTCAGTATATTAATGATATATCCTTTCCTTGTTTGTGTTCAGCAGTTGTTAATGCTAACATTAACAGCTAGAGGTGGACTGGCTGGAGATGTTGTGAGGCACCTGGGGCAGAATCAGTGACATTTCAACATTTCCAGTGTCTGGCGTATAGGTTGTAACAGTGACAGGGACATAGGAGGTATCTTATGAAAGGCCTACGCGCAGGGGCAGAGTCAGTGGCATGCCAGGTGCGTGCCTGAAGGCCCAATGGATAGCAGTAAAGTAATTTTCAGTTTGTAAATTGTGTGGTAGTTGCAAGCACAGTTAAAGATTTGATAACTGTTTTTGGCAAAATATAAACAAAGTATAATAATGGATCAAATGCTTGCTGTTTTTCAGCTATGAGTAAGGATCTAATGTTAGCAAGCATATTTCAAAGTTCTACATAAGGCACTCAATCAATCAGAGGCCTGACTTTGTCCTTTTCTATCACTTCAAAATTCAACATGCTACCTTCTGACTGCAGCTAATAAGGGCTCTTTCACCTGCACAAAATTTTACCCTGCATTAAATCAACACCATTCAACCTATTTTATTATCTGCATGGCAACTTCCTCACATAATACAGCTCAATTCTGTCCCCCCTTAGGCCATATTTGTGCTCTCCAGAACACCAATTTGAAGAAAAAACGAATACATTCATAAATTGAGATAAGACCTTGCTCCTATTTAAACTACTTGAGCAAAAGGAGGGAGGTGGCAGGTGGTGGTGGGGGTGGCAAGATTTGTAAATGTGTCCAACTAATGCAATCAAAAATGACTTAAATTGTTCCTGTATTTTTTTTAAGTAAAAATAGTCTTTTTATGTGCAAAAAATCAAATACTGGATTTTTTACCATCTAAACATACTGTGATGGCAGTGGCTGGATTCAAACCCCTGTCCAGGAGTAGAAAGGGGCAGTCCTATGCAAATAATCTCCTCCCATGATTACTTCTCTGAGCTTCCGTAGTGGTACGATGATAGGACCTTCAACAAATGGTCTTCAGCAGATTTCTAAAGTTGCCAAATTGTCTTAGGCTAAGGATTGTTCCAGTCGAAGGCCTTCAGATAAGGACCCCACCCTCACTTAGCAGGGTCCAGAATTACCTGCAGTAATCCTCTATTTAGAACATGGGTGTTCGTGGGCCTACTGTAGAGGTTGCATGCTACAACTGTGATGTTTAAAGTCCCCGTCTTGGTCTCACTGTCAGAAGCACAGTGTCACATAGCATGCCAAACCACCTGCCCCTTCCCCACACTTGCTGCATCATGCATTTTCAAGGCATAGTCAATCAGAGGCCTGACTTTGTCCTTTTCTATCACTTCAAAATTCAACATGTTACCTTCTGACTGCAGCTAATAAGAGCTCTTTCACCTGGACAAAATTTTACCCTGCATTAAATCAACACCATTCAACCTATTTTATTATCTGCATGGCACCTTCCTCACATAATACAGCTCAATTCTGGCCCCCCTTAGGCCATATTTGTGCTCTCCAGAACACCAATTTGAAGAAAAAATGAATACATTCATAAATGAAGATAACACCTTGCTCCTATTTAAACTACTTGAGCAAAAGGAGGGAGGTGGCAGGTGGTTGTGGGGGTGGCAAAATTTGTAAATGTGCCCAACTAATGCAATCAAAAAATGACTTAAATTGTTCCTGTATTTTTTTTAAGTAAAAATAATCGTTTTACGTGCAAAAAATCAAATACTGGATTTTTTACCATCTAAACAAACCTTAATAACAGTGGCTGGATTCAAACCGCTGTCCAGGGGTAGCTTCCTGCAATAAAGGCTCTAGACTTTGCCATTGAGCTATAGGCTCCTTAGCGAACTCAGTTGTGCAAGAGACCCTATCAGCATCTGACAGGCCTTGGTGTCATTGCTAATGGCTGCCCCTGCACAGGACACATCATAGCCATGATATAGGGAAGATGTGACACACCAGAGAGAGGGAAGTCCGTCTGGTCCAGTGGGTAAGTTCCTGCCTTACACCCATACAAGCAGGGTTTGATTCCTGGGCCCAACAGATGACACATTCAATCTCTCAGCAAGCATCCATGCATTAGCCACTTTTTTCTTACAGTTTTCCTTCCAAATCCTGCAACCCCTTCACCACAAATACAGTCCAATCATTCCTCGATACTCATTCACTCAGTCATTCCACTCCTCCATTCTACAGGCTCAACAAAAACCAACAAGAACAAGAGCTAGTTCAGCAAGCAGATTTAAAGCCTCTCTTTGGATTTATGTTGATGCTGCTGCCCTCTAGTAATGTTATATGGCAACTGCAGCATAATCACAGGATTGAGAAAGGGGCAGTCCTATGCAAATAATCTCCTCCCATGATTACTTCTCTGAGCTTCCATAGTGATACGATGATAGGACCTTCAACAAATGGTCTTCAGCAGATTTCTAAAGTTGCCAAATTGTCTTAGGCTAAGGATTGTTCCAGTCGAAGGCCTTCAGATAAGGACCCCACCCTCACTTAGCAGGGTCCAGAATTACCTACAGTAATCCTCTATACAGGACATGGGCGTTTGTGGGCCTATGTCAGCCTTCTGTAAAGGTTGCATGCTAAAACTGCAATGTCTATAGTCCCAGGCTTGGTCTCACTGTCAGAAGCACAGTGTCACATAGCATGCCAAACCAACTGCTTTTTCCCCACACTTGCTGCATCATGCATTTTCAAGGCATAGTCAATCAGAGGCCTGACTTTGTCCGTTTCTATCACATCAAAATTCAACATGCTACCTTCTGACTGCAGCCAATAAGGGTTCCTTCACCTGCACAACATTTTACCCTGAATTAAATCAACACCATTCAACCTATTTTATTATCTGCATGGCACCTTCCTCATATAATACAGCTCAATTCTGGCCCCCCTTAGGCCATATTTGTGCTCTCCAGAACACCAATTTGAAGAAATAACGAATTATCTTCATAAATGAAGATAAGACCTTGCTCCTATTTAAACTACTTGAGCAAAAGGAGGGAGGTGGCAGGTGGTGGTGGGGGTGGCAAGATTTGTAAATGTGCCCAACTAATGCAATCAAAAAAATGACAAATTGTTCCTGTATTTTTTTGAAGTAAAAATAATCTTTTTACGTGCAAAAAATCAAACACTGGATTTTTTACCATCTAAACATACTTTAATGGCAGTGGCTGGATTCAAATCCCTGTCCAGGGAAAGCTTCCTGCACCAAAGGAACTAGACTTTGCAACTGAGCTATGGGCTCCTAAGGGAGCTCAGTTGTGCAAGAGACCCTATCAGCATCTGACAGGCCTTGGTGTCATTGCTAATGGCTGCCCCTGCACAGGACACATCATAGCCATGATATAGGGAAGATTTGACACACTAGCAAGAGGGAAGCCTGTCTGGTCCAGTGGGTAAGTTCCTGCCTTCCACCTAGACAAGCAGGGTTTGATTCCCAGGCCCATCAAATGACACATTCAATCTCTCAGCAAGCATCCATGCATTAACCACTTTTTTCTTGCAGTTTTCCTTCCAAATCCTGCAGCCCCTTCACCACAAATACAGTCCAATCATTCCTCGATACTCATTCACTCAGTCATTCCACTCCTCCATTCTACAGGCTCAACAAAAACAAACAAGAACAAGAGCTAGTTCAGCAAGCAGATTTAAAGCCTCTCTTTAATTTATGTTGATGCTGCTGCCCACTAGTAATGTTATATGACAACTGCAGCATAATCACAGGATTGACAAAGGGGCAGTCCTATGCAAATAATCTCCTCCCATGATTACTTCTCTGAGCTTCCGTAGTGGTACGATGATAGGACCTTCAACAAATGGTCTTCAGCAGATTTCTAAAGTTGCCAAATTGTCTTAGGCTAAGGATTGTTCCAGTCGAAGGCCTTCAGATAAGGACCCCACCCTCACTTAGCAGGGTCCAGAATTACCTGCAGTAATCCTCTATACATAACATGGGTGTTCGTGGGTCTACTGTAAAGGTTGCATGCTAAAACTGCAATGTCTGAAGTCCCAGTTTTGGTCTCACTGTCAGAAGCACAGTGTCACATAGCATGCCAAACCAACTTCCCCTTCTCTGCACTTGCTGCATCATGCATTTTCAAGACATAGTCAATCAGAGGCCTGACTTTGTCCTTTTTCTATCACTTCAAAATTCAACATGCTACTCTCTGACTGCAGCTAATAAGGGCTCTTTCACCTGCACAAAGTTTTACCCTGCATTAAATCAACACCATTCAACCTATTGTATTATCTGCATGGCACCTTCCTCACATAATACAGCTCAATTCTGGCCCGCCTTAGGCCATATTTGTGCTCTCCAGAACACGAATTTGAAGAAAAAACGAATACATTCATAAATGAAGATAAGACCTTGCTCTTATTTAAACTACTTGAGCAAAAGGAGGGAGGTGGCAGGTGGTGGTGGGGGTGGCAAGATTTGTAAATGTGCCCAACTAATGCAGTCAAAATATGACAAATTGTTCCTGTATTTTTTTTAAGTAAAAATAATCTTTATACGTGCAAATAATCAATACTGGATTTTTTCCATCTAAACATACTTTAATGGCAGTGGCTGGATTCAAACCACTGTCCAGAGGGAGCTTCCTGCACCACAGACACTAGACCTTGCTACTGAGCTATAGGCTCTTGGGGTATTTCAGTTGTGCAAGAGACCCTATCAGCATCTGACAGCCCTTGGTGTCATTGCTAATGGCTGCCACTGCACAGGACACATCATAGCCATGATATAGGGAAGATTTGACAAGCTAGAGCTAGGGAAGCCCATCTGGTCCAGTGGTTAAGTTCCTGTCTTCCACCCAGACAAGCAGGGCTCAATTCCTGGGCCCAACAGATGACACACTCAATCTCTCAGCAAGCATCCAAGCATTAACCACTTTTTTGTTACAGTTTTCCTTCCAAATCCTGCAACCCCTTCACCACAAATACAGTCCAATCATTCCTCGATACTCATTCACTCAGTCATTCCACTCCTCCATTCTACAGGATCTGTCCAAGATATCCAACCCCAAAACCCTTAAAAGTAGGAATAAAATGACCCTACTTCTCCAGAAACACACTAAAGTCGTGATAGGAGATGCTGCAAAGACCACAACAGACTGCAAAGCACTGAAGATGGATTCCTGGACCTGAAGACCAGTAAAGGAAGGGGATCAAGTCCAAGAGTCGTGAAAGTGTCCAGGGGGGGCAGGAGCCCACTGAACCCCGGATGAAGATGCAAAATGGCTGCCTCCAGGTGGAAGAAGTTGAAGATTCTGCAACAACGGAAGGTTCCAGGAACTTCTCCTTTGCACAGAAGATGTACCACGGAGTGTTGGAGGATGCAGAGTTGTTTCTTTGGAGAAAGACCACAAACAAGCCTTGCTAGCTACAAAGATCATGGTTAAACAAAAAGGGGGCTGTCCAGGCCCAGGGAGGACCAGGAGGTCACCACTTGGAAGAGGAGACAAAGGGTTCCCTCAGCAACACAGAGAGCCCATACACAAGAAGGCAGCACCCGCAGAAGTACTTGAACACGGGTTCAAACAAACTGAGCACGTCGGTCATCTCAACACTACAAAAGAGGGTCCCACGAAGTCAGTGGTCAACTCAGCGAGTTGAGCAATGCAGAACTGAGTGTTGGGGACCTGTGCTAAGCTGTGCATGAAGGATTCCTTGCAAAAGTGCACAGAAGACCTAGCATCTGCAGTTCACAAAGTAAACAGGATTACTGTCTGGAGAGGAGAGGCAAGGACTTACCTCCTCCAAATTTGGATAGTTGGACCACTGGACAGTCTGGGTCACTTGGGTCCTCCGCCTGTGTTCCAGGGGCCACGCTCGTCAGGATGAGAGGGGTCCCAGAGTACTGGTGTCGCTGAAATTTGGTGCCTGCTGGAGCAGGGGGAACGTTTTGCCAATCCACAGGAGATTTATTCTTGGCTTCCAGTGCAGGGTGAAGGCAGACAGCCCCCAGAGCATGCACCACCAGAAAACAGTTGAGAAAGCTGACAGGATGAGGCGCTACAATGTCGCTGGCAGTCTTCTTGCTACTTTGTTGCAGTTTTACAGGTGTCCTGGAGCAGTCAGCGGTCGATCCTTGGCAGAAGTTGAAGAAGGAGATGCAGAGGAACTCTGATGAATTCTTGCACGTCATTATCTGAGGAAAAGCCCACTGGAGAGACCCTAAATAGTCCTCAGAGGAGGGTTGGCCACCTATTCAGGTAAGCACCTATTAGGAGGGGTCTCTGACGTCACCTGCTGGCCCTGGCCACTCAGAGGCCTCCTCTGTGCCCTCACACCTCTGGATTCAACATGACAGAGGTCTGAGACACACTGGAGGAGCTCTGAGCACCACCCCTGGGGTAGTTATGGACAAGAGAGTGGTCACTCCCCTTTTCTTTGTCCAGTTTCGCACCAGAGCAGGGACTGGGGGTTCCCTGAACCGGTGTAGACTGGCTTATGCAAGGAGGGCACCATCTGTGCCCTTCAAAGCATTTCTAGAGACTGGGGGAGGCTACTCCTCCCTAGCTCTTAACACCTATTTCCAAAGGGAGAGGGTGTAACACCCTGCTCTAAGAGGAGATGCTTTGTTCTGCCTTCATGGGACTGGGCTACCCAGACCCCAGGAGGGCAGAACCACCCTGTCTGTGAGGTGTCAGCAGCTGTAGCTGCATTGCAAGCCTCAGAGAGCTGGTTTGGCAGTACTGGGGATCCATGGTGGAGCCCTCAGGATGCATGGAATTGGCTTCCCAATACCAGATTTGGAATGGGGGGACAATTCCATGGTCTTAGACATGTTCCATGGCCATATTCGGAGTTACCATTGTGAAGGTACATATAGGTATTGACCTATATGTAGTGCACGTGTGTAATGGCGTCCCCACACTCACAAAGTCTCTGGAATTGACCCCAGTGCTCATAATTTATGGCCTAATGTGTGTGTTGTCAGTAGTGCTTGACTGTGTCACTGGGGCTCTGCTAACCAGAACCTCAGTACTTATGCTCTCTCTGCTTTTAAATTTGTCACTATAGGTTAGTGACTTCATTTACCAATTCCAATTGGCACACTGGACCCCTCTTATGAGTCCCTACTATATTTTACCTAGGTTCCCAGGGCATTGGGGTTCCAGGAGATCCATATGGGCTGCAGCATTTCTTTTGCACCCATAAGGAGCTCAGAGAAACCCTTCCATAGGCATGTCATTGCAGCCTGCGTGGAATAGTGCACACACTATTTCACAGACATTTTCACTGCACTTAAGTAACTTACAAGTCACCTCTATGTCTAACCTTCACTTGCTGAAGGTTAGGTGCAAAGTTACTAAGTGTGAGGGCACCCTTGCATTAGCAAAGGTGCCCCCACATAGTCCAGGGCTGGTGCCCAGATCTCCTCCAGTGTGTCCCAGACTTCAGCCATCTTGCTTTCCAAGGTGTGGGGACACTCTGGAGGCCTCGGAGTGGCCAATGCCAGCAGGTGACGTCAGAGACCCCTCCTGATAGGTCCATATCTGATAAGGTAGCCAATCCCCCTCTCAGGGCTATTTAGGGTATCTCCTGTGGGTTTCTCTTCAGATTCTACTTGCACGTTTCCAGCAGGAATCCTCTGCAACAACGTCAGCATCCTCTAACCTCGGATCGACTGCAGACTGCTCCAGGAACTGCTGTAACAGCAACAAAGTATCCAGAAGGGCCAGAAGGGACCAACAACTGCAACAGTTTCCACTGTGTGCATGTTCTGGGAATTCCTTGTCTTCACCCTGCAACAGAAGGACCGAAGAAATCTCCCGTGGAGTGACGGAGTCACTTCCCTGCTCATGCAGGCACCTTCTAAGTCGATGACCGGTTCTCTTGGACTCCTCTCCTGGCGACGAGTGTGCTCCTTGGAACACAAGTGGTGGACCCCTTCGACACAGACTGTCCAGAGATCCTGCTGTCCCAATTTGGAGGAGCCTTCCCTGAGTACGACAGTACCCCTGTACACTCTGTCTGCTTCACCTCCTGAGGCCTCTGTGCACTATTTGCAAAATTCCTTTATGCACAGTCTGGTGAGGGTGAGGGGGCACCTCAGCCTGATGAACGCACAACGCCACTGCTGCACGAGGGTGCTCCATGCCCATTGATGTATCCTGGGGAGTGCAAAGCCACAGTCACTTAAGTCTCTCCAGTGGGTGGTTTGCCCACTGCTTTATCCTGGGGAGTGCAAAGCCACAGTGTCTCAAGTATCTCCAGTGGGTGGTTTGCCCGCTGCTTTATCCTGGGGAGTGCAAAGCCACAGTCTCTCAAGTGGATGTCATTCTTCACTGGTTCTGGAGGGGGCCTGGTGCCCAGAGTGCTTCATCCTGTCAAGAACAGAGGTAGTGGATGTCAATCTCCACTGGGTCTGGAGGGGGCATGGTGCCCAGAGTGCTTCATCCTGCCAAGGTTGAGGTAGTGGATGTCAATCTACATTGGTTCTGGGGGGGACCTGGTGCCCAGAGTCCTTCATCCTGCCAAGGACAGAGGTAGTGGATGTCAATCTCCACTGGTTCTGGAGGGGGCTCGGTGCCCATAGTGCTTCATCCTGCCAAGGACTGAGGTAGTGGATGTCAATCTCCACTGGTTCTGGAGCGGGCCCGGTGCCCAGAGTGCTTCATCCTGCCAAGGACTGAGGTAGTGGATGTCAATATCCACTGGTTCTGGACGGGGCCTGGTGCCCAGAGTGCTTCATCTTGCCAAGGACAAAGGTAGTGGATGTATCTCTCCACTGGTTCTGGGGGGGGCCTGGTGCCCAGAGTTCTTCATCCTGCCAAGGACTGAGGTAGTGGATGTCAATCTCCACTGGTTCTGGAGGGGGCCTGGTGCCCAGAACGCTTCATCCTGCCAAGGACTGAGGTAGTGGATGTCAATCTCCACTGCTTCTGGAGGGGGCCTGGTGCCCAGAATGTTTCATCCTGCAAGGACAGAGGTAGTGGATGTATCTCTCCACTGCTTCTGGAGGGGGCCTGGTGCCCAGAGTGCTCCACGTGCAGTGTGGCCGGTAAAATTCCCTCACCTGGGTGTGCGTGCCACGAGATTTGCGACGTTCAGGTAGCATGATACGCCATGGAGGCAGCGACATACCCCACACTGCTGCGGCTGCACCTTCCACCTGCTGGTGTAAACAGTGATGGAAAAAAGCCTCATGGAAGCTGCCCAGGGTCCAGGAACTCTCCTCCAGCCTCAGACGACTGACCGGTGGGGATGGTAGCCATGTCAGCGGTGGTGCCTGTGTCCGAGGATGCTGCGGGCCGGTGACGGTGCTTGCGGTGATGTCTGTCGCAGCGGTGTTGGCGGTGGTGGATGGGTCAGCACCGTAGAGGGACACAGCAGGACGTTTCCTGCAGCCTCGGATGGCTGCCCACTGGGGAAGATGCTGGGGGCTGTCGCTGAGGCTGTGGACATGCCGGGGGCGGTGCAGGTGGCGGTGCTTGCGTCGGTGTCTGTCGCGGTGGTGCTTCCGTTGGTGTCTGTTGTGACAGTGCTTGCTGCGGTGCTTGTGGCGGTGCTTGCAGCGGTGCATGGGTCAGCACCTGCAGAGGGACAAAGCAGGACGTTTCCTGCAGCCTCAGACGGCTGTCCACTGGGGAAGATGCTGGGGACTGTCGCTGAGGCTGCCGGGGGCGGTGCAGGTGATGGTGCAGGTTGCGGTTGTGGTGGCAGTTGTGGTGGCGGGGCAGCTAGTGGTGTTCGCCGCCGTACAGGTTGGCGTGGTCCTGGACAGAAACTGTGACACTGGTCCCTCAGTCGGTGCCACCATGCCCTCTCCTGACCTGCTCTTCAGCTTTTGACCCTTCCCCAACTTTGATGGTGCCGCAGTTGTCTTGCCACTATCCCCTTTGGTTTTTGCAGAGCCCATGGTGGCTGGTACTTTCGGCTTCTCCCTCTGGGATGTGGGCACCTTTTTCACCTTGGCAGGAGGCGGAATGTCCTTGCCCTTGCAATGTGGCACACTGGCAGCCCTGATGGGTGGCACATTCCATGACGCCGCAGTTGCTGGCACCACAGTGCCTGGGGATTTGGTGGCTGAGGTGCTGGGCTGGGACCTGGAAAGCCTGGCCCTAGGGGAAGGACGGGTTGGAGGTGTAGGGAAGAGATCAATGTTAGCCAGGAAGAGTTTCTTAGACACACTTGGATGGGAAGATGGAGGGGGTTTGGGAGTGGAGGTAGAGGTAGTGGTTGTAGGAGGTGTACGTCTACTGAATTTGGGTGAAGGTGCATGGGCCAGAGGCTGTTGTGAGGTGGATGGCTGTTGGGTGGGTGTGTGCCTGCGTTTGTGTACTTTGGGAGGAGGGCTCACAGATACACTGGGAGAGGACACTGGGGATGTGTGCACGGTAGTGGGGGTGGTGAGTGCACGTGAGCGGTTTGTGATGATGGGCGTGCTGGTGATGGAGGCAGTGGCTGAGGATGTAGTGCATGCAGGTGTGAGTGAGACGAGACTGGGAGGGAGGAGGAGGATGTGGAGCAGGGCGACACAGTGGAGGCTGTGGATGTTGCTGTGTCTGCATGGGGATGGTGCTTGTGTGAGTGCCTGTGGGATGTGTGGTGCTTATGTTTGCCTGAGCCAATCTTGTGTGTTGATAAGTGTGCATGCTGGTCCGATGGTGTGCTTGGGATAGGCTGAGGTACAGGGGATTGGGTCTGGGTGGAGGAAATTGGAGGGGGGAGGTTGCACACAGGGACAATGGCTGCCATCAGTGCTGAGGCTAGAGCCTGAAATGCTCTCTGTTGGGCTGCCTGGCCAGAATGAATGCCCTCCAGGTATGCATCTGTTTGTTGCAAATGCCTCTCAACACCCTGGATGGCATTCACGATGGTAGATTGCCGAACAGTGAGGGATCTCAGGAGGTCAATAGCCTCTTCACTGAGGGCAGCAGGGCTGAATGGGGCAGGGCCTGAGGTGCCTGGGGTGAAGGAGATGCCCACCCTCCTGGATGAACGGGCACGGGACACACGCTGAGGGGCTGCTGGGAGGGCGGTGCTGGTAGGGGGGGTTGGCGGCTGTACCTGTTGATGCGGTGAGCACAGAGGTGCCCGCCACCGCAAGAGAGCTCCCATCAGAGGAGGTATCACTGTCACTGCTGTCTGCTCCTGTCCCTGCCGTGGAGCTCCCCTCGCCCTCCGTCCCACTGGTGGCTTCAGACTCCGTTGTTTTGCCCTCCAGGGCCAAGTGGGTTGCAGCTCCCTCCTGCTCCGGTGCTAATGCTCCTCCGCCTGATGATATTATTGCACACAAGAACTGAGAGACCACAAAAAGGGGGGGAAAGACATGTTCAGTGCATGCAACACCACTACCGTTGGCGGACACAACACACATGGAGCAGCCCTCTGCACTACGCCATGTACTAACAGTTCCTAGAAATTTCACCTGACCATGGGGGACGAGGCCTAACACCAATTTCTGCACACCTGAAGTCACGGAGCCTGACTAGATGTAGATGGCTCTTACCACTGGTGGGGTTGGGGTGCCACATAGCCTGCTTCACAATGGACCTTGCCTACAAACTTTGCCCTGGCCTAGGGGAACCCACTGCCCACCTCCCCCACACAGACACCTTGTAATGCGTGCAGAGTCAGCTGAATGAGAGTGTACTCACCCCCTTGTGGCTGCTGTGATGCCCTCAAGCGCCCATCCACCACCAGGATCCGGAACATCAGGGGGGTCATGGTGAGATGGGCACCCCTCCCACGTTGGGAGGCCATCCCCAGCTGGGCCTCCGCCGTCTTCTTGCTCCAGCGGCGCAGGTCCTCCCATCTTTTACGGCAGTGGGTGCTCCATCTGTGGTAGACCCCCAGGGTCCGGACGTCCTTGGCGATGAAACGCCAAATACCCTTCCTCAGGTGGGCGCTGACCTAGAGGAATGGTACAGGGGGAAATGTAAATGACTTACCCATCCAGACCATTATACTCATTGCCCCCCAGTTCCCACCCTTGCCCTGATGCACATACACTCCCCATCCGCACATGCAAGCCTCAGCCTCCCCCCATGTATCTTCCATCCACACCACTCAAAACAGACATTGCCCATGCAGCATGCTCACAGTGTACTCACCTGTTTGTCTGGAGCACCGTACAGTTGCGTGTACTGGGGGAGTACCCCATCCACTAGTCTCTCCACCTCCTCCGAAGTGAAGGCAGGGGCCCTTTCCCCAGACACATGAGCCATCGTTGCTTCCAGACTGAGGTCAAAGCAGCACTTGCAGTGTAGGTTCTCTCCTGTTCAAGGTCAGGTATCAAATGAGTGAACAGACAGAAAATGGCGGTCACGTCTGTGGCGGGGCGTACCGTCACCGCCGGCGTACATTGTTATTGGCTCCTGGGACCCATAGGGCCCAAGGTTAACCAATGCTGAATTGTGCCGCGGTCTTTGACCACCCACCTCGACGGTGTAGAACGCCAGCGCAGTTACATCATATCCCCTTGTCCCACCTTAGAGGTCAGGCAGCCGCCATTTCAGGAGGCCACATGGGATGGATTTTAACTGCGTCACACCTATCTAGGCTGGGAATATAGACAGATACCGGCACATTGCGGATTAATTATGTTTCTGCAAATAACACATTGTGATACCTCAGTGTTGGATGACTCTCTGCTCGCTATTCTCCTCCATAGGGCACGTCCGCTGGGACGGGTGATGAGATGGCGCCATCCTCGGGTGTACAGACCCCTGGTGGACCTGTCGACAATGGAAGAGAGACACATCCTGGTCACAAAGAGACTTGATTGTGCAGCAATCCAGGAACTGTGTGCCCAGTTGGAGCCGGACCTGGTGTCAGCTATCCGCCATCCCACAGGAATCCCCCCTCTGGTGCAGGTCCTGTCTGTACTCCATTTCCTGGCCCGTGGGTCTTTTCAAACAACAGTGGCCATGGCATCAGGGATGTCCCTGCCAATGTTCTCAAACGTGTTGTCCAGAGTGTTATCTGCCCTGCTGCAACACGTTTTCCCTCAGGTGGAGGATTTGCCCATAGTGAAAGGTGACTTCTATGCCCTGGGACATATGCCCAAAATCATTGGTGCCATTGATGGGACACATGTGGCGTTTGTCCCCCCCCCGCAGAAATGAAAAGGTGTACAGAAACCAGAAGAGCTACCATTCGATGAATGTGCAGATTGTGTGTTTGGCAGATCAGTACATCTCCCATGTCAATGCCAAGTATCCTGGCTCTGTGCATGACGCTTACATTTTGAGGAAGAGCAGCATCCCTTATGTGATGGGCCAACTCCAGAGGCACCGTGTGTGACTAATAGGTGAGGTCAAGGTCCCAATACAGCTTACATAGGTGTCTGGGTATGGGGTTGTCCCTAAGGGTTAGGGTGTCTCACAGTTGTTCCTCGACATTTGCAGGTGACTCTTGTTACCCCAACCTGGCTACTGACCCCAGTGAGGAATCCCAGGACAAGGGTAGAGGAATGCTACAATGAGGCACATGGGCGAACAAGGAGGGTGATCGCGCGCACCCTCGGCCTCCTGAAGGCCAGATTCCAGTGCCTCCATCTGACAGGTGGATCCCTCTACTACTCACCGAAGATGGTGTGCCAGATAATTGTGGCCTGCTGAATGCTGCACAACCTAGCTTTGCGACGCCAGGTGCCTTTATTGCAGGAGGATGGGCCAGATGGTGGTCTTGTGGCAGATGTGGAGCCTGTGGACAGTGAAGAAGAGGAGGGAGAAGAAGAGGATATCGACAACCAAAACAACATCATCAGGCAATACTTCCAATGAGACACAGGTAAGAAGATGCCACTGCTTCCCACATCTCATTCTATTGTTGGAACTAGCATAAATGTGTCATTTTCATTTAGTGTATGGACCTTGACTTGTCACTTTGACTTTCCATTTCACAGATTTGGGTCCCACTTTGTGCCCTCTGCTATGTTTACTGCTGGCCAACAGCTGTGTTACATTGGTATGTGAACAAGTAAATTGACATTTCTATATTCCACAGTTGTTGCAATTACACATTTGTGAAAGCACAGACTGACTCCAGATTGTTTTGTGATTGAAGTGTGTTTATTCCTGTACAAATAAGTGGAGGGGTTGTAAAATGGGCTGGGGGGATGGTGGAGGAATGTCCATGGCAGAGTCCAGTCTATTTGTTTCACAGGTGCATTGTTCAAAGGGGCATAGGAAGTGGAGCAATGGCAGTTTAAGGATGGACAGGGTGACATAGTTTGACAAAAGGGTGACATTCGGGGGGTCTCATTTTCTGGTGGGGGTCTTGGCATTGTTCTCTGTCTTGTTCCTGGATCTCAGGGACCGTTAACCGGGTGGTTCTACATCTGCAGGGTGTGGGGTGCTGGTGTCCTGTTGTTCCTGTGGCGGTGCCTTCGGTCCACTAGCGCCGGCAGAGGTGGAGGGCTGTTCATCGTCCAGGCTAGTGTCAGGGACCCCTTGTTGTGCTACTGTGTCCCTCCTGGTGTTGGTGAGGTCTGCCAGCACTCCTGCAATGGTGACCAGGGTGCTGTTAATGGACTTCAAGTCCTCCCTGATCCCAAGGTAGTGTTCCTCCTGCAGCTGCTGGGTCTCCTGAAACTTGGCTAGTACCGTTGCCATCGTCTCCTGGGAATGATGGTAAGCTCTCATGATGTTGGAGAGTGCCTCGTGGAGAGTGGGTTCCCGGGGCCTGTCCTCCCATGTCGCACAGCAGTCCTCCCAGTTTCCCTGTTATCCTGTGCCTCTGTCCCCTGAAGCGTGTGCCCACTGCCACTGCCCCCAGGTCCCTGATTTTCTTGGGTTGGTGGGTTTGCCTGGGTTCCCTGTAGTGGTGGACACACTGCTGATTGACGTGTCCTGGGGACAGAGGGATGGGCCCGCTGGGTGGGTGCTGTGGCGGTGTTTCCTGAGGGGGGAGGCTCTGTGGTGGCTTGTGCCAGTGTCAGGGGAACCGACTGTCCTGAGGTCCCTGATGGGCGGGCTGGTCATCTTGATCCAGTTGTGCAGAGCTGCTGTCATCACTGTGGGCCTCTTCTGTGGGGGGACTGGATATGTGTGGCACCTCCTGTCCAGTGACGTTGGGTAGGGGTCCTGTTGGGGTGTAAATGAATAATTATTGTATGTGTGTCATTGTGTGTAATGGGTGGTTGACCCTGTACTCCACTGCTTGTATTATTGGCTTGGTCCTTGTGTGATTGGTGATTTTGGGGCATGAGTGATTCTCTGTAGTGGACATGCTTGGGTGATGTGTGTCCATTCATTGGTATTACAAGCAGAGCTTGGTTTTGGGATGTGTGGGTTGTGTTGGTGGGGTATCTGTGAGTTGCTGTGGTGATGGGTGTGAGGGTAAGTGTGGGACTATGTGATGGCATGCAGGTAGGGTGGGGGGATATTGTAGTAAAGATTTGCCTTACCAGAGTCCAGTCCTCTTGCTACTCCCGTGAGGCCCTCAGGATGCAGTATAGCCAAGACTTGGTCCTCCCATGTTGTTAGTTGTGGGGGAGGAGGTGGAGGTCCACCCCCAGTCCTCTGTACAGCAATCTGGTGTCTGGAGACCACGGAACGCACCTTCCCCCATAGGTCGTTCCACCTCTTTCTAATGTCATCCCTAGTTCTTGGATGCTGTCCCACTGCGTTGACCCTGTCGACGATTCTGCGCCATAGCTCCATCTTCCTTGCAATGGATGTCTGCTGCACCTGTGATCCGAATAGCTGTGGCTCTACCCAGACGATTTCCTCCACCATAAACCTGAGCTCCTCCTGAGAGAACCTGGGGTGTCGTTGAGGTGCCATGATGTTGTGTGGGTGATGTGTGAGGTGGTGTGTGTTGTGATGTGTGAGTGGGGGTGTTGGTGTGTGTTGTTTGAGGTGCGTGGATGTTGTGTAAGTGATGGTGTTGTGTGTCTGTGGATGCTGGTGTTGTTTTTGTAGTGTATCTCTCTGGCGTGGTTTCAAAATTCTGTGAGTAAGGGTTTGTGGGTGATGTGGGTGGGTGCTTTACATTGGATTGGGTGTGTGGGTGTGGTGTGTGTATGTGTATCAGGTTTGTGTATTTCGAATTGTCCAATGTGGTTGTGTTTTGTAGATGTGGGTGTATTTTGAGCGCAGTGGTGTGTACCGCCAATGGTTTACCGCAGTTGAAAGACCGCCGCGTTGATTCGTGGGTCGTGATTGTGTGGGTGTATTCCTGTTGGTGTGACGGTGTTGGTTTTGTTATCACCAGTTTATCACTGACCTTTAGTGTGGCGGACTTGTGTGGGTGTCTATATTGTGGCGGATTCCGGGCTGTGGGTCGTAATACCTGTAGCGGAATTTCACGGTCGCAGTGGTATGTTGGCGGTTTTCTGCACGGCGGTAAGTGGGATTTACCGCCAGGGTTGTAATGAGGGCCATAGTGCATTCACTTACATCATAATGAGTTATAAAAGCTAACAATTCATTTTTGTGCTGTGTTTTTGGAGTCCTCTTATATTCCTTAAAAGCCAGTCTCGACACTTCCTTTTCGTATCTGTTAGCGCGTTAGAGCCTTAATAAGTAAACTTACAAGGAGACGCGTTTAAATCGACAAACCTTTGGACCACGTTTGGGGACTTCCCAGCACAAAATATCTTCTTGACATCACCAATCAATAAATCAATAAACAATCAGTAATAACAATTGCTAATCAATAAACATTTAATAAGAATTAATCATCAAACTCACCATAACTTCTCAGTCACGAATAACCACACCAGTTTAGTCAAAAGTTAAGATATTTATTTCCCTATTGGATACAATCTAACATCATGTCTGTTAATCTTAACAATAAACCACTCCAAACAATCCTAATTAGTACTCAAACACGACTTTGATCAATGCGTCAGTTATATTCATTCAGTATTTAGGCACATCATTTATATGAAGCAACTTAGCAGAGTTTCATTAGTACATGATTCAACAAAGCAAGAACTCAGTCATTTGTCTATTTGTATAAGATATTTTTGAACGCCTTAACTAACCACAAATCAGCATTAGCATGTTGGGCTTCATGCAAAACATTTTAGTGAACACGAATTTAGAAAATATCTAAACTAAGGCCTCTTTCAAAATTAGCAGTTGGTACCTAGAAAGAAAAGGCAAACAGACAATCACAATTTTGCATCGGATAGTTACAAATCCAACAGATCATCAAACAGCGTCAATCTTTGTCCTCAGGACATCAGTCGACTCACCATCAGTAGAAATAGGACGGGGTAAAGTCTCAAGATAGCATAGCTAAGAAACAAATTACTTCCCTTGAATGGAGGCGAAGTAAGTAGCAGGCAAGAATGGGGTAGAGGATGGTTTAAAGTGTCAGGACAATTAAACTCTAAAGTATGGGTTTGAAGTGTCCGGAAGAATGGCAAATGACAAAAGTCTTATGGCAAAAGAAAATGGCAAGTGTCCTGATTTCTTCTTGAGTCACGCAATTAAATCAAAACTGTCTAACTATTCCCTAATTCTTCATTGGATAACGTTTGGTGCATCGTTATCTCTGTCCAGTAATTCAGTAAGCACCTTACTAGAATTTTCCACCATTTACAGTTCCCATGTTGCGGATTGGTCCATGTTATTGACGTCTTCAACGGTTGGAATGTCAGGTAGAAAATGTTACACTTTATGCTCCAGTCAGTGTCTTCATTGTCTTCTCCAGGTACGGTTAACCTTGCACCTGTTGCGAATTACACTGTTGCATTCAGCAAGAATGTTGCCTTGAGCAAGCCGGTTCTCATGAGAAAGAATTCATGACGGCTACACACATATAGCTCCTGGAAAAGTAAAGCTTCGTGTCCTTCAGGAAAACAGCGCATTAGACGTTAGAAAATACAATACAATATGAGGCAGGCAGCTAGGCCCAAACCCTCGCTAAGCTAAGGCCCTCTGATTTAATAAAGCAAACTCTTAACACATAACTCTAATTATGATATATTAATACAAATTCAAAACATTATTGCATAATAATTCAGAATTAATAAGCCTTTCATTAGTCTTCGTATACATTGATAGCCACTCCCCGTGGGCACATTTCAAACGTGTGCATTATTTTCTATATTAACACATTTTCTATGCAGCTTCATCACACAATATTTTGCGAGATTACATAATTAATATTGATTTTAAAAGACACACTCCAACAATCCCTCCTCTGATGACATTTGTCATCACACAAAACCTTCCCCACAAATTTTACATCAGTCAGAATTTAGTAATTTCAATCTCTTCACTTATTGGCTTTTCCCTTGATTTTTCCCTAAACAATTTTTCCCTTTCTTTTTTTTCCCTCCTCTTATTATTTTTTGCCTTAGTCAATTTTATCCTTTTGCTAATTTTACGTGCCACCCATAATCCAAATAGGCAAGCTATAACAATCAATATCCCCTGTATTATTTTAGACAATATCCCATGCCAAATGTTGCTAAGCCAATTCCCCACTGAAGCAACACCCCTTCCAACTTTTTCCCAAACACCAGGTTCTTTCAATTCCTTCAAGTCTGTACTATCCATAGTCAAGTTAATAAGCATATTTCTAATCTCATTACTATTATCTGGTATATATGCGCAACAATGACGCTCATTAAGCATCCTACAAACTCCACCATGTTTCGCTAGAAGGATGTCTAATAAGGCAAGCCTGTTTTGGAAAGTCATCGCCCTCTCCGCAGCAAGTTCAGTATCCATTAGGAGTATAGCTCCCGAAAAATTTGTCAGCATGTTATCCACAATAGTAGACAACTTTCGAATCTTTATTGAATTCAAGATAACTCCCACCGAAGGAATTATCGCCCCAAATATGTCTCCCACTACAGTAGCAACGATCTCTCTCTTCTGTCTAGTATGATGTAATTCAGACAATTTTGGAAACCCTTTCAAATCGTCAAGTTGGTATATCTTTGGGAAAACAATCCCTAAGTAACATGTCCGATACCATTCCTTTGGAAGACGGTAATACGCATTAAGCCCACATATGTAATAGACCCCTGGGATCGCTGGATCCTTCCCATTTAACATGAACGTCCATTTACTCTGAAACAAAAACACATGCTTACATTCACTCATTCCCACAAACACATAGTCATAATATGATTTCGGCCTAGATATACAAAGCTTCCGTATGTGTAATGCATCTAAAGCTAGCTTCCCTTGCTCTCTAATTGCACCATAACTTTCACTAATAGCAAAAGCTTGCTGCTGCAATCCCTTTTTCAATTTACCCTTTAATGCCCTCCTTCTATCCTCCGTGTGATCTAAAAAGCTTTTCTCTACAGGTGTAAGCAAGCATGTCAAATTATTGTGATGTGCATAAGATGTACTAATTGTCAATGTCAGCTCAAAGAATCCTTTGACTAACTTTACACTGTATTATCTAGCTACACCACTCAAATCCTCTATTATAGGTACATAAGAAAACACTAAGGCCCTCATTACAACCCTGGTGGTCGGTGTTAAAGTGGCGCTAATACCGCAAACAGGCCGTTGAAAAAACAAAATGGGATTACGACCATGGCAGAAACCGCCAACATAGACAGCCACTTTAACACTCCAACCGCCACGGCGGTAGAAACAAGCACCGCAGCGGTAACCGCCAACAGACAGACAGAAGACAAAGTACCACCCACCGTATTTCAAGACGCCTATCCGCCACCTTTTCCGGGGCAGAAAGCACGGCGGAAACAGTACACAGAAGAGAAAACACTCACCTCTCCACACCCAATGAGGAACCAGGATGGCATGGAGCCCGAACTACATGTCCTGTCCATGCTGGTGTATCTTCTCATCTACCAGGAGTACGAATGGCGGCGGCGATGACCACAGTGAGTACTGCACCTACAACACAGGGGAGGGGGGAGGAAAGAGAGTGACACCCACACGCAACACGCCCACCCTCCCCCTCACACCCAACAACATACACACAAATACATGCAGCAACATTACATATACACCCCTCCACCACCTGGAAGAACGCAGGGACAAAAGGAAATTATTGTAATGATTGTCATCATTAAAAATCCATTAGTCAAAAGTCAGAATTCAGTATTTACAAATACGTACACCAACTACACAAATCCGGATAGTGTACCAACCATTGTCCGTGGCCCACTGGGCCCAAAATGCATGGGCGAAGCCCACATATGATACATAACTCAAAACGTAGAGAACACTGCTGGGGCATCAGATCAAAAATACACAGGCACCTCAGGGGGAGGGGGACACCTCAGCCTAATGAACGCACGACACCACTGCTGTACGAGGGGGCTCCATGCCCATTGCTGTATCCTGGGGAGTGCAAAGCCACAGTCTCACAAGTCTCTCCAGTGGGTGGTTTGCCCACTGCTTTATCCTGGCGAGTGCAAAGCCACAGTCTCACAAGTCTCTCCAGTGGGTGGTTTGCCCACTGCTTTATCCTGGGGAGTGCAAAGCCACAGTCTCACAAGTCTCTCTGGTGGGTGGTTTGCCCACTGCTTCATCCTGGGGAGTGCAAAGCCACAGTCTCTCAAGTGGATAACAGTCTCCACTGGTTCTGGAGGGGGCATGATGCCCAGAGTGCTTCATCCTGCCAAGGACTGAGGTAGTGGATGTATCTCTCCACTGGTTCTGGAGGGGGCATGGTGCCCAGAGTGCTTCATCCTGCCAAGGACTGAGGTAGTGGATGTATCTCTCCACTGGTTCTGGCCCAGAGTGCTCCACGTGCAGTGTGGCCGGTAAAATTCCCTCACTTGAGTGTGCGTGCCATGAGATTGGCGAGGTTCAGGTAGCATGATACGCCATGGAGGCAGCGACATACCCCACACTGCTGCGGCTTTGCATTCCACCTGCAGGTGCAAACAGTGATAGAAGTCATGCCTCATGGAAGCTGCCCAGGGTCCAGGAAGTCACCTCCAGCCTCAGACGACTGACCACTGGGGATGGTAGCCATGTCAGCAGTGGTGCCAGTGTACGAGGACGCCGCAGGGCAGGTGGAGGTGCTTGCGGCGGTGTCTGTGGCGGCGGTGCTTGTGGCGGTGTCTGTGGCAGCGGTGCTTGTGGCGGTGTCTGTGGCGGCGGTGCTGGCGGCGGTGCATGGGTCAGCACCTGCTGAGGGACAAAGCAGGATGTCTCCTGCAGCCTCGGACGGCTGCCCACTGGGGAAGAGGCTGGGGACTGTCACTGAAGTTGTAGACGTGCCGGGGGCAGTGCAGGTGGCGGTGCAGGTGGCGCTTGTGGGGGTGGTTATGGTGGCGGGGCAGCTAGCGGTGTTCTCCACTGTCAAAATGGGGAGCACCCTGTCTTCCATTCCAGCATTTGTGACCCCAAGGCATCATGGTAAATGCAGTCATTAGCACAAATTTGAACAGAGTTTTAAAAGTTTTTCACCATAAGTTGGTGCGGCGAGTGCCGTATCTTCGGACACGTGTTTCTGGCTATTTGGCCGTCGTCAGCGAAGAGCAACGTGTAGCTGGCGGGGTTGCTTGAAATGCCGCCTTGAAAGTATTCACAGGTTTATGTACCACTCAAGAAGGCGCACAGGTGCTTCACCCGAGCTCGTCAGCTCAGAGGCTCACGGGAGCCTTAATTACAACAGTCAAAATGGGGAGCACCCTGTCTTCCATTCCAGCATTTGTGACCCCAAGGCATCATGGTAAATGCAGTCATTAGCACAAATTTGAACAGAGTTTTAAAAGTTTTTCACCATAAGTTGGTGCGGCGAGTGCCGTATCTTCGGACACGTGTTTCTGGCTATTTGGCCGTCGTCAGCGAAGAGCAACGTGTAGCTGGCGGGGTTGCTTGAAATGCCGCCTTGAAAGTATTCACAGGTTTATGTACCACTCAAGAAGGCGCACAGGTGCTTCACCCGAGCTCGTCAGCTCAGAGGCTCACGGGAGCCTTAATTACAACAGTCAAAATGGGGAGCACCCTGTCTTCCATTCCAGCATTTGTGACCCCAAGGCATCATGGTAAATGCAGTCATTAGCACAAATTTGAACAGAGTTTTCAAAGTTTTTCACCATAAGTTGGTGCGGCGAGTGCCGTATCTTCGGACACGTGTTTCTGGCTATTTGGCCGTCGTCAGCGAAGAGCAACGTGTAGCTGGCGGGGTTGCTTGAAATGCCGCCTTGAAAGTATTCACAGGTTTATGTACCACTCAAGAAGGCGCACAGGTGCTTCACCCGAGCTCGTCAGCTCAGAGGCTCACGGGAGCCTTAATTACAACAGTCAAAATGGGGAGCACCCTGTCTTCCATTCCAGCATTTGTGACCCCAAGGCATCATGGTAAATGCAGTCATTAGCACAAATTTGAACAGAGTTTTAAAAGTTTTTCACCATAAGTTGGTGCGGCGAGTGCCGTATCTTCGGACACGTGTTTCTGGCTATTTGGCCGTCGTCAGCGAAGAGCAACGTGTAGCTGGCGGGGTTGCTTGAAATGCCGCCTTGAAAGTATTCACAGGTTTATGTACCACTCAAGAAGGCGCACAGGTGCTTCACCCGAGCTCGTCAGCTCAGAGGCTCACGGGAGCCTTAATTACAACAGTCAAAATGGGGAGCACCCTGTCTTCCATTCCAGCATTTGTGACCCCAAGGCATCATGGTAAATGCAGTCATTAGCACAAATTTGAACAGAGTTTTCAAAGTTTTTCACCATAAGTTGGTGCGGCGAGTGCCGTATCTTCGGACACGTGTTTCTGGCTATTTGGCCGTCGTCAGCGAAGAGCAACGTGTAGCTGGCGGGGTTGCTTGAAATGCCGCCTTGAAAGTATTCACAGGTTTATGTACCACTCAAGAAGGCGCACAGGTGCTTCACCCGAGCTCGTCACCTCAGAGGCTCACGGGAGCCTTAATTACAACAGTCAAAATGGGGAGCACCCTGTCTTCCATTCCAGCATTTGTGACCCCAAGGCATCATGGTAAATGCAGTCATTAGCACAAATTTGAACAGAGTTTTAAAAGTTTTTCACCATAAGTTGGTGTGGCGAGTGCCGTATCTTCGGACACGTGTTTCTGGCTATTTGGCCGTCGTCAGCGAAGAGCAACGTGTAGCTGGCGGGGTTGCTTGAAATGCCGCCTTGAAAGTATTCACAGGTTTATGTACCACTCAAGAAGGCGCACAGGTGCTTCACCCGAGCTCGTCAGCTCAGAGGCTCACGGGAGCCTTAATTACAACAGTCAAAATGGGGAGCACCCTGTCTTCCATTCCAGCATTTGTGACCCCAAGGCATCATGGTAAATGCAGTCATTAGCACAAATTTGAACAGAGTTTTAAAAGTTTTTCACCATAAGTTGGTGCGGCGAGTGCCGTATCTTCGGACACGTGTTTCTGGCTATTTGGCCGTCGTCAGCGAAGAGCAACGTGTAGCTGGCGGGGTTGCTTGAAATGCCGCCTTGAAAGTATTCACAGGTTTATGTACCACTCAAGAAGGCGCACAGGTGCTTCACCCGAGCTCGTCAGCTCAGAGGCTCACGGGAGCCTTAATTACAACAGTCAAAATGGGGAGCACCCTGTCTTCCATTCCAGCATTTGTGACCCCAAGGCATCATGGTAAATGCAGTCATTAGCACAAATTTTAACAGAGTTTAAAAAGTTTTTCACCATAAGTTGGTGCGGCGAGTGCCGTATCTTCGGACACGTGTTTCTGGCTATTTGGCCGTCGTCAGCGAAGAGCAACGTGTAGCTGGCGGGGTTGCTTGAAATGCCGCCTTGAAAGTATTCACAGGTTTATGTACCACTCAAGAAGGCGCACAGGTGCTTCACCCGAGCTCGTCAGCTCAGAGGCTCACGGGAGCCTTAATTACAACAGTCAAAATGGGGAGCACCCTGTCTTCCATTCCAGCATTTGTGACCCCAAGGCATCATGGTAAATGCAGTCATTAGCACAAATTTGAACAGAGTTTTAAAAGTTTTTCACCATAAGTTGGTGCGGCGAGTGCCGTATCTTCGGACACGTGTTTCTGGCTATTTGGCCGTCGTCAGCGAAGAGCAACGTGTAGCTGGCGGGGTTGCTTGAAATGCCGCCTTGAAAGTATTCACAGGTTTATGTACCACTCAAGAAGGCGCACAGGTGCTTCACCCGAGCTCGTCAGCTCAGAGGCTCACGGGAGCCTTAATTACAACAGTCAAAATGGGGAGCACCCTGTCTTCCAATCCAGCATTTGTGACGCCAAGGCATCATGGTAAATGCAGTCATTAGCACAAATTTGAACAGAGTTTTAAAAGTTTTTCACCATAAGTTGGTGCGGCGAGTGCCGTATCTTCGGACACGTGTTTCTGGCTATTTGGCCGTCGTCAGCGAAGAGCAACGTGTAGCTGGCGGGGTTGCTTGAAATGCCGCCTTGAAAGTATTCACAGGTTTATGTACCACTCAAGAAGGCGCACAGGTGCTTCACCCGAGCTCGTCAGCTCAGAGGCTCACGGGAGCCTTAATTACAACAGTCAAAATGGGGAGCACCCTGTCTTCCATTCCAGCATTTGTGACCCCAAGGCATCATGGTAAATGCAGTCATTAGCACAAATTTGAACAGAGTTTTAAAAGTTTTTCACCATAAGTTGGTGCGGCGAGTGCCGTATCTTCGGACACGTGTTTCTGGCTATTTGGCCGTCGTCAGCGAAGAGCAACGTGTAGCTGGCGGGGTTGCTTGAAATGCCGCCTTGAAAGTATTCACAGGTTTATGTACCACTCAAGAAGGCGCACAGGTGCTTCACCCGAGCTCGTCAGCTCAGAGGCTCACGGGAGCCTTAATTACAACAGTCAAAATGGGGAGCACCCTGTCTTCCATTCCAGCATTTGTGACCCCAAGGCATCATGGTAAATGCAGTCATTAGCACAAATTTGAACAGAGTTTTAAAAGTTTTTCACCATAAGTTGGTGCGGCGAGTGCCGTATCTTCGGACACGTGTTTCTGGCTATTTGGCCGTCGTCAGCGAAGAGCAACGTGTAGCTGGCGGGGTTGCTTGAAATGCCGCCTTGAAAGTATTCACAGGTTTATGTACCACTCAAGAAGGCGCACAGGTGCTTCACCCGAGCTCGTCAGCTCAGAGGCTCACGGGAGCCTTAATTACAACAGTCAAAATGGGGAGCACCCTGTCTTCCATTCCAGCATTTGTGACCCCAAGGCATCATGGTAAATGCAGTCATTAGCACAAATTTGAACAGAGTTTTAAAAGTTTTTCACCATAAGTTGGTGCGGCGAGTGCCGTATCTTCGGACACGTGTTTCTGGCTATTTGGCCGTCGTCAGCGAAGAGCAACGTGTAGCTGCGGGGTTGCTTGAAATGCCGCCTTGAAAGTATTCACAGGTTTATGTACCACTCAAGAAGGCGCACAGGTGCTTCACCCGAGCTCGTCAGCTCAGAGGCTCACGGGAGCCTTAATTACAACAGTCAAAATGGGGAGCACCCTGTCTTCCATTCCAGCATTTGTGACCCCAAGGCATCATGGTAAATGCAGTCATTAGCACAAATTTGAACAGAGTTTTAAAAGTTTTTCACCATAAGTTGGTGCGGCGAGTGCCGTATCTTCGGACACGTGTTTCTGGCTATTTGGCCGTCGTCAGCGAAGAGCAACGTGTAGCTGGCGGGGTTGCTTGAAATGCCGCCTTGAAAGTATTCACAGGTTTATGTACCACTCAAGAAGGCGCACAGGTGCTTCACCCGAGCTCGTCAGCTCAGAGGCTCACGGGAGCCTTAATTACAACAGTCAAAATGGGGAGCACCCTGTCTTCCATTCCAGCATTTGTGACCCCAAGGCATCATGGTAAATGCAGTCATTAGCACAAATTTGAACAGAGTTTTAAAAGTTTTTCACCATAAGTTGGTGCGGCGAGTGCCGTATCTTCGGACACGTGTTTCTGGCTATTTGGCCGTCGTCAGCGAAGAGCAACGTGTAGCTGGCGGGGTTGCTTGAAATGCCGCCTTGAAAGTATTCACAGGTTTATGTACCACTCAAGAAGGCGCACAGGTGCTTCACCCGAGCTCGTCAGCTCAGAGGCTCACGGGAGCCTTAATTACAACAGTCAAAATGGGGAGCACCCTGTCTTCCATTCCAGCATTTGTGACCCCAAGGCATCATGGTAAATGCAGTCATTAGCACAAATTTGAACAGAGTTTTAAAAGTTTTTCACCATAAGTTGGTGCGGCGAGTGCCGTATCTTCGGACACGTGTTTCTGGCTATTTGGCCGTCGTCAGCGAAGAGCAACGTGTAGCTGGCGGGGTTGCTTGAAATGCCGCCTTGAAAGTATTCACAGGTTTATGTACCACTCAAGAAGGCGCACAGGTGCTTCACCCGAGCTCGTCAGCTCAGAGGCTCACGGGAGCCTTAATTACAACAGTCAAAATGGGGAGCACCCTGTCTTCCATTCCAGCATTTGTGACCCCAAGGCATCATGGTAAATGCAGTCATTAGCACAAATTTGAACAGAGTTTTAAAAGTTTTTCACCATAAGTTGGTGCGGCGAGTGCCGTATCTTCGGACACGTGTTTCTGGCTATTTGGCCGTCGTCAGCGAAGAGCAACGTGTAGCTGGCGGGGTTGCTTGAAATGCCGCCTTGAAAGTATTCACAGGTTTATGTACCACTCAAGAAGGCGCACAGGTGTTCTCCACTGTACAGGTTGGCGTGGTCGTGGACAGAAGGGGTGACACTGGTCTCTCAGTCGGTGCCACCATGCCCTCTCCTGACCTGCTCTTCTGCTTTTGGCCCTTCCCCACCTTTGATGGTGCCGCAGTTGTCTTGCCACTATCCCATTTGGTTTTTGCTGAGCCCTTGGTGGCTGGTAGTTTCGGCTTCTCCCTCCAGGATGTGGGCACCTTTTTCACCTTGGCCGGTGGCGGAATGTCCTTGCCCTCGCTACGTGGCACACTGGCAGCCCTGATGGGTGGCGCACTCGATGACCCCACAGTAGCTGGCACCACTGTGCCTGGGGATATGGTGGCTGAGGTGCTTGGCTGGGACCTGGAAAGCCTGGCCCTAGGTGCAGGACGGGGTGGTGAGGTCTAGGGAAGAGGTCAATGTTAGCCAGGAAGAGTTTTTTAGACACACTGGGATGGGAAGATGGAGGGGGTTTGGGAGTGGAGGTAGAGGTAGTGGTTGTAGGAGGTGGATGTCTGCTGAATTTGGGTGAAGGTGCATGTGCTGGAGGCTGTTGTGAGGTGGATGGCTGTTGGGTGGGTGGGTGCCTGCGTTTGTGTACTTTGGGAGGAGGGCTCACTGACACACTGGAGGAGGACACTGGGGATGCGTGAATGGTAGTGGGTTGGTGAGTGCACATGAGCGGGCGTGCGAGTGATGGAGGTAGTGGCTGAGGATGTAGTGGATGCAGGTGTGAGTGGAGATGAGACAGGGAGGGAGGAGGAGGATGTGGAGGAGGGAGACACAGTGGAGGCAGTGGATGTTGCTGTGTCTGCACGGGGATGGTGCTTGTGTGAGTGCCTGTGAGATGTGTGGTGCTTATGTTTGCCATGTCCACTCTTGTGTGTTGATGTGTGTGCATGCTGGTCTGATGGTGTGCTTGGGATAGGCTGAGGTACAGGGGATTGGGTCTGGGTGGAGGAAGTTGGAGGGGGGAGGCTGGACATAGGGACAATGGCTGCCATCAGTGCTGAGGCCAGAGCCTGAAATGCTCTCTGTTGGGCTGCCTGCCCAGAATGAATGCCCTCCAGGTATGCATTTGTTTGTTGCAAATGCCTCTCTACACTCTGGATGGCATTCACAATGGTAGATTGCCCAACAGTGAGGGATCTCAGGAGGTCAATAGCCTCCTCACTGAGGGCAGCAGGGCTGACTGGGGCAGGGCCTGAGGTGCCTGGGGTGAAGGAGATGCCCACCCTCCTGGGTGAGCTGGCACGGGAAACACGCTGATGGGCTGCTGGGAGGGCGGTGCTGGTAGGGGGTGGCAGCTGTACCTGTTGATGCAGTGGGCACATAGGTGCCCGCCACCGCAAGGGAGTTCCCATCAGAGGAGGAGTCACTGTCACTGCTGTCTGCTCCTGTCCCCGCTGTGGAGCTCCCCTCGCCCTCCGTCCCACTGGTGGCTTCAGACTCCGTTGCTTCACCCTCCAGAGCCAAGTGGGTTGCAGATCCCTCCTGCTCCGGTGCCAATGCTCCTTCGCCTCCAACACACATGGAGCAGCCCTCTGCACTACGCCATACACTGACAGTTCCTAGAAATTTCAGCTGCCATGGGGTACGAGGCCTAACACCAATTGCTGCACACCTGGAAGTCACAGGAGCTTGACTAGGTGTAGATGGCGCTTACCACTGGTGGGGTTGGGGTGCCACATAGCCTGCCTCACAAGGTGCCTTGCCTTCCCGGTTCGCCCTGGCCTAGGGGAACCCACTGCCCACCTCCCCCACCCAGACACCTCGTAATGCGCGCGGAGTCAGCTGAATGAGAGTGTACTCACCCCCTTGTGGCTGCTGTGATGCCCTCAAGCGCCCATCCGACTCCGGATAGGCAACCGCCAGGATACAGAACATCAGGGGGGTCATGGAGCGACGGGCACCCCTTCCACGTTGGGAGGCCCAGCTGGGCCTCCGCCGTCTTCTTGCTCTAGCGGCGCAGGTCCTCCCATCTTTTACGGCAGTGGGTGCTCCGTCTGTGGTAGACCCCAGGGTCAAGACGTCCTTGGCGATGGCACGCCAAATACCCTTCTTTTGGTGGGCGCCGACCTAGAGGAATGGTACAGGGGGAAAGGAAATTACTTACCCGTCCGGACCGTCATATTGATTGCCCACCAGTTTCCACCCATGCCCTGACGCACATACACTCACCATCCGCACATGCAGGCCTCAGCCCTCTCCATGTATCTTCTATCCACCACACTCTAAACATGCATTGCCCATGCAACATGCTCACAGTGTACTCAGCTGTTTGTCTGGAGGAACGTACAGTTGCATGTACTGGGGGAGGACCCCATCCACTAGTTTTTCCAACTCCTCAGAAGTGAAGGCATGGGCCCTTTCCTCAGACACATGAGCCATTGTCGCTTCCAGACACAGGCCACAGCAACACTTGCAGTGTAGGTCCTCTCCTGTTGAAGGTCAGGTATCAAGTGAGGGAACAGACAGAAATTGGCGGTTACGTCCGCGGCGGTGTGTACTGTCACCGCCAGTGTACATCAACATTTGCTCCTGGGACCCATAGGGCCCAATGTGAAAAAATTCAGAATTGCCCCACGGTCTTCTACCTCCCACCGCAACGGTGTTCAGCGCCTGCGCAGTTACCTCATATCCTCTTGTCCCACCTTACAGGTCAGGCATCTGCCATTTCAGGGGGCCACATGGGATGAATGTTAACTGCATCACACCTATCTGGGCCGGTAATATAGACAGATACCGGCGCATTGCGGATTAATAACGTTTCTGCAAATAACCAATTGTGATACCTCAGTGTTGGATGTCTCTCTGCTCGCTGTTCTCCTCCATAGGGCACGTCTGCTGAGGCAGGTGATGAGATGGTAGCATACTCCGGTGTACAGACCCCTGGTGGACCTGTCGACAATGGAAGAGAGACACATCCGTGTCACATACAGGCTTGATCGTGCAGCAATCCAGGAACTGTGTGCCCAGTTGGAGCCAGACTTGATTTCATCTATCCGCCATCCCACAGGAATCCCCCCTCTAGTGCAGGTCCTGTCTGTACTCCAGTTCCTGGCCAGTGGGTCTTTTTAAACAACAGTGGCCATGGCATCAGGGATGTCCCAGCCAATGTTCTCTAACGTGTTGTCCAGAGTGTTATCTGCCCTGCTGAAACACATGTGCAGCTACATCATTTTCCCTCAGGTGGAGGATTTGCCCACAGTGAAAGGTGACTTCTATGCCATGGGACATATCCCCAACATCATTGTTGCCATTGATGGGACACATGTGGCCTTTGTCTCCCCCTCCCCGCAGGAATGAACAGGTGTATAGAAACTGGAAGAGCTACCATTCAATGAATGTGCAGATGGTGTGCTTGGCAGACCAGTACATCTCCCATGTCAATGCCAAGTATCCTGGCTCTGTGCATGACGCTTACATTTTGAGAAATAGCAGCATCCCTTATGTAATGGGGCAACTCCAGAGGCACAGTGTGTGGCTAATAGGTGAGCCCAAGGTCCCAATACAGTTGACATAGGTGTATGGGTATGGGGCTGTCCCTAAGGGTTAGTGTGTGTCTAACAGATATCCATCGACATTTGCAGGTGACTCTGGTTACCCCAACCTGTCATGGCTACTGACCCCAGTGAGGAATCCCAGGACAAGGTCAGAGGAATGCTACAATGAGGCACATGGCCGAACTAGGAGGGTGATCAAATGCACCGTCGGCCTCCTGAAGACCAGATTCCGGTGCCTCCATCTGACAGGTGGCTCCCTATACTACTCACCGAAGAAGGTGTGCCAGATAATCGTGGCCTGCTGTATGCTGCACAACCTGGCTTTGCGACGGCAGGTGCCTTTTCTGCAGGAGGATGGGCCAGATGGTGGTCTTGTGGCAGCTGTGGAGCCTATGGACAGTGAAGAAGAGGAGGCAGAAGAAGAGTATATCGACAACCGAAACAGCATCATCATGCAATACTTCCAGTGAGACACAGGTAAGAAGATGTAACTGCTTCCCACATCTCATACTGTTGTTTGAGATAGCATAAGTCTGTCATTTTCACTCAGTGTATGGACCCTGACTTGTCACTTTGACTTTCCATTTCACAGATCTGGGTACCACTTTGTGCCCTCCGCTCTGTTTACTCCTGGCCTACAGCTGTGTTACATTGGTATGTGAACAAGTACATTGACATTGCTATATTCCATAGTTGTTGCAATTACACATTTGTGAAAGCACAGACTGACTCCAGATTGTTTTGTGATTGAAGTGTGTTTATTCCTGTGCAAATAAGTGGAGGTGGGTTGTAAAATGGGCTGGGGTGAGGGTAGAGGAATGTCCATGGCAGAGTCCAGTCTATTTGTTTCACCTCTGTATTGTCCCAAGGGGCATAGGAAGTGAAGCTATGGCAGTTTAAGGATGGACAGGGTGACATAGTGAGACAGAAGGGTGACATTCAGGGGGATCTCATTTCCTGGAGGGGGTCTTGCCAATGTTCTCTGCCTTGTTCCTGGATCTCAGGGACCATTTGCAGGGTGGTTCTCCATCTGCAGGGGGTGGGGTGCTGGTGTTTAGTTTAAAGGGTTTATAAAGCGAGTAGTTACCCTAAGGCATCCCAGCGCTAACCAGACATGACCAGTGCTGGCAACAGGAGGAATTCAGAGAGCTATCTACAAAAAAGAATGGTTTTGAGTTTCTTTCTAAAAAGCTGCTCTGAGGGTTCAAAACGAAGTTCAGAGGGGAGATCGTTCCAGAGACGAGCGGCTTTGGTGGAAAAGGAATTGGCCCCCCAGGCTCTCTTAGACCGCAAGATGGTCACATGTCGGGAGGAAGAGGACCTCAGACTTCGCGAGGGGGCATAAAGATATAGCCGCTTTCTAAAGAACATCGGACCCTTATCTTGAAGGGCTCTGTGAACAATGCATAAGGCTTTGAAATGGGTGCGCTGCTTAATGCTGAGCCAGTGAAGCGTTGCAAGAGCAGGCTTAGCGGATAAATGTCTGGGAAGATTGATGAGAAGCCTGGCAGCTGCATTCTGGACTATCTGCGCTAAGAAACAGTGAGTTCCCATAGTCCAGACGGGAAAGGATCAGAGTTTGATCGAGGATTCTTCTAGCCGTAGGGGGGAGAAGATTAAAGATCTTCCTAAGGACTCTTAAAATACCAAAGCAAGTAGAAGAGACTTTTCTTGCTTGATAGTCCATGGTCAGGCGAGAATCCAGCCAAAAACCAAGGCTTTTTACCTGGTCCTTGGGCGGAGGAAGATTATTGAAAGCCTCTGAGTACAATGAGAGGGGAGCGGCTGGGGGGGGCATTGCCCAGTACAATAACTTCTGACTTTCCATCATTGAACTTAAGCTTAGACTGGACCATCCAGCTTCCAATGTCTTTCATACAACACGAAAGGTTGGCCGCCGACGAGTCCCCAGAACTAGATAGTGATACCACCAGTTGAGTATCGTCGGCATAAGTGACCAAAGATAGATTGTAGAGAGCGATCACATTAGCCAGCGGGGATAGATAGACATTAAAGAGGGTTGGACTCAGGGAGGAGCCCTGAGGAACTCCACAGGTCAATGGAAAGATATCGGAAAAATAGGCTCGATCCAGCACTTGAAAAGATCTACCTTTGACAAAAGCGGACAGCCAGGACAAAGCTAAGCCTCCTATCCCTAATTGAGAGGCTACAGCAAAGAAGGTTATGATCACCGTATCAAAAGCTGCGCTAAGATCAAGTAGAATCACGGCTACATGAGCCCCTTGGTCTAGAAGCTGCCTAGCTGACTCCGTCACTGTAAGGAGGGCTGACTCCGTGCTATGATGGGCTCTGAAGCCCATTTGAGTGGGGTGGAGAAGTTCGTGGCTCTCCAGGTAGCTGGTTAATTGGTAGTTAACATGTTTCTCCAAGATTTTTGTTGAAAGGGGGAGGAGAGCAATAGGTCTGTAATTTTCCAGCAGAGATGGGTCCAATTTCGGCTTTTTTTAAAAGAGGCTTAATAATGGCATGCTTAAAAAGTGGAGGAAGAGAACCTGAGGATAGAGAATGATTCAGTATTTTTGTAAGGGGGGGGCAATAATATCTGAAACCCGCGAGAGAATGGAAGGGGGGGGCGGGGTCTAGGGGGGAGCCTGATTTAATTTGAAGAAGAAGATTGGTAGTAGCAGTATCTGTGAGGGGTGCAACGGCAATTAATATACTTCCAGAGGGGGAAGGATCCATTGTTTGATGCTCTAGTGTCTCTGGGAAAGGAGAAGAGGAGAACCCAGAGTATATCTTAATGACTTTGTCATTGAAATGGGATGCCAAGAGGTTACTGTGTTCAATGGAGGGCTCTGTGCGGGGGGGGGCAAAGGGGTTATGGTTAATTCTTTAAAAATCTGAAAAATTTCCTTTTGTGAGCAGGAGGAGTTTTCTATTTTTGTCCCATAATATGAGGACTGGGCGGCTTTAATATTTTGGTGGTAGAGTCTGATAGATTGCCTATATAATTCTCTATCAGTGGGATTATAGTACTTTCTCCAAGATCTTTCTAACTTTTTATGCACTTTTTTCTTAGTTCTAATAGAAGAGGAGAAAACCAAGGTTTAGCCTTATGGGAGGGCTTGTTAGATCTTGTTTTAATGGGCAGAATAGCATCCAAAGAGGAGGAGATCCACTCATTAAATAAGTCTGCTGAGGTGGAGGGGCTGCTGACCTCAAAGGAGGTCTGGAGAACAGCGCGCCACTCCCTGAGAGCCAATTTTGACCAGGAACGGCCAGAGGTTAAAGAGGTGGACTGTATGTCTAGCGTGGCCTTATAAGGGAAAGAGAAGGATAAAAGACAATGATCTGTCCAGGTTAGAGGCAAGGACAGCAAAGTAGTGAGAACAGGAAGATTACTAAATAAGAGGTCCAGCGTATGGCCTTTGGTGTGAGTGGGTCCTATTGCATGTTGAGTTCAATCAAGCGCAGAGAGAGACGCAAGTAGGGACCTGGCTTGCAGACAGTTTTCATTATCAAGGTGGATGTTGAAATCCCCAAGAATAGTAAAATTAGGGGATTTACAGATAAGACTAGCTGCTGCTTCTGGCAAGGAATCTAAAAAGCAAGTGCATGGTCCTGGGGGTCGGTAAAGAAGCATACCGGAAAAGTTAAAAGTGGGGGAAAGATAGAGTGAGAAAGTTAAGCTTTCACAATCCAAAATATCAGAGGGATAGGTGATACACCGAAAGGCATTTTTATAGATAATGGCTATACCACCACCTCTTCCATTGGGTCGATCTACATGCACCATAGAGTAGGTGGGGGGTAGGGAGTTGCAGATATCAACCGCTGAGTCACTGCCTAACCAGGTTTCAGTAAGAAACAGGGCGTCGGGGAAGAGATTTTCTATGAGGGCATAGATATGAAGGGAATGCACCGGTAAAGAGCGACAATTGAGAAGTAATATTTTGCTCAACTGTGGAGGGGGGGAAACAGGGGGTAAAACAGCCTTGGAGAAACTAGGACAGGCTGGGCAAAAAGGAGAAGCATGGAACCCCGGGGGTACTGAGAGGGATAGGCCGGACCCTTCCCCTTTAAGCGTGTAAAGCTGTGAGGGAGAGTAGACTAACCTGTCTGCAGTAGAAAGGGCAGCATTTCTGGGCTCTGGGCGCTTCAGGGTGCGGACGGGCACAGACGGGCTTGCCTTTGGTGCGCCCGCTGCGCGTGTCCGCTGTGCGGCCGGTGGCCTTCTGGCATTAAATGAGCTGGGGGAGCCGAACGAGGCTCAAGAGCCCAGAAACAACTAGACCGCTAACAAAAATGGCGGTCTAGTTTAGTCACAACCAGGAAGTAGGAAAGTAAACAAGAAATGAGCAACCGGAGACCACTGGTGTCCTGTTGTTCCTGTGGCAGTGCCTCCTGTCCACTAGCGCCGGCGGAGATGGAGGGCTGTTCATCGTCCCGGCTAGTGTCAGGGGCCCCTTGTTGTGCCACTGTGTCCCTCCTGATGTTGAGAAGGTCTGCCAGCACCCCTGCAATGGTGACCAGGGTGGTGTTAATGGACTTCAAGTCCTCCCTGATCCCAAGGTATTGTTCCTCCTGCAGCCACTGGGTCTCCTGAAACTTGGCCAGTACCATTGCCATGGTCTCCTGGGAATGATGGTGCGCTCCCATGATGTTGGAGAGTGCCTTGTGGAGTGTCGGTTCCCTGGGTCTGTCCCCCCGTCGCACAGCAGTCCTCCCAGTTCCCCTGTTATCCTGTGCCTCTGTCCTCTGAACTGTGTGCCCACTGCCACTGCCCCCAGGTCCCTGGTCGTCCTGTCCTAGTGGGTTTGCCTGGTTTCCCTGTAGTGATGGACACACTGCTGATTGACGTGTCCTGGGGACAGAGGGATGGGCCCGCAGGGTGGGTGCTGTGCTTGTGTTTCCTGAGGGGGGAGGCCCTGTGGTGGCTTGTGACAGTGGCAGGGGAACCGACTGTCCCGAGGTCCCAGATGGGCCTGGCTGGTCATCTTGATCGAGGTATGCAGAGCTGCTGTCATCACTGTGGGCCTCTTCTGTGGGGCGACTGGATATGTCTGGCACCTCCTGTCCGGAGATGTTGGGTAGGGGTCCTGTTGGGGTGTAAATGCATAGTTATTGTATCTGTGTGTGCCATTGTGTGCAATGGATGAGTGACCATCTACTCCAGTGCTTGCATTATTGGCTTGGCACTTGTGTGACTGGTGATTTTGGGGCATGAGTGACTCTCTGTACTGGACATGCTTGGGTGATGGGTGTCCATGCATTGGTGTTACATGCAGGGCTTCGTTTTGGGAGGTGTGGGTTGTGTTGGTGGGGGTATCTGTGGGTTATTGGGGTGATGGGTGTGAGGGTAAGGGTGGGAGTATGTGATGGCATGCATGTGGGGTGGGAGGGATAAGGTAGTAAAGATTTGCCTTACCAGAGTCTAGTTCTCATACTACTCCTGTGAGGCCCTCATGATGCAGTATTGCCAAGACTTGCTCCTCCCATGTTGTTAGTTGTGGGGGAGGAGGTGGGGGTCCACCGCCAGTCCTCTGTACAGCAATCTGGTGTCTTGAGACCATGGAACACACCTTCCCCCGTAGGTCGTTCCACCTCTTCCTGATGTCATCCCATGTTCTTGGATGCTGTCCCCCTGCGTTTACCCTGTCGACAATTCTTCACCATAGCTCCATCTTCCTTGCAATGGATGTCTGCTGCACCTGTGATCCGAATAGCTGTGTCTCTACCCTGATGATTTACTCCACCATGACCCTGAGCTCCCCCTCAGAGAACCTGGGGTGTCTTTGAGGTGCCATGATGTGGTGTGGGTGATGTGTGAGGTGGTGTCTGTTGTGATGTGTGAGGGGATGTGTTGGTGTATGTTGTTTGAGGTGCGTGGATGTTTTGTAAGTGATGGTGTTGTGCGTCTATGGATGCTGGTGTTGTTTTTGGTAGTGTCTCTCTCTGGCCTGCTTTCAAATTTCTGGTAGTAAGGGGTTTGTGGGTAATGTGGGTGTGTGTTTTATATTGGATTGGGTGTGTGGGAGTGGTTTGTATATGTGTATCAGGTGTGTGTATTTTGAATTGTCCAATGTGGTTGTGTTTTGTAAGTGTGTGTGTATTTTGAGCATGGCAGTGTGTACTGCCAATGGTTTACCGTGGTTGAAAGACCGCTGTGTTGATTCGTGGGTCGTGATAGTGTAGGCGTATTCTTGTTGGTGTGACAGTGTCGGTTTTGTTATCGCCAGTTTATCACTGACCTTTGGTGTGGCGGACTTGTGTGGTTGTCTGTATTGTGGCGGATTCCAAGCTGCGGGTCGTAATACCTGTAGTGGAATTACACAGCCGCAGCGGTATGTTCGTGGTCTTCTGCATGGCAGTAAGCGGGATTTACCACCAGGGTTGTAATGAAGGCCAAAATCATGATTAGAATAGAAGTATTGGATCTCCATCTGGTTATAAAATCTTGTTAGTAGCAGACCACAACTGATCCCATAGGTTACGGCAAGCTATGATAGGTAACCGCCTCTTGTACCGAAACAGGAATCTGTGTGCACACAAAGCAATCCTTCGCTTCCATTGTCTCAACATACTCACTCAGCAAGTAATAGAAAATGTTAGTAAAAAGTTCCCCTTTTGCATTAGTTCCCTCATGCAAATATCTCTCATCCAGCTCAAACCTCTCCCAAACTGTTAGTTCAGTGGTAGTCTCAGGAACTGTAGCATTGTTAGTCCCACTCTTATCCATTAGTTTCATACCCACAATCACAACCACAATGAATATCACAAACACAATACTTAAACCAACACACAAATATTTACAACGCCTACTCTCTACATTCTCCTGCCTAGTGTTAGCCATGATTTGTAAAGAATCAGAAAGTGAAGGATAGTTAATTCAAAACAACAACAACAGAGGATGGTTAATAATTCTCTCCTGCAGCAAAAGTCAGAATAAGCAAAATCTTCTTTCAGCGATTATTTACAGCTTTGAGTTTCAGTCCTAGGATCCCTTTCAATTCAGGTTAGCAGCTTGTCAAAATCGTTTTTCAAAAGTCAACTCATGTTTTCAAAGTCTCATCCGGTAATTACTCAGTCTCTTTTTATCAAGTTCTACCTTAGCTCAAATCTTTACACCCTTTCAGATCCTTCTACCAGGCTCGGGTGCCAAAGTACTGACCTGGGATCTCTTGATCAAAACAGAACGCCAGGCACTCCTGTTGCCATTAAGCTGTCGTTGCATACGCCCATTGAGGATCTGCGTACTTTCTATTTGCTACTCTCTCCTTTTTCAATTTGTGATCACCTTGCAACTCTCCTTCACTTAGATCTTCTTTCCTTGTTGTGTCTATTTCTTCCTCTATTGCATCTTCGACAACCACTTCTCCTCTTTTCACTTGTAATTCTGGCCACTTTTCTCCTTTCTGTATTTACTTAGTCTTTGATTTTTCCTGTGGCAACCCTTTTTCCTCTCTTTGCTCTAGGGTGTTTTCACTTGATGGACCTGCCAACTGCTCAGGAGGAGTCTGGACCCTCTGACTCTCCTCCGCCTCAGCTCCTTTGCCCTCTGGGTCTGTCAAGTGCTCTGGCTCATTCTCATAAACGTCTACTTCTGAGAGACCCTCACTTTGACTAGTCTCCCCTGTTGCCTCAGTTGAGATAGGCTCACCGTCTCCCCTCTGGATATCTTCCCCTTCGTCTCTTACTGGAGTGACCAAGCCATCCTTAACGGGCTCTCCGTCTGTCTCAGTTCCCCTTCGATTACTCTCCGGCCCTGAGACTTCCTTTTCTGTTGTTGGTACTTTCAACAACTCAACTTCCTCATCAGTTGGACATGTCACCTTTTTTGTGTGACTGGCATGGATCCAGTTTGGAACTCCTGAACACTTCACAGCAGTGGTAGTCGTTAGTATCACTTGGTAGGGTCCCTTCCAATGCGTCTTCAAGCACGTCTTCCTTACGTGTTTCTTTATGATAACCCAGTCACCAGCTTTCAGATTGTGTCCTGGATCTAGAATCGGTGGCAGAGTGGTAGCTTCCACCTGGTGAGAAAAAGAGTGGACCACATCAGCCAGACCCTTGCAGTAGTCCAACACCATATCATCTGTGATATTCACAAGAGCATTTGCAGGCACTGCGGGCAGTCTCATAGCTCGACCCATGAGAATCTCATGCGGAGACAGTCCCGTCTTCTTATTAGGGGTATTTTTCATTGACATTAACACTAAAGGTAATGCGTCGGGCCATTTCAAATTTGTGGCTGCACACATTTTTGCCATTCTCGATTTCAGGATACCATTCATCTGTTCCACTAGTCCTGATGCTTCAGGGCGGTAGCTACCATGCAACTTCTGCTCAATGTTCAATGCTGCACACAGTAACCTAACCACCTCATTGTTGAAGTGACTTCCCCTATATGATTCTAAAGAGATCGGAAAACCGAAACGTGGTATCAATTCACTAAGCAGCAGCTTCACAACTGTGAGGCTGTCATTCCTCCGTGTAGGATACGCTTCAATCCAATGACTAAAGATACACACAATCACCAACACATATCTCAAACCTCCACACACAGGCATCTGAATGAAATCCAATTGCATTCTGCTAAATGGACCTCCAGCTTTCCCAATGTGGCTCAAATTCACCACTGTCCCTTTCCCCGCGTTCATCTGTTGGCAGATGATACAACAATGGCATATCACCTCTGCAGCTTGTCTAAATTTTGGATTAAACCAGTCAATCTCGAACAACCTGATCATGGCATCCCTCCCAATGTGTGCTTGGCCATGGTAAAACCTTGCAAATTGTCACAAGAGACAGTTCGGCAAGACCATTTTCCCTTCGTTTGAAACCCACAAATCATCTGGTCTTTGTACGCATTGCATCCTAACCCAAGAACGCTTCTCATCTTTGCTGGCACAACCCTGCAACAATTTCAGCTCTTCTAATGTGTCAATCACCCTCAATGCATAACCTGTGCATGTCTCATTTTCTTTTTCAGGGAACAATTCCCATTGATCCTTAAACGATATACACTTCAATGCGCAAAACCTTGCGACTTGATCCGCATATCCATTTCCCAATGAAACAACGTCTTGTGACTTCAGGTGTGCAATGCATTTCACCACGGCAATTTCATGAGGTAACTGAATCGCATGCAACAACTCCTTAATTCTTTCACCATTTTTCACTGGCGAACCAGAAGAGGTCAAATAACTCCTCTGTGACCATAGTTGATCAAAATCATGAACAATTCCAAATCCATATCGACTATCAGTATAGATAGTCACTCTCATCTGAGCAGAGACATGGCAAGCTCTGGTAAGAGCTACCAGTTCAGCTACCTGAGCGGAATACACTCCTTGAAGCCAGGATGCTTCCAGGATACCAGAAATTGTGCATACAGCATATCCAGCTCTCAGCACGCCTACTAAGTCTCTCAAACATGAGCCATCTACAAAGATAATTTGGTCATTTTCCTCCAATTGGGTATCTTTATTATCAGGTCTTGGTTTGGTGCACATTTCTGTTACCTCAAGACAATCATGTTCTACAACTTCCACATTTTCAACCTCTGTATTTTCACTTGGAAGCAAAGTTGCCGGGTTCAACACTGTACATCTCTTTAACGGTACACTTGGTGACCCCAATAAAATCGTTTCATATTTGGTCAATCTTGCATTTGTCATGTGCTGTGTTTTCATTTGTGTTAGAAGGATCTCAATGCAGTAAGGGACCATGACTGTTAGAGGATGTTCCATCACTATGCCTTCACACTGTGTGAGGCTTTGTCCAACTGCTGCTACGGCACGCAGACAACCCGGTAAAGCTGCTGCAACTGGGTCCAAAGTAGCTGAAAAATATGCTACTGGTCGGTTTACACCTCCATGGACCTGTGTCAAGACTGACAAAGAACATGCATCACAGTCATGACAAAACAGAACAAAAGACTTTGTGTAATCAGGCATACCTAAAGCTGGAGCCCTACACATGCTCTCCCTTAACTCAGTAAATGCTCTAATTTCCTTCTCTCCCAAAACTATGGCATCCTGATTCTCCTTGACCGTCAGCCTCTGCAATGGTTTAGAAATGACGGAAACATTTGGGATCCACTGGCGACAGTAACCCACCATTCCTAGAAACATCCTAACATCTCTCCATGTCATTGGGGGATTCATCTATAACACTGCTGTTATTCTCTCTCTGGACAACTTCCTTGACCCTTTTTCGATCTGATGACTCAAATACTTCACCTCTTTTTGACAATATTGCAATTTCTTTGGGGACACCTTGTGCCCATTCTTTCCCAAGTGATTTAGTAAGGCAATCGAATCGTACTTGCACTCGTCCCTTGTTTTAGATGCGATCAACAAATCATCAATGTACTGCACTAGAGTCGATTGGAAAGGCAGCTCCAATTACTCCAAATTCTTCTTCAATATCTGATTGGATATGGAAGGTGATTCTGAAAACCCTTGAGGAATTCGACACCAATTGTAGACCTTGTCCAAGAATTTAAAACTGAAGAGACATTGGCTGTCCTCATGAAGAGGCACAGAAAAGAATGCTTGGGACAGATCAATTACTGTGAACCATTCTGCATCGCATGGAATCTAAAGCATAATCACAGCAGGATTTGGCACTACTGGGCAACACTTCACTACTATGTCATTGATGTTCCTCAAATCTTGGACAATCCAAACATACCCACAAGGCTTTCTCAGTCCCATTATTGGTGAATTACACAGACTACTCAACACTTCTTTCAGGACTCTCTGTTTCACAAAATCTGCAATGATTTGCGCAACCTTTTTAAGGACATCTTGCGGCATATGATACTGTGGTATCTGGGGGAACGCAGCTTAGGCTTCACACTGACTTTTACTGGTTCTACTCCTCTTATCAACCCTACTTCTTTCCCTGTCAAGTCCCACACCTTTTCTTGAACTGTTCCTTGTAAATCTGCTGGGAGATCAGCCACTGTGAACATCGGAAAGAAGTTAATCAAAGGGTATTCCTCATCCGTTCTCTCAGTTTCAGGCTCTGAACACTGTTCTCCCCTTTACTTTTACTGGTTCTACTCCTCTTATCAACCTTACTTCTTTCCCTGTCAAGTCCCACACCTTTTCTTGAACTGTACCTTGTAAATCTGCTGGGAGATCAGCGCTGTGAACATCGGAAAGAAGTTAATCAAAGGATATTCCTCATCCGTTCTCTCAGTTTCAGGATCTGAACACTGTTCTCCCGTTCATCATCACTGTTTGTCTGGACCTCAATTCCCTCATTGGAACAGGTGATTGAACACCTTGTTTTGCACAATAAGTCTCTTCCCACTAAGGATACGGGACTTGAATCGCAAACCACAAATCTGTGCAATCCTTGGAAAGTGCCAAGCTCAACCTGAACCGGATCTGTGATTGGGTTAGTCAGGAGTTGGTTTGCTACTCCCACTACCTTAACTGTCCGTCCCGAAAGGGGCAGTTTCGGAACCTCTGCGCTTCTGACCACGGAGCGTGTAGCTCCTGTGTCAACCAAGAATGAAACCTTGTGACCCATTACCTTCCCTTGAACATAGGGTCCTCTCTGATCTACCTCTAAGGACGCTGCAAGCCTACACTCTTCACCGTCTGAACTCTCATCCGATCATTCATCATTTATTCCATTCTCACCACGCAATGGGTACTGGTGCATTGTGTGATTCTGACTCATTCTTTGACCTGTGACCTATTGAGGAAGCTTCACCTGTTGCTGTTCCATTGGCACTAGAGGCACTTGCATTTGCCCGTCTAGTTACCATGAGGACCTGCTGTTGTGCTTGTTGTAACTGTATTGGCTATATACGTGGCATCTGCACCTGCTGCATGGATTGAAAACCTTGCATCTGATTCACATTATCCTGCAAATGTGTATTTGGACATTTCAATATTGGCCCTCTCATATTTTGGAATGAACTCACAACATTGCTTTGTTGAATAACACCACCCTGCACCATCATTGGGCACTCGCGCTTCTAGTGTCCAACGACCCTGCAAGCATAACAAGGTAATATCTTCTTCATTCCCTGTGCATTGTTTTGAACTACTGCAGTGTTCAAATCTGGACTGTGGTTCACAAAACCTCCTCGACCTCTACCTCTCACTTGCGCCTGAAACATCCCGTTTCCCTGCGGCTGCTGCACCATCTGCTGTAGACAACCTCCCTGCATCCCTGTCTGTGTTGCCTTAATTTGCATCACCATCACTTTCTCCTTCAACTTTCTCTGTTTCAACTCAATCTCATCGCTGCAGTACTTCGCATGCTGCAACACCTCGTCAATCGGCTTCGCTTGCCAGAAAATAAAGTGATTCTTAATCATCTGGACAATCTCAGGTCTCAACCCTTCCACAAACCTGAACACAAGGTGACTCATGTCCTTCGCCTCAATAACCTCTGTACCGCTGTAATGGTTAAACGCCTTCAACAACCTCTCATAATAGGCATGTATCGACTCCTTGACTTCCTGAGCCGTTCGATCAATCCTTTGCCAATCAATATTCTTCGGCGAAACTCTCGTTTTCAGAAACTCAATCACCTTATAATAATACTTCATCACATCAGGAGACAGTGCCCCTGTGTTTCTGTCCCTTGCCGGTTCCTTGGTCGGCCAATCAACGCTCCTTTTGCACTCAATCCACAAATCAGCTGGAACTATGATCTCAAAGAGAGTATTCAGGACTTCCCAAAAACACTTCGCAAGTTTCACAAACCTGTCCGTCTGCTGATACCACTCTATTGGCTTCTCCCTTAGCCTGGGGAAATCATTCGTCAATGACAGAATATCCCCTCTACTCCAAGGTACATGGACGGGAACCCAGCAGGAATTATGGGCATTCACCTATGCACCCTGAACTGCTGTAAATATCACTATCCACTTTAATCCCTTTACTGTCAGGCCTTTTCCTCCTCAGGAGCCAGGCCTTTTTGTTGGCTATTTGGAGCAGTTCACGCTTAGGCCCTCATAACTTTTTGTCCACATAAGCTACCTATGCCAAATTTGTGTCCTTTTTTCCAACATCCTAGGGATTCTAGAGGTACACAGAGTTCGTGGATTCCCTTGAAGGAGACCAAGAAATTAGCCAAAATACAGCAAACATTTCTTTTTGTTTCAAAAGAATTGGAAAAAAGGTCTGCAGGAGAAGTCTTCTGTTTTTCCCCTGAAAATGGCATCAACAAAGGGTTCACAGTGCTAAAATCACCAGCTTCTCAGCTTTCATGAACAAGCAGACTTGAATCAGAAAACCAAATTTTTCATCACAATATTGTCATTTTTCCCTGGAGATTCCCCATTTTTACAATTTTTTGTGCTTTTATCCTCCTTCCAGGTAGTGGCAGAAATGGTTGTGAAACCAATGTTGGATCCCAGAAAGCTACACATTTCTGAAAAGTAGACACAATTCTGAATTCAGCAAGGGGTCATTTGTGTAGATCATACAAGGCTTTCCTACAGAAAATAACAATTGAAACTAAAAGATATTGAAATTGAGCTGAAAATAACAGCCATTTTTCTCCACGTTTTACTTTTTCCTGCGATGTCAGATTTGTAAAAGCAATATACCGTTACATATGCTGGACCATTCTGATTGTGGGAATATATAGGGCTTGTAGGTTTATCAAGAACCTTAGTTACCCAGAGCCAATACACGAGCTGCATCTTGCAATGGGTTTCTATTTTGTAACAGTTATACAGCAATTCATTTGGTGAAATATAAGGAGTGAAAAATAGGTATCAAGAAAACCATTGCATTTCCAAAATGGGGACAGAAGAAGGTGTTGAGGAGCAGTGGTTATTTGCACATCACTGAATTCTGGTATCCCCATTTTAGCATGAGAATTAACGGGCATTTCTCAAATAGACGTCTTTTTTACACACTGTCTTACATTTGGAAGGAAAAATGTAGAGAAAGACAAGGGGCAAGAACACTTGTTCTGCTATTCTGTGTTCCCCCAAGTCTCCCGATAAAAGTGGTACCTCACTTGCATGGGTATGCCTAACGCCTGCGACAGGAAACGCAACATGGACACATCACATTTTTACATTGAAAACTGACGTGTTTGTTGGAAAGTGCCTGTTAGAAATGGGGTCTTTGGTTGGCAGTCAGGTTACCCCCTGTTCAAGCAAGGACCCTCACTCTAGTCAGGGTAAGTCACACACAATCCAAATTATCCTGTGCCCACCCTCTGTTATCTTAGCACTGAGCAGTCAGGCTTAACTTAGAAGGCAATGTGTAAAGTATTTGTGCAATAAATCATACAATAACACAATTTAGCACCACAAAAATCCACCACACAGTGTTTAGAAAAATATATAATATTTATCTGAGTTTTTGCAGGTCAAAACGATAAAAGATGCAATAAGAAATTGTAGAGATATCACTGGAAAGTGATATAAAGTGTCTTAAGTCTTTAAAAAGCAAACAAAGTCTCTTTCAAGCAAAAAGTACCTGGTTTGGATTGAAAATTCTCCACAAAGGGCCGCAAAGGAGGAGATGCGAGGAAGAATTGTGTGTTTTCTTCCTCACGGCAGGTGCTGCGTCAATTTCCCCTCTGGAAGTCGGGCGGCGTTGTCCAGGCGGGCCGTGGGTTGAAGTTCCGGTCGCACCGCAAGCGCCCCGGAGATCTTTTCCTTGCTAAGTCGAGCGGGGTTGTCCCGGGTCGGCGTGCGGTGAATTTTTCACCACGGAACAAGCTGGGCAGACAAATTTTGCACCACACAAGGAGTCCAGTTGAAAGAAAGAAGTCTTTTTGGTCCTGAGACTTCAGGGAACAGGAGGCAAGCTCTATCCAAGCCCTTGGAGAGCAGTTCTGCAGCAAGGCAAGAGTTCAGCAAGGCAGCAGGGCAACAGCAAGGCAGCAGTCCTTTGTAGAAAGCAGTGAGGTGAGTTCTTTGGGCAGCCAGGCAGTTCTTCTTGGCAGGATGCAGGTTCTGGTTACAAGTTTTCTTCTTCAGGAAGTGTCTGAGGTGGTAGGGCAGAGGCCCTGTGTTATACCCAAATGTGCCTTTGAAGTGGGGGAGACTTCAAAGGGTGGCTTAGAAGTGCACCTGGTCCCCTTTCAGTTCAATCCTGTCTGCCAGGGTCCCAGTAGGGTGTGTGGCAGTCCTTTGTGTGAGAGTAGGCCCCCCACCCTCCCAGCCCAGGAAGACCCATTCAAAATGCAGATGTATGCAAGTGAAGCTGAGTACCCTGTGTTTGGGGTGTGTCTGAGTGAATGCACAAGGAGCTGTCAACTAAACCGAGCCAGATGTGGATTGTAAGGCACAGAAAGATTTAAGTGCAAAGAAATGCTCACTTTCTAAAAGTGTCATTTCTAGAATAGTAATATTAAATCCAACTTCACCAGTCAGCGGGATTTTGTATTACCATTCTGGCCATACTAAATAAGACCTTCCTACTCCTTTCAGATCAGCAGCTACCACTTCAATAATGTATGGGGGCAGCCCCAAAGTTAGCCTATGAATGGAGCAGGCCTCACAGTAGTGTAAAAATGAATTTAGGAGTTTTACACTACCAGGACATGTAAAATACACAGGTACATGTCCTGCCTTTCACCCACACAGCACCCTGCCCTAGGGGTTACCTAGGGCACCCATTAGAGGTGACTTATATGTAGAGAAAGGGGAGGTTTAGGCTTGGCAAGTATTTTTAAATGCCAGGTCGAGGTGGCAGTGAAACTGCACACCCAGGCCTTGCAATGGCAGGCTTGAGACAAGGTAAAGGGGCTACTTAAGTGGGTGGCACAACCAGTGCTGCAGGCCCACTAGTAGCATTTAATCTACAGGCCCTAGGCACATATAGTGCACATTACTAGGGACTTATAAGTAAATGAAATAGTCCAATTGGGTATGATCCAAGGTTACCATGTTTAAAAGGAGAGAGCAAATGCACTTTAGCACTGGTTAGCAGTGGTAAAGTGGGCAGAGTCTAAAAGCCAGCAAAACAGTGTCCAAAAAGTGGAGGGAGGCAGGCAAAAATTTAGGGGTGACAACCCTAAGGCCGTCAGGTCTAACATGTGTCCTCCCCAGCAGAAAGTGGGGAGAGCTACCCAACCTCCTGGGAGCTCTCATCACTAAGGCGGAAGTATCAGGAGAGACCATCAGCATTGGCGTGGTCAACCCCTGGGCCCTGGGCGATGCTCACTGTAAAGTCCATCCCCTGTAGGAAAATGGACCACCTCAAGAGTTTTGGATTCTCACCCCTCATCTGCATGAGCCATCTGAGGGGCCTGTGGTCTGTCTGAACCCGGAAGTGAGTCCCGAACAGGTAGGGTCTTAGCTTCTTCAGTGCCTAGACCACAGCAAATGCTTCTCTCTCAATAGCATTCCACCTCTGTTCCCATGATAATAGCCTTCTGCTAATAAAGACTACTGGTTGGTCTGAGCCCTCCTCATTTAGCTGTGCTAGAACAGCCCCTATGCCATGCTCTGAAGCGTCTGTCTGCAAAAAACAATTTCTGGGAGTAGTCAGGAGCCTTGAGCATGGGGGCCGTGCACATGGCTTCCTTCAGAGAATCAAAGGCTTTCTGACAAGCCACTGTGCAATTCACCAACCTAGGTTGTTTCTTGGAAGTGAGTTCTGTCAAGGGTGACTAAATGGTACCATAGCCCTTGACGAATCTGCGGTAGTATCCAGGGAGGCCTAAAAATGCTCTGACCTAAGTCTGTGTTCTAAGTGGTTGCCAGGCCTTGATAGTTTCAATCTTGGCCTGGAGTGGCTGCACCTTGCCACCACCTACTAGGTCTCCCAAGTAAACCACGGAACCCTGCTCAATCTGGCACTTGCTAGCCTTGATGGTCAGGCCTGCCTGCCGCAGAGCCTGAAGCACCTCCTTGAGGTGGAGCAGGTATTCCTCCCAGCTGGAACTGTAGACAGCTATTTCGTCCAGGTAGGCTGCACAGTAGGCATCCTTGCCAGCTAGGAGCCCGTTAACCAACCGTTGGAAGGTGGCAGGGGCATTTTTCAACCCAAATGGCATCACCCGGAACTGGTAATGACCATCAGGTGTGAAAAATGCTGATCTCTCTTTAGCCCCCTCAGTCAGGGTGATCTGCCAGTACCCTGAAGTAAGATCAAACGTACTCAGGAACTTGGCAGCGCTTAGTGTGTCAACGAGCTCATCAGCTCGGGAGATGGGGTGAGCATCAGTCCTTGTGACTGAGTTGAGACCCCGGTAGTCCACACAGAACCTGAGTTCTGGCTTCGCACCTGGGGCAGTAGCCTTGGGAACCAACACCACCGGGCTGGCCCAGGGACTACTGGATTTCTCAATAACCCCTAAAGTCAACATCTTGGAGACCTCCTCCTTGATGCCGGCCTTCACCTTATCCGATAACCTGTAAATGTTGTTCTTCACAGGGGGACTGTCACCTGTGTCAATGTCATGAACACAGAGGTGGGTCAGTCTAGCAGTAAGGGAGAACAGGGAGGAGAACTGCTCTAATAGCTCATAGCAGTCTCTTCTCTGGTTTAGAGTCAGAGAGTTAGAGAGAATGACACCCTCCACTGACTCATCACCTTCTTTGGCAGAGAGGAGGTCGGGGAGAGGTTCACTCTCCTCTTCCATGCCCTCATCTGTGACCAGGAGCATACTGTCCTCAGACCTCTCAAAGTGAGGTTTGAGGCGGTTGTGATGGAGGACCCTTAGGGGGTGCCTAGGGGTCTTGAGGTCCACTAGGTAAGTGGCCTCCCCTTTACGCTCCTTGATCTCCTTGATCTCAAAGGGGCCAGTCCAGCAGTCCTGGAGAGCCCTGGGCTCTACTGGCTCCATCACCCAAACTTTGTCTCCAGGTGAGAACTCAACCAGAGTGGTCTTCCGGTCATACCACTCCTTCATCACCTCTTGACTGGCCTGAAGGTTACTCTTGTCCTGCTTCCAGAAGCGTTGGGTTGGGTTGCGGAGGGCCAGCATGTAGCTGACCACATCCTGGGGAGGTGCGCCTTGCAGAATTCTGCCCTGGTTGGCCCACCCTCTACTTGCCAGCCAGCAAGTTCAAGTAGGTAACCCAGGTCAGCTATGATAGCTATGTCCTCCCCAGTTGGCTCAGAGGCCTCCTCCTCCTCGGGGGCCCGTCCACCAGCGTGGGAACATTTGAGGCGGGTTTCCCTCGCCTCTTGCCCTTCCTCCTTGCAGCTGCCTAAGCCATTGTTCCAGGCTCCAGACGCCCTTGACTCCCTTCCCGGGTAGCCATGGACCGTGTGGTCATGCAGACCCACTCAGGCAAACCTAACATCTCCAGTTGGGATCTGAGCTCTACCTCTTTCCAAGCAGTATGCTCAAGATCATTGCCTAACAGACAATCTACAGGCATGGCAGGACTCACAGCTACTTTCAGAGTACCAGAGACCCCCCCCCCACTCAAAGGGAACCAGAGCCTCCGGCAGTTGACTCTCACGATTGTCAGCGACTATGACCTGGTGGAATGTATTAGGGACTATCTGCTCTGTTGACACCAGCTAACTCTGGATAGTAGTCATACTGGCTCCTGTGTCACGCAGAGCCTCCACCTTCTGCCCATTAATGGTGACCCACTGTTTGTACTTGGAAATATTTAAGGACATGTGGGCTTTGGGCACCATTTCGCTTTCTCCCAGGGACACTAGGGAAATCTCTATCTGCTCCCCAAAGCTATCTGGGTCCATCTCCCCCCCAAGCACTACACTAGTCAACCCAGGTGTCTGTCCGGTAGTGGATGGTGCTCTCTTGTAACACTGGTAGCATTCTAGCATTTTGGGGTGAATTTCCCTGATGATTTATCATTTATCAAAAGTCCCTGGCTTTTTCCCAAATCTGGAAGAGGAATAGTTGCCACCCCCTCCCTGGGAATTCTTTTGGGGGCCTTTTGAGAGTTCCTTATCTGTAAGTTTATCTGCCCCCTCTTTCTTCTGTTGGGAACCCTGACCACCTTTGTGGGTCCCCCCCTGTAGGAGGCTGGCCTGGCTTGTAGTGGTACCAAGGGGTACTTACACTCTGCACCAGGTCCAGTTATCCCTTATTAGTGTAGAAGAGGTGTCTAGCAGCTTAGGGTGATAGAAAAGGGTAGCTTAGCAGAGCAGCTTAGGCTGATCTAGGAGACATGCAAAGCTCCCACTATACCACTAGTGTCATATGCACAATATCATAAGAAAACACAATACACAGATATACTAAAAATAAAGGTACTTTATTTTTATGACAATATGCCAAAAGTATCTCAGTGAGTACCCTCAGTATGAGGATAGCAAATATACACAAGATATATGTACACAATAGCAAAAATATGCAGTAATAGCAATAGAAAGCAATGCAAGCAATGTACAGTCACAATAGATTGCAATGAGAGCACATAGGTATAGGGGCAACACAAACCATATTCTCTAGAAGTGGAATGCGAACCATGAATGGGCCCCAAACCTATGTGAGCTTGTAGAGGGTCGCTGGGACTGTAAGAAAACAGTGAGGGTTAGAAAAATAGCCCACCCCAAGGCCCTGAAAAGTGGGTGCAAAGTGCACCTAAGTTCCCCAGAGAGCACAGAAGTCGTGATAGGGGAATTCTGCAAGGAAGACCAACACCAGCAATGCAACAATTATGGATTTCCAGGCGAGAGTACCTGTGGAACAAGGGGACCAAGTCCAAGAGTCACACTCAAGTCGGGAGTGGGCAGATGCCCAGGAAATGCCAGCTGTGGATGCAAAGAAGCTGCCACCAGATGGTAGAAGCTGTGGATTCTGCAAGAACGAAGAGGTCTAGGAACTTCCCCTTTGGAGGATGGATGTCCCACGTCGTGAAGAAGCTTGCAGAGTGTTTCCATGCAGAAAGAGAGCAAACAAACCTTGGTAGCTGCAAGGGTCACAGTTAGGATTTTTGGATGCTGCTGTGGCCCATGAGGGACCAGGATGTCACCAATTGTGTGAGGAGACAGAGGGGGCGCCCAGCAAGAAAAGGAGCCCACTCAGAAGCAAGCAGCACCTGCAGAAGTGCCAGAACAGGCACTACGAAGAAGAGTGAACCGGAGCTCACCCGAAGTCACAAAAGAAGGTCCCACGACGCCGGAGGACAACTCAGGAGGTCGTGCACTGCAGGTTAGAGTGTCGGGGACCCAGGCTTGGCTGTGCACAAAGGAAATCCTGCAAGAGTGCACAGGAGTCGGAGCAGCTGCAAATCACGCGGTTCCCAGCAATGCAGTCTAGCGTGGTGAGGCAAGGACTTACCTCCACCAAACTTGGACTGAAGAGTCACTGGTCTGTGGGAGTCACTTGGACAGAGTTGCTGAGTTCCAGGGACCACGCTCGTCGTGCTGAGAGGGGCCCCAGAGGACCGGTGATGCAGTCTTTTGGTGCCTGCGGTTGCAGGGGGAAGATTCAGTCGACCCACTGGAGATTTCTTCAGAGCTTCTAGTGCAGAGAGGAGGCAGACTACCCCCACAGCATGCACCACCAGGAAAGCAGTCGAGAAGGCGGCTGGATCAGCGATACAAGGTTGCAGTAGTCAGTCAGTGGTCGATTCCTTGGCAGTAGGTGAAGAGAGAGATGCAGAGGAACTCTGATGAGCTCTTGCATTCGTTATCTAAAGAATTCCCCAAAGCAGAGACCCTAAATAGCCAAAAAAGGAGGTTTGGCTACTTAGGAAGCAACACAGGTAAGAGCCTATCAGAAGGAGTCTCTGACGTCACCTGCTGGCACTGGCCACTCAGAGCAGTCCAGTGTGCCAGCAGCACCTCTGTTTCCAAGATGGCAGAGGTCTGGAGCACACTGGAGGAGCTCTGGGCACCTCCCAGGGGAGGTGCAGGTCAGGGGAGTGATCACTCCCCTTTCCTTTGTCCAGTTTCACGCCAGAGCAGGGCTGGGGGATCCCTGAACCGGTGTAGACTGGCTTATGCAGAGATGGGCACCATCTGTGCCCATCAAAGCATTTCCAGAGGCTGGGGGAGGCTACTCCTCCCCAGCTCTGACACCTTTATCCAAAGGGAGAGGGTGTAACGCCCTCTCTCTGAGGAAGTCCTTTGTTCTGCCTTCCTGGGCCAAGCCTGGCTGGACCCCAGGAGGGCAGAAACCTGTCTGAGGGGTTGGCAGCAGCAGCAGCTGCAGTGAAACCCCGGGAAAGGTAGTTTGGCAGTACGCGGGTCTGTGCTAGAGACTCGGGGGATCATGGAATTGTTGCCCCAATGCCAGAATGGCATTGGGGTGACAACTCCATGATCTTAGACATGTTACATGGCCATGTTCGGAGTTACCATTGTGACGCTGTACATAGGTAGTGACCTATGGACAGTGCACGCGTGTAATGGTGTCCCCGCACTCACAATGTCCGGGGAATTTGCCCTGAACAATGTGGGGGCACCTTGGCTAGTGCCAGGGTGCCCACACACTAAGGGGGTGATTCTGACGGGCCAGGGTCGGCGGGAGAACCGCCAACAGGCTGGCGGTGCCCCGCAGGGCATTCTGACCGCGGCGGTTTGGCCGCGGTCAGAACAGGAAAACCGGCAGTCTCCCGCCGGTTTTCCGCTGCCCTCATGAATCCTCCATGGCGGCGCAGCTTGCTGCGCCGCCATGGGGATTCAGACACCCCATACCGCCATCCTGTTCCTGGCGGTTCGCTTAGCAGACACTGAAATTCGCGACGGGTGCAACTGCACCCGTCGCACCTTCCCACTCCGCCGGCTCCATTCGGAGCCGGCTTCCTCGTGGGAAGGGGGTTTCCCGCTGGGCTGGCGGGCGGCCTTCTGGCGGTCGCCCGCCAGCCCAGCGGGAAACACAGAATATCCGCCCGCCAGAGTTAAAATGACCCCCTGAGTAACTTAGCACCCAACCTTTACCAGGTAAAGGTTAGACATGTAGGTGACTTATAAGTTACTTAAGTGCAGTGTAAAATGGCTGTGAAATAATGTGGGTATTATTTCACTCAGGCTGCAGTGGCAGGCCTGTGTAAGAATTGTCAGAGCTCCCTATGGGTGGCAAAAGAAATGCTGCAGCCCATAGGGATCTCCTTGAACCCCAATACCCTGGGTACCTCAGTACCATATACTAGGGAATTATAAGGGTGTTCCAGTATGCCAATTTGAATTGGAGAAATTGGTCATTAGCCTGTTAGTGACAATTTGTACTGAGACAGCATAACCACTGAGCTTCTGGTTAGCAGAGCCTCAGTGAGACAGTTCGGCATCACACAGGGAACACATACATATAGGCCACAACCTTATGAGCACTTGGGTCCTGGCTAGCAGGGTCCCAGTGACACATAACAAACATACTGAAAACATAGGGTTTTCACTATGAGCACTGGGCCCTGGCTAGCAGGATCCCAGTGAGACAGTGAAAACACCCTGATATACACTTACAAACAGGCCAAAAGTGGGGGTAACAAGGCTAGAAAGAGGCTACTTTCTCAACCCCCCCCCAAATGAAGGACAATAAGGCTAACCTTGGCCAGATGAGACTTTATTGTCTAAGTGGTGATAAGTAGAGAGTAGCTCTGCAATAGACTGGTGTAGGAAGTTGGCTCTGTATGTGCTATTTCAAAGTAAGGAATAGCATGCACAGAGTCCAAGGGTTCCCCTTAGAGGTAAGATAGTGGCAAAAAGAGATAATACTAATGCTCTATTTTGTGGTAGTGTGGTCGAGCAGTAGGCTTATCAAAGGAGTAGTGTTAAGCATTTGTTGTACATACACACAGGCAATAAATAAGGAACACACACTCAGAGACAATTCCAGACCAATAGGTTTTTGTTATAGAAAAATATCTTTTCTTAGTTTATTTTAAGAACCACAGGTTCAAATTCTACATGTAATATCTCATTTGAAAGGTATTGCAGGTAAGTACTTTAGGAACTTTGAATGATTACAATAGCATATATACTTTTTACATAAAACACATTTAGCTGTTTTAAAAGTGGACACAGTGCAATTTTCACAGTTCCTGGGGGAGGTAAAGTATTGTTAGTTCTTGCAGGTAAGTAACCCACCTACATGGTTCAGGTTTGGGTCCCAGGTAGCCCACCGTTGGGGGTTCAGAGCAACCCCAAAGTCACCACACCAGCAGCTCAGGGCCGGTCAGGTGCAGAGGTCAAAGAGGTGCCCAAAACACATAGGCTTCAATGGAGAGAAGGGGGTGCCCCGGTTCCAGTCTGCCAGCAGGTAAGTACCCGCGTCTTCGGAGGGCAGACCAGGGGGGTTTTGTAGGGCACCGGGGGGGGACACAGGTCAGCAAAAAAAGTACACCCTCAGCAGCGCGGGGGCGGCCGGGTGCAGTGTGCAAACACGCGTCGGGTTTCCAATGGTGTTCAATGAGAGACCAAGGGGTCTCTTAAGCGGTGCAGGCAGGCAAAGGGGGGGGGGCTCCTCAGGGTAGCCACCACCTGGGCAAGGGAGAGGGCCTCCTGGGGTCACTCCTGCACTGGAGTTCCGATCCTTCAGGTGCTGGGGGCTGCGGGTGCAGGGTCTTTTCCAGCCATTGGGATGTTCGAGTCAGGCAGTCGCGGTCAGGGGGAGCCTCGGGATTCCCTCTGCAGGCGTCGCTGTGGGGGTTCAGGGGGGACAACTTTGGTTACTCACGGTCTTGGAGTCGCCGGAGGGTCCTCCCTGAGGTGTTGGTTCTCCACCAGTCGAGTCGGGGTCGCCGGGTGCAGTGTTGCAAGTCTCACGCTTCTTGCGGGGATTGCAGGGGTCTTTAAATCTGCTCCTCTGTAACAAAGTTGCAGTCTTTTTGGAACAGGGCCGCTGTCCTCTGGAGTTTCTAGTCTTTCTTGAAGCAGGGCAGTCCTCTGAGGATTCAGAGGTCGCTGGTCCTGGGGAGAGCGTTGCTGGAGCAGGTTTCTTTGGAAGGCAGGAGACAGGCCGGTAGGACTGGGGCCAAAGCAGTTAGTGTCTTCTTTCTTCTTCTGCAGGGGTTTTCCGCTCAGCAGTCCTCTTCTTCTTGTAAGTTGCAGGAATCTAAATTCTTAGGTTCAGGGGAGCCCTTAAATACAAAATTCAAGGGCGTGTTTAGGTCTGGGGGGTTCGTAGCCAATGGCTACTAGCCCTGAGGGTGGGTACACCCTCTTTGTGCCTCCTCCCAAGAGGAGGGGGTCACAATCCTATCCCTATTGGGGGAATCCTCCATCTGCAAGATGGAGGATTTCTAAAAGTTAGAGTCACTTCAGCTCAGGACACCTTAGGGGCTGTCCTGACTGGCCAGTGACTCCTCCTTGTTATTCTCATTATTTTCTCCGGCCTTGCCGCCAAAAGTGGGGCCGTGGCCGGAGGGGGCGGGCAACTCCACTAGCTGGAGTGCCCTGCGGTGCTGGAACAAAGGGGATGAGCCTTTGAGGCTCACCGCCAGGTGTTACAGCTCCTGCCTGGGGGAGGTGTTAGCATCTCCACCCAGTGCAGGCTTTGTTACTGGCCTCAGAGTGACAAAGGCACTCTCCCCATGGGGCCAGCAACATGTCTCGAGTGTGGCAGGCTGCTAGAACCGGTCAGCCTACACAGGTAGTTGGTTAAAGTTTCAGGGGGCACCTCTAAGGTGCCTCTGGGGTGTATTTTACAATAAAATGTACACTGGCATCAGTGTGCATTTATTGTTCTGAGAAGTTTGGTACCAAACTTCCCAGTTTTCAGTGTAGCCATTATGGTGCTGTGGAGTTAGTGTTTGACAGACTCCCAGACCATATACTCTTATGGCTACCCTGCACTTACAATGTCTAAGGTTTGGCTTAGACACTGTAGGGGCACAGTGCTCATGCACTGGTGCCCTCACCTATGGTATAGTGCACCCTGCCTTAGGGCTGAAAGGCCTGCTAGAGGGGTGACTTATCTATACTGCATAGGCAGTGTGAGGTTGGCACGGCACCCTGAGGGGAGTGCCATGTCGACTTACTCTTTTTGTCCTCACCAGCACACACAAGCTGGTAAGCAGTGTGTCTGTGCTGAGTGAGGGGTCCCCAGGGTGGCATAAGATATGCTGCAGCCCTTAGAAACCTTCCCTGGCATCAGTTCCAATTGTGGATACAAAAGTACAGGTTAGGGAAAGAACACTGGTGCTGGGGCCTGGTTAGCAGGCCTCAGCACACTTTCAATTCAAAACATAGCATCAGAAAAGGCAAAAAGTCAGGGGGTAACCATGCCAGGGAGGCATTTCCTTACACAACCCCCCCCCAAACGAAAGAGGATGAGACTAACCTTTCCCAAGAGAGTCTTAATTTTCTAAGTGGAAGAACCTGGAAAGGCCATCTGCATTGGCATGGGCAGTCCCAGGTCTGTGTTCCACTATAAAGTCCATTCCCTGTAGGGAGATGGACCACCTCAACAGTTTTGGATTTTCACCTTTCATTTGCATCAGCCATCTGAGAGGTCTGTGGTCAGTTTGAACTACAAAGTGAGTACCAAAGAGGTATGGTCTCAGCTTCTTCAGGGACCAAACTACAGCAAAGGCCTCCCTCTCAATGGCACTCCAACGCTGCTCCCTGGGGAGTAACCTCCTGCTAATGAAAGCAACAGGCTGGTCAAGGCCATCATCATTTGTTTGGGACAAAACTGCCCTTATCCCATGTTCAGAGGCATCTGTTTGCACAATGAATTGCTTGGAGTAATCTGGAGCTTTTAGAACTGGTGCTGTGCACATAGCTTGTTTCAGGGTGTCAAAGGCCTGTTGGCATTCTACATTCCAGTTGACCTTCTTGAGCATTTTCTTGGAGGTGAGTTCTGTGAGGGCTGTCACAATGGATCCATATCCCTTCACAAACCTCCTATAGTACCCAGTCAAGCAAAGGAATGCCCTGACTTGAGTCTGGGTTTTTGGAGCTGCCCAGTCCAGAATAGTCTGGATCTTAGGCTGGAGTGGCTGAACTTGGCCTCCACCTACAAGGTGGCCCAAGTAAACCACAGTTCCCTGCCCTATCTGGCATTTGGATGCCTTGATAGAGAGGCCTGCTGATTGCAGAGCCTTCAAAACCTTCTTCAGGTGGACCAGGTGATCCTGCCAGTTGGAGCTAAAGATAGCAATATCATCAAGATAAGCTGCACTAAAGGACTCCAAACCAGCAAGGACTTGATTCACCAACCTTTGGAAGGTGGCAGGGGCATTCTTTAAACCAAAGGGCATAACAGTGAACTGATAATGCCCATCAGGTGTGGAGAATGCTGTCTTTTCTTTTGCTCCAGGGGCCATTTTGATTTGCCAGTACCCTGCTGTTAAGTCAAAGGTACTTAAGAATTTGGCAGCCCCTAATTTATCAATCAGTTCATCAGCTCTAGGAATGGGGTGGGCATCTGTCTTGGTGACAGAATTAAGTCCTCTGTAGTCCACACAAAACCTCATCTCTCTCTTTCCATCTTTGGTGTGAGGTTTGGGGACTAAGACCACTGGGCTAGCCCAGGGGCTGTCAGAGTGCTCAATTACTCCCAATTCCAGCATCTTGTGGACTTCCACCTTGATGCTTTCCTTAACTTGGTCAGACTGTCTGAATATTTTGTTTTTGACAGGCATGCTGTCTCCTGTGTCCACATCATGGGTACACAGGTGTGTCTGACCAGGGGTTAGGGAAAAGAGCTCAGCAAACTGCTGCAGGACTTTCCTACAGTCAGATTGCGGTTGGCTAGAGAGGGTGTCTGAATAGATCACTCCATCCACTGAGCCATCTTTAGGGTCTGATGAGAGGAGATCAGGGAGAGGCTCACTCTCAGCTTCCTGGTCCTCATCTGTCACCATCAACAGATTTACATCAGCCCTGTCATGGAAGAGCTTTAGGCGGTTCACATGGATCACCCTCTTGGGGCTCCTGCTAGTGCCTAGGTCCACCAGGTAGGTGACCTGACTCTTCTTATCTAGCACTGGGTAAGGGCCCCTCCATTTGTCCTGGAGTGCCCTGGGAGCCACAGGCTCCAAAACACAGACTTTCTGCCCTGGTTGAAATTCAACCATTGCAGCCTTTTGGTCATACCAAAACTTCTGGAGCTGTTGGCTGGCCTCAAGGTTTTTACTTGCCTTTACCATGTACTCTGCCATTCTTGAGCGAAGGCCAAGTACATAGTCCACTATGTCTTGTTTAGGCTCATGAAGAGGTCTCTCCCAGCCTTCTTTAACAAGAGCAAGTGGTCCCCTTACAGGGTGGCCAAACAGAAGTTCAAAGGGTGAGAACCCTACTCCCTTCTGAGGCACCTCTCTGTAAGCGAAAAGCAGGCATGGCAAGAGGACATCCCATCTCCTTTTGAGTTTTTCTGGGAGCCCCATGATCATGCCCTTTAGGGCCATATTTATACTTTTTGACGCAAAACTGCGCTAACGCAGTTTTGCGCCAAAAAAATTAGCGCAGGCTAACGCCATTCTGAAGCACCATGCGGGCGCCGTATTTATTGAATGGCGTTAGCCGGCGTTAGCCGACCGGCGCTGCCAGGTGTGCGTGAAAAAAAACAACGTACACCAGGCAGCGCCGGCGTAGGGAAAAATGGCGTTTGGGCGTCCCAAAATGGGGCAAGTCAGGCTGAGGCAAAAAAATCGTCTTAACCCGATTTGCGCCATTTTTTTGGGGCGCCCAGACGCCATTAACATGACTCCTGTCTTAGCAAAGAAAGGAGTCATGCCCCCTTGTCCAATGGCCATGCCCAGGTGACTTATGTCCCCTGGGCATGGTCATTGGGCATAGTGGCATGTAGGGGGGCACAAATCAGGCCCCCCTATGCCACAATTTTTTTTTCAAAAAAATACTTACCACAACTTACCTTTTCTTCCCTGGGATGGGTCCCTCCATCCTTGGGTGTCCTCCTGGGGTGGGCAAGGGTGGCAGGGGGTGTCCCTGGAGGCAGGGGAGGGCACCTCTGGGCTCATTCTGAGCCCACAGGTCCCTTAATGCCTGCCCTGACCCAGGCGTTAAAAAGAGGCGCAAATGCGGGGTTTTTTGCCCCGCCCACTCCCGGGCGTCATTTTTGCCCGGGAGTATAAATACCACGCACATGCCTGGGAGTCATTTTTTAAGACGGGAACGCCTACCTTGCATCTCATTAACGCAAGGAAGGTGTTCACGCAAAAAAAAAACGCTAACTCCATGAACTTTGGCGCTAGACGCGTCTAACGCCAAAGTATAAATATGGAGTTAGTTTTGCGTCTAATTTGCGTCGAAAAAAACGACGCAAATTCGGCGCAAACGGAGTATAAATATGCCCCCTAATGTCTTGTGGAATATCTCAACAAGGCCATTAGTTTGTGGATGATAGGGTGTAGTGAATTTATAAGTCACTCCACACTCATTCCACATGTGTTTCAGGTATGCTGACATGAAGTTGGTACATCTGTCAGACACCACCTCCTTAGGGAAGCCCACTCTGGTAAAGATACCAATGAGGGCCTTGGCTACTGCAGGGGCAGTAGTCGACCTAAGGGGAATAGCTTCAGGATACCTAGTAGCATGATCCACTACTACTAGGATGTACATATTTCCTGAGGCTGTGGGAGGTTCAAGTGGACCCACTATGTCCACACCCACTCTTTCAAAGGGGACCCCCACCACTGGAAGTGGAATGAGGGGGGCCTTTGGATGTCCACCTGTCTTACCACTGGCTTGACAGGTGGTTCAGGAGACACAAAACTCCTTAACTTTCTGGGACATGTTGGGCCAGTAGAAGTGGTTGACTAACCTCTCCCACGTCTTGGTTTGTCCCAAATGCCCAGCAAGGGGAATATCATGGGCTAAGGTCAGAATAAACTCTCTGAACTCCTGAGGCACTACCACTCTCCTAGTGGCACCAGGTTTGGGATCTCTTGCCTCAGTGTACAGGAGTCCATCTTCCCAATAGACCCTATGTGTTCCAGTTTTCTTGCCATTGGACTCTTCAGCAGCTTGCTGCCTAAGGCCTTCAAGAGAGGGACAGGTTTCTTGTCCCTTACACAACTCTTCCCTTGAGGGTCCCCCTGGGCCTAAGAGCTCAACCTGATAAGGTTCCAACTCCATATGCTCAGTTCCCTCAGAGGGCAGAACTTCTTCCTGAGAAGAGAGGTTCTCTTTCTGGTGTTGTGTTGCAGCTGGTTTCCCAGCTGGCTTTCCTTTTCTCTTGGTAGTCTGGGCCCTTTTTCCAGACTCCAGCTCTACTTGTTCACCCTGTGCCTTGCACTGTGCCCTTGTCTTGACACACACCAGTTCAGGGATACCCAGCATGGCTGCATGGGTTTTCAGTTCTACCTCAGCCCATGCTGAGGACTCCAGGTCATTTCCAAGCAAACAGTCTACTGGGATATTTGAGGAGCCCACCACCTGTTTCAGGCCATTGACCCCTCCCCACTCTAAAGTTACCATTGCCATGGGATGTACTTTAGTTTGATTGTCAGCATTGGTGACTGGATAAGTTTGTCCAGCCAGGTATTGACCGGGGAAACCAGTTTCTCTGTCACCATAGTGACACTGGCACCTGTATCCCTCAGGCCTTCTACACTTGTCCCATTAATTAAGAGCTGCTGCCTGTATTTTTGCATGTTAGGGGGCCAGGCAGCCAGTGTGGCTAAATCCACCCCACCCTCAGAGACTAATGTAGCTTCAGTGTGACACCTGATTTGCTCTGGGCACACTGTTGATCCCACTTGGAGACTAGCCATTCCAGTGTTAGCTGGAGTGGAGTTAGAAGTGGTTGTTTTCTTGGGACAGGCCTTGTCTCCAGTTTGGTGTCCAGGCTGATTACAGCTACGATACCAGGCCTTTTTGGGATCAAAGTTTTTACCCTTGTACCCAAAATTGTTTTGTGAAGAGGCTCTGGGCCCACCCTCCTGTGCAGGTTTTTGGGGGCCTGTAGAAGACTCTTTACTATTTATGTTTTTGGCTGTCTCACCACCCTTCCCCTGGGGAGGTTTTGTGACCCCTTTCTTTTGGTCACCCCCTGTGGAAGTCTTGGACACCCTAGTCTTGACCCAATGGTCCGCCTTCTTTCCCAATTCTTGGGGAGAAATTGGTCCTAGGTCTACCAGATGCTGATGCAGTTTATCATTGAAACAATTACTTAATAGGTGTTCTTTCACAAATAAATTGTACAGCCCATCATAATTACTTACACCACTGCCTTGAATCCAACCATCTAGTGTTTTTACTGAGTAGTCTACAAAGTCAACCCAGGTCTGGCTCGAGGATTTTTGAGCCCCCCAGAATCTAATCCTATACTCCTCAGTGGAGAATCCAAAGCCCTCATTCAGGGTACCCTTCATGAGGTCATAAGATTCTGTATCGTTTCCAGAGAGTGTGAGGAGTCTATCCCTACACTTTCCTGTGAACATTTCCCAAAGGACAGCACCCCAGTGAGATTTGTTCACTTTTCTGGTTACACAAACCCTCTCAAAAGCTGTGAACCATTTGGTGATGTCATCACCATCTTCATATTTAGTCACAATCACTTTAGGGATTTTTAACATGTCAGGAGAATCTCTGACCCTAGTTATGTTGCTGCCACCATTGATGGGTCCTAGGCTCATCTCTTGTCTTTCCCTTTCTATGGCTAGGATCTGTCTTTGCAAAGCCAATCTTTTGGCCACCCTGGCTAACTGGATGTCCTCTTCACTGGAGTTATCCTCAGTGATTTCAGAGTTGTTGGTCCCTCCTGTGAGGGAAACAGCATCTCTGACTATTATGTTTGGAGACAGGGCTTGAGAGGCCATGTTCTCCCTAAATAGGACTGGTAGGGAGGAATTTTCCTCCAAGTCACTATCTTCATCCTCCGTGTTGCCATCCTCAGAGGGGTTGGCTCTTTCAAACTCTGCCAAAAGCTCCTGGAGCTGTAGTTTGGAAGGTCTGGGGCCCATTGTTATTTTCTTTAATTTACAGAGTGACCTTAGCTCCCTCATCTTAAGATGGAGGTAAGGGGTGGTGTCGAGTTCCACCACATTCACATCTGTACTAGACATTATACTTCTAAAAGTTGGAATACTTTTTAAGAATCTAAAACTAGTTCTAGGTTCTAATTCAAACTTTCACAAACTTTTTAAACTCTAAAAGAAATGCTAACAGGGACTAACACAAGGCCCTAGCAGGACTTTTAAAAATTTAGAAAAATAGTTCAAATTGCAAAAATCGATTTCTAATGACAATTTTTGGAATTTGTCGTGTGATCAGGTATTGGCTGAGTAGTCCAGCAAATGCAAAGTCTTGTACCCCACCGCTGATCCACCAATGTAGGAAGTTGGCTCTGTATGTGCTATTTCAAAGTAAGGAATAGCATGCACAGAGTCCAAGGGTTCCCCTTAGAGGTAAGATAGTGGCAAAAAGAGATAATACTAATGCTCTATTTTGTGGTAGTGTGGTCGAGCAGTAGGCTTATCAAAGGAGTAGTGTTAAGCATTTGTTGTACATACACACAGGCAATAAATGAGGAACACACACTCAGAGACAATTCCAGACCAATAGGTTTTTGTTATAGAAAAATATCTTTTCTTAGTTTATTTTAAGAACCACAGGTTCAAATTCTACATGTAATATCTCATTTGAAAGGTATTGCAGGTAGTAAGTACTTTAGGAACTTTGAATGATTACAATAGCAGATATACTTTTTACATAAAACCCATGTAGCTGTTTTAAAAGTGGACACAGTGCAATTTTCACAGTTCCTGGGGGAGGTAAAGTATTGTTATTTCTTGCAGGTAAGTAACCCACCTACAGGGTTCAGGTTTGGGTCCAAGGTGGCCCACTGTTGGGGGTTCAGAGCAACCCCAAAGTCACTACACCAGCAGCTCAGGGCTGGTCAGGTGCAGAGGTCAAAGAGGTGCCCAAAACACATAGGCTTCAATGGAGAGAAGGGGGTGCCCCGGTTCCAGTCTGCCAGCAGGTAAGTACCCGCGTCTTCGGAGGGCAGACCAGGGGGGTTTTGTAGGGCACCGTGGGGGACACAGGTCAGCACAAAAAGTACACCCTCAGCAGCGCGGGCGGCCGGGTGCAGTGTGCAAACAAGCGTCGGGTTTCCAATGGTTTTCAATGAGAGACCAAGGGGTCTCTTCAGCGGTGCAGGCAGGCAAGGGGGGGGGGCTCCTCGGGGTAGCCACCACCTAGGCAAGGGAGAGGGCCTCCTGGGGGTCACTCCTGCACTGGAGTTCCGATCCTTCAGGTGCTGGGGGCTGCGGGTGCAGGGTCTTTTCCAGCCGTCGGGATGTTAGAGTCAGGCAGTCGCGGTCAGGGGGAGCCTCGGGATTCCCTCTGCAGGCGTCGCTGTGGGGGCTCAGGGGGGACAACTTTGGTTACTCACGGTCTTGGAGTCGCCGGAGGGTCCTCCCTGAGGTGTTGGTTCTCCACCAGTCGAGTCGGGGTCGCCGGGTGCAGTGTTGCAAGTCTCACGCTTCTTGCGGGGATTGCAGGGGTCTTTAAATCTGCTCCTCTGTAACAAAGTTCCAGTCTTTTTGGAACAGGGCCGCTGTCCTCGGGAGTTTCTAGTCTTTCTTGAAGCAGGGCAGTCCTCTGAGGATTCAGAGGTCGCTGGTCCTGGGGAGAGCGTCGCTGGAGCAGGTTTCTTTGGAAGGCAGGAGACAGGCCGGTAGGACTGGGGCCAAAGCAGTTGGTGTCTTCTTTCTTCTTCTGCAGGGGTTTTCAGCTCAGCAGTCCTCTTCTTCTTGTAAGTTGCAGGAATCTAAATTCTTAGGTTCAGGGGAGCCCTTAAATACTAAATTTAAGGGCGTGTTTAGGTCTGGGGGGTTAGTAGCCAATGGTTACTAGCCCTGAGGGTGGGTACACCCTCTTTGTGCCTCCTCCCAAGAGGAGGGGGTCACAATCCTATCCCTATTGGGGGAATCCTCCATCTGCAAGATGGAGGATTTCTAAAAGTTAGAGTCACTTCATCTCAGGGCACCTTAGGGGCTGTCCTGACTGGCCAGTGACTCCTCCTTGTTATTCTCATTATTTTCTCCGGCCTTGCCGCCAAAAGTGGGGCCGTGGCCGGAGGGGGCGGGCAACTCCACTAGCTGGAGTGCCCTGCGGTGCTGGAACAAAGGGGGTGAGCCTTTGAGGCTCACCGCCAGGTGTTACAGCTTCTGCCTGGGGGAGGTGTTAGCATCTCCACCCAGTGCAGGCTTTGTTACTGGCCTCAGAGTGACAAAGGCACTCTCCCCATGGGGCCAGCAACATGTCTCGAGTGTGGCAGGCTGCTAGAACCGGTCAGCCTACACAGGTAGTTCGTTAAAGTTTCAGGGGGCACCTCTAAGGTGCCCTCTGGGGTGTATTTTACAATAAAATGTACACTGGCATCAGTGTGCATTTATTGTTCTGAGAAGTTTGATACCAAACTTCCCAGTTTTCAGTGTAGCCATTATGGTGCTGTGGAGTTCGTGTTTGACAGACTCCCAGACCATATACTCTTATGGCTACCCTGCACTTACAATGTCTAAGGTTTGGCTTAGACACTGTAGGGGCACAGTGCTCATGCACTGGTGCCCTCACCTATGGTATAGTGCACCGTGCCTTGGGCTGTAAGGCCTGCTAGAGGGGTGACTTATCTATACTGCATAGGCAGTGTGAGGTTGGCATGGCATCCTGAGGGGAGTGCCATGTCGACTTACTCGTTTTGTCCTCACCAGCACACACAAGCTGGTAAGCAGTGTGTCTGTGCTGAGTGAGGGGTCCCCAGGGTGGCATAAGATATGCTGCAGCCCTTAGAAACCTTCCCTGGCATCAGGGCCCATGGTACCAGGGGTACCAGTTACAAGGGACTTACCTGGATGCCAGGGTGTGCCAATTGTGGATACAAAAGTACAGGTTATGGAAAGAACACTGGTGCTGGGGCCTGGTTAGCAGGCCTCAGCACACTTTCAATTCAAAACATAGCATCAGAAAAGGCAAAAAGTCAGGGGGTAACCATGCCAAGGAGGCATTTCCTTACAACTGGTTACTCCCTTTATCATCCACTATATGGTTACTTAACTGTGGGGATGTAAACCACCCTGTTTGAAGTTTTTTAGCTAAGCAACAATGTGAAGATATATTTTCAGAGTTTCTATCAGTAAGTTTTAGTTTAGAGCAGTGTGAATTGTCCACTGAACCTATTTCTAGTGATGAGAATGCCAGACAGGGATGCTGACTCAGAAAAGCCATAGCTGGGCAAAACCTTTGTCCATATGGCTGGAAGAGAGAACAAGGGGGTTTTTTCTCTTGAGTTGGAGCAGAGCATGGATGCTTTCCTATGAGCTCCACACTAGGGCAGGGATGCTGTCCTAAGTGTTGTGAGATAGTGCAGGGTTTCTTCACTAAAGTTTCTCTGGGAGGGTTGGAGGGATGCTCCATGTTAACTAAAATGGTGCTCTTTTTCTCACCAATATGAGTTATCCCACAGAGAGGTACTTCCACCTCAGGGAGTACAGCTATGCCAGCTGATGGTTCCCTTGGAACAGGTGCCACCCCAGGAGAGGTTTCTCCCACCACAGGAATGGTATCCTGAATGGCAGGGTGGTTGGGGGATAAAGTGATACCCTTGTTACCTGTTGTTGAAGAGGGATCCTGAGTTTTCAGGCCTTCTCTCCTTTGCTTTTTCATTTCAGTAGAAATGAGAGGGAACAATTCCTCAGGGATACCCAGCATGGTTGCATGGGTATAAAACTCTACATCAGCCAAACCTGAGGCCTCTAGGTCATTACCTAAGAGACAGTCTACAGGTAAGCTAGGTGACACTACCACCTGCTTAGGGCCAGTAACTCCACCCCAACTAAGCTTAACTATAGCTAAGGGAAGAAACTTAGTGGAGTTATGGACATCAATAATCTTATACTGTTGTCCAATGATGTGTTGTTCAGGAGCCACCAGGTTTTCAGTCACCAAAGTGATACTGGCACCTGTGTCCCTGTAGGCCTGGACCTCAACACCATTTATTGAAACTGTCTGCCTGCACTTATCCATTGTAAGGGGACAAGCAGCCAGTGTGGCAAGGCCAATGCCACTAGGTGTGACAGAAACTGTCTTGGGACTGACTACCCCAGTTTCTATGATGGACCCATAAGTGAACCCAACTACACCCTTAGTTTGACTGTTGCCAGCAGTCCCACCACTAGTACCACTACTGCTAGGGGCACTAGAGCTTGATGTATTAGTGGTGGTAGGCTCAGGGGTTTTTCCTGGACAGGAGTTATCCCCTGGCCTATGGCCTCTGTTTTAACACACAAAGCACCAAGGCTTTTTAAATTGTGTAGGTTGTGAAGAAGAGGAAGAATTTGTTTTATCCCCACCCCCTGAAGAGTGTTTAGGATTTGAAGAAGGATCTTTGGTTTTACCCTTATCCCCATGCTTATCCTGAGATTTCTCACCATCTTTCTTCTTGCCATCCTTGTCACTACCTGTATGAACTTTTCTGTTCACTCTTGTTCTGACCCATTTGTCTGCCTTCTTTCCCAATTCTTGGGGAGAGGTCAGATCTGAGTCCACTAGATATTGGTGTAACAAATCAGACACACAGTTATTCAGAATATGCTCTCTCAGGATCAAGTTATACAGGCTTTCATAGTCAGAAACGTTACTGCCATGTAACCACCCCTCCAAGGCCTTCACTGAATGGTCAACAAAGTCTACCTAGTCTTGTGAAGACTCCTTTTTGGTTTCTCTGAACTTGATCCTGTACTGTTCAGTGGTTAAGCCATAACCTTCTAGGAGTGCATTCTTTAAAACTGTAAAATTATTGGCATCACTTTCCTTCACAGTAAGGAGCCTATCCCTACCCTTTCCACTGAAAGATAGCCATAGGATAGCAGCCCACTGACTTTGAGGGACCCCCTGTACAACACAGGCCCTCTCAAGTGCAGCAAACCACTTGTTAATGTCATCCCCCTCCTTATAGGGGGGAACTATCTTGTGCAGATTCCTAGATTCATGCTCTTTTACAGGATTACTATCTGTAATACTGCTGCTGCCACCATGGGGTCCAAACCCCAACCTCTGTCCTTCTTTTTCTAAGTCAAATGCTTCCCTGTCTAGATCCAGCTGTTGCTTTTTAAGCTTCAGCCTGGACTCTTCCACTCTCAATCTATTGAGTTCCCTTTCTAACACTCTGTCATCAGGGTGGGTGGGTTGGGCATGCCTAGACACAGAAGAATGGTGTGAATGAACAGAGGGAGACCTGTCCCTAACAGATGGCACTCTAACAACCTGGCTTAAATGAGTGACATTCCTACTGTGATGAGAGCTCACATTAGTACCAGCCCTGCTACGTGGCCTGCTAAGGGGCAGGTTGGGAATATTCTAATCTAACACTTTTGCTGCGGCTACCCCAGAATCAGAGTGTGAACCATCTGCTAATCTCTCACCTGATGTACCACCTAAGGCCTTATCATTTTCAATTAACATATTAACCAACAGTTCTCTAGAGGGATTCTTCCCTACCCCTAAACCTCTATCAATGCAGAGACTCCTTGCACCTTTCCAGCTAAGGTTGTCATAAGCAGTGCTGGCCAGATCAAGAGTAGGACCTGTACCAGACATGATAGAGAAAGGTTTAAGGGACAGAAAAAGAAAGAAAAAAGTTTCAGAACTTTTTAAGGAACAGAAAAAAACATTTTCAACTTTTAAGAAACTTTTTGAAAGTTTTAGAGGTACTTTTCAGCACTTAGCAATAGAGTAAGAGAAGAAAAGCAAAACTTTTTGGTTAGGTGTACATACACTGAACTTGTTTTGTATATTTTTCTCTTATGAAAAGTACAAAATGACAAAGTGGTAAGTAGTTGCAAGTACTTATCCCACCGCTGCACAACCAATGTATGAGGCTGGCCTGGTTTGTAGTGGTACCAAGGGGTACTTACACTCTGCACCAGGTCCAGTTATCCCTTATTAGTGTAGAAGAGGTGTCTAGCAGCTTAGGCTGATAGAAAAGGGTAGCTTAGCAGAGCAGCTTAGGCTGATCTAGGAGAAATGCAAAGCTCCCACTATACCACTAGTGTCATATGCACAATATCATAAGAAAACACAATACACAGATATACTAAAAATAAAGGTACTTTATTTTTATGACATTATGCCAAAAGTATCTCAGTGAGTACCCTCAGTATGAGGATAGCAAATATACACAAGGTATATTTACACAATACCAAAAATATGCAGTAATATCAATAGAAAGCAATGCAAGCAATGTACAGTCACAATAGATTGCAATGAGAGCACATAGGTATAGGGGCAACACAAACCATATACTCTAGAAGTGGAATGCGACCCACGAATGGGCCCCAAACCTATGTGAGCTTGTAGAGGGTCGAGGGGACTGTAAGAAAACAGTGAGGGTTAGAAAAATAGCCCACCCCAAGGCCCTGAAAAGTGGGTGCAAAGTGCACCTAAGTTCCCCAGAGAGCACAGAAGTCGTGATAGGGGAATTCTGCAAGGAAGACTAACACCAGCAATGCAACAATGATGGATTTCCATACGAGAGTACCTGTGGAACAAGGGGACCAAGTCACACTCAAGTCGGGAGTGGGCAGATGCCCAGGAAATGCCAGCTGTGGGTGCAAAGAAGCTGCCACCGGATGGTAGAAGCTGTGGATTCTGCAAGAACGAAGAGGACTAGGAACTTCCCCTTTGCAGGATGGATGTCCCACGTCGTGAAGAAGCTTGCAGAGGTGTTTCCGTGCAGAAAGACCGCAAACAAGCCTTGCCAGCTGCAAGGGTCGCGGTTAGGGTTTTTGGATGCTGCTGTGGCCCAGGAGGGACCAGGATGTCGCCAATTGTGTGAGGAGACAGAGGGGGCACACAGCAAGACAGGGAGCCCACTCAGAAGCAAGCAGCACCCGCAGAAGTGCCAGAACAGGCACTACAAAGAAGAGTGAACTGGAGCTCACCCGAAGTCACAAAAGAAGGTCCCACGATGCCGGAGGACAACTCACGAGGTCGTGCACTGCAGGTTAGAGTGTCAGGGACCCAGGCTTGGATGTGCACAAAGGAAATCCTGCAAGAGTGCACAGGAGCTGGAGCAGCTGAAAATCATGCGGTTCCCAGCAATGCAGTCTAGCGTGGTGAGGCAAGGACTTACCTCCACCAAACTTGGACTGAAGAGTCACTGGACTGTGGGAGTCACTTGGACAGAGTTGCTGAGTTCCAGTGACCACGCTTGTCGTGCTGAGAGGGGCCCCAGAGGACCTGTGATGCAGTCTTTTGGTGCCTGCGGTTGCAGGGGGAAGATTCAGTCGACCCACAGGAGATTTCTTCGGAGCTTCTAGTGCAGAGAGGAGGCAGACTACCCCCACAGCATGCACCACCAGGAAAGCAGTCTAGAAGGCGGCTGGATCAGCGATACAAGGTTGCAGTAGTCATCTTTGCTACTTTGTTGCAGGTTTGCAGGCGTCCAGAGCAGTCAGCGGTCGATTCCTTGGCAGAAGGTGAAGAGAGAGATGCAGAGGAACTCTGATGAGCTCTTGCATTCGTTATCTAAAGAATTCCCCAAAGCAGAGACCCTAAATAGCCAGAAAAGGAGGTTTAGCTACTTAGGAAGGAGGATAGGCTAGCAACACAGGTAAGAGCCTATCAGAAGGAGTCTCTGACGTCACCTGCTGGCATTGGCCACTGAGAGCAGTCCAGTGTGCCAGCAGCACCTCTGTTTCCAAGATGGCAGAGGTCTGGATCACACTGGAGGAGCTCTGGGCACCTCCCAAGGGAGGTGCAGGTCAGGGGAGTGGTCACTCCCCTTTCCTTTGTCCAGTTTCACGCCAGAGTAGGGCTGGGGGATCCCTGAGCTGGTGTAGACTGGCTCATGCAGAGATGGGCACCATCTGTGCCCTTCAAAGCATTTCCAGAGGCTGGGTGAGGCTACTTCTCCCCAGCTCTGACACCTTTTTGCAAAGGGAGAGGGTGTAACACCCTCTCTCTGAGGAAGTCCTTTGTTCTGCCTTCCCGGGCCAAGCCTGGCTGGACCCCAGGAGGGCAGAAACCTGTCTGAGGGGTTGGCAGCAGCAGCAGCTGCAGTGAAACCCCGGGAAAGGTAGTTTGGCAGTAACCGGGTCTGTGCTAGAGACTCGGGGGATCATGGAATTGTCTCCCCAATGCCATAATGGCATTGGGGTGACAATTCCATGATCTTAGACATGTTACATGGCCATGTTCGGAGTTACCATTGTGACACTGTACATAGGTAGTGACCTATGTACAATGCACACGTGTAATGGTGTCCCCGCACTCACAAAGTCCGGGGAATTTGCCCTGAACAATGTGGGGGCACCTTGGCTAGTGCCAGGGTGCCCACACACTAAGTAACTTAGCACCCAACCTTTACCAGGTAATGGTTAGACATATAGGTGACTTATAAGTTACTTAAGTGCAGTGTAAAATGGCTGTGAAATAATGTGGGCATTATTTCACTCAGGCTGCAGTGGCAGGCCTGTGTAAGAATTGTCAGAGCTCCCTATGGATGGCAAAAGAAATGCTGCAGCCCATAGGGATCTCCTGGAATGCCAATACCCTGGGTACCTCAGTATCATATACTAGGGAATTATAAGGGTGTTTCAGTATGCCAATGTGAATTGGTGAAATTGGTCATTAGCCTGTTAGTGACAATTTGTACAGAGAGCATAACCACTGAAGTTCTGGTTAGCAGAGCCTCAGTGAGACAGTTAAGCATCACACAGGGAACACATACAGATAGGCCACACATTTATGAGCACTGGGGTCCTGGCTAGCAGGGTCCCTGTGACACATAACAAACAAGCTGAAAACATAGGGTTTTCACTATGAGCACTGGGCCCTGGCTAGCAGGATCCCAGTGAGACAGTGAAAACACCCTGACATACACTCACAAACAGGCCAAAAGTGGGGGTAACAAGGCTAGAAAGAGGCTACTTTCTCACACCCCCAGCAGATACCTTTCTGGACACTCTGGTGCTAACCCAGAGGTCTGCCTCCTTAGCAAGCTTCCCGGGATCAGTCAGCTTACTATCTACCAAGTGCTGGCGCAACTCTGTAAAAGAAATACTGAGCATATGCTCTCTCCGAATCAAGTCATATAACCCTTTGCAATCATCTACTTTGCTGCCCGCACCCAACCGTTCAGTGCCTAATTGGAGAAATCAAAACAATCAACCCAGGTTTGTGTGGAAAGTTTGGTACTGTCCTTAAACCTCTGACAGTATCTCTCAGGGGTCAGTCCAAACTTGGCCAGTAAAGCAGTCTTCATGACAGGATAGTTATAATGATCACGTGGGTCTAGTGTAAGGAGTGTGTCCCTTCCCTCTGGGGGTACATAAAACTACAAGGCCACCACCCATTGCCCTTCAGGAACCCCTTGAGCCCTTAGTGCAACTTCATAGGCAGCCAGCCACTTGTCAATATCATCTCCCACCACAAAACTGGGCACCACACTTTTGGGTATACAAACCTTTTTCTCTCCAACAGGTCCTGTATGTATGCTGCCACCATCACTGCTGGACTCAGACTGTCTTGCCTTGAGATCCAGCTCCTTGAGACTCAGTTCATGAGCCAACAAAAGTTTATTTTCAGCCAAGGCTCTCTCAGCTGCAGCTTCTGCTTGCTTGGCTTCTTTCTCTGCTCTCTTTTCTTCCTGTTGAGCCTCAATTTTCAGTCTTGCCATTTGCAATTGGAACTCCCTCTCCTCTCTCCTTTCCTCTGCGGTCAGGCCTTGATCAGAGACACTGCTCCCTGATCTGGAAGGTGGCACAATTACAGTGGTAACATTACCCATTGATGGCAAAAAATCCTCTGGGGGGCCATCTTCTGGCTACTCCTAAGCATCCTCTTCTAAATGGGCTTCTGCCCAGGCCCTCAGCACCACTTGAAAGTACTCCTTTCTGGAGGCCCCTTGGGTGGGTATACTCATCTCCCTGCAGAACCTTTTTAGCTGTTTGACAGTATATGTCTCCACCAGGGCTAGGTCAAAATCTCCTGCTTTAGACCCAGCCAGAGACATGTTGAGTGAGGATTTAGGTTTTGAAAATTGTCAGGAAAAACGAATTTGCAAAAAGAGATAAAAATCAAGTTCACCTTCAACTGTGGGTAGGTAGTGAAATACTTAGCTACTGTATGTCATTGCACAAATACAAGTCCTATCCTCACCGCTGATCACCAATGTTAGAAATGGGGTCTTTGATTGGCAGTCAGGTTACCCCCTGTCCAAGCAAGGATCCTCACTCTAGTCAGGGTAAGTCACACACAATCCAAATTATCCTGTGCCCACCCTATGTTAGCTTGGCACTGAGCAGTCAGGCTTAACTTAGAAGCCAATGTGTAAAGTACTTGTGCAATAAATCATACAATAACACAATATAGCACCACAAAAATACACCACACAGTGTTTAGAAAAATATATAATATTTATCTGAGTATTTGCAGCTCAAAACGATAAAAGATGCAGTAAGAAATTGTAGAGATATCACTGGAAAGTGATATAAAGGGGGTCATTCCTACCCCGGCGGGCGGCGGGCGGCGGGCGCCGCCCGCCAGGCGGTGACCGCCAAAAGACCGTACCGCGGTCAAAAGACTGCGGCGGTCATTTTGACTTTCCCGCTGGGCTGGCGGGCGACCGCCAAAAGGCCGCCCTCCCGCCCAGCGGGAAAGCCCCAGCAACGATGAAGCCGGCTCCGAATGGAGCCGGCGGAGTTGCTGGTGTGCGACGGGTGCAGTGGCACCCGTCGCGATTTTCAGTGTCTGCTTTGCAGACACTGAAAATCTTAATGGGGCCCTGTTAGGGGGCCCCTGCAGTGCCCATGCCAGTGGCATGGGCACTGCAGGCGCCCCAGGGGCCCCACGACACCCGTTCCCGCCATCCTGTTTCTGGCGGTGAAAACCGCCAGAAACAGGATGGCGGAAAGGGGGTCGGAATCCGCATGGCGGCGCTGCTTGCAGCGCCGCCGTGGAGGATTCCCTGGGGCAGGGGGAAACCGCTGGTTTCCCTTTTCTGATCGCGGCTTTACCGCCGCGGTCAGAATTGCCCCTGAAGCACCGCCAGCCTGTTGGCGGTGCTTCCTCCGTCCCCTGCCCTGGCGGTCCATGACCGCCAGGGTAGGAATGACTCCCAAAGTGTCTTAAGTCTTTAAAAAGCAAACAAAGTCTCTTTCAAGCCCAAAGTACCTGGTTTGGAGTGAAAAACCTCCGCAAAGGGCCGCAGAGGAGGAGATGCGTGGAAAAATGGTGTGTGCGTCGGTTTCGCCCCTTCACACACGGAGTTGCATCGCTATTTTTCACGCGGGGAAGATGTTGCATTGATTTCTGCCGCGCAAACAGGTCTCCTCTGTGGGTTGCAGGGTTTTCAGATGCCCCGGGGTCTGTGCGTGGAATCCTGGGCTTGTTGTCTGGCTGCGCGTCATTCCGGTGGGCTGTGCGTGGAATTTTCTTCCTCACGGCAGGCACTGCATCGATTTCCCCTCTGGAAGTTGGGCGGCGTTGTCCAGACGGGCGTGCGTTGAAGTTCCGGTCGCACCGCAGGCGCTGCATTGATCTTTTCCTTGCGAAGTCGAGCGGTGTCGGCCTGGGTCGGCGTGCAGTGAATTTTTCACCGCGGAACAAGCTGTGCGTCGAATTTTTCACCGCACAAGGAGTCCAGTTGAAAGAAAGAAGTCTTTTTGGTCCTGAGACTTCAAGGAAACAGGAGGCAAGCTCTATCCATGCCCTTGGAGAGCAGTTCTGCAGCAAGGCAAGAGTTCAGCAAGACAGCAGGGCAACAGCAAGGCAGCAGTCCTTTGTAGAAAGCAGTCAGGTGAGTCCTTTGGGCAGCCAGGCATTCTACTTGGCAGGATGCAGGTTCTGGTTACAAGTTTTCTTCTCCAGGAAGTGTCTGAGGTGGTAGGGCAGAGGCCCCGTTTTATACCCAAATGTGCCTTTGAAGTGGGGGAAACTTCAAAGAGTGGCTTAGAAGTGCACCAGGTCCTCTTTCAGTTCAATCCTGTCTGCCAGGGTCCCAGTATGGGGTCTGGCAGTCCTTTGAGAGAGCATTCCCTCCACCCTCCCATCCCAGGAAGACCCATTCAAAATGCAGATGTGTGCAAGTGAGGCTGAGTACCCTGTGTTTGGGGTGTGTCTGAGGGAATGCACAAGGAGCTGTCAACTAAACCCAGCCATACGTGGATTGTAAGGCACAGAAAGATTTAAGTGCAAAGAAATGCTCACGTTCTAAAAGTGGCATTTCTAGAATAGTAATATTAAATCCAACTTCACCAGTCAGCAGGATTTTGAATTACCATTCTGGCCATACTAAATATGACCTTCCTACTCCTTTCAGATCAGCAGCTACCACTTCAATAATGTATGAGGGCAGCCCCAATGTTAGCCTATGAAGGGAACAGGCCTCACAGTAGTGTAAAAACGAATTTAGGAGTTTTACACTACCAGGACATGTAAACTACACAGGTACATGTCCTGTCTTTGACCAAACACAGCACCCTGCCCTAGGGGTTACCTAGGGCACCCATTAGAGGTGACGTATATGTAGAGAAAGGGGAGGTTTAGGCTTGGCAAGTATTTTTAAATGCAAAGTCGAGGTGACAGTGAATCTGTACACCCAGGCCTTGCAATGGCAGGCTGGAGACAAGGTTAAGGGGCTACTTAAGTGGGTGGCACAACCAGTGCTGCAGGCCCACTAGTAGCATTTAATATACAGTCCCTAGGCAGATATAGTGCCCATTACTAGGGACTTATAAGTAAATTAAATAGTCCAATTGGGTATGATCCAAGGTTACCATGTTTAAAGGGAGAGAGCATATGCACTTTAGCACTGGTTAGCAGTGGTAAAGTGCGCAGAGTCTAAAAGCCAGCAAAACAGTGTCCAAAAAGTGGAGGGAGGCAGGCAAAAAGTTAGGGGTGACCACCCTAAGGCTGTCAGGTCTAACAATGCCTAGCTGTGAATTTTGATCTCTAGCTCAGCCGGCACCTAGGGAAACCTACAAACCTGTGCATTTTTTTAAAGTAGACACCTAGGGGAATCCATGATGGGGTGACTTGTGGGGCTCTCACCAGTTTCTGTTGCCCAGAATCCTTTGCAAACCTCAAAATGTGGTAAAAAAACACTTTTCCTCGCATTTCACTGACAAAAAGATATGGGATCTGAGAGCGGCCACAAATTTGTGTGGGTAGGCCTAGTGCCCGCAACAGGAAATGCCCCAATACAAAACGTGGACACATCACATTTTCCCAAAGAAAACAGAGCTGTTTTTTGCGAAGTGCCTAGCTGTGGATTTTGACCTCTTACTCAGCTGGAACCTAGGGAAACCTGCTAAACCTGTGCATCTTTGAAAACTAGACATATAGGGGAATTCAGGATGGGGTGACTTGTGGGGCTCTCATAAGGTTCTGTTATCCTTTGCAAACCTCAAAATCTGGCCAAAAAACACTTTTTCCTCACATTTCAGTGACAGAAAGTTCTGGAATCTGAGAGGATCCACAAATGTCTTTCCATCCAGCTTTCCCCCAAGTCACCACATAAAAATGGTACCTCACTTGTGTGGGTAGGCCTAGTGGCTGTGAAAGGAAATGCCCCAAAACACTATGTGGACACATCAAAGGTGGGGGCACCTGCGTTTTTGGTCCTGGGCTCAGCAGCCATATAGTGAAACCTACCAAACCCAAACATTTCTGAAAACTAGACACCCGAGGGAGTCCAGGGAGGTGGGCTTGTGTGCAGCCCTCAGTGTTTTCATAGCCAGAATCCTCAGAAAACCTCAAATGTAGCTAAAAATGAAATTTTGCCCACATTTCTGTGTGGGATCACCGCAACAGGACAAAATTCTCACCACCCAATGTTCCCTTCAGCCTCCCAGCAAACATGATGCCTCACTTGTGTATGTAGGCCAAGTGCCTGTGACACAGAAGAGCCAAAAACATGTCAAAAGTGAGGGGGAACCAAAATAGATCCAAAAGGGCAGTTTGAAAAAAAAACATTTTCAGGCAGAAAAGTGGGGCAGAATTTCTATTGGTATAGATGAGACAATGCTGGGTGGTAGGAATTTTGTGGATTCCTGCAGAATCCGGAAGGTTCCATCACAAAAATGTGGGGAAAATGTGTGATTTCCAGCAAAGTTGGAGGTTTGCAGGGCATTGTGGGCAAGAAAATGGTGCAGGGTGCATGTGAAGCACACAACCCTGGACTCACCCAAATGTTTAGTTTTCAGATGTGTCTAGGTCTTGTGGATTTTTCTACATGGCAGCATCCCAAAGTCCAAAAAGTGCAGCCTTCACCATTCCAAGTGGGACGATTTTGATAGTTAGACAAGCTCTCATGGCTCAAATGTAAAACCAAAACACAAAATATTCAAATGTCCTCTTGCTTGTCATGGGAGAAGATGTTTTAGTGTGCGGGGGAGGTGTTGAAAGACTGTTACCCCCTTCAGTTGGGGTGGAGGCATCACCATGTCCATACTGGTTGGTAGCCACCACCCCACTATTTGTTTTTTAATTCCCTGGCATCTAATAGTTTTTCTGCCCCCCCAGGAGTGAATCAGAGGTAATTGCCCCATCTGCCCACCGGTGGGCATAACAACTTTGGCCCTGGTTATTTGGGGTGGGGGTATGGTCATACACCCAACCTCTTTTGTTTAAAAAAAAAATCTTCCCTGGTCTCTGGTGGACTTTCTGCCCCTCCATTGGGGGCAGATGGGCCTTCCAATATTAGGCCGATCTTATGGCAAACTGTAATGTGCCCCCATGAGGAGTGACCCTTGCCCGAGGGGCTGCCCCCCCAAACAAAACACACACACACCAATTCCTGGTGCCTAAGTGGTTTCTGCCCCCAGAAATGGCCTAAAATAAATTTGGCCCCCGACAGGAGCAACCTTTGCCTAAGGGGTCGCATCCCATCTGTAAAAAAAAAAAAAAACCCTGGAGCCCAGTGGTTTCTGCCCCGTTATAAAACCTAATAAAAATAGGCCAATCTGCCCCAAGGAGGGCAGAAATGGCCTAAAATAAATTTGCCCCCAGGGGAGCGACCCTTGCCTAAGGGGTCGCTCACCTTGCGTGAAATTGTCGCAAAAGAAAATAAGTCCCTGGTGTCTAGTGGTTTCTGCCCCCCTTGGGGGCAGATTCGACTAAGAAAAATAGGCCAATCTGCTCCCAAGGGGGGCAGAAATGGCCTAAAATTAAATTGCCCCTAAGGGGAGCGACCCTTGCCTAAGGGGTCGCTCCCCATCTGTAAAACAATATTTTAAAAAATTGCTGGTGCCTAGGCAGTTCGGCCAAATTAAAATAGGCCGATCTGCCCCCAAGGGGGCAGAAATGGCCTAAAATACATTTGCTCCCCTCCCTCCCAGGGAGCAAGCCTTGCCTAAGGGCTCGCTCCCCTTGAGTGAAACTGACCTTTAAAAAAAAAAATCCCTGCAGTCTTGTGGTTTCTACCCCCTTGGGGGTAGATTGACCTAATAAAAATTGGCTGATCTGCCCCCAAGGGAGGTCAGAAATGAGCTAAATATAATTTCCCCCTAGGGGAGCGACCCTTGCCTAAGGGGTCCCTCCTCACCTCTAAAAAACAAAAAGAAAAAAAAGTAATATAGAGGATTCTGCCCCCCCCCCCGGCCGATCTGCCAGAAAAGACCTTGAAAATAATTGCTCACTGGGCCGTGACCCTTGCCCAAGGGGTCACTCCCCTTATGCCAATTTCCGTTTTAAAAATTATCCCTGGTGTGTATTTCAGAAGCCGGATCGCTTCACGACCCGCCTGCTGAAATGTTCTGAGAAACATCAAAGGAAAGGAAATTCCTTTCCTCCCCTTTGAAGCATCTTAGGCCCCCATCACATGATCGGAGGAGAAATACTTTACCATTTCTCTTCCGATTTGCACTGGAAGCTCAGCTTCCAGCGTGGTGGGGTGGCCTCTGATGAGGTCAGCGCGCGATCGCGTGCTGATGTCATCAGATGCCAGAGGGGGTCGGGGTGGAAGGGGAAGCGAATCCCCTTCCATCCCTGCCCTAGGGGTGCCGAGGCGAGGCTCCCATGAGCCGGTCCAAGGATGTAATGGTTACACCTTGGAGCCTCTGCGCCGCAGCCAAGGATGAAACCGTTACGTCCTTAGCTGCAAAGGGGTTAAAGTGAGAGGCTGGAGGAATAGAGGCTTGGCAAAGATACAGCGCCCCAGAGTGGAATGTTTGTGTTTGTAGAGACAATGCGGGTGCCTCACCCAGTCAAATGGGCTCTGAAGGGTACGACAGTTAGCCCCCCAGGATAATCAAGTGACAAAATATAAAACATAGCCACTAAACCAATTAAGGGGTTTGAGCCCCCATTGTGTACTGGATGCTGGCATCAAACTCTCAGGAATGGGTAAGCCCCCAATGTGGCGGAGGTCATTCAACCCTGTGTATTTTAAGAAGCTGCAGTGCCAGTAACAAAGTTTGGAAGAACCTGTTCTAACCATAGCGGGCAGACGAACTGCATCTGCTGATGCCCCGAGGCCAAACCAAACCAAAAACACATACATTAACAATAGCGGGTGCCTCGCCCAGTCAACTGGGCTCCGGAGGGTACAAAGTACAGCTCTCGTGGATAATGAAACAGCGAAAGATAAACCAGGAACAAAATACTGCACACAAGGGAGGTTGAAGCGGAGCAAGTGAAACAAAAAAAGAGTGCCTCAAAAACAACCCTTAAAGACAAAAGTGTAAATATACAGGAGTTAGGCAGTGCTGTGTGGGAGGATACAAATGAGAACAAGGTGGGACAAAGAAGAAGAATTAACGAAGGACAATCGAAGTGAGGGATAAAAAGGTAATGGGCTGGAATGGTCTGGATGTAATCTGACAGTGTGATTACAGCATGCCTCAAAGAGACAGCACATACACTGCCTAGGCTCGACCTAAAACTTGCACCTTGACCAGAGAGGCATGTGAAATCCCCAGCAAATGAAAATGGGCCAGTCTGTCAAGAGTATACACTCCCAAGGGAAGCACCCAAACCCCAGGTGAGCATCCTGCAAAGAATAATCCAAGGCCTGCCTGTGACTGACAGCAGATAAGGCCCGATTCAGAGATGGCGGTTGTATTATGGAATAAGGAGATAGACTCACAAAAAGAGAGAAGAAATGCTTATGTATGCTGTAGAAAACGGAATATAGATTATTTTCTAGATATGGGTCATATATTGTCTGTCTGGATGATGATTCAGCTTGCGTACGTAAAAAGTGGGACAAGGAAAATGGACGAAGTGGTAATCACATGTTTATAAATCACAATAACAAGGACAAAGTACAAGTAATGGGGTATAGAAGTACAATTTAAATAAGACTGTTTTGCAATTCTATTGCTAACACTAGCTATAAGGCCGAATTTGAAGGAGGCACGAATCGTATGAGTCAAAGTTTTAAATAAAATCATAATAAAGATTGTGCCTAGCAATGGTACTTCTTTATTAAAATCAACTATCTTGAACGTGTCTTGGTTCATTGTCACTCTAAGAGGACATAGTAGTATATAGCTTTTTGGACAATATTCTGTAATAATCCATGTTTCCATGTTTCACTTACTATCACATTAGGACTTGGAGTTTACAGAGAAAGACATGACTTTGTTCAGAGTTAATATTAAAGCATGGAAATACAACACAACAGATATGTTGCTTTTAAACCAGCAATACCATTCAAATATGATGTACACAGAGGCAGTGACAATGCAGAATTTTCCAAAAATATTGGCAGTTAGTCAGAGCAGGTACATTCCGGAGATCTATCTCATTAATTCCCGTACTGTGGCGAGCTCTAAAGGCACGATGTTCTTTTCTTCAGGATAGAAAGGACAGAAGGAGACGGAAAGTAAAACAAATAAGCCAGACAGCAGTCCAAACAGCTGGGAAGCCTCTGGCTTTCTGTCAATGAGAAATGATTAAATTTGCATCAGGGTGATGCTCTGAGATTAGGACATTCTCGTGCAGCACTAGCTGTTTGAATAATAGACAACTCTATTTTTCAGTGCGCACCAAGGCTGATGCTGTTGAAGCGGAAGATGTAGCTGCCGTCATGGTATGTAACCCGACAGTATAATCTATATTATCCAACCAGGTGTCTGATCTTAATGGTGATACACCTGGCCTGTGCAGTGACAGCCTCAATGTCTCTGATGGCTTACATTCAAACATATTTTCAAAGAAGTAGACAATTTTGCAAAATACAAAATGTGATTTGCAAGCGAACGGATGGATGTTAAAGGTAAATGGAGGAAACCTGTGAATAAATATGGGGGATGAGAGGGGTAGAGGTTGGGTGTGGAAGATGTCCTGTTGACAGGACCCCAGAGGTGATTGCCGAAAGTTGAAAGTGAGTAGAAAAGGGGGAGGTCGGTATAATCCACAGTGACATTTTTTCACACAAAAGACCGTAAACAGAACCTTAGAATTTGAGGTCAACGCAGAAATTGTGCGAACTGCTACACGAATTATGCGGTATTTCTGGAAACGCTGCTGCAGCATTTTGTCTTTTTTCAAAAGCTCAAATGCACCTTCATGTTCATTTTTGGTTCTAGGTGCTAAAATAAATGTGCAGAATTGAGCGTGACGTGAACAATATCCTCGTGTTTAGTTCGTTCACGTTCTTCCTGTGCTCCCAAAATAGAATATTTACCAGAATGAAGCCTCAATTACACAATGTGGTGTAATTGTGCTATCTCTTGCATTTTGTGGAACAATCGTAGCACAAAAAAACATAACACTAGAAAGGATGGCTGCCCTACATGTGGGCTGGTCAATGTCTCATTCTTTCATATCCTGGAGAAAATGATTTAAACAATCCCTTACATCTCACATTTTGGACTGATGTAACATTATTGAAAAGATGGTTATTAGAAAGATAACTCGAACTTGCCTAGTGGGCATAGTGTTATATTAGATCAAAGTTCATGTGAAAGGAGGGCAATGCTGTTGCCGTTGGTGCTGGCAAAGCACAGAATCGTGTATGAATGGGCTTGTCCAGAGATACCAAACGTTAATGAATGTTTAAGGGATTCTAGTGAATGGTCCATCAGTTAGAAAAGGTGAAAAACTCGATGAGGAATTAGAAGTGTGGAAAATATTCCGAGAGGTGTTACCAATCTGCAAAATACGTTGCCACCTTGAGCTTGTGGAAACTGAAGAAAAGTCTTAAAACTGAGAGAAAGTGACGGACTTTGTATTGGGGTGAGATATCAAATACAAAATGGTGTAGGGAATGAAAATGTTACATGTACATATACTCATCAGATGAAGACTTTACTGTTCAGAGAACATCACTGCAGAACTTACCTGGTGTAATTGTATTCGATACCAATGCTGTTGGTAGTACCGAGGAAGAATTTGTGTTTTCATTGATGTGATAATGAATTTTTTTGATCATTTGCTGATGTTAGTAGAGGTTTCAACGGGATGGAGTACTGGTGAAACTTGCATTGAGTTGAACACTTGGGGCTTTGAACAGTTCTCTGATCCTGCCTTTTTTCCTTCTGCGATGGGAGTTTGATAGTAACTAGCTTTTGAGGCTGTGCTGATTTTTTTGTTATGAGCTGCAGAAGGCTTTGAGTAAAGCATTGCCAGTGAGACCTAGACCTAAGATTCTTTGGTATTTTGATGATTCTTTTGCTTTCATTCCATGTCACATGGTACATACCTCATCCCTTGTCTTTTCATGGATACCCAAGGAATTCAGTTGTACAGGGATGCTGATCCTGTACATGTATTTACTAGAATATGGTGCATCCCTGTATTTCCCCCTGCGCCGGCACTAAATATGCCTGTGTTGTGGGGTTAATTGTTTTTGTACAGGGAAGGACACCTTCCTGCACAAAAACAATCATTAATGGAAATTTGCTCCTTCCATGTGTGCTGCAGAATGCAGCACACATAGTAAGAGCAAGAAACAAGGTGTTGCGCCACTCTAACACCACCCCTCACTATTGGCGCTGCCTCAGGTTTATGTTTCCTTGTACATCTGGGGCAGTGTCAAAATGCAACGGGTGGGTACGACCACAGCAACACCGATAGCACGCCCCTTTGCAGCCCATATTTACAAGGCTGCTTTAAGCCATGAAAAGTTGGTTAACGCCACATTGTAAATATGGAGCAGGGCACAGCACCACAAGAGCGTCACAAAAAGTGATGCCGCAGCGGCACCAGTAGCTTGTAAATGAGCCCCTAAGTCTTTTGTATCTAAACAAACCAACATGTGTATGGAAAGGTTGTAATGTACCTGCAGCTTTGTTCAAGTTTCAACTCATGATAACCTTTACTTAAATCAAGGTGAGAGAAGACCTTGGCACCATGCAAATGCATTTTCATATCAGCAACGTACGGCCCTGGATGTCGTTCTCATTAAATTGCTTTGTTTGTCTGAACCATGTCAACACATGTGCACACAGTTCCGTCACAGTCCTTTTCTACGCACTACTATGATGGGAGAAACCCATGGTGTTGGGCCAGTGTAACGCTCAATAATGTCACGGTTAAGTAACAATTCAAGATCTTTTTGAACAGCTTAGTGGAAATGAAAAGCAGTCTATTTCTCCGAGCAACAAGACAGACATCCTCATTGATATGCAGTTTTATTTGCATAGTCTTTAGTTTTCCTAAACCATAAAACAATGAACCAATGAAGGGAATCAACATAATATTTTGTGATGAGCATTCGTATTGTAATTCACATAAATCAGTCCGATAGCAGCAGCTGTGTTGAAACTGAGCAAACAGGCACTTGATGCTGTACCTTGAAGCACATGGATCAGTGCTTGTACCTTTGTTTTCACTGTCACTACAAATGAACCTTGACTTTTTATGGGCATCAATGCAACCCAAGTATACATTTTAATCTTTGATGGCGTAAGCCTCGGTAATGGAGACAGTTTATTGTATTTCTCTTCAGGCAACATGTTTATCGATGCACCACTATTGATAATGAAAGGTATCGAACAACCATATATTTTCAATGTAATCTTTGGACAGTGTTTGTATGATTCGGCTGCTTTGGCATGTCGACTTTTCTTTGACTGACATTGTTCTCCACATGCAACCATTCCGAAATGTGCAAATTTTTCTGAGGTAAACGTCTACATGGAACAATCACTTTCTTCATTTTTGCTCATGATTAAATCAGAAGAATTGTTTAACAATGATTTAGATGAAGATTGGCTTTGTTTAGTATCTTGCCTCAACTGATTTTGCCGCTAGTTCTGGTGGCTGTGCATCGAACGTTGGTTCTTGAAAATTTTGGTAGCCATTTTGTCTTTGTGCTGTGACACACCTACCTTTTCCTTCACTTTACACACTGCCACAAAATGGTTCTCTTTTCCACAGCCTTTAAGCATCTCTCGAATGGCAGGACACTTTCCTTTGTGTAGAAATGAAAATCCACATCTGAATCACAACTTACTTTTACGTCTAGACATCACTTTGTGTCCTTTAGTCTTTTGCTTCGGATTACTTTTCACACTCATAATTGACTTGCTCTGGGCACCTCCGGCCTCCATGTCAGCAGTCTATTTCTCTGAATGTTCCTCAGCTCTGGCAGTCATCAAGAGCTCCAGACTGAGTTTCTCTCAGCATGTCTTGTCTAAATGAATCTGACAAGCATCCATCAATGATTAACACGAATGGCTTCTTCAGCATTAAATCTATTGAACCTGTGGTGTTTGATGAGTGCATTGAGTTCACAAATTCCTTGATTGTTTCACCAATATTCTGACATTCTTGACTGAAAACGTATTGTTCATTATCAACTTTGGGAACTGGATTGAAATTGAAATTCAACACAATTTAAATCTGATGGTATGTGACTTCCTCATAAGTTCTTGGAATTTTCTTTATGACTTTTTTCACACTATCAACAGCTAGATTCTTGAGATATTTGATAATCTTTCTGTTATCATTCTCTTCAAGTGCATCAGTGAAATCTTCACATGTCTCTAGCCAAGCGTTTATCTATCGTCAATATGTTGCTTTTTCGTGGTATCGGAGGTGGTGGTGGTTTTAGGAAGGTAGCGGCATTGTAACTGTTCACAGGAGTGGCTGGCACTGAGGGTGGAGCTCTATCAGATGCTGTCCTCTATCCCTGGGAATCTGCATCATCACTGAGGCCCAACGATGGTTCAGCCTCTGTGTCATCAGGACAGTCTTTGAAGTTTTGTCCTTCTTCTTAGTCTCCATCAGAGCCTGTTCACTCTTGGAGACCTGTGGAGTTTTTCTGATGCGGCACCTGTCAGATTTGGTGGTGTGCCACTTCAGGCATTGGACAGCTCAGTAAGCACAAACACAGAGCTTCTTCTTAGGTCTCCCCATCCGGTGTGGAGGTCGTAATGTTCCACTGATCAAGACTCTGGTAAGTGTAGTAACAGTATGCTTTCTTTTTACTTTTTCTGTCGACCAGCGCTATTATTCGCAATCGTATGTGGTCAATTATGATTGTCCTTGACTGCACTTTGTAAATCTGGTTGTATCCTCCTTCAGTGTTAATGCTCCATACAATGTGTAACTTTATTTTGCAGGTCAGGGGGGTACCTTTTAGTAGGGCGGTGTGTAGACTTCTTACTGAAGCTTAATTTCCATTCACACCAACTGAAGTTGTGCTTTGACTCCACATATGGCAACTGTTGACTCAGCACTTTAACGAAGGCACAAGTGGCATGAACCAACAGTTTCCTTGGACCACAGCAAACTCTCCAGGACGTCACTTCTTTTTCAAGTTACTTATCCCCTATCTCGTCCCCAATTGTAGCATCTTCCGCAGCATGGTTACCTGCCACTTACTATGCCAAACACAGAGCTGTAAATATCTTTATTCATCTGTGTGTACCTGTGAACTCACATTCTAAACCAAGCTTTCATTACATCACATTCTAGCGATTACATCACACTGATATGAAGTCTGTTAGTGGCGACAAAGGTTTTGTCCTAAAACATGCAAGACACTACAATGGCTAATCATATACATATAAAATGAAACATATAATGCGTAATATATCCAAATAGCAAGAGTCTGATGAAGCTGTGTGTGGAGATGTGTCTGAGCCAGTTTTCTTTGGTGTGGAAGTCAAGAACATGAGTGAAGATAGTGCTGACAATGTTGGTATAACGTGAGAATTGATGAACATGAAGTGTGACATTTTTGTTTTGCGAGTGGCATGCAAATGAGGTTGCAAGGGATGAGATTACTTGTTTCCTGTAAATTTATGGGGGGCTAATGAACTAATGTAAGTACTGAGATAGCATGTTGAGAAGTTAGGTTTAGGCATATGAAAGTATTGGTAACTGAGCTACAAAGTAAATGGAATCCTAACTGCGGTTCCTGCCATGGCATACCATGACCAAAAAGTGGTTGCTACATATGCTTCCCTTGTTTACAACTGCAATTACATAGTCAGGTCAGCTGGTTGCCTAAAAGTAAGGAGGGGTGGTTGACTCATGGGATGTCTGATGTAATTACTTATTTAATACTGCTAATCAATGGTATCCTGGCAGGGCAAAGTCAATATCATGATGGCAGTTGCAAAGTATTGTTGATTTGCAACAGGAAGGGGAGCCTTGTATTAGTTAATCTTTCATTCTCTGTGCTGCTGGGTGGGCAATAAACAAATAACATAACATGGGGGCAATACATGAAGGAAGGATAGACACATAGGGGCATTGATGCACAACTACAACCTAAGTACATGAGTTAGTTACTGTGCATAACTGGGAGTATTCCACAACTGTGTTCTGATTGGCTAGGCAAACTCAAAATCCATTAGTGAAATGTACAGGTTCAGTGCCATTCAATAGCCAGGGAAAAGCTCTGAAAAAAACAGAATTATGCACTCCCGTTAATGGTTGTGTTATGCTTTAGATCGGATTATTTAATACAGGGGACTTTATAGCTTAACTTCTATCCACTGACAGGTCTGTTTAGATAGAATCACCACTCACAGAAGCATTTGCATGAGAGATAGTCCATATTGGGGGGGGTGCTCAAATCTTTAAAACAGACTCTGATGCCTCACATCCTGCTATTTCAGTTTGGACACATGTTTGCTGTAATAAATGCACTTGGTTCACTAATGCATATTAGTAAAGAATGGATGACATGGAGTTTCGTGGGCCGAGATAGCGCTGCAAAACGATTCTACTGGTCAAACCCAAGCACAAAATAAAGATATCCATTTCTAACATAGGAGCCTATTTACAAGCCCTGTGCGCCAATGATGCAGCACTCTTGGTGATGCACCAGCAGCACATTACGCAGGCCCATATCTACAAGGCCACACAAAGCCACTTTGCATGGCTTTTCATGGCCTTGTAGATATGGTGTAAGGCAACACAGCGCAAGTCGCAGTGTTGCCTTACACTGCATCAGGGAGGCATTCCATTAGTGTTGCTGTGGGTTTTCTAATGCAACACCCATTGGTTTTGGTGCATTCCCAGATTTACAAGGAATTGTAAACCATGGAATGTGTCCAAATCTTACACCTCCCCAGGGAATGCGCAATGAGGAGAAATATCTTTATTTCCCCTAGTTTTATTTCTCTGTGTGCTGCAGTTTTCAGCACACATAGAAAGAAGAAAAAAGCCTCCATGAATGATTCTTTGTGTGCAGGAAGGTGTTCCTTCCTGCACAGAAAGAATCCTGTCTGCTATGCACACATCCTTGCATCATGGTGCAAGGGCGCCTGCGTCAGTGCTAGGCAGCCCATGGTGCACCAGCGCAGGGGAAGAGGACAGAAATGCACCATATCTTAACATGCATTTCTTCCTTTTCCCTGTGGCACAGGGCAGCACAGCAAGGTCACTTGCTGCGCTGCCCTGCACCACAGGGCTTGTAAGTAAGCCACGTAGGGGGTCATTACGACCCTGGCGGCCGGCGGTATGTTGGCGGTAACACCGCCAACAGGCTGGCGGTGTTCCACCAGCAATTATGACCGTGGCGGAATTGCCACGGCCATACCGCCGGCCCCTCCACTTTCCCGCCAGGATTCCGCCTGGCGGTCATAATCCCCAGGGCAGCGGTGCCAGCACCGCTGCCCTGGGGATTATGAGTCCCCGACCGCCGGCCTGTCCATGGCAGTAGACACCGCCATGGACAGGCCGGCGGTAAGGGGACTTGGGGTGCCCCTGGGTGCCCCTGCACTGCCCATGCACTTGGCATGGGCAGTGCAGGGGCCCCCAGACATAGCCCAGTTGCGCATTTCACTGTCCGAATTTCGGGCAGTGAAATGCGCGACGAGTGCTACTGCACCCGCTGCACATCAGCATTGCCGCCGGCTCTATTACCAGCCGGCTGCAATGTTGATGTGACATTTCCGCTGGGCCAGCGGACGGTAACACTGTTACCATCCGCTGGCCCAGCGGAAATGTCATAATAGGGAGACAGAAATACCGCCGGCAATGGCGGTATTCTGTCTACCGCGGCCTAGGCGGTCTTTTGAAAAGACCGCCGAGGTTGTAATGACCCCCTTAGTTTCGAATAGACTTCCAAAACCAATAAATTAAATTTTTTTCTCTAGCGCATGCGTGCAGCAGGCACACAACAATTGTGATGAGTTACACAGAACGAATAAGTATCACACATCACTCATGCGGTGCTATGGAATATTGCATTGTTACATTGTTATTTTGCTCTGCAAGAACAAACTCCTGCTTTCTAGGTTTGTTGTTGCGGAACAAAATGCTTTGCCACGCGGCTGCATCGAATATGGTGGCCACTAGCAAAATATGCCATGCAGTGGCTCCCCTGAAGGCACAGAGAACCAGGCTTTCCTGGTGGGGATTTCTAATTTCGGCAGACAGTCTTCCATCAGAGGAGTTGAGGCCACGTCTTCTGCTGACCTGGCGGGCCTGTGGGCGCCTACCAGAGTCTAACAAAGGCCCTTTATGTTTGTGTACGAAAAATTATCGATATGTAAGGCAGGTAGAAATATCGGTTAGGTAAAAGTGGTCATTAGGGGGGTACCAATATCTGCCCTTATCTGCCACTCGTGTGTAACTTGAGCCCTGTCCAAGAAAGGCCTGAACACCCCTGCTACTGTGGTTAACGTGGCTGGTTATGGAACCCATTCCTTCAGCACAAAATGAGTCAGACGGAGCTGTGAACCATAACCCACAGCAAGAGAGAAATCCTTTTTTGATGATCATAATTACTCGTGTAACGCATTTACGGGTAATCAATGGCCTATCAGGCTCAGGCAACAATCAATTTTCCACCTGCCAGAAGAGGAGCCTTCACAAAGCATTATATTAATCATCCACATTGCTGCTAACCCATTCTCGCTTAATATTTATTGTGTAGCTTGCTGGAAAACAGAGGATATGGATTTCTCAAGCGTCCTATAAAAAAGAATTGTAGTAGGAACTTGAATTAAATAAGCGCGCACAGAATTGTTCATTAATAAACATTCATGTTCTAGCATTGAAGGAGGCAACTCTGTATTTGCAATATTTTTTTGTGTGAACTTGATCCCAACAGGTAGTTCAAGTGTAAAATAGATGGCAGTCTTCGTCATCGCTTTACAAAAACACAAGCATCGATAAACATAAATAAAACATGCAATTACCTTTATTGCACATTAGGCCCATGTAAACAGAACACATATCAAATACAATAAAAATGTATTCTCTTAAGACTTTAACAAAACAATTTTTACAACTTTAGAAATTGCAAGAATAAGATTTGCCTAATGATATCAACAGATCAAATGCCTTTTCACAGATCGTATTTCTGAGGTATACATTACAGGTAATAACAAGGTATTGGCTTTGCCAATGCTTTTTTTTACCAATTTCATGAGTGTAAGTACATCAAAATGCACGCACACTCATGACAGACAATCTTGCCATGGATTTACTGTAATCACTATGATACAGGTACATATGTGCTTCATGACACTTGTCAGTGCATACATCGTAATGCAAGGTTCCCATGGTAGATCATCAAATTAAAATAAAATAAAAAGTTGAAAGTAGTAACCCAAAAGCGCAAAAATGGAAGCAAATAGCATATTATCCCATAAAAAAATACAAATATATTTAACATGGGTAGGAGGATGGTGAGCTGGATGCAGAGAGGAATGTGGCGCATCATGAGTGGGGAGAGTGAAAAGAGAGGTCTCTGGTGGTAGGGGAGTCGGAGGAAGACGAGAAAGGAAGAAAGGTACAAACACTCCCAGAGTGCTCAAAACAAAATAAAAAGAGTTCCCGCAAGAATTTGTTGTAAGGATACCAAGTAGCCAATCAGAAAGCTATGCCAGACAACACAAAAAACCTTGAAGAAAGCCATTGAATCAAGAGCAGACACCTGAATTAGACACAACACCATCTAAACATGAGCAAGACACTGGCTCAAAGACTCTCTCACAGGTGGCAATTCAAAAAAGCATTTATGAATACACGAAGTACTAAAACAGAAGTAGTCATTTACATACTTTCATATGCATTTATGAGACCGCCTGGAAAAGTCCAACTCTCTAAAAGAAAAAGCGCAAAGATAACCCAGTCTTTCTTTTAGTACTACTTGTGATTGAACGTTCTCAGAATATTCACATTCTATTCCTATTTTCGAGATTTTAGACCAGTTTTGCCAATGCACGTAAGATTATGTAAAAGAGTACTTCAGAAATACTATTTCACGTACTCCGCAAAAGCGTTTGAAAATAGTGTGGTCTTTCTACAGACAGCTAAAACTGTGTGTACGCAAGACCTAAAAAGGCCTTTCTCTCAGTGGGCCTTGCTCACTAAGATATTGCTTTGAGTTACTCTTGCACTACTCTTGAATTCTAGGTGTAAACCAGGATTACTACAAGAGTAAGTCACACTTACTCCTCTAGCAATCTTTCAGAATCAGACCCAGTACGAGTCAGAGGGGGCATTAACATCATGAGCTATATGTTGAACAAGGTGCACATGTATAAAGAATGGTTTGCACACCTCTATTTTCACAAACGCAGCCTTCATCTTTACTGCTAATTTTCAGTTTGAGCACATGCTTTCGGAAGAGATTAGTGCATATGAGTGTATTAAATTCTTTATCAGCTAAAGCACATTTTTTGAAGTTGTTTCTAATTGAGTGCCTGCAAAAACAATAAAAGTCAATTTGCAACATTTTCGTTACTGTATAGTTTTGAATGAATCATATAGAAAAACCTATGGGAATGACAAACATAAAAAAATGACACCTCGCACTCTTGTCCTAAAATGGCAAGCTTGCAAATGTTGTGCTGCATAAAACAACTGAGCCATCATTGCTTTGCGGTGTCTCCCATGCTACAAAGATACCTAATACACTAATAATGAGACTGTAAATGGGAAATCCAACAAAAAATTGGACACAAAATATAACCGGGAGGAAAAACGAAAGGAACTCACAGATCAGATGCACACATGTAACTGTGTAGCAATTTTAGGGTCATACTTAACAAAGAGTTGTGTCGTTTTTGTGTCACACAATAGAGTGCAAGAGCACAACTCTTAAATTAGATTTTGCAAGCCAGGAGAGGTGAGGTGATCGGAGATTAGGAAGGATGGGAATGGTTTAGCATTGAGCCTTTTTTTATTCGTTCTGGCTAGGGCATGTGGGCCTGGGTAGAGGTGGAACACCTCATGTAAGTAAATATTGGTACGAAAAATAGGGTATTTGGAGTAATGAAGATTACTGGTAAGTGACAGAATCATTATCACAGTTGTAGGAGTGTGATATTTAGCAGCAGTTGTGCTAGTACTGTCACATGCAATGCTGTGAGGCGCAATTGCTGGTTCAAGCTGCAGTGGCCCCATGAGAAGGGCCGTTGCGCTTACATTTTTACACCACTGTTGTTACTATAAAATTGCATCATAGCAATCCTGGCATCATATCACAATCGTGTATTCTGCGTGTATTGTGCTGGCACAGAAGGGGTCTTACATGGATGTCATTTAGGGGTCTCCAGGGGTCACAGGTGCGACCCCTGGCTTGCCCTTTGTAACCCTTGGCACTGTCCTGGCGACCCATTGCCTCAGAGGTGGCAAAATCAGTGCCAGGAACAAAGTGGCAGCTCGTCCTTCCTTATGGACTTCGGTTGGGGCTCCACTCTTTCAACATTTTTATTACACTAATAGTGAGTAATGTTTCATTCTTCACTGTTAATGTAATAAAAATGGAGTACAATTAGCTGGAATACAGCCTTCCCTGGAATCTAAGGTAAGTAAAAAAAAAGTGTTTTTAACCTGTAACGGTTACCAATGAGAGAAACAGCTGGAGGGGTTCCAGTCCATGTACCGTGGTCTAGGGGTGACATCCTGTCATTCACAAATGATTATCCCAGGTTGAGGGAGAAGCCGATAGAATGGTACCAGCAGGGTTTTCACTCACATAAACCCTATCACTGGGAAAAATTTCCTACCACCCAATGTTTCCCTCAGTCTCCCGGTAAAAATGATGCCTCACTTGTGTAGGTGGGCCAAGTGCCTGTGACAGGGAAGAGCCAAAAACATGTCAAAATTGTGGGGGAACCAAGGCAGGTCCAAAAAGGCATTTTGAAAAAAAACATTTTTAGGCTGCCAAGTGGGCAGAATTTTTATCAGTATAGATGAGACAATGCTGGGTGGTAGGAATGTTGTGGATTCCTGCAGATTCCGGAAGGTTCCATCACAAAAATGTGGGGAAAATGTGTGATTTCCAGCAAAGTCAGAGGTTTGCAGGGCATTGGGGGTAAGAAAATGTGATGTGTCCACATTGTGTTTTGGGGTATTTCCTTTCGTGGGCGCTAGGCCTACTCACACAAGTAAGGTATCATTTTTATCAGGAGACTTGGGGGAATGTTGGGTGGAAATTTGTGGCTCCTCTCAGATTCCAGAACTTTCTGTCACCAAAATGTGAGGAAAAAGTGTTTTATTAGCCAAGTTTTGAGGTTTGCAAAGGATTCTGGAAAACATAACCCGGTGAGAGCACTCAAGGCACCCCATCATGGTTCCCCTAGGTGTCTAGTTTGCAAAAATGCACAGGTTTGGTAGGTTTCCTTAGCTGCCGGCTGAGCGAGAGGCCAAAATACACAGCCAGGCACTTTCCAAAAAACAGCTCTGTTTTCCTTGGGAAAATGTGATGTGTCTACATTGTGTTTTGGGGTATTTCCTGTCGCGGGCGCTAGGCCTACTCAAACAAGTGTGGTCAGGAGATCTGGGGGAACGCTGGGTGGAAGGACATTTGTGGCTCCACTCAGATTCAAGAACTTTCTGTCACTGAAATGTGTGGAAAAAGTGTTTTTTGGGGCACATTTTGAGGTTTGCAAAGGATTCTGGGTAACGGAACCTGGTGAGAGCCCCAGAAGTCACCCCATCTTGGATTCCCCTAGGTGTCTAGTTTTCAAAAATGCACAGGTTTGATATGTTTCCTTAGCTTCTGGCTGAGCTAGAGGCCAAAATACACAGCTAGGCAGTTTCTTAAAAAAAGAGCTCTGTTTTGCTTGGGAAAATGTGAGGTGTCCACGTTGTGTTTTGGGGAATTTCCTTTCGCGGGCGCTAGGCCTACCCACACAAGGGAGGTACCAATTTTATCAGGAGACTTGGGGGAATGCTGGGTGGAAAGACATTTGTGGCTCCTCCTAGATTCCAGAACTTTCTGTCACCAAAATGTGAGGAAAAGGTGTTTATTTGGCCAAATTTTGAGGTTTGCAAAGGATTCTGGGTAACTGAACCTGGTGAGAGCCCCACAAGTCACCCTAGTCTGTATTCCCCTAGGTGTCTAGTTTAAAAAACTGCACAGGTTTGGTATGTTTCCCTAGGTGCCGGCCGAGCTACAGGCCAAAATCTACAGCTAGGGACTTTGCAAAAAACACCTCAGATTTCAATGTAAAAATGTGATGTGTCCATGTTGTGTTTCCTGTCGCGAACATTAGGCCCACCCACGCAAGTGAGGTACCATTTGTATCAGGAGAGATGGGGGAACACAGAATAGCAAAACAAGTGTTATTGCCTCTTGTCTTTCTCTACATTTTTTCCTTCCAAATGTCAGTGTATAAAAAAGACATCTATTTGAGAAATGCCCTGTAATTCCCATGCTGGTATGGGCACCCCAGAATTCAGAGATGTGCAAATAACCACTGCTTCTCAACACCTTATCTAGTGCCCATTTTGGAAATACAAAGGTTTTTTTTATACCTATTTTTCACAAATGAATTGTTGTATACCCGGTATAGAATGAAAACCAATTGCAAGGTGCAGCTCACTTATTGGCTCTGAGTGGCATTTATTGGCTCCTACGGGTGATGAACCTACAAGCCCTATATATTCCCGCAACCAGAAAAGTCCAGCAGATGTAACGGTATATTGCTTTAAAAAATCTGAAATCGCAGGAAAAAGTTATAGAGTAAAATGTGGAGAAAAATGTCTGTTTTATTTCACCTCAATTCCAATATTATTTTATGTCAGCTGTTCTTTTCTGTAGGAAAACCTTGTAGGATCTACACAAATTACCCCTTGTTGAATTCAGAATTTTGTCTACTTTTCAGAAATGTTTAACTTTCTGGGGGGATCCAGCTTGGTTTCACACCCATTTCTGTCACAAAATAGAAGGAGGCTGAAAGCACAAAAAATAGTAAAAATGGGGTATGTCCCAGTAAAATGCTGAAACTGTGTTGAAAAATTGGGTTTTGTGATTCAAGTCTGCCTCTTCCTGAAAGCTGGGAAGATGGTGATTTTAGCACTGCTAATCTTTTGTTGATGCTATTTTCAGGGGAAAAAACGCAAGTCTTCTTCTGCAGCACTTTTTTCACATGTTTTTAAAAAAGTGAAATTTTTAATGTGTTTTGGCTAATTTCTTGGTCTCCTTCAGGCAAACCCACAAATTCTGGGTACCTCTAGAATCCCTCGGATGTTGGGAATTTTTTTGCCATGGGTAGCTTATGTGGACAAAAGGTTATGAGGGCCTAAGCGTGAACTGCCCCAAATAGACAAAAAAGGCCTGGCACCCGAGGGGGAAAAGGCCTGGCAGCGAAGGAGTTAAATGTATGTTGCGTGTGTGCTTGTGGGTGAGTGTGTGTTTGCATGAGAGAGAGAGTACGTGTGCAAGTGTAAATGTGTGTATGTGTAAGAATGTGTGTGTGTGAAACTGAAGGTCAAATGCTACCCCTATCCTTTTGGTAAATTGACGTTCATGGGGTCTTTGTGCTTCTCTTTCACTGTCTTCATCGCATTCATTCATTAAAAAAATCTTCAAAATAGCAGATGTTTTGTCGACAGCAGTGCCCAGAAACTCGACCAGGTAATTACTGTCCTGTGTTTCCAATCTCTGCTGTCTACAGCCTATTCAATATCTTGGAGATTCTTTGAGTTAATATATTTGTTGAAGACGTGAAAAAACATACCATGCGCTTTTGCACCTGCGCAGTGAGAGAATGGACATCATTATGTGCCTCAAGACTTCCTTTTTAGGGTCGAGCCTGCGTTGCATGTGCTTGCGCATGCGTTTCGTTAGCAAGACGCTCTAGGAATTGAAAAGGGCTCGGAGCCCCGTCCACGTCAGTGTCTTTCATTGGTTCGTGGGCTTACTTGTTAGAGTCTGCTTGATTTCATTAGTGGAAGGCACGCATATGTCATGCGTTTTCCGGTGGTTAGCCTTCCTCAAGCGCATCGACCAAGTACAGAAAACATACGAGGCTTGCTGTTTTCCGACCGTTTCGTGGACTACTTTTTCTCTATTTTCGCAGCACGATCTCGCTTGGCAGAAGTTGAGCGCTTTGCATAATATCGACCCTGTTACACAGTTAATTGCACTTTTTCTGGTTACGTACAAAATTGCACTTTTGCCGATAGGTTTTATTAGGAGTGAAATGTAGCAGCGCGATCGCGCAGTTTCTTATCTTTTGTTCGCAGCTCGATCTCGGTTGTTTCCATCTGGGTGTGCCCCAGGTTTTTAGAAACGGTGTTATTTCTGTGTCCAGTAGGGAAGCCACATTAGAAGCTCCTTGTTCAGACGCTGCATGAGTGATTGAGGTAGACACCAGTTAGCCGCCCCGTCCCTAGCGCCCCCCACTTCCGCGTGAACTGCATATGAGGGAGTATGCTTTACATTTTGTTAACATGTTCTGCTTTGTGCCAACATTTTAAAGTTCATTCAAAGTAGCGGCTTCGCGGAGATTCTCTTCCCCTGCAGTTCAATCTGCACTCCTTGGCCGCAACCTACTTTTCCCACTTTAGGTATGCATGGTAACTGACCCTTTTGCTCACTGCAGCCTGTCTGATAATTAACATACAGCACCAGAAACCAAAGTTCCTCTTGGTGCTTAAGTGCTGAATAGTATTATTCAATCGACCACAGAAGGATGAAAGGCCGAGTTAACACTGTTAAGAAAACAATATGCAGATTATACACAAATTACAGCAGAAAAGGCCAATCCCTGGCTTTCAATACCAGTTTAGGTAAAAGGATACTTGCATCTGCCAATTCGTGCAGAGGTGGTCTGTGAAAAGGGCGTTTTTACACTGATTGGTGCAAACATCTGTGCGTCAAAAGGCACTGTATAACCTGTCCGATTCACTTAAATGTGGTTTGACTGAGGGATGCCCTGCCTTTGCACCAGAAGAGCATAGCACAAGTGAACACGCCTCGTCTCCCATTGCAGTGCCAGTGCACCATTAGAATATAGTTGACGTGTACGTGGCCCTGTGCCACTATAATGTCCTGTGCACCAGTAGAATTTAGCAAAAGTGCACGTGCCCTTTCCCCAACTTCTGTGTCCCCACACCTGCAGATGTAACACAAATTCACTCGACTCTTCCCTCACTCCTTTGCCCTGTGCACCAGTAGATAAAGCACAAGTGAACGCGTCCCTTCATACACTGTAATGCCCTCACCAGTGGATGTAGCATAAGTGCACGCCCCTTTCACCTACTGCAGCACATCGTGCACCAGTAGAGACAGGAGAAGTGCACGTGCTCGCCCATTGCAGGTTCACCTGGCCCAGTAGTTATAGCACGAGTGCATGCGGCCATTCCTCACTGCAGCGTCCCGTGCACCTTTAGTTACAGCACAGGTACACGCTCCCCTTCCTCACTGCAGGGTCCCGTGCTCCAGTAAATAGAACATAAGTGCACGCGCCCTTTCATCCTCTGCGGCATCTCGTGCACCAGTTGATACAACACAAGTGCAGGCGCCCCTTCCTCACTGCAGGGTCCCGTGCACCAGTTAATAAAGCACAAGTGCCCCGCCCCTTCGCCCACTACAGGATCCAATGCACTAGTATATACAGCACATGTGCGCGCACCCCTTCCTCACTGCAGGGTCCCATGCACCTGTAGATACATCACAAGTGCGCGCGCCCCTTCCGCACTGCAGCATCCTGTGCACAAGTAGATAGAACATAAGAGCACACGCACCTTCCACACTGCAGTGTCGGGTGCTCCAGTAGACAGAACATAAGTGGATGTGCCCTTTCGCCCACTACAGTTCGTTCATTCCCTGGCCCGCTTTTTAAGGCCCGTGTTAGGCTCCAGTTAATCCAATGCAGAGTTAGTGCTGGAGAATGCGAGGAAGCCACACTTGGGGGCAGAATCATTGCCCTTTACCAAGTCAGGGTGTGAAATAGAAGTCACTGCCCGAGAGATGGGGGGCACCCTTGAGCATACCCAGGGAATCTCAGGCTTTTGCCCGTTGTCTGAGAAATTGTGGGTCAAACCCTATGGGTTTAAGATACTGAACTATCAAGGGTACCTTCAAGCCAGCAAGAAACAATGGCCTTTCACAGTCGCGGTTTGGTAGCAAAAGGAAACCATACTTGGGTGAGGTGGATCTCTCAAGAGTCTGTGCCCAGGCAACTGCACCTGCAGCCCCATCGATAGCTCCAACCTGTGTTTAGGCCTGGAAATATTTCACAGTGCATTTCTTCACATTAGCTAAAACAATATTGTTTACAGCATTATTAAACGTTGCTGTTTTCTAAATTTCTTTGAACCTGCTGCTTAATAACTACACGTACTAATATCTCACTCTTGACAATAAACTGCTTGTTTTATAGAGTTGGTTTAAAATTGGGGGTATGTGCTTCACTCAACATGGACAGTAGGAGCTCAACACATGCACCGTGCTCTCCATGTTAACCTCCTAAATGGACGTGTGTTGTATAAAAACTGTGGGCCATATTTATACTTTTTGACGCAAAACTGCGCTAACGCAGTTTTGCGTCAAAAAAATTAGCGCCGGCTAACGCCATTCTGAAGCGCCATGCGGGCGCGGTATTTAATCAATGACGTTAGCCGGCGTTAGCCGCCGGCGCTGCCTGGTGTGCGTGGAAAAAAACGACGTACACCAGGCAGCGGCGGCGTAGGGGAAAATGGAGCTTGGGCGTCAAAAAATGGGGCAAGTCAGGCTGAGGCAAATTTTTCGCCTCAACCCGATTTGCGCCATTTTTTTCGACTCCCAACCCCCATAGAAATGACTCCTGTCTTAGCAAAGACAGGAGTCATGCCCCCTTGCCCAATGGCCATGCCCAGGGGACTTCTGTCCCCTGGGCATGGTCATTGGGCATAGTGGCATGTAGGGGGGCACAAATTAGGCCCCCCTATGCCACAAAAAAAAATTACAAAAATACTTACCGGAACTTACCTTAATGTCCCTGGGATGGGTCCCTCCAGCCTTGGGTGTCCTCCTGGGGTGGGCAAGGGTGACAGGGGGTGTCCCTGGGGGCATGGGAGGGCACCTCTGGGCTCCTTCCGAGCCCACAGGTCCCTTAGCGCCTGCCTTGTCCAGGCGCTAAAAAAACGGCGCAAAAGCGGCCGTACGTCATTTTTTTTGACCCGCCCACTCCCGGGCGTGAATTTTGCCCGGGAGTGTAAATACGGCGCACATGCCTCGGAGTAAATTTTTTAGACGGGAACGCCTACCTTGCATATCATTAACGCAAAGTAGGTGTCCACGCTAAAAAATGACGCAAACTCCATGGACTTTGGTGCTAGACGCGTCTAACGCCAAAGTATAAATATGGAGTTAGTTTTGCGTCGGAATTGCGTAAAAAAAAACGACGCAATTCCGGCGCAAACAGAGTATAAATATGCCCCTGTGTAACATAACAACTATAGCCCCCCCCCCATAGGCCATGCCTGACCATACATTACTGGGGCTGCTTGACACAGGTGGGCTCAAGCTCAAACATTCCCATGAATGCGACTTTGAGTTTTGCTTGTCGAGCCACAAAATAGTAAAATTCAGCTAGGTTTTTAGGGTATCCACAATAAAACGCCTGAGAAAAATTCACCTTGCGTGCGTTTTATTGGAAATGATTTGCATATTTGATAGTTATCCCGATTGTCGGAGTGTATTTAACTATTCGCAGGATCAATAAATCAAACTTGAATAACCCATGTTTTTTAGAGACTCTCCACTTGGAAACGTGGACACAAACCACAGTCAGAGATCCAATATGGCTGCCTGCTTTCGAGAAGACCGCAAGGAATTTAGGGCCAGATTTACAAGAAAGTGGATCATCAGTTGTGATGCGCCACTTTTCTTGCACTCTCCTAACGACACCATGTATGTGCCATATTTACAATACGGCGCACCATGGCGCACGTTAGGACAACAGCATCAAAATGTATCTTAGCAAATCAAATCAAATCAAATCATTAACATTTATAAAGCGCGCTACTCACCCGTGCGGGTCTCAAGGAGCTAGGGGGGAGAGGGGGGGTTATCGCTGCTCGAACAGCCAAGTCTTTAGGAGTCTCCGGAAAGCGGAGTGGTCCTGGGTGGTCCTGAGGCTGGTGGGGAGGGAGTTCCAGGTCTTGGCCGCCAGGAAGGAGAAAGATCTCCCACCCGCCGTGGAGCGGCGGGTGCGAGGGACGGCAGCAAGTGCGAGGCCAGCGGAGCGGAGGGGGCGGGTGGGGACGTAGAAGCTGAGGCGTCTGTTGAGGTATTCCGGTCCCTTGTTGTGGAGGGCTTTGTGTGCGTGGGTGAGAAGACGGAAGGTGATCCTTTTGCTGACTGGGAGCCAATGCAGGTGTCTCAGGTGTGCGGAGATGTGGCTGTTGCGGGGTACGTCGAGGATGAGGCGGGCCGAGGCGTTTTGGATGCGTTGCAGGCGGTTTTGGAGTTTGGCTGTGGTCCCGGCGTAGAGGGTGTTGCCGTAGTCCAGGCGGCTCGTGACGAGGGCGTGGGTCACGGTTTTTCTGGTGTCGGCGGGGATCCAGCGGAAGATCTTACGGAGCATGCGGAGAGTGAGGAAGCAGGCGGAGGACACGGCGTTGACTTGCTTGGTCATGGTGAGAAGAGGGTCCAAGATGAAGCCGAGGTTGCGGGCGTGGTCTGCGGGGGTCGGTGCGGTGCCGAGGGCCGTGGGCCACCAGGAGTCGTCCCAGGCGGACGGGGTGTTGCCGAGGATGAGGACTTCCGTTTTTTCAGAGTTCAGCTTTAGGCGGCTGAGCCTCATCCAATCTGCGACGTCCTTCATACCCTCTTGTAGGTTGGTCTTGGCGCTGGCGGGGTCCTTGGTGAGGGAGAGTACAAGTTGGGTGTCGTCGGCGTAGGAGGTGATGATGATGTCGTGCTTGCGTACGATGTCGGCGAGGGGGCTCATGTAGACATTGAAGAGTGTCGGGCTGAGCGATGAGCCTTGAGGTACGCCGCAGATGATCTTGGTGGGTTCTGAGCGAAACGGAGGGAGGTAAACTCTTTGGGAGCGGTTAGCGAGGAAGGAGGCGATCCAGTCCAGGGCCTGGCCTTGGATCCCGGTGGAGCGTAGGCGGGTGATTAGGGTGCGGTGACAGACGGTGTCAAAGGCAGCCGAGAGGTCGAGGAGAATGAGGGCGACTGTTTCACCGTTGTCCATCAGGGTTCTGATGTCGTCTGTGACTGAGATGAGGGCGGTTTCCGTGCTGTGGTTGGTTCGGAATCCGGTTTGTGAAGGGTCGAGCAGGTTGTTGTCTTCCAGGAAGGTGGTCAGCTGTTTGTTGACGGTCTTTTCTATTACCTTGGCTGGGAAAGGTAGAAGAGAGATGGGGCGGAAGTTTTTCAGGTCGCTTGGGTCAGCCGTAGGTTTCTTTAGTAGGGCGTTGACTTCAGCGTGCTTCCAGCATTCGGGGAAGGTAGCAGAAGAAAAAGAAGAGTTGATGACGGTCTGGAGGTGCGGGGCGATGATGTCGTCGGCTTTGTTAAAGATGAAGTGCGGGCAGGGGTCCGAAGGGGCGCCGGAGTGGATAGAGTTCATGATGGATTTGGTTTCTTCCGTGTTGATGTGGGTCCAGTTGTTGAGGGTGATGTCCGGGGAAGCGGGTTCAGTGGTGTATGGTTGGGTCTGGTGTCCGAAGCTGTCGTGGAGGTCGCTGATCTTGCGATGGAAGAAAGTGGCGAGGGATTCGCACAAATCCTGTGAGGGCGTGACGGCGTTGGCGCTGGCGCTGGGGTTGGAGAACTCTTTGACGATGCTGAAGAGTTCTCTGCTGTTGTGGCTGTTTTTGTCTAGTCTGTCGGTGAAAAAGTTCCTTTTGGCAGTGCGGATCAGGTGGTGGTGTTCGCGTGTAGCGTTCTTGAGGGCGGTCATGTTGTCAGCGGTGTGGTCCTTGCGCCAGGCCTTCTCAAGGGCACAACAAGTTTTCTTTGATTCTTTGAGGGTGTCAGAGAACCAGAGAGGTTTTTTGGTGTTGGTCTGTCGATGCGTGCGTTTGAGGGGAGCAAGGTTGTCAGCGCAGTTGGAGATCCAGTTTGTGAGGTTGAGAGCTGCGTCGTTGGGGTCGGTGGTGAGGGTGGGTTGGTTGGCGGCGAGAGCGGAGAAGAGTTGCTCTTCAGGGATCTTGTTCCACTGTCGATGAGGGATGGGTTGAGTGCGGAGGTGGGAGGTCTCGCGTCGGAATGTGAAGTGGACGCAGCTGTGGTCGGTCCAGTGTAGGGCAGAGGTGTGGCTGAAGAAGACGTGTTTGCTGGCGGAGAAGATAGGGTCGAGCTTGTGTCCGGCGATGTGGGTGGCGGTGTTCACCAGTTGTTTGAGGCCGAGGTTGGCGAGGTTGATAAATTGTGGCGTTAATCCTGCAAAGTAAAGGAAGGCCCATTGAAAGTGGCACATCATTTTAACGTCTGCTCCAAGCAGGCATTACAAACGACACTAAAAATGGCACAATGAAATACTGTAAATTTCACTGCACCATTTTTACGGGCCTCCCTATGCGGGAACACCCCCTTGCATACATTATATAATTTGGCGCAAAGTGGTGCAATGCATGCATTGCGCCCCTTTGTAACTATAGCGAAGGAGAATGGCCTCCTTAACGCCATGTTAGCATTGAAAAAATTATGCTACTGTGGCACTAAGAGGCGCTAGGGCCTTGTAAATCTGGCCTTTAGTGTGCCCAACATACCACTGAGGAGAACTTTGGCCAAACCCACAAGAGCATGCGAATAAATAAACACCTAAGCATAGATAGTACCATAAACTATGGGATGGTTACTGTTTTACTTGGTTCCCTCCACCTTACATCTAGAGCTACACCTTTGTAACGTCATTAAGCTCTCGTTTGTGTCATAATGTGTCTCAAACACTACTTTCCAGGGGACCCCGGTGAGGAGGGTGGCTGATGCATAGAATCCTAGATATTTAACGCACGTTAGAGCTACCTAGGGTAAATCTACAGACCTTGCTTTGTCGCTAGACCAGGGATTGGTTAGGTTTCGCCTACCACACAGCGCAGTCTGTCTGGTTGTGAAAGTCTATGGTGAACTTGCAGTGGTCTTAGAGGCCGCCCATTGCTTACCATTGGTTGGCTTTATTTTCTCTCAGATTGGTTATTATACTTTGCCTTGTGTGGACTTGCCTTCTTTTTCTGTGTTTGCCCCTTCTCTGGAACATAGCCGCTTTACTTGTCTCCTTCAACCACTTACTTTTCAGAAACTGCATTTTTCTTTTTAGGGTCAAATGCGCAAGCACTGTAGACTGCTGTAATCTCTGTGTGGGCTTTTAACCACGCCCACCACACGCCCATCATTTTTGTTGGTTCGTGGGCTTGCTTTAAAAAAATCACTTGCTTTCATTTGTGAAAGACATGAACACGTCATGCCGTTTCCGGTGTTTAGCCCTCCTCGAGTGAACCGACCAACTACTGAAAACATACGAGGCTCCAAGTTTCCGCATGACTTCTGGACGATTTTTTTTTTTTTCACTTCCTACACAGCGTGATCTCGCTGGGCAGTAGTCAAGCGCTTTCAATGACATCGGCCTTGTTACATGGATAATTGCACATTTGCCAATACCTTTGACAGCGAGCAAACTTCATTTTCCTTTTGTGTATTTCTTCATGCTCATGGCGTGGCCCTTTAAATCAGATCGCTTATGTAAAACTGTATTACTTTTCATTTTCAATTTATTTGGCAATAAAAGTCCAGTTAGGACTTTACAAAGCCAATAGCTCTAAGTTGAGCAAATGCGAGACCCATTGCATTGCAAATGCTTGTTCTACTGTGTGAAGCTGGAATGGGATAGTGAGAATTAACTGCCATTGGGACAAAGGGAAGTTCTTGCCTGCACTGACATCTGACTGTCAAACTGAATATTATAGTTTGTTTGTTGGGCGAGATGTATCACTCTCTATTTGCAAGAAGCCAAATATATCGGCCCGCAAATTCTATAATTCTGGGCAATCTGAGAACATGCTGAGAACACGTGAATATAATTAGCTTTTCAGCCAGGGCGTTTTATTTGTATAATTCCTTTTGTCTTGTGTGGCATCTTTCTCAGGTGTATAGTGCAAGTCATAAATTGTCATATTGCATTGAATTATACCTTGATGGGAAAAAGGAATCCATGTATGCTACTCACGCATGGGGCAAAACAAATCAGGTATCCTTTGGGTTTTCCAGTGTTTTATAGAACCGCATACTGTTCTTTCTCTGCTTATCCGTGTTTCATGGTAATATAACCTTCTATATGTGGTGGCATTGGTCTCGCCTCGTCTACCTAACAATTGTGAGATGCGTATTGCAATACCTACTGCTCTAACGATATAATCTCAAATTACCTGGAACTATAACATCATTCGTACTGTCTGATTAGAGCTGAACAAATGTTGAAGGCAGTTTAGTAAACTTCACTTCTATGTGTAAATACAAAATAGAAGTTAGAGAGTGATTTTGACCAAGAGGCGCTGATATGGGTATTGCATGGATTTACAGAAGTTATACCACGTTTTAACCAGATGTAGGAGTGTCTTAAATCTTATTTACTTGATGTAATAAAAGTTTCACTTTTTCAGGGAGCATCTTGGTCTCTTGTTTTTGTTGATTAAAATATCTCTGAACAAACGTCCCCAGAAAATGCTGTAGTCTGTTCAGAATATTCCATAATTGTCTGATTTGAAATCTGCAAAGCCAAGCCACCGCAACAATTATTTAGCTTTAAAAACTAAGTTGTTCTTCAAGAGAGCTGTCAAGAGAATCAGGAACCTGGTTAAAATCCAATGGTGGGAGGTGAACTTTTAGACAGGTCAGTGCTTAATTTGTGCTTGTTGTTTCCAGTGCAGAGCACCAGCACTTATTTCTGAGGACCGGCGCTTATTTTTCTGCCCCAAGCATTTACTGCAAGCAAAAGACACAAATGGGAAAGACAGAGGAAGAGAAAAACCAAAAAGCATCACAAAGGGGAAAAGCAGCAAGCTGCAAGAGTTAGTTGAAGGGGAAGGGAATGGCTTTAAATAGATTGAAGAGGCCCGAGATGGCTTCAAGATTACACTGCCTCAGTATTCCATGTTCTCAGATTTAATTGCAGCAGCCGCATGTTTAAGAGGAGAGGTTTGGGCACAGGCACCTTTTTATTTACAAATTAAGCACTGAGACAGGTGTTTCATGAATCACAGCCCCATTTTGCACCGAGGCTGACACGATTCCAGGGGGAGTTCACTCCCAAAAAGTTTTGAAAAAAAAATGTGCCCAAGTGATGCATTTTACAAAAAGACCAGAAAAAGGCAATCCTACGGGGCTAAAACCTTCAAAGCACCCAGAAGCATTATTCCTGCCAAGCAACAAAAATGTTAATCATTATTTTCTGATCATATTACAAACACCCCAATATCCAAATCATATACCTAAAATTATGAAATTTGACACTAATGCTTAATATTATGTGTTTCTTAAATATTCCCCAGTGTTGCAAGCACCCCAGCATTATGAAGTAAATACACCCCATTCTGTGTGTGTACTCCTTGCTATGCCACCAGTGAGTTCATATACCTTTGCCACTGCACCACAGCCTTTTACTGCCCGTGTGACAGTCCCTCTGCTCCTCCGCTGGGAACACACAGTTGTATCTCAACCAGAGTAGACTCTGATTTACCTGCACACCTCAATCCTTGCATGCAGCAGCTAAACCGCTAATATTCTGCCACTGGGAAACATGCATCTTTGTCAGTTCGGCTCATCCACATCATACAGAAACACATACTGTGCTACACCACACACTACACCCCAGGTCACCAGGGTCAACCATTCCTAAATTATAGTACCTCCTTCAAATCTGCGACTAAGAAACAAGCAGCTCTCTTATGCCAATGTTCAACCTTGCTAGATCAACTAGTCAGCATGGAATTCAATATATATCAAGTATTTATTTAAAAACTCTCATTCTGAGTGCCTTGGTGCATTCTTCTATGTGCAGTGACTCCTTTCAACATAGACATCTGAATTACAAACAAGGCTATCAATTTCAGGAGTTGAATCCTCCCACTATTCACGAGGGGAAAAACACACAGGGGCAGATTTATCATAGTAATGCATGGTAACGCAGGGGCAACATCACACTAAAATCAGATTTACCAAACAATGCAAGGCCACCTTGCATGGCCCGCGGTGCTTGATAACTCTGGAGTAAAGCAAGACAAAGCAAGATGCCAGTTTGCATTACCCTGCACCAGGGAAGTGTTCCATGTGTAAAGCGTGGGTGTTCCTACACATCCAGCCATGGATCTTGCTGCAATCCCAGTTTTATCATGAGTGGTCGACCTGGGAATGTGTCAAAATGCTAGGCATACTGACAAGAAACATGTTCATGTCTTTTTGTTTTTGACTCATTCCTTCTGTGCTGCAAAATGCAGCTTACATAGAAAGAGGAAAACACCTCAAAGGATTGTTTGTGTGCAGGAAGGTGTCCTTTTCTGCACAAAAAGAATCCTGCCTACAGTGCAGGCACCTTGCACCACAACGCAAGGCTGTCTGTGTGGAAGCTAGGCAGAACTTAGTGTGTTGATATGGAGAAAGGGCAGAAATGCACCATATGATGTTAAATATAATGTATCCCTGCCCTCTCCCTTCCACGCAGCACAGCAAGGTGACTTTGCTGCTTTGGGTTTCATGAAAGTTTGATAAATCTGGATGGCCCCAGTCATCACCAAGACATGCAGATTTTGGTGCAGAAAACACCAAAGTTGACATTCTACTCCCCAATATTATCATAAATGTGTAACAGGATATATATTGCATCCGATAAATAACAATTAGTGATCAGCGGTGAGGATAGAACTTGTGCTTGTCCAGTATCTTGCAGTAATTTGGTGAACATTATGACCCACAGGTAGACCAATTTGAGCCATTGGTCCCTGATTCCTATTGGCAATTTTTACTCTGTCTGATTGGCATTTTTAATTTTCTATAAACCATGTCCCTGATTGGACGTCCCTCAGCTGCACCTGCATCTGCATCTGCAAACCTGCATTTTGAGTTGGCCAAGCTGGAGAAATATTCAATGGCCCAGCTCAAGGTTTTTTTCAGGCATTTTGGGTTTCTACCAAGGGCTTCAGCAAGCGGTTGGGGCTGCAAAAGGCACTGAGGGCTTGAATAGAAGCTAAGGATGCAGCACATGAGACCCCATGAGGAAGATGACAGAGAAATATAAGATGATGATGAGCTGGACCAGGATTCAGTGAAGAATCTGGGGCAGCATATAGGCCAGGAAGAGGATACCTTGCAAGAAGCAGTTATCCCTCCCAGGCCAGGGTGCAGCATTCCATCTAGAGGCAGTCGCCAGAGGAGCTGGCAGGCAGGAGCACAGAGAGAAAGTTCAAACTGGAGCTGGCCAAGTAGGAAAATAAATTGATTGTTGGCTCAGGAGGTGAGCCTGAGAGAGGTGGACATCAGAGCCAGGAGGTCTGATTCCAGCTAAGATGGTTGCAATAACTTTCCATGCCCTCTGACAGGTGAGGTCAAATACCCGATGTTTGGTGTCTGACTATGTGGTGCTGTTTAGGGTTTGATCTTGTTTGTTTGTTTGTGTTCTGTCTGTTGTATGTGGTGGGAAAGGACATATACAGAGAATTTGAGGCCTACGAGACTGCTCTACTGATTCACAGGGTCCCCGAGGAAGATAGGGGAGTTAGGTTGTGGAGGCACATTCCTAGTGGGTGGAGGTTCACTCTACTGGCCCTATGTGGTATTCCCCCATGAAGGAGGCCTCAATCAGAAAGTTTGGTCTAACCCCAGGAAAGTACAGACAAAAGTTCGGGGATAGTCAGAAGCTATCACAGCAGACCTGGCTGGATTGTGTAGATTCCTTTTGCAAGGCACTGGATGGTTGGATGAAGGGCAGTGAGATAAAGGATTACCAGGGGCTGTACAATTTGTTTGTAATAGACCACCTGTTCAGCCTTGGTTTTCCTGGTCTGTGCCAAGGCCTTGTTGACAGTAAGCTCACTAACCCCAGAGAGCTTGCTAAGGAGGCAGACCACTGAGTTAGCACTATGTCCCACAAGAAGGTATCTGGAGGGATCACCACAAGGGTGGGCAAGGTCCTCACCAGAAGAAGAAGGTGGCAAAAGGAGTATTCTAGGCCCCAAACTAGTCCTGTGGGCCAAGGTTCCCTTCCCCCTGCTGAAAAGAAAACAAAGTGGTTCCCTGACAGTAAGCCTGCAGGGAAGGCTCCTGTGAAGTGTTATGAGTGTGTCAGCAAGAAGGACACTACAAAGGGGATTCCAAGTGTCCCAATCAGGAACAGCCTCCCACCAGTGGGAAGTCACTGCATTGACTGGTGTAGTGCTTGGGGAGGAGATTGCTTTGGGGAGTGTGTAGAGGTTACCTTAGTGTCCCAGAGAGATGTTACAAAAAACACACATGCCTGATAATACTAGGAAGTACAGTTCGTGGGTCATCATCAATGGTCAGAGGGTGGAAGCTCTGAGGGGCACAAGAATCCAGTATGACAACCATCAGGTGTCATCTAGTGTCTTCAGAGCAGGTAGTCACCAATGTGTTCCATCAAATTGTTGCTGCTGACAATCGTGAGAGCCAATACCCAGTGGCTCTGGTTCCCTTTGAATGGTGGGGGGATCTCAAGTGTACTTAAGGTAGCTGTGAATCCATTCATGCCTGTGGATTGTCTGCTGGGCATTGACCTAGAGCATCCCATCCGGAAGGAGGTGGAGCTCAGGTCACACTTGGGAATGTTTGGATTGCCTGAGTGGGTGTGCCTGACCACACGGTCCATGGAAGCCTGAGAGGGGGTTCAAAAAGCCCTGGAGCTTGAAAAAATGACCCAGGGTCCTGCCAAAAAGAGGAAGGACAAGGGGCATGGGAAACCCACCCCTGAAACTGTCATGGTCCAGGAGGAGGCTGAATGTGATGGGTAGACCCTGGGACTGACAGGGGAGAAAGTGGCCAAACTAGGGAACCTGCCTGAGTTGTCCAACTGGTAGCAAGAACGGGGGCCCACCAGTGGAGAGTTCTGCAAGGCACAGAAAGAGGAGCCTACTATTGTGGGGCTTCAGCAGGAAACTGAGACCCAGGCAACTAGTGATGCCTTTGGCAAGCACCTGATCTACTGGGGGAATGATCTCCTGTATAGTGAGCCTAACATTTCTGAGCCTGGTGCAACATGTGTGCTGGTGGTCCCCCAGGACCTTACTACTAGGTCTGGCTCATAATGTGCCACAGGCAGGTCATTTGGGGCAAGACAAAACCTCTAACAGGCTTCTCACCAACTTTTATTGGTCTCAAATGAGGAAGGACTCAGGTGCTTTCTGCAGGTCCTTTCCTACCTGCCAGGTGAGTGGCAAGTCAGGGGTGGGGTGCAAGGCCCCCCTACAACCCTTTCCTGTTGTAGTGGGTTGGCATTGTACGATCTCAGGATGCCAAGACAGCCATGGGCAACAGATTTGTTCTGGTCTTTGTGGACCATGCCATTCGGTACCCGGAAGCTATCCCACTCAGATCGGTGACAGTGCCTGCTGAGGCCAGGTCACTGACAGGGATCTTTACAAGGTGGGTTTCCCCAAGGAAGAGGTATCTGACAGGGGTACCAACTTCATGTCAAACACATGAAGGCCATGTAGAACGAAGAGGTAGCTGAAGGGGGTACCAACTTCATGTCTAACACATGAAGGCCATGTGGAAAGAGTGTGGAGTATCCTACAAGTTCTCCATTCCTTATTCTCCCCAAACCAATTGGTTGGTTGAGAGATTCAACTGAACCCTCAAGAGCATGATTATGGGTCTACCTGAACCCCTGAGGCATAAGTGGGATGTCCTCCTGCCATACCTGTAATTTAAATACAGGAAGGTACTGCAGAAGGGGGTTGATTAAACCCTTAGAACCTCTGTATGGGTACAATGTGAGACAGCCTCTAGGTTTGGTGAAGGAGGGTTGGGACCAAGCTCCTTGGAAAGCCCCCAAAGATGTGGTCAGCTACATGTTGGCCCTCTTCAACCAGATAGCATGCTTCAGGAAGCTCACCCAAGAGAACCAAGAAGCCAGCTTGGAGGACATGAAATGCTGGTATGATCAGAATTCCACTCCAGTTGAGTTTCAATCTGGCCAAAAAGTGTGGGTAATGGGTCCCGTGGTGCCCGCACTCTGCAAGACCTCTGGTCTGGACCATATGAGGTAAAGGAGCGTAAGGGTGATGTCACCTACCTGGTGGACCTCAAAACTCCTAGGAACCCTTTGAGGGCCCTACATGTGAACCACCTCAAGCCCCACTTTGAGAGGTCTGAGATTACCATGTTCTTGGTAAATGATTAGAGGTGGGAGAGGAAAGGGAACCTCTCCCCGACTTCCTATCTTCCAAAGAGCAGGATTGGTCAGTGGAGGGTGTCAGCATTCTCCTACACTGACCCTAGATCAACAGAGAGACTGCTGCCAGTTGCTATAGCAGTTTGCTTCTCTCTTCTCACTTACCCCAGGAGCTCACTACATGGTGTGTCCATGATATTGCCCCTGGGGACAGTCCATCTGTGATAAACACAATTTACAGGTTGTTTGATTATGTGAGGGCCAAAATTAAGGAGGAGATCTCCCAAATGTTGGCACTAGGGGTTATTGAGCCCTCCAACAGTCCTTGGTCCAGCCCAGTGGTGTTGGTCGCTAAGACTGTCTCACCAGGTGTCACCCTGATCTAAGGTTCTGTGTAAACTACCGTGGCTCAATGCAGTCACTATGAATGAAGCACACCCTATCCCCAGAGCTGATGAGCTCACAGATTGGCCTGGAGCTGAAAAGTTCCTCAGCACGTTTGATCTAACATCTGGGTAGTGGCAGATTGCATTGACAGAAGGGGAAAAAGAGAGGTCTGAGCTGTCCACACCAACAGGGCACTTCCAGTTTTGGATAATGTCCTTTGGGTTAAAGAATTCCCCTGCCACCTTCAAGATGTTGTTCAACGAGGTCCTAGCTGGACTGGAGAACTTCAGTGCCACCTACCTAGATGACATTGTTGTCTTCAGTTCCAGCTCAGAGGACCATCTGTGCGACCTTAAGGAAGTGTTTCAGGCTCTGCAGAGGGCAAGCATGACTATCATGGCCAGTAAGCGGCAGGGTTCAGTGATCTACTTGGGTCACCAAGTAGGCGGTGGCAAAGTGTAGGCTCTCTAGGCCAAAGTTGAAACCATTGTTGCTTGGGAACCCCCCAAGAATCAGAGAGCCTTCTAAGGTCTCACTGGGTACTACAGGAGATTCATCAAGGGAAATGGCACCTTTATTGCCCCCAAGTAAAGAGCTGACTTCCAAAAAGCAGGTGCATCAAGTGATCTGGACACAGGCATGATAGAAATCTTTTGACACCTGGAAGGAAACCATGTGCATGGCACCCATATTCAAGGTCTCCGATTTCTCCCAAGAGTTTGTTGTGTAGACAGACACCTCAGAGCATGACACAGGGGCTGTGCTTTCACAGCTAAATGGAGAGGGCCTAGATCAGTGTGTAGCATTCAATAGTAGGAGGCTACTCCTCAGGGAACAGAGGTGGACTGTAATTGAAAGGGAAGCCTTTGCTGTGGTCTGGCTGCTGCAGAAGCTAAGGCCATATCTGTTTGACACTCACTTCCGGGTTCAGACAGTCCACAGGCCCTTCATATGGTTAATGCAGATGAGGGACTGTTGAGGTAGTCCAAACTGTTGAGGTAGTCCATCTCCCTAGAGGGAATTAACTTTACATTGGGACACCATCCTGAAACACATCACACCAATGCTGATGGTCTCTCCAGGATCTTCCATTTTTAGTGAAGAGAACTCCTAAGGGGTTGAGTAGCTATCCACATTGTCAGCTGCTGGGGATATGTCTTAGACCTGGCATCCTTGATGTGGTTTCCCCTTTTTGCCTTCTGACCTCCTGTTTTGCTGACTTCCTTTTTGCTGGCTTTAGAATTCTGTGCACTTTACCACTTCTAATCAGAACCAAAATGCAGGTGCTCTCTACTCCAAACATGGTGACATTATCTTAACCGCAATTGGCATATTTAGTTTACTTGTAAGTTCCTAGTAAAGTGCAATATATGTGCCCAGGGCCTGTAAATTAAGTGCTAGTAGTGGGCTTATAACCCTGATAGTGCTCCCCACTACAGTAGCCCTTTAAATATGCCTCAGACCTGCTACTGCAGAGCCAATGTGTGCAGTTTTAAACTGCTGTTTTGACTTGGCAAGTGCACCTACTTGCTAGGCCCAAACATTCCTTTTTAGTGCATGTACGTCACCCTTATGGTAGGCCCTAGCTAGCCCCAAGGGCAGGGTGCAGTGTAGTTAAAAGTGGGACATGTACTTTTACTTTTAACATGTCGTGGTAGTGAAACACTATTAACTTGGGCTTTCACTATGGCAAGGTCTATCTCTCTCATAGGGGAACATTGGGATTACCTTGTTACACTCTGTAAGTGTAATTTCCAATTGGGAAAAGATAGGAATTTGGAACTTGGCATCTCGGGACTCAAAATTTAAAATCACAACTTTTGGTGAAGTCGAATTTTAAATTCTAAGTCTAAAAATGCCACTTTTAGAAAGTTGTAATTTTCTTACTTTAACCGTTCTGTGCCGCTGCTCTTGTCTCTGAGTACATCTGGGGTGGGTGACAGCTGGGATTTGTGCATTCCTTTTAGGCAGTCACACACCAAGGAAGCTAAGGTGTGCCACTTGCATCCTGATGTCCCATCATCAGGCTGATGGATCTTCCTTGGCTAGATGGGAGCGAGTAGCTGACAGTTGCACCTGAATAGGGCTGTGCCTGTCCCCACACAAAGAACTGTACAAGCCCCTGTAGAGTGTCTGGAGCCAGTGAAGGAAGGGAAGGGTCTTGTGCACTTCAAAGTCCTCTTTTTGAAGTCTTCTTCCCTTCAAAGGCACAACTGGATATAAGTACTGGACCCCAAACCCCACCAAAGTGGTACACTTCTGGATCTGAGGACATTCTGCCAGGAAGAATGACCTATGTGCCACCAGGAGGGACTGCTGCTCTGCCGAACTACTTTGCTATGTTGGCCTGCTGCCTGCTGTCTCTTGTCAGGAAGTAAGAAGGATTGAACTTGCCTCTCTACATCCTCCAAGAGCCTAAGTACTCCAAGGATTGCTTGCCTCCTGTTTTGAAGTCCCAGGGCCATAAAAGATTTCCTTCAACCCAGCCTCAGTTGCTGGACTCCGCCCACTGTGAGTCCTGTCCTGCCAAGAGGTGCCAATCCAGTCCTGGGCCTTGAAAGTGGGTTTGGCAGCTGTTTGTCTGCAAAAACCATTGCATTGCTGCTGTTGCGCTGATCAGAACTGCCACATCCCTCATTGATGCTGACACATCGCCACTGAGGCAAGGTCTTTGCATCACTGACTGCGCATCTCAGGATCGACACATCACTACTAGCTCTGGTACATTGCTGGCTCTTTGGCCCAACCACAATTCATCGCCTTTATCGCAAAGAGTTCACCGTTGCACTTTGAGGACTGTGCAACTTGACGACTATGTAACTCAAAAACTATACATTCCCTGAATGCGCGGATTGGAACCAACACATCCCCTTTGCAATGCCTCTTTGATGTCGCTACAACCCTCCATCCAGGGTACTTTTCAGCACGCCCTGTATGTGTCCTGTAGCCAGCCTGTCCTCCATCATGATCGGCCTGAACTTTCGATTTACCCCAGTCGAGTGCAACCTCAGTTAACCTGTAAACCCTATTAACTTCTACGCACTCTACTGCAGTTTATTATTTAAAAAATCATATATCAAGTTCTGCTTATTGCATTTTTGTCATATTGGTCTTGTTTTACTCATAAAATATTGTTTATTTTTTAAAATTTGTCTGGAGTCTTTATGTGGTGTTTTCACTGAGTTGCTGTAATTTAAGTGTTGCACAAATACCTTACACATTGCCTCTTAAATTAAGTCAGACCGGTCTATACCAGGCTTCCAGAGGGTGAGCCCAGGTTAATTTAGTGTGTGTATCTGACGTACCATGACTAGGATTGTGGTCCTTACTTGGACAGTGTGCATACCTCTGCCAACTAGATACCCAATTTTGAACAACAATCATCTGGGTAAATAATACACCAAACACCAGGCCGCACCAATGAGGGCATAAGCCTCAAAATAAGTAGATAAACGCTTTGTAGGAGAACATGAGTTCATGAAATGCGGTTGGGCACAATATGCACTGTATCTTCATGAGCATGCATTTCTGCTGCTCTCTACAAATCAACGTCTCCCTAACAGTCAATTGAAAATAATTTCTATATAATTTTGACTGGATTTGTTTGGTTTCATTGAAAAAAAGAAGTGGATCCCACAGAATTCATTACTTACCCAACACCCCTACAGGCCAGTACCGCTGAAAGAACAGTTATGTAATGTGCCCTTTTCAAACAAGATAAACATAAACACGTCATTCAAAGAAACGAAAAAACAAGTCATCCAGAACAAAACCTACCAGAATATTGAACGCAAACATGACCTCAATTCTTCTCCATAAAAAAATAGAATACTCTCAGACACCTTGTCCATATACATACAAGCAACGGGTCTTTTCTTCTGTGAGCAACATTTTTGCTAATACTGACATGACATATAATTTGGACATTTCTTAACTGGGATACTCATGAGGAATGGTAAAAAAAATACTCTGCATTTTTGCACCCTGAGTCTTCACTCTTGAAATTGTTTTGCTTCTGAGTTCTTTTGATGTTATTTCTTTCTCTTGAAAGATAAAAGTAGTAGAGCCAATCTGCTAGTTGTGTAGGAGGAGCAATTGTGTCATCTTTTTGTAACCAGACAAAAGTAATGTTTTTGATCTTTGTGGCTGGGTTCCTGAGAGGGCACCTTCCTAAAGCTGGTTCAAACTGTGTAGAGCGATGTTGTGACCCCAGGCACTCATCAAAAACCATTGGTGTAACCTCAATTTAGGGATTCTTCCATTGTTATGTGGGAAACAAGACAGGGGACAGATTCTTTGCCCCCTCTCCTAAGAAACGTTATGTTTCATTTAACCCAGCATTGTCTTTTACCTACTTGCTTTCATGCTCCTGTGGCCTTTGGTAATCTGCATTGGGAAATTCTCTAAATGAAATTGTGGCACTGTCGCTCCAAATGTCATACACATCTAAAAATGCTCCTGCTCCGAATGAACACACAGGAACTACAGCCACATTACTGCATAACAACTCACAACTTTTCTTCATATTTATTTTTCAGTGGCAAAAATTATATGTTGCATATGATCACGTAGCATCTACTAGCTAATGTGTAGCCACCTGAAGCTTGAGCTTGGGTCAACTGATCTTTCATGTGGCTTATGGCTGCCATCCACGCTTTAACCTTATACACTTATTAAGAATTAATGTTAAAGGATTAATATTTGGACGGGAGAAAGAGATGCCAATCAACATGCCGAATTGCTCAAGTAAAACCGGAAAACCTGGGATCAATCCTGGCTTCTCCGCTTGACCAAATTGTGTGTTCCTAAACATATATCTTATTTCACCAAGTCATCAATTTAATTAATTGTTACACATGATAGCACCACAAGACAGGAGAGTTCAGGATGTCTGTGGTAAAGAAAGAAATCCTCTTTTGTGTTCGAATTAATGGACTATAATGTTTCTCTATCTATAATAAAAATCTAGCCCACATGAAGGGTACACATGAGCACTGGCTGGCCTCTTGGTTTGCAGTGGCATTATCTTCAGAGAAGGGTCAGAGACCAATAATAATTCGAAGATCACGTCTAAAGGCTATCACTTTAAATAACTGCCTCTCAAAGCAGTTATATATTCTGATGAACTAAATTGAAGCGCTGTGCATATGAAAGAAATATACCTTTTCGAATTTTGAAGCGATTTTATATTTTTACATGCTGTTTGTTGCATGATTCACATGTCAAATATTTTTTTAGCCCGGCTACTGTTAGGCTTTTAGAGCCAAGTCAGAACTATGGCTCAGTTTTGATTTATCACTCCCTTTTAATTTGTTGGCTCAACCACCTCAACTACTCAGTCAATCTGCCTGCCTCCCTGCACTCATATTAAAAGTGTATCGACCAAATAATATGGCTAGCAAGATAAAATAAATATAAACAAATGATTTGTACAAGCACATAAAGCGTTTTCATTTAAGGGTGAAAGGCCAATACAATTAGGTAGAAAGATTAATTAATTTCACATGGAGTTTTGCACACAGTTGCGGAATTTGTCCTTTGTAAATCCAACCCAGCAATGAAATTAGAACAAAAATGAGAATTATTCTGAAGTAGGGGTATGAAATGGACCAGGTAAAACAAGTCGTCTTGCAAATGTCCGTAAAAGCCAGCAGCTTCTTAGGTATATCATGGATACCATTTAGGGGTTGCTAGGGGTCGCAGCCGCAAGCCTTTGCTTGCCTCTTGAGACCCCTAACACTGCCTTCAGAGGTGGAGAAGTCAGTGCCTGGAACACAATGGCAGCTCATATTTAAAACAATGCTTTTAAATATATGTTGTGTGCGTGCTTGCAGGAGGGTGAGTGTTTACCTCAGAGAGTGTGTGTAGGTGTGAGTGTGTGTAAGCACGGTATGAGTGTGTGCAAGCACGTGTGTGAGAGTGAGAAAGAACAAAGGCCCATATTCATGCTTTTTGCTGCAAAACTGCACTAACGCAGTTTTGCGGCAAAAAGATTAGCGCCGGCTTGCGTCATTTAACAACGCTGGCCGGGTACTGTATTTATTGAATGGCGCAAGCCAACGCTAAACTTGGGCTAGAGTCTTAGCAGAAGACATTAGCCAGGTGGGGGTGGTGGTAGGGAAGGAGGGGGCTGTTGTGCGTCAGAAAATGAATCTAGCCTGGTTAGAGACAAAAAAATGCCTCTAACTAGACTAGCGCCATTTCCTGACGCACAACCTCCAAAAACATGACTCCTGATTTAGGAAAGACAAGAGTTATGCCCACAACCCCAATAGCCAGGACAGGGGAAACTTGTCCCCTGGGCATGGCCATTGCACCCTGTGACATGCAGGGGGCCCCAAAATAAATAAATACATACTTACCAATACTTACCCTACTTACCTGGGATGGGGTCTCCCATTCTTTGGTGTCCCTTTGGTGTGGTTTGGGGTGTTCCTGGGGCTTGGGAAGAGCACCCGTTGACCCATTCCATGGTGGGTAACCATGGAAATGGGTTCACAGGTCCCCTAATGCCTGGTCTGACGCAGGCGCTAAATAATGGTGTAAAGAAAGCTTTGCACCATTATTTAGCCCCTCCTCTAACCTGTGTGTCATTTTAGCATGGGGGATAAATATGGGGCTATGGGGATAGCAACATTTATTAGATGGGAATCCCTACCTTGCATCTCATTGACGCAAGGTTAGTGCACACATCCACAAAATGGTGCAAACTCCTATATTTTGACATTAGACATGTCTAATGTCAAAATATAAATATGGAGTTAGGTTTGAGCCTAATTTGCGTAAAACTCCTGGCATTTTGGTGAATTGACATTAATGAGGTATATATGCAATTTTCAAATGCTTCCTTTCACTTTAGCATGAAAAATTGCATTGCAGCACTGTCTCATGTTCAGTTTCTGATGGAAAAGTTAATTTTATTAAAACACACACATATATTTGGAATCTGAAAAATGAAACCTCTGTCAAAGCAAAACTAAACATAACAGGGTCATTTTTAGGTCTGGTCTTATCCAAGACCTTTCAATTCCACTAAAATATATATAATATACTTACACATAGGGGCTTTCAGCTATCTCTCTTCATCCATTGGTTTGTTGTTGAGCCATTCATCCAGTACAGCATATAGGAAGGGTAAGTGGATCAGCCTCTTTAAGCCACTGGGTAACTTCACTATGAGTAACAGTATTTTGCTCTCTGACAAGGAGCACATCTACACACAAGCTAGTTCTCTTCAGTTCCAGTGTTTTTGGTTTTACTTTAGAAATATTACTTTAGTGTTGCCTTTATGTTTAGAGCCTGATGTGATAGCAGGGCGCTTCTGATGCACATTCCATCCATATCAGACAGCATCACCTGCCAATGCTGTTGTAAATTCCTTTTGGAGTGCTTTTTGTGTCTGACTGTTGCTATTTCACAGCACACCAGATTAGAATTGTGTCTATTTGAAACTGTTCTGTATTGTTATCCTCCTTTTACTTTTTCTTTTTATTCTTCCTTTTTTCTTTCCTTCTTTCATTTTCTTTCTCTCCTTCCTTCTTTCTTTTCTTCTTCCACTCTTCCTTATTTTGTTTTTTCCTAATTTATTTCCTTTCTTCACTCTTCCCTGCTCTCATAAGTTAATTCCTTCCTTCTTTATATTTTTCTTTCTTTCCTTCTTTTTTCTTCCCTTCTTTCCTAAATTCTTTCCATCCTTTACTCCATTCTTTCCTTCTTTATCTCTTTTACTTAATTTATTTTCTTTCTTCTTTCTCTTTTTTCCTTATTTCTTTTCTTCCTTCTTTTTATCCCTTCTTTACTTCTGTTTCTCCATCTTTCCATGGTTCTTTTCTTCCCCTTCCTCTCTTTTCTTTCCTTCTGTTTCTCTGTCTTTCCTAATGACTGAATTCCTTTCTTTCTTCCTTTCTTGATATTTGACTCACAGGGTTCCCCTTTAAAAAAACAACCTTCAATATTGTGCTTCGCAGTTGCATGCTCTTTCTGTTCCTCTAATTGAAGAAACAAGTAAATTATGCACTTGTATTTCCATCAATTGCAACTTTATTTCTATCCATACACATTCAGGTGATTTTCTTGGGGAAGTTACCCACTGTGTAAATATTGTACAGAAATTTATTTTATTCACAGAGATGGCAACTCTTGCCCTTTTCAGTACACCTACACATACGTAATATACTTGATTCATACAGGGTACTGATATGTGTTCTGGGGAGGGATGTGTTTTAGTAAATGCATAAAATAAATAAATAGTAAACACATCACAAGTGCATACTGTAAGTAAATGTCGTTGAATGCTACTAGTTTCTTCAGTTTTGATATTGTTGTAAAAAATATCAACCTTTCTTGTACGTTTGTGAATCTTTTTGCCTCCTTCCTCCTATTTCTTCTGACCTGTTTTGGTTAGCTTTAGGACTCTGGGCAGTTTACCACTGCTAACCAGTGCTAAAGTGAAAATGCTCTCTGTGTAAATTGTATTGTTGATTGGTTTATTCATGATTGGCATATATGATTTGCTAGTAAGTCCCTAGTAAAGTGCACTAGAGGTGCCCAGGGCCTGTAAATCAAATGCTACTAGTGGTCCTGCAGCACTGGTTGTGCTACTCACATGAGTAGTCCTGTAAACCTGTCCTAGACCAGCCACTGCAGTGTCTGTGTGTGCAGTCTTGCACTCCCAATTCGACTTGGCAAGTGTGCCCACTTGCCAGGCCTAAAACGTCCCTTTTTATACATGTAAGGCACCACTAAGGTAGGCCCTAGGTTGCCCCATGGGCAGGGTTCAGTGTATGTTAAAGGTAGGACATGTACTGATGTGTTTTACATGTCCTTTACATGTCCTGACAGTGAAATACTGCTAAATTCTGTTTTCACTGTTGCAAGGCCATCTCTCTCAAAGGTTAACATGGGGGCTACCTTTAAATACCTTTAAAGTGTATATTCCCTTTGGGAGCAGATAGAAATTTAGAGTTTGGTGTCTCTGAACTCACAATTTAAACATACATATTTTGGTAAAGTTGTTTTTTAGATTGTTAGCTTGAAAATGCCATTTCTAGAAAGTGGGCAGTTTATTGCTTTAACCATTTTGTGACTCTGCCTGTTTGTGGATTCCCTGTCTGGGTCACTTTGACAGTTTGGCTATTTGTGAATCCTCTCTAGACAGTGAGATAAAGGATGTTGGGGTGTAGCCTGCATATCCTGATGAGCAATCTGTGCTGGAGTGGTGGGAGGAGTGGTCATTTACACCTGAATTGGCTGTGCCTGCTCTCTCACAGTACAGTCTCCAACCCCCTGGTGTGAATCTGGGGCCTAGCCTCGGCAAGGCCCCAGAGACTTTCCTTTGAAGTTTGCCTACTTCAAAGGCAGAAAGGGGTATAAGTAGTGGACCCAAAACCCCACACTTCAGATTTCTTCAAGATCACTTCTGGATTCAAGAGGAACCTCTGCCAAGGAGAAGAGTTGAAGAGCTGAGGAGAAGTTCTGCCCCTGCCTGTGCTTTGTTGGGCTATTCTGTGGTTGCTCCTTCTTCCTGTGAAAGTAAACAAAGACTTGACTTTGTTGTGCATTCCGGCTCGAGAAGAATCTCCAAGGGCTTAAGCTGACTTTGCCTACTGTTTTGAAGTCTCTGGGCCACCAAGGACTTTCTCTGACAGCACCTGGACTCACTGATGAGACTCCTGCCCTGCCAAGTGGTGTCCTATCCAGTCCCTTGTCCCTTGAAAGGTGAAGTTGGCAGAACAAAAGCTGAAAATCCAAGCACAGAACGTCATGAGGGGAAATTTTAAACGCACCATCTGCAGCGCAGCGGATAAATGACGCGTTGCTGGCTTTGCATCTGAAATCAACGCTCCACCTACATCGTGGATAGGAGATTGACGCATCGCGGCTGGAGAAATGATGCGCAACACCTGCTTGCGGCTGCTGACAATGACGCAAACCCCCACATCGTGGTTTCTAACACCGTGTGACTGGATTTTCCACACATCGTCCCTGGGCGTCAAAGTCAACGCAACTCTGTGCGGATCCAAGGTGCTCCATCAGGAAATCAACCAACGCTCTCTTGCAAGGGAGAAAAATGAAGCATTGCCAACCCGACCGGAGAAAAAATGATGCATTGCCTCCCTTTCGAGGAAGGAATTGTCGCACCGCTGACTTTTCCAACACATGCTCAGGTGTGCAGCTTTATTTTTTACGCTAACCAGGTACTTTGTACAAATCATAATTTCCATTGTTTTCTACAGAGTAAGACTCTTATTATTTTGAAAATTCATATTCTAACTTGTGTATTTGGATTTTTGTCATTTTGGTCTTGTGTGATTTAGATAAATATTGCCTATTTTTCTAAACTGTTTTGGTGTCGATTTTGTAGTGTTTTCACCATATTACTGTGTGTGTTGGTACAAATACTTTAAACATTGCTTATGAATTAAACCTGCCTGTTTGTGCCAACTTACCAAGGGGGTGAGTGGGGGTTAACCAGGTGTGTTTCCCCTTTGCCTGATCAGAGTGAGGGTCCTTGCTTGGACAGGGTGTAACCTGACTTCCTACCGAAGACCCCATTTCTAATGGGAAACATCACTTGCAATACAGCAAATGCAACAAACTGCATTTACCCCAATGCAGTCACCACGCTTACATTAACAACAACTCCTTTTTTCTTTGCTGTAACCACACATGTACTGAACAACACAGATGCGTGGTAAGGCAGAGAAAAAGGGACTCAGCATTGGGACAGGACGCGGTCAGGTAAGTGGGGCTGGGGGGCATTTCCTAGGGATGGGGTGGGGTAATTTTGTTTTTGGGGTGCTGGGGCGGGATCGTTTTGTATTTAGGGCGGGTGGGGGAGGGTTTTTAGGGGCGGCGTGGTGTGGAGGGGTAATTTTGTATTTAGGGCGGGTGGGGGGTTTCGGTTTTAAGGAGCAGGGGTGGGGGTTGGAGTAATTTTGTTTTTATTGACAACGGTGGGGAGTCAGGGTAATTTTCTATTTAGGGCAGGTGGGGGTCAGGTTTCAAGGGGCGGTATGGGGGTTTGGGGTAATTTTGTATTTAGGGATGGGTGGGGTGGGGGTCGGAATAAGACACAGTCAGGTAAGTGGGGCTGGGAGAGGACTGAGGGTAGATTTTAGGGGTTGGGTGGTGGGGTTAATTGTTTTAAGGGGTGGGGTGGTGTAGTTTTCTTTTTAGGGTGGGGATGAGGGGTTGCGGTACTATGGTTTTTAGGGTGGGGGCATCGGGTAATTTTGTTTTTAGGGTTGGTGGGGGTGTTTTTTTAGGGGCGAGGTGGGCAGGTCAGGGTAATTTTGTATTTAGGGTGGGTGGGGGGTGGTATTTTAGGGGCAGGGTGGGAGGTCGGGGTAATTTTGTATTTAGGACGGGTGGGGGGATCGGATTTTCAGGGGCAGGGTTGGGGTAATTTTGTTTTTCAGGGGCACTGTATTGTTTTTTGGGGGTGAGGGTCAATTGTTTTTAGGGCAGGTGGGGGGTTGGGGTAGGTTTTAGGGTTGAGGGTGGGTGGGCTATTGGGGTCGTTTTTAGAGGAGGGTTTTGGGGGTGGGGTAGTTTTATTTTTGGAGCAGGTGGGGGATCGGGATAGTTTTATTTTGTGGGTGGGGGTTGGAGTAGTTGTGCTTTAGGGCAGGTGGGGGTGGGGAGTTGTGTTTATAAGGCGGGTGGGGGTGGCATGCTACATCCATGCATGCCGTTTCGCACATGCCTTTACTAGGCATGCCTTTACAACGCAAAATCATTGTACAGGCATGCGTTGTAAAGGCATGTGCAGAAAAAACGCGATCGTTGTTCCGACCCCATTGTTCAGCCATGCGTGGTTGGCGCATGCGTTGTTCCATCATACATCCATTTATAACATTTATGTGGAGAGAATTGAGATGTGTGGCAAGTTTATTTGTAAAATTCTTTGCATGTCACAACGCTTTTGATGTTTGTGAGCCACATTTCATTTGCATGTTATTGGCTAGCCCTGTAACACTCCCACACCTACACATCTACGAGCCTGTGCATATCTTACTGCTGCCTACAGAAAACAATTGTAGAAACAATATGGTCACAGGATATTAAATTAATCTGGCAATTTGGGCTGGACTATTTCTGTTTGCAGCAGGACCAAGGTTGATTTCCATATGGCTGGTTTCTTTTTGGAGTGATTTAATGAGCATACAATGATGTCCGCCGGTAGTGCCCCAGTAACTATCAGTGAAAACAATTCATGCAATTGTTCCACAGATCACATTTGTTTTTTCCTAAATGCATTGTCCTAAGTCTGACGGGTATATGAGCATGTGAGGCTTGGCATCACTGTGCCAACGGAATCAACCTATCCCTCACAGTTGAGGCCAACACCGTTTTGATTGTCTTCTCATCTGGAGGATGCCAGGCTAGGCAGTTCAGGCTCTACTGTTTTCGAATGGAGCAGGACCTAGGGTGTTTTGCATGTGACTGGTCTTTGGAGTGACATAGTGGCCAAAGCCATGGTGGACTGGGATGCAGTCTGAGTAAATACCAGGGGCTGAGGTTAACTGAAGCGTTCCATACATCAGCTTTTCGTTTATCTCAGTACAATTAAGCAGGCTATGCATGGCATAAACGTATCTGGATATGTGACATGCATGTTTTAGGCTTGTATTACTTTTGATATTTCTTACAGAATTCTCTTTCTGCCTAGCGAAAAAGGTAATAAGTCACACACATCGACTACAATAATATAAGATGAATGCTGGAATAGGAAAATATACCTCACACATGTATCCTCTCATTCACCATAATTTATTGGGTTTCATGATGACAAGTGAATGTCAGCTTTACACACAGTATGCCTCAATGACATAGTATGCTTCAGAATTAGTGCCATGAAGTGACACAGTAGGAGTAAAATGAAATATGTAAAAGGGAAGAGAGTGGATTGCCACAAAATTAATCCACACATTAGCAGAGATCTGTTGTTAAGGCGAATAAAACAGGGATAACGGCGCATTCCTTTGTTTGCGGCATCTTTTTAATGAGCTATAGAAGGCTAAAGATAGTATGACTAAAATCTACGGTTCACAGAGGATTAGGTAGTATTTCCAAACATTGTTAAAAATCGTTGTGATTTTTAATTTTATTAGAAATTTTCATAAACCAAGCTTGACAAGTCAGTTTGTTTGATCACTCTTAGTTGATTCTTGCATGTCCTGATCTTTGAAATCATTCCCTTGGCAAAAATGTATCCTTTTTCTATCCATGAACATTCGGGTATTCCCTGTGTAAGAAATACCTTTTTCTAAGAAGCCTCTCTCTGCCGCGATCACTGCTCTGAAGGTCGCTAATCTCACCTGTATTAAAAGTATTGATTACTGATAGAAGAATTGGATTGCCTCTCAGGTTAAAAGCTATCAGTGGTAGTGACTATTGCGAGATAAATAACAGCCAGTGTAAAACATATTTTCGTGCAACTGGTATAATTTGTAGGCGCAAATAACTGAAGCTGGGCAGCAAAGATCATTGTCAAGAAAAATTGCTCGCACCGAGACATTTTCTGTAGATTGCAGGGCAGGAATATTGATTGACCCTGTGGCCAAAGCCTGCCCTGTTTTGTCATTACTTGGGTGTTTTGGATGTAAAATCTAAGCGAAGCGTCTTTGTTGCAGAAGCTGGTTCTAGTTTTGGGGAAATTTTGAGACCAAACCTAAGTTACTTGGTTTCTAAAGCTGATTATGGTGCTAGGCACATTCCTGTTTAAACACCAGGAATAATGACAGGGGGAGGTTCTGGACGAAAAAAAATATATAGCTCGAGGGTGATGCTTGTTGGAAAACGTGAAGACGAGTTCAAATGTACACGCTAAGCAGCGTCATCAGATTTAAGCTGTTTGGAAAAATTACACCTTTCCTTCAGCCTACAAGTAAGTCACGTGCAAAACGTTCTGACATTGCTGGTTCTGTCTGTATTCTTGGCACATTGTTTGGGGACAATTGTTCCATCACCCCACAGAGCCCAATATATCCCCCAACTCAGCCCAAACAACAAGAATCCAGATTTCTATACAATAGCCAACATCTTACATGTCCCAGATGCCTTTGGCTGCATGCACATCACATTGATGACACCTGCTCGCATATCAAACAGTCAATAAATGTACAGGAAACATGTGATGCATAATACTGCTTCACCAGTGTAGCAGCCATGTACCCAGGCAGTGCACATCAGTCATTGAAATTCACTCTGCCGTCCATTAACATCTTGAAAGACAAGGGCTACCAATAGGTATGTACGACACACATTCCCATGCAACCTATGCATAGTTAACAGGTCAAAGGCAACCTGTGTAATCTGTACTTATTTCACTACTATACATAACCAATGCTGCGCCTTGGGACAATGGTTAATCACTTCCTTTACAAATCCAAAGACACTTAGCAGAAGAAACGTATAGCACACCACATGGTAGGCCACGTGTCATGGCTGAACAGTGATTTGTATAACAAAGTCAATATTTCACTGCCTAGAGATGCCTCGAGGTAGACTTCATTTGTACCTCAAGATTATCTGTGACGTGATTGTTGCGTATTGCACACTACACAACCTAGCTAAGACAAAGTGGTATGCCTTCTGACGTTTACTACAACATAAATTTGAAGTCTTATGAAGGCACCACCAATTAAGGCTCCAAAATCGAATAAGACATAACACATCAACATCATGGATCACTATCCTGCCATCTGACTGGCACAATCTGCCTTATAAACACACCTATAGGCTTGCTAAGTGAAGACAGAAAGTGACTACTCAGTTACATTATCTTGCATGTGGCTTGGGGCCAGATGTAGCAAAGGGTTTTACCCATTCTGTGTCTATGGGAAAATGTGTTCGTACATATGGCCCTAGGCTACGTTCATCAGAAGGAGTCAGCACATCATGTTTGACACAAACTGTGGTGTGGTGAACTGATACTGTTGCCTACTCTCCTTCCCCCCAAGGCAGCGAGGAAGAGAAGATGGGCATGGTTGTGGCACATATTTCCTGATACACTATTTGAGGGATAGGTGGACTTTTTACCTTCTACTTGTAAGCTATTCTGCAGAGAGCTGATACCACATTAATGTGGGACATGGGCATCTGAAGGTTGATGACTTAATTGTGCATGGAAATTATATGGATTACTCTTGCTCATCATAGACATTGCCTTGTATTATGAGACAGTTCCTCAATGACATTCTTGATAGAGATATCTAGGCCTCCAAAAGAGTCTTCTGTATAGCCTTTCAGAGGTGTATTGCTCTGAAGGGTCTCCTAAAAATCTATCAGTTTCATGAATGCCAGTAGGATATTTACTCTCCTTCAAGTCTGCATCATGGTTTCTATGCCATCCTTCATCACTGTAGGAGTGTGTTACTGACAGTCTAGATCTTTGCATTAGGATCACTAGACAAAGTATGATTAGGTAGCCTTAATAAATGCTGTTACTGATATATTGTGTTGGTGCTTCTGTGATGTCTTGAAACAACATTTTACTCCTATCATCACTTCGTGGCATGGTGACTTTGATTTACTGTGCAACATGAAGGTCGTGTATGGCTTCATCACTAACAGGTCCACCACTTGTAACCAGTAACCCTTTCTTGTATTTTGCCAGCTTTTCCTTTGTGAGCTGTTTAATATTACAGATTTGTGTTTTTTCACTGCTTGATAACCCCCTTGTTGTCGCCACTGTATCAGTTTTGCACTGGATGTAATTCCTGAGGAAACAAAAACTTTATATTGGTGTTTGAAATTTAATATAATGAAGGTAAGTATACATAGGTATGTAAAGGTTCACTATATTTAGCTCCACATGTATTTACTTTGACAAGGAATATAAATGCATACACATCTTCAAGGTGCGTGAAGGTGGAGGCAAGAATAATAAATCTACACTTACCATCACAAAAGTTTGGTTGAAGAAGTTTTGGCCATAATATATTTTTGAATGAAGAAATGTCTGTCCAAGACATTCTGGCATACAACCATTTTGTAATTTCACAGATGACAATTCCTATCTGGTCACCTATGAATTTCCTCATCTCTGCCTGCCTTCAAAGCCAGTGTTTTCTGTCTGCCTAGGGTCCCCTCCTGCGCTATTCTCTTTGATCCAGTCATCTCTGCGGAGTCCAGATACTTTTATGAGACCGCAAACAGCTTTCCTGCACCTTTCTTCCTACTTTGCATTACTGTGAAATAGAGTCTATTGTTTGAGTAACAGTAATGCTGCAGCTCTTTCCTTTTAGCATATGCATAAGGATGTTTTCATCACTGTGCAGTGTGAAGTAAATAAGGAGTAGCTCAACAAATCAATTTCCTGCAATTTTCGTGGTGCAGCTCATTATTATGCGACGTTTAGCATATTTTGGCCTGAGTCTGCGGTTAAGTTTATCTTACGTTTGTGGGCGTTGTATTACTGATCTCATGGTGGCGGGATTGCAGATTTTTCCAGGGATTTTGGGGGAAATTACTGAAAGTTCATCCTTTGATTTGCTTCGGGATTTCGTTGTTTAGGTGAAGTTAAGCTTATTTATAATTTGTCTGATTTACACTGGGAATATGTTAGGGATTGCAAAGACTTTTTAGTTTCAGGCACTGCTTCCTTGCTGTTGCAGATGTAATTGCTTTTGTCCTTCACAGGTGTGCTGGTGTCTTCTTCTGTTTCACTTTATCAACATATTTTGGGTTTTACTCATTTTCTCCTTCTGAAGAACTGAGATGCTTCAATTACTTACTGGTAATTCCATTATTCAGAGTCCTCCTCTCTCTCGGCTTCATAAAAGAAGCAGGCCGCCTGTGGGTCATCCAGACAAACTCCTCAAAGTAGATGTGATGCTTGATCTGTCCACCTCTTGATATCCCCAACTGCTGAAAACTTTTATAGAACAGACAGTGAAGGTAATAAAGTGAGGGAAGGGGAGGACAGGAAGGGAACGGGAGGGAGGGAGACCTGACAGGGTCAGAAAAAATGATTAATCATTAGCCTGATACTATATTTCTCTTTCCCAACCCACATTGCCCTGCTCTCACTGCACCCTACCTGCAAAGGAATACAAGGATAGCGTATCCTTTAGATTCTTCTATTGAACAGAACTGTGCAATATCCATGACAGGAAACACAACATCACTTAAAATGCTAAGATTCTGTAATCCTCATTCTTAAATTCTGTTGACAATCATAACCTACCTATTTTACTAATCGCTTTTACTTCAAGTTCGTGCAGTGAAGATGAACCAGGGATTCCTCCTCAAGGGAAGGGAAACGGAGGGGAAGGGGTCATAAGCAGAAACCACTCCGTGCCACTTTTAATTCTCACTAGAAGAGGAAACCAAGAAGAGCAGCCCCAAGCCGGAGCAACCAGGACTACCTGGACTCCCTCCCTTCTCACTCTGAGCAGAAACCTATGGATCACAAGGAAAGAAGGGAAGGCAAACAGCAGATCCTGGAGCTCTGGACAGGTCTGGGCATCTGTTCCCCAAGACAACTGCTCACCTATCCTGGAAAAAAACAAAGAAGAAGAGTGCTGTGAGCGTCTGAAAACAGATCCATCAATGGGTCCCCCACCTCTGACAAATCCAGCTGAACAGCTGCCGACATAGACACAAATTGTGAAAGGAGGGAATTGCCATCCGACCGGGTATTCAGAAGACCCTGAATATAAATCTCATTCAGAGACAGGAGATGATCCTGGCTCCAATTAAAAATGCGATCAGAGATAAGAGACAGGGATCAAGCTTGGTTTCCATCTGCCTGTTTATGTAGGAATTTGAAGTAGTATTGTCTGTTCAGATCAGAACAACTTTGTCCAGAATCCAGGGTGAGAAGGCCAGGAGGAGCCTTAAGCTTTAGCCGACAAATCAAAATCAGACATTTTTGCAGCAAAGTTCTGCTGATGAAACCAGAGAACTTGGAGCTTCAAAAATTCCCAACTTTTTGGGTTTCTGGAGCGCTCCTTTGGGTAATTTCTAAGGCTACAAAAAATGTAGTGCAGAACGTAGGGCCTAGGCATAACTCTAGCAAGGGCCGCTAGCAAAGTTCAGCCAAGGTCCAGTTGGTACTGGTCAACTGGCCACGTCAGGAAGGCTACCACATGCAGCTTATTGTGCCCCAGTAGCCACACTGGAGGTCAGACAACTGACCCCTTGGATTGAGCTTATGTGTCAGTCTCAGGTGTGTTTAGGTAAATTAGTAGTCCCTTTCCCAGTTGTGTCCACTCAAAACTGCTTCTGGTGCTAGCTTCCGTCTCACTGGCTTCGGGAACAGCCTGGCTAGTATGGGCCTTGGGAACAAAGGCTTTAACTTTTTCAGGTCTCTGCTCACACTGAACTATGAATGTGCATGCTTCACTGTTGGCCTTTCAAGTTAATGAAGTTCTGGTCCCTCCCACTGCCCTTTCCAAGCTGATAGACATCATCAGGCCTAAGCCATTGGTCTGCTTTGGGAACAGGAGCAATTTTCACATCTCATTAAGATCAACCACTGGCTGGGAAGCTGATGGCAGACTGATGCAAATTAGCCTATAAGAGATTTAGGCAGGGAAGAGGTAACCTTATAAAAGCTACTTTTCCTAAATATTTATTAAAAATTAAACCCTAAAAATTAATACATTACATATATATGAAACATATGCTTTGAATATCTATTTTAGCCATTTCCGATCAATAGTTACATATTACATTTTATAATCTGTACTTTGACATTTTCTAAGACCAAGCTACAGCCCAGCAAGTGAAAGTAGCTTTTGGGATCTAGTCACTGGAATAACATGCCAATTTTCACTTTGTACATGTTCTGCTTTTAAATAGCAGGCATGCTACCTTGTGTGTGACAAGGCATACATAGGGGTGACTTATTAATATTTAAAAGCATGGGTTCCGGCTTGTTAGAAAGGGTTATTTGAATGATTTGACAACATAGCCTTAGGCTGCTGCACTCTACACATGGTAGGTTAGAATCTATGTTTTATAGGCCAACCCTGTGGATGGTACAATAGGTGGTGCAGTCAATAGGTAGCATTTGACTTGTAGGCCCTGGGTGAATTTTCTATACCATACACTAAGGACTTATAGGTAAGGTGTTAGAAATGGGGTCTTTGGTTGGCAGTCAGGTTACCCCCGTCCAAGCAAGGACCCTCACTCTAGTCAGGGTAAAGGAGAATCACCCTCAGCTAACACCCGCTGACATGAGCAGGCAGGCTTAACTTCAGAGTGCTGGGTGTTAAGTATTTGTACCAACACACACAGTAACTTTGTAAAAACACTACAAAATGTCAAAACACAGGTTTAGAAAAATAGGAAATATTTATCTAAACAAAACAAGACCAAAACAACAAAAAACCACCATACAAATGTCAGGTTATTGATTAAAAAGAGTCTGAAATCCTTGAGAAACCAGGTAAAACACTGTTAGCGAGATGGTGCGTTGTTTCTCCTTCTCCGGTCAGCGTGCGTCGTTTTTTGCTCCCCGCAGGGGAGCGATGCATTAAACCGGGCAGCACTCGGGTACGGGCAGGTGTTGAGTCATTTTTCCGCGCCCAGCAAGGTTTGCGTTGAAAATCCTGCCGCACGGTATCAACAAAGCTGCGCAATGTGGGTTGCAACATTAACAGCCTCCGTCAACGGGTATTGCCCGTCGTTCTTCCAGCTCCGTGTGTCTATTTCCCAGCCGCAATGCCGGTGGAGCGTCAATTTCTGCTGCAAAGCATCGTTTTTCACCCACGCCTCGGAAGGTGCATGACATTTTTTCACCACACGCCGGTCTGTGCGTGGATTGTCAGTCTTGGGCTCCCAGCTTCACCTTCCAAGGCCTCAGGAACTTGATAGGGCACCACTTGGCAGGACAGGAGTCTCAGCAGAGAGTCCAGGTGCTGGCAGGAAAAGTCTTTGATGGCCCTGAGACTTCAACAACAGGAGGCAAGCTAAGGGCAAGCCCTCAGAGATTTCTTCACAAGCAGGAAGACACACAAAGTCCAGTCTTTGTCCTCTTGCACAGGCAGAAGCAGCAACTGCGGGACAGCTCCACAAAGCACAGTCTCAGGCAGGGTAGCGCTTCTCCTCAGCTCTTTAGCTCTTCTCCAGGCAGAGGTTCCCCTTGATGTCCAGAAGTTATCTAAAATCTGTGGTTTTGGGTGCCCTTCTTATACACATTTTGCCCTTTGAAGTAGGCTTACTTCAAAGGAAAGTCTCTCCTGTTGGAGACAGCATTGTGTGAGGGCAGGCACAGCCCTTTCAGGTGTCAGTGACCATTCCTCCATTTCCTCCTAGCACAGATGGCTCATCAGGATATGCAGGCTACACCCTAGCTCCCTTTGTGCCACTGTCTAGAGAGAGGTGGAAATAGCCCAACTGTGAAACTGACCCAGACCCCTGATCCACAAACAGGCAGAGTGACAGAATGGTTTAAGCAAGAAAATGCCCACTTTTTAAAAGTGGCATTTTCAAACACATAATCCTAAAACTAACTTTACTACAAGATGTACTTTTAAATTGTGAGCTCAGAGACCCCAAACTCCTCATGTCTATCTGTTCCCAAAGGGAATCTATGCTTTAATCATTTTTAAGGGTAGCCCCCATCTTAACCTGTGAGGGTGATAGGCCATGCAACAGTGAAAACCGAATTTGGCAGTATTTCACTGTCAGGACATATAAAACACATTAGTATATGTCCTACCTTAAACATACACTGCACCCTGCCCATGAGGCTACCTAGGACCTACCGTAGGGGTGTCTTACATGTAAGAAAAGGGGAGGTTTAGGCTTGGCAAGTGGGTATACTTGCCAAGTTGAACTGGCAGTTAAAATCTACACACACAGACACTGCAGTGGCAGCTCTGAGTCATGTTTACAGGACTACTAATGTGGGTGGTACAACCAGTGCTGCAGACCCACTAGTAGCATTTGATTTACAGGCCCTGGGTACCTAAAGTGCACTTTACTAGGGACTTACCAGTAAATCAAATATGCCAATCATGGAAAGCCAATTACATACATATTGTTTACAGGAGCACTTGCACTTTAGCACTAGATAGCAGTTGTAAAGTATCCAGAGTAACAAAAACAGCACACATCAACAACCTGGGAAACAGAGGCAAAAAGTTAGGAGAAACCACGCCAAGGATGAAAAGTCTAATACGTGTCCCACCCCAGCTGAAAGTGGGGAGCAACTACCCAACCTCAGAGGAGTTCTCATCACTAATGCAGAAGAATCTGGGCAGCCACCAGCATTGGCGTGCTTTGTGCCAGGGTGGTGTTCCACCGTAAAGTCCATCCCCTGTAGGGAAATGGACCACCTCAACAGTTTTGAATTCTCAGCCCTCATCTGCATTAACCATCTGACGGACCTGTGGTCGGTCTGAACCCGGATGTGAGTCTCAAACAAGTAGGGTCTTAGCTTCTTCAGCACCCAGACCAAAGCAAAAGCTTCACGTTCGAGCTTTGGCACTTCACCTACGTTCCCTGGGAAGTAAACTCCTGCTAATGAAGGCTACAGGTTGATCTAGGCCCTCTTCATTAAGCTGTGAGAGTACTGCTCGAATACCATGCTCTGAGGCATCTGTTTGCACAACAAACTCCTTGGAGTAGTCATGTGCCTTTAGCACAGGTGCTCTGCACATGGCAGCCTTCAGGGCATCAAAAGCCATCTGGCATGTCTCAGCCCAGATCACCATTCTGGGCTGCTTCTTAGAGGTCAACTCAGTCAAGAGAGCGAAAATTGTGCCCTACCCCTTGACAAACCTCCTAAAGTATCCTGTGAGACCTAAAAAGGCTCTCACGCTGGGCCTTGGGAGGCTCCCAAGCCCGAATGGTGTCAATTTATGGCTTTAGGGGTGCCACTTGGCCACTCCCCACTTGGTGTCCCAAGTACACCACAGAACCCTGCCCGATTTGGCTCTTGCTTGCCTTAATAGTAAGTCCTGCCTTTTGCAGGGCCTCCAACACTTTACAGAGGTGTTGCAAGTGTTCCTTCCATGTGAAACTGAAGACAGCAATGTCATACAGGTAGGTAGCACTGAACTCATCCAGCCCAGCCAACACCTGGTTAACCAACCTCTCAAAGGTTGCAAGGGCATTTTTCATTCCAAATGCCATCACCTTAAACTGAAAGTGCCCATCTGGGGTAGAAAATGTAGACCTCTCCATGGCCCCCTCAATCAAGGCAATCTGCCAATACCCACACCTTAATTCAAACGTGCTGAGGTATTTGGCAGCTCCCAACCGATCTATGAGCTCATCAGCTCGGGGGATGGGGTGCGCGTCAGTTTTAGTGACCGCAATGAGACCCCGGTAGACCACGCAGAACCGGAGGTCTGGGGTGGCAACCAGGAGCAGTAGCCTTTGGGACCAAACCCACCAGGCTGGCCCATGGACTGCTGAAATGATCAATAACCCCTGGGGTTAACATCTTGGATACCTCATCCTTGATGCTAGCCCTGACCTTGTCAGTCACCCTATAAACCTTTTGCTTAATGGGTGTACTGTCCACGGTGTCCATCTCATGTGTGCACAAGTGTGTGACCCCTGGGATCAAGGGAACCAGTGAGGCAAACTGTCCCAACACCTGCTGACAGTCCCTCTGCTGCTCTGCAGTCAGGAAGGGGGAGAGGTTCACTCCCTCCACAGACCCATCTTTTTCTCCTGCAGACTGGAGGTCAGGAAGAGGCTCACTCGCCTCCTCTACCCCGTCATCTGTCACTAGGAGCACGGACAACTCTGTCCGCTCAAAGTGTGGCTTGAGCTGGTTAACATGCAGGACCCCCAAAGGGTTCCTGGGAGTCTGCAAGTTCACCAGTAGGATGACTTCACTCTTGCACTCCACCACCTCAAATGGCCCAGTCCACTTGTCCTGGAGCTCCATAGGCTTCACTGGTGCCATCACCCACACTTTTTGTCCAGGCTTAAACTCGACCAGAGTGGCATTCTGGTCATACCAGCATTTCATGTCCTCCTGGCTTGCTTCCAGGTTCTCCTGAGCGAGACTCCTGAAGCGGACAGTCTGGTTTCTCAGAGCCAGCATGTAACTAAATGCATCCTGGGGGGGTTTACTAAGCGCTTTTTCCAAAGCCCCCTTGACCAGACTTCAAGGTCCCCTCACAGGGTGGCCATAAATAAGCTCAAAAGGACTAAAGCCAAGTCCCTTTTGATGCACCCCCCTGTAAGCGAACAGAAGGCATGGCAAGAAGATGTCCCACTTTCCCCTCAAGTGCTCTGACAGGCCCATAATCATGCCTTTCAAGGTGCAGTTGAATCTCTCAACCAGACCATTACTTTGAAGGTGGTAAGGTGTGGTGAACTTATACATTACCCCCCACACCTTCCACAGAGACTTCATATAAGTAGACATGAAGTTGGTACCCCTATCAGATACCACTTCCTTGGGGAACCCCATGCGGGTAAAAACTCCCATTAAGGCACGGCCCACCACAGAAGCAGTGATTGATCTTAAAGGAATGGCTTCTGGGTACTGGGTGGCATGGTCCACCAAGACCAGGATAAACCTGTTGCCCATGGCTGTCTCAATACCAACCCTTTCAAAGGGAGTACTAAAAAGAGGAAGAGGTTGGAGGGGAGTCTTACATTTCCCCCGACTCTTGCCACTTGCCTGACAAGCTGGGCAAGACCTGCAATGAGCATCAGAGTGCCAACGCATTTGGGGCCAATAGAAGTGGGTGACAAGCCGTTCAAAGGTCTTGTCCTGCCCCAAATGACCAGCTAAAGGCACATCATGAGCCAGACCCAGTAGGAAGGCCCTGAAGCACTGGGGTACCACCTGCACATGAGCTGACCCAGGCTCAGGAACCTTAGGAAGCCATCCTCCAGGTGAATCAGATGTGATCCAGGCTCCTTGCCAGACGGCTGGTCTGCAGCCTGCTGCCACAAACACTCAAGAGTAAGGCATGATTTCTGTGCCTCACAGAATGCTTCCCTGGTGGGCCCCCCTTCCTGCTGCCACTTTGACAACTCAGGGACCTCACCCAGGTCAGCCACCTGTTCCCCTGTAGGCTCCAGGGCCTCCCTCTCAGGTTCAGCCTCCTCCTGGACCGAGGGAACGTCTGTGGCTGGTTTCTTGTGCCCCTTGCCCTTCCTCCGTCTGGCAGACACCTGGGCCACTCTTTCAGGCTCCAGGGTCTCCTGATCATCCTGATGAGCTGCCATAGACCTGGTGGATACGCATACCCACCCAGGCAGACCCAACATTTCCAAGTGTGACCTGCGTTCCACCTTCTTCCAAGGGGAATCCTCAAGGTCATTGCCAAGCAAACAATCCACAGGCATGGTTGGACTCACAGCTACCTTCAAGGAACCTGTGACACCCCCCATTCAAAGGGAACCAGCGCTACTCTGCACAGGTGCTCTGAGTTGTCTTCCACACCTACTTGGTGAAGTGCCCGGAGATCCATCTGCTCTTCAGACACCAGGTGACTCTTCACTGCAGTCACACTGGCTCCTGTGTCTCTCAGAGCCTCCACCTTCTGTCCATTGACGATCACCCACTGCCTGTACTTTTTAGTGTTCTCAGTCACTAGGGTTCTCTGGACCATCTCACTGTCTCCTAGTGAGACAAGGGTCATCTCAGCTGGCTCCCACCCACCTGGAACCAACTCCTCCCCAAGCGCTACCACTAGCCAAACCCTGGGACTGCACTGCAGTGGGTGCCGGTCTACTCTTGGGGCATTTGGGGTCCCCCTTCACATGACCCACCTGGTCACGTGCTTAGCACTTACATTGGGAACCTCCTGCCACAGGTTTCTCTTTGGAGAACCATGGTTTCTTCTCATTGGGCGACTGGGAATCCTTTCCCCTGGGAATCAGATTGGGCCCTTTAGAGAACTCCCCCTGTTTACCCTAACCCCTCTTTCTTCAGAGAGGGACCCTGCCCACCCTCGGTGTGGTCTCCCCCATACCTCTTTTGGACCCTGGTGCTCTCCCAGCGGTCCGCTTCCTGCGCAAGCTTCCTGGGGTCAGTCAGCTTGCTGTCAATCAGGTGCTGGCGCAGCTCTGGAAAACATGATCTGCATAAGTGCTCCCAGGCACTGCTGCCACTATCCCTAATAGACAGGCTCCTCTGATCCAGCTCCCTCATGCTGAGGTCATGAGCCAACAACAAGCTTTTCTCCTCTATGGCCATCCTCATTTTCTCTGACTCCAACTCCAACTGGTGAGCCCTCTCTGACTGTCTGTCCTGCAACTCTTCAGGAGTCACACCCTTAGATGAGACACTGCTACCTTCCCTGGAGATCCTTCCTCCAGACAGAATAGGCCCACCCCCAATACCATTGTGAGTACTCTGTACCTCCTCCTCCTTCTCACCCTCACCCTCACCCTCATCTTCTGTGTGCCGCTCTGCCTCCTTGGCTACCACCCAGGCCCTCAGTGCCTGCTGCAGCTCCTCCTTCCTGGTGGAGTTCTTAATAGGGCAGGCAAGATCCTTACAGAACTGTTTGAACTGGGCCACTGTGTAACTCTCCAGTTTCCCTAAATCAAAAGCAGCTCCAGCTGATGCATCTCCAGACTGATGGAGAGTTAAAAGTGCAAAGTTCCAAAGGCAGAAATCAAGTTCCCTATTAAGTTCAAAAGTCAATCAAGGATTACCACAAAATAGAAGTAGGGAAAAATCCAAAAAAGAGAAAAAGCAAAATGACAAGACAAGTAGTGTATGGTCACTTAGTGGTCTGCACTAAAAACAGTAGTGTACACTTAATCACTATATGTCAAGTACAAATACCAGCCCAATCCCAACCGCTGATCACCAATGTTAGAAATGTGGTCTTTGGTTGGCAGTCAGGTTACCCCCTGTCCAAGCAAGAACCCTCATTTTAGTCAGGGTAAAGGAGAATCACCCTCAGCTAACCACCGCTCACCCCCTTGGTAGCTTGGCTCGAGCAGGCAGGCTTAACTTCAGAGTGCTAGGTGTAAAGTATTTGTACCAACACACACAGTCACTTAGTGAAAACACTGCAAAATGACACAACACAGGTTTAGAACCATAGGAGATATTTATCTAAACAAAACAAGACCAAAATGACAAAAATCCACCATACACAAGTCAAGTTATTAATTAAAAAGCAAAAAGAGTCTTAAATCCTTGAGAAAACAGGTAAAACACTGTTAGCATTGAAAATAACACACACAGGCGAGTGTGCGTCGAAAAAGGTAAGCGGTGTGTCAATTTCTCACCTGCAAGCAAGACCGTGCATCATTTCTCCTTCTCTGGTTGGCTCGGCATGTGTCATTATTCCTCCCTGCAGGGGAGCGATGTGTCGATCCGGGCAGGACTCGGGTCCGGGCAGGTGTTGCATTGTTTTTCTGCGCCCAGCAAGGTTTGCGTTGAAAATCCTGCCAAACGGTATCAACAAAATCGCACATGGTTGGTTGCGACGTTAACAGTCTCCATCCGCGGGTGTTGTGCGTCGTTCTTCCAGCTCCATGCGTCGATTTTCCAGCCGCGATGCCAGTGGAGCAACGATTTCTGCCTCGATATTTCCCCTCATGGCAGTCTGGGTGGGGATTTTCAGTCTTGGGCTGCCAGCTTCACCTTCCAAGACCCCAGGAACTGGATAGGGCACCACTTAGCAGGACAGGAGTCTCAGCAGAGAGTCCATGTGCTGGCAGGAGAAGTCTTTGATGGCCCTGAGACTTCAACAACAGGAGGCAAGCTCAGGACAAGTCCTTGGAGATTTATTCACAAGCAGGAAGGCACACAAAGTACAATCTTTGTCCTCTTGTACCGGCAGAAGCAGCAACTGCAGGATATGTCTACAAAGGACAGTCTCAGGCAGGGCAGCACTTCTCCTCAGCTCTTCAGCTCTTCTTCAGGCAGAGGTTCCTCTTGATGTCCAGAAGTGATCTAAAGTCTGTGGTTTTGGTTGCCCTTCTTATTCCCATTTTGCCCTTTGAAGTAGGCTTACTTCAAAGGAAACTCTCTCTTGTTGATGAAATCCTGTCTTGCCCAGGCCGGGCCCCAGACACACACCAGGGGATTGGAGACTGCATTGGGTGAGGGCAGGCACAACCCTTTCAGGCGTAAGTGACCACTCCTCCCCTTCCCTTCAGCCCAGATGGCCCATCAGGATATGCAGACTACACCCCAGCTTCCTTTGTTTCACTCTCTAGAGGGGAGGTGCAAACAGCCCAACTGTCAAAATGACCCAGACAGGGAATCTACAAACTTTCAGAGTCATGGAATGGTTTAAGCAAGAAAATGCCCACTTTCTTAAAGTGGCAATTTCAAACACACAATCTTAAAACCAATTTTACTAAAAGATGTATTTTTAAATTGTGACCTCAGAGACCCCAAACTCCATATGCCTATCTGCCCCCGAAGGGAATCTATGCTGAATCATTTTTAAAGGTAGCCCCATGTTATCCTATGGGAGAGATAGGCCTTGCAACTGTGAAAAACGAATTTGGCAGTATTTCACTGTCAGGACATATAAAACACATTAGTTTATGTCCTACCTTAAACATACACTGCACCCTGCCCATGGGGCTACCTAGGGCCTACCTTAGGGGTGTCTTACATGTAAGAAAAGGGAAGGTTTAGGTCTGGCAAGTGGGTACACTTGCCAAGTCAGATTGGCAGTTAAAATCTGCACACACAGACACTGCAGTGGAAGGTCTGAGCCATGTTTACAGGGCTACTAATGTGGATGGCACAACCAGTGCTACAGGCCCACTAGTAGTATTTGATTTACAGGCCCTGGGCACCTCTAGTGAACTATTCTAGGGACTTACCAGTAAATCAAATATGCCAATCATGGAAAGCCAATTACATACATATTTTATACAGGAGCACTTGCACTTTAGCACTGGATAGTGGTGGTAAAGTGCCTAGAGTAACAAAAACAGCAAAAACAGAGTCCAGCACACATCAACAACCAGGCAAATAGAGGCAAAAAGTTAGGGGAAACCATGCCAAGGATGAAAAGTCTAACACAAGGCAATAATTTTAATCAAGGATAAGCCAATTTAACCATGTTTAAATGGGAAGTATAAACACTTTACTCTTGTTTAGCAGGGGTAAACTGCAGAGTTCTAATGCCAACAAAAATAGTTATATAAAGGGGCAAACAATCTCAGGTGACCATGTAGAAAATGTAGAAAATACATATTTGCTATAAGGCTGAAGAATAGATGAATGAGTGTTAACTCTAAAGCTATGATTAGACAATGCGTTCTAGTAGGCAATGGTATTTGTTGTCAGAAATCCTTAATGCATTACCAACCACCTGAATGTCAGTGCTGCAGTAGTGGTAGAACCTGGACGGTGATGACTGTAACTGCGGGTACTGTCATAGTGCTCCTAAAGTTGAATGACAACTGCCCTTTTGAAAGTTGACACCAGGAAGGTAAATCCGGGTAAGGGACTGTAGTAAGAATTTTGTGTTGGTTAGTGTTACAGAGGTGATCATATCACAGAAGAGTGCAAGGGCACCAGGAAGCTAATTTTAGTGAATGGACTGAGAAGGGGAGGAAAGGATCTTTTAGTTATAAGTGGTTGTACATAAGGAATTATTGATGCTACAGATTAGGGGCATGTTTATGAGCCCCTAGCGCCACCTTGCGCCACATTTGTGGCATTTATTTTTACGCAAATGTGGCTTTAAGATGGCATTTCCCACTCACCATATTTATAAAGTGGCGCAATGCTTGCATTGCGCCACTTTGTAACCCCTTGTGCCACTTTATGCCTGTGCCAGGCATAATGTATGCAAGGGGGGGTGTTCCGGCACTGGGGGTGAACCGTGAAAATGGCGCAAAAGAATCTAAGAGATTACTTTGTGCCATATTTTTCAGTCTTTTTCAACGCCTGCTAAGTGCAGGCATTAAAAGGTGGCTCCCATTGATTACAATGGGCTTCTGGGTGCTTTGCAGAATTAGCGTCATAATTTGTGACGCTTGTCCTGCAAATCCCTGGACTAGCATCACAAATTATGATGGTAGTCACCATAACTACTGCCATGGTGCGCCATATAATAAATATGGCGTTACCATGGTGGCGCTGGGGGGGTGATAATGGGTGCTACAAAAGTGGCTCTGCATTAGGTGCAGCGCCGCCTTTCATAAATATGCCCCTAGTTGTTCAAGATTTAAATGGAGGGTTTTGGAAGAATTGTGCCCGGGCGTTTGTGTTACTTGTTTGTAACAGTGTTTGCTCTGTATATATTGTGCTTGAATATGCTGAATGTATTGATGAAGTAATGATTTATACTGATTTACTGTTGTATTTAGTGTTGATATGTTAGGGAAGCTTGCTGCAACACTTCACAGCCTTGGGAATTTGTCATAGTCATGCTTGGCTGTGGTGATGATATGTTTTGCTTAATGTGTTGGTGTTTCAAGTCTATGGGGTATCTGGGCTATGACTACACAAGCCTGCAAATGTGTTTTTGTTGCTTTAGTGCTCTTAGCTGTGATGAGTTTGCCCAATGTTTTGAAGAGGCAAGGTGCATGGAGGTTCACTGTGGGCCAAGGAACGGTGCTGAAATGGTGAGGATTTTGCTGATGGCTTATACTGAAGGACGAGGGGTGGTGAGAGAACGCTGCAAGTTTTTTTAAGTATGTCCAGGGGAGGTTCTGGAAGGATCATAATTTGATGGGATGTGAGTAGCTTTTGATCACACTCCGTTTGCAAACTTGATGGACATTTCTGTGTGTTATGGCATTTACGAGTAAATCGAACGTCAGACTGCGTGTACAGGTGGAAATTCACATAAACTGTAATAATTAATAATCATAATATGTACCACTGCCTTCTAGCCCACATTTAGTAATGTGAATACTAGGTTTTTCAATAACACATCTACACTCATGTTATAATGATCTACTAAGGCTAAGGCTATGTCAGTCATGTGAAAGTTCTAACCAGAATGTTACAGACAGATCTTAGTATTGCATATTTAAATCATGTGCTGTCTTACATATGCATTAATCAATGGGGTTTTTGTTGCAGTCAATGAGAAATGTATACCTGTGTAGTTTCATAATGAAGCCAGTTTCATCCCGGTGCACATTGCATTTCCTAAATTCAATTGTTGATTTTAAAATTATTTTGGCAGCGTAAATCAGTGAATTGTATCTTAGCATCTCCTTTGCCTAGCTGATTCTGGCATGAAATTACCTAGCTCAAGGAGTAGAGAGTGTCTACCTGTTATCATCAGAGAGGCTTTGAAGGCATTTCATTAATTTTGCTCTTGATGAAGCATTTCTAGATCTGTTTTAATATTGTTCAGTCTGGCATTATTAGAGTCAAAGATCATCCACGTATGATTACTCCTTTGTTTTTTCATGTAATTGGCTCTCGATCAGTGTACCTTTTTTAATAAGCCCAAAAAGATTATCTTAGATAGTGAATACAAAAGTGTCTCTTTTCATAAACACAATTATCTAACTCATCGGGAGACTTTTCAGTAAATTTATACTGGGTTTAAAATAAGTTTATTACGCACATTCCTTGCCTCAGAGAAGCGTGTGGTCACCCTTTTTATCATATACCATATATTTAGCAAAAGAAATAAAACGAAAATATATATGAAGGTAAGAACAATTTCCAGACTATACTTCGTCGTGAAATTTAAATACACAAATACAGAGGTTGTTAAATGTACTAATTAAGTGTCTTTTTGATTATATTTAAAATACAAATGATGTCATGTATTTCAGTATGGCTTCATAGATGCTAGCAGGAATCGCAAAGTAGTTATTATGAGTGTCACAGTGAAATCAACTCAGTACTTGCAATATCATTCTAACGTGTTACATTAGTTGACATTCTAAAATCTAATAGAGGTTTACCTTAAGCCAAGTAGTTTTTTTTTACAAACATAAAACTACTGCCTAGAAGGGAAGCCGCCTGTAGGGAGTGGTCATAATTAGGTGCCTAATGCCCTCATTATGAGTGCCCTTTACAAATCAGTGTTATACCTCTACCATGGAATTAACGTTAGCAGGGGCCTGGTCCAAACAGGGGCTTGGAGGTAAGCGTAATTACACGTTTTTGGAGAATAACATTTGACAATAAAAGTTTTTGCAAACATTCAAGCATAATATCTAGCTGGAATGGACCCACATGTTGTAATTCCAATGGGCCTTCTAACTTTCACTACCTGGTCCATCAGAATTTGCGGGCCACTCGTAAAGTGAGCCAAAGGGGCATATTTAAGAAAAGAGGCACTGGACACAGTGCAACACCACTTTTTTTGCACCCTGTAGTGTCCCCCTACTGCCACCATGTGTGCACCATATTTAAAATACGGCCCACCATGGTGCAGGGTAGGGGGCAATAGCGTAATTTTGTTTTTTACAATATTAATGTACTCTGTAAGAATAGTGCCAAAATGTTGGCGCAACTCCTGCAGAGTACATAGGCGCCCATTGTATTCAATGGCATACCCCCTCTCCTGCCCTGAGCAGGTGTTAAAAGTGCAGAACAAAATGACACAAGGAAATCTGTTAGATATTTTCTAATGTCCCTTTTGCGTACATTATGCCTGACGCAGGCAAAGGGTTTCAATGCATGCCTTGCACCACTTTGTTGGGCTCCTAAATATTCCCCAAAGGCAGTTGTGCGTCAAAAAATTTACAGCGAGCTAACATCATTCCCTAGCGCCATCTGTGTGGAATATTTAAAAATTGATGCATGGTGGTGCTAAGGAATGGTTAGCACCCAAAAAAAATGACGCTAACCACTGTGACATGCCGTAAGAAAAAATAGCGATAGTGTTGCAAAAGTGTCGCTAGACCGTTTTGCGGCACGTTTCTAGACACAAAGCAGGTTAGCACCATTTTTAACTGGGTAAGTGTTAAAAAAAAATTCACAAGCAAGAAAGAAACATTTGGGAAGACATTTGGGAATGCAGACCAGGAGAGACCCCAGGGAGATCCCAATCAGCCAGGAGAGCCCAGAAAAGTCCCAGGAGAAGAAGAGGTAGCAGAAGTGTTGCTTTAGTGCGGAGGAGCACAACATCTTTGTCAGAGAGGTGACGGAGCCCCAACACCTGCTCTTCATCACCTCCAAACTGCCAATACGTAGGAGAGAGGCCACATGGCAGGCAATAGTAGACAAAGTGAACAGCGTGGCAGAGGTGGGCAGGACTGTCACCAATTGCAAGAAGCACTGGCACAATTGCAAGCGCAGAACTAAGGTGAAACTGGCCTGGAACCGAAAGGCAGCACTGCAGACTGGAGGTGGAAGGTGGAGGTGGACTGGAGGACCTGGATGAACTGAAGGAGATGGTGGCAACGGTCATCCCGGAGGAGCTGGTCACTGAAATTGCAGGACAGGACAGCGCAGACTATCAAGAACTATTACAAATGCAGGGTAAGTTGCGGGGGCTATCTGGAATCTTACAAATGGCAGAAGGGGGAGGCACATAGGACACACTCAATGCATGCTAAAGGGTTGCATTGGGACACATAAGCCTTGAATCAAATTGCCCCATAGCCCCCCAAGCCACACTTGTAGAGACACTCTGATTGTGCAATGCACTCTGACATATACACAACGTGGTCATACTTACTGTGGCTTTACACCACCTTATAAATATGCAGCGCATTGGCTGGAAGGGATGTGCAAATAGTGTGGCTGTGGCTGTGCCACAACAACACAAATTGCATTTTGTTTTAGCCCCAGATTCAACACAACATGTTCATCAGAGACTGTGACTGAAGTCAACACCCCCCTAGGGGTGGTGTCAGGATGGCGTAACAAGGCAAAATGCTTTCTTTCCTCCTCGTGTCATTGCCCTTCTCATGTGTGCTGCATCCTGCAGCACACATAGAAATACCACCTTGCCTTCATAGTTTGTTCATGTGTCGGAAGGGACACCTCCCTGCATATAACCAACCTATCCCCTCAACGCATCCATCCCTTCACTATGGTACAAGGGTGCCTGCTTTGGTGTAGGGAGAACAAATCTGAGCAGGAACTGGGGAAAGCAAAGGGGTATGCCATATTTCAGTAAACATGGCACTTTTCTGCATTTCAAAAGTGGTGCAGCGCCTTTCAACTGATGTTGCTGCTGCACTGAGTTTTGCCACTTGAGAAAAAATCAGGCCCTAAGTGTGCAACCTGTGGAATGAAAATGTACAGGGTGGATCAACTACAACCCCACACACCTCCATGTGCCACTTGGGAATGGGCACAAAAGTGAACTCATACAACACATGAGGCATGTCTGTGACCATCATGTGTGCTGCTGTACAAGTAGCTTCAATCTCACCATGTAACAAGATGGTCTGTGTTGTGTCAATGGTTGTATTCTGCATAATGGGACATGTACATGTGTAAGAACTGGCACAAGTGGCATCAAAGTTGCACTACTGGCACAATGTCATTAGACCCGCTATGCAACTGTACCATCATACAAATAGTTGCCCATGTGGATCCAAACTACACATTCCCCTTGCACCACATGAACAAAGTCTCAAAATGCACGCATTGATCCAATTCTACATCCTTAGCTCAATATGTGCATGTGGCAGATATGCTGTATGCAAGGAAATGTCCTGAATGTAGGGAGGGACAAACTAATGGGGAAGACAATCCCCATTTTTTGGACTGTCTCATCCAATTAGCACATGTGTGGGGCCTGCTAAAGGCAGATGACAGTGTAACACAGGCATTGTAAGCAATGAACCTACCTGTGCTTTGCTGCACTAGTGCCATCATTCATTGTGCTAATGTATTATGATACCAAAAGAGTGGCAGCACACATTGCACTACTGTGGGAATGCCCACCATGGTGAATAGGAAAGTAAATGACGTGCCACCATGGTGTCAGTGGCAGGGGCAAGGAGCCTGCAAGGAAGTTGGTGGTGTGGGATAAAAGCACAAAATACCTTGAAAGGTTGCCCCATGTGTGATGCACAATACAAAACAACTACAACCTGGGGTCTGTAACATGTCACTGAGCCTCCAGTAGCAAGTAAATGATGTGCCATGTCAACTGCCATCACAGTCAAAGATTGACATATCACTAACTCATTGCAGAGGATGATGCCTTACCTCCTGCCAACCTGCCTGTCCTGGATTTTACAGATGACATGGATGACCAGCTGCCGACCATCAATGAAGAGACTCTCCAGGATGTCCTAAGTTCCCTACAGTCTCCACCTCCAGTCACAGGGAGGACACACAGCATTGTTGGGTCTCCACATGAACCACCCAGCTACCAATACATAGCAACAGCCAGTCCTGACACAGCCCTGGACTCCGAGGACCTAGACATCACCTTTTAGAGAACAGAGGTAGCAGTCCAGTGGGAGCTGGCCAAGCAGGTGTAGGTGGGGATGTAGACCATGGCAGGCAGCCTAGACAGAATGCAGTGGTGAGTCAGTCAAAATAAGGACAACTCAGCTGCCATCAGAGGCACCCACTCCCGCTACATGGACTTCAGCATTCCCTGCCCGACATAGCTGCTGTCATGAGGCAGAGGCATCAACAATTGCCCTCCCAAAGTGGCAGTGGTATGATAGACAACAAGCTTGGGGCTATACAAAATACCCTGGAGTCCATATAGCGGGAAGTGGCCTCCCTCAGGGAAAATCACTGTAATGTTGCTGCTGTTTTGAGAAATCAGCAGTTCCTCCTTGCTGCAGTGATGCCTTATGTGTTCCCACAAATGGCAGCTGGAGGGACCTTCGACTCCGCATCTCTATCCCCTGATGTGTGTGGCCCCCTCAATCTCAACAACAGCGCCACCATTGGTACAGGAGGCACCACACACATCAGAGGATGAAAATGTGGAAGGATCAACTTTCACGTGGAAAACCACCCGGTAGGACTAGTCTGTGGCACATGGCCAGTATCTCCATAGTTCTGTGCTTAAGATCAAGCCAGTTTTGTGACAACTGGCAAAGTGCCTTCTTCACTCTACCACTGGTGACCTGTCTGCTGTGTACTGTCATTATCTCAGTTCCTACCTATTGCCAATTTGGACACCTCCTCACTAATGCTCACTTTTCCTAACCGTTTCTCATGAAATATCCCTCACCCTTGTACTCTGAATATACAACAAATGGCTCAGGAGCCTGTGAAATGGACATTGTATTGCATGGGAAAATACACTTGCACTGTAAATACCTTTCCTTGTTCACATACAACATGTCAACGTTTACTGTGATCCATCAGTCCAGCTAAATGCATTAATTGTGTGAAGTTATGTCAATGAGAACATAAGCTAATTACATGTGCCTTACTGTCAGACACAAAACCACACACTAGGATTCTAACATGAAAAAGGTGACAGATAGTGTTGTGGGCTACAACCATCTTACAGAGCCTTAAATACATCTATTGAACAGATATCTATGTAAGTTGACATGTGGCATTGTGGCATGTATAGGTCAGAACCAAATGTATTGATATTTTCCGAGATGAGAGCTCCAGCACAACTAATATGTGTGGTTCAGAAGAGGCAGATTTCATCAGTGATGGACAGCTGTCAGTGGGCCAGGATACAGACCCTAAAATGGCTGATGTTATATGTGCCACACTTTCCACTAATAATTCTGACAGCCCTCCCGTTCATCTGCTATCATCTTTATTGCTGTCTCTTTCCCAGACATTTTGCAGTATAAGGTAACTGCAAATGAACAAGCCCCCCAAAAATAAGATTTAACTACCCCACCTAACCCTATGTACCCCAACAAACTATGCTACCCCAAGACAAACACCCCACAATACAATGACAAATACAGGACAAAAACAGTACAAAAGACTGAGGAAAAAGACAAAAAACACACAACAGTAACATGACACAGCACAAAACTCTCCAAATACACCACAGCTTCACAGCACCAGTACCACACACCCCCACACAGTCACAGACACAAAGGCCCTCATTAAGATCAGACTGCCAGGTGGCCGCCAGTGCCCCCCTCCCTGCCGCAGCCATTGTGAGATCCCCGCTGGGCCGGCGGGCGGAAACCTAGTTTCCGCCCGCCGGCCCAGCGGGGATCTCAGCCACAACACGGGAGCCGGCTCCAAATGGAGCCGGCGGTGTTTCGGCAGTGCGACGGGTGCAGTTGCACCTGTCGTGCTTTTCACTGTCTGCATAGCAGACAGTGAAAAGCTGCATTGGGCCCTGTCAGGGGGCCCGCGATTCCCCGTACCGCCAGCCTTTTCCTGGCGGTTCAAACCGCCAGGAAAAGACTGGCGGTAGGGGGACTCGTAATCCCCTGGGCAGCGCTGCTGGCAGCGCTGCCCTGGCGGATTACTACCGCCAGGGCCATTGTGGAGGGAAACCGCCGGGCCCGGCGGTGCGACTGCGGCGAAAGCGCGCAGTCGTAATGACCTGGGAAGCACCGGCAGCCTGTTGACGGTGCTTCCGTCATAACAGCCATGGTGGTCTTGGACCGCCAGGGTTGTAATGACCCCCAAAGACTGTGAAGTGAAAGTGAAATTACTATACCTTGTATGCAGCCACTAAGTCCTGTTTCATCACTTCTGATATGCATCATTGTTTTGACGCATGACAGTCATCCGTCGATTAATCCCCATTGAGGCCGACAAGGCCTCAAGACTTGCGAATGACGCGCTGGGGCCAGGCCTCAATTTATGATTTGCAATGTACAGAGTGTTGGCCTTTGCGTCAAAAAATGTGACGCATGATGGTAATGTGTGGTATTCCTTCCCATGAAGGCTGACAAGGCCTGTGGACGTGCGACTGACGCACATGGGCCAAGCATAATTTTTGGGCATAGCTGAGTATGGAACATTGCCGTGTGTGTCAAAATGTTTGGCGTATAACAGGAATGGATGGATTTTGTTGGAAATGTTGACAGTGCACACAAATTCACATACCATGTCACAGGGGCTATGCATGTATTTAGTCAGTATGGTATGGCTATCTGTGTGCATGTGCATTCATATTTTAATGGTAACATTGGTATGTGTTATCATTATGTTTGTTTGTGTGTGTGATGCATGTGATGACTGATACCATTTGCATATGTGATTGTGTCGCTAGACTTTGTCTACATACATTTCATGACATGTGCACTAGGAGTGTACATATTTGATCGAATACATATTTGTGGGTCTACCACATTATCATGTCTGATTTCCAAATGTACGTTTCACAACAACACAATAAATATGATGGGCTATGTCCAATACATGGTCATGCATGTGATACCACTGACAAATCGTACTCAGATGATGCAGTGGACTACAGCTGGGTTGATTTCATGTTATCCCTGGCAATGTAAGTGAATGTCTGTCCACACTATGGTGTGTTGTTAGGTTTAGAGTTCATGATGCTCTGCTACCCGTGTGACATATGGTTCCCTGTGCATCTATGATGCAGGAGATGGTATACTCATATGCGTCAATGAAGTCTGCTATGTGCCGTGTGTGTGGAAAGACATGTGTAGTGTCATATGTGTAAAAAGTGCCACAACAGGGGGTTCATGGGATATGAAACCTCAGTTATCTATCTTCCTGCATGGACACGTTTGACATTGTTAAATGGCTCTGTAGTCATATCAGTCCCACCTATGTTTCAGTATTCGCGAACACATCTGATAGTCATTTGAGTCTATCATTGCTCATGTGATACAAAATGCATTTTCATTAGTGAAAAGTTGACTTTTGTGGAGACGCCTATACACAATACCAGGCCTGTGCCATTTAAGTGGGACATGTGTGCAGAGAAATCAGACATATATGTGAATGCCACAAACTAGGTACTCACAATCAACCACAACATGTTTGTTATGACTGCCACATACAATGGCACACAACTGTGTAGCAATGTTACAGTCAGGCAATGATGGCAGCCTAGTCATCATTACTATTGTGGGATGTTTTAAGCCCACAACCACACAGACCCATGGTGCTATGTTTTGGTGCAGATTGATGGTGCTCCACTCTGCTCAGTCCACTGTGCACATGCATCAGGCCCCTGACTGTGTCAAGAGTCAATGTAGCCTCAGCCTTGGGGTTAGGGGCTGTTGGGCGGGTATCTAGCCTCATCATGATAGCTCTTCAGCGGAGCAAAGTGCAGTCCCCTGCAGACTGACACATGTACATATGTGATCACATGGCATGGGATTTTCTTTTTCCTTTTGGGTACTTAGGCCCTCATTTCAACCCTGGCAGTTGGTGATAAAGCAGCGGTAATACCGCCAACAGAACGGCGGTAATAAATCTGAAATAATGACCACGGCGGACACCGCTAAGACAGACAGACACTTTAACACACCGACCGCCAGGGTGAAATTAACTGGCTCCACGGTGATAACCGCCTACAGCCAGGCGGAAGACAATGTTCAGCCCACTGTGTTATGAGACACCAATCCTCCACCTTTTCCGGGGCAGGACCAACAACATCAAAAGACTGTCGGAAACACTGCACAGAAGGGAAACGACTCACCTTGAGAGACTCAAGGAAGAACCACGCCGCCATGGAGCCCGAGTTGCATGTGTTCCCCATAATATTCTACCTTCTGCTCCATGAATACCAATGCCGGCGAAGTCGACCACAGTGAGTACTGCCCCCTAGAACACAAGGGAAGGGGGGAAAGAGAGTGACACACACACACAACATGCAACACCCCCAACACCATACACATAAGCAGATGCACAAACATTACATTTTCACCAAGTACCCCTCAAGAATAATGCAAGGACAAAATTAATTGATTAAAGTGAGTGTAATAAGATAAATATAGTAGCAATATGTGCATCCAAATCAACAAGTATATACATATTTACAAATGTAGGGACACTGCCCAGTCCTCAATGTCCATGGGCCACAGGGCCACATCATATAGTCCAAGGTCTCACCTCACTCCTGCAACAACACAGAGAGAACACTGCAGGGGCATCAGGTCGAAAATAGCCAGGCACCTGAGGGGGACGGAGAATGGGGGGGCACCTCAGCCGGAAGATGGTACCACGCCACTGGTCCTGGAGGGGCCAAAATGCCCATCCCTCTGTCCTGGGGAGTGCAAGGCCACAGTCTTGCAAGTGGGTGACTTGCCCACTGGCTTTGGAGGGGGCAACATGAGACTTGCCCACTGGCTCTGGAGGGGGCAACATGCCCTGTGCCTGGTCCTGGGGATTGCAAGGCCACAGTGTCTCAAGTGGGTGACTTGCCCACCGGCTCTGGAGGGTGCAACATTCCCTGGGCGCTGTCCTGGGGAGTGCAAGGCCACAGTCTCTCAAGTAGGTGACTTGCCCACTGGCTCTGAAGGGGGCAACATGCCCTGTGTTTGGTCCTGGGGAGTGCAAGTCCACAGTCTCTCAAGTGGGTGACTTGCCCACTGGTCTGGAGGGGGCATTGTGTCCGGTGAGCTTCATCCTGTGGAGGATGGGGTGAGTGGATGGCTTCTTCCACTGGTTCTGGGGGGGGCATTGTGCCCAGTGAGCTTCATCCTGGGGAGGATGGGGTGAGTGGATGGCTTCTTCCACTGGTTCTGAAGGGGGCATTCTGCCCAGTGATCTCAGCTGGGTGTCAGACCCACAGGATTTGTTGGGGGCAAGCTGCTCAACAGCCCATGGACACAGGACTACACACTGTCCACTGTGGTGATGGCTGCCCAGTGGTGGTAATTGTCGTGCTGCTGGTGGAGCTGGCAGTGGTGGGTGGAGGCTCCAGCCCTTTCCCTGCAGCCTCAGATGGCTGCCCACTGGTGCTGCTGGCAGTGGTGCTGGTGGCGGTGCTGGCAGTGGTGGGGGGAGGCTCAAGCCCTTTCCCTGCAGCCTTGGACGGCTGCCCACTGGGGCTGCTGCTGGCAGTGGTGCAGGTGGCTGTGCTGGAAGTGGTGGGGGGAGGCTCAAGCCCTTCCCCTGCACCTCGGACGGCTGCCCACTAGGGCTGCTGCTGCTGGCAGTGGTGCTGGTGGCGGTGCTGGCATTGGTGCTGGTGGCGGTGCTGGCAGTGGTGGGGGGAAGCTCCAGCCCTTCCCCTGCAGCCTCGGGTGGCTGCACCGCCATGGTTGGTGGTGGGGGCTCCGACTGAGTCCCTGCACCAGGCCCCTTGTCCTTCCTGCCTGCTGTTGCAGGACCTTTTCCCCTCCTTCCTGCAGCTGGGGCTGCCTCCTTGCCCTTCCGTCCTGCAGCTGGGGCTGCCTCCTTGCCCTTCTGTCCTGCAGCTGGGGCTGCCTCCTTGCCCTTCCTCGATGCACTTGGGGCTGGCACCCTGTCTGTCTGCTTGGCTGGTGGCCGGGATCCTTTCCTACCTGGAGTAGTTGGGGACACTACTGTGCCCGTGGACTGGGTGGCTGAGGTGCTTGTCTGGGTTTTGACTGCCCTGGCTTGACCTGAGGGAGGGGGGTAGGGGTAGGGAAGAAGTCGATGGTGGAGAGGAAAAGCTTCTTAGGGACACTGGGGTGGGAAGAGGGAGATGGTTTGGGAGTGGAGGAAGAGGGAGTGGTGGTAGGAGGTGTCTGACTGCTGTGTGTGGGTGCAGGTGCATGGTCTGAATGCTGTTGTGAGGTGGATGGCTGTTGGGTGTCTGAGTGCTTGCGTTTGTGTACTTTGGGAGAAGGGGGCACAGAAACAGTGGGAGAGGACACACAGGATGTGGGGGTGGTGACTACCAGTGAGGGGCGTGTGCTGTTAGGTGTGCTGGGATGGGGGTAGTGGATGAGGATGTAGTGCATGCAGGTGTCAGTGGAGACGAAACTGGAAGGGAGGTGGACGAGGAGGAGGAGGGGCAACAGTGGAGGCAGCGGATGTTGGTATGTCTGATTCTGGATGATGTTTGTATGAGTACCTGTGGGATGAAGTGTGGTGCTTGTGTTTACCATGTCCTCTTTTGTGTGTTGTCCTGGGTGCATGTTGGTCTGACTGTGTGCTTGGGATAGGTTGGGGTTGAGGGGAATGGGATTGGTAAGAGGGAGTTGGAGGGGGTAGGCTGGAAACAGGGACATTGGCTGCCATCAGAGAAGATACCAGAGCCTGGATTGATCTATATTGGGCTGCCATATGAGTGTGAATGCCCTCCAGGAATGCATTTGTCTGTTGCATTTGGGCTGCCAGTCCCTGGATGACATTCACAATGGTTGACTGCCCAACAGAGGTGGATCGCAGGAGGTCAATAGCCTCCTCACTCAGGGCAGCATGGCTAACTGGGACAGGGCCTGAGGTGTCTTGGGCGAAGGAGATGCCCACCCTCCTGGGTGAGCAGGCATGGGATACTCGCTGAGGGACTGCTGGAAGGGTGGTGCTGGTACGGGGGTGGCGGCTGTACCTGTAGCTGGCATGGGCACAGAGGTGTCCGCCACCACACCACAAGGGAGCTCACATCGGAGGAGGTATCCATGTCTGAACTGTCCCCTCCTGCCTCCGCCGTGGTGCTCCCCTCGCCCTCTGTCCTACTGGTGCCCTCACCGCCGGTGGATTCGGCCTCCTTGGTCCTGTGGGATGCGGCTCCCTCCGTCGCTGGTGCCTCTGCTTCTTCCCCAGATGATGCTAATGCACATAAGGACTGGGTGACAAAACAAAAAGGGGGGGAGACACAAAGGATGCACTTGGTCAATGGTGCCAACAACACCACCGTTGGCGTACACAACACACTCACACACAGTGCACTACCAGTCACAATGCTAGTCACCAGGCCATGGATAGGGACACCTAATGCCAATTGCAGCATATTTGAGACCCACATACCCCTGCCCAGTAGTGGATGCCTACTAGCTTGGTTGGAGTACTTTCACATCAGAAGCCTGCCCAACTTGGGACCAACCCTGCAATACCAGGCCTGGCGTAGGGGCACCCACAGGGCCCACACCCCCCACCCGGATCCCACCCCACCAAGCGCAAGTTGTATATTGGGGTACTGTACTCACCCCATTGTGGCTGCTGTGATGCCCCCAAGCACCCATCCAGCTCCGGATAGGCCACCGCCAGTATGCTGGCCATCAGGGGGTCAGGGTTCGATGGGCAACCCTTCCTCGTTGGGAGGCCACCCCTCGCTGGGCCTCCGGTCTTCTGTGCCCAGTGTCTCATGTCCTCCCTCCCTCTGACAGTGGGTGCTCCGCCTGCCGTAGACCCCCAGGGTCCGCAAGTCCTTGTCCATGGCACATCATATGCCCTTCTTTTGATGGGCACTGACCTGCAGGGAAATGGACACAGGGAAAGGTATTAGTCCAACCATCCTGCCTGTTACACTCATGGCCCACCATGCCCCTTCCCATCCCCATTAGCACAGACATGGCCCACCATACATGCTGCAGGCTGCCCAGGGCCCATCCACCACCCACCCCCTACATGAGGCCTTCACACACAGCACTCCATGCATTCATGCACCATTCATCGTACTCACGGTGTACTCACCTGTTGGTCTGGAGGCCCATACAGCATTCGGTACTGGGGTAGGACCCCATCTACCAGTCTCTCCAACTCCTCCGAGGTAAAGGCATAGGCCCCTTCCCCAGTCCCATGAGCCATGGTCAGTTCCAGACACAGGCCACAGCAGCACATGCAGTGTAGGTCTCTCCTGTTGAAGGTCAGGTAGCAAGTGAATGAACAGATAGAAAGTGGTGCTGACGTCCACGGGGGTGCATACCATCACCGCCGGAGTACATCACCATTGGCCACCGTACACCATAGGGCGCAATGTTAACCAATGAGGAGTTGCATGGCGGTTTTCTTCGACCTCTTCCCGCAACGGCACACAACGTCAGCAGAATTACCTCATTTCCACCTGTCCCTCCATACAGGACAGGCAAATGCCATTTCAGGGGGGCAGGCCATGGATCCTAACTGCGTCACAGTACACAAATGCACCATTTGGACATCTCCAACAAGATACTGTTACCATCACAACATGCATTGAACTGTAGTGTTTGGAATTAAGAGATAATGACCGGCTGCTCACTATTTTACCCCATAGCTTGCAACCGCTGCAGATAAATAGGAGATGGAGACATCCCACCGTGTACAGACCCCTGGTGGACTTGGCAACAATGGAGGACAGGCACATTATCCTCACCTAAAGACTTGACAGGGCCACCATCACAGAGCTGTGTGCCCAGTTGGAGCCTGACCTAATCTCTGCTATCCGTAATCCCACCGGGATCCCCCTTCTTGTGCAAGCTCTATCAGTGCTCCATTTCCTGGCAACTGACTCCTTCCAAGTGACAGTGGGCTTGGCAGCAGGAATGTCTCAGCCAATATTCTCAATAGTGCTGACCAGAGTGTTGTCTGCCCTGATTAAACACATGTGCAGCTACATCGTTTTCCCCCAGGTGGAGGATTTGGCCACAGTGAAAGCTGATTTCTAAGGAATGGGATATATCCCTACCATTATTGGGGCTATTTATGGAACACATATTGCATTCGCACCCCCCCGGCGAAATGAACAGGTGTTCAGAAATCGAAAGAGCTTTCATTCTATGAATGTGCAGATGGTGTGCCTGGCGGACCATCTCCCACGTCAATGCAAAGTATCCTGGGTGTGTGCATGATGCCTTTATCCTGAGGAATAGCAGCATCCAAAATGTGATGGGCCAACTCCAGAGGCTCAGGGTGTGGCTAATAGGTGAGCCCTGGTTCCCACCCAGTGTATGTTGGTGTATGGGTATGGTGTGGGCCGTAAGGTTAGTGTGTGGCTAACAGTTGCCTCTCAATATTTGCAGGTGACTCTGGTTACCCTAACCTTTCTTGGCTACTGACCCCTGTGAGGAATCCCAGGACAAGAGCAGAGGAACGTTACAATGAAGCACATGGACGAACAAGAAGAATTATATAGAGGACCTTTGGCCTCCTGAAGGCCAGGTTTGGTATCCTCCATCTAACAGGTGGATCCCTGTGCTACTCACCCAAGAAGGTCTTCCAGATCATCGTGGCATGCTGTATGTTGCACAACTTTGCCTTGCGTCACCAGGTGCCTTTTCTGCAGGAGGAGGAGGCTGGAGATGGCCGTGTGGCAGTGGACCCTGTGGGCAGTGAAGATGAGGATGCAGAGGATGAGGACAACAGAAGTGCAATAATTCGTCAATACTTCCAATGAAACACAGGTAAGGCAGTGTGACTTCACATATAATAGACAGTTTTGTGTTTGACATTGTTACTGGCAGACTGTTTTTCCCACTTCTAGGGCCACTCACTGTACCATTTGGCATCTCTATTTGCAGATATTTGTGCCCCACTATCCCTCCTGGTGAGTTGACTGCAGCCAACTACAGGTCTTTCCTATGTATACATCACTGTACAGTTGAATTGCAATGTTTAAACCTGGATAAACAAATACATACTTAAATCATTTGACATACTCCATACTTTTTCAAAGGTGGTTTATTTAAGTGCTAAGAAGTAGAGGGGGTAGTGGAATGGGCTGGGTTGATGATGGAGGAAAGTCCAGGATAGAGTCCAATCTATTTGTATCACAGGTGAATTGACCAAGGGGGCATAGGAAGGGGAGCAATGGCAGTTCAAGGTGGACAAGGTGACAGAGTGGGACACAAGGGTGACAATCAGGCGAGTCTTTTTTCCTGGTGGGGTCTAGGCAATAGTCTCTGGCTTCTGGCTGGATCGCAGGGAAAGTTTGCAGGGTGGTTCTCCTTCTGCACTGGGAGGAGTGCTGGTGGCCTGTTGGTCCTGTGGCGGGGCCTCCTGTCCACTAGCAGCAGCGGAGGTGGAGGGCAGTTCATCGGTTTGGCTAGTGTCAGGGGCCCGGTAATGTGCCACTGCCTCCCTCATAGCGTTGGCCATGTCTGCCAGCACCCCTGCAATGGAGACCAGGGTGGTGTTGTTGTTCTTCAAGTCCTCCCTGATCCACAGGTACTGTCCCTCCTGCAACCGCATGTTCTCCTGCAACTTGTCCAGTATCTGGCCTAGCGTATCCTGGGACTGTTGGTATGCTCCCAGGATCACAGTGAGTGCCTCCTGGAGAGTCGGTTCCCTGGGCCTGTCCTCCCCCTGTCGCACAGCAGTCCTCCCAACTTCCCTGTTGTCCTGTGCCTCTGTCCCCTGAACCGTGTGCCCACTGTCACTGACCCCAGGTCCCTGATCGTCCTGGGTTTGTGGGGTGCCCTGGGGTCCCTGTAGTGGTGGACACACTGCTGATTGACGTGTCCTGGAGACAGAGGTATGGGCCTGCGGGTGGGTGCTGTGGTGGTGTTTCCTGAGGGGGAGGCTCTGTGGTGGTGTGTGACTGTGCCTGGGTAACCGACTGTCAGGAGATCCCTGATGGGCCAGGTTGGTCATCCAGATCTAGGCGACCAGAGCTGCTGTCATCACTGTGGGACTCTTCTGGGGGGGACAGGATGTTGCTGGCACCTCTTCTCCGGTGACATTGGCTGAGGTACCTGTGGGGATGTGAATGCAGTGTTATTGTTTCTGCATGTGACATATTGTGGATGGGTGTTTTGCCCTCTATGATTTGCCTTTGTGTGAGTTGCTATTTGGTGGGCTAGGGGATTTTCTCAAGTTTGCATGCAGTGGTGATAGGTGTCCATGCAGGTCTGTGAGGGGTGTCCATGCATTTGTGTTGCATGCAGGGCTTGATATTGGGATGAGTGGGTTGGTATGGTGGGGTATGTAGGAGGTGGTGAAGTGATGGAAGTGAGGGTAAGGGTGGGGGTTTGTGATGGCATGCAGATAGGGGGGATGATAGTAATAGAGATTTGACTTACCAGATTCCAGTCCTCCTCCTACTCCTGTCAGGCCCTCAGGATGCATGATTGCCAAGACTTGCTCCTCCCATGTTGTTAGTTGTGGGGGAGGAGGTGGGGGTCCGCCTCCAGTCCTCTGTACAGCTAGTTTTTGTCTTGCGGCCACGGAACGCACCTTCCCCCATAGGTCATTCTACCTCTTCCTGATGTCATCCCTTGTTCTGGGGTGCTGTCCCATGGTAGTTCCCTCTCCACCTGTGCTACACCATTGTCATCCTTCTCCTCACTGGGAACATCTACCAGTTCATCTCAGGGGGCATTAGTTTGAATACATATGTTATGCAGGATAGCACATACAAGTAGCATCTTGCATACCGGGGGTGGCAAATACAACAGGCTTCCTCTTGCCACTGTCCACGATTCTCGGCCATAGCTCCATCTTCCTAGCAATGGATGTCTACTGTACCTGTGATCCAAATAGCTGTGGCTCTACCCGGATGATTTCCTCCACCATGACCCTTATTCGTGGGTCATAATATTGTGGGCGTTGTTCCGTTGGCTTAACAGTGTGGGTTTTGCTACCGCCAGTTTATCACTGACCTTTGGACTTGTGTGTGTGGCTGTATAGTGACGGATTGGTATGTGTGTGTTATAATATGCTTGGCAGTGATCCACTGCGGCGGCGTTATGTTGGCGGCAGACAGCATGGCGGTAAGTGGTATTTACCGCCAATGTCATAATGAGGGCCTTAATGTCAGGCTTGCCCTATCATGTACAGAGTACTGGCTACTTGTATGTGTAGGACATGTCTCATCATTTGGCATGGTCTGACAGACATGGTAATACATTCTTAGTAATTTCCATTTGCAGCTTGGTTAGGGCTTGTATCTCTAGTGTAACCCCATATTTTTGTGCAACCCAGGGACAGATGATGTCACTGCCTTCTGGCAGAATAGTATGCGATGGGCAATTACAATGTTGTAGCAAATATGAGTGGGTTATGTACTGACCTAGGTATTCTCTGGTAAACATATGTCGGGTGATCACATGGTGACGTGTTGCACAGTCAATATTAGTCTATGTGTGTACCTTCTCTAACATTTACTGCATATCTTGTTTGGAATAGATTTGGTCCTACATTGCTGGCATTCTTTAGCCTGCTTACACTTTGAACACATCTTCTACTGCAACATTGTCCGGTCATACATCGACAGGATGCTATGTGTGACTTGTGTAATATGAAGATGTACACATATTCTACTACTGGCTAGGTGATAGTTTCCCTCCCATTTCCAGACTTTGCGAGACTACATGACTTCCATACACATGACAGTACACCTGTCACAGCACTTGTGTAGTTTCCAAGTGACCTCCCCATGTTGTATCTCCAAGCGCCTGTGTGATTCTCTCAGCTGTCCTTCCACATCCTTTGGTGTACATGGGTATTCACTCAAATCTGCATTCCACAACCAATGTCACTGTCACCATGAGTGTATCTTGTTAGTGTGAAATCATCTCAGCGCTGGATTTTTGATGTACCACATGCAACATATCTGTCTCCTTCTTCACCCATACAATTTAGGATGGGTCTCTGACATGTTTGGACATTGTTAAACATACTAGCACATCCCACACCTGATTGGCATATTGGAGACCCAGATATTTTAGGGAATTTTGTCACAGTAGATAACTTTCTCAGGTTTGTAAGTGTCAATCAGAGGTGTGTTTTCATATGTCGTGTGTTATGGTATCATCCAGGCTATATTAGGTTACCTTGCTGACACATGTCAACCATTTTAGGTAATTACAAACCATTTCCTACCTAGGCCATACACCCATACATCGGTCTTTACATGGGTATCCGGATTAGCTGCAGGCATGTGTCAAGACAGCAGATTTGTGTGACAAGTGTGTTAGAATGTACATATGGAGTGTGACCGACTCTGCCCACATTCCGCCCAGACATTCATTTTATTGGGCCATAATGTGGAGAGTGGATCAGCACCCATTGCTGCTTCACTTTTCTAGCAACCCATAGCGCACTCCACAGCCAACATATGTGTGCTATATTTGAGGTACAGCACACAATGTGGCAGGGTTGGGCCCAATGGCGGTGCTGGGATGTAACGCCATTGATATACGGTGCAGGGTTAGGCTCAAACTTTGGTTCCTAACCCTGAACAGTAAATGAAGGTCCATTGATACCAATGGTGTCCCCCCTTGTCACACGTGCTCAGTGCTGGCGTAGCAGCTACTCGCCTGAGATGTGACACAGTTTAGTACCTATTTTTCTACTGCACCATTTGGAAACAGCCCCTACCATATGTATGCCCCGTTGCATACATCTTGCCAGGCATCGGGATGATGTGGTGAAAGTGGTAGAAGTTTTCACAATGCCTACATAATGCACATATTTTTTGAGGTGTGTGGATCTAGGCCTTTGAGAGACACATGGCTGTGAGTTATGTGACACTGATGTGTGGTATGGAGGCGCTAGAGCCTCTTACATCACAACCTATGTTGCAACCATTTCTGTAACTGTTGTGTTTCTTTCCTGCTCTCGGAGGTATGAGCAACATTCCAATGTTATATGTAAAGGAGAATGAGTAGATCACGGACATTCTGGTGCAAAGTGATTTATTGTTGATATTTACAAAGTGATACTAGTTGTACAGTGTCTAGGTGTAGAAGTTCTGTACAATTTGTTGTCTTCTGCGAACTCCAGCAGCAGTGTTTTGTAGTTCCCTCTCCACCTGTGCTACACCATTGTCAGCCTTCTCCTCACTGGGAACATCTACCAGTTCATCTCAGGGGGCATTAGTTCGAATACATATGTTATGCAGGATAGCACATACAAGTAGCATCTTGCATACCGGGGGTGGCACATACAACAGGCTTCCTCTTGCCAGGGCCAGGGACCTGAACCTTGACTTCAGGAGCCCAAATGTCCTCTCCACCACATTTCGTGTCCTTCTGTGCCCTTCATCATATGCCCGCCCGTTGCCAAAAGGAGTCATCACCCATGGCAGATGTTAGTTTTAGGTGTAGTGGTGACTCAGACATGCCCCTGGTATTGTGTATGTTCCTGTTTTGTGGAATGGTTGCATAGGTTTGTGTTGATGGACATTACTATCATGGGTTGTGGCTCAGGGACCTTGTGATTGTCCAAATAAATCTGAACTGTCAGTTCAACCATGCCAAATATGTTTTGTGTTGTCCATATTTGTGTCTGTGTCCTGTTGTTAGTGAAACCTGCCACCTCCTTGCTCCACAATGGTGTCATTTGTATTGACACCATGGCAGCCCTACAAAGCCAAACTCAGGCCTCCATGTTACCAAGTTGCACTATGCATGCAGTGCAGCACTTAGTGACCCCTTGTGGCAGATTATGCATGTGCCAGCCATCATGGTTTTTGTATACGGCACACATGGTGGCATTAGGGGGTGCTAAGGGGTGCATGTGAAGTGGCACTGGACTAGCTGCTACACCGCTTTTCATTAATCTGCCCCATGTTCTTTCATGGCTGGTGATGTTGTATTCCTATGTGTGCGGCACAATGCAGCAGACAGGTGAAGGTGCACACTAGAGATACGTCAGGTATGTGTAGGTGATATGTTGTTGGTAATGGCAACACTTGGGTGGCATTTGATATTGGTGCTGCCAGAGGCTTGAACACAATGACAAATGTGGGGCAGTGCCTATGTGTGACTTTCTTTACACTGATATCGCCTATGCCATTGGAATAGGCTCATTGACGGTGGAATGCCTGAATATGTAGACATCATGGACGCTGCTGAGATATTTGGCTAGGATGTTTGTGAAGAGCCCACAGTGGTCCACCAAGGCGTGCACATATATCGAATGGGTGTGTTTGCAATACCTTTAGAGGTGTTCCGTTGCTGCAGTTTGGACAAGTTGGACATGGTTGCAGTACATTGCACCCAACACATGTGGGAACACAGCAATTAGGTAGAAACCTTGCTTGGTCTCCTGCTGCAGTTGCTGAGTGTTGGGGAAGCAGATATGGTGAGGTGTGAAGTGGATGACTGCATCCAAAACCTTTGTTAGGAAAACCAAGAAGGATGGCTGGGAGATGTCACCCACTTGGTACACCTTGTCTGATATGATCCTGATGCCAGCATATGGAGAATAGTGATGTCATGGGTGGAATAAATGTTGGAGTTTCCACCAATATGTGGTGCAGCAGGCATTCAATGGAATTCCCGCTTCAGATGGTAGGCTCTGATGACACCGGAGCCCAAGGATGGTTGTGCACTGTCGAAATATCCTTTCTCGCCTTCTGCATTCCCCTTGTGGCTGCTGTGGTGATGTTTGGAGTTGCTGTGGTGGTGCTGGAGGGACTTTTGTCCTTGCTGTTTTCTGTGGCGTGTGCCAAGCTGGAGCATTATCAGTTCCATGTTCTCCACGGGGTTGCCAATGCTCCTTCTGTATGTTTTCCTTAAGTAGTAGTTTGTGGGCCTCATTTTAACACCTGGTCTAACCAGACGTTAAAATTTGACTGTTTGATCAAGCTTTGCGTCATTTTTTGGGACCGGTTTCTTTATTTGTGTCATTTTAGCCTCTGGTGTAAATGTGGCGCTGGAGGGCTGGCTTTATTTTTTCGGAAGGGAATGCCTTGCATATCATTGTAGCAAAACGATGCAAGGTGTGTTGGCGCTCCCCAAAAATTACACTAAATCAGATATTTTGTCGCTAGACCCATCTAGCGACAACATGTAAATATAATGGTAGGTTAATGCCACTTTTGCATAAAAAATGACACTAAGGAGGCACAAACTTTTCTTAAATATGAACCAACGTTTTCAATAATGCTGGTTGATATCCTTGAATTGAAGAAAAAAAGTGTTCCTGGCATTTGCAGGAAATTGATAGCTAAGACATTATTTAGAGCAGTAACATTGAGAGACTATAACCTTAAATAATATTATGATGTGTTAGTCTACTGCTGTTCAAAGTTAACTAGTCCTTCCCGAGGCTGGTAAAATAAAGATAGAAAAAACTGTTTGCTGAAAAACACATTACCAGGAGTTTCCTAGGGACCACGAAACAGCAATTCCTGCGATTTGCTGCTACAAACATCTCTACAAGATTGCACTTTACAATGTTGAAGTGTAATTTCTAGTAACAGTCGAATTGAAATAGACACCTGTTATTGTATATAGTCATTCACTGTCACTCAATAAATGATTATTGTCCAGCCAATGCTTTTTCTTTGGAAAAAGAAAAGCACATTTATTACACACACAACTAATAACTTTGCATTCATTTACAAATGTATACACAGGGCAGATAGAAGTACCTTGATGACACTGAAGTCACATTTGACTACAATAGCCCATGGCCACCATAATCACAGATAGAACATCGTAATACAGGGAGATTATAAAGCAGGCCTATTTGTTTTGTTAAGGGGTCACCACAACAATGTACCTGGCAAGCCTATTGCCTTTGTCAAAGGTCACTGAATAAAAAGACAATTAATCTATGTTAAAAGTCACCATAATCAATAGCCATGTTTAAATATAATCACTAATAACAATAAAGCATGTGAATTGTTGTCAAAACCACTGTCAACCATATACTGCTAATAAAGCATTTACAATGAATATCACATGTGCCTGTGTTTTTCTTCTGCACCTTTAGACCACATAAAATGCATTCAGAAAAGCAGCTGCTAGACATTGCTGCCCTACCAGCTGAAGAGCCAAAGCTTTAGCCTTTGGATTGTTTGGAAAATAATGGTGAAAATCCTGGGGTGTCATGTATTTTATGACCCGAGAAACATAGGACCACTTTTGAAAAATGATCAGTGGGGGAGGTGGGGTGCTGCACTCCTGCAGCTCAAACACATCCTTAATCACTGTGGGGTTGCCCCTGCTTTTCTTGGGGCACCACAAAATGCAGAAAAGTATGCAAATACATTTCTCCTGAGAAATTATGTGGCGCTCCCATCTGGAAAGCAGTGAATATTTGAACAGTATGTGTCTCACCCTGTTTGGTAGCCCTAATGCCTTTTTATTTTTTCTTTGCATTTTGTGCTTTGTTTTATCCTGTATCTTGTATTTTGTATTTTGTGTTTTGTATTTTGTTGAGGATGCTGGTCCCACCCGGACAGCCCAAAATGCTGTTTGCTTTCTTTTCCATTAGGACAGTACAGGGAGCATACTCTTGTGCTGCCCAGCTGGCTCTCCACCAGGCTGGCTCTTCTTACATCTGGGCGTGATCCGGTAGCTAGATTTTCCCCAGACCACTAGATGTGGGCAGGGTGCTGGATTGGAATGGTCATCCTGCTCCCCCCAGACACAAGCATGGGACCAGGGGCCAGCTGACCATTGCTGTGGGGAGCGTAATGGCACTCGCCCGTTCATTTTTCTCATCGGTGTCCCAGGAATGGACCCATGTGCCCCTTACTCCTCATTCAATGAGGCATGACTGCACTTCCCCTCCATCTTGCAGCAGGGCCGAGGATGGGTTCCTGGGCACCTTTCATCTCCTTTGGGGGGCCGGACAGCACACTCCCTCTTCTTTTTTGTACGAACTGCCACAGACCATGGTGAGATCTTGGAAGGGTGCTTAACGCATACCCCATCCGAAGCTCATTAAAAATTGATGAACTTTGAATTAACCCCTGGGAACTGACTGATACTGGGTGTATTTTCCAGAGCTCCACGTGTTCCGTTTTCTCAACTGGGTGTCAAAGGTCACATGATTTACACTACAATCTTTCTGGCCCGTTGGGCTATTTTGCAAGGTCTTTGGCTCATTGTGCTCCTGGAGATGAGGCCTAGGAACATGGAGACCTCTTGCCCCCTAAGGTGGCACATTTTACAGGGTTCTGGTTTTGTTAGCTCTCTCCATCAGCCTTTTTTCCCTTGGTCTCTGGTGCTCTTCTCCTCTTGACTGGGTGCTGAAGTCATTTCTTCCCCCAACTTGTCCTTAGGTGGTATAAGGAAATTATCTTCCCTGGTGCCATGAGGCCCACTCCCCCTTGGGTCAACTGTGGGCAATGTTCTTAGCAGGGGCCTTGTCCTTCTATTTGTCCACGGTGTTGACGCCGTCCAATTCCAATGTCCAACACCAACAACAACAACTCTCTCTCCCTTGTGCAAGAGTTTTTAAATAGGATGGGAAGTATTAGAACCCAGGCACCCCTAATCAATCCTAAGGTGCCACATTAACCCTCCACCCTTGTCCAACCCTCCTGCACAACATGCTGAGGCAATTCAAGATGGTGCCATCAAGTGGTCATTATTCACAACTCCTCTTGGGACCTCATGTCTGCCCATAGCTGACATCACTGTCAGGGTCTTTCCCACCAAAGTCTCAAACAGGAGCCTGTCTTGTGTTGGCTCTAGAGGTCTGGGCTCCCTTCTTTGTTCAGTGGGTCTGGACTGTCCATACCTTGGTACAGTGTGACGGCTAATTAACAGATGCAGATTTTCTTCCTCACCTCTTCCTTTTCAGGAGCTGAGTGCAGCACTGTTGGCAATGTGTATATATATATTTATAAATATATATATATATATATATATATATATATATATATATATATATATTCACTTAAAAAACACAAAGGTTAGAGGGACATTTTAGTTAGGGTAACATTTTAAAAATTCCAAACCACAGAAATTCACCTGTTATAGTTAGAGTTATTTAAAATAACTATAACTCGTGCCCTAAGGTTCTGTTAAATAATTTTACTGCAAATGCTACATTGATATTATCAATGATGTTATCAAAGATGTCATGAGTGATGTATTATGTGGGGTAATTAGAAATGCATGGCATGGGCAGTGTAGGGGCCCCCAGGCATAGCCCCATTGCTCATTTAACTGCCCGAATTTCAAGACAGTGAAATGTGCGATGGGTGCTACTGCACATCAGCATTGCCGCTGGCTCTATTAAGAGCTGGCAGCAAATGTTGATGTGACTTTTCCGCTGGGCCAGCGGACGGTAACACTGTTACTGTCCGCTGGCCCAGCGGAAAAGTTGTCATAGGGAGCCAGAAATACCACCAGCACTGGCGGTATTCTGGCTCCCGCAGCCTCGGCGGTCTTTTGAAAAGACCGCTGAGGTTGTAATGAGGGCCTATATGTACAAAACAATACATGACATATCAAACTAAAATGATTTTATCTCTATATTTACTCTGCATACAACCACACACACAACACAACACACACAGACACATTCACTCACTCACTCACACATTCATGCACACACTCAGACACAGACGCACAACACCCCCCACCCTCCCACCCGCCCCCTTTTGGAACCCCAACTTACCTTGTGCAAGGCGGTCTTCCTGCAGGGAACAGGAAGGGGCGCTGCTACCGCCAACAGAACACCGCCAGGCCGTGTAACCTTTCATAATACGGCTGGCGGCATTCAACTGGTGTGGCAGTACTGGTGCTAACAGCGCCACCTTACCACCGTCCACTACCATGAACACTCCTGCATTTCCGGAAGTCTGGCAGTGCTCATAAGCTGGCAGATGGATGGTATCTGGGGTGGTGGTATTTTGGCACCCTTCCCCACGGCGGTAGGCAGTCAGTACCGCCAATGTTAAAATTAGGGCCTATGTGTCTTCAATACTTTAACTGATCGCAACACTGAATTAGGCACCAGTGGGCACCCTAGACAAACAACTTCTATACTATATCTGGAGAGAAATTGCACCAGTGCACTGTTGTTATAAACCGATCCATAATGGAAAATAAATGCTAAAAAGTAATAATCAAAAAAAGATTCTTAGCTTAGGCAGTTGGGCAACACCTCCACAATGATCCCCATACTACATGTGTAAGAAATAAAAAGGTAACATTAAAAACAGAGCATCATGGATGGAACGGACGCAGAAAAACATACAGTTATACCATACATTATCCTAAACGTACCACCAATTCTCCATCCATATTCTGTCTTGCTGGATGAAGAGTTTTGAACCTGATTATATACCTCAATTCCAGCTTACTCAGTGATAACACTCTGTCAACTCCACAAATACGAAGAAGAGCATGGTTCAAAACAAAAAACTTTAAGAGACTACTATCACTGGAACGATATTCTTTAAAATGTATGGCCACAGAATATTGTTTGGTGGTCAATGGCCTTCATATGTTCCCGGATCTGTTTCTTTGCCCTATGAATCATACTACCTACATATAGCAAACTACAAGGACATTGTAGTGCATATACACAAAGGTCTGAATTACAAGAAGACAATCCTTTCATTATCTTAAATTCTTGTATGGCACCAAATGCAATAAAGTACTGTACCCTGTGGTTGTACTTACAAGCTTTGCAGGTCTTACATGGCGTAAAGCCGGGTGTTCTTAGGTACCTGTTTTTTGTGATCATATTTTTGCATAGTATATCCTTAGATTTTTGTTTCTTCTGAAGGTAATACTCGGTTCAGTCGATAAGTATCTAGATATGGTGTCCTCTGTGTGAAGGATATGCCCGTGTTTTTGAAGAATGTTCCTGACTTTTTTGGCTGGCTATTTTCCATATTGATAAACCTAACTTTCTATCCTCATCCATCTTTCTTATGGGGACAGTAAGTAAGCTTTCTCTTGTGATCACATCTACCTTTTTCACTGCAGCTGAGAAAGTATTGGAGTCAAACCCCCCTTTGTCAAAATCTGCCAAGCATGACCGCTTTTTCGTGTTCAAAGGCTTCATCCCTGCTGCAGTTGTGTCTTGTTTTTACAAGCTCCCCATATGGGATACTGCAAATTAGATTTCTTGGATGGCTGCAGCCCACATGTAATATGCAGTTCCTGGTAGTCTCCTTGCCAAAAAGCTATGTGAGATCAAGGATCACTAAAGTTTGATAATGAATATGAATGTTAAAACTGAGGCTTGTGTCATTCATATCAAGCCCCCAAACAAAGTCCTGGGCAAGCTGTTCTGATTCTTTCTATATGACAAATATGTCATCAATATACCTAACCCAGAGTGCCACGTCGTTGTCGTAGATATGAATATTGGACACTACCTGTTCCTCCCTTCAGCTCATGTACAGACATGTGTAACTGGGGGCAAAACAAGTACCCATCATGGTTTGGTGGTAATATTGGCCATCAAAAATAAAAAGTTGATCGTAAAGCAACATTAAATCACATCTAGGATCATTTTATTGTGGAAAAAGTAAAATTATGATCTTGCTCGTAAAAAAATTATGGCAAGCCTTAATCCCCAAATGATGGGGAACACATCTCTGGAGGCTGCATAATCCAATACCATTAATAGGTCATCTTTTTCCAATGTAATACCCTCAATAATGTAAAGGACGTCACCACTGTTCCGTACATAGGAAGGAAAAGATTCAACAAGAGGTTGTAAAAAATAGTCAACATAGCTGGAAGGGTTTTCAAAAGACAGTTGACGGAAGTCACAATGAGTTTCCCTGGGGGTATTGTGGATTTTTTGTGGATTTTTGGAAGAAGGTATAAAATCAGGATTTTGGGATGTTCATTAAGGTGAAATTGAAATTCTTCCCATTCCAAGAGCCCTTGCTCCCTCCAGTCGATGAGTTTATCCCAATATCTTATATTGGCAGTGTCAATGTCAGATTTAACTCAAGGTGTATAATAACTGGTGTCAGCTAATTGTCTGTGACACTTACTGAGATATTGTTCTTTATACATTATAACAATGTTGCCTTCCTTATCGAAGTTGCGGATCACAATGTCAACCCTACCCTGTAATTCTAATAATGCATTCTTATGTGCTAAGGGTAGATGAAAAGCCATGTTGCTGTTAGTGAATCTAGGCTTCTTGAAATCTCTTCCGACTCTCTTTTCAAACACATCAATACTACCATAAAGCACCCTAGGCAGGAAGGCTGATTTGGGACAAAACCCACTAGGATAACATGAATTCAGCGAAATTTCCAAATTTTCCAACTTCATAGTATCATCCTCATGACACATAGTAAATTATTTTAAATCACATAGCATATGTAATTGATCAATATCACCAATGCACAGTTCAGATGGCCACTCAGTCATTGCACTACTTTGTGATTGCTCATTGTATTTTAAGTCAAACATTTTTTCAGTTTGAGTTATCTCGGAACATTAAACAAATCAATACGTCTTTCAGTGTAGTTGAAAGAGGCAGCAGAAGAGAAAGAAATCCCAGAGGAAGCACATCTTCATGAGTTTTAGAAAGGGGAAAGTCAGACAACTTTACCACATTAGTAAAGGGTCCCTTTATTTGGTAGTGGTTTTGGCCCTTTTTGCCATTGCGACTGAGCTATCTTCTTTTCTTGTTTGCTTTGTATCTCTTGTGTTTCCATTTCTTCCTCCTTGACCTCTTCCTCTTGTTCTGCCATTGTGTGGCTGTAGCTCCACACCACTCATGGCCAAGACTTGGAACTCCTTTAACCCTTTCGCTGCTAAGCTTTACTCCCTTTCTGTGGTAAGCCTTTTTTTGGCTATTTTTAGTAGTTTGAGCTTAGGCCCCTATAACCTTTTGTCCACATAATCTATACATACCAAATTTGCATCCCTCTTTTTCATCATCTGTGGATTATAAAGGTACACAGGGTTTGTTGATCCCCCTAGAGGGGACCGAGAAATTAGCCAAAATATAACCACATTTTTGTTTTTTGTGAACATGGGAAAATGCGCTACAGAAGAAAGCATCTGTTTTTTTCCCCTGCAAATGGCATTATCAAAGGGTTTGCAGTGATAAAATTACCATCTTCCCAGCTTTCAGGAACAGGCAGACTAGCATCAGAAAACCAAATTTTTACAACACAGTTTTGACATTTTACTAGGACATACACCATTTAGAAGTAGTGGTCGTTTGCTCATCTCTGAACTTGTGGGTACCCATACTAGCATGTGAATTAGAGTGCATTTCTCAAAAATACTTCTTTCTCACACACTTTCTTACATTTGGAAGGTGCAAATCCAGAGGAAGACAATTGGTAATAAAAATTGTTCTACTATTCTGTGTCCCTCCAAATCTCCTGAAAAAATAGTACTTCACTTGTGTGGGTAGGCCTAGTGCCCGCAACAGGAAACGACCCAAAACACAATGTGAAGAGATCACATTTTTCCACTGAAAACAGACCCTTCTTTTGCAGTGTGCCTAGCTATGAATTTTTGGACTAGCTCAGCCGACACCTACGGAAAACTAGAAAACCTGTAAATTTCTGAAAGCTAGAAACATAGGAAAATAAAGAATGGGACGTCTTATGTGGCTTTTACCACATTTTTCTACTAATAATCTCTTGGAAACCTGAAAATGTGTCTAAAATAATACGTTTTCCTCATACCTCTGTGATGCAAATTATGGAATCTGAGGGAAGCCACAAACTTCCTTCCATCCCACAAGTGTTCCGATAAAAATGTTACCTCATTGTGTCGATAGGCCTAGAGCCCACAACAGGAATTGCCCCAAATCCCAACGTGGACATATCACATTTTTCCACTGTAAACTGATTTGTTTTTTGCAATTTGCCTTGCTGTGGATTTTGGGCTCTAACTAAGCCAGCACTTAGGGAAACCTAACCAACCTACACATTTTTGAAAACTCGATACCAGGGGAATCCAGGATGGGCTGACTTGGAAGTCACTACTCACACACCGTCAGCCAAGCGCCAGCTGCACACCACCAGCCAAGTGCCAGTTCACACATACTGCCGGCCAAGTTCCAGCTCACACACACTGCCAGTCAAGCACCAACTCACACATACTGCCATCTAAGCACCAGCTCACTCACACTGCAAGTCAAGTGCCAGCCCACGCACACCTCCAGCCAAGAGCCAGTGCACGCACATCGCCTGCCCAGAGCCAGTCCACACACACCATCACATTTTTTTTAATAAAAAAGAAAACAGAAACCAATTGTAAGTAAAAACAAAACAACAAAAACAAGCACAATAGCTCTAACTAAATACATCACAGTAATGCATACCGTGAAACTGAAAACAAATATAAAATGACACAGACTAGGTAATGCTCAATGCTGCTTCCCAATTTTTTTTTTTTGCTTGGTACATTTGAAGACAAGAGGGAACACACAGCTCAGGTTTAGAAGGGCAATCAGGGCAGTATATACAACTCTCTTTCCACATGCTTTTTTGCATAGAGATTCTACATCTCTTACAGGGTGTGGGAGGAATATGATCACCAAAGTGGCAATCTTTCAATTTAGCCACAATCTCCACCACTCCAACTCTAGGAACACTTGCCTGTTCCTCTACAACAAGGCCTATCACAGACTCCTAAAGTGAAGAAAAGTTATCTTTGACTTTGGAGAACAATCCTTGGACACAACAAAGGCATTATATGTTGCTAAATGGAAGAGATGGATAGCAAACTTCTTATACCAAATGTAAGCTTTACGAACAGCAGTGTAAGGTTCCAACATCTGCTCTACTCTGTCTGCTCCCCCAGGTGCTTATTGTAGTCTAAAATGCATTCAGGTTTGTGTACTTCAGCAACCTGACCCCAAAACGTCATAGGTGAAGTACTTTATTCACGGAAAATAGTCAGCATGTAGACATCCCTCCGGTTTGCAAATTTCACAGGTAGCAGTTCATCACTACGCAAGACACTACACTGTCCCCTCTCAAGTCTTTCACATTCAAGCTCCTTTAGATAAACTTTACGGTTAGAGCAGACTTTGCCACAAGCAGCAGTGTCTACTTTGAACAATTCCCTAAACAATTGTACACTAGTGTAAAAATGATCTTGGTAAAAATGGTGACCTTTGTGTAAGGTTCCAACATCTGCTCTACTCTGTCTGCTCCCCCATGTGCTTATTGTAGTCTAAAATGCATTCAGGTTTGTGTACTTCAGCAACCTGACCCCAAAACGTCATAGGTGAAGTACTTTATTCACGGAAAATAGTCAGCATGTAGACATCCCTCCGGTTTGCAAATTTCACAGGTAGCAGTTCATCACTACGCAAGACACTACACTGTCCCCTCTCAAGTCTTTCACATTCAAGCTCCTTAAGATAAACTTTACGTTTAGAGCAGACTTTGCCACAAGCAGCAGTGTCTACTTTGAACAATTCCCTAAACAATTGTACACTAGTGTAAAAATGATCTTGGTAAAAATGGTGAACTTTGATAAAAAACCCTCTATCAAGTTCCCACACAATTCTAGCACTAACTCTGAAAGTGGATGGACAACCAGAGGGACCAATAGTGGAGTCCCTACCAGTGTACATCTGAAATTATAGACATATTCTGTAGTACTCTCAGACAGCATATACATCTTAATTCCTTAACATACCCTCTTGCTAGGATTGTACTGTCTAAAAACCAAATGGCCCTTGAACAGGACCAAAGTCTCATCCACAGCTATTTCTTTCCCTGCAACATAGATCTTTGAAAATTGAGCTACAAAGAGATCAAGGACAGGCCGAATCTTAAAAAAGACAGTCAAAATCAGGGTGATCTTGTGGCAAAGCTAAAGCTTTATCAACAAAATGCAGCATCTGAAGTAGAAGCAAATACTGATTGTGACTCATGATTGTTGGAAATATGGCCATTGCCATCAAGGGACGGGTAGACCAATATGAAGACAGAGACGGTTCCCTATCAAGAACTTCTTCAACTGTTCCAGATTTGTGGGTGTCCACTGGGTAGCTCTAGAGCAGGCTTAAGTATGGCACTGTTGTCCCCCAAATACTGTTCAGCATACAAATTGGTCTGCTCAACAATATCACCCAAAAATATATTGTCCAAAAACAACAGAATGAAATTTGTCAACAAAAGATTTCAGTATTAACTCTGCACCAGGCTGCAGTCCAGAGGTCTTTTGCTGCACTATCTGCACATCAGGATCCTCCTCAAAAACAGGCACTTCAGCAGCACTGAGATAGGCTTCATCAGATGATTCCTCTCTGACAGAAAATTCAAGGGAAATTTCACACACAAGAAAACATAAGCTCAATGTGCACCATTTACAAAACAAGCGCATTAATGCACAGCAATGGTACTCATTGAAGTAAACAGTAGAAAAAAGATTTTCTTACCAAACACAAGCCACTACAGAAACTGTAGATCTACCACTGCTGAAACTGGAAGAAGGAGTCACAGCAAAGGAGTCTAAAACTTTGCACTAGAATAAAAAGAAGAAATAAACATTACAATCACAAATGCAAGTAATGTGCCAGTCAACACACACCAACCTGGGGGGCAGATGGGCCTACAAATATGACAAAAACATTAATGCCCAAGTGGCCGCTCCCCACAACAGCATCAGCAGCAACATAGTGACAAAAATATCCCTGTGTCTAGTGGTTTCTACCCCCCTTGGGGCAGATGAGCCTAATAGAGACCAGTCTGCCCCCAAAGGGCAGAAATGGCCAAAAATAATTGCTCCCTAAAAATAGTGACCCTTGGCCAAGGGGCCGCTCCCCAAAATTGCCAAAATGTAAAATCCTTGGTCTCTTGTGGTTTTGCCTAAATAAAGAGGCCAATCTGTCCCCCAGGGGGCACAAAAAGCCATAATATGTGCCTTCTAAATGGAGTGACCCTCGCCCAGGGGGCCACTCCCTAAAATTGCCAAAATATAAAGTCACTGGTGTCTAGTGGTTTATTCCTCCCTTGGGGGCAGATGGGCCTTAAAAAAGAAGCCAATCTGCTCCCAAGTGAGGCAGAAACAGCCAAAATAATTGCCACCTCAAGGGAGAGACTCTTGCTCAAGGGGCGCTTCTCATAATCACCAAACGTTTTAATTCCTTGGTGTATAGTGGTGTCTGCCCCCCTTGGAGGAAGATTGGTGTAAATAATAAAAGCCGAAAATACATGCTCCCTAAAGGAGAGCTACCGTTCCCCAAGGTGCTGCTCCCAAACAATCTACAAATACAGTCAACAAAACAGAAAAATAAAATCCTTGGTGTCTAGTGGCCATTCTTCCTGCACGACCACAGAGTGATCATGCAGCAGGAATGCTCAAAGAGACATCGAAGGAAAGGAAAACCCCTTCCTTTCCCCTGATGAATCTTTGCTCTTTGTAACACCCCCGAGGAGAAACTTACCACTTTCTCCAAAGTCACGCTGGAAGCTAATGGCATCCAGTGTGTTGCGGCAACCTGTTATGGAACACAAACGTCATCAGGTGTCACGGGGTTGGCAGCGGAAGCAGTTCCGCTTCCATCCCTGTGGGTGGGTATAAGGGCAACCCACATGGGGCTTTCCTCATAGGTGGGTGCCAGGACAGCCAGAAGCCATCCAATGCACACGCCCACCATGATGTTTGAAGGCTCCCAACCGTCCAACGCACGGAAGGGGTTAAAAGCGTTTCTTTTGATCTTGATATGTCCAAACATCCTGATGTATTGCTGTCCAAGGCACTATTCCCTTCTATCAATTCCTCTTGATTGGTCTCTGTGCCAGTTCCTACTTTGATACCCATATCTGGTTGGGGGTAATGAGGTGCCCTTCTATATGTTCACTTTGCTCAAGTAATGCATCATATTTCTTAGCATGGATGCGTTTCAACTGATAGTCCTTTTTAATCTCTGTAAAATTTCCTTTGCTTCTTATTTTTTTATTTCATGCTATAATTTGTTTATTCTTCCAGTAATTTTAGCTGTGCCTCCTTGATGTTTTTTCTGATCTGTGATTTTTTTATTTATTTCATGGTTAACCTTTCGACTTCTGACAATAATTTCTCTATGTCTTTCCGTGCATATTTTATGAAGATACATAACATTGTCATTGAACAATCCTGGGAGTTCGTGACCTACTCTTGCAACATTTCAGGGTCTGGGGTTTCATGTGTTGGCACCGTTAAAATTCTGAGGCACAATGGAATTGATATTGATAAAAAATTATTAACAAATCCGTCCAGGTTTTATGTGAGGTGCCCGAGGAGCTGGCAGGAGAGGGATCTCACTGCCAGCACAATTTACCGAATTTACAAGAAGTGCATAGTTGGCACCTACCTTGGCAGCACAGAGGATGAACTAATCTGTTTAATATCACCTATCAGGTATTCTCCATCAGGTGTGCACAGATTGAACATTAGTTTTGAAAGCCACATGGAATTCTGCCTCAGTCAACATATTTTTGCAATGACATGGCTTCCCAACACTTTCAAAGTTCTTTTTTATATGCTTTTTCAACTTTCTCCCAGATTAGTTTTTTTAAGACTTTCAACTCATCCTAGTTCTACTTTAAAAGTTAGTTTCCAAAGTTTTTATGTCAAACAGTTCATCTGCTGCTTTCCTCCTTCTGTTCTCTATCAAAGTTGCCATATTGTAACCAACATATGTGCCATTATTTACGTGTTTCTCTTCTTCATGGCTGAGTTGCCCTATCTAAATACAAGCCACAATCTAGGATCATACTTAACGGGCTTAAACACCCGGCTCCAAAACACTTACTATATTGTGCACGTATTCCACTATATATGAGACAGATTTCCTCTTACTGTGCAACATATTATAAATAAGGCTCCTTGTTTTCCGTTGTTACTGATTTTTACAGCTAAATACAGACAGAAAACCATTTGTTTTCCTGGCTGTATTTAAATTTGGATAAAAACGTAAATCAGGATCTTTCCTGAGCAATCCTAAATACTGTCAGTCATGACTGTCAGGCCAATCTCTATGCTGATTGACAAGTACGTAGGTTAAAAATTAAAAATATTTTAATAATAATACTTAAAGAGCAGTATATATTCATAAGATTGATACAAAAAATTTAATATTTTCTCAAAAGTGTGTTGATTAATCATCTACAGGTCTTATATAACTGAAAACTGTCAGACACTCAAATAAGAATGTATATTTTTTGGTTAAATAAATACTGAAATATGCTAGTTTCAACTTCTCTTTTCACAAATCCTAAAATAAATACAGATTAATACAGATACAATGAACAAAAAATAAATATGGATAAATACAGTCAGAAAAGCCAACAGAATAAATAGTATAAACCCAGGAGCCCTAATTATAAAGTACTTTTCAGAGCGTAACATCAACTTGCCAACTTGAATAAGAATTTGTACAGTTCGCCCCCGGTATTTTATCCACTGTCGCGTACTTTAAATATCAGCCAACACCAGACAAGAAGTACATTGCGGGAAGGGTTATTCAAAAATTGCAGGTAACCTGTTTGCGGCTGTCGGTTTAAGGTTGTCTTTTAAGGAGAGTCACAGACTGTTTTTAAATATCATTCAGCACATGCCAAGAAGTAAATGTCAGGGAAGCGTTGTTCACAAATAACACATCACCGGTTTGCGGGTGCCGGTATAACATTATCTTGGGTGTGCTTTGCAGATATTAGTGCATATTTAAGAAAAGTGGTGCTGCACTGTGTACAGCGTCACTTTGCTTGAGCCATTTACCGCCCCCTACCACCACCATGTGTGTGCTGTATTTAAAATACGGTGCACCATGGCGCAGGGTAGGGGGCAATAGTGTAATTATTCTTGGCGCTATTGAAGTACTCTGCAAGAGTAGTGCCAAAATATTGGTGCTACCCTTGCAGAGTATATAGGGGCCCATCATAAATAGTGGAAGCCCTCTTTTAACGCCTGCTCTGAGCAGGCATTAAAAGTGCAGTACAAAATGACACAAGGAAATCTGTTATATTTCCTTGGGCAATTTTCCGTCCCACCTAACGGGGGAACACCCCCTTTGCATACATTATGGCTGGCGCAGGCACAATGTTGCACCACTTTGTAAATGTGGCGTGAGGATTTGGGCCTCGTTGGGCCACAATAGCATAAACAAATTAGGTTAATGTGGCGCAAGGTGGTGCTAGGGGCTCAAACATATGCCCCAAAGTGTGCAACGCTGTGCCAAAACCACTCACCTTCCTAGCACCAACCAGTCCTGTTTGTTCACAAGCACACCTCACTTTAATGCAGTGGAAGTCGGAACCAGCTCTGGACTTTGCCTCAGGCAAGAGCAGTCCCACAAAACAATCCTCACATCAATCCTCTCACTTCGGTGGAGAAGTTCAAATTAAGGGTTTAGTGGCAACACATTCAACTAGTTTTGACGTGCAGGTGTGTCTTGATGACGAGTAAATGGTGAAGATGAACAACAGACTTTAAATCAATAACAAGACTGTGGAGTTGTGCTAAAACATATGAACTCTTGAGACAAGTTGGAAAGTTCATCCCATTACATAATAGCATGTAGAAAAGATTATCTAAAAAAATATTGCCAATTTGAACAACAAATAATACCACTAGTACAAAAATAGTTTCTGCTCCTTTCCCTCAGTTATGTGAAGCATAAAAATAACAAAAAAGCAAAATAGCGAGGCCAGACAAATAACATGCTTCATCCATGCCTTCATGTAAGAATTCTAAATGTAGTGATGCCAATAGTTATAATGAAATTAAAGAAAATTAAATAAGTGCACAACTCAACAAAAAATATAAATAAAGCCACAGTGGGCGAATGTCATCAATTAATCAACAATCATGCAAGCATCATGCACAAATTGAAAAACTGTGGGGGTCAGTATGAATGTGGCAGATGGAAAAGGCCATTTGGCAAACTCCTGTGGTCAGATTGCCACCAGTGGGCTGCCTTCCCGCATGCCCCATTAGGAGATTCCTGTTGGGACAGCGGGCAGAAACAGTGTTCCTGCGAGCTGGCCCAGCGGGAAACAGCATACAACATTGACGCTGGCTCATAATTGAGCCAGCGGCAATGCTGCAATGCGTAGGGTGCACCAGCACCCATCGTGCTGGTCACTGTCTGCATAGCAGACAGTGAATAGCGTGATGGGGTTGGCCATGGTGGCCCCGGACCTGCCCATGCCCATGCTTGGCAGGGAGTTGAAAGCACAACGGGTGCTGGTGCACACTATGCACCGCGAACTTGCAGCTGGCTCAATTATGAGCCGACGTCAATGTTGTGAGCTGTTTCCCGCTGGGCCAGCGGGTGGAAACTCTGTTTCTGCCTGCTGGACCAGTAGGAAACTCGTAATTGGGCCCACGGGAAGGGGACTGCACTGGCGGTAACCTGACCGCAGGAGTTTGGCGGACAACCTTTTCTGTCCACCAAACTCTTAATGACTCCTTACTTCTAGGTGGCAGGGAAACAGAACACATATTGTTCCCTGTAGGAAGAATGCAAAAAGCAGATGTTCCCTCTGGGTGGGAGCAATGTCAGCTCCCGCAGAATGTGGGGAGCTGGCTGGGGCCGCAGGCCCCTGGAGCTTCCCCCATCCCCCCTCCACAGAATGGGGTGCTTGGTAGGTGCCTTGGGTGGGCACCGGGGCACCCAACTATTATTAATGAAGGCTCATGGGATGGGATCCTGGGGCCTAATAAGGCTTGGGAAGGGGGCTATGCTTCCTACAGCCCTTTTTTAAAGAATATTTGACCCTAGAGGATGAGTTCACCAGGGACTAATTCGTTTGGGGAGGGGGCCTTGCAGCCCCTCCTATTTTTATTGGAACTGGCCCTGGGAGAGAGCATCCCCTGTCCCAATTAAAGCTACCCTAGACTACTTGGAATTTGGGCAGGGAATGGAAGGGATTTTCCAGAATCAGATGTGGGGGTAACCCAGAAGATTCACCCAATTCAAAGGCTGGCACTAGGTGTAAATATTGGACTCCCAGCCCAACTCTTCAGTACACTCCAAGACCTGTGGACTATGGAAGAAAGACTGCCTTGCTTCCTAGAGGACTGCCCTGCTGCTTGAGACCTGCCTTGTTCTTCAGAGGTCTGCCCTGCTACTACCAGAGGACTTCTCTGCTGCTTGAGGCCTGCCTCGTTCTCCAGAGTACTCTCCTGCTGCTTTAGGCCTGTTCTGCTCTCTGAGAAGGAAGACTGGACCTGCCCCCTTCATCCCAGGGTAACCTGCATGGCTACAAGGGTCAGTTGGCTGTCCTCCAGTTCTGAGGTACAGGAACAGAAGAAGCCCCAGAGGCTTCCCTGCAACTGCCCAGCTGACCTGCTTGGACCAGACCTGTCTGCACCCTGCTGGCCTCTGTTAGAATGAGTCTTGCATCCCCCAGATGTGCCTCTACTGGTCCTGGACCCTTGGCTGGCATCAGAGTGCATTCCTCTGTGATAAAAGAAGACATCCTGATGTTTTGGGCTCCTTGTGACCATGAACGGACCCGTTTGCGCCACAAATCTTCTGCCCATAATGACTGGCAAAGCAAAGCTCCAGTGAACCCAACTCTGTGATTTAGCAGCTGCCAGCGATGAGTGGCAACACAAGCCTTGCATGTTGTGATACAGTAACGACAGCCCACAGTGAATGCCAATGTGAAATTCCAGCAATGACCATCTGTGACGGCTGATTTTCGGGCTACAGTGACAACCGTCCACAACTCCAGGTCTGCTCTGTTCTCTACAGTGACAACCATCCACAAGGGTGTCCCTGCTCCTTGCGGCCTCCTGCACTGCAAAAAGAACTCTTAATGTTGGACCCTGAGAAGGTAACTTTTTCAGTGGGATTAGCCTGGTCCCTGCATCCAGCTCATGCTCCATTGCACTGGGCCTGAGCGTGTGACTTACCTGTGGTCTAGCACAACCAGATGACTGCCAGTAGTGTTTTGTGCTTTTAGGTACCACACTTACCTAAAGCTTTGAACTGCATATCTACGCTACAACTGATTGGATTTATGTCCTCCTGGTATTATTTTATTAATTAAGTGGTGCCCTAATCTTTAAGATTGGTGTGGAATTTATCTTGTGTTGTGTTTTCACTTCATTACTGTTTGTTTGATGCACAAATAAGTTACAAACTGCCTCTAAGTTAAGCTTGACTGCTTTTGTGCCAAGCAACCAGACCGTTAAGAACAGGTTAATTTGGTGACATTTTGTAGATCACCATAACAAGGATAGTAGTTTTTGCTTGAAAAGGGTTTTCGCCCCCTTAATTAAAAACCCAGTTTATTACAGTCCTGAAATGGCTGGCATTAAATCTTTGATGATATGGTTGCAGCCAATCAGATCTTATCTCTAGATCTGCCCTCCCATTAATTGTCTACATCCTCGCATCAAGTCACAATTACAATCTCTAGGAAACACACCCACATGAGACTGATTATGACCTTCCATTAAAAAAGTAAGAAAGTTGCCACTATTGTAGAAAGAAACTGGAGGGTAGTGAGAAATGGCCCCATCATCACTCCTGTAGTTAAAAATGAACCCAGTTTTACTTATGGAAGAGACAAGCATTTGAGGGATTTGTTGGTCAGAAGTGACATTACTGTTAGCATTCACTCTGATTATACCCTTAAGGGATTCGATCCTTGCCCAAATTGTAAAGCGTGTAGGTACAGCAACATGAAGAAAAACTTAACTGGTAAGGGAACCCAAAATGATCAACCAAGTTCCTCACATGTAATATCCTTTATTTTATTTACATCTTGAAATACACCTGTGGCAAAAGATATCTGGGAAGAACAATGCACCCCATCAAAAAAGGATCATACAACAAATGCAGGACAAAGGTAAGGGTGACTCTCCCCCCCACTACCCATGGCTTGACACTTTGAGGAAAAAACACTACAGGTACAGAAGTACATTATCTTTTTTGCCACTGAACAGATCCCTTACAACTCTTGTGGGGATGACAGAGAACTCAAATTGAGACAGAATGAATCACACTATATAATTGATGTAGAGACCAGAACACTGGGTGGGTGAAATACAGTAGAAGAATTGAAGGTCCTTTTAATTGATAGTTAATTGTGTCAAGTAAATTAATTGAGCCCTACAATCGCTTTAGAGATCATTTTGTTATGTCATTCAGGATTGTGATTTAACCTCCTTTTTGCCATATATTTGATTTTCACGGAATGTTTTTCCCCTTTCTTCCTTTTTTTTTGTGTTTTACAGGAGGAAAGGAAGGGAAGCTCTATTAAGGTGAGATTTTGCCCTTCTGAACAGGACATAGGCTATCAGTAAGATAGTCTGAGTTTTCATATCCGATGCTTGATTTTTTTTTTTATTCACTAGATGAAGGAAAGCTACATGTATATTTGTAGAATGTTTGTACTACCTATCAGACATATACAAGATGTTATATCATACAGAATGTAATGATGTTCTCATGTTTGTTTATATGCCAATGTGGGCTAAATGGAGATTACTACTTTTGGACAGTCTATTTCCCTATTGGAGTTTGACATATGAAAAGTCTGTTTTATTTAATTCTTTAATAGTTTTGATATTGTAGTAACATGCCTTTCAGCTTTCCTTAGCACACGTGAGCAGTAGAGGGAGACAACAATGTACGGAAGCTTACGTCGTGGTTTGGTCACCAATAATCAATATTTTGGTAAATTTAATGACTTTTTTCACTGATGGAAATGTACAACGGGATGTTGAAAAACATGTTTCCCTTTCCTTATACTAGTATGAAAATGAGGGAATATAGGGATCAGATATTTATTTTGTCTGATTTGAATATTATCTTGCAATGTCAAGATTTAACTATTCATGTGCTCCTTTGAAAAGATATATATATATATATATATATATATATATATATGCACATATATATGCACATATATATACACACACACACACATATATATATATATATATATATATATATATATATATATATATATATATATATATATATAAGTATATATATATATATATATATATATATCAATACATACATTTTCACTTAAAAACATAAAAACAAAGATTACATGGACGTTATTGGTAGGTTATGAATTTATTCAGCAGTTATAGTTAGAGTTATTTCAAGTAACTATAACTCGCGCCCTTAAGTAACTACAACTCGCGCCCTTGCCATGCACAGTTCTTTCTTCAATAATTTGACTAATGTTTCACTGATATTTTTACTGACGTTATAAAAGTTGTCGTGAGTGCTGTAATATTTGGGGTAATTAGCAGAGCATGGTGAGGGTGAGAGTTATAGTTACCTTAGACTGCGAGTTATAGCTATTTGAAATAACTTGAACTATTATGGTAGAATTACTCTACAAGAAAATTTAGAACCTTAACTACAATGTCCCTGTATCCTTTGGTTTTGTAAGTGAATTTCTACATTTTTTAAAATTCTATTTCCTGACTATAACGTCCCTGTAACCTTTGTTTTTTTCAGTGAAGATCTATGGCCAGAGTGGCTATGAGAGTGTCTGATATTGTACCAATACGTGAAGGATGCATTCACCTCCCCAAAGGATTTAAGATTGTTTTTCAATATGGAATTGGGGATTAAAGACACTTGCTTTGCTTCAGCCAAGCCCAGGAATTAGGATCATTTGTCTTTTCCAGAAGTGAATCTTCAACTGGGGTACCTGTTATGTTTATATTTATGAGTGATTCCTGTTGAGTTTACATTTCTGTGAAATGAGTATCATGGCCAGAACGGAAGCTCACCTGATCGTTTATCCAACAAAAGTCAATTGTTTTGCACCAAATGTCTATTCAACTGGATTACTTTCTACTGGTTAGCTAGGAAGTGCTATCTCTTTGGAGTAATGGCCATTGTGGGGGAGGTGGGCTGTGCAGCCCCTCTTCCCCTGCCGGTTTCATCCCCAGGGACCCCATCCCCGGGGCCCACTACAATTCAATTGGGGGTGCCCCCTCCCTGGGCTGATCTCAGCCCCAGGGACCCCATCCCCTAGGGGCTGCCCTTCATTAAATAGAGGAGGGGGTGCACAGCCCTCCTCCCTGGCCAAGTTTGGCCCCAGATACCCCATTCCCCGTGACTTGGCCATCTGTCATGAGTGCCCACAGGGCACCCAGGGGCATATTTGTACTCTGTTTGCGCCAAATTTGCGTCAAAATGTTTGACGCAAATTCAGCCAAACCTAACACCATATTTATACTTTGGCGCCTGACCCCGCGAACGTCAAAATTCAGCAGTGTGTGTCATTTTCTGGATGCATGAAACCGCCTTACGTTAATGACATGCAAGGTAGGCGTTCCTGTCCAAAAAATGACTTTAAGGCATGATTTGTGCCGTTTTTTAATGCCAGGGTGAGGGCAGGCGTTAAGGGACCTGCAGGCTCATTTCCATGGTCTCTGACCAGGGAAGCAGTCCACAGGTGCCCTTCCCTGCACCCAGGGACACCCCCTGTCACCCTCCCACCCCTGGAGGACACCCATGGATGTGGGGACCCATCCCAGGCAAATACAGGTAAGTAGAGGTAAGTATTTTTTTTTAAAGTAGCACAGGGGTCCTAACTTGGGCCCCCCTACATGCCACTGTGCCCAAAGGCCATGCTCAAGGAACAGAAGTTCCCTCGGCATGGCCATTGGGCAGAGGGACATAACTAGTCATTTCAATGGGGGTTGTGCGACAAAAAATGGCGCAAGTCCGGTTAGAGCCATGATTTTTTACTCTAACCTGACTTGCACAATTTGTTGATGCACAACCCCCATTCTTCCCTACGCCTGTGTTGCCCGGTTAGAGTAATTCTTTTTTTACTCTAACCAAGCCGCAGTGCCTGCTAACGTCAATTGATAAATAAGGCACCTGCCTGGCACGTTGGAATGGCGTTAGCAGGTGGTAAATTTTTTGACGCAAACCAGCACTGGCGCTGGTTTGCGTCAAAAAGTATAAATATGGGCCCCAGTGTGCAATGGGACGGTGGGGGAAGCCTCAATGTCCCTGTGGTACCAGCCAGTTCCCTGCCTCCTGTGGGAGCCACCATTACTGTCACAGACGGGGAGCAGCTAAACATACAGCTCCCTGTCTGTGAGAGCAACCTCTGCTTATAGCAAGCAAGAGCAGTTAACAGCTTTTGCTTGCTGGGAGCAGAGTGTCTTCTCTGACTTGGTGGGAGGTATCAAAGCTCCTGCTAAGTCCAAGCGAACAACTATGTCTGTGGGGTGGCCACCCAGAGATATAGCAGGATCCAGACCTAGGAGATGGTGGTATCCAGGGCCATTATTGGCTCTACGAGGGGGCCCCCCAATCTTAAACTTTTCCCCATGAATGTGGTGGTCCCCTAAGCATTGGGTCCTCAACGGACCCCTTCATTTTCTTTTCTCAGCCCCATGGAGGTGGCGGTCCCTCAACAGCAGATCCGCTGGGACCACTTGCATCATTATATCTATAATTTCTGGGGAGGTGGTGGTTGCTGGGGCCTGAAAATGCCCTCTGGGGGGCCCGTGCATCACCTCCTTTATTTTTCATAAGCCCCCATGCCACCTGGCAAGCAAACAAATGTTTGTTTTAAAAAAAACATTTTTTTAAAAAAATACTTTTTTGTTCTGGGAGTGAGGTCTCTCTGGGAACCCAGAACCAGAACTAAGGGGCCTGTCCCTACCATGTCTCTTTTTCTTATTTTTTTTTTTTTTTTCTGGAACTCGGCGGAAGCTGAGTCCCAAGATGGCTGCTAACACTTCCTTGTTAATATTTCAAAAACTACTGAATGGGTTTATACCAAACATCAAAAAGAGCTCTTTATGGAGAAAACATGCTTTGCCCCCCCTCCCTTTTTCTCGGTTTGATGGATCACCCAGAAATTTTCCAGACAGCAGCTGAAGTAAATGTCGTACTTTTTTGGAAAGATTCACCGTCTAGCGCTAAAGATATCGGCAAGTAAAAAATGCTAAAGAGACTAGGGGCCTGAAAACAAATTTGGCGGGCCGTGTTGGTTTGTGGTGTGTTGAACTAGAGACCCCTGGAGTGCCGCCAACACCGCCAGCCATCTGACAACTGCCTTGGCAGCAGCTAGGGTAAATCAGCCATCCCAGGGCAGTATAGGCAAGGGTACCGCCATGCACATTACATGTGCTGTTCCACCAAGACTGTCTGCTACGAGATGGCAGAATCAAAGGAAATGGGGTGGTAGCTCCACCATTTTCTTTTTTTCCCTACAGCCTCCAACCTGGGCCCTGGGCCCCTTAATCCAGGGGCCCCCCTTCACTGCAGCATCTTTTGCCTGAAAAAAGAAAAAAATATAGGTAAGTACAATTTGCATTTTTCTGCCGTTGACTGGACTGGGCATATATGGCCCAGTCACCAGCAATGGAATGGTATAACATATTTTTACACATGTCATGCATATGTGTACCGAACTTGCATCCTAAGTAACTATAACTTGAGCCTTCGCCATGCACAGCTAATTATTCCACATATTATATCATTGATGGGATCTTGTATGGCATCTTTGATTTAATCACTGCAACATTTGCAATCAAATTATTGATAAGAAAACTGTGCATGACAAGGGCGCTAGTTATAGTCACTTTAGGGCATGAGTTATAGCTACTTGAAAGAACTGTAACTATAACTGCTGAATTTCTATGGTTTTGTACGAGTAAATTTTGAACCTAACTATGATGTCCCTGTAACCTCTGATTTTATTTATGTATATATAAATATATATATATCCATTTATATATACATATCGTTTCAAACCGTGAGCAAGACTTCTTAGTCGAAATGCGTTGGTGATGGGGATTGATGTGGAGTAATAAAAGAAAACTAAGGCCCACATTTATACTTTTTTAGCGCCGCATTTGCATCATTTTTTACGCAAAAGCGGTGCAAACTTACAAAATACAATTGTGTTTTATAGGTTTGCGCTGCTTTTGCGTCAAAAAGTGGCAGAAATGCGGAGTTAAAACAATATAAATATGGGCCTAAGTCTCTTGGTGTGCTCTGACTTCATTTCTTATGAAAAAATAATATATAGGGGCATAATTACACTGTTGAAACAAAACTGTGCAAACACGTTAAAGCGCCAGAAATTGCACTAGGCTTGTTAATGTCAATATACTTGGCGTTAACCAGCCTACCGTCATATCTTGACGCAATAGCACCCAAAAATGACTCCTGTCTTATTAAAGGCAGGAGTCATGCCCACCACCCCAGTGGCCTGGCCAGGGGACCAGTGCCTCCTGGGCATAGCCATTAGACCCAGTGCCATTCAGAGGTGGCCCTGTTAGGGGCCCGAATGGCACAGAAAAACAAATTAAATTAATACTTATCTATACTTACCTTACTCACCTGGGATGGGGTCCCAGTCCTTTGGTGTCCCTCTGATGTGGGTGGGGGTTCATGGGGCTTGGGGTGGGCACCAGTGGTCCCATTCCATGTTGTTTGGCTATGGAAATGGGTTCGCAGGTACCTTAACGCCTGGTCTGACCCAGGTGTTAAATAATGGCGCTAAGCTGGCCGCATCCAACCGTGCACCATTTTTGCATGGGGGGATAAATATGGCGCTACAGGCTTAGAGTCATTTTTGGACGGGAACGCCTACCTTGCATCTCATTGATGTAAGGTGAGTTCCTGCGTCGAAAAAATGGATCTAACTCCAATATTTTGAAGCTAGATGTGTCTAGCATCAAAATATAAATATGGAGTTAAGTTTGCGCCGTTTTAGCATTAAAAAAATGACGCTAAATTGCACAAACAGATTGTAAATATGTCCCATAATGTTTTAAGTGATAAACATAGTTTTATTATAATTGTATTTAGAAACTTCATTTTTATGTTGCAGTCTTAATTTTTAATTATGAATGCTATTTATATAATGCTAAAATATTGTTTTTTAATACAGTTGTTGAAATATATCTTCCTGTTTATTTTTTATTCTCACATTTCCCTGATGTTGTTCAAGTTGGAGGGCAAATAAATAAATACATAAATAATTAAATGCAAATTTCAACACATCCTCTACGGTTGCTTGGTTTGAGAGGTAATAGTGAATTAGACCCCTCAATATTCTATATTTTTTTAATTCGGTTTTGTTTTACTTTAACTTCTTTTTGTGGTTTAATTGTAAAACTTGTTATAGTTTTAAATTATTTTTTTATTGTATATTTTCATTTTTTTAAGTAATATTTTATTAAACCATTGTTAATTGTAACAGTTTTTGTATGTTTTATAAGTTTAAATGTATTGTTTATTTTCTTTATTCTTGACTGTATTTTTATTTGATTGTTCCTTCTTTAATATTTGTTTTTTTTTCCATATTATGTTCATGCTTATTTTATTTATTTTAAAGTATTTATTTTCACTTTATTTTTTAAGTTATACAGTTCATTGGTATATTTTCTCTATTATATGTATATATTTTAAGCAATAATTCTGGCAACTATATTTTTATGTCAATATTTTGGTGCTTTACAAACAAGCCCCTTGTGCCGCCATAGCGTCACTTTTTTTGGAAGCTGCAGCAGTGCTAGCAGTCCCTAACTCTATGTCACATTTACAAACTGGCGCAATGGGACGACTGCACCAGCTTGTAAGGCCCTGTGCCACATTATACCTGTCCCAGGTATAATGTATGCAGGGTGGGGGTTTCCCTGTTAAATGCCATGCAGAACTGCCGCAGTGAAATTTCCTACATTTCACTGCGTCGTTCTGTGACTTCAATGTGTCACAAATGTAACACCTGCACAGAGCAGATGTTAAACTGATGCACAGCTTTTTCCAATGGGAGCCCTCCTCGCATTGCTAAAGTAGCATCATTTTTTTACACTAGTCTAGCAATGTGTGAGTTTAACACCACAAATGCGTTAAACTTTCTGACACATCTGTGGAAACCTGAGCCATGGAGCTATGTATTGCAAATACAGTACATCCATGGCATTGTTAGGGGTTCACAGGGCAGCACAAGAAATCTGAAGCATTGGAGCTGATGCATCAGATTCTTGTAAATGAGGCACAAAGTATGTGAAGTTGATATTTCTCTCCTTAATATTTTTTGGTGATATTTAGTGATAAAATGTGTTTGTTGGTGCCATTGTTTCATAAAAGTGACCTCATGTAATAATCAATAGGTGGCATTATATAAAGTGTCTCACTGATCACTTTTTTGTTTTCTCAGTGAGACGCCATATATGCAACAGGTACGCCCGGGCTTCGGTCCCATGATCAATGTGTCACAGGACTGAGGATGCTTCTCACTGATTATACACAATAGTGCCCAAACAGATCTGTGGTTGCTGCGTTTCCATTTAGGGGTATTTTGCCTGCTATTTCAGGATGGACTGTTCCTATTTGAGTAAGATCAAGGTCAGCCCCTTTCTGGAGTTGCACAGAAGTGAAAAATAATGATGGACTGAAATATGACCTCGACCAATTACCAGTGGCGGAGATTAAGTGGAACATTCTATCATTTTTCTTTTTCACAATGCACATATAACAAGTTGGGAGGATTTTCACGAGGTTTTTTTAAAGCTTAAGTGAGAAAAAGCTGTAACTTCTGCTGTAATACCTATATGAGGTTTAGCGAGTAAGATGCATTAAGGTACAGCACGGGGAGGTCCCATGTACATTTACTAAAGTTGCATAGAGTGTGTTTATGTTATATGTTCCCTATGGATGAGTGGATGTGGACCTTCCTAGGAGAGTGTCGCAGAAGTGGCGAGGGAAAAGTAATGGAAATTAGGTGAGCACCCATTCAGCTGTAACATTGGTGTATTCAACAAACAATTTATCCCATTCCTACACATATCTACCTTTCAAAACGTAGACCTAAATGAGGTAGGTGTTACTGATGCAAAGGAAAGGGCAATAGTTCATTAATATCCCTCTTTGAAGGGGTGTTTAAGAAAAATGCTCTTAATGGAAAGCATTTTCCACGAAATGTAAAAAAAAGAAAAGATAACTAAAGTATATTTGTATGTCATAGACATCTAATTCTAGGCAAGCAAAATCCCTGTAATATAGACATTCCAGGCACGTACAGGTAGAAAAAACAGAAGCAGGCTAGGAATAAAGGTGAATCACATACACTCTCTTGCCTAACTTTTGCAGATCATAAATTCTGTTCGTGTACGACTGGGTGATTTGTGACTCCGAGAACGAGTAGTGAATTCCTGCAGTTGGAAGGAGAACACCGCACATTAAGTGATTCACGATTTCCATTGTGAGTCAGGCCCAGAGCCCCTTCTCTAAGACAGCACATCTATAATCTTTCTCCATCTGTGATGGCTGACTTGAGGCAATGAGACATTGTCACTCAAGTCTTTTTCCTGGGACTGTACAGCATGTGGGTGTATTAGCAAGCTACGCTTGTCATCTCTGTTCTGTTTTGAGGCAGTGACAGAGAGGGGGTTGTTATTTGCATATGCAGAATAGTCCCCCGTCTCCAGTAATGACTATGACAAATTTCTGTATTACAGGAATGTATTCACCTGGTGTAGCTGATTGACTAATATGACGCATCTGCGACATCATCACCATCCGTCAGAATCTGACAAGACAGAGATCTATCTATGGAGAAACAAACATGACCAAAACCTACTAATTAACCGATGTAAATTAAATAAGAATATTTAGAACTAGCTCGCTGTGATACAAGATTCAATTTTACCTCTTCAGCCTTACACATTTAGCTATGAATTGTTTTTTACTAATATGAGGGTGAAGCTATAGTATCAAGTACCCGCTGTCATGGCAACATCTGCGCTGAATGTCTATGCAGAATATTGAAGCAATGATTCCAAGAGGACTGTTTATGCTCAGTGTTGATATCTGTATATATATATATATATTGTAGTAATATGCATGCAAGCCTGTTTGTAAGCACAGGTAATGAAAGGCAGTCCTAACAAATATATCTTGAAATATATTTTGGCAAGTCCTCGTCTCATATTCTTATGCTTTCACTTGAATTCTGCCAATCTGACTAAGGGGTGTTGATGGCTGCCTTTCAAGATTCTTCTTCAGAAGAAGCGAATGTAGACTTAGATCGTCTCCTTGTTACCAAACATGTTGTGTATGGATTCTGGACTTGCATAATGGCCAATAGGTCCAGAGCATGGACTCTAGTGGACATTTGATTTATGCCTCCTGTCCTCACTATGCATGAACTCCACCTACTGGATGCACCCTGTCTTCTTGTCCCTGAACGTACAGAGTAAACCCTTTGGTCGTCAGTAGAAAGCACTAGATACGGGGCTTATTCTTGCAGCCATAAGCCTTGATCATGCTCTTCGGATTTGCAAAGCTGCTACCCGGTACATGTCACTTCTTCTAGCCCCACATCCCAAATGTAAATCTCCTGGCCCGAACCCATGCTTTGCACCCACTCTTTGTGTTTCACCCCCAACTAGACATGCCCTTTGGCCATGCACAGTGGCCATGAGGTGGTGGGGGGGTGCTTTTAATCATTTACGGTGCTCAGCCTTCATGCAATGAACCACTACTCTTTGCGTTTGGCCATGCACAGTGGCCACTCTGCCATCCTCTGACCATGCCCTCCTCCTTGTATATGTGCTCTTGATCCCACACACAGGCCCAGATTATCAAAGGTTTAGCTTCGGGTTTGCACTACTTCTATAACGCTAAACTGATGCAAAAACTTTTTGGGATTCACAAACCAATGCAAATTGGTATTTGCATTGGTTTGTAGGGAAAGGTAATGCAAACTAGCTTTTGGCGCTGCTGTGCATTACTTTTTGTCAACGGGCATTACATGGGGGGAACATGGGTGTACCCATGCCATCACCCATGTTTTTCTCAAAGATCAGTAGAAAGCATTTAGCACCAAAATTAACACTGCTGAAAAGTAGGCGTTAAACGGAGAAATGCTTTCATATCTCTGTGCTTTTCTGACTTTGCATGTGTGCTGCACTCTATAGAACACATTCAGAAAAGTAGGAAAAGCTTTTTCAATGGTCTAGGCATAGTATTTTGTCCAGGAAGGATAACCTTCCTGTACAAAACGAATGCTAGACCCACGCATGCACCCTAACACTAATACACTAATGTGTACGTGGTACACAGCAGCTGAAATCAGCGCTGGTGCTGGGAGAGGGGAGGAGAGTGTAATATCTATGTGAATATGGTGCTTTGCTGCTCTTTCCCTGTCACACAACACAGCACATCATTTTTGGCTGCTGCGTTGGGTGACAGATTTCAGACTTTGAGGCACAGTTTCTAGCAATCACTGGGTTCAAGACAAATCCCTCCCACCACACCCTACACACATTTCTTATGATTTATGTACATTTTGCACAAACATTTATCACAGATATTGGCCATAGGGTATGCTAGCGCAGGTGTCTTTAATAAAAATTATTAATGAATGTTTATGTATTTTGAATAATGAGTTCATGTGGAAAATGAAATAACGTATAAAAATAATGCACACATTTGAAAATGTGACCTCGAAGAATGGCCATCAGTGTTAATGAAGTGTACTAATCAATGATTAATACTTATGAAATATTGAATATATGTTCGACTAATGCAGTAATTATGACATATTACGGGTTATAAAGTATGCTTTAGCTTTATTAATAGTAGGCCTTAACTCATCGAGTGTCTTGGCCTTTTTTGCCAGGCTTCATGGAGAAGCTGTATTTCTTAGCGTTGAATAATAATGCTGACCAAGTGAATTAAACTGGGAAATGTCCATTGTATTGTTTAACTGTGCTTAACGGAAGAATTTCATGAGAACGGACTGCTAGGAGATGATGTTCTTGCTAATGGAACATTTTATGTGTAATGTGTGTGAGACTGACTTTCTCAGGACAAGAACAATGAAGTTACTGAACAGAGTGTTACTAAATTGTTTTGTATGAAACCCAACATGCTGATGCTAGTCTGATGTTAGTTAAGGATTCTCACTAATTGAATTATGATAACAGGGACTAATGGTTGATGAACTTCTCAGCTGAATTTCATGTACACTATAACGTTGAAGCAGCTGACTCTGCTATTGATATGTACCACAACTTTAGAATGTGTTATAGTTCAAGATTTCAAGTGTTGTTTTTGTATGTGTTTCATTTGATTTTGAGATTAATCTACATGATAGTAGCATTGTTAATATAGGGAAATAAACATACTTAACTTTTATTAAAGGTGTGGTTATTCATGGCTGAAAGGTCATGGTGCGTGATAATTACTGACTCCATTGATTATTGATTTTATTGATTACTAGGTATTGTTCATTATTGTTTACTGATTATTGATTCCTGTACCGGTGCTATGGTAAGATCTTCTTAATTGCGAGTCAAAAGGTTCATCAACCTATTTGTGTCCCCTTGTACGTTTACTTATTAAGTTCTGATGCGCTAACAGTTATAAAACGTAATTCCAGCACACTTTATGCCCAGACCGTGTGCGCCCAAAACACATTGCTGTGCCATGTACCAAACTGCCCGCCGCTGGGTGCAGGGCATGGCCATAAGACAACCATTCACAAAGAGAGTGAGGTACTGTTGTGTAGGTGTAATAGACTTTTTCCATGTTTTCCACAGAGAATGTTTGTCATGAATTGTGAATGAAAGAAGATTTTCCAGAGGTTTAAAGCAAAATACAAGGCTTGTTTTTCAAGATTACTTTAAGAGATCTTAGCCAGTCAAAGGACTTGTTTCTCGTTCTTAGTTTTCCCGATCTACCCATCCAGACCAAAGAAATCAAAACATCGAACCTAAGCCGTAAACAGCTTCATTTTTTGTTTTTTAACCTAAGTGTAAGCAAAGATGCACTAATAAGGAAATCCTAAGTGCTACTAACCTGCCAGATTTTTTACATTCTTTCTGCTGTCTTCTGTATTTTTACCAAGTATTTATTTGTATTTAACTTATGGAAATTTCTGGAGTGCATACGCACCCATATACAGACCCTCTTGCCTCTATTTATTAGTGTGACCTATTCATCATGAACTGCCACTGATAAACGTTTAAGATATAAACAGCCAGTCTTTTAGGATTTTGCAAAACTTGAAATGAGCAAGATCCCCATGGACATTTCCATTGAAAATTGTAATTTGACCCTCTATTATAGTTCTCCCCTCATGTGCAGCAAATCTGACTGGACAGGGTTCTGAGTTTTTATTTTGGAAAATTTGATGCAGTTGGGTAAAGCGAGGCTAGAGTTATAATGGGCCTTCACTATGGAGCTCACATTTCAACTTTCCCTAAAAAGGCACGAATGCTGCCTCTGTCATATACATCTTTATGTGTGTCTCTATCAGTGGTTAATTTGTAAATAAAAACGTGCCAGTGCCCAAAGCCCTCCTCTTAAACACACGGCTGCTGCAATTAAATGTGTGAGCAAGGAATACAGAGGCAGCGTAATCCTGAAGCCACCCCGGGCCTCTTCAATCCAATTATAGCTGCTCCCTTCCCCTTTAGCTCACTTTTGCAGCTTTTTGCTTTCTCCCATTGTGACGCTTTTTCGTTTTTCTCTTCCTCTGCCTTTCCCATATGTGTCTTTTGCCTGCAGTAAATGCCTGAGGCAGAAACACAAGCTCCGGCCTTCAAAAATAAGTGCTGGTGCTCTGCACTGGAAGAAACAAGTATAAATTAGGCACTGGTGTCTATATTCTACTACTATATCAGTTCCTTGTATCACTCTTCTGGCTAAAAACTTATGATGGGCAGCTATGCACTATTTCATTTGAGGAAGAGTCATGTTTTTGTTGGGAACCTAGTGCCAGAAGTAGCAAAGGGTTTTACCCATTCTGTGTCTATGGGAAAATGTGCTCGTACATATGGCCCCTAGAGTGTTTCGGCCACAAGGTTTCACAAGTGCCGTGTTTAAGTGCTGATATCTGTCTCTCTCTCTCACACACACACGAACACTAGCAATGGTAAGATAGTTTCATGTGATAGCATTTCGTTAATCAGCATTTAAGCTTCCGCCAGTGTGTCAGTAATTGCCTGCTTCTGAAATTCATCAACAGGAGACATCCTGAGGTGATGTGCTTCTCCCGTTGCTGCAAAGAGCAACAGCAAAGCACGTGCAGAATAGTTTAAGTGCTAAATTAAGTTGGTGCAATAGAGCATAATTTCTATTTTATGCTTTTATCTGATATGTTAGGATTGTTCAAATACACCAATTTTTCATATACCGATACCTTATACTGGAAGCAAGCCACAAAAGGCGGGAGAGAGCATAGTGCGTGGAATACCAGCACACAATTCGATCCATTATACTTTAAATTTACCACTGTGCATATAGCAAACACTTTAGTGGAATATTATTAGTATTGAACATTGGAGGTGCAGCCAGTGCTGGGCATCTTTAGACACGGATTTTAGGATATTTGTCCTTCTTTAGTAGAGACTAACAATTTAAATTTGGGGGCGCCGGCAATACTGCACAAGTCATCTTAGGTTTCTGTACCACTCCCAGAGCACAGATTCATCCCAATCGACTCGTCAGCTGATTAACTCAAAGGAACAAATCACATAGGATGGGAGGAAGCACACTTCGTGGCAAAATATGAGTTGTTGCTCTCTACTGTAGGAAAAATATCCTGAAACACGTCTAAAGACAACTGTGCAGGTTCCACCAACAATAGTGACTACTAAATTATTTCCACTAAAGAGAGTGTTATTATGCACTGCATTTACCACAATGCATAAGGACGAAATGTATGCTGGTTGCTAGGCAGTGTGCCCCCACCTCTCCCTCTTGAATTATTGTGCCTTTATGCCATTGGGCAGATGGAGCTGGGCTCTGTGAGTAGTGGAGAAACCAGAGAAGACTGTAAGCACTTTTGCCTGCACCCCCAAATTTAGAGTGTTACTCTCCACTGAAGAAAGACACATCTCCTGCAACACATCTAGGGTTATGCCCTGCATTTACAACAATGCATCCAGGTGAATTGTGTGCTGGCATGCCAGGCAGTGTACTTCCTTTCCATCCTTTGTGATAAGCCTATCCTAGTGCAGTTGTATTACAGGCCATCAATAGCTAAGCACCATCATGATTGCATTTGTGGCTTTGTACAATCACAGATTTTCACACTTGGCAATCACAAGAGCTGCCCTTCTTAAGTAAAGTACCAGAATGTCACAAGCAGTAACACATGAGATCAATACAAGCAACAACACAAGAAAGAAGCTGTGTGATACGTCATAAATACATGAACCCTATAAAGAAAGCACTGACAATTGTTGAGTATATTGGTTGATAATGTATAATTAATTCCAGGGTAATACTTACGTGATAATACAAAGTAGAAAAGAATTCCGCACAAGTAATCCACAGGGGATTTGACAGAACATTTTACGCATGCAAGGGGAGAATACATATTGCATTTCAGTTAACACTTAAAAAAGACACTCATTTGCAAGTCATCTAAATGATAATGCATTTAAGCTTGCTGTTTTAAAACCAGGCTCATATAAGTGGGTGAACGCTGGGGAAATAATTGCATATTATGTCAACATGCCCATCACAGAGGGCCATGCACAGCTGAGACCTCAAGAAAGCTGTAAGCGCGCTGCAGACCCGTCATGTCAGATGACATTTGATAAAACTGGGAGATGAATGAGTAAAGCATTCCACATGAGCATTGCGTTTCAAAGACATGTTTGGATTGCGCATGGTGCAATTTATGTATGGAATCAATGTTGCTTTTGAATCAATTTTTAATTTTTCGAAAGTATGACTTTGTCTGTTGTGAGATGCTGCTCTCTAGAGGGCAGTAATAGGCCACAAATATTATATAATGCGAGGTAACTAATGTATAGCTGGTCCATAACATGTCTAGCCCCTTTCATAATATGTGTAGAGACGGCTTTGAAAACAATTTCTAGTTGAAGTCAGCAGAACACACAACGATGAAGGAGGAAAGACAATTACGGCCAAATGAACATATCCATGTGATATACGTTTATTTAAAGAAAGTGCCAATAAGTTAATAATGCAGGTTAATAGATTGGTTAATAGATTAATACAACATTTCAAAATGAATGTGTAAGAAACATAGGTCCCCTCTAGGCACTTTGATAGCAACACTGCTATTTCTACTCGTCATGAGTAATTGTGAGAAAACTGCATGTCGAATAAAAATTACAATTTACTTTCTTTCTTGAATGCTATAAACAGATGGTTCCTAACATATCCTCTTCAAAAGACTCCTCAAACCCTGAAAGGGATACAACAATTGCACTCCAATACTTGGAGTTGATTAAAAATGGGAACTGGGACACGTGTATCAAGGAAAGTACGGACATAAATGGCCTCAAACGGGGTTGTGTCCTTGTACCGTTTCTCTTCAACCTCTTTTTACCCTGACCTAACAAAGTCACTTCATTAGACAAACTGTCACCCTGCTCGTGTAGGTCCACTGCAGCTAAGCCACCAACCGTATACAGATGATGTGCTTCTTTGTAGTCTAACAAAGGACCGAGCTGCAGCACTTAATAGATGCACTTTCTTCATGTGCCAATGAGAAAAGGCTGGTAATCAAAAGGAATAAGTCTACAGCAATGATAATCTTGACTACCAACAATTGTACTAAAAGCTGGTTTCTAATTGAGCAGCTCCTTGAATGTGTGGATGTCTGTAAATACTTGGTGATCTTTTCTGCCACAAACGCATGATCTAAAAAGAAAGGGAAAAGCCTTGACAGCTACGTTGCAAACATTATATAACAACGTGAGTGGCCCCATGTGAATGCCAATGCTGAGAGTAATAGCCACAATCTCACTCCAATCCTCACTTATGGCAGTGAGGCCCGGAGAGACAGTGTTACAGTCTTGCTGGAAGGAATGATAATTCAAATATACAGGCAAGAATTCAAGATCCCAAGGGTGGCATCACCGGCTCAGATTAATTTAGAATTCGACCTAACCAAGCAAGTCATCGCCAGACAGTGTGCCTATACAGGGTGTGGCTATACGCTTCAATGCTATAAAGAACGCACTATCAACAATATTTTCCCTTTGCAAACTAGTTATCACCCCAAGTCGTTGGAAGTCATTAGCTCACCAATGGCTTGTGACAGCAAATACAGTCATAAACTATCAACAAATTATTTTCCGAATTGGAGAGGGGAGAGAGATTCTTCCTTTTTGCATTTCAGAAACAATCACAAAAGTCCTTTTATGAGTTGAACGAATTTTCTAATTCGTAAAAAGGGGTTTTGTGCAAATTGCTAAGCACTTTTGTGATCACAAACCATGTGATTTTGTGACATGGGTGTTGCGTTTTCCCCAGTGCGGGTACCCGCCAACTACGCCACACAGAGCTATGCATTACACATCTTTATTCGTCTGCTTGTAAGTGCGAACTCAACATTTTAAACCTGCATTCACAGGTGGAGTGGCCAAAAGGGCAGCAGGCTGACACAAAACCACCCCTAGGCGCCGCCCAGACTGCAAGGAAACCGAGCAACTGTCTGTTTGCGTGCTCCCCTCTGGGAGCCTACCAGCACACACATCGACACCCAAAGCTTCAAGATGGCAGGCACGGTCCCCCACTCGGCAGCCTGACATGAAGCAGTGACCTGACTGCATCTGCCTCACCTGCCGAAGCCGAACCGCCGCATGTAGGTGTGCATGTATCTCCACCTGAGATGAGACCTGGAAGGAAGCCTGCTGCACCCAGAGTCCCCCAAGTTAAAGCACAACGGCGAAGCAGAGGAGGCCCCGCAGCAGACCAGCCACAGGAACGCCAAGGCAAAGGCCTGATCATACACTGCCACAGCCTTTGCTGGAGGGAGGCCTGCCATCCAACCATTGTGAACCCTGGGGAATAATCTACATGGACAGGAAAAGGAACCCTCCACTTAAGAGGGGGGTGGGGCCCTCTCTTAAGAGAGTAAAAGATCACTGCAGGATATGGCACCCAGCCCACTGCTGTGCACAGACCTGAGTCGCACTGACCCACTGGGGGGAGAAACAAGTAGCTGAACCACAGGCCGGGACTGAGGCTCGGGACTCAGACACCATGCGGGAAGACCCTGCCGGGGCCTGCAATGCCTCAGTGGCACCTGTCTGCAAGGCAGACTAGAACATAATCCCCAGAGACCGGCAGACACCCACAAGCCAAAGCCGCAACAAACTTTCAGAATACAATGGAGCGTGATCTACCCTCTGTTGAAGTATCACCAAGACGCCAACCCACTGGGCCACGGTGGCAGTGACAGGACACTGCATTTGGCTAACAACTCATTGTGCCTTTTCCAGATAGGCTAGCTGGACATTAATATGTCCTCCTCTCTGACTCACAGATGGATTGCCTCACACCAGCCCCAACACACAGAAGGCTCAAAACAGACTGGGCTGGCAACGGTCATTGATGGACAGGCAGGACTGGCCTGGCCTGGAACGGCAGGGGAAGGAGGGGCATGGAGTTGAGCTGCCCTGCGGACGGTGGGGAGGGAGGGACACCAAAGGTCCTGCCTGGCCTCATAGCTGGTCGTAGACAATGGGGCCCCCTTCCTAACACCTGGAGGAGAGGGGGAGGGAGAGCAGGGACTAAGGGGGTCCCTGGGCACGGGTCCCACCCAACACACTACAATGGCAGTCGCTCACAGCAAGAAAGACCACTCCCTTAAAGACATGCTCATTAGAATGGACATTCCTGACCACTCCGTCCAGACAACCTAGGACACACAGCAGGTGAATGATGAAACAGAGGGCCTGGTGACCCATTACTTTTTGGAGGCATTATTCGCATCGCTAAAGGAAGATCTCCAAACTGTCAAGTGGGAGCTGTCTCAGGGCCTGAAATCAGTCCAAAAGGACCTAGCAGAGATTGGAGATAGGGTCTCCACACTGGAAGACACTGCGTCCAGCAGAGATGAGGAATTCAAGCATCTTCAACAAGAGGTTATCCGCCTCAAGGAACAGCACTTGGACATCAAAGCACTCGGTGAAGTCCTCAAAAACAGGTCAAGGCGTAATAATGTCTGCATTAGGGTTGCACCAATGGCTATGGAGGGGAATGCCAATGGATTGTATGTCAAAGCTCTCTTTGCCCAGATCCTGGGTCCCATGGAAGCAGATGTCAACTGGACAGAGTGCATAGGGTCCCAGCCTGTCCATCCGCCACTCACCCCTTAGGCATCCTGGTGTGCGTGCATGACTTTACAGTAAAGGAGCAAACAATTCCTAAGTGAGGAATCTGCATCCACCCCAATTCCAAGGTCACACACTAACCTAATACCAAGATCTCTCGGCTATCACTCTCGAGAAGAGAAGAGACTTTCGCCCAGTGACGTCCTACCTTAGAGAAAAAGGGGTCTCCTATTCCTGGGGTCATCCTTTCAGTATCATATGCTGCTGGGATGGGCAGCTCCACCAATTTCACTCACTGACCACTGCATGTGACGTCTTCGGCATTGACAGAGACACAAACTCAGAGGGGAGACCCAACTTGGCGAGCAGTAGAGGCTCCAGGCACTCTTGCAGGCACAAGTGCTCATCCTCCTCCAGATATTTGAATCCAGACCCGGACACTATGGTGCAAGAAAGATGAGTGGTATTGGAGATGCTGGCAGGTGATTGATTCTGATGTACTAGAGACAACTTGAGATATGCAGAGCCAGGTATCAAGCACTTGAGATGGCTCGGGTGCAGGGACGGAGCAGGGCAGATGGACAGGGGAGACTTGCCAGTCCACGGGCACCAATCCCACAACCTGGAAGGGGAGACAATGGCCTGGACGGAGGCTTATTCTTACCCTTGGACATTGTTCTTTTTACTGTTCACATTAATGAACAGGGGTATAGGTTGAGGACACTCACAAAGGCTTCAAAGATTTTTCCGGAAGGAACCTACTCATTACTATGAGGAACTACACCTTAATGGCACACATCAGGAACATAAAGGTTGCAACCAGAGGGAAAGCCTCAATGCCTACACAACCTTTCCACTATACATGACTCACTATGGATAGTAACACTTGCTGTGAAGGGCCTTAATAATCCAGTGAAAAGGAGGGTCATTCTCTCATACCTGGAACACACAAAGGCAGGTGCATGCCTCCTGCAGGAGACGCACCTCCTGGCAAGAGATTGGCACCACCTGAAATCTTGGGCCTTCCCACAATAATTTTACTCCTCTGCAAACAATAAAAGGGTAGGAGTGGCCATTCTCATTTCTAAGGATGGGTAGAGGACAAGATAGCAAAGATCAAGGGACGGCTACTACTACTTCACATCATGTCCTTGAACTCGGGTCTCTAAATGCCCCTAACGAGGGCCAAGAGCCTTTCATCCACAAAGCAGTTGCCGAAACAATGACCTCCAGGGAAAAACTGGTCTTACTGGGGGAGATCTTAACATGGTGTTTTAAAATGACCTAAACCGCTCATCTTCCCAGCATGGGGTGTCAGGTGAGATATCAAGGGAATGCGCTCACTGGCTATGCAAGATAGGACTACAGGATCTGGGAGGGAGGGCCATTCTCAATCCCGGGACTACACCTTCTACTCACACGCACATAAAACCTACGCAAGACTCAATCATTTTCTAGGCACAAGGGAACGGCAAAGTTTGGTCACCACCAGTGAAATAGAACCCCATTCACTGATGACCACAGTACTGTAGTGGTTGACATTACCCTCCATCCGGCGACCCAAATACTCTGGATCATATTGCCTAAGGAAGACACTCCTACACAGACCTGACATTGTCAAACAAATTGAACCAATTGCTGACCAACTACCCCCATTCCTGTCCTGTAGGGTGTTTAAAAAGCAGTGGTCAGAGGAACCTTTATAGCAATCTCCCCTGATGAAAATAAGATGTGCCGAGAGAAGAGGGAGAGCTGCAACAACAAGTCAAGGAGTGTGTTCACCAGCACACAGGTGCCCCCCGGGTACAGAGGCAGCTAGAGGTGGCGCTGGAAACAGCTCGCACACCTGGATCTCGATAAGACAGAATATTCTCTTCTCTGCCAAAAACATGCCTTTTATGTGGGAGGAAACAAGTGTGGGTGATTACTGGCCAAAAGACTTCATGCCCAACGTCACACTAAAGGTGTCAAAGTACTGGCCGGAGAGAATGGCTCAGAAATTAGAAGCGACGACCTTATCGCTGCCAGGCTCAGAGATTTCCATAGTGATTTCCTCTCTGCACAGCCCATACCCAAGGATACTATCGAGGAATGTTGGAAGAAAGAGAACGTATCTCGTTTAACCTCTATGCAAGAAGATGAGATTGACGAACCCATCTGCATGGAGTAGGTCATAGTGACCATTGCCCGCCTGAAACTTCATAAATCACCTGGGACAAGACGGCTTTCTGATTAGTTTTGATAAGACCCTTCCCCCTTGCTGGAACCCATCTGGCTCGGGTATTTAACTGTCTAGACAACACACATGAGCTGCCCCTGTCAATGAGAGATACGTCCATAGTTATAATTCCCAAGCCCTGTAAGGACTCTCAGAAATGTGAGTCCTACCAGCTGATCTCCCTCCTCAATATTTATGCAAAACTGGTGTCCTGGCAGCCTGATTGTACCCGTTGATGGCTAGGCTGCTCAGCCCCTACCAGGCTGGACTCATTACCCTGAGACAATGCAGTGAAAACACCAAGTGAATCCTCCACATCACTGACAAGGCCAAGCACTCTAAGAGTGAAGTCCTGCTCCTAGTAGTCGATGCTGAAAAGGCATTTGACCCCGTACACTGGCCCTACCTGGCAGCTACACTCACTTGTTTTGGCTTCAGACTCAGGTTCTGCAAATGGATAATGAGCAACTATGACCACCCAAGTGCCAGAGTCAGGGTGAATGGGAGGGAAACTTGACAGGGGTGCCCGCTGTCACTTGTGTTATTTGCACTCTACATTGAGCCCTTCACTCAAAGGGTGCAGGAAAAACCGAACATCACTGGGGTCCGCTTTGAAGGGAGGAACACACCCTCTGTCTCTATGCCAATGATGTTATTGTTGCCCTTGACAACCCGCTCTTTGCACTAGCGCAATTTCTGGAGGAAGCAGGGCACTTTAGTGAGGCAGCAGGATATTGGATAAATATCCAAAGATCCCAGGCCCTGAACCTCTCGGTCTCCCCACAAACAGCAGCGCAACTCTCTAGCTGCCTCCCAATATAGTGGACTATGACCGCCATTCCCAACCTAGGGACCCAATTGTCCACAACAGTTGCTGACACCACTACACTGAACTATTGCACCCTATCTAAGCAAATTACGCACGACCTTGCCGAGTGGTGCTTATATCCACTTTTCTGGCTCAGCTGAATAGCAGTGCTCTCCCTTGAATTCTCTTCTTGTTCCAAATCCTACCAGTAGACCCACCGTCAGGCATGATCAAGGTGTTCTAACAGGCAATGTCTTATTTTGTGTGGGCAGACAAATGCCCTCGAATGAACCACTTGCATACTGTCAGTCCCTCAAAGAAGGCGGGCTGGGAATACCAAACCTCAAGCTATACTACAAAGCTGACCAGGTCTGCCATTTTGTTGAATGGTCAAGAGCAGAGTCTGAAAAACCATGGCTTTTCATGGACAGAGCGATAGCGGCCATACACTTATGTAAGGTGCTTTTCCTCAAAAGACCGCAACAAGCCTGGGGACTATGCTCCTCCCGGATTACTAAGCCAACGCTCAGGGTATGGGACAGAGTAGCAATTACCATGGGCTTAACCACTTTTTCTTCACCCCTGATGCCCATACTTGACAACCCAGACTTCACACCTGGCCTGGACCAACATGTGTTCCACCAATGGCAGGTGAGTCGTTGCAGCTCCATTGGCCACCTGTTTGGGGGGGTGGGGGGGGCAGCCTCTCCTTTGAATGGCTGTGAGAAGAATTTGAGATACTGGAGACCGAAAGACTCTGCTATCTCCAGGTCAGGCACTGGGTAACTCACCCTACAATAAAACCTGGGTCCCAGAGACACTTAACGGCTTTTGAACAATGGCTCCTCATGAAGCTCACAGATAAAGGGATGATATCAGAATTCTACAGCCATCTCCTGCTGGCTCACCTGTCCTGGAAACCCCCAGAGCAGTCACAATGAGAGAGGGAACTGGGTAGCCAATTGAATCCTAAGGAATGGGGGGAGATACACTATAGAGCCCAGCACACTGCTCGCAACACCACATGTATAGAAACGGCTATAAAAATCACCACCTATTGGTACTATACACCCCATTGCTTAAAATAATTTTACCCTACATGGACGGCTGTCTACAGGCGACATTGCAGTCAACCAGGCACACTGCTCTACATTCTATGGAAATGCCTAAGCTCTCCCAACTTTGGGACCAGGCACTACACGATATAGATACGCATTTGGGATTGCAACTGCCCAGATTTCCTGCCTACTGAAATCTCTTACTGCCCAATCCACGCACATTACTACTCAGACCTCGTAAGGGTCAATGCATCTGCTTACCTCTAGGAGCAGCACATCAAACGATCCTAGCACACTGGGCCACGGCTACAGTACCCACACACCTGAGTTGGCTCCACAGAAGCCGACATATTCTAGGTATGGAAAAGCTTTCCTTAGTCTTGAGATCAGAGAGGGACTCCTACAGTGAATTATGGAAACCATTAATTGCACTTCTATCGTAAGAATTCTCGGAACTGATGTGCCCAAAATACCCGAGGTTGTTACGCTTCCTGGAAATGCCCATCTAATATTGTCACCTGCTAAATCCAATGACGAATATGCAACTGACACTTGACATACTTTCTTTTGCATTCCTGAGTGTCTCTGTGGGTAGGGATAAGGGAGGGATGGAGGGTTAGTTTAACTACAAGTCCAAATTGATTTTCTTGTTTCCTTTTGTTCTCATTGTAGCAATATACCCGTTCATGGTAGTTGTGTAAACTCACTTTATTGATAAAAAGATTTAAGCCATAAACCTGCATTCACTTCACTACCTTCTAACACTTATGTCACAGCTCTAAGGAGTCCTTCAGGAGCCAAAAGGGTTCCGTCATTCATACTCACACAAAACTACATCTCCCCTCTGTTAAATAAAAATAAAACATTTTTACAAACATATGCACAATCAGTGCTCTTCAATGAGCCTTCTGGGCACTCTGATTACTCGTCCCACTCGCGTCTTCTGAAACTGTGACTAGGCAACTGAAGTATCTATGATCTGCTTTGGTGATGCATGTACAAAAACAATCTGGGGTTTTCCAATTGTCCTTTCCAAACCAGTCTCTACGTTGACATCAGTGTGTTACGGATGATGAACCACGTCTGATTTGTGAGGAATCTTGCGTTATTGATTTTCCAGGACGTTGGGCAGTCACCATGTGTCTTTTTTCCTAGTTATAACATGGAATGGCTCAGCATCAAATGGAGCATCAGACTTGTGTTTTCTCGCCTGACAAACAAGCACTTGATCTTCTCTTGTGAAGACAATGGTGGTCATTACAACCCTGGTGGTCGGTGTTAAAGCGGCGGTAAGACCGCCAACAGGCCGGCGGTAAAAAAATTGTAATTACGACTGTGGCGGAAACCACCAACAAAGACAGCCACTTTAACACTCCAACCCCCACAGCGGTACAAACAACAGCTTGGCGGTCACCGCCAACAGACAGGCGGAGGACAATGTACCGCCCACAGTATCACAACCTACCAATCCGCCATCTTTTCCAGGGCGGATTCAACGCGAACAAAAACACAGCGGAAACAGGACTTCGAAGGGAAAATGCTCACCTCTACACACCCCACGAGGAATCCGGACGCCATGGAACCCGAGCTCCAGATCCCGCCAGTCCTTATCTTCTTGCTCCTCTACCAGGAGCACGAACGCCGGTGGCAAAGACCACATGAGTACTGCACCTATGACACAGGGGAGGGGGGAGGGAAAAAACAGGGACACACACACGCAACACCCCCACTCCCACCCTCACCCACTACAACACACATACTAATACAGCATGATACATTACAGTTACACCCTCCAAACCCCCCGGAAGAATGCAAAGACAAAAGGAAATGAGTGTAACCATTGTAATATATTAAAATTCAGTACACTAAAATATATATACACTATAAACAAATACATACACCAAGAATAGTAGTCCAGGTAGTGCTCCATTGAAGTCCGTGGAACACTGGGCCCACACGGCATGGGCGAGGCCCACACTCAATCCCCGAACATGACGGAGAGAACACTGCAGGAGCATCAAATAGCAATAAAACAGGCACCTCAGGGGGAAGGGAAAGGGGGGGCACCTCAGCCGGTTGAGTTCACAACGCCAAATCCATGAGGGGGCCACGTGCCCACTGTTCAAACCTGGGGAGTGCAAAGCCACAGTCTCTCAAGTCTCTACAGTGGGTGGGTTGCCCACTGTGCCATCCTGGGGAGTGCAAAGCCACAGTCTCTCAAGTCTCTACAGTGGGTGGGTTGCCCACTGTTCAATCCTGGGGAGTGCAAAGCCACAGTCTCTCAAGTCTCTAAGGTGGTGGGGTGCCCACTGTACCACCCTGGGGAGTGCAAAGCCACAGTCTCTCAAGTCTCTACAGTGGGTGGGTTGCCCACAGTTCAATCCTGGGGAGTGCAAAGCCACAGTCTCTCAAGTCTCTACAGTGGGTGGGTTGCCCACTGTATGATCCTGGGGAGTGAAAAACCACAGTCTCTCAAGTGGATAACAGTCTCTACTGGTTCTGGAAGGGGCCTTGTGCCCAGAGTGCTTCATCCTGCCAAGGACTGAGGTAGTGGATGCCTTACTCCACTGGTTCTGGAGGGGGCCTTGTGCTCAGAGTGCTTCATTCTGCCAAGGACTGAGGTAGTGGATGTATCTCTCCACTGGTTCCGGAGGGGGCCTTGTGCCCAGAGTGCTTCATCCTGCCAAGGACTGAGGTAGTGGATGCCTTACTCCACTGGTTCTGGAGGGGGCCTGGTGCCCAGATTGCTTCATCCTGCCAAGGACTGAGGTAGTGGATGTATCTCTCCACGTTCTGGAGGGGGCCTTGTGCCCAGAGAGCTTCATCCTGCCAAGGACTGAGGTAGTGGATGCCTTACTCCACTGGTTCTGGAGGGGGCCTTGTGCCCAGATTGCTTCATCCTGCCAAGGACTGAGGTAGTGGATGTATCTCTCCACTGCTTCTGGAGGGGGCCTTGTGCCCAGAGTGCTTCATCCTGCCAAGGACTGAGGTAGTGGATGTATCTCTCCACTGGTTCTGGAGGGGACCTGGTGCCCAGAGTGCTTCATCCTGCTCGTGACGGACTCAGTAGGTCCTTGGCAGTGACTCAGCTGCTGGCGGTCCTGTCTGGCCCAGTGGGGCTGGTGCTGGCGGTCCTTCATGGCCCAGCGGGGCTGGTGCTGGCGGTCCCTTATGGCCCAACGGGGCTGGTGCTGGCAGTCCTGTCCTGGGCAGCTGGGCTGGTGCTGGTGGTCCTGTCCTGGGCAGCTGGGCTGGTTCTGACGGTGGCCTCCTGGGCAGCTGGGCTGGTGCGGGCGGTCCTGTCCTGGGCAGCTAGGCTGATGCTGCTGGTCCTGTCCTGGGCAGCTGGGCTGGTGCTGGCCTCCTGGGCAGCAGGGCTGGTGCTGGCGGTGGCCTCCTGGGCACGGGGATGATGGCGAGGGCCTCCTGGGCAGCAGGGCTGGTGCTGGCTGTGGCCTCCTGGGCAGCAGGGCTGGTGCTGGCAGTGGCCTCCTGGGCAGCAGGGCTGGTTCTGGCGGTGGCCTCCTGGGCAGCGGGATGATGGCGGTGGCCTCCTGGGCAGTCGGGATGATGGCGGTGGCCTCCTGGGCAGCGGGGATGATGGCGGTCTTCTCCACCGTGCTGCTCTTCCCAGACTTGCTGAGTTTCTTGTGCCCCTTCCCCACCTTGGAAGGTGTTGCAGCTGACTCCACACTCCCACCTGTAACCCTGGGAGCGGCTTTGGTGGCTGGAGTCTTCCCCCTCTCCCGCCGGGCACTGGCCAACTTTTGATGCTTGACAGGTGGGGGACTGTCCGTGCTGTGGCTCCGTGCCACACTGGGTGCCCTGCTACCCGGTGTACTCCAGATTCCGGTGACTACAGGCACCACTGGTCCCGGAGATGTTGTGGCTGAGGTGCTAGGTTGGGACCTGGAGAGTCGGCCCTAGGAGACTGACAGGGTGGGGGAGGTGAGGGAAAGAGGTCAAGGGTGGACAGGAAAAGTTTCTTAGGAACACTGGGACGGGTAGCTGGAGGGGGTTTGGGAGTGGAGGAAGAGGTTGTGGTTGTAGGAGGTGTTCGTTTGGTGACTTTGGGTGAAGGTGCATGCGCTGTAGGCTGTCGTGAGGTGGATGGCTGTTGGGTGGGTGTGTGGCTGCGTTTGTGTATCTTGGGAGGTGGCGTCACAGACACACTGGGAGAGGACACAGAGGACGTGTGAATGGTAGTGGGGGTGGTGACTGCACGTGAGCGGGGTGTGGTCGTGGGTGTGCTGCTGATGGAAGTAGTGGCGTAGATGTAGTGCATGCAGGTGTGAGTGTAGACGAGACTGGGAGGGAGGAGGGAGACGAGGAGGAGGGGGAGCCACAGTGGAGGCAGTGGATGTTGGTGTGTCTGCATGTGTGTGATGCTTGCGTGAGTGCCTGTGGGATGTGTGGTGCTTATGTTTGCCAGAGCTTCCCTTGTGTGTTGACGTGTGTGCATGCTGGTCTGAAGGTGTGCTTAGGATAGGCTGAGGTAGAGGGGATTGGGTCTGGGTGGAGGAAGTTTGAGGGGGGAGGCTAGAGACAGGGACAATAGCTACCATCAGTGCTTAGGCCAAAGTCTGAAAAGCTCGCTGAAGGGCCGCCTGACCAGAATGAATGCCCTCCAGGAATGCATTTGTTTGTTGCAACTGCCTTTCCACACCCTGGATGGCATTCAAAATGGTAGACTGCCCAACAGTGAGGGACCTGAGGAGGTCAATGGCCTCCTCACTGAGGGCATCAGCGGTGACTGGGGCAGGGCCTGAGGTGCCTGGGGCGAAGGTGATGCTCACCCTCCTGGGTGAGTGGGCACAGGGCAAAGGCTGAGGGGCTGCTGGGAGGGCGGTGCTGGTAGGGGGGGTGGCGGCTGTACCTGTAGATGCAGGGGGCTCAGATGTGGCCGCCACCACAAGGGAGCTCCCATCAGACGACGAGTCCGTATCACTGGTGTCAGCTCCTGTCCCCGCCGTGGAGCTCCCCTCGCCTTCCGTCCCACTGGTGAATTCAGAGTCCGTAGTGTCGCCCTCTAGGGCCATGTGGGATGCAGCTCCCTCCTACTCCTGTGCCACTGCTCTTTCGCCTGATGATGCCAATGCACACAAGAAGAGGGAGACCACAAAAAGGGAGGGAGCGACAGAAGAAAGACATGTTGAGTGCATGCATTACCACTACCTTTGGTGGACACGACAGACACAGTAGCCCCCTGCACTACGCCGTGCACTTGGGGTCCACTGTTCAATCCCTGGGACATGGCCTACAAGGCTATGGCTGACATCTTCACACATGGATGTCACAGGAGCCTGACTAGGCCATCCCCAGCTGGGCCTCCGCCATCTTCTTGCTCCAGCGGCAAATGTCCTCCCATCTTTTCCGGCAGTGGGTGCTCTGTCTGTGGTAGACCCCCAGGGTCCGGACTTCCTTGGCGATGGCACGCCAAATATCCTTCTTCTGGTGGGCGCTGACCTACCGGAATAGTACAGGGGAACAGTAGAAGACATAACCGTCCGCACCGTCACAGTCATTGGCCCCCTTCCCTACCCTTGCCATGTGGCACATGCACTCACCGTCGTTTCATGCACGGCTCAATCTTCCCCCCATCTTTCATCCACCCCACTCCACACAGGCATAGCCCATACAGCATGCTCCCAGTGTACTTACCTGTTTGTCTGGAGGACCGTAGAGTAGCGTGTACTGGGGAGGACCCCATCCACGGGTTTCTCCAACTCCTCCGATGTGAAGGCAGGGGCCCTTTCCCCAGACGTACGAGCCATTGTCTTTTCCAGACCGAGGTCACAGCAGCACTTGCAGTGTAGGTCCTCTCCTGTGAAAGATCAGGTATCGAGTGATTGAACAGGTAGAAAATGGCGGTCACGTCCGCGGCGGTGCCAACCGTCACCGTTGGCGTACATTGTCATTGGCTCCTGGGACCCATAGGGTCCAATGTTAACCAATGCAGAATTGCGCGGCGGTCGAGCGCCTACCGCGACGGTGTACAACGCCAGCGCAGTTACCTCACATCCCATTGTCCCACTTTACAGGTCAGGCAGCCGCCATTTCAGGGGCCCACATGGCTTAATTTTTCACTGCGTCACACATACATAGGCCTTGCCTCAACACTCATACAGGCCACATTTCGGATTATGATTCGTGTTCTGTGTAAGCTGTGGGTACGTACCTCTGAGTTGGTTGACTCTGTGCTCGCTGTTGTCCTTCGTAGGCACCGTCCGCTGGGACATGTGAGGAGATGGCGGCATCCTCCGGTGTACAGACCGCTGGTGGACCTGTCGACAATGGAGGAAAGACATGTGATCATCACCTACAAGCTTGATCGTGCCACAATCCTGGAACTGTGTGCCCAGCTGAAGCCAGACCTGATGTCAGCTATCCGCCATCCCACAGGAATACCCCCTCTAGTGCAGGTGCTCTCAGTACTCCATTTCCTTGCAAGTGGGTCATTTCAAACAACAGTGGCCATAGCATCAGGCATGTCCCAGCCTATGTTTTCCAAAGTGTTGTCCAGAGTGTTGTCTGCCCTGCTGAAACACATGCGGAGCTACATCGTTTTCCCTCAGGTGGAGGATTTGCCTACAGTGAAAGGTGACTTCTATGCCCTGGGACATATCCCCAACATCATAGGTGCCATTGATGGGACACATGTGGCTTTGGTACCCCCCGCGGGAGTGAACAGGTGTACAGAAACCGGAAGAGTTATCATTCCATGAATGTGCAGATGGTGTGTTTGGCAGACCAGTACATCTCCCATGTGAATGCCAAATTCCCTGGCTCAGTGCATGACGTTTACATCCTGCGGAATAGCAGCATCCCTTATGTGATGGGTCAACTCCAGAGGCACCGTGTGTGGCTATTAGGTGAGCACCTGGAAGCAAGTCAGTGGTAATGGTTGTCTGGGTCTGGGGATATCCCTCCAGGTTAGTGTGTGTCTAACAGTTGCCCTCGCCATTTGCAGGTGACTCTGGTTACCCCAACCTGTCATGGCTGCTGACCCCAGTGAGGAATCCCAGGACAAGGGCAGAGGAACGCTACAATGAGGCCCATGGGCGAACTCAGCGGATTATAGAGCGGGCCTTCGGTCTCCTGAAGCCAGGTTCAGGTGCCTCCATATGACAGGTGGATCCCTATTCTACTCACCAAAGAAGGTGTGCCAGATCATCGTGGCCCGCTGTATGCTTCACAACTTAGCTTTGCGACGACAGGTGCCTTTCCTGCAGGAGGATGGTCCAGATGGCGGTGTTGTGGCAGCTGTGGAGACTGTGGACAGTGAAGACGAGGAAGCAGAAGAAGAGGACATCGACAACAGGAACTCGGTTATCCTGCAATATTTCCAGTGAGACACAGGTAAGAATACAAACCTGCCTACTACATGTACTTCAACACTACTACCTCTCTACTGTCTGTCGTTTTCACCCAGTGTATGGTCACTGAGTTTTCACTTTCCCTTACGATTTCACAGATGTGGGTCCCACTGTGTGACATCTGCTTCATTTCCTCATGGACTAGAGCTGTGTGACATAGGTATGTTGACATTACATTTGAAAGAGCATTTTGTCACTGTAATTGCTAATACACTATTTCAAAATCACAGACAGACTCCAGATTGTTTTGTGCTTTAAGGGTGTTTATTTATGTGCTCAAGATTCGAGGGGGTTGTAAAATGGTGAGGGCTGATGGTGGAGGAATGTCCATGGCAGAGTCCAGTCTATTAGTCTCACAGGTGCATTGCCCAAAAGGGCATAGGAAGTGGAGCTGGGGCAGTTTGAGGATGGACAGGGTGACAAAGAGGGACAGAAGGATGACAATCAGGGTGGTCTCATTAATTGGCGGGGGTCTTGGCATCGTTCTCAGTCTTTGTCCTGGATCTCAGGGACCGTTTGCAGGGTGGTTCTCCCTCTGCAGGGGGTGGGGTGCTGGTGTGGTGGTCCTGTGGCTGTGCCTCCTGTCCACTAGCGCCGGCAGAGGTGGTGGGCTTTTCATCGTCCAGGCTAGTGTTAGGGGCCCCTTGGTGTGCCACAGTGTCTCTCCTGGTGTTGAGAACTTCCTTCAGCACCCCTACGATGGTGCCCAGGGTGGAATTGATGGATCTGAGTTCCTCCCTGAAGCCAAAATACTGTTCCTCCTGCAGGCGCTGGGTCTCCTGAAACTTGGCGAGTACCGTTGCCATCGTCTCCTGGGAATGGTGGTAGGATCCCATGATGTTGGAGAGGGCTTCGTGGAGAGTGGGTTCCCTTGGCCTGTCCTCCTCCTGTCGCACAGCAGCCCTCCCAGTTCCCCTGTGTTCCTGGGCCTCCGTCCCCTGGACCGTGTGCCCACTGCCACTGCCCCCAGGTCCCTGTTGTTGTTGGGGTGGTGGGTTAGTCCTGGGTTCCCTGTAGTGGTGGACACACTGCTGATTGACGTGTCCTGGGGAGAGAGGTATGGGCCCGCTGGGTGGGTGCTGTGCTGGTGTTTCCAGAGGGGGAAGCTCTGTGGTGGCCTGTGACTGTGTCAGGGGAACCGACTGTCCAGAGGTCCCCGATGGGCCGGGCTGGTCATCTAGATCCAGTTGGACCGAGCTGCTGTCATCACTCTGGGCCTCTTCTGTTGGTGGTGTGGACATGTGTGGACCCTCCTGTCCGATGACGTTGGGTAGGGGTCCTGCAGGGGTATAAAAGGATGTTTATTACATCTGTGTGTGCCATGGTGTGCAATGGGTGGGTGACCGTGTACCCCAGTGCTTGCATTCCTGTGTGGGTCCTTGTGTGATGGTGGTTTAGGGGGATTTATGGGTATGTGCAGTGGCCATGCTTTGGTGATGGGTGTCCATGCTTTGCTGTTGCATGCAGGGCTTGGTGTTAGGATGTGTGGTTTGTGATGTTGGGACATTTGTGAGGAGTTGGAGTGATGGGGGTGAGGGTGAGGGTGGGGTATGTGATAGCATGCAAGTAGGGTGGGGGATGTAATAGTGAAGATTTGACTTACCAGAGTCCATTCCTCCATCCACTCCTGCGAGGCCCTCAGGATGCAGAATCGCCAAGACTTGCTCCTCCCATGTTGTTAGTTGTGGGGGAGGAGGTGGGGGTCCGCCGCCAGTCCGCTGAACCGCAAGGTGGTGTCTTGAAACCACGGAACGCACCTTCCCCCGTAGGTCGTACCACCTCTTCCTGATGTCATCCCGATTTCTTGGGTGCTGTCCACTGCATTGACCCTGTCCACTATTCTTCGCCATAGCTCCATCTTCCTAGCTATGGAGGTGTGCTGCACCTGTGATCCGAATAGCTGTGGCTCTTTCCGGAAGATTTCCTCCACCATGACCCTGAGCTCCTCCTCAGAGAACCTGGGGTGTCTTTGCCGTGCCATGGGGTGGTGTGGGTGATGTGTGTGGTGGTGTGTGTAGTGATAAGTGGGGTGATATTTAGTGGTGTGTTATGTGAGGTGCGTGGAAGTTATGTGGGTGATGTTATTGTGTGCCTGTGGGTGCCTGGTAGTTGTTTGTAGTGTCTCTCTCTGGCCTTCTCTCGGTAATTTTGTCGTAGGGATTTCTGGGTGATGTTGGTGTGTGTTTTATATTGTAATGGGTGTGTGGGAGTGGGTTGTGTATGTGTATCAGGTGTGTGTATTTTGAATTGTCCAATGTGGTTGTGTTTTGTAAATGTATGTGTATTTTGAGAGCGGCGGTGTGTACCACCAATGGAATACCGCAGTTGAAAGACCGCTGCGTGGATTCGTGTGTCGTGATAGTGTGGGCGTATTTCTGTTGGCGTGACGGTGGAGGTTTTGTTATCGCCAGTTTATCACTGACCTTTGGTGTGGCGGACTCGTGTGGGTGTCTGAATTTTGGCGGATTCTGAGCAGTGGGTCATAATGACCGTGGCGGAATTCCACTGCTGCGGCGGTGTGTTAGCGGTCTTCTGTACGGCGCTAAGCGGCTCTTACCACCAATGTTGTAATGACCCCCAATGTCTTTTCCATGTTATCTCTTGTCTGCATAGGCCTTCATTTTCTTTCTACAATCCAAGTCTTTTATACAGGTTTCTCCCTCAGTACTTGATCTTGTATTGATCCATTGAGGTAACTTGGTGGCCATTACTCTCCCAAACATCAGTTGAACTGTCAGCTCGTAGGGTAGAATTCAAGACAGTCTTGAAACTGAGCTTTTCCAATTAAGCATGCTGAACAGCTTTCTTTAATATACTCATGATATGCTCAACTAGGCAATTAGCCTGTGTCCAAAGAGGTGCGCTCTTCTGATGCTTCACATTAAGATGATTGAGAAAGTCTCTGAATTATCGGCTGTTGAAAGGTGGGCCATTATCAGATTTTAAAATCAGAGGAATGCCCAAGTTGCAAAGATGCTGTCTAATCTCTCAATAACTCTTTCTTGAGCGATAAATGATGAATCTTCTATCAGAAAAAAATGGGAGTATTCATCAACAATCACCATCGGTAATGTCCATTGACAAGAGGACTGAAAAAGTCAACAGCAATTCTTTCCCATGTATGCTTTGGCAACTCTGCCATGCTAAAGAGGTGTTGAGCGGTTTTCACAGACAAGCAGTTGCAAACATGACAGGCCTTTTAACTCTCTTTCAACTCTTTCATCGAGATGATGAAACCAGACTCAGTCTCGGAGAGTTGGTTTTGAGGCAATGATTCCACGATGTTCTTCATGGGCCACTTCAATTATCTGTTGTCTCGAACTCTCCAGAATAACAATTCTCGAACCTCTCAGGATGTCTTTTTGTGTCACAGACAGTTCATCTTTGACATTTTTGAACTTCTGGTATTCACTGTCACTGGGAAAAGGTTGAGTATGTTGGTTCCATGAAAGATGTGTAATAATGTCTTACAGTTATAACATGTTACTATCTTGACTAATGGTATGGCCAATTTGTACCAATGAAATTTCACAATTAAGTTTATGTAGGCTTCAGCTGTCTTAGAAGGGGTACCCTGACACTGTATGGGCACTCTGGAGAAACAGTCAGCAGGGTTTTGATCTTTTCCTGAACAATGCACAATTGTGTAGTTGTACTCTTGACCCCAACGTTCAATGCCAGGAGACATCTTGGCCTTTGAATTTCCAAGGATGGTCAGCAGTGCTTGATGAACTGTCACAAGCATAAAATATTTTCCATGTAGGAATACGTGGAAATGTTCACAAGTTCATACCAGTGCTAAACATTATTTTTCAGGTTGGGAATAGGCAAATTCAGTTTATGGCAAACTTTTGCTGCATATGCCACAATATATCTTTCAGCATTTCAGTGCCCGCTATGCTGTGCTAGGATAGTGGTTAACAGGCCGGGCTAGCATCAACAACAACTTTTGTATGGAGCTTTAGATCAAAATATGCCATTTCATAAGCATTTTCAATAGCTTGTTTGATTCTCATAAAGCTTTGCTCACATTCAAGAGACCAATGAAATGAAACATTATTTTTTGTCAGTTCTCTCGATGGAGCAGTCACAGTGGCAGAGTCTCCTATGTATATGGAACAAGAACTGGCCAAGCCAAGGAATGAATGTAACATGGAAACATCATGTGGGGGACTGGTTGTTGACAACACTTGTATTTTTGCTGGGTCTGGTGTCATGTCCGCATCAGAAAAGATATAGCCTAATAATTTTTGCTTTGTCTTATTGACTTCACATTTCTTGGCATTCAACATTAAACCTGCATTAACAAGTAAATAACACAGTTGCCTAAGAGCTTTATCATGCTCTTTCTGTGTAGATCCGAAAATTAATATGTCATAGCTTTTACTGAAAGCATTCATGACATGCTGTACAATACGTCAAATGGCATCTTGTAATACCTCAGCAGCTGATGACACACCAAAACCTAGTCTTTTATATTGAAATATACTGATATGCATTTAGAAAATGTTATAATGTACCTGCAATTTTCCTAGAGTTCCAACTGATGATATCCTTTATTTAGATCAAGGCAACAGAAGACCTTCACACCATTCAATTGTGTTTTTGTGTGACACATATCCACACATATGCATCAAACTCCTTGACAGTCCATTTTTGGTACTGCCACTATGGGAGACAACCATGGTGTTGCATCAGTGGAACTCTCAATGATATCATGCTTAAGTAATGGTTCCTTTTCAACATCTTCTTGTAAATGAAATGCAACTCTTCTGTGTCTTTGAGCAACAGGAAGGACATCCTCATTAATATGCAATCATGCTTTCATAGTATTCGGTTTTCCTAACCCATGAAACAATGAAGGGAACTGACTTACTATTTCATGATGAGCATTCATTTTATAGTTCACTGAGATCAGTCCTGTATTCATTCATTCATTCATTCGCATTTATAAAGCGCGCTACTCACCCGTAAGGATCTCAAGGCGCTGTGGGGGGTCGGGGGGGGGGGGTCAGTGCTCAAAGAGCCAGGTCGTGAGCTGCCTCCTGAAGGAGAGGTGGTCAGGTATGGTGCGAAGGTGGCTGGGCAGAGAGTTCCAGGTCTTCGCTGCCAGGAAAGAGAAGGATCTTCCTCCAGCGGTGGCTTTGCAGATGCGGGGTACGGCTGCCAGGGCTTGTCCGGTCGAGCGTAGGGTGCGCGGAGGAGTGTAGAAGGAGATGCGGTGGTCGATGAGTTTTGGTCCGAGGTTGTGAAGGGCTTTGTGTGCGTGGGTGAGGAGTCTGAAGGTGATCCTCTTGTTGACTGGGAGCCAGTGAAGTTTCTTCAAGTGTCCGGAGATGTGGTGGTGGCGGGGTATGTTCAGGATGAGTCGTGCGGCAGCGTTCTGGATCCGTTGAATTTTCCTCTGCAGCTTGATGGTGATGCCGGAGTACAGAGTGTTCCCATAGTCCAAGCGACTGGTGACGAGGGCGTGGGTGACGGTCTTTCTGGTATCGGTGGGGATCCAGCGGAAGATCTTGCAGAGCATGCGGAGGGTGTTGAAGCATGCCGAGGTCACCGAGGTCACATCAGCAGCTGTGTTGAAACTGAGTAAAAAGACACTTGACTCGGTATCTTCAAGCATGTGAATGAGAGCTTGCAGTTTTTTTTCTTGTGTTTTATTGTTGCTACAAATGATCCTTTACTTTTCAATGGTGTTGATGCAGCCCATGTATACACTTTATTTTTCTATGGTGTCAGGTGTAGCAATGGAGATAGTTCATTATATTTGTCCTCAGGCACAGTATCCATCAAAGCACCAATGTTGATAATGAAAGGTATTGAACCATCATTTATTTTCAGTGTAATCTTCGGACAATGTTTAAATGACTTTGCGGCTTTTTCATGTCAACTTTTCTTTGACTGGTATTTTTCCTCACATGCAGCCACTCCAACATTTGCACTTTTTTTCTGAGGCAAATATCGATATTGCACAATCATCTTTTTCACTTTTACTTGCATCTGATACTGACAAACGTTTTGACGCACAATTAGATGATGATTGACTTTGTTTAGTGTTGATTTGTCTCAACGGATGTTGCCGCTTGGCCTTGCGGTTGTGAGTCGGACTTCGCTTCTGGAACGTTCGGTGGGCCATTTTGTCTTCTTGATATGATGCACTTGCTTTTTCCTTTGCCTTGCAAACCATTACAAAATAGTTCTCCCACAGCCTTTGCATATCTGTCCAATTGTGGGACATTTGCCTTTATGTGGAAACGACAATCCACATCTGAAACACAACTTCTTTTTCTGTGGAGACATCACCTTGTGTCCTACAGCCTTGTGCTTCTGCTTGCTTTTCACCTTCATCACTGACTCACTTTGGGCACTTCAGCAGCTTGTCGATCAGCATGCTCTTGCAGCCATGAGAACTTGCTCCAAATGACAAATTTCTCTCAGCATTTGTCATCCGATTGAATCTGACAGGCATCCGTCAATAACTCTGAGACTTATTGCTTCCACATCATTAAATTTGTTGAACTTACAGTGTTGTAGAAACATATCCAGTCTCTCAAAAAATGTGTCCATGGTTTCACTAATTCTTTGTCATTCTTGATTGAGAATGCAACTCACATAATCCACATTTAGCATTGGATTGACTTTGATGTTCAAGGCTTCTTTAATTTGACAGCATGTAACCTCATCAGCTCACGGCATTTCCTTTATAACTTCTTTTACATCTTCACCAGCAAGATTCTTCAGATATTTGATAAGCTTTTTGTTTTCCGTTTCTTCTAGCACATCAATGAAATCATCAAATGTCTCTATCCAGTCAGTCCATCTATCGCCAATATTTTGCTTTCTGGCGGTATCAAATGGTGGTGGTAGTTTCAGAAAGGTGGCAGCATTATAACTGTTCACTAGATTGGCTGACACTGCAACTGGAGTTCTCTCCGACTCTGCTTAGTGGTCTTTGTAAATTTGTTTATGCATACCATCTCTGAGGCCTTGTGACGTGCTGGCCTCTCAGTAAACTTGGACAGTCTGTGGAACTGTGACCGCTTTCTTAGTCACCATTGGAACCCCTCACTTTCTGGAGGCTTCTGGAATTGTGCCGAGCCATGACATGGGAGCTTTGGTGGTGTGGCACTTCAGGTATTGGACAGCTCCGTAAGCAAACCTCCTGTGCTTCTTCTTGGATCACCTGGCCCGCTGCTGAGGCCATAGAGCTCTTTTTATCAAGGCTCTGGTATGTGTAACAACAGTATGATTTGTTACAAACAGTTCTGTCAGCCAGTGCTTTTTTCTGTATCTCTTTGTAGCCATCTTTAGCATCATCACTCAGCTCACTGTATAGCTTTATTTTGCAAAGTAGGGCGGTACCTCTCTGTTCGGCTTCGCCAGCAAGTTCTGGGCCAACAATGTGTAGACTTCTCAGTGAAGCTTTCTATATCTTCCAATGCTTCACACCGGCTGAAACTGCACTTTGACTCCACATACTCCATACGTCTCTTTTGCACTTTGACTGAGGGACATGTGGCATGCACAATGAGTTTGCTTGGACCATGGCAAATTCTCTGGGAAACCATTGTTGATCTTCGGGATACTTATCTCCTATCACGTTGCCAGTTGTAGCATCCTCTCAAGGCTGGGTACCCACCAATGACTATGCCACACACGGAGCTATGTATTACACATCTTTATTGGTCTGCATGTAACCACATATTCAACATAAACCTGCATTCACTTCACCATGTTCTAACACTTATGTCACACCTATACAGAGTCCTTCAGGAGCAAAAAGGGCTCCTCATACATACTCATACTACACTACAATGGTTGGGTGAGCTTTGAGCTAAGACAATAGCTTTCAATGCTGGGTTAAACTCCTTGTGTAACTCCAAGTAATTTTCCCATAACTCTGTACAATTACGCTACAGCAAATTACATTACGCAAGTTACACCCACACCTTCTTATAAGTCTGAAGGTCCCAAATGTTTGAAAGTTTCTAAATTATTTTGACAGACATGACAAATAATGGCAATCCATTGCACCATCGGTCAAGACACAGCGACTTGGGAGGCCCTTTACGGTGCAGTCTCATGCTCCATGTTAGACCTGACAGCCTTAGAGTCACCCCTAACTTTTTCCCTGCCTCCCTCCACTTTTTGGACACTGTTTTTGCTGGTTATCGGACTCTGTGCACTTTACCACTGCTACCCACTGCTAAAGTGCATATGCTCTCTCCCTTCAAACATGGTAACATTGGTTCACACCCAATTGGCATAAATAATTTACTTATAATTCCCCAGTAAAGTGCACTACATGTGCCAGGGCCTGTAGATGCTACTAGTGGGCCGCAAGCACTGATTGTGCCACCCACATAAGTAGCTCCTTAACCATGCCTCAGGCCTGCCATTGAAAGGCCTGTGTGTGCAGTTTCACTGCCACTTCGACTTGGCATTTGAAAGTACGTTCCAAGCCTTAAAATCTCCTTTTTCTACATATAAGTCACCCCTAAGGTATGCCCTAGGTAACCCATAGGGCAGGGTGCTGTGTAGACAAAAGGCAGGATCTGTACCTGTGTAGTTTACATGTCCTGGTAGTGTAGAACTCCTAAATTCGTTTTTACACTGCTGTGAGGCCTGCTCCCTTCATAGGCTAACATTGGGGCTGCCCTCATATATTGCTTGAGTGGTAGCTGCTGATCTGAAAGGAGTAGGAAGGTCATATTTAGTATGGCCAGAATGGTGATACAAAATCCTGCTAACTGGTGAAGTTGGATTTAATATTACTATTTTAGAAATGCCACTTTTAGAAAGTGAGCATTTCTCTGCACTTAAATCCTTCTGTGCCTTACAATCCACATCTGGCTGGGTTTAATTGACAGCTCCCTTGTGCATTTACTCAGACACACCCGAAACACAGGATACTCAGCCTCACTTGCACACATCTGAATTTTGAATGGGTCTTCCTGGGCTGGGAGGGTGGAGGGCCTGACACTTGCATGTCAAAGGACAGTAGCCTGCCCTCACACAAAGGACTGCCACACCCCCTACTGGGACCCTGGCAGACAGGGTTGAACTGAAAGGGGACCTTGTGCACTTCTAAGCCACTCTTTGAAGTCTCCCCCCCTTCAAAGGCACATTTGGGTATTTAAACAGTGCCTCGGCCCCTACCAACCCAGACACTTCCTGGAGAAGAGAACCTGACCCAGAACCTGCATCCTGCCAAGAAGACCTGCCTGGCTGCTCAAAGGACTCACCTGTCTGCTTTCTGTGAAGGACTGCTGGCTTGCTTTTGCCCTGCTGCCTAGCTGCTCTCTGGCTGTGGTGAAGAAGTGTTCTCCAAGGGCTTGGATAGAACTTGCCTCCTGTTCCCTGAAGTCTCAGGACCAAAAAGACTTCATCTCTACAAGAAGGACTCCTTGTGTGGCGAAATTCGGTGCACAGCCTGCCAGAAATGACACACAGCTTGCACCGTGGTGAGAATTTCACCGCACGCCGAACCGGAACAACGCAGTCCTACTTCGCAACCAGAAGATCGACGCAGCGCCAGCGTAGCGACTGGAAATTCGACGCACGGCCTCACTGGATCGATGCACAGCCGATCCGAACGACGCAGCCCTACTTCCAGAGAGGAATCAACGCAGCGCCTTCCATGCAGTAGAAAATTTGACGCAACACCCACCGGATCGACGCAGCTCCTGTGACTTTGTCCTGCCAGTGCCGGAAATCCACGCATCGTCCCCGGGGCGCCTGAAAACCCTGCAACCCAAAGAGGATCCACGACCGAGCGCCAGAAATCACTGCATAGCCATCCCTGTGTGAAAACTAAATGACGCATCGCCGTATGCGGCCCGAGAAATTGACGCACACCCCTTTGTTTCCACGCTTCTCCTCCTCTGCAGTTCTTTGCCAAGATTTTTCACACGAACCAGGTACTTTGTGCTTGAAAGATACTTTGTTTGCTTTTGAAAAACTTAAGACACTTTGGCCCTCATTATAACATTGGCGGTAACTACTGCCTACCACCACCACCACGGCCGCCAACAAACCGCCGCCGTGGCTACCAGCCATCTACGCATATTATGACCGCCAATGGTATTCTGCCAGAATGTTGGCGGAGCACCACCGACGGTCATGGCGGCGGACGGCGGTAAGGCGGAGCTGCTGACAGCAGCACCGCCACGCCAGCAAAACACCGCTGACCGTATCATGAGCAATGATACGGCCTGGCAGTGTTTTGCTGGCGGATGCTGCTGCTGACAGCAGCGAGGCGACCGTCTCCAGCCGGAGGACCCCCTGCAAGCAAGTAGGTTGGGTTCTCCGACAGGAGAGGGGGGTGAGGGGTGTCGTGTGTATGTGGGGGGTGTGGGTGTATGTTTTGGAATGCATGCATATGGGTGTGAGTCACGTTGAATGCGTGCATGAATGACTGATTGTGAGTGAATGTTGTGTGTTGTGTGTGACAATGTATGTTGGTGTGTGTTGCAGTGTGTGGGTATGTATGTGAGCATGCGCGGTGGTGGTGGGTATGCGTGTGTGCATGTGTGTATATGGGTGCGCATGTGGGTGTGTATATGTGCGAGGGGGCAGGAGAGGGAGGGGAGGGTGGGTGAGAACTCTGGGGAGGGGGAGACCCCTATCAGTGCCAAGGAAGGGATTCTCTGGCACTGCTGGTGCCTATCGCCATGGTTTTCGTGGCAGTAAGTTGGGCACAAAAATCATGGCGGAAGGTCGGGTCTTAATCCCGAGAGTGGGATTGTGACGGCCGCCAGGCTGGAGACCGACATTTCCAGCCCAGCGGCCGTTACCACCCTGGCTGTCAGTGTGTTAAAGTGGCGGTCTTTGATGGCGGTTACCGCCAGGGTCAAAAGCCCATTTATTTTTACTGCCGGCCTGTTGGCGGTATTAACGCTGCTTTAACACCGACCGCCAGAGTTGTAATGAGGGCCTTTATATCACTTTTCAGTGATATCTCAACATATACTGATTGCATTTTAATTGTTTTGACCTGCATTTATCCAGATAAATATTATATATTTTTCTAAACACTGTGTGGTGTATTTATGTGGTGCTATATGGTGGTATTGTATGATTTATTGCACAAATACTTTACACATTGCCTTCTAAGTTAAGCCTGACTGCTCAGTGCCAAGCTACCAGAGGGTGGGCACAGGATAATTTGGATTGTGTAACTTACCCTGACTAGAGTGAGGGTCCTTGCGTGGACATGGGGTAACCTGACTGCCAACCGAAGATCCCATTTCTAACACTCCACATATATTCCTGTTCTTTAAAGTTTACATACAGAGGTGGCTAATGATAAAGATGATTAGAACTTTTGCAAGATTAGTTGAAGCTGTTTACTCTTCCACAGCTATGTACTTGCTATTATTCACAAAGCCATGGGAGTCTACCAGGGCCAGATATAGGATTACTAAAAGGCTCCATGTTATTAAAACATTTCTTTTTCTGCATCAAAGTAGTGCATTTTGTAATTATTAATTCTGGTTTAGTTCAATTAAACATATCAGATTAAAACACTTGAAAACAATGATTTGCAAAATCAAGGGCCAGAACTAGGAATGTTGTATCACAGTGACATAGGGGGTCATTCCAACCCTGGCGGTCGGTGTTAAAGCGGTGGCCAACCCGCCAACAGGCAGGCAGTAAAAAAAATGGAATTCTGACCCTGGCGGGAACCGCCAACACAGCCCGCCACTTTAACACTCCGACCGCCACGGCGGGACAAACAAACAGCGCAGCGGTCACCGCCAACAGACAGGTGGCAGACAATGTACCGCCCACACTATCACGACCCACCAATCCGCCACCTTTTCCGGGGCGGGAGCCCCGCTGATAAAAACACGGCGGAAACAGACTACGAACGGGAAAACGCTCACCTCTATACACTCCACGAGGAATCTGGACAGCATGGAACCCGAATTAAACATCCTACCAGCTATTGTCTACCTGCTCCTCTACCAGGAGCACGAACGCCGGCGCAGATGACAGCGGTGAGTACTGCACCTACGACACAGGGGAGGGGGGAGGAGAAAAGGTTACGGGCACACACATACGCGACACACCCACCTCCCCACCCCCCCCAAATCCCTACACACACATGCAGAGCAACAAGTCAGAGTGACACCCCCCAAACCCCCCGGAATAATGCAAAGACAAAATAAATTGATCATTAAAATTGAAGTATATTATAGCATATTTGAAGTTAAGTGAAATATGAAATATCTAAATAAAATATATTACAACATGAACAATATATACATAGCCCAAAAGTCCGGCACATATTGGCTACCTTCCATTGTTCGTGGGCCAATGTGCATAAACACATAGGCAAAGCCCACACATGAGACCCGATTCCATTGGAGAGAACACTGCTGGGGCATCAGATAATAAAACTACAGGCACCTCAGGGGGAAGGGAAGGGGGGGCACCTCAGCCACATGAGTCCACGACGCCAGATCCACGAGGGGCCTCCATGCCCACTGTACCATCCTGGGGAGTGCAAAGCCACAGTCTCTCAAGTCTCTACAGTGGGTGGATTGCCCACTGTACCATCCTGGGGAGTGCAAAGCCACAGTCTCTCAAGTCTCTACAGTGGGTGGGTTGACCACTGTCACATCCTGGGAAGTGCAAAGCCACAGTCCATCAGGTGGATTACAGACTCCACTGGTTATGGAGGAGGCATGTTGGCCAGAGTGCTTCGTGAAGCCCTGCCCGACACAGATCCGGCCCTGCCAATGGGCCAGCGGTGCTTGAGATGAAGGGCCAAGCGTAGCGGTGCTTGAGATGAAGGGCCCAGCGGAGCGGTGCTTGACAGGAAGGGCCCAGCGGAGCGGTGCTTGACCGGAAGGGCCCAGCGGAGCGGTGCTTGACCGGAAGGGCCCAACGGAGCAGTTCAGAGACGGCGGTGCCCAGCGGAGCGGTGCTTGAGATGAAGGGCCCAGCGGAGCGGTGCTTGACAGGAAGGGCCCAGCGGAGCGGTGCTTGACAGGAAGGGCCCAGCGGAGCAGTGCTTGACAGGAAGAGCCCAGCGGAGCGGTGCTTGACAGGAAGGGCCCCGCGGAGCAGTTCAGAGACGGCGGTGCCCAGCGGAGCGGTGCTTGAGATGAAGGGCCCTGTTCAGCGGTGCTTGTCACGGCGGGGCCCTGTTCAGCGGTGCTTGTCTTGGCGGGCCGTGTTCAGCGGTGCTTGTCTTGGCGGGGCCCTGTTCAGCGGTGCTTGTCACGGCGGGGCCCTGTTCAGCGGTGCTTGTCTTGGCGGGGCCCTGTTCAGCGGTGCTTGTCACGGCGGGGCCCTGTTCAGCGGTGCTTGTCTTGGCGGGGCCCTGTTCAGCGGTGCTTGTCTTGGCGGGGCCCTGTTCAGCGGTGCTTGTCACGGCGGGGCCCTGTTCAGCGGTGCTTGTCACGGCGGGGCCCTGTTCATCGGTGCTTGTCACGGCGGGGCCCTGTTCATCGGTGCTTGTCTTGTGTTCCTAGGGAACCAGATCTGGCCAATAATTCCCGCTCAGTCGCCATCCGACCTTTCGCTAGCGGGGCCCTCCTGTGCTGGAGTCCTGGGCCCGTGGGTGTCCTCTGTCACACCCGAAATGGGGCTGGTGGGGCCCTCCTGGGCAGCTCGCCTGCTGTCGGACTTGTCCGCCCTGCTGCCCTTGCCCTCCTTCGCCGAATCTCTGGGGCCCTTGCCTCCCTTTGTGGATGTGCCAGGTGACGGTGCAAGGGTAGTGTCCTTGCGGGCAGCCGTCTCAGGCCTGTCGCGCCGGCCCTTCCCTTTTTTGGTTCTTTTCCCAGGGGGTGGGCTGGCTGTCCCCTTGCTGCTGGCCGATGTTCCGGCCCTAGGAGCTGGTGGACTCCAATAGCCCTGAACTATGGTCCTAGTAGGTGCAGGGCTTGTGGTGGCTGAGGTGCTGTTTGGACTCTTACGAGATGGAGGGGGTGGGTCAGGTGATGCAAAGAGGTTAATTTTGGAGAGGAAAAACTTTTTAGGAGCAATGGGAAGGGTAGGTGCAGTGGGTATGGGAGTGGAGGAAGAGGATGTGGTTGTAGGAGAGTCAAGTGTGCTGTCTTTGGGTGCAGGTGCTTGTGACGGAGGCTGTCGTGAGGTGGATGGCTGTTGGGTGGGTGGCTACCTGCGTTTGTGTGGTTTGGAAGAGGGGGTGACAGACACACTGGGAGAGGACACGGGGGACGTGTAAATGGCAGTGGGGGTGGTGACTGCACGTGTGCTGAGTGCTCTGGTGGGTGTGCTGGTGATGGACGTACTGGCTGATGGTGGTGTGCATGCAGGTGTGAGTGGAGACGTCACAGGGAGGGAGGAGGGAGATGAGGAGGAGGGGGACACAGAGGAGGCAGTGGCTGTTGGCATGTCTGCATGTGGATGTTGCTTGTGTGAATGCTTGTGTGATCTGTGGTGCTTATGTCTGGATGAACTGCCCTTGGGTGTTGAGGTGTGTGCAGGCTGGTCTGTAGATAGGCAGAGGAACAGGGGAGTGGGACTGGGTGGAGGGAGTTGGAGGAGGGAGGCTGGAGACAGGGACAATGGCTGCCGTCAGTGCTGAGGCCAGAGCGTTGAACGACCGCTGATGGGCAGCCTGACCCGAATGAATGCCCTCCAGGTATGCATTGCTCCGATGCACCTCCCTTTCTACCCCCTGGATGGCATTCAAAAGGGTAGACTGCCCAACAATGAGCGTCTGGAGGAGGTCAATGATCTCCGCACTGAGGGCAGCAGGGGTAACTGGGGCAGGGCCTGAGGTGCCTGGGGCGAAGGAGATGCCCGGCTTCCTGGCCGAGCGGGCACGGGGCGAACGCCGAGGGGCTGCTGGGAGGGCGGAGCTGGTGCGCTGGGTGGCGGCTGTACCTGTTGTTGCGGTGGGCACGGATGTTGCCGCCACCACAAGGGAGCTCCCTTCCGAGGACGTGTCGGTGTCGCTGACGTGTCCACGGGTCCCCGTTGTGGAGCTCCCCTCGCCCTCCGTCTCACTGGTGAACTCGGAGTCGGTTGCAGGGCCCTTGTGCGCCGATGCCACTTCTCCTCCGCCTGATGATGCTAATGCACACATGAACAGGAAAACCAAAAAAAAGGGGGGGGAGAAGAAAGAAAGACATGTTGAGTGCATGCATTGGCGGCACCGTTGGCGGAGAGGACAGACACAGAAGCCCCCTGCACTACGCCGCGCACTCGGGGTACACTACTCAATTATTGTGACTTGGCCTACAAGTCTATGGAGGACAACTGCACACATAGGTGAGCCCGGGCCATGGATAGCTCTACTTAGCACCCTACAGGGGTGGGGGCGGGGGCACAGGGCCATGCCTAACGGAGGGGCCTAGCCTACAGAAACCGCCCTGGCCTAGAGATAGCCACAGCCCTCCTCCCCCACCCAGACACCTCCACTGTGCGCTAATATAGCAGAATGTGCTGAGACTCACCCCCTTGTGTCTGCTGTGATGTCCTTTCGCGCCCATCCAAATCGGGGTAGGCCACCGCCAGGATCCGGGACATCAGGGGGGGTCAATTGCCGTGTGGCACCCCTCCTAGGTTGGGAGGCCATCCCCAGCAGAGCCTCGGCGGTCTTCCTGCTCCCACGGCGGATGTCCTCCCACCTCTTGCGGCAGTGGGTGCCCAGTCTGTTGTGGACCCCCAGGGCCCAGACGTCCTTGGCGATGGCACGCCAAATGCCGATCTTCTGATGGGCGCTGACCTATGTGACATGTACAGGGTGGGAAAAGAAATATCATCACTTTTCTGCATGGTCGATGTGAGTGGCCCCCCCTCCCCAACCTTGCCATGTGGCACATGCTCTCATCTGTCGAGCGTTGCATTCCTCATTCGCTCCCCTCCCCACCATCTTACATCCACCCCACTCAACACAGGCATAGCCCATACAACGTGCTCCCTGTGTACTTACCTGTTGGTCTGGAGGACCGTAGAGTAGCGCATACTGGGGGAGGACCCCATCAACAAGTTTCTCCAATTCCTCAGATGTGAAGGCAGGGGCCCTTTCCCCAGTCGCAGCAGCCATTGTCTCTTCCAGACCGAGGTCACAGCAGAACTTGCAGTATAGGTCCTCTCCTGTGGATGATCAGGTCTTGAGTGATTAAGCAGATAGAAAATGGCGGTCACGCCCGCGGCGGTGCGTACCGCGACCGCCGGCACACATCGTCATTGGCTCATGAGACCCATAGGGTTCAATGTTAACCAATGCTGCTTTGCGCCGCGGTCTTCGACCGCCTACCGCCACGGTGTGCCACGCCAGCGCATTGACCTCACATCCCATTGTCACACTTCACAGGTCAGGCAGCCGCCATTTCAAGGGCCCACATGGCTTAATTTCTACAGCGTCACACAGGCCTAGGCCTTGCATTGCCAATCATACAAGCCATTCAATGCATAGCGAATCGTGTACTGTGCAAGCTGTGGTTACGTACCTGTGGGTTGCTTGACTCTGTGCTCCATGTTGTCCTTCCTAGGCACCGTCCGCTGGGACTTGCGAGGAGATGGAGGAATCCTCCCGTGTACAGACCGCTGGTGGACCTGTCGACAATGGAAGAAAGACATGTCATACTGACATACAGACTTGACCGAGCCACTATACAGGAACTGTGTGCCCAGCTGGAGCCAGACCTGATGTCCCCCATTCGCCAACCCACAGGGATTCCCCCTCTGGTGCAGGTTCTGTCAATACTCCATTTTTTGGCAAGTGGATCATTCCAAACAACAGTGGCCATATCTTCAGGGATGTCTCAGCCTATGTTTTCTAAGGTTTTGTCCAGAGTGTTGTCTGCCCTGATGAAATACATGCGGAGCTACATTGTTTTCCCTGAGGTGGGCGATTTGGCTACAGTGAAGGGTGATTTCTATGCCCTTGGACATATCCCCAACATCATTGGTGCCATTGATGGGACTCATGTGGCTTTGGTTCCCCCCAGTGAAAGTGAGCAGGTGTACAGGAACAGAAAAAGTTATCATTCGATGAATGTCCAGGTGGTCTGTTTGGCTGACCAGTACATCTCCCATGTAAATGCCAAGTTCCCTGGGTCAGTGCATGATGCGTACATCATGCGAAATAGCAGCATCCCTTATGTGATGGAACAGCTACAGAGACACCGTGTGTGGCTAATAGGTGACTCTGGTTACCCCAACCTGTTGTGGCTACTTACCCCAGTGAGGAATCCCAGGACAAGGGCAGAGGAACGCTACAATGAGGCCCATGGGCGAACTAGGAGGATTATAGAAAGAACCTTCGGCCTCCTGAAGACCAGGTTTAGGTGCCTGCATATGACAGGTGGATCCCTAATGTACTCACCAAAGAAGGTGTGCCATATCATCGTGGCCTGCTGTATGCTTCACAACCTGGCTTTGCGACGCCAGGTGCCTTTCCTGCAGGAGGATGGTCCAGATGGTGGTGTTGTAGCAGCTGTGGAGCCTGTGGAGAGTGAAGAGGAGGAAGACGACGGGGACGACACAGACAACAGGGACACAGTGATACAACAGTATTTTCAGTAGCACACAGGTACGAATCAACCACGCCATTTTACATTTACTTAAAGTCTCCTGCCTCTCTACTGTCTGAGTTTCCCCCCAGTTCCTGTTAACTGAGTTGTGACTTTCCCTTCTGTTTTCAGAGCTGTGGGCCCCACTGCGTGACCTCTGCTTTGTTTGCCCATGGACTACAGCTGTGTGACAGTGGTATGTTGTCATCACAATGTAACTGAACATTATTGCACCGTTATGTCTAATACATTTGTTCAAAATACAAGCAGACTCCAGATTTTTTAAGTGCAATAAGTGATTTTATTAAAGTGCTACATTTAGGAACATGACTGTAAAACGGTGATGGGTGATGGCAGAGTCCAGTTTTCAGTCTCACAGGTGCATTGTCCATATGCCTGTGGCAGGATGGAGCAGGGGCAGTTCAAGGTTGGACAGGGTGACAATGTGGGACAGTGGGATGACATCAGGGGGTATCCTTTGCTGCGGGGGTCTTGGCATCCTACTCTCTCTTCTTGTGAGATCTCAGGGACCGCTTGCGGGGTGGTTCTTCTTCTGCAGGAGGTGGGGTTCTGGTGGCCTGTCGTTTTGTGGGGGCCTCCTGTCCACTAGCGCCGGCGGAGGTGGTAGGCTGTTCCTGGTCCATGCTAGTGACAGGGGCCCTTTGTGGTGCCACATGGTCCCGCAATGTGGTGACTATCTGGTTAAGGGCCACGACGATGGTCCCCATTGCGGAACTAATGTTTCTCAGTTCCTCTCTGAACCCCATGTACTGTTCCTCCTGCAGTACCTGGATCTCCTGGAACCTGGCCAGTACCGTAGCCATCGTCTCCTGGGAGCGGTGGTATGCTCCCATGATGGAGGAGAGGGCCTCTTGGAGAGTCGTTTCCCTGGGCCTGTCCCCCCCTGTCGCACAGCAGCCCTCCCAGTTCCCCTGTTTCCCTGGGCCTCTGTCCCCTGGACGGTGTGCCCACTACCACTGCCCCCAGGTCCCTGTTGTTGTTGGGGTGGTGGGTCAACCTGGGTGCCATGTAGTGGTGGACACACCGCTGATTGACGTGTCCTGGAGACAGAGGCATGGGCCCGCTGGGTGGGAGCTGTGCTGGTGTTCCCAGAGGGGGTTAGGTCTAGTGTAGCCTGTGGCTGTCTGTGGGGAACCGACTGTCCCGAGGTCCCCGATGGGCCGGGCTGGTCATCTGGGTCCAGGGAGACAGAGCTGCTGTCATCACTAGGGGCCTCTTCTGGGGGTGGGATGGACATCTCTTGACCCTCCGTGGCGGTGTGGTGGCGTTCGGGTCCTGCAGGGGTATAAGAGTATGGTTATTGCTTCTGTGTGTGGCATTTCGTGTAATGGGTGGGTGGCCGTGTACCCCAGTGCTGGCATTCCCTTGTGGGGGCTTTTGTGACGGCTTGTGGGTGTGATGGGTGTGTGCAGTGGGCATGCTTTGGTGATGGGTGTCCATGCTTTGGGGACGCATGCAGGGCTAGGTTTTGGGATGGGTGGGTTGTGATGGTGAGCCATTTGCAAAGAGTTGGTGTGATGGGGCTGAGGGTGGGGGTATGATTTGGCATGCAGGTGGGGTGGGGGGAATGAAGTAGTGGAGATTTGACTTACCAGAGTCCATTCCTCCGCCTACTCCTGCGAGGCCCTCAGGATGCAGGATGTGCAAGACTTCCTCCTCCCATACTGTGAATTCTGGGGGAGTAGGTGGGGGTCCGCCGCCAGTCCGCTGTACCGCGATGTTGTGCCTTGATACCATGGAACGCACCTTCCCCCGTAGGTCGTCCACCGCTTCCTGATGTCGTCCCGATTGCGTGGATGCTGTCCCACAGCGTTGACCCTGTCCACTATTCTGCTCCATAGCTCCATCTTCCTGGCAATGGTGGTGTGCTGCACCTGTGCCCCGAAGAGCTGGGGCTCTACAGGAACTATTTCCTCCACCATGACCCTGAGTTCTGCGTCAGAGAACCTGGGGTGTCTTTGGGGTGCCATGGGGTGGTGTGGATGAGGTGAGGGGTGGTGTATGTGTTGTAGAGTGTGGTGAGTGTGGTGGTGTATGGTGTTTTGTGCGTGGAAATTGTGTGGGTGATGTTGTGATTTGCCCTCTGTGTGATGGTCTACTCTATGCTGTGCTGTCTCTCTCTGTCCTTCAGTCTCAATTGTGGTCGTAAGGGTTTGTGGGTGATGTGGGTGTGTGTTTTATATTTAATTGGGTGTGTGGGAGTGGTGTGTGTATGTGTCTCAGGTGTGTGTATTTTGATTTGTCCAATGTGGTAGTGTTTTGTAAAGGTGTGTGTATTTTGACCGCGGCGGTGTGTACCGCCAATGGAATACCGCGGTTGAAAGACCGCTGCGGGGATTTGTGGGTCGGAATGGCATGGGCATATTTCTGTTGGCGTGACCGTGGAGGTTTGGTCATCGCCAGTTTTGCGCTGCCCGTTGCTGTGGCGGACTTTTGTTGATGTCGGGTTTTTGGCGGTTTGCCAGTTGCGGGTCAGAATTACCGTGGCGGTTTACCGCAGCGGTGTTATGGCGGTCTTCTGACCGGCGGTAAGCGCCTTTTACCGCCGAGGTCAGAATGACCCCCATAGTGCCATCTGATATTTAGGTTGGTCTCATCAAAATAAAACTAACTGCATAGGACTCCTGATGAAGTCACCAACACAGTATGATTGGAGGAAGAAAAACTATTATCCTGATTTAGATTTTGGAGGATGGAGTTAACTCTGTCAGGATGGTAGAGGATAATACCACAGCCATGGTGAGGGAACTAGTCTACCAAATTTAGGGTTGTCCGTGGACCCTGTAGGCAGCTTTCTATATTGGCAGGATCTACTGTTGTGGAAGTTCCTGTCTATGAAAGAAAGGTTTGGTGGACAATACTTTCTGACATGATGGATGGCAAGCCAGCAAACATTTCAGATGGGTTTTGTTTTTTAAAAACAATCTCCCAAAGTAGGAGTTTGTTTTTGCAAAAGATAAAACTCATGGTCCCCACATGGTGGGAGTTTTCTCCCCATCCTTTACAGCCAGGTTTTACCCTAACTAGGATGCATTGTATAATGTCTTTCCTTCGATGACCCTAAACTGTCAGGCTGCACTGAAGAGAAAATATTCCATTGAGGAGCCATAGCAAAGGAATGGGATTATAATTAATTATATTGAATGTCATTGGAATATTAATGAGTATTACAGTAAATCAGAGAAAGCCACATTCGTATCAAAAACACAGCAGAAAAGAAACTCTGAGATGTTTTATTCATTGACTTTATTACAAATATTGTAAGAAAACACACACTGAATAAATAGAGACATTTTATTACCTCTGTTCTTCTGACATACAGATCAATCAATTCACAAGTCCACTTTTATACTAATTTTCTAGGCACGGGACATAGATCCACTGTTCAGATTCCAGAAGTGATTTGGAGTGATTCTCTTTTAAAATGTCATTTTCTGACTGTAGCTTAGACACAGCCTTTGTGCTAGGTGATTGCTCTCACAGATGTAGCAATAGTGCTGGCTCCAAGAAGGAGTATCCAAAACAAGGACATGATGAAGAATGAGATCTCAGCACCTGGCTGTCTTCATCCTTCCTGAGAGGTCATAAGGCACAGACAAAAGGGAAGCCCTGCTTAGAAACTTTTTTACCTTTAACAAGAGAAACCTCTGACCTACCCCTCACTCCTAACATCTATGTCATCACTCAGGAAGAACTAATCAGCAGCCCTTTGCTAACAAGGACCTTATAGAATTTCTGAAGGGAGCCTTTTATTTCACCTCTGTCACTTCAATGTCTGGGTCTCCAGCAACAAAGAAGCATTCAATATGCTTCCACTGTCTTATGAAGCTGTATCTACTCTCCATCATGTTGTACAAAATGCATTCCAGTTCTCAATGCATGTAGACTTTCATCAAACATGAAGTCTTACGACTACACACTTGTGACATATCCACCGCACATACATGCACACAGAATGTCAAATCAAATGTCTGGGAGTCACACAGACTATGCTACCAGACTTGACACACATTGCCTTTTTGTTGGCCTTCCAAACACTTCTGCCACATATGTATCTCCACCAACCTTCATCTAGCCTGTAGCAAGGTAGCAGTATTATGTGGTATGACTGGGGAGTCTTACCATGTAATTCTAGAACGTTACCAAAAAGTGGACCTCAGGTTCACAGTAGTAAACCTTAGCTAATCCTCGTACAGTGGCAAAGAGTAGTCAGGCTACTTAGAGGAACATGTGTAAAGCATTTCACAACAACCACATGGGCAATAAGTAATGACAAAACCCAAAGGAAATCCAACACCAATTTAATAAAATAAAGCAGATTTTTATCCTAATTTAGACACCGAAATGAACTTTGGGGCAGATTTATGAAAAGTGGTGCGGCACCTAGCGCCACTTTTCTTGCGACCCATAGTACCTCCCTAACATCACCATGTGTGTGTTGTATTTAAAATACGGAGCACCATGGTGATAGTTAGGGAACTAGCGTCATAATATTTTACGCTAGGTCGTCACTTTGCAGGACTAGCATCAAAAATGTTGATGCTAATCCTGCAAACCACCCAGAGGCCCATTGAAACCAATGGGAGCCTCCTTTTAACGCCTGCTCTGAGCAGGCGTTAACAGTCCCAGAAAAAATGATGCAAAGACATCTTTTAGATTTCTTTGCACATTTTTTTCAGCCCCCGCTAATGGGAGTATGCCTCCCTTGCATAAATTATGCTTTGCGCCTGCATAATGTGGCACAAGGTGTTAAGGAGTGGTGCAGTATTTTTGGCCTTCCAGTGCCACATTAGCGTAAAACAAATTACACTAATGTGGCATTGGAACGGTGCTAGGCCCTCTTAAATCTAAGCCTTTGTATTGTACAGAAAACCGGTGGATTTTAGAAAATTTGAATTTGAAAAATAGATGCACTTTAAGTTGTCGAGCAGTTCCACTAAAGTCAAAGGAGGAAACGCACAGCATGCATTTGGACAGTTATGGGATGAGTTCAGTGGAACCCACCTGGAGTTAAGGTTTTGCGGGCACCCTAGACCAAAACTCAATAGACAATACTTCATTACCTTGCCCAGGGAGTCCGGGCGCAGAGGTGTTGTTACACCTGGCAGCCTTCGCGTGGTCTTCCCTAACTTTTTGCCTCTACTTCCCAGATTGTTGCTGTGTGGTGGACTCTATTTTTGCTGTTTTTGTTACTCTGGTCACTTTAACACTGCTGACCATTGCTAAAGTGCATGTGCTCCCTATGTGAAATTGTATGTGTAATTGGCTTTTCCATAATTGGCATGTTTGATTTACTAGTAAGTCCCTAGTCAAGTGCACTAGAGGTGCCTAGGGCCTGTAACTCAAATGCTACAAGGTGGCCTGCAGCACTGATTGTGCCACCCACATGAGTAGCCCTGTAAACATGGTGCAGACCTGCCACTGCAGTGTCTGTGTGTGCAGTTTTAAATTGACAATTCGACTTGGCAAGTGTGCTCACTTGCCAAACCCCAAACCTCCCTTTTTATACATGTAAGGCACCCCTAAGGTAGGCCCTAGGTAGCCCACATGGGCAGGGTGCAGTGTATGATATAGGTAGGACATGTGCTGGTGTGTTTTTACATGTCCTAACTGTGAAACACTGCCATGTCCAGTTTTCACAGTTGCAAGGCCTATCTATTCCATAGGTTAACATGGGGCTGCCTTTAAATATCCTTAAGGTGCAGTTTCCCTTTGAAAGCAGATAGAAATATGGAGTTTGGGGTCTCTAAACTCACAATTTAAAAATACATCTTTTAGTGAAGGTGGTTTTTAGATTGTTAGTTTGAAAATGCCACTTTTAGAAAGTGGGCATTTTCTTGCTTACACCATTGTGTGACTCTGCCTGTTTGTGGATTCCTTGTCTGGGTCAGACTGACAGTTGGGCTATTTGTGCATCTCCACTAGACAGTGACACAAAGGGTGCTGGGGTGTAACCTGAATATCCTGATGGGCCATCTGGGTTAGGCTGGAGGGAGGAGTGGTCACTCATACCGGAAAGGGTTGTGCATGCCCTCATAGAAAGCAGTCTCCAACCCCCTGGTGTGTGTCTGAAGCCAGGTCGGGCAAGGAAGAATTCTGTGAACAACTGAGAGTTTTCTTTGGAGTTCGGCAACTTCAAAGGCAGAAAGGGGGTATAAGTATTGGACCCAAAACCCCACACTTTAGATTATTTCAAGGATGCAAGAGGAACCTCTGCCAGGATTAGAGCTGAAGAGCTGAGAATAAGTGCTGCCCCTGCCTGTGACTGTGCTTTGTTGGGCTATCCTGCAGTTGCTGCTTCTGCCTGTGAAAGGGGGCAAAGACTGGACTTTGTTGTGCATTTATGCTTGAGAGGTATCTCCAAGGGCTTGGACTGAGCTTGCCTCTTGTTTTTGAAGACTCAGGGACCTGAAAGGGTTGTGACTGCCCTCACACAGGGCAGTCTCCAACCCCCTGGTGTATGTCTGAAGCCAGGCTGGGCAAGGCAGGATCCTGTAAACACCTAAAACCCTAGACTTCAGATTATTTCAAGGATTTAAGAGGAACCCCTGCCGAGAGAACAGCTGAAGAGCTAAGGGGAAGTGCTGCCCCTGCCTGTGACTGTGCTTTGTTGGGATATCTTGAGGTTGCCACCAAGGCAGGGGAAAGCATGTTTCTTTGTGGGCATACTCTAGGGATGCCACCAGGGTGCATGCTAGCTAATCCTGGGCATGAGAATCATGCTCAGGGTTAAAAAGCATGGTGTTTGACACCAACCACAGGGAAAATTGGTCGGTCCGTCATGGAGCTGGACATCTGGGGTCAGCCTGGTTGCTAGCCCATGTTATCCTACGGACCGCCGGTCACGTGCAGTAGCATTGAATTTTGAATGCTGCCACAGGGCCATATATGATTGTGCATATATGTCCACACACATAACACAGTGCACCCTGCTTCTTGGGCTTGATGAGGCCTGGCTTAGGGGTGACTGACCTGTGCTATGGCAGTGAATAGACTCTGCCTGCCCTTGGTTCGGGCAGAGTCGAACTCAAGCACAGAGGCTGCTTGTGCAGGCTGATATGGCAGCTCTGCAGGTTCACCTTTACTCGGGTCAAGCAGGGTGGCACTATCAGTGCTGCACCCCTCGTGACTCCTTTACCATCCCTGCCCTGGGTACCACTGATACCCTTTACTAGGGCATTACAGGGGCAGTAAATCCCTTGCCAATTGGGTTTGCAAACTCTCAGTTCAATTTAAGGGAAAAAGCACTGGTACTGAGGTCTGGAATGGACTCCGCCTGCACTTGGTGTGTGAGGTCTGAAATGGACTCTGCCTGCACTTGATGTGGACAGAGTTGAACTCGAGCAGATAGGCATAGTAGAACTCGAGCAGATAGGCTCCCTAGTGTGTGGCAGTCCACAGGGCCATCTATGGCTTTATGAGGGGGGGCACACAGCCCCACTCCAACACTGTATTTGTCCCGGGGAGGTGTTGGTGCCCTGGGCCTTGGGTCCACAATGGACCCCCTTCATTCTTTTATTTCAGCCCCAGGGAGGTGGCAGTCCCCAGGAAGGGGGGGAGTGTGGCACACTTACATTCGTTCTTTCTTTTGCCCAGGGGAGGTAGTGGTCCCTAGGCCTGTGGGGGGTCCACAGGACCCCCCTATTTATTTTACGCAATTTTCCCCAGGGCGGTGGTGGTCCCTGAGCCTGCGGGGGGGGTGGTCCCCCCGCATTTAGTAAAATATTGGCCCCTGGGAGGTGGTGGCGTACTTATTTTACTCATTTTGCCTTGAGTAGGTGGCAGTCCCTGAAGCATAAATAGGCTCGGGGGGAGCAGTGTGCCCAATTCTTTATTTTTCACAAGCCCCCAGGACCTGGTCCACCCAGGGGCTTTCTTAAAATAAGTGCAGGAGACTGGACTTACTATATGTATGTAGATAGATAGATAGATAGATAGATAGATAGATAGATAGATAGATAGATAGATAGATAGATAGATAGATAGATAGAAAAGGGTTTGTACCTACCTGTACATTTATTTACCAAGCATTTGCCTTTACAATGAAAATGTGAGTATTTTACAGGAAAATATAAGCACTTTATATATAAATAAAAAGGTTTATACTTACCTGATATATACTAACATTTACTTGCAAAACCTTTAACAGCCATATGCCTTTAGCATTCATGCTTTTACAATGAAATTCATTGTAAAGGCATGTGTGGTAAAGGCATAATTGTTGTAAAATCCTATGTGATAAAGGTTATGCATGGTAATGGTACCTGTGTAGTAATGGCCATGTTGGAAAAGTATGTGTGGTAATGGCATGTGTGGTTCTGTCATACATCTGTCCTGTGGCTCTGGGTCTCTTGGTCCCCCTAATCCTCACCAGCCTGGTCCTGATACCACAGTTCCTAGTCCTCCTGCTCCACTTGGTACCTCAGATCCTGGTACCATTGGTTGTGACCTCTCCGGTCCTCCTAGCCCTATTTCTGGTCCTGCACATTCCCATCCTTCTAACCCACCTAATTCTCTCCATCTGATGCCTGCTCTTTATGGCCCTAGTCCACTTGCTCCTACCCTGACTTGTTCTCCTGGTCCTCCTTCAACTTGTCATAATACTTTTTCCCCTGGCCCTCCTGCTCCTTGTCATCCTGAGTCTGCACTAACTTGTCGAGTTAGACTTGATCCTCCTTGTTCAGGCCATCTGGTTCTTAGCCACCTGGCTTGGTCATCTTGGCTCCTGTCATTCTGGTCCTCCTTGCTCTGACCCTGCTTGTCCTGGTATTCCAGATCTTGATACTCATCGCCCTCTGTGATTTGATATTCCTTTCTCTCTTGGTTGTGGTCCACTGATCATCTTTGCCGTGGCCATCTTAGATTTGTCCTGCTGGCTGTGGTTGCCTGGCCATCTCCTTCTAATTCTCCAGGTCCTGTTCTCCTAGTCTTCCTCATTCTCAGCATGGTGTGACTAGCACTGGCCCTCCTACTCCTAGGCCTCACAGTTTGTTTTCTCTTTCTGGTTTTGTGCCCATTAGATCCAATCATTTTGTTTCTGGTTGGTCCTTCTTGTTTTGATCTTTGTAATCCCAATCCTCTGGTTCTGGTCCTCCTGAGACATCCTGGTCTCTCCAGGTCCCCTACTCCTAGCTCTTCATCTTCCCTCCTGATCCCCTGACCTTTGTTCCTTTGATTTGGTCATTATGATCCTTCTCACCATGTGTATCTGATTCCTAGTACTGCAGTTCTTGAGCCTGCTGGTCCCCTTTGATCAACTGGCATCTTATGTCCTGGTCTTCTTAGGCCTTGCCCTCTTAACTGGTCTTCCTGATTTGGATATTCCTGGTCCTCCTAACCCTGTGCCTTGCTCTAATGACCTTTCTGCCACAGCACCCACTGATCAGGGCCCTGTTGGCCCTGGCTCTCTTGGTTGGGGTGCTTCTGAGCCTCAACATTTTGTCCTTTGTCCTCCTGGACATCCAGATACAGTCCCCTTCGTCTTCTTGGATCTGGCTGTTATGGTCCCCCTGCTCTTCCTCACCCTGGTTCTGATACACCAGGGACCTGGTCTTTCTGCTCTTTGTGGGACTCTGGGCCCTGTCTACATGGTCATGGTCCACCTGACACTCCTACGCCTGTTCCTGAGGGAAACAGCCTTTACAATGCTGTGCCTTTACCACACATGCAGTGCCTTTACCACACATTTTTTACCACACAAAGTTTTACCATGCATATGCCTTAACCAAGCATGGGAAGTGTATTTAAGGTAAGTATCATTGAGGTAACTTTTTTTAAATATACATATATATATTTTTTATTATAAGGTAAATGATACATATACATATAGGGGGTTATTCTAACTTTGGAGGAGTGTTAATCCGTCCCAAAAGTGACGGTAAAGTGACGGATATACCACCAGCCGTATTACGAGTTCCATAGGATATAATGGACTCGTAATACGGCTGGTGGTAAATCCGTTACTTTTCCGTCACTTTTGGGACGGATTAACACCTCCTCCAAAGTTAGAATAACCCCCATAATGTGTAATAAAGACAAGCTCAGTTTTAGGCCGCATTGTAGTGTCATACAATGGCCACTGGTCCTCTTAGTGTTGATCCCTCTAATCCTCCTTGCTCTGGTACTAGCCATCCTGACTATGGTCCGACTGGTATCCTTGGTACGGGCTCCCTCAACTTCCTTGCTTATTCCAGTCCCCTGGCCCTATGGGCCATAATTCTCAAGCACCTAATCTTTCTAGTCTTCCAGGATCTAGTCCTAAACCTTCTCCTGTTTTTACTTGTATTTCTACACCAACTGATCATGGTCCTCTTTGCTCTGATACTGGCCATCCTGTTCCTCCACTTTCTGGCTATCTTGTTTCTAGCTATGGCGTGGACCTCCAGGATGTCATCATCCCGATCTTGATCTCCCTAGTACTGATTCTTTTTTCCCTTCTCACCCTAGACTTCCTGGTGCTGGTACTCAAGGTCCTGATCCTCTTTGCCCCGATCTTCTCACCCCTGTCTTTTTTTTCCTGATCCTTTTTCCTGCGGCTCTAGTTGCCTGTGTCTCTAGTTACACCTCCCTGGCACTCCTCGTCAGGCAGTTCTTCTTTTTTTCATAATCTTTGTCCTTCGAGATTATGTGCTAGTTGGCACTGATCCTCTTGATCCTGGTTCTTATAGTTTGGTTTCTTTGTGCTTATTTCTGATCAATCTGGCTCACCCCCTACCCTAGCCTTGGACTTCTTGGTCCCAGTCCTTCTTGTCCTATTGTGCTTTTTAACATAAATCCTTCCTTTCGGGCATCCTGGCCCTCATTGGCTCCCCCATTCTTGGCCCATTTAGCTCTGTTTCTTTCTCGTCCTCTTAGCCCTGATCACCATGTCCTGGTATATCTCACCCTGACCATCCTCCTTTTGGTACTGTAGGGTCTTTGTTGATCTGGCCTCTTATGTCCTGGTTCTCTTCATCTGTGTCCTCCAGGTTTAGGTGGTGCTGTGCCTCCTGGATCTTTTCCTTGTCTTTTTAAGCCCTACTGGTACTGCAGCCATTGATTGTGGCCCTCTTGATCCAGTTTCTCTTAGCTCAAGTCCGCCTGAGCCTAGTTGTTTTGATCCTGGTCCTCCTTGACACTTCTGTCCATTCCCCTTACTCTGCCCAATTTGGTAATCCTAGTCCTAGTCCCCTAGACCCTAATTTGCATGGCCCTCTTAGCCCTGTTTCCAATCCTCATGGCCATGATCCTTTTAGTTCACATAGTCCTTCTTGCTCTGGTCTTCTGGGTGCTCTTAGTACTGGTCCTGTTGGTCTTCCTAATCCCTGTCCTGCTTATCCTGGTCTCCTGGTACTACTGACCATTGCCTCCAGGTCCTGATCCTCGTAGTCTTCTTCAATCTGGTCCTCATCTGCCTGTTCCTAGTCCTCCTGCTCCTTGACCTCATGGCCATGACCTTTTCAGTCTGCCTGGTCACCATCCTACGTACTTCTGCACCTAGTTATTTGTATACTGAGTCTCTTGTTTCACAGGCTCCTGGTCCTAGACACTTTCACCCTCTGCATCCTAATTATTTTCCATTAGCCCTCCTGGTCCTGCTCCCCTGGATCATCTGTTAACCTAGATTGTCTGCTCCTGATCTTCCTGGTCCATGTAGTCCCTAACTTACTTCTGGTACTTCTTTGGTCCTCATGTATCAGGTCTTCAGGTACGGCTCCCACTGGCCTTGGCTTCTCTAGCCCTCCCAATCCCCAGGTCCTTCTGTCCCATTCTAATTCTACTAGTCCTCCTGGTTTGCCTGTTCCTCCTTGTACTTGTCAATCTGACACAGGTCCCCTCTACTGTAGCCCCTTTAGTATTGGCCCTCCTGTGTCTGGTCTTCTTTAACCTGCCACTGGTTCTCCTAGTTCCGATGTTGAAGGTCACCCTGGTTCATGTAGTACTTGTTACCCTAGTTTAGGATTCCCCTGATTCTGGCCCTCATGTACCTTCTGATCCTGGTTCACTGTGCCCAGACTTCCTGGCCCTTTAAATTCCCCCCTGGTCATTCCAGTCTAGGTTCTCCATGTCCTGCTAGCCTAGGTCCTTTCTGGTTGTGGTCTTCCTGGCACCGGTTCATTTGCATCTTGACCCTTGGTCCTCCTTGATCTGATCTTTGTGGTCTTGGCCTTCCTGTCCCTTGTCCTTCTTTCCAGTTGTTGTCCTTGTCCTCTTGGTCTGTTTACCTGAGTCTGCTACTCCTGGCTCTGCTCATCCTTGTTCCTTTGGTCCTGGTCACTGCTGTCAGGCCCTCCTAGCCCTCCTCATCGTTATGGTCCAGGGTCATCTGTTCTTTCTACTTCTGGTGCTTCTGTTCTTTCAGGCCCTCTTGATCCTTCTCACCCTGGTACTCAAAGTCGTATTTTTCTTTATCTTGTTCCTAATCGTCTATTTGTTTATGGTCCCCTCTGCCATTGGTAACCCTGGTCCTCATAGATTAGGTCTTCCTGGGCCTGGTTTTTCTTGTCAACATCTTCATAGATCTAGTCATAGTAGCCCTCTTGGTAGTCCACTTTTGCCTCTTATTCTCCTACTTGTCATTATCCTCCTTCTACTGGTCATATTCCTTCCTTCTCCAGATCTGCTCCACAATCATTTTGGTCAGGCACAGTGCCCACTTCTGTTCCCTAGATTATTGTTTTGGCTTTAACATTTTTTTGCTAAAACAGCACTATCAAGGACCAAAATGAGGGCTCAGTAGAGGCAGGACTTTTCCCCTTTAAACACTTCTTAGTATGTTAAAAATCAAGACTATCATTCCCAAGATGACGGGGTGATGGGGCCACTGTTGACATGGGACCATAAGCAGTTATGCCTGAAACCCACTCAGTTGGGTGAACACTATAAATAAGTGTTCATTCATAGGCAGCAGATTGAACTTTTCGTGTGAATTATCCAGATGCTTTACTTACCTGTCTCCTGCTTTTACTTCTCCATTCCACAGAGGCCCCGTTACTGTGTCTCAGTCAATTTACCTCCTGCAAGTGTCTCAAAGCACTGTGCCCCCAAGCACCAATTGCCAACTGTATGTGTCCCTCCTTCTGGGGTCTAGACCTCCTATCTGTCTGCATTCCATGTTTGCTGCTGCTTGTCAATTTCTGTTGTGTTATCAGGTTTGAAATACTAAGCAAGCACAACCCCTCTTAAAAAGAAGACTGAAGCTTGCACAAGTCCTTCCATAAGAAGTCCAAATGAGCTGAGTCCTAAAAAGTCATCAAAAGGATATCATGAACATGAAATAAAGCAATGCATTCTTATGAGTAAATAAAACATAAATGTAAGATGTTTTAAAACCATACACATTATTCTTTACAGACAATCAAATACTCCTATATTGCAGCACAAAATATCTGTGTGCCATATCCTGAAGCTCCTGAAATAGAAGTTTGGTTCCTACATTTCTTATCATAATATTAAAACAGGATAAATGTTTTTTTCAAAATCTATTTTTCTATTTTTCAATCTTTAAACAGTTTAGCTCAATTCATGCATTTACCTATGTACAAACCATAGTTCATTTGTATATGGGGTTACATTCAAATACCTCACAAGTGTTGCATTCCCATTACAATATGGCCACTACCCTACCATTGTTTGTGCCCCTATTTACTTTGTGGCTGGCAACATAAGAGCCTATTTCACACTATTTATCTGACCACCAGTCAGACTGTATCTAATCTGTACTATTTATCCTCTGGATGGCTTCACAGAAGAGATTATTGCCTATTTTGCCAGCCACCGGGTAAATAGTCACTTCCTTCCTAATTAGGATATGGCATCAGGCAGGAATAGCAAAAAAAATCAAAAATTGCCATCACTAATAAAGCACCTTATTAAGAGAAAGAGCAGATTGTTACAAATCTCACCATGTGCCACAAGTGGAGTCTACAAAAATGATCATTATGTGCCAAAACACCAGCACATACTTATGTGCAAAAACAGCAGCCTAGATTATGCTGATGTGCCAGCGCACATCACACAAACATGCTGGTTTATAACTATGCCAAGACGTTTCAACCGGGTTAGAACTTTCCAGATACAAGTATTTTTGTCAGAGTCACCAGATCCTCGGGGTCTGTGCACGTTCCCAACATGTCCACCACAAGACAGCTCCAATACTCTGATTAGAATGTCACAGAGTCTAAGAGAGTGCAAGTGGGGAAAAGGGGTTTAGGAAGGGAACAACTGGGAAGGAGACCTGTAGGAAACAAAAAAGGTTAAACAATACAACATCAGAATCAAACCACATTCAGATTCATAAAATCTCTCTGTTGAATCTAGGGTTCAATGATTCTTGGAACATGAAATAACACTCTATTGAGTCTAGAGTTCTGTGATACTTGGAACATGAAATAACACTCTGTTGAGTCTAGAGTTCTGTGATACTCGGAACATGAAATAACACTCTGTTGAGTCTGGAGTTCAGAGGTACCCGGAACATGAAATAACACTCTGTTGAGTCTAGAGTTCTGTGGTACTCGGAACATGAAATAACACTCTGTTGAGTTTAGAGTTCTGTGATACTTGGAACATGAAATAATGTTTAGACTGAGGAAACATGAAAGGCCTAGAACCAGACTCTAATTAGGCCTCAAGAAATCTAGGTACCTGGAAAAAAATCAAGAATGATTTGTACAATGTTTCATATGGAATTTTCATGAATTGAAACATACTGTTCTAGGAATACAAGAACCTTCTAGAACAATGTCCCAGAACAAACACTGCCTCATTACATGAGGATAAAAGGCCATCCAAACATTCCCAGGAAAACAATAGGAATGGTACTAAACTCTTAACATGCACATAAAATGTAACATTTTGAATTTAGCACTCAGTTTGTTAAAATGCATAAACAGGAATTGCGCACATTGTTGATTTTCACAAGAATATGTCAATGCCATGAAATGGTTGCGCACAATGAACATCATGAATTAAGCACAAGAAATGAATCGTGCGTCTTGCCGATTCGAATGCCACCATGTGAATGCCATGAAAAGGTAGCGCACAATGAATAACATGAGTTAAGCACAAGAAACGAATCGCGCGTCTTGCCGATTCGAAAGCCAACGTGTAAATGCCAGGAAATGGTAACACACAATGAATATCATGAATTAAGCACAAGAAATTAGTTGCACGTTTTGCCGATTCGAATGCTACCTTGCAAATGCCATGAAGTGGTAGCGCACAATGAATATTCACGAATTAAGCACAAGGAATGAATTGCGCGTCTTGCCGCTTCGAAGGCCACCATGTGAATGCCATGAAATGGTAGCGCACAATGAATAACATCAATTAAGCACAAGAAATGAATCGCGCGTCTTGCCGATTCGAATGCTACCAAGTGAATGCCGCGAAATGGTAGTGCACAATGAAAAACATGAATTAAGCACAAGAAATGAATTGTGCGTCTTGCCAATTCGAATGCTACCAAGTGAATGCCGTGAAATGGTAGCGCACAATGAATAACATGAATTAAGCACAAGAAATGAATCGCGCGTCTTGCCGATTCGAATGCTACCAAGTGAATGCCATGAAATGTTAGCGCACAATGAATAACATGAATTAAGCACAAGAAATGAATCGCGCGTCTTGCCGATTCGAATGCCACCCTGTGAATGCCATAAAATGGTAGCGCACAATGAATATCAAGAATTGTACACGAGCTAAGAATTGCGCGTCTTGCCGATTCGAATGTCAGCATGTAAATGCCATGAAACACCAAGCGCACATTCACACGCACAAGAGCCAAAATGTTTTATCATGCAAATTAGGCCCAAGAACTCGAAAACCTTCGAGAACTGGATCGGGGGCCCAGCCCGACCCCCGTCTTACCACCCTGATCAAGAATCACTGACAAAGTAAAAGGGCAAGGCCTGGAAGATCAAAGTAGGCCTCCGGAACAGGAGCTCAGGAAGTTGCTGCTGCTCTGCACCGGGACCTCTGAATAGTGAGTACGTGGAGCTGGGCTTGCTCCCTTTTATAGAGTCTTGGCCCAGCCCACATACCACACCCAGGAATGCTGCAGGGAAAGCTTCTAGAAGGCCCTGGAAAGGGACAACACCCTGACACACTCTGAAAGGCTGCAGCAATACATTGCAAATGAACAGTATTTACAAGCACCTTGAAAATAAGTCTTCAGGTTTAAACTCTACAATGCAAAAGGTTAAACAACAGCATATCAACATAATGCATGAATTACGTTATCTCATAAGTGCCGAGTTGTTGCATTCCAGTCACCCGTAGAGCGTGCACTGGCCAGATGTTGACAATTTTTAGGGATTTGGTGTTGGCTAAAGACGGTGGTAAACAAAAGGGACCCATATAGCACTACAATACCAAAGATAACAATTCTCGGAAGTCACAGAATAATGACCTTCTTTGACAATGCACACATGCACACATCTGCAACTGCATTAGCACGAAGTTTGACAACCTGTTATGGAAAACCATCATTAAGAGTGCTATATCTACCTGTCAGAGAATATTATGGAAACAAATATTAGAGTAAGGTCCACCTGTCAGAGAATATTGACTATGGTGGTCATTACGATCTAGGCGTGTTTTCCTGCCGAGATCTGCTCTGACGGTCGACAGAAGACCGCCAGCGCGAAGAACACCCCGCCGGCCACATAATGAACATCCAGCTTGGCCGGCGGACGGAAACAGTATTGGAAACAGCTGGACAAGGGCCTGAACATTGACATGTGGCAGTGAGGCGGGTGCAACAGCACCTGTTGCGCATTTCACTGCCCGTAATTCGGGCAGTAAAATGCGTGACGGGACTGTGCACGGGAACCCCTACACTGCCCATGCCAAGTTCATGGGCTGTGCAGGGTCCCCCAAGGGGTCACTCTCTGTGGCTTTTCCATCTCAACACCATTTGCATCTGCTATTAATCTGCCTAAATAGGTTTACTCCCTTCCCAACTACACATACAGAGATTTGGGCATACTTCTCGTGAGTACCAGTCATACTGAGAGAAAGCAAACTTAAAAAACATTATACACTTCAGATGTGCTTCGTGCAACTCTGCTCTATACATATTTGATATTTATGCTTCATAATGCAAGAGCAGCAATTACAGATATTTCTGACCTGCTTTCTAATTTCAGATTAGATCTTAGCTACAGTACTAGTGCCACTTGGATATGCATTACTCAGCAGGACAGGCAGATGAAACAAGGAGGCAGTGTTGCAGTTGTATGCAAGGATATGATCTGCTCCTTACTTGCCTCCACTCTACCTTTTTATTCCATAAGATGACAGTATCAGTATCTGCATCCTGCACTACATACATATTCTCTATTAATAGCCTAAACTAATGGCCCATATTGAATCACAACTCGCAAAATACCTATCAACAAATCTCAAGCACTTGTTGAAAACTTCTTCCTGAGCATCTTTAAATTTGACTGGGGTAATAGCAATTGTAAACCTTTTAGATCATCTGAAACTCTCCTTCTACTACACAATAATCATCTACACTCACTATACCCAAAAACATGAATGGACGTATACTTGACCTCATTATCACCAGCACATTGATAATCAAATGTTCACCTCCACTGGGAATTGGATGGTATGATCACCCCTCAGTGCTGTTCCAGGTCTGCAACTCACACAATCAGACAACTGTCAAAGCTCTCAAGCAAACATTTTGGAAAGTGCACCTTACAAACCTAGCTGGTGTAGCCCTTCAAGAATATATTAAACCTAAATTGTCACTCTGAACTCCTCGACTTCAGGTCAATTACATATTGCCCAATTACAGCAAGATCATAGCCTCAACATTCAACTTACTAGTTCCTCTCCAGATACAATAGCTTCATTGGAAACCCAGCAAAACGTAAGTCTCGGATGAACTGAACACCATAAGGAGAGAAATTGCAAAGCAAAATACACTTGGAGAACCTTCAAGGCCCCAATCCTCCTAGCAAAAATGAAATAATTACAGAAAATGTACAAACACCAGTGTAGCAGCAAAATCTTAATTCCAGTAACAACAATATATATGGAATTAAAATAAATGAATTTAGTTAACAGTATTCCCTATCAGTGTTATTTAAAGCCCCTGCCTACATTGTTTTTACTAAAGAAATGTGCTGCTGAACCTGTGAGCAGCCCTGGGTGGTGCTTGGCGTACTCCAAGGTGGGGCTGGAACATATAACTACTTGTTTGTCACCTTTAGGGTAGTAGTAAAGTTAGAAGTCTGGTTTGTGAGTAGCAGTTTCCTCATTCTTTTGTAGGTGGATGTTTCTAGTGTGCTTTCCCTCCCTAAACCACTACTTTCATTTCTCTAAACACCTCCCAATTTGTAGTGGATATTCACCATTTTCCCACCACTCCTTCCTGATCCCTCCCACAATTACTGCTAAGTAGTAAACTTAAATATGTGGAGACCTCAGAAAAGACAGGAGAATTGGGCGTGGGGATTTCCACTTGCAGGTTTGTGAATTGCATTTTGTAGTAAGTATGCAGTACTACTATTTTGGTACTTCTTTAGGTACTACAAAATGCAGTTTTTGGAATGTAGGCCTATTGTGATTAACGTTACCATAAAACAAACATAGAACCACGGAAGCAGAGAGAACTGTGGCCGTAATCTTCAAACTGAAGTATTTGACCTGAAGAATTAGTTCTATTTAGCCAGGTGAAAACATACCTAGTGTGGGACTCAAAAGTCGAATTTAGTGAGGCTCTGCAGGCTCACTCTTCACCAATTACCAAACAGAATTGGGTCATATTTTTGTAATATATAAGTTAATGACGTTTTAATTATGAGATAAATCCTTAAAGTACCTTGTGAACTAAAATAATCTCAAGAAAACAAAGACTATACAGGACTGCAACCATTAATGTTCGGGTGAAATTCACTAATTAACAACTAGACCTCAAATTGAGCTGCCTGAAAACATACTTATAACATGCACACAGAAAAAAAAAGAAAAAAAAACTTACATTCATTGAGACTCCTTGGGCAGGTTCAAGGTAACTCTTGTTTTATTACATAAATGTGGTCACATTTTTGCAATATGAAAGCTACTGAATTTGCAGTTAAAAGAAATATATGAAAAGAACAGTCTGAAGAACACCTGGTACACTCCTGTGACCACATCAACAGCAGAACATGAAAACATCTGACTCTGAGTTTTAGACCTTAGCCACCAAGTGCAGCTCTGGTGGACTTAGTGAAAAAATGTATATGACAAACTATTACAAAATGAAATTATATGAGGCACCATTGTGACTTCAATTTAACACTAGTCACATTACCCCAGAATGTGGTTATACATTGGCAGTGTAACAACGATTGCCTTTTCATTTGTTGGAAAATCTTAAAAACACTTGTGAGTTAACAAATCCTAAAGCACATGTAAGACCACAGGAGCAGCAGGCCTTAAACTAGCACCTGTCAAGTGGAGACATTAGCCACAAGGCCACAAGTACCATTCTGTTGAGGTTTGCGAAAATACTGCTGTTACTATGGGCCAGATGTATCAAACATTTAAGCAATCGCAAACGGCCCAACAGGCCATTTGCGATCACAAAAATGCATTTTGGTATGTAACAAGTCCACTTTGCGATTCAGTAACTTGTTACCGAATCGCAAATTGGATTTGCGACTACATACCGAGTCGGTATTAGGAAGGGGCGTTTCAATGGCATCCCTTCCCAATACCGAATCACAAAGGTATGTATGATTGTTTTGTGACCGTGAATGCGGTTGCAAAACAGTCGCAGTTACCACCTATTTCAGGTAGGTGGTAACCCATTTGCAAAGGGGAAGGGGTCCCCAAAACGTTTTTAAGATCAGGCAGTGGTCCCAGGGACCACTGCCTGCTCTTAAAAGATGAAAATAAAACTTTTCATTTTTCAATTTTAAACGCATCCCATTTTCCTTTAAGGAAAACGGATGCATTTAAAAAAAAAATTTGCTTTATTGAAAAGCAATTACAGACATGGTGATCTGCTGAGCCCAGCAGGCCACCATCTCTGTGATGGTAGCCATTCACAAAGGCTAGCAAATTGCGACCTACCTCATGAATATTGATGAGGTAGGTCCATTTGCGAGCCCTTGCGAATCACAGTATGAAACCCCTGGAGTTTATTACATTTCAATTGCGATTACTTAATTGCGATTTGCTAAAAATTGCAATTAGGTAATCGCTATTGTAAAGATTGATACATCTGGCCCTATGTTCCGAATATGCACTTTAAAGAGGTCCCATAGTTAGTTGTACAGCTACATAAGTACAAAGAACAGAGTGAGCAAACAATGCTATTTAGTGCTTTGGAGCTAGGTATGCTTCAAAGGACATTTCAGAGATAATGGAAAGACAAATATTTGCTTTAAGAAAATCAGCAGAATCAGGAGAGAGAACTGTGGTTCAACAGGAGGAACCAGCTAGGATGATGCATGTAGTGTTCTGCTCCATGAGCTTCAGGAACTCCCTACGGAGCAACAAGGCCCATGGAGAAAATGTCCAGGAGTTGCCTGTGCATCATCCCTCGTTTTTAATGAAAATGTTCACTGGGGCCATCCCCCCTTGGAACCACACAGATGAAAGGGACAAAAGAATGCATGGAGCGCTGCAGCACTCCTGTACAAAACGCTGCCATCGGCCCCCATCTTCTCGGGGACCAGAGAAGGAGACTGGCTCGGTACCGTGGTAGAGCCCATGGGGGCACGAGCCTTAGGAGCGATGAACCGTTCTCGCTTCCACGCCACATTTCTGAAGGGAGCAGAGAGGCACAGCATGGCAAATGCCCGGACGCACTACATTCGGGCAGGGGAGGAAGCAGCTGCTGGCTCATGTGCAGGCCTATCAAGGCTGGGTCCGGCACAAGCCAGCAAAGACCGCTGAGCCGTGGGGCTCTAGCATGTTCTCCACCCGATGGAAAAATTGTCAAAGGCAGCACATGAAAGTGCAACATTAAAAAAAACAACAACAAAAAAACAAGAGGAAATACATTTCTTGCAGTGTGTGGCTCAAATTGGAAAAAACATAATAAATTACTTTCACTTTTTGTAAGTAAAAGCACTGATTGGACAGTGATTCATTGAGTGTTGTTTGTTGCATTCTCTTAGACTGATGTCTGAGTAGGGTTTGGAATTCCTTGCCTTTTTACCCTGGGAGAGAGAGTCCAGTGCTACAAAGGGGTGCTTGGCTCCCAGTGGAGGGAAGGTTGCAAACTTATCACTTTTGAATTCACTTCCTTCCCAACTAATAACCCACTTTTCGTTAAAACTAGGAACCGCTTATATCACACTTACTGCTTCATTTCTGCAAGTAAAGGACATCAGTGTCCTAGCCTTTAGCAGTGGCACTACTGATACACAGATCTGTGTGCCAATAGTGTGAAAGGGGCCAGTATGGAAGGGAGAGGAGGATACAGATGATACATCTGTGCTTTGGAAGGCAGCAATGAGTACTGAGAGCATGCACTAGGCATTGGTAGGATGGAGCAGCACCTAGGGGGATGGGCATATTTCTGTCATAGTAACTGGGGGGTGGCGAGTAAGTCTGAGTTTTAGCAGCTACCAGCGCTGTTAACCCAACTGCAAAGGAGGGTATGGCAAAAGAGTGTGGTGGGAGAGGACTGAAGCCCATTGGGTTGAAAAGATCTGTGGACAGCACAGCTCCCAAAAAAAGCCATTTTCTTGACTGCATTAATGAATGGAACCATACATCACGGTATAAGTATAGACAAGCCTCAAATTGTCCATTATTATTTGTCAAGTGGAGTACAATTAGCACTGTTGTCACATACATTCTGAACCACTGCATGCATACCTACTATGAAAAAAATGACATCATATTTGTATAAGTTGCACTCCTGTTGGGCTAATAATATGCTTATTAATTGAATTTTAGCCTCTGTGATGTACCTTGCTCTGATGTCATTGGAAATAATGTTGCAAGTGACTCCATGAGTAGAAAACACAAAATTGCACCTGATTGACACATTTCAAACTCTTTCCTATTTCCAAAACCTCAAATAATTCAGTAAATACAAGACAGGAACAAGGCAGCAGGCAACTATATATAAATAGGTATAAAAATGCAAAAATGTATAATGTATTACATTTCCTTCCAAAAAACAACAGACAGCAACAGACAGCATCTGGCTGTTGATCTTTCTAGCATATAAAAGGGCTTTTTCAAGACCACATGGTCACACACCATCATTCCTTTTATAGATTCACATCATTATTCATAACATATCTGCTCATTATCCTCAGCCAACTAGCCCACATAAAAAACAATTAGTTACCATACTTTGAACCAACATACAACAAACTGATTAGTGCGTTTACTGACTCAGGACTTGCAGAGGGGCAATGTCAATCAATCAATCAATCAATCAGTAATTTGTTAAGCGCGCTACTCACCCAATAGGGTCTCAGGGCGCTTGGGGGGGTGCTACTGCTAAAGAGCCAGGTCTTGAGGCACTTCCTGAAGGTCAGGAGGTCCTAGGTAAGACGTAGGTTGACGGGGAGGGAGTTCCAGGTTTTGGCGGCAAGGTGGGAGAAGGATCTGTCGCTGGTTGTGGTCCCGTGGATGCGGGGGGCGGTAGCGAGGGTGAGGTTGGCGGAGCGGAGCTGGCGTGTTGGGATGTGAAGTTGAGACACTTGTTGAGGTAGGCAGGTCCGGCGGTGTGGAGAGCCTTGTGAGCGTAGATCAGGAGTTAGAAGATGATCCTTTTGTTGACGGGGAGCCAGTGGAGGTCTCTGAGGTGGGCTGAGATGTGTTTGTGACGAGGGGGGTTGAGGATGAGTCGTGCTGAGGCGTTCTGGATGCACTGAAGTTTCCTCTGGAGCTTGTCCATTGTTCCCGCGTAGAGAGCGTTGCCGTAGTCCAGTCTGCTACTAACGAGGGCGTGGGTGATCGTTCTTCTGGTTTCAACGGGGATCCATCTGAAGGTCTTGCGAAGCATTCGAAGGGTGTTAAAACATGAGGATGAGATGGCGTTGACTTGCTGGGTCATAGAGAGTGATGAGTCCAGTATGAAGCCGAGGTTGCGTGCATGGGTGGTGGATGTTGGGGCAGACCCCAGAGTGGCAGGCCACCAAGAGTCGTCCCATGGTGATCTATTGGAGCTGAAGATGATAATCTCGGTCTTCTCCGCGTTCAGTTTGAGGTGGCTTGCTTCCATCCAGTTGGCGATGGCGTGAAGTCCGGTGTGGAGGTTGGTCTTAGCGGTTGCAGGGTCCTTCATGAGAGAGAGGATGAGCTGAGTGTCATCTGCGTAGGAGACGATGTTGAGGCCATGGAATCGGATGATTTTGGCGAGCGGTGCTAAGTAGACATTGAAGAGGGTGGGGCTGAGTGAGGACCCCTGGGGGACTCCGTAGATGGTCTTGGTGGCTTTTGACAGGAGCAGGGGGAGGCGGACTCTTTGGGTTCTGCCAGAGAGGAAGGATGTGAGCCAATCCAGGGCTCTGTGGTGGATTCCGGCGTCATGGAGGCATGTGCGAAGGGTGTGGTAAAAGACGTGTCGAAGGCTGCGGAAAGGTCAAGGAGGATGAGGGCAATGGTTTCGCCTTTGTCGAGCCTGCTCCTGATGTCGTTGGTGCAAGCGATAAGGGCGGTCTCGGTGCTGTGGTTCTTGCGGAAGCTGGACTGGGAGATGTCGAGTAGGCTGTTGTCCTCCAAGAAGCAAGATAGTTGGTTATTGACTATCTTTTCGATGACCTTCACAGGGAAGGGGAGTAGGGGGATGGGCCGGTAGTTTTTGAGGTCTTTGGGGTAGGGTTTGGGCATTTTGAGCAGGGCGTTAACTTCGGTGTGTTTCCAGCTCTCCGGGAAGATGGCGGTCTCAAAGGAGCTGTTGATGATGGTCCGGAGCTGGGGAGCGAAGGTTTGGCTGGCTTTATTGAAGACATGGTGAGGGCAGGGGTTGGCGGGTGAGCCGGAGTGGATGGTTCTCATGGTCTTGGTGGTTTCCTCGTTGTTGGTGGGAGTCCAGGCACTCAGGATGTTGGTGTGGATGGGTGCATTGGGGTCGGTTTTGGCAGTGGTGGTGGTGGGGGACGGCACTGCGCAGCTGCCATGGATGTCTGTGATCTTGCAGTGAAAAAAGGTGGCAAGGGAGTCACAGAGGTCTTGCGAGTCGGGGGGGGTCGGCAAAGCAGGACTGGGGGTTGGTGAGTTCCTTGATGATGCTGAAGAGCTCCTTGCTGTTGTGTGCATTGTTGTCAATTTGTTCTTTGTAGAACGATCTTTTGGTGGTCCGGATGAGTTGGTGATGTTTGTGGATGGCGTATTTGAGGGCGGCGTGGTTGCTTTCTGTTTGTTCTAGGTGGCAGATCTTCTCGGCTTTTCGGCATTCCCATTTGGAGGCCTGAAGGTCTGCAGTGAACCAGGGAGCATTTTTGTTGGCGCAGGTGTTGGTGGTTTTCCTGAGTGGAGGGAGGGTGTTGGCACAGTCGTTGAGACATTGCTTGAGGTTGAGGGCGGTGGTGTTGGTGTTGCTGGGGTTGGGTGGAGGGGCGGGGGCGAGGTTGGAGATCACTACAGCCGTGGAGATCTTGTTCCACTTGCGGTGAAGGATCCGATGCTGTTGGTGGTGGGCGGTGGGTTTCTGGAAGGAAAAATGAAGTTTGGTGGTGTGAGTGAAGGTGACGTGGCTGCTGGAGGAGAAGATGGCGTCGAGTGTGTGGCCGGCTGAGTGGGTGGGTGTGGTGACAAGTTGCTTGAGGCCGAGGTTGACGAGGTTGTCCAGTAGGCCTGAGGAGTTGCTGTCGCCGGTGTTCTCCAGGTGAAAATTCAGGTCGCTGAGGAGCAAGTAGTCCGTGGAGGCGAGGGCGTGGGGGCTGATTGTGTCGCAATGGCATCGCAGAATTGTGGGGGAGGGCCCGGGGGCTCTGTAGATGAGGGTTCCCCTCAGGGTGGTGTTGGAGTATATCTTGAAGTGCAGGTGTTCAGCGGCATCTAGGGCGTCTTGGGAGTCCGTTGAGATCCTGATGGAGCTTCTGTGGACTATGGTGATTCCTCCTCCTGGTTTGTTGGTGCAGTCTCTAAGGGTGATTTTGTAGCCCAAGGGATGGCTATGGCGATGTCGGGTTCTGATGAGGGGTTTATCCAGGTTTCGGTGAGGAAGGCGATGTCTGGGCAGGTTGATGTGAGCAGGTCCAAGAGTTAGACGGCGTGCTTGTGGATGGAGCGGGTGTTGCGGAGGATGCAGCTGAGGTGGTTGAGGTGGGTGGCGTTGTTGTGGTGCTTGGTGGCTTGAGCGCAGGTGAAGCAGCATGTTCGGCCTGAGAAGGGTCCGTGGGTGTGGCTAGGGGAGGTCTGGACGCACGCGGTGGGGCGGCCAGGGTTGAGCGCAAAGAGTTTCTCTGCAGTGTAGCGGCGTCTGGCAGTGTGGGAGGTGCGAGGGGCAGGGGGACTGGCGCTAGGCACAGTCCAGGCATGGAGGGGCACAGACAGGCTTGCGTTGGTGCACCAGTGGCCCGGCTGCGCAGTGGCTGGCATTAAGAACGGGAGGCGGGAGGGACCGTAGGGGATGCAGCAGTGGGAACAGGAGTAAGGAAGAAAACCAGCGAAAAGGTCGAAATAGAAAAAAGGCGATTAAACAGAGTCAAAACAGGGAAGGCACAAGACAGAGGGGGTGATTCTAACCCCGGCGGTCGGCGGAGAGGCGGCGGTCGGACCGCGAACAGACCGGCGGTCCAAAAAATGGCATTCTGACCGCGGCGGTCACCGCCGCGATCGACCGCCACTTTCCCACTCCGACCGCCACGGCGGTCATGACCGACGGGCTGGAGTTTGCGCACTCCGGCCCGGCGGTCGACCCAAGACCACCAACCGCATCATGACCCTGCTTACCGCCGCGGTTTTTGGCGGTCGGGAACCGCCATGCGAACCATGGCGGTAGGCACTATCGGGGCCAGGGAATTCCATCCCTGGCACTGATAGGGGTCTCCCCCACCCCCCACTACCCCCCACGAGTCCTCCCCCCACACCCTCCACCCCCTGCCACCCCCCAGAGATGTTACAAACCCCCTGCCCCCCCCCACCCCGACATGCACGCACCCCCAACATGCACATATGCACACCCCCTACACACACACATACACAACGGGGGCACATACCCGCACACATACATGCCAACATGCGCACCCGCCGAACTACACACATTGCCCATAGGCACAGCAGCACCCCCCGCCCGCATGCACGCACTCACACACCCCCTCTACACACCCCCATGCACGCACACATCACACAACACCCCCCCCACCCCCTCCCCTCACGGACGATAAACTTACCTTGCGTTGGTCCTCCGGGAGGCGACGGGAGCCATAGGGACGTGACCGCCAACAGAAGACCGCCAACAGAAGACCGCCACACAGAAATGTGGGTCGTAATTCTGTGGGCGGTGTTCTGCTGGCGTGGCGGTGGAGGTTGACCAGTCTCCACTTTCCCGCCGACCGCCAGTGTGGCTGCTGGCGGTTTTCCGGCGGAACGCTCCCAGCGGTCGGAATACGCGCCGCGGCATACCGCCGCGGTCGGCGGTCTTTACCGCGGCGGTAACTCGGCGGTCTTGCGAAAAGACCGCTAAGGTCAGAATCACCCCCAGAGTCTTAAAAAACAGAAAAGGGCACAGAAAATGACACAAAAACACTAAGCAAATTACAAGACACACATACAATACTTACGGCAACCACTAGACACAAGGGATGAGGCACAGGCGGGTGCCTGCGGGTGGTGGAGGGCCTCAAACTCGCGGCAGCAGCGAGGGCGGGGTCAGGGACACGGAGGCAGGCTGGTCGAGCTGCTCAGCATGTTGAGTGATGCATGGCCTTAATGTAAAGCATTAGTCTTTTGAGATTGATGGGGCTTTTTGTGTAATGTATACGTTACAGATTAGAACCCTATTCTATTGAAAAGTGCTGTATTGATTTGGAACGATCTCACTGTCTTGACACAAATATGCCAGTGAGGTGTCACTTTTATGTTTCTATTCCATTTAATTAGTATGCAGCTAAAAGTACAAACAGTATAGGGTCCTGATTTTTTCATTTTGAAACCCTATAGGAATAATATAACGCATAAGGAGGGCTTTGGGAGTGTATGACTTGATGGCTTTCTTGTCTCTCTTACTCCCCGGCTCTGATTCAATGGCGTTGCTCCCTTTTTTGTGTTTGTCCCACCCAGACGCATTTTGGTTTCACCATATTTTGATTGGCATATACCCTTTTATTGCTGAAGTACGACCTTGCATTAATCCCTCCGCTGCCAGGTCGTTTCCCCTCATGTGCAAGGCCTTTTGTTTGGCTATTTGGGACAGTTCACGCTTAGGCCCTTATAATTTTTTGTCCACAAAAGCTACCCATGCCAGGTTTGCGTCCTTCTTTTCCAACATCCTAGGGATTCTAGAGGTACCCAGACTTAGTGGGTTCTCCTGCTGGAGATGAAGAAATTAGCTAAAATACAGTGATAATTTCGATTTTGTCAGAAAATTGGGAAAAAAGGGCTGTAGATGAAGGCTTGTGCTTTTTTCTCAGAAAATGGCATCAACAAAGGGTTTGCGGTGCTAAAATCACCAGCTTCCCAGCTTTCAGGAACAGGCAGACCAGAATCAGAAAACCCAATTTTTCAACACAATTCGGACATTTTACTGGGACATAGCCCATTTTTACTATTTTTTGTGCTTTCGGCCTCCTTCCAGTTAGTGACAGAAATGGGTGTGAAACCAATGCTAGATCCCAGACAGCTAAAAATGTCAGAAAATTAGGCAAAATTGTGAATTCAGCAAGGGGTAATTTGTGTAGATCCTACAAGGGTTTCCTACAGAAAATAACAGCTGAAATAAAAAAATATTGAAATTGAGGTGAAAAAAACTGCCATTTTTCTTAACGTTTTACTCTGTAACTTTTTCCTGCAATTTCAGATTTTTTAAAGCAATATACCGTTACGTCTGCTTGACTCTTCTGGTTGCCGGGATATATAGGGCTTGTAGGTTCATCGAGAACCCTAGGTACCCAGAGCCAATAAATGAGCTGCACCTTGCAATGGGTATTCATTCTTTACCGGGTATTCAGCAATTCATTTGTTGAAATATAAAGAGTGAAAAATAAGTATCAAGAAAACCTTTGTATTTCCAAAATGGGCACAAGATAAGGTGTTGAGAAGCAGTTGGTATTTGCACATCTCTGAATTCCGGGGTGCCCATACTAGCATGTGAATTACAGGGTATTTATCAAATAGATGTCTTTTTTACCCACTGTCTTACATTTGGAAGGAAAAAATGTAAAGAAAGACAAGGGGCAATAACACTTGTTTTGCTATTTTGAGTTCCCCCAAGTCTCCCGATACAAATGCTACCTCACTTGCGTGGGTAGGCCTAATGCTCGCGACAGGAAACGCAACATGAACACATCACATTTTTACATTGAAATCTGACGTGTTTTTTGCAACGTGCCTAGCTGTAGATTTTGCCTCTAGCTCAGCCAGCACCTATAGAAACCTATCAAACCTGTGCATTTTTTTAAACTAGACACCTAGAGGAATCCAAGATGGGGTGACTTGTGGGGCTCTCACCAGGTTCTGTTACCCAGAATCCTTTGCAAACCTCAAAATTTGGACAAAAAAAACACTTTTCCCTCACATTTTGATGACAGAAAGTTATGGAATCTGAGAGGAGCCACAAATGTCCATCCACCCAGCGTTCCAAGTCTCCTGATACAAATGGTACCTCGCTTGTGTGGGTAGGCCAAGCACCAGCGACAGGAAATGCCCAAAACACAACTTGAACACATCACATTTTCCGAAAGAAAACAGAGATGTTTTTTGGAAAGTGTCTATCTGTGGATTTTGGCCTCTAGCTCAGCCGGCACCTAAGGAAACCTACCAAACCTGTGCATTTCTGAAAATTAGACACCTAGAGAAATCTAAGATGGGGTGACTTGCGGGGCTCTCAACAGGTTCTGTCACCCAGAATCCAGTGCAAGCCTAAAAAATTGGCCAAAAAACACTTTTTCCTCACATTTCGGTGACAGAAAGTTCTGGATTCTGAAAGGAGCCACAAATTTCCTTCCACCCAGTGTTCCTCCAAGTCACCTGATAAAAACTGGACCTCACTTGTGTGGGTAGGCCTAGTGCCTGCGAAAGGAAATGCCACAAAACACCATGTGGACACATCAAAATTATCAAATACAAAACTAACTGTTTTTGCGGGGGGCATCTGTGTTTTTGGTCCTGGGCTCAGCAGCCATATAGGGAAACCTGCCAAACCCAAACATTTCTGAAAACTAGACACCGAGGGACTCCAGGGAGGTGTGACTTGCGTTGATCCCCCAGTGTTTTCTTACCCAGAATCCATTGCAAACATCAACATTTGGCTGACAAAAACCCTTTTCCTCACATTTCGGTGACAGAAAGTTCTGGAACCTGAGAGGAGCCGCTAATTTCCTTCCACCCAGCATTCCCCCAAGTCTCCACATAAAAATGATACCTCACTTGTGTGGATGGCCCAGGTGCCTACAACAGAAAAAGGTCAAAAACCTTTAGAGGTTGAGGGAATAGCACAGCAAGTTGATAAGCACATATTTTTCTTTCATACATCTTTAGGCTGACTCTGCTTTGGGGACCCACACAAATGAGGTATCATTTTACTTGGGAGACTGAGGGGAATGCTTAGTGGTAGGAAATTTGTGCCGGAGTGGTGATCCTACAAAGAAAAGTGAGGAAAATATGCTTTTTGAAGCAAATTTTGAGGTTTGAAGAGGAGTCTGGGTAAGAAAATGTTGGGGGTCCAGGCAACCCACACCTCCCTGAACTCCTTGGGGTGTCTAGTTTAAAAAAATGTCTGGGTTTGGTAGGTTTCCCTAGATGAAGGCCGCACCTGGGACCAAAAACATAGGTGCCCCCCCAAACACAGGTAGTTTTGCAATAGATCATTTTGATGTGTCCACATACTTCTGTGATGTTCTAAACACTAAAATTGTGAAAAGAAACACACTTAGGTTATGTAAAAAAGACCCATCACCCACCAACCAAGTTGGTGGCATGCTTCACCATCGGGGTCCCACCCGAGACACGGTTGTGCTGGGACGCCTGATTACTGCAGAGCAGGTTTTGTAATTTTTAGCACACATACTGGTTGGATTTGGCACAAGAGTGAGTGATGGTTCAGTAGATCAAATTTTATTAAGAAGAGATTTCACAAAAGTCAAATGCACTGTTAATAACTGAAAGACCACAAAACTGAACCAATGACTCACAGCTCGTGAGCTGTAAAGCCGTGTCAAGTCACCAACTGCTTTACAGTCCATTCACACACCTTTCATACATGACATGCACAAGACCATTCACGCCCCAGCCGCGGTCCCAGCACATTACAACACTTGCATCAACAGACAGTGCCATTCAAGGGCACATCACTTTCATACCTGATACAGCAATCACACCAGCTGATGGGAGTGTACATCCGGATTTCCCTCTGGATACCTCTTTGGGCACAAACTGCACATTTCTTAACGGGAAAGTCTTTTTGGGAGTGGGAGGAATCTGATCAGGAAAGTGGCGATCTTTCAATCTAGCCACATCCTCCACAACTGCTACTCTAGGAACTCTTGCATGATCCACCATAGCAAGGCTCTCTATCACTGACTCCTGAAATTTAACAAATGTAATCCTTGACTCAGGGGAACAATCCTTAAACACTATAGAAGCATTAAAAGTTGCCAGATTGAACAAATGGACGGCCAACTTTTTATACCACACGTAAGACTTACGAACAGCAGTGTAGGGTTCCAACCTCTGATCTACTCTATCAACACCACCCATGTGCTTATTGTAATCTAAAATGCACACATGTTTGCGCACTTCAGCAACTTGACCCCAAACAGCCACAGGTGAAGTACTCTCATCATGGATGGTAGTCAGCATGTACACATCCCTCCTGTCTACCAATTTCAGAGCTAGCAGCTCAAAATTCCGCAAGGCACTGCACTGTCCACTTTTAAGTTTTTTACAGACAAGCTCCCTTGGATAGCCTTTTCGGTTAGAGTGGATTGTGTCACAAGCAACAGTGTGCACTCTGAACAACTCCTTGAACAACTGAACTCCAGTGTAGAAGTTATCTACATACAAATGGTGACCTTTGTTAAACAGTCGTCTACCAAGTTCCCACACAATTTTCTCACTAACTCCAAAAGTGGGCGGGCAACAAGGGGGGTCAATACTGGAATCCCTACCAATGTAGACCCGGAAATTATAAATATATCCTGTACTACTTTCTTACAGCATATACAATTTAATTCCAGACCGTGCCCTCTTGAGGGGAATGTACTGCCTAAAAACCAAACGACCCTTGAACAGGACCAAAGGCTCATATACACTTATTTCTTTGCCTGGCACATAAACCTCTCAAAACCGATCTACAAAATGATCAAGGACAGGCCTAATCTTAAAAAGACAGTCACAATCGGTGTGATCTTGTGGCAAGGCTAAAGCATTGTCAACAAAATGCAGCATCCAAAGAAGAAGAAATGACTGATTACGAGTCATCGTTGCAAGAAATATAGCCGTTGCCATCAAGGGACTAGTAGCCCAATAAGAAGCCAGTGATGGCTTCCTTATCAACCCCATCAAAAAAGTCAAACCAAAGAACTTTTTCACCTCTTCCAAATTTGTGGAAATCCAATGGGTAGCTCTAGACTGAGGCCTAAGACTGGCACAGTTGTCCCTCAAATACTGCTCCGCATAGAAATGAGTCTGCTCAACAATCTCTTCCAAAAATACAGTGTCCATAAACAACTCAAAGAAATTGACAGGCAAAAAGTTTTCTGTATTTACTCTACACCATGGGAGACTAGAAAGGCAGGCAACTGTGGCTGCTCCATGTTTGGGGCAACCCAGGAGTCAGGTCTTCCAGTGGGAAGACTTTCAGCAGCTGGCTGCTGCACCATTGGCACATCGATGTCCTCATCGAAAACAGGCCCCTCATCTGCACTGACAGTGGCTTCTTCATCAGAAGATTCCTCTCGGACAGAAAACTCACTCCCAGATTCTCATACTTCCTCCTCTGCCTCAGATGCAGAGCCTGTCTCATAATCATGGTCAGAAGATGACTCAAAAAGCATGCCAACAACCTGCTGAGTGGTTACTCTGTGGCTAGCCATGTTCCTTTCTAAGAAGTGTAAAGTGACAAATGTACCAACAACAACCAGCACTGCCTCAAATAAGTGATAAACAAAATGTGGCTTTATTACAAAGAGTAATGTACTCAAAAACTATACCACTCACTTGCCTGAAAAAGCTAGACTCACCAGCAACTAATCTGCACAGACTCAGCAAACATCAATGATATCCCACTAAAAAGAAAAAAGAAAAAAGAAAAGCATATTAGACTTAAGACAACACAAATACTGTGAACAAATCTAAGGACAATTTCACACACAATCCTGCATTTCGTACACCACCTACAAGCATGTCATTCATGCATGGTAACAATACTCATTTAGAGTAAATTTACTTACCTAACACATGCAACTACGCAAACCGCAGGTCAACCACTGCCAAAACAAGCCACAATAAAAGAAGCAAAAGCTTTGAACTAGGACAAAAAAGAGAAATAACCTGTTATAATCACAAATGCAAACACTTCACCAGTTGAGAAACACCCCGCCACCAAACAGTTAAAACTTTTCCCTGGTGTCTAGTGGTCTCCGGGGAAGATGGGCCTGAAAAAAAAACTAGGCCGATCTGTCCCCAAAGAGGGGCTGAAATGGCGTAAATTATTATGCCCCTCTTCACAAAAAACACACACACACAAAAAGAAAATCCCTTGTGCCTAGTGGATTCTGCCCCTCTTGGGGGCAGGTGGGCCAAAAAAACAAGGCAGATCAGCCCCCAAGAGGGGCAGAACTACCTAAAAGTGTTTCTCCGCTTTGGGGGCGACCCTTGCCCAAGGGGCCGCCCCTGCACAAAAACAAAAAAAACACACATCCCTGGTGCCATTGTGGCTCCTACCCCCCCCGGGGGCAGATCAGCTGAAAAATAATCCTTCAATATGCTTGCACATGCTTTTAGCCTTGGCAAGCTCAGGAGTAAAGCAAGGGGATGGGGTGCTGCACAATGGGATATTCTCAACTCAACAGGGGCCACTTTACCAAGACCAAAGTCAACTATGCATTGACATTCTCATTATCTTCTTCAAAGATGTCATACAGGACACAAGATATGCCTCTCAAGATGTTGCTTTACTTCTTTGTGGTTTAATTGTTCATGTTACATTTAAATAGCTCTAACATGTGCCCAGCCTCATGGGTGGGTGATAGACCTGGAAGCCTTAGGGTGGTCATCCCCCGACTTTTTGCCTGCCTCCCTCCACTTTTCTGACACTGTTTTTGCTGATTTTAGGACTCTGTGCACTTTACTACTGCTAACTACTGCTAAAGTGTATATGCTCTCACACTTAAACATGGTAAAAAAAAATCATACCCAATTGATGTATTTGATTTATTTGTAAGTCCCTAGTAAAGTGCACTACATGTGCCCGAGCCTGTAAATTGAATGCTACTAGTGGGCCTGTACACTGGTTGAGCCACCCACATAAGTAGCCCCTTAACCATGTCTCAGGCCGGCCAGTGCAAGGCCTGTGTGTGCAGTTTCACTGCCACTTCGACTTGGCATTTTAAAAATATTTGCCAACCCTTAAACTGCCCTTTTTCTACATATACATCACCCCTAAGGTAGGCCTTAGGTAACCCATAGGGCAGGGTGCTTTGTAGGTAAAAGATAGAACATGTACATGTGTGTTTTGGATGTCCTGGTAGTGGAAACTCCTAAATTCATTTTCCACTACTGTGAGGCCTGCTCCATTCATAGGAGAGCATTAGGGCTACCCTCATATACTGTTTGAGTGGTAGATATTGGTCAGAAAGGGGTAACCAGGTTATATTTAGTATGGCAAGATCGGTAATAGAAAATCCTGATTATTGGTGAGGGTGGAATTTATATTACTATTTTAGAAATGCCACTTTTTGAAAGTGAGCATTTCTCTGCACTTAAAATCCATCTGTGCCTTACAGCCTGTCTCTAATCCACATCTGGGATGAGCTGGTTGACACCTCCCTCATGCATTTCACCCAGACAACCACAAACACAGGATACTCAGTCACACCTGCACTAACCTGCATACTGAATGGGTCTTCCTGGGCTGGGAGGGTGGAGGGCCTGACACTTACATTTCCAAGGCTAGTGGCCTGCCCTCACCCAATGGACTGCCAAACTCTCTTCTGGGACCCTGGCAAACAGACCTGTACTGAAAGGGGACCTTGTGCACTTCAAAACCACTCTTTGAAGTCTCCCCCACTTCAAAGGCCCTTTTGGGTATGTAAATGGGGTCTCTAACCCCACCAACTCAGACACTTCTGGACCTGAACCTGCAACCTGTCAAGAGGAACTGCCTTGCTGCCGAAAGGACTCATCTAGACTGCTTTGCTGCAAAGGACTGCTGCCCTGCTCCCTTTGACTTTGCTGAGAAGTGCTATCCAAGGGCTTGGATTGGATTGAGCTTGCCTCCTTTTTTCTGAAGTCTCAGGGCCAAAAATACTTCATCTCTTCAAGGAACTGCTGGTGCGCCGAACATCGACGTACAGCCTGCCTGAAATGATGCACAGCCGAACCAGAACGACACAGCCTGACTTCCCAAGTGAAAAATCGAAACAGCCCCTTCCTTGCGGCTGCAAATTCAATGCACAGCTGACCGGATCGACACACAGCCGAACCGGAATGATTCAGCCCGACTTCCTAAGTGTAGAATGAATGCAGCGCTTGCCTTGCAATAGAAAACTAAACGCATCGCCTCCCAGATCTATGCAACGCCTGTGACTCTGTCCCGCACGCCCAGGGTTTCCACGAATCATCCGTGAGTGTCAAAAAGATCCCGCATCGCAGTGAGGAACCAAGACTGCACGCCAGAAATTGACACAAAACCCCTTGCAGCATGGAAAGAAACAACGCAACGAAATTCCGACGCACACCCTATTTTTCCATGCATCGCCTCCTCTGCAGTCTCTGTGCATGTTATTTTTTATGGAAACAAGGTACTTTGTGAAACCAAGAGACAACTGTTGATTTCTAAGTTTTAAGACCCTTTTTAATCTTGCAAAAGTGATATCTCAACTTGTGCTTATAGAATCTTTATCGTTTTGACCTTATTTTAACTAGATTAATATCTTATAGTTTTCTAAACCTGAGTGGTGTATTTTTGTGATGTTTTCACTGCCACTGTATGATTTCTTGCACAAATACTTTACACATTGCCTTCTAAGTTAAGCTTGACTTCTCAGTGCCCAGCTACCAGAGGGTGGGCACAGGATAATTTGGATTGTGTTCGACCTACCCTGACTAGGATTGTGGTCCCTATTTGGACAAAGGTGAATACCTCTGTCAACTAGAGACCCCATTTCTAACATTGGGCAATTGACAACCTGCTTCAAGCCCAGTAAGTCACAAAAGGAAAAAAACACTTCTGGAAAAAGAGGGGACATGTACCAGATATTGGCGTCTCTTAGGACAAAGGGATTGGGTTCCTCAAAGCCAGGGTGAGAATATAAAATGCAAATTTGGAGCAAGACTTCCAGGTGAGTGGTCTACCAATCTTATTACCTTAAAATGAACTCTATAAATTGATGAACTTCAGCTGTCGGCCTCCCAATTCCTCAGCATGTATAATTTTGTAACTGTGGGGTAAAGCAAAAAAATGAAAAATATTAGGGCAGAAATATATTGTACCCGTGTCTCCGTCATGAAAAACAAGTCCCAGCTGTAGTCCTTTGTAGATGAGGTCAACAGGTCAAATTATTGAGGTATAGAGGGAACTTTCAGCCAGCCAGCCAGCTCGTAATTGCCCACCATTAAGCTAAAGTTTTTTAGGCATAGCCTCTTGTGACCTATTAAATTGATGATTGTAAGAAGGGCCTTACTATGTGAAAAAGATCGCTGCAAGGCCAATTGCATGAGGTCCTCTCTTGTACAGGTCTGTGGGTGCTCAGGAAAGAGGGCAAGGGGTTCAAGGTGAGCAGAGGCAGCGTCTGGGGAGTAGAAAAGCCAATAGAAGGACTTGCCTTTTGCACAGACATACGGTAGCCTGTTTAAATAGCTTGCGCCCGGTCTGCAAAAGGGTCAGAGAATAAATATATTGCTGTGTCGATATCCCCCACTACATCCTCAATACAGTCTGACTGCCCGGGAAAGAATGGAAAAATATAGCGTCAGTACTGAATACCTAAAAATACAAAGTGTGGCCCTTAATGTTCCCCAGTAGCCCAACAACCCAAACAGCCTAAAAGCCTAGTAAATAAAGATTTTTCCTAAAAACATGTTCTAAAAAACGCAACTAAAAAAAGAACACGTTAAAATCAGTATATATTTTACACAAACTTAGTAGCATTTCACAGGTCATCCAGTGTTATCTTATCCTGGCCACAGGTTTGATCCCAGAACACTCCAAGGTGTAGGGAGCTGTCCACTCTGGAAATGTGGCTAACTGTTTTTGAGCCACATGATACAAAAGAAATTTCAGGGTGCTGTAGAATAGCGCAATAAAGATGAGGAACGTTCACGAATATTCTCTCCTTGCATGAGGGGGGTACTAATTTATTAGTTGGTGACAAAACGTTAATGATAAGTTTATCACTTCTGTCGTTTCAAACCAGCAGAGAAGATTCTGATCGACATTACATCATAGCATTCAGTTACATTTAAAGGACTCAGTTTGGAAGAAGGGAACAACGCCATTGTGCATTCCCGGCTCTTTTCTTTCTTTTCTGCGTCCCCAATCGCTTTTCGAGGTAGCCTCCACGGTCAATTTCGTAATTTTCTCAGGACTCTCGCAGTAAGAAAATGAGTATAATATCGCTGATTAATCTACATCTGAGTTAAATTGACCGAACTCAATGAACCAATTTATAGTGAAATGGTCAAAATGCTTGTAATTTAAATCACACATTCATTTACACTTAAATGGTGCCTGATGTCAATTATCCAATGAATGTGGAATTAAATTGGTCTCATTAAATTTAAGTTGATGTGTTTTTTCCCTAGTTGCTCTTGCATGTGGTTAAAACGAATAGTGAAGTGTCCAAAATAAAAAAAAACGAGGTTTTTGTTGGTAACGAGAGGAGTGAGCAAAGGAGATGGAGGGACAGCGCTTTATAGAAGAAATGACAACAAGGGAGAATCGGAGTAAGAAAGACCGAAAGACATACAAAGACAAAAAAAGTATTTTGTTGCTGCAGTGACAAGGACAGAAAGTGAAATGAACCAGAGAGTTGCAAAGCAATGCTTTGTCAATTGTTTTCCTTTTCTTTAAGGGGTAGGACATGGGCCCAAACGTTAAGCTGAAGCAACTAAAAACATGATAGGTGAAATGCTTGAATTGAGCTCAGCCACAAATAATTACTTGGGTCACATCTTAGTCCATCAATATTATGCCCCCATGTCATTTCACACTAGGCCCAGCCGCATGCAAATTAGCCTTGATCCTGCTCCAATAGGAAGTGTCCAGCCGGAACTGCCAAACCAAGACCTCTCTGCGAATGTATGTCGGAACCACGCCTGCCGGAACAACGTATGCCTGAACTACGAGGTCGGAACAACAACCTCGTTGTTACTACTAATGCCTTTACCACGAATGCCTTAACAATGATTTTCGTTGTAAAGGCATTCCTGGTAAAGGCATTAGTGACAGGCATGCATTTTTCCAGCATGCGTCCCCCCTGGCCCCCCAGCCCCACCCCTAAAAATTACTGCAACCCCCCAGACCCCCTAAAACCACATCAACCCCCCACCCTTGCCCTTAAAACTAACCCAACCCCCCACCTCCTCCCTAAAATTACTGCAACCCCCACCCTACCCCAAAACCTAAAACAACCCCAACCCCCACCCCTAAAACAACCCCAACTCCACCACATCCCTAAAACCTAAACTACCCCAACCCCCACCCCTAAAACCACCCCAACTCCGACCCCTAAAACTAAAAATACCCTGACCCCCCACACCTGCCCCTAAAACTAAAACCCCAACCCCCCCACCCCGCCCCACTTACCTGACTCGTCGCGTCGCCCTCCTCAGCCGACTCCCTTGTTTGTGCCTTAACCAAGCATGTGCGTTGTTCAGCACATGCGTGGTTAAGGCACAAAACAATGAAGTTGTGGTTAAGGAAAGCGTAGTTCTGCTTTCGTTGCCCACAACATCGTTGTTCCGGAGTCGGCCTTCAGGACGTTTCCCCCTCTCTGCACTGGAAACCAAGCAATGAAAGACCTGTTTAAGAACATATAGGCCATTTCAGTTTGGTGCAGCTTAGTTCCGGTGGCACAGTGAGCTCAGTGAGCACAGGATCCACATCTGGCCTTCCCTGTCACACTTAGGTGTCGCACTAAAGTGAACAAAAAAAGTGATGGATGGAATGTTTGAATCAATCTTAGCCATTAGCCATTACTCTGGCAGTATCCTAATCCATCATTGTTTTGCCCACTATGTCATCTTAGATTAGATCCAGTGATATGCAAATCAGTCTTAATCCTACTCCACTTGGAAGAGTACAGCCCAAACTGCTGAGGCAGGTCCTCTCTGAACTGGATCACAACCACACTAAGACCAGTTTAAGAGCATTTAACCCCTTTTAGTCTAGTGCAGTTTGATTCCAGTGACCATGGGACCCACACCTGTCATGGTAACATGCAGTTTTAACGTGTCAAGTTTCTTTTCTTTTCTGTTTGTTTTATTTTATTTTATTTTATTGTATTTTCCCTTGACTGACCAGTAACAAAGGTCCAGGTTGTACATTCTATTATCATGTTTTGTTCAGCAGAAATTATGGCCTTTCCTATGCAGGAGCGCGGAGAGTTCTAATTAATTTAGTGTACTCAGCACCTCTTGGCCCCGAGAGGGAATCTTGAGAGGGGATATAGGTATAGGTAAGATGTAATTTTCCCTTAAAATCAATTATAAATAGACATTCAAAATTTACCCTAATTCAGAGTAAATATTGAGAGTTCTCAAGCTTTAATTATCAATTGAAAGTTACAGAACATTGTATGAAGCATGTCCCAATATAAATCCATGTTTTAATTTAATTTTCTGTCAATAAAAAGAATATTTCTCAGCAATCTAATCAAATAGGATATCAGCACTCCTGAAGTATTCTGTTACAGAAATAGTCTAGGCAGAAGTCAATTGAATGTATTCAAAGCTCAATTTCTCCTCCTGTCTGCTAATGATGCTTCCTCATACACTTACTGGGGCATATTTAAGAAAGGTGGCACTGCACACAGTGTAGCACCACTTTTCTTGCACCCCTTAGTGCTCCCCTAGCGCCACCATGTGTGTGCTCTATTTAAAATACTGCGCACCATTGAGGTATTTAGGGGACTAGCATCAAAAAATGTTACGCTAGTCTGGAGTTTTGCAGAATGAGTTAAAAAAATTGTCATGCTAATCCTGCAGAGCTCCTTGAGGCCCATTCTAATCAACGATGTGCCTCCTTTTAATGCCTGTTCTGACCAGGCGTTAAAAGTGCAGAAACATTTTTGCTAAGAAATCTGTTAGATTTCTTTGCGCCATTTTTTCATCCCCCAATGGGGGAACGCCCCCTTTGCATACATTATGCCCTGCAAAGGCATAATGTAGCGCAAACGGTTAAAAGTGTCACAACACATGCATTGCGCCACTTTGTAAATATGGCGCAGGGATTTCTCCTCATTGGACCACATTAGCATAAAAATAATTATGCTAATGTGGCGCAAGGAGGCGCTAGGGGCTCTTAAATATGACTCATTGTTGTTTCCCTGGGAAACTATTATACATTTCATCAGACATTTACAAACTTTCATTTGTATCTCTCAAAACTCATAACCAATCAGCTATTGAGTATGCTCGTCGGTATGAATAGTCTTCAGATTGAAATAGCAGATGAACAAATACTTTTTTCACAATATGTTTCTTTCAAGTCTACTAAAGATACCTCAGGTAAGATTCTCACTCGTCCAACTCTCTGTAAGACAATACACTTGTATACATTTCTAATGCATTCTAAACTAATCACTTCCCTTCCTCTGCATTTCCACACTAATAAGCTTATTCATAAAGAAGCAAGTTTTGCTAATTTAGCAAAGTTCAACAATCCACTAGCAGATTAGTTTTGATAAAAAGAAGTAAAAAATGTAGCTCTCATTCTTTCAGCAGGAAATAAATGTCATGCAGCGGCCCTGCTGAGGTTACAATTGAAATATTTCTCTTTAGTTGAAGCATGCTGGAATTTGTTAATGTTAGCAATTCAAGCAAGTCAGGCAATACATGGGTCATGCAAAGTTTAGAAAGAAATGCTCTTTTAAAATGCAGCTTCTGGTTAGGCCTAGTTTTCACTTGTTTAGGCTATTAATTAACTGAATCTTACTTTAAAAAATCGCCCTATCACCTCTTTAGGGTTCAATGATGTTAATTGGTTTTCAACAGGCAACAAACAACGTTGTCCCCTATGTTGCATTCCCGTCTATTGAGTGCTAATTGCAAACAGTTTGCTACACTGTAAGGCCCATGTCCCGTATACTTTTTGTAGTCAGCATTCTTGGTTTCAATAGGGGACTATCTGCAAGCCCTTTAATGATATGAGGCATGTCAAGGCCCTGTCACTACCTGAGTGTTTCTCCCACCTATAAGGGCTATTTTATTTTTTTCTGTTTTGGACTGCCCTGGTTTGCCTTTCAGTCCTGAACTGAAAAAGTACATCAGAAAGTCATCTGTAAAGCGGGTGGCTGATCTGATACACCTACATCAACAGCCTCAACTCCATCAGCTCTCAGTTCACATCCATCGGTAATATGACGATCACTCAACTTTAAATAGGGCAGGGGGTAAGTCAGTTCTGTGGAATTTAATTATGTATACCCATTATCACCCATCATCTTCAATAGGGTCTCAAGAAGCTTGATCTCTGTTTCTATCCCTACTCCCTGTCCCAGTGCCTTGACACTTTTCCTATGTGGAATTTTCTTTCTTTATTTCAGTTGTCTTTGTGAAACTTCCTGATGCTCTTACCTTATTCACCATCCTGGTTGCAGCTTTTTGGTCATTGCCAGCCTTTCCTCCCTCATGGCCCAACATTGTGTGTTTTTTTCACTATTTTTCAACATTCTTGGCTCAGTCGTAATACTTCTTTCTTCATTTCATCAGCTGAGCCCCCTTCTTAGTGCATGCGGCTGCCATATATTACCAGGATCTTTTTCGCTTCGGCAAATTATTTTGTTTGATATTGTTGTTGGTGTCATTCGAAGAGCATTTGAACAGGGGTGACCACTGGTAGGAAGTCTTGTGTTGCCTTAACAAGTCCATAAAGGGATGGAATTTTTTTCTTTTTGAAAGAGTGATCATGGAGAGATCTTGAAAAACTAAAACTGGTGGCTCTTGAAGTTGCATTTGTATGATTTTTGTTGCCTCCATTATTTCTTCATTAAGTTGGAAGAAGTGGGCCCTAGTTAAACTATCAGGAAGAAGGTTTTCTTACAGGAATTGAGCTATTCTATATGTGTGCGGTCCAGTTCTATGGGTTTTGAATCATTCACACCTAATACAGGCTTGAAAACTGCTTCTCATGGCCCTTGGTGTCTTTCCCTTCTGTGCTTGTTGGTATTCCTCTTATTTGAGCATTGCTCCTCCATGATCTTATTTCAAGGTCTTTATACATTTCTTGAAGAATGAGGTTCTCATTGTGTGGGTCTATCAATTCTTTTCTTCGGAACTGCAGTTCCTCTTTGCTTGTCACCTGCTTCCTCCATAGCAGAAACTCTCTCTCCAAGGTCACTTAGGTCTTTAGGTCTTTTTTGACATCTTTCAATTCGTCTTGCAAGTGTTCACATAGGGAAGCAAAGTTTCTGAGCACCGAGAAGGGGGTCCGCCATGAACCATTTGATGATTAACTGTTCATTATTTGGGTGCTGCTTTTCTGGTTGTTGGTATTTTTGTTTGCCTTTTAGATTGAATTCTACTTTAATAGTTGTCAGTTTGCTTAGCATATCTTTGAGAGATTGATTTAATGTTTTCCTTGCTGCAGCCATTCTTTAGGGAATGTGTCTAGTTGTGCACTTGGCCAGTTGGTGCCATGAGGATAATATCCTCATTAGGCTCTAACTCTGGGTATCCTCCTTCCTCCATGTATTCCTATTGGGGGTGGGGGAGGATGTGAATTTGTGCATTAGTGGTCTGTTTTGGTTTGGGGTGAAATGTCAGTCTGATGCTATGGTCCAACTGGAATTACTGCCTACTATTTGTATACCACTCTTCCTTTGTGTAAGTTATTCTAGGCTCTTTGTACACACTGTGCCAGAGATATGTAGTGGCCCATGTACCCCCATGTGTGTCCCCAGTGCTGTTTCAGCTGACTCTTGTATTTCCTGGATGTGTTATGGGTTCTATCCCATCTGCCGGCCCCCACGGGGCCCAGTCTTCTCTGTGCTGGTAGGCTCCATTATCGGAGCTGTTGTCTAAGGGAACCTGCAGGAATTGGTCAAATTTAGAGTCTGAGTGCCCTGTCCTTACTTTAAATACTTGCATTGCAAGCCCTCTGGTGTTCATTCAGCATTCATACTACTAGGCTCCTCACTTTTTTCAACCTACTCTTACTCCATGGCAGCTACAGTATCATACAAATCTGGTGCCCCATATCATTGCTGAACGAGTGACTGGTCTTGCTATGCAAAGTCAATGTCACCCTCCCGGGATCTGGTACTTACCACTCAGCTTTGGCCAGGGCTCTTGTTTTTTTCAAGCATCTGTTTATTAGTATTTTCAATGCATTATAAACATTACATCTTGCATCAGCAATAGGATAACAAAATTGTGTAAATACACAAGCCTGCCCATATACCATGACGAGCATTATGTGCTAGCCAGCCAATAACCAGCTTTTCAATCAACACACCCAGCCTCTTTATACACAGATGTCACATGGCATAAGATAATAAACTTGCGATTCAAACAAGAGGATTCATAGCATAGGGGTCTAGATCCTGTAGCCACCCTAAGGGAAGGCCAGCATTTATCCGTCTTTTCAAACTACACCGGAGGATTAGTGTGCCCATACAATGGTTCGCTGGCAGAAACATAGTTTGAGCTCCCCACAGACAAGAATAATACAAAACATGAACAAGAACAGCCGCTGGAGTGTTACATGTGCAGTCTATAAATTGTAATTTAAGCATGCCACCCGGGGTACGGAATTCACTGCGTGTTGTTCTTTCATACCAGTATAGAATGGGTTTGCATGCAGGCCATAACTATTTGCCACCTTGAGGTTATTCAGCACTCTGTACTGCACCAAGACTAGCCCAGCCCCTCAAACATTCACCTTCCCCCACCCCAATTCCTGATCCAGAAACAGTCGCACATCCGCCTCTTCAGCTAGTCAGATTTGTCTGCACCTGAGCCCCGACCCCCAGCCCGCAGGCAGCCCTCTAGTTCCCCCCACCTGACTGATAACGGATGTTGACGCAGCCCCAGCGCATCTTCCCGCCTCAACGCCACACCCTCCGCTGCTGCCCACACCCCAAAAGATTGTTTCCAAGCCTGCTCAGCAGGTGGGTCAACTGACTTCCATCTACGCGTTATCAACCGCCTAGCCGTTATCAAGCCTAGATCCAGAAATCGTGCCCCCGCTCTATGCCGCTTACCCCTGGGAAATAAGCCCAGCACACAGACCTTCCAACTGAACGGAACCGGGCATGCCTTGCACTCCGATAAGCAGTCGACCACCGCCTTCCAAAAGTGGTGCAGGGACCCACAGGACCATATCATGTGCAGCAAGTCAGCATCTACAGAAGAGCAGCGGGGGCATGCCGCATCCTGACCAGCAAAATACTTGTTCACACGAGCCGGAGTAAGATAAGCCCTGTGAATGATATAGAACCTGATCAGGTGAAACCTAGAATTCTGAGGGACATTAAGGTGTCCAGAAAGGGCTAACCTCCACTGCGTATCCGCAATTGAGGCGGAAGCATCCCGGTCCCAGGCCACGCGCAGGGTATCACACGCCGCGTGTATGCGCAACGCATCGATGAACCATCTGATCAGGTGCTTCCCCTACTCCATCACCTGTATGTACTGTAGCAGCAAGTGCGTGGGAGGGGCCACTGACATGTCACCCCACCTGGATGCTGAAGACCTTAACAGTGAATTGTACAAAAGGTACTGCCCTGCTGGCAGCCCGACTCCTGAAGCAATGTAGGAAATGGAATCAGGCTGCCATCATCATAGAGATCACCCAGCGTGCATAACTCCACTTCATGCCACGAGTGCAGCTCAGAAATTGACGTAATCTTAGGGCCACGAGGGGTTCCCAGTAACGCTAGAGCTGGAGCAAATGGAACCACCCCTCCAGTAAGATGCAAGGATCTACGATAGCAGCTACAAGCCACCTTGAGGAATATTTGTGATACCCCGCGTGTAAGTGGGTGAAATAGGTGTGACACCTACACAAGGGACCAAAGGCCCTCTGTAGTCGCTGTGTCTGTGAGATGAAGGCCTGCAGCCACTTAGATATCCACTGAAGCTGGGAGGCCAGATAGTAGTGCTCTAGATTAGGGACCGCCAGGTGGCCTTTCTCTAACGGCAAATACAACTTTTTCAGCGCGACCCAGCATCGACACCCATTCCAAATGAAGTCCCTCAAGGTAGATTCCAGTTTCCTAAAAAAGTTGGGAGGGATATAGTGCGGGAGGTTAGAAAAGTAATAGAGCAGGCGCGGTAAAACTATCATTTTGAGCAGCTCTATCCTGCCTGCCACTGACAGCCGCAGTGTCTGCCAAAATGCCATCTGGGACCTAAACGAGGATACCGCCCTCCTAAGGTTCCCATCTACTAGGTCTTCCTCCCCATGATAAATACGACTGCCTAGGTACCTGAATGTATGAGGCTGCCAGGGAACCACGTTCCCTGCAAGACAAAGCTCCGGGTCCGGTAGCGCAGAATCAAAGGGGAAGAAGCATGATTTGGACCAATTAACTTTTAGACCAGACAACGAGGCAAACTGCTGCAACAGGGTCCCAACCTCTGGGGGGATACTCGTCACAACCCGGATATACAGCAGAAGGTCATCAGCGTACAGCGACACCACGTGCAGGCCGTCCCCAAGGGTAATACCCCAGTCAGTGCCCCTATTTCGCAAAACCGTCGCCAGTGGCTCCATGGCAAGGGAAAAAAGCAGCAGGGAGAGGGGGCAACCATGCCGCGTACCTCTACAGACCTTCATGGGTTCTGATATAAGGCCCCCACCCTGACCCGAACCTGAGGATTAGTATATAGTAACTTAACCATTCGAATAAAGTGAGGCCCAATACCAAACCGCCCCAGTACTCTGAAAAGATACGGCCACTCCAGAGAATCGAAGGCTTTCTCCAGATCAAGAACGAGGCAACCCACTCGTGGCCAGTCCCGCCTAGCGTAGTGCATGATGCGGAAGAGTCGCCTGATATTATGTGACGTATCTCTCGCCGGCACAAATCCATTTTGATCCGGGTGCACCAGGCCCGGCGTTATAGGCGCGAGCCGCATTGCTAGAGTTTTGGCCAGAATTTAGTAATCCATATTAAGCATTGCTAGCGGCCGATACGACCCCAGCTCTACGGAGGTCTTTACCGAGCTTGGGAAGGGACACAAGCAGCGCCTCCCCATGTGATAATGACAAACAGCCCCTTCGCTCTGCCTCCTCATAAACACGGAGTAACTTGGGCGCGAGTATTAAGCTAAATACTTTGTAAAAGTCGGCCGGCAGACCATCTGGGTTCGGCGTCTTATCAGACGCCAGCTCACGAATACTAGCCTGTATCTCAGCAAGATCAAGAGGCTCCTCTAGGGCAATCCCTTGGTCCACCGTCAACTGTGGGAGTTCCACACTAGCCAGGAACTCCGTACAAGATTGTCCAGAGGAGCTCACCCTTGAGGCATACAAGGCCTGGTAATGCTGTATAAACGCAGTATGTATCTCCCTTGGCATATACAACAGCCGCCCGGAATCCGACCGAACCTCCATAATCGGGCCATGGTCACAGTCCCCCCTGACCAGCCAGGCCAGAAGTTTACCCGACTTATCCACCAAAGCGTGCGATCTCGCTGAGTGTGCAGCGTAATTCAGGCATCGCAACCGTTCAAGCAGCGACAGATGCTCAGCTCGAGCCAAGGCTAACCAGGCCTCATCAGCAGGGCTCCGTGTGGCCTCTCTCCGTGGGCGTAACATGTCTCGTTCTATGCGGGCTAGGTCATGCTCAATCGAACGACGTAAATTCCACTGAGTCCCCATACAATTGCCTCGGATAAATACCCTGAATGTGTCCCTCTCCATTAGGCCCGAAGAGGCCATACCATTGTTGTGGTCAAACAATTCAGGGATCGCTGTTTCCAAGGATGCCTTAAAGGCTGCATCTTCTAAGAGCTCAGGACGGAGCTTCCAGGTAGGAACAGCCGGGGGGGGGAAGATCCCAACTCAACCTTAAAATCTGTGGGTTGTGATCCGAGTGCGTACTCCCTAAGTAATCCACACCCCCAACCACTTAGGCCAGGCCCTGTGTGCAGAGTATTCTATCCAACCTTACATGGAGGGAGTGTGGGGCAGAGTAATACAAGTAAACTCTATCCACAGCGTTCCGCTGTCTCCAAATATCTATCAGATGCCACTGTTGTCTGCAATCTAGCAACCCACACCCTGCAACCACTGCAGGAGATGTAGGCAATGGGGGGAAGGAGCGATCTAAGTCAACATCAAGCACACTATTAAAGTCCCCTCCCAATAACCAGGATATTCGCTCCAGTCCGCTAAGTGGCAGGACAGACTATGCAGAAAAGGAGTCTGATCCACATTCGGTGCGTATATAGAGCCCAACACTATGGCTCGACCCGCAAGTCGGCCACAAACCAGGGCAAACCTCCCCTGCGGGTCTATGATCTACTCATCTGCTACAAAGGGGACACCTGCTTTAATCCAAATCAGGGCACCTCTAGCATAAGTGGAGTGCCCCGTAGCATATAGTTGCCCCCTCCAGCGCCGAGGGAGCTCTGAATGCACCAAGTGGGTCTCCTGCAAAAAAGCGAGGTGGACCAAGTGTCTTTTAAGGTATGAGTATATGGAGTATCGGCGCTTAGGTGTGTGTATGCTGCGCACATTCCAAGTAAACCGCAATATCGGAATTCATGGCAGCTTCAATTTAGAACACTCCTCTACCACTCCTCCTGCCCGCAGGCGTGACTGCGCACGTGCAGTAACAAACTCCCAGCACACGGGCAAACACCTTGCACATAGCCTCCAGCGGAACCAAAACAAAACCAATACCATCAGAGCAGATAAACAACCGGTCTCCTCCCAAACCCAGCAACTTAACCATCCAACAGCATAATCAAACATTCTAAACCTCCGTTAGTAGGAGATTGGGGCAGGCCAACTCACTCAGTAAAAGAAGCGCTTACTAAGCCGATCAACCCGGCCAGAGCAAATAACAGAGGGGGGGGCCGGCAGCTATCTGCAGTTTTTGTAAGCAACAGTCAGTGACAGCTGTAGCATCCTCGGCCATCCGGAGAGCCGGCCCATGTGAATTCCTCATGCCCCGCAGCCGCAGCAATCGCTGACATGTAGTGAAAAATATAGAAACTCTGCTGCTTAGGGGGCCCATGAGCCCCAACCAGGGGGTTACAACACCATTGAGTCCACCAAACAGAACTCCGCCGGGCCTAGAAGAGCTCGTCCGCTGTGGCAGGAGTCACTGATGGGCACTCTTGAAAACCCAACTCCGTGAGTCGGTCTGGTGTAGTCGGCCGGTCACTGGGAGGCTGTGAATTCTCAGTTTCTGATTCCGATGCAACCAGCGAGGCACTTATAGCCGCGGCCGATTGAATCGTCTCACGCCGTTCTTGTATGAGCTGTTCCAAGTCCGGCGCACGTGCTGCAGCCTCCACAGTCACACCGCTTCCCTTGCGGCCTTGCCCGGCTGCACCTGCTCCTCGATGCGGGCGGATTCCTGTCTCTCTCCCGGCACAAGACACGTCCCATCGACTCCAACCATTCCCACGCCGCTTCTGGCGTGGTGAAGAAATGAGCTTTGTTCTCAGCCACAATACAGAGTTTGGCGGGAAACAGTAGAGAGTAGTCCAGGCTCAGAGCTCGCTTCAGGGGCATATAGGAGGCCCGGTCTCTTTGCACCGCCAACGTATAGTCCGGAAATAGCATTATTTGTGCATTGACCACTCTGGGCAGCGAGGACAATCTCACAGTCTTGAGTATAATGTCACGATCCGCGTAGTGGAGCAAGCATATTATAAAGGGGCGGGGACCGCTGCCCGGTGGCCTGGGCCGCGTGGCGATTCGATGAGCCCGTTCCACCGAGAAGAAAGGAGTCAGTGCACCAGCCGGCACCAGTCCTCGGAGCCAGCTCTCCGAGTAGGCCACCGCATCCCGGCCCTCCACTCCCTCTGGCAAACCGATCACGCATATCTTGTTTCTTCTGGTGTGGCCCTCTGCGTCTTCCACACGACGCTCGAGCTCGGCCACTCGCGCTAAAACATCCCCCATCGTGGACTCCAAAAGCGGCGTCACTGGTGTCAGCTCATCCACACGCGCTTCAATCGTACCTGTTTTGTCAACCAGGTTACGGTGGTCAGCGTGCAGGAGTACAAGGTCGCTAGCCACTTTATTGATCTTAGCCTCCAAAGGTGTGCGAGCTCACTCCAGCGAGTCCCCGATGCGCTCCACCGCAGCCAGCACAGCATCCAACTTCTGGCTATCCTGCGCTGCAGCTTCTTGGGACCTCCCAACCCCAGTACCAGATCGAAGGCGGCCCGTCCCTGCCATAACCAAGGTAAGCGCAGGCTCCAACCAGCTCCAGTCCACTCACCGGTTGCCTCACCACCAGCTCCAGTAGTCCAAAGCCCTTCAGTGCACACCACGAGCTCCGGAAGACTAGGCCAGAGGGTTGCTGTAATCAATGTGGCGCTCTATCAGCAGGCTGGGCCTTCCAAGGCGACCCCCAACCTTGTGCCGTGTTCCACCTCGCTTTCCCAGGTCCTCCCTGCCAGGCACTAGAGGGGGCCCACTCTCCAGCACACTCGCCTCCTCAGCTGGCAGTAATGGTGCTCCCCTGCCACCTCCGACTGCAGGCAGAAGATCACCTCCCTGGGTCTACTCCCAGGGCCTGGCCCGCTTGCCTGCACCTCCAATACTGAACTGTGCAGCAGCATGAGCAGCCCTGCCCACCGTCGTTCCGCTGCTTTCCTCCTGTTCCGCGCCCTCAGGTCTCCTCTCCTCTCACTCGGGCCATTGTTGGTGCCCCACAAAGTCAGCTCCGCCAGGGGGAGACCAGTGACCCAGCCACGTGGCCAGCAGGCCCGGCTCTCCCCTGTTGTTCCAGGCACTCTCAGCGGGGAGCTCACTCCTGTCCCCGCGGGCTCGTAGGCTCCCCCCACTCCTCTCCACCCCGACAGGGTAACTGCTCACCTGGGGGGGCCCCGCCACAGTCCAGCGCCCGCGTCCCACCCGCGCCGCACAGAATGTGATCGGCGCCGCTAGGCCGCTCCCACCACTCCTTCAAGCCGCCGGGCCGCATCCCCGCAGGCCCAGCTCTTCTCCGTCGTTGCTCCCCGCCGGGGAGGGGCCGGCACTGGGCTCGACCTCCGCTCGAGCCCTCACCACTGCCCGACACCTTCCGCAGCGGGCGCCACCAGCCACCTATCCCCTGTACAGCGTCAGATCAGCCGGGCGGGACACGGGGCTCTCCTAGCTCGCGTCGGCCATGCTCGGCAACTTAGCCTCGCCCCATCTTGGTCAGGGCTCTTGTATTGAGACTTTTTCTTGTGTTTCAGACTGCGAGTTGGTCCAGTCCTCTGCTCTGTTCTCTCAGTGCCACTATCTTGCCATCTCAGGGTCACACTCAGAGGTCGGTGGCAGATCTCTTTCCTTCTGTACATTGCAGTTCAGCAGTTTTCAAAGAAAACTTTCATGTGGCCTATTTATCAATTTTTCCTTGTCTTGGTGGCAGACTGGCCTGAGATTGCTTCAGATGTGGAGAGCGGAGTATTTTGTCTTACCTCTCCTCCATCTTGGCCTTACTCCTGTCACTTAGAGGGAGACTTTGCTCTAGTTCGGAGTTAAAGCATCTAAAAGATGGATTTTGGTTAATTCCGATGCTTGACCCCAACAAGCCAGTACAATAGACAATGACTGATATAAGCTATTAAAACATGTTTGAAAGGTATGTTTAAAACGCAAGGCACAGACAGAGCAGAAGCCCACGCTCGGCTGCATGCTACAAAGATAGCTCTATAACTATGTTTACTGTATTCACATTACAAACATTGTTGAATGGTAAGAGCACGCAGGTGACTGATTTACAGTCTATCATCTGATGGATCTTTTAAAGTTTATTTAGATGCAAAAGGCCAGGAATCGGTGACTGAAGTTAAGTAGTTTTATGACTAATTAATAATCAGTCCAGTAAATATGCATGCTAGGAGAATATTCAAAAGAGTCGCGATTACAGCTTGCAAGCTGAAATTTAGCTTTAGATTCATCCTCTGTAGAGTAAAATACAAAATAGTTACAGCCACAGCAATACAGAAACTGACAGACATAGGTGTTCCATGAAGAAACATCAATTCTCTATCCTAAACATAAAATAGTTCTAAAGTCATCTAATCATAACTCAAAATTAAAATATGAGGATGGTTTGTTAAATGGAATCTAAAGGAAATATTGAAAATGTGGGAAGGTGTCAGCATGGTGGAGACTCCAGTAAACGTCTTCCAGAACTGCAATAAGTGTTTAGCCTGAAGCTTCACACTTGCAGGCATAAAAGAAGCAGAGAAGTCTGTACCCCTCAAAGTCTAAGGGAATCTGCTCTAACTTCAAAAAGTGTGAACATTAATTAAAATAAGTAAAACTTCAATAACAATCATATCTGTTCCCGTCACATCAAGAACAAATAATTACATTTTTTGTGGTGTGCATTTGCAACATCATTTTAATTTCCCATCCCACAGAACGTTGACAGTTACTCCAACCTTGAGCATCCCTTGTTTCTAATACTTGATGAATAAGAGGCTTCTTCTTCTCTTTAGGTCTTCAGGTTTCTCGCCAAGATTTCCTCCTCTGAGGCCTTACTATCAGTAAACTAATACAGACAAAAATACTCCTTTTCTCTAGCTAGTGAAATAATGAGAAAGCACTTGCAAAAGAAAGAACACTCTAACCAAGCAAGGAACATTTCAAATTCAAGGCCTTTAGTCAGGCTAACTTTAACTAAACATTAGAAGTGCCTTTTTGAAATATGATCAACATGCACATGTATAACTTTACAAATGCAAAACATGACTAAAATAAATACATTTTGCTTCTGCAAATACAACCTAAAGTGTAAATATAAAACATGAAATAAATGTATATAGACGTTAGTGCACGTTTATGAAGCTTTCAGTTTCTCAGTGGTTACATTTCATTAATACATTTAAATGCTCACACATGTTAATAATATTAAGGCGCACAGTAAAGATAATGTCAGAAATAATGCATAATTGTGCAACAACAATGGGTAAAGGATGGAGTCTAAATTGCACTACTCAAGTGGCTTACCAATGTTTGAATCTTTATCACGCTATAAAGTAATCTTCACTGTTTCTCTCCCTTCAGGACCTGCGTTGTAGGGGACTGTTATGCTTTCAGGAATTTAAAAAATGCAGCAATGTGATATTAAAGTAGCCACTTCTTAAAGTGCTTTGGATTAGTAAAGCTCCTTCATCATAGCCCTGAATTAGGCTGTTGTCACCTGTATTGTTTTATGTAATGGAACATCAGTGGAGCACTGTACTGTGGAGGCCTGGTCTCCTCCAGTAGGCTTTGAAGTATTTTACAGCAACGCCACATACGGATGGCTGCAACCAAATATATGAAATGCTGCATTTAATAAGGATAACAAACACAGACACATAGTGGCATTTAAATCGACCCACAAAAATGCACGAAAGCCACACATTCATTAGGTTTCCACCATTAAACCCAATTATAATTAACACATACACTTTAGTTAACTGGAACAACTGATAGATTCTTTTCTACTACATATGCCACTTGATAAGGATTGGAACACCCAATTGTCTACGTTTGTATCTATTAACAGACTGTTCACTGCAATTTGGATTTTAATCGATATGTTTCATTTTAGCTTGCATAATCAGTTACCTAAATAAAGACCTGCGTTCTTCATTCGATGTGCGAGCCGAAAGAGTTTTTGAGATAGACAGAAATATGGAATAGGTATTTCAAACTCCTTTACTATAGGTATTTCGAACTGTGAAATGAAAGGAATTCCTGAAACGTTCCTTCTGACATCGAACTGTCTGTCCATCAGCCAAGCATACCTAAAAGATGCAGCCTGCAATTATTTTTTTCGAAGTTCAATTTTATATATTGATCCATGCAATAAACAGTATAATGCAAGTATGGGGAGTCTACATTTACAAAATGTCAGATTTGGCATCACATACCCTTTAACCCCTGCAATACATGCCCCTTGACCCTGCAATCTCAAGAAGTGACATATGACTGTTGCCCATGATTACACCACAGGGAGTGATGTTAAATGATATATGACCCTGGTGTCATACAGGAAGGTTAACATCATACTACTGAGAAATTATAGGATTGGTTAGATATACATCTATCTACCAATTCCGAGGGAGATGTGATTCTGGGAAAAGCAAGGTCCACACACGCACCGTGGCGTCTTTTGGGTCTGTGTGAATAGACCTGCAATAGAAGACAACATAACTCTATTCACCACAGACACTGTTTCCAATCCTGGACTTTCATGTAACTATCTAACAGGTTTTGGGGCTGGAATCTTGATTAGCGTCCATTTGGCTAATTAGACTAATAAAACCGAAAGCAATGATTTGCAGGTTAAAACTCCAGCTCAGGAAAGAATGCGATTATGACATGGATTTCAGTGGTCACCCTAACCTGTGCTCTGAAGTGATACTTAACCTCAGAATCAAGGAGCAGCATTTGAAGCACCCCCAAACCAACGTAATAGTCTCTGATGATGACAGACAAAAATCCAGAAACACGTGAATACACATTAAAGTGACTGTAATTATGCACTGCAAACACCATAATGCATGTGTGATAGCTGGTGCTAATATGCAAAGCAGTACGCTTCCTTTCCCCTTTAATTTCTGGTTCCTCCTTGGAGCTATCAGGATGCCCAAACTGTTTTTCGCTCTTGAGTGGTACTGATAGCGTGTCCAGTCTTTATAAATTACTTGTACTTGGACACGCCGGAGGTCGGTGATCCTTTTGACCGAGTTGGGATCCCCTCATCCAAGAATAGTCAGATCACTCAAATCAATAATCAATAACCAATACTCAATTAATAGATCAAACAACAAATTTGCTGAACAGAAAAATCAGTAATTTGACACACCATGACCTTTCAGTCATGAATAACCACACCTGTTTATTAAAGGTTAATGAGTTTATTTCCCTATATTAACAAAGCTAGCACAATATATGGAAGTCTCAAAATCAAATGATATACGTATACGAACATTACTAGCTGTCCATAGCGACGGAAGAAACGCAATCTACGCAAAATCTGGATTATAATGCACTCGGTTATAGCAATGCAAATCACTAATATAAGCAACTGAATTTGACTAATTGCATACATCGGTCAGCATAACAAGATTTCAATTTAGCATGGTGCATCGAATGAATACCTCAACTAACCTCTAATTAGCATTGGCATGTGGGGCTTCATGCAAAACGAATTTAGTCAACATAAATTTAGAAAACTTCTAGCTTGGGCTCTGTCAAAATAAGCAGTTGGTACCTAAGAAGGAAAACACAATGCATAATACGATTATCCTTTTCATAATTACCAAATACAATCAGCATTCAAGGAAAAGTCTTCGTCCTTCAGGTACCGGTTCGATCAGCATGGGGCGGATTTCAAAGGGGCAAAGTTAAAGCAAGTTTCCTTGCGGCAGCAAGGAGAATCAGGCAAAAGTTACTGCATGGACAAGACGGGGCAAAATTAAAGTTAAAGTCTCTAGGGTGAGATTTCTTAAAGTCTCTTTCTCTGCGACAGAGAAAAGGCATCAAAGTGTCATTTAAAATGGCGTCTTGAATCTGGCTTTAAAATGGCTTCAAAGAAAATGGCTGACTTCTCTTTGTCCGGTGGGTTTAAGTAAGAAACGTTCCAAATTCTTCAGGGTCTTCCATTGGAGGGTTCATAGGGTGGCTTATTTTTGACCAATGAATAGTGTCTTTCTCTTAGTACTCATTTATGCACAAGGTGTTCTTGAAGCCTTGGAACACAAGTAGCAACAAAGTTTGCCAATTATTTCTGTATCAGTGTTCTTTATTGTCTGCACCTGCAGAAACTGACCTTGCTTCAAAGGGGATGAAACTAGCCTAGCACGAAACCTTGAGATAAGTGTATTAGTCATTTCTACTGGAAAAATACAACCTTAAAGTTAAAATACGTTTTTGTTAATACAAGTGAAAACCATGCAGTTAAATTTGAGACCAGGCAACTAGGCCAAAGCCTCTGCTAAATTTAAGCTAAGCATATAACAGTTTCAACAAGAAAATCATAGAATACATTTGCAATTATGACGGATTACTACATTGTCGATTCTTCATGATTAATTAAGCTTGTTTATAATAATGGCAAACTAACTCGTGGGCACATTTTCCCACATACATTATTTTTCTTTGCTAAAATCACATTACCTTATACGATTTTGTTACATGATATATGAATATTTGTTAATCTTTCTTTTTCTGCTTCATCAGTACTTAACCTGAGAAATAGAGAATATCCAGTACCCCAAAAGCAACTTCTCTTTCTCTGTTAACAATGGACTAAAGGACAACAATCCAGAGACAGGTGTCCAGATGTATAGGCGCTGCTGCACCAACACGAGGCAAAACCTACATAAATGTGAGTAAATTAAAATGATTGTATTCATTTTCTTAATTTACCAGAATGCAATTCGGTGAACTGCCAAGCAGTGTGATCCCTCCCCCAACAAACTGACTCAAATCAAGTTTGTTAATATAGGGTGGGTTAATTTCAGTCCCAATTAATTTACTGGATCCAAGAGGCTCCAAATTAATTAATTTCTCTTAGTCTTTTACACAAAGCAATTTCACTGGTTGTGCCGCTATGTTACGTTTAAATTTAATATAGAGGGCCAAAATGCAGTAAACCGCTTACACAGTTCTACCTATTAAGAAAACTGGTGTGAAGAATAATTGTGCTTGTGCTCCCTGAACTTTCAGTGCATATCTCATCTTGAGATCCTAATCTGAGTTTCCCTGACCTCATTAAATATGCAATGTAAACCCTTTGTATTATCGCCACACTTCCCAAGCTCTCCATTGACTGACCTGGAATTCTCTGAAAGGATGACCGAAGTGGAGAATACGGTAGCTATGATGGAGAGTGATTTGTGGACACAAAAGAAAGAATACAATTTAATAGAGTCGCATATGTCTGATTTGTGTTACATTTTTGATTACCATAAAGTACTTAGGTTGGCAAACCCACTGGGAACATGTAAAAACCCTCCTCCCTTGAGTCACCTGCTACATCTGCACACAATCCATGCTGATGGCAATCAAGTTGAGTAAGATGTAAAGTCCAGAAACTAGGTGACTAATTTGTTCCAAGGGCATGAAGAAACATATCAAAGATTGTGAATAGTCGTGTTGCCACCTCTCTTACTTTCAGTTCAGAAACCCAGCTATCTAAGTTGCAGGTAATGATATTTCCTTCTTCGGGACCAGGGAGGCAGTTTTGATTTCCTCAAATGCTCAGACTACTCCATTGTGGCAGAAGTCACAAATCTGGTAGCATCCCCCAGCTATCCAAGCTTGAAACACTCCTATAGAGGCCTGGGGAAAATAAATCTATGTTGCCCACCACAGGGATAGTAGGGGAAGGGGTGTGGTATAATCTTTAATTCTAGTCAAGTGATCCCAATTGTTTAAAGTAATTCTAGTGACCACAGAACATATGAGATACAGCATCTTTGTCATTTTGGTATTGATAAGTCTTCAGCTAAGGCACGTGATGTAAGGCTCTGATGTAATATCCACCAAACCTTATCTGTCTCTTTTCTGAGTCATTCTATTACATACCATATCTGTGCTTTGTAAAAGCAGCACAAGTTCAGTATGCCCAGACCACTTAGCTAGGGCTCAGGTCTACATATTTGCTAATGTAGTCTTAGTTTTTTACCCTTCTCAGTTAAAGCTATTGCAGCTATCCTGTTTGGGAGAGTTCACCTTTTGGAAGTGTGAAAAGGAGGTTTTGAAGTACATAAAATATTTTCAGAAGGATAGTCATTGTAAATGATGCAATTCCACCAAGCCACATGTAACTAGTGGGCCGCAAGCCCTTATTGTGCCACTCACCTAAGTAGCCCCTAAAACATGCCTCAGGTGTGCCTTTAGTGGTACCATAGGTTCCCAGTGCCTGTAAATTAAATGCTACTGTCTCACACTTGAGTAGCCCTTTCAATCATGTCTCAGGCCTGCCAATGCAGCCTGTGTGCTCTATTTGAAACTGCAATTTTGTCTGAGCAATAAAAACATTTTGTCAGGCATAAACCAACTTTTAAGAAATGTAAGCCACCCCTAAGGTAGGCCCTGAACAGTCAAGAGGACAGGGTGGAGTACATTTAAAAAAAACTGGACATGTTCTTTTAAGTTTTACGTGCCCCAAGAGTAAAAAACGTTGAAATTAATTTTTCACTATTGCAAGGCCTACCACCCCGTATGGTAGCACTGGAGTTACCTTATTACATTTAATAAGCTGTAACTTCCAAATGGGAACAGATACTCAATTCATGTTAGGTGTCTTTTGAATTGTAATGAAAAATTATCTTATATGGTGAAGTCAAATTATACATTACAATTTTGAAAATGTCACTTTTAGAAAGTTGACATTTTACTCCCTTAGCCATTTAGTGCCTGCAGCCTGTCTCTGGGTAACATGACTGGGTGTAGCTTACAGTTGGGCTTTGAGTAGTTCTCCTAGACAGCCACACACAATAGAAAGCTTAGGTGTGCCTGGATGGACCATCACTGACAGGATGGGAGGACAGAGCTTGGCACAGCTCCACATATACATGAATAGGTTATGTCTCCCTCCACACAAAGGGCTTCATACCCCCTGTAGCTAGTCTGGAACCAGGACAGAGAAGGCAGGAAGTCTATGGACTTCAAAGAAAAACCTCTAGAAGCTTCCCCCAAGTCAAAGAAAGGTCAAGGTGTAAATATTGGACCCCAGATACCAACTCTTCAGTACACTCCTGGACATGTGGGTACTTTGCCAGGAGGAAATACTGCTGTACTGCTGAAAGGACTGCCACTCTGCTGGACTGCTGCTCTGAAGGCCTGCTGCCCTGCTGTGCTGACCTACTGCTTGCTGCCCTCTTGCATGGGTAAGAAGACCTGGACCTGCATCTTTTGCACCCAGGACCCCAAACTGACTTCAAGGGCTACTTGACTGGCCTCCTAACTACACCCTCAGGAACAGAAGGCTCTAACAACCTTGAACCCGGTAGCTGGACTCTGCCATCTATGAGTCCTGCCCTGCCAACTGGTGCCATCCCAGTCCTGGACCCTTGGAAGTGAGCCTGAAGGTGCTCTGCCAGCCCATCTGTGGACCCAGCAGAACTGACGCATTGTCCCCACAGTCTGAATCAGAATCACTGCTGTGCAAGGCTTCACTAGCTCAGCTCTTACATCACAAATGTCTTTTCGACGGCAAGCTCCACAATGATGCCGGTTCTCACATCACAACCTTGCAGCTCTTTGCAATTAACACATTGCCTCGACTGCCCAATGCATCCTCCATACCGGTTCTACTGATTGGAGTTTTTTTTTTGTTCTTATTTTCTTTAATAAAGAATCATCTATTTTTTTTCTATATATGGAGTGGGATGCTTTTGTGGTGTGTTTTCACTGTGCTACTGCTTGAAGTGTTACACAGATACTTTACAAATTGCCTCTATGTTGAGCCTGACTGCTCTATGCAAAGCTACCATGGGTTTGAGCACAGATTAATTTAGGGTTTGCTTATGACTTCACCCAGAGAATTATTGTGGTTGCTGCTTGAGTAGAGTTTCACCTTCACCTTCAACCAGTGACCCAACTTCCTACTAGTGTCATTAAGTTTGTTCCTATATATGTGTACAGTGGGAGTGTGATATTTCTCCTACCCACTTCATTTTCCCCACCTGAACATTCCCAACCAGTGAAACAAAAGAACAAAAAGTGTTTAACTGAAGTAAGACCAGCATACCTATTGAGAACCTCTGTACGCTATCTCCCATTGCATCACTATTGGTGCATTTCAACTAGGAAATAGCTCTGTAGGGGTGAGAAGTCCCGTAAATCTGTAATGGCAATTCTATCCAAAGTCCTCCTCTCCTGCACTGCCAGATATTGTTTTTGCAACAATTAATGAAAATTAACTGTATAATGCCAACGAAAGTGCCAGGAATGCACAGAAGAGTGTACTTTGAAGAAAGCACAATAAAGTAAAGAGGCTGAACATCATGCAACACTGGAGTTTACTACGGAGAACCCAGTTAGCTAATGTGAACTGTACAGAATGCCATAGACCAGACCTTGGTTGGTAGATAATGACCAAACCATGTGGTGGAGAGGACCCCATCTTTCTAAGTTACACCCTCTTGGGAGACATAGGAGGCACTTCAGGGAGCAGGAGGGGCGTGAAGGGAGGAAGAGAGGTGGGATGGGGGAAGCAGGGAAGGGGTCCATGCACATATCTCCAAGAGGTTGGTCAGCCTCTCCCCAGCTCACACGTCCTCTCACTCCACTGCCTATTGTGGCATACCTAGCCCCCCCCACTAAGGCAAGGTGTTCAGTCAAGTGATGCGGCAACATCCACAATAAAAGGGCCCAATGTGACTTCAAAGATGTGTGACTGGTCACTCAGCTCATAAGAGGTTTTCTTGTGGCTTGCAACTCGGTACAGTTCAAGAAGCCATTCAGTAAGTAAGATTAAGGTGAGCTGTCAGCAGTGATGGAGTTTGCATATTTTGGCTGTGACGAATGTGAGAGAGATCATGAAGGAGTGTGAGGTGGGGTGAGGGAGTATTTGGGATAGCACTGTCCGGCTAGAGCCATTCCCACAAAAACGCCCAGTAGGGTGCAATAGCTGAGCAGGACCACAAGATATGGTGCAAGTCACACAGTCAGAGTGAATCATACTGCATCTCCAACAGGGATCGTTGGGTAAGACTTTCACCCTATGTAGTTTCCACGGAGTCCAGTACCAGTGCAGCAAAATTGTGAAGTAGATGAACTTTAACCAGTATTCCCTAAGAGCTGTCATGATCAAGGAGAAGTGATGCTCAGCCTTCTGGGGTATTTGCCTTCCCCAGCAGTCGCTGCCATTGGAGGCTGGTGGCTGAGAGGAATGGAAGGCAGTGTTGCATCTTGATAAGGATGGCATAAAGGCCAGGCAACAACCCCCTATATTGGCCAAAATTATGAAGATAATGGAGAAGGAGGAACAGTAGTAGCTCCACTTGCAGGGGTCTGCAGACCATGTGGAGGGAAAGGAGCAATGGGTGATAACAACAGGAGACTGTGGGAGATAGCCCAAATTCTGTCTTCAGTAGATCAAAATATTTGATTCCCCTGCCGTCTAGGATATGGTCAAGATTCTGTATGCTGCAATAGTACCAAATAGGACTGTAGAACTGTCTGTCTGCCAAAGTGGAAAGTGCATTATGTCATTAAGGGGCCTTTTGGTGCAAATGAGGGGGCACTCTCAGGAGACTATGTATCTCCTACCATGCATAGGCCATTGTCACCAGAATTGGGTTTGAGGCGAACCTTGGGTCCTTGACTGAGAGATACAGGGGTTGCGACGTTGTCAATGGTGAGAGGAGAATTGCATTCCAGATAACTGGTGTGAAGAATAATTGTGCTTGTGCTCCCTGAACTTTCAGTGCATATCTCATCTTGAGATCCTAATCTGAGTTTCCCTGACCTCATTAAATATGCAATGTAAACCCTTTGTATTATCGCCACACTTCCCAAGCTCTCCATTGACTGACCTGGAATTCTCTGAAAGGATGACCGAAGTGGAGAATAGGGTAGCTATGATGGAGAGTGATTTGTGGACACAAAAGAAAGAATACAATTTAATAGAGTCGCATAGGTCTGATTTGTGTTACATTTTTGATTACCATAAAGTACTTAGGTTGGCAAACCCACTGGGAACATGTAAAAACCCTCCTCCCTTGAGTCACCTGCTACATCTGCACACAATCCATGCTGATGGCAATCAAGTTGAGTAAGATGTAAAGTCCAGAAACTAGGTGACTAATTTGTTCCAAGGGCATGAAGAAACATATCAAAGATTGTGAATAGTCGTGTTGCCACCTCTCTTACTTTCAGTTCAGAAACCCAGCTATCTAAGTTGCAGGTAATGATATTTCCTTCTTCGGGACCAGGGAGGCAGTTTTGATTTCCTCAAATGCTCAGACTACTCCATTGTGGCAGAAGTCACAAATCTGGTAGCATCCCCCAGCTATCCAAGCTTGAAACACTCCTATAGAGGCCTGGGGAAAATAAATCTATGTTGCCCACCACAGGGATAGTAGGGGAAGGGGTGTGGTATAATCTTTAATTCTAGTCAAGTGATCCCAATTGTTTAAAGTAATTCTAGTGACCACAGAACATATGAGATACAGCATCTTTGTCATTTTGGTATTGATAAGTCTTCAGCTAAGGCACGTGATGTAAGGCTCTGATGTAATATCCACCAAACCTTATCTGTCTCTTTTCTGAGTCATTCTATTACATACCATATCTGTGCTTTGTAAAAGCAGCACAAGTTCAGTATGCCCAGACCACTTAGCTAGGGCTCAGGTCTACATATTTGCTAATGTAGTCTTAGTTTTTTACCCTTCTCAGTTAAAGCTATTGCAGCTATCCTGTTTGGGAGAGTTCACCTTTTGGAAGTGTGAAAAGGAGGTTTTGAAGTACATAAAATATTTTCAGAAGGATAGTCATTGTAAATGATGCAATTCCACCAAGCCACGGGCGTGTAACCTCTACAAATTCAAGAGAGGCTTAGTTGTTTAAGGGAGAAGTTTGAAGTTATTTCTGCCACATTTGTGGAGATCTAGGGCCTCATTTACCAAGTTTAGGCACAGAGTAGTGTCACAAGCCTTTTTGCCAGGAAAGGAGTTTCCTGGCCAAAGTGTAAATCAGCCATAACCTGGGAAATGTAGAAGGTTTTGCTTAGGAGGTGAGGAGTTTGTCTGAGGCCCATGCTGTTGTGTGCACCCAGAGTCAGGAGGCTAACGTTTGCAAATTGCACCCACTCAAAGTGTGCAAAGAGGGTCTTGGGTACCAGAGGCGCAGCATAACAAAGAGATCTTGGAAGTTGGGGCCTGTGGTCATTTTCAAAGTTTGTACAGTGCTCCACAGAGATAAATTGAAGTTGGACCACTTCAGGAAATCCTGTTGGGTGTGTTCCATGAGGGAAAAGAGTTTCTCCTCCACTGTGTGGCAGAGGCACCTGTTGACCTGGATGCCCAGACAGTGGAGCCCGTCTGGTACCCACGTCATATTATACCAAGTAAGGCATGCAATGGGTGATGGTTCTAGTCATCAGGAAGGCCTTGCTCTTTGTTAGACTTTTCATCATTAGTGTGGTCTCCCTTAACTTTTTGCCTCTGTTTCCCACGTTGTTGATATGTGCTGGACACTGTTTTTGCTGTTTTTGTTACTCTGGGCACTTTACCACTGCTAACCAGTGCTAAAGTGCAAGTGCTCCCATATAAAATGTGTATGTAATTGGTTCATCCATGATTGGCATATTTGACTTACTGGTAAGTCCCTAGTACAGTGCACTAGAGGTGCTCAGGGCTGGTAAATCAAATGCTACTAGTGGTCCTGCAGCACTGGTTGTGCCACCCACAATAGTAGCTCTGTAATCATGGCTCAGACCTGCCACTGCAGTGTCTGTGTTGGCAGTTTTAAACTGCCAATTTGACTTGGCAAGTGTACTCACTTGTGAGGCCTAGACCTTCCCTTTTCTTACATGTGAGGCACCCCTAAGGTAGGCCCTAGGTAGCCCCATGGGCAGGGTGCAGTGTATGTACAAGGTAGGGCATATAGTCATGTGTTTTATATGTCCTAACAGTGAAATACTGCCAAATTCGTTTTTCACTATTGTAAGGCCTATCCCTCTCATAGGTTAACATGGGGGCTGCCTTTAAATAAGATTAAAGTGTAGATTACCTTTGGGAGCGGATAGACATGTGTAGTTTGGGGTCTCTTAGCTCACAATTTAAAAATACATCTTTTAGTAAAGTTGATTTTGAGATTGTGTGTTTGAAAATGCCACTTTTAGAAAGTGAGCATTTTATTGCTTAAACCATTCTGTGACTCTGCCTGTTTGTGGATTCCCTGTCTGGGTCAGTTTGACAGTTAGGCTGTTTGCACCTCTCTCTAAACAGTGACACAAAGGGAGCTGGTATGTAGTCTACATATCCAGATGAGCCATCTGTGCTAGGAGGGAGGCGAGGAGTGGTCACTCAGACCTGAAAGGGCTGTGCCTGCCCTCACACAATGCAGTCTCCAACCCCCTGGTGTGTGTCTGGGGCCTGGCCTGGGCAAGGCAGGATTTCACAAAACAAGAGAGACTTTTCTTTGAAATAAGACTACTTCAAAGGGCAAAATGGTTGTTATAAGGACACCCATAACCACAGACTTTAGATCACTTCTGGAAACCAAGAGGAACCTCTGCCTGGAGAAGAGCTGAGGAAGAAAAGCCCCCCTGCCTGTGACTGTGCTTTGTGGAGCTATCCTGAAGTTGCTGCTTCTGCCTGTGCAAGAGGACAAAGACTGGACTTTGTGTGCCTTCCAGCTTGTGAAGAACTCTCCAAGTGCTTGGAACTGAGTTTGCCTCCTGTTGTTGAAGTCTCAGGGGCAGCAAAGACTTCTCTCTGCCAGCACCTAGAGCCTCTGCTGAGACTCCTACCCTGCCAAGTGGTGCCCTATCCAGTTCCTGGGGCCTTGTTAGGTGAAGCTGGTGGAGCAAGCTGTGAAATCAATGCACGCGGCTGGAGAAGCAATGCTCGGCATCGCTGACGGAGGCTGCAATGACGCAACATCGCTGGGCTCGTAAAAACAACATAAGTCTGCCCAGACCTGAGGTGCTTTGTCCAGATCGACGCATCTCTCTCCTGCGGGGGAAGAAATGACGCACACCGATCAGACTGGAAAAGGAGAAATGACGCACAACCTTTTTCAATGCACACTCGCCCGTGCAGGTTATTTTGACGTGACCCAGGTACTTTTTCAACAGCTAACAGTGTTAGCGTTGTGTTTAAAAGGACATGAAGACTCTTTTTCCTTTTTAATTAATAACTTGACTTGTGTATTGTAGATTTTTGTTGCTTTGGTCTTGTTTTGTTTAGATGAATATTTTCTATTTGTCTAAACCTGTGTTGCATCATTTTGTAGCGTTTTCATTTAGTTACTGTGTGTGTCTGTACAAATACTTTACATCTAATACTCTGAAGTTAAGCCTGCCTGCTTGTGCAAAGCTACCAAAGGGGTGAACAGGGGTTAGCTGAGGGTTGATTCTCATTTACCCTGACTAGAGTGAGGGTCCTTGCTTGTACAGGGGGTAACCTGACTGCCAACCAAAGACCCCATTTCTAACACTCTTTGTCCAATTGACTCTGTAGCTCAAAGGTACAGAGAAGTCCCCAATGATGGACATTACTGCTACTATTGTAGGTTGTGGTTGGGACAAGTAGAGCAGGATATCATCCATGTTGCAGGATCTTGACCTCGCAAACTACAGTGGGGATCCAAAGCACCTCCGGCAATCTGTAGATCCCAGTAGACAGGGACTCAATTGTAAGTAGGTAGAGGAGCAGAAAGAGGGGCAGACCTGGTGGATGTGGTATCCAATCTGGATTGTATCGGAGAGAAACCCACCACAAGACACTTCAGCCTAGGGGAAGACATACAGAAGTCAAACATTTTCTATGAAATCACTTCTTAACCCCATGTGGGATATAACCAAGAAAATATACAGCCATTCAACTCGGTCAAAAGCCCTTTCCACATCTAACAAAAACAACAGCATCTCTGAAGGATTCTTTTGTATGCCATAGAAGCTGGGCTTGAGTTCATACATGATTAAGGGAGCTACAACCTAGTACAATGCCAAACTGTGACTCATGAATAAGTTGCTCTATCACCTTCCCCAACTGAGTTGCCAGGATCTTGACCATAAGTTTGATGTTGACATTGATGACGGAAATCGGGCGATAACTAGCACAGTCCAGTGAGTCTTTATTGTACTTGGTGAGAAGGGTGATCACTGCCTTGATAGATATGGCTCCCAGTGAGTCCATGTCCATTTTCTCATTATAGACCCTTGTACATTTGGGCATGGGGATGTAACTCCTGGTTTTGTAAAACTCACCAGAGAACCTGTCTTCCTAAGGAGATTTAGTGGGGGGGAACCATGACATGCATCAGCTACCTCTTCTTCCATGAATGCCCCCTCAAGAATCGTTCAGCCCTCATCATTCAGAGTGGGTTGTTGCAAAGTGTTGACGAACCTTCCAATCTGATCAGGTCCGAGGAGTATACAGCTGTGTAGTAGGTCACAAATCAGACCACTGTGTCCCTAGGGTGTACCAGAACTTGAGTGCAGCATCCCTTATTGCCAGTATGGGAAGCTGGGATTCCTACTGCCACATTTGAGCAACCAGGAGTTTACCAGCTTCCTCCCCGTGCTCCTAGCAGTGCTAGTGGAATTTGACCAATGCCTTATCAGCTGCTGTTGTAAAGAATTAATTCAGCTGAATCTTTGGCTGATCCACTTGGGTCAGCAGGGCCTGCATGGAGCAACAATATAACATGCCATAAGGGCACTAAGCTCGGTTACCAGGGCCTTAAAGTCTGTCTGGATCCTGTGCTTCCCTAGAGCTGAGTCCTGCATCATTTGTACCCTTAGCATTGTCTGACACCGCTCAGAGGACCCTGAAAGAGCCTTCCGAGAGACCCTCATTTTCTGCAAAGTAGGTTTGGAGGTGGTGGCTGAGCTGCTCTTTTCCCTCCCGGTACCTGTATGCAAACCCAACTAGATTATTTAGATAATTGAAGTTGTAGGCCGATGAGTGCTGCTGCCCTTCATAGATCATCTAGAGCTTGAACATGTGGGGGGCTAGTCATAGACTCCCTTAGCAGCATGCCAGATGTGCATGAAAACACTTTCTTTGCTGGCTACAATCTCCACTGTGTCTGGTTTAGGGTGGCATCTTTTGTAGGATTCCATTGTCCATTGCGCTTGACTCTCATCTCTCATGCCCAGAGGCTCACCACTTTATGTGCTTCCTCCATTGAGGCTAGAGAAAGCTGCAGTCCTTCCATTTGAACATTATCTGAAGAGAGGGAATCCATCTGTACTTCATGTTTATGTCCTTCAAAATATTAATGATTAGTTTAAAGGCCCTATGGTTAGCTAGTGTAATGGGCGATTAGTCCTGAAACAGTTGAATGGTAGCCTTTAAATGTTATGGCGCCTCCCTCACAAGCATGTGCCATGAATGTATTTAAAAAGTGGACCCTTGGTACCATGTCAGGGGGGCCCTCAGGATGTTTCTTGTTAGTACTCCCTTTTATGCAATCAAATCTAATCGGTGATCCTCCTGAAAATTCCATGATAGTGTTGAAGAGGTTTTGCATTTAAGTTTGGCGATAAGTCTGAAAGGCCTCTAACAGGATTCCTTCAATATGGATGTTGTTTCTGTGTGATTTAGTTTTAACATCTTCATATTTTTCTTGGCGGGAAATATGTTGCTCCTCCAGTATCAGCATACGCTGTTGAAATTTCTCACAGTCATCAATCTGTTCATGGAGTCCAGTTTCTCTTCAACTCTGTTACTTAGTTCAGTCACATCTCAGTGCACCTCCTTAGGTTGCTCCACAGATTAGTCTTTAGAGCTGGACTCTCTTCCTTTATCTCTTAGCTGAAGTGAAGACAAAGTGTCTGGTGATGCTCTGTCTGCCCTTGTTGCCCAGGCTTCTTCGCCTGTTCTACCTATGTCCTCATGATGGAGGACCGTGTCTTAGATTACTTTACAAATTCTCTGATGGATTGCGCCCTCTTACACCTATTTCCTGTCATGCTGGAGGCATTTACTTGGAGCAAGATCCTGTCTGGATATCATATTTAGTATGTTAACTGACAAATTGAGGAGAAGAAGCATTGGCTCTGTGGTGCAATTGTATAGTGCTCTGTAGTAGGTGTGGGTGATAAATTCCACTCCGGCAGAGGAGTTGTGCAATTTTAGCCACTTCACATTACGCTTGTAATGTTGAGTTCCAGCCGAGCTTGATTTTCAGGCTCTAGGAGGGCATAGGGCAAGATTTTCAAAATGTGGGTGGTCACAAGTGTTCGCAGTGAAGAAGCTACCGCTCAAGTAGAAAATCTACTTGGGCAGCAACCAAACGAGCTCAAGAAGCAGCACCCTCTGGTGCACTGTGTGGTGTCATTCGCTCTGTTTTTTCAGCATGGAAAAAATTCCTGGCTCTAAAAATCAGCACAAATAGCATGAAATGCTGATTTCTGTCTGCTTGCGGAACTCCACATAATCTCGCAGAGTTTTCATGTAACTCCACAGGTATCCACGGAATGAAACTCCACGAGTTCCGCCTATCCTTACTACATAAGTAGCTTAAAGAGCACCTAAGAGAGCAATTACGCATTCTTCTGAGGTCATAATCGTGTTTATAGAGGTCCCACTTCCCTCAGTAACATTCATTAATGTGCTATAGGTGACTTCATAATGCTGTGCCACATATTGCTTTGGTACTTTAAAGAGGAGGAATCCCTAGGCTTTAGTAGCGGTGCTCCATATCTTTCTCAATTTCAATTAGGAGTCTTCAAGGAGAGTGAGGGTCCCTAATCTCTTCTGTTCCAAGCACTCCCAGTCCAGCAAAAAATGTGTCCAGATTGCAGGGACTGCTACTCCTTCATCACCCCACAGGACCTGTGATGTAGCCTAGCAGCAAGGATCAGCCTAATTGTGAGTTGTCTTGGCCTGGTTGCCATCTTCTTTGCATCCTAGGTCACAAATAGCCTGCAGCATCTCTCACTTAAAACGACGGGATCAGACTCTCAGCACGACCATCTCGAGGTTATGAGTCTTCATTTAATAAGGACTCAGAGATTGATTTAGCTCTTGGCAGAATTGGTCCTGGCGTTGTTTTTCCATCAGATAATCCATAGGCCAACTAGGCTGACCACCCGCTCTATTTAGATGCTGGAGGGACGACAGACGATAGTCTGTTGGTGACCTGTCATCATTGTCAGAATTTTACACTCATGTTAACGGCGCCATAGGCAAAAGTGGCTGTCGGCGGGACCACAGACAGTTTTTTAGTGGGGACAATCACGATGTGCCTTCCTGTCAATATAACGGTGGTGAGGAAACCTCCACACCTGAGTTGGCAGATTGGAAGGTACATAAGGTCGAAACTTCCCTTTTTTCTGTCTTTCACTTCCCTTTCCGTAATGAACCCGATCCGACAAGTCCTTCCTTTGCTGTTGCTAATTGACCATGACGCCAATCAACCCCAAAGTTAACAGAATCAAAGGTAAGTGTCTTTTTTACCTCTTACCATTGGAATTGTCTTTTTTTCTGATGATCGTTGACCTGTATGGATACAAAAAATGAAAAAGAATTGTGAGGTTTTGTTTGTATTGATGTAACACAATTTTTGATAAATCTATTGCAAGCATTTCTAAAAAGTTAGTACAACATATATTTTGAAATCTTTTTCTTATTCAAAACTATAAATTGTACTGACCTGTTGAGTACCCTTATCCTTTTTTATGTCCTTATTTTGAAGTCAGGGCCACTAACATCATCTAGGCCTGGGGTCTTAAACATTTTCTGTAATGAGAGATACTTCTGCTCAGTGAAAAACATTGCGAGCTACTGAAGGCTGAACAACTTGTGCATTGAAAACACCCCCCCACGCCCAGCTTCATTGGCTTAATGCCCAATGTACTATGGTTTGAACCATGTACTGTGACTAAGGGCACTATGAAACGGCTGCCATGTGTGTCAATGAGTTCACTGTCTTTGGTGATGTATGAACATGTGTGCGTAGGATTGGGATATATTTGTAAGGGTGACTGAGAGCGTGTGTCATGTGTACTTGAAGAACAGAACATACCTTTTGCAAATGTGGCACCGTTACATGTATAACACAAACATATACTCATTATTTGGAAAATGGGAGAAATTTAAATTGCAGAAAATGATTCTGCAGACAAGTTCATAACCATACATGCCACGTATCCCAGGTCAATATGTGATATGCTGCTCCAGTCCAATTTTTTTTCTTTTGAATTCTGGGTCTTGTAATCTTACTTTATAATAGAATAAACAAGACTACAAGTCCCAGAATTCAAATATAAAAACTGGACTGGATCAGCACATCATGCATGAACTTTGGAAACTTGGTATGGCTGCATAATGCTACATTTCTCGCATTTGAACAAATGGCTGTATTTCACACTTATGCTTATGGCACAGTGTCTACTGGCCACTGGGAGCAAGGGACATGTAGTTTGTAAATGCATAAGTTTGAAAGGTAACTTCTCAATTTAATTTTGTGACATTTAAAACCAGCAGAAACATCATTTTGTTCACAGCTCCAATGTGGAGCTGACTTCACTCATCTCACTACAATTCACTCAGGAACTTAGAAGGTCATTTTAGCCTGTATTTAAAAAAACTAAAAAAACGAGCTAGCGAGAAATACATTTTCTTTTCAAACATGTACCTGTTCCTCTGGTAAGCCATACAGCTGGCTGTACAATGACAGGACCTAATTAGTCAGCAAATCGAGCTCCTTTGCTGAGATGTTAGGGGTCCTGTCATCACCGTTTTCGGGCATCGTGGGTCCCAGAGGTCAGAAACATCAGCAATCATAGAGGAGGTGTTGTTGGCTCCAGTGTTAGGAGGTGTTGGAAAATGGATTATTGGTAAGGGCAGGCAAGTACCTACAATTAGCAATAGGTTACTAACCTCCACTTAGGTCCAGTTAGGCCTCAGTAAATTAAACCCAGCTCAACCCTTGGCAGCTTGGCAACAATCGACAAGGCTTAACTTAGGAGAAAAGCGTAAAGCATTCAAATATCACAAAACTGTAATTAAATAAAATACAGGAAACAGTTTAAAAATCCAAAATCAATTTATAAAAATAGATTATATTTTTATCTTTAAAATGACACCAAAACGAATAAAATCGGATAGGGGAATATGAGATCTGAATTCTTAAAGAATTAATGCTTTCTAGCGCATAGAAGCAACTAGCGCTCAAAGAGTTAAAAAAAGGTCACACTGGAAAGGAACAAAGTCCAGAGTTCAGGCCACCCACGAGGTAACACTGTCACACTTACTTTCAGAAGTGTTTGATTCAGGAAAGTGGTCCACAGCACCAGCCAAGGGTTCAGAGGCTCTGGTGTGCCTCTTGGGGCCTGGGACTACAACTCCCACAATGCACCTCTTCAACTTATGGAGTTGCTCCAAACGTCTCCAAACTTCTGGATCTTCTTCCAGAGGTCCTTTTTTGTGTCCATGAAGTGTCCACAACTTGATCCAAGGTTCCCAAAAATCTGAGTTGCTCCTTGGGAATTGGGACTACAATTCTCAGAATGCACCTGGTCAGAATCCTCAAATGGCCACTGGACGCTGGTCAGCTGGGCTCTGCTTGCAGGACTTGATGCAGGGGACTCTGGGCAGCTCCTTTGTACCTGTGCAAACAGGGGGTCCCTTCTTGAAGCAGTAGAATACAGGTAAAGTCCTTTTAGTGGTGAAGACCAAGTGTGCAGCTGGTGCAGTCATCCAGAGTGCAGTGTCCAGGTGCAGGTCAGAAGTCCAGCAGGGCAGTCCTTCTTCTCCTGTAGTTCTTCCTTGTTGGAATCTGATAGGGATCTGAGGTGTGGGTGCAGGTCTGCCAGTTTTATCCTTGCTCCCGGGTGAAAAACAGGCAGGTCCTGGTTCTCCAAACAGGGGCAGGTTCCTTCCCCCTGTGATGACCACTTCCTGGGAAGTGTGGCAAAAATCAATCCCAGGGAGCAACATTCTTCAAAAATCCATTGTGGCTAAAGTGATTTTTTGAGGTTGCATCTGGCTGAGCCCACCCACTGGTGTTGCTAAAAATCCTAAACACACAACTCTCCTGCCCTCTCCTAATCTAATCAAGGGGGCACCTAATTGTCTGGGTTTGCAGGATGTGAGGGTGTTGCTGTCTTGCTCCAAATGTCCTTCTCTGCCTTTGAAGACCAGTTTGGCAGCCCTTCCTGCTTCGCCATCTGCTGAGGGGAGATCTCATCCCCCAGGCACATCTCTTTGTGTGGAGCCAGGCCACTTCACACCTCATCAAGGCAGCCTGGCCAGGCTGCCAGAGGCTGGCTAATCAGAGCACAACAGCAAAAATACTGCAGGGCTGAAGTTGGCAACGTTTCAGGTAAAGTTTAAAACTCTTTACCTGAACAAGTAATTTTAAATGGGATTTATTATAACAATTAATTTGATACCAAAGTTCAGGTATCTGTTACTTAATGGGACTTTTAAAATTAAAATAAAGTCTCCCCTTTCTAGCCTATGGAGGCCATTCACTACAATGAGGGAAAACAAATTTGGCTGTTTTACCTCACCAGGGTTTATAAAACTATTTTTATAAGGTCCCTGCTTATAGTTACATGGCACCCAACCCTAGGGGCACACAAGTCACACCTTAGGGGTGACTTATAGGTAAAAATAAGGTAGTTTAAGATTTTGGAACTACTTTTAATTCCAAAGTTGAATTTGAATGTAACTTTAATTTAAAAGCAGCAAGCAAGGCAGGCCTGCCATTAAAATGACACAGGGCACCTCAGCAGTTCACCTATGGGGGCACTACCTATGCTGGGGTCCCTAAACCTCCATGCCCTACCATACTAGGGTCTTATAGGTAGATCAGTTTTGCCAATTATAATTAGCCTAATTTGCATATCCACTTTACTCAGAGCACTGGCCTGGGACTGGTAAGCAGTACCCAGGGGACAGCCAAGAGTCAGTAACCACCAGTACCTGCCCAAAAAGTTTGGGGGTGACTAGATCAAAAAGGAGGACTTTCCTACAGGAGGCAAGTGAGATTATTTTGATATGCAATGTACATGCACACAACGTATGAGATCGTCAATGGAGACGAACACATCCGTTGGCTTTCGCATAATACTGTCACACATGTTAGCCAATGCCGATGGCCGTCTGATTGCAAATGTCCTGATGGCAAGGTCAGGTACCCACCATTTTAGATTGTGAAACAGTGTATTTGTGAATATTAAATGTGTCACCACCACTCAAAATGGTGTCTAGTTAGTTTACATATGCAAAATGTGAAAGTTACTATGTTAAAAAAAATAAAAACAATATTCTGCAGTGCATTACTGTGGTTAAATGCATTAGTTACACAGTTTTGAATATACTTCAGGCGACACAATTTTCTAGATCAAAAAATTAAAAAATAATCTGCAAAGAATATGTTTAAAATGTTTTATTTACACATTATTTAAAAAAATTAATAGACGTAAAAAATTGTATTTGAAAAAACAAAATTTGAAACAACTGTTGTGTACAGATATGTTACAAAAACAAATAGATTTTTAATAAGATATGAGATTTGTGTTAAATATCAAAGAAATGTTTGCACATTTAAATCAATATGTTTCCTCTTTCTTAAATTCAGACTTATGAACCCATGGAGAGTCGGAAGACGATAGCCTCACGTTTTTTGACCATTTCTAGACATTGCCACTACGCAAGAACGGGACATTATAAAATAATTCAGATTGAATAGGCAAACTATTATTGATTTTTGTCATAAGCTGAAGCCAGATCTTCTGCCTCACAATAGGAATCCCACTTTAAAAAACACCAATAGGGAAAATCACAGCAGTACTCAATTTTATGGCCACAGGATAATTCCCATAAACTGTGGCGGTATCTGGTAGTATGTCATAAGCAACTTTCAGTGGTGTGCTACAAGACGTTCTTTCTGCAATGATGAGATACATCAACAGGTTCAGTGTGCACGAAATGAGAATGTTGCCAATGTGAAGGCAAATCTTTATGCTTTGGGTAACATACCACATGAGGTTAGAGCAATTGAGGGAGAACAGTTCTACGTTAATCGGAAGAACTTCTGTTCAATCAATGTGCAGGTTGTCTGCTTGCCTGATTTGTACATCACAATAATGTGTGCAAATTTCCTGGGATCAACATATGATTCTTTTGTAGTACGGAACAACATCATACCCCTACAACTATCACAACTTGTACCTCTGAGGGCCTGGCTTGTTGGTAAGTACAATCAGTATAATTATTGGTGTACTTGTAGTTTAAGAATTTACAATGGGAATATATTTTGACTCATTTTATTTTTTAATTCATATAGAAGACCCAGCTCATCCTAAATGACCATGGTTGTTAGCACCGCTGCGGAATCCAACAATGCCAGGGGAAGTCTGCTTCAATGAGGTCCATGGAAGAACACAGAGACCAGTGGAGCGTGCTTTTGGGCTCCTAAAGACCAGATTTAGATGTCTGGATAAGACTGGTGGAGCTATCCTCTACTCACCCAGTAAGGTGTGCAAAATCACAATGGCATGATGCAAGTTGCACAACATAGCCCTGCGATGGAACATCCTGTACATTGCAGAGGATGGAGACCATGATGAGCCAGCCGGTGAGGATGCTGAAATGCCAAAAGAAGATGATAGTGGTGAAGAGGAAGGAATTGATGTATGGCAAAGTGTTATTGACAATTTCTTCGCATGAGTGTAAATATATCTTTACATATTGTTACATTAAATGTCAAGTCAACTTTTATTATCATTAGTTTAAAGGTCTGTGCAGGATTTATTTTAGGAATGGCAAGTTAAGAACATTCCGGGTCAAAGATGTTTATTGATCAAAGAGTTGACACATTGACTACTGTGTTCATTTACATTGTTTATCTTTGATTGGGCTTAGTAAATGTGCCCTCCTTATCAATCATTTGTGTCGTGTCTAATTGTTATGTAATTTAAATAACCTTTGGTTGTCATTCTGTTTTAGGTTCCTTCACCATGTTATCTTCATTTAGACATTTCAAAGTTGTGACATTTACAGTTGTATCCTCCTAGTGCAAAGTACAAAGGAAACATAGGTTGATCCCATCAAAGACACACACACGGTGGAGGTACATATCTTTTACAAAGGCAGCTTGCACATTGATTGAATATATGTTTCACAGGTTGCATTAGACTTGTTTTCTGTTGAATATTGCCACCAAGTCAATATGTGCTGCTTAAATTGCAGTAACTACATTTGTAAGTCAACCCAAAGAATACTAATCTCCCTTTACATTGGCAAAACCCTCATTTTGTATGGTGTATAAAGCTGTTGATGTGTGTCATCATTGTATAACAAACGTCTTGCAGCACACCACTGATGGTTGGTTGTGACACACCAGATACTGCCACAATGTATTGAAGTGATCCGGTGGCCACAAAATGTAGGACTGCCATGATTTTGACTACTGGTGTTATTAATGTGGGATTCCTATTGTGAGGCAAGAGGTCTGGCTCTATCTGATGACATGAATTAATGATAGTTTGCCTATTCAATCTGATTTTGGGATTATATCCAGTTCTTCCGTGGTTTCCAGGTCTGGACCTGTAAATGTAAAAATGGCACAGGCCATTTATGTTATGCATGGTTTGTAATTTTGGGGAAACTATGCCAAACAAATCTTTAATACAATTGTCTTATAATATGGGTTTTAGATTTGTTTTGTTTGTTATATTTCAACCTTTTTTAAACTAGGAGAAATATTGCCTATGTGGATTTTTTTTAAATGACAATCTTTATAACATTTTGCATTTTTAAATCTATGACGGAAGAAAAAAATATATAAACATACAAGAAATACAACACCAGTCTTTGACCTTGTTGGTGTTTAATTTATTTTACAGACCCAAATAAGCAGAAACTGTATTAAAACAAATAACCAAGTAAAAAATAATATAACATTTCATTCATGGTAAATGAAACTAATATTGTAGAGCCACAATAGTTTGAATTCCAAGGCACAAAATACAACTGGCATCTAAAAGATAAATGTGTTCAGAAAATAGTCCACAGAGTGAATGGTGGTCACATACTGGAGGAAATGAGGCCCCTGCGTCTATTGCTGGTGGTGGTGGAGGTCTTGCCACCCTCTCCCGGTGGTCCTGATGAACGTCCCCTCCTGAGGGGGATCCACAGTTGTAGGGACTGAGGTGGGTGCAAGTGTTTCGTCTTTTGGCAGGGCCTCCCTTTCTGTGGCTGAGGCTGGTGTATTTGGACCAGATGTTGTAGGACCACTGAAAGGGGTAGATGTTGCTGGAAAAGCCCTGCACATATAGTGCTAAATATCAAACAGCACCCCAGTCAGAGAGCTCAAATTTGTGTTTAGATTCTGCATCTCTACATTGTGCTCCCTCTGTAACAGCTCCATGTCCGGAGCTCTTGAATGACCTAGCCCATCATGTCTTGGACTGATGTAGGGATCCCAAGACTTGGTGAATGGTGGCCTGAGTGACAGTGAAGCCAGGGACCTCTCTTTGCTGGCCCACAGATTCCCTCCCACGAACCCTACCCCCACTATCCTGTGCCCTTGACCCAGTTTGGCCCATCCCACTTGCTCCTGGCTGAACTAGAGGAGTGGTGGTGTTGGCTCAACAGCAGCCAGGACTGGGGGGCACAAGTTTAGGATGATGTCCCTTCAGACACTGGAAGTGGAGGTATCCATCAGCTGAGGTTTGGGGTAGGAGATGTAGGTATGTGCAGGGTAGCACTCACTGGAGCTGCATGCCCAGACAGACCATATGGACCAGGCGCCTCATCTGGACTTGCAGAAGTGGAGTCCTCATTTTAGGCTTGATCGTCTGGAGTTGAGGTATCCTCAGCAGCAGATGATTGCCCACGTAGTCTGGGAGTTGGACCTAATGGGAATTACAAAAACAAAATTGTAAATGTCTGGATTATACATGAAATTATTTTTCAGCTACAAATGAAGCAACCTAAAAGTACTAAGATAATTAATAGAATGAATAAACCTTTATGTGTTTTTGGTAATTAAACAAACATTTCAAATTACATACATTCAAACTTAAAAAAAGCAGGTGAAGAGATGTCCTGAAATGAAAAAGTTTACTTAGAAATTGTACATGAAATATACCAAACATTCAACCCAACATAGTAGAGAGGAGAAATGAGAACTGAACCCCTCCAAGGCCTAGCAGGCTAGAATTCAGACAATTATAGAACTTAGGAGGATTACTAGCACTAGTCATCATATAAACATTGCAAAGTACATTTTTTATCAACACAACTTAGAGTCAGCATACACCATAACATAAATGAAAATATTTAAGTCAACATACTTTGATTTGTGAAACCAATTACATCAATTAAATAAAATACTAAGAAAGTGACAACATACACAATGAAATTAAATAATTACATTTTTATATATATCAAAGAAAAGAGAAAATTACCCACATCACATAACACTATTATTTTTAAGAGATAAACATCATGGTAGTTGTAATCATTTCAATTAAACATTAACAAGACTTGCAAATTTGTGAGTTGAACATACCTAGTAAAATATATGCAGAGAAAGTGAACAAACATTTACAATAAAAAATATAGATGTGAATTATGTTAATAGATGAAAAACACTTACATGCACAATTCCTTCATGTTAAATTGAAAGGAGTTTGGAACCTGTTATCTAAACTACAAATAATACATTTAAGAAAAGAAATGAATAAGGCAAATGCATCCATGAAGAACGGCACACATATTCACAACACATATTGACCATTAGTAAAATGAGAGGTACTATCATAATGCTACTATTGGTAAAATGAGAGGTACTATCATAATGCTACTAATTTGATGATAACAATAGATTTGGAAGATTTAATTATTGGGTTTATATTTTATACAAAGGTGCAAAACACATTAGCAACAACTAACTTAAGAGCAAAAACAACATTTATCTTTAGTGAGATATTCATAACTGTAAGTTTCCAATCTCTACTCCACCAGGGATTCCAGTCAAGCCTTTAGGATGTATGATCTGCAAGACCTCCTCCTCCAGGGAAAAGTCATAAGGGGGGCTGGGAGAACCACCACAGGTTTTTTGGGCCCTCAGGTGACGCTTGGAAGCCAGGAAATGCACTCACTCCTGCAGGTCATTCCACTTATTCTTAATTTCCTCCTGTGTACGCATGTTTTTGCTCCAGCATTTACTCTGTCAACCTATGGTTGTTTTCTGTACTAGACCGCCAAACAATTTCGGCTGTACTGTAATGATTTCATTCACCATGACTGACTACTAGACAATTCTCTCTCTGTAAAATGGGGATATCACCTCCCTGCTAATACAAGTGAATCATATTAAGTGAATTACGGACCCACAAGTTATAGGATTAAAAAAATACAAATATAAAATAAGCAGAGGAAGAAGAAACAAATTTTAACCTGACTTATGAGTGGTAATTTCTGCTGCAAAATGATGTTGTGCAGTGGAATGGCAAAGGATCATGGCCTGAAATGGAGTGTGTTTTATAGTGTATTGTGCAGGTGTTATTAATGCAACACAAAAAGATGATGGACGGAATGTTGAACATTGTCAAACATTCATCTCCAGTCACAGATCTGGGCGCAATCCATCATTATTTTGCTTTCCATGCCATTCTAGTTTGGACCAGCCATTTGCAAATCAGCCTTGGCCCTGCTTCCCATGGGAACAGTCCAGCTCAAACTGCCAGACTTTTTGTGTTGCATTTTTGCCCTAAGTGGGAAGGGTATGCCCTGACGTGGGTCTCATCTTTGAAACATTCCAGCTCTCCGCCCATTATCCTTTGGTGACGCTAAAGTCACCCTAAATGTCCCCGGTATGCCAAGACATGTGTCACTTGCGCACTATGCCACTGGACTCAAGTTAGCCTGGGTGATGAGGGTGACACTCTGAAGCCGGTCCTGGGATGCTTGTTTCCACTCTAGGGAGGCCTTGGCCTGGCAGTTTGGGCTGGACTATTTCCCTGCGGAGTAGTGTCAAGACTGATTTGCATATGGGGTGGCAAACTGGGGTGGTATGGTGGCATGGTGAGCAAAAGAACTATGGATTTAACCCAGATCAGTTACAGGAGGTGAGTGCTTTAAAATTTTCAGCACTTTGTCCATCATCCTTTTGTGTTCCTTTGGTGTTAACAATTAGCCAAAATACATCAGGTGTGTGCTGCTGGCATTCATCCAATAGCCACAGGCATAGTACAATGTTGAATGCGTCCCACGTCGGACTTCTGCCATTAGGGATCCACAGCTGGAACAACAGCAGCACAACTGTGAAATCTAAATATGCTTGGTGCAATCCCACCATCCTGACGGCCAAGGAGTACTGTTAGCCAGCATAGGAGTCTGCCTCATCAGCAGTGGCAAACCACTTACACGACGGAATGCACTCTGTTGACGCGGACGGAGGTTCAGCAGCCATACTTCTAAATACAGTTGTTGGAAATCCATTAACTTGGCGGAGTACTTGAAACCACTGCCACAGAGGGACAATGAAAGTCCCATCAAGATCTAAATCAGGCCCTCAGACACAAGCCTGCATAGCATAAAATACCACTTTATTAGGACAGGCTTGTATTCATTACATTCATTATTATCAAATACAATACATGAACCAGAAAAAGTCCTCACACATACATCGTTGCCTGACATCCCCCCTTAATGAGTTCCCAACTTTGCAACAATTCCCCAGAACAAATTAACTTGCATTTCCCACAACATCATCTTTTTCATCTTCCATTCCCAGTCCTTCCCTTGCAATACCGAATCTCTCTCTCACCCAGCCTACCAATCATCTCTGAATCAACTTCCTCTCTCCAACAAACTCCTCTTCACCTCCCTCAGAGTCCCCTCTCTCCCTGAGGGGTGGATATACCTGCACCTGACTCTCCATCCCCCAAAAACCACCTCTCAATTGTTACAATCTGTTCTATCATGGCTTGCCTGAAACACAGTGTTACTATTGGTAGCGCGCCAAGTCCTTAGTAAGTAAAACTTACAAGGGGACGCATATAGGTCGATTAACCTTTTGAATCACATGGAGTATCCTAGCCATGTAGAGACCACTGTAATGGTAGGTAACATCAATAATCAAGATACATTCTATGAAAAAACAACTTTAAACCTTAAACTTTAAACTCAAGAATAACCACTACTCAGGAAAAAGGTTAACAAGTTTTATTCCCTATTGCTTACAATTCTAATCATCTGTAAATTCAGTCTTTATTCAAATCAATCCTTTATTAATTCATCAGTTATAAGACATTATTTCTTGAAGAAACTATATGCAGTAAAGCAACACCATAAGCTATGAATATCAGCATTAATAATGTAATTCAGCAATTAAGTTCGTCAGTCATTTTTCACCGTCAACATCACCCCTGACAACCTACCCAACGAAGATTAGCATTAGCATGTGGGTCTTCATGTGAAAAACAATTTATGCGAAAAACAATTTAGAGAACACATAAATTTAGAAAAATTCTACCTAAGTGAAAATCTCTATGAAACAGTGCAGTTGGTACCTAGAAGAAAAGGCACAAATTTGTCAGTCACATTTTCATAGCTACCTATCCAAGATGGATCAGCAACAAGTCAGTCTTCGTCTTCAGATCATCAAATAGTCAGCTACAGATCAGGCTCACAGAGTATGAGCCCAATATCAGCACTTCGGACAGCGTCTCCTGACGTCATCAATTTTCTTCCCGCAGTTTTGATTCCTCACCCCTTGTCATGACTTTTTATTAGGGTCTCCCAGTCCATCCCACTAATTGCTAATTGGTCAATCGGTCAGAAGACATGACTCAAACCTAAAGTTTTTATTTACCAAATCGTATTCTTATATTTCACAAAACGTTGATTGGTTCTTCTTGTGATAAGGACATCATCCGGCTCTTCAGGTATCAAAATTGTTGCACATGGTTCTCTAGTCAGTGCTTCCATTGTTCAAGTCCTGGGAAAGTACCTTTAGCCTACACTACACATAATTGTTTCAAATTGTCTTCACCATCTCCTGTCTGTCGGTACATTGCAGAATGTTCTAGCTAAGCAACTTGAACTCTGAGCGGTTCAAGGTCTCTCTCTCCAGTTACCAGTTCTTTGCGAGGCGTTCGAATTCTCCATGTTCAGAGCGAGAAAGGCCCAGTGAAACTAGGCCTCTGGTACGGCTAACTTTAGAATATTGAATTAATACAAAACATAGGTTATATATCTCATTATGATATATTAGTACATTTTTCTCATATGTTTTCATTATTTCAGATATTTTTGTCACTCTAGTACACATGGTGATCACTCCCCAAGGGCACATTTCTAAACACGCACATTATTTTCTACTATTAATTTCTCAATGCATTTTTCTCATTAGTATACACACATATGTCATTAATACATTTCTTGATTAACAGATCTGCTCCAACAGTCCCTCCTCTGATAACTAAATATGTCATCACACCTTTCTTGTCAACACTTTACAATTCCGTCTCAGATGTATTTTGCCTTTTCCTTGATTTTTCCCTATAAATTTGTCTCCTAGGTGGTTCTTCACTCCTTTGATCATTCTTAGATTTCCTTAATTTTATCTTTTGCCATAATTTGCATGTAACCCATAATCCTAATAAGGAAACAATCACAATTAATGTTCCCTGCACAATTTTCCAAAATACCCCATTCCAAATTTGACTAAACCAATTTCCCACAGAGGCAAATCCATTTCCAGCCTTTTACCAAACGCCTGGTTCCTTCAAATCCTTCAAATCCTTGCTTGAATTAGTTAAGTTAGTAAGGGCCAGATGTACGAAAATCCTGAATTGCGACTCGCAAATTGCGAGTCAGAAAGACTCGCAATTTGCGAGTCGCAATTCAGGATGCAGGATGGTGTCCCTGACACCATCTGCGACTCGCGATGGGGTCGCAAAGTCCCACCTCATTCAAATGAATGAGGTGGGTCGCAATTTGCGTCCCCCTTACGACTCGCAGCACTCACAGGGATGGTGGCCTGCTGGAGACAGCAGACCACCATGTCTGTGACTGCTTTTAATTAAAGCAGTTTTTAAGGAAAACGAGATGCATTACAAAATGAAAAAATTTGACGTTTTAGTTTCATTTTTTCAGAGCAGGCAGTGGTCCCATGGACCACTGCCTGCTCTGAAAAAATGTTTTCTATGCCATTCACAAAGGGGAAGGGGTCCCATGGGGACCCCTTCCCTTTTGCGAATGGGTTACCACCAGTGTGACAGTGGTGGTAACTGCTAGTGCTTTGCGACCGCGTTCGCGGTCACAAAGCAATGCAGCATTGCTCTGCGACTCGCAATTAGGAAGGAGAACACCCCTTCCTAATTGCGACTCGCAGTCCTATTTCGCGAGTCGGTAACCAGGTTACCGACTCGCAAAACGTGGATTGGGCATCGCAATGTGGTTTTTGCACTTCGCAAACAGCAAAATTCGCTGTTTGCGACGTGCAAAAACTTTCCTACATCTGGCCCAAAGTCTCTTATCTCCTTCACATTCTCTGCAATGTAGGAACTACAATGCCTAGCATTAATCATTTTACAGACTCCGCCGTCTTTCGCCAAAATGATGTCTAAAGCAAGCCTGTTTTGAAGCATCATAGCTCTATTCGCAACCAATTCAGTATTTAACAGGAGTATTACCCCCGTAAAGTTTGTCAGCATGTTATCCACAATAGTAGACAGCTTTCGTATCATAATTGCATTCAGAATAACTCCTATGGAAGGAATTACTGCACCAAAAATATCTCCCACAATTGCAGAAGAGGTTTCCCTCCTCTGTCGCTCATGATGTAACTCAGTCACTTTCGGAATTTTCTTTAAATCATCTATCTGATAGATTTTAGGGAAAACTATCCCCAAATAACATGTCCCATACCATCCTCTCGGAAGATGGTAATAGCATTAAGTCCCCAAATATAGTAGATTCCAGGAATCGCAGGGTCCTTACCATTCAGCATAAAAGTCAATTTACTCTGAAACAAGAACACATGCCTACATTCACTTGTTCCCACAAATAAGGTGTCAGTGTGTGATTTCGGTCTATATATACAAAGCTTACCTACATGTAATGCATCTAAAGCTAGTTTCCCTTGCATTTTAATAGCTGTGTAAGCATAATCATTCTTATAAGTCCTTTTCTCCAACCCCTTCTCTAGCCTCTCCTTCAATGCCTTCCTTCTGTCATCAGTTTGCCCTCTAAAGCTCTTTTCTAATGGGGTTAATAAGCAGGTTAAATTGTTTCGATGTGCAGTTCCAAATGTTAGTGTTGGCTCAAAGAATCCCCTAACTAATACTATATCATGCTCTTTAGCTACCTTACTCAAATATCTAATAATAGGAACAAAGGAAAACACAAGATCATAATTAGAATAGAAATACTAGATATACTGTTGGTTATAGAATCTAGTTAGTAGCAAACTACAAGTTATGCCATAAGTTAAAGGCAAGCTATGGTATGTAACCCCTTCTTCCACAGAGGAAGGAATTTGCGTACACACAGGACAATTCTTTACATCCTTATACTCACTCAACAAACGATAGAACACATTAGAAGAAAGCTCTCCTTGTGCATTAGTATAATCATGCAAATATTTTTCATCTAACTTAAACCTCTCTTTAAAGCAGTTAATGTAGTAGTTTCAGGAACAGAAGCAATAACAGCCTCCTTCATTTCATGAACAGACATACCCACAATCAGTATTAGGAACATGATTCCACACATAATTGCCACTCCAACACTCAAGTACCTACAATAGCTAATATTTCTAACACGATTATTTAATTCAGCCATGATCTGTAAAGAATCAGAAAGTAGAATCAACTCTTAGATAAGGTGCAACAGGAAAAATAAAAAAATGAAGAAAAAGAAAAATATCTCTTTCTCACAGTTCAGTTTCTCACATAGGAATCCTTTTCTCCTTTGTCAAAAATCGGTTAGCAGCTTGTCACATCCAGGTTCTCAAATCTCATTTCAGGTTATCAATGTCTTTTCCGGTTTTATTTTTAACAGTTTCTTTTCAAATTTTCTTCAGATTAGCTCAACAACTCAGTCTATTGATTCCCTTCAGGTTTCATCAAAGTACTGATTTGGAACTTCTCTGTCAAAGCAAAAGGACATGAACTCGTTCTGACATTCACTTGTTGCTGCATATGCCCACTCAGGACCTGCGTATCTTTGACTTGCTGCTCTCTTTCTTTTCAATCTTCATTCTCCACCTAATTCTCCTTCACTTAATTCGTCTGTTCTCGTAGCATCCACTTCTTCCCCTATTGGTTCATTTATAACCAATTCTTTCTTCTTTCCAAATTGCGATTCAGGCCAATTGTCTCCTTTTCTTGTTCCTTCTGTCAATGTTCTCTTAAGAATTGGACTCTTCTCTTTTCCTCTTTCTATGGTGTTTTCTCTTGATGGACCTGCAACGGGCTCAGGAGGAGTCGGACCACCTTGACTTTGATCCGCCTCAACTCTTTCCCCCTCTTGATCTGGCACTTGCTCTGTTTGTGTTTCAGCACCGTCTGCTTCTGGGAGAAGTCTTCCTGTGCTCAGTTCTCCTGCTGTATCTGTTGAGTTAGGCTCATACTCACCCTCCTGTATTTCTGCACTTTCGTCTCTCACTGGGGTAATTGACCCGTCTTCCACCAGCTCCGGGTCAATTTCAGATTCGGCTTGTTCCGGTTCTGGCTCAAGTACAACTACCTGTTTTGCTGCTGTTGGTGCTCTCAACAACACTTCTTCATGTTCTTGCGGACTCACCACTCTCTTTGTATGACTTGCATGTATCAATTCAGCAAACTTGCACACTCCACAGCTGTCGTAGTTTTCAGCACCACCTGGTATGGGCCCTTCCAACGCGGCTCTAAGCAAGTCTTTTGAACATGCTTTTTGATGACGACCCAATCTCCAGCTCTCAGATTGTGACCTGGGTCATGGATGGGTGGCAGGGTAACAGCCTGCACCTGCTGAGAGAAAGATTGAACCACATCAGCCAGACCCTTGCAGTAGTCCAACACCATATAATCTGTAATATTGACAAGAGCATTAGCTGGAATTGCTGGCAACCTCATTGCTCTGCCCATGAGAATCTCATGGGGTGACAGTCCTGTCTTCCTGTCAGGAATATTTCGCATTGGCATCAATACCAAAGGTAATGCGTCTGGCCATTTCAGATTTGTCGCTGCACACATTTTGGCAATTCTTGATTTCAGTGTACCATTCATTTGCTCCACTAGACCTGATGCTTCTGGAAGGTAACTGCGATGCAACTTCTGCTCAATGTTTAATGCTGCACATAAGAGTTTAATCTCTTCGTTATTGAAGTGTGTTCCCCTATCTGATTCTAACGAGATCGGAAATCCGAAACTTGGTATTAACTCTCTAAGCAACAGCTTTCCTACTGTGAGACTATCATTCCTTCAGGTGGGATATGCTTAAATCCAATGACTAAAGACACAGACAATCACCAACACGTACTTCAATCCACCACATGTAGGCATCTCAATGAAATCCAACTTCATTCTGCTGAATGGTCCTCCTGCTCTTCCAATGTGGCTCAGGTTCACCACTGTCCCTTTCCCCACATTTAGTTGTTGACAGATTGCACATCGATGACATACTGCCTCTGCTGCTTGTCTGAACTTTGGATTAAATCAATCAACTTTAAAGAGCCTAACCATGGCATCTCTTCCAATATGTGCTTGGCCATGGTAGTAACGGGCCATCTGAGTTAACAAACTGTTTGGCAACACCATCTGATCCTCCTCAGAAACCCAAATCTCATCAGGTCTTTGAACACACTTTGAACTTCACCCAAAGCTTTTTCTCTTCCTTGTCTGCATTTTCCTGCAATATTTTCAATTCTTCTGTTGTATCAATTACTTTCAAAGCAAAACTTGCACAGTTATTTTCTTCTTCAGGCATTAGTTCCCTCCTGTCCTTAAATGATATACAGTTTAATGCGCAAAACCTTGGGACTTGATCCGCATATCCATTTCCCAATGAAATGTAATCCTGTGTCTTTTGCTGTGCATGGCATTTTACCACAGCACTTTCTTCAGGTAACTGTATTGGGTACAACAACTCTTTTATTCGGTCGCCATTTCTCACTGGGGTTCCAGTAAAGGTCATAAAACCTTGCTGCGACCACAACTGACCAAAATCATGAACAATTCCAAGTCCATATTGACTATCAGTATATATTGTAACTCTTAGTCTTGCAGAGACATAGAAGGCTCTAGTAAGAGCTACTAATTCTGCTACTTGTGCAGAGTATACACCTGGAAGCCATGAAGCTTCTAATGTGCCTGAAATTGTGCACACTGCATATTCTGCTCTCAGTGTCCCCGTTCCATCTCTGAGACACGAACCATCAACAAAGACAATTTGGTCATTTTCTACTAAATGGGTGTCTCCAATATCAGGCCTCGGTTTTGTACTCAGCTCAGTTACCACAAGACAATCATGCTCAATATCTTCCTCTTTCTCAATTTCAACTGTGTCACTTGGAAGCAAAGTCGCTGGATTCAACAATGTACATCTTTTAAATGTTACATTTGGAGCACTCATTATGCTCGTCTTATACCTTGTCAGTCTTGCACCCGTCAAATATTGGGTTTTCGTCCTTGTCAGTAAAATCTCAACAGAGTGGTGTACCATTACCATCAAAGGTTATCCCATGACTACCCCCTCACATTGGGAAAGACTTTGACCAACTGCGGCTTCTGCATGCCGACAACCTGGTAAAGCTGCTGCGACCGGGTCCAAGGTAGCTGAAAAATAGGCTACTGGGCGATAAGCACCTCTATGGACCTGTGTCAAAACAGACAAAGAACAACTATTACGTTTATGACAAAACAATGTGAAAGGCTTTGTGTAATCAGGCATGCCCAATGCTGGAGCTCTGCACAAACTCTGTCTCAGTTCAGTGAATGCTTTCATCTGATGTTCATCTAGGGTAATGGGATCTGTAACTTCCTTATGTGTCAACTGCCCCAAAGGTTTAGAAATTCCAGCAAAATTTGGAATCCACTGTCTACAGTACCCCACCATTCCCAGAAACATTCTGACGTCTCTCTGTGAAGTTGGGGGACTTCTCTGCAGAATCATAGTAATCCTCTACCTAGAGATTCTCCTCAATCCTTTCTCAATCTGGTGTCCCAAGTATTTCACTGACTTTTGGCAATACTGCAATTTCACAGGTGAGACCTTATGTCCAAATTCTCCAAAATGATTCAACAGGGCAATCGAGTCATGTTTACATTCGTCCCTTGTTTTAGATGCAATCAAAAAATCATCAATGTATTGCACTAGGGTCAATTGGTATGGCAATTCCAGTGATTACAAGTTCTTTTTCAAAATCTGATTAAACAGAGATGGTGACTCCGTATACCCTTGTGGAAGCCTGCACCAGCTGTAGACTCTGTCTAGGAATTTGAAACTAAAAAGAAACTGACTATCCTTATGAAGAGGCACAGAAAAGAAAGTTTGTGACAGATCTACCACTGTGAACCACTCTGCATCGCAAGGAAACGAAACAGTATCACTGCTGGATTGGGCACTACCGGACAACATTTGACCACCATGTCATTCACTTTTTGCAAGTCCTGCACAACACGCACTTTCCCTCATGGCTTTTTCAAACCCATTATCGGTGAATTACATGGGATGCTCAACACTTCTTTCAAAACTGCTTAGTTTAAAAAGTCTCCAATTGTTTGTGCCACCTTCATTAAAACATCTTGTGGTATGTTATACTGTGGTAGCTGCGGGAGCACTGCATTAGGCTTCAGAGTGATTTAGTCAGCTCCGATCCCTTAATCAGACCTAATTCTTTCCCTGTCAAATCACAGACCTCTTCCTTCACTGTTCCCTGCAAGTCTGCATGAATTTTTTTTAAAATAAACATTGGGAGAAATTAAATCAACGGGTATTCTCCATAGGCATTGTTAACCATCATTTCAGTCACCTGTTCTTCCTCGTCATCACTATTTGTCTGGACTTCTATCCCAGTGTCCGAACAATTAATGGAGCATTTTGTCTTGCACAATAAGTCTCTTCCCAGTAGGGATACGGGATTTGAATCGCACACCACAAATCTATGCAATCCTTGATAATTTCTGATTTCAACCTGCACTGGCTCTGTGATTGGGTTGGTCAATTGTCTATTCTCCACACCCACAACTTGAACTGTCCTGCCTGAAAGAGGTAGATTCGGGACTTCTATGATTCCTATTGTAGAGCATGTAGCTCCTGTATCCACTAAGAATGAGACCTTGTAGCCCATCACTTTTCCCTTCACAAAAGGTCCTCTCTGATCTACTTCTAGAGTGCAGCAGGCATACAAGCTCCCTCATCCGAACTGTCACTCATCCATTCTTCGTTTATTTCATCCTCACTGTAAAATGGAAATTGGTGTACTGTGTTATTACTATGTTATTACTATTGTCTTGTCTGTGACCTGTGACCTGCTGAGTAAGCATCACCTGCTGCTGCTCCATCAGGGCTTGAGGTATCTGCATTTGCTGTCTAGGGGCCGGATTACAACTTTGGCGGAGGGGGTTAATCCATCCCAAATGTGACGGATATCCCGCCCGCCGTATTACGACTCCATTATATCCTATGGAACTTGTAATACAGTGGGAGGGATATCTGTCACATTTGGAGGGATTAACCCCCTCCGCCAAAGTTGTAATCAGCCCCTAGGTACCATAGGGACCTGCTGCTCTACTGGTTGTACTTGGGTGAATTGTGCGTGTGGCACCTGCATTTGCTGCACCGGTAAGAAATTCTGTCCTTGATTCTGAACATTAGGAATTAATCCTTTCATTCTTGGGACTTTCACAGTTTGAAATGTACTGACGTCACCTTGCTGAACAACACCATCCTGCGCCATCAATGGACACTCCCGTTTCCAGTGTCCTACGTTTCCGCACAAATGACACAGTAACATCTTTTTAATTCCCTGCATGTCATTCTGGACAACCACAGTCCCTAAGTCCGGACCACGCATCATGGCAACTTCACGTCCTCTACCTCTCACTTGAGGCTGAAACATAACAGCTCTCTGCTGCAGCGGCATAGGTGGTACCATAGCCCCTTGCACTGTTTGGGCTGCTTTTATTTGCATCACCATTGCTTTTTCTTTCAACTTTTCTGCTGCAATTCAATCTCATCGCTACAGTATTTTGCATACTGCAACACCTCATCAATCGGTTTCGCCTGCCAACAAATCAAATGATTCTTAATAATCTGCCCTACTTCTGGTCTCAAACCTTCGACGAACCTGAACACAAAATGCAACATGTCCTTCACCTCAATTGTTTCCTTACCACTGTACTCCTTAAATGCTTTCAACAATCCTTCAAAGTAGGTATGCATTGACTCTTTAGACTCTTGGATCGTTCTATCAATCCGCTGCCAATCAATGTTTTTGGGAGAAATCCTTGTCTTCAGAAACTCAATCACCCTGTAATAATTTTTCATTACCTCAGGTAAAGGTGCACCTGTTACTTTATCCCTTTCTGGTTCCCTTGTCGGCCAGTCTACTGCTCTCTTACACTCAAACCACAAGTCAGCTGGTACCACTATCTCCAATAGTGTGTTCAAGTCTTCCCGCAAACATTTGAAAAGCTTCACAAATCTCTCTTTCTGTTGATACCACTCAACCGGCTTCTCTCTCAATTTTGGAAAATCATTTGTAAATGACAATATATCACTCCTATGCCATGGAACATGAACAAAATGCCCTTCTGGAATTTCTCTCATTGGAAGCGTCTTAACTGATTCTCCCTTGTCGACACCTTCAGACACTTCTTGTAAATCCCATTTTCGTTTATCTTTTTTCTTTGTCCATCTACCTTCCCACTTCTCTAATGCTCCCCAAATCTGTGCACTCTGCAGCAAATCTCTCAATTGTGCCTTCATTCCTGCTGATCTCAGGTGTTCAAAATTCTTTGCCTCAAAATCTAATCTGTAACTGCATTTCAAATGCTTTGTTTTCTCAGTCTCAATATCATGCTTCTCTGCTAGCTCTGCCAATTTCTGATGTATTTTGAGGTGTATTTAAACTAGCTAACCACTCACTTAACTGCTGATCTGACAACCCCCGTCAATGAAATATTACTCGCATTTGGCACTGGTAGCTGTTGCACCACTGCACCTAAAGTTTGCGGGGCCAAAGGTTTCAAACTCTTACTCACATTTGGTCCATTCACTGCATCTGGAAGGGCTACAAGTGGACTAAGATCCATTAAAGGTCTAGATCCATTGAAAGTCTGTCCTGCAGACGACATCATCTGCACAGGATCACTCATTCCCCTCCTCACGAGACTCTGTGACATATTATTCTGTTCACCTGCGTCTGATTTCTTCTGCGCAAATAAGGGTACGGCTGGACCAACAGTAATTGGTAGTGATATTGCATCTGGAGCTGCCCTAACACTGGCACCTTGCGGGAATGTTACCCCCATTGCCTGATTCATGACTGGTGTAATATCTGACTGCGTTCCTGTCAGTGGTGTAAACTTCGGCAAACTCTGCGCCTGTGCTGAAGGCAATAACATTGGTGTAGGATCTGTCTGAACCAGCATTGGCTTCGGAAGCACTTGCTCCCTCAGTACCAATATGCTCAAGACCGTCTCAAAAACTGGCCCATCTGGATAAATTCTCTGCACTGAAGGTGGATGTATCTGTGCTTGAACTACAGTAGTAGTTCCTGCATTAGGTGTATTCTGTAATACCCCTGGTATTTGTCCACCTTCTGCCTGTACAGCTCCCTCAGCTCCTTGGGCTTATGCCGGAGCAGCTGTAGAGGCACTGGCACTAGTGCCGGGACTCCGCAAATAGGTTATTAAAGGTGGAGGTCAATCTCTTAACAGCTGCGTAATGAGGTCCTCAACATCAGAATCTTCATCATCAACATAAGACTCTCTTTTTCTTTCTTCCTGCACTCTCATCTTCTTTAGCACTATCTTCCTTCTCTGCCTCATCTCCCTCCCTAATTGCAGGACACAATTTGACATCCTGTAATGTCACTGCTCTCCATTTCTTTTGTTCCCAATCCCATCTAGCTTCAGCTAAAGATTTCTCTACTCGCTTCATCCTCCTTTTGAACTTCATCTCTTGTTACTGTCTGGCCACTAGCTCCCAAACCGCTAAAGCTTCAGACTATGCTGGTCTTGGTAACGGCTTCATGTCGTACAATGACATTTGCAATTGATCCAAAATTCTGAAATTAAACGTTTCTTGCTCCGGAAACGCTAAAGACCCTTGGTTTTTAGCTAACTTAAACCATTGCTTCAACCATAAACATGGTGCTACACCTCGCTCCTCCATCACAATGTAAGCCGGAGTATTTTCCGGTGGGGTCGGCTTTCCCACTGACGCTTTAATATAAGTATCACCCTTCATCGAACTCTTAAATGCCTTGGAAAACTTCATTTTGCCTGCTTTGTTTACCTTGTTTTAATTATGAAGCTCAACCTATTGCCTCTTACGGGCTGCTGCCAAACCACTCGCGACCTTTCTCACTAACCAACCAAATTTTACTCTCAACTGATCAATGGGCCTGTCCTGGTGCACATAGAACTCGCCAAATCTCAGTCGAAATTTCTTTTACTCGATTCTCACACACACCGATTTGTTGGCCACGCCTGATCAACCCACCAAACCAGACAGATTACAATATATAACCAAGTGTCTCCTACACTTGTCAATATACTCCGGAGTCTTAGACCACGCAGGATCCGTACATCACCAACAACCACGTAGATAATTGTTTAGCACGAAGCACCACACACATGTGAAGTTCGACGACTTCCTTACTCTCATACCACAGAGTACGCACGCTCCTACTAACCTCAACTGGAGCACGCAGATTCCCTTCTTACCTCACATACATTATAATTCACCTGTGATTTGCTTAAGCCTGTGAAAGTGCAACCTACCACTTTCACACTATCTCAAAATTCGCCGAGAACATACCAGTCTTCACTAGCAGGATCCAAGATCTGGGAAAGTCATTTCTGAGCTTAAGGGGACATCATCTTTACTACAATTGCCATTTCAGAAAAACAAAATTCAAACCTCATAAAAATACGAACAACTAACCCTAACATAGACTAGTACCATAACCAGTAATCACCACATAACTAGTTCTCCAAGGAAACTAACCATCAAGCTGCTACCAAAAACTCCTGGTGCGCCCGATCCTTAGTAAGTAAACTTACAAGGGGACGCGTATAAGTCGATGAACCTTTTGAATCGCATGGAGTATCCTAGCCATGTAGTGACCACCTTAATGGTAGCTAACATCAATAATCAAGATACATTGTATGAAAAAACAACTTTAAACCTTAATACTCAAGAATAACCACTACTCAGGAAAAAGGTTAACAAGTTTTATTCCCTACTGCTTACAATTCTAATCATCTGTTAATTCAATCTTTATTCAAATCAATTCTTTATTAATTCATCAGTTATGAGACATTATTTCTTGAAGAAAACATATGCAGTTAAGCAACACCATAAGCAATGAAAATCAGCCTTAATAATGTAATTCAGCAATTAAGTTTGTCAGTCATTTGTCACCGTCAATGTCACCCATAACAACCTACCTAACCAAGATTAGCATTACCATGTGGGACTTCATGCGAAAAACAATTTAGAGAAAACATAAATTTAGAAAAATTCTTCCTAAGTGAAAGTCTGTATAAAACAGCTCAGTTGGTACCTAGCAGAAAAGGTAAAAATTTGCCAGTCACATTTTCATAGCTGCCAATCCAAGATGGATAAGCAACAAGTCAGTTTTCGTCTTCCGGTCATCAAATAGTCAGCTACAGATCAGGCTCACAGAGTATGAGTAATTTTCTTCCCGCTGTTCTGATCCCTCACCCCTTGTCATAACTGTTTATTAGGGTCTCGCAGTCCATCCCACTAATTGCTAATTGGTCAATCGGTCGGAAGATGTGACTCTAACCTATAGTTTTTATTTACCCAATCGTATTCTTATATTTCACAAAACGCTGATTGGTTCTTCTTGCGATGGGGACATCATCCGGCTCTTCAGGTATCAAAATTGTTGCACATGGTTCTCTAGTCAGTGCTTCAATTGTTCAAGTCCTGGAAAAATACATTTAGCCTACACTACATATAATTGTTTCAAATTGTCTTCACCATCTCCTGTCCGTCAGTACATTGCAGAATGTTCTAGCTAAGCGACTTGAACTCTGAGCTGTTCAAGGTCTCTGTCTCCATTTACCAGTCCTTTGCAAGGCGTATGAATTCTCCATGTTCAGAGCGACCAAGGCCCAGTGAAACTAGGCCTCTGGTACGGCTCACTTAAGACTATTGAATTAATACAAAACATAGGTTATACATCTCATTATGACATATTAGTACATTTTTCTCATATGTTTTCATTATTTCGCATATTTTAGTCACTTTAGTACACATGGTGATCACTCCTCGAGGTCAAATTTCTAAACACACACTTTATTTTCTACTATTAATTTCTCTATGCATTTTTCTCATTAGTATACACACATATTAAGTCATTAATAAATGTCTTAATTAACATATCTGCTCCAACACTATCATGAAGGCTGCATCAAAGAAAAGTGATAAAATTATCTTGGGTCGGTGGGCCTAACAATGTATTGCCCTATATCCTCCCAGACTAATAAGATGCCTCAAAGGCTGCTCATACTACGCAGAAAAGTTTATATATATATACATCTAACAAAGCCCTACCTCCCCATCCTCCTCACCTATCCCTGACCCTGTTGACGTTTTCCCTGACTCAACTAACTGCTCGAAGTCGCCTGGGTTGGGGGAACAGGCTGTATGTAATCTTTGCTCCCCCTAGGGGTCCAAATTGTATCTTCTGTCACTAGGTCTCAGCATGCGTTCCCGATCCCGGGATGGCTGATAATATTGGGCCCTTGTATGGAGCGCATTAATACGTCAGAAATCTTTAGCTTCTAGCCATCCTTTCCTTTAGCGCTTTAACACCTAAGGGATCCTACGAAGTTCAGTGAGATAATTTGGGTGCACACCTACTTCACAATTCGGAATTTCAGCACTCGAAATGGAGTATAGCACAGTAATTGCAGAAGCCTGAAATGTGAACCATTCTCTAACACCATTTGCGCACGGTTTTACCAAATGAAAATGTTTCCAGCAAACCCCGCAGCCACCACCCCTGCACTACACAGTTTGCACTATACTTGTGATCTGAACTCAAGCACCAAGTGGAATTTGTACCTGATTTACGATTAGAGCCCTAGATGGAAGTAGGAGCTTAACTTTTGTTCTAGCCAACAATGTGGCATCAATTCCCTCGCTCTGTTTGCCAGTGCGGACCTGTGGGCACACACGTTTCACTTTAGAGGACGTTTTGTAGCAGTAGGGGTCCTACAATAATTACATATTGCATACATTTAGTGGGAGAACCGTAATAAATTAGAAAGCTAGTTGTATATTTTCCTGTATTGCTTCTTCAATGCATACATTAAGCAAAACTGTTGAATATTTTTTAAAGTGTAGAACTATCCCACATTACATTTCCCTCCACAGTTGACTCACTGTAAATAATACAAACAAATGAGCAAATAATGAAAGAAACCAGATGGTCTTGCTCGGAGATAATGATGCCAACAACTAATAGGATGTAATATGGCTAGAGTGTAATTTTGCGAAAAACACTCTGAAAAGTAAGCAACAAAATTCTTCAAACTGCACCTGCAGCTCTTGGAACATGAACAGCTTCCAAATAACCTATGGATGAAATAATTAGTATGCTCTTTTTTGTCCTCAATACAGCAGAAATACAATTCAAACAAACATGCACATCTGGCTGCAAAGATGAAGAGAAGGCATATCAAAGAAGCATAATCTCATTGTATTAACGAATCCGATTTGGAAAGTAATTCAGTGATGAAGCTGCCTGTCTGTTTCCTCTTCTTCTAAAAAACAAACATATGCTTCAGCTACGAAGGTAATGTTGGACATTGTTTTAAGTTTAGAACTGTGTGTAATTCAACGTTCACTGCTCGTGTATTTATTTATTTGAGTTCATTCGGTCTAGAGATCTAGGCCATTTTGAGTAACAAAGATAAGAATCATACATGATAAAATAGTATTTGTTAAAAAAAACAAGATAACAATAAAAAAACAGTAATAATCAGGACAGTATAACAATAAGATCAACAGGACTAAGTATTTGATTATAGATAAAAAGTACAATAAATAAGACATGGCTAAAATATTAAGAATAAAAAAGATAAAAGATAAAATATAAAATTCTGTCTGACAAACCAATGTGTGCAATTGTTTCCCCGTAAGACCTGGCCCTCGTCAAAAATAAAATAACAGTTGAGACTCCTTCTGTCGACTAATGACAGGATGGCTCACATGCCCTTTGAAACAATAAGCCTACGCCGGATGTACCAGGCCTCCGCTAAAAATTTGGTAACTGTAATAGCTACCACGGAGGATAAGTCGTATGTACAGATTCTGGTGGCGTTTGCTCTATCATGTAATGACATATTTTTGCAGAGGGGAATGATCCACCTCCCTCTGGGATTTTTATACAGAGGCCAGAAAAATAGTATATGCTCTATTGTTTCTTTACAATTTTGGCAAGAGATACATCTATCATTTGAAGCGATGTTAGATGACCAGTGAGCCGTAAAACCATTAATAGGCAGTGTACCATATCTTAGTTGGAGATATAAAGCACGGGCGTACGGAGGCATGGGAAGGTTCAAGAAGTTCTCAGGCCAGGGCTCGTGCTTGAATTGGAGAAATTCCATTGTTAGCCTGCCCGCCCCTTTTTGGTGCAAGGAGTCTTCGTTAACTTTCTCCCAATATCTTTTTGTGACAAGTTTCTTTGCATTATCGGGGATTTGATCCGGATAGTTCCAGTAGGAAGGAAAACCTATTTTGACCCAGGCAGATTTCATTTCCTTCAGCCATGGGATTTTCTCCAGTGCCTGGGGGGTGGCTATGAGCTCTCTTATAGCCAGCCTACATGGTTCGAGTTCAACAGATTTCCATAAGCGGATCCAATAGGAGAGAGGCCTTAGGGCTGCTGTGGTTTTGATACTGTTTAGACCTAGGTCTAGCCTTAGAGGGGTCATTGGTGAGCCCATACCTAGCCGGGCAATCTGTCTAAGGAAATGGTTTTCCTTGGTTTGCAGAGTATCAAGGTTTTTGTGGGACCCCCAAAGTTCCGCTCCATACAGGGCCGCTGCTCTGATTTGGACATTGTAGATCTCTGCAAGTATGTTCAAGGGGGGACTCGGAGCCTTTCTCGATCTACGGACAAGGGCCCCACCTCTCTGGCTTATAATGAGAGCCCCTTTGTCAATGGCTGCCATCCATTTGCCTGTGGTCGATAGTCTGAAACCCAAGTAGTCGAACTCTTCTACTTTCTCCAGTGGAATCGAGTTCATTTCTATGCTAACGCGCGAGCATTTCTTGGAGGTACTATACATCATGAGTTTTGTTTTCTTAATGTTTACATCCAGACCATAGTCACTACAAAAAACACAGAATTGGTTGATCAGGTTTTGGATTCCCATTGGCGATTTAGATATCAAAATTGTGTCATCTGCATATAGCAGACACGGGATTTTTTTCCCAACCAATTTAGGTGAATCATTTATACAGTTCTCTAAGTAGGGGATGCAATTATTGATATATAGCAAAAAAAGAGTGGGTGCCAGAACACATCCCTGTCTAACTCCTTTTTTAATAGCTACGGGGTCAGTCAACTCACCCCCCTGGCCACATCTAATTTGAGCGAAAGTATTTTCATGCAGTTGAGCAATGAGTTTCAGGAGACCAGATGGCACTCCCATGTTTGATAATGTTGACCACAGCAGGTTCCGGGGGATCAAATCAAATGCGGCTCTGAGATCTATGAAGACCACATAGAGATTACCCCTCCCCAGGTCAACATTCTTCCATTTTATTGACATGAATCTTAGGGCTTGGTCAACTGTACTCACTGCAGGTCTAAAGCCTGCTTGTAGGTCAGAAAGAGCTTCGGACTCCATAATCCATTCCTCAAGATGGAGCAAAAGATGCTTTGCATAGATTTTTTGGGAGTTATCAAGGAGACTAATCGGACGATAATTGGCAGGGATGTTCGGATTTCCTTTTTTAAAAATGGGTACTATTTCGGCCCCTTTACAAATGGGAGGAGCGGGGGCCCCTGCTGCAATAGCATTGCAGATAAGGTTGAGATATGGTGCCCATATATCTGGTCTTGATTTGTATAGATTGCCTGGGATCTTGTCTGGGCCAGGGGCTTTTCCCCATTTCAATGAGTCTATTGCTGCTCTTGTTTCGGATAGAGAGAATGTGATCGGGGTAGTCTCATGGTTTATTGGGGCATCAGGGGCCCACAAAGATGCTTCAGAAGGCCCTTCATATAGTTGCCCAAAGTGCTCTACCCATGATGCTGAGAGGATTGATGAGCCAGGTGCGGCAGGGGAGTTGCTACAGTCATCAGTTATTAGTTTCCAGAACCTAGATGTGTCATTAGATTTAGCAGTCTCCAAAATAATAACCCATCTGGCCTCTTCCCAACTTCTGCGTGCCTTAGAACATTCCTTCTTATAAACTTTTCTGGCTGTTCTTAACAGCCCAACATGGCCATCTTTTATTGCTTCCAGGAGAGACAGTTGTGCTTTTCTGCAACAGTTGTCAAACCAAGGAGCGCAGTGCTTTTTGTTAGATTTATTGAGAAACTTTTTTGTGAAAAGATGCTTTAAAGATTGGAACAAGTCAGTGTGGGCTGCTAAGACTCTGTCACCCTCCCCGTTCTCATTTAGGCGGATCATACACTCCATCTGGTTGGCAAGCAGGTTGTAAATGGATGCCAGGTGTTTAGGGGAAGAATTAACAGATTCCCATTTTAGGTTGCGTCTGTTATTTGTTAGAGCCAGCTGGGAGGCATGGCTCTTGGAGTAGGGCACAGTAAACGAAGGAAAAAGTCCTCTGGTTGATAAAATCAACGGGTCATGATCACTCTCAATTTGCTTTTGAACCCTCATATCAAACATGTGGCTCCACAGTCGGATGTCAAGAAGTATATAATCAATACGACTGCTGAGCCCTCCGCGCCTAAAGGTAGCTTGTAGATTTACATCCGAGCGTGAGAGACCGTTGCAGGCTCGGAGGCCATGGGCTAGTGTGATGTCGGCCAGTAAGCGCGCAGATTTATTCAGCCTTGGTCTTTTGTTGGAGACTAGCTGAGGGATGCCCCAATGGGCATCCTCTTCTTTACATATTCCTTGGACTAGAGGATTAGGTTCAAAAGTGACATTAAAACCCCCTCCAATCAAAACAAAGAAGGAAGGATTGTTTTTAAGAAAACTGTCCAAAATGGACAGGACATCAGAATCGGTGTGGGAGCTCACATTCCTGTTATAGATATTAATTAAAAGTAACGGTCTCTCTTCAGAAATCATTATTAATAGGACTTGCAAGTCAGGGCAACCCGTATCTATTTCTTCTATCTTGCACCTAAGAGAAGTGTTGATCCACGCAAGCAGCCCTCCCGATGGTCTCCCAGAAGAGGACTTGCGTGCTGGAACCCAATAGCTTTTAAAGCCTAGTCTATATTTGGGTTCTAATGCCCACGTTTCTTGGAAGAGGCAGATCAGGTGATCACCAATAAGACTGCCCCATCCTGGACTTTGTAATTTGCTTTCCAACCCTGCTATGTTCCAGCTGAGTACCTTATCGAGATCCTCTGTTTTTATGGACCCTGCTTTATTCTGAGGATATTTCCTACAGGGGGAGGAACTGCTAGGAACCATACTAATTGCCTCGGGTATATTAGGACCAGTGGCTTTCTCGCTATGTGCCATGTGAACCTCGCTGGATGTGGCCCCGGCTATATGTGAATTAGGTAGGTTGGACATGCGGGTGGACACCAGAATGTATGGAACAATTGACAGGGACGGAATACATTCCTCGCTGACTTGGCTCGTGGTGCTTATGGGTGATCCCTGGTTAACAGGATCTGCCAAGGTCAAAGGGGCACCAGAGTTAGAGATGCTGAGGGCAGTAGGGTGAATGTCCTCAGCATCACCATTGCTCGGAGCCACTTCCGAAAGGTCGTCTCCTAGTCAGTCTGTTTCAGAAAGAGATGACGAAGGGCAACTGGGGCCAAATAGAGGGATAGACTGTGTGTGGATAGCCGGGGAAGCCCCGTATAACGTTGGCGGTTGTCTACTCCAAACTGGCGTGGGAGGTGGATAAAACACTTGTAACCTGCAAAGGGAGGCTTTTCGAGTTATAGGATAAGGTCTATTAGCGTTTATAAAGAGCCGTTGGACAAGGTCTGGAGAATTAAAGTTGATAACTATGCAGTCCCCTGAACCGATCTTCGCTAGGGAACCCACCCACCCTACCCTTCTCACCATCAGTATTGAGGGTGTCATGGAAAAAGCAAACCCTGCGTTCACGTGCAACCAATGAATAACCTTGTTTTTAAGTTCGGTAAAAGATTCAGTGGAATGAGGTTTGAGTTCAGGAACATTCGATATAATGAGTACATAATGACATGATTCTGGTGGCAAATGGAGCACTTTTGGATCTGACAGGCCCCTGGACTTGTCGCTCTTCTGGTGTTCTGTAAGCAGGTGATCCCAAGTGGGGTTGCCATCTCCCGGATTAGTTACAGGGTTATTCCATGTGGCGGTTCCTTTTAAAAGGGGAACTGGAACCATATGGGGCTTATTCATTAAAATACTAGCTGTTTTGACGGAGCTGGTCCAATCTTGGTTTAAAGAGGAAAAAGGGATTTTTGCTATTTGGCCAGTGGGTCTGTTGGCAGTGATGGGGTCATGGTTGGCAAGGGGATGGGATTGAATTTCTACGGATGGAGCAATTTTGGGTGGCTGGCTATTGATAAGGCTTTCCAATTTGTCCTCAATCGATTGGAGGCGGGTTAAAATTGGAAGAAAAAGTTTGGAAAGCTCATCTCTTATGAAATCCCTGGTGTACTCATTTGTATGACACTCGTTTGTGTTGTGTAAGGGGATTGATACCGTATCCTTATTAGAAGGTTGGGCCATGTTAGAGGGGCTCAAAGTCCTAGATCGTTTGTTTTTAAAAGCGGGTTCCCTTCGTTTCCTTTTTCCTTTGGTATTGGAATCTGCTAAGGTGAGGGGGCCTTCGTTTGGGGGACTCTGGGCAGGCGGAATAGGTGCAGCACGGGTGGTAATTACAATTGGGGTTTCGTCCTGATTCTCCTGGGAATTTTTGGAGGGGGAAGGGAAAGGGGTAGTCAGTACAGACTGTAATTCTGGTCGCGGAGAGGGCTGTGGGGCTGAGCTAACATGAACTAGGCTGTTATTTGAAGAAGGGGGGCAGCTAAGCGTCGCTGCACTAACTCTATTTCTTTTTCAAGTTCCCCAACAGCCTTTTGCAGAAAGCCATCTAAGGTTCTGTTAGAGTGCTGTTTACCTTCCAACCCACCCCCACGTCGACGGCCCATTATTCTTTAAATCAGGGGCCTTTAGTGGGCCCCGGCTTATAGGGGTGTGTAGGCCTTTGGGACCCAGCCACTGACACTATAGTGTGATTAATAAGCTTCTCAGACCCTGCTGTTAACAATTCCCAAAGACAAGACCACAGTAAGACGCCCAAACGTATATATATAAAGCCTGGCCCAACCACTTATCGGGCACAGACAGGCGTAGAGCGGGTAATGAATTATGGGCTCCTGCCCTTGGGGGAAGAAGAATGGTGCCGCCTCCTTCCACCCTCCAAGAAACGGAATTCAATAAGCAGTTATATGATGAACTGAGATAAATTCAGCTGAGTACGTGGATACACCTGCAAGTATCCGGTTTGGGATAATAGTTTTCCACGTGCTTGGTGGGGCCTGGGGCTCTGTGGAAGAGCTACCCACGCACCGAGCAGAGGAACTTGGAGTCTCCTTCAGGCAGCCATAGACAAGTTTGCTGTATGGACCACGTCTTTGGGTAGATGTCAGGGGGGTGGCCCTGCCCTGCCTCTTCCTGGCAATGACGGGCAAGGACGGGCCCGCCCTTGGCCCGGGCTTTGCCCGCGCGCCGCCCGCGCGCTTCCCGCGACGGCGGGAGCGCGAGTACAATTTCAAGGGCTCCTGCCCCTTGACCTCCTCCCGGCAAACAAACAGCGCTTCCCGCGATGGCGGGAGCGCGAGTACAATTTAAAGGGCTCCTGCCCCTTGACCTCCTCCCGGCAAACAAACAGCGCTTCCCGCGACGGCGGGAGCGCGAGTACAATTTAAAGGGCTCCTGCCCCTTGTCCTTCCTCCCGCACCAATCAGCGCGTCCCGCGACGGCGGGAGCGCGAATTCAATTTTAAAGGGCTCCTGCCCCTTGACCTCCTCCCGGCAAACAAACAGCGCTTCCCGCGACGGCGGGAGCGCGAGTACAATTTAAAGGGCTCCTGCCCCTTGACCTCCTCCCGGCAAACAAACAGCGCTTCACTGCTCGTGTATCAGAAATCCAGAAACATGCACTGCCATACCATACTTAGACAGAATAAAGCATCAGCAGACCTCCTTATGTACCCTATGGATTCGGCAATAGGTGTCCCACATGGGCCGTGTGTTTTTCTTCTGCCAAAAGAGGCCGCTTTGTGTAGCTCTGGAGGAACATTGTAAAAGGTTTATTGGGACTGAGGAGATTTCCAGGCAGTCGTTTACTTTTCTTTATTTAGTCATGTATTTATTTTTCTAATGTGTTATTTATTTATCACATGAATAGCAAATTCAATTATCACAGCGTTGAACATTTTACCACGCAGTTTGGCTCGTAAGCATTTTTGACAGCACTTCTAATTCAGATTACACGCAGGTAACAGTGATCTAAGTAAGAGATTTTAGGGCTCGCAGGCATAGTCATATCTCACGTAACTCCAGCTGCACTGCCTACACTTGGCCTAGAGCATGACTAGTTCAATTATTTGTCTTTTTCAGGCACTGTCGTACCAGATGGTAGAAATCTGCACGTTCACTGCCACAATTAGGGCAGTTTGATTTATCATACTTATACATCTTGTTTATTTATTTAGGCAGTGCTTACTTTGCACAAGAATAAGTACCAGGACATAAAGTTTTGTTCAGAAGTCGGTAGCCAGCGCTATGGAAGGTCGGGATTCCGAATATAAAGGGTGGTTAGTTCCGACTTCTCTCCAAGACTGTTTAATTAACCACCAGATATTGAGGCCCATATTTATACTATTTAGCGCCGCATTTGCGTCATTTTCTGACGCAAAAGTGGCGCAGATTTACAAAATACAACAAAAGTGTTGCAAACTTACAAAATACAATTGTATTTTGTAAGTTTGCGCCACTTTTGCGTCATAAAATGACGCAAATGCGGCGCTAAAAAAGTATAAATGCGAGTCCCCAAAAATGAGTGTTGGTGGTCTTCAACTGCAACCACTGGCTCACTTAAGCAGTGTTTTTAGGTCACAAATAGGTCTGATGTAAATAGGTAAATTGAAGGAGTTTAAAGCCTGCATACCATCCCCATCTGCTCCAAAGCGTTTTAGTCCAAAATCCTAATAATGTCGTGGATCAGGTTAATCACCCATTGCAACCAAGCTTCCTCCATTGCTGTTTCTTGTGGAAGGTTGTATATGGTTGTTGGACAGCCAGTCTTCCTTCACCCAAAGTAAACTTATATGCAAACTTGATGAAATGGATTTGGACCCCTCGCAACACCATGTGGGCCATATCACAATGATAAAATACACGTGCATTAAGAAGTTCCCAGTAGGGAGATCGTAAAGTTGCTTAAAGTCCTCAAATAGAAAAAAGATGCCTCTGAATAGACTCCCAGCGGTAAGAGTTCCTGCATGACTGTCAAGTTTCATGAGTCCGGTGAGCCAATCTCCAATGCCCCCATACGCCCAAAGAGAAGTCTAGGGTATACAGAACTCTGCCACCAGCAAATGGCATGCCCCTGCGCAAACTGGCATGCGCCGTTAGTACCAGTTTGGGTGGGAATGCTTAACACTCCTCACCCCATACATAGGCGTCTAAGGTGCACAGTGGCACACCTTTGGCCAAAAATGCTATCTCTTCATTCTGCACTGAGACAGACCAACGTTCTGACTAGTGAAGTGGTGTTGCCAGGAAGTAATATTTAAAGTTCTGTACTCCCAGACAACTCTTGGTCAGTGGGAGAACTAGATTGCTTATGGCAATTGTTTGTTTACCATATTCCAAAGTAGGTCACAGAGGTGGTAAATGTTCACAGGAGGTAGTACCATCCGATTTGTGAAGCAGTATAGCAGTTGGGTTAAAGTTACCATTATGGACAGTGCAACACAACACATCATAAATAACAGAAATACTTCCAGGAAGTAACACATCCCTCTAGATCTGTTATTACTAGTTGCTCTTCTAGGTGTCCTGCTCCGTGTGGTATACCAATATACTTGCACGTATCCTGTGCCTCTCTTACTTATGCATATGATGGCATGCATAGATATGATTGATTGATTTTAATAAGAGGGAAGAAACAGGATTTAGAACAGTTATTTGTCAGAACTTCAGTAAATTTCTCCAGTATATTTGTCCTACTGCTCAGGTCATTCAGAGGGTTAAGAAGGTAAAATAGGACATCATCTGCATAAAGGAGTATGATGTGGAAAATCCAAAAGATCTGCAACCAACTGGATAAACTCTCAAACTGCACACATCAGGCCAGTGGTTCCACTGAGAGCACAAACAGCAGGGATGACAGCGGACATTCCTGTCAGGTGCCCCTTTGTGCCCTCCAACTGATGGACATGACCCTACCAGCATTGAACCTGGCCATCAGATCAGCATATATATGAGTTTTATACTCTGCATAACACACAGACCAAACTGCATAGTTCGTAGAACGTTACAAAGATAACTTCATTTTAGCATGTAAAAGACCTTCTCAATATTGAGTGAAGCTATTACTGAAGTTTAGCAATCCATCAGAAATTCACTAATATTGTGGAGCAGCCTTCTTCCTCTTGGTGAGTTGATGAGACTGGGAAAAATCTAGTGTGGTCCAGTTGAGCAAGAGAGGCAAGGAGAAATAGGAGTCTGTTTTCTATTACCTTAGCTGTGAATTTGCAATCAGGATTTAACATTGAAAATGGTCAATGAGACGTCTTTTCAGAGGGGAGTTGCCAGTTTAGCATCTACTGGCATCACAGGCTTCTGTTATTATGGGGGGAAACAGATCAGTCTCCAGAGAACGTTTGTAGACTTACAGCCCACAGGGAGTGAGTAGCTGCTGTCTTGTAAAATTCTGACAGAAGGCCATCAGTATGAGGTGTCCTACCAGTCAGCAATGACACAATTGCTTCAGTAAACTCTGTCAGTTGATCAGTGTCCAGTCCCTCTTGACCGTACATGAGTGAGAGGGTTAGCAGGAAAGGATTTTGTAGGAACAACTCAAATGTTGGAGCAAGCGTCTGCTACAGATTTGAATATATCAAAGTGTATTAATCTCCAAGGATAAATTTACCTTGTCTTTTCTTTATGCTCTATCCCATTCACATCACTCATGGCATTAAGGCCCATATTTATACTTTTTGACGCAAAACTGCGCCAACGCAGTTTTGCATAAAAAATATTACAGCCAAATAACGCCATTTCTGTGTGCCGTGCGGGCGTCAAATTTATACTTTGACGCACGGCGGCGCAAACCACAGGTGTGAGTCATTTTCCTTGATGCATACCACAGCGTCACGTTATAAAGAAAAACAACGTTAACGGGGCGGAAATGACTGTGGGACGATTTAGGACACAGCAAACTGGATATGCGGCGTTTTTTGATGCAATAGCATCAAAATTTGCCGCAAATACAGCAATTTTTGCAGAGGAATGCCAAAAAGGACCCTAGATGCTTGCACAGACCCCAGGAAGATGACAACAGACCAGGAACCAGCCAGGAGGAACAACACAAGACCCAGGACAGGGAGAAGAAGAAAAGAAAGTGTTGCTTCAGTGCAGAGGAACAGGAAATTCTGGTTAAAGAGGTGACGGAACACCAGCACCAACTGTTTGTCACCTCAAAGTTGCCAATCAGTAGGAGAGAGGACAAGATTAACAGTGTGGCAAAAGTATGCCGAACAGTCATCGAGTGCAAGAAACGCTGGCATGACTGCAAACGCAGGACCAAGGAAAAGATGGCCAGGAACAGGAAGGCAGCACTGCAGACTGGAGGTGGGAGTCCAGCACCACAGGAGCCCCTGGACCACATGGAGGAGATGGTCGCAGCCGTCATCCCTGAGGAGATCGTCACAGGGATTCAAGGACAGGACAGCGCAGACTACCAGGAGACAAAGCACATGCAAGGTAAGTCGCATGGGGAATTAAAATGCACAATTGTTAACTGGAAGCGGGGGGAATAACTACTACACAATGCATGTAAGTCATTATATTCAGGGAGTGGCATGGGTAAAGGGGCACGGCACCGGGCCATGGCCCGTTCAGAGGAAACCTGAGGCACACCACTACACAACACCAACAACCTTTCCATGGGTGTATGCTGCCATGCCAACTAGGTTGTAAAGGTAAAGCCCGGGCAGGAGGGAAGGGCACAACGTCAAACTGGCATCCCTCACACGTCAGCCACTATACTCCCTACATTAACTTGGGCCCATTTAAAAACCTCTAGCCATACCGACAACTGGAATGTAACATTGACAACAGTTGCCACTACCACCTCCTCTGTGTGTACTGGTCAAGTAGCTAATGGCAGTAACGTCCCCATGGATCAAACACACCCAAATTAGAGGATTTAGGATGACAACGTTAACAATCCCCTGAAACAAGAAAAATGTTCCAGTCCTGTCAAATGTGAATGTCCATAGATGCCGCAAACATCAGCCAATGTCATCCACATTAGGAGGTACACAGCACTAATGTCATACCCATGCTGCATATGTCAGGGTCCATCCTGTGCCTGGGTCACAGTGCGACATCTCAAATGTCATACTGCTCAGACAACAGCATTGAGGGGGAGGACACATGTAAATGGTCACTGAAATACACCTGCACAGTCAGAGGAGGAAATAGGACACTGCTACGACTATCAGGGCAATCCAATGTACCACACATTCCCCAACATCAGCAGTACACATTACCAATGCTGACATCCATATTGTGCCATAACAATGCTATACATAGTATATGCTACATTTCAACTACATATAGGTGGATGTGAAAGATCAGAGACTGGGACAGGTCCAGATCGTTAAGTGTGGTGCTAGTGCCATCAGAGCACCCACAGCCAGTGAAAGGCCTCACCAAGAGAATGGAAGTAGACAGAGGGACTACCCTGATGACATGGATAACGAGCTGACAAACATCGCCCAGCAGACCCTCCAAGAGGTCTTTGGAGCCCCCCAGACCCCACCTTCAATCACAAGGAGGAGCACAGATACAGCAGCCATCACAGAGGACACACCCACCACCCCAATTGTACGACCTGACAGCTCCAATACAGCTGAGGACTCTGACGACACTGGCACCAGCTTTGAGAGAACTGCAGTCGGAGTACAGCGGGAGCTGGCCAAGGAGGTGCGGGTAGGGATGCAAACTATGGCAGCCAGTCTAGAGGGGGTGCGTTCGTGCATGATGTCAACTGAAAAACAGGCAGCAGCTATGCAAGGGAGAACAACTATCTTGCAGGAAGTAGAAAAAAGGCTGAATGAAATCAGCACAGCTATAATACAGTTGACCCAACACCTACAACAGCAATCCTGTCAACGCTTGCACGAATGCAACATTGAACCCCTCAGGGCCAACCTGGCTCCCTACCATCGTGATGTGGCTGCTGTTCTTAAGAACCAGCAGATCCTCCTTGCAGCAGCACTGCCCTTAAGACCCCCACAGGTAGCAGCTACCGGGATGTCTGACTCCACGTCTACATACACTGAGGTGTGTGTCGCCCCTTCACAACCACCACCACCAAGGTCAGAGGAGGCAACACACACATCAGAAAATGAAGACCAGGAACAGATCACCTTCACACGTAAGAGTACCTGGTAGCACTAGTCCCTGCCCCATGGCCACCTATTACCGAGGTCCTGAGCTTTGTAACATGCCAGTCTTGCAACAACTGTACTCAAGAACTGTTCTGCAGACCACTGTTTATCTTGTCAGCCTGCCCTGTGATTGTCTATCACTAACTCATTGGCAAGTCCTGTCCCACTGTCTGACACTCCACCCCAGCATTTCCAATGACATGTCCTTTTGCACTTGTGTGGGATCACAATGGTAGATGTCACTATAATGGACTCACAATCATGGACAATGTACACATAGCACTACAGCACATTTCAATAAATAGAACTTACCCAACCACTTTGCCTCTGTGTAATGTGACACATCAGCCGTGCAGTAGATCAGTGAATTCTGCCTCCTGTCAAGTATTATAGATTGTCAATACAACTGTCCAGAAATAATGTGGGCTGATAACTATGCACAGTGGCCTGGATTCTACCATACTCTGCCCTTCCTGAGGGTTATTTCTGAGGAAAAGAGAAACTATACACCATAATACCGTGTTGGACAGAATAATGCTCCCACAAGGGATGTCAAATCCAGAAAATAGTGCCTTCAAATTGTTGCTTTAATACAAAACTAACATATGTGACATTTCCCACAAATTTAAGACACACCAAACTGCATGAATGGATGTGTATGAATTTACATCCAAATAAGTAATCATGCTGAACAGTGTAACAAATGCTCTATGTGAGTTATGTACACTATACTACAAGAGAGCTTACTAACACTCACCTTATAAGGATTTCCTTGGACATGACATTGCAGTCAGACTTAACACAGTGTCCCCAATACTAAATCTGGAAGCACAGTATGTGACATTGAAAACATACATCATGAAAAAGCCACACTTTGGGATCCATAGTAACCGTGATTGGTGGTTGCAATGAATGGCCCAATCTTAGCTAAGTAGCTTTGGGGTAGCTGCCAATGTTACAGCTCAGTTGGGATTTGTTTGCAGCATAGGACACAAAATCTAATACAAAAGAGACACTGTTCACGAATGCCAAGGCCCTGATCTACAAGCATTTGACACATACTGTAAAGGGTTACCTAGATATTTATTAAACAGTAAAAACAGAAGTGAAAACTCAGGGAAAGACCTCACCTAACCTAATCTACTCTAACTACTCATTACCCACAACTGTCCCTGACTAACCTCAGCTAAACTTACTTATCACATTTAACGAAACGATCTAAACATCAACCCTCCCACCCCACTTATGAGACGGGACACATGGAGGACAACAGATACTACCCTAAACACATACTATCCTATACTAAACAAATATATATTTTTTTGTATCTTTTTTTATTTTTTTATTTTATTTTTTTATTTATTTTTTTAAAACATAAGATGCCCAGCATTGCCAAAAACACATAAAAATAAACAGTAGTAATATTCAGGAACCCCCACCCCCCACCCACTAACACTAACTAAACTAACAGCCTATACTAACCTAACACTAAGCCCCCTAAACCCACAAAGTATAAGAACCAGGAAAGAGGAGGGAGGGGAGGGAATCATGTCCGTCTACATGTCTATAGGTTTGCCCTCTGGAGGGTCTTCTTGATGGAACGCACCCGCCAGCTGACCTGTCGCACCTCCTGCTGCAGTCTGGTCATCCTTCTAAGGACACGGTCCCATTTCCTTTGCATTTGTGAAAAAGCAGCAGGGTCAATGGCTGCAGCAGGGGTGGTCTGGGTGCCAGCCGAGGATGTATGGGCCCGTGTTGTGGCAATGGCTGTAGGCTGCCCTGCAGGTGGTGCTGTGCTTGGTCCAGGAGCAGTTGTTGTTGATGGTCCCGCAACGGTCCCAGCTGCTGTAGGTGCCACCTGGGTGGTAGTGGTGGTGGTGCTGGTGGTGGCTGTGGTAGACAAAGAAGGGCCGCCTTGTTCAAATGCCCTCCAGGCTCCGGAGGCTCGTTCATGCCGATATCTTCGGGCCATGTTGCGGTACCCAGACTCAAAATCAAGTATGTGGCAGTATCTCATTGCCTGCCGTTATAACTCCCTGACCTGGATGGGAGTCATATTTGTAGCTTTTAAGACAAATAGAACATCTAACATTAGGTTCTGCATTGTGTGAAATGGCACAAGAAGAAAATCAGACATACAACTAATGTACTTGTAACAGCCCATATCATCATACAGATCACTGATTGTCCCTGAGGAAGTACATGGCAAGTCAGCCTACAAACGTCCTATCACACATAGCACATCCAAACCCAACAAGATGGGTAATAACTGGCATGATTTTGGCATCATAGTTCTGCCAGTTGTCAGCTAAAAATAATGTTGCACATCCTCCACCACTGCCAGGGCTACAAATGTCATTGTACGGGACGGCAATCTAGGGCCACTTGATCTGTGCGTTGTAAATGGACTTGCCAGTATAGAAATCATGTGCTAATCATGAGTGGGTATACTAGGTTCAGACAAGTGAGTCACTGAATTACATGTCTGTGTACCAAACTTGTATCATCAGTCCTAGGTACACTATCCACAACCCTATGCCTGTGTCTGAGGGGGGGTGGGTGGACTATCAACTAATAGCTTCCAAAAACAAGGACACCCAGGAAGCTAAGGAAAGCTGGACATGGGTTTGGCCCAGCACACACACCACAGGTAAGGAGGATCTCTAAATAGGAGACAGCTGACCTTTGGACAATCCAATCAACAATCATGTTTGGAAATGCAGACCTTTGTCCACATCATTTACTACCAGTAAGCCATGACTTACAACAAACAGAGAGATGCAAGAACACCTCTGGCCATGAGTTGCATGCACACCTAGGCCATTGTCCTCAAGTGCCACATACCCGTAGCACTACATGTGGAGCTACATGCTGCTAGGAAGTTTAACATGTTCATTAGTGAATAGGGAAGCAGAAATCTGTGGGTAAGACTTTGGCATCCCTATTCTGGGAGAAATCGGGTCTGACTGACTTACTGATTCACTAATATGGTCCAGTGTGAATTTTTCTGAATCAAGTTTTATCCACATGATTCATCCCTAGTCACATTGCCGTGCTTACAGGACTGACCTAGAATACCAAAATATGACAATACGATAAGGATTGACCAACTCAAAGATGGTGATAAAATGATATTCCACTCATGGAACAAAACAAATGATTGGCTTGCGCATCACACCTTGCTATGTGTCCAACACACAGGAGTCCATCACACATCACCAGCAAACACAACACGTAACAGACATCTCAACACTTACTGGAGATGTCTGGGTCCTCAAATCGAGTCACCTCGCCAACAGTGTAGGATGCCGGTCCACCTGTAAGGCATGGAAGGGAGAAATGTGCTCAATGTCTGTGCACTGTACAACAATTCCAAAGACAAATACTATGTGTAAGATTACATCATAAAGTAAAGCCTCTCAGACATGATGATACTGCATCCTACATACCACGGCAAACATGTATAGACCCAGGGACTCCAGTGAGTGATACACACATATCTGAACAGATGCAGTGGCCCTAACTATTATGTGGTGGCAAACATGCTCCTTCATTAGTGAGCAGACAAAATAATGGAGTGTATTTGTCTCATCATGTGTATCCATGAGAGACATCCAAAGCCACTTTCCGTGAGGACTGCATTACCAGTCAACCAGCCATTGTGACTATGCCCAATTTATGACACACAGGTACAATGTACAGAGGGCCAGGGACAGTTGTTAGCCCTCAATTTTTTACAGTTTCTTCATTTGATGTGGCACAGCTATGATGAGTTGCACCAACCAGAGATATGAACCCATGTGCATACCTTTTACCAGCCATCCCTAATTTAAATGTGGCACTACAAACTCCAAATACCAGTCTAAAATGTTAGCTGAGCGCAGCTAGAACTTGTTACCTACGTGCCCAAATCCAGATCAGACATGTATCCAAAATGAAGGAGGGGCTCAATTAATTTCTAAGATTTTCGGGATTTCCATGATCGGTTTCCTTACACACTCACCAAACACACATGAGACATATTTTTGTGCCACATTGCTATCATCAATTGACGTGAAGCCTGCACAAATTTTCAGGCTCCTGTTGTGTTTCTAAAGTTCGTCTAGCTGTTGCGTCAAAAAATGACGGTAATGTGTCGGAAAAATCTATACCTCACAGGCAACTGTGGCCTATATCTATACATAATTAGCACCTGCTTTGTGCTGCTGTTTGACACAAAGGCGGCACTAACTTACAAAATACAAATATATTCAGTAAGTTTGCGGAGCTCTTGCTTCCAAACAGCTCGCAATTGTGCTCCTTAACAAAGTAGAAATATGACCCTGTATGTTTCAGTAGCATTCCACACTCTCAACAACGTTGCCGGCAGATATAGTAAAAATCAGCTACTGTCACTACAGAGCATTTAAAGGTGCACATTAACATGATTTGAACTCACTAACAGGGCCACCAATCACATCCCCCAGGTGGTCCAGAAGATCTTGCTCCCTGGAGACAAGGTCAGCCCAGCGGTGCTTCAGCTGGTGGTCGTTTCTGGGTGTGTTGTAAATCCTTTGCAGATGATGCAACACCTTTGCCCACCGGAGCCTCCGTGCCTCAGTGTGATACCCCTGTATCACACGCCCACCTGCCTCAATCATCAGGGGTAGGAAGTGGCACACCAGCCAAATGAACCCACCCACCTCCTCCTCTCCCATCCTGCCAAGATGAGGCCTACCCAACATTTTGGTAAAAAAAGAGAAATAGGGGATAAAGGGGAACAAAGGAGAATAGGGGGAAAGTTGGACAGGAAAAATGCAAATAAACTACTAACACAACCCAACTATCCCCAAACTAACACTACCCACAACAGACTCCCAACAAAACAAAGAAAATAGTTTACAACACAAATGCACAGAGACAAATCGAGACACAGCCACACAGTCAGGAAAGATCACAGACTGCAAAGTGAAAGTAAAAGTACACCCACTTTACCAATTCTGTAAATGGGATATCCTATTACATCACTTCCTGTCTAAAATGCGGGGTGTTTTTATTGTCATGCATCAAAATATTTTGACGCATACAGTCTGCAAGTCACTTTTTATTGACGCACAGGAGTAGATTTAAGCCCGCATCCATATGGTTCAAAATTGTTTCAAACTTAACCAATTTTCGGAGGTACAGTGTGGAAGATACCGCTCAGGGCGAATGGTTCTTTCAGGACATTATGTGTCATTTTTCGGGCATAAGCATCATTTTTAGATGCATGTGCGTCATTTTTTTTACGCGTATGCCGCAACATTTCAGGCATTAACTGGGTTTGGGTCATTTTACCATTTAAATGGTACATTACAGTTGTGACAAGACTGAGATAGGCTGATTGAACCCACTTTGGGCATGACGGTGTGTGGGCACATGTGACACATCATACTGCTGCGGACCATTATCCGCTACTTCATGTACAGGATTTTCACTCTTGACTGACGCAATAGACGGTCAAACGTGTGGCCTACATATATGTATTACACAAATTGGGCATGTTTGGTGTCAGGAGAGGATAGCAAGGTGACTCACATAAGTACAATAACTCAATGCCTATGGGTCAATGTGTGTGCTTTGGCTACTAATATTGTTGTTGACCCACTGTGTGACCATCACAAGATGCATAATTGCAAATATGCTTGTATGCATGTGGAGTCAATGTGTCCAACCCTCAGATGCAAGTCAGTGTGGAAATGAGAGAGGACATGTGTTAGTCATACATGTAGCAACAACTGCTGTGTGCACTCTCTAGTTTTTGGGTAACATCAACACCACAAATGACAAAGCATGCACCGGATAGATAGCAGACGGTTGTTCATGTCAATGGTCCAAACGTTGGCCATCACATGTCCTGGAGATTTGGATACAGCTTCCTAGGCACTTGTTGGTGAACCCACCATGAGTCAGGGACATGTACATACTACATACTAAGTGGGTACCATGTTTGTGACACCGAGAGCCAAAGATTATCCATATTTGTATTGTCACGTCACAGTTTAGGTCATATAACTGAGCCATAACTTTCCTGTGGCAGTGGAGGACCAGCAGACCAAGCAGCATGTGGCCACATATTTCCAGTGATCAATTGAACAGACGTGTGTGGTTCATCTGTGTTGGCCAATGTTTAGCCTGTATATTTTTAGGGGTCTATGTTGTCACAGTTACGTCCAGGTCTAGTCATGAGTCTGTGGCAGCTATTCCTGCATCTACTAAGTATCCTTCGGAGATCAATGGAAGTAAAGCCAATGAGGATTTGAGAACCCACATGGGGATGGTCCTACCCTTTCACTGCAGACGTGTTATGAGACTGTCAACATGGCAACCTTTGTGTGCTGAGTAAGATAATATCACAGGACTCTTGTACCGGCAGGTGTCATCACAACATTTGAACACAGGTTGGCCTCTAAAATTCCCACTGAATCTGGGAACATCATAGCCTCTGTGCTGATTATTCTCGCAGCTATTCACCACGCACGACCCATCAATATGTTGTGAACAATGTGAATCAGCGTGTGGACTGTCAGGGTCCTAACATGTGTGGACTTTTCAGGCACATTATCTGACGTTGCTGGTTATGCTGTAAGGACCATACCCAATCCCTGCGTACGGCCATGGTACGCTGTCACAATTTGTCACTCATGCATACATGAGACCCAGACAAGGCATAGGCCATGATTTGGGTATTTGGAGACAAGTTTCTAACAATGGTACAATGAATAAACAGATTATGCTATACAATGTATTTGAGTATGCATTGAAGACCCACCTGACAAAATACCCCAGGAGGAATGTGAGGGTTGGGAAAGCAACTATGATACATATGTAGCCACAAGGAAACTTTAGGGTAATGCACAAACAGGAGACAGTCAGGCTAACAGGATGCATGGTCAATCAAGATTCAGCAGTTTCACAAGGTACATACTCAGTGGTCTGACTGAGACTGGTCGGAGGAGGAACAAGACAGTTGACAATGAAAACTGTGTTTGTCCTGTGTTTTAGAGGGTGACACATGAACCTAAGGGCTGTGTTACACAGCTGATTAAACAGTGTAATCGATAAAATGGCACCTTCTATGCTGTTCCAAGCATCTGCAAGGGCAGTGCATGTTAAAATGGCTGGTCTGCATGGAGGTGCTCACAGGTGTGTGCTGCATCAGTCTCTCACAAGTCCTGTAGGTGAGATTCTTGTTCAAATGGCCAACAGTACCTTTCACATGGGAAGCAATCTACAGGTGATAACAGGGCTTAGAGACTACAAGCCAGTGCATTATTTGACCTGAAGTCCATGCAGACAGAAGTACAATGATTATGGCATACCATACTAAAGGGTGAAGCACACTGGATTAACATTATGAGTCCGTGTGTGTAGAGGAGGGATTATCTGGGTACACATATTACCATTCAAGGGGCCTCTTCAGACAGGTGGGGTGAGACCGGGAACATTGGTGTGTCAGGACTTAGGACATGGGCTGACATGTACATGGAATGTCATGTGCGCAATGCCTGTCATAGGTGTGGTACTTGTGCTATCTATGTTTTGCCTACATGGAATTCTAGTCACACATAGTCCTTGCAAAGATAGGTGATGTAACAGTTACTGCTGTCAAGGGTCTGGCCATACATTAATGTTATGTTTGCAATTGCACATCCACTGCCTCATATATGATGTGTTTTGCTCCATCATTGACTAATGGTGTCTTAGTTGTGTGCCAAATGCTGCAATGAAGCATGTTGCCAACATGTATGTGTGAAATAGGTGTGGTCCTCTGCTATTGCCCTTCAAAGGTGAAATGTACAGTATATATGTCATTTACAGTGTGTGTGAATATGACTGTTGATTCATACGCATCACAATTGCTTTGGAAGTTTCTGTGTCCTGATTGGTATATCAGCAATGCTCCATGAGGCTACACTCTTATTCTGATAGTTAGAGATAAAGGTAAGGAAAAATGATTACCCAGACCATGATATGGTGATTATTATAGGTGTTTATTTACATATGTTCATACAGTGGTGATGGTGAGTTGAGTCAAAAGAAATTGTTGACAATATATTGGCACCTACGCAATCTTGCAGCTCTGTTTGGTTGGTCCCCCTCATGTTGATGGCCTACATCCTCCTCTTCAGGCATTTGTGGCTCTGGTTCTAATAGGGGAATGTTCCTTCGTACACAAATGTTGTGAAGGATGGCACAGGTTAAAATTATCTTGCAGACCATTTCTAGTGAGTATAGGAGGCTGCCTCTTTTGATGTCGAGGCACCTGAATCTGGACTTCAGGATGACAAAGGTCCTCTCGACTATGGTGCGTGTCCTCCTATGTGCCTCATTGTAGGCACGCTCTGCTGCAGTACTTGGGTTGGCAAATGGGGTCATAATCCATGGCTGGATCCTATACCCCTGATCAGCTGACAGAGAAAATGATTGCAATCATGTTGATGTAGCTTGCACCATTAATATCACCTTGCATGGCAGTAGTTCTCTTGTGTTGTCTGTGACTCATTTGTGTTTGTGTTATAGTGTCAATTCCTAGGCTTCTAGAATGTACCATCAGCATTGGTTTGTTTCCTTATCTGAACGGGTGTTTGGCTGTTGACCGGATGTCAGCAGTATTTTTGGAGAGTTGTAGTACAGTGTGTACTCCCTTGCATTGTGACTTGTGATACAGGTGTCCCCGTGTCTTCACTGGGGGTGAGATGATAATTCCATACACAGAATCAATTCAACAGTGGTGGTAACACGTTTGCATCTATGTACCCTGGACATCCCATACATTTTGACATATGCAATAGATTAAACTAACCATCAGCAAGATGCTTACATTTTGCAAGGTGACAATTAGCCAAACTTCTCTGAACGTTGTGATCACTGACGTGTTAACATTTGACTGTACACTAATTTCACATGTGTGACAAGTTCACTGCAGACCTATTTCTCTGCCCTTGGCAAGTTGACTCAGATTGTAACGTCTACCTAGACTACTGCACATGGTCTAGTTCAGCTGGCTAACTTGGTTGTGAGGTTGTCGTTTAGAGTTTCAGAAGGTCCGTATGGCACTACATCTGTTGTGTGTGTGTTAATTTGTCACAATGCATATGTGTAGGAATGTGCACCTTCCATATTGTCCCATCAAGATGTGTTCTTCGCACAGTCCACTTGCCTCTTGGTAGTGGGCTATGTGAGAGCAGGAGTGATGTGAGATATTGGAACGGCCTCAATGATTGCACGTGACCTTTATTGTAGTCATCATAATGCTATGTGAGTCACGGTGTTTGAGCTGCAGCAAATTACATTCCACACCCCTTACACAGTACGTACTGGTTGGATGAGTGTTTGATTGAGTGTTATTGATGTGATATTGAAAGATTAATCTTCTAAGTTGTACTGCCAGTTCAGGCCATGTCATTGTCCTTGTGTTGTTTTAAATTGTTCCCTTGTGTCTGTGGAGTGGCATCTGTTGTTATTTGGATCTGTCATTTGTCCCTAGGTGTGTATCCAAATGAGTGAGGATACCAAACATGCCTAGCGGTGTCACAACCTCAGTGTGTTCCTATCCACATGTTGATGTCATGGTGTATGTGTTGTTTGTCCTAGAGGGTTGCTGTGCAGTGTGTATATAAGTAGGTTTCTGTACTTACCAACAAGTAGCCCATTTCCATATCGTCCATCCTGGAAGTGTTGATTGATGGTGCAGTGACGGAAGATAAATGAATCATGATACTTTGCCACAATGTTGGTGATCAATCCCTGGTGATCCACATTCGCCTGCACATTGATGGAGTGTGTGTGCTTCCTGTTGCGGTATAGATGTTCAGTTGCAGCAGGTGGCACAAGGCGTACATGTGTGCAGTCAATGGCACCAAGGACATGTGGGAATCCATTAATGAGGTAAAACCCCTGCTTCTGCTGTGTGTTGGGGAAGCAGATGTGGTGGGTGTGAGTGTGATGATGGCATCCAGTACCGTGGGCAGGAAGGCGGAGAATGATGGCTGTGAGATCCCAGCAACCAGGGCGCCAGTGGTTTGAAAGGAGCCACTTGCCAACATGTGTAGTACAGCTAGCAGCTTGGTTTCTGGTGGAATGGTGCGGGGTGTCAGCAAGCTGGGTGCCAACTGTGGCTCAATGTTGCGCAGCAGCTGCTGAATGGCTTGCCAGTTCAACCTGTACCTCTGGATGATGTCATGTTCCCTGAGGCCATGAAGTGTTGTCCTGGTGCTGAATATCCTCTCCTGCCTTCTGCGTTGCCTTTGGGGTCCCTGCTGGTGTTGTGGAAGCTGCTGTTGCTGGTCCTGTGCTCTGCGTCTGCGTGCACGCTGGATGAAAAGCACCTCCATGTCTTCCTTTTAAAGCTCTGCTGTTGCTTTTGTGTGTTTTCATTAAATACAGGTGTGTTTGCCCCATTTTAACGCCTGCGCTGACCCAGGCGTTATTTTTTTACGCAAATCGGGCTGTGCGTCATTTTCCGACTCCTCTGCCCGGCTGTGCAGAATTTTTGCACGGTAGCATAAATAAGGCACAGGGGTGTTTGTGTAATTTTTTGGACGGGAACGCCTACCTTGCATGTCATTAACAGAAGGCGGTTTTCCTCATCCAGAAAATGACACCCACGGCGGGATTTGGACGTCCGCGGGTTCGGGAGTCAAAGTTTAAATATGGGGCAAGGTTTGCGCCGAATGTGCGTCAAAGTTTTTGACGCACATTTGGCGCAAACAGAGTATAAATATGCCCCTACGTGTCTGCATACTCTCCTGAGCCTTAGTCAACCATGTCCGCTTTCTGTCATCCTCCTCAAGAACTCTTGCTATGTATTCCTTATAGTACAAACACCACAGTCTCTCCAGTAGTGCGGCATATTTACCTCAATGTTCAGTGAAGGCAGTCATTAAGGACTGATCTTGTCTGTTCTTATCTCAATGACTTTCAGAACTTCCTCTAAGGTTGTCAACTCATTTTTCTCTTTTTATACAGTCTCCCCTAGCACACACAATTTCTTGATACACATCGCCCCAAATAACAGCATGAGAGGCCTACCATTCCACGCCTGCATTTCCAGTTGAGCCCATGTTCCCTATAAAATAGGTCATGTTACTGTGTTGCATCATGTCCCTAAATTCTGTATTTTTTAGCATGTAGCGCTAAAGCCACCATGACGGTATGCAAATGAGGTGCATACGCCATGCAGCAATGAAAAATAATGGGCAGTGATGGGATAATGTCATACCTATGGGGCCTTGCCCCTGATTGACAGCTTTCTGAAAGGAGTGGAAATGACCATGGAAGAAAAGGTACCCCCCGTAATTAGAAGGCCCAATAGTCAGAAGAAACCAGGTCACCCTTGGTTTACAAAAGACATCAAACTCCTTCAAAGAAAGTATCGACAGCAGGAAAGACGGTGGAAACTTAATCCAGTACCTGAGGAAAGGGTGGCCCTTAAGTCCAGTCTAAAGGCTTATAAAGCAGCACAATTTATGGCCAAATCTAAATGGTATACTACCAAAGTAAAGGAGGCTATTAATGCCCCCAGGGAACTTTTTAAGACTATTAAGGCCCTAACTGTGCACATAAAGCCGGCTGGCCTGGAAAACTCTCAGGGTTTCTGTGACAAAGTTGCTTTTCATTTTGAAAATAAGATATTGCAAATACATAGCAACTTTGATACCCAGATTATTCCCAAAGTATTACTCCCATGATAACAGAGAGTGCTACAGCAGATGACCAGTCACTAATGTCATATTTCCAACCCCCTTCCATGGATACTATTAAAAAGAAGATTCTTGAAATTAAATCGGGCTCCCCTCTGGATCCATGTCCTCCTTCCATTTTTCACTTGGTTCCGGATTTAAAGGCACGGATGTTGGTTTCCCATTTACCAAGAGGTAGCTATGTCTGGGGAGTACCCATCTATCTGGAAAGAAACGATAGTAGTACCCCTCAAGAAAAAACCAGAGGGGGATAGTCAGGACATGAGTAATTTGCGGCCAATAGCACGTCTCCCGTTTTTGGCAAAGATTCTATTAAAAAAATTTGAACTCTGAATTGATCGAGTTTTTAACAAAAGCGGATGCTCTTGATATCTCCCAACACGGGTTCAGAAAAGGGCATAGTACTGAAACTGCCCTAATCTCATCCTCTGATACTATTCGAAGGATGGTTGATGAAGGCAAGGGGGCCATTTTGGTTCTTTTAGATGTATCCGCTGCCTTCGACACTATCTCTCCCACACTATTAATGTCCCGTTTGCATCATATGGGTTTGAGGGACAAGGCGCTTAAACTTTTGAAGTCTTTTCTTACAAATAGATGGACCACAGTTAGCTGTGGTGATTTCAAATCTAGACCTTATCTTCTGCCATGTGGGATTCCGCAGGAATCTTCCCTCAGCCCCACATTGTTTAATGTGTATGTAGCGCCTTTGGCTAATCTAATTCGTACTTTTGGTTTCATTCCATCTTCCTATGCTGATGACTCCCAGCTTATTATTCCTATTAATCAGCCATGGGAGGAGGTTGCAGATCGGTTTAGTAATTGTATGGTGGAAGTGAGTAAATGGATGAAGACCAATTGGCTAAAAATGAATGCCACCAAAACTGAAGTTTTATGTTTTGAACCTGGAAAGAATTTATGGAACTCACGGGGGTGGCCCTCTGAATGTGGTAACTGCGCTGTGCCCACTACTGTTACTAGAAACCTTGGCATCTTATTCGACGAACATCTATCTTTTAAAAAACAGATTAATCATGTGGTAAACATCAGTTTATGGTCAATTAAAATGCTCAGAAAAATCTTCCCCTATGTGTTACATGAATGGAGAGTATCTGCTATCCTGGTATTGGTAATGTCCAAGATAGACTACTGTAATGCACTGTTCCTTAATCTGGATAAGGGGCTGATAAAAAGACTCCAATTAGTTCAGAATTCCGCTGTCAGAGCGGTTCTGAATCTCCTGCGATGTATATCAGTTAGAGAGAGTCTTAGGAAATTACATTGGTTACCAGTGGCGCAGCGTATCCAGTTTAAGTCGCTCTGTCTTACTTTTAAGGCAGTTCATGGAATAGGACTACGGTACCTGACTTCCAGACTCCTCCTGCATGTACCTAAAAGAAGCTTGAGGTCTTCCCAAGCTCACTTGATTCAGGTCCCTCGCACACATAAAGCCAAATAGGGAGACAAAGCTTTTACAGTAGCTGCAGCCAGAGGATGGAACTCTCTCCCACAGAATATTAGGCAAGAATCAGGTTATATGAAATTTAGGAAAATGGTGAAAACTTGGCTCTTTCCTCGTTATTTTTTTGGTACATCAAGATCAGGGTCTTTGATTTAGTTTGTTTCAGTTTCTTTTATTGGATGTTTTTCTATCTTCATATTATTTCTGTTATTTTTCTTATCCTCTGTCTATTTTTTACTACATGCTTTCTTCCCAGCGCTTCGATGCTCTCTGAGTAGGAACGCGCTTTATAAATCTCGAATTACATTACCTATGACTTCTATATCACATGAGCATTCAAACAGGTGTAAAACAGGCAAAATATGGAGCTGATGTACTTCAGAATAGGAGGAGTACTTTATGTTACTAATGTGTATATCCCTCCAAACATCATGTAGGTTCCACGTCTCCTGACAGTCTAACATCTCCAACCAGTTCGACCATAGAAAACCACAGAAGTGGGAGGAATGACCTATCCAGTTTTATGTTGACTCCACAGTTTAAATCACTTCCACACATCATAGGGACTGTCAGGTCCGGGTGTAATGATTCCATCATATTGGAAAACGTAATCATATGTGCTGCTTTTCAAGTGTATGTGCAAAGTAGCATAAATTTGTCTTTATCTAATCTGCCCAAATGCAAAAAGTACCACGATCAACTAGTGCAGAGATACAGGAAAATGGGGCCCCTCACCTCACCTGACATATATGAGAGCTGCTGTGGCAAAATATGAGAATTATGTGCTGTACTCTGGCATTCTCCATCTTTTCAGAATCATTTCTGTCTCCTTTACCCTCGTGTGGATCTCATACAAAAGTGCAAAATGTGTTCCTCTATGCAAAAGATAAGTGTGCACCATTGTCACCTTGCCATCCTGCCATACACCACACATTCCAGCGGTGGAACTTTTAGTGGTTTAATTTAAGAGCTATCATTTTATCAGCTACAATGTAAATTTACAGCAGACACACCCCTGTGGGGTCAGACATTAAGGACAATTATTACTGACGAACTGAGGCATGGCAGTGCTGTCTTTTGTAGTTTGCTTCAACCTCGACATGCCCTCTGCGCCCATAGCTTTTCAGGTATCAACAAAATAGAAAGCACCGAGGGGACCAAATAGCAAAACCACAAATCCTGCCAGGGTAAAGCTAGATGGAGTTTCATCAACTTCTAATAATAATAAGGAAAGACGAAGTATGAACAGACAGGAGATAGCTACCAGATGAGAGATGTCAGCAGTAATACTATAGAATACAATACAGTAAGCAATACATAATGCTGACCAATACTTTTAAAACATAGTTCATCACATATATTAACCAATATATCATTCACACCCGAACCTCCAAGTCAAAAAAGGTATCCCCTGTCATTTAGATTAGAAAGGGTGAGTTTATTAGTGAGTCTGACAAAATCGGAGCCCCAGGGACTTGTACAACATCCACAGGCTGATCAGTCTGCTAGCAAAGGACTGTTTCATTAAGCTGCACCACATCTCTTGCATATATCACCTGTGCCAGTATCAGCCTCCCCTGACATCTCTATTGCTAACTTTTCCTCAGTCCAAACCAGCATCATTTGATCACTGCTGTATTTTATTCTGCAAGGTCCATGTTTCAATTGCACCTATATCAAGGCAGCAGATGTATACATAAAAAAGGCGAGTCTTCTTTTTCATTTTCATAGGAAAGAATAGCATATACCTTATGTTGAGTTCCCACAGCTTGAGCTTCACTGTGAGATGGGTGTTGAGGTCTTGCTGACCCCTGATAGAAAATACACATATCATGACAGTAACATTTTCAAGATGCTGGGGGCCATTTATCTTCCCTGCTCAAGGATTAAGTCATGGCAAGTATAGTGCATTAAGTGAACATTCACTGGTATCAATTGCCCTTCTAGGGGAGGAAGCGATACTGGGGTTTTGTGACCTTGTTCGACAGAGAAGAAACGTGAAAGATTCTTTGTAGCCACAACTTTAATAATCAAGTCCTCCAAACAGACATGTAGCCACAACTTTAATAATCAAGTCCTCCAAACAGACATGGGCTCATGTTTGAGCCCTCACTGAATACCATGAAAGCAACATTTGCCTCCTCCTGAAATCTGTTCCCTCCACAAGCATGCTACTGAACTCTGGGATTTGATTGACATTGTCCGACTGGACATCGCATTCCTTACCGAGACCTGGACCAACCCTACCTCAGGACCGGACATCGCCATCACCATCTTGGACGGATACGGCATCCTAAGGAGGGACCAGCCCTCCTGCCTGGGTGGAGGACTTGCCATTGTACACAAATCCTCACTACGTATCAAGGCCAACTCAGAAGAACATTGCATCACCATGGAACATGTTCACTTCCCTGTCCACACCGATCACAACTCCTCCATCCGCAGCACCCGGGTCTACAGGCCACCTGGCCCCCGCCCAGCATTCATTAACGACATATTAGACATCGCCACACCGCATGCCCTGGTGTCTGATGACTACCTCCTCTTTGGAACCTGAATTTCCAACTCGAGGACCGCAATGATCAAAACACCACCACTCTACTCGACAACCTCACCACCCCCGGCCTCAGACAGCAGATCAATGCGCCCACGCACATGGCAGGACACACACTGGATCCCATCTTCACCTCAAGCAAACGGATAACCACCAAGACCAACCACCTCTGCCTACACTTCACCATCACCGCAACCAGTAGCCGCATCCCCGCCCCCAGGATCCTCCACAGGAAATGGATAGAAATAACCAACAAGCAACTCACCATAACTCTTGACAAAACTCTCCCGCCTCTGTCCAACACCGCAGCATGCATTTTCAACTCATTGACCACCGAATGTGCCTACACCCTAGCCCCCTCTGTCTAACATCATCGAAGCACATGCCAAAGAAAGCAGCACCACCGAACTCCAAGGATCCAAATGCATCCACAGGTGTCTAGATTAAAAAATGGAGGAATAGGCAAACCAGCTAAGTCCTTGTCTCCTTCAGAGCTGCAACCTCCATCCACTGCTGACATATCAGGGACACACTCTGGGAACCCATCAACTCCTCCACACACAACAGAAAGGAACTTTTCTCAGTCATCAACAAGTTCACAAATCCCCCCTCTGAAGCCACCAGCATCCCCTTCGCAAGACCTCTGTGACAAAAACACCACCTACTTCCACCGCAAGATCCAAGACATACATAACAGCATCCTCCCTGAAAACCAACCCAGCGCCAGACCCTCAACCGACCAACCCCCAGAACCCACCCAGACCATCCACAGCTGGTTCACACTCACCACAGAGGAAACAGAAAGCATCATGAACAGCCCCCACTCCGGAGCCCCATGGACCCTTTCCCACACCACATATACGTCCAAGATAGCACATTCATCACCCGAGCTCCGGAACACAATAAACCGCTCCATCAACACTGGCACCTTCCCAGAGGACTGGAACCATGCCGAAGTAAGCCCCATCCTGAAGAAACCCTCAGCCGACCCATCAGAACCAAAGAACTTCCAGCCCATTTCGCTGCCACCCTACCCAGCCAAAGTACTGGGAAAAGCCATCAACACACAAATCCGAAATTTCATCAAGGTCAACAACTCTATGGACAGCTCCCAGTTTGTGTTCCACAGCAACCACAGCACAGAGACAGCTCTTTTTGCAGCCACTGACAACATCCGATTACTTGAAGACCATGGCCACACATTCTACTCGATATCTCAGCGGCTTTCAACACAGTCTCCCACAGCACACTCTTCACCAGACTCAACAACGTAGGAATCTGGGGAACAACCCTGAAATGGATCCACTCCTTCTTCTCCAGAAGGACTCATACGGTCAGGCTCTCTCCCCACACATCTAAACCCACAGGTGTCAACAGCAGAGTTCCCCAAGGATCCTGTCTGAGTCTAACTCTTTTCAACATATAAATGACCCCACTCGCAGCCATCGTCAGAATCCATGGAATGAACATCATGTAAGACACCGATGATACACAACTCATCATTTCCTTCACCGAAGACCCGGACACGTCCAAAAGGAACTTCCACTGGGGAATGGAAGCTGTCACCACCTGAATGAGAGGAAGCTTCCTCAAACTCAATTCTGACAAGACAGAGTTCATCTTTTTCAGAAACGCCACTGCATCATGGGATGACTCCTGGTGACCTACATCTCTCAGCACCCCGCCTTCACCGACTGAGCACCCCTGCAACCGCAGCATCATTCTCGATTCCTCCCTATCTATGACTGACAGGTAAACTCAGTCACCTCCTCCTGCTGGCACACCCTCTGCAAACTCCGGAAAATTTTGAAATGGATCTCGGCAGGCTGCCACAGGACAGTCAACCACGCCTTAGTCACAAGAAAGCTTGACTACGCAATGCTCTCTATGCCGGCACCACGACAAGAAAGATAAAAAAACTGAACTCATCCAGCAAGCTGCCACCAGACTTGTCCCGAACCTCCTACACCAATAACATACCTCCCAGCACCTGAGGACCCTCCACTGGCTCGCAATAGAAGAATGAATCACCTTCAAGCTACTCCCCCACACTTACAAAGCCATACACAATGTCAGACTGGCCTACCAAAACCACCACATCTCCTTCCACACACCCGCCAGATCTCTCCACTCTGCTCAACTGGCCACTATCCCCTGCATTAAAAAAAAACCACTACCGGAGGATGATCCTTCACCTACATCAGTGTGTTCCCAGATGATTTGGAGTGTAAGCATGAATAGGTTAAACTGATTGATTTATGTGCATAAATTTGTGTAGTATGTTGAAGTATGAGTTTGTGAAATGGATTGCTACGCCATTACTGAGATGTTCCATATACAATGTTGATTGTGATTTCAATTGGTGGATTTGTCACTGCATTGTTGATGCACTATTCATATTTATGAATTCATTTGATATATTATTGGTTAATTTAGTTACTGGATTTGTCTAAATCCAAGATATTGTGATATTGTGGTTTTACTTGTCAACATCATGTAGTGTGTAGTGTCAGACTCCACATGCATATGGTTAGGGGTTTCCAAGAGTCATGAGTTTTCGTTTTCTAGGATTATGGGTCTAATCTAGATTGGTATATATTTGTTTTTAAGTGGACAGGAGTAAAAGTATTAGCTAGGATGGATTTCTGCTGGACTGGTGTCTACCTAGTATGAATTGTGATTTTAATTTGTACCATGAAGGTTGCTGTTTTGTTGCTCTTGTATCTATTAATTGTGAGTTTTGATTTGTGCTGTGATTGGTCAGTCAATCAGGAAGCCATGCAGGGATGGGTGAGACTAGAGCTACAACAAGGTGATGGATGGAATGCATGAATTAATCTCAGCCACTGGCAATCACTCGGGTCGCATTCCAATCCATCATTTTTTTGCACACCATCCCAACTAAGTTTGGACCTAGCCATACACAAATCATCATTGACCCTGCTCCTTATGAGAACAGTCTAGCCCAAAGTGCCAGGCCAGGTCTTCCCTGAACTAGAATACAAGTAACACTGGACTGGTTTCATCCTTATTATGAGCTCATCAGCCAAGTATAGCTTGACTCCAGTGACACAGTGAGCATGGGGCCCACATCTTTGCATACCCGTCACACTTAGGACAGCAATTGCAACAGCAACAAGATGAGTTATTCTCAACCACTGGCAATCACTCAGGGTAGCATCTAAATCCATTGTTTTTCACCCACTATGCCACCTCAGTTTGGACTTAGCCATATGCCAATCAGCTTTGACCCTGCTCTTCATGGTAACAGTCCAGCCCAAACTGCCAGGCCAGGCTCTACCTGGACCAGAACACAGGCAATCTATGAGTGGTTTCACCCTTTCTGTAGGCTTATCAGCCAGGTATAGCTTGTCTACAGTGGCACAGTAAGCACAGGACCCACTTTTGGGAAAACCCATCACACTTAGGATGGCAATTGCAATAACAACAAGGTGATGGATGGAATACTTGAATTAATCCGAGACACTGACAATCACTTGGGGACACCTCCTAATACATTGTTGTTCGCCCACCATGCCACCTTAATTTAGACCTAGCCATATGCAAATTAGCCTTGACCCTGCTCCTCATGGGAACAGATGGTTGTGATTTCACCACAAAGATTTTCTGTCATTGGTTGGTTGCTGACAGAGCCATGCTGTGTTAGGTTAACCTTTGAAAATGCCTTAGATTTCTATTCGACCTGCTACCAATGGTCAAGAAATACCTTCCAAGGGGTACGCTTGCATATGCAATGACGATGGAGTTTGGCTTCTATAGTTGTGCCTGCATTTCTGAATGGCATTAATATGATGCATCAGATAACGTTGATAGTTTCCTTTAGAGGGTACCTTTAACTTTAGAATGCTGGATGTTGTTGGACCAACCATGAATGAAATGAAGGTGATGCCCAGACCTGCACAGTTTGAGGCACTATATACATGGGGATTGAATGGCTATAGAAAAGGAGAGAGCATTTCAAAGCAAATGAAGGGTTTATTTAAATAGTGGTTGGAAGGTTCATTCAAACAGTGGTTAGAGAGTAAGTGGCATCAACAAGAAAAGTGCTGGAAGGAGGTTATGATAGATGGGGTAAGGGCATATCCTACCATAGTGAAAGAAACAACTGATCAGAGAAAGACAAATGAGAGAGAGAGAAGTAGGGGAATGATTCTGATTTTGGAGGATCATTTTCTTAATGATCTTCTAAATTTCAAACCTTCTCCATTTAAGCTAAAATACCAGGTCCAGAACCAAATCTAGAACACATGGTTGTGGGTTTGGTTCTGGGCCTGTCATGGGAGTTAGACAAGATGGCTTTACAATCCAAGCTCCTATGGCTGTGGCACTGAGTGCACCAACTGAGACTGCAATGATAGTGATGCCTAGTACAAGTAGGGATACACAGTCTGTTACACAGGCTCAAGTCATTTTACCTGATGAGAACAGTAGTGGTTGAGGAGCCTCCTCAAACTATTATAATTGGCATTTTAAAAACCAGATTTGTTGAAATGTTACAGGGAAACATTTTTTTGAACAGGTTATTGACATATAGTGCTCATGATATGAGATTTTTTATTAAAGAAGCAACCAGATGTGCAAATGAAGCACGTGATAAACTAGAAGTGTTAGCTGATGAATGTGAAGAGGTCATTAGTAAAATTAAAAATGTGAAACACAATTAAAAAATGGATATGACATGATGAAATTAAAGAAATGGGCTTACTCACTTTGCGAGCTCAATTAAGGACTTGATGGACAAAATAAGGGAATGGGGGTGACCTGAATAGATACAATGAAGATGGAAGAAAGGAATGGCAAGAAAAAAGAAACTGAATGAAATTTAAGTTAGAGCAAGGGGTACAGCAAGTGACTCAGAAGCTGGTATGAGTGTTTTTGTAATTTCCTTTGAGGAAAGTGCATGGAGGAAATCTGCATTGTGCCATGGACAATGGGCTGATATTTATGATTTTACTCCAAATTTTCCAAAATTAGAGAGGAACCTGAGAAATGGTACAAAGAAGTCCACAGGTTGACAAACATATCACAGGTACTGTGGACAGATTTAAATGTGTTATTCAAGGCTTTTGTTCCTAGTGATTTGTGGGCCGAGTTTAAGGCAGTGGCTGTATGGCCAAATGAAGAACCAGCAAGGGTTGCTCTTAATAATGCTCATTCTGACGAAGTAGCTAATAAGCACAGACAGGTAAATGACCATCTGAAAAAAAAAGTACCAGAAAAAGATATAAATTGGGTAAATATTTTGAGACTCCCACAGGAACTGAAAGAGTCAGTTGATGCCTTTACAATATGCTCATGCATATTTCCTTTTTTGTTTAATTTGTTTTTTATTTTTGTACAAAGTCAAAAAGAAATAACAGAGGTATGCAGTACACTCCTGTTACAGTACATATAGGAGAGGTAATTGCATTGAGTGAATATCACTACAGAAACGGGAAAAATATATCCTTTTACAGATATGCATGTCGGTAGACCAAAGAAATACAGAAAGATCTGGTCTTGGGGGAACTTGAGAGGTACTGCGTTGGTGTGCCAGGAAATCTGGTTCAACAGGAGTATATAGGGGTAAACCTGGTACCTCATAAGGAGAAAAATAGATAGAATGAGGGGGGAGCCCCAAAGAAGAATGAAGGAACATCAGGCAAAGAAGACAGCGTGAGGATGGAGGCTACATTGGGTCAGACACCCTGTTTAGTCACCTGTGTGGGGGGTGGACTTTAAGGTGGAGTCATGATGTCTTGCTTTCTTGTACATACTTGTCTAAAGTATCCCAAAGATGCCTGCGACCTGAAGTGCCATGCACTTTTGTATGTAGATTATTATCAGCCCATCTGACAGAGAAAAGCAAATTCCACCATTTGTTTAAGGAGCTTGGGGATGTGTATTTCCAATCTGCAAGCATTGTCTTGGTCCCCTGGAAGAGGAAGAGGATCACTATTAGTAAGGTGTTTCTATTAGGTTCTGAGGGAGAGGGGTTAGAGTGTGTGCCTAGGACTGTTGTTAAAAAGTCTATTTCTATTGGTACACCTGAGATCGCTCGTATCAGAGTTTGTATTCCCAACCAAAGTGAATGAGACATCCGACAGCTAAAGAACATGTGCTGTAGGACCTGTCCCCTTTCCACATCTCCATCATGTGTCTTAGTGCCTGATTTTGAGTTTGGAGGATGGGTTACTCCATCACAAACATGACTGATATCCCATCTGCCATATTACAATGTCCTTAGGACATAATGGAATTGTAATACATCAAATCGGATATCCGTCACCTTTGTGACGCAGTAACCCCATCCGCCAAACTCTAAACAAGACTCTGAGTCCCTTAAGCCACGTTTATGTAGTCTGGAAGGGGTCCAGTAAGTATTTTGAATTGACCAGAACCTTGACTGTGCTAGAGCTGATGTGATTTTCACCGAGATGGAAGATTGACAAATATTTTGTCACCTTTTGTCTTTGAATTCCCTTTGGGGTGTTGGGTGTCTACGAGGCCCATATTTGCGAGTTATAGTCACAGTTTAAGGGTGTTGGATGTCTCCAGAAGTTTGTATATGCTTGAGTCAGTGTGAATCTTCCATTTAATTTACCCAGTAATCCCGGGAAGTCTAGATGATGTGGAGACTTCAATCTACCCAATGCACTTTTCATCTTTAGGAACCTATAAAAGTGGACCTTTTTTTTATATCAGCATGAATACACTGTTCTTTTGTTTAAGGGGCAGGTGAGAGGCCAGTGTCTGCAATCCATAAGCCATAGAATTACACGTCATGATTTGATTTTAGGTGGGTCTCCTGTTGTAGAATAAAATTGCTTTGAGTTTGCTGCAGTAATCCGCTGCCACTCTATGTTTTACTGGTTGGTTTATGTTTATATGTTTAGACAGTGTATATTTAATGGGATAGTCTTCATGAGAGGGTGTGCTCTCTTAGGGCATTCGGGTGATGTCTTTGTGGGGGCAGTTTCATGTCTATTGGCATGAGTTGCATCTTTTGTGTTAGCACACTTAGCAGATTTATCAAGAAATACAGTGGAACTGATGATCCTGAGAAAGATGGTGTCAGTGGTTTTGTTTCTGCTTTTTTCATGGGTTTGCAATCAAAGCTCAGTAATCATACACAAGAGAATGAGTTGTGCTGGCAGACAAAGAGCATAGTTGAGCTGCTGAAGATGATGAAGTATAGCAGTGATTGCTAGAACTCAAAACAGAAAATGTTCTCATTAGGTTCATGTTAGAAATTGCGTCTCTAGTGGGCAGAGGTATGCAGCCTCTCCACATAGGGACCACAATCCTAGTCAGGGTAAGTCACAACACAAACTAAATTTCCCTGTGCTCACATAGCTTGGCAGAGAGCAGGCAGGCTTTACTTAGAAGGCAATGTGTAAAGGATTTGTGCATTAACTAATACAGTAACACAGTGAAAACACCACAAGCAGTGCTCAACAACAGTTTAGGAAAATATAGAATATTTATCTGAAAAAAATAAGACTAAAACAACAAAAATCTAACATCCACAAGTCAAGATAACACTTTTCAAACATTTAAATGAGTCTCAGTCCTTGAGAACCAGGGGTTGTATTCTTTTAACACACAGTAGCTGGGGTGTGTGAAAAATAACGACTCAGAGGGGCCACAAAGGAGGAGATGTGTTGAAAAGTGAAGCAATTAGTTGATTTTTCTGGTGCGGCAAAGGCGATGGACTGCTTCTTTCCATGCTACATGACAATTTGTCACTTTCCAGGAGTGCAGCCTTGGTTCCTCACTGCAATCCAAGGGTATTTTGATGCCCAGGGATGATGGGTGGAAAGCCTGAATGCACTGAGCAGAGGCAATAGGCACTGCGTCGATTCAACAGGCGATGAGCAGTGCGGCATTGATCTAGCAGTCGTTGCATCGAACATTGAAGATTCTGCATTGATTTTCCAATGCTATGGATTTTCTTCTCTTTGGTAAAGTCTTTGATAGTACTGAGACCTCAGAACAGGAGGCAAACTCAATACAAGCCCTTGGAGAGCACTTGAGGAAGAAGGCAGAGCCCTTCTAGCAGAGTCAAAGGTCAGAAGGCAGCAGGCAGCAGGGCAACAAGCATGCCAGCAGTTCTTCCAGTAAAGCAGTCCAGATGAGTCCTTTGTGCAGCCAGGAAGTCCCTCTGACCGAATCCAGCTGAAGGTCAAGAAGTGTCTGATTTGTTGGGGTCACAGACTCAGTATATATACACCCAAAAGTGCCTTTGAAGTGGAGGAAACTTCAAAGAATGGTTTTGAAGTGCACAAGTTCCCCTTTCACCCCAGCCTTCCTGCTAAGAACACTGTGGAGGGTTATCAGTCCTTTGTGTGAGGGCAGGCCACTGGCCTTTAAAGTGTAAGAAAGAGCTCTTCCACCCTTCGTGCCCCGAAAAACCCATATGTATGCAGATACAGCTGAGTGTCCTGTGTTTATGACTGTCTGGGTGGACAAGGGGAGCTGCAAACCGGCACAGAGATTGAAGACAGGCTGTAAGGCACAGATGGCATCAAATGCAGAGAAATCCCCACTTTCAAAAGTGGCGTTTCTGAAATAGTAATGTAGAATCCAACTTCACCAGTAAGTAGGATTTCTCACTACCATTTCAACCATACCAAATATGACAAATCTATTCCTCTTAGATCAGAAATTACTGCTTTAAAGTATATAATAGAATTTCTAATGCTGATTTATGAGAGAAGCAGGCTTTGGGAATTTTTCACTACCATGGCATGTAAAACCTATAAGTACATGTGCGGCTTTTTACATACATAGCACCCTATCCTATGGATTACCTAGGCCCTACCTTAGGGGTGACTTATATGTATGAAAAGAAGAATTTAAGGCTTGGTGAGTAGTTTTAAATGCCAAGTCGATGTGGCAGTGAAACTGCACTTACAGGCTTAGCAATGACAGAGCTGAGACATGGTTAGGGGCTTCTTATGTGGGTGGTAAAATCAGGGCTGCAGGCCCACTAGTAGCATTTTATTTACAGCCACTGGCATATCTAGTGCACTTTACTAGGGACTTACAGGTAAATTAAATATGCCAAGTGGGTATGAGCCAATGTTACTATGTTTAGAGGAGAGAACAGAAATACTTAAGCACTGGTCAGCAGTGGGAACATGCCCAAAGTCCTAAGGCCAACAAAAACAAATTCATCAAAAAGTGGAGAAAAGAAAGCAAAAAGTTTGGGGGTGACCTTGCAGCGAGGGCAATTTCCAACAATGTTGTACAGATTGTGCCTCTGGTGTTCTTTGATGATTATCGTTTTATAAATTCACAATCCGTTTATCTTATATGTTCTTGGAATGGGCTCTGGGCATGATCTCAAACTATAGTATTCAGCTATCCTCACTGATTATTAGTCAGAGGGTAGCTCTTGAAGGTCCTCTTTTCAGCATATAGGTGATAATGTTGCTTCCTAACTGTCATAGACCCTTGGATTACTTTCAGAGCTTTTCATTCTGAACATGCATAATGTATATTGGTATATGGAACGTTGCTGTCAGCAGTGACCAGATGTGATTTCTGGCTTGATTGCACTCATATTTCTTTCAATGGCATTTCTGCACTTTTATCTATTTGGGTTCTAAATGCTGACCACCAAACCTAATCGCTTTCATGTTGGTGTAAAAGCATTTGTTAGCCTTCAGGAATGTATATTTGTGACCTCATTATTCTTTTGTCTGATTTCTTGGTGTAAGTTCTTCACACTACTACCTTTTAAATGTGTGTGCTGTTAGACTATGGGAAGAATTTAGTTCTTGCTTTGGCTCCAAGGGCCAGATGTACAACTGTGAGTTTTACGACTCGCAATGTGTGACTCATTTGCAATTCACAAATTGCAAATCTCAATACCAAATGTACAACAGTGTAACTCACATTGTTTGCGGTTTTCAATCGGGTCGCCAATGACCTACCCCATCAATATGCACGAGGTAGGAGGCAATTTGCTATCCCACTGGGAATGGCTGCACTCAGAGGGATGGTGGCCTGCTGGGGACAGCAGACCACCATGTCTTTGACTGTTTTTAAATAAAGCACTTTTATTTTTTGCAATGCAGCCTGTTTTCCTTACAGGAAAACAGGATGCCTATTACATTAAAAAAATGAAAAGGTTTTTTTTCATTTTTACAGAGCAGGCAGTGGTCTCACTGCCTTCTCTGAAAAAATATTTCTGCATCCATTCACAAAGTGGAAGGGCCCCCGTTTGCGAATGGGATACTCCAATTTGAAATTGGTGGTAACTTTGATTGTTTTGCAACCACAATTGCGGTCACAAAACAATCATACAGCCCCCTGTGACTCGAAATTAGGAAGGGATGCCCTCGGGGTGCTCCTTCCTAATTGGGAGTCGCAATTCCTATTATATCTGTAATTGAGTGCCAACTCACAAAATAGGATTGCACATCATACGTGCCCATTTTGCGGTCGCAAGCGGCGATTTCCACCATTTGTGACTGCAAAAAGGTGTCATACATCGGACCACAAGTTTCTTCTTTTTGAGCTTGGTGCCTCTAACATTCCCTGGCTTCCAGTAAATCAGTGATGAAGTTGTGGCTGAAGTGACAAACTGGGTTTGTTCTGCTGTGTTTTTTCAGTGATCTACCAGTTTTCTTGGGAATCAGTGACCTTTGTTTGTCTTTCTTCAGTATCCAAATGCTGGAGATCATTATGCTGCTTTGGTTGTTGGGTTGAACTATGTCACTCTTGTTGAGTCATGAGCATTTTGACAGAGCTTAGGTGTTTCAAAGTTATTCTCTTTTATATTTTGTTATATTGTTCTATTCCTCCCTGCTGCTTCGGTTCATGTGATATTCTTTTATTCTTGTATATGTGTTATTCAGCATGGCATTTCCTGATGACCTGTTGTCAGGAAAATAGTTTCTTCTTGGCAAAATCACCCTTCTTTTCAATTGGAGAAGTTCATGGATTAACTCTTCCAGAACCTAGATGACTGCATGCTAACTGTGTATCCAGTTATCCATTTTGTGTCTTCTGGGTTTTCACTGCATTCTTGCCTCGTGGATGGATCATTTCTATGGACTTACATTCTGTCAGCTTACATTATGGGTATTTGGCGAGTAGCAAAGTGATATGTTGTGACCACCACCTCCACAAATGGCAAGAGCTGTGCATAACGTTGCTCTTCCGACAATATTTGCATAATGGAGGGATGAACTAAAAAGGCTGCAATTACTTACAGGATATTTTCATTGCACTGAGTCATACCCTTGTTGTCACCGCCCATGGTTCCCTATCTGTTTCCTGTGGTTCAGGTTTGACCGCTGTGGTAGTGGTTAGGTACTATGGTGAACGGTCAGGCATTTATAGCGCAAGACAAGGGGGAGAGGTTAAACATTTTGATAAATATAAATGCCTAGCTCAGTTGCTTGTTCTCTACATTTGACTAACCCTCACAGTTTAAGGAATGTGATAAATAAACAAGGTATTCTGTTTCACCTATTTTCATGCCTATGCAAATAAGTGTGGAGCTAACTCAATTGTCAGCATTTGTCTTAATTCCTAGCACTTTTGTTTACACATTTAAATTTTTTACATTTTGAGACGTTACAGTGTTTTTCTTAAGTGCTATTACTGTTAGGCATCCAATTGTAATCTCCATATAGGCTCAATGCGCCTAATTTCTTTTGACAATAATGCAATTGCCAATGCAAATTAGAATCTTTGCTACTTGGTTACATTTCCTCTACACTCTTCTGTAAATTGTCCATTCTACCTGACCCCTACCAAATTAAATCTATGCTGATTTGATTGTTGATCATTCAAGATTAGATGAACTGTTTCACTTTGTGAAACACTGAATTTTCATCACTTTACAAATCACATAAGCAAATTACTAAATTAATTTACTATTCGCAAATGTGGACCTCCACTCACATATTTAATAAGTATTCACACTGTGTGGTGTTGCAAGGTATTGATCGGTCATGTTCATAGTACCGCATGTTTCTCCCAAACCTATGTCTCTCTAAAATATTTCATAAATATGCCTATGTTTAACTGTGCTGTCTTCGAGTTCAGTCACAAAGTATCAGTGAGCATTATGCATTTCAGCACAGCAATATTTTTATTGTATCTTTTCAAAGTAGTCGCTGTTGCTGTCAGCAGTTCTCCATCTTAAACATTTTCTCCTGGAGTTATCGTAGTCTCATAGAACAACTTTGTAAAAGAGCCCTCAACTGGAACATCAGCAGATTACTGGCTGAACACAACAGAACCATACTGGCTGGAAAGACAAAGACCAGTGGTCATTTAGATCCTCCAACTAAGGTACGTCAAAGAACTGTATCGTGCTTTCATGACACAACTGGACTTGCGGTGGTTCCATCTCCATTTGGCTTCAAGATGGGACATTCCTTGAGATGCAGCAAAAGTATATTAAAATGCCACCAATTATGAACAACACAAGTGGTATGCCTCCAAATACACTCAAAAACAAAAAGTGAACAAGAGATAGAATCACTCCGAATACGGGCTGGAAGATTCAGTCAAAACTAGATCCAAACACCATTAAAAAGTATACAACATCTGTGCTGTTGAAAGCAACAGAAATGTGACTCACAATTTCACCCAAGTGACTGGAAAGTTGGTGTTTACCAGCAACTTTATTTCAGAGGGCACCCTTGCATTTTGTAATTCAACTGTTTCACAGACATATGTAAGTACCATGTGTTTCTGAAACAATAGGGCTTTTAGTTGGCTCTGCTTGTCGAAGATAACATTAAAGACAGAAATGGAAAACCACATACTAACTACCCTAATCTCATGCTAGGGAGGGAAAAGTTTTTTACCACAGCAGGTCACTATTATTTGAGAAACACTAATCACTTGGGGGACACCTGCTCTCATCCTACAACAGCTTTGATCATTCAGCATTAAGTACTTTCCATTTGGAAGTAACTGAAACACTGGGCATATCAAGGAAACACGTACTCCCTTCAAGTAAAATGCCAGATTGGCCATGGACATCTTACTTTCTTCGTTTGATGTCAACAGTTTACAAATCATTGAATGGCTTAGAAAAGTTTTGCATTCACTTCCACTGAGAAAAACTTCCTTTTCCCTGCGCATACATTTTAATCGAAAGGCAGGCCCCACACTTTGTGTATAAAACTCTCCCCTAAAGCCTCAAATATGCTATCTGGAAAATGTTTCAAGCATGATTTGAACTGAAATGTGGAAATTGGCAGTGAGATAACTCCTTATATTAGCTGTACTGCTGATGGTGTTTTGGCTACTGTTAAAGACAACTTTCTATATTGGTCATTGTGTATGTAAATCCTTCTTTCCCATTATATGTTGTTCGCATTTTAGAGTAAAAGGAAAGAACAGTTATTTTCAGTTCACGTGCTTTCAAGGCACGCTGTTCGAAGAACTTGCAATGTCCACTCTGTTAGACCTGACAGCCTTAGGGTGGTCACCTCCAACTTTTTGCCTGCCTCCTTCCACTTGTTGACACTGTTTTTGCTGGTTTTAGAACTCCGCGCACTTTACCATTGCTTATCAGTGCTAAAGTGCATATGCTCTCTTAAAACATGTTGACATTGGCTCCGACCCAATTGACATATTTAATTTAATTGTAAGTCCCTAGTAAAGTGCACTTCATGTGCCCAGGGCCTGTAAATTAAATGCTACTAGTATGCCTGCAGCACTGATTGTGCCACCCACATAAGTAGCCCCTTAACCATGTCTCAGGCTTGCCAATGCAAGGTCTGTGTGTGCAGTTTCACTGCCACTTCGAGTTGGCATTTAAAAGTACTTGCCGAGCCTTAAACTCCCCTTTTTCTACATATATGTCACCCCTAACATAGGCCCTATGTAATCCATAGGGCAGGGTGTTGTGTAGATAAAGGGCGGGACATATACCTATGTGTTTTATATGTCCTGGTAGTGGAAAACTCCTAAATTCGTTTTCCACTGCTGTGAGGCATGCTCCTTTCATAGGCTAACATTAGGGCTACCCTCATATACTGTTTGAGTGGTAGATTCTGATCAGAACGGAGTAAACAGGTCACATTTAGCATGGCCAAAATGGTAATACAAAATCCTGCTGACTGGTAAGGATTAATTTTATATTACCATTTTAGAAATGCCACTTTTAGAAAATGGGCATTTCTCTGTACTTAAAATCCTTTTGTGCCTTACAGCCTGTTTCCAATCCACATCCAGGCTGAGCTGGTTGACAGCTCCCTTGTTCATTTCACCAGGACAACCACAAACACAGGATGCTCAGTCACACCTGTATACATCTGCATACTGAATGGGTCTTCCTGGGCTGAAAGGGTGGAGGGCCTGACATTTACCTTTCAAAGGACAGTGGCCTGCCCTCACACAATGGACTGCCAAGCCCCCTACTGGGACCCTGGCAGACAGGGTTGTTCTGAAAGGGGACCTTTTGCACTTAAAAACCACTCTTTGAAGTCTCCTCCACTTCAAAGGCACTTTTTGGTATATAAGCTGGATCCCTGACCCTACCAACTTAGAAACATCCTGGGACAGACACCCTGAACCAAATCCTGCATCCTGCCAAGAGCAGCTGCCTGGCTGCCCAAAGTACTCACTTGGACTGCTTTGCTGTGAAAGACTGCTGCATGGCTGTTGCCCTGCAGCCTGGCTGGTCTCTGGCTCTACTGAGAAGTACTCTCCAAGGACTTGGATTGAGCTTGCCTCCTGTTTGCTGAAGTCTCAGGGCCAAGAAGACTTCACCTCTGCAAAGGAACTCCTTGGGTGGTGAAAATCAATGCACAGCCTACTGGAATTGATGGGCAGCCTGCCTAGAGGTGAAAGAATCACTGCATCGCCGACTCAGAACAACGATGCCTGGTTCCCTGAGAGGAGATCGCGCAGCGTCAGGGTTGCGGCCAGAACTTCGACACACAGTCCACTGGATCGATGAAATGCAAAGCTGGAACGGTGGAGCCTGAATTCCTGCCGGAGGAATCAACGCAGCACCTGCTGTGCGACAGAAACTCCAAAGCATCACCCACCAGATCGATGCAGTACCTGTGACTCTGCCCTCCACACGGAGGATTTCCACGCATCGCCCTTGGGCATCAAAGGACCCTTCGTTTTCCGCGCATCTCCTCCTCTGTGGTCTCCGTGCGTGTAATTTTGGCGTATACCAGGTACTTTGTGCTTGCAAGAGACAATTGTTGCTTTTAAGAACTTAAGACTCTTATTATTATTATCAAAGTGATATCTCAACTTGAGATTATCAAATCTTGATCGTTTTGACCTTAATTTATTCAGATAAATATCTCATATTTTTCTAAAACTATGTGGTGTTTTTACTCCGTTATTGCATGACTTATTACACAAATACTTTACACATTGTCTTCTAAGTTAAGCCTGGCTGCTCAGTGCCAAGCTACCAGAGGGTGTGCACAGGATAATTTGGATTGTGTGTTATTTACCTTGACTAGGATTGTGGTCCCTACTTGGACAAGGGTGTATACCTCTGACAACTAGAGACCCAATTTCTAAAACACTCAAACTGCAGATTAGATCTAATATGACTTTGCCCATGCTGTAAATAAGACATTATTCTGTATGATGTCAGGTGCAGAAGACACAATGGCCCTCATTACAACCCTGGCAGTCGGTGTTAAAGCGGCTGTAATACCGCCAACAGGCCGGCGGGACAAAGTATGGGATTACGACCGTGGCGGAAACCGCCAACATAGACAGCCACTTTAACACTCCGACCGCCACGGCAGTACAAACAAACAGCGTGGCGGACACCGCCAACAGACAGGCGGAACAGAATGTACCACCCACCCTATCACAACACGGCTATACGCCACCTTTTCCGGGGTGGAACCAACGCGAATAAAAACATGGCGGAAACTGTACACAGAAGGGAAAACACTCACCTCTCCACACCCCACGAGGAACCAGGACACCATGGAGACAGAACTGCAGATCCTGCCAGCGATGGTCTTCCTGCTCCTCTATCAGGAACTCCAACGACGGCGGCGACGACCACGGTGAGTACTGTACCTGCAACACAGGGGAGGTAAAAGAGAGTGACACACACACGCAACACGCAACACCCCCACCCCCACCATCACCCACAACACCATACACACAAATACATTACATATACACCCCCACCCCCCTTGAATAACGCAAGGACAAAAGGAAATGGTTGGAATGACTGTAATAAAAAAAATCCATTAGTCAAAAGTCCAAAAACAGTATATACAATTATGTACACCAACTACACAAGTCCGGATAGTGCACCAATCATTGTCTGTGGACTACTGGACCCAAAATGCATGGGTGAGCCCCACACATGATACCGGACTCCAGACAGAGAGAACACTGGAGGGGCATCACATAGAAAATATACAGGCACCTCAGGGGGAGGGGGGCACCTCAGCCTTATGAACGCACTATGCCACTGATCCACGAGGGGGGTCCATGCCCATTGATGTATCCTGGGGAGTGCAAAGCCACAGTCTCTCAAGTCTTTTCAGTGGGTGGTTTGCCCACTGCTTTATCCTGGGGAGTGCAAAGCCACAGTCTCTCAAGTCTTTTCAGTGGGTGGTTTGCCCACTGCTTTATCCTGGGGAGTGCAAAGCCACAGTCTTTTAAGTGGATAACAGTCTCCACTGGTTCTGGAGGGGGTTTGGTGCCCAGAGTGCTTCTTCCTGCCAAGGACTGAGGTAGTGGATGAGATACTCCACTGGTTCCGGAGGGGGCTTGGTGCCTAGAGTGCTTCATCCTGGCAAGGACTGAGGTAGGGGATGAGATACTTCACTGGTTCTGGAGGGGGCTTTGTGCCAAGAGTCCTTCATCCTGCCAAAGACAGAGGTAGTGGATGAGATACTCCACTGGTTCTATAGGGGGCTTTGTGCCCAGAGAGCTTTACCCTGCCAAGGACTGAGGTAGTAGATGTATCTCTTCACTGGTTCTGGAGGGGGCTTGGTGCCCAGAGTGCTTCATCCTGCCAAGGACTGAGGTAGTGGATGTATCTCTCCACTGGTTCTAGAGGGGGCTTGGAGCCCAGAGTGCTTCATCCTGCCAAGGACTGAGGTAGTGAATGTCAATCTCCACAGGTTCTGGTGCCCAGAGTGCTCCACGTGCTGTGTGCCCGGTACAATTCCCTCACCTGGGTCTGTGTGCCACGAGATTGCCAAGGTACAGGTAGCATGATACGCCTTGGAGGTAGCGACATACCCCACACTGCTGCGGCTTCGCATTCCATATGCAGGTGACAACTGTGATGACAGTGATGCTTCATGGAAGCTGCCCAGGGTCCTGGAGCTCACCACCAGCCTTGAACGATTGACCACTGGGGATGGTAGCCATGTCTGCGGTGGTGCCACTGGCTGAGGATGTTGCGGGGCCGCTGGTGGTGCTTGCGGCGGGGTCTGTAGTGGCGGTGATTGCGGCGGGGTCTGTGGTGGCGGTGCTGGCTGCGGGGTCTGTGGCGGCGGTGCTGGCTGCGGGGTCTGAGGCAGCAGTGCTGGCGGTGGGGACTGTGGCGGGGTCCGTGGCGGTGCAGGTGGCGGTGCAGGTGGCGGTGCAGGTGGTGGTGATCTCCACCGTACAGGTTGGCGTGGACGTAGACAGAATGTGTGACACTGGTCCCTCAGTCGGTGCCACCATGCCCTCTCCTGACCTGCCCTTCAGTTTTTGGCCCTTCCCCACCTTTGATGGTGGTGCAGCTGTCTTGCCACTATCCCCTTTTGTTTTCCCTGACCCCTTGGTGGCGGGTGTTTTCGACTTCTCCCTCCGGGATGTGGGCACCTTTTTCACCTTGGTAGGTAGTGGAATGTCCTTGCCCTCGCTCGGTGGCACACTGGCAGCCCTGATGGTTGGCGCACTCCTGACCCCGCAGTTGCTGGCACCACTGTGCCTGGGGATGTGGTGGCTGAGGTGCTGGGCTGGGACCTGGAAAGCCTGGCCCTAGAGGAAGGACTGGGGGGAGGTGTAGGGAAGAGGTCAATATTAGCCAGGAAAACTTTTTTAGACACACTGGGACGGGTAGATGGAGGGGGTTTGGGAGTGGAGGTAGAGGTAGTGGTTGTAGGAGGTGTACGTCTGCTGAATTGGGGTGAAGGTGCATGGGCTGAAGGCTGTTGTGAGGTGGATGGCTGTTGGCTGGGTGTGTGCCTGCGTTTGTATAGTTTGGGAGGAGGGCTCACAGACACACTGGGAGAGGACACAGGGGATGTCTGAATGGTAATGGGGGTGGTGAGTGCACGTGAGCGGTGTGTGGTGATGGGCGTGCTTGTGATGGAGGTAGTGGCTGAGGATGTAGTGCATGCAGGTGTGAGTGGAGACGAGACTGGGAGGGAGGAGGGAGATGTGGAGGAGGGGGACACAGTGGAGGCAGTGGATGTTGGTATGTCTGCGCGGGTATGATGGTTGTGTGAGTGCCTGTGGGATGTGTGGTGCTTATGTTTGCCTGAGGCACCCTTGTGTGTTGAGGTGTGTACATGCTGGTCTGATGGTGTGCTTGCGATAGGCTGAGGTACAGGGGATTGTGTCTGGGTAGAGGAAGTTGGCGGGGGGAGGCTGGACACAGGGACAACGGCTGCCATCAGTGCTGAGGCCAGAGCCTGAAATGCTCTCTTTTGGGCTGCCTGGCCAGAATGAATGCCCTCCAGGTATGCATTTGTTTGTTGCAAATGCCTCTCAACACCCTGGGTGGCATTCATAATGGTAGACTGCCCAACAGTGAGGGATCTCAGGAGGTCAATAGCCTCCTCACTGAGGGCAGCAGGGCTGGCTGGGGCAGGGCCTGAGGTGCCTGGGGCCAAGGAGATGCCCTCCCTCCTGGTTGAGCGGGCACGGGACACACACTGAGGGGCTGCTGGGAGGGTGGTGCTGGTAGGGGGGCGGCGGCTGTACCTGTTGATGTGGTGGGCACAGAGGGGCCCGTCACTGCAAGGGAGCTCCCATCAGAGGAGGAGTAGCTGTCACTGCTGTCAGCTCCTGTCCCCGCCGTGGAGCTCCCCTCGCCCCGTCCCACTGGTGGATTCAGACTCCATTGTTTTGCCATCCAGGGTCAAGTGGGATGCAGCTCCCTCCTGCTCCGGTGACAATGCTCCTCCGCCTGATGATGCTATTGCACAAAAGAACAGGGAGACCACAAAAGGGGGGGAGACAGAAGAAAGACATGGTCAGTGCATGCAACACCACGACCGTTGGCGGACACTACAGACACAGCAGCCCTCTGCACTACGCCATCCACTTATAGTTCCTAGATTAATCATATGCCCATGGGGTACAAGGCCTAAGCCCAATTGCTGCACACATGGAAGTCACAGGAGCCTGACTAGGTGTAGATGGCACTAACCACTAGTGGGTTTGGGGTACCATATAGCCTGCCTCACAAGGGACCTTGCCTACCAAGATCACCCTGGCCTAGGGGAACCCATTGCCCACCTTTCCCACCCAGACACCTCGTAATGCGTGCAGAGTCAGCTGAATGAATGTGTACTCACCCCCTTGTGTCTGCTGTGATGCCCTCAAGCACCCATCCAACTCCGGATACGCCACCGCCAGGATCCAGAACATCAGGGGGGTCATGGTGCGACGGGCACCCCTCCCACGAAGGTCCTCCCATCTTTTCTGGCAGTGGGTACTCCATCTGTGGTGGAGCCCAAGGGTCCGAACGTCCTTGGCGATGGCACGCCAAATAGCCTTCTTCTGGTGGGCGCTGACCTAGAGGAATAGTACAGGGGAAAAAGAAAATCTTTACCCGTCCGGACCGTCATACTCATTGGCCCACGTTCCCACCCTTGCCCTGATGCACATACACTCACCGTCCGCATATGCAGGCCTCAGTCCCCCCCTTATCTTCCATCCACACCACTCCAAACAGGCCTTGCCCATGCAGCATGCTCACAGTGTACCCACCTGTTTGTCTGGAGGACAGTACAGTTGTGTGTACTGGGGGAGGAACCCAGCCACTAGTTTCTCCAACTCCTCTGAAGTGAAGGCAGGGGCCCTTTCCCCAGACACATGAGCTATCGTCGCTTCCAGACTGAGGTCACAGCAGCACTTGCAGTGTAGGTCCTCTCCTGTTGAAGGTCAGGTATCAAGTGAGTGAACAGACAGAAAATGGCGGTCACGTTCGCGGCGATCACGTCCCCGGCGGTGTGTACCATCACCGCTGGCGTACATCGTCATTGGCTCCTCGGACCCAAAGGGTCCAATGTTAACCAATGCAGGATTGTGCTGCGGTCTTCGACCGCCTACCGCGTCAGTGTACAGCGCCAGCGCAGTTACCTCATATCCCCTTGTCCCAACTTACAGGTCAGGCTGCCACCATTTCAGGGGGCCACATGGCATTCATATTAACTGTGTCACACCAATGTAGGCCTTGAATATACACAGTAACAGTGCGGATTTCTAAATGTGTGCAAATAACACGTTGTGATACCTCACTGTTGGCTGACTCTCTGCTCGCTGTTATCGTCCATAGGGCACGTCTGCTGAGGCAGATGATGAGATGGCGGCATGCTCTGGTGTACAGACCGCTGATAGACCTGCCGACAATGGAAGAGAGACACATAATAGTCACCTACAGACTTGATTGTGCAACAATCCATGAACTGTGTGCCCAGTTGGAGCCAGACCTGATGTCAGCTATCCGCCATCCCACAGGAATCCCCCCTCTAGTGCAGGTTCTGTCAGTGCTCCATTTCCTGGCAAGTGGTTCCTTTCAAACAACAGTGGTCATTGCATCAGGGATGTCCCAGCCAATGTTCTCTAACGTGTTGTCCAGAGTGTTGTCTGCCCTGCTGAAACACATGCGCAGCTACATCGTGTTCCCTCAGGTGGAGGATTTGTCCACAGTGAATGGTAACTTCTATGCCCTGGGACATATCCCCAATATCATAGGTGCCATTGATGGGACACATGTGGCCTTGGTACCCCCGCAGGAGTGAATAGGTGTACATAAACCGGAAGAGCTACCCTTCTGTGAATGTGCAGATGCTGTGTTTGGCCAACCAGTACACCTCCCATGTGAATGTCAAATTTCCTGGTTCAGTGCATGAGGCTTACATTCTGAGGAATAGCAGCATCCCTTATGTGATGGGGCAACTTCAGAGGCACTGTGTGTGGCTAATAGGTGAGGACAAGGACCCTATACAGTGTGAATAGTTGTCTGGGTATGGGGTTGTCTCTACGGGTTAGTGTGTATCTAACAGTTGTCCCTTAATATTTGCAGGTGACTCTAGTTACCCCAAACTGTCATGGCTACTGACCCCAGTGAGAAATCCCAGGACTAGGGCATAGGAATGCTACAATGAGGCACATGGGCCAACTAGGAGAGTGAGTGAATGCACCTTCGGCCTCCTGAAGGCCAAGTTCCGGTGCCTCCATATGACAGGTGGTCTCTCTACTACTCACCAAAGAAGGTGTGCCAGATCATAGTGGCCTGCTGTATGCTGCACAACCTGGCTTTGCGACGGCAGGTGCCTTTTCTGCAGGAGGATGGTCCAGCTGGTGGTCTTGTGGCAGGTGTGGAGCCTGTGAAGAAGAGGAGGCAGAAAAAGAGGATATCTACAACAGAAACAACACAGTCATGCAACACTTCCAGTGAGACACAGGTAAGAAGATGTCACTGCCTCCCACATCTCATACTATTGTTGGAGCTAGCATAAGTCTGTCATTTTCACTCAGTGTATGGACCCTGACTTATCACTTTGCCTTTCCATTTCACAGATGTGGGTCCCACTTTGTGCCCTCTGCTATATTTCCTCCAGCCCTACAGCTGTGTTTCATCGGTATGTGAACAATTAAATTGACATTGCTATATTCCATGGTTATTGCAATTACACGTTTGTGAAAGCACAGACTGACTCCAGATTGTTTTGTGATTGACGTGTGTTTATTTCTGTGCAAATAAGTGGAGGGGGTTGTAAAATGGGCAGGGGTGATGGTGGAGCAATGTCCATGGCAGAGTCCAGTCTATTTGTTTCACAGGTGCGTTGTCCAAAGGGGCATAGGAAGTGGAGCAATGGCAGTTGAAGGATGGACAGGGTGACAAAGTGGGACAGAAGGGTGACATTCAGGGGGGTCTAATTTCCTGGTGGGGTCTTGGCAATGTTCTCTGTCTTGTTCTTGGATCTCAGGGACTGTTTGCTGGGTGGTTCTCCATCTGTAGGGGTTGGGGTGCTGGTGTTGTGTTCCTGTGGCGGTGCCTCCTGTCCTCTAGTGCCGGTGGAAGTGGAGGGCTGTTCATAGTCCAGGCTAGTGTCAGGGGCCCCTTGTTGTGCCACAGTGTCCCTCCTGGTGTTGACAAGGTCTTGCAGCACCCCTACAATGGTGACCAGGGTGCTGTTAATGGACTTCATGTCCTCCCTAATCCCCAGATAGTGTTCCTCCTGCAGCCGCTGGGTCTCCTGAAACTTGGCCAGTACCCGGCCCATAGTCTCCTGGGAATGATGGTAAGCTCCCATGATGTTGGAGAGGGCCTCGTAGAGGGTCAGTTCCCTGGGCCTGTCCTCACCTGTCACACAGCAGTCCTCCCAGCTTCCCTGTTGTACTGTGCTTCTGTCCCCTGAACCGTGTGCCCACTGCCACTGACCCCAGGTCCGTGATCATCCTTTGTTTGTGGGGTTGCCTGGGTTCCCTGTAGTGGTAGACACACTGCTGATTGACGTGTCCTGGGGACAGTGGCATGTGCCCGCTGGGTGGGTGCTGTGCTGGTGTTTCCTGAGGGGGAGGCTCAGTGGTGGTTTGGGACTGTGGCAGGGTAACCGACTGTCCGGAGGTCCCTGATGGGCCAGGTTGGTCATCATGAGCCAGGCGTGCAAAGCTGCTGTCATCACTGTCTGCCTCTTCTGGGTGGGGGCTGGATGTGGCTGGAACCTCCTCTCTGGGAACGTTGGGTAGGGGTCCTGTTGGGATGCAAAGGCATTGTCAATTTATCTGTGTGTGCTATCTTGTGCATGGCTGTGTTTCCCTCTATGAATGTCATTTCCCTGTCGGCTTGGCCTTGTTTGAGTGGTGATTTTGTGGGCTGGGAGAGTCTCTCTATTGGGCATGCTGGGGTGATGGGTGCCAATGCAGGTCTGTGATGGGTGTCCATACATTGTTGTTGCATGCAGGGCTTGATATTGGGATGGGTGGGTTGTGTTAGTGGGGTATATGTGAGTTGGTGGAGTGATGGGATGGGAGTAGGAGTTTGTGTTGGCATGCAGGTAGGGGGGTAATGTAGTAAAGCTTTGAGTTACCAGAGTTCATTCCTCCTGCTACTCCTGGGAGGCCCTCAGGAAGCATGATCGCCAAGACTTGCTCCTCCCATGTTGTTAGTTGTGGGAGATGAGGTGGGGGTCCACCGCAAGTCCTATGTACAGCAATCTGGTGTCTTGAAACCACGGAACGCACCTTCCCCCGTAGGTCATTCCACCTCTTCCTGATGTCATCCCTTGTTCTTGTTTGCTGTCCCACGGCATTGACCCTGTCCCAATTTTCCATCATAGCTCCATCTTCCTTGCAATGGATGTCCTCTGCACCTGTGATCCGAATAGCTGTGGCTCTACCCGGATGATTTCCTCCACCATGACCCTTAGTTCCTCCTCAGAAAACCTGGGGTATCTTTGGGGTGCCATGGATGTGGTGTGAGTGATATGTGTGAGGATGTGTGGGGTGAGGTGTGGGGTGCTGTGTTGTGGTGTGTGTTGTGAGGTGCGTGGATGGTGTATGGGTGATGGGGTTTTGTGGCTCAGGTTGAGTGGATGCTCCTGGCTTGTGTCGCTCTCTGTTCGCAATCTTTTTCTCGTAAAGGGTTGTGGGTAATGTTGGTGTGTGTTTTATATTGGTGTGAGTGTGTGGGTGTGGTGTGTGTATGTGTGTGTAGTTTGAATTGTCCAATGTGGTGGTGTCTTGTAAATGTGTGTGTATTTGGAGCACGGCGGTGTGTTCCGCCAATGATTTATCACGGATGAAAGACTGCCGCGTTGATTCGTGGGTTGTGATACTGTGGGTGTATTTCTGTTGGCGTAACGGTGTGGGTTTTGCTGTCACCAGTTTATCACTGACCTTTGGTCTGGCAGACTTGTGTGGGTGTCTGTGTTGTGGCAGTATTCTATGTGTGGGTCATGATACCCATGGCGGATTACCGCTGCGGTCACAGTATGTTGGTGGCTGTCAGCACAGCGGTAAGCCGCGTTTACCGACAGGGTTGTAACGAGGGCCTTAGTGTTTAAATACTAGTGGACAATGTGGGTCAGATGAATCATGCATTATTGCGATCGCAAATGGCCCAACGGGCTGTTTGTAATCGCAAAACTGCATTTTGGTATGCATTAATTCCAATTTGCGATTCAGTAACTTGTTACTGAATTGCAAAATGGCATTGCGATTACATACCAACTCAGCATCAGGAAGGGGCATGTCAAGAGCATCCCTTCCTAATACCGAATCGCAGCGGTATGTAGGAATATTTTGTGACCAAAATGTGGTTGCAAAACTTTTGCATTTTACCGCCTACTTCAAGTAGGTGGTAACACATTCGCAAATGGGAAGGGGTCCCTTACCCTTTGTGGATGCATGCGAAAATATTTTTTAAGAGCTACTCCTAAAAAATGAAAAGAAATCTTTTTATTTTTTATTTTTTAAGCGCATCCTGTTTTCCTTTAAGAATAATGGGCTGCATTTAAAAAAAAAAAGATTGCTTTATTTAAAAGAGCCTAGCAGGACACCATCCCTGTGATTGTAGCCATTCACAATGGGTTGCAAATTGTGACTACCTCATAAAGTTTAATGAGGTAGGTCGATTTGCGAGCCGTTGGGAATCGCTAAAATAAAACTCCTGGAGTTTCCTACATTTAAATAGCGATTACTTAATTGCGATACGCAAAAAAACGCAATTAGGTCATCGCTATTGGGGAAATTGATACATCTGGCATTATATTCATCCAGTTATCAATAACATCCAATGCTCTCTTCAAACTAGGCTGATCTATTTCCCTTAAACTAGAAGCAGCTTCCAGTTGCGAGAGCTTCTAGATTTCATTATAGATGGCATATAGAAACCTTTTTGAAGGAGGTGATCTAGGACCTAACAAGAAATCTTGTAAATCTATGTCATCAGAGAGGAGAAAGAGGTGCTCTTTTACAGTTGATAAAGTGGAGTGCTGTAGCCATTGCTGACATAACTTCCCTACCCTGTAAGTAGTGAGAGTCTATCTGTGTTGTGTCTGGATATAACAAGCATCCGGTAAGCTTGTTTTAAACCCTGCAAGGAGTTTGTAAAACATGCATGATTAACATTTGTGCCCCCTGGCCACAATAATCAACCATTGGGTCCTGAAAATGTACAATTACATGTACCATTCTGAACCGTAATGTTGAGCTGTTCTTCTGTGTATTTTACCAAACGTTGCCAATTGTCAAATCATGCAATGAAAGGGGTACCAGGCACATTCCTTTCTTTAATTGTGGGTATACCTAGGCAAGTAGTCTGCTGAACTGTCTCATTTAGAAAAATCATAAGTAGTGGACTTACTTTAAATAAGGCATCCATGCCCTGACCTTGCCAATCTTTTGTTTCTCCAAACTTATTTTAAGTCAGTTTTTCTTCCAACATTCATAGTCTTTAATGGCTAGTTGGGAAACAAATGAAATTGAGTAAATTAATTTAGTGTTGGTCAGCATGTTTTTTTCTAACTTTTGTAGATGTTAGTTTCAAATAATAAGATACAGGATCTGAAGTATCATGCCCAGAGAAATATGTGAATTTATCTCAATATGATTTGGAACTCCTACAGGTGTATTCGTACAATGTCCCCATTGTGCATGATTAAAGATTTGACTTGGAGTGCTAGCTCTATGTAGGTAATGGTGTGCATAGGGATTTATGAGTTTTTGTAAACCTGAGGCAGCTCCAAAATCTAATGCCACCCCAGTGGTGGTATTAGCATTGCACAAACGAGGAGAAATTATTTTTTTTCACCTCGTTTTTTGCTCTTTCGATGTGTGTATTCTGTAGCACACATAAAAAGAGCCAACCACCATTTAAGATTGTTTTTGTGCAGAAAGGTGCTCCTTCTTGTACAAAAACAATCTCCTTCTCGACGCAGCCATCTTTGCACCATGGTAAAAGGTTGGCTGCGTTGGTGCTCAGCAGCTAGTTTAGCCCCAGCGCAGGGGGAAATGCAGGGATGCACCATATTCTTGTAAATATTGGGCGTCCCTGCACTTTGAAAATGACGGTGCACGACCCTGCCAAGCGCAGGGATGCACACGTCATTTTTTCTTAAATCTGGTCCTTAATATCTTACGGCTTACCTTGGTTGCATTCAATCTCAAGCACACCTTTGAGAAAAAATTAGGTCTCTTCACTAATTTGCCAGGCTATAAAAAACTACTCATTAAACTGTTATGGGTAGCCAGCATTCAAAAACCAAGATGGTTTGACTCAACATTTTCTCTGGCCAACCACGACCAAAGATTTTCATTTAGTGCGTTGTAGTACTACATTTAGTAGAGTTGTAGGGCCATCTACAAGGACACCCTCAAATCCAGGACTTATGAGATCAGAGCACAGAGTCTCGAGGTAATAATAGAGGTTAACAAAAGAAAAACTCCCTAAATTATTTTGCCATTCGATAACCGGAAAAAAGAGGGTCCCAGAACTGAAGAGGCAGTATAGTGTGATTACGCACCTTTCCCATGACAATTTGACGTTAGTGACACAGTGGCATGTGCAAACATGTTCAATTAAACATATTGGGCACTAATTACAGCACCTCTGGGAAAAATTAGAAGTTTTCTTCCAGAAGATGACACATACGTTTACAGATCGAGTAAAATGTTGTTGTGTAGTTTCCTGCTTTTTGACTGCAGTTTCTCTAAACGAAAATTATAAAATGATTGTTAGAAATTGGGTTTCTGGTTGGCTAGGGCATGCACCTCAGCCAGGCAGAACTTACCCACTCTAGTCAGGGCAAGGGAGTTACACGTCCAAGATAACCCCTGCTCACCCCCTTGGTAGCTTGGCACGAGCAGTCAGCCTTAACCCGGAGGCAATGTGTAAAGCGTTTGCACAACACACACAACACATGTGACGCAGTATCCCCACCACAAAGGAAACACAACACCAGATTATATGAAAATATACTGTATTGTACACAAGGCAATTATCAGACCAAACATCACATATCAGTACTATCCTGCTACCTTAGCAGTTGTCAGAACGTTACGCTTTGGTTACTCTGCAACCTAGCAGTAGTCACACATAACACACAGGTTACTCAGTATTCTGCAACATAAGCAGTAGTCAGGAAAACACCTTATTACATCACAGCACTTGTCATAAGAATATCATAAAATGCCCATAGTAGGAACATTAGAAAACATATGGCAAGTTAGAAAAACATATTAGCAAGCATGTCCATAAAAGGAACATTTGCATACACATATGTAAAAACATCAAACGCAGGTAGGTAATATATGAATCAAACAAAAATCTGTAGAAAGAACTTTGGATTGCAACTATATTGGTCCTTTAAACAGTACCTGGTTGGATGAAGGCACCTCCAGTGCCTAGAAGGCGAACAATGGGGCCCCCGGCGCTCCTGTGCGCAAAACGAGAGCCTCCCTTATACTCTGGGGTCAGAGGAGGGTGACATGCACCTCCTCTCTTTTATAGACAGGCCCCTCCGGGGACTGTGATTACTGGGGGCCCCCCAGGGCCTCAACCGGCCCTCATGAGGGGGGCCAAAGCCAGCAATAACAACTTAGGGCAGGAGGGGAGCACCACACACCCCCTCTGGTTTAATGACAGGTCCCTCCTGGGACCCGTGATCTCTGGGGCCCCCCCCCGGGCCTCCACTGGCCCATCCACCATGGGCGGTGCACAATAATGCCCGTTTTACCTAACAGCAGAAAAGGAGCCTCCTGCTCCTAACGCAGAGGCCAGGGAGAAGGGGGCACTCCCTGCGCCTTCCCCTGGTCCTGCCGTGAAGCCACAAGAAGATCAGACCCCTCCTGGGGCCCGAGCAGACACTCGCCTGCACCCGATGAGGTGCGCAAGTGTTCTTCCAGCTTCCCGGGCCGCTGCGGTGATCTTATTTAAAGAAGCACAATGCAGCAAGGAGCCTACGAGCTCCCAAGGCTCCATAAGCGCGCTGCAATCAGCGCTATGGCAGCCGCAACCACGGAGAAGCACCCCTCGTGAAGAAATGGATGCAGGGGTCAGGGGCCACAGCACTCTGCCCCTGGGAGCAGAATCTTAAGACAAGGTCCTCAGGTGGAGGGCCCAGCTACAGGCTAGCACAAAGGAAAGGCAGCAAGTGGCAAGTCCTTCACAGTGACCAGGCAGGTCACAGGTCAGCACAGCAGCAGCAGTCCATGGCGGTTCCTGGTGAGTCCTTTCAGCCTTTGGTGTCCAGTTCCAAGATGATTCCAAGAGTCTCCAAATTGTGGGGACAATTCCCCTGTACTTATAGTCAGTTCTTACAGTCTTTTACAATGGTAGGGAGAGGAGGTTCCAGCCAGTTACAACTGGTTCTGGGAGTTCCCCCTCTCTCCTTTCCGCACAGGCTCCATACATCAGTGGGGGGTTAACAACCCTATTGTGTGAGGCCAGGGCACAGTCTTTACAAATGCAGGTGTGCCCCGCCTCTCCGTTCTCTCAGCCCAGGAAGACTATTCAGTATGCAGATGCACCTCTGTGACACCTCCACTCTCCCTGTGTACAGGCTGTCTGAAAAGTATGCACAAAGACCCAACTGTCACTCTGCCCAGACGTGGATTGGAGTCAAGCTGCAAAACACCAGAGTCATAAGCACAGATAAATGCGCACTTTCTAGAAGTGGCATTTCTGTGACAGTAATAAAAAATACACCCACACCAGTAAGCATCATTTAGTATCACCATCACAACCATACCAAACACACCTACGCTACCCCTAATAAATCAGACAATACCCCTTACACATAAGGCAGGGCATTTCTAATGCAATCCTATGAGAAGGCAGCACTCACAGCAGTGAGACACCAGTTAGGCTGTTTGTCAATACCAGGACAGGCCACGCAACTTGGCACATGTCCTGCCTTTCTACATACACAGCACCCTGTCCATAGAGCTAGCTAGGGCATACCTTAGGGGTGACTTACATGTAATAAAAGGGGAGTTCTGGGCCTGGCAAGTAAGTGTAGATGCCAGGTCCCTGTGGCAGAAAACTGCGCACACAGGCCCTGCGCTAGCAGGCCTGCGACAGGTTTGAAAGTCTACTTCAGTGGGTGGCGCAAGCAGCTCTGCAGGCCCACTAGTAGTATTTAATTTACAGGCCCTGGGTATAGAGATACCACTGTACAAGGGACTTATAGGTAAATTAAATATGCCAATTAGGTATAAGCCAATCATACCAACTTTAGATTGGAGAGCACCTGCACTTTAGCACTGGTCAGCAGTGATAAAGTGCTCAGAGTTCTAGAGCCAACAGCGAGAGGTCAGAAAAACCAGGAAGAAGGAGGCAAAAAGACTGGGGATGACCCTGCGTAAGGCAAAAAGTCCAACAATGATGTTATATGAAATGTAATGCAAGATGTCAGAGTATGGGGTTCCGTTATATACACACACTGCAGTTTGCAGTTAAGGGAAAGTCCAACCTGGTGTGATGTATGAGTTCAATATGCAGTTGCAACAGTGTACCCCCTCCTCCAAACTCTACATCAGGCCCTTAGTTTTTTTGGGAAACCCATGAACGATCTACATAAATAACCACTAAATTCTGAATTTTGTCTAGTTTCTCTTGCTGAATTCAGAATTGTGTTTAGTTGTCAGGAATATATATTTCTCAGAGCTCACCACAAACAACAAGTGGATAGAAACTCACAAAAAGTGGGAACTTAGAAAGTTGCAAATACTGTGGGGAAATAGGTTTTTAATACAACTCTGCTTGCTCCTGAAATCTGGAAATGTAGTGATCTTAGCTAAGCAAACCTTTTGTTGATGCCTTTTTTTGAAATAAATGTACACTTTCTTCCACAACACTTTTTCCTGTCTTCCATTAAAACTCAAAATCTGCCCCACCATGGCTATTTTCTTGGTCCCCCCCCCCACCCCCCCCAGGGGAATCCACAACCATGGATAACTTTAGAATCCCCAACATGTGGGGAAAAAGAGGGACGCATACTTTCCTGGAAAAAAAACTTATGAAGGCTTATGCTTGATGTGACCCAAACATCAAAAACAAAGGCTCAGCACTTGAGAGAGAGTGGTGAGAATCCAGCAGCCTTAGACTTAAGTCAGTACAGATGGGTGATTTCCTTTCCAGTTCCTGCTACTGTATTTAGAGAAGTCAGACTGTACGAGTCTTTCTTAGTTTGTTAGGATGGGAGACTCATGTCAATTGATGGTTCCCTCATCTCACCTCACAGGCAGTTTTACAAGGCAAAACATCAGCCAGGACCACCATGGGAAACTCCTTGCAGCAGCCTGCCTGCCACAAGGGCACCAGTTACGGAGGAAGTCAGGGTGCCTAAAGCATGGATGGCTGGCCCTTTGATGATGCTCTCTGTTTACTGTGGGTTGCTGGCATCGTACGCACAGGAAAACAAACCCATGACTCCCTACACGTGAAGGGATAAAACTCTGAATGTGAAAAAACTACCTGCTCGTGAGGGCCATTCATTTCTTTGTTTTGCAGAAAAAAAACACTGTTTGGGGTTAGTTTCTGAAGAACAAAAATCATGCTAACCGGCAAACATGATAAAGCAGCCAACCACCATTTCAGTTTTGCTTAAAGCACTTCTATTGCACCAGCGGGACCCATTTTGCTAAAATGATCCTTGAGACATGGGAGGAAGCTTTAACCATGGCAGGTGATTTTTCACTACGGTTGAGGTGAGGAACAACGGCATGGTGGTGGGCTGACCAATATTTTCTAAACGATCCCCTTCTCGTTCTGATCTTCACCTACAAACCATTCCAGCCAACCACTTCCTCCACTCCAGTGGTGCCCATTTGCTAATGTTGCATATTGGTTTTTGAGACAAAATGTGAACATAGTGCCTGAATTTATTTAGAAAGTGTAGTTTTATATCACTTAATGTTCGTTATTTGAAGAATATGAGAGCAAAAATGAGGCTCACATCTATACATTATTCCCTATGGTTTTTGCTCTGGTATGTAACTTGCTCAATGTGGAAAAATCAGCAAGTAAGCCTGTCACAAACAGTGCACCATCTGACTCTCAGAAGGGTTGAACAGTGTCCGCCGGGTCATCTGTCTGATTTATAGACAGTCTTCAAACACTAAAGGCCTCGGGCACAGAAGCAGCTATCAGTTGCATCCCTGCCCTACGGTGAAAACTAAATTATGGAACACCACACATGGAAAACAATTTATAGTTTGGACCACGCATCTCAAGGCAGCAGCTCTATTCCCACCTCTTTCTTTCTAATCTACAGTAATTATGTTTACACGTCCCCTAAGCCAATTAATTATTCAGTGTAATTAATGTGATTACATCTCAAAGATTATTATAAAAGCAATTAGGGTGTCAACATAATTCTAAAAGGTGCTTTTTTTTCAAAAATATCTTCATTTTACTGAAGCATAGAATGCACTATGAACGAAGACGATATCTAATACATCTCTCTCAAATGCATAAATTGATAAATATATCATGAATTTTACTGATTACTGTACTTATCAAGTCGGAGTATATATTTCTTTACAATTCATTACAACTCGTCCACAAATCCTATATTCAGGTATAAATTCGTGTTTTTCTCATAATCGGCATGCAACTTTCACTGTAAATACCACTATGTGAAATGTGTACCTTTTACATTACGCCAGTAAACGCTCAACAAAATGTGAAAGGGACTATTGCTTGAAAAACAGAAAAAACAGCTCACACCGGGTGCGCTAACTCCGATCGTAGGTGTTTATACGCCATCATGAGTTGAAAACTCAGAATGGTGTAGTCAGAATGCATGTCATAAACAGCCAACCGGTGGAATCCGTATTTACATTTACGCGGTTACCACCTGGGATTGTGCGCCCTTGCGGGGACCCGTAGCTTTTTATTTTTACATTTTTACGTATTACAACCCAGGTGTACAAGTACATAACACAAACCAGAGCGCAAAGTGAAGTTTCTTTGCTACGTTGCGTGAACTGGAAAGAGCAGAACCACGCCGTATTTTAATACATGTGCGCTGGTCCTCTCTCTCCCTAGGGCTAGCACCCATTGTGCTTCCATGTGCTGCACCCAGAACTGGTTATTATGTAAAAGAATGTGTGCAGGGTTCCAAAATGTTTCTCAGCAGCCTGCCTCCGATAACGCTCAGCGCCACAATTGGCAAATGCCAAGGCTACCTAGCCCTGATCCTAGCTGAGATTTATTTCTTCCAATACTTCCTGTCTTTAGCACACTCCTTACTTCCTCGTTCTCCACCGTGTTTCTTTCTCTTTTTTTTCTGCGTTTCCCTCTCTTACTGTGGGTCATAGTCTGATGATGAAAAAGTAAGTTCCGGCTCCTAACATAGAGGGCAGTTGCTTACCACCTGCAACCACCGCCACAAGTTAAGCATCGCTGAAGTGGTTCTGTGCGATACGCTGGCATGTTAAAAAAGTCTGCATAGTATAACATCTGCACAAAGATAATTATGACAGATGTCCTTGACAAGCAAGAAAAAAATTTCTCCAGCAAAAGTAACGTTTTGTGAAATTAACTTCAATCTACGAAATCGAGTTTGTTTCAATATGCGGATCACAGTCTTTGTCTGACAACAGAAAAAATAAAATATGAACTTTGAGCATTGCATGGGAATTGCAAATGAAAACAGATAATGATTTTTGTAATTAGATGCATAACATTCATGCATGAGATTGTCAAACTAGCTAAACACATGAAACGCATTTTATTCCACATAACAGGGTGTCCTTTTCTCCAGGTCTGATTATGGATATTATTAAGAGTAGGGGATTCGGGCAAAGACGTAAAGGTAAAAGTGCTACATTATCCAACTCGCTGTGTATATGCGGATTACTGGAGTAGAACTGGGGAGATGATTATACACAAATCACAAGGCTGTATATTGAAGAAGAAGTGGCAATGTTGAGTGACTACTGACAAGGCATTATGGCCCTCAGTACAACATTGGCGGTAAAAGCCGCTTACAGCCGTGCAGAAGACCGCCAACACACCGCCGCGGCCGCAGAAAACTGCCACAGCTTTTGTGACCCACAGCACGGAATCTGCCAAAATTCAGACACCCACACAAGTCCGCCACACCAAAGGTCAGTGATAAACTGGCAAAAACAAAACCTCCACCGTCACGCCAACAGAAATACGCCCACACTGTCACGACTCACGAATCCACACGGCGGTCTTTCAACCGTGGCATTCCAGTGGCGGGACACACCGCTGCGCTTAAAATACACACACATCTCCAAAACACAGCCACATTGGACAATTCCAAATACACACAACTGACACACACATACACACACCACTCCCACACATCCAATACAATATAAAACACACACCCACATCACCCACAAACCCCTACGACCAAATTTCACGAACGAAGGCCAGAGAGAGACACCACCATCAACAATACTAGCATCCACAGGCACACAACACTATCACCCACAGAACTTCCACGCACCTCACACTACACACCACTATATATCAGCACACTTATCACCCCACACACCACCCCACACATCACCTACACCACCCATGGCACGGCAAAGACACCCCAGGTTCTCGGAGGAGGAGCTCAGGGTCATGGTGGAGGAAATCATCTGGGTAGAGCCACAGCTATTCGGATCACAGGTGCAGCACACCTCAATTGCAAGGAAGATGGAGCTATGGCGAAGAATAGTGGACAGGGTCAACGCAGTGGGACAGCACCCAAGAAATAGGGAGGACATCAGGAAGAGGTGGAACGACCTACGGGGGACGGTGCGTTCCGTGGTCTCAAGACACCACCTGGCGGTTCAGCGGACTGGCGGCGGACCCCCACCTCCTCCCCCACAACTAACAACATGGGAGGAGCAGGTCTTGGCGATTCTGCATCCTGAGGGCCTCGCAGGAGTAGGTGGAGGAATGGACTCTGGTAAGTCAAATCTTAACTATTACATCCCCCACCCTACCTGCATGCCAGCACAAACCCCCACCCTCACCCCATCACTCTAACTCCTCCCAAATGTCCCAATATCACAACCCACCTATCCCAACACCAAGCCCTGCATGCAACAACAACGCATGGACACACATCACTAAAGCATGGTCAATGCACATACCCATACACCACCCTAAACCATCATCACACACGGTCCTACACAGGAATGGAAGCACTGGGGTACACGGTCACACACCCATTGCACACCATGGCACATACAGATTTAATAAACATCCTTTTATACCCCTGCAGGATCCTTACCCAACGTCACCAGACAGGAGGGTCCACACATGTCCACACCACCAACAGAAGAGGCCCACAGTGATGACAGCACCTCTGTCCAACTGGATCTAGACGACCAGCCCAGCCCATCTGGGACCTCTAGACAGTCGGTTCCCCACACCCAGTCACAGGCCACCACAGAGCTATCCCCCTCTGGAAACACCAGCACAGCACCCACCCAGCGGGCCCATACCTCCGTCCCCAGGACATATCAATCAGCAGTGTGTCCACCACTACAGGGAACCCAGGCTAACCCACCACCCCAACAACAACAGGGACCAGGGGGCAGTGGTAGTGGGCACACAGTCCAGGGGACGGAGGCCCAGGAACACAGGGGAACTGGGAGGGCTGCTGTGCGACAGGGGGCGGACAGGCCCAGGGAACCCACTCTCCACGAGGCCCTCTCCTCCATCATGGGAGCCTACCACCACTCCCAGGAGACGATGGCAACTGTACTGGCCAAGTTTCAGGAGACCCAGCGCATGCAGGAGGAACAGTATATGGGCTTCAGGGAGGAACTCAGAACCATCAATTCCACCCTGGGCACCATTGTAGGGGTGCTGAAGGAAGTACTCAACACCAGGAGGGACACTGTGGCACAACTAGGGGCCCCTGGCACTAGCATGGACGATGAACTGCCCACCACCTCCGCCGGCGCTAGTGGACAGAAGGCACTGACACAGAACCATCACAAGAGCCCCACCCCGTGCAGAGGGAGAACCGCCTTGCAAACGGTCCCTGAGATCCAGGAACAAGACTGAGAACGATGCCAAGACCCCCGCCAAGAAATGAGACCACCCTGATTCTCATCCTACTGTCCCACTTTGTCACCCTGTCCATCCTTAAACTGCCCTAGCTCCACTTCCTATGCCCATTTGGGCAATGCACCTGTGAGACTAATAGACTGGACTCTGCCATGGACATTCCTCCGCCATCACCCCTCACCATTTTACAACCCCCTCCAATATTGAGCACTTAAATAAACACCCTTAAGCACAAAACAATCTGGAGTCAGTCTGTGATTTCGGAATACTGTATTAGCAATAACTGTTGCAAAAAGCTCTTTCATTTGTAATGTCAACATACCTATGTCACACAGCTCTAGTCCATGAGGAATCAAAGCAGATGACACATTGTGGGACCCAGATCTGTGAAATCGTAAGGGAAAGTGACAACTCAGTGACCATACACTGGGTGAAAACGACAGACACTAGAGAGGCAGTAGTATTTAAGTACATGTAGTAGGCAGCTCTGTATTCTTACCTGTGTTTCACTGGAAATATTGCTGGATCACTGAGCCCCTGTTGTCCATGTCTTCTTCCTCTGCTTCCTCGTCTTCACTGTCCACAGACTCCACAGCTGCAACAACACCGCCATCTGGACCATCCTCCTGCAGAAAAGGCACCTGTCGTCGCAAAGCCAAGTTGTGAAGCTTACAGCAGGCCACGATGATCTGGCACACCTTCTTTGGTGAGTAGAATAGGGATCCACCTGTCATATGGAGGCACATAACCTGGCCTTCAGGATTCCAAAGGTCCGCTCGATCACCCTCCTAGTTCGCCCATGGGCCTCATTGTAGCGTTCCTCTGCCCTTGTCCTGGGATTCCTCACTGGGGTCAGTAGCCATGACAGGTTGGGGTAACCAGAGTCACCTGCAAATGGCGAGGGACAACTGTTAGACACACACTAACATGGAGGGATATCCCCAGACCCACTCAACCACTCCCATTGACTAGCTTCCAGGTGCTCACCTAATAGCCACACACGGTGCCTCTGGAGTTGACCCATCACATAAGAGATGCTGCTACTCCGCAGGATGTAGGCGTCATGCACAGAGCCAGGGAACACGGCATTCACATGGGAGATGTACTGGTCTGCCAAACATACCATCTGTACATTCATCGAATGATAACTCTTCCGGTTTCTGTACACCTGTTCACTCCTGTGGGGGGGGGGTACCAAAGCCACATGTGTCCCATCAATGGCACCTATGATGTTGGGGATATGTCCCAGGGCATAGAAGTCACCTCTCACTGTAGGCAAATCCTCCACCTGAGGGAAAACGATGTAGCTCTGCATGTGTTTCAGCAGGGCAGACAACACTCTGGACAACACGTTGGAAAACATAGGCTGGGACATCCCTGATGCTATGGCCACTGTTGTTTGAAATGACCCACTTCAAAGGAAATGGAGCACTGACAGCGCCTGCACTTGAGGGGGGATTCCTGTGGGATGGCGGATAGCTGACATCAGGTCTGGCTCCAACTGGGTACACAGTTCCTGGATTGTGGCACGGTCAAGCCTGTATGTGATTATCACATGTCTTTCCTCCATTGTCGACAGGTCACATGTCCCAGTGGATGGTGCCTATGAAGGACAACAGTGAGCACAGAGTCAAACAACTCAGAGGTACGTACACACAGCTTACACAGAACACCATTCATAATCTAAAAAGTGGCCTGTATGTGTGTTGAGTCTAGGCCTAGGTATGTGTGATGCAGTTGAAAATGTAGCCATGTGGGCCCCTGAAATGGCGGCTGCCTGACCTGTAAAGTGGGACAATGGGATGTGAGGTAACTGTGCTGGCGTTGTACATCGTCGCGGTAGGCGGTCGAAGATCGCGGCGCAATCCTGCATTGGTTAACATTGGACCCTATGGGTCCCAGGATCCAATGACGATGTACGCCGGCGGTGACGGTACGCACCGCCACGGACGTGACTGCCATTTTCTATCTGTTCAATCACTCGATACCTGATCTTCAACAGGAGAGGACCTACACTGCAAGTGCTGCTGTGACCTCGGTCTGGAAGAGACAATGGCTCGAGTGTCTGGGGAAAGGGCCCCTGCCTTCACATCGGAGGAGTTGGAGAAACTCGTGGATGGGGTCCTCCCCCAGTACATGCTACTCTACGGTCCTCCAGACAAACAGGTAAGTACACTGGGAGCATGCTGTATGGGATGTGCCTGTGTGGAGAGGGGTGGATGTAAGAAGGAAGGGGGGAGAGTGCGGCGTGCATGAAACGACGGTGAGTGCATGTGCCACATGGCAAGGGTAGGGATGGGGGCCAATCACTTTGACAGTTGGTAATAACTTTCTCTTCCCCCTGTACAAATCATGTAGGTTAGCGCCCACCAGAAAAAATATATTTTTCGTGCCATCGCCAAGGACATCGGGACCCTGGGGGTCTACCACAGACGGAGCACCCACTGCCAGAAAAGATGGGAGGACATTCGCCGCTGGAGCAAGAAGACGGCGGAGGCTCATCTGGGATGGCCTCCCAACGTGGGAGGGGTGCCCGTCGCACCATGACCCCCCTGATGTTCAGGATCCTGGCGGTGGCGTACCCAGAGTTGGATGGGCGCTTGAGGGCATCACAGCAGCCACAAGGGGGTGAGTACACTCGCATTCTGCTGATTTCGCACGCAGTGGAGGTGTCTGGGTGGGGGAGGTGGGCTGTGGGTTTCCCTAGGCCAGGGCGAGTTCAGTAGGCATGGTCCCTCCATAAGGCAGGCCATGTGACACCCGACCGCACCTCTGTAGAGTGCCAAGTACACCTAGTCATGCCCCTGTGTCATCCATGTGTGCAGATTTTGTCCATAGCCTAGTAGGCCATTTCCCAGGAATTGAAGAGTGGAGGCCAAGAGCGCGGCATAGTGCAGGGGGCTTCTGTATCTGTCGTGTTCGCCAACGGTAGTGGTAATGCATGCACTCAACATGTCTTTCTTCTTTCGCCCCCTCCCTTTTTGTGGTCTCCCTGTTCTTGTGTGCATTAGCATCATCAGGCGGAGGAGCAGTGGCACCGGAGCACGAGGGGGCTGCATCCCACATGGCCATGGAGGGCCACACTACGGAATTGGACTTCACCAGTGGGACGGAGGTCGAGGGGAACTCCACGGCGGGGACAGGAGCTGAGACCAGTGACACGGACTAGTCCTCTGATGGGAGCTCCCTTGTGGTGGCGGCAACATCTGTGCCACCCCCATCTACTGGTACAGCTGCCACCCCCCCTTCCAGCACCGCCCTCCCAGCAGCCCCTCAGCCTTCGCCGCGTGCCTGCTCACGCGGGAGGGTGGGCATCACCTTCGCCCTAGGCACCTCAGGCCCTGCCCCAGTCACCCCTGCTGCCCTCAGTGAGGAGGCCATTGACCTCCTCAGGTCCCTCACTGTTGGGCAGTCTACCATTTTGAATGCCAGGGTGTAGAAAGGCAGTTGCAAAAAACCAATGCATTCCTGAAGGGCATTCATTCTGGTCAGGCGGCTCTTCAGCGAGCTTTTCAGACTCTGGCCTCAGCACTGATGGCAGCCATTGTCCCTGTGTTTAGCCTCCCCCTCCACTTTCCTCCACCCAGACCCAATCCCCTGTACCCCAGCCTATCCCAAGCACACCTACAGACCAGAATGCACACACGTCAACACACAAGGGAACCTCAGGCAAACAGAAGCACCACACATCCCACAGGCACTCACGCAAGCATCAGACACATGCAGACACACCAACATCCACTGCCTCCACTGTGTCCCCCTCCTCCTCGTCTTCCTCCTCCCTCCCAGTCTCGTCTACACTCACACCTGCATGCACTACCTCTACAGCCACTACTGCCATCACCAGCACACCCACCACCACACCCCGCTCACGTGCAGTCACCACCACCACTACCATTCACACGTCCCCTGTGTCCTCTCCCAGTGTGTCTGTGACGCCCCCTCCCAAGATACACAAACGCAGGCACACACCCACCCAACAGTCATCCACCTCACGACAGCCTCCAGCGCATGCACCTTCACCAAAAGTCAGCAAATGGACACCTCCTACAACCACAACCTCTTCTTCCACTCCCAAACACCCTCCAGCTACCCGTCCCAGTGTCTCCCAAAAACTTTTCCTGTCCAACCTTGACCTCTTTGCCACACCTCTCCCACACCGTCCGTCTCCTAGGGCCCAAACTAGCACCTCAGCCACAACATCTCCAGGACCAGTGGTGCCTCTAGTCACTGGAATCTGGAGTGCACCGGCCACCAGGGCAGCCAGTGTGGCACAGAGCCACAGCACAGACAGTCCCCCACCTGTGAAGCATCAGAAGTTGGCCAGTGCCCAGCGGGAGAGGGGGAAGACTCCAGCCACCAAAGCCGCTCCCAGGGGTCCCAGTGGGAGTGTGGAGTCAGCTGCGACACCTTCCAAGGTGGGGAAGGGCCACAAGAAACTCAGCAAGTCTGGGAAGAGCAGCACGGCGGAGAAGACCGCCATCCTCCCCACTGCCCAGGTGGCCACCGCCATCATCCCCGCTGCCCAGGAGGCCACCACCATCATCTCCGCTGCCCAGGAGGCCACCGCCAGCACCAGCCCAGCTGCCCAGGAGGCCACTGCCAGCACCAGCCCAGCTGCCCAGGAGGCCACCGCCAGCACAAGCACTGCTGGGCCATGAAGGACCGCCAGCAAAAGCCACGCTGGGCCATGAAAGACCGCCAGCAAAAGCCATGCTGGGCCATGAAGGACCACCAGCACAAGCCCCGCTGGGCCATGAAGGACCGCCAGCACAAGCCTCGCTGGGCCATAAAGGACCACCAGCAGCTGAGTCACTGCAAAGGAGACCGCCGCTCCAAGCCCCGCTGAACAGGGCACCGCTGTCTCAAGCACCGCTGAACAGGGCACCGCCGTCTCAAGCACCGCTGAACAGGGCACCGCTGCCTCAAGCACCGATGAACAGGGCACCGCCATCTCATGCAACGCTGAACAGGGCACCGCCGTCTCAAGCACCGCTGAATAGGGCACCGCCGTCTCAAGCAACGCTGGCCTATGAGCGCCAAGGGCACTGACGCTACTGAGTCCGTCACGGGCAGAATGAAACACTCTGGGCACCATGCCCCCTCCAGAACCAGTGGAGAGATCAATCCACTACCTCTGTCCTTAGCAGGATGAAGCACTCTGGGCACCATGCCCCCTCCAGAACCAGTGGAGAGATCCATCCACTACCTCTGTCCTTAACAGGATGAAGCATTCTGGGCACCATGCCCCCTCCAGAACCAGTGGAGAGACCCATCCACTACCTCTGTCCTTAGCAGGATGAAGCACTCTGGGCACCATGCCCCCTCCAGAACCAGTGGAGAGATCCATCCACTACCTCTGTCCTTCGCAGGATGAAGCACTCTGGGCACCATGCCCCCTCCAGAACCAGTGGAGAGACCCATCCACTACCTCTGTCTTTAGCAGGATGAAGCACTCTGGGCACCATGCCCCTTCCAGAACCAGTGGAGACTGTCATCCACTTGAGAGACTGTGGCTTTGCATTCCCCAGGATGGAACAGTGGGAAAACCACCCACTGTGGAGACTTGAGAGACTGTGGCTTTGCACTCCCAAGGATGGAACAGTGGGCAAACCACCCACTGTAGAGACTTGAGAGACTGTGGCTTTGCACTCCCCAGGATGGAACAGTGGGCAAACCACCCACTGTAGGGACTTGAGAGACTGTGGCTTTGCACTCCCCAGGATGGAACAGTGGGCAACCCACCCACTGTAGAGACTTGAGAGACTGTGGCTTTGCACTCCGCAGGATTAAACAGTGGGCACACCACCCACTGTAGAGACTGGAGAGACTGTGGCTTTGCACTCCCCAGGGTTGAACGGTGGGCATGTGGCCCTCTCGTGGATTTGGCATTGTGCACTCAACCGGCTGAGGTGCCCCCCTTTCCCTCCCCCTGAGGTGCCTGTTTTCTTGCTCTCTGATGCCCCTGCAGTGTTCTCTCCGTCATGGTCGGTGATCTTGTGTGGGCCTCACCCATACCGTGTGGGCCCAGTGTTCCAGGGACTTAATTGGAGCACCACCTGGATTACTATGCTTGGTATATATTTTGTACATGGTGTATATATATATTTTTGCCTACTTGATTTTAATATATTACAATGGTTACACTAATTTTCTATTGTCTTTGCATTCTTCCGGGGGGGTTAGGGGTGTAACTGTGATGTATCATGCTGTATTAGTGTGTGTGTTGTAGTGGGTGGGGGTGTTGTGTGTGTGTGTCCCTGTTTTTTCACTCCCCCTCCCCTGTGTCGTAGGTGCAGTACTCACCGTGGTCTTCGCCGCCGGCGTTCTTGCTCCTGGTAGAGGAGCAGGAAGACAATCGCAGGGAGAATTTAGAGTTCCGCGTCCATGGTGTCCTCGTTCCTTGTGGAGTGTGTAGAGGTGAGCGTTTTCCCTTCTGAGTCCTGTTTCCGCCGTGTTTTTATCCGTGGTGAATCTGCCCCGGAAAAGGTGGCAGATTGGTAGGTTGTGATACTGTGGGCGGTACTTTGTCTTCCGCCTGTCTGTTGGCGGTGACCGCCAAGCTGTTTGTCTGTACAGCCGTGGCGGTCGGAGTGTTAAAGTGGCTGTCTTTGTTGGCGGTTTCCGCCATGGTCGTAATTCTAGTTTTTTTACCGCCGGCCTGTTGGCGGTTTTACCGCCGCTTTAACACCGTCCTCCAGGGTTGCAATGACCACCTATATGTATCTATATATTATGAATATTGTTAAATATGCCAAGTTGAGCATTGAAAAACTACATAAGGAAATCAAGGAGGTGGAAAAAAAGATTGCCAAAATGACAGAAGAAGAGGAAAGGAAAAAGGTACAACAAGCCATGGAAAGTAGGCTAGATACACATGAGACAGAAGTGGAAGCAGGAAAGCAACGTAAATTTGCCAGGGATGAACAAGACTATTTGAATGGCACTATTCTCACATTTGCTAAACGGTTTGAAAATCTTTAAAAAACAACATGCCTTGGAAAAACTCATAACTAGGGCAGCATCAAATTACATTATGGGTGAGTTGGATGTAGAAGGAAGTGAAAAAGAACAGCTGGTGACACCAAGCACCACTAAAACAAGTTTTTTTTAGAGTAAATGCAACTCCTATACATCGATCAACAGACTCCAAAGAACAAGGGGCCAAGTTGAGGAAGAGGTCATCCACCAAAAAAAACACCAGAAGAGGCGAAGAGGTAGGAGGAAGAAACAGATACCAATTACGGGAACAACACAAATAGAAGTGACAACTGAAAACAATTTGGTAGTAAATCTATCAAATTTGTCAGAAAGATCAAATTGGCAAAGTTTTTTGCCAGAAAAAAAGAGACAAAAAAGCAAGAGAAATGTTCAGAATGTAAGAGCCTAATTTGAGTATAGAAAAAGACCTTAAAACTTGCTTTGATCTCATGTACAATTTGGGGGATGAAGAACTATCTGAAACACACATTTTGGAGATACTTGACATAAATACAGATGAGAACAAATACAGCACTCTAAAACCTTGTTCCGCATTCTGTCCAGTGCTAAGTCCTGGCAATAAGATTGATGTACTTTATGATCTGGTGGTGAAAGATCTGGACTACCTGAAAAATAACCAGCATGGTGGCAGGAAAGAGAATCTCACTGCAAAAGAACATGAAGCCCTGGAGCATTTGATGAAAATGGATACAACTGAGATAAAAAAGAAACAGATACAGGAGGCAGTATAGTTGTGATGAATAAAGAGAACTACAAACAAGAAGCATGCAGACAACTCAATAATACAATGAACTGCCAGAGACTGAAAATCAATCCTATTCATGATCACACCAAGGACCTAGACAAAATGTTGAAATTATGGACTCAATGATCAATGAGGATGAATATAATTTTCTAATAAATTAATTCTTGGTTATACCAACTACCTACTTTCTTAAAAAAATACACAAATCATTGGAAGATCCACCAGGCAGACCCATTACATCAAGTTGCGGCTCATTCTATGAGAACCTGTCTTCATACATTGACTACATCCTGGCACCAATGGTTCCGACGCTAAGCTCCTATGAAAAAGACACAGGTATCTTCTTGAGAATCCTGACAAATACCACATGGTAGAGTGAACATCTTCTGATAACAATAGATGTGGCTTTTTACACATCAATTAGACATGAAGTGGGCTTCCAAGCCATTGATTACTTTTTTAAACAACAAAATATACAAGAATTACAACACTCAAGGATGTTGTTATCTATGATCAAGACAGGCCAACCAATAACATCTTCATGTTCAACCATGAGCTGATCCTACAGACAATGGAACAGCAATGGAAGTTTCCTTCTCTCACCAATCCACGCCAATCTCACCATGGGTTGGTGGGAGAGGGAAGTAGCTTGGTGAGAGGAGAACAACTAATGTATGGACAAAGAAATAATGTGTCTAAAATATATAGATGAGTTGTTTATTATCTGGCACGGAACAGAAACAGAATTTCAAGACTTTATTGCTATTCTGAATAACAATGAGTTTGGCCTCCATTTTACATGCAAAATGAGCAGTACGGAAATAGAATTTTTAGATATCAAAGTCTACGTATGAGAGGATGCCTTGGAAACAACAATGTATCGGAAACCAACCTCAACAAACAGTATGTTAGATGGGAATAGTTTTCACCCACAAAATCTATTTAAAGCATACCACACCGTGAATTCATGAGAGTAAGAAGAAACTGCTCAAATGATAATGGCATGAAGGACCACTTTAAGGATATGAAAAAAAGATTTGAAAAGGAGGGCTTACCCCAAAAGGCACATAAAACAAGGTGCAGTAAAAGCGCAAAAGATATTGAAAAACAAAACATTGATACAAAAAAATAAAAAAAATAAAAGATCAACAAAACTAATGAACAAACGATAAGAGTGATCATAATATATAATAAAGAACATAAGGAAATCCAGAAAATCTTGGACAAACATTGGAATCTCATAAAAGGTGACCCAGATGTGGGGCCGTTGATAGGGGCAAAACCCAACATCACTTACAGAAAAGCCCCATCAATCAAGGACAAACTTGTGAGAAGTCACTTTAGTGGTGATAAAAATGGAAGTTGGCTGGGTACCAATGGCAAAGGCTTTCTAAAATGTCTTAAATGTAAGTGTAGACGGGTGTCGTCCACCTTGTCTACAGATTCTTCAGAATGGCGCCGGTCGCGCGCCTCGTCCATTCCCGTCCCGCGTCTCCAGGGATACGCGTGGAGGCGGGACGATCCATCGGCACCGGATTTCTGGGTCGCCGATGGCAGCAAAAGGACGGACTTCGCGGAGGAGAGAGGCGAACCCGGAAGTGAAAGGAACGAGGAGCGGACGCGCAGAGAGAGGGATGCCAAGACTGAGAGAGACGAGGAGGAGGCAACCCGCCTCGACAACGGAGCCAGGAAAGAAACCGGAAAAGGAGACAAGCCCCGCCACGACCCAGGAGGGTCGTGGCTCTTCAAGGTACGGTCCCTGTTGAAGGGACAGCGGGATAAGGGAACTAAAACACGCGAGGATATAGAGGGAGGGACAGAAGAGAAGAGAAACACCGGGGAGGGAACAAGGGAGGAGGACAGTTTGGGCTAATCACCAGGAAGCTGGGTGAAGCACTGATCCTCCCTGCCACCGGCCTCACAGCAATACCTCCCCCCCCGTTTTTACCTGCACAACCTGACACTCCAACCCCAGTGTTTTTTTTCCTTCACCCTCCCACTCACTTACTAACAACAAGGGGACAACCCCAGATCACACCACTTACCTGGTCCTGTCTTCTTGTTTTTCCGAGACCCTGCAAGAAGAAGAGGAGAAAGATGTAACCAGAAGACCACCACAATCCAGGAAAAACAGAACATAACGGACCACTAGAAACAGCAAGAACTTTACTGATACAATTCCAATAAAAAGGACACGTATAGAAGAACACTATACTGATACCCTAATTTAATATTGCACAACTCAAATAAAATACCCTTCGGGGACTAACCTATAAGACGAGTCAGAGTCTTTTGTACCGCCAAGGCTTCCACAGTAAGCCATGTTGCGTAGAAGAGAATAGGAGGGAAGTAAAAGGCAAACAAGGATGAACGTATAAAGTCCATCCCTGGAGTGGCCTGCTGTGTCGGTTGTGGTTGTTACACTCAGCAGGGACCATGGTCCAGGGATGGCAGTGGCATGGAGTGAGACAGCGGTGCCAGTTCCAAAATCACTCTGGAGTCGATGTACTTGGTTTCTTCTTGGTTGCACCAGAAGTCACTCGCAAGGGCCCAGGAACTGGATTTGACACCAGTTGGCTAGTCAGGACTCTCAGCAAGAGAGCTGGGAGATGAAGTCTTTGATGCCCCTGAGACTTCTTAACAGAAGGCAAGCTCAGTCCAAGCCCTTGGAGAACCTTTTGAAGCTGGATGTAAAAAGCAAAGTCCTGACCTTTTACTCTCAGCATAGAAGTAGCAAGGAGCAGGCCAGCACAGCAAAGCAACAGGTACAGTGGCAGTCCATCCTACATCATCCAGCTCTGCTTCCTGGCAAAATGTCCTCAGCCAAGAAGGATTCTAAAGTTGTGGTCTCAGAAGTCCAGTACTTATACTCATTTCTGCCTTTGAAGTAGGCAAACTTTGAAGGAAAGTCTTTGTTTTGCACAATACTCTGCCTTTCCTGTCTTGGCCCCAGACACACTCCAGGTGGTTGGAGACCGCTTTATGTAAGGTAAAGCACAACCCTATTCGGGTGCAAGTATCATCTCCTCCCACCACTCTAGTCCAGGAAGATCCATCAGGATATGCAGGGCATACTTCAGCTTCCTTTGTGTGACTGTCTAGAGTGAATTCACAAACAGTCCAACTGTCATCCTGACCAGACATGTATTCCACAGCCGAGCAGAGGTACAGAATGGATAAGCAAGAAAATCCACACTTTCTAAGAAGTGTAATTTTTAAACTTACAATTTAAAAAACAACTTCACCAAAATCTGTATTTTTAAATTGTGAGTTCAGAGACTTCAAACTCCATATTTCTATCCGCTCCCAATGGGAAATTACATTTAAAAGATATTTCAAAGCAATCCTTATGTTACCCTATGGGAGAGATAGGCCTTGTTATAATGGAAAATGAATTTAGCAGTATTTCGAGATCAGCCCCATCAATCAAGGACAAACTTGTGAGAAGTCACGTTAGTGGTGATAAAAATGGAAGTTGGCTGGGTACCAATGGCAAAGGCTTTCTAAAATGTCTTAAATGTAAGCCATGTTGCGTAGGAGAGAATAGGAGGGAAGTAAAAGGCAAACAAGGACGAACGTATAAAGTCCATCCCTGGAGTGGCCTGCTGTGTCGGTCGTGGTTGTTGCACTCAGCAGGGACCATGGTCCAGGGATGGCAGTGGCATGGAGTGAGACAGCGGTGCCAGTTCCAAAGTCACTCTGGAGTCGATGTACTTGGTTTCTTCTTGGTTGCACCAGAACTCACTCGCAAGGGCCCAGGAACTGGATTTGACACCAGTTGGCTAGTCAGGACTCTCAGCAAGAGAGCTGGGAGATGAAGTCTTTGATGTCCCTGAGACTTCTTAACAGAAGGCAAGCTCAGTCCAAGCCCTTGGAGAACCTTTTGAAGCTGGATGTAAAAAGCAAAGTCCTGACCTTTTACTCTCAGCATAGAAGTAGCAAGGAGCAGGCCAGCACAGCAAAGCAACAGGTACAGTGGCAGTCCATCCTACATCATCCAGCTCTGCTTCCTGGCAAAATGTCCTCAGCCAAGAAGGATTCTAAAGTTGTGGTCTCAGAAGTCCAGTACTTATACTCATTTCTGCCTTTGAAGTAGGCAAACTTTGAAGGAAAGTCTTTGTTTTGCACAATACTCTGCCTTTCCTGTCTTGGCCCCAGACACACTCCAGGTGGTTGGAGACCGCTTTATGTAAGGTAAAGCACAACCCTATTCGGGTGCAAGTATCATCTCCTCCCACCACTCTAGTCCAGGAAGATCCATCAGGATATGCAGGGCATACTTCAGCTTCCTTTGTGTGACTGTCTAGAGTGAATTCACAAACAGTCCAACTGTCATCCTGACCAGACATGTATTACACAGCCGAGCAGAGGTACAGAATGGATAAGCAAGAAAATCCACACTTTCTAAGAAGTGTAATTTTTAAACTTACAATTTAAAAAACAACTTCACCAAAATCTGTATTTTTAAATTGTGAGTTCAGAGACTTCAAACTCCATATTTCTATCCGCTCCCAATGGGAAATTACATTTAAAAGATATTTCAAAGCAATCCTTATGTTACCCTATGGGAGAGATAGGCCTTGTTATAATGGAAAATGAATTTAGCAGTATTTCGAGATCAGCCCCATCAATCAAGGACAAACTTGTGAGAAGTCACGTTAGTGGTGATAAAAATGGAAGTTGGCTGTGTACCAATGGCAAAGGCTTTCTAAAATGTCTTAAATGTAAGCCATGTTGCGTAGGAGAGAATAGGAGGGAAGTAAAAGGCAAACAAGGACGAACGTATAAAGTCCATCCCTGGAGTGGCCTGCTGTGTCGGTCGTGGTTGTTGCACTCAGCAGGGACCATGGTCCAGGGATGGCAGTGGCATGGAGTGAGACAGCGGTGCCAGTTCCAAAGTCACTCTGGAGTCGATGTACTTGGTTTCTTCTTGGTTGCACCAGAACTCACTCGCAAGGGCCCAGGAACTGGATTTGACACCAGTTGGCTAGTCAGGACTCTCAGCAAGAGAGCTGAGAGATTAAGTTTTTGATGTCCCTGAGACTTCTTAACAGAAGGCAAGCTCAGTCCAAGCCCTTGGAGAACCTTTTGAAGCTGGATGTAAAAAGCAAAGTCCTGTCCTTTTACTCTCAGCATAGAAGTAGCAAGGAGCAGGCCAGCACAGCAAAGCAACAGGTACAGTGGCAGTCCATCCTACATCATCCACCTCTGCTTCCTGGCAGAATGTCCTCAGCCCAGAAGGATTCTAAAGTTGTGGTCTCAGAAGTCCAGTACTTATACTCATTTCTGCCTTTGAAGTAGGCAAACTTGGAAGAAAGTCATTGTTTTGCACAATACTCTGCCTTTCCTGTCTTGGCCCCAGACACATTTCAGGTGGTTGGAGACCGCTTTATGTAAGGTAAAGCACAACCCTATTCGGGTGCAAATATCATCTCCTCCCACCACTCTAGTCCAGGAAGATCCATCAGGATATGCAGGGCATACCTCAGCTTCCTTTGTGTGACTGTCTAGAGTGAATTCACAAACAGTCCAACTGTCATCCTGACCCAGACATGTATTCCACAGCCGAGCAGAGGCACAGAATGGATAAGCAAGGAAATCCACACTTTCTAAGAAGTGTAATTTTTAAACTTACAATTTAAAAAACAACTTCACCAAAATTTGTATTTTTAAATTGTGAGTTCAGAGACTTCAAACTCCATATTTCCATCTGCTCCCAATGGGAAATTACATTTAAAGGATATTTCAAAGCAATCCTTATGTTACCCTATGGGAGAGATAGGCCATGCTTTAATGGAAAATGAATTTAGCAGTATTTCGCTATCAGGACATTTATAACACACCAGTATATGTCCCCCCTTTTAAATACACTGCACCCGGCCCATGGGGCTGCCTTGGCATACCTTAAGGTGACTTACATGCAGTTACAGGGAAGGTTTGGGCCTGGCAAGTTGAGGCACTTGCCAGGTCAAACTGGCAGTTAAAACTGCACAGACAGACACTGCAGTGGCAGGTCTGAGACATGTTTACAGGGCTGCTCATGTGAGTGTCACAAGCAGTGCTGCAGGCCCACTAGTAGCATTTGATTTACAGGCCCTGGGCACACACAGTCCACTTTAATAGGGTCTTACTAGTAAATTAAATATGCCAAGCATGGGTAAACCAGCCACCAGTATAATTTAGACAGAGAGCCCTTGCACTTTTGCACTGGTCAGCAATGCTAAAGTGTCCAGAATCCTAAAGGCAGAAAAATTAAATTCAGCACAGGATCAAAAACAGGAGGCCAGAAGCCAAAAAGACAGGGTAAACCATACCAAGAGCTGACAGATCTAACACATGTCCCCCATCTGAAAGTGGGGAGAGCTACCCAACCTCATGTGAGTTCTTGTCACTAAGAATGCAGAATGTGGACAGAGCATCAACGTTGGCGTGTTCTGTGCCAGTACGGTGTTCCACCATAAAGTCCATAGGGAGATGGACCACCTCAACAGTTGAAGATTCTCACCCCTCACCTGCATTAACCATTTGAGGAGCCTGTGGTCTGTCAGAACCCGGAAGTGAGTCCCAAACAAGTACGGTCTTAGTTCCATCAGGGCCCAGACTACAGCAAAAGCTTCCCTTTATATTGTGCTCCACCTAGGCTCCTGGGAAAGTAACTTTTTATTGATGAAGGCTGCAGGCTTATCTATGCCCTCTTTATTATGCTGAGAGAGCATGGTGCCTCCATGCTCTGAGGCATCTGTCTACACCATGAATTCCTTGGAAAAGTCAGTAGCCTTGAGCATGGGTGCAGTGCACATGGTCTCCTTCAGGGTGTCAAAGCAGTATGGCATAATGCAATGTTATCCAGGTAGATGCACTGAAGTTCTCCAACCCAGCCAGGACCTGGCTGACCAGCCTCTGGAATGTGGCAGGAGCTTTCTTCAACCCAAGGGGCATAACACAGAATGGGTAATGCCCCTCTAGCACTGAGAACACTGACCTCTCCTTGGCACCCTTGCTTAAGGCAATCTGCCAGTACCCAGACGTAAGATCAGACATTCTGAGGAAATTGGCAGCTCTCAACCATTAGATGAGCTCATCAGCGTGTGGGATGGTGTGTGCATCAGTCTTAGTGGCAGCATTGAGCCCCCGTTTGTCAACATAGAACCTCAGCTTTCATAGATGACATTGTATACATCGCTACCCCCAGGCCCTGGTGTCAGACGACTACCTCCTTCTCGGTGACCTGAATTTCCACCTCGAGGACTGCGCCAATCCAAACACCACCGCTCTACTCGACAACCTTGCCACCCTCAGCCTCAGAATGCTGGACTCCGCACCCACACACATTGCAGGACACTCACTGGACCCCATCTTCACCTCAAGCAACCGGATAGCCATCGAGACCATCTCAGCCCCATACTGGACCGACCATCGCTTTATAAAATTCACAATCACCACACCCAGCAGCCGCACCCACACCCCCAGTACCCCCCACAGGAAATGGAACGAAATCATCAATGAGCAACTAACCTTATCGCTTGCCAAATCCCTTACTCCTCCCTCCGATGACACCAACACAGCAGCACGCAATCTCAACACATGGATCACTGAATGCGCCAACACTCTAGCCCTCCTCTGGCTGACATCGGCCAAATGCGTACCTAAGAAAGCCTGCTGGTTTGCCACCAAACTCCAAGAATCGAAGCATACCCACAGATGTTTAGAGAAAAAAATGGAGGAAAAACCAAACCAGTGAAGACCTTGCCTCCTTCAGAGCTGCTAGGGCCGCCCACTGCCAAAAAATCAAGAACTCTAGTAAGTATGCACTCCAGGAGTGCATTATCTCCTCCGCACACAACTCTTAGGAACTCTTCTCAGTCATCAACGAGTTCACAGATCCTCCCTCCGAAGCCATCAGCATCAGCCCATCACAAGACCTCTGCGACAAACTCGCCACCTTTTTCCACCACAAGATCCTGGACATATACAACAGTTGCCTCCCGGAAAATCCTTGCACCGGAACCTGTGACCGAGCCTCCTACCCAGAACCCAACCAGACCATCCACAACTGGTCCACGTTCTCCACAGAGGAAACAGTCAGCATCATGAACAGCACCCACTCTGGAGCCCCCACAGGCCCCTGCCTGCACCACATATACATCAGAGCCAGTGCATCCATCACCCGAGCTTTGAAACACAATCAACTGCTCCATCAACACTTGCACGTCAGAAGCCATGGTATGAATATCGTGTAATATGCCGATGACACACAACTCATCATTTCCCTCACTGAAGACCCGTACACTGCCTAAAGGAACTTCCGCTCAGGAATGGAAGCCGTCGTCACCTGGATGAGAGAAAGCTGCCTCAAGCTCAACTCCGACAAGACTGAGCTCATTATCTTTGAAAATGCCACCTCAGCTGGGGACGACTCCTGGTGGCCCACATCCCTCAGTGCCCCCCCGCACCGACTGAGGACGCCCACAACCTAGGCATAATCCTCAACTTCTCCCTATCCATGATTGGTCAGGTAAACTCAGTCGCCTCCTCCTGCTGGCACACACTCCGCAAACTTTGGAAGATCTTCAGATGAATCCCAGCAGACTGTCGCAGGACAGTCAGCCACACCTTAGTCACATGCAAGCTCGACTACAGCGATGCCCTCTATGCCGGCCTCTCCACTGGAAACATCAAAAAACTACAACTAATCAAGAACGCCGCTGCCAGACTCATTCTGGACCTCCCACGCAAAGGACACATCTCCCAACACCTGAGGAACCTCCACTGGCTACCGATCTAGAAGCGAATCACCTTCAAGCTACTCACCCACATGTACAAGGCCAAACACAACGCAGGACCAGCCCACCTTAACCACTGCATCTCCTTCCACACCCCCGCCAGATCCCTCCACTCTGCCCGATGGCTCTGGCCACCATCCCTCGCACAAAACCATTGCCAGAGGACGCTTCTTCACCTACATTGCAGCAAAGAGCTGGAACAACCTCCTTCTGTACTTCAGACAAAGTCCATCGCTCACCATCTTCAGGCAGAACGTCAAGACGTGGCTCTTTGGATGAGGTGCCTCCCCTCCCCCCCTTGATGCGGTTCCTCACTCTATCAGTCACCCGGTAAGACTTGTGCTTGAGAGGTAGGCTGTCCACAGTGTCAATGTCAAGAGTACACCATTGGGTGACTCCAGGGGTGAGTGTGAACAAGGAGGTGAACTGTCCCAGTAACTGGTGACAGTCCCTCTGCTGCTCTAGGTTCACACCCTCCACTGACCCATCCTGCTTTTTGGAAGGCAAGAGGTCTGGGAGAGATTCACTCTTCTTTTCCACCCAATCATTAATGACCAAGACCATGGTCAACTCAGACCTCTCAAAATGTGGCTTGAGGCGGTTCACATGCAGGACCCTCAAAGAGTTCCTAGGAGTTTGCATGTCCACCAGGTAGGTGACATTAATCCTGTGCTCCTTCACCTCAAAAGGCCCAGACCAATGGTCTTGGAGAGCACGGGTCTCTACCGGGGCCATCACCCATGCCTTCTGGTCAGGCTGAAACTCAAGCATAGTGGTATTCTGGTCGTACCAACTTTTCATGTCCTCCTGGCTAGCTTCCAGATTCTCCTGGACAAGCTTCCAGAAGTGAGCTGTCTGGTTCCTGAAGGCCTGCATGTAACTGAATACATCCGGGGTGACTTTTTGGGAGCTTGCCCCAGCCCCTTTTCACCAAATTGAGGGCCTCTCAAAGGGTGCCAATACAGAAGCTCAAAAGGGCTGAAGCCAACCCCCTTCTGTGATACCTCCCTGTAGGCAAACAACAGGCAATGGCAACAGGACATTCCACTTACACCTCATGGATTTTGAAAGACCCATAATCATGCCCTTCAGGGTACAGCTGAAACTTTTAATCAACCGATTGCTTTCGGAGAGGTAAGGCGTGGTGAACTTGTAGCTAATACCACATGCCTTCACATTGGCCTTCATGTACAGCAACATGACATTTTTGCCCCGGTCAGATACCACTTCCATGAAAGTTTTAGGTGACCCACAAAGCAGGGGGAGAGAAAAAAGTGAGGTTACAAAACCAAAAATTCCCATGCATTTTCCATATATTTCTTTAAGACGGGCTACAGCAAAAATAGCTGAATGGAAATACACCAAATTTAGCAGGACGCTAGACCTAGGTATTCAGAGTGTGCTATTTGTGATTTGATGTAAATCCATTAAGTAGTTTTTGAGAAATTAAGGGTCAACTTTAATTCTATATATAAATGGTTGGGTCCCCTTCCCCTTAAAATCACACAGCTCTCTGGGATATAGGGGTCTGCTGGGTCAAAATCTACAAACATATAGAAAAGTAGAAGGAAATGAGCAATTCAACATATAAAATCTTGCATAATACATCAACAATGGGTTATGTATAGCTGATAAATTCAAAATATTTGCTAATGTACTAATAAACCACTCTCTTCTTTCAACATAAAAATTCACATCAATATGTTAATAAGTTAAGATGAATAAATGACACAAGTAGTCCAAGAGAGAGAGAGAGAGACTGGTCACAAGTTTATGTTCAATACAATATGCTGAAGCATATTCATATGTTTCTGTGATTTATTTTAAATTTTATTGGCTTTTCAAATTGAGTAAAAAAATCTGAGTAATCAATCTGTTTTATTAAACAATTCCCTTGTTGGCACCTTTAATAACTCTACTATGGATACTCAAGCCCACAAGGGAATACTGGATTGCCCTATTTTTAAATTAGTGCTTTCGCAGACCCAATGATCCAGATATACAAATGTTTTTAAACCTTTCTTTTTCAAAAACTTCTAAACAGATTTACAGCAAAACACAAAAACCACAATCTGTGGACCAAGATCTAGCCTCCTGCCAAATTTGGTGTAATTCTGCTCATCAGTTTTTGCTGTCACCCTGCCTAAAGAAATCTATGGAAAATGCATATTCATGCAAATTTACTTTTTGACTCCCCCCTTTCTTCACTCCAACATACCCCCCCTCCACACACTTGACGGGTTACCCCAAAACGTTTCCAGGAAGGATTTAAAGAATGAATTTGCTTTTTTTTATATTTTATTAAGATTCAACATATGGCATGAAAATGATGGGCAAGCCAAAAAACACCTTGTCTATGGAAAACAAAAACTGTTAGTCGCCAGTATGCAGTTATAGTTCGGACCTAGTTTCCATTGAAAAGGGGTTTTATGTTTGACTAATAACTCTTGCACCATTTGAAGAATCTTCATGAAATTTTTAATGACTTCAGCTGCTTTCTGGAAAGTTTTGAGGTGATTAGTCAAGTGGGGCCTGAGAAAAAGTAGGGGTCCCAAAACATGTTTTCCCCATGCAATTTCCCATGGGATTTTAGACGTAAATACTGCCTGATCTGCTGGATGGAATTATACCAAATTTAGTGGAAAGCTAGATCTTAGTCCAGAAAGAGTGCTTTTTGTAATTTGGTGAACATCTGTTCAGTAATTTTAGAGTTATTAAAGAAAAATGAAGTATGCACATCTAGAGACATGGATCACCCGTAGATCCATCGCAGCAGATAAGTGGATCCACATGCCAACAGCAATGCTGTGATTGGATGGCTGCAACCTAAGAGAAAAGTTGTGGCTGCCATTTTGGGAATTGGAACATGATTCCCAGGTGGAAGAAATAAAGATTAAATATAATTTAAGTGGTCAGGACAGAGGTATCCTGACCCCATGCAACTGATGGAGGGGTCTGATAGGGACCACTTAGAGCAAGAAACTGCCCCACATTTGTGTTTTGGGGGGGCGCAAGAGGATCTGCGGATCCACTGTGGCACTCAGCGTGGCACCCTGTGTAAAGTAACTATAACTTGTGCCTCTCGATGCATTGCTAATTACCCCACATATCAGTTATGACATCTTCTATGACATCATCGATAATATTACTGCAACATTTGCAATACAATTATTGATCAATCAATCAATCAATCAATCAATCATGGTATTTATAAAGCGCGCTATGTACCCGTCAGGGTTTCGAGGCGCTGAGGGGGGGGGGGGGAGCGCTGCTGGATTAGCGGTCGAAGAGCCAGGTCTTGAGGAGCCTTCTGAATGTGAGGAGGTCCTGGGTCTGGCGAAGAGATGTGGGGAGAGAGTTCCAGGTCTTGGCGGCGAGGAAGGAGAAGGATCTGCCGCCGGATGTCTTGCGCTGGATTCGGGGTACGATGGCGAGGGCGAGGTTGGCGGATCGGAGTTGACGAGTTGGAGTGTAGAAGTTGTGTCTGGTGTTGAGGTAGGAGGGTCCGGTGTTGTGAAGTGACTTGTGAGCGTGGGTCAGGAGTTTGAAGGTTATCCTCTTGTCTACCGGGAGCCAGTGGAGTTCCTTTAGGTGAGGGGAGATGTGACTTCGGCGAGGTATGTTGAGGATCAGTCGGGCGGAGGCATTTTGGATACGTTGGAGGCGTTTGATGTCTTTGGTTGGTATGCCTGTGTAGAGTGCGTTGCCGTAGTCAAGTCTGCTGCTGACGAGGGCCTGGGTCACCGTCTTTCTGGTTTCTGTTGGAATCCACTTGAAGATTCTGCTGAGCATTCGAAGGGTGTTGAAACAGGAGGAGGAGACGGCGCTGACCTGTTTGGACATGGTGAGGGCGGAGTCCAGGATGAAGCCGAGGTTTCTTGCGTGGCTGGCAGGGGTGGGTGGGAGTCCGAGGACGGAGGGCCACCATGAGTCGTTCCAGGCCGAGGGAGTGCGTCCGAGGATGAGGACTTCCGTCTTGTCGGAGTTGAGTTTCAGGCGGCTGTTGTTCATCCAATCGGCGATGGATTTTAGTCCCTCGTGGAGGTTTGTTTTGGCGGTGAGCGGGTCTTTGGTCAGGGAGAGGACGAGCTGGGTATCGTCGGCGTAGGAGATGATGCTGAGGTGGTGTTGGCGGGCCAGTTGAGCGAGGGGGGCCATGTAGACGTTGAACAACGTGGGACTGAGGGAGGATCCTTGGGGGACGCCGCAGATGAGGTTGGTGGCTTTGGAGCGGAAAGGGGAGAGACGGACTCTCTGCGTTCTGTCGGAGAGGAAGGATGAGATCCAATGGAGGGCTTTATCTTGGATGCCGGCTTCTTGGAGGCGGGTCAGTAGGGTGCGGTGGCAGACGGTGTCAAAAGCGGCTGATAGGTCGAGGAGGATGAGGGCTGAGGTTTCGCCGTTGTCCATTTGATGTCTGATGTCATCTGTGGCGGCGAGGAGGGCAGTCTCAGTGCTGTGGTTTCGTCTGAATCCGGATTGTGAGGGGTCCAGGATGGAATTGTCTTCGAGGAAGTGGGTGAGCTGAGTGTTGACGATCTTCTCGATGACTTTCGCTGGAAAAGGGAGGAGAGAGATCGGACGGAAGTTTTTGAGGTCGTTGGGGTCAGCCTTGGGTTTTTTGAGGAGGGGTTGGATTTCTGCGTGTTTCCAGCTGTCCGGGAAGGTGGCAGAAGTGAGGGATAGGTTGATGATCTTGCGGAGTTCGGGGGCGATGGTGGCGTTGGCTGAGTTGAAAACATGGTGGGGGCAGGGGTCCGTGGGGGAGCCTGAGTGGATGGTGTTCATGGTTGCTATGGTTTCTGCCTCGTCCACGTGGGTCCAGGCGGTGAGGCGGCAGTCGCGGGAGGAGACGTCAGGGGTGAGGTCTGGCGGTGGACCGGTGATGAAGCTGTCGTGGATGGTGGTGATTTTCTGGTGGAAGAAGGTGGAGAGATCGTCGCAGAGTTTCTGGGAGGGCGGGATGTCGTTGGAGTTGGCTTTCGGATTGGAGAGTTCCTTCACGATGCCGAAGAGTTCTTTGCAGTCGTGGGCGTTGTTGTTGATGCGTTCGGTGAAGTGGGCGCGCTTGGCGGTGCGGATCCGTTGGTGGTGTTCGCGGTTGGCGTTTTTGAGGGCGGCGAGGTTGTCGGGTGTGCGTTCTTGGATCCATTTCTTTTTGAGCTTCTGGCAGTTGCTTTTGGAGGTGGTGAGATCGTCTGTGAACCAGGCTGGTTTTTTCTTTCCTTGGATGGTGGTGGGTTTCTTGAGAGGGGCAAGGGTGTTGGCGCAGTCGAGGATCCATTGATGGAGGTTGATGGCGGCTGTGCTCGGGTCGATTGCGACGGGTGGAGGGTTGTTGCTGAGGGTGCTGGTCAGTTGTTCTTGGGTGACTTTGCCCCAGCGGCGGTGGGGAGGTAGCTGGATGCGGTGTTGCTCTGTGGTTTTCTTATAGGTGAAATGGACACAGTGATGGTCAGTCCAGTGGAGTTCGGAGGTGTGGTTGAAGGAAATGTGGTTGCTAGAGGTGAAGAGGGGGTCAAGGGTGTGACCGGCGATGTGGGTAGGCGTGTTGACTAGCTGTCGGAGACCGAGGTTGAGGAGGTTGGAGGTCAGTGACGCGGTGTTGACGTCGTTGGCATTTTCCAGATGGTAGTTCAGATCTCCCAGGAGGATGTAATCCGGGGAAGCGAGGGCGTGGGTGCTTGCAAGGTCGGCGATGGTGTCGTTGAAGGGGGCTCTTGGTCCTGGTGGGCGGTTAATGAGGGTTCCTCTGAGGGTCGTGTTGGGGTCCGTGTGGATCTGGAAGTGGAGGTGTTCTGCTGTCCTGAGGGTGTCGTCCGAGTGGGTGTGGATTTTGAGGGTAGCTTTGTGAGCGATGGCTATTCCGCCGCCGATTCCGTTGGTTCGATCTCTTCTGGTGATTTTGTAGCCGTCCGGTATGGCGATGGCGATGTCCGGAGACGAGGAGTCGTTCCACCAGGTTTCGGTCAGGAAAGCCATGTCAGGAGCAGTGGTGTCGAGCAAATCCCAGAGCTCGATGGCGTGTTTTCGTGCGGAGCGGGTGTTGATGAGGATGCAGTTCAGGTGGTTGGGGTTGGATGTTTTCGTAGTTGGAATGGTCGTTCTGGTGCAGGAGAAGTTGCAGGTACGGCAGGAAAAAGGTCCTTTCGTGTGCTTCGGGGATGCCCGGTAGCATTCAGTGGAGGGGCCGGGGTTGAAGGCGCGGAGTTCGTTGATCGAGTAGCGGATGCGGGGGGCGCGAGGGCCAGGGAGTGTGGCGCTGGGCGCGGTCCAGGCGCGGACGGGTGCAGACGGGCTTGCCTCTGGCGCGCCTCCAATGAGTAAACTGTGCGTGGTGGAGGTGTGAATTACAGTTACTTATGTTTTATGTCTGTAAAATCTGTATCAAACTATAAAATCCCTGTAACCATTTGCTCTGGCTTTGGACAAAGAACTCCCGTTTGTGAGCTAGGCTGTGTCAGCACCCAAAGTGCATTATGGCAGTACATTGACCAAATATATTGGAACTAATGTCACATTTTGGTGTGTCTACAGTCATTTTTTTAGAGCCGGGGTGGAAAATTGAAGAATCATGTGGAGTGAGCTGACTCACCTAAATACTGACGCCACCCTTGATCATACATACACACACACATATATATATATATATATATATATATATATATATATATATATATATATATATGTATATATATATATTTATATATATGTATATACACAAACACATATGTACATATATTCAATAAAAATACATATATTCACTAAAAAAACAAAGACTAAAATAACGTTATAGCTAAGTGAATTTATGAATGACAACATTAACACTTTGAACTAAAAAAACAGTTATGTTGAGCAGCTCTAGCTATAACTTGCGTCTCCACGGTGCGCTTCTTATGACCCCACATATTACATCACTCATGACATGTTCTATGCTATCATTTATGATACCACTGATGACATCTCAAATGATATCAGTGATGACATCACAGATGACATCATCCAAGCTTATTTTGTACACATTACTCTATAAACTAGTTGGCATTAGAGTCTTAAAAGTAAGTACAAAATATATATGAATACTATGAAGGATCTTTAATGCCATCACAGGTACAGCTCCCTTAGGTGCAGTAAGCATGTGTTATGTGCAACAATGACCCTATACCATAGGCTTCATGGGTAGCATAGTTCACATTATCAAGTAGACACACCAATTTACAACCCCACTCAGATACTCAGACATCCCACTCACAGACCCACTCAGACACTCATACAGCCACTAATGCACCCATGCAGTCACTGACACACTCACTCAGAGATCCACATAGACACTCACATGCCCAATCACAGGCCCAATAAGACACTTGCACATCCACTCACAGTCCCACAGAGACACTCACACACATCCTCAGAGACCAGTGTAGACACACACACACACACACACACTCACAGGCCCACATAAACACACACCCACTCACTCAGAGGCCCACAGAGACACTAACACACCCACTCCAAGACCCACTCAGACACTCACACAGCCACTCAGACACCCATTTAGACACTGAAACACCCACTTTCAGACCCACTTAGACACTCACCCAGCCACACATTCACCCACACAGACACACACATCCACTCACTGACCAGATGAGACACACACACCCACTGACATACCCAGTGAAACACTTATACACCCACTCACAGACCCACAGATACACTCATATACCCACTCAGAGACCAATTCAGACAAACACACCCACCCACAGACCCACACAGTCACACACCCACTCAGACACTTGCATACCCACTCACAGACCGACATATACACACACCCACTCACCCACCCACAGACACTCACAAACCCATACAGACAGGCACAAACACTCGCAGACTCACACAGACACTCACACACCCACTCACAGGTCCACCCAGTCACAGTCCTACTCACAGATCCATACAGGTACTGAAAAACATAATGACAAGCCCAATGAGCAACTCAGAAACACAGTGACACATCCATACAGGCAGTCACATACCTACTTACATACCCAATAACAATGTCTCACACCCCCACACAAGAGTTGGGCAGAATGCTGAACACTATCAAACATTCACCCCCAGTACAGGGATCTAGACCTAAATCCATCGGCTCTTGGTATCCATGCCATTTCAGTTTGAAACCAGCCATATGCAAATCAGTTTTGACTCTGCTCGCCATGGGAACAGTCCAGCCTGAACTGCCAGGCCAGGTTCTCCTTGTACTGGAAACAAGCATCCTGAGACTGGTTTCAGGGTATCACCCCTCGTTAGTCAGGCTAGCTTGACTCCAGTGATATGGAGAGCACAGGACCTATGTCTGGGCATACCCATCCCACTTACGGTGACAAATGCACATAGAACAATTGTTGGACAAAATGCTGCATGCAACTGGGGGGTGAATGTTTTCATTGCTCAGCATTCTGTCCATCATCACTCACAAAGCCACATGTTCACGACAGAGTCATAAAGTAACTGAGAAATCCTCTCACACAGGTAGACAGTCACTCCTACAGGGTGTGATATATGAATGTATGTAGTTATATGAGTAATGTATTAAATATGTTGGTGTTTTGTATGGATGCTTTGGGTTAGAAATGGATCAGCGGATCCATCACACAGTCAAAAGGTGTTGCTATTTGGTGTTGAATGTTTGCTTTTGGTTTGGTATTCACGATGGATCCGTGGATCCATGTGACATAATAAAAAAAGAAGTTTTAACAGAAAATTAAAGTAGAGTTTAAAATAGGGCTGGCTCTGAATAGAGCCTTTATGTTTATGATGCATAAATGATAGCTACATATAGAACAGGATGAAGTCTTTCAAATTGTTGAGGAACACCCTTGTGCCTTTTTCTGTGAAATTAATACCATCATTATGACATATTCCGTCCATATCAAAGCTTAAATTGTTGTGGCATATAGAGGTAATGTTGTTTGTCTCTGAAGAAAACAGAAAGAATATTTTTGACATGTTTCCTGGATTTGTCTATTTGTGGACAGAATTAGTTTGATCACTTCCGCTTCTGCCTTTGGCAAATGTTGGAGAACACCAAGGCAGTTTGTGGTTAGAGTGCCATTAATTTACCAAAAGTGTCCTTTATTAGGCTTTCCAATCCTACCCTAGTAGTTGTTTCTAGGTCATTGCCACTGCTGGGCACAATCACGAGTTCTGGATGGTAGCAATCCACAATGTTTCTACCAAAGGCAGCAATTGATGTACAATGCTTCCTACCAAAGGCAGCAATTGGTGCCACTTTAAACCTCTCTGGCCAAGCCAAGTAATGTCTATTTTAGGTAAACCCAAATCTTTGCCAATGCCACTGTTTCTAGCACTCTCTCTGGCCCAAAACACAAAACTATGACCCACAACCCACAGTCTGACCGCTTGGAGACAAGCAGGAGAGGCACACAGGAGAAGGCTGCAGCTGAATGTGAAAGTTTTCAAAAGGAACGGCATAGTTGATTGGGTGGTTTAAATAAGCAGGTGGGTAAAAAATGAGTTAGTGATAATGTAAAAAAAGAAACTCGGTGTGTTATTGGCTTTGGAAAAATGAAAAAAAATGATGCTGTTCGCGATATGCTTATAATTTCAAACAGTCACCCACACCTGCTACAGTTGAATTTTAAGCTAGCATACTGCTGACAGAAAGTGTTGTGTATGTTTGACTTAGTACAGAGAATGTCTCCATGGAAACAGGGCTTCATGAGATTGGTGGGAAGAGGAGAAAAAAGACTAGACTGTTAATTTGAAAAGGAGAGTGGTATGGGAATATTTCTGAGTAGTGATTGTTTGGGTTCAAACTGAGTACTTTTTATAAAGTAGATTATAAATGACATGATTGATCAGTACATTATAAAGTAGCTTAGTTTTTTAGGCTCCCAAGTGGATTCACGGATCAGCTGTGATTTCAGGTAGATGGTGCTGAACTTAATAGCGGATCCGCGAATCCACCCTAAACTACTACTAAATTGAGCTTCTTAATGGGAGACTTATAAAGGGTTAAAAAAAGGTGACCATTCGGAAGTGTCATTAATTTTGAAAGAAAGATTGTGGTTTGCTTACTATATCAATATCACTGAAATCAGAGTGGGAAGTGTTGTCATTTATGGTTCCTTGGTACAGAGAGTGATATGACAGACAAAAGATGTTAACTGATACCTAGATAAAAAATGGAGACCATCAAAGAGATCTCACAGACATGTCATTAAAAGTATACTTTTAAAAGTATATGTATATATTAAGTTATGATTGTATATAAGGTAATAGAAAGTTTGTAGGTTGTACACAACAGTAAAAAGGAAAATAAAAGGAAGGGTACACGGTGATATTAAGGAAAAGCATAATGAACAGTTATTTTATTAAGTTATTATTAATTAATGTGTTTGGAAGTAGATGTGGGTGATTGATTACAGTAAATAATTTATTAGTATATAATTTGTACCCACTCACGAAGACAAACAGGCACTCATACACCCAGTTATAGTCTCAGAAAAGTACTTATCAACCCAAAACAGATGTAGCCAGACAGTAACTTACACACTAAGAAATACTCTAATAAAACAATTCACACACCCATTTACTCACCTATAAATTCACTTACAGAGTCATTCACTCCCCCATGAGGGCACTGCCAGGTTCACTCAGACACTTATACAGCCATTTATGTATCCAGGAATCACTCTGACAGATGTACACAGTCACACACCCAGTTACACAATTAGGCCCCCACCAGTACAGCCACTGACATACCTATTTACAAAACCATAGAGCCACTCACACATCCAGTGAAAGGGTGACAGAGACACTTACATACTCACTCACACATCTACACAGCACGTGTTGTATCCAGCACAAACAGAGTCACTTGCACACACACAGTTACATACCGCAACACTCACTCACACAGCCAGTATACATAGTGAGACAGACATTGGCACACCCACTTACATTAGCAGAAAACCACTTATGTACCTAGTAGTTAGATACATAGACATTGACTAAGGCACTCAGAAACACACTAATAAAAGCGTTCACATATGAGTGTAGTTACCTATAGATCCACTAGAGTAGTCATTCATAGATGCAGACAGGCAATACTGTATCCACTGATACATCTATTAAGCCTTTCATATACTCAGCACTCACTCAGTAAGGTAAACAGATACGTGTACACACATTGTACCAGATATGCATTCAGCCACATACATATATAAGCACTCATATATCAATTAAAAAAAGAAACAGTTACTTATACACCTAGTGAGGTAGTGATAGAGGCAATTGCAGATTCACTGACACAACCATTAAGCAGTTATGTATGTACCAGTAACAGTCAGTACTACTCTCAGGTATACATCCAAAGATGAACTAACACTCACAGTTACCAATCCATACACGCACTTACATACCCATTTACACAAGAATATGCTGACACATGCAATGACACACACACAGAGGTAGCAATATAGTTACTCAGATTTGCATGGGACCAGTAACACTCTGACGCCTACCTGTAAAGCAACTTATAAACGGGGCATATTTAAGAAAAGTGGCCCTTTAGTATCACCCTAAACTCACCACTTGTGCGCCATATTTAAAATACGGCGCACCATGGCAGTAGTTAGGGACTACTGTCAGAATTTATGACACTAGTCCAGAGCTTTGCAGGATTAGCACCAAAAATGTTGATGCTAATCCTTCAAAGCTCATTGAGGCCCATTGTAATCAATTGTGTGCCTCGTTTTAATGCCTGCACTGAGCAGGCATTAAAAGTCCTGAAAAAAAAGTGATGCAAAGAAATCTGTTAGATTTCTATGCACCAGTTTTTCATCCCCCTAACGGGGGGGACATCCCCTTTACATGCATTATGCCTAGCGCAGGCATAATGTAGCGCCAAGGGTTACAAAGTGGAGTAATGCAGGCATTGCATCCCTTTGTATATTTGGCATGGGGATTTTGCCCTTATTGCGCCATATTAGCATAAAAAATGCTAATGCTAATGTGGCACAAGGAGGTGCCAGGGGCTCTTAAATATGCCCCATAGTTGTGTAGTTATAGTTAGAGAGCCTGTTATGAAATGAGATAACATATTAAATATGTATTGTTTTGCTTATAGTATATAATGAAGTAGTATTTAATATAAAGTTACATGTATTTCGTGTATGGTTTTCAAGTATTTGTGCTTAAAGAAATTTAAAATGCAAGAAAGATAGAAAATAGAAGAAAACAGAGGAAGCACTACTATCTGCTTGAAAGTGAAAGTAAAGAAATCGCAAGATGTGGAAAATGTCCTCAGAAAAAAAGAGCTGCCGGCAAGAGAATGACTGAGTTTGTTAAAGCCCTATATATAGGAAAACGCAAAGGGTAGAAAATGTTTCAAATAAAATTCATCTCCATAATCATGTGACAATGGAGTAGGAATAATTCATATTGAAAGTAGAAAATGTTCTAAAAAAGTTCTATTTTGACAAGAAAGCTTACTGACGTACTGCTAACAGGATGTTAGACATTGTGGTGTATACAATTGAACTAGTTGAGGTTTTCGTAGGAACCACCAGCAGAAATATTTTGTAGCAGTCTAACCCTCCTCTAAGCACAATGATGACCCTTGTAATTCTTGCTCAGTACGATTCCAAAACGTTCTTCAATTTGTAACTGTTGTACCCACCCCCATCATTAGATACTGTTGGGGCAGTAAAGTCATAGGGTAATTTGGAATTTTCTATGAAATATAAGGGAGAGTAGGAGAAAAAGGACAGCATTGAAATAGAAACAGCATATCAAAAGTGTGGTTGATGGTTGATGAAGTGTTTGCCCTGAAATGGAAACTGTTTATCTTAATACTGAACAGGATGAGAACATTGCATAAAACAGCATGGTCTATGAAAAGAAAAAGTCAAAAGAAAATGATTACTAATAAAAGTAAATTTTGCAACATTTTAAAGGAGAATGGAAGCATACAATTGGTACTGAGTATTTCTTTAATGAAGAAAGCTATTTACAAAAGAACACATTAGTGCATGCAGTTGAAACAACTGGTCAATGCTATAAAGTGAAAGATGGTTTTCTCATTCCAAAAGAGGAGATCATTCCTAGAAATGTAGAGGAAGAGATAGCTGATGAGGTACAAGGAAGGTGTAGACAAGCCACTGTGTATAAATGTGGCTGAAGTAGTATTTGTAGTGTTCATCAGGAATCAATTGATATGTTAAGAATTTATTTACATGAATTTCTAGATAGGAGAGTGAAGTGGAAAATTGCATTGTTGCAAGTTTTAGATCCATGAAAATTCAGGAAATACACCAATTCACAAGGATACTAGTTGGCTTGTCTATCCAGGGAAGTGTGCACAAGCACCTTTACTCACTGTCGCATGTTGGATGTTCATCATTCAATAATGCAAAATTTAGTTAGAAGACTTTAGTTTGGAAAAACTCCTGCATTGTGTTGAGGAGAAATGAACAAAGCCTTGTTGTATGGTACTGTATCTGAGGTTTTTTCGGTCCTGAAGAGCAGTGTTGGCAAAATAAAAGGGTTGGTTTGTTCAGGTGTAAAGGTACAGAACACAGATATTAGCACTGATAACTTTGCTGAGAAAATAACAAAGTGGAATGCAGTCTGTACAGAGAAATTAAAATTTATTTGCATTTATTGTCACCATAAAGGTCAAATTCGAAATTTTGATCTGTTGAAAATCAAGCAAGAAAATAGAGATAAGTGGCTGGAATTTGTAGTGTGCTTATTTGTGGAAGAATGTTTTGATTTGTCAACACACCAGATCATCTGCAAGTATTGCTATAAAAAATTAGAGGACAACAAAAAACCTGCCAATGCAATACAAAATAAGTTAGAGTTGGTTCAGATACTAGAGGAACATCAACATCTAATTGTTTATGAAACAATATTGATACAGTCCATTCATCCTTTTCAAGCATTAGTACGTATGGAGCCAAAAACTGGGAAACTACCACCAACTGAGCAACAGAAAGGCCTTAAAGACAGAGTTGTGTACTTACCTTTACATTTTAAATGCAACATTGAAACGCTTGGTGCAAATGGAGATATAGATGAACCTGTTATTGTTCTAGTAAATGGTGTGCCCACAACAAAAGAAAATCTGGCAAGAAGTAGTGGCTGTGAATAAGATGAAAAAAGCTGCAATCTACCTCACATAAAAAATAATGTCTATTACAAAGATGTAGATCCTGTTGCAGATGGAAGTTGTACAGAAGATTAAGGGGGTCATTCTGACCCTGGCGGCCGGCGACCGCCAGGGTCACCGACCACGGGAGCACCGCCAATAGGCTGGCGGTACTCCCAAGGGCATTCTGACCGCGGCGGTTCAGCCGCGGTCAGAAAGGGTAAACCGGCGGTCTCCCGCCGGTTTACCGCTGCCCCATTGAATCCTCCATGGCGGCAGAGCGCGCTCCGCCGCCATGGGGATTCAGACACCCCCTACCGCCATCCTGTTCATGGCGGGAAACCCGCCATGAACAGGATGGCGGTAGGGGGTGCCGCGGGGCCCCTGGGGGCCCCTGCAGTGCCCATGCCAATGGCATGGGCACTGCAGGGGCCCCCGTAAGAGGGCCCCACAAAGTATTTCTGCACCCGTCGCACCCCTGCAACTACGCCGGCTCAATTCTGAGCCAGCGTCCTCGTTGCATGGGCATTTCCGCTGAGCCGGCGGGCGCTCTTTTGGAGAGCGCCCGCCGGCCCAGCGGAAATGTTTGAATGGCCGCCGCGGTCTTTTGACCGCGGTGCGGTCATTTGTCGGCGGTACCTTGGCGGACGGCCTCTGCGGTCTGAATGACCCCCTAAATGTTACCTTCAAATTGATAGATTGAAAGTAGAATTGAAAAAGTGGACAAAAGTATATCTGTAGAGTTATATGAGTACTACAATATCTTTCCACTCCAGTCAAGAGAGATTATGGAGGATGCCATTGATTTGTATCAGATGAAATAAGTAAAATAACCTACAATAACTGCCAACGTGTATATAGAAGAAAAGTATAGGGGCTCCCAGTTTTCCATAATGATTTCCAGCTAGAGTAGTTGGATTTAATGATGACCGCCCAGTGCAAATACCAGCACCTGCGTATAGGTCAACCAGATTTTATTCAGAGGACCCTAGATTTCATCACAGTATTTCACATGTATGCCCCATCTGTTATTTAAAAGTGATTTTTCTGGACTATCATAGGCTGTTAACCATATTCTTAAGACAGGAGTTAATGTACAGAATCTGTCTGTGAAAGACTTATTTGACAAAATTCTTGGGAATGATGAGAATTTGGAGTGCAAATTGATAAATTTAATGGCATTACAATGTTGGATCAATGAGTATTGGTATCGGTGTCAAAGTGAGCTGAATTAATTCACCAGGAGAACGTTGCTCTTTGGATCCTACAAATATTTGTAGGTATTTTAACTACTGATTTATAGCCATGCTTTCCTTCACCTGTAACAAAAAAATCCACCTCTTGTAGGAGTTACTGATTTCTTTTGGTGTAAAGAGTACCAAGCAAGAGGTGTTTCTCCTATTCATATTCTGTTTTGGATAAAAGATGCAACAAAATTTGGAACAGACACAGATAAAAATGTGCTTTCTTTTAAAGAACAGTACGTTATATGTGCAATCCCAAATGACAGTGAGGAAAGAGGATTGAAACAGTAAGATCTGTTTTTTCAATCACATAGATGTGGGAAATACTATTGGCAGAAATACAGAGCTAAAGGAATATTTTATACAAAATGTCGGTTTGGATTTCTAAGACCTGTAATATCTGCACTCACTCAAAAATCACCCACAAACACATACAACCTCAAAAGCACAGAGGCTTCCAAATATATATTAATGACTACAATCCCGTCATTCTGAAAATATGGAATCCCAACATGCATATTTAGTTTGTGGGAGCCAACTCTATAGCTGTTGTGCGCTTTGTAACTTCATATGTAACAAAATCTGAGAAGACAGAAATGAAAGATATGTGAGAGGACATTTCTCCTGAAAAGTCACAAACAGAGAAATTGAACAGCTCCAGTTTGAAGATGCTTTCACACAGGGAAATTGAATCCTATGAGTGCTCTGAATGGTTATGTTCAGCTAGTTTATACTCAAAGTCAAGAGGACTTGTTTGGGTAATTCTAGGCCTAGCATGCACAAGAAATAGAGTGTAGAAGTATTTTCCGGAAATTGAATACCTTTCAGAATTTGACCCAGAAAGTACAGGTATTGTCAGAAAGAACATGTTTGACTCTTACTATCCAAAAAGGAGTCTGCATCTTGAAAATGTTTGTCTTTATGAAATACTTCAACACTACAGATATAGAAACAATATAACAGAAATATAGATGATGGTAAATTTGCAGTAGTTTGTTGCGATGGTTGTTTGGTTCCACACACAAATGGCAGTCTAATTAAACACAGAAAGCTTAGATGCCAGAGTGTTTAAAAAGAGAGTTTTTTTCTGTTTGGCACTTTTTTAACTGTTCAAGCCTTGGCGTTCATAGTCAGAATTACTTGGAGAGTTTGACTGGTACAAAGACTCTTTCAGTGCTGCAAAGGAAATAATTGAGTGTTCAGTATTTCCTAACAATTTGAAAATGTTAAATGATGAGATTGAACAGGAGGTAACAAATGCTACTGAGGTAGCTAAGGGAATTTCACAAAGCAGCCAAAGGTCAGGTCCACTAAGTAAAGATCCTCTTGAACAGCCAATATATGAAAATGAAGGTGCCATTGCAATGAATGAGGTGGAGACTGCAATGGAACAAGCAAGACAGGAAAGAGATAGATGGACAACTAAATGACAAGCAAAAATAAATATATGTAGAGGTGAAAGACGGAGTTGAGCATGGTTTCCTCCATGACAAGAAAGAGTGTTCATGCACATTATTTAAGCCTATACAGTAGTATGTCAGGGGTCAAGCTGGCACAAAAAAGACTACCAGGCATAATTTCTCATGTGTAGTAACAGCACCCACTGAATTAGCTGCACACAATATTAAAGGAATTACTTTACATTGTCGTCTCATTCTGCCTGTGGAACATGAAAACAAACCAGAGTATCAAAACTTATCTGGTGAATCTTGTCATAAAGGTCCTCATTAGAATGCTGGGGGTCGGTGATAAAGTGGTGGTAATACCGCCAACAGGCTGGAGGTAACTACCACCAAATTATGACCATGGCGGTGAGAACTCAGATAGACAGCCACTTTACAACACCGACCGCCAGGGCGGAAACAACAGCCACCACGACGGTAGCTGCCTACAGCCAGGTGGAAGACAATGTTCCACCCACCTTATTAAGACCCCAGAAACTGCCACCTTTTCAGGGTGGTACCAATGACATCAAAAGCCTGGCCGGAACACTGCACAGAAGAGAAAGAACTCACCTTTGAAGACACAGGGAAGAACCAGCCCGCCATGGAGCCGAGCTGCATGCCTTCCCAATGATTTTCTGCATCCTGCTCCACCACAAACGCCAATGACAGTGAAGACAACGACGGTGAGGACAGTCAGCAAGCACACAGGGGAGAGGGTGAGGAAAAAGAGAGTGACACACACACACACACAACACCCCCACACCATAGACACAATCAGCTGCAGTAATAAAACATATTTACACTGTACCCCTGATGAATAATGCAACGACAAGAGGAATGTACGAAAGTGAGTGTAATAATATCAACACAGTAGAAATGAGAAACTGCAATGTGACTGTTATATACAGATGCACAGTTCAAGGGACACTGTCCAGTCCTCAGTATGCATGGGCCACAGGCCAAAGTCTGAGGCCCCACTTGCCACCTGCATCAACACGGATAGAACACTGTAGGGGTACCAGTTGGAAAATAAGCAGGCACCTCAGGGGGATGGGGGTATGGGGGCATCTCAGCCGGTAGATGGAACAAGACCACTGGTTCTGGAGGGGGCAACATGCCCTTTGATTGGTCCTGGGGAGTACAAGGCCACAGTCTCTCAAGTGGGTGATTTGCCCACATGCTCTGGAGGGGGCAACATGTCCATTGGTTTGTCCTGGGGAGTGCAAGGCCACAGTCTCTCGAGCGGGTGACTTGCCCACTGGCTCTGGAGGGGACAACATGCCCTTTGCTTAGTCCTGGGGAGTGCAAGGTCATAGTCTCTCAAGTGGGTGATTTGCCCACATGCTCTGGAGGGGGCAAAATGCCCTGTGCTTGGTCCTGGGGAGTGCAAAGCCACAGTCTCTCAAGTGGGTGATTTGCCCACATGCTCTGGAGGGCACAACATGACCTGTTCTTGGTCCTGGGGAGTCTGGGGTAGGTGGGTGTCTTACTCACTGGTACTGGAGGGGGCATTGTGTCCTGTGCACTTGATCCTGGGGAGAATGGGGTTGGTGGGTGTCTTACCCACTGGTTCTGGAGGGAGCATTGTGCCCTGCGCTCTTGATCCTGGGGAGGCTGGGAAGGTGGGTGTCTTACCCACTGGTTCTGGAGAGGGCATTGTGCCCTGTGCACTTGATCCTGGGGAGGCTGGGTTTGGTGGGTGTCTTACCCACTGGTTCTGGAGGGGGTATCGTGCCTTGTGCTCTTGATCCTGGGGAGTGCAAGGTCACATTTTTTCAGGCTGGTGTCATACCCACTGGATTTGCAGGGGGCAGGCCACACAGCAGCCCATGGATGCAGGACTAGACACTGTCCACCAGCGGTGACGACTGCTCAGTGGTGGTAGTGGTGCTGCTGCAGCTGCTGGTGGGGGGAGGCTCCAGCCCAACCCCTGCACTCTCGGATGGCTGCCCACTGGTGGTGGTGCTGCTGGTGGGGGAAGGCTCCAGCCCATCCCATGCATCCTCGGACGGCTGCCCACTGGTGGTGCTGCTGCAGCCGCTGGTGGGGGGAGGCTCCAGCCCATCCCCTGCAGCCTCAGACGGCTGCCCACTGGTGGTGGTTGTGCTGCTGCAGCTGGTGGTGGGGGGAGGTTCCAGCCCATCCCCTGCAGCATCAGACGGCTGCCCACTGGTGGTGGTGGTGCTGCTGTTAGGGGAAGTCTCCAGCCCATTCCCTGTAGCCTTGAACGGCTGCAAAACCATGGCTGGTGGTGTGGTCTTTGTCTGAGTCCCTGCACCAGGCCCCTTGTTCTTCCTGCCTGCTGGTGCTGGCTCCTTGCCCTTCCTGGCAGCAGTGGGGACTGACTCCTTCCCCTTCGGGCAGCAGCTGGGGCTGGCTCCTTGCCCTTCTGGGCAGCAGCTGGGGCTGGCTCCTTGCCTTCCGGGCAGCAACTGGGGCTGGCTCCTTGGTCCTCCGGGACGCAGCTGGAGCAGCCACCCTTTCCTTGATGCTGAAGGCTCCTTCAACCTCTGGACATGTACCCTGGATCCTTTCCCACCATGAGTGAGTGTAGAAACTACTGGGCCCATGGACTGGTTGGCTAAGGTGCTGACCTGCTGAGATGTTGCCACCCTGGCATGACATGAAGGATGAGGGGAGGGGTAGGGAAGAGGTCGATGGTGGAGAGGAAAAACGTCTTAGGCACAGTGTGGCAGGAAGAGGGAGAAGGTTTGGGAGTGGAGGAAGAGGGAGTGGTTGTAGGAGGTGTCTGTCTGCTGAGTTTGGGTGCAGGTGCATGGGCTGGATGCTGTAGTGAGGTGGATGGCTGTTGGGTGTCTGAGTGCTTGCGTTTGTGTACCTTGGTAGGGGGGACAGACAAAGTGAGAGAGGACACGGGGGACTTGTGCATAGCTGTTGTGTAGGTGTCTGCCAGCGAGTTGTGTATTCTGCTAGGTATGGTGGTGATGTTGGTAGTGGATGAGGATGTAGTGCATGCAGGTGTGAGTTTGGACGGAACTGGGAGGGAGGTGGAGGTGGAGGAGGGGGAGACAGTGGAAATTGTGGATGTTGGTATGTCTACATCTGGATGGTGTTTGAGTGAGTGCCTGTGGGATGATGTGTGGTGCTTGTGTTTGCCTGTGACACTCTTGTGTGTTGTCTTGTGTGCATGCTCGCCTGCCTGTGAGCTTGGGATAGGTTGGGGTGGAGGGGAATGGGATTGGGAAGAGGAAGTGTGAGGGGGAGGGTGGACAGAGGGACAATGGCTGCCATCAGGGAGGAGGCCAGAGCCTGGATTGATCTCTGTTGGGCCGCCAAGCCAGTGTGAAAGCCCTCCAGGAATGTGTTAGTCTGTGGCATCTGGGCTGACAGCCCCTGGATGGCATTCACAATGGTTGACTGCGCAACAGAGATGTATCTCAGGAGGTCAATAGTCTCCTCACTCAGGGCAGCAGGGCTCACTGTGGCACGGCCTAAGGTGCCTGGGGCGAAGGAGATGCCCACCCTCCTGGGTGAGGGGCACGGGCAACTCGATGAGGGGTTGCTGGGGGGGCAGTGCTGGTATGGGGGTAGCATTTGTACCTGTAGCTAGGGTGGTCACAGAGGTGTCCACCCTACCAGGGAGCTTCCATTGGAGGAGGTATCTGTTTCAGAACTGTCCCCTCCAGTCTCCGCTGTAGTGTTCCCCTCGCCCTCTGTCCCACTGGTGCCCTCAGCATCGGTGGACTCTTCCCCCTGGGTCCTGTGGGATGCAGCTCCCTCCATCGCCTGTGCTTCTGCTCCTCCACCAGATATGCTAATGAACAAAAGGACAGGGTGACAAAATTAAAAGTGGGGGGAATAGATGAAGGATACACTGGGTCAATGGCTGCACCAAAACCACCGTTGGCGTACACACCACTCCCACACACAGGGAACAGCCCTATGCACTATGCATTGCACTATCAGTTATATTGCTAGCCACCAAGGCATCGGGAGGGGCACACACCACCAAATACAGCACACCTGGGACCCACGCAGCCCTGACCAGTAGTGGATGCCTACGAGCTAGGTAGCATGTTGATCACTTCAGAACCCTCGCCAGCATGGAACCTACTCTGCAATGTCAGGCCTGGCTCAGGGGCACCCATTGACACACATCCCCCACCCGGATGCCACCCTACCATGGTAAGTAGTAATGATGGGAACTGTACTCACTCCCTTGTGGCTGCTGTGAGGCCCTCAAGTGCCCATCCAGCTCAGGATAGGTCACCGCCAGTATGCAGGCCATCAGGGGCTTCAGGGTTTGACAGGCTCCCCTTCCTCGTTGGGAGGCCATCCCCAGCTGGGCCTCCACCATCTTCCGTGCCCACAGTCTCAGGTCCTCCTACCGTTTCCGACAGTGAGTTCTCCACCTGCCATTTACCCCCCAGAGTCCGCATGTCCTTGGCGATGGCACACCACATACCCTTCTTTTGATGGGCACTGACCTGCAGAGGAAATACACACAGGAAAGTAGTATCAGTCAGACAGTCCTGCCTGTTACACTTTTGGCCCACCATACCCCTTCATATCACCATTTCCACACACATGGCCCAGCACACAACCTGTACGCCGCCCGAGGAACTTCCACCAACCCCGCCTACACGAGGCCTTCACACACACCACTCCATGCATGCATGCCACATGCATCGTGCCAACAGTGTACTCACCTGTTGGTCTGGAGGCCCATACAGCAGTCCGTACTGGGTACGACCCCATCCACCAGTCGCTCCAACTCTGCCGAGGTGAAGGCAGGCGCCCTTTTCCCAGTCACACGGGCCATGGTAGTTCCAGACACAGGTCACAGCAGCACATGCAGCGTAGGTCCTCTCCTGTTGAAGGTCAAGTAGCAAGTGAGTGATCAGATAGAAAATGGTGGTCACGTCCACTGCGGTGCATACCATCACCGCCGGCGTACATCACCATTAGCAACTGTAACTCATAGGGCCCAATGTTAACCAATGAGGAGTTGCACGGCGGTTCCTGACCGCCTCCTGCAACGGCGCACAATGGCAGCGAAATCACCTCACTTTCACCTGTCCCTCCACACAGTACAGGAAGACCCCATTTTGGGGGGGGACAGGTCCTGGATAATAACTGCATCACAGTTCAAATTTGCATGTACAGGACAAATCCCACTTACCCATTACAAATTAACATCATGCATTGTACTGTTGTGGCTCCAATGTTCAGTTTGTGACCGGCTCCTCACTCTTTTGTCCGTTAGACTGCTACTGCTGTGGATGAAAAGGAGATGGAGACATACGCCGTGTACAGACCCCTGGTGGACTTGGCAAAAATGGAGGACAGGCACATTATCCTCACCTATAGACTTGACAGGGCCACAATCACAGAGCTGTGTGGCCATTTGGAGCCTGACCTGATATCCGCTATCCTTCACCCCACTGTGATTCCCCCTCTTGTGCAAGTCCTATCTGTGCTCCATTTCCTGGCAACAGGTTCTTTCCAAGTGACAGTGGGCTTGGCAGCAGGAATGTCACAGCCAATGTTCTCAACAGTACTGACCAAAGTGTTTTCTGCTCTGATAAAACACATGCGCAGCTACATTGTTTTCCCCCAAGTGGAGGATTTGGCCTCAGTGAATGCTGACTTCTATGCATTGGGACATATCCCCAACATAATTGGGGCGATTGATGGAACTCATTTTGCATTTGTCCCCCCCTGTCAGAATGAACAGGTGTTCAGAAATAGAAAGGGTTTCCACTTCATGAATGTCCAGATGGTGTGCTTGGCGGACAAGTACATCTCCCATGTCAATGCTAAGTATCCAGGGTTGGTGCATGATGCCTGTATCCTGAGGAATAGCAGCATCCCAAATGTGATGGCCCAACTACAGAAGCACCGGGGGTGGCTAATAGGTGAGCCCTGGTTCCCACCCAGTATATGTTGGTGTATGGGTATGGTGTGGGCCATATGAGATAGTGTGTGGCTAAGTGTTGTCCCTCGATATTTGCAGGTGACTCAGGTTACCCCAACCTACCATGGCTAGTAACCCCTGTGAGGAATGCCAGGACAAGGGCAGAAAAATGTTACAGTGAGGCACATGGGTGAACCAGAAGGATAATCGAAAGAACCTTTCGCCTCCTGCAGTCCAGGTTCAGGTGCCTCCATCTAACTGGGGGATCCCTGTGCTACTCACCCAAGAAGGTCTGCCAGATAATCATGGCATGCTGCATGTTGCACAATCTTGCCTTGAGACGCCATGTGCCTTTTCTGCAGGAGGAGGAGGCTGGAGATGCTCGTGTGGCAACAGTGGACCCTGTGGACAGTAAGGATGAGGAGACAGAGAATGAGGATGAGGACAACAGAACAGCAGTGATACGACAATACTTCCAATGAAACACAGGTAAGACAGTGTTACTTCACATTTCATTGTCATTATTTAGATTATCTCTGGCATGCTGTTATTTCCCACTTCTATGCCCACTTACTTTACCCTTTGAAAAAATCATTTTGCAGATGTTGGCGCCCCACTTTCACTCCTAGTGTGATCACTGCAGCCAAATACAGGTCTTTCCTATGTGCACAATTACTATACAGTTCAATTACAATGTTTGAACTAGGTTAAGCGAATACATACTTAAAAAATGGAACATACACCATACCTGTATTTTTTCCAAGGGTGTTTACTGAAGTGCTAAGAAGAAGAGGGGCAAGCACAATGGGATGGGGTGATGATGGAGGAAAGTCCAGGGTATAGTTCCAGTTTATTTGTAGCACAGGTACATTGTCCATGGGGACATAGGAAGGGGAGCAATGGCAGTTCAAGGTGAACAAGGTGACCGAGTGCGACACAAGGGTGACAATCCGGAGAGTCTCATTTCCTAGCTGGGGTCTAGGCAATGGTCTCTGGCTTCTGCCTGGATCGCAGGGAACGTTTGTGGGGTGCGTCTCCTTTTGCAAGGGGACGGGTGCTGGTGGCCTGTTGGTCCTGTGGTGGGGCCTCCAGTCCACTAGCGGGAGCGGAGGTGGAAGGCAGTTCAGATGTCTGGCTAGTGGCAGGGGCCCGCTGTTGTGAGACTGCTTCCCTCATAATATTGGCCATGTCTGCCAGCACCCCTGCTATGGATGCCAGGGTGGTGTTGATGGCCTGCAAGTTCTCCCTGATCCCCTGGCACTGTCCCTCCTGCAGGCACTTGTTCTCCTGTACATTGGCCAGGATCTGGCCCATTGTGTCCTGGGAATGTTGGTATGCTCCCACAATCTTGGTGAGTGCCTCCTGGAGAGTCGGTTCCCTGGACCTGTCCTCCCCCTGGCGCACAGCACTCCTCCCAGTATCCCTGTTGTCCTGTGCCTCTGTCCCCTGAACCATGTGCCCACTGCAACTGACCCCAGGTCCCTGATTGTCTCGGATATGAGGTGTGCCCTGGGGTCCTTGTAGAGGTGAACCCACTGCTGATTGGTGTGTCTAGGGGACAGAGGTGTAAGCACTCTGGGTGGGTGCTCTGGTGGTGTTTCCAGATGGGGAAGGCTCTGTGGTGTTGTGTGACCATGCCTGGGTAACCAACTGTCCAGAGGTCCCTGATAGGCCAGGTTGGTCATCCAGATCCAGGCGACCAGAGTTGCTGTCATCACTGTGGGCCTCTTCAGTTCGGGGACTAGATAGTGCTGACACCTCTTCTCCGCTGACATTGGCTGGGATACCTGTGGAGATGTAAATGCTGTGTTATTGTTTCTATGTCTATATTGTGCATCAGTGGGTTGCCCTCTTTGGTTGTATTTGCCCTGGCAGTTTTAACTTGTGTAAGTTAGTATGTGGTGGGCTAGCTGATTCTCTCTAGTGTGCATGCTTTGGTGATAGGTGTCCATGCAGGGTTGTGAGTGATGTCCATGGATTGGTGGTGAATGCAGGGCTTGCCATTGGGATGGGAGGGATGTGATGGTGAGGTGTGTAGGAGGTGGCGGAGTGATGGGACTGAGGGTGGGGGTATGTGATGGCATGCAGGTAGGGGGGTAGTAGTAGTAGAGAGTTGACTTACCAGAATCCAGTCCTCCTCCTACTCTGGCCAGGCCCTCAAGACTTGCTCCTCCCATGTTGTTAGTTGTGGGGGAGGGGGTGGGTCCACCCCCAGTCCTCAGGATAGCGAGCTGGTATCTTGCTGCTTTGGAACGCACCTTCCTCCATAGGTCATTTAACCTCTTCCTGATGTCATCCCTGGTTCTTGGGTGTTGTCCCACGGCGTTGACCCTGTCCATGATCTTCCGCCATAGCTCCTTCTTCCTAGCAATGGATATCTGCTGCACCTGTGCTCCAAATAGTTGTGGCACTACTCTGATGATTTCCTCCACCATGAGCCGTAGCTCCTCCTCTGAGAATCAGGGGTGTCTTTGTGGTGCCATGGGTGCTGTGTGAGTTGTGTAGGTGAGGGTGTTTAAGGTGATGTGTTGGGGTGTGTGATGTGGGATGTGTGGGTGGTGTATAGGTGTGAGTAGTGTGTGACTCTGGTTTTGTATGTGGTCATGGTGCCTGTCTTGTGCCAGTGGTTTGTAGTCATAAGTGGTATGGGTGTGTGGGTGTGGTGTACGTATGTGTGTCATGTGTGTGTAGTTTGAATTGTTTAATGTGGTGTTGTTTTGTTTGAGTGTGTCTATTTTGAGCGCAGTGGTATGTACCGCCAATGGTTTACAACCATTGAATATCCACCGTGGTGATTCATGGGTCATAATGTGGTGGGCATAGTTCTGTTGGCATAACAGTGTGGGTTTTGATACTGCCAGTTTATCACTGATCTTTGGTGTGGAGGACTTGTGTCTGTGGCTGAATTCTGTTGGATTGGTGTGTCTGTGTCATAATATGGTGAAGGGCTATCCGCTGCAGCGGTGGTATGTTGGCGTCAGTCATCATGGCGGTAAGAGGGATTTACCGCCAATGTCATAATGAGGGCCAAAGTCTTAAGAGCACTAAAACATTTTTAACTTTAAATCAACGATGAGGTGTGCATGGTCTCAAACTTAATGCTTGCCTTTGTGCATTTGAGAATGCAACAGATTCTAACAACAGATTACAATTTGCTATTTGGATGAAAACACCTAATTGTTTCCGGAGACCTACTGCAACTTACACCGGTTAAATAACAGCCTTATATCAAAACACTGCTTCATGATAAAACTCAGAATTCTTTGGGAAGTATTGGAAACATTTTTAAACATGAACATTTTGGTACACCTCTAACACAAAGAACTACTTAGGAATATGTGACAAGCGTCTGACATTGAATATGTGAATATTCTCAATGATATAAGATTACGTATTCTCTCATAAGAGGGGAAGCATCTACTAGCAAGTATTCTTCCTTAAAAATTATTTCTATAGAACAAGACAGCAGCAGAGCTCATGTTTGTTTTCATTCAAGAGGGAAAAGCAATTCTATGTCTAATGCCTACACTGGCGGAGTGTGCTTCATTTAACAAAGATTTGTTGGAATTGAAGAAAGAAGACATTTTGGAACTGTCTGCAATAGACAAAATAGAACACCAGTGTGTGACAGCATTCGTAAATGAAAAGTTACAAACCAAACTTGATTCATTTAAAAAATCTGTTTCAAGAACTGCAGGATTTGAGAAGTGTTTGCAAAAACTGTAGAGTAATTTTGCATTGAAATATTAATGTTGAGGAAAGATTAGTGAATGGTGCTATGGGTAAAGTTATTGATTTTATTTGCTTTCTTAATAGGAATGAGGTGGAATACCTAGCAATAAATTTAGATCAGATTGATAGTGTAAAGCAGATTGGAAGGTCCATTGTACATTGTCTGCGGGCAAAAAGATTATGGCCCTTATTATGAGCCAAACTCAAACCGCCCAGAGACCACCTATGCGGTCCAAATACCGCCAGCCCTATTTGGAGTTCACCGCAGGGCCTTAACATTGCAGCCGGCTCGTAATTGAGCCGGCGGCAATGTGGCAGTGCGACGGGTGCAGCAGCACCCATTGCGCATTCTACTGCCTATAATTTGGTCTGTGGAATGCACAATAGGGCTGTGCATGGGGGCCCCTGCACTGCATGCGCAGTGCAGGTGTCCGCAAGGGCCTCCGATGCCCCCATTCCACCAGCCTTTCCATGGTGGTAGTACCGCCATGAAAATGCTGGCGGTATGGGGACTCGTAATCCGGAAGGCAGTACTGCTTGCAGCGCTGCCCTGGCAGATTACAACCGCAGGGACCGCCTGGCTGCTGGCAACCTGGCAGTGTCGACCGTCGGACTGTGGCAGCGTGGCGGCTCCACCACAGTCGTAATGTGGCAGTTTGACGGCCACCGTGAGTCTGGTGGTGTTAAGACCACCAGACTCATAATGAAGGCCTATATGTTCCAAAGAAGCAGTTTCCAGTTTCTCTAGCAAATGCTATAACTATTAATAATTCTTAAGGTTTTAGTGTATATGTGACAGCAAACTAAATGTTGATGCAAGTTGTGTAAAAGAATACAACTGATTAACAAGTGTTTATGCTCCTCATTTAAGCAAAATCTCTCAAGGGATTGTAGTCATGTTGTTGGAAAGAAGGTAAAGAAAGAAAACCAGGAAGTTTTTGAGGAGAAGGAAAATGATAATCAGGGAAATAGTGTTGGTTACCAGTTGTCAAAACCTTCTGGTGTCAACTGTCATGCAAATGTTGCTCTAAACATGGTCTTTACATTACCTCATGTTGTTTTTGCAATTGAACAGAAACTAGAGAAGAGATTGAGCGATTGAGTTCTGCACTGTTTGCTTTGTTGAGACATCAGCGCAGTGACAGAACTAAAACACATTGTGTGTCACACATTGGAGACCTTGTAGATATATTGAGGAGTTATTTGGACTTAATTACTAATGGAACCATGAGTGTGTGAAACATAATACCTGACAACATTGTCAATCAGATCTTCTGTCAACTTTATATATATAAAGTACTAGCAGATATTGTATTCTAATGGTACAGCAAAGTTGAACAGGTGACAGTAAATTGGAAACAGAGATTCCAAACTTTTAAGCAGGACAAATATCTATTTCCGGAAAAACATATAATACTTTGGCTATCATATTTCATGAAGGAGTTACTATTCCCTCTGGTAACTACACTGTCTATTTGAAAAGTAAAACTGGATGGACAGAATGTAATGATTGCAACCTCAAAAATAAGCAAAGATAGCCTTATAATCTACCAAACTCTTATCATTTGTTTCTTCAACCAGCGTTCTGAAAGTTAACAGTGAAGTTGTAGTTGCTGCATTTTCAGTATTTATGACATTATCAGCCTACTGGGGTGATTTCATATGCTGGTGTGCACTGTTGGAAATGGCCAACTCCACTGGGGCACCCCCAATCTTTTGACCTTCCTCCTCCTTCCTTTTTACCGGATATTTGCTTGTTGGCCTTAGGAGTCTGTGCACTTTACCACTGCTAACCAGTGCTAAAGTGCTTGTGTTCTCTTCCTAAAACATGATTTGACTGGCTCTTCACCTGATCCCCTCTGACCTTCACTTCTGCCCCCCCAGCACCTTGAGACCCTAACAGGTGAATAATCACGCTGTACAAATACATTGATTGATTGATTGATTGACATATACCTGATTTGCATAATTAATTTACATGTATGTTTCTTAGAGTGGTATACTATATACCCTGGGCCTGTAAATGAAATGTTACCAATGGTCCGTCAGCTCTTATTGTGCCACTCACTTAAGTAACACCATAAAACATGTCCCAGGCCTGCTATTGCATTTCAGCCTGAAAGCAGTATGTCACTGCCATGTTGATTTGGCATTTAAAACCCCTTACCAAGCCTTAAACTCCACTTTTATTACATGAGTCACCCCTAATGGAGGCCCTAGGTAGGCAATAGGGCTTGGTGCTGTGTAATTAAAAAGTAGGATATCTACTTGTTAGTTTTACATGTCCTAGTTGTGAAAAGCTCCCATATGTATTTTCTCACTGCTGAAAGGTCTACACCTCCCATAGGGTAACATTGGGAATTTCTTAATAAGTTGTGATTCCTAAACCTGAGGTGGTAGATATCTCATGTTTGGTATCTATGGGCTTGTAATGATAAGCCCTGTTTAATGCTAAAGTCAGATTTATCATTACAATTTTGAAAATGGCACTTTTAGAAAATTAGCATTTTCTGGCCCTTAGCTCTCTGTGCTTGCAGCCTGCCTTAGGTCACAGGACTGGTTGTAACAGACAATTCAGACTTTGGGAATTCACCCCAGACAGTCACACAGTAGTGGGATTAGCAGATCCTGAATATGCCATTAACTGACTTGGTGGGGGGCGGAGCTAAGGATAGCCGAATTTATATCTGCATAGGTTGGGCTTTGCTGCCACACAATTGGCTTAAAGACCCTGTATTGTCAGTGCAGCCAGATAGGGGCAAGGGCAGGGAAGGCAGGAAACTCCTGGAACTTCAGAGAACTCTTTCAGAACTTCTTCCAACTTTTAGGAGCAGGGCACCAGGATATTCAAGTAAGCCTCTCAGACCTACTCCTTAGCTCACTACTGGACCTGCAGAAGGACTCTCAGTGGAGTGCCTGCTGCTGTGACCTGCTGTGCATTGTACTGCTGCCATACCTGGAAGGACTGCTTTGCTGCCTGGAGCTTGCCTTGAACCTTTAGAGGCCAGTCCTTCTGTGGAGCCGTGCATCCTCACCTGTACCCAAGACTTCGGAATAGACTCCAAGAGCTAGTTTAGCTGGCCTCCTGTCAGGAAAACTATTGCGACTGTTGTTAAGTTCTTCCCTCAGCAAAAACGATTCCCATTTTACTTGTACCCACATTGGTTACAGCAGCGACCTTACTCCCGGTGGCTCTTGCGGAGGCTGTTCTTAGAACTAGCTTCTTCAGGTTTAACTGCCACTCAAGATGGTGGCCGCAAATCTTTGTGAGGTTAACGCTCTAGTGTTTCTACCTTTGTCTCGTGCTGAAGCTTCCCTCCAGCTGTTTCTTTCTGGAAGCTGTTCACTTCAACTGTCATCCTGAGGAGAATGAGCAGTGTTCCTGAGGTGCTATGTTTCATAGGGAATCATTCCAGTTTTTAGTAATTAATTATTTTTCTTGTTATAGTGTTTACACCAGCTACTTTTTCTCTTCTGGAGAAGCTGAATTTCTTCCTTTTGTTTTGGCTTAATAGAACTTCGAGCAACTGTAAGGAATCCTTTTTTATTATTTCCAGGCTTACCAATATGTATATATGTACATACATATTCAAAAACTCTTCACCTTGCAGACTTGCCAGTCCTAGAGACAAACTTCAGTGCTCCGACTAATTCCTAGAGACTCTGATTGAGAAAACTGAACCTTGAGAAGGAGTTTTCATTTCCTGTAAAAGACATTAGTAGATTTTATATTTGTGAACTTTTGAACTGTTCTCCAGAGAACCTTGGATACCTCAGACTCCTGGGGAAAAGAAGTTATTAAGTTAACATTGTTCTCTTAGAGAGAGGCTAGTCTCTCAAAAGATCCAAGTTAGGAGAACAATAGAATTGGGTGAATGTGAATGGGTAAACAGTTGAATGCGCAGTAGGAAAGTACTTATCTATGCTCTTATCACCCAATTGCATATCCTTCCTTTAAAGAAATCCCAGTAAGAAGAAAGGTGCAGGTTACAGAAGCACACACTGAATACCCTATCTTCAAGTGGGAAACACAGGCTGAAACTGGATCTAAAGGCAATCTCTCTTTTTCTATTCCCATTCTTCTTCCCCCCTAGTGGATGCAGAGTTCAGATAATCAGTAAAGTCTGAGCATGCATCTGTTGGAGAGAGTTGGGTAAAAGACATCTGCTCCTATGGAAGTTTGATTTAATGGGTAATCTCCTGACATCTCCTGTCCAGAGCCACAGAGACATAACAGGCTCCCTTAATCTTGAACCCACACTTGGGCCCAGCCTGAGTGTGTCTTGAACCCCAAGAGGTCGCCATCCACTCCTGGACAGTACACATTCAAAAAGTAATCCTGGCTTGATGCAATGTAAGGACAGCAACTTCACATTGAAGCAAAGGGTGATTTACAATCTATCAAATTATATGTTTTGTTTAAGAAACCAAAGTTTTATTGAGGATTACAGTTATAAAACTGAAATAATGTACTTCTAGGTGATGCATAATTAGTATGTATGATGTCATATGGCCTACCGGGCATGATATCTTCATAATGCTTTCCATATGCTGGTGCCTCATATAATAATTAGTAGTATTGTAGCACTTTGAATGTTGAAGGAGCTATTTTAGCATGTTTCTTTAGATTAGTGGAACACGTATAGTTAAAACAATTGTTTGAAGAATTATATTGAGTTCAATATACAGGTTTGCTTAATTGCAGTGACATACTTTGAAGTTCTGGGGTTTTTCTACACTCTATATGATTCAGTTCATCATTTACGGTATAAATTTAGAACCTGAGAACAGTAAAAAAGGGAAAATGAAATGCTTAACTTTAATGTAACATAGCATTACGACATAAGCAATTTATAGTCATTTGTTCATATTATGAAGGTATTCATTGTTAAAATAGTAACTATATTATGCAATTTCATACATTGTAATTATAACTAATGTTGTGTTTTTTTCTTTTTAAACAAATCAATGACCTCATCTACAGTATAGGAGTAATGTATGTTACTAATTAGTTCTTTCACTTTTGTTCCGTAAGATTACATACTCAGGGTACACACCCAAGCAGACACTGGTACAGCCACTTACACACTGACAAAGCCAGTAACACACACAGTCATACACTGATACAGCCACTCACATACCCCCAGTGACAATAATGCACACACTGATACACCCATATATTATCAACATTCTGATTCACACACCAAGCCACATACCAATACAGACACTCATGCAACTAAGAATACACTGATATAACCACTGGGACACCCACACACACTGATACAATGGCTGACACATCCATAATCACACATCGATAAAGGCACTGACACACCCATGGACACAGTGATACATCCACTGACAAACTCAGACACACCAATACAGCCACTCACACAGCCAAGCACACAGCTATACAGCCACTTACACATCTAGACACACACCAACAAAACTACTCACATACCCAAAACACACCGATAAAGCCAGTCACGCACCTGGCCACACACGGATACAGTCACTATCACACTGATGCAGTCACTCACATAGCCACTCAAATACTGACCCAGGCACTCACACACCTCACACACCAATACAGACACTCACACAGTGATCCACACACTGATGCAGTCACTCACATATCCGCTCATACATTAATTCTGCCACTAACATACCCAGCCACACAATGATACAACCACTGACACACACAGTCACACACTGACACAGCCAGTCACAAACCCAGGCACACACTGATACAGTCACTAACACACTTAGGCCCTCACTACAATTCTGGCGGTTGGTGTTAAAGTGGCGGTAATACCGCCAACAGGCCGGTGGTAAAAAAAATGGGGTTTGGACCCTGACGGTGACCACCATCCAACACTGCCACTTTAACACACTGCCCACCAGGGTGGTAACAGCCGCTGGGCTGGAGACTTCGGTCTCCAGCCCGGTGTCCGTCACATTCCCACCCTCGACATTACGACCCAGCCTACCGCCATGGTTTTCGTGGTTTCTGTACTGCCACAAAAACCATGGCGGTAGGCTGGGTCGTAATGTCGAGGGTGGGAATGTGACGGCCACCGGGCCTTCCCTGGCACTGATAGGGGTCGCCCCTTCCCCAGAGTCCTCCCTCACCAGCTCTTGCCCCCCTGCACATATACAAACCCACATGCATACCCATATACACACATGCACACACTCATACCCACCTCCACCCACGCATGCACACATACAAACCCACCACAACACACACCAACATACCTTGTCGCACACATGTATCCACAACACACAACACTCGCAATCACTCATGCATCCAATGCGACCCACATCCGCATGCACACATCCCAAAACATACACACACCCCCACATACACACAACACCCCTCACCCCCCTCTACAGTGAGAGAACCCGACTTACCTGTTTGCAGGGGTCCTCTAGCAGAAGACGGTCCATGATGCTGCTGTCAGCAGCAGCGTCTCCCAGCAAAACACCTCCAGGCCGTATCATTGCTCATGAAACAGGCAGCAGTGTTTTTCTGGTGTGGTGGTGCTGTTGTCAGCAGCGCTGCCTTACTGCCATCCGCCCCCATGACCGGCGGCGGCGTGTTGCCGGCTGGTAGCGATGGCGGTGGTGTGTTGCCGGCTGTTGCCGTGGCATTAGGCAGTCATTACCGCCAATGTTGTAATGAGGGCCTTAGTCACATACCAATACAGCCACTGACACTCCAGTAGAGACAGTCTCACACCCATTACACAATGATACAGCCACTGACACACAGACCTACACACTGATAGTCACTGACACACCAAGCCACCCAGCTATACAGTCACTGAGTGGCTCAGACACACTGATACATCCACTGGCACACCAGGCCAAACAGTGATACAGTTTCTCACACAGTGATACAGGTACTTACACACAAACTCACACACTGATACAACCCCTGACACACCCAGGTTTGCACTGATACAACCACTAACATACACAGGCACACACTGGTGCAGCCACTAACACACCCAGTCACACACCTACAAAGCCACTCACATATCCAGCCACACACCAATATACCCACTTACATACCTGGTGATACACAGATACAAAAGACTCACACAACCACTCACAGTTACTCACTCATTCATACAGCTACTCACACAGGAATTCGCTCACCCATACAACCAATCACACAGCCAGTCACTCACCTATCTAGCCCCTCACACACCCAACCACCCTCCCATACAGCCACTCTCACAGCCAGCCACTCACCCATACAGGTACTCACACAGCCAGTTACTCACCCATACAGCCACGTATACACTACACAGACAACCATACACATTCAAAAACACCCATTGAAACTAACATATTTATACACATATAGCAACAGGTATTTAAACTTTCACAAGAAAACATAAAATATGTATTTTTGTTCTTTTTTAAACCAGAACAGGTGGTTCAAACAAGAACAGGGTTCTTTTTGTTTGTTTTTTTAACTTTTTTTTTTTGTTTTATTCATTTTTGTGGGGTTTTGGTGCTTTGGTTTGATTTTGGAGAAAAAAACTATGAGAAATGAACTTTCACAACAAAACACACAAAACTTGTGCAACAACATTTAAAAAAAAACCAACACTAATGGATTTTATAAACCTCAATAGGAGCAGGGATGAACTGCTGTCCCATACTCAGCACTTTGTTGCGTTTTATACAAAATTGTCCCAACATGGCAAACTCCAGAACACTGGCAGGTAGATGTGTGACTCCAGGTGCAACAGGATTGCCGGGAACTACCTGGCTCACAAAAGATGTTGACAGATTCTTGTCATTTTGTTCTCTTTCTACACGAGCAAGGTGTTGAGGGTGTATAGTCTTCAAGTATTTTAGCATGCTGGATGCACCACACTAATATTTTTTGGATGTTCCTCTAGAAAGCTGTTTGGCACAGAGGTTGCACTTTACTTTTCTTTCCACCCTTATGTATGGTGAAAAATTGCCTGGAGATACTTTCCTTCTTCACCTGTGGTTTTTCATCAGATGAAGTACTTCTTGGGCTCCTGATGTTTTTGATTTTCAGATGCCATGGTTGTAATCTACACAAAAAAACAAGTAAAAAACAAAACTGGAGATGCAGATCTATGAAGTGTGATTTTTTTACATCCACACCGAAAGCACAAAAAACTGGGAGGGTACTTCCTATAAATACGATTGAAAGGTGTTTTAACCAATAAAATAATTTATTTTTTTCCTGTTGTCACATGGAATTTGCAATGACGGTGCGTGACGTTGCAAGATCACGCTTCTGTAAAATGTATTATAACAATGTCTTGAACTATATTTGCTTATTACAATATACTTTTTATTATCATTTAATAAATCACTTATCTCAAACATCAATTTTATACTGTCTATATGTGTTTTTAAGTGTTTGTTAATCAACACGCTAGATTTACAAACCTCCACCAGAACCGGAACATACTTACCGCCACAGCCATTATGACCCAAAGGCCGGAATTCCGCCAAAATCTAGACACCTACACAAGTCCGCCACACCAAAGGTCAGTGATATACTGGCGATAAGAAATCCTCCACCATCACGCCAACAGGAATACGCCCACACTATCACGACCCACGAATCCACGCGGCGGTCTTTCAACTGCGGTATTCCATTGGCGGTACACACCGCAGCGCTCAAAATACACACACATTTACAAAACACATCCACATTGGAACATTCGAAATACACACACCTGATACACATACACACACCACTCCAACACACCCAATACAATATATATAAAACACACACCCACGTTACCCACAAACCCCTATGACAACAATTGCGACAGAAGGTCAGAGAGACACACCACCATCTACAAACGAGCATCCACAGGCACTCAACACCATCACACACATTACATCCACGCACCTCACACAACACACCACTAAATATCACCCCACACATCACAACACACACTACCTCACACATCACCCACACCGCCCCATGGCACCACAAAGACACCCCAGGTTCTCTGAGGAGGAGCTCAGGGTCATGGTGGAGGAAATCATCCGGGTAGAGCCACAGCTATTCGGATCACAGGTGCAGCACACCTCCATAGGTAGGAAGATGGAGCTATGGCGAAGAATCGTGGGCAGGGTCAACGCAGTGAAACAGCACCCAAGGACTAGGGATGACATCAGGAAGAGGTGGAACGACCTACGGGGGAAGGTGCGTTCCGTGGTCTCAAGACACCACATCGCGGTACTGTCACGATTTCAGGCGGGTCTGATCAGGACTGTGATTGGGACACCCCTTAAGGTCACCGAATATCCATAAGAGGTAGTGTACTGGGGCAGAAGAGCAGCTAAAGGCATACACGGAAAGGACAGCTATGGTCAGGCACAGGAAACAGGAAAGTAAAAGCAGAGCAACCCTTGTGTGAACAATTAGGAAACGGATTACTAGTGGAGAAACACGCTGGGGTTGTACACAGAGTAAGGCGCAGAACCTCCCACAGTGACAGGGAATGTCAATGCCTCTGTGCAGTTTGCTCTTACAGATAGTCACCCTGCCAGCCCCATAGAAAGGAGGCAGCAGAAGTGATTCTGTCTCTGTACCCTAGAGCACAAACAAGGATAGTACTTACATACACAGGACACGCTCTTGTGGGTCCAGCTGGAAACACAGTGGCGATTCCTGAGAAAACAGCAATAGCACACTGTCACTGTTAGGCACGAAAGACAACGTATAACACTAGACAAGGATGGGGGCTGGAATTGCCTCCTGGAAACCAGGAGCCAACCCCAGTACAAAGGGGGACACTTATACACTGGTGAAGACTGATAGAACACTTACCAGACACAAAGAACCAAGAAGAAACAGAAACAGAAGGGAACAAACAAAGAGGCAGAGGCAAGAACTGGGAACAGGCTCAGGCTGAAGTAAAGGCAGGACTAGGACTTGAAAACAGGGTGCAAACCTCTGGCTGGAACAAACAGAGATAGGACTGGGAAACTGAGAGCAGGCTCTGGCTGGAACAGGCAAGGACAGGACTGGAATACAGGGAGTAGGAATAAGTAGTAAACAGGACTGGGAAACAAAGAGCACGTTTAGGCTGAAACAAGGCAGGAGCAGGGCAGAGAAACAGGGAGCAGCCCCTTGAAGAAACAAACAGGTACAAGGCTAAGAAGTAGGGAGCAGACTCTGACTGGAACAATCAGGAACAGGGCAGAGAAACAGGAAACAGAATCAAGCTGGAACAGAACAGGAACAAAACTGGAACACCATCCGACAAAGGGTCTGTAACACAAAGGAATCGAACTCCAATGCACGACGGGGAGCTTGAGGAAATGGCTACTTATAAGCAGTTCCAAGCTGGGCTGCACAGGAGAGGTCACAGGTGTGTGTAGTTTCGGACACTTGCAAGTCCTGGAGGAGAGGATCCAGTGAAAAGGAGCAACTGGACTTCTCCCATAGAAGACAATGGGAAACAGAATTCGGGTTTTCCTGACTACCAAGCTGTGCATTATGGGATTTGCAGTCCCAAGAAGCAAATGTAGTCCTACACAAGTGTACAATGGAGAAAAGAGAAACAAACAGGAGTCAGCAAGGGACTCTAGATAGGTGTTCAAGGTGATTCCCAGGCTTTCGACAGTCCTCTTACAGCGCCCCCTGGAAATGGGACGACAGAGTCGTAACAGGTACAGAGGACTGGCGGGGGACCCCACCTCCTCCCCCACAACTAACAACATGGGAGGAACAGGTCTTGGCTATTCTGCATCCTGAGGGCCTCGCAGGAGTAGCTGGAGGAATGGACTCTGGTAAGTCAAATCTTTCCTACTATATCCCCCACCCTACCTGCATGCCATCACATACCCCCACCCTCGCCCTCACCCCCATCACTCCTACTCCTCACACATGTCCCAATATCACAACCCCCCATCCCAAACCCAAGCCCTGCATACAACACCAAAGCATGGACACCCATCACCAAAGCATGGCCACTGCACATACCCATACACAAGAATGAAAGCACTGGGGTACACGGTCACCCACCCATTGCACACCATGGCACACACAGATGCAATATTCGTGCTTTTAACCCCCTGCAGGACCCCTACCCAAAGTCACCGGACAGGCGGGTCCAGACATGTCCACTCCACCCAGAGAAGAGGCCCACAGTGATGACAGCTGCTCTGTCCAACTGGATCTAGACGACCAGCCCGGCCCATCTGGGACCTCGGAGAGAGACTCAGCTGAGTCCCAAAAAAAAGTACAAAATAAAAAACCTGAAGGAGGCAGGGTAGGAATACCCTGACCCTTAGACCTGATGGTGGGGTCTAACAGGGACACCGCCAGAGGCCCAAAACCTTTTTTTTTTATTTCTGAAGCAAAATTGGGGTGCATCAACAAATATGCAGCAAAGATGTGAAAAAAGACCCAAGTCTCTCCGGTCTGCTGGATCGCTTTTGCTCATGTCTTCTCCTTGTTTTTTGAGTGCCTTCTCCTTGGTTTTCACTTATTCTCACTGCTTTTTCCCCCGTTTTGTGTGTGCCTTCTCCTTGCTTTTCCCTCATTTTTTGCCATGTCCCCTGTTTTTGTGTGCCTGCTTCTTGCTTTTCAGTTCATTGTCTCTACTTATTCAGTGCTTTTTCCCTGTTTTTGAGTGCCTTCTCCTTGCTTTGTTCCCTTTCTCACTGCTTTCGCTTTGCTTTTTCACTGTTTTTTGTGTGCCTCCTCCTTGATTTTCCCTTTTTCTCACTGCCTTCACCTTGCTTTTGCCTGCATTTTCATTGTTTTCTCCTGCTTTCCCCTGTCTTTTGAGTGTCTTCTCCTTGCTTTTCCCAATTCTCAATGCTTTCTTCTTGCTTTTTCCGCATTTTTTGTGCACCTTCTGCATGCTCTTCCCTCATTTCCACTGCCTTTGCCTTGCTTATCCCTCTTTGCCTCTCCCACATACCACCCATTTTCTGGCTTCCTCCTAGCTCTGCAGACTACCTCCAGTGCACCTCCCCAGAGGACCTATATTAGGGCTCCACTGTGGCCTCCAACAAGGAGGACATTTAAGGTGAGGCCCTGCGGGATGTAGTGCCTATGGCCAATATTGACCCAGAGAAGGGGGCTGCATCCCCGATAAATGCTGAGCAGGCATTCGGAGATTTAGTCCTCAGGGCAATTATTGGCCCGGAGGCTGCATGCCCCCTCCCTCCTTTAAATGCTGTGCAGGCCCCAGGAGATGGGGTCCCCAGAGGCAATATAGACCGTGGGAGAGGGGCTGCATACCTCCTCCCCCATTAACCCTTTCGCTGCTAGGCCTTTTCCCCCAAGTGCTGAGCCCTTTCTTGGCTATTTGGGATAGTTCACGCTTAGGCCTCTATAACTTAGGCACAAAAGTTATACATGCTAAATGTGTCTCCTCTTTTTCAAACATCCTGAGGATTCTAAAGGTGCCCAAGGTTTGTGGGCTACCCTGGAGGGGACTGAGAAAATAGACAAAATATAGCAACATTTTGAGATATTTTTTTTTTAAATAGAGAAAAAGTTCTCCAGACAAAAGCGTCTGTGTTTTGTTTCCCCTAAAAATGGCATCCACGAACGGTTTGCAGCTCTAAAGTTACCATTTTCCCAGCTTTCAGGAACATGCAGAATCGAAAATCACATTTGTTACCACAGTTGTAGCATTTTCTAAGAGGTAGCCTATTTTCCCTATTTTTGTGCTCTTAATCTACTTCCAGTTTGTGGTGGGAAGTAGTGTGAAATCCAAGGGTAATTCTGAATTCAGCAAGAAGTCATATGTGAGGACCTTTCAAGATTTTCCCAAGGAAAATAACTGTTGAAAAAAATAAATATTGAAAATGACTAGGAAAAAACTGGCATTTGCAACATTTCCATATGTAACTTTTTGACATAATGGCAGATTGACAAAAGCAATATACCATTATGTTCACTGGACCCTTCTGGTTACTGGGATATGTAGAGTTTGTGGGTTCTCCAGGAACCCAAGGTACACAGAGAAAACAACTGACCTCTTCCTTACAATGGGTTTTCATTGAGTACTGAGGATAGACCAATTCCTATAGCCAAATAGGCAGAGTGAAAAATGGGTATCAAGGAACCTTATGCATTTCTGAAATGTGCGCAAGATACTTAGGCGGTCATTATGAACACAGCACGAAACACCGCTGACCGCCGTGGCGGCGGTGAACAGAAGTCTGCCGTTGGCGGTGAATGGAAACCCGCCATATAATGAATGAAAATCCCAACCACGTCAAAAATCACCAGACCACCACTCCCTGCCTTGACCCTCTCGGTGGGAATCCCGGACCTCCCCACCTCGCCACCGCCGAGCACACCCATATCCCACCCACCAAATAAGGATGCACAAATCACCTTGGCGGACAGTGGAGGCCGGACGACCATTGGCGGTTCAGCCCGCCACGAGCAGCAAGTGGACTTAACAGCAAGAAATGCACACATTGGATAAGCGTGCAATCCACACACCTGACACACATCCATAACCCCATAAAACACCCATAGACATACCCCAGAATCCTTTGCAACAAAACCAAGCCAAGAAGACGGAGAGCCACCATACACGAGACGCACACCAACCCACATAAGAGCACCCTCACCGCGTTCCGAGCTCAGACACCATTCACCACACTCACCATGTCATCCCCCCAAACATCCACGCTTCACAGAAAGGGAGTTAAAGGCCATGGTTGATGAGATCCTGAAGGTGGAGCCACACATATTTGGGGTCCGAGGTGCAGCACACACCCATATACTCCAATTGGAGTTTGCTGTATGTATGCGTTTCGAATGTAAGCCAGTATATAAGAAAGATAAAATAAAATAAAAACTTCCAACTTTTATGCTAGTATGGGAACCCATCAATTCAGAGGTGTAGAAATAACCACTGCTCCTAAACTAAGGCCCTCATTATAAACACGACAGTCTGTACCGCACCGTCGGCGGTAAAAACCGCCAACATAGGAGTGGACCAGACCGCCAAATAATGAACCAAACGAAGCACAGGCACCCAGAAAACCACCCACCGCCAGTAGAATAGTGCAGATGACGAAGGCATAGTCCACCCACAGGCCTACGGAAAGGCCAAACCCATCAAATAATGAACCACCAGTCCGCTGCCAGTTCCGGGGCAGGAACCACCGCCACGCATCCGGAGTGTGTTTTTGGAGGAGGGGGGTGTGGACACAGTGGGAGAAGACAGGCAGCTAGTGTGGATGTACGTTGTGTGGATGTCTGCAAGTCTGGTGAGTGTGCTGCATGTGTCAACTACAGTAGTTGTGATGAGTGCAGTTGTGGTGAGTGGGGTGCATGTATGGATGTCTGCTATTGTGGTGAGTGCAGTAAGAGGAGCAGCAACAGTGACTGAAGGTGCAGTGCATGAGGGTGTGGATGTAGAGGGGACAGACAGGGAGGCGGAAGAGGTGGGCACACTGGGGGAAGTGGATGTTGTTGTGTGTGAATGTGTCTGTTGGCTGTGTGAATGCTTGCGGTGGGAGGTGTGGTGTTTGTGTTTAGAAGTGTGCTTGTGTGTTGATGTGCTTGACTGTGTGTCTGAATGTGTGCTTTGGACAGGTGAAGGAAGTGGAGTGCTGGAAGGGGTAGAGGAGGTTGGAGGGGGGACGGAATGGCCAGGGAAACTGGCTGCCATCCAGGAGGAGGCCAGAGCCTGAAAAGATCTCTGTAGGGCAGACACGGCACTGTGAATGCCATCCAGATAGGCATTTGTCTGCTGTACCTCTGATGCTAGCCCCTGGATGGCATTGACAATGGTTGTCTGCCATACAGAGATGGTTCTCAGGAGATCAATAGCCTCCTCTGTGAGGGCAGCAGGGCTGGGGCGAAGGAGATGCCCACTTTTCTGGGTGAGCGGGCACGGGCAACTCGGTGGGAAGCAGAAGGGAGGGCGGTGATGGAATGGGGGGTGGTTGAAGATGTCACTGTAGTGGTGTGGCCACTAGGGTCCACCACCGCCGGGGAGCCCCCATCGCAGGAGGTCTTGGAGTCACTACCTCTAGTGGTAGTTGCCTCCCCGTGGAACTCTCCTCGCCCTCCCACCCACTGGTCCCCTGGGCGTCGGATGTCTCTGCCTCTGAGGATCCATACGCCGCTGCTTCCCCACTTGCTGATGCCTCAGCTCCCTCGCCAGATGTTGCTGCTGTGCCAAACTGTAAAGAAGTGGCTACCTGTTGCAGTCACCCCCCACTTTTTGCCTGATACTGATGCTGACTTGACTGAGAAGTGTGCTGGGACCCTGCTAACCAGGCCCCAGCACCAGTGTTCTTTCACCTAAAATGTACCGTTGTCTCCACAATTGGCACAACCCTGGCACCCAGGTAAGTCCCTTGTAACTGGTACCCCTGGTACCAAGGGCCCTGATGCCAGAGAAGGTCTCTAAGGGCTGCAGCATGTCTTATGCCACCCTAGGGACCCCTCACTCAGCAGCTTGTGTGTGCTGGTGGGGAGAAAATGACTAAGTCGACATGGCACTCCCCTCAGGGTGCCATGCCAACCTCACACTGCCTGTGGCATAGGTAAGTCACCCCTCTAGCAGGCCTTACAGCCCTAAGGCAGGGTGCATGAGCCCTATGCCCCTACAGTGTCTAAGCAAAACATTAGACATTGTAAGTGCAGGGTAGCCATAAGAGTATATGCTGTAAACTGCTTGACCTCAGGCATGTCTTTTGTAAACACATGGTTTGATAGATTTACAATGAGATTGGATTCCATATTCACATTTTATTCTTTAAACTGTAGAGTGGATATTGGCTTTTTCTGCTTGGATCTTCTTGTTTTTTAATTTCTTTCATTTGTCCTCTGCCATGACCTTGGCCTCATGCCCTACCTCTCTCTTTACCACCTTGTTCTTGGTTAGGTATCATGCTCATTCAATAGTACCTCAAAGAATGCCTATCATTGTCACCTCATTGCATCCTATGTTTAGGGACTGCATATGTTATATATCATATTTTTATTTTTAACTGCACTGATGTTTTCTAAAATCCTCTTTTTGAGCATACATGTTGTGCTGCCAATGTACTTAAGGCCACAGGTACATTCAATTACATATACTACAAACTGTGTACAACAGGTGATTTTGTGTTGTATTTTTATCCTTTGATTCTGCCCATTCAGGACTATTTTCATGTTGACCCCAATTTTGCACACTTTAATCAATCAATAAATCAGGGATTTGTTAAGCGCACTACTCACCCGTGAGGGTCTCAAGGTGGCGAGGAGGGGGAGAAGGTGAGGGGGAGGGAGGTGCTGCTACTGCTCTGACAGGTAAGGAGGTCTTTGGTCTGGCTCAGGTGGACAACACTTTACAGTCATTACACTTTATAAAACCCAGTTGCAATTCATCCAACCAGGTCTTTGGATCCCCAGTTGGGAATTGGCCTTTAACCAGTTTATCCTTAAGCATTTTTCTCTTCTGAATGTTACTTGAGGTTTTCTGCCCACTCTAGGGCCAATCTCTGGATCTTTCTAAACTAAGTGCCAGTGTTTATTCAAAATCTGATTGATCATAGAGCTTTATTTGCTGTAAGTTAGGATTAATCTTAATTGGACTTGATCCTCTATAGCTGTAGTTCTCTCCATATTTGTAGTTATAGTTAGGACCAACTTTTCCCATCGACAAAGCGCTTTTAGTTTTGATAAGAACTTTGGGGCCGTTTGACGAATATTCACAAATGTTTTAAAAAAAGGTTTGCCACTCACTTCAGCCTCTGCCTTTAAGGTTTTGGTGTGATTAGTCAGGTGGGGGCCGAGATGCAGCTGTCCCCATCTCCTACTGCTCCTCCCACCTCCTAGGACCTACTTAATGGCAGCTGAAGCACGGCCACAGTTTGGCCGCTCAGCGGATGCACAGCTGATGCACCAAAGGCACACCAAAAACAAGCCCAACTGCATCAGGATGGCACCCAAGGCCATAAACCCTGGTCCAACCACAACTAACAGCTTCACTTCTACCACCCTCCGTGCTCTTGACGCCCTCAGAAATTTTTCTCTAGTGGCAAACCACACTCCACAGTGCCTTTCAACTGCACCTCTTACACTTCACCTGCCACTACACACATGCCCTCACTCCTCTTAGCAACACCTGTAACCAGTTACTCACCACCAGTTAGCATGCACCCTCCTCAACACTCGCTCACTCAGTAAACACAGCACCAAGGTCTTGGACCTTCTCCACACTCTTGTGTCTACCAGTCAGACAGAGGAATCACCATCATCCACAGGGACTCCATCAGTTGCACCTCCACCATGGATGACACTATCTTATCAATGAATCACTTCAACTTCACTATCCAAATGGATGAGAAATCCACAATCGGGGAACACTTGCATACAGTTCACTGGGATCTCAACACCTACTGCAACCTCATCACCACTTTCATCAATCCTCTTGCCATTGTCTTGAAGGACTAAACATTCCTGGGTGACTTCAAATTCCACCACAACAACAAAACTAATCCTCACTCTGCCAACCTCCTTGACATACTGAACAACATCGGCTTCACCCAACTCTTACACAACCCCACAAACATCGCAGGACACATGCTCAATCCCATATTGAGCTCTAGCAATCAGATTAAATACAGCCACACCAAGAAAGTCACATGGATTGACCACTTAGTTGTCCACTTCATTGTCACAACCCTCATGTCCCCCACTAGACACCTGAATGCCCGTCACAGCTGGAACAAGGGATCAGAGAGCAAATGGTCCAAAACCCTCACCCTCAACCACCCAAACACCACATTAACATGAACCAGGACATCAGAAGCTTCAACACCGGGTTTACTGACTGCATTGACATCATCACCCTATCAAGAACAAGAAACACAGAAGATCCAACAAGCAAGCTAGCTGGTACACCGAGGACCTCAGGACAGTCAAACACTATTGCAAGCTCCTCGAGAGAAGGTGGTGCACCAACAAAGACCCAGTCAACAGTGCAGCAAATCAGCACTCAACCTATACCACCACCAACTACACGAGATGAATAAGAAGACCTAACATCGTGCATCACAGCTAACAACAGAAGGAACTCTTCTGCATAGTGAGATAATTCACCAACCACGAAACAGCAACAAACAACATCTCTCTCTCTCAGGACCTATGTGATAGCCTTGCAGATTTCTACCACAACAAAATCACAAAAAAATACTGAAACTTCAACTGCAAACTCTAACCTGAATACTTTTTCAACAGCCATACGTCCACCTATACAACTATCCCAAGGCTAACCACATGGAACCACCTCACCACTCAGGACACTGTCACTGTCATGAAATCCATCTACTTAGTGGTCCCATCTGACCCAGGCCCTCACCACATCTTCAACCTAAGAGCATCCAGAACCGGCCTCTGACTTTCCACTTTCCTCAACACCTCATTGGATTCTGCTACCATCCCAGAAGACTTGAAGCATGTAGAAGTCAAACCGTTGTTGAAAAACATTCAGCAAACCTCAATGAACTCAGCAACTACACACCCATCTTCAAATCTGGATGCCGCAGCAACCACAGCACCAAGACAGCCCTGATCGTGGCTACAGGTGACATCGGGCCCTCCTTGCCAAAGGACAGACAGCCCTCCTTATCCTCCTTGATCTCTCAGTAGCCTTTGACACCCTCTCCCACCACAAGCTCATCACTAGACCCCATGACACAGGCATCAAAGGAGAAACCCTCAGATGGATTGCCTCCTTCCTCCCTGACAGAGCACAATGAGTACACCTTCCACCCTACACCTCCAAACCCAAATCAGTCATCTGCGGAGTCCCTTAAGGCTCAACACTCAACCCCACCCTCTTCAACATTTACATGTCTTCCCTTGCCAACATAGTCAGATCTCACCGACTCAACATTAGGGCCCTCATTATGACCCTGGCGGTAAATACCGAATACCGCTGTGCTGACTACCATCAGTATACCGCAGCGGGGGCGGACATCTGTCCGCCACATTATGATACATACAAAAAAAACAACAGAAACTAGCCACAACCACAAATCTGCCATACCCACTGAACGTGATAAACTGTTGGTACTACCACCCATACTGTTACGCCACCAAGACTACGCACTCCAAATAATGACCAACCAATCACCACAGCGGACATTCAATGATGGTAAACCATTGGCAGTGAACACCACAGCGGCAGATAAGGCCACCCAAAGACAAAAAGACAACGTTGGCCAGGACAAAAAACCCACACTTGACACAATTCCACACATTCCACACACTCAACAACAGTGCTATAAAACACACACCCACAATCCTTTGCTAACACGAAAAGACCGCAACAGCTAGCCACGCAAATCACAGAGACAACTTCACACACAACCATCCATTTATCCGTCACACACCACACACCCCACCACATTACTCAACAACCTCTGCACAACACACACACCACACACCACACACCACCCATGTCCCCACAAAGGCACACCCGTTTCCCTGTTGAGGAGTTGCGGGTCATGGTTGAGGAAATAGTCAGGGTAAAGCCACAGCTGTTTGGAGCACAGATCCATCAGATATCTATTGCCAGGAAGATGGAGCTAAGGCGGATGATTGTGGACCAGGTGAATACAGCATCCATGAACAAGGGACAAAATAAGGAAGAAGTTGAACGACCTACGGGGAAGGTACGTTCCATAGCAGCCAGGCACCAGCTCGCTATCCAGAGGACTGGCGGTGGACCCCCACCTCCTCGCTCACAGCTGACAGCATGGGAGGAGCAAGTCTTGGCAACCCTCCATCCTGAGGGTCTTACTGGAGTTGCCGGAAGACTGGACACTGGTGAGTCAACATTTACTACCTATCACCCCCATACCTGCATGCCAACACCACCCCTCACCTTGCTACCCATCACTCCACTCCACCCCACACAGTGCACCACCACAATTAACAAACCTTAATGTCAAGCTCTGCATGCCATAACCACTGCATGTACATCCCCTCCAGCACTACATGTACACCCACAACCAATGCATGTACAGCATGGAGAATTAACAATCCCACAATATATCACCATACCCAAACAAAGGTGGCAGGTCAACAGCAACAATATAGGGGAAGCTAGGGATGCAGAATATGTCACAGACATGTAGCGTAACACACCACTTACATCCCCACAGGTGTCCCAGCCAAAGTGAGCTGTGAGGAGGTGCCATGGCTCCCCAGTCCCCCCACCAGAAGATGCCCCTAGTGATGATAGCAACTCTGGAGTTCTGGATCTGGATAAACTCCCTAGCCTATCACGGACCACTGGTCAGTCGGCTAACCCAGCCCACACCCAGTCCACCACAGAGCCTCCCCCATCAGTATCGAACACCACAACAGCCACCCAACATCCCCAGACCTCTGTCCCTAGGACACGTCAATCAACAGTGAGTCCACCTGAACAGGACCCCAAGCCACACCTTACAGGCAAGACAATGAGGGCCCTGGGGTCAGTGGCAGTGGGCACACCATTCAGGGGACACAGGCACAGCAGGGACACTCAGAGGACAGCTGTGCACCAGGGGGAGGACAGGCACAGGGAATGGACTGTCCAGGAGGCACTCACTAATGCCTGGGGGCTTACCAACAATACCAGGACAAGATGTGTCAGCTGATAAGACATCATGCAGGAGAACCAGCCGCTGCAGGAGGAACACCACCAGGACATCAAGAAAGACTTGCATGCCCTGAACACCACCATGCGCTCCATTGCAGGGGTGCTCGGTGATATGCCAACATCATGAGGGACTACATATCACCCCAGTGGGCCCCTTCCACTAGCCAGTCAACTGACCAGCCCTCCACATCTGCTGCAGCTAGTGGACAGGAGGTTCTGCCACAGAACCCACAGGCCATCAGCACCCCTTCCCCTGCAGAAGGCGAACCACCCCGCAAATGTCCCCTGTGACCCAGACAGACACCAGAAACAGTTGCCAAGACCAAGACCACCACCAGGAAATGAGACCCTCTTGAATGTCCCCCTTGTGTTCCACTGTGTCAGCTTGTCCACTATGAACTGCCATTGGTCACCTTCTGATGGCCCCTTGGACACTGGACCGGTGCTACAAACAGACTGGACCACTACCCTGAACTACTCCCAACCATCACCCCACTCTATTGCACTTCCTATTGTAGAACACTTTTTAATGAACACCCTTGGACACAACTTGAGTAATAGTGCTTTATCTACAGTTAATGTACAATGTAATGAACTGTAATGAACTGCACGATCTTGTGTAAATGTCCAATAACATGTTGATCCATCCACCAAATGTGTCTTAGCAGTCTGTACACATCACAGCAGTAAACTGTTGTAACAACACCAACATCTGCAATAAGGAAATGCAGAGCTAACAGTCAGGTGGGATTCAAAGGGAATGACGGGCATTATGCTGCAGTCACACAGTACAACTCTAAAATGTAGAAATGAATCACCTACAAGAAGTAAGGGACACACATTAGCCCAGCACAATGGCATGGGCCATGACTCCTTAAGGCATACACTCACAAACATTTGGTGGGGACACAGGCTGACCTATTAGCCACACTCTGTGCCTCTGTAGTTGTGCCATCAGCTGTGGGACACTGCTATTCCTCAGGACAAAGGCATAATGGACCGACCCTTGATACTTGGCAGTGACGTGGGAGATGTACTGGTCAGCCAGGCACACTATCTGGACATTGAGTGAGTGGAAACACTTCTGATTCCTGTACACTTGTTCATTGGCCCTTGGGGGGGGGACTAAGGCAATATGGGTCCCGTCTATGGACCCAATGATATGAGGTATATGTCCCATTGAATATAATCCAGAATTCACAGTGGGTAAATCATCTACCTGGGGGAATGCGATGTAGCTTCACATATGTGAGAGCAAGGCATACAAAACCGTTGCAAGCTCAATAGAGAACATTGGCTGTGACATCCCTGCAGCCAAGCCCACTGTCACCTGGAAAAAGCCTGTTGCCAGGAAATGGAGCACTGAGAGTACAAGAGGAGGGATTGCTGTGGTGCTACAGTAATAGATCAGGCTCCATTTGTTCACACAGCTCTGTGATTGCGTCCCTGTCCAGACGATAGGTGAGTATGTGCCAGTCCTCCAGTGTGGCCAAGTCCACAAGGGTCTGACAATGGTTGCTTGCCTCCTCTTATTCCTCCACAGTGATTGGTACCTAAGGGACCCAAATATAAGAAGTGACAAGAGGAACCATGAACACACTACAGCAGTGTACATAGAGCATGTGTGTATGTTGGACATTGGAACTGTGTGGGTGAGTACATTCGACTACAAGAACACACTAATTAATGTGTACATGTGTACCAGCATTAGAAAATGGCACCCGCTTGTCCTGTATTCGGGGCAGGTGGAAGTGACCTCACACCCCTGGCATTGGCGTCATGGAGGAAGGCGGCCTGCACCGCCGTGCAATTCCTCATTGGCTAACATGGCGCTCTATGGATAATGAGAACCAATGATGATCAACGCCATCAGTGACAGTGTCCGCCGCCGTCGACCTGACCACCATTACCTTTATACCACTTCAATTGATTCCTGACTTTACACAGGATGACAACTCCAATGCATGTGCTGCTGTGACATGTGTCTGGAACCTGCCATGGCACTTGCAACAGGGGAAAGGGCCCCAGCCTTCACTTCGGAGGAGGTGGAGTGCCTCGTGGATGGGGTTCTACCCCAGTATGGCCAGTTGCATGGGGCTCCTGACCAACAGGTGAGTACACCATGGGTACGTTGCATGCAACATGACTACATGGAGATGTGTGTGTGTGCTGGCAGTGTGTCAGGTGGGGGGGTTATGGCTGGTGGCAGCATCAATGCAGGGGTATGGGTCATGGGTGTGCCTGATGAGGGGAAATGCTTTTTGAGTGTCATATGAGTGACAGGCTGGATTGTCAGGTTCATGATGTCCCGCCTTCTGTGTTTCCTCTGCAGGTCAGCGCCCATCAGAAGAAGGGATTGTGGCATACCATCGCTAAGGACATGCGTACCCTGGGGTTCTATAGCAGGCAGAGCACCCACTTCAGGAATCGGTGGGAGGACCTGAGACACTGGGCACGTAAGACCGCAGAAGCCCAGCTGGGGATGGCCTCCCAACCAGAGAGGGGTGCCTGTTGGAACCTGATCCCCCTGATGGCCTGCATACTGGCACTGGCCTACCAAGATCTGGATGGGCGCTTGAGGGTATTACAGCCACCACAAGGGGGTGTGTACAGTTTGTTTGTCAACCATCTTCTGTTGCCTAGCATGGGATTTGGGTGCAGGATGCCCCCAATATGCCTGTTCAGATATTGTTGCATGGTCAAGCTCAGGTTATTAGATAGCTAAGTAGGTGGCTTCCCATCTCAGACAGGGCTTAACTGGTCCCAATTGGTGTGTAGCTGGCAGTGTTTGGCTCCTACCTGCTGTGGTACTTAGCCAATGGTATGTCAATGTGGTCCATACTGCCCATTCTCATTCTCAGTGTGTGACAGTGATGTGTCTGCCATTTGTGCTGTTGGTGCTGAGATTGACCCTGTGCTCCCTTTCTCTCTCTCCCTCTCTCCTTTCGTCATCCTGTCCATGTGTACATTTGCATCATCTGGCGAAGGAGCAGGGGCACCAGCGAGTGAGGGAGCTGCAGGCCACGGATCCAGGAGGCAGAGTCCACCGACGTCAAGGGGACCAGTGGGATGGAGGGCGAGGGGGGCACCACTGTGGGTACAGGAGGTGACACCAATGACTCTGATTCGACCTCCGATGGGAGCTCCCTGGTGGTGGCTGACCCCTCTGGGACCACTCCAGCTACAGGTCCTACCGCCACCTCCGTACCAGCACCGCCCTCTCAGTAGCCCCCCACTGAGTTGCCTGCTCACCCAGGAGGGTGGGCATCTCCTTCGCCCCAGGCACCTCCGGCCCTGCCCCAGTCAGCCCTGCTGCCCTCAGTGAGGAGGCTATTGACCTCCTGAGATCCATCTCTGTAGGGCAGTCAACCATTGTGAATCCCGTCCAGGGGCTGGCATCCCAGATGCATCAATGCAATACCTTCCTGGAGGGCATCCGCTGTGGGTTGGTGGCCCCACAGTGATCGTTTCATGCTCTGGCCTCTTCGCTGATGGCAGCCAGTGTCCCTGTTTCATCCGTCCCCCCTCCAGGTACCACTAACCAGTCCCAGTTTCCTCACCCCGTTCCCATCCTACACATTCTGACAAGCATGCACCCAATACAACACACAAGACTCGCACAGACAAATAGTCCACAAGCACTCACAGGGCCATCAGACAGATGCACACACACACCATCATCCACTGCCTCCACTGTCTCCCCCTCCTCCCTCACAGTCACATCTGCACTCACACCTGCATGCACTTTATCATCAGTGTCAGATACTGCCACCTGCACAGCCTTGCCCATAGTCATCTCAACAGCAGATCCGCAGACATGCACCCCACACACCACCTCATGCAGCACACCCACCTCACTTGCAGACACCACTACAACATCCATACACATATCATGTTTGTCCTCTCCCCTCTGTCTGCCCCCCTCCAGTATTACACACATGCTCACACTCAGACCCCCAATAGCCATCTACCTCACACACACACTGTCCATGCACCTGCACCCAAGGCCAGCACAAGCTTTTCCTAGCCCGCCTTGACCTCTTCCCTCTCACTCCCCTCTCCTGCTGTAAGAGGAAGGTCACACCACCCCAGCCCAGTACGTCAAGCACCCAGTCTGACACAGCTCCACCCCGAAGTCTCCCACTGCCACTAAGGGACACATGAGTGAGAAGCCAGCCCCAGCAACAAGGACACTCCCCCCCAAGACAGAGGGCTAAAGTGCCGCCCCCTCCCAAACAGACTGGTAAGACCATGGGACCACCTCCAAAACCCAGGTCCAAGGAGGCCCCAACAAAATCCCTGCCCAAGGAGGCCCCACAAAAATCGAAGGCCATGGAGGCCCTCCCCGACATCCAAGGCCAAGGAGGCCCCCCAGAAATCAAAGGCCAAAGAGAACCCCAGAAATCCCTGGACAAGGAGGCCTCCCAGAAATCCCTGGACAAGGAGGCCCACCAGAAATCCCTGGAAAAGGACCACCCCCCCCCAGATATCCCTGAACAATGAGGCTCCACTGGAAACCATGGCCAAGGGGCACCCACTCAAAATTGTGACCAAGGAGCAGCATCCGGAACCAGAGGCTAAGGAGCAGCATCCAGAACCAGTGAGCAAAGGGGCACCATCAATAACCAGTGGGCACGAAGCACCCTCCTCATCCCATGGGCAGGCAGCCCCCTCTAGAACCAGTGGGCAGGAAGCCCCCTCCTCACCCTGTGGGCAGAAAGCCTCCTCTTCATCCTGTGGGCAGGCAGCCCCTTCCACAACCAGTGGTCAGGAAGCCCCCTCCTCAACCTGTGGGCAGGATGCCCTCTCTTCATCCTGTGGGCAGGCATCCCCCTCCAGAACCAGTGGGCAGGAAGCCCCCTCCTCAACCAATGGCCAGGAAGACCCCTCCTCATCCTGTGGGGAGGCAGCCCCCTCCAGATCCAGTGGGCAGGAAGGCCCCTCCTCAATCTGTGGGCAGGAAGCCCCATCCTTATCCTGTGGACAGGCAGCCCTCTCCAGAACCAGTGGGCAGGAAGCACCCTCTTCAACCTGTGGGCAGGAAGCCCCCTCCAATCCCCACCCCCCACCTCCTGAGGTGCCTGCCCATTTCCAACATGATGACCCTGAACAGTGGAGTCCCGATGTTGCCAGGAGACAAGTTGGGGCTTGGACTTTGCCCTGTGGGCATTAGTGACTTTGGACAGGCCCCCTGGGTTTATTTACTCTGGGGTTCTGGTACTGTTATATTTCCGTGCATGTGTTTCTGGGTGTGTGGTGTGTGAATGGTGTGTGTTGTGCATGTGTGTGTGTCACTCTGTCACCCCTCTCTCCCACCCTTGTGTGCTAGGCGGCTGTACTCATTTTTGTCGTCTTCGTCAGTGTTGGTGCTCCAGAATGGCCATGGCGTGGTACAGCATCGGGAATACTTGTAGTTCAGGTCCCATGGCTGCCACGGTCTCTGTAGGTGAGTGTCTCATTTTAAATTATGTGTTTCTGTCAGGCTTTTGGTTTCATTGCTACCACCCTGGAAATTGTGGTGATGTGCTATGTCATAATATGGTAGGTGGATCCTTGTCTTCTGCCTGCCTGTAGGTGGCTACAGCCGTGTTCGGTGTTCATACCGCACTTGCGGTTGGTGTGGTACATTGGCTGTCTATCGGAGGGATCACCGCCATAGTCATAATTTGACGGTCGTTACAGACAGCCTGTTGGCGGTGATACTGTCATGTTAACCCTGGCAGTCAGAAGACTGCCAGGGTCATAATGACCACCTATATCCTATGCCGATGACATGCAACTCATCCTCTCCCTCTCCAAAATCTCCACCGACACCAGAAAAATGTTTCACCAATCCATGACTAGTGTGGCCAGTTGGATGAGGGATAACTGCCACAAGTTTAACACTGAGAAGACAGAAGTCTTTGAACAATAAATCACTCAAGAATTGTAGAGCGCTCTAATCACCCATAAGGGTATCCAGCCAATAGATCCAGGCTGGTAGGAGGGCTTCAGTTGAAAAGCCAGGTTTTGAGTCTCCTTCTGAACTCCTGAAGGGGGGGAATGATTAGATGGCGGATGGGGAGGCTGTCCTAGGATTTCGTGGCGAGGTAGAAGGAACGGTTACACAGTTGCTCTGGCGGATGTGGGGTGTGTGAGTGTGAGAGAGCGAGGTGGAGCACAGAAGTCTGGAGGGAAGGTGGAAATGCAGGAATTGGTTTACATATCTTGTTTTGAGCTTCGCCAATGACAACTCACCCTAGAAAGCCTCCAGTTGCCCCTACAGAACTAGGGAAAACTCCAACCCCAGCTGAGCATGCCAAGAACCCCGGTATCATCAAGGATAGCAAACTCACTATAAGGTCTCAAGTAAATGCAATGTCATCCTCCTGCTTCTTCATCCTGCCCATGTTATGTAAGTATTTTTAGTGACTTCTCCAAAATACAAGATGCCCCATCAGCCAAGCCCTCATCACGGGTCGAGGGGACTATGTAAACACCCTCTACATGGCAACAGAGGCCCACCTAAGTCAAAGACTTCACTCCATCCAGAACAATGCAGCAAGACTCATCCTGGATCTACCTCATCACACCAACATCACCCTCTAACTCAAAAAAACTCCACTGGCTCCTGATTTAGAAGAGATGCCAGGCCAAGATCCTCATCCACGCCTTAATGGCAACAACTACTTCAGATTTCAAAAACCTTCCAGACACCTCTGCCCCATCTCCGTTGTGCCTTCCCATGCAATGCAGAAGAGCAGAAGATACTCTTCTTATCTCACAGCCAAAGCCTGGAATGGCCTCAGTCTGCACCTCAGGGCCTCCCCTACTCTACAGGGGTGCCATAAGATGTTTAAAACCAAGCTCTATGACTGAAGCCCTGCTTGTGTCTGGATACCCTCTCAGGTGACAAGACGCGCTGTACAAGTTGACTGATTGATTGATTGATAGATTGATTATATGTCTAATCCGTAGTAGGAAAATAAGGTTGCCCTAGAGTTTCTCAGTGTCCGTAAAGGACGAATATGATGAAAGAAAACACAATATGACACATAAGGAGACAATCAGGGTTTAATGCTCATGAGGCACAAGAGCTCAAAAGAGACACCACTCTTCAGTCCTTAGATGTGTCTGCTCACGTTTAGTGGGGGGTTTATTACAGCTCAGGGCTCTGAGTACTTTCAATGTAAACTATTTAAAACATTAGAATGTGTTATTTTATGGCTTGTTCCTGGACTTGGTTACACTGTCTTTGACTATTTCTGCTTAAGTGCCCATAATAGTGTATTATTATATTGTTTATTGAAATGTAAATTTGCAAAGTTTATTTTGCAACATTTACAAAGTTCAAAGGAAAAGTTTTCAACTTTGGAAAGCTTGTAAAGTTTTTCACTACAGGACATCTGTGGGAAAATCAAGAACTATGCATTAGTTTATTGCACACATATACTTGTGTAGTACTAAAAAACGGTCATGCAAAAGACATTATTTACTGAAAACCGTTTAGCCTTCATTCACAAAGAAATGCAAATATTTACACTCAAAATGTTATACCTATGTCGGGGTGTAGTTTTTCACATTTAAGAATCTAATCAGGTTTCCATGAGAATACCTACAGCTGTGAAATCTGCAGGCTCTCAGTATTTCTAGTGACAATTCGTTGAGAATTTCCATTTAAGCTAATGAAAATGTATGATTAAATTGTATAATGTGTGAAATTATTCTTGCAAAAATGTATTGCATGAACACAGTTGCAGATTTGTACTTCTTTTCTGTATTAGGAAAATAATATACCCTGGAGAAACCCTTTGCCTTTAACCCCTATCAGCTTGAGGGGTTTTCTATTCCCATTCACATTATGGGACCAGATTTACTCTTGCTATTGACAGGAGAAAGTGTCTAACTATAGGTGTTAGTGGAAGAAATAGGGTTATTAGTTGAGGGGGTGGAAGCTGATGCTGCGCTGTGAAGTCCTGAGTCAAGTTGCATTGCGTAACATTAATTCTCATCAGGAGCTGCAAGGGCTGCTAAGAGAGGTCTTGTGTTGAGTTGCATCATGCTGCTTTGGTATTTATAAGGAGCTGTGAGGGCTACAATGCACCGTCCTGCTTTGAGTTGCATTATGCTACATCACTTCTGATGATGCTGGCGATCATGAGCTGTGGCTGCGCTGAAAGGTCCTGCATTATGCTGCATCACGCTGCATCATGCTCCGTTGTTCTGCATCAGATTTGATGGAACCCAGATTTAGGCAGGAAGGAGTAGACTCTGATCCCCCCCTTCGTTTTCCAGGAGAATACCTACAGCTGTGAAAATTGCAGGCTCGCTTTATTTCTAGTGGAGATTAATTTAAAATTCCAATTTAAGCTATTGCAATGCATTTCTGCATGTGAAATTGTATATTGTGTGAAATTATCCTTGCAAAAATATATTGTTTGAATGCAATTGCAGATATTTACTTTTGTGACTATTATGCACCATCGGACATTGAGCTTCTTTTCTCTGTGTCAGTTCCAGTGATGCTGTCAATCATGAGCTGCAAAGGGCTGCGAAGCGACGTCCTGCATCAAGCTACATCGCCCTTCAGCAGATCTGATGATACACAGAGTTAGACAGGGAGAAGTATACTCTGATGCCTGTTTAGGGTCCAGGTCCTGGTGGGGCACTTCATGGGGATCAGGACTCACTCCAGGCAAGGGACAGCAACAGGGCTCAAGCAGGTCTAGTTGCCAGGTCTAGTTGCAGGGCCAGCGCAACAGGTCAGATGGGTAGTTGCAAGGAGGGTGCTGAGGCTTGTTTTGTCCCTGTAGATCACACAGTAGGTCAGCTAACTGTCCCTTCTAATCCCTCTATGTTGACTGGGATTAAGGAAAGCAGGTAAAATCTTCCTTCGCAGGCAGGAAAGCAGTCCTTCTGCAGCTGGACAGTTTTTCTTCTGTCACTTGCACCAGCCTGGGAGAGTCTTGATGAGTGGCTTTGAAGGTCCAATATTTATATCTGGTGTCAGCCTTTGTGTTGGGGAAAGAGGCTCCCTATCCTACCCCCACATCTGATTCTGGAAAGTCCTTCCCCTTCCCTGTCAAGGTGGCTCCAAACAGGTTACCAAAGGCAGAGCATGGCTGATGTCTAGTTCTTTTGTGAGTGCAGTAAGCAAAGCGATTTGAAGTCTAAGTGAATGTGGGCACAGCCCCTTCCCAGTCATCCTGCCAAGATGGCTCATCCTGTCCACACATAAACCCCTTTTGTGTTACTATCTAAAAGCAATACAAAACCCCCAACAGCAGAGCCTTTCACAGTCTTGTGATCCAGCACACTGGCAGAGGGCATAAATAGTTGGGACAGGAAAATGCCAACTTTTTTAAAGTGGCATTTTCAAAATTGTGACTTAAAACTGACTTTTCCATTAAAGAGCATTTTAAATTGCAATTCAGTTGAGTGTAAATAGCATATCTATATCTAATCCCTTACCACTTATAAAATGTAAAAAGGTAATCCAGTCTTAGTCAGCGAGAGAGAGAGATAAGCCTTACAACAGTGAAAAATGACCGTAGGCGTTTTCCCCTTCCACAATGTGTAAAACACAAGTACACATGTCCTACTTTTCTTAATGCAGTGCACCCTGCCCTATGAGCCTTTGTGGCCTACCTTAGAGACAACTTTCAAGTATTAGAAAAAGGAGGTTTAAGCCTGGGAAAAGTTTTATTTTGCCAGGTCGAAGTGGCAGTTGAAAACTACAGAACAGGCTGCAGTGGCGGACCTGAGATGTTTTTAAAAGGCTTCTTGAAAGGTGGCTCTAGGAGGGATGTTGCCCACTAGAAACATTTAATTTACAGGCCGTAAGTAGATGTAGTATCATTAACTCAGGACTTAGTGCACAGAGTCCTAATGGCAACAAAAACGGGTTCAGCAACAGAAGGCAAGAATCTGGGGGTGACTCTACAAAAAGGGCCAGGTCCAACAATGGGAATGGGCTATGAAAATGTTTGTGAGAATGCTCAATCTTTCCATAGTATCCCTGACCTGGAATGTCCACTCCCTGCCCATTTGTGCAGGCTTGCCACCGTATAATATTGAACTTGGATAAACTTACTTGTGAATTACTTTATTTACTAGCAAAACATATCTTTTTGAATTGCAGAAGTGATTTTTTTCTCTCATGACACAATAGTTTTGCACAGCTCAGTCTAACATAGGAGCACAAGTGGCTTTATAAATTAGGTGTTTAGGTTTCTTGTCCTCCATAATGCCAATGTGTATAGAAGCCCTTGCTGCTTCAGAAAGTAGATGTGAAGTTGAACAATTTTGCATACATTTTACAGTATGGAATATGACCCATATAAGCAAGTAGTTTGAATGGATTGCACTACTGAATATCAACATCAAGACTATCAACATACTACTATTCCTAACTCTACATCTAAGAACTGTGAAGACATACATGCCACATAAGTACATATATGTCGAGTTATGTATAGAAAATATAGACTTACTTATCTTATTTTTTTTGTTATATTCCGATTTCAATATTTAGGGGGTCATTCCGACCCTGGCGGTCCATGACCGCCAGGGCCGGGGACCGTGGAAGCACCGCCAACAGGCTGGCGGTGCTTCCTGGCCAATTCTGACCACGGCGGTAAAGCCGCAGTCAGAAAAGGGGAACTGGCGGTTTCCCGACGGTTTTCCCCTGGCCAAAGGAATCCTCCATGGCGGCGCTGCAAGCAACGCCTCCATGGGGATTCCGACCCCCTTCCCGCCAGCAATGAAGAGGCTGGCGGGAACGGGTGTCGTGGGGCCCCTGGGGGCCCCTTCACTGCCCATGCCACTGGCATGGGTAGTGCAGGGGCCCCCTAACAGGGCCCCATAAAGATTTTCAGTGTCTGCTTGGCAGACACTGAAAATCGCGACGGGTGCCACTGCACCCGTCGCACCGCAGCAAATCCGCCAGCTCCATTCGGAGCCGGCTTCATCTTTGCTGGGGCTTTCCCGCTGGGCCGGCGGGCGATCTTTTGCAGATCGCCCGCCGGCCCAGCGGGAAAGTCAGAATGTCCCCCGCTGTCATCTGACCGCAGGGCGGTGTTTGGGCGGTTTCCGCCCGGCGGGCGGTGCCCGCCGCCCGTCGGGGTCGGAATGACCCCCTTAGTGTCTTCAATATTCTGACACCGCTTGAATGGCATTTTTTGTCTTGGATGGCTTCAGTTAGCATCTCCTCCCTCCCCTATGTTCACTTTCACTTTTTCTTTAGGAAAACATTTTGGATGTAAATTCCTTGAAAGGGCATGTATTACATACGTTGCTCATCTACCCACAGATAAACATAAAATTCAAAGTAAAGAGTATTTCAATTTTCCCAGGGAGGGAGTGTGCGTAGGGGGTACCCAGAGGATCCTGAGTGTAGCGAGGGTTCCCAATGGGAGGGCTCCCAGACCTCATCCCTAGAGAGTGGTAGAGAGACTGATCAGGAGGGTGAGAATGACCGGTTGGGGACGCCAGTTGACAGGGAAGGCCCCAGTGATAGGGAGTCCCTTGCTGGGTCCAGTGTAAGAAGCAGGGCTACCTCTCATTCCTTGACGCCTGATGAGCTAAGAGATAGGCGGGAAGAGAGGGACCTGAAGTTGCAGTTAGCGCGCCTAGCTGTTGAGGAGAGAAGGGCTGAGGTAGAGAAGGCCTTAGTACAGGAGAGAATGGCAGAGGCAGAGAGGACCTTTGCCAGAGAAAGACTCGCTCTAGAGCGCAGTCTGAAGGTTCTGGACTCACCAGCGCTGCAGGTGGAGTCCAGTGTGGCAGCAATGTACAGTGCTGTAGCAAAGATGTTCCTCACATACCGATAGATCTGGTACCTAGGTTCCAAGAGGGGGGTGACATACGTCAGTGGTTAAAGGAATATGAGAAGGCTCTGGTAGAGCGCAGGATCCCTGAGAAGGATTGGGGAACTGGCCTAGGGAGTTTTATTCCTGAGGAGGGGAGGGATGCCCTACTGACTCTAGAAGAGAGTGACAGGGAGGGGTACTCCGCTGTAAAGAACGCACTGATTGTGAAGTATGGTTTTTCCCCTGAGGAATACAGAAAAAGGTTTAGGGGTGGTAAGAAACAGTCCCACCAGTCTTGGGAGGAGTTTGTGGAGGATTGCTGCATTGCACTAGATGGATGGGTGAAGGGTAGCACAGTAAACAATTTTGAAGGGCTGTTTAATCTGATTCTCAGAGAGCACCTGTTTCGTTGTTGTTTTTCAGAGTTACGCCAACACTTGTCAGTGTGTGAGCTCTCTGACCCCAGGGAGCTTGCAAAGGAGGCAGACTTCTGTTTGCGTACCAGAGGGTCTGGTGTGGCATTAGGGGGTGTTCCTAATGAGAGTGGTCTAGGTGTTTCCCAACAAGGTGTGGTGGGAAAGGAATGGAGTGTCCCAGGTAGGTCCCAGTGGACTGGGATGGGTGAGGGACCCCATGTCCCGTCTCCTAGGAGAGGGAATGGGGCTGGGCTGAGGCCCAAGGTGCCCAAGATACCATCCCAGGCCCCTGAAGGTTCCATGAGTGAACGCCAGGAGGTGAGCCTAACCTGTGCCGTAGGGCCAGCTGTTCAGAAGGATCCCATTTTGTCATTAGGACTTAGGCGGGTGGCTGGTGATAGCGTTCCGCCGGTCCTGGTGTCTGGTAGTCTCGCTCTACAGCGGAGGAGGCGGAAATCCAGACATAGGGTTGAGAGGGGGCTGCGGGCCCCAGTGGAGAACCTGGAGGGTCAGGGGTCAGCTCTGAGAGCAGAGCCCCCCAGGAATGACCTTGGTGAGACCATTTCTGGGCTGGGAGGAATCCAGACTCTGTCAGATGGGCAGAGGTCATGAGACCTGCGCCAGCCAGACTCTTCTGTGGCCCTTGGGGAAGGTGTTTCCCTGGTGGGGGGTAGGTGTGCCCCCCAGGAAGTCCTGGTGCGCCAGGCAAGGATTCAACCGCAGGGTGGTGACTCTGGGTTGGATGATCAGGTTCAGGGGGTAAACTCTGACCTGATGGGGAGTACGTGTGCTCCCAAGGAAGTCCTGGTGCGCCAGGCAGTGGTTCAACCGCAGGGTAGTGACTCTGGGTTGGATTGCCAGATTCAGGGGGTAAACTCTGATCTGGTAGGGGGTAGGTGTGCTCCCAAGGAAGTCCTGGTTCGCTGGGCAATGGTCCAGTCTAAGGGTGTCGTCCCTGGACTAGATAGACAGGTTCAGGGGGTAAACTCTGATCTGGTTGGGGGGGCGGTTAGTGTGCTCACCCCCCGTGTGAAACTTCTGGTGGCTTCTCCCGAGGTGGAGAGACGCAGGACTCTGGAAGTGGGGTTCAGGGAGGGGGAAGCCCGCCCGGACCCCGGTGCAACCCAAGGGTGTCGTCCCTAGGTTGGGTGGTCAGTCGCCAGGTAGTGATCCTGGGCTGGCGAGAAAGTTGTGCAGGGCTGCTGTACCCAGCACCCTGGCAAGTGTGGATTCTGGTGATACCCCTCCTAGGAGAGGAGGGCGGGATCCTAGAAGGAGGGGTAGAGGGAGGAGAGCCTCGCCTCTAGCCCCTGTTGAACCTATGGGTGCGGACCCTAGGTTGGTGGATCAGTGGCAGGGTAGAGCCCCTGAACTGATCAGAAATGGAGTGGAGACAGGTTGCTTTGCAGCTGGGGCTACCGCCCCCCACTCATTATGGTTTCAGAGACCAGAGGCTCCTAGATGGCCTGGGGCCTGGTTCTGGCCATTGGCAGCTAGAGAATCCCCGTGGGTTGGTCTAGGCTGCCTGGGACGCATTGACAGAGAGATCCCAGTGGAGTCAGGAAGGCGTAGAACTGGAACATGCCCCTGCTGTTGTGGGCCTGGGTCCTTGTTCTATCGCCCCAATCAGGAAAGTACATCAAGGTATTGATTGTTCTCCCTTGGATTTTGGCTGGTAGGGGGTTGTGTTGGACTTTTGGCCATACGCATGGTCATCCCTAGTCTTTTTGCCTCCTTCCTCCTGGTTTTTCTGACCTCTCGCTGTTGGCTCTAGGACTCTGAGCACTTTATCACTGCTGACCAGTGCTAAAGTGCAGGTGCTCTCACATCTAAAGTTGGTATGATTGGCTTATACCTAATTGGCATATTTAATTTACCTATAAGTCCCTTGTACAGTGGTATCTCTATACCCAGGGCCTGTAAATTAAATACTACTAGTGGGCCTGCAGCGCTGCTTGCGCCACCCACTGAAGTAGACTTTCAAACCTGTCTCAGGCCTGCTAGCGCAGGGCCTGTGTGCGCAGTTTTCTGCCACAGGGACCTGGCATCTAAATTTACTTGCCAGGCCCAGAACTCCCCTTTTACTACATGTAAGTCACCTCTAAAGTACACCCTAGCTAGCCCTATGGGCAGGGTGCCATGTATGTAGAAAGGCAGGACATGTGCCATATTGCATGGCCTGTCCTAGTAGTGACAAACAGCCTAACTTGGTGTCTCACTGCTGTGAGTGCTGCCTTCTCATAGGATTGCATTAGAAATGCCCTGCCTTATGTGTAAGGGGTATTGTCTGATTTATGAGGGGTAGCGTAGGCGTGTTTGGTATGGTTGTGATGGTGATAATAAATACTGCTTACTGGTGTGGGTGTATTTTTTATTACTATCACAGAAATGCCACTTCTAGAAAGTGCGCATTTATCTGTGCTTATAATTCTGGTGTTTTGCAGCTTGACTCCAATCCACGTCTGGGCAGAGTGACAGTTGGGGCTTTGTGCATACTTTTCAGACAGCCTATACACAGGGAGGGTGGAGGTGTCACCGTGGTGCATCTGCATATTGAATAGTCTTCCTGGGCTGAGAGAAGGGAGAGGCGGGGCACACCTGCATTTGTAAAGACTGTGCCCTGGCCTCACACAATAGGGTCGTCGTTAACCCCCCACTGATGTTTGGAGCCTGTGCTGAAAGGAGAGAGGGGGCACTCCCAGAACCAGTTGTAACTGGCTGGAACCTCCTCTCCCTAACATTGTAAAACACTGTTAAAAAGGACTATAAGTACAGGGGAATTTTCCCCACAATTTGAACATTCTTGGAACTTGAAACTGGACACAGGACGCTGATGAATGGACTCACCAGGAAACCGCCTTGGACTGCTGCTGCTGTGCTGACCTGTGACCTGCCTGGTCACTAGGAGGAACTGCCACCATCTGCACCCCTTGTGCTGGCCTGTAGCTGGATCCACCAGCCCTGTACCTTCTCCTTGATTATTGTTCCCAGGGGCAGGGTGCTTTGGCCCCTGACCCCTGCAACGATCTTTTACATCTTTGCCCAGGATGCTTTAAGAGAAGAAAGTCATCCTTTCAATTGCTGGGCTTTGGAGGGGTCCTAGCGCTTTGAAAGCGCTTTTCTTTTGCCCAAGAAAATCACCGCCGCAACCCGGGCATGAAGGAAGACCGTCGCGCCTTCCTAGAGCGCTTTGTTTTTGAGCCCTGAAATCACCGCCGCAGCCCGGGCTTGTAAATGAGCCCTCGTGCTTTCCTGAGCGCGCTGCCGTCAAGGTGCCCAAAAGAATCACCGCCGCAGCCCGGGGAAGTTAATTTTGGTGGAGCGCGAGGATCGCGCTCAGTTCCGTGCCCCCGGGGCACGAGAAATCCCTTTCCGAAATAATCAGGAGCAAGCCTGCTCCTAGCGGTGCCCCCGGGGTTGGGATCACTCCGAGGAGCGCCCCCGGGGCACCGGCCGGCCCGACCTGGTGCCGGCGTTGTCGTCGGAGCAGGAGGGAGAGGAGGACGCCTCTCCCTCGCCTGCTCCAGCCCCGGAGGGCTCTCTCTGTAGTGCGCGGCCGGGGAGACAGCCTCATCGGAGGCTCGCCCCTGCCGCCAACTCTCTGGTGGGCCCCCTCGTGGGGCCGAGGCCAGCACAAAGGGGTCTCCCCTGCTGAAAGGGCTGACGGAGGCCCCGGGAGACCCCAGGAAGTTGCGGCCCACCAGAGGGGTCCGCTCGCAGATCGGAGGGGGTGCGTGGCGCCCCCCTCCTTAACCCGAGGATTTCCCTGACTTGGGCCCCCCTTGGAGAGGGCCGGTGGAGGCCCGGGGGGCCCTCCAATGAACACGGGTCCCAGAAGGGGCCCGCCAAGGAAACAGAGAGGGTGCGTGCCGCCCCTCTCTATTTGCCAAGTTTAGGGAGGCCCCCGTTTTGCACAGAAGAGCGCCGGGGGCCCCCCTGATTCGTTTTAGGCACTGGAAGTGCCTCTTCATCATTCCCAGGTACTTTTAAATGGACAAATATAATTACGATTTAAAGTTCTTTCTACAGACTTTATTAATTGTGTTATATTACCTACCTGTTCTATGATGCTTTTACATATGTGTGCACATGTTCCTTTTATGGGCATGACTTGCTAATATGTTTCCCTAACTTGCCATAGGTTTTCTAATGTTCCTACTATGGGCGTTTTATGATATTCTTATGACAAGTGTTCTAATGTGATAACGTGTTTCCTGACTACTGCTTATGTTGCAGAATACTGAGTAACCTGTGTGTTATGTGTGACTACTGCTAGTTTGCAGAGTAACTAATGTGTAACGTTCTGACAACTGCTAAGGTAGCAGGATAGTACTGTTATGTGATGTTGGTCTAATAATTACGTTGTGTACAATACAGTGTATTTTCATATAATCTGGTGTTGTGTTTCCTTTGTGGTGGGGATATTGCGTCACATGTATGTGTGTGTTGTGCAAACGCTTTACGCATTGCCTCCGGGTTAAACCTGACTGCTCGTGCCAAGCTACCAAGGGGGTGAGCAGGGGTTATCTTGGACGTGTAACTCCCTTGCCCTGACTAGAGTGGGTAAGTTCTGCCTGGCTGAGGTGCATACCCTAGCCAACCAGAAACCCCATTTCTAACAAGGATGAAGACAGACAGAGGATTGTGAAGTGGGTGGGACAGAGAACTGACAGTCTGAGGAGAGTTAAGAGACGTGGAGGCAGAGTGTACACGATGGGAATAGTGTAAAAATTGAGGAGAGTAAAGAGACTGTCAGTGAGAGTGGAGGAACTAGCAAATTGACTGTAGAAAACAGAGGCCTTATTGGGAGGAAGGACAGTCTTCAGGGAGTGGAGAAAGTTGAGGGGAAACTGAAGAGATTGGCAAGGAAAGCACAAAGCCTCATGGAAAGTGGTCCAACTGGAAAAGAGAGTAGGGAATTTGGGGGAGAGCTGGCAAGCTGATACAGGAGAGGGCAGCCTAGTGGCAGAGCAGACAGTCTGGAAGCAAAAGCAGACAGCCTGTGAGGGACGGAGTAGAAAACTGCAGCGGCCACGGCACAACTCAAGCAGGGGGGTGTGCAGGAGGACGGATGGAAATAAAATATATATTTTTTAAACTTACTGTTCTGATACCGCTACCTCGCTCCTCTACTTTCCTGGTGTCCCAGCAGTCACTGGGACACCAGCACAGGCTCCCCATTCAATCCTGGTGCTGCTCTCATGACATGCCTAGCATGAGAGCAGTGTCAGGATTGGTCTGAGTGGCTTGGTCTGCCGCTCAGACAGTGCACTGGGGTCTGTGCAGTTTCTCCAACCCAGCTGTGCAGCACAGCTGGGTTGGAGAAACCTAAGAGCGCATGTCAGTTTGGCCGGCGTAAGATGGACGACCAAACTGACATGCATCCTTAGTGCACTCCACTCCTTCTCCCCTCCGCCTCCCAGCCCTGCCCCTCCCTGCACATGCTGGCTGAGCCAGCAGCTGAAAAATAAAACGATAGTAAAACATATTTTTTTCCAGCTACTGGCTCAGCCAGTGGGCCGATGCTCCTTTGCCATTGCAAAGGAGCCACCCCGGGTAGAAACATAGAGATTGTTGATTCTGGGAAAAAGAACTGACAGTGTGAAATTGGAGAAACAGGAAAAGTGGAAGTACTTGGAGAGAGAGAGCACAGGCTATGGGGAGATCTTAGGCATTGGAGAGAGCAGAGAAACTGACTTTGAGGACATTGAGACTGGTGGACTCACAGAACAGGCATACTGGAAACAGCAGAGTGACTGATGCAGTGAGTAGACAGACAATGATGTGAGCAGACAGACTGCGAGGGAGAACAGACACACTGGGTGAGAGAGAAGTGAAACAAGGAAACTGGCAAGACATGGAAGCAGAGTGGACAGTCTGGGAAAGAGCAGAGACACACGGAAAACTCAAGGGGAGAAATTTGGAGGTAGACAACTTTGAAAAGATCAGGGAGACTGGGGAGAGTGGAGAAACTGGTGAGGACAGTAAAGAGTCCACGAGAGGGCAGAAAAACTGAAAAGATTAGCTGACAGTCTCAGATGGGAGTGTAGTAGAAAATAGTGAGGGGCTGGTGCTGAGAGTGAAGAGATTGGTGTTGCGAGCTGATCACCTAATGGAGAGGGTGGTGGAGAGCAGATAGGCTTAGAAGAGTGGAAGGAATTGGGGAAAGTGGAGAAAATGGCAGGCATAGCCAGAAAACTGGGGGGAGAAGATGGACTAAGGAGAACTGGAGGAAAATGAGGAGATGGGAGGAAGAGCAGATCAGTAAAAGCAGAAAAGGGGAGAAATGGACAGACTATGAGTGAATGTGGGCTGAATGGGGAGAACACTGAAACTGACTTGAAAAGTGGAGAGATTGGAAGAATAAGATGACAGACAGGGAAATATAAGGACTGGTGGTGGAAACAGATATGCTGGGAAGGGGGCAGACAGACTTGATAAAGACCAGGAGAATGAGCAGGATGATGGAGAGAGTGGTGTGGCTGACAGGCAGCTCGAAATGGGGTCATCAGATAGATTCAGGGAGATATGACAGACTGGGAGGCAAAGGAACAGAGTGTAGACAGTGGAGGAGCAGAAAGGCTGACAAGTAGAGCTGATCGTTCCGTGGAAAGCAAATATATTTGGTGATAGAGGCAAACTGAAAGAAAGTGAGGAGTGTAGCGCTGGCAGGCAAGCTGAAGCCACAAGGGACAGTCTAGGGTGAGGGAAATCGGATAAACTGGGTGTGAAAGCCAACAGACTGGGATGAGCAGAGAGCCTGGGGGGAGTGAATAGGTTGGGGGGATGACTGGAAAGCAGATAGACCCATGAGGAGTAGGGGCAGACTTGGGCTACGTATGGGCAGGGGAAGGGGAAAGTGGCTAGACTCAAGGGGGGGTTGTAAGAACAAGGCAAACCAAACATGAAGCAAGAATACTGGAGCAAGAGGACTGACTAATAGTAAACTGGGTAAACTGGGGGAACACTGGCAGGCTGAAAGAAAGAGAAGAAGACTTTGAGGAACAGAGGCATTCTCTTGGAAAGCAGGTGGGCTTGGGGGTGGGAAAGCAAACATGCTGAGGGCAATGTGAGTCCACCTGGGGAAGAACTGACGTACTTGTGGTACGGTTTGCAGACATGCTGGAAAGCAGGCAGGCTGAGGGCAAAATGGGCACACTGGTTGAAAACCGGCAGACTGAAAGGACCTGAGATAAACAGTTGAAGGCAGTCTGGCTGAGGGGAAATCAAGCAAATTTGGTTTGAGAACAAGAAGACTGAGGTGAAATGGCAAGAGGATGACTCATGGAGAAAACAGCTAGTCTTGGAACGTTGACAGGATAAGAGTAAATGGACAGACCTGAGAGGACAACACGCAAAATGGTGGAAATTTAGGCAGAGGAGAAAACAGACATACTGAAGGGAAAGCAGGCATGCAGGGCACGGAGTAACAGGCGAGGAGAGACAGGGCAATCTCCTGGTAACTAGGCATGGTGAGGTCAAAGCAGCAGACTCAGGGGAGGATCTGGCAGACTGGGATGAAAATGGATCTGTGGAGCAGAAAGGTCAAGTTTGCAGTAAGCTAACAGTTTTCGCAAACTTGTTTTGCTCCAGAGAGCAAGTGAACTGTGGTCAGTCTGGGGAAAAATAGGCAGAGATAGCAGAATGGGGAAAATCGAGTAAATGCAGGAGAAAGTGAAAATGAACAGAATTGAGGACAAAAATAAGCAGACTGGGGGAAAAGGCTAAAGGGAAATCAAGCAGACTTGGAGATAATTGACAGACTGTGAGGAAAATGGAGAGGTTGAGGTAAACGTGAGGAAACTCAAGGGTAAATCTGAGGCTCCTTTGTCAATTGCACAGTAGATGCACAAATCATGCACCATATCTGCTGTTGTTCTATTGGTGGAGTAGAAAGCAAAGCTTGTTTGCTATTTGCATAGTTACAAGCTAAATAGTGCATAATCTCTGCTTTTTATCTGGCAGCAGGTAAATAATTAAACGTCTTTGCTATTTACCAGTCTATTAGATAAATTGTGCATAATCACAGCTATTTAGCAGACAGGTAAACAGTGAAACCTGTTTACTGTTTGAACAGCCACCAGCCAATAGTGCATATTTACTAGTATTTAGCTAGGAATACAACGAAATAGCAACGTTTATTCGCAATTTTCATGGCTTCCAGCAGTGCAAGGTTTCCTCCATTTATCTAGCAGTCTATTAATGCAGAAATGTATTTGCTGTTTCTATGGCCATCAGCCACATATTACATATTTTCTGCTACTGAACGAGTAGTCAGGAAAAAACTAATGCCTCTTAGCTTTTTGTTTGGCTTCCATCCAGTTATGAGCGAATGTCTGGTATTTAGCCAGGAGCCAGTTAAAAAGAGAAGTTTATTTGCTATCAACAGTGGCAGTTGCCAGTAGAGCGCACTATGGTGCCATCCACCTAAATTTCCAAATTATGTGAATGGTAATTGTCCAGAGCAATTACGACCCGCATAAGTTGTGTTTCAGTTATAAAAGGGCCTTAAGCCGCTGCCAAATACTGTTCACTGTGTCTGGCTGCCTCTCGTCCTTGCTGAGACAAAAGTTAGGCAGCCAGGCATCATTAAGAGGGATACATGCTGTAGTGTGCATGTGCCCCTCATATGGTGACATGCAGCAGAGAGATATTTTCAAGCAATCCTGGATGTCTAGGTCATAAGCTCTGCATTCCTGGGACTGCCTGTCAATGACTTCACAGACTGCAAACCACAGGCTTTCCCAACTCCTCACCTGTGTCAAGTTGGGAAAGGGTATTGCTTGCAGCCTGTGAAGGATCGAGGCCATTTAGCCTGACCTCACAGAGCCATGAGACCCTGTGACCTTGAGCCACGTGCAAGCTGTAAACAGATATACTGTGCATGCTAAGTATCTGTTTATAGCATGTATTTGGATAGGAGGCTGAGAGAGCATGCTTGGCTCTCACAGGCCTCCTCCCTTGGAATGTAACATCTGAAGCACACCCTGTAGTGGTCTGGCATCCGTGTTCCCGAGCAGGATTTGCAGGTAAGTGGAATTGGGATTGGGAGACCTCCCATCAGGCCTGCCAGCCTGTTATTTGCTTTTGCTGTTTTTGAAACAGTAATAACAAACTGCAGGCTGGCACTGTTTGCTTTTAGATTTTTGTAAAGCACACCTCCTGAGCTAACATATTTAAAAGTGCTCCCTTTGTATGCTTTTAACATACGGGAGTGTTTTCACTTTAACACATACGTTTATATCACTATATTGAGTGCACCCCCACTCTGATAAAACTTACTTTGTAACGAGCACTAACCTTGTTTCTGATGCCAACAATCTCTGGAGTTGCAGGAGTGATGTGGATTTGACCAGTCCCCACATAAAGTATGCCCACCAACCAATTATGCAATTGGTGGAGGTACGGACTTGGGAAAAGGGGACTGAGAATGCACCTGTTGATTTATGTGATGCTTATACTAAGAGCTTTTTAAGAAGTATTTTGATTTCAAAACTTGACAAGTCTTTAAAGATCGTTTTTCCTGCGTTGTTTTCATGTTTTGTCTTTGCGCACTGGCAAACACCGTTATCAAAGAAAATGTCGCCAACCTTTCTTTTCAGATCCGTGCTCGGTGCGCCACACCGCGAAGATTAGGAACAGCATAGTTGGGACGACTGAGTCGCTCGAATAATCAGAAGTAGGTAAGCAGCAACCTTCCTTACTGAACCCCAGAAAGCTAAACACCTGCACGAGAGCGGAGAATGCCCTTTATAGCATTGCCAAGCCAGATATCTGCTGCGTCACCTGACATGGCCAAATCTCGTTCAAATCTTGCAAGGCCTATCTGGGCCACGTGCCTTTACATACTGGAGACTCTATGGGCCAGATAATCAGACGTGGATTATTAAGTGTAATCAAAGTTCTGGGTTCTGCAAAATATCGTTAATTTGAAGGAAAAAAAAAATCTAGGAACATTGGCAATGCTTGTTCTCCAGAAGTAAATGCTGTGTCCCTGGAAGAAAAAGTATGTGATTGCTTCTGCCACAACTACAAACCTTGCAGGTCACGACATCTGTTTAGTTAAATGAAAGCATTGTTTTTCAAGGCGCTCTCATATGTGGCAATGGCCTCAATAGCACATATGACAGCGCCTAGGAATACCTGTACTCAAGTTATGCACTGAAGGCGAACTGACTGCAGTATTCAAAAACGTGAGTTTCTTTAACATGAAGTTGCAGTACATAAGACTATATCACTGCTTAGAGAGTATGTATACTAGAAGTGAGAATTTATACTAAATTACTAAGAATCTATACTGAACGTAATCCTCGAAATACTATGACCACTACCCGCCCTGCTGACCATGACTAAAAAGCAAGCTTGCTGTCACACATAACCCCATATGTGGCCCTTGATTCTTATTATATGTAGCCGAACTGCAACAACATAGTGTGTTAAATTGAACACAATGTTTTTCTTCAGCACACGTTCTTAACTTGCACATTTGAAAGTGTTATCTTATGTGATAATAAATAAAATATTTGCCTAATGTCATACAATTTGGTCACGCAGGGATTGATCTAATGTTTTTTAGTGTCACAGTGTATAATGCGATCTAATTGCAATGTATCTTGTTTGGCTATATTACCTAAAAGATTATTGTTTCATTTTTCATGCTTAGCACATGGCATTACAGCCTGGGTGGCAGTCAGAAGCCACATGGAGTGCTTTAGGCGCAGGACGTCCACGAAGACAACAAACTGAACCAGAGCAAAGTATCGGGCTTCAGACTGGGCCGAACTTCAGTGGCTCGCCCAGATCTGTTCTGTAAAAACAGAGTAAACAAGCATTTACAATGCAACGGGTCTCGCGTTTGCTCATGTTAGAGCTGATCGCGTTGTAAACTCCTAACCCGACTTTTCACCAATCGGGCACAAGTGCATTTATGTACATAACGCGAAAAAGTGAAATTAACTATGTAAAGCGCTTGACTTCTGCCAAGCGAGATAGTGCTAGTAAATTAGAGAAAAAGAAGTCCACGATCCCGATGGAAAACAGCGAGCCTCGCATGTTTTCTGTACTTGGAGGGTGCGCTCGAGGAGGGCTAGCCACTGGAAAAGGCATGACGTATGCATGCCTTCGACTAATGAAAGCAAGCGGATTTTATTAGGCAAGCCCACGAACCAATAAAAAACTGAGGTGAATTTGACAGGGCTCCGAGCCCTTTTCTAAATACAAAAGCGTCTCGCTGCGATACGCATGAGCGAGCGCATGCAATGCAGGCTTGACCCTAAAAATACAAGTGTATGTATTTGTGGACGTTTATGATCCTTTGTTATGTGTTTTATGGTGTCAAGGGGAGATCCCAAGCTGTTTTGCCTAGTACCCTGTCTCTCGTCAGAGGTCAGCTTGCTTGGCATATCAGAATTTCTATTAAGTGTTTTATGAGTTTTGCTTTACAATAAGAAATGCATTTTTGCTTCATTTATCACAGAAATAGTGCTGTAAATTCCAGCTGTAGAGACCATTTAAACAATTTTTTAGAACAACACCCTGAGACTCCCCAAGAAAAACGTTAAGCTCACTTGCGTCCCTCACTTGTGTGCCAAAATTCGTAAATTCTTTTTACGCCCACCATCCGCTACTGGCTATTTGCAGGGCAGTCATCCACACACTGTATATATCATCTTTACTATTTAGCTAGTGGCTTGCTAAAAAGTGAAGGTTCTTTACAGTTTGCAAAGCCATTGGCCAAAGAGTGCATAAATTAAACATGATTATTACTTTGCCAGAAATGCTCGTATCACAAAAAGAATCTTGCGGATGCCACTACACTGGTTTGTATGTTTCAAAGACTATTTATGTAAGTCCCCAATTCATTACTTTGATCTTCAGATTTCCTGGGCCAGTCCTGCTCTGAGGAAGGGGTTTAGAAGGCCAGAATATTTCAGCACCTATTGCCTGGCTGAAGGTATGACCACATGATCAAGATAATGTACCTTTACAGACCTTTTCTTCAAAGATAAGAGAACGGCCAAGTACATTGCTCTTGCCTCCCCTATTTCAGTGCATTGTAGACAAAGTCCTACCCTGATTTCCTTTGTACTCACTGTTCCAGTGTTAGTCTGCTTACATGCCCCTGTGTACCCATTCTTGTCTTAGTTCATGATGCCAGGCAGGGGCCAAATCAGTTTTGACAGTAACTTCTTTATTTTCTGACAGATGCAAAGTTGTTATCTAAACGGTCTATAGCCAAATCCAGACAATTATTGTCATCCATTAAAACAGAGAATATTACTTCATACTTAAACCAATTCTATATGACTTTGACCTTCTCGAACTCATTCCTGTCCCAAAACTTCCATTTCAAGTCAAAATTAAGTGAACTTCCCTTCCTAGTATAGATAGCTAATTGCTATCTACCAACTTTGTATCATTCTGACTTTCAGCCAAAAAACCACAATGAAAAATCAGATGTCCAGATGTTGAATCATGCTTTGCATACTCTGGATCTCATCAGTACCTAAATCTGAGTCAGACCCGACTTATCATCCAATTCGTCATGGGACATCACTTACAAGCATTTGCTCCCGCACAAAGTCTTACAAGGCATTCATGACTTTCCTGAAATGGATCTCCTTCTCTCTCTAAAGATTGCCTTTTATGAAGGTGAATTATTTCACATCTTCCGTTTTATTTCTGAAGTGTGAGGTACCTCAGGGTCCAATCATCCAGCTGTCACTTACCAAGCTATAGATGGAGCCACTGATATTGATGAGGATGGCAGAATTGTCAGGTATATTAGGCATGGGGGTCATTATGACCTCGGTGGGTCTTGTAAAAACACCGCTGAGGCCGCGGGAGACAGAATACCGCCATTGCTGGCGGTATTCCTGGCTCCCTATTATGACATTTCCGCTGGGCCAGCGGAAATGTCACATCAACATTGCTGCCAGCTCGTAATAGAGCCGGCGGCAATGCTGATGTGCAGCGGGTGCAGTAGCACCCGTCGCGCATTTCACTGCCCGAAATTCGGGCAGTGAAATGCGCGACGGGGCTATGTCTGGGGGCCCCTGCACTGCCCATGCCAAGTGCATGGGCAGTGCAGGGGCCCCTAGGGGCACCCCAAGTCCCCTTACCCCCAGCCTTTCAATGGCGGTGTGTACCGCCACGGACAGGCTGGCGGTCGGGGACTCATAATCCCCAGCACCGCTGCCCTCTGGATTATGACCGCCAGGCGGAATCCTGGCGGGATATTGGAGGGGACGGCGATATGGCTGTGGCAATTCCGCCAGGGTCATAATTGCTGGCGGAACACCGCCAGCCTGTTGGCAGTGTTACCGCCACCTTACCGCCGGCCGCCAGGGTCGGAATGACCCCCATAGTAACCTTCAAAAACATAAGTAGAAAAGGTGGTACATTTTCTGTGAATACCTTCATTTTGAAAAGCAGTATTCTGAAATAGAATTCCTCACCTTCTGCTCCAAAGACTCACAGCCACCAGTCAAAAGTGGCTTGAAAAGATTGCTCCACTGGGCATTGTTGCTACTATGCAAATTCATTGCCCTTCCCCATTAACCAAGCCAAACATGGCTAATGCATATTTACAATGTGGACCAAAGAATAAAAATTATGCAGGTAAGCATATATATATTCACTGAAAAAAATCAAATGTTAAAGTAACACTATAGTCTGGTGAATTTGTCAGTGACAATGTTAATGTTTTGAATTAAAATAAACACAGAAATTCACCAGTTACATTTGCAGCACTAACTATAACTTACACCCCCGTTATGCACTGCTTATGACCTCACATATGATATCACTCATGACATGTTCTAAGACATCATTTATGACATCACTGATGACATCTCAAATGACATCATTGATAAAATCACTACATCACTCATAAGAGAAGAAGAGTTGGATGTTCCAGATCAAGGATTAAAATGTGAAGTGTGATTATATGCTGACAGGCATACATTAGACATTATCCTGTTCTTTCCAGACATTTAATGGCAATGCCCTCAAGCTTCACTAGTGGGCTATGAGGTATGATCAAATTATGTTTTTGTAAAACCTAGCAGGTCTAGATTGGGATTGCGGACCATATCATTGATTTATGTATGATGGATCAAGACTGAGTAACAATTTCTGAGAGTTACTTTTTAAGTGGTAGTTCACAATTGTGGATTTTAGTTAATCAGTGGGAAACATTTTATTTGAAAGAGTTTACTTTTGTATTTTTTTTTTGTATTTGTTGTATTACTTAGTTGCTCACTAGTAGGGATTTGACATATTAATTAGGTGCTCTGTTTTTAATTTCCCACTTAGTGCATGAAGTCTTTCGAATGGACTAGAGCCAAGGGTTAATGAGAGATAGAACCTATAACTTTTTGCAGGTCTAGGGCAGAAATCTTGGGGAAGAGAGATATTATGATTTTTTAAGTGCGATATTATGGAGTGAAAGGGTCTGTCAAGACCCATGTTGCAATTTGTCAGGGCTGCTATTTGTTCAAAAATGTTAATATATTTATCCTGCAAGAATTGTTTTTTGACCTTTAGAAAAGGTATCTTTTTGGGGGTCAAGGCAGGTAGCTGTTCTAAACATATAAATACGTCTTGGAAGTCGGTGTGGATTTTTTTCTAGAATCAGATTTTGAGGTGCCATTTATTTTCTGCAAAAGGTTGCTTAAGAGGGGTTAAGCTAGAATCTCTTTGTCTACATATTGTAGTAGTACACTTCAGGGTTCATGAATGCTCACAACACTGTGAATGTTGCAAATATGTTCCATGAGCAGCCTTGCTGACATGCCAACCCCCCCTCTTTGTCACCCGTGTCCCTCACATATTTAAAAGGAAAGGTAAACAGACTTTTTAGCAGGAAATCATGTTTCCGTGACACTGGTTTTTGTTTTGCACTCAGGTTTTTGCACCTGCAGCAGACACAAAATACATTAAAACCTTTGTGAATTGGGTCCTATAGAACAAAATCATAGAGGTAGTTAAAACCTTTTTAATGGGAGAACAGGAGGCTAGAAGTAATTTGCTTGGAGCTTTAAGCACAAGTAGTGCACACCATTGCAAAACCGTTCATCAGTGTATATTTCCTGATGAGAAAAAGAAATGTATTAACCCATCTGCACAAATGTGAAAGGACCCTTGTGCAAAAATGTCATTATAGGTTTGGATGTATAGTATAGTGCAAACCTAGTTGGTGAAGCATTAGCTGCTGGACATCGCTATGAGGAGAGGCCAAATCTGGATCTTGTGCACTAGTTAGAGCCAGATGCCTGGACAGAGCTTAAGGGTTCCAATCAGTAATCGATGAAGTGCCCCTTGAAAAGATGCATTTTTATCTCCAATCTGATGTGTAGAAGTGACAGATAAAGCTTCTGTGACAGTATATTGGTTCACAGTTTTGCGGTATGAATTGAACAAGCTTGCTTCCTGTTCTTTTCATTGTTTTACACCTTCTATTTTCGAATCTGGTGATGGCAAGGTTGTGTCTGTTGTGCAAGCCTCCTCATACAGCAAGTTGTCAAATCAGGTAGCTGCGAGTGTGTTTGGTACTACCTAGTGTGTGATTTAACATGTATTGAAGATGATGCATTCTTACTGGGAACACAACAGAACTTCATTCAAATTTAACGTGATGTTACTTAGCATATAATGAGCTGGACGGTGGCATGTTGGTCACTTTACACTGGAAATAGGACGGATTGGAGGACAAGGGCAACTGGGACATTCCCTCCATCAGTGGGGAAAAGCATCAGGGTTTGGGTGGTAGTTCTGAAATATGCTTTATGGAGGTAGAGCTGGGTTTTTCACAGATGCGTGATTTAGCACCATTCAGTTAGCATCTTCTTAGCAATATTTGTCTTTAGGAGAGTTCACTAAATATAACAACACTTTGGAATTAACTTTGGGTTTGAATTTAAGGGTAAGCTCTTCTAGCTTTATTTTAGACAGCCAGTCCCAAATCTTGGATTGCTTGAAGCTGTTGATGATGAGGGCCAATTTGGTATTGATGTGGTCCATTTTAGATTGGTGGTTGGTAATGGCACTTTCGCTTTATTGGCTGGGAAATACCTTCACTTTTTCTAGTTTCAATAACGTGATTGCACTGGCTCCTCATCTCACTTTATTATATTTAGTGCACATTTGATTATGATATACTCTTAGGACCGTTTTTCTTTTACTCATTTTTCCCTTGCTGGTTCTATTTACTACGTAACACTTGGTATCGATCTGACCTATGATATTGTTCTCTTAGAAATATTCTTTTTCTTTATAACTTTGTTTGTAACTTTAAATGTATTATCATATGTTTATATAATAAGAACTTGTATGTTAATTTGTTGTGTCTTTACTATCTAATATATATTATTATGTTATGTCATTTCTCCTATGGTTATATGTTGTATAGCAGCCCTGAAGAAGCCCATGTTTATAGGGCGAAACGCGTTGGCTGTTTGTCCTCATGAATCTATTGGTGTATCAAGCTTCTTATATCAAGTAAAGTCTTGTGGAAGAAACCAACAGATCCTTCGTATTATTATTTGCCTGATTACATTGGACTCTCGGCACTTATTGTTATTTTATCTGACACTTTGCAGTGGTGCACCCCCGTATTGTGTTCAATTATCCGGGTTTTTCTTTACCCCTTAGGCCTTTTTGTGCAGCAGTGGCCTCGGTGGAGTTGCACACCACAAGTGCTCAAACTCGATATTATTGTACATATTGCGACGTATTGGAAAATAATAGTGTATTGGTGCGTTTTCCTTGGGCTTGCTGCACTTTGTCTGTTTAAAGAATAAAGAGCCACTCAAATTGACGGCCTCATTCATTTTAGTGCACACCAGCTTGAAAGTGATTTTTTGATTGCATTATATACACAATGTGGCATGCCTCTGCACGCTATTCCCACACTTGTTAACGATACCCCCTTTAGTGCTTTCCTTGCGGTGCATTCTCTCTGGAGGTCACAGCAATGTACATACATTTACTACAAAGGCACTCGTTCTTATTTCTGTGAGCCTGACTAGGCAGGAAAGTTATCATTACCTCTACTTTTTAACAGACACCAGTGTCCGATAGCTGATTTAGTTTTTCTTTTAGGTGGGCATGCCTTGACTGACACGCTGCTCTTCTTGCATTAGTTGTCTCTTTGCACAGAGTTAAATATGTCAAGGCGTCTTTATAATGTGACCATTATAAAGTGTGTGTTACAGGACTAGAGACACAAGTCCACACTGAATAGATCTGAGGTGTTATTTATTCACTACGAAACAATGCAGGGTGTACAGTTCAATATTTCAGTCTTGCATATGGTGCATCTGTATCCCGTGATGGTCTCCGTTTGGGGTTGTCTCGTTTGTCTTCCCTCAGTTCTCGGAGTCGCCCTCAGAAATAAAAGAGAAGTAGGAGGCCATGTGTATATGTCCTGCTGTGAGTCTAGAACCTGTCACCACTTCTCACCCCACGTGTTTTTGCTGGAATCAGTGTAGTGGTTTTACCTCCCTGGGTACCTCTTGCCATGAGGTATAGGTTAGAAGAGTGCTTCATACAATTGGTTGTGTTAGTGCCCCTCTTGTGCACCCTCACCTGCCTTTTCTACCGACAACCCACAAGTGTGAAAGTCACCCCCTTAAGCTCCCAAAGCATGCAATGATAGTGTTTACTCCATGCAGATACATTCCAAAATAAGGGGTTTCCCAGTCCTATTTATCATACTCGGGAATCTATAACCCCACCAAGTAAGTGGGTGCAGCAAGCCACCACTGGATGGTGCCTGCCCCCTGCCCTGTCACTTGCCTGGAGCCATGAATCTATGATGGAGTCACAGTCACCTCATCCTTCTTGCCTCTTCTTGGATGCTCAGGAGCAGAGTTGCGGTGTAGGGACTCTTTCTTCTGTTCTTCCTGTTCTGCAGGTGGTCCAGTGCTTCCTTCCACACTGGCCACCACCTCAACCCTGATTTTCCCTGGTTCTTCCATCTCCTCCGGTTTCCTGTCTCTCTCCGTTTCCTCACCATCCTCACCAGGCAGGGGTGCAGTCAGCCTCCATGTTGTTACAGCTGTGAGCACCTCTCCCTTGCAACTTCAGTTTAATGCGTAATCTGTCATTACCTATTTATATTATCATGGCGACAAAAATGGCCTATCAAAAAAATGATGCTAATGTGTTGTTAGATGGCGCTAGGCCCTCTTGAATCTGGGCCTATGTGCAAGCCAATGGCCACTCACAATGGTCACCACCCGAATGCTCAAAACTATTAACCAAAGTTCTCAGGCTTATCGTTCCTAATGACGCATTTATTAAATTGCTCAGTGGGGTTAGATCATGGTATAGGGAACTGCCATTGGACAGCAGCAACTCTGGGACATGCAAGCAGTATTCCTGAGATTATGCTTCATGGCAACACTTTCACTGCTTATCCATTTTTCTCTCCGCACGTTACTGGCAACTACATTTTTTATCTCTGCCTTTTGACTAGTAATAATCTACTTATGGGAATTTTATGGAAAATATCAATTAAACACCTCGTCATCCTAAATGCTCGCGCGTGTTAAACAGGAACACAGCCAAACATCTGCCATACTGCAGCAGGTAGGGCGGCATTTATGATATCACATTTTATACACGTTTTTAATCTGTGGTAATATTTATGATTTACAATGAGGGAAGCTTGATGCATAGGTGAGTATAATAGAAACAAGGCCGATATAGACTCCCTTGGGGATTTAGGGAAAAGACAAAGAACAAAATAATAGTTTTTCAGCACTTTATAGGTGTCAGGAACGCATAATGCATTTTGCATTCGAGATGTAAATCATGGCACGGGCAGTTCAAACACTGTGGAGCAAGAAGCGCCCATTTGTAAGATGAAAACTAGGCTGACAGGTCCCTTTAAGCATGCATAACAAGGCAGGCTAAAGGCTGAGCAATTTATGTCAATGGCAGGTAATGCATCGCAGCCAATGGAGCCTGGAGCAGTATAAAGTGTCTTCAATCGGAGAAATGAACCCGCAAATGGCTTTCCCTTGACAATAACAATTAGGAAACCATTTTGCTTAGAAATTGCTAATTTATAGACGAGAGAGGTGATGAAGAAAGGTGCCTGGTATTAAATTTTGCCTTTACTTGGATTTTGCTTTCGCTGCATAAAATGTCAGAACATGTTGTCCTAAACTACTGTTAAATAACACAATACACCCGGAAAGAGTATTTGATCTTCGTGTTAGCTGAAGAAATTGACTGCTGCTAATGTAACATACCATTATTTTGATTTGTGAACGATGTATCCGTTATTTTAACATTGATGATTTGATGCAAAATGAAAATAAATTAAGGGAAAATCACCAGATACCCCTCTTTCACTACCAAGTCCATGAAAGCATAAAATAGATACTAACAACCGGAAACTATCATATCTCAGCTTTTACCTCCAACCTCATTTAATAAGGAAGGGCAGCTGTCATTTTCAGTACAACTTTTGACCTCACCTCAGCTATTAACCCCTTAGCTGCTGGGCCTTTTCCCCCCCAGTGCTGAGCCCTTTTTTGGCTATTTGGGGTAGTTCGCGCTTAGGGCTTCATAACTTTGTGTCCACATAAGCTAACCACGCCAAATTTGCGTCCTTTTTTTCCAACATCCTAGGGATTCTAATGGTACCCAGAGTTTGTGGTTTACCCTGGAGGAGACCAAGAAAATAGCCAAAATACAGTGAAAATTTAGTTTTTTCCAAAAAAATGGGAAAAAAGGGCCGCCGAAGAAGGCTTGTGGTTTTTTCCCTGAAAATGCCATCAACAAAAGGTTTCTGGTGCTGAAATCACTATCTCCCCACCTTTCAGGAACGGGCAGACTTGAATCAGAAAACCACATTTTCCAACACAAATTTGGCATTTTACTGGGACATACCCCATTTTTACTATTTTTGGTGCTTTCAACCTCCTTCCAGTTAGTGACAGGAATGGGTGTGAAACCAATGCTGGATCCCGGAAAGCTAAACATTTCTGAAAACTAGACAAAATTCTGAATTCAGCAAGGGGTCATTTGTGTAGATCCTACAAGGTTTTTCTACAGAAAATAACAGCTGAAATAAAAAAATATTGAAATTGAGCTGAAAACAACAGCCATTTTTCTTTATGTTTTACTCTGTAACTTTTTCCTGCGATGTCAGATTTCTGAAAGCAATATACCGTTTTGTCTGCTGGACTCTTCTGGTTGCGGGGATATAAAGGGCTTATAGGTTCATCAAGAACCCTAGGTACCCAGAGCCAATAAATGAGGTGCACCCTGCAGTTGGTTTTCATTCTATACTGGGTATACAGCAATTCATTTGCTGAAATATGAGGAGTGAAAAAGAGGTATCAAGAAAACCTTTGCATTTCCAAAATGGGATCAAGATAAGGTTTTGAGGAGCAGTGGTTATTTGCACATCTTTGAATTCCGAGGTGCCCATACTAGCATGTGAATTGCAGGGCATTTCTCAAATAGACGTCTTTTTTACACACTCTCTTATATTTGGAAGGAAAAAATGTAGAGAAAGATAAGGGGCAATAACACTTGTTTTGCTATTCTATGTTCCCCCAAGTCTCCCGAAAAAAATGATACCTCACTTGTGTGGGTAGGCCTAGTGCCCGCGACAGGAAATGCCCCAAAACACAACGTGGACACATCCCATTTTTTCACAAAATACAGAGCTGTTTTTTTGCAAAGTGCCTACCTGTGGATTATGGCCTCTAGCTCAGCCGGCACATAGGGAAACCTACCAAACCTGTACATTTTTTAAAACTAGAGACCTAGGGGAATCCAAGATGGGGTGACTCGCGGGGCTCTGACCAGGTTCTATTACCCAGAATCCTTTGCAAACCTCAAAAAGTGGCTAAAAAAACAAGTTTTCCTCACATTTCGGTGACAGAAAGTTCTGGAATCTGAGAGGAGCCTCAAATTTCCTTCCACCCAGCGTCCCCCCAAGTCTCCCGATAAAAATGATACCTCACTTGTGTGGGTAGGCCTAGCGCCCGCGACAGGAAATGCCCCAAAACACAACGTGGACACATCACAGAAAACAGAGCTGTTTTTTGCAAAGTGCCTACCTGTAGATTTTGGCCTCTAGCTCAGCCGGCACCTAGGGAAACCTACCAAACCTGTACATTTTTGAAAACTAGAGACCTAGGGGAATCCAAGATGGGGTGACTCGCGGGGCTCTGACCAGGTTCTGTTACCCAGAATCCTTTGCAAACCTCAAAAAGTGGCTAAAAAAACAAGTTTTCCTCACATTTCGGTGATAGAAAGTTCTGGAATCTGAGAGGAGCCTCAAATTTCCTTCCACCCAGCGTCCCCCCAAGTCTCCCGATAAAAATGATACCTCACTTGTGTGGGTAGGCCTAGCGCCCGCGACAGGAAATGCCCCAAAACACAACGTGGACACATCACAGAAAACAGAGCTGTTTTTTGCAAAGTGCCTACCTGTAGATTTTGGCCTCTAGCTCAGCCGGCACCTAGGGAAACCTACCAAACCTGTACATTTTTGAAAACTAGAGACCTAGGGGAATCCAAGATGGGGTGACTCGCGGGGCTCTGACCAGGTTCTGTTACCCAGAATCCTTTGCAAACCTCAAAAAGTGGCTAAAAAAACAAGTTTTCCTCACATTTCGGTGACAGAAAGTTCTGGAATCGGAGAGGAGCCTCAAATTTCCTTCCACACAGCGTCCCCCCAAGTCTCCCGATAAAAATGATACCTCACTTGTGTGGGTAGGCCTAGCGCCCGCGACAGGAAATGCCCCAAAACACAACGTGGACACATCACAGAAAACAGAGCTGTTTTTTGCAAAGTGCCTACCTGTAGATTTTGGCCTCTAGCTCAGCCGGCACCTAGGGAAACCTACCAAACCTGTACATTTTTGAAAACTAGAGACCTAGGGGAATCCAAGATGGGGTGACTCGCGGGGCTCTGACCAGGTTCTGTTACCCAGAATCCTTTGCAAACCTCAAAAAGTGGCTAAAAAAACAAGTTTTCCTCACATTTCGGTGACAGAAAGTTCTGGAATCGGAGAGGAGCCTCAAATTTCCTTCCACCCAGCGTCCCCCCAAGTCTCCCGATAAAAATGATACCTCACTTGTGTGGGTAGGCCTAGCGCCCGCGACAGGAAATGCCCCAAAACACAACGTGGACACATCACAGAAAACAGAGCTGTTTTTTGCAAAGTGCCTACCTGTAGATTTTGGCCTCTAGCTCAGCCGGCACCTAGGGAAACCTACCAAACCTGTACATTTTTGAAAACTAGAGACCTAGGGGAATCCAAGATGGGGTGACTCGCGGGGCTCTGACCAGGTTCTGTTACCCAGAATCCTTTGCAAACCTCAAAAAGTGGCTAAAAAAACAAGTTTTCCTCACATTTCGGTGACAGAAAGTTCTGGAATCGGAGAGGAGCCTCAAATTTCCTTCAACGCAGCATCCCCCCAAGTCTCCCGATAAAAATGATACCTCACTTGTGTGGGTAGGCCTAGCGCACGCGACAGGAAATGCCCCAAACACAACGTGGACACATCACAGAAAACAGAGCTGTTTTTTGCAAAGTGCCTACCTGTAGATTTTGGCCTCTAGCTCAGCCGGCACCTAGGGAAACCTACCAAACCTGTACATTTCTGAAAACTAGAGACCTAGGGGAATCCAAGATGGGGTGACTCGCGGGGCTCGGACCAGGTTCTGTTACCCAGAATCCTTTGCAAACCTCAAAAAGTGGCTAAAAAAACAAGTTTTCCTCACATTTCGGTGACAGAAAGTTCTGGAATCAGAGAGGAGCCTCAAATTTCCTTCCACCCAGCGTCCCCCCAAGTCTCCCGATAAAAATGATACCTCACTTGTGTGGGTAGGCCTAGCGCCCGCGACAGGAAATGCCCCAAAACACAACGTGGACACATCACAGAAAACAGAGCTGTTTTTTGCAAAGTGCCTACCTGTAGATTTTGGCCTCTAGCTCAGCCGGCACCTAGGGAAACCTACCAAACCTGTGCATTTCTGAAAACTAGAGACCTAGGGGAATCCAAGTAGGGGTGACTTGCGGGGCTCGGACCAGGTTCTGTTACCCAGAATCCTTTGCAAACCTCAAAAAGTGGCTAAAAAAACAAGTTTTCCTCACATTTCGGTGACAGAAAGTTCTGGAATCTGAGAGGAGCCACAAATTTCCTTCCACCCAGCGTTCCCCCAAGCCTCCCGATAAAAATGATACCTCACTTGTGTGGTTAGGCCTGGTGCCTGCGACAGGAATAGATCATACAACGGTCAATGTTGGTCCTTACGTGAGGCAGCTGTTGACCCTGGGGTGATCCATTCCTGACACAGACACTAGGTGTAGGCACTCAAGTGGGGTAGTGTTTTTATCAGGACAGGTGAGGAGTCACTGGGTGGTAGGAATATTGTGGATCCCAGCATATTCCTGTAGTTTGTGTGACAGAAATGCGAGAAACATTTAGTTTTTTTTCAACATTTCAGCTTTGCAGGGTATTCTGGGTAAGAAAACTTTGGGGAAGCCACACAAGTCACACCTCTGTGGACTCCCCCGAATGTCTAGTTTCCAGAAATGTTTGGGTTTAGTGTGTTTCTCTATATGGCCGCCGAATCCAGGACCAAAAACACAGGTGCCTGCCTTACAAAACCAGTTTGTTTTGCCATGGATAATTTTGATGTCTCCACAATATGATTTGGGTGGTGGAATTTGGGGCTGAACTAAATTGGGGAGCTCCCAAGAGAGCACTCTCTCTCTGCTTGCCGCCACATTCACCTGCTCTCTGGGTTGACCTAACCCACTATTACCCAGTTGCACAAACAGCTTGCGAAGGGACAGCAGGACTGTCCTCATCACCTCCCTCATAATGTACTGGAAGAGGAGTTATCGAATGGGACTCCTCTGACTGAAAAATCACTCCCAGAGTCTGCGCCATTGTCCTATCCCTCAGATGCTGTCTCAGTATCTGATGTCTCAGTCTCTGATCCTATGTCAGAGCGGTCCTCTATAACCCGAGTGTAGGCAGCAGTCATCCATCAAGATGCCATCTCTGCTATTGGCTAAACTGTTGCTCTAAAGCACTAGCCTACGTAGACAGTCACAAAATCGATGGTGTGTGAGATACGTGCAACAGTAGAGGCCACCTTACCTGCGCTTCTTCCCTCAATCAGCACGTACTTTCAAGACACTCAAAAAACACCTTGTCACATACCATTCGTCACAGTCTTTAGCACCTCCTGCGCCCAGTCCAACAATCATTATTGGTGCTCCCACTCCCTCCTCCTCGGATTCCCTCATTACCACCCAGCAAAAGTGCCCTTCATCTCTCCATAGACTTTGCTAATGTACTCAGCTATTTACATAAAATACAGATTTGCTCTTTGCAGTAGGCATATAAACCTTCTGCGCTTCTTTATGGCACTAAAACTGCCACTAGACAAGTCGGACCCTTTTCCCCCCAGGGAAACCACACACATATTGACAAAAGTGATATATATATGACAGCCAATCACCTGAAACTCAACTCAAGCAAAACCGAAATAATCCTCTTTGGCCCACACAAAAACACCTGGGACCCCTCATGGTGGCCCACCACGCTAGGCCCTGCACCCACCCCCGCCAACCACGCACGCAACCTCAGCATCATCCTAGACTCCTCCCTCTCGATGACCCAACAAATCAACGCTCTCACCTCCTCATGCTTCAACACACTCCGTATACTGAAAAACATTCAAATGGATCCCCACAGAGACCAGAAAAACTGTCACTCACGCACACAGCAGCAGGCTTGATTACGGAAACGCCCTCTACGCCGGCACCACTCTAAAACTCAAGCGCAAACTACACGCATCTAGAACTCAGCAGCACGACTCATCCTCGACCTCCGCCGACACGAACACATCTCTCCACACCTCAAATCCCTCCACTGGCTCCCCATTGACAAAAGGATCACCTTCAAGATCCTCATCCTCGCACACAAATCACTCCACAACACAGGCCCTGCCTACCTCAACGAGAGTCACCTTCCACACCCCCACACAAAACGTCCGCTCAGCTGACCTCTCTCTCGCCTCTGTCCCCCGCATCAAACACACCACCACCGGGGGCAGATCCTTCTCCTACCTTGCACCCAAAACCTGGAACGCCCTCACAACCCACCTTCGCAAGACCCAAAACCTACTTCTTTTCAGGAAGGGCCTCAAAACCTGGCTTTTCGAACAGTAAACCTCCCAGCCCCTTTTCCTCCCCCCGCCCCCCCCCAAGCGCCTTGAGACCCTCACAGGTGAGTAGCACACTTTATAAATCTCTTTGGTATATATAGATCTACCTCTATATATATATATATATCTATGTACATAGATATATCTATAGATATATCCATGTACATAGATATCTATCTACATAGATATATAAATATAGATCTATATATAGATCTATTTTTTTTAGTTGTTGTATAGTTTCCTTGGGGGCCAAAATGGCCCCCAGGGAAACCCTACAACATCTAAAAAAAAAATTGCCCCCACAGGGGGTCACCCTGCCGACGGGCGACCCCCTGTAATTTTTTTTTTTTTTTTCATTATTTAAAAAAAAAAAAAAAAACAATCCCCTGGGGGGAGGGGGGCGCGATCGCGCCCCCCCCCCAGGGGGCACCTACCTTTTTTTATTTTTATTAATTATGCCCCGGGGGGGGGCGGCCCGTTTTCCGAGGGGGCCGCCCCCCCAAAGTGAAATCCCTGGCGTCTAGTGGTGTTTCCTGGCCCCCGATCGCAGCTGTGCTGCGATCGGGGGCCAGGAAACACTTTGAGAAGGCCTCGTAAGAAAGGGGAGAGTCTCCCCTTTCTTACGAGGCCTTTTCAAAGTGTTTCCTGGCCCCCCGATCGCAGCTGTGCTGCGATCGGGGGGCCAGGAAACCTGAAAGTGTTTCCTGGCCCCCGATCGCAGCACAGCTGCGACCGGGGGGCCAGGAAACACTTTCAGGAAGGCCTCGTAAGAAAGGGGAGACACTCCCCTTTCTTACGAGGCCTTCCCGAACGTGAGAAAGGCCGTTTTCCCCATCAAAGCAGGAAGCGGCCGCAAGGCTGCTTCCTGCTTTGATGGGGAAAACACCTTCCCAAAGGGGCGGGTGGGGGGGGGCGGGGGGAGACACGGAAGCTTCCGTGTCTCCCGGGGGGGGTTTAAAAAAATAAATAAATCCTCGGGTGCGTCATTGATACCCTTCCTGGTGTCGGCCACTGGTCATGACCCGCACCAGGGAGGGTGTGTGGGCGTCGCCCGCACCTATCAGGTTAAATCGTAAAATGTATGTCATCTTCGAATTTTGCTAATTTCCACCAAGATAGTGCTACATCAATTATCTATAGATTTTCCAAAAGAGTGAAGGTGCCTTGTTATGAACGGCTGTCACTCAGAGACACTACTGAGAAATCCATATTCTATTCTAAATTTGGTTATTCACTGCTATGATGTAGCAGCAATGTAAACACATGTTGTTTACCACTGATTCTAGTCAGAAAGGAATGTCGGACTACAAGGCTATCACAGAGACTGTCAGTTCAGTGCTGGGTCTCTTTTCCCACGGAGAGCAGATAGCACAGCTTTGCGAAGTAAAGGGAAGAAACAGACGGTGGTGGAGGAAGGTGGTGGGAAGCCAGGCATTGTTTTACATTTTGGACAGGAAGGGAAGGCCATGTATACTTGCCTCTCCCTATATTCCTCTGCCCCTGCTTGGTGAAGCTAGGAGGCAGGAGGCCAGGCATTTGTTTTACATTTGGGACACTGTATACATGGCTCTCCCTATACTCCTCTGCCCCTGCTTGGTGAAGCTAGGAGGCAGGAGGCCAGGCATTTTTTAAATATTTGGGACACTGTATACATGGCTCTCCCTATACTCCTCTGCTCCTGAGTAGCAGTTGAAAGCACAGGCAGATACATTTAGGGGACATGCATACCATAGAATTATAGATGGCTACAAAGTGAATAATGGATTTTTTTTAACCTTGGAGTTTTGATATACATCATAGGCAACTCAAACTTTACTCTTATTGTGTATTTGATATTACTGAGAAGCCTTTGATGAAAAGTATTGCCATTATTCACTTTTACCCATAATTCTATATGTAATTCTTCAAAATGGTGCTGAAATATAAAGTTTTCTAGAAAGAATTTGAGGCTTTAGTATCAGCATCTGAGACCCCACCCCGCTCTTTGGGACAAGGACTCTGTTCCACTCTTGCACATGTAATCCATTACTGTAAGGAAATGCCTCTTTTTGCATGATGAAGCCAGGGCCCAGGGAATGGGGTCCACGTTTTACAATCAATATGTTAGGCCTACTGCATTTATCATACCTTTAAACAGATCACATCTTGGACTGGAACATTGTTTTCCTAGTAAACCAATCAGACTTCTAGCTGTTATCAATTGCCTGTCACCATAGTCAATGTAGGCCTACTATGTTGGTTGTAAGCCTTCCCTCATGGCAGTCATTAGGTATACCTTACCAAGACTACAAATATGGCCAAAACAGCAAGTGTCAAAACAATATACTACTGAAGTGTGCATAAATGGCAACCATCATTCATAAATATGTAAAATTACAAATTTACAAAATCACAGTTAGTAAAACAATATATGACCAATCCTAATATGACCTAACAAGAATCAGCACAATTAAATATTGTTCCTTGGGTTTGTCAGAGAGAGTTACTGTCATGGGCTAAATGTTAAAAAGAATCGGTCACCAGGCAATTTGTTCGTAATGTGGGTTGTCTTTATTTCTCTCTTTCCCTTCTTGTTTTCACTAAAGAGTGCTTAATGTCTCTCTTCTTTTTATAGTCTCTTTAAGGTTGTTTTTTCTTCCTGTTTCTTAGGTTGGGGATGTCTTCCAACCAGTCCGCCTCAGAGGAAGAGTGAGAGAAACAGGGAACCGGAGTCATGTAAGTGCCTCAGATCTCAGGTTTATGTGGTGGGAAAACCGGGAAGGTGCTTGTAAGTGACCAGTGGGGATTATAAACTTTTGGTGATATAAACCCAGGTGGCGACCCAATGCAAAACAATTATCTGGGTGTTAACGCGTCCCTTTATGATATTTTATTACACATCAGGACTCGTTTTAGGCCAATTAATCTTTTCTTCCAAAAACAACTTGCAGGGTCATGTACCCTGTGAGTCAGCACACGGAAAAATAGAAAAATGCATTTAATATGAGAGCCAAACAGGTATGCTGCAGCTCATGCTAACTTAAGGCCTATGAGGTTTTCAATACAGGTTTAATAATGCAAATGTTAGTATAAGCTCATTTGAACGTAACATAAACATTTTGATCATCATTATTAGTTTGCGTATACATTAGTGGCCACTCTTCGTGGTCACAATTCAAGTGCACATCTAAGCAAAATTGCTATTATTATAGTTTTCTATGCGGCAGTATCACACCTTAATTCATAAACATTTCATGTTAATATAGATTATATAAGCTACGCTCTCTCAGTCCCTCCTCTGATGACGTTCGTCATCACACAAACTTTTCCCTTTGACCTTTCACTTTAATTTCTCACCTTACGCATAATGCGCATTTCAACATCTTGTCCCTTGTATGAACTTTTCCAAATTTCGTTGAACATTTTCTCCCTTTCACTTTCTTCATTCTTCCTGGTTCTTTATCCAATTTCTTTTAATTTTATCATTAATTTTGCATGCTCCCCATAATCCTAATAGACAGGCCATAACAATTAATAGACCCCCTAATATTTTTGCAAGTATCCCATTCAAAATATTGCTAAACCAGCTTCCTACTCTGGCAATTCCCTTTCCAAATTTCTCCCACACTCCAGGTTCCTTCAAGTCCTTCAAATCTGCACTATCCTTAGTTAAGTTAGTAAGCATACCTCTAATCTTTTTGCTATTATCTGGTATAAATGAGCAACAATGACACTTGTTGAGCATCTTGCAGACCCCGCCACTCTTTGCTAAAAGAATGTCTAAAGCAAGCCGATTTTGAAGAGTCATGGCTCTTTCTGCAGCAAATTCAGTATGCATCAGGAGTATAGCCCCTGTAAAATTTGTCAGCATGTTATCCACAATAGTAGACAACTTTTGAATCTTTATGGAGTTTAAGATAACCCCTACTGAAGGTATTATGGCTCCAAATATGTCTCCAACAACAGCAGCCGCTGTCTCTCGTTTTTGTCTAGCATGTTGTAATTCAGATGTTTTAGGTATTTGGTTTAAGTCATCAATCTGGTAAATCTTTGGGAAAACTATTCCCAAATAACATGTCCAATACCATCCCTTAGGGAGACGGTAATAAGCATTAAGTCCACAGATGTAATAGATCCCAGGGATCGCTGGATCTTGTCCATTTAACATGAAAGTCCATTTACTCTGAAACAAAAACACATGTCTGCATTCACTCGTTCCCACAAATAAAGTGTCATGCTCGGATTTTGCCCTATATATACAAAGCCTCCCTACATGCAGTGCATCTATAGCTAGTTTGCCTTGCGTCTTTATTGCAGTGTAAGCATAATCATTTGCATATGTGTGTTTTTCTAGCCCCTTTTCTAATCTTTCCTTCAATGCTTTGTGTCTATCATCAGTGTGATCTAAGAAGCTTTTCTCTACAGGTGTCAATAAGCAGGTCAGATTGTTGCGGTGTGCATAAGCTGTCCCAAATGTAAGGGTTGGTTCAAAGAAGCCTCTAACTAATTTTATACTATGCTCCATAGCTAATTGGTTCAGAAACTCAATCACAGGCACAAAAGAAAACACAGCATCTAGATTTGAATAGAAGTATTACACATGCTCTTGATTATAAAATATTGTTCTCTGCGTGTATTTACAGCGTTTCATTCATTCCAGGACCCCATTTTTTTTTTCTTTTCAAATCAGGTTAGCAGCTTGTCATAATCAGGTTTTTCAAAGTGAAATCAGGTTATCAGTGTCTCATCCGGTAATTTATAAGTCTATTTTCTTTAGTTTTTTCAGTTTTTGATTATAACAATTCTTTTTTTCTTTGAGTTACTTCAGGTACCGTAGTATTGGCCTGGTACTTCTCGATCAAAACAGAACGCTAAGAATTCTTGTTGCCATTCAGATGTTGTTGCATATGCCCATTCAGGACCTGCGTACCTTCTATTTGAGGTTCTCTTTCTTTTCAGTCTGCATTCACCTTGCAATTCTCCTTCACCCAGATCTTCTATTCAGGATGTATCAGTCTCTTCTGTTATTGTTTCACCTGGTACACTCTTTTCTCTTGCAGCCTGTTTCTCTGGCCAGTTATCTCCCTTATGCGTCTTCTTTCTGCCTGTTCTTTCAGGACGCTGAACAGCACCCTCCTCTTGTACTATGGTGTTTTCTCTTGATGGACCTGCAACTGGCTCAGGGGATGCCGGAGTATTGCAGTCTCTTTCTATTATTTCCCCTTCTTCTTCTTCTACTTCTTCTAACCCGTATCCGTCTATTTCTGGGAGAACCTCTCCTTGATTTAGTTCTCCTGCTGCCTCTACTGAGATAGGCACACTGTCACCTTTCTCGAACTCGTTCACTGTTTGAGGGACTAGGCTGTTCTCAGTGGGCTCTCCTGCAGTCTCAGTTCCCTCTTGGCTGTTTTCTGGCCCTGAGACTTCCCTCCCTGGAACTGTTGTGCTGGAAACTTCAAGTTCCTCATTAGTTGGACACGTTACCTTTTTCGTGTGACTGGCATGTATCCAGTTTGGAACTCCTGCACATTTCACAGCAGTGGTTGTTGTCAAGATTACTTGATATGGCCCCTTCCAGCATGGCTCCAGACACGACTTTCTCACATGCTTCTTGACAACCACCCAGTCACCGGCTTGTAGGGTGTGACCTGGATCACCAATCAGTGGCAATGTGTTAACTTCTACCTGGTGAGAGAAAGAGCGAATCACATCAGCCAAGCCTTTGCAGTAGTCCAACACCATATCATCCGTGATATTCACTAGAGCATTCGCAGGTACTGCAGGTAACCTCATAGCTCTGCCCATGAGGATCTCATGGGGTGATAGTCCTGTCTTCTTATCAGGGGTGTTCCTCATTGACATCAGCACTAAGGGTAATGCATCTGGCCATTTCATATTGGTAGCTGCGCACATCTTGGCCATTCTTGATTTCAAGGTACCATTCATTTGCTCTACTAATCCTGATGCTTCAGGGCGGTAGTTACAGTGCAGCTTCTGTTCAATATCTAATGCGGCACACAAGAGTTTAATCACCTCATTGTCAAAGTGTCTGCCCGATCTGATTCTATAGAGACCGGAAACCCGAACCTGGGTATTAGTTCCCTAAGCAACAGCTTTGCAACTGTGAGACTGTCATTTCTACATGTGGGGTAAGCTTCAATCCAATGGCTGAAAACACACACAATCACCAACACGTATTTTAATCCTCCACAAACAGGCATCTCAATGAAGTCCATTTGCATCTTGCTAAATGGACCGCCAGCTCTCCCAATGTGGCTCAAATTTACCACAGTCCCTTTTCCGGCATTCATCTGTTGACAGATGATGCACCTGTGACAGGTAACCTCTGCGCTATGTCTGAATTTTGGATTAAACCAATCGATTTTGAATGACCTGATCATTGCATCTCTTCCAAGATGAGCCTGTCCGTGATAGAGCCTAGCAAATTGTGACAGTAGGCTATTTGGCAAAACTAATTTCCCCTCCTCTGAGACCCACAAATCGTCAGCCCTCTGTACACATTGCATTCTTTGCCAGGAGCGTTTTTCCTCTTTGCTAGCACAACCTTGTAGTGTCTTTAGCTCATCTAGGGTATCAACCACCCTTAATGCGAGGTTCAGGCATGTGTCATTTTCAGTTTGCGGCATAAATTCCCACTGATCCTTAAACGATATACAGTTCAATGCGCAAAACCTTGCGACTTGATCTGCATAGCCGTTTCCCATGGACACAAAGGGGGTGATTCTAACCCTGGCGGTCGGTGTTAAAGCGGCGGCCAACCCGCCAACAGGCTGGCGGTAAAAAAAATGGGATTCTGAGGCTGGCGGGAACCGCCAACACAGACAGCCACCTTAACACTCCGACCGCCACGGCGGTACAAACAAACAGCGCGGCGGTCACCGCCAACAGACAGGCGGGAGACAATGTACCGCCCACACTATTCCAACTCACCAATACGCCACCTTTTCCGGGGCGGGAGCACCGCCGATAAAAACACGGCGGAAACAGACTACGGACGGGAAAACGCTCACCACTACGCACTCCAGGAGGAAGGAGGACAGCATGGAACCCGAATTAAACATCCTACCTGCTCTCGTCTACCTTCTCATCTACCACGAGTACGAAGTCCGGCGCAGACGACAACGGTGAGTACTGCACCTACGACACACGGGAGGGGGAGGACGAAAGGTCACGGGCACACACATATGTGACCCCCCCCCCCAACTATGTACTCACCAATGCAGAGCACCAAGTCACAGTGACACCACCCAAACACCCCTGAAAAATGCCAGGACGTAATCATATTTGGAATAAATATTTATGTACCAAAAAGCTCCAGAAAATTAGAGTACAACCATGAAAGATATCCACAACAAAACTAATGACATACACATCAGTGTATAACTGAAGTAACAAGTCCTGCACATCCTACGAATTCAGCATGTCCGTGGGCCAAAGTCTTGAGAAACAAGGGCAAAGCCCACACAGGAGACCTGAGTCCTTTGGAGAGAACACTGCAGGGGCATCAGATGTAAAAACTACAGGCACCTCAGGGGGAAGGGGAGGGGGGGGCACCACAGCCACATGAGTCCACGACGCCAGATCCACGAGGAGCCACCATGCCCACTGGACCATCCTGGGGAGTGCAAAGCCACAGTCTCTCAATGTCTCTACAGTGGGTGGGCTGCCCACTGGACCATCCTGGGGAGTGCAAAGCCACAGCCTCTCAATGTCTCTACAGTGGGTGGGCTGCCCACTGGACCATCCTGGGGAGTGCAAAGCCACAGTCTCTCAAGTCTCTACAGTGGGTGGGCTGCCCACTGGACCATCCTGGGGAGTGCAAAGCCACAGTCTCTCAATGTCTCTACAGTGGGTGGGCTGCCCACTGGACCATCCTGGGGAGTGCAAAGCCACAGTCTCTCAATGTCTCTACAGTGGGTGGGCTGCCCACTGGACCATCCTGGGGAGTGCAAAGCCACAGTCCATCAGGTGGATGACAGTCTCCACTGGTCAAGGAGGAGGCATGGTGGGCACAGTGAACCATAAACGGTGCTTGAGACGGCGGTGCCCAGCGGAGCGGTGCTTGAGACGGCGGTGCCCAGCGGAGCGGTGCTTGAGAGGAAGGGCCCAGCGGAGCGGTGGTTGAGAGGAAGGGCCCAGCGGAGCGGTGCTTGAGACGGCGGGGCCCAGCGGAGCATTGCTTGAGAGGAAGGGCCCAGCGGAGCGGTGCTTGAGAGGAAGGGCCCAGCGGAGCGGTGCTTGAGAGGAAGGGCCCAGCGGAGCGGTGCCTCAGAGGAAGGGCCCAGCGGAGCGGTGCTTGAGAGGAAGGGCCCAGCGGAGCGGTGCTTGAGACGGCGGGGCCCAGCGGAGCGGTGCTTGAGAGGAAGGGCCCAGCGGAGCGGTGCTTGAGACGGTGCGGCCCAGCGGAGCGGTGCTTGAGACGGCGGGGCCCAGCGGAGCGGTGCTTGAGACGGCGGGGCCCAGCGGAGCGGTGCTTGAGAGGAAGGGCCCAGTGGAGCGGTGCTTGAGAGGAAGGGCCCAGCGGAGCGGTGCTTGAGACGGCGGGGCCCAGCGGAGCGGTGCTTGAGACGGCGGGGCCCTGTTCAGCGGTGCTCTTCTCCATGGCGGGGCCCTGTTCAGCGGTGCTCTTCTGCACCGCGGGCCCTGTTCAGCGGTGCTCTTCTCCACGGCGGGGCCCTGTTCAGCGGTGCTCTTCTGCACCGCGGGCCCTGTTCAGCGGTGCTCTTCTGCACCGCGGGCCCTGTTCAGCGGTGCTCTTCTCCACGGCGGGGCCCTGTTCAGCGGTGCTCTTCTGCACCGCGGGCCCTGTTCAGCGGTGCTCTTCTCCACGGCGGGGACCTGTTCAGCGGTGCTCTTCTGCACCGCGGGCCCTGTTCAGCGGTGCTCTTCTCCACGGCGGGGCCCTGTTCAGCGGTGCTCTTCTGCACCGCGGGCCCTGTTCAGCGGTGCTCTTCTGCACCGCGGGCCCTGTTCAGCGGTGCTCTTCTCCACGGCGGGGCCCTGTTCAGCGGTGCTCTTCTGCACCGCGGGCCCTGTTCAGCGGTGCTCTTCTGCACCGCGGGCCCTGTTCAGCGGTGCTCTTCTCCACGGCGGGGCCCTGTTCAGCGGTGCTCTTCTCCACGGCGGGGCCCTGTTCAGCAGTGCTCATCCAGCAGGTCAAGGGAGCCAGACCTGGCCTCGACTCCCTGCTCAGTCGCCCTCGGACCGCGACGTTTCTGGACCCTTCGGGGACGGACTCCTGGCCTCCTTAGTGTCCTCCTTCCCAGCTGGGATGTGGCATGTGGGGTCCACCTTCTCCGCGCTCCTGCTGGCCTTCCGCTCCTTTGATGGGGCTCTCGGGCCCTTGCCTCCCCTAGATGGTGTCGGGGGTGAAGTGGCCGCACATTGCTCCTTGGGGGCAGCCCTGTCGGTCCTCGCACGGCGGTCCTTGGTTTTGCGGGTCCTCTTGCCGGGGGGGGGCTGGACGTGTCCTTGCTGCTGATCGATGTGCACAACAGTGACACCCGAAGCTGGGCTGGTGGTGGCTGCGGTGCTCTTGGGACTCTTTGAAGATGGATGGGGGAGGTCATCGGGGGGAAAGAGGTTAAGGTTAGCCAGGAAAAGTTTTTTAGGGCCAAGGTAAAGGGTAGGAGAAGTGGAGATGGAAGTGGAGGCAGAGGAGGTAGTTGTAGGAGAGTCAGGTGTGCTGTCATTGGGTGAAGGTGCTGGTGCTGTAGGCTGTCGTGAGGTGGATGGCTGTTGGGTGGGTGGCTGCCTGCGTTTGTGTGTCTTGGAAGAGGGGGTGACAGACACAGTGGGAGAGGACACAGGGGACGTGTACATGGCAGTGGGGGTGGTGACTGCACGAGTGTGGACTGTACTGGAGGGTGAGGTGGTGATGGAAGCACTGGCTGATGTTGGGGTGCATGCAGGTGTGAGTGAAGACGTCACAGGGAGGGAGGAGGGAGACGAGGAGGAGGGGGACACAGGGGTGGCAGTGGCTGTTGGCATGTCTGCATCTGGGTGTTGCTCGGGTGAGTGTTTGCGGGATCTGTGGTGCTTGTGTTTGGATGAGCTGCTCTTGGGTGTTGAGGTGTGTGCAGGCTGGTCTGATGGTGTGGATGGGATAGGCTGAGGAACAGGAGACAGAGACAGGCTGGAGGCAGTCAGAAGAGGGAGGCTGGAAACAGGGACAATGGCTGCCGTCAGTGCTGAGGCCAGAGCAGTGAACGCTCGTTGATGGGCAGCCTGACCCGAATGAATGCCTTCCAGGTACGCATTGCTCTGTTGCACCTCCCTTTGCACACCCTGGATGGCATTCAAAAGGGTCGTCTGCCCAACAATGAGCGTCCTTACCAGGTCAATGAGCTCCGCACTGAGGGCAGCAGGGGCAACAGGGGCAGGGGCTGAGGTGCCTGGGGCGAAGGAGACGCGTGCCTTCCTGGGCGAACCGGCACGGAGCGAAGACTGAGGGACTGCTGGGAGGGCGGGGCTGGTGCGCTGGGTGGCGGCTGTACCTGTAGAGGCGGGGGGCACGGATGTTGCCGCCACCCCTAGGGAGCTCCCATCCGAGGACGTGTCGCTTTCGCTGCTCTCACCAGCGGTCCCTGTCGTGGTGCTCCCCTCGCCCTCCGGATCACTGGTGCCCTCGGTGTCTGTTCCTGGGCCCACCGGGGCCTTGTGTCCTGCAGCTCCCTCGTGCTCCGATGCCATAACTCCTCCGCCTGATGATGCTAATGCACACATGCACAAGAAGATGAAGAGAAAGGGTGGGGGGAGAAAAAAGAAGACCAGGTTGAGTGCATGCAATGTCAACACCGTTGGCGGAGAGGACAGACACAGGTGCCTAATGCACTAAGCCGCGCATTCGGGGTACACTACTCAGTACTACTGACTAAGACAACAGGCCAAGAGACGTCAAACGCGCACATGGGAGATGCTGGACCTTCAATGGCTGTACTTGTCACCCTACAGAGGTGGGGGCCGGGGGCACAGGGCCATGCCTAAGGGAGAGGACTACACTACAGAAAGCGCCCTGGCCTAATGTCACCCACAGCCCTCCTCCCCCACCCAGACGCCTCCACTGCGCAGAAAGATAGGAGAATGTGCTGATACTCACCCCCTTGTGTCTGCTGTGATGTCTTAAAGCGCCCATCCAATTCAGGGTAGGCCACCGCCTGGATCCGGGACATCAGGGGGGTCATGGTGCGACTGGCACCCCTCCTAGGTTGGGAGGCCATCCCCAGCAGTGTTTCTGCGGTCTTCTTTGTTCCGCGGCGGATGTCCTCCCACCTCTTGCGGCAGTGGGTGCCCCGTCTGTTGTGGACCCCCAAGGCCCGGACTTCCTTGGCGATGGCACGCCAAATCTCGATCTTCTGATGGGCGCTGACCTATTAGACATGTACAGGGTGGAAAGGAGGAAATCATCAATGACCTGCATGTTAGATGTAATTGGCCCCCACCCACCCACTTTGCCATATGGCACATGCTCTCATCTGTCGGGCGTTGCACTCCTCATTCGCCCCCCACCCCACCAACTTACATCCACCCCAATCCACACAGGCATAGCCCATTCCATTAGCACCCGGTGTACTCACTTGTTGGTCTGGAGGACCGTAGAGTAGCGCATACTGGGGGAGGACCCCATCCACGAGCTTCTCCAACTCTTCAGACGTGAAGGCAGGGGCCCTTTCCCCAGGCGCAGCAGCCATTGTATCTTCCAGACCGAGGTCACAGCAGCACTTGCAGTATAGGTCCTCTCCTGTGGATGATCAGGTCTCGAGTGATTAAGCAGATAGAAAATGGCGGTCACGCCCGCGGCGGTGCGTACCGCAGCGGTGCGTACCGCGACCGCCGGCGCACTTCGTCATTGGCTCCTGAAACCCATAGGCTTCAATGTTAACCAATGCGGCTTTGCGCCGCGGTCTTCGACCGCCTACCGCCACGGTGTGCCTCGCCAGCGCATTGACCTCACATCCCATTGTCCCACTTCACAGGTCAGGCAGCCGCCATTTCAAGGGCCCACATGGCTTAATTTTGACTGCGACACACAGGCCTAGGCCTTGCATTGCCACACATACACGCCTTTCAACCCATTGCCATTCTTTAACTGTGCAAGCTGTCTGTACGTACCTGTGGTTTGCCTGACTCTGTGCTCCATGTTGTCCTTCCTAGGCACCGTCCGCGGGGACTTGCGATGAGAAGGAGGAATCCTCGCGTGTACCGACCGCTGGTGGACCTGTCGACAATGGAAGAACGCCATATAATACTTCGATACAGACTTGACCGTGCCACTATCCATGAACTGTGTGCCCAGCTGGAGCCAGCCCTGATGTCCCCCATCCGCCAACCCACAGGGATTCCCCCTCTGGTGCAGGTTTTGTCAGTCCTCCATTTTTTGGCCAGTGGGTCATTCCAGACCACAGTGGCCATGTCATCTGGAATGTCTCAGCCTATGTTTTCTAAGATTTTGAGCAGAGTGTTGTCTGCCCTGATGAAACTCATGCGGAGCTACATCATTTTCCCCGAGGAGGGTGACTTGCCTACAGTGAAGGGTGATTTCTATGCCCTTGGACATATCCCCAACATCATTGGTGCCATTGATGGGACCCATGTGGCTTTGGTACCCCCAAAAGACGATGAGCAGGTGTACCGAAACAGAAAGAATTATCATTCGATGAATGTCCAGGTGGTCTGTTTGGCTGACCAGTACATCTCCCATGTAAATGCCAAGTTCCCAGGGTCAGTGCATGACGCGTATGTGATGCGAAATAGCAGCATCCCCTATGTGATGGAGCAGCTACAGAGACAACGTGTGTGGCTAATAGGTGACTCTGGTTACCCCAACCTGCCGTGGCTACTGACCCCAGTAAGGAATCCCCGGACAAGGGCAGAGGAACGCTACAATGAGGCCCATGGGCGTACTAGGAGGGTGATTGAGCGAACCTTTGGCCTCCTGAAGGCCAGGTTTAGGTGCCTGCATATGACAGGTGGATCCCTAATGTACTCACCAAAGAAGGTGTGCCATATCATCGTGGCGTGCTGTATGCTTCACAACCTGGCTTTGCGACGCCAGGTGCCTTTCCTGCAGGAGGATGGTCCAGATGGTGGTGTTGTAGAAGCCGTGGAGCCTGTGGAGAGTGAAGAGGAGGAAGACTCAGAGGACGACACAGACAATAGGGACAGAGTGATACAACAGTATTTCCAGTAACACCCAGGTAAGAATCACCCACGCCATTTCACAATTGCTTATAGCCTCCTGCATCTGTACTTTCTGTAGTTCCCCCCAGATGTTTGTCACTGATTTTTGCCTTTCCCTTCCCTTCTCAGTGCTGTCTGACTCAGTACCTGACTTCTGCTTGGTTCGCCCATGAAATACAGCGTATTGACATTGGTATGTTGTCATGACTAATTGACAGAACAGAAATCGAACAGTAATATGTAATACATTTGTCAATAATACAGCATGACTCAAAACAGATTTGTGTGCAAAATGTGATTTATTTACAGTGCTAGATATCGGTACATGTGATTCTTAGGGTGATGGGTGGGGGTGGAGGAATATCCATGGCAGAGTCCAGTTCTCAGTCTCACAGGTGCATTGTCCTTTTGCCTGTGGAAGGATGGAGCATAGGCAGTTCATGGTTGGACAGGGTGGCAATGTGGGACAGTGGGAAGACTTGAGGGGGTATGTCCTGCAGGCGGGGGTCTTGACATCCTACTCTGTCTTTTTCTTTGGTCTCAGGCTCCTCTTACGGGGTGGTTGTTCTTCAGCAGGAGGTGGGGTTCTGGGGGGCTGTCGAGGTGTTGGGACCTCCTGTCCACTAGCGCCGGCGGAGGTGGTAGGCTGTTCCTGGTCCGGGCTAGTGACAGGGGCCCTGTGTGGTGCACCATGGTCCCGCAACGCGTCCTCTATCCTGTGGAGGGCCAGGACGATGGTCCCCATTGCGGTCCCGATGATTCTCAGCTCCTCCCTGAAACCCATGTAGCGTTCCTCCTGCTGTGCCTGGATCTCAGTGAACCTGGCCAGTACCGTCGCCATCGTTTCTTGGGAGTGGTGGTATGCCCCCATGATGGTGGTGAGGGCCTCTTGGAGAGTGGGTTCCCTGGGCCTCTCCTCCCCCCCGTCGCACAGCAGCCCTCCGAGCTGCCCGGTTTCCCCCGGCCTCTGTCCCCTGGACGGTGTGCCCGCCACCACTGCCCCCAGGTCCCTGTTGTTGTTGGGGTGTTGGGTTAGCCTGGGTGCCCTGTAGTGGCAGACACACCGCTGATTGAGCTGTCCTAGAGACAGAGGCATGGGCCCGCTGGGTGGGAGCTGTGCTGGTGTCGGCAGAGGGGGTCGGGTCTGGTGTGGCCTGTGGCTGCCTGAGGGGAACCGACTGCCCAGAGGTCCCCGATGGTCCGGGCTGGTCATCAGGTTCACTGTCGACAGAGCTGCTATCCTCAGTGTGGGCCTGTTCCGGTGGTGGGATGGACACTTCTGGACCCTCCTGGCTGGTGTGTTGTCGTTCGGGTCCTGCATGGGGTAAGAGAGTTTGGTTATTATTTCTGTGTGTGCAATAGCATGCGTGTTGTGGGTGCCCTTGTCCCCCAGTGCAGGCATTCCCTGGAGGGAGGTGTTGTGAGGGTATTTAGTGGGGGGAGGGGTTAGTGCAGTGGTCATGCTTAGGTGATGGGTGCCCATGATTTGTGTTGGCATGCAGGAGTTGGTGTTGGGATGGGTGGGTTGTGCTGGTGAGACATTGTCAGGGAGGATGTGTGCTGGGGGGTTGGGGGTGAGGGTGGGGGTGTGGGTTGGCATGCTGGTGGGGTGGGGGGGATATAGTAGTTGAGATTGGACTTACCAGAGTCCATTCCTCCGGCTACTCCTGCGAGGCCCTGAGGATGCAGGATGGTCAAGACCTCTTGCTCCCACAATGAAAATTCGGGAGGGGTGGGTGGGGGTCCGCCGCCAGTCTTCTAGACCGCGATGTTGTGCCTGGAGACCATCGATCGGACCTTCCCCCGTAGGTCGTTCCATCTTTTTCGGATGTCCTCCCTATTCCTGGGATGCTGTCCCACCGCGTTGACCCTGTCCACGATCCGCTGCCATAGCTCCGCCTTCCTGGCTATACTGGTGTGCTGCACCTGCGAGCCGAAGAGCTGGGGTTCCACTCTTAGGATTTCCTCCACCATGACCCGGAGTTCTTGGTCCGAAAAGCGTGGGTGCCTTTGGGGTGCCATGGGGTGGTGTGGGTGAGGTGTGGGGTGGTGTATGTGATGAGGAGTGTGTTGGTGAGTGGTGCTTTGTGCTACTATGTGGTGTGTGTGATGGTGTAGTGTGCCTCAGTGTGTCTTGCTATGGATTGTCTGCTGTGTCTCTCTCTCCTTCTCTCAGTAATTAGGGTCGCAGGGGTTTGTGGGTGATGTGGGTGTGTGTTTTATAGTTGGTTGATTGTGTGGGAGTGGTGTGTGTATGTGTATCAGGTGTGTGTATTTCAAATTGTCCAATGTGGCTGTGTTTTGGTGATGTGTGTGTATTCTGACCGCGGCGGGGTGTACCGCCAATGAAATACCGCGTTTGAATGACCGCCTTGTGGATTCGTGGGTCGTAATGGCATGGGCGTATTTCTGTTGGCGTGACGGTGGAGGTTTGGTCATCTCCAGTTTATCGCTGCCCGCCGATGTGGCGGGCTGCAGTGGAGGACGGATTTTTGGAGGTTTGGCCGTTGTGGGTCAGAATGACCGTGGCGGTTGACCGCGGCCGCGGCGGTGTTATGGCGGTCTTATGACCGGCGGTAAGGGCATTTTACCGCCGAGGTCAGAATCACCCCCAAAGTCTTGTGACTTAACGTGAGCATTGCATTTCACCACAGCAATTTCAAGAGGTAACTGAATCGCATGTAACAAATCCTTGTTCACCATTTTTCACAGGAGAACCAGAAGAGGTCATGAAACCTCTCTGCGGCCACAATTGGCCAAAATCATGTACAATTCCAAATCTGTATCTGCTGTCAGTATAGATAGTGACTCTTAGCTGCGTAGCATGTCTTAGTAGGGGTAATTAGCTCTGCCACTTGTGCGGAATATACTCTCTCGAGCCAGGAAGCTTCAATGACACCAGCTATGGTACACACAGCGTAACCAGCTCTCAGTATTCCGACTGTGTCTCTCAAACAAGATCCATCAACAAACATAATGCAGTCATTTTCTTTTAACTGGGTATCTTGAATATCAGGTCGTGGCTTGGTACATAGTTTTGTTACCTCAAGACAATCATGCTCGACTTCCTCTTCATTATTAACTTCAGTATTCTCAGCAGGAAGTAGAGTTGCTGGGTTTAACACAGTACATTGTTTCAGCGAAACATTAGGTGACCCCAGTATAATTGTCTCATATTTGGTAAGACAAGCATTTGTCATGTGCTCAGTTTTGGTTTGAGTCAACAAAATTTAAACTGAATGCGGAACCATTACTGTTAGGGGATATCCCATTACTATGCCTTCACACTGCATGAGGCTCTGACCAACTGCTGCAACTGCGCGCAAACAACTTGGTAAGGCTGCTGCGATGGGGTCCAAGGTAGCTGAAAAATATGCTACAGGGCGATTTGCACCTCCATGGACCTGTGTTAAGACAGACAAAGAACAAGCATCACGTTCATGACAAAACAGTAGAAAAGGCTTTGTGTAATCAGGCACACCCAAAGCTGGTGCCCTGCACATGCACTCTCTCAAGTCCATGAATGACTCAAGCTCTTCCTTGGATAAAGCTATGGTATACGGCTCATCCTTGATCTCTTTGCCTGTCAGCTTTATCAATGGTTTTGAGATAATCGAGAAGTTAGGTATCCACTGGCGGCAGTAGCCCACCATTCCCAAAAACATCTTGACATCTTTCTTTGTTGTTGGGGGATTCATTTGCAAAATGGCTGTTATTCTTTCTTTCGATATTCTCCTAGACACTCTTTCAATTAAGTGTCCTAAGTACTTCACTTCTTTCTGGCAGTACTGCAGCTTCTTGGGTGACACTTTATGTCCATTCTTTCCCAAATGATTCAGTAAAGCAATTGTGTCATACCTACAGTCATCCCTTGTCCTGGATGCAATCAGCAAGTCGTCAATGTACTGCACTAAAGTCGAGTTAAAAGGCAGGACTAAGGATTCTAAGTCCTTTTTAAATATATGATTAAAGATGGACGGTGATTCAGAAAACCCTTGAGGAATTCTGCACCAACCGTACACCTTGTCCAGGAATTTGAAACTGAATAAAAACTGGCTGTCCTCATGAAGAGGTATTGAAAAGAAAGCTTGTGACAGGTCTACAACGGTGAACCATTCAGCATCACACGGGACCTGAAACGTAATCACTGCTGGATTGGGTACTAAGGGGCAACATTTGACCACAATCTCGTTTATTTTTCTTAAGTCCTGCACAATTCGAACCTTCCCACAAGGCTTTTTCAGACCCATTATCGGTGAATTACATGGGCTGCTCAACACTTCCTTCAGGACTCCCTGTTTCACAAAATCTGCAATTATTTGTGACACTTGAATAAGAACATCTTGTGCCATGTGATATTGTGGCACCTGGGGAAACACTGCATTTGGCTTCACTTGTACTCTAACTGGTTCCACACCTTTTATCAGTCCCACTTCTTTTCCTGTCAAATCCCACACTTTCTCTGTCACAGTTCCCTGTAACTCGGCAGGTAAGTCGATCACTGTCAGCATCAGGAACATGGTAATTAAAGGGTAATCTTCATTTGCAGTTCTTGTCTCTAACTCTGAGAACTGATCATCATCCCCTTCATCATCACTGTTTATCTGTACTTCGATTCCATCATTGGAACAGGTAATCGAACATTTTGTCTTGCACACTAAGGGGGTCATTACAACATTGGCAGTAAAAGCCGCTTATCGCCGTGCAGAAGACCGCCAATACAACGCCGCGACCGCGGAATTCCGCCACAGCTATTATGACCCACATCTCGGAAACCTCCGAAATTCAGACACCCACACAACTCCGCCACACCAAAGGTCAGTGTTAAACTGGCGAAAACAAAACCTCCACCTCCACGCCAACAGAAACACGCCCATGCTATTATGACCAACGAATCCACGCGACGGTCTTTCAACCGCGGTATTCCATTGGTGGTACACACCGCCCCGCACAAAATACACACACATCTTCAAAACACCGCCACATTGGACAATTAAAAATACACACACCTGATACACATAGAAACACCACTCCCACACACCCAACACTATATAAAACACACACCCACATCACCCACAAACCCCTACGCCCAAAAATTATAGACGAAGGCCATAGAGACTGCACAGCATAGACAACCCCACCACACAGAGGCACACAACACCATCACCCATTCAACATCCACGCACAAAACACCACACACCACTACACATCACCACACACATCAACACACACACTGCCCCACACATCACACACACCACCCCATGTCACGCCAAGGACACCCCCGCTTTTCCGAGGAGGAGCTCAGGGTCATGGTGGAGGAAATCGTCCGGGTAGAGCCACAGCTATTTGGCTGACAGGTGCAGCACACATCCATAGCCAGGAAGATGGAGCTATGGAGCAGAATAGTGGACAGGGTCAACGCTGTGGGACAGCATCCAAGAAATCGGGAGGACATCAGGAAGAGGTGGAACGACCTACGGGGGAAGGTGCGTTCAACGGTCTCCAGGCACAACATCGCGGTTCAGCGGACTGGCGGCGGACCCCCACCTCCTCCCCCACAACTAACAACATGGTAGGAGCAAGTCTTGACCTTCATGCATCCAGAGGGCCTCGGAGGAGTCGGTGAAGGAATGGACACTGGTAAGTCAAATCTTAACTTTCATATCCCCCACCTTACCTGCATGCTATCACACACCCCAACCCTCACACTCTCCCCTATCACCCAAACTCCTCACTAATGTACTAATAACACAAACCACCGATCTCAACACCAAGCCCTGCATGACACAACTAAGCATGGACACCCAGCACTAAAGCATGCTCACTGCACATAGCCAGAAAAAAAAAACAACCATCATCACACAAGCCCCCACTGAGGAATGCTTGCACTGGGGTACACGCACACCCAACCATTGCACACCATCAAACACACACATGCAATAATCATGGTCTTATGCCCCTGCAGGATCACGAAGGACTGTCACCACACCGGAAGGTCCAGACATCTCCACTCCACCCACAGAAGAGGCCCACAGTGACGATAGCAGCTCTGCCCTACTGGATCCTGATGACCAGCCCGGACCATCGTGGGCCTCGGGACAGTCGCTTCCCCTTGCACAGGCACAGCCCAACACTGACCTTCCACCCTCTGGTAACACCAGCACATCACCCACCCAGCAGGCCCAAACCTCCCTACCCAGGACAGGTCAATCAGCTGTGTGTCCACCACTACAGGGAACCCAGGATAACCCACCACCCCAACAACAACAGGGACCTGGGAGCAGTGGTAGTGGGCACACGGTCCAGGGGACAGAGGCACAGGAACTCAGGGGAACTGGGAGTGCTGCTGTGTGACAGGGGGCGGACAGGCCAAGCGAACCCACTCTCCACGAGGTCATCTCCTCCATCATGGGAGCATACCACCACTCCCAGGAGACGATGGTGACGGTCCTGGTCAAGTTTCAGGAGACCCAGCGCCTACAGGAGGACCAGTATTTGGGGTTCAGGGAGGAGCTCCGGACCATCAGCTCCGCCTTGGGCACCATCGTAGGGGTGCTGAAGGACATACAGCAGACCTTGAGGGACACCGTGGCACTCCAAGGGGCCCCTGACACTAGCATGGACGATGAACTGCCCACCACCTCCGCCGGTGCTAGTGGACAGGACGCCCCGCCACAGGACTACCACACCAGCACCCCACCCCCTGCAGACGGATAACCACCACGCAAGCGGTCCCTGAGATCCAGGAACAGGACAGAGAAAGATGGCAAGACCCCCGCCAGGAAATGAGACCACCCTGATTGTACTCCCACTGTCCCACTTTGTTACCCTGTCCGTACTGAAACTACCCCACCTCCACTTCCTATGCCCATATGGGCAGTGCACCTGTGTGACCAATAGACTGGACTCTGCCATGGACATTCCTCCACCGTCCCCCATCACCATTTTACAACCCCACTCCATTTTTGAGCACTTAAATAAACACCATTGAACCACAAAACAATCTGGAGTCAGTCTGTGATTTTGTCATTTTGTATTATCAATGACAGTGTCAAAAAGCGATTCAAGTTGTAAAGGCAACATACCAATGTCACACATCACAAGTCCTTGAAGGATGCATGCAGATGACAGACGTTGGTAACCACACCTGTGAAACCGTAATGGAAAGAAACAACTCAGTTACCAAATAATCCCATGAAATTACACACAGGATAGATGAAGACGTGTGACAGTGAATGTAATGGTAAAAATGAAAATGTTCTCACCTGTGTGTCACTGGAAATATTGCTGTGTGACTGACTCCCTGTTGTCGTTGTCTTCTTCCTCAGCTTCCTCCTCATCACTGTCCACAGGCTCCACAGGCTCCACAGCTGGCACAACACCGTCATCTGGACCATCCTCCTGCAGAAAAGGCACCTGGCGTCGCAAAGCAAGATTGTGAAGCATTGAGCAGGCAATGATGATCTGGCACACCTTCTTCGGTGAGTAGAATAGGGAACCACCTGTCATATGCAGACACCTGAACCTGGCCTTAAGGATGCCGAAGGTGCGTTCAATCACCCTCCTAGTCTGTCCATGGGACTCATTGTAGCGTTCCTCTGCCCTGGTCCTGGGATTCCTCACTGGGGTCAATAGCCAGGACAGGTTGGGGTAACTAGAGACCCCTAATAGCCACACACAGTGCCTCTGGAGTTGACCCATCATATCAGGGATGCTGCTATTCTGCAGGATGTAGGCGTCATGCACAGAGCCAGGGAACATAGCATTTACCTGGGAGATGTACTGGTCGGCCAAACATACCATCTGTACATTCATAGAATGATAACTCTTCCTGTTCCTGTACACCTGTTCACTCCTGTGAGGGGGGGGGAACCAGAGCTACATGCGTCCCATCAATAGCACCTATGATGTTGGGGATATGTCCAAGGGCATAGAAGTCACCTTTCACTGTAGCCAAATCTTCCACCTCAGGGAAAATGATGTATCTCCTTACGTGTTTCAACAGGGCAGACAACACTCTGGACAGCACGTTTGAAAACATAGGCTGGGACATCCCTGATGCCATGGCCACTGTTGTCTGAAATGACCCACTTGCAAGGAAATGGAGCACTGACAGCACCTGCATGTCAGGGGGGATTCCACTGGGATGGCGGATTGGTGACATCAGGTCTGGCTCCAACTGGGTACACAGTTCCTGGATAGTGGCACGGTCAAACCTGTAGGTGACGATTAAATGTCGCTCCTCCATTGTCAACAGGTCCACCAGCGGTCGGTACACCGGCGGATACCGCCATCTCCTCACATGTCCCAGCTGACGGTGCCTAGGAAGGACAACAGCGACGATCGAGTCAATTTTTTCCAGGTATGTACCCACAGTTACACAGCAGACGACACCAAACACAAAACCCTTCCTGTATGTGTGTTGAGTGCAGGCCTAGCTAAGTGTGACACAGTAGTAAAAGAAGCCATGTGGGCCCCTGAAATGGCGGCTGCCTGACCTCTAAACTGGGACAATGGGATTGTGGGGTAACCGTTGCACACCGTCGCGGTAGGCGGTCATAGACCGCGGCGCAATGCTGCATTGGTTAATATTGGACCCTATGGGTCCCAGGAGCCAATTAGCAAGTGCGCCAGCGGTGACGATATGCACCGCCGCGGACGTCACCGCCACGGACGTCACCGCCATTTTCTATCTGTTCAATCACTAGATACCTGATCTTCGACAGGAGAGGACCTACACTGCAAGTGCTGCTGTGACCTCGGTCTGGAAGCGACGACGGCTGCTGCGTCTGGGGAAAGGGCCCCTGCCTTCACTGCTCAGGAGTTGGAGAAACTGTTAGACGGGGTCCTCCCCCAGTACACGCTACTCTATGGTCCTCCAGACCAACAGGTTAGTACACAGCTAGCACGTTGTATGGGCTAGGCCTGGGTGGAGAGGGCTGGTTGTAAGAGGGAAGGGGGCAGAGTTCAGGGAACATTAATGCATGTGAATGAATGAGCCACATGGCTAGGGTAGGGAGGGGGGCCACTCACATCAACGGTGCAGTTGGTAATGACTTCGCATCTTCCCTTGTGCATGTCATGTAGGTCAGCGCCCACCAGAAGAAGGACATTTGGCGTGCCATCGCCAAGGATCCAGGGGGTCCACCAGAGACGGGGCACCCACTGCCGGAAAAGATGGGAGGACATTCGCCTCTGGAGCAAGAAGACGGTGGAGGCTCAGCTGGGGATGGCCTCCCAACATGGGAGGGGTGCCTGTCGGCCCATGACCCCCCGGATTTTCCGGATCCTGGCGGTGGCCTACCCTGAGTTGGATGGGCGCTTGAGGTCATCACAGCAGACACAAGGGGGTGACGACTCTCTCATTCTGCGGACTTTGCGCGCAGTGGAGGGGTCTGGATGGGGGAGGAGGCCTGTGGGTGTACCTAGGCTAGGGTGAGTTCTGTAGGCTAGGCCCCTCCGTAATGCAGGCCATGTGGCACTCTACCCCACCGCAGTAGAGTGCCAAGTACAGGTATAGATGCCCCTGTGGCATCCATGTGTGCAGATGTCAACCATAGCCATGTAGGCCAGATCCCAGAAATTGCATCTGCAGAGGCCAGGAGCACGGCGTAGTGCAGGGGGCTGCTGTGTCTGTATTGTCCGCCAACTGTAGCGGTATGCCATGCACTCAACCTGTCTTTCTTCTGTCTTCCCCCCCTTTTTGTGCTCTCCCTGTTCTTTTTGTGCATCAGCATCCTCAGGCGGAGGTACAGTGGCACCGGGGCACGAGGGAGCTGCATCCCACATGGCCATGGAGGGCCACACCACGGACTCAGAATGCACCAGTGGGACGGAGGGCGAGGGGAGCTTCACGTCGGCCACCGGATCACCAAGCAGCACACGGACTCGTCCGCCGATGGGAGCTCCCTTGTGGTGGCGGCACCATCTGTGCGCCCCACTTCTACAGGTACAGCCGCCACCTCCCCTACCAGCATTGCCCTCCCAGCAGCCCCTCAGCATTCGCCCTGTGCCCGCACACCCAGGAGGGTGGGCATCACCTTCGCCCCAGGCACCTCAGGCCCTGCTCCTGTCACCCCTGCTGCCCTCAGGGAGGAGGCCATTGACCTCCTCAGGTCACTTACTGTTGCGCAGTCTACCATTGTGAATGCCATCTAGGGTGTAGAAAGGGAGTTGCAACACGGTAATGCATTCCTGGAGGGCATTCATTCTGGTCAGGCTGTCCTTCAGCGAACCCTGCAATCTCTGGCCTCAGCACTGATGACAGCCATTGTCCCTGTGTCTAGCCTCCTCCCTCATCCACCCAGACCCAATCCCCTGTACCCCAGCCCATCCCAAGCACACCTACAGACCAGCATGCATACACGCCAACACACAAGGGAAGCTCAGGCAAACATAGGCACCACACAACCCACAGGCACTCACGCAAGCATCACCCACATACAGACACAGCAACATCCACTGCCTCCACTGTGTCCCCCTCCTCGTCGTCTGCCTCCTCCCTCCCAGTGTCGTCTACACTCTCACCTGCATGCATCTACAGGCACCAGGACTCGCACCAGACCATCCAGCACCACAACACGCTCACCTGCACTCACCACCTCCACTCCCATTTACACGTCCCCTTGTGTCCTCTCCCAGTGTGTCTGTGACGCCCCCTCCAAAAGTACACAAATGCGGGCACCCACACACCCAACATCCATCCACCTCACGACAGCCTCCAGTACCTGCACCCAAAACAACTAAAGTGACACCTCCTACAACCACCTCCTCTTCCTCCACTCCCAGAGCCCCTCCAACTACCCATCCCAATGTTCGCCAGAAACTGTCCCTCTGTAAAGTTAACCTTTTTGCCCCCACCCCCTTTCCAATTCATCAGTCACGTCGTAGCACCTCAGCCAAAAAGCCTCCAATACCAGTGGTGCCTGTTCAAGGTGTGTGGAGTGCACCGGCCACCAGGGCAGGCAGTGTGACCCGGAGCCAAGGCACTGGCAGCTCACCCCCTGTAAAGGCTCTGAAATTGGAAAGTGGCAGACGGGACCCTATGAAGACTCCTGGAAGCAAAACAACTCACAGGGGCCCCAGGGGGATTGCAGAGTCAGCTGTGACTCCTCCAAAGGTGGGGAAGGGCCAGAGGAAGTCTGCACAGCCTGGTGTGAGCATCACGGCGGAGAAGAGCGGCATCCTTCCCGGCAGTCGGGACGCCACCGCCAGCACCGTCGTCACTGGTCCGGAGACCACCGCCACCATCAGAGTCATTGCCCAGGAGGGCCCAAGTATCGTCACTGGTCAGGAGACCACCGCCGGAGTCATTGCCCAGGAGGGCACAAGTATCGTCACTGGTCAGGAGACCACCGCCGCCGCCGGAGTCAGTGCCCAGGAGGGCCCAAGTATCGTCACTGGTCAGGAGACCACCGCCGGAGTCAGTGCCCAGGAGGGCCCAAGTATCGTCACTGGTCAGGAGACCACCGCCACCGCCGGAATCATTGCCCAGGAGGGCACAAGTATCGTCGCTGGTCAGGAGACCACCGCCACCGCCGGAGTCATTGCCCAGGAGGGCACAAGAATCGTCACTGGTCAGGAGACCACCGCCACCGCCGGAGTCAGTGCCCAGGTGGGCCCAAGTATCGTCACTGGTCAGGAGACCACCGCCGGAGTCAGTGCCCAGGAGGGCACAAGTATCGTCACTGGTCAGGAGAAAAACCGCCACCGCCGGAGTCAGTGCCCAGGAGGGCCCAAGTATCGTCACTGGTCAGGAGACCACCGCCAGAGTCATTGCCCAGGAGTGCCCAAGTATCGTCACTGGTCAGGAGACCACCGCCGGAGTCAGTGCCCAGGAGGGCCCAAGTATCGTCACTGGTCAGGAGACCACTGACACCGCCACCGCCGGAGTCAGTGCCTAGGAGGGCCCCGGCTGCCACAGCCCGGCTGGGCAATGAGGGAACGTCATGCCACACACCAATGCCCAGTCCAGAGAACGTCATGCCACACACCAATGCCCAGTTCTGAACCGCCATTGGCAAAGCACCGCTGAACAGTCCAGAACCGCCATTGGCAAAGCACCGCTGAACAGTCCCGAACCACCATTGGCAAAGCACCGCTGAACAGTCCCAAACCGCCATGGCAAAGCACTGTTGAACAGTCCAGAACCGCCATGGGCAAAGCACTGCTGAACAGTCCTGAACCGCAATGGCAAAGCACCGCTGAACAGGGCATGCACCGGGGACAAATGAAAAGGCCGCCACATCAAGCATCGTTATCCCATGTGCAGCTGGGACAGTGACGGGACAGGAACTGTCACGGGGAGACTAATCCAGTCTGGGCACCAGTCCCCCTCCAGAACCAGTGGAGAGATCCATCCACTCTGTCTGTCCTTCACAGGATGAAGCACTCTGGGCACCAGTCCCCCTCCAGAACCAGTGGAGAGATCCATCCACTCTGTCTGTCCTTCACAGGATGAAGCACTCTGGGCACCAGTCCCCCTCCAGAACCAGTGTAGGCTGTTATCTACTTGAGAGACTGTGGCTTTGCACTCCCCAGGATTGAGCAGTGGGCAACCCACCCACTTGTGAGACTTGAGCGACTGTGGCTTTGCACTCCCCAGGATTGAACAGTGGGCAAACCACCCACTGTAGAGACTTGAGAGACTGTGGCTTTGCACTCCCCAGGATTGAACAGTGGGCAAGCCACCCACTGTAGAGACTTGTGAGACTGTGGCTTTGCACTCCCCAGGATTGAACAGTGGGCATGGAGCCCCGTCGTGGATCTGGCTTTGCACTCATCCGGCTGAGGTGCCCCCCCTTCCCTTCCCCCTGAGGTGCCTGTAGTATTTCGATCTGATGCCCCGGCAGTGTTCTCTCCGTCTGTGGACATGTATCTTTTGTGGGCCTCGCCCATGCATTTTTGGACTAGTGGTGCACGGACATTGATATGTGCATATCTGCACTACTGCTCGTACTGTATATACTTTTGAATGATTTTATATTATTACTGGATATTTTCGACACGTGTATATTGATACATTACAATGTTTGAACTGATTTCGTTTAGTCTTTGCATTCTTCCGGGGGTGTTGTGGGTTGGTAATGTGATTTTTGTGACTGCATTGGTGTGTGTGTTGTAATATGCGAGGGTGGGGGTGGGGGTCTTTCGTGTGTGTCCCCCTAACTTTTGCCTCCCCCCTTCCCCTATGTCGTAGGTGCAGTACTCACCGTTGTCTTCGCCAGCGCTGGCGTTGGTCTTCGTAAATGAGTAGGAATACAAGGGCCGGTAGGATTTGTAATTCGTGCTCCATCGAGTCCTCCTTCCTCGTGGGATGTTTTCAGATGGGCGTTTTCCCATTGCAGGAATTGTTTCCTCCGTGTTTTTATCCACGCTGAATCCGCCCCGGAAAATGTGGCGGATTGGTAGGTTGTGATACTATGGGCGGTACACTGTCTTCCGCCTGTCTGTTGGCGGTGACCGCCGCGCTGCTTGTCTGTACCGCCGTGGTGGGCGGTGTTTTAAAGTGGCTGTCTTTGTTGGCGGTTTCCACCAGGGTCATGATTCCCTTTTTTGGTCCGCCGGCCTGTTTGCGGTTTTACCGCACCTTTAACACCGTCCGCCAGGGTTGTAATGACCCCCTAAGTCTCTTCCCAGTAGGGATACCAGACTCGAATCGCAGACTACAAACGTATGCAGACCCTGGAAGTTGCCAATCTCAACTTGCACTGGTTCTGTAATCGGATTTGTCAGGTACTGGTTTGCTACTCCGACCACCCTTATGGTACGCCCCGAAAGTGGTAATTTCGGAACCTCTGCACTTCTGACTGTAGAGAGTGTCGCTCTGGTATCAACCAAGAATGAAACTTTGTGACCCATTACCTTTCCCTCTACATAGGGTCCCCTCTGATCTACCTCTTGGGATGCTGAAAGCCTGCGCTCTTCGCTATCTGAGCTGCCATCCGACTACTCCTCATTTATTCCATGTTCACCACGCAATGGGAATTGCTGTACTGTATTATTTTGACTCATCTCCTGACCTGTGGCCTGCTGAGGAAGCATCCCTTTTTGCTGTCCCATCGGAGCCATTGGTAATTGCATTTGCTGTCTAGGTACCATGGGAATCTGCTGTTGTACATGTTGCATTTGCGCTGAATGAACGCGCCACATTTGCATTTGCTGCATGGGCTGTAACCCTTGCATCTGAATCGTGTTATTTTGGAAGTTCGGGTTTTGATTTCTCAGTTTTGGACCTTTCATATTTTGCAATGTACAGACATAAGTGCTTTGTTGAACGACACCATCCTGCTCCAATGCCCCACGCCCCGCACGCGTGACATGGTGACATCCTTTTCATCCCTTGTGCATCATTTTGAACCACAACAGTATTCAAGTCTGGACCGCGATATACAAAACCTCTACCTCGACCTCTCGGTTGTGCCTGAAACACACTATTTGCTTGCGGTTGCTGCTGTATCATCTGTTGAACTCCATTTCCCTGTATACCAGCCTGCGCTGCCCTTACCTGCATCACCATCACTTTCTCCTTTAACTTTTTCTGCTTCAGCTCAATTTCGTCACTACAGTATTTCGCATACTGCAACACCTCATCAATCGGCTTCGCTTGCCAACAAATAAGATGATTCTTAATCATCTGGCTAACCTCTGGTCTCATCCCTTCAACAAATCTGAACACAAGATGGTTCATGTCTTTCGGCTCAATGGTCTCAGTACCACTGTAATGTTTAAATGCCTTTCTACAATCTCTCATAATAAGCATGAATTGATTCTTTAACCTCCTGCGAGGTCCAGTTGATTTTCTGCCAATCAGTCACCTTCGGCAACACTTTCTGCTTCAAAAACTCAATCACTTTATGATAGTACTTCATCACCTCCTCAGAGGGAGCTCCGGTCACCTTATCCCTTGCCGGCTCCTTCGTCGGCCAGTCTACCCCTCTCTTGCACTCGAGCCACAAATCAGGCGGAACAATGATCTCAAACAAGGTATTCAAGTCTTCCCAGAGACACTTTGCAAGCTTCACAAACCTATCTGTTTGTTGATACCACTCGATCGGTTTCTCCCTCAATCTGGGATAATCATTTGTAAAAGATAGGATGTCTCCTCTGGACCACAGCACATGAATTAAAACTCCACCAGCTGTTTCTCTCATGGGTAGTATTTTTACCGATTCTGTATCAGGTGAAGCTTTAGCCTGACTCGACCCCGGACTGTCACCTTTCTCCTTAACTCTTTTCTTTGCCCATCTGCCTTCCCACTTTTCTAAAGCTCCCCAGATTTGCGCACTTTGCAGTATTTCTTTTAAATGCGCTTTCATTCCGGCAGACCTCATATGCTCAAAGTCTTTTGAATCAAAGTCTAACCTGTAACTTCTTTTCAAATGTTTAGTGTTTTCAATATCAATGTTGTACTTATCTGGCAGGTTTGCTAATCTCTAATGTACCTTACCTACCTCTTTAGTAATCTTAGGGCACAAGTATCTCAATTCTGCTTCTGTGTATGACTCTAATCTGTTTACCCCCATTGTTCCGTCCACTAGCTCGGCAGCTTCCACACCTAGTCTTACAAAATTCAGGTACTCATCTCTCCCTATCCTTTCCGGATCTACTGCAGTCACTGTAGTCTTCTGTGAAGCATAGGTCTTCTCTAACCACTCATTTAAATGTTGTACTGTAAAACCTTGCAGTGAAATCTTCCCTGCATGCATAATTGGCGATTGTGAAGCATTCGTACTTATCGTCTGTGGGGTTAGCACTCCTAGCCCTGCCTGTCTCATTGCCTCCAACAGTGCTTCAGCTGGGCTAAGGTTTAACAAGGACCTCGTTTTTTCAATCACTTACTCTCCTCGGGCCATTAACTGGGGAGTTCCTATGAACCCTCCTCTTATTACATCTTGGGTCATCATTCCTTGATCACATACGCCAGATTTACCTTGTGCATACAATGGCACCGGTGGACCAACAGTAATTTGTAACGATATTGCGGCAGGTGTCTGACCTGGTCCCAAACTTCTTGGAGCTGCTGCTCCAAAATGATCCTCTGAAGCTGGGGCAGGTATTAATGGACGACCTGCTGCCGGGTTATATCCTGGTATCAATTGTGGTTGCGGCTGGGGCAGCAATTGTGGAGTTGGCTCAGTCTGCACTAACCTCGTTTTTGTATATATCGGGTCTGGCGGCACTATCAGGTTTGTAGTAGTCTCTAGCACTGGGACGTCTGGATAGATTCTCTGTATCTGCAGTGGAGGTTGCAACTGTATCTGCATGTCTGGCGCAGTGGGTACACTGACACCATTCTGTATCGAACCCGTATCACTAGTCTGTACCGTATCAGTAACTCCCTTCTCCTGTGTCTGGTTCCCAGGACCCGTACTAGTTCTTGGGACACTGTCGCTCGCTGCATAAGGTGGCGGGCGATCATGTAATATCCGATCCATGAATTCTTCATCGTCTGAGTCATCTTCCTCTTCCCAAGGTCTCTTAGTTTCTTTATGCTTACTAGAGTCTTTGTCTGTTTTACAGGTGGCTTTCTTTCCCTGCGTCTCTTCTCCCTGAGTTATTGCTGGGAACAATTTCAATCCATCAACTATTCCCTGTCTCCACATTTTGCTGTCATTATCCCACCTATCTTCTGCATAAGTCTTTTCTGCCCTTTTTATTCTTCTTTGGAATTTTTCTTGTCTCTGTTTAAGAGCCATTAGATCCCAAATCGCTAAAGCCTCATACTGTGCTGGCCTCGGAGGTGGTTTCTGTACGCTTAACATCCATCTTAAATTCTCTAGCACCCTCGTATTGAACATCCCATGTTCTGGGAACGCTAAACATCCCTCTTTCTCTGTTAATTTGCGCCACTGTTTCATCCATAAACAAGGGGCAACACCTTTCTCCTCCATAACTATGTAAGCTGGAGTACCCCCAGGCAGTGTAGGCTCACCTTCACTCACCATAATGTATGCATCTCCTTTCAGAGCACTCTTAAAAGCTTTGACTAAATTCATCTCTGCGTCTTTTTTCTTCTTGTTTGTATTTAATCAGAAACTGACTTTAATTCCCAGGACACTCTTCACCCACCTTTCTCAACCTATTGCCCCTCACGGACGCCAGCCAATGTGTGCGCGACCCCTCTTGACAACTGACCTATCTCAGCGTGGCACCACTGACGTCACACTCACACTCTGCAGCTGACAAAGTCTTGCGGCTCGTCCGCCCCTCACTGGATTCTCACCAAACTAATGCAAAATTTTACTGCGAGCACCTTAACAACAACACAAATCTTCCGGTTTAGTACAGGAAGGGTAACACATCTGCTTCAGAACTTTACAGAGATTTCACTTGAAGCCTCGGCCGCTACTCTCTCCTTCTCAATTCCCGCATGCGCAAGCAGAATTTGACCCGCAAATCCTACTCTCGACTTGTCAATGGTCCGTCCTAGTGCACTTTAGAACTTGCCAAATCTCCATCGAAGGTTTCACACATACATTTCGACTCAAACTCAACTTGACAACAGCGCCCAATTGACCTATTAAACCGCACAGATTACAACATAAACCCAAGTGTCTCCTACACTTGTCAATATACTCCGGAGTCTTAGACCACGACGGGTCTGTACATGTACAACCAACCACGTGGATAATTTTGAGCACAAAGCGCCACACTCACATGAAGTACGACTACTTCCCTACTCTCATACTGTGGAGTACGCCCACTCCTACTAAAACAACATTTACATGGCCTAAATACACACAAACTTCACAAATCACCTGCAAAAATGCATACGCTAAGCAAGCGCAAACCCTACACTATACATGCTATGATGCCGAGAACATTCCCAACTCACTTAGGCAGGCTCCGAGATCCCGGGAAAGTCATGGTGAATTTAGAAACACATCATACCTCCAATTTGCATTATCTCAGAAAAACAATTCAAACAATAATTCTCCGTCCTAGGGCCCCAAAGGGCCAAACCGTCGCTCTGCTACCAGAACTGTTAACGCGTCCCTTTGTGATATTTTATTACACATCAGGGCTCGTTTTAGGCCAATTAATCTTTTGACCCAGTTGAGAGACACCTTAGGACAAGATAGCTAATCAATATATCAATCAATACATCAATAATGTTATCAATATTTATCACGACAATGCATTTCACTTTAGTCAGAGTCATTAATCAATTCAAAGACATTACCATCACCTTTCAACCATGAATAACCACACCTTGTTTAGTAGAATTGTATGAATTTTATTCCCTATTAATTACAATCTAACAGCAAATGCGTTAATCTCAACACCAAAAAACATAATAGCATAATCACGATATGGCAACTTTGATAAGCTTTCAAAAAAGCGGGAATCACAAACATCAGAACGTAACACGGTGTGAACATAGATCAAGTTTAGCAGAGTGTCAATATTACGTCAGTTTCAACAAAACATAGGGGGTTATTCTAACTTTGGAGGAGGTGTTAATCCGTCCCAAAAGTGACGGAAAAGTGACGGATTTACCACCAGCCCTATTACGAGTCCATTATATCCTATGGAACTCGTAATACGGCTGGTGGTATATCCGTCACTTTACCGTCACTTTTGGGACGGATTAACACTCCTCCAAAGTTAGAATAACCCCCATAGTCTCGGTTGTTTGTCTATTTGCGTCAGTTTTGGTGAGCACCTGTCCTAACCACTGATTAGCATTTGCATGTTGGGCTTCATGCAAAACAATTTAGAACACCAATTTGGAAAACATCTAGCTAAGGTCTCTCTCAAAAGCAAGCTGTTGGTACCTAGAAAGGAAAAGCAAACAGACAAATCACAAATGCATTGTCATAATTACCCTCCAAGGATTAGGTCAGCGCACAGGTTCAGGCTTCATCTTCAGGACATCAGTCAAATCGCCATCAGTCAGAACTCAGCTTCTGGGGAAAAAGGACACTTCCCTCATAAGGAGGTAAAGTGTAAATGGGCAATCTGAGGGGGAGGATGGTTTTAAGTAAACCACCAAGTCACCAACCAGAGTGACAGAGTTTCTGGATAAAATCAATGGCATTCCCTAACCCACCTAAATGACCTCCCTGTGACATTGGTTTTTATCCCTTTTTCATAGTACACTCCCCCAAAATTCTATTGGACATTCGCTATACCCCATTATCTTTAACCTATCAAATTAAACATTAGGTAATCCTAATCTTCACCCCATATTGGTTTACAAGCCTTTGATTGGTCTTCATAATTGACGTCTTCAGTGGTGGCACGTCCGGTGTGACTTCATCCCTTTGTAATTCTTTGCACATCTTTGGTCAGCAGTTCCATTGTCTTCACTGGTTTGAATGACCTTGTACATTACATTAATCTACAGTGTTTCAATTAATTTATAACATTTAGGTGGTCATTCCAACCCTGGCGGTCGGTGTTAAAGCGGCGGCAAAACCGCCAACAGGCTGGCGGGAAAAAAAATGGAATTCCGACCCTGGCGGAAACCGCCAACAGAGACCGCCACATCAACACACCGCCCGCCACGGCGGTACAAACAAACAGCGCGGCGGTCACTGCCAACAGACAGGTGGGAGACAATGTACCGCCCACTGTATCACAACCTACCAATCCGCCACCTTTTCCGGGGCGGTAGCCCCACCGATATAAACACGGCGGAAACAGCCATTTTGAAGGGAAAACGCTCACCTCCATACACCCCGCGAGGAATCAGGACAGCATGGAACCCGAACTCCACATACTCCCAGCGATAGACTCCCTGCTCCTCTACCAGGAGCACGAACGCCGGCGCAGAAGACAACGGTGAGTACTGCACCTACGACACAGGGGAGGGTGGAGGGGAAAATATTACGGGTACACACATACGCGACACACCCACCCTCACCCACCACAACACACACATCAATGCATAGCAACACATCAGAGTGACACCCCGCAAACCCCCCGGAAGAATGCAAATACAAAAGGAAATGATTCTAAACATTGGAATATATTGTATTACTGCCAAAAAAACATACATACACATCAAAAACTCCAATATACATAAATGTACAAGTCCGAGCATTGTAGCAGGCATTGTTCGTGGACCACTGGGCCCAATTCACATGGGCAAAGCCCACACAGGATACCTGACTCCAACGGAGAGAACACTGCAGGGGCATCAGATAGCAAAACTACAGGCACCTCAGGGGGAAGGGGGGGCACCTCAGCCAGATGAGTGCACGACGCCAGATCCACGAGGCGCCTTCATGGCCACTGTTCAATCCTGGTGAGTGCAAAGCCACAGTCTCTCAAGTCCAGACAGTGGGTGGGCTGCCCACTGTAACATCCTGGGGAGTGCAAAGCCACAGTCTCACAAGTCGAGACAGTGGGTGGGCTGCCCACTGTTACATCCTGGGGAGTGCAAAGCCACAGTCTCACAAGTCCAGACAGTGGGTGGGCTGCCCACTGTTACATCCTGGGGAGTGCAAAGCCACAGTCTCTCAAGTGGATAACAGTCTCCACTGGTTCTGGAGGGGGCCTGGTGCCCAGAGTGCCTCGTGCAGCCCTGCCCGACACAGATGCGGGCCAGCCCCTGCCGCTCATGGGCCAGCGGTGCTTGAGATGAAGGGCCCAGTTCAGCGGTGCTTGAGACGGCGGTGCCCAGTTCAGCGGTGCTTGAGATGAAGGGCCCAGTTCAGCAGTGCTTGAGACGGCGGTGCCCAGTGCAGCGGTGCTTGAGATGAAGGGCCCAGTTCAGCAGTGCTTGAGACGGCGGTGCCCAGTTCAGCGGTGCTTGAGATGAAGGACCCAGTTCAGCGGCGCTTGAGATGAAGGGCCCAGTTCAGCGGTGCTTGAGACGACGGTGCCCAGTTCAGCGGTGCTTGAGATGAAGTGCTCAGTGCAGCGGTGCTTGAGATGAAGTGCCCAGTGCAGCGGTGCTTGAGACGGCGGTGCCCAGTGCAGCGGTACTTGAGACGGCGGTGCCCAGTACAGCGGTGCTTGAGACGGCGGTGCCCAGTTCAGCGGTGCTTGATACGGCGGTGCCCAGTGTAGCGGTGCTTGAGATGAAGGGCCCAGTTCAGCAGTTCCGGCCATGTCGGGGAGGTCATTTGCCACCTGTCCTGTGGCTGGCGGGGCCCTCCTGGCCATCTGTCCTGTGGCTGGTGGGGCCCTCCTGGGCAGCTGTGCCGGGCCTGTTGGTGGCCTCCTGCCCACCTGGGATGGGGCTGGCGGGGCTCTCCTGCCCACCTGGGATAGGGCTGGTGGGGCCCTCCTGGCCAGCTGGGCTGATGGTGGTGTTGTCGGGCGTGCTGCCCTTCCCAGCCTTCCCTGATCGCCTGTGGCCCTTCCCCACCTTGGGCGGTGTGCCAGCTGTCTCTGCACTTCCGGCCGGAGCCATGGTAGGGGTTTTAGTCCCTGGTGTTTTCACCCTCTCGCACGGGCCACTGCCTATCTTGGGATGTTTCTCCGGGGGTGGGCTACCCGTGCCTTGGCTTCGCACCAAACTGGCTGCCCTGGAGGGTGGGGCACTCCACAGTCCATGGCAGACTGTGATGACAGGGGCCGGTTTTGTCGTGGCTGAGGTGCTGACTGTAGTCCGATGACATGGACGGGGTGGGGGTGTTGGTGGGAAGAGGTTAAGTTTAGACAGGAAAAGCTTTTTAGGAGCAGTGGGACGGGTAGGTTTAGTGGGTATGGGAGTGGAGGAAGAGGTTGTGGTTGTAGGAGTTGTAAGTCTGGTGTCTTTGGGTGCAGGTGCTTGGGCTGGAGGCTGTCATGAGGTGGATGGCTGTTGGGTGGGTGGCTGCCTGCATTTGTGTATCTTGGAAGAGGGGGTCACAGACACACTGGGAGAGGACACAGGGACGTGTAAATGGCAGTGGGGGTGGTGACTGCACGTGTGCGGGGGTTCTGGTGTGTGTGCTGCTGAGGGACGCAGTGGCTGAAGATGTTGTGCATGCAGGTGTGAGTGGAGACCTGACAGGGAGGGAGGAGGGAGACGAGGAGGAGGGGGACACAGTGGAGGCAGTGGGTGTTGATATGTCTGTATGTGGATGTTGCTTTTGTGAATGCCTGTGGGATGTGTGGTGCTTATGTCTGGCTGAGCTTCCCTTGGGTGTTGAGGTGTGTGCAGGCTGGTCTGATGGTGTGCTTGGGATAGGCAGAGGTACAGGTGATAGGGTATGGGTGGAGGAAGTTGGAGGGGGGAGGCTAGAGACAGGGACAATGGCTGTCATCAGTGCTGAGGCCAGAGTCTGGAACGATCGCTGAAGGGCAGCCTGACCAGAATGAATGCCCTCCAGGTATGCATTACTCTGGTGCACCTCCCTTTCTACACCCTGGATGGCATTCAAAATGGTAGACTGCCCGACAGTGAGCGTCCTCAGGAGGTCAATGACCTCCTCACTGAGGGCAGCAGGGGTGACTGGGGCAGGGCCTGAGGTGCCTGGGGCGAAGGAGATGCCCACCTTCCTGGGTGAGCGGGCACGGGCCAAACGCTCAGGGGCTGCTGGAAGGGGGGTGCTGATGCGGTGGGTGGCAGCTGTACCTGTTGTTGCGGGGGGCACAGATGTTGCCGCCACCACAAGGGAGCTCCCTTCAGAGGACGAGTCGGTGTCACTGATGTCTGCCCGAGTCCCCGCTGTGGAGCTCACCTCGCCCTCCGTCCCACTGGTGAATTCGGAGTCCGTTGCATGGCCCTCCATGGCCATGTGGGATGCAGCTCCCTCGTGCTCCGATGCCAATTCTCCACCGCCTGATGATGCTAATGCACACATGAACAGGAAGACCACAAAAAAAGGGGGGGGAGAATAAAGACATGTTGAGTGCATGCATTGGCGACACCGTTGGTGGACAGGACAGACACAGAAGCCCCCTGCACTGCACCGTGCACTTGGGGACGACTACTCAATCCGTGGGACATGGCCTACAAGCCTATGGACGACATCTGCACACATAGATGACACAGGGCCATGAATATCTGTACTTGGCACCCTACAGAGGTGGGGGGCGGGGGCACAGGGCCATGCCTTACGGAGGGGCCTAGCCTACAGAAATCGCCCTGGCCTAGGGATACCCACAGCCCTCCTCCCCCACCCAGACACCTCCACTGCGCGCAAAGTCAACAGAATGAGAGTGTACTCACCCCCTTGTGTCTCCTGTGATGTCCTCACGCGCCCATCCAAATCGGGGTAGGCCACCGCCAGGATCCGGGACATCAGGGGGGTCAAAGTCCGACTGGCACCCCTCCCACGTTGGGAGGCCATCCCCAGCTGAGCCTCCGCCGTCTTCCTGCTCCAGTGGCGGATATCCTCCCATCTCTTCCGGCAGTGGGTGCCCCGTCTGTGGTGGACCCCCAGGGTCCGGACGTCCTTGGCGATGGCACTCCAAATATCGATCTTCTGGTGGGCGCTGACCTATGTGAAATGTACAGGGGGAGAAGAATAGTCATCACCTTCTGCACCCTCAATGTGAGTGGGCCCCCATCCCAACCCTTGCCATGTGGCACATGCTCTCACCGCCGTTTGATGCATGCCTCAATCGCTCCCCTCCCCACCATCTTTCATGCACCCCACTCAACACAGGCATAGCCCATAAAGCATGCTCCCATTGTATTTACCTGTTTGTCTGGAGGACTGTAGAGTAGCGCGTACTGGAGGAGGACCCCATCCACAAGTTTATCCAACTCCTGAGCAGTGAAGGAAGGGGCCCTTTCCCCAGTCGAATGAGCCATTGTCTCTTCCAGACCGAGTTCACAGCAGCACTTGCAGTGTAGGTCCTCTCCTGTGGAAGATCAGGTATCGAGTGATTAAGCAGATAGAAAATGGCGGTCACGCCCACGGCGGTGCGTACCGTGGCGGTGCGTACCGCGACTGCCGGCGCACATCGTCATTGGCTCCTGAGACCCATAGGGTTCAATGGTAACCAATGCTGCTTTGCGCTGCGGTCTTCGACCGCTTACCGCCACGGTGTGCCACGCCAGCGCATTTACCTCGCATCCCATTGTCGCACTTCACAGGTCAGGCAGCCGCCATTTCAGGGGCCCACATGGCTTACTTTTTACTGCGTCACACATACCTAGTGTTAGAAATGGGGTTTTTGGTTGGCAGTTAGGTTGCCCTCTGTCCAAGCAAGAACCCTCACTCTAGTCAGGGTAAGTCACACACAATCCAAAATCAGCCTGTGCTCACCCTCCGGTAGCTTGGCACGAGCAGTCAGGCTTAACTTAGAAGGCAATGTGTAAAGCATTTGTGCAATAAATCATACAACACCATAGTATAACACCACAAAAAATACACCACACAGTGTTTAGAAAAATATAGAATATTTATCTGGATAATTGTAGGTCAAAACGATCAAAGTTGCAATACGAATTTGTAAAGATATCACTGAAAAGTGATATTAAGAGTCTTTAAGTCTTTAAAAAGCAATAAAGTGTCTTTCAAGCACAGAGTACCTGGTTTCTGGTGGGAAATCTCCTCAGAGGGCCACAGGAGAAGAGATGCGTGGAAAAAGGGGTGTGTGCGTCGTTTTCCGCTCAGCACACACAGACTTGCGTCGTTCTTTTCCACGCGGGGAAGTCGGGCGTCGTTTTCCGGCGCGCAGACAGTCTCTTTTTGTGGATCGCGAGGATTACCAGATGTCCCGGGTCTGTGCGTGGGTTCTCCTGCTTATTTTCCGGCTGCGCGTCGTTCTGCGGGGCTGCGCGTCGAAGTTTCGATCTCACGGTAGGCGTCGCGTCGATTTCTCCTTGGAAGTCGGGCGTCGTTTTCCTTGCGAGGCCGTGCGTCGAAATTTTGGTCTCACGGCAGGCGTCGCGTCGATTTCTCCTTGGAAGTCGGGCGGCGTTGTCCTTGCGAGGCCGTGCGTCAAAGTTTCGCACTCACGGTAGGCGTCGCGTCGATTTCTCCTTGGAAGTCGGGCGGCTTTGTCCTTGCGAGGTTGTGCGTCGAAGTCTCGATCGTCCCGAGGGCGTCGCGTTGATCAGCGTCGGTGTGCGGCGTTTTTCTCGCCGCGAAACAAGCTGTGCGTCGAAATTTTCGGCGCACGGAGCGTCCACGTGAAAGGCAGAAGTCTTTTTGGTCCTGAGACTTCAAGGAACAGGAGGCAAGCTCTATCCAAGCCCTTGGAGAGCACTTTTACAGCCAGACAAGAGTTCAGCAAGGCAGCAGGCCAACAGCAAGGCAGCAGTCCTTTGTAGAAAAGCAGACAGGTGAGTCCTTTGAGCAGCCAGGCAGTTCAGCAAGGCAGCAGGCCAACAGCAAGGCAGCAGTCCTTTGTAGAAAAGCAGACAGGTGAGTCCTTTGAGCAGCCAGGCAGTTCTTCTTGGCAGGATGTAGTTTCTGGTTCAGGTTTCTTCTCCAGCAAGTGTCTGATGAGGTAGGGCAGAGGCCCTGTTTTATACTAAGTTGTGCCTTTGAAGTGGGGGTGATTTCAAAGAGTCTCTAAGAAATGCACCAAGTTCCCTTTCAGCTCAATCCTGTCTGCCAGAGTCCCAGTAGGGGGTGTGGCAGTCCTTTGTGTGAGGGCAGGCCCTCCACCCTCCCAGCCCAGGAAGACCCATTCAAAATGCAGATGTATGCAAGTGAGGCTGAGTACCCTGTGTTTGGGGTGTGTCTGAGTGAATGCACAAGGAGCTGTCAACTAAACCTAGCCAGACGTGGATTGAAGGGCACAACAAGATTTTAGTGCAAAGAAATGCTCACTTTCTAAAAGTGGCATTTCTAGAATAGTAATATTAAATCCGACTTCACCAGTCAGCAGGATTTTGTATTACCATTCTGGCCATACTAAATATGACCTTCCTGCTCCTTTCAGATCAGCAGCTGCCGCTTCAACAGTGTATGAGGGCAGCCCCAATGTTAGCCTATGAAGGGAGCAGGCCTCACAGTAGTGTAAAAACGAATTTAGGAGTTTTACACTACCAGGACACATAACTACACAGGTACATGTCCTGCCTTTTACCTACACCGCACCCTGCTCTAGGGGATACCTAGGGCACACATTAGGGATGACTTATATGTAGAAAAAGGGGAGTTCTAGGCTTGGCAAGTACTTTTAAATGCCAAGTCGAAGTGGCAGTGAAACTGCACACACAGGCCTTGCAATGGCAGGCCTGAGACAAGGTTAAGGGGCTACTGAGGTGGGTGGCACAACCAGTGCTGCAGGCCCACTAGTAGCATTTAATCTACAGGCCCTAGGCACATGTAGTGCACTCTAATAGGGACTTACAGGTAGATTAAATAGTCAATCATGGATAAACCAATCAATAGTACAATTTACACAGAGAGCATATGCACTTTAGTACTGGTTAGCAGTGGTAAAGTGCTCAGAGGTCAAAAGCCAACAACAGCAGGTCAGAAAAAATAGGAGGAAGGAGGCAAAAAGTTTGGGGATGTCCCCGTCAAAAAGCCAGGTCCAACATGACCCCCCACCAGCCTAAAGCCAGGGGAGAACAATCACTATCCTGATGTACTTCCCTGTTTGAGGCGACAGAACAAGGACCCAGGCCCACAACAGCAGGGGCATGCTCCAGTTCTTCGCCTTCCTGACTCCAATTGGATCCCTCTGTCCATACTCTCAGGGCCCACTAAGCCCATCCATGGGGAACCTTTCTCCTTTCCTGCGGATCCCATCTGTGCAGCACCTAACCTTACTTTGCTCACAGATGTATCCCAGGAGCAGGATAGTACCCCCATGACCAACATAGTGGTGTTGCCCACTCTACCCCTGGGGTGTGACACTTGTCCCCTCCCCAGGGATAACTCTGTCCACCCGGACAGCAAGCCACAGTGATTACTGACAGCTGCCAGGGATGAGAGCCAGGCCCCAGGCCTCTCAAAGCTCTCCAACCACTGTGGCTGTGGAGAGTGGGGGGCGGTAGCCCCAGGTGCTGGGCACCCTTTAACCACTCTCCCTTCCACCAGGTCAGGGATGACAGCCTGAACCTGGTCCTCCCCTCTGGGGCTTTGTACCCTCCTTCCTAGAGCGGTACCCCCAGAGTCCAACATGGCCAGGGGGCTTACAGAAGTCGCCCTGTACCATTCCTCCACCAGTGCAGGGCTGTTAACCTGCCACTGGCCCTCCCACCTGGGGTCTGTACCTTCAGGTGGGACTAGGGCCCGGGGTGAGGCTTCCCTCCCCCTGCCCTCCCTTCTGGGGTCCAGCACCCTCCAACTAGGAGTGGCCTCCTCAGAAGACAACATGGTAGGGGCACTGTTATCAGTAGCCCCTCCCTCCAGGTCCAGGGGGACACCCTGAACCTGGTCTTCCAGCCCAGGGTCTGTACCCTCAGACTGGATCACCGCCTGGCAAACCAGGACTTCCTGGGGGGTACGCCTACCCCCCACCAGGTCAGAGTTTAACCTCTGCACCTGCCCATTCAACTCAGAGTCACCACCCTGAAGTTGAACAATTGCCTGGCACGCCAGGACTTCCTGGAGGGCACACTGACCCTCCACCAGGTCAGAGTTTAACCTCTGCACCTGACCATTCAACTCAGAGTCACCACCCTGAAGTTGAACAATTGCCTGGCACACCAGGACTTCCTGGAGGGCACACTGACCCTCCACCAGGTCAGAGTTTAACCTCTGCACCTGACCATTCAACTCAGAGTCACCACCCTGAAGTTGAACAGTTGCCTGGCGCACCAGGACTTTCTGGGAGGCACACCTACCTCCCACCAGGTCAGAGTTTAACCTCTGAGCCTGGTTCCCCAACCCAGGGTCACCACCCTGAGGTTGGGCAATTGCCTGGCACGCCAGGACTTTCTGGGGGGCACACCTACCCCCCACCAGGTCAGAGTTTAACCTCTGAACCTGGTCATCCAACCCAGAGTCAACACCCTGAGGTTGGACAATTGCCTGGCACAGCAGGGCTTCTTGGGAGGCACACCTACCTCCCACCAGGTCAGAGTTTAACCTCTGAACCTGGGTATCCAACCCAGAGTCAGCACTCTGAGGTTGAACAATTGCCTGGCACGCCAGGACTTTCTGGAGGGCACACTGACCCTCCACCAGGTCGGAGTTTAACCTCTGAACTGGGCCATTCAACTCAGAGTTACCACCCTGAAGTAGAACAATCGCCTGGCACGCCAGGACTTCCTGGAGGGCACACTGACCCTCCACCAGGTCAGAGTTTAACCTCTGAACCTGGTTCTCCAACCTAGGGTCACCATCCTGAGGTTGGACAACTGCCTGGTACACCAGGGCTTTCTGGGGGGCACACCTACCCCCCACCAGGTCAGAGGTTAACCTCTGAACCTGGATATCCAACCCAGAGTCACCACCCTGAGGTTGAACCATTGCCTGGCAGGCCAGGACTTTCAGGGAGGCACACCTACCTCCCACCAGGTCAGAGTTTAACCTCTGAGCCTGGTTCTCCAACCCAGGGTCACCACCCTGAGGTTGAACCATTGCCTGGTATACCAGGACTTTCTGGGGGGCACACCTACCCCCCACCAGGTCAGAGTTTGACCTCTGAACCGGGTTAGCCAACCCAGAGTCACCACCCTGAGGTTGGGCAATTGCCTGGCACCCCAGGACTTTCTGGGAGGCACACCTACCTCCCACCAGGTCAGAGTTTGACCTCTGAACCTGGCAATCCAACCCAGAGTCGACACCCTGAGGTTGGACAACTGCCTGGCACGCCAGGACTTTCTGGGGGGCACACCTACCCCCCACCAGGTCAGAGTTTGACCTCTTCACCTGGTAAGCCAACCCAGAGTCACCACCCTGAGGTTGAGCCATCGCCTGGCATCCCAGGACTTTCTGGGGGGCACATCTACCCCCCACCAGGTCAAAGTTTAACCTCTGAACCCGGTTATCCAACCCAGAGTCACCACCCTGAGGTTGAATCTTTGCCTGGCATGCCAGGACTTCCTGGGGGGCACTCTCACCCCCCACAAGGGACACGCCGTCCCCAAGGGCCACACAAGAGTCTGGTTGGCGCAGGTCTCCCGACCTCTGCCCATCCGGCAGAGTCTGGGTTTCCCCCAAACCAGAAACGGTCTCACCTGGGTCATTCCTGGGGGGCTCTGCTCTCAGAGCTGACCCCTGACTTTCAAGATCCTCCACTGGGGTCTGCCACCCCCTCTCAACCCTATGTCTGGACTTCTGCACCCCCCCACTAGGAGTGGTACTGCCAGACACCAGAACTGTTGGGATGCTGTCTACAGTCATCCCCCCACGTTCTTCTGACACTGCAGGGCTTCCCTCAAAAGGTGGCCCTACGGTACAGGTTAGGCTCTGAGACCTACCTGGGACACTACAATCCTCTCCCACCTCACTTGGTCGGGAATCACCTAGACCACTCCCTTCTGGAGCACCCCCAAATGCCTCTTCAGACTCTCTGGTACTCACCCAAAAGTCTGCCTCCACTGTAAGTTCCCTGGGGTCAGAGAACTCACACTCCACCTGGTGTTGGCGTAGCTCTGGAAAATAAGGACCAGACATATGCTCTCCAGCAATTACATCACTCTGCCCTTCACATGTATTAACCACAGTACCCTTCACCCAACCACCCAGTAACTCAGCCTTGGAAAAGCACTCTATATCACCCTCTTGAGACTGGTGAGACAGTATCTGCCTGTCCCTGACACTCAACCCATACTCTTCTGGGATGTCTCTACACTCTATATCCAGGACGTCCACCAGGGGGGAACCCTTTTCTCTGTCACTCTCTGCTAGAGTCAGTAAAGTGTCCCTCCCCCCAGTAGGAATATGACTCCCTGTGCCAGTTCCCCAATCCTTCTCAGGGACCCTGTGCATAACGGGAACTACCTCATACCCTTGAACTACCTGGGGTGTGTCAACTCCCTTCTTCAAGTTGGGCACCACATCTCTGGGCTTGTGCCCTTCTTCAGCAGTACTGGATGCAAGATTTTTGCTGCCACCATCTGAACTGGACTCAGCCCTTCCGGCCTCCAGTTTCAGCTCTTTACCGCTCAGCTCTTGAGCTGCAATCTTTTCTTTTTCCAGGGCTAAAAGTCTTTTTGCCTCAACCCCTGCAAGATACTCCTCTAATTGTTGCTCCTGTCGCCTTTGACTTCGGAGCCATTCATCTATTTCTGGGTCACTGTCCAACTCTGAGTAGCCCTCCTCCTCATCTGAGTAGTCTTCCTCCTCATCTGAGGGGTACTTAGTCATTTGGTTTCTTGCTGCCTCTCTCTCTGCCCATCTTTCCTCCCCCCAGACTATGTAGTGATGGAGCATCTCCGCTTTAGTAGATCTCCTTGCTACAGGAAGGCCCCATTGTCTGCAAAGCTTCCTTAGGTCAGCCTTAGTGAGGTGGTCAGTACGAACAAAGCATGAGTTGGTAAGCAATCCCATTCTGATAAGATCTTATCCGCAAAAACCAAAATCCAAAGTCCAAAATATCACTAGTATATCCAGGAGGACATCAGAGAACAAAAAGCCAAAAAAGATGAAAAATCAAGTTGACCTTCAACTGTGGGTAGGTAGTGAAATACTTAGCTACTGTATGTCACTGCACAAACACAAGTCCTATCCTCACCGCTGATCACCAATGTTAGAAATGGGGTTTTTGGTTGGCAGTTAGGTTGCCCTCTGTCCAAGCAAGAACCCTCACTCTAGTCAGGGTAAGTCACACACAATCCAAAATCAGCCTGTGCTCACCCTCCGGTAGCTTGGCACGAGCAGTCAGGCTTAACTTAGAAGGCAATGTGTAAAGCATTTGTGCAATAAATCATACAACACCATAGTATAACACCACAAAAAATACACCACACAGTGTTTAGAAAAATATAGAATATTTATCTGGATAATTGTAGGTCAAAACGATCAAAGTTGCAATACGAATTTGTAAAGATATCACTGAAAAGTGATATTAAGAGTCTTTAAGTCTTTAAAAAGCAATAAAGTGTCTTTCAAGCACAGAGTACCTGGTTTCTGGTGGGAAATCTCCTCAGAGGGCCACAGGAGAAGAGATGCGTGGAAAAAGGGGTGTGTGCGTCGTTTTCCGCTCAGCACACACAGACTTGCGTCGTTCTTTTCCACGCGGGGAAGTCGGGCGTCGTTTTCCGGCGCGCAGACAGTCTCTTTTTGTGGATCGCGAGGATTACCAGATGTCCCGGGTCTGTGCGTGGGTTCTCCTGCTTATTTTCCGGCTGCGCGTCGTTCTGCGGGGCTGCGCGTCGAAGTTTCGATCTCACGGTAGGCGTCGCGTCGATTTCTCCTTGGAAGTCGGGCGTCGTTTTCCTTGCGAGGCCGTGCGTCGAAATTTTGGTCTCACGGCAGGCGTCGCGTCGATTTCTCCTTGGAAGTCGGGCGGCGTTGTCCTTGCGAGGCCGTGCGTCAAAGTTTCGCACTCACGGTAGGCGTCGCGTCGATTTCTCCTTGGAAGTCGGGCGGCTTTGTCCTTGCGAGGTTGTGCGTCGAAGTCTCGATCGTCCCGAGGGCGTCGCGTTGATCAGCGTCGGTGTGCGGCGTTTTTCTCGCCGCGAAACAAGCTGTGCGTCGAAATTTTCGGCGCACGGATCGTCCACGTGAAAGGCAGAAGTCTTTTTGGTCCTGAGACTTCAAGGAACAGGAGGCAAGCTCTATCCAAGCCCTTGGAGAGCACTTTTACAGCCAGACAAGAGTTCAGCAAGGCAGCAGGCCAACAGCAAGGCAGCAGTCCTTTGTAGAAAAGCAGACAGGTGAGTCCTTTGAGCAGCCAGGCAGTTCAGCAAGGCAGCAGGCCAACAGCAAGGCAGCAGTCCTTTGTAGAAAAGCAGACAGGTGAGTCCTTTGAGCAGCCAGGCAGTTCTTCTTGGCAGGATGTAGTTTCTGGTTCAGGTTTCTTCTCCAGCAAGTGTCTGATGAGGTAGGGCAGAGGCCCTGTTTTATACTAAGTTGTGCCTTTGAAGTGGGGGTGATTTCAAAGAGTCTCTAAGAAATGCACCAAGTTCCCTTTCAGCTCAATCCTGTCTGCCAGAGTCCCAGTAGGGGGTGTGGCAGTCCTTTGTGTGAGGGCAGGCCCTCCACCCTCCCAGCCCAGGAAGACCCATTCAAAATGCAGATGTATGCAAGTGAGGCTGAGTACCCTGTGTTTGGGGTGTGTCTGAGTGAATGCACAAGGAGCTGTCAACTAAACCTAGCCAGACGTGGATTGAAGGGCACAACAAGATTTTAGTGCAAAGAAATGCTCACTTTCTAAAAGTGGCATTTCTAGAATAGTAATATTAAATCCGACTTCACCAGTCAGCAGGATTTTGTATTACCATTCTGGCCATACTAAATATGACCTTCCTGCTCCTTTCAGATCAGCAGCTGCCGCTTCAACAGTGTATGAGGGCAGCCCCAATGTTAGCCTATGAAGGGAGCAGGCCTCACAGTAGTGTAAAAACGAATTTAGGAGTTTTACACTACCAGGACACATAACTACACAGGTACATGTCCTGCCTTTTACCTACACCGCACCCTGCTCTAGGGGATACCTAGGGCACACATTAGGGATGACTTATATGTAGAAAAAGGGGAGTTCTAGGCTTGGCAAGTACTTTTAAATGCCAAGTCGAAGTGGCAGTGAAACTGCACACACAGGCCTTGCAATGGCAGGCCTGAGACAAGGTTAAGGGGCTACTGAGGTGGGTGGCACAACCAGTGCTGCAGGCCCACTAGTAGCATTTAATCTACAGGCCCTAGGCACATGTAGTGCACTCTAATAGGGACTTACAGGTAGATTAAATAGTCAATCATGGATAAACCAATCAATAGTACAATTTACACAGAGAGCATATGCACTTTAGTACTGGTTAGCAGTGGTAAAGTGCTCAGAGGTCAAAAGCCAACAACAGCAGGTCAGAAAAAAATAGGAGGAAGGAGGCAAAAAGTTTGGGGATGTCCCCGTCAAAAAGCCAGGTCCAACACCTAGGCCTTGCATCAACACTCATACAAACCATTCAATTGATTGAGAATCGTGTAATGTGCAAGCTGTGGTTACGTACCTGTGGGTTGATTGACTCTGTGCTCGCTGTTGTCCTTCATAGGCACCGTCCGCTGGGACATGCGAGGAGATGGAGGAATCCTCCGGTGTACAGACCGCTGGTGGACCTGTCGACAATGGAGGAAAGACATGTCATACTGTCATACAGGCTTGACCGAGCCACTATTCATGAATTGTGTGCCCAGCTGGAGCCAGACCTGATGTCACCAATCCGCCTACCCACAGGGATCCCCCCTCTAGTGCAGGTGCTGTCAGTGCTCCATTTCCTAGCAAGTGGGTCATTTCAAACAACAGCGGCCATATCATCAGGGATGTCCCAGCCTATGTTTTCCAAGGTGTTGTCCAGAGTGTTGTCTGCCCTGCTGAAACACATGCGCAGCTACATCGTTATCCCTGAGGTGGTGGATTTGCCTACAGTGAAGGGTGATTTCTATGCCCTTGGACATATCCCCAACATCATAGGTGCCATTGATGGGACCCATGTGGCTTTGGTTCCCCCCCACAGGAGTGAACAGGTGTACAGAAACAGGAAGAGTTCTCATTCGATGAATGTGCAGATGGTGTGTTTGGCAGACCAGTACATCTCCCATGTTAATGCCAAGTTCCCTGGCTCAGTGCATGACGCGTACATCATGCGGAATAGCAGCATCCCTTATGTGATGGCTCAACTCCAGAGGCACTGTGTGTGGCTAATTGGTGACTCTGGTTACCCCAACCTGTCATGGCTACTGACCCCAGTGAGGAATCCCAGGACAAGGGCAGAGGAACGCTACAATGAGGCCCATGGGAGAACTAGGAGGGTGATCGAGCGGACCTTCGGCCTCCTGAAGGCCAGGTTCAGGTGCCTCCATTTGACAGGTGGATCCCTATTCTACTCACCAAAGAAGGTGTGCCAGATCATCGTGGCCTGCTGTATGCTTCACAACCTGGCTTTGCGACGACAGGTGCCTTTTCTGCAGGAGGATGGTCCAGATGGTGGTGTTGTAGCAGCTGTGGAGCCTGTGGAGAGTGAAGACGAGGAAGCCGAAGAAGACGACATAGACAACAGGAACACAGTAATACACAGTATTTCCAATGACACACAGGTAAGAATACACACCGGCATATTACATATACTTAATCACTACTACCTCTCTACTGTCTGTCCTTTTCACCCAGTGTATGGTAACTGAGTTGTGACTTTCCCTTCCGATTTCAGAGATGTGGGCCCCACTGTGTGACATCTGCTTTGTTTCCCCATGGACTACAGCTGTGTGACATTGGTATGTTGGCATCACAATGTAAATAAGCATTTTGGCACGGTAATATCTAATACATTTGTTCAAAATCACAGCCAGACTCCTGATTGTTTTGTGCAATAACTGTGTTTATTACAGTGCTCTATATTGGTGGGTGGTTGCAAATCGGTGAGGGGTGATGGTGGAGGAATGTCCATGGCAGAGTCCAGACTATTTGTATCACAGGTGCATTGTCCAAATGCCTGTGGAAAGTGGAGCAGGGGCAGTTTAAGGATGGACAGGGTGACAATGTGGGACAGTGGGATGACAATCAGGGAGGTATCCTTTCCTGGCGGGGGTCTTGGCATCTTACTCTGTCTTCTTCCTGGATCTCAGGGACCGCTTGCGGGGTGGTTCTCCTTCTGCAGGGGGTGGGGTGCTGGTGGCCTGTTGGTCCTGTGGCGGGGCCTCCTGTCCACTAGCGCCGGCAGAGTTGGTAGGCAGTTCTTGGTCCATGCTAGTGTCAGGGGCCCTTTGTGGTGCCACAGTGTCCCGCTAAGTGGTGACTACCAGATTCAGAGCCCCTACAATGGTGCCCAGGGCGGAACTGATGGTTTGTAGTTCCTCCCTGAACCCCAAATACTGTTCCTCCTGCTGGAGCTGGATCTCCTGAAACCTGGCCAGTACCATCGCCAACATCTCCTGGGAATGATGGTAGGCTCCCATGATGGAGGAGAGGGCCTTGTGGAGAGTGGGTTCCCTGGGCCTGTCCCCCCCCCATCGCACAGCAGCCCTCCCAGTTCCCCTGTTTCCCTGGGCCTCTGTCCTCTGGACCGTGTGCCCACTACCACTGCCCCCAGGTCCCTGTTGTTGTTGGGGTGGTGGGATAATCTGGGTGCCCTGTAGTGGTGGACACACCGCTGATTGACGTGTCCTGGGGACAGAGGGATGGGCCCCCTGGGTGGGTGCTGTGCTGGTGTTCCCAGAGGGGGGAAGGTCTGCTGTGGCCTGTGGCTGTCTGAGGGGAACTGACTGTCCCGAGGTCCCCGATGGGCCGGGCTGGTCATCTAGCTCCAGGTTGACAGAGGTGCTGTCATCACTGTGGGCCTCTTCTGGGGGTGGAGTGGACATTTGTGGACCCTCCTGCGCGGTGACGTGGCGTTCGGGTCCTGCAGGGGTATAAAACCATGATTATTGCATCTGTGTGTGCCATAGTGTGCAATGGGTGGGTGCCCGTGTACCCCAGTGCTTGCATTCCTGTGTGGGGGCTTTTGTGACAGTGGTTTGGGTGGGGATGGGGATGTGCAGTGGGCATGCTTTGGTGATGGGTGTCCATGCTTTGTGGTCGCATGCAGGGCTTGGGGTTGGAATGGGTGGGTTGTGATGGTGAGACATTTGCAAGGAGTAGGTGTGATGGGGGTCAGGGTGAGGGTGGGGGTATGAGTTGGCATGCTGGTGGGGTGGGGGGATAAAGTAGTGAAGATGAGACTTACCAGAGTCCATTCCTCCACCGACTCCTGCGAGGCCCTCAGGGTGCAGGATCGCCAAGATCTGCTCCTCCCATGTTGTAAATTCTGGGGGAGGAGGTGGTGGTCCTGAACCGCGATGTTGTACCTGGATACCGTTGAACGCACCTTCCCCCGTAGGTCGTTCCACCGCTTCCTGATGTCATCCCTATTTCTTGGGTGCTGTCCCACCGCGTTGACCCTGTCGACTATTCTGCTCCATATCTCCATCTTCCTGGCAATGGAGGTGTGCTGCACCTGTGTTCCGAAGAGCTGTGGCTCTACTCGTACAATTTCCTCCACCATGACCCTGAGTTCATCCTCAGAAAACCTGGGGTGTCTTTGCGGTGCCATGGGGTGGTGTGGGTGATGTGTGGGGTGGTTGTGTGGTGCTAAGTGTGGTGATGTGTATCGGTGTGTTGTGTGAAGTGCGTCGTAATATTGCTGGGTGATGGTAATAAGCGCGTCTGGGTGCTCGGATCTCTATTTCTCTGTGCGTGGTCCCGATTCTCTAGGAGTGGAGGTTTGTGGGTGATGTGGGTGTGTGTTATATATTTAATTGGGTGTGTGGGAGTGGTGTTTGTATGTGTATCAGGTGTGTGTATTTTGAATTGTCCAATGTGGCTGTGTTTGTAAATGTGTGTGTATTTTGAGCGCGGCGGTGTGTACCGCCAATGGAATGCCGCGGTTGAAAGACCGCCGCGTGGATTCGTGTGTCGTGATAGTGTGGGCGTATTTCTGTTGGCGTGACGGTTTCGGGTTGGTTATCGCCAGTTTCTCGCTGGCCTTTGGTGTGGTGGACTTTTGTGGATGTCTGTATTTTGGTGGTTTGCGTGTTGTGGGTCAGAATGACCGTGGCGGTTTACCGCAGCCGCGGCGGTATGTTGGCGGTCTTCTGACAGCGGTATCCGCCTTTTAACGCCAAGGTTGGAATGACCACCTTAGTTTTCAAGACAATGGGAAGCAGTTGGAAACGGATCTACATGGTTACATTCATCTTCCAAAAATAACTTGCAGGGTCATGTACCCTGTGAGTCAGCACACTGAAAAATAGAAAAATGCATTTAATATGAGAGCCAAACAGCTAAGCTGCAGCTCATGCTAACTTAAGGCCTAGGAGGTTTTCAATACAGATTTAATAACGCAAATGTTAGTATAAGCTTATTTGAACGAAACATAAACATTTTGATCATCATTATTAGTTTGCGTATACATTGGTGGCCACTCTTCGTGGTCACAATTCAAGTGCACATCTAAGCAAAATTGCTATTATTATAGTTTCTATGCGGCAGTAGCACACCTTAATTCATGAACATTTCATGTTAATATAGATTATATAAGCTACGCTCTCTCATGGGGATGGGCCCTTCACCAGAAGCCCCAACCATCACATGTACAGTGTGCTCTCTCCCCCTGTCTCTTCACCGCCCTCCCCCGCTTTATTGTAAGATTCGGTTCAATCCCACAAAGACCATGCCTTGTTTAGCCACTCTCCTCCAGGAATGTGGTGTGCCTGTCAGGTGTGGACACTTCCTCCTTTGGCTCCCCAGGCCTCCTCGCAGAGCAGTCCTCCTCCGTCCTTGGGTTCTACCTGGGTAGGCTCTTCTGTGGCCTTCGTTTCGGGTCCTGCATCTTGTTTTCCTCCGCACCCCCTCCTCTCACTCAGGTCCTGCATCTTCTTTCCTGCTCGTCCTCTTCTCTCTCTCGGGTCCCGCATCTTCTCTCCAGCTCATTCTCTCCTCTCTCTCGGGTCCCACGTCTTCTTTCTCCTTTTCTTCCTGTCCCCGTTCTCCCTCCTCTTCTGGCCGGCATCGGAAGGAGTTCTCCCTTCAGGCACAGCTGCTCCCCGATATTTCCCCAGGGCACCTATCGGGGATCTCTTAATGAGCCGACCCGGTGAACCTTGCCGGAGTTGCCCCTGGAGCCCCGTCACAGTGACCAATATCAGAACTCTTGCTTACTATGGCAATCTGTGACATTACATGTAATCAAATATCTTTCCATGGACTGTAACACAATGCGACAACAATTTACTGCCAGAGGCCTTTTGGATTTTCCATATGCTTTTCAAATTGAATGAACCTGACCTAAGCCTTTGTAATAACTTTTCATAATACACAGGCTGGAACTATGGCATCTGGCATGACACTTCCTTGGACACAAATTAAGCCTACTGCCTTTATCATTGGCTTGTCACCATAACTAACTCAGGCCTACTGGAATGAGCATAAGCTTTCCCCACAAAGCAACCATCAGGCATGCAGCCATAAAATACCAAATGTATATAAAGTTGGCAAAGCAAAATACTAACAGGGCTAAAGAAAGATTCTTACAGTGCAAATTTTCTATGATCATGGTTTGTCAGAGGTGGCAACTGACAACAGAATCCTTGACTACTAAGGTAAAGATTCCATGTTCACAGTAGTAGCAATTCACCCTTCAACACCTCTTGACTGTAACATATACTTTTCACAGTAAATATGTCAGGCCTCTTGCCTTTATCATAACATTTGATAGTAAGCAATCAGGCCTATAGCCTTTATCATTGGTATGTCACATTAATCACCTCAAGCATAATGTACTGAGCATACGTTTTCCTCAAGGCAAGTATCCGGCATCCAATCAAAGCAGCTGGCAAAGCAAATTACTATGGGGGTCATTCCGCCCCCGGCGGGCGCCGCCCGCCGGGCGGAAACCGCCCAAACACCGCACTGCGGTCAAATGACCGCGGCAGTGATTCTAACTTTCCTGCTGGGCCGGCGGGCGACCGCCAGGAGGACGCCCGCCGGCCCAGCGGGAAACCCCCCTCAACAATGAAGCCGGCTCCGAATGGAGCCGGCTGAGTTGTAGGGGTGCGACGGGTGCAGTGGCACCCGTCGCGATTTTCAGTGTCTGCAAAGCAGACACTGAAAATCTTTATGGGGCCCTGTTAGGGGGCCCCTGCACTGTCCATTCCAGTGGCACGGGCAGTGCAGGGGCCCCCAGGGGCCCCACGACACCCGTTCCCGCCATCCTGTTCCTGGCGGTTTTTGGATGGCGGGAAGGGGGTCGGAATCCCCATGGCGGCGCTGCAAGCAGCGCCGCCATGGAGGTTTTCCTGGGCCAGGGGTAAACCGGCGGGAAACCGCCGGTTGCCCTTTTCTGACCGCAGCTTTACCGCCGCGGTCAGAATGGCCCATGAAGCACCGCCAGCCTGTTGGCGGTGCTTCCGCGGCCCTCTGCCCTGGCGGTTTCAAACCGCCAGGGTCAGAATGAGGGCCTATATCTCCAACAAGAGCCTAAAAAGGATTGTGGTAGTGCATATCTTCTATCCCCACAGTTTGTTTTTGCGAATCACCACAGTAAAAGCCCTTGTCCATTACAGTAATTTGTGAAATTCCATGTAACAAATTACCTGCCTAAAGGCTTTAGCACAGTGTAATGACAATCCATTCTTAACAGACTGCTGTCTTTAGCACATTTTTTCACAATAAGTAGTCCTGACCAATTGGCTTTGTTATAGCATTTTATAAAAAACAGATCAACCATTTAAAATCTGGTGTGACATTTTCCAATTAACCAATGAAGCGTTTACCTTTTTCTGTTGCCTTTACATCTTACACAACGCTGACCTATTCAAGTGCATACAGTTATAAAATTACAAATATGTAAACAAATACAGCCCGCAAAACAATAGAGAAGCCCTATCAACAGGGCCTAATAAGAATTATAGCAGTGAAAAACTCCAATTAAATTTGTTAGAGAGGGAGGCCAACAACCAAACCGTTGCCTACTACAGTAATCTGTAAAATTACATTTAACAAAATTTGTGGCTATAGCCTTCTCCACAACGTAATAACAATGAACAGTAAAATGCTTACTGGCTTTAACAAATGTTTTTCACAATAATACAGACGAACAGCCATTATCACAATAGTTTATAATAAACAGACCTACTGCTTAGGACATAACACTTCCCACTGCAACAATCAGGCCTGTAGTTTGTCATCATAACCAACTTAGGCCTTCTGCTTAGAGTGTAAGATTTTCTACAAGGCAACATCTGACACAATCATAAAATTAGAAAGGAAAACAAAATTACAGTTGGCTAAAATACTGTCTCTCCTAAGATGGCCTAAGAAGGATTTTTTACAGAGCAAACCTTCTATATCTATTGTTCTTTACACAGGGTATTTAGCCCCAAAATCACTGCAAACTATGGTAATCTGGAAGAGTCCATTAAACAAATTACCTGTGGTGGGCTTTAAAATAGAGTAATAACAATCAACAATTAAATACCTATTGAGTTTAACATATGCTATTCACGATAAGTATATCATAACATTTCATAGGCAGATTAGGCCTATAGCCATGATCATTGACTTGACACCACAACCAAAAACTGTCCTGTATACAGATACAGTATAAGCTTTACCACAAGCCAAAATGTGCAATAGAAGCAGTCTTTTCAGTGAAAACAGACAAATGCAACCCAATGAAATCCTGTACTTAGAGAACCCAGCGTGTCAATGAATCCTAAAATACTCTCTCAGTAATACTTTGAAAGTTAATTTTTGGTCGATCACATAAATTCAAGTGACAGTTTCCCTATCAAGCCACACCCAATATTCCTTGTAGATTAGTGTAACCTTGTGTTGGACCTGGCTTTTTGACAGGGTCATCCCCAAACTTTTTGCCTCCTTCCCCCTATTTTTTCTGACCTGTTGTTGTTGGCTTTTGACCTCTGGGCACTTTACCACTGCTAACCAGTGCTAAAGTGCATATGCTCTCTGTGTAAATTGTACTATTGATTGGTTTATCCATGATTGGCTATTTAATTTACTTGAAAGTCCCTAGTAGAGTGCACTATATGTGCCTAGGGCCTGTAGATTAAATGCTACTAGTGGGCCTGCAGCACTGGTTGTGCCACCCATTTCAGTAGCCCCTTAACCTTGTCTCAGGCCTGCCACTGCAAGGCCTGTGTGTGCAGTTTCACTGCCACTTCGACTTGGCATTTGAAAGTACTTGCCAAGCCTACAACTCCCATTTTTCTACATATAAGTCACCCCTAATGTGTGCCCTAGGTGACCCCTAGAGCAGGGTGTTGTGTGGGTAAAAGGCAGGACATGTACCTGCGTAGTTTATATGTACTGGTAGTGTAAAACTCTGGGGCTGCCCTCATACATTGTTGAAGTGGCAGATGCTGATCTGAAAGGAGCAGGAAGGTCATACTTAGTATGGCCAGAATGGTAATACAAAATCCTGCTGACTGGTGAAGTCGGATTTAATATACTATTCTAGAATTGACACTTTTAGAAAGTGAGCATTTCTTTGCACTTAAATCTTTCTGTGCCTTACAATCCACGTCTGGCTAGGTTTAGTTGGCAGCTCCTTGTGCATTCACTCAGACACACCCCAAACACAGGGTGCTCAGCCTCACTTGCATACAACTGCATTTTGAATGGGTCTTCCTGGGCTGGGAGGGTGGAGGGCCTGCCCTCACACAAAGGACTGCCACACCCCCTACTGGGACCCTGGCAGACAGGATTGAACTGAAAGGGGACCTGGTGCATTTCTTAGACACTCTTTGAAGTCACCCCCACTTCAAAGGCACAATTTAATATAAATCAGGGCTTCTGCCCTACCTCATGAGACACTTGCTGGAGAAGAGACCTGAACTTGAAACTAAATCCTGCCAAGAAGAACTGCCTGGCTGCTCAAAGGACTCACCTGTCTGCTTTCTACAAAGGACTGATACCTTGCTGAACTCTTGTCTGGCTGTAAAAGGGCTCTCCAAGGGCTTGCCTCCTGTTTCCTGAAGTCTCAGGACCAAAAAGACTTCTCTTTTTCATTTGGACTCTTCGTGAGCCAAAAATGTCGACGCACAGCCTGCTTCGCGGCTTGCTTCGTGGCGAGAAAAACGCTGCACACCGACGCTGATCAACGCGACGCCTTCGGCGACCGGAACTTCGACGCCCGGCCTCGCAAGGACAACACCGCCCGACTTCCAGAGGGGAAATCGACGCGACGTCTGCCGTGAGATCGAAATTTCAACTCACTGCCTCGCGGAACGACGCGCAGCCGGAAAACAAGCCGAAGAATCCAGGCACAGACCCCGGGACATCTGGTAATCCCACGACCCACAGAAAGAGACTGTCTGCGTGCCGGAAAACGACGCAAGACTTACCCGCGTGAAAAATAACGATGCAAGTCCATGTGTGCAGAGGAGAAATCGACGCACACACCATTTTTCCACGTATCTCTTCTTCTGCGGCCCTTTGCGGAGATTTCCCACTCCAAACCAGGTACTTTGTGATTGAAAGAGACTTTGTTTGCTTTTTAAAGACTTAAGACACTTTATATCACTTTTTAGTGATATCTGTACAAATTCATAGTGCATCTTTGATCGTTTTGACCTGCAAATACCCAGATAAATATTATATATTTTTCTAAACCCTGTGTATTGTATTTATGTGGTGCTATATTATGGTATTGCATGATTTATTGCACAAATGCTTTACACATTGCCTTCTAAGTTAAGCCTGACTGCTCATGCCAAGCTACCAGAGGGTGGGCACAGGCTAATTTTGGATTGTGTGTGACTTACCCTGACTAGAGTGAGGGTTCTTGCTTGGACTGAGGGTAACCTGACTGCCAACCAAAAACCTAATTTCTAACACCTTGGATATCCCATTATATTCTCAAACACACATCTGTTCCCTCCTCTCATCTGTGCTGCTGCCAGAGAAAGAGAAACACCATATATTATTTAGTTATCTAAGACATTTTTATAGCATTTCAATGTCATTTGTTTGCCACAGAAAGTTCAAGCTCGGCAGCTGCACAAATAAGCAAAATAATCAGAGTTGCGCGTAGGACAAACACTTTTTTGTGAAAGTTCATAATGCCTGCCAAAGAAAACATACACTCCTGGCTCCTAACATATGGGTGGAGCCAAAGCCCCTCTCCAGTGATGCTCACATAAATAGCTGCGCTGTCAAGCCAGACGATCGAAAGGGATAGACCAGAAGAGCTTGTATCTAACTACTGCAGATGTTCATAAACATTTAGGTTGAATAAAAATAATTGCAGAGATGCTATTGTTTGGTGGCTGGGCTTTCATGAACCACAGACTGTGAACACAAACCACTACAAGGGGATTGTGATTTCTTTTAAACGGTGCAGAACACCAATTCCCAATTCTAAAATGGAGGACAAGGTGAGGGAATGACAAAAGGCCATACCATAGCTGACGGTCACATCCTGTGCTCAGTGGCCACTGTTCATGACATGTCACCATACACATAGTACCTCTGTTGGCAGAGCCATTTGCAGTGAGTTAAACCATCATAGCACCCTTAGGCCTTGTCTACACTCCAGTTGCTAAGTCCCTATCAATCATCACTCCTTTTGATGCTTTACATTTTTTAAATAGATAGAATGAAAATAAAAAAATCCAACACTCACATATTAGTTTAAGAAAGATAAATTAATGTGCCATAGTGAGCGGACACTACTAATCAAAGAATGGTACAGGTTTAACAGGTTATTACAGCATATTTTGGCAAAGGAAATGCTCAACCAAATTGACGTACCAGACAAATGTTCTCTTATATGCCTTTGTGAATTGACCCCAAAATCCATATTAGTCAACTCCCTATTAATAGGAGAACAAAGAGGGCTTGATGCTTTGTGGTGGTACTTATTGTGTATGAGTATTCCCATTTTATATGTTGTAGATTAAATTTGCAAAGGCATTCAAGGGCAGTTAAAAAATGAAGCCTACCGGAGCTTTGCTTCAAAACGCCTTTGTGAATCACCCCATAATTGTTTACAGCCAGCTTTGTACTAGTGGTGACCTTGTTCAATGTGCTGCAATGTAGAACCATATGTTCATGTTTGCTTGTGATGGCCATTTAACAAGGGCCCTCATAAAATGCATTTTGCCACTGTGTTGGACCTCAGCATCGAGGAAATGCAGTCACACAACATATCCAGAGGGTTGGCCTTACTAAAAGGTCTTGTACTTTGTTAAGCAGTTACTGCGCTCATATTGTGTTAATACTGCGCCCTCTCTGAAATCAAACTATATTGTCATTGGGGTCTCTAAATAAAATGTCCATGTTATCCCAATGTATTTTGATCAGGTTGGGAAAAACTATCCCTTATCCATGACCTAGTCATGCCTAACCAGTCCTCTGCTAATACACCAGTGTAATTGTTAACCTGACTTTAAATTTGAATGAACCAATCATTTTCAGTTACTGATATGTCATGCACTTAGCTCTACCCTCTACACATAAAATCATTAGGTATATTTACATCACAGGCTACTGAATTCACAGGTGATAAGATCTACCAGATACTCACCCCACTCATGTTAAAGCTGATAATAGACAAACAGATGCAATATCACGTGGTGGAGACCATACAGAGATCAACTCAGCTTTCCACCAGCCTTTCCGTGTTGGGGACCTTGCCAATGAAAGGCTGGCTGAAAGGCAGAGCCACAGCCCACACGGCGGCCCCTGCACTGCCCATCCCCATGGCATGGGCAATGCAGGGGCCCCGCCACCCAGCACCCTGTGAATGCGCACTGTCAGCTTTGCAGACAGTGCACATGCCAAGGTTGCTGTGTGCTACAATATTGGCCTTGGCTCCCTAGAAGGAGCTGAGGCCAACGTAATATCATTGTATCGGCCTGTCAGCCTGGCAGGAAAGTCGTAATACAATGTTCCCGCTGGACAGCCCTGTGGGAACATTGTAATATGAAGGGGGGGGGGGCACCACCAGTATGTGAGTTTGTCAGTTTGCCCGTCTGGCCGCCAAACTCATAATGCAGGCCTAAGACTGGCAGGAGACCCAGCAGTCACAATCCATGTACTAATGCTGTGGCCAAAAAGTGTGATAAACACTGGAGTTGTCACTAATACCTTTTCTTGGGGTTTTGTTATGTTTTGGCAATGGATTTTCAAAGAAAATGATATGTGTTAGCGTGAGGGCAGGAGGTAATAGGGCTCAAAAATGTTATAGGAAGTGAAGGAAGGTGATGATGGCCAGAGCAGAAAACATGATGAAGGGTCACGAGTATGTTGTGGCTTCGAGAGGGAGAGGGCAGGGGGATGGTTGACATGTGGAGAAATAATGATAATGGAGGTAAACAGAGTTATGATGGTCCACAGAGATCTCGATGTATAATGGGTGGAAGCACAATGATCATTGGTCAGCGGGATTTGGTTGGGAATGAAGGTAAGATGGCATTTGTTGCTGGGAATGGGTTTATTCTTCTTACTGCTTTAGAAAAAAGAATAGATACAAATCAGATGTCAGGGTATTGTTTAATTGAATTTGATGACATTAGGATGAAACAATGAGGAGTCCACTCCACATTTATGCACCAGCTGTTGTGGGGGTCTCATGTGAGGAAATACCTCTGGTGCGTGCCATTTAATCCAGGAGGATCAGCCTTCGATTTAATGGCATATTGTATACAATCTCATATATTAAGGCAATGTAACGAGTAAAGTTGGCCTCCATACCACACAAGTATCTGAAACTTGATTTTATTAATCTTTCACCTGCTCTGTACTGGAACCTATTCAGATGTAGCCAATTTTATAATGACTTTCAGGTCAAATTTGCAGATTATGGATCCACATTAGAAGGTATGTCCACATGTGGTGACTGGCAAGGTTTTCATTACTCCCACTTTGTCAGACAAATGCCAGGAATTCTGAAGTTTGCGTTAGAGATAGCTTAGTTAAAATCCACACAGCCTGACCTTCAACTAATAAAGGTATACCATCGAGCTGCAAGGGTTGGTATTCATGGTGCTACAGATCCCTGGAGATATTGGTTTTCATGGCGATGCACTCCTCTCCTCCATAATCCAGGGCATCCCAGGGCAGAATTCCTGGATTAAGGTAATTTAGATTACATAGTTGAACATCTGTCATTGTGTTTAACCACTGTCATTCTCTGTGGGGAGACAATGGCAGATGCTTGGCATCATCTCCTTTCCATCATCCTAGAAATCCAATGTTGGGACTGAGAAATTGGGAAGCAGTGCAGAGGTGTACCAATCCCAAAGCAAGGTAGCAGCCACTGCTCAATATCCTACATAGCTGTAGGAAAGCGTTATTTGTTGTCTAAGGGCCCTATCTTTTAAAGTCTCAAGCTTCGTAATTAGGCAGTCCGACAAACCTTTTTAAAAACTGCAGATAGCTTCAAGTCATCAGACTTCACAATTTTGCAGAGTACTAGTTTCAAGAGGTATTTACTGTCACTTGTTCAAACAATAGTCATGCACACTTTGACCATGCATTTCATTGATTCATGGCATTTCTTACATCTTTGCTTCAAGACGACAAGGTTAATTCAAGATCATGTTTTTTCAATGCTGATCAGTTCTTTCTGAATATGGCTAGATATTTTTGCAGTACATTGTTAAACCATTGGGGTGGGATTGGACAGGGGTATGTGCCAAAAATACATGCATTCGGTCTGACCCTGGCATAGTCATGAACACAAATCCTGCACAAGGCAGCAATGTATGCCTTGTGGATTTCTGGAATATCATTTGACAGACAAGGAGGGATTTGTGTTACAGATATTAATGTTGGGCGAAGCAAATTGGTTTGCCTGCTTACTGTGGGAAACTTCACTGCTAGGAAAGAAGCATGAAGATACGCCATTTCCTCTGGGGGTAAGATTTGCTTTAACCAGTGAGAGAGATCATGTTTTATTAATAAGTTAGTGGCATAAACATTGCAAATGGCAGGGAATAAATCTGCAGTTTAAAAGCCTAACAGTGAAACTGATATAGAAATGAAAACGTGCAAGTTTAAGTTGTGACAGACGTTTGTGCCTACTAGCCGTATTTTAACATCACATTTAACATAAAAACATTTTGCATTCATATTCAAGTGAATTATTAATAAATATTAACATAAAAGTATTATTTTCAAGTAGAAACAGTAGAAAGTAAATGTATTTTGAGTATCAAATTAATTCAAATTAAATGCATTTATGATGCTTAGAAAGTAAATGCCTGTTGAAAATTTGCTTTCACATAACATGAATAATGTTTAATAAAATAATTTGCTCTGCATATCTGATTTAAAATGTAAGGTGTCAAAAAGGTTTTATTAATGTATTAATTGTATTACCGTGCATCAGGCTTTCCCTTGACTAGGCCCGAGGGTTCATTTTGCATGCAATCATGGGAAAATGTATTCATTTTCATCTTTCCCTCTGACCAGAATTATTTTCTCTAGGTAGCAAATGTACTGTTGAATGTTCTATTGTATTCCAGGAGAAGAGCAGGTTTCAAGTTTAGCTAATATAACAATATTTGTTCTAACTGCTGAGTTACACAGGAAGATTCACAAAGCTTATGTGAAAGAATATTATCTTAGTTTATTGTGTGTCCTGGGAAAAGATGTTAGTTGTAAAATATTAGAAAATTTAATATTTTGGTGGAACCCAGTGACAGAGGAAGATGACAATGTACTTTTCCCTGAGAAGATTTTAGAAATGTCGACAGTGACTCGATGCTGAAATCGACGCCCAGAATGTGCCCACTGAAAGGGCCAATGAATCTATTTTGGGCTATTTTAATTAGTGAAGAACTTTGGAGGTCAGTCAGTCCCTCTCAGAATCTGCTTCATGTCAGACCACCTTGAGGTCTCCTTAGAGTCAGTTCTATGTTTGCTTAAGTCTGCTGTCCCATTCTGTCTTTTCTGAATCTCCTGATGAGTTTTCTCATTGTAATCTTAATTGTCCTATTCTGTTATGTGGTTCAGTACTAATAAGGCCAACTAATCCTCAAAATCTGATTTGTCCTATTTTCAGCTCATGTCCTGCCCCTTCCTGATGCTGCTGTCAATTGACGTTGGAAGAAAATTATTGTTCATGTGGAATCATCCTGTCTGCTGTCCCATGAGGAGAGGTATAACTATATGTGGTTTTCTGGTTTCCTTTTATCTTAGTCACTTAAAAGTAACATGTTTTTATAGTTAGTTGTTCTAGATAGATGTTTTCCAAATTATTTTTACCTTCGTTTATTTTTGCTTTTGACCGAATGTGTTAGCTTCTTCCCACACATGCACGTCACAATTCAGATTAGTGTTAGGAATGGCCCAGCTCTGACATTGATTGTTAAAAGTGTATTTTGATATTATACTGATGTCACCATAATCTGCTTTGAATTCTGGTAATCATGTTCATATTGTTGTTGCTAATCTATATAATTATTTTGGATTGTCTAACAGTATTGATGTTTAGTAGGTTGAATCTTTTCAGACGTTTCGGACAGCCTATGGTTTTCATGTATGTTTATAACTTGGTTTTGTGCATCATTTAAGTGACATTGATTTTGGGATTATAATAACGCTTTGAAACTTTATTCAGTTTGGAGTTTTGTTTAGTGTTGTATTATTCATGGTGTTTAATACTGTTTATTGGGTTTTATGTTATTGAATTGTGGTAGTTTGATGCTAACTATTGACCTTGTCATTAAGTCCAAAGATTCAGTCAACCTCTGAAGGTGAGTATTTATGATGTTATGTCACCAGTAAATGCTCCAGCAGTTTGGTAGCAGAGGATGGTTTTGTCTTATGAGGAGTAGAGTTAGGAGTAGCTCTGTCTTATGATGAGTAGAGTCTGAATTTTCCCACATTGTGAGTTGTTCTGTGGTGTAGTGTAGAAGTTGATGAAATTTCAGCATTGTGTTCCAAGTGTACAGTATGTGTTTTGAGTAGGCTTTTGCTTTTGCAATGCTTTGGCAAATTGCAGGTGAAGTGCGATGTATGAGTGAAGTACGGAGTGTGCGTACTCCAAGGTAATTGAGTAGGAATTTTGTATACTCTAAATTGTGAATTGTGGGGAGTTGGCCTACTCCAAGTGAATGTGGCGCTTTATGCAAATAAATTGCCCACATGGTTGTTGTTGTTAATGAGTCCTGCAAGTCCTAAGACTCCGGAGTAGGTACTAGTGTATTGAGACACTTGTTTAATTTATTGTCTGCAGGTAAAGGTGTTGGTCGATTGAATGCTGTCGAAAACACCAGTTGTATTTTCTATGAGTGTGTGTGTTGTTGGTTGGTATTAGGTGAATCCTGGGTGCGCATGGAGGATCCATACTAATCGGAGTGAGGTTTGCAGTTCAAATTTTACTTGCACTTGTGAGAAAGACACAGCCGGAAGAGTAGCTGTTTGTAAGAATGACCACGTAGGCATCCATAGTGCTTGAGTCCTACCAGTAGTGAGCAGAAGGTTTTTGTGCTCACAATATTTTGCATTTATGTTTTGCGTGAGAGGTGTATGAGTCGGCTCTGAAGTGAGTCACAGTTGCTGAATAGAGTGAGTGTGATGTAATTAGGTCCGCGCTGGGACAGGTCGGTTGGTGTGAGAAGCTGCTAACGAATTAGTGGACAAGTCTGCGCTGGTATAGAGAACAGCTTGTGAAAAGGATTGTGGGACTGAAAATTACTTACGGGTTTCGTATAGTTTGTGTTTGTGAATTAATTAGTTTAAAAATTACGTTTTTCAAAGCTTTAAAGAGTATCCTAAGAGGAGAGGTCTTTATTCCAGTTAGAGAGGGTGAACCTACTCCACCTGAGGGTACACCAGCATTCAAAGTAATGGAAAAGAGAGGAGTTTCAGCATGATTTTATGTAAATCAATGGTGCAAATTAACTGAGAAGGAGGGCACATTAGTTTTTCCTACTTATGGAACCTTTAAATTGAGAATGTTAGAGAATCTCAGGAGGATGATGTATGAATTAAATCCTCTTCCTAGACCAGCACAGTTTGAAGCACTTGCTATTTGGGAATTAGTTGCGAGGCAAAAAAGAGGCTAAAACATTTGAAAGGAGTATGAGGAAAGCAGAGAAGACGCTAGCAGAAGCTAGGAGGGGTGCAGATCAGAAAATGTGGAGAGCAAATACATTATATGCAGTAATATTATTCCCAATAATTACTCAGGAAGGTGATGGAAGTGTTAATATAAAAGCCAAAAAGAAATTTGAGGACGATACAGAACAGAATTTGGATGAAAATGAAAGGATAGCAGATGACAAGAGTGATTCAGATGATGAATTTATAACTCAGTTGTTGCCAAATCATCCCCCACCATGCAATGCAGTTGAATCAGTAAATCAGAATGTAGTCCTGAATGTTGCCACAGCTCCAGTTGTACAAATCCATACTCAGATAATTCCAAATGTGTCACCTGTACCAGCGATTTATCTGACAGTTCCAATTGTTAACACAGTTCAGAATGTCCTTGTTCCAGTTATGCCACAGCAATTTAAGAATGCAGAAATTACTCAGTTTGAGTCCACACCTAATTTACGGAAACCTGCCCAAATCATGAACCAGAGACAGACAATGTCAATGTGTTCCCCAGTAACGACGCCACATAATATTGTCCAGAATCAATCAAATCAGTCTCTTGGTACAGTATTAAATGGCCAGAGTAAAGGATTAATTTTCCTGCAAGGTAGTTGAAACTGACAGGACCAGAAGCCTTAACAGTTCCTGCAACCATACGTTGTATGCCCAGTGTACTAAGGAGAGTGGTCCTCAGATTCCTAATCCAGTATCAGCAATGAATTCACCTTTTGGATCAACTGCAGAAATGAGAGACTGAGCACTACGATGCCAGCCATGACCCCCATGAATTATTTTGGTTCGAATGAGACACATAATGAAGTTGGTCCACTAATTGATGTGACATGTTCCCCATGCTCGATGGGAACATCTGTCATGGCTCAAGAGCAAGTTATTAGAGCCCCATGTAATCTACTACAGTTTGTGCCCCGAAACAATGGAAATAACATTAGTTTACAAGGATGGGCAGCCCAACAATTGACTGAATATTTATATAATTTGAGTGGAACTTCAGTTTCAGGAAACACACCAGAAGGAGAAATGAAATTGAACATGGCCAGAATAAAATTGGAATGTCATTAAATGATTGAAGGAACACTTGAATTACACAGGTTGGATTCTTATAGTGAAAATCAATTGCACTTCATGTGCAAATATGTCACGTGCAGGACATGCTTATGAGAAATTAGCTAATCTGGAAGAAACATCAAAATAAATAAATTCAAAACTGTTGAGGAGAAGTTACAGATTAGAATTTGACTCAAGAGATATTGAAAATATGAGATCACCTGGAATGAAATTTCACATTAAGGAATTAATTCAAAGCATTCATACATGGGGAGCAATAGATAAATGGGAAGGTAGATGGGCAAAGAAAGAGGTCAGAAGAAAAAGCCAACTGCATCTTCAAATGATGTAGAGCAGTCTGAGAGAGCTGTAAAAATAATGCCAATAAGAGAAATTCCGGGAGGGAATGTGTCCCTTGGAGCAGAAGTGACATACTGTCATTTACAAATGATTACCAAAGATTGAGGGAGAAACCAGTGGAGTGGTACCAGCAAACTGAGATGTTTGTCACAGTGCTTGTAGGAGGATCTGAAAAATTTATTTGAGATTGTGGTTCAAGCAGATTTGTGGTTTGAGTATAAGTGGAGTGTTGATTGGGCAACACGTGAACCACGAAGAGCTCCAGCAACAGGTGTGCCGCCTGAAGAGGTGATGAAAAAATATTACAATGTGATTGAGTTTTTGAAGACTAGAGTTCCACTTAATACATCGATTGGCAAATAACTGACAGGTCATCTCAGGAGGCAAAGGAGTCTGTTCATGCATATTATGAGAGGCTGCTAAAGGCATTCAGGCATAACAGTGACACAGAGATTATTGAGCTGAGAGACATGTTTTATGTTGTTTTCAGATTCATCCAAGAAATGAAGCCTGAAATCACCAATATGAATAAGTAATTTGATTTGCCGGCAGGAAAAGCCAATTGATGAAGTGCTGCAATATGCAAAATACTGTAGTGATGAGATTGATATGAACAAGAAAAGGTTGAAGGAAAAGGTAATGGTGATGAAGATTACATCAGCCCAAGCAGCAGGTATGCAGAGATCGGAGGGTATGGTGAACACATGAGGAATGCAAGGGATGCAACAGCAGGGCAATATGGTGCCTCAGTTCAGTGGTATAGGTCGTGGAGTTCAAGTAGATCCGAATGCAAATGTGGCTGATGTTTAGAACATGAAGAAGGTGCTGCCTTGTCATGTGTGTGGCGCCATTGGACATTATAAGTGGGAGTGTCTCCATGGCAATGTAAATAGTTTCGTGCCAGGTAGTGTTGCACAGATGGTTGATAACAGTCAATTTAAAAATCAGAGAGTTCAAAGGCCCCGAAATCCAAATATTAGTGTTCCCACAGGGGTAGTCCAAATGCAGGTTCCCCAACAACAAGTACAATTTCCCCAACAGCAAATTCATGTCCCACAGCACATGTAGATACCACAGGATCCGATGGCACAGCAACAGGTTATGGGTAATCAGCAGAATGTGAACCAAAGAGTAAATCAAAGTGAAAATAGGCTTCTAACACAGTACCCACTGATTGACTTCAATGATGATGAAGCGAGTGAAGAATGCATGAGTGAGAGTTTAGAAGATGAGGAATGTGTGTTGGCTGCCTCACTGGAGGTAGATCAGCATGGTCCTTATGTGAATGCGATCGTGATGGGTCATGACGTCTCATTCCTGGTTGACACAGGAGCAATAAGTTCCAGTGTCAGGTCTGCAGAAGTCACAAATGTGCCCCTTTCAGGAAGAACAGTTCAGGTTATAGGAGTAGCAAATCAACATTTTGCTAATCCCATTACAGAGCCCATTCCAGCTAAGGTAGGTATCTTTGAGGGGATGCACCAATTTATAGTTTGCATTTCAAGTCCTGTGAGTCTGTTAGGAAGAAACTTACTATGCAAATTGAAATGTTCCATTACTTGTACACAAGGAGGAATAGAAATTCAACCTATAGCGATGACAAGACTTCTGATCAAACTGATGAGTTGTTGGAGTGTGACCTTTAAAATTAATATTAACATGAAAAGCTTGCACTATAATGTGTAATGAAGCTGCATAGAAAATGTGTTAGGATAGAAAAAAATAATGTACATGTTTGAAATGTGCCCACGGGGAGTGGCCATCAGTGTATACGATGATTAAACTGGTTAATGATGAATTAACAATGTATTAATGTATGACTTTGTATTAGCATTAAGGGTTGTATAAGGGTTTTGCTAAATTATTCATTAGGCCTTAGTTATCGAGGGTCTGGGCCTAGCTGCATTGTCTCATATTAACTTTTCTAACATGCAATGTGCTGCTTTCCTGAAGGACACAAAGTTGTACTTTTCCAGAAGCTAGAGATATGTGTGTGTAGATGTAGTAAATTCTTTCTCATGGGGCCCGACTTGCTCAAGGAGATATTCTTGCCAAATGCAACAGTGTAATTCGCAACAGGTGCAAGGCCGCCTGGACTAGGAGAAGACAATGAAACTACTGACTGGAGCATAAAGTCTAACATTTCTTACTTGACATTCCACCCGTTGAAGACGTCAAGCACAGGAGTCAATAGACTGCATGAGAACTGTCTTTTGTGGAAAATTCTAGTAAGGTGTGTGGAGAATTATTGGACAGAGATAATGATGCACCAAATTTGATCCAATGAGGAATTAAGGGCTAGTTCAACAGTTTTGGGGACTGGACTGGGCACCACTTGGCAGGGTAGAACTCTCGGCAACAGAGTCCAGGTGCTGGCAGAGAAAGTCCTCGATGTTCTTGAGACATCAGAACAGGGGGCAATTTCAGTCCAAGCCCTTGGAGACACTTCACAAGCAGAAAAACATAGCAAAGTCCAGTCTTTGTCCTCTGTCAGGCAGCAGCAGCAATTGGTGACCAACCCAGCAAAGCACAGTTGCAGGCAAAGGGACAGTACTCCTTCTCCAGCTCTTCATCTCTTCTTCTTGACAGAGGTTCCTATTGATCCAGAAGTGATCTAAAAATCTGGGGTTTTGGATCCATTACTTATACTCCTTTCTGTCTTTGGAGTAGGCAAACTTCAAATGAAAGTCTATGTTGTTCACAAGATCCTGTCTTGCCCAGGCCTGTCCCCAGACACACACTAGGGGGTTGGAGACTGCATTGTGTGAGAACAGGCACAACCCTTTCATGTGTAAGTGCCAGCTCCACCCTCCCCACTCTAGCCCAGGAGAATCATCACGATATGCAGGCTACTCCCTAGCTCCCTTTGTGCCACTGTCTAGAAGAAATTCACAAACAGCCCAACTGTCAGTCTGGCCCAGACGTGGATTCAACAGGCAGGCATAAGCACAGAATGATTAAGCAAGAAAATGACCACTTGCTAAAAGTGGCATTTTCAAACTGACAATCTATAAACCAACTTTACAAAAAGGTGTATTTTTAAATTGTGAGTTAAGATACCCCAAACTCCATATCTCTATCTGCTCAGAATGGGAAACTACACTTAAAAGATATTTAAAGAGAGTGCTCATGTTAACCTATGGAAGAGATAGGCCTTGCAAAAGTTAAAACCGAAAGTGGCAGTATTTCACTATCAGGAGATGTAAAACACACCAGTACATTTCCTATCTTTAACATACACTGCACCCTGCCCATGAGGCTACCTAGGGCCTACCTTAGGGTTGCCTTACATGCTCAAAAAGGGAAGATTTGGGTCTGGCAAGTGGGGACACTTGCCCGGTCAAATTGGCAGTTTAAAACTGCACACAGAGACATTCCAGAGGCAGGTCTGAGCTATGTTTACAGGGCTAATCATGTGGGTGGTACAATCAGTGCTGCAGGCCCACTGATAGCATTTGATTTACAGGCCTTGGGTACCTCTAGTGCACTTTACTAGGGACTTACTAGTAAATCAAATATACCAATCATGGAAAAGCAAATTACAAATACAGTTTACATAGAGAGCACTTGGACATTGGCACTGGTCAGAAGTGATAAAGTACCAAGAGTACTAAAAAACAGCAAACACAAAGTCCAGCACACAATCAAAAACACAGAAAGCAGAGGCAAAAAGACAGGGTACACCACAGCAAGGATGCCAGGTCTAACAGACAGTTATAGATTTGCCAGATGAATTACAAGACATGGTAACACAAAGAGTTTGGGATCTCTCTGGAAAAGATATTGAACTTATTCGAGGCGTTGAACCAGTCAAAGTAACTGCTAAGCCAAATGCATTTTTCCCCAGAACATCACAGTATCACATGACCCCATAAGTGATTGAAGGAATTACCCCAGTAATTGCAGAATTTGTTGAGCAGGATGTCCTAAAAGAAGTTATGAGCAGACCATATAATTCTCCTATTGTGGGATTGCAAAAGCCAAGTGGGAAATATTGCGTGATTTAGGATTTGAGAAGAGTGAACAAAATTGTACTATCCTGCTGTCCCATAGTGCCAAATCCAGAAGTGATGTTATACCAGATCCCACGTGAAACAGAATAGTTTTCAGTTATTGATTTGTCACAACCACTGCACAGGGATAGTCAGTTCCTCTTTTGTTTCTGACTCTGCAACCATGTTTATTTATGGTGCTGTACTCCACAGGGGTATTCAGAATCTCCATCCATTTTTAATCAAATCCTGAAGAAGAATTTAGAGTTTATTAACATGACATTTAAGTCTGCTTTAGTGACCTAACGGTTGCGTCCAATCCATGGGAGGCTTGCAGACAGAATACCATAGCGTTATTAAATATTTGGGTGAAAACAGACATAAGGTTTCCCCTACAAAGTTGCTCTGTTGTCAGAAAGAAGTGAAGTACTTGGGTCACCAAATTGAAAAAGTGCGAAAAAAGTGTTCCGAGAGAGAGTTGCAGTAATCATGCAAATTAATCATCCAGTTACACAGAGAGAGGTCAAAATGTTTTTGGTCATGGTGAGTTATTGCCACCATTGGATCCTGAAGTTTTGAATAACTTCCAAGCCATTGCAGAAACTGACACACAAGGAAGTTACAGATTCAATCCCTATCGATGAAGAGTGCATGAAAGAGTTTACGGATTTGAGAGAGTTTCTGCCGAGCTCCAGCTTTGTGAATGTCTTACTACACAAAAGGTTTTGCATTGTTTGTTCATGAACATGGTGGTTGTGCTCTTTCTATTTTGACACAGTTACATGGAGGAACGAACAGGCCAGTGGCATATTTTTCTGCCACTTTGGATCCTATAGCTGCTGCTTTGCCCAGCTGTTTAAAAGCTGTGGCTTCTGCTGGTGTGAGTATCAGTCAATGTGAAGGCATTGTGATGGGACATCCTTTAACTGTACTCGTCCCTCACTCCATGGACATTCTTTTGACCCGTACCAAAACCCAATATTTGACCAGTGTATGTCTTACTATATATGAACTATTGATTCTTGGTTCTCCTAATGTGGTGATCAAAAGATGCTCGAATTTGAACCTTGCTACATTAATGCCTATAAATGCTGATGATACAACTGATGTTAATTAAATGGAACATGACTGCCTCAAAGCTACTGAACTGTGCACCAAACCCAGACCTGATATTGAGGATACTCTTTTGGAATGACCAAGTTGTCTTTGTTGATGGCTCCTGTTTAAGAGACAGCCAAAGTACTCTGAGAGCTGCTTATGCAGTCTGCACACTCTCAGGAGTAGTCGAAGCTTCATGGCTTCAAGGAGTCTTTCTGCCCAAGTAACAGTATTGGTTGCTCTTACTAGAGCATACTGCGTGTCCAAGCAGCTCAAAGTGGCAATATTCATAGATAGTCAATATGGATTTGGTGTTGTGCATGACTTCGGGCAGTTATGTCACCAGCGAGGTTTAATGACCTCTTGTGGATACGCTATTCAAAATGGTGAAAGAACACATGATTTAATAAATGCATTACAGTTACCTGGAAGATTGTAGTGGTGAAGTGCACGTCTCATGTAAAAGCAAATGACTATGTATCATTGGGTAATACCTGACAATATGTATTTAGGTACGAGTAAATGTAGATGTGTGTTTTTATTTAACACTTTCGCTGCCAGGCCTTTTCCCCTTAGGTGCAGAGCCTTTATTTGGCTATTTGGGGCAGTTCGAGGTTAGGCCCGCATAACATTTTGTTCACATAAGCTACCCACGCCAAATTTTCTTCCTTTTTTTCTAACATCTTCAGGATTTTAGAGGTACCCAGAGTTTGTGGGGTCCCCTGGAGGAGACCAAGAAATTAGCCAAAACACAGCTAAAATTGTGTTTTTTTAAACAAATGGGAAAAAAGGCTGCAGAAGAAATCTTGTGTTTTTTCCTTGAAAATGGCATCAACAAAAGGTTTGTGGTGCTAAAATCACCATCTTCCCAGCTTTCAGGAACAGGCAGACTTGAATCAGAAAACCACATTTATCAACACAATTTTGGCATTTTACTGGGACATACCCCATTTTTACTTTTTTTTTTTGCTTTCAGCCTCCTTCCAGTTAGTGACAGAAATGGGTGGGAAGCCAATGCTGGATCCCAGACAGCTACACATGTCTGAAAAGAAGACAAAATAATTAATTCAGCAATGGGTCATTTGTGTAGATCCTTCAAGGTTTTCCTACAGAACTTAACAGCTAAGATAAAATAAAAATTTAAATTGAGGTGAAAAAAGAGCCATTTCTGTCCACGTTTTATTCTATAACTTTTTTCAGCTATGGCAGATTTTTGAAAGCATTATATCATTACGTCTGCTGGACACTTCTGGTTGTGGGGATATATAGGGCTTGTAGGTTCATCAAGAACCCTAGATACCCAGAGCCAATAAAAGAGCTGCACCTTGCAATGGATTTTCATTGTATACCAGATATACAGCAATTCATTTGGTGTAATATAAAGAGTTAAAAAATAGGTATCAAGGAACCCTTTGCATTTCCAAAATGGGCACAAGATAAGGTGTTGAGAAGCAGGGGTTATTTGTCCATCTCTGAATTCTGGGGTCCCCATACTAGCATGTGAATTATAGGTCATTTCTCAAATAGATGTCTTTTTTACACACTGTCTTACATTTGGAAGGTAAAATGTAGAGAAAAACAAGGGGAAATAACACTTGTTCTTCTATTCTGTGTTCCCCCAAGTCTCCCAATAAAAATGGTACCACACTTGTGTGGGTAGGCCTAATGCCTGCGACAGGAAACACAACATGGACACATCACATTTTTACATTGAAATCTAACGTGTTTTTTGGAAAATGCCTAGCTGTAGATTTTGGCCTCTAGCTCAGCCGGCACCTAGGGAAACCTATCAAACCTGTGCACTTTTTAGAACTAGACACCTAGGGCAATCCAGGATGGGATGACTTGTGAGGATCTCACCAGGTTCTGTTACCCTGAATCATTTGCAAACCTCGTAATTTGGCAAAAAAATACTTTTTCCTCACATTTCGGTGAAAGAAAGTTCTAGAATCTAGGAGGACCCTCAAAGTTCCTTCCATCCAGCATTCCCCTGAGTCTCCAGATAAAATTGTACCTCACTTGTGCAGGTAGACCTAGTGCCCGGGACAGGAAATGCCCCAAATCAGAACATGGACACATCACATTTTCACAAAGAAAAGTGACTTGTTTTTTGCAAAGTGCCTTGCTGTGGATTTTGGCCTCTATCTCAGCCGGGACCTAGGGAAACCTAGCAACCCTATACATTTTTGAAAACTAGATGCCTAGGGAAATTCAGAGTGGGGTGACTTGTGGGGCTCTCATCAGGTTTTATTACCCAGATTCCTTTGCAAACCTCAAAATGTGGCAAAAACACTTTTTTCTCATTTTTCGGTGATAGAAAGTTCTGAAATCTGAGAGGAGCCACAAATGTCCTTTCACTTGGCATTCCCCCAAGTCTCTCGATAAAAATGGTACCTTACTTGTGTGGGTAGGCCTAGTGCCGGCAACAGGAAATTCCTCAAAACACTACGTGGACACATCAAAATGATCAAATACAAAACTACCTGTTTTTGCAGGGGGCACCTGAGTTTTTGGTCCTGGGCTCAGCAACCATCGAGGGAAACCTACCAAACCCACACATTTCTGAAAACTAGACACCCAAGGGAGTTCAGGGAGGTGTGACTTGCATGGATTCCCCAGTGTTTTATTACCCAGAATCCTCAACAAACCTCAAATTTAGCTAAACAAAATCACATTTTCCCCATATTTCTTTGTGGGATCACCGCAATGACCACAATGGCACATATGTCCTACCACCCAACGTGCCCCTTGGTCTCCTGATAAAAATGATACCTCACTTGTGTAAGTGGGCCAAGTGCCTGTGACAGAGAAGAGCCAAAAACATGTCAAAACTGAGGGAAAACCAAACCGGCTCCAAAAGGGTAGTTTGAAAAAAAACCTTTTTTTAAGGCTGACAAGTGGGGCAGAATTTTTATCAGTATAGATGTGACAATGCTGGGTAGTAGGAATTTTTTGGATTCCCGCAGATTCTCGAAGGTTCCATCACAAACCTTGATGGAAGGAATTGCAGCATCCCAAGCAATTGCAGGGCATAGCGGGTAAGAAAATGGTGTTGGTGCATGTGAAGCACACCACCCTGGACTCACCCAGATGTTTAGTTTTCAGATGTGTCTAGGTCTCGTTTATTTTTCTACATGGCAGCATCCCAAAGTCTAAAAAGTGCAGCCCTCACCATTCCAAGTGGGACGATTTTTAGAGTTAGCCAAGCTCTCATAGTCCAAATGTAAAACCAAAACCCTAAATAATGAAATGTCCTCTTACTTGCTGTTGGGATAAGAACTTTTAGTGTGCGGGGGAGAGCTGAAAGCCTTTTGCCCCCCTTCATTTGGGGTGTGGGCATAACCATGCCCATACTGGTTGGAAGCCACCACCCCATTATTTAAATTTTTTAGTTCCCTGGCATCAAGTAGGCTTTCTGTCCCCCTGGGGAGTTGTTTGGGGGTAATTGTCCCATATGTCCACTGGTGGGCAGAACTACTTTGTCCCCATTTATTTGGGGTGGGAGTATGGCCTTACCCCCTCCCTCTTTTTTTGAAACATAATTCTTCCCTGGTGACTGGTGGGCTTTCTGCCCCCCTTGGGGACAGATGGGCCTTAAAACAATAGGGCAATCTGCCTCCAAGGGAGGCAGAAATGGCCAACAGTAATGTGCCCCCATGTGAGCGACCCTTGCCCAAGGGGCTGCACCCCCAAACAAAACACACACACACCAATCCCTGGTGTCTAAGTGGTATCTGAACCCCCTGGTGGCTGATCGGCGTAATAGAAATAGGCCGATCTGCCCTCAAGGGGGACAGAAATGGCCTAAAATAAAATTGCCCCCCAGAGGAGCGACCCTTGACTAAGGGGTCACACCCCATTCATAAAAAAAAAAACTGGTGCCTAGTAGTTTCTGCCCCCTTTGGGGGCAGATTGGCTCAATTAAAATATGCCAATCTGCCCCCAAGGGGAGCAGAAGTGGCCTATAACACATTTGCCCCTAGAGAAGCAACCCTTGCCTAATGGGTTGCTCCCCTTATGAAAATATATAAGGAAAAATAATCCCTGGTGTCTAGTGGTTTCTGCCCCCCTTGGGGGCAGATTGGCCAAAGCAAAATAGGCTGATCTGCCCCCAAGGTGGGCAGAAATGACCTAAAATACAATTGCCCCCAGGGGAGCCACCCTTGCCTAAGCGGTCACTCCCCATCTGTAAAAAATAAAATAAATAAAAACTCCCTGGTGCCTAATTTAAATAGGCCAATCTGCCCCCAAGGGGGGCAGAAATGGCATGAAATGAATTTGGCCCCCAGGGGAGCAACACTTGCCTAAGGAGTCGCTCCCCTCATGAAATTATAGAAGAAAAATAATCCCTGGTGTCAAGTGGTTTCTGTCCCCCTTGGGGGCAGATTAGCCTAATAAAAATAGGCAGATATGCCCCCAAGGGGGGCAGAAATGGCCTAATAACTATTTGTGGCCTAAGAGGTCGCTCCCCCCTAAAAAGAAAACAAATGATCCCTGGTGCCTAGTGGCCGCTCCCCTTCATTATTTATATTTAAAAAACTCTTGTCTAGTGAGCATTTCTGCAGCCCAATCGCTTTACTATTGGGAAGCAGAAATGTTCAGAAAAACATGAAATTAATGGAAATATTTTTGGAGCTATTATTCCATCAGTGGGAGCAACCTTGAATGACATACAGATAAGGAAGTTATAAATGATTGTAGATAGGATGTCAACTGATTTTTAAGATGCAGTGCTCCTAATGGACACAGAATTAGTTGCTGCAAGGTCTATGATTCTTCAGAATTACCTTGCATTAGACATTGTTTTAGCAAAAGAAGGCAAAATCTGCAAAGTTTTGAAATCACAGCACTGCTGTACTTACATTCCTAACAACAGTAAGGAGATACTTATGTAATCTGACTAATCTTAAAAATTACTTAAGTGACCTAAAGGAGACAAATGTTTGGGAGACAATAGGTGAAGAATTCTCTAGGGTAGAAACTTGGTTTGGTACCTTGGAAAATGGTTTTGTGAAAATGGTCCTGAACCCTTTATTAATTGTGAAACACTGCATAATTTATGCACTTGGATGTTACAACGCTTACAATTTCTGGAAAGGACAAAAGACAAAAAATAAACAGAGTAGGGAAGAGATGAAAATATGCATATCAGTCATTGAAGAGGTTTGACAATTGTTTCAAACCAATGTGCAATCAAACTACAAAGTTTTGATTTGTCTCATTGTAAATGAGAAATGTTAATTTGTGACAGCATAGATTGCCATCAGGGGAGGGGTTGAAAGAGATGATGTTTTATTAATAAATTAGGGGCATAGACATTGCATATAGCAGCTAATAAATCTGCAGTTTGAAAGCTTAAAAGTGAAAATAACATATAATGAAACAGTGCAAGTTTAAATTGTGGCGCACATTTCTGCAAAATAGTCGTATTTTGCTATCACATTCAACATAAAAACATTTTGCATTCATATTTGAGTGCATTAATAATAACTATTAATGTGAAAGTATAATTTTCAAGTAGAAACAATACAAATGAAATGTATTTTGAGTTTTAAATTAATTCCAATTAAATGCACGTATGATGCTTAGAAGATAAATGCTTGTTTAAAATTTGCTTTGATTTAACATCTATAACGTTTAATAAAAAAATTTGCTTTGCATACTTAATTTAAAATGTAAGGTGCACAAAAGGTTTTAGTAATGTATTAATTGTATTAACATCTATTAGGCTTTCTTAACATGTCCAAGCATGGAGGGTTCATTTTGCAAGGAGTCATGGAAAATGTTATTTGTTTTCATCTTTCTCTCTTACCTGAATTATTTTCTCTGGGCTGCAAATGTACTGTTGAATGTTCTATTGTATTCCACCAGAAGAGCATGTTTCAAGATGAGATAATGTAACAGTATTTGTTATAACTGCTGAGTTTCACAGGAAGATTCATGAAGCGTATGTGAAAGAATGTTACCTTAGTTTATTGTGTATCCTGAGAAAGGGTGTTAGCTGTAAAATATTAGAAAATGTAATATTTTGGTGGATCCCTGTGACGGAGGAAAATTACAATGTAGTGTTTCCTGAGATTTCAGAAAGTATCACAACTTTGTGGTGCCATCTACAGTGACTGAAATCAGCGTCCAGAGTGCATCCACTGAAAGGACCTATTAGTGTATTTTGGCTATTTTATTAGTGAAGAACTTTGGAAATCAGTGAGTTCCTCTCAAAATCTGCTTGATGTCAGTCCACCTTGAGATCGCCTTAGAGTCAGTTCTATGTTTGCTTGAGTCTGATGTCCCATTCTGTCTTCTCTGAGTCCCCTGATGAGTTTTCTCATCGTAATCTTTATTGCCCTATTCTGTTATGTGGTTCAGTACTAATAAGGCCAACTAATTCTGAACTGCTGATTTGTCCTATTTGCAGCTCATGCTCTGCCCTGTCCTGATGCTGCTGTCAACTGACGCTGGAAGAAGGTGATCGTTCATGTGAAATCCTGTCTGCTGGCCGATGATGAGAGGTATATTTAAATATGTTTTTCTTATTTCCTTTTAGCTTTGTCACTTACACCAGCATATTTTCAAAGCTAGTTGTTTTAGCTAGATGTTTTCCAAATTATTTTTGTCTTCTTTTAATTTTGCTTTTGCCCGCATTTGTTAGCCCGTCCCCACACATGCAAGTCACAATTTTGTATACTGTTAGGAATGGCCCAGCTCTGAAGTTGATTGTTAAAACTGTATTATTATGTTTTACTGATGTCACCATCATCTGCTTTGAATTCTGGTAATAATGTTCATATTGTGTTGTTGCTAATCTATATAATTCTTTTGGAGTGTCTGACAGTATTGATGTTTAGTAGGTTGAATCAATGTCACATCTTTTCAGCCGTTTCAATGAGCCTATGGATTTTATGTATGTTTATAACTTGGTTTTGTGAATCATTAATGTGACGTTGATTTTGGAATTATAATAAAGCTTTAATACTTTGTTCAATTTTGATCTTTGTATAGTGTTGTATTATTCATGGTGTTTAATATTGTTGAGTGGGTCTTATGTTATTGAATTGTTGTTTGACGCTAACTACTGACTTCATCACAAAGTCCAAAGATTCAGTCAACCTCTGAAGGGGAGTATTTATGATGATATCTCACCTGTAAACACTCCAGCACCAGCCAATTATGAGCAATTGGATATCCTGTCCAATGTGGGTGGAACATATAAGGTTGCAGGAAATTGTCTTTCCCCACTGTCGGTCAGGACTGTCCTAGCCCTAAATGTCAATATGAGAAACAAAAAAGCTGCTGCTCTGTAACTGTGGCATTCTCTTTCTCACTGCTGCAAGCTGTCTTTGCATATTTAAAACCAAAACCAAACAAGTATAGGTTCTCAGATTCAATTGGATACAAAACGATGCAAAGAGTACTTTTAGTACATTTAGCTTATTTGTACCCCCAACCTCGTACAGTGTCATAAAGGTGCTGGGCATGCGTCTTGCTAGTCATTCATCCCTCAGCACAAACTGGTATGAGAAATGTAATAGATCACCTCATAAAATCAAGAGTTATCCCACTATTGCCTTCATACCCATGCATTCTCAAGGCTTGGTCACATGCTCCTCTACTACACTCGTCCATTCCCCTATGTCATTTTTCAAAAGTGGGGAAAATAACTCTTCTCCATTTTCTTGATATGTTATGTCTTGCTATCAGTAAAGCCAATCTCACCAACATCTGGGTGCTTTACCCACCATCCCACCCATGCATTATTTTGAATAACTTACTGTGAGTTTCATGAGGAAATGCATGAGCCAACACCCTCTCCAAGTAAACATGAATTTCAGACCAGTGCTGTGTTATAGCTGGACCATCTCAAACTGTATGTAGAAATGTGCCCCAGACATTCCTACACCTTGGACATGCCAGGTAGGACGCTCAGCTCATCTTCCAAAGCCTGGAAGGATGAAAGTAAACTCTTTGCAGATACTCTGAGTTGTGTGGGATGGCCAGGACAAGGGTCGATGATTGTAGGAGGCTGGCCTGGCTTGTGGTGGGTGTCAAAGGTACTTACACTCTGTGCCAGGTCCAGTTATCCCTTATTAGTAGACTAGAGGTGTTTCTAACAGCTTAGGCTGATAGAAGGTAGCTATGGCAAAGCAGCTTAGGCTGAACTAGGAGACATGCAAAGCTCCTACTATACTACTTATATCATATGAACACTATCATAAGAAAACACAATATACAGAGTTACTAAAAATAAAAGTACTTTATTGTTATGACAATATGCCAAAAGTATCTCAGTGAGTACCCTCAGTAAGAAGGTAAGTAATATACACAAGTTATATGTACACAAACCCAAAACAGGTAAGTGAGAGTCAGAAAAGTAATGCAAACAGTGGAGAATTACAATAGGTTGCAATAGGTGAACATAGGTCTATGGGCAACACAAACCATATACTCCAAAAGTGGAATGCGAATCACAAATGGACCCCAGACCTATGGGAGCTTGTAGAGGGTTGCTGGGACTGTAAGAAAACAGTCAGGGTGTCCAAGATACCCCACCCCAAGACCCTGAAAAGTAGGAGTAAAGTACACCTTCTACCCCAAAACAGCACTACAGTGGGGATAGGGGGATTCTGCAAGAACAACAAATACCAGCAGTGCACTGAAAATGGATTCCTGGACCTGAGGACCTGCAAAGCAAGGGGACCAAGTCCAAAAGTCGCAACAGTGTCTGGGGGGGCAGGAGCCCAGAAAACCCCAAATGAAGGTGCAAGGAAGCTGCTCCGGATGGAAGAAGCTTGGAGTTCTGCAACAACAAAGAGGACTAGGAACTTCTCCTTTGGAAGTAAGATGTCCCATGTCGCGATGAAGGATGCAAAAGTGTTCCCACACAGAAATACCGCAAAAAAGCCTTGCTAGCTGCAAGGGTTGCGGTAGAGGTTTTTGGGTGCTGCTGGGGACCAGGAAGGACCAGGATGTCGTCCCTTGGAGGAGGAGACAGAGGGTGCGCTCAGCAACTCAGAGAGCCCCCACAGAAGCAGTCAGCACCCGCAGAAGTACCCAAACAGGCACATAGAAGATTTGTGAACCGGAGTCCATGTAGAGTTACAGAGGCCAACTCAGAGGGTTGAGCACTGCAGGACGGAGTGCTGGGGACCCAGGCTAGGCTGTGCACAAAGAAAATCCTGGAAGAGTGCACAGTACCGGAGCAGCTGCAAATCACGCAGTACACAGGTTTGCAGTCTAGCTTGGGGAGGCAAGGACTTACCTCCACCAAACTTGGACTGAAGGATCACTGGACTGTGGGAGTCACTTGGATAGAGTTCCTATGTTCAAGGGACCACGCTCGTCAGGATGAGAGGGGACCCAGAGGACCGGTGATGCAGTCTTTTCGTGTCTGCGTTAGCAGGGGGGAAGATTCCGTCGACCCACTGGGGATTTCTTCTTGGCTTCTGGTGCAGGGTGAAGGCAGGTGACCCCCAGAGCACGCACAACCAGGAAACAGTCGGGAAATCCGGCAGGATGAGGCGCTACAATGTTGCTGGTAGTGGTCTTGCTACTTTGTTGCGGTTTTGCAGGCGTACTGGAGCAGTCAGCGGTCGATCCTTGGTAGAAGTCGAAGAGGGAGATGCAGAGGAACTCTGGTGAGCTCTTGCATTTGTTATCTGAAGAATTCCCCAAAGCAGAAACCCTAAATAGCCAGAAAAGGAGGTTTGGCTACTAAGAAAGGAGGAATGGCTACCAAGAAAGGTAAGAGCCTATCAGAGGGGGTCTCTGACGTCACCTGCTGGATCTTACCACTCAGAGCAGTCCAGTGTGCCCCCACCACCTCTGTTTCCAAGATGGCAGACGTCTGGGACACACTGTAGGAGCTCTGGGCACCTCCCCTGGGAGGTACTGGTCAGGGGAGTGGTCACTCCCCTTTCCTTTGTCCAGTTTCGTGCCAGAGCATGGCTGGGGGATCCCTGAACTGGTGTAGACTGGCTTATGCAGAGATGGGCACCATCTGTGCCCATCAAAGCATTTCCAGAGGCTGCGGAGGCTACTCCTCCACAGCCCTTCACACCTATTTCCAAAGGCAGAGGGTGTAACACCCTCTCTCAGAGGAAATCCTTTGTTCTGCCTTCCTGGGCCAGGGCTGCCTGGACCCCAGGATGGCAGAATCCTGTCTGAGGGGTTGGCAGCAGCAGCAGCTGCAGTGGAAACCTCGGAAAGGCAGTTTGGCAGGACTCGGGTTCAGTGCTAGAGACCGGGGGGATCATGGAATTGTCCCCCCAATATCAGAATAGTATTGGGGTGACAATTCCATGAACTTAGACATGTTACATTGCCATGTTCGGAGTTACCATTGTGAGGCTATACATTGGTAGTGACCTATGTATAGTGCACGTGTGTAATGGTGTCCCCGCATTTACAAAGTCTGGGTAATTTGCCCTGAACGATGTGGGGGCACCTTGGCTAGTGCCAGGGTGCCCACACACTAAGTAACTTGGCACCCAACCTTCACTAAGTGAAGGTTAGATATATAGGTGACTTATAAATTACTTATTTGCAGTGAAAAATGGCTGTGAAATAACGTGGACGTTATTTCACTCAGGCTGCAGTGGCAGGCCTGTGTAAGAATTGTCTGAGCTCCCTATGGGTGGCAAAAGAAATGCTGGAGCCCATAGGGATCTCCTGGAACCCCAATACCCTGAGTACCTCAGTGCCATATACAAGGGAATTATATGGTGTACCAGTGTGCCAATGAGAATTGGTAAATTTAGTCACTAGCCTGCAGTGACAAATTTAGAAAGCAGAGATAGCATAAACACTGAGGTTCTGGTTAGCAGAGCCTCAGTGATACAGTTAGGCACCCCACGGGGAACACATACAGGGCACATACTATGAGCACTGGGGTCCTGCCTGGCAGGATCCCAGTGACACAGGGGCTAAAACATACATACATACAGTGAAATTGGGGGTAACATGCCAGGCAAGATGGTACTTTCCTACAATGATTGATCATCTTCTATATTGCCAGGAACCTTATCTCAACTTTCTTTTGGATTCATGAAAGTGTCAGGGGAATTAAGTATCAAGGATTTGTAAACGTGTGAAATCACCTTTCTTTCAATTTGCTTCATGATGACTTTAGCTTGCAGGGAATGTGGTAGTCTAAAAGGCCCCAAAGTTGGTGGTAGCTGAAGAACCTACCCCAGTGGAGAGCAAAGCTTTCAGCCAGTATCCAAATGATTTAATGTTATTCTGGGCCCGCAAATCCCCAAGCTTCGATATCTCTGTGAGAACAAAAGAGTAAAACCCTTCTAACCTGACTACCTGCAACAACAATGTCCCATGCCATAATGGAGTTCCTGCTATTGCGACACCTTGCCATCCGATATGATTTAAAATGGCCTTCCAGCAAATGATCAGGACCCTGATAATAAAGGGTAGCACATGGGACACTGGAGCATGATATAACATAGAGTATACATTAAAAGGATCAAGTATAGCAAGTTCTAAATACACCGACCTGTCCCCTCTATCACAAATGAGCCATTCAATCAGGGCTGTGAACTGGGAGGCTTAGTAATGGAACAGGAGTGTAAGGATCCCCAATCCACCATCAAGTGAGACCTTCAGAGGTTGAATGAAGGAAACCCTAGGGACTCCTCCCACCTTCAGAAAACTGGTAAGCATTGAATGTATTAACTAAAAACAACACAAAGAGTGCATTTTCGGATAATTCTGGAGATCATACAAAAACTGTGGTAGGGTTATCATTTTAAATAGGGCCCACTGACCCATGATTTTGAGAGGCAATGCAACCCAGCCTTTCTATATTTCTTTGTCAAACTAAGCAAAGGGGTGATATTAGATTTCCACCTTGGACTGGCTATGTGAAAAACCATTAAATCCAAGTATATAAAGTGAATTTTGCCAATCTTCAGCTGTGCATAATAGTGGTTTGGGGACTGCTACACATTATTGACCTGTATAGTGATTTACCCCAATTAACTTTGAGGCCCCAGATCTCACCATAATTCTGCAGCATCTGTGATATTCTGGGGACATTGTGGGCTGTCCTACTGAAATTGCCATATGTAGCTGACCAAAGATCATTCTGTGCAGCACAATATACATAAAAAGCCAATGTACTGCCTCAAATATCTTTTGGACATCAACCAATAGTAATCTTGCCTCCCTTTGTAAGTCTACCGAGTTTGCCAGGATTACCTGTAGCCTTCTAAGACAAGTGTGTCTCCTCCCCATGAAGTTGTTTGAAAGTAATGAATTAGTATAAGAGATTCCTCTCTCAGTCTACTACCTAGGACCAAAGCCACATTATTTGCCTCGACATTTATCAATAATATAGGCCTATAACATGAGCTGTATTAGATGCACAGTTGAAGGTTTCAGCTACATTTGTTGCATCAGTAATACTCCATCCATGGGGGTCCTGAATCATGGAGACTGCTTGTTTACCCACTTCATTGTTGGACAACCAAAAAAGCAGTTTACACACTCTGTCACCCCATTCATACATTTTGTGCTGCAATATTAGCCATGCATACCTAGTGGTGCTCACAAGCTTCCCTCTTAGCACTTCCGTGACCGTAATGAGTTGCCTTTGGGGGCATCTATGCGATTATCAGTCTGTTGGGCCTCTAAGATTTGTATGTGATCCATGCTTTCTCTTCTTCGCCTTCCAATAAGAAAGAAATATCACTGTCTTGAATGCCTCCCAAAGGGCTGTCTACGAGGAGACAGAGGCTATGTTCACCTCAAAATATTCCTATATGTTACCCCTAAGGAGATCCGATGACTGGGTATCCTGTAGTTACCAAGCAAACCCCCCTTTGTCATCTGTCTCCTGAGTCAAATTTTCCAGTAGGGAAGGATCTAAAAGGCCTCTTGACAAAATCTGCACCTGCATGTTAGCCATGACCTTTCCTGCAGATATGAATATGTAGTCAATACAAAAGGATCAGTGGTGTGCTGCAGAGTAATGGGTGTAATAATGTACAGACAGGTGACACTTATGCCAGGTGTCTAATAGCCCCAGTGATGCAGCCCATCTAAACAGGAGGGACCCCCCTCTTCTTGTGTGCCCCACACTATGATGTTCTAAGTAGGGTCCATGACGGCACTGAAATTGCCACTGATGACAACCTTCTCTAATGGTGTGTCCAATATAAGTCACAATACTATGTCAAGCATGTAGACCAATACCTCTGTGGAATGTAAAGGATGTTAAGTGTCTAATAGAAACCCTCTAGAAGCCTTTGAACCTTCACCAGATTTTTTGGTCCATGGTATCAGAAATGTAGGGGCAAAAGGCCTATTGTCAGCTTACCAGATCTTACAGTGGGCTTAATACCAGCCTTTTGCTTACCATTGGTTGACTTTACTTTCACCCTCATTTACCTGCTTCTTATTTAATGAATTACCTTGTCCATCATGTGTTTAGTAAATGGGGGCCCATGCCGCAATCTGGAAGGCCCTCTGGACATGTGCAGGCTGGATTGGACCGGTCCAAACCTGTGGCCAACAGTGGCTGCACATTTGAATTTTTGCTGGCTTGACCCCAATTGCCATTGGTTGCTCGTGGGCTGCCAGGGTCACCTGGATGCCTGGTGGGGGAGATCAGGAGGTACTGGGGGGTCACCTTGCTCCCTGGGCACCCCCTAACGGATGCCAACAAAGCCTTCCTCGCAGAAGCTGCCAGTTCTCCCTGACGTCTTTTGGATTGGATGTCTCCCTCCCTCCACATCTTCTGGCTCCTTGTTCTTATTACTGCTCCTGGCTGTGTGTTGTGTGGTAAAGGAACCCCTGTCTGGCTCTCTGGGGTTTGCAATGGACATGGACCTTTCAGAGCCTCTTGTTGGGACTTTGATGGGTTGCTGATTGCGGACTGTAACTCTTGGAAAGAGATTGGGAACCTGTTTGGGCTAGAGGTAAGGTAGAGATGGAGTGTGGGTGTCCTGCTTCCAGTATTTCTTGTTCCTGGCTGGCTGTTTGTGTGGGTAGACGTTTTGCCAGTGGTGTTTGGAGCATGGGGGTGGGGGAGCAGTCACTGTTCCTTCAAGATTTTTTGCTGGGGTCCCCTAAATGTTAGGGGTGCTTGGCAAATCCAAACCTATCTTAGGTTGATTTGGGCTGTTGCAAAGATTTTCTGAAAAGTTTGTTCTTTTCTGGCAATCATGCCAGAGGGGGGTACGAATACATGCTTCAGTCAACATAGCGCATGGAGTGGAGACGGAAACTATTGATCACTTTCCACTCAATGTGTGGTTCATTTAAACAAAATGAGGCCAGTAGGTGGTTCTCCTGCTTTATTTGTTATCAATACTGTTTCTAGCTGCCTTTAGATTTTCTCCTGCTATTCATTATCTCATTATTCATTTTCTCACAGAACATATGCTCATTTTTATGTTTATAGGTCATTAGTGGCTTGGTTGTGTGTTCTTCAATGTCATATATCAATACACACCATTCATTTTGATTGTTGGGGGCTTATTATTTCATATCTAAACAGGTCAAGCATCAATCAGATATTGATGCTATCTTGAGGTGGTTGGACGCCATGGGCCAGGCCCGTCCTTTTTGCAACCCACATTGTCCTCCTTGGCTCAGAAAGAGACTCGCCCAGAGCCCCCTTCCAGGCATGGAGCAGATGCAGGTGGGGAGGTGGTAACTGAGGCTTGCCCTAGAAGTTCTGGGGTCCGTCCAAGGGAGCATTTCCCTCGGTCAGTAAGCAGCCATGAAAGAGGGGTGCAAAAAAAAGTGCAGCAAATATCCCAATACCAACTGTTACACCAAGTCAGGGGCAGGCAGATATCAGTACCGGGGAGGAGGGCTCAGCACAGGCATCTGGTCCAGGGCACTAAAGGGTAGGAACTGATGAGAAGCCCTGCTAAGGTGTTGCCTTGGCTTTCCTGCCTAAGCATTCAGGGAGTGATGGCTCTGTCAGCCGCCAGCAATTTGGACGGGACCCCCACCAGGCAAGGTGAAGGGGGTGACTGGCACCATGGGAGCCACTGGGGTTCACAGGAAGGTGCATCAAGTGCCATCACTTCTCCCGCAGCCAGGAAAAAAGGTGAAGCCATATTACAGTCTAGTGGGCATGACCATTTGCTCTCTCCCAGGGCCCGGCTGGGGCTGCACTATCAGAGGAATTGAAAGAAAAGATAAAGACCGGAACTTATGCAGATATGTTTGAACTCACTGTAGTTAGATCCCAAGAGGAAGAAAGGAGACCAAGGACTGCATATATAAGATTTAAAAAGTAGTGGAGACTCTGATGAATTGGATTAAGGGTTCTACCATCTATCAGTCAGTGCGTTTGAAGAAATACCTTGATTGTGGCCCTCAGATGACATATTATTTGAACAAAATTATGAGAAACTTGGTGGGTCTTGTTGCAAGGAGTACGAAAAGGCATTTAGGCTGAAGAAAGCCACAACCCCAGGCATCTTTTGGGACCTAACGGACATCAATGCATGGCTTTGTTGCAAGATTTTTGAAGAAGACCGAAGGCAGATGCCAGTCACCCTTTCGATTGGCATCTGGAGAGATGGAGAGAAGTAGGGGCATGTTTGGACTTTAATGAAGAAACATGTTCTCAAACTCAAAGCACCTGTAAATGTACACACATTTGCTCCTTCTGTGGGATGGCAGGTCACCCTGAATTCAAATGCTTTAAGAAAGTCAAGGATAAGAATAGCTTAGAGTGAGGAAGGTCTGCCATTAACATTTGTCAATCCCTCCCAGGTGTCATCGCTTACATTGAACCCCTGGCTCAACTTGTTCTCTCGACAGGATGCAGAACTCTAGCTATACCTAGGCTTTTATGATAGTTCAAAATACCAGCTCCGGGCCCTCAGGATCTAAGGTAGGGAAGGGTGGCTGGGTCTTTTACATCCCCACATTGCCTTAGTTTACATGTTATCCTTTGGGTTTGGTCCCGAAGGGTGATACCCTGAAACTGGTCCCAGGATGATTGTTTCCTGTCCAGGGGGGACCTGGCCTTGCATTTTGGGCTGGACTGTTCCCATGGGGAACGGGGTCAAGACTGATTTGCATATGGCTGGGTCCAAACTGGGGTGACGTGGTGAGCAAAATAACTATGGATTAAACCAAGACCTGTGACTGGGGGTGAGTGTTTGAAATCTTTCAACATTCCTTCCATCATTTTATTTTGTTTTGTGATGTTGCCTTGTGTGCCCTAAGTGGCTGGGGTATGCCCAGCCGTGCATCCCTTGCTCGCTGCACCACTGGATTCAAGCTAGCCTGGCTGATGAATGGTGATACTCTGAAACTGGTCCCCGGATGCTTGTTTCCTGTACAGGGAGGACCTGGCCTGGCAGTTCGGGCTGGACTGTTCCCATGGGGAACAGGGTCGCGACTGATTTGCATATGGCTGGGTCAAAACGGGGTGACCTATGGTGAGCAAAATAACAATGGATTAAACCCAGATCTCTGACTGGGGGGTAAGTGTTTGAAAAGTTTCAACACTACATCCATCATTTTATTTTGTCTTGTGATGTTGCATTGGCTCCTTTCTATAACATGTTCCAACATCTAAGTTTGTTGGTTGTCCATGGTGAGGTGTAACCAGACTAGTCCTGGTACGATTCCCACCTGTGTTCCTCCCCTGAAGCATAGCATATTTTCTTGTCCTTGTATTGTTCACTTCTGATCCTGGTTAGAAATCCTTGCTTACAGCCTTCCCCCTTCCCAACTGGCCCCATGATGGAGGCTACGATGTGTACTTGTTGCATTTTCTGGTTGCTACTGCATTGATTTGGAAAGTCTTTTTGGCAAATACTTAATGTTCATTGTGGTTTCGTTTACCAAAGTCGGTTCCGCCCTTTTGATTCATCGAGCCCAAACTACTTTGGCATCTGATTTACCAGGTAAGTCTTTAAAGTTTCCGGAGCCTGCAGAGCTCATCTTCTATGTATTTATGTAAATTATGCTATCTGAGGTTCTGAGTACCTAGTTCCTCAAATAAAGGACTATATGTACCAAAATGCAATTTTAAGGAAACAAAGCTGAATGACGTCTGGTATCTAATATCCTGCTGCCCTCTCTCTCACTTTGGTGCTTTTTCGAGGTGGTGTTTGCACAGTTAACACCTTTCCACCCCCTGCCTCCATAACGTGGCTCACCCATCTGTTTCAGGAAATTGATGTTTCTTGAAAGCAAAATTACTTGTCTCTGAAGTAAGTGACCCCATCCTTGGGAGAAGGTAGCCCCACCTCCGCCTGCCCTCCCTGAGAACCTGCGAGTGAGATCGGTGTTTGGAAAGGGCAGCATAGCTTCTGGGCGTGCATCCGTACAAATGAAAGTCAAACTCGCAGGTCAGAAGAGAGCAACTACCACATTACGTTGGTTCCAACCTATATCTTGTGCAGTCAGTATTTATATAGCTGAGCCGTCCCTTTGCCCTTCGGTTAATCTTTGAAATCACTGCTTTACAACCAGTAATCCTTTCAAGTTGCCGTGCCGCTTTAAACTATGTTCACAAACAATGAAAAATCCATTATTATGTCAATGTATTTCTCCAGCAAATTGTCTTTTTTCCCGATGACTTGAAGATGATCGTGACACCGGATGACCCAACAATTCACAAAAATTCCCCGAAGAATAGTTTTGATTGAAAAATAGCCAGTTTGCAACTTTTCTGTGAGCACAGAAATATACACACGTCATTAAAGAGGGGAAATATAATATGTGAATTTGTGTAACACAATTTTGCCAGTTTATTTCTGCTTTTCCGATCAGCTCTTACTTTACACAGTGCATCTGGTTTGCTATTCATCCCTCCCATAGCTGCCAAGTTTCCCAGGCCCATGTGTGATGTGCTGCTCCAATCCAAATTTTTTCTTTGAATTCTGGGACCAGTCGTGTGTTCTATGAGGGCATAAACAGACCACTAGTCCCGGAATGCTAAGAAATAACATGGATTGGGACAGCAAATCATGCATGGATCTGGGAACTTGGCAGGGCTGCATATTCAAAATGTAAAAAAATCTGGGGTGGTGGCAGATCTTTCGATTTCTAGCTCTATCGTTATGAAACAACGTACCTTTACAATTCAGAGTATCTAGGATTACCTTCTGTCCAGGAAGTCACCAGAAACATTTCGCATCGCTAACCCCATGTGACACCTGTCTGTCCCCTTTTTAGCTTTTTCCTTCGGGGCAGCACAAGCGGTTTGTAAATGGATTATAAACTTGCACCTTGCACTTTTCTTACCCATGGTTGGATGTACTGTCAGTATCATGTTTTCTCCTTATTCATTCGGTTGCATTACTCTTCTTGTGTTTGTAGCAGTGGCGGCTGGTGATATTTGAAAGTGGTAGGGCATAAATGTCCTGGATGAGGGACCTATGGCGAAAAAGCGTAGTGAGTGATCCCAACCATCATAAGGGGGTTTCAGAGGGTTCTCCCCCTGAGAAAAGTTTGAAATAAGAGTGGGCAAATAGTGCATATTTAAGCAAATTTGAGAAAGCAGGAGTGTTAATATGGCAATTGTGAAAGCGTAGTTATGACATCAAAAAAGAGTGACTTCATATGATAATGATGTAGGCAGCTACTTACTCAGTAGGACCACAGAACTTCATAACAGACGTTGAGATAACAATGCTGAGTACTTCAACTTATTTGTTGATATACATTTACAAATGAAATCTACTAAGGAAATAAAACTTATTGCGATTTGTCGGACTAGACACAATGAGACAGCAAGGAATAAACATTAAAAAGCAGTAGGGCACAATACAAGGCCCTTTCTCATTCAGGGGATGAATAATGTATAGAAAATGTTACATAGGACAAAGGGGACTACAAGGTGTAGGATTCACATGTCATCCATACCAGTAGCATTTTTTAAGAGTGCTTGGTTTGGGGAAGCATAACCTCAGCCTTCAGAATGTAACCCAGTTGTTAGGGTTGACTTTACTAATAGTTTATTTTTACCCAAACAAGCCCTTTTTTTTTAGCAAAATTAGGATAATGATTGGGGAAAAACTTTCTAACCTGTACCATGCAGTTTGTATGCAGCTCTTTGATGCCAGTTCATAGCTCACTGTGTTAGATTATGATTGTAGCTTATGAAGTGCACAGTAACAACAAAAGGATTTCTGTGATAATAACAGTATCCCACTGAGCAACATAAAGTACGGTTCTCTGTTCTGCGTATTGCACATTTTCAAGTAACAGAAAGAAGCAAAAAATTATAAAACCACATGAATAAGTCCTACTTCACGTGGCGCACACTGTACAGTTTCGGTTGTGTGAAGAGTTAACATCAAGCAATCAAATATAGTGAAGTGTGTTCCCTTAAAATCGTTTTTGTAATTAATTGCTCTTTATCTGCCTGAATACCTAAGTGTCCCCTCAGGACACGCAAGCCACACACACCTTAATGAATGTGAAACACAGGGATAAAGCGAGCAACATCTCCAGATTGCTAATTGTTGGACTTTTTTGCTTATGCAGGGTCATCCCCAATCTTTCTGCCTCCTGCCTCCTATTTTGACCTGTTGCTGTTGGCTTTTGAACTCTGAGCACTTTACCACTGCTAACCAGGGCTAAAGTGCCTATGCCCTCTGTGTAAGATTGTATGTAATTGGTTTATCCATGATTGGCATATTTAATTTACTAATAAGTCCCTAGTAAAGTGTAGTAAAGGTGCCTGGGCCTGGAAATCAAATGCTACTAGTGGGCCTACAGCACTGGTTGTGCCACCCACATAAGTAGCTCTGTAATCATGTCTCAGACCTGCCACTGCAGAGTCTGTGTGTACAGTTTTAACTGCAAATTCGACTTGGCAATTGTGCCCACTTGCCAGGCCTAAACCTTCCCCTTTTTTACATGTAAGACACCCCTAAGGTAGGCCCTAGGTAGCCCCAAGGGCAGGGTGCAGTGTATGGTTAAGGTAAGACATATAGGGGGTCATTCTGACCCTGGCGGTCCATGACCGCCATGGCGGAGGGCGGCGGAAGCACCGCCAACAGGCTGGCGGTGCTTCCTGGGCGATTCTGACCGCAGTGGTAAAGCCGCGGTCAGAAAAGGGGAGCCGGCGGTTTCCCGCTGGCCCAGGGAATCCGCCATGGCGGCGCTGCTTGCAGCACCGCCATGGGGATTCCGACCGCCTTCCCGCCAGCCTGTTTCTGGCGGTGTCAACCGCCAGAACCAGGATGGCAGGAGCGGGTGCCGTGGGGCCCCTGGGGGCCCCACAAAGATTTTCACTGTCTGCTTTGCAGACAGTGAAAATCGCGACGGGTGCCACTGCACCCGTCACACCCCCGTAACTCCGCCGGCTAAATTCCGAAGGGACTTTCCCGCTGGGCCGGTCGGCGGTCTTCTGGCGGTCGCCCGCCGGCCCAGCGGGAAAGCCGGAATGGCCGCCGCGGTCTTTCGGCGGGAACCGCTTGACGGGCGGCGACGGCCGACCGCCGCGGTCAGAATGACCGCCATAGTAATGTGTTTTAAATGTCCTGACAGTGAAATATTGCTAAATTTGTTTTTCACTGTTGCAAGGGGTGTCCCTCTCATAGGTTAACATGGGGGCTACCTTTAAATCTTATTAAAATGTAGATTCCCTTTGGGAGCGTATGGACATGTGGAGTGTGGGGTCTCTGAGCTCACAATTTAAAAAAGATATCTTTTAGTAAAGTTGATTTTAAGATTGTGTATTTGAAAATGCCACTTTTAGAAAGTGAGCATTTTCTTGCTTATACCATTTCTGTGACTCTGCCGGTTTGTGGATTCCTTGTCTGGGTCAGCTTGACAGTTGGGCTGGTTGCACCTCCCACTAGACAGTGACATAAAGGGAGCTGGGATGTAGTCTGCATTTCCTGATGAGCCATCTGTGCTAGGAGGGAGGGGAGAAGTGGTCACTTACATCTGAAAAGGCTGTGCCTATCCTCACACAATGCAGTCTTCGACCCCCTGGTGAGTGTCTGGGGCCTTACCTGGGTAAGACAGGATTTCACATTCAAAAGAGACATTACATTGAGGTAGGCCTACTTCAAAGGAGAAATTGGGTATAAGAAGGGGACCCCAAACCACAGACTTTAGAACACTCCTGGAAACAAGAGGAGCCTCTGCCTGGAGAAGAGCTGAAGAGCTGAGGAAGAGCTGCCCTGCCTGTGACTGTGCTTTGTGGAGCTATCCTGCAGTTTCTGCTTCTGCCAGAGTAAGAGGGCAAAGACTGGACTTTGTGAGCCTTCCATCTTGTGAAGAAATCTCCAAGGACTTGATTTAGTTGTTTGAAGTCTCAGGGACAGCAGAGACTTCTCTCTGCCAGCATCTGGAGTCTCTGGACTGGGCCCTCAAAAGGAAAGCTGGTGAAAGTCCAAGGAAATCCACTTCAGACGACTTCAGACTGACGCCGCTGCTGAATCTGGTGACGCCGCCTGCACCTGACTCAGTGATCTTCGCTGGAACGCGATGACCTTCGCAGGCCGACATCACTGCAGCTCCGCCAAGGTCCGCGACTCCGTGGAAATCGTGGCAGCACGTCGTGACCGACGCCGCTCGGAGTGCACAGATTCAATATTTCGCACAGACGCTGCGATCCCTGACTTCACGCATCGACTCGTTTTCATTTCTTCACCAAGGTACTGTACCAGGGGGTCTATGCGCCGGATTGTTGGGAACGACGCCGTGTTAACACCTCATCGAAGCATTTTGTGTTTCTAAGCGCTATTTTTTAGTTTAATCTTTAAATATTCATGACTTGTGTATGTCGGATTTTTGTCGTTTTGGTCTTGTTTGTTTAGATAAATATTTCCTATTTTCCTAAACCTGTGTTGTGTCATTTTGTAGTGTTTTCATTAAATTACTGTGTGTGTGTTGGTACAAATACTTTACACCTAGCACTCTGAAGTTAAGCCTACTGCTCTGCCAAGCTACGAAGAGGGTAAGCAGGGGTTAGCTGAGGGTGATTCTCTTTTACCCTGACTAGAGTGAGGGACCTTGCTTGAACGGGGGTAAGCTGACTGTCAACCAAAGCCCCATTTCTAACACTAATTTACACCTTTATTTTCTGTCAGGCACAGGGCAAGGGAGCCAAACATTTTGAAATGCATGCTACGCTCTGAAAGCTTTAGAACTAATAGGACAGGGCCTTTGGCACAGCAACTTTGCACACAGATTGCCCCCAAAGTAAGTCTTGATTTTCATACTAAGCCAAGTTGGCATGCAATAGCAGTACTCTCTCTTTCATTTACTCCCCTCTCTCTTTCTCATCTATTGCTACCCCTGCAGTTCTTTGTGGTACCAACTGATTCCTTATCTCCTTTTATCTGTCTGGAGTCTCCCCACCTGCTTTTTCCATTCTTCCACTTTTTTCTTGCCCCTTTCCTCATTGTCTTTTCCCTCTTTTGCTCGACACTCATCTATCCTTTCTATGCTTGTCTTTAATATTTATTTAATTTCCTTTATCTTTTTTCTCTCTTTCTCACCCCTGTTCCAGTCTCTCATCTCTTTGTGTCTCCCTGCTCTCCCCTATTCTCCCTACTCATACACTTTTAATCATTTGCCTTTTTCTCTCTCACATTCTTTTTTCCTCTTTCCTTCATTTATTCCCCTTCTTCTTTTCACTTCATCGTCCCCTTTTTCCCCTCCCAAATCCCCACTTTTTTCTTTTCTCTCTGTCCTTCCGTTCTTAGCCTCTCCTCTCTTCCTCTTTTCATCCTGTCTCCACTAGCTCATCGTTTCTTAACCCTGGTACTTTTTTACCTCCAGTCTCTCTCTCTCCTTCCATTCTCCGTTTCCCATCTCTCATCCTATCCTCTCTTCACCTTCACCGTTTCTTCTCTCTTTCCCTTCATTCCTTGGCTCTCCACTACACAGATTTTCCTCTTGTATCCAGTCTACCCATTCCCCTTCTCTCCTCTACCCTCACATCCTGCGGGCTCTGCACCCTGACAGAACATACAAGCCAGGCCAGAAAATTCATCGTCATGTGTAACACCGGCTTGGGGGACGGAGGGGTGCAAAGGATGGAGGGGTCGTGGGCCTCAGCAGCCTGACTCATTGGTGGCTAGTGGCTACAGACATTGTGTAACAGGCTTGATGGGGTAGGGAGCGGGTGGGGTGCAAGGGCTGTGGTTCTAAAAATTCTGGACCCATGTAATTTACTTTGCCACAGCAGTACGATTTTAGTATCAAAAGACCGATAATGACTAGTACACTAAGCATGAGCATTTTCGCTCAATTCCAGCAGCGTTTTCACCTCGAAATCGCCATTTTCGTCCTGCACTCATGGCTCCCATTTTATACACGGCAGCCATTTTTAAAAGTTGCCCTCACATAGGCTTATAATACAGTCAGATTTGATTCCAAGGACACGTACACCTTGATTGACTTTTCTCTGACCTGGGCAAGCTGGAACCATTGCCTCAGGCCAAACCTGTTTGGTCAGTCCCTCTCCCAGTGGCCGAATCAGATAGCATCAAGGCACACCATGCCATAAAACCCTTATTATCGCTCACACACCCTGCCTAATCTTGCTCACACCTGCACCTGCTCTTTTCTTCTTCTTACTTTACGAGGGGGAGGTGCCCGTTTTTATTGGGGGTCCACACTTATCTGATGTAAAATACTAGGCCTTGCCGGGTAATTTATTATGGGTTGGATGACATGAAATATGAGGTTTCATCATGACACTGTTTTTTCCTTTGTAGTGAAAACATGTGAATGACCAACCAAAATGTCAAGAATGTTTGCCTGAAGCTTAAAAAACTGTATATAAGGATCCCTGACTTTGCATTGAAACACAGTCTCCTGAGAACAAACAAACCGTGCTGTTGTACTTCTAGGACGCTTGTTACTTGGCTGCAGCCAATAAATTCGATCTTTGACTTCACCTAGAAGACTCTGAGTTTCTGTGGTCTGAATCAGGAAAGTACCCGAGGTCTTTGGGTGTACCCTGGCACCGCTGGGTTACCGGATCAGTACCGGTTCTGAAAAACCCAGTACCTCAGTTGGCGCCCAACTTGGGGCGATACCAGCGGTACCGGTCCAAGTCTGAGGTCCGTGGGGAGCTTCGTGTGAAAATTCTGGAGGAAGGCCGCCACTTCATCGACCCCTGCATGTCGACGTGGTCCAAAAGTCTTTGCTGCGAGGTTCCCCGCTTCCCGACGGCTACGAAGGACTGCTGCCCTGGCTATCGCCCTGATTTGGACCCTTGATGTTTGGTAGAGCGAAACGATAAGACGAGTCTTCTGGTGACGTCATCGATATTTTCAGTTAAGTATAAGTGGAGCGTCTCCCAGTCCTTAGTTGGACACTTGGTTTGGTCCTTAGTTGGACATTTGGTTTGGTATCCCTTCGGGATCACTTTGATTTGGAACTTGCAAGTACCAAAGCCGAAGGACTCGTGTATTCACGAGACTATCGTAAACGATAATCCTTTGAAGTTTGAAGCTAGACTAGTGAGCGAAGATGCCTGGTCTTAGCAGACTTGGAAATTTGTTTTGTCTTGGTTGTAAAAGGGACTCCCGGTTGGAGGACTCATGTCCGGTTCCTCCGATTGGAACTCCAACCTATGAACTATATGTGAAGCACGGAGTGGGCCCCATCACGTTTAATAAAGTATGGTTCCGCTATTCTTGGAAATAATTGAGAAAAGTTTTCTTTTTTTCTTGTGAATATGACTTACAACTAGGATCTGCAAACGGTTCTGTAAGTAAATTGCGACGGCGCTATTTATGAAAAATGGCTAAAGCGCGCTGTATTGTGTGTACTGAGTGTTTTCTGTTTATATCTGAAATGAGCTCAATGTGTGTTTGTGGGTCTTCTTGATGTTTACAGTTTGTTAAGTAAAATGTTGGTTAATTAATATTAAGTAGAAACTTAGAAAAAATCCAGAAATGAACCATGTGATGTGCTAACATAGCTATATGTTGCTCTTTAATTTATAGAATGAGCAATTGTGCACATATACAAAACTGCAGTTAAATGCTTAATAAATTAGAAAACACATTCAATAGATATAGATAGGGCCCCAAAAAAAAACGAAATTATCTATTTTTGCAACAAAAAAAAAAATACATTTACAGCATTTTTCTTAGATGCATTGTATTAGATGTTCACAGGCAAACTTTTCAGCTGCAGTATATTTGATAGGAATGTTCAATTCAGCCAGCACTTTCCCAGTTAAACATGGGTGGAATTTTGCATAACCTTCCTTTTAAATGAAAGTGGCGCAAAAATGTGATGCATTTCAAGTTAGGCTTATGCGCTTAGGCTTGTGAGTTAATGTATCCCAAATAATAGGCAAGGGATGCAGCTTGCTTTTATATGTGGAATTATCACAATAAAAAGAATAATTGGTTTTTTTTTTTTTTTTTTAAAAGAAAATTATTAATTATGGAAAAATTATTTAAAAAATAAGTGCCTTTCAAAATCGTTTTTTAATATTTATAAAGCTTAATACCTATACTATGACCTCCTAACATAAACATTTAATTTAAGTTATGTTGCACCGCTAAAATGACATTTGTATGTGCAATTTTCCCTTGGCACAGGAGCAAACAAGCTCATTTCTATAAAGTATGTTAATATTTTCAATGGCTGACTCATGGATTGTGTAATAGACATTCTGTTAATGCATATTATGCAAGAAAATTGTAGGATATTGATTTTTTAATGCCTAAAATATCAAAGTCGCTTTTGGGCAAAAGCACTGTTTAAACTGCATTTTCTTTCATTCAGAGTACTTTTTAAAGTGTCTCAGGCTTCAGTAAATGCATACATTTAGGTTTGATATATATTTGCAGGTTGTGCCTTCTTATGATTCAATGAGTCAATGTGCCAGTACAAAGGCTTGTTTTAATATCAAGGTTGAAGGTTCTAACTTCAGCTGGGCCTACTGAGACGTTCATTCATTCGAGGTTGATGAAATATGTACCATTGCATGGGATTGCAACAAGCATTTATTCTAACAACTGGTATGTGTGTTATTAAGGTTTGTGAATTATTCACAGTAAATGTAGTTTAATAATCTGGAAATAGAGATACATTTTTTTAGCGCCTAAAAAGGAATTTTTTTTTTTTTTAAATAGAGTGAATTATTGCAGGTTAGAAGGAAAATAGGAAGGCCTACTGTCTTTGACAGATTCAGAGTGGCAGAAGCTAGGAGAGCTACAGAGGCTGGCTCAAGTCACGCTCCTGAGATGCTATCTTTAGTTTTCCCATAAACAATGGAGGAGGCTGTCATGTTGACACTTGTGACCTTTTAACTTATGGCCTTGTCTCTGTGAAATGCAGAATGACCCTACGGGCCTCTAAAAGTGGGATTTCTGGTTTCTCCAGAAGAACATCAATACAATTAAAGAACTTAATTCCAAAGGGAAAATATAAAAAAAGGGGTTTCTTCGAAAGTCCCAACATCATGTTAAATGCTCTGCAGAACTGATACATTTGTGTCTCCGCTCTAAAAAAATAAAATGATGCCTGCTAGTTGCTTTTATTTGACAGAAAACGAAGTGTTGCATTAAGTCTTAGACAGAAAATAAGATGCAGCCCTTTTCTAAAATTTTGAAGGCTACATGCCTTAATGAGAACGATTTGCCAATTAAGACTTATTTTTCACAGTGGAAATTGTAGGTGCCAAATTAATATGGAGTGTCAGTGTAACAATTTTTACTTTTAGAAAGGTAAAACTAAGGTGGCTTGATGTTGCGAAGTAACTGACAAGAGGGTAACAGTTAAGTAATGGAAATTTATTTTCATGTATTTGGTCCTATCATGAATTGTTCTTGCTGGTCCTGTATGTTAGAAGAGAAACAGTAAAGTTATATTTGACAGCAGATTTCCATTGCCTGGTGATCTACTGTCAAAAGGAGGGTAAGGATTTTAAACCTGACAAATTAAACAGGCCCAAATATTGGGTTTTGGGCTGCAGGTTTACAGTGCATAAAGTACATGACATGGTGTTGTGTGTCACCGCTTATTCACACATGCTATTGTTTTGTCTATGCTTTTTGTGCTTGATACACAGCAAGTATATCTGATAGCTTGACGTTTTGTGCGTTTTTATTATTTTTTATTTGTTTTTTTTTGCATGTTTGTTGCTGCTTTTGATACTATTACAAGCTCCCCTGTGTTGTGAGGGGATGGTCATGACGATGCCCATCGCTACGCAACAGTTGGTTGAACTTGTTCTGGTTACTAAATTCCACAGATAATGATATTTCATGCTGTGAACATAAAAGACAACACTTCACCAGTGCATGTCTATTTGGCTATAATGGTATTGAAGGAAAATAAAAAGAGATATACAGGATCAAAGTGTGTCACCTGCAGTTAGTCACGTTACTGCCCCTTCCCTTAAAGGAACAGGCAGCCCTACATTTATGTAGCCTTGATTGGACCTAAGGATGAAATTATAGATCTGTGACTCAAGGTGGCCTAATTTCTATATTACATTAGTTAATGATGTTCTGTTTCTTAAGTAGCATATGGCTTTCGTTCCTTAAAAGAAAACCAGGTTTTCATTTTTTCCTGAGGAAGGAACTGAAACATTAGCTAGGAATACCGTATATGGTGTAGTCGCCAATGGTAGAGTTAAAATTTGTGTAACTTTGGCCTTTGTGTATCACCCGTACTCTCGGTGTTGTGTCACATGCCTGACTATCACCCAAATAATTTTTTTTGTTCTTCCTATAGATTTTTTCTTTTGTTATTTCCCCTGACCAATGTCGCATCATGCTTAGTTAATGAGATTTCAGCTATGTCCTAGTCCCATTTCTCTTTTTCGAATTCCTTTCACCAGTCAGACCTTTTATTATTATTAATGTATTGTTCAGGTTCACATTTCCAGACTGCAGTGATGTACCAGGGACCCCCATGTTATGTATAATTCCCTTTGGTATGACCAGACTGGTTTTCAAGAATTTGCCTTAGGCCTGCTTCAATGTTTTCCAGCCTGACTGTCAGGGTAGCGATAGACTGGTTAACTGACTCAATATTATAGTAAGACAAGTTTTCCATTTCAATAGGAGATATCTTATGTTTACCTTTTTGAACATGACGAATTTTCAATGTCTATTTTAATTTGGTTTTCGGTTCCCTTCTGTTCCTGCTACTTTAATTTTTGGTGGGATCAGCTGTGTCCTAATCATGCAAATATCAGGACCCTCTAGTTCTTGTCTTTTTGTTTGCACATTTGACTATTAGCCTGTGTATTGCATAGTGCACCTGATGCACAGTTTTTAAAGGAAGGTTTCTACATGTCCCTGATAATCGGTATCATGTGATTTCTCTATTGAGATGTTCTAAGGTAAGGAGGAACACCTAGACTTAATCATTGAGGAAAATATGTGTTTACCCCATTAGACAATGCCACTGTGTGAGGAAATCCATTCAGATAGAATTCTCATGTAGCTATAGATGGCAGAGAATAATGGAGAGAACCCAATTAAAGATGCTAGAGACCCTGTTTTGCCCTTCTGCCTTTGTCTTTGTATTTTATGCCCATGGTGTATGGCTACTCCTTTGAAGATTGCAGACCACCTGCTTGCAGTCCCCTTGTTAAAAACCATGAACTTTTTTTTTACTAAATTGAAGGAAACTAACAACTGTGGCACATTTCCTATGTCACTAGATTCTGCGGGTATCAAGTCATAATAACCTGCAGGACATTGATTTAAGCCTAATTCCCATCAGTGACAGCTACAGATGAAAGACGGACGTATTGGCCCTACAGTCTCAGCACCCGGAAAGTAGCAAAGCTGGACAGCGATCGCCAGCGCATGGTATCGTACTTGCTCCATCAGACGGCGTTGGACATCACAAAACCAAAGTTTCAGTGTAAAGGAGCTAAAGAGAAGGATTTCTGTTGTTGATGGCAGAGCTGTTTTGAGGTTTCATTTCTCTACCTGTCATGTGCTGGTAACCTCTGACAGTGTGCAATCCCTTGAGCCCCTTGGCCTGAGTTTTGGCCACACACCCCCTTTTCTTTGCTCCAACGGAAGAAGGGCAGTGCAACGGAGATTTCAAGTTTGGAAAAAGGCACTATATTGTGGTGCCCATGAAAGAGCAGCTTGAGCATCCTCTGACACTAAATAATGAGTGTTGGAGTCTAAAAGTGCTGCTGAGCTTGAGCTATTTCCCAATTAATGGTGCTTGGGTCTGCACGAGATGATTTGTGCCCTTGATCAATGAAGAGCACATTGTTTGTAGTTTCTGCCATAGAGGAGAGACACTGGTGCATTGCTTTAAGACATTGAGACTTTCGAGTGAGCTGTGGGTGTTTGCCAGGAGGGCACTCCAACTAAGCAGTACTTTTCTCACGAAGAGGCCTGAATTGAGAGGCCCATGCGAAAGAAAACAAGAAAAGAAAATTTGATGGACAATAGAAGCCTGCCAGAGAGGCTTTTTGAACGGACTCTGGGCATAGTTGGTTTCACAAGAGGTTTCCGTGTGATTCTATAGACTAGGTGTTAGGAGACTGATTGTTTTGCTGGCATTGTTTTAAAGTACTATTCTGTTTAGTAAAAGCAGAATAAAGTCCATTTTCTGTGGAAAGAGTACCCCCTTTTCACCTTAGAGCATTGATGAGAGTCACCACTGTTCCACCTGAACATACAAAAATTACTGAAATGCAGAGGAGCCCTAAAAATGTTACTAGATAATTTTAGGATTTGCTTTTTCGTTAGGGTTCTGAAAAATTATTATTTCATTTGTAATAGTGGTCACTACTTTCTCCCGTTGTCTATATGTTCTTAATAACGTGTTTTCTAGTGTCTTTTAAACATGACGTTGTCATTTATGGGTGGGATTGTTTTTCTCTACTCAATTGACTTCTGCACCCACTTCCCAACCTATGTCTTTTCCTACTATTGTTTCTTTGCACTCTTTTCACCCTTTTCCTGAACATGAGCAGGTTAGAAGATCAGAATTCATAAGCAATTCTTTTGTACAGCTTCTGCATCAACACTAGTTAGTAGTGAACATCACTAATTGTTGGGTGTGTGATCTTATGCCACCTACTGCAGATAGAGGTATTCCTTATTTTGTCCTGCCATATGTGGCCTTTTGTGCTACTTCATGTTCGAGGAGACCTGTCCAGAGAGAGTTACCAAGTACTAGAATTTTGCTCCAGCAACATCTCCATGGCCTTATAAACATAGACCTGGACTCAGATTAGCATGAGAATAGGTTTATTGCCTATGTAAGGGCAAAAGGAGGGTTTGTGGTTCTAAAAATTCTGGACCCATGTAATTTACTTTGCCACAGCAGTACGATTTTAGTATCAAAAGACCGATAATGACTAGTACACTAAGCATGAGCATTTTCGCTCAATTCCAGCAGCGTTTTCACCTCGAAATCGCCATTTTCGTCCTGCACTCATGGCTCCCATTTTATACACGGCAGCCATTTTTAAAAGTTGCCCTCACATAGGCTTATAATACAGTCAGATTTGATTCCAAGGACACGTACACCTTGATTGACTTTTCTCTGACCTGGGCAAGCTGGAACCATTGCCTCAGGCCAAACCTGTTTGGTCAGTCCCTCTCCCAGTGGCCGAATCAGATAGCATCAAGGCACACCATGCCATAAAACCCTTATTATCGCTCACACACCCTGCCTAATCTTGCTCACACCTGCACCTGCTCTTTTCTTCTTCTTACTTTACGAGGGGGAGGTGCCCGTTTTTATTGGGGGTCCACACTTATCTGATGTAAAATACTAGGCCTTGCCGGGTAATTTATTATGGGTTGGATGACATGAAATATGAGGTTTCATCATGACACTGTTTTTTCCTTTGTAGTGAAAACATGTGAATGACCAACCAAAATGTCAAGAATGTTTGCCTGAAGCTTAAAAAACTGTATATAAGGAAACCTGACTTTGCATTGAAACACAGTCTCCTGAGAACATACAAACCGTGCTGTTGTACTTCTAGGACGCTTGTTACTTGGCTGGAGCCCAATAAATTCGATCTTTGACTTCACCTAGAAGACTCTGAGTTTCTGTGGTCTGAATCAGGAAAGTACCCGAGGTCTTTGGGTGTACCCTGGCACCGCTGGGTTACCGGATCAGTACCGGTTCTGAAAAACCCAGTACCTCAGGGCTGGAGGTTGAGGCAGAAAACACTCTGATACTGTAATCTGGTATCTTAGCACTCCTGCCTGCAGTGAAGCTTTGATTGTATGGACCCCCGAATTCAAGATAAGATCTTGTCACCTAATAAAGGTCAGAGGATAGAGAACAAACAGAAAGAAAGTTTTTTGTAATTCATTTGTAAACGTAACTTTCAAGGTTCCTTTATCGTAAACCTATTTCCGTTTCTCTTTAAAATAATGACCGGTCTTTGGAATGAGTGCGATATGTGGGATCTTCCTGTTAGTGTAGATGCATGGCATGGCATTACGATATTTTAAAAGGTGGACAATGTTATGAAAAGGCTTCTGCTAGACATTAAACACTCTGAAATGTTAATTTATGCATTTCCTACACAACACAGGCCGTTCACTTCTGGGATAACCGTGGATAAACAAAACAGCCAAAATTAAAATGATCTCTGTCACAAGTGCCACGCTTGTAGGTGTTCTGCCCCCTCACTAACAGTGGGAAGGCAAGTTCAGTGTGGACACTGTCTTACTCTTCCCACAGATAGGCACGAAGGAGGCACTAGTGCAATATATTATCGTAGCTGAGCTACAGCAATTTTATTAAACTCCTTATTTTGCAACAAATTAATAATTAAACCACCAGTATTTAATTTTGTGAGTACTGACCAAATACTGTCAGTCGGTGCTTAGGCAGACTCCTCAAAGTCGGTGAGAGAGCGGAAGAAATTCATTTTATTTCTGCAAGGCCCAGTCCTGGAGAGCCCACGCATCAAACTCGGAGGATCAGGCCACGAGGTGGGGTAGTGTGGTCTCGTCTTGACTGTCTCTCTCCATGCACCCTTCTATGCAATGCCGTTACTGGCAAGGTACAAAAAGAGGGGAGGGAGAGTGAGGCTGAGCAGCATGGGCAGAATGGCCAATCAATGCATGACTTCACAATAAAGCCATACAGTGATTGGTTATTAATGGTCCCATTGCTCCGTAGAGAGGACTGTGCCTCCCATCCCAACGCTGCCTCTGTAGTTTGCACCAGCGAGGCCCTTGTGACTCGACTTTAAACCAATCCCAACGCTGCAGTCATGCTGTCAACACAGCATGAGAGCAGTGCCGTGATTCGACTGGGCAGGCCACCTCACCGCTCATTTGGAGACCGGGGGACTGCAGCTTTGATCCCCCAGGCACCACTAATTGTGTAGGTGAGACTCCTTGAGAGTGCGCATGTCGAGCTGGCCAGGGAAGGGAACCAGTCCAACCCACCATGTGCATTTCATTGTTGACTGGTTATCGTTGTGCTTTGCTCAGCTGTCCTGTCAATCATATTCTGAAGCCCCTCCCACCTCCACTCGCCTGCCGCATGCTCGAAATGATGAAGGAACTGGCCGAGGGCTGGCTTGCAGCTAACAGCTGACTGTTGTGAGCTAAATAACTTGTTTGTTTCAACTTTAATTAATTAGGGTGGGGGGATCAAACAATAACAGTGGGCCAATGCCCTATTCCCTAAGGAAGAAACCGTTCCTGGTTTGTAGCGCTCCTGGAGCATAGCCTCTTTAACATCCTTTTAATTGGCTTATTTGTGTCTTTCCGCTACTCACTTTTGGGAAGCTTCTTTTTTATTTTTCTTTAGGCACTAAATTGCAGTCCATCTGTTTCCAGCTTTCATCCTCATTTACTTTTCTCCTGTCAAATACCAGTCCACCTCCCCGTGTTGCTCCCTTCTCATGTGCTTGTCCCCTAAAAATTTCCCACACATTGTGCTGCTCTCTCCCATATGCACTTCTCCCCCACCTTCTATATAGCTTTCTACATCAGGCACTGCTCTCTCTTTTGGGTACTTCTCTCTCCCATCCCTGCACTCTCAATTGTCTGCTTCTTCCCCCAACACCATATTGGTCGCTCCCTCATGTGCTGGTTTCTCCTTCAACCCCTCACTCCCAATTCCATTACTTCCCACCCTTGCAGTCCTTTCATATTTTTATTTTGCACTTTTGCTTATAATTTTTAATAAAATATTGGAATATAATGATTTTAACATCCTGGATCCTTAAATAAAAACAGCAAAAGGGCACCCATGTCATTCTGTGTGCTCACACTTGTATGGTGACTCATGTGCCTGACTGCAGAAAGACGCAACTGGCAACAGTGATTGCATCATTGCACTTTTTTTTTTGCTTTCCATCGATGCTACACAGCATCAACTAGTTGCGTTGGTACGGCCCATAGGTCCTAAAGGCAAAACCAATTTGCTTTACCAATGCATGTTCTAAATTGCTGCTTTGCACATGCTGTCGTTATTAGGTGTCCTGATTGCAACTGATGCCATTTAAAAAATGTTTCTGATCATGCCTTCAGGAGCTTGAGCCAAGAGACACTGGCATGGACCTACACCCATACTCTACCAATTTCTCTACACTTCATTATTGACCTCTTGTTAGCATTAGACTATTTTCACTGTTACATTAAAGTTGTCACATTAATACACCATTGTAACCATGGTTGGTGTAAGATATATCTCTTTAAATTGATCCACTTCCCACCTACATTTCTCTTTTATATGTTCATCTACATTTTTCTTCCTACCTTTATTGTCCATTGCATATCCTTGTCTCTCTACATCCTTCCCTCCAGTACATGTCTCGCTTAGACCTGACAAGCACCCATATTTCTCACTGCCTACTATTATTCTTCATTTGGCTGGGAACATCATTTTCAGCAAATGGAGTCTTTTCAGCTCAATAAAGTGCTTTCCTCAGTTGCATGTTTTAGTATTGTCTGTACAGTGTAACCATTTTCTGTGTGGTCTGAAGACAAAACCCCTATCTCTATAGACTCTAGTTATCATGCCTGATTGCAGTTGTGCTCCAGGATGCAAACTACCTTTGTACTGTGAAATAGTTGGACATGCCTCAAGGAGTTGCCTTTTCTGATAGTCGTAGCACTAGAAATAGTTCCTTGATTGATCTCTTCTCATTTTTCTCTTTCAAATACCATGTCTGAGTCATATCATAGTCCTTGTGAAATCTTCCCCTGCAATCAATACTGTGTTGCAGGGAAATTTATGAATTACAAAGCTCTTTCAGTTCAACATTGATTAGATTTGAACCATAAAAGTGCCCTCACCTCCACGTCCTGGACATTAATATTCTCCATAGCTTAAAAAACTAAAGTTATCCTTGTGTATCCTGTTTCAGCATTCTCTGTCCTTATTATATTGGGCTTCCCTTTCACGTGTTGAGTGTGGCTCAGGAGGCAGTATGAGAGCAGGTGAAGAACATATATGTCGCTGTAGAACTAGTCATCTGATACTCTGCTCAAATGTGGTGCATGTTCTCGTGGTCTCTAATGCCCTCAAAGTACCTGTGTGTTGTCCCTTATCTACAAAACAGTTTATTCAAACACTGTACTCTTATTGAAATCATTAAAGAGCTGGTGTTTACTGTTTCCTACCCGCCTTAAATGTGCCCGCACTTCATTACATTCTACTAGGTCCCATCAGCATCTCTAAGACGGTTGCTGTACGAGGTAACACATGTAGTAGTAGTAGTAATAATTTTATTCAGGTAAATATGTGCTTATAAAAGTACAATCCGCAATAAAGTAAGTAAAAAGATTATAAAAACATGGTGTTATGAATTATCAACTGATTTTAAAAAGAAGCCAATCGCAAAACATACTTCATCCTCATTCAACATCTGTAAAAAACATTGTGCAGGGAAGCTTTGTTTAAAGCGATAGCATTTCAGCTTGGAAAATATATGCTGTCTGAATAAGAAACATACAATTTACAAAGAAAATAAACTGCAACAATGCCTGTTCCGAAGAGTCCTCACACTGGCAAACGCCTATATTATCATCAGTATGTTAGAAATTGAGTCTTTGGTTGGCAGTCAGGTTACCCCCTATCCAAGCAAGGACCCTCACTCTAGTCAGGGTAAAGGAGAATCACCCTCAGTTAACCCCTGCTCTCCCCCTTGGTAGCTTGGCACGAGCAGGAAAGCTTAACTTCAGAAGTAAGATGTAAAGTATTTGTACCAACGCACACAGTAACTCAGTGAAAACACTACAAAATTGCACAACACAGGTTTAGAAAAATAGGCAATATTTATCTAAACAAAACAAGACACAAATTACAAAAATGTGACATACACAAGTCAAGTTATGAATTTTAAAAAGAATAAAAGTCTTAATCCTTAGAAAACAGTGAGAATGCTTTTATTCCACAAAAGTACTTGGGTAGCATCAAAATAAAGTGTGCATCGAAAGATGCCATCAATGCGTTGATTTCTCACCCACAAGCAAGAATGTGTCATTCCTCCTCCGGTCAGGTTGGAGTGCGTCATTTCTTCTTTCCTGCAAGACAGCGATGCCTCGATCCGGATGGGCACCTTGAGTCCGAGCAGCATTTGTGTTGATTTTCCACGCCCAGGGATGTTGTGTTGAAATACGGTTGCAATGCACGGGGCTTGCATCATTAACATCAACCACTGCGGGTGTTGTGCATCGTTTCTCCAGCCGCATTAAGTTGATAATCCAGCCGTGATGCAGGTGGAGCGTCGATTTTAGCCGTGGGGCCGGCGGTTGTCATTTATCAGCAGCAAGGTGGGTGGTGTGGCAACATTTTCCGCTCACTGTGGTGTTTGCTTGGATTTCTGTCGTTTTCCACCAGCTGCACCTTTAAAGGGCCCAGAGACAAGTTAGGGCACCACTTGGCAGGCAGGACTCTCAGCAGAAGCCCAAGTGCTGGCAGAGAGAAGTCTTTGTTGTCCCTGAGATTTCAACAACAGAAGGCAAGCTCAGTTCAAGCCCTTGGAGATTTTTCAACAGTCGGAAGTCACACAAAAGTCAGTCTTTGTCCTCTCCCAGGTAGATGCAGCTACTGCAGGCCAACCCAGCACAGCACACTCACAGGCAAAGGGGTAGTACTCCTCCTCCAGATTCTCCAGCTCTTCTCCTTGGCATAGGTTCCTCTTGGTTCCAGAAGTAATCTGATTTTCATGGATTTTGGGTGCTCTTCTTATACCCCTTTCTTTCTTTGAAGCAGGCCTACTCCAAAGAGAAGTCTCTGTTGTTTTCAAGATCCTACCTTCCTCAGGCCGGGCTGCAGACACACACAGGGATGTGGAGACCGCATTGTGTGAGGGCAGGCACAGTCCTTTCAGGTGTAAGTGATCACTCCTCCCCTCCTCTCAGCCCAGATGGCCCCTCAGGATATGAAGGCTACACCCCACCTCCCTTTGTGTCACTGTCTAGACGAGGGGTGCAAACAGCCCAACTGTCAAACTGACCCAGACAGGGAATCCACAAGAAGAGATAGGCCTTGCAACAGTGAAAAACGAATTTGGCAGTATTTCACTGTCAGGGCATGTAAAACACATAAGTACATGTCACACCTTTAACATACACTTTACCCTGCCCATGGGGCTACCTAGAGTCTACCGTAGGGATGCTTTACATATATGAAAAGGGAAGATTTAGGTCTGGCAAGTGGGTACACTTGCCAAGTCAAATTGGCAGTTTAAAACTGCACTCACAGACACTGTAGTGTCTGGTCTGAGCCATGTGTACACGGCTACTAATGTGGGTGGCACAACCAGTGCTGTAGGCCCACTAGTAGCATTTGATTTACAGGCGCTGGACACTTCTAGTGCACTTTACTAGGGACTTACTTGTAGATCAAATATGCCAATCATGGGTAAGTCAATGTACACATATAATTTATATAGGGAACACTTACACTTTAGCACTGGTCAGCAGTGGTAAAGAGTCCAGAGCAAACAAAACAGCAAAAACAGAGTCCAGCACACAGGAACAATCTGGGAAGTAGACACAAAAAGTTAGGGTTGACCATGCCAATGATGCCAAAGCCAACACATCATGTTCCCTTAATGGAAACACAGTTGAGAGCATATCACCCCAATTTGGACATGAACAAAAAGACCCTTTTCTCAGGGCCCTTCTACCTTCAACAAATATGGTTCATTAACTGGGGAAGTTAATAATAATGCCCAGCAGATAGTTTCACCACATCAATTCCTCCTTAACAGTACGCCTGTAATCTAAAACAAATTGCTGCACCTACATTTCATCCTTCTTTATAATATTAACAGTCTAATCAAATAGTTGTGACAACACGAATGCCGACAAGTTGATTTTAACGTATGAGATCGGTAGTATAAGTAAGCCCTTGACACAGCTTACACAATCACTAATAACGAGATGATTGAAACACGCAAGAGAGTTACACCATACTGAAAGCCAAAGCAATATGGGCGCCATCTTAATGAGGTAGTCTATATATCGAAGACCCAACTCTTCATGGCAAAACTGGAACAAGAATGGGGAAGGGATAAAGACGACAGAGAAAGTGATTCTCTTCTGTCTGCACCCCCAAACTCCGACAACATATGCTGCTACTGACACAGACTGCCTTTTACATATTTCTAATAAAGGAGCCAGAGACCTACTTCCAATAGTCTTTGGTAGATTTAATAGAGCACCCACAGATTGTCTAAGAATCTGACATCTAGCAGTCAGGTTAGGGCCCCACCGGTTAGATGGTTCAAAAATGATTCCCTGGTAGGGAAATTGGGAGACCTTCCTTCTCCAACTTGTTTCTATCTCTGGAGAAGGTACCCAAACCAGAACTACGTAGGCCACATGCCATCAATTTGGATTTAGAGACATTGGTTTCGACATCCAATACAGACATAAATTTTGTAGAAACTCTGACCACTTATCGAAACTTTTCGAGGTCCGACCTAATAGCACAGAATCTTCGGTGTAAAGTAGTGCCAGAACTGGCGATGATTTATTTTGTGGCACATCCAGTTCACATTGATTTATTTGGTTATTCATATTATTATCATAGAAAAGAAACAACATGGGCACTGCCGTACCCCTCACTTCAGTTTAGTAGGGGACAAATGCTACCAGATCAGAGTGTATATTGGAGAGGAAGTACACCAAAGTGACATCCAATATCCAAAATGATTGTCTACTGTTTCCCTCTTTTGACTTGATCAAATGTACAAAAAAGGTCCATGAAGGCCAGACACATGGATCAGTGCTTGGCAACAATATGTTTGTTCAAAATCAAATGAATTGTCAAGCACTATTCCAATGTTCCTAGGCACTGATGGACCCCATATTGGCACCTATTGATATTTTCATTTTCCTCAATCCTACTCAGAACTTTCATTGTTGATGCAATAAGGAAGTTAGGTCTATAACAGCGAGGTTTCTGCTTGTCCTTTTTTGTAAGGGGGTGTGATGATAGACTAAGACCAGGTCCTGGGTTTTTCTGACCCTTGCTGGCTAATGGAGAGAAGGGGGCACTCCCAGAACCAGTTGTAACTGGTTGAAACCCCCTCTCCTCCTCAGTGAAGGTGCAGGGGGCCCCAGAGATCACAGGCCCCAGGAGGGGCTGGTAAAAAAATACTAGAGATGGTGCAGACTACCCCTCTCCCCCAGGAGCAACATGTGGCTCCCATTTCGTACACAGGAGCTCCTGGGGCCCCCACGTTCATCTTCTTGGCACTAGGAGTGCCCTCTCATCCTAAAACAGGTACTCTACAAAAGACGTATATATTTCTGATGGTCCTGGGATGGACATTATTGGTTTGTATGTACCTGCCTATTTTTAAGATGTTACATATGTGTGCTGATGTTCCTTTTACGGGCGTGGTATGCAGATATATGTTTTTATGACTTGCCATATGTTCTCTTATGTTCCTTTTATAGATATGTATGATGTGTTTATGACAAGTACACATATTTCTTTACTGAGTACTGCTTATGTTGCAGAATCCTGAGAACTTACGTGTTCTAATGTGACAACTGCTTATTCTTGCAGAGTATTAGTAACATGTGCAACGTTCTGACAACTCCTAAGTTAGCAGGGTATTTCTGACATAATGTTTCTGATGTAATGTTTGGTCTAATTATGTTTTGTGCAATACAGTTTATTTTTACATAGCTCAGTGTTGTGTTTACTTTGTGGTGTACATATTGTATTATGGCCCGTATTTATACTTTTTGACGCTAAACTGCGCTAACGCAGTTTAGCGTCAAAAAGTTTAGCGCCGGCTAACGCCATTCTGAAGCGCCATGTGGGCGCCGTATTTATTGAATGGCGTTAGCCGGCGCTAGCAGACCGGCGCTGCCTGGTGTGCGTGGAAAAAAACCATGTACACCAGGCAGCGCCGGCGTTGGGGAAAATGGCGTTAGGGCGTCTTAAAATGGTGCAAGTCAGGTTGACGCCAAAAAATCGCCTCCACCCGATTTGCGCCATTTTTAACGATGCCCAGACGCCATTTACATGACTCCTGTCTTAGTAAAGACAGGAGTCATGCCCCCTTGCCCAATGGCCATGCCCAGGGGACTTATGTCCCCTGGGCATGGTCATTGGGCATTGAGGCATGTAGGGGGGCACAAATCAGGCCCCCCTATGCCAAAATTGTTTTTTTTTTAAATAAAAATTTTTACTTACCTGAACTTACCTGAATGTCCCTGGGATGGGTCCCTCCATCCTTGGGTGTCCTCCTGGGGTGGGCAAGGGTGGCAGGGGGGGTCCCTGGGGGCATGGGAAGGCAGCTGTGGGCTCATTTTGAGCCCACAGGTCCCTTAACGCCTGCCCTGACCCAGGCGTTAAAATCCGGCGCAAATGCTGGGTTTTTTGCCCCGCCCACTCCCGGGCGTGACTTTTGCCCGGGAGTATAAATACGACGCATTTGCGTCGCAGTCATTTTTTTAGACGGGAACGCCTACCTTGCATCTCATTAACGCAAGGAAGGCGTTCACGCAAAAAAATGACGCTCTTTCCTCATACTTTGGCGCTAGACGCGTCTAACGCCAAAGTATAAATATGGCGTTAGTTTTGCGCCGAATTTGCGTCGAAAAAAACGACGCAAATTCGGCGCAAACGGAGTATAAATATGCCCCTATGTGTGTTGCGTGTGTTGTGCAAACACTCTACACATTACCTCTGGGTTAGTCCTGACTGCTCGTGCCAAGCTACCAAGGGGGTGAGCAGGAGTTATCTTGGACATGTAACTCCCTTGCCCTGACTAGAGTGGGTGTGTTCTGCCTGGCTTAGGTGAATACCCTAGCCAACCAGAAACCCCATTTCTAACAACTCTTAAATACATTCATGGGTGCCCCATTGAAACCTGGTGCCTTGCCTGAGGTGCTTTCCTTTACAGCACAAATAACCTCATGTAGTTCAATAGATTGACCTTCTTCAGAGACAGGAAACAAAGTATCCAGCAAGCTAACATCTGTACTGTCAGTAGCTCTATGAATATTTGAAAATGATTAGCCCACTGCTGATGAATATGAGCACTTAAACTAGAAAGGTTGCTATCATTCATTCTAATAGCTCTTACTCCATTCCCAAATTATTTTGTAATCTTGGATTACCAGGCTGATATTAATTGCTCAAATTTATTTTCTTATATCTCTAGTTTCCTATGCTTGAAAGATTTCTTATTATAAGCATAAATCTTTTGTTATTTTGCTTTAGATATTCTTTAAGATCTGACAAAGTTTATTTTTTATTTGAATGTCGAAGTGTATTATTTCTATTTTCTGAGCACAATTTCTCATATATCTGTTTTTCCCGCAGCCATCTCTTTGGGCCAGTGCCTCTTCATTTTCCTCTGAGTTTATAATCCTTTTTCTCATCCAGTATGATTCTAGAGAAAAACACAGTTACAGGCTTTGTTTTCGCATTCCTTTGTAGGATACATTTATAGTTCTGACGGCTGGAATCATGATTGGCATCAGTTATCACTTTGATTTCAGGACTGGTTTGGAAGAGATTTATGTGTTTGTTCAATCTCACAGTGACTGTTTTTGCTACATTATTTACTCTCTTTTTCGGAATTCGATGTTTTTGTTCCATTATTTGTTGCATTAGTCATTTCCCATATTTCTTTTTCGTTATTCATTTTCAATGGCATTTTTCTATGTTCATATCCTCTTTAACCTAAAAACACGTTTTTTCACAATCTCGTCCAGCTGTAGGCTTTGTAGTTTCTGATTAGCCTTTGATGTCAAGGATTTTTTCAGATTTTATTTGATCTTATAACATGTATTATTCTGTTTCCCAGGGTCCTAATTCTATAGCCATATGGTTGTGTCTGTGGTAGGCCGTCTTTGTCTCAATCTTTCTCCCTTAACATTCCGAGTTTTACCGTCTTGGCTTTTACGATTATAGCAATGCAGGGTAACTGTCTCTGCTTACACAGCCACCTCTTAGCTACCTCAGGTCTAAAGCCACAGCCACCACTGCCACGGTAAAATGGTGTCTCTTTGTCTCCCTGAGCGAGTCTTACCCCTGGAGACAGCTACTCACTTACGATGTGGACAGGCCTTAAGGGGTGGGACACTACTACACACCGTGGTGCGCCTAGAAGAGTAGTAATCAACACACTTTGAAATATGAATCTTTTATTGTCATTAATATTTTAATCACAAATGCAGATACGTGGATAGATATTTGAAAGATGTAAAGCAGAACAAAGGCTGCAGGATTATACAGAAAAGAAAAAAAAACATCCATATTTCAGCACGTCTTTGAAATTAAATAGGATATATCCATTAGTCCTATTTTTGAGAGAGGATTACGACAAAGAGCATCCTTGGGGCCAGATTTATGAAGGTTTTGCATCAGGTTTGTGTTACTTTTACATCACAGACCTCATCTTGCAAAATCCTTTTCAGGATTTACAAACCATTGTAAATTGGTACCCGTTCTGGTTTGCAAGAAAAAGTAACACAAACCAACAGAAAGTGTTGGTTTGCATTACTCTGCATCAAGGAGGTGTTCCCGTGTAGTCACCATGGTGCCAGAAATGAATGCCACTTCAAAGGAGGCCTTAGGAAAAACTTTTTTTATTCCTCCCAACGTTGCCCATTTCGCATGTGTGCTGCACGGTACAGCACATACCCAATGTGGGAAAAGTTTTTTAAGTTTGTATGGGCATAGTTTTTGTACTGGAAGTGTATCCTTTTAGTACAAAAATTATGCTAGACATTATGCACACACCATTGCACTACGGTGCAAAACTGTGTGTGTGGTGCTTGGCAGTCTGATTGTATGCCAGCGCTAGGGAGAGAGCAAGATAATTCAATATCTCCATAGATATGGTGATTGCTTCCTCTCTCCCTCCCATGCAATGCAGTGCAGCGACTTTGGGTGCTGCATTGCACTGTGTGTCAGGTTCAGGAATCTGGACTTTGGCGTATGTTTAGATTGAACTTCTCATTTTTTTGTAAAATTAGATTAAAAAGACTTGTGTCATAGGGAGGGTACTGAACAAATTGCAGACATGCTCTGCACTGCGCTTGTCTAGACTCCCTCACCAAAATATCCACATCAGTACTCTTCGGTAAAATCCACACCAGGCTGCACTGCACCATTCAAATCTATCCTAAGAAAACACCTTTTGCCAAGCTCTCTTTGCCTCAGACTGGCTGCTGGTCCTGTAAACTCAGACTCAATTTGCAGCCCATTTATTAAGGCTGATTGCAGCTCTGTTGTCACTTTGAAACTATCTAGCAGTCCTCCTAGACCATTTCTACTGATGGTCAGTTTTGGTTTGCCAGCACAGTGAAGTTCTTTAAGTGGGCTGCAAAATGTGGCCTATGACACAAAACTAAGAACCCTTTACAAGAGCCTCAGCCTCTGTGACTAAGGGAACATCATAATACATGTAGCATAGAATAACTTCTGGTCCCTCTAGTCCTGATCTTCTTAGGGGCCCTACTCCTTATGGCCTTCCCTGTTCTATGCCTGGGCATCCTCCTAGTTATTTTGGTCCTGATCTTCCTTGTTATACTAGTTCTGGTCATCGTGGTCTTAGTCTTCTTGATCCTATGGTGGTCCTCGTCACCCTGGACCAACATATGGTATTGGTGGCCCTTAGTCCTCATCTTCCAAAGGATGGAACCTGTCCTGACAGTTCTCTCAGTCCTCTTCGTCCTCCATCAGGTCTTTCTGATTGTCTTGGTTCTCCTGGTCACGGTCCTCATGGTCCAGGGGCTCTCTTCGTCCTAGTCCTTATTTACCTCCTTCTAGTGCTGATCATCTTCTTCCTCGTCTCCTGGTCCTGCTGGCCCTCTTGATTTTAGTCTTTTTGGTCCTTTTAATCTGGTCTGAGTTCTCCTCATGATTTTCTCCGATCTTTGTTCCTGCTACACCTCAGCTTAATCCTCTTATTGGCCATTGCCCCTCTTCTTTTTCTCCTTGGCCTCTTCCAGGCCCTTTCTTAATGACCATCCTTTTCTTAGTCATAAAGGTTCTGGTCGCCTGTTACTCTTTGCCTTCCTCATCATCCTGATCCTCCTCTGCTACCCAGTCTTCATCCATTATCCGGATCCTCCTTCTGTGCTACCCAGTTTTTCCTCCTCCATGTCCATCTTGGCCTTCTTGGTCCTACTAATACCCTTCCTACTTCTGGTAACCCTACCCATCTTGGTCTTTTCTCAGCCTTGTACTCCTTGTCTGGTCAACTTAGTTTCCTGGCCCTGCAGCTCTTCATCTTCACCCCTGGTCCTTTTGGTCCAAATCTTCCTACTAATCCACATTGTGGTCCACTTGATCCTCTTCTAGTCCTATTCTGCTTGCTCTGGTGGTGCTATTCCTCCGCTTCATGGTGGGCCCAGCCCTCGTGTTCCTCCTTGTTTTCTTACTTGTCTTCCAGGTCATCTTCACTCTCCTGTTCCTTTAGGCCCTCTCGTACCTGGTTGGCTGGATCTTCCTAGCAGTCTGGGGGTTTCTGGTCCTCCCGGTGATCCTGGTCCTACTCCTTATGCAACTCATACTCCTTCTGACTTTCTAGCCCTTCTACTTTTCCTCACTGTTCTTGTCCTGCTCCAAGTCGTTGTCTCTCTGATCCTCTTGGTCTTTCTGGGCCTGTTCCCCTGTCTTTCTACAGTCTTTCTACAGTCTCATCCTTCTTGTCCTGATCTTTCTGTAGACCTTGCCATAATTGAAATGGTGGTTCCTGTCTTGGTGATCTTCCTTGTACTCCTCTTCCTCCTCCTCCTATTTTATTGATATTCCTTCTGGTCCTCTCACTTCTGCCCTACTAGCCAAAGTCCTGATGGTGGTCTTGACGTTCCTAATCTTCCTGGTGATCCTGCACTGCCCTTCCTTGTCCTCATTATCTTTCTGGTGCTGATGGTCCCCCTGGAGTTCCAGACACTGGCTGCTCTGGATTTTGTCATGGTCCTCATCATAGTTCTTCTAAGCTGTGAACCTGAGCTACAGCACAAATAATGTATTATTAAACACAGATTTCGTTTTTTTATTTCATTTCAAGAGACCATGAAGAGAAATGTGAACACTTGCAGTGGAGTCCAGCCCCAAATCAGTAGAAGAGGGACGGGGAACACTCCTAAAGCTTTAATGAGTGAAATTTAGAATTTGTAACTTATGTTGTGCGTGGGAAAACAAATTAGCAGAGTGCACTTATAGCCCATCACTTTAGTATAGAACTTCGGCAAACACATATGCCTGCCTGTGTGACATCTTACAACTATGACACACAACGTAGCATTTCTGAACATCATTATAGTATAGCCAATAGGGATAGGGGCTCATCATGCAAACTGGGATACATTATACACAGAGAGCCCTGTCTGTTACACTGTATGCGACAATGTATGCCCTGGCAGTAAAAATAAACGTGGGTTGATAACATGTTATCTAGAAAACTATACTAAATGATGCACACTCACACATTTATTCATTTATTACTAAAGTGCAAAGGTCAAAATCAAGTTTATTACCATCGTATAGCACAATTGACACCACCAAAACTTTGTTTAGTGCCTCACAGGAATCATTTAACAATTGTTTTACAAACGGGAACAATTCTACAAGTAATCATGAGCTCTCTCCGATGTGATTTTATTTCAGTGTGTAAAGGTATCCCTTTGTATCCTGGTTTGGGGTAAATACGTTGTGTTAAAACAAATGACTGAAAAACGCCATGCCATAGAACATGTAAAAGGATGCAATGAAATTTATACCACTGCTGAGGGTGAGGAAGGGCATCATGACCCACTGTAGTTAAAATAAAACACACAATGCCAGGAAGCACACACAGTCTAACATGCATTTCATGCAAAACAAAGGAGAGGGAATAATTAGGAAACACATCTAATTGTGATTGATCGGAGCTCTCACTAAAAAGCTCAGCTGGATCATGTAATGCTAAAAAGTGCTCAGTTTTAGACAGTTTTGGTACACTTGTTCCTTGGTACAAGGCTGTGTAGCATAAACATGTGAATGACATTTGTTACTTCATCTGAACTGATCTAATGAGCAAGTGGCATGCTCTTCTTGCCGAAAAAGGGAAGGGCACCCTCGAAACTAAGAAAATAATACACAAACACACTGCTGAATTCAATAATTTCTTAAACTCATGCTTTTTGTTGCCAACAATGAAATCGAGGCCCCCCTTACAATGAGATGCAGGAAATTTGCAAATATAGTACCCTGAATAAAATGGCCTCTAGGCCTACTAAAAGTCATTAAACTCACAAGCATTTTGAGGCTAAAATGTTCTTCATATTAGTAAAGAAAATTGAATGCGCATGATTATAAAACATATCAATGAACATTGTGATATACATGTGGATGGGAACATTAACTTTAAAACAATAGAAATACCTGAATATGTTTTCACAACTCTCCCTTTTTAGCTGGGATGCAATATTTCTTTGCAATAGTTGAATTGTAAGTAATTACACAATTTCAGCTTCTAGATTTTCAGTATCACTGAACTCATTATCCTCAAACATAGCAAGCACAAAGTACTGGCAGTGGTCAGATTGATGCATATTACTTATTGTACTAGCACATGTAGAACAAAACAATTGCAATGATTGTTGCTAAAATGTAATCTAATGCAATCCTACTCTGAACAAGCATCTTGGGACAGGCATCTAAATGGTTGACCACTAATCCTAAAGCTAATGCAGTGGATTCGCAATCTCTTCCATCCTTCCTGTATTTTCTCTTGCTTCATCTAAAGCAACTCTTATACTATGGTGATGGATCGGTCAGATAAAGTAGACATGGAGGACTTGACCCACTGGCAGATGCTAGCATAGCAGCAGAAACAGTTCCAGCAGGGGATCTAGATCCGTTCTCAGGCACAGGTACAGAAACAGAAGATGGAACACTGTCCTCTTTAGGAGGGACAGCTTTCTTGCAGTGAAAGGAGGTGGTCCATGTAACCCGAATATGACATTTAACGGTTGTGTTGGTGATGACAGGACCAAGCAGGGTCCACGCCAACAGAGTTTCAGTGCTGTCTTCCCCAGAGTACATGTGTGTACCCCGACTCATCGAGCTGTGGGGAGGGCAAGCCTTTGTAGAGTACTCAGGTGCAGTTTCTTGAACCTGATAACAGAAACTTTAAGGACATTGTAGAAGCTTTCTGCAGCACTGCAAGATTGCCTCATCATTCAAATGCAAATCCAACTTAGGAGCTGAGACATAGAGATTTGAGGGCAGCATCATGGGTCGGTTCATGACTATTTTGTAGGGGCTCTATTTTGTTTTCTGTGAATGAATTGCTCTGAGTGACTATAGCGCTAATAGAAGGGTATCAGGCTATTTCAATTGGGTTTCTGAGCTATCTTGTTCTTGAGGGTACCATTGTTCCTTTCTACCTTGCCCAGTAATTCTGGGTCTCATGCACAATGGAAATGCTGATCTATTTCTAACGCCTTGCAAACTGTCTGTACTACTGCTGACACACATGAGCAATAAGTGTTTCTTGCAAACACAAAGTACCTGGTTGCATCTATATTATCCGTACAGGACCGCAGAGGAGGAGATTCATGGAATACGGGGAGTGTGAGACAGTTTCTCCGGGTGCACACAGATGATGCGTCAATGTTTTTCCACACAGCAAGGGCTTTGCGTCGATTTTTGGCACGCAGGCTTGGATCCTATTTGGGTTGCGGGGTATTTGGATGCCCCAGGGACAATGCCGAGAAATCCTGGGCATGCAGGATGAAGTCACAGGAGTTGCGTCGATCCGGTGGGTGCCGTGGAGAAATCTCTGTCGCACGGCAGGTGCTGCTTTGATTCCTCTCACAGGAAGTTGGGCTGCGTTGTTCTGGCTCAGCAATGCGTTGATCCTGTAGGCTGTGCATCGAAGTTCTGGTCACAATGCTGCCACTGCATTGATCTCCACTCAGGGAGCTGGGCTGCATCATTCCGGTTCAGCCATGCAGTGATTTTCTCAACTCAGGGCAGGCTGTGCATCGATTCTGGCAGGCTGTGCATTGATTTTTGCCACACAAGGAGTTCCTTGCAGAGATTAAGGCCCTCATTACAACCCTGGTGGTTGGTATTACAGTGGCAGTAATACCGCCAACATTCTGGCGGTAACTACCGCCAAATTATGACCATGGCGAAAGATCTCCGAAAGACAGCCAATGAACTACACCGATCACCAGGGCGAAAACAACAGCCACCATGGTGGAAGCTGCCCTGCAGCCAGGTGGAAGTCAATGTTCTGCCCACCATATTAAGACCCTGGAAACCACCACCTTTTCCGGGGCGGTACCAACAACGTTAAAAGCCTAGCAGAAACAGACCTCAGAAGGGAAAGGACTCACCATTGGAGACACAGGGAACAATCACGCCGCCATGGAACCTGACCTGCATGTTTTCCCCATGATCTTCTACATTCTGCTCCACCACAGACACCAACACTGACGAAGACGACAACGGTGAGTACAGACGCCTAGCACACAAGGGAGGGGGGAAATGACAGTGACACACACATGCACCCCCTCGTCTCCCCACACCATACACACAATCAGCTGCATTACAAAAACAATTTAACCCCGTAACTCGGATGAATAATGCAAGGACTAAACGATTTTGAAAAAGTGAATGTAATGAGATCAGCAGAGCATGAAAAATAAGTTAGGCAAGATAATAGATATATACATATATGCAGAAAAAGGGACGCAGCCCAGTCCAAAATGTTCGTAGGCCACATGGCCACAGGCCAAAGTCCAAGGCCACACATGTCACCTGCTTCAACACGGAGAGAACACTGCAGGGGCATCAGATGGTAAATAGGCAGGCGCCTCAGGTGGACAGGGGACACCTCAGCCGGGAGATGATACAACACCACTGGTTCTGAAGAGGGCAACATGTGCTTGGTCCTGGGGAGTCCAGACACAGGTCACAGCAGCACATGCAGTGTAGGCCTCTCCTATGGACGGTCGGGTAACAAGTGAGGACTCAGATAGAAAATGGCGGTCACGTCCGCAGTGGTGCATACCGTCACCGATGGTGTATATCACCTTTGACCACGGTAACCCATAGGGTCCAATGTTAACCAATGAGGAGTTGCACGGCGGTTCCTAGCCGCCTCCCGCAACGGCACACAACATCAGTGGAATTACCTCATTTCCACCTGGCCCTCCACACTGAACAGGCGGACCCCATTTCGGGGGGGGGGGGGCAGGCCCTGAAGAATAGCTGGGTCACTGGTGAAATTAGTAGTTACTGGACAAATCACACTGACCCAATACAAGTTAACAGCATGCAAAGTTCTGTTGTAGCTCCATTGTTCAGTTTGTGACCAGCTCCTCACTCTTTTGCAGCATAGATACCTATTGCTGTGGATGAATCGGGGATGGAGACATACCCCTGTGTACAGACCCGTGGTGGACTTGGCAACACTGGAGGACAGGCACATAATAGTCACCTATAGACTTGACAGGGCCACAATCACAGAGCTGTGTACCCAATTGGAGCCTGACCTGATATCTGCTATCGGTCACCCCACTGGGATCGCCCCTCTTGTGCAAGTTCTATCAGTGCTCCAGTTCCTGACAATTGTTTCTTTCCAAGTCACAGTGGGGTTGGCAGCAGGAATGTCACAGCAAATGTTCTCAATAGTGTTGACAAGAGTGTTATCTGCCCTGATTAAACACATGTGCAGCTACATTGTTTTCCCCCAGGTAGAAGATTTGGCCACAGTGAAGTCCGAGTTCTATGAAATGGGACATATCCCCAACATAATTGGGTTGATTAATGGAACGCACATTGCATATGTGTCCCACCTGCAAGAATAAACAGGTGTTCAGAAATCTGAAGAGTTTCCACTCTATGAATGTACAGATGGTGTGCTTGGCGGTCAGTACATCTCCCACGTCAGTGCTAAGTATCCTGGGTCAGTGCATGATGCCTTTGTCCTGAGGAATAGCAGCATCCCAAATGTGATGGGCCAACTACAGAGGCACAGGGTGTGGCTAATAGGTGAGCCCTGGTTCCCACCCAGTATATGTTGGTGTATGGGTATGGTGTGGGCATTATGGGATAGTGTGTGGCTAAATGTTGTCCCTCAATAATTGCAGGTGACTTCGGTTACCCAAACCTATCATGGCTTCTGACCCCTGTGAGGAATGCCAGGACAAGGACAGAAGAACGTTATAAAGAGGCACATGGGCGAGCCAGAAGGATCACTGAGAGAACCTTTGGCCTCCTGAAGGCAAGGTTCCGGTGCCTCAATCTGACTAGTGGATCCCTGTACTCCTCACCCAAGAAGGTCTGCCAGATAGTGGTGGCATTCTGCATGTTGAATAATCTGGCCCTCAGTGTCCATGTCCCATTCCTGCAGGAGGAGGAGGCTGGAGATGCCCGTGTGCCAGCTGAGGACCCTGTGGACAATGAGGATGAGGAGGCAGAGGATGAGGACAACAGAACATCAGTGATCAGACAATACTTCCAATGACGCACAGGGAGGACAGTGTTGCTTCCCATTTCAATGGCATTTGTTTGAATTTCTGTGGCACTGGCATGCTGATATTTTCCACTTCTATGCCCACTTACTGTTCCCTTTGGCAATTCATTTTGCAGATGTTGGTGACCACACATACACTCCTGGTGTGATCACTGATGCCAGCTACAGGTCATTAATCTATGCCCATTTTCTGTACAGTTGCATTGCAATGTTTGTACCTGTTTCAATTAATATATAATTGAAAAACATGACATACTCCAAAATTCTTTTTTTCGAGGGTGTTTATTGAAGTGCTACAATATTGAGGGGCAAGTGCAAGGGGATGGGGTGATGATGGAGGAAAGTCCAGGGTATTGTTCCAGTCTGTTTGTAGCACAGGTGCATTGTCCAAGGGGACATAGGAAGGGGAGCAATGGCAGTTCAAGGTGGAGAGGGTGACTAAGTGGGACACAAGGGTGACAATCAGGATAGTCTTATTTCCTGGCAGGGGTCTTGGCAAGTGTCCCTGGCTTCTGTCTAGGATTCCAGGGAACGTTTGCGGGGTGGTTCTCCTTCTGTAGGGGGAGAGGTGCTGGTGGCCTGAGAGTCCTGTAGCGGGGCCTCCTGGACACTAGTGGCAGCGGAGTTGGAAGGCTGTTCAGATGTCTGGCTAGTGGCAGGGGCCCCCTGTTGTGTGACTGCCTCCCTCATAATGTTGCCATGTCTGCCAGCACCCCTGCTATGGAGATCAGGGTGTTGTTGATGGCCTGCAAGTCCTCTCTAATCCCCTGATACTGTACCTACTGCAGCCGCCTGTTCTCCTGCATGTTGTCCAGGATCTGGCCCATTGTGTCCTGGGAATATTGATAGGCTCCCAGGATCTCAGCAAGTGCCTCCTGGAAAGTCAGTTCCTTGGGCCTGTCCTTCCCCTGGTGCACAGCACTCCTCCCAGTTTCCCTGTTGGCCTGTGCCTCTGTCCCATGAACCCGGTGACCACAGCCACTGACCCCAGGTCCCTGATTGTCTTGGGTATGAGGTGTGGCCTGGTGGTCCCTGTAGAGGTGGATACACTGCTGATTGATGTGTCCTGGGGACAGAGGTGTGGGTATGCTGGGTGGGTGCTGTGGTGTTGTTTCCTGATAGGGGAGGCTCTGTGGTGGTGTGTGACTGGGCCTGGGTAACCGGCTGTCCAGAGGTCCCTGATGGGCCAGGTTGGTCCAGATCCTGAAGATCAGAGTTGCTGTCATCACTGTGGGCCTCGTCAGTTGGGGGAATAGATATTGCTGGCACCTCCTCTCCACTGACATTGGCTGGGATACCTGTGGGGATGTAAATGAGATGTTATGGTTTCTGTTTCTGACATACTGTGCTTCCATGGCTTGCCCTCTTTGTTTGTTTTTGCCCTGGTAGCTTTCACTTGTGTACGTTGGTGTATGGTGGGATGATTAGTTCTCTATGGTGTGCATGCTTTGGTGATGAGTGACCATGCAGGGCTGTGAGTGGTGTCCTTGCATTGGTTGAGAATGCAGGGCTTGGGATTGGGATAAGTGAGATCTGATTGTGGGGTGTGTGGGAAGTGGTGGAGTGATGGGAGTGAGGGTGAGGATGGGGGTATGCGATGGCATGCAGGTAGGGGCGTGATAGAAGTAGAGAGTTGACTTACCAGAGTCCAGTCCTTCTTCTTCTCCAGCCAGGCCCTCAGGATGCAGGATTGCCAAGACTTCCTCCTCCATGCTGTTAGTTGTGGGGGAGGAGGGGAGATTCCACCCCTAGTACTCTGTACAGCGAGCTGGTGTCTTGGTGCAATGTAACATACCTTCCCATAGGTCGTCCCACCTCTTCCTGATGTCATCCCTGGTTCCTGGGTGCTGTCCAGCTGTGTTGACCCTGTCCACGATTCTCTTCCATAGCTCCATCTTCCTAGCTATCGATATCTGCTCCACCTGTGGTCCAAACAGCTGTGGCTCTACCCTGATGATTTCCCCCACCATGATCCTTAGCTCCTCCTCTGTGAAACGGGGGTGTCTTTGTGGTGCCATGGGTATTGTGTGAGGTATGTAGGTGAGGGTGTTTTGGGTAATGTGTTAGGCTGTGTGATGTGGAGTGCGTGAGTGGTGTATAGTTGTGTATAGTGTGCGTCTCTGGTTGTGTCTGTGGCCTTGATGCCTCTCTATTGGCAATGGTTTGGAATGATAAAGGGTTGTGGGTACTGTAGGTGTGTGTTTTATAGTGGTGTGGGTGTGTGGTGTGTGTATGGGTGTCAGGTGTGTGTTGTTTGAATTGTCCAATGTGGTGTTGTTTTGTCTGTGTGAGTCCATTATTTGAGTGCAGCAGTATGTACCGCCAATGATTTACTGCTGTTGAATATCCACCATGGTGATTTGATACCGCCAGTTAATCACTGACCTTTGGTGTGGCGTATTTGTGTGTGTGGCTGAATACTTACGGATTGGTGTGTGTGTGTGTCATAATATGGTGAACGGATATCCGCCTCGGCGGCGGTAAGTTGGCAACAGTCAGCGTGACCTTAAATGGGATTTACCGCCAATGTCATAATGAGGTCCTAAGTCTTTTGGGCCAGGAAACAGGAGGCAAGCTCAATCCAAGCTCTTGGAGAGCACTTCCCAGCAGAGCCAGAGAGCATCAAGGCTGCAGGGCAACAGCAAGGCAGCATTCCTATACAGCAAAGCAGTCAGGTGAGTCCTTTGGGAAACCAGGCAGCTTCTCTTAGTAGTTGCAGGTTCTGGTTCAGAGTTTCTTTCCCATCAGGTATCTTGCCAGGAAGTGTCTGGGTTGGTAGGATCAGGGACCCAGTTTATATACCCAAATGTGCCTTTGAACTGGGGGAGACTTCAAAGAGGGGCTTAGAAGTGCACAAGGTCCCCTTTCAGCACAATTCTGTTTGCCAGGGTCCCAGTAGGGGGTTTGGCAGTTCATTGTGTGAAGGCAGGCCACTGTCCTTTGAAAAGTGAGTGTCAGGTGCTCCACCCTTCCAGCCCAGGAAGACCCATTCAGTATGCAGATGTGTGTAGGTATGACTGAGCATCCTGTGTTTGTAGTTGTCTGGGTGAAATGCACACGGGAGCTTTTCACTAGCCCAGCCCAGATGTGGATTGTAAGGCACAGAAGGTTTTAAGTGCAGAGAAATGCTCACTTTCTAAAAGTGGCATTTCTAAAATAGTAATATAAAATCCAACTTCACCAGTCAGCAGGACTTTGTATTACATTCTGGCCATACTAAATATGACATGTTTACCCCTTTCTAATCAGAATCTACCACTCAAACAGTTTATGAGGGTAGCCTTAGTGTTAGCCTATGAAAGGAGCAGGCCTAACACAGCAGTGTAAAATTAATTTAGGAGTTTTACACTACCAGGACATATAGAACACATGTGTTCATGTGCTGCTTTTTACCTACATAGCACCCTGCCCTGTGGGCTACCTAGAGCCTACCTTAGGGGTGACATATGTAGAAAAAGGGGAGTTTATGGCTTGGCAAGTACCTTTAAATGGCAAGTCGAATTGGCAGTGAAACTGCACACACAGGCTTTGCAATGGCAGACCTGAGACATGGTTAAATGGCTACCTATGTGGGTGGCACAATCAGTGCTGTGGGCCCAATAGTAGCATTTAATCTAATCCCTGGGCACATGTTGTGCATTTTACAAGGACTTATATATAAATTAAATAAATATGCCAATTGGGTATGAGCCAATGTCACCCTGCTTTAAGGGAGAGAGCATATGCACTTTAGCACTGGTTAGCAGCGGTAAAGTGCACAGAGTCCTAAAGCCAGCAAAAATGAGGTAAGAAAAAGAGAAGGAGGAAGGCAAAATATTTGGTGGTGACTGCAGAAAGGCCATTTCCAGCTTATCCCCCTTCCAGGCAAAAGCCAGGGTACGAAATCAATACTCTGATGGACTTCCCTGCTTAAGGCAATAGAACATGGACAATGTCCACTACTGCAGGGGCACTTGCCAGTTCTATGCCTTTCTGAACCCAGTGAGGCTTCTCTGTCTATACTCTCTGGGGCCACTGAACTGACCCATAAGGAACCCTTTTCCTCATCTGAGGACCCCATCTCTGAAGCTCCTAACTTTAATTTGCTCACATATGCATCCCAGTATGAAGGCAGTACCACAATGGTCAACAAAGTAATGTGGCCCGTCAGACCCAAGGGGTGGAACGGGCCACATTACTTTGTTGACCATTGTGGTACTGTCTTCATGGTACTGGCCACCCCTTGGGTCTGACTTCTGTCCCCAACCCAGGGAAAAGTCTGTCCACAAGGACAACAACCAAAAGAGGCCACTGACAGCTGTCAGGAGCCAGGCCCCAGACCATCCACTGGGCAAGCTTCTCCTCCAGCCTGGAAGCTGATAGGGGATTCCCTCTGGGGTACTGAGGGTTCTCTGACCTCTGAGGTATCTCACAATGGGAAGCAGTAGCTCCAGGGGTCTGATACCCCTTCTCCACTCTACCTCCCACCAGTTCAGGGGTGGTACCCTGACACTGGTTAATCAACCCAGGGTCTGTACCCTGAGGTTGAACAGGGGACAAGGGTGAGTCTTTCCTTACCTTGCCCCTAGATCTAGGCTCGCGTACTCTCCTCTGGGGAGTGGTAGTGTCAGACAACTGAACTGTAAGGGAACTCTTAGGGGTAACCCCTCTCAGTTTCCTTCCATTATGGGTAAATAATTCCCCAGAACCCAGTCAATGGACATCTGGAACTAACTATGACCATTCTCTGGGTCACCTCCCCACCCCACTCCAGGGATACCAGGGCCATCGGGCTGAAGAAATCCTCCCCATGGGCTGGAGTCATCCTACACACCTGACCGGTGTACTGCTCTGGGGAAACTAGTCTCTCCACCATCATGGTATGACTAGCCCCTATGTCCCTCAGAGTGGTGACCTGGACCCACTCCCACCCTCAGTGATCACCAGCTTACCCTCTGAGTCTATCTCCCAACTGATGAAGGCATGGTCTACGACCTACCCCTGGGGACTACTTTCCCCCTAAGGCCACATTGGCCACCCCTGTAGAGGACCCACCAGTGAGTGATTTCTTTGGACAGAGGCCTTCATTATGACATTGGTGGTAAATGGCGCTTACCGCATCGGTGACAGCCGCCAACATACTTCCGCTGTGGCGAATATCCGTTCGCCAATTTATGACACACACACACCAAACCGACAGAATACTGCCACATACACAAATCTGCCAGCCCAAAGGTCAGTGGTAAAGTGTTGGTACGAACACCCATACAGTTACACCATCAAAACAACGCCCACCACATTATGACCCATGAATCACTGTGGCGGACATTCAATGGCAGTAAACCATTGGTGGTATACACCGGCACGCTCAGAATGGCCACCCAAATACAAAACAACACAACATTATCCAATACCAGAAACACATACCTGACACTCAAACACACACCACACCCACACACCAACAGCACTATAAAATACACACCCACATTACACACCACCCTTTATGAATACTAAAATGCGCCACAAGGCTAACGCGAAGACCCCTGAGACAACTACACACTCACACTACAAGCACCCATCTATCTATCAAGCACTCCACATTCCACACCTCACCACATCACTTAACACCATCTGTACAACACACACCAAACAACACCCATGTCCCCACTAAGGCTCCCACGTTTCACTGATGAGGAGTTACGGGTCATGGTTGGGGAAATACTCAGGGTAGAGCCACAGCTGTTTGGAGCACAGGTACAGCAAATATCCATTGCCAGGAAGATGGAGCTATGGCAGAGAATCATGAACAGGGTGAATGCCGTGGGACAGCATCCACAAACAAGGGACAACAAATAAAAAGGTGGGGAAGGTACGTTTCATAGCAGCAAGGCACCAGCTTGGCTTCCATGGGACTGGCGGGGGCCCCCCACCTCATCCCCCACAGCTTACAGCATGGGAGGAACAAGTCTTGACAACACTGTATCCTGAGGGACTCACTGGAGTTGTCGGAGGACAGGACACTGGTGAGTCAAGATTTATTACTTATCACCCCCATACCTGTATGCCATCGCACCCCCTCCTTCACTCCCATCACTCCACCCCACACCTCGCACCTACAAATCTGACTAATCCCAATGCCAAGCCCTGCATGCCATACCAATGGAAGGACAGCACTCCCAGCCCTGCATAGACACCCATCACCAAAGCATGCACAGCATGGAGAACTAACAAGCACACCACCATACACAAAGAAATGGGGCAGGGCAACAGCAACAATAGAGGGGAAGCAAGGGATGTAAAACATGTCACAGACATGAAGCATAATTCATCACTTACATCCCCACAGGTGCCCCAGCCAATCTCAGCGGCGAGGAGGTGCCATGACAAACCAGTTCCCCAAACAGAAGACGCCCCCAGTGATGACAGTAACTCTGGACTTCTAGATCTGGATGAACTACCTGGCCCATCAGGGACCACTGGTCAGTCGGCAACCCCAGCCCACTAACAGTCCCGCACAGAGCCTCCCCCATCAGTATCCAACACCACAGCACCCACCAAATGTCCCCACACGTCTGTCCCCAGGACACATCAATCAGCAGTGTGCCCACCTGTTCAGGGACCCCAGTCCACACCTCACACCCAAGACAATCAGGGACCTGGGGTTAGTGGCTGTGGGCACACCGTTCAGGGGACAGGGGCGCAGGGGAACAGGGACACTGGGAGAACTGCTTTGTGCCAGGGGGAGGACAGACTGAGGGAACTGACTCTCCAGGAGGCACTCACTAATGTCCTGGGGGCTTACCAACAATCCCAGGCCAAGATGGGCTAGATCCTTACCAACATGCAGGAGAACAAGCCACTGTAGGAGGTACACCATCAGGAGATCAGGGAGGATTTGCAGGCCCTCAACACCACCATGGTCTCCATAGGAGGGGTGCTGGCCGATACGGCCAACATCATGAGGGAATGGACAGCACTGCAGCAGGCCCCTACCCCTAGCTAGTCTACTGACCAGCCCATCACTTCTGCTGCAGCTAGTGGGCTGGAGGCCCTGCCACAGGATCCTCCGGCCACCAACACCCCTCCTCCTGCAGAAGGTGAACCACTCCGCAAATGTTCCCTGCGACCCAGACAGAAGTCAGAGACACCTGCCAAGACCAAGACCACCACCAGGAAATTAGACCCTCCTGAATGTCCCCATTGTGTCCCACCTTGTCACCTTGTCCACTTTGAACTGCCTTTGCTCCCCTTCCAATGGGCCCTTGGACACTGGACTTGTGCTACAAATAGACTGGAACAATACCCTCGACTTTCCTCAACCATCACCCCATTCTACTGCACTTTTCCATCAATAATGTGCACTACAATAAACACCCATGAACACAACTGTTTTATGTGATGAAAATGTGCATGTATGGAAACAGTCACATCATGTGCAAATGATCTGAACACTGTGATAGCATACATTTTAAGACCTGTATCTGTCTGTAGTCCTCACATCAGTACACTGATGTCATATCACCAACATCTGCGAAATGAGAAGCCATAGGTGACAGTAAGTAGAGAGATGCAAAGGAAGTGAATGCCATCCTGCTACAGCCACACAGAAAACATCAGTAATCAGAGGAATGATCTGATGTGTGTCATTGAAAGTATTGGCTTATAACTGATGTTCTGTTGTCCACATCCTCATCCTCTGTCTCCTCATCCTCACTGTCCTTAGGGTTCACTGCTGCCACAAGGGCATTTCCAGTCTCCTCCTCCTGCAGATAAGGCACATGTCGTCTGAGGGCCAGGTTGTGCAACATGCAGCATGCCACTACTATCTGGCAGACCTTCTCAGGTGTGTAGCACAGGGATCCACCAGTCAGATGGAGGAATCTGAACATGGCCTTCAGGAGGCCAAAGGTCCTTTCAATAATTCTCCTGGTTCACCCATGAGCATCATTATAACGATTCTCAGCCCCTGTCCTGGCATTCCTCAAAGGGGTCAGGAGCCATGATAGGTTTGGGTAGCCAGAGTCACCTGCAATTATTGAGGGACAAACATTAGCCTTACACAATGGTATAGGGTCAGCACCAGAAGGCATACACTGACATACATTGGGTGGGGAGTCAAGCTCACCAATTAGCCAAACCCTGTGCCTTTGTAGTTGTGTCATCACATTTGGGATGCTGCTATTCCTCATGACAAAGGCGTCATACACTGACCCAGGATACCTGGCAGTGACGTGGCAGATGTACTGGTCAACTAGGCACATCATTTGCACATTGAGTGAGTGGAAAATCTTCTGATTCCTCATCACTTGTTCATTCTAGCGGGGGGACAAACACAACATGTGTACCGTCAATCGCCCTAATAATGTTGGGTATATGTCTCATTGCATAGAATCCCACCTTCACAGTGGCCAAAATCTTCCACCTGGGGGAAAGCAATGTAGCTGCACATGTGTCTCACCAGGGTAGACAAAAACCTTGCCAGCACGATTGAGAACATTGGCTGTGACGTTTCTGCTGCCAAGCCCCATGTCACTTGGAAAGAGCCAGTTGCTAGGAAATGGAGCACAGATAGAACCTGCACAAGAGGGGGGATCTCAGTGGTATGACGGATATCAGATATCAGATCAGGCTCCAATTGAGCACACAGCTCTGTGATTGTGGCCATGTACAGTCTATAGATGAGTATTATGTGCCTGTCTTCCAGTGTAGCAAGGTCCACAAGGGGTCTGTACACGGGGTCTTGCATCCTCCTCCGATTCCTCAACAGTGGTAGGTATCTAAGGGACACAAGAGTGAGTAGGCTGTCTTAATTTGAACAATGGAACTACCACCTCAGTGTACACAGAGCAGCAACATGATGGGACATTGGTAATGGCAATGTATGTGCAAGTTATAGAAATGACGCAGTTCTAGATTATCTGAATATTGTCCACCACCATAAAATGGTGATCGCCTGTCCTGTATATAGGGACAGGTGGAAGTGAGGTAACTCCGCCGGCGTTGCGCGTCATGGCAGAAGGCGGAAGGCGGTCCTGCACCTGGGGCTCTAAGGAGTACAGTGGCCAATGGGGATCACCTGCAGCGGTGACGGCGTACACCGCCGCATATGTGACCACCATTTTCTGCCTAAAACCTCACTTGTTTCCTGACTTTCCACAAGACAACACCTACACTGTGGGTGCTGCTGTGACCTGTGTCTTGTTCCTGCCATGTACTGTGTGACCGGGGAAAGGGCCCCTGCCTTCACTCTGGAGGAGTTGGAGCGCTTGGTGGATGGGGTCTGACCCCAGTATGGGCAGCTGTTTGGGTCTCTGGACCAACAGGTGAGTACACCTTGTGCACGAGGATGTTACAAGGTTCCATGGAGATGTGTGTGCAAGCATCGTGTCATTTGGAGGGGTTGTATGTCTGGTGGCGGTGGCGCTGGGTTATGTGTGTGCCAATGGGGATGGAAGGGGATTTGTGGGCCATATGTGTAATAGGCTGTATTGTCTAGTTAATGGTGTCCTCCTGTCTCTGTTTCCTCTGCAGGTCAGCACCCATCAGAAGAAGGGATTGTGGCGTGCTATTGTCAAGGATGTGTGGACCCTGGGGGTCTACAGCAAGCAGAGCACCCACTGTAGGAAGAGGTGGGAGGACCGAAGATGCTGGGCCCGGACACCGTGGAGGCCCAGCAGGGGATGGCCTACCAATGAGGGTGGGGTGCCTGTTGGAACCCGACCCCCCTGATGGCCCGTATATTGGTGGTGGCCTATCCAGAGCTGGATGGGTGCTTGAGGGCATCACAGCAGCCACAAGGGGGTGTGTACAGTGGGCGTTACAACTGTAATTGGTAGGTGGCATGGGATCCTGGTGGTGGTGTCAGTTAGTGGGTGCCCCTTACTGCAAGGCCAGACATTGCAGTGTGATCCAGCTCAAGGGTAATAGTTGTATTGCAGAATCTGGTAACCTAGCTAGGTTGCATTCAATGTCAGACAGGGCTTAGTGACTCCCAGGAGGGGTGCAGTTGGTGGTGTTTTGCTCTTATCTTGCTGTGGTACCTAGCAAAAGTAATGCCAGTGTGATGCAAGGTGCTCAATCCTGATCTCTGTGTGTGATGGTAATGTGTATGTCATCTATGGTGTTGGTGCTGTAATTAACACAGTGCTCCCTTTCTCTCTCTCCCCCTTTTTTTATTCGGTCATCCTGTCCATGTGTGCATTAGCATCACCTAGCGGAGGAGCAGGGGCACCAGCGACAGAGGGAGCTGCATCCTACAGGACCCAGGAAGCAGAGTCCACCGACGCCGAGGGGATCAGTGTGACAGAGGGCAAGGGGACCACGGCAGACGCAGGAGGTGACAACACTGACTCTGATACCTCCTCCGATGTAAGCTCCCTGGTGGTGGCAGACACCTCTGGGAAAACCCCAGCTACAGCCACCATCCCCCATACCAGCACTGCCCTCCCAGTAGCCCCCCACCGATTTGCCCATGCCCGCTCACCCAGGTGGGTGGGCATCTCTTTTGCCCTAGGCACCTCAGGCCCTGCCCCAGTGAGCCCTGCTGCCCTGCGTGAGGAGGCTATTGACCTCCTGAGATCTATCTCGGTAGGGCAGTCAACCATTGTGAATTTCATCCAGGGGCTGGCATCCCAGATGCAGCAATGCAGTGCATTCCTGGAGTGCATTCATTTTGAATTGGCGGCCCAACAGAGATTATTCCAGGCTCTGTCCTCCTCTCTGATGGCAGCCATAGTCCCTGTTCCTATCATCCCCCCTCCAATTACCACTTCCCAGTCCCAATCTTCTCAACCCCAACCCATCTTATGACAAGACAAGCATGCACACAAAACATCACACAACAGTGGCACAGACAAACACAGGCAGCACAGTTCAGGCCACAAGCATCACACAAACAACAGACACAGTTGCACACACAACAACATCCACTGCCTCCACTGTCTCCCCCTCCTCCTCCTCCCTCACTGTCACATCTGCACTCACATCTGCATGCACTGCATCATCAGCCACCACCACCATCACCACACCGAGCAGCATACACACCTCACTTGCAGACACCTCCACAACATCCATCCATGCTTCCCCTGTGGCCTCTCCCACCCTGTCTGCCCCTTCTTAAGAGACACAAACACATGCACTCAGACACCCAACAGCCATCTACCTCACATCAGCACACTGCCCATGCACCTGCACCCAAAGTCAGCAGACGTACACCTCCAACAAACACTCCCTCAACCTCCTTTTCCATCCCTCTTCCCTCATCCCACCCCACCATCCCTAAGAAGTTTTCCTTGCCCAACTTTACCTCTTCCCACCCCTTCCCCCCGTCCTGCAAATAGGAGCAGGGTCACAATGACCCAGCCCAGCACCTCAGCCAAACAGTCCACAGGAACCATGGAGGCACCTCCTAGTTGTGGAGGCAGGAAAGGATCCCACTCCACCACCCAAGAGGGGCAAGGATCCCACTCCCCCACCCAAGAGGGGAAAGGATCTCATTCCACCACCCAAGAGAGGGAATAATCTCACTCCACAACCCAAAAGAGGGAAGGATCCCACTACATCACCCAAGAGAATGAAAGATCTCACTAAACCACCCAGGAAAGGGAAGGTTCCCACTCCACCACCCTAGAGAGGGAAAGATCCCACTACATCACCCAGGAAAGGGACGGCTCCCACTCCACCAACTAAGAGAGGCAAAAGCCCCCCTCCAACAGCAGTGGGCAAGGAGCTCTCACCTCCAGCTGGGACACAGTAGCCCTCACCACCAATTGGAACACAGCAGCCCTCACCTTCAGCTGGGACACAGCAGCCCTCACCTCCACCTGGGGCACAGCAGCCCTCACCTCCAGTTGGGACAAAGCAGCCCTCACCTCCAGATGGGACACAGCAGCCCTCACCTCCAGCAGAGGGCATGCAGGCCACCCTCCATTGTCTGTTGTACATAGAGCCCCCTTAAGGAACCAGTGGGCAAGTCCCCCAACTCAGAAACTGTGACCTTGCACTCCCCAGCTAATTGTAATGGGCATGGAGCCCCCTCCAGAACCAGTGGGCAAGTACCCCAACTCAGAGACCTTGACCTTGCACTCCCCAGCTAATTGTAATGGGCATGGCGGCCCTTCCAGAACCGGTGGGCAAGTCCCCACTTCAGCTGAGGTGCCAACCACCCCCCATCTCCCTGAGGTGCCTGGCCATTCCACACATAATGCCCCTGCACAGTGTAGTGCAGATTTCGTAAGGGAAAAAGTAGGGCCTTGGACTGTGCCCTGTAGCCATGTGGGCCTTTTGTACTTTGGACTGGCCATTGGCCCTTTCAGAACAGTGAATCATATATGTATTGTCATATGGACAATATGGTGGCTGTTTGTATGCAATTACACTATCAGTTCTGGAATTATGTAGTCCTTGCATTATTTGACGTGGGTCCTGTAACAGTGGTTTTCCTCTGCAGCTGGTTGTGTGTATGGTGTGTGTGTGAATGGTGTGTGTTGTGTGTGTCACTCTCCTTTTCCTCCCTCCCTCCCTTGTGTTCTAGGCAGCTGTACTCACCGTCGGTGTCTTCATTGGCGCTGGTGTTCCAGGTGGAGCATGGCATAGACGATCATGGGGAAGACTTGAAGTTCCGGTTCCATGTCGGCATTGATCTTCTCTGTGTCTCTGATGGTGAGTCTTTCGTCTTCTGTTTCCGCTAGGCTTTTGATGGCGTTGGCACCGCCCCAAAAGTTGTAGCTGTTTGCAATGTCTTAATATGGTGGGTGGTACGTTGTCTTACGCCTGGCTGTTGATAGCTATCGCCATGGTCAGTGGTGTTAACACCTTGACGGTTGGTGTGGTACATTGGCTTTCTATGGGAGTTATCACCGCCATGGTCATAATTTGGTGGTAATTACTACCAGCCTGTTGGCGGTATTACCGCCACTTTAACAGTCACTGCCAATGTCATAATGACCACCAGAGTCCCCCTTCTTGTGTCCTAGCTGGGAGCACTTGAAGTAGGGGGTTGTGGAATGGGATGCATTGGGTCACTGCCCACCAGAACTACCATACTGTTTCAGATGGGTCCTGGGAACCCTTTCCTCCCCCCTTACTCTGGGACTTGTCTGGGTCAGCTCTAACCTCCCCTTCACCCTGTTGGGGGGAACCATAACCACCATTCGTGGGGTCACTCACAGGTACATTTTTGGACACTCTGGTGCTAACTCAGCAGTCCGCCTCCTCAGCAAGCTTTTCTAGGATCAATCAGCTTACTGTCAACTAGGTGCTGGCGCAACTCTGTAAAGCAAACACTGAACATATGCTCTTTTAGGATCAAATAATATAACCTCAAATAGTCATCTACTTTACTGCCCTGCACGCATCCATTCAATGCCTTACCGGAGAAATCAAAAAAGTCTATCCAGTTCTGTGTGGAGAGTTTGGTGCTGTCCCTCAACCTCTGACGGTATTTTTCAGGTGTCAGCCCAAACTTGGCAAAACGGTTTTCATGAGTGCATATGTGTTTTGATCTCTTGGATCCAATGCAAGGAGTGTGTCCCTCCCCACTACTGGTACATAACACCACAAGACTGCCCCCCATTGCTCTTCAGAAACCCCATGAGCCCTTAGTGCAACTTCATAAGCAGCCAACCACTTATCAATGTCATCTCCCACCACATAACATGGCACCACATTTTTGGGTATGCAAACCTTCCTTTCCCCAGAAGATCCTGCATGTATGCTGCCACCATGACTGCTGGACTCATGCTACCTCGCCTAGATATCCAGCTCTTTGAGACTCAGTTCATGAGCCAGAAGAATCGTCTTCTCACCAAAAGCCCTTTCATTCTCAGCTTGTTTGGCTTCTCTCTCAGCCTTCTTCTCTTCTGCCTCCATGTTTAACTTTGCCATCTACGATTGGAATTCTCTTGCCTCCCTCCTTTCCTATGAAGTCAGTCCATGGCTAGAGACACTGCTCCCATGTTTAAGAGGTGGCACAATTCCAGGGGTAACATCCCCCACTGCTGGTGGCAAGTCCAATGAGGGGCCACTCTCTTGCTCCTCCACCTCAACATTCTCTTCTGAACAGGCTTCTGCCCAGGCCCTCAGTGCCTTTTGGTACTCCTCTTTTTTGGAGGCACCCCAGGTAGGTACTACCATCCCCTTGCAGAACGCTTTCAGCTGGTTAACAGTGAATGTCTCCAGCTTGGCAAGATCAAACTCTCCAGCTCCTGTTTGGGACATAGCCAGAGACATGTCATATTGAGGATTAGGATAAAATGTCAAGCAGAAAAACAAAATTGCTGAAAAAGAGGAACAATCAGGTTGACCTTAAACTGTTGGTAATGCACAAATACAAGTTCTATCCTCACCGCTGATCACCAATGTTGCCAGTCAGGTTATCCCCTGTCCAAGCAAGGTCCCTCACTCTAGTTAGGGTAAAGGAGAATCACACTCAGTTTACCCCCGCTCACCCCATTAATAGCTTGGCACGAGCAGGTAGGCTTAACTTCAGAAACAATGTGCTAGGTATTTGTACCAATACACACAGTAATACAGTGAACAATTACAAAATGACACAAAACAGGTTTAGAAAAATATTAAATATTTAATCTAAATAAACAAGACCAAATACCATGAAAATCCACAATATACAGTTACAAATATGAATTTAGCACGTAAAGCAAAAAAAAATGTGACTTGAGGTAAAAACACTGCAAGTTGGTAAAATGTGTTGTCGTAATGAATTAGTTTCCTACTATGCAACACCAATGGTGCAGTTTATGGAGTCAGTCGACCCCCAGGTACAGTACCTTCAGAACAAGTAGAGAAAAGGCTGCTGCACGGAGTTGGGGAGAGCAGCTTTGCTGGGTCCGATGCGGCGTTGGATCTGGTGAACAGGGCAGAAGTACTGCCGCGTAGTGCAGTGGCGTCAGTTCCTCTCTATAGGGCGACGGAGGTGAGGCGGCATCTGATGCAAAGTCGGTCCCTTTATTCCAGCAGATGCGAAGTCTGGCAGAGTTACGATGCTTCAGGGCGACTTCAGGGGGTCGCGATGATGTCACAAGGCCACACACTCCGTCCATCATCCTTTTGTGTTGCTAAAGTTGCCCTAAGTGGGAAGGGTATGTCCAGACGTGGGTCCCTTGCTCTCTGTGCCATTGGATTCCAGCTAGCCTGGCTGATGAAGGGTAAAACCCTGAAACCGGTCCCACGATGCTTGTTTCTGGTCCAGGGAGGACCTGGCTTTGCAGTTCGGGCTGGACTGTTCCCATGAAGGAACAGGGTCAAGACTGATTTGCATATGGCTGGGTCCAAACTGGGGTGGCATGGTGAGCAAAAAAACAATGGATTAAACCAAGATTTGTGACTGGGGGTGAGTGTTTGCATTATTCAGCACTCCGTTCATCATCCTTTTGTGTTGCTAAAGTCAAAGGGCCACAGGCGCTGCGATGGCGTTTTATCATAAAGGACGATGGACTTACAACACTCTGGTGTCAGCGAAGTCGGGCAGGATCAGCGGTTGCAGCGACACAAGGCCTACAGGCTCATTGGACTTCTATGAGGTCCACAGCCTCGGGGCAGGTGGCGCGTGGTTCCGTAGTAGTGGCGTCAGCTCACAGGGTCATTGGATTCACACTCAGCAAGATCCACAGCCTGGGGCAAGCGGCATTGCGTTTCCGGGCAGTGGCATCCTTCATGAAGTCACACAGCGTCGTCCGGTGTTGGTCGACTGGTTCTTCTCCAGGAATTTACTTTCAGGGGTCCAGGAACTGGAACGGCACTCTCTGACAAGCTAGAGTCCACAGACAGTAGACTCAGGTCTGGATGGTGAAGCCTTTGCTGTCCCAGAGGCCTCAAAACAGGAAGCAAGCTCCACTCCAAGCTCTTGGAGTCACTTCTCAAGCAGGAATGCAACAAAGTCCAGTCTCTGTCCCCTTGCAAAGGCAGAAGCAGCATCCGCAGGATAGCCTAGCACAGTCACAGGACAGGGTAGCACTTCTCCTCAGCTCTTCAGCTCTTCTCCAGGCTTAAGTTCCTCTTGAATCCTTAAAGTAATCTAAAGTCTGGGGTTTGGGTTCCTCTTCTTATACCCCTTTCGGCCTTTGAAGAAGGCTTACTTCAAAATAAAGTCTCAAGTGTCTGTGAGATCCTTTTTTGTCCAGACCAGGCCCCAGAAACACACCAGGAGATCAGAGACTGCATTGTGAGAGGGCAGGCACAGCCCAGCTAGGTGTGAGTGACCACTCCTCCGTTCCCCTCCAGCACAGATGGCTCATGAGGATATGCAGGCTACACCATAGCCCCCTTTGTGTCACTGTCTAGAGAGCGGTTCAAGCAGCCCAACTGTCAAATTGACCCAGACAGGGAATCCACAAATCACACAAAGTCACCGAATGGTTTAAACAAGAAAATGCCTACTTTCTAAAAGTGACATTTTCAAACACACAATCTAAAAACCAACTTTACCAAAACGTGTGTTTTTAAATTGTGAGCTCAGAGACCCTAAACTCCACATGTTTATCTGCTCCCAAAGGGAATCTACACTTCAATCATATTTAAAGGCAGCCTCAATGTTAACCTATGAGATTGGCCTTGTAACAGTGAAAACCGAACTTGGCAGTATTTCACTGTCAAGACATGTAAAACACATAAGTACATGTTTCAACTTTTACATACACTGCACCCTGCCCATGGGGCTACCTAGGGCCTACCTTAGGGGTGCCTTACATGTGTAAAAAGGGAAGGTTTAGGCCTTGCAATTGGGTACACTTGCCAAGTCGAATGGGCAGCTTATAACTGCACACACAGACACTGAATTGGCAGGTCGGATCCATGTTTACAGAGCTACTAATGTGGGTGGCACAACCAGTGCAGCAGGCCCACTAGTAGCATTTAATTTACAGGCCCTGGGCACCTCTAGTGCATTTTACTAGGGACTTACTAGTAAATATACCAGTCATGGAAAGACAATCACAGGCACATTTTATATAGGAGCACTTGCACTTTAGCATTGGTTAGCAGTGGTGAAGTGCCCAGGGTAACAAAAACAGCAAAAACAGAGTCCAGCACACATCAACAACCTGGGAAACAGAGGCAAAAAGTCAGGGGACCACGCCAAAGATGCCAAGTCTAACAGCCACACAAACTAAAGTTATACAATATACAGAGTGTTAATGCTAAAGGTGGATTCAACTAGGTTTACAAAGGGCAGTTAAAGACAATTATCAATTACTAAATAGCACTACAGGGAAGAACTCAACCATGTGTGAGACAATACCAACTGAAGTCTAAAAAGCATTTGAAAACTTTACTTACCAAGCCTGCTAAAGAGAGTTGCTGCATCACGACCAATGGTGGCACCAAGAGAAGTGCCTGGGGTGGTGCTAAAGGAGCGGTCCATATTTCCAACAGCCAGAAACTTGGTATACGACTGTTCTGCTGATGAAACCAATCAAGGGCGACCACGAGGCTGATCCATCGGTGGGCCAGGGCATGAATAGAACGGATCCTGATTTCCAGGCAGAGAGGCCAGGAAAAGTGCTACTTTCAACATCAGTGAGTTCCAAACTGGTTTACAATAATGCCACCTTCCTCAAAATACCACCACCATTCAGCACAGCCAGAAAGCAAAACATTGGCAAGCGATGGACTACATGGGTAGAGGAATTTGAAGATTTCACAGATGCATTTGAAGAGATGGATAACTAGAAGATAATAAAGAATCTCAAAGATTCTGCTTGTGATGGTGTGAAAGAAGACATAAAGTAAATGCCAAGAAACGACATAAAAGGCACATACATCAGATTAAGAATATATTTAATTCAGTACATCAATTATGAACAATATGTTTTCAGTCAAGAACATCAAAGAGTTGGCAAAACCATCAATGAATTTATGGAAAGACTCAACACACTCATCAAACATTATAAGTTCTATTAATTTAATGAAGAAGCCATGCTGATTAGAGTGATCAATGGATTCTTCTACAATTCCTTCAGATGAGGAATGCTGAGAGAAATTCTTCATATGGAGAAAGTGTTGATGGCTGCCAGAGCTGAGGAATGTGCAGAATGACAAGCTGCTGACATGGAGGCCAGTGGTGCCCAGAGCGAATCAGTCATGATAGTGAAAAGTAATTTCAAAACAAAAGACTGAAGGACACAAAGTGATGTTTACATTCAAAAAGAAGTTATGCTTCAGGTGTGGATTTTTGTCTCCAAGCAATGTGCAGAGCAATGGAAAAAGTAAGTGTGTCATGGCACGAAGACAAAATGCCACCTGAAAATTCCAGAAGCAACGTTCAACATGCATCCACAAGGCCAAGTGGTTACATCAGTTGAGGCAAATAGATACTAAATGAAGTCGCTCATCATCTAAATCATACTCAAACAGTTCTTCAGCCTGAATAACAAGTGAAAGTGAGGAAAATGATCATGCCATGTCAATGCTCACATCAGAAAAATGTGCACATGTTGGACTTGTTTCCTGTGAGGAGAAAAGTCAGTCAAAGAAAAGTAGAAATGTTAAAGTAACAAGATCATACACTGTCCAAAAAGTACTTTGAAGGTAAATAAATGTTCAATACCTTTCATTATCAAGAGTGGTGTATTGATAAACATAATGCCTGAAGAAAAGTACAATGAAGTAGCTCTATTGCCATGGCGTATGCCATTAAATACCAAAGTATACACTTGGGCTGCATCGACAACCATGAATAGTTAAGGTTTATTTGTAGCCACAGTGAAATATAAGAAAACAAGAGTACAAGCACAGATCCATGTACTTTAAGGTACTGCGACAAGTGCCTGCTTGCTCAATTTCAACATGGCTGCTGACATGGGACTCATTTCAGTGAATTACAACATGAATGCTCATCACAAAATAGTAAGTCAATTCCCTTCATTGTTTCATGGTTTGGGAAAGTTAAAGACTATGAAAATAAAACTGTATATTAATGAGGATATCTATCCTGTTTCTCAGAGACACAGACAAGTTGCTTTTCATTTGCAAGACGCTGTTGAAAAAGAACTTGAATCCTCACTTGAGCATGACATTATTGATTTTTTCATTGGTCCAACACCATGGGTTTCTCTCATAGTAGTGGTGCCTAAAAAGGACCATGAAGGAGCAGTGCGCATATGGATTGACATGCGCCAGGCGAGCAAAGCAATTGAATGAGAACGACATCCAGGACCACGCATGGCTGACATGATCATGCAATTAAATGGTACCAAAGACTTCTCTTGACTTGATTTGAAACAAAGTTATTACCAGTTAGAACTAGAAGACTGCTGATATATTACAACCTTTGATACACATAGTTTGTTTAGATAGAAAAGACTTAGGAGGTCATTAGGACCCTGGCGGACGGTGGTAAAATGGAGAAAAGTACTGTGTCCGGAATAAGGCTGTGCGAGGTCCAGGTCCCGCCCGAAACTCCACTTGCCGGATTTGCGGCGCTTCATGCACACCACTTGTCATCCCCTCTTGTTCTAAAAGTGGTCATCAGCGTTGTCTGCCCTGTGGTAAAGCTCATGTAGCTGCAGGGTCAGGACATTGGTGGACAAGATGCACTCATCAGTGCTATTCTATGAAGGAACTACATTTCCCATGTTTTTAGAGGCAGCAGCCATCTTGGGGTGTGGCAGGCCTATAAAGCCCAGCCACACTGAAGCAAATTGCTCACTATTTTGAAGACTTCGATGCAGTCAGACCTCGTGGGGATTCCTCTGAAGAAGAGCAGATTTCCTGCATGTCAGATTGACAGCAAATCGGAGTATCCTTGTTTCCATGGTGAATTCAGATACGAGTAGGTCGTACTCGTAGCAGTAAGTCTTGATGTGTCCAATCTTGAAGGGAGTTGTTACTTCCAAAGGTAAAGCGCCCCTTAGCACAAAGAGCAAAACGTTTTCAATTTTAAGAGTGAAAGCGGCCATGGCGCGACGATCAAAGCGCTTCAGAGCACAGGAGTAAAGCGCCCCTTAGCACAACGAGCAAAGCTCTTCAGGCCACATGAGTAAAGTGCTCTTGGCACAGCAAACAAAGCGCTTCAGTTCACATGAGTAAAGTGCTCTTGGCACAGCAATCAAAAGCCCTTCAGTCCACATGGGTAAAGCGCCCTTGGCACGGCAATCAAAGCGCTTCAGTCCACATGAGTAAAGCGCTCTTGGCACAGCAATCAAAGCTCTTTAGTCCACAGGAGTAAAGTGTCCTTGGCATGGCAATCAAAGCGCTTCAGTCTACATGAGTAAAGCGCCCTTGGCACGGCAACCAAATCGCTTCAGTCCACATGAGTAAAGTGCCCTTGGCACGGCAATCAAAGCACTTCAGTTCACATGAGTAAAGCGCCCTTGGCCTCAATCAAAGTGCTCCAGTCCACATGAGTAAAGCGCCCTTGGCACGGCAATCAAAGCGCTTCAGTCCACATGAGTAAAGCGTCCTTGGTACGGCAATCAAAGCATTTCAGTCCACATGAGCAAAACACCCTTGGCACAACAATCAAAGTGATTCAGGCCACATAAGTAAAACGCCCCTTAGCATAACGAGCGTAGCGCTTCAGACAAGACAAGTAAAAGCGCTTTCTGGCATAAAGAACAAAGCGCTTCAAGTATAATAATCAAAGCGCTTCATGAACAATAAACAAGGTGTTTCTATCCAATGAATAAAGCGGTTCAAGTTGCATGAGTAAAACTTTCAGGTCTATAGTAGTAAATGTGAAAGCATTTTGTAGATAAGCAAATTATAGTTTCATTGTTTTTTGAAAAGCATAATATGTGAGATACATATATAGGTCTTTGAGAATTTCAAGGCTGTGATCAAACGTTTATGTTATGAATGCATAGTTGTTACGGGATTGATATTCAGAGTATGACCATAGTCCAAAACTCTTGCCATCTCTTGATTCAGAGGTTGTAGCTTGTTCTTGTTCCATGATTCAAAGAAGGGGTTTTGCCCTCGCTTCAGAAAAACGGTCTCAATCTGATATCACAGAGACGCCTTTATTCAAGAGCCTATTGATGAGTTATATTGCTATGAATGAGTATATGCATACTTGTACTAACCTTTTCTTTTCAGATCTCTCTCCCTGCAGTTCCCTACCCTAATTTCCTTCCCCCGCCTGGCTTCATCATAACTCTGTGCTATTATAGCTTTCTGAGCTGGTGACGCTGGGAGGTGGGCCTTTTGTTCGGCAGTGTGCAGATCCCGAGTAAAGGCCACTGTGATATACTGCCAACAGGCTGGCGGCATTTTTCCCCATATTATGACATTGGAGGTCTGTCTCAACCCAAACCTCCAATATAACCCTCCACCACGGCGGTAATGACCGCCAGGCTGGAGACTTCAGTCTCCAGCCAGGCAGCTGTCACTAGCCTGCCCGCGGAATCATGACCCCGCCTACTGCCATGGTTTTCGTGGCATCCTTGCTGCCACGAAAACTATGGCGGTAGGCACCATCAGTGCCAGGGAATTCCATCCCTGTCGCTGATGGGGGTCTTCTCCGCCCCCTCCCCCTATCTCTCCCAGGTGTCCCCCAAACTTCATCTCCCTCTCCAGACCCCCCACGACATACACGCACCTTCACTCACCAACGTACATACGCATGCACCCACTCATACCCACATTCATCCACGCATGCATTCATCCATTCACCCAGACATCCACACACACTGACATGCATACATGCACACACGCATGCACACAACACAACATACACGCACTCACACATCCATACACGCACACACAGACAACACGCATCACACACCGGCATTCACGCATGCAAAGACATACACAGACACCCCCCCACACACACACACACAACACCCCCTCCCCTGTTGGAGCACCTGACTTACCTGTTGTCTGGGGTCCTCCGGCAGGAGACGGGACGGGGTGCTGCTGCCAGCAGCAGCGCCCGCCAGCAGAATACCGCCAGGCCGTATCATGGGTCATGATACAGCTGGCGGTGGTCTACTGGCGCTGTGCTGCCGCTGGTGTTCCAGGTGGAGCATGGCATAGAAGATCATGGGGAAGACTTGAAGTTCCGGTTCCATGTTGGCATTGATCTTCTCTGTGTCTCTAATGGTGAGTATTTCGTCTTCTGTTTCCGCCAGGCTTTTGATGGCTTTGGCACTGCCCCAAAAGTTGTAGCTGTTTGCAATGTCTTAATATGGTGGGTGGTACGTTGTCTTACGCCTGGCTGTTGATAGCTATCGCCATGGTCAATGGTGTTAACACCTTGACGGTTGGTGTGGTACATTGGCTTTCTATGGGAGTTATCACCGCCATGGTCATAATTTTGTGGTAATTACTATCAGCCTGTTGGCGTATTACCGCCACTTTATCAGTCACTGCCAATGTCATAATGACCACCAGAGTCCCCCTTCTTGTGTCCTATCTGGGAGCACTTGAAGTAGGGGGTTGTGGAATGGGATGCCTTGGGTCACCGCCCAAACAGAACTACCATACTGTTTCAGATGGGGCCTGGGAACCCTTTCCTCCCCACTTACTCTGGGACTTGTCTGGGTCATCTCTAACCTCCCCTTCACCCTGTTGGGGGGAACCATAACCACCATTCGGGGGGTCACTCACAGGTACATTTTTGGACACTCTGGTGCTAACTCAGCAGTCCGCCTCCTCAGCAAGCTTTTCTAGGATCAATCAGCTTACTGTCAACTAGGTGCTGACGCAACTCTGTAAACCAAACACTGAACATATGCTCTTTTAGGATCAAATAATATAACCCCAAATAGTCATCTACTTTACTGCCCCGCACACATCCATTCAGTGCCTTACTGGAGAAATCAAAAAAGTCTATCCAGTTCTGTGTGGAGAGTTTGGTGCTGTCCCTCAACCTCTGACGGTATTTTTCAGGTGTCAGCCCAAACTTTGCAAAACAGTTTTCATGAGTGCATATGTGTTTTGATCTCTTGGATCCAATGCAAGGAGTGTGTCCCTCCCCACTACTGGTACATAACACCACAAGACTGACCCCCATTTCTCTTCAGAAACCCCATGAGCCCTTAGTGCAACTTCATAAGCAGCCAACCACTTATCAATGTCATCTTCCACCACATAACATGGCACCACGTTTTTGGGTATGCAAACCTTCCTTTCCCCAGAAAATCCTGCATGTATGCTGCCACCATGACTGCTGGACTCATGCTAACTCGCCTAGATATCCAGCTCTTTGAGATTCAGTTCATGAGCCAGAAGAATCGTCTTCTCACCCAAAGCCCTTTCATTCTCAGCTTGTTTGGCTTCTCTCTCAGCCTTCTTCTCTTCTGCCTCCATTTTTAACTTCGCCATCTGCAATTGGAATTCTCTTGCCTCCCTCCTTTCCTATGAAGTCAGTCCATGGCTAGAGACACTGCTCCCTGGTTTAAGAGGTGGCACAATTCAAGGGGTATCATCCCCCACTGCTGGTGGCAAGTACAATGAGGGGGCACTCTCTGGCTCCTCCACCTCAACATTCTCTTCTGAACAGGCTTCTGCCCAGGCCCTCAGTGCCTTTTGGTACTCCTCTTTTTTGGAGGCACCCCAGGTAGGTACTACCATCCCCTTGCAGAACCCTTTCAGCTGGTTAACAGTGAATGTCTCCAGCTTGGCAAGATCAAACTCTCCAGCTCCTGTTTGGGACATAGCCAGAGACATGTCATATTGAGGATTAGGTTAAAACGTCAAGCAGAAAAACAAAATTGCAGAAAAAGAGGAACAATCAGGTTGACCTTAAACTGTTGGTAATGCACAAATACAAGTTCTATCCTCACCGCTGATCTCCAATGTTGCCAGTCAGGTTACCCCCTGTCCAAGCAAGGTCCCTATCTCTATTTAGGGTAAAGGAAAATCACACTGAGTTTACCCCCGCTCACCCCCTTAATAGCTTGGCACGAGCAGGTAGGCTTAACTTCAGAAACAATGTGCTAGGTATTTGTACCAATACACACAGTAATACAGTGAACAATTACAAAATGACACAAAACAGGTTTAGAAAAATATTAAATATTTAATCTAAATAAACAAGACCAAATACCATAAAAATCCACAATATACAGTTACAAATATGAATCTAGCACTTAAAGCAAAAAAAACAGTGATTTGAGGTAAAAACACTGCAAGTTGGTAAAATGCGTCGTCATAATGAATTAGTTTCCTACTATGCAACACCAATGGTGCAGTTTATGGAGTCAGTCGACCCCCAGGTACAGTACCTTCAGAACAAGTAGAGAAAAGGCTGCTGCATGGAGTTGGGGAGAGCGGATTCCCTGGGTCCGATGCGGCGTTGGATCTGGTGAACAGGGCAGAAGGACTGCCGCGTAGTGCAGTGGTGTCAGTTCCTCTCTATAGGGCGGTGGAGGTGAGGCGGCATCTGATGCAAAGTTGGTCCCTTGATTCCAGCAGATGCGAAGTCTGGCAGAGTTACGATGCTTCAGGGTGCCTTCAGGGGGTCGCGATGATGTCACAGGGCCACACACTCCGTCCATCATCCTTTTGTGTTGCTAAAGTTGCCCTAAGTGGGAAGGGTATGCCCAGACGTGGGTCCCTTGCTCACTGTGCCATTGGATTCAAGCTAGCCTGGCTGTTGAAGGGTTAAACCCTGAAACCGGTCCCAGGATGCTTGTTTCCGGTCTGGGTGTTTGCTTTGTTCAGCACTCCGTCCATCATCCTTTTGTGTTGCTAAAGTCACAGGGCCACAGGTGCTGCAATGGCGTTTTATCATCAAGGACGATGGACTTACGACACTCTGGTGTCAGCGAAGTCGGGCAGGATCAGCGGTTGCAGCGACACAAGGCCTACAGGCTCATTGGACTTCTATGAGGTCCACAGCCTGGGGCAGGCGGCGGCGCGGTTCCGTAGTAGTGGCGTCAGCTCACAGGGTCATTGGATTCACACGCAGCAAGATCCACAGCCTGGGGCAAGTGGTATCGCGTTTCCGGGCAGTGGCATCCTTCATGAAGTCACACAGCGTCGTCTGGTGTTGGTCGACTGGTTCTTCTCCAGGAATTTACTTTCAGGGGTCCAGGAACTGGAACGGCACCCTCTGACAAGCTAGAGTCCACAGACAGTAGACTCAGGTCTGGATGGTGAAGACTTTGCTGTCCCAGAGGCCTCAAAACAGGAAGCAAGCTCTACTGCAAGCTCTTGGAGTCACTTCTCAAGCAGGAATGCAACAAAGTCCATTCTCTGTCCCCTTGCACAGGCAGAAGCAGCAACCGCAGGATAGCCTAGCACAGTCACAGGACAGGGTAGCACTTCTCCTCAGCTCTTCAGCTCTTCTCCAGGCTTAAGTTCCTCTTGAATCCTTAAAGTAATCTGAAGTCTGGGGTTTGGGTTGCTCTTCTTATACCCCTTTCTGCCTTTGAAGAAGGCTTACTTCAAAGTAAAGTCTCAAGTGTCTGTGAGATCCTTTCTTGTCCAGACCAGGCCCCAGAAACACACCAGGAGATCAGAGACTGCATTGTGAGAGGGCAGGCACAGCCCAGCTAGGTGTGAGGGACCAATCCTCCCTTCCCCTCCAGCACAGATGGCTCATGAGGATATGCAGGCTACACCCTAGACCCCTTTGTGTCACTGTCTAGAGAGCGGTTCAAGCAGCCCAACTGTCAAACTGACCCAGACAGGGAATCCACAAATCACACAGAGTCACCAAATGGTTTAAACAAGAAAATGCCTACTTTCTAAAAGTGACATTTTCAAACACACAATCTAAAAAACAACTTTACCAAAATGTGTGTTTTTAAATTGTGAGCTCAGAGACCCTAAACTCCACATGTCTATCTGTTCCCAAAGGTAATCTACGCTTCAATCATATTTAAAGGCAGCCCCAATGTTAACTTATGAGATTGGCCTTGCAACAGTGAAAACCGAACTTGCCAGTATTTCACTGTCAAGACATGTAAAACACATAAGTACATGTCCCACCTTTTACATACACTGCACCCTGCCCGTGGGGCTACCTAGGGCCTACCTTAGGGGTGCCTTACATGTGTAAAAAGGGAAGGATTAGGCCTTGCAATTGGGTACAATTGCCAAGTCGAATGAGCAGCTTATAATTGCACACACAGACACTGAAGTGGTAGGTCGGAGCCATGTTTACAGAGCTACTAATGTGGGTGGCACAACCAGTGCAGCAGGCCCACTATTAGCATTTAATCTACAGGCCCTGGGTACCTCTAGTGCATTTTACTAGGGACTTACTAGTAAATATACCAGTCATGGAAAGACAATCACAGGCACATTTTATATAGGAGCACTTGCACTTTAGCATTGGTTAGCAGTGGTGAAGTGCCCAGAGTAACAAAAACAGCAAAAACAGAGTCCAGCACACATCAACAACCTGGGAAACAGAGGCAAAAAGTCGGGAGACCATGCCAAAGATGCCAAGTCTAACAGCCACACAAACTAAAGTTATACAATATTCAGAGTGTTAATGCTAAAGGTCGATTCAACTAGGTTTACTAAGGGCAGTTAAAGACAATTATCAATTACTAAATAGCACTACAGGGAAGAACTCAACCATGTGTGAGACAATACCAACTGAAGTCTAAAAAGCATTTGAAAACTTTACTTACCAAGCCTGCTAAAGAGAGTTGTTGCATCACGACCAATGGTGGCCCCAAGAGAAGTGCCTGGGGTGGTGCTAAAGGAGCAGTCCATATTTCCAACAGCCAGAAACTTGGCATAAGACTGTTCTGCTGATGAAACCAATCAAGGGCGACCACGAGGCTGATCCATCGGTGGGCCAGGGCATGAATAGAACTGATCCTGATTTCCAGGCAGAGAGGCCAGGAAAAGTGCTACTTTCAACATCAGTGAGTTCCAAACTGGTTTACAATAATGCCACCTTCCTCGAAATACCACCACCATTCAACACAGCAAGAAAGCAAACCATTGGCAATAGATGGACTGCATGGGTAGAGGAATTTGAAGATTTCACAGATGTATTTGAAGAGATGGATAACTGGAAGATAATCAAGAATCTCAAAGATTCTGCTTGTGACGGTGTGAAAGAAGACATAAAGTAAATGCCAAGAAATGACATGAAAGGCACATACATCAGATTAAGAATATATTTAATTCAGTACATCAATTATGAACAATATGTTTTTAGTCAAGAACATCAAAGAGTTGGCAAAACCATCAATGAATTTATGGAAAGACTCAACACACTCATCAAACATTATAAGTTCTGTTAATTTAATGAAGAAGCCATGCTGATTAGAGTGATCAATGGATTCTTCTGCAATGCCTTCAGATGAGGAATGCTGAGAGAAATTCTTTGTCTGGAGCAAGTGTTGATGGCAGCCAGAGCTGAGGAATGTGCAGAAAGACAAGCTGCTGACATGGAGGCCAGTGGTGCCCAGAGCGAATCAGTCATGATAGTGAAAAGTAATTTCAAAACAAAAGACTGAAGGACACAAAGTGATGTTTACATGCAAAAAGAAGTTGTGCTTCAGGTGTGGATTTTTGTCTCCAAGCAAAGTGTAGAGCAATGGAAAAAGTAAGTGTGTCATGGCACGAAGACAAAATGCCACCTGAAAATTCCAGAAGCAACGTTCAAGATGCATCCACAAGGCCAAGCGGTTACATCAGTTGAGGCAAATAGATACTAAATGGATTCGCTCATTATCTAAATCATACTCAAACAGTTCTTCAGCCTGAATAATAAGTGAAAGTGAGGAAAATGAGCATGCCATATCAATGCTCACATCAGAAAAACGTGCACATGTTGGACTGGTTGCCTGTGAGGAGAAAGGTCAGTCAAAGAAAAGTAGAAATGTTAAAGTAACAAGATCATACACTGTCCAAAAAGTACTTTGAAGGTAAATAAATGTTCAATACCTTTCATTATCAAGAGTGGTGTATTGATAAAAATAATGCCTGAAGAAAAGTACAATGAAGTAGCTCTATTGCCATGGCTTATGCCATTAAACACCAAAGTATACACTTGGGCTGCATCGACACCCATGAATAGTTAAGGTTTATTTGTAGCCACAGTGAAATATAAGAAAACATGAATTCAAGCACAGATCCATGTACTTTAAGGTACTGCGACAAGTGCCTGCTTGCTCAATTTCAACATGGCTGCTGACATGGGACTCATTTCAGTGAATTACAACATGAATGCTCATCACAAAATAGTAAGTCAATTCCCTTCATTGTTTCATGGTTTGGGAAAGTTAAAGACTATGACAATAAAACTGTATATTAATGAGGATGTCTATCCTGTTTCTCAGAGACACAGACAAGTTGCTTTTCATTTTCAAGAAGCTGTTGAAAAAGAACTTGAATCCTCACTTAAGCATGACATTATTGATTTTTTCATTGGTCCAACACCATGGGTTTCTCTCATAGTAGTGGTGCCTAAAAAGGACCATGAAGGAGCAGTGCGCATATGGATTGACATGCACCAGGCGAGCAAAGCAATTGAACGAGAACGACATCCAGGACCACTCATTGCTGACATGATCATGCAATTAAATGGTACCAAAGATTTCTCTTGACTTGATCTGAATGAAAGATATTATCAGTTAGAACTAGAAGACTGCTGATATATTACAACCTTTGATACACATGGTTTGTTTAGATAGAAAAGACTTAGGAGGTCATTAGGACCCTGGTGGACGGTGGTAAAATGGAGAAAAGTACTGTGTTAGGAATAAGGCTGTGCGAGGTCCAGGTCCCGCCCGAAACTCCACTGCGCGTATTTGCGGCGCTTCGTGCACACCACTTGTCATCCCCTCTTGTTCTAAAAGTGGTCATCAGCGTCGTCTGCCCTGTGGTAAAGCTCATGTAGCTGCAGGGTCAGGACATTTGTGGACAAGATGCACTCATCAGTGCTATTCTATGAAGGAACTACAATTCCCATGTTTTTAGAAGCAGCAGCCATCTTGGGGTGTGGCAGGCCTATAAAGCCCAGCTACACCGAAGCACATTGCTCACTATTTTGAAGACTTCGATGCAGTCAGACCTCGTGGGGATTCCTCTGAAGAAGAGCAGATTTCCTGCATGTCAGATTGACAGCAAATCGGAGTATTCTTGTTTCCATGGTGAATTCAGATACAAATAGGTCGTACTCGTAGAAGTAAGGTCTTGATGTGTCCAATCTTGAAGGGAGTTGTTACTTCCAATGGTAAAGCGCCCCTTAGCACAAAGAACAAAGCGTTTTCAATTTTAAGAGTAAAAGCGGCCATGGCGTGACGATCAAAGCGCTTCAGAGCACAGGAGTAAAGCGCCCCTTAGCACAACAAGCAAAGCTCTTCAGGCCACATGAGTAAAGCGCTCTTGGCACGGCAATCAAAGCGCTTCAGTTCACATGAGTAAAGTGCTCTTGGCACAGCAATCAAAAGCACTTACGTCCACATGGGTAAAGCGCCCTTGGCACGGCAATCAAAGTGCTTCAGTCCACATGAGTAAAGCGCTCTTGGCACGGCAATCAAAGCTCTTTAGTCCACAGGAGTAAAGCGTCCTTGGCATGGCAATCAAAGCGCTTCAGTCTACATGAGTAAAGCGCCCTTGACACGGCAATCAAAGCACTTCAGTCCACATGAGTAAAGCACCCTTGGCACGGCAATCAAAGTGCTTCAGTTCACATGAGTAATGCGCCCTTGGCACGGCAATCAAAGTGCTCCAGTCCACATGAGTAAAGCGCCCTTGGCACAGCAATCAAAGCGCTTAAGTCCACATGAGTAAAGCGTCCTTGGTACGGCAATCAAAGCATTTCAGTCCACATGAGTAAAACACCCTTGGCACAACAATCAAAGTGATACAGGCCACATAAGTAAAACACCCCTTAGCATAACGAGCGTAGCGCTTCAGACAAGACAAGTAAAAGCGCTTTTTGGCATAAAGAACAAAGCGATTCATGTATAATAATCAAATCGTATCATGAACAATAAACAAGGCGCTTCTGTCCAACGAATATAGCGCTTCAAGTTCCATGAGTAAAACTTTCAGGTCTATAGTAGTAAATGTGAAAGCATTTTGTAGATAAGCAAATTATAGTTTCATTGTTTTTTGGAAAGCATAATATGTGAGATACATATATAAGTCTTTGAGAATTTCAAGGCTGTGATCAAACGTTTATGTTATGAATGCATAGTTGTTACAGGATTGATATTCAGAGTATGACCATAGTCCAAAGCTCTTGCCATCTCTTGATTCAGAGGTTGTAGCTTGTTCTTGTTCCATTATTCAAAGAAGGGGTTTTGCCCTCACTTCAGAAAAACGGTCTCAATCTGATATCACGGAGACGCCTTTATTCAAGAGCCTATTGATGAGTTATATTGCTATGAATGAGTATATGCATATTTGTACTAACCTTTTCTTTTTAGATCTCTCTCCCTCCAGTTCCGTACCCTAATTTCCCTCCCCCGCCTGGCTTCATCATAACTCTGTGCTATTATAGCTTTCTGAGTTGGTGACGCTGGGAGGTGGGCCTTTTGTTCAGCAGTGTGCAGATCCTGAGGAAAGGACTCTGTGATATACTGCCAACAGGCTGGCGGTACTTTTCCCCATATTATGACATTGGAGGTCTGGCTCAACCCAAACCTCCAATTTAACCCTCCGCCACAGCGGTAATGACCGCAGGGCTGGAGACTTCAGTCTCCAGCCAGGTGGCCGTCACTAGCCTGCCCGCGGAATTATGACCCCGCCTACTGCCATGGTTTTCGTGGCATCCTTGCTGCCACGAAAACTATGGCGGTAGTCATCATCAGTGCCAGGGAAATCCTTCCCTGTCACTGATGGGGGTCTTCTCCGCCCCCTCCCCCTACCTCTCCCCAGGTGTCCCCCGAACTCCCCCTCCCTCTCCAGACCCCCCACGACATACACGCACCTTCACTCACCAATGTACATACGCATTCACCCACTCGTACCCACATTAATCCGCGCATGCATCCATCCATTCACCCAGACATCCACACACACTGACATGCATACATGCACATACGCATGCACACAACACAACATACACGCACTCACACATCCATACACGCACACACAGACAACACGCATTACACACCGGCATTCACGCACGCACAGACATACAGACACCCCCCCCACACACACACAACACCCCCTACCCCCTCCCCTGTTGGAGCACCTGACTTACCTGTTGTCTGGGGTCCTCCGGCAGGAGACGGGACTGGGCGCATGATACGGCTGGCAGTGGTCTACTGGCGCTGTGCTGCTTCCGGCAGCAGTGCCACCTTACCGCCGTCCGCCGGCATTACTACATCCAGATTTCCGACATCCTTCTAGCAGAAATGCAGCTATGGTCATAATCCAGCTGATGGCTGGTAGCCGCAGCGACAGTCTTTTGCCGGCCGTTGCAGTTATTACCGCCAATGTCATAATGAGGTCCTTAGTTTTGGTGTGTCATCGGCTGCAGAACTTTTACAAGATGTCATATGGCACATCATACAACCTGTTCTGAATGCATTTAACTATAGTGATGGTACACTAGTTTTTTGGAGCTATACAGAAGGAGCACGTTAAAATCCTTACACAAGTATGTCAGTTACTCCATGACGCAGCTATGACTTTATATGCAGACAAGTGTGAGTTCAGTGAGAGAAACTTGAAATTCTTTGGCCATAAATTTTTTGAATGGGGCCATGATACCTGATCCTGCAAAAGTACAAACTTTTGACAAATGCTGAACCCCCACAAGATGTTTCAATGATATCGTTTTTGCTTGGAATCGCCAGCTACTGTTCAGGATACATATAGGATTTTTCACTGTTAGTGCTCCATTACAAGAGTTAATAAAGAAAAATGTCTCTTTTAAATGGTCATGAGAATGTGGAAAGAGTTTCAAGAGATTCAAACATGCTATAGGAAATGCTATAGAAATGGCTTACTTCAATTTAAAACTCCATACTGAGATTGTAGTTGATGCTAGCCCCTATACCCAAATGCAAGATTACATACTGTGCCCTATGCTAGTAGAAGTTTATCTCAGACAGAACATGCTTACTTACAGCCTGAAAAGGAAAGTTTGGCTGTAGTTTTAATATGTTAATAATCAATTTATAAACCATTTGTCTGATGTTTTTGGTCAGTTTGGCTCACTTGTTTAATACTGACGGTTCAAATACTGAATCTCAATTGTAATTTTAGAAACATTCACTGCATCAGAGGTGCATTTGATGCAATGTCAGTCATAATAGGGGGAACATAACAACCTTCACAATTTTTCAAGGAACATCACACCTGATACAAAATAGACAATTTCCCTGTTTGGTACGACTGTCCCTCCTAAAATGTCTCAAAAGAATGTTACATTTATTTTGAGCAGGCATGTGTCTGCTCAAACAAGTCCTTTGACCCTCAAAAAATGTTTCCTTTTTAACAAATCATTGCAAAAAGCCACATCATGATACACCTTCTACAAAACTTACAACTTAAAGAATACTTCTTGTGCATTGGTCATTTGTCACCCTTGATAATAAAGCCAAATTTTGTTGCTGTAACAAAAAGTAGTTATTTGAAAAGAAAATTTAAATGTAAACTTATCCCCTTCATGCTGCTGTTTGGCCTCCAACTGCTCATCAAAGTGGGGATAAGCCATGTCAAGTATGTAGACCGTTAGGAGGGAAGGGTGCGGTGCACACTCTACTCATGCTGGGAGGGCTGGCCGAGCTGGACTTTTACTGACTCATTGGTCCAGCGGCGTAGGTCCTCCTATTGCTTTCAGCAGTGGATGTTGCGCCATTTGTAGACCCCCATGGTCCACACCTTCTTAGTGATAGCCTTCTAGATGTCCTTCTTTTGATGGGCGTTGATCTGTACTGATACAAAAAAGGAACCAAAAAATGTGTGAATTTTGTTTGTTTGTATTGATGTGCCACAATTTTGACAAATCAATCACAAGCTTTTAAAAAAAATTACAACAGCATTTAAAAAAGTAAAATGCTGTTGTAAACTGTTGAGTACCCTTAACCCTTGTCATGTCCTTATTTTACTAATCCAGGCCAGTGACATTACGTAGGCTGAGTTGTTTGTGGGATAATACTAGGTGCGAAAAACATTATATATGACATGTAAAGAAATGTAGATATATATGCGGATTAGTATCAAATATATGATATATTTCCTAAATTGACATAATATGAATTTTGTAGATTGCACTTTAATTTATTAAATATACATATATAAATGTCAAACTTCACCCCCCCAAAAATAGGATGTCAAGCACACACTCATTCTAATGTTGTAGTAATATCTATTTTTAATTAGGTCCGGGCGCAGAACTTCGCGCCACCATCAGAGTTTGCGGAATTTGGGCACTCCAGGCTATGCAGAGTAGCACAGAGTTCCCGAATTCCGCAATCCGTCATGGAGTGGAGTTTGTTTGGATGCAGGTGATTGGGTGTTGGTGCTCTCTCCCGAGCGCCACGATATTCCCTTTCCGTTCTCTCATGCTGTTACTTGCTCCATGCAATACTTTATGTGTACTCACACTGCTTCTGCCCGAAACAGTGGGCAAAACATTCCTGCTCGCGAGTGGGAATGCACTTGGAGTACATTTTCTATTCAAGATTCATCTAAATCTAGTCAAAAAGTATTTTGTGAGTGGATTTTCTTCTCCAATGCACCCTTCACGTTGTTTTTTAGTACAAGAAGCCTTTGCTTTTCAAACAGGAAGGAAGTGCCCCAAGAGACTCCAACCTCCTGTTCCTGACCAGCAGGCTCATTCCGAGTGCTTTGTCCTTCTCCTGGTCACTTTCCACTTGGATTTTGAGGTGGAAGGATCAATCTCTTCATCTCCTGGATATACTTTTGAACTTAAGGACTTTGTTTTTGTGAAATCGCAGAAGTGAGTTTCAAAACTACTGAATAAGTGTGTTGTTTGTTTGCTTGGGCATACACTATCATGTACTTTAATTTGATTTTAAAAACTAATAGTGATTGGTGGCCTGGAGTTTAAGCATGGACCTAATTATTTATTTTGCATTTCATTGATTTTTGTAAAGGGAAATTGTTGCACAGTTCAGTAGTACCTGTCGTTTTCTACATGTATGTAAGATTTGCAATTTTATTCTACTATGTGGCCTACATTTCCAAAGGGCCACCGAGCCAATAGGCCCCATACTAGTAGTCATCAGTGCATGAAATAAATATTTCAGTGGTATATGTTTTTAAGACGTTATTTAGGGTAGGGATGGTATTGGATTAAATTAAAAATGTTGGGTATTGTCCGCATTTAATTTTTTTGCAAAAAGTGTATATGTTTTGTGGTAATATTTGATTTGGATAGGAGGATATGTGTACTGTTGTTAAATTTTGATATCACAGTTAATTTTTCTGTTTTGGATTGCTGAATTAATGCTAGTGTTTTGTTCAGTGCTATCACCATGTGTTCATTGTTCTCCATGCCTCCTTGCTCGCAGTCGTTGTTTACCAATGTTGCTGGCAGCCATTTTCTGCATCCAGCCAGTGTGTCTTTGTCATAGGCTTTCATTTGTTCTTCTTTGTTCTCTTTTCTCCTTGTTGTTGTTTGACCATGTGGCTAACAGCCAATTTGTGCATGGAGCCAGCGCCCCTTTGCCATAGGCTTACATGTTTTTTTTCTTTGTTCCCCATGCCTCCTAGCTCCTTGTTGTTGTTTGACTATGGGGCTGGTGGCCATTTTGTGCATTTCCCCATGACACCTTGCTTGTTGTTGTTTGGCGGCCTTTTTGTCTATTGAGCCAGTGTCCCTTTGACATTGGCTTGCATGTGTTCTTTGTGTGCCATGCCTCCTTGCTCCTATTGTAGTTTTACCATGTGGCTGGCAGCCATTTTGTACATCCAGCCAGTGCGCCTTTGCCATAGGCTAGGATGAGTTCTTCTTTGTTCCCCGTGCCTCCTTGCTCCTTACTGCTGCTGTTTGGCCATGTGGCTGTCGTCCATTTTGTCCATCGAGCCAATATCCCTGTGCCTCAGGTTGCATGGGTTCTTCTTTGTTCCCTATGTCACCTTGCTCCTTGTTGTTGTTGTTTGACCACATTGGCAGGCCCTCATTTGGTCCACCCAGACAGTGTCCCTTTACCATAGGCTTGCATGTGTTCATTGTTTGCCATGCTTCCTTAATCCTTGTTGTTTTACCATGGGCCTGGCAGCTATTTTGAGCATCCAGCCAGTGTGTCTTTGCCATAGGCTTACATACAAACATTGTTAATTATTGATCATTTGTTCATTTGAAGTTTGTAATTTTATTTTTATTTTCTATTTTAATTTAGTAATTACATTTTTTATTCTATTGTTATTAATGTAGTTTTTATTTCATTTTTATTTTTTATTTTACATTTTTATTTTAGTTTTTTATTTTCATTTTTTATTTTCATTTTTTATTTTGAGTTTTAATTGTAATTTTTTTTTTTTTTTTATTTTTTTTTTTTTATTGTTTTGGTTTTTTTTTTATTATTTTTAACATTTTTTATTTCATTTTATTTAATTCTGCATTTTGCCTTGATCCATCCATCCACATCCATCCACCAAAGGCGCAGAGCTGCACAACAGCATTCAGTTTCTTATGGTGTATAATAATTGCAATTCCTCCTGGACACCCTGGCTGTGGCACACTGCATACAAATCAGCAGCATAGCTTATTTTTTTAATGATTATTCCATTTTCCTTAGACTACCTTGGCGCCACAGTTATTTTTAGGGATTATTCCATTAACCCATGCATCTCTCCCTAACTACCACAGATGTCTCCTTTAAAACAGATGGCGAAAAAGCAATGTCCTATATCTGCATGTTGTGCTGCTTGACTTGATATGAAATGTTATGGTGTGGTGGTGTGGTTTGACTTTACAATGTTTGATTAAATTGTTACTATTAGTCATTACATATGTAACCACCCACACTAAGATTGCGTGCCACATTTCACTAACTACATGTTTTTCTTGCTTGGTTGCTTTTAGGTGCACAAAACAAGAGACGTCACATCACTTACAGTAGATCCAAAGAGATGGCCTGTACAGTTATTCGGTACTCTAAACTCTTCCACTTGTTCATATTAGTGCCACTGTCAAACTAGAGCTTAAGATGGCCACAAAGAAAGTTGCTCCCAAGAAAGTGGTCACTGAGAAGAAGCAGCTTTCTGCCTCTGGGGAGGAACCTGGGAGGAGCACTCCCACATCAAAAGCCCCACCCCAACCGAATGATGCAGACGAGCAGTGATGATGAATTGGATTTTCCCTTTCACAAAGTATTACCCAGTCGTTTCAGGAAATACAGCAAAGTGGACATGAGCCACAGCCAGCAATAGTAGATCTTCCTGAAGTTGGAGCAGAACAGGGGGTCGAGCTTCCTCCTGAGCAAGAACCTCCTCTTTTAGAATAAATGGCTTCCAAACCTCCGCAAGAAAAAGGAAGGTTACTACTCCACCTTCTTCTCCAAGCACCACTTCTGATGATGATGATAGGGATGTAGAGTGGACCCCAGCAGAGTCCAGGAGACGCCAACAAAGGCATTGGAAAATAAAAGTTTCAGAAAGCCTTAGAATAATGGAAGGGGATGATGATGACGAGTCAGTCATTGCGGAAGCTGGCACAGAGGAGTTCAACACTACTATCCAACCTGCTCTGAGGGATGTGGCACAGGCAGTACTGCCAGCTCCCATATTTGTAAGGCCCCAGCAGAGACTTCACCAACTCGTACCTCAGTAGAAGTATGCACTGCAGAGAGGCAATTAACAGCCCACCTACCTCCAATTCTTTTTCAATCATTTGCAGTGGCCTAATAAGAAACTACTCCTCCCCACTTTGGGATTTCTTTACGAGAAGAAAACCAGAGTAGAACATTGCAATATGGTCCATTTGCCACACAAGTGTTCGTCGAGGTAAACCTTGTTCACATTATGGTACTGTAAGCCAGACGATCCATATTAAAAAAACATGCAATCCGATGGAGGAGCACCTTAATAAAATTGGCTGAACGTGGTTGCGGTGGTGAAGGTGAGGAGAGCCAGGAAGCATAAGCTACAACTGGTCAAATCACAGCAGAAGGTTAGGAAGAAGAGGGTGAAATCCTCATGAAAAGCAGCCTTGTGCCCAGCAGTGCAATGGAATCACCCACCTGAGTGACCTCACAATGGCATAGGAAGAGTCAGATGGAGACACCACAACATACAGTGACTGCATCATGAAGCACATTCACTCTACTACCACCTACATCTCAAAAGTCACCTGCGTCAGTGGCCCCATAAAAGAAGAAAATCCAGGCTACAATTATGGGCATGTTTAGGCAGGAGGGGCCTAGGACTACAACCACCCAATTGCAAATTTGTACAATGGGAAACTGGCAAAAATATTAGCCCTGGACCTCCTCTCTTTTTCTTTTGTGGAAGGAGTGGGATTCTCAGAGTTTGTGGGAGCCATCTTCCCGAAATGGAAGGTTTTAAGTTGGACCTATTTTGCCAGAGTTGCTGTTCTAGTGCTTCATCATGATGTGCTTCAACTGGTTGGAAATGTTTTGCAGCAAAGTGTTGTCCACACTATCCACCTGACGACAGACATGTGGACCAGCTGTCAGGCTACTCATTTCATGTGCATCACTGTACACTGTATCTCTTAGTGAAATTTACCTGCAGGGCCTACTCCTTTTTTCTAGAACCTCAGATCAGTCACTTTAGTTACCAAACGCAAATCTACACAAAATACTCCAGTTCCATTTCTCTATTTGTCCTTCAACAGCAGTGCACTAGACTACACAGGTCTACCTCACTCATTTTGGGACTGAGACATAATTGCTCAGAATCAGGAGGAGGAGGATAAAAGGACTCAGGGGGGACTACCTCAACAGCTAGAAGGAGAAAGTTATCAACTTCAAATAGAAACCATGATGAGGCTTAGTTGTCACTTAGCTCCATGGACTGGAGAGAGGTGTGTTGTTGGGAAATACTGCTGAGTATATGCTTGCTGCATTGCTGGGTCAAGCATCAAATGCCTTCTATGTTCTTGCTCTGTCTTTGAATATTCTTGGTACATTCCTAACTCCTCATGAAGCTTACCTTGCTTCCTTTTATCCTTCTCCTTTACTCTATAATACAGTTACTGTTTTTCAGTATGCAGGCCTTCTCCTAGTCCTCTCCTTCACAAACAAAACTTGGTGAAGGCTCAAGACTCCAGCATCCCTAATGGACAGGTTCCGACAGACACCCAAGAGTGACAGACATTCCAAGAAGTATGGAGATACACACTTCAATTTGGCAATATAGCATCATTTTCCTTTTAACACTCATCATTTTTAGAATGAGGTGGGTTAACTTAATTCCTCCATAATTTGTATTTTTCAAACCTAGAAGACATCACTTTTAGAGATATACTATCTTGGGTCTCTCTGGAGCAGAAGGGCTGTTTGCAATGCATTTAACTGAACTATACCATACTTATCCCTTCATCGTTTCCTTGCACAACAAATTGATGATGGTGTGCTGCTCAGCACCTGACTAATATTGTTGTGACTTTTTTGTGTAGTGTTTGTCTTTGTCACACCTTTCCTCAAATCTTCTTTCCCATCCATTCTTTGAGCCCCTAACCCCATTTTCACAGGAGCTGTGTGATTTATTGAGGTGTGACTTAATTCTACACCATAAATGGATCACACACTTGCTGGGGCGGATGTGGTAAAAGTGACACCAACTCAGTGCATGAATTTCTATTACCTTAGCAATATTCCACACCAGCCCCACCAACATCATCATCCATGCCTTTTGTTGTATGTTGAGTAAATGCTTAACCTTCTCCAACCACTTTTGACTCCATGATTTAATTTTAGTGTTTAAATACTAGTTCCCCATCATTACTCAGAAGAAGTTTATATTGATTGGTTTTATTATCATATCAGGTCTTCTCTGTTGTGTGTCAAATACTGTCATTGTGGTAATCTGGACTAAGTCTTCCTAAAGGTATGATATAACAATACCCACTAACTCTCTATTTTCCTTCAATCTAGAAGACAATAATGGATAACTCTTTGATTAATCATGCACTTGGAGTTCACCTATGTGGGAATGGCACCTTCTGTCTTCCCTGTTAGCGTGCTAGCCTCCTACTACTACTACCACCCTTTAAAGAATAAAGATGCCACCTTGGGAAAAACCCTGCAGTAAGATGACTCCCTCACGTCCTCTAGTCAGGTAAGAGAAACACTATGGATTGAAATGAACTTGTTTAGTTAGTAATTAACTCCTACTGAAGAAGATGGCTACCATTCCCTAGTGGTCAATATAGTTGCAAAGGGCAGTAGACAAAGGGTATAAGTAAATCACACAGTCTTTTTTAGCAGATTTAAAACAAAACAGGCTACACTAAAAGACAGCAATGCAAACTAAAACACCAAAATAAACATTTGAGGCATAAATCCAGTAAAATAAATCAGCCCCTTTTTATTTTTAACAAATACTAAAACCTAACCTTTCCACCCGCAACAGGTGCACCCCTCTCCCCAAACAAATGGCTCCGTATTCAAAAGGTCCAACGAAAAGTCCAGTGCAAAACCCGGACTAAGGGCCAGATGCAGGAAACACTTTGCGACTCGCAAACGGCAAAATTTGCCGTTTGCGACTCGCAAATGCGTGTTTCCTATGCAGAAATGCAATGCATTTCCAAATCGCAAATAGGAAGGGGTGTTCCCTTCCTATTTGCGATTCGCAGTGGTATGCAATACCATTTGCGACTGCATATGCGGTCGCAAATGGTGTCGCAGTTACCATCCACTTGAAGTGGATGGTAAGCCACTCGCAAATTGGAAGGGGTCCCCATGGGACCCCTTCCCCTTTGTCAATGGACCACGAATTATTTTTTCAGGGCAGGTAGTGGTCCAAGGGACCACTACCTGCCCTGAAAAAATACCGAAACTAAAGGTTTCGGATTTTTTTTTAAGTGCAGCTCGTTTTCCTTTCAGGAAAACGGGCTACACTTAAAAAAAAAAACTGCTTTATTTAAAAACAGTCACGAACATGGAGGTCTGTTGACTACAGCAGGCCTCCATGTTTGCGAGTGCCCATAGTCGCTATGGGGCCGCTAATTGCGACCCACCTCATTAATATTAATGAGGTGGGTCTTTGCGACCCCATAGCGACTCGCAGATGGTGTCTGAGACACCGTTCTGCATACCAATTTGCGAGTTGCAAACTGCGAGTCGGAAGGACTCGCAATTTGCAACTCGCAAATTGTATTTTTGCTACATCTGGCCCTAAATTCTTTCCCCACCCTGTCCACCCACAACAAGTCCTTCCCACCAAAACAAAAAAATAAAATAAAAGGGCTTAGAAGAAGCCACTCTATAGGGGTCTGGAGTTGTTCTAGGTTTAGCTTGATCCTGGCAAGCTAGCTTTCCATCTGTTATGGTAGAGCAATTCCCTGTCAGAGTGGGAGGGGGTGGCAGTAGGTACAGTCAGGAACCCTGACAGCTAGGGGCAGCACAGGCAATGTAGTGGCTGGGAGGCTGGGGCTGGCGTTCTGCCGAGCTGTGTCCTGAGTCAGAGCCAGCTATTTTACCCTCTTCCACCTCCAGGACCACCAGCCGGTGGTATTCGGCCGGGATGTTCTCCAGCCTCTGCCACCGCAGATGGGCCATTATCTTCTGCCTCGTTGGTAGTGTTGATCAACCAGAAGGAGGAGCTATATCAAGAAAAACAGTGTTTCTACACTGACTCCAAAAAGGCAGATGAATAAAAAAAGATATGTCACACACAAAATGTGTATATATATCATCCTATCTGCCATAAGTAGATGGTGGGGAATATGATGCACTGCACTACAGGGAAATGAATGAGCAATATAGATTGTATTTGGAAGGTTCATAACAGAGTATCCCTTACACCAAACTTGAAATCAAATTGGGTACTTACTAGTCCCACTTCACTCACTGGCCTCGCCCCCACCACAAATTCTTTCCAACAAATTAATTTGCTGGGCAGTAAGGAAAGAAAACTTCACTTACTCCACTGCAGTGTAAGGCAGAGGGATTAGTTGGGTGGATAGAGCTTTTGCTACACACTAAATGGGTGTCACTGATTATTGATTGATCATGTGACTAAGCTTTGCCTTATTTAGTCACTGTGTAGATGAAAGTTTAAAGGGAAAAATCTGAACAGGCGTAAAATAAATCTTTTATGGGAAACACTTTACATGGCCATAAAAATGTGGCACATGTCAAGAATGGATTTTTCAGTTTGTTTGGTAGGCTGGGACAGAATAGATTAGTAAAGAATAAAGGAGTGAGGTACTAAGAGGTGACAGGGTGGGCGAAGGGAAACAACACATCTTGTGTGTTTGTTTTGCAATGCATGGACAAGTTTGTAAATGCTACATTAACTAAAGCAGACATACATTGCACAGCCAACAGTGCAGGCATAAATTGAACCATGCTGCATTTCTTTGGTCATGAGTGGCGAAATGCCATGGGCAGGAAGGGGGCTGATGAATAATGGGTTGGATACATATCTGCCTCATTTAACAAATACAGTAAGTCAAGGGATTAGAACACAAATTAAAATACCCCCACTTTGAACCATAACTTTGATAACCATAAACACAAATTAAGCAAAGTAATTGAGCAGGAAGCGCCGCGGAAGAACAGTCCCCTTGTTTATTCATTCAAGCAAGTATGCACTCATCCTTTCGTTCTTCCTACTATATTCACCCATAGCCACCACTATTTAAGCTTTATTTTCTCTCATTGAGTCTTTCACCAAAATACACAATCCATTATCCATCCATTCATTATCCACTATCCACCCTTCCTTTCAATCATCGTTTCACCCATCCATCCATTTACCAATACTCACTAACACATCCTTTCACCCACCCCTGCATCCTTTCCTTTTACTCATTTCACCCATCCTTTCTTTTAACCTTCCATTCTTTCCCGTTTCCATCAAGCCAACATTTTTAGCATACACTATATGTGCTTTTGCTGAGTTACAGATAAAAGAGGCTGTAAGTAACCCAACCACTGCTGTAGCTGGTACAAAGGAGGTTCACAATCACAATAATGCTCTTGTAGCTAGTGAGTAATAATAATTGTCAACAAGCAAACAATGTGACTTACCACTGCCTGACTCCGCCACCGCTTCTCACCCTCATACATCTGCTCCTGCAGTGGAACTTGAGCCAGCTACACTAGTGGTCAGTGTTGCTAGAAAAAAAAATTATACATTTTTTAGATTCCAAATAGACCTCTCCGTAATTATTTTATTAAAAAAATGCAACCACAAGACGTTGCTACAGTTCAGTTAGCACTGCAGTATCCTGTATCAAAAATATTACTCGGGCATTTTGTTGATCACGATGTTAAAAAAGCCAGGTAGTCAAGCCAACCAAAAATGTTGCAGAGCTATAGTCTATGATGATGATGACTTGGTATCATTGAAGTACAATAAAGGGGTGGAATAAAAATAGTCAATGAAAGACAATAAAAACTAATGCAGGGATAATACAAATAAACAAAAATTGGTTAAGGGAGTTAGAAAAAATGAGACTATAAAAAAGTAAACAAGGCAAAATGAAAAGTAGTATAATAATGGGCAGAGGTAACATTTATGGAAATAATAATAATAACAAATAATAGGGCTTACAGGGATAAGCAGAGCCCTCAGCATTGGTGCTGGTGGTCGGTGCCTTCCCAGCTCCTGCCAGACCTGCCTCTTAGTTTCCCCTCTTCTTGCCCTTGAGTACTGATGCAAGAAATAAAGAAGATTAAAAAAATTAATTTGTGTTACAATTAATCTTCACAAAATTATCATAACAGGCAAGGACAGTAACATTGTACTTATCTAAATCAGATCTCTTATGATACGAGTATGACTGACTATCATTGAGTTGGCTATACGCCTAAAATCCCTATTACAAATTTCCTTAACAAAAGCTACATTTGGAACTAACGCAGTGCAATGAATGAACTTTGATTGCATTCTCATTTCTCAACCCCTTTGATGGATTTTTGCAATTCATAGATGCATACTAGTACTACACATCACAGTAAAATGGTTTGGGACTGTACAAATTACATAAAGAAAATCACAGAGAATGCTAACTCACTGATGTCACTAATTCACTATGGTGACACAGAGACAGAGGAGCCTCCATTGCATTGGCTTCTTAAATAATCAGCCAAAGCGAATGTCAGTGAATACAATCATGTAGTGCAGAGCACCTGCCTAGCTCTAACTGGATTACATAATAATATTCTTAATGTAAACTAAACGTAACTTATCGCTGACTGTGAGGAGCATGCTATTCGGAACAAAAGTTGGCATTGTAGAGCACAAACATAATAATATTAATGAATACTCACCGGGCCCAGGAATCTCTATTCCTAGCAAGTCAAGCAGGTCCTGCTCGCCGTCAATGATATCTGCCCAGCACTGCATCAACTGGTGGGTGGTGAGCTGGACCTGGGTGGTCCTCCGAACACACCTGTGCTCCCTCTCCCAAGCACCCAACTCTCCTGCAGGTGGCAACCACTGCCAGGCCTGCTGCCAGCATGGAGGGGAGGTGGTGCTGCACATAAAAAACAGTGATGCCACCTCCACCTCACAAAAGATGGGTCGTGCTGCACCCCTTAGCGCAGTCGCAGCCCACAAGGTAGACAGCTGCTGCTGGCTGTCTGGGGGCACCTAGCGCTGCCACTCCTCTGTTCGATGGTGCCCTTCTGCTCTGCCATGGTGCTGGGTGACGGGGTGAAGTAAAGAAATAGGAGGAGAAGGAAGTAAGGAAGAAACAACAATAACTAAGGAAGTAAAGAGAAAAATAAACAAAATACAAAAAGCCACAGAAAGCACAAAAAATGGAAAAGTACACAGATACAAAAATACACACATACAATAAATAATATAAATGAGGGGTTCATTAATTAGGAGTGTGGAGAATTGAAAAGATTATTGAGGTATGAAAAAAAGAGGCCCAGCATCATAAATAGAGTAAAAAACTAGATGGCTGTGCCCATGCGAACCTCGTGGTGCCATTCATGTGCAATATTTTTTTTTGTGTATATTTCTTTATTGATTTTCACATATTTAAATTCAAATGATACAGAACAGTATAATGATACGTCATTTCTTCTTGTCCAGGTGTATTTTGTGTTTTAACAATCAAATCAGTTTATAGAGGAGTCCAGTCGTTTCACCTGTTACCGTGGTACATTTCCTGCTTGATATGCAGTTTGTTGAATATGTAAACATACGTTGTTTTTTTTTTGTATTAACATTACTAAAAACTGTTTTGCTGAATAGAAGAATGGAAATTAATCATATATATTCAAAACTAAGATGTAAAGAAAAGGGAGAAAAAAAAGAATATGTAACCGTCACCATGCTTATGTTGTATCACATGTTTGTCATGTTATGTCTGATATATATTAAGGTCTATTTCGCAGTATGGGTGGTAAGTGTTGTAAGTCAGACTCATTCCCATTGGCATTCTGTTCCCTGGGTGTGCATGTGAGTAAATAGGGTGTGTGTGTGGCTATATAGTAGTCCTGTGCTTCCCCTAGAGGAGGGTGCTCCATTTATGGAGGGCGTAGGTCATTTTTGCTTCCTCCTCCAGAACTAGTGATTCCCAATATTCTGCCCGAGCTTGTTATGCCCTTCATCTGGAGCCACTGTAGGTGGTGAGCTTCTGCTTTGGACCATAACAAAAGGTCTTTCAACCATTGCGTTATTGAGGGGGGTGTTTGGGATTTCCATGCCATGGCTATCCTGCGCTTAAATAGTACAAGTGCTAAATCAATGAACTTGTGGAGGTATTTGTCTTTTTTTTTGGTTTTGGTTTGAATATTTAACAGGCAGAAGGATGGCGTCGCAGGTAACATACAATCTGTTATTTCAGTAATTATTGCAGTAATTGTATGCCAAATAGTTTGTAAATTCGGGCAGTCCCATACCACGTGGTAAAATCCTACTGGGGACGTAGCGCATCTCGGACAGGCGGGTTTGTGTGTTGGGTACATATGATTTAGACATTGGGGGTCTAAATAGGCTTGATGTATATAGTTAAAGTGGGTGAATCTAAATCTGGCATTATGAGAGATCTCCTTTACTGAGCGCAGTGCCAGATTTAATTCTGTTGTTGTCAGTGGGTTTGGTAGTACTTTATTCCATCTTTCATGTGTTGTTTGTAATGGGGTATCAGTGTGTGCCCGAAGTGCTGTATATAGAGAAGAGACTATGCGTTTAGTTGTCGGTGCAGAGAGTATAGCATGTAGGACCAGAGAGGTGGGTGGTTCGGTGTTTTCTGGGCCCCATGTGTGATGTATACCTTGTTTTATGGTGTGATAAACGATGAACTGACCTGGGGTAATTTTGTATTCAGATATCATATCCTGGAAAGATTTAAGTGCACTATCGGAAAAGAGGTGTTCCATTCGTGTGACACCCTTATCTGTCCATAGTGTTCGTGTCTGGGTTGGTATATTTTGTAATATTCCAGGTATATCCCACAGTGTTATTATCGTGACTATGGAGTAGGTGATTGTTTGGGACACAGATAACGATGCCAGGACGTGTGTGCCGTTTTTAGCAGTGGGGTTATAGTAGAGTCACCTGTCCTGTTGCTAGACAACCATGTGTATAATGGTGTGGAACCCAGATAGCCTTTCAGTTCACATGTCTCAGGGTGTAGTGGAGAAGTCAACCACGTGGTTGGCCATTGTAGTTGTGCTGCTGCATAGTAAGACTCAAAGTGTGGGGCACCTAGACCCCCCTTTTGGAGCAGTCTCTGTAGTACAGAAAGTGGTACTCTGCGGCGTTTATCTCCCCATATTAAGTCTAGTAATAAACTATTTTGCATTTTGAAGAAGGCACGGGGTACCACAACAGGCAATGCTGAGAAATAATATAACAACCGGGGTAGAATTAACATTTTAGATATCACTATTCTGCCCATTGGGGATAAAGGTAGCGATTTCCCAAAATTAAGCGATGTGCGGGCAGACATTAGTGCTTTGGTTAGATTGCCACCTTGGAGATTTTTGGTCGAGTGATATATATATACTCCTAAGTATTTGAAGGTGTCATATTAGCACTGTAATTGTGTGTTGTTCGCGGCAAGGCGCGCAGTGGGAGGGTATAACACTAAAAGAAAGACACATGACTTGGGCCAATTAACCTGGAGTCCTGATGCCGTGCCGAATTGTGATAGTACATGTTCGAGTTCGGGAAGCGTGGAATGTACGTCTCTGAGGTATACAAGGGCATCGTCCGCGTACAATGACACCACGTGGAATCTATGAGAATCCCATATGCCCCAGTTTTCAGCTTTGGAACGTAGGTAGCATGCCAGGGGTTCCATTGCTAAAGCAAATAGTAGCGGTGATAGGGGGCAGCCTTGCAGCGTGCCGCGTTGTATATTAAAGCAATTAGATATTACCCCACCCGTTTTTACTCTTGCTAGTGGCTCTCCGTATAACGTCTTGATCCAGGGTAATAGGCAAGGACCAAATCCCATCTGTTCCAGACAGGCAAATAGGAAGTCCCACCCTAATGTATCAAAGGCCTTCTCTATATCTAGAGAGACCGCTATGCGATGCATGTCTTCGGACGGTGTACTATGTATTATAGGCGTCTGATATTTATAAATGTGGTGCGGTTTTGAATGAAGCCTGATTGATTGTGGTGTACAAATGAGTGCATTATAGGTAGCAGGCGGTTGGCAAGTATTTTACCCAGAATCTTGCAGTCTCAGTTGAGTAGCGATAAGGGGTGGTACGACTTTACATCTGTCATATCTCGCCCTGGTTTAGGCAGCACCATGATCAGGGCCTCCCTCATAGAGCGTGGTAGGGTGTCCTGTTGAAATGCTTCTTTGTATACTTCTAGCAGTCGTGGACAGAGAGTGGTTAGATATGTGGCATAGTACTCGATGGGTAAGCCATCAGTGCCTTGAGTTTTACCGCACGCCATTTGCTGGACCGCGGCCGCAATTTCATCTAATTGTATGGGTTCTTCTATAGCATTGTGTTGTGTATCATTCAATTTAGGGAGATGTATCCCTCTTAAAAAACTACATGTTCTTTCCATATTTAGATCAGTAGGGCGCTCATAAAGCTGTTGGTAGTAAATACTAAAAGCGTTGTTTATTGCGAGTTGTGTCGTGGTCATACGTCCATCCGGCAACCTGATGGCCATTGCTGGTGTTCTATGGTTTGCTTCTCGGAGGAGCCAGGCAAGTACCTTACCCGAGCGATCACCCTGTGCATGTTGTAAGGCCATATGTGTGCGATAATCGTAACAACTTACGGTGGACTCTTCTTCATGCCTGCGTCGTCTTAGTTGGCGCAATTGTGTGGGGGACCCACGGGGTTCCGCAGTGTGCATTTCTTCCTGCCGTAAGTCATGTTCAATATTGATGAGGTCCCGGGTTAATTGTTGTTTTACTCCCCAGGTAGTGGTGATACAATGCCCATGAACAACCACTTTATGTGCTTCCCATTCTGTTGCACGGGTGTGAGTTGTGTTAGCGTTTGTTGAGAAATATTGGCAGGTAGCGTATGCCAATGATTCACGGAATGGAGGGTCAAATAAGGCCTCTGTTTGCAGGTGCCAAGTAGGTAGGGCGGGTCGTGGTGTGCCCCAAGACAAAAGTGCTGTAAGCGGATTGTGATCTGAGTGTGTTTTCGCCAGATATTCTGCGTGTTCTAAAAGAGGACCATTATTGGTGGTGTTGAATAAAATATCTATCCTGGTGTGAAGGTCGTGTACCGGGGAATAGAATGAGTATTCCCGGCTCTGGGGATGTTTTAAACGCCATATATCAACTAATCCCATGTGTGTACTCCAGGTACGGAGATGACGAGTGTTTCTCAGACCGGGGGCTGAGGATTTTGGGGGATGGGATCGGTTTAGTTGTGGATCCATTATGCAATTGAAATCACCACCCCAGATCGTAGGTGCGAGTGAACCATTGAACAGGGCTGGTGTGAGGGAGTCTAAAAGGGGATATGATTATTATTTGGAGCATAAATAGCCGCTAGGTTGATGGGTGCGCCATCTAACTTTCCCTCTAATATCACAAATCTGCCTTCTTTATCTATTGTCTGGGAGGTGAGGGCAAAGGGAACTCCGGGGGCTACCCATATTAGGACACCTTTGGCAAATGCTGAAGTAACAGTGCCATTTAGTTGACCTCGCCAGCGGGAATGTGCTTTTGTCAATTCAGCCTTTGTAAGATGCGTTTCTTGGAGTAGTGCAATATGTACCCTGTGGCGTTTGAGATATGAGTATAGTGTATGTTGCTATACCTCTAACATTCCAGGTCATTATTCTATTCTGTTGGGCTTGGGTCGGTCGTTGTGTATAAGACATCATTCCTTAGTTCTTATGTAAAATTCTTCAGACAATATAGCACATTTGTACATTTCACTTTCCGTAGCAAGCATTTGTTTGGGCAACTGCGGCAATATTTCGGGCTGCGATGGTGTAAGACATTGCATATTAGAGGGCATGGTGACACTTGTATAAAATTAAGAAGAAAAAACCTTAACCTTGAAAACAATCCCTCCCGGGCCGCACCTATATATTGTGCCACCCAATGTATGTTAACTAGTAACAGGAAACGTGTGTCTCTATGTCGCAATGGACCAACAAAGGTACATCTTGGTGGGGTGGTAACCGGCTTTTAAAAGAATCTACCCCGTTCCAGGGCCTTTGATGATTGATGCAGTAGAGGAGAAAGGATCCAGATAAGTGGTGTCTGCGGGGCTGTCCGGGTATTCTATGATGGAGTGTCTTGAGATTGATGGATTACGTTGTTTGTGCGGCCTGTTATTGTCTATCAAATAATGTCATCCACTGAGCCAGGCGTGATATGTGGGGCTTTATTGCTGCCAGTCTCGGAAATCTCAGAGCCAGAATCGGATCCTGATATTTGTTTGGGTTTCCAACGGAGGGTGTCAAAGGGGTTTTTGCATCAGCGTATGGCTGCTGCTACTGCTGGTCGTGCTCTGCTGCCACTTGTTCTTGGTTTGAACGGGTTTTAGTTGGTTTCCTGCGACGACGTTTCATTCTTGGAGTAATCCCTGTGTCCGCCTCCCTCTCGTCTTCTGTAGCTGTCACCAGACTCTTTGCGTGAAGCCAGGTCCACACATCCTCAGGTGTTTGAAAGATGTGTGTGGTCTCTTGGTCTATGACTTTAAGTTTTGCTGGGTATAGAAGGGTGTATTTGATTTGTAGGGCGCGGAGGTGTTGTTTGACCGCCATGAATGATCCCCTTTTACGCTGTACTTCCATTGTGTAATCTGGGAATGCTGTTATTGTTGCATTTTCAAAGCACCAAGGCCCTTTGATGCGGAATAATTGTAAAATCAGATCTCGATCACGAAGTTCAAAAGGTGAGCTATGAGAGGGCGCAGAGAGTAACCTGCCTGAGGTGGTCTACCCAGTATTCGGTGGGCCCTTTCAATGGAGAACAGGGGCGGTACATTTTCATGAAATACCGTGCATTTAAGCCATTTTTCCAGGAATGCTTCTGCGTTGGGTTGTTCCGATCATTCAGGGACTCCAATGAATCTGATGTTGTTACGTCTCCAGCGGCCCTCTGCATCTTGCGCCCTGCGATGAAGTACATTGAGCTCTTCCTCCATGGTTGCTACCTGCGTCTGTAGCGATTGGAAGGTTGGTTGTACAGTTTGAGTAACTGCTTCCGTCTGAGTGACTCGCTCTGTGAGTTTACGATGATCGGTTCTAAGTAGATTAACATCCAATGAGACTGTGTCAATCTTGGTTTCTAATGAAGTTTTAGTGTCTAGTATTGCATGTAGGATTGACTCAAATTTTTCCGAGTGATGCTGTAATGTTTTTTCCAATTGGCGAAACTGTTCAGTTTGTGACAGTGGTTCTGGAAGGTCGTTGTCAGTTGTGACCATAGTTTCGTTGCTGGTTTTGTTAGGTCGTGATTTCCTCATGGTGGCGGTGGGCGAGAGAATTGTATTTGCACGCTATATCTTCATTGTTGTTGGTTTGCTGCAAGTAATGGTCACGTTGTGACACTGCTTAATATCTGTGATGCAGCGACTGATAGTTTTTTGAGGCACCGTAGGTGTGTCCTTGTGTCATTTAGAACCTAACATAGTTGGTCAAGGAACACCTGGCGATCTCTGAATGTTGCGTGTTGGTGGCGCCCAGTATTAAAAAGTGCCGGATTTAGTCTTTATGGTGTCTTTTAGGTAGTTCGTTGGGCGCTGGTTACTGTATTCTTAACTTATTCAAGAGATGCCGCTAAGGTGGGGCTGCATCGCATCAACCAAAAGTCTGTGCCCCACTGCACCGCACTCAACGACTGTGGGCTGCAGCCTGCTCCGTATGTGCTGTGCTGGGCCAGGGACTCAGTGGGCCCCGGTTTGCCACAGAAGTGTAGCCAGCAGCGGGGAATGGGAGTTTTTTGAGGCTCCTTAGGTGTGTCCTTGTATAGTTCAGAACCTAGGAGAGTGGGTCGAGGAACCCCTGGCGATATCTGAATGTTGTGTGTTGGCGGTGCCCAGTATTGAAAAAAGTGCTGGGTTTGGTCTTTATGGTGTTTCTTAGGCAATTCGTTGGGTGCTGGTTACTGCATTCTTAATATACTGCGCTCAACGTCCGTGGGCCACAGCTCAGTCTGCACATGCTGTGCAGGGCCAGGGACTCAATGGGCCCCGGTTCACCACAGAAGTGTGTTGCCGGCAGCGGGGGATGAAAGGGAAAGTGAGCAGCTTCTTTATTTAAAAGATTCAGCGGAGTGAACTGCTCCGCAGCATGCGCGATGCACTCACTGCTGTATTCCAGGCCGCTTCGAAGGTCCGAGGTAGCGGAGAGCTTCCTTCCGGCACTAAGGCGCTGGGTCGCACACGCGCCAGTGCGTTTACGTAGGTATTCTTTGTTTACGCCGCAGGTAGATTGGCAGTGGAGCCGCTGGTGAAAGTCCGGTTGGAGCTTTCCTGCAGGAGCCGCTATTGCACTGGTCGGGCCAACGTCTTGATTTTGATTTTGATTTTAGAGGCGCCGGTTGTAAGTGCTGTGTGAGGAGAAATACCTCATTTTTCACCCCCGCTAGCACCAGCAGCTTGTCCCTCGTCGATCCGCGATTTCGCAAGGGGCCTCCTTTGTATGCAAAGCTCCTCTTATGCATGTTTGTACAGGTTATTTTCAGGCCCCGTACGGAGCTAGTTTATGAGCGTCCTACAGGGCCGCCATCTTGGCCACGCCCCCCATTCATGTGCAATATTAAACGCAAGAGTTTACTCCGTGTTGCATTTGAAGTAAAACTCAATGTGAATGGGTGCAACAGGGGAACTCCTTCCACCTACCAGTGGAACTCCGCTTAGCACGGCAGAGTTTTTTTTAACACTTTGCAGAGCTCCGCATAGTGCAACTCCTCGCACTTCACCCAGGCCTAATTATAATGTGTTCAAGGTACGCAACATATTTTTTCAATGTTATTTAAAAAGAACAGACACTTCAATTTTATCACTACACTTCAATAACGAACTAAAAGGGACATTCTAGCCTGTGTCAAAATAAAGTTAGTTAGAATCACATTTTTATTTTAAACATTAGCCTGTTCCTCTGGTGGGCCATACAGCTGGCTGTTCAGGGACAGGACATCTGTAGCCAGCAACTCCACCACTACTGATGAGAATTTGGGGGCCCATTCTCCTGGTTTTCCTGGCATTGTGGCTCCCAGAGGTCAGAAACAGTTTCAAAAGTTGAGGAGGTGTTGGTTGCAGTGTTAGGAGGCAAGTGAGCTTTATTTGAAACAACGACAATGGAGATCGATGATAGAGATCGACACATCCATTGGCTTTTGTGCATTGCTTCCACACATGTTAGCCTATGGCGGTGTCCATCCTGGAGTTTCCCATCCACAACCCAGTCAACTTCCTCCGACTTCTGTCTACGTCCAAATCTCCTGGCAGTGAGGTCAGACGCCCGCCATTTCAAATAGTCAAATAATGTGTTTGCAAATGTTAAGTGTGGCACCACCACTCAAAATTATGGTTAGTTCGTTTACATATAGAAAATATGATTTATATATAAAAAAAAAAAATATTATAAGGTGAGTCACTATGATTAAATGTGATAGTTGTGTAGTTTTGTTCATACTTCTATTGATGGATTGTATGGGAAATTTGAATAAAAAAATAAGGTGTAAATAATATATTTAAATGTGTTATTTACACATTTCTATCAGAAATTAGTAGACATGACAAAAATGTTTTTTATAAGAATCAATAATGAATGTTGTGTTACATTATGTTGAGAAACCAAATTAATTTTTTAACAAACATGAAATTTGTGTTATATTTCCAGAAACATGTTTGCCAAATTTTCAAAGGTGTTTCTATTCATGAATGCAGACATATAAACCTAGGCCAGGGACAGTGAGAAGACAACAGTATCAAGTTTTCAGACCATTTCCAGACCTTGCCAGCATGCAAGAATGAGACATTATAAAAAAAAATCTGATTGAATAGTCAATCAATCTATCAACCAATCAATCAAAATAAAATTATTTTACTTCATTTCTGTAGCATAAAAGTACATAAAATATCAAACAATCAAAAGAGAATCATAAAACATACCACATTCCATCCAGATAAAAACCTAAAAACATCAAAGACTGACAACAGTAAGTTATAAAATGTGCATCAGAATATGAGTACTGGCCATGTCCTAAATCCTAACCTCTTTCTGGAGTTTAATTGCCTGCCAAATAAACAAAGCTACAGTTCCACAAGCCAGTAGATTATCTAATTTTTTGAAAAACAGCAATGCTTGCCTACATTGACTTAATCCATACTTGGAGTTCCACGTAATATGCAAAAAAACATAATGTGCATTGTTGATTGCACAGAATAATTATCACATGGGCACAGGGATAAATCAGCCTTAAATCAGCCTTATTAAAACAATTTTTGGGGAAACCAAGAATAAGGGGTAGAACAATCAAACAAAATCTGGTCAGAACAAATCAGTGTTCGGTATTCATAACATGACATAAATAAAATGGAAGACCATTATGGGAGTGCAATTCCTTATAACATTTAACTGATAGTTTTACAATGTCCTCCTTGCTTCTTTTTAGCTGGGCCAAGTTCATGAAGAGTTGTTTAATATGCGTCTTACTGATACTGACACAAGATTACAGCTCCCTAAATAACCCAGGGCAATCGATCTCCACATAGGTCGTCCTAACATAAGGTAGCCATGAAGTATTCTGGGCTGCACGGAGTTGTAAACAGTCCTTCAAAATCAACTTAGTTTATACTGTTTCATTCCTTTTCCAGACAGCGTGCCAGAGTGACAAAGGGCCAAATTAATAAGATCCATAATAAAAGAAATAAACAATTTCTCATAGACAATAGCATTAGAACAACTTGCTGGGACAGCTAAAAAGTTTTTTTAAAACATATTTTCAACCAGTTGAATACTTTTTGCATTCTGCCAACCCCAAATACTGGCCCCATATACAGCAATAGACACATATTTGCTGGCATAAATTGTTATGACCACTTTAATGGGTTTAGAGCCCAACATTTTTAGAAACCTATATAAACAATGCATAGCGCGCTCGAACCTGGCCACCCTGTTTGCGATCATAGATCTCCATGTACTCTTATTATCAAATAATATGTCCAGGTATGAAAAAGACATAAGCTCCACAATCTTAAGATCATTAATCACTAAGACAGGTCTTTTCCTTGGCTTTGATTTGAACTCTTTAACTTGCAAATCACGTTCCTGCATGAAAGTAATATAATCATTTATCACAGCTTGCAACCCTCTGCCTGTTTGCGCAATTAAAACTATGTCATCTGCATAGGAAAGTATAGGTATGAGACAAGAGTCCACATATAGGATGTTGCTAGAACTTGACCTTAATACTGTGTCGATCCGATTTGTGTGTCCTGTAAATAGGAAGGGCACGAGAACGCACCCTTGTCTTACTGCTCTTTTTGTATTAAAATATTTGGCATATTCATTCTTGTTGCCATAAAGCACACATGCCTTTACATTGCTATACAGTTGTCTAATAAAAAGTATCATCTCCTCCTCAATTCCCATCTCAGTCATTATTGCCCATAATTTTGAGTGTGACACTCAATCAAAATCTGCTGTTAAATCCATGAATGAGAGATATACTGTGACCTTATTTGTCAGTGCACACCTTCCAATAATAAGAGAGAGGTTGAGGGCTTGATTGATTGTGTTCAAGCTTTTTTTAAGGCCATCCTGTGTGTCTCCTAAAACATTATTTTTAATAGCCCAATCCTCCAATTTATGCAATAAAATATGGCCCATCACCTTCACAGGGGAATCTAGAAGTGATATATAGACCTATAATTTTTTGGTTGGGATCTATCACCCTTTTTAAAGATAGGACAACTTATTGAGGTTTTACAAGATGGAGGTGGGCTCACCTTCGTGAAGGCATTAAGCACGTTAGTAATAATAGGTACCCAGAGATCTAGACAACCTCAGAAGACATCAACTAGGACCCTGTTTGGGCCAGGGGTTTTAGCACTTCTACTTTCGTTCATGGCCCGCTGTACTTCCTCCAAATGAAAACTCAAACACTCAACATTCCCTGATGCTCAGCACAATGACCCCTGAAGGGATACCTGCTCCTTTGTCTGAGAATCATAAATATTCAAGTAGTATTCCAGCTATATATGTTCCAGGATATGGGCATCCATAGCAGGATCTGAGTCATCCTCAAAGTACCCTAACCACAAGAGACCCAGCAGTCAGAGCCTGGCCTTTACGTTTTACAGTTTTACTTAAAACAGTTGCTTGTGACCCCCCTTGACCTAGTCTTTGGTCTCTTGTTCGATGGGGACGCCCTCGGATAGGACTGGAAAACAAATGAGACTGAGTCATGAGAGCCCCACTAATGCCCCGTCCTGGCTCCGGATCATCACCTCTGGCACTCCTATTTGAGGAATTAAGAGCCCTCGGGTCTTGGTCTATGAGCTTAATAACAGAGTTCCTTGTGGCCGCCAACCTTGTTTCTCTGTTAATTATCTCTTTATTCAATGCCCACATAACCCCGGAGAGGAACATCTCCAGTGAACCAACTCCCCCAGAGTCAGGATGGCTATGTTTTAGTTCACCCATTATATTAAAGCAGACCCCCCAAGTAAGAATGATATCCAAATACAACTATCCCATCCCAGTAAACAACCTTTTAACTAATTACTGCTGCCCGCAATGAGAGACAGAATTACAGGTGCACAGTAAAAAAAGAACACAGATGTGTGTCGCAAACCTCAGGACCAAGAGATATAGCCGGCCTCTTCTGGCCTCCGACAGGCCCCGTCTTGTCCCGGGCCACGCCCTGGCAGCGCTATATAGCACGATCATGGGTGCCTCCCCCTAAGCACAGCTGCGGCCTGTCCAGTTTGTAAAGGGCCCTAGGACACCGAGTCCCACCAGGGCAACACACAAGCATGCCTGCAGTCCCATTAAATCAGCTTTGTGGGGGTAAGCCGCACTATATAGCGCAATGCTGGGTGCCTCCCCCTGAGCACAGCTCTGGTATATCCAGTTCACAAAGGACCCTGGGACACCAAGTCAAACCAGGGTAACACACAAGCACGCCTGCAGTCCCAGTAAACTTGTTCTGTGCGGGCGAGGCAGCGCTATATAGCGTGATGATGGGCACCTCCCCCTAAACATAGCTGCAGTTCGTTTAGTTGGTGAAGGGCCCTGGGACACCAAGTCCTACTGGGGCAACACACAAGCATGCCAGCAGTCCCAGTAAACCCATTCTGGGGGGGTGAGGCAGAGCTATATAGCATGATGATGGGCACCTCCCACTGAACACAGCTGCAGTCTGTCCAGTTTGCAAAGGACCCTGGGACACCAAGTCCCACCAGGGCAACACACAAGCATGTCTGCTGTCCCAGTAAAACCGTGCTGTGGGGGTGAGGCAGTGCTATATAGCGTAATGACAGATGTCTCCCCCTGAACACAGCTGCAGTCTGTCCATTTCGCGAAGGGCCCTAAGACACCGAGTCCCACCAGTGCAAGCATGCCTGCAGTCCCAGGAAAATCTGCGCTGTGCGTGCAAAGCGCACTATATAGCGCAATACAGGCACCTCCCACTGAACACAGCTGCATTCTGCCCAGTTTGAGAAGCCCCTGGGACACCGAGTCCCGCGGGGCAACACACAAGCATGCATGCGTTCCCAGTAAACCTGTGCTGCGAGGGCGAGGTAGCGCTTCTTAGCGCTATGATGGACACCTCACCCTGAACACAGCTGCAGTCTGTTCAGTTCACAAAGGGCGCTGGGTCACAGAGTCCCACCAGGTCAACACACAAGCATGCCTGCAGTCCCAGTAAACCCAATAATAGTCAAACTATTATAGATTTATTTCATCAGCTGGATCCAGATTTCTGCCTCACAAAATGAATCCCACATCAATTACACTAATAATCAGAATCATGTCAGTACTTCATTTTGTGCCACAGGATCATTCCAGTTCATTGTCGCAGTATCTGGTGTAATGTCAGAACCAACTTTCAGTGGTGTGCTACAAGATGTTCTTTCTTCAATGATGAGGCACATCACCAGCTTCAGACAGGTTCCACGAAATGAGGATTTTGCCAATGTGAAGGGATAATTGTATGCTTTGGCTCATCTACCCCATGTGGGTGGAGCAATTGGTGGCATACATATTGCCTTAGTGCCACCAACCAACAGAGAACAAGTCTACTGCAATCAAAAGAATTTCCAAACAATCAATGTTCAAGTTGTGTGCTTAGCAGATTTGTATATCACAAGCATGTTAGGGTGTTTTCCAGGATCCACACATGATTCCTTTGTACTACGGAACAACACCTTATCTCAACAAATGTCACAACTTGGACCTGAGAGGGCTTGGCTTGTTGGTAAGTACAATTTGTCAATATGAATTTTGGTTAATTTAATGTTTTATTATCTAGAACAGTATTACATTTGTGGTTGTGCTGAGGAATCCAACAACGCCAGGGGATGTCCGCTTCAATGAGGCCCATGGAAGAACAAAGAGGCCAGTGGAGCGGGCTTTTTGCCTCTTATAGGCCAGATTTCTAGGTCTGAATAAGATTGGTATAGCCCCCCACTACTCACCCTATAATGTGTGCAGAATCACCATGGCATGCTGCATGTTGCACAACATGGCCCTGTGCTGGAACAGCTCACACATTGCAGAGGAGGGAGACCTTGATGAGCCAGTGAGTGAGGATGTTGAAATGACAAATGAAGATGACAGCGGTGAAGAGGAAGGAATAGAGATAAGATGTTATTGACAGCTTCGTATCATGAGTGAAAATATATATTTACATATTATTATATTAAATGTTAAACCAACATTTAATCTAATGAGGATAAACGTCTATGCTGTACTTTTTTTCAGAAAGGGCAAGTTCATGAAAATCTATGGCAAAGATGTATGTTGATCAAAGTGTTGACACATTGACTACCATGTTCCTTAACATTGTTTATCTTTGATTGCTCTTAGAAATGGTGCCCTAAAAATTATTTATTTGTAATGTGTCTATTTTGTAATCTAGTAAATAAAAAACTATTTTGTTTTAATCTGTTTTAGGTTCCTTCCCCATGTCATCTTCATTTGGACATTTCAAAGTTATAATATTGCATTAGACTTTCATTTCTGTTGAATGTCGCCACCAAACCAATAAGTGTTGCTTAACTTGCTCCAACCACATGTGGTATTCAACTCAAAGTATATTAATCTCCCGTCATATTGTCAAAATCCTCATTTTGTGGTAAGTGTGTGAAGCTATTGATCTGGCTCATCGTTGCAGAAATACCTTCTTGCAGCATACAACTTAAAGTTGGCTTGTGACATTCCACCTGTAACTTCAACAGTCAGAGTATTCGAATGAACCTGTGACCACAAAATGGAGTACTGCCATGATTTTAACTATTGGTGTTATTTATGTGGGATTTCTATAGTGAGGCAGAAGATCTGACATAAATCAAATATAGTTTGACTCTTTAATCAGATATTTTTTATCATATCCCATTCTTCCATGGTGGCAAGGTCTGGAACTGTAAATGAAAAAATGGCATTAAGTATTTGGCTTATGCATGGGTTGTTATGTAATTGAAAAATATGACAACAAACATCTTTATTACAATTTAATAAAATACTAGTTTTTGATTCATGTTTTTTGTACTTTTATGTAATTTTTTGAAAATGTGAAAAACATTACCTACATGAATTTATGGGTTGACAATCTTTTTATTTTGTACATTTGGAAAAGCATGATGGAAGGAAAAAATGAACGAATTGACAAAGTAATGAAAAACCAGTTGTGGACCTTGTTAGTTTTGATTTTATTCAACAAAACCAATTAATGTAAAAGAGAATGAAAACTGAAAACTGGAAACCAGACCAAAAGAAAGTCAATCATAGTGGGTGAAACTATTATCGAAGAGTCAACATTGTTTGAAATCAAATGTACACAATACAATGGGCATCAAAAAGGTAAATGTGTCCAGAAACTAGTTCACAGAGTGAATGGTTGTTGCACAGTGGATAAAATTAGGTTCTGTGTCTCTTGCTGGTGGTGGTGGAGATATTGTTATCCTCCCATGGTGGTCTGGATGAACGTCCCCACTTGAGGGGGGCTGGTGGATCCACAGTTGCAGGGGCTGAGGTGGGTGCAGGTGTTTCCTCTTGTGGCAGGGTCTCCCTTTTTGTGGTTGAGGCAGATGTAGTTGACTCAGATGCTGTTGGACTACAAAAGGGGGAAAATTGTGCTGGAAAAGCCCTGCACATATAGGTGAAACAATCATGCAGCACCCCAGCCAGGGTACCCAAATTGCAGTTTAGATTGTGCTACCTCTGCAACTGCTTCCTCTCCCAGATCTCTATAACTACCTGGGCCATCATGTCTTGGGACTGATGGACGGGTGCTAAGACTTGGTCGATGGTGGCATGGGTGACAAAGGACCCAGTTGCCTCACTTTTCTGGCACAGAGATTTCTTCCCACAAACCCTACCTCCACTACCATGCGCCCTTGACCCAGTGTGCCCCATCTCACTGGGATCCTAGCTGAATTGGATTGGTGGTGGTGCTAGATCAACACAGCCAGGACTGGGGGGCACACAATTGAGGTGATGTTCCTTTCGACACAGAAGGAAGTATCCTGAGGCTAAGGTGTTGTAACAGTTTGGGTGTGAGGTGTAGCTGTGTGTTGAGCGAGACCCACTGGATCTGTCTGCCCAAGCAGATCAGATGGACCAGGCTGCTCCTCATCATCTGACTTGTAGGAGTGGAGTGCTCACTGAAGGCTTTTTCCTGGTCAGGAGTAGAGGTATCCCCATTAGTAGTGGCAGATGGTTATCCATGTACTCTGACTCACACAAAAATTGCAAACATCTGAATTATACATACAATGAGTTTGAAGGAAAAAATGATGCAACCGAAATGGAAAATTTATATTTATATGATTATTATACCTTTCAGTGGTATTATTATAAACTACACAAACATTTTAAATTACATACAAAACTATCAGTTTGAAAAAAGTCCTGCAATAAACAAATATATTTAGAAAGTATACATAAAATATTCAAAAAAATCAAAACAACACAGTAGAGAGGAGAAATGTGAAATAAATCATCCCAAGGTCTAGCAGGCTACAATTCTTGCAATTTAACAACTTAGAATTATAAATATCCTGCCCAAGATAGCCCATCAGGCTGTGGCTGGTCCATCAGTAACTCAGAAGCTCCTTTTGTGTATGGCTGTCTAGAAGGAATGCACAAGTCCAGCTGCCACCCCTCTCCAGATGTGTATTGGAGGCAGGCAGTAGGAATCAAATGGTTATGGTAAGAAATGCCAACTTTTTAAAAGTGGCATTTTTAGGGTTATAATTTAAAATCCGTCTTCACCATAAGTTGTGATTTTAAATTGTGATTCCAGGGACACCAAACTTGGGGGTCCCATCTCTATCCAATTGGAACTTACACATATAAAATGTAATGGGCAATGCCAAAGTAATCCTATGGGCAAGATAGGCCTTGCAGTAGTGAGAAACAAACTAAAACATGTAAAACTTATAAGTGCATGTCCTACTTTTTAAATATACTGCACCCTGCCATTGGGCTGTATGAAGCCTACCTTAGGGGTGACTTATATGTATTAAAAAGGAAGGTTTGTGCCTGCAAAGAGGGTTAATTTGCCAGGTGGACATGGCAAATTAAAACTGCAAACAAGATATGCAATGGCAGGCCTCAGACTTGTTGAAGGGCTACTTACGTGGGTGTCACAATCAGTTCTGCAGGTCTACTGTATCATTTAATTTACAGGCCCTAGGTGCAGGTAGTGCACTTTACTAGGGACTTATAAGTAAATTAAAAACCCAATGTTCTCATGCTTTAAGCAGAAAGCACATGCACTTTAGCTGGTTAGCAGTGCTATAGTGCCCAGAGTCCTAATGTCAAAGTAAGCCTCAGCAAGGCCTACTAGTGCAAGGGGTTCGCCCTTCTCTGCACAAAGTCCTCAGACCATATAGGAAGAAGTTGGCACAGAAACTGAAATAAAAGACAAAGGTGGTGATTCTAACCCTGGCTGTCGGTGATAAAGCGGCTGCCAACCCGCCAACAGGCCGGCGGTCCAAAAAATGGAATTCTGACCCTGGCGGGAACCGCCAACAGAGACCGCCACATTAACACTCCGACCGCCACGGCGGGACCGACAAACAGCGCGGCGGTCACCGCCAACAGCCAGGCGGCAGACAATGTTCCGCCCACACTATCATGACCGGCCAATCCGCCACCTTTTCCGGGGCGGGAGCACCGCCGATAAAAACACGGCGGAAACAGACTACGAACGTGAAAACGCTCACCTCTACGCACTCCACGAGGAAGGAGGACAGCATGGAACCCGAATTAAACATCCTACCTGCTCTCGTCTACCTGCTCATCTACCACGAGTACGAACGCCGGCGCAGACGACAACGGTGAGTACTGCACCTATGACACAGGGGAGGGGGGAGGACGAAAGGTCACGTGCACACACATACGCGATACACCCACCCCCCCAAACCATGTACACACCAATGCAGAGCAACAAGTCACAGTGAACCCACCCAAACCCCCGTAAAGAAAACTAGGACATAATTAAATAGTGACTCAAAATTTATGGGAAAAAAAAAACACTGATAAGTCACGGTCAAATAGCAATAACAACTCAAAAATCCAAATTCAATATCCAGTTCATACGAAAAACCGAGGCAATAAGTCCTGCACAACTAACGAGATTCAAAGTGTCCGTGGGCCAAAGTGTAGCAACACAAGGGCAATGCCCACACAGGAGACCTGAGTCCTTTGGAGAGAACACTGCAGGGGCATCTGATGAAATAACTACAGGCACCTCAGGGGGAAGGGATGGGGGGGGCACCACAGCCACATGAGTCCACGACGCCAGATCCACGAAGGGGCCACCATGCCCACTCGATCATCCTGGGGAGTGCAAAGCCACAGTCTCCCAAGTCTCTACAGTGGGTGGGTTGCCCACTGATCAATCATGGGGAGTGCAAAGCCACAGTCTCACAAGTCTCTACAGTGGGTGGCTTGCCCACTCGGCCATCCTGGGGAGTGCAAAGCCACAGTCTCTCAAGTCTCTACAGTGGGTGGGTTGCCCACTGATCAATCCTGGGGAGTGCAAAGCCACAGTCCATCAGGTGGATTACAGTCTCCACTGGTCAAGGAGGATGCATGGTGGGCACAGTGAACCGTTAACAGTGTTTGAGACGGCGGGGCCCAGCGGAGCGGTGCTTGGGATGGAGGGCCCAGCGGAGCGGTGCTTTGGATGAAGGGCCCAGCGGAGCGGTGCTTGAGACGGCGGTGCCCAGCCGAGCGGTGCTTGAGACGGCGGTGCCCAGCGAGCGGTGCTTGAGATGAAGGGCCCAGCGGAGCGGTGCTTGGGATGGAGGGCCCAGCAGAGCGGTGCTTTGGATGAAGGGCCCAGCGGAGCGGTGCTTGAGATGAAGGGCCCAGCGGAGCGGTGCTTGAGACGGCGGTGCCCAGCAGAGCGGTGCCTGAGATGAAGGGCCCAGCGGAGCGGTGCTTGGGATGAAGGGCCCAGCGGAGCGGTGCTTGAGATGAAGGGCCCAGCGGAGCGGTGCTTGGGATGGAGGGCCCAGCGGAGCGGTGCTTTGGATGAAGGGCCCAGCGGAGCGGTGCTTGAGATGAAGGGCCCAGCGGAGCGGTGCTTGAGACGGCGGTGCCCAGCGGAGCGGTGCCTGAGATGAAGGGCCCAGCGGAGCGGTGCTTGGGATGAAGGGCCCAGCAGAGCGGTGCTTGGGATGAAGGGCCCAGCGGAGCGGTGCTTGGGATGGAGGGCCCAGCGGAGCGGTGCTTTGGATGAAGGGCCCAGCGGAGCGGTGCTTGAGACGGCGGTGCCCAGCGGAGCGGTGCTTGAGATGAAGGGCCCAGCGGAGCGGTGCTTGAGACGGCGGTGCCCAGCGGAGCGGTGCTTGAGATGAAGGGCCCAGCGGAGCGGTGCTTGAGACGGCGGTGCCCAGCGGAGCGGAGCTTGAGACGGCGGTGCCCAGCGGAGCGGTGCTTGAGATGAAGGGCCCAGCGGAGCGGTGCTTTGGATGAAGGGCCCAGCGGAGCAGTGCTTGAGATGAAGGGCCCAGCGGAGCGGTGCTTGAGACGGCGGTGCCCAGCGGAGCGGTGCCTGAGATGAAGGGCCCAGCGGAGCGGTGCTTGGGATGAAGGGCCCAGCGGAGCGGTGCTCGGGATGAAGGGCCCAGCGGAGCGGTGCTTGAGATGAAGGGCCCAGCGGAGCGGTGCTTGGGATGGAGGGCCCAGCGGAGCGGTGCTTTGGATGAAGGGCCCAGCGGAGCGGTGCTTGAGATGAAGGGCCCAGCGGAGCGGTGCTTGGGATGAAGGGCCCAGCGGAGCGGTGCTTGAGACGGCGGGGCCCAGCGGAGCGGTGCTTGAGACGGCGGGGCCCTGTTCAGCGGTGCTTTTCTGCACGGCGGGGCCCTGTTCAGCGGTGCTCTTCTGCACGGCGGGGCCCTGTTCAGCGGTGCTCTTCTGCACGGCGGGGCCCTGTTCAGCGGTGCTCTTCTGCACGGCGGGGCCCTGTTCAGCGGTGCTCTTCTGCACGGCGGGGCCCTCTTCAGCGGTGCTCTTCTGCACGGCGGGGCCCTGTTCAGCGGTGCTCTTCTGCACGGCGGGCCCTCTTCAGCGGTGCTCTTCTGCACAGCGGGGCCCTGTTCAGTGGTGCTCGTCCAGTAGGTCAAGGGAGCCAGACCTGGCCTGGACTCCCTGCTCAGTCGCCCTCCGACCGTGCTGTTGCTGGACCCTTCGGTGACGGAGTCCTGGGCCCTTTGGTGTCCTTCCTAACACCCGGGATGGGGCTTGTGGGCCCCTCCTGCTCCGCGCTCCTGCTGGCTGACTCTTCCGCACTGCTGCCCTTTCGCTCCTTAGATGGGGCTCTCGGGCCCTTGCCTCCCCTAGCTGTTGTGGCTGGTGAAGTGGGCGTACTTGGCTCCTTGGGGGCAGCCGTGTCAGTCCTCTCACGGCGGCCCTTCAGCTTCCTGGTCTTCTTGCCTGGTGGGGGGCTGGCTGTCCCCTTGCTGCTGATTGAGGTGTCACTGCTGGCAAAGGGTGGGCTCCAGAACCCATGCACCACAGTGACACTCGAAGCTGGGCTGGTGGTGGCTGAGGTGCTCTTGGGACTCTTTGCAGATGGAGGGGGTGGGTCAGTGGAGGGAAAGAGGTCAAGATTAGCAAGGAAAAGTTTCTTAGGACCAAGGTAAAAGGTAGGAGAAGTGGAGATGGAAGTGGAGGAAGAGGATGTGGTTGTAGGAGAGTCAGGTGTGCTGTCTTTGGGTGCAGGTGCATGTGCTGGAGGCTGTCGTGAGGTGGATGGCTGTTGGGTAGGTGGCTGCCTGCGTTTGTGTGTCTTGGAAGAGGGGGTGACAGACACAGTGGGAGAGGACACAGGGGACGTGTAAATGGCAGTGGGGGTGGTGACTGAACGTGTGCGGACTGGACTGGAGGGTGTGCTGGTGATGGAAGCACTGGCTGATGGTGGTGTGCATGCAGGTGTGAGTGTAGACGTCACAGGGAGGGAGGAGGGAGACGAGGAGGAGGGGGACACAGAGGTGGTAGTGACTGTTGGAATGTCTGCATCTGGGTGTTGCTTGGGTGAATGCTTGTGGGTTCTGTGGTGCTTGTGTCTGGATGAGCTGCCCTTGGGTGTTGAGGTGTGTGCAGGCTGGTCTGATGGTGTGGATGGGATAGGCTGAGGAACAGGAGACAGAGACAGGGTGGAGGCAGTCAGAAGAGGGAGGCTGGAAACAGGGACAATGGCTGCCGTCAGTGCTGAGGCCAGAGCATTGAACGATCGTTGATGGGCAGCCTGACCCGAATGAATGCCCTCCAGGTAGGCATTGCTCCGATGCACCTCCCTTTCTACCCCCTGGATGGCATTCAAAAGGGTAGTCTGCCCAACAATGAGTGTCCCGAGGAGATCAATGACCTCCTCACTGAGGGCAGCAGGGGTAACAGGGGCAGGGGCTGAGGTGCCTGGGGCGAAGGAGACGCCCGCCTTCCTGGGCGAGCGGGCACAGAGCGTAGGCTGAGGGGCTGCTGGGAGGGCGGGGCTGGTGCGCTGGGCGGCGGCTGTACCTGTAGAGGCGGGGGGCCCGGATGTTGCAGCCACCGCTAGGGAGCTCCCATCCGAGGACGTGTCGCTGTCGCTGGTGTCACCACCGGTCCCCGTTGTGGTGCTCCCCTCGCCCTCCGGATCACTGGTGCCCTCGGTGTCTGTTCCTGGTCCCACCGGGGCCTTGTGACTTGCAGCTCCCTCGTGCTCCGATGCCAAATCTCCTCCGCCTGATGATGCTAATGCACACATGCACAAGAAGACGAAGAAGATGGGTGAAGGGAGAAAAACGAAGACCAGGTTGAGTGCATGCAATGTCAACACCGTTGGCAGAAAGGACAGACACAGGAGCCTCAGGCACTAAGCCGCGCATTCGGGGTACACTACTCAGTACTTCTGACTAGGACAACAGGTCTAGAGACGACAAAGGCGCACATGTGTGATGCTGGACCATCGATAGCTGCACTTGTCACCCTACAGAGGTGGGGGCCGGGAGCACAGGGCCATGCCTAAAGGAGAGGACTACACTACAGAAAGCGCCCTGGCCTAATGTCACCCCCAACCCTCCTCCCCCACCCAGACGCCTCCACTGCGCAGAGAGATAGCAGAAAGTGCTGATACTCACCCCCTTGTGTCTGCTGTGATGTCCTCAAGCGCCCATCCATATCAGGGTAGGCCACTGCCAGGATCCGGGACATCAGGGGGGTCAGGGTACGACTGGCACCCCTCCTAGGTTGGGAGGCCATCCCCAGCAGTGACTCGGCGGTCTTCCTGGTCCCGCGGCGGATGTCCTCCCACCTCTTGCGGCAGTGGGTGCCCCGTCTGTTGTGGACCCCCAGGGTCCGGACTTCCTTGGCGATGGCACGCCATATGTCCACTTTCTGATGGGCGCTGACCTATTTGACATGTACAGGGTGGGAAGGAGAAATCATCATATTCCTGCATGTTAGATGCGATTGGCCCCCCCTCCCCAACCTTGCCATATGGCACATGCTCTCATCTGTCATGCGTTGCACTCCTCATTCGCCCCCCACCCCACCAACTTAGCATCCACCCCACTCCACACAGGCATAGCCCATTCAATGTGCACCCAGTGGACTTACCTGTTGGTCTGGAGGACCGTAGAGTAACGCATACTGGGGGAGGACCCCGTCCACGAGCTTCTCCAACTCTTCGGAACTGAAGGCGGGGGCCCTTTCCCCAGTCGCAGCAGCCATCGTCGCTTCCAGACCGAGGTCACAGCAGCACTTGCAGTATAGGTCCTCTCCTCTGGAAGATCAGGTCTCGAGTGATTAAGCAGATAGAAAATGGCGGTCACGCCCGCGGCGGTGCGTACCGCGGCGGTGCGTACCGCGACCGCCGGCGCACCTCATTATTGGCTCCTGAAACCCATAGGCTTCAATGTTAGCCAATGCGGCTTCGTATAGCGGTCTTCGACCGCCTACCGCCACGGTGTGCCACGCCAGCGCATTGACCTCACATCCCATTGTCCCACTTCACAGGTCAGGCAGCCGCCATTTCAAGGCCCCACATGGCATAATTTGTACTGCGTCACACAGGCCTAGGCCTTGCATTGCCACACATACACGCCTTTCAATACACAGATAATCGTCTGCTATGCATGCAGTGGTGAACGTACCTGTGACTTGCTTGACTCTGTGCTCCATGTTGTCCTTCCTAGGCACCGTCCGCTGGGACTTGCGAGGAGAAGGATGAATCCTCGCGTGTACCGACCGCTGGTGGACCTGTCGACAATGGAAGAACGCCACATCATACTACGATACCGACTTGACCGAGCCACTATACATGAACTGTGTGCCCAGCTGGAGCCAGCCCTGATGTCCCCCATCCGCCAACCCACAGGAATTCCCCCTCTAGTGCAGGTTCTGTCAGTCCTCCATTTTCTGGCAAGTGGCTCATTCCAGACAACAGTGGCCATGTCATCTGGAATGTTTCAGCCAATGTTTTCAAAAATCTTGTCTAGAGTGTTGTCTGCCCTGACGAAACACATGCGGCGCTACATTGTATTCCCTGAGGAGGTAGATTTGGCCACTGTGAAGGGTGATTTTTATGCCCTTGGACATATCCCCAACATAATTGGTGCCATTGATGGGACCCATGTGGCTTTAGTACCCCCAAAAGACGATGAGCAGGTGTACAGAAACAGGAAAAGTTACCATTCGATGAACGTCCAGGTGGTCTGTTTGGCTGACCAGTACATCTCCCATGTGAATGCCATGTTCCCTGGGTCAGTGCATGACGCGTATGTGATGCGAAATAGCAGCATCCCTTATGTGATGGAACAGCTACCGAGACAACGTGTGTGGCTAATTGGTGACTCTGGTTACCCCAACCTGCCTTGGCTATTGACCCCAGTAAGGAATCCCCGGACCAGGGCAGAGGAACGGTACAATGAGGCCCATGGGCGAACTAGGAGGATCATTGAAAGAACCTTTGGCCTCCTGAAGGCCAGGTTTAGGTGCCTACATATGACAGGGGGATCCCTGATGTACTCACCAAAGAAGGTGTGCCAGATCATCGTGGCCTGCTGTATGCTTCACAATCTGGCATTGCGACGTCAGGTGCCCTTCCTGCAGGAGGATGGTCCAGATGGTGGTGTTGAAGCAGCTGTGGAGCCTGCGGAGAGTGAAGAGGAGGAAGACGAAGAGGACGACCCAGACAACAGGGACAGAGTTATCCAACAGTATTTTCAGTAGCACACAGGTAGGAATCACCCACGCCATTTAACTTTTACTGAATGCCCCCTGCATCTTTACTTTGTGTATTTCCCCCCAGTTCTTTTAAACTGAATTTTACTTTTCCCTTCCCTTTTCAGTGCTGTATGACCCACTGCGTGACTTCAGCTTGGTTAGCCCATGGACTAATGCTTATAGACATCGGTATGTTGTCCACACATAAATTACAGAACATTATTGATAAGTAATGTGTTATACATTTGTAATCAATACTGGCTGACTCCAGAATGATTTATGTGCAATGCGTGATTTATTTTTTGTGCTAGATATTGGTACATGGTATTAAAACGGTGATGGGTGAGGGTGGAGTTATGTCCATGGCAGAGTCCAGTTCTCGGTCGCACAGGTGCATTGTTCATATGGCTGTGAAAGGATGGAGCAGGGGCAGTTCAAGGTTGGACAGGGTGACACTGTGGGACAGTGGAATGACATCCGGGGGGATATTAGGCTGGCGGGGGTCTTGGCATCCTACTCTGTCTTCCTTTGAGATCTCAGGTTCCTCTTGCGGGGTGGTTGTTCTTCAGCAGGAGGTGGGGTTCTGGGGGCCCGTCGTTGTGTGGGGGCCTCCTGACCACTAGCGCCGGCGAGGTGGTAGGCTGTTCCTGGCTAGTGACAGGGGCCCTTTGCGGTGCCACATGGTCCCGCAATGTGGTTTCTATACAGTTGAGGGCCTGGACTATGGTCCCCATAGCGGTAGCGATGTCCCGGAGTTCATTGCTGAACCCCATGTACCGTTCCACCTGCTGTGCCTGGATCTCGGTGAACCTGGCCAGTACCGTTGCCATCGTCTCCTGGGAGTGATGGTATGCTCCCATGATGGTGGTGAGGGCCTCTTGGAGAGTCGGTTCCCTGGGCCTGTCCTCCCCCCCCTGTCGCACAGCAGCCCTCCCAGTTGCCCTGTTTCCCTGGGCCTCTGTCCCCTGGACGGTGTGCCCACTACCACTGCCCCCAGGTCCCTGTTGTTGTTGGGGTGTTGGGTCAGCCTGGGTGCCCTGTAGTGGCGGACACACCGCTGATTGACGCGTCCGCGAGACAGAGGCATGGGCCCGCTGGGTTGGAGCTGTGCTTGTGTTCCCAGAGGGGTTTGGGTCTGCTGTGGCCTGTGTCTGTGTGTGGGGAACCGACTGTCCAGAGGTCCCCGATGGTCCAGGCTGGTCGTCAGGTTCTAGGTCGACAGAGCTGCTGTCCTCGCTGGGGGCCTGTTCTGGGGGTGGGATGGACATCTCTGGACCCTCTGTGGCGGTGTGTTGGCGTTCGGGCCCTGCAGGGGTGAAGGAGTATGGTTATTGTTTCTGTGTGTGCCATGGCGTGCATTTTGAGTGCCCTTGTCCCCCAGTGCTGGCATTCCCTTGTGGGAGGTGTTGTGAGGGTTTGGGGGTGGTGTATGGGTATGTGCAATGGTCATGCTTTGGTGGTGGCTGTCTATGGTTTGTGTTGGCATTCAGGGGTTGGTGTTGTTTAGGGTGGGTTGTGCTGGTGAGACATTGGCAGGGAGGTTATGTGTTGGGGGGTGATATTGGGGGTGAGGGGGGGGGTTGGCATGCTGGTGGTTGGGGGGGTGAAGTAGTTGAGATTCGACTTACCAGAGTCCATTCCTCCGTGTACTCCAGCGAGGCCATCAGGATGCAGGATGTTTACCACCTCTTGCTCCCATGCTGTGAATTGGGGTGGGGTGGGTGGGGGTCCGCCGCCAGTCTTCTGCACAGCGATGTTGTGCCTGGAGATCATCGAGCGCACCTTCCCCCGTAGGTCGTTCCATCGCTTTCTGATATCTTCCCGATTTCTGGGATGCTGTCCCACAGCGTTGACCCTGTCTACGATCCTTTGCCATAGCTCACCCTTCCTTGCTATGGTGGTGTGCTGCACCTGTGTGCCGAAGAGCTGGGGCTCAACCCTCATGATTTCCTCCACCATGACCTGGAGTTCTTGATCCGAAAACCTTGGGTGTCTTTGGGGTGCCATGGGGTGGTGTCGATGAGGTGTGGGGTGGTGTTTGTGGTGATGTGCGTGGTGATATGTGGTGATGTGTGCGTAGATGTGGTGTGGGTGATGAAGTTGGGTTCCTGTGTGTGTTGGGGTTTTCTATTGCTGTGCTCGCTCTCTCTATCTCTCTTGCTCTCGCCTTCGCTCCGATTTCCAACTAGTGGGGGTTTGTGGGTGATGTGGGTGGGTGTTTTATAGTTGATTGGATGTGTGGGAGCGTTGTTTGTATGTGTCTCAGGTGTGCGTATTTCAGAATGTCCAATGTGGCAGTGTTTTGGAGCTGGGTGTGTATTTTGAGCGCGGCGGTGTGTACCGCCAATGGAATACCGCGGTTGAAAGACTGCCGCGTGGATTCGTGGGTCAGAATGGCATGGGCGTGTTTGTGTTGGCGTGACGGTGGAGGTTTGGTCATCTCCAGTTTTCCGCGGCCCGCTGATGTGGCGGCCTTCCTTGGATGTCGGATTTTTGGCAGTTTCACAGTTGGTGGTCAGAATGACCGTGGCGGTCTACCGCGGCCGCGGCGGTAGGATGGCGGACTTCTGACCGGCGGTAAGGGCCTTTTACCGCCGGGGTCAGAATGACCCCCAAAGTTTATTAAACCTCAAGAGGTGGTACTACAGTTCAAACAGCACCCTTCGGCAATGTTTGAAGTAGCACACTGAACTAAGAGAGCATGGTCCTTTTATATCTACGCAGGGGCTAAAAAGAAGGTGGTACAATTCTAGAAGCAAGACTTATATACATATAAGGTCATATGGAAATGCACAGTCGACAGGTAGGAGGGGCTAACAGTTTTTAAAGACTAGTAGAAACATTACTGTCTGTTATTAATTACTAAGAGCTGCAGACCTTACTGGGCATGTGCAAAGTGGGAGATGCTAAATATAACTTGTCACTAGACAGATTTTCAAGAGCAGTTAACAGGAAGGTAGGACAGATCACATGGCGAGCACATGGCAGCATGTGGCAGAGATAATGGCTGCCATGAATACAAATGGATTCCACAAAATGTTCACAATAGTTGCTAAATACAAGATGTCTTCTGCTAATGCTTAATCTAATCGCTACTAAATTACAACACTAAGGCCAGCAAAAAGGAGGTCAGCAAAACAAGAGATGGTCTGAAGGCAAAAAAGTCAGGGGAAACAACTCCAAGGATGACAGTTGTGGCAGTTATTAAGTCTTAAAGCTTAGCTGATGAGGAACTGTGAAAATGATGTGTTCCAGCAGTTGTCTGACACTCGCAGAGACCCTGACCTCAGCCTGTGTCAGGAATAAGTTGAGCCAGGTATAGTTCTGTCTGGATACCAAGTACAAAGAGTAATCCCTGGTCTGTGGGTGGATGTGTCTCTAGATGTCTGATAGTCCCAGATCTGCCAACCACTGAACTTCTGTAGAGGAAAGGGTGCCAGATTGGTCTGCCCTGATTTGTCCATTTTGTCATTGAGTACAAGGTTAAAGTTTCCCCTAGAAGAATGTTCCCTTCTGTGTGAACAGACCACCATGGATTTGTCTTAGCAGATACATTGTTCTTGAAATATGTTTGGGGTGTTGCTAGTGTGAAGGAGTGGGAGGTAGTGAAGACCTAAAGAAGCCTGCCTGGTATCTCTATGGAGGACTGTTGCACATTCACTTGGAATTTGCTGGTGATGAGGATGGTGCCCCCTGCCTGCTTGTTGGGGCCTGAGGAGAAGTATTGTGGAAGGAACTTCCTGGACCTCATTCAACCCCAGTCTTGCTTCAGAAGATGCAATAAATGTCACTGTGAGAGTCTTTGATCATTTTTAGGAATGTACTGCATTTGGCTGGCAAGTTGATGTTCCAACTGGTGTTCTTAATCATTTGGCATGAGTGGGTAGTGTGCTGCAGTAGAGGCTGACTAGGGGGGGCCGTGATTTGTTATTTTGGACTGGTCCGCACTGTGGGGGAGCGAGAAATGCAGTGTAGCATCAGAACCAAAAATAAGGGGGCTACTAAACAGTTGCGTGGGGGGTTAAAGAAACCTCTTTCCCCCCAAGAGCAAATTGAATTAGCCTAAGGCAGAGGGCCACTTCTAAGCCCTGCTCTAGGCCATCCACAGGGGGTTGAGTCATGCCCATCTCACTGCCCTTGCCTTCACAAGTGATTTGTTGCTTAGGTAGGCTGTTCTGGTCTGTGTCGACTGTGGTTCACCTGGGTCCAGCCATCTTCTGTCCCCTTGCTGGATTGGGTCCTAGTTCTCTTCCCTAAAAGTGTCTGGGTTCATCATTAGGTCTGTAACTCTTGCAGCTAAATTCTCTTGTGCCTGTTTTCCTCCTATGTAGGCTTGCATAAGAACTGTTTAGAGGTCCTTCTGGACCAGCATCCCTGGTGGCAGCTGGGGGATCCTGCCCCCCCCCAATGCTGGGGGGTGATCATCTGGTGCCAGCTGTAGGCCGTGAAGAGTCTGTTCTCCAACAAGGTGGAAAATGGGTGTGTTTTCTGAATCTACTGAAAAGTAAGCCGTAAGGGATATCTCCATTTGTAACAAATAACTTTGTCGTGGGTCTCAGGTTTAATGGTGCACAGCATAAACCGCTTGTGCAGGGTAGCCAATGAGAGGTTCTGTTACAGCCCGATCTTCACTCCTAGTAATACAATAGATCCTGACTCCCTTGCCGCTATCATGACAGCTTCTGGTTGAAAGTAGGTTATTAGTTTTGTGGCCAGCACAAGTAATAATTGCTCAATTGTCCTCAGTGGGAACCAAACACCCAATTGTACCACTTGACTCTCACATGGTGGCGAGGTGGAGCAGCCTAAGGCCTACCCAAGGGAGGTGGTGTGGTCTAGTAATCACTCACGCACATTAGTAACACTCAATAAATGATTGACCAGTCAGTACTTCTCCTTTAGAAAAGGAGAAGTACATTTATTATACACACACTACTAAATACTGTACAGTAATTTACAAATATACATTGGCAGATGGAACATACTATAGATGACATTGTGTAATCATGGCTAATCATGGGTGACCCCATAGAGGGGTCACCCTAACATATCAGGTGAGTTCCAACTGTCATGGTGTAATAATGATATTACTTTGGCATGAATCATTGTCATGATTGAGATAATGATTACTCAATAAAACACATACAATCATCATGAAAACCCAATAAAAACATTTATCAGGAATGAACTTTGTATTTGGGCATTCTTTCATATGCTTGGCATTAGACTGTAACGCTCATGGCAACCATATAGAGGACATCACAGTAAAAAAAGGGCATGATGAAAAACCATTGTAGTGTAACCATATAATCAGCCCCTACAGGACATAACCACATTTAAACAGCATGATGAAAAACATGCCAGTGTAACCATACATCCAACCCCTAGAGGGCATACTGCATCACATATTGTTCAACCCTCCAGGACTTCTAAAATGTTATCGTACAAATGGTCCCAAAAGAGCAAACTACTCCCAGTTATAAAGCAAAAGTTCCAACCATGGGGGAGCTTGAGAAGGCATTGAATAGTGGGAAAGGTGATGAATTTGCTCCCTCAGCTTAGGGTGGGGACCTGTGATGAAGGAATACGTTGTGCTGAGCAATTTGGTGGTGGCCCCATCCATCTAGGACCACTAATGGTGAAGATATGGGCAAAAATGTTTTTTCAAATCACAGGCCCCACAAAGCATTATGGGATGAGTCTCTGTGTGCAGTGAATATTGGAAAAACTGCTATCCAACTGTGCCAGGTAGAGCCACGCTGAGATTTTCCTGTTGTTTCCTTTTAAATGTGACCTTGCGCGAAAATTTTATTCTTTTCCTAGGGGGCGCCCAGTCCCATTCGGGCCCCCGAGGGCTTGCCATTGTTGGAGGGCAGCAAACACCCCCGTGCCATCATGGGAGCCGGCAGAGCTTCTGTGTGTCTACCGCTCTAACAGGCAGATGTGAGTCATGCAGGTGTCCTCCAGTGGCATTCCCGGTGTCCAGGGATGGGGTCCTGGGCCTCTACTGGCACAGCGTGGGAAATGCAGTAGCACTCCCCTGTATTTTTGAGGTTCTGCGGGTCTGTGAATAGGGTCCCACCCACCTTAATCATCAATCCACCCATGGGATGGGCTCCTCAGGTGGGAACAATGGGGAGGCGGCCCCACACACACGCCCTCTCCATAAAAAGATACATTCAGCTTTCTTGCACGATCCATCAGGCCCTTGTTCACCCCGGGGGAAAATTATTAGCATGGCAGTGGATCCCCACGTGCTCAGAATCAGAAAAGTAGGTAACGGTCACAACATTTTAAATAGCATAATTCAGGCCCTATTGCGCTGATTTGGATGATCCTGGGCTCATAGTACTCCTGGTAGTGAACTCTATCCACCAGGGGCAGTTACAAAACACTCCTCACTACCAAAGTGGTACAGTCCTCTAAAAGCTGGCCATCCTGGCTCCCTGCACCAGTTTTCCATATTTAATTTTTTGGGTGGGTGCAGAAAAGTCCAAGGCTTCCCCCATCTGGTCTTTGGGTGGAGTAAGGGGGGCAGACTCAATGGCCATTCGGGAGGCCCACTGATCCTAGGGTCAGCTGGAATAAGTGCTGGGTGCTGAGTGGTTGTCAGGTAGTTCCTCCTTCCAGTTCTGCATGGCAGTCCCAGGATCCAGCGGTGTGGTGGGTGGAAAATCCACAGGCAAGACAGAGTCTTTCCCTGGTAAGAACTTATAAAGGGGAGAGGAAGGTTCCAGAAGACAAGCTCCCTTAACCAATCCTGGGATGCCACATCACCTCTCCACCCCTCTCCCAACCCTCCTGCACACCATGTTGGGACAATCCAAAATGGTGTCATCAAGAAGCCACTGGTCACATCAGCTTCCGTGGTCTCAGCTCCCCCCCTCACTGTCATCACTGACAGGGGCTTGCACACTAGAATTTCAAAGGAGGTCCTCAGTTGTTCCCAGAGGTTTGGCTCCAGTTGTCTGGGAACTCTCCTTTGTTCAGTGGGCTTGGACAGGCCCATCCCTGGTGCAGTGTGACAGCTGGGTGATTGATACATGTCATTCCACCCCACCACTTTCCTCCTCAGGAGCAAGGAGAAGTAGTGCTAATTGCAGCCTTTGTGGCCTTTGTGTGTGGGCTGCCTTTGTTACTGCTGATGAGGAAAATATAACTACTGGACACAACAAGGTGACACAAGGCCTGGACTCTGATACTCAGCTGAGCCAAGAAAACATGCAAACTCTGAATGACCCACAAGATGTACATTTATCATTTTGGAAGTTACAAATGTGGTTTTCTTGCACAGGTTACACTCTAATTTAGGATGTCAATGGTCTCTGTAGGCCAATGAGAAGGGAAATTATACTCTAAGGCAGTTCCCTCCCTATGTGTCTAATGAGGTGTCACCGTAGATAAACAGTGAAGCACACTGACTTTCCATAATACTGTGCACTACCTTCATGAGGCCTATCCCAGGTGAAATTCTGTCCTTGTATAGTCCCCATTTTGCCAAGCAACCTGTGCTCTGAAACTAGGCTGCACATGACAGTAGTATCCCATTTTCAGCCTGCACATGTGCACATGCAACTAGCCAAGTGCCCCTTACCCTTTCTGCATCACAGCAGCTTTATCTTAAAAGGCGGACACTGGCAGTAACATGTGGGTGATCAAAAAAGCAAACACTGTTGGGGCGGAACCCATTGCAACTGCTTCTTTTTGTTTAAAGTGGTGGACACAAATTAGGATGTCTGAGGGGGGCCCACCGGTCCTGCCAATCTCCCATCGCTGTGGGTTCTATCACATTTTACATCCACCTCAACAAGGCTTGGGAGAAGCTGTTAGAACAGTCACACCACATAGCCCTCAATGTCTGCTCCCTCAGCTCCTGGCAACACCCCCGGATGTGAATATTGGAGTGGCCCAATCAGTTTCTCAGTTCATCCAAGTGTAGCTGCAGGTCCAATCTGCATTCCTTGAAGTCCAACAGTTCTCAGTGGAGGCCATCTAGCTTCTCCTCTCTAACATCTCCTACGTCCTCTAATGTGGGCAGTCATTGACCCAGCTCTGCCATATCACACTTGATATGTGTGAGGTCTAATTTCACTTCCTGCCGCAACGTGCTGAGGTCATCCCTTATTAGGGTACAAAGACCTACCATGAAACCCCGAGTAAGGGGCACCTCCAAATACTCCTGAGGGTCACTATTGAAGGGGCTGCTCACAGCAGCATCCCTGGCGGCATCCGCCTTCCCTTGGGAGGCCTTTGCTAACATGTCCTTAAGGGTTTTAAACTTTTTGGATTTGTAGGATACTATGATCGCCCACACTTGAAGTTTCCTTACATCCCAGGGGACCCCATGTGCCTCTGCTCCTCCCTAGTGCTGGGGTTTCCTGATGACTGCAGTGGCTGGTTCCAAAAGCTTTGCCCCCCCCTTCCGAGGCCTACGATGTCACCGCCTCCTGTGTGGTCGTGGGATTAGGGAGGTTCTCTCCACAGGGGGAGCCCCCTTATCTTTTGAGCTCCCCCAGTGATCTCTCAAGTGGCTGGTAATCTCTGAGGGGCGTAACCCAGTCCCCATGTCATTTGACTCATCACTTCCGGCACTACTGGAGAGGGCACACTCCTCTGCTAGTTAGCATCCCAGGTGCTGACATGTGGCCCCCCCTTTCTTCTCACTACTGCACTTCGACATGCCCAGTGCCCTCTGCTGCCTCCCACATAGTGGTCACCTTCTCCACCCTTCCAGTCCCTATACTCCTCTTTGCAGCCTCAGAGGGGCCCTCACTGGGCTTTGCTCCCTTCTACACATGTGCGCTCTAGCAGGACAGTGGTGACTTCATACAGATTGATGGTGGCCTCCAAGCATTGCAGCCTGACCTCGTGTGGCTGTGGATTGGCTAATCTCAGGCCTACCATGGCACTGGCTCCATCCTTGGTGTGGAGACTGCCATCCTGTAGGCTCTGTCCATCTTGGAGGCTTTGCTTGGGTTGTGTCTCTCCGGGGAGTGGCCTGGCACAAACTACCCCCATACCACCTCCACCAACCATGTCATTTTTGTGGTCCCCTATAGCTATGGCTATTCCTGCTCCCGGCCCAAGGCTGTTGATCAGGCCGCAGTGGCTCGCTAATTTCAGGCATGTGAAGCTCCATGAGAACACTCCTAGACATCCGCCCTCTTGGCCACACCATATAGTTCTTTTTATGCTCTTGCATACCTTATTTCTTTAGCTCACATCACTCTTTCCCTTATCTTAAATCCCTCTCTTTTTTCTTTCTTAATCCTCAAACTGCCCTCTTCCTGTTTTCCAGCCCTATCTCTCTGCTTCTTTCCTCCTGGACCACTCTCTCTCTCTCTTGTTTCTCTCTTTTCCACTAATATCTCTTCCCACCATGTTTCCTGTTAGACTTTCTCTGTGCTACTGTTGTAGTTTAGCAGCTATTAGATTAAGCATTAGCAGAAGACATCTTGTATTTAGTAACTATTGTGAACATTTCACGGAATCCATTTTGTATTCATGGCAGCCATTTTCTTTGCAACATGCTGCCATGTGCTCTCCATGTGCTCTGTCCTTTCTGTTAACTACTCTTGAAAATCTGCCTAGTGACAAGTTATATTTAGCATCTCCCACTTTCACACATGCTCAGTAAGGTCTGCAGCTGTTAGTCCTTGAAAACTGTTAGCTCCTCCTACCTGTCGACTGTGCATTACCACATGACCTTACATGTATGCAAGTCTTGCTTCTATAATTGTACCACCTCCTTTTAGCCCCTGCGTGGGTATAAAAGGACCATGCTCTCTTAGTTCAGTGTGCTACTTCAAACATTACCAAAGGGTGCTGTTTGAACTGTAGTACCACCTCATGAGGTTAATAAACTTTTTCTATTTGAGTTTATTTTTCTGATTCAATTTCTCCTCTCTCTTTATCTCCCATTCATTTTTTCTCTGTCCTGTCTTTTTCCATTGTCTCACCTGCCTCTCCCCACTGCCCTGTTTTAACCCTTTCTCCATTCTCTCTCTTTCACTATTCCCACTCTTCCTCCCTCTTTCTCCATTTTCTTCGTACCCTAATTATTTGCTTTTACCAGTCTCTTCCATTTCTCTCTCATTTTCTCATCTTTCTCTTCCTAGCTTATCTGCCACTTATTGTTTCTGTCTTTGCTACTCCACACTCGTGTTTCATCGTCTCTGTCTGATCTCATCTCCCATGTCACTCTATCAATTTAACTTTTCCTCTTCCTGATCACTTTGTACCACTTTTTAGCACTCTTGTTGGCTCTTTGCCCCTTCTAGCAGCTGAGTTATGCACTCTCCTCTCCATGCGTCAATGTTGGTGCTCTCTTCCTGTCTTTCACTCCCTCTTACATTTCTTTCAATAGATTCTCTATATTTCCTTTCTTCTCTTATTGCTGTTACCCTTTCTATCACTTTCTCCTAATTGTATTTCTTCTTCTCTCCTTCTTTTTCCTTTTTCTCTTCCTTTCGTCTTTCTATTTCCATGTTTACTTGTAACTATCATAAATATTTTAATTTCCCCTCCCTCTCGCCCCTCTACCATCCATGACAATATTCCTTTTCCTTTTTCTGTTTTTTTGCTTCTTCCCCTTTTACCTCTCCTTTCCACTACCGCTCTCTTCCTCTGGCTTTTGCTCCCTCAGGTATCCATCCCTTCCGCTTTCTCTCTCTTACTCACTCACCATCAATCAATCAATCAAGGATTTATAGAGCTCACTAATCACCTGTTAGGGTCTCAAGGTGCTGGGGGGGAGCTACTGGTCGCAGAGCCATGTCTTGAGGCATTTCCTGAATGTCAAGAGGTCTTGGGTCTGGCGAAGGTGGAGCGGTAGGGAGTTTCAGGTCTTAGCGGCTAGGTGAGAGAAGGATCTTCCTCCGGCAGTGGTGAGGCGGATGCGGGGGTGGAGGCGAGGGGGCGGGGCTGGCGGAGCGAAGATTGCGGGTGGGGGTGTGGAAGGTGAGTTTGTCGTTGAGGTAGGCTGGGCCTGTGTTGTGGAGGGCCTTGTGTGCATGGATTAGGAGTTTGAAGGTGATCCTCTTTGATACTGGTAGCCAGTGAAGGTCTCCGAGGTGGGGGAAAATGTGGTCACGGTGTGGGATGTCCAGAATGAGGCGGGCGTATGCGTTCAGGATTCTTTGCAGTTTTGTTAGGAGTTTGGTTGTTATTCCTGCATATAGGGCGTTTCCGCAGTCCAATCGGCTGCTGACCAGGGCGTGGGTGACAGTTTTCGTGGTTTTGACAGGAATCCACTTGAAGATTTTGTGGAGCATGCAGAGAGTGTTGTAGCGGGAAGAGAAGATGGCATTGACCTGCTGAGTCATGCTGAGTGTGGAGTCCAAGATGAAGCCTAGGTTGTGTGCGTGGGTGGTGGGTGAGGGCGCGGTTCCTAGGGAGGTGGGCCACCACGAATCATTCCAAGTTGAGGGGTTGGTGCCAAAGATGAGGATTTCTATCTTGTCTGTGTTTAACTTTAGGTGGCTTGATTCCATCCAGCTGGCGATGGCGTGAAGTCCGTTTGTGGAGGTTGTTCTTTGCAGTTGTAGGGTCTTTTGTGAGTGTCGTCTGCGTAGGAAACTATGTTGATGTGGTGGGTTCGTGTGATGTTGGCGAGGGGGGCCATGTAAACGTTGAATAGCATGGGGCTGAGCGAAGATCCTTGGAGAACGCCACAGATGATTCTGGAGGCTTCTGACAGGAACAGTGGGAGGCGGACTCTCTGGGTTCTGCCTGAGAGAAATGACGAGATCCATTTGAGTGCCTTGTCGCGGATTCCAGCATTGTGGAGGCGTGTGGGGAGAGTGTGATGACATACTGTGTCGAAAGCTGCGGAGAGGTCCAGGAGGATGAGTGCTGCTGTTTCTCCTTCGTCGAGCATGGTCCTAATGCCGTCTGTGGCAGCAATGAGTGCAGTCTTAGTGCTGTAGTTTCTGCGGAATCCGGATTGGGAGGTGTCGAGTACCTTGCTGTCTTCCAGGAACCGGGATAGTTGTCTGTTTACAATTTTTTCAATGACCTTGGCTGGGAAGGGGAGGAGGGAGATCGGCCGGTAGTTCTTGGGGTCGTCTGGGTCTGCCTTTGGTTTCTTTAGCAGGGCATTGATTTCTGCGTGCTTCCACCTTTCTGGGAAGGTGGCTGACTCAAAGGAGCTGTTGATGGTTTTGCAGAGGTGGGGGGCGATGATGATGTGTGCCTTATTGAAGATATGGTGTGGGCAGGGGTCCGATGGTGATCCAGAGTGGATGGAAGGCCATGGTGGTGGCGGTGTCTTCTATGTTGACGGGGTCCAGGTGTGGAGGAGGTGGGTGTTGCTTGGAGCGTTGGGTTCTTGGGTGTTTGTAGTCAACTGGTGGGTCTGGGGTTTGAAGCTATTGTGGATTTCTCCTATCTTTCAACGGAAGTGGGTTGCCAGTGAGTTGCAGAACTCCTGTGATGGCGGGGGTTCATTGGAGCAGGTCCTGGGGGTGGAAAGCTCATTGACGATGCGAAGAGCTCTTTACTGTTGTGAGCGCTGGCGTCGATGCGTTTTTTGAAGTGGGTCCTGTTGGTGGTGCTGATCAGTTGGTGATGTTTGCGTAGGGCATCCTTGAAAGTGATGTGGTTGGAGTTGGTAGGGTCAAGGTGCCAGGTTTTTTCCATTCTGCGACATTGCCGTTTGGATTCCTGTAGTTCTGGGGTGAACCAGCTGGCCTCGATTCTGTGGGAGGTGTTTGGTTTTTTTTTGAGCGGTGCAAGTGTGTTGGCGCAATCTTCCGTCCAGCGATGCAGGTTGGTGGTGGCGATGTTGGGGTCCAGGGTCCCAGGGGGTGGGGCCCGGGCGAGAGTGGAGATCAGTTGATCCATTGATATTTTGCTCCAGTTGCGTCATGGGGGGGTGTGTGCGGTGGTGGTGAGTGACTGGTTTTTGGTAGGAGAAGTGGATGCAGCGGTGGTCTGTCCAACTGAGTTTGGTGGTGTGGCTGAAAGAGACGTGGCTGCTGGCTGAGAAGATGGGGTCGAGTGTGTGGCCTGCGGAGTGGGTGGGTGTAGTGACGAATTGCTTGAGGCCGAAGTTGGCGAGGTTGGAGATTAGGTTGCTGGTGTTGATATCGTTGTTATTTTCTAGGTGGAAGTTTAGGTCACCAAGGAGGATGTAGTCTGTTGAGGCGAGGGCTTGGGAGCTGATGGCGTCAGCGATGTCGTCACAGAACTGCGGTCTAAGTCCAGGGGGTCTGTAGACCAGTGTGTTATTGGCGTTGATGTGGATTTTGAAGTGGAGGTGCTCGGCGGAGTTGATGGTGTTGTGGGAGTTGGTGGAGACTCTTATGGTGTTTTTGTGGACTATGGTGATTCCTCCTCCTGGTCTGTTGATTCCGTCTCTTCTGGTTATCTTGTCGTTTTCTGGTATGGCTATGGCTACGTCTGGTTCTGAGGCCGAATTCATCCAGGTTTCGGTGAGGAATGCGACGTCGGGCGAGTATGTGGTCAGGAGGTCCCAGAGTTCAATTGCATGTTTGTGGATGGAGCGGGTGTTAATTAGGATGCATCTTAGGTGGTTGTCTGTTTAGATTTGGAGTTTGGAGGTTAGGTTGCAGGTGAAATTGCAGGCTTTGCAGGAGAAGGGTCCTTTGGTGCGCGTCGGTGTGGACTGGAAGCAGATGGAGGAACATCCTGGATTAAGGGCGTGGAGTTCGTTGGCAGTGTAAAGGTGTTTGGTGGCGTGTTGGCCAGGGGGCCTGGTGTTGGGCGCGGTCTTGGCCCGGACAGGCGCAGACCAGCTTGCCTTTGGCACGCCTTCGGTGCACCAGCGGCGTGCCTGCTGCGTGCGTCCGCTGTGCGTCCGCGCTGCGACCGGCATAAGAGGGGAGGTGGGAGGGAGTTGCAGCTGGGAGGAGGGAGGGAAACCGCAAATGGCAGTGCGGGGGCGGGGACAGCAGGAGTCAGGAGCGGGAAGAGCTCTGAGGAGGAGGGAGGGGCGGGGCCTTCCGGGAGAAGAGAAGCCAAGAAGCCCAAACAAGCCCAAACAAGCCCAGACAAGTCCAAACAAGCCCAAAACAATGACAGCACTTACCACAGCAGTGGTGAGGAGGAAGCGACCTGCCTGCAAGGATGCAGGGTCAGACGTCATCCTGTATTCTTTCTTGTTGATCCCTCTTCCTGTCTGTCTTCATTTTGTTTTCTCTCCCCAAATAGTTTCTTATTTCTTTCCTTCATTCAGCTGTCTCTCTACTAACGTGTCTGTCTCAAGAAAAAGTTACTGGAGCTGCAGCTCTGTTGGGAGTTTAATAACTTAAACCAGACATGTGAAGAGTGTAGATGAGACTCTGAAGTGCTCTGTCAGAAGCCTTGTGTCGCTGAGGTTGTTTCTTTCAGTTGGTGTGTAGTCGGTGCAAGACACATTTGAGGTGTGGGAAACCTCTTTTCTTGGAAAAGGGTGGCATGTTCTATCTCAGGTTCTGACTTCAGAAAGTGGATCATTGACGTTGGTAGTTTTACATAGGTACAGATGAACCAATTTCAGACAGGTGGCCTAAATGTAATAGTATATGCGAGTGCTTGAAACAAACGTTTTATGTGTAGTTATGTGGCCCTTTATTACAAACAAATGTTACTCAGGGCATGACAAGTTTGTATACACTTGCCAGCATCTGGGCTTCTCCAAACTGAGATTAACAGGTAACATGTTATCCAGCACATGTTCACTTCTAGGTAAGGCGATATGTTACTCCCAACAATCATCCTTGAAACTGGAGGGGTCATATCTGACAGTTGTCCTTTACAGGGTCACCGTGCAGGAGTGCTCTCTGTTATCATTATCATTAGCACTTGCCATGGAGCCCCAGCTTACTGCATGAGGATGGTAGGATCTATGTGTAGAAAATGCCTGAACAACAGGACATATCAAATCCATATATCGGATCATGTCTAGGTGAGCATGCAAAATATGGAAACTGGATTACCACCGATGTTAGTTGTAGACTAATTTAGTGAATATCAGAGCTAATGGTCCACAGAATTTTTTTTTGCCTTTCGCCGCTTCAATCTCAAAACTTAGAAACAAAACAGTGCATGAGTAATCTACCCCTAAAATCGGAAGAAATTACTTTCAAGCATCTAATGTGCAAGAGTACCACCAAGATGAGGATACAATATAGAAAGGGGATACCTAGCTCCATCTCCTGGACAAAGCTCCCATTGTCAGTGAAGGGAAGACTCACCCTCTCTAAAATGTTTCTACTGTCTAAATTGTTATACTACTTTGTTTACATTCCCACGATGAAGATGGAATTAATCTGAAAGGGTAATAGAGGCAGAATTTCTCTTAACGTGCTGCAGTTGCAGCTCCTGATTACAAACAATTGACTGGGGGCACCAGACATGGGGGGTCATTCTGACCCTGGCGGCCGGTGGCCGCCAGGGCCACCGACCACGGGAGCACCGCCAACAGCCTGGCGGTGCCCCTTAGGGCATTCTGACCGCGGCGCTTTGGCCGCAGTCAGTGCAGGAAAACCGGCGGTCTCCCGCCGGTTTTCTGCTGCCCGTCAGAATCCTCCAAGGCGGCGCAGCTTGCTGCGCCGCCTTGGGGATTCTGACACCCCCTACCGCCATCCTGTTCCTGGCGGTTCGGCCGCCAGGAACAGGATGGCGGTAGGGGATGTCGCGGGGCCCCTGGGGGCCCCTGCAGTGCCCATGCCAATGGCATGGGCACTGCAGGGGCCCCCGTAAGAGGACCCGCTTGTATTTCACTGTCTGCATAGCAGACAGTGAAATACGCGACGGGTGCAGTAGCACCCGTCGCACCTTCCCACTCCGCCGGCTCGATTACGAGCCGGCTTCATGGTGGGAAGGTCGTTTTCCCCTGGGCTGGCGGGCGGCCTTTTGAAGGCCGCCCGCCAGCCCAGGGGAAAACTCAAAATACCCGCCGCGGTCTTCCGACCGCGGTACGGTATTTTGGCGGCTCCCGCCGGGCGCGCGGTGACCGTGCCCGGCGGGAGTCAGAATGACCCCCATGGTGTCATTTATCTTACAGGACAGCTCCAGTGCGTGGTGGCATGGCTACACACAAAGACCCATATTTATACTTTTTTACGCTGCATTTGCGTCACTTTTAGATGCAAAAGCGGCATACGCTGACAAATCACAATTATATTTTGTAAGTTTGCGCCGATATTGCGTCAAAAAAAGACGCAAATGCAGCGCAAAAACTTATAAATATGGGCAAAAGAGTATACTGGAGGCAAGCTACGTCTAGTGGGCACTAGGCTATGAGACAATACCAAAGGTATTTCCTGGGAGAAACAAATGGAGGCAAGAGCGCCCCAAACTTGTTAAGGCACTAGGGCGTTGCTGGCTAACAAGCTTAAAGGGACCAAAAACAAAATCCAATTCGCAAATGAGTTCCCATTGTGGTGCTTGCTGCATTTTGGTTGAATAGCTGCCCAAAGGGCTCACAGGGTTGCTGGGCAGAAGATAGGTGTTGACCACATGGACAATCTATTCAGTAAAAACATACAGACTTTGCTGAATGAAGGCTGGAATTCGAAGTTCAGAATGGGCAATATACGACACGTACCATGATACTGAGGGCTGCAAAGATAACCTAGTGACAAGATATAGATGATCTATCCACACATTCAGCTGACAGTTCCATGTTCACCCCGAGACATGGGAGAAAACTGTACAAGGCAATCAAAGCCAAACTGATATGGGCAATTTAAGATTATGTTGGACGACTGATGTGGGTAGAGACCTCTTAGATTGGGAGGAGCAGCAATATTAACCCATGCAGCACAGATATCAATCAATCAATCAATTAAAAATTTGTATAGAGCGCGCTACTCACCCGTGATGGTCTCAAGGTGCTGGGGGGGAATCAAGGGGGGAACAGGGAGGGTCACTGTTAGAACAACCATGTCTGAGGTTCTTTCTGAAGAGCAGGAGGTCTTTGATTTTGCGGAGGTTGGTGGGGAGGGAATTGCAGGTTTTGGGGGCGAGGTAGGAGAAGGACCTGCCTCCTGTGGTGGTGCATTGGATGCGGGGGACTGTGGCTAGGGTGAGGTAGGCTGATCGGAGGTTGCGTGTGGGAGTGTGGAAGTTCACTCTTTCGTTGAGGTAGGTTGGGCCGGTGTTGTGGAGGGATTTGTGTGCGTGGATAAGGATCTTGAATGTGATTCTCTTGTCTATGGGGAGCCAGTGAAGGGATTTGAGGTGTGGTGAGATTTGTTCATGGCGGGGGAGGCCAAGGACGTGGCGTGCGGCTGTGTTCTGGATTCTTTGGAGTTTGCGTTTGAGTGTGGTGCCGGCGTAGAGGGCGTTACCGTAGTCAAGTCTGCTGCTGATGAGTGCGTGTGTGACTTTCTTCCTGGTCTCTGGGGGAATCCATTTGAAGGATTTTTTTAGAGTGCGGAGTGTGTGGAAGCAGGAGGAGGCATTGATTTGCTGTGTCATGGAGAGGGAGGTTGCGTGCGTGGTTTGCGGGGATGGGTGCGGGGCCTAGGGCGGTGGGCCACCAGGAGTCGTCCCATGTGGTTTTGTTGGAGCCGAAGATGATGATTTCGGTTTTGTTGGAGTTAAGCTTGAGGTGGTTAGTGGTCATCCAGTTGGCGGTGTCAAGGAGAGAAGCGTGTAGATTGTTTTTTGGCGGTGCTGGGGTTGCGGGTGAGGGAGAGGATGAGTTGAGTGTCATCTGCATAGGAGAGGATAGTGATTCCGTGTGCTCGGAGGATGTTTGCTAGGGGGATCATGTAGATGTTGAAGAGTGTGGGGCTGAGGGAGGACCTTTGGGGGACTCCGCAGGTGATCTTGGTAGTGTTGGAGTTGAACAGTGGAAGGCGGACTCTCTGGGTCCGGTCGGTGAGGGAGGAGGTGAGCCAGTCTAAGACTTTGTGGTGAATTCCTATGTTGTGGAGGCGTGTGCAAAGTGTGTGGTGGCAGACGGTGTCAAAGACTGCGGAGAGGTCTAGGAGGATGAGTGCGACGGTCTCGCCTTTGTCGACTTTGGTCCTGATGTCGTCAGTGCATGCGATGAGGATGGTTTCCGTGCTGTGGTTCTTGCGGAACCCAGATTGTGAGGGGTCAAGAGTGTTGTTTGCTTTGAGGAAGTGGGATAGGCGGCGTTGACTAGTTTCTCTGCAACCTTGGTGGGGAAAGGGAGGAGGGAGATGGGGCAGTAGTTGGAGAGGATCTCCGGGTCTGCTTGTTTTTTTTTTTAGGAGAGCGGTGATTTCCGCATGCTTCCAGGGGTCTGGGTAGATGGCGGAGTCGAAAGAGGAGTTGATTATGTTGCGGAGTATGGGGGCGATGGTTGGGCTGGGTTTGTTGTAGATGCGATGTGGGCAGGGGTTGGAGGGGGATCCGGAGTGGATGGAGTTCATGATTTTTTCAGTTTCTTCGTGTGTGGTGGGGGTCCAGGAGGAGAGTGTGGTGGGGGGTCAAGAGTGGGGGTTGGGTTGGGTGAGTGATGGGTGTGTGTGGTGGGTGTGTGTGGTATGAAGCTGTTGTGGATGTCCAGGATTTTGTGGAGGAAGTGGTTGGAAAGGGCGTCACATAGGGGCTGTGTGTGTGAGGGGTCTATGTTGCTGGCTTTGGGTTTGGCAAGTTCATTAATGATGGTGAAAAGTTCTTTGCTGTTTTGAGAGTTGTTGTCAAAGCGTGTCTTGTAGTGATCTCTTTTGGCAGTGCGTATGAGTTGGTGATGGGTGCGAATGGTGGTTTTGAGGGTGGAGAAGTTGGTTGTAGAGGGTTCTAGTCGCCATATTTTCTCAGCTTGGCAGCATTTGCGCTTGGAGTCTTGGAGTTCAGCGGTGAACCATGGGGCGTTCTTGATGTTGCGGGTGGTGATGTGTTTTCTGAGGGGGGCTAGTGTGTCTGCGCAGGTGGTGATCCATTTGAAGAGGTTGTGTGCTCCTGTGTTGGGGTCGTTAGCATGGGGGGGGTTGTGGGCCAGTTGGGAGTTTAGTCGTTCTGTGGGGATCTTGTCCCACATGCGGTAGGGTGTGGTGTATTGATGGTAGTGTGTGGGGGGTTTGGTGAAGGAGAAGTGGACGCAGTGGTGGTCAGTCCAGAGGAGTTTGGTGGTGTGGGTGTAGGCTATGTGTTGGCTTGAGGTAAAAATTGTGTTGAACGTGTGTCCTGCTGAGTGGGTGGGTGCAGTGACCAGTTGTTTGAGTCCGAGGTTGATGAGGTTGTCTATGAGGGAGGTAGAGTTGTGGTCTTGTAGGTTGTCCAAGTGAAAGTTGAAATCAGGATGTAGTCTGTGGAGGTGAGGGCGTGCGAGCTGATGGTGTCGTCGATGGTGTCGCAGAAGGCGGGGCGTGGTCCTGGTGGTCTGTAGATTAATGTACCTCTGAGGGTGGAGTTGTTGTTGATGTGGATCAGGAAGTGCATGTGTTCTGTGTTGTTGATAGTGTCTTGGGAGCTGGTGGTGACTTTGATGGTGTCCCTGTGTAGGATGGTGATGCCACCACCTGGCCTGTTGAAGCGGTCTTTGTGTTGGAGTTTGTATCCCTTGGGGGTGGCAATGGCTATGTCGGGTTCCGAGGAGGGGTTGGTCCAGGTTTCCGTGAGGAAGGCGATGTCAGGTGAGTGTGATGTGATGAATTCCCAAAGTTATATGGCATGTTTGTGAAGGGAGCGGGTCTTGAGGAGCAGGCAGTTGAGGTGGTTGTGGTGGGTGGTGTTGGTGTGGTGCATGAGGGTGTTGTTGCTGGGTGTGTTCTGGTTGTGGGCTGGTGTGCGGTGGGGTTGGTTGGTGGGGGCAGAGCGGGTGAGTATTGCATTGGGGGTGTTGTGTTTGTTGAAGGTGGGGTTGCTATGGTTGGTGTGTGGTGTGAGGTATGAGGAGCAGGAGAAATGACAGGTGTGGCAAGTGAAGGGGCCATGAGTGTGTGTGGGGCTAGATGGGGTGCACGTGTGGTGGGGGCCTCGGTTGAGTGAGTGGAGGGTGAGGGGGGAGTAGGTGTGTCTGAGAGGGCCAGGGGGACTGGCGCTGGGCGCGGTCTTGGTGCGGACGCAGCTGCCATAAAAAGAGGGGAGGGTGGGAGTGGCAGCTGGGAGGAGGGAGGGCTTGTAGAATGGGAAGGCTTGGGGGGGTGGGGCCACAGGGGAAGGCAGTGGCCGGAAAGAGGAAAAGACAAAGATGGTGAGGAGGAGGGGGTAGTGGGAGGGGCCGTCAGGGACGCAGCGGCGGGTAAAGCTGAAAGAAAAATGGTGAGGAGGAGGGGGGAGTCGGGAGGGGCCGCAGGGGCCGCAGCGGCAGATAAAGCTGAAAAAAAAGACGGTGAGGAGGAGGGGGAGGTAGGAGGGGCCGCAGGGGACGCAGTGGCGGGTAAAGCTGAAAGAAAAGACAGTAAGGAAGAGGCGGGAGGGGCCGCAGGGGACACAGCAGTGGGTAAATAGAAAAGAAAATACGGAACGGAGGTGGCGCAGATGGCGGAGCGGGGAGCGACCTGCCTTCAGATATCAAGAAATGCCCGACTTAAACTAATGCATTTCAACAAATTACACCACATCCATGGTATACTCAAAAGACTGCACAGGATGTATCCAGGTGAGCCCGACACTGGAGGTGCGATGGTACTGAAGCAGACTTTTTTAACTTCGAGTGGAGTTGCTCTATCATCCGGATAACACTGATGAGACTAACCTCTTTAACAGCCTAACGTATTTTAGATTAACCAGAGTTGTGCCCACTAGAACTACTGCCATGGTCCAATGCTGATAACCCTCATTATAAACTCATTGATTTGGCACTTTTGTTGGCTAGAAAAGCAAACACACTTGGTGGCCTACCTGTTCACTCCGAATATCTGCCTGGAAGCTGGAATTGTTTAAATGGGCAATGGCAGAGACTGAGGCCACCATTGTCTATCTTACGAGAAGCAGGTGTAACTTGAATATCACTTAGTGGAATGTGTTTCTCCTGTGGGTACCACCAAAGTCTGATTACTTCACCATTAATTTACAGGCTGATAAACCTGATATTCATAAAGATATTTAATTCCAAGAAAGGTCGCAAATATGAAGAAATAAGGATATGATATCGGGAAGATGCAATCTGGAGAGTTAGGTGGATGTGTGCAATCTGGGACTCCACAAATCTCCTCTTCCTTCTCTTTCAACTCCCTCCCCTGTACCTTCCATTCAGATATAAATGTGCTAGACCTCAGACATCGTTGATTATAGTTTTATACCTCCTAATAATAATCTGCAGAAATGGATTGCCATAAGAAGCTCAGGACTTGACATCCAAATCTTTTTTTTGTATTTTTAATGTTCTATGCAGATTAATGGATCTTCTTTTGTTTGTCCTTTCACAGTGTTTTGATTGAGTTTCTTTCTTATCTATTGATTTCCTGGGTATATGTTTTTGTATTAATTTGAATTTACATCGGAGAACTGCAGACACAACAAGAGCAGAAAAAATTCTAATTTACCAATATATTGCTTTCTAATATTAGTAAAGATATTTAGCAATTCGTCCGTGACCAGTCCCAGAACGTTGAGAATATCCACTTTCACAGGTCCCTATCATTCTGAAGATTGGCTCAAGGATATGCAAGTTTATGAATGGTTTTCATCTATTTCGCTATTTTCCCTAAATTCCATTTACCCTTACTCTTTCTGCATATTTCTTAATCTTCTACGAATAGCCTAACCACCTCTGTGTCCCAATGGTAATTTTTGCTACATCTAGTATCATGTAGTGTAATGTATAATATAAAGTATTCTCTATCATACACTATAGGGATATTGCATGTCACTGAGCTATTCCATGGCAATACAGAGGGAATGAGGCCTAAGGCAGAGTTCCTTTTCAATGTCATGGAATTACAAGGTGACTTGCATAAACCCTAAAGTGTATGGCAGAGGGTATATTATTCCATATAATACATGGTCACAACATCAACCTTTACTCAAACCACTTAAACTTACAACTTGGTATTTGTTTTTTCACATGAAAGTGGTGGCATGGTTGCAGACATGCAGAGTGAAAGCAGAATCTGGGTAAAATTAAACACCATGAAAAACGGTCATACTTTACTGCAAAACCTTATTAGAGTTGGTTCTATATAAATCAGATTTAAAAACTGGTGTGGCTCAACTCAGAATGTGTAGAAAAAGAGATTCTATTTTCCTGTAAATCCTTTTTGAGTGCAAAAAAAGTACCATGTTGCTGTAAATATCTCATTTCTACTGCTATTTAAAAAAAACAGATCATAAGCATGAAAAGCCATTTTTCATTTTTGATGTGAAGGAGCAGTCCCTAGCATGCAGACGGAGTGCACCCCTGCCCTAAGGGATGCAGCATACTGTGGTGGTGGAAGCATACCATGAAGTGAAAGCATACCAGGAGTGAACAGATCTTTTTACCTATGCCAGTGGAGTGAGGCCTACAGACCCACTTATGTAAAGTTCTGCTGCTGTCTATTTAACCCTTGGCCTACATAAAATCATAACATAGCACTGTGCAGCACCTGTGGGTGGCATGTGAATGCTATGTGTATGTATGCTTGTGAGCGGTACAATACATGGAAGACTCTGCATTCCATTTTGGGAAACAAAGGGCTGACTGAAAGCATGGGGAGATAGAGGATTTCCCTCAGACTGTTTTTTGCATTGCTACATTCCTGAGAGCTGGGTGGGACACACACACTGGAGGAAGCCAGGCTCTTCACTACACTTCAAAGGGGGCTTTTTGATTTTGAGAGAGGTCACTGGAAATTGAAATGGAGACTTGGTGCATCTTAGGACCGAGATGAGGAAGATAAAAGAATCACAAAGAGAAGGACTGAGGGCCTTTTATAACCCTTTGGTACACATATCAGTGTGGCTGGCATTCATGTTTTAAGCTCTAGTCACTCCCATGGCCTGCATTGTGGGGCTATCGGATTTGGAGTCACTACTGCTATGGCAGTCATGTTGTAGGAAATGTAAAAATAAGCACACTAGCATAAATTTGAAATGTGAAATCATTGCGCAACATCAAGCACAAGTAGAGACTACACCGCTGTTCACAATCAAAAACCAGTTTAGGCCTAACCTCCACACTGACACGAGCAAGGTGAAAGGTTCATTCAAGGATATAGTGGAATAAGGAACATTAAAGGGTAATCTGTTAAAGGCCAACTCATGTCTAACCAACCTGCAAGTATTTCTCTGTTCCTACAAACAGATTGCAGACTGATTAGACAATGGGCACATAACTGAATTAGCCCACAGCACACAGGTGCATGACTTACAATGGGTGCAGTTAAGAAACCAAATTCCAAACACTCAGAAGTCCCGGATCAACAATGCTGTCAGCACACACTTCAAATAAATTACATTTACAAAAGAGAACATATGCATTAATAGATCAAAGAATGCTCGGTCACAAACCTTTGTTGAATGTATAATAAAGAGCAAGTAATGACTCGGCCTAGAGATTCAGGGTTATGGGGTCACTTGTTTTCAAGTATTATTCCATTTTAATCAATAAACTTGCAAGTTACCTGTTATTGATCATGTGTAATAAAGTATTGTACTGATATGTATAAAAAAGACTGTCTGTGAACATCTGTGAAAAACTGTAGTGGCAGGTCGTGCAGGGCTGAAGTGCAGTCTGAAGTGTTTTTCTCCCTATCACAACAGTCAGTAAATACTGCCTTTGGATTGCCAAGAAAAAAATGCATGTCCATTTTTGAGTCTCAAGAGCATTTTTCTTCACCCTGTGCAGGATAGAGGAATAGGCACTTCAAAAGGAAGCAGACTTCCAGCACAAACTTCATAGACTCAGATACTAAATTCAATTTTTGTAGCTGGAAATGGACTACAAGAAGAGGTGCTTTAGTTCTCTAAAATTGTCACTGCCAAGTAGCCAGTCCGGCTTTAAATCGATGAGGAGAAGCAATGCAAGACTTCTATCTGTGACCAGGACTGGGGGCTAAGGTCTTCCAGTCTGGCAGTCTCCAAGCTGTGTGAGGGGACATTACCGAGGAAAATCCAAGATCGTCTACCTTGAAGCCTGTAGCACCAGCACCTGGTTTCTTGCCAAGATTATTGTGCTTTGTGTGGAAGAGGAGAGCACTCAGAACGAGCGAGGTCCAGTGGGGGATCCTGGCAACTTGTTCCCCCATAGCAAGGTGTGAGGGAGGGACTGTTGGATTGATCAGTTCGTCACCCATGTGCAGACTCAAATTGGTGACCCCAGATGCCAGAAGGAGACTGCTGTGAAGGTACCAATTTCTGTTGTGCCAATGGGCCCGTAGCCAGTGTGGAGAGTAAAGTGAAAGACCCTATATGCCAAAGAGGGCTGCTGTGAAGAGTTTATTACAGCCGTGCCAATCAGCCCTAGGCAGTGTGTGGAGTAAGGTTGTGATCCCATATGCCAGAGGGGGCCACCGTGAAAGGCAAATTACTGTTGTGTCAATTGGGCTGTAGCCCATGTCCAGAGTAAGTTGACAAATGAGATGCCGGGGTGGACCCCGTAAAGTGAAAAGGTTGCTACCTGGTTCCACTGTTGCCGAGAGGGAAGGAACCTGTTATTGTCTGAGCCCTGACTGTAACATTGAGCCCTGAGACATCATCCCCCTACATATCAGAGAGATCAGAGGAGCTTACGTTATTGGAGTGAGCACTATGAATTCCCAGCTGCTGCCCTAGCAAAGCTGAGAGTGATATTCACCACTAGCAGCCACTGCAGGTTTCTGCAGCATCTCAGTGTGAAATACTCCAATGGCTCCGGTAAAGCAATCCCAGTGGGAGCAGGTAAGACTGATCACAGGGCTAAAGGGCCAAGGGCAACTTGTTATGCGTTGTAGCACCATGAGCCCTGGAAAACCTTTGACTTTGGAAGAATGGGATTCCTAAGACTCGTATTTCTAGCGGATCCTAACCTGAATGCCACCTAACATGAATGGAGATTAGCAACTACCGAGCTAGAGAGGGAAGTGGGACTCAGAAACATACCTATTTTACACTGAAGTACTGACCTCAGGAAGACTGCATGTATTAATTGTGTATGCCAGATTTTACTTCGAGTTCATAAAGCAATTATTTGACTGAACAACAATTCATTGCTGCTAATGAAGGTAATTTGAATTGGAAGCATGTGTTTAACACTTGCATCTACTTTCCCCCAGACACTTTGGCCACCATTACAACATTGGCGGTAAAAGCCACTTACCGCCGCGCAGAGTCCCGCCAAAACACCAATGCGGCCGCGGAATTCCGCCACAGCTATTATGACCCACAGCACGGAATCCGTCAAACTTCAGACACCCACACAAGTCCGCCACACCAAAGGTCAGTGATAAACTGGCGAAAACAAAACTTCACCGCCACGCCAACAGAAATACGCCCATACTATCACGACACACTAATCCATGCGGCGGTCTTTCAACCGCGGTACTCCATTGGCGGTACACACCTCCGCACTCAAAATACATACACTCTTACAAAACACAGCCACATTGGACAATTCCAAATACACACACCTGATACACATACACACACCACTCCCACACACACAATACAATATAAAACACACACCAACATCACCCACAAATCCTTGCTACCAAAAAGGGCAGAGAGAGACACCACAAACAACTACCAAGCATCCACAGGCACACAATACCATCACCCACATAACTTCCACGCACCTCACACAACACACCACTAAATATCACCCCACTTATCACTACACACACCACCCCACACATCACCCACACCACCCCATGGCACGGCAAAGACACCCCAGGTTCTCTGAGGAGGAGCTCAGGGTCATGGTGGTGGAAATCGTCCGGGTAGAGCCACAGCTATTCGTATCACAGGTGCAGCACACCTCCATAGCTAGGAAGATGGAGCTATGGCGAAGAATAGTGGACAGGGTTAACGCAGTGGGACAGCACCCAAGAAATCGGGATGACATCAGGAAGAGGTGGAATGACCTACGGGGGAAGGTGCGTTCCGTGGTCTCAAGACACCACCTTGCGGTTCAGCGGACTGGTGGCGGACCCCACCTACTCCCCCACAACTAACAACATGAGAGGAGCAGGTCTTGGCGATTCTTCATCCTGAGGGCCTCGCAGGAGTAGATGGAGGAATGGACTCTGGTAAGTCAAAGCTTTACTATTACATCCCCCACCCTACCTGCATGCTATCACATACCTCCACCCTCACCCTCGCCCTCACCCCCATCACTCCAACACCTCACAAATGTCCCACTATCACAACTCACCCATCCTAACACCAAGCCCTGCATGCAACAACAAAGCATGGACACCCATCACCAAAGCAAGGCCACTGCAAATACCCATAACACTCCCTAAACCACCATCACACAAGGTCCCACACAGGAATGCAAGCACTGGGGTACACGGTCACCCACCTATTGCACACCATGGCACACACAGATGTAATAAACATCCTTTTATACCCCTGCAGGACCCCTACCCAACGTCACCGGACAGGAGGGTCCACACATGTCCACACCACCAACAGAAGAGGCCCACAGTGATGACAGCACCTCTGTCCAACTGGATCCAGATGACCAGCCATTGGGGACCTCGGGACAGGCGGTTCCCCTCGCACAGTCACAGGCCACTACAGAGCTTCCCCCCTCTGAAATCACCCAGGCTAACCCACCACTCCAACAACAACAGGGACCTGGGGGCAGTGGCAGTGGGCACACGGTCCAGGGGACGGAGGCCCAGGAACACAGGGGAGCTGGGAGGGCTGTTGTGCGACAGGGGGAGGACAGGCCAAGGGAACCCACTCTCCACAAGGCCCTCTCCTCCATTATGGGAGCCTACCACCACTCCCAGGAGATGATGGCAATGGTACTGGCCAAGTTTCAGGAGACCCCGCGCCTGCAGGAGGAACAGTATTTGGGCTTCAGGGAGGAACTCAGATCCATCAATTCCACCCTGGGCACCATCGTAGGGGTGCTGAAGGAAGTACTCAACACCCGGAGGGACACTGTGGCACAACAAGGGGCCCCTGACACTAGCCTGGATGATGAACTGCCCACCACCTCCACCGGCGCTAGTGGACAGGAGGCACCACCACAGGACCACCACACCAGCACCCCACCCCCTGCAGAGGGAGAACCACCACGCAAATGGTCCCTCAGATCCAGGACTAAGACAGAGAACGATGCCAAGCCCCCCGCCAAGAAATGAGACCACCCTGAATGTCATCTTTCTGTCCCACTTTGTCACCCTGTCCATCCTCAAACTGCCCCAGCTCCACTTCCTATGCCCATTTGGGCAATGCACCCATGAGACTAATAGACTGGACTCTGCCATGGACATTCCTCCACCATCACCCCTTACCATTTTACAACCCCCTACAATATGGAGCACTTAAATAAACACCATTGAAGCACAAAACAATCAGGAGTCAGTCTGTGATTTCGAAATAGTGTATTAGCAATTACAGTGACAAAATGCTCTTTCAATTGTAATGTCAACATACCTATGTCACACAGCTCTAGTCCATGAGGAAACAAAGCAGATGGCACACTGTGGGACACACATCTGTGAAATCGTAAAGGAAAGTGACAACTCAATGACCATACACTGGGTGAAGACGACAGACAGTAGAGAGGTAGTAGTGTTAAAGTACATGTAGTAGGCAGGTCTGTATTCATACCTGTGTCTCAGTGGAAATATTGCAGGATCATTGAGTTCCTGCTGTCCATGTCCTCTTCTTCTGCTTCCTCGTCTTCACTGTCCACAGGCTCCACAGCTGCAACAACACCGCCATCTGGACCATCCTCCTGCAGAAAAGGCAGCTGTCGTCGCAAAGCTAATTTGTGAAGCATACAGCAGGCCACGATGATCTGGCACACCTTCTTTGGTGAGTAGAATAGGGATCCACCTGTCATATGGAGGCACCTGAACCTGGCCTTCAGGAGGCCGAAGGTCCTCTCTATACTCCTCCTAGTTTGCCCATGGGCCTCATTGTAGCGTTCCTCTGCCCTTGTCCTGGGATTCCTCACTGGGGTCAGTAGCCATGACAGGTTGGGGGTAACCAGATTCACCTGCAAATGGCGAGGGACAACTGTTAGACACACACTAACCTGTAGGGATATCCCCAGACCAAGACGACCATTCCCACTGACTTGCTTCCAGGTGCTCACCTAATAGCCACACATGTTGCCTCTGGAGTTGACCCATCACAAAAGGGATGCTGCTATTCTGCAGGATGTAGGCATCATGCACTGAGCCAGGGAACTTGGCATTAACATGGAAGATGTACTGGTCTGCCAAACACACCATCTGCACATTCATGGAATGATAACTCTTCTGGTTTCTGTACACTTGTTCACTCTTGCGGGGGGGTACCAAAGCCACATGGCTCCCATCAATGGCACCTATGATGTTGGGGATATGTCCCAGGGCATAGAAGTCACCTTTCACTGTAGACAAATCCTCCACCTGAGGGAAAACAATGTAGCTCCGCATGTGTTTCAGCAGGGCAGACAACACTCTGGACAGCACATTGGAAAACATAGGCTGGGACATCCCTGATGCTATGGCCACTGTTGTTTGAAATGACCCACTTGCAAGGAAATGGAGTACTAACAGCACCTGCACTTGGGGGGGATTCATGTGGGATGGCGGATAGCTGACATCAGGTCTGGCTCCAACTGGGCACACAGTTCCTGGATTGTGGCACGGTTAAGCCTGTAGGTGATGATCACATGTCTTTCCTCCGTTGTCGACAGGTCCACCATTGGTCTGTACACCGGAGGATGCCGCCATCTCCTCACCTGCCCCAGCGGACGGTACCTATGAAGGACAACAGCGAGCACAGAGTCAACTAACTCGTATGTACCCACAGCTTACACAGAACACTAATCATAATCCGAAAATTGGCCAGTATGTGTGTTGAGGCTAGGCCCAGGTATGTGTGACGTAGTAAAAAATTAATCCATGTGGGCCCCTGAAATGGTGGCTGCCTGACCTGTAAAGTGGGACAATGGGATGTGAAGTAACTGCGCTGGCATTGTACACCGTTGCGGTAGGTGGTCGAAGACCGCGACGCAATGCTGCATTGGTTAACATTGGACCCTATGGGTCCCAGGATCCAATGACGTTCATGCCGGCGGTGACGGTACGCACCGCGGCGGACGGGACCACCATTTTCTATCTGTTCAATCACTCGACACCTGACCTTCGACAGGAGAGGACCTACACTGCAAGTGCTGCTGTGACCTCGGTCTGGAAGAGACAATGGCTCGAGTGTCTTTGGAAAGGGCCCATGCCTTCACATCGGAGGAGTTGGAGAAACTCGTGGATGGGGACCCTCCCCAGTACACGCTACTCTAGAGTCCTCCTGACAAACAGGTAAGTACACCGGGCACATGCTGTATGGGCTATGCCTGTGTGGAGTGGGGTGGATGAAAGATGGGGGGGGAGATTGAGGCGTGCATGAAACGACGATGAGTGCATGTGCCACATGGCAAGGGTAGGGATGGGGGCCAATGACTGTGACAGTGCAGTTGGTAATAACTTTTCTTTTCCCCTGTACAATTCATGTAGGTCAGCGCCCACCAGAAAAAAGATATCTGGCCTGCCATTGCCAAGAACGTCCGGACCCTGGGGGTCTACCACAGACGGAGCACCACTGCCGTAAGAGATGGGAGGACATTTTCTGCTGTATCAAGAAGACGGCGGAGGCCCAGCTGGGGATGGCCTCCCAACGTGGGGGGGGTGCCCGTCGCACCATGACCCCCCTGATGTTCAGGATCCTGGCGGTGGCGTACCAGGAGTTCGATGAGCGCTTCAGGGTGTCACAGCAGCCACAAGGGGGTGAGTACACTCTCATCCTGCTGATTTTGCACGCAGTGGAGGTGTCTGGGTGGGGAGGTGGGCTGTAGGTTTCCCTAGGCTAGGGCGAGTTCAGTAGGCAAGGTCCCTCCGTAATGCAGGCCATGTGGCACCCCACCCCACCTATGTACAGTGCCAAGTACACCTAGTCATGCTCCTGTGTCATCCATGTGTGCAGATGTCGTCCATGGCCTTGAAGGCCATGTCCCAGGGATTGAACAGTGGAACGCAAGTGCGTGGTGTAGTGCAGGGGGCTTCTGTGTCTGTCGTGTCCGCCACCGGTAGCGGTAATGCATGCACTCAACACATCTTTCTTCTGTCGTCCCCCCCTTTTTGTGGTCTCCCTGTTCTTGTATGCATTAGCATCATCAGGCGGAGGAGCAGTGTCACCGGAGCAGGAGGGAGCTGCATCCCACATGGCCCTAGAGGGCGAGACAACAGACTTGGAGATCACCAGTGGGACGGAGGGCGAGGGGAGCTCCACGGCGGGGACAGGAGCTGACACCAGTGACACGGACTCGTCCTCTGATGGGAGCTCCCTTGTGGTGGCAGCAGCATATGTGCCCCCCGCAACTACAGGTACAGCCGCCACCCCCCCTACCAGCACCGCCCTCCCAGCAGCCCCTCAGCCGTTGCCCCGTGCCCGCTCACCCAGGAGGGTGGGCATCACCTTTGCCCCAGGCACCTCAGGCCCTGCCCCAATCACCCACGCTGCCCTCAGTGAGGAGGCCATTGACCTCCTTAGGTCCCTCACTGTTGGGCAGTCTACCATTTTGAATGCCATCCAGGGTGTAGAAAGGCAGTTGCAACAAACAAATGCATTCCTGGAGGGCATTCATTCTGGTCAGGCGGCCCTTCAGCGAGCTTTTCAGACTCTGGCCTTAGCATTGATGGCAGCCATTGTCCCTGTGTCTAGCCTCCGCCCTCCAACTTCCTCCACCCAGACCCAATCCCCTCTACCTCAGCCTATCCCAAGCACACCTTCAGACCAGCATGCACACACCTCAACACACAAGGGAAGCTCTGGCAAACATAAGCACCACACATCCCACAGGCACTCACGCAAGCATCACACACATGCAGACACCAACATCCACTGCCTCCACTGTGTCCGCCTCCTCCTCGTCTCCCTCCTCCCTCCCAGTCTCGTCTACACTCACACCTGCATGCACTATATCTACAGCCACTACTGCCATCACCAGCACACACACCACCACACCCCGCTCACGTGCAGTCACCACCCCCACTGCCATTCACACGTCCCCTGTGTCCTCTCCCAGTGTGTCTGTGACGCCACCTCCCAAGATACACAAACGCAGGACACACCCACCCAACAGCCATTCACCTCACGACAGCCTCCAGCGCATGCACCTTCACTCAAAGTCACCAAACGAACACCTCCTACAACCACAACCTCTTCCTCCACTCCCAAACCCCCTCCAGCTACCCATCCCAGTGTCTCCCAAAAACTTTTCCTGTCCAACCTTGACCTCTTTCCCACACCTCCCCCAACCCGTCCATCTCCTAGGGCCCGACTCTCCAGGTCCCAACCTAGCACCTCAGCCACAACATCTCCGGGACCACCGGAATCTGGAGTGCACCGGCCACCAGGGCAGCCAGGGTGGCACGGAGCCACAGCACAGACAGTCCCCCACCTGTGAAGCATCAAAAGTTGGCCAGTCACCGCCGGGAGAGGGGGAAGAATCCAGCCACCAAAGCCGCTCCAAGGGGTCCAGGTGGGAGTGTGGAGTCAGCTGCGACACCTTCCAAGGTGGGGAAGGGCCACAAGAAAGTCAGCAGGTGTGGGAAGAGCAGCACGGCGGAGAAGACCACCATCATCCCCGCTGTCCAGGAGGCCACCGTCAGCACCTGCCCTTCTGCCGAAGAGGCCACCGCCATCCTCCCCGCTGCCCAGGTGGCCACTGACATCATCCCCGCTGCCCAGGAGGCCACCGCCATCATCCCCACTGCCCAGGAGGCCACCACCATCATCCCCGCTGCCTAGGAGGCCACCGCCAGCACCTGCCCTGCTGCCCAAGAGGCCACTGCCACTAGCCCCGCTGGGCCAGAGAGGACTGCCAGAACCAGCCCCGCTGGGCCAGAGAGGACTGCCAGCACCAGCCCCGCTGGGCCAGACACGACCGCCAGCACCTGCCCCGCTGGGCCATGAAGGACCGCCAGGCCCAGTCCCGCTGGGCCAGACACGACCGCCAGCACCAGCCCCGCTGGGCCAGACACGACCGTCAGCACCAACCCCGCTGGGCCATGAAGGACCGCCAGCAGCTGAGTCACTGCAAAGGACCTCACCGCCACAAGCATCGCTGAACAGGGCACCGCCACAACAAGCACCACTGAGCAGGGCACCGCCGCAACAAGCACCGCTGAACAGGGCACCGCCGCCACATGCACCGCTGGCCCATGAGCGCCAAGGGCACTGACGCTACTGAGTCCCTCACGAGCAGGACGAAGCACTCTGGGCACCAAGCCCCCTCCAGAACCAGTGGAGAAAGACATCCACTACCTCAGTCCTTGGCAGGATGAAGCACTCTGGGCACCAAGCCCCCTCCAGAACCAGTGGAGACTGTCATCCACTTGAGAGACTGTGGCTTTGCACTCCCCAGGATGGAACAGTGGGCAAACCACCCACTGTAGAGACTTGAGAGACTGTGGCTTTGCACTCCCCAGGATTGAACAGTGGGAAAACCACCCACTGTAGAGACTTGAGAGACTGTGGCTTTGCACTCCCCAGGATTGAACAGTGGGCAAACCACCCCCTGTAGAGGCTTGAGAGACTGTGGCTTTGCACTCCCCAGGATAAAGCAGTGGGCAACCAACCCACTGTAGAGACTTGAGAGACTGTGGCTTTGCACTCCCCAGGAGGGGGCATGTGGCCCCCTCGTGGATTTGGCGTTGAGCAATCAACGGGCTGAGGTGCCCCCCCTTTCCCTCCCCCTGAGGTGCCTGTTTTATTGCTATCTGATGCCCCTGCAGTGTTCTCTCCGTCATGGTCGGGGATCTTGTGTGGACCTCGCCCATACCGTGTCGGCCCAGTGTTCCACGGACTTCAATGGAGCACTACCTGGACTACTTTCTTGGTGTATATTTTGTTTATAGTGCATATATGTATATTTTTGCATACTGGATTTTAATATATTGCAATGGTTACACTCATTTTCTTTTGTCTTTGCATTCTTCCGGAGGGTTTGGGGGGTGTACCTGTAATGTATCATGCTGTATTAGTGTGTGTGTTGTGGTGGGTGAGGGTGGGGGTGTTGCATGTGTGTGTCCCTGTTTTTTCCCTTCCCCCTCCCCTGTGCCGTAGGTGCAGTACTCACCGTGGTCTTCGCCGCTGGCGTTCGTGCTCCAGGTAGAGGAGCAAGAAGATAAGGGCTGGCAGTATCTGCAGCTCTGGTTCCATGGTGTCCGGATTCCTCGTGGGGTGTGTAGAGGTGAGCGTTTTCCCTTCGAAGTCCTGTTTCTGCCGTGTTTTTGTCCGCGGTGAATCTGCCCCGGAAAAGGTGGTGGATTGGTAGGTTGTGAGACTGTGGGCGGTACTTTATCCTGCGCCTGTCTGTTGCCGGTGACCGCCGCACTGTTTGTACCGCCGTGGCGGTCGGAGTGTTAAAGTGGCTGTCTTTGTTGGCGGTTTCCGCCACGGTCGTAATTCCAATTTTTTTACCGCCGGGCCTGTTGGTGGTCTTACCGCCGCTTTAACACCGTCCGCCAGGGTTGTGATGACCACCTTTGGGCTTTTCCACCCATGCTACTACTGAGAGTCAAATGCTGAAGGGGTATTTGGACCAGTTGCTGATGACCTATACCAGGTCTGGCCCGGGGACATCAGGAGTAAAAGGCCTTAACTCCCACAGTTGGGCCCAGTAGGTCCTGCTTGCTCCTAGGCACTCTGAAAGGGGTTCTGATATTTTTTGTGATTTTGTTTAAAATGTTGATGCAGTTGTGCTCCGGGACCTGCCTTTTTCTTTGGCTGCTGGCTGGATGCATTATGACATCACAACTCACCTGTAATAACAAATTTAAGTTAAGCAGCTACACATTTCATTATTACAGGTGATTAGAGAGGTCATAACCTGCCTGTGATAAAGAAATTAGAGACTGACATTTATACAAGCTCCCATGTAGTATATTCCTATGCAGGCTCCCATGTAGTTTTGTCTTGTTTATTGTCACAGTAGAACTGTGTATTAACGCATTTCCAATAAAGTGGAGCCCTGAGCATTCCTATCTGAAAGCTGATCCCTGGCTTGTTTTGAGGGTGTCAGACCACAATGAGTAACTCACTGAACCATTACTTTGACACCTTTTCTTTTTTTAGTAGACTGTGTATGAAATATTTTAAACATAATAAATGCTGTTGACTCTTGAAACAAAATGTGGCTGGAGATTACCTTGAATAGTGTGAATAATGCATCCATTTCTTACCGTTAATGTCATTACACTAGTCCTTCTGCCTCGTCTTCCTTAAGTGGAGGAAAGTACCATCTTTCTTGGCATGTTACCCCCTTCATTTACTGAAGGCTAGGTGCCAAACTACGTTGTTCAGGGCCAATTCCCTGGACTTTGTGAGTGTGGGGATACCATTATAATCGCGCACTACATATATGTCAATACATACATGTAGCCACACAATGGTAACTCCGAATATGTCCATGTGAGGTGACTAAGATCATGGAATTGTCCCCACAATCCAAATCTGGTAATGGGGGAGGCAATCCCATGCACCCTGGGGGCTCCACCATGGACCCCCCAGTACTGCCAAACCAGCTCTCTGAGGTTTCCACTGCAGCCCCAGCTGCTGCCACCTCACAGACAGGTTTCTGCCCTCCTGGGGACTGAGCATCTCAATCCCAGGAAGGCAGAACAATGCATTTCCTTTGGGAGGAGGGTGTTACACCATCTCCCTTTGGAAATAGGTGTTACAGGCTTGGGAGGGGTAGCCTCCCAGAGCTTCTGGAAATGCTCTGAAGGGTAAAAACAGTGCTCTCCTTGCATAATCCAGACTACACTCGTTCAGAGACCCCCAGTCCCTTCTCTGGCACAAAACTGGACAAAGGAAAGGGAAGTAACCACTCCCCTGTCCATCACCACCCCAGGAGTGGTGCCCAGGGCTCCTCCAGAGTGTCCCTGGCATTAGCCATTTTGGATTCCAAGGTGTGGATACCCTCTGGAGACATCCGAGTGGCCAGTGTCAGCAGGTGACATCAGAGACCCCTTCTGATAGGTGCATACCTGGGTAGGTAGCCAATCCCCCTCTCAGGGCTTCAGCTCCAGCCAGCATTTGCAACAGTTTCCAAGGTGTGCACACTCTTAGGAATGCCTGTCTTTACCCTGCACCAGAAGAACGAAAGGAATCTCCCATGGAGTGACGGAGTCACTTCCCTGCTTCTGCAGGCACACTTCTGCAACTACAACCAGTACTGTGGGACTCCTCTCCTGACGGCAAGCATGCTCCCTGGAACACAGGTGGTTGACCAAAGTGACCCAGACTGTCCAAAGGTCCAGCTGTCCAAATTTGATGGAGGTAAGAGCTTGCCCCCCCATGCTGTGACAGTACTCCTGTGCACCACGTCTTTTGCAGCTCCTTGGGCTTATGTGTACTTCTTCCAAGAATCCTTCATGCACAGCGTAGCCAAGGTCCCCAGCACTCCATCCTGCGATGCACAGCTCCCTGAGTTGTTCACCGGCGGCGTGGGACCTTCCAGTGTAGGGCTGCGATGATTGCACTTTGCATCTTCTTTTTCCCCATGTTCTGGGACTCCTGTGGGTGCTGCCTGGTCTTCGGAGGACTCTCTGAAGTGCTGAGAGCCCCTCTGTCTCCTCAGTCCAATTTGAGACCCCCAGGTCCCTCCTGGGTCCAGGCAGCTCCTTTTTGACACATAATGCGTACTTGCTTGAACCAAGGCTTGTTGGCAGAATCCAGCAACGCAAACAGCCTGCATCCAACAACTCGACGTGGGACATCTCCTTCACCAAGCAGGAACCCGCAGCCATCTTCTTTGGTGCTCTTCTGTACTTTTCTTCTGACTGGAGTATCCACTTTTGTACAGTTCTTCTACGTTTTCAGGGGCTCCTGTCCTTCCTAGACTCTTCTTTGACTTCAGGATTTGGTCTCCTCTCTCCACAGGTTTTCAGGTCCAGGAATCCATCATTTGTTGCTTGCAGTCTTGCTTGGTTCTTGCAAAATCCTTTACCACGACTTGTAGTGTGTCCTGAGGAAACTTGCTGTACTTTACTCCTGCTTTCCAAGGGCTCTGTGGTGGGGTACTTTACTTACTTTTGGTGTTTTCCTACACTCCTAGTGCCCTTCTACACACTACACTTTCCCAGGAGGGAATTCAACATTCACATTCCACTATTTTAGTATATGGTTTGTGTTGCCCCAGGCCCTTTGCAATCTATTGTATTGTCTACTGTTTGTACTATTCTATGACTATTTACTTACCTGATTTTGGTTACTAGGGTATATATTGTGTATAATACTTACCTCCAGAAGGTGTATTGCCTCCACAATATTTTGGACTTGTGCCACTAAAATAAAGTATTTTTATTTTTGGAAACACTGAGTATCGTCTTTTATTGTGTATAAGTACTGTGTAACTATAGTGGTATTGCAGGAGCTTTGCATGTCTCCTAGTTCAGCCTAAGCTGCGCTGCTACAGCTACCTTTAGACAGCCTAAGCTGCTAGAACACTGCCTACATTTGACTAATAAGGGATAACTTGGCTTGGTAAAAGGTTTAAGTTCCTTAGGTACCCACTACAAACCAGGCCAGCTTCCTACATTAAGTAACCAATGAGAACCCTTGCCTCACATAGACCCCTCCCCTTTTCAAAAGTACCCCCGCCCAGGCCTCTCCTGTACAGAAACAAGCCAAAAGCAACTCAGTTGTCCTGTACCGGGAGGGTGGGAGAGAACTGTAGGGAAGGCGAGTGAGTAGGACTAGGATTATTGCCATTAATGGTAAGTAATGGATGCATTATCTCCCGTCCCTCTCTCACCTTCCTTAAGTAACCAATGAGACATAGCAAGAAATCAGGAGATCGACAACTGAGTTGCAATGTAGTTTTTTTTCTACTTACAAACAGGCAAGGCACACAAACACCCTGTTCCCCAAAACCTACTCCAAACACTCCAATTCAGCAATTCTGTAGTGCAGAACAAAAGGGGAGGGAGTGGCCCAAGTAGCCACTCTACAAATCTCCTCTACTGAAGCTCCCTGCAACTCAGCCACAGTAGCTGCCATACCCTGAGTGGAATGACACTGAATCCTAGGAGGAGGCATTACCCCTTTCAAAGCATAGGCCAACAACACCATAGATCAGATCCAGCAAATCAAGGAGGCAATATTCGGCTTCTCCCCTTTCCGAGCAGGCCCAAAATTATCAAACAAAGAATCCCCTTTCCGAAAGGCAGCAACCACCTTCAGGTACCACAACAAGGCCCGACGCACATCCAAAGCATTCAACCTGACTGCTCCGAGGAATGGTTGGAACAAAAGGCAGGGAGGATCACCTCTTGGCAGGCATGAAAAGCTGAATTCACCTCCGGGACAAAAGAGGGAACCGGAACCAGAACATCACGATCTGTAAAAATCTTGCAAAAAGGGAAAGAGTAGGACAAAGCACCTAACTGCCCCAAACACTTGGCAGAAGTAATAGCAACCAAGAAACACATTTTTAAAGTCAAATGCTTCAAATCAATGTCTTCCAGAGGTTCAAAGGGCGGTTCCATCAAGACATTCAACACCAACTGGAGACTCCAGCTAGGAAAACAATGTACCAGCCTAGGAAATAAGCTCAACAGGCCCTGAAAAAATGTGGACATCAAATTTCCATCATCTTTCTAAGTCTGCCAAGGACTCCGAAAGGCCTGAATCGCCACACAATGCACCTGTAAAGTAGCCACAGACAACCCCATACTGGCCCCATCCTACAAAAACTGCATCACCACAACCAGAGAGGCCACAGTAGGGTCAACCTGTTGTCGTAAACCCCAAGAGAAAAAAAACTCCCACTGACGATCATAGGAATGCAACGTGAAATTACACCTTGCGCCCTGCAAAGTCACAGCCAAAGGACCAGGCAACCCAAGTCCCATCAATCCCTGCCATTCAACCTCCAAGCCATCAAGTGCAGCCTCTGCAAGGACCTCCAGGAGAGGCAAGGAAACATCAGAGGAGAGGGATGGAGAGGAAGAAGCCACTCCAGCCCGGAGGCCAATATCCAAAGCAAAGGAAACCAAATTGCACAAGGCCAATGGGGTGCGATCAAAATTACCCGAGCCCTCACCCTCTGGAGCCGTACTAGAAAGGAGCGGAGTAACTGAAAAGGGGGGAATGCATAAAGAAAACCCTGTGGCCACTGACAAGTCAGTCTGTTCACCGCCCAAGCCTTAGGACACCAAAACCGAGAGCAGAATCTCCTCACCTTTGCATTCTATGGGGAGGCAAACAAGTCCACTGCCGGACGACCCCTCCTCCTCACCAGACAATGGAACAGAGACAACCGAAGGGAGAAATCCCTGGAGGAAGCAATGACCCTGCTCAATAGATCTGCTCGAACATTGTCCAACCCCTAAATGTAAGTGGCCTGAAGAGACCAAACATAATCCTGAGCCCAGAAGAAAATGACATATGCAATCAGATTCAGAGATCTGGACCTCGTTCCCCCCTGTCTGTTGATGTAAGACTTGGCGACCAAGTTGTCCGTCTGGACCAGCACAGCTTCCCCCTGTAAGAACCCCTGAAAATGCACCAGCAGAACAGCTTTAAACTCCCTCCAATTCGAGGACCTCCCCGACTCCCAGAGAAACCAAAAACCCTGTACCTGCTCTGAACTCAGCCATGCCCACCACCCTGATAGACTAGGCATTGGTCATCACCACCACAGGCAGCGTAGGAGACAAAGATATCGCTATCCGGAGGTGAGCCGGACCAGCCACCAACCCAACTTCCTGTGAATGGACCCCGACACAGGAATTCTCGCCAGACGATTGCAAGGATCCAGAGACCAATGAGAGAGAATCCAGTTGACCAGACAAAGGAGATGAAATCTGGCCCAAGGGACCAGGAAGGTCACCAGAGCCAAGTGACCCTGGAGCCGCAACTCTGAAGTGCTCTGGGAGCCACTTGTGAGAATACAGTTCCCACTTGCTCCTGAAGGCCCACCAACCTCCTTTCCGATACAGTCACCAACCCCAGCAGAGTCGGAAACCGAGCCCCAATGAACACCAGGTCCTGGGAAGGTTCCAAATCTGATTTCCCCAGTTTATCAAAAAGCCGTGACCCTAGAGGACCTGCAAGACATGTGCCACATGAACCAGCAACAGATCTTCACTGGGAGCCTGTACCAAAAGATTGTACAGGTAATGATGCACGAATACCTCTTCTGCATGTAGATGAGCCATTGGCAGAGCCAGCACTTTCATGAAAACCCTGGGAAAGGATTTTAGGCCAAAGGGAAGAACAGAGAACAGAAATGGTCTGGTCTGGTCTGATTGCAAAGCGCAGGAACTTTCAAAAGCACTCCGCAACAGGCACGTGGAGGAATGCATCCTGTAGATCCAAAGACCCCCCAAAAATTCCCTGGACCAATCAGAGGAATAATTGCTTAAATGGTCACCATCCTGAAGTGCAGAGTCTTGATCCAGGAATTCACCAACTTGAGTTCAAGACAGGACAAAAAACCCCAGATACCTTTGGAACAAGGAGCAGGATGGAATAAGCATCTTGGCCGTGTTCTTCCAGGGGCACCCTGGAGATGTCCCCCTTCAACAGCAAGTCCTGAAGCCCCTCCTGCAAGGCCGCCCTCCTACCACCATCTACAGGCAGGGGTGTTGGACGAACCCCAGTAGCTGGAGGAACAAGATTGAACTCTATGGTATAGCCATTCTCCACAATGTTCAGGACCCAACGAATTGTGACATCTCCTCGCCAAACAGACAGAACATGCTGCAGCCGTCCCCCAACCAGCCAATAGCCCCCACAACTGTGATGGCCAGGAGCCCTTCTTTGGAGCTCCCTTTGTAGACGGAATATACCTCTTAGGAGAAAAGCTAGGCTGAAATCTATGCTTCTCTGAAGAAGAAGACTGAGGTTCAAACTTGGGAGAGAACCTAGAATGTTTCTTCCACCCCTTGCCAGATGAGAAACCCCCTTTATAAGGTAAGGCATGCTTTCAGTCCTCAAAAGCCTTAGAAATCATGGCTGGTAACTGATACCCAAAGAGAGCCTGACCCTCAAAAGGAAGTCTCAGAATTGCAACTTTTTGCCCAGGGTCTGCCTTCCACTGCCTCAACCATAGAGACCTCCAGGCCCCAATCATAGCCCCAGGTGCCATAGCCAATGTGCAGAAAACATCAGAAGAAATATCCCCCAACAAATGGGCTTGCTGCTCCATAACCACCAGCAATTCAGAACATTCAGAGCCCTCCTGACCAGCTACACCAAGTTTGTCAAAGTCCTGAACCAAAGACTGCGCAGAATTTGCAGGAAAGATACTGGCCCAGAGAGCTAAATTCCTCGCTGAAAAAAGCCCTTTTCAGACCAGAGTCAACCTTCCGGTCAGTGGCATCAGAAAGAGTACAGTCTTCCAGAACAACAGCGGTTTTACCAATCAATGTAGCCAGCATGGAATTCAACTGCACAGAAGGAGGCAGAACATCCTCCCCTTCCAGTAAATATAACTTCTGAAGAAAACAGGGAACCTGGGCCTTGTCAACCTCCTTCCATTTACGGAAAACCATGTCCTTAACCGGCCCCTGGAAAGGCACAACAAAACGAGAAGGGGTAACATACTGAGGAAACAAGTGAGACTCAGCCCCAGCAGGTTGACAAGAAGGGAAGCCCAGATTGTCTTGTACATGAGACGAAATGTCCCATATCTCCTCAGGGGACACATATTTTCCTCCAGAAAAAGTAGAAGGAACATCACCCTCTGAGGAAGAGGAGCCATCAGCCGCCACTGAAGAGTGAGAAGTAGAGAGACAACTGGACCGGACAGCACCAGCCTGGAAGGCCCAGGAGAGAGCCACCTCAATCATGTCCTGCACCTCCTCCCTAGATATAAGAGGAGCAGGCCCGTTGACTGTGACCCTGGTCATATGTGCCATCTTCAGGGGAACAGGAACCATCTCTCCTTCAGAGGACGAAGAGGAGGATAGAATACATCTGCTCTTTGCACCCCTCTGCTCTGTCATGATGGATCAATTGAATGTCTAAAACCACCACCGAAATCCTTAAAAAAGGGAAGAGAAGCTCCACCCTACACCAATTATAATGCGGCCTAAACTGGCCCCCCAATCAGGACCAAACCCAAAAATATAAAAAACGCAGGTCCAAAACCCGACCTTACTCTGCAGATGGGCAAAACAGGCAGCCGGGAACACGTCCTGCACCACGAGGCAGTGACTCAAAAGCACAGCCCCAGCCGCAACAGAGCCGCCCAACCCTGTCAGACAACTCAGAAGCCGCACCATCAGAGGCAGCCACGCACACCTCCTCCAGATGCAGCCCAGTGAGGAAATCACTGCAAAAGCCTTTCAACTCGCTGCGATAAAGATCGAAGCCCCCCAGGTCCCGCCAAGGAGGAGAAAGAAAGGTAAGTCTAGCGAGACAAAAAGAAACAGGATGGGTCTGGGGTGAGGGGACTTTTTAAAAGGGGATGGGAGGGGTCTAGGTGAGGCAAGGGGCCTCATTGGTTACTTAAGGAAGGCGAGGGAGGGACAGGAGGTAATGGAAGATTAGCACCTAATGCTGCTTTAAAACCTAGGGGTGGACTTCCTAAAGTTTTGCACAGAAACTTGTGGGGAGAAACTTGAAGGGAAAAGTAACAACTATTTATTACATGTCATAAAGTCTGCATGGGAACATGACCTAAATCTTTGGAAGCAACTGTCCTCTCCTTCCCTTTTTTGTGACAGGGGAGCAAACGTTGCCCCCTCTCCATGACAACGTAGCTTCTCTCCACCATTACACTAACATCCCTCAACCTCCACCCCACACAGAGACCGCAGCATACATTTGCTTGAGGGCAGGTGGTAAATATATGTGTTAGAAAAATCCATGGATTTGGATTGTCCATGTCTCTCACAACCAGAAAATCGGCTTCCACGCGGTAATTTTCCATTCCATGGGGTTTGACTCATATTTACAGGGTACTGGTGCAGTGTTACCGCATAGTAATGTAAATTTAGAATCCAGAATAAAGACCCCACCAATATTGTGAAACTCGTAATCAAGCCTTTAGTGAAAGCCCAAGACGTGCAGCAACTTTATACGGCCTTTTCCATCTTCTGACGTTGTTTAAACCTCAGTGTACTCCTAATGCAAAGATTGTTGAGGTTAAATCATTACAGTCATTGCCAGTATGCCTATTGCTATGACTCACGTTCTGTCTTTCCTGACTAGACATATCGGTAAACTGTTTACAAGTTCTCTGTGCGCTGTATTTCTCCTTTGGGTGTTAGTTCTTGCTCCAGAGAGCAATAATTGAATACATCTAAGCAAATACTGTAATTTACAGTCATTGACATTTGCTGATGTTGGTGATTAAGAAACAAATCGATGACTTCCTTTACATGCTTAGGTATTCAATGAGTGTGATAACGCGTCCTTCTATGTTAATTTATACACATCAGGACTCGTTTTAGGCCACTGAATGTTTGGACCCAGTGGTGAGACACCATAAGACGAGATAACGAATCAACATACCAATCAATATATCAAATAAATTGTCAACATATATCACCACAATATATTTCACTTTAGACATTAGTAAACCTTCGGCGCAACGATGACCTGTCAGTCATGAATAACCACACCTTACTGAAGTTTTGTGAATTTTATTCCCTATTGATTACAAGCTAATAGCAAATGTATTAATCTCAAAACCAAGAAGCAAAAGAGCATAGTCACAGTACGGTAATAATGCAAAGATCACAGACATAAGATAGTAATATGAAGATGAACAAATCTAAACGCCTAAAACCTCATACATATATATTTAGTTCAGCATAGCACCACGTCAGTCATGTTAGTCACGTCAGTCAAGATGAAATGCCTCATCTAACCACAATTAGCATCAGCATGTTGGGCTTCATGCAAAACAATTTAGAACATCTTGTCAAAAATACACAGCAGTTGGTACCTAGAAAGAAAAGGCAAACAAATAAATTTTCATTAGCAACAGTATAATTACCCTCCTCAAAATAGGTCAGCATACAGGATCAGTCTTCGTCTTCAGGACATCAGTTTGATCGCCGTCAGTCTATCTAATCTAAGGGCAGGGGACACTTCCCTCATAAGGAGGAAAATGTAAGTGGGGCAGACTATGGGTGAGGATGGTTTTGTCTAAGTCTCAGATCACCAAATAGAGTGACAGAGTTTCTGGATGCAATCGATATAATTCCCTACCTAATGCTCCTAGTCTCTTGTGTCATGAGTTGTTATCCCTTTTTCGTAATACATTCCCCCAAAATTCTATTCTATTGGACAGTCACTACACCCCACTATCTGTAACCTATCAAATTATACATTAAGTAATGCATTTGTCATTCTATGATAACTTATAACGTTTCGATTGGTCTTCATAATTGACGTTTTTCGTAGGTGGCACATCCGGGGTTACTTCATTTTCTGGCACACTCTTCGGGTCAAGAGTTCTCTTTTCCGTGATTCAATGTCCTTGAAAGTGTCCATAATCGTTGCAAAGTTTATAATGTTTATACTAAAGCTGCTAGCATGCGGATGGGAATATAACTGGTAATGATACAATAAGCGGAGAAAAGAACAAATGCTGGGTCATGGCCTTTGCGAGTCAGCACACTGAAGAAACAGAAAAATACGCTTTAATATGAGAGCTACACAGCTAGTTTTCGACTCATGCTAACTTAAGGCTTATAGATTCTAATAAAATGCAATCTTTATACGTTTTAACATATTCAATTAATCATAATACAAGCAATTATTACTTACAGTCGACATTAGTTTATGCATGTGAAAAATTCTCCACGTTTAAAATACGTTTCAATGAATAATATTATTAATGCAGCATTGTTAAATATAAGCATTTCACATCTAAAATAGGTAATGTTTAAACTACGCTCTCTCAGTCCCTCCTCTGATGATGCTCGTCATCACACAATCTTTTTCTCTGATTTTAATTTTTCACTTTGCGCATAATACGCATTTCAACATCTTGCCCTTTATGTGAGCTTTCCCATATTTCATTGAACATTTTCTCTCTTTCACTTTCTTCATTTCTTCTAGTTCTTTTAGTCCAATTCCTTTTCACTTTGTCATTAATTTTCCATGCCCCCGATAATCCTAATAGACAAATTAAAACAATTAATAGACCCATCATAATTTTTGCAAGTACCCCATTCCAAATGTTGGTAAACCAGCTTCCCACTCGGGCAATTCCTTTCCCAAATTTCTCCCAAACACCAAGTTCTTTCAGATCCTTCAAATCTGTACTATCTCTGGTAAGGTTAGTAAGCATACTCCTAATTTTCTTACTGTTATCTGGAATAAATGAGCAACAATGACGCTCATTAAGCATTTTGCAAACACCTCCACTCTTTGCTAAAAGAATGTCTAAAGCAAGTAGATTTTGAAGAGTCATAGATCTTTCTGCAGCAAGTTCAGTATCCATCAGGAGTATAGCTCCTGTAAAATTTGTCAGCATGTTATCCACAATAGTAGACAACTTTTGAATTTTCATAGAGTTCAAGATAACCCCTACTGATGGGATTATGGCTCCAAATATGCCACCAATGACAGCCGCCACTGATTCTCGTTTTTGTCTAGGATGTTGTAATTCAGACGTTTTAGGTATTTGTTTCAAGTCATCAGTCTGGTATATCTTTGGAAATACTATTCCCAAATAACATTTAGTCCACAGATATAATAGATTCCAGGGATCGCTGGATCTTGTCCATTTAACATAAAGGTCCATTTACTCTGAAACAAAAACACATGCCTACATTCACTCGTACCCACAAACAAATTGTCTTGATCGGATTTTGGTCTATATATACAGACCCTACCTACATGTAATGCATCTATAGCTAATTTGCCTTGTGTTTTGATTGCAGTATAAGCATAATCATTTGCATAAGTATGTTTTTCTAGGCCTTTTTCTAACCTTTCTTTCAGTGCTTTGCGTCTATCATCTGTGTGATCTAAAAAGCTTTTCTCTACAGGAGACAATAAGCAAGTCAAATTGTTGCGATGTGCATAAGCAGTTCCAAATGTAAGTGTTGGCTCAAAGAATCCTCTAACTATTTTAATATCATGCTCTTTAGCTAATTTATTTAAAAATTCAATCACAGGCACAAAAGAAAACACAACATCCAAGTTTGAATAAAAGTATTGCACATGCTCTTGATTATAGAATCTTGTTACTAGCAAGCTGCAACTAATTCCATAAGTAAGAGGGAGGCTGTGATAAGTAACTCCCTCCTGCACAGATGAAGGAATTTTAGTACGTACATAACAATCTTTCGCCTCCATAGTTTCCACATACTCATTCAATAAGCGATAGAAGACATTAGTAGAAAGTTCCCCTTTTGCATTAGTTCCCTCATGAATATGTCTTGCGTCTTGCTCAAATCTCTCCCACGGTGATAGTTTAGTAGTGGTAGTTTCAGGTTTCGAAGTTGCATTAATAGTTTCTTTCTCTCTCCATGGCATTCCCACAATCACTCCCACAATCATTACTGCACATATAACACCTATTATAAGACCTAACCAACCACACACCTTACTTCCTTTGCTACTGTAAGCCATGTTTGTATAGAATCAGAATAGCAGATCAACAATCAACTTGAGAAGGAAAAAACTCTTTTTGCGTATTTTACAGCGTCTTCACTCACTCCAGGACCCTTTTCGTCAATTCAGGTTAGCAGCTTGTCGTAATCAGGTGTCTTTAAAGTCAAATCCGGTTTAGTGTCACTTTCCAGTAGTTTCTAAAGTCTTTTTCTCTTTTCAGCTTTCATGAATTTCTATTTTAGCCGAGTTTCCCTTTGAATATCTTCAGGTACCGTAGTATTGGCCTGGTACTTCTCGATCAAAACAGAATGCTAAGAATTTTTGTTGCCATTCAGAGGTTGTAGCATATGCCCATTCAGGACCTGTATATCTTCTGTTTGCTATTCTTTTTCTTTTTAGCCTTTGTTCACCTTGTTGTTCTCCTTCACTCAGATCATCTGCTTGTGAAGTATCACTTTCTTCTATTATTGTCTCATTCGATACCTCTCTTATTTTAGGATGTGACTTGTCTGGCCAATTATCGCCTCTATGTGTCTTGGTTCGGTGTTTTCCTTCAGGACGTTGGACAGCACCCTCCTCTTGTGATATGGTGTTTCCTCTTGACGGACCTGCAGCTGGTTCAGGAGACTCTGACACGTTTTGATTTGTATCTACAATTTCTCCTTCTCTTTCGTCTTCTGGTTCTATGCTAAGTTCGGACTCTAATCCGTATTCGTCTACTTCTGGGAGAACCTCTCCTTGACTTAGTTCTCCTGCTGCCTCAACTGAGATAGGCACTCTGTCACTTCTCTCGAACTCATTGACAGTTTGAGGGACAAGGCTGTTCTCAGTGGGCTCTCCAGTAGTCTCAGTTCCTTCTTGACTGATCTCTGACTCTGAGATTTCTCTTCCTGAAGTTGCTGTACCGGAAACTTCAAGTTCCTCTTCAACAGGACACGTTACCCTTTTTGTGTGACTGGCATGTATCCAGTTGGGAACCCCGGCACACTTCACAGCAGTGGTGGTCGTCAATATTACTTGATATGGCCCCTTCCAGCGCGGCTCAAGACACGATTTTCTGACATGCTTCTTGACAACCACCCAATCTCCAGCTTGCAGAGAGTGACCTGGTTCGCCAATTGGTGGCAACGCGTTAGCTTCCACCTGGTGAGAAAAAGAGCAAATCACGTCAGCCAAACCTTTGCAGTAATCCAACACCATATCATCTGTAATATTCACTAGTGCATTTGCAGGTACCGCTGGTAATCTCATTGCTCTGCCTATGAGGATTTCATGGGGAGACAGTCCCGTTTTCTTATCTGGGGTGTTTCTCACAGACATCAGTACTAGAGGAAAAGCATCTGGCCATTTCATGTTTGTTGCAGCACACCTTTTTGCTATTCTTGATTTTAAGGTACCATTCATGTGTTCAACTAGTCCTGATGCTTCAGGGCGATAGCTACAATGCAACTTTTGTTCAATGTTGAGTGCGGCACAAAGAATTTTAATCAACTCATTGTCAAAGTGTCTCCCCCTATCTGATTCTATAGAAACCGGAAACCCGAATCTTGGTATCAATTCTATGAGTAGTAGTTTTGCAACTGTAAGACTGTCAGTCCTAAGTGTGGGATATGCCTCAATCCAATGACTGAAAACACACACAATCACCAACACGTACTTCAATCCTCCACAAACAGGCATTTCGATAAAATCCATTTGCATTTTGTTAAATGGACCTCCAGCTCTCCCAATGTGGCTCAAAGTTACCACAGTTCCTTTTCCAGCATTAATCTGTTGACAGATGACGCACCTGTGACAAGTGATTTCTGCGGCATGTCTGAATTTTAGATTGAACCAATCAATTTTAAAGGATCTGATCATGGCGTCTCTTCCTAAATGGGCCTGCCCAATGTATAACCGTGCAAACTGCGCCAAAAGACTATTTGGCAGAACCAGTTTTCCCTCTTTTGAAACCCACAAATCATCTGCCCTTTGTACACACTGCATTCTCTGCCAGGAACTTTTTTCTTCTTTGCTAGCACGACTTTGTAATGTCTTTAGTTCGTCTAAGGTATCAACCACTCGTAATGCTAGACTTAAACTTGTGTTGTTTTCAGGTTGTGGTAACAATTCCCACTGCTCTTTAAATGATATACAATTTAATGCACAAAATCGTGCGACCTGATCTGCATAGCTGTTTCCCATTGACACAAAATCTTGTGATCTGGTGTGGGCACTGCACTTCACCACGGCAATTTCAAGAGGTAACTGAATCGCATGTAACAAATCTCTTATTTGTTCACCATTTTTCACAGGAGAACCAGAGGAGGTCATGAAACCCCTCTGTGACCAGAGTTGGCCAAAATCATGCACAATTCCAAATCCATATCTGCTGTCAGTATAGATAGTGACTTTCAAATTTACAGCTGCGTGGCATGCTTTTGTAAGAGCTATTAATTCTGCCACCTGTGCGGAAAACACTTTCTCGAGCCAGGAGGCTTCGACAATGCCAGTTATGGTACATACTGCGTAACCGGCTCTCAATGTTCCTGCTGAATCTCTTAGACCGGACCCATCGACAAACATAATGCAATTGTTTTCTTTTAACTGGGTATCCTGTATGTCTGGGCGAGGTTTGGTACAGAGCTCAGTCACCTCAAGACAATCATGCTCAAATTCTTCCCCATCTTTGATTTCTGTATTTTCATTGGGAAGTAAGGTTGCCGGGTTCAGCACAGTGCATCTCTTTAGTGTGACATTTGGTGACCCCAGTATAATCGTCTCATATCTAGTGAGTCGTGCATTTGTCATGTGTTGTGTCTTAGTTTGTGTCAACAGAATTTCAACTGAATGTGGAACCATTACTGTCAGGGGGTATCCCATGACTATGCCTTCACATTGTGAAAGGCTTTGACCAACTGCTGCAACTGCTCGCAAACAACCCGGTAAGGCTGCTGCGACAGGGTCCAAGGTAGCTGAAAAATATGCTACAGGGCGATTTGCATCTCCGTGGACCTGTGTTAAAACAGACAAAGAACAAGCATCACGTTCATGACAGAACAACAGAAAAGGTTTTTCATAATCAGGCATTCCTAATGTTGGTGCCCTGCACATGCAGTCCTTCAATTGTAGAAATGATTCAAGCTCCTCTTTTGTCAAAGTTATTGTGAATGGTTCGTCCTTGACTTCTTTTCCTGTCAATTTTATTAAAGGTTTTGAGATGATCGAGAAGTTGGGTATCCACTGGTGACAGTAGCCCACCATTCCCAAAAACATCCTGACATCTCTTTTTGTTGTTGGGGGATTCATCTGCAAAACAGCTGTTATTCTTTCCTTTGATATTCTTCGGGACCCTTTCTCAATCAGATGTCCCAAGTATTTCACTTCTTTTTGACAGTATTGCAACTTTCTGGGTGACACCTTGTGTCCATTCTTTCCCAGATGATTCAACAATGCAATGGTATCATATTTGCAACTGTCCCTGGTTTTAGATGCAATCAGCAAATCATCAATGTACTGCACAAGAGTCGAATTAAAAGGCAGCACAAGAGGTTCCAAATCCTTTTTCAATATCTGGTTGAAGATGGATGGTGACTCAGAAAACCCTTGAGGAATTCTGCACCAACTGTACACCTTATCCAGGAATTTGAAACTGAACAAAAATTGACTGTCTTCATGAAGAGGTATCGAGAAAAATGCTTGTGATAGGTCTACTACAGTAAACCATTCTGCATCTCAAGGAACCTGGAACATTATTACTGCTGGGTTAGGTACCACAGGGCAGCATTTTATCACAATTTCTTTGATTTTTCTCAAATCCTGCACAATTCGAACTTTCCCACAGGGCTTCTTCAAACCCATAATGGGAGAGTTGCACGGACTGCTCAAAACTTCTTTCAGGACTCCCTGTCTGAGAAAATCTGCAATTATTTGTGATACCTCAATGAGGACATCCTGGGTCATGTGGTATTGCAGTACTTGTGGGAACACTGCATTCGGCTTTATCTGAACCTTGACTTGTTCTACTCCCTTTATCAACCCTACTTCTTTCCCAGTCAAATCCCACACCTTCTCTGTTACGGTCCCTTGTAAATCAACAGGTAGGTCGATCAAAGTATGCATTGGGAATAAAGTAATCAAAGGGTAGTCTTCATTTGTCTCTCCTGCTTCCTCTATGCATTGACTATCATCTCCCTCATCGTCACTGTTTGTTTGTACTTCTATTCCATCATTGGAACAGGTAATCGAACATTTTGTCTCACATAGTAAGTCCCTTCCTAATAAGGATACTGGGCTTGAATCGCATACAACAAATCTATGCAGGCCTTGGAAATTACCAATTTCAACCTGCACCGGATCAGTAATCAGATTAGTCAGGTACTGGTTTGCCACACCAACCACTCGTATAGTACGCCCTGAGAGAGGTAATCTCGGGACTTCTGCACTTCGAACTGTAGAGCGTGTAGCTCCTGTGTCGACCAAAAATGAAACCTTATAGCCCATTACTTTTCCCTCTACATATGGGCCTCTCTGATCCACCTCTAAAGATGCTGCAAGCCTGCACTCTTCACTGTCTGAGCTGTCATCTGACCAATCCTCATTCATGCCACTTTCACCTCGTAATGGGAATTGTTGCACAGTGTTGTTTTGGTTGGTTACCTGGCCTGTGACCTGCTGAGGAAGCATCACTTGTTGCTGTCCCATCGGAGCCATGGGTAATTGCATTTGCTGTCTAGGCACCATAGGAATCTGCTGCTGCACTGGTTGCATTGATACTGACTGAAAACGCAGCATTTGCATCTGCTGCATGGGTTGTACCCCTAGCATTTGTACCAAATTATTATGAAAATTTGGGTTTTGATGTCTCATTTTTGGACCTCGTGGATTTTGTAATGTACCGACATTAATGCTTTGCTGAACTGCACCATCCTGCACCATATTCGGACAATCCCGTTTCCAATGCCCCATGCCCCCGCACGCATGGCATGGTGACATCTTTTTCATTCCCTGACCGTCGTTTTGAATAACAACATTATTCGTGTCCGAACCGCGGTTCACAAACCCTCGACCTCTGCCTCTCGGCTGTGCCTGAAACACACCATTCAATTGCGGTTGTTGCTGCATCATTTGCTGAACTCCATTCCCCTGTATCCCAGCTTGTGCAGCCCTTATCTGCATCACCATCACTTTCTCCTTCAACTTTTTCTGCTTCAACTCAATCTCATCACTACAGTATTTCGCATACTGTAACACTTCATCAATCGGTTTAGCTTGCCAACAAATCAAATGATTCTTAATCATCTGGCTGACCTCCGGTCTCAGCCCTTCGACGAACCTAAACACAAGGTGATTCATGTCCTTCGGTTCGATAGTCTCTGTACCACTGTAATGTTTGAACGCTTTTAATAATCTCTCGTAATACGCATGTATTGACTCCTTAACCTCTTGAGAGGTCCGGTCAATTTTCTGCCAATCGGTCACCTTCTGCGACACCTTTTGTTTCAAGAACTCAATTACTTTATGATAATATTTCATCACCTCTTCTGAAGGTGCTCCAGTCACCTTATCTCTTGCCGGCTCCTTCGTGGGCCAATCTACCCCTCTCTTGCACTCGAGCCACAAATCCGGCGGAACAATAATCTCAAAGAAAGTATCAAGTCTTCCCAGAGACACTTTGCAAGCTTCACGAACCTATCTGTCTGTTGATACCACTCGATCGGCTTTTCTCTTAGCCTAGGATAATCATTCGTAAAGGATAAAATGTCTCCTCTAGTCCATGGCACATGCACCAAAACACCACCAGCTGTCTCTCTCATAGGTAAGATTTTTACTGAATCTAGATTAGGTGCGTTCCAACTTTATTGGACCCTAGGCTATCTCCCTTTCCCTTATCTCTTTTCTTTGCCCATCGGCCTTCCCATTTCTCTAATGCACCCCAAATCTGTGCACTTTGCAACAGTTCTCTCAGGTGTGCCTTCATGCCTGCAGATCTCATGTGTTCAAAATCTTTGGAGTCAAAATCTAATCTGTAACTTCTTTTCAAATGTTTAGTGTTTCCGATGTCGATATTGTATTTGTCTGCCAAATTCGCTAATCTCTGATGTACTTTGCCTACCTCTTTGGTAATCTTGGGGCATAAGTACCTCAATTCTGCCTCGGTGTATGATTCCAACCTATTTACTCCCATTGTTCCTTCCACTAACTCGGCAGCTTCTGCCCCTAGTCGTACAAAATTCAAGTATTCATCTTGTTTTTCTTTCTCAGGTTCAACTGTGGTCACTGTAGTCTTTTGTGAGGTACAAGTTTTCTCTAACCACTCATTTAGCTGTTGTACTGTAAAACCCTGCAGTGAAATGTTCCCTGCATGTATCATTGGAGAGTGTGAAGTATTTGTACTCATGGTTTGGGGAGTCAAAACTCCCCACCCTGCTTGACGCATTGCTTCGAGAGGTGCCCCTACTGGACTAAGGTCCATCAAACGTCTTAGTGGCTCATTAATTTGCTCTCCCGGGGCCATTATCTGTGGAGTTCTCATAGGCCCTCCTCTTATCGCTTCCTGAGTCATAGCTCCGTGATCACACGTCCCTGTCTTACCTTGCGCATATAATGGCACTGGGGGACCAACAGTAATAGGTAACGATATAGCGGCAGGTGTCTGACCTGAACTCAGACTTCTTGGAGCTGCAACACCATAGGTCTGCTCCAGTGTACCCGGTACAGGTACTAACGGTGGTCCTGCTACAGGGTTATACCCAGGTATCAGCTGTGGCGGTTGAGACAATAGCTCCGGGGTCAATTCAATCTGTATTAACTTTGGCTTTGTGTATATCGGGTCTGGCGGCACTATCAAGTTCGTAGTAGTCTCAAGCACTGGGACATCAGGGTAAATTATTTTTATCTGTGGTGGAGGCTGCAACTGTGTCGGCAAGTCTGGTGCAGTGGGTACACTGACACCATTCTGTATCAAAGCTGTATCGCTAGTCTGTACTGTATCAGTAACTCCCTTCTCCTGCGTCTGGTTCCAAGGATCCAAGCTAGTGCCTGTGAAACTCGTAATCAAGCCTTTAGTGACAGCCCAAGACGCGCAGCAACTTTATACGGCCTTTTCCATCTTCTGACGTTGTTTAAACCTCAGTGTACTCCTAATGAAAAGATTGTTGAGGTTAAATCATTACAGTCATTGCCAGTATGCCTATTGATATGACTCACGTTCTGTCTTTCCTGACTAGACATATCGGTAAACTGTTTACAAGTTCTCTGTGCGCTGTATTTCTCCTTTGGGTGTTAGTTCTTGCTCCAGAGAGCAATAATTGAATACATCTAAGCAAATACTGTAATTTACAGTCATTGACATTTGCTGATGTTGGTGATTAAGAAACAAATCGATGACTTCCTTTACATGCTTAGGTATTCAATGAGTGTGTCTAGCTTTCTAGGGAAGTGAACAATGCAAGCATTTGAAAGTCACAGTAATGGGTACCCAAAAGATGCCACAGTATTCTCTTTCCTGCCTTCTATCTCCAAGGGTTTCAAAAGCACACATCATTAAAAACACGTGTAGAAAAACGTTAGTGTTCTAATGGCATTATCACAGCATGCATAAATAAGCAGGAGGAGCTCTGATTCTTTTATACGTTATTCTTATGCTGTATCCTCAGCAAATGTAATGTTTGTAAAGTACTGTACTTTTGTGTACCTGGTGCCATGCAGAGGCCACAGACGCGCTACCAATTTGGAATTGCATAACAGTACGCGCCAAGCGCTTCTACCCTTCATATTAAACGTGGACAGAGTGCCTTTCAAGGCGCCACGCTTTCACCTACACAGGAGACAGCTCGAACGGAGAGAGGATGCGGCCGGAGCTGCTACCCTTAAGGACACGGAACCACGTTCGAGCCTTGTCGGCTCAACATCCTCTGATTCTGGGCAAATCCTTTAATGCCCCTCTGCCCTCGGGTCGTGTTACGCTGTTCAAACCCACAGAAATAATGGGAGGGAGCACAGGGTTTCCTTGAGTGGACAAGGCGCTGTACGTGGGGTATGCAGGAGAATCTGCGAGTGCCAGCGTTGTGCTAGAATGTGACACAACATTCACAGGATTATATTTAGTAATGCTAATAAGGAGTGCGATCGCATGAATTGAAGTGTCCAAATACCAGCAAGAGAACAGCCCTAAATCCTACGATACATTCAGGTATTAACCCCCTGAGGGCCTCATTGTAAGTGCCCCTTTGAATTCTGATGCAGTCGATTACAGCAAATTCATGCCCGTTGAAATTATAAGCTTTTTAGTTTTGCTAAAAATAGCCAAAATCTTTGTTTTAAAGTCCAAGAAAAAAATGAGAGCTTTCTTGTGGAATGGGAACTGGAATTAAAGATGTCCTCATTTCTTAGTCATCTCTATGTGTCCTACTCATAATGGGTCAGTGTTTTCCCACATCCAGAATCAGTGACTCCGGAACTGCGGCAAATCTATTCCATTTTCCAGGCCACTTATAATGATGGGCATAATCAGTCCCTTCTGAATTATCACTAAGCTATCAGGATCCTCAGTGTGGACTGGCTATTCATTCAAACCGACAAATGCTGGACGGACTGAGTTCAATAATAGCTTGAATCCCACTCTCCTTCTGCTTTAAGGACCTTTCCTGTATAGGTTCATAGTCCTCCATAGTAGTATCCCTATATGTAAAACCTTCTCTCTCAAATACATCGTGCAAAAGCACAGTTTGTTTTTCTGCACCGGCCTCCTTTAAATTGTAAACAAGATCTTGTATCTCACAGACCCCTGTGCACAGCTCATATACAGTGTGCATAGGTGCTCGGAGGACATCCTCCCAGGGCACTTAAGGCTTCCCTGTCCGACCCTGCAGCTCTTCCACTTAAAGGCTAAAACCAAAAGATCACCATAGTCTGTGCAGGAGTCCCTAGTCAGAAACATGGACACACCTGCTGCCTAGAATGAATGGCTGATTGATTGATTGATTGAATCCCCAGCTGTCCACACTAGGACATCCCGGCGTTCGATACAGCATAAAATTGGAATCTAAGAACAAAGCGCGGTTGATTAACCAGGTTTTTAGTTTCTTTTTTGTAAAGACAGCCAGTCATGGAGACGAGTGCAAGCAAACAGGAAGAGAAATACAATATGTGGCTGCTTAAAAGGCAGACAAACGACCACCTATTCTTACGTGTTGTCCTCTAGGGATGAGCAAGAGCCCGGTCCCCGAAGACCTGAGCACTCTACCTGGCACATACAGTTGAAAAAAGATTCCTTGGGGCTTCTCTCTTTGGGGCTCTGCAGGTAATGATCATTGCCTTAAAGTGCACAATTTTATAAATAGGGAACCAGCGCAATCGCGTACCTGAGACAAGACAGACTGATCCTCAATTGTATTCGGTACAAGAAGAGCAGTCATGTTCTGTAGTAACTGAAGCCGATAAAGAGATAAATTAGGGAAACCCAATTAAAGAAAGTTACCATAATCCAGATTCCTTGTCATCAAAACATGAATTATGAATTTGCGGCAGGTGCACGTTAGATGCGTGTATGTGGGAGATTTAGGCTGCCCGGAGGCAGGTACAAGGCACAGGAGAGAGGGGTGCAGCTATGCATCTGCTTGTTAAACAGATAGTACACATACATACATGAATTGGAGAAAAGAAAGAAAAGAAAGACCGCAAATCCTATCTGCTGCAGCAATCCTTGTAAAAAAAATCCTTCATATAAAATGCTCATTTAAATATTGCAGAAGGAAATAAGGGAAGCAGAAAAGGAACGATTTGAGTATCCATTAAGTCTGTCCACCACAGCGAGAGAGCACTAGTCCTGTGAATATAACCATGACATGGGCGGCTGTGAGTGATGTATAACAGGATGAAGGTCACTGGATGAGTTTCTTTAGCGACATACTTCTGCTGCCATTAAAATTAAACGTTCTCTCAAATGCAAGGCGGAGGGTTTCACGAACAGTGAGTGGCAATGAACTTCAAATGACTTACAGCTGCAAAGGTTACGGCGGGAATTCATCAAACTAAAGTGCCGTGACCAATGGGGGTTTGCATTAATAGAAAATCTCTATGTCTGGGGATGAAGGGAGTTTGCAAAAAAAAAAAGAGACGGTGACGAGTCTAAATTGTCTCTTTATCTTAAAATGGCAATGAATAAAGTCACGTAAATAGACAGCACTTGTTAATATATGCCAGGAACGCAATGAGCAATTCAAGGCATCACAATTTTACTCGCAGCATGCTTTTTCAATCGTTGACTTGAGTTGACATCCCATTGCTGAACAGTTTCATTGGGTCTGTGTGAAAAACCCATGCCTAACCATTCATTATTTGTATGAAATGGTGACATCGGTAAAGTCTGTCGCAGTTCTCACTCAATCTATTGTGGCCTGGACCGTCAATCGAGTCTGGAGGAGCTGTAATTCACAGCTAGCGTGTGGCCATTACAAGTACAGGATAACTGCAACACAGACATCATACATAGATCATATATCAATGGCTTTCATTACCAAAGAGCTCATTCATAGTCCTGTGGTGAATGTGAAATTGAGCGGAAATTGTTTTGCTACCCATTTCATATTCTTAGTCTGGTGCAAATTTCCATTGGACGGAGAGAAGGGGAGGATTTTCCTGCACAATTGTCCCTAGGTATTAACTAAAATGTATCAGAGAAAAATCACGTGTAATTTTAACATTTGGTAACACAAAAAACAGGTTATTCCCTTTCCGAGTAGTGAAACTTGGAATTGGGAGGTAAACCCAACTGGTAATATTGGTAAAACAGGCAGTACCGGTATTTTCCAGGGGTGGTTTGACACCGAATTATCCCACAAATCTCTTAACGAACCCACAAGAGCCATAATCAGCCTGGTCACATACCTTGTCATTTGGGAGTGAGTCTATATGTGGGGCACAGGTTATCTTTCGTCGCTAAAATAACTCTTTTATGTCCTCTGATCAATCTGGATATAGGCTGAGGGTTAAATGAGAAAGGAAGGCGAGGAAAAGACAAGAACTGTGACGAGGAAGATTGGGACTTAGTGTAATTAGAGCTCTTTTTGCACCCTTGATCGGAGCTCTTACTCGTTCTCAGTATCTATGATGCTTTAAAGCTGGTAAAAAAGCTGTTATGTCTTTCACAAGGCTGAGTCAATTGAGTTATTTGAAACGTATGTAGAGGGTGAGAACGCATTACTTTGGCTGCTCTATTATGCTTGGTACAAGTGACATAAAAGGTAATCCACAATATATGTAAAGTGTGCCTTAATGTATTGATATTATGTGGTGTATTGAGTTCATATTAATAGAGGTGCGTTCGCAAGTAGAAACGTAGAAATTGTATGTCCATATTTCGATAAGGGCATTAATCTATTGAAATAAAGCACATGTAATCTTTCATATTCAATGTATTTGAATTAAGATATTACAGTTAAATGCTGTATAATCAGTTATTCACCATTTATCATACTTATGAGGAGAAATGCACGTACAATTATGCCTTTCAAATGCACATTAATTCATTTGTTATGTTGACTCAAGTGAGGGACTGAATTATTTTTTTTTGTTTAACCTTCAACTTGGAATTTTGCTTGAGTTGTATTATTCTTTATTTGCAGGTGTGCCTGCACAAGTCTACAGTTAAAGAAAGGCACATTGTGTATTTGAGATAAAGGGGCATGGGACGATATGTTGGCAAGGACAAGGGGTGCTAATAATCGGATTGGGAAGAGAACTCCCTTGTGTGCTTCTGGACCGGGGACATACCCAAGGTCGTCCTGATGTTTGGTTTGTGGGATGAATGTCTAATTGGAGTTGCAAATTCCAAACTACGCACAGAAGATGGCAAACTACTGGTGATGATGATGGATTCTCGAAGATTCTATAAGGTCCAAAGTGGTGTTCAGTTAGGTGACACAAATCCTTTCTACCCTTTGACTAGAGCGGATTCCCTTGAGACCTTAGAGAGGTAAAACCTCTCTATTCCTAAATTGGCTGAGTGGTTTCATGCTAGACACATTTCTCTTGCTATGAAAGACTAGGTGAGACCACCCAAATTTAGATGTTCAGATTTTTTTGGGATGATGTGTTTTGAAGCAATTTAAACAGATCAGTGTTCAAGAATGTTCACAACATTATCATAACAATGTTGTTCATCTGAAACTCCTTTCATGCAAAATTTGAGAAAGACACCCGACAAATGTTTTGCCCCTTACGTGGTTGAAAACCTTGGATTTCTCAAGGCTGTAAGGTGAAGAGAACAAGAAATGTAATTTACAAAATGATTTGCTGTTAGAACAAGTTACCAAGTCCCATTGTGAAAATAGTTGAGGACATTAGTTAAAGTGAAAGCCACCCAGTGAGATCAGAAGTTTCAGTATGCTTATCAGTTATTTTTCCAAGTGTTTACAGATTCACGTCACCAGAGGTATCTAAATAAATCTTGATTTCCTCTGGCAAAGGATCCAGACTGGAGGAGGAATATGGTACTGGCCTATAGATATAGATACATGTAATGGTGATTAAAAGCAAAAAGCCAATTCAACATGCCATGCATCTGATGCTTGGTGTGCCTAACGAGTGAGGCATCATGGAGAAAACCTCAGAGTGATTAGGACATACCTCAAACAAAATAGATTAGAATGACTGATAAAATAGGACCAGGTGAAAGTGTGGGATGAAAAGCTAGACCAGTGTTCGATTGTGCTGAAAAAAGTGCAAGAAAAGAGAAACAACCCACATAAAAAAGTGACATAAGCCAATATTATACCATATAACCACATTTTGAACAAATGAATACCTTGGTAAATTGTGTCATTTCCTAAAGTCCAATCAATTGAAGCAAATATTTCTTCCAAGTGAGGTCTACAAAGTATATATGTAAACATCATATCACAATTGACCTTACAACAGGATATGCATCAATAATAGACCCTCATCTAAGAACACGTTGTATGGTATCAAGTGTGAAAGTGGACATATCATCTCACAGTAAGTTTAATGGAGAAAGACACTTCTAAAAAGTACAATCTGGAAAAAAGGAGAGAGGGCAACCCCATGGTATCAGTAGGCATTTACAAACACAAGACATATTGATGATTTCATTTGGAATTAATAAAACTAGGTAAGAAATTCAAGAGATTTATCCTATAAGTTGGGGAATTTAATGATCAAACAGTTATTCTAGGAAGATAGTTGTCTAATGAAGATAATATATCAAAACCACCTCAACCTACAATCATTTTATGACACTGTGTGGCTACCCCTGCTAGTTATGCTGAGCGATTATGGCCCTTGTATTTGTCTAGTTTTTCAATTTTTCATTTTTGTTTTTATTTTTGTTGGGAATCGGCCTCCTTGCTATGAATGTACAACAGTGGATTGGACCCAGCTCCTTTAAATATATCTGTACTCTTTTTAACCTCAAATGGTTTCTGCTTGGCAGCCCCTTATGGTGAACTTTCTACAAGCAATAAATCCGTGACCCCAAAGTGACTCTTGCAGCGCGTTGCTGGCAGTGATTAATATTACCCCCGTAAATGATAAAGAGTGATACTGACCCGGTATCTTATACGTGTCCATCAGTTTTTCATAAGTGTAGATTTGGCTTCTCTGCTTAAGTGGGCCTTTGGTTTTCAACCATGTAAGGGGCAAAACATGTGTCTGCTGTCTCTCGCAACTTTTACATTGAAGGAGTTTTAGTTGAAGAATATGACTACAATCATGTTGTGAATATTCATGAGCATCTGAACTGTTTAAATTGCTTCTAAACACATTGTCCAAGATGAATCCCAATATCTAACTTTGGGTGGTCTCACCTACATTTTCATTGTAAAAGTAACAATTGGATGCACAAGTGGTCCAAACCTCACTTGGTCACCCACATCTTATATGAAATATGGGTAATGTATGACAGAAGAGGAGTGTTGGACCTTTGGAGCACTTTTTTTGATCACATTTTTCTTGCACAACATCTACTGAGGTTTCTGTTATGCTCACACTTTATTGACTATTACATGTCCTGCATTATCAGAGAATGCTTAGATTTTTCCCATAGCTTAGTTAGGATATTTAGATTTGACTAATTTTCAAATGATTATACAGAAGGATCACAATTTGGATTCTCTCTACCAGGTATTGTTCTCATCTTTTGTATTGCTGCAACAGAAATACTTGTATGCCTAATATGTGTATGATTTAACATGATTCAATCCTTTATTTCACCTTTGGATATTCTGTACTTATATAACATGTTTCTGAGACTCATTTACATAAGTCTGGCCTTGAATTTGTAATAAGTCTTTGCATTTGAATTTCCTCCTCTGAGATTTCATGTGTGACCAAATGAGATGCACTGTCAATTGATTTGAAAGTGTTAATTTGATTCTCCTTACCCCTCTGAAATCTTAAAAGGTCTGTCAGAACTAGAGAAACTAGAAATTAGGCCAGATGTGTTCCCAAGGGCATCATTATAAGGTTTGGAAATTTTGATGTGCAAGCTGCAGTCCTCTGGAGTTACTAATACAGGAGTACTGATAACTCCAGGGCGTGGTTACCCAAGGATCACTAGGTGGACCCTGAAGGTCCCATTAGAATTGAGGAATAACTGTCAAATCAGAAATGCAAAACTCAAAAGACCTGGTTATTCCTAATTTATCTCCCAAAATTAACCATGGGTAAAAAAGTGGGTCTGCAGAAGTCACTGCAGACTTCGTAATTCATCCTTGGCTGGTAACTCTTGATAATAGCCTACCAGCTGTACATGCCAACTCATAATGAGACATGAAGGATCTTGTGCAATTGAATATCAGGGACTCCCAAACATAGGAAGAACACTTCACATTTCATAATACCATATCAGTATAATAAAATGCCTCAAACCTCATACAGGTCTGGATGAGGCATACATGGAAATATTAACACACATCTCATGAATAAAAAAATCATAGTTACTGAAATTGCTGACACAGCCCAGTTGTGGGTTTATAGCATGTTATGCATTTGGCTAACTGAAAACTATGTAAAATAGGTGATGTTATCTTGATTTCAGGTATTCATGACCTGACGTGTGCCTGTTCAATCAGTCTTGGGTTTCCTATAGATAGCAAGGAAGTATCCTATTAATTTACCTTTGTCAGTATTTAATAAAATCTTAAATGTTCCATCCAATGACTAGGTATGCAGGTCTGAGGAATAAACGTACCTGCAAGGTGAATACCCAAGTCTACTGTCTAGAGTTAATTGAAGGAGGGTGATCACTTCAGTTCTGAAAACATACAGCACTTTCAGATGACAAACCACTAAATAAACAATTTATCAGTCAGATTCAGCACATCTGCCTCGTTTTCAAATTAAATGTGTATGATATTTCCCCAGGTTCCGAATTCCTATGAGTGACATTCAATAGCCAAATGCATGACACTTTGAGACATACTTAAGTGACTCACAGAGACAGTCACTGCATCTTAAAATGTGTGCTGATAACACACAGTGAAATATGTTATCAGGTGACAAGAGAAGTATGCATCACATAGCACATGGAACTTGTGCTTCCATAGAAAACAGAGAAATGCCATTATAGGTCAGGGAAATGTGTTATCAAGCAGACATACATCATGAACTGATAATCCTATGGTATGTGGATTTGTAGCATTGTAGGATGAGGGAGCATTTTCATCCTTCACAGGAATCAATGCTAATCCAAGGTCAATGGATCTTTGGACCCTGCTAAGAGTGTGATAGTACCATGCAACAAAATTAAAATACAATCCAATTTCTTTACACAGTATGACCGGTGTGGCCATGCAAGTAAGACTGCAGTCAGAAATAAAGTTAAGGAGTTTGATCTAAGATTTCTGATACATCAAAGGCACAGGTAAATGTAACTGCATGAAAAAGAAATAAGCCGTAATTTGGCATCATACTTGTCATGTCGACCCACCCTCATTTTGCAAGAATCACTCTCTTTTTACTTCTTTTCACCAACCTGCCAGGTGTGTTGCATGGAACGTATTTTCACATTCAACATAGAACATCTTGCACTCTTGAAATATTTGGGATATCTGAATGAGATGCCCAGATTTTCAAAACAGAAAACTGAGTCAGATCTCACACAAAAAACACTTTGTAGGACTGTAATTTGTCAGCAACCATGCACATAAACAAGATAACAGCAAGTTCTGGAATAGGACTGACAGAAAACTTTAGCCTGAGAGGTATCCACTGACCAAACAGGAAATATAAGACTCGTTTTTTGAAACATTAATCACACAAGGGAAAATGGATGCAAATTCTGTGAATCTTTTGCATATTTTGGAACAGAGACAATGCTTGGCAGCTTGACCCTTGAAACCTTTCTGACCTGACATTGCCATTTGACCAGCTGTGGCCGTGTTCCTTTAATTCCTTTTATTTCTCTACCAATGGCATACCTGATCTATGGGTCACAAACTAAATCTTTGTGAAAATATGCAGTGGACATGCCACATTGCCGTACTGTGTGACAGGACTCAGGATTCATGAATAGCCCTTCTTCTCCTCAAGGGGCTATTCAGTAGAGAATTCATGTCTGTCATTGTTTCTGTATTATTACAAGACAGGAACTGTTGGACTGTTTGAGTGACAAGCAACATTCTATTGGACTGCTCAGGGCCGGCTTTAGGGAAGTGTGAGAAATGCAGCCACACCGGGTGCTTACCTGGAATAGAGGGCGCTGACCTCAGAGGGGCACTGTGTTTAGCAATAACTAACGAAACCTACGATTTTAAAGCACATGCTGTAAAGTTCCTTGTGCGTCCAGCCTTCAGGAAGCAATTAAAATGTCAAGATACCTCTTGTGATTAACGTTCCTGCTAGGAAGAGAGATGGGAGTTTTGTATAGTGGCAGTTTGACTCAACATAAAGTAGCATAGAGAGTTAATATGCCTGCTGCAAAGAACAGATCTTTGTTTTATGTGGATAGCCAATTGGACTAGTAAAGCCACACTTTACCAGAGCTTTAAAACAAATCAAATGTATGTGAGATATGCTATGAAGAGATGAGGGACACATTTGCTGGGTGGTAGTGAGTGAATCCAAGGATGTGGTCATGGTGTGGGGGGTTGCTAAAAAAGATTGTCGCACTGGGCGCCACCAGTGCTAAAGCTGGCCCTGGGACTGCTCATGTCTACCTATAACTGCTGAATTCTGATTGAGATTCTAAATGGTAATTTGCTACCTGCTTGATACACTTTGAGGAACAGATGTGCACTCACTATGACATAGCGAGGGACAGAGTACTTACTACTTGTAGCCATGATATGCCAGCCAGAGAGGCTGAATATGAGCCTTTGAGTGATGCTAAACTGCTTCTCCCTGCTGAGAGGGAGCTCACATCCGTAGTGTGCACTTTATTTGGAAGACAGGGAATGGCTAGTGCTGTCATGGCACTAGGTCAGGCTGCATCTTCGGTGGTGGGTGAGGCTTTGTGGGCAACAGTGGCAGCGTACACTAAGCTGCCCAACTGCTGTTTAAACACTTTTATAGTTGTGTGGGCGTAACCATATAAATTGTCCAAGGGCCATGCAGCATCAGCCTGTCTGTAGAATGTAGGTATAATTGGTATTGTAGCACTTCTGTGTTCTTGCCTTTCTGTTCCTTTAACTCTTATGTGTTCTTAGAATTGTGGGCTGTGTTCTAGGATGTAGTTGCAATTGTGACAGTTGCTGCTGGACACTAGGACTGACTGGAGGTTTTGGCTGTAGGTCTTGAGATCACTTAAATAAAGAAGTCTCTTCCACACCTACAACCCTCTATGTTGGCTTGTCTCTGACATTGTTCACCCCTGCATACTTTGGTACCAGAAGTGGGATGAATATATCTGTTGGAGACCAGAGTTCCTATTTTTAATGTACAGAATCCAGCATCCAGACCCACCGGTCCAAGTGAAGGTAAAATTTGTGGCTACCCTCCCCATTTTAAATTCACTGTTGTTTTAAGAAGATCTAATGTAGCTGTTTGGTGTGAGGTTTGGCCATAACAGCGCTGTGGTCAATCCTCACTAGATAGCGCTGGTCTTACCTTTTCTCAAGCTGTGCAGTCAACAGTGGTATTTTGTTGCATGGGCAGAGTGGACTGTGAACCCCAGGCTGTTGTCACGAGAGAGCAACAGTCATGTGGCAGTGTTCACTAAGAGCCTAGCAGTCAGCAGAAGAAAGCAGTAGTCGGTGTGGCAGGCATGACGCTTGCGCAGGATTACCCAGGAGAGCCAGTGGTGCATGAGCAAATGACATTAAACGTTAGAGCAGCCATTTTCCCTTGGGTGAATCTTCATATCAGTGCATACAGAGTTGTACAATGGTGTTTGTTCACAGAAGGAAGGAGAAAGTATTTTTTTAAGTAATTGACTGCTCCTCCTGCCTTTGCTTCTCACAGTAAGTTTATGTCTTCTATAAGGGACTAAGGGGTGTAACTTTCTGAAGAGAAGAGGAAAGAAGAGGTGAACAAATAATACTTTGAGTTGTGTAATTTTTACCTTACTAAGTTGAGCAGTTTGAGGATGGCATTCAGGAAGTTATTTAAACCCCATCATTTCTTCAAAGAGCATGTAAACCTGAAACAAAATGGAAAGAGTGGCTACACATCGTTGAAAGTTTTTTAACAGCAATTAATGCAGGGGAGTAAGAAGCTCCAAGGAAGATGGCTTAGTTTTTCAACCATCTTGGAATCGTGGGTCAGCGGTGTAGGAAGCTGGCTCTGTATATACTATACTAAAATGAGGTATAGTGCGCACAGAGCCCAGGGGTTCCCCAGAGGCTTTGACACAGGCTAAATTAGATAACACTAATGCTCTCTTTTGTGGTAGTGTGATCAAGTAGTTAGGCTTATCAGAGGGCAGTTCAAAGCATTTGTGGTACACACACAGTCAGAAAATGAGACACACACTCAATGACTTACTCCGGGCGAATTGTTTTTATATATCAAAAATATATTTTGTTACTTTATTACTAGAACCAGGAGAACTTTATTGCAGGTAAGTGCAGTTGTCACTAGATATCAAGCATATGCATCAAATGTACTTTGTTTGGTTTTTGTAACTAAAGCCGTTTACAAGTAAGTAGTAATTTTATATTTCAAAAGTCGACAGAGTGCAATTTTCCATAGTCCATAGAGTCCTAGGGGTGGAAAAGTGTTAGCACAGAAAACAGGTAGGTACACAAATTAAAATTCCAGTCTTCGGGATTTAGGATGTCCACAGAACAAAGTTTAGGGTGACCCCAAAAGTGCACCACCAGCAACACTGGGCCATTTTGGTGCAGAGGTCAAAGTTGGCGTTGGGTTTGTAATGGAATCCTATTAGTGCTGGGAGTGCTCGGTACAAAAGTTGGGCTTGGTCCAGGGGGTGCGCATCTCTACTAGCTGGAGTGTCCTGGGGCACTGTAACAGAAGGCCTGAGCTTTTTAAGCTCACCACCAAGTGGTACTGTTTCTGCAGGGGGAGGTGTGAAGCTTCTCCACCCAGAGCAGGCTTTGTTTCTGACCCCAGAGAGCACAAAGGTTCTCACCCCATGAGGTCAGATCTTTGTCAGTTAGTGACAGGCTGGGACAGACTGATGAGTTCTGCTCTAAAGGGTTGGGTAAAATACAGGGGGCATCTCTGAAATGCCCTCTGGATGCATTTTACAATAAATCCAACACTGGCATCAGTGTGAGTTTATTGTGCTGAGAAGTTTTATACCAAACTTCCCAGTCTTCAGTGAAGCCATCATATAGCTGTGGAATTCTTAATGACAGACTCACAGTCCATGAACTCAATATGGCCACACTCACTTACAATGTCTAAGAATGGACTTAGACACTGCAGGGGCACATTGCTTATGCAGATATGCCCTCACCTGTGGTATAGTGCACCCTGCCTTGGGGCTGTAAGGCCTACTAGAGGGGTGACTCACCTATGCCACAGGCAGTGGTTTGTGCCCATGGCACCCTGAGAGGAATTCCATGTCAGCGTTACCTTTTTCTCCCCACCAGCACACACAATCTGCAATGGCAGTGTGCATGTGTTTGGTGAGGAGTTCCGTAGGGTGGCACATTACATGCTGCCCACCTTAGGGACCTTCCCTGTCCACAGAGCCCTTTGTACCCTTTTACAAGGGACTTAGCTGTGTGTCAGGGGTGTGCCAATTGTAGAAACACTGGTACAGTTTAAGGAAAGAACACTGGTGCTGGGGCCTAGTCAGCAGGATCTTTGCACACACTCAGGGCGTCTTTCTGAGTCTGGCGGTCTGGAGGCTGCCAGACTCGGGGTGGTTGTTGGACTGCCACAGTAGTGGTGGTCTGCTCCCCCCTATTCTGACCAAGGCTGAGCCGCCGTGGTGCAACCGACGACACTGCCAGGCTGCAGTCAGCCTGCAGCCTGGAGGTCCCGGCAGGTGTAATCCGACAGGGCAGCTCTGCTCCGGATTACATGTCTCCATCCACCAGCCTTTCCATGGCGGTTTACACCGCTGCAGAAAAGCTTGTGGAATGGGGGTGCCTGGGGTTCCCTGGGGTCCCCTGCACTGCCCATGCAATCAGCATGGGCAGTGCAGGGTCCCTCATACACACCCCCGTTACGCATTTCACTGCCCGAATTTGCAATCCAAAAACATGCAAAGAATTTAACATTAATATGTTGGCCCACTTTCTAACAACCTTGGAATGCTTGTGAAGAATGATTTGTCTGAAAGTATATGTGGCTATAAAGGGACATGGCCTTATTGTTTGGACGGATTTGGCCAGATTAGGCATTATTCTCAGACCTGGTCGTTCTGTTCCTATTGTATTAGGGCACAGATCTATACTTTTTGCCGCAAAACTACACAAACGCAGTTTTGCAGCAAAAAGTATAGCGTTGGCTTGCGCTACTCCACAGCGCCAGCCAGGTGCCATATTGAGGGAATGGTGCAAGCTAGCGCTAAACTTGGGCTAGTGTCTTAAAAAAAGATGCTAGCCGGGTGAGGGTGGCGGTAGGGAAGGAGGGGGTTGTGCATCAAATAATTATGCTAGACTGGTAAGAGGCAAGAAATGCCTCTAACCAGACTAGCCCCATTTCCTGGAGCACAACCACCAAAAACATGACTCTTGTCTTAGGAAAGACAGTAGTCATGCCCACCACCATAATGGCCAGCACAGGGGATAAGTGTCCCCTGGGCATACTCATTGAACCCTGTGCCATGCAGGGGGCCCCAAGTTAGTAATAAAAATATACTTACCTGTACTTACCTGGGATGGGGCCCCCCATCCTGTGTTGTCCCTCTGGTGGGGAGGTTCCTGGAGCTTGGGGGGCACCTGTAGCCCCATTCCATGGTGTTTAACCATGGAAATGGATCCACAGGTCCCCTAATGCCTGGTCTGACTCAGGGGTTAAATAATGGTGCAAAGCAAGCTTTGCACCATTATTTACCCCCTCTTCCCACCCATGCATCATTTTAGCATGGGGAAAAAAATATGGAGCTATGAGGATAGCACCATTTTATAGATGGGAATGGCTACCTTACATCTCATTGATGCAAGGTAGGTGCACGCGTTCAAAAAATTATACAAACTCCTATATTTTGATGTTAGGCACGTCTAACGTCAAAATATAAATATGGAATTAGGTTTGCAGTGAATTAGAATTTTTAAAAAATGACACAAATTCAGCGCAACAGAAATATAAATATGGGCCTAGAAGACATACCCGTATTGGCAGTCAGCATGGATGAAGACATTACACCAAGGCTGGTTGCCAAGTATCCTAATGTGTTCAAAAATAAAATTGGCATGGTAAAGGGATTTGAGCATAGAATCAAATTAAAAAATAATGATGTGCTGATAATACATTAGGTCTAACCCGTGCAGTGGGCCTGGCCGGGATGGCTGCAGGAGCAGTCTCATAAAAGTGAGGTCCGTCCTGGTACCACAGTAATCCTGTGATTTCACACTGTCATTGTCCACTCACCCTGCTGAGGACACCAAAGCATGAAGCACCCGCATCCTAAGTCTGCACGGGGAACGGGGCCAAAACGGCATTTGGAGAAGTGCTGGGCCATTGAAACAAAGTAAATTTTTTGACCATTGCAGCTTCCCCAGCTGCAGACTGTGGAGAGTAGCAAATTTCTACCCGATGCTCTAGCTAGCATGCTTTCAGTCATTTAGCAGAACAAGAATAGAATACTTGTACTCCATGGTGGATGATGCCTTACTCATTAACCAGAGTTATTTTTGTTTTTTCCACTCAAAGTGTCTGTGTGGTTTATTTTTTTTAGGAAATCCTTTGCAAGAAAAAAATACACAGTTTTTTAAATCTTATGCTTCCTCCTTTCAGCCAGTCAGTGCTTTTATGTGAGGCATGCGTTGGTAAAATCATGTCTCTGTGACTTTTCTAATCACAGCAAAAATTCCAATGGCCCTGTATAATTAACAAAATGCACAGAGCATTCTTTACAATTTGTCTTTTTTTTCTTTCTTGATATGGCTACTGCTTTCGGTATGCCACCACCACCGACCCAGCAGGAGATAGTGCCCGGGCTCCGGTGACTGAGTCTGGAAGCCACCAGGGCCCACTACCAGTGGCTGGTGGTTGAGGAGGGCAAAGCATATGCCCCTGCTCAAGGGCCCAGTTCCATTAGCCAACCACCTCTGTCTCCAGCCTCCAGGCCATGCCAGAACCACTAGTAGCTTGAAGCTGCCCATCCCCAACCCCATACCACCATTGTTGCCCCCCTTCCAGACCAGCTACACCATCGTTGGGTGGTGCACGAGCTGGCACACTTAGGCCGTAGGATGGCATGCTTCGAGGTATGGATGCAGCACCTGTGGACCCTCATCGAGAATGCCCTGTATTAGCCCTTTTTTAAAAAAAAATGTTTTGGTGAGAGGGAGTTTCACTGTGGGTGGAGAGGGTAGGAATTTGTTCAGGGGATTTTTTGTTACAGACATTTATATTTATTTTGTACTTTGGTTTGGGATGGGGAACGGATGTGGGAGAGATGTGGGCTTTTGTGGATGGAGAGGGTGGGTTTGTTTTTGTAAGTGAAGTGAAAATCATTTGAATCTACTTTATCACTGAAGACTTTTTGTTGTGTTTTAATTTAACTTTGCACTGATACCACCTGTCTTTTTAATCTATTTCTATAAGTGTATGCCATTTAGAAGGGTATGCTGCCATTTCCCATATTGCTTACAGAAATCTAGATGAACAATTACTTATCTCATCTGAAATAGAAGTTAGTTGTATACTAACTAAAGTAGTTCACTTCACCCCATAGTTGGATGAAGCACTGGCTGGCATCTGCTCCCTGTGTCAATGTTCCAACACCTTACTGGAGGGTTTCCCAAGGTGCCTTCTTTATGGTAGTGGTAGTGCGCTAACAGGGAAGGCATCACAACAAGCGAGGTCCCACTGCCACCAGGTGATCTCCATCTGTAGGATTAATCAAAAGGATCACAGGCAACTAAACTGAAAGAAAATCAGAGAGTTAATAGGTTATACATATATATTTATATTATGGTTTTAGAAATACTAAGAACAGACTACTAACACCATGATACATCAAAGAATACCACATATTATAACAAAAACTAGCAATAGTAAATTATTCTGAGCAATGGTGAGCATGGAATTTTTCAGGAAAAATGTGCTCAAAGTCTGTACTCTGTAGTCGACAAGGTTAACTTGTTATTTACACATAAGAAAAGCCTGAATGATGAGGTTGATGTTCAGGAATGACATTTTTACTTGTGCATGGTTAGTTAAGTGGGGCTGGTGTGGGCTACTGCTTAGGTATTAAAAGATCCTGCAGTGAGTTGGTGTCACATTTAACCACATCCGCATCACCAAGTGTGTGATCTATTTGGTGTAAATTAAGACTTGCTTAAAAAAATCATACAGCCTGGGGGAAGAGGGTTAGGGGTTTTATGAATAATTGGAAAAGGGAATTTGGGGAAAAGTGTGACAAAGACAAACACAACACAAGAACAAGATTCATCAGGGTGGTGGGCAGCACATCATCATCAATCTGTCTTGGAAGGAAACAAAGGAATGAGTATCACACAGTTAATTTAAATGCATTGCAAGCAGTCCTGTCCCAAAGACCCAAGTTTATTCACCATCAATTTGTTCTGTCTTTTGGGTTTGAAAAAATCTAATTATGGAGGAGTAAATTGAACCCACCCAGTTCTAAAAATGATGATTGTTAAAAGAACAATTATGCTATATTGTCGAATTGGCGGTGCATCTACATTCTCCTCAGGAATGTCTATCACTCTTGGATGTCTGTCTGAACCAGTCCGGTAGGTAAGCAGGAGTGTTGAGCTCAGTGTTCGCCTTTTGTTTGTGCAGGAGAGAAGGCCTGGGGATTGTAAAACAGAAACTGTATTGTAGAGTCAAGGAGAAGGACAGAAGGAAGTTAAGGTTCATGAGGAGTGCACCATGAAGACTCAGAGGTAGAGTAAAAACAGGAGGACTCAGAGTTTCACATTTGCAACCACTGCAACACACACACTCAGCAGCATTTCCCAAATTGATGCACCTCTCCCTATTCCACATAGTTGAGTACTAGGCCTCAGCGTCATGGTTTTGCTTTGAAGTTTATAACTTTCTTCTTCCAGCTGTTGAGGTAGTCCCACCCTGAGTCCTTCCATCCTCCTCCTGACTCCAAGTAACTCGTCCCAGCATCAACCCGAGTGAGATAGGCCTGTAATGCTGTATTCCTGCTCTTGAAGGACAAGAGGAGAAACAGAATTATAGTATTTTGTATAGATTTGTGTTTTTTAACTAAAGTGAATGGAGAACTAGAAAAAAGGAGTGAGCCCTACAGGTAAATTTTCACTACGTAAGTTTGTAAAGATCAATAACCTTCAGGAAAAATGATCCCCCATCAGGCACCAAACATTGCAATTCTTCAAAATATATGTAACTATTAATTGAACACTGTCCCTCACTGTGTGTCACTACATAAATAATCAATCATCACTCACAATTAACCACATCTTTGGTGCAATAGTTGTAGTTACCGCCTCCAATCCAAGCACAGGTAGGTTAGGTACACAGTTGTATCTTTGACAAAGGCAACACATTGGAATTTGGCATTTGCACTCTTGTAAATCAATGATCTTCTGGGGAAGCACTGTTAAGCAATACAAAAGAAGGATTGCCATGCGAGAGAGACAGGTATGGTCTCCAATGTCATAAAGGCGTTGTGGAGGCTTCTTCACTGTACACTGGTCCAACTTCATTCCCGCCATATATGTGACAAAAAAATGATGGGGCAGCACAAATCTGACACAAACATAATGTTCTACTAGATACTTGCTTTTGCACAGAAAGAAGTTCCACAAGAAATAATTTCAAAGTTCTGTAGTGGCACTGACATACTCAGCCCGGGAAGTAGAGTTTGTCCACAAACCCAGAAGTTGGTCAGCTAACACACTTGATTCTGACCAATCATCCTGCATTTCCTCCTGCCCTTTTTCAGGAATGGTGTAATAGTGTGGTATGAAATGTCGGTTCATTTTGATCATCTCAATCTCTCCACATCTTCAAAGACTGGTCCTTCTCACTGTAACAACTGTGCCAGCTGCATTGAATACACACTCAGCAGACACACTGGCTACAAGACAAGCCAGATACTTTATTACAAACCTGCAGAGCTCTGGCCATTGGCACATCTTCCCATATCAATACACCAGTGGGTATTCAACCACATACACCTCTTTTTGTTCATCCAGATACTACTGGAACATCTTCTGAATGGTCACTGGTGCTGCCACATGTGCTATCTTTTTTGCTTTTGCCTCTGCACTAGACTTAAGACCTGTTACTTGAAACCACACCAATGCAGAGGTTGGGGATAATACTGTTGCTGTTGTTGCTGATGTTCTTGTTGCTACCTTTGGCTGCTGTGAGACAACACTGCCCTCTCTGGAATTTGAAGCTGGCCTCCTTGAACTGCAGAATGGGACTTTAAGTACAATCCATTTTTCTTTCAGGTGTCTGGCCTGTTCAACAATCCACCTCTTGTATTTTTAAACTTTCCCTTCAGAAAAAAAGAATCAAAGTGAGCAGAATCATTTTGTACCATGGATCAAATAGTGTGATACAGATGTACTTTTTGGCGGAGATGATGTCATTTTGCAGCCTTGCATTACAAGCCAAAGGAAAAGATTAAGCTCTCAACCAAAGAATGGACTTCTGGGTTTTTATTCACACCTGCGAGTGCGAACCTTTCAGACACCTTCTTCAGCTGGTCCTGTAGCACAGGTAACAACAGGATAGCTTTGCCCATCGTACTGTCCTTCTTGCTAACTTCCCATGTGAAAACCAAAAGGGAGTAGCATCTGTTTCAGGCACTTGAATAGGTCCTATTTGTCCACAACATGGTCATAGCTTTCCCAACTGCATCCCCTTCCCTTTGAATAACATAGTCATTGATCTGTCAGTACTTCTCAATTGACACTGCAACATATAATACGTTGAGTTCCAAAGTGTTGGCACCTCCTGTATCAGGGCTTTAACTGGTACTCTATTATCATGCTGAATAATCCACAACTACTTCCGAGCTCAAAAGAATGGCTAAAATGAGTGCAGATTCGTCTGTATATGGTCAGTGTATTGTCGACTATGTCTTCTTTCTAGAGAAAGTCTTGCACAACCAAGTTGGTGCAATGTGCCTAGCACAGGAACCTGAAATAATCACCATCTGCCATGGCCTTGTGTCAGGAATAAAGCTGTGCGCGGACCAGGTCCCGCCCGAAACTCCGCTGCGGTCATTTGTGGCACTTCATGCACACCACTTTTCATCCCCTCCTGTTCTAAAAGTGGTGATCATCGTCGCCTGCCCTGTGGTAAAGCTCATGTAGCTGCAGGGTCAGGACATTGGTGGACAAAATGCACTTATCAGTGCTGTTTTAGGAATGGACTACAATTTCCAGGTTTCTAGAGGCAGCGGCCATCTTGGGGTGTGGCAGGCCTATAAAGCCCAGCCACACCCAAGCACATTGCTCAGTATTTTGAAGACTTCGATGCAGTCAGGCCTCGTGGAGGTTCCTCTGAAGAAGAGCAGATTGACAGTAAATCGGAGTATCCTTGTTTCCATGGTGAATTCATTTATGAGTAGGTCGTACTCGTAGCGGTAAGGTCTTGATGAGCCCAATCTTGAAGGGAGTTGTTACTTCCAAAAGTAAAGCGCCCCTTAGCACAACGAGCAAAGCGTTTTCAGTTCAAAGAGTAAAGTGGCCTTGGTGCGACGATCAAATCGCTTCGGATCACATGAGTAAAGCGCCCCTTAGCACAACGAGCAAAACGCTTCAGGCCACACTTGTAAAGCACCCTTGGCACGGCAATCAAAGCGCTGCAGTTCACATGAGTAAAGCGCCCTTGGCACAGCAATCAAAGCGCTTCAGTCCACATGAGTAAGGCACCCTTGGCATGTCAATCAAAGCGCTTCAGTCCACATAAGTAAAGCGCCCTTGGCACGCAATCAAAGATCTTCATGCCACATGAGTAAAGCGCCCCTTAGCATAACGAGCGTAGCGCTTCAGACAAAGCAAGTAAAAGCACTCTCTGGCATATTGAACAAAGCGCTTCATGTAGAACAAGCAAGGCGCTTCTGCCCAATGAACAAAACGCTTCAAGTTCAATGAGTAAAACTTTCAGGCCTAGGTAGTAAATGTGAAAAAGTTTCGGAGATAAGCAAATTATAGTTTCATTGTTTTTTGGGAAACATAATATGTGAGATACATATTTAAGTCTTTGAGAATATGTCAGATGCATATTTAAGTCTTTGAGAATTTTTAGGCTGAGATCAAGCGTTTATGTTTATGAATGTATAGTGGTTACATGATTGATATTCAGAGTATGTCCATAGTCCAAGGCTCTTGCCATCTCTAGGTTCAGAGGTTGCAGTTTGTTCTTGTTCCATGGTTCAAAGAAAGGGCTACGCCCAATTCACAAAGGGTCTCAATCTGATATCACAGAGACGCCTTTATTCAAGAGTCTATTGGTGATTTATACTGTTATGAATGAGTATTTGCATATTTGTTCTAACCTTTTCTTTTTAGATCTCTCTCCCTGCAGTTCCCTACCCTAATTCCCTTCCCCCGCCTAGCTTCATCATAACTCAGTGCTATAATAGCTTTCTGAGTTGGTGACGCCAGGAGGTGGGCCTTTTGCTCAGCAGCGTGCAGATCCAGAGGAAAGGGCACAGTGACACCTGGGCTATGCTATTGCCATTGTCTGTGGCAACAAATCCAATTCCGAGACCTCTGGGTTGCAGCCATTGCAGACACCTTGCAGTTAAATTCGTTCAAGATGTTTTCAGCAGTATATGATTTCTGCATGGTGAACATGGCTACTGTTGCATGCCGCTGAGCCCTCTTAAAATGTTCTTCAGGGCCAAGACCTGTAGACAGCCTTTGCTTTATCCCTGCACTGGCTGGGTGCACCAAATGTCTGCGGGCCACATGATCAAACAACAGGAGCAAGAAAGAAGACATGGGGAACAATAAACAAATGCAAGCCTATGACAAAGGCACACTTGCTGCATGTACAAAATGTCCGCCAGCCACATGGTCGAACAACAACAGCGAGCAAGGAGGCATGGTGAACAAAGAACACATGCAAGCCTATAGCAAAGGCACACTGGCTGGATGCAAGCATATCAAAAAGAGCATACTTGCTGGCTGCACAAAATGCCCTACAGCCACATGGTCAAACAACAACAAAGAGCAAGAAGGCATGCAGAACAAAGAATCCCATTCAGGACTTTGGACACAGACTAAACAAAATAGCAAACAAAATGGCATGGAGAACAAAGACAAATGGTGGTCAATGACAAACACACACACACACACACCCACACACACACACAAGCACACACAAACACACACTGGCCAGAAAAATGAGACATGGAGGTAACACTGAAGAAAACAGTAACACTATAATTAATTTGTCAATATAATACATGAAAATTAACTGAGCTGCAAAAATCTTACAACAACACACATCCGCCTATGGCATTAAATAGTACTCCACATATACACTGAAAAAAAAAACATGAAATACAAAAATAGCCAACATTTTTAATGTAATCCAATGCCATCCCTGCCATAAATGAAGTTTTAAAAACACCACAGAAACATTTTTATCATGCACTGATGTTTCGTAGTGGGCCTACTGGCTGGCTGGCCCGTTGAAAGTCTAGGCCACATAGTAAAATAAATTAATATTGCGAATGTAACAAATATGGAGAAAAGAACTGTGCAAAGTTTTTCCTTTACAAAAGATGAAAGAATAAATGTAAAATAAATAACTAGGCCCTTAATTAAACTCCAGGCCACCCACCACCACAATTAAATTTAAAAGTGCAAAGAAATACTGGTGCATACCCTATCAAACAAACAACACTGTCATACAATAGTTTTTTAAGTTAATTGTGTGATATCAAAAGACAAAGTCGTTACATCCAAATGTATATATCCAGCAGACAGAGTGATACTTCCACCTCCAAATCCAAGTGAAAAGCGACCAGGAGATGGACAAAGCACTAGAATGAGCCTGCTGAACAGGAACAGGAAGCTGGAGTTTTTGAGGCACTTCCTTCTTGTTGAGAAAAAAGTAAAAGAGAAAATGGCTTCTCACACTAAAAACAACTTGAACAGTCTGTTGGAGAAAAAAATCCACTCAGAAACATCTTTTTGAGTAGATTTAGCTGCTTCTTGAGTAAAAAATCTACTCTTAGGGCCAAATTTTATACTTTTTGACCCAAACCAGCGCCAGCGCTGGTTTGCGTAAAAAAATCTACCGCCGGCTAATGCCATTCCAACGCGCCAGGTGGGCGCCTTATTTATGGATTGACGATAGCCGGCACTGCGGGCTGGTTAGAGGCAAAAAAAATGACTCTAACCGGGCAGCGCAGACGTAGGGAAGAATGGGGGTTGTGCGTAAAAAATGGTGCACGTCAGGTTAAAGTAAAAAATCAGCCATAGCAAAGACAGGAGCCATTCCCCCCTGCCCAATGGCCAATCCCAGGGGACATATGTCCCCTGGGCATGGCCATTGGGCACAGTGGCATGTAGGCCCACCTATGCCACATAAAAAAATAAAGAAAATACTTACCTCTACTTACCTTACCTCAGAGACCATGGAAATGAGCCCACAGGTCCCTTAACGCCTGCCCTCACCCAGGCATTAAAAAACGGTGCAAATCAGGCTGGGCACCATTTTTTAAGGCCCGGCCCCTCCTGTGCGTCAAAATGACACAGGAGTATAAATAAGGCGCACAGGCCTTAAAGTCATTTTTTGGACAGGAATGCCTACCTTGCATGTCATTAACGCAAGGCGGTTTCACGCATCCAGAAAATGACGCACACGGAGGAATTTTGGCGTTTGTGGGCTCGGGCCTCAAAGTATAAATATGGTGTTATGTTTGCACCGATTTTGCGTCAACATTTTTGAGGCAAATTCGGCGCAGAGTATAAATATGCCCTTTAGTGTGTTCACGTGCAGCACTATATTGGCACCATCGTGACCCGAAGTCACGCGAGCAGGGGTGAAATCTTGCAAGCACTCACTAGCAGCCTGAGAATATTGTGTTACTCACTAGTGAGCACCAAAAACAAATCTCACACGTGTGAATGGAAACAATAAAATCCTCTATATACCGAACGGCGGAGTTCAGGAACTCCGTGCTCGTCTGCATAGTGCTGATTGCCTGAATTCTATAAACTCCGCAAGTGAAGCTTTCCGCTTGGGACTAATAAAAAGTTAAAACACCAACAGCAGTAACCATGCCATACAGGAAGACATAAGCAGGAAGAATCATTATTTTATTTAAATGATCTGCATTAAATTGATTAACTTGATTGGATAAGAATGAGAATACTATTTGTGAGCATAGAACAGATGTATTGTGCTGGAAAGGTCACATAATGACTCATACTAAATTAGGAGTGGCCAGTGAGTGATTCACAGAGATGCATCTCTGGAGAAATTTTCAAGGAAATCTGAAATGTGAACTGAAAGTGGAGAGGGAGAATCAATGAGTCGAGGAAGGAAGATATTTCTGCTTTCAAGAAAGGTCAGTGTGCAGAGACAGTTATTGTAATATTCACGGTGACTTTGTACCACCAATGCTAATGTACTAATCTAATTTGTGTGCTGGCATTAAATTGCAGAGAGAAATAAAAGTATTGATGAAGCAAAGCCTTTTAATAGAATGTCAGGAAATGAAAGCCTATGTTATTATATGCTGTTACTTGCAATCAGCATAGTAAATGTGCCCATTTTAGGAACTGTAGAAATGGAACTGAAAAGAGCTACATTATTAAATACATTTGTTGAAAAATCATTACGTCATTATTATTCAATAAAATAAATTGGTTAAGAGTATTCTATAATTGTGCCAAATGTATTGTTCTCAAAAAGTAAGGGCCTGATTCACAAAGGTAATTTTCACTTTTCAAGTAAATGTACATTTTGAGTAAGTTTACTTCTTTTTGGCATTCACAAACTGAACATTTGTAGTAAGTTTACACTTTTGTAGTAAGTCAAACACTGCACATGGCCAACCACTGGCAATGCAACACCCTCTCATAGAAAATAATGGAAGTAGGGACTTACAAAAAACTGTAAGTTACTATAAAATTGTAAATGACTAGAAAAGTGCAGTTTGTGAATACTGAAAAATAGCAAACATATTCATAAGTGTAAACTACTACAAAAGTGCAATCTGTGGATTCGGGTCTAACAGGCAATTTTAAGCACATGTACATATCTAAATATAGTGCTTGATTAGTTAGAAAATAAGTTCAGAGGTCCAGTGTATTTCATAGGAATCTGCCAGCATGACTTTGTAGGATGGTATTGTCAAACACCAAGGCTGCCTAATCTTGAATTCTCCTAATGCTTCTACTTTCTTCACCCTTCACATCTTGTCTCTTTATGTCACTCTTGCAGGTTCCTTTTCATCCCAACTTCCTCCTTTATTTCTTATTTTCTGCTGTTCTCTCTCTTGCTGTGGGTCAAAGCCTGTTGACAAAGTGCTGGTCCCTAGAAGTTAGTGCTGTGCTCACACCTGCAACCACCTGCAAAAAAAGTGCTGAGTACATGCACAGTGCTGCTTGCAAAGTACATCAAATAATGAATCAATAATAATTGCTGAAACCAATGTTGAGAAAAAACAGTGGATAATGCTCCCCGTGGCCCCTATTATAATTCTACTGGGACTTCCAATCCAGTAGTATCACAGACAAATGTACTAATACCACAGGTATCAGTAATTTCAGAATGTCAGTTGCCTTTGTATCGTAATTTATAACTTGTCCCCTATGGAATTGGGAAAAAATCTGTGTCCATGGGTAATTTCCGATTACAGAGCTGATTTCTGGGTTTAAACTTTGTCCTGATAAATATGTCCATAGAAAACCTCAAAGTAATTCTGCATGTGGTATTACTGCATAAAATTGCAGGCACAAACACCTGTGTATGCCCAAATCAAGTAACACAGAATGAAGGCCCGAGTGATGCAGGTAGTTCAGTACTGAAATTTGCAATGTCTATGGTATCCATTTCTCTGATGCTTCTCTTTTTAGTCTTGGTGTGTTTTCCTGAATTAAGGGGCAGATGTACTAATGTTTGATGCAGTAAGGCAGCTTGCTGTGTTGTGTGAAAGAGAGAAGGCAGAAATGCGTAATATCTACTAAAATATGGCACGTTTCTGGCCTATCCTAGTGCTGGTGCACTGTGTACTGCCTAGTACCAACATAGGCACCCTTGTGCTATGCTACATAGAGGCATAGTCCGCTTTCTATGTGTGCTGTAGAATGCAACACACATGGAAGATTTGTTGAGACGGGGCCACTCACCTGAAAAGCAGGATGTCTGCAGGGGTGATGGTATGCCTCCGACCTCCTGGAACAACTCTCGGCACTTCCTGGTGGACACAGAAACCCCGGCAGGTGTACCAAAAGGAAAGGGGGAGTGGAACAGAAAGAGACAAAACACTGCCACGTCTTGCCGGTCCAGCCAGGCACCCTGTATCTTCGGGGGGCAGGTCGATGTTGACAGTGTGGTAGTAGAGTTAGTGCACTCAACTTCCTTGAAACTGAATCTCTCTTTCTGATATGGGCACGGGAGCGGTTGAAGAACACCGGGATGCCCTAGCACTTTTCTTGGATAATAATAACTGTTGGCACAATTACTAACACTGCATTACCAGAAACCCCAACTGAGTACTGTTGAAGCAGATATGCTAATTAAGAAAATTATTAATGATTTATATGTTATTACTAATGAGAAAATGTGTAGAGAAAATAATAATAGAAAATAACGTGTATGTTTGAAAAATGTGCTCTTGGGGTATGATCACCAGGTGTGCTAAAACTATTGAAAATGTGTAAAATAATGAAAATATATGAGAAAAATGTAGTGATATGTCATAATGAGATGCATAACCTCTGTTTTGTGTTATTAAGTTAGCTGAACTAAAGGCCTAGTTCCACTGGGCCTCGCTCGCTCTGAAACATGAAGAAATCAGTTAGAGTGGGAGACCCTTATAAAAAGTCATGATAAGTGGCTGAGAATTCAGAATTTAGGAGAATTGCAGGAAGAAATTGATGACGTCAGGAGACGCTGTCCGAGGTGCTGATATTAGGTTCATACTCTGTGAGCCTGATTCGTAGCTGACTGATTGATGACCTGAGGACGAAGACTGACTTGTTACTGATCCATCCTGGATAGGTAGCTATGAAAATGTTACTGATGATTTTATGTCTTTTCTTCTAGGTACCAATTGCGCTGTTTATAGTGACTCTCACTTAGGTAGATTTTTTCAAATTAATGTTTTCTTCAAATTGTTTTCACATGAAGACCCACCCCTATGCTATTGCTAATCATGGTTAGGTAGGCTGATAGGGGTGACACTGATGGTGACAAACGACTGATAAATTAATTGCTGAATTGCATTATCAATGCTGGCATTAATAGCTTATGGTGTTGCATTGTCGTATGCGTTTTCTTGGAGAAATAATGTCTTCTATTAATGAATTAATAAGGTTGATTTGAATAAAGATTGAACTGACAGATAATTTAGAATTGCAATCAATAGGGAATAAACATTGTTAAACTTTTCTTGTGTAGTGGTTGTTCTTGTTTAATATGGTTTTATAGTTGTTTTCATAGAATGTTTTTTGATATTACCTACCTTTCAGTAGTCACTGCATGACTAGGATACTTCATCCGATTCAAAAGGTCCATCGACCTATACGCGTCCCCTTTACTTACTAAGGACCAGGCTCGCCAGCAGTACCATAACAATAAGTACTGCAACACTAGGGCTGGCTTCAAAGAGATTCACTGGTTGCACTTATCATGCACAAGAAAGACAAACAAGGGCATTAATTATATCACATATAACTTTCCTGCATGCATAGGGTTAAAATAAAAGGAACAAAAACAATCCAAGAAATACAAAAGTCCACTCTGGGTTCAAACAGTTAGGGTGGCACAGTTTGGTTTGGTTTCACTCTGTGTGTGAAAAACCCTTCAAAAAGCAAATTCCTCAAACCTGAAACACAGGCATGAATGACACAATTTAAATCAAAGAGTTCTGCTATTAGAGAAAGAAAAGTCACGTAAACGCTCTTTTAAAATTGCACTGTCACTTTTTGTAGTACGTGAGCTCAAGCAGATTTCCTGAAGCACATTTAGGCAAGTAACTACAATAATAATGTAGAATGTTCGAAATACATTTGTCTCTTCAAGATAAGCACTCTGACAAAATACGAGGTCTGAAATACACCAGCTGTTATAGGAAAGCGCGGCGCTCAAAGAACAATACTAGTCACTTAGCTGCAGTCTTTTCCGGTGTGCTGGAGGAATGCCTGGTGTCAGCTGGTACAGGAACGAAGAAAAGAATTGCCTCAAAAGTCCTGAATACGAGGATGACAGCAGGGGCTGGACTGCCAAGTCAGATGCAGAGATCAGGAAGAAAAACATAGCCAAGTAGGGAGGCATGCTTCACTCTGCTATTTATAGCCAATCAGGAAAGCAGTTGAGATGAGTCACCATGCCCAATTAGAAGCACATGTCTACACCTGCTCACATTAGCAGACAAGCATTGGTAAAACAAGCATTGATAAAACCAATTGTGTAACACAGCACATCATGTTTACTTAGAAACGTGAAGTTTAACCAAGAACAGAGATATGATTTAACCCTAATCCCTGGGGATGCTGACAGATAACGCAGGAGTCACCTTGGGGATTCCTGACAGTAGGAAGTAACAAATAGAAATAAAGACATTCCTCTTGTTACCTCTCTGTTGGGGTGGCACCCCATTTGGTTTCAAACCAAGGTTTACCAGTATTTGTAAATCTGGGTTTGCAATACACAGGTGGATGGACGGAAGTGTCCATGGTCATCCCACATATGCCAGTCTGATGCAAAGTAACACAAGGCAGCAACAGAGAGACTAGCATACTGTGTTGCTTCTGTCCTGCATCATCTTAGTCTGACTTACTCTGACTTCAGTTTAGTTGAAGATCTAACACAGATAACAGTGCCATATCGGCATGGCAGCCTCCAGTCTGAGACCACATCACATTTTCTGGTCTATCTCTTATTTCATAGATTGGTGTACTTGTTCAGCAGTAGGAAATATTACAATCTTTGAAAGGTTTTGCAAGTTCTGCTTTTATCACAAGCTAGACTAAGGGGCAAAAGCCTTGTTACAATTATAAGCGATGCACATGCAAATGATAGAGTCCTCTGACAGACCACTCTGCACCAAAACCCACACACCTATTGTGCCTTTAACATGACACAACACCTAAAAAAGGAAGGCCAGATAGCAAAACCCAGAACAGATCACCATAGGATGACTCATGTTCTGGACTGCAAAGAAATCCCCAAATCAACCTCTGTGGCATCTCCAGATAGTTAGCAATCCTGAATGCCCAGACATACTGTTGGCAGATTATGTTCTTAACAAATACACATGGCATAACATGGATGCAAGAAATTGGGTTGTTGGTTGCCTGGGGTGTGAGCCCTGGGAAAGCAACAGCCACAACCCCTTGAAGGGTGAACCACAAAAGGTCACTAAATTTACTTGTACTTAACCCTGGGTAGCTGGGCACAAAAAGTAGTCATGCTTAACTTCGAGACAATTTGTAAAGTACTTATGCAGCACCCAAACAGTAATAAAGTGAAAATACAACACAAGAAAAATCCCAAACTAATTTAGAAAAATAGATTAAATTTTAATAACCTATTTGACACCAACATGACAAAACTCAAATTAGTAGAACTTGAGTTATGAATTTTTAAAAAGCAAGGTTCAAAATAGCACTTTAAATTTAAAAGCGCCACCAGCAGGAATCTGGTCACCATCAGCACCACAACCAAGGGTCCAGGAGTCGATGGAGACCTATTGAGGGTTCAGGGCTCACTCAGGCTAGGTCCAGGGGTGGAAGCCCGTTATGTCCTTGTGACTCTGAACAGGAGGCTAGCAAACTAGCCCTTGGAGTCACCTCTGGTAGTCCTGGGTGCAGGTATAGGTGCAGGCCTCACAACAGGACTGACCTCTGAGGGTTTAAGGCAGGTTCAAGGTAGCAAAGCAGTCCTTCGAGGTACAGCAGCAGTCTGGCCAACTACACAGCAGTTCACAGCAACAGGCATTCTTCTGAGAGTCCTTCTGCAGTTCTAGTAGTAAATTGAAGAGTGGGTCTGAGAGGCTAAGGGCAGAAAAATGTCAACTTTCTAAAAATGGCATTTTCAAACTTGTAATGATAAATTCAACATTACTATTACAAAGGGTTTATCATTAAAAGTTCAAAGGTACCAAACATGACATATCTAACTCCTCTCATTTAGTAATTACAGCTTATTAATATTAATGTAATAAGGAATCCACAATGTTACTCTGTGAGAGGGGTAGGCCTCAGAAGAGAAAAACTTATTTGGGCTAGGCGATGCAAAACCTAAAAGTATATGTCCAACCTTGTCATTATACTGCACCCTTCCCTGTGGACTATCGAGGGCCTACTTTAGAGGGTGACATATGTATTAAAAGGAAAGTTTAAGGCTTGGCAAGAGGCTTTAAACGTTAAGCCGGCATAGCAATGGAAAACTGCATTCAGGCTGCAATGGCAGGATTGGGACAAGTTTCAGGGCCTACATAGGTGGGTGGCACAATAAGTGATGCAGGCCCACTGATAGCATTTAATGTACAGGCCCAGGGTACATGTATATGACTCTACAAGGGACTTACAAATAAATTAAATATGGCAATTGAGTATAAACCAACAAAACCATGGTTTAGGGATAGAGCACAAACTTTAGAAGTGGTTATCAGTGGTAAAGTACACAGGTCCTAAGGCCAACAAGAGCAACGTTCCAGCAACAACAGGAGGAGGAAGGCAAAAGGTTTGGGGTGACCCTGTAGAGACGGCCATTTCCAACAATAGCCTTTATGTGAGGAGCTCAAATTAAAACTTACCGGAGTGGTACACAAGGGTATAATCATACATGAAATTGGTCTCACACTGTTCCCAGTCTGTCCAAACGTTTCCTTCCAGCACTCAGTACCTTCAGACCTAAGAGCCCTTAACGCATAAATTCTCATGCTCCTAATTTAGTGAGTCTGCCCCATTGTAACAGAGACTACTTACAATGCTTGTGCGCAGGTCAATGGACAATGTCTGCTGTCTTTTATGCTCCAAACCATCTCTTTTAATGATGAGCATCTGCAGAAACACTCATAACATGATCAGAGGGATGCTTGCCTATTGTCTAAACCATTATCAATTGCTCTGAGTGCCTTTCTAATCCATTGTTTTTGCTCATTGTGCCACTGTAGACCTAGGGCCATGTTAAGCAAATCAGTACTGACTCTGCTCCTTGAGGCAGCAGTTTCCCCTAAACAGTAAGGCACTTACCCTATCGAAAGAAAAACAGTGACCCCAGATTGGACCGCTGAGGGACCGCCGTGCTGAAGACCACCAGTGCAGGCGGTTTTCCGCTCAGCGCATTATGACTGCTGGCAGCCCTCCGTCCTTTTCCAAACGGAGAGCCACCAGCAGCCATACTGGCGGTCGGTGGGGAAGTGGAGGTTGCTCCATCTCCACCGCCACGTCAACAGAAAACCGCCCACTGAATCACGTTCTGTGATTCGGCGTGGCGGTGTTCTGTTGACGGGGTGCTGGCGGCGGAGCAGCCCCCATGGATCTCGTCCCCTCCCGGAGGATCAACGGACTAGGTAAGTTGATCGTCCGTTAGGGGAGGGGGGAGGGTGGGTGTTGTGTGTTGTGTGTGTGCATGGGGGTGTGGGTATGTAGAGGGGGTGTGTGAGTGCGTGTATGCAGGCGGGGGTGTTGTGTGTTTTGGAAATGTGTGCGTGGCTGTCTGCATGTATGTCTGTATGGATGTGTGCGTGTATGTCTGAATCTGGGTATGTGTGTATGACTGTGTGTGTGCCTGTTGGCATGTTTGTTGGTGTGTGTGCGGGTATGTATGTTGGTGGTGCCTGCGTGCGTGTCGGGTGTGAATCTGTAATGTGATGTTGGGGTGGGGGATGGGGAGGGGGTCCTGCCACCTTTGGGGGTGGCATGGGGGTGGGGGGTGTCAGGGAAGGACTCGGGGGTTGGGGTGGGGGGTGGGGGAGACCCCTATCAGTGCCAGGGAAGGAATTCCCTGGCACTGATAGTGCTCACTGCCATGGATTTCATGGCGGTTCTCAACCCCATGAAATCCATGGCGGTGAGCTGGGTCATGATACCGCCGGCTGTATTGTGACGGCCGCAGGGCTGGAGACCCAAGTCTCCAGCCCAGCAGTCGTCTCCGCCCTGGCGCTCTGATCGGAGAAGTGGCGGATGACCATGGCGGTAACCGCCATGGTCATAATTAAAAAAAAATTACCGCCAGCCTGTTGGCCGTAAAATCGTCACTTCTCCACCAACCGCCAGGGTCGTAATGAGGGCCAAAATGTTTTGGAAGTTAGGGTTTCTTGTTTTCAATGTTTATTTATGCGTAAATTCCCATGGGTAGTTTCCAATGTTTTCCCAAGCTCTGAAAGCAGTGATTATCAATGTGCTGAAGAAGGTTATGTTTCTAGTCTTTACAAAATAATTCCACTGGTGACCTTTTAATTGTAGTATCTCGAACACTGACTAATGTAAATAGGTTGAGATGGGTTAGACTGAAGTGGGTGGATTGGGCAGGAGTGGAGTGGATTGGACTGGAGTGGGGTGGATGGGACTGGAGTGGATTGGGGTGGAGGGGTGTGGATTGGACTGGAGTGAGGTATGTTGAATTGGTTTGAGGTAGATTGGATTGTAGTGGGGTGGATTGTGGTAAATTGAAGTGGGGTGAATTATGATTGGGGTGAGGGCATGAAATTGTAGTCAAATCAATGAGCCACTGATTTTTTAAAGAATTAAATGGAAGTAACTGAAGAAGTAAGACAAGGCTATTTGAAAAAAGGCTGAAAGTCTGAAAGAGTACTGTGGCAGAGTGACATAGGGTTAGGTGTGTGGGGTGGATTACATTGGATTGGGGAAGGTGGTTATGATTGGAGTGAAAGGGCTGGGGTGCAGTGGACTGGATTGGGGTGGGGTGGATTGGATTGGAGTTAGGTGGATTAGATTTTACTGGGGTAGGGAGAAATGGGTTAGAGTGCGGTGGATTGGAGTGGGGTGAATTGGAATAGAGTGGGTGAATTGGAGTAGAGTATGGTGGATTAGAGGGAGTGTGGATTGAGTGGGATGAGGTAGATTGAAATGTAGTGGGGTGAATAGGATTTGGGTGTGGTGGGGTACAGTGGGATGGATTAGATTGGGGTGGGGTGAATTAGATTGGGTTGCGGTGTGTTGGATTGGATTGGAGTAGACTGGAGTCGGATGGACTGCATTGAGGTGGGTTGGATTGGAATGTGGTGGGGCGGATGGATTGGAATGGAGTGGGGGTAGACTGAACAGGGGTGGGGTGGATTGGAGTGGAGTGCATTGGATTGAAGCGAGGTGGATTGGAGTGAGGTAGGCTGAACTGGGATGGGATGGGGTGGATAGGGGTATAGTGGGATAGATTGGAGTGGGTTGATTGAAGTGGGGTGGATTGGGTGGAACGGAGGGTAGGATGGATTGAAATTGGGTGGGGAGGATTGGGCTGGGGTGGGCTCAAGGGGTTGGACTAGATTGGGGTGGTCTGGATTGGATTAGAGTGGGATGGATTAGATTGGATTGTAGTAGAGTGGGGTGGATTGGATTGGGTTGGGCTGGATGGGATTGGGGTGGGGTGGATTGGATTGGAATGCATTGTGGCAGGCTGGATGAACTGGAGTGGGGTGAGGTGGGGTGGACTAAACTGGAATGGGGTGGGATGAATTGGAATATAGTAGGTGGATTGAAGTAGAGTATGATGGATTGGAGTGAATGTGGATTGCAGTGGGATGGGGTGGACTGAAATGTGGTGGGGTGGATTGGATTGGGGTGTGGTGGGGTACAATATGATAGATTGGAATGGGGTGGGGTGGGGTGGATTAGATGGGTGGGGTGTGCTGGATTGGATTGGGGTGGATTGGAGTGGGGTGGATTGCATTGAGGTGGGTTAGGATTGAAGTGTGGTGAGGTGGATGAACAGGATTGGAGTGGAGGTGGACTGAACAGGAGTGGGATGGATTGTAGTGTGGTGGGTTGGAGTGGATTTGATTGGGGTGGAATGGGTGTGGTGGAGTGGACTGAAATGCGGTGGGGTGGGTGTACTGAAAGAGATGGATTGGATTGGGGTGAGTTGGGTTGAAATGGGGTGGATTGCACTCAGGTGAGGTGGATTGGATTGGATTGGCATGGGGTGAATTGGACTGGAGTGGGGTGGATCAGATTGCTGGGTACTGGATTGGGGTGGGTGGAGTTGAGTGGATTCAAGTGAGGTGGATTGGATTGAGTCATTTGGAATGGATTGTGGGGGTGGATTAGGTTGAGGCGGTGTGGATTGTAGTAAGTGTGGTTGGATTGGGGTTGATTGGATGGGGTGTTTTGGAATAGTGTGGGGTGGATTGATTGGAGATGGCTGTAGTTGATTGAGGTGGGGTAGATTGAGGTGGTTTTGAGTGGAGTGGGTTGGACTGGAATAGGGTGGATTAATGTTGACTGCAATGGAGTGGGGTGGATTAAGGTGGATTGTATTGAGTGGGTGGATTGGATTGGAGTGAGGTGGATTTGATAGCAGTGGACTTGATTGGAGTGGTTTGGAGTGGGGTAGGTTGGATTGGAGTGGGACAGAATAGATTGCAGTAGGTTGGGGCTGGTTGGACTGGAGTTGGTGGATTGGACAGGAGTGGTGTAGACTTAACTAGAGTGGGGTGGATTGGAGTGGAGTGAATTGGACTGGAGTGGGGTGGATTGGACTAGACTGGAGTGGATTGGGGTCCAGTGAGGTGGATTAGACTGGAGTGAGGTGTGTTGGATTGGTTTGGGGTGGATTGGATTGTTTGGGGTGGATTGTATTGGTGTGGGGTGGACAGGATTGTAGTGGGGTGGATTGTGGTTGTTAGAAATTGAGTTTTTGGTTGGCAGTCAGGTTGCCCTCTGTCCAAGCAAGAACCCTCACTCTAGTCAGGGTAAGTCACACACAATCCAAAATCAGCCTGTGCTCACCCTCCGGTAGCTTGGCACGAGCAGTCAGACTTAACTTAGAAGGCAATGTGTAAAGCATTTGTGCAATAAATCATACAACACCATAGCATAACACCACAAAAATACACCACACAGTGTTTAGAAAAATATATAATATTTATCTGGGTATCTTCAGGTCAAAACGATCAAAGTTGCAATACGAATTTGTAAAGATATCACTGAAAAGTGATAGAAAGTGTCTTAAGTCTTTAGAAAGTAAACAAAGTCTCTTCCAAACACAAAGTACCTGGTTTCTGGTGGAAAATCTCCTCAGAGGGCCACAGGAGAAGAGGTGCGTGGAAAACTGGTGTGTGCGTCGATTTCTCCTCAGCACACACGGACTTGCGTCGTTATTTTCCACGCGGAGAGTCGGGTGTCGTTTTCCGGCGCGCGGACAGTCTCTTACTGTGGTTTGCTGGGAGTACCAGATGTCCCGGGTCTGTGCGTGGATTTTCCTGCTTGTTTTCCGGCTGCGCGTCGAAGTTTTGATCTCACGGCAGGCGTCGCGTCGATTTCTCCTGCGGAGTCCGGCGGCGTTGTCCTTGCGAGGCCGTGCGTCAAAGTTTCGATCTCACGGCAGGTGTCGCGTCGACCTCTCCTGCGGAGTCGGGCGGCGTTGTCCTTGCGAGGCCGTGAGTCAAAGTTTTGATCTCACGGCAGGCGTCGCGTCGATTTCTCCCGGGAAGTCGGGCGGCGTTGTCCTTGCGAGGCCGTGCGTCAAAGTTTCGGTCGTCCCGAAGACGTCGCGTCGATCAGCGTCAGTGTGCAGCGTTTTTCTTGCCGCGGAACAAGCTGTGCGTCGAAAAGTTCTGCACACGGAGCGTCCAAGAGGAAGAGAGAAGTCTTTTTGGTCCTGAGACTTCAGGGAACAGGAGGCAAGCTCTATCCAAGCCCTTGGAGAGCACTTTTACAGCCAGACAAGAGTTCAGCAAGTCAGCAGGCCAACAGCAAGGCAGCAGTCCTTTGTAGAAAAGCAGACAGGTGAGTCCTTTGAGCAGCCAGGCAGTTCTTCTTGGCAGGATGTAGTTTCTGATTCAGGTTTCTTCTCCAGCAAGTGTCTGATGAGGTAGGGCAGAGGCCCTGTTTTATACTAAGTTGTGCCTTTGAAGTGGGGGTGACTTCAAAGAGTGTCTCAGAAATGCACCAAGCCCCCTTTCAGTTCAATCCTGTCTGCCAGAGTCCCAGTAGGGGGTGTGGCAGTCCTTTGTGTGAGGGCAGGCCCTCCACCCTCCCAGCCCAGGAAGACCCATTCAAAATGCAGATGTATGCAAGTGAGGCTGAGTACCCTGTGTTTGGGGTGTGTCTGAGTGAATGCACAAGGAGCTGTCAACTAAACCTAGCCAGACGTAGATTGAAGGGCACAACAAGGTTTTAGTGCAAAGAAATGCTGACTTTCTAAAAGTGGCATTTCTAGAATAGTAATATTAAATCCGACTTCACCAGTCAGCAGGATTTTATATTACCATTCTGGCCATACTAAATATGACCTTCCTGCTCCTTTCAGATCAGTAGCTGCCACTTCAACAATGTATGAGAGCAGCCCCAATGTTAGCCTATGAAGGGAGCAGGCCTCACAGTAGTGTAAAAACGAATTTAGGAGCTTTACACTACCAGGACATATAACCTTACAAGTACATGTCCTGCCTTTTACCCACACAGCACCCTGCTCTAGGGGTTACCTAGGGCACACATTAGGGGTGACTTATGTATAGAAAAAGGGGAGTTCTAGGCTTGGCAAGTACCTTTAAATGCCAAGTCGAAGTGGCAGTGAAACTGCACACACAGGCCTTGCAATGGCAGGCCTGAGACAAGGTTAAGGGGCTACTGAGGTGGGTGGCACAACCAGTGCTGCAGGCCCACTAGTAGCATTTAATCTACCTGCCCTAGGCACATGTAGTGGCTCGGAACCTACACCTTGCCTACTTCCAGCGGGATCAACTCAGATGCACGCCTCCTCTGCTCAATGCATCAAGCTCTGTGGACGGCACAACAAGGTACTTTTTTTCAATGGGACAAGGTTGGACCCTGTGTCCAAAGCACGTCATGTTGTGGTCGGCCTGAACTTATGAATTTACCCCTGTCAAGTGCAATCAGACAGCCCCGATTTGTGCTTTGTGCTTTTCAGCACTATATTTGCAGACATTGTTTAAAATATCAAATCTTGAGTTCTACTTCTTGGACTTTTGTCATTTTAGTCTTGTTTTGGTCTTTAAATTAAGCTCTACGTTTCTGACCAGGTGTAGATTATTTGTATGTGGTAGTTTCACAGTTTTACTGTTTTAAATGTTGCACACATTGCCTCCTACGTTAAGCCTGACAGCTCTGTGCCAAGCTACCAGAGGGTGAGCACATGTTAATTGATGGTGTGTAACTGCTTACCCTGACTAGAATTGTGATCCCTACTTGGACAGGGTGCATACCTCTGCCCACTAAAGACCCAATTTCTGACACAGATCAAGGTAGGGATTTCCAGACTCCTCCGAATATGATTTGATGGATGAAGTGGCCGAGTTCTAAAATAGGCATGCATCTTGTTTGATTCTTCACTTTCTTTTTCCAATCTGAAGTCAAATAAATTGTGAGAGATAATGAAGGAACAATGTGCATGACAGAAGAGTATATGTGTGTGTGTTGTTTAATTCATTCTTGGCACACAAGTGAGTCAAAATAAAGATTTTCACTTCATGCAAAGGAATTAATAATCTTTTTGACAAGTTCCGACACTGGAAAATTGTTTCAATCTGGCTTTGGATCCACTGTTCTGTTTCTTATTTGAGAAATGAATACTTGCTTATGAATACAAGTATTACTCTTTGTCTTGGGTAAGGACTGCTTTTTTTCCAAATGTTTCACTTTCCTTGAAATTGTCCCTTTTCCCTTCAACAATGTTAAAAATACAAACCACCCATTGTTTGGTTTCACAAAAATGAAGAACTGTTGAGGTAAACGTAGGTGCATGAGTAATGTTAGGGCTATGCATGGGACATGAATAGTACATAATAATAATGCTTTTTACGGTTGTGACTGTGAGTGCATGTGCTAGCACGTGTGCCTTGCTTGCAAGACTCTTATGTACAGTTAAAGGCTTGGATCCTCCTTGTCGCTCACCCTTGGATGGTTTGCGTGGCACTCTTCTTTACAGCCTCATAATTCGTCAAGGCAGGCCTGGCATCATTTCCTTTCCTTGGTGTGGAGCAGAGATCAATCACTGATTGATTCAAGTTAATTAGTCCCTGTCCGCTGCTCCCGACATGATTGAGGTAGTATTTTGTTCTTTTTACCTTCTAGTGCCCTGCAAACAGTAGTCTTGTGACAGGCAAAAACATGCGCAGAAAACAAACTTGAAAAGTTTTATTTTTAAAAGCTAACTTCTTTTTATTTTGCCAAGTTATTTTTTCTTACTTTCCACTCATTTTTTCTTCAGTTTTTTGCTCCTGGGTGCTCTTTACAAAAGATGACAACTTGATCAAGCAACATTGTTACCTTATTGAGTGTAATTTATGAAATGATTATTTAGCACATATTCATGCAGTACACCCCAATCCACCCACTCCAATACTGCCACTACAATCCACTCCAATCCACCCAACTTTACCCTGCACCAATCCAATCCACCCCAATCCAATCCAAACCACTCACCACAGTCCAATCCATTCCAACCCACCTCACTCCAATCCTCCCAAATGACCTCAATCTAATCTGCCCCACTCCAATTCACTGAGCTCTAATAAAAAACAACCTGCACCACTCCAAAGCAATATGCCCCCACTCCAGTCTACCCCAATCCAAAGCAATCTGCCTGACTGCAATTTGCTGCACTCCAAATCCAAAACTATCTGCCCCATTGCAAGCTAAAACAATCTGTCCCACTCCAATCTGCCCCACTCCAATCCAAAACAATCTACCCACTCCAATCTACCCCACTCTAGTCTGTCCTACTCCAATCCAAAACAATCTGTCCCACTCCAATCCGCTTCAGTCCAGTATGCTCCAGTCCAAAAGAAAACAATCCGTCCCACTCCAATCCAATCCACCTCACTTCAATACAATCCACCCCACTCATCACAATTCACTCCACCCCAATCCACCTCACTCCCATCCAATCCACCCCTCTTTCATCCAATTTACCCGTCACCAATCCAATTCACCCCACTTCAATCCACCCCACCATAATTCACCCTAATTCAATATGCCCCACTCCAATCCCAAACAATCTGCCATACTCCAATCCATCCTACTACAAACTGCCCCATTCCAATCCAAAACAATCTACCCTACTCAAATCTGCTCCAATCAAATACAATGTGCCCCACTCAAGTCGGCCCCACTCCAATCCAAAACAATCTGCCTCACTCCAATCTGCCCCACTTTAATCCAAAACAACATGTCCCACTCCGATCCCTAACAGCCCACTGCAATTCAAAACAATCTGGCCCTTCCAGTCCAATCCACCTCACCTCACCCTAATCCAATTCACCCCATCCCATCATAATTCTCCCCACTTCAATTCACCACTGTTGGACCTGGCTTTTTGTAAGGGACATCCCCAAAATGTTTGCCTCCTTCCTCCTATTTTTTCTGACCTGTTGTTGTTGGCTTTTGACCTCTGGGCACTTTACCACTGCTAACCAGTGCTAAAGTGCATATGCTCTCTGTGTTAATTGTACTACTGATTGGTTTATCCATGATTGACTATTTAATTTACTTGTAAGTCCCTGGTAGAGTGCACTACATGTGCCTAGGGCAGGTAGATTAAATGCTACTAGTGGGCCTGCAGCACTGGTTGTGCCACCCACCTCAGTAGCCCCTTAACCTTGTCTCAGGCCTGCCATTGCAAGGCCTGTGTGTGCAGTTTCACTGCCACTTCGACTTGGCATTTAAAGGTACTTGCCAAGCCTAGAACTCCCCTTTTTCTATACATAAGTCACCCCTAATGTGTGCCCTAGGTAACCCCTAGAGCAGGGTGCTGTGTGGGTAAAAGGCAGGACATGTACTTGTAAGGTTATATGTCCTGGTAGTGTAAAGCTCCTAAATTCGTTTTTACACTACTGTGAGGCCTCCTCCCTTCATAGGCTAACATTGGGGCTGCTCTCATACATTGTTGAAGTGGCAGCTACTGATCTGAAAGGAGCAGGAAGGTCATATTTAGTATGGCCAGAATGGTAATATAAAAACCTGCTGACTGGTGAAGTCGGATTTAATATTACTATTCTAGAAATGCCACTTTTAGAAAGTGAGCATTTCTTTGCACTAAAACCTTGTTGTGCCCTTCAATCCACGTCTGGCTAGGTTTAGTTGACAGCTCCTTGTGCATTCACCCAGACACACCCCAAACACAGGGTACTCAGCCTCACTTGCATACATCTGCATTTTGAATGGGTCTTCCTGGGCTGGGAGGGTGGAGGGCCTGCCCTCACACAAAGGACTGCCACACCCCCTACTGGAACTCTGGCAGACAGGATTGAACTGAAAGGGGGCTTGGTGCATTTCTGAGACACTCTTTGAAGTCACCCCCACTTCAAAGGCACAACTTAGTATAAAACAGGGCCTCTGCCCTACCTCATCAGACACTTGCTGGAGAACAAACCTGAACCAGAAACTACATCCTGCCAAGAAGAACTGCCTGGCTGCTCAAAGGACTCACCTGTCTGCTTTTCTACAAAGGACTGCTGCATTGCTGTTGGCCTGCTGCCTTGCTGAACTCTTGTCTGGCTGTAAAAGTGCTCTCCAAGGGCTTGGATAGAGCTTGCCTCCTGTTCCCTGAAGTCTCAGGACCAAAAAGACTTCTCTCTTCCTCTTGGACGCTCCGTGCGCCGAACTTTTCGACGCACAGCTTGTTCCGCGGCAAGAAAAACGCGCACACCGACGCTGATCGATGCGACGTCTTCGGGACGACCAAAACTTTGACGTACGGCCTCGCAAGGACAACGCCGCTCGACTTCCCGGGAGAAATCGACACGATGCCTGCCGTGAGATCAAAACTTTGACGCCCGGCCATGCAAGGACAACGCCGCCCGACTCCGCAGGAGAGATCGACGCGAGACCTGCCGTGAGATCGAAACTTTGACGCACGGCCTCGCCGCCCGACTCCGCAGGAGAAATCGACGCAACGCCTGCCGTGAGATCGAAACTTGGACGCGCAGCCCCGCAGAACGACGCGCAGCCGGAAAACAAGCAGGAAAATCCACGCACAGACCCGGGACATCTGGTACTCCCCGCAAACCACAGTAAGAGACTCTCCGCGCGCCGGAAAATGACGCCCGACTCCCCACGTGGAAAATAACGACGCAAGTCCGTGTGTGCTGAGGAGAAATCGACGCACACACCAGTTTTCCACGCACCTCTTCTCCTGTGGCCCTCTGAGGAGATTTTCCACCAGAAACCAGGTACTTTGTGTTTGGAAGAGACTTTGTTTACTTTCTAAAGACTTAAGACACTTTCTATCACTTTTCAGTGATATCTTTACAAATTCGTATTGCAACTTTGATCGTTTTGACCTGAAGATACCCAGATAAATATTATATATTTTTCTAAACACTGTGTGGTGTATTTTTGTGGTGTTATGCTATGGTGTTGTATGATTTATTGCACAAATGCTTTACACATTGCCTTCTAAGTTAAGTCTGACTGCTCGTGCCAAGCTACCGGAGGGTGAGCACAGGCTGATTTTGGATTGTGTGTGACTTACCCTGACTAGAGTGAGGGTTCTTGCTTGGACAGAGGGCAACCTGACTGCCAACCAAAAACCCAATTTCTAACATTGGTGATCAGCGGTGAGGATAGGACTTGTGTTTGTGCAGTGACATACAATAGCTAAGTATTTCACTACCTACCCACAGTTGAAGGTCAACTTGATTTTTCACCTTTTTTTTGGCTGTTGGTTCTCTGATGTCCTCCTGGATATACTATTGATATTTTGGACTTTGAATTTTGGTTTTTGCTGATAAGATCTTATCAGAATGGGATTGTGTACCTACTCATTCTTTGTTCGTACTGACCACCTCACTAAGGCTGACCTAAGGAAGCTTTGCAGAAAATGGGGCCTTCCTGTAGCAAGGAGATCTACTAAGGCAGAGATGCTCCATCACTACATAGTCTGGGGGAGGAAAGATGGGCAGAGAGAGAGGCAGCAAGAAACCAAGGCCCGTATTTATACTTTTTTTAGCGCCGCATTTGCGCCGCTTTTTGACGCAAAACGGCGCAAACTTACAAAATACAATGGCATTTTGCAAGTTTGCGCCGTTTTTGCGTCAAAAAACGACGCAAATGCGGCGCAAAAAAAGTATAAATACGGGCCCAAATGACTAAGTACCCCTCAGATGAGGAGGAGGACTACGCACCTGAGGAGGAAGACTACTCAGATTTGGACAGTGACCCTGAAATAGATGAACGGCTCCGAGGTCAAAGGCGACAGGAGCAACAATTAGAGGAGTATCTTGCAGAGGTTGAGGCAAAAAGACTCTCAGCCCTGGAAGAAGAAAAGATTGCAGCTCAAGAGCTGAGCTGTAAAGAGCTGAAACTGGAGGCCGGAAGGGCTGAGTCCAGTTCAGATGGTGGCAGCAAAAATCTTGCATCTAGTACTGCTGAAGGAGGGCACAAGCCCAGAGATGTGGTGCCCAACTTGAAGAAGGGAGTTGACACACCCCAGGTGGTTCAAGGGTATGAGGTAGTTCCCGTCATGCACAGGGTCCCTGAGAAGGATTGGGGAACTGGCACAGGGAGTCATATTCCTACTGGGGGGAGGCACACTTTACTGACTCTAGCAGAGAGTGACAGAGAAAAGGGTTCCCCCCTGGTGGACGTCCTGGATATAGAGTGTAGAGACATCCCAGAAGAGTATGGGTTGAGTGTCAGGGACAGACAGATACTGTCTCACCAGTCTCAGGAGGGTGAAGTAGAGTGCTTTTCCAAGGTTGAGTTACTGGGTGGTTGGGTGAAGGGTACTGTGGTTAATACATGTGAAGGGCAGAGTGATGTAATCGCTGGAGAGCATATGTCTGGTCCTTATTTTCCAGAGCTACGCCAACACCAGGTGGAGTGTGAGTTCTCTGACCCCAGGGAACTTACAATGGAGGCAGACTTCTGGGTGAGTACCAGAGAGTCTGAAGAGGCATTTGGGGGCGCTCCTGAAGGGAGTGGTCTAGGTGGTTCCCAACCGAGTGTGGTGGGAAAGGATTGTAGTGTCCCAGGTAGGTCCCAGGTCCTATAGGGTTCCATGAGGGAACACCAGGAGGGAAGCCTAGCCTGTACCGTAGGGCCACCTTTTGAGGGAAGCCCCGCAGTGTCAGAAGAACTTGGGGGGGTGACTGTAGCCAGCATCCCAACAGTTCTGGTGTCTGGCAGTACCCCTCCTAGTGAGGGGGTGCAGAAGTCCAGACATAGGGTTGAGAGGGGGTTGCAGACCCCAGTGGAGGACCTTGAGAGTCAGGGGACAGCTCTGAGAGCAGAGCCCCCCAGGAATGACCCAGGTGAAACCGTTTCTGGTTTGGGGGAAACCCAGACTCTGCCGGATGGGCAGAGGTCGGGAGACCTGCGCCAACCAGACTCTTGTGTGGCCCTTGGGGACGGTGTGTCCCTTGTGGGGGGGTGAGAGTGCCCCCCAGGAAGTCCTGGCATGCCAGGCAAAGATTCAACCTCAGGGTGGTGACTCTGGGTTGGATACCCAGGTTCAGAGGTTAAACTCTGACCTGCTGGGAGGTAGATGTGCCTCCCAAGAAGTCCTGCTGTGCCAGGCAATTGTCCAACTTCAGGGTGTTGACTCTGGGTTGGATGACCAGGTTCAGAGGTTAAACTCTGACCTGGTAGGGGGTAGGTGTGCTCCCCAGAAAGTCCTGGCGTGCCAGGCAGTTGCCCAACCTCAGGGTGGTGACCCTGGGTTGGGGAACCAGGCTCAGAGGTTAAACTCTGACCTGGTGGGAGGTAGGTGTGCCTCCCTGGAAGTCCTGACCTGCCAGGTAATGGTTCAACCTCAGGGTGGTGACTCTGGGTTGGCTAACCAGGTTCAGGGGATAAACTCTGTCCTGGTGGGGGGTAGGTGTGCCCCCCAGAAAGTCCTGGCGTGCCAGGCAATTGTTCAACCTCAGGGTGGTGACCCTGGGTTGGAGAACCAGGTTCAGAGGTTAACCTCTGACCTGGTGGGAGGTAGGCGTGCCTCCCAGAAAGTCCTGGCGTGCCAGGCAATTGTTCAACCTCAGGGTGGTGACTCTGGGTTGGATACCCAGGTTCAGAGGTTAAACTCTGACCTGGTGGGAGGTAGGTGTGCCTCCCAAGAAGTCCTGCTGTGCCAGGCAATTGTCCAACCTCAGGGTGTTGACTCTGGGTTGGACGACCAGGTTCAGAGGTTAAACTCTGACCTGGTGGGGGGTAGGTGTGCCCCCCAGGAAGTCCTGGCATGCCAGGCAATTGCCCAACCTCAGGGTGGTGACCCTGGGTTGGGGCACCAGGCTCAAAGGTTAAACTCTGACCTGGTGGGAGGTAGGTGTGCCTCCCTGGAAGTCCTGGTGTGCCCGGCAGTTGTCCAACCTCAGGGTGCTGACTCTGGGTTGGATAACCGGGTTCAGAGGTTAAACTCTGACCTGGTGGGGGGTAGGTGTGCCCCCCAGAAAGCCCTGGCGTGCCAGGCAATTGTTCAACCTCAGGGTGGTGACCCTGGGGTGGAGAACCAGGTTCAGAGGTTAACCTCCGACCTGGTGGGAGGTAGGTGTGCCTCCCAGAAAGTCCTGATGTGCCAGGCGGTTGCCCAACCTCAGGGTGGTGACCCTAGGTTGGAGAACCAGGTCCAGAGGTTAAACTCTGACCTGGTGGAGGGTCAGTGTGCCCCCCAGGAAGTCCTGGCGTGCCAGGCAATTGTTCAACTTCAGGGTGGTGACTCTGAGTTGAATGGCCAAGTTCAGAGGTTAAACTCTGACCTGGTGGAGGGTCAGTGTGCCCTCCAGGAAGTCCTGGCGTGCCAGGCAATTGTTCAACTTCAGGGTGGTGACTCTGAGTTGACTGGTCAGGTGCGGAGGTTAAACTCTGACCTGGTGGGGGGTAGGTGTGCCTCCCAGAAAGTCCTGGTTTGCCAGGCAGTGATCCAGTCAGAGGGTACAGATCCTGGGCTGGAAGACCAGGTTCAGGGTGTCCCCCCGGACCTGGAGGGAGGGGCTACTGATAACAGTGCCCCTACCATGTTGTCTTCTGAGGAGGCCACTCCTAGTTGGAGGGTGCTGGACCCCAGAAGGGAGGGCAGGGGGAGGGAAGCCTCACCCCGGGCCCTAGTCCAACCTGAAGGTACAGACCCCAGGTTGGAGGGCCAGTTGCAGGTTAACAGCCCTGCACTGGTGGAGGAATGGTACAGGGCGACTTCTGTAAGCAGGTACAGAGCCCCAGAGGGGAGGACCAGGTTCAGGCTGTCATCCCTGACCTGGTGGAAGGGAGAGTGGTTAAAGGGTGCCCAGCACCTGGGGCTACTGCCCCCCACTCTCCACAGCCACAGTGGTTGGAGAGCTTTGAGAGGCCTGGGGCCTGGCTCTCATCCCTGGCAGCTGTCAGTGATCACTGTGGCTTGCTGTCCGGGTGGACAGAGTTATCCCTGGGGAGGGGACAAGTGTCACACCCTGGGGGTAGAGTGGGCAACACCACTGTGTTGGGCATGGTGGTACTATCCTGCTCCTGGGATACATCTGTGAGCAAAGTAAGGTTAGGTGCTGCACAGATGGGATCCGCAGGTAAGGAGAAAGGTTCCCCATGGGTTGGCTTAGTGGGCCCTGAGAGTATGGACAGAGGGATCCAATTGGAGTCAGGAAGGCGAAGAACTGGAGCATGCCCCTGCTGTTGTGGGCCTGGGTCCTTGTTCTGTCGCCTCAAACAGGGAAGTACATCAGGATAGTGATTGTTCTCCCCTGGCTTTAGGCTGGTAGGGGGTCATGTTGGACCTGGCTTTTTGACAGGGACATCCCCAAACTTTTTGCCTCCTTCCTCCTATTTTTTCTGACCTGTTGTTGTTGGCTTTTGACCTCTGGGCACTTTACCACTGCTAACCAGTGCTAAAGTGCATATGCTCTCTGTGTAAATTGTACTACTGATTGGTTTATCCATGATTGACTATTTAATTTACTTGTAAGTTACTTGTAAATCAAGGTGCCGTGGCTACCTCCATTGTAGGTGATGCATCATTGTTGAGCCGCAAAACAGGCAATGGAATTTCAGCAAAGTAGACAATGCATTAGTGCCGAAGGAGATGCATTGGTTCTGATCGGTGCAGGTTCTGGCAGTTGCAGCACTTTATACACAAATCCAAGGGCCCAGGACTGGATTGGCATGACTTGGCAGGGCAAGACTTGCAGCAAGCAAAGTCTGGGTGATGTTGCAGGATGAAGAGAAGTCTTTGATGTTCCTGGGACTTCAGAATAGGAGGCAAGCTAGTAAGCCTTTGGAGGTACTTTGATTCTGGGGATGTAGAGATGCAGGTCCAGTCCTTCTAACTCCCAAGCAAGGAGGTCAGCAGGCAGCAGGGGTGGTACACCAGAGCATGAGTTCATCAACGTCCAGCAAAGACCAGCAGAGTGCCAATCCCTTTAGTAGTTCAGCAGTCTTTCTTCCTGACAGAATGGTCTCAGGTCCAGAGGTTTACTGAAGTCGTGATGTCTGAGGTCCAGTAGTTATACCCAGTTGTGCCTTTGAAGTAGGGGACACTTCAAAGAGAGGTCTTTTAAGTGCACAGGGTCCCTGACCTTCCTGCCCTGGCTCCAGACTCACTCCATGGGGTATGCAGCCCGTTGTGTGGGGACAGGCACAGCTTATTCAAGTGTACGTGTCAGCACCTCCCTCCCATCCTGTCCAGGATGGCTCATCAGGGTTTTGACGGCCTGTCAGTCACATCTAAGCTCCCTTCATGTGTGACTATTTGGAAGGAATGCCCAGCTATCAACAACCCCAGTCAGAGACAGGCAGAAGGCACAGAGTTGTTAAAGTTAGAAAATGACAACTTTCTAAAAGTGGCATTTTCAGTATTACAATTTAAAATCTGACTTCACCATAAGTTAGGATTTTAAAATGTGATTCCAGAGACACTAAACTTGAGGGTCCCATCTTTTCCCAATTGGAGGTTATACTTATAAAATGTAATAAGGCAATCCAATGTTAACCTATGAGAAAGATAGGGCTTTGAGTAGTGAAAAACAAAGTTAAGTGTTCTTAAATACCAGAACATGTAAAACTAAAAAGTACATGTCCAACTTTAAAGTACACTGCATCCTGCCTTTGGGCTGTCTTGGGCCCACCTTAAGGGTGACTTATCTGTATTTAAAATGAAGGTTTGGGCCAGACCAGAGGGTTAACTTGCCAGGTTGCCATGGCATTTTAAAACGACGCACACAGGCTCTGCAGTGGCAGGCCTGAGACATGTTTGACAGGCTACTGAAGTGGGTGGCGCAATTAATTCTGTAGGCCCATTAGTAGCTTTTAATTCACAGTCCCTGAGCACATGCAATGCACTATACTAGGGACTTATAAGTAAGGTCAATATGGCGATTGTGAATAAGCCAATGTTACCACACTTTAATGAGAACGCACAAGTGCTTTACCACTGGTTAGCAGTGGTAAAGTGCCCAGAGTCGTAAAGCCAACAAAAATGAATTCAGCAAAAAGTGGAATGAAAGGCAAAAAGTCTGGGTTTGACCCTACATAAAGGGCCAGGTCCAACAATCTGTGATCCTGATTAAAGCTTCAAAGCTTGTGTATCTGTATATAATTTTATTGACTAATGTTATATTGCTTGCTGTTTTCAGAAAAAGAAGTTCTGGCTTGTAAAACTGGTTTGTGATACAGTCCCAATGAATTAAGTAGAACTGTGTATTAGGTCAACATGAACTTCAGAATAAAGGGGCTTAGTCCACTCATACATTCAGAAAATGTTGACACAATTCCTAGCTAACTCACAGTGCTCCATCCATAAGCTTACCAGCTGGTATTAATTACCTTGAACATGACCACTCTTATTCCAAGGAAATTGTGGAAACAGGTCTACTTTTTCATAGTTACTCTGCATACCCAAGGTAAACACAATAAAGATATGAATATTACTTTTCAAACATCTATTGAAACAATCATATTCTTCTATAAAAAGCATGAGCTGCAATTATTAAGCAGGTGAAACAAAGCATTGTACCAGCATTATCAGACGGATGAACAATATAAACAATTCAACCATGGTAAAGTTACTATATTGTTATCCTCCTATTTACTACTACCTACACTATTGAGAGCATAGCAGAAGTACCCACTGCCACATCCATTGGGATAGCCTAACCTCCCCATACCTGGGTATGATGTGCCAGAAAGGCAGTCTGATGTAGAGCAAGCTATCATCCTTTGCAGGACAGAGGTCAGAGTCAGCAGGGCTACATCTCAGTCAAAGTGCATCCCATTCCAGGATAATCCCAGCAGAAGTGCTCCTCTGCCGAATGTAGTGCAGAGGCTGGATATATGATAAAGGCAACATTCATGTCACACTGTGTCAAAGGTGCAGAGCTGATGTGATGGTTTCTCTGGAGCCTTAGAACTGTCTCCAATGGACAACGTGACACAAGGGTATCATGTTCTATGTGCCTAGCCTCGGACAGAGTGTACAGACATCATGGCAGCAATGTTTACTAGTAATAAGTTGCACATACAGTAACTTCTCAGTACATTATTGTGTTAATGTAAAATCATATTAAAAGTCACCATTAGAAAAAGATGTCAAGCTTAAATGTGAAAGCTAAAATGGAGACTCAGTGTCGGCCCTAATGTACTTCTCTTCAGGCTGTGCTACATTTTAGTGTTAAATTCACCTCAAAGTGGGGAATCAAGACTGGCAATAGTAGCTGAATTTAAGAGTCATAGCCTAGGGAGCAACTAATTAAAGGATAAAAATGCATAGAAACACATCGGTTTACTATGCTTTTCACTCTAGTGCTGCACTTACATTATTTTGTTCACTAGATAGTGCCACCAAAACTGTAAATGTCAATTGAATATCAGTATTTTTAGGCCTTCAATAAAAAAGCAGATAGTACCACCTGTAGGGGTTGCCAATTATCAGTTCAAAACAAAATCTGGAACCCCTAAAATAGTCTAAACCACTGAAAAGTGCTCTGTGTGGTAGTTCAACCCATCTTATTTTACCCATTGTGCCACCCTAGACAGAAGTCGAACTTATGCAAATCAGTGCTGACCTGTTCCTAATAGGAACAGTCCATTCCATATTGCCAGGCTAAGCTCTCTCCAGAAGAGAAAAAAACAGATCGTTTTCGGCCTTCTTAGCCCTTTTGAGGTATAGCCTGGATCCTGCAGCAGATCAAGCATGGGAACCGTGTCTGGGAGCACACCTGTGGTCAAACGGGGTGTTGCATTCAGCACACAAAAGGTGATGAAAACAAAGCTTGAAATTAATCTATTTTCTGTCTCTGCTGTGGATACCATTTCAAAACATTGATTTTCACTCACTGATCTACTCTAGACAGAAACCTACCTTATGTGAAAAAGCACAGGCCCTATCCCTCATGGAAACAGTCAGTCCCAAACTGTCAGACAAGGCCCAGTCCAGAAAGGAAAATAAGCAACCCCAAAATGTTTTCAGCCTTGCCAGTCCCTGTTGTGAGGTATAGCCTGAATTATGTGAGAGAGCATAGGATTCAGGCCTGAGGCATACCTGGCGTTAATTGGAGAAATGATCATAAATGGTCAAAACCACTGGCAACTGCTCTGGATACCATCCCACGTCCTTCGTTTTTCACCCTCTGTGCCGCTCTAAACACAGGGTTGGAATGCTACTCAGAGCTATTGCCATTGGCAAAGGTTATTTGCAAGCATTTCTCCTATTACCTTTTGCGTGTAGAATGTAAAATCCAAGGTGTCAAAGTATATACCCAGACTTGGGTTCCTTGCTGTGATAGATACAGAACCCAAGCTATAACTCCCAAACGAAGCCTAACGAGGCTGAAAGCACACTGACACTGGTTGTTTTCCTTCTCTGATGGGGCCTAGCCTGCAGTGGAGAGGGCTTTTCCCATGGGAAGCAGGGTCATATTTCCTTTGCATAAGGTGGGCCTCTCACTAGAGTTAGACAGTGGGTGAAAAACAATGGACTGAAATGCTTCCCAGAGGAACTGTCAGGGCTTCAGACCACTTGAAAGAATTCCCCCATAACCTTTTGAATATTTGAGCCTCTTCCGAAGACAACTTCAGTGCACTGAAAATCGAACATCTCTGGACTCGTTTGCTGCAGAAGTCTTTATTGGAAACACGTGCAAATAATTTAGGTAAGCGCAATTACCATGGCATGATCTTGCTTTCAAATAGTGATGGCTCTAATAAGTTATAACTATCGCTACTTCTTATCTGAGCAGTAAGGCTTTTAAAATAAATAAACAAATACACAGAACATTAATCTACTAAAAGGGCACAGCACTTATTCTGAGTGCTAAATGAGTCAGCCAAGGTGCATTCCGTTTATACATAAAATGCATGAGTGAGTCATTTCTTGAATGTCACAGTAGACATATATTATTCTGTGATCATGAAAAGATACCACGAACCTTACAAACCGTGGATTGAAAATGACATGCTGATCTCAAGCCACAACTTCTTCAGTGTGTCACAAGTATTGCCCTTGGTTTTGTAAGGCATCCTCGACATAAATCTAGTGACTTTCAAACACAATGACCTCATTAGAATACATAGCTACTCAAAGCAATCATATATATGTGTATTTTCATAATGTTATGCACAGTGAATGGCTGGATGATTACAAATGTATGTACTTCTATGTAATCCGGAAGTGCACTGCCTCAAAAAGGTATATGCAGTGACAAAAATGTGCCTTTTAGTGTGCTGCACTGGTAGAAGGGACAAGCCCTCGAAAATGCGTTATGTTAGTGACCTGGACCGTATATGATTTCCCCACGCTCTGAAAGTTCTTCCTCACTCAAGCATGCTAAACAGAGTATACCATTTGTATGAGAAAGGCTCCCAGCACTGAAACCTGCCTTGAACCACTAGCTTGTAAGGAGAGCAGATACCCGTGCTGCTTGCCGTGCTCCTTTGTCATTTGAGGGAAAGTGCAGTATCTCTTGCCTGAGTGGCCTGGAAGAGGCAGGCGAAACAACTTCTTGAAACCGCGCCCCTGCGATAAGCAATTGTGTGAGCTGCAAATGTACAACAATAACACTTGGGGACCATCAGTCAGGGCATTGCATTAAACAAATGAGAGAGGATTCACTTTCCTTGACGCCAAGTCCCACTAAACATATCAATCCCAGAGACGTTTTGCTCAATCCGAAAAACCTGTAACTATCAACACAAGTAAGAGCATCATGGGTTTAACTGCGATATCTCATATCTTGCAACACGGGAATCGGAGAAGCTAGTATACACACACAGCTCACCTTTGCAGCATTAAACCCCAAAAAGCAACCTCAGGCAGGAGAAGGAACGACCGACCCCATCTGGTCATCGCTTTTGAATACTATGCAGCTCTCACTGAATGCTCTACCATGTCAGTCTGATAAAATGAACATTTATCACTTCTCAATTCCCTAGCAATATTTGTTCCTGGTATAGATAGTAAACTTGCTGAATAAAATGGCCTGATTAAGCATGTTCAATTCGACCCCCAGATGATGCAAGTAGGCTGCATTGTGCCTCAGTTTTGACAAAACTACCTACCCTTCCTAGTATGCTGGGTGATTTATTAACTGACTTAAAACAATTCGCCGATCCCATAGAAGACTGACAGCCTTGTCCCCCACGACCCCACTCAGGGACTTTGGATACACGCCCTAACCTAAGTCAACCAGAGACTCAAGTTACAGAGGTCCGGGACAATAATCAGGAAACAACTGAAACAACTGAGTCACCTAACAGCCCAAAGTCCTCCTCTTCTTTAACTAAGCAGGCATAAATAAAAAGTACTTTACATTAAATTTACAAAGGGTCGCAACACCAAAATACCATGAACACCAAAAGGATCAAATATTCTCCCTCTTCTTTACACAATCTCCTGGAAATAGCAAAGGGCCTGATACAGCAGCAGCAAGAAACTATGACCCCTTTATCTGAATGGGAGGCGTTCTCGAAAGAGCTTGAGGACACATTTGACACTTCAATAATGGTAAGAAATATAACTCAGGGAGAATGCGCCAGGGCCACATTATTCATTCACCAAGAGCATTTGAAGACACTTAGGAAAGTTATAAATAATACCTTAAGAGATCTTCAAAAGGGTCTGTGGGATAAAAGTTTACAATGAATGCCAAGACAAAGTAAAGCAACGCTGAAAAGGCTCAACAGAGACTTAAAAAGGTAAGAAGACTCATTCTGGGTGATGCTGCTTTTTGACATATAAAGCAATGATAGCACACAGTTTTGGTGCATGATGAACACCCTCCAATGTCCTACTCATTAAGGGGTCAGCTCCCTCCTGACCAGAGAAGCTTGGGCTAGGATTTTGTTTGACCACTTTAATCACCTTGAGGAGGGGGAAGCCCACATAGGAGCTTTGGAGGAAACTCTGTCAGATGTTACTAACAATAAGGACAGAAGAGAGCAGGTAAAGCAGCCTACAGCCAGCAGTCATCAAAAGTCTCTCTCATTATTGCTCCCATGGTAACTAAATGGCAAATCTGGAGAAAGAGAATCAAAGGAAGATGTGAGAGGGACCGCTGCCCATATGGGATCCTTCCTGCATTGTTTAAGCAAGATGCAACTTACTGGTCTGAGAACTTAGCCTTGGTATTTTAGCAGATACTACAAGAGAGATCCCACTCTCACGGAGAAGGTCTATAATTTCAACCATTTATAAACATAGCAATGAGGAGTGCATAAAATTACGAAGCCAAGTACTTTGCTGGTGTTATTTTAGAGGAGTTAACATCTTGGGGCTTCGGAAAGTCCATCTTTCTGGTAAAACAGAGTGGATTCTCCAAACATATGAAAACCACAAACAACATCTTGGCCATAGCATTACTGACAGATCCAGCAAAAGGGGCAAGATTACCATTGTATCTTTGCTTTTTCGACTGCTGGACCACATTTAATCACATTGACCAAGACAAACTGTGACCGAAATTAACCAACTCGAACATCATATCTGCCCCTTTGAACCAACTGATTTTATTGCATGCAGACATGTGGTACAGGTCAAGCGGGGGGCTGGTATGCACCTCTTTAGACTTATTCCAACAACTAAAGGGCTGAAGCAGGGATGTGTCCTTGCCCCCGCCTTGTTTAACAGTTGTTTGGCTGACTTTACATCACGACTGGACAGTTGCAACTCTCATGCCGCGAAGTTAGGAGGCATGGTCCTGGCTAGTCTCCTTTATGCCAGTGACTTAGTGTTTATAAGTCTATCCCCGGTAGGGCTACAGCACCTGCTCTATGGTCTGAATATTAACCTAGAATAAACCAAAACACTGTCAATTAAAGATGTCTAAAGAAGAGTACCTAGATGGTATTTGGCCAGCCAATGCTTGGAACAAATAACGGAATACAAATAATTAGGAGTCATTAAAGACAAAAACGGATAATTTAAAACTCCGATAGAACATCTGAGGAGGAAAGGCAATGCTCTGGCCCTAGTTTTAAAACATCTTAAGAGGAACCTGGACAGTCTTACATTCACTCCACTACTCCAGGTAATTCAGTAAAAATTCCTACAGATGATAGCATATGCGAACGAGCCGCTACAAGGAAGAAATGCTTCAATTCTTGATGAGATTATGGTTATGGTTGGGGCATACAGAATTACCCTCCATAAATATACCCAGCCAGCACAGATAAGGCTCGAGTTTTGCCTACAGAAGCAATCTCTGGCCGGTGGGGGGGGGGGGGGGGTTACATCAACTGCTGCCATAAAATCAAGAGTGCAGAGCTGAACACACTGAACTCACATATCTGGCTGAAACCGAAGGTTAGGGGCAGCTTTCCTGCCAGAACCTATCTCAAAGGGTCAATACATAAACTAGGCCTACAGGACGTTTGGGAAACGTCTGTAATCTACGCCAGCTTCGAAAAATTGGTAAATAAATCCATCAAACTGGCCTCAATAATTGAAAACAATGTATAATTGGCAGGTAGAGCCATTGGTTGGTTTATTTTGCATAGTTATGACACAATAATATCGCAACCCTACCTTCACATGTGTTCACCAACTCAGTTAAGGGAAAATGTATGAGACACCATCTAGGCACATTAACTTTGTTATTGTATCGACTGCCTTGGAAGCTTAACACAGCCAGGACTTGCTGCTGCTTATGCTGAATGGGCAGAGATCTGTTGCACATGGTATGCATGTGCAAAGAGTTACTAGATGAACGAAGATTAATGCTACGACCACTCTCTAGCCAAAGAGGAGTTTGAACATGCAGGCAGGTGGTCCTGGTCTTTTTTGCCCTGAGGGATCTGCAGCTAAACTGCCCTCTTGTGAAGATCCTTATTAAGGTTGAAAGGAAAATAGCAGCAACTGTAGTCTCTGGCGGTAATCCAGATGGCACCCAATAAAGACGTACTTCTCAAACCTCTGCACAAAGGAAGCTGCAGCAAAAGTGGCACCAGGAGAGGCTCCTTAGCAACATAAAAAGAACGACGTCGGCTGTAGCCATTCACATTGGCAAACCTGAGTGGGCCCAAGAAGACTGTGCGTCTGAACTGAAATGATGCACTTTATGGATGGTTTGGCTATTTTGTTCACACGACAAATGGACTCACATTGTAATGTTAATACGCATGCCAGGCATTTGAGCTTGGAATTCTGCACTTTAAGAATGTTTTTGTTTTTTGCACACAGGACAGTTGAATCCTCATAGTAATGCAAACAACACTGCCTACGGTGATTTTGCGCACTGAAGAAATGCTCTAGTGGCTAAGTAAGAATGTTGTCCTGTATGAATCTTTTGCCTATCCACACATAAGAAAGCATACCTTTTATGGCAATGCCAACAGGTCTACTAAATCTGTTTCTTTTCACTGTAGTTAAGGCTCATCTGCTCAGCATGAACTCCATTTGGAAGGGCTCTATTGCACACAGGTCAGATGAAGGCCCAGGTTCTGAAACCTGTCACTCAACGCAGTGCAGCAGTAAAAAATGGTGCACTGCGTTGCATGACGGGGAGAGACTAGGAGAGTGTCGAATTCACAAAGACATGGCACTCTCCTCCCCTCCCCTAGCACCGGCCTTGATTTCAGGTGCCGTGTGTCACCCACATACACCTTAGCCCCGTAGTGCTAGGGTGTGTGCGTGAGCCTATCATAGGTTTTGCACAGGAAGGGTTTTGTACAACTACAAATACTATGCCTAGACCATTGAAGAAGTTTTTCCTACATTGTCTGTGTGTTGTACAGTGCAGCTCACGTGCAAAGTCAGAAAAGCATGGAGAAATGAAAACATTTCTCAGTTTAACACCTGCTTTTCAGGGGCATTCATTTTTGGCACTAAATACCTTTTACCAATGTTTGGGAAAAGAGTTTAGCATCAAAAAGCATAGATGGTAGCATGGGTACATCCATGCAAAACCTGAGTAACGCCCCCTTAGTACAAAAAGTAAAGCGTTTTGCTCTTCTTTGTCTTACTTTGCCATACAAACTAATGCAAATAACAATTTGCATTGGTTTGTGAATCCAAAAAAGGTTTAACATCGGTTTATCATTACAAAAGTACTGCTAACCCGATGCTAAACCTTTGAGAATCTGGGTCGAAATGTTATTAATTATGGCAGGCAGCCAGGACTGAAATCAAGCACTTTTATGAGTTTTTATTGTTTGCATGTAAGATAACAGATCATTCTTTGCTGTGCCAACAGCATTGCCTATTTGGATTCCCTGTACTGTGGAAATAGCTTTAGGCAAATTGTATTTTATAATATGGTTTAAATGTTGCATTGGCTTTAATTAGCCGAGCAATAATTAATAAACTTGCAACCTCCCAACAAAACAGCACACAACAAATGTGTATAAATATTCTTTCACATATTACCACCTATAGAAGCCTGCTTTCATGATATGGGGTAGGAGATGTTTGCACCAAGCACTGCCTTAACTTACCACCAAAATACTATTGCTATTCAAACATGGTTTGTCAACCGATTCCTGCTAGCAGATAACTGGCAGAGACAGAGTCCTAAATTAGCACTCATAATGCTCACTTTATGTGATACAGTCATCAGAATTTTCAAGTGTTCGCTCACGCAGGATGCTGATGAATTATTTTTAATTATAAAACCAGGTCACGAATGTCATTACCTGATTGCATGAGATTGGGTAATTAAAATAGCTTCATGAGAACAATACAATGGCGCATGCTGTGACTGCACTGAGCATACATACCATTTAATATCACAGATAATGTGTATTCCAGATTACAGTATTTAAATGCAATAGATGACAGAAGTAACCCCTTCTTTAAGTAATCAAAGAAAATGAACTGCCAGCAAGCCACTCTTATTCCTTCCTCATTATAGGATGTTTTTTTAAAAGGCTATAAACTGAGAAGAATTTCACCCATTTGAACTCATGCGAAAGTGTTATTTCAGAACCATTTTTTTCCAAAGAATCTACACAACAATTACATGCGACCTCTGAATCTGTAAGATATGACTATTGGAAGCCGTCTAGTATCTAATAGCTGTAATTAGAAATACCGAGTGCGTGTGGAAAACCTGGAACAAAAGAAGACGGAGCCATAATTGCTAATTGTTCAGTGAGATCTAATTCATCACTTAATTCACATGGCAAAGGGAAAACATTTCGATCTTTTAAAAAGCAAAGCACTAATGTAGAGGTTTTGGTTTTTTTCCTGTTCAAATTAGCTTGTCTCTGACCACATTTACATTTTATGCATAGCAAAATTGTAGGAGTGTTGCTTCTTGGGGCTATTGAGGCATGTGTATGACACATACAATTAGCAATTTCCTAATTAGCGAGAAATTTTGCATCGTAATTAGGAAATCACTAATCAGAATGTACAATAGTAGGCACTCAAATCACTATTTAGTCGGTGTGCTATTTAGGTAATTGAGGTCTTAATTTCCTAAATGGTTAATCCGGTCTCAATTGGCGACCGTCACATTTTGGCATTGCCTGATGACCTCACAACCAGGAAGTGTTGCTCAGTAGGAAATAGTAGAGTGTGCATGCTGGAAATTGTGCATGGTGTTGAAACAACATCTACCTCTGTGTGTGCAGTCTATGAACAAAGACATTACAATTTCAAGAAAGGCATCAAGAAGGAAACTGGGACCCGGAAATGCAAAATTTAAATTTCAGAAAAAGACCTGGAAATATTAACACAGGAGTGTGTTGGTCACCATGAAGAACTCTTTGGGAAATCATACCTCACAGTGCTCGAATCACCAAAAAAGACAATATGGAAAGCAATGCAGGAGAAAATCAACTCTGTTGGCGTAACACAGATATCCATCACCAAAATCAGAAACAATGGTATGACCTGTGAAAAAGAGAAGGTTGTAAACAACCTATATGAGGCCAGAGCTACTGGAGGAGGTTACCCCACGGTCCCCCAATTACTGGCAATAGAAGAGATGGTACAAACTACCCTGGAACCAGAATCAGTCATTGGATTCAGTACACTTTATACATCTGACACAGCAGGATTCTCTCAAACTAAATGTAACAATAGCATTGTTATTTAAAAAAATGGATGTGGTTAGGCTTTGTCAAAAGATGTTTACATTTGTACAACCTTTAGACTCGTTGTGCACATTATGAATATGGAAAGGAATCAGTACATTAGTGTAACATAAGAAAGCATTTTCATAGTGCATCATTGTAGATGTAGTGAAAACACATTAGCTCATGGTTAAATACAACACATCCATTTGTAGCTATAAACTAAAAGATATTAAACCTAAAGTAATTGTAGCCCAAACATAAATTATGAACCCATTTTCTAAGAGATATCTATGCTTATGAAAGTGATGTGTCAGAAGCAGAGAGACATGAGAAATCTCATATGCACTTTGATGAACCAATTGTTATTGACAGCTGGGACACAGCACCCAAAGCAAAATTTATGAGTCACAGAACATACAGAGTCAATACAATAAGTTTGTGGAAGAGGCATACAGAGTGTCGTCCAGGAACCTATTGTACAGCCACGACAACTGTAGGGAAGATATAAAGCTTGCAGTTGCTGTGTTACCAACTCACAATCAAGGCATCAATGGTCAAGGTTAAGTGATTGAAACAAAAAGAAATCAAGCTTGTCAATCAGAAATTGACATCAATGGAGAAAAGCAATACATTTGGTTTAAAAAAATGTCAGCTACCTTGCTGAAAACCAGATTGTCATGAATGAAAAACTAGATCAATTGACAGATGCAGCAAAGTCTCTATCTATTCAACTAAATCAAGATAATATGAACCAAACATACAGGGAAGAACATCAACACTCTGCAAGTTTTGATGGCCTCTGTATGTAGTTTTTTGCCTTGCACATGCCATATCCATATTGCCATGGCGTGCTGTGAGCCTATATTTTGAAATGTGCCACTACCATGGAGATGTAGCTCAAGGCCTTCAAATTACAAATGGTTTAGAAACATTGCAAACATCACTCAGTGCAAGTGGCACTCCAGTAGTAGGTGTTGACAATGAAGATGAGTCCAGTGTCAGCAGCATATCTGCCAAAGATAGTATGACTTTTTGTGAAACGAGGCATTGCTGTGCCACTGGGGGGAAAGAAGGTGCTACAACACACACTTGTGGCAAACACAGGCTGTAGATAGTTTGTTTGTCATTTGTTAGTTTTGGTGTGTTGAGGTTAACCATACACATTATACCTTTTGTTTTACATTAGTGACATGAAGTAATATTACCATACCTGAAAATAAAGGTAGAATATGGTTTATCAATAACAAAGTATTTGTATGATTATGTTAAAATTATTTAGTAAAATTTGAACTTACCCTATAAAATAATTATTATTTATGCTAGCACTTCATACTGGGCCTTCTGCTTAGTTGCTTGTAGCTCTTCATCCTCCTCATCAGACTCTGAATCAGACATACTAACTTTCAATCCTGTGCAAGTTGCTATATTATGTAGAAATGTACATGTTGCTACAATTGTTCAACTGGTTTCTGAAGAATATTGTATGGCACCGTCACTCCTAGAGGTACATTGGAGTCTGTTTTTTAAAAGTCCAAAGGTATACTCTATGACACTTCTTGATCTATGTCAATGTGCAACTTTGTAATGAGACTCTCTCTGTATAGAAAGGTTCAGATAAGGAGTCATTATTCTTGGACTTAGGACATAACCCCTATCACCTACAACATCACAGTACTAATCGGCACATCATATTCTAAATATGTGTGGGTTAAAAAAAGTAAATAACTTAGGGACTCTTTACTCAATATAAATCCATCTTCATAATCTCCTCTTTGTAGTCTTGTGCAAATGCCACTTTGTCTAAACAAACAGGAATCAGGGATGCCCTCTGGAAATCATGTTCAATATTGCTAATCACATATTAGCCTCACACAGAACATGTTGGTATAAGGAATGAGTATGTTTCTGTTTGTGGAATACTTAATGGAAGATGGTGGGCAGATTGACACACGGAAATCCTATAAAAGTGGAATTTTGTACTTTGTACTTTTGGTGCATTGTGAGGAAGGTCAATGTGAGCATTTATGCCTGCTAACATATCATCCAAGAATGCATGAAAGGATCAAGATAGAGCATTCTGTGAAACCCCAGCAGCTACTACACCTTTGTACGTACCTGAGGCTAAGAGGTGCAAAGAACATAAAACCTACACATGGATGTGAATAAAATTACTACACAGAGGCCCTCATTACGACCCTGGCGGTCTGTGATAAAATGGCGGTAATAACGCCAACTGGCTGGCGGTAACTACTGCCAAATTGTGACCATGGCAGAAAGGTCTCTTAAAGACAGCCAAGTACCACACCGACCGCCAGGGCGGAAACAAGAGCCACCACGGCGGTTGCCGCCAACAGCCAGGCGAAGGCCAATGTTCCACTGACCATCTTAAGACACAGGAAACAGCCACCTTTTCCGGGGCGGTACCAAAGACATCAAAAGCCTGGCAGAAACTGAGTTCAAAAGGGAAAGGACTCACCATTGGATAAACAGGGAAGAACCACGCCTCCATGGAACCAGAACTGAATGTCTTTCCGATGATATTCTACGTTCTGCTCCACCACGAACAGCAACGCCGGAGAAGACAACAACGGTGAGTACAGCTGCCTAGCACACAAGGGAGGGGGTAAGAAAAAGAGAGTGACACACACACACACACACACACACAACACACACCATACACACACACCATACACACAACAAGATGCACACATAAAACAATTTGACCCCGTAACTCGGCTGAATAATGCAAGGACAAAACAATTTTTCCAAAGTGTATGTAATAAGATTAACACAGTAGAAATAATAAGTTAGGAAAGATAATAGATATATACATATTTACAGAAAAAGGGACACAGACCAGTCCTCAATTTGTGTGGGCCACATGGCCACAGGCCAAAGTCCAAGGCCACACTTGTCACCTGCTTCAACATGGAGATAACACTGCAGGGGCATCAATTGATAAATAGGCAGGCACCTCAGGAGGAGGTGGGACAGGTGGGGGGCACCTCAGCCGGGAGATGAAACAAGACCACTGGTTCTGGAAGAGCCAACATGCCCTGGGTTTGTTCCTGGGAGTGCAAGGCCACGGTCTCTCAGGTGGATATCTTACCCACTGGTTCTGGAAGGGGCAACATGCCCTGTGCTTGGTTATGGGGAGTGCAAGGCCACTGTCTCTCAGGTGGGTGTCTTACCGGCTGGTTCTGGATGGGGCAACATGCCACTTGCTTGGTCCTGGGGAGTGCAAGGCCACGGTCTCTCAGGTGGGTGTCTTACCCACTGGTTCTGGAGGGGGCAACATGCCCTGTGCTTGGCCCTAGGGAGTGTAAGGCCACAGTCTCTCAGGTGGGTACCTTACCCACTGGTTCTGAATGGGACAATACACCCAGTGCTTGGCCATGGGGAGTGCAAGGCCACTGTCTCTCAGGTGGGTATTTTACCCACTGGTTCTGAATGGGACAACACGCCCAGAGCTTGGCCCTGGGGAGTTGTCAACACCAGGGCAGTGCGCGCTCTATTGGTGACTAGAATGCAAAAACCCAGCACTCTCAAAACAAAGTAATTTATGCATTGTGCTGATATGTTGTTGTTTAACCTTTTGCATTGCAGAGTTCAATCCTGAAGACTTATTTTTAATGTGCTTACAAATGCTGTTAATTTGCAATGTATTGCTGCAGGCTTTCAGAGTGTGTTAGGGAGTGGTCCCTTTCCAGGGCCTTCTAGAGACTTTCCCTGCAACATGCCTGGGTGTGGTTGTGGGCTGGGCCAAGACTCTATAAAAAGGAGCTAGCCCAGCTCCAAGTGCTCACTATTCAGAGGTACCGGTGCAGAGCAGCAGCTACTTCCTGAGCCACTGTCCCGGTGGCCTATTTGATCTTCCAGACATCTGACTTTCATTCTTCATTTGGAGATCCTTGTTCTGGGCGCTAAGACGGTGGTTGGGCTGGCCTCCCAACGCCGTTATCGAGAACTCTCATGTTCTTGGGCCTAATTCTTTTATAATTTGACAGAGTACTTTGCGCGTGTGAAATATGCACTTGAGTGTTTGTGACATTTGCAGGGTGACTTGCGAATCGTCAAGACGCGCGATTCGTTTCATGATAATTTAATCTTGTTATTCAGGGCACGCTACCATTTCTTGACATTTGCATGGTGGCTTAAGAATTGGCAAGACGTGCAATTCGTTTTATGGTGTTTTAACTTTGTTGTTCATTGCGCGCTACCATTTCTTGACATTTACACGGTGGCTTAAGAATCGGCAAAAGACGCACGATTCGTTTAATTGTACTTTGATCTTGTTATCCATTGTGAGCTGTTATTTCTTGGCATTTACATCGTGGTTTACGAATCGGCAAGATGCACGATTTGTTTAATGATGATTTGACTTTGATATTTATTGCGTACTACCATTTCCTGGCATTTTACATGGTGACACTCGAATCGGCAAGACGCACGATTCTCTCTTCGAGTTTAATTCATGTTGTTAATTGTATGCCACTGTTCTAAGATATTTATCATTTAATATTCGAGTTGACAAGTTATGTGATTTGTTTTCCTGAATCCATATTGTGTTATTCATGGTGCACAATCGTTTTATGGTGTTTACTATATATATATATATATAAATCTACAATATGTGCAATTTGTGTTGAAACATTTTAAGAGTACACAGAAGATCAGAGTATCTAGATGCAATATTGTATGGTCCTAGTATGCATTCTCAATAAAGGATTTATATGACTGGTTTAAAATATAGTCAGAATGTTGTTCTGATTCTCATGTAAAGGAAAGTACTTGAATAAGAAAGTTTTCATTTAATCTGTCATGATTCCCTTACAGGTATCCGGCCATCTTGAAACTTAGTCATTTTAAACTTAATTCTTAGATTGTTCATGTTTTCAGAATGACTATCCTTAGAATCATAGTCTAGTATTGATTTCAGGAGATGTAATTTTCATATTGTGTGTTGTAACCTTTTTCTAACTACAGGCCTCCTTCCCAGCTGTTTCCCTTCCTAATCCCCTCTTCCCCTCTTGAACTCTCTTAACCTCTGTGATTTATCTATCAGAGTCTTGGAGCTGTTCAGTGGTGGACGTGTTGGGAACGTGCGCAGACCCCGAGGATCTGGTGACTCTGACAGGAGTGCAAGGCCACGGTCTCTCAGGTGGGTACCTTACCCACTGGTTCTGGATGGGGCAACACACCCTGTGCTTGGCCCTGGGGAGTGCAAGGCCATGGTCTCTCAGGTGGGTGTCAATCAATATATTTATAGAGTGCACTACATACCCGTTAGGGTTTCAAGGCTCTGAGGGGGGGGGTAAGCTGCTACTGGTCGAAGAGCCAGGTCTTGAGGAGTCTTCTGAAGGGGAGTAGGTCCTGGGTCCATCGCAGGTTGGTTGGGAGAGTTTTCCATGTCTTGGCTGCGAGGTAGGAGAAGGATCTGCCGCCGGGTGTCTTTTGGTGGATGCGGGGGACGGTGGCGAGTGCGAGGTCTGCGGAGCGGAGCTGTCGGGTGGGGATGTAGAAGCTGAGTCTGTTGTTGAGCTAAGCAGGTCCGGTGTTGTGGAGTGCTTTGTGTGCGTGGGTGAGGAGCTTGAATGTGATCCTCTTGTCAACAGGGAGCCAGTGGAGGTCTCTCAGGTGGGGTGTGATGTGGTTGCAGCGGGGTATGTTGAGGATCAGTCGGGTGGAGACGATTTGGATGCGTTGGAGGCGCTGCAGGTGTTTTGTCGGGATGTCTGTGTAGAGTGCATTGCCGTAGTCTAGCCTGCTGCTGATGAGGGCCTGTGCCACTGTTTTCCTTGTGTCTGTTGGGATCCACTTGTAGATCCTGCGGAGCATGCAGAGAGTGTTGTAGCAGGATGAGGAGACTGTGTTGACTTGTTTTGACATGGAGAGGGAGGAGTCGAGGATGAAGCCCAGATTGCGTGCGCGGTCGGTCGGTGTTGGTGCGGTTCCTAGATATGTTGGCCACCAGGAGTCGTCCCAGGCAGAGGGGTTGGGTCCGAGGATGAGGGCCTCCGTCTTGTCCGAGTTCAGTTTCAGGCGGCTGTTTCTCATCCATTCGGCAACGGCCTGCATTCCCTCGTGGAGGTTGGACTTGGCGGTGTGCGGGTCCTTGGTGAGGGAGAGGATGAGCTGGGTGTCGTCGGCGTAGGAGATGATGTTGAGGTTGTATTGGCGGGCTACTTGAGCGAGGGGTGCCATGTAGATGTTGAATAATGTTGGGCTGAGGGATGAGCCCTGGGGTACGCTGCAGATGATTTTGGTGGCTTTGGAGCTAAAGGGAGGGAGGCGGACTCTCTGGGTTCTGTCGGAGAGGAAGGATGTAGTCCACTCGAGGGCTTTCTCTTGTATTACGGCTTCGAAGAGGCGGGTTCTCAGAGTGTGATGGAATACCGTGTCGAAGGCGGCTGATAGGTCCAGGAGGATGAGGGTTGATGTTTTGCCCTTGTCCATTTGGTGTCTGATGTCGTCTGTGGTGGCGAGGAGTGCAGTCTCGGTGCTGTGACTTTGTCGGAAGCCAGACTGGGAGGGGTCCAGGATGTCGTTGTTTTCGAGGTGGCGAGTCAGTTGTGCGTTGACGATTTTCTCGATGACCTTTGCAGGGAACGGAAGTACAGAGATGGGTCGGAAGTTCTTAAGGTCCTGGGGGTCTGCTTTGGGCTTCTTAAGGAGGGCGTTGATTTCGGTGTGTTTCCAGCTTTCCGGGAATGTTGCTGTTTCGAAAGGAGATGTTGATGACCTTCCGTAGTTGGGGAGCGATGGCTGAGTCTGCTTTGTTGTACACGTGGTGAGGGCATGGGTCTGACAGTGATCCGGAGTGGATGGAGTTCATGAATTTGTGTGTCTCGGTGTCGCTGACGTTGGCCCAGGAGGTTAGGCGATCGGAGCGTGTGGTGTTAGCGGGGGTGGTGTCTGGCGTGGTGGGGGCGGCTGTGGTGTTGAAGCTGTCGTGGATGTCGGTGATCTTTTGGTGGAAGAAGGTGGCCAGAGAGTCGCAGAGCTCTTGTGAGGGTGGGATGTCGTTGACGTTGGCGCTGGGGTTGGAGAGTTCTTTTACGATGCTGAAGAGCTCTTTGCTGTCGTGTGCGTTATTATCTAGGTGGTCTTTGAAGGAGGATCTTTTGGCTAGTCTGATTAGTTGGTGGTGTCTGCGGGTGGCGTCTTTGTGGGCCGTGAGGCTGTCAGGTGTGTGTTCGTGAGCCATTTATTCTTAAGTTTCCAGCAAATGCGCTTGGAGGTCTGGAGCTCTTCGGTGAACCAGGTGGCTTTCTTGGTGGCTTGGTTGTTGGTGGTCTTCTTGAGTGGAGCGAGGGAGTTGGCGCCATAGTTGATCCACTGTCTGAGGTTGTGGGCGGCGGTGTCTGGGTCGGTGGGGTCGTTAGGCGGATTCTGGGCAAGGGCGCAGGTCAGCTGGTCTTGGGTGACTTTGCTCCAGTGGCGGCAGGGTGTCTGTAGGGTACGGTGGTGCTTGACCTGTTTCTGGAAGGTGAAGTGGATGCAGTGGTGGTCAGTCCAGTGGAGTTTGGTGGTGTGGTTGAAGGTGATGTGGGCGCTTGTGGAGAAAATGTGGCCGGCTGCGTGGGTGGGTGTGGTGACGAGTTGTCTGAGGCTGAGGTTGGCGAGGTTGTCGATCAAGGTGGTGGAGTTGTTGTTGTTCTCGAGGTGGAAGTTAAGGTCCCCGAGGAGGATGTAGTCTGTAGAGGCGAGTGCGTGGGAGCTGGCGAGGTCAGAGATGGAGTCGCTGAAAGGTGCCCGTGGTCCGGGGGGTCTGTAGATGAGCGTTCCTCTGAGGGTGGTGTTGGGGTCGGTGTGTATTTGGAAGTGCAGATGTTCAGCGGTCTTGAGGGTGTCGTCCGTGTGGGTGTGGACCTTGAGGGTGGCCTTGTGAGCGATGGCTATTCCTCCTCTGATTCCGATTGTGCGATCCCTGCGGGTGATCTTGTAGCCCTCCGGGATGGCTATGGCGATGTCGGGCGCCGAGGAGTCGTTCCACCAGGTTTCGGTAAGGAAGGCCACGTCCGGGGCTGAGGTGTCGAGCAGGTCCCAGAGCTCGATGGCGTGTTTGCGTGCGGAGCGGGTGTTAAGGAGTATGCAGTGGAGGTGGTTGGTTCTGGTTTTTGGAGGTTTGGTGGTTCTGTTGCAAGTAAATCTGCAGTTGTGGCAGGAGAAGGGTCCGTGGGTATTTCTTGGTGAGGACTGGAAGCATGCTGTGGAGCGGCCAGGGTTGAGGGCGTTGAGGTCGCTGGCAGTGTAGTGGCATCTGGAGGTGCGGGGTTCCGCGGACCAGAGGGGGTGGCGTTGGGCGCGGTCCTGGTGCGGATGGGCACAGACGGGCGCAGACGGGCTTGCCTCTGGCGCGCCTCCGGCACGCCAGCGGTGCACCCGCTGTGCGTGACTGCCATTAAGAAGGGGAGGATGGGGCAACATGCCCTTTGCTTGGTCCTGGGGTGCAAGGCCACAGTCTCTCAGGTGGGTGTCTTACCTACTGGTTCTGAATGGGGCAACATGCCCTGTGCTTGGTCTTGGGGAAGGCAAGGCTACAGTCTCTCAGGTGTGTATCTTGCTCACTGGTTCTGGATGGGACAACATGCCCTGTGCTTGGTACTGGGGAGTGCAAGGCCACAGTCACTGAGGTGGGTAACTTACCCAATGGTTCTGGATGGGGCAACATGCCCTGTGCTTGGTCCTGGGAAGAACAAGCCCACAGTCTCTCAGGTGGGTGCCTTCCCCACAATGTACCACACCGACCGCAAGGGCGGAAACAACAGTCACCACGGCAGTTGCCATCAACAGCCGGGCGGAAGCCAATGTTCCACTTACCACATTAAGACACAAGAAACAGCCACCTTTTCTTGGGTGGTACCAAAGACATCAAAAGCCTGGCGGAAACTGAGCTCAGAAGGGAAAGGACTCACCATTGGAGACACAGGGAAGAACCACGCCTCCATGGAAGCAGAACTGCATGTCTTTCCGAAGATATTCTACGTTCAGCTCCACCACGAACACCAACGCCGGAGAAGATAAAGACGGTGAGTACAGCTGCCTAGCACACAAGGGGGGGAGGGAAAAGAGAGTGACACACACACACACGCACAACACTCACCATGCAACATACACCATACACACAACCAGATGCACACATAAAACAATTTGACCCCGCAAGTTGGTTGAATAATGCAAGGACAAAACAATTTTGCCAAAGTGTATGTAATAAGATTAACACAGTAGAAATAATAAGTTAGGCAAGATAATATATATATAAATATTTAAAGAAAAAAGGACATAGCCCAGTCCTCAATTTGCGTGGGCCACATGGCCACAGGCCAAAGTCCAAGGCACACTGGTCTCTTGCTTCAACACGGATATAACAATGCACGGGCATCAATTGGAAAATAGGCAGGCACCTCAGGAGAACGGGGGACAGGTGGGGGGCACCTTAGCCGGGAGATGAAACAAGACCACTGGTTCTGGATGAGGCAACATGCCCTGTGCTTGGTCCTGGGGAGTGCAAGGCCACAGTCTCTCAGGTGGGTATCTTACCCACTGGTTCTAAATGGGGCAACATGCCCTGTGCTTGGTTTTGGGGAGTGAAGGCCACGGTCTCGCAGGTGGGTATCTTACTCACTGGTTGTGGATGGGGCAACATGCCCTGTGCTTGGTCCTGGGGAGTGTAAGGCCACGGTCTCTCAGGTGGGTGTCTTACCCACTGGTTCTGGGTGGGGCAACATGCCCTGTGCTTGGTCCTCGGGAGTGCAAGGCCACAGTCTCTCAGGTAGGTGTCTTACCCACTGGTTCTGGATGGGGCAACATGCCCTGTGCTTGGTCCTGGAGAGTGCAAGGCCACAGTCTCTCAGGTGGGTGCTTTCCCCACTGGCTCTGGAGGGAGTAAGCTGCACAGCAGCCCATGGAGGCAGGATTACATAGCGTCCGCTGGTGGTGACGGCTGCACAGTGGTAGTGGTGCTGGTGGGGTGAGGCTCCTGCACATCCCTTGCACCCTCGGACGGCTGCACAGTGGTGGTTCTGCTGGTGGGGGGATGCTCCTGCACATCCCCTGGACCCTTGGATGGATGCACAACCATGGTTGGTGGTGAGGGCTCCATCACATTTCCTGGTCCTGTCTCCTGTGGTGCAGGCTCCTTGCTCCTCCTGCCTGCTGGTGCAGACACCTTACTCCTCCTGCCTGCTGGTGCAGACTACTTGCTCTTCCTGCCTGTTGGTGCAGGCTCCTTGGCCTTTTGTCTGGCAGGTGCAGGCTCCTTGGCCTTTTGTCTGGCAGGTGCAGGCTCCTTTGCCTTTCGTCTGGCAGGTGCAGGCTCCATGGCCTTTCGGCTTGTAGGTGCAGGCTCCTTCCCCTTTAGGATGGCTGGTGCAGGCTCCTTCCCCTTCATGTGGTTCTAAAAATTCTGGACCCATGTAATTTACTTTGCCACAGCAGTACGATTTTAGTATCAAAAGACCGATAATGACTAGTACACTAAGCATGAGCATTTTCGCTCAATACATGTGGCCTGGATCCCTTTGCACCACGAGTGGGTGCGGTGGGTGCGGTTAGGACTGGGCCCATGGACTGTGTGGCTGAGGTGGTTGGCTGGGTTTGTGATACCCTGCCCACACGTGCAGGATGGGGGGGTGGGTAGGAAAGAAGTCAATGGTGGTTTGGAACAGTTTTTTAGGGACATAGGGGTGGGAAGAGTGAGAAGGAATGGAAGTGGAGGATGAGTGAGTGGTTGTTGGAGGTGTCTGTCTGCTGCTTTTGGGTGCAGGTGCATAGGCTGTATGCTGTTGTGAGGTGGATGGCTGCATGCTTGCGTTTCTGTTCTTTAGGAGGGGGGCAGACACAGTGGGAGAGGACACAGGGGATGTGTGCATGGATGTTGTAGAGGTATCTGCTAGTGAGGTGTGTGTTCTGTTGTGGTGATGATGTAGTGCATGCAGGTATGAGTGTAGACGTGGCTGGGAGAGAGGTGGTGGAGGGGGAGACAGTGGAAATAGTGGATTTTGTTGTATCTGTAACTGGATGGTGTTTGTGTGAGTGCCTGTGGGATGACGTGTGGTGCTTTTGCTTGCCTGTGACACTTTTGGGTGTTGTCTTGTGTGCATGCTCTTCTGGCTGTGTGCTTGGAAAAGGTTGGGTTTGAGGGGAATGGAACTGGGAAGTGGAAGTTGGAGGGAGATGGTTGAAACAGGGACAATGGCTGCCATCAGAGAGGAGGCCAGAGCCTGAATCGATCTCTGTTGGGCTGCCAATCCATTGTGAATGCCCTCCAGGAATGCATTAGATTGTTGCATCTGGGCTGCCAGACCCTTTATGGCATTTACAATGGTTGACAGCCCTACAGAGATGGATCTCAGGAGGTCAATAGCCTCCTCACTCAGCAGGGCTAACTGGGGCAGGGCCTGAGGGGTCTGGGGCAAAGGAGATGCCCACCCTCCTGGGTGAGCGGGCATGGGCAACTTGCTGAGGGGCTGCTGGGAGGGGGGTGCTGGTACGGGGGTGGCAGCTGTACCTGTAGCTGGGGTGGTCACAGAAGTGTCCACCACCACCAGGGAGCTTCCATCGGAGGAGGTATCTGTGTCAGAACTGTCCCCTCCAGTCTCCGCCATGGTGCTCCCCTCACCCTGCGTCCCACTGGTGCCCTCACGGTCAGTGGACTCTGCCTCCTGGGTCCTTTGGAATGCAGCTCCCTCCGGCGCCGGTGCCTCTGCTCCTCCGCCAGATTATGCTAATGCACATAAGGACAGGATGACAAAACAAAAAAGGGGGGAAGAGACAAAGGATACAGTGGGTCAATGGCTGCAACAACACCACTGTTGGTGTACACAGCACCCTCACACACAGGGAACAGGCCTACACAATATACATTGCACTACCAGAGAAATAGCTTCCCACCAGGCATGGGGAGGGGCCCACACTGCCAACTGCAGCACACCTGGGACCCACACAGCCTGACCAGTAGTGGATGCCTACGAGCTAGGTAGCAAGATTATCCCTTCAGAACCCTAGTCACCAGGGGACCTACGCTGTAATGTTAGGCCTGTCCTAGGGGAACCCACTGACACACATCCCCCATCCGGTCACCACCCTACCATGCATAAGTTCTAATGATGGGCACTGTACTCATCCCCTTGTGGCTGCTGTGATCCCCTCAAGTGCCCATCCACCTCTGGATAGGCCACCGCCGGTATGAAGGCCATCAGGGAGGTCAGGGTTCGACGGGAACCCCTTCCTCGTTGGGAGGCCATCCCCAGCTGGACCTCCGCCGTCTTCCGTTCCCAGCATCTCAGGTCCTCCCGTTGTTTGTGACAGTGGGTGCACCTGCCTGCCATAGACCCCCAGGGTCCGCACCTCCTTGGCGATGGCACGCCATATACCCTGATTTTGATGGGCACTGACCTGCAGAGGAAATACACACAGGAAAATAGATTTAGACAAACAGTCCTGCCTGTTACACATATGGCCCACCATACCCCTTCCCATCACCATTTCCACACACATGGCCCAGAACACAACCTGTACGCCGCCAAGAGGACATCCACCCATCCCCCTTACACGTGGCCTTCATACACACAACTCCATGCATTCATGCCACATGCATTGTGCTCACAGTGTACTCACCTGTTGGTCTGGATGTCCATACAGCAGTCCGTACTGGGATAGGACTCCATCCACCAGTCTCTCCAGCTCCTCTGAATTGAAGGCTGGGGCCCTTTCCCCGGTCAAACGGGCCATGGTAGGTTCCAGACACAGGTCACAGCAGCATGTGCAGTGTAGGTCCTCTCCTATGGAAGGTCAGGTACCAAGTGAGGAATATGATAGAAAATGGTGGTGACATCTGCGGCGGTGCTTACGGTCACCGCTGGCATAGATCACCATTGGCCACTGCACCCCATAGGGACCAATGTTAGCCAACGAGGAGTTGCACTGTGGTTTCCGACCGCCTCCCGCAACGGCACACAACGTCAGCGGAATTATTCCACTTCCACCTGTCCCTCCACACAGGACAGGCGAATGCCGTTTCGGAGGTGGGGGGTCAGGCCCTGGAATAATGCTGCATCACAGGAGATATTACCACATACTGGACAAATCACACTGACCCATTACATGTTTACAGGATGCAAACTACTATTGTAGCTCCATTGTTCAGATTGTGACCGGCTCATCACTCTTTTTTCCCTTAGATTCCTACCACTGTGGATGAATAGAAGATGGAGACATACCCCCATGTACAGACCCCTGGTGGACTTGGCAACACTGGAGGACAGGCACATTATCCTCACCTATAGACTTGACAGAGCCACAATCACAGAGCTGTGTGTCAGTTGGGAGCCTGCCTGATATCTGCTATCCGTTATCCCACTGGAATCCCCCCTCTTGTGCAAGTGCTATCAGTTCTCCATTTACTGGCAACTGGTTCTTTCCAAGTGACAGTGGGCTTGGCAGCAGGAATGTCACAGCCAATGTTCCCAATAGTGCTGACAAGAGTGTTGTCTGTCCTGATAAAAAACATGTGCAGCTACATTGATTTCCCACAGGTTGAAGATTTGGCCCCAGTGAAGGCCGAGTTTTATGCAATGGGACAAATCCCCAACAAAATTGGGGCGATTGATGGAACACATATTGCATTTGTTTCCCCCCGCCAGAATGAACAGGTGTTCAGGAATCATAAGAGTTTCCACTCCATGAATGTTCAGATGGTGTGCTTGGCGGACCAGTACATCTCCCACGTAAATGCTAAGTATCCTTGGTCTGTGCATGATGCCTTTTTCCTAAGGAATAGCAGCATCCCAAATGTGATGGGCCAACTACAAAGGCACAGGGTGTGGCTAATAGGTGAACCCTGGTTCCAACCCATGAGATGTTGGTGTATGGGTATGGTGTGGGCCATATAGGATACTGTGTGGCTAAATGTTATCCCTCAATATTTGCAGGTAACTCTGGTTACCCAAACCTATCATGGCTGTTGACCCCTGTGAGGAATGCTAGGACAAGGGCAGAAGAACGTTATGATGAGGCACATGGGCTAACCAGAAGGATCATAGAAAGGACCTTTGGCCTCCTGAAGGCCAGGTTCTGGTGCCTCCATCTGACAGGTGGATCCCTGTGCTACTCACCCAAGAAGGTCTGCCAGATAGTGGTGGCATGCTGCATATTGCATAGCCTGGCCCTCAGATGCCATGTCCCATTCCTCTTGGAGGAGGAGGCTGGAGATGCCCGTGTGGCAGCAGTAGACCCTGTGGACAGAGACAATGAGGAGGCAGAGGAGGAGGATGAGGACAACAGAACATATGTGATCCGACAATACTTCCAATGACACACAGGGAGGACAGTGTTACTTCACATTTGAATTACTTCTGTTTTAATTTGTGTGGCAATGGCATGCTGATATGTTCAGCTCCTAGGCCCACTTACTGTTCCCTCTGGCAATTCATTTTGCAGATGTTGGTGACATGACATATACTCCTGGTGTGATCACTACAGCCAGCTACAGGTCATTAATTTATGCTCATTCTCTGTACAGTTGATTTGCAATGTTTGTACCAGTTACAATGAATACATATTTGATATATATGAAATACTCCAAAATGTTTTTTTTTCAAAGGGTGTTTATTGGATTGCTAATATATGGAGGGGCAAGTGCAATGGGATGGGGTGATGATGGAGGAAAGTCCAGGGTATTGTTCCAATCTATTTGTAGCAAAGGTGCATTGTCCAAGGGGACATAGTAAAGAGAGTAATGGCAGTTCAAGGTGGACAGGGTATTTGAGTGGGACACAAGGGTGACAATCAGGAGAGTCTAATTTCCTGGTGAGTGTCTTCACAAGTGTCTCTGGCTTCTGTCTGGATCGCAGGGAAAGTTTGCGGGGTGGTTCACCTTCTGCCGGGGGAGGTGTGCTGGTGGCCTGTGAGACCGGTGGCAGGGCCTCCTGGCCACTAGCGGCAGCAGAGGTGGAAGGCTGTTCAGATGAATGGCTAGTGGAAGGGGCCCGCTGTTGTGAGCATGCCTCCCTCAGAATGTTGGCCATGTCTGCCAGCACCCCTGCAATGGATATCAGGGTGTTGTTAATGGCCTGCAAGTCCTCCCTGATTCCTTGGTACTGTCCCTCCTGCAGTCCCTGTTCTCCTGCACATTGTCCAGGATCTGGCCCATCGTGTCCTGGGAATGTTGGTAGGCTCCCAGGATCGCTGCAAGTGCCTCCTGGAGAGTCGGTTCCCTGGTCCTGTCCTCCCCATGGTGCACAGCAGTCCTCCCAGTGTCCCTGGTGGCCTGTGCCTCTGTCCCCTGAACGGTGTGCCCACTGACCCCAGGTCCCTGATTGGCTTGGGTGCAATGGGGACCCTATAGAGGTGGACACATTGCTGATTGACGTGTCCTGAGGACAGAGGTATGGGTACGCTGGGTGGGTGCTGTGGTGGTGTTTCCTGATGGGGAAGGCTCTGTGGTGGTGTGTGACTGGGCCTGGGTAACCGGCTGTCCAGTGGTCCCAGATGGGCCAGGTAGGTAATCCAGATCCCGAAGACCAGAGTTACTGTCATCACTGTGGGCCTCTTCAGTTGGGGGACTGGATAGTGCTGGCACCTCCTCTCCGCTGACCTTGGCTGGGATACCTGTTAGGATGTATATGATGTGTTTTGGGTTCTGTGCCTGACATATTGTACATCCGAGGCTTCCCCTCTTTGGTTGGATTTGCCCTGCCAGCATTCACTTGTGTATGTTGGTGTATGGTGCGATAGTTAATTTTCTATAGTGTGTATGCTTTAGTGATGAGTGTCCATGCAGGGCTGTGAGTGGTGTCCATGCATTGGTACAGCATACAGGGCTTGGCATTGGAATAAGTAAGATGTGACAGTGGAGTGATGGGAGTGAGGGTGAGAGTGAGGGTATGTGATGGCATGTAGGTAGGGGGGTGATAGGTGTAGAGAGTTGACTTACCAGAATCCATTTCTCCTCCGACTCTGGCCAGGCCCACAGAATGCAGTATTGCCAAGACTTGCTCCTCCAATGCTGTGAGTTGTGGAGGAGGAGGTGGGGGTCCACCGCCAGTCCTCTGGATTGCAAGCTGGTGTCTTGCTGCTATGGAACGTACCTTCCCCCGTAAGTCATCCACCTCTTCCTGATGTCATCCCTAGTTCTTGGGTGTTGTCCCACGGCTTTGACCCTGTTCAAGATTTTATGCCATAGCTCCATATTCCTAGCTAGTGATATCTGCTGTACCTGTGCTCTAAATAGCTGTGGCTCTACCCTGACAATTTTCCTACCATGACCCTTAGCTCCTCCTTTGTGAAACACGGGTGTCTTTGTGGTGCCATGAGTGTTGAGTTATGTGTGTTGGTGAGGGTGTACTGTGATGTGTGATGTGGAGTGCGTGAGTGGTGTATAGGTGTGAGTAGTGTGTGGCTCTAGTTGTGTCAGTTGTCTTGGTGTCTGTCTCGTGGCAATGGTTTTTAGTAGTAAAGGGTTATGGGTACTGTGTGTGTTTTATAGTGGTGTGGGTGTGGTGTGTGTATGGGTCTCAGATGTGTGTTGTTTGAATTGTCCAATGTGGGGTTGTTTTGTCTGTGGGTGTCCATTGTGAGCGAAGCCAATGGTTTACCGCCATTGAATGTCAGCTGTGGTGATTCGTGGGTCATAATGTGGTGGACGTAGTTCTGTTGGCGTAACGGTGTGGGTTTTTGATACCGCCAGTTTATCACTGACCTTTGGTCTGGCGAATTTGTGTACGTGGCTGAATACTGAAGGATTGGTGTGTGTGTGTCATAATATGGTGAATGGATATCTGCCACGGCGGTGGTAAATTGGCTGCCGTCAGCATGGCAGTAAGTGGGATTTATCGTCAATGTCATAATGAAGGCCAGAGTATTCTCCTCACGTTGTGGCAAATCAGTTATGGTACCAAAATTACTGCACTACTTAGCCTGTACTGTTCATAGATTTCTTCCTCTATTGATTGGATTAAAGTTATTCTGAGTCACAAAATGCACTCATGACTGCCTTCTTTTCTGCAATCCAGCCTGCATACACTTTCTTCATGCCATCACATATAACACCACCATTGTTTAAGCCACTGTTGTATTCCGGGGCTGTTAATTATAGTGTACAAGGGGCATTTTTGTCGGAAGCATCAGACCACTGTTCTGAGGCAGACTCAGAATCAGAGCCAGATAAAGCTGACATGGCACATATTACAGATCCAATAAAAACCTGGGAGCAGATTATGAACACTAATTCCTACGGTGGAAGGTTGTAATGAACAGAACGAAAACACCTTTAAAATCAGAGAAAATCGGAGAAATAATTCTGAATGATTGTTCTGAAGATCATGAGAGTCCTATGATGTGGGATGACACTTCCCATCATCTTACTCTGACCCCCAAGTTACCTAACGTGCACTATTTATTCTTCTCTTGAAAAATAAGGATTCTCATAGGGCTACACAGACACAATAAAATAACCATGGTAAGTAGCCTGAAGAGCCAATGTTAGCTGCAATCTATGAGCTAATATGTGCCCAGCAATAAGGAAACAAGAAAGTGTGGCTGATTTTCGGATATATAACCTAAATCTTAAGCAGCAGTACGTAAATTCTTGAAACAAATGTCATTGTTCAGTGAACAATTGACTAAATGGAAGATTCAACATTAATTTGGAAGAGGATACTGTTGTTATCTGAGAGCCCATGGATGATCAACAGACACACATCTTGTTTGATAAAATTGAAGATCCAGAATTTCAAATGAGGTGCAACAACCTTCATGTAGAATTGAGGAAGGAGAGAGCAGGGTTTTATAATATGTTACTATTTTAATTCAGAGTACATTTCCTGTTTTTCCAGAATGGGACATTGACTGCCATTTCCCTTTTAACAGACCCAAAGATGATAGTAAGAACCTGCACCCTAGTTCTGTTTTAGTCTATGTTGGTCATTTTATTATTTTCCAATTCCTCTATCATGCTGCACAGTCCCAAAATATCTGCCAAAGATGGTACACATTTTTTGTCAGATCTTATTTCTGTCATTGTACTCGTGTACTATTGATCTTAAATTTCCAAAATTAGGAGCACAGACGTATCCTCAAGAGCTGTCATGCTTCAAAATAGTATACAATCTTGCACTAATATATGTACTTCTGTTGAGCAGGCAGGGAAATTGTTGGAAGAGTGGCAGGGAGTGGATTATCGGATAATGACTACTTAAGGGTCAAAGAGGGTCATTCTGACCCTGGCGGCCGGTGGCCGCCAGGGCCACCGACCACGGGAGCACCGCCAACAGGCTGGCGGTGCTCCAATGAGCATTCTGACCGCGGCGGTTCAGCCGCGGTCAGAAGCGGAAAGTCAGCGGTCTCCCGCTGACTTTCCGCTGCTCTTTGGAATCCTCCATGGCTGCGGAGCGCGCTCCGCAGCCATGAGGATTCTGACCCCCCCTACCGCCATCCAGTTCATGGCGGGAAAGCCGCCATGAACAGGATGGCGGTAGGGGGGGTCGCGGGGCCCCTGGGGGCCCCTGCCGTGCCCATGCCAATGGCATGGGCACGGCAGGGGCCCCCGTAAGAGGGCCCCGAAAAGTATTTCAGTGTCTGCCTTGCAGACACTGAAATACGCGACGGGTGCCACTGCACCCGTCGCACCTTCCCACTCCGCCGGCTCGATTACGAGCCGGCATCCTCGTGGGAAGGTCGTTTTCCCCTGGGCTGGCGGGCGGTTTTACTGGAACCGCCCGCCAGCCCAGGGGAAAACTCGTAATACCCGCCGCGGTCTTTTGACCGCGGCGCGGTAATTTGGAGGGCGGGATCCTGGCGGGCGGCCTCCGCCGCCCGCCAGGGTCATAATGAGGCCCAAAATGTCCTACTTTGCTGATGATATTTACTTGGTAGAGGATATTTTGCTTTTAGGCCTTAATGTTTTTTGTTTTTCATTTATTAGCTGCAATGCTTTCCTCTGGCTGTTGCAATGGTGATCTATTCCTGTTGTGAGCTTTTGTAAGGGGGGGGCTTCTGTCATCAGAGAGACAAAGGCTGGATTTGGGGTAAGTGCAACATTTTGTCATTTGTGGTTGGGTGTGGGGTAGTGGGCAGGAACAGTGGTTTAACCGGGAAGGAGGAGGATGAGATAAGGGTGTACAGGACAGAAGGAAAAAGATGTAAAAGTAAGAAGGATATTTATGTATGACGCTCAAGTGAAATGTATCAATGTCCGATTAATGATGACTAGGGAGAATAAATCAGCTACTATGCATAGTATAAGGATAATTTTTTGGAATGTAAATGGTCTAAGGATCTGACCCTCAAATCCAGAAGAATGAAGGCCCTCATTATGACATTAGCGGTCTTTTGCAATGACCGCCGTAGTGACGGCTGCCAACAGACTGCCGCGGAGGCGGCAATCCACCTGCCACATTATGACACAGAAGCATAAAACTGACCGAAACCACCCACAACCACAAATCAGCCAGACCCACGGGAGGCGAAAAACAGTCGGACCCACCACCCTTCCCTCTATGCCTGCAACACACCGCCCTCCAAATAATGAACCACAAATCACCACAGTGGTCACTCAACGACGGTTACTTAATGGCGGTGTGGACCGCTACAGTCAAATTGTCCACTCCACACCAACAGAAGCCAACATTGGCCAGATTGAAAAGCCCACACTTGACACACATACACACACCCACCAACAGCACTATAAATCACTCCCCCTCATAGCACACAAGTCTTTGCAAATACAAAAACCTACCTACAGATTGCCAGGCCAAACATTTGCATAACTGAAGACACATACCACAACCACCTATACACCTGTCGCACATTACACACCGCACACCATACCTCAAAACCTGACACCCTCTGCACAACACACACACTACACAATAGGCATGTCCCCACAAAAAGAACCCCCATTTCACAGATGAGGAGTTGGGGGTGCACAAGGGATGACATTCGAAAGAGGTGGAATGACCTATGGGATAAGGTGTGTGCAATGGCCTCCAGGCACCACATTGCCATAATGAAGACTGGCGGTGGACCTTTACTTACTCCCCCACAGTTGACAGCATGGGAGGAGAAAGTCATGGCTATCCTGCATCCAGAGGGCCTCACTGGAATCACTGGAGGGATGGACACTGGTAAGTCACCATTACTACCCCACCACCACAGATGCCTGCATGGCATGTCACCCCCTTGCCCAGACTCGATTCACCCCACTCCATCCCAAACAGAGAACCACCCCCATTACCACCCTCAACTGTGTACCCCTACATGCCCTACCCACTGCAAACACATGTGGTCATTATGAGTTTGGCGGTCCTGCTCCGCCACTCTGGCGGTAACACCGCCGACACCGTGGCGGAGCAGGACCGCCAAATTATGACCACAGCGGTGAATGGACTGCAAAGCAGCCAGTTCACTGCCTGTACCACCAAGGCAGTGGGACCACCAGGCCAAAGGGGGTACCACCTTCGGAACGCGGTCCACCTTATACCGCCGACAGAATTATGAGTCTCCTTTCCTCCAGGTTTTTTTTGGCAGCAACCCCATCAATCAATTAATCAATCAATCAGTAATTTGTTAAGCGCGCTACTCACCCGGTAGGGTCCCAAGGCTCTGGGGGGGGGGTGCTAATGCACAAAGAGCCAGGTCTTGAGGAGATTCCTGAAGGTCAGGAGGTCCTGGGTCAGATGGAGGTTGACAGGGAGAGAGTTCCAGGTTTTGGCAGCAAGGTGGGAGAAGGATCTGCCGCTGGTTGTGGTCCAGTGGATGCAAAGGACGGTCGCGAGGGTGAGGTTGGCGGAGCAGAGCTGGCATGTCGGGATGTGGAAGTTGAGGCGCTTGTTGAGGTAGGCAGGTCTGGCGTCGTGGAGAGCCTTGTGAGCGTGGATCAGGAGTTTGAAGATGATCCTTTTGTTGACGGGGAGCCAATGGAGGTCTCTGAGGTGGGCTGACATGTGTTCATGGCGAGGGAGGTTCAGGAAATATCTGGCGGAAAGGATCCTGGCGACAGGAATTAACATTCCTGTCACCAGTATGCGACTCCCCCACCCCCGAAACAGCCACGGCCCCCTCCAATCCCCTGAACCCCGTAGGCACCACCCTCCTACACCCCTGAACCCCACCCCCGAACCCTGTCCATACCCCTGTCCCCATCCATGCATGCACACCCCACACACACACTCACACATCCACGCACACACATTCACACATTCACACATCCATGACACACCACCACCCCCGCTGACACGCATTCACACATTCACACAGATACATGCATACACACAGACTCAAACACTCTCCCCTCCATTCACACACACTCACACCCCATTCACGCACACAACACTGAACCCCTCCACCCCCTTCAGCCCTCCCCTGTCGGATGATCACCTTACCTGTTCGCAGTGGTCATCTGGGAGGAAATGGGGTCCATGGGGCCTGCCCCACTGGCACCGCCCTGTCACTACAACACCGCCACGACGATTACAGAGTTGTAATATGGCAGGTGGTGTTGTGATGATGTGGCGGTGCCAGCAGAGCAACCTCCACTAGACTGCCAACCGCCAGTATGGCTTCTGGCGTCTCTCCACCCAATTTATGCCGGAGAGCTGCCAGGAGTCACAACATAGCGGTCTCAAGACCGCCATCACTGGCAGTCTCCTGGCTGGTGTGACTTCGGGGGTCAACTGCTAAAGTCATAATGAGGGCCACAATCTTTTATATGTCCACAGGTACCCCAGCCAATGCCAGTGGTGACTATGTGCCATGGCAAAACAGTCCTCCACCAGAAGAAGCCCTTAGTGATGACGGCAACTTTGGATGTCTCAATCTGGATGATCTCCCTGGCCCATCTGGGACCACTGGTCAGTCGGGTACCACAGCCAACACCCAGTCCACCAGAGGGCCCCTCCCATCCCACTCTAACATCAGAGCAGCCACCCAATGTCCCCAGTTCTGTGTCCCCACGACACGTCGATCAACAGTGTGCTCACCTGTACAGGGACCTGAGTCGACACCACTGAAGGTCCTGGTAAAGGTGGGAGTGGGCACACAGTTCAGGACACAGGCACAGGGGACCAGGGCCAGTGGGAGGTTAGCTGTGCCCCAAGGGAAGGCCCAACCCAGGGAACCGACTGCCCAGGAGGCTCTCACATATGTCCTGGGAGCCTACCAGAAATCCAAGGACAGGATGGGCCAGGTGATTACCATCTTGCCGGAGAACCAGCGGCTGCAGGGGGAACACCACCAGGAGGTCATGCATCAGTTGCAAGCCTTAAATTCCAACATGGCCTCCACTGCAGGGGTGCTGGGTGACATGGCCAACATAATGTATGAGTACACCACACACCAGCGGGCACTTTCCACTAGTCAGTGTACTCACCAGCCTTCAACATCTGCTGCAGCTAGTGGACAGGAGGACCTGCCATAAGACTCACATGCCACTAGCACCCCTCCCTCTGCAGCAGAACCACCCTGCAAATGTTCTCTGTGAACCAGACAAACACCAGAGACTGTAGCCCAGACTCAAACCACCACCAGAAAATCAGCCCCTCCTGAATGTCTTCCTTGTGTTCCACTGAGGCACCTTGTTCACTTTGTACTCCCATCGCTCCTTTTCCTATGGCCCCATGAATACTGGACCTGTGCTACAAACTAACTGGGCCACTATACTGAAGAATTTGTCTACCATCACCCCACTCTAGTGCACTAACCCTCCTTTTTGTCACTTTAATAAACACCCTTGAACACAACTGAAGTATCTGTGCTTTATTTACAAAATGGAATGTCTTGAACTGTATAATCCTGTTCAAATGTCATGTAAAGTGTGAATCCATCCACCAAATGTGTCAAAGCAGTCTGTAGCCATCACATTAGTTCTCAGTTGGGACCACACAAACATCTGCAAAAAGGGAAAGCATTAGTGACAGTCAATTGAGATGTAAAGGTATTAGAGCAACATGGGCCCCTGTAACATAATAGCCTATATTCAGCTGGTCACTTCTACTCAGTAATTTGCCTGGCAATTGACTCCAAACACCGTCAGTGAGTAGTAACAACCCATTTCAGGCCATCACACAATATGCCACAGTAGGAGCTCTGCCATGTTGTCAGCATGCCAATCCCTCTCTGGACCACTTAGTCTGGGTAACACTGTCAGGGAAATAGAAGTCACTGATTGATTGTGTCATTCCTAGCAACATATGCTAAGTATTGTATGGGATGAGGACACAGTTTGCAGTGGGTATGTATTTGAGAAGCTAAACTACTGACAGATTGCATGGGCAGAATAAACTTGTACAACATCACCATAACACTGGCCCAGCTAACCACAGATGGAACAGTGTCAACTCACATACACACATTTTTGCTTGGCACAACACAGCAGTCACACAGCACTGAACTGTACTGGAGGTATGAACAGAAGTCTAGTCTTACCTGAGTGTCATTGGAAGTATCAGATGTGTGATGTTGTCCACATCCTCCTCCTCAACCTCACTGTCTTCAGTGTCCTGTGCTGCCACAGATGCCTTGTCTTCCCCTTGTCCTGCACAAATGGCAAATGGCATCTGAGGGCCAAATTGTGCATCATGCAGCAAGTCACCACTATATGGCAGACCTTCCCTAGGACGTAGAGTAGGGATCCACCAGATACATGGATGCACCGGAACCTGGCTGTCAGTAGCCCAAAAGTCCTCTTAATAACCATTCTGGTCAAACCATGTGCTTCATTGTATAGATTATCTGTCCCTGGCCTCAGATTCCTCACTGGTGCCAACAGCCAGGATAGGTTTGGGTATCCAGAGTCACTTGGAAGTAGTGAGGGACACACAATACTCATGTACAATGGCACAGAGGACACCTTCAGGTGGCATTCATTGACATACATAATGTGAAAACTCAAGCTCACCTATGAGCCACCCTCTCTCCCTCTGTAGTTGTGCCATCAGCTGTAGACACTGCTGTTCCTCAATACGTAGGCATTATACACAGATCCAGGGATCTTGGCAGTAACGTGAGAGATGTATTGATCTGCAAGGCACACCATCTGGACATTTATTGAGTGGTAACTCTTCCTATTCTTGTAGACCTGCTCATTTGTCCTGGGAGAGATCAAGACAATATGGGTTCTGTCAATGGCCCCAATCACATGTGGTATGTGTCCCATGGTGTAGAATGAAGCTTTTCTCAGTGGGCAAATCTTCACTCTGGGGGAATGCGATATAGCTGGTCATGTGTTTCATCCAGGCAGCCAAAACTCTTTTAAGCAAAATCTAAAACATTGGCTGTGAGATTCCTGCAGCCAAAACCACAGTCACCTTGAAAGAACCACTTGCCAGGAAGTGGAGCACTGTTAGGACCTGTACTGCAGGGGGTATAGCTGTAGTGGTATGAATAGCAGGAATCAGATCTGGCTCCAATTGTTCACACAGTTCAGTGATTGTGACCATGTCCAGATGACAGGTCATAATAATGTGCCGTTCCTCCAGTGTAGCCAAGTCGACTAGGGGTCTGTACACGGGTGCTTGCCTCCTCTTCCTCCATAGTGGTTGGTATATAGGTAGACCAAACATCAGAAGTGTGTGACTACAGCGAGGTTGGACACACAATATCACAGTTCACAGAGTAATCACATCCAATGTATACAAACAATGATTGTAATTTGCACTGGTGTCTTGTACATGCAAACGGACTTCCTCAAAAACTAGCAATACTGTTCATCAGCCATTGTGTCACACAGATGTAGTTGGAGTCATGTGTCTTGATTAGTAGCATACCATTTGAAATGTACTGTCAACTAGTCATCTTCATGCATAGCACTGGTATAAGATCTAATTTGAGTGCCAGAGTCCACAAGCCAACCAAAGTATATAGACTGGAATTGCATTGGTGTCTACCATCAGTACCTATGATGCACATTAAACTTGCCACCATTAGTACCAGCATTTGGAATTGGCAACCGCCTGTCCTGTATGCAGGGACAGGTGGAAGTGACCTTACTCCGCTGGCGTTTGGCATCATGGCAGAAGGCGGTCTGCACCGCTGTGCAAGTCCTCATTGGTTAACAGGGAAGTCTATGAACCAATGATGATCACCGCAGGCGGTGACGGTGTTCACCGGCATGGACCTGACCACCATTTTCTCTATCCCACTTCTCTTGATTCCTGACTCTCACCACATCAACATCTCCACTGAGTGTGCTGCTGTGTTCTGTGTCTGGAAGTCGCGATGGCCTGTGCTACAGGGGATAGGGCCCCAGCCTTCACATTGGAGTAACTGGAGAAGCTGGTGGATGGGGTCCTACCCTTGTATGGACAGTAGTATGGGCTTCCAGACAAACAGGTGAGGCCCTTTTCGGTACTTTGTATGCAACACGGATGTATGTAGAAGTATGTGTGTGCTAGCAGTGTGTCATTTGGGGAGTATATTTTTGCTGCATGCAATGTGTACATAGAGGTATGAGTAATGTTTGAGGTCAATGTGGATCCATGCAGTATGCAAGCCATTGCTGTAACAGAATGTAGTGCTGAGTTCATGGTGTCCTTTTGTCTGTGTTCCCTATGCAGGTCAGCGCCCATCAGAAAAAGTGGTTATGGCGTGCCATCGCCAAGGTCGTGCGGACCCTGGGGCTCAATATCCAGTGGAGCATCCACTGCAGAAAGAGGTGGGAGGACCTGCGACGCTAGGTCCAGAAGACCGAGGAGGCCCAGCTCAGAATATCCTCCCAATGAGGGAGGGGTGCCCTTCGGACCCTGATCCTCCTAATGGCCTGCATACTAGCGGTGGCCAATCTTGAGTTGAATGGGCATTTGAGGGCAGCACAGAAGCCACAAGGGAGTGAGTACACACTGTGTGGAATTATTTCTTGATGCCCTCCATGTTGGGTGGGTGCAAGGTTCTAGTCAGTGTAGGGTCCAATATGCCTGTTTAGCTACACTTGTAGAGTCCTGCATAGCAATGAAGAGTGGCATGTACATTTGGTATTGACAAGTAGCTGGCATACCATGGCAGACATTGCTTAGTGAGTACCAATAGGTGTGCAGATGGTAGTGTCTGTGTTCATTTCTGCTGTAGTTCCCAGGCAATGGTTTGGTGTTGTGTTTTATACGGCACAGTGTTAGTCCCAGAGAGTCCTTGTGGTGTGTATGCCATGTGTGCTGTTGTTTCTGAAATTGACCCTGTGCTCCCTCTTTTTCTCTCCCACCTACCTGCAGTTACCACAACAGCAGACACACAGACTAGCACCCCATTCACCACATGTGCAGTCACCACCACCAGCATCACAACCGCACGCAGCACACCCACCTCACTTGCAGACATCACCACAACATATATGCACATGACCTGTTTGTCCTCTCCCACCCTGTCTGCCCACCCCCTCCCAAAACACCTAAATGCTCCCACTAAGACACTCAACAGCCATCCACCTCACACATGCACCTGCAATCCAGTCCAGCACACCTACAACTCCTACAACCACTCCCTCTACCTCCACTCCCAAACCTGCTCCCACAGTCCGCCCCACTCTACCAAAAAACTGTTCTTTGCCCACTGTGACCTCTCCCTCCTCCTCCCCCACCCCGTCCTGTCCAGAAAAGGAAGGTCATGCTCCCCCAGCCCAGTGCCTCTAGCTCCCAATCCTCTCATGTCCCTCCCCCTGAATCACAACCTCCCACTAAGGGGCACAAGCCTGGCACTCCGATTCCCCACCCCAAGCCCACTCCTCCACCCCCTATACAAAAGAGCAAAGGCCCGCTCCCTCCCAGACCCAAACCCAAGGAGCCCTTCCCAATAAAAAAGACCAACCCCGCCCCCTGAGGTGCCTGCCTTCCATTATGATGTCTCTGCCCAGTGGAGTGACTTGGGCTGTCAGGAGTTAAGTTGGGCCTTGTACATTGCCCTGTGGGTTATTCTGAACATTGGATTGGCCAATGGCCCTTTGAATCTAGCTGCCTCATTTGTTGTGGGCGCAGGTCCACTGAAATACATAGGTTGGACCAAAGGTATGTGTCTTGGCTTTCTTCACTTCTGCCTTATATTGTTGAAGGATTTCTCTGCAGATTGTTCTCGGTGTATAGTGTGTGTGTATGGTATGTGTTGTTCATATGGGTGTGTCACTTTCCCCCTCCCGCCCTTGTGCGCTAGATGGCTGTGCTTACCTTCATCGTCGGCATTGCTGCTCCTGGACTGCCATCATGTGGTGCAGCATTGGAGTTTCAGTTTGGGTTCCATGGTGGCCGTGGACTCCTCTGTGTCCCTCTTTTATATAAATAATTTCCGCCAGGCTTTTCGTGGCGGTGGTCCTGCCCCAGAAATCCTTGTAGTCTGCTGTGTCATAATATGGTGGGTGGGAAATTGTGTTCTGCCAGCCTGAAGATGTCAACCGCCGTGGTCGGTGATCTGACCCCACTGGCGGTTCAGATGGTACTTTGGCTGTGTATGGGAGGGATCATCGCCATGGTCATAATTTGGCAGTCTTCACCGCCAGCCTGGCGACCGTACTACTGCCATCGCAGGTGTGGCAGTCAGCTGGCCGCCAATATCATAATGCGGGCCTAAAGCTCTTCACATCTGAGATAATCTGTGTCCAGGAGACCTCTCTTTCATTGAAAGAGTCATCCAAACTGTCGCAATCAGGATATAAGTTATTGGTTTTTGCTAAGCAAGAGGGAGCTACAAGAGGCATGGCACTGTACACTAAACATAACACCTAGGAGATTCTTAACTATAAACCTGATCCCACAAGTTGATGACTAATTGGTCAAACTATTAGAGATAAATGACAAATCACAGTATGTGTGATATATGCCTTGCATCATGGTTTTTCTGTTATTATTAAGCAATTGCTATTAGGGCTTTCAGGAAGGGAAATCCTTTATTTTTGGTGCAGATATCAATCTCACAATTAATCAAAGTCTTGATTCTACAAATCTAAATATTTTGTCTCAAATGCGGCATTCATGTTCCTCTTATAATGGATTCCATAGCAGATTTGTGATGTACCTTGCGTCTACAACAGCCAAGTTATACTTTTTGTACAGCCCCTCATAGATCATACTCCTTAATTGATATTTTGGTTTCGAAAAGCATGATTCCTTCTAATAGAACCATCAATGCTCATCAGTGGATAATCTCAGACGACAATGCGCTCACATTAAGTATCAAAAGAGATTCACTTTCTTCACCGAGTAATTTTACACGCTTGGCATTTGATACAAGTATATTGAACAATTAAAATTATATAAAGTTTGTCACTAAAACCTTAGAAGAATACATGGATATTAACATGTAGATGACTGCCCCAAAGTAGTATGGAATTGCATGAAAGTAGTCACTAGGATCTCTACTCTTACATGCACTATAACTGAAGAAAAAAATAAATGATAAAAACATATGAATTGAAAACTTTACTTCTAAAATTAGAAATAGCATATGCATTTTTATTAATATTGCAGAACAATATTTTCAGTCAGAAATGCATTTTAAAGCAACAAACTACAGTACTACCAAAATGTTAATAGATACAACTAAAGGGTACAGCTTTGTCTTGAGCAACAAAATTGGTTACATTATAATTTGAAAACAGTGAAAATATGGACACAATTGTTGCATTAATTTTTTTAGAAATGTTGAATAAAAACTGTATTTATAGTACCCAGGATGATCAGTGAAGTCTACCTCAGGAAAAGACTAAAATAATCTCTATTTTTTAAGAATATTGCAAGCTACTATATAAAGAGGAGCAACTAGTTAATGAGGAAAATTTTGTTTAATTTACACATGATTCAAAAATAAACCAATGCCGCTTTTGCTGTAGGAGATTCTAGAGACTCCTATTTTACAAATTGAGATCTGCCATGCAATTAAGGGACTTCCACTGGGGAAAGCAGCTGGCCTGGATGTATGGTGCATTTGCACAACTTATATGGATTGTGATTTTCTAACTTTGATTCCCACAATTAGTCAATCGCACATCCTAATGTATGCCACAGTACAATTCTTAAATAGTAATTCCTAGTGGATCGCAAATGGAGTTACCTCATGAATTAATGAGGAAGGTTGGAGTCTATGACCTATTAGGAATCTCAACCATTAGAGGAATGGTCAGTGATTGCTTTTAAATAAAGCAATATCCTTTTTTTTACTAACAGCCCATTTTCTTTAAAGGAAAATGTTTTTAAAAAAGGAAATTATATTTTTCAGTTTCATTTTTTGAAAAGTAGGTAGTGGTCCTTGGACCTTAAATTTTTTTTTGTTGAACATTCTCAAAGGGAAAGGGGTCCTGTGAGGACCCCTTCCCATTAGCGAATGGGTACCACCTTCTTCGATGTGTCAGTAAAATATGAATGTTTTGCAACCATAATTAATTTGCAAAACCTTCATCATTATTACATGGATTTGGTATTTGAAAGGGCCAACCTAAGCAGCTTCTTCCAAATACCAAATTGTTGAACCAAACTGCGATTCTGTAACACTTTACTGAACCACAATTTGGTGTATGTATATTGAAAATTGCTTATTTTGGGCACAAATGTGCCAATTTTGTAAATTGGCATGTTCACCACCACAAAAATGTTTGTACGTATGCCTCATAATATCTATTGAAATTTAAAAACCTTTATATCATTATTAATATTATTTAAGGGATAAAGTACCCCCACCACACATTATAAGGATATTGCAAGTCACCTAGGAGCTCTGTGACCTTATAGAGGAATGAGGCCGATGCAATGAAAGCAACACTCCGTTTTTGTTTCATCAATTATGCTCCATGACTTGACCTGCCTTTCACCTTTCCTGCTGACTCTGGAAGCAGGCATGATGCCATCAGAACTCAACTGTAATACTTATAATATAATAGTTCAGTTCTAATGTCTTTTCCTTTATACTCAGCAACTGGGTGCCTCACGAGTCACTGATTGTACAGAAATCAGAAATCCTAGAATCATGTGTATTATATTTATATAATTCATGGGATTCTACAAATCCTGTATAAACTCCTGTCTCTAATTCCTTTAGCAACAGTGGCTTGTGACACACCAAGTCACCAATTATAAAGAAAATACACCAGAACACAGCTGTAATGACATACTATTGGAGAGTTCTGATGTCAGAATGCCTGCTGCCAGAGACAGCAACTGAGTTGAAAGGCAGCAGGTACCGGCCAAGCTGTTCAAAGCAATGAAAATGCAACATTGCTTTTCTTTCTTCTACTCTATTTTTCTAGGTTACAGAAACTAGCAGAAGGAACACGTTTATTTTTTGCATCCCTTAGATAATTAGAGGAAGTTAGAATTGTTCTGAATGTTTCTGCACATTCTGAACTACTGCATATATATTTTTTTTATGACTCGTATTAAACTGTTTCTAATATCTTGTTAAAAAAACATGTAACAGGTTTTTGATGTATATAATTTTGCACTAGAGGTTCTATCTTGTATTCTTCATGTTTGCAAATATGCCCTATCTTTAAAATGAAAGAACTATTCACCATGGTTTCTGTGGTATGTGGGAAAGATGATGGTGTGACCATGTATTATGTGGGATAAAGAACTCTCTGGTGTACATTATAAGGATATTGAATGTTACCGCAGAGTTCCATAGACTGGTAAAGGAATTCAGCCTTCAGCCTCATTTCTCTATTTGGTTATGGGACTCCTTGGTGACTTGCAATATCCTTATAATGTATGAAAGGGGGTACTTTATCCCTTATAATATTACCTTTCTTCATATATGTTCTTGATTCAAGATAGAATTGTCAACAAATACGTCCTTCATAGATTGAAAGTAATATTGTGTTATTTCTAGAAAAAGCATAAGGATCTGTTGAACAGTGGTTCATGCCACCCAATCTCATTAATCAATACTGAATCATATACACAAAAATGATAGCAAATTGAATTCCTCCCTTCCTCTGAATTGCAAGGCAGGTTGATCCTATGCAATATGTCTTTGTGCCACAGCATATTCCTACACTACAACACAATTAGCAGTATTGTTTTTTGGTATCTGTACATGGGGCCCCTGCCAGGATAATCCTGGAAGATGCCAAAAGGGCATTTGACAGCGTCACCTGGCATGTTTCTATGGTTCTTTTTGAGTCACATGGGACTTGGCCCTGTGTTATGAAAATAATTCAGGTTTTACATAGCAGTCGGTGGTCTGCATGGGTGCCCGCCTGAAAAACTCCTAATCAAGAGAGGGATACAGCAGGGCTGGCCTCTCTATCCTCAACGGTTTATTCTTTCTTTGGAATTATACATTAAGATGTTTAATCAGGTCTGAAATGACTCCTATGAGTCCCTAGGGTCAGTTTATTGCATGGAGTCTTCAGTCCTCCAGGCATTTTGCCCTTCAATGCATTTCATAGACGAGGGTAATTGCAGTATTATTAAAACACAGTACAGAGCCTGTGCCACTTACTTGCCATCTTGTCTGCCACTTTCTCATAAAATTATAATTGAACTCCACAATGATTAATGGGTTTCAATTGGGAAAGATGCTAGACTGTCTAAAACCATATTGCATCACTATTGTCCCAACTATAGCTTATGCACCAACAACTATTCAGTATGTTATTTTGTTATTTTTTCCTCCTAGATCGGAAAGTAATATCTGTCATCACTTACGTTATGCCCATAAAACAAAATTGCTTTTTAGTTAATAGGAAAACTTTGGGCTTGATGTACAAAATCCCTCCGCGGTCACAAACCCTACAATGTGCAAAATGTTTTATTAGTTACTGGACCAATTTAGCATGCTGGAAATGACTTTCCAAACTGCAAAATGGGTTTTGTGAGTCATAAAAAATTACGACAAGGAGGGGACACAAAATAGGAATCACCTCCTAATTGTGATTAATAACAAAATGTATCAATTATTTTTTAATGCAATTGTGTTTACAAACCATTGAAAAGCTATCAACTTCCAAGTTGGATTGGCAATAGATGTGGAAAAGGTTAGCTGTTCCCATTTGGGAGGTTCAAATTTAGGAATCACAGAAAGCAGACCTTGGAGGGCATACAGTGGAAGTGTTTTTCAAAGTAGCACATGTCTCTTTAGGAATCATGAGACACTTTAAAAAGTGTCCAGTTTAGGAATTTGGTCTTAGGGAAGGAGCTCTGTTGTCCCTTGCAGGTCTCCATCACTGATTTGTAACCAGGGGTCACAAAGAGCAACCCCCTCATTTTGTGGTCCTCTGAAAATTGACATTTGCAATGTGACCTATTAATTCATGGACCCTCTCTTAAAGTGCCAGGCAGGTCACAAAAAGTCACTGCACAATTGACACTAACTCTTTGTGACCAGTCAGTAACTATATTAGTCCCATGTTACACACACAAGCTTTATTCGGTCAGCAGGCCATCAAAGCAATACAATGCAAGGTAAAATAATCATCATAAAAGAACAATACAAATCCACCAATAACCAAATGTATAAAAAAGTAAAATCCGTTCTGTCCAAGCTAAAACCAGTTAAGATCATTATAGGTAAAAGTTACGTATATGCCATGCCTCTACTAAAAACTTGCTTACAGCATAAATTAACACACTTGAATTGTGACTTTTCAGAATCCTCAAAGATAAAGCACATTTTCTTAACTTAAATTCCCGACAAATGCTACGGATCCATTTAGACCTTGGAGTTGAATAAGCAGGACAGAAAAACATAAAATACTCTACTGTTTCCGGGGAATTGCAACACACAGGACAAATATCAGATGTTAAATTGGATCCCCATCTGCTTGTCAAGGCCATTAATGGTAATGTTCCAAATCGGAATCTGGCATACAGTCCCTTGCCTAAAAGGTCAGGTATTAAATCTAGATATAATTCAAAATCTGGGTACCATTTAAAATCAATAAAAAGATTAGTTAAACGACCACTAGATTTACGGGAAATATAATTATTCCGTACTTAAGACCAGTAGGCCTCCTTCAAAATTTTAACATGGGATTTCTCAAGTTGATAGGGGTTCTCCCATAAATCTCTCAGTTCCAATGTTCAAAACCAGCTGGATCCATGTTTGATCCATGGTATAGAGGTAGAATTAGTACATTTTAACAATTCTAGAAGTGAGGACCTATATACGACCAATTCTGGGACTACCCATAGCCTCACCCAATACAACAAGGGTCGTAGTATAATTAAGTCAGCCATTCGTTTTAGGCCTAAGTCTAAAAATAAAGGAATTAATGGGGTGCTGGTGGGGCATGCACATAAAGCCCGAGCAAAGCTATTCTTAATTTTGGTTATTCTATTACTATCTGCCATGCCCCAAATCTCTGCACCATAGGCAGCAGCACCCTGCGCCTTAGCCACATAGATCTTTATTGCTGGAGATACAGCTTTGGCAATCGTACTCCTATAAAGGCGCAATATGGATGCTGCCTGGTGTTGCAAAAGCCCAGCGCTCTTGCTAACCTGGTCCTCCCAGTTAAGTGAATCTGTGAGCCTTACACCCAGGTAATCAATGGAGCTAACCTGGTCCAAAGTATCACCATCTATCCTTATAGTGCATTTCTTCCGAAGTTCGGAGCGGAGCACCATCAGTTTAGTTTTCTTCAGATTCAGCTCTAGGCCAGAATTCCCACAAAATAAATTGAATTTATCCACCAGAATTTGTAAACCCATCGGCGTTTTTGAAATAAGTAAGGAGTCATCCACAAAGAGGAGAATAGGAATTTTCTGATTGACTAAAGTGGGAGCATCATTCTGACATGTCCTTAATTCTCGCACCACCTCATTAATAAATAGGGAAAACAAGAGTGGTGCTAACACACATCCTTTTCGGACGCCTCTTTTAATAGGGAATTTATTAGTCAATTCACCTTGTTTGCCCTACCTCACTTGCGCATATGTATCTTCATGCATGCGTTTCAATAGAAGAATTGTATGAGCTGGTACCCCTACTTGATATAGCACTTCCCAAAGTTTTCCCCTTGGGACCAGGTCAAAGGCAGAACGTAAGTCAACAAAGGCAACATGTAAGGGTTGCTTTGCCAGAACCACGTATTTCCAATGTAACACAGCCAACCTAAAGGTCTGATCTACCGTACTTATTTTAGGCCGGAACCCCGCTTGTAACGGTGAAAGAATCTTCTGCTCCGTGACCCAACTCAATAGTCTACATAGAAGCTGTTTTGCGAAGATTTTTTGCAGATTATCAATTAGACTAACCGGTCTATAGTTGGTTGGAAGATTTGGGTTAACCTTTTTGTAGATGGGGATAATTTCGGCACCCTTCCACGTTTCGGGAGTCTGTCCTCCTTTTATAATTTTATTTGACAATAAGTTGATATACCAGGTCCATATAAGTGGCTCAGATTTATATAGATTGCCTGGGATTTTATCTGGTCCTGGGGCTTTGCCAGATTTCAAAGAGTTTATAGCATCAGCAGTTTCTTCTAGGGTGAAACAAATATAACTCTCAGGGTCATTTGGTAAAATGGGTGGGTCTGAACCCACATTTTCACAATCAAAGGCCACAGAGGAGGTAGTTTCCTCATAAAGAAGAGAAAAATGCTCCACCCAACATTCAGATTGGATATGATTCCTTAAATTAGATCTGTCCCCTCTCTCATGTTTAGTCAACAGTTCCCAAAAAAGCTTATTATTATTCGTTTTTGAAGCATCCAACAGCTCCTGCCAAATAGAGTCTTCCCTAGATTTCTTTGAGTGTAAAATTGTCTTTGTATACATACATCTTGCTTGTTTGATCACCCCCGGAATCCCAACCTTGAAGGCCTTTTTTAGACCAGACTTGGCCCTCATACATGAATCGTTAAACCTTCTACTGTTGTTCAAGGCCCTGCCTCGCGGGCTTACCTTAGTCTTTTTGTAAAAAATACTTTGGAGTTTAAGCATCATGTCTGCATGAATACCAAGAAGTGGAAAAGCCTCAGGGTCACATTCTTCATAGGCTGACAAGTTGTCAGAAAACATTAGGTAAATTTCCCGTAACAAATAAGGATTCAACATCACTTTTGGCCAGCCTACCTTTGAATAAGCATTGTTAAAAATAGGGGGAGGGACCATTGTAAATTGCATGTTCGAGGTTCTAGCAAAGATATTCCCAGAGAGGGTGAGTAAGAGGGGATAATGATCGCTCTCGCACCTGGAATCCACCCTCATATCCCGCAATAGAGGCCAAAGTCGCACAGCCACTAAAAAATAATCAATTACACTAGTCAGAGAACCTCGTTGAAATGTAGCAGCTAGGTTTAAGTCAGAAGGAGTGCGCCCATTACAAGCCCTAAGGCCAAATTTTAGACCTAGTGAGGCTAGCTGTGCTGCAACACGAGAACGTGGACAGAGGCTATTACTATCTAGTTGTGCAATCCCCCATAATTCATCCTCCTCCCTGGTTAAATCACTAAAGAACTCAAAAGGTTTAAAAGTACAATTTACATCCCCAGCAATAATTAAATAACAATTAGTTTGTATAGTGTCTAAAAAATCTCTAAGTAAAGTTAAAATATGTGATTCTGTCCCATGTGAGACAGATCGTGCGTATACATTAATAAGAATTATGTTAAAATTCTGCTGGAAAGAAATTTGTAAACCCATCAGATCAGGACAATCGAATTTTAAAACCTTGTGCTCGCATTGCAGTTTTAAATTTAAAAGAATTAAAAGTCCCCCTTTTGCTCGATCTGTTGCTTTCTCAGAGGGTAATGCAGGGACATTAAAGGAAAGGAACCCATCTATACTAGTTTGACCCTCAACCCATGTTTCTTGGAAAAGACACACATCTTGGGACTTTATGTAAGTAACCCAATCGATATCGTCCAATTTCCTAGCGAGGCCAGCAAGATTCCAAGTCACTATGGATAAACCAATAGCGTCTGATTTAGTATCATAGGTTGTGGGAAATTCATCCTTGTAGTTCAACTCATCGATGGTCTTATCAAATCTGATTATTTGAGCTTTCACTATGGTGTCCCGATTAAGGACTTCCTGGGCAGATGACAGTCATACAGAGTCATGTTGCATAAATTCGCCTTCCTCCCGGAGGACTCTCCTATTAGCATAGGCATTGAGTCCAGACACAGGGACCTGTTTTAAATCAACTAGTTTGGGGACTGGCATAATACCTTCTCCTTTTAGCCCCTTGAGCTGGCGTATACGTGCAACAAAGTCAATGAGTTGGTCTGCCATGGTTTTGTCCAAAAACACAATTGCAATTACATCAAAACTTGACCCAGAGGGGCTCCATCTTTCGGTTTTTAAGATATCCGAGCGTATGACCCAAAGACATCCTTGTCGATGACGCAACCAATGGATAACCTTATTGAGCCTAGACTCTTGGTCCTCAGCAGACCTATATGACAGCTTTGGAACATTGGTTAAGTAAAGAGTATTTCCTCCATACCTTGAGCCTATGCTTGATAAAGGCATATCTAGGGCGCTAAGAGCTCTTTGGGAGGGAGTGATGCAGATTGAGCCTTTAACCAGAGAATTGACAGGATATCTATCAATATTAGGAGGAGGGCAGCCCATTTTCTTTGAAATATTAGTAGTGACATTATGCCTCGTAGTGAGATGGCGATTCGGTGGAGCAAGGGAGCTACCAGCAGAGTCAACACCACTCGCCGCCATAGTTCCACCAAAAGTGGAACTATTACACCCTATATAGTTACTTTTAGGATTGGCTATATAAGAATGTAAATTAGCCTCTGTGGCACCCAAATAGGACCCAGAGCTTTGGGAAGAGACGGCCTGCCCCTTGCACACATTGATATTAGGTGAGGCTCGTTTGACTGCCAAAATTCCACCTTCCTCGATTGTCTCTAACTTTTGGCACTTACATCTGGGTTGCTGGACCATTTTCCCCTGTAAAAGTTTGGTTAGCTGAAATACTAGATTCCTAACTTCTTCAACTCTATGGAGAATTAGAGACAAGTTAACTTTACTAGGGGATGGTTCAGAGCACGTAACAGTAATAGGGGGGGAGATAGCAGCCTCGATATCTGTCTTGGCAAAAAGGAGGTCATGGGTCTCAATCAAATCACCCTCCTCGGTCAAGAGCTCAAAACGATTTCTGCATGGTACATTAGAGACAAGCCTTATCTCAGGGCTCAAAGGGAGGGGAATACGTTCTATTTCCTCTGCATGAAATGACCCCTGAGTGTGTGGAGAATTGGGGGAGCTGCTATAAGCCACAATGCCCTGCTGAATAGAGGGAATAGTGACATTGACAATGGGCAGTTTCCCTGCACCATCGGTTGGTTCCCCGGAGACAACTGTTTGGCTCTTCTCCTTTTTATTAAAAAACTCCTGTATCTTTTTGGGATGGAGTGAAGGCTTCTTCTGAGGCAAGGTTTCGCAGGTGCCTAGTTCACTATTAAGTATGGCCTCCACCTCCTCAAATAATAGGTCAATCTCGTTAAGTGATTTTGGGCCACCTTGTACGGGCTTATTAGTTAATTTCCTTGGTCGCTTTTTCAGTTTTTTTATGACATCCAGTAGTGCTGGTGGGTCAACAGCTTTCCTTTTCCCCATAGCTTTTAGATGACAGAAGTAGCCAAAAAAAGGAAAATATAGTCTTACTTGAGGGTTCCCAATGAGAGGACCGTCCTGTCCCGGCCTCGATCAAGCAATAACGGGCGAAGGTAGGTCCGTTCGACAAAACAGAGCCACTCAAGTTAAACTGTGCAATTTCCCTAGATATCAACTAGGCCCTTATTGCAGGTGAAAAAGAGGGGGCCCAGCCCAGCCCAGCCCAGCCTCCTCCGCGCGCGTCCTGCGAGCGGGAGCGCAAGCAGAAAGTTTAAAGGGCTCCTGCCCTAATTCCCCAGGTGTTGGTGATGCCGGTCTCTCTCCCGTGGCCCCCTGGCTGCCGCGATGCGAGTCCCGCGAGCGGGAGCGCATGAAGAAAGTTTAAAGGGCTCCTGCCCTAATTCCCCAGGTGTTGGTGATGCCGGTCTCTCTCCCGCGGCCCCCTGGCTGCTGCGATGTGCATCCCGCGAGCGGGAGCGCAAGCAGAAAGTTTAAAGGGCTCCTGCCCTAATTACCCAGGTGTTTGCTGATGCCGGTCTCTCTCCCGTGGCCCCCTGGCTGCCACAATGCGCATCCCCATTAGTCCCATACATCCAATGATATTGAGGAAATTAAACAAATTAACTTTTCATCATATATTAGGAGTGTAGTTAAAACTAATGCCATCTGGGCTGTGACTTAACACTCACCTGTTTCTAACACCAAACTGCTGACCATACAAGTGAGGGTGCAATGAATTAAAGCTTAGAACTCTAAATCCAAAATTCCACAATTACTCTATGGGGAAAAGGGTTAAGCCCAAGCATGGAAATCACTGCTAGGTATAATGAAATGGACTCCTGCATAGATGGGGCACACAAACTTTATGAAGGCAAATGTTTGGTGCTTATCTACGAATTCATTATACATTGTCTACAACAGTTACAAACACACACTAGCACTAGCAAAATGCTGCAATTTGCTTGGCTCCTGGCTGGTTGATTTCTACCCCTGAGATTCACAGCTAGTTACAGAGACAAGAAGGAGCATTGCACTATCAAACTATACCACAATGCCTTCTTCTCCTAACAGCTGTCTGTGAAGACTATAGAGTCTGGAGTTTGGCACACAGCTCTCCATCTATCAGGGTGGCAGTGGACTTTGTGTCCACCCTGGCTGACTGCTAACTGCACAATTTATAGATCACTGCTGGCCCAGAGGTGATCCTTGTATCTTAAGTGGAACAATTGTCATGGTGGTTTCGTTCAAAGTACAAAGGGCCATATTTATACTTTTTGACGCAAAACTGCGTCAAAAAAATTAGCGCCGGCTAACGCCATTCTGAAGCGCCATGCGGGCACCGTATTTAATCAATGACGTTAGCCGGCGTTAGCCGGCGGCGCTGCCTGGTGTGCGTGGAAAAAAACGACGTACACCAGGCAGCGCCGGCGTAGGGGAATATGGGGCCTGGGCGTCAAAAAATGGGGCAAGTCAGGTTTTTCGCCTCAACCCGATTTGCGCCATTTTTTTCGACTCCCAACCCCCATAGAAATGACTCCTGTCTTAGCAAAGACAGGAGTCATGCCCCCTTGCACAATGGCCATGCCCAGGGGACTTCTGTCCCCTGGGCATGGTCATTGGGCATAGTGGCATGTAGGGGGGCACAAATCAGGCCCCCCTATGCCACAAAAAAAAAAAAAAAAAATGACTTACCTGAACTTACCTTAATGTCCCTGGGATGGGTCCCTCCAGCCTTGGGTGTCCTCCTGGGGTGGGCAAGGGTGACAGGGGGTGTCCCTGGGGGCATGGGAGGGCACCTCTGGGCTCCTTCAGAGCCCACAGGTCCCTTAACGCCTGCCTTTTCCAGGCGCTAAAAAACAGTGCAAAAGCGGGCGTACGTCATTTTTTTTGACCCGCCCACTCCCGGGCGTGAATTTTGCCCGGGAGTGTAAATACGGCGCACAAGCCTCGGAGTAAATTTTTTAGACGGGAACGCCTACCTTGCATATCATTAACGCAAAGTAGGTGTCCACGCTAAAAAATGACGCACACTCCATGGACTTTGGCGCTAGACGCATCTAACGCCAAAGTATAAATATGCAGTTAGTTTTGCGTCGGAATTGCGTCAAAAAAAACAACGCAATTCCGGCGCAAACGGAGTATAAATATGCCCCAAAATGCTTAGTGGATGAGAGCTGACATCTTTTACAACCTTTTTGTTTTTCAAACGCAAACTCCCATAGTGGGGGTTGTTATTGGAAAACAACAAAATCTAATCAACCTCAAACCCAATAAGTTTTTCTCCTGAGTGAGGGGGGTGTTATTTGGTTTTTTAAGCCTCTAATCACCAGATTATGGCCCTCATTACAACCCTGGTGGTCGGTGTTAAAGCGGCGGTAACACCGCCAACAGGCCACTGGTAAAAAAAATGGGATTACGACCATGGCGGAAACCACCAACACAGACAGCCACTTTAACACTCCGACCGCCAGAGCGGTAGCAACAAACACCGTGGCGGTCACCGCCAACAGAAAGGTGGAAGACAATGTACCTCCCACCCTATTATGAGAGGCCAATCCACCAGCTTTTCCGGAGCGGTACCAACGTAATCAAAAGCACAGCGGAAACACTACACTGAAGGGGAACCACTCACCTTCCGGCACTCCACAAAGAACCAGGACACCATGGATCCCGAATTGCAGGTCCTCCCCATGTTGGTGTATCTACTAATACAATAAGAAATAGAAAGAAGGCGGCAACGACGATGACGGTGAAGTACTGGGTTTTTCAGAACCCAGCGGTGCCAGGGAACACACCCTAAGACTTTGAGTCCTTCCTGTTTCAGACTACAGAAACACAGAGTCTTCTTGGTGAAGTCAAAGATCTTGTTTATTGGCTGCAGCCAGTAACAGGTATCCTAGAAGTACAACACGGTGTATATTCTCAGGAGACTGCTGCTCTTGCAAAGCTAACCTTCTCTTTTATACAAAATATTATGCTTTGGGCAAACATTCCTTATTTTACAGTTGACCATTCACATATTTTTACTACAAAGAAATAGCAGGTTTATGATGACAAGCCCATATTTCAGTTTGTCCAGCCCTCAATCAATTACCCGGCAAGGCTCAGTACTTTCATCAGATATCGACGGACCCCCAATATAAACAGGCACCTCCTCCTTGTAAAGCAAGTCATAAAGAAAGAAACAGGGACAGGTGCGTGTAAGATTAGGCATGGTTTGTGTGTGATGAAAGGATTATGATGTGTTGTGCCTTGATACTAATCTCATTCGGCCACTGGGAAAGAAACTGGACGAACAGGTTTGGCTTCAGGCAGTGGAGTCAGCTTGCCCAGGTCACAGAGGAGACAGCAAAGATGTACGTGTCCTTCAGACTCGTTTTCAGCATTAGACATTGGCCTACGTGAGGGCAATCACAAAATGGCTGTCGTTTAAATGGAACACGAGGGTTCAGGATGGAAACTCTGATATTCGGGTGATTTCGTTACCCGAATATGAATACAATGCTTGTGCATACTATTCTAATCATTCTCGGTCTGCTGATACCAAAATCGTTGTGATACGACGATGTTTATAACACGGGTCCAGAATTTTCAGTACCACAGACCCTCCTTTTGCCCTTACATAGGCAAAAACCTATACTCACGCTAATCTGAGTCCAGGTCTATATTCATAAAGTCGTTGAGATGTTGCTGTAGCATCATCCTATTAATTAGCTCATCTTTTGATACAGGTTTCCTTACACACGATGTAGCACAGAGGCCACATATTGCAGGAGCACACTGTACACACAGACAGGACAGGAAAAGAATGGCTAAGATCATCCCAATGACTACCAGAGTCTTCTATCCCCAGGCGGATATCAGCTCCCAGAACCACCCCATCAATGACCAATCTCCTTTATCCACGTGAATAGATTCGGAGATCTTATGCAGTTTGGAAATGGCCTGGTAGACTGTCGGAGCGTTATCTGGGATGAAAACACAGCAACTTGATTGGATCACTTTACATACCCCACCTCGGTCTGCAAGTATGACGTCTAATGCGACCCTGTTCTGAAGAGTCATAAGGCGATCCGACTGGAGCTCAGCAGTCAAATTACCAAGGGCACCGGCGGTTTCAACTACTGTGGATTCAACCAGCTTTGTCAATTGCATTATGTTCCTGCTGTTAACCACAGGACCCCAAAACGGCAGAAAACCCTTTACGAAATCTCCAAATTCTTGTCCTGTAGTGTCTTCTTTACTTATGACACCTCTAACTATCCTTGTCTTATGGTAATCTGCCGCAGCCGTGTAGGTGGGAGGTAACAGGAACGAAACAAAACATGTGCCTGAGAAGTCAGGGGGCAACCATGTATAGGCTCTATTATGGCAGATGAAATAGGTACCCTTAGCTGCTAAGAACGAAGGAGAAGTCTGAGACGCAAAAACATATGTTTCAGTGCAGATACTTTTCCCTAACTGAGCTCTGGGATTCTTGCCATTACCTTGCAGACATAGGTGACCCTGATGGGGTACAATCCAAATCGGGGAGGATCTCTTTGCTCACTGGTTCCCACTCAGAGTAACTCCATATCCTGTTATGTTCCATCCAATATATGCTAGTGTCTCATCTCTCGGGATAGTCTCATAGGAAATATCTTCCCTAATCATATCTACTATACCCTTAGCTAGAGCACTATTCTAAGGATTATCTTTCACAGAACGTAGGGGGTTGGCTTCATACGCGTATATGAACACCGTTCTATAGGCCCACACAGAACCATTATGGCTGAAAGGCAGGACCAGATAAGGGATACCTTTATCAGTAGTATGAGGCATAAGACCACACACCCAACAGTTAGTTGTGTTCACTACTAATTGGTGTTGGTGTAGAAGCTGAATGAATGAATTGTTGGCAAACTCTAATCTTCTGGCAGACTCGTGTTCAGGCAGGGGGTGAAAAGAATGCGAGGAAACAGTAGAAGGAGGTATGGGCTGTGTAATGGGTGCAAATGTCACTTGAAAAGAGAATAAAACATATCCTATTAAAAACGTCATTACACTGAGCAACATGAAAATACATAATATCAAAAATCGTTTCTTTGTCATTATTATACCCATTCTGGCTTTAAAGTCCATCTGTCTGGCAGGTCTCTCATTCTTGAAAAACTCCATACTCTCTAATTGCTGCTCGTGGTGGTAGGGTTTTCTATGCTAGGGAATGCTTCTGTCAGTCCAGGGCAACTCCCTTAGACCGACCAGAACTGTCGACCTAACGTCTTCAGCTGCACTCCAAAGACTTGGGCAACCACGACCCTACAGCTGAACCCGGATGGTGGTTCGAAAAGAAAAAAAAACAAAAATAAGAAAGTTTCTCAGATGAGAGAGCCGCACTTTCAAAAAAATAGCAAAGGAACGGGAAAAAATTATTTGTCCTTAGTTCTTGGTCTCAAATTATAACGGCTTTTTCCAGATACTGTCTGGTTCTGGAACAAGAGTTCAGGCTCTGTAGTGTTCAATCGAATTGACGGTGGCACAGCTTCTTGCAAATTATTGTCACTTTCTCGTTCAGAAATTGTTCCTTTTACACGTGTATCGCTAAATGGCAAAAAACGTGACACAGTCTCAGTCTCAGAGTCAGCGATCCCCTCCTGGACCCACCGGTCGTACGGTAGAGGAAAAGGGACCCTCTTGCAGTGTACGCCGTGGATCCAGTTCTTTTTCCCTTCCACTCGAACAGCTGATCTTGTTGAGAGAAGGACGAGGTGGGGGCCGGTCCAACGGGGCTGGTCATTCTTTGTCCGCTGGAAGTTCTTGACCAGCACCCATGATCCAGGATCGATAAGATGTCCTGGAGCTTCAGAGACCTGAGGCAGAGTATCGTGAACCTGTTGGTGTAGAACACGCAATTTAGCCGTCAATTCATACAAATAATCAAGCAGTACAGGGTGTTCGATCTCACTGAATTTTGTTGGTCTTGGCACTCCCCATATGTTGGCCGGGCGGCCAAACACAATTTCATATGGACTAAGTCCCACTCGCGAATGCACAGTCATTCTTGTTGATAGGAGTGCTAGAGACAGAGCGTCAGGCCATTTAAGACCAGAGCTCGCTTGTATCTTTGCCAACTTCAGTTTTAGCGTGCCATTATAGCACTCTACTAGTCCAGCTGATTGGGGGTGATTTGCAGCGTGGAATTTTTGCTGGATACCTAGCCCTTCACATACTTTTTTCATCACTCGACCCACAAATTCACATCCATTATCACTCCAGACCATTCTCTGCATTCCAAACCTAGGGAAGAATTCTTTGGCAAGGGCTTTAGCTGTGGATAAGGCAGTGTTGTCTTTTAGGGGATATGCTTCTACCCATCTTGAAAAAGCACAAACAACAACGAGTACGTATTTCAGATTGTTGCACCTTTCCATGTGGATGAAATCTAGCTGCAAAACCTCGAACTGATACGTTGGAGGCGCAAAATGACCAGCTGGAGTTGGGGTTCCCCTACCAGGATTGTATTTCAGACACACCATGCAATTCTTGACCACATTCTCTGCACATTTAGGAATTCCAGCATTTTGCCATACTGGAGCCAACAACTTACAAATCCCTTTCACACTGATATGGGCCATTCCATGAGCCATTGTCACCACTGCAAGCACATACGCATCGGGTAACAACCATCGCTGATGTTCTGACAAGTCAACCCAACAACCATTTTCATCCAATTTACCCGTACTTTCTTTCCACACATTCAACTCTTTCTCTGAAGTTTCAGCTTGAATAGACTTCACACCCTCTATCGTATCTTCACATATTCCAACGTCACCAACCCATCTTGCGGGGCCTGCAACATACATTCGATTCATCACATCTTTTGCTGTTTCTTTTGCGATTTCGTCAGCAAATGCATTGCCACGACCGACATCATCAGTAACCTTCTTGTGTGCACTGCATTTCACAATCGCAACTTGTAATGGCAAGGTCAGTGACTCAAGAAGCTCATTCACCAACTGACCATGCTGAATTTTAGCTCCATGCGAAGTCAGGAACCCACGTTCTTTCCACAATCGTCCAAAACTATGGGCCACACCAAACGCATACTGGCTGTCGGTATATATGGTTACTTTCATTCCTTTCGATAACGCACACGCTCTCGTAAGTGCAATCAGCTCTGCTGCTTGAGCTAAATTATGTGGTATACGTGCAGCTTCAACAATCGTATGCAAAGTTGTGACAGCATATGCTGAAGTCGTATCACCATTCGGAAGCTTGAAGCATGAACCATCCACCCATAAGGTACCATCACACTCTACAAGAGGAGTATCTTTAAGATCTACTCTCCCTTTCGTTTCTTCTTCTGTCCTAAGAAAACAATCATGTTGTTCAACATCATCTGTTTCTACTGAAATTGGCAATAACGTGGCTGGATTCAACGTATTGCACCTCTTTATGTGCACATGACTCGCTAACAGTGTCAACTCGTAACCTGACAATCGAGCACTAGTTAAATGCTGTGTCTTGGTCCTGTTTAACAACGTGTCCACTGCATGTGGAACCATCACAATCAACATATTATTCATCACTAACCCAGCAGACTGTCGAATAGACACAGCTGCTGCCGCTGTGGCTCTCAAGCAACTCGGCAATGCTTTAGCTACCGGATCCAAAGTCGACTAAAAATATGCGCATGGGCGCTGCTTGTCTCCAAAAGACTGTGTCAGCACTGACAATGCACAACCCTCTTTCTCATGGACATACAGTGTAAAGGGCTTACTGTAGTCGGGGGTACCCAACACAGGAGCCGAACACAATGCATTACGCAATTCGGAAAAACTTTTCTGACAATCTTCAGACCACGGAACGGGGTTTGGTGTATCTTTATAGGTCAATGCTACCAAAGGTTTGGCCAGCAAAGAAAAATTCGGTATCCATTGTCTGCAGTATGATGTAATGCCCAAGAAAGCACGTACTTCTCTCTGTGTCCTTGGCACACTCAATTTTGCAATTGCCTGAATTCTTTCTGAGGTCAGTTTCCTTCCCTCATTCGATAAGAGATGACCTAAGTAGGTCACTTCTTGTCGACAATGTTGCAGTTTTGAAAGGGACACTTTGTGATGTAAATCAGACAAATGACGCAACAACAACAAGGTGGCTTCTTTACAAATCTCTTCAGTATCTGTAGCGACTAGCAAATCATCAATGTACTGAATAAGGGTAGCGCTGTCAGGTAAAACAATTGCATCAAGCTGTGTTTTTAAAGCCTGACTATATATTGATGGACTTTCACAGTAGCCTTGTGGAGCGCGTTTGAAGCGGAAACTTCTGCCTCCTAAACTGAAGCCAAAAATATCCCTGCTCTCCTTTGCAATCGGGATGCTGAAGAAAGCATTCTTTAAGTCAATCACCGAGAACCAGGTGGCGGAAGCTGGAATCATAGTCAATAGGGCAGTGATATCAGGAACAACTGGAAACTGTGGCACAACTATTTTATTTACCTCTCTAAGATCAATCACGAGCCTGTAAACAGGTGGCTTAGAGGGGTCAGTACGTTTCAAAACAGGCAGAACAGGACTATTACAAACGTTGCCTCTTGTCTCTTCAATTACATCTTTTTCAATTAAATCATAAATGATCGCTAGCAACGCCTTTTCCCCTTCACTAATGATCTTGTATTGTTGAATGCGTGGTAATTTAACATTGGCTTTCAATGTCACAACATAAGGCGGTATTTCCAACAGACCCACGTCATTAGGACCAGTAGCCCAAATGGTATCAGGAAGAAACGACAATTCGGTCGGAAGTTTATCCTTCAACAAATACATTGGAGAGACCACTTTCCTACCCAGTGTAAGTTGTACTCCCGAAGGAGAACAATATAATGTTGCATACAATCTTTTCAACAAATCCAATCCTAACAAGTTTTCACCACAACCTGTCGTCAGAATAAGGGGTGCTTCCAATTCACAAGGTCCAACAGAAAGGGACATAGGACTAGAAATCGGGTTTCTAACCGGGGCGCCAGAAAAACCTACTGAAACATTCATCTCGCCAGACAAAGGTGCGCTAGGGAGTTTTGAGTGCATAATAGAACTCTTTGTAGCACCAGTATCCAACAGAAAAGGCTCCGACACACCTGAGGTAATCACCTTAACATAAGGTCCATTCTGATCCACTGGAACTAAAAAAACTCCCTCCCTTCGTCTATGGCTGTCCTAGCAGTTATTACCTTCCAGATTCTCATCTTCTGCATAGTAGTCGTCAGCATAGTACTGAGCCGTCCTACCAGACGCGTTATGTTGCTGGTCAAAACTATTCATTGAGTTTTGAGACGGAAAAGAACGCGTGTTCTGGGGGAAACTTCCACGTCCTCTACCTCTAGGAGCTTGTTGAACACCTCAACCTCTTGCGCCAGAAGCACCATTCGTACGCTGTAACAAAATAGGACAACTATACTTGAAATGACCCTCTTCTTTACAATATGAACACTGATTGGGACCTACAGGAACACGTGGTTGAGAAAACTCGAACCTTTGCGAGTTTCTCTGGAACTGTTGAGGTTGCTGATAGTTACTCTGACCACCACGTGGCGGATACGCCTGTTGTAAAAGAACCTTCGTCTTTAATTCTTTAGTTTTCTTGTCTGCTCTATCCTTCTCATCTTTATCCCTATTTTCGTAGTACTGTGCAGTAGCCAATATTTGTGATGAAGAGGAAACGGCCCAAGAACTCTCTGAATCCTTCAATTTCTTACACAGCTCTGCAAGCAAATTGTGCACAAACTTGTCGACGAACAACCGTTGACCACCTTCTGTACTCATATCTTGACCACTGTGGTCGATAAACGTTTCCTCAAACCTGGTGAAGAAATCAGACACTGTTTCATCTTTCTTCTGCTTACACGCAGACAATTTATCCCAATTCACACGCATCGCAGGCATTAAAGTCTTCATGTAAGTAATGATCCTAGCAGGCAGTTCTGCTACCAAAGGCTCAGGCTTGGCACCACCAACTTGTCTATCATTTGCAGCACTAATATTAGCCCATGAGTCACCTAACTCTTGTGCATGATCTGTATGGCGAATCAATCCCCACAAAGGCTGCGGAACAACATTCCCAAATAACATGTCTATGTGGGCTAAATTCATAATGCATGAGTCTGCAGTCTGTGATAATTCCTTATAATACCCTGCAGGGTTTTTACGGGGATCAGGCAAAGTCTGCTTAAGGGCTAAAACTTCAGCTCGCTTCCACGGAACATGTACCCAAACACGCTGAAAATGAGCTGGGACAGCATCAATTTGATTAGCAACATCAGCCGCAACGGCGTCCTTCCATACCGGAGGGACTTCTCTCATTGGGTACTGTCGCACCTTTTTTTTAACAAAGGAGTCATGTTGGAACAATGACTGAGAAGGATCCTTATTCCTAAAGGACAACAACGTCGCAACTGCTGTCTCAACATCGGGACCCACAATCGTGCCATTTGCAAACTCAAACCGTACACGGCACAAATCAGGCGGATTTGTTTCCAAATCATTATCTTCCAATTCCTCACAAAAGAAAGCACACATTTTCTCAAAAACGTATCTTTGTTTCGGTGCTTCCCATTGACGGAAGACATCCATAACAGACTCTACATCGTATCTTAAAGGGTAAACAACCCATTTACGCGCCATACGGTCAAAATTTCTCTCTCGAGAATTAGGCAGTTGACTACGCGACTGCTTACGCTCCGAATCTGGGGTCACACCAGACGACCCAAAGAGAGGAAATATAAGGCTGGCAACAGTATCTGTCATTCTCTGTCAGACAGAAGGAGAAGTTGATGAAAGAACAGGAGGAAAAACAGAGGGAGGCAAGGCAGAAGCAGACGCAGAGGCAGTATCAGGAAGAACACCAGAAGAGGCAGTCGATGTAGTACATAAAGTTGTAGGAGGTACAGATGGAGCAGGTAGCGAAGTCGGCGGCCCTTGAAGGGGCTGCGCCATAGTAGTAGGAGCCAACTGAAGAGGAGCTGGCGGCTGTGGAAGAACCTGAGGCACAATAACCGGAGGTTGCACAGCTAAAGGTTGCGGAGGTGCTGTAGCATTCTGCGCATAAGGGGGTGGCGAACTCAACAAGTGTGACATTAAAGGATCTTTCTCAAGTTCTTTTGCTGCATCTTGCTGAAGAAGCGGAAGAACTGGATAACATTTATCGGTCACCATTTTACGTTGCCTGTGCAACTGCTCATTCATCTGTTCTTCTTCATCATCTTTAAACTGCATGGCAGCTTGCATTATCGAGATACCCTCTTCCCTCTTATTTCTCTTTGCTAATTTAATTTCCTTCTGTTTGGCTTCCTTACGCCATAGGCGGAAAGAGTTAAACATTGCCGGCCGGGCTTTCTTCTTAAAAAGTTTAACCTCCAGATTATTCAGAATCTCTGTGTCAAAACTACCATATTGGGGCCATTTTAAAACACCATCTTTCCTGGTGTATCGGATCCATACTTCATTATATATGATGGGGCCTATGCCATGTTTCACATATAGTTCATAGGTTGGAGTTCCAATCGGAGGAACCGGACACGAGTCCTCCAAACGGGAATCCCTATTATAACCAAGACAAAACAAATTTCCATGTCTGCTAAGACCAGTCATCTTCGCTCTCTAGTCTAGCGTCAAACTTCAAAGGATTATCGAATACGATAGTCTCGTGAATACACGAATCCCTCGGCTTTGGTACTTGCAAGTTCCAAATCAAAGATCCCAAGGGGATACCAAACTAAGAACCAAACTAAGGACTCCACTTATACTTAACTGAGGCATCGATGACGTCACCAGAAGACTCGTTTATCGTTTCGCTCTACCAAATCATCAAGGGTCCAAAACAGGGCTATAGTCAGGGCAGCAGTCCTTCGTAGCCGTCGGGAAGCGGGGAACCTCGCAGCAAAGACTTTCGGACCACGTCGACATACAGGGGTCGATGAAGTGGCAGCCTTCCTCCAGAATTTTCACACGAAGCTCCTCACGAACCTCTGGCTTGGACCGGTACCGCTGAAATCGCCCCACGTTGGGCGCCAACTGAAGTACTGGGTTTTTCAGAACCCAGCGGTGCCAGGGAACACACCCTAAGACTTCGAGTCCTTCCTGTTTCAAACTACAGAAACACAGAGTCTTCTTGGTGAAGTCAAAGATCTTGTTTATTGGCTGCAGCCAGTAACAGGTATCCTAGAAGTACAACACAGTGTATATTCTCAGGAGACTGCTGCTCTTGCAAAGCTAACCTTCTCTTTTATACAAAATATTATTCTTTGGGCAAACATTCCTTATTTTACAGTTGACCATTCACATATTTTCACTACAAAGAAATAGCAGGTTTATGATGACAAGCCCATATTTCAGTTTGTCCAGCCCTCAATCAATTACCCGGCAAGGCTCAGTACTTTCATCAGATATCGACGGACCCCCAATATAAACAGGCACCTCCTCCTTGTAAAGCAAGTCATAAAGAAAGAAACAGGGACAGGTGCGTGTAAGATTAGGCATGGTTTGTGTGTGATGAAAGGTTTATGATGTGTTGTGCCTTGATACTAATCTCATTCGGCCACTGGGAAAGAAACTGGCCGAACAGGTTTGGCTTCAGGCAGTGGAGTCAGCTTGCCCAGGTCACAGAGGAGTCAGCAAAGATGTACGTGTCCTTCAGACTCGTTTTCAGCATTAGACATTGGCCTATGTGAGGGCAATCACAAAATGGCTGTCTTTTAAATGGAACACGAGGGTTCAGGACGGAAACTCTGATATTCGGGTGATTTCGTTACCCAAATATGAATACAATGCTTGTGCATACTATTCTAATCATTCTCGGTCTGCTGATACTAAAATCGTTGTGTTACGACGATGTTTATAACACGGGTCCAGAATTTTCAGTACCACAACGGTGAGTACTGCACCTTGCACACAGGGGAGGGGGAGGTAAAAGAGAGTTACACACACACGCAGCATGAAACACCCCCAACCCCCACCCACAAAACCATACACACTGACACATCCAACAACATGACAGATACACCCCGTCACCCCCTGGAAAAACGCAAGGACAAAAGGAAATGAGTTTAACCAGTGATATTTTGTAACATTCAGATATAGCAATTGATAAAAAATAATTCAGTATATACAAATATTTACATTATGTACAGAAGTCAGTACACTGTCCCGTGGAAATGTCCGTGGACCAGTGGTCCCAAAAATCATGGGCGAAGCCCACACATGACACCTGCCTCAAAACAGAGAGAAAACTTCAGGGGCATCAGGTCGATAAAACACAGGCACCTTAGGGGGATGGGGAAGGGGGGGCACCTCAGCCAGAAGATGGTACTACGCCACTGCAACTGGAGAGGGCACCATGCCCACTGCTCGGTCCTGGGGAGTGCAAAGCCACAGTCTCTCAAGTCTCTCAAGTGGGTGGTTTGCCCACTGCTTGATCCTGGGGAGTGCAAAGCCACAGTCTCTTAAGTCTCTCAAGTGGGTGGTTTGGCCACTGCTTGGTCCTGGGGAGCGCAAAGCCACAGTCTCTCTAGTGGATGCCTTCTTCCACTGGTTCTGGAGGGGGCCTTGTGACCAGTCTGCTTTATCCTGCCAAGGAAGGGGTGAGTGGATGCATCTCTCCACTGGTTCTGGAGGGGGCCTTGTGGCCAGTATGCTTCATTCTGCCAAGGAAGGGGTGAGTGGATGCATCTCTCCATTGGTTCTGGAGGGGGATTCGTGCCCAGTATGCTTCATCCTGCCAAGGAAGAGGTGAGCGGATGCATCTTTCCACCGGGTCTGGAGGGGGCCTTGTGCCCAGTCTGCTTAATCCTGCCAAGGAAGGGGTGAGTGGATGCATCTCTCCACCGGGTCTGGAGGGGGCCTTGTGCCCAGTGATGCTGCACCTGTGGTGTGGCAGTTCCCACACCCTCACCTGGGTGTCTGAGCTATGAGATGTGCAGGGAACAGGTCGCATGATACTCCATGGAGGCTGAGCCACACTCCATCCAGTGGCGATTTAGGCTGCAACCTGCTGGTAGGGCTGGTGGTGGTGCCTCATGTGGTGTGTGCAAGGTCCAGGATGTCTCCTGCAGCCTCAGACGGCTGCCCACTGGGGATGCTGCTGATGTCCGATGTTGTGGCACCGGCTGGGCATGTGGTGGTGCAGATGGCGGTGCATGTGGCGGTGGCTGCGGCGGTGGCTGTGATGGTGGCTGTGGATGAGATGCTGCCGGTGCTGCCCGTGGTGCAGGTGTCTGTTGTAGTGGAGGGAGACACCAGACCATCTCCGGCAGCCTCGGATGGCTGATCACTGTAGAGGATGCTTGTGACTGATATTGTGGCAGCGGCGGTGCAGGTGTCGGTGCAGGTGATGGTGCAGGTGGCGGTGCAGGTGGCGGTCTGTGCGGTAGTGCTGACCGTGGTACAGGTTGCTGGCCTGTCTAGGGAAATGGTGGTCACCAGCCCATCGACAGGAGGCTTCATGCCCTGAGGTGACTTGCTTTTGTGGCCCTTCCCCACCTTCGTAGTCGCTGCTGGGTCCTTGGCACTGTCCTCTTTGTGTTTGGATGAGGCCTTGCTGGGTGGGTGGTGCGACTTTTCCCTGATGCATGCCGGCCCCTTCTTAACCTTGGCAGGTGGCAGAATCGGGTGGTCCTTACCATCTCTAGGTGGCTCACTGGTAGCTCTGACGGGTGCCCCCTTCGATCCTCCCGGACTTACAGGGACCACAGTGGACGCTGATTTGGTGGCAGAGGTACTGGCCTGGGATCTAGGCATCCTGGCCCTAGGGGAAGGACGGGGGGAGGTGTAGGGAAGAGGTCAACATTAGCTAGGAAAAGTTTTTTTGACACACTGGGACGGGAAGATGGAGTGGAGGAAGAGGAAGTGGTTGTAAGAGGTATACGTTTGCTGAATTTGGGTGAAGGTGCATGGGCTGGAGGCTGTTGTGAGGTGGATGGCCGTTGAGTGGGTGTGTGCCTGCGTTTGTGTACTTTGGGAGAAGGGCTCACAGACACACTGGGAGAGGACACAGGGGACAAGTGAATGGTTGTGGGGGTAGTGACTGCTCGTGAGGGGTGTGTTGTGATGGGCGTGCTGGTGATGGAGGCAGTGGCTGATGATGTAGTGCATGCAAGTGTGAGTGGAGATGATACTGGAAGGGAGGTAGACGAAGAGGAGTTGGGGGACACAGTGGAGGCAGTGGATGTTGGTATGTGTGCATGTGTATGGTGCTTGTGTGAGTGCCTGTGTGATGATGGGTAGTGCTTATGTTTTCCTGAGCCTCTTTTGTGTGTTGATGTGTGTGCATGCTGGTCTGAAGGTGTGCTTGGGATAGGCTGAGGTAGAGGGGATTTGGTCTGGGTAGTGGAAGTTGGAGAGGGGAGGCTGGACACAGGGACAATGGCTGCCATCAGTGCTGATGCCAGAGCCTGAAATGCTCTCTGTTGGGCCGCCATGTCAGAATGAATGCCCTCCAGGTATGCATTTGTTTGTTGCAACTGCCTCTCGACACCCTGGATGGCATTCAGAATGGTTCACTGCCCAACATTGAGGGATCTCAGGAGGTCCATAGCCTCCTCACTGAGGGCAGCAGGGCTGACTTAGGCAGGGCCTGAGGTGCCTGGGGCAAAGGAGATGCCCACCCTCCTGGGTGAGCGGGCATTGGAAACACGCTGAGGAGCTGCTGGGAGGGTGGTGCTGGTAGGGGGGGTGGCAGCTGTACCTGTTGTTGGGGTGGACACAGACGTGTCGGCCACCGCCAGGGAGCTTCCATCAGTGAAGGAGTCGCTGTCACTGATATCCCCTCCTGTCCCAGTCGTGGAGCTCCCCTCGCCCTCCGTCCCACTGGTGGCTTCACCCTCCGTGGATTCACCCTCCTGGGCCATGTGGGATGCAGCTCCCTCTGTCGCCAGTGCCTTTGCTCCTCCGCCAGATGATGCTAATGCACACAAGGACAGGGTGACAAAACAAGAAGGGGGGGATAGACAGAGGACACACATGGTCAATGCCAGCAACACCACTACTGTTGGCGTACACAACACACACTGATCTGCCCTATGCAGTAGGCCAAGCCCGACCACTCACTAAGGTAGTCACCAGCCCATGGAGTACAATGCCTAATGCCAGCACCTGCACACCTGACACCCACAGGGCCCTGCACACTAGTAGTTGGCCACTGCAAACAAGAGACCTACCCTGGCATGATCGCCCTGCGCTAGGGGCACCCACAGCCCACATCCCCCAGCCATCTAGTTCCTAAAGCACGCAAAGGCAACTGTCTGAAACAGTACTCACCCCCTTGTGGCTGCTATGATGCCCTCAAGCACCCATCCAACCCCGGATAGGCCACTGCCAGGATGCGGAACATCAGGGGGGTCATGGTGCGACAGGAACCCCTTCCATGTTGGGAGGCCAGCCCCCATCTTGGCCTCTGCCGTCTTCCTGCTCCAGTGGCGCAGGTCCTCCCATCTTTTGCGGCAGTGGGTGCCCCGCCTGTGATAGACCCCAGGGTCCGCACCTCCTTGGCGATGGCACGCCAAATACCCTTCTTCTGGTGGGCGCTGACCTAGAGGATAAAGACAGCAGAACATTTTATTACTCACCCGTCCGGAGCATCATACTCATTGCCCACCAGTTCCCACCTCTCAAGCAGCAGTCAGGCCAGGACACCTTAGCACCCCCCAACATGTGGCTTCCAATCACACCACTCCAAACAGGCATTGCCCACGCATGATGCTCACAGTGTACTCACATGTTTGTCTGGAGGACTGTAGAGTAGCATGTACTGTGGGAGGACCCCATCCACCAGTTTCTCCAACTCCTCCACAGTGAAGGCAGGGGCCCTTCCCCCAGACACATGAGCCATTGTCGCTTCCAGACTCAGGTCACAGCTGCACTTGCAGTGTAGGTCTTCTCCTGTCGAAGATCAGGTATCAAGTGATTGAACAGACAGAAAATGGCGGTCACGTCCGTGGCAGTGCGTACCGTCACCACCAGCGTACATCGCCATTGGCTCCTGGAACCCATAGGGCCCAATGATAACCAATGCGGAGTTGCGCCGCGGTCTTCAACCGCTTACCGCGATGCTGCACAACCCTAGCATAGTTACCTAATTTCCCCTTTACCCGCCTCACAGGTCAGGCAGACGCCATTTCAGGGGGGCACATGCCATGGAATCTAACTGTGTCACAACACATATTGGCACATATACTGACTCTCGATTTCACACCCTGCTTCTGTAACATTGATTCAGACACAGTTGTGCTATCTATGTGGTGAATTACCTTCTGCTCACCATTCTCCTCCAAAGGCTACAACCGCTGATGCAGATGATGAGATGGCGGCATCCTCCGGTGTACAGACTCCTGGTGGACCTGTCAACAATGGAGGACAGACACATTATAATCACATACAGACTTTATCGTGCCACAATCCAAGAACTGTGTGCCCAATTGGAGTCAGACCTGGTGTCAGCTATCCGGCAGCCCACAGGAATCCCCCCTCTAGTGCAGGTCCTGTCAGTGCTCCATTTCCTGGCAAGTGGCTCCTTCCAAACTACAGTGGCCATGGCATCAGGGATGTCTCAGCCAATGATCTCAAACGTGTTGAGCAGGGTGTTGTCTGCCCTGCTGAAACATATGCGCAGCTACATCGTGTTCCCCCAGGTGGAGGATTTGGCCACAGTGAAAGCTGACTTCCATGCCCTGGGACATATCCCCAACATCATTGGTGCCATTGATGGTACACATGTGGCATTTGTCCCCCCCGCAGAACTGAACAGGTGTACAGGAATAGAAAAAGCTATCATTCAATGAATGTGCAAATGGTGTGTCTTGCGGACCAGTACATCTCCCATCTGAATGCCAAATATCCTGGCTCTGTGCATGACGCCTATATCTTGCAAAATAGCAGCATCCCTTATGTGATGGACCAACTCCAGAGGCACCGGGTGTGGCTAATAGGTGAGCCCAAGATCCCCACACAGTATGAGTAGGTGTCTGGGTATGGGGTTGTCCCTAAGGGTTAGTGTGTGTCTCACAATTGTCTCTCAATATTTGCAGGGGACTCTGGTTACCGCAACCTCTCATGGCTACTGACCCCAGTGAGGAATCCCAGGACAAGGGCAGAGGAACGTTACAACGAAGCACATGGGTGAACTAGGAAGATTATTGAGAGGACATTTGGCCTCCTGAAAGCCAGATTCAGGTGCGTTCATCTAACAGGTGGCTCCCTGTACTACTCACCCAAGAAGGTGTGCCAGATCATTGTGGCATGCTGTATGTTGCACAACCTGGCATTGCGACACCAGGAGCCTTTTCTGCTGGAGTATGAGCCTGGTGATAGTCTTGTGGCAGCGGTGGAGCCTGTGGACAGTGAGGAAGAGGAGGCAGAGGAAGAAGATGTTCACAACAGACCAAACATTATCCTGCAGTACTTCCAATGACACCCAGGTAAGAGACTGTAACTCCTCTTCACATTTCAGTAAACTTTAGGACATTGTACATGGCAGCCTCTTACACCCTGTCTATGGACACTGACTGTTCCCTTTGGGTTTCCTTTTTTCAGATCTGTGTACCCTATTCTGGCTTATGCTAAGTGTACTGCTGCCCAACAACTGCCATACATTGGTATGTGTAAATGAATGTAAACCTTGCAATGCTTTGCTAATGTTGTATTAATACATTTGTGAATCATCAGACTGACTCCAGATTGGTCTTTGTTTCAAGGGTGTTTATAAGTATAATAAGTATAGGGGTATGTGCAAGGGGCTGGGGTGATGGTGGAGGAAGGTCCATGGTAGAGTCCAGTCTCATGGCATCACAGGTGCATTGTCCAAGGGGGCATAGGAAGGGGAACAATGGCAGTTCAAGGTGAACAGGGTAACAGAGTGGGACAGGAGGGTCCTACTTCCTGGCAAGGGTCTTGGCAATGTTCTCTGTCTTCTGCCTGGATCGCAGGGACAGTTTGCGGGGTGGTTCTCCTTCTGCAGGGGGTGGGGTGCTGGTGGCCTGTTGGTCCTGTGGCAGGGCCTCCCGTCCACTAGCACAGGCGGAGGTGGAAGGCTGTTCATCAGGTTGGCTAGTGTCAGGGGCCCTTTGTTGTGCCACTGCCTCCCTCATGGTCTAGCCCATATCAGCCAGCACCCCTGCAATGGTGACCAGGATGCTGTAGATTTTTGTGAGGTCGTCCCTGATCCCCATGTGGTGTCCCTCCTGCAGTCGCTGGGTCTCCTGAAACTTGGCCAGTACCGTGCCCATGGTCTCCTGGGAATGGTGGTATGCTCCCATGATGTTTGAGAGTGCCTCATGGAGGGTCGGTTCCCTGGGCCTGTCCTCCCCCTGTTGCACAGCAGTCCTCCCAGCTTCCCTGTTGTCCTATGCCTCTGTCCCCTGAACCGTGTGCCCACTGTCACTGACCCCAGGTCCCTGATCGTCCTGGGTTTGTGGGGTTGCCTGGGGTCCCTGTAGTGGTGGACACACTGCTGATTGACGTGTCCTGGGGACAGTGGCATGGGCCTGCTGGGTGGGTGCTGTGCTGGTGTTTCCTGAGGGGGGAGGCTCTGTGGTGGGTTGGGACTGTGGCAGGGTAACCAACTGTCCAGAGGTCCCAGATGGGACAGGTTGGTCATCATGATGCAGGCGTGCAGAGCTGCTGTCATCACTGTGGGCCTCTTGTGTGGGGGGACTGGATGTAGCTGGCACCTCCTGTCCGGTGACGTTGGGTAGGGGTCCTGTTGGGATGTAAATGCATTGTTATTGTATCTGTGTGTGCCATCTTGTGCAATGGGTGTGTTTCCCTTCTAGATTTGTGCTTTCCCTGTCGCCTTGGCCTTGTGTGATTGCTGGTGTGTGGGCTTGGAGGGTCTCTCTACTGGGCATGCTGAGGTGATGGGTGTCCATGCAGGTCTGTGATGGGTGTCCATGCATTGTTGTTGCATGCAGGGCTTGGTATTGGGATGTGTGGGTTGTGATGGTGGGGTGGATGTGAGGTGATGGACTGATGGGAATGAGGGTACGGGTGGGAGTATGTGATAGCATGCAGGTAGGGTGGGGGGATAAAGTAGTAAAGATTTGCCTTACCAGAGTCCAGTCCTCCTGCTACTCCTGCGAGGCCCTCAGGAGGCATAATCGCCAAGACTTGCTCCTCCCATGTTATTAGTTGTGGGGGAGGAAGTGGGGGTCCACCACCAGTCCTCTGTACTGCTATCTGATGTCTTGATACCATGGAACACACCTTCCCCCGTAGGTCATTCCACCTCTTCCTGATGTCATCCCTTGTTCTTGGATGCTGTCCCACAGCATTGACCCTGTCCACAACTCTCCGCCATATCTCCATCTTCCTTGCAATGGACGTCTGCTACACCTGTGATCCGAATAGCTGTGGCTCTACCCCGATGATTTTCTCCACCATGACCCTCAGCTCCTCCTCAGAAAACCTGGGTTGTCTTTGAGGTGCCAAGATGTGGTGTGAGTGATATGTGTGTGGTGATGTGTGGGGTGATGTGTGGGATGTATACTGTGATGTGCGTAGATGGTATATCGGTGATGGTGTTGTGTGGCTCTGAGTGAGTGTGTGCTCTTTGCTTGTCTCTCTGTGCTTGGTCTCTTTTTTTTGGTTGTAAGGGTTTGTGGGTATTGTGGGTGTGTGTTTTATAGTGTTGTGGGTATGTGGGTGTGGTGTGTGTATGTGTATCAGGTGTGTGTATTTTTAATTGTCCAATGTGGTTGTGTTTTGTAAGTGTGTGTGTATTTTGAGCTCAGCGGTCTGTACCGCCAATGGTTTACCGCGGTTGAAAGAGCGCTGCATTGATTCGTGGGTCGTAATACTGTGAGCGTATTCCTGTTGGCGTGACGGTGTAGGTTTAGCTATCGCCAGTTTATCACTGACCTTTGGTGTGCGGACTTGTGTGGGTGTCTGTATTGTGGCGGTATTCTCAGTATGGGTCATAATACCAGTGGCGGCCGTCAGCATGGGGGTAGGTCGCATTTACCACCAGGGTTGTAATGAGGGCCTATATCTGGATGTGATGGACAAAAAAAAGGACATCACACTATCCACTCTAAATAGGGTTGGCAGTGTAATGAATGGCTTTCCTCTGACACTCCCAGCACCTTTTGTGATGGAGTACCCTTTAAATCCCCTTTTTAGAGTTCACCCAGCAGATGGAATGTGCCTGCTCCTAGTGAAATGATGCTTTACAATGTTTTATAAACATTCACTATTTCGGTGCAGTAAGCTCACTGTGTACATTAAACAGCTCTCATCTGCTCTGTTACAAATGAGATGCCAAAAATGTGTTTGTATATGTTTTCCAGCCTGTGAAAATTGTGTATTTCATGACAGTTTAAATTTTTAGTTGTGTCATTACACTAATGTATTTATATTTTAATGCGTATAAATTGTAAAATATTTGCTTTATGTTTATATGATATGCAGAGAGATACTGTAAAATTAATATATATTTTTTATTGTGTTGTGTCATTGCCTTCTATTTAACTCGCAAATAAATTATTTAGCAGCAAGTGAATTTTCAAGTAGGATGATTCAACAACTGACCAACAAAAGTGGGTGAAATATTAAGATATAAAGCAACTAATTTGAAAGTTGTTATTACACCTAGGAGCACAAATATATTCATAATAAATATGTGATCTATCTGCATATGTAGGAAGTTAGGTTATTATTTGTGTGGCCTGCACAACTAAAATGTCCACATTTCTCCTTAATGGGGATCTAGTACCCCTTTGTAGCACTTAACTCTCACAGGTAGCAATGGAGAGCAGTCCAGGCCTACTCAGAGGAGGGAGTATGGGCTACCAATCACCGTTCGGTGGCACACAATAATAACGCTCAAAAAATGATTTTCCAGTCAGTGCTCTTTCTTTAGTAAAAGGAAAAGTACCTTTATGACAAACACTACTAAATTAATGTACATAGGCAGATGGAAAATTCTTTGATGACATTACACAGCCATCCTTGACCCCCTGAAGGGGTCACACAAATATATAAAGTATGCCTACTGGCTTGGTCAAATGTTCAGGATCAACAAGCTGCACACTGAAGACATAATTTGGCATGTAAATGCAATCATCAATGACAATAATCATGGGTAAATGTACTTATTACTGTTAATCAAGCATATTCATTTTGATCAATAATGCTGCTGTATTCCTGAAGCTACCCCCATGCTTCCTTAATCCTGTTGGTGGTGCTTCTGCCAATATGAGCCACCACAAGTAGAGTAAATCAGGCAGGATGAAATACCCCACAAGGCATTATAGGGCGCTCCAGCAAGAGTAGTGAATTTGATATGAGTGGTTCTCCTGCTGTGCTGGCGAGAGCCTCTGCTTTTTTCCTCTGTTGCGCAGCCTCACACAGCTTTTGAGGATGGGGTTCCGATCCACCTTCAGTAAAAATGGCCAGGAAAGAGTCCAGGAAGGAGGCCCCCATTTGCCCCCTCCCTGAGGTAAAACATTCTGCACCAACCCCTGGGCCTTTAATGTCAGGAATCCCCAAGGTGCCTCCTGCGTTATCTGTCAGCATCCCTAGGGATTAGGGTTAAATCATATCTCTGTTCTTGGTTAAACATTCATGTTTCTAAGTAAACATAATGTTCTGTGTTACACAATTGGTTTTATCAATGTTTGTTTTACCAATGCTTGTTTGCTAATGTGAGCAGGTGTAGACATGTGCTTCTAATTGGGTGTGGTGTAGACATGTGCTTCTAATTGGGTGTGGTGAGTCATCCACATGTGGAAACTCAACTGCTTTCCTGATTGGCTATAAATAGCAGAGTGAAGCATGCCTCCCTGCCTGACTTTGTTTTGCTTCCTGATCTCAGCATCTGATTTGACAGTCCAGCCCCTGCTGTCATCCTCATATTCAAGACTTTTGAGGCAATTCTTTTCTTTGTTCCTATACCAGCTGACACCAGGCATTCTTCCAGCACTCGGAAAAGACTGCACCTAAGTGACTAGTATTCTCCAGGGAGTTTGTTCTTTGAGCGCCAAGCTTTCCTACAACAGCTGGAGTATTTCAGACCTCGTATTTTGGCAGAGTGCTTATCTTGAAGAGACCAATGCATTTCTGAACATTCTACATTATTATTGTGGTTACTTGCCTAAATGTGCTTCAGGAAATCTGCTTGAGCTCAAGTACTACAAAAAGTGACAGTGCAATTTTAAAAGAGCATTTACGTGACTTTTCTTTCTCTACTAGCAGAACTCTTGGATTTAAATTGTGTCATTCGTGCCTGTGTTTCAGGTTTGAGGAATTTGCTTTTGAAGGGTTTTTCACACACACAGTGAAACCAAACCAAACTGTGCCACCCTAACTGTTTAAACCCAGAGAGGACATTTGTATTTCTTGGATTGTTTTTGTTCCTTTTAGTTTAACCCTATGCATGCAGGAAAGTTATACGTGATATAATTAATGCCTTTATTTGTCTTTCTTGTGCATGATAAGTAAAACCACAGTTCTAATTGTAGTGTGCAACAGTGAATCTCTGTGACCAGGAAGTGCCGAGAGGTGTTCCAGGAGGTCAGGAGGCATACCATCGCTCCTGCAGACATCCTGCTTTTCAGGTGAGTGGCCCAGTCTCGACATTTAATGATCTTGGGCTCATTTTACTCATGGTAATGAGATCTAACCGCCAGGGGCAGGTATCCCAGACCTCCTCACTTCTAAAGCAGTGCACTCCACAAAGTGCTTGTTCTCCTGGCTCCCAGGGTCAGCTGTCTTCCTGGTTTCTATTTCTCAACACAAATGTTCAGGGCTTTCTCCCAACTGGTCCTCAGGGAGGTAAGGGGGCCAGCCTCACTGGCCTTTGAAGAGATCCCATGGGCCTGGGGGGTCGGCTGGGCAGAGTTCTTAATCTTTTGTGGCAACCAAGGGGTTCTTTTTTCCAGTTGTCCATGGCAGTCCTGGGGTACAGCGGTGAAACACAGAGAAATCATCAGGCCAGAGAGAGATTCCCCCTTGTTCAAGAGTTATTAAAGAGAAGTGGGACATTCCAGAAACCAGGCATCCACAGCCAAACTTAGGTTGCCAATTCACCTCTCCTGCCCATCGCTCCTGCACACCATGCTGGAACAGTTCAAAGTCATGTCATCCAGGAGTCACTAGTCACATCTCCTCTGGGGGCCTCAGCTCTGCCCCTCGCAGACATCACTGCGAGGGCCTTTCTCCTCAAATCTTCAAAGGGGAGTCCCTTCTGTGTAGGTTGCGGAGTTCTGGGCTCCCTGCTTTATTTAGTGGGCTTAAGCAAGCCCATCCCCAGTGACAGCTGGTTGATTGATGCAGATCCTTTCACCCCACTCCTTTCACTCTCAGGAGCTGGTTGAAGCACTGTTAACTGGTCCTTTGTGTGTGGAGGCCTTTGTTCTTGTAGAGAAATGTAATAAACTTGGCAAAGCAAGGTGACAAAAGGACTGGGCTCTGATTCTGAGCTGAGCCAGAGAAATGTGACAATTCTAGATAGCCCATAAGTTGTACATATATCTAAAGGAACTTGCAGATTTGATTTTCTATTACAGGTTATTGTCAATATTAATATGTAACTGATCTTGGTAGATCAAATTGAATCAAAGCTACGCTCCTATAGACCAAAGGGAATCAAAGCTACAATCTACGGCAGTTTTGTGTGTAATAAAGTGTCAATACAGACAAAATAGCCATCCACACTGACTTTCCCAATTAGTGTACAGTAACATGATAAGGTCTAACTCAGGTCAATATCTAATCCTGCAGAGTCACTTATGTGCCAAGCTTCCTGTGCACAATTACCAGGCTGTGCACAGCAGTAGTCTCACACATACATTGTGCACAAGTATGTGCACACATGTTCACGTGTAACCAGGCAAGTGATCACTTACCCTGATGGGTCACAGCAGCCTTATCTAAAAAGGCATACACTAGCAGTAAAAATGTGCAGTCCATTTGAAGTACAGTAGGTGAGACACATGTAGTGAGACTCACCCACAATAAAATGTCCAAAATCGGGTCTCACAAAAAGCAAAAAATCCAGGCGTTTTGAATGGGCGGAGCCCAATCGCAACAGCAGACCTTCCTGTATCTCTAAAAGAACTACTTCCAGGCAGAGGATTTGCAAAGACTGCCTATGTTTACCAAAATGTTACTATTTTGAAATTAAGGAAAGCTAAGTAGCAGAGACACTGGATAGTCTAAGGAAAAAGATTCTGGACTTAGGTAGGGATCTTTCACAATAACTATTTAAAAAAATATATAATTCTATAACTACTTACACCTACCCTTCTCCTCACAAACAGCTGTTTTTTTATTAAGGTCTTTGCAGGCTTTTTCAGTTTTGCCAAGACACGGTTCAGGCTATGATTCAGATGTACCAGGCTAAGTGCATGACTGCTTTGGCTTACAAAAGTGATATCTGGGGATATAAGGATCCTTATTTCTTACAAGTCACAAAAAATATTTTTCCAGATGCTTTTTGAGTTGGCAAAATTCCATCTCAACATACATCACTTTTAGACCTGTCAACCTGTGCCCTATCTCTTCCAAAAGGTTAACATTGGGATTGCCTTATTACATTTTATAAGTTTAATTTCCAATGGCGGAGAGATCAAACCCCCATGTTTGGTGTGTCTGGAATCACAATATAAAATCACTGATGGTGAAGTTGGACTTTAAATTGTAATTCTGAAAATGACCCTTTTAGAAAGCTGGCATTTTCTAACATCAAATCAACTAGTGTATCTGCATGCCTTCAAATTCACATCTGGGGTGGGTGACAGCTGGGCTTTGTGCAATCCCTCTATACAGCCACACAGAAAAGGAGCTTAGGTGTACCTGATGGGCCATCCACATCCTGATGGGACTACCTCTCCCATTGGATAACATTGGGTTTCCTTATTACATTTAATAAGTGATAAGTTGTAACTGCAGCAAGAAGACAGCTCAAGTTTAGCTTCTAAAGAATTGTAATTAAAAGCCCACTTTCATAATAAAGTCAGATTTTTAGTCACAATTCTGAAAATGTCATTTTCAGAAAGTGGGTATTTTCTTGCTTAAATCATTTGCTGCCTGTAGTCTGTCCCTGGGTCATATGACAAGATATAGCTGGTAGTAGGTATCTGTGGATTGCTCCCAGACTGTGAGACAAAGGGACAGATAGGTGTTGGCAGGCTGGACCACTCTGACTTGATGAGGGGGAGGAGCTGTCACCTGCCATCGCCGACCTCATCAGCAGCCACGCCCTCGCTTCCACGGACTACATCCTCCTCGGGGACCTGAACTTCCACCTCGAGAACAACAACGACGCCAACTCCACCGCCCTGATCGACAACCTCGCCAACCTCAGACTCAAACAGCTCGTAACAACACCCACTCACACCGCTGGACACACGCTCGACCCCATCTTCTCCGCAAGCCCCCACGTCTCCTTCAACCACACCACCGAACCACACTGGTCTGACCACAGATGCGTCCACTGCACCTTCAGAAAACCCACCACACACCACCGCACCCAACAGCTACCAAGCCGCTGCTGGGGCAAGGTCACCGAGGACCTACTGACAAGCGCCCTCGCCCTGAGACCACCCACCGACTCCACCGACCCAGACACCGCCGCGACCAACCTCACACAGTGGATCAACGACTGCGCCAACACCCTCGCCCCTCTCAAGACCTCTACAACCAACCACACCAACAAGAAAGCCGCCTGGTTCACCGAGGACCTCCGGATCTCCAAGCACACCTGTCGGAAGCGGGAGAAGAAATGGCTCCACGACCGAACACCAGACAACCACACAGCCCTCAAGAGCGCCACCCGCAGACATTACCAACTCATCATGACCGCCAAGAAGACCGCCTTCAAGGACCGCCTAGACAACAACGCACACAACACCAAAGAGCTCTTCAGCATTGTGAAAGAACTCTCCAACCCCAGCTCCATCACCAACAACATCCCGCCATCTCAAGACTTGTGTGACTCCCTGGCCACCTTCTTCCACCGCAAGATCACCGACATCCACGACAGCTTCAACCCCGACCCTCCTGCACCCACCACCGAGTCCACCACCCCTGCGACTGCCACTTGCACCAGTCGCCTGACCGTCTGGTCCAGCGTCAGCGACGAAGACACCATCAAAACCATGAACTCCATCCACTCCGGATCCCCATCGGACCCCTGCCCTCACCACGTCTTCAACAAAGCCAGCGCAGCCATCGCGCCCCACCTCCGGAAAACAATCAACTGTTCCTTTGAGACAGCAACCTTCCCAGAAAGCTGGAAGCACGCCGAGATCAACGCCCTTCTGAAGAAGCCCAAGGTGGACCCCAAGGACCTCAAGAACTTCCGGCCCATCTCCCTGCTCCCTTTCCCGGCAAAAGTGACTGAGAAGATTGTCAACAAACAGCTGACCAGCTACCTCGGAGTCAACAACATCCTGGACCCTTCCCAATCCGGTTTTCGCAGTAACCACAGCACCGAGACCGCCCTCATCTCCGCCACTGACGACATCCGGACCCTGATGGACAAAGGAAAAACAGCCGCTCTCATCCTCCTGGACCTATCAGCAGCCTTTGACACGGTCTGCCACCGCACCTTATCAGCACGCCTCCATGACATCGGTATCCAAGAGAAGGCCCTGGCCTGGACCACATCCTTCCTCTCCGGCAGAACCCAGAGCGTCCGCCTCCCACCCTTCCGCTCCAAAACCACTGAGATCATCTGTGGCGTCCCACAGGGATCCTCCCTCAGCCCAACACTGTTCAATATCTACATGGCCCCCCTCGCCCACGTCGCACGACAACACAACCTCAACATCATCTCCTATGCCGACAACACCCAGCTGATCATATTCCTCACCGAAGATCCCCACACCGCCAAAGCTAACCTCCGCCGAGGAATGAAGGCCGTAGCTGACTGGATGAAGGACAGCAGACTGAAGCTGAACTCAGACAAGACGGAGGTCCTCATTCTCGGACCCACCCCATCAGCCTGGGATGACTCTTGGTGGCCCACATCACTAGGCACAGCCCCGGAACCCACGGATCACGCACGCAACCTGGGGGTCATCCTCGACTCCACTCCCTCCATTACCAGGCAAGTCAACGCCGTCTCCGCGTCCTGCTTCAACACCCTCCATATGCTCCGCAGGATCTTCAAATGGATCCCCCTCGACACGGTAAAAACCGTTACCCAGGCCCTCATCACCAACAGACTCGACTACGGGAACGCCCTCTACTCAGGAACTACAAACAAGCTCCTGAGATAACTCCAACGAATCCAGAACGCCTCGGCTCGACTCATCCTCAATGTCCCCCGCCACAGCAACATCACACTCCACCTGAGAGGCCTGCACTGGCTCCACGTCAACAAAAGGATCACCTTCAAGCTCCTGATCCACGCACACAAAGCACTGCACAACACCGGACCCACCTACCTCAACAACCGACTCAGCTTCCACACCCCCACCCGAAGCATCCGCTCAGCCAACCTCACCCTCGCCACAGTCCCCCGCATCCGAAAAACCACCGGCGGCGGCAGATCCTTCTCCTACCTCGCCGCCAAGACCTGGAACACTGTCCCCACCATCCTACGACAGACCCAGGACCTGCTGGCCTTCAGAAGACTCCTCAAGACCTGGCTCTTCGACCAGTAGCACCCCCCCAGCACCTTGAGACCCTTGCGGGTATGTAGCGTGCTTTACAAATGCAGGGATTGATTGATTGATTGATTGACTACACTCTACTTCAACACTCTCACAAATGGTTTGTCACTAGTCCATTGTGTCCCCAGACAAGCTGGGGCATGAGAAGGGAGGAAAGCGATGCATCATACCTTAGGGGTGTAAGACTCTGAAAACGTCTTCTACTTCAAAGTGGGCACCAGGTATAAATATTGGGTAAATACAGTGAGCCTCATACCCCTACTCTTTAGTACACATCTGGACCAGGTGGAATACTCAGAATAATGACTACTATAGTGCTTTACTCCCACAAGGACTGCCACTCTGCTGTCCTGCTACCTTCCTGTGTGAGTGAGAAGGAATGGACCTGCATCTTGAACCCAGGCCCACCAGAGTGACTCCAAAGGACTCATTGGCTGGCTTCCTGATCAGAATAGACATCCTCCATCTTTAACCCAGTACCTGGTCTCTGCCTGCTGTAAGCCCTGCCCTCCCAAAGTGTGCCACCTCAAACCTGGACCCTTGAAAGTGTGTCTGAAGGTACTTTGCCAGCCCAACTGTAGTGCCAGCAAAACTGAGGCATTGCACTGCATCACCTCATGGAAACTCTGCATTGGAGCGGCTTTTCGTGCATCAACTCAACAAACTGTACATTGGGACTGATGCTTCACTCAACCTCAGTGTGGGACTTAGTATCACCTCCTGCAGCCCCTTAGGAACTGCACCTAGGAACATCCTCAACACAGGCCTTCACATTGCAAGACCATTGTCAACGGCATCCTCGGTGACTACGCAGTACTCTGCATCACGGGCCCCGCAACGTCTTTGAAGTGCGAGACACATCTTTGAAGCAGTATTTCGCATTGCAAGCCCCTCATCTACTTCATCCTCGATGATGACACTAGACTGCCCATCATAGCCTTGCCACTCCTAGGAACCACCACTGCAAAAAGCATCCTTGATGTGGGAGAGTAACTCAGTTTCTTACAATCGCACACCAAGAGCTATGATTACCATTCCTCTCTGATTTTTTGGCTTTGCATCCTTTTATCAGGTTGATCTCAATATGGACTAAAATAGAGCCCAACCTTAATTGGGTAACTATTCTGGAATGTTTAAATCTGGACAGGGCAATGAATATTCCCTGCTTTAAAAATGTAAAGATCTTGTTAGCTGCTCTAGGGTCCCCGGAGGTGTTCATTTGTCCTGGCTCCCTAATAAAGAGGTACAATGAGTGGACAAGAAAGGGCCTTTTTCTCCTTTACGGACATGGAAAGAGAAGGTTGTAAATTGTTAAAAATGTATGTTCAGTGGTTCCTCTAGTTAAAAAATGGTACCCTCTTCAGAATCTTATCCGACTTTCATGACAAATAGCTATCCTCGCTATTTGTTAACAAGGTTTCCTTTGAGTTTGCTACATTGTTTCTTGGTGGAACCTAAAGGATGGAACACCATTAAGTACCTTGGTCATTAGGGTTGAGACTCTCTGTTGCCTTAGGGCACGTTCACTTTTTAATGTCCTGTAACTTTTATAGGCTGCCTTGTTTAGTATTGGTTAAACCTCTCCTGAAAAGTTTAGACTTAAGCAGGCATTACTCTCATTGTTTCTTTCAAATGTTAAACAATGAGGATATAAGTTGCTCAATCGTACGTTTTTTGAAAGAGACAATCAAGACAAATCAAATTTTTTAGAACATTTTTAAAGATGTGTTGGATGTTGTTTTTTTATTTTAATGTAAATTTTAATATGATATGATATTCTCCGACTTTGTTAGCTTTTATCTGATGAGAGTAATGAATTATACAGCTACTTTTATCAATTTTTTGGTACAAATTAGCTGATTAATTTAATTGTTATGATGAGCTGCTTTTTATGCGTTGTTACGACTGAAATCATAAACGATGATGATGGAACAGCTGATTTCATATGCAAATTAACCACTCAATGCTTATTTACAGCTCGAATTCCAGAAACATGTAATTCAGAAGTACCTCACATTTGCCAAGCATTGAAATACTGATGTTCCAGTCATTCATTAGAACCCTGGAGGGAATTTGGATTACAATACTGGTGACCCAAATGACAGGCTGTTCATGGGTGACAATTATAAACGAATAAACCCTGGCTGATAAACCTTAATGTATAATCAATAGAATATTGTACTGTGGAACAGTGGCTTGATATCATTTCAATTTTCATAAATGACAGCTTTCGGTGAATGTGTTCAATCTATGCTTGATTTTTCCCACATTCATTTCAATCAAAAGCAAACTTCTGCTTAACAATCAGAAACATTTCTCAGAAAAGTTACCAGATTCTTCTACTTTCATAATCTCATCAGCATCATAACCAATTGAATGATTCAAGGGTGGAAAATTCAGAAAATAATTGTTGTGATCAATGAAGTATCTTCCACACGATGTAGGTAAAAAGCTATGTGTTTATTTCTCCAGGATTCAGAGCCACCTCCAAATCGTGCTGACTCCCCCTCCCAACCGCCTTCCTGCCCGTCATCTCCCCACATTCCAGCATCCCGTCATCCTCCCACGAGCCCCGCATTCCAACACAATACCCACGAGGACCGCATACCATCTTCCATACATAACATACCATCTCCCCCCTTTTTTTTTTTAAACAAAATTACAGAGAATAATAAAACGAAATGTCCCCAAAACAAACAAACATGAATAGTACAACAAAATTGAACAAAATTAGTGATCAGGTCTTAATTTCCATGGTAAAAATCTTTCACGGGAAGATCTGCGTTGAAAATCTTCCAAACCATCTGAAGCAGACTTATGAGAATCAACTTTATGTGAATCTTGGGCATGTAAATTAGAACTCCCACCGTAGCTCCTTTCTCCATCCTCACTGTTATCACACTCACCGCAAGCACTCGACGCCGAACCCTCGGAAAGTTTTACAACTTTGGATAAATTCCACCAACGACCATCACCAACCATAACTGCATTCCCACAAACTTTTCTCACTTTGACTGGATTACCAAAACAAACATCACCTTTTTTAACAGCCACGCTTTTCTTTATACGCACCCAGTCTCCAGGGCTAACAATACACAGCTTGGTGGCTTTAATAGTATCAAATCTTCTTTTCATGCGCTCTTGTCCTGACCTCACCTTTTCCCACTCAACCACACTCATCCCTCCACTTGATCTTTTGTTTTTCAAATTATTAGCTAACCACGATGGGAACAGGACAGTATTAGGTTTTCGACCTCTTAGTGCCTCAAAAGGTGATATATTAGTTAATGAATGGGGTGTGGAACGATATACCCACAACATGGTGCTCACAGCCTTAGTAACGTCGTAATTATTGCATCTAGCCCATTTTATACAGTCACCAACCACTCTATTCATCCTTTCAACCAAACCATTAGTTTGGGGGTGATATAAAGAACTCTTCAAATGTCTAATATCAGATTGTCTTAAGAAATCTTCCATCTCAGAACTCACAAACTGTACACCATTGTCCGAGATAATAGTTTCCGGAAAGCCCTCACGCATAAACACTTCTTTAAGAAATATAACAGCATTGGACGCTGAAGGTACAGCACAAAAGCGAACTTCAGGCCATCTACTGTGATAATCCAAAAGAACAAATGCATACCGTAAATTGTGGGGAAGGAAATTAAACGGCCCAACCATGTCTATTCCCACCTTAGACCACGGTCTTTCAGGCACTTCAATGGGATGTAAAGGTGGCGTACGTACTTTCAAACCCTTTTCCGCAGAATTGCAAACCACACACCTTTTGACCACAGCATCAAGCTCTTTATCCATGGATGGCCACCAATAACTTTCCCTCAACCTCCTCTTGGTCATTGTCGCTCCAAAGTGTCCTTCATGTGCCAAATCTATCAGACCCGTATGTCATAGGGAGGAATACACCTCTCACCCCTCAAAAGAATCTGATCTTCTATTGAAATTTCACTCGCAACTTTACAAAATGGTTGTAATGGTAAGGCAACATTCTTTTCTCTCGTCCACCCATTGATGACACATTCTCTAACCTGGACCAAAACGGGATCCTTCCGAAAGGCCTCCTCCCAATCAGCTTTGCTAAAGGCTTTGGACGCTGGAAGATCCACAGTGGCAACAAAACAATCCTCTCTATCTTCTTCAGAGTCAAAATCATTCAGAGTCCCCATAGGAAACCTAGATAGAAAATCCGCTCTCACATTGAATTTCCCAGGCAAAAGCTTAACCTCCATATCATATTGTAACAATTTAGTGGTAAGGCGGGCAATGCTTGGTGTAGTATAGTTGGTTTTATCACCACTGAGAATGTAAAGTAGCGGTTTATGATCTGTCACAATAACGAACCTTCTGCCCCATATATAACTCCTAAACTTTTCACTAGCCCAGACACTAGCCAGTAACTCTTTCTCTATTACTGAGTAGTTCAACTCAGCTTCTCTCAATACCCTAGAGGCATAACTGATAGTGGCTTCACCATGTTCAATGTCCTGGAAAAGGATAGCACCCAAACCGTACTTACTGGCGTCAAACATAATTTTACACCTTAATGCTGGATCATATGGACATAAAGCCTTAGCATTAGTCATTTCGGATTTTACCAACTCAATCGTGTCCTGACACTCCGCGTCCCACATAAATTCAACACTTTTCTTCAACATATTGGATAAAGATTTCATTTTGGAATCGTAATTAGGAATAAACCTAGAATAAAATTCGCACAACCCAACAAAAGAGCAAAGCTCGTCCTTGTTCTTTGGCGGAAGACACTCTCGAATAGCATCCACCAACCCAGGTCTCGGTTTGACTCCTTCCGAAGAAACAACATGTCCCAAAAACTCAATCTCTTTTTTCCAAAATTCACATTTGTCCTCTTTAACAACCACCCCATTCTCCTAAAAAATCTGTAAAACAGACTTCAGCACTGTGTCATGTTCTAATAGCTGTTTGGCAAAAATCAACACATCATCCTGAAACACCAGGACCCCATCAATATCTTTAAGAAGATGTGAGATGATACGTTGGAAGACTGAAGCCGCTGAAGCCAGACAAAAAGGCATCCTACAAAATTGAAAAGTACCAAAAGGTGTGTTGAAAGCCGTAAAATGTCTGGAGTCTTCATCAAGGGCAACTTGGTGATACGCCGATGCTAAATCAATTTTTGAAAACCATACTGCCCCATTCAATTTCTCAAGCAAATCATTGATTCTGGGAAGTGGGAAAGAGTCGACCCAAATCTCTTTGTTGAGACTCCTCAAATCAACACACAAACGCATCTCGCCATTGCGTTTGCGAGCGACGACAATAGGAGATAACCATAAACTTGACTCAATCGGCTCAATTACTCCTGACAACTGTAGTTTCTCTAATTCTGACTTAAGGTCATCCCTCACACTGAAAGGTATTGCTCTTAATTTGTGCTTAATGGGTATGGCGTCACATTTAATTTTGATACTATGTTTAAAACCTTTGATACACCCTATTTTTTTCTCAAATACACAAGGGAACATCTTATGGAGAGTCAACAAATCGATATCACTATGGTCTTTAACTACCATCACTTGTTCTGAAGTCCCCGGTCTCAGTACCATACCAAATAGACCTTGGTGGAACCAACCTAAAATATTGAGACCCTTGACCGCATTATATCTTTCCACAGATTTTGTGCCCCTTGAACTCCAACACATCATTGATGAAACCCTCCAACTCAATCCTCCTTCCCTCATAGGAAACTGGAGCTCTGTCAGGAGGAAACAGTTTCCTAGTACCCCATGTTTTCTGAAACAGGTCTAAGGTTATCATTGTGATGTGTGCACCAGAATCCACCAGAAGATGGAATGTTTTACCCCCCACGCGAATATCCACATACGGATCCACACACTCCTCCGGATCTCCTGAAAGAACTTGTTCATCTGTGACAACCACAATCATGTCACGAAATTCATTCTCCAAACATTAAATAGACATTTCTTTGTCATCACACACACTGCTGATTTTAGCATTCTGATGTCCAGGATTCTGACACACCCTGGCAAAGTGTCCTGTCCTGCCGCATTTATGACACACCACATTCCTGGCAGGACAGCCTTTAGAGTCTTTTGGATGTGGAAGATTCCCACATCTGAAACAGACATTGCTACGTTTGAAAAATTGGTTATTGCTGGTCCTAAGATCTTTGCGAGAAGAGACAACATTGACACTTGCTTTCTCTTCTTCCTTGCGTTGAGCCGAAAGTTCCTTAAGAGAAGCTTGAGCCAGTTCAATGCTCTTCGCTTGCTTAATTACATCATCAAGCGACGGATCACCCATGGTAAGAAGTCTTTGTTGGATGTGTTTGTCAAAACAATTCCCTATGAGCTGGTCTCTGACCAGCTGATCACGGAATGAACCAAATTGACATTGTGCACACAATTTACGGAGAGCGCTGACAAATTCATCAATTGATTCACTCTGTAGTTGGATTCTCTTGAAAAATTTGTGGCGTAGTACTACAAGACTCGGCAGTTTATCAAATCTCAGGATAAGCTTTTTTACTGTCTCTTGATATTCGTCCAGTTCTTCACCATCCATCACTTCGACATCGGGAAGATGTTTCAAAGTCTCACGGCCTTCAAATCCCAATGAGTGTAGTAATAGAAACTTTTTCCTCTCAGGTCTATATCGTGAAGCTCCAATAGCTCCTAAATATGTTTCAAATGCATCAAACCATTGAGGCCAAGACACCGGTGGTTCACCAGGTGTGTCAAGAAATGGGGGAGGGGCAGAAACAGATTGCATAGCGTTCAATATTGTAATATACCAATAATATCCTGGATTGGAGAAAGTCAAAACTTGCTGCAAATCAAAAATTGGTTTAATTGTTAAAAAACAAGTACAGGCGCAAAGAAGCAGTCACTGAAAAGTGTGTTTCACACAAATAGACTGTTCCCGATATCCAGGTTGCTAAGAAACGCGCTTGAACAGAATCATCAGGAAAATCTCCGACAGTCAGAGAGTGCACGCGCACACCTTGCTCGTGCTTATGCAGAGACGTGAGGCAATTCCAGCGCTGATCACGCGGAGAGCTCGAGTCGCGCGCAGGCTGCCCTCAGAGGGGGCCGCACAACCTAATTTCGAAAAGAAAGGCACACAGGGATGTAGGCTGCGTCGGAACGATTCTCACCTTAGTGGGAGAAAAGACGTTCGCAGATGGTGCAGTGTCCAGCACTAAAATGGCCCCAAAACCGTGCGTAGGTTCCGAGGTGGCTCGTCACGTACCGCTCGTCGCCAAAATTATGTTGTGATCAATGAAGTATCTTCCACACGATGTAGGTAAAAAGCTACGTGTTTATTTCTCCAGGATTCAGAGCCACCTCTAAATCGTGCTGACTCCCGCTCCCAACCGCCGACCTGCCCGTCATCTCCCCACATTCCAGCATCCCGTCATCCTCCCACGAGCCCCGCATTCCAACACAATACCCACGAGGACCGCATACCATCTTCCATACATAACAATAATCTTCCTATATCTCAACATTGTTGTAATCTAAAAATGTCCCAAATATCCTGTGCCATCCCAAATCCACAAACAGATGGGAAAATCACAGGCCCAAGACTGTTTTGAAAAACCCTTGAATCTGGATAAAATACATTTGAGATTCAGGTGAGTTAACTGAACTGAAACTGCTTTCCAAGACTGTAAGAAGGGCAAGCAGTAACCTTGTCTTTCTGCTTCTGTCTTGATCCAGAGGGGTGCCAAAGAATGGCAGGCATTTTACACATGAGTGGGAAAGGAGAATTAGAATAGAAAGCTTGGTAGTCCATCTGTATTTCTGCTGGTGGTTTCATGTCTATCATCAACCCTGTTAGATAATAAACAGTGAATTATAAAAATGTTTCTGTTGATGCTTTGAACTCTTCAATTATTTTGCTAAACTGGGATTAGTAAGACAAACACACCATACACTTAGACATGTTTTTCCAAACTATGACAATGACTAAATATTTGTAATATCAGGAGTTGATCGCCTAAGTAGACACAGGTGATAGAACAATGTCATTGACATTTTCCCTATTGCATCCTAATGTAACTGACATGTTGCTTATTACAGGTAAACAATCCATACCTGCAACATTCTTACAAGCAGGAATTACTATTTGCTCTTACAGGTAGTGCACATTAATTATCCAGTCAGAGGTCAATCAGTCAGGATAATATCTCACAAACAACAGCAGTCTTTTGCTTTGTGATGAAAAAAGAAGCATGTTGCTACACACAAGTTTCTGATTTTTTTTACAGTTATAACTTCTCTTCCACTCCACAAGTAGAACTACTATCCTATCACAATATTCTGTGATAAATGAGAATAAGGCTGTTTAGTATGTTCATGATGTTGTTCTTAAAATATTTAACAGGTCCAAGTGAATCTCCACATTTCCAGCATTCAGCACTATCCCAGGAGGAATTGGAGGGCAGTGTTGATGCAGAGCTGCTCTTAATTACCACCAACCATGGAGGAGCTCAGGATGTGGTTTGACCATCCTGCAAGATGGCCGCCACCTTGTGAGGCTCTGCAGGACGGGAGCATTAACTAGCTACAGACCCTAGCGGCCCGGACTCCTGAGGTGCCTAACCCTCCGACAATTGATCACCGGATGCTTTTGGAGGAGCAGATCGTCGAGGCGGGCCAGCTTGATGGTGGAGGCCAGGCACGGGGCCTATCATGGGGCCGCTGGTGGGGCCTTGCGGAGTGATGAGGCCATAAGAGGTGGAGATGGGCCTGGCGCGGGCCGGTGGTGAAGCTGAGCGGTGCCGGGGCTGTTGTCTCCCCCCTGGACATTGGCGGGGGTCGACGGGCTCGAGAGGTAGGAACCTCTGGGCCCCTTGAGGCAGCTATGCGGCGGTACCGATGGCCCAGAGTGGAAGGCGAGGGCCAGATTGAGGCCCTGACTGGATGAGGTGCGGTGGCTGGAAAATTTGGGAGCATGCCGGCATATGGAGAGGCCAGGCTGCCACTCCTGGTGTTTGATCATTCCGCTTGACGGCTGTGGCGGGGCCCACCGGCCACGTGTCCCTGAGAACCAGACCTCAACCTGCAGGGCCAGCCGGGGGGGCGCGTTGGCCTCCGGTCATTTTGCCATGGGCGGCGGTGAAGAGGAAGCTTCGGTGGAGAGAGGCCTCTGCTTGACATTGGGAGTCGCGCAGACATGCAGACGTGGAGCTGGGGGTCTTGCACCACGGTAGGCGATCTGGTGACCAGGCCTGAGAAACTGGTCAGCGGACAGGCGTGCGGGGAGCGTGGCCTGCCTGACGCGCTACTGGTGGCCCTCCGGCCGAGAGGAGTCTGACCTGGTGGTGAGCTGCCAGTTGGGGGTGCCGGGGGCTGGACTTTGCACCGGTGCCCCACATCTGCACGGCGGGATGTCCCCGCTGGAGACAGTATCCGGTCACGGTGGGAAAGACATACCCACAGCAGGCGAAACTGGCTTTTGAAGGCAAAAAAGCGCAGTCAAGCGGGCCGATCAATGGAGGAGCCACATCAGGAGGAGGACCTGGAGCTACCATCTGTCAAGGCCATGTTTATGGACCAAAAGCACAGTCTAGCGGCTATAGATACTAGGTTGAATCATTTAACTGATCACATGGATTGTATGAAAGACAGGGTGGATGACCATGACACCCGATGGGAGCAGGTGGAATCGAGAGTGGCAGATTTAGAAGATGTACGGAGCCGAGAGAGTGAACAACTTCTTCAAATGGAACGGGTGTTGGAAGTCATCCGGAGCAAAAATGAGGACCTTGAAGCTCGATCAAGGTGCAATAACATTCATATCATAGGCCTTCCAGAATCGACAGCTATGGGGTGTATGGAGGACTATGTAGAGGCGATGCTTACGGTGCTCTTACCTGGTGAGCGCTTCCCTGCTCAACTATAGGGATAGAGACACGGTTCTGCACCTTGCTCGTGACCACCGCCCGCCATCTATAATAATAATGAACTTAGCATTTTTCAAGACTACACTCCTGGTGTGCAGGGGACTCGCCGGGCGTTCCTCCCGATCAAGCGCACCCTGAGCCACACGGAGGCCAAATACTCCCTCATCTACCCGGCTAAGCTGAATGTACAGCACAAAGGTAAATTAAATTTTTTCTTGGATCCAAAGCTGGCTGCAAAATTTGACAAAAATATTCCCAAAAAAATGGTCCCTGCATCCATGCCAGCACTTGAATAGGAAGGGAATCACTTAATTGACAATGACTTATATCAGACCTGCATGGTGGGTGGATGTGTGCTCGGAGCAGTGATGACTGCCCGGTTGAGTTTTGAACTGATTGGCAGCTCCTGCCCACCTACCCATATGGGGTGGGAAGACTGACGGCCATGACAGCACCCCGATGGATGAGTCCAAAGCATTCAGTTGTGGTTTTCAAATAGGATAAGTTTGAGGGTGGGGGTGGGAAGGGTGGGAAGGGCCCAATTGGGGGCCCGAGTAGGTGGGGGGTGGTAAATGCACTGTTAGGAATTTGGTTTGATATTTTTGCCCTGGTTTGTCTCCCCATTCCTTCCCTTTCCTGCAGTTGATTCCCTTTACATATGAAAAAGGGGGAAGATGGAATGATTGTGTAGGTTAATGAGATGCCTTCTAAAAATGCGACTCCTGTGAGATGCCTGCCATGGAATGTTCGGGGGTTGAATGATGGATGCAAGATGTGACTGCTGTCAGCTTATATGCAGTGCCACGCAATAGATGTTTGCATGCTCCAGGAAACTCACCTGACAGAGGCTACGAAGTCTAGAGTGAGGGCTGGTTGGATTGGTGAGAGCCATGTGGCGGTGTATTTGACCTGTGCTCGGGGGGTGGCTATCCTGCTTAGAAAAGGATTGCAGTGGTGCACCGAAAAAGTGCTCACAGACCCACATGGCCGTTATGATATGTTATGCTATGATACAGGATACATTACAGGATATACCGTTTTGTATGGTGTCGGTATATGGCCCCAACCTAGATGACCCAGAGTTCTTTGGGGAAATATGGCGACTGATAACCTCCTTGGGCTCCAGGTCCCTGCTATTGAGAGGTGATTTCAATTTGGACTTTGAGGCAGATCGAGAGAGCCGGGCCAGGCTGCAGCATGTGACGGCTGCGAAGACCTTATTCCTTATTATGGGAGAGGGTGCCTTGGTGGATTTATGGAGGGTGAAACATGGTGCGAACAGGGAAGGAACATGCCTTAATTCCGTACATAATAGCTGGTCCCGCATTGATAGATGACTCGGAACCAGAGACGTAGAGCTCTGGACGCAATCTATTGAACATATGCCCAGCACTTTGTCGGACCATTCTCCTGTCATGTTGGAATTGCTGATCCCTGGGGGTCCTCCCCGTGGATTCTCGTGGAGACTACTCTATGGAGCATTATGTGATCAGGCCTTAAGGGAGTTTGTGCCGCTGCAGTGGAATACTACACTGTCAACCAGAGATCGGTATCCTTGGGAGGCACTTTGTAGGAGGCATTTAGGGTAGTAATTCGGGGGATTTGCCACACCAAGCAGCCTGGTGTGCTGAGAGCGCTTTGACGCGACTATGAGGAGTTAGAGGCACAACTGGCTGGGTTGGGAAAACGACTGGCTATGGATAGGTCAAGCGGCCTCCTGGCTGAAATAAGAGAGGCGCTGTCAGGGTATGAGGAGGAGGCACTTCAAGACTGAGAAAGAAAGGCAAGGAGATACAGAGAGGGTGAGAGGGCTGCTAAATCGCTTGTTGCAATGCTCCATAGGGCATGGGCAAGGAACTACATTGTTGAGTTGCTTGACTCAGCTGGAGTACGCCATACTGGTACAGAGGAGGTCAGGCATGTCTTGACTGATTTATACTCTGACTTACATGCCGAGGAGTGAGAGAGGTACTCTGCGGCATATACAGACTACTTTGAGGACATTAGCCTGCTCTGGCTAGAGGACTCACACCGGCAGTACTTTTTCAGTGGAAGATGTAATACGGGCTATATGCAGTTTGCCGGGAGTTAAGGCCCCGGGGCTGGACGGTCTGCCGTCGGCTTCCTATAAGGATTATGCAAATCTCTTAGCGCCACGCCTCCTAGAGGTTTATGCAGAGGCGCTTGAGGGCTTAACCCTCCCACCCTCACTGTGGCAGGCCCTCATTGTGACAATCTTGAAACCAGGGAAGAATCCGTACAGCTGCGATTCATATAGGCCACCATCGTTAATAAATATAGACAATAAGATCCTGGTGAAACTTATTGCAGCCCCTACTCCCTTCTTTGGCGCTACTGGATCAGTCTGGCTTTGTGTCTGGATGCGCTGCCTTGTATAATTTCCGCACCTTTTTTGCGGTGTCTCGCATGGTCAGACCAAAGGAGTGCGTGGTGTTCCTGGATGCCACTAAGGCATTTGACTCTCTGCTTTTTGTAGTGGCGATGGAGCCGCTAGCGGCGTGCTTGAGGCAGCACCATAATCATAGAGGACTGGCGTTTAGACAGCACCCAATACTGGTCTCTATGTATGCGGATGATGTTGCACTATATGTCCGCGAAAAACAACGACATCTTGATACGCTGATAGATGAGATAGTATGGTTTGGTCAGATTTCTGGGAATCCGGTTAATTGGTCGAAGTCGGTAGTGTTCCCCCTATCGGATGCAACAACGCAATGCTGCTCTAGATACCCCCTTGGTTAGGCTGATGGACCTGTGCGATATTTGGGCATATGGCTAAGTAGGGAGGCGGACGAGTTGTGCTCAGGTAATTATGGTAAAGTCATTATGGCCCTCATTCTGACCTTGGCGGTCGGCGGAGAGGCGGCGGTCGGACCGCGAACAGACCAGCGGTATTAAAAATGGCATTCTGACCGCGGCGGTCCCCGCCGCGACCGACCGCCACTTCCCCACTCCGACAGCCACGGCGGTCATGACCGACGGGCTGGAGTCTGCGCACTCCGGTCCGGCGGTCGACCCAAGACCGCCAACGCTATCATGACCCTGCTTACCGCCGCGGTTTCTTGCGTTCGGGAACCGCCATGCGAACCATGGCGGTAGGCACTATCGGGGCCAGAGAATTCCTTCCCTGGCACTGATAGGGGTCTCCCCCACCCCCCACTGCCCCCCCGAGTCCTCCCCCCACACCCTCCACCCCCCTGCCACCCCCCAGAGGTGGTACGAACCCCCTCCCCACCCCCACCCCGACATGCACATACATGCACCCCGACATGCACACACCCCCAACATGCACATATACACACCCCCTACACACACACATACACAACGGGGACACATACCCGCACACATACATGCCGACATGCGCACCCGCCGAACTACACACATTGCCCATAGGCACAGCAGCAATCCCCGCCCGCATGCACGCACTCACACACCCCCTCTACACACTCACACGCACACCCCCATGCACGCACACATCACACAACACCCCCCCACCCCCTCCCCTCACGGACGATCAACTTACCTTGTGCGTTGGTCCTCCGGGAGGCGACGGGAGCCATAGGGACGTGACCGCCAACAGAAGACCGCCAACAGAAGACCGCCACACAGAAATGTGGGTCGTAATTCTGGGGGCGGTGTTCTGCTGGCGTGGCGGTGGAGGTTGACCAGTCTCCACTTTCCCGCCGACCGCCAGTGTGGCTGCTGGCGGTATTCCGGCGGAACGCTCCCAGCGGTCGGAATACGCGCAGCGGCATACCGCCGCGGTCGGCGGTCTTTACCGCGGCGGTAACTCGGCGGTCTTGCGAAAAGACCGCCAAGGTCAGAATGAGGGCCTATGTGTCTAGAAGAAAAGGTGGCGATCTGGCACTCCTTGCCGCTCTCGCTAACGGGTGGCATAGCAATAGCTAAAATGGTGATTCTGCCCATATTCCTTTATCTATTTGTTGACATACCTCTCATCCTCATGACTGGCTTCCTGAAAAGACTTAGGGGGTCATTACAACATCGGTGGTAAAAGCCGCTTACCGCCGTGCAGAAGACCGCCAATACACCGCCACGGCCGCGGAATTCCGCCACAGCTATTATGACACATCTCGGAATCCGCCGAAATTCAGACACCCACACAAGTCCGCCACACCAAAGGTCAGTGATAAACTGGCGATAACAAAACCTCCACCTCCACGCCAACAGAAACACGCCCATGCTATTACGACCCACGAATCCACGCAGCGGTCTTTCAACCACGGTATTCCATTGGCGGTATACACCGCCGCGCTCAAAATACACACACATCTCCAAAACACCGCCACATTGGACAATTCAAAATACACACACCTGATACACATACACACACCACTCCCACATACCCAACACAACATAAAACACACACCCACATCACCCACAAAAACCCCTACGACCACAATTCACAACCGAAGGCCAGAGAGAGAGAGAGCACATCAACCGAGAACCCCACCACACAGAGGCACACAACACCATCACCCATACAACATTACACGCACAATACTCCACACACCACTACACATCACCACACATATCAACACTGACACCACCCCACACATCACCCACACCACCCCATGTCACGCCAAAGACACCCCCGGTTTTCCGAGGAGGAGCTCAGGGTCATGGTGGAGGAAATCCTACGGGTAGAGCCACAACTATTTGGCTCACAGGTGCAGCACACATCCATAGCCAGGAAGATGGAGCTATGGCGCAGAATAGTCGACAGGGTCAACGCAGTGGGATAGCATCCAAGAAATCGGGAGGACATCAGGAAGAGGTGGAACGACCTATGGGGGAAGGTGCGTTCAGTGGTCTCCAGGCACAACATTGCGGTTCAGCGGACTGGCGGCGGACCCCCACCTCCTCCCCCACAACTAACAACATGGGAGGAGCAAGTCTTGACCATCATGCATCCAGAGGGCCTCGGAGGAGTCGGTGGAGGAATGGACACTGGTAAGTCAAATCTTAACTATCATATCCCCCACCCTACCTGCATGCTATCACACACCCCCACACTCACCCCCTCCCCTATCACTCAAACTCCTCACTAATGTACTAATAACACAAACCACACATCCCAACACCAAGCCCTGCATGAGACAACTAAGCATGGTTACCCCTCACCAAAGCATGCTCACTGCACATACCCAGAACAACCCCCTAACCATCATCACACAAACCCACACACTGGAATGCTTGCACTGGGGTACACACCCACCCACCCATTGCACACCATTACACACACACATGCAGTAATCATGATCTTATGTCCCTGCAGGACCACTAAGGAACGTCACCACACCGGAGGGTCCAGACAACTCCACTCCACCCACAGAAGAGGCCCACAGTGACAATAGCAGCTCTGCCCTACTGGATCCTGATGACCAGCCTGGACCATCGTGGACCTCGGGACAGTCGGTTCCCCTTGCACAGGCACAGCCCAACACTGACCTTCCACCCTCTGGTAACACCAGCACAGCACCCACCCAGCGGGCCCATACCTCCCTACCCAGGACACGTCAATCAGCGGTGTGTCCACCACTACAGGGAACCCAGGATAACCCACCACCCCAAGAAAATCAGGGACCTGGGGGCAGTGGTAGTGGGCACACGGTCCAGGGGACGGAGGCACAGGAACACAGAGGAAATGGGAGGGCTGCTGTGTGACAGGGGGCGGACAGGCCAAGGGAACCCACTCTCCACGAGGCCCTATCCTCCATCATGGGAGCATACCAACACTCTCAGGAGATGATGGCAACAGTCCTAGCCAAGTTTCAGGAGACCCAGCGCCTGCAGGAGAAGCAGTATTTGGGGTTCAGGGAGGAACTCATGACCATCAGCTCCACCCTGGGCACCATCGTAGGGGTGCTGAAGGAAATACAGCAGACCATGAGGGACACCGTGCACTCCAAGGGGCCCCTGACACTAGCATGGACGATGAACTGCCACCACCTCCACTGGCGCTAGTGGACAGGACGCCCCACCACAGGACCACCACACCAGCACCCCACCCCCTGCAGACGGACAACCACCACGCAAGCGGTCCCTGAGATCCAGGAACAGGACAGAGCAAGATGGCAAGACCCCCGCCAGGAAATGAGACCACCCTGATTGTCCTCCCACTGTCCCACTTTGTTACCCTGTCCATACTTAAACTTCCCCAGCTCCACTTCCTATGCCCATATGGGCAGTGCTCCTGTGTGACCAATGGACTGGACTCTGCCATGGACATTCCTCCACCGTCCCCCCATCACCATATTACAACACCACTCCATTTTTTAGCACTTCAATAAACACCCTTGAACCACAAAAAAACCTGGAGTCAGTCTGTGATTTTGAAAATATGTATTATCAATGACCGTGTCATAATGCGTTTCCAATTGTAAAGCCAACATACCTATGTCACACATCACAAGTCCTTGAAGGATAAAAGCAGATGACACACGTTGGTAACCACACCTGTGAAACCGTAATAGAAAGGTACAACTCAGTGACCAAATACTGCTATTAAATGACATACAGGATAGAGGTAGACGTGTGAAAGTTAATTGAATGGTAAAAATGAATATGTTCTCACCTGTGTGTTACTGGAAATATTGCTGTATGACTAACTCCCTGTTGTCGATGTCTTCTTCCTCAGCTTCTTCCTCATCACTGTCCACAGGCTCCACAGGCTCCACAGCTGCCACAACACCGTCATCTGGACCATCCTCCTGCAGAAAAGGCACCTGGAGTCGCAAAGCAAGATTGTGAAGCATCGAGCAGGCGATGATGATCTGGCACACCTTCTTCGGTGAGTAGAATAGGGAACCACCTGTCATATGGAAGCACCTGAACCTGGCCTTCAGGAGGCCGAAGGTGCATTCTATCACCCTCCTAGTACGCCCATGGGCCTCATTGTAGCGTTCCTCTGCCCTGGTCCTGGGATTCCTCACTGGGGTCAATAGCCAGGACAGGTTGGGGTAACCAGAGTCCCCTAATAGCCACACCCGGTGCCTCTGGAGTTGACTCATCATATAAGGGATGCTGCTATTCCGCAGGATGTAGGCGTCATGCACTGAGCCAGGGAACATAGCATTTACCTGCGAGATGTACTGGTCTGCCAAACATACCATCTGTACATTCATCGAATGATAACTCTTCATGTTCCTGTACACCTGTTCACTCCTGTGGGGGGGGACCAGAGCTACATGGGTCCCATCAATGGCACCTATGATGTTAGGGATATGTCCCAGGGCATAGAAGTCACCTTTCACTGTAGCCAAATCCTCCACCTCAGGGAAAACGATGTATCTCCTTACTTGTTTCAGCAGGGCAGCCAACACTCTGGACAACACGTTGGAAAACATAGGCTGGGACATCCCTGATGCCATGGCCACTGTTGTCTGAAAAGACCCACTAGCAAGGAAATGGAGCACTGACAGCACCTGCACGTCAGGGGGGATTTCAGTGGGATGGCGGATTGGTGACATCAGGTCTGGCTCCAACTGGGTACATAGTTCCTGGATAGTGGCACGGTCAAACCTGTAGGTGACGATTAAATGTCGCTCCTCCATTGTCAACAGGTCCACCAGTGGTCGGTACACCGGAGGATTCCGCCATCTTCTCAAATGTCCCAGCTGACGGTGCCTAGGAAGGACAACAGCGACCACAGAGTCAACAAATTCCCAGGTATGTACCCACAGATACACAGAACACGACACAACACACTTCCTGTATGTGTGTTGAGTGTAGGCCTAGCTATGTGTGATGCAGTAGTAAATGAAGCCATGGGGGCCCCTGAAATGGCGGCTGCCTGACCTCTAAACTGAGACAATGGGAATGTGAGGTCACTGCGCTGGTGTTGTACCCCGTCGCGGTAGGCGGTCGTAGACCGTGGCGCAATGCTGCATTGATTAACATTGGACCCTATGGGTCCCAGGAGCCAATGTCTAAGTGCGCCGGCGGTGATGATACGCACCGCCGCGGACGTCACCGCCGCGGACGTGACCGCCATTTTCTATCTGTTCAATCACTCGATACCTGATCTTCGACAGGAGAGGACCTTCACTGCAAGTGCTGCTGTGACCTCGGTCTGGAAGAGACAATGGCTGCTGCGTCTGGGGAAAGGGACCCTGCCTTCACTGCTCAGGAGTTGGAGAAGCTAGTAGACGGGGTCCTCCCCCAGTACACACTACTCTACGGTCCTCCAGACCAACAGGTAAGTACACAGGGAGCACGTTGTATGGGCTATGCCTGGGTGGAGAGGGCTGGTTGTAAGAGGGAAGGGGGCAGAGTGCAGTGAACATGAAGGACTGTGAATGCATGTGCCACATGGCAAGGGTAGGGATGGGGGCCACTCACATGGGCGGTGCAATTGGCAATGACTTTTCTTCTTCCCTTGTGCATGTCATGTAGGTCAGTGCCCACCAGAAGAAGGACATTTGGCGTGACATCGCCAAGGATGTCCAGACCCTGGGGGTCCACCAGAGACGGGGCACCCACTGCCGGAAAAGATGGGAGGACATTCGCCGCTGGAGCAAGAAGACGGCAGAGGCCCAGCTGGGGATGGCCTCCCAACGTGGGAGGTGTGCCCGTCGCCCCATGACCCCCCTGATGTTCCGGATCCTGGCGGTGGCCTACCCGGAGTTGGATGGGCACTTGAGGGCATCACAGCAGACACAAGGGGGTGAGTACACTCTCATTTTGCAGTGGAGGTGCCTGGGTGGGGGAGGTGGGCTGTGGGTTTCCCTAGGCCAGGGCGAGTGTGCTAGTTAGGTCCCCTTGTTCTGGGAGACCCTTTGACACCCCACCCCACCTGGGTACAGTGCCAACTACACCTAGTCAGGCTCCTGTGACATCCATGTGTGCAGATGTCAGCCATAGCCTTGTAGGCCATGTCCCAGGGATTGAACAGTGGACCCTAAGTGCGCGGCGTAGTGCAGGGGTCTACTTCTCATTCTGGGGATTTGGATCGCAGTTGAGGGGTCTGGGTGGGGGAGGATGGCTGTGGGTGTACCTAGGCCAGGCAGAAATACATAGGCTAGGCCCCTCCATAATGCAGGGCATGTGGCACTCTACCCCACCTCAGTAGTGGGCCAAGTACAGGTATAGATGCCCCTGTGGCATCCATGTGTGCAGATGTCCACCATAGCCATGTAGGCCAGATCCCAGCAATTGCATCAGTAGAGGCCAAGAGCACGGCGTAGTGCAGGGGGCTGCTGTGTCTGTATTGTCCGCCAACGGTAGCGGTAAGCCATGCACTCAACCTGTCTTTCTTCTGTCGTCCCCTCCCCCTTTTTCTGCTCTCCCTGTTCTTTTGTACATCAGCATCTTCAGGCGGAGGTACAGTGGCACCGGGGCACGAGGGAGCTGCATCCCACATGGCCATGGAGGGCCACACCACGGACTCAGAATGCACCAGTGGGACAGAGGGCGAGGGGAGCTACACGTCGGTCACCGGATCACCAACCAGCGACACGGACTCGTCCGCCGATGGGAGCTCCCTTGTGGTGGCGGCACCACCTGTGCCCCCCACTTCTACAGGTACAGCTGCCACCTCCTCTACCAGCACCGCCCTCCCAGCAGCCCCTCAGCGTTCACCCTCTGCCCGCTCACCCAGGAGGGTGGGCATCACCTTCGCCCCAGGCACCTCAGGCCCTGCTCCAGTCACCCCTGCTGCCCTCAGTGAGGAGGCCATTGACCTCCTCAGGTCACTCACTGTTGGGCAGTCTACCATTGTGAATGCCATCCAGGGTGTAGAAAGGCAGTTGCAACACACTAATACATTCCTGGAGGGCATTCATTCTGGTCAGGCTGCCCATCATCGAACCCTGCAATCTCTGGCCTCAGCACTGATGGCAGCCATTGTCCCTGTCTCTAGCCTCCCACTTCCAACTTCCTCCACCCAGACCCAATCCCCTGTACACCAGCCTGTCCCAAGCACACCATCAGACAAGCATGCATACACCTCAACACCCAAAAGTAGCTCAGGCAATCATAGGCACCACACAACCCACAGGCACTCACACAAGCATCACCCACATGCAGACACAGCAACATCCACTGCCTCCACTGTGTCCCCCTCCTCGTGGTCTCCCTCCTCCCTCCCAGTATCGTCTACACTCTCACCTGCATGCACTACATTTACAGGCACTAGGACTTGCACCAGAACAGCCAGCACCACACCCCGCTCACCTGCACTCACCACCCCCACTCCCATTTACACATCCCCTGTGTCCTCTCCCAGTGTGTCTGTTACGCCCCTTCCCAAAGTACACAAACGAGGGCACCCACACACCCAACATCCATCCACCTCACGACAGCCTCCAGTACCTGCACCTGCACCCAAAACACCTAAAGTGACACCTCCTACAACCACCTCCTCTTCCTCCACTCCCAGACCCCCTCCAGCTACCCATCCCAGTGTTCGTCAGAAACTGTCCCTCAGCAACGTTGACCTCTTTGCCCCCACCCCACCCCTCCAAGTCATCTGTCCCGTCGTAGCACCTCAGCCAAAAAGACTCCAGTACCAGTGGTGCATGTTACAGGTGTGTGGAGTGCACCGGCCACCAGGGCAGGCAGAGTGACACGGAGCCAAGGCACTGCCAGTCCACCCCCTGTAAAGCATCTCAAGTTGGAAAGTGGCCGACGGGACCGGGTGAAGACTCCTGGAGGAAAAACTACTCACAAGGGTCCCAGGGGGATTGCAGAGTCAGCTGTGACTCCTCCAAAGGTTGGAAAGGGCCAGAAGAAGTCTGCACAGCCTGGTGTGAGCAGCACAGCGGAGAAGGGCGGCATCCTTCCTGGCGGGCGGGACGCCACCGCCAGCACCGTCGTCACTGGTCAGGAGACCACCGCCGGAGTCATTGCCCAGGAGGGCCCAAGTATCGTCACTGGTCAGGAGACCACCGTCACCGCCGGAGTCATTGCCCAGGAGGGCCCAAGTATCGTCACTAGTCAGGAGACCACCGCCGGAGTCATTGCCCAGGAGGGCCCAAGTATCGTCACTGGTCAGGAGACCACCGACAGAGTCATTGCCCAGGAGGGCACAAGTATCGTCACTGGTCAGGAGACCACCGCCGGAGTCATTGCCCAGGAGGGCCCAAGTATCGTCACTGGTCAGGAGACCACCGTCACCGCCGGAGTCATTGCCCAGGAGGGCCCAAGTATCGTCACTGGTCAGGAGACCACCGCCACCTCCGGAGTCATTGCCCAGGAGGGCCCAAGTATCGTCACTGGTCAGGAGACCACCGCCGGAGTCATTGCCCAGGAGGGCACAAGTATCGTCACTGGTCAGGAGACCACCGCCACCGCCGGAGTCATTGCCCAGGAGGGCACAAGTATTGTCACTGGTCAAGAGACCACCGCCACCGCCGGAGTCATTGCCCAGGAGGGCCCAAGTATCGTCACTGGTCAGGAGAACACTGCCACCGCCGGAGTCAGTGCCCAGGAGTGCCCCGGCTGCCACAGCCCCGCTGGGCAATGAGGGACCGTCATACCACACACCAATGCACAGGTCAGAGGCCGCCATGGCAAAGCACCGCTGAACGGGGCAGAGCACCGCTGCACAGCCCAGAGACCGCCATGGCAAAGCACCGCTGAACGGGGCAGAGCACCGCTGCACAGCCCAGAGACCGCCATGGCAAAGCACCGCTGAACAGCCCAGAGACCACCATGGCAAAGCACCGCTGAACGGGGCAGAGCACCGCTGCACAGCCCAGAGACCGCCATGGCAAAGCACCGCTGAACAGGGCAAAGACCGCCATGGCAAGCAACGCTAGCCCATGAGCAGCAGGGGCAGTGACGCAACTGGGACCGTCACGGGGAGAGTGATGCACTCTAGGCACCAGTCCCCCTCCAGAACCAGTGGAGAAAGGCATCCACTCTGTCTGTCCTGCACAGGATGAAACACACTGGGCACCAGTCCCCCTCCAGAACCAGTGGAGAAAGGCCTCCACTCTGTCTGTCCTTAACAGGATGAAGCACTCTGGGCACCAGTCCCCCTCCAGAACCATTGGAGAAAGGCATCCACTCTGTCTGTGCTGCACAGGATGAAGCAGTCTGTGCACCAGTCCCCCTCCAGAACCAGTGGAGACTGTTATCCACCTGAGAGACTTTGGCTTTGCACTCCCCAGGATGTAACAGTGGGCAACCCACCCACTGTAGAGACTTGAGAGACCGTGGCTTTGCACTCCCCAGGATGTAACAGTGGGCAACCCACCCACTGTAGAGACTTGAGATACTGTGGCTTTGAACTCCCCAGGATGTAACAGTGGGCAACCCACCCACTGTAGAGACTTGAGAGACTGTGGCTTTACACTCCCCAGGATACATCAATGGGCATGGAGCCCCGTCGTGGATTTGGCGTGGTGCTGTAATCCGGCTGAGGTGCCCCCCTTCCCTTCCCCCTGAGGTGCCTGTTGTATTTCTCTCTGATGCCCCGGAAGTGTTCTCTCCGTTTGTGGACAGGTATCTTGTGTGGGCCTCGCCCATGCATTTTTGGACCAGTAGTGCACGAACATTGAGATGTGCATATCTGCACTACTTCTCGTAATGTATATACTTTTGAATGAGTTTATATATATCTGTATATATTTGACACATGTATTTTGATACATTAGAAGGTTTGGACTGATTTCCTTTTGTGTTTGCATTCTTCCGGGAGGGTTGTGGGTTGTTACTGTGATGTTTGGAGATGCCTTGGTGTGTGTGTTGTAATGTGCGAGGGTAGGGGTGGGGGTGGGGGTGTTGCGTGTGTGTCCCCCTGACATTTGCCCCCCCCTCCCCTATGTCGTAGGTGCAGTACTCACCGCTGTCTTTGCCGCCGCAGGTGCTGGTGTTTGTAGATGAGTAGGAAGACAAGGGCAGGTAGGATTTGTAATTCCGGCTCCATGGTGGCCTCCTTCCTCGTGGGATGTGTTAAGGTGAGCGTTTTCCCATTTCAACAGCTGTTGCCGCCGTGTTTTTATCCACGGTGAATCCGCCCCGGAAAAGGTGGCGGATTGGCGGGTTGTGATACAGTGGGCGTTACATTGTCTTCCGCCTGTCTGTTGGCGGTGACCGCCGCGCTGCTTGTCTGTACCGCCGTGGCAGTCGGAGTGTTAAAGTGTCTGTCTTTGTTGGCGGTTTCCGCCACGGTCATAATTCCCTTTTTTTGTCCGCCGGCCTGTTTGCGGTATTACCGCACCTTTAACACCGTCCGCCAGGGTTGTAATGACCCCCTTAGATCTTTACTCATAACTCTTTCCTGGGTGGGTAAACAACCCAGAATTTCATGGGAAAGAGTGACGCTACCATTTGAACAGGACGGTCTGACGGGCCTGGATCTGGAACTTTACTATAACTGGGTGCAGGCCCATTTCGTGAATTTTTGGTTACACCCTATTAGATACCTACCACATCTGGCTCTGGAATGTGACTCAGTCTGGCCTAATAGGGTGTCTGGGGCAATTAGTAGACCACCCAGAACTAGGTCGAGAGGAGTAGATACTGTGGCATGCACAGTGCTCTTGAGACGTGCGGAGGTTGGGGAGCCTTTTGCACCTTCGATGACAGTGCGGGGCATTGTGGACCTGCAGATATCGGAGGAATGTCAATTTGTGAAAGCTTGCATCATCTGAATATGATTACATTGGGGTCTTGGTTTCTGGAGGGGTTGTTATTTCATCGGAAGCTGCACTTGGCGATACGCATGATACTGCGCTATATTGTTTATTCTTCCTCAGAATCAAGGCTATGTTATGGGCACAGTACCCGTTTCCCTGTGATGCCCCCCATTGGAGGTTATGTACAGAATGCAGTCCCCGCATAGACTCATCACTGGCCTATATGTTTGCATGCAGACTGCGGTAGCTCCTGTCAGGTCTCAGGATAGAATTCATTGGAAGGTGGATGTAGGCGAGACCCATTAGAATGAGGTGTGCTGGTATTGCTGTGCACAAATGCGAAAACTCTCCCCTAATTACAGATTGCACCTCAACCATTTTAACTTCCTGCATCGCTTATACTATACATCGAGTAGTCTAAGGAGAATGGGAGTGAGATCGGACGCTAGTTGTGAAAGATGCTTGGCTCCTGAGGCAGACTTCCTGCACCTGGCGTGGAGCTGCAGTGCGCTACAGGGCTATTGGACAGAGGTGCTGGGGGGTATTTGGAGAGATGGTTGGGTTCGTAGTGCTGCACACCCCCAAGATTGCCCTCTTGGGATAAGTCAAGGAGATACCCTCTGATTACAGGTAACTGGTGGGGCTGCTGTTGCTGCTGGCTAAGTGCAGGGTGGTGATGTGCTGGAGAAAGAAACAGAAACCCTGATGCAGAGAATGGCTCAGTGCCAGGAACAATTAATGGTCTACTGGGAACTGATGCCAGTAAATTCCCGACTACAAGATATATGGGCCCCCTCCGATCTTTCCTCAGGTCTCAGACATGAGGAGGCATAGAATTGCTGAATCATAGTATTAGATGTGAAATAGATGACTTCCCCTTCTGGAGCAAAGAGATACTGCTACCCCTCTGTGTGGACGAGACAGAAGCCGCACGGATCCCACTCTTTTCCCTCCCTCCCCTCGATATTCATCTTTTTCTGTTTCTGTTTTGTTCTCAATCATTAGATGTTGACCACCATAGACAGTGCTGCATAAAATTGAGCCATTATACCCCATTATCTGTAGTGTTGATAAGATGGCCCCATCTCCTGGGAATAGACTGCTTGGTGAGGAGAGAATGTGGTTTCCTGCTTCTTTGGCTAACAGCTGCTTGTACCACATTAATATGAGACTTATTAAGCATGGTATGTCAATTGTGTATTTCAACTGTCTTAACAGTGAGTGTTTTGTTTGATTGTATCTATTAATAAATGCAATAAATAAAAACATTAAAAAAAAACACGGAGGAGCTCACTAAAATCAAACGTCCCAAGATGAATACTGAAAGTCAAGTAAAACCTCCCAACTAAAGCATGGCATTTATAATGACCACAATTAAAATTCCACCATTGTCACAGGATCTTGAAATGTTGTGAGAACCAACTGCGATATCAAAGTCATCTAAACAAGTAGCATACAACTGTCTTGTGAACACCCACTACTAAGTGAAGGTTCTAGAAGGCAAAGGGAAACCTTGCATATCTCTCCACCATACAGGGAGGATACGTCAGAGGGCAAAGATGAAGCAAAAAAGGACATTGTGGGGCTAAAGCTGTGGCAACTGAGGCAACGCATGATTGGGAATTGTGTCTGGAACCTAAAGTGAGGCCAAATCAGCTTTGGGTACCAGGCAGCAAGGGACATGTTTAGAGCTGGAAGCAAGACCGCTGTTTGGGGTAATAAATAACACTGACACTTGTAGAAACGTCTTCCACAGTACAGATCCATACTGACACAAAATAAATGGGTTACTCTACCTACATTCTACCTATGCTGAGCTCTATTAAACAGATACAATGTGAAGTAGTGTCCTGGTTCTACTTTTTCTTCTTAGATTGAACTTAAAAGATAAGCCTGTTTAACAAAGCAATCTGAAATATCTCTCATGGATCTCCGCATTCATTCACCAATACCACTGCAACATTTCTGAGACAACTTTTCTCTGCTGTGAACTTTGTTCTGGATTTCCCTCTGATATCACTTCTTTTATAATTTCAACTCACATAACAGTAAAAAGTGATAACAACAATCTAGCAAAAGTCAGTTGAGACAATTGTATAGTCTTAAACACAATTAAACCTAGCTCCTGGTCTAAGACTGCAAACCCAAAAAAGACAAACTGCCTCATGGATACTGCTCTTTCTTACTACACCAGAGCTAAAATCATCTATCAATACATATTCAAATTATTATGGTGATCCTTCAACACCTCCATTTCCATGGATTACTTAAATATCAAGTGACTAAAATTATCCAATTACACCTCCATTTCTTCAAGAGAATCCAAATGGATTTACATGAAATGTGCTATAAACTATGTAGTTGATATCAAATGTATGTATTGCAATGGCCTATTCAACAGACTTCTTCAACATACATGAACCTGAAGTAAAAGATTCCAAAATATGCAGTGAGAATCATCAATGCAAAAGGGAGAGTTCACACTGATTCCATACATCACCTTTAAAACTGCATTGTCTCCTAGATTGTGCTCTTTTCAGTTTTAGACTTTAAAAAATAACTCACAAAATTGTCACAAGCCTTGGCCACAACTATAATTGCTACAGAACCTTACAATAACCTCCAATAATCTAACAAGAATATTGTCACAGTTTCCCCAATGGTAACAGACAACCAATGAATTAGAGTGTTTTTACTTTGTATACTATAGGCATGATTACAATCTTGGCGGACAAGGTTACTCTGTCACAAACGATTACATTATATCCCAAGGAGTTCATAATATGGTGGACGGAAGATCCATCACATTTGTGACAGAGTATTCCATCCAACAAGATTGTAATCAGACCCTAATTGTAAGAGGAAAACCCTTCACCAAATCCAGGAGAAGATGTCTTTCTTCAAAAGCATGGTAAAGACTTGTCTTTTAAAGAACTCTAAACTCAAGCCATATTCCATATCTCTCTCTTTCATTCTACATACATTTCAAGGGCTTAAATGCTTTCATGAATGAACATTACATAAATATTACAAAGAAACCAAAGGAAACAAAATCATCTCATGCATATTTGGCATATTCCTCTGGAACTCCCTTCACCACCCTAAACAACTGAAAATATGTATGTTCTAATAGGTCTCTGGATTTGATCAACATCGACTTCCCATACAGTAAGAAGTTGGCTGCTGTATATGATCTGTGCAGATATAATACTCCTAAGTTAATCTCCTTGAACCCACCCTCCCTTTCCCTGAAAAGCACTTGGATGTGGCCTGAAAGCAGGGTAATTGATATACAAAATTATAAATAAAGTATATGAATTAAATAATGGCATATTCATTATGTGTAAGATACACAACCCTAATGTATGTACTTATAGCATGGTACCTTATAAATGTTTAGCTACACCTGAGTAGCTATGCACCTCACACGAATGCAAATAAATATTTTTCTTGTTTGCATTTTCAGTTATAAGGAATACATACTGGTTTTTCAGTACTTATTGCATTTTATTACAGCCCTTAAAAGCCCTTAGATGTTATATGTATAGTCACCACTTCAGCTGTTTCTTTGGCAACTGCGTGTGTGTATTCATGTAAGTAAAGGGTAGTGGGATCATCTGTTGAACACTAAGAAGTTGGATGAAAAATTCATAACAAAGCGGGCCACTGGAATGTTTCTTTTACATTTATAAACTTTGCAGCTTTCATATTGAGTCATAACTATGACTTTCATTTCAGCAGTGAACTATAGAATGTCAATTATTATTAGCTTTAATGAACTGCAGTTTGATGGAAACAACAGTGGGATGACTAAATTACTGAAACCCTCGTATGGAGGTTCACTGTTGACAACACATTTTGGGGCTGACATTGATGCTCACAACTTGGGGAAAGGGAGGGGCTGCTTAGGGAGAGCAGGCAAGGCTCACATCACTGCTCATACATCCGAGAACTGGTGGGACTCACATCAGTGCTCAAATCAGTGGTTGATGAATCATGGATTGCAGGGTGGGGCTGATAACACTTTGACACTGGCAGCCCACTACTCTTGGAGAGAGTGTGAGGCTGAGATCACCATTCACACCCAGGGCAAGTGACCAAGGAAAGCAGCATCATGCTGTTCCATGGACAGCAGGCAGGGCAGACATTGAAATTACAAAGACACTTATGTATGGAACAGTTACCTGTGCAAACAATAAACTACAGATGTTTGTCAGTCTGTCAAATATCTTTATATCATGATATTTGTTATTGCATGTAATGTATTATCAAAAGCTACATTGCATCTATATTTCTCAAAATTGTTTATAATTACAAGGGGGTTATTTAATTTTTGTTTATATCTTGTTAACAAACATGTTAAAACCTGTAAAAAATTTAACAAATGTTGTATTACTTTTTTATAAAGATTGAAATTTGAAACATATTGAGTTATAACTAAATTGGAATAAAGTAGACACTACAGCCCACTCAACAAAATGGACAAATCCTGAAATGAAATGCCCTGGAAAAAATATTTAAAAAGGAAGACACCTTTAATGTCACATACTACAGTTAGGTATTAGCAGCAAACCACAAAAATCACAGTTTTTATAGGGAAACTACACATAACCTATATAAAATAACCCAGGCATTAAAAGATCACTCTAATAGAGTACAAGCTGGTAAACAGACATATACAGTGATCATTCTCAACACAGCTAGTGACTACTACCACCTGCTGACTTTCTGATGGTAAGACAAAATAATGCGAACACAAATGAAATTGACACATATTTAAGGTGCAAAAAAAGACCTATAATAAATTGGCTTCATTTATTATTCTTACCATAAAAAAGAAGGACAAGACAGAGACATCCAAAGACCCCATCCATTAAATTTAAGTCAGAAAAAGTGCATAAAGATGGCAAAAAACAAATCTGTAGTAATCTGTACAAGAAACCCATTTATACAAATGTAGCAATAATAAAAATATTATTTTGACCTAATGAGATTTTAGTAAGTTTAAAAGATTAATTTAAGAAATATATATGTCTCTGAGAAGAAAACAGTAAAATTGTAAAACAATTGCAGATCTTTAAACAAAAACCCAGGGACTCATTGACATCAAAAACATAAGAGGGGAAAGTAAATAAAGTATTATATCAGAAAAGGATAACAGTGGTACAAAGCAGTATATGGAATTGATGAATAAATATTTTATACAAAGTGAAATAACCTTGACAGGTTTCCCCAAACAGAAAAATTATTTGAATAGTAAAAAATGAGAAAGTTTAAACAATCCAATACCATCCTGTAAATAAACAAAATCATTTGCAGGGTTATATTTAAAAACATAAATGCAACAAAGGGTCCTTAAATTCGATTTTTATTTACATTCATAACATGCAAATGGAATGGAAAACAGGCTTGAAGCAAAATATGTTACCCTGAGAAGAGGGAGCGATGTTTTAGCTTGGGCTTCGTATTCTGGACTGGAAAGAATGCAACAACTATCACCTTACTCACTGAAACTTTGTCAGATATATTTCAGGAAAATGTATATAAAATGCAATACTTGAGGGTGACAGAATTGTGACACATTCGTTCATCTTTGGCAGTGGGAATGCAAACCAGGAAGACAATATTTTGGCTGAATATCTATTCAGCCATCAGGAAATATCTTAATTGAAATGAGTGGACTATCCCTTCCCACATATAAGGACGACTTCATCATTCCCAAATGTAAAAGTACTATAAATAGAAAAAGACAATTAATTAAGGAGCATCCACCTCAGTCTCAGAATATTGCTAACAATAACATCTTGGAATTCTGGAAACTACCCTTTTACTAAGGAGAAATTGATGTATCACAACAAAAGTCAAGAATAAAGAATTCCAGTATTTTTAAAAAACAGAAATCTACCTAGCATTGACAGAAGTAGCATTTGGATGATGTATGGGACTTTTAACACTTCTCCTGATCAATTCAACCAAATACACACAATGCATGGAAATATTCAGAACACAACCATTCCCCCAATTTATGGTTTACTACCAGCATTCATCAACTCACTCTGCATTTTGGAGGTTAATACGACATAAGACAAACAAAAATACCCCAACAAAAATCATAATGAACGTTGAGCTCCCAATTATTACAAAAATGTTAAATATGTACCTATTTGATTCTTTTTCCACCTTTCACAACCAATTAAACAAAAACTACAAAAAAGCATTCTGACTGAGGAATAAATGTCTGATAGTAAACTCTAAATCAAATTGAAATACTCAACTGCTTCAGCTTTTGTAGCCCCGGATCAAGTAGACAAGTGATTTTATCACTTATTCAAAGTGAATATTATAGTAAAGATAATGCAAATTTGGCTTTAATAATAGATTATTATGATAACTACTCTTTTGGCAGACTAAACCGGTTATGTCACATAAAGCAACAGAGAGTTACCATTAATTGGTGGGATTGCTAATCGACCGGCATAGGTCTCCAATCTTTCTAAGTGGAGAGTTTTCCATCCCAACTGCGGATTTTCCGCAGTCGCAAAGTTACTATTAAATAGTAGTTTGTGAATGTCCAAAAAGAGTAAACTTACACAACAGTGTAAGTTTACCGTTGTGAATCAGGCCGTTGGTGTATGATAAGGACTACTGAATAACATTGTTGTTAACATTTCTGGGCATGTTTCCACACTCCTATTTCATACTAGCCCACTAAGAATAACTCTATTTTAATTCTCTTGCCACACTGGGCAAGGGGTGTGGAGGAAATGACCAGACAATCAAGCTTACTCAAAAGGGATCTTTGCAATAAAATATTTGATGACCACTGGCCTACAGTCTGTTCAAGGACACTGCCAAGGATATGGACATTCCGAGCTTTACTGCCTGGAGCTGTGGTAAGATAGTTATCACGGGCATGACACATTACTTTCCGATGTGCTGCTGTAATTGTACAGCCTTGGTTGGGGACAGGTGAGATAATCGGAGTCATATATTAAGATCTGATATGTCAGAAAAGAAAACGAAGGGATTGTCTAGATTGAGAAAACAAATAAGATAAGGCAAACTGTACCATTACTTGGCTTACCAAAAAGGGCATAATATTTATAGTCAAGAGTATGCAATACATATTCTCAAAGATACATTTTTGTCAATGAGATGCTCCTCTATGGATGTTATGAAAATGAAACTTTGTGGGACCAGCTGTGAGTAGATAACTGAGTCGGATACTTGTCTACCCTAACTTCTGCAGTTAAGACGTTTACTATTGTACACTTTGATATCAACGGATACAGCCTTGTTGTGGGGGGGGGGGTGTGGGAGGGTCGCCTCGGAAATATAAGCAGGCTTTGGAATTCATGTGTTTCTTGTAAACCAGAATTAATCTGATGTCCTAAAAGAATCATGGGCACTTTTAATCACTTCATGTTTTCATATTTACAAATGGAGCAGCCCTGGTGATAGCCAGGGAGACTTTACATTACATTTATGTTACAGAAATATGTGTTTTTAATTGTTTAATTCTTGCAAGCTTTCTGTGCCTGCAGATGAAAGCACACATGTTATATTGGCCTTGAGCAGATCGTGTTGCAGTCATAGGGGAAATATATCACCGTGTATAGCAAAGAGCCTGGATTCTTACCGGTGAGAGCTCAAAGTGCCCATAGCACAGGGCCTGGTTTGTGACCAATGAGAGCGCACACCGAGTATAGCACAGGACCAGGCTGCTGATCAATGAGAAATTACACCGTGTATAGCACAAGGCCTGGCTTCTGACCTGTAAGAACTCACACTATGTATAGTACAGTTCCTAGCTTCCTACATATGAGAGCCAGGTTCAGACTGAGTAAGAAAATAGGCCCAGGCACCAAAATAAACGTAGCCCCCATTATTGATTCAGATAGCTAAAACAAATGGCTCACATTTGCAAATTGGGGCAGTTTTCAACATGTAAAAAGAGACGTTATAGATGCTTTGCAGGACATGGGAGACTGGATGAATTTGTGCATGCTGCAGGACATATTTGTGGTAAAATCAGGAAAATAGACAGTTACAACAGACCCACCACACCTTAAAACAGTCCTACAAAAAGACAAAAACAGACCCACAAACAGAAAAAAAACATCTCACACATTGACATGTCAGGTAAGCCCTTCGGGCACTGCCTCATTATGCCTATCAGCCAGTCCGACCTTGGTCAGAACTTATTCTGTTGCCATCTCGTACTTTCCAATCTCAGGTGTTTCGGCAGAAGGTGGTTTCAAGCTGCAAAAGAAACACACATCTAAATCTAAATATAATAGGGTATAAAAGTTTCACCTATTTGTGCTGTTTGGAATCTCTTGGTGATATTTGTGTGTATAGCATAATAAAATAGAAACTTAAAGCAGTGGTGTATCTAGGGTGCCATGGACGCCAGTGCAAGCAATGAACATGGTCACCTAACTGGTGACCAGGTAGTAAAATATAGCATTATTCAGTAGTCAATTTTCCCCTTAGGTCTCTGGGCCCTCGCTCCACTGCACCTGTTATACTACTAGTACCTATGCACTTGACTTAAAGACATGGGCCCTGATTCCAACATTGGCGGTAAAAGCCGCTTACTGCTGTGCAGAAGACCGCCAACACACCGCCGCAGCCGCAGAATTCTGCTACAGCTATTATGACTCACTGCTCAGAAACCGACAAAATCGCCAAAATCTAGACTCCCACACAGTTCCGCCACACCAAAGGTCAGCAATAAACTGGTGATAACAAAAGCTCCACCATCACGCCAACAGGAATATGCCCACACTATCACGACCCACAAATCCACGCGGTGGTCTTTCAACTGCGGTAATCCATTGGCAGTACACACCGCTGTGCTCAAAATACACACACTCTTACAAAACACAACCACATTGGACAATTCAAAATACACACACCTGATACACATACACACACCACTCCCACACACCCAATGCAATATAAATCACACACCCACATTACCCACAAACCCTTACTACCCAAAAATCCGAAGAAGGCCAGAGAGACAGCAAAGCAAAGACAACACCAGCACACAGAGGCACACATACACATCCACGCACAAAACACCACGCACCCTTAAACATCACCCCACACATCACAACACACACCAACTCACACATCACCCACACCACCCCATGTAACGGCAAAGACACCCCAGGTCTTCTGAGGAGGAGCTCAGGGTCATGGGGAGGAAATCATCCGGGTAGAGCCACAGCTATTCAGATCACAGGTGCAGCACACCACCATAGCTAGGAAGATGGAGCTACGGTGCAGAATCGTAGACAGGGTCAACGCAGTGGGACAGCACCCAAGAACACGAGAAGACATCAGGAAGAGGTTGAACGACCTACGGGGAAAGGTGCGTTCCGTGGTCTCAAGACACCACATTGTGGTTCAGAGGACTGGCGGCGGACCCCCACCTCCTCCCCCATAACTAACAACATGGGAGGAGCAGGTCTTGGCTATACTGCATCCTGAGGGCCTTGCAGGAGTAGCTGGAGGAATGGACTCTGGTAAGTGAAATCTTTAACTACTTCATCCCCCACCCTACCTGCATGCTCTCACATACCCCCACCCTCGCACTCACCCCATCACTCCAACTCCTGACATATGTCCCACTATCACAAACCACACATCCAAACACCAAGCCCTGCATGCAACAACAAAGCATGGACACACATCACCAATGCATGTCCACTACACATACCCACACAGACCCCTAAATAATTATCACACAAGGTCCTACACAGGAATGGAAGCATTGGGGTACAGGGTCACCCACCTATTGCACACCATAGCACACACAGATACTAAAACTATGCATTTACACCCCTGCAGGACCCCTACCCAATGTCACCTGGACAGGAGGTTCCAGACATGTCCACTCCACCCACAGAAGAGGCCTACAGTGATGACAGCAGCTCTGTCCAGCTGGATCTAGATGACCAGCCCGGCCCATCTGGGACCTCGGGACAGTCGGTTCCCCTCACAGAGTCACAGGCCACCACAGAGCCTCCCCCCTCAGGAAACACCAGCACAGAACCCACCCAGCGGACCCATACCTCTGTCCCCAGGACACGTCAAGCATTAGTGTGTCCACCACTACAGGGAACCCAGGCTAACCCACCACCCCAACAACAGCAGGGACCTGGGGGCAGTGGTAGTGGGCACACGGTTCAGGGGACAGAGGCCCAGGAACACAGGGGAACTGGGAGGGCTGCTGTGCGACAGGGGGAGGACAGGCCAAGGGAACCCACTCTCCACGAGGCCCTCTCCAACATCATGGGAGCCTACCATCATTCCCAGGAGATGATGGCAACGTTACTGGCCAAGTTTCAGGAGACCCAGCGGCTGCAGGAGGAACAGTATTTGGGGTTCATAGAGTAACTCAAGTCCATCAATATCACCCTGGGCACCATTGTAGGGGTGCTGAAGGACCTCGTGAACACCAGGAGGGACACTGTGGCACAACAAGGGGCCCTGACACTAGCTTGGACGATGAACTGCCCACCACCTCCGCCGGCGCTATTGGACAGGAGGCACCGCCACAGGACCACAACACCAGCACCCCACCCCCTGCAGATGGAGAACCACCCCGCAAACGGTCCCTGAGATCCAGGACAAAGACAGAGAACAATGCCAAGACCCCGCCAAGAAATGAGACCACCCTGATCGTCATCCTTCTGTCCCACTTTGTCACCCTGTCCATCCAAACTGCCCTAACTCCACTTCCTATGCCCCTTTGGACAATGCACCTGTGAGACGAATAGACTGGACTCTGCCATGGACATTCCTCCACCATCACCCCTGACCGTTTTACAACCCCCTCCACTATTTTGCACTTAAACAAACACCCTTGAATCACAAAACAATCTGGAGTCAGTCTGTGCTTTCACAAATATGTATCAGCTATAACTAAGGAAAATACCAATGTCCATTGTATTGTCAACATACCTATGTCACACAGCTCTAGTCCATGAGGTAACAGAGCAGAACTCACACAGTGGGACCCACATCTGTGAAATCGAAAGGGAAAGTGACAAATCAGGGTCCATACACTGGGTGAAAGTGACAGACAGATGAGAGGTCGAACAATTTCATCAAATGTAGGAGGCAGTGAGGTCTTCTTACCTGTGTCTCACTGGAAGTATTGATGGATCAGGGTGTTTCTGTTGTCTATGTCCTCTTCTTCTGCCTCATCTTCTATATTGTCAACAGGCTCCACAGCTGCCACAACACCTCCATCTGGACCATCCTCCTGCAGAAAAGGCACCTGTCGTCGCAAAGCCAGGTTTTGCAGCATACAGCAGGCCACAATGATCTGGCACACCTTCTTTGGTGAGTAGTATAGGGAACCACCTGTCATATGGAGGCACCTGAACCTGGCCTTCAGGAGGCCGAAGGTCCTCTCTATAACCCTCCTAGTTCACCCATGTGCCACATTGTACTGTTCCTCTGCCCTTGTCCTGGGATTCCTCACTGTGGTCAGTAGCCATGACAGGTTGGGGTAGCCAGAGTCACCTGCAAATGTCGAGGGGCAACTGTTAGACAAACACTAACCCTTAGGGACAACCCCAGACTACTATTCACACTGTATAGGGTCCATGTCCTCACCTAATAGCCACACCCGGTGCCTCTGGAGTTGCCCCATCACATAAGGGATGATGCTATTCCTTAGCATGTAAGCGTCATGCACTGAGCCAGGAAAGTTGGCTTTCACATGGGAGATGTACTGGTCGGCCAAACACACCATCTGCACATTCATTGAATGGTAACTCTTCCGGTTTCTGTACACCTTTTCACTCCTGCGGAGGGGGGACCAAGGCCACATGTGTACCATCAATGGCACCTATGATGTTGGGGATATGTCCCAGGGCATAGAAGTCAACTTTCACTGTAGTCAAATCCTCCACCTGAGGGAAAACGATGTAGCTGCGCATGTGTTTCAGCAGGGCAGACAACACTCTGGACAACACGCTGGAGAACATAGGCTGGGACATTCCTGATGCAATGGCCACTGTTGTTTGAAAGGAACCACTTGCCAGGAAATGGAGTACTGACAGGACCTGCTGCACTAGAGGGGGGATTCCTGTGGGATGGCGGATAGCTGACATCAGGTCTAGCTCCAACTGGGCACACAGTTCATGGATTGTGGCACAATCAAGTCTGTAGGTGACTATTACATGTCACTCTTCCATTGTCGACAGGTCCACCAGCGGTCTGTACACCGGAGGATGCCGCCATCTCCTCACCTGCCCCAGCGGACGTGCTGTATGGAAGAGAAGAGCGATCAGAGGGTCAGCCAACACTGAGGTACGAAAAAACAACTTTATTGAACAGATTTGTCAATCCGCTATGTGCCTGTCTTAGTGTGTATGCAAGGCCTAGATATGTGTGACGCATTTAAAATTAATGCCATGTGGCCCCCTGAAATGGCGGCTGCCTGACCTGTAATGTGGGACAATGGGATATGAGGTAACTGCGCTGGTGTTGTACACCGTTGCAGTAGGCGGTCGAAGACCGTGGCGCAATCCTGCATTGGTTAACATTGGACCCTATGGGTCCCAGGAGCCAATGACGATGTACGCCGGCGGTGACAGTACGCACCGCCACGGACGTGACCACCATTTTCTGTCTGTTCACTCACTTGATACCTGATCTTCGACAGGAGAGGACCTACATTGCAAGTGCTGCTGTGACCTCTGGAAGCGACAATGGCTCAAGTGTCTGGGGAAAGGGCCCCTGCCTTCATATCGGAGGAGTTGGACAAACTAGTGGATGGGGTCCTCCCCCAGTACACGCTACTCTACGGTCCTCCAGACAAACAGGTGAGTACACTGTGAGCATGCTGTATGGGCAATGCCTGTTTGGAGTGGTGTGGATGGTAGATGGGGGTGAATGAGGCGTGCTTGAAACAACAGTGAGTGTATGTGCGTCAGGGTAAGGGTGGGAACGTGGGCCAATGACTGTGACGGTCTGGACGGTTATAGTTTTTCTTTTCCCCTGTACTATTCTTGTAGGTCAGCGCCCATCAGAAGAAGGATATTTGGCGTGCCATCACCAAGGAAGTCCGGACCCTGGGGTTCCACCACAGACGGAGCACCCACTGCCGGAAAAAATGAGAGGACATTCGCCCCTGGAGCAAGAAGACGGTGGAGGCCCAGCTGGGGATGGCCTCCAAGCGTAGGAGGGTTGCCCGTCGCATCATGACCCCCCTGATGCTCCGGATCATGGCGGTGGTGTATCCAGAGTTGGATGGGCGCTTGAGGGCATCACAGCAGCCACAAGGGGGTGAGTACAGTCACATTCATCTGATTCAGCGCTCATGGGAGGTGTCTGGGTGGGGGAAGTGGGCAGTGGGTTCCCCTGGGCCAGGGCGAGTTTTGTAGGCAAGGTCCCTTCGTGAGGCAGGCTATGTGGCACCCCACCCCACCAGTGTTAAGAGCCATCAACCCCTAGTCAGGCTCCTATGACTTCCATGTGAACAGCAATCGGGCATAGGCTTTGTACCCCATGGCCCTGTGATTAATTAGGGAACTCTAAGTGCATGGCGTAGTGCAGAAGGCTGCTGTGTCTGTAGTGTCCACCAACGGTAGCGGTATTGCATGCACTGAACATGTCTTTCTACTTTTTTCCCCCCTTTGTGTGGTCTCCCTGTTCTTGTGTGCATTAGCATCATCAGGCAGAGGAGCAGTGCCACCTGAGCAGGAGGGAGCTGCATCCCACATGGCCCTGGAGGGCGAGACTACAGACTACGAATTCACCAGTGGGACGGAGGGTGAGGGGAGCTCCACGGCGGGGACAGGAGCTGAGACCAGCGATACCGAATCCTCCTCTGATGGGAGCTCCCTTGCGGTGGCAGGCCCCTCTCTGCCCACCGCATCTACAGGTACACGGCCGCCCCCCCACCAGCACCGCCTTCCCAGCAGCACCTCAGAGTGTGCCTTTTGGCCGCTCACCCAGGAGGATGGGCATCTCTTTCGCCCCAGGCACCTCAGCCCCTGCCCCTGTCAGCCCTGCTGCCCTCAGTGAGGAGGCCAGTGACCTCCTCAGATCCCTCACTGTTGGGCAGTCTATCATTCTGAATGCCATCCAGGGTGTAGAGAGGCAGTTGCAACAGCCAAATGCATACCTGGAGGGCATTCATTCTGGTCAGGCAGCCCAACAGCGAGCTTTTCAGACTCTGGCCTCAGCACTGATGGCAGCCATTGTCCCTGTGTCCAGCCTCCCCCCTCCAACTTCCTCCACCCAAACCCAATCCCCAGTACCTCAGTCTATCCCAAGCACACCATCAGACCAGCATGCACACACCTCAACACACAAGGGTAGCTCTGGCAAACATAAGCACCACACATCCCACAGGCACTCACACAAGCATCATACCCATGCAGACAGACCAACAGCCATTGCCTCCACTGTGTCTCCCTCCTCCACGTCTCCCTCCTCCCTCCCTGTCACGTCTCCACTCACTCCTGCATGCACTACATCTTGAGGCACTACATCCATCACCAGCACGCCCATCACCACACATCGCTCACGTGCACTCACCACCCCCACTAGCATTCACACATCCCCTGTGTCCTCTCCCAGTGTGTCTGTGAGCCCACCTCCCAAACTACTCAAACACAGTCACACACCCACCTAACAGCCATCCACCTCACGACAGCCTCCAGCCCATGCACCTTCACCCAAAGTCAGCAAACAAACACCTCCTACAACCACTACCTCTTCTTCCACTCCCAAACCCCCTCCATCTACCCATCCCAGAGTGTCTAAAAAACTTTTCCTGTCAAACCTTGACCGCTTCCCTACACCTCCCCCACCCCTTCCGTCCCCTAGGGCCCACCTTTCCAGGTCTCAACCCAGCACCTCAGCCACCACATCACCGGGAACAGTGGTGCCAGCAGTAACCGGCTTCTGGAATGCGCCAAGCAGCAGGGCAGCCAGTGTCCCAAGGAGCCAGACCAAGGACATTCCCCCACCTCAAAAACAAAAGAAGTTGGCCACAGCCTGGAGGGAGAAGGCCAAAACACCTGCCACCAAGGGCTCTGCCAGGACAACAGTTGGGAGTGGCAAGACAGCTGCGCCACCATCCAAGGTGGGGAAGGGCCAGAGAAAGAAAGGAAAGTCGCCGCCAACCTGCACGGCGGACAAGACCACCTCCGGCACCGCCACATGCACCGCCGCCACGGGCACCGACGCTTAGGACACCGCTGCCTGAAGCACGCTCAGTGAACCCCCCACCATCACCTCCGCCCAATGAGCGCCGCAAGCACCGCCGCTACTGAGGCCGCCACCAGCGGCCACGCCACATCCTGTGCCTGTGGCACCACCGCAGACAAGGCTGCCATCCCCAGTGGTCAGTCGTACGAGGCTGGTGGTCAGTTCCAGGGGCCTGGACAGCTTCCATGTTGGCCCACCTTCCATAGAGTGTCAGATCCACTACCTCAGTCCTTGTCAGGATGAAGCACTCTGGGCACAAAGCCCCCTCCAGAACCAGTGGAGAAAAGCATCCACTCACACAGTCCTTGGCAGGATGAAGCACTCTGGGCACAAAGCCCCATCCAGAACCAGTGGAGTATCACATCCACTACCTCTGTCCTTGGCAGGATGAAGCACTCTGGGCACAAAGCCCCCTCCAGCACCAGTGGAGTATCACATCCACTACCTCTGTCCTTGGCAGGATGAAGCACTCTGGGCACAAAGCCCCCTTCAGAACCAGTGGAGAAAAGCATCCACTCACACAGTCCTTGGCAGGATGAAGCACTCTGGGCACAAAGCCCCCTCCAGAACCAGTGGAGTATCACATCCACTACCTCTGTCCTTGGCAGGATGAAGCACTCTGGGCACAAAGCCCCCTCCAGAACCAGTGGAGACTGTTATCCACTTGAGAGACTTTGGCTTTGCACTCCCCAGGAATGAACAGTGGGCAAAGCACCCACTGTAGAGACTTGTGAGACTGTGGCTTTGCACTCCCCAGGATTGAACAGTGGGCAAACCACCCACTGTAGAGACTTGTGAGACTGTGGCTTTGCACTCCCCAGGATTGTACAGTGGGCAAACCACCCACTGTAGAGACTTGTGAGACTATGGCTTTGCACTCCCCATGATTGAACAGTGGGCAAACCACCCGCTGTAGAGACTTGTGAGACTGTGGCAGTGGGCATGTGGCCCCCTCGTGGATTTGGCGTTGTGCACTTGTAGGAGGCTGGCCTGGGTTGTAATGGGTACCAGAGGTACTTACACCTTGTGCCAGGTCCAGTTATCCCTTATTAGTGTAGAAGAGGTGTTTCTAGCAGCTTAGACTAATAGAAGGTAGCTATGGCAAAGCAGCTTAGGCTGAACTAGGAGACATGCAAAGTTCCTACTATACCACTTATATCATTTGCACAATATCATAAGAAAACACAATACACAGAGTTACTAAAAATAAAGGAACTTTATTTTTATGACAATATGCCAAAAGTATCTCAGTGAGTACCCTCAGTAAGAAGGTAAGTAATATACACAAGTTATATGTACACTAACCAAAATTAGGTAAGTAAGAGCAAGAAAAGTAATGCAAACAGTGTAGAGTTACAATAGGTTGCAATAGGAACACATAGGTATAGGGGCAACACAAACAATATACTCCAAAAGTGGAATGTGAACAACAAATGGACCCCAGACCTATGTGAACTTGAATAGGATTGCTGGGACTGTAAGAAAACAGTGAGGGTTAGAAAAATACCCCACCCCAAGACCCTGAAAAGTACACCTACTACCCCCAGAGAGCACAGAAGTCGTGATAGGGGTATTCTGCAGGAAGAACAAACACCAGCAGTGCACTGACAATGGATTTCCGGACCTGAGTACCTGTAAGACAAGGGGACCAAGTCCAATAGTCGCGACAGTGTCCAGGGGGGGCAGGAGCCCAGGAAACCCCAGCTGAAGGTGCAAGGAAGCTGCCACTGGTTGGAAGAAGCTTGGAGTTCTGCAAGAAAGAAGAGGATTAGGGACTTCTCCTTTGGAAGACTGATGTCCCACGTCGCGATGAAGCTTGCAGAGATGTTCCCATGCAGAAAGAATGCAAACAAGCCTTGCTAGCTGCAAGGGTTGCAGTAGAGGTTTTTGGGTGCTGCTGAGGACCAGAAAGGACCAGGATGTTGCCTTTTGGAGGAGGAGACAGAGGGGACACTCAGCAACTCATAGAGCCCTCACAGAAGCAGGCAGCAATCTCATAAGTACCCCAACCGGCACTTTGAAGAAAAGTGAACTGGAGTCCATGCGAAGTCACAAATGGGAGTCCCACGACGCCGGAGGACAACTCAGAAGGTTGTGCACTGCAGGATGGAGTGCTGGGGACAAAGGCTTGGCTGTGCACAGAGGAAATCCTGGAAGAGTGCACAGGAGCCAGAGCAGCTGCAAATCACGCGGTACACAGCTTTGCAGTCTAGCGTGGGAAGGCAAGGACTTACCTCCACCAAACTTGGACTGAAGAGTCATTGGACTGTGGGAGTCACTTGGACATAGTTGCTGTGTTCCAAGGACCACGCTCGTTGGGATGAGAGGGGACCCAGAGGACCCGTGAGGCAGTCTTTTGGTACCTGTGTTAGCAGGGGGAAGATTCTGTCGACCCACAGGAGATTTCTTCGGAGCTTCTAGTGCAGAGAGGAGGCAGACTACCCCCAGAGCATGCACCACCAGGAAACAGTCGAGAAAGCCATCAGGATTAGGCGCTACAATGTTGCTGCTAGTCGTCTTGCTACTTTGTTGCGGTTTTGCAGGTGTCCTGGAGCAGTCAGCGGTCGATCCTTTGGTAGAAGGTGAAGAGGGAGATGCAGTGGAATTCTGGTGAGCTCTTGCATTCGTTATCTGAAGAATTCTCCAAAGCAGAGACCCTAAATAGCCAGAAAAGGAGGATTTGGCTACCAGGTTAGGAGGATTGGCTACCAAGAGAGGTAAGGGCCTATCTGAAGGAGCCTCTAACGTCACCTGCTGCCACTGGCCACTCAGAGCAGTCAGTGTGCCCCCAACACCTCTGTTTCCAAAATGGCAGAGGTCTGGGACACACTGGAGGAGCTCTGGGCACCTCCCCTTGGAGGTACTGGTCAGGGGAGTGGTCACTCCCCTTTCCTTTGTCCAGTTTCGTGCCAGAGCAGGGCTCAGGGATCCCTGAACTGGTGTAGACTGGCTTATGCAGAGATGGGCACCATCTGTGACCATCAAAGCATTTCCAGGGGCTGGAGGAGGCTACTCCTCCCCAGCCCTTCACACCTATTTCCAAAGGGAGAGGATGTAACACAGTCTCTCAGAGGAAATCCTTTGTTCTACCTTCCTGGGCCAGGGCTGCCTGGACCCCAGGAGGGCAGAAACCTGTCTGAGGGGTTGGCAGCAGCAGCAGCTGCAGTGGAGACCCCGGAAAGGCAGTTTGGCAGTACCCGGGTTCTGTGCTAGAAACCCGGGGGATCATGGAATTGTCCCCCGGACAATTCCATAACCTTAGACATGTTACATGGCCATGTTCGGAGTTACCATTGTGACGCTATACATAGGTAGTGACCTATGTATAGTGCACGCGTGTAATAGTGTCCCCGCACTCACAAAGTCTGGGGAATTTGCCCTGAACGATGTGGGGGCACCTTGGCTAGTGCCAGGGTGCCCACACACTGAGTAACTTTGCACCCAACCTTCACCAGGTGAAGGTTAGACATATAGGTGACTTATAAGTTACTTACGTGCAATGGTAAATGGCTGTGAAATAACGTGGACGTTATTTCACGCAGGCTGCAGTGGCAGGTCTGTGTAAGAATTGTCAGAGCTCCCTATGGGTGGCAAAAGAAATGCTGCAGCCTATAGGGATCTCCTGGAACCTCAATATCCTGGGTACCTCAGTACCATATACAAGGGAATTATATGGGTGTACCAGTATGCCAAAGTGAATTGGTAAATTTAGTCACTAGCCTGTTAGTGACAAATTTGGAAAGTAGAGAGAGCATAACCACTGAGGTTCTGGTTAGCAGAGCCTCAGTGAGACAGTTAGGCACCACACAGGGAACACAGATAGGCCACAAACTTATGAGCACTGGCGTCCTGGCTAGCACGATCCCAGTGACACATAACAAACACACTTACAACATAGGGTTTTCACTATGAGCACCGGGCCCTGGCTAGGAGGATCCCAGTGAGACAGTGAAAACACCCTGACATATACTCACAAACAGGCCAAAAGTGGGGGTAACAAGGCTAGAAAGAGGCTACTTTCCTACCGGCTGAGGTGCCCCCCCTTTCCCTTCCCCCTGAGGTGCCTGTTTTATTTCTATCTGATGCCCCTGCAGTGCTCTCTCCATCATGTTTGGGTACCTTGTGTGGGCCTCGCCCATGCACTGTGGGCCCAGTGTTCCACGGACTTAAATGGTGCAATACCTGGACTTCTATTCTTGGTGTATATATTTGTTTATAGTGTATATATATTTTTGCATACTGGATTTTAATAGATTACAATGGTTACACTCATTTTCTTTTGTCTTTGCATTCTTCCGGGGGGTTGGGGGGTGTAACTGTAATGTATCATGCTGTATTAGTGTGTGTGTTGTCGTGGGTGAGGGTGGGGGTGTTGCGTGCTGCATGTATGTGTCCCTGTTTTTTCCCTCCCCCTCCCCTGTGTCGTAGGTGCAGTACTCAGTGGTCTTCGCCGCCGGAGTTCGTGCTCCTGGTAGAGGAGCAAGAAGATAAGGGCAGGAAAAATGTGAAGCTCTGGTTCCTTGGCGTCTTGGTTCCTCGTGGGGTGTGTAGAGGTGAGGGTTTTCCCTTCGAAGTCCAGTTTCCGCCGTGTTTTTGTTCACGGTGAATCTGCCCCATAAAAGGTGGCAGATTGGTAGGTTGTGATACTGTGGGCAGTACATTGTCTCCTGCCTGTCTGTTGGCGGTGACCGCCGCGCTGTTTGTTTGTACCGCCGTGGCAGTCGGAGTGTTAAAGTGGCTGTCTTTGTTGGCGCTTTCCGCCACTGTCGTGATTCCATTTTTTTTCCCGCCGGCCTGTTGGCGGTCTTACCGCCGCTTTAACACCGACCGCCAGGGTTGTAATGACCACCTATATGTCCTACCTTAACCATACACTGTACCCTGCCCTTGGGGCTACCTAGGGCCTACCTTAGGGGTGTCTGACATGTAAGAAAAGGGAAGGTTTAGGCCTGGCAAGTGGGTACACTTGCCAAGTCGAATTTCCAGTTAAAACTGCACACACAGACACTGCAATAGCAGGTCTGAGACATGATTACTGAGCTACTTATGTGGGTGGCACAATCAGCGCTGCAGGCCACTAGTAGCATTTGATTTACAGGCCCTGGGCACCTCTAGGGCACTGTACTAGGTACTTACTAATAAATCAAATATGCCAATCATGGATAAGCCAATTACATACACATTTTGTAAAGGAGCACTTGCACTTTAGCACTTGTTAGCAGTGGTAAAGTGCCCAGAGTAACACAAACAGTAAAATCAGAGTGCAGCACACATCAAAAACATGGGGAACAGAGGCAAAAAGTTAAGGGAGACCACACCAAGGATGAAAAGTCTAACAGCCCAACATACCAAGTGCCAACCGGTGGATACAAAGCAAGGGGCACCCAGCGGCACACCACACACATACACATACATTTACATGTGATGGTCTTCCTCCTCCAGTAGTGTCCCTGTGGTGTGGGTGGTGGTGATGATGGGGGTTGGGGTGGGCATCTATGCACCCATTCTATGGTGTTTCCCCATGGGCCTACAGGCACTTTAACGCCTGGTCTGATCAGGCTTAGTGCCATTCTTTAGGTCCGCCTCCTAGGTGCACGTCATTTGAGCGTCTGGAGTTAAATATGGTACAGGGCTAGCATCTCTTTTTTAGGAGGGGGAAGCCTACCATGCACCTCATTGTCGCAAGGAGACACAAGGTGGGATGGCGCTTCCTAAAAATGGTGAGAAATCTAATATTTTGATGCTAGACAGGTCTAGCATCAAAATATAAATATGATTTAAGTTAATGCCACTTTAGCGTCAAAATAAAAGACACTAATGCAATGCTAACTTTCCATAAATTTGGACCTAAGAGTTTACATTCCCTAGATGTGGCCATCAGTAAATACGAAATAACAATTAACCTGCTGCACTAAACTTAGTTGGAAAAGGAGTGGCCTGAGAACTATTAGGGTCCCAATCTTTGTGTTACTGATTTTGAATATTGTTGACCGTCATATGTGTAGAATCAGAATAAAAATACTTCTTTTTATGTGGACATTGATTTATTGTTCATGGCTCTTGCACATTGAGTTGTAAGTCATGTTCAATGACCTATAGCTGTGATTCCTCCCGAAGGAGCCTCGACTGCTCGACGAACGCTATCTAACTGAGACCCAGATGCAGAAGAAGTGCTTGGCCCAGTTGCGTAGGAGCCAAAGTAGGGTGAGCCTCTGGACATTGGGAGTGAAAGGCCTCAACCACCATGGTTTGGCCCAGTAATTCCCACTTGCCCTAGGCCCTCTACAAGGGGATCTGTCATCAATCATTTAGGGTTAGGGTCTCATTATGAGTTTGGTGGTCCAACCGCCAGACCAGCATGTTCTTGGTCCTGAAAGACCAGGATGCTGGCGGTCTTCCAGACTGCCCTATTACACACTCCAGTGCCTTTATCACTGAGGCCAACTACCGAGCTCATTACAATATCACAGTTGCTGTGGTGGCCCCTCATGGCTGTTTACGGTCAGCAAAGTAACAGACAAGTGCACATTGGATGGATTTAAAAACAACATAACTGACACACATTGGCACAGTGGACACAACTACAAAGGACACTGTAAAACACAGCTCTTTGCAGACCACAGTCCTTTACATTTCCACTGCAAGACACTGAAGTCTGAACACCTTATTTTCTGTAGACGTCAGAAATTAGGCTCCCCTTCAATCCCCATCTCATAGAAAACCCTGCACACACTTTTGTCCATTCACAACCTACTGCACGTCCTCTGTTAAGTAAGTCCCTGTCACCCGTAGTTTTGTCCAACCATGTCACTTTTGAAACAGTGCTGTTTTTCCAAAGAGAGTTATGAGTGATGGTGGATGAAATCATAAGAGTAGAGCCACAATTGTTTGGAGCACAAGTCCAGCATACTTCTCTCAATAGGAAAATGGAAATGTGGGACAAGATCATCGACAGAGTGAATACTGTAGGCACCACTGTGGGAAACTGGCAGCATGTGCAGTACCCCCTCCTTTTTGCCTAGTTTCTGAATGCTACTTGGACTAGAGTGCACTGGGATCCTTCTAACCAGGTTCCCAGTGCCAGTGTTCTTTCCCTAAAACATTGTAAAGGTAAATGGATATAGCTTTAGCTACCACTGTAAGTCCCTAGTAAAAGGTACTTAGGTACCTAGGGTATGGGGTACTATGGGTAGGCCCCTGAAGGCAGCAACACTGATTGTGACACCATCAAGGGCCATGCATCCAGATGCACCCAGCACTGCCATTGCTGGCTGAGTGTTCTTGTGCAAACCTAAAACTGAAACTCAACATGGCACGCTATCTGTGCCTGCCTACCATACACTGCATTTACTATGGGTAAGACACCCCTCTGGCAGGTCTTATAGCCCTAAGTCAGGGTGCTCCATATTATATGTGAGGGCATGGATGCATGAGCAATATGGCCCCACTGTGCCCTTACCAAACCTGGGACATAGTGAGTGAACACAGCAGCCATTTTAATATATGTGCTGGACACTGATCAACACAAGTTTCCCAGCTACATAAAGGCTACTCTGCACCCTGGGTTCTTTGGTACCAAACAACTCAGAATGATAAATACAAACTGGTGCCAGTACTGGTTTTAAGATAAAATGTACCCAGGGGTCATCTTGGAGGTGCCCCCTGCAAAAGCTAACTATCCTGGCATGGTTGCTGACTGGTTCCAGCCGTCCTGCCACATCCAGATAGCCAATACACAAACTTTGGGGGAGAGCCCTGTCTCTCTGGTTTGTAAACCAATGCCCTTCCTGGGTAGAAGAGCTAACACCCCCTCCCTCAGGAATGCCCTGGCAGTGAGCTTCAAAGAGATACCGCCCTTGAAACTCAACTCCAGGGCCTGATGCTAACAGCAGATGGCCTCCCCCTTTGCAAACCCTCACTTTTGGAGGGTGCAAAGGCCGGAAACCAAACAAAGGGTAGGAGGAGTGGTCTTACTCAGGATGCACCACCCCTAGGGGCTTGCAGACAAAGTGGACCCTCCATTAAATTTTCCTCCATGTTGGATGCCAGGAAAATAGCCAATGAGGTTCAGGGTAGTGACTCTTACCACAGGAAGTGGTCACTGTAGTGGTGTAGCTACCCAAGGGTAAGTGTCCCTTTCAATACTACCAGGTTCCCCCTAAAATGCCCACTAAATTCAGTAGTTAGTGGGCTCCCTAGACCAAGAAATCAGATTTGAAAGGTCAAAGAAGACCAGCACCAAAGAAGATGCAAAGCAGGAGATCTGTGGACCTGCTGCTCAAGAAAAGGCGTCAAACCCTGCCTGCTGCTCCCAGAACCCGAAAAATCACAGCTGTTGAGGAGCTGGACACTTGACTAATCCCAAGAAACCCAGGGGACTGTCAGGCTTCACAAATCACCCCAGATCTCCCTTCTGATTGGAGGTACCACTCAACAACCAAGCAAGAACCAACAAGGCAGTGAGAGTCACTTCACTGACTGGCCAATACCTCTGCAAACTGAAGAAACCAACAACTGCCAGGACAAGGCCTACAAGTGTGCCAAGTTTTGTGGCACTGCACCCTCCAGTGGCCAAGTTACACTAATACCCTGGGTACTAGTCAGCTGATATTGGACAACCAGAAAACCAGCTCCCTCAGAGCTGAAAAAGGATCAGGAGGCCCTGTTTCTGTAACTCTAAACAACAGCAGAGTGTCCACTTGTACAAAGACCCTGTTTGCCATATCCCAAATGAAGTGTACTCACCTGGGGGGATAACATTTGTATAGAGTGTGTAATAGAGAGAGTGACCTGACTGCAATTCCCAGCAGACCTTGGGCCTATACCTCCAAATACCAGCCCAGTTTGCACTTGTCCAGAGACCCCTGTATGTCAACTCTCAAATGAAGTGTACTCACTTGGGAGTAATCAATCACAGACATAGCTCCATCTATACTTGCTAACCCAAAATGAAATTATCGAGGGCAGGAAAGACACCTCACACAATGTGTACAACCAATATTCCTGAGACCTCAAGATGCATCACCAGATTGATATTGGCAGCAGACACCTTGACTCAGCACTGTGCACACAGTGCCTCCAGTCACATATACAAGAAAGTCCTGGGTCTTCCTGAATCACAACCAACTGGGCCTCCAAACGGTCAAAGTTGCCTTGCAGTGTGCCTTGCCTAGCCACTGTGTTGGCTGCACTGTTGTCAAGATGTCATTTTCAGGCCATCCCCCGAAGTACAACTGATCTGCGCATCTCAGCTGCTGCTTGAGTCAAATTAGGTTGGCATGCTTCACACATGTCAATGTAAATCACCAAATACCATGGTTACTTGCCACAATTGGATTAACTACAACTTAACTTTGTACAAGGTCTCTGCTTACTGCAACTCTAAAATGTTGGAGGTAGATGTCACAATACGACCAGTAACATTGTACATCTTACATCAACAGGTTGATCTACCACTGGGCACACAGAAGACACAGTACAGACACTACCCCTCCTGGATGAAGCTCTCAGTGAAGACGACACACCTGGACATGTGGACATGGAGGACGGTTCTGGCCCATCTGGGCAACCTGGTCAGACAGCAACAGTGAGTCTCACTGTGCCCACAACATTACCACCTAGCACTGTTGCATTAAAATCACAGGCAATCATTTGTACCCCAACCTGTGTCCCTAGCACAGTGTCAACCATCTTGTGCCCCCCAGTCATGGATCCTGAGTTGCAGCGCAACACTTTGGACAATGATGGTCCAGGACCAAGTTGGAGAGGGTACCCTGTGGCAAGGGCATAGGCCTGTGGGGGTTGGGTGCATGGGAGGGATGCTGTCGGCCAGTGGGATGAGGCTACTGTGGCTGCTCTTGTCCAGGACTCCATCAATCACATCTTGGGGTCTATCAGGAGTCCAAATTGTGATGGGCCCGGTGTTGACCAATCTTCAGGAAATCAAGCAGCTAAAGAGGGACATGCGGGAACAGATGAGGGCCACAATAACAACATGGCCTCCCTACGAAGGGTGCTGAAGGACATTGAGACCACACTGGGCAGTCGTTTTCAACAACAGTCTACATCTTCCTTTGGCTCCCTCAGCAATTCATGTCTACTTTGTATCGGAGACCAGTACTATATGTTGTGTTCAATAACATTTGGTTGTGTGGTGTGTTTTTGAGGTCCTAGATACTCCCAGTGTTGGATGCACATTACTAGGCAAGGAGACTTTAATGCCATCCAATGAAGTCTCTTTCTTTATGATGGTTGTAAATGTTAGACAACATGTATGTGCATGACAGCATGAACTGTGTATGCATCTTGTCTGGCTCATTTGAGGATCTTGTAAGCAATGTGGACAGTGCCACAGAGCTTTCAACCAACATCTGGCCTTGCAATACTGTTGTCAGAAAGGCATATCATGACTCCCTCCACCCTTTAGGTTGCCAAACAATCAACAAACTACATTGATGATGGGTACTTAATATACTGTCATGTATGGAAGTGATGAAAATGTGAGTGGCATGTAGGTTCTACATGCCCAGCCTGCAGAGACCAAGGACTGTCAAATGTATCTCCCACTACGGGACATAGACCAGGCTGTGGGCGAGTCACTGTGTCTATGCAACTATAGCACTGTGACCACTCCTTGTATTCCAGTAGATCCTGTCATAAGGTCAATATGATGATCCAGTGACAAAACGTGTCCTGAATGCCTCAGTCCATTTACTACATTACGAATGGGTACTGTGGCACATCCCCAAACTAGTCCATATGTGCATTTCCAATCATTGTCATTGTGTGTCTTTGACTCTTGACCCTTACTCCCACAGCTCTGATGTCACATTCACATAAGTCATAATTGCCATGTACAGTTGTATTGTACAAATAACAGAATTACAGTGAAGATAGTGTGTAGATTCCTGGGAGGCCATGACATGTGACTCAGCAGCTTTGTCACATAACAGAGATTGTACTATGTATACCTTTGTATGCTGGATGCCATCTCTGTATTTTAGACAGATAGGTCCAAAGCATGGCTCTGTGGTACAGGTACATTTGACAGAACCCCCCCTGAAGTGGCATGACTCAGTATTTTGTAGGCCACATGTCTACACATGCAGAGGGAAGTTACTCTCTGTACTCACCATGCCAGCCCTTTCATCGTCACTCAAGTTTTATGGTGAAATCTGTACTATAGAATTTGCCTGTAGGGACTGTATGCAGTGAGTTAGTCTTAAAGACTGTGTTCATCCAGTCAGACCTAAGGAGTTTACCCTTCAGAAGCCACATATGTGTGTAGTGTTTCATGGTAGCTCACGTCACAGTACATGTTATTAGAGCATGGACTACCTGATGTCAGTATGCTTGCTTAGAAGTATGTTTTCATCCCTGTACTTATTAGCATGTGTGCTTTATACTGGCGTGTTGACAAACTGGCCATTTTTTGCTTGGTGTTTCTGACATGTGTGTGACACAAAAATGTAAGCAAAAACTTGTGTTTGCAATCGCTTGATTTGTCTCTTGCGTCCACACAGGTAAACACCCATCAGAAGGAGATATAGAGAGCCTTCACCCGAAAGGGCCGGGCCCTGGGGTCCACAGCTAGCGGAGGGCCCACTGTCACAAGAGTTGGGAGGACTTGAGACGCCGGGTCTGGAAGATCGTGGGGGTCTAGCTGATGCTGTCCCCTCAACTTGGGGGGGGGCACACATGTCAGACCAGGTCCCTCCTAATGCCCACATTCTGTCAGTGGCGTACTTGGACCTTGATGGGTGGTTGAGGGGAAAGCAGCAGACACAAGGGTGTGAGTACAGGACATATTCCTGCCTTTACCATAGCCAAGTTAATGTTTCAGGTTCTGACATCTCAACCTACGATTAGGGATGAGCCATGTGTGACACAGTAAATGAGTAATTGTTTGTGTAGACAGGTAATATGGTGCATTCTGATGTGCCTTGCCTGTTGGCCCAGGAACCTAGGACACAAATTAGTGCATTCCACAAACAATATGCTCTCCAGAGATAACACATGGATGTGTACATTGATCAATCAAGTAATGTTTGGTGTTGTTGTGGCTGTAAATTATATGCTACATACCACTACTCACAGGTCAAAGAAAAATAAGTAATCACTGGCCTCAGCCATGTATCTGGCCAAGTGAGTAAATTGGCATCTTCCCCCCAGAGGCCACTTGTCTTCAGTCGCTGATGAGTGCTGGTACCTCGCTGCTGTCTGTAATGTGAAGATGGACATCATACAAGGGGCAGAGCATGCAATGTTTTTTGGGTCAGCTACAGATCAAAACTTTCGCTTGGAAGTGGGGAAAGTCCATTGACATGATTTATGTGCCATCGCTGTTGCCAACATTCCTTGTGCCTACATTTTGCATATGTCCTTTCCTCTTTTGGCAAAATGTGTGCACTGCTATTTCATGCATGGTCTACCTGTGTTCCTGGCATAATTTATGTATTCCTTCACATATGTGTGAATTCCAACCTGTGTTTGGAATAGGACATTTGCATTGGGGCTACATTTCATGTGGTGCCACAAACAGGAATGTGGCACCATTGATTGTTGGCTCACACATACCCTCATCCATCATTACATGTAATTTGGCATGTACAACTGCAGTAGCAATGAGGGAAATGATAGGTAGGACTAGAGTTTCTATTCAATGCCATTGACATTGCATCATGTGGAAAGGTATGCTGCAGATTTGTACGGTTTGCTACCCAACTGTTGGCATGCATCATGGAGGGACTAGCAGTTATGTTGGAACCTAATGTGTTGAGTATAACCATTCATCCATAGATATCTAGATTTGCAGGACCAAAATGGAGAAAGTGATGTAGGTTTCCATTAGCAAAATATGTTGAATGCCTTATCCAAGTACTTTCAAATCTCTGGGCCTCTCCAAAATACAAAGGACTAATTGTGGCTACTGATGCAATCAGAGTACATCATTTTAACGGGTGCTAGACATCAGTGGTAATTTTCCTGGGGCTTGCTGATTCATGGTGTTCTGGATTTTAGAGCCATATCCCCCTGACATTTTGCTCATTTTGTCAACAGTGCACATTTCCAAGACAAATGTGCAGCATATCTGAGAAACATTGGAACTACCTCCATGACTCCATTGGGACCAATTTCACTTGGTGAAGTGTGCCTTGTTGATCTGTTTCCAGGGAGACATGAGTATTTCCTTATCACCTTCTCTAGGCTCCTGTACTGTTGTTAGCAACATGGCAGGTTTTAGGAGCATCATTTCTTATTGTTTTGTTATATTGTATGACAAATAGATGCCTGCATGACCTTGAGTGGGATCTGTGGGAATGATGTTGCAATTGGCCTACTATCAATGACAACAGGTAGGTGAGGTATTTTCCATGAGGCAAAGCATTGAAGATGATGTGGTCTCCAACATGTTCCATGGTTACTGTGATTACACAATTTCAGCCATGTAATTAAGTTGTCTGAGTCTCTGAGTTTCCTGGGGCAACTCTTTACTAATCACAGCTGTTCTTCAAGTGTGATCAGGATCATGTGGTGAGCCTTTTTATTTTTGTATTTACAGCATCAGCCTATGCAAGCCAAGGAGACAGGGCACAACCAAGTGAGGAAGCATCTGGCCATGGTACGTCCAGTCATGAGACTACGGTTAAGGGTCCCAGTGGCCCGGAGGTTGAGAGGGAGTGCCACGGAGGAGATCGTATCTACATTCTCATCACTGGTTTCTACCTTCAGTGGCCACTCCCATTGGGACCTACTCCTGTACGATCCATCGGGACCCACTCCTGTATGATCTTTGTCCACCACCCCTAGTTCTGTCACCACCCTCCTCGTTGCTCCTCACTCACTTGGCTTTGCCTGCTCAACCAAGAGGGTAGGCATCTCCTTTGCTGGTGGCACCTCTGCCCCAGTCCCTGTTACCCCTGCTGCTTTGAGTGGGGAGCCTATTGACCTCCTGAGGAGCATCTCTGTTGCTCAGACAGCCAATGTGAATGCCTTCCAGCAGACCAATGCTTTCCTGGAAGGCATTCATAGTGCCATGTCTGCCCTACAGAGATGTTGTCATGCTCTGGCCTCCTCACCGATGGCAGCCAGTAACCCCCCACATTCTTCCCCACTCCACCTCCCTTTTCCTAATTCAAATTCCCCATTCCCCTACTTATCCCAAGTACATGGACACATCCACATGCACCCACCTCAACGGACACAAGCAGCACATATCAAAACAAACACCACAAGACACACTGGCACGCAGGCACTCAACATACACCCACAAACACATCAGCCACTACTTTACCAGACATTCCCACTACTCCCACCTACCCACACACCACATCCAGCATACCCGCAGGTTCCCCCACAACAGCCCTTGACACATCCAACACACCCACTACACCATACCAGCAGACACCAGCACAACATTCACAGACACATCCACCACATCCAGCATACCCGCAGACACCACCCCAACAGACACATAAACATCCACCACATCCAACATACCCACAGACACCATCCCATAGAAACCAACACATCTACCACTCCATCACCCAGCCCGGCACCTCCCAGCCCCCAACACACACAAACACCCACACTCACACATGCAACTGACACCACTCAAACAGAAGTACACCTCACATGCACACACACACCTAAGGCATCTACACCCACACACCAGACAACTACTCCCTCAACCTCTAAATCCTCAACCCCTTCTGATGACTGTCCCCGTGTTCCGAAGGAGAGTTTCCTTTTCGATCCTGCCCTTTTCCCTGTTACTTCTAAACTCCCACCCAAACCAAAGAGGCCTCCACTCACATCCCAAACCATCCCTTCCACATCCAAGTCCTCTCCTGTCACACCTGCCCCCCTGCAAGTACCTATACCCATCCCCCAAGAAGAAGCCCACTCCTCCAAAGAAACATCCCACCCCTCTGAAACCCAAACCCATCCACCCCAAATCTGACCCCACCCCACCCAAGGATGACCCTTGAGGGGCCTGCCTGTCCACTTGATGCCCCTTCCTGTGGAGTTTCCCTGGCAGTGAATGGAGCCAAGTGTGGGCACAACCATGTGGATGGACATTATTTTGGACTGGCCAATGGCCTTTGTTCTGAAGATTTTCAAGTTAATAAACCCAAGTAATAGCTTTTTTGGTTACACATTTTTCCTGCAATTCCTTTTCTGCCTTTATGTTGTTCCTGAGTGACATGTATTGTATACCTACAAGTGTGTGTGTTTTATCCTGATTGCTGATTTTGTTATTTTTTCCTGAATCTGACTTTGTGGGCAGTGCTGGTGTCACCTTGGACAATGGCAGATGTTGACTGAATTGATATGTGTTTGTTAATGCAACTGTGGTGTCATTACATTGTGTTCTGCTTGGTATGGTAAGTATATTATTTTGTGTTGTCCAATGTAAGAAAGTATGGTGTTAAACTTGTCACCCAGATATGGATTGTACATTTATCTCATGTGTGGAAGCTAGAGTTTTGTTTGTCCAGACATGGAGGGTGTTCAAATGTGCTAGCTTGCATTTCACTGTACATGTGTCCATTTTGCTGTGTGTGCCTTGCAACTACTTCATCTAGGCGTATGGCCCATGCTGTTGCAATTGTATGTGCTTTCCTGACTTGCACTTCCACATTCTGCAGATAGGCATGTCACTTGGCTCTACTATTATTTGTCCCAGAGATATCAGAATGGCCAGTTGCTGTGCAAATGTTGTTTAGGGACATGTGCAAAGTGTACTGTGTCCCAGTGCAGCATCCTTCCCTGAGTGATCCTGATGCCCCCATCCCTGTTGTGCAGGTATTGTTTGCATAGTGAGCTTTGTATAGTTGTCTCTCAAACTATTGTGTATCCCATTGTCCTTCCATCATGTTGCAATGTGGGTGATGTGTGGGTCCATTGCTGGGCTGTTTCATGGGAGAAGTGTTTGTGTTCCATGACACATCCATACATACGTGTGTTCAATCTGTCAGCAGTCCATGGCATGTGTGCAATCTGAGGGTGTCAGTTGTATTGGTAGATGTAATATTGTTGTGTTTTTGCAGTTGTGTGACACGATGCTGTGTGCACTTCACTGTCCCTGTGCCTCAGATGAGCAGATGTGTGTTTTTGTGTAGTAATGCGGTTCAGTTTCAGTGACCTGCCCAAAGGGGTTCTTAATGGCTGTGAATGTGTCATTTGTGAATGACTCAAACTGTGTGTACAATGATATGTACTTGGTGCCCTTAGCGTGAGCCCCATATCATGGGAAGGACGGTGCAACGATCTGTTGTTGAGCTTAATGACATAGGTAGGTGTGTGTACTTATCATCGGCTGCATCTGCGTTGCAGTGGATTTTGTACACCTTTGATGAGCAGCAGCAGGACGTGTATGATAGGCTCCATGTTGGCACAGGACATGTAAATGCTGCCTGCAGGTGAGTTGCTTCCTTTATACTCTGAGTTTCCATCTGCTGGGACAAGGCTGTTGGACTACCATGGTCACATTGGTAGTGTGCAACATCATAACGAGTCAGGCAGAAACACAGGCTCCATCGGCCTGTTTGTTCTGCCTTGTCACCATGGTGGTCTGTGCTGCCTGGCAGTGCTGGTGGGACAGCGACTGTCTTTACTGTATGGGCCTGTCAGCCTTTTAATACAGTGTTCCGACCGCCAAGCCAATGGCGGTCGGACGACCCCTATGACAGTGCACTGACTGCCCTTAAACTTTATCCTTAGGCCAGTTGGCCCTGCAATGGGGTCTAGCGTCAGTTCCTTTATCAAGTCACTGTTAATCTCATGTGCAACAGTGGACAATTCATTTTAAGGTACAGAGTGGGACAGTGTCCCCAACCTGTGCAATTGTGGGGCTATGAGCACGTTCACTAGTGGGTGTTGTCTACAACTTAACTTTTTGACATTTTGTGGGACTTTGGTTAATGAATGAAAAAAAAAAAGAAATTTTAGAATCAACAAGATTAGGGGCCACATTTAGCTCCAGGAGGGTGAAGTATCATCCATCAGGGTGGCAGAGAACATAACCTCTGCCAAATGGTATCCATCTTATTAATAGATGATAGCCAGCACAGCAATCATTTCAGTATGTTGAAATAAACCTCCATCACAGCAGGTCTTTTTTGGTTTTGACAGATATCCACCAAACGGTTAAAATTTTTTGTTTTTCAAAAACAAACTCTCAAAGTGGGAATTTGTTTTAAAAAAACAAAAAAAGAACACAATGTCCTCCATCCCTTGGAGTGTCCTAAGGCTTGGGGCATTATTTATTTTCTGTCTCTCACCAGTAGGTTTTTCCTGGTGATGACAGGCAGAATAAAATCAATTAGAATGGCCACTCTAATTGCAGTGAGTGGTGTGATATATTTACTCAGATGGCCCTTACTCTGCCAGGACATTGAAAGTATATTTTATGACTCAATGAGGTCACCATCAATGGAAAGCTTATTTTCCATCAGTTTCAAAATGAATTACCCTGTCCACCAAACTCTGAATGAACCCCCCAAAACCCCTTTCAGAGCAAAAGGTTAAGCCAAGATTCAGGAGATTCTGTTAAGTGTCAGTCACCATGAGGTCAGATAGATTGATTGGTTTCCATAGACGGATGAACACATGGGGCCAGATTTAAAAGAAAATGAAGGTGTGCATCGCTGCTTCAAATTTGGCAGTGTTGTACACTGCCATTGTCAAAATGCAGGGGTGCACCGTATTTACTAGAATATGGCACACCCCTGTGTTTCCCTCTGCGCCGGTGCTAAATATGCTGCTGTGCACCAATGAAGAATCCCTTGCACCATAGTGCAAGGATTGTTGCGTTGAGGGGGAGATTGTTTTTGTGCAGGAAGGAACACTTTCCTGCACAAAAACAATCTTAAATGATGATTTGCTCTTTCTATGTGTGCTGCAGAATGCAGAAAGAACAAAAAAACAAAGCATTTCTCCTTGTTGCGCCATGCTAATGTAATGCCACCCCTAGGGTGGCATTAGATTTTGGCACTGCCTCAGGTTTGCCAAAACTCGCAAATCTGAGGCAGTGTCAACATGCAATAGGCATTGCTGTGGCACGCCCACAGCAACAACCATTGCACGCCCCTTCCACACAAAGTGCTTAACGCCACCTTGCAAATACGGTGCATTGCGTAGTGCCACAGGAGCATCACTAAAGTGACACTCAGGTGGCACTAAAGGCTCTTAAATATGACCCATAATGTTTTATTCACTGAGGACCAGATGTGCATATATTGAATTCACTAAAAGTGGTCTCAATTTGTGCACAGACTTTTAGTGAATACAAAGGTATATTGTGAACTAACCTATCTATTAATACTTTGATCCACAAAATACCAAAACACAGTGGGTCACATTTCAAAGTACCTCATGAATATTTTTGAGGTATTTCGCAAATTGCTCCTCATAGGGTTGGTGGCCGCCTGGGTCAGCAGACCACCACGTCTGTGAATGCTTTCAAATAAAGCAATCATACTTTTAATTCAGCCTGTTTTCGATAAAGGAAAATGGGATGCATTTACAACAAAAGAGAAACATTTGTAAAACTATTTTTTAATTGGAAGATGTGGTCCCATGGACCATTGCCTACTTTTAAAATAATGTTTTTTGAGCCATTCTCAAAGGGGAAGGAGTCGACTGGGTATCCCTTCCGTTTCCTGAACAGTTACAACCTCCTTTGAGGAGTTGGTAAAATAAATAATTTTTGTTACCTTATTTCAGTTGTGTAACATTAATAAATAACATAAGTAATCACTATTTGTAAGGGTTGCCCTAAACCAGCCCCTTGCAAATAGCATTTATGTATGATTCCTTAAACCCACTTAGTGATTCTTTAACAAGTTACTGAATCCCTAAATACATTTAGTACATTTGAAAAACACATTTTCTTGTTTCAAACCTTGCAATTTACAAAATCACAAGGTTTGCCAAAAGAAAATGCATTTGTACATGTGGCCCTTAGCGTTCTCAGATGAGGACCAGCATAACAAAATTAATGCAGCTCTGTGCAGGGATGGCTCTATTAGCCTGCGGTCTATGTTTCAAGGTGGCAGGCTATTGTTGTCATTGTAGGTATATAGAGTCCTTGGCCTAACTTTTGAAGCAATAGACTAGGGTTGACTTCATGGGAATGTCAAATCTGAAACCTAAAAAAAAAATACTGAAATTCTAAAATTTGGGGGCTACATCGGATTAAAAATCCCAGTTCACTCTCATGAAAAACTGACTTACATGTGCCATGCCACTACATTACATTTTTAGAGGGTATATGGTACTCAACAGAACTTATATTTAGAGCTGAGTCCATGGACTTCCTGCACAGTCAGCGTGGTGGGAATTACCACTCAGTCAGTGCTTGAAGACAGGACGGCAACATGTCTGTCCCATTGCTGTCTGTTCAGGGGGAGGCACGTATGTACTCTGATCGCTGCCTGGACTCTCCTGGGGATAAAGTGGAAAGTTGCAGCCCTTGTGGGTCATGGAGGAACCTCCTGCCACCCCCTTTGAAAAGGAGCGGGAACTACTTGCAGCGGTCCCTTAGTCACAGCCTCCATAGGCCCCAGCATCGGCACCCCCTTCTGCCTCACTCAGCACTAAGAACTATGCAGAGAACCAGCAGAGAAGGGCGGTGGAAAACGGGCGGCACTGAACTTTCTACATGCGCCGTTTAGTTAGTGCAGTTTGCAATTGTGTGGACCCCGCTTGCTGCCCTTCTTACATGCTGTCTGCTCCCACCTAAGCGCTATTACTATTTTCAGTGTGCCAGCTGGGCCCTAGCATCTGCTCTCCTCTCTGCCACTCCATCAGTTGCAGGGCACATGACCAGCATTGGAGCTGCCCAGCAGCACCCATGGTGGGTCCTCTTTTTTGTATACTGCAACTACCCTGTACCCTGATGAGTTTTAAAAAGGTGTGCTGCTGTTGGAAATTTATTAAGCCAATAATTATTGGAATGGAAATATGCTGTAGGATCCAATGTTGCCTTGTACAGGGCTGGTGGGCTGAACTCTGTGAAATTGCACAGAGTTTTTATTTTAACTCTGCCGAATTCCGCGGAGTACAACTCCATGAGATCTGGTCGACCCTAACCTATAGGTGTTGCTATGACAATGAGCAAACCCCCCATTGTGGTCACTCAAGTTCTGATATAGCTACACCTTCTGCTGGGGTTAGAGCCAAGCTGACTAGAGGGACAAGGGAAAGGGGCAGGCCTGGTGTCAGATTTATATGCTTGTGACAGGGTAGATCTCTTTGCAGTGTAATTAGTTGCTGGGCACAGCCCCCAGGCCACCGTGTCCAGGGAAGCCCAAAATCTGACCACTGCCAAGCTCTTTATCCTCTGTCTGGGAGACAGCTGCATCTCACCACAAGGAAGCCATCAACAGTCAGTTGACAGTTGAATATTGTCAGAAAGACCTACAGAGAGTAACAAGGATAGGTAACTTTTCTAAAAGTACATTTTCCAACATAGTTAGTCAAAAATCGATTTCACAATTTATTTGGATTTTGAAAAACTACTAAAAGGAGTTAATGAATTATATTTTTACCTGCCTAAAAACTGAAATTAGCATTATGGGGCGTTAAGACGTAATCAAATGTTTTCCTATGGGACAGCTAAATTTGTCACACGGGTATGTGCTTTTGGGACCTTGTCTCAGTCAGGACATGTGTCACATTCATTTCTGCATGTCCTACTTTTAAAAGAACATACAGCCTGCCTTATTGGGCAATATGTCTTTCCTTAGGTGTGACATCAATATTTTAAAGGAAGGTTTAGGCCTGTGAAAAGGGTGATTGAGACAGGTCAAATTGGTACTTTAAAAACTGCTCAGCCGGGTTGCAGTGGCAGGCCTGGAGGCATGCCTTACAGTGTTACTGTAGTGGGTGGCACACTGAGCGCTGCAGCTCACTAGTAGCATTTAATTTACCTACCCTGGGTACATGTTGTTCCAGATGGTAGACACATTTAATCAATGTACCAATGAGGTGTATGCCAATTTCAGCACATTTTGAGGGAGAGCACAACACTTCACTACTAGTTAGCAGGGGTAACGTGTGCAGAGTTCTACAGCCAACCAAAACAGTTAAGGCAAACATCTAGTGGAATACCATCCAAAAGATGGTCATTTCCAGTAACACCAAATGTGCCAAAAGACATGCTCCATAACCAACAGAAAGAGACCAAAAATGACCTGGGTGCGTCTGCACTCTACCATAGGGAATGCATGGGTCACATAAGGTGTGGGGAGCAAAACAAGCAGCTTGGAAAAAGCAGATAGAGGAACACTTTTGCAAGTTCAACCAGGAAGCAATAAAACCATAAAATGAGCCTAATAAACAGCTGTTATTAAAATTAAAACACCTCAAAAACACAAATAACCCCATAAAATACAAACAAAGAAAAAATAAAGAACTTGTCTCAATATGCTCCTCATTCCTGCATGGCTTTCCATGGTGGGTATGTCGCAGGACCTAGGCAATGTTAAGCCAAGGCCCTGATGCCAACAACTACTGCTGATTGTGTGCATGGATTGGATACATGGCCTGGCCTCAGTGAAAGTTAGCTGTCTGCTGTGGGTTCATGATTGAAAACTTGGCCGCAACCCAAGTCTTGCTGCCAACCCCCATGAAGTGGGGTTGGATGTCCACAGTGGGTTGGGTGCAAGGCCGGACCAAAGGCCACACCCAACAGTAATCCTTGACTAACCAGGGCTATTGGCAATGTGCAGCGTGTGCCACCTGTGGGCCACCTGGTGCAGCATGGATGTCCTTCGAGGAATGGGGTCAGGGACATGCCTGAGTGCACGGTGCTGGGAAGGGATACATAGCAGTCTTTAAGAAATTGGGTTATTAGTTTACTCGGATATGAGCCCTGGTCAAGCAGCAACTACAATCCTTGCCAGGGTGAGGCACAAGTCAACCCCAAATTAGCCTATGCTGAACCCTCTGTTAGCTTCGCACAGAGCAGTCAGGCTTAACTTAGAGGCAATATGTAAAGTATTTGTGCGAAACTACAGACAGTAATGAAGTAAAAAACACCACTCTAAGAGGATCTTATATCGGTAGAACACATTTTAATAAATAAAACAAGATAAAAATGATGAAAATCCAATTAGTAGAACCAGAGATATTCATTTTAAAATATTTCAGTGAAAATAGGACCAAAAAGCACAAAGTGCCAACCATTGACATTTGGTTGCACCAGACTGGGACAAAGTCACAAGTTCAGGTAAACGACGATGGAGACTGGGTGGCTGCAGGGACCCAGTTAGGCCAGTTAAACAGAGTACCTTAAATCCTGGTTTGTGGAGAGTTGAAAGGATCTACGTGGAAGAAGGGTCACACAACTGAACAGACACATCAGTTCCGAGATGCTGCAAAGCTGAGATGCAAGGACCTGCAATGTCATCAATGATTCTAGTGATGGGGCTTGTGATGCAAACTCTGGTGTTGAGGATGCGGTGTACAGTTGGGCCATTGCGTTGGTTGTGAAGAGCTTTGAGGTTGCAATGTGGAATCCTGCAGGAGTCGTCGAGGCTGTTTTCATTGAGGAATATGAGGTACTGTGGCAAGGATGCGTCATGCAGTTGGGGTCGATGTTGCAGTTCCGAAGCACTGCAATATGTGTCTGTGCAACGGGTTCAATTTATGCAGCTGCGTCAGTTCTGCTGTGGGTTGTATTGCACAGCAGAGGAAATGCGTCAAGTCCACTGGATCTACAGAGGCTGGCAAAGCACCTTAAGCCCACTGTCAAGAGTCCAGGACTGGGATGGCACCAATTGGTATTGTAGATACACAGGTGGCAGAGTCCAGGGGCACAAGTTGTTGGAGGCCTTCTGTGTCCATAAGGATTCAGATGCCAGCAAGCTAGCTCTTGGAGTCACTCTGGGTTCAAGAGATGCAAGTCTAATCCTTCTCTCGTCCAGGCAAGAGGGCAGTAGGTTAGCACAGCAGGGGGCAGCAGTTCCTTTTGTGCAACAGTCTAGCAAAGGTTTCTGGTTTCTGAGGCCCAATATATATATATAAAATATATGTACACACACACATATATACACACACACACACACATATATATATATATATATATACATATACATATATATATATATTTTGACTGAAAAAAACAAAGGTTCCAGGGATGTTATTATTAGTTTTGGAATTTATTCGTACAAAACCAGAGAACAAATTCACCAGTTATAGTTATGTAAGCTAACTCTAAATTGCACCCCTGCAATGCACTACTTATGACCTCACATATTACATCACTCATGACATGGTCAGTGACAACACAGATGACATCACTAATGACACCTCAACATCACTGATGACATCATCCAGTGAGTGTAACTGGTTCTATGGATGTGCGAGTGGATATATAAGTGGGTCTATTGGTGTGTGAGTGGTTGAGTCAGTTGCTGTATGGGAGAGAGAATGCATGTCTAGTAGATGTACAGGTGAACTAGTGGCTGTGTGAGAGCCTGCGTTGGAATAGTAAATTTGTGTCAAGTGGCTGTACAGGTGAGTGAGTGGGTGTGTGAGTGTTTGCATGGACTACTGACTGGGTGTTTTAGTGACCTTGTTTGTGTGTGAGTGACTGTGTTAGTGAGTTTATGGGTGAGTGTGTTGGTGTATGAGTGGCTGTATCTGTAAGTGAGTGACTGTGTTAGTTGTATGAGAGAGTGAATGGATATGTGAGAATGTGTGCTGGTAAGTGAGAGGATGTCTGAGTTACTGTATGACTAAGGGAGTCGTTGTGTGAGAGGTTCTATCGGTGAGTGACTGTCAGTGGTAGTGACTGTATCAGTGATTCAGTGGATGTTTCAGTAAGAATATGGGTGAGTCACTGGATGTTTGATTGACTAAATCCATAACATGAGTAGCTGTGTCAGTGAGTGAATGGGAGAGTTAGTAAATGTGTGAATAACTCAGCAAGTAAGTGGGTGGGTGAGTAGTTGTATGGGTGAGTGGCTGGGTGTGTATGTGGTTGTATATGTAAATGAGTTGGTGTGTTAGTGTCTGTATGGGACTGTTAGTAGATTTGTGAATGATTGAATGGGTGTATCAGTGGGTGTCTGAGTGGCTCCATGGGGCTGTGAGTGGGTGTGTGAGTAGTTGCATGAGTGTGTTAATAGATGAGTTAGTTATGTATTCATGACTGACTGGTTATGGTAGTGGATTGGTAACTGAGTGAGTGGGTGTGTGACAGTAATTATATTGGTCTGTGCATGAGTGATCTGTATCTGTATGTGCCTGGTGTCTCAATGTATACACCTGTCCGTGCCTGAATGTGTCAGTGTATGCATGGCTTTCCCTTACGTATGTCAATCTCTACATGACTATATGTCTGGGTGTCAGTATATGCATGGGTGTCTGTCTGTATGTATCAGTGTATGCATCAGTGTGGGCTTCATATCTCAGTGTTTACATCAGTGTGCATCTGGATGTGTCACAGTATGCATTAGTATGTGCCTGGTTGTGTCAGTCTGTGCTTCAGTGTATGTCTGGTGTGCCAGTGTATAAATCAGTGTATGCCTGGGTGTGTCAGTGTATGCATCAGTGTGTTTCTGGATGTGTTAGTGTATGCATCTGTGTGTGCCTGGATGTGTTCAGAAATGCATCAGTGTGTCCCTAGGTGTGTCAGTATATGCATCAGTGAGTACACAGGTTTGTCAGTGTATGCAACGTTTGTGTGTGCCTAGCTGTGCCAGTGTATGCATGAGTGTGTGCCTGGGTGTGTCAGTGTATGCATCGGTTTGTGCCTATGTGTATAGATCAGTTTGTGCCTGGGTGTATCAGTGTGTGTATCAGCATGTGCCTCAGTATTCCTCTAGGTGTGTCACTGTATGCATCTATGTGTGCCTGAGATTCTCAGTGTATATATCACTGTGCATCTGGGTGTATCAGAGTATGCATTACAGTGTGCCTGGATGTGTCAGTGTATGCATCAGTGTGTGACTGGGTGTCTCAGTGTATGCATAGATTCCCACCTAGCTCTGTCAGTGTATGCATCAATGTGTGCCTGGGCGTGTTCATTTATACATCAGTGTGGTTGTGAGTGTGTCAGTGTATCCATCAATATATAACTTAGTGTATGGCTGAGTGTGTTAATGTGTGTACTGGTGAATACAGAAGTGGATCTGCACTATTTCAGTAAATATGTAACTCACTCTAAAGTTTTGTTATTATTTATATGAGTACTGTATCTTTAATAGAGTGCATGTATATCTGGGCAAAGAGGCCTGGAAGCTTACATCTTACTTAATGAACCTCAGAAAAACATGTTTCATATTTTAATAAGAAACCACTCCCTTCCATGACCTATGTGCACTTCAGTTGAAAGTTGAGTTATCTGTGGTAAACAGGCTGCATAAAGATTCTAAAACAGATTTTCTAATACCAAGTCTAGTTAAGAATAAAACTGTGTATCTAGGGTCATTATTAGTGGACAAACAGTTTAAGACTTTTTAAGCAGGTTTCTAATACTAACTGAATCTTCACACTTACAATTTCAAGTAGAAGGCTTCCATCAAGTCTGTGTCTAACTGCTAGTGAAACAATATCTATGATTTCTTATTACATATGTGCCCCTCTCTATGAGTTCAATGCTGCTTTTAAAAATAGCCATATCAGTGTAGGCATAGACAATTAAGTTTTTAAAACTCAGTCCAATATTTTCAATGACTAATCACTGCAATCTGTATGCTAGCTTCAACATAGCTCAGGAGTAAGTTTAATATACTGAAGAAAACAGAAAGAGTCATCAAGCACCTTTTCAAATTTCTACTAAACCCTTTAGTTATATATTGGATGACTTGCATAATTTATTTACATGAATCACAAACCTACTATTTATATTTGTTCTGACATTTTGCCAGCAAACTGCTCAGTTTAATTCACCTAATATTCACTCATTCCTTTACTAATATTTTTAAAAATAAACTGCATTTTACTACACATACCTGATAAGAATGCCTTTTGGAGTGTATGTTTGCTTTCAGTATCAGTTAGAATGTCTTCACAGTGACAACATATACAAAAAACAACTACAAGAATGGTGATCCACTTTCTCCGAAGACAACCAATAATGGCAACCTTTTCAACTTTGCTTTAAAGAATACTCTATTAGAAAACCAATCACAATCTCCCAATTATGTTCTAGCATTTATGACTGGCTTTTATAGTTAACCTTTTCCAACACTTATCAATAGATAGCCCAATTTGGTAGGAATTGTAACCGGATCCGCTGAGCCATTGTGACGCTCAGCATAGACCCAGTGTTAATCCGTGGATCCACTGCAGTGCCCATTACAGCTCCCATATAAATCTGTGAGTGGATCCACGGATTCGCAGAAAAGTGCTGAATTAATTATTCCACCATGTTAAAAAACACAAACCCATATCCATGCCTTTATTTCTGACACACACCAAATAATCATGTTATTAATTATTCCCACTACATTTGCAACAACACACTCACAGTCTAGTCTTTTTTTAATTCCCTATCTACTCTTGCTCCTATAACTGTGTTGCCATGGTAGCACAGTCTGCAACATTCTGGTGCAGCAGGTCACAAATCCATAACAGTTTCTGATTAAAGCATGCTTACTTTTAAACTAACTTCAGCAGGTGTGGTTGAAACCTTCACAAAAGACACTTATCACAGGTACCAATGCTATTTTCAAATGTACCTAAAGCCAATCCAACATTTGCTTACTATTCACATTACCTGACTACCTAGCTCCATGAACAAAAATATCTGCAACAGCCAATCACATGTGTTCTGGGAGATTGTATCTTCTACCCTCCATTTTAACTGAATTTCATTTCAACTCTGCCTCATTCAGCTGCAGCCTTCTCCTATGTGCTACTCCACATTCCCTCCAAAATGCTCAGAGTATGGATTGTGGGACACCGGTTTGTGTTTTGGGGAAGAGAGACTGTAAATCAGTGGTATTGAGATTGCCTTGGTTGACCAGAAAGGGGTTAAGTGGCAACAACTGCTCCCTTTGGCTGACTCTATTAATGAGTGCCAACAGCCAGATCTTATGATTGTGCACTGTAGTAGCAATGACCTAGGCACAGTTACAGGAGTTGGTTTGGAAAGCCTAATGAAGGATACCTTTAGAAAATGAATGACACTTTTCCCGCACACTGCCTTTGTTTTTTCTGACATTTGCCAAAGACAGAAGAGGTACTGGTCAACTCAATTCTGCCCACAAATAGCCAAATCCAGGAAACATGTTAATTAAACTGTTTCTGAATTCCTTGGAAACCATAACATGGGCTCTATATACCACAACAACTTATGATTTGATATGGATAGTATATACAGAAGTGATGTAGTTCACCTTACAGACAAAGGCAACAGGCTGTTCCTCCATACCTTGAGAGACTACATCCCCTTTTATCTATATTAATCAGCTACACATCTAAAATACAAGGGCTCTTTACAGAGTCAATACTTTAACCATGCTCAGATTATTTTAAAAAAAATAAGATTGGACCTACTCTGCTAATCCATCCACGGTTCTCGAAGAAAAAAAAACGAATTCTAATATTCTCCACACATGTTTGTCTTCATTTGTATATTTATGTAAAGCCGTGTGGCAAGCCAACTCCTACCCTGACCCCTTTATATGCATCAGTGCCCACTTATTAACCACAGGACCCTTTCCCAGTACAACAAGATTACAGCAACAATTTACCCTCTCATGTCACACCCAGCCAATGCTAAATGAGTATCACCATGAGTATATCAGTCTTGATTAGGGTGTAACAGTCTGTGTGACAAGATTAATGTGGAAGTGACAATGGGTCTGAGTGTGTGTTTCTGAGTATGAGACTGGGTGTGTGACCGTCTCTCTAGGTGTGGAGTAGGTATGAGAGTCTGCCTGTCTGTCAGAGTGGGTGTGTAACTGTCTTTCTGGGTGTGACAGTGTTTGTCAGAATGTGTGGGTGTGTGAGTATCTGCCATAACATAAAGGTGGGTGTCAGAGTGTCTCTCTAGATGTGAGAGTGGTTATGTAAGAGTCTCCCTAGATGTCATTGTGTGTGTGAGAGTGAGTCTTTGGGTATGAATGTGGGTGTTAGAGTGTCTCTCTAGGTGTGAGAGTGAGTGTCTACCTGGATGTGAAAGTGGCTGTGAGAGTGTCTCTCTGGGTATGAAACTGTGTGTGAGAGTGGGTCTGTGGGTGTGAGAGTGCCTCTATGCACGTGAGAGTGGGTGTGAGAGTGGTGTGTGTAACTGTCTTTCTGAGTGTGATAGCGTGTCTCTAACTGTGAGAGTGTGTGTGAGAGTCTGTCTAGGTGTGAAAGTAGATGTGTAAGTGTCTGCCTGGGTGTGAAAGTAAGTGTGAGAGTGTCTATCTGGCTATGAGAGTGTGTCTCTGGAGTCAAAGTGGGTGTGAGAATGTCTATCTAGGTGTGAGAATGTCTATCTAGGTGTGAGAGTGAAAGTGTAAGTGTGTGCCTGGATGTAAGAGTGAGTGTGAGAATGTCTATCTGTGTGTGAGACTGGATGTTAGCGTGTGTCTCTGGGTGTGAGAATAGGTCTGTGACTGTCTTTCTGGGTGTGACAGTGTCTGTAAGAGTGTGTCTAGGTATGTGAGTGTCTGTCTGTCTGTGACAGTGGGTGTGAGAGTGTCTCTTTAGGTGTGAAAGTGAGTGTCTGCCTGGATGTGAAAGTGGGTGTGAGAGTGTCTCTCTGAGTATGACAGTGTGTGTGAGAGTGTGTCTTTGGGTGTGAGAGTGTCTCTATGCATGTGAGAGTGGGTGTGTGACTGTCTTTCTGAGTTTGACAATGTGTGTCTCTGACTGAGAGAGTGTGTGTGAGAGAGTCTGTCTAGGTGTGAAAGTAGACGTGTAAGTGTCTGCCTGGGTGTGAGAGTGTCTATCTGGGTGTGAGAGTGTGTGTCAGAGTATGCCTCTGGGTGTGATACTAGGGGGGTCATTATGAACCCCGGCGGTTCAGACCACCATGACGGCGGCGGGTGCAAAGACCACCACTGGCATGGAGGTCTGAACCGCAGCCTGACGGTGGAGGGAATCATTTTCCAACAGGGCAGCACTTAATGATCCCTTCTGGCACCAGCCTTTCCCTGGTGGGAAAGGCTGGCGGAAGGGGTGCTCTGGGTGGGTGTGAGAGTGCCTCTCTGCATATGAAAGTGCCCGTGAGAATGTCCCTCTGGTTGTGAGAGTGTGTATAACAGTCTATCTGGGTGTGAGAGTGAATGTGTAAGTTTCTGCCTGGATGTGAGAGTGGGTGTGAGAGTGCTTCTCCGGGTGGGAATGGGTGGGAGTCTTTCTGAGCTAACAGTGTGTATGAGATTATGGCTAGGTGCGACAATGGATGTGTGAGTGTCTCTCTGGCTCTGAAATGGGTGTGGCAGTGTCTGTGTCGCTGTGAGAGTAGATGTGACAGTGTGTGCTTGGGTGTTTCAGTGAGTGTGAGAGTGTCTATCTAGCTGAAAGGGAGAGTGCCACAGTGTCTCTCTGCGTGTGAGAGTGAATGTGAGAGTGTCCGTGTGGGTGGGAGAGTAGATCTGACATAGTCTCTCTGGGTGTGAGAGTGGATGTGAGGGTGTTTGGCTGGTTGAATAGGTGTATGAATATAAATATATATACATTTTCTGACGTTTCATGAGATCCGGGGGGCCGCACTGAGCCGAAACATCAAAAAATATATGTTATCAGACACTTCAAGCCTATTAATTAGTGCTTACTCACAGCTACGTCACACCCATGGGGTCAGGGAACCTCTATCTTGACCCCGTCAGCTCTATTCCCCCCATAGTTCAGCTCCATAGACCATTTCCCGACAAAATAAAATGGAGCCTGCAATATTCTTGTCAGGTTGCGGCCAGCCAATCAGATTTTTCCTGTGGCTCGTGGATCCATGTCCCTATGTATCTATATTTTTTGGCCTTGAAGTACTCCAAAACTACTGAATGGATTTGCACCAAACCACAAAAGCACAATCTGTGGAACAGGACATTGCTTGCCCTATGAAAAATGAATGGGAAAAATGTGTTTTGGGATGCCCTCTTTTTCCCAGCTCCCGCTTGACGGATCGCCCCAAAACTTTGAAGCCAGCTGCTGAACTCATCAAAGTTTTGAATTTTTTTTGAAGATTCATCAAGCGACGTCAAAGTTATAGGCAAAACAAAAAAATGCTCTGTCAACCGCCACTAGGGGTTTTATATATATATATATATACATATATGTATATTTTATATATATATATATATATATATATATGTATATATATATATATATATATATATATAATATACATATACATACAGATGGTCTCACTAAAGAACAAAAATATATTTCCACTACAACGTTTCGGCTTTCACCTTCCTCAGGTAGTACAAGATGGTTTGCTCAGCGGCTGCACAGGTAACACTGCTGGGTTTTCAAAAAGCATCATTAGTGAAGATTCCCATTGGAATATATATATAATATAACCAGTTGTGCCTTTGAAGTGGGGAGAAACTTCTTAAGGCATGCTCTGACTTCCTTGTTCCGGCTTGAGGCGAGACATGGAGTGGGCAGCCCTTTGTGTGGAGACAGGACACAGCCTATTCAAGTGTAAGTAGGGCTAGTCCCAGCTCCTCCCTCCCATTCTGCCAGTGCTTGCCCATCCAGGCAAACATAAGCTCCCCTTTGTGTGTGGCTGTCTAGGAGGAATACAAAAAGCCCAACCATAAATTAGGATTTAAAATTGTGATTTCAGAGACACAAAAAATGAATGGGTTACCTGTTCCCATTTGGAAACAGCATTTATACAATGTAATAAGATAATTCCAGTGTTATTCTGTGGGAGAGGTAGGCCTAGAAACAGTGAAAAACAAACGTCAGAGTTTTTCACTACCAGTATATTTCAAACTTAAAACTGGGCTTTCAAGGGTCTACCCTAGTAGTGACATATGTATTAATAAAAAGGAAGATTCAGGCCCAGCAAAGGGCTCAATTGCCAGGTCAAAATGGCAGTTTAAACCTGCACACACAGATTCTGCAATGACAAGTCTGAGGCATGTGTAGAGTGCTAGTTAAGTGGGTGGCACAATCAGTGCTGCAGGCCCACTAGCAGCTATTAATTTACAGGCCTAGGACACAGGTAGTGCTTCCTTACTAGGGACTCACAAGTAAATTAAAGATGCCAATTGGGTATGAGCCATTGTTATCATGTTTAGGGAATGAGTACAAACACCTTAGCACTGGCTAGCAGTAGTAAAGTGTGAAGAGTCCTAAGGTTAGCAAAAACAAACTCAGTGAAAACATTAGGTATAAAACCACACTAAGGATGCCAGTTTAACACAGTTGAATTAATTGCATGATGAGAAAGCCAATAAAATCAATAAAAACAGTTGGAAATATCTTATGAGTCTGGTTCAAACAGGTAAGACAACTGAGATGTATACTTGGTGCAAACCATAACTCACACCACCCCTTGTTCTGTATATGACCACACATGACATTATTGAAGACATCGCAAGTGCCACTATTGATGACATCACCACTGACTTCCCTAATTACATCATTGCTCTTTGTGCTTATATTAAGTGAAGGTGTTGTTTTTATAAAAGGTCCACAAAAACATTTAAATTCAGAATCACATTTTTGGTAGGGGTGGATAAGTAAACTATGTTTTTGTGAGGTGACTGAATTGAGGGATTAGGTGAAATGTGCATAGATTTGGTCGTTGTTGTTGTTACCCATGCAGGATCACCCACTTGACTGTCTATGCTATAATGGTTCCAATGGAGTTTGATGTTGTGGTTGTGGAACTAGCAGGACTGTTGGATTGTTGGTAAAGTCTGTGCTATGTGTGGGACTTACATATTGTTGTTCCAGAGTTCACTGAAGTGTACTTGTTGGCTACGAAGATTGGCACAGGAACCTGTGATAATACCTGTCTGATGTGCATGGCCAAGTCATGTCTATGTCAAGATTTCATTAACCTGGCAATCCTGTTCTAACAGGTGCAATGTTAACTAGCTTACCTCCTGGAATCCAGAGACAGCCGTGCAAAGAATACCACACCAGTCAGTTAGTAGACACAGGAAACAGGGAGTGGGACAAGAGAAACAGAGATGCAAATCTTCACTCTACCTGTCCTACTTGCTGGGCTCAACCTGCAATGCAAAAGCGTTGACATCTAAAACAAGAAATAACTTTGACAGTTTTTCACCTATCAAATACCAATGTATTATTGCTGATGTGGCATATGATATACCATTTAGCAATTTGTAGGTGATTGAATCTTTGGAGCATCCTAGAGTTGAAGTGCAAATATAGCACTCAATATGGATACAAAGATATACCTGAACTGCAATGCTCATTTTTAGATTGAGTACAACCTTCAGTGACTTGTAAATTGTCTGTCATTTGAATGACTCTAAATGTCAGACTGTTACATAATGAATTGACATATGCATAGTACCCTTCCTCTTGACAGCAAGCAACACTTATCCACAACTGTCAGTACCTTATTACCACGCACAAGTCTAAAGAAAAGTATAAACACAGTTGATGAATATGGGGATAGTTCTTGTCATGTGGAAGATGCAACTGGCAAAATCAATAAAGTCTGAATAAAACTCCTTTTCTCATTTTAAGGTTGATACAGTTTGGATAAGACATCTGCTTTACTGTTGCAAGGACCAATCGTATATTGATTGACAGAGTTATAACCAGAAAAGAACAATGTCCACCTCAACTATACCACTGGAAGTATGAGCTGTGAATACTTTGTATGAGTATAACAATTTATGCCAGTAATTCTTCCAAGAATTTCATAGACCTTGGTAAAAGAGAGTAGACCTTTCTCCCTAGGCCAATAAGACTCAACTATCAGATCATTACAGGTGGTTGTACAGTTGACTAAAGGGCTGATTTAGTGTTTGAAAGAGAATTTGGCACACACATGATAGAGTGTACTGTTCTGCAAACTCTTGGTCCACCACCATCATTTAGAGCAGAGCATACTATAAGCTTTCCATTGATGTAGCCCCATTGGTTCTGTTGTCGAAAAGATTCCTCTGTTGGCCCAACGGAGTAAGGGCCTTCAGAGGAAGGCCATTAAACTGGCTGTTCTATTTAGGGTGAGTGCTGTGATGTCCTTTTGTTCTATCAGTCTTCATCAGGAAAAACCAGACAGTGAGAGACTGAAAAAAATAATGTCTCCCACACCTTGGGAGAAATCTCCCAGTCAGGGGGTTTCATTTGTTTTTGCTTTTAAACACTTTGGGAGTTTATTTTTGAAAAACAAAATAGTCAAAGGTTTGGTAGACGGCCTTTCAAACCAAACATGGCCATCCACCAAACTGTTTGTACCTTTCAATGTATAGAGTTGGTGTTGTGGTCCTACATAGCTTTGGCAGATGGTGGTTGATTATGGTGGTGGAGGTAATTTGCTCCACCGCCTTGATGGACTGTACTCTGTCTGCCCATCTCTAAACTGTCCCAAAAATCTTGATGGTTGTGTTCTAAATTCAGACGCTCACTATCTGAGAAGAAAGCATATGATTTCCTATCAAACAACTTCTACTTTTGCTCACAGAAGGCAGGGAAAATATAGAGCAGTTGATCATTACAAATAACTAATGAAATACCTCAACAGGCTGCGTTCATTCTCATGCAAGACATAACCAAGGCATCTTTAGTTTATTCATCAGGAAACGTCATGAACGTATATGGGAAATGCAATTGATTCCAAATAAGGAATAAGGGAAACTTCTTAGGATCGCCAGAAATTCTCTCTGGTGGTGCTAAAGCTATGTGTTACATGCTGTATTTGCAGTTGTGAGTATACATCAGAATTAGGGTCTCACATATGGGTAGAGTGAGGTTGTTGTAAGGATTAATAGTTTTAGAGTGGGCAATGGAATCTGACCTGACATCTTTAATTTTTATCTTCAATAAAGAGCTATACTTTTTAACTTTAGCTACTTTAGATTGAGACTGAGACTGCCCACCTCAAGAAGTTATAACAGGTAGGTGTTTTCAGAGTGAGGGAGCTGCAGCGTCTTTTTTTTAGGTCAATTCTTTCTTAGGTTTGTTGTGCCCAATACAAAGATACAACACAAAATTCCCACAAGGTCACAAAGATAAACCAAATGAACCACAATAACATGCTGTGAACCAGTTCAGAAAACATATCACACCCCTCAAAGGTGGGGCCAGAAATAACAAGGGATAAATGGGATAGCTGCAGGATACGAAACTCTAGGAATGAGAGTAGGAGAGAGAGAGAGAGAGAGACCATGGCATCAATTATTGGGGGGGGGGAGACTACAAGGATAGGAAGACGGAAGGAGTCATAGGGCACCCCGAAACCAATTGGTAATACATTTATCGTCAACCCTTGAGGAACATGCTCCAAACTTCTTCAAATATCTGTAACTTATTGTTCACTTTGCAGGTAATTATTTCAAAACTTGTCATGTCTTACATGCTGAACTGAAGGGAGAGAACTCGGGCTGTTTTCCAGTGGCTTAAAATAACCAGTTTGGCCACTCCAAGGACTGTGGAGAGCCATCTGGTAATGTGTAGTGTTGTGGGGGAGGTAAGAAATATAATGTAAGAGAACCAGGTGGGCAGTTAGTGGCCTCGACAACTGTAAATCTTTCTTCAGATGAGTCCATATCTGTGACCAGAAAACGGTCGCATTGGGATCTTCCCCCAATATGTGGTTATGTCACAATCCATCGCTCCGCATTTCCAGCAGTGGGAGACTGTTCTAAAGTAGGCTCTTCATAGTGTTGCCAGAGACCAGTGCCAATGGGAAAGGATCTTGAAATGTATTTAAGTCAGGCTTCTCAGAGCCTCTTAGTGTATTCGGAAAGGAGGGTGCCCCTGTCCTCTTCTGCAAATTGTATGTTCTCACCAAGTGCAGAGTCATCTAGAGTACTCTAGATGTATGTGAGAAGAAGCAGTGGTTAATCAGCATAGCTTGTAGATCTGTGATGATATCTCCAAAGTTTTTCCAGGTATGAATGCATGTAGCAATGGAGCGCTTGGTAAGTTGATACATGTTCTGCCCAATATACCAGACTGCATATTGGAGAGTTGAGTTTATCTTCACAGCTGGGATTGGGGATGCCGAGTTAGCACTGCAGATCAGGAAATGTTTTTAAGAAGGTGTTGGAGATCAAATCATCAATGTATCGAATGCCGCTCAAGGTCAACATGGACCAGTGGGAAACCTTGCCATCTATCATGATGTCTGCATTCTGCCATATTGGTGCCTTGGAATGAATATGACTGGAAATCCATTGCAATGTATGGGCTGAGTCCCATGCATATTGGGAAGCGTGGATGACGATTGAAGATGGGAATAACGGGTGGGCATCAGGTATAGCATATCACAAGATTTTCCTGATGTCCAAAGTATGTAGTATTCCAGTATCACCCTGATAGGTGTAGTCCTAAGTGTGAGCTGCAGGTAGGCTGGTGGGGTTAGTTGGTTTGCCAACCAATAACCTTATAGGTGCAGGAGATGGGGGCTGTCCTTCTCCCCATAGGAGTGGAGTTTGGGTTCGCAGAGTTGTGGTTTATCTGAACCGCAGATTAAGTGGGAACTGGAGCATTGAGCCATCTGGAGAAGGGATGGAGGTATGAAGAGGAGCAGTGTGCCAAAAACATATTTGAACTTGTGGATCACATTGATTTTAATGACTTTAACTCTGTCCCACAGGGACAGGTTCAGAGCAGACTATCTACCTAAGTCATGTCCCATAAAGTAAGTGATCAGTTGGATATTGGGCCCATGGCTGGCAGGACCCTATTGATGGAGATCTCAAGATACTTCAGTGTGTTCCACAATCACCTAAAAGAGTGGCCAGAGAGGCTCTGGTAGTGGTAGGTGTCATGTTTAGGGCCTCACATTTAGGCCAATTTATTTTATATCCAGAAAATTGGGAGGAGTAAAGTACTGATATCAGGGAGGCTGTTGTTTTCGAGAGATGTGACAGTGTCAAGAGAATGTCATCTGCATAGTAGAAGGGCTTGAACTCCCCTGTTGACACATGTGTGCCCTTGATGGTGTATGGCAATCGTCAGCAGCGTCAGTGCCAGTAGAAACAGCAGCAGGGATGAAGGGCATCCCTGTCGCGTGCCATGGTGTATGAAGAAGTGTATGGAGCAATACCACTGACCTGGTCAGTGAAGTGCTCTGCCTCCTGTGGCTCCACCTGCTAAGTAGAGCACTCGTTCCTCTGAACTCTTGACCCCTGTAAGGAGTTTGAGGCCCTCATCCACCCGCGGTGTTCTGCCTGTGCCTCATCCCTGGTGTCTAGTGGGAGAGCCTTCCTTTCCTATTAGGCTGCCTCTCTCCTCCTTTTTCTCTGCTTCTCTCTCCATGTGCTCTCTCTTCCGTGTCTGCCCCCCTGTGCCCCTTTTTGCTGTTCGCTCTCCTCTTCGCCCTTTTGGCTTTTACTTTACTTTTGCTTTACTTTTGCTTTACTTCTGGGCTTCCTCTCTCACTCTCGCTCTCCCGCCTCTCTCTCTCTCCCCCGTTGCTGCTTCCCCTGCGGACCGCCCCCTCCGCTCTCTCATACTGCACTCCCACCGCTGCTGTCCCTAAGGCTCCACCCATTTTTTCGCACCATTTTTGCCCCCGCTCCCACCTCCCAGCTGTCCTCTCCTCCCCCGCTCCCTACTTAATGGAGGCTGCTGCACGGCCTCGCGCAGCAGGTATGTGCCTTGACCGCGCCCAGCACCAGAACCCCAGGTTCTTGGCCCACCACCACACCTGTCTTCATTACGACGCCAACACCCTCCGCGCCCTCAACAACGGCCACTCACCTGCCTGCCATCAAGCCATCCCACAGATCACCCGCAGACCCTTCTCCTGCCGGAACTGCACCTTCACCAGCCTCCACACCAACGACCCACCCACCAAGGCAGGACGCAACCATCTCAGATGCATCCTACTCAACACCCGCTCCATCCACAAACATGCTGTCGAACTTTGGAATCTACTCGACTCAGCTTCCCCAGATGTGCCTTCCTGACCAAGACCTGGATGAACCCCCTCCTCAGCGCCAGACACTGCCATAGCCAACCCAGACGGCTACAAGGTCACACGCAGGGACTGCTCCAACAAACCAGGAGGAGGCATTGCCATCGTCCACAAGAACACCCTCAGGATCACGACCAGCACTGAATGCACCCTCAGCACCGCCAAACACCTGCATTTCCAGATCAACACTGACCCAAACACACCCTCCAAGGGATCCGTGTTTACAGCCCCCCAGCCCCTGACAGCAGTTCAGCGACTCCATCACCAACGTCATCAGCACGCACGCTCTTGCATCCACAGACTACATACTCCTTGGTGACTTAAACTTCCACCTCGAGAACAGCAATGATACCAACTCCGCCACCCTTTTTAACCTCGGCCTCAAACAGATCGTCACAACACCCACCCGCTCTGCAGGACACACACTCTACCCCATTTTCTCTACCAGCAAACATGTCTCCTTCTGCCACACCACCGAACTCCACTGGACAGACCACCGCTGCATCCACTTCTCCTTCGAGAAACCCACAACTCACCATCACCTTGTAAGAAAGTAGCCTCTTTCTAGCCTTGTTACCCCCCACTTTTGGCCTGTTTGTGAGTGTATGTGTAGGAAGTTGGCTCTGTATGTGCTATTTCAAAGTAAGGAATAGCATGCACAGAGTCCAAGGGTTCCCCTTAGAGGTAAGATAGTGGCAAAAAGAGATAATACTAATGCTCTATTTTGTGGTAGTGTGGTCGAGCAGTAGGCTTATCCAAGGAGTAGTGTTAAGCATTTGTTGTACATACACATAGACAATAAATGAGGTACACACACTCAGAGACAAATCCAGCCAATAGGTTTTGTTATAGAAAAATATCTTTTCTTAGTTTATTTTAAGAACCACAGGTTCAAATTCTACATGTAATATCTCATTCGAAAGGTATTGCAGGTAAGTACTTTAGGAACTTCAAATCATAAAAATTGCATGTATACTTTACAAGTTATTGACAAATAGCTGTTTTAAAAGTGGACACAGTGCAATTTTCACAGTTCCTGGGGGAGGTAAGTTTTTGTTAGTTTTACCAGGTAAGTAAGACACTTACAGGGTTCAGTTCTTGGTCCAAGGTAGCCCACCGTTGGGGGTTCAGAGCAACCCCAAAGTCACCACACCAGCAGCTCAGGGCCGGTCAGGTGCAGAGTTCAAAGTGGTGCCCAAAACACATAGGCTAGAATGGAGAGAAGGGGGTGCCCCGGTTCCGGTCTGCTTGCAGGTAAGTACCCGCGTCTTCGGAGGGCAGACCAGGGGGGTTTTGTAGGGCACCGGGGGGGACACAAGCCCACACAGAAATTTCACCCTCAGCAGCGCGGGGGCGGCCGGGTGCAGTGTAGAAACAAGCGTCGGGTTTGTAATGGAAGTCAATGGGAGATCTAGGGATCTCTTCAGCGCTGCAGGCAGGCAAGGGGGGGGTTCCTCGGGGAAACCTCCACTTGATCAAGGGAGAGGGACTCCTGGGGGTCACTCCTCCAGTGAAAGTCCGGTCCTTCAGGTCCTGGGGGCTGCGGGTGCAGGGTCTCTCCCAGGTGTCGGGACTTTAGGTTCAAAGAGTAGCGGTCAGGGGAAGCCTCGGGATTCCCTCTGCAGGCGGCGCTGTGGGGGCTCAGGGGGACAGGTTTTGGTACTCACAGTATCAGAGTAGTCCTGGGGTCCCTCCTGAGGTGTCGGATCTCCACCAGCCGAGTCGGGGTCGCCGGGTGCAGTGTTGCAAGTCTCACGCTTCTTGCGGGGAGCTTGCAGGGTTCTTTCAAGGCTGCTGGAAACAAAGTTGCAGCCTTTCTTGGAGAAGGTCCGCTGTCCTCGGGAGTTTCTTGTCTTTTCGAAGCAGGGGCAGTCCTCAGAGGATGTCGAGGTCGCTGGTCCCTTTGGAAGGCGTCGCTGGAGCAGGATCTTTGGAAGGCAGGAGACAGGCCGGTGAGTTTCTGGAGCCAAGGCAGTTGTCGTCTTCTGGTCTTCCGCTGCAGGGGTTTTCAGCTAGGCAGTCCTTCTTCTTGTAGTTGCAGGAATCTAATTTTCTAGGGTTCAGGGTAGCCCTTAAATACTAAATTTAAGGGCGTGTTTAGGTCTGGGGGGTTAGTAGCCAATGGCTACTAGCCCTGAGGGTGGGTACACCCTCTTTGTGCCTCCTCCCAAGGGGAGGGGGTCACAATCCTAACCCTATTGGGGGAATCCTCCATCTGCAAGATGGAGGATTTCTAAAAGTTAGAGTCACTTCAGCTCAGGACACCTTAGGGGCTGTCCTGACTGGCCAGTGACTCCTCCTTGTTTTTCTCATTATTTTCTCCGGCCTTGCCGCCAAAAGTGGGGCCTGGCCGGAGGGGGCGGGCAACTCCACTAGCTGGAGTGTCCTGCTGGGTTGGCACAAAGGAGGTGAGCCTTTGAGGCTCACCGCCAGGTGTGACAATTCCTGCCTGGGGGAGGTGTTAGCATCTCCACCCAGTGCAGGCTTTGTTACTGGCCTCAGAGTGACAAAGGCACTCTCCCCATGGGGCCAGCAACATGTCTCGGTTTGTGGCAGGCTGCTAAAACTAGTCAGCCTACACAGATAGTCGGTTAAGTTTCAGGGGGCACCTCTAAGGTGCCCTCTGTGGTGTATTTTACAATAAAATGTACACTGGCATCAGTGTGCATTTATTGTGCTGAGAAGTTTGATACCAAACTTCCCAGTTTTCAGTGTAGCCATTATGGTGCTGTGGAGTTCGTGTTTGACAGACTCCCAGACCATATACTCTTATGGCTACCCTGCACTTACAATGTCTAAGGTTTTGTTTAGACACTGTAGGGGTACCATGCTCATGCACTGGTACCCTCACCTATGGTATAGTGCACCCTGCCTTAGGGCTGTAAGGCCTGCTAGAGGGGTGTCTTACCTATACTGCATAGGCAGTGAGAGGCTGGCATGGCACCCTGAGGGGAGTGCCAGGTCGACTTACTCGTTTTGTCCTCACTAGCACACACAAGCTGGTAAGCAGTGTGTCTGTGCTGAGTGAGAGGTCTCCAGGGTGGCATAAGACATGCTGCAGCCCTTAGAGACCTTCCTTGGCATCAGGGCCCTTGGTACTAGAAGTACCAGTTACAAGGGACTTATCTGGATGCCAGGGTCTGCCAATTGTGGATACAAAAGTACAGGTTAGGGAAAGAACACTGGTGCTGGGGCCTGGTTAGCAGGCCTCAGCACACTTTCAATTGTAAACATAGCATCAGCAAAGGCAAAAAGTCAGGGGGCAACCATGCCAAGGAGGCATTTCCTTACAGTATGTCAGGGTGTTTTCACTGTCTCACTGGGATCCTGCTAGCCAGGGCCCAGTGCTCATAGTGAAAACACTATGGGGGTCATTCTGACCCCAGCGGGCGGCGGGAGACGCCCGCCTTGAGGGAGCCGCCATATGGCCGCTCTGCGGTCGAAAGACCGCGGAGGCCATTCTGGTTTTCCCGCTGGGCTGGCGGGCGACCTCCAGAAGGCCGCCCGCCAGCCCAGCGGGAAACCCCTCCCCACGAGGAAGCCGGCTCCGAATGGAGCCGGCGGAGTGGGTATGTGCGACGGGTGCAGTGGCAACCGTCGCTTATTTCAGTGTCTGCAAAGCAGACACTGAAATACAAAGTGGGGCCCTCTTACGGGGGCCCCTGCAGTGCCCAGGCCATTGGCATGGGCACTGCAGGGGCCCCCAGGGGCCCCACAACACCCCATACCGCCATCCTGTTCCTGGCGGGCGACCCGCCAGGAACAGGATGGCGGTATGGGGTGTCAGAATCCCAATGGCGGCGCAGCAAGCTGCGCCGCCATGGAGGATTCTGCAGGACAGCGGAAAACCGGCGGGAGACCGCCGGTTTTCCTGTTCTGACCGCGGCTGAACCGCCGCGGTCAGAATGTCCTGAGGAGCACCGCCAGCCTGTTGGCGGTGCTCCCGCATCCCCGGCCCCGGCGGTCCTTGACCGCCGGGGTCGGAATGACCCCCTATGTTTTCAGTATGTTTGTTATGTGTCACTGGGACCCTGCTAGCCAGGACCCCAGTGCTCATAAGTTTGTGACCTATATGCATGTGTTCCCTGTGTGATGCCTAACTGTCTCACTGAGGCTCTGCTAACCAGAACCTCAGTGGTTATGCTCTCTCATTTCCTTCCAAATTGTCACTAACAGGCTAGTGACCAATTTCACCAATTTACATTGGCATACTGGAACACCCTTATAATTCCCTAGTATATGGTACTGAGGTACCCAGGGTATTGGGGTTCCAGGAGATCCCTATGGGCTGCAGCATTTCTTTTGCCACCCATAGGGAGCTCTGACAATTCTTACACAGGCCTGCCATTGCAGCCTGAGTGAAATAACGTCCACGTTATTTCACAGCCATTTACCACTGCACTTAAGTAACTTATAAGTCACCTATATGTCTAACCTTTACCTGGTAAAGGTTGTGTGCTAAGTTACTTAGTGTGTGGGCACCCTGGCACTAGGCAAGGTGCTCCCACATTGTTCAGGGCAAATTCCCCGGACTTTGTGAGTGCGGGGACACCATTACACGCGTGCACTATACATATCTCATTACATATGTATAGCGTCACAATGGTAACTCCGAACATGGCCATGTAACATGCCTAAGATCATGGAATTGTCACCCCAATGCCATTCTGGCATTGGGGAGACAATTCCATGATCCCCCGAGTCTCTAGCACAGACCCGGGTACTGCCAAACTACCTTTCCCGGGGTTTCACTGCAGCTGCTGCTGCTGCCAACCCCTCAGACAGGTTTCTGCCCTCCTGGGGTCCAGCCAGGCTTGGCCCAGGAAGGCAGAACAAAGGACTTCCTCAGAGAGAGGGTGTTACACCCTCTCCCTTTGGAAAAAGGTGTCAGGGCTGGGGAGGAGTAGCCTCCCACAGCCTCTGGAAATCCTTTGATGGGCACAGATGGTGCCCATCTCTACATAAGCCAGTCTACACCGGTTCAGGGATCCCCCAGCCCCGCTCTGGCGTGAAACTGGACAAAGGAAAGGGGAGTGACCACTCCCCTGACCTGCACCTCCCTTGGGAGGTGCCCAGAGGTCCTCCGGTGTGCTCCAGACCTCTGCCATCTTGGAAACAGAGGTGCTGCTGGCACACTGGACTGCTCTGAGTGGCCAGGGCCAGCAGGTGATGTCAGAGACTCCTTCTGATAGGCTTTTACCTGTGTTGCTAGCCTATCCTCCTTCCTAAGTAGCCAAACCTCCTTTTCTGGCTATTTAGGGTCTCTGCTTTGGGGAATTATTTAGATAACGAATGCAAGAGCTCATCAGAGTTCCTCTGCATCTCTCGCTTCACCTTCTGCCAAGGAATCGACCGCTGACTGCTCTGGAAGTCTGCAAAACCGCAACAAAGTAGCAAAGACGACTACTGCAACCTTGTATCGCTGATCCGGCCGCCTTCTCAACTGTTTTCCTGGTGGTGCATGCTGTGGGGGTAGTCTGCCTCCTCTCTGCACTAGAAGCTCAGAAGAAATCTCCAGTGGGTCGACGTAATCTTCCCCCTGCAACCCCAGGCACCAAAAGACTGCATCACCGGTCCTCTGGGTCCCCTCTCAGCACGACGAGCGTGGTCCCTGGAACTCAGCAACTCTGTCCAAGTGACTCCCACAGTCCAGTGACTCTTCAGTCCAAGTTTGGTGGAGGTAAGTCCTTGCCTCCCCACGCTAGACTGCATTGCTGGGTACCACGTGATTTGCAGCTGCTCCGGCTCCTGTGCACTCTTCCAGGATTTCCTTTGTGCACAGCCAAGCCTGGGTCCCCAACACTCTAACCTGCAGTGCACGACCTCCTGAGTTGTCCTCCGGCATCGTGGGACCTTCTTTTGTGACTTCAGTGAGCTCCGGTTCACTCTTCTTTGAAGTGCCTGTTCTGGCACTTCTGTAGGTGCTGCTTGCTTCTGAATGTGCTCTTTGTCTTGATGGACGCCCCCTCTGTCTCCTCACACAATTGGCGACATCCTGGTCCCTCCTGGGCCACAGCAGCATCCAAAAACCCTAACCGCAACCCTTGCAGCTAGCAAGGCTTGTTTGCGGTCTTTCTGCACGGAAACACCTCTGCAAGCTTCTTCACGATGTGCGACATCCATTCTCCAAAGGCAAAGTTTCTAGCCCTCTTCGTTCCTGCAGAATCCAAAGCTTCTACCATCCGGTGGCAGCTTTTTTGCACCCACAGCTGGCATTTCCTGGGCATCTGCCCACTCCCGACTTGATCATGACTCTTGGACTTGGTCCCCTTGTTCCACAGGTACTCTCGTCCAGAAATCCATCATTGTTGCATTGCTGGTGTTGGACTTCCTAGCAGAGTTCCCCTATCACGACTGCTGTGCTGTCTGGGGAACCTAGGTGCACTTTGCACCCACTTTTCAGGGTCTTAGGGTGGGCTATTTTTCTAACCCTAACTGTTTACTTACAGTCCCAGCGACCCTCTACAAGGTCACATAGGTTTGGGGTCCATTCATGATTCGCATTCCACTTTTGGAGTATATGGTTTGTGTTGCCCCTATACCTATGTGCTCTCATTGCAATCTATTGTGACTGTACATTGCTTGCATTGATTTCTATTGCTATTACTGCATATTTTTGGTATTGTGTATATTTGCTATCCTCATACTGAGGGTACTCACTGAGATACTTTTGGCATATTGTCATAAAAATAAAGTACCTTTATTTTTAGTATATCTGTTATTGTGTTTTCTTATGATATTGTGCATATGACACCAGTGGTATAGTAGGAGCTTCACACGTCTCCTAGTTCAGCCTAAGCTGCTCTGCTAAGCTACCTTTTCTATCAGCCTAAGCTGCTAGACACCTCTTCTACACTAATATGGGATAAGTGGACCTGGTGCAGAGTGTAAGTACCCCTTGGTACCACTACAAACCATGCCAGCCTCCTACACACCTGCAATGGATTCCTCAGTGCAGATGGAAAAAGGTCACCGAAGACCAACTAATCAGTACCTTCTCCCGGAACCCACCCATCGACACCACCGACACTGACACAGGTGCCCGCAACCTCAGGCAATGGATCGATGACTGCGCCAACACTCTCGCCCTGATCAAAAATCATTCCAACTGATAGAAAGGCCTTCTGGTTCATCGCCTACCTCCAAGAATCTAAGCAAACATGCCGAAGACTCGAAAAGAAGTGGGGCCAAGATCAGACACTGGACAACAACACAAACTTCAAACACACCATCTGCAGACACCACCAACTCATCCAAACCACCAAGAGAACCACCTTCAAAGAACGCATCAGTAACAACGTACACAGCCGCAAGGAGCTCTTCAACATCGTGAAGGAACTCTCCAACCCCAGCTCCAACGCCAGCGATATCCCGCCATCACAAGACCTCTCCGACTCCATAGCCACCTTCTTCCACCGCAAGATCGCAGACATCCATGACAGCTTCAGCACTCAACCGCTGTCAACAACTGACACCACAGACTCACCACCTACCAGCCTCCTGCTCTCCTGGACCCAAACCAACGACAATGACACCATCAAAATCATGAACACCATCCACTCCGGCTCCCCATCCAACCCCTGCCCTCACCACATCCTCAATAAAGAAAGTTCTGTCATTGCTCCCCAACTCCGGAAGATCATCAACAGTTCCTTCAAGTCACCACCTTCCCGTAGGGTTGGAAACACGCCAAGATCAACGCCCTCCTCAAGAAATCTAAGTCAGACCCAAAGGACCGCAAGAACTTCCGGCCCATCTCCCTGCTCCTCTTCCCGGCAAAAGTCATAGAGAAAAATGTGAACAAACAACTGACCGGTTTCCTTGAGGAGAACAGCACTCTGGACCCTTCCCAATCCGGATTCTGCAGCAACCACAGCACCAATCTCACAACCTCAACATCATCTCATATGCTGATGACACCCAGCTGATCCTCTCCCTCACCAAGGACACCGCCAAGACCAACCTCCACGAAGTAATGAAGGCCATCGCCGAATGGGTGAAGACTGAGGTCCTCAACTTCAGCTCCCCCCATTCACATGGGATGACTCCTGGTGGTCTGCCACACTGGGAACCACACCAACACCCACAAACCACGCACGCAACCTGGGATTCATCCTGGACTCCTCACAATCTATGATCCAGCAAGTCAACGCCATCTCCTCCTCCTGCTTCAATACCCTCCACATGCTTCGAAAGATCAACAAATGGATCCCCACTGAAACCAGAAGAACAGTCACCCAAGCCATCGTAAGCAGCAAACTGGACTACGGCAATGCCCTCTATACAGGAACCACAGCCAAACTCCAGAAAAGACTGCAACACATCCAGAACGCCTCTGCACGCCTTATCCTGGACATCCCCCACTACTGCCACATCACAGCCCACCTGAGAGACCTGCATTGGCTCCCCATCAACAAGAGAATCGCCTTCAAACTCCTCACCCACGCTCACAAAGCACTGCACAACACTGGACCACAATACCTCAACAGAGGGCTATCCTTCTACACCCCAATCCAACAACTTTGCTCCGCCAACCTTGCCCTTGCCACCGTCCCACGCATCTGCAGAACAACCACCGGTGGCAGATCATTTTCACACCTCGCCGCTAAGATGTGGAACACTCTTCCCACCCACCTGCGTCAGACCAAGGACCTCCTTACCTTCAGGAGACTTCTCAAGACTTGGCTATTTGAGCAGTAGCAGCCCCCGTCAGCGCCTTGAGACCCTCAAGAGTAGTGCACTTTACAAATCCCTTGCAGTTGACCAACACAGTGGATGCATGGTACATACCTTTACAGAGGGTAGTAAAATCATGGCCTATGCCCATCCTCTCCATGGTCCGAAACAGGAATCCCCAAGCCACGTTGTCAAATGCCTTTTCAGCATCCAGGGAGAGGAGGACCTTATTGCCCAGATTGTTTCTCACCTGCCAAAATATGTGGGAGAGAGTGTGCATATGATTGGAGGTGGAATGACCGCCCAGACGAAGCCCACCTGCAAAGAATGTTGAAGTGTAGTGTTAATTCTATTGAGATGTCTAGCTAGAACCTTGGCCAATATCTTGATGCCAATATTTATTAGAGGTATTGACTGGTAGCTAGAACATTCCAGGGGGTTGTTTCCAGATTTCAGAATCAAAGAGGTCCAGGCTGTTAGGAAATTGGAAGAGAGGTGTCTTTCAGTCAGGGTGTCTCTATAGAATTACAAGGGGATTGGAATGGTCTGGGGTTTGGAGGCCTTATAAAATTCAACTGGGAAGCCAACCTCTCTGGGGCTTTTCCCAGCAGGCACAGCATCACTGCTGTGGCAATCATCTGCCTGATTGCACCCTCCAGCTGTGCTGTTTGTTTTTGGGTCAATTTTGGCAATTTAAGGTGCCAAAAAAGAAAGTTTCTACTTCCGGCTGAGGGCCCCCAACATCATAGATATTTTTGGAATATTTTTGGAATACTGTTGAGGGTGAGTCAGAAGGGGATCATCGGATGCACGAATTGCAGGGATTGCTCTGGAGGAGTCTTGCTTCGGAAATTTGTAGGCTAATAACTGGCCCACCTTCTTTCCCAGTTCACAATGACTCTGTTATATGGGGAAGAGGCCTTTTCACACCTAGGATGTGCAAGGGTGTTCAGCTTGTATTTGGCCACTAGGATAATTATCCGGTTTGGGGTAGATGAATAGGCAGAGGTCAAAGACTCAATAAAAGATTCCAACTTAGGCTTTGATTTTGTGGATGTCTGTTTTCATCAGTGAATAATCTTTCATCAGCATGCTGCAGAGGGCCCCTATAAAGTCTGTGTAAACTGAGTCTCTGTAGTCATCCTTGAACCTCTCCACATACGTTGCTAGTCAGTGTTTTCCTCTGGGTCTTTATAGTGAGAGGTGTTAATGCGCTTAGGGTTTTGTGGGGTTGTTGAACCATAAGTCTAAACATAATTGTACAAGGTCAAGATACGGAGACCCCGCAAGGGTGATAGTTGCGTCTACCAGGTGTTGAGTTCCCAACTAAGGACTACTAGGGCCTCATCTGGATCGTATTCCCCCAATGACACACTAGTCACCCTGTTGAATGTCCACTAGTGCTACTTTTCTTGTTGGGGCAAAGAGAAGTTCACTTTGGTGTGCTGTCTGCAGGCAGTCAAAGCACCTACCCCTCTCAAAGGGTTTCTTTACCCTTATGTTCCCACTTCACTTTGCAGACATCCTTCTTCCATTCTCACTTATGCCATCTCAGGATCTGTACCACTGAGACTGACAGTGTGCCTGGCAGTCCAGGACTTCTAGGATGGACACACAGTACCCCTCAACTGTGACAATGTCTTTGTCTTGTAGGAGACTGTCTGGCACAGGTCCAATGTCTTCTGTCACTCTGACAGTGTAAGCAGCTCCTTCAGGCCAGATGTGGCCTCACCAGTGGCAGTCTTGGGATCCTCTCCTGTCAGACCAGATGACACCTGCCTGTCTGGTCCTAAAAGTTACCATTCCTTAAAAATCTGACATCACCATTGAATTGGATTTTTAATACCATTCAAAAATAGTGTTTTAATTATTTGACCAGCTGGCTCCATTCCTGAGATGCAATATTAGTATTTTAATCTGTACTCTGATTTTCCACATAGGACAGGAAGGTTTGCAACAGTGAAATTCACTTTTTGGGCCTTATCACTTTAGGGGCATAGAAATATTAATTTACTATGGTGGTCATTACAACCTCAGCGGTCTTTTTCCAAGACCGCCGAGGGACTGCCATGCGGAAGACCGCCAGTGGTGGCGGTTTGCCGCTCGACCTATTATGACCATGGCAGCTCTCCGTCCTTTTACGGACGGAGAGCCGCCAACAGCCATACTGGCGGCAGGCGGGGAAGTGTAGGTTGCTCCACCCCCGCCGCCACGCCAACAGAACACCGCCCAGCGAATCACATCCTGTGATTCGCCGTGGAGGTGTTCTGTTGGCGGTGTGGTGTCGGCGGAGCTGCCCCCATGGCTCCCGTCCCCTCCCGGAGGAATGATGGAACAGGTAAGTCGATTGTCCGTTAGGGGAGGGGGTGGGGGGGTGTTGTGTGTTGTGTGGGTGCATGGGGGTGTGCGTCTGTGTATGTAGAGGGGGTGTGTGAGTGCATGTATGCTTGCAGGGGTGTTGCGTGTTTTGGGAATGAGTGCGTGTATGTCTGTGGGTATGTCTGTATGGATGTGTGCGTGTATGTTTGTATGTGGGTGTGCGTGTCTGACTGTGTGTGTGGATGTAGGCATGTATGTCGGCGTATGTGCGTGTAACTGTGTAGGTGGTGCCTGCGTGCGTGTCGTGTGGGTATGGGTGATGTGATGTTGGGGGTTGGGGTGGGGTGGGGGGCCCTGCCACCTTCGGGGGTGGCAGGGGTGGTGGGGGGTGTAGGGGAGGGAGTCGGGTGGTTTTGAGACCCCTATCAGTGCCAGGGAAGGAATTCCCTGGCACTGATAGTGCTTACCGCCATGGATTTCATGGTGGTTCAAACCGCAGGAAATCCACAGCAGTAAGCTGGGTCAAAATACCGCCGGCGGTATAGTGACAGCCGCCGGGCTGGAGACCCAGGTCTCCAGCCCGGTGGTCGTCTCCGCCCTGGCGGGCGGAACGGAGAACCGGCGGATGACCATGGCGGTAACCGCCATGGTCATAATACAAAAATATAGACCGCCAGCCTGTTGGCGGTCTTACCGCCGCTTCTCCGCCTTCCGCCAGGGTCATAATGACCCCCTATATGTCCTAATTTTAAATACCACATACCCTACCTTGTGGACTACAGGGCTTTTATGGGGATAATTTACTAAACGTTAAAAGGGAGGTTTTCACTTGTCAAAAAGGATTGTTTTAACATGTCCCACAGCAGTGGTTACTCTGCAGCAGTCAGTCTACACAGAGTCGACCCGAAACCATGCTCGCACTACCATAATAAGGAATAGCACAATAGATGCTGAAGTCCACACCAGGCCTTGGATGCACTTCCCACACCATATACTAGGGACTTACAGGCATGTGAATGTGGAAATTAGGAATAATCAAATTTAACCATGTTTAAAGGAGGAGCATAGGCATGCTACTCCTCTTTAGCAGGGGTTTTAATACACGGAGCATTAAAGCCAACAAAAATACAGGGTCGAGCAAAAGGTGACCATCAAGAAAAGGTGGATACCCTACAAAACTGATTCACTTTTTGATTTTTACTAACCACATCTAAAGTTTGGATCAAGGTAATCTCAGAATCCATTGCTTCAGTTGGAATGATATTGTGGGATAGGTAACCTATGAGGTTCACACTAAGCTGGCAATCTGCACACAATACAAACCGCACTAACCTCCTTACCTCCCTAAATCCACTGGCAACCATGCATAGCACACTATGCTAGTCAGTGGTAGATCTGAGTAAAAGGGAGTGGGACAAGACAGAGTGAAACCAAGACACTGGGGCCCATATTTATACTTTTTGATGCTGAACTGCGCTAATGCAGTTCAGCGTCAAAAAGTTTACTGCCGGGTGTCAAATTTATGGTATAACACTAGCCGGCGGTAAGGTCCGGCTAGCGTCATAGAAAAGGACTCTAGCCGGGTGCGGGTGGCGTAGGGGGAACAGGGGGTTTAGTGTTAGAGGATGACACTAGTACGGGCAGAGGCAAAAAAATGCTTCTGCCCAGACTAGCATCCTCTTTTGACGATAAAACCCAATGGACATGAATCCTGTCTCAGTTAAGACAGGAGACATACTCCCCAGCCCAATGGCCATGCCTAGGGAATATGCCATTGGGCACAGTGCCATGTAGGGGGGCCCAAGATAGGCCCACCCATGGAACGTTGGAAAAAAATAAAAAATACTTACCTGTACTTATCTGGGATGGGTCACCCCATCCTTAGGTAACCACCAGGTGTGGATACAGGTGGGTGGGGGTGTCCCTGGAGGAAGGGAAGGGCACCTGTGGGCTGTTTCCATGGTCACTGACCATGGAAAAAGGCCCACAGGTCCCCTAACGCCTGCCCATACCGAGGCATTAAATAATGGCGCTAAACAGGCTTAGTGGCATTATTTAAGGCCCTCCTCCCACGTGCGTAATTTTTGCATGGGAGGATGCATAAGGCGCTAGGGCCTTAAAGTCATTTTGTGCCCAAGAACGCATACCTTGCATTTCAGTGACACAAGGTAGTTTTCCCCAGGCAAAAAAATGACTTTAACTCCAAAATATAAATATGGAGTTAAGTTTGTGCCAGATTTGTGTAAAACAAAAAAATGACACAAATCCAGTGCAAACAGAGTATAAATATGCCCCTGAATGTTTTTGCTCTTCCTGTTCTTGCTGCTGGACTTAACCCGTGTGCAGATATGCTACTTAAAACATGAAAGATCTCTTTCAGCATTGTAGTCTTCCAATTCACTATTCCTAATATCACATTTGACATATCTTGTGACAATCTACATATTTTTGACTCTACTGATTATTGAAATTCTAAAGTTGAATAACAAATGAAATTTTTAAAATGGAAGAAAAAAAACACTGAACTATCAAGCTCATTTCTATATTGATAATAGTCTTCTGTGATTTAAAAAATAATTTTGTTATCTGAATGATTCTTAGTGTAAAAAGAGGATCAGTTGTAACATAATGAATACACATTTGTATTGTGCCTTTCTTCTAGACAAAAAACAATCAGTTCCCCAAAATGCAGTAACACTAAATGTGAGTCTAAATAAAATTCAAAGTATGTACAAATTGGTGATTCTAGAAGAAGAAGATGCAATTCTTCTCTGGTTTGCATCTCTGAATTGAAACTGTGTTTCCGCCCTCTGGCCCACCGAGACACTCATAATAGAGCCAGCAGGCGGAAGACCTCCGCCGCCTGGCAAACTCGTATTGAGGCCCTTATTGTTGTGCTTGGGTCCAACCATCGAGCCCATACATCTGAGAACAGCAAAATCTGGCTCAATGTCATCAATAACATAATTTGAAATGCCATCAGTGATTATATCAATGATGCCTTTTGACACATCATACGTGATGCCATACTTTAAGAACAGAAGAGGAGCATAAGCAGTGCATGACAGGGTTGCAAGTTATGATGTGTTTACCTAACCATAAATGACAAATTTCCGTATTTTTTTTATTTTTCTTGGAAAAGTAATGCATTTCAATTTAGTTTTTGTCTTGAACTTCTGAGAATTTTTAAAGACATGTTAAGGTTTCATAAGTAAAGCTCACCATAACTTTACTTTAACCTTCCCTTTTTCAGTGGCTGTTTATAAATGTACATACATACATGACACTTACTGTAGATGTTGTGACATTCTGATGTTATGGGTACAAGTGGATGTTCACCATTTATGGCTATTTTGACAATATCTGGGAGATATGAAAAGCCATGATGGTGCCATAAATAGACAGGATGCACTTTTAAATCAGAGTTTATTCAGGGTTTACCTGCCTGGGACTTGTGAACAAATTATCCAAAAAAAACCTCTTTTTAGTGTTCCTTTGTTTCCTACAATTTGTCTGTTAGAAGACTCAAATAATTTAGAAATTCTTTTTGATACCTTCCACAAAAATTCTATATGACATGACACAAAACATGTTTTGTAAGGTGCACAATCACTCATAACAGAAGCCCGATCCTCAAAATGAATTTTGTAGCTTCTAATGGAGCACTACAGTAATGGTAAACTCTACTAGTAGTAGTGGTAGTATTAGTAGTTGGTAGATATTGGGGTATTAATTGAAGGGGGTGAGAAACCACTTTGAATACTAGTTACAATTCTTGTCAGAGAGAACCACCAAAGTTACTAAATACAGTGCTTGTACATCTTGTAGCTTGGCACAAAGCAGTCACTTTTAACGTAGAAGCAATGTGTAAAGTATTTATTTAGTACCTAACCAATTATAAAGTAAAAACACAACATAAGTAAATTCCCCAAACCCAATTCAGAACAAATAGAGAGTATTTTAACAAATACAATTAAACAAAAATCACAAAAATCTAATAAATAAAACTATATATATGAGACTTTAAAGTTTGAATGAAAAATGGCAGCAAAAAACACCAACTGCTTTAATCTGGTGGCACTAGACAGGGTTAATGTGAAAATTGATGACTGAAAGTGGGAAAGAAGCAATCAGGTGAGGTACAAACTCTGTGCCAAGAAAGGCCACAAAGTCAAATGGATGCTGCTTGGCATCTATCTCAGTGAAGCACTCTAAATTGGGACTCAGAAACATTTCTTGAAGTTTAATCTCTTTCAGTGGGGCATGCTGGCTAGTTGAGGCTCGCTGGCATTTTGAGGTCGGTGGCTGCAGCCTGGATTGTGACCAGGGTCTCTGACTGTTCTCCAAGCAAAAAATTTGAAAAAGTTCCTAAAGGCCTGATTTAGATCTTGATGGTATTATCGCAAATCAGCTGCTGCAGTGTGCCTGTGTACTCCATGAAGTCAGTGGCATTCTGACCGCTGTATTTAGATGTTATGCGGCTGAGCCGCTAAACAAAACAATGGAGTTCTCTTCCTAGTCGTCAGGCTGGCGGGTTCCTGCTGACCATATATAGATTTTACAGTTATGCTGATGGTGTGCTGCCTGTGGATTGCTGTCGGAGGGATGCCGTCACTGGGCCCAAGGGACATCACACAATGGCAGTGGCTATGGAATAGAGGCAAGCTACACACACATTGTGCCTTGGCATGTGTGTCGACCTGCAACACACATGACACAACACACCAGATATATACTATTATCCATTGCCATTCCAACACCACACAACACATACATGCCACAAATACACATTGCCGTACATCCATAACACAGCATACACATACCATTGACACTACACCCACACACAACACAGCCATAACAACCAAAACAACTACACACTTATCTACACAAACACATTCAAACAAAGGTACAACTACACACATCACGACAACGATCGCCACACAACACTCACCTGAATGTTGCACACAGCAACACAACACGCAACCTAACAGAGACAACATCAGGCCCATTTGGAAGTGGAACACATACTGACACAACCACATCATCCACTCGAGCTCCATTCACCTCAACCAGCCAATCCATTTTCATACATACATACATTTACTGACACATACACAACTGGAAGCACAACATGACAGGGACAGGTCCTCTTGCAATGTGCGCATATTGACATGGTTGACAAGTCCCAATGTAACATTATTGTGGTGCTAGCATTGATTTGGCAATAAATACTGACACTATAATGACAGTTGTGCATGTGTGCGATACATGCCTCGTACCAGTGTGCCCCCATCCATGTCGGACAAAATTGTTTTCCCAACAAATGCATTTCAGTCATTTTAAAATATTACTATGACATGTATGTGTCTGTAGTGGTCTGTAGCTCATGTGCAGTGACCACGCAATGGACACTGGAACTACTTTCGAGTATGGCGACGGGAGGGTTGTGTTTTCTCAGTGGTCCAGTAGCAGCAGAAACAGAAGTTTTTGTTCACTCGTGTCCAGTTGAAGACGGAAGGGGAATCAGGAAAAAAAGTATGTTTTACCTCACTTGCCCTCTAATTCACCAAATCAGGTGTGGAGGATTGGACCGTCACAGTTGGCTTGATGGTAAGATACATCCGAATCTACATGGCGGTAAGGGTGGCTGGAGTCCAGTCACCAGCCACTATTTTCAATGACGCCATCAATGTGGTGGGAATCCTGGCAGAGTCAGCAGGACTCTGGAGATCTTTTGCCTATGAGACCACCAACATCCAAATAGGGTGGGCAGACCACCAGGCTGGTCTATGGGTTTTCTGTCAAAAAAGTAGCAGAAGACCTGTTACTGCCAAGATCTAAATCAGGCCGTAAGTCTCACCTTGCAGTTTGGGGACAAGAGGAGTACACTCTAACACCAACCAAGGGATCCTGACCGAAGGGCACCTCTTGGGGGTTAGGACTAACTCCAGCAGAGGCCAGCAGGGGGTGAAGACATATAGCTCTACACCTAGGTGTAGTTCAACACATAGAACTGCGGAACAGCAAAAAAGTGTAGAGTTGCACTTAGGTGTAGTAATAGATATACACTTGAGTAAAGGTATAGGTGTATATCTACCTTTCTAAATCAGGCCCCATGTGTTTATTGTTACCCAACTTGATGGTACTTATGCATCAACTAAGTGGTCGGGTGCCTTTGCTCTTTTTCTACTTAAATGACTGGAGGGCGATATAACCACACTGTTGTGCACTGCACTTCAGTGTAATATGAAATTAAAGCTTTCATCAGTTAGTGATATTGAGTTCTGTCAATAGGCCTGAGGTTAAATCTCTTGTGAGCTTCACATGATGACAATCAGGTCTCTCAGGAAGGTTGTGTTATATTTTTAATGAGTAGGTACACAAAGATGTTTCACCACCAGAGACTGAGGGGTGTAGGGCAGAAACAGTTTCTTGTGTCTGATGGCCCTTTTTGTGGTAAAAAGCCTGTTTCTATATCCTGCCAATCTTAAAAGCCAGTGACAGCTCCCAATTCATGAACATTATGTTGTATCGGTGATAGACATGAAGAGACCTCAAGAAGAAGATTTATATAGCTTTATTCTTTATCTGTCAGCACCAACGTCCAAGCAGCCGCTCCATGCCCCGAGAGGCCCTACCTGCCAAAGCCCAGAACACTGCCAGCATACCAGCAAAATACAAAGGCAAATATTCTACACATAACATTCTATTGGCTATTGTATATTGATACGCGGTAATACATGGCATCATTAAACATTACATAACACATTACCATATTCTTAATCACAATGTTTGATAGAGCCCATTCTTTCGATTTTGTTAGCAAGGAGAATAGCTTTGGAAAAGTTTTGAACTACCGTTCACATCCTGATCTTGGTTAGACTCAGTTCATTCAAATTATGATCCATTTATCTGTAAACTGCCCCGAGAATTTTAGATGAATTGTTTGAATCTGTGACTTACGATGTAGTTGTAAGGATGATAATTTGCTGGTCATCTAGATAGATGAAAAGCTCGAAAGCAAAAATATTAGAATCACTTTGGTCAGCGGAAGCAGAAAGGCACTAGAGTGAAGTAGTGACAAGATAGAATGCTAAAGAACTCCAATCAGCCTATTTGCACATATGTGTAAACCGAAGTCGCAAAACCACCCCGGCTTAAACAGAAGGTGTGCCAGGCTGCATTTATTAGTTGAGGTCATTATGCATCTGTGCATTAAAACGGTTTAATGTTTTCCTATAGAGATGGTATTATCGCCCTTATTTCAAATGCTAATACCCTTGCACATTTTTAATAGTGATTTCCCACCAGGTGCAACTTGATGATAAGCGCGTCGGCACATCCCTGAGAAAGCACGATTTCTACCCAACTCCTCATGGTTAATAACCTAAACCATGCACAAAATGAGTTAGCACCCATTTTCACAATTTGCATTTGGTTCCAATAGAGTCTACAAGTGTAGTTTTTGTCCCGACTGTATATATCATTATCAGACAGATTTTGACATGCATTGTTCATGCTATTTGGTGCGTCAAACAATAAAGGGTCTGATTTAAAGTTGACACACAGATACTCCCTCAGATAAAAGCGGATATCCTGTCCACCTTATTATACGTGGCATATGATATAATGCACCGAGTAAACCATCTGCCAACCTCTACATCAGTCCAAAAGGCATTCCCTCTTATATCACATGAACGCTCAAGGAAAACAATTCAGTAAGGCATGATTAATTAATGCTCCATAATTAGTGAATCAGCAAATGTGTAGGAATGTCTCTGTCTGTGTCAATAATAATTAGTATTGTCCGTGAGGCTAAAAATTATATGGTCTTTATAACGCCAAACCATTCCAGAAGAAATATAATACGTAATTTGTCAAGTGCGTATGTAATGCATTGTTTCAGTACACTGAGCCTGCCTTCTGCTAGTACATATTTGCATCTCCCAGTGTGACAGATGAGCAGACGTCATCACTTTTACTACCATGGCTGCAGAGATAATTTCAGTTAATTGACACTGACCTTCACTGCTTGAGCTCATCTCTTAAATTTCAAACTGAATTGAAGGCTATTGGAGGAGTTCAGTTCTGTTTTCTTTCCATTTCACCATGGGGGACACTGTAGTCTTTAAGATAACTTCACAATAGAGATGTAGGTAATATTCAGCGCACAGGGTTCTTTAAGAGCCTTTGAGTGGTTTTTTTATTTACCATTATACAATAGCCAACAAAGCTCTCCACGACACTAGCCCTGCCTATCTGAGCAGCCGGAATCACTTCCACTAACCTTCCAGGCACCTCCGCCCTAACAAACTCTTACAAGCACACACCTAAGGCCTGCTCAAAAGCAGAGCAGGGGACTGTGTCTTCTCATACCTGCTGACCTCTAAAGCCTGGAACAACTTCCCAAAATACATTAGAGGCTTCCCCTCCTCACTTCTTGACTTTATGAAAAAGCTGAACACTGGGCTTTTTGAGTAAACCCCCAGGGCTGGCCTTGCACACCTGCTACATAGCGCCTGCACACCTTCACAGTTGATTAACACAGCATAAAACAGCAGTAGCATACCTGTATGTAGATTCAAATGAACAGACCCAAAGTATGGGCCTGATTACAAGGTTTTTAATCTTGTCACTGCTGTCACTGTGGCATCAGAAACCCTGACCGCTTAGGTCCGCCAGTTGAATTACAATCTTGGGGTGACTGGGGAACAGCAGCTGTCAGAGAGCGGTGCAGAGAAGGAGATCACCGTCTAGATCATGAGGTGCTTTCCTATTGAACCAACTGTGGCAGAGAGACCTGCTTTGAGATGGCAGATTTGAAAGAAATGGGGTGTGAGCTCACCCATTCCCTTCTTTTCCCTTCAGTCTCTGACATGGACCCCTTCGTCCAGGGCCCCCCCTTTCACTTCAACAACTCCACCCCAAAAATAAAGACAAAAAATCCTGTTAAGAACCGTTCGCATTTTCTGCCATTGACTGGACTGGGCATATATGACCCAGGTGCCAGCAATGGAATAGTACTTGTGCAAAGTATTTTTACACAAGTGTCAGGCATATGTTTACATTTTGGAACTATATAGTCAAAATGTACACACCTGCATCAACACATTTGGAAAAATATACTTTGTGCTGCTGACTGCATCCACCATCGTTAGGAACACTGCTACTGGGCCAGTGGTAACAATATAATATGGCAGGCAGGCAACTGCCAACTCAGTGGTCTTCTTGAAACCGCCCTTGTGGCGGTATGGGGATGCAACCGCCAGACTCATAATCAGGGCCTATGTATTTTGCTTTGCAACCATACCTTGCTTATATGATGCAAGCCATTGTCGTCGGTTCATTTAACACTCTCCTTAGGCACACATATTTCAGCTCAGCTTAGGCCTGCAGCCTATGCCCTTTTTCCTACGTATGTGCTCTGATTTCATTTATTCAGTTTTATTCATTTTTAGTTAGCCTGCTTTCAGTGAGGATGTTTTTATTTCCTAATCAGCTGCAACCTTTTGATTCTGCAAAAAATGTGTTATTAGTATTATGTGCACAACATTTCACCATGTACCCCTGTCCAAGGTTGATGAATCTGAGTACATGGTAACCCAGCTACTAATTGTCACCCCAGGACTTTGTAAAGAGTCCAACAATCAAGCACCTGCCCACATCAGGCCTTTTCACAGAATTAAAATATGTTTCCTATGAAAACAGTGTATAGGCCAAGGAACAACAGGGAGGCCATTCCAGCCAGGATTCCGTCCATGCTGCGTGCCATTTCATTGCTGACCTCAGCCCTGTCTCCACAGCCAAACCCTGGAGATGGTCAGCAGACCTCTATCCTTCAGGTAATGAGAATGGGTGCTCGTCTCATGGACTAAGTACAGACAGATTGGGCTATCACCGCTATGCTCTCGCTTAGGAGATAGGGGTTAGGTAGAATTTATCTATGTATGTAATTCCAATGTGCTGGGATTGCTGATTTTCTTCTCCTTGGTCACTACTATTCCAATACTGTTATGCCTCATTGCCCTAAGAATTGCAGCTCATATATTATATCATAGATTGCAGCTCTTTCTTTGGCCTATGTGTGTGTATGAGACCTTTTGCTAATGAGAAAAAGGGGTGAGACTTGTCAACTTCAACTTCCCCTGAGAAGCCACAGAGTGTCATGTTTTAGGCTGCCACAAATCACCTTTTGCTTCTGGTTTGGGTGAGATGCTACTAGCTAGCCAAAAGGGTTGGGCCGACAGCTGCCAAGACGGTGTGAGATTGACATAGTCACCCACAAACGGGAGTACTGCCTCTCCTAAACCAGCAGTCTCATTCTAATAATGGGGTCCTATGACACTGCACCGCCAATGATGGTTAGGCACTAATTATACAGATTCTTTGAGTATCTCAGTTTCACATACACTAAGGTACCCTGAGTACCATTTTACTGAGATGTCCGTGGTCTTAGGGAAAATCCTCCTCGGCTTAATAGGGAGCTGTTGAAAATGACACTTTCTGCAGGGTTATCCCCTAGCTTTTTGTCTTTCTACTCCTATTTTTCTGACCCTCTTTTTGTTGGCTTTAGGACTCCGGGCACTTTGTCACTGATTATCAGTGTGAAATTGCATGTGCTCTATCTCCTCAAACTTGGCATAATTGGTTTATATCTGTATGGCTTATTTAAGTGGTATACAATATACACAAGGCCTGTATACTAAATGCTACTAGTGGGCCTGCAGCGCAGAGTGTACCACCCACAGAAGGAGCTTTCAAACTTGTCTCAGGCCTGCCACTACAGCACCCGCATGTGCAGTTTACTGCCACATGTACTTAGCAATTCAAACTATTCTCCAAGGTCTGAACTCCCTCTAGGCAGGGTGCTGTTTACGTAAAAGGTAGGACATATATTTTTATATGTTCCATGTCCTAGTAGTGACAGCCTATTTCATTTTACACTGGTGTGAATGCTGCGCCACTCATAGGTTTGAATTGGGAATTCCATTATATATGTCTAAGTGATAATTTCTGATCTGTGAGGAGTAGCGAGGACATGTTTGGTATGCTTGGAATGGTAGTGAGAAATCCTGCTTTCCGGTGTAGGTTGCTTTTATATTAGTATTTTAGAAATGCCACTTTTAGAAAGTGATAATTTGTCAGTGCTTTTAACTTTGGTGCTTTGCAGGGTCAGAGTGACAGCTCCACTTTTGTACATGCTCTCTAGACTGCCATCGATCAGCAGGGGTTAGGTATGACAGGGTTACATCTGCATTCATTCACATACTGATGGTCATCCTGAGCTAGGAGAGAGGGAGGGTTGTTCACACTTTACAGTTGAATGAACTGTGTCCTGCCCTCACACAAATAGCTTGTTTACCCCCACTGATGTCTAGAGCCAGAGTAGGGGGAAGGGAAATTCTTGGAACTGGTCAGATCTGGCTGGAACCTTCTTCTACCTTCTAGAAGCTGAGCACCTGGACTATAAGTACAGAAGTTCTCGTCCCGTGATTTTAGAGTACTTTTGGAACTGGGCCGAACCTCTGTAAGAAGGACTGCTGGACTGCCCAAAGGACTTATATGAACTTCTCTTTTTTGGTTGCCTTCCTGCCTAGTGTCTGCTGGTTGGAACAAATGACTCACCTGGATTGCTTTTCTGCTTGTTGCTCTGCTGCCAGCTGCTCCCTCACTTTGGTTCCCCTGGGCACCACTTGGCTGCCAGGAGAAACCACCAACTAGCCACTTGCTTCATTGTGCTGGCCAGCCTGCCTCCTTCAAGCCCCTCAAGTGCATCCCCAGGAGCTCAGCTTGTGGGGAAGTGTTGTTTCCAGCTCTTTGGCAACTTCTACCAGCAGTGCAGGAGGAGCACTGTATCCTGCTCCTAGTAATATTGTGTGGTGTGAGCTCTTAGCTCCCTGTGCTGCCTTTAGCCCCTTTGATTATTTTGATGCCTAGCATGTGTCAAGTGCTTTACCCCTTTCCTTGGGAGCAGCCCACAGGGGAGTCCGTGTTGGTGGATCCCCCACCCCCTTTGCGGGGAAACACAACATTTGGGCCTAAGAGAGAGGTTCTTGCTGAAGTATCACCTCCCCAAGCAGCATCTCTTCACCGGGGCTCAGAATCCCCCCTCAGTAAGGCCTCTTTCCCGTGGTGACTGCAGAGAGGAGGGCTCACATGGCAGCCGGCAACCAAGGACAGATCCCTACAGCTGCACTGGGTTCCCAGAGTGGGGAGAAGAGATCAGTGCCTGCCGTGGACTGCCAAGTCTGCTCCAATCACAGGAGAGAAGTCGGCACTGCCCTCTGCTGCCCATGCATGCCGGAATCAGGTTCTGTGTCCCGAAAGCTGGCTCAGCCTGGAGGAATACCAAGGATTGTCTGCATGTGTGCCTTAGGGGCACACCTCTCACCTGTTGCCAGTTATTGTTTGTCTTAGGAACGGGCCTAGTGTGGGGGCCGATGGTTGGATGACATGGTAGGAGAGGCTGCACATAGCCTCTGCGGTGTGGGTGCTCCTGCTGCATTCCCAAACTTCCTAGCACTGTCCTGGGGACCACGTGGTGAAAGGGGAGTACCCCCCCTCGTCAAGAATCGTGTTGATGATGTAATATGGCCCCAGGCTAGGAATGGCTGTTTAGCCCTATGGGGTACCTTAGAATCGGGGCCCATACCTGTAAGGAGATATCTTATGCCATGTTGTGGACCAGTTGCTAGAGACACTGTGAATTACTGTACAGGCCATATTAAGAGCATATTGAGGAAATTCGATTTTTAATACGATCGTATCGACCCGCCATTTTGTGGCCCGCCGCCATTTTATGTTGCCTTCACTCAGGCAGCATAGCGAACGAAGTCCATTCTGCCTTTTCTGCTTATTCTGCAACATGGTGTTCAAAACAGCCTTCTGCCTCTATCTTTACAAGGCTGGTATTAAGGTCTGACCGAGTACACTAATCCCTGTCTGGTTTTCTAATCCTTGTTTCAACTATCTGTAGGCTCACACTAGTCTCCGCCGATCTTATCTTATCGTCTGGCCTTCGCTGTCCTTTGCTAGTATTCTCTCATTTCACAACTGTCCTCCAAATGCACACAAAACTTATCGCACCACATGCAACTTCGTTGTGGATCGGTTAATGAATTAGTTCAAGGGAGGGGTGACAAACACAGCTGGAGGGGAGGCAACCTTAAGTCACTTGATACTTTGTTCTGTCTTGTTTTCCGACATTTCTATTGACTCTGTTCTATCTTTACATCATTCTTACTGGCTCCTTTCTATGTGTTCTGGGAGTGTATGTAGTTAATAAATGTTTTTATACGGTATATAAGATTGTGCGCCACAAAGTAAAGTGGCAGTCTCCTGAGAACATACCTTGTGTACTTCTTGGACAACTGTACTAGCTGCAGCTAATAAAATCTGATCTTTTACGCCTGACAGAGTGTCCCGTGTCTCTGTTAGTTGAGGCAGGTGAATCCAAGGAGATTTTAGGCGTACCCTGCGCCGCCAGGCCCAAAAGGTTCTGGTTCTTCAACTGGCGCCCAACGTGGGGCGGCTTCAGCGGTAACGGTTCTGCCTGAAGGTCGTGAGGAACCCCGCAAGAAAATTCTGGAGGAATCGCGAGCCACTTCAAGCGACCCCTGTATGTCGAAGTGGTCCGAAGGTCTTTTTCAGCGCGGTTACTCCTTCCTGACGGCTACTGACGACTGCTGCCCTGACTGCCGCCCTGCCTTGGCCCTTTCTTTGATGATGTATGGTAAAGCGAGACGATAGACGGGCCTCTGTTGGTGTAAGAAGACATCCTTAGTTAAGTATTTGGTGGGTCGCGCCCACAAATTTTGGTCTTTGTTTTGTCCTTAGGTCCTTAGATTTGGCCATTGCAGTGGCCAAAGCCGAGGGGTAAGTGCATTTGTGCTGTGTAAACTGAAAGTTTTACCCCCTTGATGTTTGTGAACAGCCAGTAAAAATCGTGAGATGTCTGGTCTGACTAAGTTTGGAAAACTTTGTTGCTTTGGTTGTAATAGGGACTCCCAGCTTGAGGACTCCTGTCCGATTCCTTCGGTTGGAACTCCCACATATGAGCTCTATTCTAAACATGGTGTTGGTCCTATTGCCTTTAATAAGACATGGACCCGATATACAAAGAAAGATGGTGTTTTAAAATGGCCAGAAAATGGTAGTTTCGAAACTGATGTGCTAGATAATTTAGAAGCAACGTTATTTAAAAGAAAAGCCCGGCCGGCAATGTTTGACTCTTTTCGCCTTTGGCGTAAGGAAGCCAAACAGAGAGAAATTAAACAAGCGAAACGAGATAGGAAAACACAGGGAATGACGATTATACAGGCTGCTCAGCAATTCAAAGATGATGAAATAGATAATGCAATGGAAATTTCAGACAGACAGCATCGAATGGCAATAGATAAATGCTATCCGACGTTGCCTATCTCTTCCCTTGATAAGAGAAAAGATTTTGAGGAAGATTCCTTAATGTCCCACTTATTGAAATTGCCTCCGCCCTATGTACAAGGTGCTAATGCACCCCCGATGTTACAGCCTGTTCAGCCGCCAGTTGTGCTTCCGCCTGCTCCAGCTTTTCCACATTTGCCTCCTCAAGTATTGCCTATGCCAGCTTTGCCTTTAACTCCTTTGCCTTCTGCTCCTTTGGCAATTCCTAATGCTCCTTTAGTTAATTCACCTAATACCTTGTCCCCTATCCTTATGTCAAATTCTCCATCTATGCGTAAGCGATTTGCCGATACTGTCTCTGGTCTCTTATCACCTTTCTTTGAAGCTTTAAATGTGTCTCCAGCTTTTTCTCGAAGACAGTCTCGTAGTCAATTCCCAGACTCCGAAGAGCGAGAAAAATTGGACTCACTTGCTTGTAGATGGATCAAGAAGGGTCCCCAATATAGTACGTCTGATATTATGTCCACCTTTCTGCAATGGAATGCACCTACGCAGAGATATGTTTTTAAAGTTATGTGCGATACTCTCGCTAAAGAATGGGAGGATATGAATTTGGGTTCGGTCCCACAGGATCTGTTAGATGTTCAGGCTGACTTTGACAAAGGACTTATTGTGGGTCCTAAGGTTGAAAACGCTGTCAGAACACTTATTTCTTTCAGATCCCTATTGTTCTCACAGACTTTTCCTGATTCTGATCCTTCAGTTAGGACAGCACTGAAAAACTATCCCATGAGAGAGGTTTCTCCAATATGGAAGGAAGAAGTTGCAGCAGCAGGTGCTAATCCAGCTATTCCTGCGCATTTTCAGCGCATATGGATACATGTCCCCTGGAAAAGGTCCGAAGTTTTAGCACTTAAACAGTCACTACCAGATTCACGCAAAAATCCTGCTGGTTACTATAAAGAGTTGTCGCAAACAGTTGATGCATGTACTATGAATCTAGCAGATATTGACATGTTGATGGGAAATGTAGTTCCACAGACAATATGGGCTAAAATTCGTAGAGAGGATCACGCTCAAGAATTAGGCGGCGATTGGAACGCTTTTATTGCCGCAGATAGAGGTCAAGTAGGTGGTGCAAAGCCCGACGCTTTGATCTCAGAACTCCCTGGTAGGATTATTACATTAATGAAAACAATGATGCCTGCTTTGAGAGTTAATTGGGATAAGCTAGCAGCATGTAAACAAAAGAAAGATGAAAGTGTTTCCGATTTCTTTACCCGATTCGAGGAGACATTCATTGATCACAGTGGTCAAGATATGGCTACAGAAGGGGGACAGCGATTATTTGTGGATAAGTTCGTATATAACTTGCTTCCTGAACTATCACACAAGCTAAAAGACTCCGAGAGTTCATGGGCAGTTTCTTCTTCCGCCCAGATATTGGCTACTGCACAATATTATGAAAATAGAGACAAAGAAGAAAGGGAAAAACAAGAGAAAAAGACGAAAGAATTAAAAACTAAAGTTCTCTTGCAACAGGCTTATCCTCCTCGTTATGTTCAGTCTCAGTTTCAACAGCCTCCGCAGTTTCAGAGGTTGTATCAAAAGCCTGAACCATTCATTCCAAGACCTTTGCTAGGTCCCAATCAATGTGCTTATTGTAGGGAGGAAGGTCATTTTAAGAACAGTTGTCCGGCATTGTTGCAGCGTAATGGAGCAACATCTGCTTCACGAGGTCGTGGTGGTCTTCAGTCAGCAAATAGAGGTAGGGGTCGAGGTGTGTTAACCCAAGGGCAGCGTTCTTTTGTTCCTCCAAATTCCGGAAATTACTTTGACCAGCAAAATGTTAGGTCTACACAGTATTACAGTGAGGATCAGTATATTGAAGGAGGGAATGAAAGTCTTCATTTTGAATAGGACAGCCATGGACAAAGTAAGGGGGTTACGTCAATTCCAGTGGATCAGAATGGACCTTATGTTAATGTCACTACAATGGGTGTTTCAGAGCCATTTCTTTTAGATACTGGTGCCATGAGAAGCTCTATCATTCATTCTAAACTCCCTGGCGCACCTTTGTCTGGCTTAACGAATGTATCTGTAGGATTTTCTGGCGCCCCTGTTCGCAATCCAGTTTCTTGCCTTTGCCTGTTTCAATAGGCCCTTATGATTTAGAAGCTCCGCTTCTTCTGACGAATGGTTGTGGTGAAAATCTGTTGGGTTTAGATCTATTAAAAAGAATGCATGCTACGATATATTGTTCACCTTCTGGTGTATACCTCACCCTAGGACAGAAAATGACTAGTCCAATGTACTTATCAAAAGATCAATTCCCACCTGAATTGCTTTCTCTTCCCGAAACGCTTTGGGCTACGGGTCCGAATGACGTTGGTTGTCTTGAGATCCCACCCTATGTTGTTACTCTCAAGCCCAATGCTGAAATGCCACGTATTCCGCAATACAGAATCTCTACTGAAGGTGAGAAAGCACTTCTGGAAATTGTCCATGATTTGATTCAGAAGGGTGTGGTTGAGGAAACGAGAGGAAATACATGTAACAGTCCTGTTCTTCCGGTTCTTAAACGCACTGATCCTTCTCAGCCTCCTGTTTATCGTTTTGTAATTGATCTTCCGGAGGTAAACAAGATTGTCGTACCGCAGTTTCCTGTAGTCCCAGATATCACTGCTCTGTTGACGATGATACCTTCTACAGCGACTTGGTTTTCAGTTATCGATTTAAAGAATGCTTTCTTTAGTATTCCCATCGCTGAAGAGAGTAGAGATATTTTTGGTTTTTCCCTCGGAGGCCGAAGCTTCCGGTTTAAACGCGCACCTCAAGGTTATTGTGAAAGTCCCTCTGTTTACAGTCAAGCTCTAAAATGTCATCTTGATGCCTTTTCCTTACCGTCCGGTGCCGCTCTCATTCAGTACATGGATGACTTGTTAGTTGCCGCTGATTCAGAGGAGATTTGCAAAAACGTGACCGTTGCACTGTTGCGTCATTTGTTTGATCTAAATCACAAGGTTTCTCCTTCTAAATTACAATATGTCTGTCGCGAGGTGACTTATTTGGGTCATCTCTTGTCAAAGGAGGGACGACGATTGACCCCCGAACGAATTCGGGCAATTGCACAAATGTCAGTCCCATCCACACAAAGAGAGGTGCGTGCCTTTTTGGGCATTACTTCTTATTGTAGACAGTGGATTCCGAGTTTCTCTTTATTGGCTAAACCGCTGTTGGCGCTAACTTTAAAAGATACGCCTCAGCCTCTTCCGTGGACTGACGAGTGTCAGAAGAGTTTTACTGATTTGCGTATTGCTTTGTGTTCTGCTCCTGTATTGGGTACTCCTGATTACAGTAAGCCCTTTACGCTCTATGTCCACGAAAGAGAGGGTTGTGCATTGTCAGTCTTAACGCAGCGTTTTGGAGATCAACAGCGACCATGCGCATATTTCTCAGCTACGTTAGATCCAGTAGCTAAAGCATTGCCTAGTTGTCTTAAGGCGACAGCGGCAGCAGCAATTTCTATTCGACAGTCTGCTGGAGTAGTGCTAGATAATACTCTCATTGTTATGGTGCCACATGCAGTGGATATTTTACTAAATAGGACAAAAACGCAGCATCTTACGAGTGCTCGGTTGTCCGGATATGAGCTGACGCTTTTGGCTAGTCACATACACATCAAACGATGTAATACCCTGAATCCAGCTACTTTGTTGCCTCTTCCAGAAGAGAGAGATGTCTCTGAACAGCATGATTGTTTTCTCCGTACTGAAGAAGAGACTAAGGGTAGGATTGACCTAAAAGACACACCATTAGTGAATCCAGATGGAACACTATGGGTAGATGGTTCTTGTTTCAAGCTCCCGAATGGAGATACAGTTTCAGCCTACACTATTACTACTTTGCATACGATTGTGGAGACAGCACGCATTAGACATAATTCAGCTCAGGCAGCTGAATTGATAGCCTTAACTAGAGCGTGTGTGTTATCCAAAGGAAAAAGAGTAAACGTGTACACTGATAGCCAATACGCTTTTGGTGTAGCGTTTAACTTTGGGCGCTTATGGAAGGAAAGAGGATTCTTTACTTCCCATGGTACTAAGATACAACATGGTCAATTAGTGACTGAACTTCTTGAGTCACTTACAATGCCTACTCAGATAGCGATCGTGAAGTGTAGTGCACACAAAAAGATTGTGGACGATGTTGGTCGAGGAAATGCATTTGCAGATGAGGTAGCGAAAAAGACAGCCAGAGACAACACAAGTCGAATATATGTTGCAGGTCCCGCAAACTGCGTAAGAGAAAAGGGAATGTGTGAAGATACAGTAGAGAGTGTGAAATCAATTCAAGGAGAGGCTACGGAGAATGAGTTGAGAAAGTGGAAGGAAAGTACAGGAATGTTAGATGAGATGGGATGATGGGTTGAATTATCAGAACATCAACGTTGGCTGTTACCAGATGCTTATGTACTACCTGTAGTTACTATGGCACATGGTCCAGCTCACCTAAGTGCAAAAGGAATATGTAAACTTCTGGCTCCAGTGTGGCAAAATGAGGGGATCCCAAAGTGTGCAAATAATGTGGTAAAACATTGTATTGTTTGCTTGATGTACAATCCGGGAAAGGGAACCCCAACTCCAGCAGGTCATTTTGCTCCTCCAACATATCCATTTGAGGTGTTGCAGATCGATTATATTCACATGGAACGATGCAACAACCTCAAATATGTTCTGGTGGTAGTATGTGCTTTTTCTAGATGGGTAGAAGCCTACCCTCTGAAGGACAATACTGCTTTATCAACTGCCAAAATACTTTTGAAAGAATTCTTCCCTAGGTTTGGTTTGCCGCGCATTGTCTGGAGTGACAATGGGAGCGAATTTGTGGGTCAAGTCATGCAAAAAGTTTGTGCAGGTCTTGGCATAAAACAGAAGTTCCGCGCGGCGAATCACCCACAGTCGGCTGGTTTAGTAGAATGCTACAATGGAACCTTGAAGCTTAAAATTGCTAAGGTGCAAGCTAGCACAGGACTTAATTGGCCTGATGCTTTACCATTGGCTCTTCTGTCCACCAGAACAGCAGTACACTCTCGTTTGGGGCTTAGCCCTTACGAAGTGATATTTGGTCGCCCAGCTAATGTATGGGGAGTTCCTCGCCCTAAGAAATACTCAGACTTGCCATACCCGATGTTGATTGACTACTTGCATGACCTTACAACTAAATTGCGTGTTCTTCATCAACAGGTTCAGAGTGCTCTACCAGAGGCTTCCACAGACCCAGGTCATTCCATCCGACCAGGTGACTGGGTCTGCACGAAAAATTTCCAACGACAGAGAAATTTGGAGCCCAGATGGAGAGAGCCACGCCTGGTTCTTTTGACCACAAGAACAGCAGTTAAAGTCGAAGGAAAGAAAAACTGGGTGCATGCCGTGCACTGCAAGAAAGTGCCTTTGCCCTTGCCTTTCGATCAGTGGGTCCGTAGAGGCATCAGTGACTCTGAAAGTGAGAAAGTTCTGCAATTTGTACCATTCAGTGATGCGCGTCTAATTGGAACACTTTCTGAGAAAGAGGACGACGACATCCTTCAAGAAGCAATACCATCGCATCGTCGCTTGAATACGACAAATCCAGGAACATTGTTTCAAAACCAGACTGCCTCTGGACAGGAACGCTATAATTTGAGACCAAGACCAAAGAACTTGTAAATTTCTCTCCTATGTAGTACTCTATCCCGGTTGCAGGGTCACGGTAGGAGTCTTAGTCACGACCTGAGTAAGTGGCAATAGGCCTGCAGGACCTCACAGTGTCATAGGACGGTAGATAATCGTGACTACAGTGATTGAGGAAGATTGCCGTGAGCATCCACTTAGAAAGATGGAGGCTACATTAGATAAAAGAGAAAGTAAAAATGTAAAGAATAATTGTAAAGAAATATATAGTCGTTGTAGTATTGCTCTATGCGTCATTATATTGTTGTGTATTCTTTTGGCATCTGTAAACTGGATCATTATTACTCTGCAGCAAAAAGTTGTCTCTTCTCCTACCTCTACATCTTCTTCTACTATCTCTCCGCACCTATTTCACACTCTTCCCCAGCATGAACTCATCAGAAGAACTGAATACTTTAACAATTCCTTCGTCCAGTTGTTACATCAACATCAGTTAGTGATCAATACAACTGACTGTTGGGTGTGTGGACTCATACCACATACGGTAGAAAAAGGAATGCCATATTTAGTTCTTCCATTCTCCTATGAAGGTTCCGCTTGGGCTTATTTTGTCATTTTCAATAATGCATATCAAAGTAAAATTAAACAACCTGTCAGTTCACATAGTGTTGGTTCAGATTTCAGTCATAGTTTATTGATAAAGGGAATGGTAGCTATGGCTAAAATCATGGAAAAAAGTGAAGCTTCCATAGATGAAAGAAAAGCATATACCAATTGGAACATAACTAATTACATTTCCAGCCTCAATGATAAGGTTAAGCAAGGAAAATCTCCTCCGATACGGGTCATACCCCAACAAGGAAATTTCTGTCTGCAAATAAATGGTAGAACTCCAAACACCGGACAAAGAGAAAGTTTATGTTCCCATACATATGTTTATTCAGCCCTGAATTCACCGCCGTTAGTACCATCTCAAGGTACATACTTCGTTTGCCACGATAGGGCTTATACATGGTTGCCAGCTGATTTCTCTGGTACTTGTTATATAGCCTTTCTTCTTCCCCCTACATACACCGCTCCTGCGAACCATCATAAAAATAGATATGGCAGAGGGATTGTGGATTCGAAAGACACAGCAGGACAAGAGGGAGGAGATTTCCTCAAAGGATTTCTTCCCTTCTGGGGTCCAATGGCCAACAGCAGAAATATAAGGCAATTGGTTCGTGTCGTAGAAACCACCATAGACATCACTGTAGGAGCTTTAAGTAACATTACAGCTGAACTACAGGCTGATCGTCTTATGACCTTGCAGAACCGTGTTGCCTTAGACTTTGTTCTTGCGGACCGTGGTGGAGTATGCAAATTGATCGGATCAAGTTGCTGTATTTTCATACCTAATGACGCTCCGACAGTATACCAAGCTATCTCTAAGTTACACATAATCTCCGAGTCGATTCATCAGGACGAAGGAGATTGGTCCTTTTCAGAGTGGTTTTGGGGATTACTGTCCAAATGGGGTTGGAAGGTATTGACATTCTTTGGAGTAATTTTAGCTTTTATATTCTCTTGTTGTCTTTGTATGCACTGCGGTCCTGCCGTCTGCAACCTATGTGCTACTGCATGTAATCCCAAACCCAAGTCACAAAGAGCAGAGAATATCAAAATGATGGTACAGCAACAGCTTGATGACCTCATGGCCATAGACATCGACTCAGATTAACATGAGTTTGTGTATCTTGCCTGAGTTCTGGCAAAAGGAGGGTCTGAGGAAATTCGATTTTTAATACGATCGTATCGACCCGCCATTTTGTGGCCCGCCGCCATTTTATGTTGCCTTCACTCAGGCAGCACAGCGAACGAAGTCCATTCTGCCTTTTCTGCTTATTCTGCAACATGGTGTTCAAAACAGCCTTCTGCCTCTATCTTTACAAGGCTGGTATTAAGGTCTGACCGAGTACACTAATCCCTGTCTGGTTTTCTAATCCTTGTTTCAACTATCTGTAGGCTCACACTATTCTCCGCCGATCTTATCTTATCGTCTGGCCTTCGCTGTCCTTTGCTAGTATTCTCTCATTTCACAACTGTCCTCCAAATGCACACAAAACTTATCGCACCACATGCAACTTCGTTGTGGATCGGTTAATGAATTAGTTCAAGGGAGGGGTGACAAACACAGCTGGAGGGGAGGCAACCTTAAGTCACTTGATACTTTGTTCTGTCTTGTTTTCCGACATTTCTATTGACTCTGTTCTATCTTTACATCATTCTTACTGGCTCCTTTCTATGTGTTCTGGGAGTGTATGTAGTTAATAAATGTTTTTATACGGTATATAAGATTGTGCGCCACAAAGTAAAGTGGCAGTCTCCTGAGAACATACCTTGTGTACTTCTTGGACAACTGTACTAGCTGCAGCTAATAAAATCTGATCTTTTACGCCTGACAGAGTGTCCCGTGTCTCTGTTAGTTGAGGCAGGTGAATCCAAGGAGATTTTAGGCGTACCCTGCGCCGCCAGGCCCAAAAGGTTCTGGTTCTTCAATATGGGTGTCTGCACTCTACACACTCGGCCTAACCTCAAGGTAACCATAACAGCAACTGTAACTCGCCTTATAGAACTCACAGTACTTTTGCACCCAATGACTTTATGGTGATTTCTGGGTGAATTTGCATGTGTTACAGTCTTTACAAGCTGCATGGTCATCTTTGGTGATTGATGTGTTTTATTCATGATGCCCATGCATTTATGGTGACCAATGATTATTACTGTAGTGTAATGCTGCATTCTCATGCAGTGAGTATATTCTGGTATCATGAGATATGTCACTGCCGGCTGTTGCATTACCCAGAGTAATGAGTATTATTCCAGCGATAATATGATATGCGCAATATTTATGAACAAGGGCATTTTGATTGATATTTCATGCACACTATCTATGACTCATGTGTTTATGTCTGAAGGAACAAGTTTTTCCCATGCCATGACATGCCCTAATGTATCCCATCTGATCTAAGTTTATGTACAGTACTTATGATTTGTGGTATTATGGCTCTCATGATATATATACACTATAAGAAGGGTATTTTTATGTAATCCTATGTGTAGTTTCTTTTGTTGTGTATTTATTATGTAGCTGGCGTGAGTGTATTGCACAAATGCTTCACATATGACCTCTGTACCAAGCTAACAGGGGGTGAGCACAGGTTAACTTTAGTGTGTAACTTACTTGCCTTTATTAGATTGGTGGGTTATGCCCGGCTTAGGTGCATACCCTAGCCAACCAGAAACCCCATATCTAACAAGAACACCTATCTAGGCTGTCGATTATTCAAACATGAACCTTGAAATGATTCTCCCATTGGTGTTCTGAACTCCGATACTCATTCCTTAATTTGGCACAACCGGTAAATATTCTGGAAAACTGTAGACAACCTGTTACACAGTTCCTTTTAGCTAATGGCTTAACAAATGAGGGCAGGGATGTCACATTTATAGTTGAAGCTCAAGACGCTTACATAACTGAAATATTCTACTTATGGGTCACTTTCACAGCAATAAAACGCTGATTCCAACACATTTCATACATACAGAGTAACGAACTGGTTTGATGGCGCCCTTCCACACTTAATACAACCTGTTAGGTTAGGTCCTTTAAGCAATGAAGGTCCAACGTGGTCAAAATTGTTTGCATGCACATCACCCCCCAATGTGCACGCTCTGGCTGTAGCAAAAGTACACACACTATACAATGAGCTAACAACAATATACAGACAATTAATACAATTCATAATGCAGACTTTGAACACTACCCAGCAAAGGCAGCTCCAACTATAAATCAGTTGGCCATTACAGGGATTAATCCACAAACTGCCCTTTCAGTAATGGAAAAAACACCCACTGAGTGGGAAAAGATTCCATTCTGGGGCACACAAAAAACAAAAAAGCTGGAAGCAGTGCTCACCCATATGGGACCCCAAGATGAATATAGAATTCTGACAATGTGCTTGACATTTGGAATCTTTCCCTCAATAAAGGACTGCCCCACTTGTGGTACAGTCTTTGCCGCAATATATACCACTACACATGGTACAACAACACTTGCAAATCTACCAGACGTGTTAAGACAAATTCAAAATGAGCATGGGGCAGCTTCAGCCCTGGATTTGGTGATGACACCGATGAACAATTTTGACACAATGTCCTCAATAATTTTGAGCAATGTTAAAGGGGAAGCAGTAGCACTGACAATTTGTCTGCTGCTCTGGAGGTTCCTCAGCGAGACCAAGAGTGCGCGCTGCTGAAGATTTTTTCCAAAACGTATATTAGTGTAGATCAGGATAGTCTGAGAGCCAGGCAAATTAAACCTCAACTTCAGAGTACTACTAAGAAAGCACAAGAGAGCGCTAAAAACACTGAGATAAATCAAAACAAAACAATGATAGAAGACCACAAAAAGGAGAATCTCCATCACTGGAGACCTCAGAAAAAAGATGCAACGTTAGAAAAAGGGATACTTTAAAAACACCTAATAGATATCAGTATACTGACAGTCACTAATATCATACCTTCCAGGACACACTGGATAAACAGAGTGATAGAGGGAGACGATAAGAACACCGAGTGACTATGGGAAGCTGAAAAAGGACTCACAACACTCCTCGGAAACTTACACAAAAAAGGAACAGAAACTTCTGCAGCAAAAGCTTTGATTTAAAAAGAAAAAAAGCAGCAGCTATTTCAATTAAAGATGCCACTCATACTGAGAACATTGTGGAAGAACAGGACGTGGGCAGTGATTCTCCTAGACAGCATGGCAGAGGTCACAATATATTGTGAGTGTCTTATAGATCTTCTGGATGAGACACAGACTAATGACTTCCTTGACTTCCTTCCAGCAGGCAGGCATGTCTCCCAACTGACAGGGTCTACAGATCAAACATACAGATTGATGGAGACATTGAATGCACTATCAAAGTAATCTTCTGGATAAGATAAACTTAAATTATGATATTTTGCTGGCAGAAAAATATTGGTCACCTAAATTTGTCTGTGCTCCCACATGGGGAAGATGTCATTTTGCCTTCTTTCCCAGTCCTAGTTCCAGAAGTAGTGAGGGAAGCTTATGCTGCTGATTCGGCTTTGCCATAGGCTCCTGTGCTGTATTGCAGCCACGTGAGAGAGGGATTCCCTCTATCATGTCATACCAATTAGATCTGCTCAACAGATTCAGCCTCAATATCTAATTAAACATGAAGCTAAAACACACATTAGAGACATTCTCACACAACTTGAGTACTAGGGAGGAATAGAATCCTGCATCTCTGCAATGAATAACCCTTTATTCCCTGTTACAAAACCAGACCATTCAATTATAATACAGACTTTTAAACAGTTATACACACACATTTGCAATACAAAATGCACACCGCACAGCACTTATCAACAATATAGTGCAAAGAAAATACAAAATAATCTTGGATATTTCCCATGTTTTTTTTCTGCTAAAATCTGGGCATGAAAGCCAGGATCTAAGCGGCTTTAGCTTGTTAGGCTCTCAATTGCACTTTTGTTGCTTGCCCCAAGGGTATAATATCATCCCTGGGGTACTTACTGTCCGTGTGACATAAATATTGCATGATATTGATCCTGAGGCACTCTCTTAAGTCGATGACATTTACTTAACAGGCGACGACCACAATGTAAATTTGGCCCAGGTGGATCACATTGTTTTAGGATTCACTGCCGAAGGCTACAAATTTATTTTGAAGAAAATCAAAGTTGCATTTCTAAGTATCTTATTTCTTGGATCCAAACTATCTGATGAAGGCAAAAGCCTACCCCTGCACTTTCCCGAAAAATGCGCTCATCTTCAACCACCGAACACAATCAAGAAACTGCAGTCATTACTGGGTTTCTTTAATTTTGGCAGAGCACACATTTCCAGATTATGCACAAGGCATAAAACCAGTTTATTACTTAATTCATCCAGATTCTTCAAGAAAGCACAGGACACCAAAACATACATGCATAATCAGAGATTTGCAACAAGACATGCTAGAAGTACAACACTTACACACACAAGACGGTAAAACAAATATGGTCATCAGAATAATTCCTGGTGCCATCTGGTTCATCTATGCCACATTCAATGAGGGTGACATGGTACCCATAGCATACAAATCACATTTGTACTCCAATGCAGAAAACCATTTTGCACCAACAGATAAAATACTGACTGCTGTGCAAATGGCTGTCATTAAGGAGAGGTCACTTGCCCAAGAGAAATACATTAACCCAGTGCTAGCTCTGTTACAGTGGTTACCAAAGCTAGTATTCCAAATGCCAAAGCATTACATCCATGTTGGATTCAAAGGGCCACCTCCCTCACTGCCACTGATGTTGATTATGTTGTCGACCCAAACTACAGACCTAATAATTTCTACAATATGAACTTGAGTACCCTGTGCCCAGTAACATCATGCCTCTTGATCAATACAAAACGATCATTTACCCTGATGGTTCAGCACAACCAACAGTAGGTACAAGACATCACTACTCTGCTGCTTGTACAGCAGTTAGCAGAGTCATGAGGGATAGTATACCTCAGTACTTAATTTGTAAATAAAAACATGCTGGTGGCCAAAGCCCTCCTATTCAACACGCAGCTACTGCAATTAAATGTGTGAACATGGAATACTGAGGCAGCGCAATCCTGAAACCATCTCGGGCCTCTTCAATCCATTTAAAGCCAATCCCTGCCCCTTCAGCTCATTCTTTCAGCTTTCTGCTTTCTCCCATTGAGACGACTTTTTGTTTTTCTCTTCCTCTGTCTTTCCCATATTTGTCTTTTGCTTGTAGTAAATGCTTGAGGCAGAAAAATAAATGCCGGCCCTCAAAAATAAGTGCTGGTGCTCTGCACTGGAATCAACAACCGCAAATTACGCATTGATATACCTACATGCAAGCCCTATGGGACTGCACTGCACAACTTGCAGAGCTCAAGGCTCTAATCTAGGCACTGGAACATTTGGATCCTGAACAATCCACCTTGATTGTGTGTGATTCGTATTGCTGTGTCCAGTCCTACAATGATTACTTTGATCAGTGGTGCCTGAACAGGCTTAGAGGTTCATAAGGGAACACCATTAAACACAAATGTTTGTGTGGGAGGATAGCAGATCTTAAGCACAGACTACCAAGAATTCATGTAGTGCATACATTGGACCACCAACATGTAGGAGTACACATTGAATGAAACACTTTTGCTGATGAAGCTGCTAAATTCGCAGTAGCTATGGCTTCTTTTGCTGCAATTACTCGTTCTCACACGAGAATGGACAATGAGACATTGACTGCTGTGAAAGCCTTAGCTGTAGGCAAGCCCCTACCAAAGGCATACCCTGCTCAATATGCATACCACTTCAGTGCCTAAAATATTGCATTTGAAACAATTCCAGGGGTGGGTGATCGTGTGATCCCCAACCAAGATCAGAGACCATATCTCATTAAAAAAGCACATGAAGGTGTTTCTTCTGCCCATGCTACTAAATTTCTGCTACAAAAACGTTATTGGTTGCCAGGTCTATGCAAACAGACCAAACAGTATGCCCTTTGCTGTGACATCTGTCAGCAAATTAACGGCCCCATCATCAAACGCCCACCACAGACCCTCCTAGTGTCCACACAAATCACTACAATGTGTGTACCTGGACCATTGCAGTCCCTTATAATCTAATGGTGCATACAAATACATCTTAGTCACTTGTTTAATGTTCTGTGGCCACAATGATGGGCAGATGTCCGAACTGTTATTAAAGATTTGCAGGCCTTCATCTGGCATATGAGGTTGCAGCATTCCACTCAGATCAGGGCCCTGCTTTTGCCTCCAGGGCATTCAGGGACACCAAGGCAACAATGGGTGTTCAACTCCATTGTTCCTCATCATATCACCCTGAGGGAAATTCTGTTGTGAGAGGAAAAACTGAGACTTTAAGTAATCCTTAACAGCAAGGGTATTAGGTTCTGGACTTATTTGGCTTCATCACCTTCATGGGGTTCAGAGAGCACTAAATAATCTGCCCAGAAGGTCCTTGGGGGGATGCACCCCTTACGAGGTCCAGTTTGGGATACCTATGTTTGTCCCAGATCCTGATGGCCCTGGCGCGGTGGAGGTAGAAACACCATTTGACATAAATGAACGTGTCACTGTTTTACAGGAAACACAAAAATGCTATGATGAAAATTCATTTGCCCATGCTAGCACCTTGGGAATGAGGGATTTGCCAACATCCACTGACTGGATTCCTAAATTTGGGGACCTAGTACGAGAGAAAATTGCTGTAGAGAAGGAACTTGGCCCAACCTACAAAGCACTGGTTCTAGTCCTAGGAATACATGGTACCAGAACTGTCATCATACCACCGCTGCCTGGTTCTAAAGAAAACCGCTTTGTTTCAATATACAACATCAAATTGCATCATGTGGCCAATCCTGCACTGTAGACCACGAGGATTCCTGGGAAGTTCCCGCCCCTCCCTCACTACCCAATGGTACATATCTGTACAAGCACTCAACAGTGCTTCTGCAAGTACCATCACAACAGTTCTCTCCCCTAGCTTGGGGAGGGCGGAGAAGGAACTTCTGCTACTTCCTGTCACCACTTCACCAACAAGAAACATCCAAACTATGGATATCCACTATTCCAATTCAACACAGACGAATGACATTGTTTATAATGAACCACCATCATTTGGTCCATCTACCTGGTCTGCACTGGCTCTGGAACTTGCACAAACAGCTTTTGGCTATTTTGTTGACATAGACAACTTTTCTTCACATTCTTCTGCATCTGCACCTGATTCAGCAACATATAGGTTTTACAACTGGCTTAGAAACAATTATTTGGTTCATCCATGGTACTATCTATGTATAATATGGACATTGCTCTTGCCTTCCTGCTATAAATTGGGTTTGCCATTGTTTTCCTTCTGTTGATAAATGGTCATTATCTTCCTGAACACTCTGCTGTTTAATTGGCAGATTACGTTTTTACACCTTATCTTTCTTGCCGTAATGTCTAAAGAGACCTCCCCCTTGTAAACATGTTAGCTGTTCTGATTCCTGGGATTGTGTGGAATAAAGTACCACATGATATATTTGGTCCTACTGAGGTCATTCAAATTCCATACATCTTTAAAGTTTATATGAATTGTATCATTACAACTGGATTGTTTCCGATGGTTGAATATTATACTGTATTTGAAAGTGAAGATATATATATGAACACAGCAAATTATGAGGAAATGTTTTCTTACCACTAGGATGGACATCACTTTCTGCACCGAGATAGTATCCTGAGATTAGTCTTTAATTACACACAATGGGAGCATTGTCCGACTCCTCCAGTGGGGAGTTCCAAACCGAATGTAGAATCATTTGCATATTTTTCTGGGCATGATGCTAAAAATGCAGAGTCATAGCACTTTAAATTACCTCCTAAGGTGAGGAAAGTTTTGCTTACCAACACAAAATGTATCTATTCAGATTCCTCTTTTTCTTGGTTCTGGAAGAACTTGGTTGATTTAAAAAGTGTATGAGGAATGCGTGATTGGAAAGTACCGGGTAGGAAAGCCTTATTTAGATCATGCCCTGTTCCCTTACAAATAATATTTCTGAATCACACAGTTAAACAAACAACCTGCCTTGGGTTATCAAAAATAAAAGAACTGCATATGTCCAGTATCCTAGCACCAGCAAAATGTCACAATTAGCAGACATTTTCAAATGCCACCAAAGAGCAACTTACTAGTTTGGTTCCGAATGGTACCTTTAGTTCCTGATTTTCACCTCGCGGTGAGTGGGTATTGTGGCCGGTGAACACAAATGGTTGTCAGGCACATTTTGTAAATTCCACACGAGGTTCGAAACTAAGCCAATCAGACCCTTACTATGTAACAGTTCAAAAATCAGGTATGCTTACTGTTAGAAATTGGGTTTTTGGTTGGCAGTCAGGTTACCCCCTGTCCAAGCAAAAGCCCTCACTCTAGTCAGGGTAAGTCACACACAATCCAAGATTATACTGTGCCCACCCTCTGGTAGCTTGGCACGAGTAGTTAGGCTTAACTTAGAAGGCAATGTGTAAAGTATTTGTGCAATAAATCATACAATACCACCATATAGCACCACAAAAATACACCACACAGTGTTTAGAAAAATATATAATATTTATCAGGATAATTGTAGGTCAAAACGAATAAAGTTGCAATGTGAATTTGTAGAGATATCACTGAAAAGTGATATAAAGTATCTTAAGTCTTTAAAAAGCAAACAAAGTCGCTTTCAAGCACAAAGTACCTGGTTTGGAGTGGAAAATCTCCTCAGAGGGCCACAGAAGAAGAGAGACGTGGAAAAGAGGGTGTGCGTCGATTTCTCCCCAGCACACACGGACTTGCGTCGTTATTTTTCACGCAGGGAAGTCGTGCGTCGTTTTCCGGCGCGCGGACAGTCTCTTTCTGTGGATCGCGGGGATTACCAGATGTCCCGGGTCTGTGAGTGGATTTTCCTGCTTGTTTTCCGGCTGCGCGTCGTTCTGCGGGGCTGCGCGTCGAAATTTCGATCACACGGCAGGCGTCGCGTCGATTTCTCCTCTGGAGGTCGGGCCTTGCGAAGCCGTGCTTCAAAGTTCCGGTCGTCCCGAAGGCGTCGCGTCGATCAGCGTCGGTGTGCGGCGTTTTTCTCGCCGCGGAACAAGCTGTGCGTCGAAAATTTCGGCGCACGGAGCGTCCAAGTGAAAAAGAGAAGTCTTTTTGGTCCTGAGACTTCAGGGAACAGGAGGCAAGCTCTATCCAAGCCCTAGGAGAGCACTTTCGCAGCCAGACAAGAGTTCAGCAAGGCAGCAGGCCAACAGCAAGGCAGCAGTCCTTTGTAGAAAGCAGACAGGTGAGTCCTTTGAGCAGCCAGGCAGTTCTTCTTGGCAGGATGTAGTTTCTGGTTCAGATTTCTTCTCCAGCAAGTGTCTGATGAGGTAGGGCAGAGGCCCTGTTTTATACCCAAATGTGCCTTTGAAGTGGGGGAGACTTCAAAGAGTGGCTAAGTAGTGCACCAGGTCCCCTTTCAGTTCAATCCTGTCTGCCAGGGTCCCAGTAGGGGGTGTGGCAGTCCTTTGTGTGAGAGCATGCCCTCCACCCTCCCAACCCAGGAAGACCCATTCAAAATGCAGCTGTATGCAAGTGAGGCTGAGTACCCTGTGTTTGGGGTGTGTCTGAGTGAATGCACAAGGAGCTGTCAACTAAGCCCAGCCAGACGTGGATTGTAAGGCACAGAAAGATTTAAGTGCAAAGAAATGCTCACTTTCTAAAAGTGGCATTTCTAGAATAGTAATATTAAATCCAACTTCACCAGTCAGCAGGATTTTATATTACCATTCTGGCCATACTAAATATGACCTTCCTACTCCTTTCAGATCAGCAGCTACCACTTCAATACTGTATGAGGGCAGCCCCAATGTTAGCCTATGAAGGGAGCAGGCCTCACAGTAGTGCAAAAACAAATTTAGGAGTTTTACACTACCAGGACATGTAAACTACACAGGTACATGTCCTGCCTTTCACCCACACAGCACCCTGCTCTAGGGGTTACCTAGGGCACACATTAGAGGTGACTTATATGTGGAGAAAGGGGAGGTTTAGGCTTGGCAAGTACTTTTAAATGCCAAGTCGAGGTGACAGTGAAACTGCACACACAGGCCTTGCAGTGGCAGGCCTGAGACAAGGAAAAGGGGCTACTTAAGTGGTTGGCACAACCAGTGCTGCAGGCCCACTAGTAGCATTTAATCTACAGGCCCTAGGCACAGAGAGTGCACATTACTAGGGACTTATAAGTAAATTAAATAGTCCAATCAGGTATGATTCAAGGTTACCATGTTTTAAGGGAGAGAGCATATGCACTTTAGCACTGGTTAGCAGTGGTAAAGTGCGCAGAGTCTAAAAGTCAGCAAAAACAGTGTCCAAAAAGTGGAGGAAGGAGTTAGGGGTGACCACCCTAAGGCTGTCAGGTCTAATACTTACTACATATAGTGTGGGTAAACTTTGCCAACAGTGATTATGTTCCTCCACATTAGCAGCTGTCAAAGAACACCTTAGTCTCCTTTCAGAAGAAGTTAACATACGAGATTTCTTGCTGGGTCCCAGAAAACCATGCTCAAAACATTTCCTATATGCCACATATAATGAAATTTGGAAGCTTCACAAATGGAAGCTTCTGCACATCTAAGGCAGATTGATAAAGCAAGCATGAAAAAGGCTTTAGCCGTTGTCGATAATGGTATGAACACATTGTCCAACCACATTTTCACACTAACTAACATTGTGTCATCTGCGCATGACTTTTTTCAGAATTATCTGACATTTTTACACCATGGAAAGAGTGAACTTAGGTCTATTATGCCTCTGGGTTGGACACTGCATGTTCTCAAAAGTGACCGTGTGCCTTGACAGCATATTAACTCTACTGAGTTATGTGCCCCCTTTAGTTTGACTGGACAACAACAGATAATTGCTAAAAAACGAAGCTGGCTACATCAGGCTTAACATTGAAAAATTGGAAATGTTGCCTTTTACTGTAGCGGAAATTCCATCAGCAGTATGGCTAATACACGGGGAAATCAAGCTGCCCTTATCCACTTTTTAGTTTAGCAATTGTTTGAAACATTTTGCAGTTGGCAGATTTGAGCAGTTAGGGGAATTACATCCACGAGGTGTGGGAGTAGCCTTTCACTTACAAATGTTTAGAGGATGAAACAGAGGTCTTCCTTAGCGGAAGTGAATGTGAGACTACTGTTAGTCATTCTATGATTTGAAAGCAGGTGTCCTTACACAGCACTTGTAACGCTGCCATAACGAACTTGGCATGGTATCTGAAGGGTACTCCAGTCTCTTTGCTTCTAAAACATGTAACACTGACATTGTGCCCTTTTTAGGCCTGATGGGTCTGGATTTGTGAGCACTTTCCACACTATATTTGTGCTGATTCCTTTAGTCATCTAGTTACTCTTCTTGAGTGTCTTTGATGGATTTCCAATAACTTTGGCACGGATTGGCATCATCCCGCTGTTTCTATTTTTCATGTGCAATGGCTGTCCCATCTCAGTGAAGCAGTGTACTGGAGCCTCCCACCAGCCCATCTGTGCCATGATTGCATAATGCAGTACTTCAGAGCTTCATTGCTGGAGGAGCCTGAGCTTAATTGGTCATTGACATCTCAACTTATACTGACTTGTGTGCAGCCGTTTTTCCACTGCTTGTAGTGCTTCTTCCAGTGCGCACAAAAGGTGGGCCTTGCCATGCAGCCTCTGCCTTCAGTGGACATGTATCTGTTAATGTTCTCAGTATGGGCTCTTTCACAGAAGTGTCCATTGAGACCGCGGTTGAAACGCTAGGCTTCCTATAAGCCACCACTTGTGGATTTCTGGGCTCCTTCAAAATCTGCTGCGGCCAGGTGTGTGGCGCCCTTCAGCCAGTCCTATGTTTGAGGCTTCCGCATACATATGCTCTGTGTGTCCCTCAGCTAACGCGCCGGTCAGCTTGTCGCATGCCGAGGTGGAATCCTTCTTTGCTTCCATCTCCATTAAAGACATTGGAGATTTCCTGCAGGGCCATAACTATTGTTGAATTTAATTGATAGGTATTTTTTCTCTCAAATACTAAATTGACTGTTAATTTTGCCTTCCCATTGGCTTGCTTTTCTTGTCATCTTTGACATTTTATGTCTTTTATGTTTATTTCAACATGCTTTCAGTGTTTAAGGAGCATTTTTAGGATAAAACTCTTGTCCTGACAGTGGAAGGGTGTTGTGGGTTCATTTTACACTCTGCTTGGGCACACATATTTAGCTTATGTTAGGCCTATGGCTTGTGCCCTTTTACCTACATATGTGTTCTGGTTTCATTTATTTATTTTTATTCATTTTTAGTTAGTCTGCTTTCAGCTGGGATGTTTTTATTTCCTAAGCATCTGTAACTTTGTGGTTCCGCGAAAGATTTGTTATCATTCTGTGCACAACATTTCATCATGTACCCCTGTCCGAAGTTGACAAGTTCAAGTACATGATAATCCAACTAGCAATTGTCACCACAAGAGTTTGCAAACAGTCCAACACTTAGGCACTTGCCCACATCAGTCCTTTTCACAGAACAAAAATATGTTTCTTATAAAAACACTGTACGGGCAAGGGACAACAGAGAGGACATGCCAGCCAGGATGCAGTCCACACTGCATGCCATTTCATTGCTGACCTCAGCCCTGTCTCTAAAGCCAAACCCTGGAGACTGTCAGCAGACCCGTCTCCTTAAGGGAACGAGGACGGGTGCTCCTTTCATGGGCTAAGTAGGGACAGATTGGGCTAACACTGCTATGCTCTTGCTTAGGAGTTAGGGATTAGGTGGAATTCACCAAGGTATGTTATTCCAATATGCTGGGACTGTTTATTTTCATCGTGTTGGTCGCATCCAATTAAATACTGTTATGCGTCTTTGCCCTAATAAATGCGGCTCATATATTTTATCGTAGTTTTCAGTCTTTTCAATAAATGTATTGAAAACGATACTGCATCTCTTTCTTTGGCCAATGTGTGTGTATGAGACATTTTGCTAAGGAGAGAAAGGGGTGCCGTCGACCATGACTTCCCTGAGAAGCCACAGAATGTCATCTTTCAGACTGCCACAAATCACCTTTTCTTTCTGCCCCTAATCCAGAAATCTCCTAACAAAGGGAGTCCCACAACACAGTCCTCTGCAATCAATTAAAAACGTTACCAGTAGCAAAATAAAGTGTCTCCATGAGTTAGGACAAAACATTGCTTTTAAATTAAAAAAATAAAGAAATCAGTAACTAGTCATGTGGTTAGCACATATGAGTTTCCCGACAATTATATTCACTCACAGGCCTGAACTAGGCCCATTACAGCCTTATCCTTCGTGGGCTGGAATGAATTTAGTATGTCTTGACTATATTTCTATGGGACTGAATAGTCAAAGGCCATTTTCCATAGTAAATTATGCTTATTTTTTCGATACCTATGTATAAGCTTTAAGAATTAGCTCTGATGTTGAATTCGCCAAGCCGATTGCATTTATGTAGCCTAGGGTCTGCAGCTTGAAGTGCAGGAAAAGGTAAAACAAACTTAATTCTTCAGAGACAGGTAAAATGATTACACTAGGAAATGAGGCATTGAAGGATTTAAATTGATCTTATGTTGTAAAATACTGCACATACTTAAATTCTTTTGTCAAATATTAATTTCATTGCTGCAAATGGTGGAGAGGCGTGCAGATGAGCTCAGAGGGCAGGATTGATTTTGATAGTGCTCTCTACCCATCAACGAGGCACCAAAGTGGTCCGGAAGCATGATACTCTGTGGGTTTTTAACAAAGGTGCAGCTCTGCTCACTGGAATGAATATGGACTTTCAGTCTCTGACTCACTCAAATAAAAAATGCCACAGCAGGCACCTAGTTGTTAGCGATGACATGACCATTCTGATGAATAGCTATCAGCAGGAGCAGTGGTACTGGGGCCCAACCGTGTGAGGACACCCTCTGTACACAGTACACAGTCTATGACTGTTGTTAATGTTCATTCAGGAAGTGCTGGGCCCAATCCTTGCTCGTACTGGGGACCAGGGCGCCAGTGCTACACCACTGTCAGTAATGTAATGTGTACCGTACATACATCCTGCTGGCTGTATAGCTGAAGAGATCTACATAGTACATATAATCAGGAGAGGTAATGTCTGCGGGAGGAACTAAAAAGTTCGGTTTTGCAGCTCGTATCTGCATATGATTTTTTTTCTTTTTCTTTTTTTTGCTGGGGGTTTGCAACTCCAAATGGATCTTTTTTCTAATGTGGCATTACTTCATCGTTCCTATGCTAACATGAATACTGGAAGCATCCCCTTTGCTGGCAAGATTCATTGTGCAGAAGTAGTCGACGAATTCTCGCTGAAAGTTTTATTACAATGAATTAAATAGTTTTGAATCTGACAGCCCTTATTCATCCAGTAAATCATAAAACACCCCCTGTGGTGCTTCAAAGGTCCCACGCATTATTCTAACTTGTGCTCATCTATAATCAAGTCACGAGTTTTCAAAGGTATTCAAATCAGATCAAAGACATTCCAGGACTTGTTTCACATCAATCCGTGAAAATTATCTACTCCTTAATTTCCCCGATTTAAATTATTTGTTGAAAACCTCGACAATGGTAAGGGTATTTAGACCACGAATCTCCGATATCACATGCTGAAAGTTGCCAAGTGAAACATGGCTCGTCTTTAACTCTCTTTAACTCTCTTTGTGCAAGTAAAGTTCAGTTGCACAGTGGGAGACGGAGAAAATAGTTAAGATTTCTCAAGCACTGCAAAGAAAGGGAAACGTAACTTTTCCAGGCAGGAGTTGTTATAAGCAGATCAATTATTGTTCAAGGGGGACCCGCCCTTATAAAGAAATCAGAAATTAGTTTTCCAGCTGGCGCGGAATTAATGTCTAGAGCTGTGTAGTTATTACTCAGGTATTTCCCAGTAGTTTTCACAGGCAATGCTATTGGGAAGAATCTGCTAATGTGCATTTACTGGACCATGCTTATGTTAAGATGGGTGCTGTTTTACTTATTCTCTCTCATCACCAGATAACAGCCTCTTCTATTTAGTAATTAGTGATAGAAATCTGTTAGATCTCTGGGACCCCAGTTGCAGTTTTATTGATTGAAAATGAGAATTTGGGATCTGCCATGGTGGATAGCAGCCAGAGGGGCCCGCCCCCCCCCACCTTTTGCCCCTCAAGAAGAGTGCCTGTCAGGCTGAGCAAAGATCAGCCTGACAGACACTCTTAATTTTCAGATCAGGCAGCCAGAAGCTAGACATGCAATATTTGTAAGCTCCTGGCTGGCTGAGCTGAACTTTGCTGGGCTGAAGAGGTCACAGCTCCTGTGGGCGTGACCTCCTCAACCCAGCAAAGGTTCTTAAGGCCCTTCTCCTCAATGATGAGGGGTAGCGTTACCCATTGACTCTGACCTGGGCGCTTTAGGTTTAAGCCCTGAAGCACCCAGGGTGTCAATCAGTGTCACCTCGTCACAGAGTGGGGTGGAGTCAGAAGTCTCACTGACCCCATCTGACTGTGACGAAGTTGGGATTGCAGCCTTTCCTCATTGGCTGACTTCAGGTCAGCCAATGAGGAAAGGCAGCAGTCCCAACACTCCTGGGACCTCTGAGGGAGAGCTGAAGGTAAGTGTGTGTGTTCTTTAAAATGAATGTTTGGTGCATGCGTGTATGTTTGCAATATTTGATAATGAGTGCTTTGAAAGGATGTGTCGGTGCATGCACGTTTGTGTGTGAATGAGTGAGTGTGCGTGAGCAATTGTGTCCCACTCCCCTCCCTACTAAATTTACCAGCTGCCACTTGTCGATAGGGCTCATTGAACGGTACAGCAGGGGATACTCTATTCCCTACAATGCAAGGTCACACCATTACTCTTCCCATGAGCCATTTAAGTCCTTGGTGGGTTACTCTTTCGTACAAAAGAGATCAAACGTTTGTAAACATGAAGAATAAATATAGACATGCTAGTGTAATTTTAAACAGACAAAACACAGCTATTTTTTGCCAACATATTATAGAATCTATTTAATACAAGTAGTTTTAGCTCAGAATGTGTAAAAACATCAGGAGATATTCTAACTTGTCTACAATTAACTGAATCATGGAAAAAAAATAAACACGTTACCATAAATATCTCCTTAACGCTTATCATTGTTCATTAAAACCAAGAGAGAAGAAGGAGAATTCTGTTTTCATTTTCTATTAGTCAGCTTTAACGATGTGCTGCTCCAGTCCAGTTTTTTTTTCTTTGAATTCTGGGGCTTGTAATCCTGTTTATAATGAAATAGACAAGCCTCCAATTCTCAGAATTCAAAGATTAAAATTGAACTGGAGTAGCACATCACACATAGACCTCGGAAACTTGGCAGGACTGCTTTATTTATTCTCCATGTCTTGCCTTTCCCAATGGCTGGTGACTCTGGTAGCAGGCATTCTGATGTCAGAAATCAACTATAGTGACTTATTGCAGTTCTCACAGGCAGAACCCAGAGAGTCCTCCTCCCCACATTCCGCTCGGAGGCCACCAAAATCATCTGAGGTGTACCCCAGGGTTCATCCCTCAACCCGGCCCTCTTGAACATCTACATGGACCGCTCGCTAACATCACCCAATCCCACAACCTCGACATCATCTCATACACCGATGACACCCAGCTGATTCTCTCCCTCACCAAGGACTCCTCCAAGACCATCCTCCATGAAGGAATGAAGGCCATTGCAGAATGGATGAAGAGAAGCTGCCTCTAACTCAATTCCGACAAGACAGAAGTTCCTCATCTTCGGCTCCACCCCCTCCGCATGGGATGACTCCTGGTGGCCTGCCACTCTCAGAGCTGCTCCAACTCCCTCTGACCACACACGCAACCTAGGATTCCTCTTGGACTCCTCAATATCCATGACCCAGCAAGTCAATGCCATCTCCTCCTCCTGCTTCAACACCCTCTGCATGCTCTGAAAGATCTTCAAATCGATACCCACCAAAACCAGAAGAACAGTCACCCAAGCCCTTGTAAGAAGCATACTGGACTACGGCAATGCCCTCTATGCAGGGACCATGGCCAAACTCCAGAAGAGGCTGCACCGCATCCAGAACGCCTCCATATGCCTCATCCTGGACATACCTCGCCACTGCCACATCACAGACCACCTGAGAAACCTGCACTGGCTCCCAGTTAAACAGACAATCACCTTCAAACGCCTCAGCCACGCTCACAAAGCACTGCACAACGCCAGACCAGAATACCTCAACAGACAGCTCTCCTTCTACACCCCGACCCGGCATCTCCGCTCCGCCAACCTCGCCCTCGCAACCGTCCCACGCAACCACAGAACTACAACCGGCGGTAGATCATTCTCGCACCTTGCCACCAAAACATGGAACACTCTTCCCACCCACATGTGCCAGACCAAAGATCTCCTTACCTTCAGGAAATCTTTCAAGACCTGGCTGTTCGAGAAGTAGCAGCACCTCCCACCCTTATCCCCCTTCCCTTCTCAGCACCTTCAGACCCTCACGGGTGAGTAGTGCGCTTTACAAATTCCTGATTGATTGATTGATTGATTGCAGTTGAGTGGCTATGTTATTTCTTTATTACAGGCAACTAGAGATATTAGAAGTTGCCTATAATAAGCAATTAAAGACAGGTTTTTTAAATATGTATATATATCCCAGAGTTCTCCTTTGTTTTTTGCATAATTTATGCATCACTCTATCCTTGAAAGGGCCTTGGTTTGACTTATACTGGGTGCTCCCTTGTGTCTGGACAAAGCTATACCCCTCTGAAGAGCTATAATGAGAGCGAAACACGTGTCAGGGGTTGCTTTACTCATTCCAGGTTGTCTTGGATGGTATTTGACCAGTCCAAAACTGTAATACTGTGCCTGGAGTGGTAAATGGCTTTTGTCATTTTACAGCTCGGCAAGGATGACACTATGTCAATCCTATGCTTAAAGAATTTGCTGTACAAATGACAAAAGACTTTGTCGCTATCTAGCTCGGCGAGGATAGCGCTGTGCTAATCCTATGCTTAAAGACTTTGCTAGATAAGCAGACATTTGAGGTGAGCAAATTTAGAGTGTCGCTGGTGTTGCAGGGTGCTCCTTACTAGAACAGCTCTCCACCTAAAATTGGGAACTTCCCAGAGTTCTCCTTTGTTTTTTGCATAATTTATGCGTCACTCTATCCCTGAAAGGGCCTTGGTTTGACATATATATAGGTCAATACGTTAATACAAAACAGTTTGAACTATTGATTCATTTTAAGTTTCTGTTTTCAAATGTAGCTATCTCCTTTCAAGGTAACTTTACATTAGTACTTAATTTGTGAAACTGGTGGAGGAACTGGCTCCACAGCATCTCAGAATGCCCAGGCAATGAATTAACATAAAAAGCTTATAACCTGGGGAAAATTAAAAGACCTTGTGAAGGCTAGCTAAAAGGAGATCTTTATCTTAACCCTCCATTGTTCTAACAGTTTCAATGTCCAAATGTCCCACATTCATGTTTTTATAAGCTTTCCTTTTTTCCTTTCTTCCTTCTTACAAGGTGAAATGGAGACACCTTGCAGGGCACTCCGGTTTGCTGGCAGTGTAACGAGGAGAGAAAGTGATACTGTTGCAGTGTGCGGTTTATTTTATCAGGGATTTCAGGTGAGATGAGCCAGCTTCCCTCTTCACCGTGGCCCTTCACAGTAGTTTAATTGTGCCTAGTAGGAGGGCTTAATTAAGGTCTAGCAAAGGGTCATGTCTGCAATGTAGTTAAATGACCTTAACCCATGATTGATTGTAATTTGATTACCTAGCCAGTGATGAGCCCACCTAAAACTACTTTGAGTCATTCTGCCTACTTTTTCTGGCGGTAGTCAGTGTTCTTTATATGAGGGATCTCCAAGAAGGCTCCCACTTCTTCACTACGGCTCAATAAGTTTCCTCTTTATGTTGTGTCTGAAAACACATAAGCATGATTGGAAGTCTACATAGGCATTCACACAAACATACATATAACTATGACAGTTTTTTGCTATTTTATTAGAGGCAGAAACTTGAAAAGTGGACCTTGAGGGTTTGCAAGTGAATTTCTTCTGACTTAATCTGCCTAGATCCGCTTGCTCCCATAGAATAGACTGCCCGGCACTGGTCATCCCAATTTAAGCAGATCTTGGATGGTAGCACATGAGTTGCAGACAAATTAGGCTGTCTGACATGTCACCATTAAAATGAGAGGAGGTTTTGTTAATTGTCATTTGTACTAACCACCCACTGAAGAGCCCAGGGATGGGAGTGCGGGCAGCAGGGTGAAGCTTGGCCCCTGCATTTGAACCCAGGAGGTTTTTCACAGATGAATGGGATCAGCTTAAGCTTCTAACAACAGTTTTATAACCCATAGAGTGAAGAAAATATTGTCACCAAGAAAGCCATCTATATTTACTAAATATGTCCATTAGATATTCTTGCACCTCTAACAATGGACACAGCTTAGGTGGTCTGTTTTAGCTGGATCATGTCAACAGCAAGAATGGTTACAACAAGACCTAAAACGTAGCTCTCCGAAGGAACATATTGATGACATCACCCTAGATAAAGAGGAATTCTTGTAATGATTAATCACACACAAAAAAAGATATGTCTAGGCTCCTCTTCCACTACAATATTTATTCAGTCTTTAGTAAATTTCACAAACTAAACCACAAGGCCAATTACCTACCAGCTGGTATCACCTATAAGAAATTAGGTAGTGAAACATTTTAGAGGGAAACCCACTTAACCTCACCAAATACCTCAATGACCACTAATTCCTCTACATCACTCAGTTTGGTTTCAGACCCTGCCACAGCATGGAAACTGGCCTCATCCATGCCATGGATGACTTCCACATGACTCTGGACAGAGGAGATACGGTGGCCCTCATCCTCCTGCACCTCTCTGCAGCATTTGACACAGTCTCCCAGCACCAGCCTCATCCCATTCCTAAAAACATCAGAATACAAGGACAAGCACTCTGATGGATTTGCTCCTTCCCGACTGGCAGGTCCAAGGCAGTTAGCCAGGAAACTAAACCCCCAATCTCATCTGTGGAGTTCTGCATGGATCCTTCCTGAGCCTAACCATCTTCAAAGCATACATAATCCTTCTAGTCAGCATCATTCTCTCACAATGTCAATGTCCTCTCTTATCCTAAAGACATATAACTCATTCGCACCCACATGGATCATCATCAACAGCAAACTAGACATGATCACCCAAGTCAATGCTGTTACTACCTCATGCCTCCATACCCTGAAGATGTTGATGAAAATGTTCAAATGGCTCATAGTCAGCAACAGAAAAACCGTCACGTACTACCTGGTCACAAGCAATTTAGACTAGGAGAATACCCTCTTAGCTGGGATCAACAAAAATCCCTCTGAAGGCTGCTGGCCATTCAGGACTTGAAGGGCAGAGTCACTCTCAACCTCCCACACCACAGTCACATCTCATTACACCTGAAGGTGCTCCATTGGCTCCCAATTCACAAACTAGCACAATTCAAACTCCTCACCCACATTTTCAAGGCAGCACATAACACTGGCTCTGCATACTGTAACAATCGCATCCGCTTCCACAAACTTTACAGACTCTTCAGAATTCTACTTGACCAAAATCCATGTATATGGAAAACCAGATCTGGCAGTTGAACGTTCTCCTACATTGCTCCTAAAGGGTGAAACAACCTGTCGCTACACATAAGAGCCTCCTCACTTCTTGAATTTCACAAGAAGCTAAAGAACTGGTTTCGAGTAACCCCATTAGGCCCTAGGTGTGCATAGACTCAAATCAGGTGAGTGCCACGCTAACCTTCCAGGTGATAGTGCGCTCTAAAAGTCTGCATAGTATAGCATAACATAACAAGGGGATGGTGGAACTCACAGAATTTTACTCTGTGGAATTCTGCAGAGTTACATATACACTCTGTGAGATTCCACAGAGTTACGCCAATGACCAGAAATAGGCATGTCACCCTGCCCTGCTCACACTGTGATTTAGTACCAGTAGCGCACTCCATGCTGAAAAATCAGCACAAACGTTAACACGCAGTGCACCAGAGGGTTCAGCTAGAGGAGTTGGTCATGCTGCAGCTTGAGTAGATTTTTTATGCAAGTGGCAGTCTTCTGACTGCAAATGCTCAAAACCACCTGCATTCAAAAAATCACACTGATGCCCTCGTAGCAGATGGAATTTGTGTGAGGGGAGTCCAATTATCGCTCATGCTTACCAATGGAGCCTTGCATGAGAAAAATGTCTGCCATGGGGCGAACAGCAGAATTTGTTGGGAAATCTGTGTTACAAGAGTCCCCAAATTCAGGGGACTTCACGGGCGGAACAGATTATTCTGCTCACCTGTAAACATAACATAACATAAATAACATAACATGGCACAACGTGATGTGACATGACAACATTTAAACAGATTCTACAGCTAGTAGCGCCATGGAGAATCTCAATGAGCAGGATGACAGAAGCGTCGACAAAGGAAGTGTTAAAGACTTTGAGAATAGACTTGCCTACTAACTCTATTTTTCAGCTGTCTCCTGGATCCATAGCAGACTATTTGCAACCACATATTTCTTCTTTCCATCAATTAACTACCAGTATGATTTCATTAAAGAAGTTGCAGAAAGCAGAGGAAGTATTGTTTCAGGACCAGGATGTTTCATTAAACTACTTAGAATTTAATGTAATAATTGAAGAGGGTAATATTCCACACCCTCAAAGGAGAACATCGCCTAACAGATGATAAAATAAATATTCAAATGTCTCCCCCTGCAGTTAATATTTCAGTGACTCCCTCTATCTCGAAATTTGATTTCTCACTTCTGGAGGGAGTTCAGCATGGGATGTTAGAAGCTTTTGATATTGACTAATTCGTCATCAAACCTCAGCTCCCTTTGTGTCACTGTCTAGAGTAAATTCACACACAGCCCAACTGTCAGTCTGACCCAGACGTGTATTCAGCAGCCAGGCAGAGGCACACAATGCTTACTCACAAAAGCTTTGCCAAAAGATGTATTTTTAAATTTTGAGTTCAGATACCCACAACTTCATAACTCTATCCGCTCCCAATGGGAAACAGCACTTAGAAGATATTTAAAGGCAATCCCCATTTTAACCTATGGGAGAGAGAGGACTTGCAATAGTGAAAAACGAATTTGCCGGTATTTCACTATCAGGGCATGTAAAACACACCAGTATATGTCCTACCTTTTAAATACACTGCACCCCACCCATAGGGCTGCCTTGGGCCTACCTTAGGGGTGACTTACATGTAGTGAAAGGGAAGTTTGGGCCTGGCAAGAGGTACACTTGCCAGGTCCAATTGTCAGTGCAAAGCTGCACACACAGACACTGCATTGGCAGGTCTGAGACATATTACAGGGCTACTCATGTGGATGACACAATCAGTGCAGCAGCCCCACTAGTTGCATTTGATGTACAGGCCCTGGGCACCTCTGGTGCACTTTACTAGGGACTTACCAGTAAATCAAATGTGCCAATCATGGATAAACCAATCACCAACACAATTTAGGCAGAGAATAGGCACTTTAAAGTACTTTAAAGTGCCTAGAGTTCTAAAACCAACAAAAAGAGGTATAGAAATAGGAGCAAGAAAGCAAAAAGTTTGGGGATGACCCTGCAAAAAGGACCAGGTCCAACACATATCATATATATAAACAGTATACCCGGTAGGAACTACTCAAATTCATGGTAATATAGCAATTGCACTACAAGATGCAACAAGTGGGTGTATGCAGAATGTACAACCAATCTTACCTTCAAACTGCAAACATGTCAGAGTGCTATGAAGTTCAAATGTTCCCTTGTTTTGTGCAATTTATAACACACATTAGATGACAGTTAACTGTAAAGAGCCAGGTTCCCTGTGTAAGGCATATGTGTATATCATTAACACATCATGCAAAAATAAAAACATACGCACACTCCAGTCACAATAACAGAAACACCTATAACTTTGGTGTAAGTGTTCATTAACATGCTTGCACCAAGATTGATATGTCCATCCCAAATGTACAAATGAATGTATGCATTATAAAATTAACTAAAATATACAGCCAGTCCTTGTCACTGTTGCAAATGTGAGTAAGTGCATGGCACACACATTAACAGAAATAACATAATCAGCAAACAACTAGTAACAATCAAAAAATTAGGACAGAACACAGGTATTCCAAAATCAAATATTCTTTAAATAAATGAGATACGTCTCATTGCACCCCTTTAAATTAGGAACCAATAGCAAAATGCAGAGACTCTCGGCCAAGTCTAAAGTAGGGGTTCTATGCTCACAACTTGCCTCCTAATGTCACTATGAAAATAAACCTCCTCTGGAAGGGACATTAATGGGGCAGAGAGCAGGTACCTCAATGATCTTGGTGAGGAGGGTACTTGGGTTTAAGTGAAGAGGGTTTGGCTTTAGGAGGGGTGGGTTTGGATTTTGGATGGGTGGGTTGGGATGTGGAAGGGGTGTGTTGGGGTGTGGATGGGTACCTCGATGTCTGGGTTGGGTAAACTTCTGTGTGGGAGGGGTTGTCTTGGATGAGGAAGGGGTCAGGGCCAGGGCAAACAGCACATGCCCCTTCATGGAAAAGCTTGGGTACTTGGCAGGGAGTTGTAGGAGGGAGGAAGAGGGAGTGGCAGCATCTTTTTGTACATGTCTGTTGATGGTGTGAGTACCTGAGGGTCTGGTGCACGTGGTGTATGTTTTGCTTTGTGTTTTTTACTGGGTATCTGTTGTGTGGGTGAGTGTGGGCATTAGTGTACAGTATGTTTGTGTGTGGATATGTCTGTTGTGGAGGTGCTATGAGTAGTTGTGGTGCCAGTGGGTGTGCTGGTGTGTGTTTGTGTTGTGGTCGGTGTGGTGTCAGCAGGTGTGGTGGGTGTGGGTGCTTGTGTTGTGGTAGGTGCTATATCTGCAGGTGTAGTGGCTGTGGCTGTTTGTGTTGTGGGTGTGGTGCCTGCAGGTGTGCTGGTGGTGTGTGTGGATGTTTAAGTTGTGGTCTGCGGGTAGGCTTGTGGTGGTGGGGTGTGGTATCTGCATGTGTGTGTTTTTTACTGTGATTGTGTGGATGTGAAGATTTGCTGCTTGTGTGTGTTTGAGTGGATGCCTGTAAAGGTGTGTGTGCTCTGGATAGGGCTGGGTTGAGGAATATTGTAGGAGGAAGGGGTGGGAATTGGGGCAGGAGTTTGGGGTGGGTAGCAGGCCGTGGTCAATGAGGAGGCCAGACCCTGGAGTGACAGCTGTAGGCCAGACAGGGCATTGTGAATGCCATCCAGCTAAGCAAGCAGCTGGGTATTCAGACCACTAAGCTCGTGGATGGCTTTCAGTAGTGCGGTCTGGCATATAGCAGTCAATCGTATATCTGGCCTCCTCATTGACTTCACCTTCCACCCACCCTAACCTCCTTCCCCAACTCCCACCCCTTCCTCATCCAGAATTTCTCAACCCAGCCATATCCAGAGCAAGGCCGCAAAAGATCAGCAGCCTCCTCATTTAGTGCAATCTGGGAGACCAGGGCAGGTGGGGTGGTACCTGAAGCAAGGGTGACAGCACACTTTTTAGAGGAGCGGATGAGACTAACTGAGAGGGAGCAAGAGGGGGAGTAGAGCTCGAAATGTGGGTGGCAGATGATGATGCAGGTGGATTAGCTGCCCTAGCGTCTGCCACCACTAGGGACTGTGGTGTCTGCAACAGGACCACAGTGCCCAGCTTATTTTCATCCAACATGGCAGCTGTCACCTTCACCTTGCCCAGATGATGCTGTATAGACAGATGCAAAACGTTCAACAAGTCTACATATTACACCAGCATCAAGCCATTCAAACGTGGACTCTTAATCATCAGTATTTCATGCATGTAGGGAAGAATTCCACAAACCATGTGCTTACAGTCTAGAAAATCCCCATGGTAGCTCCCATATCATGTATGCCTTTTGTCTCTTATCCTTTTTTATATCTCTGCATGACAAATGTCTTTGACTGCATTAGTATATACATAGGCGTGGATACATTCCTAAACCAATTCAGTACAGAGCAAAAACATTTCCACATTTCCAAAAAAGATATATTTTGGGACTGATATTGACTTGTCAAGGTGGGATACTCCAAAAGCTATGTGATGTAGCCTTCCATCTGCAATTGTCCTTTCAAGTATCACTTTTCTAACTATCATTGCTTTCTCATCTGGACATAACCAAGGACACTTACGTGTCATTTGGGGTATGTGTACCTCTGTCACCAACGTGGAGACATTCCTGTTTCAATCAATAAAGTCTGGCATGAAAATGCATGTCAGTTGACACAGACTGGCTTGCATGCACATTTGGGAAGGATTGAGGCTTCCAGACAATCTGCTACTATCTACATGAAATTAATTGCGTTTTGCAATTGAAATGTATTTATAACAGATTCCAGATAATGAATGATGCAATTGTACACATTTCTAGTCCTTTACGTGCAGATGCTCATGATCATATTTTCATTGTACCAACTTACCAATGTAAAGTCTGAAACAGCAACTGTCTCACAAGTGCTTACTATGCCATGCCATCAGTGATAAGGTCTTCATTACCGCCTCACATCTGTGATGGAACATCACACCCAAACTAATCCTCAAATGTGGCATGCTTGGTAAAAATGTTCCTCATATCAAGGAGAAAATGGAGGTAGCCCTTTTTTCGCATACAGCCATGTGTCTGCTCAAAACAGTACTTGGTGTGTGATGAGGAATCTAGTGACAAACTTTAGCATAAAACTATATACCAAACACAGTGTTAGAAATGGGGTCTTTGGTTGGCAGTCAGGTTACACCCTGTCCAAGCAAGGACCCTCACTCTAGTCAGGGTAAGTCACACACAATCCAAATTATCCTGTGCCCACCCTCTGGTAGCTTGGCACTGAGCAGTCAGGCTTAACTTAGAAGGCAATGTGTAAAGTAGTTGTGCAACAAATAATGCAATAACACAGTAGAACACCACAGAAAGACACCACACAGTGTTTAGAAAAATATATAATATTTATCTGATAATATACAGGTCAAACCAATTAAAATGCAATAAGTATATTTTGAAATATCACTGGAAAAATTATATACTGGGGGTCATTCTGACCCTGGCGGTCAGTGTTAAAGCGGCGGCCAACCCGCCAACAGGCTGGCGGCCTAAAAATATGAATTCTGACCCTGGCGGGAACCGCCAACACAGGCCGCCGCTTTAACACTCCAACCGCCACAGCGGTACAAACAAACAGCGCGGCGGTCAACGCCAACAGGCAGGCGGCAGACAATGTACCGCACACCCTATCACAACCCACCAATCCGCCACCTTTTCCGGGGCGGGAGCCCCGCCGATAAAAACACGGCGGAGACAGACATCTCCAATGGAAAACGCTTACCTCGACACACTCCACGCGGAATCGGAACAGCATAGAACCCGAACTCCACATCCTCCCAGCCATTGCCTTCCTGCTCTTCTTCCAGGATCACGAACCCCGCCGCAGACGACAACGGTGAGTACTGCACCTAGGACACAGGGGAGGGGGGGGGAGGAAAGGTTACGGGCACACACACACGCCACACACCCACCCCCACCCTCACCCCCACCGAAATACCTACACACCTATGCAGATAAAAAAGTCAGAGTGACACCCCCAATCCCCCCCAAAAAACAAAGACAAAAGGCAATGAATGTAAAAGTAGAACCATATTATTGCAACAATAAAGTATAGCGACCTTAGCAATATATGAAGAATGAATACACATCTAGAACCCTATCCATACCAGTAGCAAAAGTCCGGCCCAGTCATTCAAAGTCCAAATGTCCGTGGGCCAATGTGCAGCAACACATGGGCAAAGCCCACACACGAGATCTAGTCCATTGGAGAGAACACTGCTGGGGCATCACTAAAATAAAAAGACAGGCACCTCAGGGGGAAGGGAAGGGGGGGCACCTCAGCCACATGAGTCCACGACGCCAGATCCACGAAGGGCCTCCATGCCCCCTGTGCCATCCTGGGGAGTGCAAAGCCACAGTCTCACAAGTCTCTACAGTGGGTGGATTGCCCACTGTGGCATCCTGGGGAGTGCAAAGCCACAGTCTCACAAGTCTCTACAGTAGGTGGATTGCCCACTGTGCCATCCTGGGGAGTGCAAAGCCACAGTCTCAAAAGTCTCTACAGTGGGTGGATTGCCCACTGTGCCATCCTGGGGAGTGCAAAGCCACAGTCTCACAAGTCTCTACAGTGGGTGGATTGCCCACTGTGCCATCCTGGGAGTGCAAAGCCACAGTCTCACAAGTCTCTACAGTGGGTGGATTGCCCACTGTGGCATCCTGGGGAGTGCAAAGCCACAGTCCGTCAGGTGGATTACAGAGACCACTGGTCATGGAGGAGGCATGGTGGGCAGAGTGCGTCGTGAAGGCCTGCCCAACACAGAACCGGGACTGCCAATGGGCCAGCGGTGCTTGACAGGAAGGGCCCAGCGGAGCGGTGCTTGACAGGAAGGGCCCAGCGGAGCGGTGTTTGACAGGAAGGGCCCAGCGGAGCGGTGCTTGACAGGAAGGGCCCAGCGGAGCGGTGCTTGACAGGAAGGGCCCAGCGGAGCAGTTCAGAGATGGCGGTGCCCAGCGGAGCGGTGCTTGACAGGAAGGGCCCAGCGGAGCGGTGCTTGACAGGAAGGGCCCAGCGGAGCGGTGCTTGACAGGAAGGGCCCAGCGGAGCAGTTCAGAGACGGCGGTGCCCAGCGGAGCGGTGCTTGACAGGAAGGGCCCAGCGGAGCGGTGCTTGACAGGAAGGGCCCAGCGGAGCAGTTCAGAGACGGCGGTGCCCAGCGGAGCGGTGCTTGACAGGAAGGGCCCAGCGGAGCGGTGCTTGACAGGAAGGGCCCAGCGGAGCGGTGCTCCTCACGGCGGGGCCCTGTTCAGCAGTGCTTCTCACGGCGGGCCCTGTTCAGCGGTTGTGGTCACGGCGGGGCCCTGTTCAGCGGTTCTGGTCACGGCGGGGCCCTGTTCAGCGGTGCTTCTCACCGCGGGGCCCTGTTCAGCGGTTCTGGTCACGGCGGGGCCCTGTTCAGCGGTGCTCCTCACGGCGGGGCCCTGTTCAGCGGTGCTTCTCACGGCGGGGCCCTGTTCAGCGGTTCTGGTCACGGCGGGGCCCTGTTCAGCGGTGCTCCTCACGGCGGGGCCCTGTTTAGCGGTGCTTCTCACGGCGGGGCCCTGTTCAGCGGTGCCTGTCTTGTGTTTCCAGTGAACCACACCTGGCCAATACTTGCCGCTCAGTCTGCATCGGACCTTTCCGTTGCGGGGCCCTCCTGTGATGGAGTCCTGGGGCCCTGGCTCTCCTTCGATACCCCCGGAATGGGGCTGGTGGGGCCCTCATGGCCAGGTCGGCTGCTCCCTGCCTTTGGCTCCTTGCTGCCCTTGCCCTCCTTGGCAGACTGTCCGTGGCCCTTGGCTCCCTTACCCGATGTGGCAGGTGACGGTGCAAGGCTACCCTCCTTGGGGGCAGGCGTATCAGGCCTGTCGCGCCTGCCCTTCAGTTTTTTGGTCCTCTTCCCGGGGGGGGGGCTGGCTGTGCCTTTGCTGCTGGACGATGTCCCAGCCCAAGGAAAGGGCGGACTCCAAAAACCAGGCACGACGTTCTTTGGAGTTGCTGGGCTGGTGGTGGCTGAGGTGTTTGTGGAACTCTTACGGGATGGAGGGGGTGGGTCAGGTGAGGAAAATAGGTCCACTTTAGAGAGGAACATTTTCTTTGGAGCCATGGGAAGGGTGGCTGGAGTGGGTATGGGAGTGGAGGAAGAGGATGTGGTTGTAGGAGAGTCAATTGTGCTGTCTTTGGGTGCAGGTGCTTGGGCAGGAGGCTGATGTGAGGTGGATGGCTGTTGTTTGGGTGCCTGCCTGCGTTTGTGTGGTTGAGAAGCGGGGGTGACAGACACACTGGGAGAGGACACAGGGGACGTGTACATGGCAGTGGGGGTGGTGACTGCACGTGTGCGGACTGGTGTGGAGGGTGTGCTGGTGATGGGTGCAATGGCTGATGGTGGTGTGCTTGCAGGTGTGTGTGGAGACGTCACAGGGAGGGAGGAGGGAGACGAGGAGGTGGGGGACACAGAGGAGATAGTGGCTGTTGGCATGTCTGCATCTGGATGTTGCTTGGGTGAATGCTTGTGTGTCCTGTGGTGCTTATGTCTGGATGAGCTGCCCTTGGGTGTTGAGGTGTGTGCAGGCTGGTCTGTAGGTGTGGATGGGATAGGCAGAGGAACAGGGGAGTGGGACTGGGTGGAGGGAGTCAGAAGAGGGAGGCTGGAGACAGGGACAATCGCTGACGTCAGTGCTGAGGCCAGAGCGTTGAACGATCGTTGATGGGCAGCCTGACCAGAATGAAGGCCCTCCAGGTATGCATTGCTTTGCACCTCCCTCTCCACACCCTGGATGGCATTCAAAAGGGTAGACTGCCCAACAATGATGGTCCTCAGGAGGTCAATGACCTCCTCACTGAGGGCAGCAGGGGTGACTGGGGCAGGGCCTGAGGTGCCTGGGGCAAAGGAGATGGCCGGCTTCCTGGCCTTGCGGGCACGGGCCGAAGGCCGAGGGGCTGCTGGGAGGGCGGAGCTGGTGCGCTGGGTGGCGGCTGTACCTGTAGGATCGGTGGGCACGGATGTTGCCGCCACCGCAAGGGAGCAGAGATGCAGCTCCCTCTTGCACCGATTCCACTTCTCCTCCGCCTGATGATGCTAATGCACACATTCACAGTAAAACAAAGAAAATGGGGGGGGTGGAAAACATAAAGACAAGTTGAGTGCATGCATTGGGGACACCGTTGGGGGAGAGGACAGACACAGAAGCCCCCTGCACTACGCTGCGCACTTGGGGTACACTACTCATTCACTGGGACATGCCCTACAAGCCTATGGGCGACAACTGCCCACACAGTATACACGGGTCCATGAATCGCGTTACTAGGCACCCTACAGAGGTGGGGGGCGGAGGCACAGGGCCATACTTCACGGACGGGCCTATCCTACAGAAATCGCCTTGGCCTAGGGATACCCACAGCCCTCCTCCCCCACCCAGGCACCTCCACTGCGCGCAAAATAGCTGAATGTGCTGGTACTCACCCCCTTGTGTCTGCTGTGATGTCCTCAAGCGCCCATCTAATTCGGGGTAGGCCACCGCCAGGATCCGGGACATCAGGGGGGTCAAGGTACGACTGGCACCCCTCCTAGGTTGGGAGGCCATCCCCAGCAGAGCCTCCGCGGTCTTCCTGCTCCCGCGGCAGATGTCCTCCCACCTCTTGCGGCAGTGGGTGCCCCTTCTGGTGTGGACCCCCAGGGCCCGGACATCCTTGGCGATGGCACGCCAAATGTCAATCTTCTGATGGGCGCTGACCTATGTGACATGTACAGGGGGGGAAGAGAAACATCATCACTTTTCTGCATGCTCGATGTGAGTGGCCCCCCCTCCCCAACCTTGCCATGTGGCACATGCTCTCATCTGTCGTGCCATGCATTCGTCATTCGCTGCCCTCCCCTCCATCGTACATCCTCCCCACTCAGCCCAGGCATTGGGCACAATGCATTGCCCCCGTGTACTCACCTGTTGGTCTGGAGGCCCGTAGAGTAGCGCATACTGGGGGAGGACCCCGTCCACGAGCTTCTCCAACTCCTCGGAACTGAAGGCGGGGGCCCTTTCCCCAGCGCAGCAGCCATTGTCACTTCCAGACCGAGGTCACAGCAGCACTTGCAGTATAGGTCCTCTCCTGTGGATGCTCAGGTCTCGTGTGATCAAGCCGAGAGAAAATGGCGGTTACGGCCGCGGCGGTGCGTGCCGCGGCGGTGCGGACCGCGACCGCCGCCGCTCACCGCCATTGGCTCCTGAAACCCATAGGGTTCAATGTTGTCCAATGCGGCTTTGCGCCGCGGACTGCGACCGCCTACCGCCACGGTGTGCCACGCTTGCGCAATGACCTCACTTCACATTGTCACACTTCACAGGTCAGGCAGCCGCCATTTCAAGGGCCCACATGGCTTCATTCCTACTGCGTCACACATGGCTAGGCCTTGCACCGACAATCATACTAGCCATTCAATCCCGAGAGATTCGTGTACTGGGCATGCTGTGGGCACTTACCTGTGGGTTGATTGACTCTGTGCTCCATGTTGTCCTTCCTAGGCATCGTCCGCTGGGACTTGCGAGGAGACGGAGGAATCTTCCCGTGTACAGACCGCTGGTGGACCTGTCGACAATGGAAGAAAGACACGTCATACTCACCTACAGACTCAACCATGCCACTATACAGGAACTGTGTGCCCAGCTGGAGCCAGACCTGATGTCACCCATCCGCCAACCCACAGGGATTCCGCCTCTAGTGCAGGTGCTGTCAGTACTCCATTTTTTGGCAAGTGGATCATTTCAAACTACTGTGGCCATTTCATCTGGGATGTCTCAGCCTATATTTTCAAAGGTGTTGTCCAGAGTGTTGTCTGCCATGATGAAATACATGCAGAGCTACATCATTTTCCCTGAGGTGGGTGACTTGCCTACAGTGAAGGGTGATTTCTATGCCCTTGGACACATTCCCAATATCATTGGTGCCATTGATGGTACCCATGTGGCTTTGGTTCCCCCAAAAGACGATGAGCAGGTGTACAGGAACCGTAAAAATTATCATTCGATGAATGTCCAGGTGGTCTGTTTGGCTGACCAGTACATCTCCCATTTAAATGCCAAGTTCCCAGGGTCAGTGCATGACGCCTACATCATGCGAAATAGCAGCATCCCTTATGTGATGGAACTGCTACTGAGACACCGTATGTGGTTAATTGGTGACTCTGGTTACCCAAACCTGCCTTGGCTATTGACCCCAGTGAGGAATCCCAGGACCAGGGCAGAGGAACGGTACAATGAGGCCCATGGGCGGACTAGGAGGGTGATTGAGCGGACCTTCGGCCTCCTGAAGGCCAGGTTTAGGTGCCTGCATATGACTGGTGGATCCCTAATGTACTCACCAAGGAAGGTGTGTCATATCATCGTGGCCTGCTGCATGCTTCACAACCTGGCTTTGCGACGCCAGGTGCCTTTCCTGCAGGAGGATGGTCCAGATGGTGGTGTTGTGGCCGCTGTGGAGCCTGCGGAGAGTGAAGAGGAGGAAGACGAAGAGGACGACACAGACAACAGGGACAGAGTGATACTGCAGTATTTCCAGTGACACACAGGTAATAATCTACTCCTGCATTGTATTATATCTGTAACTGTAGTGGCTCTCTACTGTCTGACCTTTCACCCCAATGTATGGTAACTTAGTTGTGTATATCACTTCCTATTTCAGTGATCTGATCCCCACGGAGTGCCCTCTGGTTTTTTTCCCCATGGACTACCGCTGTGTGACACTGGTATGTTGTCATCACAATGTAACTAGAAATGTTTTGTTGGTTATATCGAATACATTTGGTTTGAATAAATAGATAGCAGAATCCAGTTGGTTAATGTGCAATAATTGTGTTTATTGAAGTTTTAAAATAGGTGTATAGTTCAAACAGGGTGATGGTGGAGGCATGTCCATGGCAGTGTCCAGACTGTCGTTCCTACAGGTCCATTGTCCATATGCCTGTGGAAGGTGGAGCAGGGGCAGTTCAAGGTTGGACAGGGTAAACAAGTGGGACAGTGGGATGACATCCGGGGGTTTCTGTGCATGACGGGGGTCTTGACATCCTACTCTGTCTTCTTCCTCGATCTCAGGCCTTTCTTGCGGGGTGGTTCTTGTTCTGCAGGGGGTGGGGTCCGGGAGGGCCGTTGCTGTTGTGTCGGGGCCTCCTGACCACTAGCGCCGGCGGAGGTGGTGGGCTGTTCTTCCTCCATGCTAGTGGCAGGGGCCCTTTGGGGGGCCACATGGTCCCGCAATGTGGTGACAATCTGGTTGAGTGCCACCACGATTGTACCCATTGCGGAACTGATGCTGCGCAATTCTTCCCGGAACCCCATGTACTGGCCCTCCTGCATGGCCTGGATCTCCTGGAACCTGGCCAAGACCGTCGCCATCGTCTCTTGGGAGTGGTGGTACGCTCCCATGATGGTGGTGAGGGCCTCTTGGACAGTGGATTCCCTAGGCCTGTCCTCCCTCTGTCGCACAGCAGCCCTCCCAGTTCCTCTTTGTTCCTGGGCGTCTGTCCCCTGGACGGTGTGCCCACTACCAGTGCCCCCAGGTCCCTGTTGTTGTTGGGGTTGTGGGTTACCCTGGGTGCCCTGTACTGGTAGACACACCGCTGCTTGACCTGTCCTGGAGACAGAAGCATGGGCCCGCTGGGTGGGTGCTGTGCTGGTGTTTCCTGAGGGGGTAGGTCTGCTGTGGCCTGGGGCTGACTGAGGGTAACCGACTGTCCAGAGGTCCCCGATGGTCCGGGCTGGTCATCAGGTTCTAGGTCGACAGAGCTGCTGTCATCACTGGGGGCCTGTTCTGGGGGTGGTATGGACAAATCTGGACCCTCCTGGCCGGTGTGTTGGCGTTCGGGCCCTGCAGGGGTAAAAGAATATGGTTATTGATTTTGTGTGTGCCGTGGCGTGCGATTTGTGGGTGCCCTTGTCCCCCAGTGCTGGCAGTCCCATGTGGGAGGGGTTGTGAGGGTGGTTTGTGGGGGGGGATGGGTATGTGCAGTGGTCATGCTTAGGTGATGGGTGACCATGGCTTGTGTTGGCATTCAGGGGTTTGGGTTGGGTTGGGTGGGTTGTGCTGGTGAGACATTAACAGGGAGTATGTGTGCTGGGGGGTTAGGGGTGAGGGTGGGGGTGTGGGTTGGCATGCTGGTGGTTGGGGGGGGTGAAGTAGTTGAGATTAGACTTACCAGAGTCCATTCCTCCGCCTACTCCAGCGAGGCCCTCAGGATGCAGGATGTTCAAGACCTCTTGCTCCCATGCTGTGAATTCGGGTGGAGTGGTTGGGGGTCCGCCGCCAGTCTTCTGCACAGCGATGTTGTGTCTTGACACCATCGACCGCACCTTCCCCCGTAGGTCGTTCCAGAGCTTTCGGATGTCTTCCCGATTTCTGGGATGCTGTCCCACAGCGTTGACCCTGTCGACGATCCTTTGCCATAGCTCCGCCTTCCTGGCTATTGTGGTGTGCTGCACCTGTGTGCCGAAGAGCTGGGGCTCTACCCTGATTATTTCCTCCACCATGACCCTGAGTTCTTGGTCCGTGAACTTGGGGTGTCTTTGGGGTGTCATGGGGTGGTGTGGATGAGGTGTGGGGTGGTGTTTGTGGTGATGAGTGTGGTGGTGTGTGGTGTTTTGTGTGTAGATGTGGTGTGGGTGATGATGTTGGGTTCCTGTGTGTGTTGTGGTTTGCGTTCCCTGTGCTCTCTCTCTGTGTATTGCGCCTTGTCTCTGAATTTCGATTTGTGGGGGTTTGTGGGTGATGTGGGTGTGTGTTTTATATGGTGATGGGTGTGTGGGTGTGGTGTGTGTATGTGTATCAGGTGTGTGTATTTCGAATTGTCCAATGTGGCTGTGTTTTGTAGATGTGTGTGTATTTTGAGCGCGGCGGTGTGTACCGGCAATGGGATACCGCGGTTGAAAGACCGCCGCGTGGATTCGTGGGTCGTAATGGCATGGGCGTGTTTGTGTTGGCGTGACGGTGGAGGTTTGGTCATCTCCAGTTTATCGCTGACCGCTGATGAGGCGGGCTTCAGTGGATGTCGGGTTTTTGGCGGTTTGGCAGTTGTGGGTCAGAATGACCGTGGCGGTTTACCGCAGCCGCGGCGGTGTTATTGCGGTCTTCTGACCGGCGGTAACTGCCTTTTACCGCCAGGGTCAGAATGACCCCCAAAGTGTCTTAAGTCTTTTAAAATCAATAAATGTCTCTTTCAAGCACAAAGTACCTGGTTTGGGTTCAAAATCTCCGCAGAGAACCGCAGAGGAGGAGATGCGTGGAAAACAGGGAGGTGTGCGTCTATTTCTTGGGCTTCACACTGTGTTGTGTCGTTTAGTAATCACACAGGGAAGGCTTTGCATCGATGCTCGGTCTTGGATCCTCTTCGGGTTGCAGGGTTTTTGGATGCCCCAGGGATGATGCATGTATTTCCGGAACTGACAGGACAAAGTCACAGGGGCTGCTTCGATCTGGTGGGCGTTGCATGGAAATGTCTACTGCATGGCAGGCGCTGCGTCGATTCCTCTCTGGAAGTCGGGCTGCGTCGTTCCTGCTTGGTTGTGCATCGATACAGTGGGCTGTGCGTCGAATTTCCAGTCACTATGCTGGCACTGCATTGATCTTCTCATTGCGAAGTCGGGCTGTTTCGCTCCGGTTCGGCATGCAGTGAATTTTTCACTGTGATGCAGGCTGTGCATTGTTTCTGGCAGGCTGTGCGTTGATTTTCGCCACAGAAGGAGTCCTTCTTGTAGAGATGAAGACTTTTTGGTCCTGAGACTTCAGGGAACAGGAGGCAAGCTCTATCCAAGCCCTTGGAGAGCACTTCTCAGCACAGCCAGAGAGCAGCAAGGCAGCAGGGCAACAGCAAGGCAGCAGTCCTTCGCAAAAAGCAGTCAGGTAAGTCCTTAGTGCAGCCAGGCAATTCTTAGAGACAGGTTGCAGATTCTGGTTCAGGCTCTCTTCTCCAGGAAGTATCTGAGTTGGTAGGGGCAGAGGCCCTGTATAAACACCCAAATGTGCCTTTGAAGTGGGGGAGACTTCAAACAGTGGCTTAGAAATACAAAAGGTCCCCTTTCAGTTCAATCCTGTCTGCCAGGGTCCCAGTAGGGGGTGTGGCAGTCTTTTGTGTGAGGACAGGCTGCTGTCCTTTGACATGTAAGTGTCAGGCCCTCCACATTCCCAGCCCAGGAAGACCCATTCAAAATGCAGATGTATGCAAGTGAGGCTGAGTATCCTGTGTTTGGGGTGTGTCTGAGTGAACTGAATCCAGCCAGACGTGGATTTTACGGCACAGAAGGATTTAAGTGCAGAGAAATGCTCACTTTCTAAAAGTGGTATTTCTAAAATGGTAATATTAAATCCAATTTCACCAGTCAGCAGGATTTCTTATCACCATTCTGGCCATACTAAATATGACCTTCCGACTCCTTTCAGATCAACAGATTCCACTCAAACAGTATATGAGGGTAGCCCCAATGTTAGCCTATGAAAGGAGCAGGCCTCACAGTAGTGTAGAGTTTCGCACTACCAGGACATGTAAACTACACAGGTACATGTCCTGCCTTTTGCTCACACAGCACCCTGCCCTATGGGTTACCTAGGGCATACCTTAGGGGTGACTTATATGTAGAAAAAGGGGAGTTTTGGGCTTGGCAAGTACTTTTAAATGCCAAGTTGAATTGCCAGTGAAACTGCACACACAGGCCTTGCAATGGCAGGCCTGAGACATGGTTGAGGAGCTACTTAGGTGGGTGGCACAATCAGTGCTGCTGGCCCACTAGTAGCATTCAATCTACAGGCCCTGGGCACATATAGTACACTTTTCTAGGGACTTACAAGTAAATTAAATAATTCAATTGGGTATGATCCAATGTTATCATGTTTAAAGAGAGAAAGCATATGCACTTTAGTACTGGTTAGCAGTGGTAAAGTATGCAGAGTCTTAAAACCAGAAAAAACAGTATCAAAAAAAGTGGAGGGAGGCAGGCAAAAAGTAAGGGGTGACCACCCATAGGCTGTCAAGTCTAACACACAGCATCCAACACCGTCTGAAGAACTTGCACCTCCAGAAATCTTCATCAGCGTTGGATGTGTGTCAACTGTCATGTTGATGCCAACCAACATTGCTGTAAATAAAAAAGGTTAAAAAACGAGATTATCTACATAAAATAACTCTCCCCTTCATGCTGCTCTTAGACACTCAACTGCCCAACAAGCTCTTGGTAGGCCATCGCAAGGATGGGAGCCATTAGAGGGGGTCAGGCTGTGCCTCACGTGCTTGCCTCGTTGGGAGGCCTGGCCAAGCTGGACTTCTGCTGACTTCCTGGTCCGGATTTGGAGTTCCTCCCACCTCTTCCTGCAGTGCAGGCTGTGCTGCTCAGAGACACCCAGGGTCTGCCCCGTCTTCACAATGGCCTTCCATAAATCACACATCTGATGGGCATTGGCCTCTATGGATGAGAACAAATAACCACAAAAGAGGTTTTCAGTTATTTTGTTTGTCTCTAGTGCAGTGACACCATTCAGTAGCAACTCTCACTTGCAGTCCTAGAAAAGTCATATCCACAAACATTTCACAGATCCCAGGAAACACAAATTTGCAGTGATCTGTGAGGTAGCCTCAACATTTTCTTTTCCTCATGTTATGAATGCCAGACACAAACACCATCTAAGCCAGGGATAGGAAACCTTTCATGTAGTGAGACCCACTCCAGTTTAGTCCAACTCATTGTGAGCTACTAAAGGTTATCCTGTACATTGTTTGCACATAACCCCAACATGCAAAGCTACATCTTCTTCATGCCTAACTTTCTAATAGTGAGATACTTTGTTTTACACTATATACAGTGACTAGGCGCAGTATCGGAGGGCTGCAATGTGCCAGTGTGAGCATGGTTTTGGGTTATGTATCAACAAGTGTGTGTAGTAACAGGACATACTTGTATGGCTGATGAAGAGCCTGTGTCATTTAGAATGGCAGCACAGGAAATACCTTTCCACATATGTGGCACTATTGCATATTTAAAACATAAAGATCCTTTAATTCCAAAATATGGCCTGTACACTCACTTGACAGAACAGCAGCAGACAACTCCATAACTTAAAAGATTCTTCCTGGACTTTAGATTTCTACCATTTCGAACTGGGCTGGGTTTCCACCTAAACTAGTGGTACAGTGCCTACTAGCCAATGGAAGTAACGATCCTGCATTTGTTCTCATTAAACCTGTAATTGTGAGTAACATGCACTGAAAACTCAGCTAATTCTTACAGGTGACTTTTCAATTCAATGCACAGACATTTCGAACATCCTCAAACAACACCTTGTGCCCAGTTAAGTCATTCAGTTCACTACCCTTCAGTAACAACACTTCACTCATTAACAGAAAGGGACCAAATAGCCTGTGGACAAAGAGGGAATAAGTTACTTTGACAAACATTTCCCACTCAAACGTGTACCTGTTCCACTGGGTTCCCACACAATTGGCTATATATAGACAGGACCTCCCTGGTGAGGAGCTACAGCTCCTCAGGGGAGAAGGCAGGGGCCCTATCACCTGATTTGCCCAGCATCCTGGTTCCCAGAGATCGATAACGGAAGCGAAAAATGAGGAGGTCCTGTTGGCTGCAGTGTTAGGAGGCAAGTGAGCTTTTTTTTCAATATGCTGCACACAAGTACATGGCAGACAAGATCTATGGCTCAGACGGACACAGCCATTGGTGTTATCCTATGGCAGGGTCAGTTGGGGAGTGTTCTACCTTCTATGCTGTTAACTTCCATTGTCAGGTAGCCAATGTCCTGACAGCAAGGTCAGGCATCCCCCATTTTAGGGTGTGAAGCTGTGTATTTTTTCAACTGTTAGTGCATCAACAGCACTCAAAATGGAGGCTAGTGTATATAAAAATATCAAATTCGAATGACACTGTTGTTGGCAAGATATGACATATTAAAAAGTAGATCGTGATGGTCTTTGACATCAATAGTGCTGTGAGGGAAGTGATACCTCTGTTGATAGTATTTTGAAAAAACTTTTAAATTTTTTTTGCAAATAATACATTGTAAATGTATTATTTGCACCTAATTAAAAAAGTAGACATGAAAGAAAGTGAGTTTTAAATTAAAAAATAATTTGATAACATTATGCATACAGATATGATATAATGGGATTCCTAATGTTACCGAGACATGAGCTGTGTGTTGATTATCTAAGTATGGTGTGACCATTTAAGCTGATATTTTCTTTCCATATATGCAGTCATTTGAACACAGGCATGGGTAGAAGACAGCGACCCCAAGTCTTCAGGAAATTTCCAGACCTTGCCACCATGGAAGTAAGGGATGTTATTTAGAAGTTTTGGTTAAATAGGCAAGATATGCTGAATTTGTGTCACCAGCTTGAGTCTGCCTCACAATAGGAACACAATAGCAATAACACCAATAGTGAAATTCTTCATTTTGTGGCAACAGGATCTTTCTAATATGCTGTGGCAGTATCTGGAGGCCCAAACAACTTTCAGTGGTGTGCTACAAGAAGTCCTTTCTTCAATGCTGAGACGCATCAACAACTACATCCAGTTCCCATGACAACAGGATTTGAACACTGTGAAGGGAACAGGTCGACCACAATCAGAAGACCTTCCATTCCATCAATGTACAATTTATCTGCTTAGTGGATTTGTACATCTCCAATTTGAGTTTCCTGGGTTAACATGAGATTCCTTTGTACTATGGAACATCACCATACCACTGCAAATGTCACAAACCGGAGCTGAGAGGGCCTGGTTTGTTGGTAAGAAAATATGACATGGTGATCATTTGCTTTAATACTAGTTTTGGAAGGTACTATGGCTTGACATGATATTAATCTATTGATATATTGCTTTCATGTGGGAGACTCAGCTTGTCCTAACAGACCATGGTTGTTAGCACCGCTGAGGAATCTAACAACGTCAGGGGAAGTCAGCTTCAGTGAGGCTCATGGAAGAACATGGAGGCGAGTGGAGCTGGCTTTTGTGCTCCTTGGAGCCAGGTTTAGGTGCCTGAACAAAACCGGTAAAGCCTTCATCTACTCACCTGATAATGTGTGCCAAATCACGGTTGCCTGTTGCATGTTGCACAACATCGCCCTGCAACGGAACATCCTAATCATCACAGAGGATGGGCACCATGGGTGAGGATGCCCAGTGAAGATGGCAGTGGTGAAGAAGGAGAAATGGACCTATGTCAAGATATTATTGACCACCACTTCATTTGTACGTAAGTGTACCTTTACATATTGTAATTTCCAATGTTAAAACAACTTGTGACATAATGAACATATCAGTCTGCAATGTTAATTTGGTAGGAATGACCAGTTCATGAAAGTTCAAGGCAAAAATGTTTATAGATCAGAGTCTCCCTACAATGACTACTGTGTTTATTGACATAGATTAGCTTTGCTTGTGCTAAGGATATGTGGCCCCCAACTTATCATTTGAGACAAATTGTATATGTGAAATCATTAATATGCCCTTGTTATTCAGTTCCAGGGCCCTTCACCATGTTATCTTCATTTGGACATTTTAAAGTTGTGACATTTGCAGTGATATGTTGGAAAGTACAAAAGGAACATGGATTGATCCTGGGACAGACAACCACTTGGGATGGACAGATCATGTACAGAGACAACTAACACTGTGATTGAATAGAAGGTTGTTTGCCTGTTTTATTGACCTGAAATCAGCATTCAATCAAGTGCCAATTGGTTGTCTTAGGAGGAAATTGGAAGCATGGGGCATGATAGAGAAAATGCTTAATGCAATCATTGGTCTATATAGTGATATATGGGCCCAGGTGAAAATTGGAGACAGCAGGAGAGTTACCTCAAAAATTTGAACCAGACTTGGACTAAATCAGGGGTGTGCCCTGGCCCATGCCTATTGAATTTATAGTTAGCCGATTTGCCATCCTCCAATGTTAGCAAATGAAAAGATGGTGTGCCTGCAATATGCTGATGACATAGTCATATTAAGTAAAACTCCAATCGGCCTGCAAAGACTGATCAATGCTCTCACAAGACATATAGAGCAAAAATGAGTAGAGCTGAACTTGCACAAAAACAAAGGGAGTGAGGCTAGTGGACTTCAAATACAAAGCACACAGATGGTTCATTAAAGGCCAGCAGGTTAAGTCCACCCATTCATATAAATATCTGGGAGTTATTGTGGGCCGACAACTGTTGTTTGACTACCATCACATACCTCTACTTGTGAAAGCTCAGTCTTTAATATTTGGCTTCAAGCTTCTGAAAAATAAATTGTGCAGTTCATCATACAGTCATCTATTAAAAGTGATGGTGGCCCAATTCCTAGACATACAGTCTCGAACTATGGCATGACAAAGAAACCACCACTTTAAATCAGCTTCAAACAAAGCCTACAAAGCAGTTTTTTTTTCTCCCCAAAGCAACATCCCCTGCATTTGGAATTTGGTCTCTAACACCAAAAATTCCAATGATTAAACTCCTTTGTGAAACTGTGTTGGTGACTTTGTGCTGCTGAAAGTGGACCCTTGAATAGTTTACGTTGGCTGAAGGTAAAATCCCAAATGGAGAAAAAACAAATCAACTCATGGTGCGCCTACCTCGAGAGAGCTCTGATAGAACTTGAGCTACAAGATGCATGTGTCAGCAAGATGGGACACGATGCATTTGCCAAGACTAGCAAACTCTCATCAAAGAAACAGTCATTCATGTTAGGTAGGAACATCCTTGCAAAGCTGCGGCATGCATGGGCTATGCTGAACTCTTATACCAGCTTGAAACCTCAAAAACACAATGCCATGCACTTCCATCAAGTCACCAAACAGCGATTCATGCTTTTCCGTTTTGTCCTGTTTGACTCCTAGGGCCTTCTCTCATTATGGAAGGGCAAGAAGACTGAGCCAAACTGCTGCTTATGCAGCTACAAAGTGAAACACTCAGGCCCAGATTTATACTTATTGACACAAAACTGCACAAACTCAGGTGTAAGACCAGAAACTGAGAGTCTGGAGTTGGCGATCCACAAAAACAGCTGACAACTCTGTTCTTAACATACTGAGTTAATTTTAATTGCTCGACCGCACAACAGATTCATAATTTTATCGAATAGGCACTCTAAGGCCTAGATTTATACTTTTTCAAGCAAAACTGCGCCAATGCAGTTTTGCATGAAAAAGTATAACACCGGTTAGTGCCAGTCCAAGATGCCGGCCGGGCGTCATATGTATGGAATGACAGTAGCCGGTAGTAAGGCCCGGCTAGTGTCATGAAAAAGGATGCTAGCCGGGCGGGGGTGGTGTAGTGGGGGATAGGAGGTTGTGTTTCAAAGGATGACGCTAGTCTTGTTTGAAGCATAAAAATGCCTCTAACCAGAATATCGTCATTTTTTGATGTACAACCCCCATGGACGTGACTCCTGTCTTAGTTAAGTCAGGAGTCATGCCCACCACCCCAATGGCCTTGCCCAGGGGACATATGTCATTGGGCTCAGTGCCATGTAGGAGGGCCCAAGTTAGGCAGTACTTACCTTACTTATATGGGATGAGATCTCCCCATCCTCTGGAGTGGGTGTCCCTGGGGCTAGGGAAGGACACCTGTCAGCCCATTCCATAGTCTCTGACCAAGGAAATGGGCACACAGGTTCCCTAACACCTGTCCTGACCCAGGTGTTTTATAATGGCGCTAAACAAGCTTAGCACCATTATTTAACACCCCTTCCCCCGTGCTTGATTTTAGCAAGGGGGATAAATATGACGCTAAGGCCATATCATCATTTTTTGCACAAGAATTTCTACCTTGCACCTCATTGATGCAAGGTAGTTTCCTGCAAGCAAAAATTACTTTAACCCCATAACTTTGGCGCTAGATGGTTCTAGCACCAAAGTATATATATGGAGTTAGGTTTGTGCCGAATGTGCATTAAAAAAATGACACAAATTCGGCATAAACAGAGTATAAATCTGGGCCTATGTTTTAAATAGTGTTTTTTAGCTTGTTTTTGCTTTTTACTATATGCACTTTACAGCAGGTCATAACAAGTGATTTTAACCTTATCCATATTTGATTAACGCACTTTAGGGTTGAATGCAATCGATCTTTCATCACAAGCATGACTTTTAAGATGTTTATGTTTAAATTGATGCACGTTATGGTGGGAACAATTGTGATTTTGTCTGTTTGTTATGTTTAATCCATGCACTTTATGGTTGGAAACAACTGTGTAAAGTTACATTTAATATAATAGAGGTTCTTGAGATTGTATCAGACTTGTTTTCTGTAGGAAGTTGCCCTCAAGGCAATATGTGCTGCTTAATGTGCTCCAACCACAAGTGTATGTCAAGCCATAGCATACTGGTCTTCCAGCACATTAACTAAATCTTCACTTTTCACCCAGTGTATGAAGCTATTGTTGTGTCTCCTCATAAGTGAAAGAACCTTTTTTTAGCACATCACTGAATGGTGGTTGTAACATTGCACCAGATACTGCCACAGTGTCCTGTAAATTGTCCTGTAAATGTCATGTGGCCTCAAATGTATTACTGCCATGGTGTAGACTATTGGTGTTATTGATGTAGGATTCTTATTGTTAGGACAAGATGCCTTTCTAAATCTGAGGTCATGCATGCAGAATACTTTGTCTATTTAATTTGATCCCATGTAATATTCCTTTTCTTCCATGGTGTCAAGGTTGTGGAGTGTCAACCTCTAAATAGCACAGCCTATTGGGGTTCTAAATGGTTTATGAAACTCAGCTCTGATTTAATCAAAGATGTGGTACCTATAAATGTATGACAATAATACATTGTAACACATGACCTCTTTGTCATATCCCACTTTCCTACAAATCAACTAATTGTTCAATAGATTTGACCAAATGATGGTGGAAGAAAGACATGAAAAATGAAATGCCACAATAAATACAAGAACAGTCTAAAGTGTATGTCATTATCATTTGTTTACCCGACACAAGAGGAACTGAAACATGTTTCAAACAATAAAACAATGAACAAAACAAAAAAAAAGAGTCTATTGTGGTGGATGAAAATATAGTAGTTTGGAGTCCAATGTACAAATTACATCTATGCTCAAAAAAGGTAAATGTGTCCCTGATATAGTTCACAGAGTGAATGCTAGACACACAATGCAGGAATTTAGGATCTGTGTCTCTTGGAGGTGGTGATGGAGGTCTTGCCATCCTCTCCTGGTGGTCCAGATGACAGTCCCCTCCAAGGGGGGGGCACAGGTGCAGGGCCTTAGGTAGGAGGAGCAGCCTCCTCATGTGGCAAGGCCTCCCTGTCTGTGGCTGGCATTGGTATACATGGTCCAGATGTAGAAGGACCACGAGCAGGGGCAGATGGTATGGGAAAAGCAGTGCACGTGTGGTGACAGATATTGAAAATCACCCCAGTCAGATAGATCATTTTGCCATCATGGTTGCGGATTTCCAACTTGAGCACCCTCTGCTCCTCCTTCATCTCCCAGAGCTGAGTTATGACCTGGCCCATCATGTCATGGTCATGGGACTGTTGTACTGCTCCCAAGACTTGGTCAATGGTGGTCTGGGTGTCAATGACACCAGTGGCCTCACTTTGCTGGGCCATAGATTTCCTTCCCACAACCCCTAACCCCACTATCTAATACCCTGGAGGCAGTGTTCCTCATCCCACTGGGTCCTGGCAAAACCAGAGCCAGTGTTGGTGTTGTCTCAACAGCAGCCAGGACTTGGGTGCACAGGACTGCACAAGATTGGTGTGAAGTTTCTCTGTACACAGGACATGGTGGTATCCATAGTCTGAGATGTGGTTTCAATTGGGGTGGGAGGTGTAGGTTTGGGCCAAGTGTGACTCACTGGAGCTGTCTGCTCAGACAGACTGATGAACCAGCCTGCTCCCATTCATCCAGACTTTCAGGAGGGGTGTCTTTACTGAAGACTTGATCCTGGTCTGCAGTGGAGGTGTCTTGAGAAGCAGACGGTGGTCCACTGGCCCTGGGCGCTAGACCTGAAAAGAATGCAGACAATATGAAATTCAAATCAGGTTTATACCTCAAATATATCTTTAGCTACAAATGAGGCAGCCTAATAAGTCTGATAGAATGATTGGACGTTTGTGTTACTTTTATAGTTTTACACATGCAAGCTGACTTACAGTAATGCAAACACCAGTGATGATATTGCAGAGATATCCTGAAATGCCAAATGTTATTTCTGAAGTGTACATTACATGTACCAGACATTCAACCGAATAAAGTAGTATCAATTGGAGTACTAGACCTTTCCAAGGCCTAGCAGGCTAAAAACATTAGACAAACTGTAGTTCAAATTAATAGAAAAACTGGCCTTGGTCATCACATGGACAGTGTAAAGTAAATTGTGTGTGGATACTACTTCTATTCAGCATGCCACATAACATGGTAGCAAATCTTGTATTCATCAGGCTATGAGTTATGTGAGCAATTGCATCAATTCAATGTAGCTTTAAAAAGGTGTTAACATGCTTAATCAACACAACAACTGAACTTTTCATACATAGCTTGACACGGTAACTGTCAAATGCATACGTTTTTAAGATGTTTGCACTTATGGAAGTAAAGGATGTTAGAGTAACATTACATTGCACTATTGTTTTGAAGATACAAAAACAGGGCATCATGGTAGTTGTAGTCATCTGTTAATAACATAGAAAATATTTGTTAAAAAGTGAGTTACACATATTTATTTCAAAAACTATAGTGGAGATGAACATGCATTTACAACTTGTACACATACATGGGTATGATGTGAATAGGTAAAAGTACCACTTACAAGCGCTATACCTTTGTTGGAGTGTGATTTTTGAAATAAATATTAACATGAAAAGCTTGCAATATAATGTGTAGTGAAACTGCATAGAAATGTGTTAATGTAGAAATAATGTACGCGTTTGAAATGTGCCCACGGATAGTGGCCACCAATGTATACGATGATTAATGAAACTGAGTAATGATGAATTGACAATGTACTAATGTATGATTTTGTGTTAGTATTGAGAATTATGTATTAGGGTTTTGCTAAATTAATCACTAGGCCTTTGTTAGCGGAGGTTTGGGTCTAGCTGCCTGATCTCATATTAACTGTGTTTTTCTAACGTGCAATGTGCTGCTTTCCTGAAGGACACAAACTTGTACTTTTCCAGAAGCTAGAGAGATGTGTGTAGCCGTAGTAAATCCTTTCTCATGGGACCCAACATGCTCAAGGAGACATTCTTGCCGAATGCAACAGTGTAATTCGCGACAGGTGGAAGGTCGCCTGGACTAGGAGAAGACAATGGAACTACTGACTGGAGCAACAAGTGTAACTTTTCTTACCTGACATTCCACCCGATGAAGACGTCAATCACAGGAGCCAATCGACTATATGAGAACTGTGTTAGGTGAAAATTCTAGTAAGGTGTGTGAAGGATCATTGGACAGAGATAACGATGCACCAAATATTACCCAATGGTAAATTGGAGACTTGTTCGACAGTTTTGATATAACGGCGTGACACAAGGAGAAATCTGCCATTTACCGAGCATACATCCTCGCCATTACTTGTCATACTTTGCCATTCCAAACCATCCTCATCCTATTCCCTGCCTAATGCATACTTCTCCTCCTTATGAGGGAAGAGCCCTATTCTTAGCTATGCCTTACTAAGACTTACCTGTTCTATACTGGCTGATGGTGAATCGACTGATGTCCTGAGGACGAAGACTGACCTTGCTTGCTGACTCATTTGGATGGGTAACTATCTGATGATAAATTGTAGTTGTCTGTTTGCCTTTTCTTTCTAGGTACCAACTGCTCTTTTGATAGAGTCCATAGTTAGATGTTTTTCAAATTTGTGTTGCTAAATTGTTTTGCATGAAGCCCAACATGCTGATGCTAATTTGAGGTTAGTTATGGAGTTCACTAATATCGGGTGCAAATAGGCAAATGACTGAATTATTGCTCTGTTGAATAACGTACTAATGAAGCTCTGCTAAAGTTGATTCATAATACTGTTGTGCTTTATTCTAATGTTCATGATCTATGCTTTGATAAAGTTTTGCTCTGATTGCCAAGTTATAGTAGTTTTGATGTGCTTGTTACTGTTAAGACTAATAAATATGAGATTAGATTGTAACTAATAGGGAATAAATATCTTAACTCTTACTAGTTTTGTGTGGTTATTCATGGCTGAAAGGTCATGGTGCGTTCGTTGTATTGATCTATCTTAAATGTTATTGATCAGCTTAAATGATTAGTTATTGTGTATGTTGATAGAGTTATTGACCTATTGATTGTGATGCCAAAAGATACCTCGTTCTGGGAAGTCTCCAAACGTGGTCGAAAGGTTCATTGGCCTAGACGTGTCTCCTTGCAAGTTCACTTATCAAGGTTTAGATGCGTTATCACCTTCATGTACAAATGAATGGAGTTTTGAGCCTGAGTTTTGAAGAACAGCAACATACATTGAGAGAAACCAAGGTACCAAGCAAAGGCAAGAGATGATCCATGGGGAACAACACACAAACCGACTAAACATATTGCACATTGTTAAAAAGAGAAATACAAAAATGATGTTAGTAATTGGGACAAAATAAGATATTTTGTTGAGTCAAAGTTAGATACATCTGTTTTGAGAAAGGTGTTGAAGCATTCTAAATAGCCATTTTTGATTGTTGAGACAATGCTAAGTGCAACATATCAGTCTCCACTCTGCCACGGATTCCAATCAAGCTTTCAGAATGTAGGATCTGGATGAACTTCTCCTCCCAGGAAAGAGTTGTAAGTGGGGGCTGGGAGAACCACATCAGTCCTCTGGGCCTCTAGATAATGTTTGGAATGCACTCTCCCTTGCAGGTCATTCCAACTCCTGCTAATTTCTTCCTGTGTGCGCAGATTGTTAGCTACAGCATTCACTCTGTCCACTATTCTGGTCCATGTTTGCCATTTCTGAGATATGGCTGTACTTTGTACTTGTGCTGCAAACAATTGTGGCTTTACTCTAATAATTTCATCCACAATGACATACAACTCTCCCTCTGTGAAACATGGTTTCTCCTCTCTGCCATTGTGAATAATAATAACTGTGAAAAAGTATCTAGAGCCTAAAAAGATGAAGGATAATCAAAAGGCAACAGTAGCAAAAAACAAAGAGGGAGACAACTGGCTCCTGTGTGGCAATTCCTGCATCTAAATGGTGTTCTGCAGTGCAATGACAAAGGATCGTGGTCTGAAATAGAGTGTGTTTTATTGTGTTTTTTTGCAGGTATTCACAATTGTCCAATATAAAACTGGTGTGGGCTGCTAGCATCCAAGAAATAGCCACAGACATAGTACTATACTGAACGGGTTCCACAACGAACGGAGTCCCACCATCATGGGACTGCTGCTGCATGACTATGTTATTTAAATAGACTCAGTGGGATCCCGCCCTCAAGATAGTGACTGAGTGCTAATCATCAGCATTGGAGACTGCCCATCTGCTGAGGGATGCAGCTAGTGTTATGGAGTACACAGGGTCAATGCGGGCAGCAGCTGATCTACCATAGATCTAAATAGGGCAGGTAGCCCGCTGTCCGCTTGATGGAGTACTTGGGACTGCTGCAGCCGCAAATTGGTAGCAAGACCATCAAGATCTAAATCAGGCCATAAGTGTTGAAATAAATAAAATATTGAAAATTAGTAGGACAAAACGGCCATTTGTGACAACATTTTCAATTGTAACTGCTTATTACAATGGCCAATATACAAAAGCAATATACTATTACATCTGCTAGACCCTTCTGGGTACAGGGACATGCAGGATTTGTGGGTTTTCCAAGAACTCAATGCACCCATAGCCAATGACTGAGCTGCACCTTGTAATGGTTTTTTTATCGTGCACTAGGTATAGAACAATTCATATGGTAAAATATAAAGAGTGAAAAATAGGTATCAAGGAAACCTATGCATTCTCAAAATGGGCACAAGATTTAGAAGCAGTAGTTATTTACACATCTCTGAATTTGTGGGAAACTAGATTTAGAGGGCATATCTTAAAATGTCTTCTTTCTTACACACTGTCTTACATTTGGAAGGCAGAAATGAAGAGAAATACAGTTGTCAATAACACTTGTTTTACTACTCTGTAATCCCCTAGGTCTCCCAATACATAAAAATGGTACCAGACTCATGTGGGTAGGCCTAGTGTCTGCAATAAGAAAGGGCTCAAAACACAATAAGGACTCATCACATTCTTCCACCGAAAACGGATCCTTTTTTGCAGTGTACCTAGCTGTGGATTTGGGGCCCTCCCTCAGCTGGCATGTGGGGAATCCTAGCAAACCTGTACTTTTTACAAAACTAGACACCTATGGAAATCCAGGATATGGTGACTTGCATGGCTTTCACCATGTTGTGTTACTCAGACTCCCTTGCAAACCTCAATCCCTAACTACAAAAACATTTTCCTCACATTTCTGTGATGGAAAGTTCTGGAATCTGTGCAGATCCACAAATGTCCTTTCACCCAGCATCCTCTCAAACTATTCTGATAAAAATAGTCCCTCACTTATGTGAGTAGACCAAGTGCGTGTGACAGGAAATTGCCCAAAACTCAACATGGGCACATCAGAGTTTTCCACTGAAAACTGCCCTTTTTACAATGTCAGTAGCTGTGGATGTTGGGCCCTAACTCAGTCGGCACCTAGGCAAACCTAGCAAACCTGTACAACTAGGCACCTACGGAAATCCAGGATGGGGTGACTTGCAATTCTCTCACATTGTTGTGTAACTCAGAATCCCTGGCAAACCTCAAGACTAAACAGCCCAAAACACAGCATGTACACATCACATTTTTCACTGAAAACTGACCCGTTTTTTTTGCAATGTGCCTAGCTGCGGGTTTTGGGCCCTAGTTCAGCCGGCACCTAGGGAAAGCTAGCAAACCTGTTCATTTTTTAAAACTAAACACATTGGGGTATCCAGGATGGGGTGACTTTCATGGCTCTCATCAGTTTGTGCTACCCAGAATCCCTTGCAACCCTCAAGCTTTGAATAATTCTGCATATTTTCCTTGCATTTCTGTGATGTAAACTTCTGGAATGAGAAGGAATCCATAAAAATCCTTCCATCCATCACTCTCCTACTTATCCCATTAAAAATGCTGCCCCACTTGTGTGTCTGGGCCTAGTGCCCCTGAAAGAACGAATCAAACGAAGGTCAATGCGTGTCCCTTTTCAAGGATTCCCATTGATGTTAATTTGATCCGTTCATGTCGCAGGCGCTAGGCTTAGCCACAAAAGTTGGGGCAGTATTTTTATTGGGAGAAGTGGGGAAATGCTGGGTGATAGAGATTTTGTGAATTCCTTCTTATTCTGAAAGAATATGGCACAAAAATGCAAGACATTTTTTAAATTTTAATCAAATGTTGAGGTGTGCAGGGCATTGTAGGTAAGAAGACTTTATGGGATCCTTGAAAGACACACCACCCTGTACTCTTCTGGGTGTCCAGTTTCAGAAAAGTCTGGATTTCTTAGGTTTTCCTGATTAGCTGCCAAACCCAGACCCAAAAATTGCAGGTACCCTTTTTGTGATGTTGCTGCATTTCATCTTGGACCCCGCACTTTTGTGGGCAGTAGGCCCACCCACACAGGTGAGATACCATTTTTATCAAGAGATATGTGAGTAGCAGGAAGTTTGAGGCTCCCAGCATATTCCAGTACTTTGAGGGATCCACACAATCCACACTGGAGTCTCCCTGGTGACTTGTTTACGAAAGTATCTAGAGTTGGTAGGTTTTTCCCAGCGACCATGCTCACCCTTGCAGCGAAAGATCGAAAATACAAATATTTTTGCACAACCATCCACTCCCCAAGTACTCACACATAGTGGTTGGATTTTGCATGAAGGTGAGTAAAAGGTTCATAATATAAATTTTAGTAGTAAGCAATTTCAAAAAAATGAAATACATTGTTAATAATTGACAGTTCAAAAAAATGAACCAGTGACTCACAAGAGCTATAAAGCCATGACAAGGCACCGACAGCTTTATAGGCCATTTACACACCTTTCATGTGAAATGTACAGAAAACTATTCACATTGCCAGCCACGGGCCCAGCACACTACAACACTCACATCAACAAAAAGAGACATTTAAGGGCCTATCACTTTCATATGCCCACAGGACTGACACGGAAATCACACTACCTCGCAATTGAAGGGATCAGTGGACTGGCATTTGGCTGGCAATGCGTGTGGTGACCTGCAGTAAGCCTCTACACTAACACTGCCTGACAAATGCCAGTTCCGAAACACTCCCAGCTATGCACTAGTCCACACACCACAGCCCAGTGCCAGTCCACGCACACTGGCAGCCAAGTGCCAGTTCACACACACTGCCAGTCAAGCACCAGCCCACACACACTGACAGCCACACACCAGTCCATTCACACCTTCAACTAAGCACCAGCACATACACACACTGCCACCCAAGCACCAGTCCACACATACCGCCAGCCAAGAATCAGTCCACACACACTGCCATCCAAGCACCATTCTACAAGCACCATCATATCATTTTGTTTAACAGAAAAGAAACCAATATGAAAGAGATGTAAAACCAACTATGACTACAAGCACAGCAGGTCTAACTAAATACATCAAACTACTGCCATCCGTGAAATTTAACAAAAAATATAAAATGAAACAGACCAGTCAGTTCACTTTTACTCTCACTGTTGCCCCAATACTTGGGTTGTGTGCAATACAATTAAAAACATGCAGTCACATATAGTTCAGGGTTTGAAGGACACACAATGCAGTACATATGACTCTGCTTATGCATGCCTCTTTGTACATCTCCTACAAGGAAATGTTTTTTTTAAGTGTGGGAGAATTGTAAGCACTCCTCTTTGAACACAGACTCTACATCTCCAACAAGGAAGGTTGTTTTAAATGTTGGATAATTGTAATCAGGAAAGTGGTGATCTTTGAATTTAGCCACATCTTCCACCCCTCCAACTCTAGGAACACTTCCTTGCTCCACTACAACAAGGCTACCTGTCATAGACAGCTGAATCTGAATAAAATTCATCTTTGAGTCTGGAGAATACTCCTTGAACACAACAAAAGCATTGAAGGTTGCCAAATGAAACAAACAGGCAGCCAACGTCTTATCCCAAAATATAGCTCATAAACAGCACTGTAAGGCACCATCTTCTGATATACTCTATCTAGACCACCAATATGCTTATTGTAGTCTAATATGCACACAGGGTTGTGCACTTCAACAACCCGACCCCCAAACAGTCACAGGGGAAGTGCTTTCATCATGATTGGTTGTAGCATGTAAACATCACTCCTGTCTGAACATTTTACAACTAGAAGTTCATCACTATACAAGGCATTGAATTTTCCCCCTGAAGTTTTTTACATAAAAGCTCTTTAGGGTAACCTTTACAGTTAGAGCAGAATGTGCCACAAGCGACAGCATCAACATTGAACAATTCCTTGACATTTACACACCATTGTAGAAGTTATCTACATATAAATGGTGACCTTTGTTAAAAAGCCTTCTACTAGGTTTCTGCAACATTTTCTCGCAGTCTCGAAAAATGGACCGACAACCAGGAGGTCAATAGAAGAATCGCTACCAGTGTACACTCTAAAATTATAAACATATCCAGTACAACTCTCAGACAGCATCTTCATCTTGATTCCATAGCATGCCCTCTTGCTAGGATGTACTGCCTAAACATCAAGTGAGTAACACAATGAGGCAAGTGCCCACTAACCCTCATAACCAGGGTAATAAATGTAATTGTATTAGAGGTCAGTGCAAGGGGAAAGTAACCTAGACCTCCACGGAATATAACCAACTTAAAAATAATTCGAAAAGATCTCTATGTACCATAAATGTAAAATAAACGAGATTTATTTTTCACACATAATATTAATTCAGATGTTTTTTCGTTATATTTCTTGTAATAACATATAATTTTTAGTAACAGAGAATCATATTTTACATTTGTTTGAGGTAGGTGCTCCTAAAAAACAGTGAAAGTGCTAAAGTGCAAGTGAGTGACGGTGATATATACAAGTAGTGCAGAGTGTGTTTGTATGAAAAATATGGACTCTGAGTAGCTCCTACAATCCAGGAAGCCCTGAAGTGTCACAATTTTTTTTATATTTATCTCATCCACTCTTTGGAAATGTGTCGACGTTTCGACCCCGTAATCAGGTGAGTCATGGAGGGGTCATCATCAGGACAAGAGTAATTGCATTGGCAGCACCTACGAATGGCATAAATCACTGAGTTAGAACATTAAGCATTAAGAAAGAAGATCTGGCTGGACAACTCACCTAAATTCCAGTGTAGGGAATAAATCATGTGATGGGGGAATTTTCCTGTTGGGGAATAATTAAATAAAGGATTCAATGGACCGGAATATCAAGAGTGTTGGTCGGTGTGCGAAAGTCTCCAAAAAATGGTTGGGGACTTACAGGAAATGAAGTCCCAGATTCTGGGTATCTCTACTGGTCTGTGATTTCGTAGAACTAGGGGAGCCAAGGATCTTTGTTATCCGTTGCACGGGAGGCTTCTGAAAAGGTAGGTATAGGTCAATATACGGAGAAGTGGTCATAGGGGTGAGGAAATAAATATTTGAAAAAAACTCACAATGGATTGAATGTTCCAAATAGTGACAAGGATTTCTGTTTCCTTTGAGAAGTTTAGTCCCTCGTATAACATAATAACATGCCTCATAGTCTCTAGTATATGCCTCAGTGAGGGGTACAAATGGTTTGATAAAATAATCTAAGTATTGGCATAGGGGTTCTAATATGGACCCGCAACCAGAGACAATTGGTCTGACTGATGGATTCGTCAAATTTTTGTGTATTTTGGGCAAGGTATAAATCACCGGGATGCGCAAATCTTTTTTGTTAAGGAATTGGTATTCTTTCTTGGTGACGAAGCCCAAAGCCAAACCTTTGGTCGTTAATTCTAATATTTCCAGGCTTAGTTGTTTAGTAGGATCAGTCGTACTTTCTTTGTAGCAATCTTTGTCACTAAGTTGTCTGAGTATTTCTTGCTTATAGCTGTCAATGTCTTGCAGTACTATCCCTCCCCTTTGTCAGCTGCCTTGATTACTACGTTTCATCGTTTTTTAAGGCCTTTAAGGGCTATGTTTTCCTCATATGTTAGGTTAAATTTAACATAGCTCTGTCCTTTACTCAGGGTTTCTACATCCTTGAGTACCATCTTCTCGAAGGTAAGGATTTCAACCGTCATGGCGGTTGAAGGAGGGGTAAAGGTGGAAGGTGGTCTAAAGGCCGTGGTGCTTAGGGTGCCTTGCAAGGGGTTATCTTTATAGAAATTACTTAGATGAACCCGCCTAAAGAATCTCTGTAATTCAATTCTGGTTTTGAAGAAGTCAGGTCGAGTAGGCGGGCACGAATGATAAACCCTTGTTGAGGACTGCAACTTCCAGGTGTGTCAAGTCAAGTGGCCCTTAAACTGGATCAAAGGTAATTCTTTTTCTGGAACATAGATCTCTGTAAAGCGATCTACAAAATTATCAAGGACTGGCCAAATCTTGAAGAGACGGTCTCAATCATGGTGATCCTGTGGCAATGAAGCGCTATCAAAAATATGCAGCATCTTAAGCAGGAGCAAGTACTGATCTCAACTCATAGTTGCAGTAAATATAGCAGTTGCCATCAAGGGACTAGTAGACCAATATGAAGACAGTGATAGCTTCTTTATCAATCCCATCAACAAAGTTAAACCCCAGAACTACTTCACCTCATCCAGAATTGTGGGAGTCCACCGACTAGCTCTAGAGTGGGGCTTAAGTCTGGCACTGTTGTCCCTATGATACTGTTCAGCATTCATATTAGTCTGGTCAACAATCTCATCCACAAATAAATTGTCCATAAATAACTAAAAGAAAGTTATAGGCAAGAATTTTCAGTATTGATCCTATACCCTGCGACACCACTGAAGGAAGGCAACACAGGCTGCACCTTGTTTGGGACAACCCAGAGTTTAGCACTTCCAATGGGAAGCCTTCAAATCCCAGGCTGCAATCCAGATTCCTCTTGCTGCATTATCAGCATATCAGTGTCCTCCTCTAAAAGAGGTTCTTCCTCCACACTGATGGTGCCTTCATCATCAAGTGATTGCTCTTGGATAGACAATTCACTACTAGAATCATGGACTTGGTCCTCTGCCTCTGATACAGAGTCAGTCTCAGAACCTTGGTCAGAGGAAAATTAGAAAAGTAAACGGTGAACCTGCAGTTAGCCATAATCCTTACTAACACAACAAATAAGTCAACGATAACCAATGCTGAGTAAAATAAGTAATAAACAAACTGTGGCTTTATCAAACAGAACGTACAACTACTGGCATATAGTAATATGGAATGAAAAGTAAATCAATAAAAGCACACAAAGAGCTATATACTAAAAACGCATACAACTCACTTGCCAGAGACAGCAAGCCTGAGGATCAACTGCACCTATTCTGCACAGACACAGCAAGCACGAAAGAGGTCCCACAGGAAAGGAAAAAAGCATATTACACATATCACAAGACAATATAAAACATGCTCAAATCAACATGTTACTTTGAAAGTGAACCACAAAAAAAGCTAAAGATTCAAACAGCAGTACAACAGTCAAACAAATATACAAACAGTGCCAGCATACACATTAGATGAAAAGATTGCAAAATGAGTTGCTTCCCAACCACAACTCCATAAACTACAGATCTTCCAAATCTGCACCCGCAAACCAGATTCACTAACAAGAAAAAGGAAACAATTGGCTTTACAATAAAAATGAAAAGAAAATCAAAACTGAAATAAAATGATACCAAAATATAAATCAAACTACACTTGTATGCCCCCAAAAGTAAGTATTACAAAGGCAAAGAAAGACACCACCAAATAGGTGTAAACCTTACCCCAGAAACAGATGTCCCACCGCCTATAGAAACCTATTTCCAGGTGACTCAAGTGTTAGCACCCAGGCTGAGACCCAGTAGACTAAAAAAAGACCAAAAAAACAGGATCTGCCCTCAAGGGGCAGGGAAGACTGCAAAAATAGCATGTCCCCCAAAGAGAGTGACCCTTGCCCAAGGGGACACTCTCATACAAAATCTCTTGTGTGTAGTGGGCTTCCATCACCCCCCAGAGAGCAGATTGTCTTAAAACACCCAATCTGTTTCCGGTAAGTGGGAACAGAATTTAAAAAATGGTCCCCAAAGGTCACTCACCTTCAAAACACAATTCCTGGTGTCTAGTGGGCTTCTGCCCCATCAGAAAGCTGATTGGACTAAAAATGGCAGATCTGCCCTCCGGTGGGGTGGAATACAAAATAATTGCCCAAAATGTTGCTTCCGTTCTTTAAATGTTTCCCTTGTGTCTAGTGGGCTTTCACCCTCTCCTCCCAAAGGGCAGATCGTCCTAGAAATGCACTATGTGCCTTCCAGGGGGGGCAGAATGCAAAACAAAAATATATTTCAAGGGGGAAAACCATTGTCCAAGGGTTTGTTTCCCTTTTTTTAGATGTTTCCCTGGTGTCTATTGGGCCTCTGTTCCCCCAGAGGACAGATCACCCTCTGGGGGTGGAATACAAAAATAATTTGATGCAAGGGAAGTGACCCATGTCCAATTGGTTGCCCCCTTCTCTAGATGTTTCCCTGGTGTCTAGTGAGCTTTCTCCCCGCAGTGGGAAGATCGGCTTAAAAACGGGGAGACGGAATACAAAACATATTAACCCCCAAGGAGAACGGCCTTTGCCAAAGGGGCTGCTCCTGGCATCTAGTAGGTTTAAACTCAGCAGTGGGCAGATCAGCTGAAAAAACAGCCAAACTATCCACTAGGAGTGAAGAAACACTGGTATTCATTGATCCGTCTTTGGTGAGTGATGCTTCCTTCAGAAGCCGCTCCACCAACACAAAAAATGCCCTAGTGGTACAGTGGTTAGAATCCTGCTCCATGATTGCGGCCCCACCAGCGATCATGGATCAGGAATCCACTCCAAACAGGCACAGGGGTAAAGGAAAAACTCTTTCCCCGTGTCTGTTTTCTAAAACAACCCCTCCCCAGAGTAGGATTTATCCTAGGGAAGTCCTCCTGACATTCTGGAAGCAAATTACTTCTAGCATGCCACCAGAACCATTTTATGACATGGGTGTGAGCCCCAGTGTCATCAGCTTGCCAAGGGGGCATGGTGATGGCAGTTGAAGCGCTTCTGCTGCCACCCCCAGCAGAGCGATGTTGCAGTGCCAGCCCTCCCAAGATGGATAGGTGTGTGGAAGACATGGAGCTGTCCTCAGAATACATCCCACAGTGGCTGAGGACGGCTCCAAGCCATCCTGAGCAAGGGACAGGTTAATAAAGAAAATGCAAATGCTAAAATTCTGACGCAATTATCAGAAAGCATAAAGAGAACTTCACCAGTAAAGGAGAAACATGCCACAGATTGAGAACGAACTGCTAAACAACAACCCAAGAAAAAAGGCAATGTCTTAGATGTGGGAGGGTGAAAGGATACAAAGGTGAACCCCAAGGAAGCCAATCCTAGGATTGACACCCAAGAAAAAATGAAGGCTACAATTAAAAGCTAACTGCTCAGGTTCTGAATCCCACTGTACGTTTACTACTTTTCAGTATTCTCAAACTGCAGTTTCGTAGCAACTTACCTTTTATAATAACTTGTACTTTTGCACTAGGGGGCTTATTTATGCCATCTTGGCACAGGTCAGAGCAGCAATTCACCTTGCTGTGCTGCCCCGCATCAAAGGGAAAGGGCAGGAATGTGACATATTTCAGCAATATGGTGCACTCATGTGCTTCCCCCTGTGCTGGCACCCATTTGGCAGCCTAGGGCCAACACAGGCACCTATGCACCATGGTGCAAGGGTGTCTGCATTGAATGCAAGATTGGTTTTGTGCAGGAAGGGGCACCTACCTTCAAAGAAACAATCCTGTGACCTTTTTGCTCTTTCTGTGTATGCTGCAGAATGCAGTACACATAGAAAGAGGACCCATCAAGGAGAAATAAAGATATTTCTCCTTGTTGTGCTTCCCCTGGGGAGGCATAAAGCTTTAGCACATCCCAGGTTTAAAAGTCATTGTAAATTGGGAGATGAGTCAAAATCCATGGGTTTTGCATGGGATAATGTCCAACACAACACCCATGGAATACCTTTCTTGCGCAGAGTAAGGCAACACAGCATTTTCTTGTTGCCTTGCCTTACTCCATACCTATGAGGCCTTTCAAAGCTATGCAAAGTGGCCTAACAGATATAAGTGCAAGGTTTGCATCACCACTACATCACAAAAAGTGACGCAATGGCAGCACAAAGGGCTCATAAATATGTCCCTAAGTCTCCACCTCCAATTGTCAATGGTAGGGTTTTGCAGTACCAGTGGTAGGTTTGTGCTGTGCTGGATTTACCACAAAAGTGTAAATTCTTACAAAAGTGTAAGTTATTACAGAAATGCAGTTTGTGAATACTGAAAAGTTGTAAACTTACTCAAAAGTGTATGTTACTTTTATGAATCAGGCCCCTGGGTTCTGAGGTTAAAAAAATAGGTAATGTTCCAGAAGTTTAATTCCTTTGGTACACTCCATTGTCATTTGAATGCAGATTCTTGTCTTGCAATTCAGCAAATAAATACTTTTTGTCCCCTTTTGTATTTCAATAGAGATCCAGAACTTGACTGATTCACATTTTATTAGAACTCAGTAAAATACCCTTCAGATTCCTTTGAAAGATATCACATGACAGAATAAGAGTAAAACCACAAAAGCAGACATTATTTTAGTAACTTAGTTGGCATTTGTGGTGTGTTCTTTCTTCGGGAGTGTTGAGCCAGTCTACTCACTTGGAGCCTGATTTAGAGTTTGGAAGATGGGTTGCTCCATCACAAATGTGACAGATATCCTGTGTGCCGCATTATGATCTCCATAGGCTATATTGGGATCATAATATGGCGGAAAGGATATCTGTCAAGTTTGTGATAAAGTAATCCCTTCCAACAAACTCTAAACCAGGCCCTTAGTTAATTAGGCATTTTCATCCGGTGAAGGGCTGGCACTACTCAAAAAATACTAACAGCATCTTGAAAGGCAAGCACATTTTTCACCTTTGTGCACATATCACTCTGTCATCTGCATTTCAAAAGCATGATCCATCTTTAAAGCCCACATGTTGCTCCAAGGGCTGCATGATGGGCAAGCCTAACCTAGTCAGTGCTCATTTGCATCCCAGTGGATACAATCGATGCAGAACTTTAAGATTACAATTTTCAATCCCAGCAGGACCTGGTCATTAGTACACAGTCCTAGGGATTAATGTAAACTCCACTAATTGGAGTAATTAGAAGAACAAAGTCAGAGTTCAGTGAACGGGTTACTCCATCACAAACTGATGAATATCCTGTCTATCATATTACAAGTACATTATTTCCAATAGCACTGCTAATGCGGTGCATGGGATATCTTACCCGTTTGTGATGAAGTAACCTGTCTGCCAACCTCGAATGCAGGCCCTAAGGGGCATATTTATAGGTGCCCCTGTTGCCACCTTGTGCCACATTAATCTCATTTATTTTTACGTTAATGAGGCCCAACGAGGCAAAAATCCCAGCGCTGTATGCATGCATTGCACCGTATGCATGCATTGCGCCACTCTGTAACCCTTTACTCTACCTTATGCCTGCCCTAGGCATAATGTGTGCGAAGGGGGCGTTCCCCCGTTAGGGGAGCTGGTAAAATGTTGTAAGGAAATCTATGGGATTTCCTTGTGCCATTTATTATGGCACTTTTAACGCCTACTCAGGAGCATGCGTTAAAAAGGGGGCTTCCATTCTTTAGAAGGGACCCCTATGTACTCTGCAGGAGCAGTGCCAATATTTTGGTGCTACTCCTGCAGAGAATATCAATAGCGTCATTAAAAATGACACTATTGCCCCCTACACTGCGCCATGGTGCACCATATTTTAAATACGGCTCACACATGGTGGCGGTAGTGGGTTGCCAAGGGGTGCAGGGAACGTGGTGCTGCTTTCCGTATATCCGCCCCTCAGTATCTACAGAGAATTCAATCTGTGCTATGTGCTACATTTATTGCTAGTGATGTTAATATTTAATATTTGTATGTGTTGTACATTTACTCAAGTATGGGACACTCTAGTGACACATTGGGAAGTTGCCCTGTGAGTTTTTCTATGAGTAAACAAAGAGGGTGAACTGACACAAACATCTAGTGAGTACCATCCAGATTTGAAGTGTCATGGATAAAAGCCATTTTGTTTTTAAACAGTGACATATTTGAACATGGTATTAAACTTTCTCTTTGATTCTCTGACCTATTCAGATAAAACATACACCACATATATGTGCTACCGGGTTTGATAAACACAGAATTGTGTATGGCTGCATTATGTGACTATGAATATGATAATCACTGACAATAAATAGGAGTGCTTGCCTCCAAACTGGTGCACCTCCTGCTGTGTCATAGTGTGGCATGATAACAGCCAGCCACTACACACCAGTCCACACCAAACATCACATTCTGTTTGTGTCTTGTTCTCCCTCCACTGCCACTAGGAACCTGTCTGTTATGTGCCACCTTGTCTTTTCCCAGTATAAATACCCTTTTTTTAAAAAATCAGGTTAACAATGGCACAGTTCTGATTCTGACTTTGACCATGATGCAGAACATTTCCTTGTATGTTTCCTGCAGCATCAACCAACCGTATGCCAATAAAACCTCATACATGTGCACTTGGTGAAGCACCAGAATTTTTAAATGTTGGTTACTCTATAGAATATCATTCAGTGACACACAGGAAGTGATATCACTTGACTATTACTCCTCAATGGCATTGTTGAGAAACTTGGCAGGATGCAACTTCCCTAGTGCCAACATCAGTAAAATCAGTAAAAACATAAATAACTCTAACTAAAATAAGTTTAAACATCATCTGTGATTTTTAAAGAACTTGAAAGATTAGCACCTCAACATGTGGCCCCCTGTTATTAGTATGTTTCACTTTGATGGTCTGCTGAGTGGTTGTGAAGGTCACCAGTGGTGTAGACATCTGACACCAATTTCAGGGATCAGCTCCTAACAAGGGAGAGGTCACTTATTGCCGTTTGAGACCCTGAGCCTGTGGTCCCGCTTAAGGACTCTAATTGCTTCTGATGTAGCAGAAATCTTATTACTGTCTTTGATCTCATGGTGATCATCCATACATGATAATTTTTGCATTTTGTTATTTTAAGTCCTAACATATTCATTTTGAAGTCATGCACTGAAAGCCTGTGTTTATGTGCATTCACTGTTGAATAGTGATTTTAGGTGGTGTGGTATAGCCTTAAAACCTCATGTATAATCAATTAATTAGATTCTATGTGATTCTATATCATGTTGACTAATAGTTTGCACTAAAATGCTAATTAATTAATTTCTCAAAATAAGTGTTTTAAAATATGACATTCAAATGTTAAAAATGAACTTGTGCATTATAGCTATAGAAATGTATTAACAGAGTTATTACATTTTAAAACTATTGTAACATCAACATTGACAAAGCTCATTAATGATGAATTCATAATTTGAATGTTATATGTGCCTTGCTTGATATAAATGAATGGGCCATTTTAATTTACTTTAGCTAGCCTAAGTGAGGCCTGCAAAGCCCTATGTCCTGACTATGTAAAACTGTTTTATTCAGTCTTGCTCACATGTTCATTTGTGACTTGCTAATCTGTAGAGATTTCCCTTGCCCCAGCAAGCTAACTTAGATGACTCTTAAATTGCCTTCATGCCTAAAAGAACTTAACAGCGCTTGTTTTCTACTCATCAAATTATCCTTTTGGTATTCTATATCGGTATTGCCGAGTGTTCAGTACATTTGATGTTAATTCGCTTAAATCATTTTCATTGCCTTGGTCAACCCATGGTGATCCTGTACCTTTGTAGTTTTGTTTTGAGAATCATTTTTATACAGTGAGTGAGCCTGAATCTTTAATAAAATTATTAACTTTATTCCTGACAGGAGTTTTCCTTGTGTCGCCATGTGAAGTATACTGTCCTTTTGAACAGTTGCTGAAGATTTGATGCCTAATTTGTCTATCTCTTGTTTTGGGTGAAAGTATTTATTAAGCTTGCTTAATGCATAACCTGAGAAATACTGGAAGCAGAGGTCTGGTTTTTCCCATGAGCGGGGAGACATAGTTAAGCATGGTGTTAGAGATCCCTAAAACTTTTGTTGTGCGATTTGCTCACCATTAAAGGTTTTGTTCCATGGTTCATTCTGACAATTGATGGAGTTCCATCGTTGTTCCTTTGAGTGGGTCTGTGAGTATTAACAGAGTTTGTGCTTTTATTGCTTTGGCTAAAGATTGCGGTGAAGTGTGATGTTGAGAAGTCTTTTGCTGAGTTTTCAAGTTGTGTGATTTTGGCACTTTCTGCTGAGAAGCTGCAGTTGTTGTTGAATGTATCAGTCATGGCCTAAGATGCCAGGATAATGCACAAGTGTAGAAGACACCTTGTTAATTTATTGTCTGCAGTTTAAGGTGCTTGACTTAAAACATCGTCAACAGTGCAAATAGTTTTCCTTGTGTGAGTGTGGGTGGTTAGTATTAAGTGAATCCGGAGTGCACATGGAAGAACTGTATCAACTGTAGTGAGGTTTGCTGGTCAAGTCTCATTCTTTATGCAATTGTGAAAGCATAGTTGGCAAGTGTGGCTCCATACTGCTTTACATTGTTTGGTTACCCAATCCTGTAGTGAGCAGATAGGTTTTTGGTTTTTGCTCTTAATATTTTGCTTGAAGTTTGCATGAAGAGTGACTGTGTGAGAGAATGGACTGGGTTGTAGCCAGTAGTGAATAAACTGAACTTGGGTGCACAGGGCATATATCTGCATGTCAGGGGCTCCCAGTACGCCCTGCGCTAGTGCCAAAGTGAGGAGGTCCCATGATACCTGAGGTTGTTTATTCGCTCACATCAATGTCTTCAGGTTGGATTTACTGCACTTAAAGAACTGAACTGTCAGAGGAAGTCGAATGTTGAGAAACAGATATAGAAACTCTGGGAGGACTATCATCTTTTCTACTGCCATGCGTCCTGCTAAAGACAATGGAAGCTTGGACCAAACGGGAATTCTATCTTCCAGCCAGCCGATGGCTCAGCCGTAATTATCTCACAATAGTTCTTTAGGATCGCGGCTTAACCAGATGCCTAAGTATCAAACTGAATCCAATGCCCATCTAAGGTTATATTCCATTTGAAATGTCAGTGTCCCATCCATGCGGGGAAATAAGATGGATTTGGACAAGTTGATTTGTATTCCTGAGTAACCGCCTAACTGCACCACCTCATGCACCAAGGGGGCCAAATTCTCCGGCTGGGTATTGACGTTTAGGGTAATATCCTCTGGATACTTTGAAACCTCCAGACCTTACCGTGGTGAAGCCAATGCCTCTATTTGTGTGGTATTGGCCCAGTCTCACTGCCAACAGCTCCATCGCTATTGTGAAAAGGAGCGGCGAAGGGACATTCCTGTCATGTGCCATGAGTAACTGGGAACAGATCGGATAGTATTTCATTAAGCCAAACCCGAACCTTGGGCTGTGTATAGAGGAGCTGTATCTGCCTGATAACCTGCAGGCTGAAACAGAGGCATGCTAGCAGAGGAAAGAGGTAAGCCCATTCCAGGGAGTCAAATGCATTATTTGCATCTAAGAGGGCAGCAGTAGTGGAGATCTGGGGGTCTAGGTGATGCATGAGCATAAAGATGGTGGTCAAGTTGTGTGACAAGGAGCATCCTGGGATAAATCCCAATTGATCAGGCTGAACTATGACAGGCAGAAGTGGCAGTAAGCGATTGATGAGGATCTTGGCATATATTTTGTTGTCCACGTTGTCCGTAGGGGCTTAAAAGAATCCATTGGTTTGCCAGTTTATCTGGTTTTAGGAGTGTTATTTATAGCGCAAGGGTGCCAAGGTCCCTATATCTAATGAGTCTGTAAATTTGGGCAGGGAGGTGAACTTTTTGTAGAAGGCAGGGGTCAGACCATCGAGCTCAGGCACGTTGTCTCCAGGTAGACTCATGCTAACCTGTTCTATTTCCTCTGTAGTAATTGTGAATCAAAGTATGCTTGGTGAGCTAGATCAAGCTATAGCAGTCGTAGAGTGTCAAAATATCCAGTTAGCTCATCCTTCCTCAAAACGTGGGGGGCTGTGTATGGAGAGGAATAAAAGTAGGACATTACTTGTAGTAGGTCTGATGGGGTGGAGGCCAGAGTAGACTCCCTGTTAAGTAGTTCCACTACATATGCCCCCACTCTGAATCACTGCGCTTTTGCATCCCGGTGAAAGTAATGGGTTTCCCTAACAGCTTCTTCATGGAACTTAATTAATGCTTCCCGTATGTGGGCAAGTATGGTGGCATCCTTGGAACAAAAACTATTCTGTCTCCCATACCCGGATGTCTTTCTCGAGTCAAGAAAGATGGCCCTGGGTGGCCCTCAGAACTCCAGATTGTTTAAAAATACAGGTGCCTCAAATTTCTACTTGAATGTCTCCCACAGCATGGAAGTTGACCCAACAGAGCCTGCGTTATTGGCAAAGAAGCCCACTATGTCTGTTCAAATCTCCTTCTGGAAAACCACATCGAGCAACATGTCTGGTGGTAGACGCCAGGTGAATGCACAAGGCACCACCTGGGAGAATTGTAACTTCAAAAGGACTGGGCCAGGGTCTGATTGGGTACAAGGTAAATGGGCTACCGTGGTGGTCCCTGCCTGGACATTCCTAGAAGTGAGCCAATAATCTATCCTGGACCAGGCGCTAAGCTGTGCAGAATCACAGGTACCTTCCAAGGTGTTAATGTGTGCATGCCTCCAGATGTCATGCAAGTAGTTATCATGAATGATTGTGTTAAGTGTTTGAGCTACATTAGGGTGTGGGTGCCTGGAGGTACCAGAGTGGTCTAGCTAATCATCGAGAGTTACATTGAACTCCCCACCCCAGAGTATTGCAGGAGGCGGAGGCTTGAAATCAGTCTTCAGATCCCAGAGACGACCTTGGGGCCGTCCGTATTCGGGCTGTAAATCGCAGCCAGGATTACAGGGTGCCTATGTAATAATCCGGCTTAAATGACATATTGTCCTTTGTGATCCAAGAGGGAGTGCGACAGCTGCCATGGAACCCTCTTGCACAGCACAATAGCTACACCTGTGGCACAGTTGGAATATAGAGAAGTGTTTCCCCCACCAGTGGGAGTATAGCTGCAGAGTGACTGAGCTAATCAGATGAGCCTCCTGCAAGAAGCAGATGTCAACTCTGTGCCTAATGAGGTAAGCGTGGACCAGACTGGCCTTTCTATGATCATTAATGCTGCGTATGTTCCATGTGATACATGTGGTAGTGGTCATCGTACCTCTGAATTGCGAATGCAGTATTGGGCTAGTCCCCGTGAAATAACAGTGGAAATGCCAGTGGAATGGGTATGTGCAGTGTACTGCGGCTTGATCCTCAAAAGGGGAAGAAAAAATGGCAAAGAGCAACATTCAAAGAAAACACCACCTTCCCCCCACCCACTCCAACACAGAAATCTGCTTGAGAAACCTCACCCCCCTCTTCCCAACAAGTCCCCTGTAACTTTGTGGCTTGAATGGGAATCATCCCAGGGAGCAGAGAGAGCTTGGGCGAGCAACCTTGCCAAACGTGGCTGGGTGGCCGAGCCAAGGGTAATGCAAGGGGCACCCTGGTGAGAGTGAAATGCAAGTGACACCCATATGAACAATATGCCAAAACACTGGTACAGGCACACCCAGGCTGGGCTGCCTGTAAGTTGGCAGGTACACATAAAACTAGAATTGAAGTGAAGTAGGGCAGCATGTAATGATGATCAGAGTAAACAAGACAGAAAGTGGTGTGAAATCAATCATTGTCACTTAGTGGGTTCTTTTCAGCCACTTGCTGTGAGTCCTGGGGTGAGCAGACATCCCTGGTGGTGTGCTTTGCATATTTCAGGGTGGGTTTGGCATCTGTGGAGGAATGCGGCTTGCCATCAAAAGTGATCCTCAATTTGGCTGTGTACATCAGAGCATAGGGAATTTCTGCTTTCTGAAGGATCCGTTTGGCGGTCCGGAATTCATGGTGGGCAGCTTCCACAGATATTGCAAAATCAGGGTACAATGAAAGGCTATTTCCTTGATACTGGATTGAAGCACGCTCCCTTGTGAGCCACAGTTTGGCATCTCGGTCTCTGTAGTTCAACAAATGTAGAACTATGGGGTGAGCCGGCATTCTGGGGCGGCATTGGACCTAGTAAGTGGTGCACATGCTCAACAATGAAGACTGAGGATAGACCTTCCCCAAAAGCTCACACAGCACGGTCTCCAGGATGTCTTCCATTTTTGTGATAGCAGTGATCCTCATGCTGTTGCGCTGGGGGCACGCTTCAAGGTCATTGGTTTTTACTTTTATGAGTTCAAGCACCCTGTCCATCCTAAAAAGTTGCTCTTTGGAGCCTGCTTGTGATTTGTCGGTGTCTGATACTCAAATTTCCACATGGTCCATCTATCTTCATGCTTGTTCATAAATTGTTTGACATGATCTGCGCGGTTAGGGAGTGTCTAGCTTAGCATCAATAGCCTTCAGGCTCAGCATTACATCCACTAGAAGCTTTTTTATATCAATGTCTTGGTGACCGTCCTGCCCTCAGTCCTCTGGGGAGGCCCTGGAGTGTGTCTTGTGGTCCACTTGCCGGGTGAGGTGCCTGTCATAGAATGGGAGCTTTGATTGTTTAGCATTGTGTTTGCCCATGATCAGGTGGTGTGGCTAAACCCGGGGGACGGTAGAAGAGATTGCCCCAATTAGGCTGCCAAAAAAGAACTAAGCAGGCCAGATTGTCCAGGAGCCAGGGACTGAGGTGGTTATGGCCTTTGATAGGCACCACAATGGAATTTGGGTCCCACTAATGCCTGGCACCCCCTGTCAGCCAAGGTACACAAGCAGGCCAAGGTCTCGATCCTAGTGAGTGGACCCCTCACAATCTGAAGCTCCAGGGATGTAACACCAAGCACATCTCCAGCAATGATGTAGAACACTTTGATAGCTCACCGAACAGTGCACCTCAATGTAAATGGGAGATGTGCCCATCAAGCAAAACTGCAGTTGCGAGGGAGCAGGTCAGATCAAGCAGGCCTACGGGCAGCACCTGGCTCAATGTTAGCAAATGTATGCTTGAAGGGCTGTGGATGTGTTCACCACATGGGCAACCAGTCTCATCGCCGGGCCAATAACTGGGCTTCTGCACCCCTCGCTCAGCTGGTCCCAGGCATTTGGACACTCCTACCCCAGGTGTGTTTACATTGTCTCTGGGCGGTCGGGTGAGCGATCATCAGCACAGGCCCGCAGTACACAGCAAGCATCCACGCAGCTGGAGCAACCCCTCTATATCACCCACAGGACCTGGCACCTTGCAACCAAGTCAATGTTGCGTCCTGATTGGGATTCCTGCCACAAGTCATGCAGCGCTGCAACAGATATGTTGGCAATGCCCCAAGCGGTTGCATTAGCTGCCATCCTGGGCTCTTGTCTGCAGTATGTGCCTCTAGCTGCTGGCCAGGGTCTTGCAGTCCACTATACCGATCCTGAACAGCTGTTTGCATGTGGGCCCCCAAAGAGATCCACTAGTCCTGGGGCTCGGGGAAGAGCAGCAAATGTCTCACAGTTCAGGACTGGAGCACAGTGGGCGGGTCCCACGCTGCCAAGTGTGGTACTCAACTTACAGCTTTCGGAGGTGCTTGGGCCCCTCAGTAGATGCCCTCCACCAAGGGAACGGCAGGACCGACAAGGGGGTCCTCTAAACACTGTCCCAGTAACCGCTTGGGATGGGGCTCAGCTGCGCGCAGCAGTCCACATCTTGATTCCGGTGGGCCACCGCCTCTCTCTCCACACAGCGACTCATCGGGGTCAACTGCTGCAACTAAAAAGGTCCAGGGGTGCACTGGAGGTTGGTTTCACTGCGGTGGGTCATCGGGTGTGTGGGCAGCCCCCTAAACAGCAGCCGCCCAACAAATTTAGGCTCGGCCAGCAGAGCCTCTCTAAAAAGCAGCCATCTCACAGCCCGGCCAAGTTCCACCCCGCTTGGCACTTCCTTAGATGTGGATCAATGTGGTACATGTGGATGGAGATGTGAATGGTCAGCATGTATCATATCTAGTAGATACAGGTGACACCCACCGTACTGTCAGAGCAGCAGACGTACCTAACCTACTCCTTTCAGGAGTGCAAATTCAAGTTGTAGGAATTGCAAATAAACAATTGTCCAACTGAGTAACACAATCTGTCCCCATGAAAATAGGTTCCTTTAAAGTTGAGCATCAATTTGTGGTATGTGACTCAAGTCCTGTAAGCAGCTTAAATGTGATTTGCTATGCAAGTTAAATTGTTCCATCAGTTGTACCCCATGTGGTATTGAGATCCATGTGAGTGATGAAGAAGCAGCATCTAAAATTGTTAATCAAACCATGTATCACATTGTACCCAATGTTGACTTGTAGTGACTTACCTGAAAATGTAAAAGATATGGGGGGTCATTCTGACCCTGGCGGTAATTACCGCCATGGCGGAGGTCGGCGGTAGCACCGCCAACAGGCTGGCGGTGCACCGCTGGGCATTCTGACCGCGGCGGTTCAGCCGCGGCTAGAAACGGACTTTCCGCTGCCCTTGAGAATCCTCCATGGCGGCGGAGCACGCTCCGCCGCCATGGGGATTCTGACACCCCCTACCGCCATCCAGTTCCTGGCGGTTCTCCCGCCGGGAACAGGATGGCGGTAGGGGGTGCCGCGGGACCCCTGGGGGCCACTGCAGTGCCCATGCCAATGGCATGGGCACTGCAGGGGCCCCCGTAAGAGGGCCCCAAAAAGAATTTCAGTGTCTGCTTAGCAGACACTGAAATTCGTGACGGGTGCAACTGCACCCGTCGCACCTTCCCACACCGCCGGCTCAATTCTGAGCCGGCGTCCTCGTGGGAAGGGTGTTTCCCGCTGGGCTGGCGGGCGGACTTTCGGCGGTCGCCCGCCAGCCCAGTGGTCGGGGGAACCGCGTGGCGGGCGGCGACCGCCGTCCGCCGCGGTCAGAATCACCCCCATGGTGTCCCCTGAAGTTTGGGACTTTTTGAGAAAAGAGATAGGACTCATTAAAGGAGTTGAGCCTATCAAAGTGTTTAATCTTTTGAATGCATTACATTTGCCTGCAGACCGCAAAGCCACTCATTATGTAACTCTCAGCGACAGCTATGCCGATGAGGTGACAGGATGTTGTCCATTAATGATGACTACTCCAATTAATCAAATGATGAGATAAGTCACAATCTTCTGTTTGCTGCTACAGATACCTGGATGGATATTAGGAGGTTGCAGGAATAAGTGTCAGCGAACGAACTGCAAGGTTGGCTTTGAGCAGGTTGTGTCAAAAGAGATGAGGATGATATTTGGGTTTCAAGTGATGGAAGAATTGTGATGCCTAACAGTCTGCTGCCACCTATGGCTAGGTATTACAATGGCCTAGCTCATGTTGGTCGTGATGCTATGGTTAGGACATTAAACATATTTGGTGTACACCAGAATCAGATTGATGGCATAGGTCCTGTCATAGATGTGTCACATGTCAGCAGATGAATGTAGACAAATGTACAGCAGTCACACTGAGTCACACTGGCAGATCAGGAGGACTTTTTAACCGAATGTAACTCAGTTTTATTGAGCTTCCCATATGCAATGGACTGAAATACACATTGGTTATTGTTTGCATTTTCTCTTTTTGGATTGAGGCTTACCCAAATAGGAGAAATGACAGTCTTACAGTTGCCAAACTGTTACTTAGAGAGCTGATTCAGAGGTTTGACTTCCCAACTTCTTTAGAGTCAGACAAAGGGACACACTTCAACAGTGAAGTCCTGAAATCAATATGTGTGGTATTACAAGATGGGCAAAGACCACATTTCAGTTACAGGCCTGAAGCTCCCAGATTGGTGTAGAAAATTAATGGAACTTTGAAGTCAAGATTAGGAAAAGTGTGTGCCTCCAACTCTCTGACATGATGCATTGCCTCTTGATTTGATGAGCTTGCTCAGTACTCCAGAAAAACTGGTCTGTCCCCACTATGAGATTGCCAGATGTGCTTCCAAATGCGCTTGTGAACATCACAGATGACTTTGTGCTGCATTATTACAAGTGACTAGCTGACATGGTTCATTCTTTGTCTCATTAAGTTGGAGAAACTAAGGTCCAGCCTCAACAACGGCTCTGCCATAACTTATGCCCTGGTGACTGTGTCATGGTGAAAAAAATGCACAGAAGTCCTGCTTAGTACCTCATTAGAAGGGGGCCAAACCAGGTCATACTGGTGACTATGACAGCTATGAAGTGTGCTGGTCTCTCCAGTTGGGTGCAGCTAATACTCATAAGGTTCCACATCCCCTTGATGATACAGTACTTGTCCCTGAAGTGTAGGTTACAGTGGAATGGAGGGAACAGGTTAGTTAAGCTATTGGGGATGCAGAAGCAACCTGTACAACACAATCATAGTCTGAGGGCAGTCTGAGAGAGTCAACAGCAGTGGTTGGTACAGGAGAGGCGAGACAGAAACAGTTAGCTCTGCAATGAACCTAGTGCTCAGCAAAAAGAGTGGTGCTTGGAGGCAAATGGCTAAGTGAGAAAACTGCGCCAGTAGTGCAAGTGCCCCCAACAATTCCAGAAGAAACTGAGGGATCTGGTCAGAGCAACAGTGATACCAACAACTAGTAGCTCAAAGATCAAGAAGAGAGTTCCTTGTCAAAAGGATGCAGCACCCTAATGAAAATATTTTCCAGCAAATGACTGGGGAAAAGAATTTGCAACCTTTCTATTTCAACAAAACATATCCAGTTGAACATTCTTGAATTCATTCTTGTGGCAGAAGCGAACATTGAAATATTGCTGCCACTTGATGAGATGATGCATTATATACTGGATATGTTTATTGGTGATTTTTGAATTGCACATTTATTGGAGACATTTTGACTTTTCTTAGAGGCTTTTTTTGAACATATGTTAGAAAATTTTGATGAGCTTTCAAGAAGAATTTTACAAATAATAGTGACCTTTGCTGAAGAAAAATGCTACTATTTGCTTTGCACCCAAATAAAAAAAGGACTGAAAGAGACAGTTGATATTCTTGTTAACGCAATTTGCATTTTTACATTTTGTAGTTTTGATTTTTTTAATTTTCAGTCTGAAATTAGAGAACTCATGGAGTCAAATAGAAACAAGAATAGTAAGCTCAAGGACCTATATGTAGAAGTGTTGGTTGTGACAGTTATAATAATTATTGTTTATTGGATTGAGTTTCCCCACACCTATTAGTTCAGAAAAGGCTCAATCCATCAGTGCCCCAAGTTCAACATGTCCTATAGCACATTAAAAGCTCATGTTCAATAAGAAATTTGTACATGCAGATGGTTTCAGAGATGACCTGTCGACAAATGTGTATTACAAGCTATTGTATGAATATGTTATTACTATGGAAGTTGAAAATTGCTACATCTGCATCCAGTTGCCTTCATCAGTTAATGAGAGAATTGCTTGTCATAGTATCCCCTTGACTTACGGAATTTCCTGTAGTTTGTTGCTAACTCTTTTATATCAGCAGACATATTTCCTGTACTATTATTTGAACTATGATCTGGTTTTCTCAATTTTCCCTATGAGGAAACATTTGATCAACAATGCCAAAGCTAAAACATTGACACAGTGGGAGGTTTCTTTGAACCTACAATGACAGTTGGTCTATGCCCATAGAAATAATCTGACCTGTATTCTCACCCCAGTAGGAAAGGTGTGGATAGAACACATTAAAGACATAAGAACAATGAAAGCTAAAGTCGAGAATGGAGTAGGAATACATAGTTGGGGTAGAGTAGAAGAAGCTAATTTATTAGCAGGAAGTCAAGGATCTCTGGCCCTACATTGGCAACAAGTAGGGCAGCTGTGTGTCTCTAGACCTAAATCAAAAACTGCCACAAACGTTTGCATGGACTATTGAGTGTTGACATGTGTTTTTGTTTAAGAGTGTTTGGACATTCATGTTAGCTGAACAAGACCCCCACATACCAGAAGCTTTTTTTATTTGTGGACAAAATGCTTATTATAAGCTAGCTAAAGGATGGTATGGAACATGTTATCTAGGAGTAGTCTTTCCAAAGATTTATCATGTTGAGCATTTCAATGATCCTGTTTGGTATGAGAAGCCAAACCCCCGAGTCAAGAGAGGTGCCAATGCCTCAGAGATAGTAGGACATATTTTTGGTGCCATAATTCCATCTGTGGAAGTGATCCTGAATGATCACAAGATAAGGAAGTTGTCAACCATTGTAGATAAACTATCTACAGATACAGCAGGTGCCTTCTTGTTAGTAGGCACAGAAATGGTTGCCGTAAGATCAATGGTTTTGCAAAATCAACTTGCGTTAGATATCCTTCTTGCGAAAGAGGGAGGAGTTTGCAAGATGTTGCAGGTTCAGCAATGTTGCACCTACATACCGGACAATAGCAATGAGATGACAAAGTATATTGTGAACATGACAGACCTGAAAAAGAACCTGAAGGAGTTAGAGACAACAGGTGCCTGGGAATCAGTAGGAAATTATTTTTCTTCAGTTAGAAAGTGGTTTGGAAGTTTAGGGAGAGGACCTGTTAGCAGTATCCTCAGACCTATATTGGTGATAGCTTTGTGTGCTTAGTTACAGTTGGTATCTACAAGTTATGCAAGAAGCTGAAAGAGAGGAGGGCAAGAAAAGGAAAAAGAAAGGAAGAAAGTGAGCTAGAGACTAGAAGGATTATCTATTACAGTGACATTAAGCAGTTAGAGGGGTCCAAAAGATCTTTCCTTGATCGACCTCAAAGATTTTGATCTATCATTGACATGAGAGATTGTAATCTGATGTGATGGCTTGATTTGTCATCAGAGGGGGGATTCATATAGCAGAAATGTTATTGCTACCTTTGATGTCACAGTAATCATCCATATGTGACAATTTTTGTATTTTGTTATTTGAAGTCTTAACATAGTAATTGTGAAGTGATGCACTGAAAGCCTATCCTAATGTGCATTCACTGTAGAATTTTAGGTGTTGTTGTATAGCCTTAACACTCCATTTGTGACCTAATAATTTGATTCCATGTGATTCTTTAACATGTTAATTGATAGTTTGCACTAAAATGAAAATGAATTTCTAAAAAGAAATGTTTTAAAATGTTACATGCAAATGTTGAAAATGCAGAGACGCAGAGAGACAGAAAGAGGCGGAGCCAGAGAGCAGTGGCTGCTGTGGTGTTCGTAGCGGTGTTTGGAGCTTGGCATTCCTCACAGTGCCATTACCAGGCAGATCAACAGCAGATCCCCTGCAAACCTCCAAAGGGTTAATCTTTGAGGCTGTCAACACCACTGACGCCGCCAAAGTCACAGTCGAAGTGCACCATGAGGTAGGAGTAGGCGAGCAGGAGTGGCGAGAGTGACAGGAGAGAAGGGCGTGTTGTGTCTTCACTGCTCATTTGAAACCCTCCCCCTGCCTCCCTTACACTTGTGACCCATCAAGTAGACCTCAGAGGGCATTAGAGTGTGAACACAGTGGTTGTAGATAACCCCAGCTGAGAGTGTGCCCCAGGACCCTACAAAAGCAGCCCAGCTAGAGCTGGGTGCGGTTGGGGGGATTGGTGAGCCTTTCTCTCTTCTCACTTCAGTCTCCCCTCCTTATTGCGTGACTTCCAAACGTTCCCCAAACCTGAAAGACTTGAAGCTCTCCCCAACCCCACACACTTGCTAACCACCAAGAAGCCATCAGAGGGCATCAGAGGGAGAGCGTGGTGGCTATAGACAGCCGCTGCTGAAAGTGTGCCCTAGGCCCACATGGAGAGGCCTGGCTAGAGCTGGGTGTGGTTTGTGGTGAAATGGTGAGCCTCACTCACTCCTCACTCCAGTCTCTCCTCCTTATTGCCGGACATCCTAAGCTCCTCAAGCCTGCAAGGCACAGCCCAGTGAGTTGTGGGCCTCATTAAGCCTGAAATTCTTTAAATAATCTTCAACAATTACAGCCCCCAAAAATGGCAGTACGACTGGCATTATGATTGGCACTATGATCATACTATAGCTGTATCATGACAGGCAGGGCCGTGTCTGTGAGGGTCCTGGTTTTGGTGATCCCTATTTGTTTTGTGGTCTTTGGCACTGCCCTCCAAGGCTGGAAATCCTATATACCAGTACACATGTACTTCTACACCTAGGGATCATTTGGGCATCATCAGGATAAGCTTCAGTAACCACCTACACCTTTTCATACCTTCCACGTCATCTCACAGTGAATCATGGGGTCAGAGTGCATGAAAGAAATTGGTGTGTTAGACACTGGCATAAGACACTGGCAGGAGCAAATAGTAAGACCTGCTGGGAGAGGCCCTATGTGCAAGCAATCAATTGTGCCCTGCACCTGCTTCAATTCCCCCCCTGAAGGCAATAATGACTCAATTACAAGCCTCCTTCAAGTCCGCACAAGGGAACCTCTGGATTCAGTCATCCTCATGATGTCCAAAAGAAAACTGGCTCTTCGCTGAAACTCTGCCACCCTACTGCCAAACACTAGGACGAACACTCGGAACACTGTTCAAGTGTGTTCACCTCCCAAATCGGTAAATAAGGCTCCTCCAATGTGAGGTATTATGCAGTTCTTTCAGCAGTTTTCTGGATCTGGGGTTTTATCAGCTGCCTCCACTGCCGGCTTCCCAGAAGGCACGGAAGCGTCCAATTTAATGGTTGGTCTGAGTAAAACAGAATGGCCTGCCTGCTCCAACCCTTCTTCGCCCAGCGTAAAGTGAAGATCACAATCGTACCCTGGGATTAGGAGGGTGCCTCAGCATGACATAACCAAACTACAGCAGTTTTTTAACTCTGAAGCACTGGAGCACCTGCCACTAAACTCTACAAACCCTCAAACGTTTGAGCGTGCAGGAGAGCCTTTGAAAAAAGAGAAAAGAGAGCAAGTAATTGCTGTGTAAATCCATCATCATGGTGCGCTCGGCTTGGAAGAGACAAAGCATGATATCCCTCGATTTCCTCTGGTCTAATCATGCCTATGACCAGCCTAGCTGCCGAAAACCCAATATGGGGAAAGTACAGCCTCTTTTTTTTACAAAGCCTGAGTCTAAAATAGAAAGAACACTTCTTGAGATTCTTGGTGAGATGGTCACCACGCTCAGAGGCAAAAATGGCACTTTTGCACCTCTTAGCCCAAGGGCGCAGGGCAAATCCATCCCCGGATTTGCAAGTTTAGAGGGGATACTCCCCAGCTCAAGTATAAACCTAACTGATAGACCTAAGCCCAATCTGTACGCCTTGGCTTCCCTTGTACTGCTTGATGTGCTACATCCTCAAACAGGATTTAGCCCCCGCTCTGAGGAAAAGCTCTAAAGGAACAACAATAGTGATCCACCATCTAGCCCCGCATCTCCAAGAGCACCTCTTTCTAGGTGGGCCAAGAAAAGGTTGAGGAAGCAGCACAAAAAAACGAAATTGAAAGGAGCGGTGCAGCAGCAATTCTACTCAGACTGCTACACACCAGTAGATAAGGATTGCACTTCGTTATTCCCTATTTTTACATCCAACCTGTGCGCTAATAAACATCTATTGCATGAGGGCACTTTTCAGCCTTCTAAGACTCCTCTCCCTGGCAGGAACATACAGGATTATCAGGCCCTCAGTGAATCTAGCTCTGTCCCTGAGCTCAGACACAAAGAAGTTCCCAAAAAGCTGAAGATTGTCACCAGCCCCCAGGCTATCCTGCCAAATGATTTAAGCCCTGCACTACTAGAGACTAAACCCCCTTTGAACCTGCACATGAAGAAGCATCTAACAATCGGAACACAGTTCCCAGTAATCAGGTAATCCCAACAAATTACTTAAGTACTGCACCACTTAAACACTCAGTAGGGGCCCTTCTACATTTGCCTCCACCATCATCCTTGCCTAATAGGCAGCCCCTCGACACAGATTTGTTGGCTACTAGCCATAATTTAAACCACATGACTGACCTATCGGGCGCTGGCCATTCAATCTCAACTCAAGCAGTCAGATCGAATTTAGGAGTGTTTCCAGCATCAAACAAAATTTCCTGTGTCTATGAGGCAGAGTTTATCCTCAAATACCGCATTAAAGGCTAAACATGATATCCAGAACAGGAGCAACTTTTACATTTGTTTAAAAACATACATTATTTGGCTCATATTCATTCAGATGACCTGGTGTGGTAAAATAGTGAATCAACTTTGGTCAATCAGTCTTGCGTGGTACAAACAGTTATAACAATAGTTCTAGAACTTTTCAACCATTCATAAAGGCCCCAATGGCTCTCAGGATAAGATTTACCAAAAACCAATGGGCTGCGTCCTTTTGGACACCTATGACAGATCCTGTTTAGGGCCATAGTACTTACAGGTATTACTCCTAACATCGCTCTTAGACATAAAGAAAGGCACTCCAAAAGAGATGAAGTCTGCAGTCAACAACTGACAATCATCTCTTGCAATGTGGAAAGGCCTCAGGAAAATCTTAAAGGTAGAGTGAGCTCTTATTTATCTATTCAACTGTGACATATTATGGGGGTCATTCCAACCTTGGCGGTAAAAGCCGCTTACCGCTGTCAGAAGACCGCCAACATACCGCCGCGGCCGCGGTAAACCGCCACGGTCATTCTGACCCACAACAGGCAAACCGCCAAAATACAGACATCCACAAAAGTCCGCCACACCAAAGGGCAGCGAGAAACTGGCGATGACCAAACCTCCACCGTCACGCCAACAGAAATTCACCCACACTATCACGACACACGAATCCACGCAGCGGTCTTTCAACCGCGGTATTCCATTGGCGGTACACACCGCCACGCTCAAAATACACACACACTTACAAAACACAGCCACATTGGACAATTACAAATACACACACCTGATACACATACACACACCACTCACACACACCCAACACAATATAAAACACACACCCACATCACCCACAAATCCCCACTGCTACAGAATCGGGACCACGCACTGAGAAAAAGAGAACTGAGCACCCAGACGCGCATTTTACTTTCACCCAGCAATATTTCCACGCACTTCACACAACACACCAATACACATCACCACACAATCCACCCCACACATCATCCACACCACCCCATGGCACCTCAAAGACACCCCAGGTTCTCCGAGGATGAACTCAGGGTCATGGTGGAGGAAATTGTACGGGTAGAGCCACAGCTCTTCGGGAAACAGGTGCAGCACACCACCATTGCCAGGAATATGGAGCTATGGAGCAGAATAGTCAATAGGGTCAATGCTGTGGGACAGCACCCAAGAAATAGGGACCACATCAGGAAGCGGTGGAACGACCTACGGGGGAAGATGCGTTCAATGGTATCCAGGCACAACATCGCGGTGCAGCGGACTGGCGGCGGACCCCCACCTCCTCCCCCAGAATTTACAACATGGGAGGAGCAAGTCTTGGCGATCCTGCATCCTGAGTGCCTCGCAGGAGTATCTGGAGGAATGGACTCTGGTAAGTCAAATCATCACTACTTCATCCCCCCCACCCCACCAGCACACCAACTCATACCCCCACCCTCACCCTCATCCCCATCACATCCTGCTACTTGCAATTGTCTCACCATCACAGCACACCCATCCCAACACCAATCCCTGCATGCGACCACAAAGCATGGACACCCATCACCAAAGCATGCCCACTGCACATACCCATCCCCCACCAAATCACCGTCACAAAAGCCCCCACACGGGAATGCCAGCACTGGGGTACAAGGGCACCCACCCATTACATGCTATGGCACACACAAATGCAATAACCATACTTTTATACCCCTGCAGGACCCGAACGCCATGTCACCGTGCAGGAGGGTCCACAAATGTCCACTCCACCCCCAGAAGAGGCCCACAGTGAGGACAGCACCTCTGTCGACCTGGATCTAGATGACCAGCCCGGCCCATCGGGGACCTTGGGACAGTCTGTTTCCCTCACACAGCCACAGCCCATAGCAGACCTTCCCCCCTCTGGGAACACCAGCACAGCACCCACCCAGCGGGCCCATCCCTCTGTCCCCAGGACACGTCAATCAGCGGTGTGTCCACCACTACAGGGCACCCAGGTTAACCCACCACCCCAACAACAACAGGGACCTGGGGGCAGTGGTAGTGGGCACACGGTCCAGGGGACAGAGGCCCAGGGAAACAGGGGAACTGGGAGGGCTGCTGTGCGACAGGGGGGGGACAGGCCCAGGGAACCCACTCTCCACGAGGCCCTCTCCTCCATCATGGGAGCCTACCACCACTCCCAGGAGACAATGGCGACTGTCCTGGCCAGGTTTCAGGAGATCCAGCTTCTGCAGGAGGAACAGTATTTGGAGTTCAGGGAGGAACTACGAAACATCAGTATCGCCCTGGCCACCATTGTAGTGGCTCTGAATCAGGTAGTCACCACATTGTGGGACACTGTGGCACCACAAAGGGCCCCTGACACTAGCATGGACCAAGAACTGCCTACCACCTCTGCCGGCGCTAGTGGACAGGAGGCCCCGCCACAGGACCAACAGGCCACCAGCACCCCACCCCCTGCAGAAGGAGAACCACCCCGCAAGCGGGCCCTGAGATCCAGGAAGAAGACAGAGTAAGATGCCAAGACCCCCGCCAGGAAAGGATACCTCCCTGATTGTCATCCCACTGTCCCACATTGACACCCTGTCCATTCTTATACTGCCCATGCTCCACTTTCCACAGGCATTTGGACAATGCACCTGTGATACTAATAGTCTGGACTCTGCCATGGACAATCCTCCACCATCACCCCTCACCGATTTGCAATCACCCACCAATATAGAGCACTGAAATAAACACAGTTATTGCACAAAACAATCAGGAGTCTGGCTGTGATTTTGTACTAATGTATTAGACATTACCGTCCCAAAATGCATATTTACATTGTGATGCCAACATACCACTGTCACACAGCTGTAGTCCATGGGGAAACAAAGCAGATGTCACGCAGTATGGGCCACATCTCTGAAATTGGAAGGAAAAGTCACAACTCAGTTACCATACACTGGGGGAAAAGGTCAGACAGTAGAGAGGTAGTAGGGGTTAAGTATATGTAATATGCCGGGTTGGAATCTTACCTGTGTGTCATTGAAAATACTGCTGTATTACTGTGTTCCTGTTGTCTATGTCGTCCTCTTCGGCTTCCTCGTCTTCACTCTCCACAGGCTCCACAGCTGCTGCAACACCAACATCTGGACCATCCTCCTGCAGAAAAGGCACCTGCCGTCACAAAGCCAGGTTGTGAAGCATACTGCAGGCCACGATGATCTGGCACACCTTCTTTGGTGAGTACAATAGGGATCCACCTGTCATATGGAGGCACCTGAACCTGGCCTTCAGGAGGCCGAAGGTCCGCTCGATCACCCTCCTAGTTCGCCCATGGGCCTCATTGTACTGTTCCTCTGCCCTGGTCCGGGGATTCCTCACTGGGGTCAGTAGCCATGACAGGTTGGGGAAACCAGAGTCACCTAATAGCCACACCCGGTACCTCTGGAGTTGACCCATCACGTAAGGGATGCTGCTATTCCGCACGATGTACCCGTCATGCACTGAGCCAGGGAACTTGGCATTAACATGGGAGATGTACTGGTCTGCCAAACACACCATCTGTACATTCATCGAATGATAACTCTTTCTGTTTCTGTACACTTGTTCACTCCTGTGGGGGGGTACTAAAGCCACATGGGTCCCATCAATGGCACCTATGATGTTGGGGATATGTCCAAGGGCATATAAATCACCTTTCACTGTAGGCAAATCCCCCACCTCAGGGAAAACAATGTAGCTCCGCATGTGTTTCAGAAGGGCAGACAACACTCTGGACAACACCTTGGAAAACATAGGCTGAGACATCCCTGATGATATGGCCACTGTTGTTTGAAATGACCCACTTGCAAAGAAATGGAGTACTGACAGCACCTGCACTAGAGGTGGGATCCCTGTGGGTTGGCGGATGGGTGACATCAGGTCTGGTTCCAGCTGGGCACACAGTTCATGAATAGTGGCTCGGTCAAGCCTGTATGTCAGTATGACATGTCTTTCCTCCATTGTCGACAGGTCTACCAGCGGTCTGTACACGAGAAGATTCCTCCATCTCCTCGTACGTCCCAGCGGACCGTGCCTATGAAGGACAACAGCGAGCACAGAGTCAATCAACCCACAGGTACGTAACAACAGCTTGCACATAACACGATTCGCAATGCATTGAATGGTTTGTATGAGTGTTGATGCAAGGCCTAGGTATGTGTGACGCAGTTAAAAGTAAGCCATGTGGGCCCTTGAAATGGCGGCTGCCTGACCTGTGAAGTGTGACAATGGGATGTGAGGTAAATGCGCTGGCGTGGCACTCCTTGGCGGTAGGCGGTCGAAGACCGCGGCGCAAAACAGCATTGGTTAACATTGAACCCTATGGGTCTCAGGAGCCAATGACGATGTGCGCCGGCGGTCGCGGTACGCACCGCCGCGGGCGTGACCGCCATTTTCTATCTGCTTAATCACTCGATACCTGATCTTCGACAGGAGAGGACCTACACTGCAAGTGCTGCTGTGACCTCGGTCTGGAAGAGACAATGGCTCATGCCTTCACTGCTCAGGAATTGGAGAAACTCGTGGATGGGGTCCTCCCCCAGTATGCGCTACTCTACGGTCCTCCAGAACAACAGGTAAGTACAGTGGGACCATGCTTTGGGGGCAATGGCTGTGTTGAGTCGGGTGGATGAAAGATGGTGGGGAGGGGAGCGAATGAGGCATGCATCAAACGACGGATGACAGGATGTGCCACATGGCAAGGGTAGGGATGGGGGGCCACTCACATTGAGGGTGCAGAAGGTGATGACTCTTTTTCTCCCCCTGTACATTTTCAATAGGTCAGCGCCCACCAGAAGATCGACATTTGGCGTGCCATCGCCAAGGACGTCCGGGCCCTGGGGGTCCACCACAGACGGGGCACCCACTGCCGGAAGAGATGGGAGGACATCCGATGCTGGAGCAGGAAGACGGTGGAGGCTCAGCTGGGGATGGCCTCCCAACGTGGGAGGGGTGCCAGTCGGACTTTGACCCCCCTGATGTCCCGGATCCTGGCGGTGGCCTACCCCGTTTTGGATGGGCGCGTGAGGACATCACAGCAGACACAAGGGGGTGAGTACACCCTCATTCTGGTGACTTTGCGCGCAGTGGAGGTGTCTGGGTGGGGGAGGAGGGCTGTGGGTATCCCTAGGCCAGGGCGATTTCTGTAGGCTAGGCCTCCGTAAGGCATGGCCCTGTGCCCCCGCCCCCCACCTCTGTAGGGTACCAAGTACAGCTATTCATGGCCCTGTGTCATCTATGTGTGCAGATGTCGTCCATAGGCTTGTAGGCCATGTCACACGGATTGAGTAGTGGACCCCAAGTGCGCGGCGTAGTGCAGGGGGCTTCTGTGTCTGTCCTGTCTGCCAACGGTGTAGCCAATGCATGCACTCAACATGTCTTTATTTTCTCCCCCCCCTTTTTTGTGGTCTTCCTGTTCATGTGTGCATTAGCATCATCAGGCGGAGGAGAAGTGGCATCGGAGCACGAGGGAGCTGCATCCCACATGGCCCTGGAGGGCCATGCAACGGATTCAGAATACACCAGTGGGACGGAGGGCGAGGGGAGCTCCACAGCGGGGACTCGGGCAGACATAAGTGACACAGACTCGTCCTCTGAAGGGAGCTCCCTTGTGGTGGCAGCAACATCCGTGCCCCCCGCAACAACAGGTACAGCCGCCACCCAGCGCACCAGCACCGCCCTCCCAGCAGCCCCTCAGCGTTTGCCCTGTGCCCGCTCACCCAGGAAGGTGGGCATTTTCTTTTGCCCCAGGCACCTCAGGCCCTGCCCCAGTCACCCCTGCTGCCCTCAGTGAGGAGATCATTGACCTCCTGAGGACGCTCACTGTTGGGCAGTCTACCATTTTGAATGCCATCCAGGGTGTCGAAAGAGAGGTGCACCAGAGTAATGCATACCTGGAGGGCATTCATTCTGGTCAGGCTGCCCTTCAGCGATTGTTCAACACTCTGGCCTCAGCACTGATGGCAGCAATTGTCCCTGTCTCTAGCCTCCCCCCTCCAACTTCCTCCACCCATTCCCTATCACCTGTACCTCTGCCTATCCCAGACACACCATCAGACCAGCCTGCACACACCTCAACACCCAAGGGAAGCTCATCCAGACATAAGCACCACACATCACACAAGCATTCACACAAGCAACATCCACATACAGACATAACAACACCCACTGCCTCCACTGTGTCCCCCTCCTCCTCGTCTCCCTCCTCCCTCCCTGTCACATCTCCACTCACACCTGCATGCACAACATCTTCAGCCACTACGTCCATCACCAGCACACACACCAGGACCCCCGCATACTTGCAGTCACCACCCCCACTACCATTTACACATCCCCTGGGTCCTCTCCCAGTGTGTCTGTCACCCCCTCTTCCAAGATACACAAACGCAGGCAGCCACCCACCGAACAGCCATCCACCTCACGACAGCCTCCTGCCCAAGCACCTGCACCCAAAGACACCAGACTTCATACTCCTACAACCAGAACCTCTTCCTCCACTCCCATACCCACTACACCTACCCGTCCCACTGGTCCTAAATTGCTATTCCTGTCCAAACTTAACCTCTTTCCTACAACACCCCCACCCCGTCCATCTCATAGGACTCCAGTGAGCACCTCAGCCACCACAAAACCGGGCCCTGTGATGCCAGTCTGCCATGGACTGTGGAGTCCCCCACCCTCAAGGGCAGCCAGTTCAGTACGGAGCCAAGGCACGGGCAGCCCACCCCCGAAGAAACACCCGAAGATAGTCAGCGGCTGGCGCGAGAGGATGAAAACACCTGGCACTAAAATCCCTACCATGGCTCCGGCACGAAGTGTGGAGACAGGTGGTACACCGCCCAAGGTGGGGAAGGGCCACAGGCGAACAGGGAAGGCTGGGAAGGGCAGCACGCCCGAGGAGATCAGCCCAGCTGGCCAGGAGGGCCCCGCCAGCCCCATCCCAGATGGGCAGGAGGACACCAACAGGCCCGGAACTGCAGACCAGGAAGGCCCTGCCAGCCACTGCTGAACTGGGCACCGCCGTCTCAAGCACCGCTGAACTGGGCACCGCCGTCTCAAGCACCGCTGCACTGGGCACCGCCGTCTCAAGCACCGCTGAACTGGGCCCTTCATCTCAAGCACCGCTGAACTGGGCACCGCCGTCTCAAGCACCGCTGAACTGGGCACTTCATCTCAAGCACCGCTGCACTGGGCACCGCCGTCTCAAGCACCGCTGAACTGGGCCCTGCATCTCAAGCACCGCTGAACTGGGCACCGCCGTCTCAAGCACCGCTGAACTGGGCACCGCCGTCTCAAGCACCGCTGAACTGGGCCCTTCATCTCAAGCACCGCTGAACTGGGCCCTTCATCTCAAGCACCGCTGCACTGGGCACTGCCGTCTCAAGCACCGCTGAACTGGGCCCTTCATCTCAAGCACCACTGAACTGGGCACCGCCGTCTCAAGCACCGCTGAACTGGGCCCTTCATCTCAAGCACCGCTGAACTGGGCCCTTCATCTCAAGCACCGCTGAACTGGGCACCGCCGTCTCAAGCACCGCTGCACTGGGCACCGCCGTCTCAAGCACCGCTGCACTGGGCACCGCCGTCTCAAGCACCGCTGAACTGGGCCCTTCATCTCAAGCACCGCTGAACTGGGCACCGCCGTCTCAAGCACCGTTGAACTGGGCCCTTCATCTCAAGCACTGCTGCACTGGGCACCGCCGTCTCAAGCACCGCTGAACTGGGCCCTTCATCTCAAGCACCGCTGAACTGGGCACCGCCGTCTCAAGCACCGCTGAACTGGGCACCGCCGTCTCAAGCACCGCTGCACTGGGCACCACCGTCTCAAGCACCGCTGGCCCATTAGCGGCAGGGGCAGGCCCGCATCTGTGTCGGGCAGGGCTGCACGAGCACTCTGGGCACCAGTCCCCCTCCAGAACCAGTGGAGACATGCATCCACTTGAGAGACTGTGGCTTTGCACTCCCCAGGATGGCACAGTGGGCAACCCACCCACTGCAGAGACTTGAGAGACTGTGGCTTTGCACTCCCCAGGATGGCACAGTGGGCAACCCACCCACTGGAGAGACTTGAGAGACTGTGGCTTTGCACTCCCCAGGATGGCACAGTGGCCAACCCACCCACTGCAGAGACTTGAGAGACTGTGGCTTTGCACTCCCCAGGATGGCACAGTGGGCAACCCACCCACTGGAGAGACTTGAGAGACTGTGGCTTTGCACTCCCCAGGATGGCACAGTGGGCAACCCACCCACTGTAGAGACTTGAGAGACTGTGGCTTTGCACTCCCCAGGATGGCACAGTGGGTAACCCACCCACTGCAGAGACTTGAGAGACTGTGGCTTTGCACTCCCCAGGATTGAACAGTGGCCATGGAGGCCCCTCGTGGATCTGGCGTCGTGCACTCATCTGGCTGAGGTGCCCTCCCTTCCCTTCCCCATGAGGTGCCTGTAGTTTTCCTATCTGATGCCCCTGCAGTGTTCTCTCCGTTGAGGTCAGGTATCCTGAGTGGGCTTTGCCCATGTGATTTGGGCCCAGTGGTCCACGGACAATGCCTGCTACAATGCTCGGACTTGTACTTATATGTATATAAGTGTTTTTGATGTGTAGATATATATAATTCTGCCAGTAATACAATATATTCCATTGTTTAGAATCATTTCCTTTTGTCTTTGCATTCTTCCGGGGGGTTAGGTGGGGGGGGGGGGTAACTGTGATGTATTACTGTGCATTGATGTGTGTGTTGTAGTGGGTGAGGGTGGGGGTGGGTGTGTCGCGTATGTGTGTCCCCGTAATATTTTCTCCTCCCCCCTCCCCTGTGTCGTAGGTGCAGTACTCACCGTTGTCTTCTGCGCCGGCGTTCGTGCTCCTGGTAGAGGAGCAGGAAGACAATCGCTGGGAGGATGTGGAGTTCGGGTTCCATGCTGTCCAGATTCCTCGTGGGGTGTATGGAGGTGAGCGTTTTCCATTTGAAATGGCTGTTTCCGACATGTTTTTATCGGCGGGGCTACCGCCCCGGAAAAGGTGGCGGATTGGTGTGTTGTGATAGGGTGGGCGGTACATTGACTCCCGCCTGTCTGTTGGCGGCGACCGCCGCCCTGTTTTTTTGTGCCGCCGTGGCGGGCGGTGTGGTAATGTGACGGTCTCTGTTGGCGGTTTCTGCCAGGGTCGGAATTACATTTTTTTACCCGCCAGCCTGTTTGCGGTTTGGCCACTGGTTTAACAACGACCGCCAAGGTTGGAATGACCCCCTATGTCTCCAAGAGAAATGGGCCACGGAATCTATGTTGCTTGCAGATTATTACGAATTTCATGCATTGGCCTCTTTATTTTCATTAAACATGCTCAAAACATAGAGGCCACAGAAATTCCTAGCAAATCGGATACTGTCCAAACTCAACTTATTAAAGGCTTAAAGTTTAATTTTCAAACCCTACACCTGCTGCTAATTAACTGCTACTTTGACCCCATGCAGCATAAAAAGAGGCTTTGGACTGTATAGTAAGAATGATTGATGAGCTGTTGATTAAATAAGAGTCCCATCAAGCTATCATAGTTGAGGACTTTAACACCAGGGACTTGAACAAGCCTTTCAATCCCCTTGGGCTGTCAGGTGTGGCTGCACCTTTACATGCTCTCCTCCGCAATCATATCCTTAGTTGATCTCAAACCTTAAAAGAAGCTCACTCTCCCCACTGGTACACTAACCCCACTTTTAAGAATATATCTACAATTGGTTATATTTTTTGTCAACGAATGGCTGGTGCCCATGCTCCTAGACTTTGAAGTTGATGCTGTGGGTAATCCTGCAACTAACTTCTACTGACGACCATTCACTATTTGTGCTGAGGGAACCAACAGGGGAAGAGTGCCATAAACTCCTCCACAGAATCGAATGGATCACTAGATTGGGAGACAAACTTCTAGCCTGGGCTAAGAAAAGAAAGTTAGACAAGACTTGGGCACTGACAGGGTCTTGTAACAGACATACGTCAGACACTGGGGAATGGGCAACGGAATCCCCCATACAAAATCTCCTAAGTTCAAGACATGTTACCCAATGTACTATGGAGATAGCAGCCTGCAAAAGCTCACTTTACAGGGCACTGGCAGCTTGAATAAGAGGCGGTACAGTTGCAGATGGCCAATCCATCACAGCACGCAGGATGGCTTACAACCTGAACGTTTGGCAGCACAAAACAGAGTACAGTGAAGCAGTGTGGCTCAGAATTCCTGCATTCCTAAAAGACAAGTATCATCCTCACCTGTGGAGGTGCATGAACCACTTATGCAACTCAAGGCAGTCCAAGGAGAACAAAGTGGCAGAAAAGGACTGGATTAGACATGTTGAAAAGTTATATACAATTGATCAGGAGGTGAAAGCACCTCCTTCTCCTCCTCCACTTGTTTCAGACCACTGGGTCCAGCAGAGTTCATCTATCACAGAAGGTGAAGTAAGAGATGTTATTAAGAAAATGAGGAATGGTGGGCCCTCAGGGCCCAATGGGATTCCAGCTGCCACGTTTAAAATGGCTCAAGACTTCTGGGTGTCTACCCTCACACCACTTTTTAACCACACATTCGCCACCACAATGACACTGGTCTCCCGGATGGGATCAATTTTATTTCCCTTACACAAAAAAGAGGACCGTTCCAACTCAGCAAATTATCAACTTTTTTTTTTCTCAATGTCAAAGCCAAAGCCTAGGCACACATCCTTTTGTAGGAACCAGAGACATGGGAAATGGATAAAAAGAATCCTTCCACTTTTTCAATCAGGATCTAGACCTGAATGTTCAACAATGCATAACATCAGTGCTCTGGCATACTTAGCTTCTCAAGCAGTTAGGAGGAAGCATCCCCTCCGTTCTGCTGCTTTGCGATTATAGCACGTACTTTAACAGGGTGGATCCAGGCAGGTTATGGGGCAAGGTAAACACGTGGGGAATCCCGCCTTTGCTCCTCAGGGTGATCATATCATTATATCAGGGTACATGGGTTTGGGTAAAAACAAGCCCCAACACAGTTACTTCCAGAGTATCGACCCACAACGGGCTTAAACAGGGCTGTGTATTGGCCCCCCTCATTTTCAATCTCTAAACTGCAGACCTGGGACCCACCCTGGAAGTAGCCAACTTAGTTACTCCAGGGGTTGGCGGGGTGTGTGTACCTTCTTCCAGTATGCAGACGACACTGTAATCATGGACCATACCAGAGCCGGATTACAGAGAGCCCTTAATGTACTGAACTGCTATAATCAGGCAAATGACCTGCAGGTGAACCATAGTAAAACCACAATTATTGTCTTTGGCAAGTATTTCCACAAAAAACAAATCCACTGGCTGCTGGGAGTCTTACAAATATTGACAGCTCCAGCTTACAACTACCTTGGGTTCTCAGAAGGAGCCAAGCCGGAGGTTCATTTAAGGCACCTTAGATCTAAATCCATCAGTGCCAACAATTGCCAACATCTGCTGAGCATATGATAACAGTCTTAAGAGCAAAAGTATGGCCACTTGGCCTTTCCTGGTGCCCTCAACGCATTTCTAATGGGCGCCAGAAGAACTAGGCTCAAACTGGAGCTAGGTCTCAGGAGCCCAGACCTTGCATGCCAAGGGGACATAATAAAGTACTATCTTAGGGTTCGATGAGACCCAGAGACCACCCTCAAATGCCATCTGAAAACAATCTTTGAAGAGGTGGACTCTCCATGGTAAACATGGTTAGAAAAGGCAATCAGCAGTTTGAAGATCAAGGCCGATAGGCAGCGCACCCAAGAAATTCCATACTTAGTTTGAAAAAGAGCTGTGAACGGGCAGATAACAAGAGCCTCATTTGAGCGGGATACTAAAAGGCTTCATGCCAGTCCCATGACTAAGGTGTTGGACGCATCTTATTCCCAGGGAAGCCACAGTCCTATTTTCAACATTCACTTTCAGCCCAGACTTGTATCAAAATCCTCTATTTGAGGATTATTGCTTTGCCAATCTTGGACTTAAACCCGGCCTGGGCCCGATGAGGGAAGACAATTACATGTAGGCTATGCAATTATCGAAAAGAATCTTGGTTTCACCAGCTGTGTTGTTGTCCCAAAATGGTTGAGGAGGGAGCCACCTGCTTCTTCCATTGTTTCGGTCTAAAGACATCAGGCATTGCAGGGCAGCCTCGGAGCTTTGCTTCTTGTAAAACTCCCCAAGCTCCATAGCTAGAGTAGGGAAATTTATGAACATTCACTCTCGGAAGCCACCTCAGAATGACGTTAGTTGTAGCATCCAGTTTTCAAGAGAGCTGTCAACTAGTTCTGTTAACTTAAAGGGCTGAAAGCTGTGTCCTGCTAGACCATGCAATTCTTTGCCCCACAGGTTGCCAGCTCCCACCAGTCAGTCTCCGCAATGGTGTGGGTGATTCTCTTTTCGTGGCACTGGGTTATTTGTCCATATGAGTCCATTTGTTAAACGACCAGAGCCCCAAGTCCCATGAGGTCTCTTTACCTAGCTAGTACTCTGTACCTTCTTCCTTTCCACAGTTATGGTTGCTGTTTTTTTTAGGCCTGAACGTGTAAAACTATCTGAACTTTCTTTTTCTTTTTTTCTTTTTTATTATGTTCATGATTGTATCAATTATATGCTTGTTGAATTAACTGTTCTCTTTTATGTGTAAATGCCATGTACATTTTTATACATGTAATGATTGTAATGATCAAACATGAATAAATAAGTACACTATGCATTATAGTTAATGGCGCATTAACAGAGTTATTTCATTTTAAGACTACTGTAACATGAACACTGACAAAACATATTAATGATGGATTCATAATTTGATTGATATATTTGCCTTGCTTGATATAATGAATGTGCCATTTTAATTATTTTTAGTTAGCCTAAGTGTCGCCTGCAAGGCCTTTATTCCTGACTGTGTAAAAAATGTTTAGTCAGTCTTGCTAACATATAAATCGTTTCAGACTTTGTTCCCGTAAAATGCTAGCTTGGAAATAGATGTTCTATTGTTTTATGCATTGCGAGGCTGAGAAAGCAACCCTGAACCCAGTACACTGAGGAAATGGATTGTATACATTTGTTTAAAACCGTACAGATGAGACGCCTTTCCTTTGTCGGTAATGGGAATCTTTCCCTATGCTGCGGTTCGATGTCATGCGATGAACTTTGATTGGACAGTTGAATCTTCTGATTAATATCATGCAACTGATGGACGAATCAACAGTCACTTTGGACTTTCATTTACCGTTCCCAGTTTGATCAGTGGCAGACTCTCTCTGATTGATCCAGTTGGATCAGTGGCAGTCTCTCTCCAGACCCCACTTGAGCATCCTGCTTGTGCCTCTTGCCCCAGCCTTCTCTTCTGGAGCCCCTTGGATTCTGAGAGGTACAGACCTCTCTACCCTTCTTTTTCAATGCTTTGCTGAAGCTTAGAATTTTCCCCTGACCCAAGAAGAAGACTCTTGACCCAGTTTTTTAAAATGCTGACACCTTCCCTTTTTACCTACTTTTTGCCAATTTTGGTTAGTCACATTTTGCCCCAGATGTGGTTTTCCAAATTCTTTTTATCCTTTTTCATGGGTCACACTGTGTTTTTGAATTGTTGTTGAAGATTTAATGCCTAATTTATCTACAACTTTGCTGGGCGAAAAGATTTATTGTCCTTGTTTAAAGCATAACCTGAGAAATGCTTTAGCAAATCAAAACGTCACTTTAGACTTTCTTGAGAGAAGAGGTCCTTCTAAACCAACAGATAAATAGAGCGTTCAGAAGATCAGAAACTCTTTCGTTGTTTAGTTCTGTGTTTCAGGCAGGTTATGTGAGGCTTAACAAAGAGAACAGCAGTTGTCTCTTGAAACATGAAATATAGTGAAGTTTTGGATCCCAAGTGGTAGAATGGTGCAGTGAATATGTGCCTAAAGCTTCATTCTCTTTATTTAATGTAAACTGGTAGGACTCAGTCAACAAACACATCTGGAGACTGCCCCACATGTGTTTCAATGAGGGAGGGTGGTCTGTAAAGCACTTAAGAGCACAATCCAAAGTTAATTAGGGCTAAGGGGGTACTGCACACATCAATTAGTTTGCCAAGATGAGCTTACTGCAGAAAACTGAAGGTTAATGTTTTTTTTGAAAAATCACTTAGATCATGTGGCATGGGTAACCACAGTAATCAACTTTAGAATAACGTATTTATTTCAATGTATGTATTGTCGGATTACAGATTCTCAGACAGTTGAATTCCATTGACTTTCCTAGATTAATCAATTTAGCAATGCTTTGTACAGGATTAGATTGTAAATCTTACACCAAATCCGTAAAGGATGCTACCATAGTGTATTTTCAAAACACCACTTCTGTTCATGAAAACTCAAGTAACAAAAGTACTTTTTGTGAAGGGTACGCAGTCTATGTAAGGAGTAGAATTTAAACATGTAAAGTAGCTCTGATGCATTGTGTGCCTGCTGCGGATTGGTCAGTGTGGCTTGGTAGAATTTTTGAGGCTCTGAGGCAGCCTTTCGTCCTCGAGGTCAATAATATGAAGTACCCTTTAATTTTTATCGCTCATGAGTGGTACAGAGCTGTGAATTGAGGGTTGTGTCAGTGAGTGCTATACCAAACAAGTTGTTACAGTGTCCCTTGTTAACGCAGAGTAGGGGAGTCATAGCAACACTCCACTGCAGCACAGATAAGTCAAACATATTTGCTCCTTCATAAAGAGCAGTCTATCTTCTGTGTTTAAGCAGCGCAAGAGTATTGGCAAATCTACTCTGAGGATATTCAGAATGAGTTTGTGAATAAAAACAAATGTAACAAATGAACTAAAATATGTTGATAATAGTAAAAATCTATTTTTCCACTCTGAAATGTAACCATAAAACAGCAAAATGTGGCATCTTGTGGTATCTTCCTCTCTTGATGTGTTTGTGAAATATTTGTCATGTAATTCATGCATGCACTGATTGGTTAAAGTAGCATTCAATGATGGAATGGACTTGATATAGAGTTTAGGGGACAGGTTACTCCGTCACAAACGTGAGAGTTGTCCCATCCCATATCACAAGTTCTTCATATCCAATGGAACTTATAATGCTGTGGACAGGATATCCGTCCCATTTGCAACAGAGTAACCCCCCCACTGAACTTTAATTCAGGCCCTTTATCAGTTAGGCCTCCTATAGCAGCTTACTTCTTTTCTCTTCAACCAAATGAAAATACGTCTTGGACGAACATGTTTTCGTTCCCGATGTTGGCTTCACATATTTTCCGATGAGGATCTTATGAACACATGTTTTTATTTGGATTATGGTACTGTTTTCTGCTGTCTGGTTATGGTCTTCAAGATGCAGTGCTGCTGCTTCTATCACTAAGGTCCAGCAGGTTTTCACATTTTCCATAATTTTCATCCTTCATTTGGATTAGCTCTAATGTGACTATTGTTGTTTTCTGTGTGGGCCAGCTCTTCTCTGCGTCAGTTAGAACTTGTGCTTCTTGCTAGTTTGTCTTTTTGCTGGCCTGGCCTGGCTTTGTCAGACACCCACTCAATCGTGCTTGAGTACATTGTTGTTTGAGAGCATGGATGCTCATGCTCTGCACTATCTTATGTGTGTCAGTGCCATCTACCGAGTACCCTTTGTTCACGCTGGAGTATAGCTTTGACACCTAAATATTCTGTGAGTGGTCAAACTCATTGCTCACCCAGAGCCATTTATCTCTTACCTGCTTTGGTGTCCTTGGGTGTTCGACTACTAAGCTTTCTTCTGGAGTCTTTCTGCTCAAATTCATTGTGAGATCAGTTTCGGGCTCAGGCATGTGTTATCCTACATCCTACTGGCCACTACCTGCAACACACCTTCTGCAAGTATCTTATCGACATTAGGAGCCAGATGTATAAAAATTAAATTTTTATTCCGTTAATAGCGAATTTTAAGAAATTTCTATTTAGGGAATGCAAAATGCTATGTAACTAAATAGCGAATCTCTAATAGCGATTCCTACAGAATCATAATAGTTATTAAGAAATTGCTATTAGGGATTGCGTCGCCATTTGTCCCTATGGGCCACCCATAGGCATGGTTTTGCATTTCCTAATTTGCGATTTCCTATTAGGAATTTGCAAAGTTGGAAATGCAAAACAAAGGGTACTGAGGGTCTCAGGCCCTCTTTGATGCACCCCCGAAAAAAATTAGGCACACGTGTAAACCGCACACATGCCATAAAATGCTTGTGCGCACTAGATGGCACTTTAAAAAATGCATTTTTACTACATTTCTTTTTACAATTGCACATGATTACAATCAACTTAGAGTTGAAAGTAATAGGATTTCCTAAATGTCCAGTTCACATTTAGGAAATGCTTGTTACATGTACATTGGGATTCACAAATAGGAATTCCCTATTTGCGATTTCCTATTTAGGGAATCACAAATTGCAGTTCCCTATTTAGAGTCGCAATTTTAGGGCATCGCAAAAAATAGCGATTCCCTAAAATGGGACTGCAGTGCGTTTCATACATAGTGAAAGGCTATTTTGCATTTGCAAATGGTGAAATTTACTGATTCTCACCATATGAGAATACAAAATCTTTTGATACATCTGGTCCTATAATATTTTCACAACAGCGATTTGCAAGCTTGTGCAGATTTCAAACTTTGTGTCTCTCACTGATAAACTCCAAGCACTTACATTGTTTCTCATTCAAGGTTTTGCATGCAGCAATTTGACCCCTTTTGCAAACACTGATGCCTACCTTTTTTTACTAATTAACTGTAAAACAATAAAAAATATTCAGAATCTTACAATTTTACCTATTCAGGAGCTTATTATATTACTTTTTAAACTTTTTTTCTCTTCCTTGAGTTTCACTTATTCTCACACTATTCAACAAAATGCATATGGTTATTCCTCCTGCTCACTTCCAGGGACCTGTTGAACCTCTCTTGAAATTGTGTATTTCGTTCAGGCCTTTCAGTGCTTATCTTGGTGTTAAGGATGGGGTTAAATTTAAAATATCCCTGATTGCAAAATAAGTCTGTTGTATTACGATCTTCCTGTGGAGGGTCAAAACTTTTTTCCACTGAGGATTATTAAGTAATACATGAATTTCAAACAAGTAGAAACTGATTTTGAAGGCAAAATGTGGCTAGCTGTACACAGGCACACATTCTTCATCAGAGTGCAAGGTCCTACCATATCAGTGATTTTCCACTCTGAATTTTAACATTTTACTTCACAGTTAAATGATCAAATAGTGTCTAGGTGCAATTCTAAAAAAGTTCAACAAAGTCTTTTGGCCAGGGGCGGCTCCTCCGCTAAGGCGGAGGAGCCTCTCCCCACTGGTTTATCCAAAAAGGAAAAATAAAAAGATAATAACGTACATTACATTGTTATCAATGTACAGACGTCCCAAAAGACATGCGCACTTTGCATGTTCTCGACCCAGCCCGTGCAGCTGGGAAGAGGAAGAAGACAGAGGGGTAAGTGTTTTTGCTTTTTTTCAAATTAATATTTTTTAAACCACCCTCCTCCCCTTTCCATTGTGCTCTGTTCCGCCCCACCACCCCTGTTCAGTGGCAGCCACCACTGCTTTTGGCTGTAAGAATCCAGGTTTAGACAAAACAGTGGATAATGGGAAAAGTATTGACTGTTCTCAAGGGGATTCCAAGCAATTAAACTCACACTTTTCCAAAGCTGCAAAAGTTAACAGTGTTAGCAAAGGACCTCCTACTCATGCTGACTGTAATACTAGCAAAGGAAGGGGCATACGTTATTTGGGATCAAAACATTTGCATTTTTTTTAGATCTTGTCCACCTGCCAATTGTCCAATTTCAAGAATCATCCAGCTGCTATACAAGTGTGTTGGAAATGCAATAAATTTAGCCATTTTGGAAAAGTATAATAGAGGAGGGAAGCAAAACAGTGTTAGGTGTGTTCAGAATAAAGCTTTGTCTGATGAGGCTAGTAATATTGAAATTGATGAGATTCTATTGAAGTGATGGAAATTGGTGGTGTTGAAAACAATGTCAAGATGTAGAGTCATCCATGAGTCAATATTTCTATTAACAGATCAGACATACTGTTGTTACTTGATTTGGGATCAATAAACACGGTCATATCCATAGATAAGTAAAAAGAGAAATGGGTTAATATAGACTTGTCACCTGATGATTTTCTAACCATGCTTTTGAAAGCAGTGCCATTGATTTTGTTTGTGCCAATAATGGAGTTAGGGATAGAAATATCAAGGGTAAGATTTATGTAGCTCAGAAAGAGATTAATGTGTTAGGGTTGTGGATATAGACAGATTTTGGCCTGGTGATCAGACCTTGAAGCAAATGCCAGTGTCTTTAGAAATTACTTTTCAGCCTTCAGAGGTTGCTTCTTGTATAAACCATCAGTGGATGTTAAATTTAGCAATAATTTCACAGATGAAATTGGTCTGGTCAAACATTTTCACATAGGGCTAAATTGTAAGAAGGCAGTGTTCCTGTTAAGCATGAACTATGCATCATTTCCATTGAGTGTATGGGGGAACTCTAAAAAAACTGTCATTAAGGTGCAGAAAGAAGGTATAATTGAGGAGGCAGATGCCACATTATGGCTTTCCTCAGTTGAAATAGCCCAAACGAAAACCAGGGAGCGTATTTAAGAAAAGTGGCCCTTTAGACAGTGCAGAGCCACTTTTCCTGTGCCTCTTAGTGTCCCCCTAATGCCACCATGTGTGCGCCATTTTTAAAATACGGTATGCCATGGCAGTAGGTAGGGGACTAGCATCAGAATTTTTAACACTAGTCTGTTGCTTTGCAGGATTAGCATAAAAAATTCTGATGCTGATCCTGCAAAGCACTCAGAGGCCCATTGTAACCAAACCTCCTTTGCATACATTATGTCAAGCGCAGTCATAATGTAGTGCAAAGGGTTACAAAGTGGAGCAATGCATGCATTGTGCCACTTTGTAAATATAGTGCATCATTTTTGGCCTTCTAACACTACATTAGCGTAAAAAAATGATGCTAATTTGGCATTGTAATGGTTCAAGATTACCAGTTGATGAAAAGCATGTGTCATTGGAGGAAGAGGTTGAAGGCTGGGTTATTGCTACAATACAAAGGCATGCTGTTTGTGCTCTTAGGGAGGACTGGTTCAAAGGGCTGAAGTTGGATGATGAATTGAAAGAGGTGGTTTCATTCATCAGTGAAGAGGTGATCTTATTTGTCATTGATGAATAGCCTAAAGAAAAAAAGATTAGTCTTTAGTCCTGCTGTAAGGTAGCAGATGAACTTTCATTGGAAAACAGTATTTTGATATAATTTCTGTTAGGCAATTTCCATGCAAAAGACGTTTTGGGTTGGAAAGTAAATAATAAATAAAATGTGCTGCCTTGCATCACTTTTGTGGTGCAAAAACAGCCCTAAATGTTGGCAAATATTTTCCAATCCGTTCTTTTGTGCAAGTTCCCTGCAGCCAGGCTGCAAAACATATTCCTACAATGTAACATGGAATGAAACCTTAGTTTGAAATGTACGGTAGAAATAATTTTACAAATCAAATTCATAGCATATAAGTAATTTAGTATGAAAGGCTCAGTCTTAAGGTTAGATTTGTATTGCCTATAATATTATTTATTAGATTGGGAATATAAATTAGATTTTGCCCAAAACTCAGCTCATTGCTTAAGAAGATACATTTCAAGACTAGTTTGCACCTCTTCTTAGCCAGCAGCTGACACAACAAAAGGAAAGCAGACAAAGACCTAGGTGGCAGGGTAAATATTAGCTGTCAGACTTGCAAAGTCACATATGCATAGCTCTTGAAGCAACAATCTCTTTTCAGGTTCCAGAAAGGGAGAGATAATTGGAGTGGGCCCCTTAGGATTCCTTGGGAGGACAACTTCAGGTCTGATATCCTTTCTAGCACATTAGCTTTTATGGTGCAAGGAACAGTGAATGGCTTTTGATGAGAAAGTATATCCTTGGGAAAGGAACATGATAAAACATAACATACTTAATTTAAACTGGAGAGGATGAAGTCAATTTACTCAGAGGCCCTTATTCACCACTGACTAATTTTGCTTGTTAAAAGCCTACTTGACCACACCTCAATGAGGTAAAAACTTGCTTCACTAAAGTGTGTCCGCCCACCTGGCTGTCAGAGAAAGTCTGCTGCCTTTGACTTAAATCTCTGTACTGAACACTGTTGACAAAGCAAGTAACAGTTTACTGCTATGGTGTAATTAGGGCCATGATCATGCCTGAAAAGTCTTCTTTGACCACTGGATCATCTCTCCCATTGCTTAAGTTTGCAAAGGGTCCTGTAAAAAAAGAAGTGGGTGCCTGTACAGCAGAAAACCACGGAACAAGTTACAACTGCTCATTTCTCGCCTCCCCACTTGTGTAACTCCTTTGGATGGAATGGCCTAAAACTCCAGGGGATAGTTGAACCTGTTCCTGCTGCTTGGACATCCAGCTAATCATATGAAAGTGGATAAAGTAATGTGAACTTCAACAGGTAATAAGGGTAGTTGTTGGAAATTTGCCCTTCCTGCAGAGTCACGTGGGATTTTTTGTCTTTTTACTGAACCCTATTTTTGTTGGCTGTATTAGTCTGTGCATGTTACCCAAACTAACCAGTTGTAAAGTGATTTATCGTGCTCTCTTTGTCAACGTGATACCTTTAGCATACACCTAATAGGCACATTTAATTTACTTATAAGTCTCTAAAATATGGTACTGCCTATACCCAGGGCTGGTAAATTAAATGCTACTAGTGGGCTGCAGTGCTCATGTTTCAACCCAATGCACTAGGCCTGTTAAGCATGTCTCAAAGGCTGCCATTGAAGCCTTAATATCCAGGTTTAAACTGCATTTCATCCCCTGGCAAAATAAATGATTTGCCAGGCCTAAAACTTCCTTTTTAATACTTATATGTAACGACTAAGGTAGGTCTAAGAGCCCTTAAGGCAGGGTTCATGGTATTGAAAAGTAGGAAATATATTTTTAATTTTTTACATGTGCTGGCAGTTAAAAATCTTAAAAGTAATGTTTTACTCTAGCAAGGCTGGCTATCCCGTAGGTTAACTCTGGTTTACACTATTAGAGTTAATATGTGCTAAATTGAGTTTGGCAATAGTTGGAAAATATTTCAAGGACTCATTTTAATATTAATTTAGAATCCAACCTAATGGTCAAGCTGGATTATATATTTTAAGAATGTTGTCATTTTCCTGCCTAAAACCACAGGCTTTCCTGCCAGTGTTCAGCTGTCACCTGACCCCTGATGGCTTCCATGTGGTAAGATATGTATTGCTCCAAGACAGTGGAGAAGGGGTTGGGGAGATGGTCTCCTTCCTTGACAGGGTGGCCTGGGGGCTGTGCCCAACCCCTTTCTGACCTTCTGAAAATTCCTACCATGTCGCTGGCAGATGGTCCTCAAATCTAGTCCTGCCTCCCTTTTGTCTTTCCAGTCAGCCTGGCTCCGAACTACATGGGACAGGAGGACCTGATCAGAGCTGGGTTAGGGGTTGACCTTCACCCACAAGTTGGCACAGGAGAGAAATGTGGACCCTATAGGCCTCTCTTCAGAACATTCCTGGGTCTGTGATAAATTAGAAGGACTTCCCTGATGACTGGAGAGCCTGAAGGGAGGCAGGACCTGATTGTTTTGAACCCAGAATACAAACAGCAACTCCAAGAGTCAGTTGGATGACCCCTTGTTTGAGACATAGTGGTAATATAAACAAGCTTCCAGAGGCCTCTCTCTCTCTTTCTCTGCAAATGCCTAGTTGACCAGTTGCAATTGTACCTCCCACGAACCAAGCTGTCATCCTTTGTTGCAGTGACTCTTAAATCCCAAATGATGCTTCTCATATTCTGGACCCTTGGCAGGTCTTAGACTATACTCCTCCTGTCCCCAAACTGTAAGAAGTGGGACTTAAAAACATTTTGCTAACTTTAAGCCTGGAGAACTGATGGAGACCGTGGCAAAACTTGTTGGCTTGCCTAGCTGATGGGGATCCAACTTCTAGAATTTTTTTTAAGGGAAAACTTTGAAGGATTCATTGGGACTGATGCCGAGCAGCATCCAATTGACCCTGATGCCTACCTGGGTATGGGCATCCAATGTTAACAACTGTACTGGGACCCTGCTTTTCAGCAACCCACCATTGTCGAGCCTCACTTTAGATTCAGCTACCAGTTTGCTCTGCTCACAACACGTTGACAACCACTTTTTTGCCATAAAAGTCTCTAAGTTAGATGGTAAACGTTTCACCGGTACAAACCTGATCCCTGTATCTGACCCAGTCTTCATCATAGTAGCTATTAACTTTTGATTTTGACCTGGTCTAGCCCAACTAGATAACTGTAGATTGTACTTTGTGCTTTTGGTGCTATTTACAGGTTAAAATTCAAAACATTCATACCTCGGTTCTACTTATTGGATTTTTGTTGCTTAGATGTCATTTTATTAATTAAAATGTATTCTATTTTCCTCATTTTGTTTGCAGTGTTTCTTTTATTGTGTTTTCAATGTATAACTGTTTGAATGCTGCCTAAATTCTTTACACATTGCCTCTGAGTTAAGCCTAACGGATTGTGTGCGAAAAGACCAGAGGTATAAGCACAGGTTCATTTAGTGACTTTAGTGCTTCACAATGACAAAAATTTGGATTATTTTTTAAGGTGACTTCTCACACCCGTAAACTGATACCCTAATTTCTTTCAGTAGTTTTCTACAGCTGGAAATTGTTAACTGGGAACAGCAGATTTAAAAACTTATTACTGAGGTACTTTCTTTCAAAAACATTACTTATGCCCTTGAGTAGTTGTACTGTAAGTGAGAAGTCAGAAGGCTCACTTTTCTACTTACATCTCTTTTCTTTGTACATTCCATGCAAAGAGGCTTCATTTCAGTGTAAAAATGCATCATTTCTACTGTGCAGCTGTTTTGAGAAAAAATAGCTATTTGACTTCACTGTGCAATCCAGTCCCTATCAATAATTAATTGTAACCTGTTTTTGTTATGTTCAATTCTGAAATCCATTTTATGTGACTTGTGTTGCCTTTTACTTATATATATGTTTTTACCTAACTTGGTTTTGACCTTTTACATTTTATATTTACTAAGTGTAATTTTGTCCATATGTTATACATTAACTGCATGCTGTTCCTCTGAGGAAGGCTTAGCTGTTTGTGCTAATCTACCAAAGGTGAGTGTTAGTATTTGTGTTTCTGGTTGGCAGCATGAACCGTAATTCTAGTCAGGGTAAGTCAGATATGCACTTAGAGTTAAACTGTGCTCACTCCCTGGTAGCTTGGCATAGAACATGAAGGCTTAACTATGGAGGCCACATGTAAAGTATTTGTGCAACACTACAAACAGTAAAACAGTGAAGCCACCACACAAAAAGATACTGCACCTAGTTAGAAATATCAATCTTAATTTAATGAACAAAACAAGACTAAAATGACTAAAATCTCATAAGTACAGGTCAAGACATAATTTTTTTAAGATTAAACATCATATTGTTATGGTGCCTGGAAGCATAAATCTCCAACCAGGGCAATCTGGTTGCTCTAGACCGGGTGAAATCCAAACATTCAGGCTGACCGCGATGGAGTGTGGGTCGGATGCAGTCCCAGACAAGTCTCGCTAAAGTTTTACCTTCTTAAAGTTGAGCCAGGAGTCCTGTTTGTGGTGCAGAAGTTCACCAGGAGCAAGGAGAGCGTCGCTGGTCTGTGGGTACAAAGAGTCGACCGGGCTTCGAGGACGGTGGACTGGAGCCTCATGGTCGAGAGCAGAGATGCTTGCTGTTTTCAAGAGACAAACCTGCAGTGGCTCACACTGATTCTTCATGTGAACATTGTGGTTCTGGTGTGAGTGGATCTGTTCACGGTCATGAAGTGCCCAAAAGCATGATTTTAGGAGCCAAAAAACACTTCCAAGGGCCCAGGACCTGAGAGACGCCTCTTGTGGGTCAGGAGCTTGTTGAAGAGGGGTCCAGGAGCTGGGGGGGAGCGTGTTATTTGTTTGAGGCTCAGATCAGGAGGCCAGTAGACTAGCCTGTTGAGTCCTTCTGGGGTCCTACGAGCAAGATGGAGGCGCAGGTCCAGTTCTTCTTCCCCAAGCAGGAGGGCCACAGGTATCAGCTCAACACAGCAAGGCAGGGGCACCTTCAGAGTATCAGTCCAGCAGAGTAGTAGCTCAGCAGAGTGGCAGTCGTTGCAGCAGCACAGCAGTCCTTCTTCTTGGCAAAGTATCCACAGGTCCTGAAGTTTACTGATTTGATAGCATCAGAAATACAGTTCTTTAATCCAGTGGTGCCTTTAAAGCGGGGGAGACTTCAATGAGAGGCCTTTGAAGTGTACAAAGTCTGTGCCCTTCCTGCTCCGGCTCCAGGCACACAACAGGGGGTTATGCAGCCATAAGGGGGGCGTTTTGGATCCAGCCCATTCAGGCATAAGTGTTGGCTCCTCCCTTCATCCTGCTCAGGATGGGGTATCAACATGCAGATGACCACTCAGTCACACCTAAGTCTCCTTTTTGTGTGGCTGTCTGTAGGGAATGCACAAGCTGTCACCCACCTAGGCGTGTATTCAGAGAGAGGCAGAAGGCACTAGATGAATTAAAGTAAGAAAATGACAACTTGCTAAAAGTGGCATTTTGAGAATCCACCTTCACCATAAACTGTGATTATAAATTGTGATTCTAGAGACACCAAACATGGGGGTAACATATTTTCCCTATTGGAAATTAGACTTATAAAATGTAAAAAGGCAATCACAATGTTAACCTATGGGAGAGATAGGTCTTGCAGTAGCAAAAAATGAATTTAAGAGTTTTTCACTACTTGGACTTGTAAAGCTTCAATTTACATGCCCAATGTTTTAAAACACTGAACCCTGCCTTTGGGGCTCACTAGGGCCTACCTTAGAGGTGACTTATGTGTATTAAAAAAGAAGGATTGGGCTTTGGCAAGAGGGTTTACTTGCCAGGTTGACACTGCAGTTTAAAACTGCACACACAGGCTCCAAAATTACAGGCTCGAGTCTGGTTTAAAGGGCTACCACATTGGGTGGCACATTCAGTGCTGCAGGCCCACTAGTAGCATTTACATTACAGACCCAGGGCACAGGTAATGCACTTTACTAGGTACTTATAGGTAAATTAAATATGCCAATTGTGGATTAAGCCAATGTTATCATGATTTATGGAAAGAGCACATACACATTAGCACTGGTCAGCAGTGGTAAACTGTCCAGAGTCCTAAAGCCAACAAAAAAGAATTCATCAAAATTGGAGGATAAGAGGCAAAAGGTTTGGGGATGACCATGCAGAAGGGGCCAAGTCCAGCAGTGAGCCACAGACTAGTCATCAAAATTAGATTATCTTGCGAGAGTCACGTTCTTTGGAAATGGAAGCTCAGACAAAGCTCATATCAAGACTGTGCCCTCTTTTTCATACCTTAACATACCGATCCCTTATATTGAGACATGGCATCTTTAAGATATATTAATTTTGTATACTGGGGACTAAACATTTGTTTCAGGAGTTTTTCTGAGGAAGCAGCTGGAAATATAGATTGCTCTCAATCAGCAAGATCTAGGTACTTGGATCTTTTACACACATGACACATATCTATTTTTCATGACGTTTTTACTGAATAAAATGTGACCTTAATAGCAAGGTAGGTTCCCTCTTTCTCGTGTTTTAATGTGCAGACTGAGAATTATGTTCTTAGGACATTTTGGAGTATTGTAGGTTGATATAAAGAATTAAATCAGGCATCAAATTACATATTGCGTGCACTGACCCAGTGGTGCGCACCTTGACCTGGGTGGACCTTTAGATCAGTACAGTATGTGCCTTCACTGGAGAGAGCACATCAGCGAAAGACAGCACCATATTTTGTAAAAGTGGCTCCTTATTCTTTAGAGTAAGCATGCCTGACCTCATTTTCTAGAGGGTGCAGTGCTCCCCTTTCAACAGGTTCCATGTGTTACTGCCCCAATGTTTAGGAGATTTCTGTGGGTCTCCTTGCTCCCTTTCCAAGGAGAACCTTTGAGGGGCACTGTGGCAGCGTGCCACCACATTTGTTGAGAACAATAAGTATACCTATCTATAGTTTTTATAGTGCAAAGGTAAAAGGTATTTTCTCATTTCAATGCCTGAGGGCATGCCCTATACTTTATGCTAACATTATCCATCTTAAAGATAGGGCCATTCTATCATATGCAGCCCCTTCTATTACAACAAAGTGCCTCAGGTGCTCAAATGCACATTGTGCCCTGCGACAATATAGGTAATGCAAACCCATGTTGTAGAATATGTTCATGATTATCACATTTTTAATACAAGCGTAGATAATCATCAAATACGTAGAAGAGGTGTGCCACCCAATACAAAGCATACAACTTCATTGGATTTTGTAAAACATTTACCTGCATCACAGTAATTTGGTGACTGCCAATTTCCTGCATTGATCAAACTGTTTGAAGTTGTGCACAATATACTTTATATTTATGGGTTACAGTTTATCAATATGTCAATAAACTTAAACTTCAAGCAGGTTTCTGACAGGCAGAGGTGTGCAGAATTGCACTATTCTACCAGTTACCATCCTTTAAGAGAAGGTCAGACAGACCATAATCATATCACCACAGCGCAGACAAAAGTAGCATATTAAAGAAAACAAGGTAGCCGAATGTCCCAAAGTGACAGCACTTCCGATTACAGGAGAACAGCTGTGTGGCAAGTTACCCACGTAGTCATCAATACAGATAACCAGTGCATGAAGGGTAGCAAGGCTGTCTCATAATTTCCTCTGTACATGACACCCACAGAGTAGAAGAGGTTGGAGAGGACAAGAAGAGCAGAAAACAGCACTCTGCAACCCTGGATTTACAAAAAGCAGCCCCAGAGGGGATGGGGTCTGGGGGAGGGGATCACAAAGGATTCAAGGATGAGTGAGGAGACAGGTGGAGGGGTGTTGAACTGGAGGCACCAGGCTCCCTCTCCTGCAGAAAGCAGTTTGGTGGAATGCAGGACTGCAGCTGAGCAGTGCTGGCATCCCCCCGGAACTGCAACATGAGTGTACTGGCCTGCAGCCCCCAATCCTGACCCTGTCCCCCTGTGTTCACTGGACCCAGCCACTGACAGCCCCTCTGCGACGGAGAAGGTGCCTTATTCAGCACAGCTTCTCAGGAATGGAGTTTTGGATTCTGTGGAGTTACCCTGTAGTGAAGAATGAGATGAGAGACTGTATAACAAGTGATGTCACGGACTGAAGCCATGCACTGGGAAACAGCGCTCTTTTGGTAGATGATTGGAAGACTGGTTGCTTTGCTGAAGGAGGGACTACCTTTCCCAGTTTTCGTAAGGAGGAGAGGGTGGTAGGAGGCTGCCCTGGCATCTTGCTGCATTACAAAGCTCATTTCATCAACCAGCAGTGATAAACTCGCGCAGGACGTGACCAGATGGAGAGTTTTTTCAACTGTCAATGGCAGGGGGAGGCTGGGCCAGCCCCCCCTTGTGGGCCTGTGCCTCCTCGCCATGTGTTCTACTCTTCTATATGCAAGGAGCAAGGTGAGATGTATTTTCCAGTTAGGTCCATTTATATGGTAGGTAAAAGCTTGATAGAGCTTTTACCCTGCTGGTTTCCACAAAGCTTTAAGTGAAAGTTGGAAAAGACTACAATGTTGGCAAATGCAAGTTGGGGGCTTCTAACCCACCTAAAGCCAAAAATGTCACCTTGGATAGGTCTACTAATAAGGCGGTGGGAGGTATTGCCAAAGACATTTTGCTTGCTGAGCAGCGGCTGTCACTAGTCCCTGAAAGCCTCAATCTGCCCTTATATACTTCTCCACTGAATTATCTGCTCCAACAGGAGGTGGCCAGAGCTGTAGCCTTGAAGAATTTTCAACTATTAGTCAAGTCCATCCAGTTCTCTCACCACCATCACCAATGTTATTGCAGCCCAATGTTGTTCCACCACCCACCAAGCAAATTGGGTGAGGGAAATAGCTGAGAACAAGGGGCACTGCAGCTCAGGCTGTTCCATTGGTGTTGTCTCCCTGTGACACCTCCCACTTTCCTAACCCTCCTTTACCAAATCATGGCACTAATGACCTCCTTGTTCAGATGTCTGACATTTAAATCTACATTATCCACTAGGCTCCTCCCTGAGCTTGCTTGTTTGTTGGCAATTGAAAGTAAGTGGTCTGAGGCTTTGGGGTGTAGAAGGGAAGCCATGGAAGGTAAAGCTCTAACCCCAGCCTTGTGGCCACGGCCATACAGACTTTAACCCCTTTGAAAAAGTAACTCTCCTTTGATCTCCCACAAGATTTCTCACCAAATGCAGATTGGAATTTCAACTGAGGTACCTACATCTCATATCCATCCTGAGCCTTCTCATCAACCACATCCCCTGGCTGACCACTGTAACATGTCAGCCATGAACAGCAACAGGGTCAGCTCCTTGGGGTGCCACTTACCACCTGCAGCCTGCTGCTACTTCCTTGTTCTTGCCAATGTCCCCAGACTCCATTCTCAGGCAAAAGATAGCACAGACCAGTTAATGTATAAGGCCCCTTACTGGTTATGTTGGTACATTTCTCATAATGCCTGTCTGTTCCCTGCTATACTTTTTGCTTGGCAAGTAAAATGAGTGGGACTAATGGCTAGGAGATTTGAGGGGGATTGTATTATTGTCAACTTCTGTATTTCTTTTTTTGCAGGTGAACTGATACAATCATCCTATCTAGGTCTCACCTACAGAACAGAAACAGAAAAGTCTGATGTTCTGCAAATCAATTGGCCAATTGTTGGTCTGGCACCCAAACTTTGAAACAAGCCCATTGCTCCTTTGTTGCAATTTATGAAAGAATGTGCCTACCTGTTTTTACATATGACTCTGGGATGTGGGGTTACAAAGCTGCCAAATGTTTGCAGAATGAGGAAAATAGAGCATGCAGGCATTTTTTGGGTGTTTCACCAACATCTCCAACATACACTGTCTATGAAGAAATTGGATTGTCCTATATGACAGATTACATCAGTTTGCCCCCACCTAACGTTATAGTTTTCCACTTGGTGGAATCCGGAGGCCACTTTGAACAGGGATATCATCATGGGCTACCTCCAGTGTGAAAAGGGACCTTTTATACCCTGCCTAAAGGATATCTAGAACATTAGTATTAAGCTAGGTAGACCCGGTATTTTTAACATGCCCACCAATTTGTCCACAAGGGGTAAAAGTTGGGTAAACTTTTGTTTCGGGAAACACAGGAGAGAGAAAAGCAAGAAGTTCAAATTGAGGAAACCCGTTGACAGAGAGTACATGATAGTCCAAATTACTTTTGAAATGGAACTGTATCGGGAGATTGTGCATAAAGCTTGGGATAGGGAGATAGTGACAAGATTTAGGTTTGGTCAGATCAGGAGCCAGGTCTCATTTTCACCAGGCCAGTTTGACCCAAAAACTATTATGGTTTGTCCTAGTGACGAGTACTCCCTGCAAACACTGGTCTACTTTGCATTCTTTTCTAGCTTTTACTCTAGTTGTACCAAAAAGTTTTTAATTCCACTCTTTAGAGGTGCAATAAGACTAAATATGCATCTGCACCTCTAAATCTGCAGATGCTCTGTACTCCTGAGGGATGTGTAGGTGTTGTCACATATTTCAAATCTGCTCTCCAGCATAGGAAAACATTATTGTTTTAGCTCATAAATTGTTCATTTTTCTTTAATAAACCGCCTCCTTATTACTGTTTGAAAAGGGCTGTATGTTGATATTCTGGTTGTTGCTATGTATCCTGACCACCTTATTGGTGGCCTGAATATCCCAGTTAATACAGTAGAACGACATGAGGTTTTTAATGGCTGGTAAATGTTGAAGAACACACCCAGATTGTAAGATACATTATTACTTTGCACACCAATAAAGAGCACACTTATTGAGTGATCTGTCAAGTTACCCTAGCTAGCGTTTGTCATTGGAACTATTTTTGACAGGTATGCAGGTGTACAACTTTGTTCCCCCGGAATTGACAATATTGAGACGCACAGCTTTTTAGGGGAGTACACTCCATCGGAGTGCTCCTTTGAGCATTGACTTGGGGCAATAGTACCCTTTAGGAATTTACCTTGGTTTGGCGTGGATTTATTTCTAAGTTTGGTCTTGTTTTTACGTGTGTTGCATACTACACCTTGCATGTGATTCCATCACTAAGTATTTCTCATGACACCAGAGGGTGTGTATTTACTATAAGGCACTATATTGGCAATCCTGCATGGTTATACTTAGTTACAGCATGGAGAATGTTTGCATTCAGAGAATTATTTCACTTTCAATTTTTTTATTACAATTTATTTTTATTTTTCTTATTATTGCCTTTTTTCTTTTTTCTTTTTTCTGTTTTTCCTTTTCCTTTTTCCCTCCCTTACCCCCTTTTTAGGGTGAGCATAGTGGCAAGCAAGCAATGCTTTTCTAATGTGTTGGTGTGTATCTGGGCTTTTAACCACAACCACCACACACCCATCACTATCTCTTGTTCATGGGCTTGGGCAAAAATCCTTTGTTATCATTGGTAAATGCTTTACATTTGTCCCTCCTTGGGCCAGTTTTGTTACAACCTTGGGGACTGATCCTGTTGCATGGATAATTGCACTTTTGCTGATAACTTTGACTGCGACCAAACTTCTTTTTCCTTTTGTGTCTCTCCTTCACACTCACGCTCATGGCAGCTGTGGCACTTTGAATCAGATCGCTTATGTCAACTGTTTTACTTTTTATTTTCAGTTTGTGTGGCAAGAAAGTCCGGTTAGGAATTTACAACATTTCTTTTCTTTTTCAAAACCAGCCACTATTATGTTCATGTCATGGTAGTGGTCTCTCAAAACTTCGTCTGTGTCTAGCCGACTGGGGTTTTCCTCAGGATGTATGATGGTATGTATGTCATTAGTATTAACCTTGCTTCTTCTTATGAGGAATTCAGAGGACAGTTCTTTGCGTGATGATGTAACGTCACAACAGTTGCCTCGCATCAGCTAAGCACCTTAACTTTAACAGACCTGGATATGAAAAATACTAAATTCGAGGAAAAATAGAGTTTTGCACATGACACTTCTTAAAATGCGGTCCTGTGACATAGTTGTCAATGAAGGGCCATTCTTGTGTGGTTTAAACTGTGCTTCTAGGGTGAGGTTTATTTGTGTATAATAAATCACTGTTTGTGTGAATGAGATAAACTGGTGGCTTTTCTGAACGTGCCACGGCATGCAGTCCGCGTAAGAGTGGCATGCAGTAGTATTTGCTCCATCTGAGTCCAGGTGCCTCCAAGGAGCATGGTAGACGCCAGTGGGGGCTATGCTCTTCCCTCTCTCTCTCTAGGCCTTCTATGACTTCCTGGCAGCTGTACAGCTGCCATTCTCTGGGAAACCATGAAGCTGAATGGCTCCCTTCTGCTTCCTGTCTGTTTCAATCTGCAGGGCACAGGTGCTGGCATAAAGCCTCTTAAAGGGGAGGCCCCCGGCTGCACAACCAGGCAACAGGCACGTCACAGGGGTATGTAAGGAAGCGCAATATGCAGAGGTACGTGTACAGGCACGTCACAGGGCTGTTTGCGCATCTGCACCACACCAGAGAGGGGCCTGGGAGCAGGAACATAACAGAGGGGTGTGTGGGTAAACACACCACACAGCGATATGTGAGAGCAGATGTGCTGCGCAGAGGCATGTGACCAAACACTTTGCACATTCAAAGTGAGTAAACACACCACACACCTTAGACACATCACCCAGACACAATAGAAGTGGGTATGTGAGCAGTCACACATCATATGGGTACACAATTGCCTCTATCTGATGTGGGTATGACAGTGTGTAAATCACACAATAGCATCTTTCAGGTGTTGCACAGGAGCCTGTGTGTGTGTGTGTGTGCACATGTGAGCTTAAATGGCGCCCCTGTGAATGTGTTGAGCCCCCTGGCTAGTTCCCCCCCTACCACAGGGGCAGAAGGGGCCCTTGTCACTCCCCTGATGCCTAGGTTATTTGTGGGATACCATTGTCAGCATGTCTGATTTTGTGCCTCCTGAGTCTATGTCTATTTTTCTATTTTCCAAAGTTGCACTGCTGTTTTTTAGGTCAAGGGTACAAGCACTCTGACTTTTGTAATCTATCTGTGGGCTTTTAACCTCACCCACCACACAACCATCACTATCAGTCATTGATGGGCTTGTCTTTCAAAAATCCCTTGTTATCATTGGTAAATGCTTTATGCTTGTCCCTCCTTCGGGCAGTTTTGTTACCGCCCTGTCCATCGACCCTGTTACATGGATAATTGTACTTTTGCTGATACATTTGACTGCAAGTGAACTTCTTTTCTGTCTCTCCTTCCCACTCGTGCCTTTTGTGTATCTCCTCCGCACCCATGGGGGCTGTGACGCCCCGAATCAGCTTGCTTATAATAACTGTTTTACTTTTTATTTTCAATTTATCTGGCAAGAAAAGTCCAGTTAGAAATTTACAACGCTCATAGCTCTTTTTAATTAAATGTGCAGTTTCCCACCTTTCCCACAGTTCCTCCATCGATTCTCCAGCCTTGGTACCTAATACTTGAATTTTATCTTGTATTCCTTCTGACAGAGGAATTGTCTGGGCAGAGGATACCACAGTGAGTTAAACTGGTTGTTTATCAGTGGTGTGACAAGTAGAATGCCTACACAGAGCTCTGTGCTTTACTAATATTGCTTACTTACAAGGCCTGGCACAGTAAGGAATTCTTCTCATTCCGAATGCCATTCTAACCCAGTTTGAGAAGCAAACAGGCGTATGCACCCAAATTGGGACTCGAAAAAATGCTCATATTTTCCATTTCTTTTCTTACACACATTTGATCAGGAACTCTGAGCAGGAAATATCTTCTAATTTCATGAAAAGAAATGTTAACGATCCCTAAAGAACATTTAGACCAATGCCAGTGGGAAGAAAGACAAGGTTCAGGGCAGAGAAGATCAGTTTTGATAAGAAATTCATCCATAGGCATCCAGTCAAATCCTATTTTCAAAACCGAATACTTCAAGCGGGAAACATCCTTTATGCAGACTTTTTTATAACGAAGTCCTGGTTAACGAAAGCGGAACAACGCTTTCTTTAACCACAACTTTGTGATTTTGTGCCTTAACCACGCATGTCCTGAACAACGAACATGCATGGTTAAGGTACAAACAAGGGAATTGGCTGAGGAGGACGACGCAGATGACGAGGCGACGACTCAGGTAAGTGGGGTTTTTAGGTTTTGGGGAGGGGGTGGGGGTCGGGAGTTTTAGTTTTAGGGGTGGGGTTGGGGGGTGGGGCGTTTTTGGTTTTGGGGAGGGGGTGGGGGGCTGGGGTTTTAGGTTTTGGGGTGGGGTTGGGGGGGTGGGGCGTTTTTGGTTTTGGGGAGGGGGTGTGGGGTCGGGGGTTTTAGGTTTTGGGGTGGGGTTGGGGGTGGGGCGTTTTAGGTTTTGGGGAGGGGGTGGGGGGTCAGGGTTTTAGGTTTTGGGGTGGAGTTGGGGGGGTGGGGCGTTTTAGGTTTTGGGGATGGGGTTGGGGGTCGGGGTTTTAGGTTTTGGGGTGGGGTTGGGGGGTGGGGCGTTTTTGGTTTTGGGGAGGGGGTGGGGGGTCGGGGTTTTAGGTTTTGGGGTGGGGTTGGGGGGGTGGGGCGTTTTTGGTTTTGGGGAGGGGGTGGGGGGTCGGGGGTTTTAGGTTTTGGGGTGGGGCGTTTTTGGTTTTGGGGAGGGGGTGGGGAGTCGGGGGTTTTAGGTTTTGGGGTGGGGTTGGGGGGGTGGGGTGAGGCATGCAGGATCAATGGGTGCCTGTTACTAATGACTTTACCAGGAATGCCTTTACAACAAAATATCGTTGTTAAGGCATTCGTGGTAAAGGCATTAGTAGTAACAACGAGGTCGGTGTTCCGACCTCGTTGTTTAGGCACCCGTTGTTTTGTCAGTCGGCATTCCGTCGTACAACCCTTCAAGCTGTTGCTTCTAAAGCATGATGTGAATCAGCAAGTGCTTTGTTATTGACACTGTTCATTTCCCAAGTATGACGTCCTGTTACTTCAGGAAATGTCACTTGAAAACACAGTGTTGCTATGTCAGCCAAGGATTATGGGTTTCTAATTGTATGCAGTACCAGACCACATGCTAGGGCTACGTTAGAATCAGGTGCAGAAATCATCAAGGGAATTAACTTATATCTGCTTGTTTTTTTATAGCAGTTTGCTTTTTGTGCCTGTATCCAACATTTTCACCCAAGGGTGAAGAACTCCAACTCCTTTCCTTTACCACATAATTTTCCTAGCACAGTTTACTCCACCTAGTGCACAATGGAAAATGCACATGCAAAAAAACAAGACAGACTGACCACTATTTGTGTATTTTTTTAAACATTTTGGTGTTACTACCATAGTCAATAAATTCTGGCACAGAAGGGTGCGGCATTAAGTAGGTGCACTTTTACTTTGCACAAAGTGCTTTTTCTGTCTAGATCATCTCAGGGCCCCAACACTAAGGTATTGGGGATCCCAAAACAATAGCCCCTCTTACCATTCAATATCCTTTTGCGCTCACTCATAGCTAGAAGTTTTGTTTCACAGCTGGGAGGATTTTGTGTTTTGAGGGCCTTGTTTGTAATAATTTTCTAGTAGAGCTGCTAGCCCTGAAGTTGTGTGATGAACTTTGCTCTCTAGGGGCTAAATATATGGTTGCACTGCATTACTTTCTGGCATTCTGTTTTCATGTGGTTATGCCCTCTAGGGGCTGACTGTATAGTTATATAACCATGTTTCTTTAAAAGTATATTTTTGTTGTGGTTCCCTCTAGGGGTTGTTTTGAGCATTGCGGCCTAATGGCAAAAGTTAATTTCTGATAAAAGTTTTTATTGGGTTCACATGATGATTCTATATGTTTTATGATTGCCTCCTTATTACAATTATGACCATGATTCAGGCCACCCTAACAACCTTATTACACAATGACTGTTTGAACACTCTTGATATGTTTGGGTAATCCTTCTAGTTTATTTCCTTGTGTGGCTGTCTTGTGTCTTTTTTGGGAATTTGTGTTAGCCAGCCGGCAACTCTGATAGTGGGGTGGTGAAAGTGGTATTCTATTGGAATTAGCATCAGATTTAAATTAGGATGCGAAATGGCAAGATTGTTTGCTGCAGATAGAGGAAGAAGGTAAATGGAAGTGATTTAGTTATATGCAGGGCCACTAGAATTATGTGACAGGAAAATTCCAAATTATGAGGCAGGATTGACCAATTTATGTGGCAAGAAAAGTCCAGTTATCAATTTACAACACAAATAGCTCCAACTCCAATTAATGTGAGACCTATTGCATTGCAAATGCTTGTTTCTTGTTGATTTATTTCATATTGATTTATATACAGCTTTCATAGGCATGTTCCATTCTGCCCTGATGATGATGCCACAATTTGAGGTGGATTGAAATGGCGTCAACCTAAAACACATTGACCCTTTTGATATGCTTGTTTGATGCCTGTTATAGTTTGCCCTGTGGGGGTAAGTACCCCTACTTTGCTATTTAAATTGTACAAATAAATGCATGTATTTTTAACAAGTCAACTGGACACAACCTGGATATTTTTATATCTGTCCCCAGAGTATTGTTCATTATACCACTACTCTGTTCCTTGAAACAAAAGAGCAAACTAAGAGGCAAATCAGTTGTTGTATACACCCTCTGTGTGACTTGTGTTCCTATTGCACATGGACAACATTATAGTTTATGAACTCAAACACAGGAGTGAGTTTTGTTCAGCACACATCATCATGAAGTTGTGTATTTCGAGACCCTCTTTTGTGCAATAATGAAGAAAAACCGGAGAAAGTGAAATAAAGGAGCTGCTGAGGATCACATAACTTGGTAAAGTTAGGAAGCCGCAATTAATCTCAGGTTTTCTGTTTTCATATTGTGCAGTTCAACCACTAGATACCTATGCTTCACTTCCGATACTGCCAAAATCCCTCTCCTCAACTGCTGCCCAGGCCTGAACCACCACCCTTTTAAAATTAATGCGGCCCTCGGTTACATCACAGACCAAAAATATTGTCCCTTGGGAAAATGTTTGCCAGTACCCATAGCATATCATGTTGCTACCCACAATGGCCATGCAACTGGAGTGGGTGGCCAAAGCACTACGTACAAAGGTTTTTCATGCCAGGACAAGCATAGAGATTGCACATTTGGCAGTACTTGATGATCTTCATCTTGTTGCTGATGTCAACAGTGTAAATTCTGTTTTAGGAGATACTGTCAAGCATAAATCAATTTTCTTCTGCTCACCACTGCATGCAACATGAGGCAAGAGGACAACATATTTCTGCTAATGGCTAACTTCACTCTGAGTGATAGTATTCTGCTAATACACAAAGAACACATCTACCATCAAAGTATTTTCCTTCAGTTCTAAGGAATACAATGGCAATGGGTGCTTTCTGAGAACAAGAAAATAATTTAGCTTTTAGTCAAATTTTACTAAACATTGACAAGTGCTTGGAAAATCCACCAACATTAAAGTTTAACAAAAATCAGGTCAAAACAAGAGAAGCATTGACAAAGCTGAAGGCCTAGCAGTCCAAATCAAACATATTGGCTTTTACCAATGCTTGTTTTGATTGTGCCAAGATCCTCTACAGCTTGCCTGGGTGGTTGCTCATTTTTGTGTTTGGTTCTGTCTCTCGAGTACTCAATAATTCATAATCATTTTCAGTTTAAGACAGGTGCACCAGCATGATCAACAGTGCTTCCTGTTATCCTAAGTCATTACAGTGCCTAGAGATTCCGTGATGATCGTACACTTCATAAGTGTTTCATAGAATAACATAACATACTGGATTTATTAGAATCAGTGCATACGATTAATTGAACATGGGTCTCGCATGTCAAATCCATTTTTATATATTTTGGATTCACTGTTGTGTGGTCAAACCCCTCCTTTTATCTTAAAAACACATACATTAATTAAAAATAAGTATTAGGATAAAAAAGGTAAATATTTGAGGAATCACCTATGGCTTCCTAGCAGCATTTGTATCTATAAAATATTTGAATACAAAAGAAATATACTGTGACATGGTGGTAATTCCATATAAAACATCAGTGTAAATTCCATTTTCAAATTTCGTCAGGGTGTAGGACCCTTGAGAAGGGTTACTGTTAAAAGAGCAATTACAAATAGTGATGACTGTGAACACAGCCTTGACTACACTGAAAGGGAAACACATTTCCTTTCCTTTTGTTAAATAATTGTTATTGAAGATTCCAATAACAATACAAAAAAGAGATAGAATTTGATGTGAGGACATTCATATTTCAAGAAGTATTGCAATTTTAAGAGATCAATTAATATAGTAAAGTGATTGTTTTTTTATTTTATATTAAAGGCTAAGAGAGATTGTGTCCCGACAAAAGAAGAACACTTTTTCAAGACACGTAGAAGGTCTGTAAACTCAAGATATAAGATGATGATTCCTTAGGGTTTCGATGAATAAGGTTCAAGATGACCCAAATGAAGAGCATGATGGATATTAAGAGGAGCAGTAGAAGGAAGTACAAGAAGATCTGGGATAAATTTCCTAAGGAACTCAAGTAGATAAGGAACCTCAAGAGCCTCAAGCAATAGGGGCATGGCCTAGATGGTGGCACAAGGAGACATGTAGTGAAGAGCTCCGCTGAGGCCCACTGAAATCCTGTGACAGATCCTGAGCATCCTAACATTAGGGTGCCGTAATATCCTTACTGAGACCCCCACCTGGAAATGCTCAACCCATACTACTGGACAGCCGGGGTTTCTAGATGAGTCACAACATGCCCACAAGGTGAGGTCACACCAGCAACCTGCCCTACAGTGCCTGAACCGACCAGGACTGGGTATAGACACCGTTTAATGGAGGCGAGACTGCGAATAAATACAGCAGGGCTTAGCAGTGACCCCATCTGCCGAGAAGTAGAAGCACCATCATTTTGCTTCCCTGGGGTTCCCTGGAAGAAAGACCCACATCGATGACCTGAGTGCCTGACGAGGAGAGGGAAACCAGACCTAGTAGTGCCGAAGGAGGGTACGAGAGACTGCACCTGAGGGGAGTGAATACAACCAGACCAGAGGGTAGGGGAGCCCAGGAATCCCTAGGAGGAGAGAATGCAGAGGGAAAAGGCATCACAAGAGTCCAATAGCTCCATCGTCAGCTGAACTCCATTGTCTACAATCCTGGAGGCACCAGACACAATCTGCTCTCCCAGCAGAAACTGAGCCGTTTAGTGATAATAAATAAGGGCAAAGCCTAGCACTTGAAGGAGCCGGTCTTGCTAGTGCAACGGAAAAACGTAATTGGGGCTGCATCGTGGGACAACCTGGAGTGGTTTGAAGTATCTCCAGGTGCAGAATGACAGGATCATTGTGAAGCCTTCTCACAACAGCCTGCCGTATACAGCCCACCTGGAAGACCCGCTTAAGTGCCCTAGCTCAACTCTGGGGAACATTAGCAAGCTGTGGGCAGTGGTGAAATAGAAAGACGTCAGCAAGGAGTCAACGGCAATTTCAGCGCCCAGGTGGGGGTGGGAAACTAAAGGGTTCTGTAGACAGCCACAGAGAGGTGACAAAAGCAACCACTCATGGGGTTTGATGATCACCCAAAAAAGTGAGCAATGATCAGGTGGCCCAAAAGGCCCCAGCGTGAGTGAGGGCCACATTGTGGTTTCCCCAGAGGGCATAGACCACGGGGTGGAGTTAGAAGAGTGAACTAAAAGACCAAACAGCCAATAATTACTGAATGATTATGATTGCCTGGTTGCCAGTGACCCCCTGAAGCATCGCAGTTGAGGCAATAGGAGTCTAAACCCTCAGATGACTGGGCACGTGAGAGAACGGAAAAGGGACAGGGGACTGGCAGGCAGAGAAGCAGTTGCTCAACAGTGGGCCTGGGGCAGGGATTTGCAGCCTGAAAGGGGCCCAAGGTCATGATATAGCAGTTGCTTCCTCTCTGTTGGATCTCTGTCAAGTGGTCTTCTCTTGGAGTTGCCCCCTTCAGGATAAAAGTGATATAATAGGGAAACACTGTGCACAAGGGCACCCCAGGGCTCTTGTTGCACTCCTGACTGTTCTGGGTGGTTTAAGCTAGCATGTTATGGGGATAGGCCACAAAATATGGTGAATAAACATTTGTAGAATTACCCAACACCAATGCATCGCAATGGGGTCCAGTGCCCCCCCCCCCCTTCACCTCTGTCCCATCAGTTGCTGATGGACTGATCTGATGAGGGGCCTCTAAGAAGCTGAGTGAGCTGAAGCACTCAAAGTTGACTGGGGTTGGGAGCTCTCTGATACTCTGCAGCTCTAATACAGACACTAACGCAGACATCAGCCGGGACTCTAACCCAGGGGGGAGAACGAGCCACAGAGCCAAGAACGAGAAGTCAGCAACATGGCTTATATAGTATCTACATGGGCAAACACACTAGAAAGAAAGACCTGAACGCAGGCTCATCCTTTATGCCAAAACCATCAGGCTTGGAGGTTCATGTCAGAGACCATGATTATTGCGTAGGGAATGCTGGAGGGCCCCTCCTCACAGGACAAATTCCAGGCAATCACCTCATCCAGGGAACTTCCAGAAAAAAAGGGGCCGAATTTGAAATACTGAACAACGTTCATATGTGGCTCACTGAAAGTCACCACACCCGAAGGGACCCTGTCTGATGCCCCTACTGAACTCCAAGAAATGCCAGAGAGATTGACACACATGGAAAGTAGAGCCCAAACCCTTGAACAGCATGCAGAAGATGCCAAAAAAAATCTAGGAGGAACAACAATCGAGTAATTGCGTAACTACAGACAGTGGTGGAAATAATATGCCATCCTTCTTGGAGAAATGGATTTGGGAAGAACTGGCTCCAAAAGGCCTTCTATGCATTTGAAGGAGCACACAGAGTGCTTTCAACTCACTGTCTGGAAGCACCCCCGTGCCTGGTGGTAACAAAGTTACTACACTCCAGGGGTAGAGACTGCATACTGGCTCAAGCCTGGAGTAGGGGTGACCTAATAGTGGACAATAGTAGGATCATGATCTTCCAATACTTTACTAGGGATTTTCAGACACAAAGATCCTCCTTCCTGACTGCAAAACATTGCCTTAGGCAAATGGAAGTTACCTGTGCCATGCTGCTTCCCATCCGACTCAGAATGGTCATACCCGAGGAGGTGCAGTTCTTCAACATCCCACAGGAAGTATGGGACTGGATTGAGCGAAATCCGTAAGCAGGCCCTAGTCAGAACAAATCTGAACCTTCCTCAAGATGGAAACAGCAATGACGTGGACCTCGAGGAGTATGAGGGGGATCCCCATCTGGATCAGAGAAGAAAAGAGAACAACAGAGAGCACTAGAGGTGGCGGCAGCCTTCAGCGATGGCGAAAGAAGTAGTCCACATGCCAAGATGGGGGGGTGAAAAAGAGAAACAGATATCCGATCTTGATAGGGGTCTAACCTCTGCTGAGGATTCAGAACCGGAAATGCCAGGGGTAACACCTGGGCCACAGATGAACCGATATGATCGCACTATGGTATGGTAAGGGAAAGGAATTCAGATAGACCTGGACCTGGGGGATGCATGGGAGGATCCACTCATGGAAAACCAAAAGGATGTTGCCTGTACTATTCTACTATTTACAGACCCGGAGTCCTGAAAATCCAGTAACTTGATTATCGATAATTCAAGTGGGTGTCCAGAGACATGCAGGATAATCCAAATGTCAGAAATCCCTACTTCTGGGTTTTAGAGTGTTCACCCACTCTTGTTAAAATCATTGCATACGTTTGGATGGGTGGTTTTACTTGGCCTGGAGATGGGGAGTTTGGCTGAATATTATTTTTAAGTTGGGGACACCAGTGCAACACAACAACATTAAATGTAAAAGAAAACTGGGAACTAAGTTATGTACATACAATGGTTAACCCCACAACATATAAGATAATATCCTAGAATGTGATAGGGATAAATACCATGACCAAAAGATATAAAATCTTTTCCTACTTATCCAGACGAGGGGTTCAGATAGCAATCCTTCAGGGACCTCATCTTATAGCTAAAGAAGGAGCAGCATAACACAGATGGTGGCGAGGTAAGGCTTACTATAGAAGATATTCGGCATTCGTTAGTGGGTCACTAATGTGGATTCAACTACAGGTCCTGTCTCAACATACAGGAGACCTCATTGATCCTTATGGCTGTTATGTGGTGGTCACGGGTCAACTTGATGGCAGGGACATTTTCATAACTTATGTAAACGCCCCAACCTCCGCTCAATCAGGATTCCTATCACAGATGTCAAGGAAATTAGCTTCCTACTTAGTCGGTGATGTTATCATAGGAGGGGATTTCAATTGTGTAGCAACCCCAGCACTGGACCACTCCCATCCACCATTAGACAACTCACCGGCCATAAAAACAGCTTGTTTCTTTTCTACATGGAATTTAGAATCAGGATTAATGGACTCTTGGGGGACGCACCACCCACAGGAGAGAGACTATTCCTTCTTTTTGTTCCTACACAACCTTTATGTACCATAGTTGGGGGTCAGACGTTTACTAGACCAATTCGAACCAGGTCTCGTATTGGCTGGAGGATGCTTGGACAAGCCACTGAACCCCAACCCAGGCTTGAGTCAAATGCGTGGCTCTGGCTCAGATCGAGGTTCTTTGAATCCCTGAGCCCAAAGCTAGTCAAGGATTCATTTGGCTTCTGCCTGCCACCCATGCTCAGACTTCAGCTGCCAAGATATAAAGCAGTGACATTTGATTTAAAATGAGTGAGTAAAAGAGATACACATCTAATAGCTGAATGGCACAATCTGAAACCACAAAATTAAAGATCAATCCCAGCTACCCCACTTGACCAAACTGTATAGTCCTATGCAAATATTTTATTTCACCGGGCCTCCTGTAATGTCCTTATCATGTATGAGTGCACCTTCAAATATGTGAGTTCAGTCAGTGTGCTGTACAAAAACATGTTGTGTTTGATTTAAAAGACTATAATGTTGATTCATCTATATTAAAAATTCAGGCCATCTCCAGAGTACACATGACAAATGACTTGCTCTTAGTTCACTTCAGACATTGCCCTCAGGGTAGGCGGGTGAATTTCATTTTTAGAAATTATCACTTTTGATACATTTCTATCAATGCAGTGAAATGCTTCCACAAGTCAAAGAAATGCACTTTTAAAATTTTGAAGAGTCAGTATCATATTTTTACATGATGCTTGTTGCATGATTTACATGCAAAATATTTTCATGGCTCAGTTTGTGCTCTGGTTCCTAGAGCCAGGCCAGACCCTTGGGTTGATTCTGGCTCTGCTCTCCCTGTCAATTTGTCAGTTCATCCAGTTCCATCACCAATGTGCCAGAAAAGATGCTTACTCACACAGAATCTTTTAATTTGTAAGTGATTTATTAGGTACAAGTAAACTAATCAGTTTGTTTTAGATGTACCATTGATATAGATTAGAGTGGTCAATAATAAGAATGTTTGCTATTGCATACCTGCCAACTTGCAAATTAGTTTCACCATGTGAGGTGGGGTCTCAGAGCAGCACTCTGTCCCTCATTAAGTCCCCACTGCCTCCCACAAAACATAAATAAGAGTCATTGAGGCTGTCGCCAATGTCCTGGGGTGCTTTCACACTGCTTAACAGATATCGGCTGCTTACTGCCTCTGAAAACAAGTTGGAAGTCCACTGTTTACAGAAGGTTTTTAACTCTTTTTTGCTGCCACAGTGTGATTTTGGTTCCTCACCAGGTGACCCTGTGAAGGGAGGTGAAATTGCATGACACACGGTGGCATCATGTGAGTTGACAATTCTGCTATTGTGACTTACTGTGCAAATGGTATTTCATATTGATTTGTTTAAATGTGAAGAAGGTATTAGAAATCAAGAGGACATTCTTTTTTAATCAAATATTACATGAAGTCCCTTATAATATAAAGAGGACTTGGATTTAATTTATTCTTTCAAAATAACAGTTGATGCTCTAAATAGCAACTAAAATCTTTAACTAATCCTGGAATGGGGTCCCAGAATTAATCTAGCTGGTATCTGGCATTTCAGTGCTGCTGATTACATGCTGCCTTACCACTGTGTCATCATTGATGTATGCAAAGTAAAGATCCACTTTATGTCCTCTGTTACCTCATGCTCATGCTTAAAGCAAAGGGGAGATAGTCATTATCCAATGTCTGCAGTGTGGTTCAAATTTGCTTCCATGCAGACACATGCCCTGCCATGACGTAAGATCATATTCTTTCATTTTAGGCTGTCTCACACTCACAGCCTGTTTATTCTTATAAGCCTTTTTTCCATCTGACGTTATCCTTGCCCATTTGAGTTTACTAAACTTCAATGTATAACATTGGTCTTTTGTTGTGTCATTCATTTTTTGCTTACCCCTTTACAGCATAGGACAATAGGTCAGCCAACTTACACTATTAGCTAACTTCACCTTGAGTGACAGCACTTGGCAGCTCCTCAAAAATAAAGTTTTACGAAAGCCACAAAAAAACAGACATTGACAAAGTCAAAAGGTTGATCCCGCTAGATCTACTGGCTTTGCAAGTTGCTTGTCTCTGCAATGTCCCTGTACTGATTTTGCCTTGTCCCTCTCTGTTACTTTCCTGGCTGCATATGGCATTTTTATTCAACCTGTGGTGATTCAATGTAGTTGATCTGCTGGAGCATTTTCGTCCTTCGCAGGAATCAATGCTCATCAAGGCTGACAAACCTTTGGACCCTGCAACAGGGTGTGGTAAAACCATACAACTTAATTTCAATACAAACCAATTAAGTTAAACAGTATGACCCATGTAGGCATACAAGGAAAAGTCCAGTCAGGAATAAAGTTAAAGGATTTATTACAACTCAAGCCTAAAGTGATTTAGACAACTCTCACAGTAAAATTATAAAGATACAGAATCACCAAGAGTTGCCAAGACAGTAAAATAAGTTCAAGCAGACTAACAATGACAAAACTAAGCATTCAATAAGAAAAGTACAGATCATTAACAAAATTAATTGGGATATAGAAATCACATGTTTCTCAGGCTTAGCAAGCATAAGTCAGTTTCAAATCATCAAAGTTTTAGTTTTCAACTGAGCAATGAGAAAACCCTACCATAGCCAAATGAGGGACTGACATATGTAGGTTAGAACACAGTTAGGCGAAAGCCAAGAAAAACAAAAAGTGCAAAAAAAAGAATTTGGAAAAGGGTAATCCCGGGCAACAAGGTACTAACTAAGTTGGGCAAAAGATAGGTAAAAGGGAATGCTTCGGTATGTCAAAAGCTCAATCTAGAGTCTTCTGCAGGTGCTAGGAGAAAATCTCTAGGTCTCAGCGGGCATCTCAAAGGGGCAAAACAGAGAGGAAGTTACCTCTCCAAGGGCCTCAGCATTCAGGAATTCTTCACCAACAAAGGTTCTGGAACTCTGGAGATCTGAAGAACTGACTAAAGTCCAAATGGTCAACGATCTATTAAAGATCATAAGGTAATCTCATTCCCTCTGAAAGGCAGTTCATATTACGTGGAAGGGGCATCATCCAATAGTAATCGATCACACCACTGCAGGTTGCAATATCAACATCTACTCCCAGGTCTGTCCTGGGAATCTCATCCATCCATGTAGCTCCACATGGGATTTGTACAATTTATTAGTCCATTGCTCAGGATGTTTCAATTTCAAGGACACTGTTACACATCCTCTCTATGTCTAAACAATTAGTGCCTATTACCAAAGCTACTCTTCTCATGGGAACGAAGTCTGAAAAAAAGCTCACATTATGAAAATGAATCAGCATTTCCTGTACAGTCACAGAATACAAGACTAACAGGCCTCACTTAGGCTAATGCAAGTGAATGAAAGCAATACATTTAATTAATATGTCTTAATAAAGCAATTGTAATATGCATACATGAATTCACCATTAATAATTGCTTTAATAATATGCGTTACATTCATTTTAAATGAAATAACTCTACTAATGCATTTCAATTGATGTAAAGCAGAACTGCATTTCTCTATTTTTTCACACTTATTTAAATGATTAATTATTAGCAATTCAGTATTGTTTCAATACATTCTGTTAGTCTACGTTTCAAGTTATAGCATAATATCAATTAACTCTTGCAAACATTTGAATTATGAGTGATACCACCAGGGTATCTAACACTAGTTTAAACGAATGTACAGTTAAAATGGCTTCTCGTGGCATCTTTCTTCATTCAAACTATTAACACTTTGGTTAACATAATGCATGTATAGTTGTGTATTGATGACTTCTGTGACATGAGGGGCATCACTAAATTTTCAACTGCATCAAAGTGTAACTCCAGAAATTCTCTATCGGACTCCATACTTGTGGTGAGCTCCTTCAGAGTATTCAAGAGTCATTCTGGAATGTACCACACTGCATATTGTGGTCGGCTACACACTTAGCAGAAACCTGAATGTGACCTGCATGTATTTTCCACCTCAGACTCACTTTGAATTGCTTGGAATGTGCCTCTTCCCAATATTCTAAAGCCTATTCAATCATATTCTGTAGACATGAAGACGCACATTTAGCTTTCTTATCTGGTAATTTTTTTTAAATACCAATTTGCTTTAGACACTTCTAGCCAATTACAGTGCTTAAATCGGTCTGAAGATTCAGGCCTTTTACAATAAATATTTCACCTGCAAACATTGGTGCCTTTTGTGTGGGGGGCAGGGATATGTCTTGATTAGAGGCATTTTAAGACATGGGCAAAGTGGCAATTGACCCCACCTTCAACAGGTCCCCTGACAAAGTGAAATTTATTTGACAGTTTGTTTCTGTGGATTTTTTAATCTTATCTTTTAATATATAATTCAATTATTTTGTCAAAATAGTACCTGAATTTGTAAAAGTGGGTAATAAATTAAAAGTTGTTCCAAACAGGGGCCCGTAAAAATCCTTAGAATGACACTGAACATGATCAGGTACACTGCTTCAGTGTGGAGCTGAGATCCTGTTTTAATGATCTGAGTCATCTAAGATTGTTAGATCTGACATCCTTGGGTTAGTTTCACCTGACCATTTTGCCTTCAGACCTCCTGTTGTGCTGACCTCTTTTTTGCTGGCTTTAGGGCTCTGGGCACTTTACCACTGCTAACCAGTGCTAACGTGCATGTGCTCTCTGCTTAAAACAAGGTAACATTGGTTGTACTTATAAGTCCCTAGTAAAGGGCACAATAGTTAACCAGGGCCTGCAATTTAAATGCTCCTAGTGGGCCTGCAGCACTGATTATGCCACACACTTAAGTAGCCCTTAAACATGTCTCAGGCCTGTGATTGCAGAGCCTGCGCATTCAGTTTTAAACTGCCATGTCAACCTGGCAAGTTAACCCTTTTGCCAGACCCAAACCTGCCTTTTTAATACATATAAGATACCCGTAAGAGGAGTCCTAGACAGCCCAAGGGCAAGGTGTAGTATATTTAAAAAGTAGGCTATGTACTTTTAAGATTTGCATGTCCCAGTACTGAAAAACTCTTAAATTCATTTTTGAACGCTACAAGGCGTATCTCTCCCAGTGGATAACATTGGGATTGCCTTATTACATTTTGTATATGTAATTTCAAATTGGAAAGAGATGGGACCCCCCAAGTTAGGTGTCTCTGGAATCACTATTTAACATCACAACTTATAGTGAAGTTGGATTTTAAATTGTAATTCTGAAAAAAGCCACTTTTAGAAAGTTGGCATTTTCTTACTTTAGCAATTTGGTGCCTACTGACTTTCTCTAATACACGTCTGGGGTGGGGTGACAGCTGGGCTTCTGCATTTCCTCTAGACAATCACACACAAAGGCAGCTTAGGTGTGACTGATAGGCCATCCACAGCCTGATGGGCCATCCTGGGCAAGATGGTAGTGAAGGGCTGACACTTACACCTGAATAGGAAGTGTCCTGTCCCCACACAAAGGGCTGCATAGACCCCTGTAGTGAGTCTTGAGCGAGGGCAGGAAGAGCAGGTACTCTGTGTACTTTGAAGGCCTCTCTTTGAAGTCTCCCCCACCTCAAAGGCACAACTGGATATAAGTACTGGACCTCAGACACCACAAACTCATCACACTTCTGAACCTGTAGATACTCTGCCAGGAAGAAGGACTGCTGTGCTGCTGAAAGAACTGCCACTCTGAGGGATTCTGCTAGATTCCTACACTTCTGTGCTGACCCACTGCCCTTCTTGCCTGGTAGTGAGAAGGACTGGACCTGAATCTCTCCAACCCAGAACCACAGTGACTCCAAGGGCTTGCCAGCTTGCCTCCTGTTCTTCTAAAGTTTCAGGGACCAAAAAATGTTTTCATCTCATCACCTACAGTACATGGACTCTGCCATGTGAGAGTCTTGCCCTGCATAGTGGTGCCAATCCAGTCCTGAGCCCTTGGAAGTTGATATGAAGTGCTGTTCCAGCCCAAAATCCATGCATCAATGCTGATGTGGTGCTTGGAATCTGTGCATCTCCATCGACCCTGATACATCGCCACTGCTGTGAGGATCGAGGACACACCCATTGCCCTTCGACTCCGGCCCGTTGCTGCTGCAACAAGGATCGGAATCATCGCATTGCCAACTATGCAATGCAATGCCTCCTTTCCAGACGCATCACTGACTTTGTGCTGCTCAGAGTTGATACATCGCCTGCATCTTTAGGATCAATGCCAATGCATCACTTCCTTTGCTCCTCACATCTTGTTCCCGACGTTGATGCAACTACGGAACCAAGGTACTGTTTCATCAGGCCAAGGCTAGCGCTCGTATCCGAGCCGCACGCCCTCCCAGTCAGCCTGACTTTTCAGATTTGATCCGATCTAGCGTAACTAGATTGTTCCTGGTTGGCACTTTATGCTTCCAAGCACCACAACTAAGTTTATTGTTTACAAATTCATATCAAGACTTCTACTTACTGGACTTTTGTTGTGTTGGTCTTTTTTGTTCATTAAATTAAGCTCTATTTTTCCAACCAGATGTGGTATCTTTTTGCATGGTGTTTTCCCTGTTTTACTGTTTGAAGTGTTGCACAAATACTTAACACATTGCCTCTTAGGTTATGCCTGATTGCTCGGTGCCAAGCTACCATGGGGTGAGCCCAGTTAATTTAGGGTGTGTTTGTGACTTAACCAGCCTAAGATTGTGGTTGGTGCTTGGAGAGGGTGCATACCTCTTCCAACCAGAATCCCAATTTCAAACATAAAGCTCAGAATTTCTCTGAGTTATTGCACAAACATTAGACAGAACAAGTCATAAAAAGAGGAAGGCAAACTCAGCTCACTGTTTCAAATCTGCTTCTAAGTTAAATGTATGAACTTCAGAATCCTCAGATGCAAAAAAAAAGGCACTCAGCTCTGTGCTGAAGTGGTGCATCTGATTATTATAGGGCCCTGTCCTATGGTCAGAGTATGACGAACCACCTGTCTAACTGAATTCACAGGGGTTTCACAACATCTTTACTTTTCTGTATTTTTTCAGCTCTGCATGATTAAAAAGTGAGAGAAGAAAAGCTGAAGTCAGGATGCCTTGACTGAGATGCCCAAAATCATTGCAGATATTCTTGGTAATTTTGAAATGTCATGCATATCAGTTTTTCGTCTTTCAACCTGTCTTTTGTAGTACTTTAACACACTGTGGTTAAGAAGAGGCCAGACAATGAACATGTATGAAATTCAGAGCATGCACGTTTAACAACGAGGCCATCAACACATGGTGGGGTCAATTGTACTGCATTCTTTGATGAATTCAAATGTCATGCTGTAGTGCTGCAGTCACAAAGGGGAGAGAGAGCACACCACGTGGGATACCAGCACAGCATTTGCCTAGATGCACTGTGGTAAATGCAGTGCATGACAACACTCACTTTAGTTGAAAGTCTTTAGTATTCACCTTTGTTGGTGCAGCCAGTACTGTGTATATCTATACATGTATTTCAGGATTTTGTCCTTCTGCGTTAGAGACTAAGACCTTATAGCTGGGTGTGCTTGCAATGCTGCTCATATTCTGCTCAGGTTTCTGTACCACTCTCAGAACACAGTTGTATCCCAATGAGCTTGTCAGCCCAATAACTCAAAGGAGCCCATCACATAAGAGCAGATGGAGCATACTGCTTGGTATAGCAGCACACAATTTGCCATCATGCATTGTGGTAAATACAGTGCATAACACTAACTTTGGTCGAAAGTCTTTAGTAATCACCATTGCTGGTGAAGCCCATGCGGGGTATCTTCAGAATGTGTTTCAAGATATTTGTCTCCCTTCAGTAGTGTCTAACCCCTTAAATTTGAAGGTGTTGGACATGCTGCTCACAATCATCTCAGGTTTGTATATCATGCCAGAGTGAGGTGCATCCAAATGAGCTTGTCAGCTTAATAACTCGAAGGAGCCAAACACAAAAGGGGTGAGGGAGCTCAATGCCTGACATGCCATCACACAATTTGCCCAGATGCATTGTTGTATGTTCAGCGCTTAATTACACTCACCTATGTGGAAAGTCTTTAATATTCACTATTGTTGTGTAACCAATGTTGGGTATCTCTAGACACATGTTTTAAGACATTTATCCTTTTTCAGTATTGACAAACATATTACATTTAGGAGTGCCAGCAATGCTGCCCACAGTCTTCTCAGGTTTCTGTATCCCCCTAGTAAGCAGGTGCACCCCAATGAGCTCATCAGCACAATAACTCAATTTAGCCAATCACAAAAGGATGTAGGGAGGGAGCATCCTGCCTGGCATACCAGTATGCAATTTTCTCAGATGCATTGTGGTAAATACAGTACATGATAACATTCACATTCACAGTAGTAGAAAGTCTTTAGCATTCACCATTGTTGCTGCAGTCAGTGCTGGGTATTACTAAGCACATTTCAGGATATTTGTCATTCTTTAGAAGAGAGAAACTCCTTAGATTAGGGTGTGCTAAAAATGCTGCTAGGACAGGTGTATTCCAGTGATCTTGCCAGTCAAATAACTCAAAGGAGCCAATCACAAAAGGCCATGGGAGCACACCACCAAGAATACTGCCCGAAAGCTTGTGTGTGAATGTGATCCTTGTGAGAGAACAAAATGCAGTTACTTAAAGTGAAGTTAACCAATGGCTTAAGCAGGATGACCCACTGCCACATGCTCTATCCTGTAGTGGGATGAAGCTAAATGTGAATGACACAACAACAGCTCGATGGATGAAGAGAGGTGGTTGAAATATATAAATATATTTTAGTTATTTTGATAAAAACAAAAGGTCATGGCTAACACCAGATCTGAAAATAAATTATTTTGCCTGCACAAAAGTTTATTCTTGCTAGGTTGAAACGGCATTTTAATACTGCAGTACAACTTGCAGTGGCAGGCCAGAGACTTGTTATACAGTGCTATTTCAGTGGGTGACAGAATGAGTACTGCAGCCCACTTGTAGCATTTACCATACAAGCCCTGGGCACATGTGGTACAATTTACTAGGGATTTATAATTAAATTAAATGTGCAATTAGGCAATTAGGTGTATACAAATGTTTCCATGTTTAAGGGAGAGAGCACAAGCACTTTACTCCTAGTTAGGAGGGGTAACGTGCAGTGTCCTAATGCTAACAAAAATGTGTTCAGCGAAAACAGGGTAGTTAAGGAAAATTTACTCAGGGATTATCACACCAAACGTCTCAGGTCTAATAGTCATTAAATTAAGGGTGTGCAAAGTTTTTATTATATAACTGTAATGTTGAGTTCCCTTGTTTTGAAATACATTTTCATATTATTTTATAGTAACTGTCGAATGAGGGCTAGGACTGGTACTCCAAACCCAGGCCTGGCGTAAATGCTCAAAACAGCCCAGCTCCCTTTGCTCCTCATGCTCTCTCTCTCCTACCATCCATTCTCCATATCACCTTCTCTCTTCTCTCTTTCCAACTCTTGTCTTCTCTCAACCTCCACCCTATCTCTTTCAAAGCCTCCCCCACACTTAATGCAGTTGCAGTCGGGATGAAGTGATAGAAGCACCAGAAGCAGCCCAGGCTTTCAAACCCATCCACCAATGGATTCAGCCCACAGAGGAAACGCCCTATGAAATAAAAGGCACATCCAGCCATGTGTTAACCGGTGCTTTTAACTCACAAGTATTTTGAATGTAACTGCATACCTTGCTTGGGGTATACTTGGAAATCAACACTAGTTTTGCACACCCGTCTTTAAAGGCAATCGTGTTTTTCTTTATGGTTTTAACCAAGTATGATAAATTATTGGAATATTTACCACTAGGTTGTCAAAATGATAATGGGCAGGACCCCCAAAATTCAGTCACACATATCTATTAGTCATACTAAATGTCACACCATTGTGCTTTCTGACTGTACTTTCATGAATCACTTTTCCATTTTCACCACCTAACTTTATTAATGTTTTGATCTCTACTTCCATTAGATTTGTATTTAGTAAATGGGCTGCATGGTTGTGGTTCTATAGTTGTAAAACAAGTGGTTAAACTCAATGGGGAATGTAAGAGTTAAGACTGTACAACAGCTAATCCCTTGCAGGGCCAGGTAGTAAGGGAGGCAGCCATGGGTCATAGGTTGCCAAAATGTTACTTTACTTAGGTTATTCTGCCAGCAGTGAAAGAAAGCTGTACCAAGCTCGGAATACTTTTGAAAGTTTCAAAACCTTGTTACCAGGACCACAAGACAAGTGAGAATAGACTTAAATTATTCAGTCTGTGTATTTGGATTTTGATTTCAACACAATCAGTAACTTAAGTATGCAAATTCGCTGCACTCAATGGACTGCTCCACCCCATTATTTCCCCAGTAGCTAAAAAGGCATAGCGGAAATTCTAATTAGATAGAACATGGCCCTTCAATAGTGCAGCACGTGCACTGACACCGTGACCAGGGATAGGTGGGGCCACTGCATCCAAGTAGTATCTAATTTTACTACCAAACTAAGGGATGCAGGGTTCAATTTTCTTTCTTCAATAAGGGCCCGTGGCACCCTTGCTACAACGCTGTTAGATTCCCCAGAAACTAAGCACAAATGTGTAACAATAATGTAGAATTCTACACCTTACAATACCCACACGTCACCCAGGACAAAACGGCTAATTGTGATCTCAGTCCAAGGTTATATTTTGCCAACAGATGAAAAATTGTAGATTCAAACTATAGCAAACGCAGATCAACACAATTATCCGAATCGCACGTTATGTTTTTTTGCTTCTGAATACTGATGTTCTTAAATCCCACTGCGACTTGCTAAGCGCTGCTGTCAAGTTGGGTACCAAGAACGCTGCACCCTCCATTACAGATGTGGAAGAGCCCAATCGAAACACTGACGGCTATCCAGCGATCACTTCTCTGGCGGTGTGGTTCTCAATGAACGCTCACTGTTGTCTTAAACATTTTTGAATTTAGTGTGCATTCGTCCTACGCATAAAAAGTGTGATAAAAGCAGACCCGAAGGGATCTTACAGGCGGCCCTCACAGAGCGTGCATCATTAACTATGTTGGCATAAAAAGTTCACGGTAATTGACATTCAGCTTCGAGACGCATGAAGGGTATGAATGAGACCTGCAGGTTAATGTTTTGAATAATGAAAAGGCATACTTCACTTCATAAGAGCTACAGATGGAAAATGAGAAAAGGCAGGGAGGAATCACAGGGGACGGTTATACATGTGTCCCTTTAGTGCCGTTGTATCTCAAATGTCAGCTCTGATTGGATCAACTTTCTCAAAGTGATAGGTTTTTAAGGGTCCTTGCATCGTTTCTGGTTCAGTGACAGCTATAACTAGGGCATATGGGTTCCTCTGGCATTTAACTCTCTTAAGAGGGTAGTCGTCTGATTTTTTATTATGATACGCTGTGAAATAATTATATCCGATCAGGGAACACCCTACTGGCTAGTATGTGGCGATGCTTTTAACTCACTTTAAATTATTGCATATGTATTTTTTTCAGTTTGGAATTACTATGATGCCCTCTTCTTATAATGGAAAAAATATCATTGTTGAAAGATCATCTGCCATACAATTTTTCAAATAAGAATTGTGATCTCATAGGAGTAAAGTTACAGAAAAGCGCACAAAAAATCATTATTGCATAAAACTGCACAATTTACTGAGCCTGAAAAGAAAAAAAAAAACACGCTCCCGCATTGAGTGATAAATACTCTATTTTGGTATAAACCATAAAAGCATAGTACAATCGTAAGTCATTTCAAAAGTTAAAAGTACATTAGGAAACTTAATTGAGCCATATTGACATCGCAACTCCACGAATCATTCAAAAAGAGCCCATGAGATGAATATAACCGTACTTTCAACCTAGCCCTTGGTACTTCATATGTTTCGGAAGCCCCGCAGGGAGTCATGAAATACCACCTATCCGCTAAAAAACGATCACCTAAAATGACAGTACGACATACAAGTCTCAAGGTAAATACCACATACAAATCTTGAAATGATAGTCAAGTGACAAGTAAAGTGAAAATATATGGATAATACAACACAGGGCTACACTGATTCCTAGGACAAGAACCAGGAAGTAGTCTCGCCTGGGATGGACTCACTAACATTGGAAGAGAACTTGGTTCATGATGTTTGTCTTAATAGTACATCTCCGTCCAGTGTAAGTACTTAGCTGCTGCCCACACAAACTTCTCCAAAGTCTCAGCACGCAGCATTCTAACTGCAGTATAACACTGCCTAGTGCTTAGCTGCCTGCAAACAGGGCGGTTATAACCTGGACAAAAGAAGAAGTGTAAAAGTGTCTTGTTTGCCTGCAAGCAGACAGGACAAACTATACCCAGATCGGGGAAACTCTTCTACTTGTTACAAAAGGACCGTAATGGAAGTTTGCCAAAACAAAACATGACATAAAGTTTACTTGCTAATGGGACGAAATATAGTCCAAGAAATCTTCAAACTTGCACTGATTCTTAAGAGCCAGGGACTCTACGGGAAGAAAACCTTGGACCTACCGCTCCCTTTCAGGTCCCACTTTGGACCCAATACCGTTCTTTTATTTGTGACTTGGATAGAGTTTTTGAATTAGGCTCAACTCCCAGAAATCATTTAATCCCAAATTAATCAGTGATACCCTGAGGATGTTTGGCCATTTGATCTTATTACCCTTGTCAAGTTATACTATTTCATTAAAAGCCTAATTGTAGTCATCCAAGGCCAGAGTTGACCTCAATCTTTGTCAATAAGCTATGGGTTCTAGTTCAGGCTTGTTCTCAATGAACTTAACACCCATGCCCCATATTAAAGGGAGTGTTGGAGAGTTCTTGGGTACATTCAATAATGATTTAAAAAAAATATTCTCAGCTGAGGTCAAAGATGACAACCCAATGTGTCCCCACATTTCTGCTACATACAGCGCACTCCCTACCACCTTTGCCTGATAGATGTTGAGTGCAGGTAAGATCTGTCTCATGATGGATGCATTATACAACCTTAGGACCCGTGTGGCTGTCGTGATATAACTCCTTTTATAATAAGGGGCCGACAGTTTGATGACATTTGATGATGTGTTTCACCACCTTTTATTTACTGTGAGCACTCTATTTGTTAGTAAATGTTTCTTCTTTCTTCCTCAGGTCATATGTACATGCACTGGAGGAATCTCACTGAGTACCTCGGGGGAAAAAGAAGAGAAGCTCAGATAAATCTCTCTTGTTCTATGTATTAATCTATACACATTACCAATCACCCAGTGACCTCTCACTAGGTAAGCTGTTTTATGTTTTGCGAGGTAGTTAGTAGACTTGTCTCATTTAGACCCTTTCTCATAGTGAGTCTTGTAAGAGGTGGGATTAATTATAGTTCACAAAATGGCAGTGCTATAAGTGGTTACTTTGTGAACAAGAATGTGAAAAGAATAGGAATAAGAAAAGAAAAATAGTGAGCACCTCAGGTTTTGCTTTGCCTGTATTGCGCGTTCTCCTCTAGCCTGCAATCGGCTATGCACCTGCCAGAGCCGCGTTCCACCTGGAAAGTGGCTGGGCTCTGAAGCATCTCGGCAGGCTCCTTCCTGTACTGCTTTGACAAGTGCTGGATGGACTACTGCTAGAATTGGCATCATTGGCATGGTCTCCCCTAACTTTTTGCCTCTACTTCCCAGGTTGTTTCTGTTTGCTGGACTCTGTTTTTTGCTGTTTTGTTTGCTCTGGACACTTTACCACTGCTGACCAGTGTTAAAGTGTAAGTGTTCCATGTATAAATTCTACGTGTACATTGGCTTATCCATGACTGGCATATTTGATTTACTAGTAAGTCTCCAGTAAAGTGCACTAGAAGTGCCCAGGGCCTGTAAATCAAATGCTACTAGTGGACCTGTAGCACTGGTTGTCCCACCCACCTTAGTAGCCCTGTAAACATGGCTCAGACCTGCCACTGCAGTGTTTGTGAATGCAGTTTTAAACCACCAATTCAACTTGGCAAGTGTACCCACTTGCCAGGCCTAAACCTTTCCCTTTTCTTACATGTAAGACACCCCCTAAGGTAGGCCTTGGGCAGCCCCATGGGCAGGGTGCAGTGTATGTTTAAGGTAGGACATATACTAATGTTTTTTATATGTCCTGACAGTAAAATACTGTTAAATTAGTTTTTCACTGTTGCAAGGCCTGTCTCTCTCATAGGTTAACATGGGGGCTGCCTTTAAATATGATAAACGTGTAGATTCCCTCTGGGAGCAGATAGACATATGGAGTTTGGGGTCTCTGAACTCACAATTTAAAAACACATCTTTCAGTGAAGTTGGTTTTTAGATTGTATGTTTGAAAATGCCACTTTTAGAAAGTAGGCATTTTCTTGCTTAAACCATTCTGTGACTCTGCTTGTTTGTGGATTCCCTGTCTGGGTCAATTTGACAGTTGGGCTCTTTGCACCTCTCCTCTAGACAGTGACACAAAGGGAACTGGGGTGTAGCCTATATATCCTGATGAGCCATCTGGGCTGAGGGGAGGAGTGGTCACTTACACCCGAAAGGGCTGTGCCTGCCCTCACACAATGCAGACCCCAACCTCCTGGTGTGTGTCTGGGGCCTGGCCAGGGCAAGGTAGGATCTTGAAAACAACAGAGACTTCTCTTTGAAGTAGGCCTACTTCAAAGGTAGAAATGGGTATAAGAAGAGCACACAAACCCCTGGAAATTAGATTACTTCTGAAACCAAGAGGTCCGTCTGCCAAGGAGAAGAGCTGGAGAAGCTGGAGGAGGAGTGCCTGTGACTGTGCTTTGCTGGGTTGGCCTGCAGTAGCTGCTTCTACCGGAGAGAGAACAAAGACTGACTTTTGTGTGACTTCCCACTGGTGAAGAATCTCCAAGGGCTTGAAACTGAGCTTGCCTCTTGTTGTTGAAGTCTCAGGGACAGCAAAGACTTCTCTCGGCCAGCACTTGGGCTTTCTGCTGAGAGTCCTGCCTGCCAAGTGGTGCCCTAACCTGTCTCTGGGCCCTTGAAAGGTGCAGCTGGTGGAAAAGGACAGAAATCCCCACAAGGACCGCCGTGCGGGGAAACTTTCGACGCACTACCCGCTTCGTGGCTGAAAAACAATGCGCTGCCGGCCTCGCGGCTAAAATTGACGCTCCACCTGCATCGGGGCTGGGAGATCAATGCAATATGGCTGGGGAAACGATGCGCAACACCCACAGCAGTTGCTGTTAATGACTCAAGCCCCACGCAGCACGGTTTCTTGACACTGTCCGACCGGATTTCGACGCAACATCGCTAGGCACGGAAAATCAACGCAAAGCCTGCCCGGACCCGAGGGGCCTGTCCGGATCGGTGCATTGCTCTCTTGCGGAGAGGAAAAATGATGCACGCCAACCCGACCAGAGGAGGAATGATGCACGGTCTCGATTGCGAGTGAGAAATTGACGCATTGCTGGCCTTTTCGGATGCACACTCGCCCTGCAGTGTTATTTTGACACAGCCCAGATACTTTTTCACACTAACAGTGTTCTCACTGTTTTTTAAAGGATTTAAGACTCTTATTCTTTAAAACTTCATAACTTGACTTGTGTATGTTATATTATTTTTGTGTTGGTCTTGTTTTGTTTAGATAAATATTAACTATGTTTCTAAACCTGTGTTGTGTCATTTTGTAGTGTTTTCACTGAGTTGCTGTGTGTGTTGGTACAAATACTTTACACATTGTTTCTGAAGTTAAGCCTGCCTGCTCCTGTGAAGCTACCAAGGGGTTGAGTGGGGTTAGCTGAGGGTGATTCTCCTTACCCTGACTAGAGTGAGGGTCCTTGCTTGGACAGGGGGTAACCTGACTGCCAATCAAAGAACCCATTTCTTACATTGGTGATCAACGGTTGGGATTGGACTTGTATTTGTACTTTACATTCAGTGATTAAGTGTATACTACTGGTTTCAGTGCACAACATTACGTGACCACATACTACTTATCTTTGTGATTTTTGCTTTTTTTTCTTTTTTTCTTTTTTTTCCTACCTCCATTTTGTGGTAATCCTTGATTAACTTTTGAAATCTTGTTCTTTAAAAATCCATAACTTGACTTGTGTCTGTTGGATTTTTGTAATTTTGGTCTTGTTTTGTTTAGATAAATGTTACCTATTGTACTAAACCTGTGTTGTGTCATTTTGTAGTGTTTTCACTGAGTTACTGTGTGTGTTGGTACAAATACTTTTCACATTGCTTCTGAAGCTAAGCCTGCCTGTTCATGCCAAGCTACCAAGGGGGTGAGCAGGGGTTAACTGAGGGTGATTCTCCTTACCCTGACTAGAGTGAGGGTCCTTGCTTGGACAGGGGGTAACCCGACTGCCATCCAAAAACCCTATTTCAAATAGCTACAATTTTTGCCTCAACTGGTACAGGGAACTCGTCTGCTTCTGGATGTTTGCACCTTCAGTGTTTTCCCCACGGTGACTTCTTCCCTCACTGGTGTCCCATTGCTCTGGTTTCTCACACCGCCTCCTGGATCCTCTCGCTCTTCTCCCTTGCTCTCTGTATCCCAGACTTTTTGAGCAGAGATGTCCCAAGGGGACTCCCCCCATTCTTTTTCATTGCCCCGCAATTTAAAGGGCCCGCTCTCTTTGTCCTGTGGAATGAGATAACAGCTAGTACCAGAATCGACAAAGAGTGGAGGAGAAAGCATTGTCTGCATTGACGGTCTCTCTAGATCATGACAGCTGCATAATGGCTCTAACTGAAACTACTTTTCCTAATTTGAGGCTGCCAATACATGTTTGGTGTGAGTCTAATACCCAAATGATCTAATTCTGTCACTTTCACCAGGGTACAGCTACTCAGAGAATAAGACCTTTTAAAAGTTCTATGGGGTTTATTAAACATTAACTTTGTTTTACTCTAATTTATTTCCAATCCTCGATTTTTGCAGAAAGCTGAAAACTGGTCCAATCAGGAATGTAAACCTATTGAGGTTTTTGACAACAGCAGGGTGTCATCCACAAATAAAGGAATGGGGGTTCTGCAACCTGCAACCCTTGGGGCATCTTTCTACACAAATCCAAGTCAACCATGACATCACTCATATACAGGGAAAAGAGGGTTGAGGTGAGCACACACCCCTGCCGTACCGCTCTCTCAACTTTGATTTGCTCTATAAGCTCACCCTGCCAACCCCACCAAACTTGGGCGAGTGTAGTCAGATTAGAGTAACAAGCAATGGATGGGGCAACCCCTTATTTTTATACCCCTCCCACAGATTGTCACGCCTAACTAGAACAAATTCTGTTTTTAAGCCCACAAAGACTACGTACAAGTGGGCTTTCTGGATAGTCAACCTTTTCCAGTAGATGGACATGACCCTAAAAACTTGATCTATAGTGCTTACTTGATTTCTAAACTCTGCATGCAGGGGTGACATGGCATTAGCCTCTTATATCCATAATTCAAGTATACTTAATAGTTGTCTACAAAATACTTTTTGGGAAACATCCATTAGGCTTATTGGCCTGTAACTTAATGGTAAATTCTTTGGACACTTTTTGTAGTTGGGTGCAATCTTCGCTGGCTTCTAAGCATCGGCTATTGCTGCACCCTCCAATACAGAATTTGCAACCATATTAAAAAAATGTTGCCCATTTGTGAATATTGATACTAAACAAATACCCAGGAATCCCATCTGGACTGGCAGCTTTACCTGGGTGAATGTTCTTAATTAAGTTTCTTGGGTCCTGACTCTGGTCATCTGCACTTACTGAACCATACAATGTGAAAAATGCTTCCACCATGCATGGGGCTGTATATGAGTGTTAAGACTGTCTTTACCACATTGTCTCCCATTGTCCACTAGGTTTCAGAAAGCTTTGGTGTCATTGGATTTGACTGCATTGGAGATGAGGTCTAAATTTGGGGCATCCCTGGTCTTATGAGCTTGTGACTCTGATACTTTATGTTGTATTCTTTTAGTTCTTATAGAGTCACAACTCCTGGCCTTTAGGGCAAAAAGCAGCTGCTTCTTTGCAGCCCCGCACTTATTATTAAACCTGGTGGTTTATGGGTTTGAATTTACCGGAGCCCTCTTGTGACTTTTCTGAAAACACCTTCCTACAACAGCAAAAGATCTCTATAGATGCCAAGAATCCCAGAATTGCATTCCTCAGAATTAGTTAAAGTGACCACATCCTCAATGGCAGAGATAAGAGCCTTATTGATCTCATCTAAGTTCTTAGGCTGGTTCCAGACTCTCTCCCATTTAAGAGTGTGCACTTAATTTGCAGGCCTAATGTCCCTACTATGAGACAATGGCACATTCTTCCTTTAGGTAGTACTATTCCCTAGGGTACAGTGAATAGCATTATGGTCACTGTCTACCCTTTTGTCTACATTCATATCTACCACAGCCCTCCATATTACAAGGGAGATGAGCATAGTCAATGCTTCTGATGTGACCTTATTGTAGGTGTAATGAGCAAACTTATCACATCATGTAATGTGGCCATTCCATGCATGTAGACCATAGCATAAAGCAAGAGACATCAATTGATCAACAGCATCTGTAGCACACTTTAGGAGGGAAATGCCCAGAGCAGGGATCCCTATTTGGCATCCTTGATCTCATTGGAGGACTCACTGCAATTATCTAGGGACTCAAAGGTAGTATTTAAGTCCCCCACAATAAACAGGGGATCATAGATGTGATAATTTATCCTGTACACCATTAAATGCTTCAATGTTTGTGATTATCCACCCCACTCCTCCCTCTATTATAGATGTTATATAGTTATATATATGTTATTTTGCCCTCCTTGCCTGCAAAGGCAAAACCCCGTCTGTTCAAAGAGGCCAAATCAAGTGGTCTTATGTCTATATTCAATGAAGAATTAACTCAAGTTGTAAGCCCACCAGAAGGGCGACCTATACCTGTGTAGCGAACAGGATTACAAAAATTCAAAAAGCCTGCCCTATATACTGGGTTCAGGCACCATGTCTCCTAGAGAAGACAGATATCAAAGTAATCAATAAATTTGCCCCCAATCCAAGCCCCCAAGTTTAGATTTCAGACCTACCAGATTCCAGGATAGAATGTTAATTGACTAGGGCCTGATTTAGATCCTAACAGTAATGGTTCTGCAATCAACTTTTTCACTGGAAACCCGTCCGCCGCTGTGATGGTCCACCCGCTATCTTTCGATGTTGGTGGTTCCAAAGGCGAAAGCCAGCATTCGAACCACCATGTCTGCCAAAAAATACCACCAGCGTGGTCTGTGGGAGAGGGAAAAGTGGATACTGTTTGACCCCAGCCACCCTTCTCGCAGTGCAGATTTGGATGTGCCTTACCACCAAGAAAAAAGTTGTAGTCAGACCTCCATGTCTGAGTTGGTGGTTTGGGAGTGAAAAGGGGTGAAAACCCACCTCTTTTCCCCATTCCAGCCCGTCTTCTATTGAACATGACTGGACAACACCTGCTGTCACTACTGCCAATGAGCCATGTAGAAAACCCTACCTCCCCCATCGCTGGACTGGAAGGTAGGGATGCCGCATTGTTAGGGTACATTGTGCGTGAACTGCACTGGAGCTCAGGACAACTGTAGGCATATACATCACAATAATTTTTTTAAGTTACTGTGACATGCATATGTCAGGGACAGGAGTGGTTCAGACACGAATGGGGACACACTGCTACACAACACATATTGCACACAAATACAACTGTCAGTATGGTGTTAGTGTACATTGGCAAATAAATGCTGGCACAGCAATGATGGTACATTCACACCTGTCAACTATGCCCTTGTGTATACATGGCCAGGGGACCTCTACATGTCGTGTTGTGCTGGGAGTTGTGTTTGTGAGTCTGTACGTGTATGTGTGTTTGTGATGCGATTGGCTGGGTGAGGGGAAGGGAGCTGGAGTGGGTGCTGTGGTAGTGTCAGTATGTGTGCCACCTGCATATGGATGTGTTGTTTTTGTGTATGTTGTGTTGAGTGTTGTGTTGCCGCGTGCAACATTCAGATGAGTGGTGGTGTGTGCTTGTCATTTTTCTGATGTGGGTAGTTGTGCATGTGTGTGAGTGAGTTTGTGTAGCTGAGTGTGTGGTTTTGTTGGTTGTTGTGGTTGTGTCATGTTGTGTTGTGGTGGAATGGCAATGGATACGTGTGTCTATGTGGTGTGTTGTGCCATGTGTATTGCAGGTGGACACATATCGCAAAGGTACAGTGTGTGTGTGTAACTTACCTCTTTTCCACAGCCACTGCCATTGTCTGCTGCCCAATGGGTCCCATGATGATCTCTCTCCATCAGCAAACTGCTTCCAGTCCATCTAAATTCAACGGGTGGACACCATCGACTTGACGGTTTTAGGGGACCGCAGGCACAGTTTGTCCTTTTATTATGAATGCCCTGCCCCCAGGCCAGCTGGAAATTTGCGCTGCCCTGGATGCAGCATATTCAGTGAAATATAGTGTGGCTGTTTTAAAGCAGCATGACTGCACTTAAAAGAGGGATTAGAGATCCCCCTGCAGGCGGGTACAGTGAGTGACAGCACCCACCTGCAGGGAGATGTGTGTGGGGGGTCCATGGGACTCGCTTTCAACCCTCAGCAGGACTGCCCTCCCAAGGTCATGCTTGTCTCTGCCCCCACATTGGTAATGTGGTCCGAGCTCAGAGAAAAAGTGATATCCTTGTTTGCATGGGGCCACGTCTCCAGGCAAATGAGGGAACAGTTTGAAGATAGTGCTGGAACTACAAGTATCTGTGGCCCCTTCTGTAATACCATTATGTCATGGGGATGCAAAAGGCAAGCATACATGCCCATTGTGCCCCCAGAGTACTATGTGTAAGATGGCCCACGGTGTTAATTTGTGCAGTTGTGCACATTAGGCAGCTTACAGCAACGCCAATTCCCTGCAGCACAAAGCCTCAGCCTGTGTCCCTCAAAACACTGACTAGTTACTGAAGATTATTCCCCACAGCAATGCACCCAACATTGAGGTAGCTATAGATTGCCCCCTATGTATATAATACAGCGGGTACTGCAGCTAGACTTCGGTACCCAATGTAGGCTGTAATTGGACCAAAAGAAAAATCTAAAATCTAGAGACAACAGGGGATCTATTACACAAAGTTCAACAGGGGCGCAGTAGGTGTGTGCTCCTGTCCTCTGGGCACCTGTGAATTTTGGTATTACTGCAGGTGCTGCAGACAGTTACACAGCCGCTTCTGTAAAACAGATAGCACCTGCACACACCTAATGGCACAGTCCTAAGGAGAACTTCGGCCACATACAAATGATGGAAAAATTTGCCTCTGTAAGCCTGTTGTATGATAGACGTGGGTTCAGAGGTGAAGGTGATGTTGGGTGCACTGACTGAGTATGCTGCTGCCTGGGGACAAGATATTTGCTGTAATATGGCTCACTGGCCCAGTCTGTGACCTGTGCACCCAACTACAGATGCACCACGGCACGGACTAGAGCAGTCTACCCTTTACATAATATGACCCTTAAGTTGCTGATCCTTTCTTCAACCTTATTAATTAATTTCTTTACATCAGTAGGTGAGTGTAATAGTTAGAGTCCTAAGTGATCCCATGGGCATCCATAAGAGGACGGCAAAAAGATGCAACAAATATGCCTATTCACAGGTATATTATATGCAGAAAGTTGACATTAGTTCAACCATATCAAGCAACACTTTTGTGTCACAGACCACTTGAAAGCCAGGAAATCTGTAGAGTCATAGGATATCTGTAGAATGCATCACTAGAAACAATGAGAGGCATCCAGACTATCATTTGTGTTCCGGCATGCTTCTTCTGAATAATCACTGTTTTCTGAAATGTTTTGGGATTTACCACACATTGTCTCTGACTCATAAAAAAACAGTAAAAGCAAAACCGGGGGAGCCTTCAAGTGGCCAAACAGAGTTAAGATCAGAAACAATGTAGGGAAGACTCTGAGACTTGAATGGATTATGAAGCCAGCAGGCCAGCTGGACAAACGTACAGGACCTGTGCAAATGTATAAACTAGCTTGGAGATGAATAAGATTTTGTTAGATCTGAAACTGCAGAGTTTGACATTCAGCAGCCCGAATATCATAAAGGCGAAAGTTTCAATTTGTAGGTAGCAATCTGATTCAAAATCTGCAGTTTGGAAAAGCAGCAGAAGACTAAGGGGGTCATGGTCACGGTTGGACCGCCGCCAAAGTGGCTGTCCAGCCGCGACATTATGAGCGTGGCGGAGCTGCCACAGTCAAATCACTGACACCGCCAGGCTGCTGCCAGCCTACAGCCTGGCAGTCCCAGCAGTTGTAACCCGCCAGGGCAGCGCTTCAAGCATTGCTGCCCTGGGGATTACGAGTCACCATCCGCCAGCCTGTCCATGGCAGAAAGGCTGGCGGAATGGAGGACTCCAGGGGCGAATTACGGGCAGTGGAATGCGCAATGGGTGCTGCTGCACCCACTACACTGCCACTTTGCTGTCCATAGGAGCCAGCTGCAATGTTAAGGCCCTGTTCTCTGCTGGACCGGCGGTTTCTGCCCCCCACCCCAGTGGGGAAGCCACAATAGGGCCGGCGGGGTTCAGGCCACACAGGCGGCCTGACAGTGGGATGGAATTGGCGGGCGGTGGAGTCAAAATGAGGGCCTATATGAGCCAAATGATAACCATTGAAGGTCACTTCTAGGCACAGTAGGGTCTTTACCTTGATTTTTTCTGGGGGAGGGGATAGAGGCAATGCTACCATCTCTTGAAAATGAGATGTTGGACATTTTTCCTAAACCTGTCAATTATCCTTGCATGTAGATCATATTGCCTGTTAATTAACATGATAATATACTTTTCATGAATTTTTTGCATGATTGCCTGACTGTGCCTACTGGATGCTTAATACAGATACTGGAATCAGTAATTGCTATTGAGGTGCCTTTGGCTGTCATTCTGCTGGTTGTCTGCATAAAAAGTACTAGATCCTGTGAACTTCTTTCTTATGGGTAATAGTATAGCAACATGCCCCACTCCCATGCCCCACTCCTCAGTTTATCAAATTGATCACAGGAATCTACAAGGATGAAAAGGCTCCACTTAATATTGTCTCTAATGCAAAATTAATCAAGACTATGTGAGACACTTAGGGTAATCCTAGTGCCTTTGGTTGACAAGATGAAGGGGGGAGGGCAATATTCATGAGCCTTAAAGTACATAGGGCACAGTTTTAAAAACTGAACTTTTGCGATGACCGAATGTTCTTCTTACACCAGTGTGTGTTACAAAATATGGCTGAATTTGGATCAGTATCAGATTACGGGACCAACTGTGCACAACTGATGTAATTTTGGTTAAAACGGAAAGCAGTGTTGCCCCCACAATCCTTTAGCCTTTCAATTGGAATTTGCTTTCTTTTCTCTTTGAGAGTAATGCATGGTCTTTATTCATAACTCTTATTTTTTAATGAGTGAAGAAATCTGGGCAAAGAAGACCCCAGGGATAAACATCAGGAACTTTAATGTTTCTGGATAATAAGCCGGGCACTCTATAAATATGAGGGCTATTTTTTTGCTGTCTCTTTCTCAAATGTATAATAGTTACTTGAATCTATAATTCTTCCAGCATTTAATAATTACTCCCTAAAATACATGACTGGGGGTAATTAAATAAAGGGATTCGTCTGTAAATTTCAAAGAACAAACATGTTAAAAAATAAAATTCAATACATTGTTAGATGTATGTTAAAGGTTTTTAGAAATGTTGACAAAGTTTCTGTGCGGTGTATTTTTTACCTATATGGACAATCCAGAGATCACTAATGGGACTTCCACAGACACTAGCTCCCTGTGGATCTGAGCCAGCATTGTTAGCCATTATTTCATATATGCTGAGGAAATCACTTGTATTGCCACAATCCTATTCTTAATCTCATGCTGGTTATTAGAGAATTTTCTATATTCAGACACCTCTTTCTGTCATCATCACTATTAATACTAGCATTTGCAATGCAATGGGTCTCGCATTTGTTCGACTAAGAGCTATTAGCGTTGTAAAGTCCTAAACAGACTTTTCTTGCCACATAAATTGAAAATGAAAAATAATACTGTTTTACATAAGCGAGCTGTTTTAAAGTGCCATGCCATGACCATGAGCATGAAGGAGCACACAAAAGGAAACAGAAGTTCACTCACAGTAAAACGTATCGGCAGTTATGAATTATCTATGTCACAGGGCCGATTTCATGCAAAGCGCTCAACTACTGCCCAGTGAGATCTCACTGCATAGGAAATAAAAGAAAATGTAGTCCAGAAACCATGAGGAAAACATGGAGCCTCTTATGTTTTCAGTAGTTTACTGGTGCCCTGGAGGAGGGCTAAACACCAGAAAAGGAATGAAGTATGCATGCCTTTCAGAAATTAAATCAAGCGAATTTTAAAAGGCAAGCCCACGAACGAACAAAACTGATGGGTGTGACATGGGAGTGGTTAATAGTCCACAGAAGAATTACAACAGGGGCCAGGGCGCTTGCGCTCTCAAGCCTAAAAAGTGCACTATATTGCCACTCACAGTTCCCCTCGTTTCTGGTGAAGGGGACACTAGGAGCAGTGAAGTGTTGCAAATGGTTGTCAATGCCACACAGGGAGCAGGCCTGGTGTTGCAGATGGATGTCACTCTAGTACAAAGATCCTGTTGTTGTAGTGAAGGATCGGGCAAGTGCTCTGTGATGGTGCTCCCTCTATGCTATATTGCAAAGGGTCAGGCGGACAGAACTTCACATTGGCAGGCTGTGCGAGTAACAAGTTTCACCACCAAAGGGCCCGTTCACAGTCGCCTCTGGGAGGCCTATAACACAAATGCTATTCCTCCTGGTTCGCCCCTCTGCATCTTCTGCACGGTGTTCCAGTATCTCTATCTGGTCCAGTGCCATCTGTAGCGAGGACTCCAGTTGAGTTGTCTGGGCACCAGGTCATGCTGCTGGTCTTCTAGTGAGCGGGTTTTATCTGCTAGTTTGCGTGATATGCATGAAGCAGGGTGAGATCACTAGTCACTCTATCAATCTTGCCCTCCAGAGAGGTCCGAGCTTGCTCCAAGGAGGTGCCTATCCATTCCACAGCCGCCAATACTGTGTCTAGTTTGTGGCTGTCAGGGTGTTGGGCCTCATTTCTCGGCGTTTGCAGCTTAGCCCCTGTGTGAGACCGAAGGCGGCCCATGTCTGCCAATACGAGATCCGAGGGGACAGCGTGCATTGGTGTGGGTCACAGTCGTGGGCTCCACCAAGATTCAATTCAGAGGGGAGGGAGGTGCGGGGCCCAGCTTGCATGCATGAAGCCCAAGGCACAGCAGCATGAGCAGCACCCCTCACCTTGGCAGTCGGAGTCGAGAGGGTCCTGCCACAAAGCCACCTCAGTGCCCGGATCCAAGGGCAACCGTCAGGTCCAGTGCAGCCAAGCAAACCACAGGAGGGATATTCCCCTCCCATGCCCCCATACCTCCACTATGCCGTGCTCACTCCCGGACCCAACCACAGCATCAGCCCTGGGCACGCTCCCTTCCACCAGCAACGGGAACAGGAGCAACCACTGACCGGGCCAAGTAAGTCTCAGTTGTCACAGGGCCCCAGCCCTGCTCCACTTCTGCCTCTCCCAGTGCGTTGCAGCCCGAATCACAGTGACTGGCTCTGCTGGCGCTTCAGTTAGGCTCCGATCCGATCTGTCCTCGTGTGCACGGCTGTCTAGGAACAGGCCGCTCCTCTTCTGTCGGCCGGCAGTTCCGATGACACCCACGTTGCCCCCTCAGATCGATCAGATGGCGCTGTCCAACTCTCTCCAGGTTCCACATGCGCAGGTATAGAAGTACGGCGGCTCATCAGCCTCCCGGTGCTGTATGTAAGTCGGATGTCTGGGGTATCGTCCCAGAGCTCCCTCAGCTTGCGCCCACCATCTTGGCCACCAAGTCACACCCCCATCTGGACCGAGTTTACTGTTGATGTTGAATTCCTGAAGGGTTTTCAGAGTCACCTTCCATATTCAATTAGATCTTGAAAAATAATTTGGAGTCATTGGAACTGCCTTTCCAATCGACCTTGGTACTATACATCGATGACTTACTAGTTGCATCCAAAATGTGAAACGAGTGCAAGTTTGACAGAATTGCCTTGCTGAACCATTTGGGAAAGAATGGCCATAAAGTGTCTCCACTTAAATTGGTGTACTGTCAGAAGGAAGTGAAATACTTGGGTCACCAGATTGAGAAGGGATTGGGGAAAATATCCAGAGAAAGGGTCACAGCCATACTGCAGATGAGTCCTGCAGCCACCCAGAGGATGTCAGAATGTTTTAGGGGATGGTAGGTTATTGTCACTAGTGGATTCCCAGTTTTTCAGTCATTTCCAAGCCCTTGCAGAAGCTCACCCACAAGGATCCCATAGTGGTAGACCAGGCTTGCATGAATGCTGAGTTGAGAGAGAGTCTGTGCAAAGCTCCGGCTTTGGATATGCCTGATTACACTAAGGCCCTCATTACAACCCTGGTGGTCGCTGTTAAAGTGGCTGTAAAACCGGCAACAGGCCGGCGGTAAAAAAATGGAATCACGACCATGGCGGAAACTGACAACATAGACAGGCACTTTAACACTCCGACCGCGGTAGAAACACCGCAGCAGTAACCGCCAACAGACAGGCGGAAGACAATGTACCGTCCACAGTATTACAACAGGCCAATCTGCCACCTTTTCCGGGGCGGATTCACCGCAAATAAAATCACGGCAGAAACAGGACTTGGAAGGGAAAACGCTCACCTCTACACACCCCACGAGGAACCAAGACGCCATGGAGCCAGAACTCCATATTCTACCTGCCTTTGTCTTCCTGCTCCTCTACCAGGAGCACGAACGCCGGCGGCGAAGACCACGGTGAGTACTGCACCTACGACACGGGGGGAGGGAAAAGAGAGTGACACACACACGCAACACGCAACACCCCCACCCCCACACACTACAACACACACACTAATACATGTTGATACATTACAGTTACACCCCCCAAACCCCCCAGAAGAATGCAAAGACAAAAGGAAATGAGTGTAACAATTGTAATCAATTAAACTCAAGTACTCAAAAATATATATACACTATTAACAAATATATACACCAAGAATACAAGTCCAGGTACTGCACCATTTATAGTCTGTGGACCACTGGGCCCAAAATGCATGGGCGAAGCCCACACAAGATGGAGAGAACACTGCAGGGGCATCAGATAGAAATACAATAGGCACCTCAGGGGGAAGGGAAGGTGGTGCACCTTAGCCGGATGAGTGCACGATGCCATATCCACGAGGGGGCTCCATACCCACTGCTTTATCCTGGGGAGTGTAAAGCACAGTCTTTCAAGTCTCTCCAGTGGGTGGTTTGCCCACTACTTTATCCTGGGGAGTGCAAAGCCACAGTCTCTCAAGTCTCTCCAGTGGGTGGTTTGCCCACTGCTTTCTCCTGGAGAGTGCAAAGCCACAGTCTCTCAAGTCTCTCCAGTGGGTGGTTTGCCCACTGCTTTATCCTGGGGAGTGCGAAACCACAGTCTCTCAAGTCTCTCCAGTAGGTGGTTTGCCCACTGCTGCATCCTGGGACGTGCAAAGCCACATTCTCTCAAGTCTGTCCAGTGGGTGGTTTGCCCACTGCTTTATCCTGGGGAGTGCAAAGGCACAGTCTCACAAGTGGATAACAGTCTCCACTTGTTCGGGAGGGGGCTTGGTGCCCAGAGTGCTTCATACTGCCAAGGACAGAGGTAATGGATGTGATACTCCACTGGTTCTGGAGGGGGCTTGGTGCCCACAGTGCTTCATCCTGCCAAGGACAGAGGTAGTGGATGTGATACTCCACTGGTTCTGGAGGGGGCGTGGTGCCCAGAGTGCTTCATCCTGCTCGTGGCGGCCTCAGTAGCGGCGGTGCTTGCGGCACTCATTGGCCTGCGGTGCTGGTGAGTGGCTCAGTCAGCGTGATGCTGGCGGCGGCGTCCTTGGCAGCGGTGCTGGTGGCGGCGGTGTCCTTGGCAGCGGTGCTGCTGGCGGCGGTGTCCTGGGAAGCGGTGCTGCTGGCGGCGGTGTCCTTGGCAACGGTGCTGCTGGCGCGGTGTCCTTGGCAGCGATGCTGGTGGCGGCGGTGTCCTTGGCAGCGGTGCTGGTGGCGGAGGTAACCTGGGAAGCGGTGCTGGTGGTGGCGGTGTCCTGGGAAGCAGTGCTGGTGGTGGTCTTGTCCGCCGTACAGGTTGGCAGCGACTTCCCTTTCTTTCTGTGCCCCTTCCCCACCTTGGATGGTGGTGCAGCTGTCTTTCCACTCCCAACTTTAGTCCTGGGAGAGTCCTTGGTGGCAGGTGTTTTGCCCTTCTCCCTCCGGGCAGTGGCCATCTTCTTATGCTTCTGAGGTGGGGACTGTCCGTGGTCTGGGTCCTTGGCACACTGGCTGCTCTGCTGCTTGGCGCACTCCAGAAGCCGGTTACTGCTGGCACCACTGTTCCCACTGATGTGGTGGCTGAGGTGCTCGGTTGGGACCTGGAAAGGCGTGCCCTAAGGGACTGAAGGGGTGGGGGAGGTGAGGGAAAGAGGCCAAGGTTGGACAGGAAAAGTTTTTTAGACACACTGGGACGGGTAGATGGAGGGGGTTTGGGAGTGGAGGAAGAGGTAGTGGTTGTAGGAGGTGTACGTTTGCTGACTTTGGGTGAAGGTGCATGGGCTGGAGGCTGTCGTGAGGTGGATGGCTGTTGGGTGGGTGTGTGGCTGCGTTTGTGTACCTTGGGAGGTAGTCTCATAGACACACTGGGAGAGGACACAGGGGATGTGTGAATGGTAGTGGGGGTGGTGAGTGTACATGAGCGGTGTGTGGTGATGGGTGTGCTGGTGATGGACGTAGTGGATGAAGATGTAGTGCATGCAGGTGTGAGTGGAGACGTGACAGGGAGGGAGGAGGGAGACAAAGAGGAGGGGGACACAGTGGAGGCAGTGGCTGTTGGTATGTCTGCATGGGTATGATGCTTGTGTGAGTGCCTGTGGGATGTGTGGTGCTTAAGTTTGCCAGAGCTTCCCTTGTGTGTTGAGGTGTGTGCATGCTGGTCTGATGGTGTGCTTGGGATAGGCTGAAGTACAGGGGTTTGGGTCTTGGTGGAGGAAGTTGGAGGGGGGAGGCTGGACACAGGGACAATGGCTGCCATCAGTGCTGAGGCCAGAGTCTGAAAAGCTCGCTGTTGGGCTGCCTGACCAGAATGAATGCCCTCCAGGTATGCATTTGTCTGTTGCAACTGCCTATCTACACCCTGGATGGCATTCAGAATGGTAGACTGCCCAACAGTGAGGGATCTGAGGAGGTCAATGGCCTCCTCACTGAGGGCAGCAGGGCTGACAGGGGCAGGGGCTGAGGTGCCTAGGGCGAAGGAGATGCCCACGCTCCTGGGTGAGCGGCCACGGGGCACATACTGAGGGGCTGCTGGGAGGGCAGTGCTGGTAGGGGGTGGCGGCTGTACCTGTAGATGTGGGGGGCACAGAGTGGCCCGCCACCACAAGGGAGCTCCCATCAGAGGAGGAGTCCGTGTCACTGGTCTCAGCTCCTGTCCCCGCTGTGGAGCTCCCCTCGCCCTCCGTCCCACTGGTGCCTTCAGACTCTGTTGTCTCGCCCTCCAGGGCCATGTGGGATGCAGCTCCCTCCTGCTCCGGTGCCACTGCTCCTCCGTCTGATGATGCTATTGAACACAAGAACCGGGAAACCAAAAAAAAGGGGGGGAAGACAGAAGAAAGACATGTTGAGTGCATGCAATACCGCTACCGTTGGAGGACACTACAGACACAGAAGACCTCTGCACTACGCCGTGCACTTAGAGTTCCCTAATTAATCCCAGGGACATGGGGTACAAGGTCTATGCCCGATTGCTGCACACATGGAAGTCACACAAGCCTGACTAGGTGTAGTTGGATCTGAACACTGGTGGGGTGGGGTGCCACATGGCCTGCCTTACGAAGGGACCTTGCCTACTAAACACGCCCTGGCCTAGGGGAACCCACAGCCCACCTCCCCCACCCAGACATTTTGTAATGCACGCTGATTCAGCTGAATGAGAGTGTACTCACCCCCTTGTGGCTGCTGTGATGCTCTCAAGCGCCCATCCAACTCCGGATACGCCACTGCCAGGATCCGGAACATCAGGGGGGTCATGGTGCGACGGGCATCCCTCCCACATTGGGAGGCCATCCCCAGCTGTGCCTCGGCCGTCTTCTTGCTCCAGCAGCGAATGTCCTCCCATCTTTTCCGGCAGTGGGTGCTCGGTCTGTGGTGGACCCCCAGGGTCCGGACTTCCTTGGCGATGGCACGCCAACTATCCTTCTTCTGGTGGGTGCTGACCTACAGGAATAGTACAGGGGAAAGGAGAAGATATAAACGTCCGGACCGTCACAGTCATTGGCCCGCGTTCCTACCCATGCCATGACGCACATGCACCCACGTCGTTTCACCCCCCTATCTTCCATCCACACCACTCCACACAGGCATTGCCCATACAGCATGCCCACAGTGTACTTACCTGTTTGTCTCGAGGACCGTAGAGTAGCGTGTACTGGGGGAGGACCCCATCCACTAGTTTCTCCAACTCCTCCATGGTGAAGGCAAGGGCCCTTTCCCCAGACACTGTAACCATTGTCACTTCCAGACTGAGGTCACAGCAGCACTTGCAGTGTAGGTCCTCTCCTGTTGAAGATCAGGTAACAAGTGAGTGAACAGAGAGAAAATGGCGGTCACGTCTGCAGCGGTGCGTACCGTCACCGCCGGCGTACATCGTCATTGGCTCCTGGGACCCTTGGGTCTAATGTTAACCAATGCAGGATTGTGCCGCGGTCTCCGACCGCCTACTGTGACGGTGTACAACGCCAGCGCAGTTACCTCATATCCCCTTGTCCCACATTACAGGTCAGGCAGCCGCCATTTCAGGGGGCCACATGGCATTATTTTTAAATGCGTCACACATATCTAGGCCTTGCATACACATTAAGACAGGGACATAGAGGATTGAAAAAAGTGTGCAATAAAGTTGTGTTTTCGTACCTCAGTGTTGGCTGACCCTCTGCTCGCTGTTCTCCTCCATGGAGCACGTCCGCTGGGGCAGGTGAGGAGATGGCAGCATCCTCCGGTGTACAGACCGCTGGTGGACCTGTCGACAATGGAAGAGCGACATGTAATTGTCACCTACAGACTGGACCGTGCCACAATCCAGGAACTGTGTGCCCAGTTGAAGCCGGATCTGATGTCAGCTATCCGCCATCCCACAGGTATCCCTCCTCTAGTGCAGGTGCTGTCAGTACTCCATTTCCTGGCAAGTGGGTCTTTTCAGACGACAGTGGCCATAGCATCAGGGATGTCCCAGCCTATGTTCTCCAACGTGTTGTCCAGAGTGTTGTCTGTCCTGCTGAAACTAAAGCGCAGCTACATCGTTTTCCCTCAGGTGGAGGATTTGCCTACAGTGAAAAGTGACTTCTATGCCCTGGGACATATCTCCAACATCATTGGTGCCATTGATGGGACACATGTGGCCTTGGTCCCCCCGCAGGAGTGAACAGGTGTACAGAAACCGGAAGAGCTATCATTCAATGAATGTGCACATGGTGTGTTTGGCCGACCAGTACATCTCCCATGTGAATGCCAAGATTCCTGGCTCAGCGCATGACGATTACATTCTGAGGAATAGCAGCATCCCTTATGTGATGGGGCAACTCCTGAGGCACCGTGTGTGCCTATTAGGTGAGGACATGGACCCTATACAGTGTGACTAGGTGTCTGGGTCTGGGGTTGTCCCTAAGGGTTAATATGTGTCCAACAGTTGTCCCGCAACATTTGTAGGTGACTCTGGGTACCCCAACCTGTCATGGCTAGTGACCCCAGTGAGAAATCCCAGGACAAGGGCAGAGGAACGCTACAATGAGGCCCATGGGCGAACTAAGAGGGTTATAGAGAGGACCTTCGGCCTCCTAAAGGCCAGGTTCAGGTGCCTCCATATGACAGGTGGTTCCCTATTCTACTCACCAAAGAAGGTGTGGCAGATCATCGTGGCCTGCTGAATGATTCACAACTTGGCGTTGCGACGACAGGTGCCTTTTCTGCATGAGGATGGTCCAGATGGAGGTCTTGTGGCAGCTGTGGAGCCTGTGGACAGTGAAGACAACGAAGCAGAAGAAGAGGATATCGACAACAGAAACACGGTGATTCATCAATACTTCCAGTGAGACACAGTTAAGAAGACATCACTGCCTGCTACATCTGATACACTTGTTCTACCTCTCATCTGTATGTCACTTTCACCCAGTGAATGGACCCTGAGTTGTCACTTTCCCTTTCGATTTCACAGATGTGGGTCCCACTGTGTGACATCTGCTTTGTTTCCTCATGGACTAGAGCTGTGTGACATAGGTATGTTGACAGTGTCAGGGGCCCCTTGTTGTGCCACAGTGTCCCTCCTGGTGTTCATGAGTTCCTTCAGCACTCCTACAATGGTGCCCAGGGTGGTATTGATGGTTTTGAGTTCCTCCCTGAACCCCAAATACTGTTCCTCCTGCAGCCGCTGGGTCTCCTGAAACTTGGCCAGTACCGTTGCCATCGTCTCCTGGGAATGGTGGTAGGCTCCCATGATGTTGGAGAGGGCCTCGTGGAGAGTGGGTTCCCTGGGCCTGTCCTCCCCCTGTCGCACAGCAGCCCTCCCAGTTCCCCTAAGTTCCTGGGCCTCTGTCCCCTGAACCGTGTGCCCACTGCCACTGCCCCCAGGTCCCTGCTGTTGTTGGGGTGGTGGGTTAGCCTGGGTTCCCTGTAGTGGTGGACACACTGCTGCTTGACGTGTCCTGGGGTCAGAGGTATGGGGCCCGCTGGGTGGGTGCTGTGCTGGTGTTTCCAAAGGGGGGAGGCTCTGTTGTGGCTTGTGCCAGTGTGAGGGGAACCGACTGTCCCGAGATCCCAGATGGGCCAGGTTGGTGATCTAGATCCAGTTGGACAGAGCTGCTGTCATCACTGTGGGCCTCTTCTGTGGGGGGAGTGGATATGTCTGGAACCTCCTGTCCGGTGACGTTGGGTAGGGGTCCTGCAGGGGTGTAAAGGCATGTTTATTGCCTCTGTGTGTGCCATGGTGTGCAATGGATGGGTGACCCTGTACCCCAGTGCTTGCATTCTTGTGTAGGACCTTGAGTGATAATTGTTTAGGGGTGTGTGTGGGTATGTGCAGTGGCCATGCATTGGTGATGGGTGTCCATGCTTTGGTGTTGCATGCAGGGCTTAGTGTTGGGATGTGTGGTTTGTGATAGTGGGACATATGTGAGGAGTTGGAGTGATGGGGGTCAGGGCGAGGGTGGGGGTATGTGATAGCATGCAGGTAGGGTGAGGGATGAATTAGTTAAAGATTTGACTTACCAGAGTCCATTCCTCTTGCTACTCCTGTGAGTCCCTCAGGATGCAGTATAGCCAAGACCTGCTCCTCACATGTTGTTAGTTTTGGGGGAGGAGGTGGGGGTCCGCCGCCAGTCCTCTGAACCGCAATGTGGTGTCTTGAGACCACGGAATGTACCTTCTCCCGTAGGTTGTTCCACCTCTTCCTGATGTCACCCCGTGTTCTTTGGTGTTGTTCCACTGCATTGATCCTGTCCACGATTCTGCGTCATAGCTCCATCTTCCTAGCTATGGTGGTGTGCTGCACCTGTTATCCGAATAGCTGTGGCTCTACCCAGATGATTTCCTCCACCATTACCCTAAGCTCCTCCTCAGAAAACCTGGGGTGTCTTTGCGGTGCTATGGGGTGGTGTTGGTGATGTGTGAGGTGGTGTGTGTTGTGATGTGTGGGGTGATGTTTAGGGGTGTGTGGTGTTTTGTGCGTGGATGTATATGTGTGATGGTGTTGTGTGCCTCTGTATGGTAGTGTTGTCTTTGCTATGCTGTCTCTCTGGCCTTCGTCTAAATTTCTAGTCGTAAGGGTTTGTGGGCGATGTGGGTGTGTGTTTTATATTGTATTGGATGTGTGGGAGTGGTGTGTGTATGTGTATCAGGTGTGTGTATTTCGAATTGTCCAATGTGGTTGTGTTTTGTAAATGTGTGTGTATTTTGAGTGCGGCGGTGTGTACCGCCAATGGAATACCGCTGTTGAAAGACCGCCGCGTGGATTCGTGGGTCGTGATAGTGTGGGCGTATTCCTGCTGGCGTGACGGTGTGGGTTTTGTTATTGCCAGTTTATCACTGACCTTTGGTGTGGCTGACTTGTGTGGGTGTCTGTATTTTGGTGGATTCCGAACTGTGGGTCGTAATAGCTGTGGCGGAATTCCGCGGCAGTGTGTTGGCGGTCTTCTGCACGGCAGTAAGCGGCATTTACTGCCAATGTTGTAATGACCCCCTAAGTCTTTCACATTGTTTTGTTATTAGCGTGATGCATGTTCATTGTCTGTCATGACGCAGGTCCATGGAGGTGTCAACCGCCCACTAGCTTATTTTACAGCTATTTTGGACCCAGTCGCAGCAGCCTTACCAGGTTGTTGCACCCAGTTTCAGCAGTTGGACAGAGCCTCACGCAGTTTGAAGGCATTGTGATGGGACACCCCTTAACTATCGTGGCCCCTCACTCTATTGAAATCCTACTTACAAAAACGAACACCCAATACCTAACAGGCACTAAATTGACCAGATATGAGACAAGTGTTTTGGGGTCACCAAAGGAGTCATTGAAAAGATGTAAAGTGCTGAACCCGCAACCTTACTTCCAAATGAAAATGTTGAAATTGAAAAATTAGAAGACACTGAGCATAATTGTCTTGAGGTAACTGACTTGTGCCCAAGACCGAGACCTGACATTAGAATCACACGACTGGAATAAAATGACCAAAATATATTTGTCAATGGTTCCTGTCTAAGAGACAATATGGGAACACTGAGAGCAGGATATGCTGTGTGCACAATTATTGGTATACTGAAAGCGTCCTGGCTTCGAGGAGTGTATTCTGTACAAGTAGCAGAACTGGTAGCCCTTACTAATGCGTGCCTTGTTTCTGCTCAGCTAAAAGTTACCATCTACACAGATAGTCAGTAGGGATTTAGAATAGTCCATGATTTTGGTCAGTTGTGGTTACAGAGAGGTTTCATGACCTCTTCTGGTTCACCAGTGAGAAATGGTGAGAGAATTAAAGAATTGTTGCATGCTATCCAAATGCCTGAAAGGATTGCTGTGGTGAAATGCAGTGCACATTTAAAATTACATTGTGTCAATGAGGATCAAGTTGCAAGGTTTTGCGCATTGAACTGAATATTGTTCAAAGCTATGTGGGAATTGTTATCTGAAAAAGATAAAACATGTCCACGTTTTGCATTGCATGTAATGGATACATGAACTGTCGGTTTCAGAAGAAGGTCAATTGGCTCTACCAAATAATTTGTTGTCTCAAATGGCTGTGTATTATCATGGTCAAGCACATGTTGGGAGGGATGCCATGATTTGTTTGTTCAAACACAATTAGTTCATTCCACAGTTTAGAGCGTCATTTCCCAGCAAATGAAGGCTGGAAAAGTGATTGTGGTTAACTTGAGCCACATTGGAAGAGCAGGAGGTCCATTCAGCAGAATGCAGTAGGATTTTATTGTAATGCCTGTGTGTGGAGGTTTGAGATACGTGTTGGTGACTGTCTGCATCTTTAGTCATTGGATTGAAGCATACTCTACACAAAGAAATGACAGCCTCACAGTAGCAAAACTGCTGCTTAGGGAACTGATACCATGTTTTGTGTTTCTGATCTCTTTAGAATCAGCTAGGGGAAGTCACTTCAACAATGAAGTAATTAAATTACTGTGTGCAGCACTGAACATTGAGCAGAAGTTGCATTGTAATCACCGCCCTGAAGCATCAGGACTAGTGGAACATATGAATGGTACCTTGAAGTTAAGAATGGCAAAGATGTGTGTGTCCATGAATCTGAAATGGCCCACAACTCTGCTGTTAGTTCTGATGACAATGAGAAACACACCTGACAGAAAGACAGGATTGTCAACGCACGAAATCCTCATGAGCAGAGCAATGAGGTTGCCAGCAGTGCCTGCAAATGTACTTGTCAACATAACAGATGATGTGGTGCTGGACTACTGCAAAGGTCTGGCAGATGTGGTTTTCTCTTTCTCTGAGCAGATGGAAGCCACCACACTGCCCCCGATCTATGACCCAGGACACAACCTGAGAGTCAGTGACTGGGTTGTGGTCTGGAAACACGTGAGGAAAAAATGTTTGGAGCCTCACTGGAAAGGCCCGTTCCAGGTAGTTTTGATTACTACCCCAGCTGTGAAGTGTACAATGATCAAACAAGCCACAGAGCCAGAAAGGGAAGAAAGAGGAACTAAGAAGTGTGTTTTTACTGTGTCACTGGGATCCTGCTAGCCAGGATCCCAGTGCTCATAGTGAAAACCCTATATGTCAGTGTGTTTTGCCTGTCTCGCTGGGATCCTGCTAGCCAGGACCCCAGTGCTCATAGTTTGTGGCCTAATGTGTGTGTTGTCAGTAGTGCTTAACTGTGTCACCTAAGTTCTGCTAACCAGAACCTCAGTGCTTATGCTCTCTCTGCATCCAAATTAGACACTATAGTTTAGTGACTTCATTTACCAATTCCAATTGGCACACTGGACCCCCCCTTATAAGTCCCTAGTATATGGTACCTAGGTTCCCAGGGCATTGGGGGTTCCAGGAGATCCATATGGGCTGCAGCATTTATTTTGCCACCCATAAGGAGCTCAGACAAACCCTTTCACAGGATTGCCATTGCAGCCTGCGTGAAATAGTGCACACACTATTTCACAGAAAACTTCACTGCACTTAAGTAACTTATAAGTCACCTATGTGTCTAACTTTCATTTACTGAATGCTAGGTGCAAAGTTACTAAGTGTGAGGGCACTCTTACACTAGTAAAGGTACCCCCTTGCTGTCCTGGGACAAATCCCTGGATTTCGTGAGTGCGGGGCTCCATAACACACGTGCACTACATATAGGTCAATACCTATATGTAGCTTCACAATGGTGACTCTGAATATGGCCATGTAAGGTGTCTAAGATCATGGAATTGTCCCCCTATTCCAAATATGTTATTGGGGAGCCAATTCCATGCATCCTGGGGGGTCCACCATGGACCCCAGTACTGCCAAACCAGTTCTCTGAGGCTTGCACTGCAGCTACAGCTGCTGCCACCTCACATACAGGGTTCTGTCCTCCTGGGGTCTGAGCAGCTCAGTTCCAGGAAGGCAGAACAAAGCATTTCCTTTGGGAGGAGGGAGTTACACCCTCTCCCTTTGGAAATAGGTGTTACAGGCTTGGGAGGGCTAGCTTCCCAGAGCCTCTGGAAATGCTTTGAACAGCACAGATGGTGCCCTCCTTGCATAAACCAGTCTACACCAGTTTTGTGACCCCCAGTCCCTGCTCTGGCACAAAACTGTGCAAAGGAAAGAGGAGTGACAACTCCCCTGTCCATCACCACCCCAGGGGTGGCGCCCAGAGCTTCTCCAGTGTGTCCCAGACATCAGCCATCTTGTTTTCTAAGGTGTGGGGGCACTCTTTAGGCCTCTGAGTGGCCAATGTCAGCAGGTGACGTCAGAGACCCTTCCTGATAGGTGCATTGTGGTTAGATAGCCAAAACCCCTCTCAGGGCTATTTAGGGTCTCTCCTCTGGGTTACTCTTCAGATTCTGCTAGCAAGTCTCCATCTTGAATCCTCTGCAACCACTGCTTCATCCTCTGACCTCGGATCAACCGCAGACTGCTCCAGGAACCACTGTAACTGCAACAAAGTATCCAGAAGGGCTACTTCGACTCTGCATCTTCAGCTCCAGACAGCAATTGCAACAGTTTCCACGGTGTGCACACTTTGGGGACTCCCTATCTTCACCCTGCACCAGAAGGACTGAAGAAATCTCCCTTGGAGTGACGGAGTCACCTTCTAAGATGACAACCGGTTCTCTTGGACTCCTCTCCTGGCAACAAGCTTGCTCCTTGGAACACAGATGGTTGACCCCTTCGACACAGGCTGTCCTAAGGTCCCACTGTCCAAATTTGGAGGAGGCAAGAGCATGCCTTCCCTGTTTGCGACAGTACCCCTGTGCACCACTTCTTTTTCACCACCTGAGGCCTCTGTGCACTATTTGCAAGAATCCTTCATTCATAGCCTGTCCCAGGTCCCCAGCACTCTATCCTGCGACGCTCAACTCATTGAGTTGTTCTCCAGTTGCGTGGGACCTTCTTTTGTATTGCTGCAGCAACCACAATTTGGACCTTTGCAGCTTCTTCGTCCCGGTGTACTGGGACCTCCGTGAGTGATGCCTGGTCATCTGTGGGCTCCCTCCAGTGTTGGGAGCCCCCTCTGCCTACTTAGTCCTAGTTGAGGACCCCAGGTACCCCCTGGGTCCAGGCAGCGCCATTTTGACGCAATCCGCGACATTACTTGAACCAAGGCTTGCTGGATGAATCCAGTGCTGCAACTCGCCTGCATCCAACATCTTTACATGGGACCTCCTTTGCATCAGGCACGAACCCGCAGCCATCTTCCTTGGTGCTCTTCTGCAGACTTCTTCCAACCAGAGAATCCTCTTTTGCACCATCTTCTAGCTTAGCAGGGGCACCTGTCCTTCCTGGAATCTTCCACGACTTCTGGACTTGGTCTCCTCTCTTTGCAGGTCTTCAGGTCCAGGAATCCACTATTTGTTGTTTGCAGTCTTGCTTGGTTCTTGCAATAACTCTAATCATGACTTGTAGTGTGTCCTAAGGAAACTTGCAGTACTTTACTCCTACTTTCCTGGGCTCTGGGGTGGGGTATTTTACTCACCTTTGTGGTTTTCTTACTCTCCCAGGGATTCTCTACACACTACTCTTGTCTAGAGGGGGATTCGTGTTTCGCATTCCATTTCTTATTATATGGTTTGAGTTGCCCCTTGACCTATTTCTTCCTTTTGCATTCTATGGCATTTTCTATTGTTTGCACTATCCTATGACTATTTACTTACCTGATTTTGGTGTCTAGTGTATATATTGTGTATAATACTTACCTCCAGAAGGAGTATTGCCTTTAAGATATTTTTGGCCTTGTGACACTAAAATAAAGTACCTTTATTTTTGGTATCACTGAGTATTGTCTTTTACTGTGTATAAGTACTGTGTAACTATAGTGGTATTGCAGGAGCTTTGCATGTCTCCTAGTTCAGCCTAAGCTGCTCTGCTGCAGCTACCTCTATCAGCCTACGCTGCTAGAACACTACTACATTTCACTAATAAGGGATAACTGACTTGGTATAAGGTGTAAGTACCCAAGGTACCCACTATAAACCAGGCCAGCCTCCTACAGTGACCAATCTCAATTGATGCAGCAGGAGAATCTAGTCAGAGGAGACTTTCCCAGAAATAGATGATTTTGAGAGACAAATAGAGCAAACAGCAGACCCCGAGGTGGAAGGAGTAGAGGCGGATCAAAGCCAATGTGATCTGACTCCTCCTGAAACAGTTGAAGGTTTGTCAAGAGAAAATCCTGCAGAGCAAGAAGAGGTTTCAAGTTCAACACTTAAAAGAGCATTGACAAAGGGTCCACTGAAAGGAGATAAGTGGCTGGAGTCACAAGCAAAGAGAAAGGAAGCAGTTGTTGAAGAAACAATCGAGGAAGAAGTAGACACAACAAGGAGAGAAGATCTGAGTGAAAGTGAAGGGTGATTGAAAGTTGAAAAGAAAGAGAATAGCAAGTTGAAGATACACAGGTCCTGAATGGGTATATGCAACTACAAATGAATGTCAAAAAGAGTTTTTGTCTTTTTGTTTTGATCAAGACATTCCAGGTCAATATTTTGGAACTTGAAGGAAGCTAATGAACTGAACTGTTGAAACAAATTGAGTAAAGGTGCAAAGAGAAAAGAGATTGTTGAAAAGTAACAGGAAAAGACTTTGATAACCTGAATTGACTTTTGAAAACCTGATGTGACAAGCTGCTAAACCGATTTTGACAAAACCTACCGATTTTTGAGAAAAGGATCCTGGAAGTGAGACTAAAAGCTGTAAATAACTGCTGAAAGAAGATTTTCGTTTTTGATTTTTGCTGCATAGTTTCTAAATGTTCTTTTCTGATTCTTTACAGATCATGAGTGACATTAGTCAGCAGGGTAGGAAGAACAGGTGCCGTAAATACATGAGTATTGGTTTGGCAATTGTGTGTGTGCTATTGTTTGTGATATTAATTGTGGGTACGACTGTTCTTGATAAGAGTAAAGCCAACCATACTTCAGCTTTAGAGACAACTACTGCATTACCTGCAATAGAGAAGTTTAGGTTAGATGAGAAATATCTGCATGTAGGTAAGGCGCAAGGGGAACTTTCTTCTAATGTCTTCTATCGCTTATTGAGTGAGTATGTTGAGGCAATGGATGTGAAGAAATTTTTGTGTGTACACAGATTCCTTCATCAGTCGATGAAGGAGTTACCTATGATAATTTGCCTCCTCCTTATGGGATAAGCTGTAGTCTGTATTCTATAACCAGGAGTAAATTCATTATTTCTACTCCAACCTCGATGTGGTGTTTTCGTTTGTCTCCATAATTAGGTACTGCAGTAGAGCAGCTAAGGACAATGACATAGTATTAGTGAGGGGTTCCTTTTGAGCCTACATTAGCTTTTTGCACAGCTTATGCATGCCGTAACAACCTGATTAGCTTCATTACACCTTTAGAAAAGAGTTTCTTAGATAACACAGATGACAGGAGAAAGGCACTAAAGGAGAAATTAGAAAAGGGCTTAGAGAAAATGACTTTTAGAACGATTAATCCTATAGTGCAATAAAAACACTAGGGAAATTATCTTTAGATGTACAACACGTAGGAAAGCCTTGTGTATATAGGCCTAAATCTCGCACTGACACTTTATTTGTGGGCATGAGTGAATGCAGACATGTATATTTGTTTCAGAGTAAATGGACATTTATGTTGAATGGACAGGATCCTGTGATTCCTGGCATATATTACATCGCTGGGCCAAATGCTTATTACCATCTTCCAAGAGGATGGTATGGTACATGTTATTTGGAGTAGTTTTTCCCAAGATTTTTCAACTTTATGACTTAAAGAAATTTCTGAAAGTGACTGAGTTACATCGTATTAGACAGAGGAGAGAGTCTCCTTCTGGTATAGTCGGAGATATATTTTGAGCAATGATACCTTCAGTAGGTGTTCTGAATTGGATAAAGATTCGAAAAATGTCTACTATTGTGGATAATATGCTGACAAACTTTTCAGGAGCCATACTCCTGATAGACACTGAACTAGCTACTGAAAAAGCTCTGACTCTTCCGAACCGCCTTGTGTTAGACATTCTTTTAGCAAAGGATGGCGGAGTTTGCAAAATGTAGAATTCTAGGCATTGCTGTTCATTTATTCCTGATAATGGTAAAGAAATTAGAAGCTTATTTACTAATCTGACTAATGAAAGTGTCGATTTGAAAGAGTTGAAAGAACCAGGAGTTTGGGAGAAAGTTGTCAAAGGTTTTGCTTTAGTGGGAAATTGTCTCAGCAACGTTGGGAAAGGGAAACTATTGAAAATAATACAAGGGATATTGAGTATTGTGATTTGCCTAATTGGAGCATGGGGAATATGTAAATTGAGTAAAAGGATTAAATTGAAGAAGACAAAGAATAATCAGAGGAGGGAAGAAAAGAAAAGGGAAAATTTATTTTGGGAAAACTTGAAAAGGGAATGAAAACATGAGGGGCTAGAGATGACAGAATTTTAGCTGATGCAAAACTTTGAGTGGAAAAATTTAGGCCCAGATTTGTACATTTTTAGCGCCTCATTTGTGTAATTTTTTGATGCAAAAGAGGTGCAAACTTACAAAATACAGTTATATTTTGTAAATTTGCACCACTTTTGCAGTAAAAAATGACGCAAATGCGGCACTAAAAAAGTATAAATATGGGCCTTAGTGTGATGACACATTTAGTCATCAGAGGAGGGATTGTTAATGCTGAGTTACTAATGAAATTATTAATGAATATTCATGTATTCTGAGTGGTGAATTCACATAGAAGATATAATAACGTAGAGAAAAATAATACATGCATTTGAGGGTGTGCCCACCAGTGGGGCCGCCAATGTTCGCGGAGTGTACTTATTAATAGCTTATTAATATGAATGTTGAACCTATGTTTGATTAATGGAGTAATATGTCATATTAAGGGTTGTGAATTATGTGTTAGCTTTATTAATTGCAAGCCTTAACTTAGCCAGGTCTTGGCCTAGTTACTAGGTCTCATGTCAAGCTGCATTTCTTAAGCGATTTTTAAAAAGGGTGCTTAGAGAATTAAATTGTGATTTTCCACTCTGTTAACCAAATGCTCGTAGCTAAAATCCGTTCTCATGAGCACTGCTTGTTAGGAAATGATGTACTTGCTAATGCAACATTGTTTAATGTAATGTGTGTGAGGCTGACTTTCCCAGGAGAAGACAAAGACCATACTGACCGAAGTATAAGCTGCAGCAATATTGTTACCTGACGAGCCGGATGATGAGAACAGTACGAAAGGAGCTAATCACCGACATGTGAACCGTGTACTAGTAGAAATGTAGATTTTAAGTTTTATTGGACAAAGTGTCATAAGATTATCCATTAAATCAAACTTCCACAGGAGCAGATGCCTTTTCCCCAACTCCCTCCAACAGATGCATGCTCAAACTTTACTAATTATCTGAACCCTGCATCCGCTAGGGGGAAAGGGGAATGGGAATAGAAAAAAAGAGACCGCCTCCAGATCCAGTTCCAGCCTGTGCTTCCCACTTGAAGATAGGGTATTCAGTGTGTGCTTCTGTAACCTGCACCTTTCTTCTTATTGGGATTTCGTTAAAGGAAGGACCTGCAGTCGGGTGATAAGAGCATAGATAAGTACATTCCTAGTGCACATTCAACTGTTCAACCATTCACATTCACCCAATTCTATAGTTCTACTAACCTGGATCTTTAGAGAGACTAGACTCTCTCTAAGAGAACAATGTTTTCTTAATATCTTCTTTTCTCCAGGAGTCAGAGGTATCCAAGGTTCTCTGGAGAACAGTTCAAAGGTTCACAAATATACAATCTACTAATGTTTTTTACAGGAAACGAAAACTCCTTCTCAAGGTTCAGTTTTCTCAATCACAGTCTCTAGGAATTAGTCTGAGCACTGAGGTTTGTCTCAAAGACTGGCAAGTCTGCAAGGTGAAGAGCTTTTTGAATATATATGTACATATGTATATTGGTAAGTCTGGAAATCATACAAAAGGATTCCTTACTGCAGCTGCTTGAAGTTCTGTTAAGCCAAAACGAATTCTCCTCAGAAAGCCGATAGCCAGTTGTTGAAAGAAGGAAGAAATTCAGCTTCTCCAGAAGGGAAAAAGTAGCTGGTGTGTACACTGTAACAAGAAAAATAATGAATTACTCAAAACTGGAAGAGTTCTCTGGGAAACAAAGCACCTCAGGGACACTACTCATTCTCCTCAGGATGACAGTTGAAGTGTACAGCTCCCAGAGAGAAACAGCTGGAGGGAAGCTTCAGCATGAGACTAAGGTAGAAACACTAGAGCGCTGACCTCACAAAGACATGTGACCACCATCTTGAGTGACAGTTAAACCTGAAGAAGCTAGTTCTAAGAACAGCCTCCGCAAGAACCACTGGGAGTGAGGACACTGTTGCAACCAATGTAGGTACAAGGAAAAGAGGAATCGTTTTTGCTGAGGAAAGAACTTAACAACGCTGGCAATCGTTTTCCTGACACAAAGTGGGAACATGCGATCCCTTGGACAATTAGAATGTGGGAAGTAGATTTAGGAAATATTATTTAGCCGGACTGCACGGAGTATACCGTACTCCATTTGCCCATTTTTCGGTCTTGAGAAGAGATGTGCTTAACTTTATTCTTTAAAAGACTTTGCCTTTTCTGATCCTTGATGCTGAATCCTGATGCCTTGCTGACCAGACTGATGTCCTGATGACGAAGGCTATCTTTGCTTGCTGATCCATATGAGGAGAGGTATAATATCACTGATGTTGTTTGCTATGTCCATTTGCTTTTGTTTCTAAGTACCAACTGCTTTTTTGATAGAGCCATATTCAGATGTTTTCCAAATTTGTGTGACTAAACTGTTTTGCATGAAGCCCAAACTTGCTATTCTAATCTGGTGTTAGTTAGGGTTCTCACTGATGAAGTTTACTTCATGTAATAACAGCTGATGTCTTTTTTTTGCTGAATCTAAATGCATGTTATATCATTTGTGCAGTTATTCTTGTTATTAATTTGCTCTGTATCTTTAGAATGTGTAGTAGCTCAAGCCTTGATTAGATTGCAATCCTTTTCCCACTTTGGACAGCCAGTGTTGTTTCTGAATGTTTATCATTTGATCTTGAGAATGAGTTACGTGACCTTAGCATTGTTAATATAGGGAAATGAACATTCTAACTTTTACACAAAGGTGTGGTTATTCATGACTGAAAGGTCATGGTGTGTAACAATTACTGACTCTATTTATCACTAATAGTATTGAGTGTTATTGATTATTGATCTGCATGTACAGGATACATGGTGGGAAAACCTCATAGCGAGCCAAAACCTATTCACCTAGATGACACACAACTCACTGTTTCCCTCACCGAAGACCTGGACATGGCCAAAAGGAACTTCCACTCAGGAATGGAAGCAGTCACCACCTGGATGAGAGTAAGCTGCCTCAAGCTCACCTCTGACAAGACAGAGCTCATCATCTTCATAAATTCCACCTCAGCATGGGACGACTCTTGGTGGCCCAGTTCTCTCAGCACCCCGCCTTTATTGACTGAGCACGCCTCCAACCTAGGCATCATCCTCGACTCCTCCCTATCTACGACCCAACAGGTAAACTCAGTCACTTGCTCTGGCTAGCACACCCGCCGGCAACTCTGGAAAAGTTTCAAATGGATCCCAGCAAACTGACGCATGACAGTCACCCACCCCTTAGTCACAAGCAAGCTTGACTACAATACCATTCTCTACGCCAGCACCACGACGAGGAACATCAAAAAGCTGCAACTCATCCAGAACGCCGCCGCCAGACTTGTCCTTTACCTCCCATGCCAAGAGCATATTTCCCAGCCCCTGAGGACCCTCCACTGGCTCCAGATAGATAAATGAATCACCTTCAAGCTACTCACCCACATGTACAAAGCCATACACAACGTCAGACCATCACACCTGAACCACCCCTTCTCCTTCCACACCCCCGCCAGATCCCTCCGCTCTGCTCAACTGGCACTGGCCACTATCCCACGCATTCAAAAAAGCACCACCGGAGGATGATCCTTCACCTACATCGTAGCAAAGAGCTGGAACAACCTGCCTCTAAACCTCTGACAAAGCCCATCGCACACTATCTTCAGGAAGAACCTCAAAACGTGGCTCGGATGAGGCTCCACACTTCTCCCCCCAAGCGCCTTGAGACTCTCATGGGTGAGTAGATGAGCTTTACCCAAACTGATTGATTGATTGCATGGAGCTGATGCTTCAATTTCTTGTAAATGAGGCCCATAGTATTAAGGGTTGGGGTGGCTTTGCCATTGGTGTCAATGGCAAAGTTGAACTGGCAGTGCAAACACTGTCATTCCAGTCTACATTGCAGGCTGGGAGCAATTGTGTACTTTGTCACACACAGGGTGGCACAAACAGTGCTGCAACCCTGAGTGGACATTTTGCCTTACATGCCCTGGGTGCCATATACTAAGGACTTATAAGTAAACCAGTCCTTGCCAATTGGGTATGTCCAATTCAACATGCAATTTGAATAGGGTCAGAACACTTCTCTGAGGTCTGGTTAGCAAGCCTCAGTGCACTCTCAGAATCAGAAAACTAGCAGCATCAGTCCAAAAATGTGGGGGTGAACATGCAAAAAGAGGCATTTCCTTGCAATGGGTTAACCCATTTGATCCATTGTACTTCCGTGATGCAATTAACATTTTACTTCACTCACCACAGCATAGGGCAATCTGTCAGCCGACTTCAGCCATTCATCAGTAATTGAGCCATTTACATTTTACTTCAACACACCAAAGAAACAAATATGGGGCAATGGGTGATTTCACTTCAGTCATTGATCAGTTATTGAGCATTTCACATTTTGTTACCAGATACCAAATGGCAATGTGCCAGCCTACTTCTGGCACTGATCAGTTATTGCGTCATTTACATTTTTCTTCTACCCACCACAGTAGACTTTTGGTGGATGGGTGATAGGAGAGCAACGTTTAGCCACTGATCAGTTACTCAGCCAATCAATTTTTTTTTTCCACCTACCACAGATTACATTGTGGAGCAATGGGTGAGCACTTTTTCTGCTGTCCAGCAGTGGCAATAAAAACAAATATGGCTGCCAAAATGTCCCTTCTCTAGAAGGGCTGATCATGCCCTACTAGGGGCCTGATCCTCCTGCCCCCATAGGAAGGAAAATCTCTAAATTAAATTATACCCCCATGAGGGGTCGACTTACACAAGGGGGGCAATCCCTTCCCAATAAACGTATCCCTCATGTGGCTACTGGGATTCATGCTTGTGGATTTCAGCATGCAAACCATTTGAGAAAGGCATGCTAGAAAGGGGAGACTCTCCCCTTTCTAGTGATGCCTCTCAAAACAAATGATGGTTGCTGTTGGGAACAATCACCACCAGACATGTGTGGAGCTCACTCTCCTGCTTCTCGTGGTGCCATCCCCTAGGGTCTGTGTCGTCAATGTGCTGCATAGTGTACTCAAGTCACTGATGGTCAGAGGAGGACGGTCTGACATAGAAGTAATTTTGTATCAGCCCCTACCAGTGATTAAAAGGAGAGAAGTCTCAGTGCAAGCACTGGAAGCCCCCCCGCACTCCTCCTTGATGACCCTTTGGCATCCTCTTCATTGTGGAGGTAGTGCGAGGGATGACATCGGGTCGTAATCCATACTAGAGGGATGTGAGGATGCTCAAATTCAGAACAATTGGAGGCACAATTGCTGTCCATGCTTCTAACACCCTACATCCACACATGCGTAATGTGCGTATTAGAGGCATTATCTAAGCTAACAGACTATACTAAGTGATCCTGAGCTATGTGTAGGCTGTCATATTACTTATTGTCACAGCATTGACTCTCAAAAATGCCATGGCCTTGGACTCTATCATTTAATGTAGCCATTCGCACTCCACAATATTTCACCTTTCTATCTGCAAATTATAAATACATACCAAAATGATATGTGGTAAGGCTAGAGGAATACAGCTATCGGTAAAGCTATTTCGAGGTAAACGTTATTAACGTTTCGCATTCATATGTCTATACATTTAGATTATTTAAATTCGTTATTTCAATAATTATTGCTGCCGCTTTAAAAAAAAGTGATGACATTTCCCATTTTAATATCTTAAAATATGCCAGTGCTTGGTAGTGCACCAATGCCCTGACAGTTATTTAATTTTACTAAGTATATCTTCCAGAGCAGTCATGGGCCATGAGGACATCTTTTTCCACGCTTATCCTAATGTCTTCAGTGCTCCATATTCTGCATGCAGTCAATTAATTCAGCTGTAAATAGATTGACTTGACATTATGCAGCATCTGCAGAGGGTCAGATAAGTCACAACCCTTACTTGCACAGTCAGACCAGAGATCAGCCATTTGTTCGGGGAAGGTAAGTGGCATTTGCTTTGAAGCGCGAGGGTGCCTTGACATATCTTAAAGATGTCTACCAATGCAGAAAACATCAATACATGACAACTCGTGTGGAAAGCATCAATATATGACAGACCAAAATATATCTGCAGGAAGGTGTTCAATGCATGGATTTCGTCTGTGTGCAGACTTGTTGAAGCTGGAATATGATATCATTGCCTCGTCTCTGGTAAATACATCGTGACTGCTAAATGAAAAACATTGTTTCAGCAAATTTCTATTATTAGGTTGTGAAAACAAACAGATTCATGTTTGTGACGTTTTAGCAAATATTGAAGATAATGATGTCTTCACGGAAACCTGTGTTAGCGTTTCCCCACTGAAAACCAACGTCGCATACAATACGTTAGAGAGGCCTGCTCGATTAAAATGAACCTTACTGCTTCATTGTAAATACTTTTCTAGACGTAGGGCGAGCTCTGGGAGACTTTAGTTAAGTCTCTACCCCAGTTTTGGGCTACCTGGTGTCTTTAAGCCGGTGAACAGGTGGAGCATGGCATTTGTATCATCTCAGTCAGTGACAAAAGGTCCTTTCAAGGCAGGTGTTACTTTTTGTTAAAAATATAGCAGCATTGGTTGACAATTCTTAAATAAACAACCGAACTTAAGACAATAACAAACACATAGCAAGATAACACAATTAGCACATAATAACACAATTAAAACAAGGCGCATCACAGGGAAACAGTCAAAACAGAACGCAACACAAGAACAGAAGTACAACACAACAAAGTCAAATTGCAAAAATGTAGCACAAAAGTACAACATCATGAAAAAAATAGAACACATTACCATCATAACAAATGCCACACAACAAATATGAACAAACACACTTTTAAAACATTACCGCCTCCAGAATCATGTTTTCATAATACCATGGTAAAAGGTGTTGAGCTCAAGCACTGCCTTAATCTACCACCCTGGAAATGACATATCCTGAATTGGCCCACTAACTCTGACTTTTTGTCCCGGTACAGGCTATTCTTACCGCTTTACTCAAAATGATCAGAGAGTTTCTTTTGTCAATGGAAGGGTAAATCCTGCTACAAGAACATGTAACAGGACACCCCAAACGGACATTTAGTAGATACGTTTCTCCACAGAGTAAAAAAATGAAAAACGTGCTAGTGCTCAAGCACTTATTTGCTTCAATTCAACATTGAGGAAATATCAACAAAAAAATAGTCTTCGATTTAATGTGCTAACAATTGCAAACAAAAGCATGCATAAATGTTATTTGTATGAGTTAGGACGACAAAGCCAGATCTATTGGCTTTGCCAATATTAGCTGTCCCGAGCGTGACCTGGAATTAGTTTAGATAATGTATATTTTGCAATTAGATCACCATCTTTCCTCCTGTAAGAATGCCTTTTTAGGTCAAATGTTGCAATTTGGTAAGACTATCTTTGGGCCATTTGTTGTGGCTTAGGTAGACACCAGTCTTGAGTGGCCTGTATGTACCATCAGACTTTGATAGCCCTGTGCAGGTGAAGTGCAGTTCAGGGCAGCCCTCCCTAAAGGAAAATCTCCACCTGCATCAGAATTGACAGGTGAGTGCCTCCACAACAATCTTCAAACTCTGGGTTCCCAAGTAAACCCCATCAGTCTACCCTTCAGTTATACTGAGGTGGTTGTGCTGTGCCACACATGCCTGATCGCTGGTAGTTTTTCTTTCCTCCACATTTGCAATAGTGAAATTGTTTGATAAAAGCTTGCACTGTTATTATACTTTTTTGTAAATTGGGCACCGTATCTTTGGGGAAACTGGAGGATCCTCTAGTTTTCATGAAAGGAAACTGTTAGACCTGAAAGCATTAGGGTGGTCTTTCGTAAACATTTTGCTACCTTACCTAATTTTTGCTGATCTGTTCCTTAGGACTTTGAGCACTTTACCACTGCTATCCTGTGCTAAAGTGCATGCGCTCACTCCCCTAAAACATGGTTCCACAATTGGTATATTTCATTTATTTGTAAGACCCTATTAAAGTGCACTATATGTGCCCAGAGCCTGTAAATAAAATGCTATTAGTGGGCTTGCAGCACTGATTGTGCCATCCACTTTTTTAAAGACAAACTTTATTATTTTCAAAACACAGACATTCTGCACTGTTGAACAATGAAGGATGTGAGTCAGACATCCAAGCCATTAAACAGGACTGCAACTACTTCGAAAGAACAGTTTAGACAATTAAATTACCTACAGCGAGATAAAACATTGTTGAAGTGTGAATAGTCGTCTGGTAACCATCCAGTCCACTCACTGTCATACCTCCCCACCCTCTTTAGAACCAGGCATCTCCCTCACTGTGTGTATTTTTGATATATCATGGAGTCAGTTTATCTGGTGGCGTGTATTGATGCCGCTTAGGATCCAGTTTAATACACTGTGTACAGAATAGCAGCAGCAATCAGTAGCAAAAACAGCAGAGTTTAGGGGGTATTCTACCACTCATTGAACTTGGTATGATATAGGTGTCAATTGAGGAATACCAGAATGCTACCCAGTCCGGGAGCCACTGTCCAGACTGGTACTAGTCATTTTCCTCTTCTTGGGCTTTAAAAGATTCTAGTCAAGCATCCCATTCCATTGCTATAGGTTTTTTTTCCCGCAGCCTTTTATATTGCTCTATGTGTGAAGCATCGCCCTCTTCCAATCCACTTCCTCCCTCCATTGTGTCATTGCTGGTCAAAATGCGTTTACCCGACAGTAGCGCCAAGTCCTCAAATCGAGCCTTACCCCCCTCAGGGTCGGAGAAAAAACCCAGAACACACTCATCAAAAGTGTGGCAGGTATCCCTTCCGGTGAGGTGCACAAGTATCAACTGGATCTGTGCCTAATAGGAGGTAAAAGCAGGGCAAGCCCACAACATAGGTAAAAGATCGGCATCCTCAGCGTGGCAACGGAGGCAATCCGATGGCACCGCAAGATACATTGCATTGAGCCTATGTGGTATGAAGGAAGCTCTGCACAGTTTTGAGTATTGTATAAATTTAAATGAGGATTTGCAGGATACTGTTTTATGATGTTCAAGCAAAAAAGCACATTCCTTGTCTTGAAGCTCTCTGCCCAGACCAGTCTCCCATTTAGTTTGCAGGGTAATTAATGAAATCTGTAAATGTTCCTTTAACCCCCTATATACCCAGCAGATCAAGTGTCTAGTGTAACCCATAGTGTATATCGCTTGTGCAAATTCATGTGTGGGTGGTTCTATACCATGGGGGGCCCAATGTTGCTTAATGCACCTTGTGATATTTAGATATGTCAAAAAAAGACCTCCGGTACGTTCTGTACATTGAAAAAGTCTCTATGATAATAGTGCTCCAACAGTCGTGACTCCAATCTATTCCTATAGGTGCAGACTGACACTCATGAGATCTCTGCACCTGTGGGAAGTCTCAAAAGGGGAATGTTTGGGGGATACGGTGTCATTGCAGTTTTTTGCATAGCTAGTCTTCAATAGGTCAGGGCAAATTGTAACAGCAGAGGGGCCACAAAGGGTGTGGGGGAACCGTGAAAGATTGCACTTTGGAGCCCTCCCTGATTGAACATTCTTACTGTGTTGACTATTTCTTGTGAGGGCCTACCCACTAACCTGTAGGAGAGCCACTACAGTTGGCCTGCCATGCAGTAAGCTTTGAAGTATGGGCCCCCATTCCACCCCTGTCAGAAGACACCTGTAATTTGGCAAGACTGAATCATTGTTTGCCAGTGACCCATATCCAGTCTGTGAGTTGAGTATTCAGAGACTTAAAAACATGAGCCAGGACCACCACTGGTAAGTTCACAAAATATTAAAGGACCGCAGTAGCATCACCACTTTTGCGAGCGCCAACCGACCTGCCATCGATCATGGAAGTGTGATCCAGAACTGGATATGAGATCAGAGGGATGTGATTGCTTTCTGTAGGTTCCCTTCCATTAAATCTAATGGTGTTCTATAGACTTGTAACCATAGGGAGCAAAATGTGTCAAATGCTACTGGTATCACCGCCACTCCAGAGGGTAAGGTCACATCTGTATAGGTCCCCTCAAAGGAGTAGGCATATGATTTATTAACATTAATGCATAAGCCTGAAAGGGATGCAAAGTCAGTAAATATCTCGGTTATTGTTGTACATTGTAGGCGAAGACCTCTCGTGTATAATATGATGCCATCAGCATATAGAGAGATTGCCTATGTTGCAGGCCCCGTTGGTATTTCCCAGGTTCCTAACACTTTCCTGATGCGCTGCGCCAATGGCTCCAGAGCAATAACAAACAATAACAGGGACAAAGGGCAGCCCTGGCGTGTACCCCGAGATATAGGATAAGAGTTTGAGATATGTGCTCCGGTGTGCACTCTTGCTGTGGGGGAGGTATATAACAGAAAAATCCACCATATGTAAGTTGGGGGAACTCTAAATTTATCTAGTGTCGCAAGCATGTAGTCCCATTCTAGTGTGTTGAAGGTCTGGCAAAGATCCAAGGAAAGACAACCATCCCAGGGATAATAGTCACAAGCAGACTCCATGATGTGAAATAACCTGCTGATCTTGAGGGACATATTGTGATTAGGGACAAAGCCACATTGGTCAATATGTATGAGTATGGACAACATAGGAAGAAGCCTGTGTGCTAAGACCTTACTTAAAATGTTATATTCATTGTATAGTAATGACAGGGACCTTACCAGGCTTTAGAATTGAGGTCATCAATGCTTGTCTGGTAGTGGGCAGTAATATGCCCTCTTCCAAGAAAGACATGCAATCTTTCTATTTGTGGGACCAATCTGTTAGTGTAGGTGGCATAAAACGTGACATGGAGGCCATCTGTCGCTGGGGACTTGTTGCGTGTCTTTTATGGCTTCCCTGAACTCATTCACCATCAGTGGGGCTTCTAGGATGGCTCTAACAGCCACCTGCAACTGTCACAAAGTCAGGTCCAGTAGGAAAGCTTGAAGCATCTCAGACCTAGCCGAGGTCGGGGGGGGGAAGAGAATAGATTAGCATAAAGTTAACAAAATGCTCTATTTATTTCAAGCTGGATGTTGGTGGTAATTCCCAGGGTGGCAATGACTAGTAGTACTGGGATGGGAGGGGGAATCTCTGTGATCTTTCAGGCTGATGTACATATTCCCTGTAATCTAGAACACACAGCCTCTCCAGCAATTCCACGTATTCCACTCTGGCCACCTGTAAGTCTGAAGAGTGTGAGGTGTCTGTTAACGCCATCTGCTCCAGAGATCCCAAATGTTCCTCCACACAAGCTAACTCACATTCCACAGTATGTCTGGCACCTAATGTTGATTTTGGATTAATCAATGTGCACAACAACAAGACACCTTTATACACGAACAACACATTTTTATACACAAAGTTGCATCACCATTGTTGGATTCCCCCATCATGAACTCTCTGTCAATGCCAGCAAGTAGGTTCATTGTCATACAGGCTCTGCCACCTAGGCCTGAAGGTTAATGACTGACAGGTCACAGGTGGGGTAACACTTAGCCAACAGCCAAACACACAAAGCTTAGATCAGAGCCCACAAATAGGCAGCAACGCTGCAATGGTCCCCGGTGAGTGGCCCCAATAAAACACAAATGGCCAGAGGGATGCATGCATTCCTAAAACACCATAAAGTTAGATGCCAAATATAGCTGAGTTTGCTTAGCTAATCAGGACATGGCACATGCAGTCACTATGCGCTCCTCAGGCTGGACATCTGGACATGTACTGGCTGGCCCACATAGAGTCCATGCCAAGTCGAGCCATTCCCTATATAGAAATTGTATCTATGACTCCTTGTCAACTGTTTACATTGTTCACCAGGGAAAGAATGTTTTACAACTTTACTGCTCCCTGATAAATTTTAATTTAAATTTACTACAAGAGACAGTCCTCAGACCCTGGTGATGTAACTGCTTTCCTGGCCATAATGTTTAATTAACCAAACCATTTCCTGTTTTGCTAGACAGCTATTTTCTCTCATTTTTTAAGCTAAATTCTCATTCAGGCAACACTACCACAGACCCTATAGATGTTCTCATTATGACCACCTTGCCGGCCTCCCATTTCACTAATGGAGAAGATAGATTGTGTTGGTGTTTTCTGGGAAGTAATTATCTATCATTGTGGCCAAAGTTTCATGAAAAACTCCATCCTTTGTAGGTCATGGCTGTAATTTCCATGTGGGCACAGGTGTCAGCACCCTACACCATGTTAAAGCTACTTCTAAGGGGTTGTGATCAGAAAGGGTTTTCTCCAGATTTGTCACTTGTGAAGTGAGTATAGAGGGACGCAGTGCACAAAAAAACTGTCAAGTCGTGTGTTGGGGGAATAACATAAGTATTCATGCATACCCACATTGCGGCTTTGCCACACATCTGTCAGTGTCCAACCCTGTTCCTAATGCTGCACAGCCTTGACTTTTTTCAACAAATTGGTGCCAGGGAGAAGGGGATACAAGTGATCGAGATATATAAGAAGAACTCCATTAAAACCTTCCCCCAAGACGCAGGGGTACTGTGTCTAATCCACCTAAACTGTGGATAAGTGTGCCAAGAATACATCCTGTTCCACATTCAAGGCACACATGCTTCCAAACACTATGGGCGTTCCATCTAGTGTACCCTGGAGGAAGCAATAGCTCCCATGGTCATTACTTTTAATGTCTTGGGCCAAGATAGGGACCCACAAGCGTGTCCATATTGCAGCTCCTTTCGCAAAAGCGGAGAATATGGTATGAAATAACTGTCCACTTCACTTTTTGGGCAGTTTAAGGGCCTCATGAGCAGTCAGATGTGTTTCTAAGAGACATACCACTTGTGCTTTATGGTGGTGCAGTTGGCTAGTATCTAATGTCATTTATATATTAAACCCCTACCTCGGACATTCCAAGTGTTCATATTACAATGGGATAAAACAGTCATTTCTATTTAACTGAAATGGGGAGAGGCATACAAACACATGCCAAAAAAGGAGAAGCATGATATACAGATGTCATTTGGGTTGATGCCATATTAACAAGAACAATAATAATCCCCAATGCAAGGTCCAAAGAGCTGTTTGACCAAACTTTTAAGGAAAAACATATAATCAACAGAATTATGTGTGCAATTGCCCACTGTTACTATAAGCACATGGTAAGAGAAGGTAAACACCTACTGTGCTTTGTACCTCTGTAATAAGTAAAACTGTACCCCAACACAGTACCTCAAATAGTGAGCAGCAAAGGAGCCCTCTGGACAGGGTGTTGAGGTTGCTTCCCCCATGCACACTTTCATAAGACGAGTACATGAACAATTCATCAGCAAAAGGCAAATACAAAGGCCACCATTCTCTCATCAGCAAGAGTTACTATGTGCTTCCCTCATAGTAACAACAACTATGTGTTTCCAACCCTTATAGGGCTTTGGCTGTTTGTGGGGTGACAGAGGGGAATACTGCTCTCTGTGGCTGATGTAGGAGCACTGTTGGACAAGAAAGCAGCATTGGAGGGCGATTGGGTGCTTCGGACGATTGTCGCAGAGAAGAGTTCTGCTCTCTGGCCGCCCAGAACCTCATATGGTGTCGAGGTTACAGTCACCCCCATTCTCTGTTCCATTCCACAGTGCTGTCTATGAGGTGGTCACTGCTGCTTGGGCGGTTGAGTTCAGTAGTGTCCAGGCCCACACGTGTCTGGAAAAATTTGTTCCACCCATCCCATGCTGCGTCTGGTGTACCAAAGAAGTTACTATTGTGGTCGTCGTTTTGATTTAATTGCCTGAAAAGAGGCTCTCTGATGCTGGACTAAGTGCATATAGTCTGGAAATAATGATACATGAACATTATCAACTCGGATACGTGCTGCTTCTCGCACACTGCGAAGGAGGGCATTTTGATCTCTGTAATTCGAAATGCGGACCACCACTGAGAGTGGTAGTGCCCCAGATGGAGGTTCCTTTCTAGGAAAGCGGTGTGTTCTCTCAACTGTGAATAGGGGGGGAGTCCAACCAGTGCTACTGTAGATTTCAGCCAGTTCTTTACATATTGTGTTGCATTAGGGCCTTTAATTTCCTCTGGTAACCCAATAATGCGGACATTGCTTCACCTTGCTCATCCCTCCACATCTTCTGCATGTTCCTGCACTACAATGACTAGTCATTGGACTGGAGTAAAGGTAGTGGTGCATTCTGATTGCCAGGGCTTGAGGGCAGAGAGAGCAGATTCATTGCTCTTCACCCTGTCCGGCAGATTCTTCTGGTCTTCTCTGAGGAGACCAAGATCAGTGGTGATGGTTTCCAAGTGCTGCTCCAGTGCCATTCTGGACTTGCGTATTTCATGTAGGATGATGTCTAATTTATCTTGTGGAGGATACATAATCACAGGGGGGATGCAATCTTCAGTTGTCGTCCCCAGAGAGCCCTCTGCAGGGATAGAATGAGACTGAACCTGCGTCTGAGATTCTGAGCTTTTACCTCTGGTGTGCCCCATTGTGTTGAAGAGTCAAGCATCTCTGTTACGTAGTAATCGGCCAGTGGATCACAGCGTACAGTCAAAACTGCTAAGTGTTATCACATGGGGGGGGCACCTCAGGCAGTATCAACATGCAAGGGCCCCTGAGGAGGAAAGACTGTAAAAGGTACAGCACCAAACAGCTCTCAAGGCTGCTCGCCGCAAGATCAGTAATTTAATATTCTTAGGTAGAGATTAGCAGCCCACAGACTGTTGCGGGGTCTATAGGGTCTTCTATCTGTGATCAGGGGATGGTACTTTGCTTTATGACAGTCTCAGCAAACGTGAGCCCCATCAGTCAATTCCCCAGAGGTCTGAAGATATAAGTGCCCTGAGGGGTCCATTAATATCAGTCGATCCCAGTGCGATTATGCACGCAGTGATTTTTCCTCCACGGTAGGGACACAGCAGTGTGGGGGGCAATGTCACAGCAAGCTGCAAACTTTAGAATCAGGAAGCCAGCCATGGAGGGGGGGGGCATTGAGACCTGCAGCTACCCACCTCCAGGCACACTCAGGATCCCAGATAGTTTCACTGGCCTTGCTCAGTGTCAGCAGCACTCCAGAAGGCCAGTCATGATTCCACAGCCCCCCAGTTCCTCATTCAGCAGGCCGCCACTGTCCCCAGCCCTCTAGTCATTGCAAAGGCAGCAGGAGTCTTTTTCTGCCTTGTGCGCCCTGCTCTCCTCCCCCTCGGGTATGTAGGTGCTTCAGAACAGCATTCACTCGAGGGCTGCACTGTCCAGGTCTGGTTCTCCAATCGGCCATGGCGTCACCTAGCTAGGCAGTCCGACTCTCACAGTTTCGTATCCCAGCCTCTGAGGTCGGCCAGTCAGGTGGGTGCAGCTGCAACACACTTCCATCCCTTGGTAGTATGGGCCTTTGTCTCTTAGTGAGCAACAACAACCTTGCGCTCAATCTCTGTGGCTGCACAGGTGGCTGAATGCCATTGGTGGGTATGCCCTATATTGCCCTATATTGCCCCATTCAGATGTCTGTGACCGGGCTACAGAGAATGGGCATGGTCCAATCTCAAGGAGACCCAGCTGGGAAAGCTCAACAATGGAGGGAATAAGTAGGGTGGCCGAGGCCACCTCATGGAGTAGCCAGTGTAGGAAATATGTAGGACACTCTTTTATGGCTCGGTTGTTGTTGATATGTTTAGATACTACAGGATGTTTGACCTCAGGGCTGGGAGTCTCCCAATAATGCGGGCACCATCTTCTGCAGTAGGCCATTCCCCCTGAATGTGCCACCCAATTAAGTATCCTTTTAAACATGTCTCGGGCCTGCCTCTGTAGAGCCTGTATGTGCAGTTTTGCTGCCATGTTGACTTGCCATTCAAAACCTCTTGCCAAGCCTTAACTCACACCCCCTTGTATTACACCTAAGATACCTCTAAGGTAGGCTCTAAGGTAGCCCCATAAGGCAGGGTGCAGTGCAAGTAAAGGAAGTAAAGTAAAATAAAAGACAGACCATATACATTTTAGTTTTCATGTCCCGGTAGTGAAAAACTACCAAATTCATTTGTCACTACCAAATTTATCATTACAATTTTAAAAATGCCACTTTTAGAATGTTTGTATTTTTCTGCTCTTAGCCCTTTGTGTCTGCTGCCTGTCTCCAATACATATCTGGTGTGGGTGACAGCTGGGCCTTGTGCATTCCCTCTAGACAGCCACACACAATGGAAGATTAGGTGTGACTTGATGGGACCGTAATAGGCCATTAACTGGTTTGATGGGGGTAAAGCTTAGCGCTGACTCACTTACACCTGAGTAGACTTATCCTGTCCACCAACAATAGGGCTGAATGACCATGAATTGTCACTCGAGCCAGGTTGGAGCCAGGACAGGGGAGACAGGGCATCTCTGCACTTCAAAGGCATGCCTCTAGAAGCTTATCCCACCTTACAGAATCAGGGCACCAAAGTATAAATGCTGGACTTCAGACACCACCACTTCAGTACACTTCTGGACCTGTGGTTACTCTGCCAGGAAGAAGACCTGCTGTGCTGCTGAAAGGACTGACACTCTGCTGAACTACATTTTTTTTAGACTCCTGCTTTGCTGTGCTGACATGTCCTTGCTGCTCTCTTGCCTGGAGTGTGGACTGGACCTGCATCGCTACAACCCAGAACCCAGAGTGACTCCAAGTTTCAGATGACTGACCTGTTTTTCCGAAGTCTTAGTGACACCAAAGACTTCCAACCAACCTGCTCATGCACCTGGACTCTGCCATCTGTGAGTCTGCCCTACTAAGTGGTGCCACCCCAATCTCAACCCTTGGAAGTGGGTCTAAGGTGTTCTGCCCTGTGTGGTCCTCAATGGAACCGCCACAAACAACTCCACACAGACCTCTCATCAGGATTTAAGGTACTGTGTTCAGTGGGCATAAGTGGGTCCCTGTATCAGGCCTGTGCTCTGTCACCGTTGGTGTGAACTCTTGACTTTGTCCCAGCCCGGTATGACCAGATCACCACAGTTGGTGCTTTGCGCTTTCAGGCACTATTTTCACCTTAATTTTTAAAATTGCATATCTCAGGATTACTTATTGGATTTTTGTCATTTTTGTCTTGTTTTACTCTGATAAATATTCTCTATTTTTCTAAACTGATGTGAAGTCATTGTTGTGGTGTTTTCACTGTGTTACTGTAATGTAAGTGTTGCACAAATACTTTGCACATTTCCTCTTTAGAGTAAATACTATGTGCCAAGCTACCAGAGTGTGAGCACAAGATAAGTTAGGGCCATATTTATACTTTTTGACGCAAAACTGCGCTAACGCAGTTTTGCGTCAAAAAAATTAGCGCCGGCTAACGCCATTCTGAAGCACCATGCGGGCGCCGTATTTATTCAATGACGTTAGCCGGCGTTAGCCGCCGGCCCTGCCTGGTGTGTGTGAAAAAAAATGACGTACACCAGGCAGCGCCGGCGTAGGGGGATATGGAGCTTGGGCGCCAAAAAATGGGGCAAGTCAGGCTGAGGCAAATTTTTCGCCTCAACCCGATTTGCACCATTTTTTACGACTCCCAACCCCCATTGAAATGACTCCTGTCTTAGCAAAGACAGGAGTCATGCCCCCTTGCCCAATGGCCATGCCCAGGGGACTTCTGTCCCCTGGGCATGGTCATTGGGCATAGTGGCATGTAGGGGGGCACAAATCAGGCCCCCCTATGCCACAAAAAAATAAAAATAAAAATACTTACCTGAACTTACCTTAATGTCCCTGGGATGGGTCCCTCCAGCCTTGGGCGTCCTCCTGGGGTGGGCAAGGGTGACAGGGGGGGTCCCTGGGGGCATGGGAGAGCACCTCTGGGCTCCTTCCGAGCCCACAGGTCCCTTAACGCCTGCCCTGACCAGGCGCTAAAAAACGGCGCAAAAGCGGCTGGACGTCATTTTTTTTGACCCGCCCACTCCCGGGTGTGAATTTTGCCCGGGAGTGTAAATAAGGCGCACATGCCTCGGAGTCAATTTTTTAGACTGGAACGCCTACCTTGCATATCATTAACGCAAAGTAGGTGTCCACGCTAAAAAATGACGCAAACTCCATGGACTTTGGCGCTAGACGCGTCTAACGCCAAAGTATAAATATGGAGTTAGTTTTGCGTCGGAATTGCGTAAAAAAAAACAACGCAACTCCGGCGCAAACAGAGTATAAATATGCCCCTTAGTGTGTGCATCTGAATTACCCGGACTAGGATTGTGGTCCCTATTTGGACAGAGTGCATACCTCTCCCAATTAGAGACCCCATTTTTGACAGAAACACAATTAGAGTCATGAGATAAAGTTTAATACTACATTTATCAAGAGATTTACTTTATGCTTCCAGGGCCAGAGTAGCCATTTACCCCTCATGCATTTTCTTTGGAGCTGGAGCCATGGAGACCTGCTTTAAAGGTCGATAGCTACTGCCTCTGTCTCAACTGGCATAAACCCTGGGTTTTATGCCAGCAAACAGAGTGGGATGATAGAGGGCGAGAGAGAGAATTTAAAGAAAGGAATAGAAAGAAACTGACAGGAGGGGAATGAGGGATGGTTTGATATTTTTTACCAGGGTTGTTTTTTCATTTGATCCCCAGTCTGGCCCCTTATGTTTCAATCATGTGTATAAAGTAAGCCCACACTTGCTGCTGATGGAATATAAAAACAAAAGTTGTGACAATGAAAAGCATATTAAAAAAAGTGAGTGCTTACAATGTACACAGAGGGGAAGATTGCGAATTTTTGCATACGTAGATTTGTGGATAAGAATGCTCCATTTCTTTTTTTGATGCCCACCGCCCAATTGAATGTTCAATTCTCCTGGCTTGGCGCACCTAGCAACTAGTGGAATGGGCACCATGATTTGTGTAACAGGCTGGAGTCGTAAAAGGAGCGTCCTTAGTTTAGTTTTTGTGGACTTCTAACATTGATGTGATGATGTCCTCTGGAGGTGATAACTGCTTGCGGGAGCCATTTAAGGGACTACAGAAGGAACAACACCAGAATCTCCCTTGGTCAACAACCGGGGACAGGCGCTGACAAGGACATTGCGCAGAGGAATCCCAAGTTTGCAAGGACATCAGGCAGATGGATTCCAGGAGAACGAGTACATTGAACAGCGGAATGCCAAGAGAGTGAGGTGTGGGCATCTGACTGCCTGGGTTCCTTGCCGAAGGAGACAAAAGCAGCTGAAGTTGACTGGGTCCTGTAGTCGACGGCGGGAGTGTGGCGAAGGACTACAACATAGCCCAGGTGTTTTTGGGGTGAGTAATGCCTTAGGGCTTGGCTCGCAGCCCATGCAGTATTTTACTGCCCGGGGGCCAGCATGATAACAAGCAATGCGATCAATGATAGTCGGAGAAAAGTTTTGACTGGGGGCATAACATGAGGTGCACTAACCATGTGTTCCTGCTTACGGGCCGGACATGATTGTTTGGTGACTGATCTTGTGATTTGCCCTGATGGCGGGAACCAGGAGCAGTAACTGGGAGGCAGGGTCAGGTGCATATGGTACCTCATGCCCTGCTAATGCAGCGGCTCAAGTCTCCCCATGGCGGTATCATTTTGCGATGTCTGATCCAGTTCTCATTGTAGGTGCTGCAAGTGGTGGCCATGAGGGGGCATATACGGCAGCAGTATAGAGTGACAAAATCATTTAGTTTGCTGCATGTGGTTTCATCAGGGCGGGTGATGAGATGCACATCACCTATGCCTATTCCTTATGAGAAAAGTGGGATTTTGTTAATGAAATTGCACTTCTTTTTTTTGTCCTCATAATGATTTCCAGTCGGCTAACAATATGACGAGGCTGTTTCTTAAACCATGCCCCTCTAATCAAACGGGGTTAGGATAGAGGCCCTTCCTCTACTTCCAAACCGCTCCACAGGAGATCATAACCAACACCACCTTTCCTCTAAAGCCATCAATTTGACTCAAGAGGGGGGTTATACCCTCTTAAGCATCAGACAAACCTACATACACGCATCTGAGATTTCCTATCTCTTTTCCCAATGCACCCCAAATCTCTCTTCTTAGATGAAACACCCAGTTCTAGGCGACACAAGTTCATAACTGAATTCTTCGATTCTTGTACTGTGGGGGCCGAAGAGGAAATCCATTTTAAACAGATCTCACGACGTGCTAAAATAATTAACAAAAATAATAATGTTTTTTTTGGGGGAAAATATTTCCTGTTGGATCAATGTATCTTCACATATAACCTAAATATTATCAATGGCAAGCTAACATCCACACCCACACTTCTTACCTGCTTAATTTCTTTACCCACATCTTGCCAAAACCGACTTATCATTGGGCACTGCCAAAACATATGAATGTCATCAGCTCTTTCCTCACTACAACGAGGACATGTCTTCTTGGCCCCCCAAGAGCAGTCAACTTGTTTGGCGTCCAGTACACCCTGTGCAAGGTGAACAGATGATGTTTCTTTAGGTATGCAGATTTCACCACATCACACAACATCTTCATAGACGCTTGCCAAAGAAAAGTAACCTCCAGTTTGCAGAAATCCTTTCCCCACTTCTTCTCGGGTAAAGGGTGGGATTCCTCCCTTGCTTCAATCAACATCCAATACCATAAAGCGATCTCCTTGGGAGTGAAACCTCTTTGTGTTAATCTCTCCTCCCACACACCCTATTTGGCCACCCCCTTCTTTTGGTAGCTTACTCGCCCAACTTGCCAGTTGGCAATACTTAAATCTCGAGAGGGCACCTCCTACCCTATGACTAAGTACTGGCCAGGGTACCAAGATATTACCCACCAGATATTGACCCCATTTCTCCAACCCACTCTTCTTTAAGGAAATACATAACTTATCCTGCAAAAATTTGGGGGTATCTGGAGAACCCCAAACTAGGGCCAATCGGCTATAGTACGATATTCCCATTAATTTCTGAACTTGAAAATATACTTTACATGCCGCCCTTAAACACTTCAACCTTATCTTCTTACAGAACTTCGGGGGACCAAATTTAAATAAGAAATATTCCCCAGCTTCCTGGAGATAGCTGGTCATAGCCTTAAACATTGGAGTAAAGGGTAGACTCTCATTTAGTAAATTTCTCACATTTTTAACCTGGAAAGCTAAATAATACTCATACAAATCAGGGATCGCTAGTCCTCCATTTCTTTTCCGTTTACACAATTTTCCCCATGCAATGCGGGCCCCTTTTTGATGACCATACAAAAGAAGTTAATTCTCACTGTAACTTTTGAAACCAGTCCTTATTGAATTGCAGGGGGATCGCATTGAGAAGAAACGTAAATTTAGGTAAGATAACCATCTTCAAAATATTCGATCTCCTAATATGAGAAAGGGAAAGACCTGCCCATACCCTTAAAAGTTTCCTAGTTGCAACCATTGCTTTGTTGAAATTAGCCCAAGGGATAACATCCAAATTTGCCTTAACCTATACCCCCAAATACCTTATTTTCTTCTTTATCCAAGGATTACTATGAATAATATTCCAACACATTATCTCAGTTTTTTGTTTGTTTACTGAATATCCCAAATACCTTCCTGAATGGCTTTAAGTTTGATAAAATACTTGGTAAAGAGACATCTAAATCCCTTGTAAATATCACTAGGTCATCAGCAAATAGAGCAACTTTCTTCGCCCACCCCTTATATTTGAAAGGTAAAATGGTTGTGTCTTGTCTGATCATACTCGCAAGAGGCTCGATATAAAGGTCAAATACCAATGGGGAAAGTGGGCAGCCTTGACGAGTCCCTCGTTCAATATGAACTTGCTGGGAGAGCTTACCATTAACCAACACATTAGCTATGGGATTTCTATATAGAGACCTTATTACCCTAGTAAACATTTCTCCAAGTTTGTACAGATCAAGAACCGTACACAAAAGGGACCAATTTCCCTGGTCAAAAGCCTTGGCGATGGCAAAAGTAAGCACCGCCAATGGTAAATGTTCCTGAGTAGCCAAATCGATAGCCCCCCAAATTGCACTTCAAAGCAATGACTTATATGGCAAAAATGTTGAGAAATGTATTATATAATGGTGCTCTAGACTGCTGGCCAAGCTAATTGCCATTGATCACCGCCTAGATGACTTGCAGAAAATATGCTGCTCCTGCCTTTTTCCTCATTCTCCATCGCTGAATGATTGCTTGGCGTGATAAAGTAACAGAGCGGGCATATGGCAGTTTCTTTCTTGCCCACCTAAAGGGACATTTCAATATGGTGGTGCGCTCACATGCTTCTATCGCTTACATTTATGGTTAACAAGACACTTGGGAGGGCAGTGGGGCAGCGGTGCAGCGGCAGATTGTCCCGGTTCTCTGCACCCACATGTCAAATAACCAATGCATGTGGGAGGCATGTAGATGGCTAGCATGTTTTTTAAGGCTGCATGTTTGGGCCGTAAGCTTCCCAAGCTCAATGGTTATTCTTGACTCCATGTGCGACACGGGTGTGTGAGCCACATGCATGTGCATGAATGCACATGCCCTGTGGAGGGATCCACCTTATGTAGCCAGTATGTGGGCTGGTAAGAGCCGGGTAAGTGCTTGCTGGTGTTGGGGCTTGGTGTATGGTTGCTATGTTGTGGCTAATTCTTTTCTGCTTTCTCCATGTGTGCTTCCTAGTTAAGTGGTTTGTAGTGATACTGACCAAGTTAGTGACTGCTGGGAAAGGTCACCAGAGTGATATTATGGCCCCAAAAAGTGCATGTCCTGCAGCGGATAGCCAAAACACACAGGAGGAGCTTTGTTCATTTGGGGAACTGTGGAACGTGGCACAGGCGCATGGCATTGATTGGGTCCTGAAGATTGCATCAGAAGGCCCAGTGAAGGACCAGCAGCCTAAACCAGTGTGCACCAAGTGAGAGAGGAGCATGCCAGTGCAGAACAAGGATACCCTGGAGGTCTCATCGGGTGGGTCCTGGATCCAGCTGCAGGAAGGTCCCAAGATGGATGGTGAGTCCGTAGAGCAATTGCCAATCTCTTCCCCTGTGAGCCAGAGTCCCGCTGGACTGGTCTATAATGCTAATGTGGGGGTAGTGGGGCATAATAATGTGGTAATAATCCTGACACCCTAAGGGGATGCTCTTCCTGTGGCCAGCTCTCCCCGTGTTCGCACAGGCTGCCACGGCTGCACCCCCTTGCCTAACCTAAATACAGTGAGTGATCCTACGAGCTGACCACCTGCGCAGTCAGCAGTGCTAGTTCCTGGGCTAGGCCCAGCACCACTGGTGGGTGGGGCACCAGGGGGAGGGGGACCTAATGCCGGGGTGGTGGAAGTGTGAGCCCAACCCCGGGCAGTGATACCCCCATTGGAAGCCAAACCAAAACTACTTTAATCTCCAGTCTGGCCCTCTTCGGTATGGCGTCTCCCACTCTAGCCCCCTCATCTGTGATAGCTTGACGCCTACCAGCAGAAACCAGGGAAAATTTCAAAAAGGGGAGTACTGTGATGTATTTGACTTAATAAATGCAGGTGTGGTTCAAGGGAAGGGGAAGCTAGGAAATCCCCTGCCTTAGTTCCACAATTATTTGGGTACGTCATTGATTCACAATGTGGACTCTGAATTTCAGGGTACTGTTTGGTTGCAACATGATGCTAAATTCAGGCAAATTGATGGTGATCAGACTGGAGGTGGCATGTAAATTCAGGCAAATTGATGGTGATCAGACTGGAGGTGGCATGCAACCAGAGGAAGATTAATATTTGGCATGCTGAGTTCAGAATGGGGGTCTGCTCAGGGAGGTACCCATAAGTGCAGCCCTTTTGAGCGGAGAGAGATATTCGGGAAAATAAGTCAGCCTGTTGGCAGTATAACAGAAAGGAGTGTTTTAGGGGTTCATTGTGCACGTTTAAGCACTTGTTATCAATTTACAGTTTCCAAGGACATCCACAAATCAAGTGTTTTAAAAAGCATGGTAAGCCAAAGGACCAGCCTGCCAACTCCCGCTAGTGCCCCCACCCCACCATGCCATCCAGAACCCACCAGTAACCAGTAGTCTGTAACCACAGGTCTTGCTCATTTCTCTTTGCATTAGAGGTTGTGTTTCATTAAGTACATGGCTGGCTTTTCACCATTCATTGATCTTGCTTATGCTCGTGGGCGGCGGTGATATATATAATTTATATGATGTACCCTGTTCTGCATTCATTTGCGGCCTTCAGACACAATGCTACAGTCAATGCTTTCTGTAAAGGTGGCGCTGCAATGTCCAAATCTTTAAGTCAAAGATGGAGTGCTTTTCCTTCTGTCCAGTCACTATTTTTAATATTTGAATGTGTCTCAATAACTGCAATGGAGTTTATTGTCTGAATGACTACAGGTTGCTTTGCTTTCTGGAGCTTTCAAATAAAAGACTAAGTCACAAAACCACTATATTTGGGTTTGGTCCTGGACGGTGGAAAGGTGAGGGTTAGCGACTTGCACGTTGGGGCGCACTATGACTTCTCTGTTAGCACTCTTGATAAAACTGAGCACAACAGGAGTTTCCCATGCAGCGATTTTAAACTTACAGGAATCCGAGAAGCAGATATTTTATTTAAAGCCTTTGCAATCGGATAGGCTTTCGAGACAGAAGAAAAAATGTTTCATGTAGTTTGAAATCGCCGTTTGAATAAAGCATCATTTCATCAGCTGGTCCGCTGCGCTGGCACTGCGACACCTGAATCCCACGGGTTGGGTATCTGCCCTTTTGTCCCTTCCTCAGAGGATAGGTTTCAAAAACACGTTGTTTTGTCGGTGTGCAGCAGGGCGTCTTGTTCAGTTGGGGCAGAAGGGCAGCCAGCAGCAGCAATGTTTGTCGTTCCCATACACAGTTTATACTTAAAGTTCAGAAGTCACATCATGAACAAATGCGCAGTGCTATGCGCCTGCTTTTGTTTTCTATGCGCTTGAGGTGTCTAAAGTTCATGCATGTAACTAGGGAGTTGTCCAAGTTAATGCAGATCCGAGCATATGTTTCAGGAATTAATTTAACCCGCTATTTCTGTGAGTTAGTGCTTCATTTTCGGGTTGCACAGTTCGGACACAGTGAGCAAAGTGTGCTTATTTCTGTGTCTGTTCTGCAGTAACTCAGTGAAATATCGGGTTGACGAAATTCAGAAAACAGGCGCTATGCGTCTGAGTCCCGGAGTGATTTCATGGGGAGCTAGATATCATACCGAAGATCTCGCAAGAAATGCTGATCTGTGATCTGCATTATTGTTATTGTTATTGACAATGCTATTTTTAGAGGAAAGGGTATAGCAGAGATATTGCTCAGGCATCCACCATCACTAACCGGGGCTGCTGAAATGCAGACATCACCTTTGAGCGTCGGCTGATGAATGTCAATGGCAAAAACATGCTGCTGCTTATATATAGTAATAGCCAACTCTTTGGTGGGCTTTTTTTTTAATCAATATCCTAAGGAGGGTGGCAATTTGTTAACTGTTTTATGTTTATCTTTCCAAATATACGTTTTCAAAATGCTGATTATTTATGATGTCTGTATATAGACAAAATGTGATAAGAAGTTTTTGAAAATGAAGGCTAGGATAATGATAAAAGTTCTCTAACTCTTGATAAATTTATGTTGTGTGTCCTTTCTTCTTTTTATTTTGCATTTAATGCATTAATGCATTTAATGCATTAAAATTAGGTATGACACTGGTGTTTATCGCTATTGTACATATAATATGAAGCATCGAAGGCCCTTAAATTGATCTGAACTAGGGTGCCACCCTTGATGTCTAAGAATTGTGAATTTTCTTGCCTGTGCGTATATCCTGGTCGCATCATCATGTATCTTATGGTGGTCGAGGAAGGATATCATGGGTACTGGAATCCATGGTGGTGGAGGGGATGATGTCTTTAAATATTTGGTTAACTGTGGCATCTTCATCATCATCATGCATAGCAAGAACATTGTATGTGATATTTACATAAGACATAGGGCAGTAACTAAGGAAAATGAATGAGATGGCTCGTCATTCCCAAGCACACTTCAGTTATGTATGAGGTGTAGGTTTTATCATAGGGCTGTCCCTGATAAGTCATCTTGGAGATCCTGATATGTATAGTGCCAGTCATTAGCCATGAAGGTTGCCCCCATCTTTGCACATGGATGTGAACATGATGTTAAGTAGGATGGATCAAAAGGAAAACCTTTTCCTGCATTGTTGAGTGAAGACTGACACTTTGCCACAGAAATCTGAGTTCGCTCAACTTTACCAAGGTGAGGGTTCTCCAGTCATGACTCACACAACTTGGCTGTTTCCTAGCCAAAGAAAGTATATTCTATTCAAGAAGGGAGGATCACCTCTGAATGGAAACATGGCAGATAGGTAAAGAGAGGGCGGTATTCTTTTACAGTGTTCAAGGGAGGGCTCGCACACAGTCACCTTGAGCTAGAAGGTGATGTTTTTGCAGACCTTGAGAATGTGTTGAGGAATAGCTGCCAAGGTGCAAAGGTCAACTTACTGCGCCTCCAAATGGCAGGGACAGTTTCACAATGCAGTAAAGGGCCATTGAACCTGCCCACTGCCTTCAAAAAAACTAAAAGACGTTTTACATTTCGCACCTTTAAGAGCTTGCAAAAAGTGTAAAACTGTGAGTCGCTCGAATTTAGAACATTTTAGTTAATGTTCCATCATGTACCGGGGTATATTGCAGGCAATGCAGTTTTAGCACATGTCTTGCGGCAACCTTTTAATTCCAGTTTTAGTTGCATATTAATATTGCTCAAATGTTTTCACTCTTTACTTTGGAAAATGTTGTGATTAAAAAAAAAGATTTGTTTTAGGCAAGCGGCGCGAGTCTTTAAATGTGCTTGTGAGTGGCACACCTTCTGCTGCCTCCGGTGCCAAAGTGTTCATCAGAGGTGATAGTAGTGTTCCAGTTCTAGATACTTTCAGGGCCACTAAGGGTGGAAGTCAGCATTTCAGTTGCACGGACCTTGCATAGTACCAGTTTTTCCTGATAACATCTTCCACATAGTGTGTGTCTCTCGCTACACTTCCCCAATTTTCTACCCTGAGCTACACCTGCCTCTTGGTGGCTTTTCGGATATCTTAAAACGTTTGTCCTGCTCTCCTACACGTTATATAGGTATACACGATATTCACGGATATACATGTGCTTCTCTGAGAAAATCCTCCTCCTATTTTCACGTTTGTCAGCATCCTGTAAATATTTCCAGCTTGAAATGCCGCACCATTCTCAACTCTCTTCCTGTGCCTCAGCTATCTGCACGATGATACTTTGTGTGTGTGAGTGTGTGATGACATAAGTGTTTGCTTTGCTGCTACGTAGATTCACTGTTTGTGAACATGGGCGGGTCACTGATAGCAAACCACTAAATTATCATTGCAAGGTTTTTTTATCGTGAACACGTGCAGATCTACATTCATACATTGTGTGCTTCGCTCTGTGTCACAGAAATCTTCTAGCCCTTTTTGTACTTCTGGGTCTAAAACTTGTATCCCCAATCTCCGTAATCAGAAAAACAGCAAGAAAAGAGCCATATGATACATATTCTCTTGAGTTAATCTAAAGAACACAAAAGCAGAGCTGGTGACACAAAAGGTCAAAAGGCAGACATCTGCAGGTGACTAATAAATATGTCCAATCTGAAAATCAGGCTCTAAAGTAAAATATAGTAATTACAAATTTACCTAAGTCACAGTTGCCGTCGGGCATTATGAAGCCTTCACCCAACAGTGATATTGAGCCCGAAAGAGAGGCACAGGGAGAGAAAGGGAAGGAACGTCCAGGTTTGTTCTACACTGAAATGAGCCACTAACTTTTCTCTCAAAATTACTGCAGCTTCCAAAACCTAATTGTCTGTCATCAAAGAAAAGAAGATCAATGGTTTCAGGTAATTTTATATTCATAAATGTGCGCACAGTTGAAAGATATGGCCTGGCGAGTCATTATGTATTTCGGTCTTGTTTGAGTGAGATTCTTTGTCGGGAAGTCAGTTCTGCTCTGTGACTGACCGGAGTGGTTGCTGAATAAGAACTAAAGCCTACCAAGATTTTTTAGGCCTAGTACTTCTCTGATGTATGCATCCTTCGTTTATTATTCTCGCTGTTTCGAAATGTTTCAGAAAACGGTCACGAGAGGAAACTTATTCCTATCTTTTCTCATTAAAGTCGGCATATAAATTACTTATTTGCTGCCCAACGACCTTTGTTCGTGTTACCTTCTTTATCTATGACGTTTGTTCAAACTATAAGATCTGTAGCACGTGCACAACTGCCACCTATTTTACGGTGTAATTACAATCTGATTTGATTTCATTACAATTTAATTGATGTGTGTTCCGTGTTGTATGTCTTGATTAATTTTTTGTCCACCCACAGACAGAGTGTTTAAAAGGTTGTTAAGTTTTTGCCCTGCAAATCATGTGATGATGTTTTTAAAATTCTACTAGCTGAACAAAGGCAGCAAAGGTTGCAAAATGTATTTATTAGTAACTAAAGGCTAGATGTAGGTACGTTGGGTTTTACGACTCGCAAAACCCTATGCAAAACAGTGTCCCTGACACTGTTTGAGACTCGCAAGGGGGTGGCAAATGCCCACCTCGTGAATATTCATGAGGTAGGTCGCAATTTGCGACCCCCTTAAAAATCGCGGCACTCACAGGGATGGTGGCCTGCTGGAGACAGCAGACCACCATGTCTGTGACTGCTTTTAAATAAAGCAGTTTAAAAAAAAAAAAATTGTAATGCAGCCCGTTTTCCTTAAAGGAAAACGAGATGCATTACAAAACGAAAAAATAAAACGTTTTCGTTTAAATTTTTCCGAGCAGGCAGTGGTCCACAGGATCAATGCCTGCTCTGGAAAAACGTTCTTAATGCCATTCACAAAGGGGAAGGGGTCCCACAGGAACCCCTTCCCTTTTGCGAATGGGTTAGCACCCATTTGAAATGGGTGCTAACTGCGATTGGTTTGCGACAGCGTTCGCGGTCACTAAGCAATCTGGCATTGCACTGTGACTCACAATTAGGAAGGGGACTCCCCTTCCTAATTGCAACTTGCAAACCCGTTTTGCGATTCGGTAACCAGGTTAGCGAATCGCGAAACGGGTTTTGTGCATTGCATAGTGTAGTTTGCACGTCGCAAACAGCGAAAATCGCTGTTTGCGACATGCAAACTGTTACCTATATCTGGCCCTATATCCTGAAAATGTTGGTTTTACAAAAGAAATCTTAACACAAACAGTTTTTACACAGAAAATTCTTCTCCAGGATTGTCTTTGCAACACTTTTTGCCCCTTAATTCTGTTTTACAAGCTTTATGAATTGTGAAGTTTCTAAACTGTGTAAAACAGTCTAGGTGAAATATCACTTTCACCGACCTCTACAGAAAGATCAATGGTCAACGCATGGGTACATAAAAATAAATCATTCAATAAATGCAGAATGTCCAAAGATTGGTTGTTATGTACCGCTTTCAGAAACGTGTCCTCCATTTGTCCCAGGTGAAGCCTGTACTACGTCCAGCATTGAGTTACAGAGGTCAGCAACCAAAACAATCACCTCGCACAACGGAATGAAGGCGATACACTGATGTCACTAAAATGTTTTTACAAAGCACGTGTGCGGATCATTGCTTTTCTTACAAAGAAGTACACAAACCAAGTTAAGATGAGGAATGTCTTTGCATATGTGATTAGATCTGAGCTACTGATGCAGCTGTCTCAAAGAGAGTGAGTAAAAGCATTTGTAATAAATATAATCCGTATGGAACAGTGTTCTTTGTGGCAAGCTAAGGCAGACAGCTGACATTTTAGGTATGATTGAAGATGACCTGTGAATCAACAGTGGCCCATCAGTTCTAGAAAGGAAAATACATCAAATGCCACAACTATGAGTTGGATAGTCCATTGAACACCACACTGTAGGTTTGAGAATAATAACCTCAGAGATCAAACTGTATCTAAATGTGTGAGAAACTAGGTCGTTGGTTGACTGGGGTATGAGCCTTGGTCAAGCAACAGCCACAGTCCCTTGCAGGGCGAACCACAAAAAGTCACTAAATTAACCTGTGCTTAATACTAGGTAGCTTGGCACAAAAAGCAGTCAGACTTAACTTACAGGCAATGTGTAAAGTATTTATGTAGCACACAAACTGTGGTAACAAGAAAACACAACTAAATTAAAATCCAAACCAATGTATAAAAATAGAGTTACTTTAAGAAATTATTTGACACCAAAGCATCAAAAAGCCAACCAGTAGACCAGTAGTTATGAATTTTTCAAGTTTTATTGAAAACTAGAGCTTTAAAGATCAAAGTCCCAACCACTGACATCTAGTTGCATAAGACCAGGTTAAAGTAAAATAAAATGGCTGACCACAATAGAGCGCGCTTTGGATGCAAGAAGTGGATTGGGCCAGTTCATCGTTTACTTTCGGACTGAAGATAAATTCTGAGAAAAGTGTCTGAGAAGGTAAAATTCAGTGAGCCAAGGCTGCAGGAGGTGTCCGAGGACGGAGCGTCATCATCGGATGGCCTTGTGTCAAAGCTGTGGTGAAGATTTCTACATTTGGACTTAGTTGCCAAAATGGAAGTAAAAAAACACCAGCCGGATGAGACAGAGGGTTGTAGCCAAAGACAGGACCATGAGGTCGTATACCCCTTTAGCAAAGGAACACTGAAAGGATTTGCTGCTGTGGAGGAGAATGTAGTGGGAGAACCCACAGAGTCTATCCGACCAATGATGCACCTCAAGTGAGTAGGCCTACTGGTTGGTCCCAGTCTCCTCCTGGTTATCAGAGCAGTTTTTGGCCAACTAAGTCCTCAGTTTTGGGGAATGACTATCTGAGTACCTTTAGCACCACAACCCAGGGTCCAGAATTGATGGGAGACCTCTGAAGGGTTCAGGACTTACTCAGGGTGGCTCCAGGTGCAGGTTCAAGAATGTGGGAGCCTTTTCCCTGCCAGTGAGCTTGAACAGGAGGCCAGCAAACCAGCTATTGAGTCACATCTCGCATTTCTGGTGGCAGAAGATGATTTAGGGCTCAATGGAAGGGCTGGGCCCTAAGGATTCAAGGTTGGCTCTAGGCAGCAGGCAACATCGCAAAATAAAATGATGCACAGAGTGTTGAAACTTTTCAAACACTCCTCCCAAGTCATAGATCTGAGTTTTGCTTGCCACGTCATCCCAGTTGGTACCCAGCCATATGCAAATCAGTCTTGACCCGGCTCCCTATGGGAACAGTCCAGCCTGAACTGCCAAGCCAGGTCCTCCCTGGACAGGATTCAAGCATCCTGGGGCCGGTTTCAGGTTATTACCATTCATCAGCCAGGCTAGCTTGAATCCAGTGGCACAGCAAACAAGGGACCCACTTCTGGACATACCCTAGCCACTTAGGGCACACAAGGCAACATCACAAAATAAAATGATGGGCAGAGTGGTGAAACTTTTCAAACACTCACCCCAGTCACAGATCTGGGTTTCATCTATCGTTATTTTGCTTGCCACACCACCCTAGTAGCACACAAACTGTGGTAACAAGAAAACACAACTAAATTAAAATCCAAACCAATGTATAAAAATAGAGTTACTTTAAGAAATTATTTGACACCAAAGCATCAAAAAGCCAACCAGTAGACCCGGAGTTATGAATTTTTCAAGTTTTCTTGAAAACTAGAGCTTTAAAGATCAAAGTCCCAACCACTGACATCTAGTTGCATAAGACCAGGTCAAAGTCGAAAAATATGGCTGACCACAATAGAGCGCTTTGGATGCAAGAAGGGGATTGGGCCGGTTCTTTGTTTACTTTCGGGTTGAAGATACATTCTGAGAAAAAGTGTCTCAGAAGGTAAAATTCAGTGAGCCAAGGCTGCAGGAGGTGTCCGAGTAGGGAGTGTCATCATCGGATGGCCTTGTCTCAAAGCTGTGGTGAAGATTTCTACATTTGGACTTAGTTGCCAAAATGGAAGTAAATAATCACCAGCCGGATGAGACAGAGGGTTGTAGCCAAAGACAGGTCCATGCGGTCGTATACCCCTTTAGCGGAGGACCACTGAAAGGTTTTGCTGCTGTGAAGGAGGACGTAGTGGGAGAACCCACAGAGTCTATCCGACCAGTGATGCACCTCAAGTGGGTAGGCCTACTGGTTGGACCCAGTCTCCTCCTGGTTCTCACAGCAGTCTTTGGCCAACTAAGTCCTCAGTTTTGGGGAATGACTATCTGGGTACCTTTAGCACCACAACCCACGGTCCAGAATTGATGGGATACCTCCTAAGGGTTCAGGACTCGCTCAGGGTGGCTCCAGGTGCAGGTTCAAAATGTGGGAGCCTTTTCTCTGCCTGTGAGTTTGAACAGGAGGCCAGCAAACCAGCTGTTGAGTCACATCTCGCATTTCTGGCTGCAGAAGATGATGTAGGGCTCAATGGAAGGGCTGGGCTTTAAGGATTCAAGGTTGGCTCTAGGCAGCAGGCAACATCACAAAATAAAAGGATGCACAGAGTGTTGAAACTTTTCAAACACTCATCCCCAGTCATAGATCTAGGTTTTGCTTGCCAAGTCACCCCAGTTGGTACCCAGCCATATGCAAATCAGTCTTGACCCGGCTCCTTATGGGAACAGTCCAGCCTGAACTTTCAAGCCAGGTCCTCCCTGGTCAGGATTCAAGCATCCTGGGGCCGGTTTCAGGTTATTGCCATTCATCAGCCAGGCTAGCTTGAATCCAGTGGTGCAGCAAGCAAGGGACCCACTTCTGGGCATACCCAAGCGACTTAGGGCACACAAGGCAACATCACAAAATAAAATGATGGGTAGAGTGTTGAAACTTTTCAAACACTCACCGAGTCACAGATCTGGGTCTCATCAATTGTTATTTTGCTTGCCACATCACCCCAGTTCGGACCATGCCATATGCAAATCAGTCTTGACTTTGCTCCCTATGGGAGCAGTCCAGCACGAACTGCCAAGCCAGGTCCTTCTTGGACAGGATTCAAGCATCCTGGGACGGGTTTCAAGGTATCACCCTTCATCAGCCAGGCTAGCTTGAATCCAGTGGCACAGTGAGCAAGGGACCCACATCTGGGCATACCCTTCCTGGGTCAAACTGGGGTGATATGGCAAGCAAAATAACAATGGATTAAACCCAGATCTGTGACTGAGGGTGAGCATTGGAAAAGTTGGGTGTGCAATTAGGGCCAGATTCATGAAGGTAAACTCAAACGTTTGTGTACATTTTCAAGTGTTTGCTATTAAGGAAAGGCTCTATGAGTAGCATTTTTAGGAGTATGAGTCTCCTCACATAAAAAAAAGACTGTCCTACCACACTGATTTCAAAAAGTCATTGTTATATTTTCTACTCTCTCATATGACCTTTCCTGGCTGACAAAATCAAGAGCACTAAAACTCACTGACATTATACTGGCCCAAACTGACATGCTGTTCTATAAGGATGAACATCAGTGTGTAATTGAGATCACAACATCTTGCAGTGCAGCATCACATTCTACGAAGGACAGGCATGTGAAGTAATTTAACATACCCACAAAATTCATCACCAGTTGATCCTCCTCATTTTTCTGTGCACTCTTTTACCACCAACTATCAAAAAAAAAATCCTCAGGGAGCGCTGATCTACTTCATAAAGCCAGCTTCAGATGCAGCTGATTGCAGATAATTGTCGATAAGTCTATGTATCAATTGGTGACATGTTATGGAACAGATTCCTTATTAATATAAATATTATTTTTTCTACTTTGTCATAGAGTGCTACATGTCTTTTCAGTTTGTTTTATGTTTATTCATGTCCACCTATAACTTTGTTCCATAACATATGCTCAAGGAAATCGATACACAGAGTTTTACACTCTTCAGGAGTGAACAACTTAAATAACAGTACACAAATTGTGTGTATATGTTAATGAATTACAACGCAGGATATTGAATGTATAATTACATATAATGAAAATATTATTATACAGTATTTGAACACCATATAGCCTGAGTCCTTAAAGTGTAACAAGGTTATAGAAAGTATATTACTTTGAATATAATGAGTCTTTTAGTAACAATTTTCCTGTTATCACATTTTGTAATTTTACAAGAAAATTGTAAAGGATGTTACAATAAGTAGTGACTGAGTTTTATTTTATTACCTATAGCCATGATACAGCAGTATAATATGTGATATAAGTGTTAGCTGTGCAATGAAATGAAAAGCATGAGTTTTTGAGTGACTGAATGGACTGAAAAATGAAGAGACATTCTTAAAAAATTGAAGATTGAATTAGGAGGTTCAGGTTAGTAACTGTGATAAGAACTGGTGAGAAATAGAATGATGTTTTTTGCATGAAGGAAAGAATGAAGGGATTGAATGAAAACTTCAGGCTAATCTAGAGTTGTCCTTGCATACTATGGGCCTAATTCACAAAGGTAACTTACACTTTTGAGTCAGTTTCCTACTTTTTGGTATTCACAAACTGCTCTTTTGAAGTATTTTATGCCTCTATATTAAACCTAGACCTTTGTAGTAATTCCAGCTTTACACATGGCCAACCACTGGTACAGCAAAAACCTTCTATAGAAAATAATAGAGGTAGAGACTTACTTCAGACGTGGAAGTTACTACAAATATGCAGTTTGTGAGTACCAAAAGCAGTAAAGTTCCTCAAAAGTGTAAGTTACTACAAAAGTGCATTTTGTGAATAGCACTTTGTAGTAAGTTGTTTAGTACTACTGTAATACCAAAAATGCACTACAAAGTGCAGTTTGTGAGTCAGACCCTCCCAGTGTACATTTATTGCAAAAGAGTAACTTACAGGTCCTTACATATCTCCACCCCTTAGTTGAGAAGGTGGACTGGGAAGTTAAAACATCTAACTTACGTCTGTATTTTACAACTGGCAGAGATTCTGCATTTGTGGGGAGATTTTGCTCATGGGATGGAGGCTCTGCATGGCTGTGAATACGATACTCCACATAAGGGGGTGGAATATCCATGCACAGATCTTTCATGGTGGTCAATTGGAAACCTACACAATGCAACCAATTGAAAAATTAGATACACTTGTGCTAGCGCGACTGGTCCTTAGTAAGTAAACTTACAAGGGGACCCGTATAGGCCGATTAACCTTTTGGATCACATGGAGTATCCTAGCTAGGTAGTGACCAATGTTATCAATATTTAGAATAACCAATCAATAACAACTAAATCATTAATCATTAGTCAATTATATCAACATTTCATGAATAACCACAACTCCATATACGTTTTAACAATTTTTATTTCCCTAATAGTTTCAATTCTAATGCATAAGGTTAATCAAACTTTATTCAATTGACTCAGAATTAATTCATTAGTGACCGCCAATAACATGATCTGATCAGAACTTGTGAAAACATACACTCTAATGCTTTAGCATAAGCCAACAAAGAGGAATATTTCAACATTAATAACAGAGTTCAGCAATCTGTTCATCAAGCATTTGTCACTGTCAAACGCCATCCCAAGGAACCTTGTCTAACCCAGATTAGCATTAGCATGTGGGACTCATGCGAACACAGTTTGGAACATGAATTTAGAAAACATCTAGTTAAGAGAAAAACTATAAAAACAGCGCAGTTGGTACCTAGAAAGAAAGGCACAAAGGTTAACAATCATATTGTCACAGCTACCTATCCACAGAATGGATCAGCAACAAAGTCAGTCTTCGTCTTGAGGTCATGAATCGATCAGCAACGCATCAGGCTCTCAAGAGCATGAGCCCAATGACAGAATCTTGAATCATGTCTTCCGGCATCTAACATCTGCATCAGTCCTCCCCTCGCATTTGAAGTTTTTGCCCTTTGTCATGACTTTTTATTAAGGTTAGCCAGTCCATCCCCCTAATTCCTAGTTGGCCAGTTCATCACCAGTTATTGCCCTAACCAATAATGCTAATTTTACAAATCTATAAGTTCTAAGATTACGCTGTTCTCAGTTTGTTGATTGGTTCACTGTACGATGTCCTCATCATCCGGCTCATCAGGTATCGAAAATGTTGCATCTTCTTCTCCAGTCAGTGTCTCTATTGTTCGAGTCCTGGGAAAGTACATATCGTCTGCTTTACACCTGGGTTGTTACAATTTTGATTCCCTCATCTCCTGTCCGTCGGTACATTGCAGAAAATTCTAGCTAAGCAGACTTTATAAGCAGTTCAGGGACAGTTCACACGTTTGCTTTTCTACAGTACAAGATTATTCTAAACTAGGCCACAACTTCAGCTAAGTTAACTCTACAATATAATGCAAAACATGGTTATACATCTTAATATGACATACTTCTACATTTTTATTATACGTTTTCAATGTTTCATGCATTTTTTATCATTTTAGTACACGTTCGTATGTGTTGACTGTCACTCTTCTTGGGCACATTTTCAAACGTTCACATTAAGTTTTCTACGTTTAATTTTTCTATCATTTTTTTGTTAATCAAAACATATAAACATTCATTAATAATTTATAATTAACGTATCTGCTACAACAGTCCCTCCTCTGATGACTAAATATGTCATCACACCATTCCCTACCAACATTTCATAGCTCTGTTTCTTCTGTATTTTTTCTCCTTCTCAAGTCTTCCCTATAGATTCTTTCCCTGTTTCGTTCTTCACTCCTCTCATTAGTTTTAGATCTTCTCGATTTTATCTGTTGACAAAATTTACATGAACCCTATAATCCTAATATGGAAGCAAACAATTAATATTCCATGTATGATTTTTAATAATACCCCATGCCAAATGTTACTAAGCCAATTTCCCACTGAAGCAAATCCTTTTCCAACTTTTTCCGAAACACTTGGTCCATTCAATTCCTTCAAATCCTTACTTGAGTTAGTCAGCTTAGTAAGTAAGGGCCAGATGTATGAAGCTTTTTTCATGGTGCAAACAGCGAATTTCGCTGTTTGCGCCAAGCAAAAATCACATTGCGATGCTCATTCCCATTTTGTGAGTCGGTAACCTGGTTGCCGACTCGCAAAATGGGAATGTGACTCGCAAATAGGAAGGGGTGTTTCCCTTCCTATTTGCGATTCGCATTGTGATGCAGAATTGCTTTTTGACTGCGAACGCAGTCGCAAAGCAATTCGCAGTTACCACCAGTGTCACACTGGTGGTAACCTATTCCTAAAAGGGAAGGGGTCCCTATGGACCACTGCCTGCTCTGAAAAAATGAAACAAAAACGTTTCATTTTTTCGTTTGTACTGCAACTCGTTTTCCTTTAAGGGAAACGGGCTGCAATACAAAAAAAAAAACTGCTTTATTAAAAAGCAGTCACAGACATGGTGGTCTGCTGTCTCAAGCAGGCCACCATCCCTGTGAGTGCTGCGAATCACAAGGGGGTCGCAAATTGCGACCCACCTCATTAATATTAATGAGGTAGGTCTTTGCGACCCCCGTGCGATTCACAGATGGTGTCAGGGACACCATCCTGCATCTGGGTTTGTGAGTTGCAAATTGCGAGTCGCTCAGACTCGCAATTTGCGAGTCGTAAACTCAGAAGTTGCTACATCTGGCCCTAAGTCTCTTATCTCCCTATCATTATCTGGGATATATGAGCAGCAATGCCTAGAGTTAATCATTTTACAGACTCCCCCATCTTTCGTTAAAAGAATGTCTAAAGCAAGCCGATTTTGAAGCATTGTAGGTCTGTCTGTGGCTAATTCAGTATCTATCAGGAGTATTGCCCCTGTAAAGTTCGTCAGCATGTTATCCACAATAGTAGACAACTTTTGTATCTTGATTGAATTCAGAATGATTCTCACTGAAGGAATTACTGCACCAAAGATATCTCTCACAACTGCAGAAGAGGTTTCCCTCCTCTGTCGCTTATGATGTAATTCAGTCAATTTTGGAAACTTCTTTAAGTCATCTATCTGATAACTCTTTGGGAAAACAGTCCCCAAATAACATGTCCCATACCATCCTCTTGGAATAAGCATTATGTCCACAAATATAATAGATCCCAGGAATCGCAGGGTCATGACCATTCAACATAAAAGTCCACTTACTCTGAAACAAAAACACATGCTTACATTCACTCGTTCCCACAAATAAAGTGTCAGTGCGTGATTTTGGCCTATATATACAAAGCTTCCCTACATGCAATGCATCTAATGCTAATTTCCCTTGCATTTTAATTACACTGTAAGCATAATCATTCTTGTAAGTCCTTTTTTCTAAACCTTTTTCTAATTTTTCTTTTAATGATTTTCTCCTATCATCAGTATGCCCTATGAAGCTCTTCTATAAAGGTGTAAGCAAGCACGTAAGATTATTCTTATGCACGTGGCTGTTCCAAGTGTAGGCTCAAAGAATCCTCTAACTAATACTATATCATGCTCTTTAGCTACTCTACTCAAATATCTAATAATAGGAACAAACAAAAACACCAAATCATAATAGGAGTAAAAATATTGTATATACTCTTGATTATAGAACCTTGTTAGTAGCAAGCTACAGCTATTCTGTAGGTTAGTGGTAAGCTATGGTATGTATCTTATTTCTTTACTGACAAAGGAATTTGCGTACACACAAGACAATCCCTTGCATCCATCGTCTCAACATACTCACTTAATAAGCAATAGAAAACATTAGGAGAAAGCTCACCTTGTGCATTAGTATAATCATGCAAATACTTCTCATCTAACTTAAACCTCTCCAAAGCTGTTAGTGTAGTAGTCTCAAGAGCAAAAGTATGAGTGGCTCCCTTCACATCAAGAAGGTACATTTCTACAATCACCACTATAAACAAGATTCCACACATAATTGCCAATCCAACAATAATATATCTACAATGCCTAGCATTTCTACCTTGATTATTTAGCTCAGCCATGATCTGTAAAGAATCAGAGAGCAGAAGTAACTCTTATATAAAGTGCAGTAAAAATTAAAATGGAAAAGTTTATTCTCTCACAGTTCAGTCTTACATTCAGGAACCCTTTCCTTTGTCAAAAATCGATTAGCAGCTTGTCACATCTGGTTTTCAATGTCAATCCAGGTTATCAATGTCTTTTCTGGTTTATTTCTCTAACTGTCTCTTTAATGTTTCTCTAGATTAGGTCAACAATTCAGCTTCTTGATCCTGTCGGTGTGTTTCTCATCGACATCATTACCAAAGGTAATGCATCTGCCCATTTCAGATTCGTAGCTGCACACATCTTTGCAATTCTTGATTTCAAGGTACCATTCATCTGTTCCACTAGTCCTGATGCTTCAGGGCGGTAACTACAATATAACTTCTGCTCAATGTTTAGTGCTGCACAAAAGAGTTTAATCACCTCGTTGTTGAAGTGAGTTCCCCTATCTGATTCTAAAGAGATCAGAAACCTGAAACGCGGAATCAACTCTCTAAGTAACAACTTTGCTACTGTGAGACTGTCATTCCCTCATGTAGGGTATGCTTCAATCCAGTGACTAAAAATGCACCCAATCACCAACACATACTTCAAACCTCCACACGCAGGCATCTCAATGAAATCCAATTGCATTCTGCTAATGGACCTCCTGCTCTTCCAATGTGGCTCAAATTCACCATTGTCCATTTTCACCATTTAGCTGCTTACAAACTATACAGTGATGACATACTGCCTCTGCTGCCTGCCTAAACTTGAGGTTAAACCAGTCGATCTTGAACAAATGAACCATGGCAAACCTCCCAATGTGTACGTGACCATAATAATAACGGGCCATTTGTGATAACAAACTGTTGGGCAGGATCATTTGGACCAGAGTCGTTTCTCTTCCTTGTCAACATTACTTTGCAATGTTTTCAATTTTTCCAGAGTATCGACCACTTTCAATGCAAAACTTGTACATGGCTTATCTTCTTCTGACTTTAATTCCCACTTATCTTTGAACGATATACAGTTTAATGCACAAATCCTTACGACTTGAACTGTAAATCCATTTCCCAGTGAGATGTAGTCCAATGTCTTTTGATGTGCACTGCATTTTACCACGGCAATTTCTTCAGGCAACAGTATTGCATACAGCAATTCTTTTATTCTGTCCCCATTTCTTACTGGTGAACCAGTAAAGGTCAGGAAACCTCTTTGCGACCACAGCTGACCAAAATCATGAAGAATTCCAAATCCATATTGGCTGTCAGTATAGATAGCGACCGTCAATCTTGCAGAAACATGGCACACTCTAGTAAGAGCTACCAATTCTGCTACGTGTGCAGAATACACACCTCAAAGCCAAGAAGCTTCTAATGTCCCTGTGATTGTCCATACAGCATATCCTGCTCTCAATGTCCCTGTATCATCTCTGAGACAAGAGCCATCAACAAAGACAATTTGGTCATTTTCTTCCAATAGGGTATCTCTGATGTCAGGTCTTGGTTTTGTACACAGTTCAGTTACCTCAAGACAATCCTGCTCAATGTCTTCCTCTTTTTCAATTTCAGCAGTATCACTTGGAAGTAATGTTGCCGGGTTCAGCATTGTACATCTTTTCAATGTTAAATTTGGAGCACCTAGTATGCTCGTCTCATACCTTGTCAGTCTGGCACCAGTCAAATACTGCGTTTTCATCCTTGTCAGTAAAATCTCAACATAGTGAGGAACCATTACCGTTAGACGGTATCCCATCACTACTCCCTCACATTGAGAAAGGCTTTGACCAACTGCAGCAACGGCACTCAAACAATCTGGTAAGGCTGCTGCGACTGGGTCCAAGGTAGCTGAAAAATAGGCTACTGGGTGATAAGCACTTCCATGGACCTGTGTCAAAACAGACAAAGAATAAGCATCACATTCATGACAAAACAATATGAATGGTTTTATGTAATCAGGCATTCCCAATGCTGGAGCTCTACACAAACTCTCTCTCAATTCACTAAATGCTTTCATCCGATCTTCATTTTAGGTTATAGGGTCAGTAACATCCTTATGTGTCAGCTGCCGCAATGATTTGGCAATCTCAGCAAAATTTGGAATCCACTGACGACAATAGCCTACTATTCCCAGAACCATTCTGACATCTCTCTGTGAAGTTGGGGGACTTCTCTGCAGTATCAGTGTAATCCTCTCTCTGGAAATTCTCCTTGAACCCTTCTCAATTTGGTGTCCCAGATATTTCACTGATTTCTGACAGTACTGCAATTTTAAAGGTGACACCTTGGGCCAGATGTAGCAAGGCTTTTGCGCCTCGCAAACAGCAAAAATCGCTGTTTGCGAGAAGCAAAAGCCACATCGCGATGCCCATTCCCATTTTGCGAGTCGGTAACCTGGTTACCGACTCACAAAATGGGAATGCAAGTCGCAAATAGGAATGGGTAATTCCCCTTCCTATTTGCAAGTCGCATCACGATGAAGAATTGCTTTGTGACCATGAACGCGGTCGCAAAGCAATTCACAGTTAGCACCAGTGTCACACTGGTGGTAACCCATTCGCAAAAGGGAAGGGGTCCCCATGGGACCCCTTCTCTTTTGTCAATGGCCCTGAAAACAGGACCCCTGCCTGCTCTGAAAAAATGAAACTGACACGTTTCATTTTTTCGTTTGTAATGCATCTCGTTTTCCTTTAAGGAAAACGGGCTGCATTACAAAAAAAACCTGCTTTATTTAAAAGCAGTCACAGACATGGTGGTCTGCTTTCTCCAGCAGGCCACCATCCCTGTGAGTGCTGCAATTCGCAAGGGGGTCACAAATTGTGACCCACCTCATTAATATTAATGAGGTTTGCCTTTGCGACCCCCTTGTGACTCGCAGATGGTGTCAGGGACACCATCCTGCATCCGGCTGTGCGACTCGCAATTTGCGAGTCGCAACTCTGGAATTTCCTACATCTGGCCCCTTATGTCCAAAATTTCCCAAATGGTTCAACAGGGCAATCGACTCATACTTACACTTGTCCCTTGTCTTGGATGCAATCAGCAAATCGTCAATGTACTGCACCAGAGTCAATTGGTACGGTAACTCCAGTGACTCCAGATTCTTTTTCAAAATCTGATTGAACAGAGACGGTGACTCCGTATACCCTTGTGGAAGTCTGCACCAGCTTTAGACTCTGTCTAGGAATTTGAAACTAAAAAGAAACTGACCAGCCTCATGAGAGGCACAGAAAAGAAAGCTTGTGACAAATCAACCACTGTGAACCACTCTGCATCGCAAGGAATCTGAAACAGTATTACTGCTGGGTTCGGCACTACAGAACAACACTTGACCACCATGACATTCACTTTTCGCAAGTCTTAAACAATGCGCACATTCCCACACAGCTTCTTTAAGCCCATTATCGGTGAGTTACATGGACTGCTCAACACTTCTTGTTTTAGAAAATCTCCAATTATTTGTGCCACTTTCATCAAAACATCTTGTGCCATGTTATATGTAGATGTGACGATGTGGGCAGATGGATATAAATGTCTGTAGTCAAGTACCTGTAGTTATTGGCTTGTGTGCTTTGCACTTGTGGTGTTTTAACAAATTGAAAAATTCTAGCTTGGTGTTTCTGACATGTGAGTGACTCAACTATTTGTGTCAAAACCTGTGATTGTAATAGCTTGATTTGTCTTTTGCATCCATGCAGGTAAATGGCAATCAGAGGAAGGAGATATGGAGAGCTATCGCCCCAGAAGGTGCAGACCCTGGGGTACTATAGCTGGAACAGTGCCCACTGTCAGAAGAGGTGGGAGGACCTGAGACACTGGACCTGGAAGATCCCTGAGGTTAAGCTGGGGCAATCCTCCCAACATGATCGTGGTGCACGTCGGACCACAGCCCCCCTAATGGCCCACATTCTGGTGGTGGCCTACCCAGACCTTGGAGAGAATTTGAGGGCAGCACAGGAGCCACAAGGGGGTGAGTACAGGGCATATTCCTGTCTGTCACATTGCAAAGTTAATGTGTTAGGTTGTCACATCTCCCCCTGACGACTAAGGATGGACCATATGTGACACAATAGACGAGTGACTGTTTGTCTAGATATGTAATGTGGTGCATACAATGTGTCTTGTCTATTGGCTGGCCCAGGGACCTACGACTCAACTGTGTCCAATCCACAAGCAACTTGCTTTCCAGGGTCAACGTATGGCTTTGTGCATTGATCAATCAAGTACTGTTGGTTGTTGTAGTAGGTGTAAATTCTATGCAACAGACCACTACTCCTCAGTGTTACAGGCTAAAGGAAAGGAAGTGATGGATCACTGTCCTCAGCCATTTGTCTGGTCAAATGAGTGTATTGACATCTGCCACCCAGAGTCTACTTATATGCAGAATGTGATGGGTGCTTGCGCCTCACTACTGTCTGTAATGTAAAGAGGGTCATCATACACATCACAGAGCATTCATTGTTATTTGGGGTCAGCTACAGATCAATACTTTTCTTTAGTAAGTGGAGAATGTCCATTGACATGATTTGTGTGGTGTTAGAAATGCGGTCTTTGGTTGGCAGTCAGGTTACCCCCTGATCAAGTAAGGAGCCTCACTCTAGTTAGGGTAAGTGACACACAATCCAAATTATCCTGTGCCCACCCTTTGGTAGCTTGGCACTGACCAGTCAGGCTTAACTTAGAAGGCAATGTGTAAAGTATTTGTGCAATAAGTCATGCAAAAACACATTATTGCTCCACAAAAATACACCACACAGTGTTTAGAAAAATATAGAATATTTATCTGATTAAATGCAGGTCAAAACTATCAAGATTTGCTAAGTAAACGTTGAAATATCCCTTTAGAAAATGATAAAAAGAGTATTTAAGTTTTAAAAAGCAATAAGTGTCTCTTTCAAGCGCAAAGTACCTGGTTTGCATTCAAATTCTCCGCAAGGAACTGCAGAGATGCATGGAAAATGGGGAGGTGTGCGACGATTTCTCCGGGCGCACACGGACGATGCCTCAATAATTTCCCACGCAGGGATTCTTTGCGTCGATTTCTAGGCACTGACTTGGATCCTCTTTGGGTTGTGGGTATTTCGGATGCCTCGGGTCGATGCGGATAAATCCTGGGAATGCAGGTCAAAGTCACAGGAGCTGCATCGTTCTGGTGGGTGATGAGGGGAAATTTCTGTCACACAGCAGGCACTGCGTCGAGTCTTCTCGCAGGAAGTTGGGCTGCATTGTTCCGGCTCGGCTATGTGTCGATCCAGGGTGGCCATGTGTCAAAGTTCAGGACGCAATGCTGGCACTGCATCGATCTCCTCTCGGGAGCCGGGCTGCGTCGTTCCCGTTCAATATGGATGCAGGCTGCGTGTCGTTTCTGACAGGCTGTGCACTGAATTTTCACCGCACAAGGAGTTCTTTGATGGGTGAGGTCTTTTTGGCCCTGAGACTTCAAGGAACTGGAGGTAAGCTCTATCCAAGCCCTTGGACAGCACTTCTCAGCAGAGCCAGAGGGCAGCAAGACAGCAGGGCAACTGCAGGGAATCAGTCATTTGCAGAAAAGCAGCAGGTGAGTCCTTTGGGCAGCCAGGCAGTTCCTCTTGGCAGGTTGCAGGGTCTGGTTCAGAGTTTTTTCACCAGTGGTATGTTGTCCAGAAGTTTCTGAGTTGGTATGGTCATAGGCCCTGTTTAAATACCCAAATGTGCCTTTGAAGTGGGGGAGACTTCAAAGATTGGCTTAGAAGTGTACCAGGTCCCCTTTCAGTTCTATCCTGTCTGCCAGGGTCCCAGTAGGGAGTTTGGCAGTCAATTGTGTGAGGGCGGCCACTGTCCTTTCAAATGTAAGTGTCAAGCCCTGCACCCTCCCAGCCCAAGAAGACCCATTCAATATGCAGATGTTTGCAAGTGTGACTGAGCATCCTGTGTTTGGGGTTGTCTGAGTGGAAGGCACAAGGGAGCTGTCAACTAACCTAGCCAGACGTGGACTGTAAGGCACAGAAGGATTTTAAGTGCAGAGAAATGCCCACTTTCAAAAAGTGGCATTTAAAAAATAGTAATATTACATCCAACTTCACCAGTCAGCAGGATTTGGTATTACCATTCTGGCCATACTAAATATGACCTTGTTACTCCTTTCATAATCTACCACTCAAACAGTATATGAGGGTAGCCCTAATGTTAGCCTATGAAAGGAGCAGGTCTCACTGCAGTATAAAATGAATTTAGGAGTTTTACACTACCAGGACATGTAAACTACACAGGTACATGTTCTGCGTTTTGTCAACACAGCACCCTGACCTATGGATTACCTAGGGCCTACCTTAGGGATGATATGTATAGAAAAAGGGGAGTTTTAGGTTTGCAAGTACTTTTAAATGCCAAGTCAAATTGGCAGTGAAACTGCACACACAGGCCTTGCAGTGGAAGGCCTGAGACATGGTTAGGGGGCTACTTATGTGGGTGGCACAACCAGTGCTGCAGCTCACTAGTAGCATTTAATTTATAGGCCCTGGGCACATGTAGTGCACTTGACTAGGGACTTACAAGTAAATTAAATATGGCAATTGGGTATGAGCCAATGTCACAATGTTTTAAGGAGAGAGCATATATACTTTAGCACTGATTAGCAGTGGTAAAGTGTGCAGAGTCCTAAAACCAGCAAAAAGTAGGTCAGAAAAAGAGAAGGAGGAAAGCAAACAGTTTGGGGGTGACCCTGCAAAAAAGCCATTTCCAAAACGTACCATCACTGTTGCCAACATTCCTTGTGCCTATATGTTAGCATGTGTCCCTTTCTCTTTTGACAAAATGTGTACAGTGCTACTATATGCATGGTCTACCTGTGTTTATATGATGATTTCTGTATTCCCTCACATATGTGCATGCCAACCTGTGTGTGGAATAGGACATTTGCAATTGGGGTACATTTCTTATGGTGCCACAGACAGGAGTGTGTCACCATTGATTGTTGGCTGACACATACCCTGAACCGTAATTGCATGTCATTTGGCATGTATAACTGCAGTAACAATGAGGGACAAGAAGTAGATGACTAGATTTTTTAGCCACAATGTACATTTCCAGGCCATTGATGTGGATCATGTAGCAAAATGCACTGCACATGTGTAATGGTGATGGCTTGTAACCTGACTCAGCATGCATCATGGAGTGACTTGCAAAATATGTTGGAATCACATGTGGTTCGGTACAAATATTCTTCCACAGACATCTGAGTTTGAAGGACCAAAATGGAGACAGTTTTGTTGCTTCCCATTTGGCAACATGTTGCGGGCCTCCTTCAAATCTCTGAGTCTCTCCAACATCCAAATGATGAATGGTGCATACTGATGCAATCAGAGTATGTAATTGTAAGGGATGCTTGGCATTAGTGGTGATTTTCCTGGGGCTTGCTGATTCATTGTGTTGTGGATTTTAGGGATACATCTCCCTGTCAATTTGCACATGATGTCTACAGTGTACATTTCCATGTCAATTGTGTGACATATCTGAGCAACATCAGTACTACCTCCATGACTCCATTGGGACAACGTTCACTTGGTGAAGTATGCATTGCTGATATGGTTCTAGTGTGACATGAGTAATTCTATGTCAACTTCTCCTGACTACTTTACTGTTGTCAGCAACGTGGAATGTTCTGGAGCATCATTTCACATTGTTGTGTTATTGTATATATGACAAATAAATGTCTGCATGATCTTGTGAGTGATTTGTGAGAATTAAGTTGACATTGGCTTACTATTGCATGACAACAGTTAACAGAGGTATGCTCCATAAGAAAAAGCATTAAAGGTGGTGTGGTCTCCTACTTGTTCAATGGTTACTGTGATTCCACAACTTCAGCCATGCAACTGTAGTTGTCTGAGATCCTGATTTTCCTGTGGGCAACTGTTGACAGTTCAGATGGCACAAATGCATGTAGCATGGTACATATAGGGGCCACTTAGGTGGAGTTTGTTGCTGGGGCCTACTTGACATCAAGGTAAAGTTTGCTAATCACAGCTGTTGTTCAAGTGTGCTCAGGAACATGTGATGACCCTTTTCCTCTTTGTATTTTCAATATCAGCTCAGGCAAGCAAGGGAGACAGGGCAGAACCAAGTGGGGAAGCATCTGGCAAAGTTTGCTAATCACAGCTGATGTTCAAGTGTGCTCAGGAACATGTGATGACCCTTTTCCTCTTTGTATTTTCAGTATCAGCTCAGGCAAGCGAGGGAGACAGGGCAGAGCCATGTGGGGAAGCATCTAGCCACTGTACCTCTTGTCAAGACATCACCTACACGGAGGGTCCCAGTGGCGCAGAGGGTGAGGGGAATGCCACAGAAGAGAGCAGATCTACATCCTCATCATCGGATTCTACCTCCAGTGGCCACTCCCTAGTGCTGGTAGACCCATCAAGAACTATTCCTGTACCATCTTTGTCTGCCACTCCCATTTTTATCACCGCCCTCCCTGTTACTCCCCACCCACTTGGCCATGCCCACTCTCCCAAAAGGTTGGACATCTCCTTTGCCACAGGCATCTCTTCCCCAGCCACTTTACCCCTGCTGCCCTAATGAGGATGCGATCGACCTCCTGAGGACCATCTCTGTGGATCAGACTGCCATTGTGATCACCATCCAGGAGTTGGCCAGACTACTGGTGCAGACAAATGCTTTCCTGGAAGGCATTCATAGTGCCATGTCTGGCCTTCAGAGATCTTTTCAGGCTCTTGCCTTCTCACTGATGGCAGCTAGTCACCCCTCACATTCTCCCCCTTCCACCCTCTCTTCCTAATACAAATCCCCCATTCCCCTACCTATCCCAAACACACAGACACATCTGCACGCACCCACCTCAACACACACAAACAGCACACATAAACACAAACACCAAAAGACACACTGGGATGCAGGCACTCAACAAACACCCACAAACACAGCCTCAGCCACCACTCCCACCGAACCACACACCACATCCAGCATACCAGCAGGCACCACCACAACAGCTAGTGACACATCCACCACACCCACCTCCCCTAAAGACACCACCCCAACAGACACATAGATATCCACCACATACATCATACTTGCAGACACAAACCCAACAAACACACGGACATCCACCACAACCAGCATATGTGTAGCCACCACCCCAAAAGACACACCATCTAGTATACCCACAGATACCACCCCAGCAGGCACACACACATCTATCACTCCATCACCTAGCCAATCCACCTCCCAGCCTCCCAAGACCTGCAAATGCCCACACTCACACATGCAACAGACCCTACCCAAACAGCAGCATACCTCACACACGCACACACCGAAGACATCTACACTCACACACCAGACGACCACTCTTTCAACCTCCAAATCCCAACCCTTTCTAATGACTGCCCTGTGTTCCAAAGGAGAGTTTCCTTTTCAAACTTGCCCTTTCCCCTGTTCCTTTCAACCCCCCCTTCCAAATGCAAGAGGCCCCAGCCCACATCCCAACCCATCCCTCCCACATCCAAATCCTCCCCTGTCATACATTCCCGCCCTTGCAAGCACCCATGCCCCTCCCCCCAAGAAAAAGCCCACCTCTCCTAAGAAACAGTCCTCCCTTCCCTTACCCAGACCAAACCCACCAATCCCAAATCCGACCCTCCCCCCAGGATGATCTCTGATTTGCCTGCCTGCCCAATTGATGCCCCTTCTGATGGACGTTCCCAGGCAGTGATAGGATTTGATTGTGGGCACAGTACTATGCAGACACTTGAATGTGGACTGGCCAATGGCCTTTGCTATTATGCATTTTCTGTTTAATCCAAATTGTTGTTTTTTTGGTACACATTTGTCTTGTAATTCCTTTACTATGTTTATGCTGTTCCTGAGTAAATTGTGTTACCTGCCTACAGTTGTGTGTTTCAGCCTTGTTGTTGATCCATTTGCTGTTGTTTGCTATATCTGACTTTATGGGCAGTGCTGGTGTCACCGAGGACAAGGGTAGATGTTGACTGTATAAATGTGTGTTTGTTAATTCATTTGTGGTGTCATTGCATTGTGTCATGTTTGGTATGGTAAGTATTTAATCTTGAATTGTCCAATGTCAGCATGTATGGTGTTAAACTTGTCCCCCTGATATGGATTATAGTTTCATCTAATGTGTGGCAGTTTGAGTTTTCTTTGTACATACATGGAGGGTGTTCAATTGTGCTATCTTCCTTTGCAATTGACTGAGCATGTTTTCATTTTGCTGTGTGTACCTTGTAGCTACGTCATCTAGATGTATGTCCCATGCAGATGCAGTTGTATTTGCTTTCTTGACTTGCACTTTCACATTCTGCAGATAGACATGTCACTTGTCTTTACTATTATTTGTCCCAGAGATACAGGTAGGGCCAGTTCCTGTGCAGATATTGTTTAAGGCCATGTGTAATGTGTCCCACTGCAGCATTCTTCCCTGAGTGCTTCTGATGCCCCCATCCTTTTTGTGCAGGTATTGTTTTCATAGTGAGATATATGTCTCTCTGACTATTGTGCATCCCATTGTCCTTCCATTGTGTTGCAATGTGGGTGATGTGTGGTTCCATTAAAGGGCTGTTTAATGGGAGGGGTGTTTTTGTTCCATGACACATCCATACATATGTGTGTTGAATCTGACGACAGTTCATGGCATGTGTGCAATGTGAGTGTGTCAGTTGTATTGATATGTGCTATGTTGCTGTGTTGATGTTGTTGTGTGACACAAAGCTGTGTACACTCCACTGTCCATATGCCTAAGATGTGCAGAAGTGTGCTTTTATGTAGTGTAGCATTGCAGTGTGAGTGACCTGCCCAAAGAGAGCCTTTTGTGGCTGTGAATGTGTCCTTCTTTGTGAATTACTATGACTGTGCACATAATGACAAGTGTACTTTGGGCCCATAGCATGATCCTCATCTCATGTGGTGGACAGCGCAATGATCTGTTGTGCGTAATGACACAGGTAGGTAGGTGTACTTTCTGTCAATTGCATCCACAGCAGTGTGGATTTTATGCACCTCCAATTAGCAACAGCGTCAGGATGTGTGTGATGGACTCCATGGCAGTACTGGACGTGTAACTCTGCCTGCAGGTGAGTTGCTGCCTTTATACTCTCCATCTCTGCCTGATGAGATGTGGTGGTTGGACTGCCAAGGTCACATTGGCGTTGTGCAACCTCATAATGTATCCGGTGGAAACACAGTCTCCACCGACCTGTTTGTCTGCCTTATCACCATGGCTGTCTGTGCTGCCTGGTGGTGCCGGCGGGGCTTCAGTGGTCTTTGCTCCATAGGCCCCCATAACTTGCAATACAGTGGTCCAACCTCCAATCTGATGGCGTTCGGGCCGTCACCACTGCCATGCCGTGCACAGACAGTGAAACTTGTAATGAGGCCCTAAGCCTCTACAACCTGTTTCTTCAAAAATACTCCAGTGATGGTTGTAAGCATTAATAGGAGGATGTCCAGAGGCCTGTATTAAAAGTGACACAGGAAAAGGAAAAAACAATTCTCTGTAGTTTTGGCCATTTACCTTCCAGCCTGACAGATTTAGAGGTTAAAGGAAGTGATCTCTTAAGTGAGAAGGAGTCAAAAGTCAAATCCATTCCTTGCCTACTGAGGGCCATCACAGAAAAAGAAATCAAGTCTTTCTTGAGCAAAAAGGGAGCACCTGGATTACCTCAACCTGTTTGTTCTGAATTGTCTTTAAAGTTTTGGAAATTAGAGGAAGTGGAGTAAATGTATATAAAAGACATCTCGGCCAATGACTCAAAAAGGCATCCCCCCATATCATCTGATGATCATGAAAAGTTGGAAAATGCATGGAAAGTTGAGTTTTTAGTATTACTGAACTAGGTGTACCATTGGTACCCCCATTCTGAGACATATATCCTGAAAAACAAGGAGACTGAGAACAACATTCTGAGAGCATGGAAAAATGTGGCTCTTGCGATCACCCTACACATATTGCGTGTACCCTGCATGTAGATATCCCTGAGAGAAAGAACATTGCTCTTCGCCCAAGAGCAAATTGGATGAGTCAACTGATTCAGGGACCAGCAGTCTGTGCTGAACTGCAGGTTCAAATAAACTTTTAGTACTGTGATGTTTATCTTCATAACCAGTACATATATATAAGCACCTTGACAGAGAGCAATTGAAGCACTCTCCAAACTACTACCTGCTCTTTCCAGTTGGAGTGCTTAAGCCACTCCTGATCTGACCACAGAGGGTGGGCTGTCTAGTCCTCCAAAACTGCACCCTGCCCAGACTGCTGTCATCCATGGCCAGAACCTTTGCTCCCCTAGGAGCAAACCAGGTCAGTCACCTGGATAAACTTTTAATCCTCTGTAGTCAGAATACAGTGCTGAAGAATGCGAGACACCACATTGTCCAGATAAGATCCAGTCCAGGGGATAATAAGCAGCATGTAAACAGACATAAGAAAAGAAAAAGAGGGTGAGGGTTAGTGATAACCCTAATATATTTCTTCTGTGAAAAAGGGGACTATAGATACATTATATTGTTTCTACTGTCCCATTATCATATCACTCTGGATAGGAAGTCAATCACTTACTCTGTCAGGACATGAGTAGGTAAAGCTGGTTTCTTAATTTCTCTCTCCGAGGCAATGGCAGGTACACTTTCCCTACATCTGTCCTGATCAATGGTCCAATTTATTCCAATCTCTGGGTGGAGAGCACATGTTTTTTTCCCAGTTTATGAGGAACCCAAGTAATAAAAGGACATTGATTGATTTCCTTGTATCCTCTAAAGTGTGTGCAAATGATTTGGAAATAATCAAGAGGTTGTCAAGGTGTGGATGAATGCTGTTCCATTGAGGGTGAATAAAATACATCACTCAAGCAAGGGTCTTTGTAAAGCCTTGCAGAGCTGTCTTTAACTCAAAGTTGATGACTGAAAACTTTCAAAGCTATATCCCAGTACAGAATGTGAGACATTTCTGATGATACTCTGCAAATGGGACATGTATGTAGGCATCCTGCAAACAACCTCTGTCAAAAGGTTTCCCTCTGATATTTGGATTTGTATTTGAAATGTGTAAAGCATGTTATACTGAATGGTGTCAAAGATCTTCCAACAACAGAAGAAGCAGTGACATGAGAAAGACACCATCCAACCAACATTTCAGGAGAGAAAAGCCAGGTTTTAAGTTTCTTTTGAAAAACTGTATGGGATGATAGCAATACACAGGGTAACATATTCCACAGCTTGCTACAGCTATTGAAAAGGTCTGCCATCTCTATTCGGCTTTCCGAAATCTTGGCGTATTCAAATTCCTAAGAAAGGACGATCTCAACAGTCTGTTACACGTGTACCATTGGAAAGCCATTATCAGGGCAAGTGAGCCCTGCAAATACAGGGCAATGTGAACCAAACACAGAGCTTTAGAAGCCACATGCTTTCTGATCACCAGCCAACGAAGAGACTGAGGGGATCATTCTGACCTCAGCGGTAAAAAGCGCTTGCCGCCGGTCAGAAGACTGCCATAACACCGCTGCGGCTGCGGTAAACCACCATGGTCATTCTGACCCGCAACTGGCAAACCGCCAAAAACCCGACATCCACAAAAGTCCGCCACACCAAAGGTCAGCGAAAAACTGGCGATGACCAAACCTCCACCGTCACGCCAACAGAAATACGCCCATGCCATTCCGACCCATGAATCCACGCAGCGGTCTTTCAACCGCGGTATTCCATTGGCGGTACACACCGCCGCGGTCAAAATACACACACCCTTACAAAACACAACCACATTGGAAAATTTGAAATACACACACCTGATACACATACAAACAACACACCCACACACCCAATACAATATAAAACACACACCCACATCACCCACAAACCCCTACGACAAAAAAAAGCGACAGAAAGCCAGAGATAGACAGCACTGCTTAGACAACACCATCACACAGAGGCAAACCACACCATCACCCACACAATATCCAAGCACAAAACACCACACATCACCACACTCACCACACTCTACAACACATACACCACCCCACACCTCATCCACACAACCCTATGGCACCCCAAAGACACCCCCGGTTCTCAGACGCCGAACTCCGGGTCATGGTGGAGGAAATAGTTGGGGTAGAGCCCCAGCTCTTCGGGACACAGGTGCAGCACACCACAATTGCCAGGAAGATGGAGCTATGGCAAAGGATGGTCGACAGGGTCAACGCTGTGGGACAGCATCCACGAAATCGGGATGACATCAGGAAGCGGTGGAACGACCTACGGGGGAAGGTGCGTTCCATGGTATCAAGGCACAACATCGCGGTGCAGAAGACTGGCGGCGGACCCCCACCTACTCCCCCAGAATTTACAGCATGGGAGGAGGAAGTCTTGCACATCCTGCATCCTGAAGGCCTCACAGGAGTATCTGGAGGAATGGACTCTGGTAAGTCAAATCTTAACTACTTCTTCCCACCCCCACCCCACCTGCATCCCAAATCATACCCCCACTCTCACCCCCACCCCCTTCACACACACTCCCTGCAAATGTCTCACCATCACAACCCACCCATCCCAACACCTAGACCTGCATGCGTCCACAAAGCATGGACACCCATCACCAAAGCATGCCCACTGCACATACAAATCTCCCCCACAAGCCACCCTCACAAAAGCCCCCACACAGGAATGCCAGCCCTGGGGTACACGGGCACCCACCCATTGACCGATATGGCACACACTGAAGCAATAACCATACCTCTATACCCCTGCAGGACCCGAACGCCACCACACCGCCCAGGAGGGTCCAGAAATGTCCATCCCACCCCCAGAAGAGGCCACCAGTGATGACAACAGCTCTGTCTCCCTGGACCCAGATGACCAGCCCGGACCATCGGAGACCTCTGGACAGTCGGTTCCCCTCAGAGCCACTGGCCACAGCAGACCCAACCCCCTCTGGGAACACCAGCACAGCTCCCACCCAGCGGGCCCATGCCTCTGTCTCCAGGACAAGTCAATCAGCGGTGTGTCCACCACTACAAGGCACCCAGGATAACCCACCACCCCAACAACAACAGGGACCTGGGGGCAGTGGTAGTGGGCACACGGTCCAGGGGACAGAGGCCCAGGGAAACAGGGGAACTGGGAGGGCTGCTGTGCGACACGGGGGGGACAGGCCCAGGGAACCCACTCTCCACGAGGCCCTCTCCTCCATCATGGGAGCATACCACCACTCCCAGGAGACGATGGCGACGGTACTGGCCAGGTTCCAGGAGATCCAGGTCATGCAGGAGCAACAGTACATGGGGTTCAGGGAAGAACTTAGAAGCATCAGTTCCGCAATGGGCACCATCGTAGGGGCACTCAACCAGATTGTCACCACATTGCAGGACCATGTGGCACCACAAAGGGCCCCTGTCACTAGCATGGACCAAGAACAGGCAACCACCTCTGCCGGCGCTAGTGGACAGGAGGCCCCCACACAACAACAGGCCACCAGAACCCCACCTCCTGCAGAAGAAGAACCACCCCGCAAGCGGGGCCTGAGATCTCGTAAGAAGACAGAGTAGGATGTCAAGACCCCCTCCAGCAAAGGATACCCCCTGATGTTATCCCACTGTCCCACATTGTCACCCTGTTCAACCTTGAACTGCCCCTGCTCCACCTTCCACAGGCATATGGACAATGCATCTGTGAGACTGAAAAGCTGGATTCTGCCATGGACATTCCTCCACCATCGCCCATCACCGATTTCCCACCATGTCCCTAATTTCAGCATTTTAATAAAAACACGTATTGCACAAAAACAATCTGGAGTCTGCCTCTATTGTGAACAAATGTATTAAACATAATGCTGCCAAAATGTCCAGTTACACAGTGATGAGAACATACCACTGTCACACAGCTGTAGTCCATGGGGAAACAAAGCAGAGGTCACGCAGTGGGGGCCACATCTCTGAAATTTGAAGGGAAAGTCACAACTCAGTTAACATACACTGGGGGAATAGGACAGACAGTAGAGAGGCAGGAGACTGTAAGTAATTGTAAAATACCAGTGTTGATTCTTACCTGTGTGTTATTGAAAATACTGTAGTATCACTCTGTCCCTGTTGTCTGTGTCGTCCCCATCGTCTTCCTCCTCTTCACTCTCCAAAGGTTCTACCGCTGCCACAACACCACCATCTGGACCATCCTCCTGCAGGAAAGGCTCCTGGCGTCGCAAAGCCAGGTTGTGAAGCATACAGCAGGCCACGATGATATGACACACCTTCTTTGGTGAGTACATTAGAGATCCACCTGTTATATGCAGGCACCTAAACCTGGCCTTCAAGAGGCCGAAGGTCCGCTCGATCACCCTCCTAGTACGCCCATGGGCCTCATTGTACCGTTCCTCTGCCCTGGTCCTGGGATTCCTCACTAGGGTCAGTAGCCATGACAGGTTGGGGTAACCAGAGTAACCTATTAGCCACACACGGTGTCTCTGTTACTGTTCCATCACATAAGGGATGCTGCTATTTCGCATGATGTACGCGTCATGCACTGACCCAGGGAATTTGGCATTTACATGGGAGATGTACTGGTCTGCCAAACAGACCACCTGGACATTCATCGAATGATAACTTTTTCTGTTCCTGTACACCTGTTCACTTCCTCTGGGGGGAACCAAAGCCACATGGGTCCCATCAATGGCACCAATGAAGTTGGGAATATGTCCAAGGGCATAGAAATCACCCTTCACTGTAGCCAAATCGTCCACCTCAGGGAAAACAATGTAGCTCCGCATGTATTTCATCAGGGCAGACAACACTCTGGACAAAACCTTAGAAAACATAGGCTGAGACATCCCAGATGAAATGGCCACTGTTGTTTGGAATGATCCACTTGCCAAAAAATGGAGTACTGACAGAACCTGCACTAGAGGGGGAATCCCTGTGGGTTGGCGGATGGGTGACATCAGGTCTGGCTCCAGCTGGGCACACAGTTCCTGTATAGTGGCACGGTCAAGTCTGTATGTGAGTATGACATGTCGTTCTTCCATTGTCGACAGGTTCACCAGCGGTCTGTACACAGGAACAGTCCTCCATCTCCTCACAAGTCCCAGCGGACGGTGCCTAGGAAGGACAACATGGACCACAGAGTCAATCAACCCACAGGTACGTTCACACAGCTTGCACAGTACACGATTATCTATGCATTGAATGGCTTGTATGAGTGGCAATGCAAGGCCTAGGCCTGTGTGACGCAGTAGAAATTAAGCCATGTGGGTCTTTGAAATGGCGGCTGCCTGACCTGTGAAGTGTGACAATGGGATGTGAGCTCATTGCGATGGCGTGGCACACCGTGGCGGTAGGCGGTCGAAGAACGCGGTGCAAAGCCGCATTGGTTAACATTGAACCCTATGGGTTTCAGGAGCCAATGAGGAAGTGCGCCGGCGGTCGCGGTACGCACCGCCGCGATACGCACTGCCGCGGGCGTGACCGCCATTTTCTATCTGCTTAATCACTCGAGACCTGATCATCCACAGGAGAGGACCTATACTGCAAGTGCTGCTGTGACCTCGGTCTGGAAGTGACAATGGCTGCTGCGACTGGGGAAAGGGCCCCTGCCTTCACTTCAGAAGAGTTGGAGACACACGTGGATGGGGTCCTCCCCCAGTATGCGCTACTCTACTGTCCTCCAGACCAACAGGTAAGTACACTGGGACCATGCTTAGTGGGCAATGCCTGGGTTGAGTGGGGTGAATGAACGATGGTGGTGAGGGGAGCGAATGAGGAATGCATCGCACGACAGATGAGAGCATGCGCCACATGGCAAGGTTGGGGAGGGGGGGCCACTCACATCGACCATGCAGAAAAGTGATGATATTTCTTTTCCCACCCTGTACATGTCACATAGGTCAGAGCCCATCAGAAGATCGACATTTGGCGTGCCATCGCCAAGGACGTCCGGGCCCTGGGGGTCCACAACAGACGGGGCACCCATTTTCGCAAGAGGTGGAAGGACATCCGCCGCTGGAGCAGAAAGACCGCCGAGGCTCTGCTGGGGATGGCCTCCCAACCTAGGAGGGGTGCCACACGGCAATTGACCCCCCTGATGTCCCGGATCCTGGCGGTGGCCTACCCCGATTTGGATGGGCGCGTGAGGACATCACAGCAGACACAAGGGGGTGAGTATCAGCACATTCTGCTATATTAGCGCACAGTGGAGGTGTCTGGGTGGGGGAGGAGGGCTGTGGGTATCCCTAGGCCAGGGCGATATCTGTAGGCTAGGCCCGTCCGTAAGGCATGGCCCTGTGCCCCCGCCCCCCACCTCTCTAGGGTGCTAAGTACAGCTATCCATGGCCCAGGCTCACCTATGTGTGCATTTGTGGTCCATAGAATTGTAGGCCAAGTCAAAATAATTGAGTAGTGTACTCCGAGTGCGCGGCGTAGTGCAGGGGGCTTCTGTGTCTGTCCTCTCCGCCAACGATGTCGCCAATGCATGCACTCAACATGTCTTTCTTTCTCCCCCCCCCCTTTTTTTTGGTCTTCCTGTTCATGTGTGCATTAGCATCATCAGGCGGAGGAGAAGTGGCATCGGCGCACGAGGGAGCTGCATCTCACATGGCCCCGGAGGGCCATGCAACCGACTCTGAGTTCACCAGTGAGATGGAGGGCGAGGGGAGCTCCACAACGGGGACCCGTGGAGACGTCAGCGACACAGACACGTCCTCGGAAGGGAGCTCCCTTGTGGTGGCGGCAACATCCGTGCCCACCGCAACAACAGGTACAGCCGCCACCCAGCACACCAGCTCCGCCCTCCCAGCAGCCCCTCAGCGTTCGCCCCGTGCCCGCTCGCCCAGGAAGGCAGGCATCTCCTTCGCCCCAGGCACCTCAGGCCCTGCCCCAGTTACCCCTGCTGCCCTCAGTGCGGAGATCATTGACCTCCTCCAGACGCTCATTGTTGGGCAGTCTACCCTTTTGAATGCCATCCAGGGTGTAGAAAGGGAGGTGCACCGGAGCAATGCTTACCTGGAGGGCATTCATTCGGGTCAGGCTGCCCATCAGGGATCGTTCAACGCTCTGGCCTCAGCACTGACGGCAGCCATTGTCCCTGTCTCCAGCCTCCCTCCTCCAACTCCCTCCACCCAGTCCCACTTCCCTGTTCCTCTGCCTATCCCAGCCAGACCTACAGACCAGCCTGCACACACCTCAACACCCAAGGGCAGCTCATCCAGACATAAGCACCACAGATCACACAAGCATTCACCCAAGCAACATCCACATGCAGACATGCTGTGGGAAGTTGGCTCTGTATGTGCTATTTCAAAGTAAGGAATAGCATGCACAGAGTCCAAGGGTTCCCCTTAGAGGTAAGATAGTGGCAAAAAGAGATAATACTAATGCTCTATTTTGTGGTAGTGTGGTCAAGCAGTAGGCTTATCAAAGGAGTAGTGTTAAGCATTTGTTGTACATACACACAGGCAATAAATGAGGAACACACACTCAGAGACAAATATAGCCAATAGGTTTTGTTATAGAAAAATATATTTTCTTAGTTTATTTTAAGAACCACAGGTTCAAATTCTACATGTAATATCCCATTTGAAAGGTATTGCAGGTAAGTACTTTAGGATCTTTGAATCATTACATTAGCATGTATACTTTTTACATAAAACACAAATAGCTGTTTTAAAATTGGACACAGTGCAATTTTCACAGTTCCTTGGGGAGGTAAAGTATTGTTAGTTTTAACAGGTAAGTAAGTCACTTACAGGTTTCAGTTTTGGGTCCAAGGTAGCCCACCATTGGGGGTTCAGAGCAACCCCAAAGTTATCACACCAGCAGCTCAGGGCCGGTCAGGTGCAAAGGTCAAAGAGGTGCCCAAAACACATAGGCTTCAATGGAGAGAAGGGGGTGCCCCGGTTCCAGTCTGCCAGCAGGTAAGTACCCGCGTCTTCGGAGGGCAGACCAGGGGGTTTTGTAGGGCACCGGGGGGGACACGAGTCAGCACAAAAAGTACACCCTCAGCAGCGTGGGGGCGGCCGGGTGCAGTGTGGGAACACGCGTCGGGTTTCCAATAGTTTCCTATGGGAGACCAAGGGGTCACTTCAGCGATGCAGGCAGGCAAGGAGGGGGCTCCTCAGGGGTAGCCACCACCTGGGCAAGGGAGAGGGCCTCCTGGGGGTCACTCCTGCACAGAAGTTCTGCTCCTTCAGGTGCTGGGGGCTGCGGGTGCAGGGTCTTTTCCAGCCGTCGGGAAATGGAGTTCAGACAGTCGCGGTCAGGGGGAGCCTCGGGATTCCCTCTGCAGGCGTCGCTGTGGGGGCACAGGGGGGACAACTTTGGTTACTCACAGTCTCGGAGTCGCCGGAGGGTCCTCCCTGAGGTGTTGGTTCTCCACCAGTCGAGTCGGGGTCGCCGGGTGCAGTGTTGCAAGTCTCATGCTTCTTGCGGGGAGTTGCAGGGGTCTTTAAATCTGCTCCTTGAAACAAAGTTGCAGTTCTTTTGGAGCAGTGCCACTGTCCTCGGGAGTTTCTTGTCTTTCTTGAAGCAGGGCAGTCCTCAGAGAATTCAGAGGTCGCTGGTCCATTGGAAAGCGTCGCTGGAGCAGGTTTCTTTGGAAGGCAGGAGACAGGCCGGTAAGTCTGGGGCCAAAGCAGTTGGTGTCTTCTGTTCTTCCTCTGCAGGGGTTTTTCAGCTCAGCAGTCCTCTTCTTCTTATAGTTTCAGGAATCTAAAGTTTTAGGTTCAGGGGAGCCCTTAAATACTGAATTTAAGGGCGTGTTTAGGTCTGGGGGGTTAGTAGCCAATGGCTACTAGCCCTGAGGGTGGGTACACCCTCTTTGTGCCTCCTCCCAAGGGGAGGGGGTCACATCCCTAATCCTATTGGGGGAATCCTCCATCTGCAAGATGAAGGATTTCTAAAAGTTAGAGTCACTTCAGCTCAGGACACCTTAGGGGCTGTCCTGACTGGCCAGTGACTCCTCCTTGTTTTTCTCATTATTTTCTCCGGCCTTGCCACCAAAAGTGGGGGCCGTGGCCGGAGGGGGCGGGCAACTCCACTAGCTGGAGTGTCCTGCGGTGCTGGAACAAAGGGGTGAGCCTTCGAGGCTCACCGCCAGGTGTTACAGCTCCTGCCTGGGGAGGTGTTAGCATCTCCACCCAGTGCAGGCTTTGTTACTGGCCTCAGAGTGACAAAGGCACTCTCCCCATGGGGCCAGCAACATGTCTCTAGTGTGGCAGGCTGCTGGAACCAGTCAGCCTACACAGATAGTTGGATACAGTTTCAGGGGGCACCTCTAAGGTGCCCTCTGGGGTGTGTTTCACAATAAAATGTACACTGGCATCAGTGTGCATTTATTGTGCTGAGATGTTTGATACCAAACTTCCCAGTTTTCAGTGTAGCCATTATGGTGCTTTGGAGTTCATGTTTGACAGACTCCCAGACCATATACTCTTATGGCTACCCTGCACTTACAATGTCTAAGGTTTGGCTTAGACACTGTAGGGGCACAGTGCTCATGCACTGGTGCCCTCACCTATGGTATAGTGCACCCTGCCTTAGGGCTGTAAGGCCTGCTAGAGGGGTGTCTTACCTATATTGCATAGGCAGTGAGAGGCTGGCATGGCACCCTGAGGGGAGTGCCATGTCGACTTACTCATTTTGTTCTCTCTAGCACACACAAGCTGGTAAGCAGTGTGTCTGTGCTGAGTGAGGGGTCTCCAGGGTGGCATAAGACATGCTGCAGCCCTTAGAGACCTTCCTTGGCATCAGGGCCCTTGGTACCAGAGGTACCAGTTACAAGGGACTTACCTGGATGCCAGGGTGTGCCAATTGTGGATACAAAAGTACAGGTTAGGGAAAGAACACTGGTGCTGGGGATTGGTTAGCAGGCCTCAGGACACTTTCAATTCAAAACATAGCATCAGCAAAGGCAAAAAGTCAGGGGGTAACCATGCCAAGGAGGCATTTCCTTACGCAACCCCCCCCCAAACGAAAGAGGATAAGACTAACCTTTCCCAAGAGAGTCTTCATTTTCTAAGTGGAAGAACCTGGAAAGGCCATCTGCATTGGCATGGGCAGTCCCAGGTCTGTGTTCCACTATAAAGTCCATTCCCTGTAGGGAGATAGACCACCTCAACAGTTTTGGATTTTCACCTTTCATTTGCATCAGCCATCTGAGAGGTCTGTGGTCGGTTTGAACTACAAAGTGAGTACCAAAGAGGTATGGTCTCAGCTTTTTCAGGGACCAAACCACAGCAAAGGCCTCCCTCTCAATGGCACTCCAACGCTGCTCCCTGGGGAGTAACCTCCTGCTAATGAAAGCAACAGGCTGGTCAAGGCCATCATCATTTGTTTGGGACAAAACTGCCCCTATCCCATGTTCAGAGGCATCTGTTTGCACAATGAATTGCTTGGAGTAATCTGGAGCTTTTAAAACTGGTGCTGTGCTCATAGCTTGTTTCAGGGTGTCAAAGGCCTGTTGGCACTCTACAGTCCAGTTTACTTTCTTGGGCATTTTCTTGGAGGTCAATTCTGTGAGGGCTGTCACTATTGATCCATATCCCTTCACAAACCTCCTATAGTACCCAGTCAAGCCAAGGAATGCCCTGACTTGAGTCTGGGTTTTTGGAGCTACCCAGTCTAGAATAGTCTGGATCTTAGGCTGGAGTGGCTGAACTTGGCCTCCACCTACAAGGTGTCCCAAGTAAACCACAGTTCCCTGCCCTATCTGGCATTTTGATGCCTTGATAGAGAGGCCTGCAGATTGCAGAGCCTTCAAAACCTTCTTCAGGTGGATCAGGTGATCATGCCAGGTGGAGCTAAAGACAGCAATATCATCAAGATAAGCTGCACTAAAGGATTCCAACCCAGCAAGGACTTGATTCACCAACCTTTGGAAGGTGGCAGGGGCATTCTTTCAACCAAAGGGCATAACAGTGAACTGATAATGCCCATCAGGTGTGGAGAATGCTGTTTTCTCTTTTGCTCCAGGTGCCATTTTGATTTGCCAGTACCCTGCAGTTAAGTCAAAGGTACTGAAGAATTTGGCAGCACCTAATTTGTCAATCAGCTCGTCAGCTCTAGGTATGGGGTGGGCGTCTGTCTTGGTGACAGAATTAAGACCTCTGTAGTCCACACAAAACCTCATCTTTCTCTTTCCATCTTTGGTGTGAGGTTTGGGGACTAAGACCACTGGGCTAGCCCAGGGGCTGTCAGAGTGCTCAATTACTCCCAACTCCAGCATCTTGTGGACTTCCACCTTGATGCTTTCCTTAACTTGGTCAGACTGTCTGAAAATGTTGTTTTTGACAGGCATGCTGTCTCCTGTGTCCACATCATGGGTACACAGGCGTGTCTGACCAGGGGTTAAGGAGAAGAGCTCAGAAAACTGTTGCAGGACCTTCCTACAATCAGATTGCTGTTGGTCAGAGAGGGTGTCTGAATAGATCACTCCATCTACTGAGCCATCTTTAGGGTTTGATGAGAGGAGATCAGGGAGAGGTTCACTCTCAGCTTCCTGGTCCTCATCTGTTACCATTAACAGATTCACATCAGCCCTATCATGGAAGAGTTTTAGGCGGTTTACATGGATCACCCTCTTGGGGCTCCTGCTTGTGCCTAGGTCCACCAGGTAGGTGACCTGACTCTTTTTTTCCAGGATTGGGTAAGGGCCACTCCATCTGTCCTGAAGAGACCTGGGGGCCACAGGCTCCAGAACCCAGACTTTCTGCCCTGGTTGAAATTCAACCATTGCAGCCTTTTGGTCATACCAAAACTTCTGGAGCTGTTGGCTGGCCTCAAGGTTTTTGCTTGCCTTTTCCATGTACTCTGCCATTCTTGAGCGAAGGCCAAGTACATAGTCCACTATGTCTTGTTTAGGCTCATGAAGAGGTCTCTCCCAGCCTTCTTTAACAAGAGCAAGTGGTCCCCTTACAGGGTGGCCAAACAGAAGTTCAAAGGGTGAGAACCCTACTCCCTTCTGAGGCACCTCTCTGTAAGCAAAAAGCAGACATGGCAAGAGGACATCCCATCGCCTTTTGAGTTTTTCTGGGAGCCCCATGATCATGCCCTTTAATGTCTTGTTGAATCTCTCAACAAGGCCATTAGTTTGTGGATGATATGGTGTAGTGAATTTATAAGTCACTCCACACTCATTCCACATGTGTTTTAGGTATGCTGACATGAAGTTGGTACCTCTGTCAGACACCACCTCCTTAGGGAAACCCACTCTGGTAAAGATACCAATGAGGGCCTTGGCTACTGCAGGGGCAGTAGTTGACCTAAGGGGAATAGCTTCAGGATACCTAGTAGCATGATCCACTACTACTAGGATGTACATATTTCCTGAGGCTGTGGGAGGTTCTAGTGGACCAACTATGTCCACACCCACTCTTTCAAAGGGGACCCCCACCACTGGAAGTGGAATGAGGGGGGCCTTTGGATGTCCACCTGTCTTACCACTGGCTTGACAGGAGGGACAGGAGAGGCAAAACTCCTTAACCTTCTGGGACATATTGGGCCAGTAGAAGTGGTTGACTAACCTCTCCCACGTCTTGGTTTGTCCCAAATGCCCAGCAAGGGGAATATCATGGGCTAAGGTCAGAATAAACTCTCTGAAACTCTGAGGCACTACCACTCTTCTAGTGGCACCCGGTTTGGGATCTCTTGTCTCAGTGTACAGGAGTCCATCTTCCCAATAGACCCTATGTGTTCCATTTTTCTTGCCTTTGGACTCTTCAGCAGCTTGCTGCCTAAGGCCTTCAAGAGAGGGACAGGTTTCTTGTCCCTTACACAACTCTTCCCTTGAGGGTCCCCCTGGGCCCAAGAGCTCAACCTGATAAGGTTCCAGCTCCATAGGCTCAGTTCCCTCAGAGGGCAGAACTTCTTCCTGAGAAGAGAGGTTCTCTTTTTCTTGTTGTGTTGCAGCTGGTTTCCCACCTGACTTTCATTTTCTCTTGGTAGGCTGGGCCTTTCTTCCAGACTCCAGCTCTACGTTTTCACCCTGTGCCTTGCACTGTGCCCTTGTCTTGAAACACACCAGTTCAGGGATACCCAGCATGGCTGCATGGGTTTTCAGTTCTACCTCAGCCCATGCTGAGGTCATTTCCAAGCAAACAGTCTACTGGGATATTTGAGGAGACCACCACCTGTTTCAGGCCATTGACCCCTCCCCACTCTAAAGTTACCATTGCCATGGGATGTACTTTAGTTTGATTGTCAGCACTGGTGACTGGATAGGTTTGTCCAGTCAGGTATTGGCCAGGGGAAACCAGTTTCTCTGTCACCATAGTGACACTGGCACCTGTATCCCTCAGGCCTTCTACACTTGTCCCATTGATTAAGAGCTGCTGCCTGTATTTTTGCATATTAGGGGGCCAGGCAGCCAGTGTGGCTAAATCCACCCCACCCTCAGAGACTAATGTAGCTTCAGTGTGACACCTGATTTGCTCTGGGCACACTGTTGATCCCACTTGGAGACTAGCCATTCCAGTGTTACCTGGAGTGGAGTTTGAAGTGGTAATTTTCTTGGGACAGGCCTTGTCTCCAGTTTGGTGTCCAGACTGACTACAGCTACGACACCAGGCCTTTTTGGGATCAAAGTTTTTACCCTTGTACCCAGAATTGTTTTGTGAAGAGGCTCTGGGCCCACCCTCCTGTGCAGGTTTTTGGGGGCCTGTAGAAGACTCTTTACTATTTTTGTTTTTGGCTGTCTCACCACCTTTCCCCTGGGGAGGTTTTGTGACCCCTTTCTTTTGGTCACCCCCTGTGGAAGTTTTGGACACCCTAGTCTTGACCCAATGGTCCGCCTTCTTTCCCAATTCTTGGGGAGAAATTGGTCCTAGGTCCACCAGATGCTGATGCAGTTTATCATTGAAACAATTACTTAACAGGTGTTCTTTCACAAATAAATAGTACAGCCCATCATAATCACTTACACCACTGCCTTGAATCCAACCATCTAGTGTTTTTACTGAGTAGTCTACAAAGTCAACCCAGGTCTGGCTCGAGGATTTTTGAGCCCCCCTGAATCTAATCCTATACTCCTCAGTGGAGAATCCAAAGCCCTCAATCAGGGTACCCTTCATGAGGTCATAAGATTCTGCATCTTTTCCAGAGAGTGTGAGGAGTCTATCCCTACACTTTCCTGTGAACATTTCCCAAAGGAGAGCACCCCAGTGAGATTTGTTCACTTTTCTGGTTACACAAGCCCTCTCAAAAGCTGCGAACCATTTGGTGATGTCATCACCATCTTCATATTTTGTTACAATCCCTTTAGGGATTTTCAACATGTCAGGAGAATCTCTGACCCTATTTATGTTGCTGCCACCATTGATGGGTCCTAGGCCCATCTCTTGTCTTTCCCTTTCCATGGCTAGGATTTGTCTTTCCAAAGCCAATCTTTTGGCCATCCTGGCTAACTGGATGTCCTCTTCACTGGAGTTATCCTCAGTGATTTCAGAGAGGTTGGTCCCTCCTGTGAGGGAACCAGCATCTCTGACTATTATTTTTGGAGTCAGGGCTTGAGAGGCCCTGTCCTCCCTAGATAGGACTGGTAGGGGGGAATCACCCTCCAAGTCACTATACTCATCCTCTGTGTTGCCATCCTCAGAGGGGTTGGCTCTTTCAAATTCTGCCAACAGCTCCTGGAGCTGTAGTTTGGAAGGTCTGGAGCCCATTGCTATTTTCTTTAGTTTACAGAGTGACCTTAGCTCTCTCATCTGAAGATGGAGGTAAGGTGTGGTGTCGAGTTCCACCACATTCACATCTGTGCTAGACATTATGCTTCTAAAAGTTGGAATACTTTTTAAGAAACTAAAACTAGTTCTAGAATCTAATTCAAACTTTTACAAAACTTTTAAACTCTAAAAGAAATGCTAACAGGGACTAACACAAGGCCCTAACAGGACTTTAAAGAATTTAGAAAAATTTCAAATTGCAAAAATCAATTTCTAATGACAATTTTTGGAATTTGTCGTGTGATCAGGTATTGGCTGAGTAGTCCAGCAAATGCAAAGTCTTGTACCCCACCGCTGATCCACCAATGTAGGAAGTTGGCTCTGTATGTGCTCTTTGAAAGTAAGGAATAGCATGCACAGAGTCCAAGGGTTCCCCTTAGAGGTAAGATAGTGGCAAAAAGAGATAATACTAATGCTCTATTTTGTGGTAGTGTGGTCGAGCAGTAGGCTTATCAAAGGAGTAGTGTTAAGCATTTGTTGTACATACACACAGGCAATAAATGAGGAACACACACTCAGAGACAAATCCAGCCAATAGGTTTTGTTATAGAAAAATATATTTTCTTAGTTTATTTTAAGAACCACAGGTTCAAATTCTACATGTAATATCTCATTTGAAAGGTATTGCAGGTAAGTACTTTAGGAACTTTGAATCATTACATTAGCATGTATACCTTTTACATAAAACACAAATAGCTGTTTTAAAAGTGGACACAGTGCAATTTTCACAGTTCCTGGGGGAGGTAAAGTATTGTTAGTTTTAACAGGTAAGTAAGTCACTTACAGGTTTCAGTTTTGGGTCCAAGGTAGCCCACCATTGGGGGTTCAGAGCAACCCCAAAGTTATCACACCAGCAGCTCAGGGCCGGTCAGGTGCAAAGGTCAAAGAGGTGCCCAAAACACATAGGCTTCAATGGAGAGAAGGGGGTGCCCCGGTTCCAGTCTGCCAGCAGGTAAGTACCCGCGTCTTCGGAGGGCAGACCAGGGGGGTTTTGTAGGGCACCGGGGGGGACACGAGTCAGCACAAAAAGTACACCCTCAGCAGCGCGGGGGCGGCCGGGTGCAGTGTGGGAACACGCGTCCGGTTTCCAATAGTTTCCTATGGGAGACCAAGGGGTCTCTTCAGCGATGCAGGCAGGCAAGGGGGGGGGCTCCTCGGGGTAGCCACCACCTGGGCAAGGGAGAGGGCCTCCTGGGGGTCACTCCTGCACAGAAGTTCCGCTCCTTCAGGTGCTGGGGGCTGCGGGTGCAGGGTCTTTTCCAGCCGTCGGGAAATGGAGTTCAGACAGTCGCGGTCAGGGGGAGCCTCGGGATTCCCTCTGCAGGCGTCGCTGTGGGGGCTCAGGGGGGACAACTTTGGTTACTCACAGTCTCGGAGTCGCCGGAGGGTCCTCCCTGAGGTGTTGGTTCTCCATCAGTCGAGTCGGGGTCGCCGGGTGCAGTGTTGCAAGTCTCACGCTTCTTGCGGGGAGTTGCAGGGGTCTTTAAATCTGCTCCTTGAAACAAAGTTGCAGTTCTTTTGGAGCAGTGCCGCTGTCCTCGGGAGTTTCTTGTCTTTCTTGAAGCAGGGCAGTCCTCAGAGGATTCAGAGGTCGCTGGTCCCTTGGAAAGCGTCGCTGGAGCAGGTTTCTTTGGAAGGCAGGAGACAGGCTGGTAAGTCTGGGGCCAAAGCAGTTGGTGTCTTCTGTTCTTCCTCTGCAGGTTTTTTTCAGCTCAGCAGTCCTCTTCTTCTTGTAGTTTCAGGAATCTAAAGTTTTAGGTTCAGGGGAGCCCTTAAATACTGAATCTAAGGGTGTGTTTAGGTCTGGGGGGTTAGTAGCCAATGGCTATTAGCCCTGAGGGTGGGTACACCCTCTTTGTGCCTCCTCCCAAGGGGAGGGGGTCACATCCCTAATCCTATTGGGGGAATCCTCCATCTGCAAGATGGAGGATTTCTAAAAGTTAGAGTCACTTCAGCTCAGGACACCTTAGGGGCTGTCCTGACTGGCCAGTGACTCCTCCTTGTTGTTCTCATTATTTTCTCCGGCCTTGCCGCCAAAAGTGGGGGCCGTGGCCGGAGGGGGCGGGCAACTCCACTAGCTGGAGTGTCCTGCGGTGCTGGAACAAAGGTTGAGCCTTTGAGGCTCACCGCCAGGTGTTACAGCTCCTGCCTGGGGAGGTGTTAGCATCTCCACCCAGTGCAGGCTTTGTTACTGGCCTCAGAGTGACAAAGGCACTCTTCCCATGGGGCCAGCAACATGTCTCTAGTGTGGCAGGCTGCTGGAACCAGTCAGCCTACACAGATAGTTGGATACAGTTTCAGGGGGCACCTCCAAGGTGCCCTCTGGGGTGTGTTTCACAATAAAATATACACTGGCATCAGTGTGCATTTATTGTGCTGAAAAGTTTGATACCAAACTTCCCAGTTTTCAGTGTAGCCATTATGGTGCTGTGGAGTTCATGTTTGACAGACTCCCAGACCATATACTCTTATGGCTACCCTGCACTTACAATGTCTAAGGTTTGGCTTAGACACTGTAGGGGCACAGTGCTCATGCACTGGTGCCCTCACCTATGGTATAGTGCACCCTGCCTTAGGGTTGTAAGGCCTGCTAGAGGGGTGTCTTACCTATACTGCATAGGCAGTGAGAGGCTGGCATGGCACCCTGAGGGGAGTGCCATGTCGACTTACTCATTTTGTTCTCTCTAGCACACACAAGCTGGTAAGCAGTGTGTCTGTGCTGAGTGAGGGGTCTCCAGGGTGGCATAAGACATGCTGCAGCCCTTAGAGACCTTCCCTGGCATCAGGGCCCTTGGTACCAGAGGTACCAGTTACAAGGGACTTACCTGGATGCCAGGGTGTGCCAATTGTGGATACAAAAGTACAGGTTAGGGAAAGAACACTGGTGCTGGGGCCTGGTTAGCAGGCCTCAGCACACTTTCAATTCAAAACATAGCATCAGCAAAGGCAAAAAGTCAGGGGGTAACCATGCCAAGGAGGTATTTCCTTACACATGCCAACAGCCACTGCCTCCTCTGTGTCCCCCTCCTCCTCGTCTCCCTCCTCCCTCCCTGTGACGTCTCCACTCACACCTGCATGCACACCACCATCAGCCAGTACGTCCATCACCAGCACACCCACCAGAACACTCCGCACACGTGCAGTCACCACCCCCACTGCCATTTACACGTCCCCTGCGTCCTCTCCCACTGTGTCTGTCACCCCCTCTTCCAAACCACAAAAACGCAGGCAGCCACCCACCCAACAGCCATCCACCTCACAACAGCCTCCGTCACAAGCACCTGCACCCAAAGACAGCACACTTGACTCTCCTACAACCACATCCTCTTCCTCCACTCCCATACCCACTGCACCTACCCTTCCCATTGCTCCTAAAAAGTTTTTCCTCTCCAAAATTAACCTCTTTGAATCACCTGACCCACCCCCTCCATCTCGTAAGAGTCCAAACAGCACCTCAGCCACCACAAGCCCTGCACCTACTAGGACCATAGTTCAGGGCTATTGGAGTCCACCAGCTCCTAGGGCAGGAACATCGGCCAGCAGCAAGGGGACAGCCAGTCCACCCCCTGGGAAAAGAACCAAAAAAGGGAAGGGCCGGCGCGACAGGCCTGAGACGGCTGCCCCCAAGGACACTACCCTTGCACCGTCACCTGGCACATCCACAAAGGGAGGCAAGGGCCCCAGAGATTCGGCGAAGGAGGGCAAGGGCAGCAGGGCGGACAAGTCCGGCAGCAGGCCAGCTGCCCAGGAGGGCCCCACCAGCCCCATTTCGGGTGTGACGGAGGACACCCACGGGCCCAGGAGGGCCCCGCAAGCAAAAGGTCGGATGGCGACTGAGCGGGAAATATTGGCCAGATCTGGTTCCCTAGGAACACAAGACAAGCACCGCTGCACAGGGCCCCGCCGTGACAAGCACCGCTGAACAGGGCCCCCCAAAAGACAAGCACCGCTGATCAGGGCCCCACCGTGACAAGCACCGCTGAACAGGGCTCCACCGTGACAAGCACCGCTGAACAGGGCCCCGCCGTGGCAAGCACCGCTTAATGGGGCCCATCAAGACAAGCTCTGCTGAACAGGGCCCCGCTGTGACAAGCACCGCTGAACAGGGCCCCGCCAAGACAAGCACCGCTGAACAGGGCCCGCCGTGGCAAGCACCGCTGAACAGGGCCCTTCAAGATAAGCACCGCTGAACAGGGCCCCGCCATGACAAGCACCGCTGAACAAGGCCCCGCCAAGACAAGCACCGCTGAACAGGGCCCCGCCGTGACAAGCACCGCTGAACAGGGCCCTTCAAGACAAGCACCGCTGAACAGGGCCCTTCCTGTCAAGCACCGCTCCGCTGGGCCCTTCATCTCAAGCACCGCTCCGCTCGGGCACCGCTGTCTCTGAACTGCTCCGCTGGGCCCTTCATCTCAAGCACCGCTCCGCTGGGCACCGCCGTCTCTGAACTGCTCCGCTGGGCCCTTCATCTCAAGCACCGGTCCGCTGGGCACCGCCGTCTCTGAACTGCTCCGCTGGGCCCTTCCTGTCAAGCACCGCTCCGCTGGGCACCGCCATCTCTGAACTGCTCCGCTGGGCCCTTCTTGTCAAGCACCGCTCCGCTGGGCCCTTCATCTCAAGCATCGCTCCGCTGGGCACCGCCGTCCCTGAACTGCTCCGCTGGGCCCTTCCTGTCAAGCACCGCTCCGCTGGGCCCTTCCTGTCAAGCACCGCTCCGCTGGGCACCGCCGTCTCTAAACTGCTCCGCTGGGCCCTTCATCTCAAGCACCGCTCTGCTGGACACCGCCGTCTCTGAACTGCTCCGCTGGGCCCTTCCTGTCAAGCACCGCTCCGCTGGGCCCTTCATCTCAAGCACCGCTCCGCTGGGCACCGCCATCTCTGAATTGCTCCGCTGGGCCCTTCCTGTCAAGCACCGCTCCGCTGGGCACCGCCATCTCTGAACTGCTCCACTGGGCCCTTCCTGTCAAGCACCGCTCCACTGGGCACTGCCGTCTCTGAACTGCTCCGCTGGGCCCTTCATCTCAAGCACCGCTGGCCCATTGGCAGGGCCGGATCTGTGTCGGGCAGGGCTTCATGAAGCACTCTGGGCAACATGCCTCCTCCATAACCAGTGAAGTCTGTAATCCACTTGAGAGGCTGTGGCTTTGCACTCCCCAGGATGTAACAGTGGGCAATCCACCCACTGTAGAGACTTGAGAGACTGTGGCTTTGCACTCCTCAGGATGCAGCAGTGGGCAACCCACCCACTGTAGAGACTTGAGAGACTGTGGCTTTGCACTCCCCAGGATGCAGCAGTGGGCAACCCACCCACTGTAGAGATTTGAGAGACTGTGGCTTTGCACTCCCCAGGATGCAGCAGTGGGCAACCCACCCACTGTAGAGACTTGAGAGACTGTGGCTTTGCACTCCCCAGGATGCAGCAGTGGGCAATCCACCCACTGTAGGGACTTGAGAGACTGTGGCTTTGCACTCCCCTGGATGGTACAGTGGGCATGGAGGCCCCTCGTGGATCTAGCGTCGTGGACTCATGTGGCTGAGGTGCCCCCCTTTCCCTTCCCCCTGAGGTGCCTGTAGTTTTATTATCTGATGCCCCAGTAGTGTTCTCTCCAATGGAATCGGGTCTCGTGTGTGGGCTTTGCCCATGTGTTTATGCACATTGGCCCACGAACAATGGAAGGTAGCCAATATGTGCCGGACTATTGAGCTATGTATATATTGTTCATGTTGTAATATATTTTATTTATATATTTTATATTTCACTTAACTTCAAATATGCTATAATATACTTCATTTTTAATGATCATTTTATTTTGTCTTTGCATTATTCCGGGGGGTTTGGGGGTGTCACTCTGACTTGTTGCTCTGCATTGGTGTGTAGGTATTTGGGGGGGTGGGGGGGTGGGTGTGTCGCGTATGTGTGTGCCCGTAACCTTTTCTCCTCCCCCCTCCCCTGTGTCGTAGGTGCAGTACTCACCGTTGTCGTCTGCGCCGGTGTTCGTGCTCCTGGTAGAGGAGCAGGTAGACAATAGCTGGTGGGATGTTTAATTCAGGTTCCATGCTGTCCAGATTCCTCGTGGAGTGTATAGAGGTGAGCGTTTTCCCGTTCGTAGTCTGTTTCCGCCGTGTTTTTATCGGCGGGGCTCCCGCCCCGGAAAAGGTGGCGGATTGGTGAGTTGTGATAGGGTGGGCGGTACATTGTCTGCCGCCTGCATGTTGGCGGTGACCGCCGCGCTGTTTGTTTGTCTCGCCGTGGCGGTCGGAGTGTTAAAGTGGCGGTCTGTGTTGGCGGTTCCCGCCAGGGTCAGAATTCATTTTTTTTTACCGCCTGCCTGTTGGCGGGTTGGCCGCCGCTTTAACACCGACCACCAGGGTTGGATTGACCCCCTGAATGTCTTCCCTAACTGATACAGAAGATCCAAGAGAATTGAGAACCCACATTAGAGAAATCAAAAATATTGTAATGTTTCGAATTACGTTCAAGACATGATACATCGAATCCGCGTTTTCAATTTAGGTACATTTATTGGTCCCATACACAGAGATTTTTTCTCCTAACTCATAGTGGTTTAGGGACTTCCAGTATTGAATGAGCAGCAACAATTTGGATAATCTGGAGTTTGTTGAGCGTAGGTTTATTGATAATTAAATAAAGAGAATTGCAGTAGTCTAACCGAAAAGTAATAAGGGCAATACCCACTGCAACCCTGTGCTCGGCAGGAACAGAAGGAAAGATCTTTTTTAGGATTCTAATGATGAGAAAGCAGACAATCACTGTCCTCTTGGCCTGAGAGTCAAAGGAGAATGTACTTTCAAAAATTACACCTAAAGATTTGGCTTTAATGACAGGATGTGGTAAGGGGCACATGTCTTTTGTCACTACAATCCAGACAATACAGACATTTGCTCACCAAATATCTATGTCTCTGTCTTATCTGCATTCATTTTTAGCTAATTATCTTCAACTTGTACTTTTTTTCCATCATGCAGCATTTGAACCTATCCACTACCTCACAAATGTCATCTGTAATAGAGACAATAATTTGGGTGTCATCGGCATATGAAAATACTTGGAAGCCAAAATACTTTATCAGTTTCACCAAGGGGGTAACTGAGAGAAGAGCCTTGCGGAACCCCAAGGCAGCTGGTAAGATTCTGATCTGAACTGCCCATAGCTCGCCATGTGGTTCCTAATCATGAGGAAGGACTCCAACAGGGCCAGAGCAGAGTCCCTCATATCCATCTGGTGCAGTCTATGTACCAGGCGGGAATGGGACACTGTATCAAATAACCCTGAGAGATCTAACTGTACCGTTAAGGCAGCCCCTCCCTGACCCACCTAGCTGCATATAGCATCAGTAGCCACCAGCAGGGCGTATTCTGTGCTGTGACCTCTCCGAAAACCATTCAATGAAGGATCCAAAAGATTTTGAGTGACCAGGAACCCCATCAGTTCCTGATTAATATATATTTTCAAGGATCTTCTCAGGTGCAGGCAGAAGAGAACTAGTATGCAAGTTGCTTAGGTCCTCAGTGTGTCCACTGTGTTTCTTTTTAAGGGGGGTGACTACTGCATCCTCCAAGGAAGGTGGAAAATCCCAGATGTAAGAATTTGGCTAAAAACTCTTTCAAGAAAGGAGGCAACCTGTTCTGGAGCCAATTGAAGGGCACTAGTCTTCGGAAGAGCCTGATTTTAAATGCAGGAGAAGCTCTTTAACTTTTAAAAAAGAAATAGGGTGAAGGCAGACAGAGTGGCAGATGAAGCAGGGTTAATCGCCTCCTAATTACTATCTAAGGGTGGACCACCTTCCTTAGAAATCAAGCAGGACACAATCTTGAAGATGTTGTTCCTAAAGTGAGCTGCCACACTATTGCAGAAACCTTGTGAACTTTCCAAAATATACTGGGCTGGCGGGGTGGAAAGACTGATGATCAGTTTACAGAGTTCCTTTGGAGTATTAACCGCCGACCTCTTGCTAAACAATAAGACTTAGCTGCCACAACGGCATGCTTATACCTCTGCATTAATTCCTTATGCTTATCCTTTTCATCCTTAGAGGACATACACCTCCTTGTCCTTTCTTGTCTTCTACACTGAAGTCTGAGAATTATTAAATCCTCTGAGAACCAGTGAGCATATATTCTGGTTCTAGTCCTGGTCGTGGCACCTGGAAATCTGATCAATAGCATTAGCTATCCATAGACTAAAGTCTTGTGCAGTGTATTCTAGTAGTCTACTAGTCCTTACTAGGGATTCAATTAGGACCACTTCTCAGAAGCAATTTTGTTCCATCTCCTGAAGATAGAGTTATTGCTCTACCGCAGACCTCTGTCCTTCTGTAAAGTAACTTTAAAAGGTATAAAAAAGTGGTCTGTCCAGCACATCAAGAGAAGATCTGCCCTCTGCAGAACATCATGATTAACAAAGATACCATCTAACGTGTTCCTGCCAAATGAGTAGGTAAGTCCACCATTTTGCTGAAACCAAAGTCCTTAATTAGTTCTAGCAGCCCAGTGCAAGATGGTGAAAATGGGACAAGTAATATAAGGTTCCATGCGAATCTCAAGTGCTCGATAAACTTAGGTCAGGGACAGGGAGAGCGATACAGCAAACACCCTGAAAATGCTATGATTAACTGTGAGTCTAAAATAGGCTGTCTTGTATTTATCGGATGGCCCAGGGTTATACGGAGTAGTTTAGCAAGTTTTTAAGAATTAAGGCCAGTCCTCCCCCTCTGTGGAGGGGTCTGTCTAGCCTAGAGATTGCACATTCAGGAGGCAAAGCTGCTATGACATCAGGTCCAGAGTCTTCTTTCGCCCAGGTCCCAGTAATGAACAAACAGTCTAATCCCTGAAAGACAATCAGCTCAATGATTTCAGTACACTCCATTACTATGGACCATGCATTAATCAGGGAACATGAAATCACCTCATAGTCAGAGGAGCCCTGCATGGTACTGTCTACATTATTATTAAGTATGGGAGTTCCATCCTCCACATGTACCATAAGTTGCCTGTTGCAGTGCGAACAGTAAGCAGTTGATATGACCATAGGGTTAAATGTATCACACTCTCCCCTCACCACTTTAAAATTCCATTTCATAAGCTCAGCCTGAGAATAAAAATAAGGCTTACCCTCTGATCTGAGACCGGCAGCATCCCTGGTGCTGTCCAGGCACAAAATGGGCACAGGAGCACTTGTCTTTGGTACCACACCCACTGCACACGCCTGCACATCGTTGCGCCTTTTATCCCCCAGCATGCACATGTCAGTAGAGCGAGAGCACTCCCTTAATCCACTCTGTGGCCACCAGCACAAGATGGCCGATGGAGAAACATCACTATGGACTCTAGCAGGCACCACAGGTAAAAAAGGAGCGTTCCGAGGAAGCGGGGACCATGAAAGACTCGCAAATCAGGTAAAAAGATTAAAAACCCACCAATAGCAGCAAAAGTGCCAAGTACAACCCCCTCTAACCCAGGCTAAATACTAGAGCAACTCAAATCAAGAATAAAATAAATAAAAACATAAACTACCAAAACTATTGTTCTGCTGTCATTACGTCAACGCTTTGCACAATGCAGCAAGTGTCCACGCATTGGCACACCTTTTATCCCCCAGCATGCACATGTCAGTAGGACTAGAGCACTCCTGTTCTCCACTTCTTGGCCACCAGTACAAACAAGATGGTCAACAGTGAAATGCCACTGCAGGCTCTAACAGCCAAAGCAGGAAGAAAATCAGCATCCCCAGTGAGCTGGGACTGTGCAAGAGCCACACCTCAGTTAAAAAAAGATTGAAAACCCAACACTGGCAAACTAAAGGGTCAAGTAAAATACCCCTGCCCCCCTCACCTAGGCTAACAACTAGAGCAATTCAGAAATACAAATGAGTAAAAGCAAAAACTAGCAAAATGATTGTTATAGTGTCTTCACTTTAAAATGCTTCACAGTGATTTAAAAGGGATCACTTGCTGGAGAGAGTTAATTTTGAAGTGCATTGTGGGAATAACATTGTTGAGAAACTTCAGGTCTCTAATCATTCAGAACTGACTCAAAGCCCTCTTAGACAGGAAAAAGTATTGAGTACCCACTGACCCCCTCTCCAAGACAGTGGCAGCCAAAATGTAAATCTTCCTTACCAGGATCCAACCTCTATCTCTTTTTGGGATTCATGGGCCAAGGAGTCTGAATAAAATGAAAACCTCAGAGAGGTTCCTAACAATCCAAGGTGCATCCTCGAGAAAGGACACACAATTGCTCTTCACAAATTGTCTCCAATGAATGAAAAACAAAAGAAGATCATCCCCAACAGGGATTCAATCAACATCCAGCTCAGCATAGGCTGGGACACTGATTCTGAATGGTCTTACACCCTGAGTATTGCCAAAAGAAGCTCTTACCCTGAGTGTTCTTGGTTTGAGGCCTAGACCAGTTCTGAAAAAGTATTTTTTACCACACCTGTTTTTAGAAAGAAACTTTCTATTCATTCTAGCGTATTTTTGCTTGCAACAGAAAGGCTGTACATTCTTTTGTTTCCTAAAAGATTTGTGCACAGCCTCTTCCAGATCCTTTCTAAACAATTTACTCCCCACAAATGACATTCACAATAGACAAGTTGTTTATGATGCATCTACCTTCCATTAAATCTCCTATAAATGTAAATGACTTCTAGCTGCCACATTTCCCCTTAAGGCCATAGCTGATGCTCTGAGGTTGTCAAAACAATATCTGAAAGGAAATTAGCATGGACCTCTATATGAGCTAGGAGTTGCAAGAAATCGTCATCCTCGAGAATACCTGAGCAATGAAATTGCAAATATGTGTGAGATATATACAGCACAAATCTCTGACCTGTTTGAGAGACTTAAACCTGAATATGCCTTTTTTTTTAAAGTCTCATTTTCTATCACCCTGGTCTGAACTCAAAAGGTTTACTATCAAGTGAGAGGGTTGCGCAAGAGGGTCAGTAATTACATTCTGTGGAAGCTCAAGGTCTTTCTTAGACAACAAATGTAACCTTTTAATTAATATTGGGATTGATACCCTATCTGGGTACTTGCATTTCCTTTTCAAAAGACCCTGCTGTGAGAAAGTAGCCTCTTTCTAGCCTTGTTACCCCCACTTTTGGCCTGTTTGTGAGTGTATGTCAGGGTGTTTTCACTGTCTCACTGGGATCCTGCTAGCCAGGGCCCAGTGCTCATAGTGAAAACCCTATGTTTTCAGTATGTTTGTTATGTATCACTGGGACCCTGCTAGTCAGCACCCCAGTGCTCATAAGTTTGTGACCTACATGTATGTGTTCCCTGTGTGATGCCTAACTGTCTCACTGAGGATCTGCTAACCAGAACCTCAGTGGTTATGCTCTCTCTGTACAAATTGTCACTAACAGGCTAGTGACCAATTTCACCAATTTACATTGGCATACTGGAACACCCTTATAATTCCCTAGTATATGGTACTGAGGTACCCAGGGTATTGGGGTTCCAGGAGATCCCTATGGGCTGCAGCATTTCTTTTGCCACCCATAGGGAGCTCTGACAATTCTTACACAGGCCTGCCACTGCAGCCTGAGTGAAATAACGTCCACGTTATTTCACTGCCATTTACCACTGCACTTAAGTAACTTATAAGTCACCTATATGTCTAACCTTTACCTGGTAAAGGTTGGGTGCTAAGTTACTTAGTGTGTGGGCACCCTGGCACTAGCCAAGATGCCCCCACATTGTTCAGGGCAAATTCCCCGGACTTTGTGAGTGTGGGGACACCATTACACGTGTGCACTATACATAGGTCACTACCTATGTATAGCTTCACAATAGTAACTCCAAATATGGGCATGTAACATGTCTAAGATCATGGAATTGCCCCCCCAATGCCATCCTGGCACTGGTGAGACAATCCCATGATCCCACAGGTCTCTAGCACAGACCAGGGTACTGCCAAACTACCTTTCCCGGGGCTTCACTGCAGCTGCTGCTGCTGCCAACCCCTCAGACAGGTTTCTGCCCTCCTGGGGTCCAGCCAGGCTTGGCCCAGGAAGGCAGAACAAAGGACTTCCTCAGAGAGAGGGTGTTACACCCTCTCCCTTTGGAATAAGGTGTCAGGGCTGGGGAGGAGTAGCCTCCCCCAGCCTCTGGAAATGCTTTGATGGGCACAGATGGTGCCCATCTCTGCATAAGCCAGTCTACACCGGTTCAGGGATCCCCCAGCCCTGCTCTGGTGCGAAACTGGACAAAGGAAAGGGGAGTGACCACTCCCCTGACCTGCACCTCCCCTGGGAGGTGCCCAGAGCTCCTCCAGTGTGCTCCAGACCTCTGCCATTTTGGAAACAGAGGTGCTGCTGGCACACCGGACTGCTCTGAGTGGCCAGGGCCAGCAGGTGACGTCAGAGACTCCTTCTGATAGGCTCCTTCAGGTGTTGCTAGCCTATCCTCTCTCCTTGGTAGCCAAACCTCCTTTTCTGGCTATTTAGGGTCTCTGCTTTGGGGAATTCCTTAGATAACGAATGCAAGAGCTCATCAGAGTTCCTCTGCATCTCTCTCTTCACCTTCTGCCAAGGAATCGACTGCTGACCGCGCTGGAAGCCTGCAAAACTGCAACAAAGAAGCAAAGACGACTACTGCGACCTTGTAACGCTGATCCTGCCGCCTTCTCGACTGTTTTCCTGGTGGTGCATGCTGTGGGGGTAGTCTGCCTCCTCTCTGCACTAGAAGCTCTGAAGAAATCTCTCGACGGAATCTTCCCCCTGCAACCGCAGGCACCAAAGAACTGCATCACCGGTCCTCTGGGTCTCCTCTCAGCATGACGAGCGAGGTCCCTTGAACTCAGCAACTCTGTCCAAGTGACTCCCACAGTCCAGTGACTCTTTAGTCCAAGTTTGGTGGAGGTAAGTCCTTGCCTCCCCACGCTAGACTGCATTGCTGGGAACCGTGTGTTTTGCAGCTACTCCGGCTCCTGTGCACTCACTGAGGATTTCCTTTGTGCACAGCCAAGCCTGGGTCCCCAGCACTCTAACCTGCATTGCATGACCTCCTAAGTTGTCCTCTGGCTTCGTGGGACCCTCTTGTGCAACTTCGGGTGAGCTCCGGTTCAATCCACTTCGTAGTGCCTGTTCTGGCACTTCTGCGGGTGCTGATTGCTTCTGAGTGGGCTCCTTCTCTTGCTGGGTACCCCCTCTGTCTCTTCACACAATTGGCGACATCCTGGTCCCTCCTGGGCCACAGCAGCATCCAAAAACCCTAACCGCAACCCTTGCAGCTAGCAAGGCTTGTTTGTGGTCTTTCTGAACAAAAATACTTCTGCACGACTCTTCACTACGTGGGACATCCATCCTCCAAAGGAATAGTTTCTAGCCCTTGTCGTTCCTGCAGAATCCTCAGCTTCTACCATCTGGTGGCAGCTTCTTTGCACCCACAGCTGGCATTTCCTGGGCATCTGCCCACTCCCGACTTGATCGTGACTCTTGGACTTGGTCCCCTTGTTCCACAGGTACTCTCGTCAGGAAATCCATCATTGTTGCATTGCTGGTGTTGTTGTTTCTGGCAGAATTCCCCTATCACGACTTCTGTGCTCTTTGGGGAACTTAGGTGCACTTTGCACCCACTTTTCAGGGTCTTGGGGTGGGCTATTTTTCTAACCCTCACTGTTTTCTTACAGTCCCAGCGACCCTCTACGAGCTCACATAGGTTTGGGGTCCATTCGTGGTTCGCATTCCACTTCTAGAGTATATGGTTTGTGTTGCCCCTATCCCTATGTGCTCAGATTGCATTCTGTTGTGACTATACACTGTTTGCACTGTTTTCTATTGCTATTATTGCATATTCTGGTATTGTGTACATATATCTTGTGTATATTTGCTATCCTCATACTGAGGGTACTCACTGAGATACTTTGGCATATTGTCATAAAAATAAAGTACCTTTATTTTTAGTATATCTGTGTATTGTGTTTTCTTATGATATTGTGCATATGACACTAGTGGTACTGTAGGAGCTTCACTCGTCTCCTAGTTCAGCCTAAGCTGCTCTGCTAAGCTACCTTTTCTATCAGCCTAACCTGCTAGACACCCCTCTACACTAATAAGGGATACCTGGGCCTGGTGCAAGGTGTAAGTACCCCTTGGTACTCACTACAAGCCAGTCCAGCCTCCCACATTGGTGGCAGCGGTGGGATAAGTACTTTGCAACTACTTACCACTTTTGTCATTGTACTTTTCATAAGAGAAAAATAGACAAGACAAGTTCAGTGTATGTACACCTAACAAAAAAGTTTTGCTTTTCTTCTCTCACTTCTTTTACTAAGTGCTGAAAAGTACCTCTAAACTTTCAAAAAGTTCTTAAAAAGTTTTAAAAGTTGTTTCTGTTCTTTAAAAAGTTCTGAAACTTTTTCTTTCTTTTTCTGTCCCTTAAACTCTTGTCTATCATGTCTGGTACAGGCCAAACTCTTGATCTGTCCAGCATAGCTTATGACAACCTTAGATGGAAGGAAGCAAGGAGTCTCTGCATAGATAGAGGTTTAGGGGTAGGGAAGAATCCCTCAAGACAGCTGTTGTTTAATATGCTCATTGAACAAGATAAGACCTTAGTTGGCACTTCTGGTGAGAAATTAGCTGATGGTTCCCACTCTGATTCTGGGGCACCCCTAGCAAAAGATTTGGGAGGGAATCTTTCCAACCTGCCCCTTAGCAGGCCACCTAGCATAGCTGGTACTGATGTGAATTCACATCACAGTAAGAGTGTTGCTTCACATCACAGTAATAGTGTTGCTTCTCATCACAGTAGGAGTGTCACTTCTGTAGGCCAGAATGTTAGAGTGCCATCTGTTAGGGCCAGGTCTCCCTCTGTTCATTCTCACCATTCTTCTGTTTAAAGGCATGCCCCACCCACCCACCCTGATGACAGAGTGTTAGAAAGGGAGCTCAATAGATTGAGAGTGGAAGAATCCAGGCTGAAGCTCAAGAAGCAACAGCTAGATTTAGATAGGCAAACCTTAGATTTAGTAAAAGAAAGACAGAGGTTGGGGTTAGGACCCCATGGTGGCAGCAGCAATATTCCAAGTAGTCATCCTGCAAAAGAGCATGATTCTAGGACTCTGCACAAGATAGTTCCCCCTTACAAGGAGGGGGATGACATTAACAAGTGGTTTGCTGTACTTGAGAGGGCCTGTGGCTATCTTTCAGTGGAAATGGTAGGGATAGGCTCCTTACTGTAAAGGAAAGTGATGCCAATAATTTGACAGTTCTTAAGAATGCACTCCTAGATGGTTATGGCTTAACCACTGAACAGTACAGGATGAAGTTCAGAGAAACCAAAAAGGAGTCTTCACAACCCTGCACAGTGGGGATAACATGAACTGCCAAACCCAAACTCCACTAGAAGAAGGCTGCTGATCATCTCTAGACATTTGAAGGTTAGATGAAAGACAAGAAATGAGAGGCTTCAAATCATCTGTCTGAATGTATACTTTGACCTGGGAGCAGACGAATCCCCAGCAAACCTGCCATCTTTATCATCATAATGCAGGAAAGTCCATTCTCATCATAATGCAGAAAAGCCCACAAGTAACAGGAGGAAGCAGATGTCACTGACAACTGGGAGGAATCATAACCTTCAGGAGAATGTGAGTAAGTACAAAGTCCTCTCTGTCTGTAATATGTCTCTGAGTGTGCTCTCACAAACATGTGCACATTATGGACAGTCATTGGGGGTAGTTGAAACTTTCCCTAGTATCTCTTTTTACCCCATGCAGGTACTCCTCCCTAGAAGATGGAGAGGAGAGCTGATTCCTGTTCTGATGATACTTACCCATCTTCACACCAAGAAGCCAAAACGGTCCTTATCTTAGATGTCTGCCACCTGAAAGTGTCTCTGCTTCAAAAGAAATCAGTGGGGGAAATACAATCTTCTGATTATTTTTTTATAAATCTCCCACTTTCTTCTTCATAAATGTTGGCACATATGATATTGGGAAGACATCCATAGAAATTACAAATAAACCATAGTCTTTTTTTTTTTTTATTTACTTTTTGGAAAAGAAAAAGAGGCTCATAAAATATATTCTCCCTGCAGGGAAAGAGTTAATACATGCCTTTCATTTTTTTTAATCCTTTCATTTCCAAAGAATGGGGGGAAATGATTTCTGCTATGCTCCTATTTAATCTACGAAAAGGGAGGAAGACATCCTTTGGGCCTCTGCACCAGCTGCTGAGTGCACTCTGAAGTAAAAAAAGGCCTACATAAGTGGAGGACAGTAATGTGACCAGGGAAGAAAGCAAGAAAGCGGTGGGGTACACTTGCACACATACATATTCATTCACACTCATGCATTCACACATGCACACACACACACACATTCACAACACTCACAAATAGACATATGTACATGCATGCATGTGCCGAACATAAAAAACACATAAAACCTACCTTCACTGTAGAGAGGGAGGCCTCAGAGGTTCTATAAAGCTTGAGACTGATGCCTTCTCTCATTGGCTGACCTATGGCAATCCAATAAGGAAAGGCAGCCGTCACTCTTTTGTCACTGATTGGGATGGGGACAGTGAGTCTGCTGACCCCACCCCACTCTGTGACAAGGTGTCAATGATTCACATGGCCCTTTGCACCTCAAGGTTTAAAACTAAAGTGCCCCGATCCAAAACAATCAGTGATGTTCTCCCTCACCACAAGGGGTTATGGCAGGTTTTCCAGGCTAAGGATTTGAAAATCTGTAAGGCTGACCTTTTCCCTCTTCTTGGTGGGAAAAAGGTGAGAGATGGCCCCTCAGTCCATATGGATGAGCCTCAGTTGGCCTACTACAATCTAATTCTTTCCAGAAAGAGAGCACCAACTGCAGAGCTGAAGAACATAGCTTGTCCCACTTTCAGTATACAAGACTGGTGATCTTTTTTCTGATGGAAACGGATCAGCTTATTTTATTTTGTTTATTTGCTATTTGTTTCAGGATTTTCCCCACTGCATTATTGTAGATGGCAGTGCTTGGGCCCTTCTTTCATTAAAACGCTCTACTGCAGCATTGGGAGAGCGTGGTGTGTTGATTTGCAAAGCAGCACCCTTGTTAGCAGGCCCAGTTTTTAAGTAGACACACTCCAGCAGAGCACAGTATGGTTTTTAGGGTCAAGTGCGCAAAGCACTCTGTTCCTGTTATAATCTCTCTCTATGGGTTTGTAACCGTGCCCATGTCACACCCATCAGTTTGGTTGGTTTGTGGGCTTGCCTTTTAAAATTAGCTTGATTTCATTAGTGAAAAGCATGCACACGTCATGACTTTTTCGATGTTTAGTCCTCCTCAAGCACACCGGCCAACTACTGAAAACATACAAGGTTTCCGGATGACCTTTTCTCTTTATTTCGTGGGCAGCGTGATCTTGCTGGGCAGTAGTCGAGCACTTTGCATTACATCGACCCTGTTACATGGATAACTTCTGTTTCCTTTTGTGTTTCTGCTTTGCACTCATGGCGGCCGTTGGCTCACTTATGTGAAACTATTTTACTGTTCACTTTCAGTTTATGTGGCAAGAAAAGTCCAGTTAGGAATTTACAACGCTAAAAGCGCCAACTCGAGCAAAAGCGAGACCTATTGCATTGCAAATGCTTGCCTTATTTGCTTGTGGCGAAGGTCAGGAAAGCCGTAACACATTTGTTTTTCACCCCTGAAGTTTGTGCTCACTGTTAGGGAAGCAATGGGTTGGTGTGGGCCCTATTTTTATTACAGAGAGTGTAATCCTTGAAGATTTCTGGTAAAGGGCCACAGCACATTCTATCATAAAAGATATAATAGAAAACGAATGAGCCACAGCAATCTTACTTCACCTTCTAACCAAAGAAACTGCATCTGGACCTTCCAGGAATGCTACAAACTGCAACAGAGAAGCAAAGACAACTTCCGCAACATTGTATCTTCAGCTCCGGCCAGCAACTGCAACTGTTTCCAGGTCATGCATCCTCAGAGGACAGCCTGTCTTCAGCCTCCACCAGAAGAATGAAGGAATCTCCCTTGAAGTGAAGGAGTCACTCCCATGTTTCAGCAGGCACCCCTCTGCAGCGACGACTGGTGGCATGGGACCCCCTCTCCTGATAAAGTGCATGGATCCAGCTTCACGGGTAGTAGACTGAAGTCGTCCCGATGGTCCTGACCTCCTACTTTCCAACTTTGCTGGAGGTAAGAGCTTGTCTCCCTACGCAAGACAATATCCCATTGCCCCATGTGTTTTGCAGTTGCCAAGGCTTGTTGGCATCCTTCCACAAAGTTCTTCATGCACCATGCAGCTCCAGCCTATTCTGTGATGCACAGCTTCCTGAGTGGTTCTCAGGTGGCGTGGGACCCTTTGTTTTAGTGCTGCATGGGCCTCTTTTTGTCCTTGTGCTGTGGGACTCCTGTGCCTACTGCCTGGTCTTCTGAGGGCTCTCTGAGTTGCTGAGACCCCCCATCTGGCTCACTCTCCTTAGTAGACTCCTCCAGGTCCATCCTGGTCCCGGGCAGCGGCATTTTCCGCTAACTGCAAGCTTTGTGTGTGCCAAGGCTTGTTGGCAGAGTCCGGGGATGCAAACCAGACTGCAATCATCCATCCGGCGTGGGACATCATTTGCACCAACCAGGAACCCGCATCCGTCTTCTTGGGTGCAGTACTGACTGTTGTTCTTCAGTGGTGGTTCTTCTTTTGCACTTTCATCCGGGTTAGCAGGGGCTCCTGTTCTTGCTGGAACATTTAGTGCTTCTTGGATTTGGTCCCCTTCTTCGATAGGTCTTCAGGTGTAGGAATCCATTGTTGGTGCCCTGCAGTCTCTTCTGGTTCTTGCATAATCTTCTTTCTCGCGCTCTTGTGTGTTCTAGGAAAGTTACTGTGATTTTCTCTTGCTTTCCTGGGTTCTGTGGTGGGTTCAATTACTTACCTTTGGTATTTTCTTATACTCTCAGCACCCCTCTACACACTACACTTGCCTAGGTGGGAAACCGACTTTCGCATTCTTCTTTCTTAGTATATGGTTTGTGTTCCCCCTATACCCATTTCTAATCTTTGTGATTTTCACTATTTGCACTGTTTTCTAACTGTTTTTACAGCTATTTCTGCAAACTAGTGTATGGAATTTGTGTATTACTTACCTCATAAGGGAGTATAGTCTCTATGGTATTTTTGGCAATTGTGTTACCAAAATAAAGTACCTTTTTTTTTGTAACACTGAGTATTTTCTTTCATGTGTGTGAGTACTGTGTGACTATAGTGTTATTGCATGAGCTTTGCATGTCTCCTAGTTAGGCCTTGTCTGCTCATCCACGAAAACTCCTAGAGAGCCTGGCTTCTAGACACTGACTACATTTCACTAATAAGGGATAACTGGACCTGGTATAAGGTGTACGTACCTTAGGTACCCACTAAAAACCAGTCCAGGCTCCTACAAATATAATTTTAATGAGGTCTCACATTGGGAAGTTATTGTGAACTACTTTTTAAAGGTTTCTAACAAACGTGTCTTGAATTTCACCTTTCTTCTTGAAGTTAAAAGCAGGGAAATGAACTGGTTGTTAATGCTGCCATTTAATGTCTGCACAACAGTCTGACATTTGAAACCTTTTTGTGGATAAATGAAATCGTGGTTATTTGTGAATATACAGGCCTATTCACAAACTGCATTTGTAGTAAGTTTTGTAGTGCTAAGAAACATGCTACAAAATACTCCTCGCAAACATACATGCATAGTTTATGCCTCCACCTCTTTTATCTGCACCCTGAGTTCGGAGTCTCAGCACATGAACGTATACGTTTTGGCATTGCTTGTGGGAGGAACAGATGGGAGTGGCTGGACAATGGGAATACTTACTACTAAAGGGTAGTAGAATAGGGAGGACTAAGGAGCGATTAAGGGCCAGATGTAGCAAATAACCAATTTGCGACTTGCAAATTGCGAGTCCCTGCGACTCGCAATTTGCAAGTCGCAAATTGGTATGCAGTAGGGTGTCTCAGACACCGTCTGCGACTCGCTATGGGGTTGAAATGACCCACCTCATGAATATTCATGAGGTGGGTCGCAAATTGCGGCCCCATAGCGAGTCTAGGCACTCACAAACATGGAGGCCTGCTGTAGTCAGCAGACCTCCATGTTCGTGACTGCTTTAAATAAAGCAGTTTTTTTTTTTTAAGTGTAGCCCGTTTTCCTTAAAGGAAAACGAGCTGCACTTAAAAAAAAAACCAAAACCCTTAAGTTTCTGGTTTTTTTCAGGGCAGGTAGTGGTCCCTTGGACCACTACCTACCCTGAAAAAATATTTGTGGGTCCATTCACAAAGTGGAAGGGGTCCCATGGGGACCCCTTCCAATTTGCGAGTGGGTTACCATCCACTTGAAGTGGATGGTAACTGCGACACCATTTGCGACAGCATATGCGGTCGCAAATGGTACTGCATACCACTCAGAATCGCATATAGGAAGGGAACACCCCTGCCTATTTACGATTCTGATATGCATATTGCGAGTCGGTACCGACTCGCAATATGCATTTCTGCATAGGGAAACGCGAATAGCGAGTCGCAAACGGCAATTTTTGCCGTTTGCGACTCGCTATTTGTTTCCTGCATCTGGCCCTAAGTCACAAACAGGGAAGAGTTTAGGGAGGCAAGTCTTCACACCCACAAAAGAGTAAGCCCATGCCTATCCAAAAAATGAACTTGTCTTTACACCTGACACTTGGCATGCTATGGCCAAAAAGTGACCAAACAATAGTAGTAAAGTATCCAGCTCAGCATTGAATTAAGTCCAGCACCACACATTGCCAACCATTGGTCCTGTAACACCCTCCCATAGAAGTCAGTGGAGTTAGGAACGTAAAATAACACCCCAAAGAAAATAATGTTAAATTAAATTGATTTAGATAGATAGAAAGTTGTAGAATTTAAACTTAATAAACTATAGAAAAATAGTACTTATTTATTTATAAATTATTTTAATAAGATTTTTTGACTGAAATATTAATGCAACAATAAATTCCAATCACTGCAAGTAAATTATTTTAGTTAAATTGAATACATTACTTTTAATAATTTTGATGGTTAATAACAAAATACTTTAGTTGTGAATTTATTTTTTTATTTATCCTTGAGAAAAAATATTTTTAATGTAATTTAATATATTTTACATACTTACATTAGTATTCCAAGATTTACTTAATAATGCTGTATGATTTATTTTTCTTTAGTTCCACATTTAGAATAAATACATAGAATTAATATGCATTAATATTTCACAAAAAATTATTTTAACAAACTTTTTTCTAAGTTGAATACACTTTTTAACTTCTTATACTTTATCACGGGGAGACTCTGCAGTACAGGTGGAGATCTTTGTATGGTAAAGTGTAATTATATAGGGAAAGGCTACTAGACTTTTATCATAGGGAGGTCTCTGCAGCCAGGTGGGAGAGCTCTGCATGATAAAGTACAGAGAAAAGTAAAACAAGTGGTAGAGGTCAACACATGGTAAAATACAGAGAAAGTAAAAAAGTTTTTCAACTTTGAAAACGTTTGGGAAAATAATGTCATGTTAAACATCAATACACTTTATTTCTATATATTTATTTTAGATATAGAACTAAAGAAAACATGTTACAGCACCATTAACTAAATGTTCAGTTAAAAAACTTTTTTTTTGCAGTGATAAAAGTATTTCTCACACAAAATTGTTAAAGACAAAAAGATAACTAAAATATTTTATAATTACATCACTAATATGTACTAATTTTATATTTTTTAATGTTAAATTGGATTCATTCACATTTATATTTTACCTATTTGAAATAATTTAATTTATTCCTCTGGGGTTTACACTCAACTCCCAGCATCCAATATTTTCTTTCTTAGAGGGTGTTGCAGACTCACTGGTTGACCATGTGTGGTGCCAGGTTGATAAGTAACCTCTTTTTTTCAGAAAAGAAAAAGAGGCTTACAAATGGCTATCTTCTCTGTGTAGTGAAACAGGAAACTCTTCCCCCTAATTTTCTTTAATTCTTACCTTCATCATTGACTAGGGTGAAAAATCCTTCTGCCGCGCTCCTTAGTCTTATTGGAAAGGGCAGGAATAAATTGTGCAGGCCTCTGCACATCCTACTCATCATGCTCTGCAATACAAACAGGGCCTGCACCAATTGATTTCATTTTCAAAAAGAGAGCACATACTAAAGGACTCGAGGAAATAGGCGGTCCGGCTTTCCAAAGCCAGTGCTGCTGGGAAAAAAAGATTAAACTGTACTATTAGAAGTGGTATTGTTTATAGAGAGATATATGTTCTATTATCTTACAGACAGAAAACAGCTTTAGAGGCAGTGACTTACAGGGATATGATGAAATAACCTTCAAGCAGTAAGGAACTGGACTAGGAAACAAATGAGGATTAATCATTATACTATCCAACAGTCTTCCGTTGTGAAGGGAAGAGAGGCCCCACCCCATTACCTTTTTCCAATCCATGAAGAGTGTCTGTCAGGCTGAGCAAAGTTCAGCCTGACAGACACTCTTCATATGTGGGTCAGGTAGCCAGGTGCAGTACCTGTGCTAAATGTGCAGGTGCCTGGCTGCCTGAGCCAAATTTGCTGGGCTGAAGATTTCACAGCCCAGTGGGTATGACCAACTCAGGCCAGAAAAATCTTCTGTGAGTCTACCCCTCATGACGAGGGGGAGCATCACTGATAGACTCTGACTTGGACACTTCGATTTTGAACCCTGATGTGCCTAGGGGTGAGTGTCCATCAGTTATGTTTGTCACAGAGTGGGGTGAGGTCAGCAATTTTCACTGACTCCATTCCATTCTGTAACAAAAATGAAAGGGCCTCCTCACACTGACTGGCATTTTACAAGGTCAGCAAATAAAAGGTAACAGCAGAATCTTTTGTCTATACTTTCCTCCAGGAATCAACAGAGGTTTCACACCCAAGATCACTGCTTAGGCCTGGCACTTTTTTGTAATATTGGGTGCATGGGTGTGTGTATGAGTGAATCTCTGTGTATTTGTGCATGGATGTATAAATGCTGTGAATGCATGTGTGTGTATGTGTTTGGTGCATGTGTGTGCATATGTGAGCAAGAGAATGTGTGAATGCGTGTCTGGTTCCAGGCTGCATATAACAGGCCCACACTGATTTTAGTAGGTGTGTATGTTGAAGAAATTAATGTAGAAAGGCCTTAAATTTGCTTTTTTTTGGTATTGATACTACCACAAGCAAAAAACTATAATGTAGATTTATTGTAATCATGCCAAAATTTGATCCGGTTCTAAACTGTGCCATCAAACATTACGGTGGGGGAAACAAGAAGGTGAAGTAAACATGAGTGTTGGGTGGCTGAGAGATGGGCAACATGAAGTCATCATGGAGGAGACAGAACAGTTGCTTGGAGGAAGAAGGGAGTGTAAGAAACAAGTGTCTTTTAGAAGGCCAACGCTAAAAGTTCAAGCAATTGATATATTCGGAAAGTTTCATAACAGTACAGGAAAACTTTTAAGTACATTGCACCGACTCTACCAAATAAAAAGTCAGATGCTCTTGGGCTTTCATTGCTACGTGTATATAATTTTAATGATGTCTTGAGTTGCAATGATTTAATTATTGTGAAGTTCATTTTAGTAGTTTCAGATAAAAGTGGCTTTGATTTTCACCTTTCTCCTTGAAATCAAAAGCATTAAAATGGGCTGGTTGTAAAAGCTGTAATTTAATGACTGTGCGCAACAGACTGACATTTCAAACTTTTTTGTGACTAAATCAAATCCTGAGAGTTTGCAAATACAGTGTTGTATACTTATATCAAAAAGCGCAAAACAGTTTTGGTGGTCTAATTGGCATAAAAGAGGAACACTGCATATGTTTATTGTGAATTCCCATATGTAAAAGGTGCTCTTTTTTGGGAAGCCGTTCATGTCAAAACGATAGCTCCTCTTATAGGATACCTCCTGAAATGCACCTTGTCCTGCAAAATAAATATTTTATACTCCAGATTGAATGTAACACGCACCAAAACAAATATGAATTGTGTCAGAATGAATATCACTTGTACCAAAACAAATATGAAACATGGCAGAGTGACTATGCTACTTAGTTATTAATATGATTAATGCTCACTCTGAATTGAATGAGAGATATACTAAAATATATGTCAATCATACTAAAATGAATACGGCCCTAACTGAAAGCAATGTTGTAAGCACTGAAATTAATACAATGTGCATCAAAAAGAATGGGACATTTCTTGAAATGACTGATGTATGCCAAGAGGAATATGACATACATTGAAATTAATATGACAGATTGAACTAATTATGTTATTGTAGCGAATATATTATATTCTGTAAAGAATATAGTGCTCTTTGAAAATAATTTGACATTTGACATACATTTGAATGATCATTACACATATGAAAATGAATGTGAATTGTGTTAAATGAGTATTACTCAGATTACAATGGATACAACATATACAGACTGGAAGTGAGATAACTCAAAATGAATATTGCTTGTGTTGAAATTATTATAGGCCTCATTGAATTGAACTTTGCATGTCTTATCATGAACATGATCAACACTGAAATGTTCACATGTTAACATTAATATAAGTACTGTTAATATGAATGTGACATCCACTGAAAGTAATATGACACATGCTAAAATGAATATGACATGAGTTAAAATGAATATGTGCCCATTTGAAATTAATTCAACATGTCTTAAAATTATAAGGGCAAATACTGAAATCACAATGCCAATTTCCAATATGAATGTGGCATGCTTTTAAACTAATATTATAAACATCAAAATGAATATAACATGCATTGAAATGAATATGACATATGTTGAAATGGATATGACCCAAGTTAAAATTAATATGGCAACTGTTAATGTGATTATGTCATTCATTTACATTATTATGACATTCTTTAAGGGATAGGACGCATGCCAAGATAAGTAAGAACCACTTTGAAATGAATTTGACACCTGTTGAGATGAATATGACCCTGATCAAAACGAATATGACATTCATTAAAATTAATATAACACTTTTTATATGAATATGAAACATTGTGAGGTAAATGTGGCATGCATTGAAATGAATAAAGCACATATTGAAATGAACACAAACCATGTTTAAATTATTATTCCCATGTTTAAATGAATATGGTTGTGGCCAGGACGTCAGGGAGGTGATTGGAGCCAATTCTGGAGGGGACCCTGGGGACAAGACGAAGACACTGACTAGGGTTCTAGTCATTAGTCAGACCACACTCCCTGATTTGTCTCAGCATTTTAATAGGAGGGCTGAGGATAACTATGGGGTGCACAATAATGGACTGTAGGTAGGAGAGTGGTTTGCAGAAAGAGACAGATCGACACAAGAGAACAGGTCGACCCGTGGGACGAAAGCAGAAAGCGCCTGACATAGGAGGAAGTGCGAACAGGGATGACTGATATCCAGCCTTTGTTGAGTCAAGGGACTGCAGTTAACTTGTAGGTCAATGAGTGTCTGCCAGAAGAAGAGGATGGCTGTTACGACACCCTGGGGAAGGATGGGATGGATGAGGTTGCTGCAGCTCTTAATCAGAGCCTTAGCTTCAGGCTAGTGACACAAAAGAAAGTGCAATAATTGGTTTGGTGGGTTGTGGCATAGGTTTGCCTGGTGGGGATGTAGCGGGTATTGCGGGGAGCACCCATCAGGTTTATTCATTTATTGTATTTCGTTTTGGTAGATTCACAAGAGAGAGAGGGTTGCACTCATAGGCCCTGCCTTGCTGTCTACACTCTTGGTTTACTTCACAGAGGTAAAGTTGAAAGGTGTCAAACACTTGGAGGTGATATATGCAGTAATACAAAGAAGGACTGGGCTTGCTGGATCTATTTCTTCATAGGGGTTGTTGCTCTCTTTCTCTAGGTATTGGTTACGGCCTCCTTGCCTTCCCAGTTTTAAGACTCTTAGGTGATAGGTTACTGATCTGTAGTTTGACCTGATACTTAAGGCCTCCCTCTTTTGTTTTCCCAGAGGGTCAAGTCTATCTACTGTGGAGAACTCCAAGAAGCAGGTGGACCCAAGGAAGACAGTCGCTATACTAAGGGGAAACTTAGGGAAGACTTTTTGACACATTGGCCTGCCTGTTTTGTGATACTTCCAAAAAATGTTAATACTTAACAGTACGCTTGTGTGGGTCATGTCTGGATTGAACCTTTGTTGATTTGTTTTGAATTTTTGAATTAACATTACATATTGAAATTAATATCACATAGTCTGAAAGGATATGATCAGACTAAAATTAATGAACTAAAATTAATTAAATATACATTTAACAGAATATAAAACAAGAAAACAGCTTTTACCATGGATCCATTGCCACACATGTGTTTACCACACATGGAAGTACCACACAGGTAAGTTTTTCTATCTTTACTGCACAGTGCTTTACTGTGTAGGCAAGTATTTTATAACTAATTCAAAAAAGCACGAGTACAGGTAAAGGGAGGTAAGGATCATCTTAGGGTTTAGGGAATGGATAGAGTTAAAGTGCGGTATGGGTAGTTTTAGGGTAAAGGGAAGTAAGGAATAAAAATGGGGGTTCCTCTCAAAAAATAAAAAGTAGTCACATACACACATATACATATTTGAGTGGAAGAGGAGTGAAAAATGAGGAGTAAGGGATGATAACTAAAGAGTGAGGCATGGGGAGTGAGTGATTAAGACAAAGGTGTGAAAGGTGATTGAGGTACAAGGGGTAATGAGTGAGGAGTAAAGGATGAACAGCAAGAGAAGTGCAGGACAAGGAATGAGTGATGAGAGGTAAAGCTTGAGGATGGAGGGATGAAAGGTGAGGGATGAGGATCATGTGTTGAATACCAAACAATGAAAAATGTGAAGAATGAGGGATAAGGAATGAAGTAAGAGAAGTGGGGAGTGAGGCATAATGGATGGGGGGTGAGGAAGGAAAAAGGGGAAGTGAAGGATGAAGGATGAGGAATGAGAAGGGAAAATGAGAAATGAGAGGTGAGGGACAAGAGGGGCGAGAAACAAGAAATGACGAACAAGGAGAATAGTGGATAATAAGGGGTGAGGGTTAAGATGGACATTTTAGGGGATCATCATTCATCCAGTTCCTTTGTGACAGTTGAAGTGAGGAGGAGTGACAGTTTTGGATGGGGGATGTAGAGTAATAAATCAGGGTGAGACTTCATCCAAGCAGAAAGGCCAAACAGGGTGTGAGCCCAAAAGGTGAGCTTCAAAGGAGAAGCCATCTTTGAAGGGAAAATATGGACCCAGGAGAAGACGTGCTCTTATGGTTTTGCAGACCGGTTGTCCTTGAGGGCACCTCTGAGTGCACTTGGGAGTGCCAAATGTGAATAGAAGGTTTCTGTCATGTTGGGAGTGGTGCATTCTGCACTAGCTAGATGCCCCACTTGACAGGAAGTGATCGCTAGGCGGGAGGGGACCTGGTAACTCATTGTGAAGTAGTTGCTCTATCCCCTGAAGGCATAGCCTGGGCATAAAAGTGGCACTGCTGATACCCAGATCTCAGGTCATTTATGAACTGGAGAGAGGACTGCCATGCTGATTCCTGGATTCGGTATCCTGTACCCCATGCATCAGGACCATTCCAGTAAAGACCCATAGAGCCTAGAATTGAAATGATGAGTGCTTTGACTGCTAAGTAACTGTTCTAACCCGAACTTATTGGTCCCCGTGATTTGCTCCCTGATGGAGTTGGTTGCCCTGAGGGTGCCAAAGAAGTTGTTTAAAACTTTATAAGAGTTTGAAAGTTCATCCACTATCACATACCATTATAACAATTGCTTGAGATCAGTAAAAAGCAGTAATTTATTGTTCCTTTGAAAATTCATATCTCTAGATCTCTCCAGTGGATTTTTAATGTTGAGGTTTCCATTTAAAGATACAAATACAACCTATTGTTATATACTGTGTTGGATTTTTATTGTGTTGCTTTTTCTTCTTATTTAACTATTTTGGTTCATCCACGGTGCTACCCAGGGTTGAGATAAGGTTTCTCAAACTAATCATTGGACCAAATATGGATTTGCACCTTTATTACACAGTGATTTTTCACAGCGACATCATTTAATAAACTAAATTCCTCACATCATGCAAATAATGTGAGAATCATTGTTGTTAAATGCTGGTTGACTCTCATTTGTCCGGTTTCTTTTCAACCCAGGTGCAGATTATTTGACAGAAACAATGCTTTAAACCCTTTGAAGCTTGTGTTTTACATACCTGCTTGGTTAACCTTCCTGCCCAATGTCTAACTAGCCCTTTCTACACTAAAGCAGCAGCACAGTTAAGGAGCCTAGATGAGGGAGATGCAAAAGCACAATGAAGAAGTTCAAGGCAATGAGTAAGTAGGATTGTCTTTTTGTTGTTTTTTGTTTCATGACATTGGCATAGCCCAGTAGCACAGCAAGCCAGTTTGCCACAAGTCACATCAGTATTTCTAATTGAACACACAGAAAAATTCTGGTATGTTGCATTTCCACAATATGGCTCTAATGCCGTCATTTTTAGTGGGTTAGAGGGAAGGTGCAATTTATTACACTAGAAAACAATCTGACTCCTCGGGGTTCGGAATATGTCAGGTGGGATAAATTTCACCTATTCTATGATTTTTGGGAAATAACCTGCCGATTTTGGGACAGACCACACCAAAACCCACATGTCACAGTAAATCCTGTACACTTTGCCTCTCTTAAACGCCTGCAGGTTTCACTTGCTGAAATTTAACAAAAGATGAAGATTTTATCACTCTCAGTAATTACTGGGAGCAGCAAGCTCCGCACAGCTCAGACTTCTGACCCTTTTGGAGGGGTCAGAAGACTCCAACATACTTATTATAAGGGCCTACATCTGTTCCCTGCTGGACTTTGAAGTGTTCAGCAGTAAAAGAAAAAAATTTACAACATTTCCTGAGCTTTACTCTCACTTCTGATTTGAGAGATATCAGGGTAGGGTTTTTTAAATTAGATTCAGAGATTCTGCAACTGAAAGATTCAATGAACAGTTGAAACGTGTGGAGCAATGGAAGGAAAATCAACCAGGAATATGAGTCTTGATGGTCCTGGGAAGAGCAGTGAAATGATGATGTCTGCCACCACTGAGATTCACAAGAAACAATCAGGAGGGTGGTTGCCAGGGATATTTGGAAATAGCTGGCAAAAGGATACAAAACACATATAGACCTCAGGGGATTATGAGTGAATAAAACCTTCAGAGATCAAGAACTAACAAAACAAAACAGTGTGTGTGTACTTTTGAGAGAGAACCACAGGAAGGTGATTTGCAGATTCATCCCTTCAATGAGAAGTCCTCATTGACTTTGCAACGCACACGAGGGGGGGCAGATACCCTGGCTCTAAGACGGCTGCACTTTAATGAGGGTCCTTGTACCGGGATCATAATCTGGCTGTATCTGGATGGCATGAGTGCCTCATGGGCCCCTGCAGGTGCTGCTGATTAGAAAAATAAGCACTAAAGTTGCCTTGAGCAAGTGGGAAGATCTATAGCTGCCAGATGACATCCAGTCTTGCAATCGGGGAAGGTAACACCAAATGAGCTAAATTGCACATCGAAGTCATGAAGACAGGCAGGGCTCATTCATCCAAATGAGCATCATCTTCGGATCGGGCCACCGTGGAAACAGATAATGTCAACATGAAGTTGAACCTAGGGAATATCTGGCAAACCTTGACCTTTTCTGATAAAAAGATTGACATGCTTTCCTCCAAAGTGGACAAGATGACCACTGTTCTCAGCAAGCAAGAAAAATGGATTGTCACTGCTGAAAAGTAAAATTTTTACTCTTGAGGACAGCATAGCTGGCCATAAAAAAAAAACTATTAGATGTCAGTAAAGTGCTCAATGTCACACAACTGAAGAAAAAGCACATCAAATCGTGACCCAACAGCCTGCTACACATAGGGATCCTTGAAACAACAAACACAGGTAATATGGAGGACTTTATTGAATTTCTTCTCAAATCCATCTTTGGAGCTGACAGCTTTTCATCATAGTTCACTATGGAAAGGGTCACTGGTCCCTAGGTCCTAGGACCCCACCTGGGGTCTGATTATCACCAAACTGATCAACTTTAGGCCTGGCCCATGAAAAGCAGACACTAATGCATGAGGACTACACTCTCTCTATCTTTTTGGATTTCAAGCTAAGACTCCAAGAGACCCGATGTGAGGATTTGCCCATCAAGCTTAATCTGTGCCAAGCAACAGGCCCTATCTTTTCCTGCCACCTCAGGGCACTGCGCTCTTTGTGAAGAAACTCATCAAAAACACAGGGGCCCCACCCTCAGGGTGCAAGGGATGTAGACTGAGATAACCAATTTTTGCCCTACGAACTCCGCCCAACTTACAAGTTTAAAATACATTCTCTGCATGAAGTCATGTTAAACCTCTTATTGAAGCACCCACTTGACAATTGTACCTCATGTTCTCCAGCTTTATTTGCCCCAGGACTAGTGATACTGAGGCAGGAGCTTCTCTACTAGATCCAGGGCCTGAGGGAGGGGGCAGTGTCGCTCTAGGCCATGCAGTCTGCTTGTCACAACATCTCGCTCCTAGGAATTTAGGAAATTGCAGTGCTTCGGGACTTAGTACTAACAAAATAATTCACTTGTTGTAGTTCATGGTCCATAACAGGGCCTGTATGCACCCTCATATGGTGGTGTTTATAGCCCAACCCTCTGGACTCCCCAAGGAGGTAAGCCTGTACTGGAAAATAAGCAGTTGCAGGTTCACCTACAGCCACTAACACATTTAGTTGGGGTTGGCTTGTATGTGTTCTACGGGGAAGGATCCACTGGCAAGTGAGGTGGATAGTGTGGTTGGTGGGTACAGCACTGCTGAAATGTTTATTAGCACAGTATCATTAACTGAAGTTACACATAGCTGGTTAAGTGTAGCTATATGTGGTAACTGGCCCCCTGACGGTAAACCACAGTACACTGTGCCTGAGCAATATGGACCATTTGTGTGATCCTCCATGACTCCTAAACAGAGCAACTTTGCCCCTACCAATTTCTTAACATGGTATGTGAGGCCTAAATAATTCCCACAAGATCAGAAAGGTTCTAGCATATCTCATTCACCACAAAATCGATATAGCTCTTCTCCAGAAAACACATATTAGCATTCAATCAAAGTCTCTATTGCACCAAAGTAGAACTGTCACAGATTACTATGAAACTATTCCTTGTATGCCTGGGAGACGGCCCTGCTGGGCAGGTGAGGACTACTGTTTGAACTCCTACATGAAGAAAATGAAAATTTGGTAGATACTTTTAGACCTAATAATCTTTCTGCCTTCACCTTTCTGTTTCCTGAATTTGATTTTGTTGGCTTTAGTACTCTTTGCACTTTACCACTGCTCACCTTTGCTAAAGTGCTTGCACTCTCTTCTTGAATCATGGTAAAAGTAGCCCACACCTAATTGGCAAATGTAATTTATTATTAGTCCCTAGGAATTAGCACTATATGTATTGAGGGCCAGTCAATGAAATACTGCTTGTGGGCCTGCAGTACTCATTGTGTTACCCACTAAAGTAGCACTTTATATCTACCATTACAACCAGGAAAAATAAACCTTTTGCCAGACCCAAACCTTCTAGGGGGAGGAGTTGTACTCAGTTGTGATTACATTTCAAAAGGCCTTGCCCGCAGCATAAACAAAGCAACCTCACACCATTTTGTCACCCTAGACATTAAAGAGCTAAACACAGGAAGAACAGTGAACTGGTCAGAACTAGTTTGGGAGGGGGTTCAGATATGCCCCTCAAAATGGTTGGCACTGGGCATAAAACATGGCGCTCTCAAATCAAACATAAGATCACTTTTGGACCTGTGGAAGACTCAGTGGAAGGGCCGCCCAGCTGCACTAATTTGCCCTGATTGATGCCAGAGGAAGGAAGACCAGACTGGCTGCTTGAACCCAAGATCACCAGAGTGACTCTAAGGGCTAGTTGGCTGGACTCCTGTGTGAGCTACAAGGACAAAACAAGCTTCAGAGAACCTGCAACCTGGTTGCTTACTGTTGCTAGCCTCCGCAGGTGTGAGTCCTAGCCCCCAAGTGGGCCCCCAGATCCTTGGACCTCTGGTGTGGAGTTAGAGTGTACTCTTCCTACCCAAAATCAAAATCTGGAACTTAAATTTTTTTTGAGAAAAGCTTCTCTCAGAGCCAACAGGAAACTGAGACCTACCGGCAAGTCGAAAAGATGAATGTACATAACTAGTGGGATTGGCTTCACCGCAGCTCTTGCTACGTTCTTCTCCCCAACAGAAAATCCTCTTCAACTGGACCTCTCAGTGACGGTATCCAGTTTTGTGGATACCTCTTTGGCAACAGCCTAGCTTCACTTCAGTGGGGTAAATCGAGGTCCGGAAAAACGTGTAAGTCTGAAGGTATTAATCTTCACGGGACTCAATGTGGACCGGATTCCATTGACGATGACAACCTCTTCCATCTGTAAATCTACCTTTTTCTACTCTGAAATTTTCCTACTCATAGATGGCTTTGCCAAGAGACTCCTTGATGATAATGACCTCCTCTTCATCTAAAACTTGCTGCCTGGCCCTGCTGACAACTCTACCTTCTCCAGCAAATCTTCAAAGTTTCTTCCAAATCCAAAGGTAGCTCTTGACCGGGGTGACTTCTGACTTTGCGTGGGCCTCAGATCAAGTACCTGTGGTTGGTGCTTTGTTCAGTTTGGCGCTATTTTTCATTGTATAATTCTGATTAAAGTGATTGTATTTCATTAGTTTTGGGGTAATTTATTTTTTGCCGAATTGGTTTAGGACTTTTCTTGGGTTGTGTTTTTATTTTGTTACTGTTTGATTTCTGAATAAATACTTTCCACATTGCCTGTAAGATACGCCTAGCTGCTTTTATGCCAAGCTATCAGGACTTTGAGCACATAATAATTTAGGTTGTTCACCTTGACAAGCATTATGTTTACTGTTTGAGTGGAATGTCATCCCTCTCAACTAATAACACAGATACAATGTAATTAAGGCCAACATAAGTGAGAAGCACATCACTCTCCCTAATTCCTACTGTCCAAACACTGAATACTTCCTCTTTCTCTGGCAGATATGGAGCAAATGCACTGCACTATCCCACACACTGTAATATGGGGTGGTGCTTCAACATCAACATCTTCAATCATAGATACCTGGATTGCTGTAATACCACAAAACTCTCCCATTACTCAGCTGCTGCAACTCTGTTACAAATTATTACAACCTGTGGGTGGTAGACATATTGAGATGTGGGTTCCCTGCTAATATGAAGTGTACCCATATATCCACTGCATATGGTTTTTGGATGGGGCTGTACTATTGGCTGGACACACCTGATAAATGTGGACTAGGAGTAATGTACACACTCACAGACCGTTCTCCCATCAACCTGACAATAGAAACCCTTGCTTTCAAACACTATGTGATCACATGGTGCCTCTCCCTCAGACTTTTTCCACACTGTATCGAGAAACTGAAAACTGAAATTTTAAACTATTTCCTCACGAACGAGGCCTCTATATAAACATTAGGCACTCTGTGAGATGATTTTAAAACATACATGTGGGGAATCTGCATAGCCAAACAACAGAGCATTTGCAAGGTCTTGCAGGATGGATTAGATAGACTAGAACATTACTTCAAGGTCTTCCAAGTGACACCTACACACACTCTCTCCTCCCCAATAATTGCTTCTCATAGACAAATATAATGAATTTGTGGAAATTACAGATCAAGAGGTCAAACATTCATATAAGAATGCCAAGGGCAGGATATAAGGGGAGACTGATAGACAGAGAAGGACCCTCAACCTTATAACCCACCCTGCCCACCCAGCACAAGCCATTACACAGCTGGATAGGGGAAGATGGCACAATACTGTATGATGCTGATGTTAAATCAAAGGAATTAGGTAATTAATGCTCCAGAACATATACCTCCAATATTTTCAGGCCCTGGTTTGACAACAACAAATACTTTGAGCACACTTCTCTGGCAGAGATAGAGGGCTCCATTATACAGCTCTTGGATACGTCCCTTACACTGTTAGAAGTTACTGCAGCAATGTACAAACTCCCCAAACGCAGGGTGCCTTTGTAAACCTTGTGCCCCTCCTATACACCAAACCGTCCTCTTGGGTCAATGAGCAGACTGCTTACAGATCCTTTTCTAATTCTGGGAAGTACTCTATCCCCCAGAATCTATGGCCTTGTAACAGGGTCACTAGAATGTGTGATATGACAGTACACAGTCAGTGAGGGCTTTTATTTTTCCCACAGAATCTGATAATGTTTTTCTCTTCTGATGATATCGCGCTTTACCTTCCATGACAGCAAAAGAAACCTCAGCCCGATCACCCAAGAGTTCACTATATTTTAGGTACTATCAGGCATTGTAATCAATTGAAATAAATGCAACCTCCCTCTGCATAAATCAACCAATATAGAACAAGAGTGATCACGGACAACTATGGGACTGCTAGGACACACATAAAAGAGTAGGTCTGCCATTGGATGCAATGCCCGCTATCTTTGTTAGGCAGAGTCTAGATTATGAAGATGATCATCTTAGCCTTTTTACCTTTTTAAAAACTTTCCGATAGCACTGACTCAGCAGTATTTCAAAACACTGAAATCACATGTGATCATCCTGGACTAGGTAGGCAAACAAAGTTGGGTTTGGTGGGAGACACTGACTTTACATTACAAATGGGTTGTGTTTGCGGCGCCGGACTTTGAGTTTTATTACCATCGTTTTCAAACACACTTTGCACATGACTGCATCTGTCCGCCTCCCAACATGGCACAACCAGTGATTGAATATGACACAGCACACTCTACTCCACTGGTGGCCCTGCTGGGGCAGGTCCAGCACTACAGCCAGCTAGAGATATATAATGCAACACAGCTGGCATGGTAGGGATCCGTAGATGGCTGGATTGTCCAATACACTATTTCTCTGCTCAATCCTTGCAACACTTCCCTTTGATACTGCGCACTAAAGCAAAAGCCATCTTGCATGAGTTTACTATATGGAGAATCCTCTCACTCTGTGAGCTTTTCCCCACCAGCCAATTTTTGGGTTGCCCAGTTCTCGCAAACTCAGCTGATTTTTCCCTGATGGACACATTCATCTACTTTCGCATTTGGGCATTGTACAAGGAGCACTACTCTACATTTCCCCAGGAGTTGCTGGAATCCATAACATTACCCATATTCTTAAACGTGCAATTAGATATTGTCAGACATGGGGTATTTAGTTGGCAGAGGTATTCCTTTGTCCAAATATGGACCACAATCCTAGTCAGGGTAAGTCACACACAATCCAAATTATCCTGTGCCCACCCTCTGGTAGTTTGGCACTGAGAAGTCAGATTTAACTTAGAAGGCAATGTGTAAAGTATTTGTGCAATAAATCATACAGTAACACAGTGAAATTATCACAAACATACATCACACAGGTTTAGAAAAATATTAGATATTTATCTGAGCACAAGTTGAGATATCACTTTTGCAAGATTAAAAAGAGTCTTAAATCTTAGAAATCAACAGTTGTCTCTTGGTTTCACAAAGAACCTGATTTGTGTAGAAAAAAACATGCACGGAGACCGCAGCGGAGGTGATCCGTGGAAAAATAGGATGTGCGTTGGAATTCCCAATGCGGTACAGATGATGCGTCATTTCTTTCCACACTGCAAGGGGCTTTGCATCGATTTCCAGCGCACAGTCCTAAGGTTCCTCACTGCGTACAGGGATCTATTTGATGCCCAGTGCCCATGCACGGAAATCTTGGGCATGTGGGATGAAGTCACAGGCATTCCGTCGATCCGGTATGACGATGCGTTGAATTTTCCATTGCACGGCAGGTGCTGCATCGAATCTTCACTCAGGATGTTGGACTGCATCGTTCTGGTTTGGCTGTGTGGCGATTTTCTCATCGCAAGGCAGGCTGTGCGGCATTTTTGGCAGGCTGTCCATCGATTTTTAGTGCACAAGGAGGTCCTTGAAGAGATTAAGGTGGTCATTACGACCTTGACGGTATAAGGCGCTTACCGCCGTGCAGAAGACCGCCAATACACCGCCGCGGCCGCGGTAGACCGCCACAGCTATTATGACACACATCTCGGAATCCGCCGAAATTCAGACACCCACACAAGTCCGCCACACCAAAGGTCCGTGGAAAAGTGGCGGAAACAAATCCTCCACCTCCATGCCAATAGAAACACGCCCATGCTATTACGACCCACGAATCCACGCAGCGGTCTTTCAACCGCGGTATTCCATTGGCGGTACACACCGCCGCGCTCAAAATACACACACACTTACAAAACACAGCCACATTGGACATTTCGAAATGCACACACCTGCTACACATAAACACACCACTCCCACACACTCAATACAATATAAAACACACACCCACATCACACACAAACCCCTACAACCAGAATTTCTGAGAGAAGGCCAGAGAGAGACAGCACAGAATAGACAACCCCATCACACAGAGGCACACTACACCATCACCCACACAACACCCACGCACAAAACACCACATACCACTACACTCACCACACTCATTAACACATACACCACCCCACACATCACACACACCACCCCATGGCATGCCAAAGACACCCCCGCTTCTCCGAGGAGGAGCTCAGGGTCATGGTCGAGGAAATCGTCCGGGTAGAGCCACAGCTATTTGGCTCACAGGTACAGCACACATCAATAGCCAGGAATATGGAGCTATGGCAAAGAATAGTCGACAGGGTCAACGCTGTGGGACAGCACCCAAGAAATAGGGAGGACATCAGGAAGAAGGTGGAACGACCTACGGGGAAAGCACGGTATCCAGGCACCACATCGCAGTACAGCGGACTGGCGGCGGACCCCCACCTCCTCCCCCACAACTAACAACATGGGAGGAGCAAGTCTTGTCCATCTTGCATCCTGAGGGCCTCGCAGGAGTCGTTGGAGGAACGGACACTGGTAAGTCAAATTTCAACTATCATATCCCCCACCCTACCTGCATGCTATCACACACCCCCACCCTCACACCCTCCCCATCACACCAAATCCTCACCTATCTACCCATGACACCAACCACCCATCCCAACCCCAAAACCTGCATGACTTAACTAAGCATGGATACCCATCACTAAAGCACGCCCCCTGCACAGACCCACAACACCCCCAACTATCACCACACAAGCCCCCACACAGGAATGCCTGCACTGGGGTATACGCACACCCAAACACTGCACATCATGAAACACACACATGCAATAATCATGTACTCATACCCCCGCAGGAACCCGAAGGAACGTCACCACACCAGAGGGTCCAGACAACACACCTCCAGAAGAGGCCCACAGTGACGACAGCAGCTCTGCCCCACTGGATCTTGATGACCAGCCCGGACCATCGTGGGCCTCAGGACAGTCGGTTCCTCTTGTCCAGCCACAGCCCAACACCGAACTGCCACCCTCTGGGAACACCAGCACAGCACCCACCCAGCGGGCCCAAACCTCCCTACCCAGGACAGGTCAATCAGCGGTGTGTCCACCACTACAGGGCACCCAGGCGAACCCACCACCCCAACAACAACAGGGACCTGGGGGGAGTGGTAGTGGGCACACGGTCCAGGGGACGGAGGCACAGGAACACAGGGGAACTGGGAGGGCTGCTGTGCGACAGAGGGAGGACAGGCCAAGGGAACCTACTCTCAACGAGGCCCTCTCCTCCATCATGGGAGCATACCACCACTCCCAGGAGACGATGGCAACTGTACTGGCCAAGTTGAAGGAGACCCTGCGTCTGCAGGAGGAACAGTATTTGGGGTTCAGGGAGGAGCTCAGGACCATCGGCTCCGCCCTGGGCACCATTGTAGGGGTGCTGACGGACATTCAAAAGACCTTGAGGGACACCGTGGCACTCCAAGGGGCCCCTGACACTAGCCAAGACGATGAAATGCCCACCACCTCCGCCGGCACTAGTGGACAGGAGGCACCGCCACAGGACCAACACAGCAGCACCCCATCCCCTGCAGACAGACCACCACCACGCAAGCAGGCCCTGATATCCAGGAACAGGACAGAGCAAGATGGCAAGACCCCCGCCAGGAAATAAGACCACCCTGATCGTCCTCCCACTGTCCCACTTTGTTACCCTGTCCAAATCGGAACTGCCCCAGCTCCACTTCCAATGGCCAGATGTGCAATGTACCTGTGAGACTAATAGACTGGACTCTGCCATGGACATTCCTCCACCATCACCCATCCCCATTTCACAACCCCCCTTCATTGTTATGCACTTAAATGAACACCCTTGAAACACTAATAAAACTGGAGTCAGTCAATGATTGTGAACTTTGTATTGTCAATTACAGTGTTAAAAAAGGTTACCCATTGGAAGGCCAACATACCAATGTCACACATCACAAGCCTTTCAAGGGTGCAAGCTGTTGACACGTAGGTTACCACAATAGTGAAACTGAAATGGAAGGGGACAACTCAGTTAACAAATAGGGAGTGAAATGTAGGTACAGGATAGAGGAAGACGTGTGAAAGTTAATAATATGTGAAACATTAAAATGTACTCACCTGTGTCTCACTGAAAATATTGCTGTATGACTGACTCCCTGTTGTCGTTTTCATCTTCATCAGCTTCCTCCTCATCACTGTCCACAGGCTCCCAAGGCTCCCCCGCTGCAACAACACCGTCATCTGGATCATCCTCCTGCAGAAAAGGCACCTGGCGTCGCAATGCCAAGGTATGGAGCATGGAGCAGGCGATGATGATGTCGCACACCTTCTTCGGTGAGTAGAATAGGGATCCACCAGTCATATGGAGGCACCTGAACCTGGCCTTCAGGAGGCCGAAGGTCCGCTCGATCACCCTCCTAGTCCCCCCATGGGCCTCATTGTACCGTTCCTCTGCCCTGGTCCTGGGATTCCTCACTGGGGTCAATAGCCAGGACAGGTTGGGGTAACCAGAGTCCCCCAATAGCCATACACGGTGCCTCTGGAGTTAACCCATCATATCAGAGATGCTGCTATTCCGCAAGATGTAGGCGTCATGCACAGAGCCAGGGAACATAGCATTTACCTGCGAGATGTACTGGTCTGCCAAACAGACCATCTGGACATTCATCGAATGATAATTCTTCCTGTTCCTGTACACCTGTTCATTCCTGCGGGGGGGACCAGAGCTACATGGGTCCCATCAATGGTACCTATGACGTTCGGGATATGTCCAAGGGCATAGAAATCACCTTTCACTGTAGGCAAATCCTCCACCTCAGGGAAAATGATGTATCTCCTTACGTGTTTCAGCAGGGCAGACAACACTCTGGACAACACATTGGAAAACATAGGCTGGGACATCCCTGATGCCATGGCCACTATTGTCTGAAAAGACCCACTTGCAAGGAAATGCAGCACTGACAGCACCTGCACGTCAGGGGGGATTCCAGTCGGATGGCGGATTGGTGACATCAGGTTTGGCTCCAACTGGGTACATAGTTCCTGGATTGTGGCACGGTCAAACCGGTAGGACACGATGACATGTCCCTCTTCCATTGTCAACAGGTCCACCAGCGGTCGGTACACCGGCGGATTCCGCCATCTTCCAATATGTCCCAACTGACGGTGCCTAAGAAGGACAACAGCGAAGAAACTGTCAGCATTCCTCCAGGTATGTACCCACAGTCACATACAAGACTACAACAGACAATTAACCCATCCGGGAAAGGTTTTGAGTCTAGGCCTCGGTATGTGTGACACAGTAGTAATTGAAGCCATGTGGGCCCCTGAAATGGCGGCTGCCTGACCTCTAAACTGGGACAATGGGATTGTGGGGTAACTGCGCTGGCGTTGGACACCGTCGCGGTAGGCGGTTGTAGAGCGTGGCGCAATGCTGCATTGGTTAACATTGGACCCTATGGGTCCCAGGAGCCAATGAACAGGTGCGCCGCCGGTGATGATGCGCACCGCTGCGGACGTCACCGCCGCGGACGTCACCACCATTTTCTATCTCTTCAATCACTAGATACCTGACCTTCGACAGGAGAGGTCCTACACTGCTAGTGCTGCTGTGACCTCGGTCTGGAAGCGACGATGGCTGCTGCGTCTGGGGGGAAAGGGCCCCTGCCTTCACTGCACAGGAGTTGGAGAAACTTGTGGATGGGGTCCTCCCCCAGTACACGCTACTCTACTGTCCTCCAGACCAACAGGTTAGTACACAGGGAGCACGTTGGATGGGCTAGGCTTGGGTGGAGATGGCTGGGTGGATGAGGGAAGGGGGCAGAGTACTTAGAACACTTATGCATGGGATGAATGGGCCACAGGGATAGAGTTGGGAGGGGGCCAATCACAACAACGGTGCAGTAGGTAATGACTGTCCTCTTTCCTTGTGCATGTCATGTAGGTCAGCGCCCACCAGAAGAGGGACATTTGGCGTGCCATCGCCAAGGAAGTACGGACCCTGGGGGCCCACCAGAGACGGGGCACCCACTGCCATAAGAGATGGGAGGACATTTGCCGCTGCAGCAAGAAGATGGCGGAGGCTCAGCTGGGGATGGCCTCCCAACATGGGAGGGGTGCCTGTCGCACCATGACCCCCCCGATGTTCCGGATCCTGGCGGTGGCCTACCCGGAGTTGGATGGGCGCTTAAGGACATCACAGCAGACACAAGGGGGTGAGTACTACCTCATCATATGGACTTTGCGTGCAGTGGAGGTGTCTGGGTGGGGGTGGTGGGTTGTGGGTGTCCCTAGGCTGGGGCGAGTTAGGTAGGCAAGGCCCCTCCATTATGTAGGCCATGTGGCACTCTACCCCAGCTCAAAACAGAGGGAAGTTGATGTATAGTTGCCCCTTTGCCATCCATGTGGGCAGATTACTACCATTGCCATGTAGGCCATTTCCCAGAAATAGCATGTGCAGAGGTCAGGAGCACAGCGTAATGCATGGGGCTGCTGCGTCTGTCTTGTCCGACAACGGTAGCGGTATGCCATGCAGTAAAACTCTATTTCTTCTGTCTCCCTCCTTTTCCTGCTCTCCCTGTACTTTTGTACATCAGCATCAACAGGCGGAGGTGCAGTGGCACCAGAGCACGAGGGAGCTGCATCCCACATGGCCATGGAGGGCCACACCACAGACTCTGAATTCGCCAGTGGGACGGAGGGCGAGGGGAGCTTCACGTCGGCCACTAGATCACCAACCAACGACTTGGACTCGTCCGCCGATGGGAGCTCCCCTGTGGTGGTGTCACCATCTGTGCGCCCCACTTCTACAGGTACAGCCGCCACCTCCCCTACCAGCACCGCCCTCCCAGCAGTCCCTCAGCGTGTGTCCCGTGCCCGCTCACCCAGGAGGGTGGGCATCACCTTCGCCCCAGGCACCTCAGGCCCTGCCCCAGTCACCCCTGCTGCCCTCAGTGAGGAGGCCATTGACCTCCTCAGGTCACTCACTGTTGGGCAGTCTACCATTGTGAATGCCATCCAGGGTGTAGAACGAGAGTTGAAACACGGTAATGCATTCCTGGAAGGCATAAATTCTGGTCAGGCTGTCCTTCAGCGAACCCTGCAATCTCTGGCTTCATCACTGATGGCAGCCATTGTCCCTGTGTCCAGCCTCCCCCCTCCAACCTCCTCCACCCAGACCCAATCCCCTGTACCCCAGCCCATCCCAAGCACACCTACAGACCAGCAGGCACACAAGTCAACACACACAAGTAGCTCAAGTAAACATAGGCACCACACACACCACAGGCACTCACACAAGCATCACACCCATACAGACACAGCAACATCCACTGTCTCCACTGTGTCTCCCTCCTCCTCTTCTCCCTCCTCCCTCCCAGTCTCATCTACACACACACCTGCATGCACCACATCTACAGGCACTAAGACTCGCACCAGAACACCCAGCACCACAAGCCGCTCACCTGCACTCACCACCTCCACTGCCATTTACACGTCCCCTGTGTCCTCTCCCAGTGTGTCTGTGACGCCCCCTCCCAAAGTACACAAACGCCGGCAATCACTCACCCAACATCCATCCACCTCACGACAGCCTCCAGTACCTGCACCCAAAACACCTAAAGTGACACCTGCTACAACCACCTCCTCTACCTCCACTCCCAGACCCCCTCCAACTACCCATCCCAGTGTCCGTCAGAAACTGTCCCTCTGTCAAATTGACCTGTTTGCCCCCACCCCCCCCTCCAGTTCATCAGTCCCGTCGTAGCGTCTCAGCCAAAAAGTCTCCAGTACCAGTGGTGCGTGTTCCAGGTTTTTGGAGTGCACCGTCCACCAGGGCAGGCAGTAGGACCCGGAGCCAAGGCACTGTCAGCCCACCCCCTGTAAAGGCACCGAAATTGGAGAGTGGACGACAGGACCGTGTCAAGACTCCTGGTGGGACAACAAGTGAAATGGGATCGAAGGCGATTGGTGAGTCAGGTGTAACTCCAAAGAAGGTGGGGAAGGTTCCGAGGATGTCTGCCCAGCCTGTTGTGAGTGTCACGGCGGAGAAGTGCGCCATCATTTCCGGCGGTCCAGACACAACCGCCAGGACCGTCGTTACTGGTCAGGAGACCACCGCCAGAGTCATTGCCCAGGAGGGCCCAAGTATCGTCACTGGTCAGGAGACCACCGCCAGAGTCATTGCCCAGGAGGACCCAAGTATCGTCACTAGTCAGGAGACCACCGCCAGAGTCATTGTCCAGGAGGGCCCGAGTATCGTCACTGGTCAGGAGACCACCGCCGGAGACAGTGCCCAGGAGGGATCAGGATCCCACAGCCCCGCTGGGCGATGATGGAACGTCATGCCACACCCCAATGTCCAGTGTGGAGGTCGTCATGCCACACCCCAATGTCCAGTGTGGAGTTCGTCGTGCCACACCCCAATGTCCAATGTGGAGTTCGTCATGCCACACCCCAATGTTCAGTGTGGAGTTCGTCATGCCACACACCAATGTCAGTATCTGAACTGCCATCTCAGGCTACCGCTGAACAGTCCATAGCCAGCCATGGCAAAGCACTGCTGAACAAGGGTAAGACCACCATGGTGAAGATCGCTGAACAGTCCATAGCCAGCCATGGCAAAGCACCGCTGAACAAGGCCAAGACCGCCGTGGTGAAGACCGCTGAACAGTCCATAGCCAGCCATGGCAAAGCACCGCTGAACAAGGCCAAGACCGCCGTGGTGAAGACCGCTGAACAGTCCATAGCCAGCCATGGCAAAGCACCGCTGAACAAGGGCAAGACCGCCGTGGTGAAGACCGCTGAACAGTCCATACCCAGCCATGGCAAAGCACCGCTGAACAAGGCCAAGACCGCCGTGGTGAAGACCGCTGATCAGGGCATACACTGTGAGGGTATGAATAGGCCGCCACATCAGGCATCCTTCTCCCATGTGCAGCTGGGACAGTGACAGGACAGGAACTTTCACGGGGAGACTCATCCAGTCTGGCCACCAGTCCCACCCAGTACCAGTTGAGAACTGCATCTACTTGCCTCAATGTGGCTTTGCACTCCCCAGGATGGCACAGTGGGCAAGCTACCCACTGGAGAGACTTGAGAGACTGTGGCTTTGCACTCCCCAGGATGGCACAGTGGGCAACCCACCCACTGTAGAGACTTGAGAGACTGTGGCTTTGCACTCCCCATGATTGCACAGTGGGCAACCCACCCACTGTAGAGACTTGAGAGACTGTGGCTTTGCACTCCCCAGGATGGTCCAGTGGGAAACCCACCCACTGTAGAGACTTGAGAGACTGTGGCTTTGCACTCCCCAGGATACATCAATGGGCATGGAGACCCGTCGTGGATCTGGCTTTGCAGTCATGTGGCTGAGGTGCCCCCCCTTCCCTTCCTCCTGAGGTGCCTGTAGTGTTTCAATCTGATGCCCCGGCAGTGTTCTCTCAGATTTTGGCCAGGTATCTATTGTGGGCCTCGCCCATGCATTTTTGGACTGTTGGTGCACAGACATTGTTGTGTACATATCTGCACTACTTCTTGTATTGTATATATAAATATGACAGACTTCGAGATATGATTCAGTATATTTTTATATGACATGTATATTGGCACATTACAATATTTGAACGTATCTCGCTTTGTCTTAGCATTCTTCCGGGGGGATTGTGGGTTGTTAATGTGATATTTTTGACTGCATTGGTGTGTATGTTGTGATATGCGAGGGTGGAGGTGGGGGTGTTTGGTGGGTGTCCCCCTAACTTTTGCCTCCCCGTGTTGTAGATGCAGTACTCACCGGTATGTTCTGCGCCTACGTCGCTGTTGTTCGTACAGGAGCAGAAAGACAAGGGCAGGTAGTATTTGGAGTTCCGTCTCCATGGAGTCGTCATCTCTCGTGGAGTGTGTTGAGGTGAGCGTTTTCCCATAGCAAAGGCTGTTTCCGCCTTGTTTTTATCCACAGTGAATCTGCCCCGGAAAAGGTGGCGGATTGGTGTGTTGTAATAGTGTGGGCGGTACTTTGTCTCCCGCCTGTCTGTTGGCGGTGACCGCCACGCTGTTTGTCTGTACCGCCGTGGCGGGCGAAGTGTTAAAGTGGCTGTCTTTGTTGCCGGTTACCGCCAGGGCCGTAATTCCCTTTTTTTTTCGCCGGCCTGTTTGTGGTATTACCCCACCTTTTACACCGTCCGCCAGGGTTGTAATGACCCCCTAAGTCTTTTTGGCTTTGAGACTTCAGAAAACAGGAGGCAAGCTCAATCCAAGCCCTTGGAGAGCACTTCTCAGCAAAGTCTGAGGCAGCACAGCAACAGCAGGGCAGCAGTCCTTCTCAGCAAAGCAGTCCGCATGAGTCCTTTAGGCAGCCAGGCAGTTCCTCTTGACAGGTTGCCGGTTCAGGTCCCGAAATGTCTGATCTGGTGGGGTCAGAGACCCAGTTTATATACCCAAAAATGCCTTTAAAGTGGGTGATACTTCAAAGAGTGGTTGTGAAGTGCACAAGGTCCCCTTTCAGAAATGGTCTGTCTGCCAGGGTCCCAGTAGGGGGTTTGGCAGTCCTTTGTGTGAGCGCAGGCCACTAGTCTTTGAAATGTAAGTGTGAGGCCCTCCACCCTTCCAGCCCAGGAAGACCATTCAGTATGCAGATGAGTGCAGGTGTGACTGAGTATCCTGAGTTTGTGGTTGTCCTGATGAAATGCACAAGGAACCTGTCAACCAGCCCAGACGTTGATTGGAGACAGGCTGTAAGGCACAGATGGGTTTTAATTGCAGAGACATGCTCACTTTCTAAAAGTGGCATTTGTAAAATAGTAATATAAAATCCAACCTCACCAAGAAGCAGGATTATCTATTACCATTACAGGTTTTAGGCCATCAATCTAAAAGTGTGCAAAAGCGCTCCCAATGACACCTCATTATTTTAGTCTGCCCTTGGACCCCCTCTCCAGTGAAGTGACTTGTTTTGTGCAGCCTCCTCCTCACTGTTTGCTTGGCATTGTTCAGTTGCCACTCTACTCAGCTCTGCAGTCAGCACAGGAGATGAGCCCGACCTGGAATATCTCCCATTCCCAGCAGCTCCAGGGCTCCCTCTGTATGGACTTTTAAGGTTGGACCACTGCTTGAACACAGGGGAATAAGCCCTTCGAGGACCTGTCACATTCAGTAGAAGTGCTTCAAGCTCCCGATGATTCTGTGTGTAGGACGAGTTTGGATTATGTGGCTGTAATTTAAAATGATTCATTTTTGTAAAGCACATATTTTGAGCTTGAATATTTCAAAGGAAGTGTCATGTTCTAATGTGGACATTAACACATTAGAGTGCCTTAAAATATGTGAGCTCAGGATGTGGGCTGGACAAAAATGAAGGCTTTTTTGTACTGCACATATTTTGACCTGACGTATTTCAGGGCGTACTCAGATGTGTGGCTAAATTTTTAGGTTTAGACTTTTAATGCAAACAACATTTGAGATTGTTAAACAAAAATCAAGAGACCATTGCATTGTGTACATCCTGAACTCCTACATTTGAAGGCTCGTGCAATGGAATAATGTAGAAAAATGAGTCTTTTGGAAATATAGGCCCTCATTACAACCCTGGCGGTCGGTGGTATAGCGTTGGTAAGACAGCCAACAGGCCGGCGGGATTTTTTTTTTAATCACGACCATGGCGGTAACCGCCAACATAGACAGCCACTTTAACACTCCGACCGCCACGGCGGTACAAACAAACAGCATGGCGGTCACCGCCAACAGACAGGCGGAAGACAATGTACCGCCCACACCATTATGAGAGGCCAATCCGCCACCTTTTCCGGGGCGGATTCAATGTGAACAAAAACACCGCAGAAACAGGACTTGGAAGGGAAAACGCTCCACCTCTACACACCCCACGAGGGACCAGGATGCCATGGAGCTGGAACTCCAAATTCTACCTGCCATTGTCTTCCTGCTCCTCTACCAGGAGCACAACCAACGGCGGCGACGACCACGGTGAGTACTGCACCTACGACACAGGAGAGGGGGGAGGGAAAAGAGAGTGACACACACACGCAACACGCAACACCCCCACCCTCACACAAAACAACACACACACCAATACATGCTGAAACATTACATTTACACCCCCCAACCCTCCCTGGAAGAACACAAGGACAAAAGGAAATGAGTTGAACGATTGTAATCAGGAAACATCCATTGCTCAAAAATATATATACACTATTAACAAATATGCACACCAAGATTCCAAGTCCATGTACTGCATCTACATAGTACGTGGACCACCTGGCCCAAAATGCATGGGCGAGGTCCACACTCAATACCCGATCCAAATGGAGAGAACACTGCAGGGGCATCAGATCAAATTAAAACAGGCACCTCAAGGGGAAGGGAAGGGGGGGTACCTCAGCCGGATGAGTGCACAACGCCAGCTCTGCGAGGGGGCTCCATGCCCATTGATGTATCCTGGGGAGTGCAAAGCCACAGTCTCTCAAGTCTTTACAGTGGGTGGTTTGCCACTGCTGCATCCTGGGGAGTGCAAAGCCACAGTCTCTCAAGTCTTTACAGTGGGTGGTTTGCCCACTGCTTTATCCTGGGGAGTGCAAAGCCACAGTCTCTCAAGTATTTACAGTGGGTGGTTTGCCCACTGCTTTATCCTGGGGAGTGCAAAGCCACAGTCTCTCAAGTGGATAACAGTCTCCACTGGTTCTGGAGGGGGCTTGGTGCCCAGAGTGCTTCATCCTGCCAAGGACTAAGGTAGTGGATGTATCTCTCCACTGGTTCTGGAGGGGGCATGGTGCCCAGAGTGCTTCATCCTGCCAAGGACTGAGGTAGTGGATATATCTCTCCACTGGTTCTGGATGTGATACTCGGTGGGCCAAGATGGAAGCTGTCCAGGCCCCTGGAACTGACCACCAGCCTCGTACGACTGACCACTGGGGATGGCAGCCATGTCTGCGATGGTGCCACTGGCTGGCGGCAGCCTCAGTAGCGGCGGTGCTTGCGGCGCTCATTGGGCAGCGATGCTGGTGGGGGCTCAGTGAGCGTGCTGCTGGCGGCGGTGTCCTGGGCAGCGGTGTTGGTGGGGGCTCAGTGAGCGTGCTGCTGGAGGTGGTGTCCTGGGCAGTGATGCTGGTGGGGGGCTCAGTGAGGGTGCTGCTGGCGGTAGTGTCCTGAGCAGCGCTGCCCGTGGCGGTGGTGCAGGTGGCGGTGCCGGTGGCGGTCATGTCCGCTGTGCAGGTTGGCGGCGACTTCCCTTTCTTTCTCTGGCCCTTCCCCACCTTGTATGGTGGCACAGCTGTCTTGCCACTCCCAACTGTAGTCCTGGCTGAGCCCTTGGTGGCAGGTATCTTGGCCTTCTACCTCCGGGCTGTGCAAACTTCTTTTGTTTTTGAGGTGGGGGAATGTGCTTGGCCTGGCTCCTTGGCACACTGGCTGCCCTGCTGCTTGGCGCACTCCAGAAGCCGGTTACTGCTGGCACCACTGTTCCCGGTGATGTGATGGCTGAGGTGCTGGGTTGGGACCAGGAATGGCGGGCCCGAGGGGACAGAAGGGGTGGGGGAGGTGTAGGGAAGAGGTCAAGGTTTGCCAGGAAAAGTTTTTTAGACACACTGGGATGGGTAGATGGAGGGGGTTTGGGAGTGGAGGAAGAGGTAGTGGTTGTAGGAGGTGTTCGTTTGCTGACTTTGGGTGAAGGTGCATGGGCCGGAGGCTGTCGTGAGGTGGATGGCTGTTGAGTGGGTGTGTGACTGCATTTGTGTAGTTTGGGAGGTGGGCTCACAGACACACTGGGAGAGGACACAGGGGATGTGTGAATGGTAGTGGGGGTGGTGAGTGCACGTGAGCGGTGTGTGGTGATGGGCGTACTGGTGATGGACGTAGTGGCTGAAGATGTAGTGCATGCAGGTGTGAGTCGATACATGACAGGGAGGGAGGAGGGAGACGTTGAGGAGGGGGACACAGTGGAGACCTTGTCTGTTGAGGTGTGTGCATGCTGTTCTGATGGTGAGCGTGGGATAGGCTGAGGTACTGGGGATTGGGTCTGGGTGGAGGAGGTTAGAGGGGGGAGGCTGGACACAGGAACAATGGCTGCCATCGGTGCTGAGGCCAGAGTCTGAAAAGCTCGCTGTTGGGCTGCCTTACCAGAATGAATGCCCTCCAGGTATGCATTTGTCTGTTGCAACTGCCTCTCTACACCCTGGATGGCATTCAGAATGGTAGACTGCCCAACAGTGAGGGACCTGAGGAGGTCAATGGCCTCCTCACTGAGAGCAGCAGGGCTGGCAGGGGCTGAGGTGCCTGGGGCAAAGGATATGTCCACCCTCCTGGGTGAGCGGCCATGGGGCACACGCTGAGGAGCTGCTGGGAGGGCAGTACTGGTAGGGGGGGTGGCGGCTGTACCTGTAGATGCGGTGGGCACAGAGGGGCCCACTACCGCAAGGGAGTTCCCATCAGAGAAGGAGTCAGTGTCGCTGGTCTCAGCTCCTGTCCCCGCCGTGGAGCTCCCCTCGCCCTCTTCCCACTGGTGAATTCGGAGTCCGTAGCCTCGCCCTCCAGGGTCGTGTGGGATGCAGCTCCCTCCTACTCCGGTGCCACTGCTCCTCCGGCTGATGATGCTAATGCATACAAGAACAGGGTGACCACCAAAAAGGGGGGAAAGAAAGCAGAAAGACATTTTCAGTGCATGCAATACCACTACCGTTGGCGGACACTACAGACACAGTAGCTCTCTGCACTACGCCATGCACTTAGAGTTCCCTAATTAATCACAGGGCAATGGGGTACAAGGCCTATGCCCGATTGCTGCACACATGGAAGTCACAGGAGCCTGACTAGGGGTAGATGGCTCTTAACACTGGTGGGGTGGGATGCGGCATAGCCTGCCTCACGAAGGGACCTTGCCTGCAAAACTCACCCTGGCCTAGGGGAACCTGCCGCCCACCTCCCCCACCCAGATACCTCCCATGCACGCTGAATCAGATGAATGTGACTGTACTCACCCTCTTGTGGCTGCTGTGATGCCCTCAAGCGGCCATCCAACTCCGGTTACACCACCGCCAGGATCCGGAACATCAGGGGGGTCATGGTGCGATGGGCACTCATCCCACGTTGGGAGGCCATCCCCAGCAGGGCCTCTGCCATCTTCTTGCTCCTGCTGCGAATGTCCTCCCATCTATTTCGGCAGTGGGTGCTCTGTCTGTGGAGGACTCCCAGGGTCTGGACTTCCTTGGCGATGGCACGCCAAATATCCTTCTTTTGGTGGGCGCTGACCTACAGGAATAGTACAGGGGAAAAGGAGAAACTATAACCATCCTGACCGTCACAGTCATTGGCCCATATTCTCACCCTTGCACTGAAGCACATCCACTCACCGTCGTTTCATGCACGCCTCATTCCCCCCCATCTCCCATCCACACCACTCCAAACAGGCATTGCCCATACTTCATGCTCACAGTGTACTCACCTGTTTGTCTGGAGGACTGTAGAGTAGCATGTACTGGGGGAGGTCCATTTATACTAGTTTGTCCAACTCCTCCGATGAGAAGGCAGGGGCCCTTTCCCCAGACACTGTAGCCATTGTCGCTTCCAGACTGAGGTCACAGCAGCACTTGCAGTGTAGGTCCTCTCCTGTCGAAGATCAGGTATCAAGTGAGTGAACAGACAGAAAATGGCAGTCACGTCCATGGCGGTGCCTACCGTTACCGCCTACGTACATCGTCATTGGCTCCTCAGACCCATAGGGTCCAATGTTAATCAATGCAGGATTGCGCCGCAGTCTTCGACCTCCTACCGCGACGGTATACAACGCCAGCGCAGTTACCTCATATCCCATTGTCCCACATTACAGGTCAGGCAGCCGCCATTTCAGGGGGCCGCATGGCATTAATTTTAAATGCGTCACACATATCTAGGCCCTTGCATACATACATAGTAAGACAGGCACATAGCGGATTGACAAATGTGTGCAATAAAGTTGTGTTTTCATACCTCAGTGTTGGCTGACCCTTTGCTCACTGTTCTCATTCATAGAGCACGCCCGCTGGGGCAGGTGAGGAGACTGTGGAATCTTCCGGTGTACAGACCGCTGGTGGACCTGTCTACAATGGAAGAGCGACATGTAATAGTGACCTACAGACTTGATCGTGCCACAATCAAGGAACTGTGTGCCCAGTTGGAGCCAGACCTGATGTCAGCTATCCGCCATCCCACAGGTATCCCCCCTCTAGTGCAGGTCCTGTCAATACTCCATTTCTTGGCAAGTGGGTCTTTTCAAACTACAGTGGCCATAGCATCAGGGATGTCCCAGCCTATGTTCTCAAAGGTGTTGTCCAGAGTGTTGTCTGCCCTGCTGAAACACATGTGCAGCTACATCGTGTTACCTCAGGTGGAGGATTTGCCTACAGTGAAAGGTGACTTCTATGCTCTGGGACATATCCCCAACATCATAGGTGCCATTGATGGGACACATATGGCTTGCCCCCCACCCCGCAGGAGTGAACGGGTGTACAGAAACCGGAAGAGTTACCATTCAATGAATGTGCAGATGGTGTGTTTGGCCGACCAGTACATCTCCCATGTGAACGCCAAGTTTCCTGGCTCAGTGCATGATGCTTACATTCTAAAGAATAGCAGCATCCCATATGTGATGGGGCAACTCTAGAGGCACTGTGTGTGAATATTAGGTAAGGACATGGACCCTATACAGTGTTAATAGTTGTCTGGGTCTGGGGTTGTCCCTGAGGGTTAGTGTGTGTCTAACAGTTGTCCCTCGACATTTGCAGGTAACACTGGGTACCCCAACCTGTCATAGCTACTGACCTCAGTGAGGAATCCCAGGACAAGGGCAGAGGAATACTACAATGAGGCACATGGGCGAACTAGGAGGGTTATAGAGAGGACCTTCGGCCTCCTGAAGGCCAGGTTCTGGTGCCTCCATATGAAAGGTGGTTCCCTATACTACTCACCAAAGAAGGTGAGCCAGATCATCATGGCCTGCTGTATGCTGCACAAATTGGCTTTACAACAACAGGTGCCTTTTCTGCAGGAGAATAGTCCAGATGGAGATCTTGTGGCAGCTGTGGAGCCTGTGGACAGTGAAGAAGAGGAGGCAGAAGAAGAGAACATAGACAAAAGAAACACCGTGATCCATCAATACTTCCAGTGAAACACATGTAAGAAGTCATGACTGCCTCCTGCATCTGATAAAAATGTTCAACCTCTCATCTGTCTGTCACGTTCACCCAGTGTATGGACCCTGATTTGTCACTTTCCCTTTCGATTTCACAGATGTGGGTCCCACGGTGTGACCTCTGCTATGTAACCTCATAGACTAGAGCTGTGTGACATAGGTATGTTGACAATAATATGGACATTGCTATTTTCCTTAGTTATAGCTAATACACATTTGTGAAAGCACAGACTGACATCAGATTGTTTTGTGATTCAAGGGTGTTCATCTAAGTACAAATTAGTGGAGGGGTTTGTAAAATGGTCAGGGGTGATGGTGGAGGAATGTCCATGGCTGAGTCCATTCTATTTGTCTCACATGTGCATTGTCCAAAGGGGCATAAGAAGTGGAGCTAGGGCAGTTTAAGAATGGACAGGATGACAAAGTGGGACAGAAGGATGGTCTCATTTCTTGGTGGGGGTCTTGGCATTGTTCTCTGTCTTTGTCCTGAATCTCAGGGACCGTTCGCCGGGTGGTTCTCCATCTGCAGGGGGTGGGGTGCTGGTGTCGTGGTCCTGTGGCGGTGCCTCCTGTCCACTAGCGCCAGTTCATCATCAAGGCTAGTGTCAGGGGCCCCTTGTTGTGCCACAGTGTCCCTCCTGGTGTTCACGAGGTCCTTCAGCACCCCTACAATGGTGCCCAGGGTGGTATTGATGGACTTGAGTTACTCCCTGAACCCGAAATACTGTTCCTCCTGCAGCCGCTGGGTCTCCTGAAACTTGGCCAGTAGCGTTGCCATCGTCTCCTTGGAATGATGGTAGGCTCCCATGATGTTGGAGAGGGCCTCGTGGAGAGTGGGTTCCCTGGGCCTGTCCCACCCCTGTCACACAGCAGCCCTCCGATTTCCCCTGTGTTCCTGGGCCTCTGTCCCCTGAACCATGTGCCCACTACCACTGCCCCCAGGTCCCTGCTGTTCTTGGGGTGGTGGGTTAGCCTGGGTTCCCTGTAGTGGTGGACAGACTGCTGCTTGACGTGCCCTGGGGACAGAGGTATGGGCCCGCTGGGTGGGTTCAGTGCTGGCGTTTCCTGAGGGGGGATGCTCTGTGGTGGCCTGTGCCGGTGTGAGGGGAACCAACTGTCCCGAGGTCCCAGATGGGCCGGCCTGGTCATCTAGATCCAGTTGGACAGAGCTGCTGTCATCACTGTGGGCCTCTTCTGTGGGGGGAGTGGACATGTCTGGAACCTCCTGTCCGGTGACGTTGGTTAGGGGCCCTGCAGGGGTGTATATGCATAGTTTTAGTATCTGTGTGTGCCATGGTGTGCAATGGGTGGGTGACCCTGTAACCTAGTGCTTCCATTCCTGTGTAGGAGCTTGTGTGATAATTGTTTAGGGGTCTGTGTGGGTATGTGTAGTGGACATGCTTTGGTGATGGGTGTCCATGCTTTGTTGTTGCATGCAGGGCTTGGTGTTGGGATGTGTGGCTTGTGCTAGTGGGGCATATGGGAGGAGTTGGAGTGATAGGAGTGAGGGCGAGGGTGGGGGTATGTGATTGCATGCAGGTAGGGTGGAGGATGAAGTAGTTAAAGATTTAACTTACTAGAGTCCATTCCTCCAGCTACTCCTGCGAGGCCCTCACGATGCAGTATAGCCAAGACCTGCTCCTCCCATGTTGTTAGTTGTGGGGGAGGAAGTGGGGGTCCGCCGCCAGCCCTCTGATCCGCAAAGTGGTGTCTTGAGACCAGGGAACGCACCTTCCCCCGTAGGTCGTTCCACCTCTTCCTGATGTCATACCGTGTTCTTGGGTGCTGTCCCACTGCGTTGACCCTATCCACGATTCTGCGCCATAGCTCCATCTTCCTAGCTATGGTGGTGTGCTGCACCTGTGATCCGAATAGCTGTGGATCTACACGGATGATTTCCTCCAACATGACCAGAAAACCTGGGGTGTCTTTGCGGTGCCATGGTGTGGTGTGGGTGATGTGTGAGGTGATGTTTAGGGGTGTATAGTGTTTTGTGCGTGGATGTGTATGTGTGATGGTGTTGTGTGGCTCTGTATGCTGTTGTTGTCTTTGCTTTGCTGTCTCTTTGGCCTTCTTCGGATTTTTGGTTAGTAAGGGTTTGTGGGTAATGTGGGTGTGTGTTTTATATTGTATTGGGTGTGTGGGAGTGGTGTGTGTATGTGTATCAGGTGTGTGTATTTGGAATTGTCCAATGTGGTAATGTTTTGTATGTGTGTGTATTTTGAGCGCGGAGGTGTGTACCGCTAATGGAATACCGCGGTTGAAAGACCACCGGGTGGATTCGTGGGCCGTAATAGTGTGGGTGTATTCCTGTTGGCGTGACGGTGAAGGTTTTGTTACCACCAGTTTATCACTGACCTTTGGTGTGGCGGACTTGTGTGGGTGTCTAGATTTTGGTGGTTTCTGTGCAGCGGGTCATAAGAGCTGGAATTCCACAGCCGCGGCCTTCTGCACGGCGGTAAGCGGCTTTTACCGCAAATGTTGTAATGAGGGCCACAATATTTGCCCAGGATCCCAATTTCATAAAGGCGGTCACATCGTGTCACAGCAGGCATGCAGGAATCTAGCCCCCAGATGAGTGTGTTTGTAGGTCATTCACTCTTGTCACTAAGTTACATCCATACCACCTAGGACTCTACTGGGCTTTGGCTGCCAGGCAGGGAGAAAGGGTGGGTGTGTCGTGGTATTTTTAATGCAGAGATGGGTCAGGGTAGTCTGGGCTGTCTGGAGTCTGTCCTAAACTAGTGACTTACTTGTGACATGATGAGGTGCAGTGGTGCTCTTGTCTGTTAATTACCTTGTTAGTACATATGAAGGTGCTTTGAAATATACAAGTTCAGGGTGTGTATTGTACAAAAAGGCCACTATCGAGGAGGGGGCCGCACGGTTCATTTTATGAGTTAACAGGTATGATTGTAATGGGCTCCAGATGCTCTTAAGCTGAAAAGCCCGAGGAATAGTGGGACAGTAGAGCTCCAACTGGTCAGTGCAGTATGTCATATCATAGGTATTGCGATCCCCACCCCACACACATGACACACGCCTATTTGCCAACAGTAGTTCCAGCGACGAGAACCATCTCATGGTGATGATGTACCCTTAGTATAGCCCAGTTAAGCAAGCTTCAGAGATGCTTCTGTGTCAAAGCCAATAATTTCCACTAGAACATAAAATACTTTGACCCAATACCCAGCAATCAATGGGCATACCCTGGAAACTGCAGAAAGTCCAGGTCTGGCCCGTTACACAGCAGGAGTGGGCCCCTTATTTGTGTGCAACCAGTTTGAGGGCAGTATGATAAGTCCAGAGTAAGTTTTAAAGTGAAAAAGAACCAGCTAACCATTGGGAGATAGCGCCCCAATTTGGCTACAACAGGAGAGTCACTTTGTATCCAGAATTACATCTCCTAAGTCCCCTTCCCACAGCTTCTTGGAACTGGACCTTAGTGGTGAGGTCTTTGACTACATAAAGTGATGGAGCTTTCCTACCAGTTCTCCATCCAACTGTTCATTTAAGAACATGGTTAATGTCTTGGATTCCTGTGACTCCTGGTAAAATGTAGGATAGTGCTTCCTGCACATTGCCCAAAGGCACAAGTAGGTGAGTGTGTCCATTAGGAAAAAAATAGCATTACTTGTGAATGTTGGGCAACCAAAAACTGTTGTTGCGGAATAGCTCAACCAGCAAGTGGATTCCGCATCTAGTCAACCTCTTCAGAATAGCTTTCTGTTTAGTGAGCAGTATTAAAGGGAAGTACTATGAGGATTGTGCAGGGAAGTAGAGCATTGGGCAACATAAGGATCCCCTCCCATGCCAAGTGCATGCTCGCCACTGAATCTATCTCTATCCGGCTGTAGCACTGGACCTGCACCAGCAAGGCCCCAAGGGTTAGGGTGTGCTTTGTCATGCTCAATCACTAGGTGTGCCATGTAGGGGAGTAGCCGGATTCAGTAGTGTGCAAAGTGTGCTTGAGTGGAATAGTAATAAAGTGAATAAGCCCTGTGCCGCCAGCACAAACTATTTGTAATATAAAGTCAGTATTTCCCACCAAAGTCAAGGTGTTTACCTACTTTGGTGTTGTGAAAAACTGCTGATTCAGTGTGTAGGAAAATTGTTAAAAAGGTTGAGTAGTTGGGCTAAAATGACCGCCTTCATAATCTTAATTCTGCCAAACAACGATGGCAGGAGTTGAGTCCAATGGCAGACCTGCACTTCTAAATGTGTCATTGCAATCCCATAGTTATCCATGATCACTGTAGCCCTATCCTTGTTGATTCACATAGGCAAATATTTGATGGAGGTTCCATTTATTTCAACTGTTTGTATTACCCATTAGTACTTAAAAAAGGTGAACTCCCGGATGATCCAGCTGAGGTTTTTTGCTGGGTTGGATAGGCAAAGTGTGATATCTTCAGCATATAGAAACATCATGTTTTGTGGGTAAAATGCAAGACCCTGCTAACTGAAAAACTGATATATCACACATTCTAATGGTTCTGATACAAGTGCATAGAGTACGTGGGATAGTGGGCACTTCTGGCAAATCCCTCTTGCAATGGGAAAAGGCTTTGAGATCAGCCTGCTCAAGTGGATCTGAGAATATAGTTTGATGCATAGGAGACATTCAAAGTGTACAAACTGGCATACGCATACAAAGCAAAGAGGTATTGCCACTCCAGGGAAACGAAAGCCTTGGTGGCTTCCAGGATCACCACCACCGCCTCCCAATCCTAGTTTTGTTGGTGTGTGATAGTAAAATGTGTCCTACAAATATGTGTAGTGGATTGACCAGTGTTAAAACCCACCTAGGCTGGTATCACAAGGTCAAGGAGAAGCAGAAGTAACACGTTCAGCAGCACCTTAGTGCAAATCTTTGCATCTATATTAATTAAAGAAAGCTGTCTGTAGGAATTAGAATGAGAAGGTAGTTTACTAATCTTAAAAGGGCTAAGGGCTTAGATTCTCTGAGCAAAGGGGTGACAACATCCCACAGGAGCACCTCTTTGTGGACCTGCAGCAACAGAGTGTTAGACCTGGCATCCTTGGTATGGTCTCCCCTGTCTTTTTTGCCTCTGGTTCCCAATGTTTTGACTATGTGTGTGACTCTGTTTTTGGTGTTTTTGGTACTCTGGAACATTGCCACTGCTGACCAGTGCTATAGTACAAGTGTTCCTGTGTAAATTGTATGTGTAATTGGCTTTCCCATAGTTACCATATTTGAGTTACTAGTAAGTCCCTAGTAAAGTGCACTAGAGGTGCCCAGGGCCTGTACATCAAATGCCACTAGTGGGCCTGCCGCACTGGTTGAGCCACCCACATAAGTAGCCATGTACATATGGCTCATACCTGCCACTGCAGTGTCTGTGTGTGTAGTTTTAAACTGCCAATTCGAACTGGCAAGTATACCCACTTGTCAGGCATAATCCTTCCTTTTGTCTACATATAAGGCACCCCTAAAGTAGGCCCTAGGTAGCCCCATGGGCAGGGTGCAGTGTATGTTAAATGTGGGACATGTACTTTAAATCATATTTAAGTGGAAATTCCCTTTGGGTGCAGATAGAAATATGGAGTTTGGTGTCTCTGAACTCACAAGTTACAAATACATAGTTTGACAAAGTTGTTTTTTTAATTGTCAGTTTGAAAATGGCACTTTTAGAAAGTGGGCATTTTCTTGTTTAAACCATTCTGTGACTGTGACTGCTTGTGTATTCCCTGTCTGGGTCAGACTGACAGTTGGGCTGTTTGTGAATTCCCTCTAGACAGTGACACAAAGGGATCTGGGAAGTAGCCTACATATCCTGATGGGACATCTGAGCTAGAGTGGAGGGAGGAGTGGTCACTTACACCTGAATTGGGCTGTGCCTGCCATCACACAATGCAATCTCCAACTCCCTGGTGTGAGTCTGAATCCCGGTCTGGACAAGGCAGGATCTTGGGAACAACAGAGACTTTCCTTTGAAGTTTGCCAACTTCAAAGGCAGAAAGTGTTATAAGTAGTAGACCCAAAACCTCACATTTTCGAGTTATTTCAAGGATTCAAGAGGAACCTCTGCCAAGGAGAAGAGCTGAAAAGCTGAGGATAAGTGGTGCCCCTGCCTGTGACTGTGCTTTGTTGGGATATTTTGCAGTTGCTGCTTTTGCCTGTGTAAGGCGACAAAAACTGAACTTTGTTGTGCATTCCTGATTGAGAAAAATCTCCAAGGGCTTGAACTAAGCTTGCCTCCTGTTTTGAAGTCTTGGGCCATCAAAGACTTCCTCTGACAGCACCTGGACTCTCTGCTCAGACTTCTGCCCTGCCAAGTGGTGTCCTATCCAGTCCCTGGCCCCTTGAGAGGTGAAGATGGCAGAAAAAGGACTGAAATCCACGCACAGAACACTGTGGGGGGAAACTTTTGACGCACCACCTGCAACACGGCTGAAAAATGAAGTGCCACCTGCTTCGTGGCACAAGTTGACGCTCCACTTGCATTGCGGTTGGGAGATTGACACATTACGGCTGCAGAAAGGACGCAACACCTGCATGCGGATGCTGTTAATGATGTAAACCCCATGTGTGCAATTTTCCATCACCATGTGGCCAGAGTTCACAGGCATCATCCCTGGGCGTCAAAAGTTAACGCAAGCCTGCGCAGATCCGAGCTGCCCATTGGGAACTCGACACATTGTTCTCTTGCAGGAGAGAAAAACAACACAGCACCTACCCGACCGGAGAAGAAAACGATGAACAGTCTTGCTTGTGAGTGAGAAATTGACTAATCACTGACTTTTTCAATGCACGCTCGCCGGTGTGGCTTAACTTGCGATGCTAACCAGGTACTTTGTGTAACAGCAACATTTCCATTGTTCCTTGTGGAGTAAGACTCTTATTCTTTGGACAATTCATATCTTGGCTTGTGTATGCTGGATTTGTGTAGTTTTGGTCTTGTTTGATTTAGATAAATATTACTTATTTTTCTAAACTGGCGTGGTGTCAATTTTGTAGTGTTTTCACTGTATTACACTGTGTGTTGGTATAAATACTCTACACATTGCTTCTGAGTTAAACCTGCCTGCTCGTGCCAAACTTCCAAGGGGGTGATTGGGGGTTAACCAGGTATGTTTCTCCTTTGCCCTGACTAGAGTGAGGGTCCTTGCTTCGACAGAGAGTAACCTGGCTGCCAACCAAAGACCTCATTTCTAACACAGAGGAACAAGTAATAAGGCATATGTCTTGAAGGACTGTGCAAAAAACCTATCTCCACTTCGTGCCCTGCTTGAGAGAGTCCAGAAATTGCTGCAGTAACTTCTTACAGTATAATGAGTGTATCTCAGAACCGTTTACAGGTACCTTCTATCCATGCTAGACCTATACACTCAAAGTACATGTCAGAGTCACACTGGGACCTGGAAATACAGGAGGTATATGTTCTGGAGTAGCAGTTAACTTATTCTTCTAATTTATCATCAGCATCTGTAGGAAAGTACCATCTTGCCTGGCATGTTACCCCCATTTTTTACTTATATGTGTGTTTGTTTTTGCCTGTGTCACTGGGATCCTGCTAGCCAGGACCACAGTGCTCATAAGTTGTGCCCTGTATGTGTTCCCTGTGTGGTGCCTAACTGTATCACTGAGGCTCTGCTAACCAGAACCTCAGTGTTTATGCTCTCTCTGCTTTTAAAATTGTCACTGTAGGCTAGTGACTAATTTTACCAATTCTGATTGGCACACTGGAATACCCTTATAATTCCCTAGTATATGGTACCTAGGTACCCAGGGTATTGGGGTTCCAGGAGATCCCTATGGGCTGCAGCATTTCTTTTGCCACCCATAGGGAGCTCAGACAACTCTTACACAGGACTTCCACTGCAGCCTGAGTGAAATAACGTCCACGTTATTTCACAGCCATTTTACACTGCACTTAAGTAACTTATAAATCACCTATATGTCTAATCCTCACTTAGTGAAGGTTAGCTGCAAAGTTACTTAGTGTGTGGGCACCCGGGCACTAGCCAAGGTGCCCCCACATGGTTCAGGGCAATTCCCCCAGACTTTGTGAGTGCGGGGACACCATTACACGGGTTCAATACATATAGGTCAATACCTATGTGTAGCGTCACAATGGTAACTCCGAACATGGCCATGTAACATGTCTAGGATCATGGAATTGCCCCCCAAAACCATTCTGGTGTTGGGGGGGCAATCCCATGCATCCCCGGGGCTCCAGCATGGTCCCCGGGTACTGCCAAACTAGCTCTCTGGGGGTTTCTCTGCAGCTACCGCTGCTGCCAACCCTCAGACAGGTTTCTGCCCCCATGGAGCCTTCGCAGCCCAGTCCCAGGAAGGCAGAACAAAGGATTTCCTCGGAGAGAGGGTGTTACACCCTCTCCCTTTGGAAATAGGGGTTAAGGGCCTGAGAGGAGTAGCCTCTCCTGGCCTCTGGAAATGCTTTGAAGGGCACAGATGGTGGCCTCCTTGCATAAACCAGTCTACACCGGTGCAGGAATCCCCCAGCACCTGCTCTGGCATGAAACTGGACAAAGGAAAGGGAAGTGACCACTCACCTGTCCATCACCACCCCAGGGGTGGTGCCCAGAGTTCCTGCAGTGTGTCCCAGAGCTCTGCCATCTTGAATTCAGAGGTTTGAGGGCACAATGGAGATCTCTGAGTGACCAGTGCCAGCAGGGGATGTCAGAGACCCCTCCTGATAGGCTCTTACCTCGTTAGGTAGCCAATCCTCCTCTGATGGCTATTTAGGGGCTGTCCTGTGGTTTTCTCGTCAGATAATGAATGCAAGAGCTCACTAGAGTTCCTCTGCACTTCTCTCTTCAACTTCTGCCAAAGATCGACCGCTGACTGCTCCAGGATGCCTGCAAAACCACAACAAAATAGCAAGAAGACTACCAGCAACAGTGTAGCGCCTAATCCTGCCGACTTTCTTGACTGTTTCCTGGTGGTGCATGCTCTGAGGGCTGTCTGCCTTCACCCTGCACTGGAAGCCAAGAAGAAATCTCCCGTGGGTCGACAGAATCTTCCCCCTGCTAATGCAGTCAGCAAACTACTGTAGTACCCTCTTTTGTTGTGCTGAGATGAGCGCTGTGCTCAGGTTTCCTGAATGCCTGTTCAGGTGCTTCTGCTGGTACTGCCTGCTTCTGCGGGGCCTTTTTGTGTTGCTGAGTGCCCCCTCTGTCTCCTCCTCCAAGGGGCGACCTCCTGGTCCTTCCTGGGCCCTGGCAGCACCCAAAACCTTCAACCGCAACTCTTGCAGCTAGCAAGGCTTGTTTGCAATATTTCTGCATGGAAACAACTCTGCATCCTCCAGCACGCCGTGGGACATCTTCTGACCCCTTCCGTTGTTGCAGAATCTTTGACTTCTTCCACCCAGAGGTAGCCCTTTTGCACCTTCATCCAGGGTTTAGTGGGCACCTGTACCCCCTGGACACTTGCGTGACTCTTGGACTTGGTCCCCTTCCTTTGCAGGTCCTCAGGTCCAGGAATCCATCTTCAGTGCTTTGCAGTCAGTTGTTGTCTTTGCAGAATCCCCTATCTTGACTTTACTGTCTTTCTGGGGTAGTAGGGTAACTTTACTCCTACTTTTCAGGGTCTTGGTGTTGGACACCCTTAGTGTTTTCTTACATTCCCAGCGACCCTCTACACACTACACTAGGCCTGGGGTCCATTCATGGTTCGCATTCCACTTTTGGAGTATATGGTTTGTGTTGCCTCTAGGCCTATTGTCTCCTATTGCATTCTATTGTGTTCTACAGTGTTTGCACCACTTTTCCAAGTGTTTTACTTACCTGATTTTGGTTTGTGTGTACATTTTGTGTATTTTACTTACCTCCTAAGGGAGTATATCCTCTGATCCTTTTGGCATATTATCACTAAAATAAAGTACCTTTATTTTTAGTAACTCTGAGTATTGTGTTTCTTATGATATAGTGCTATATGATATAAGTGGTATAGTAGGAGCTTTGCATGTCTCCTAGTTCAGCCTAAGCTGCTCTGCTATAGCTACCTCTATCAGCCTAAGCTGCTAGAACACTACTAATCTACTAATAAGGGATAACTGGACCTGGCACAAGGTGTAAGTACCACAAGGTACCCCCTATAAGCCAGGCCAGCCTCCAACAGCATCATTCACCATTCTACCATTTCCCCCCTCCACCTGTGTAATGTCTTGTGATGGGTGGGAAGGGTGTGCTATGAGGGCAAGGTTCCTGCTTTGTATTAGAGAATCCAAGTAAACTGGCCTTAGCATATTTATATGAATGTTTGACCTCCTGAGCTGCAGTTTCCACAAATTCAGTATATTTGTCTCTGAACTCAGCAAGTATTGAGGAGGAAACAGTGCATGTATATGTCTCTTCAAAGGGTTTGAGGTCCTGTTCCAGTCTATCTAACTTACCCCACAAGACCTTGTGAATAAGGTGTTGTTTTGCTATGCATGCTCCCCGCATGTACACATTAACATTTTCCCACACAACGCCTAATGTTTGTTTGTGGCCTTATTTGTAAAAAATAGTTTGAAAAATCAGTGTTCAGTTCCTCTGTAAATGAAGTGTCTAAAGGAGCCTGATTGGAAGGCACCATGTGAATGTGTGGTATTTGAAAGTGGAGGTTTCTATTTGACAGTTAGATGGAGAATGGTATAAAAGTATCCGCAGAGGTGTTCAACACTCCTAGTCCACTCACATATAACAAGTATGTCCAACCAATATTCCAGCCTAACCCAAGAAACATGTAAGGTGGTTATATGCCTACTCTGCAACTTAGTAGGATACCTGAATCTCCATATGTCTACCAACTCATTGATAGCCATAATTTACAAGTTAGCTTCAGCAGCTGAGTGATGGGAGCACATTATAGAAATCTAGATAGCAATTCAGGATGAAGTTGAAGTCACCATCACATAATACACTTTGTGATGATGGTGCAGAGCATTTGCTCCATATCTGCCAGAAAGGCGGGGTCACTGATGTTGGTATTGTAGGAATTAAGGAACATGATGTGTTTCCAACATTAAGGGCTGAATTATATTGTATCTACCAAACGTTTCATTTTGTTGATAAATGAGTTTAAACACAAGTCCTATTCTAACCAACAGGGCTGTTCCCTGGACATTCAAGGAACAGTTTGACAGTCATCTATGGCTGCTTCACTTTAGTGCATAGGGAGACTTCGATTGCATGCCAATATGCATTTTATGTATCTGTTTTGGAGCTATAGTGACATGCCAGAATCTCTCTCATTTTCCAGGGATTATTTAGGCCTATCATCTTCCTCATTGAGGAATGGGAAGTGGCAAGATCACCCTGGTTAGGAGTAATGAAGGATCATCTGAGTGGTCTGATCAGTCAGACACATTGTACCTGACACATTGATCAGTCAGGCACATTGTACTATGGTTTACCATTCGGGGGACAGTTACCTCAAATAGCTACACTTAACCAGGTACATGTAGCTTCACTTACATGCATTTGACAACATTCTGGCAGTGCTGTACACCCTATCGACCACACAGACTAGCCTCCCAACTTGCCAGTGAATCATCCACATAACAAATACACAAACAACTCCAGCTGAACATAACAGTAACTGTAGGCAGATCTGCTCCTTCTGTTCCTGTATGAGCTTCTCTCCTGAGGGAGCCTGACGTACCAGCCAATCAACACCACCACATGTGTGCCTGTCAGGACTATTAATACCTATGGTGGCAACACATGAATTATTCAGTTATTGCTAAGTCACAAGGTGCTGCAGTCTCCTAATTTCCTAGGAGCAAGCTGTTGTGCATTGCTTGGCTTAGCCACTTCCCCTAAGTGCTGGATCTGGCTGGGGATCCCCTATATGTTTATAAGTAGTCCTGGGGCAAACAAGGGTAGAGGCCATCAGGTACAATTGTCAAGTGGCTGCCTCAATCAAAGGTTTCACAGGATTTCATGCAGAAAAACGTATTTTAAATTTGTAAGCTGGACTGAGTTTGTAGAGTAAATGTTGGTTAACTCAGTCTATGCCATTCAAGCCTCCTCAGGGACAGGAGACTAACGTAGCGATGCAGCCCGATCCTTTGATAAGTTTCTTCACAAAAGACACAGAGCTTTGAGGTGTGGGAAGAGATAGAGGCCCTCATTCTGACCTTGGCGGTCTTTTCGCAAGACCGCCGAGTTACCGCCGCGGTAAAGACCGCCGACCGCGGCGGTATGCCGCTGCGCGTATTCCGACCGCTGGGAGCGTTCCGCCGGAATACCGCCAGCAGCCACACTGGCGGTCGGCGGGAAAGTGGAGACTGGTCAACCTCCACCGCCACGCCAGCAGAACACCGCCCCCAGAATTACGACCCACATTTCTGTGTGGCGGTCTTCTGTTGGCGGTCTTCTGTTGGCGGTCACGTCCCTATGGCTCCCGTCGCCTCCCGGAGGACCAACGCACAAGGTAAGTTGATCGTCCGTGAGGGGAGGGGGTGGGGGGGTGTTGTGTGATGTGTGCGTGCATGGGGGTGTGCGTGGGAGTGTGTAGAGGGGGTGTGTGAGTGCGTGCATGCGGGCGGGGAGTGCTGCTGTGCCTATGGGCAATGTGTGTAGTTCGGCGGGTGCGCATGTCGGCATGTATGTGTGCGGGTATGTGTCCCCGTTGTGTATGTGTGTGTGTAGGGGGTGTGTATATGTGCATGTTGGGGGTGTGTGCATGTCGGGGTGCATGTATGTGCATGTCGGGGTGGGGGTGGGGAGGGGGTTCGTACCACCTCTGGGGGGTGGCAGGGGGGTGGAGGGTGTGGGGGGAGGACTCGGGGGGGCAGTGGGGGGTGGGGGAGACCCCTATCAGTGCCAGGGAAGGAATTCCCTGGCCCCGATAGTGCCTACCGCCATGGTTCGCATGGCGGTTCCCGAACGCAAGAAACCGCGGCGGTAAGCAGGGTCATGATAGCGTTGGCGGTCTTGGGTCGACCGCCGGACCGGAGTGCGCAGACTCCAGCCCGTCGGTCATGACCGCCGTGGCTGTCGGAGTGGGGAAGTGGCGGTCGGTCGCGGCGGTGACCGCCGCGGTCAGAATGCCATTTTTAATACCGCCGGTCTGTTCGCGGTCCGACCGCCGCCTCTCCGCCGACCGCCAAGGTCAGAATGAGGGCCAGAAGAGTCTTTTGAGATGTATGATCTTGTGGAATGTTGGATACAGCATTGCATATTGTATTTCAGCTTGGTGCAGTTTTTGCTCGATTGGCAAATATTCATGCTGGGCCTCTTTGAGTGTGAAATATGGGAAGATAGAGAGAGTGGATCCCTCGTTGTGTCAGTGTCTGCTTTTCTCAAGCCAGGTGTAGGACAGCATTCTGATCCCTAAATTTGATCAGTCTAGCAATAGTCACTCCCCAGATGTGGGTGTAGACCCAAGGGTTTTGATGAGCATTTTCCACAGCAAAAAGTGGTGAAAAGCTGTCAGCTCCAAATAGGGATTTGAGAAGCCATATTGCCTGTATTTGTTGGCTAAGGGATCCCTATGCATTGCAAGTTGCTGCATCACAACCTGGCCTTCAAATGCTTTTTCTTCACTTTTTGACATTTCGCACTTTGCTGATTTCTCACATTTTTAAGTTATAGACAGCTGTGTCGACCTTGAGTGTGGATAGTCTACTTTCAACTGTGCTAATCTGTTTTTCTTGCTTGCTTAGAGCAGTGATTAGCTTGTCCACTCTGGAGGAAAGCATGTCAAGCTTGTTATCTATGGAAGTCGGGCTTCGCTGGATGTGGACTAGGTGCGACTTCATGTTGACATTATCCGTTTCTGTGATGCTCATTCCAATAAGTAAACACTGCCTGTCTTCTTGGCTTTGAGGTGGAATTTAGCTTGCATGTTGTCACCCTTTCCCATCATGTATATAATGGTGTAGGCTGTCTTGCCTGGTCTGGGGAGCTCGCTGCTCCTTTAGGGTGGAGATGTATGATCATTAGGGGTTGTTTGGGGAGCACAACTATGAGTAGCAGCCTTGCATTATATGTGCTGCAGATCATACCATTCTCAACATGATCCACTTGTTAGCTCACCCCCAAATCATTATGGCAAGGGACTGAACACCCATTACAAAGTTACACCATGAAGGCAATGGGGTCCGTGTTCACTCTTGCGCCCAGCACTCGGGGTCCAGCAAGTTCTAACAAGGTGGTCTCAGTCCCAGTCCCAGTAGTGCAGCACAGCAGCCAATCAGTTTGTAGTAGTGTCCCAGGGGTCAACCAGCATGCAGGTGTCTCTCCTGGGCCAAGAATTTGTAGTGGGGCCAAGATGTGCTTTATAGCTCCTGTATGTAGCTCAGGGCAGTGCAGACGTCACCAGAATATGTGGGCCTCTGTGGTGAGCATCAGCAACAGGCCCAGACAAGGCAAGCCCTGCTCTGTCCCAAATGCCCAGGAACTCTATGAGAATGTGTCACTAGCGATCAGTACCTTCAAGGGGAGCTGTGCCCTCCTGGCATATCCCGCAATACTGCGCCGACGCAGTTTTGCGTCAAAAATATTTCCGACGGCTAACGCCATTTCTTTGTGCCGTGCGGGTGTCAAATGTATACTTTGATGCACGGCGGCACAAACCACAGGTGTGAGTTATTTGTTTTGACTCAAACCAATGCGTCACGTCGTAAAGGAAAACAATGTTAATGTGCACTGCAAAAATGACTGTGAGCCGGTTTACAACGTCGCAAACCTGAAATGCGCCTTTTTTTTTACGCAATAGCATAAAAAAGCAGCGCAAACACTGCAAAATTTGCTAACAAGAGCCGAAATGGAACCCAGATGCTTGCACAGACCCCGGGAAGATCACAACAGACCAGGAACCAGCCAGGAGGACCCATACAAGGCCCAGGACAGGGAAAAGAAAGAAAAGAAAAGAAAGTGTTGCTTCAGTGCAGAGAAGCAGGAAATTGTGGTTAAAGAGGTGACGGAACACCAGCATCAACTGTTGGTCACCTCAAAGTTGCCAATCAGTAGGAGAGAGGCAATATGGCAACAAATTGTTGACAAGATCAACAATATGGCAGAAGTACGGAGAACAGTCATCGAGTGCAAGAAATGCTGGCATGACTGCAAGCGCAGGACCACGGAAAAGATGGCCAGGAACAGGAAGGCAGCACTGCAGACTGGAGGTGGGAGTCCAGCACCGCAGGAGACCCTGGACCACATGGAGGAGATGGTGGCAGCTGTCATTCCTGAGGAGATCGTCACAGGAGAGCGCAGACTACCAGGAGACAACACACATGCAGGGTAATTCGCATGGGGAATGAAAGTGCACAAATGTTAACTGTAAGCGGGGGTGGACATACCGACTACACAATGCATGTAAGTCATGATATTCAGGGAGTGGAATGGGTAAAGGGGTACGGCACGGGGGCATGGCCCGTTCAGAGGAAACCTGGGGCACCATACTACACAACACCAACAACCTTTGCATGGGGGTATGTTGCCATGCCAAGGATGTTAAAAAGGTAAAGCCAGGCCAGGAGGGCAGGGTACAACGTAAAACTGGCAGCCCGTCACACGTCAGCCAGTATTCTCCATACATTAACTAGGGCCCAATTAACAACCTCTGGCCCTATCCGCAAGTGGAATGTAACATTGACAACAGTTGCCACTACCACCTCTGCTGTGTCTGCAGGTGAAGTAGCTAATGGCAGTAATGTCCCCATGGATCAAACACACCCAAATTAGAGGGTTCAGGATGACAATGTTATCACCCCCTGAAATCAATACAAATGTTCCAATCCTGTAGAATGTGATTGTCCAAAGTTGCTACAAACATCAGCCATTGTCATAAACATTAGGAGGTACACAGCACCAATACCATACCCATGCTGCATATGTCAGGGTCCACCCTTTGCCTGGGTCACAATAGTTCCAATGGCACCATGCAACATCCCACATGTCATACTGCTCAGACAACAGAATTGAGGGGGAGGACACATGTAACTGGTTACAGAAATACACCTGCACAGTCAGAGGAGGAAATGGAACACTGCTAGGACTATCAGTGCAATCCAATGTACCACACATTCCCCAGCATCAGCAGGACACATTGCCAATGCTGACATCCATATCGTGCCATAACAATGCTATACATAGTTTATGTTATATCTCAACAACATATAGGTGGATGTGAAAGATCAGAGACTGAGGCAGTTCCAGATTGTTAAGTGTGGTGCTAGTGCCATCAGAACACCCACAGCCAGTGAAAGGCCTCACCATGAGAATGGAAGTAGACGGAGGGTTGAGTAGGACAAGAAGGTGGCAATTCACAATTTGGCCTGAACCAACACCTAGAGGATGTGATGCAGACAAGTCCACAAAATGACCACAATACATGTGACATGCAGGTGGGGCATAGGCCTGGGAGAATGCTTATATTATAGACATGAACAAATAGGAACCAAGATCACAATGCGAAAATAATCGGAAGGCTGGTATGTCACATTACAAATCCCACAACACAGACACACTAATTGTACCTTATCTCATTGCAGAGGACGATGGTTCTCCTGCGGATATGCCTGTCCGGACTACCCTGATGACATGGATGACGAGCTGACAAATATCAACCAGCAGACCCTCCAAGATGTCCTTGGAACCCTCCAGACCCCACCTTCAGTCACAAGGAGGAGCACAGAACTAGCAGCCATCACAGAGGAGCCACCCACCACCCCAATTGTATGACCTGCCAGATCCAACACGGCTGAGGACTCTGACGACACTGGCACCAGCTGTGAGAGAACTGTAGTTGGAGTACAGTGGGAGCTGGCCAAGGAGGTGCGGGTGTGGATGCAAACTATGGCAGCCAGCCTAGAGGGGGTTTGTGCATGATGTCAACTGAAGAACAGGCAGCAGCTATGCAAGGATGAACAACAATCTTGCAGGAACTTGAAAAAAGATTGAAGGAAATCAGCACAGCTGTAATAGAGTTGACCCAACACCTACAACAACAATCCTGCCAACGCGTGCATGTATGCAATATTGAACCCCTCAGAGCTGACCTAGCTGCCTACCACTGTGATGTGGCTACTATTCTTAAGAACCAGCAGCTCCTCCTTGCTGCAGTACTGCCCTTAAGAGCCACACAGTTGGCAGGTACCAGGATGTCTGACTCCACGTCTTCAAAAACTGAGGTGTGTGTTGCCCCTTCACAACCACCACCACCAAGGGCAGAGGAGACAACACACACATCAGAAGATGAAGACGTGGAACAGATCACAGGTCCTGTGCTTTGTAACATGCCAGTCTTGCAACAACTGTACTCAAGCACTGTTCTTCAACCCACTGTTTATCTTGACACCCTGCCCTGTGATTGTCTCTCACTACCTCATTGGCAAATCCTGTCCCTCTGCACTGTCTGACACTTCACCCAGCATGTCCAATGACATGTCCTTTTACACTTGTGTAGTATCACAATAGAATATGTCACACTAATGGATTCACAATCATGGACAATATACATATAGCACTACAGCACTTTAAAATAAATAGCACTTACACAGCAACTTTGTCTCTGCGTAATGTGACACATCAACCGTGATGGCCATCAGTGATGTTTACCTCAGGTCAATGATTATTGATTGTCAATACACCTGACCTGAACAAATCTTGGCTGATACCTATACCCAGTGGTCTGGATTGTACCATCATCTGCCTTCCCCAAGGGTTATTTCCTGGGAAAATATAAACTATACAGCATAATGCTATTTTGGAGAGAATAACGCTTCCTCAAGGAATGTCTAAGCCAGAACATAGGTGGTCATTCCAACCTCGGCGGTAAAAGGCGCTTACCGCCAGACAGAAGACCGCCATAACACCGCCGCGGTCGTGGTAAACCGCCACGGTCATTCTGACCCACAACAGGCAAACCGCCAAAATACCGACATCCACAAAAGTCCGCCACACCAAAGGTCAGCGATAAACTGGCGATGACCAAACCTCCACCGTCACGCCAACAGAAATACGCCCATGCCATTACGACCCACGAATCCACGCGGCGGTCTTTCAACCGCGGTATTCTATTGGCGGTACACACCGCCGCGGTCGAAATACACATACTCGTACAAAACACTACCACATTGGACAATTCGAAATACACACACCTGATACACATACACACACCACTCCCACACACATAATACAATATAAAACCCACACCCACAAACCCCTACGACCAAAAATCCCGAACGAAGACCAGAGAGAGACACCACAGTCAACTACCAAGCATTCACAGGCACACAATACCAATACCCACAGAACTTCCACGCACCTCACACAACACACCACTAAATAGCACCCCACATATCACTACACACTCCACCCCACACATCATCCACACCACCCCATGGCACCTCAAAGACACCCCAGGTTCTCAGATGATGAACTCAGGGTCATGGTGGAGGAAATCGTACGAGTAGAGCCCCAGCTGTTCGGGACACAGGTGCAGCACACCACCATTGCCAGGAAAATGGAGCTATGGAGCAGAATAGTCGACAGGGTGAACGCAGTGGGACAACACCCAAGAAATAGGGACGACATCAGGAAGAGCTGGAACGACCTACGGGGGAAGGTGCGTTCCATGGTATCAAGGCACAACATCGCGGTGCAGCGGACTGGCGGCGGACCCCCACCTCCTCCCCCAGAATTTACAACATGGGAGGCGCAAGTCTTGAACATCCTGCATCCTGAGGGCCTCGCAGGAGTAGCTGGAGGAATGGACTCTGGTAAGTCTCATCTTCACTACTTCATCCCCCCCACCCCATCTGCATGCCAACTCATACCCCCACCCTCACCCCCATCACAACTACCCCTTGCAAATGTCTCACCATCACAACCCACCCATCCCAAAACTTAGCCCTGCATGCGGCCCCAAAGCATGGACACCCATCACCAAGGCATGCCCAATGCACATACCCATCAACCCCCCCCCCAAAACACCGTCACAACAGCCCCCACAAAGGAATGCCAGCACTGGGGTACACGGGAACCCACCCATTGCACGCCATTGGCACACACAGAAGCAATAACCATATTTTTATACCCCTGCAGGACCCGAACGCAACGTCACCGCGCAGGAGGGTCCACAAATGTCCACTCCACCCCCAGAAGAGGCCCACAGTGATGACAGCAGCTCTGTCTCCCTGGATCTAGATGACCAGCCCGGTCCATCGGGGACCTCGGGACAGTCGGTTCCCCTCAGACAGTCACAGGCCACAGCAGACCTTCCCCCCTCTGGGAACACCAGCACAGCACCCACCCAGCGGGCCCATACCTCTGTCCCCAGGACACGTCAATCAGCGGTGTGTCCACCACTACAGGAAACCCAGGTTAACCCACCACCCCAACAACAACAGGGACCTGGGGGCAGTGGTAGTGGGCACACGGTCCAGGGGACGGAGGCCCAGGGAAACAGGGAAACTGGGAGGGCTGCTGTGCGACAGAGGGCGGAGAGGCCAAGGGAACCCGCTCTCCACGAGGCCGTATCCACCATCATGGGAGCATACCACCACTCCCAGGAGACGATGGCGACGGTCCTGGCCAGGTTTCAGGAAATCCAGCTTCTGCAGGAGCAACAGTATATGGGGTTCAGGGAGGAACTAAGAAACATCAGTTCCGCCATGGGTACCATCGTAGTTGCCCTGAATGAGTTAATCACCACATTGCGGAACACTGTGGCACCTCAAAGGGCCCCTGTCACTAGCATGGACCAAGAACTGGCTACCACCTCCGCCGGCGCTAGTGGACAGGAGGCCCCGACACAAGACCAACAGGCCACCAGAACCCCACCCCCTGCAGAAGGAGAACCACCCCGCAAGCGGGCCCTGAGATCCAGGAAGAAGACAGAGTAACATGTCAAGACCCCCGCCAGCAAAGGATACCGCCCTGATTGTCATCCCACTGTCCCACATTGTCACCCTGTCCAACCTTAAACTGCCCCTGCTCCACTTCCCACAGGCATTTGGACAATGCACCTGTGAACCTGATAGTCTGGACTCTGCCATGGACAATCCTCCACCATCACCCGTCACAGATTTGCAACCACCCATCCAAATTAGAGCACTTGAATAAACACACTTATTGCACATAAACAATCTGGAGTCTCTCTGCAATTTTTACAAATGTATTAGACATGACAGTGGCAAAAATTTACTTCACATTGTGATGCCAACTAACCGCTGTCACACAGCTGTAGTCCATGGGGAAACTAAGCAGATGTCACGCAGTGGGGCCCACAGCTCTGAAAACGGAAGGGAAAGTCACAACACAGTTACCATACACTGAGGGAAAAAGTCAGACAGTAGAGAGGTAGGAGTCAGTAAGTAAATGTAATATGCTGGTGTGTACTCTTACCTGTGTGTCACTGAAAGTATTGCTCTATTACTGTGTTCCTGTTGTCTATGTCGTCCTCTTCGGCTTCCTCTTTTTCACTTTCCACAGGCTCCACAGCTGCTACAACACCACCATCTGGACCATCCTCCTGCAGAAAAGGCACCTGGCGGCGCAAAGCCAGGTTGTGAAGCATACAGCAGGCCACGATGATCTGGCACACCTTCTTTGGTGAGTACATTAGGGATCCACCTGTCATATGGAGGCACCTGAACCTGGCCTTCAGGAGGCCAAAGGTGCATTTGATCACCCTCCTAGTCCGCCCATGGGCCTCATTGTAGCGTTCCTCTGCCCTGGCCCTGGGATTCCTCACTGGGGTCAGTAGCCAGGACAGGTTGGGGTAACCAGAGTCCCCTAATAGCCACACCCGGTGCCTCTGGAGTTGACCCATCACAAAGGGGATGCAGTTATTCCGCAGGATGTAGGCATCATGCACTGAGCCAGGGAACTTGGCATTAACATGGGAGATGTACTGGTCAGCCAAACAGACCATCTGCACATTCATGGAATGATAACCTTTCCTGTTCCTGTACACCTGTTCACTCCTGCTGGGGGGTACCAAAGCCACATGGGTCCCATCAATGGCACCTATGATGTTGGGGATATGTCCAAGGGCATAGAAATCACCCTTCACTGTAGGCAAATCCCCCACCTCAGGGAAAACGATGTAGCTCCGCATGTGTTTCAGCAGGGCAGACAACACTCTGGACAACACCTTGGAAAACATAGGTTGAGACATCCCTGATGATATGGCCACTGTTGTTTGAAATGACCCACTTGCTAAGAAATGGAGTACTGACAGCACCTGCACTAGAGGGGGGATCCCTGTGGGTTGGCGGATGGGTGACATCAGGTCTGCCTCCAGCTGGGCACACAGTTCATGTATAGTGGCTCGGTCAAGCCTGTATGTCAGAATGACATGTCGTTCCTACATTGTCGACAGGTCCACCAGCGGTCTGTACACAGGAAGATTCCTTCATCTCCTCTCATTGCCCAGCGGACGGTGCCTAGGAAGGACAACAGCGAGCACAGAGTCAATCAACCCACGGGTACGTTCCCACAGCTTGCACACAACACGATTCACTATGCATTGAATGGTTTGTATGAGTGTTGAGGAAAGGCCTAGGTATGTGTGACGCATTAGAAATTAAGCCATGTGGGCCCTTGAAATGGCGGCTGCCTGACCTGTGAAGTGTGACAATGGGATGTGAGGTCAATGCGTTGGCGTGGCACACCGTGGCAGTAGGCGGTCGAAGACCGCGGCGCAAAGCCTCATTGGTTAACATTGAACCCTATGGGTATCACGAGCCAATGACGATGTGCGCCGGCGGGTGCGGTACGCACCGCCGCGGTACGCACCACCGCGGGCGTGACCGCCATTTTCTATCTACTTAATCACTCGATACCTGATCTTCCACAGGAGAGGACCTACACTGCAAGTGCTGCTGTGACCTCGGTCTGGAAGAGACAATGGCTGCTGCGACTGGGGAAAGGGCCCCTGCCTTCACTTCTGAAGAATTGGAGAAACTTGTGGATGGGGTCCTCACCCAGTATGCGCTACTCTACGGTCCTCCAGACCAACAGGTAAGTACATTGGGACCATGCTTTGTGGCCAATGCCTGGGTTGAGTCGGGTGGATGAAAGATGGTGGGGAGGGGAGCGATTGAGGCATGCATCAGACGACATATGAGAGCATGTGCCACATGGCAAGGGTGGGGATGGGGGGCCACTCACTTCGAGCATGCAGAAGGTGATGACAATTTTTCTCTCCCTGTACATGTCATATAGGTCAGCACCCACCAGAAAAACGCGATTTGGTGTGCCATCGCCAAGGACGTCCGGACCCTGGGGGTCCACAACAGACGGGGCACCCACTGCCGGAAGAGGTGGGAGGACATCCGCCGCGGGAGCAGGAAGACGGCGGAGGCTCTGCTGGGGATGGCCTCACAACGTAGGAGGGGTGCCATTCGTCAATTGACCCCTCTGATGTCCCGGATCCTGGCGGTGGCCTACCCAGATTTGGATGGGCGCATGAGGACCTCACAGCAGACACAAGGGGGTGAGTACACTCTCATTCTGGTGACTTTGCGCGCAGTGGAGGTGTCTTGGTGGGGGAGGAGGGCTGTGGGTCTCCCTAGGCCAGGGCGATTTCTGTAGGCTAGGTCCCTCCGTAAGGCATGGCCCTGTGCCCCCACACCCCACCTCTGTAGGGTGCCAAGTTCAGGTATCCATGGCCCTGTGTCATCTATGTGTGCAGTTGTCATCCATAGGCTTGTAGGCCTTGTCCCACTGAATGAGTAGTTAACCCCAAGTGCGCGGCGTAGTGCAGGGTGCTTCTGTGTCTGTCTTGTCCGCCAACGGTAGAGGTAATCCATGCACTCAACATTTCTCTATTTTTCCCCACCCCCCTTTTTTGTTGTCTTCCTGTTCATGTGTGCATTAGCATCATCAGGCGGAGGAGAAGTGGCATCGGAGCACGAGGGAGCTGCATCTCACATGGCCATGGCGGGCCATGCAACTGACTCGGAATTCACCAGTGAGACGGAGGGCGAGGGGAGCTCCACAGCGGGGACTCATGCTGATGTCAGTGGCAGCGACACGTCCTCTGAAGGGAGCTCCCTTGTGGTGGCGGCAACATCCGTGCCCCCCACAACTACAGGTACAGCCGCCACCCAGCGCACCAGCACCGCCCTCCCAGCTGCCCCTCAGAGTTTGCCCCGTGCCCGCTCAACCAGGAAGGTGGGCATCTCTTTCGCCCCAGGCACCTCAGGCCCTGTCCCTGTCACCCCTGCTGCCCTCAGTGAGGAGGTCATTGACCTCCTGAGGACCATCATTGTTGGGCAGTCTACCCTTTTGAATGCCATCCAGGGTGTAGAAAGGGAGATGCACCAGAGTAATGCATACATGGAGGGCATTCATTCGGGTCAGGCTGCCCATCAGCGATCGTTCAACGCTCTGGCCTCAGCACTGACGGCAGCAATTGTCCCTGTCTCTAGCCTCCCCCCTCCAACTTCCTCCACCCAGACCCAATCCCCAGTACCTCTGCCTATCCCAGACACACCATCAGACCAGCCTGCACCCACCTCAACACCCAAGGGAAGCTCATCCAGACATAAGCACCACACATCACACAAGCATTCACACAAGCAACATCCACATGCAGACACACCAACAGCCACTGCCTCCACTGTGTCCCCCTCCTCCTCGTCTCCCTCCTCCCTCCCTGTGACGTCTCCACTCACACTTGCATGCACAACATCTTCAGCCACTACGTCCATCACCAGCACACCCACCCGAACACTCCGCACACGTGCAGTCACCACCCCCACTACCATTCACAGGTCCCCTGTGTCCTCTCCCAGTGTGTCTGTCACCCCCTCTTCCAAACCACACAAACGCAAGCAGCCACCCACCCAACAGCCATCCACCTCACGACAGCCTCCAGCCCAAGCACCTGCACCCAAAGACACCAGACTTCACACTCCTACAACCACATCCTCTTCCTCCACTCCCATACCCACTACACCTACCCGTCCCTCTCTTTCCAAATTGCTTTTCTTTTCCAAACTAGACCTCTTTCCTACAACTCCTCTACCCCGTCCATCTCATAAGACTGCAATCAGCACCTCAGCCACCACCAAACCAGGACCTATCAGGACTGTTGTCCAAGGACTGTGGAGTCCCCCACCCTCAAGGGCAACTACTCCTGCTAGGAGCCAAGGCATGGCCAGCCCACCCCCGGAAAAGCACCCAAAAATTAGTAGTGCCCGGCGCGAGAGGCCACGGACACCAGGGACCAAAATCCCTAGCCTGGCTCCGGCTGCAAGTAGGGTGCCACCTGGCACACCGGCAAAGGTGGCAAAGGGCCACAGACGACCAGGGAAGGGTGGGAAGGGCAGCACGCCCGACAAGTCCGGCAGCAGGCCAGCTGCCCAGGAGGGCCCCACCAGCCCCATCCCAGGTGTGCAGGAGGACACCCAGAGGCCCTGTACGGCAGCCCAGGAGGGCCCCGCAAGCCAACGGCCAGATGGGCAGGAAGGCCCCGCCAGCCACATGTCAGGTGGCGAGTGACATCCATGCCTGGGCTGGAACCGCTGCACAGGACACTCATCTCAAGCACCGCTGAACTGGGCCCTTTCACTCAAGCACCGCTGAACAGGGCACCGCCGTCTCAAGCACCGCTGAACAGGGCACCGCCGTCTCAAGCACCGCTGAACTGGGCCCTTTCACTCAAGCACCACTGAACAGAGCCCTTTCACTCATGCACCGCTGAACAGGGCACCGCCGTCTCAAGCACCGCTGAACTGGGCCCTTTCACTCAAGCACTGCTGAACAGGGCACCGCCGTCTCAAGCACCGCTGAACAGGGCACCGCCGTCTCAAGCACTGCTGAACAGGGCACCACCGTCTCAAGCACCGCTGAACAGGGCACCGCCATCTCAAGCACCGCTGAACTAGGCCCTTTCACTCAAGCACCGCTGAACAGGGCACCGCCGTCTCAAGCACCGCTGAACTGGGCACCGCCATCTCAAGCACCGCTGAACAGGGCACCGCCGTCTCAAGCACCGCTGAACATGGCACCGCCGTCTCAAACACCACTGAACAGGGCCCTTTCACTCAAGCACCGCTGGACAGGGCACCGCCGTCTCAAGCACCGCTGAACAGGGCACCGCCGTCTCAAGCACTGCTGAACAGGGCCCTTTCACTCAAGCACCGCTGAACAGGGCACCGCTGTCTCAAGCACCGCTGAACAGGGCACCGCCGTCTCAAGCACCGCTGAACAGGGCACCACCGTCTCAAGCACCGCTGAACAGGACCCTTTCACTCAAGCACCGCTGAACAAGGCACCACGTCTCAAGCACCACTGAACAGGGCACCGCCGTCTCAAGCACCGCTGAACTGGGCCCTTTCACTCAAGCACCGCTGAACAGGGCACCGCCGTCTCAAGCACCGCTGAACTGGGCACTGCCGTCTCAATCACCGCTGAACAGGGCACCGCCGTCTCAAGCACCACTGAACAGGGCACCGCCTTCTCAAGCACCGCTGAACAGGGCCCTTTCACTCAAGCACGGCTGAACAGGGCACCGCCGTCTCAAGCACCGCTGAACAAGTCACCGCCGTCTCAAGCACCGCTGAACAGGGCCCTTTCACTCAAGCACCGCTGAACAGGGCACCGCATCTCAAGCACCGCTGAACAGGGCCCCGCCGTCTCAAGCACCGCTGAACAGGGCACCGCCATCTCAAGCACCGCTGAACAGGGCCCTTTCACTCAAGCACCGCTGAACAGGGCACCGCAGTCTGAAGCACCGCTGAACAGGGCACCGCCGTCTCAAGCACCGCTGAACTGGGCCCTTTCACTCAGGCACCGCTGAACAGTGCACCGCTGTCTCAAGCACCGCTGAACTGGGCACCGCCATCTCAAGCACCGCTGGCCCATTGGCGGAAGGGGCAGTGCCGCATCTGAGTCGGGCAGGGCTGCACGAAGCACTCTGGGCATCAGTCCCCCTCCAGAACCAGTGGACACTGTCATCCACTTGAGAGACTGTGGCTTTGCACTCCCCAGGATGGTACAGTGGGCAACCCACCCACTGTATGGACTTGAGAGACTGTGGCTTTGCACTCCCCAGGATGGTACAGTGGGCAACCCACCCACTGTATGGACTTAAGAGATAGTGGCTTTGCACTCCCCAGGATGGCACAGTGGGCAACCCACCCACTGTAGAGACTTGAGAGACTGTGGCTTTGCACTCCCCAGGATGGTACAGTGGACAACCCACCCACTGTATGGACTTGAGAAACTGTGGCTTTGCACTCCCCAGGATGGAACAGTGGGCAACCCACCCACTGTAGAGACTTGAGAGACTGTGGCTTTGCACTCCCCAGGTTGGGACAGTGGCCATGGAGGCCCCTCGTGGATCTGGCGTCATGTACTCATGTGGCTGAGGTGCCCCCCCTTCCCTTCCCCCTGAGGTGCCTGTAGTTTTTCTATCTGATGCCCCTGCAGTGTTCTCTCCGTTGGTGTCAGGTATATTGTGTGGGCCTTGCCCATGTGATTTGGGCCCAGTGGTCCACGGACAATGACTGCTAAAATTATCGGACTTTTAATATTTATGTATATATTAGTTTTAAATGTGTGATATTTTTATGAGCCAATAATACAATATATTTGACTGTTTATGATCATTTCCTTTTGTCTTTGCATTCTTTTGGGGGGTTTGGGGGTTGTAACAGTGATGTATTGCTATGCATTGATGTGTGTTGTAGTGGGTGAGGGTGGGGGTGGGTGTGTCGTGTATGTGTGTCCCCGTAATATTTTCTCCTCCCCCCTCCCCTGTGTCGTAGGTGAAGTACTCACCGTTGTCTTCTGCGCCGGCGTACGTGCTCCTGGTAGAGGAGCAGGAATACAATAGCTGGTAGGATGTGTAGTTCGGGTTCCATGCTGTCCAGATTCCTCGTGGGGTGTATGGAGGTGAGCGTTTTCCGTTTCAAATGTCTGTTTCCGCCGCGTTTTTATCGGCGGGGCTACCGCCCCGGAAAACGTGGCGGATTGGTGGGTTGTGATAGGGTGGGCGGTACTTTGTCTCCCACCTGTCTGTTGGCGGTGACCGACGCGCTGTTTGTTTGTCCCGCCGTGGCAGTCGGAGTGTTAAAGTGGCGGTCTCTGTTGGCGGTTTCCGCAAGGGTCAGAATTCAATTTTTTTTACCGCCAGCCTGTTGGCGGCTTAGCCGCCGCTTTAACACCAACCGCCAGGGTTGGAATGACCCCCATAGTGCCTTCAATTTTTACTGAAAGTCAAAACTTACGTATGTGACATTTGCCCCAATTTTTAGCTAACACACAACATACAGCACGAATGGATGTGTATGAGTTTCCATAGAAATAAGCCACCGGGCTGAACATTGTAACAAATCATAGGTGTGAGTAATGTATACCATACTACATGAGAGCATGCTACCAGTCACCTTATAAGGATTCGCTAGGACATCAGGCTGCAGGCAGACTTAACACACTGTCCCCAATACCAAATCTGTTAGCAAAGTATGTGACATTGAAAACATACATCGCAAAATAACCACACTTTAGGATCCATAGTAACCGTGAGCGGTGGGTGCAATGGATGGCTGAATCTTAGCTAAGTAGCTTTGGTGTAGCTGCCAATGTAACAGCTCAGTTGGGATATGGTTTCAGCATGGGACACAAAAGCTAATACAAAAGAGACACTGTTCACTCATGGCAAGGCCCTGATCTACAAGCATTTGACACATACTGTAAAGGGTTACCAAGATATTTATTAAACAGTAAAAACAGAAGCTAAAACCAGGGGAAACACCTTACCTTACCTAACCTAAACTACTCTAACTACACATTACCCACAACTGTCCCTAACTAACCTAAGCTAAACTTACTTATTACATTTAATAAGATGATCTATACATCAACCCTCCACCCCCTTATAAGACGGGACACATGGAGGACAACATATACTAACCTAAACACATACTATCTTATACTAAACAAATATATATATATATATTTTTTTCTTTTTAAAACACCAAAACTCCAACATAGTCCCCCACCCACCCACACACACACATAATAAAATAAGTTGTAAAAAGTATGATACCCCTACCCACTATACTAACTAAACTAACAGCCTATACTAACCTAACACTAAGCCCCCTAAACCCACTAATTTAAATAACCAGGAAAGAGAAAGGAGGGGAGGGAATCATGGCTGAGTATAAGCCTAAAAGTTTGCCCTCCGCAGGGTCTTTTTGACGGCATGCACCCTCCGATTCAATTGTGCCACCACCTGCTGCAGTCTGGTCATTTTACGCAACACACGGTCCAAGTTCCATTGCATCTGGTGAAAAGCTGCAGGGTCTATGACTGCTGCAGGGGTGGTCTGGGTGCCAGTGGAGGAAGTATGGGCCCTTGTCGGTGCCATTTCTGTAGGCTGAGGTGCAGCTGGTGCTGTGACAGGTCCTGGAGCTGTGGATGTTGATGGTCCAGCAAAGGTCCCTGCTATTGTTGGTGCCACCTGGGTGGTGGTGGTGGTGCTGGTGGTGGTGGTTGTGGTGGACACAGAAGGGCCCCCTTGGGCAAATGCCCTCCACACTCCGGAGGCTCTTTCATGGTGATAACACCTTGCCATGTTGCGGAACCCAGACTCCACATCCAGAATGTGGTGGTAACGCATTGCCCTGCGCTGAAACTCTCAAATCTAGATGGAAGTCATATTGGCAGCTGTTGAGACAAATAGAAAAGCAAACATTAGGTACTTTATTGTGTGAAATGGCTCAAGAAGTTAATCAGACAATACATCTAATGTACCTGAAAGAGCCCATATCATCATACAGATCACTGATTGTCCCTGAGGCAGCATATGCCTAGTCAGCCTACACATGTGCTATCATCAAACAGCACATCAAAACCCTAAAAGAAGGGTCAGAACTGGAATGACTTTGGCATCATTGTTCAGCCACTTGTCAGGTAAAAATCATGCTGCAAATCCTCCACCACTGACAGGCCAACAAATTACTATGCTTTTGATGACAATCTAGGGCCACAAGATCTGCGAGTTGTAAATGGAATTGCCAGTATAGAATGCAGGTGCTAATCATGAGTAGGTATCCTATGTTTGGACAAGTGATTTACAGATTTACATGTCTGTGTACTAATCTTGGATCATCAGTCCTACGTACACTATTCACAACCCTACGCCTGTGCCGGGGGGGGTGGACAAGCAACTAATAATTTCTAACAACAAGGACACCCAGGAAGCTTTGGAATGCTGTACATGGGTTTACATGGGTTTGGCCAGCACACCACGGGTAAGGAGGAAGTCCAATTAGGATACACCCAACCTTGGACAATCCCATACACACTTATCTTTGGAAATGCAGACCATTGTCAATATCATTTCCTACCAGTAACCCATTTCTTACAACAAACAGATAGATGCAAGCACACCTCTGGTCATGAGCTGCATGCACACCTAGGCCATTGTATTCAAGTGCCTCATACTCTTAGCACAACATGTGGAACTACATGCTGCTTGGAAGTTAAACATACAGTCAAACATGTTCATTAGTGAATAGGGAAGCTGAAGTCTGTGGGTAAGACTTTGGCATCCCTATTCTGGGAGAATCAGGGTCTGACTGGCTGACTAAATCACTAATATGGTCCACTGCTACATTTTCTGATTTCAAGTTTTATCCACATAACTGATCCCAATTCACATTGCTGTGCCTACAGGACTGACCTACAATCCCAAATTATGACAATACGATAAGGATTGGCCAACTCAAAGAAGGGGAAAAAAATGATACTCCACTCAAGGAACGAAACAGATCATTGACCAGCGCATCACACCTTGCTATGTATCCAACACACAGGAGTCAATCACACATCATCAGCAATACCAGTCACCCAGGCATTGTGACTAATACCAATTTAAGACACATAGGTACAATGTACAGAGGGCCAGGGACAGTTGTTAGCCCTGACTTTGTATCATTTTCTTCATTTGATGTGCCACTGCTATGGAAAGTTGCACCAACTAAAGAGATGTGAACCTGTGTGCATATCTTTTGCCATCCATCCCTAATTTAAATGTGGCACTACAAACTCAAAACATCAGTCTAAGATGTTACCTGAGGTAAGCTATAACTTGTTACGTATGTGTCAGAATCCAGTTCAGACATGTATCCGAAAACAATTGAGGGACACATTATTTCGAGAAAAATATCTGGATTTCCAACATATGTTTCCTTATACACTCACCGACCACACATGAAACATATGTTAGAGCCACATTGGCATCATCAATTGACGTGAAGGCAGCACTAATTTACAGGCTTCTGTTGTGTTTTGAAAGTTAGTCTAACTGTTGCACCAACAAATGATGTTAATGTGTAGGAAATATTGTATACCTCACAGGCAACTGTGGCCCATATTTATACACATTTTGCACTGCATTTGTGCTGTTTTTTGACACAAAGGCGGCACAAACTTACAAAATACAATTGTATTTTGTAAGTTTGTGCCACTCTTGCTTCAAAATAGGTCGCAATTGTGGTGCTAACAAAGTAGAAATATGGCCATGTATGTTAAACTAGCATTCCACATGTTCAAAAACATTGCTGACAGCATATGAACAAATCAGCTACTGTCACTACAGAGCATTTAAACGTGCATATTACTCTGATTTCTACTCACCAACAGTGCCACCAATCACAATCTCCAGGTGGTCCAGCAGGTCTTGCTCTCTGGCAACAAGGTCAGCCCAGCGGTGCTTCAGCTGGTGGTCATTGAGCGGTGTGTTGTAGATTCTCTGGAGATGGTACAACACCTTTGCCCACCGGAGCCTCCTTGCCTCTGTGTGATAGCCTTGGATCACACAACCACCTGCCTCTATCATCAAGGGTAGGAAGTGGCACACCCGCCAAATAAACCTACCCAGCTCCTCCTCTCCCATCCTGCCAAGACGAGGCCTACCCAACATTATAGCACAAAAAAAAGGGAATAAAGGGGTACAGAGGAGTATAGAGGGAAAGTAGGACAGGGAAATGCAAAATAACTAAGAACACAGCCCAACTATACCCAAACTACCACTACCCACAACAGACTCCCAACACAATAAAGACAAATGTTGACACCACAAATGACCAAAAAAAACACTAAGACAGGAAACCACAGACAGTTATGAAACACAAAAAGACAATTTAAAGACCACACTGGAGACAAAATCACAAAATGCACAGAGAGACAAGTCAAAACACAGCCACACAGTCAGGAAATATCACAGACTGCAAAGTGAAAGAGAAAGTACACCCACTGTACCAATTCTGTAATCAGGACATCCTATTACATCACTTCCTGCTTCAAATGCGGTGCGTTTTTATTGTTATACATCAAAATATTATGACGCTTACAGTATGTGCGTAATTTTTATTTACGCACATGAATAGAAATAACCCTGCATCCATATTGTGAAATATGTTTCAAACTTAACCAATTTCCGGGGGTACAGTGTGGGAATTACCGCTCAGGGCCAATGGATGTTTCATGGCAATGTGCGTCATATTTCGACGCATATGCATCATTTTTTTACGCATGTGCGTCTTTTTTTGATGCATATGCGTCAAACTTTCTGTCTTTAACTGGGTTTGGGTCATTTCTCATTTGTAATGGTACATGACAGTTGTGACAATACAGAGATAGGCTGATTGCACCCACCTTGGGCATTACGATATATGGGCACATGTGACAGATCATACTACTGCGGACCATGATCCTCTACTGGATTTGCACTCTTCACTGACGATATAGATGGTCAAACATGTGGGATACAATTATGTATTACCCAGTTTGGGCATGTTTTGCGTCAAGAGAAGATAGCAAGGCGTCCCAACTCAATACAGTACCTCAAATGCCTATGGGTCAATGTGTGTGATTTGGCTACTATTATTGTTGTTGTCCCACTGTGTGACCATCACAAGATGCATTTTTGCAAATATGCTTGTATGCATGTGGAGTCAATGTGTCCAACCCTCAGATGCAAGTCAGTGTGGAAATGAGAGAGGACATGTGTTAGTCATACACATAGCAACAACTGCTGTGTGCACTTCCTAGGATTTTTGGAACATAAGCACCACCAATGACAAAGCATGCACAGGATAGATAGCAGATGGTTGTTCAAGGCAATGTTCCAAAACTTAGCCATCACATGTTGGAATGTTGGATACTACTTCCTAACTTCCTAGGCACTTGTTTGTTTACCCACCATGAGTCAGGCATGGGATAATACTATGTGGGTACCGTGTTTGTGACACCGAGTCCCATATATAATTTGTAATGTTACGCCACAGTTGGAGTCATATAACTGAGCCATGTCTCTCCTGTGGCAGTGGAGGACCAGCAGACCAAGCCGCACTTGTTCACATATTTCCAGTGGTAAAATGCACAGAGGTTTCTGGTTCATGTGTGTGGGCCAATGTTTAGCCTGTATAATTATTGGGGTCTATGCTGTCACAGTTACATGCAGGTCTAGTCATGAGTCAGTGGAGCCATTTCCTGTATCTATAAAGTATCCCTCACAGATCAATGGAAGGAAAGCCAGTGAGGAATTGAGAACACACATGGGGATGGTCCAGCCCTGTCACTGCAGACATGTTATGAGACTGTCAACAGTGCAACCTTGGTGTGCTGACAAAGTTAATGTCTCAGGATTCATATACTGGCAGGTGTCCTCACAATATTTGTACACAGGTTGGCCTCTAAACTTCCCACTGTATCTGGGAACATCAGTACCTCTGTGCTGATTAATCTCACAGCTATTCACCACACAAGCCCCACCAATATGTTGGGAGCAGTGTGAATCAGCGTGTGGACTGTCAGGGTCCTAACATGTGTAAACATTTCATGCACATTATCTGACGCTGTTTGTTGTTCTGGAGGCACCATACCCAATCCATGCATACAGCCATGGTACACTGGCACTCTTTGTCACTCATGCATACATGAAACCCAGACAAGGGATAGGCCATGATTTGGGTATTTGGAGACAAGTCCCCCCCCATGGTACGATCAATAAACTGATTATGCTATACAATGTATTTGAGTATGCATTGTACACCCACCTGGCACAATACCCCAGGAGGAATGTGAGGGATGGGAAAGCAACTATGATACAAATGTAGGCACAAGGAACCTTTAGGGTAACGCAAGGACAGGAGCAAGTCAGGCTAACAGGATGCAGTGTCAATCAGGATCTAAACATTTAACAAGGTAAATATACAGTGGTCAGACTGAGACTGGTCAAAGGTGGAACAACACTGTGGAAACGGAAAACTGTGTTTCTCCTGTGTGTTGGAATGTAACACATTAACCCAAGGGCTGTGTTACACAGCAGATTTTTACGGCAATGCATAACACTGTTATAGATAAAATGGCAGCTTCTATGCTGTTCCAGGCAGCTGCAAGGGCATTGCATGTTCAAATGGCTGGTCTCCATGGAGGTTCTCACAGGGGTGTGCAGCACCAGTCTCTCACAAGTCCTGTAAGTGGGATTCAAGTTCAAAGGGCCAACAGTACCTTTCACATGGGAAGCAATGTACAGGTGATTACAGGTCCTACAGACTACAAGCCAGTGCATTATTTATCCGAACGTTCATGCAGACAGAAGTACAATGACTATGGTATACCATACTAAAGAGGGAAGCACACTGGATTAACATTGTGAGTCTGGGTGTGTGTAGAGGTGGGATTATATGGGGACACATATTCCCATTCCAGGGACCCCTGTAGAAGAGTGGGCTGAGTCAGGGAACATGGGTGTGCCTAGACTTAGGACATGGGCTGCCATGTGTAGGGTATGTCATGTGAGCATTGCTAGTCATACCTGGGGCACTTGTGCTCTCAATTTGCTGCTTATATGGAAATCTTGTCACACATAGTCCTTGCAAAGATAGGTGATGTAAGACTTACTGCTGTCAAGGGTCTGGTCATACATTCCTGTTACCAATGCAATAGCACATCCATGCCTCATGTATGAGGCATTTTTTACCCTTATTGACTGATGGTGTCTTAGTTGTATGCCATGTGCTGCGATGAACCATGTTGCCAACATGTATGTGTTAAATAGGTGTGGTCCTCTGCTATTGCCCTTCAAATGTGAAATGGACAGGATATATGTCATTTAGTGTGTTTGAATGTGGCTGTACATTACTTAGCATCAAAATAGATTTGGAATTTTCTGTGTCCTAATCTGTATTTCAGCAATGCTCCATGTGGCTACACTCTGATTCCGATAGTTAGAGACAATGCTATGCAAAAATGATTATCCAGACCATGATATAGTGTATAGTATAGGTGTTTATTGACATATGGTAAGACAGTGGTAATGGATGAGTAGAGTTAAAATAAATTTTGGACAATATGTTGTCTCAGACACAATCCTGCAGCTGTGTTTGGATGGTCCCCCTCATGTTGATGGACAGCATCCTCCTCTTCCTCCTCTTCAGGCATTTGTGGGTCAGGTTCATATAGGGGAATGTTCCTTCTTACACATATGTTGGGCAGAATGGTACAGATCAAAATGATTTTGCACACCATTTCAGGTGAGTATAGAAGGCTGCCTCCGGTGATGTTGAGGCACCTGAATCTTGACTTCAGGATGCCAAAGGTCCTCTCGACTATGGTGCGTGCATTGGGTTGTTTCCTTATCTGAAGGGGTATTTGGCTGTTGACCGGATGTCAGCAGTATTTTTGTAGAGTTGCAGTACAGTGTGTACTCTCTTGCATTGTGTCATGTGAAATAGGTATCCCTGTGTCTTAACTGGGGGTGACATGATACTTCCATACACTGAATCAATTCCACAGTGGTGGTAACACGGTTGCATCTATATACCCTGGACATCCCATCCAATTTCACAAATGCAATAGAATTATTTAACCATCAGTGAGACCCTTAGATTTGGCAAGGTGACAATGTGCAACACATCTCCGTATGTTGTGAGCACTGACGTGTTAATTGACTATGCACTAATTTCACATGTGTGACAAGTTCACTGCAGACCTATTTCTCTGCCCTTGCCAAGTCGACTCAGGTTGTAAAGTGTACATATATTACTGAACATGTTCTAGTTCAGATGGCTAACTTGGTTGTGAGGTTGTCATTTAGAGTTTCAGAAGGTCCGTATGCCTGTACATCTGTTGTGTGTTTGTTAATTTGTCGCAATGCGTATGTGAAGGAATGTGCACTTTCAATATTGTCCCATCAAGATGTGTTCTGCGCACAGTCCACTTGCTTATTGGTAGTGGGCAATGTGAGAGCAGGAGTGATGTGAGATATTGGTGCAGCCTCAAGGATTGCATGTGACCTTCATTGGAGTCATCATCATGCTATGTGTGTCATGGTGTTTGACAGGCAGCAAAAAAAAGTACACACCCCTTACACAGTATGTATTGTTTGGAAGGGTGTTTGATTGAGTGTTATTGATGTAATATTGAAAGATTAATCTACCAAATTGTACTTCCAGTTGGGGCCATGTCTTTGTGTTGTTTTAAATTGTTTCCTTGTGGCTCTGGAGTGGCATCTGTTGTTATTTGGAACTGTCATTTGCCTCTAGGTGTGTATCCTTTTAGGTGAGGATATCAAACATGCCTAGCGGTGTCACAACCTCATTGTCTTCCTGTCCACGTGTCGATGTTGTGGTGTATGTGTTGTGTGTCCTAGAGGGTTGCTGTGCTGTGTGTATACAACTGAGTTTCTGTACTTACAAACAAGTAGGCCATTTCCATATCATCCATCCTGGAAGTGTTGATTGATGGTGCAGTGATGGAAGATGAATGAATCATGTACACTCCCAGGATACTTTGCCACGATGTCGGTGATCAAACCCCGGTGATCGACAATGGCCTGCACATTGATGGAGTGTGTGTGCTTCCGGTTGCGGTATGGATGTTTGGTTGCAGCAGGTGGCACAATGCGTACATGTGTGCAGTCAATGGCACCAAGGACATGTGGGAAGCCATTAATTTGGTAAAACCCCTGTTTTGTCTCCTGCTGCTTCGCCTGTGTGTTGGGGAAGCTGATGTGGCGGGGTGTGAGGGAGATGATAGCATCCAGTACCTTGGGTAGGAAGGCGGAAAATGATGGCTGTGAGATCCCAGCAACCAGGGCACCAGTGGTTTGAAAAGAGCCACTTGCCAACATGTGTAGTACAGCTAGCAGCTTGGTTTCTGGTGGAATGGTGTGGGGTGTCTGCAAGCTGGGTGTCAACTGCGGCTCAATGTTGCGCAGCAGCTGCTGAATGGCTTGCCAGTTGAGCCTGTACCTCTGAATGATGTCTTGTTGGTGGAGTCCCAAAAGGGTTGTCCTGGTGTGGAATATCCTCTTCTGCCTTCTGCATTGTCTTTGGGGTCCCTGCTGGTGTTGTGGAAGCTGCTGTTGTTAGTTCTGTGCTCTGCGTCTGCGTGCATGCTGAATGAAAAGCACCTCCATGTCTTCCTTTTGGAGCTCTGCTGTTGATTCTGTGTGTTTTCATTAAGTGCAGGTGTGTTTGCCCCATTTTAACTCCTGCCCTGACCCAGGCGTTATTTCTTTATGCAAATCGGGCTGTGCGCCATTTTCCGACTCCTCCTCCCGGCTGTGCGTCATTTTTGCGCGGTCGCATAAATAAGGCGCACGGGTGTTTAAGTCATTTTTTGAACGGGAGTGCCTACCTTGCATGTCATTAACGCAAGGCGGTTTCTCGCATCCAGAAAATGATGCACACTGCGGAATTTTGGCGTTCGGGGGCTCGGGTGTCAAAGTTTAAATATGGTGCACGGTTTGCGCCAAATGTGCGTAAAATTTTTTGACGTACATTCGGCGCAGACAGAGTGTAAATATGCCTCTGAGTCACTTCCAGCGGTCTGGGTCCACTTGTATGCTACCAGATTATGGTCCAGGCACAAGGAGCCTCACTAAAGTTCAGCCATCTGAGAGACAGGCACTCTGGCATCCACCCTTCCCCATGTTTATTCTAATTGCATTGGGGCCTGCTTATAGGAGCAAGGGGTTTGGGAACTCCTCACTGTGGTTCTTTCTCAAACTAGCTCATCCTTTTCTCCTCTATTTCTAAATGTACCTGGATACCCTCCTCTTGACTTTCTGACTTCGACTACTCAAGTCACTGAGGTTGTTTCTGCTCCTTAGAACGCTTCTTTGCAAGGAGACTGACAGAATTCATGTTAAGTTGACCTACATCATTCATACCACCAGCAGCCAGTTCTGACTTTTCCAGGATTTTGTGTTAGCCCGTGCCCAACCAAAGCAAATTTACAAGCCCCAGAATGCAAAGTGCAATTAGCTAAGAAGCCTGAACTGGCTGAAGATGTCATATGTGTCACGTGAATGCTTGGTAGATATTTAAGACATGCATTGTGTGCATGCTTCCTGCTCCCCAATATCATATGTCAAGCCCCTTACTATGAAGGGCTATTCAAGCAGCATACCTTCCCTAGTGTAACAGAGAGAGAGGCTAGAACTTTATAGAAAAATCCCAATGCAGACACAATATGTATGTCGAAGGGAGTGAATGCTGGAATGCTGGGACAGTTAATCCTTGGACACAGACTTCAGGGCTAAATAGTAGTGCATCCCAGTGGTGGCAGGCACCAACATTTTACTGCTCTTCCCATGCCCATAATACCCTCAACACTTTAACGGGCAGCAGGAAACAGACTTAGGACCCTGCACAGTGGTCAGAATTCTGAGTTGTGTGGAATTTGCTGCATCCGGTAATTACGAGGTGCTATAAAGTCCTCCCTTTTGTTAAATTTCAGCAGGTCAAACCTGCTGGCATTTAAGAGGTGGAAAGTGTACAGAATGTACAGTGACATGTTGATTTTGTTGTGGGTTGTACCAAAATCTGCAAATTATTCCCAGGAAAACCTAGAAAAGGTGACATTCACAACACATGATAAAATCCGAACCACAGAGAGTCAGAATTTATCCATTGTAATAAATTGCATTTTTCCTCTAACACACTTATGATCAGGACCTTATTATACAAAGACAACATGCCACCAGACTTTGGGCCTGATTCTGACCCTGGCGGCCGGTGACCGCCAGGGTCACCGGCCACGGGAGCACCGCCGACAGGCTGGCGGTGCTCCGAAGGGCATTCTGACCGCGGCGGTTCAGCCGCGGTCAGAAAGGGTAAACCGGCAGTCACCCGCCGGTTTACCGCTGCACTTCTGAATCCTCGATGGCGGCGGAGCACGCTCCGCCGCCATGGGGATTCAGACACCCCCTACCGCCATCCTGTTCATGGCGGGAAACCCGCCATGAACAGGATGGCGGTAGGGGGTGCCGCGGGGCACTGCAGGGGCACCCGTAAGAGGGCCCCGCAAAGTATTTCAGTGTCTGCTATGCAGACACTGAAATACGCGACGGGTGCCACTGCACCCGTCGCACCTTCCCACTACGCCGGCTCAATTCTGACCCGGCGTCCTCGTGGGAAGGTTGATTTGCCCTGGGCTGGCGGGCGGCCTTTTGGCGGCCGCCCGCCAGCACAGGGCAAATCTCAGAATCACCGCAGCGGTCTTTCGACCGCGGTGCGGTGTTCTGACGGGGTTACTTTGGCGGGCGGCCTCCGCCGCCCGCCAAAGTAAGAATGACCCCCTTTGTCTGCATATGCAAATATAAATACTCTTCTGACTTGTGGCAAAATAGGCTGCTGTGCTACTGGGCTACGCCAATGTCATGAAACGAAAAACAGTGAGTGCAGGAGTCCTACTAACTTTTTGCTTCTAACTTCTCAATTTAGCTTTTGTACCTTCCTCTTTTAGGGCCCAAACTGTGCTGCTGTTTGAGTGTTGAAGGGACTGTTTAGGGGATGAGCAGGAAGATTAACTAAGCAGCTCTAAAAAGCAAAGGGTACTGGGACAGCGTTTAAAGCACTGTTCATGCCCGGTACATGCACTTGACCTCAAGACAAGCTGGATGAAGTGGGGGACAACCAGTATCCAGCAGCAATGATTCTCGAACCTGTTAGAAAGCTATAAATAATGCGCCCTTACTCAAACATGATGGGAGAGCAGGGCAGAAAGTGCTGCTGTAAGCACCACAGAGGGAGCAAGAAAAAATAACGGCCTCTTATTTGCTGGTATGTTTTGTAACTAGCACCATTCAGAAAAGTGAAATTAACAGTGATGCCAGTGAAACTACGGTCAAGGGGCAACTGTATCCCTCACTCATTTATCTTCACTGCTCAACCCTCACTTTTCAAACGTTGCCCCTACTTCCTCTCTCATCCTTCACTCCCTATCCCTCACTCATCACCCATATTACCTTATCTGTTTCTCCTCATACTTGAATCGTCATTATTTATTCTTCGCCCCTCTTCTTTTCCTCTTATTCCGCCTCCCTGACTTGTTATTCCTTCCCCGTCAGTCTAATTTCGTCACGCCTCATCTTTTACTCCTTGTCCTTTACTCCTCAATTCTTATCGCTCACTCCTCAATCCTCCTCATCTCGTACTTCCTATGCTTCACTAGCCAGTCCTCGTCCCTCACTTCTCATTCCTCACTTCTCATACATCACCCCGAATCCCTTACTCATCATCCCTCACTCCTAATTCCATCATTTACCAACCAATAATTACCTACTCACTACTTGTACCTCTCTCCTCATGCTATAGTTTTCATAACTCATGTCACAGCACTCATTTTGAATCTCCCATGTCTTATTACACACTCCTCAGCATTGACTCCTCATTTTTAATGTCTCTCTCCTTATCCTTTACTACTCATTTTACCCCTCATCATTCTCTCATTCCTTATCCCTCACTCATCAGTCCTCAGACTTGCTCCTGATTACTTGCACCTAACTTCTCATCTTTCTCCACATTCATTACTTTCAGGGTTAACTCACTTCTCACTTTATTTCTTATCCATCAGCCCTCAAATCTCACCCTTCACTCCTCATTATTTATCTCTCCAAATCCTTTACTCCTCATCTATCCTCTCTGAGTCAACACTTACTCATCAGTTCTTATCCATTACTCACACTAACTCATTCCTCACTTTTCATCCCTCAGCCCTTCTATTGTTCTTCAGTCCTCATTCTTTACTTCTCTTCTAAAAAGTTGAGGCCCCAATTTTAATGTTTGCGAAGAGGGATTCAAAATCAAAGGGCCCATTTAAATGTTAGCAGAGAGGGATTTACAATTCCTGTCTGTTGGAAAATGGCCCTTTCTGCAGGGTTTCCCCTGACTTGATGCCTCTGACCTTCTGTTTTTGGATCCTTTGCTGTTTTTTGTTTTTGCTGGCTTTAGGACTCGGGGCACTTTACCACTGCTAAAGTGCAAGTGCTTTGTCTAAACTGTATTGGTAATTGTTTATCCATGATTGGCATATTTGATTTACTAGTAAGCCCCTAGTACAGTGCACAGTGTGTGCCCTAGGGCTTGTAAATCAAATGCTACTAGTGGGCTTGCAGCACTTAGGCCCATATTTATACTTTTTTAGCTCCGCATTTGCGTCGTTTTTTGATGCACAATCAGCGAAAACTTACAAAATACAACTGTATTTTGTAAGTTTGAGCCGATTTTGCATCAAAAAATGATGCAAACGCGGCGCTAAAAAAGTATAAATATGGTCCTTATTGTGCTACCCACATGAGTAGCCCTGTAAACGTGTGTCAGACCTGCCACTGCAGTGTCTGTGTGGGCAGTTTGAACTGTCAGTTCGACCTGGCAAGTGCACCCACTTGCCAGGCCAAACCTTCCCTTTTACTACATGTAAGTCACCAATAAGGTAGGCCCAAGGCAGCCTCATGGGCAGGGTGGTGTGTATTTAAAAGGTAGGTCATGTGCTGGTGTATTTCACATGTCTTTATAGTGAAATACTGCTAAATTCAGTTTTCACTATTGCCAGAAAACAAAGCAGTAAAAAATGTGAAGAATGAGGGATAAAGAATGAGGCATGAGAAGTAAGGAGTGGGTAATGAAGGGTGAGGGATGAGGAAGGAAAGATTAGAAGCTAAGGGTAAGGAATGAGGTATAAGAAGTGAAAAATTAAAAAATTAAGAGTGAGGGACAGAAAGCACGGAATGAAGGACAAGGGGGAAAGAGTGAGAATTAAGGAAAGGGAGATGAGGATTGACAGATTAGAAATCTGCCGTACGTGATAAATAATAAAGAGGCGAAGATAGGCGATGTGTCGTTATTTTCCCCCACAAGAGAGTGATGTGTCAATTTCTGGACTGGTCACCTTTGATCTGCACAGAGTCATGGTGACTTTGACCGCCAGCAATGATGGCTGAGAAATCCGGCTGCACGGTCTTTGGAAACTGCACTGTTTGCAGTTTGTGCAGTTACCAGCAACTGAAAGCCGGTGTTGCGTAGTTTCTCCAATGCATCGATCTCCCAGCCACGATGCAGGTGGAGCATCGATTTTATCTGCGAAGCGGGTGGCTCATCATTTTTCATCCACGTTGCAAGTGGTGGGTCAACATTTTTGCTGCACGGTGTTTTGTGCCTCGATTTCAGTACTTGTTCTTCCAGCATCACCCTTCAACGGCCCAGGGACTGCATAGGGTACTATTTGGCAGGGCAGGGGTCTCAGAAGAGAGTCCAGGTACTGGCAGAGGAAGTCTTTGAGGGCCCTGAGACTTAAAAACAGGAGGCAAGCTCAGTTCAAGCCCTTGGATATTCTTCACAAGCAGGAATATACCGCTAAGTTCAATCTTTGTCCTCTTTCAGGCAGAAGCAGCAACTGCAGGCCAACCCAGCAAATCACAGTCACATGCAAAGGGGCAGTGCTCCTCATCTAGCTCTTCAGCTCTTCTCCTTAGCAGAGGTTCCACTTGGTTCCAGAAGTGATCTAACAATCTGGGGTTTTGAGTCCACTAAATATACCCATTTCTGCCTTTGAAGTAGGCAAACTTCAAATGAAAGTCTCTGTTGGTCACAAAATTCTGCCTTGCCCAGGCCTGGCTCTAGACTCACACCAGGGGGTTGGAGACTGTATTGTGTGAGGGCAGTCATAGCCCATTCAGGTGTAAGTGACCACTCCTCCCTCCGCTCTAGCTCAGATGGCCCACCAGGATATGCAGGCTGCAGCCTTGGGTCACTGTCTAGAGGGGATTCACAAACAGACCAACTGTCAGTCTTACCAGGACAGGGAATACACAAACATGCAGAGTCACAGGATGGTTTAAGCAAGAAAATGCCCGCTTTCTAAAAGTAGCATTTTCAAACAGACAATTTAAAAGCCAACTTTATCAAAAGATGTATATTTTTAAATTGTGACTTCAGAGACTCCATGTCTCTATCTGCTTTCAAAGGGAAACTGCACTTTAAGGATATTTAAAGGCAGCCCCCATGTTCACCTATGAGAAAGATAGGCCTTGCAACAGTGAAAAATGAATTTGTCAGTACTTCACTGTTTGGACATTTAAAACACATCAATACAGGTCCCACCTTTACAATACACTGCACTCTACCCTTGTGTCTACCTACGGCCTACCTTAGGGGTGGGTGCCTTACATGTACAAAAAGGGAAGGTTTGGGCCTGGCAAGTAGGTACACTTGCCATATCAAAATGTCAGTTTGAAACTGCACACACACACTTCAGTGGCAGGACTGAGACATGTTTACAGAGCTACCCATGTGGGTGGCACAACCAGTGCTGCAGGCCCACTAGTAGCATTTGATTTACAGGCCCTGGGCACCTCTAGTGCACCGTACTAGGGACTTGCTAGTAAATCAAATGTGCCAATCATTGAAAAGCCAATTACACGTACATTTTACACAGGGAGAACGTGCACTTTAGCACTGGTCAGCAGTGGTAACTTGCCAGGAATATCAAAAACAGCGAAAACAGAGTCCAGCACACAGTCAAAACATGGGAGCAGAGGCAATAAAAACAAGGGAGACCATGTCAAGGATGCAAGGTCTAACATCCCTCACCTCTCATCTCTCACTCCTCCATCTTTTTGTCTCATCATTCACTTCTTTACCTACACTTCTCATCTCTTGTTCTTCATCCTTCACTCCTCACTCATTACACCTTGTCTCGCAATCACCTTTCACACCTCAGTCTTCATCTCTCATTACCCATGTCTCTCTTTTTAATTCTCATCCCTCACTCCTCATTTCTAACTCTACTTCTCTCACTGTTGATTTTTGGTTCTGTGGTATATGTCTTCAGTTTTCATTCCGCAGCATTCACTCAAATATGTATATATGTGTGGTAAAAAAATGTTTATTGTATGATTAATTAAAATCTTACGAAGAATAATCTTCAGATAATAACAGCTTATGATGAATCAATAAATATTGAAAAATTAAAACAACTTTTACATTACAGTAGAAAGTGCAAGGTGTCACCAAGTCAGAGTCTGATCATATTGTGAGAGCGGGCGTAGGTACGGATATTTGCCCAAATCTTATACTGCAGTCTTTAAAAATGGGCACTGTCTTAAGAACTCAAACATTGAAGTGACATAAGTGCAATGACAGCATACATACAGCAAAGACTAGCCAACCTTTCTACTTGCATCCAGAAGTGTTTGTAGTTGGTGGATGAATTTTCCAAATTTTGCTAAATCAGTGGGTTCTTTCATAGTAAAAACTAAGTTAATTGCTTGAGTGTACATCCTTATTCCTTGACTTAAAAAGAGAGGTTTGAGCAAAGTGCATCATGAAATCCTCAGAGAAGGGCAACAGCAGAGAAGATGGCTAAATGACTCAGATTTATACCCACAAAGCCTGCAATTGGTTATAATGGAGAGGGATTGCCATTTTGCGTTCATTGCTTTAATCTTCAGAGCCATCATCCTTGCGGTCATGATTTACGACAAGGAGTCTTTTCCATCCGCACACTTTAAGTATGGTGCACTGTCAGCGGATACGGGCTAGACTCGTAGGATGGTTTCAAGGCAGCTACCACAGGAGAAGTACTTAATTTAGCAAGATCTGTTGTCATTGAAATACGTCTAATCTGCTTCTTCAGAGCCTCTTTGAGATTGGATAGTGCAAGAAGCAGCGAGTCTAGGGCTGACTAATTAATGTGTAAGGATTGCAATAAGGTGTCTAGAAAGTTCGACCGAGGATTGTTGTTTAGGGTAAAGATACAGCAAATTGCTGATTTCAATGTAGTAGGTGGAGCTGAGGCAACCATAAAATAGTACTTTAGAAAAGCACCCACATGGGCAAACGTCTGACTTTCTAGTCCCAACTCTAATCTTACTAGACAACCTCTTATACACTGTGGGAGCTTAAACACCCTTTTACAGGCTTTAACTTGAAGTTGGTCGCTAAATTAGTGAGCTGCCCTGGAAACGCTTTGTGACTGTAATTCCATGTTGGCAGAAGAGAAAATGCGAGCACTCATCGAATGGGAATTGAAGGGCTCTCGATCAAGTTGTCAAGCTGACACACTCTTCCAATTATCAAGTCAGCCTTAGTTTTAAGATGGCAGATGTGAACTTTAGCCCTTTTATTCGCTGTCAGCCACACCTGTAAGTAGTTGTACCACTTTGCCCCAGTGATCTTCAAGGGGCCCGCATATGCATGTGAATGTCTCTACCTTTTTATTTCTTGAGGGGAGCCCACTTTTGTATTCCTTATATCTTTTTACCTCTACCCTCTGTCTAAATCCTAAGATCACCCTTACCTCTAACAACCCCTGAACCATAAAAGCCCTTACCTCTAATTATCTCTTCCCACCTCTAAACTCTGAAATAACCCAGACCTCACTTTACCTCTACTCACCACCTGAACGCTAAAATAACCTTTAGCTCTCTTTACCTCTACCCACACTTAAAAGATTATGGGGGTCATTCTGACCCTGGCGGTCTAAGACCGCCAGGGCCACGAATGACGGAAGCACCGCCAACAGGCTGGCGGTGCTTCCTAGCCCAACCGCCACGGTCAGAAAACCAGGGCCGGCGGTTTCCCGCCGACTTTGCCCTGGCTGGGCTAATCCGCCATGGCAGCGCTGCAAGCAGCGCTGCCATGGGGATTCTGACCCCCTTCCCGCCAGCCTGTTTCTGGCGGTTGACACCGCCAGGAAGAGGCTGGCGGGAACGGGTGTCTTGGGGCCCCCTAACAGGGCCCCGGCCGGCTTTTCACTGTCTGCCTAGCAGACAGTGAAAAGCGCGACGGGTGCAACTGCACCCGTCGCACGTCCGCAACACCGCCAGCTCCATTTGGAGCCGGCTTCTGTGTTGCATCCCTCCTTCCCGCTGGGCCTGCGGGCGCTAACATAGTTAGCGCCCGCAGGCCCAGCGGGAAGGTCAGAATGCCGGCAGCGGTCTTTTGACCGAGTAGCAGCAGATTGGCGGTTCCCGCATGGCGGGCGGCCTGGAATGAGGGCCTATGTTATTTAAAAAATATTTTCCCATATATTAGAGTGCTATGCGGTAAAAATAGAAAAAGTTAGGTGTGTGATACCTAGATGTCTGTTTTATGCTGTGTGGTAATAGACACATGGTGAAGGGTGTTTTTTTTTTGTTTTATATTCTGTTAAATGTGTGTTATGTTATTTTAGTTCATTCATTGTAATCTGATCGTATCCTTTCAAAATATGTGCAATTAATTGCATGTGCAATATTAAATTTAAAGCAAATCAGCAAAGTGTCAAAGCATGCCATATTTATTTAAACTGATCATATTCATTCAAACATGGTTAGTGTTAATTTTAATATGTGCTTTATTCATTTCAATATATGCATCTCATATCGTTTCAGATTCATATACAAAAGTGTCATATTCATTTTCATAAATGTCATTAATTTTTGACACTGCCATAATAATTTCAACAGGTGTCATATTAAATGTGGTTCAAATTAATCTCAACCTGTCTTATTCCGTTCAATGAGTGCCACGTTCATTTAAATGAATGTCATAATACCATTAACACGTGCTATATTAATTTACCATGGGTCATATCCATTTCAACATATGGCATATTCATTTTGATGTGTATGATATTAATTTCAAAGCTTGCCATATTCATTTTGGCAAGTTTCAGTGTAATTTCAGCATTTGTCATATTCGTTTTAAGACATGCTAAATTAAGTACAAATGGGCTCATAGTTATATCAGTGCATATCATATTCATTTTAGCATGTAATATTCCTTTCAATGATGTTGCATTTACAGAAAAACATTCTACATGAGTCATATCTCTGCCAGCACACATAATATTTATATCAATATGTATCAAATTACTTTCAATGCAAGACATATTCATTTTGATAAATGGAATTTACAGTTCAACTTTACTCATATTCATTTTAAAGCATGTCATATTCATTTTAGCTTGTGTCATATTCATTTCAACTCTTGTCATTTTCATTTCAGTAGATGCCATATAGATACTAACACTTGTCTTATTAATTGTAACATGAGTCATATTAATGGTATCATCTCATATTCATTTCCATATAAGTCATATTCATGTTCATGTTCATCATATTAATGTCAAAGCATGCAATATTCAAATGAAAATTGCCATTTTAGTTTCCGATTTTTTTTTTTAAGGCATGTGTAATTCATTCCAATGGGGCTCAGACTCATTTCAACGCATGTCTTATTCATTTTAGCATGTGTCATATTAATTTTCTTCAATGTCACATTGATATTAATGCTGCTTATATTAATACTAACATGATGCATATCCGTTTCAACACATATAATATTAATTTACATGTGTATAGTACTACATCCAATGTTAGCCATATTAATTGGAATAAATGTTATGTTAATTTCAAAACTACTCATTTTCAGTTTAAAGCATGTCAAATTCTGTTCAGTACAGCTCATATACATAGTAACACATGCCATATTCATTTTAATACATGTCATATTCCTTTCAGTCAGTTGTATTTTTTTTAATGGATGTCAAATCCATATTGATTTTAAGATGTGTACCTATTTTAACACGTCATATTCTTTTCAGTTGTATCAGACTAATTTCAATGTATGTCATATTCATTTTGACAAATGCCATGATAATTTCAGAACTGGTTATATTCATTTTAAGGCATGTAATATTCTTTTCAATGTGGCTCATATTAATTTCAACACAATTCATATTCATTTTAAGTCATCTCATGTTCATTTTCACATATGTCACATTCATTGCAATCTGAGTAATATTCATTTAACACAATTCATTGCAAGATGTGTGTTAGACCTGACAGCCTTAGGATGGTCACCCCCAACTATTTGCCTGCCTCCCTCCACTGTTTGACACTGTTTTTGCTGGTTTTAGGACTCTGTGCACTTTACCACTGCTAACCAGTGTTAAAGTACATATGCTCCCTCACTTAAAACATGGTAACATTGGCTCATACCCAATTGGCATATTTAATTTACTTATACGTCCCTAGTAAAGTGTACTGCATGTACCCAGGACCTGTAAATTAAATGTTACTAATGGGCCTGCAGCACTGATTGTGCCACCCTTGTGCATTTCACCCAGACCACCACAAACACAGGCTGCTCAGTCACACCTGCACACATCTGCATACTGAATGGGTCTCCCTGGGCTGGAATGATGGAGGGCCTGACACATTTGAAAGGATATTGACCTCCCCCCACCACAAAGGAATGCCAAACCCCCTACAGGGACCCTGTCCGACAGGATTATACTGAAAGGGGACCTTGTGCACCTCAAAACCACTCTTGGAAGTCTCCAACACTTCAAAGGCACTTTTGGGTATATAAACTGAGTCCCTGACCCTACCAACTAAGACACTTTTTGGGATGGACACACTGCACCAGAACCTGCAACCTGCCAAGAGAAGCTGCCTGGCTGCCCAAAGGACTCACATGGACTGCTTTGCTGTAAAGGAATGCTGCCTTGCTGTTGCCCTGCTGCCTTGCTGGCTTCTGGCTTGGCTGAGAAGTGCACTCCAAGGGCTTGGATTGAGCTTGCCTCCTGTTTCCTTAAGTCTCAAGGCAAAAAAGACTTCATCTCTGCAAAGAAACTCCTTGCACGGCGAAAATCAATGTACAGCCTGCCGGAATCTACATACAGCCTGTCCAGCGGTGAGAAAATCACTGCATTGCCTAACCGGAACGATGCAGCCCGGCTCCCCGAGTGGAGATCGATGCTGCACCATCGTTGCGACCAGAAATGCGATGCACAGCCTACCCAATCATGCATCGCCAAGATGGAATGACGCATCCCAACTTCCTGCAAGAGGAATATGATGCAGCGCCAGCCGTGTGACAGAAACTCTGCCTCATCGCCCACCGGGTCAATGCAACAGCTGTGACTTCATCCCGCACGCCCAAACTTTCCACACATCATCCCTAGGCGTCACAAGACCCCGCATTGAAAGAGGATTCAAGTCTGCACACCGGAATTTGATGCAAAGCCCTTGCAGCATGGGAAAGAGTCGATGAATCGTCTGTGTGAATTCCCGAAAATCCAACGCACACCTACCTTTTTCCACGTATCTACTCCTCTGCAATCTTCGTGCGTGTCATTTTCAAATAAACCAGGGGGCATATTTATACTCCGTTTGCGCCGAATTTGCGTCGTTTTTTTCGACGCAAATTCAACGCAAAACTAACTCCATATTTATACTTTCGCGTTAGACGCGTCTAGCGCCAAAGTTCATGGAGTTAGCGTCATTTTTTGGCGTGAACACCTTCCTTGCGTTAATGAGATGCAAGGTAGGCGTTCCCGTCTAAAAAATAACTCCCAGGCATGTGCGTGGTATTTATACTCCCGGGCAAAAATGACGCCCGGGAGTGGGCGGGGCAAAAAAAACCACATTTGCGCCTGAATTTAACGTCTGGGTCAGGGCAGGCGTTAAGGGACCTGTGGGCTCAGAATGAGCTCAGAGGTGCCCACCCCTGCCCCCAGGGACACCCCCTGCCACCCTTGCCCACCCCAGGAGGACACCCAAGGATGGAGGGACCAACCCCAGGGACATTATGCCCCCCTACATGCCACTATGCCCAATGACCATGCCCAGGGGACATAAGTCCCCTGGGCATGGCCATTGGGCAAGGGGGCATGACTCCTGTCTTTGCTAAGACAGGAGTCATGTTAATGGGGGATTGGCGTCGTAAAAAAATGGCGCAAATCAGGTTGAGGCGATTTTTTTGACTCAACCTGACTTGCCCCATTTTGAGACGCCCATACGCCATTTTCCCCTACGCCGGCGCTGCCTGGTGTACGTGGTTTTTTTTCACGCCCACCAGGCAGCGCCGGTCGGCTAACGCCGGCTAACGCCATTCTATAAATACGGCGCCCGCATGGCGCTTCAGAATGGCGTTAGCCGGCGCAAATTTTTTTTACGCTAAACTGCTTTAGCGCAGTTTAGCGTCAAAAAAGTATAAATACGGGCCCTGGTTCTTTTTGCTTGCAAGAGACAATTGTTGCTTTTAAGTACTAAAGACTCTCTTATCATTACAAAAAGTGATATTTCAACTTGTGATTATCAAATCTTGATAGTTTTGACCTTAATTTAATCAGATAAATATCTTATATTTTTCTAAACCTGTGTGGTGTCTTTTTGTGGTGTTCGCACTCTGTTATTACATGATTTATTGCACAAATACTTTATACATTGCCTTCTCAGTTAAGCCTGATTGCTCAGTGCCAAGCTACCAAAGGGTGGGCACAGGATAATTTGGATTGTGTGTGGCTTACCCTGACTAGGATTGTGATCCCTATTTGGACAATGGTGTATACCTCTGCCAACTAGAGACCCCATTTCCAACAATGTGTAATGTTCATTTCAATGTATGTCATTTCAATGTATGTCATAATATTTTCAATAATCAATATATACTTTTCAGAATATAATATAATCACTTCAGTAACATATTCATTGCAATCTGTCATATTCATTTCAACAAATGTCATAGCCCTCTTGACATCTGACAGTCATTTCAAGAAATTCCCTATTCCTTTTGATGCACATTGTTTAATTTTAGTGCTTGCTACATTGTTTACAGTGAAGGTCACAATCATTTCTGTATGATTGGTAAATATTTCAATATTTTACTTATTCAATTCAGAGTGTTCATTATTCATGTGAATCACTAACTAGTGTATTCACTCTGCCATGTTTCATATTTGTTTTGATGCAAACCATGTACATTCTGCCATCATTCATATTTTTTTGGGTATACGTAACATTCAATCTGGTGTGTTCCAGTCATTTTGTAGCATGCTATTTATTTCAGGAGATGCCCCATATGGGGAGCTGTAATTTTAACATGAACAGCTTCCCATACTCTCTGGGCGGGTAGTGGATGGGTGAGGTGACGTGGGATCTACTGCAATGCAATATTTTAATGTTTCCTCCGCATTCATACATTGCATTTTTTCATACACAGAAAAAGGCAAATATATGTAAGGCATTCTTGGATTAATGTATTGCTACCTTTTCCAAGATCAACCCTGAACTCTCTTGGTGGTGATTCAAAACACTCCATAACCACTATTCAGAACAGTTTACTAGATGAAAAATGTTATCCAGAGTAAATAGGGCTGTGTAATAAAAACAAAAATGTTTACTATGTTATTTTCTAGGTAAAGTGAACTTGGCTTACAAATAAACAACCAATTTATGCGCTGAGTGTTAAAATATACTTTATTCCAGGCAGCCATTTGAGTCATCTATTGGTGAAAACAGTGCTAAAAAATACTGCCTTCGTTGAGCAGGACTCTCGAACGGAGCAAGTCCAGATAGGGACATCTTCTGCACAAGGTTATCCTGATAGCTCACACACCTTTAAAATCAGTCTATGTATTATGTCATACAAGTTCCTTTACTTTGGACCCTGCCAATGACGACTTCTGAAGGAAACAACTTTGTTTTGACTATGCCAATGCAGAAGTAGTTGCCGAAACGTAGTTTGACGAGTATTTCCAGCTCTTCCACTGCTCACAATCCATCTACCCCGCAGGGAGTACTTGTATTTCGAAGAGGGCTTTACTATTTAAGGCTATTCAGAAAAAGGAAGCTATTTATTTGTTGCCAAATCATGTGCTCAAAATTGAGGAAGTATCTGAATTGTTTGTCAGGGTAGATCCTTGGCCAGGTAGGTTCACAAATCAAGCGTTTCCAATGCAATAGGTCTCGTATTTTCTTGAGTCAGAGCTATTGGCAATGTACATTCATAACAGGACTTTTTCTGCCACGTACATTGATCAATCCTACCTCATAATTTCGTCTTTTCCTGCCATGTAATTCCAGTGGCTCAGCATTTAACTAAAGCACTTACAATTACATTCTTCCTCTATCTTAAAACATATACAATAATCAAATACATTTTTGTGAGTTTAAAAGAGGAGGTAGCAAGAGGAAGAGTGAAATAAAAACAATGGAGACAAGTAGAAATAAACAGTTGAAAGAAAGAGTGAAAATGTTAAACAGCTGAAAAGAGAAAAGTGGGGGAGAAAGAAAACATTGAAGATAAACAGAGAAAAGGAAAGAACAGAGTGAGATAGGTGAAACAGACCCTCCTAAATAAAGATGGCATCTAGGAATAGATTTAATTGGCTCCTCCACATCCTCAAAAACAAGTCAGAGTGTGGAACAGCAGGGGGCACTGCAGAAGAGCAGGAGGTGCATAAGCAGATTTATATGTGAACCCCAATACAGGAATAGTGAGGCACTTCAGATCAAGATTGGGGGTTTAGACAGAGCTATGTTCCAGCCCATTGCTGGAATTACAGAAAGGCAGAGAGTGAGGAATGAGAAATGGAGAGCTGTGTAATTCCTGGTATTGTAATAATGGGGCAATGCAGGCTAGGGCTGAGGTGCACTGACATAGTTTTATGTGGGCTGCAGTACTGTAATAATAACAGGCACACAAGGTCAGAAGTGACACATGTTAATGGAGCTGTGTTTGGAACCTAGTATTGGTGTGTCAGTGTTGGAGATTGTTATCCTGAAGGTGTCCTGGTGAAGCTGCGAGTGGGGCCCAGTATGGTAGTGGCATTGCTTACGAACCACAGAAGTGAGGAGTCCTAAAGGACATGTGTGAGCCTTAGCACTGAGAAGAAATGTGCACTAAATGTTAGAATTGATTGATTCTGGCAGAGCTGTGGTGTTTCTTATCAACAGTGGTGCTGGATGTTAGATTTGAGGTGCACTGGCAGAGCTGTGTTTTGGTTTTTAGGTCCAGATTTGACTTGGAAGTGAGATTGAATATTAGAATTGAGCTGTTGTAATGGAACAGGGTCCCAGTGTAGGAAAGGAAGTGACCTCAACGAGGTAAAACTGAGATGCCATAATGGAGCTTTGTCTCAGGTCCTAGTACTGGAACATCAGAGTTTACTGACTGTAAGAACTGAGGTGCTCTGGCAGACAACATGTGGGGTTCTGGCACAGGCAGGGCTTGGAGTGTGTGAACTGCAGTGCACTGATGGAGCTGCGCCCATGGTCCCAGTTCTGGTTCAGCAGACTGTACTGATTGTAAGCACTGAGGTGCTCTAGCAGACAGTGTCTATGGTCCTGGCACTGGCATGGCTGAAGGCTTGGAGTGTGTGAACTGAGGTGCACTGATGGAGCTGCGCCCAAAGTCCCAGTACTGGAGCAGCAGACTGTACTGATGGTAAGAACTGAGGTTCTCTGGCAGACAGCGCGTATGGTCCTGGCACTGGAACGGCTGAGGGCTTGGAGTGTGTGAACTGAGGTGCACTGATGGAGCTGCGCTGGGATCCCAGTATGGGTCAGAAGTGGTCACTGTCTTTCAGGATTGCAGAGCCCTGGTAGAGCTGGGTGCCTTGGCTATGAGCAATTACAAGCAATTCTTCACCTTTGCTCTCACCACACAGGCAAACACACTTGGTAAAGAAAATCCAAGCCAAGTAAGGGCAGGAGCCAGGCAGCTGAGAGAGGGTGCAGAGAGCCCACAAAGATCAAATATGACCAAAATAACAGCCTGATTTACAGCCTTGTTTACAGCTAAGCTCAGAGGAAGAATGTTCTGCAAATGAAAAGGGAATCTTCTCTGGACAGGAGCAGGAAGCAAAGTAAAAAAAGTCCCCTGCAGATCAGATGAACAGGACAAAGGGTAATTATACAGTCCTTGGTCCCTGCTCCCACGCAGAGGAAGGAGGGACAAAGAGGCATGACTAACCACGAGAAAGCAAGGATTTTTAAATGACACTGAAACTAACAAATGAAAAGGCTGGAAGCCCACAGAAGAAGTATACTTAAAAGTATACTAGAGGTCATACTCTTACTCTCAACCTGAAAACAGCCTGGTCTGAATCCTCCCTATTTAATGGTGGGTCTCATCACAAGCAACACAGACAGTGAAGTGGGTGAGAGTGTGGCATTCAGTTTTGTTCAGTGCATACATATTTATCAAAGAAAAAACTCCTGTTTTCAACTCACATTTCCCACATTGTTATAAACATCTGCAACATATTTCACAATCTGGCCATGATGCTGCTGAGATTCTTCAGACTGCTGGAAGTAAAACTATGTGGACAAGGGTTGATTGGTCATGGACCTTGAGTCGAAGGATTATTGCCAGAGAACTACATTATTATTGTATATATTCGAGCTTAGACAGGTATGGAAACAACAGAATGTACTAGTAATATGCCATACTCATCAGTGATGTAGTTGTTGATTGTTGCGAGCTGGAAGCAGTCTGTTCTGCCACCTGTTAGACTTCCCATTGAATGTACAATGAATTCACAACATGCTTTTCAAGATCTTTGCCCCAGATTAGAACCCAGCCAGACTTCATGCCTAGGTTACTACTAAAGAAATGAGCATGAAGGCCATTGCAACAACTATGCAGCAGAAGACACGCACACTTTGCCCAATTAAAACCTGCTTATTAGAGACCTTGACCAACCCATAACTACAAACAGACAAACCTTTGAGGCTCTATTATAAAGAATTTAGATTGTTTTTGGGTAAATACAGCCTGTCCCAAATTTGAAAAAAAGAGATTAGCATCTATATTAAGCTCTAAAAACACCTACTGATAAAGCTGGGTAGGAAGTGATAAGAAAATACATCTAGTGGTATAACTTTCAGTTACATTGAAACAACTTTTTAAATAACCTACTCATTCAACTGCAGCCAGTTGCAGAGTTCAACTCTTTCAAAAAGTGAATGCAAATGGAAATTTTTGAAAAAACCTTATTGCTAATGATTCTCTGTCCTCTCTTATTCTTTTTTTTTATAAAATAAATTAAATCATCGTGTCATCATGCTCCCTCTACATTTAGAGAAGATACATGATCCACCAATCTTCTCTGACAACATTAGATCAGACCAGAAATAAATGACCAATAATAACTGTATTACACCAGTGAATGGATCTGCTCATTACCAAGTATTAGTGCCACCAATCCGAAAACAAATCAGGAATGCATGAATAAAATAATAGATTAACATGACATGAAGGCCACCAGTCTCAAGGAGAAAGTACCTTAGCTCCAGCCACAACCATCCTAAACCAGCTAAAGAACATTGCAGAAAGGACAATGAAGTCTCTTTATTATTGAAACTATACAAACCATTACAAAAGAGCAGTTTCAGTGCAGCATAACAAATATCTGAAAAAAGCATATTGGAATATACATCATAATTATTACATCCTTAGGCATATGTAGGTGAAGTCAGACATAATTCATTAGCCAAAGAAGATGTAGAGAATCACTAGCAACCTGAAAAAACTGTACCTGCATTTTTTCAAAACTTAACCAGATGTAGGAGCCACAAGTCCAGCCTGACTGACTCCCAGATTGTTCTCAACTTGCTACATGTAGGATGATACTGCATAACCCCCAGTTCCTGCTGACAATGGAATACAAGCCCACAAAGAAATACAAGCTCCTGCTACCAGGATGGGGATGTGGGGCCTCTTTCTGAAGCCATGTACCGGCAATCTCCAATCTTGCAGTTGATATGGCAAAGAAAAAGACGCCTATGACATTAGATCTAGTATCTAGCTTAATAAAGTAATTTTGGGTTAGCTCTAACATCTGTTTGAAGAAATCGATTGATCAGTGCAAAACATTGCACCAGTAGTGAGAAATATTATTGCATGTTGCAGAGATGTATACAGAATCTGTGCCGGGCATGCTACTGCAAAAACAATTTGAAGTGGCCTTTAGACCCCATTCATGCAGCTTAAGCGATGTATACTATAAATCATGCAAGGTTTTAAAGGAGTGGGTCTTTAGCTGGGAAACTTTTAAGATGCTCTGAGCAAGCAAATTGGTGCACTTTATTTCAGAGACAGACAAGTTGCATTGCTATTGACCTCACCAATTAGTAGGCAAAGCCTCAAATTGTTTGACGTATTCTTCTGACCGTCAGGATTCAATATTAAGGCCCTCATTATGACATTGGCGGTAAGTCCCGCTTACCGGCATGCTGACTGCCGCCAACATACCGTGACTGCGGCGGTATACCGCTACTCATATTGTGACCCACACATAGCAATCTGTCACTATACAGACACACACACACACACAAGTCCCCCAGCCCAAAGGTCAGTGATAAACTGGCAGTACCAAAACCCACACTGTTACATCAACAGAATTACGCCCACAGCATTATGACCCACCAATCACTGCAGTGGACATTCAACTGCGGTAAACCATTGGCGGTACATATCACTGCGCTCAAAATACACACAACCTAACAAAACAATACTACATTGATCAATTCAAAATACACACACCTGGCACCCATACACACACCACACCCACAACACTGTAAAACACACACACACATTACCCACATCCCTTTTACGACTAACAAAAATTGCCAGTAGAGAGAGATACAGCAAGAGCACCCACACAAGCAGAGCCACAGAACACCATCACCCATACATCATCCATGCACCTCACATCACACACCCCAAAACATCACCCCACACACCCTCACACACACCACACACACTACACCCATGGTACCACAAAGACACCCCAGGTTCTCAGAGGAGGAGCTCAGGGTCATTGTGGGGGAAATCATCCAGGTAGAACCACAGCTATTCGGATCACAGGTGTAGCAGACATACATTGCTAGGAAGATGGAGCTTTGGCGGAGAATCGTGGACAGGGTCAACGCTGTGGGACAGCACCCAAGAACAAGGGATGACATCAGGAAGAGGTGGAACGACCTACTGGGGAAGGGGCGTTCAGTGGTAGCACGACACCAGATAGCTGTACGGAGGACTGGCGGGGGACACCCACCTCCTCCCCCACACCTAACAACATGGGAGGAGCAAGTCTTGGCAATGCTGCATCCTGAGGGATGTATTGCTAACACCCCTCCTACCTGCATGCCATCACATACCCTCACCCCTATCACCCCACCACCTCACATACATCATACCATCACACCCCACCCATCCCAATAACAAGCCCTGCACGCACCACCAATGCATGGACATCACTCACAGCCCTGCATGAACACCCATCACTAAAGCATGCACACTAGAGAGAGTCACCTAGCCCACAAAATCACTACTCACACAAGACAAAGCTGACAGGGCAATCAAAACCATACAGGGCAAAACACCCATGCACAAGATGTCACATGCAGAAACAATACCACTGCATTTACTTCCCCACAGGTCCCACACCCAACGTCACCAGAGAGGAGGTGCCAGCAACATCCAGTCCTCCCACAGAAAAGGCCCATAGTGATGACAGCAACTCTGCGCGCCGGGATCAGGATAACCAACCTGGCCCATCAGGGACCTCCAGACAGTCGGTTACCCAGACACAGTCCCACACCACCACAAAGCATCCCCCATCAGGAAACACCACCACAGCACCCAGCCAGTAGGCCTATACCTCTGTCCCCAGGACATGTCAATCAGCAGTGTGTCCGCCACTACAAGGACACCAGGACACCCCAGAAACAAAGGACAATCTTGGACCTGGGGTCAGTGGGCACACTGTTCAGGGAACGGAGGCACAGGACAACAGGGAAGCTGGGAGGACTGCTGTGCGACACGGGGAGGACAAGCCCAGGGAACCTACCCTCCACGGGGCACTCACCAACATCCTGGGGGTATACAACCGTTCCCAGGAGATGATGGTCCAGATACTGGCCAAGTTGCAGGAGACCCAGCGGCTGCAGGAGGGACAATACCTGGGGATCAGGGAGGACCTGAGGGACATCCACATCACCCTGGTCACCATTGCAGCGGTGCTGGCAGACATGGCCAACACCACGAGGGAGGCAGTAGCACACCAACGGGCCCCTGACACTAGCCACACCGATGAACAGCCCTCCACTTCCGCTGATGCTAGTAAACAGGAGGGCCCGCCACAGGAACAACTGGTCACCAGCACCCCACCCCCTGCAGAAGGAGAACCACCATGCAAACGGTCCCTGCAATCCAGACGGAAGCCAGAGAACATTTCCAAGACCCCGCCAGGAAATAAGACTCTCCTGATTGTCACCCTTATGTCCCATTCTGTCAACCTGTCCACCTTGAACTGCCATTGCTCTACTTCCTATGCCCCCTTGGACAATGCACCTGTGATACAAAGAGATTGGACTCTACCCTGGACTCTCCTCCACCACCCCCCAGCCTATAGCAATACCTCATCCACTTATAAGCACATGAATAAACATCCTTGTAAAACATACAAGTATTGAGTCTGTCAAGTGATTGAACTATGTATTCGTTTCACAACCTGTACACATTGCAATTCAACTGTACAGTCATGTTTTCTTAGGTATGACCTGTAGTTTGCTGCAGTCAATATACCAGGAGCCAGAGTGGGGCACAGATATCTGTGAATAGACATGTCAAAGGGTACAGTAAGTGGCCATAGTAGTGGGAACATCAGACTGCCAGTTAAAATTTACAACACAAAACTGCAATGGTAGGTGAAGTTACAGTGTCCTACCCGTGTGTCACTGGAAGTACTGGCGAATGATTGCAGTTCTGCTGTCTACAACCTCATCCTCTGCCTCATCTTCGTCACTGTCCACAGGCTCCACCGCTGCCACACACCCATCTCCAGCCTCATCCTCCTGCAGAAAAGGCACCTGGAGAGGTGAGGCAAGGTTGTGCAACATGCAACATGCCACGATTATCTGGCACACCTTTTTAGTTGAGCAGCACAGGGAGCCACCTGTTAGATGGAGGCACCGAAATCTGACCTTCAGGAGGCCAAAGGTTCTCTCTTTAATTCTTCTTGTTCACCCATGTGCCTCATTGTAACGTTCCTCTGCCCTTGTCCTGGGATTCCTCACTGGGGTCAGTAGCCATGAGAGGGTGGGGTAACAAGAGTCACCTGCAAATATTGAGGGATACCAGTTAGCCAGACACTAACCCTTAGGGCCAACCCCACCCCCTTATACCAACATCAACTGGGTGGGGACCATGGGCTCACCTATTAGCCACACCCGGTGCCTCTGGAGCTGAGCCATCACAAATGGGATGCTACTATTCCTTAGGATAAAGGCATCATACACAGACCCAGGATACTTTGCATTCACATGGGAGATCTACTGGTCTGCCAGGCACACTATCTGCACATTCATAGAGTGAAAGCTCTTTCGATTTCTGAACACCTGTTTATTTATCCGGGAGGAGGGGGAACAAAGGCAATATGTGTACCATCTATTGCCCAGTGATGTTTGGGATATGTCCCATTGCATAGAAATCAGCTTTCACTGTGGCCAACTCCTCCACCTGGGGGAGAACAATGTAGCGGCACATGTGTTTCATCAGGGCAGACAACACTCTGGTCAGCACTATTGAGAATATTGGCTGTGACATTCCTGCTGCCGAGCCCACTGTCACTTAGAAGGAGCCAGTTGCCAACAAATGGAGCACAACTAGGACTTACACAAGAGGAGCGATCTCAGTGGGGTGATGGATAGCTGAGATCAGGTCTGGTTCAAACTGGGCACACAGCTCTCGGATTGTGGCCCTATCAAGTCTGTAGGTGAGGATAATGTGCCTGTCATCCATTTTTGCCAAGTGCAAGAGGGGCCTGTACACGGGGATGTCTCTATCTCCTATTCATCTGCAGCAGTCGTAATCTAGGGGGTAAAACGATGAGCATCTGGTCAGAATGCAACATTTCCTAAATGTACAGTGCATTGCATGTTGTGACAGAAACAGTATGTTGACGTTTATCCCCAAAATGCGCCTATATGTGCTGTGACGCAGTTGGGGGCCATGGCCTGCCCCCTCTGAAATAGCGGCTGCCTGTCCTGTGTGGATGGACAGGTGGAAATTAGGTAATGCCCCTGACGTTGTGCACCATTGAGGGAGGTGGTCGAATACAGCTGTGCAACTCCTCATTGGTTAACATTGGGCCCTGTGGGTGACAGTAGTCAATAGTGATGTACGCCGGCGATGACGGTAGACACAGCCGCGGACGGGCCGCCATTTTCTGTCTGTTCATTCACTTGCTACCTGACCTTCAACAGGAGAGGACCTACACTGCAAGAGCTGCTGTGACATGTGTCTGGAACTGACCATGGGTCGTGTCACTGGGGAAAGGGCCCCTGCCTTCGCCGCTGCGGAGTTGGAGAGACTAGTGGATGGGGTCCTACCCCACTACCGAATGCTGTATGGGACTCCAGACCAATAGGTGAGTACACTGTGAGCACGATGCATGGGGCATGAATGCATGGAGAGCTGTGTTTATTTGTCTGCAGGTCAGCGCCCATCAGAAAAAGGGAATATGGCGTGCCATCGCCAAGGACGTGCGGACCCTGGGGGACTACGGCAGGCGGAGCACCCACTGTCGCAAACAGTGGGAGGACCTGAGACACTGGTCAAGGAAGATGGCAGAGGCCCATCTGGGGATGGCCTCCCAATGAGGAAGGGGTGCCTGTCTATCCCTGATCCCCCCTGATGTTCCGCATACTGGCGGTGGCCTATCTGGAGCTGGATGGGAGCTTGAGGGCATCACAGCAGCCACAAGGGGGTGAGTACAGTTCACAATATACTACTTGCGTGTGGTGGGGTGGTCTCTGGGTGGGGGATGTGTGCCTGTCGGTGCCCCTAGGCCAGACCGTACATTGCAGGGTAGTATCCATTTTGGGCAGGGGCTGATAAACCCCACCTCCAAACAAGTTAGTGGGCATCCACTGCTGGGCAGGGCACTGTGGGTCTCAGGTATGCTGCAACTGGCATTCGGTATTACTGTCCGGGCCTGGTGACTAGCATTGTGACTGTTAGTGCATTGCCTAGTGCGTAGGGCTGTCCCCTGTGTGTTGTGCACGCCAACTGTGGTTTTGTTGCTGACATTGACCAAGTGTATCCTCTGTCTCTCCCCCCCCTTTTTGACAGTTCTGAAAGTGAGACCTCCTCTGATGGAAGCTCCCTAGTGGTGGCGGACAGCTCTGTGGCCACACTAACTACAGGTACCAGTACCGCCGTCCCAGCAGCCCCTCAGTGAGTTTCCCGTGCCCGCTCACCCAAGAGGGTAGGCATCTCCTTTGCCCCAGGCACCTCATGCCCTGCCCCAGTTAGCCCTGCTGCCCTGAGTGAGGAGGTTATTGACCTCCTGCGATCGATCCGGTTCTGTTGGGTAGTCAACCATAGTGAATGCAATCCAGGGGCTGGCAGGGCATTTGCAACAAACAAATGCATTTCTGGAGGGCATTCACTCTGGCGTGGTGGCGCAACAGAGATAATTCCAGGCTCTGGCCTCCTCCCTGATGGCAGCCATTGTTCCTGTCTCTAACCCCCCTCCAACTTCCTCTGCACAGTCCCATCCCCCTGAACCCCAACCCATCTCAAGCACACATTCAGACCTGCATGCTCCCAAGATAACACCAGGAGTGGCTCAGGCAAACACAAGCACCACACATCATCCCAGAGGCACTCACACAAACATCATCCAGATGCTGACATACCAGCATCCACTGCCTCCACTGTGTCCCTCTCCTCCTCAACATTCCACCTCCCTCCTAGTAGCGTCTCCACTCACACCTGCATTCACTACATCCACACCCACTGCCTCCATCACCATCACACCTATCACTACACGCCCCTCACTGGCAGTCACCACCCCGCATCCATGCACATGTCCCATGTGTCCTCTCCCACTGTGCCTGTGCCCCCTCCTCCCAAAGTACACAAAATCAAGCACTCAGAAACCCAAAGGCCATCCACCTCACAACAGCACCCCCTCTTCCTTCACTCCCAAACCTTCGCCCTCTTCCGGCCCCAGTGTCCCTAAGAAGCTTTAACTCTCCACTGTTGACCTCTTCCCTACCCTTCCCCCCGTTCTTCACGTCGAGCCAGGGAGGGCAGAACCCAGGCCAGCACCTCAGTCACCCAGTCCATGACCACTGTAGTTTCGGCAGCTACTGCAGGTGTGAGAGGCTCCAAGGAGACACCTATCAGCACTGGCTGTGTGCCTGCACCAGCTGCCAAGGGGAAAGGCAAGGATGAACCTCCAGCTGCCAAGGGCAAGGAGGCACCACCAGCTTACAAGGGAAAGGGCAAGGTGGCACCACCAGACAGCAAGGAGGCACCACCTCACAGCAAGGGCAAGGAGGCACCACCAGACGGCAAGGAGGCACCACCACACAGAAAGGGCAAGGAGGCACCACCAGACAGCACGGGCAAGGAGGCACCTCCACACGGCAAGGCCAAGGGCAAAGTTCCTGCCCTGCAGGCAGGAGGGACAGGAGGCCTGGTGCTGTGACAGAATCTGAGGGCCGAAAACCAACCATGGCAGTTCTATCGACAACTGGCAGCACCGACACCGGCACCGCCATTAGCACCACCACTTGCGCCGCCACGAGCACCACTGCCAGCAGCAGCCCCAGTGGGCAGCCGTCTGAGGCTTCAGGGGAAGGGCTGGAGCCTCCCACCACAACTGGCAGCACCTACACCAGCACCGCCATCAGCACCGCCACTTGCACTGCCACCACCACCACTGCCAGCAGCCCCAGTGGGCAGCCATCTGAGGCTGCAGGGGAAGGGCTGGAGCCTCCCCCCACCACTGGCAGCACCTCCACCAGCACCGGCACTGCCACCACTGTGCAGCCATTGCCGCCGGCAGATGGACTATAGTCCTGCCTCATGGAGTGTTATGCATCCTGCCCACTGCAAATCTTGTGGGTCAGGCTCCCAGGTGAGAGACTGTGACCTTGCACTCCCAAAGATCTGCATCACAGGGCACAAGGCCCCCTCCAGAACCAGTGGAAGAAGCCATCCACTCACCCTATCCTTGTCAGGACGAAGGACACAGGGCACAATGCCACCTCCAGAACTAGTGGAAGAAGGCATCCACTCACCCCATCCTTGCCAGGATAAAGCACACTGGGCACAATGCCCCCTCCAGAACCAGTGGAAGAAGACATCCACTCACCCCATCCTTGCCAGGATGAAGCACACTGGCCACAATGCCCCCTCCAGAACCAGTGGAGAAGCCATCCACTAGAGAGACTTTGGCTTTGCACTCCCCAGGACCAAGCAGTGGGCAATCCACCCACTTGAGAGACTGTGGCCTTGCACTCCCCAGGACCAAGCAGTGGGCAAACCCCCCACTTGAGAGACTGTGGCTTTGCACTCCCCAGGACCTGGCAGTGGGGTAACCACCCACTTGAGAGACTGCGGCTTTGCACTCCAAAGGACCAAGCAGTGGGCATGTATCCCCCTCCAGGACAAGTGGCGTTGAACCATCTTCCAGCTGAGGTGTCCCTCCATTCCCTGTCCCCATGAGGTACCTGTGTATTTTCGACCTGATGCCCCAGCGGTGTTCTCTCCATGTTGATGCAGGAGTAAGATGGGGCCTTGGCCTATATGATGTGGCCCTGTGGCCCAAGGACATTATGGACTGGGCAGTGTCCCTCTATTTGTATATCTGTATATACTGGCTTAATTTTGATGCACAAATTCTACAATTTTATTTATTAACTCACTTTAATCAATTCCTTTTGTCCTTGGATCATTCCTGAGGGTTACAGGGTGAATATTTTTTATTGCTGCATCAGTTCATGTGTATAGGGTTAGGGGTGGGGGTGTTGCGAGTGGGGTGTGTGTGTCACTCTCTTTTTCCTCCCCCCTCGCCTATGTGCTAGGCGGAAGTACTCAACGTGGTTGTCGTCGCCAGTGTTGGTATTCCTGGGGTAGGAAGAGGTAGACCAGCATGGGGAAGATCTGCAGTTCAGGCTCCATGGCAGTGTGGTTCTTCCTTGAGTCTCCAGAGGTGAGTCGTTTCCCTTCTGTGCAGTGTTTCTGCCAGGCGTTTGATGTCATTAGTACCGCTCTGGAAAAGGTGGCGGGTTGGTGTCTCATAATACAGTGGGAAGAACCTTGTCTTCTGCCTGGCTGTTGGCAGTTACCGCCTCAGTGCTTGTTTCTACCGCCATGGGGGTCGATGTGTTAAAGTGGCTGGCTGTCTGTGTTGGCAGTTTCCGCTGTGGTCATAGTTCCATTTTTGTTACCGCCGGCTTGTAATGAAGGCCTAAGTATGACTATAAACACGTCTTAATACTTTGACCAAGTTCTGTCTAAATTAATTGCTAACAATGCCAATTTTAGTAGGAGGAAAACGTTATAAAAATTCTGTGTAATTACGCTGATCGTGATTGGAAGAAATTAGGTATTTATTTCCTTATAGGTGCCACGTTGGAGCACAGCGATCGCCGATCCGTACAAACGACTGCCGCTTCCAACTGTCAACAGTCCCCCCAGACATTATATCACGTATAGAGCGCTACACATCACAATCCTGTGCAGGAATCCTAAAATGGCAGTGTACATTAACATGATTAGCCACACATTATCCCTTCTCTCTCATTATTGCAAAGCTAAACATTAAGTAAAACTATATATATGAAAGAACCAAATAAGGAGAAACAAAACATAGGTGGTCATTATGAACATGGTGGGAAAGACCGTCGACGGCCATGTCGGCGGTGAACAGAATCCCACCAGTGGCGGCGAATGGAAACCCCCCATATAATGATTGAAAAACCCAACCCCGCCAAAAAATCCCAGACCACCAGGGGAGGCGTACCCACACCATTGTACCCAGGACACAGACAGGTGGAACACAGCTACAGAGGCCACAGTCTCCCACTCCCAACATGCAGGAAGGTGAGGGCTCCAGTACAAGTGGCACATCAAGACCTGCGCAGGGGACATGGGCACAGGGGTCTAGGGCAAGTTCAAGAGCCCCAGTGGGTCAGGGCGTAGGGCACCGGGTGGAGGCAGCAGCCCAGGACGTCATTGCAGAGGTATTGGGGGCCTACCAACTTACCGAAGACAGGATGGCACAGACTGTCCACCCTGGAGCAAAGTCAGAGGATGCAGCAGCAACAACACCAACAGGCCATGGAGCAGTGGAAAGAACACAATGCCACAATGGCCACCATTGCTGAAGCACTGCTGCAGTTGGTCAATAAACAGTCAGACACCCACACCGGACAAGAGGCCCCCACAACAGCCCTGGACAACCAGCAACAGATGACCCAAGCAGCAGAAATGGCACAGGAAATACCCTCCCAGGAATTACAAGGGCCAACCATGCCACCCCAAGAAGCTCCACAGCAGGCACCCAAACGTAGTCTCAGGCCAAGATATGGCACTGGAAACCCAGCTAAGAACAGGCCCCACTCCAACTATTGACACTGCTACCACTGCAAAGCAACCATCCCACCCATTCACCAACAACACTTAGCTGAGGGCAAATTGAAGTACTAAATTACAAATAGGACCCACCTATGACATCCAACAGGACTGCCCCCAAGTCAGTTTTGAGGACACCCAACCCTTATGACTTCCATCACTGTATATAGAACAATTCACTGTATTCGACCAATAAAACACATTTCTCACCTGTAACACTGTGACCCTGTCTTCAATGTTGAACAAAGTGGAGTATGGATGCAACTGGCAGAGAACAACTTTATTGTCAATTTGTGCTTGGTAATGGTAATGTGTTTCAAATTAGGCAAGGAGGGAATGCATATATTGTCTGTCAGTACCATGCAGAAGAGGTCCATGTCTCACCTATCATGACCAACCCCCCTATATGACATGGCACACTGACAGTATCAGTCACTAACCACAATTACAGGCTTAAGTCCCCGACAGTTATTGGAAGTAGAGTTGTATCAGTTGGTTCCTGGAATTGACATCTTCCTCATCCTCACCACCACTCTCCTCACCTCTCTGATGTAGCTGATCAGGACCTATAGCACCCTACACCTCCAAAAGGGGGATAGAATGTCTTACAGCCATGTTGTGCAGCTTGCAGCAGGCCACCACTATTCTACACACCTTATCAGGCCCATAGGCCAGGGAACCCCCAGAGATATGTAGACACCAAAATCTAGCCTTCAGGAAACCTATAGTATGCTCTATCACCCTGCTAGTCCATCCATGGGCCTTATTGTATTTCCTCTCTGCATCCGTCCTGGGATTCCTCACTGGTGTCAGGAGCCAACGCAAGTTTGGATAGCCAGAATCACCTAGAAAAAGGGTCAATACAGAGTCGTCATTGTAATGTCTCTTAGTCAGACAGGCAGGTTTTCTGCAATGTGTCAGTTAGTGACAGGCAAACTTACCTATGATACACCCTCTGTCCTCTTGTAGTTGTTCCATCTTCTGTGGCACACTACTGTTCTTCAAAACAAATGAATCATGGACGGAACCCAGAAACATGCCATCCACATGGAAATGTACTGGTCTGCAGTACATACCAATTGGATGTTCATGGAGTGAAAGTTCTTCCTGTTTCTGTACACCTGTTCACTCACTCTTGGGGGAATGATAGCTATGTGGGTGCCATTGATGGCACCTATGACATGGGGAATGTTTGCAAAGGCATAGAAGTCAGACTTGATGGCAGGGAGGTCAGCACTTTGGGGAAATCGCACATAGGATTGCAGATGTTCTACAAATGCATTCAGAAATCTTGTCAGTACCTGGCTGAACATTGGCTGCGAGAAACCAGCACCCATGCCCACTGTCATTGAAATGGGCCTGTGGTCGCCAGGAGATGGAGTGCGGAGAGCACCTGCACCTCAGTTGGAATGACATGCTGATTACGATTTCTGGGAGTCAGTGCAGGATCCAGTAATGCACATAGGTCCTGAATAGTTGCATGTGTGAGTCTGTAAGTGATAATGATCTGACGCTCCACCATGGTCCCCATATCCACAAGTTGTTTGTACACCGATGGTGCCCTTCCTCGCCACAAGGGTCGGTACCTATGAGGGGTTACAAAAAGGAGTGATGTGCACACATACATTGTCATATTTGCTAAATGCATGCAGTGCATTGTTCATAGTAGTGTCTGTACAATGACTGCAAACCTGACAGATGTACATGTACATCACTAGGAGGGAACAGAGTAAATCATGAGTGCTACTATACGCAATGGCTAAAGGCCTAGGAGCTGCATGTGACTAGTATGCCCTGTATTGTGAGTAGTATGAATTTCAAGATGCGTAGGTGATGGAAAAATGTCTGTCCACTGTAGTTCTGCCCCTTCGTTGTGGAAGTGACCTAATACCGCTAGCGGTTGACGTCACAGGGTACGGCGGTGTTGATTGCTGTTCGCACCCTCATTGGCTAACATGGATGCCAATGGGAAATCCTGGCATATCATGATCGCAGCCGGCGGTGACGGTGCATACCGCCGCAGAACGTACGTGCGTTCGTCATCGTTTGATCACTTGACTCCTGATCTGGTGGGGGCAGGTACTCCACTCTGTGTACTGCTGTAGCCTGCCTCTGGCTATGGATGTTCCACGTGGTGCAGGGGGAAGGGCCCCGGTCTTCACCCAGGAAGAACTGGAGAAGCTAGTGGAAGGGGTGCTGCCCCTGTACAACAGACTCTACGGACGGCCAGAGGTAAAGGTGAGTCCGGATTTGGGGAGCACTGTGTGAGTAATGTGTGCTCCTGTAAGCCAGGATGGGCCATGGTGCATGGAATGCTGCATGCCACTGTCCTGCATGTCTGAGAGTACTGTGAGTCCTATTCCTATTCTGCCAGCTGTTCCCATCGTGCAAGTGCCTGACATCTGTGTTCCATTTCTGTGTCACCCTGCTAGGTCAGCGCCCATCTGAAGAGGGCACATTGGCATGCCATTGCCAAGGAGGTACAGACCCTGGGGGTCTCCAACTGGCGGAGCATCCACTGTCAAAAGAGGTGGGAGGACCTGCGGTGCTGGGCACGAAAGATCACTGAGGACCAGCTGCAGAAGTCCTCCCAAAGTGGAAGGGGTGCCCGTCGGGCACTGACCCCCCCTCAAGCGTCGGATCCTGGCGGTGGCGTACCCAGATCTGGATGGGCGCTTGAAGGTTGCACAGCAGTCACAAGGGGGTGAGTACTCACAGACCATACTTCAGTCTAGAAGGATGAGTGTGTGTGCGATAGGGCTCATGGTGCTTAGAGCGGGGAATTTGACTGGTGTCCATCTACTGTATTTTCCCCAAAGGGTGTTGGGGTGTTCCTGTCAGGTTTCACCTACCTCAGCTCCAATATTATTTCAGGGAATGGGTGTAGGTCAGTATTCTGCTCAGTAGTCAGGGGCATGGCCATGGACATAGTGCACAGTGCTGCCTGTTTGGTGTGCATGCTGGGTGGGTGTATGGCTGGCCATTGTGTATCAGCATTCAGCTATTTACAAGTGTCTCTCCTGTTTTGTCTCCCCATCCCTGTTCTCTTGTGTTGGTTTGGTACAGCATCAACATCAGGCGAGGGAGCTGAGGCATCGGCAAGTGGGGAGGCAGCAGCCCAAGGATCATCCGAGGCAGAGACAACGGACGCCCAGGGGACCAGTGGGTGGGAGGGCAGGGGGACTTCCAAGGGGGAGGCTACTACCACAGGAGGTACGTAGTGACTCTGAGACCTCCTCCGATGGGGGTCCTCCGGCGGTGGCGGACCCTAGTGCACACACCACTACCGTTACATCTTCCGCCACCACCCATACCATCACCGCACTCCCTTCTGCTCCCCACCAAGTTGCCCGTGCCCGCCCACCCAGAAAGGTGGGCGCCTCCTTCTCCCCAAGCACCTCCTCCCCTGCCCCAGTCAGCCCTGCTGTCCTCACAGACCATCTCTGTAAGGTAGACAACCATTGTCAATGACATCCAGGGTCTGGCATCAGAGGTGCAGCAGACCAATGCCCATCTGGATGGCATTCACGTTGCTGTGTCTGCCCTACAGAGATCTTTTCAGGCTCTGGCCTCCTCTTGGATGGCAGCCAGTTTCCATGCCCATTCCGTCCCCATTCCAACCTCCTCTACCCCTTCTAGCACCCCACTCCCTTCACCCGTCCAAAGCACACAGTCAGACCCGCTTACAGGCACATCAACACACAAGAAGCACACTTCAAAACACAAGCACCACACCTCCCACTACAAGCATTCACACATCCAACAGACACCTGCACACACAACAATGTCCACTTCCCCCAGTGTGCCAACCTCTTCCGCCTCCCTGTCTGTTCCCTCTACATCCATACCCTCATACACTGCACCTTCACTCACTGTTACTGCTCCTCTTCTTGCACTCACCACGATAGCAGGCAACCACACATGCACCCCATACACAACACCTGCACTCACCACCTCTACTGTAGTTGACACACACAGCACACTCACCAGACTTGCAGACACCCACCCAACATACATCTACACTAGCTGTCGTTCTTTTCCCACTGTGTCCACCCCCCATCTCCCAAAACACACAAATGCACCAAGACACCCACCATCAGACATCCACCACACCACAGCATACTGAGCAGTCACCTGCACCTACTTCACACACACCTAAACCACATACATCAACTCCCTCTTCCGCCACTCCCACGCCCTCATCCATGCCCAACCCAATTGCTCCCAAGAAACGTTTCCACTTCCATGCAGACCTGTTCCAACCCACTGGTCCACCCCGTCTTGTCCCCAAACGTGCCCACCTCCTTGCCCTCTCTGCTCCTTCCACGTCACAGCCCACCGCAGTCCAGCTTTCCCATTCCCGTGCCCCTTCCCCGGTGAAGAAGAAGGCCCGCTCAGAGCCTAGGCCATCCAGCTCCACCCGAGCCAAACAGCTCCCACCCCCTTCAAAGGAGAAACCCATCCCCCCTCCAACCTCCTCACGCAAGTCAAAGTCCCCACCCGTCGAAAATCCCCCCTTCCGTGAGGTGCCTGGATCCCCATATGATGCCCCGTTCAGTGGAGTACCCAGCACTTGTGGGAGTCAGGTGTGGCCAGTTGTGGCCAAGGACAATGTGAAATTTATGGACTGGCCATTGGCCCTGTTGGCACTGTTTAGCTCAGTGAGCTACTAATTAATGTTTCTGTGTGGCCTGTGTTTGGGCTGCACGCAGTTCCACTCTGGTGTTTGTTTTAATGTTTTATGGATGTGGGGCTATTGTATGTACTATGGTCAAGTTGCAATTTCCTTCGGTCAGGCCACACCTCTTGGTGTGGGGTGTATGACTTGTGCTGCTGGGAAGGGTTGGGGAGGCGTTGCAGAGTGGGTGGAGTGGGTGGGTACATAACTGTGCCCTTTCCTCCCTTGTGTCATAGGTTGCGGTACTTACCGTCGGCGGCGGCGGTCTCGGTCGTGTTTGTATATGGCAAGGAGCAAGGCTGGCATGATCAGCAGCTCTCTGTCCATGGCTGCTGCTGCATGTTTTGTGGAACTCCGGTGAGTCTTTCCTTCTATTTGTTTCATTTCCACCTAGCTTTGTGTAGCGGGGGTTCCCGCCCCGGAACTGGGGGCAGAATGGTGGTTCATAATTTGATGGGCGCGGTATGCCTTTCCGATGGCAGGTGGGCGGACTCTGCCATCGTCATCGGGACTCCTTTCCTGGTGGTGGGTGGTGCGCGGATGCGTGTGTTTCGTTTGGTTCATTATTTGGCGGTCTGGCCCGTTCCTCTGTTGGCGGTTTCTACTGCCACCGCCGGCGGAGTGGAACGGACCACCATGTTCATAATGAGGGCCATAGTCTAATCTGTTCATGAAAAATCTGTAATAATGCATATTGACAAATTGAATACTAATGCCAGTTAATAATGGTAAACTCTTTGGTGTAACAGTTAGAACAATGTAAACTGAAGTTCGAATGAAGAATAAATATTGACTAAAAGGAAATAACCAAAATACATAAATAAACATCATACACAGGAACAAATCCAGTAACCTAAAAAGTAACCTGATGGTTTACCCCTTCAGGTCGCTAAAGCTTATTGTTGACACTTCTGCAGGGAATATCCTGTGCTTCATGCAAATCATTATCAGAATGTTTATGGAAGATAAACATATTTTCATCCTCATTGTTTTTAACTGCACACTTTATCTTGAACACCCTTGCCTTGCTCCACCAATTCCTATTATCAACACGAATGGCATTTCCACATACCTTATCAACCACTTTTGGTTCATAATATTTTGATAGTCCTTTGTTCACATGAACAGGAGCTTTTATACGCACAAAGTCTCCCACCTTGAAAGGTTGTTGGGAAACCCTTTTTCTAGAATCAAAATAATGTTTTTGATACCTTTGTGAATGTTCAACATTCCGTCTCACCACATCATCTACTCCTTCAATAACATCTAACTTCACCCATTTGGACATCCATCCTGGACAAATTTTAGTTGATAGTTTCCTACCTCTTAGCAACTCAAAAGGAGATACTTTAGTTGAGGAACGTGGAGTGCTGCAGTAAAACCAAAGCACTGAGTGCACAGCATTTTGTACAATGCAATCATTTGCAACTGCCCATTGTATTCAATTGTTTAATACTCGATTCATATGCTCAACCAAACCATTGGTTTGTTTATGGTATAGTAAGCTTCCACAATGTGTAATTCCCCGTTGTTTTAAGAAACTTTGAAATTCCAAACTAACAAACTGAACATCATTGTCGGAAGCAATGGATGAAGGCACCCTTCTCTTAAGAAAACATCTTTCAAAAAATCTACAATGTTCTTAGAAGTGGGTTTACTCATGAATCGTACCTCAGGCCACTTCGAGTAATAATCAGTGACTACCACTGCATATCTAGATGCAAGCCGCAATATGTTAAACAGGTCTAGTAAGTAAATTCCTATTTTTTTCCCATGGTCCTTTTGGATATTCAATTGATTGCGTAGGTGGTGTCCTGACTTTAAACACTTTCTCAGTCTTACACCATACCATGCGATCATCCACTAATTCATCAACAGCATTATCCATATAGGGTTACCAGAACACCTCACGCAACCTGGATTTAGTCAAGGTTTTTCACAAATGTCCTTCGTGAGCCCAATGCACTAACCTGGTCCTTACACTCTCTGAGTTTACCAGTTTTCCACCAACCATGAGAATGCCATCTTCAATAGACAATTTACGAGAAACTTTAACCTATGTTTGAAATTGGTAGGAAACATTCTTTTCTTTGGGCCAAGCACCCTTCATGTATTTCATCACTTGAAGCAACACCTTCTTTAGACAACTCTGCTCTCCATTCTTTCTCACTGATAGCACACATTTCCTCCACATCAACTGATGCAATAAAACAACTCTCTTGTTCTTCATCCTCATTTTTTTTTTTCCTCCGTCTCCTCAATAGGAAACCTAACAACTAGTCTGCTCTTCCATTTTTACTGCCAGGCATGTATGTTATAGTGAAATCATATTGTAACAGTTTAGTTGTGAACCTGGCAGCGCAAGGGGTTTGATCATTGACCTTGTCTCCTGAGAGGATTGCAATTAATGGACTATGATCAGTACGCAGTTCAAAATGACTCCCACAGACATAAGAATGAAACTTCCTAATTGTTCCCCAACTGGCCAACATTTCTTTCTCAATCACAGAGAAATTCAGCTCTGAACCCCTGAAAACTCTTGACGCATAACCCACAGTGCTTTCCACACTATCCTTATTTTGAGTAAGTATTGCACCAAGTCCAAACACGCTTGTATCAACAGTGATGATACACTTGACGCTGGGATCTTATCCCATAAAAAAGGAACACTCCTTTTCAATATGTTGGTAAGTGGTTGGATCTTGAATGCATAATCTTGTGCAAATCTAAAATAAAATTTGCTTCATCCTATGAAAGATTTCAGACCAGCTTTGTCTAAAGGTGCCTTTGCATCTAAGATGGCATTGACTAAACCAGATCTAGGCTCAACACCTTACTCAATAACACATGCCCCAAAAATTCCACCTTAGATTTCAGGAACTGGCATTTCTCACTCTTCGAGACCACTCCCTTTTCTTGTATGATTCTGAGAACCTGAAACAAAATTTTGTCATGTTTCTCTCTAGTGTTACCAAAAATTAAAACATCATCTTGGAATACTACAACTCCACTGACATCCTTCAGCATGTTGAACACGACCCTCTGAAAAACTGCTGCAGCTGATTGCAGTCCAAAAGTCATCCTACAGTACTGAAATCTATCAATGGGCGATACAAATGCTGTACAATGTCTTGAAGATGGGTTGAGTATGACTTGGTGGTAGGTAGAGGCCAAACCCAATTTTATAAACCATTTGGAAAAAACAATCTTATTCAACAATTCAAAAATTTGGGGCAAAGGATGGGAGTTTACCCATTTATTTATTGAGACTTCAGAGGTTCACATAGACATATAAATCCCCATTTTTTTTTTTTGGGCTACCACCAATAGAGAAAGCCACAAGTCTGATTCAATGGGTTCAATTACATCCCTGACACACAGCTCATTTAGTTATATCTCTAATAGCTCCCTCACACAAAAAGGTACAGTCCTCAATTTGTGCTTAGCAGGAATAGCATGATCCTTAACCCTGATTTGGTGAGCAAACCCTTTGATAGTACCTAAATGTTCACCAAAAAGATCTGGAAACTGACTTATGATATTCTCTGTGAAATCGGTAGATTCCACTACGGACACTTGTTCCTTTGTCCCTGGTCTAAGAACCATTTGAAAAAAGTCCCTGGTGAAACCATCCATGAATGGACAGCCCCTTGAATGCAACATAAACGTAAATATTTTCCTGTCTTTGAATTCTAAAACATCTTCAAAAAATCAACCTGTTCTATCTTACGTCCTTTGTATGAAACAGGTGCTCTGCCTGGAGGTTTTAATGGTCTATTTTCCCACAAATCTCCAAACAATTCCTGTGATCGTGGTTATCCATGCACCAGAATCCACTAACAAACGTGCAATCTTCTCACCAATGCCCACTTCAACATAAGGATCAACACATAAAGACATATCTCCAATGACAATAGAATTGTCACCATCTACCATCACCATTTCTTGAAGATCATCTTGAATTTTCTGAATGTGTTCTGCCATCACATGCAGGTTCAGATACATTGGCTATATCTGCATTTTTGATTTGACCTTATACATTTGCCCATTTCCTCCAAAACGTCTCCTACTTTGACAAACGTTCGCAAAGTGGCCAGTTTTGCCAAACATTCTGCAGGTTACCATCCTTGCCGGACAAGCTTTGATGCTTTTATTATGAGCCGCATTTCCACATCAAAAGCAGTTGTTAACTTGTTTGAAGAAAGACTTACTCTCATTTCATGGTTGTGAATTCTTCATAGGTTTTTTATATCTAACTGCACCCACCACTTCAGTAGTTTTCTCTTCTAACTCCTTCACAGATACTTTGGATAGTTAAATGCTCTTTGCCATTTGAATAATCTCTTCTAGAGAAGGATTACCCATAGAAAATTACTTTTGCTGTATCGTTTTATGAGAGCATTTGCAAATGCATTGATCCCTGACTAGATGCTCAGTGAAAGCTTCAAATTGACAGTCGGCACTCAGCTTCCTCAAAGCTGATTTGAAGGAATCTACATCCTCGCCAGCTCTTTGTTCTCTTTTGAAGCAGTTATATTTGATGACTTCAATGCTTGACTGTATGTCAAAATGTAATTCACATTTTTTTACTGCTTCAACATACTCATCAAACTCTTCTTCTTCATCATGGTTCCTTGCTAAAGGTGGTAGATGTTTAAAAATGGACCTGCCTTCGAACCCTAATGAATGCAGCAACATGCATTTTTTCCTTTCTGGTCTAAAACATGAGGCGCCCATAGCTCCAAAATATGTAACAAAAGCATCAAACCAAATTATCCATGCAACAGGTGGAGAACCGGGTACTTCCAGAAATGGTGGTGGTGGTGTTACTGATTGCATCCTGTAAGTAAGAAGGTTTGATATTATGACAAATAGTTAAAAAGGACCCCACAACGTGTAATTTCAGATAACAAAATTTTGACTTACTCTCTAACAATTGCTAAAATGATAACGCTTTGTCCAAAATATATGAAAATTAATCAAATAACTTGAATATATATTCCCTTTATGAAACCTATGTATGCATGGGGAAAAAACTTCATATACTTACACTTCACTTCTAAATATATGTGTGTCAGCTTCCTCCAAATTGTACAAATAAGAAGCGATGCATTACCGCTATGCAGAAATGTTCTTGGTGTGCGCATCACCGTGAGAAACAAATAGTTAAGGTCACACAGAGATACGCTGGTGCCAAACTCATTAGACTGCACTTCCCAACATATGCTTTAGAAATGAACATGGTGTGCATATCACTGCCAGAATCAAACTGGTGTATGTATCATTGTGAGAAACAAAAAGTTAACTTCTACTACTTGGTGTGCGTATTACAGTGAGAAACAAATAGTTAACTTCATGCAGCGGTGTGCTGATGCCAAAGTTGTTAGACTGCACGTTCCAATATGGCCATTAAATAGTGCTTAGTTCACTCATAAATCTGACCACCGTAGGTCTAGCTGACAGTCCTGTCAATCACACATTCGGCACACCCACATAACTGGCTTACGAAAGTGAAAATGCCATGATAGCTCACATCGTAATTCCGTCCAGTGTTGCCAGATTTGGAAATTTTCCGCACAAATGGGTGACATTTTTTTTCCATTTGTGCGGGAAATAACTCTCCCGGCGGGTTGCACAAATTTGGGCTTTATTTGCCCATTTGTGCGCAAAATTTGTGAATGTAGCGGCGCCGCCACTAAAAACGTGCTGTCAATCATTAATAGCGCAAAAGCGCTACTTAACTACACAGCTTCATGCTGCTGGCCTGCCCTTCCAGAGTGTCTGACTTTGGACCAATGTGATCACGAGGGACAGGCCAGCTATTATTTGTTTTGTTATGATTGGCCCAGCCGTGGTTTGGGGGTGGGGCCGCAACTCCCGCTCATCCACACTCGGAATCGAGAGGAATGAGGAGTGGATTGCTGCTGCCTCGAGTGCTCAGGTTAGGCGATGCCGCAGGCATGGAATGTGCAGCACGGAGCGCGCTGCTGGCAGTGTTAGATGTGGAGAGGTTCCTAGAGGTCAGTTATGGTGAGTGTACAATGATCCATACCTCCAGGGAGAGCTGTTTTTGAGGGGAATTGTGAGGGGGCGCATCTCTCTTTATCCCTGCAGCATCCTCAATTTGTTGATAAAAATGATGTTCATTTACATATAATTAAATTTTGGTGTGTGTTTGGAAGAATATGGCATTTTGTGGCATTTGCTTACCCACCCATTGTATTAAGTAAGATTATTGCAGAGTTCACCTAAGAAAATTCTCAGTGTGATAAAAAAAATAAACACCAAACTATCTTGTAAGAAAATAAGCAGCGGTTTGTCATTAGCGTTAGCCTTACGTGTGACTTATGTCTTTGAACAAGCAGCAAATGTGACTAGATATAAACAAAATATAAAGGCATCTTTATTCTATTACACCTTCTGTTCTCCAGTATGATTATTTTGGAGGTGCCAGGGCCTATGCTGTAATTACAAATGCAGATGTACACATAGATGTACTTGCAACCAATCCTCTAAGAGCAAACATTACCAAAGTGGTAATGCTGCAGCTGCCACAGGCCTCACAGTACATTACTGTGCAACAGCTGTGCTAAATCACTGCAATCATCATGCTGTTGCTTGGGTCATGCTGGGAGGCAGCCTCTCTCACCTCACACCAGGGGCTTCTGTTCCTTAAGTAAGTTCTGTCCAACGCGACAGAGGAATCTTCTGACAGAGGTGTGTTACAGTCGAAAAACAGGATGGAAGGAACTACAGGCCTTGTGACAGTGGTACCGCCTCTGAGGCAGCCGTGGCAAGGTCTCAGCTGTTTTCAGTACAGTCAGTTGAGCCCAGTCCGGTATAGTATGCACCTGAGGTGTGTAGGAGGCTGGCCTGGCTTGTAGTGGGTACCAAGGGGTACTTACACTCTGTACCAGGTCCAGTTATCCCTTATTAGTGTAGAAGAGGTGTTTCTAGCAGCTTAGGCTGATAGAAGGTAGCTATAGCAGAGCAGCTTAGGCTGAACTAGGAGACATGCAAAGCTCCTACTATACCACTGGTGTCATAAGCACAATATCATAAGAAAACACAATACACAGATATACTAAAAATAAAGGTGCTTTATTTTTATGACAATATACCAAAAGTATCTCAGTGAGTACCCTCAGTATGAGGATGCCAAATATACACAAGATATATGTACACAATACCAAAAATATGCAGTAATAGCAAAAGGAAATAATGCAAGCAGTGTAAAGTTACAATAGATTGCAATAGGAGCACATAGGTATAGGGGCAACACAAACCATATACTCCAAAAGTGGAATGCGAACCACGAATGGACCCCAAACCTATGTGAGCTTGTAGAGGGTCGCTGGGACTGTAAGAAAACAGTGAGGGTTAGAAAAATAGCCCACCCAAGACCCTGTAAGGTAGGTGTAAAGTGCACCTACAACCCCCAGAGAGCACAGAAGTCGTGATAGGGGGATTCTGCAAGGAAAACCAACACCAGCAATGCAACAACAGTGGATTTCCAGACCTGAGTACCTGTAAGACAAGGGGGCCAAGTCCAAGAGTCGCGACAGTGTCAAGAGTGGGCAGATGCCCAGGAAACGCCAGCTGAGGGTGCAAAGGAGCTGCCACCAAATGGAAGAAGCTTGGTGTTTTGCAAGAACGAAGAGGACTAGGAACTTCCCCTTTGGAGGATGGATGTCCCACGTCATGAAGAAGCTTGCAGAGGTGTTCCCACGCAGAAAGAACGCACACAAGCCTTGCTAGTTGCAAAGGTCGCAGTTAGGGTTTTTGGATGCTGCTGTGGCCCAGGAGAGACCAGGATGTCGCCACTTGGATGAGGAGACAGAGGGGGCGCCCAGCAAGTCAGGGAGCCCTCACAGAAGCAGGCAGCACCCGCAGAAGTACCGGAACAGGCACTTAGAAGAGGAGTGAACTGGAGTCCACCCAAAGTCAGAAAAGGGAGTCCCACGATGCTGGAGGACAACTCAGAAGGTTGTGCACTGCAGGTTAGAGTGTCGGGGACCCAGGCTTGGCTGCGCATGAAGGAAATCCTGTAAGAGTGCACAGGAGCCGGAGCAGCTGCAAATCACGCATTACCCAGCAATGCAGTCTAGCATGGGGAAGCAAGGACTTACTTCCACCAAACTTGGACTGAAGAGTCACTGGACTGTAGGAGTCACTTGGACAGAGTTGCTGAGTTCCAGGGACCACGCTCGTCGTGCTGAGAGGGGACCCAGAGGACCGGTGATGCAGTCTTTTGTTGCCTGCGGTTGCAGGGGGAAGATTCCGTCGACCCACAGGAGATTTCTTCAGAGCTCCTGGTGCAAGAAGGAGGCAGGCTACCCCCAGAGCATGCACCACCAGGAAACAGGCGAGAAAGCCGGCAGGATGAAGCAATACAAGGTTGCAGTAGTCGTCTTTGCTACTTTGTTGCGGTTTTGCAGGCGCCCTGAGCAGTCAGCGGTCGATCCTTTGGCAGAAGGTGAAGAGGGAGATGCAGAGGAACTCTGGTGAGCTCTTGCATTCGGTATCTGAAGAATTCCCCAAAGCAGAGACCCTAAATTGCCAGAAAAGGAGGTTTGGCTACCTAGAAAGGAGGATAGGCTAGTAAGAAAGTTAAGAGCCTATCAAAAGGAGTCTCTGACGTCACCTGCTGGACCTGGCCACTCAGAGCAGTCCAGTGTGCCAGCACACCTCTGAATCCAAGATGGCAGAGGTCTTGGGCACGCGGGAGGAGCTCTGGGTACCTCCCCTGGGAGGTGCAGGTCAGGGGAGTGGTCACTCCCCTTTCCTTTGTCCAGTTTCACGCCAGAGCAGGGCTGGGGGATCCCTGAACTGGTGTAGACTGGCTTATGCACAGATGGGCACCATCTGTGCCCATCAAAACATTTCCAGAGGCTGGGGGAGGCTACTCCTCCCCAGCCCTGACACCTTTTTCCAAAGGGAGAGGGTGTATCACCCTCTCTCTGAGGAAGACCTTTGTTCTGCCTTCCTGGGCCAGGCCTGGCTGGACCCCAGGAGGGCAGAAACCTGTCTGAGGGGTTGGCAGCAGCTGCAGTGAAACCCCGGGAAAGGCAGTTTAGCAGTACCTGGGTCTGTGCTAGAGACTCTGGGGATCATGGAATTGTCTCCCCAATGCCAGAATTGGTCTCACCCGCAGTTCTGATATTATTGAGGCAGGTTTCTAGATTGTCCTTTGATTTTGAGAACCCCTAGGGGCTGACTTATTACCTTCCCCTACTACCTGAGCCTTCTGTATTTCTCATCCTTCTGCTGGGTCACACTTGAAGTCTGAGCTTGAGCCTAATGTAGCTGGACTGCTAGTTTCTGAGAAAACTGATAATGAAAAAAATATGCTTCTAGGGCTACCTGGTTCTCATGAGGTTCATTCAGCCTCACATTGTGAGCCCCTATGCCTGTCATGCCCTCTGCCCAGGTAGCAGTCTAGGATCCATCCTTTCTGGTGAGATCTCCTTCTAACACATGGTCGGGAACAAAAAGCTGGTGTTATACATAGTGGGAGCAATAGATCCAGCAGTCACAAAACAGTTAGTCTCAATGCTGGCCCCTATTGTAGATATTGAAGATCAGGGCAAGGAGGTTGAAACATGTGAGGGGTTAATAGGTGCATGCAAACCCAAGCCCTTAGGACCAAAGAAATCCACCATTGTTTTCTTCATAGAACTTTAGGAAAAAACTTTACCAGCTGAGGGAATTCATTGAGTACCTACCTGAGTTGCCTTAGTTGTGAATAATAATGCAGATGTCAATGGACCAGAGCTAACTCCAAGCCCACCACTGGGTGTAGCTTTCCCTTTGCTACCCCCTGTCTGACCAGCCAGGCAGTTTACTTGAGCATCACGCATCTCCATTAGTTCAGGCTTATCCATAAATTATCTATAGATTATGGAGCTCCATTGGACTCATTAAGCTGTTTGTTTTCTGTGTTGTCCTCCTTGTGTTCCATGGGCTCCATCGACATCGACATCTCTTTGGGCCTTTGGCCTCTGAGGCAGCTTGACTGAGTGTATCACAGTGACAGAAAAAGCAATGTCTGCTCCACCGACGGCTGTCCAAGTTTCTCTCTCCATCAGTGGGCATCGCTGCTGATGTGCGCCTATGCCTGTACCTGTACCAGCAGGGAAGCCAGCAAGGGGGCTCGGCATCTTGAGCTCAGCCTCTGTACTCAAGATATCCCTCCTCTCCGCCTCAGGTCTCCAACCAAAACACAGGGCCCAGTTGGTGCCCCTCCAGCAGCACCCTATGCAGAGCAATGTGACAGATAAGGGGGAGTCCTTCCCTTCCTTTGAGCTGCTCCTCCAAACCTTGCACTGTTCTCCGGACACCGAGTAATACAGCATATGCAGGTAAGCAGCGCAAACCACATGATTTCCGTACTCCCCTTAGGCTTTGAAGCAGGTGCCAGTGTATATGTACATGTTTAGATATGCGTGTTTCTTCAAATCTCCTCACATCCATATGTCAAACAAATCAGGGGGCCTCACATTGATCAAGCCCACCAAGATGACCCTTAATTGAGCAGAAAGGAGGCAGTAATCAACATCTGTCAGTCCTGGGTGCCCTAGAGCCCAGCTGTAAAATGGCCAACGCTTAGCAGGGCTTCATCAGCCAAAGTATTGATCTGCTACATCTCTGCTGTGTCAGGACAATTTTCACTGGAGGGTGGTTCCACTGCTAATTTTTGTGGCTGCAGCGTCCTGGGGAGTGCTTCATGCCTTTGCCTCTTAGGCTGTGCTGAGCTTGGTTCATGTGTTGTGGTCTACTTACTGAGGTCTGGCACTCTACACTGTACCCCATGTTCTGATTGGGGCAATGCCTGGAAGGAGAGGCCCCAGCTGTGACTGGAACTGCTGGGCTAATCGGAGATTTAGCCAGGAGTGCCCTTGGTGGAGTTCCCTTGTTTTGGACTCGTGGCATAGCCCCCACAGAGGTGTAGTAACTGCAGCTATCACTCCTTAACGGTAGGAATGTGACTGGCACGGGTGCCACTTTGTGCACCGCTTGCAGCCCCGGGCATCAGAGTGCTCTGGGGGTTGCGCTGGCACCAAATAGTCAGTAGGCCTGATCAACCCTTCTCTGTCAAGTAGTCAAGAGTTCAGCTCTCCCCCAGTCTACACCAGAAAAATGAGAAACTGGATCTGTGTCCCATACTTGCAAGGCCTTAAGACTGCCACCTGATGCCCCAGCCTCAATTCGGCTTATGCCCCCCAATTCTTCTACCTGAGGGTTCTGGGGTAAGGCTGAAATTGAGGGAATGTGGACCGGTGCCTGGCAAGAGGAAAGTATCTGTGCCTGCCACACAACGTTTGGCATTTACTGGACTGTCTTTGTCCTCGACATCCATGCGGGCTGTGGAGCGCCTGAGGCCTGAATGCCCTTGCTCTGCATCGCCACCTGAGAATACAGTGGAATCTGCTCGACCATTCAAGTTATTCTACCTTGGGGTGAAGCGGGAGTTGCCAAACTGCTGTGCACAGTGGGCACTCACCATGGACAAGCAGGACCCCTAGCAATCTAAGTTGTCCTTTGAGAGCAAACATGCATGTCATATCCAGACTAGAATCACTGCACCTCTACTGCACCTGGCACTGGCATGCTGGACCACAGCATAAGGGAGATGCTGGTCAATGTAAAGAATACCCTTCAGACCATTGACTGCAGAATAGCTTTGCTGACCAGCAGAATTGATTGCATAAAGGAAAGAGTAGACAAACCTGAGGAACATCTCTATCACCTGGAAACCTGCAAATCTGACATTGAAGACTCTCACACCACTGTTGGTGAACACCTCTTACACATGGAGAAAGTAATGGAGGGTATTATGCTCAAGAAAGAATACTTTGAAACACGTTAAGGACAGGACAACCGCTGCATCCTAGGGGTCCCTGGGTCAAGCGCCATCGACAAGATGGAAACATGGATCAAAACCATGTTTTACTTCCTGTTTGATAGAGCACTCTTACTGGTCTTCATCCTTGAATGGGCACACTGGGCGTGCGTCTCCCTCCTGGCACTCCGGTGTGACCCATTGTGGCCAGACTACTCAATTACAGGGACAGGGACACTATCCTATTGATTGCCAGTGAACGTCATTTGATTCAGCGTAAGGGCAATTCCATTACCATATACCCTGATTTCACCATCACAGTCCAGGCAGCCCACCAATTGTTTCTCCCAGTAATAAGCCTACTTCAAAAGCCTAAACTGCCCTACTCCCAGCTCTTTCTTGCTGAAATCAGAATACAAGTTGAGAGCAAACAACACTACTTCACAGATCCCAAGGCTGCCATGAAGTTTTCCCATAGTCAAGCAAACACTAAGACAGATTCTCTACCTGACCCCTCAACTTCCAGGGATGGCAGCCTCAGTGATAATGACTAGAGACCCAACATTATTTTTTTCACATCCTGTTGTCATTCTGCTGCAAGTGAGATTGTGACTCACCTGTCATGGATCCTCCACCTGTAGTGCTATTACCTTCACTGACACACAGTTGTGGTTGTTAATCCTGTGGCAGGATCATGGCCACGACTCGTTTTCCATGTTTGGTTGCCTGCACCGACCCTCGGCAGGGGTTACTACCTCCCTCCTTGGGCCAGCCAGACTATCTTTGCCTGGGATGTTCTCCTTCTCCTCTGTGGGGGTGTTTCCTAATTTGGCACATCGTTTTCAGAACATAGGTTTGTTTTGGGTTATTTCAACCAGCTGGGTAGGGTTGAAATGGGTAATGGGTGGTTCTTTGGTTGTTGTATTTTACCTGTGTTCCTCTTTATGCCTTATACACAATGAAGAAGACCCCCTCCTGACACCTCCACAGTAGCGATTGATATCCCATCCATTATAGATGTAGCTCTCCCACAGTCCTCTTGTCACCCATGACATCCATTAAGTGCTTGACCTGGAATATACGGGGACTCAATGACCAGCGCAAGGTGTGTCTAGGTCATGCGAGCCTCAAAGGCATCATATAGACGTGTGCTTCCTCTGGAAGCTACTTTTGACCCCAGTGACCACATACCATCTCCAGACTAGCTGTATTACTGAGACACATGCCTCTTTGTACTCTAACTATGCTTGTGGCATGGCCATTCTCCTCTGTAAAAGGCTACACTGAAACACACAACATACCCTCAGTGACTCAGAAGACAGGTTTGCCATTGTACAGAGCATACTACAAAACTTCTCTGTGATTCTGGCCTTTATATATGGTTCTAACACAGACAGACGGAATTCTTGGCAGAGGTCTGGTGCTGAATATCCACATTGCGACCTTGCAATATTGTTTGTGAAGTAGATTTCAATGTCCTCTTAGATCATACTTTAGATTGATCCAGTGACACTCAGCACCTCTATCCGGGTGCTGCAGTCCAACTTCATACAGATAACAGCCTCTGATATGCGCTTCTACGCTTACTGCACATAGGCCCAATTCATACTGGGCTCTGTATACTGAGGTAGTCATTTTTGCCTTTGCTCTCTGGGCCGGGAATGGTCTGAAGGGGAGAGCTCATTTTCCTAGCCCCTATGCACCCAGCATGCCACTGGCCAAGAATACTCTGCTCCGCATGCTAGTAGATGACATAGCCTGTTGGCATGCCTGATGTCCTTTAATATGCTGAGCGCTCAATCCCCCCTCCTGTTACTGACACTCGCCTCCAGCCTGTTGCACTTGATGTCCTGTTATATTACCAGCTATGCTCTACATGCAGTACCCTGCACAACACACCTGATTGTCAGCCCCTTTCCCTGCAAGCTTATCACCCATTTATATATCACAATGCAGTATAAGGCACATGTATGTGATCCTGGATCTCAAATTGCCCAAGAGATGGGCATATACCCTACCATTACAGTGTAGCAATGGCACTATTGCTTTACTCAATTCAAGGCCATTTTCCCAAACTAAAGACTTATCCTTGTCCACTTTATATTTCTTCACAGACTCTATGGCACATGAGTGCTACTACACAGGATGGGAATTGCAAAAGATGCATGTTGCCTATGATATGCTGTCCCACATGCTACCTTTTGTCACCTCACCTTGAACTGGTCCGCGGTGGTGCACTTCTGGTCCAGGATCTACACTAGAGTAGCATCGTTCACCAAATATCTCCCACAGCAGACATCCTTGGTGAGTCTCTATGGGTATGTAGAAAAAGTTCCTCCTGAACATGGGCATCTTACCGCAATGCTGCTATTACTGGCTAAACGAAGAGTAGATGTTCATTGAGAATTACAACTTGTTCCTATGACTGTTGACTGGTAGAAGAATGACGTATATAGCCAGGAGCAGCTGTCAAACTACTGTGAGCTTATGCCGGTGTGGTCACGACCTAAAGACATCAGGGCCCCACTTACTTAGCACATGAGGTCACAAGATGAGGTGGTGGATTTGGGAAATGTGGCAACCCTACCAGCCACAGGAGATGCCCCTTGCTTGTGAGCAAATCTTACTAGCGACAGACTTTCCACCTGGGAAAGCCCTACTTCATTTGACCTATGTCCCTGCTCTTTCTTGTTGTCAGCTAATGTGGTCATTATTTCTTTTATAAGATCCATTTGTGTATCATTGATTGATATTACCTCATGATGCTTGGCTAATTATAAGTTGTGTCTCTCCCTTCTTTATTTTCCCCCTTTTTCTTCCCCCTTGCACAATGTTTGTTGCTTAAAAACAAATAAATACATTTAAAAAAAACATTCCTCAGTCCTCCTGTTGAGGTTTGAGAACTGTGTCAGCCAAGCACCACCATCATACCCCAGAACCAGTGCTTTAAATGGGCCAGTACTGTCTGGTACTGAGTACCAGCACTTTTCATTTTGAGAGGGAGAATACCTGCACTTCTCAAGAAAAACGTAATACTTTTTATTAAAGAGTACTTCTCACAAACAAGCAGGTACTCTGATACAGAGTACCTGCACTTCTATTTTTCCATCTCAAGCACTGCCCAGAACAGCAAGCTTGGTCAGACCTCTGTCAGTGATAACTGCATTCCACCAGTAAATGAGTGTCAACACCAGAGCAGTACGCGCTCTACTGGCGACAAAACTGCAAAAACCCAGCACTCTCAAAACAACGTAATTTCTGCATTGTGCTGATATGTTGTGGTTTAACCTTTTGCATTGCAGAGTTCAATCCTGAAAACGTATTTTTAATATGCTTACAAATACTGTTCCTTTGCAATGTATTGCTGCAGGTTTTCAGAGTGTGTTAGGGTGTGGCTCCTTTCCAGGGCCTTCCAGAGACTTTCCCTGCAACATGCCTGGGCGTGGTTCTGGTCTGGGCCAAGATTCTATAAAAGAGAGCCAGCCCAACTCCCAGTGCTCAATGTGTTTTAATTCTTAAATGAGTAAAAGATTACTTGCGCGCTACCATTTCTTGACATTTATATGGTAGTTTATAAACAGACAAGACGCACGATTTGTTTCATAAAGGTTTGACTTTGTTATTCATTGCGTGCTACTATTTCTTGACATTGGCATGGTGGCTTAAGAATCGGCAAAACGCGCAATTCGTTTTATGGTGTTTAAACATTGTTGTCCATTGCGCGCTACTATTTCTTGACATTTACATGATGTTTTACGAATTGGCAAGACACACAACTCGTTTCATGAGGATTTAACTTTGTTGTTCATTGCGCGCTACCATTTCTTGACATTTACATGGTGGCTTAAGATCGGCAAAAGAAGCGCGATTCGTTTCATTGTACTTTGATCTTGTTATTTATTGTGAGCTGTTATTTCTTGACATTTACATCGTGTTTTACGAATCGGCAAGACGCGCGATTCGATTAATGATGATTTGACTTTGGTATTCATGGCATGCTACCATTTCTTGGTATTTTACATGGTGACACTCGAAACGCCAAGACGCACAATTCCCTCCTCAAGTTTAATTCATGTTGTTTATTGTATGTCACTATTCTATGATATTTATTATGTAATATGCGAGTTGATAAGTTATGTGATTTGTTTCCTGAATCCATATTGTGTTATTCATGGTGCACAATCCTTTTATGGTATTTACTATATATATATATATATATATATATATATATATATATATATCTGCAATATGAGCAATTTGTGTTGAAACATTTTAAGAGTACACAGAAGGCCAGAGTTTCTAGATGCAATATTATATGGTCCTAGTATACATTCTCAAAACAGGATTTATATGACTGGTTTAAAATTTAGTCAGAATGTTTTTCTGATTCTCATGTAAAGAAAAGTACTTGAATAAGAAAGTTTACATTTAATTCATCTTGATTCCCCTACAGGTATCCGGCCATCTTGAAACTTAGTCATTTTAAACTTACTCTTTGATTGTTCATGTTTTCAGAGTGACTAGGTTTAGAATCATAGTCTAGTACTGATTTCAGGAGATATAATTTTCATATTGTGTGTTCTATCCTTTTTCTTACTACAGGTCTCCTTCCCAGCTGTTCCCTTCCTAATCCCCTCTTCCCCTCTTGAACTCTCTCAGTCTCTGTGATTTATCTATCAGAGTCTTGGAGCTGTTCAGTGATGGACGTGTTGGGAACATGCACAGACCACGAGGATCTGGTGACTCTGACAATGAGTCCATTAATGTCAAAGTATTAGGACCACCAGTCAGAAAACAAATCAGGAATGGCAGGATAAAATAATCGACTAGCGTGATATTAAGGCCACTAGTCTGAAGGAGAAAGTACCTTAGCTCCAGCCATGACCATCCTAAACCACTTAGAGAACATTGCAAAATGGACAATGAAGTCTAAGGTGTATCCTAAGGACAAGGTGCACTGGGAATTTCAAGCTAGAAACCAACTGGAACAGAATGGAGAAGCCTTAGGATCTAAGGGCAAAATGTGGCAAAATGCTACAGTATGTCGACAGAAGACACACTATGCCTCACAGCCATGTGGAAATAGCAATGCAGGCAGCCTCTGAATCCGTCGCACAAATAAATTCAAGAAGCGGGAGAAGCAAAAGGTGAATTAGAGGCCCAATATTCAAGCATCTATGCCAGTGCATCTGAAAGGTCAGAGCTTTCTAATCCTAGTCAATTGATCAGATGTCACCTCATTAATTAAACATTGTATTAAACACTTCTGTATCCATCATCAGAATCTGCTGATGCACTAGCACTTCTTGTGCAAAAGACATATCCAATATTTTCTTGGGGTTAAGTGAAGGCTTGCTTAAAAAAGATCAGCAGCTGCAGGAACTGACTGTGATATCCATTTTCTGCACCAGAAAAAGATGGGACATAAAGACTCAATGCCTATACCAGCTTTTTTGGAATATGACATTGTGGTTCCTGACTAGATCTTCTATTTGGAGATGCACACTTTATACCATCAAGCATGTCTACTGAAGGAGACTGGGCGAAAGGCACTGAAACAATGACTGGTGGGCAAGGCTACCCTCTCCTAAAGGACAGCTATTCACTGTGCTGTCTACAGAGGTCTCCATGGTGAAAAAGAGAGTATCTGTACTGGACGTCAAATGCAAGACAGAACTTTGGACAGAATGCTTTTGAAATATATGCTGATGAGAAGTTCCCTTGTCTGTATAAGCAAAAGGCTATAGTCTATCCTGACCATGCAATTTAGGAATATCACAAAGCATCTAATTACTTTGACTTACATATTATGATGTTGTAGAATGATGTACCTGCCAAGCAGAGTGACCCACATGGAAACCAGTGCTTAGGAGTGGCCAAGGTCTATACTGAGAAAGCTGGACTTGGTAATTTCCCTACTGCCATACTGTCAGGCCTGTTCAATTCGGTCTTAAAACTCTGATGATGCAAGGGGCTGACTGATAGAATATCATTACACAAAAATATTGAGACAAAAATATTGAACCCGAATATATCGTTATGCTATACCTATAATAAAAATGACGAAAGTATCATTTTTGTTGCCATAATATGACAACCCTAGGCAAAAATATTGTGATTTAATATATATATAGTTAAAAATAGTAAACATTAAATATATTAACATTTAACAGTAAGTTAATGTAAATTAAATATATTTATTTAATAAAAATATATATGTTTATTTAAACAAACACACATACACATATGTGTATTATTATTTCCACACAAATCATTTTAAACTGCTGAAGTAGTATTAAGATAATATTTTTCATTATTTAATATTTAAACTTTTTCAATTTAATAATATATATATATATATATCCAAACAAACAAACACTGTTCTGGTAGAATGCTGAGGCGGATTCTTGAGCGGTCCGGTATGGGTCCCAGAAACACAAATAATCTCAAATAAAGCAATTTCCTCTATCTAGGAAAAGCAATCCGAACACCATGGCAATGCAGTCTTATTTTAAATATATATATATATATATGTACATATAGTCCCTGGTCCCCAATGCTGAGGCCCAGTGACTTTGGAGCGCATACAGGTAAGGACCCCCCATCCTGTCACTAATCCAAACGTTTCTGCCAGCTAGCAAGCACGCACTCCACAACAAACAGGATAGCGGATTGCTAATCACCATGGGTCTGATTATGAGTACGGCGGTCCATGGACTGCCATACCTGCAGTAGCGGTCTGCCTGCCAGATTAGGATTCTGCTGGTCGGACTGCCCCGAGACCACCACCACCGCCAGGATCATGGATCCTGACGGGTTGGCTGTGGTGCATGTCATGGTCAAGCACAGCGGTGACGTGCTGATTATGATATGCCTTTCCACCGGCCTTTCCATGTTGGGGACCCCACCATGAAAAGGCTGGCAGAAAGGCAGAGATGGGGCCACAGAGGGATGCCTGCACTGCCCATGCGCATGTCATGGGCAGTGCAGAGGCCCAGAGTGCAGCACACTCAGAATGTGCACTGTCTGCTTTAGTGTAGCCATTTTTAATATAGCTTCATGCACGTTAGTTTAACATACTAGGCCGCTGTGAACTTTGCCCTAGATACAATTTATTTAACCTCACACTGTTATTTTACAATAACCAGTTTTACGGTCTTGTTTTTATTTCCTTCTATCTCACTGTTTAGCTTAGTTCAGCACCGTGTTCTCAAATAATGCATTCTTGATCACCCTGTGCTTCAGTCAAGGCTACAGTCTCGTACATTGACGGTAAACGTGGTAGAAGTTTAGCCTCCAGTATTCGTAGAAGATACACATCCTTACGTAGGGACATTTTCTTACAACATCTGCGTATTAGTTATAAAAACACTTCTTAGTCCTAGTACATGTCAGAGGGAGATTCCGACCAGGAACCTACAACTAGATGCTGACTGCCCCGTTGCAGATGCTGATGCAGATTACAGGCCTTTGCTCAGGTATGAGGGTTGATGTCTTCCCGGGGGAACCTTAAAGGCAGGCTTATAGCTTCACATGCTGTGCTCAGAATATAACTCAGAGAGAACATAATCTAGTTGCACTATGATAGCCTTATTCTTGTGCTTCAATCTCATCGTTACTATTTCAGTCCTGCTGTGTTGTGTAGTTCTGGTTATTGCAGCTCACGCTTTGCTATCTAAAGTGCAGTCGTTTTATTAAACCAATCTTTAAAACTCAAACTGCCTTTGAAATTTCCATATGAGACCATTCTCTGTATGAGAGAACCGGTTGTGACCTGAGTGACCACAACTTCCCTGGGAAGTGCTAAAGATGTCATGTGCTCGGCTGCCCAATTGTCTCTTCCCTTTGGGAAGGATGAGGCACTGCAAGTTACCCGGAGCAAAACCCGGATTTAGAGTGCCAAGGGTCCTTCACCGTGGGTCAGACTTAGTCCCCCACACTGTGAATGATCTTGCCGCTCAAAATCCAGCAGTCTCATTAGGATAATGTTCTGATGGCACTGGCAGTGTGGTGGCATTGGCCTCATCTCTCTCCAGGAGCCAAAGCCAATGCCACGCACTATTTTCACTGGCCAGCTTAGGAGGCAAAATGCCACCGCACTGTTGCCACTGGCCAGCTTAGGAGGCAAAATATCATATGGCGGTGGGGAGGCCGCTGGCTTGGTGACATCCTCCCCACCACCATATTGGTGGTCTGGCAGTCGAACCACCATTATCATAATAAGGCCCCAAGTGTTTCCCATGAGCAAGGAGTGTGGTAACACTGAAAAATGTTGGGTTTGCTGTTTGGTGTTTGTACAGACAATAAAAGCTTGGGGCCTCATTATGACTTTGGCAGTCAGACAGCCAGACTGCTATGTTGGTGGCCCTAAAAAGACCACCATTCTGGCGGTCCACCAGAGCGCTGTATTACGAGTTATGTAGGCCGGACTGCTGATCGCCAAGCAAAAAAAGCAGGCCGCCAGCAGCGTGGGGGCTTCGATATTGGCGGTCCAACCTGCAGTGCCACCAGCTCCATGACCAATCACTGAGAATATTACAGATGCACAGTTGCAGTGGCGGTCCCCTCGTGGCAGTCAACTAATGGCGATTGACCATTACAGTTTGCAGTCAGCAAAGTAACAGACAAGTGCACATTATATTAATTAAAAAACAACACAGCTGACACACATTGACCAAGTGGATACACCTGCAAAGCACACTGTAAAACACACCCCTTCACAGACCACAATCCTTTGCATGTCCACACTGAGTCAAAGAACCACAACCAGCACATATAAATTTTTACATAGATTAGCCCCCCCTTTTTCCAATATACCATGGAACACCCTGCACACACTCTTGTCCATTTACACCATATTACACTTCCCCTGCTAATTAAGTCCCTGTCACCCACTTTAGCTGGCCTCCCGTCTTGTCCCAAAAATCCTTGTTTTTCTGAAGATGAGTTGAGAGTCTTGGTGGGTGAAATCATAAGAATAGAGCCACAATTGTTTAGAGCACAAGTCCAGCACACTCCTTTCAGTAGGAAGTGTGGGACAGGAGTGTTGACAGAGTGAATGCTGTAGGCACCACCATGCACACAAAGGAGGACATTAGGAAGCGGTAGAACAACCTCAGGGGAAGGTCAGTTCCCTGGTCTCCAGGCACCAGCCGCTGGCCAAGAAGACTGGCAGTGACATTCCCTGTGCCTCATTACAACTCATTCCCTGGTAGGAGAAGGTCTTGGCCATCCTGCTTCGTGAGGGCTTGACAGAAATGCCTGAGAGAATGTAGTCTGGTAAGTCACAACACAGAAACGGTCACTAACCTGCAATGTCATGCATGCTCACAGCTTGCCTTATGTCACTGTTTTGTTCATGTACCTCACTAACATTCATTACCCAGAGTATATGAGTGCTAACACTGTCAATCTGTATTGTTGGACCAAACATCACAGTTACCAAGGCCCATCACATGTCAAATGGTGCATGAAAATCTCACAATAACATAAAAGGCATTCCAGGATCCACAGTATGTCACAAACTGTAAAGGTATGCTCAAACCTAAATACAGCCTGCATACAGATATGTAACATGCAACAGTTCTCAAGTGTTGGGGAGTGACATGACTGCATCACCCAGCAAGCCCCGTTTCAGTAACTCCAACCGCCAGCCCAGTGTTCTCTTGTCCAAAGAGCCCTGTTTATCAACTCCCAAATTAAGTTTACTCACATGGGGGGGAAAAAGTTGTCAAGTATGTGTAGTAGAATTTTTGTTGAGTCATGTCACTTAGTCGTAGCTTCACAATGGAATCATCCTTCACTGACTCATTGTCTGATAAGTTTAGACCAAAAGTCTAAGTTTATGACTTTTCAGTATTCAAAAAGTTAAGGTACAAGTCATATCTTTATGCACTCAAGTTCAGAGATTCCACCCTGAGGTTGGACGTAAAGATATGATTGAATATTACCTTTCTGAATATTGAAAAAAGTCATAAACTTAGACTTTTGGTCTAAATTTAGACCAAAAGTCTAACTTTACCTTTGTGAATCTGGGTCATGATTTGTAACATTAGTCAGTGTGTCCACAGCAACATACATGATGCATGACAACAATATCATGTGATGAAGCATTTCCTACTAGATAGACATGATACCCAATGCACATCACAGCTGGCAACCACACAAGGGTCAAATGTGAGCCCCATTGTTGCCAACACATGTGTCTGCAACATGGATTCGGGTGACACCCAACTATCTGCTGCACATTTGTCCCTCAAAATGTGACTGTGTTTTCCTACTGTCAAAAATACCGTCAGTGGTGCTGGACAGTGCACCGCCATCATATGCCATCTGTGTCCTGTAACACACTAAATTGGTAGTCAGACCTACACAGCAAAGCAGATTTAGAATGTTTCTAATTATATAAAACTTATAATGTTGCTGTAAAGCTTTTTTAGGGCCATTTACAGCATTTCAGCATTGTCTGCATGGTAGGCGGTTCCAAGCACTGCAGACACACTCACCATGACTGACCCATTCATGCCTGTGGCAGTCACGGCCCGATGGCTGTGTCCATCTGCGGTGATGACCACCTACGTGGTAGACGTGTATACCATGTTGAGCAAAATCAGTCCCTTGACTCGTGAAACTGCTGCTAGCAACACCTCCACCACTTCAGCCGCTGTGTTCCGCCTCTGGGAGCAATCATTCCACGTCCAGCAGGTGAAAGGGACTCTGCCTTTTCTCTAGAAGGAAGCCTTGTGAGTGAGGTCCTTCCCCTGTATGGACAGCTCTATGATTCACCAGAGGAGCAGGTAAGTACCTCCTTGGCACAATTGACTCTGTTCAACAACATCCTTTCTCTCCTCACAGGCTACAATGTGCCTCTGGGTGCCAGTCAGACTGGTTGTGTGCCTGCTGTTGCAGTCTGCGTAGTATCAATGTAATGTACATAGTACAGGTATTGGTGACCAGTACCGTATGTTGGGTTCATTAACATTGTGTTGTGTGATGTTGTTTGGGGTCCTAGATCCGCCTTGTGTTGGATGCACATAACTGGGCAAGGAGACTTTACTGCCATCCAATGACATTTCTTTGTTTATGATGGTTTTAAACGTTAAGCAACATGTATGTGCATTACAGAATGAGCTGTGTATGCATCTTGTCTGAGTCATTTGAGGATCTTGTAAGCAATGTATATTGTGCCACGTATCCTTCACCCAGCATCTGGCCTTGCCAAACTGTTGTCTGGAAGGAATATCATGACTCACTGTGTCCTTGAGGTTGCCACACAAGCCACAAGCCACATTGCTGATTGCCACATGATGTATTACATGCATGGAAGTGGTGGAAATGTGGGTGTCATCTAGGTCCTGTATGTTCAGCCTGCAAAGACCAGGGCCTGACAAATGAATCTCCCCGTATGGGACATAGTCCAGGTTGTGGGAGAGTCACTGTGGCTATGCAACTGTGGCACGTGCCCACTCCATATACACTAGCAGATTCTGGCATGTGGCTAATATGAGGCTCTAGTTGCAACACTTGCCCCATGAATGCCTCAATCCATTGACTAGATTAGAAATGAGTACAGATGTAAATCCCAGAACTAGTCCATATGTGCATTTTGCGTCATTGTCAATATGTGTCTTTGACTCATGACAGGTCCCTTACTCACACAACTTTGTGATCACCTTCACAGAAGTCATATTTGTACTGTACAGACTTATTGCACACATGACAGACTCACAGTGCAGACAGTGTGTGAATTCCTGGGAGGCCATGACATGTGACTCATAGATTGGTTACATAGCAGACATTGTACAAGGCATATCTTTGTATGATGGATGCCATCTCTGTAGTTTAGACACATATGTCCAAATGAGTGTTCTGTGGTACAGGCACATACCACAGAAACCCACCTTGAAGTGCCATGAGTCTGCATTTGGTTGGTCATATGTCCTCACGTGCATAGGTAAGATACTTTCTACCACCATGCCAGTCCATTAATTGCCACTTAAGTGTGGTGTGAATTCTGTACTATGGAAGTTGCTTGGTGGGACTGTATGCAGTGAGTCAATCTTGCAGAGTGTAAATGTGTTGGTCTAGTCAGTCTAGCGGAATGCCCACTGTCACAAGAGGTGGGAGAACCTGAGACGCTGGGCCCAGATTGCAGAGGTCCAGCTGGGGTAGTCCTCCTAAAGTGGGCGGACGCACATCAGACCATGACCCCACTAATGTCCCGCATCCTGGAGATAGTGTACCTGGACCTTGGTGGGTGTTTTAGGGGCAGCAGCAGCGAGGGGGCATATTCTGGTCTGTCATATTGCCAATTTGATGTGTTAAATTCTGACATCTTCCCCTCATGATTGGAGATGGGCCATGCATGTCATGGTAGATGAGAAGCTGTTTGTGTAGGTATGTAATGTGGTGCACACCGATGTGCCTTGCCTATTGGTCCAAGGATCTAGGACACGCCTGGGTACAATCCACAAAAAATGTGCTCTCCAAGGACAACGCATAGCTGTGTACATTGATCAATCAAGTAATGTTTGTTGTTGTAGTGGAAGTAAATTCTACGCTACAGACTACTCTTCCTCAGTGTAACAGCCCAAAGAAAAACAAGTTCTGCCATGTGTCTGGTCAAATGTCTAAATTGGAATCTGTCCCCCCCTTCAAAGGCCACTTGTCTCCAATGTGTGACGAGTGCTGGTGCCTCACTAATGTCTGTCATGTGGAGGTGGCCATCATACATGTGACAGAGTATACATTGTTCTTTGGGCAGATATAGTACTTCTGAATTTTGACCCACAAATTGCGAGTCAGAGCGACTTGCAATTTGCGAGTAGAAATTCGGAATGTTGGATAAGGGGGTTGCAAAGGCCCACCTCATGAATAATCATGAGGTGGGTCGCAATTTGTGGCCCCTTGTGAGTGGCAGCCCTCACAGGGATGGTGGCCTGCTGCGCACAGCATAGCACCATGTCTGTGACTGCTTTTTAATAAAAACATTTTTTTGTAATGCAGCCCGTTTTCCTTAAAGGAAAATGAGATGCATTACAAAAACGAAAAATGAAACGTTTTTGTTTCATGTTTTCAGAGCAGGCAGTGGTCCATAGGAAACATTTTTTGCAGTGCCATTCACAATGGAGAAGGGGTCCCATAGGGACCCTTTCCCTTTTGCGAATGGGTTACTACCCATTACAAAAGGGTGCAAACTGCGATTGGTTTTTACTGTGTAAGTAAAAGGTAAGACATGTACTTTTAGGTTTTGCATATCCTGGAAGTGACAAACAGCTAATTCTGTTTTTCACTACTATGAGGCCTGCTTCCCTCATAGGTTAGCAGTGGGAATTCCCTTATACATTTGCAAGTGGTAATTCCTGACCAGAAGGGAGTAGCCTGGTCATGTTTGGTATGTTTAGAACTGTAATGAGAAATCCTCCTTACTGGTAAAGTTGGATTTCACATTATGTTTTAGAAATGACACTTTTAGAAAGTGGGCATTTCTCTTCGTTTATAACTCTGTGTGCTCTCCTGCCTGCCTCCAATACTGGTCTTGGTTTGGATGACAACTACACTTTGTGCATTCTCACTAGACAGCCATAGAACAGGAGGGGCTGTGTGTGACAGGGGATACATCTGCATTCATTTGCATACTGATAGTCATCCTATTCAGGGAGAGGGAGAGGTGGTTCACAAATATATTTGAATCCGTTGTGTCCTGACTATACACAAAGAACAGATTCACCCCCTACTGATTGTCTGGAGCCAGGAGTGGGCTGAAAGGAATCCTTGTGCACTTCAGAATGCTCCTTTGAAGTCACCCGCAATGTCAAAGGCCCTTTTGCGTATAAGCACTGGGGCTGTGACCCCATCTAGTCAGACACTGCGTGAGACATGTAACCAGACACTGTTGGTTCTACTTGTGTACTTTTCCAGGGGACTGCTGTGCTTCCAGGAGGGACCACCATTTTATTGTATGCTTTTCTGTGTTGGCCTGCTGCCTGCAGAATGCTGGGCTGCATGAGGGACTGCCACTTTGCAAAGCTGCTTTAATGTGCTGGCCTTGGATTGGAGTGTCTTTTAGGGACCAGCGTGTCCCTCATCTGAGCAACCAACTCCACACCAGCAGTAGCCTCATTTTCATAATGAGAACCTATGCAACAGTATGAACTAAGCCGTATGTGCTTGCACTGCCTAGGCTGAGCATGTGGAGCCCAGGAGCTGCCAGCAACATCAGCGGCACAGTTTTCAATTGAATGTTTGCCGTACAAGCACGCCACTGCAGTACCTCTCAGTGCAGCCCCATTGGAAGATGCATTGCCTAGACAATATGGGAGATGTCGCCTATGTCAGAGCTGGTCTGTCCCACCCACATGGAATGCCTGGTTTTCAGACAGGGTGTGTCCCACTTACGAGGTCTGCCAATGCTTGGGCAGCACTGCTCTGGGGAGTGACAAGTGGCATATGGAGCCCCCCTTTTCCTTAAAAGGTAGTGTCCTCCTACAGCTGCACTGAAAACTTGTAGACAGCTGAGTCTGTGCGCAGAAGCGAGGGGTCTTCTGCATGCCCCCTGAGATGGTGCACGTTTCCTCCTGTGGTATACCCTCAAAGAGCATTGTCTGCTTGAAGGGGAAACCTCAGATAAGACCCTGAGAGTGGCATGGACACATCGTTAGGGGCGAACTATGGACCTGATTACAAGTTTGGCGGTCTACCGACCGCCATGGTGGCAGTGGTGGTCTGACAGCCTTCAGGTTGGTGTACTACCACTGCCACTGTATTTTGAGTCATGTGGGCCACTTGAGCAAAGATCACTGTGGTTCCGCTGGCACCATCAGGCAGCACATATCACCACGATCATGAGGAACGCACAAACAGGCTGGCAGAGACAGTGTTTTTGCTAGACACATTACGAGGTTGCACATGGCCAATGTGACCATGGCGGTCCACCCACCACATCTCAGAAGGCAGAAGCGGGCAATATAAATGGAGACACTCACCTCCAGGCAGTTTTGCATGTCCGATGCCATCATGGAACCCATCACGCTCATCCTGCCACTGCTGGTGATCATGGAAGGAGACCCAAATCAACACCATTGTGGACACCACTGACCATAAGTATACACACCTATCTGTGTGATTAACCTTAACAACAGATCGGCCACATCATATGGGGGGCATGCTATGGGCAGCAAGTATACTTGGCATTGTGTCCTGTGTCTGAACCAGGTATCATGAAGGATACATGCACAGTCACATTACACCCCCTTTGGGCAGGTCAATCCCACTGCACCACAACACTACACAAAAACACACGGCCACAGCACAGGGACAGCGAAGGCTACAAAACCTTCTCACACACATCACCAACAACACACAAACATCACACATACAGAGACAACTCACACACCCACATTCTACAAAGGCCTGGGACTGGCATCACATAAAACACACATATGTAACAATGTGACATTAAACACAAACACCACCACCATTAAAGAACCCTGCAATGGACACAAACGTCACAGCACAATGGAAGGACAATGGAATGCACAATGCACAGTGAGACAAATAGACAAAGGACAATATCCTCACAAAACTTGCACTAGTGGGATAGGGGTGCTAGGAACACTCAGGGAAGGAGGCTGCACTGGGACACATATCACTTTGCATATGCCTATAAAACAACATGTGCACAGCAAAGGGCCCTACATGTCTCAGGGACAAACAGTACCATACACAAAAGTCATGACCATCTACACAATGTGGAATAGAAGTCTACAAAGCACAGACAGCTACACATGCATGGGATATATCCCTGCAGGAACCAGCTGTAAAATGAAACCCAGATAAATGTAGACATGCACAGGCAATTACAAACCAAGATAGCACAATTGAACACACTCCATGTCTCCACTAACAAACCTTAAGCTGAAACATACCCGATGAATACATAAGCCATCTCAGGGGACACCATACATGCTCACACTGGACAATACAAGATGAAACACTCACCATAACTAACACCACACAATGCCATGACACCACCATTGCAGTCACACCCACCTATACATACACTCAACATATACCTTCCTCTTGGGGACACGAAGAGTGGCCACAACGTCAGAAAATACAAACAATTTCAAAAGAAGCAGCAAGCAGGCTGAAACACACACAACTGTAGGCAGACAACGCACATCCCTCAGGAACAACATAAAGGTAGAAAAGGAATTGCAGGACAAATGTGTACCCAAAACAAAGCAATTCTTTGGGCTTATTAATTAGTAGATTCAGAAAAGTCCAAGGCCATTGGCCAGTCGATTTCATCCTTAATAAAATAGCACAGTGTTGTTTGTAAACTTGACTCCCAACTGCCATTGAACCTCCACAGGAAAGGGCATCAAGGGGGAAGGCAAGCACCTCAGGGATTATCTGTGGGGTGGGTCAGATCTGGAAGGTGGAGTTTAGGCTTGGGAGTGGTGGTCTTCTTCTTGGGGGGCTGGCCTTCTGCTTGGAAGGGGTAAAGGTATGGGTGCTTGCAGGGTGGCAGGGGAGGCCATGGAGATATAAGGGACAGGCTGGGAGCTGGGATGGGGCCTCTTAGGTTTGCGATGGGGTGGAAGAAACAGGGGTAAGGGCAGGTCAAACAAAAAAACTTTCATAGGAACACGGGGAAGGTCATCAGAAGCGGGTTAGGATTTGGAGGTTGAGGGAGTGGTTGTTGGCTGTGTAGGTGTAGATGTCATGGGTGTGTGCTTCTGGGAGGTATGCTTGCGTGTGGTGGGTGTCTGTTAGGTGGGTGAGTGAGAGCACTTATGTGTCTTGGGCTTAGGGGGGTGGAGGTGCTGGGGAATGCAGTGGTAAATGTGTGTTTCTGTTGGAGTGGTGACTGCTGGTATGGTAGTTGTGGTGGATGTCTAAGTGTCTTTAGTTGTGGTGTCAGTGGGGGTGGTTCTTGTGGTAAAGGTCTCGAAGTCTGCTGGGTTGGTGTCTGCGGGTATGATGGATGTGGTGGGTGTGTCAGTGACTGTTTGCGTGGTACCTGTGGGTATGTCTGATGGTGTGCGATGCTGGGGTGTCTGGGGAAGTTGTGAGTATTGCCAGGTCTATTGCTGCGCTCCTTTTGGATGTTGAGGTGGATGTCTGCAGATCTCTTAGTGATCTTTTGTTAGGTAGGGGAAGGGGAGTTTTGGCCTGGGAAGATGGAGTTGGAGGAGGGACAGAAGGTAGGGATGAGTGGCTGTCGTCAGTGAGGAGGCCTGTGCCCGAAAAGATATCTATAGGCCAGACATTGCACCCTGAATGCCTTCCAGGAATACATTTGTCTGTTGTAGTTGGGTTGCCAATTCCTGGATGGCATTCACAGTAGCTGACTGACCCACAGAGATCGTTCTCAGGAGGTCAACAGCCTCCTCACTGAGGGCAGCAGGAGTAACAGGGGCTGGGGCAGAGGTGCCTGTCGCTAGAAGACACCCACCCTCTTGAATCTGCGGACACAAGCTACTGGGTCTGGAGCAACAGGGAGGGCAGTGATACATCTAGTTGTCACATACATAAAAGAGCTAACATAAATAAATGATGCTCCAAAGTCCTGCCATGTTGATGACAAAAGTACAATTGCCTGTGGAAAGTTACAGGAAATACTCATGTCACACTGGTAGCAGTTCCACTATACACACTTCACAAAGCAACATCTGTCCCAATAGAGTCAAGGAGGTGTTATTGGTGTTCCTCAGATAGGCCACACATGTGGCATGGAAATTAACAAGGTAGACATCATATGTAAGATGTCAGGGAGAGATGTCTACTACTGTAAATACACAACACTATAAATCATCAAGCCCTAGGGTGATCACCACTAATGTCTTTCACCCCTAACATTGACATGCTCTGAGTGCTTCACTAGAAGCCATTAGTTCTTGGCATATTGGAGAAACACAGACATTGCAAGGACTTGTAGAGGTCCCTCAACAAGTTGCCAATGGGAAGCTACACACTATCCCCATTTTAGTCATGCAAACCCGGATGTCTGCCTGTGAATGAATGCCTGACCTCAAACAGATGCGGCTGAAACATTAATACAAGTCACTCCATAATGAATACCAACAGTCAGGGCACAAACCTTAGACATGACATGACACATGTACAGTGCACTTAGCAACATGATTCCATATCAAGGGCATAGATATTCACATTGTTGTTCTGACCTCTCGGCCTACCTGTCATGTCACTCATTGCAACTGCCGTTGTACATGCTAAATGGTTTGCTAAGAGGCTTGAGCGTATGTGTGAGCTGATAGACAATGGTGACATACTGCTGTATGTGGCATAACATGACATGTAACCCCATTCTAAATGACTTAGTCCACATACAGCTTGCCATGCACATATATATATGTGAGACTAAACCCATCAACATAGTTATACCATGCATGATCATATAGGTATACTAACAAGAAAGGGACACATGCTGACATGTATGCCCAAGGAATGTTGGCAACAGTCATGGCACATAAATCATGTCAATGGACTGTCACCACTTACTTTAGCTAATCCACAGCTGAATACAACGTACAATGTGAGCCCTTTTCACATGTGTGTTGGACACCTTCACATTACAGACTGCAAAGAGGGACCAGAACCCATCAGACACTGAAGAAATCAAGCTTCTGGGTGGCAGATGCCAACATACACATTTACACTGACACATGGCTGATGACAGTGATCCATCACCTATTTCTCTTTGACCTAGAACACTGAGGAATAGTGGTCTGCTGCATAGAAAACACACACACTACAACAGCAAATTATACCTGATTGATAACTGTACACAGTCATATGTGGTCATTTTAAAGCTAGTGGTTTGATGTTCCCACCCAGTGCAATCCTAGATTGACCAAGACATCAGTATAAAACACATGACAAGTCAACAGAAAGGATCCATCATCTACTGTGTGACACATGACTCATCTCTGAATGTAAAGGTGAGCTGTCAGAACCTCACTGAATCACTTGCCAATGGGACAGTCAGGAATATGCCTTGTACCCACCCCCTTGTGGCTGCTGTGCTGCCCTCAAATGCCCATCAAGCTCCAGAGCCTATCCAGATAGGCCGTGCCAGGATGTGGCGATAAGGGGGAGTCATTGTCCAATGGGCAACCAGCCCACATTGGGATGACAACCCCAGCTGGGCCTCCATGATCTTACAGGCCCAGTGTCTCAGGTCCTCCCACCTCTTGTGACAGTGGGTGCTCCAATGGCTGTGGACCCTTACGGGTGATAGCGTTGACCTGCGTGGATGCCAAAGACAAATCAAGAAATCATGTTCACCAGTCCCATCACAAATGTGAGTGTCACATACATGTCAAAAACTTCAAACTTGGTCTTTACCATAATGTCAAAACTCCCCAAGTGTGGAATATAAAATCCAATGAGTACTGGGCCATGACTACAGACATACATATCCCAATCTGCAGGACAACAGACCTCCTGGCTCCAGCCCTACAATTACTGGGCAGGCTTACATATATCATTTTCTAGCAACCTGACTGAGATGTGAGTCACCACAACGCACTTCACACCTCTGTGGCTTCTGAAAGGTAGACTCCTTAAGCATGAAAGGACCAACACATATGCACTCTGTGAGAATGATTCCTGCATGCATTCTCTACAGGCCACTACCAGAGTACAAACTCAGACAACACACATGAGGACAATGAAAGGACTGGCATGGTAGCTATACAAAGAGGGTCATTACGATCCCGGCGGTTGGTGTTAATATGGCGGTATGTACCGCTAACAGGCTGGTGGTACTTACCACCATATTATGACATTGGCGGGTTGGCTGATGCCAACCCGCCAATGTACCACTCCGACTGCAATGGCGGTAACAGTCATCGGGGCGTCCGTCACTGTTCTGCCTGCAGGATTATGACCCCGCCTACCACCATGGTGTCCGTAGCATTTGTAATGCCACAAAAACCATGGTGGTAGCCCATATCAGTGACAGGGAACACATTCCCTGTCACTGATAGGGGTCAATCTCGCCTTTCCTCTCCAGGTGCCCCTCCCACCCTCCCACCTCTCCAAAGCCCTCCCACCTCCCACACACTCACGCCCCCTTCACACACACACACACACACGCAAACACACACCCATTCCCACATGATCCCATGCATGCACACACCCATTAACACACACATCTGCACACACTTTCAAACATAAACGCAGACACGCATTCACATAACACAACATAAACGCACTCACACCTCCATACATGCACACACGCATTCAACACACAACACACACCTGCATCCATGCACACACAAACATTCACACACCCTCACACACAACACCCCCCTCCCCTGTGGGAGACCCAACTTACCTGTGTTCAGGGGGTCCTCCAGGAGGAGATGGGACGGGGCGCTGCTGCCACCAGCAGCGCCCACCAGCAGAACACCACCAGGCTGTATTATTGGTCATAATATGGCTGGCGGCAGTCTACTGGCATGGCGCTGCTGGTGGAAGCAGCACCACCTTACTGCCATCCGCCGGCATAGACACAGCCGGATTTCCGCCACTCTTGTGGCGGGTATTCGGCTGTGGTCATTATACGGCGGATGGCAGGTAGCCGTGGCAATGGTCTTTTGGCGGTTATTGCCGCAGCGGTAGGTGTTTTTTACCGCCAATGTCAAAATGAGGGCCAAAGTGTCTAGCCTGTTCCTGTGTGAAACTTTGCAATGATAAATGCAGACTCATGCCACTTCAGGGGATGGTGTTCTGTGTTATGTGTCTGTACCACAGAACACACTTTTGGACATATGTGTCCATCCTACATAGATGGCATCTGACAGACATAGGCATGTACACTTTCTACCATGTGACCAAGTTACTGAGTCACTTATCATGGTCTTCTAGGAATCAACACACCCTCTGCACTGTGGAAATGTCAGTCATGCAATGAGCTTGCACATGACATATATGACCTGTATGAAGATGACAACAGGACTGTGGAAGAAAGGAGGCTGTCATGATTCAAAAACACACATTGACAATGATAGTAAGTGCACATGTTGACTAGATTAGTAACTTACCTCTGGATCCATTCATAATCTAATCAAAGGAATGACATACTCTAGGCAGGATTTTACACCAGAGTCTCTTAATGGCCACATGACAGGATCTGCTGGGAAACAGGGAATGGCCACAGTGCCACAGTTGCATAGCCACAGTGACTCCACCATAACCTAGACTAAAACCCATACTGGGAGATACAGGTCCTGGTCTCTGCCGGCCGAGCAGACTCAACCTATGACACTCACATTCCCATCACTACTATGCATCACAGTACATCATGAAGCCAACACAAATTTGGCATGTGGTGTGTGTGACAAGCAAGGGTAGATGTCTGAAGTAATCTCAGTGGCAACATACACATAGCTTACATTCCCCACAATTGACACATAAACATGCATACTCAGCTCATGCTAACATGCACATACATGTTCTCTCACACACTCAACAATCTCAATTAAATGGATGTCAGTGGATAGCTGTGATGTCACCTCACCTAGGGCCAGATGTATCAAAGGGTTTTTCTCATTCTGTGTCAACGGGAAAATGTGTTTGTACATATGGCCCCTAGTTCTCTGCATCCAACCTAAATTTGTCGAGGGAACACAGGAAACAGGAACAACACAATGTGAATGAACTCAACATATGGCACTGGCCACCAATACCTGCACATTGACTCCCCCATGAATGGCACACAAACTGCAACAACAGGTATGAAATCTGGCACACATAAACACAATTTATCCTGTGAAGAGGCAACGGATGGTGAGGTACAGAGAAACCAGTGCACATGAGGCATTAACCTGCTCTTTTCATGTACCAATGAGCTGTCCATACAGGGGTAGGTTGTGTATCACAAAAAGGAGGACTAGGAGCTTGTATGGTCCAGTGCACATCCTCCCAATGTATCACGAAAAAGTAATGAGTGCACAGTTCCCAATAGCAGGAGGGTATTATAACCTCTCAACACCAGCATCCACTCATACAGAAGCACAAGCCCTCATGCATCATCATCGGGCCATGCTCCACGTCAGACTGTTACTGCAATGTCTGACGGGATTCTGCATCAAAATTGTGTCTTAGTACCAAAAAGTCTTAGGTTACCAAGAGACACCTGGAGCGATGAAGAAAGAAATGATTAAAATTGGCTCGGGTACCCCCTCAATAGAAATATATTTTAATGAAAGAGCCAGGACCCGATCAAGATTAAAAACAGTAACAAAGTGAAAGGGAATTAGTGGTCCCATACTTTACTCAGTCTAGAAGTCAAGTACATTTCCTTCGACTCTTAAAAAGTCAACATGTTTCATGCCTCTCCATATGTCCATGAAGGATCCACTGGCGCTTCATCAGGACTACGACAATCTTACTCCAGAGCATAAAAAAACGAACAAAATGTAGGTTAAAAAATTGATGGCATAGAGTGAAAAACATTTTTTACTCACTCCTGGGCTGTCATAACTAGCCGAAAACTACTGCTCATCTGCGAAAACAAAAACAAGTACAAGTATGCCAAAAGTGAATAAAAAAACGCATTTAGAATGACATGTTGTAAACAAAATAAATTGTAAAGGTGGCATGAAAAGAGTTGGAAGTGCAATACTACAACATCACTCATGCATGGATACATGGCTCATTACAATACATGCTTACCGGCCATAATTGAATAAGGTAATACATCCACTGGAAAATTCATCATAATTTATGGGATATCAACAGTAAAGTTTGTAACAGAAAGAATTATCCATTTTATATACAGATAGAACAACAACAAAGGATGGACTTAGAAAGATGTAAAACAAAAAATACTATGGTGGTCATTACAACCCTGGTGGTCGGTGTTAAAGCGGCGGTAAAACCGCCAACAGGCCAGAGGTCAAAAAAATGGAATCACGACCGTGGCTGAAACCGCCAACATAGACAGCCACTTTAACACTCCAACCGCCACGGCAGTAAAAACAAACACCGCGGCGGTAACCACCAACAGACAGACGGAAGACAATGTACCGCCCACATTATTACAAGGCACCAATCCGCCACCTTTTCCGGGGCGGATTCACTGTGAACAAAAACAAGACAGAAACAGGACTTGGAAGGGAAAACGCTCACCTCTGCACACCCCACGAGGAATCAGGACGCCATGGAACCCGAGCTCCAGATTCTTCCAGCCTTTATCTTCCTGCTCCTCTACCAGGAACAACAAAGACGGCGGCGAAGACCACAGTGAGTACTGCACTTACGACACAGGGGAGGGAAAAAAGAGTGACACACACACACACACACCACGCAACACTCCAACCCCCACCCTCACCCACTACAACACACACACAAGTACATGTTGATACATTACATTAACAACCCCCATCCCCCTGGAAGAATGCAAGGAAAAAAGGAAATGAGTTGAACGATTGTAATATAGTCAAATACATTAATCAAAAATATAAATATATTCACACTCTAAACAAATATATACACCAAGAATACAAGTCCAATGTAGTCCACCATCATAGTCCGTGGACCACTGGGCCCTAAATGCATGGGCGAGGCCCACACTCAATACGCGAACAACACGGAGAGAACACTGCTGGGGCATCAGATAGATTTAAAACAGGCACCTCAGAGGGAAGAGAAGGGGGGGCACCTCAGCCGGATGAGTGCACAATGCCAGATCCACGAGGGGGCTCCATGCCCATTGATGTATCCTGGGGAGTGCAAAGCCACAGTCTCTCAAGTCTCTCCAGTGGGTGGTTTGCCCACTGCTTTATCCTGGGGAGTGCAAAGCCACGCTCTCTCAAGTCTCTCCAGTGAGTGGTTTGCCCACTGCATTATCATGGGGAGTGCAAAGCCACAGTCTCTCAAGTCTCTCCAGTGGGTGGTTTGCCCACTGATTTACCCTGGGGAGTGCAAAGCCACAGTCCCTCAAGTGGATAACAGTCTCCACTGGTTCTGGAGGGGGCTTGGTGCCCAGAGTGCTTCATCCTGCCAAGGACTGAGGTAGTGGATGTGATACTCCACTGGTTCTGGATGGGGCTTGGTGCCCAGAGTGCTTCATCCTGCCAAGGACAGAGGTAGTGGATGCCTTTCTCCACTGGTTCCGGAGGGGGCTTTGTGCCCAGAGTGCTTCATCCTGCCAAGGACAGAGGTAGTGGATGCCTTTCTCCATTGGTTCTGGAGGGGGCTTGGTGCCCAGAGTGCTTCATCCTGCCAAGGACAGAGGTAGTGGATGCCTTTCTCCACTGGTTCTGGAGGGGGCTTGGGGCCCAGAGTGCTTCATCCTATCAAGGACTGAGGTAGTGGATGTCAATCTCCACTGGTTCTGGATGGGGTTTGGTGCCCAGAGTGCTTCATCCTGCCAAGGACAGAGGTAGTGGATGTGATACTCCACTGGTTCTGGAGGGGGCTTTGTGCCCAGAATGCGTTATCCTGCCAAGGACAGAGGTAGTGGATGCCTTTCTCCACTGGTTCTGGAGGGGGCTTGGTGCCCAGAGTGCTGCATCCTGCCAAGGACAGAGGTAGTGGATGTCTTTCTCCACTGGTTCTGGCGGGCACTTGGTGCCCAGAGTGCTTCATCCTGCCAAGGACAGAGGTAGTGGATGTGATACTCCACTGGTTCTGGAGGGGGCTTTGTGCCCAGAATGCGTTATCCTGCCAAGGACAGAGGTAGTGGATGCCTTTCTCCACTGGTTCTGGAGGGGGCTTGGTGCCCAGAGTGCTTCATCCTGCTCGTGGCGGCCTCAGTAGCGTCGGAATCTTTGGTGCTCACTGGCCTGCGGTGCTTGTTGCGGTGGTGTCCTAATCAGCGGTGCTGGTGGCGGCGGTGTCCTGTTCAGTGGTGCTGGTGGCGGTGGTATCCTTGGCAGCGGTGCTTGTGGCGGCGGTGTCCTTGGCAGCAGTGCTTGTGGCAGCGGTGTCCAGTTAAGCGGTGCTGGTGGCAGCGGTGTCCTTGGCAGCGGTGCTTGTGGCAACGGTGCTGGCAGCGGTGCTTGTGGCGGCAGTGTCCTTGGCAGAGGTGCTTGTGGCGGTGGTGTCCTTGGCAGCAGTGCTTGTAGTGGCGGTGTCCTTAGCAGCAGTGCTTGTGGTGGCAGTGTCCTTGGCAGCGATGCTGATGCCGGTGGTGTCCTTTTGCGGTCTTGTTTGCCGTGCAGGTTTTCCCAGACTTGCCTGTTTTACTGTGCCCCTTCCCCACCTTGGATGGAGGCGCAGCTGTCTCCACACTCCCAACTGTACCCCTGGGAGCAGCTTTGGTGGAAGATTTTTTTCCTCTCTCCCGCCGGGCACTGGACAACTTTTTGTGCTTTTGATGTGGGGGACTGTCCGTGCTCTGGCTCCTTGACACACTGGCTGCCCTGCTGCCTAGCGCACTCAGAAGCGGTTTCTACTGGCACCACTGTTCCTGCAGATGTTGTGTCTGAGGCGCTGGGTTGGGACCTGGAGAGGCAGGCCCTAGGAGACTGAATGGGGAGGGGAGGTCAAAGTTGGACAGGAAAAGTTTTTTGGACACACTGGGGCGGGTAGATGGAGGGGGTTTTAGAGTGGAGGAAGAGGTAGTGGTTGTAGGAGGTGTGCGTTTGGTGACTTTGGGTGAAGGTCCTTGGACTTCACGAGGCTGTCGTGAGGTGGATGGCTGTTGGGTGGGTGTGTGGCTGCGTTTGTGTACCTTGGGAGGTGGGCTCACAGACACACTGGAAGAGGACACAGGGGATGTGTGAATGGTAGTGGGGGTGGTGACTACACGTGAGCGGGTATGGTGGTGGGTGTGCTGGTGATGGAGGTAGTGGCTGACAATGTAGTGCATGCAGTATGAGTGGAGACGAGACTGGGAGGGAGGAGGGATACGAGGAGGAGGGGGACACAGTGGAGGCAGTGGCTGTTGGTATGTCTGCATGTGTATGATGCTTGCGTGAGTGCCCGTGGGATGTGTAGTGCTTATGTTTGCCAGAGCTTCCCTTGTGTATTGAGGTGTGTGCATGCTGGTCTGATGGTCTGCTTGGGATAGGCAGAGGTACAGGGGTTTAGGTCTGGGTGGAGGAAGTTGGAGGGGGGAAGCTAGAGACAGGGACAATGGCTGCCATCAGTGCTGAGGCCAGAGTCTGAAAATCTCGCTGATGGGCTGTCTGACCAGAATGAATGCTCTCTCTACACCCTGGATGGCATTCAAAATGGTAGACTGCCCAACAGTGAGGGACCTGAGGAGGTCAATGCCTCCTCACTGAAGGCAGCAGGCGGTGCTGGTAGGGGGGGTGGCGGCTGTACCTGTAGATGCAGGGGACACAGAGGGGCCCGCCACCGCAAGGGAGCTCCCATCAGAGGAGGAGTCCCTGTCGCTGGTGTCTGCTCCTGTCCCCGTCGTGGAGCTCCCCTCGCCCTCCGTCCTATTGGTGGCTTCTGACTCTGTTGTGTCGCCCTCCAGGGCCATGTCTGATGCAGCTCCCTCCTGCTCCGGTGCCACTGCTCCTCCGTCTGATGATGCTAGTGCACACAAGCACAGGGAGACCACAAAAAGGGGGGGGGAGACAGAAGAAAGACATGTTGAGTGCATGCAAAACCGCTACCGTTGGCGGACACTACAGACACAGAAGCCCCCTGCACTACACCGTGCACTTGGAGTTCCCTGGTCAATCACAGGGACATGGGTTACAAGGCTATGCGCGATTGCTGCACACATGGATGTCACAGGAGCCTGACTAGGTGTAGTTGGCTCTGTACCCAGGTTGGGTGGGGTGCCACAGGGCCTGCCTTAAGAAGGGACCTTGCCTACTAAACTCGCCCTGCCCTAGGGGAACCCAGAGCCCACCTCCCCCACCCAGACACCTACAGTGCACGCTGAATCAGCTGAATGAGAGTGTACTCAACCCCTTGTGGCTGCTGTGATGCCCTCAAGCGCCAATCCAACTCCAGGTACGCCATCGCCAGGATCCGGAACATCAGGGGGGTCATGGTGTGACGGGCACCCCGCCCACATTGGGAGGCCATCCCCAGCTGGGCCTCCGGCATCTTCTTGCTCCAGCAGCAAATGTCCTCCCATCTTTTCCAGCAGTGGGTGCTCCATCTGTGGTAGACCCCCAGGGTCCAGACTCCCTTGGCGATGGCATGCCAAATATCCTTCTTCTGGTGGGCGCTGACCTACAGGAATGGTACAGGGGAAAAGGAGAAGATATAAAAGTCTGCACCGTCACATTCATTGTCCCGCATCCCTACCCTTGCCATGACATACATGCACTCACCTTCGTTTCATGCACGCCTCATTCTCCCCCCCATCTGTCATCCACACCACTCCAAGCAGCCATTGCCCATACAGCATGCTCACAGTGTACTCACCTGTTTGCCTGGAGGACCGTACAGTAGTGTGTACTGGGGGAGGACCCCATCCACTAGTTTCTCCAACTCCTCTGTGCTGAAGTCATGGGCCCTTTCCCCAGACACATGAGCCATTGCCTCTTCCAGACTGAGGTCACAGCAGCACTTGCAGTGTGGGTCCTCTCCTGTCGGAGATCAGGTATCAAGTGAGTGAACAGAGAGAAAATGGCGGTGACGTCCACAGCAGTGCGTACCGTCACCACCGGCGTACATCGTCATTGGCTCCTCGGACCCACAGGGTCCAATGTTAACCAATGCAGGATTGGGCCGCGGTCTTCGACCGCCTACCGCAACGGTGTACAACATCAGTGCAGTTACCTCACATCCCCTTGTCCCACATTACAGGTCAGGCAGACGCCATTTCAGGGGGCCACATGGCATTAATTTTGACTGCGTCACATATATCTAGGCCTTGCTTAAACACTAATACAGCCATATGTCGATTTGAAAACATTTTTACGATTAAGTTCTGTTTACGTACCTCAGAGTTGGTTGACTCTCTGATCGCTGTTCTCCTCCATAGAGCACGCCCGCTGGGGCAGGTGAGGAGATGGCGGCATCCTCTGGTGTACAGACCGCTGGTGGACCTGTCGACAATGGAGGCAAGACATGTAATCATCACCTACAGACTTGATCGTTCCACAATCCTGGAACTGGTGCCCAGTTGGAGCCAGACCTGATGTCAGCTATCCGCCATCCCACAGGAATCCCCCTCAAGTGCAGGTGCTGTCAGTGCTCCATTTCCTTGCAAGTGGGTCATTTAAAAAAACAGTGGCCATAGCATCAGGGATGTCCCAGCCTATGTTTTCAAACTTGTTGTCCAGAGTGTTGTCTGCCCTCCTGAAACACATGCAGAGCTACATCGTTTTCCCTCAGGTGGAGGATTTGCCTACAGTGAAAGGTTACTTCTATGCCCTGGGACATATCCCCAATATCATAGGTACCATTGATGGGACAATGTGGCTTGGTACCCCCCGCAGGAGTGAACAGGTGTACAGAAACCGGAAGAGTTACCATTCGATGAATATGCATATGTTGTGTTTGGCAGACGGGTACATCTCCCGTGTGAATGCTAAATTTCCTGGCTCAGTACATGACGCTTACATTCTGAGGAATAGCAGCATCCCTTATGTGATGGGGCAACTCCAGAGGCACCGTTTGTGGATATTAGGTGAGGGCATGGACCCAATACAGTGTGGCTAGGTGTCTGGGGATGTCCCTAAGAGTTAGTGTGTGTCTAACAGTTGTCCCTCGCCATTTGCAGGTGACTCTGGTTACCCCAACCTGTCATGGCTACTGACCCCAGTGAGGAATCCCAGGACAAGGGCAGAGGAACACTACAATGAGGCACATGGTTGAACTAGGAGGATTATAGAGAGGACCTTCCGCTTCCTGAAGGCCAGGTTCCGGTGCCTCCATATGACAGGGGGTTCCCTATTCTACTCACCAAAGAAGGTGTGCCAGATCATCGTGGCTTGCTGTATGCTTCACAACTTGGCTTTGCGACGACAGGTGCCTTTTCTGCAGGAGGGTGGTCCAGATGGAGGTCTTGTGGCAGCTGTGGAGCCTGTGGACAGTGAAGATGAGGAAGCAGAAGAAGAGGACATAGACAACAGGAACACGGTGATCCATCAATACGAGTGAGAGACAGGTAAGAAGACAACACTACCTGCTACATCTGATTTAATTCTTCTACCTATCATCTGTCTGTCACTTTCACCCAGTGTATGGACCCTGAATTGTCACTTTGCCTTTCCATTTCACAGATGTGGGTCCCACTGTGTGACCTCTGCTATGTTACCTCATTGACTAGAGCTGTGTGACATAGGTATGTTGACAATAGAATGGACATTGCTATTTTCCTCAGTTATTGCAAATACACATTTGTGAAAGCACAGACTGACTCCAGATTGTTTTGTGATTCAAGGGTGTTTATTTAACTGCTAAATAATGGAGGGGGTTGTAAGATGGTCAGGGGTGATGGTGGAGGAATGTCCATGGCAGAGTCCAGTCTATTAGTCTCACAGGTGCATTGTCCAAAGGGGCATAGGAAGTGGAGCTGGGGCAGTTTAAGTATGGACAGGGTGACAAAGTGGGACAGAAGGATGACAATCAGGGGGGTCTTATTTCTTGGCGGGGGTCTTGGCATTGTTCTCTGTCTTTGTCCTGGATCTCAGGGACTGTTTACGGGGTGGTTCTCCATCTGCAGGGGGTGGGGTGCTGGTGTCGTGGTCCTGTGGCAGTGCCTCCTGTCCACTAGTGCTGGCGGAGGTGGTGGGAAGTTCATCGTCCAGGCTAGTGTCAGGGGCCCCTTGTTGTGCCACAGTGTCCCTCCTAGTGTTGACAAGTTCCTTCAGCACCCCTACAATGGTGCCCAGGGTAGAATTGATGGATTTGAGTTCCTCCCTGAACCCCAAATACTGTTCCTCCTGCAGCCGCTGGGTCTCCTGAAACTTGGCCAGTACCGTAGCCATCGTCTCCTGGGAATGGTGGTATGCTCCCATGATGTTGGAGAGGGCCTCGTGGAGAGTGGGTTCCCTGGGCCTGTCCTCCCCCTGTCACACAGCAGCCCTCCCAATTCCCCTGTTTCCCTGGGCCTCTGTCCCCTGAACTGTGCCCACTACCACTGCCCAAGGTCCCTAGTGTTGTTGGGTTGGTGGGTTAGCCTGGGCTCCCTGTAGTGGTGGACACACTGCTGATTGACGTGTCCTGGGGACAGAGGTATGGTCCCACTGGGTGGGTGCTGTGCTGGTGTTACCAGAGGGGGGAAGCTCTGTTGTGGCCTGTGCCAGTGTGAGGGGAACCAACTGTCCCGAGGTCCAAGATGGGCCGGGCTGGTCATCTAGATCCAGTTGGACTGAGCTGCTGTCATCACTGTGGGCCTCTTCTGTGGGTGGAGTGGACATGTCTGGACCCTCCTGTCTGATGAAGTTGGGTAGGGGTCCTGCAGGGGTGTAAAAGCATAATTATTGCATCTGTTTGTGCCATGGTGTGCAATGGGTGGGTGACCCTGTACCCCAGTGCTACCATTCTTGAGTGAGACCTTGTGTGATAATGGTTTAGGGGGGTGCATGGGTATGTGCAGTGGACATGCTTTGGTGGTGGGTGTCCATGCTTTGGTGTTACATACAGGGCTTGGGATGTGTGGTTTGTGATATGTGGACATATGTGAGGAGTTGGGTGAGGGTGAGGGTTGGGGTATGTGGTAGCATGCAGGTGGGTGGGGGATGAAGTAGTGAAAGATTTGACTTACCAGAGCCCATTCCTCCAGCTACTCCTGCGAGGCCCTCAGGATGCAGTATAGCCAAGACCTGTTCCTCCCATGTTGTGAGTTCTGGGGGAGGAGGTGGGGGTCCGCCTCCAGTCCTCTGAACAGTAATCTGGTGTCTTGAGACCACGGAACGCACCTTCCCCCATAGGTCATTCCACCTTTTCCTGATGTCATCCCTAGTTCTTGGGTGCTGTCCCACTTTGTTGACCTTGTCCACGATTCTTCACCATAGCTCCATCTTCCTAGCTATGGTTGTGTGCTGCACCTGTGATCCGAATAGCTGTGGCTCTACCCGGATGATTTCCTCCACCATGACCCTGAGCTCCTCCTCAGAAAACATGGGGTGTCTTTGCGGTGCCATGGAGTGGTGTGGGTGATGTGTGGGGTGGTGGGTGTTGTGATGTGTGGGAAGATATTTAGAGTTGTGTTGTGTGAGGTGCGTGGATGTTGTATGAGTGATGGTGTTGAGTGCCTGTGGATGCTATTGTTCTTTCTGGTGGTGTCTCTCTCTGGTCTTCTTTCGCAATTGTTGTCGTAAGGGTTTGTGGGTGATGTGGGTGTGTGTTTTATATTTTATTGATAGTGGGGGGGTATTCCTGTTGCCGTGACGGTGGAGGTTTTGTTATCGCCAGTTTATCACTGACCTTTGGTGTGGCGGACTTGTGTGGGTGTCTGGATTTTGGCAGATTCCGAGCTGTGGGTCATAATGGCAGTGGCGGTATTCCATGGCTGCGGCATTGTGTTGGCGGTCTTCTGCACGCGGTAAGCGGCTTTTACCGCCAATGTTGTAATGACCCCCTATGTCTGATACGGATTGAAAAGACTACCTCAGAGTAATAGAAAAGGGGAAAACGGTTCAACAAATCACTTATAATCAAACTGTGCTATAAAAAGTCCATACACCCGTCCGTTAGAGTACTAATCAGTAACGTATCTTATATGTGGGCTCTCTGTTTTTGGAGGAATTCTGTAAATAGTGATGTGGCTAATTGAGCAGCCAATCAGGTAGAGTGTCTTGGACTTCCCAATGACGCTCATGACACCAAACAAACGGTGAGGCAGTAAAAAGGGAAGGTGGACACCGGAAACCTTGTGTACAACTTTTGAGTTTGGAAACATTTACAAAGGGAATATCGCACTGCGTCCCTGTGTAGTGGAAAGAAAGAAAGGACCTTCGTAACTATTAGCGAAAGAAGATATACAATATTGTTATTAAGATTCACTACTAAAAGAGAATAAAAAGGGGCACAGAATCAAGCACAGATCAAAACGAATACTCGTATTATAACAAAAACAAAAAGGCCAACATTTTAAACACGAACACATTATAAAATCAGAAAAAAAAAGAAAAAAAAAAGTACCAGTCAGTAGCTAATGGTGTAGAGTAGAAACATTCGAAAAACAGTCCTCTGGACCCCAAAATGTCCAAAGGAAAAAAATAAGGCAAGAAGGGCAAAAAGGGGGTGGGGGGGAGGGCTTTGCACTGAGGCAGGTTAAAGGTCAAGTGGAATGGTTCACCAGAACAAACAACAAAATTGCAGGCATAGATTGGTAAACCATCTGCCTACTGTCAAATCATCTTAGTTGGGATGAGATGTTCATCCAAGGTATCTCCTCATTCAATCCTTTAATATGGGTGCCCAACCTGAATACCCAACGTTGTTAAATTTTGAATAAAGATTTCTTTGGTGATTTCAAAGTTTGTAGGACATTCCACCATAAATCATCCGGTGTATGGTGCACCTCTCGATAGTGAATACACAATTTAGTGGTCATCCACCACATCTTATATTGCTTCGATGTTCATTAATTCTGATTCTAACTGGTCTAGACGTTATGCCTATATAAAGTAAGTCACACGGGGAGGTAATCATATAGATACAATTCCGGGTGTTGCAGTTCGTATGGCCTCATGACTCAGACTGGGTTTGGCCAGGTGACTTAGACTGGTTGTGACCAGGTGCAGCAGATATTTAAAGCCACACCAGTCTTGAGGTGATTTCTTGCTGTCAGCGGTCTTCAGATGCAGAGTGGGATTCTCTGCTTCTCTGCACTTGTTCTTGGATCATCTATTCCCCACCCCATTGTCATGCATGCCAATCCTAGAAAAGAAGAGATCAAGAAAATTAGCATCATAAAAGGCTTTAATGCACAGCACGCACTTGAAAGGCTTCCTACCGGTTACCTTTGATAGTTGATTGCCTGATGTTCAGACGAGCGGTGCACACTAAAAGGACATGTTATCAGTGTCCTTGGTTACTTGAATACTTTCCACCTACAGAATAATAACGCTTATTGTTGTTAGCTTGCAATGACAAAACAGATTTGAGTGCATGGTTGCCAATTGGTATTCTAACTTTGTACTATGAACATGTTTGTTATAGCTGAGTTAGGTGGAGTTAGGAACATTCAACTTGGGTCAACATTGGGTCTCCATGGGACGAACAGGTTAGTGCTTGAAACTGCTCTTGTAGTTCAGTTGTGTTTGTCCTACTACTCAAACACCACTGTAGTATGTTGCTGGGCACATATGGAAATGTGCAGTGGAGTACAGTCAACCCCCATCAAAGGCTTTTGTTACTGATACATGATGTATACATATGTGTGGTAAACCAAGGGGGCAACATGTGACCCACTGGTCAGCGTCTGTCGCTCCCCAGTGCGCAGCTCCACTAGTATGTTGGTGCCCATTGCCCGTTCCACGAGCTCTGTTGTGGAGAGTTCGAGGCCCTCCTCCACCCTCAGGCTCCCACCTGCACCTCATCCCTGGTGGCCCATTGGTGAGCCTCTGTCTGTCTCTGCCTTCTTTCTGCTACTTCTGCCTTTTTGTTTTGATTTCTGTTTTTTGCTTTCATACTGCCTTTGCTCTTATTCTGCTTACCTTTCTCTCTCATCCCCACCTTCCTGCCCCTGCTTCACCACTTCAGACCAGACTCCCTCCCTGGGCAGCATTTCCCGCCTCCTGACTCCCAGCTGACCAGCACCTCCGTGCTCTTCCTAATGGTGACTGCTGTGAGGCCATGCGCAGTGGGTGCGCCGAAGTAGAGCCAAAGTCAAGCCCAACTGTGCTCGCATGTGCCTGGACCATACCCAGCACCACAGACCCTGGCTCCTTCAGCATCCAATGGTACTACGCCAGGACTCTCCACAACCTCAACAGCGGAAGATCCACTGCCTGCTGCCTCGCCTTGCCTATGAACAAACAGGGCTCCTTCTCCTGCTGCAACTGCACTTTCACCTGCCTCTGCACACCAGACCCACCCAGCAAGTGCCCACCCGGACATCTCAACTGTATACCACTCAACACTGTTCCCTCAACAGACATGCCACAGAGGTTTGGGACCTGCTCCACACCATCACCCCAGACGTGGTCTTCTTCACAGAAACCTGGATAACCCCCACCTCTGCCCCAGATATAGCCACCTCCATAAAATCAACCACAAAGACCATACTAACAGACCAGGAGGAGGCGTTGCCATCATCCACAAAAACACACTCACCTTCATGACCAGCTCTGACAACCACTCTTCTGGAATGGAACACCTCCATTGCCAGATTCAGACCAACCCGAACACCACCCTCTGTGGCATCCTCATCTACAGACCCCCAGACCCTACCCTCCTTTTAGTGATTCCATAACCAACTTCATCGTGCCCCAGGCCTTAACTTGAGTGGATCACATCCTTCTCGGCAACTTCAATTTCCTCCTGGACAACCTCAGTGACCAGAACACCTCATCCCTACTAGAGAACCTTGACACCCTTGGACTCAAACAACTGGTCACCTCCCCAACCATTCAGCAGGACACATCCTTGACCCTGTGTTCTCCACTGGCAACAACATCTTGATCTCACACACCTCTGATCTACACTGGACTGACTACCACTGTGTCCACTTCTCTTTCACCAATAACACTAAACACCACCACGCCCACCACCACACCCACAGAAACTGGAGCAAGATCTTCAAAGCCCGACTTACTGAACCCCTCCACCACACCCTACCACCGGACACCACGGATACCAACTCCTCAGCCCATAACCTCCACCAGTAGATCTCTGACAGCACTGACACTCTTGTCCCCCTCAGGAAATTCTCCAACAATCAACACCACAAGAAAACCAGCCGGTTACCCCCCCCAACCTTCAAGAATCCAAGTGTACCAGCAGACAACTCGAGAGAAAGTGGAGAAGCAGCAAGAACACAGCAGACCACAAAGCCTTCAAAACCACTGTCACCACACAACAGCTCCTCATCAGAACAGCAAGAAAATGGGCCATTTAGGAATGCATGAACACCAATGCCCATAACAGCATGACACTCTTCACCGTGGTCAAAGAATTAACTAAACCCAGCACGGACACCACAAACATCCCTCCCTCCGAAGACCTCTGCGACAACCTCACCACTTTCTTCCACCACAAGATCCAAGAGATCTATGATGGATTCACCACCCAAGACCCACCCACCTCACCCACTGTCACCCCACACAAGGACTTCACCCCCGTGCCAACCCTACACCACTGGACCCCCCTCAATTTGTAAGACACCCTTAAGATCATTAAATAAATCCACTACAGGGCACCCTCGGACTCCTGCCCCACTTCATCTTCAACCAAGCCAGCACCACCATTGCCCTAAACTGAGCCAGACAATTAACTGCTCCATCGAGGCCACCACCTTCCCAGGAGACTGGAAAGAAACAGAGATCAACCCTCTATTGAAGAAACCCTCCATCGATCTGGCAGACCTTAAAAACTACAGACCCATCTCTCTGCTCCCCTACCCAGCCAAAGTCATTGAGAAGGCCATCAACCACAGTATCGAGACCACACTCCTCACAGCCACAGATGACATCCACATCCTCCTCGACCACAGGAAAACAGCAGCCCCTCTCCGCTGCCTACAACACTGTGTCCAACAAAACCCTCTGCACCAGACTATATGATGCCAGCATCCATGGCAAGGCCCTTGAGTGGAGATGCTCCTTCCACACCAACCGAACCCAGAGAGTCTGGGTCCCACTATTCACCTTGAAACCGACAGAGACCAGCTTTCCTGAGCCCCACCCTCTTCAATATCTACATGACCTAACTCGCTAACATCGGCAGATACCATGGTCGCAACACTGTTTCCTATGCAAACAACACCCACCTGATTCCTTCCCTCACTGACGAACCAACAGTGGACAAGAACAATTTCCACAATGGAATAAAGGCAGTGACCTCCTGGATGAAAGGCAACTGTCTCAAGCTCAAGTCTGACAAGACTGAGGTACTCTTCCTAGGCTCCACCCCCTCTGCCTGGAAAGACTCCATGTGGCCAGCAGTCCTCGGGGACACCCCTAACCCACTGACAACGCATGCAACGTTGGCATCATCCTCGACTCCTCACTCTCTATGGTCCGCCAAGTAAATGCCGTCCCATCATCGTGCTTCCAAATACTTTGCCTGCTCTGAAAGATCTTCAAATGGATCACGATCAAGGTAGGAAGAACAGTCACCCAGGCACTCATCAGAAGCAAACTCGACTATGGCAACGCACTCTATACCGGCATCACTACGAAACTCCAAAAAAGACCCCAGAGAATCCAGAATGCAGCGACCAGATTCATCCTGGACATTACCTGCCACAACCACATCACCGCACACCTGAGTGACCGCCACTGGCTACCAGTCAACAAAAGAATCACCATCAAGCTCCTCACACACATATACAAGGCTCTACACAACATTGGACCTACAAACTTCACCCACTTCCTCTCCTTCTACACTCCCACCAGATAGCTCCGCCCCACCCAGCTAGCCCTCACCTCCCCCTAAAGGATCTGCAAGAACTCAGCTGGAGGAAGATCCTTCTTCTACTTCATGGTGCAGACCTGGAACACGCTGCCTCTCCACTTCAGGCAATCCCCCTCGTTGATCCAGTTCAGGAAGGACCTCAAGACTTGGCTCATTGACTGAGCTGCATCCTCCCCTTAGCGCATTGAGACCTGCCAGGTGATAAGCTGTGCTTAATAAACACCTGATTGATTGACTGTGTTTTGAGCAGTTGCAATGTGTACTGTTTGCCATGACCATCCATTCGAAATTGTCATGTCAAATGTAAACCTTGACATGTGTCATGTATGTTGCTGTGGACACAATAACTAATTTCAGAATGCATTTTTTGTTATGTACAGGGACCCAGGGAGAGGGAGGATGTGACAACCACCTGCCTACCGTCCACTGCAAGACCATCAAACCATGGAGCAAAGGCACATCATAACATATTACTGCCTGGATAGGCAAACAATAGTGGACTTATATCGGCAGTTGGAGCTAGATCTGATGCCAGCTATTAGTTATCCAACCACCATACCACCCATTGTACACGGCATGTCAGTGTTGTACTTCCTAGCCACAGGGTCCTTCCAACATACAGTGGCCCTAGCTGGTGGAATGCCCCAATCTGTGTTCAGTTTGGTGTTGAAGGATGTCCTCTCAGCAATGTTAAAACACCTGGACAGCTATATCCAGTCTCCCTGATGTGAGGATTTAGCCCATGAGAAGGCTGACTTTTATGGTTTTGCATGCCTCCCACATGTGGTGGGGCTATTGATGGCACACATGTTAGCTTGCTCCCACCGCATGCCAATGAACAAGTATACCAGAAAAGAAAGAACTTCCATTCCATCAATGTCCAAGTTGTATGTTTCGCAGAGATATACAATTCACAGGTCTATGCCCGTTATCTGGGTTCAGTCCATGATGCCTTCATAATGGGGAACACACAGTCCCCCAGGTGTCATGACTGTACCCAGAGAGGGACCTGCTGGTTGGTAAGCCACATCTGTCCTGGCTGTGTGTGCAATGTCTTTTGCAACAATTCTGATAGGAGTGACTCATAGTTGCATATATGTCCCATCCCTTTATAGGAGAATCAGCATATCCAAACCACTCTTGGTTGTTGATGCAAGTGAATAATCCATCTACACCAGTGGAAGTCTGCTTCACTGAGGCCCATGGAAGAACAAAACAAGTAGGGGAGTGGACTTCTGGGCTTCTGAAGGCCAGATTTAGATGTCTGAACTGCACTGGTGGAGCCCTCCTCTACTCACCCAGCAAAGTGTGTGAGATCATTGTGGCCTGCTGCATGAACTACAACTTTGCCCTACGGAGGAATATCCCACACATCCGAGAGGAGGGGGAGCCTGCAGTGCCACCAGGTGAGCCTCCTGACATGCCAAATGAGGATGACAGTGGCGAAGAGGAAGGAATTTACTTGTGGGAAGGTCTCATCAATAACTACTTTTAATGAGTGTAAGAATGTCATGTGATATAATGACTGTGACTGTGCAATGAACTATAGTTGTCAGAATGTGTAGAGCGGAGTGATTTTGCAAGGCAATGATGAGCTAATGCTATCCAACATTCATCAAAGGGAGCTTGAAAAGTTAGCCTTTGACATATCCCCACCTTGATGTAGCTGCTTAATTTGTGTCAGTCGCATTGCAATGTAGACTTGTTTCCAAATGCTTGCTATGTGATTTGAGTTGTAGCCATGTTATAAATCTATACTCCTAGGCTTGTGTGGGCTTTCTAAATCGTAACACTGGCTGGTTTCTGATGCTGTTCTGACATCTGAAGTGGACATGGACTATTCCAGGTAAAGTAGGTAATAGATTTAGAGTGTACGAAACATGTTCCAAGGTGGCATGTCATTTGTTTGGGTGGACGGTCGGAAGTGCTCAATGCACTTGTTTTCTTTGTGCTGTGTTGGGCCAATTGCATCATGGTGTGAATATGTGGGCATGAAATATGTTGTCATCAAGAGCAAGTCAGGCCTTCAACCTTCACATGGGCTCAATACCCTTCTTTTATGATCTGTATACAGCTGTAAATGTGTTTCATCATTGCGGGCTACAGTGCCTGGGCTACAACACTTACATATGTTTGTATCATACCACCAGATGCATGGTAATTGGCGTACAATGAGCCTGTGATCAGGGACTGTTATACTGCCCTCTGTCTGAACCTGGGTTTATGTGATGTTGTATTACTTTGGTGTGGTATGCGATAAGGCTCAAGCTGGTGACAACATTCACTTTTCTGTTTGCCTATTCTACAGGACAGTGTCTGACTAGGTCCTTTCTTCTGTGGTCTGGGAGGACTGTATCTTGGTATATCCAACTTGACACAATATGACTAAGCCATTCTTGGCTTTGATAGTCCAGACATTTTGTCAGCATATGTGCTGCACAGTGGAATAAAATGTTTGGTGTGACCAGACACTTGTACCAATGTCTTTGTGTGTGTTGCTATAAACCAAAACCTTAGCAGGAGAGTGTACCTGTTACACATCCGTCTTTAAACTAGTATCTTGTGTGTTCCTCATTTGCTTCACATTGTTTTAGATCTCTACATTTCAATAATTGACACAGAAGCAAGCCGACACAATCTTTGTGATAGATGATCTTTATTGTGCTTAAGTGCAGAGGTTGAAAATAAGGGGCATGAAGGAACAAAACGGAGGGGTTCAGTCATGGTTGATGAAATCATTGTATTAGATGCCACAGCATTTGAAGTACGAAGTCCAGTGTACTCTTCCCATAGGATTTGGAAGATTGTTGAAGAACAGTCAACAGAGTGATTATGTGGCACACAAAGGAGTTCCATAAGGAAGAGGTCACTTGCTGGCAGTGGTGGGTGTCTTGCTATCTGCAGCTCCTGCATTCTGAGCAGGACTTCCCTGCTTGCAGCAGGGATGGGGTGATCTGATGCTACAGAGGCAGGGGTGTCTGTTATGGGTTATTCCCCTGACAGGGCCTCCCTTCCTGTGTCTGGGCACTGATGATGACAGCCTGGTGTTGCTGGTCCAAAAGAAAGGGAATGGTGTTGCTCACGATCCTTGATCAGGATACTGCGAATCTCACTTAACACCCTGGTAGGGAGGCCAGGATGGTATTTGTAGCCTCCCAATTTTGAACCATTTCCTTATGCATGTCTCTCTGAAGTTGCTTGATCTCCCGGAGTTCGGCAACTACCTGGCCCATCATGGCTTGGGGCTCTTGATAGACCCCCAAAACTTGGCTGATGTTGTCCTGGCCCGGGGCATTCCCACTGCCCACAGCACCTTGGCCCACAGCATCCCTCCCAAGTACCCTAACCCTCGTGTCTGAGCCCTTGCCATGGGGTGCCCCTTACTACTGGTTCCAGGACCATCATTGTACAAGGTCTAGTGATATCACTCAGGATCCTGGACATGGGGTAGGCATGAGAAGGTTGCCACTGTCCTACGGACATAGGTTGGGGGGTGAATGGCTGCCTGTGAAGTTGATGCAACCTCGCTGGGTGGGTCTTGATGTGGGCACCCTGAGAGTTGTTGCTTGACCAGGTTGCCCATGTGGGCCAGAATGGCCCTCCACATCCAGATGTACAGAAATGCTGTCATCACTGAAGGCTTCATCCATGGAGGCAGTGACAGTCTCATCTGTGGGCTCTGTGTGCTCCATGGCAGCATGGCCTGTTGATTTGAAAGGTACAATGTTACTGGTTGCATTGTGACATCTACCTCCAAAAGTTTATGAGGACATTTAGAAAAGACCTTGTAGTCGGTTGATTTGCAGGTTATCCTATTGTAACAAGTACCCATGGTATTGGTTGTATTGACCTGGGATTAATGAAACAAGCTAATTCGATTGACTTTAAGCAGCGGCTGAATGTGGGTGTTCATTGGCACTTGGGAGGATGGAGAGAGAAGGCCATCTTGCCACCAGTGCAGGCAAAACAGTGGCTGGGCAGGATGTGGCTTTGACCATTTTGAGGCCTGGTTGATTGTTATGCAGGCAGACCCAGTAGTCTGTTGCATAAGTGATTGGAAACATCATGTGGTCAGTGCATTGTGAATGTGTCTGCAGCCAATACATTCTTGTTATGTAACATGAGGACATGTTGTTCTTTTATGTTGCACACTAGTTGTGCAGTCCTTGCCGCCCTCAATGGTTTTATCTTGGCTTAGCAGTTCAAGATAGAGCTAGGTGGCCAGCAACATCTCTGAGTTGAGCATGATCTGTATCTTAGTCCCTCTCATGTAAGTACATGTCATTTGAGAGTGATTAGGAAAGTGTTTTTGGACAAGTGACCACTGTTCTACTATTTGAAGTCACTTGAATGGTGTTTCTTGTGAGTTGCATTCAGGCCACTCCCGCTACTTCCCAACACTATCCAAATGTTGTACTCCCAGGTGAGTAAACTTCCTTTGAGAGTTCACTTACATATGCACTGGGGCAAATGGACAATGGGCTGGTGATTGCAGTTAGCAAAACAGTGCCCATTGGACTTAGCATTGAGGACACCCCCTCTAGTTCCCAACAGTACGCATATGTTATCCCCCCAGGTGAGTGGACTTCATTTGGGAATTGAAATCCAGCGGTGTTTTAAGAAGAGAACACTGTTGTGATGTTTATAGTTACAGATACAGTTCATGCTGATAGTTGCAGTTATGTCACTCTAGTACACACACTTGACCAATGTTCTCCCCCTAGTGAGCATACTTCAATTGAGATTTGACTGACAGCAGTATTTTGAAAAGTGACCACTGGTCTGGTATTTTGAGTTACAGAAACAGTGCCTACTAGGAGTTGCAGTCAGTTGCCTTTTTCTAATACACAGACTATACGAATGTTATCATTCCAGGTGAGTAAACTTCAAGTGGGACTGACCAAACAGGGATATTTGGACAATTGTACACTTAGCTAGTGGTTGGCATTACCTACATGGGCCCTCCTGGCCATAGCAGTCTTGTCAGTCCCTGTACTACACACACTATACACTGATGTTATCCTCCCAGGTGAGTAAATGTCAATTGTGAGATGCCAGACAGGGGTCTTTGGACAGGTGGGCACTGGACTGGTGTTTGGAGTTACAGACACAATGCCTCCTGGGAGTTGCAGTCATGTTACTGCCTGTACTACTCACAGTATTCCAAAGTAATCCTCCCAAGCAAGTACACATTATTTGGGAGTTCAGACACAGGAGTGTTTGGGCATGAGAAAACTGGGCATGTGCTTGTGGTTGGTAAGACAGAGCCTCCTGGCCTTAGCAGTCATGTCACTCTCTCTACTTCATGCACTTGGTAAATGTTATCCCCCCCCAGGTGAGTGCACTTCATGTGTGATTTCCCAACCATGAGTGTTTGGAGAAGAGGACACTGGACTGGTGGTTGGCGTGACATTAAGTAAGCTTCCTGTTAGTTGCTGTCATGTAACTCCCTGTACTACATACACTAAACATATGTTTTTCTCCCAGGTGAGTAAACTTTTATAGGGGGTTGAGACACAGGTATCTATTGAGGTAAGAACATTGGTCTGGTGGTTGAAGTTTGATGAACAGTGCCTGCTGGAAGTTACAGTGCTGTCAGTCCCTTTACTACACACACTATACAATTTTCACCCTCTCTGGTGTGTACACAGAAAAGAATTGGGGCACATGAAGGGGTGTGTTTTACAGTGTGCTCTGCAGGTGTGTTGAGTGTGGCAATGTTGTCAGCTGTGTTGTTTTCAAATGCATCCAATGCGCAGTTGTATATTAATTTGGTGACCGCGGACTGTCGTAATCAGACCACCATTGACTGAGTGCCAGGGGGGCCCGCCACTGTGACTTTGGACTTGTAATACAGTCAGTCATTGGTCTCCAAGCTGTCAGGGCTAGAGGACAGATGCCTATTTCTTGCCCTCCCCGCCACTGTCGGTCTGCCTTTTTTGCTTGACGTTCAGCCGGTCTGCCTGTATAACTTTCTTTTCAGGACCGCTAACATGGTGGTCTGGCGGTCCAACCATCAAACTCATAATGAGGCCCCATGTCAGAAGGCACAAAACTGGAGTAAAGATTTGAATAGAAGCACAGAGGCTTTTGGGCTGATAGTTACGTGGTGAATTCAAAGGAATATGTTCAAAGTTGTGTCTTTTGGAAAGTACATCCGGTATTACTAAGGTGTTAACCTTACCTCAAGTGATATATTTAGAAATGTATTAACTGTGATATTTGACCATTGTATAATTCACAAAGTATTTATTGATTCATATTGTTTTGCGAGATTACTGCAACATATATAAATATCTCTAAAAAGCTCCTGTAGTATTTGCTGAGTACTGATTGGATCAATGTTGTTTGGTCCTAATGTGGTTACCGTATAGAATCTATTTTTACATACACCTGTATAAAATCTCTTTTTGTGGTGTATTCATTGTGTTACTGTGAGTGTGTGTTGCACAAATGCTTTACACATTGCCTGTCTCTGATGATAAGTATGCCTGCTCTATGTCAAGCTACCTGAGGGTGAGCACAGGTTATCTTGGTGTGTATCTGACTTGCCCTGACTAGAGTGGTGGGTGATGCCTTGCTTGGGTGAATATCCTAGCTAACCAGAAACCCCATTTCTAAAAACCACCCTTCCACTATGTTATTTGTCTTTAGTTCTCAGGACATGATGCTGTTCTAGACATTCTACCAGTAAATGTGATGTTTGGGTTGGTGTCTGTGTCTTTATCGGTTCGGGCACCAACCCAAACATCTTCAAAATATTCTAACAGTGGGGTTAGTTTTGTTTCATAATTTTGGTAAAAATGGTATTCAATTAGCATGTCATAATGTTTAGTGACTTCTGATACAGGGATTCATGCTAAAGCTATTAGTTTATTTATTCCATGTGTAAATTCCATGTTAGTTGTGTATTCTATCTATATACATTTTTAAAAGTGTCTCCATATGCCCCAGATAAAATGACAGTGGCACCCCTAAATAACAGTGCATGGGTAGGTTTTCATTATTGTGCAAATCACTACCTCCTCAAAATCAATGCTGAGGATTATAGTTGTTAGTTTGTTGTGATATATGTATTACCATTTCATCATAAGTTGTAGTTTGTAACAATGCATACACTAATGTGATGCTTGCGTTTTGGTTTTCATCATGTATTATGTAAATATAGCTGAATGGTGGAGGACACGTTTTGAAAGTGCCAACCATCACCTATGTGCAACATTGTGTTGACACATTTAAAATATTCTTAATAGCATAATTGATATTCTTATATCATTATTGTGTCTGTCCTAAGATAAAACAGTGTCTTTCAATGTGTGTTTAGTGAGTGTTGAAGTATGTTTATTTCTTCATATTGTTTATGTGTTACTGGTAGTTTCCTTGATGTTCCACGTAATCTGACAATTATTTTTTTAGATTTGGCATGTCATGGAGGTGACCAATTGCCTGATCAGGAATGTGTTGAATTATGGTTTTAATTATAGCTCTGGTTAGCTCTTGGGAGCTTGAACTAAACTTTTTCAAGTCTGTGGAATATTTCTTACTTATGTTTCAGTAATATTAGGAGATTACTAACACTCTAAGCTATTTTATTTTTAGTGGCAGCCTTGCGATAGCATGCATTAGAACAATATGTGCTGCATTTCCACCGAGTTTTCTCACTAGTTGTGCTGCCTTACTGTAAGTGTATCCTCTGTAACTTAAAAACAGCTTCTCTTTCTGGGAGTTTCTGTATTTTGCTGTTTCCAACATTTTTATCTGTTGTTTTTGGAGTTTAAAAATATAGATTACTTATTTAAAATATAATATGTGTCATAATGTTTATTTAAGCTTTTTTTAATTGCAGGTGTACATTTTTACTTATGTTTTGGATGTTGTATATACTTTGTTTTTGTAGGTTTTTGGCCTGCAAAGCCACTTGGGATGGGTAGGTTTCGGTTTGGGAGCAGTGGTCTTCACCTTTGGAGGGGTGGTCTTCTTCTTCAGGGTGGGTAGTGTATGGCTGCTTGCAGGGGGTGACAGGTGTGACAGTGGAGGACTTGGATGTAGAAGGGATAGGTAGGGATGTGGGTGAGGTTCTTTTGGCTTTGGGAGGGGTGGGGAGTCACAGGGGTAAGGATAAGGTTGTAAATTAAACTTTCTTTGGGAAAACAGGTAGCGTCTACAGAAGGGGTTAGGGGTAGGGAGTTTGAGGGAGTGTTTGTCTTGCCTGTGGGCACTGATGCTGCTGGTATGCATGTGCCTGAGGAATGCTTAGGTTTTGGTGGTGTCTGTTGCATGTGTGAGTGTGGGTTTTTGCATTTATAGGGGGGTGAGGTGGAGGTGCTGGGTAATGTAGGAGTTGTGGCTGTGTTTGTGGGTGTTGGGGTGGTGTCTAGGGGTATGATATGAGTGGTGTCTGTGTCTGTGGGTGTTAGGGTGGTATCTAGGGGCATTGTGTCAATGGTATATGAGTATGTGGGAATTGAGGTGGTATTTGGGGGTATGCTCGGTGTGAGGGATGCACCAGTGGGTATTGGGCAGTGTCTGTGGGTATGGCGGTTGTAGTGTGTGGGTCAGGGGATGTACTGTCTGTGGGAATGGTGGTTGGTGTGGTGTGTGTGAGTGACAGTTGAGTGCTTATGTGCCAGTGTGTCTTGTGGTGCCTTTGTTTATGTGTGCTGCTTGTGTGTGTTGAGGTGGGTGCATACGTATGTGTCTGTGTGCTTGGGACAGGTGGGGAATTAGAAAATTGGATGGGGAGGAGGTAGGTGGTGAGGGGGGATTGTGGAGGGTGGGTGGCTGCTGTCATCGAGGAGGCCAGGGCCTGAAAAGATCTCTGTAGGCCAGACATGGCACTGTGAATGCCTTCCAGGTGCGCAACCATCAGCTGGAGCTGGCTACCCTGCACCTGGATGGCATTCAGAATGGCATTCAGAATGGCACAGATATGCTCCTCAGGAACTCAATATCCTCCTCAGGGCAGTAGGTGTAATAGGGGCAGGTGGTGAGGTGCCTGGGGCGAAGGAGACACCCACACTTTTAGGTGGGGGTGCATGACCAACTGGGTGGGGAGCAACAGGGAGTGTGGCGATAGAGCTGGTTGTGGTAGACAAGGATTGAACAAAAGCAGGTCTTGATTGGTCCACCACCACTAGGGAATGGCCACTGGAGGAACACTCTGAATATGATGACATGGATCCTGTGTCCTCTGTGGCACTGCCCTCACCCTCTGGCCACTGGGTCCCTCTGTGTCGGTTGTATCATGACCGGAAGTACCGTGGCCAGCTGCTTCCCCATTTGGTTCCACCCTGTCTCCTCTGCTTGCCTGGGATGATGCCGAAATTACAAAGACAAATAGGGTCACTACATGTCCCTGATCCCACTTGATCAACAGCTGTGATTAGCAAACAATATCATGACATACAGTATCCCCCAGCCACTAGCTCCAACAAAGTGGCTCCAACATTTGCAACACCATAAGCATGCTTGCTAGATGAACTGTCATCAGTTGCCCATAGGAAATTCAGAATCACAGACAAATCCAAATAAATGGGCCAAGTTGTGCAATCACAGTACCCCCTGAACAAGTAGGAGACCTTATCACTACCAATGGCTTGCCTCATGTAACATCCCACAATAGTGTGGCAATGCCAAGTTCAATTCCACCAATCCCACACAAGGCCATGCATACAGCTAATCTTCATATACCCAATGACACACCATGAAGACATGGTGGCCAAATAGTCCATTCATGTTGCTGAACAGAAGCCATAAGAAGGTGACATGGAAGCACCCTTGTCACACTGGAAAAAAATCAACAATGGTCACTTCACTATATGTACATTGTCTAAATGGACTCATGGAGGTTGTATTAATGTTGCTCATATAGATAACACTTCTCTCACAGAAATGTACACTGGAAACAAGTTGGGCAATATGTCAGGGAGATTTGTCAACAAAAAACACCCCACAACGAATCCACTATCCTAATGCTTTCCACCCTGTGGTCGGGGACCCCTTGGGGTCCACAAAGCCTCCTTATGGTGTCCACAACAAATAAATAATGCTAACGGATTTATTAAGTGTATATGACTAAAGTGGCTAAATATACAATTGTAATTTTTGAACCGTACTGTAAATGCCAAGGAATTTGAAATTAGATGCCAAAATTACATTAGTATCCTCAGAATGAATTATAGATGCAGTGCAGATGCCTCAAACAGAATATTGTATAGACAATGTGTGGCTTCATTTGAATTTGGAAAAGCTCCGACCTTCATACTAAAATATATATTTTTTATTTTTTATTTGTATTTGTTTGCAGATTAAATAATAAGTGTTATAATTTCTGTATGCATTAGATAAATGCTTCTTCCTGTATTCTTTGTGTATTGTTTTGTGTTTCAAATTATCAACAATGTTTATGCCAGAGTCCCTGGCTTCCACTGATAACTCAGTAGAAGTCCCTGGATTCCAGAAATGATTCAGTGGGGGTTCCCCAGGCTCCATTAATGTTAGTGGGGGTGTCCATGAAAGTCAAAAGGTTGGAAACCACTGTGTTAGCCCCAGGAAAATACCTCTCTTGATTGGTACTCATGCCAATACCATACTCTGATTGAATCAGTAGAAGCCAATGGGCCACATGTACGAAGATTTTTGCACGTCACAAACAGCGAATTTGTCTATTTGCGACATGCCAAAAAGCATTTCCCCATGTACAAACCCAGTTTTGCAATTATGTGAACTTTTTACCAAATCGCAAAACGGGATTGCGACTCGCAATTAGGAAGGGGTGTTCCCTTCCTAATTGTGAGTCGCAGTCCCATGTATGATTGTTTTGTGACCACAAATGCACTCCCAAAACAATCGCAGTTAGCACCAGTGTCACACTGGTGCTAAAACATTTGCAAACGGGAACGGGTCCCCATGGCACCCCTTCCCCTTTGTGAATGTCACTGAAAATTTTTTTTCAGAGCAGGCAGTGGTCCTGTGGACCACTGCCTGCTCTGAAAAAATGAAACAAAAACGTTTCATTTTTTTGTTTTTGTAATGCATCTTGTTTTCCTTTAAGGAAAAGGGGCTGCATTACAATAAAAAAAACTACTTTATTTAAGAGCAGTCACAGACATGGTGGTCTGCTGTCTCCAGCAGGCCACCATCCCTGTGCGGGCCGCCATTCCCAAGGGGGTCACAAATTGCAACCTACCTCAGGAATAATCATGAGATAGGCATTTGGGACCTCCTTGCGAGTCGCAAATAGTGTCAAGGACACTCGCAAATTGAAAGTCGCTCTGACTCGCAAAAAGAAAGCTTGATACATGTGGCCCAATATTCCTTTGAAAGTTCTAGAGGCCAATGGATTCTCAAGTACCTATAGAAGGCCTTTAACATGTTGCTCAATGTGAAGGCATATCACTGTCTTGTCATGCAAACACAGATTTCTTTGGATGAATGATTGTACACAACCAGATCTGATTCCCACATTACTCCAAGTCACTCCTTGATGCATGTCATCACTGAAGTAATAACACATCCTCATTTAACATGTGCTAAGCACTTTGCTAAATGATTCAACATCAATGACATTGAAATGTGGGTAAAAACTATAGTCCCATCTGCCATGTCCTTCATTGCTACTGCGGTTGTATGTGCCAAATTACATGGAATGATGGGTGAGGGTATGTGTGAGCCATCAATCAATGGTGACACTCTTGTCTGTGGCATTACATGAACTGTAGCCCCATCACATATAACCAATTCAAAACACGTGTTGCCATGCACACATATGCGAGGGAATCAGACGTTAGCCCATGAAGACTGGTAGACCATACATGAAACAGCAGTGAAAATGATATGGTAAAAGTGAAAGGTATACATGCTAACATGTAGGTACAAGGAATGATAGCAATATGGATGTTACCAAAATCATGTCACTGTACAATCACTACTTACCAAGGGAAAGTATGTAATGTAACATGTATGCTGACTACCTTCATATGGCAGACAGTAGTAAGATACCAGCACTCGTTACACACTGAAGGCAAGTGGCCTGTGGGGGACAGATGCCAAAAGACTCACTTGAGCAGACACATGGATGAGTACAGTGATCTATTATTCCATGATATTTGGGCTGACACACTGAAGACAAGTAAAATGTTGGGTACAAATGACACCTATAACAACAGACAACATGACCTGATTGGCACTGTACTCAGCCATACTTTGGCTCTGGATAATTAATTGGTTTTGGACTGTATTCTGTTGTGTCCTAGGACCAGGGGTCAATAGGTAAGGCACATCACATGCACCCACTACCACCCCGTTGTAGCTGCTGTGCACCCTTAAAATGCCTATTAAGCTCAGGGCAAGCCAACGGCAGAATGCAGGCCATCTAGGGGGTCAGGCTCCCACATGCATCCCGCCCATGCTGGGAGGACAGCCCCAGATGGACCTCTGTGATCTTCCAGGTCCAGCGTTTCAGATCCTCCCACTTATTCCAACAGTGGGCGCTCCACCAGCTATGGATCCCCAGGTTCTGCACCTTCCGGGTGATGGCCCTCCAAATACCTTTCTTTTGATGGGTGTTGACCTGTATGGATGCAATTGACACATTAAAAGGTTAAAAATGCATTTTATTTGCCCACACACATTTTCAGAAACACCAGGCAGATAATCTATGTAATTGTAAACACAACACAAGTATAAAACACACATGCTGATATCATGACTACACACATTTGGAGTCATCTGCAGACTAGCCCACTACCCTGCTCATGGCCCACAATGACTAAGCAACCCTACTGACATCAGTTAACCCAGACTCAAGCAACATGCACTGTGACATGAGCCAAAATGAAACACAACACACCATTGTGGCCTTCTTCCAGCCATATAGACGAAATGCATACAGTCCCTCCAGGCAACTAGCATTCTACAGACTTCATGCTAAAACTTAAGTCACAATGAAAGGGGTGCCATGGGTGGCATGGAAAGTATTTTCCCTGTGCATGTGTAGACATGTGGGTTACCCAATGATAACTCATACCACTTCAGGGTAGGTTTGTGTGGTGTGTACTTGTAGCACAGAACACATTATTTACCATATGTCACAATTTTACAGAGACGACATCCAACATACTAAGATCAGTTTGGTCTGACTGGTTGCATTTAACCAAGCTAATGAGCCATATGTCATGCCTTTCCTTAAATCAACCAACTATCTGCACTGTTGGTTTGGCACGTGTGCAATACGCCTGTACTGGACAAATATAATTTTTGTAAAGGTGACAACAGAGCTGTGGGAGTAAGGGACTGTCATAAGTCAATGACACACATTGACAAAGAGGCAAAATGCACAAATGTACTAGGTAATTTACCCCAGTACCCATCCTAATGTACTCAATGGACAAAGGCCTTTAGACCAAGTCTTGCCACTGGAGACTCATTATGGTCACATGCCAGGATCTACAGGGCACAGTGATTTTTATCTGGTTCTCATACAGCAGTCTGCCAAGGCCAGATGTAGGCTGTGTTCTATGGCACTATAGGCATTGCTAACAAGATCCTCAAATGACTCAAACAGCATACATATATAGCTCATGCTGTGATGCACATACATGTCATTTGACATTTTCAACTATCATATCCACAGATATGTCATTGAGTGCTTGTAAAGTCTCCTAGTCTATATATGAATGCAACATAAGGAGGATTTAGGCCTTATCACACAAGACACACACAATGGTAATCTGAAATACAGAGTACTTTTCTCCACTATCCGCACAGTGTACATCCCCCATGTATGGCACACAAAATGTGACAACAGGCACCAAAATAGTCTAACTGGCACACAGAGGCACATTGTAGCCTATGAGGAAGGAAAGGATGATGTTGAACAGAGCCAAATATGCTAATGAGGTTCTTACCTGCTCCTCTGGTGAGTCATAGAGCTGATCATACAGGGGAAGGACCTCCTCGACAAGCCTTTCCAGCTCCTCAGGAGAGAAGCCCTTTCACCTGCTTGGCATGCCATTATTGTGCCCAGAGGCGGCACACAGCAGCTGAAGAGGGAGGTGTTGATGGCAGCAATTTCAGGAGTCAAGTGAATGAATTTGTAAAAAGTGGTGTACGTGTATGCCACTCACGCCTACATCACCACCAACAGCCACAGCCATTGGCCTGCGATCATCACAGTCAACAACGTTAGCCTGTAGCTGTGTGCACTGCAGTTGGAACTGCCCATTGCTCAGTCAACTTCCACTGGCAGTCCTGGACGATTCCTAATGTCCAGTGAAGTAGGACAGGCATCTGCAATTTTAGCAGTTGGGAATACAGTATTGGCCTCTGATAGATGTGTCACCAATATATGTGTTGGAGCATCACAAACATTTTAAAGCAGCCTTGCTGTATAGGTTCTACTACACAATCACCAGTGTAGTTTGTTGCTGGGCACGGATGGAATATTACAATGGTGCATTGTCCTCCATGGCTGATGGTATTTTTTGTGATCGGAACAAACTGTTGAATTTTGAGGGGCATTTGAGGAGCAGATATTTGAGAGTTGCCCAAATCCATGCTGTGGACATATGTGTTGACAACCATTGGGGTCACATTTGACTCTAATCTAGTTGAAAGCTGTGACGTGTACTGGGTGTAATGTATTTCCAGTCAGAAGTACTTGGTCACAAATAAGTACCCTGGGAGAGGGAGGAAGTGACAACTTGCAGTGTACTGTCCATTGCCAGACCTTCAAACCATGGCAGAACACAACCTCATCAAAGAGAACCATCTGAATAGGCAAACAATTGTGGATTTATGTTGTCAGTTGGAGCCAGATCTGACGCCTGAAAACACTAATCTAACATGTGTGCCACCCTTTGTTCAACTCATGGAAGTAGTACACTTGCCACAGGGCTCTTCCAAAATACAGTGGCAATATCTGGTGGTATGTCCCAACCTATGCTCAGTGTTGTGTTAAGAGATGTGCTACAGCAATGATGAAACACATTGACAGCTATATCAGATTTTCCAGATGTGAGGAGTTAGCCAATGTGAAGGCTGACGTCTATGGTTTTGTACACCTTCCACATGTGGTGGAAGCCATTGATGGCACACATGTTGCCTTGTCTCATAGGTTCTCATTATCCTAATGAGACTACTGGATTTGGGTGGCAGAATCACCTGTGCTGCAAGGGACTGAGTCTGATCCCACACCATGTGACACCTGTTGGCCTAATCCAGGTTTGTTCCGGCTAACTGGCAGTGCCTCATCTCCACTCAAGGGCAGGGATGATTGAGGCAACCGGTGCATGACATACATGACTCCTCAGGGGAATCGTGGTCACTCAGATCTAATCAACTTCTCTCAGTTACATTAGTTTCACATATGAAAGGACAATAAGAGGCAGAGTATAGTTCAATAAGGTTTTATACGAATAAAATTGTGGCAAGGAGAGTAAAACACAAGAAGAATGCTACCATACTGTCACTAAGGTTTGTAGAGATAGTTCCTACCTAAGCTATGTTACAGCACAGCATGTTACTCTAATTCTGCCTTTCAGATTCCCTCTGGGAAGACATCATCCCTCATACCTGAGCAAGAGGCCTGTAGTCTACACAAGCAGCTGCAGCGAAGCAATCAGCATACAGTTGTGGTCATCTGGCTGGAATCTCCCTCTTATGTACATGGGTCAAAGTAGTGTTTTTATAATAAAACAGCTGATGTTCCAAGAAGGGATCCCCATGTAAGAGTGTATATGTTTCTGTGAACATTGGAGACAAAGTGTACCACTTTTGCCGGCAACCTATCTTACTGCAGTCTTGAGAAAAGCACAGAGTGAGAACAATGTCTTGTTTAAGAACACACTGCTGACCTAGGCAAAGAGCAGCTAGATAGAGAAAATAAAACAAGACCACAAATGTGGCTAAAGTTAAAATAATAAAACAAAGCTATATATATCTAGGTTAAAGTGCACAGCGGCAGGTCTAGTTTGCTAAAATAACATGTATAAAACTGTAGCTAAAATGGCTACCCAACAGCCTTGGTGCCACTGCAGGACAGTAAACTAGTCTATTGCAATAGGAAACCCTTCGATTTTATCAACGTGCAAATTGTCTGCTTGTCGAATCTCTACATCTGAAACGTCTGTGCCTGGTTCCCTTGTTCAGCCCATGAATCCTTTGTAATGCAGACAGGACCATAACCCAGCTGATGTCACAACTACAACCAGAGAGGGCCTGACTGCTAAGTAAGTCATATCTGTCTTGATTTTGTGTGTGCAATGGCAGGTGCTACAATCATGAAGTGAGCGGCTCATTGTTTCACTTATGTCTCATTCCTAAGCAGGAGACTTAGCATATCCAAACCATCCTCAGTTATTGATGTCGTTGAGGAATCCAACTACGCCCAGGGAAGCTTTTTTCTTTGTTCAGGTACCGTTGCCATGATATCTTTATGTAGGCATTTCAGAGTTGTGACATTGGCAGGTATTTGATGCTGTTCGGACATGCAAAGTGGACATGGATTGTTCAAGGGAATGTGGACCACAGACTTTGGGTACAGATCACCTGTGCCAAGATGGCTTGCACGGTGAGAGGATAGAAGTGCAGAAGACTCCATTGGACTTTTCCTTTTTGTTTGGTGGTCCTGATGCATCATGTGTATCATCATGTGGTCAGAAAACATATAGACCTATCTAAATTCATGTTATTTTCCCTTCACATTGGCTAAAAACTCTTTTTGTATGAACTGTATGTAGCTGTTTACGTGTTTCATCGATGTAGGCCGAAGTGCCTGTGGCACATCACTGACATTTGTTTGTGTCATGCCACCAGATGCAGAAGCACTGGGTTGTAATGGCCCTGTGATCAGAAATGGTTGTACTGTCATCTGTCAAAATCTTGCAATATATGATGTTAGATTACTTTTGTGTGGTAGGCGATATAGCTCCAGCTAATGACATCAACCACTTTAATGTTTGCTTTTCCGCATGACAATGCCTGATAAATTCCTTCCTTCCAAGGTCTGGAGGTACGTACCTGTATATTTGAAAATGTACCCAGTATGATTCAATCATGAATGAATTGCTACATTTCAGACATATTAACAGCCTATGTGCTGAACAATGTAATCAGATTTCTTCTTTGACAAGATACTTGTATGTATGTGTTTGTGTGGAATGGTTGTAATTCTGAGCTGGACACTGTGTACATGCAACATATCCCAACTTGCACAAGTACCTTGGATCATCATTGTATAGTTCACATGTTCTGACATGTCTACATGGCTAAATGTGAAATTTAAGATGGCGGATTGAATTTATTGTAATGTTACTACCTACAAAACTATTTGTAACAGAAAGAAAGAAAAGTGTAAAGTGAAGTGGTCATGGTGAATGAAATCATTGGAGCAGATGGCACAGTATTGGAAGTCCAGAGTATTCCTCCTAGTGGAAATGCAATGTGGTTCAGGATCAGTCCACAGAGTGTACATGGTACACACAGAGGAGGACATTAAGGAATACGTTTATTGCTGGTAGTGGTGGGTGTCTTGCCATCCACACTTCCTGAATGTTTTGCTGGATGTCCCAGCTTGTGAGCAGGGAGGATCAGCTGCTACAGAGGCAGAGGTATCTGTGGGTAGTTGTGCCTCTGGCTGGGCCTCCCTACCTGTGGCTGCCGAAGATGTACCTGGGCGTGATGTAGATGCCACACAGAAAGGGGTAGATTGTAATTGTAATAGTATTTATATAGCGCTTACTAACCCTGATGAGGTGTCAAAGCGCTTTTCGGCGAGTATAATAGACAAATAATCAGAAAAAATATTTATCAACATAGGCATATGCAGTCCAAAGTTGTTTGAATATGGTGGTTATGAAGGAAAGAGCTGACTCTCGAGTAGTTTTCTCAAGACAAGAAAGTTATCTGTGGCTCTTATAATTGGGGGTAATGGATTCCATAGTTTGGCTGAACGGAGAAGGATGTATCACCTATAGTCTTTTTCTTGTATTGTGGTGTTCTAAGGCGGGGTGCCAATCTTGAGCGGAGGTTTCTTTGTTGGATGTATTTGGTTATTTTGTTTCTGATAAAAAGCGGTCCTGTTTCATGTATAGCTTTGTGTCAAAGTCACCAGATCCTCGGGGTCTGCGCAAGTTCCCAACACGTCCACCACTTAACAGCTCCAAGACTCTGATAGATAAATCACAGAGACTAAGAGAGTTCAAGAGGGGGAGAGGGGATTAGGAAGGGAAACAGCTGGGAAGGAGACCTGTAGTAAGAAAAAGGTTAGAACACACAATGTGAAAATTATATCTCTTGAAATCAATACTAGACTATGATTCTAAGCGTAGTCATTCTGAAAACATGAACAATCTACGAATTAAGTTTAAAATGACTAAGTTTCAAGATGGCCGGATACCTGTAAGGGAATCAAGATGGATTAAATGAAAACTTTCTTATTCGAGTACTTTTCTTTACATGAGAATCAGAAAAACATTCTGACCAAATTTTAAACCAGTCATATACATCCTTTTTTGAGAATGCATACTAGGACCATACAATATTGCATCTAGAAACTCTGATCTTCTTCTGTGTACTCTTAAAATGTTTCAACACAAATTGCGCATATTGTAGATTTATCTATATATATATATATATATATATATATATTAAACACCATAAAAGGATTGTGCACCATGAATAACACAATATGGATTCACGAAAAACAAATCACATAACTTGTCAAGTCGAATATTACATGATAAATATCTTAGAATAGTGGCATACAATAAACAACATGAATTAAACTCGAGGAGAGAATCATGCGTCTTGCTGATTCGAGTGTCACCATGTAAAAGGCCAAGAAATGGTAGTACGCAATGAATATCAAAGTGAAATCATCATTAAACGAATTGCGCGTCTTGCCGATTCGTAAACCACAATGTAAATGCCAAGAAATAACAGCTCACAATGAATAACAAGATCAAAGTACAATGAAACGAATCGCGTGTCTTTTGACGATTCTTAAGCCACCATGTAACAAGGTTAAAGCACCATGAAACAAATCATGCGTCTTGCCGATTCTTAAGCCACCATGCAAATGTCAAGAAATGGTAGCGCGCAATGAACAACAAGGTTAAAGCACCATGAAACGAATTGTGCGTCTTGCCGATTCGCAAACCACCATGCAAATGTCAAGGAATGGTAGCGCGCAATGAATAACAAGATTAAATCAGCATAAAACGAATCGTTCGTGTTGCCGATTTGTAAACCACCATACAAAGGTCAAGAAATGGTAGCGCGCAAAGTAATCTGTTAATCATTAAAGAATTGAGCCAAGAACATGAAAGTTCTTGATAACGGCGTTGGGAGGCCAGCCCAACCACTGTCTTACCGTCCAGAACAAGGATCACCAATGAAGAATGAAGGGCAGAGGCCTGGAAGATCAAATAGGCCACCGGGACAGGAGCTCAGGCAGTAGCTGCTGCTCTGTACCGGGACCTCTGAATAGTGAGCACTTTATAGAGTCTTGGCCCAGCCCACAACCACACCCAGGCATGCTGCAGGGAAAGTCTCTGGAAGGCCCTGGAAAGGGACCACACCCTAACACACTCTGAAAGCCTGCAGCAATACATTGCAAATGAACAGTATTTGTAAACACATTAAAAATAAGTCTTCAGGATTAAACTCAGCAATGCAAAAGGTTAAACAACAACATATCAGCACAATGCATAAATTATGTTGTTTTGAGAGTGCTGGGTATTTGCATTCTAGTCGCCAATAGAGCGCGCACTGCCCTGGTGTTGACACTTTGTGGGTGATACAAAGCAGCTTGAAAGTGCATCTTCTGGCAACAGATAACCAGTGTAGTGCTCTCAAGGGAGGGGAGATGTGGGCTTGCTGCTTTACATGTAGAAGTAGCCTGGCTGCAGAGTTCAGAATACGTTGTAGTTTTTTCATAATAGATAGAGATGATCCATGGTAGAGGCCAGTGGCATAATCCAGTTTGGATAGTACAAGCGAGATAGTAGCTTGCACCTTGTGTGGAAATCCGAGGTGGGGGAAGCTGCGTCGTAGAGTCTACAAGGTGATGAAGCTTGTTTGTGCTAATTTGTCGCATTCATAGTTAAATTGGAATCCATGGTGATTCCAAGGTTTTTAACTTCCTTGGATAATTGAGGGGGTGGTCTGAGATTATCAGGCCAGACGCACAGAGGGTCATAACTTTTCCAGTCACCACATATGAGTATTTCTGTTTTGGAGGTATTTAGTTTGAGATGGCTCCAGGTCATCCACTGATCAACGACTCTGAGGCAACTGAAGATTTCTGAGTTTTCAATGTTTTTGAGGCATTCTAATTTAAGTAGTATTTGTGTGACATCTGCATAGTTGTAGCATGTGAGATGAAAATCATTGATCAGTTCTGGTAATGATATCATGTAGATGTTGAAAAGCAAAGGCGAGATGATTGGTCCTTGGGGGACCCCTGCTTTTGTTAGATAGGGTTAGGACAAGAAGGGGGGTGAGTAGAAGATATTCGATCTTTTTGAAGAAAGGAAGTAAACCAGTCGAGAGCAGTCCCTTGTATGCCAGCTTCGTGGAGTCTTTGAATTAGGGTGTCATGGTCAACCGTATCAAAGGCAGCCGAGAGGTCCAAGAGAAGTAGTGCAGCAACTCCATTGCGGTCGACTGTGTTTTTAAGATCATCCCAGATTGCTATGAGTGCCGATTTAGTGCCTCTTTCTGGGTGGAATCCAGTTTGGAAGTCTGAAAGTATAGAATTGTCTTCAATGAATTGTGACATCTGGGCGAATGCTGCTTTTGCGCAGGTTGTAGTTGTGACTTTTGCTAGTTTATGGAGAACCATAGGGTGTGCAGGGTTTGTAATACATAATGCGCATGGTTTCGACACTGTGTATGACTGTTTGATTTTATAAGCCAATCATCTAGATATGGAAAGACATGAATGTGTTGTCTTCTTAGGTAGGCTGCGACTACCGCCAGGGATTTTGTGAATACCCTTGGAGCTGTTATTATTCCAAAGGGTAACACTTTGAACTGATAATGCTTTCCTTGAATGACAAACCTGAGATATTTTCTGTGCGCAGGATGGATGGGTATGTGAAAATACGCATCTTTGAGATCTAATGTTGCCATGAAATCGTGTTGCTGAAGTAGTGGGATAACATCCTGTAGTGTCACCATGTGAAAGTGTTCTGACAGGATGTAAAGATTGAGGGTTCTGAGATCTAATATTGGCCTTAAGGTTCCGTCCTTTTTGGGAATGAGGAAATACAATGAGTAAACTCCCGTTCCTATTTGATTTTGTGGCACAGCTTCTATTACTTGTTTCATTAATAGGGATTTGACTTCTTCCTGCAACAGAGTGATATGGTCTGTGGATAGCCTGTGTGGTTTTGGTGGAATGCTTGGTGGAGTTTGTGTCAATTCTAGGTAATAGCCATTGCGGATAATTGATAATACCCAGCTGTCTGTGGTAATGTTTAGCCAATTGTTGTGGAACATTTGCAGTCTTTTCCCCCACAGGGGAGGTGTGAATTGGGAAGGAATGACACAAGTCACTGCTTATTTTGTTATGAGGCTTGTTTTGATGTTTGATATTTTCCCCTGCCTCTGGGGTACTGGCCTCTATAAGTGCTTTTGAAACCACCTCGTCGGTATTGAGGTTGGTAGGCCTACTTTAGCTGCGTGGTGGATGCCTTGGCAGTTTGGGCTCTAAATCCACCTCTAAATTGGGGTTTACGAAAGGATCCCCTGTATTGTGTGGTTGTGACGGGCTAGAGCCTGCGCGCCCGCACATGGCTATCACTTGTGCTGACTCTGCCCCTGTTGCTCCGAAGCTTCCTGGTCATGCTGCCTGTGATTGGTCGATCGTTCCGCAGCGGCGGGACACCAGCTGGTCAAATGTACCATTGTCAGCACTTTCAGCGTTCAGAGGTGGGAAGGAGAGAGACGAGGAGCAGAGCTAGACTGTGAACCAGCACCGAAGGTACCGTCCGGGTATCGGAAGAGAAACTGGGAGGCGATTCCAAGAAGACCCTGTTCCAGGCGACTGGGAGGACGAAATGCAGCATCCCGCCACGCTCCAGGAGAAGCGTGGCCATTCAGGTGCGTGGGACTACGTCCCTGAGTGACTGTAAATAAGAGAGAGAGAGAGAAAGGAGTGGAGTGAAAAGGGTAACACGGGGAAAAGGGGAGGAGGGAATAGACAATCACTGAGGAAACGGAAAGGCACGAGCACTAGGGTAACAGGAAGGGAAAAGAGGGAAACAAACGAGGAGCAGGGAGAAACACGAAAACTTGCCGACAGGCACCGTAGACCACCATTACCTTTAAAGTGCTAGCCAACAACAAGCATAGAAACAGCAGAATACTAGAGGAAAACAAAAAGACAAGAAAGATTAGGAATCAGAATAGTATGAAAAGAGAAGACAAGTACGGGCTAACCTGAGATAAGGAGAGTAATGTAATATCGCCAAAAACAGAAAGACAGTAAACATAATGACTTTGTATAAGAAAAGAGATATCATTAAAAGATCACTTACAGCTATTATTCTTTTCTCTCCACATGCGCTTCCCGGGGGAAAGTCCTGTGAACGAGAGAGAGAGAGAGAGAGACGAGTAAGGAACGGACCTCAAGAACATCCCACCAATTAAAGCCCAGCTTCGCAAAGACTGAAACAAACCTACCTGTATTCCACCATATACCATATCTTCAATAAAAATCCTTAGTTTTAAGCCTATAACGCAGTCTGGAGTGGTTCCTCCACACCCACACGGTTATAAGTGGTGTCAGAAGTGGGATTTAGTGGAGAAACCACAACCATGGAGGAAAAGGCAACAATGGCAGACGTAATCGCTCAGTTGGCAGAAGGGCAAAGGCATCTCCAGATAATGTGGGAACAACATATGAAAGAAGCTAAAGAGGAACGAGAGGCACTGCAAACAGCTCTTAAGAGTCAGGCAACGATTATGGCCAATAATCAACTCGTACATGAGACTGCCTTGGGTAAACTTACCGATACCATCGCTCATACAAAAGTACACCCCACAGTACCGAGAAGTGTGTTGCAACGCTATCAGGAACAGGAAGACCCTGATTCTTTTTTCACCAACTTTGAGAGGGTGGCCAGTACTGCTAACTGGCCAGAGGATAAATGGGGCCAATATATCGCCCCTCTGCTCACCAGCCATTTACAAGCAACATATCAAGCTGTTAACCCCAGTGGTACTCTTCCATACAAAGACCTTAAGAAAGCCATTTTGGAGAGAGTAGGTTTGGACAGTGAGAGTTATCACACCAAGTTTAGATACATGAAGTGGCAGCAACAGGAGAACCCATGTACTTTGTATTATCGAGTCCAACATGCAGCGGTGAGGTGGCTACTTCCAACAGAGAACACAAGAGAAGACATGTTTGACATTATAGTCTTGGAACAATACTTAGATGCTCTCCCACCTACCACCCGAAACTGGGTACGGCAACATCCTGGACTCACAAATGAAAAAGCCATAGAGCTTGCCTGTGCTTATCATAGAGGCTCGGATTTTAGGGCTAATGCTAGTCGGACTCCACCAACCCCGGCCCGTCCGGCCATACCTAGACTACATCTGCTGCGGTCTGTAGGAAATTCTGGAACTGACTGATCATAATCAGCTGGTCCGGGTCCCTCTGGATATACCAGCCATGGACCCCAGTGTTATCACTGTTCAGAGTGGGGCCATATTGCCCGGCATTGCCCTCAAAAGAAAGAAACAGAAGAACCTATGGAGATAGGCCTGACCAAGGGAAGAGTATTCTGGGCTGGAGGGAAGAAACCCAAATATACCCTCCCTCTCCTCATCAATGAAGTAGAAAGGATGGCTCTTATCGATTCTGGATGTAGCCAGAGTGTGATCAGGGATGATTTAATAATGCCAGAGCAGGTGGAAACAGAGTCACAGGTCCTCATTACCTGTGTACATGAGGATCAACGGTTTTACCCACTTGCAACAATACAGTTGAAATGGAAAGAACAGAGTGAAACCCTCAGGGTAGGGGTGGTCCCCAACCTCGATGAGGATATAATCCTCGAGACAGATTATGAGGATTTTCCCTCCTTGTTGGAAAAAGCAGGACAAGAGCACCTTCTGAGGGAATGGTGGAGGGAAGCACCTAGAGTAATGGACCCGGATAAACCCAAATAAGTACGAATTGCCCTCAGCAGAAGACAAAAAAGAGAGCAACGACGCTCTTATATGCCGAACTGCCCGTCCCACAAAGATTCCATTGGTATTGGGAAGGTTTGCACAATCACCGGAGATTTTTGACAAAATCAAAATGAGGATCCTACCTTAAAGTATGCCTGGCAGCAGGCCGAGTCCGGAACAGCACCAGGGGTAGGTCCCCGATTCTTGGTTCGTAATAATCTCCTATATAGAAACCCCACGCCCACCAGAGAAAATGATCTACAATTAGTAGTACCTAAAAGTCACTGTCAACAAGTGTTGCAGCTGGCACATGGGGATAATAGGGAAGGACACTTAGGAAGGGAGAAAACGGAAGAAGCGGTACTTCAACGATTTTATTGGCCCGGGGTTTATGGCGATATACGTAAGCATTGTTCTGAGTGTACCAAATGCCAGTTATACAACCCCTCTCCACAAAAACCCGTTCCCCTTCAGCCACTTCCCATTATTGACATTCCTTTTACCCGGGTGGGAATGGACCTTATCGGCCCCCTTACCCCTTCAACTCGGGGAAAACAGTATGTGTTAGTTTTGGTGGACTATGCTACACGATATCCCGAGGCCATACCCCTTCCCAGTACACATAATAAAATTATCTCTCAGGCTATGATAGAGTTCTTTTCCAGAGTGGGTTTCCCGAAAGAGATCTTGACAGATCAAGGGACTCCTTTTATGTCCAGATTAATGGCAGAAGTATGTCGACTACTAGGGGTGAAACAAATCCGTACCTCAGTTTATCATCCGCAAACAGATGGGCTAGTAGAAAGATACAATAAAACCATTAAGGCCCTCATTCTGACCCTGGCGGTCCTAAACCGCCAGGGCCACGGGCAACGGAAGCACCGCCCACAGGCTGGCGGTGCTTCAGTGCCCATTCTGACCGCGGCGGTAAAGCCGTGGTCAGAAAAGGGGATCCGGCGGTTTCCCGCCGGATTTCCCCTGGGCCAGAGAATCCTCCATGGCGGCGCTGCTTGCAGCGCCGCCATGGGGATTCCGACCCCCTTCCCGCTATCCTGTTCCTGGCGGTAAAACCCGCCAGGAACAGGATGGCGGGAACGGGTGTCATGGGGCCCCTGGGGGGCCCTGCACTGCCCATGCCACTGGCATGGGCAGTGCAGGGGCCCCCTAACAGGGCCCCACAAAGATTTTCACTGTCTGCTATGCAGACAGTGAAAATCGCGACGGGTGCTACTGCACCCGTCGCACCCCTGCAACTCCGCCGGCTCCATTCGGAGCCGGCTTCCTCGTTACAGGGGCTTTCCCGCTGGGCCGGCGGGCGATCTTCTAGCGATCGCCCGCCGGCCCAGCGGGAAAGTCAAAATGACCCCCCGCGGTGCGGTCTTTCCACGGTTTCCGCCGCCCGCCGGGCTCAGAATGAGCCCCTAAATCCTTACTCAGAAAAAGTATATCTGAAGCTGGGAAAGACTGGGAAAAGAAACTACCATTGGTTTTATGTGCTATCCGTACACATGTACAAGCGTCACTAGGCCATAGTCCTTTTGAAATGTTATTCGGATGACAGCCACGCACCCTGTTAGACATGTTAGCTGAACAGTGGGAGGATACAGAAGAGGAAGTAAAAGACCTCTTAACCTACACCAGGGAGTTAAGAGACAATCTACATACAGTATGGGAAGAAGCCCATACAGCCTTCCAGGAAGCACAAGATAAGCAGAAACAAAGATACGATACCCGGAGTGCTGTTCGCACCTTATCAGTAGGAGACAAGGCTCTAGTCTTGCTCTCTAGCACTGACAATAAGCTATTGGCCAAACGGCAGGGACCATTTGAAGTGATAGCTCAGATCAACCACACCTCATATAAGCTGGCCATTCCCCAAGGGAGTGGTAGGGAGCAGATATATCATATCAATTTACTGAAGAAATGGCTAGAACCCACAGAAGACAACTCCGTTCACTTTATCAACTCTGAGATTCCTGACGACATCCCATATCTCAAGTTAACTTCCCAGGATCGGTCCAACCAGGTAAACCCATGGATCAATCCTGATCTTACAAAAGGGTATCACAATCAACTAACCCAGTTAGTACAGCACAATCAAGATGTCTTCTCTAGATATCCGGGTAGAACTACCCTAGTCCAACACCCCATCCGTTTGAAACAAAATACTGTCTCACGACAGAGGCCATACCGCATCCCTGAAGCAAAGCAAAAGATAATTGAAGGAGAGGTCCAAACTATGTTGGCAGCGGGTATCATAGAACCGTCAACCAGTCACTGGTGCTCGCCAGTCGTATTGGTACCCAAGCCCGATGGCAGTACACGGTTTTGTGTAGATTATAGGGTTGTCAACAATTTAACCTATTTTGATGCTTATCCCATGCCTAGAATAGACAAACTGATTGAGAGATTAGGCCAAGCCAAATACCTATCCACCTTACATCTCACGAAGGGTTATTGGCAGATACCCTTAAGAAAGGACGATAAAGAAAAAACAGCATTTGCCACCCCCTCAGGTTTATATCACTTTACTGTCCTTCCTTTTGGTCTCCATAGGGCACCCACCACTTTACAGAGGCTCATGGCCGAAATCCTACGTCCCTTTCAGCAATATGCTGCTGCCTATCTCGATGACATTGTTATATACAGCAAGACCTGGGAGGAGCACATGACACATCTAGGGACCATATTGCATGCTCTACGAAAGGCCAACTTAACTGCCAATCCTGACAAATGTAAACTCGGACAGACTAGTATCAAGTACCTGGGCTATATTGTGGGGAATGGTAGAATTAGTCCCCAAGTCGAAAAAGTAGAGACCATTTCTAAAATGGAATTTCCCAAGAGAAAGAAATATATTAGAGCTTTCCTGGGTTTGATTGTCTATTATCGGCGATTTATCCCTCATTTCTCCACCATTGCAGAACCTCTTACTAATCTACTGAAAAACTCATGTCCCAACACCTTTGGTCCCCCCTCTATGCCTGCATTACGTAGTTTTGAGCAACTAAAGACCGCTCTCACTTCGGAACCCGTGCTGTGTTGTCCTGATTTTGATAAAACTTTCGTGTTATTAACTGATGCCTCCGACGTAGGGCTTGGGGCAGTGTTATCCCAACAGCAGGCTGATGATTCCCTCCACCCAGTGTTGTACATCAGCAGGAAGATTCTACCACGGGAATGTCATTATCCGGCTATAGAGAAGGAATGTTTGGCGATTAAGTGGGCAATTGAATCTCTCAGATACTACTTATCGGGCAGAACTTTTACTGATCACTGATCACGCGCCTCTCACATGGCTTGCCCATCATAAGGACACTAATGCCCGTGTTTGCCGCTGGTTCCTTTCCTTACAGCCATTCTCCTTTCGGATCCAACATCTGCCTGGGAAACACATGGTGGCAGCGGATTTCCTTTCCTGTTATCCGGCTTTGGAGCATCTCGACAGGCCGCTCCCTAGGGGGAGTGTATGTGACGGGCTAGAGCCTGCGCGCCCGCACATTGCTATCACTTGTGCTGACTCTGCCCCTGTTGCTCCGAAGCTTCTTGGTCATGCTGCCTGTGATTGGTCGATCGTTCCGCAGCGGCGGGACGCCAGCCGTCAAATGTACCATTGTCAGCACTTTCAGCGTTCAGAGGTGGGAAGGAGAGAGACGAGGAGCAGAGCTCGCCTGTGAACCAGCACCGAAGGTACCGTCCGGGTATCGGAAGAGAAACTGGGAGGCGATTCCGAGAAGACCCTGTCCAGGCGACCGGGAGGACGAAATGCAGCATCCCGCTACGCTCCAGGAGAAGCGTGGCCATTCAGGTGTGTGGGACTATGTCCCTGAGTGACTGTAAATAAGAGAGAGAGAGAGAAAGGAGTGGAGTGAAAAGGGTAACATGGGGAAAAGGGGAGGAGGAAATAGACAATCACAGAGGAAACGGAAAGGCACGAGCACTAGGGTAACAGGAAGGGAAAAGAGGGAAACAAACGAGGAGCAGGGAGAAACACAAAAACTTACTGACAGGTACCGTAGACCACCATTACCTTTAAAGTGCCAGCCAAAACCCAAGCACAGAAACGGCTGAATACTAAAGGAAAACAGAAAGACAAGAAAGATTAGGGATCAGAATAGTACGAAAACAGAAGACAAGTACGGGCTAACCTGAGATAAGGAGAGTAATGTAATATTGCCAAAAACAGAAAGACAGGAAACATAAAGACTTTGTATAAGAAAAGAGATATCATTAAAAGATCACTTACAGCTATTGTTCTTTTCTCTCCACATGCGCTTCCCGGGGGAAAGTCCTGTGAACAAGAGAGAGAGAGGAGTAAGGAACGGACCTCAAGAACATCCCACCAATTAAAGCCCAGCCTCGCAAAGACTGAAACAAACCTACCTGTATTCCACCATATACCATATCTTCAATAAAAATCCTTTGTTTTAAGCCTATAACGCAGTCTGGAGTGGTTCCTCCACACCCATACAGTTACAGTGGTATACAGTGCACCCATGGCTTTTGCAGTGCCTGAGTCTTTTTTCATCTTTTCAACTGCAGTGACAACCTCTACGCCAAAATGTTGTTTTTGGTTGAATGGCATATTGAGCACTGCCTGTTGGATTTCAGGCTTGACTCCTGGAGACCTAAGCCATGTATGTCTCCTTATGGTTACAGCAGTGTTGATGGTTCTGGCTGCTGTACCTGCAGAGTCTAGGTTTGACCTGATCTGATTATTAGTACTGGCTTGCCCTTCCTCTGTCTGTTGCGCCCTTTTTTGCTGTTCCTTGGGGAGATATTGGATTATATCTCTCATCTCGTCGCAGTGGGCCCTATCATATCTAGCCAACAATGCCTGAGAGTTGGCTATTCTCCACTGGTTGGCTGCCTGAGATAGCCACCCTTTTCCCTGAACCATCAAACTTTCTACTCTCTTTGTCTGGTGGGGGTGCATCACCTGACAACTGCAAACTTGCTTTCTTCCTGGCAGCGCTTACAACTACTGAGTCTGGAGGTAGCTGTTGGGTAATATAGACAGGATCAGAAGGAGGTGGCTTATATTTTTTCTCCACTCTAGGAGCAATTATCCTTGCTTTAACTGGTTCTTCAAATATCTGGTCAGCATGTTTTAGCATGCCTGGGAGCATAGGAAGCGACTGATATGTTGCATGCATAGAGGACAGTTTATTAAATAGGAAATCATCCCCTAATGGCTCAGTATGCATGGTGACATTGTGAAAAGTTGCCGCCCTAGCTATCACTTGAGTGTAGCCTGTACTATCCTCTGATGGTGAAGGCTTAGAGGGATAGCAGTCTGGGTTATTGTCTGGAATGGGGTCTGGATCATAAAGATCCCATGGATCCACATTGTCCTGCTGCAAATCAAACGAGTGCGATGGGGATTGCATAGGTGTAGGACTGGTAGGAGGAGAGATATGTCAATGTGGAGTGAGGAGGAGACTGAGGAGGAGAAAATTGAGGAGGTGGAGGTCTCTCCTTTGTTCTTGGCACTTTAGCTGGAGGCTGTGTAGTGTCCAATTCCTCCTGAAAGGCTAATTTCCTCCTTGGTTTTGGAGGAGGTGTGGTTAAAATTCTGCCAGTCTCTTTATGGATATGAATCCTGGCTTGCCTTTCATACATTGCCTCTATTTGTGAGTCCTCCTCAGTAGTTTTGTGGCTTTCTTTAAGTGCTTTTAAAAGTCCAGGCTCCTCAATATAAATAGGCTTTTTCGGCTCCGAAGCTGGCTTTTTCGGTATCAAAACAGTTGGGGTTGAGGATGGTCTCGGCTCCGAAAATGATTTTTGAGATTTCGACTCGAAAGAGCTGTGTTTGCTCGGTTCGGAGACGGAGCTTCAGCTTGAGTCTGATGGCTTCAGAGGGGTGGCCTTTTTCGGTGCTGAGCTGGTGGGTTGGTCACTGATCGGTTTCTTTTGGGTCGAGCCATGGCCTTCCGGCAGTGGCATTCCTGAGGCCTTCTGTTTGGGCTTAGATGCCACAGGGGCAGGCGTACTCACGTGCTGTCCTGCCCTGACAGGTCTGTCCTCCTCGGAATCCTGGTCTGAGTCGGATCCTCGAACAGAGACTGTTGTCTGCATGATTTCTTACTCTTCGATGTTGAGATGTTCGGTGCTTTTTGATGCAATCTCGAGTCTCCATGCTCTTCTGTCTCGGAGCGTCTTTTTCGACCAGAATGACCTGCAGGCCATGCAATTTTCTTCCCTATGGTCGGGGGGAAGGTAGAGACTACAGACGAGGTGTTGGTCCGTATAAGGGAATTTAGCATGGCACCAAGGACAGAATCAGAATGGCGTCTGATCCATGAGGCTTCCACGCGGTCGGCCTGACGAGGGCCGAGTTGGGCGCGCGCACCCCGAAGGGCGAGTAGAGATGTCTGTTCCGACGGTACCAAAGTGTCGATAAAAGATGTAATGCGTTCAAAACAATACCGTCGAAAATGGAAGCGTTTTCAAAGGTGGGTGGAAATGGTGGGGTGAAAGCCTTGTTCAGGGTGGTGTTGATTTCCCTCAAAATCCCTGTTAGGGACCCCATGTTGTCCTTATGGGCATCACTTTTTCTATCATGACCCTCTGAGGCTGCTTAATTTCCCGGAGTACAGTCAACACCTGCCCTATCACACCTTGGGACTCCTGATAGACCGCCAAGACATGGCTGATGGTGTCCTGACTGACAGCAACCCCAGTGGCCTCACTCTGCTGGCAAAACATAATTCCTCCCATGCACCCTATGCCCAGGAGCCCGTGCCCTTGGCACAAGGTGCCCTTTCCAACTGGTCTTGGACCCTGATTGTCAGGTATGTTGAGTTGCACCTCAGGATCCAGGGCTGGGGGGTAGAAGAAGGTGGAAAGTGTGCTAGGCACACAAGTTGGGGGGGTGGGGCGCATTGTTGCCTAGGATGTTGATGCAAAAAGGCATGGAGATGATGTTGTGGCCATGGTGAGACTAGTCACTGTTGTGGCCACTGTTGCTGTCTAGCCAGATTGCCAGAATGGGCCACAAGTCCAGGAGTGTCATCATCACTGAGGGCTTTATTCAGGGGGTTAAAGGTAGTCTGTTTGGTGTCCTCCATGTGCCCAGTGGCAGCTCAACCTGTTGATGAAGGAAGTACATTGTTACTGGTTGAAGTGTGACATTTACCTCTAAAGGTTTTGTGTTACAGTAGGCAGAGACATTGGACATATTTAAGTTGTAGGTTCACCTATTGTGCAATGTTACCACAGGACTGGAGTATTTAACATGACATGTGTGAAGCTTACCTTAACTAATAGACTCAAGCAGCTCATGAGATGTGCGGATCAGTTGTACTTTGAATGATGGAATGAAAATGACATCTTACCAACATTGAAGCAAACACAGTGGAGAAGCAACACTTGCCTATCACCATTGGCGGCCTAGTTGAGTGAGATACAGGCAAACACAGGTTTTGTGGTATATGTAACTGCAGTCATCATGTGTGCAGTGCTGTGTCAATGTGTTTGCTGCCAATACCAATCTGGTGATGCAGCTTAAGGCTCTTAGGAATACTAGGTGTACACACTTGGCAAGGTGTCATTCTTGTCCTCAGTAGTTTAATCTTGGGATAGCAGGTCTTGCTGGAGCTAGGTAGAGAGATGTGTCTGTGAGTTGAGTATGATCTATTTATTGCTCCCTCGCAAGTGAGTAAACTTCAATTGAAATTTAACTTTAACAAACAGGTGGATTGGGGCAAGTGGCCACTGTCTGGTGCTTGGAATTACAGACATTGGGCCTCCTGGGAGTTGCAGTCAGGTCACTCCCCCTACTGTCCACACTTGACAAATGCTGTCCTCCCCGGTGATTATACTTCAATTGGAAGTTACCAAACAGGAGTATATGGGCGAATGAACACTGGGCTTGTGGTTGGAATTACAGACACACGGCCTCCTGGGAGTTGCAGTCAGGTCTCTCCCTCTACTTTCCACACTTGAAAAATAGTATCCTCCCAGGTGAGTACGCTTCAATTGAAAGTTAACAAACAGGGATATACAGGCAAGTGACCACTGGCCTGGTGGTTGGAATTACAGATACATGGCTCCCTGGGAGGTGCAGTCAGGTCACTCCCTCTACTTCACACAAGACAAATATTGGGTATTACATATCTGTAGGCAGACTACATTTTGTGTTGAGCATACATTTACATATTGAGACATACCACGAGTCCTGGGATGATTTTTTGACATTGAAAGACTTCCAGGCACCATTTCAAGTTAAGGCATGTGATGGGCCTTGAAAGCAGTGATGTTGAGTCCAAAAGTACACATTGACAGTCTTACATCTCAGATACTCCAGGTATTGAATGTTGGTGAAGTACACGAACAGCACAGTGGCAAAAGCTGAGCTGTGAGCATGCATGACATTGCAGTTTGGCGGCAGTTTTTGTTTGGTACCCTACCAGACTCCTCTCCCCCATGTATTCCTGTCAAACCCTCAGGATGCAGGATGCCCAAGACCTTCTCCTCCCAGGAAAAGAGTATTAATGGGCACTGGGGGAGCCACTGCCAGTCTTGTTGACCTCCATCTGTTGTCTGGAGGCCAGGGAATGCACCTTGCCGCCTCTTCCTAATGTCTTCTTTGTGCACAGGGACAATTGGCCAGACCGCCAAACTCATAATCAGGCACTTCATTTTTAAATTTTTTGTTTTTGATGCTATTGTCAGTGTTGTTTTTCTTGATGCAATCTCATACAACTGTATCTGGCCGTTTGCTTCTTGATCATCTCAGGATCCAGAATCTACAGGATGGGCAGGCAGTCTATCACCTTGTTTAGGTATCCAACATTAGCCGTGCCCCTGGTTCCAACCTTCTATCCAAATATTGCTTCTCTCAGGCCACAGGATGACCTCTGGGAACTGACTAGGTCCAGAGAATGTGCACACAATATAATTTTTCTGCTGTGGATATGATTCTGAACCAGATACACAAGCTTTGCTTCACAGTTGTTTCCAGAGTGGGGAAAGTGGAGACAGAGCAACCCAGAGGTACAGGTAGGGAAAATGAAGAAGGAAGCTCTGACTACTAAAAGCCCCTATGGAGCACCCTACAATCTTAAGCTTTGCATACTTACAAGGGGAAGGCGAGCAATAGATACCCCACTGTTGAGTAGCAAAGCACTACCTATGCTCAACAGATGGAAGTAGAGTCAATGAGGCAGTGCAGTCATGGCAGACTAATTAAAATACATAGAGAGGTCTGGTAGACCATTCCCCTTCACGATGTAGGTAAATGATTGCACCAGAAAATCAGCTGGCAAAACCCAGAAATCAGGTCATTTACTGTGATGGAAATGAAAGTCATCTATATTGAAAAGAGAACCATCTAGGGCCTCTAGTAACCAAAAGAGCTGAGTCCTCTTGTATTTATCCATAGACAAAATCATGTACAGCATGTCATGGGAGTCATGATACACGTAACCTGCACAGGAAACATACATGATTGGTCAGAATAATAAAATGAGAAGCATTGAAAATGATCCTGTTCTGGGAATGTTTTACCCTACGTGTAGTTTTTCAATGTTAGCTTGTAGTGCAGCCTGATGACAAAGCGGCTTGATAGGTTTAAAATAGCATCCACCTGAAAAACTACATTGCCACAAGCAAAGGTGCCATGTGTCTGGATATCAAAGAATCACAAAATATGTGAACATTTCTGAAAGCTTGAGGCATCAGCCAGGAGCGTCTTGTCCCTTGGTCTCACTACTTGTAGTGGTAACAAACATTGAGACCACAATAAGCATTGGATATTGCACTTTCAACAACTAAGCCATCTGCTTGAAGAACCATGTGGCCTTCAGGAAAAGAGCCACGTGATTGACAATCACAGATGCAGAGAATATGTAGAAATACCAGCAGGATTGTAAACCTTCTGGAGTAATATAGGAATTTTAATTACAGTGACTAATTACGGAATCTAGATCCACTAAACAGACAACAGGTATTAAAGGCGCGCTTGGCCACCTGTGGCTAATTGCATAGTCCAGCTAAGACTTCAAGCTTCAGTGAAGGCCGGAAAAGCAAAAAATAGATGACTGCACTGATTATAACTCCCGCATCCGTAGGAGCCGGGAGCTGAACTTGTCAGTCATAAGAGTCAAGAAACTTTATAGAGCCCTGGAATTGCAACTGACCTATGTGGAAGCCAGTTAGCTGAGATCTGTTTATGTACTCAGGATAGGTACTTGTAAATACTCCCACTCAATATCTTGCACCAATCTCCATGTTTGCGATGGTCAGATTTTCCTTTCCTAGGCGCTTAAGTAGAGCACAATCATTTTACATGTCGCCGACTCCTGCACTTCGGTTGTTTGAGTTGGTACCGAAGCTAAGTGAGCTTTGCTTGATAACTATGTAAAGATGACGCCTCTTGCAGAACAGATGAAAGGATATGCATCTCCGATTTGCCGATGACTGGTAACTCACTCCCCCAAACTATAGAGAAAGCACCAAAATGCACGTAATGTCTTGATGGAGTGAAGCTGAGTTGTTACTAGTACATTGAACTGTTTCATAAACGATTCTATAAAGAAAGACAACTATATTTGACCTATTATTCGTAGTCATGTACATAGCAGTTATGTGACATTGACATCCTAAATGGAAAAAGTGAATTCGTCCTTACAGCTTTACATTACATTAAAACTACACAACAGTTTCACAGAAAATATCGAGGCTTTTGAGGCTCAAGTTCAGGCCCGCAAATCTTTGTACATCTCATTTTATAGTAGTGTCAAAGGCAAGATTCTTTGGATAACTGAGGAAATCTTTTCTTTCCCTCAATCGCGTATTTACTTGGGCCATTATTTCAGCACAATTTGCCATTAATACACTGGGGTATTTAGTAGTAAAAGAAATATCTGCATACTTTTTGAATTGTGAAAATGTCTAGATAATGATAAAGGTAACTGTCGATGTGTGAAAAGAGACCGACAGCCACATGTGCCCTAAATAGTATTTGTTCATTTGTGCAAATTAGAGCAAACGTATTCTGTATGTCTGCCATTTGGGCAGACAACAGAATACGTTTGTTCCAATTTGTCTGCCCAAATGGCAGTTCACCCCTATAAAAAATAGGATGGTTTTTACGTGGTGGTTACCGGATTTTTAATACTTCAAAGACCTGATTTGCTGGCATTTTCAATCTGGGCTCTGTGAGACTGCCATGTGCCCCGGCCCTCTAAACATGGAGCAAATCCCAGTTGGCTTCTTTAGCTTTATGTATTGCCATTTTGGCTTGATACAGAAAAAGCAGCCGTGACTTAAAAGTTAAATGTAACACACATAAATTACTCAGTACATTTACAGCACCCACGAGTCTGACTGCAGGATTGCCTATGGGCCTAACACTGGAGCTTGACAGGCTGTAGCCTCCAATAATACAGCAACACTTGTAAAAATAAATATTTTGATAGGGACAAATATACTTAGAAAATATTAGTAAAGTCACCCTTAAGTGTTCCTTCTAACCACAAGACTGTGTGTCTAACGTATAAAAGTGGTTCATGATCGATATTAAGAATAGTGTGGCTGTAAAATGAATAGCTAAAAAGTGGTATTTTTACTGGCTATTTTCACTGCCTGTGCACAGTCAAAATTGCTATTGAAAAGACCTACTTATGATAAAAAGTCACCCTTTTCCAGTTCTGGCTAGGAACATATTACAAACTCAATTTACAGAATGTGTTTAAAAATATAAAAATACTTGCATTTCAATGGTTTACAGAAATGTTTTGGTAACAACAGTGTGAAGATAACTTTAATAAGCCACTCTTCCCCACTGGACGCAGCAAATGCAAATTAATCTGCACATAACCTACACTGCTTGATCTCTGAATGTGCCAACAGTGTAGCTCCCCTCAGGAAGCCAGTAGGAAACCAACAAAGTAAGACACCTAGATGTTTCATGGCAGACCTACAAGAATCCAAATGCTCCTCCCTACAAATGGATTGGAAAATGGAGGAGCAGCAAATCAACTGGCATAGCCTACAAAAACGCAGTCAACACACACCTCCAGAACATGAGAGCCACTAAGAAAGCTGACATTCAAGAATGCCTCAACACCAGCACTCACAACAGCAAGGAGCTTTTCACCATTGTCAAAGAGTTCACGAACCCCGAATCAGACACCTCAGTTATCCCTCCCTCTCAAGACCTCTGCGACGACCTCGCCACCTTCTTCCACTGGATGATCCAGGACATTTACAAAGGCTTCGAGAACCAAAACGCGTCCACACCACCCACTAACAACACCATGGACCCCAAGCTGCACCAGATCTTGAACTCTTCAGCCCCCATCAACACAAAGGAAATCTGGAAACTCCTGAACTCCATCCACTCCAGGCCACCCTCGGATACATGCCCACATCACATTTTCAACCTGGCCAGTACAACCATCGCACCAGAGCTCTGCCGGACTACCAACAGATCCTTAAGACTGCCACCTTCCCTTCTGACTGGAAGCACGCCGAAATCAAACTGCTACTCAAGAAACCCATGACTGACCCAAGGGAGATGAAGTACTGCAGACCCATCTCTCTGCTCCCTTTCCCAGCCAAAGTAACAGAAAGGGCTGGCAACCAGCAACTCACCAGATCGTAGACCGATCCCAATCCAGATTCAAGAGCAACCACAGTGCCAAAACAGCACTCCTAGCTCCCACTGTCGAAATATGTGCGATACTGGAACACAGGACACAGTCCCACTCATTCTCCTCAACCTCTCTGGCACATTTGACACCGTCTCCCACTCCACCCTCTGCGCCAGCCTCCACAATGCCGGCATCCACAATGAAGCACTGGAATGGATCAGATCCTTCCTTACCAGAAGAACACAGAGTGTCAGACTACCACCATTCACATCGGAACCCAAAGAAACTTGCTGCGGAGTACCCCAAGGATCCTCACTCAGCCCAACACTCTTCAACATTTACATGGCTCCCTTGCCAAAATCATCAGACAACATGGCCTAAACATCATCTTTTACGTTGACGATACCCAACTGATTCTCTCTCTGACCGACGACCCAGCAAAGGCCAAGAGAAATTTCCACAACAGAATGAGAGCAGTCGCCACCTGTATACAAGCCAGCTGCCTCAAACTCAACTCAGACAAGACAGAGATTCCTCACACTCAGACCCCCCTCTGCTTGTAATGACTTTTGGTGGCCTACCCCCTTCCAGGAAACACCCCACCGACCACGCACACAATCTGGGTATCATCCTGCAATCCTCTCTGTCCATCACCTGTTCAGTAAATGATATCTTCTTTTGCTTCAACACCCTTTGACTCCTTCAAAAGATCTTCAAGTGGATCCCCACCCAGACAAGGAGAACAGTCACTCACTTTCTCTTCAGTAGCAAACTAGGCTATGGCAATGCACTCTATGCTGGCATCACAAAGAAACTACAATCAAGACTACAAAGAATCCAGAATGCAGTAACAGGCTCATTCTGAACATCCCCAGACACAGCCACATCTCCTTCGACCTCAAAGACCTACACTGGCTCCGGGTCAACAAACGCATCACTTGCATGCTTCTGACACACACCTACAAAGCACTACTCAACATAGGACCGGCTTACCTCAATCACAGCCTCACCATCTACGCTCTAAACAGACAACTCTGTTCTTCCCAGCTTGCCTTTACAGCCATTGCCGATGTTGATGAAGATATGCTAATTTGAAATTATTAATAAATGTTTATGTGTTTTGATTAATGAAAAGCTCGTAGAGAAATTAATCGTAGAGAAAATAATATGTACGTTTAAAAATGTGCACACGGGGTATGGCAGCCACTTATCCAAAAGTCATACTAAAATAACTAAAAATGTGTGAATAATGAAAATGTATAAGAATAATGTAGTAATATGTCATATTGAAATGTATAACCTATGTTTGCATTCATTTGTAGAATTGACTTAGCTGAAGTTATGGCCTAGTCTTTTCCAGGCCTCACAAAGAAGCTGAATTTCTAGCGCACTGAAGAGAAGCCGGTGCATGACCTGACCCTGAACCACCCCATGTTTAAATTGCTAAGCTAGAATTTTCTGAAATGTACCAAGGGACAGGAGATGATGAAGTCATTTGAATCCAATTATGTGTAGAGTAGGCTAAATGGACTTTCCCAGGACTTGAACAATGGGAGCACTGACTGAAGAGGAACATGCAACATTTTTGATACCTGAAGAGCCAGATGATGAAGACATTGTACAGTGGACCAATCCGTGAACTTTGAAAGAAGAAATATTAGAACTCATAGATTTGAAAAATTCATAGTATAGGTTAGAGTCATATCTGCCGATTGACTGACAAATTAGGAATTAGGGGGATGGACTGGAAAAACTCTAATAAAATGTAATGACAAGGGACTAAAACTTCAGATGCAAGGAGAGAATTGATGACGTCAGGAGACGCGGTTCGAGATTCTGTCATTGGGCTCATTTTGAGAGCCTGATGCATTGTTGATCTATTGATGACCTGAAGATGAAGACTGACTTTGTTGCTGATCCATTCCGTGGATAGGTAGCTATGAAAATGTGACTGATTAACTTTGTGCCTTTTGTTCTAGGTACCAACTGTGCTGTTTTATAGTATTCCTCTTAGCTAGATGTTTTCCCAATTCACGTTTTTCAAAATTGTTTTGCTTGACATCCCACATGCTAATGCCAATCTGGGTTAATTAAGGGTATTTTGGGTGACTTGACAGTGACAAATGATTGACGGACTGGTTTGCTGAACTCTGCTATTCACATTGCTATATTCATCTTATTGCCTTATGTTGAAGTATTCAAACATATGTTTCCTCAGGTTTTGATTAGATTGCGTTATTGGTGGTTGCTAATAAACTAATTTTGAGCTGATTAAATAAAGTTTGAGTTAACCAAATGCATTAGAATTGTAGTTAATAGGGAAATAAAAAAATTGTTAAACGCTTATTGAGTTGTGGTTTTTCATGAATTGTTGGTTATAATTGTTGATTAACTAATGATTCTCTTAGTGGTTACTGATCGATTATATTGATTATTGATGCCACTGGTTTCTACATGATCAGGATACTCCATGCGATCCAAAAGGTTCATCGTCCTATACGCGTCCCGTTGTAAGTTTACTTTTTAAAGTACAGGCGCGTTAGCAGTTTTTGGTAGCAGCTTGGTGGTTTGTTTCCTTGGAGAACTGGTTATGTGGTGATTAGTGGTTATGGTGGTAGTTTAAGTTAGGGTTAGCTGTTAATTTTTATGAGGTTTGAATGTTTTTGTTTTACGTAATGGCAATTATAGCAAAGATGATGTCTCCTTAAGCCCAGAAATTACCCAGGTCCTGGGCCCCGTTAGTCAAGTGGGGAATGTTCTCGGCATTTTTGTAATAGTGTGAAAGTGGTAGGTTGCGTTTCCAAAGTCTTATGCAAATCACAGGTGAATTGTGACATTTGTGGGATAAAGTAGGGAGTTTGCATACTCCAGCTGAAGTTTAGTAGGAGTGTGCGCACTCCACAGTATGAGAGTAGGGAAGTCGTCGAACTTCATATATGTGTGGCGTTTGTGCTAAAAAATTGTCCACGTGGTTGTTGGTGATGTACGGACCCTGCGTGGTCTAAGACTCTGGAGTATATTGACAAGTGTAGGAGACCCTTGGTTACATGTTGTAATCTGTCTGGTTTAGTAGGTTGATCAGGGATGGTCAACAAGTCGGTGTGTGAGTTTAGCGAGTAAGAGAAATTTTTGACTGAGATGTGGCGAGTCCTATGTGCACTAGGACAGACCCATTGATCAGTTGTGAGTTAAATTTGCGGGTCGAATTTTACTTGCAAATGTGGGAGACTGAGAAAGAGGAATAGCTACATGAGCGAAAGGGCCATTAGTGAAAATCCGTAAGGTCTCTGAAGTGATTGTGTACCCTTCCTGTAGTAAACCAGCAGGTTTGTTTTTTAGTTATTAGTTTTTAGATTAGTGGTCGCAATATTTTTCATTAGTTCTGTGTGAGTTGAAGCTTAGGAGGACAAGATGCAAGACTTTGTCAGCCGTAGTGTGTGAGTGAGACGTCAGAGTGAGTCGCGCTGGGATAGCTTGGTTAGGTAGAAGAGTTGCGAATGGATTGACAGCCGTCCATAAGAGGTAATTGTTTGAGAAAGCAGGTGAAGGAAATCTTGGGAGTAATAGTCATTTCCTTATTGAATCAAAATAAATACAGCAGAGAAAATTAAGTTTTTCAAAGCATTCAGAAGTGCCATGAAGGGTGATTCTTACTTTAATGCGACAGTTGGGGAGCCGACCCCACCGGAAAATTCTCCGGCATATATTGTGATTGAGGAGCGAGGTGTTGCGCCATGTCTTTGGTCAAAGCAGTGGTGCAAGTTGACAGAGAAACAGGGAGCTTTAGCGTTTCCAGAGCATGGAACGTTTAATTTGAGAATTTTAGATCAGTTGTGAATGACATTATATGAAACGAAGCCACTTCCGAGGCCAGCACAGTTTGAGGCTTTAGCGCTTTGGGAGCTTGTAGCATGACAACAGCAAGAGATGAAATTCCAGAGAAAAATAAGAAAGGTGGAAAAGTCATTGGCAGAGGCTAGATGGGATTGGGAACAGAAAAAACAGAGAACAGAGACGTTACAGGGTGTTAAGTTGTTTCCTGCTATCACAGAGGAAGATGAGTCAGAAAAAGAAGATGCTGACAAGAGTGATAAGAATTCAGGGACAAAGAAAAAGAAAAGGACCTATGTAGAAGATGAAGATTCAGATGTTGAGGATCTTATTACACAATTGTTGAGTGACCGACCTCTGCCATATGCGTCGCATGTAGGGGGTCCAAGTTCTAGTTCTGCCCCAACTGCTCCAGCCCAAGTGCCGGGGACAGTGGGACCAGTGCAGACAGATAATGGACAGGTGCAAGGGGTATTGCAGAGTACTCCTAATGCAGTGACTACTTCAGTGGTCCAAGTGCAGATGCACCCACCATTGATACAGAGAAATTATCCAGATGTACCAGTACTTGAGTCAACTCCAAACATAGTGGTGCCGTCGGAGCAAGTGGTTCCGAGGCCAATGCTAGTTCAGACTGAACCAACTCCAATGTTGTTGCCTCAGGCACAGTCACAGGGTTTGCCTAAGTTTACACCAATGACAGGGACACAGTCAGATGTGACACCAGTGATGAATCAAACTATGGGAGTAGCCCTTCCACAAAATGCGAGTGTCAGAACAGCACCAGATGCAATATCACTACCGATTACTGTTGGTCCAGCGGTACCAGTGTTTGCGTAAAAGAAAACAATTGCAGGAGATCAGGGTGAAATGTCACAGAGCCTTGTGAGGAGGGGAGTGAGTGATTATGTGCAGGTGTTATCGGCCATAGGTCAGACCTTTGATGGATCTAGACCTTTAATGGATCTCAGTCCACTTGTTGAGCTTCCAGATGGGGTAAATGGCCCAAGTGCAAGTCAGAGCTTGAAGCTTTTGACACCGCAGACTCCAAGTACAGTGGCACAACAGGTGCCAATGGCGAATGCGAGTAACATCTCATTACAGGGATTGACAGCACAGCAATTGAGTGAGTGGTTGGATAGTTTTAATACTCCTTGAAAATCATCCAAGGGTGAAGAGCCGATAAATCATGTAAGATTAGCTATGGAAATAACTGAGCTAGTTGAGGGAACGATGAGAGTGAACAGATTGGAATCCTACCAGAAGAAGAGTTGAGGTACTTGTGTCCAAGGATTACAAGGGAGGTGAGCAAGATACATCAGAAATTGGCAGATCTGGCAGACAAACATGACATAAAGATTGAGAGAACCAAACATTTGGAAAGGAGTTACATGTTAGATTTTGAGGCGAAGGATTTCGAGCACATGAGGTCAGCAGGGATGAAAGTGCATCTAAAAGAACTATTGCGGAGGGCTCAGATTTGCGGAGCATTAGAGAAGTGGGAAGGTAGATGGGCAAAGAAGAAGGATAAACTGAAACGAGTTTCACAAGAAGGGTCTGAAGGTGTTCAGAAAGAAAAGGATCCAGTAAAGATATTACCGATGAGGGAAATTCTAGGGGGGCAGTTTGTTCATGTCCCATGGCATAGGAGTGATATACTGTCATTCACAAATCCCAAAAGTGAGGGAGAAACGGGTTGAGTGGTACCAGCAGACAGATAGATTTGTAAAGCTATCTAAATACCTGTGGGAAGACTTGAATACCTTGTTGGAAATAGGGGTTCCAGCTGATTTGTGGGTTGAGTGCAAGAGAGCAGTGGATTGGCCGATGAGTGAACCGGAAAGGGATAGATTTACAGGTGCACCATCTCCTGAAGTGATGAAATATTATTATGAGGTGATTGTGTTCTTGAAGACGAGAATCTTGCCTAAAGATATCAATTGGCAGAAAATTGACAAGACAGTGCAAGAAACGAAAGAGTCACTACATACATATTATGAGAGATTGTTGAACGCATTTAAAGAGTACAGTGGTGAAGAAGCAATTGAGCTGAAAGACATGTTGCACTTTGTGTTCAGGTTCGTCAAAGGATTGAGACCAGAAATAGGGCAGATGATTAAGAGTCATTTGATTTGTTGGCATGCAAAGCCGAATGATGAGGTGTTACAGTATGCAAAATACTGTAGTGATGAGATTGATTTGAAGCAGAAAAAGTTGAAGGAGAAAGCGATGGTGATGCAGATTAAGGCAGCTCAAACAGAAATGCAAGGAGCTTTAGTGCAACAGATACCGCAGCAGCAGGGAACCGTCATGTTCCAACCTCAGATGAGAGGTAGGGGTTGTGCAGTCAATATGAATTGTGGTCCAGATTTAAGTACTGTAGTGGTTCAAAATGATGTGCAAGGGTTGAAAAAGATATTACTGTGTCATCTGTGCGGAAACGTAGGACATTGGAAGCGGGAGTGTCCGGTGATGGTGCAGGATAGTGTTGTTCAGCAGGGTGGTGATGTCAATACATTTCATACTGTGAAAGTCCCTAGAATGAGAAGACCTAATCCGAATGTTCAGAACCAAGTGCAGAATTTTCAACCCATGCAGCAGGTGCAAGTGCCACAAGCACAACTGACACAGTTGGACCAATGCAGCAGCATGTTCCCATGGTACCCAGACAGCAAATGCAGATACCTCAAGCCCCGATGGAACAGCAACGGATGATGCTTACTCAGCAGGTCAGAGGTCAGAGACAAGACAAAAGTAATGACACAGTGCACCAATTCCCATTACACAGTGAGAATGAAATAAGCAATGAATGGATGAGTATGATTTAGGACGTAGAGCCATGTATGCTTGCATTGTCCTTAGAGGTAGATCAGAGAGGACCTTTTGTGAAGGAAAAAGTGATGGGTCACAGAGTCTCATTCTTAGTGGACACAGGAGATACGCGCTCTACAGAAAGAAGCTCAGAAGTTCCGAACTTACCTTTTTTAGGCAGAACAGTTTAGGTTGTGGAGGTAGAAAATAGACAGTTGACAAATCCGATCACAGATTTAGTACAGGTTGAGATTGGCAACTATCGGGACTGCATAAGTTGTAGTCTGTGACTCAAGTCCAGTATCCCTACTGGGAAGGGACTTATTGAGTAAGACAAAATGCTCTATTAGTTGTTCGACTGCTGGAATAGAGGTTCAGACCAATAGTGAAGATGAGGAAGAACAGACCTCTGAAACAGCAAATAGAAATGTTAATGAAGAGTACCCACTGATTGAGTTTTTCCCGATGTTTACAGTGAAAGAATTGCATGTAGACTTACAGGGAACAGTACAGGAAAATGTGTGGGACCTGACAGATAAAGAAGTGGACTTAATCAAGGAAGTGGAACCGATTAAGATCTCTTTGAAACCAAATGTGGTGTTTCCGCAGCTTCCACAGTATAACATGGCACAAGATGTTCTGATGAAAGTGGCACAGATAATTGGAGATTTTCTAAAACAAGGCGTTTTGAAAGAAGTGTTGAGCAGTCCATGTAATTTAATGATAATGGGCTTAAAGAAGCCAGGTGGAAAAGTGCGCATTGTGCAGGACTTGCGAAAAGTTAACGACATGGTGGTCAAGTGTTGTCCTGTAGTGCCGAATCCAGCAGTGCTACTGTTTCAGATTCCATGTGATGCTGAGTGGTTCACAGTGGATGACTTGTTACAAGCTTTTTTTTCAGTGCCTCTTCATGAGGATAGTCAGTTTCTTGTTAGTTTCAAATTCCTAGACAGAGTCTACAGCTGGTGCAGACTTCCACAAGGGTATATAGAGTCACTGTCTGTGTTTAATCATATTTTGAAAAAGAATTTGGAGTCATTGGAACTACTGTACCAATCAACTATAGTGCAATGCATTGATGATTTGTTGATTGCATCCAAGACAAGGGACGAGTGTAAATATGACTCGATCACCCTGTTGAATCATTTGGGAAAGTTTGGACATAAGGTGTCACCTTTAAAATTGCAGTACTGTCAGAAGTCAGTGAAATACTTGGGACATCAGATTGAGAAAGGGTCAAGGAGAATCTCCAGAGAAAGGATTACAATGATACTGCAGAGAAGTCCTCCGATTTCACAAAGAGATGTCAGAATGTTTCTGGGAATGGTAGGTTATTGTCGACAGTGGATTCCAAATTTTGCTGAAATTGCCAAACCATTGCACCAGTTGACACATAAAGAAATCACTGACACCATTACGCTAGATGAAGATCAGATGAAAGCATTTACTGAATTGAGCGAGAGTTTGTGCTGAGCCCCAGCATTGGGAATGCCTGATTACACAAAGCCATTCACATTGTTTTGTCATGAGCGTGATTCTTGTTCTTTGTCTGTTTTAACACAGGTCCATGGAGGTGCTTATCGCCCAGTAGCCTATTTTTCAGCTAACTTGGACCCAGTCGCAGCAGCTTTACCAGGTTGACTGCGTCCAGTTGCTGCAGTTGGTCAAAGTCTTTCTCAATGTGAGGGAGTAGTGATGGGATACCCTTTGATGGTAATGGTACCACATTCTGTTGAGATATTACTGACAAGGACGAAAACACAGTACTTGACTGGTGCACGATTGACAAGGTATGAGACGAGCATATTAGGTGGTCCAAATGTAACATTGAAAAGAATTACAGTGTTGAATCCAGCAACTTTACTTCCAAGTGTTACTGTTGAAATTGAAAAAGAGGAAGACATCAAGCATGATTGTCTTGCGGTAACTGAACTGTGTACAAAACCAAGGCCTGGTATCAGAGATACTCGATTGGAGGAAAATGATCAAATTGTTTTTGTTGATGGCTCATGTCTCGGAGATGGTACAAGGACATTAAGAGCAGGATATGCTGTATGCACAATCACAGGTACATTAGAATCTTCCTGGCTTCGATGTGTATATTCTGCACAAGTGGTAGAACTGGTAGCTCTGCAAGACTGAGAGTCACCACCTATACTGACAGTCAATATGGATTTGGAATTGTTCATGATTTTGGGCAATTGTGGTCGCAAAGAGGTTTTCTAACCTCTACTGGTACACCAGTAAGAAATGGCGACAAGATAAAAGAGTTGCTGTATGCAATATAGTTACCTGAAGAAATTACTGTGGTAAAATGCAGTGCACATCAAAAGGCACAGGATTACATCTCATGGGGAAATGGATATGTGGATCAAGTCACAAAGTTTTGCACATTGAACTGTATATCGTTTAAAGACAAGTGGGAACAATACATGTTCACGTTTTTCATTGAAGGTGATTGATACTTTCGAAGAGTTAAAAACGTTGCAGAGTAATGAAGAGAAACATCTTTAGGTTAGATTAAAATGTGTCCAATGACCTGATGAGATTTACATTTCTGAAGAAGGTCAGATGCTCCTGTCCAATAGTCTACTGTCACAAATGGCCAGGTACTACCACGGCCAAGCACATATTGGGAGGGATGCCATGATTAGATTGTTTAAAATTGATTGGTTTAACCCTAAATTCAGGCAGGCAGCAGAGGCAGTATGTCATCACTGTATAGTTTGTCAGCAACTAAACGTGGGAAAAGGGACAGTGGTGAATTTGAGCCACATTGGAAGAACAGGAGGTCCAATCAGCAGAATGCAACTGGATTTCAATGAAATGCCTGCGTGTGGAGGGTTGAAGTATGTGTTGGTGATTGTGTGTGTCTTTAGTCACTGGATCGAAGCATACCCTACAAGAAGGAACAACAGTCTCACAGTGGCAAAGCCGTTGCTTAGGGAGTTGATACCATGTTTCAGGTTTCCGATCTCTTTAGAATCAGATAGGGGAACTCACTTCAATAACAAGGTGATTAAACTCTTCTTTGCAGCACTAAACATCGAGCAAAAGTTGCATTGTAGTTACCACCCTGAAGCATCAGGGCTGGTGGAACAAATTAATGGTACCTTGAAATCAAGTATTGCAAAGATGTGTGCAGCTACGAATCTGAAATGGCCAGATGCATTGCCTTTGGTGTTGATGTCAATGAGAAACACACCTGACAGGAAGACAGGGCTATCGCCCCATGAAATCCTCATGGGCAGAGCAATGAGATTACCAGCAGTTCCAGCCAACGCACTTGTCAATATTACAGATGATATGGTGTTGGACTACTGCAAGGGTCTGGCTGATGTGGTTCGCTCTTTCTCTCAGCAGGTGCAGGCTACTACCCTGTCACCCATCCACGGGCCAGGTCACAATCTGAGAGCCGGATACTGGGTCCTTGTCAGAAAGCATGTTCGCAAGGGTCCCTTATCAGGTTTAGAACCACATTGGAGGGGCCCTTACCAGATGGTGCTAACAACTATGACAGCTGTGAAGTGTGCAGGACTTCCGAACTGGATACACGCATGTCATACAAAGAGAGTGGGATGCCCACCAGATCATGAAGAATCATTGTTGAGAGCACCAACAACAGGGAAACAGGTCACTGCACCTGTGCCAGAAAAGGAGCCAACGGACCTGAATTTGAACCAGAGCTTGTGGAAGATGGTTCCATTACCCCTATAAGAGATGAAAGTGAAGAATTACAGGAGGGTGTCAGGAACCTATCTCAATGGATATAGCAGGAGAGCCTAGCTCAACAGAGGTTCCCCAGAAGCAGACAGTGCTGAAAAGCAGACAGCTCAAGTGCCAGACCAAGAGGGTGAAAGAGTTGAGACGGATCAAAGTCAAGGTGATTCGACTCCTCCTGAGCCTGTTGCAGGTCCATCAAGATAAAGCACCATAGAGAAAGAGAAATGGAAGAGTCCAATATTGAAAAGAATATTGACAGAAGGAGCAAGAAAATTAGACAATTGCCCTGAATCACAGATTGGGAAGAAAGTGGAACTGGTTATAAATGAAACAATAGAAGAAGAAGTGGACACTACAAGAAAAGAAGAATTAAGTGAAGGAGAATTAAGTAGTTACCGAAGGTTGAAAAGAAAGAGAATAGCAAGTCAACATTAACCAGGTCCAGAATGGGCATATGCAACTACCTAAGAATGGTAACACAAGTTTATGTCTTTTTGTTTTGATACAGAAGTTCTGAGTCAGTATTTTGATGTAACCTGAAGGTGATCGAGAAACTGAATTGTTGAGCCAATCTGAAAAAAACATAAAGAAGACACTGTTTGAAAATAAAACCGAATAGAGACATTGATAACCTGATATTACAATTGAAAACCGGATGGGACAAGCTGCTAATTGATTTTGACAAAGAAAAAGGGGTTCCTGGATGTGAAATTGAACTGTAAGAAAATAATTTTCCTTAGTTTTTGATTTTACTGCACTTTAAGAGTTACTTCTGCTTTCTGATTTTTTACAGATCATGACTGAGTTAAATAATCAATATAGAAATATCAGGTGCTGTTGGTACATGAGTATTGGATTGGCAGTTATGTGTGGAATAATGTTTATAATAATGAATGTGGGAATGTCTATTCATGATATGAAAAGGGCTACTATCACTCTTGTTCCTGAAACTACTACATTAACAGCTTTAGAGAGGTTTAAGTTAGATGAGAAGTGTTTGCATGACTATACTAATGCTCAAGGAGAGCTTTCTTCTAACGTTTTCTATCGTTTGTTGAGTGAGTATGTTGAGACAATGGATGCAAGGAATTGTCTTGTCTGTGCGCAAATTCCTTCATCAGTAGAAGAAGGGGTTACGTACCATAGTCTTCCTTTAACTTATGGAATAAGCTGTAGTTTGCTACTAACAAGATTTTATAATCAAGAGTATATACAGTATTTTGATTCTAACTACGATGTAGCTTTTTCATTTGTTCCTATTATTAGATATCTGAGTAGAATAACTAGAGAACATGATATAGTACTAGTTAGAGGATTCTTTGAGCCAACACTAACATTTGGGACTGTTTATGCGCACCACAATAACCTCACATACTTGCTTACACCTTTAGAAAAGAGCTTTATAGGGCATACTGATTATAGGAGAAAAGCATTAAAAGAAAAATTAGAAAAAGGTTCAGAGAAAAGGTCTTACAAGAATGATTATGCTTACACTGCTATTAAAACGCAAGGGAAATTAGCATTAGATGCATTACATGTATGGAAGCTTTGTATATATAGGCCAAAATCACACACTGACACTTTATTTGTGGGAACCAGTGAATATAGGCATGTGTTTTTGTTTCTGAGTAAATGGACTTTTATGCTGAATGGTCAGGACACTGCTATTCCTGGAATTTACTATATTTTTGGACTTAATACTTATTACCTTCTTCCTAGAGGGTGGTATGGAACATATTATTTGGGGATAGTTTTCCCTAAAATGTATCAGATTGATGACTTAAATAAATTTCCGAAATTGACTGAATTACATCATGAGCGACAGAGAAGGGAACCCTCTTCTGCAAATGTGGGAGATATTTTTGGTGCAGTGATTCCTTCAGTGGGAGTCATTTTAAATTTGATCAAGATACGAAAGTTGCTACTATGGTGGATAACATGCTGACAAATTTTACAGGGGCAATACTCCTGTTAGATACTGAATTAGCCACTGATAGAGCTATGCCGCTTCAAAATAGACTTGCTTTTAGCTAAAGATGGCGGAGTCTATAGAATTATTAATGCTAGCCATTGTTGTTCCTATATCCCAGATAATGATAGGGAGATAAGAGACTCACTAACCTGACTAACTCAAGTAAGGATTCGAAAGAATTGAAGGAACCAGGTGTTTGGGAAAAGGTTGGAAAAGGATTTGTTTTAGTGGGAAATTGCCTTAGTCAAATTTGGAATGGGGTATTATAAAAAAATCATACAGGGAATATTAATTGTGATTGCTTGCATATTAGGATTATGGGATTTATGTAAATTATGTCAAAAGATAAAATTAAAAAGATCTAAAAATAATCAGAGGAGAGAAGAACGAAACAGGGAAAGAATTTATATGGGAGATTTAAGAAGGAGACAAAATACATCTGAGAGAGAACTGTGAAATATGGGTAAAAGAAAGGTGTGATAACATATTTATTCATCAGAGGAGGGACTGTTGACACAATTATGCTTATTTGAAATTATTAATAAATGTTTATGTGTTTTGATTAACGAAAAGCTCGTAGAGAAATTAATTGTAGAGAAAATAATGTGTGCGTTTAAAAATGTGCCCACAGGGTATGGCAGCAACTTATGCAAAAGTTATACTAAAATAACTAAAAATGTGTGAATAATGAAAATGTATAAGAATTATGTAGTAATATGTCTTATTGAAATGAATAACCTATGTTTGCATTAATTTTTAGAACTGACTTAGCTGAAGTTATGGTCTAGTCTTTTCCAGGCCTCACACAAGAAGCTGAATTTCTAATGCACTGCAGAGAAGCTGGTGCATGACCTGACCCTGAACCACCCCATGTTAAAATCGTTTAGCTAGAATTTTCCGCAATGTACTGATGGACAGGAGATGATGAAATCAATTGGATACAATTATGTGTAGAGTAGGCTAAATGTACTTTCCCAGGACTTGAACAATAGTAGCACTGACTAAAGAGGAACATGCAACATTTTTGATACCTGAATAGCCAGATGATGATGACATCGTACAGTAGACCAATCCATGAACTGTGAAAGAATAAATATTAGAACTCATAGATTTGAAAAATTAATAATATAGGTTAGAGTCATATCTGCCGATTGACTGACCAATTAGGAATTAAGGGGATGGACTGGAACAACTCTAATAAAAAGTCATGACAATGGGCTAAAACTTCAGATGTGAGGGGATCATTGATAACATCAGGAGACGCGGTTCGAGATTCTGTCAATGGGCTCATGCTTTTGAGAGCCTAATGCATTGCTGATCTATTGATTACCTGAAGACGAAGACTGACTGTAGGAAGTTGGCTCTGTATGTGCTATTTCAAAGTAAGGAATAGCATGCACAGAGTCCAAGGGTTCCCCTTAGAGGTAAAATAGTGGTAAAAAGAGATAATACTAATGCTCTATTTTGTGGTAGTGTGGTCGAGCAGTAGGCTTATCCAAGGAGTAGTGTTAAGCATTTGTTGTACATACACATAGACAATAAATGAGGTACACACACTCAGAGACAAATCCAGCCAATAGGTTTTGTATAGAAAAATATCTTTTCTTAGTTTATTTTAAGAACCACAGGTTCAAATTTAACATGTAATATCTTGTTTGAAAGGTATTGCAGGTAAGTACACTAGGAACTTTGAATCATTTCAATTGCATGTATACTTTTCAAGTTATTCACAAATAGCTATTTTAAAAGTGGACACAGTGCAATTTTCACAGTTCCTGGGGGAGGTAAGTTTTTGTTAGTTTTACCAGGTAAGTACGACACTTACAGGGTTCAGTTCTTGGTCCAAGGTAGCCCACCGTTGGGGGTTCAGAGCAACCCCAAAGTTACCACACCAGCAGCTCAGGGCCGGTCAGGTGCAGAGTTCAAAGTGGTGCCCAAGACGCATAGGCTTCAATGGGGAGAAGGGGGTGCCCCGGTTCCAGTCTGCCAGCAGGTAAGTACCCGCGTCTTCGGAGGGCAGACCAGGGGGGTTTTGTAGGGCACCGGGGGGGACACAAGCCCACACAGAAATTTCACCCTCAGCGGCGTGGGGGCGGCCGGGTGCAGTGTTAGAACAAGCGTCGGGTTCGTAATGGAAGTCAATGAGAGATCAAGGGATCTCTTCAGCGCTGCAGGCAGGCAAGGGGGGGGTTCCTCGGGGAAACCTCCACTTGGACAAGGGAGAGGGACTCCTGGGGGTCACTTCTGCAGTGAAAGTCCGGTCCTTCAGGTCCTGGGGGCTGCGGGTGCAGGGTCTTTTCCAGGCGTCGGGACTTAGGTTTCAGAGAGTCGCGGTCAGGGGAAGCCTCGGGATTCCCTCTGCAGGCGGCGCTGTGGGGGCTCAGGGGGGACAGGTTTTGGTACTCACAGTCGTAGAGTAGTCCGGGGGTCCTCCCTGAGGTGTTGGTTCTCCACCAGCCGAGTCGGGGTCGCCGGGTGCAGAGTTGCAAGTCTCACGCTTCTTGCGGGGAGATTGCAGGGTTCTTTAAAGCTGCTCCTTTGGATAAAGTTGCAGTCTTTTTGGAGCAGGTCCGCTGTCCTCGGGAGTTTCTTGTCGTCGTCGAAGCAGGGCAGTCCTCAGAGGATTCAGAGGTCGCTGGTCCCTTTGGAAGGCGTCGCTGGAGCAGAGTTCTTTGGAAGGCAGGAGACAGGCCGGTGAGTTTCTGGAGCCAAGGCAGTTGTTGTCTTCTGGTCTTCCTCTGCAGGGGTTTTCAGCTAGGCAGTCCTTCTTGTTGTTGTTGCAGGAATCTAATTTCTAGGTTCCGGGAGAGCCCTTAAATACTAAATTTAAGTGGGTGTTTAGGTCTGGGGGGTTAGTAGCCAGTGGCTACTAGCCCTGAAGGTGAGTACACCCTCTTTGTGCCTCCTCCCAAGGGGAGGGGGTCACATCCCTAATCCTATTGGGGGAATCCTCCATCTGCAAGATGGAGGATTTCTAAAAGTTAGAGTCACCTCAGCTCAGGACACCTTAGGGGCTGTCCTGACTGGCCAGTGACTCCTCCTTGTTATTCTCCTTATTTTCTCCGGCCTTGCCGCCAAAAGTGGGGGCCGGGGCCGGAGGGGGCGGGCAACTCCACTAGCTGGAGTGTCCTGCGGTGCTGTGACAAAGGGGTGAGCCTTTGAGGCTCACCGCCAGGTGTTACAGCTCCTGCCTGGGGGAGGTGTTAGCATCTCCACCCAGTGCAGGCTTTGTTACTGGCCTCAGAGTGACAAAGGCACTCTCCCCATGGGGCCAGCAACATGTCTCTAGTGTGGCAGGCTGCTGGAACCAGTCAGCCTACACAGATAGTCGGTTAAGTTTCAGGGGGCACCTCTAAGGTGCCCTCTGTGGTGTATTTTACAATAAAAGGTACACTGGCATCAGTGTGCATTTATTGTGCTGAGAAGTTTGATACCAAACTTCCCAGTTTTCAGTGTAGCCATTATGGTGCTGTGGAGTTCGTGTAAAACAGACTCCCAGACCATATACTCTTATGGCTACCCTGCACTTACAATGTCTAAGGTTTTGCTTAGACACTGTAGGGGCACAGTGCTCATGCACTGGTACCCTCACCTATGGTATAGTGCACCCTGCCTTAGGGCTGTAAGGCCTGCTAGAGGGGTGTCTTACCTATACTGCATAGGCAGTGAGAGGCTGGCATGGCACCCTGAGGGGAGTGCCATGTCTACTTACTCATTTTGATCTCACTAGCACACACAAGCTGGTAAGCAGTGTGTCTGTGCTGAGTGAGGGGTCTCTTAGGGTGGCATAATACATGCTGTAGCCCTTAGAGACCTTCCCAGGCATCAGGGCCCTGGGTACCAGAGGTACCAGTTACAAGGGACTTATCTGGATGCCAGGGTGTGCCAATTGTGGAATCAAAAGTACATTTTAGGTGAAAGAACACTGGTGCTGGGGCCTGGTTAGCAGGGTCCCAGCACACTTCTCAGTCAAGTCAGCATCAGTATCAGGCAAAAAGTGGGGGGTAACTGCAACAGGGAGCCATTTCTTTACACAAGCCCCCCCCAGCCCACAGGCCAGGAGACTCAGCCAACGCTGGGAGAGTCTTCCTAGTCTGGGAGGCGAGGAAGAGTAGAGGAAATAGGCTGGTTTGTTGCAGGGCCTACTCTGCCTTACATCCTCCTGCTCAGGTCATTCCCTCTGGGGAACTGACCCACTTCCACAGTGATAGGACCTAGTCTGAATTGCCTCTTGTCTGTGTCTTTAATGTCTCCACCCATTCTCTCTATTTTGGGGTTAGAGGTATCCACCTCTGCTAGTCTTATTTTAGCCAGGGTCACCCCTAGCTTACCCAAAGAGGTTACCCAGAGCTGGAGTAACCCCACCATGACCAACAGGGTCAGGGGGCCTAACTTGCTATTTGGCATGGGGTCTGACCACCATGCCAAGGATAGTGCAGCCATAAAGGCTAACACCCAGCAGAGGCCACTGACAGCTGTCAATGCCCAGAACCACACCTTTAGCTCTTCACCTACAAGGGAAGGGGCTAAGTTACAGGCTTCTTTGGGTTCAGGGTGCCTGTCTGCTGTATTGGAGTGGGGGGTTACCACATCTTGTAGTAAACACCCTTCTTCCACTCTTTCTTCTGTTAGCTGAGGGGCCACCCACTCAGACTTAACAGTTGCCTGACTAGCCAGGACTTCTTGTGGGTCAGGTTGGACTTTATCAGAGCCACTTTTGGGGTTTTCCCCTACTGGAGCAGAATCTCCTTGGCTGGCTGGAACCTTGGCTAAAGGTTGTCCACCTTTCCTACTCTGTTTCCTTTTCTTTTTCTTCTGGGGCCTACTTGCATTTACTGCAGAGGCAGGCACTCCAGAATCCTTGGGAGAGGACTGGCACTGGACCAGTTCCTCTCTTGGGCTCTGACTAACCTCTGGGTAGTCATTTCCAAGGAGACAATCAAGGGGGAGGTCTGTACTGACTACCACCCTTCTCCAGCTAAAAGTCCCACCCACTTCTATGGGCACAAAAGCCACAGGCCTATCAGTGACCCTGTCTGGGCTAACTCTTACTCTGGCCATCTCACCTGGGATGTACTGGTTTGAGAACACCAGCCTGTCATGCACAATAGTGTGACTGGCACAAGTGTCTCTCAGGGCAGTGGCTGGGATTCCATTCACCTGTAGGTGGTGGAAGTGTCTACTTCCCTCTGGAATCTCCAACTCACCTGTTGGGCCCTTTTTCCAGTTGAAGGCTATGAAGACCTCCTCATCTGAGGAGTCATCTCCAATGGCTACACTGGTCACCCCTGGGATTTTGCTAGGGGGTTTGTTTTTGGGACAAGAAGTGTCCTTGGTGTGGTGCCCTGTCTGTTTACAGTTATGGCACCATGCCTTAGTGGCATCCCAGCTCTTACCCTGGTACCCACCTTTGTTTTGGGTTGTGTCTCTGGGCCCACCCACCTGGTCTGGTTTTTGGGGGCCTACAGGGGACTCTTTTTCTTTGTTTCTAGTGTCACCCACTTTCTCCTGGGGAGGCTTTGTAACCCCTTTCTTTTGGTCACCCCCAGTGGAAGTTTTGGTTACCCTAGTCTTGACCCAGTGGTCTGCCTTCTTTCCCAATTCTTGGGGAGAAATTGGACCTAGGTCTACCAGATACTGATGCAACTTTTCATTGAAGCAGTTACTTAAAATGTGTTCTTTCATAAACAAATTATAAAGCCCAACATAGTCATACACTTCATTTCCAGTTACCCAACCATCCAGTGTTTTCACTGAGTAGTCAACATAATCAACCCAGGTCTGGCTCGAGGATTTTTGAGCCCCCCTGAATCTAATTCTATACTCCTCAGTGGAGAATCCAAAGCCCTCAATCAGGGTACCCTTCATGAGGTCATAAGATTCTGCATCTTTTTTAGAGAGTGTGAGGAGTCTATCCCTACACTTACCTGTGAACATTTCCCAAAGGAGAGCACCCCAGTGAGATTTGTTCACTTTTCTGGTTACACAAGCCCTCTCAAAAGCTGTGAACCATTTGGTGATGTCATCACCATCTTCATATTTAGTTACAATCCCTTTGGGGATTTTCAACATGTCAGGAGAATCTCTGACCCTAGTTATGTTGCTGCCACCATTGATGGGTCCTAGGCCCATCTCTTGTCTTTCCCTTTCTATGGCTCGGATCTGTTTTTCCAAAGCCAATCTTTTGGCCATCCTGGCTAACTGGATGTCCTCTTCACTGGAGTTATCCTCAGTGATTTCAGAGAGGCTGGACCCTCCTGTGAGGGAGCCAGCATCTCTGACTATTATTTTTGGAGTCAGGGCTTGAGAGGCCCTGTTCTCCCTAGATAGGACTGGTGGTGGGGAATCAACCTCCAAGTGACTATCATCCTCCTCTGTGTTATCCACAGAGGGGTTGGCTCTATCATACTCTGCCAACAGCTCCTGGAGCTGTGCTTTGGTAGGTCTGGAGCCCATTGTTATTTTTCTTATGTTACAGAGTGACCTTAGCTCTCTCATCTGGAGATGGAGGTAAGGTGTGGTGTCGAGTTCCACCATATTCACATCTGTATTAGACATTATGCTTCTAAAAGTTGGAATACTTTTTAAGCAACTAAAACTGGTTCTAGAATCTAATTCAAACTTTTACAAACTTTTAAACTCTAAAAGAAATGCTAAACAGGATCTAACACAAGGCCCTAGCAGGTCTTTTAAGAATTTAGAAAACTTTTCAAATTGCAAAAATCAATTTCTAATGACAATTTTGGAATTTGTCGTGTGATCAGGTATTGGCTGAGTAGTCCAGCAAATGCAAAGTCTTGTACCCCACCGCTGATCCACCAATGTAGGAAGTTGGCTCTGTATGTGCTATTTCAAAGTAAGGAATAGCATGCACAGAGTCCAAGAGTTCCCCTTAGAGGTAAAATAGTGGTAAAAAGAGATAATACTAATGCTCTATTTTGTGGTAGTGTGGTCGAGCAGTAGGCTTATCCAAGGAGTAGTGTTAAGCATTTGTTGTACATACACATAGACAATAAATGAGGTACACACACTCAGAGACAAATCCAGCCAATAGGTTTTGTATAGAAAAATATATTTTCTTAGTTTATTTTAAGAACCACAGGTTCAAATTTAACATGTAATATCTTGTTTGAAAGGTATTGCAGGTAAGTACACTAGGAACTTTGAATCATTTCAATTGCATGTATACTTTTCAAGTTATTCACAAATAGCTATTTTAAAAGTGGACACAGTGCAATTTTCACAGTTCCTGGGGGAGGTAAGTTTTTGTTAGTTTTACCAGGTAAGTACGACACTTACAGGGTTCAGTTCTTGGTCCAAGGTAGCCCACCGTTGGGGGTTCAGAGCAACCCCAAAGTTACCACACCAGCAGCTCAGGGCCGGTCAGGTGCAGAGTTCAAAGTGGTGCCCAAGACGCATAGGCTTCAATGGGGAGAAGGGGGTGCCCCGGTTCCAGTCTGCCAGCAGGTAAGTACCTGCGTCTTCGGAGGGCAGACCAGGGGGGTTTTGTAGGGCACCGGGGGGGACACAAGCCCACACAGAAATTTCACCCTCAGCGGCGCGGGGGCGGCCGGGTGCAGTGTTAGAACAAGCGTCGGGTTCGTAATGGAAGTCAATGAGAGATCAAGGGATCTCTTCAGCGCTGCAGGCAGGCAAGGGGGGGCTTCCTCGGGGAAACCTCCACTTGGGCAAGGGAGAGGGACTCCTGGGGGTCACTTCTGTAGTGAAAGTCCGGTCCTTCAGGTCCTGGGGGCTGCGGGTGCAGGGTCTTTTCCAGGCGTCGGGACTTAGGTTTCAGAGAGTCGCGGTCAGGGGAAGCCTCGGGATTCCCTCTGCAGGCGCGCTGTGGGGGCTCAGGGGGGACAGGTTTTGGTACTCACAGTTGTAGAGTAGTCCGGGGGTCCTCCCTGAGGTGTTGGTTCTCCACCAGCCGAGTCGGGGTCGCCGGGTGCAGTGTTGCAAGTCTCACACTTCTTGCGGGGAGATTGCAGGGTTCTTTAAAGCTGCTCCTTTGGATAAAGTTGCAGTCTTTTTGGAGCAGGTCCGCTGTCCTCAGGAGTTTCTTGTCGTCGTCGAAGCAGGGCAGTCCTCAGAGGATTCAGAGGTCGCTGGTCCCTTTGGAAGGCGTCGCTGGAGCAGAGTTCTTTGGAAGGCAGGAGACAGGCCGGTGAGTTTCTGGAGCCAAGGCAGTTGTTGTCTTCTGGTCTTCCTCTGCAGGGGTTTTCAGCTAGGCAGTCCTTCTTCTTGTTGTTGCAGGAATCTAATTTCTAGGTTCAGGGAGAGCCCTTAAATACTAAATTTAAGGGTGTGTTTAGGTCTGGGGGGTTAGTAGCCAATGGCTACTAGCCCTGAGGGTGAGTACGCCCTCTTTGTGCCTCCTCCCAAGGGGAGGGGGTCACATCCCTAATCCTATTGGGGGAATCCTCCATCTGCAAGATTGAGGATTTCTAAAAGTTAGAGTCACCTCAGCTCAGGACACCTTAGGGGCTGTCCTGACTTGCCAGTGACTCCTCCTTGTTATTCTCCTTATTTTCTCCGGCCTTGCCGCCAAAAGTGGGGGCCGGGGCCAGAGGGGGCGGGCAACTCCACTAGCTGGAGTGTCCTGCAGTGCTGTGACAAAGGGGTGAGCCTTTGAGGCTCACCGCCAGGTGTTACAGCTCCTGCCTGGGGGAGGTGTTAGCATCTCCACCCAGTGCAGGCTTTGTTACTGGCCTCAGAGTGACAAAGGCACTCTCCCCATGGGGCCAGCAACATGTCTCTTGTGTGGCAGGCTGCTGGAACCAGTCAGCCTACACAGATAGTTGGTTAAGTTTCAGGGGGCACCTCTAAGGTGCCCTCTGTGGTGTATTTTACAATAAAAGGTACACTGGCATCAGTGTGCATTTATTGTGCTGAGAAGTTTGATACCAAACTTCCCAGTTTTCAGTGTAACCATTATGGTGCTGTGGAGTTCATGTAAAACAGACTCCCAGACCATATACTCTTATGGCTACCCTGCACTTACAATGTCTAAGGTTTTGCTTAGACACTGTAGGGGCACAGTGCTCATGCACTGGTACCCTCACCTATGGTATAGTGCACCCTGCCTTAGGGCTGTAAGGCCTGCTAGAGGGGTGTCTTACCTATACTGCATAGGCAGTGAGAGGCTGGCATGGCACCCTGAGGGGAGTGCCATGTCGACTTACTCATTTTGTTCTCACTAGCACACACAAGCTGGTAAGCAGTGTGTCTGTGCTGAGTGAGGGGTCTCTTAGGGTGGCATAATACATGCTGTAGCCCTTAGAGACCTTCCCTGGCATCAGGGCCCTGGGTACCAGAGGTACCAGTTACAAGGGACTTATCTGGATGCCAGGGTGTGCCAATTGTGGAATCAAAAGTACATTTTAGGTGAAAGAACACTGGTGCTGGGGCCTGGTTAGCAGGGTCCCAGCACACTTCTCAGTCAAGTCAGCATCAGTATCAGGCAAAAAGTGGGGGGTAACTGCAACAGGGAGCCATTTCTTTACACTGACTTTGTTGCTGTCGTGGATAAGTAGCTATGAAAATGTGACTGATTAACTTAGTGTCTTTCCTTCTACGTACCAACTGCACTGTTTTATAGTATTCCTCTTAACTAGATGTTTTCCAAATTCACGTTTTTCTAAATTGTTTTGCATGAAGTCCCACATGCTAATGCCAATCTGGGTTAGTTAAGGGTCTTTTGGGTGACTTGACAGTGACAAATGATTGACAAACTGGTTTGCTGAACTCTGTTATTAATACTGCTATATTCATCTTATTGGCTTGAAGTATTCAAACATATGTTTCATCAAGTTTTGATTAGATTGTGTTATTGGTGGTTGCTAATAAACTAATTTTGAGCTGATTAAATAAAGTTTGAGTTAATCAAATGCATTAGAATCGTAATTAATAGGGAAATTAAAAAAATGTTAAACACTTATTGAGTTGTTGTTATTCATGATTTGTTGGTTATAATTGTTGATTAACTAATGATTCTCTTAGTGGTTACTGATCAATTATATTGATTATTGATGCCACTGGTGACTACATGATCAGGATACTCCATGCGATCCAAAAGGTCCATCTCCCTATACGCGTCCCCTTGTAAGTTTACTTATTAAGGACCAGGCGCGTTAGCACCCAGAAACTGATAAAGCACAGCAGGGGGAAGATCCTTTCCCTACCTCGCAGCCCGGACATGGAACACAATACCACTCAAACTCAGACAGACCACATCACTGAAGCAGTTCAGGAAGGGCCTCAAAACCTGGCTTTTTGGGTGAGCAGCACGCCTGCAACAGCACCTTGAGACCCTATGGGTGATAAGCAGCACTACAGAATTTTGATTGATTGATTGATTGAACAATGCAGCTTTTGTGCTTCTTGGAAGCTTTAACAGTCATCAATTCAGTTCTGCCAGTTTCTCTTCCCTCCAGTGGCAGTAATCAGCAAACTGATTAAGTGTGAAATATCCTACTGCCCAGAGACAATGGAGCTGGCTCTGCCAAAAGGAACTCTAGAAAGTGTAATCAGTGGCCTCTTTTCCTGGAATGTGGGACTAGGGATGGACAGGAAAGAAGATGACATTGAAAGTAATATGCTACACATAGCCCTTCTCATATGTTTACTCTAAACAGGGGCTAGAATGAGAAAGGCTTTTGTGCTGGGTGTCATCCCAGTCATCCTGCCCCAGATCACAGTTGGGGTTTTCTGTTTCCAGAACCAATCTGTGAACGTTTTGGAAAGTCTGGAACCTCAATTCAATAAGGAAGGCTCCAAATGAAGTTTAGGAGATCTGAGCCCAAAAGCAAGGCTCCTTCCATATCTAAAGATGCCAAAACAGGGCACTCTGAGAAAGTTTGCAGGAAAGCACAGAGAAACGGATCAAAAGTAGACAGGCCAGGCTCTGGGATTCATTTTGGGAATTGGCTTAAAGGTTGTCACCATTCACTAGCTAGAGGGCATTATATTATTGTTTCCCCGCCGTTAGTCCCTCACATGAAAATTCAACTTTGGGAAGAGACCACAAGAAGAGGAAGTGTTGGCTTGTTATCTGTTGTCTGTCTTGACCAAGTGAAATATGCATCTTCTTGCACTTTTGCTTTTAAAGTGCTATTAATGGTTGGTTTGGCTGGCTGCCTGTATGTAGTCTCAGGGACAGAAATGGCTGAAGGGAGTGGCTCATCTTTGGAATAATCAGCTGACCATTTGGCCTTGGACACGACTGGAATCTGTTTGATGTTTTTGCCTGAGAAGAATTGATTGTTGAGCCTGCCCCCTCTACTGATCTAAGGACTAGAACCTAGAATCATCCCCAGCTGCTTGGGAGCCTTGAGAATGATCCAGCATCTTCATTCTAATTCTTGGTTGTAGCACAAAGTAGGGTCCAAAAAGTCAGTCTCACCCTTGGACTTGAGTCCCTTGAAAAGCACCCTTGGAAAATGTGTGTGGTACTAGCCTGGATGGTAACTGACTCTACCCATGCCCTCCTGGCATGTGAGAGACAGAACACTTTGCTATTATCCTTTTTCTTGTTTTGTTTGTTACAAGATTTGCCTCTGGTGATTTCTTTTGGTAATGCACACAGACTAACTTTGGTTTTATGACACCATTATTCATGTGGCCATTTTGTGACTTAAACAATTTATAAATTCATATCTTCGGTTTTTTAAATCCAATTATCAGAATTTTTATGTTATTTTGTTAAGTTTTCTTTTTTTTGTGATTTTGAAGTTTTATTGTTAGGTTTTCTGTTGTTAATATTGTTTTGCTGCTGCTTTACTACATAACATGCATTTCTCTGGGAATAAGCCTGCTTCATATACCATGGCTGTTAGAGTTAAGCATGTTTTTTTCAGTGAACTGTGTTGTGACCAAGTAAAATATTGTACTATTAAATTGGTGGGATTCCTCCTGCCAAAATATTAATCCGAAAGCACACAATCCCCTATTTAAAAATTCCTACCAAGCATCCAAAAGGCCAGCTCTTGTACATCAAATCCATGTTGATGCAAGTGAAAGAACACATTTCAAGCACAGCATGAGTATAGCTACACAGACTTAATTTTAACCAGGAGTGGCCACTGCAAATCTCAAGGGGGGGCGGGGTCAGGGGGATGATGGGGGATAAATACAAATAAAAATAAACGTACCTGTTCTGATGCTGCCGGCCGCCTCGCGCTCCTCTTCTGCTGGTGCTCCTCTTCTGCTGGTGCTCAAGCAGTCCCTGGGACATCAGCACAGGCTCCCCATGCATCCTACTGCTGCTCTCATGCTATAAATAGCATGAGAGCAGCACCAGGATTGGTCTGAGAGGCTTGGTCTGCCGCCCAGACACTGCGTTGCCTAAAACGTCCGGCCAAACTAACATGCACATTTAAGTTCACTCCACTCCTCCTACCCCCTACCAAGGCCCAGCCCTGCCCCTTCCTTCACATGCTGGCTCAGCTGAGCCAGCAGCTGAAAAATAAAAATAAATATTGTTGCTGACAACTCTTAGCCAGTGGGGCGAAGCCCCTCTGCATTTGCAGAGGAGCCGCCACTGATTTTAACTCCCGTAGTAGATAAAGAAAGGCAACAATAACATGGGCACATACTGAGAAGGCCTCAAAGGTTCACCCCAATGATGTGGACTCTTAGACACCAGGGAAAGAATACTATTTTTACCAGCATTCCTGTGTCAACTCCAGTCAGGATGGCACAGTCAATGTGTTTCCCTGAACTTGGCACTCATGACTGACAGCACATTCTTTAGTAGACTGGCTATGAAGTGATATTTTGATTGTCAGAAGCCTCACCTAAATGCTGTGCATTTAATGTATTTCATTGTAATTTCTCCACCTAGAAATACCATTTTGGGATAACATTTCCATATTTCATTTTAACACTACCTCAATATTCTTGTTCATCCACTTTTATTCTTAGTCAATATTTTATGTTTTGTATGAGCAACTAATTACAGAGCTAATGACAACAATTCACTTTATTATAAACCATTGTGCAAGGACAATGCCACATACATTTCTATTAGCAGCATTTCTTAGATATAAAAAACATCTTCAAATATCTTCATTATAATTGTCACCATATCAAGTTCAACAAGATCAACCTACATCAATATTTCATGCATTGGCTGCATCACCTACCACTGCATGGTAGGTAAGTTCATATTTAGAATTCTGAACTCCATCTACTAACCTAGACTTACCATGCGATGAATGTGTTAGGCCAAAGAAGTAGTTGCAATTAAAACGTACATCCTTAATAGATACTGTTTTAAAGCCTGTGGACACATATGCATTTAGTCTATAATCTTCAACAGCAGAAGAAAGTATGTAAAATTCCATCTAGCATGCACTATTTAATTACTTAATTTTCAATATGGAACACTTCAAACAGTAAATCAGTGAAAATATACCACAAAAGGAGCCCACGAAAGGGTTAGAAACAGAGTGGTTTGTTATAAATAAAAGTAGATCACAATGACAAAAATCCAATTAGTAGAACTGGAGATATTGAATTTTAAAGCTTTTTAAGAAAATAGTGTCAATAGGCGTAAAGCGCCCACTATGGAAATCTGGCTGTGCCAGACTGGGACAAAGTCACATTTTCAGGATGATCGCAATGGACCGTGGGCCAGTTACAGGGACCAGTTAGGCCCACTGAATAAAAGTAACTTCAATCCTGGTTTGTGGTTCCATGTCAAAGATGTGTTGCACAGCTGAAGCGATGCACCAGTTCAGAGATGAGGTGAAGCTGCACTGTGAAGGCCTGCGTTGTTAACAAAAGTTCCAACAACAGGGGCTGGCAATGTGAAGTCCGGCATCAAGAATGTAGCATGCAGCTGGGGGCAATGCGACAGTTCTGAAGAGCAGTGAGGCTGAAATGCAGAGTCCGGTGTTGTTGTTGAGGCTGCCGCCATTAAGACATGCAAGGGTCTGCACTAAGGATGTGTTATACAGTGGCAGTTCCAGAGGTGATGCAGGCTGTGACAGTGATGCAAGTCTTAGCGATTGGTCCAATCTATGTAGCAGTGGAAATGCTTCAGTTCTGCTCGGGGTTGCGCCACACAGCAGAGGAGATGTATTGGGCCTGCTGGATCCAAAGGGGCTAACAAGGCACCTTAAACCCACTTCTAAGGGACCAGGACTGGAGTGGGGCCACTTGGCAGCAAATACATTACAATTTCAGATTGCAACATCCAAAGCAGTTATTGCTCGTGTGAGGAAAAGTGTTCACAATGTTGGAGTATCAAAGTTGAAGATAAGTCCAGGTCCACGCAGGAAAGGATGACAAAAGCCTTTTATTCAGTAAAACTTCACAGATAAAATAACAGGAACTCCAGCCTATGGCAAAACCTCCAGCACCATCAACTGTCCAGCACGGAATGCTGTCCAGCTGAGGGAGATACCAAATGCCGCAGGTGGGACTGGAAGATACCAAATGAAATCTACATAATACAAATAATCCTAAAACATAAAATGAAACTACACATTGAAATATTACACCAACACAATACTACAAATGTATTTACAGGCAGCAAATAAGAGATAATCCAGCAAGCACAATGAAGAGAAGACAGCCGTTGTAATTCCTTACAGTTCATCATCCTATGCAAAATATTTAATGTGGCATGCCTTTAGTTCATGGCCACATTCCTCATAATGTGCAGAATAACCTGCTGGAATATTATCAAGAATTCCTTCTACAGTAATTCATTTTCTTTATTTGTACAATAGTCATCCATGGACACAAGGCCCGGATTTATGAAAAATGACGCTCTCGCAATTTTGCATCTAAAATCTTAACTTGAGCTAAAGTCATTCTTAAGCGCCACCAGTGCACCATATTTAAAAAATAACGACAATGGCGCTAAGGACTGGTTCGGGCCCAAAAAAATAATGCTAAACTTTGTGACATGCCAAAAAAACCCAAAAAAAGCTACTGCTGCAAAAGTGGGACTAGACCGTTTTTTACGGCAGGTTTTTTGACGCAAAACGGCTTAGCGCCATATTTAACTGCATTAATGTAAAAAATGCACAAGCAGGAAATAAACATTTGGGAAGCCAAGACAGAGAATGCAGACCAGGAGAGACCCCAGGGAGATTCTGATCCGCCAAGTACCAGTCAGGAGGGTCCAGCAAAGTCCCAGGAGAAGGAGAAGAAGAAGCGGAAGTGTCACTTTAGTGAGGAGGAGCATGACATCTTGGTCAGAGAGATGATGGAGCACCAACACCAGCTCTTCGTCACCCCCAAATTGCCAATAGGTAGGAGAGAGGCCAAATGGCAGGGAATAAGACAAAGTCAACAGTCTGGCAAAGATGAGGAGGACATTTTGATTGCAAGAAGCGCTGGCACGATTGCAAGCACAGGACTAAGGAGAAAGTGGCCAGGAACCAAAAGGCAGCACAGCAGACTGGAGATGGAAGTCCCACAGCATAGGAGGACCTGGATAAGCTGGAGGAGATGGTCGTAGCGTTCACCCAAGAGAAGCTGGTCACTGGAATCGCAGAATATGACAGCGCAGACTACCAAGAACTACCACAAATGCAGGGTAAGTTCCCGGGGGTACTATCTGGAATCACAAATGGCAGAAGGGGGAGTCATATAGGACTCGGTCAATGCATGCTAAAGGGTTGCATCAGGACACATAGACCCTGCATTGAAATGCCCCATCGCCACCCAAGCCACACTTGCAGTGATGCTTTGCTTGCACAGTGCACTCCAACATATACACAATGTTGAGATAAGCCACTTCACTTACTATGGCTGTACACCACTTTGTAAATATGCAGCACATTGCCTGCAAGAGGCATGCAATTAGTGTGGCTGTGCCACAACAGCACCCATTGCATATTGTCATTGCCTCAGATCCAACTCATGTTCATCACAGATTGGGACTGAAGTCAATACCACCCCCGGGGTGGTATCAGGATGGAATAACAAGGCAAAATGCTTTCCTTCCTTCTTGTGTCATTCCCTGTCTAATGTGTGCTGCATCCTGTAGCACACATTGAAATGCCACCTTGCCATAAGTTGTGCAGGAAGAGACACCTCCCTGCACATAAACAATCTATCCCCTCATTGCAGACACCCCTTCATCATGGTGCAACAATGCCTGAGTTGGTTCAGGGAGAACAAATCTGCGCAGGCGCAGGGGTAATCGCAGGGGTGTGCTGTATTCCAGTAAACATGGCGCATCCCTGTGTTTCAAACTTGGCACTGCGCCATATAACACATATTGCTGCTGCAATGAGCTGTGCCACTTGTGAAAACATCAGGCCTTAATTGTGCAACCTGTGGAACACAAAACCGCACATGGGTGGTCCAACAACAACGCGCACACACATCCAAGCACCATTTGGGAATGGACACAAAAGTTAACTCATACAACACATGGGCCATGTCTGCGAACATCATTTACACAGCTGTACAAGTAGCTGCAATCTCACCATGTAACAAGATTGAGTGTGTTTTGTGAATGGTTGGTGTACTGCTTAACGGGACATTCAACATGCATAAGAACTGGCACAAGTGTCATCAAAGTTGCACTACTGGCACAATTTTACTAGCCTGAAATGCAATGGTACCATCATACAAATAGTTGCCCATGTGGATCCAAGCTGCACATTCCCCTTGTACCACATCAACAATGTCTCAAGATGCATGTTTCGATCCACATTCTACATCCTCACACCAACATATGCTTTGGTATGCTGTATGGAAAGAAATGTCCCAAAAGTAGGGAGGGACAAACTAATGGGACAGACAATCCATAATGATTGCATCTTCCCTTCCAATTAGCACATGTGTGGTGCCTGCTATAGGCAGATGAGAATGTAACACAAGCATTATACGCAATGGACCTAACTGTGCAATGCTCCACTAGTGCCATCATTCATATTGCCAATGCATTATAGCACCAAAAGAGTGACAGCACACATTACACTACTGTGGGAATGTCCAGCATGATGAATAGGAAGGCACATTACGTGCTACCATGGTGTCAGTGGCAGGGTCAAGAAGCCTGCAAGGAAGTAGGTGGTGTGGGATCAAAGCACACAAAACCTTGTAAGATTGCCCTATGTGTGATGCACAATGCTACACATACTATGCAACTACCACCTGGTGTCTGTAACATGTCACTGAGCCTCCATTAGCAGAAAATGATGAGCCATGTCAACAGCCACAACAATTAAAGATTGAGATATAACTATCTCATTGCAGAGGATGGTGCTGTACCTCCTGCCGACCTTTCTGTCCTGGATGTTACAGATGACATGGATAACCAGCTGCTGACCATCAATGAAGAGACTTTCCAGGATGTCCTAGGCTCCCTCCAGACACCACCCTCAGTCGCAGGGAGGACACCCAGCATTGCCACCCACTGCCAACACACAGCACCAGCCAGTTCTGACACAGCCCTGGATTCTGAGGACCCAGATATCACCTTCCGGAGGACAATGGTAGGAGTCCAGCAGGAGCTGGCCAAGCAGGTGTGGGTGAGAATGGAGACCATGGCAGGCAGCCTAGAAGGAGTGCAGAGGTGCCTCAGTCCAATTAAGAACAACTCAGCTACCCACCCCAGCTGCGTGGACTCCAGCAGTCCCTGGCTGACATAGCTGCTGTCATGAGGCAGAGACTTCAACAATTGCCCTCCCAAAGTGGCAGCAGCATGATAGATAACAGGCTGGGGCTATACAGAATACCCTGGAGTCCATGGCTGCCTACCACAGGGATTTTGCTGCGGTGTTGAGAAATCATCGGTTCCTCCTTGCTGCAATGATATTTTATGTGTTCCCACAAATGGCAGTTGCAGGGACCTTTGACTCCACATCTCTATCCCCTGATGTGAGTGTGGATCCCTCAACCTCAACAAAAGCACCACCCATGGCACAGGAGGCACCACACACATCAGAGGATGAAGATGTGAAAGGAACAGCATTCATAAGGAAAACCACCCAACATTCATAAGGAAAACCACCCAGTAGCACCAGTCTGTGCCACATGGACAGTATTTCATTAGTTCTGTGCTTAAGATCATGCCAGTGTTGTGACAGCAGGCAATGTGCCCTCTTCACTCAACCACTGTTAACTTGTCTGCAATGTACTGTCATTGTCTTAAATCTTCCCTATTGGCAATTTGAACACCTCCTCACTAATGCAAACTTCTCCTAACAGTGTTTTAAGACATGTGCCTCACCCCTGGACTCTGATTGTGCAAAAAATGGCTCAGGATCTCTCACGGGCGACTGTGAACTGGAGATTGTATAGCATTAGAAAATACACTTGCTCCTATAAGTAAATCACCTTGTTCACATGTAACATTTTAGCGTTTACTGTGATCCATCAACTCATCTAAATGCATGCATTGTGTGAAGCTATGTCAATGAGAACAGAACATAGTTACATGTGTGAATTGCTGTCAGACACAAAGCCACACTCTATGATCCTAACATGAAAAAGGTGAATGATGGTATTGTGGGTGACAACCAACTTGCAGAGTCTTAAATACAGGTATTGAACTGATATCCATGGAAGTTGACATATGGCATGTATGGGTCTGAACCGAGTGTATGGTAATTCATCCAGATGAGAGTACTAATACAACTAGTACAAAAGTACAACTCATATGTGTGGGTCAGAAGAGGTGAACCTAATCAGTGACAGGCAGCTGTCAGTGTGGCAGGATATAGACCCAAATTTGGCTAATATCATATGTGCTACACTTTCCAACAATAATACTGCCAAACCCCAGCAATGACAGTTGAAGTTCCATAATTACCTGTTCAAGATACCGCATACATACACAATGTGAATGGCTGGAACTGTGGATGACAAATGTTTTGACTAGCTGATGTCATTTAGCAGCCAATCCGACAGCTCCTTGGTCACAGGGGATGCACATAGTCACATACTCAAAGCCAATCCTCCTACTTGGCCAGTGCACACAAGAACATCCAGACATTCATTCAACATGGAGAGATATTTTCTAATAATATCAGGATTCATTAAAACATATTAAAAACATCATATCAAAACCTATCCTATACACTACCCTATGCTAAACTAACCTAAACTAACCTAGCTTAACTTACACCTACACCTATCTATCCTATTCTAAATTAATCTTACACAGGTAACACCACACTCTAAACATTGTCCCTCGAGTAGGACAACATCAACTAAGGCTACACATGTACTAACCTAAACTATTACCTAAACAAATATATATTTGTATGTATTTTTTGGATTTTTTTTTTAAACATAGAAACCCCAACATAACCCCCCTCCTAACCCCCCCAAAAAAAAATGTATTAAAAAACCCACCCCCAACTATACTTACACTAAACTACAACTACACTACATGATTTTACTATACTAACACTAGCCACCTAAAACCAACTTAATAATGTACATCAGTAAAAGGGAGATGGAGGATCTGGGAGGCTGTGGCACAAATGCTTGTACAACTTCATCACTTTTTTCTTGTAGTACTTTAGTAGTTTATAATTGTGGCCATTGTCTCTTTCCAACTATTCCAGCCTTGCCATCCTGGCTGCCATGTCCCATCTCATGTCTGATTCAAAGGTAGAGCTTGTGGCTGGAGAAGGTGGCTGTTGGGGTGCCTGGCTATGGATTAGTGCTGTAGAAGTGCAGGTGGTAGGACCAGCAGAGACCCCCTGGCCCCTGACGTCTTTCCTAATGTGGCCTGACCAGTGGTGGGTTGTAGCGGAGATCCCCATTTGAAAATGCACACCAAGCCCTAGTCTATTTCTTCCTCCTATGTTCTCTTCTCATCCTTTGGTACCCTGCCTGTACCGTCATAATGTGTGGGTACCTGTCAGCCCTCTTCTCAAAGGCGTGTTTTTCTGCTGGGTTCATACTGGCAGCTGAAACATGAGGAGAACATGGCATTAAATACAGCATTTGGTGGAGGCAGAACAGACATGCAATGTACACAGCATCCTCAAATGACACATGCTGTCCACCACACATTCCAATACACTGACAAACTCCAAATCAATACAAACTTCCTACCAGACATCTACTGTATCATGTACATGTCACTGGCTATCTATTGTTGACCATCAGGGCCCAAAGGTAAGTGGACTACTGCGTCCTTGTTTAACATTTGTTTCATCAGACTAATGAAGATCAAGTAGTCCTACAATCCAGAATCCCTGTGCCATTGTCAATACATGGTGCAATGTATGCAATCCACCACTTTGACACCCCTGGTGCTACATCAAGCCTCGACCAGGCATCACGGATGCAAGGTGGGGTTCATCTGATAGGGGAAAGGAATTTCCCACTTACAATCCTAAGATTTGGCAAAACATCATTCAGGGGTCCTTGGATTAACACCTGCTCGGAGCACGCGTTACAAGGGGGCACACCATTGCTCACAAATGGGCCCACATGTGCAGTTCAGGCTTAGTACCCATATAGTTTGGCCAAAGCATGAACAGTACGTCTGTGTTGTCTACAGAATTGCTACCTATTACCCGCTACCCGGTGCTATGTTGTGCAAATTGGGTAATCCGGCACACACATGGAGGCTGTATGGGTGCCCTAACGGGCACAGTAAGATTGGCAGTGCACTGGGTGCAGCTACAGTATTCCTATATATTGAACAACATGTGCACATGCATGTCAGACATCTCCTAAGTACAAGGTACACACACAGCATTCACATTCAATGCACATGTGATATGACCAAGATCAATCACAAATATTATAGACCATGATGGCAAATCTGCACACATCTAGCCTGCTACATACCATAGACATGTCCCACAACCTACTTAAGCTGACTTGTATTCTCATTGTGTACTCAACTGACTGTTGGCCAGCACAATAAGGCTCCTTTCATGATGGCTGCCTCACTCAAAATCTGAAGAGTAGTGAGGCACAGGTGGTGCTAGTGTCTCCTATATAAGCCCCCCTAGAGATCTCTAAACATGCACATCATATGTACTGTTTCCTGAGTAACTGAAAGCTACATCTGGCACACAGTGCTGTCAAAAGTGCAGTGGCATATATGTTGGCAACAGGCATGCTAATCAGATAAACATCAGCTCAGACACATATCATGATTGACATCAATGTATATGTGGACATGCTTTCCTTTTCCTAACACCCACAATTCCTTAGCAGCACACGTTGGCACTTGTGCAAAAATCAACGCAAACTTCATCCTCAACATAGCATCAGGCATGATGTCCATATCCTAACTCAGATGAAGTCATCTCATTGGTCACACATTACATTTCATCATTGCATTGCACACTTCAGACCCTCTCACACACAACTCAGGAATGACACATGTGACGCACAAGGTGACACTTACCGGCTGCATTTGGGTCTTCAAATTGGGACACCTCTCCAGTGGTTTATGGTGGAGGCCCACTTGCGATATATGACAGGAAAACATAGCTTAGTGATTTTTTGACATATCTTTGCATGGACAACAGTTTCACATTCAACGTGTTAAGCTGAGTAAGCAAGTCAACTTAGTGGTAGGCCAAACATTTATAATCTGTCTGTGAGATGAAGGGCCAGATAATAGAGACCCTGGCACCACCAAAGCATCAGTTTCCCTGATGCTCTTGTGGTGCATTTCACTGCACCATATGTACATGGATTTGTCATGCAGCTGTTCACTAGTGTTACACCTCTACGTCCATATTGGGCAGCATGACACAGTATTCTGCATCAGAGGGGCATGCAATGGTTGTTGCAGTGGCCGTCCCATTTTAACACCGATTGCTTTTAACCCTGCCCCAGATGATGAAGACATCTTACTCATTATCAGCGCTAAAAAAGCTAACAACTGGCCAGGGGTGGGGGGAGCATAGCAAAGTGTTGAGGAACGCATTGATACATCCTTGTCTCTTGTCACTAATATGTGTGTGCCATGTCATGGCACACACATTAGATCTAAATTGCCATGGCAGTTTCCTCATGTTCACATAGTTATCCCTTCCTGCACATTAACTGAATAACATTATGAATGCCTTACCAATACCTTGTGGGCATCCATTGTCACCATAGTCAACCAATTATGTCCAGGAAGGGACATATACACTCCCCTCAACACAGACACTCTTGCACTGTGGTCCAAGTATGACAGCGTTGGTGCTGGTTACTGAATATTGTGCTAGTGCTGCCACAGATGCAGGCCTGCCACATACTGTCTGTAAAACGGGGCAGGCCTGTGGTACAAAATCTGCACATGTGTGTCAGATTTTATAACATTATGGGATGTATGTGATACATGATGTGCACAAAGAGGAATGTGTGAGTAGTCTGGACTTGGTGCCTAGCTAAGCTCCCTTAAATGCCATTGTCCAAAGACACAAAGGAAAGTGGTGCTGCATGTAGTGCCTCACAACTGTCCTTGCACCCTTAGCACCCCTCTTTCCCCCACCATGTGCGCACTGTATGTAATATACAGTACACCATGCCACAGGGTAGAGGGCAAATGCGTCATTAGATATAAATGCAAATTATGTACTCAGCAGGAGTGGCAGGAGTGGAGGCGAATTAGCCCTACTCCTGCAGAGTACATAGGGGACCATCATGTATAAAGGTATGATCTCTTTTAAAGCCTTCTCTGAGTATTGTGGTCTTGTTTTACTCAGATAAATATTGGCTATTTTTATAACCTGGTGTTGAGTCCTTTTGTGGTGCTTTCACTGTGTAACTGTGTGCGATTGTACAAAAACTTTACATATTGCCTTTGAGAAAAGCCTGACTGCTTGTGCCAAGCTACCATGGGGGTAAGCAGGGCTAATCTTAAGTGAGTATCTCCCTTGCCCTGACTAGAATGAGGGTCCCTGCTTGGACAGAGTGAAAAATGAGTGCCAACCAGAGACCCCATTTCGAACAAATGTCCTATACATGGTAATGTATTTGATACTCACGACAAATCATACTCTGAAGGTGCAGTGGATAACAGCTGGGTTGATTTCATGTTACACCTGGCAATGTAAGTGCATATTTGTCCACACTGAGGTGTGTTGTTAGGTTCAGGCTTCATGATGCTCAGCTACACGTGTGACATATAGTTCCATATGCAGAAGATGGTGTACTCACAAGTGTCAATGAAGGATGATATGTGCCGTGTGGGTTGGAAGACATGTGTAGTGTCATATGTGTGAAACTTACCACAGCGGTGTATTCCTGGGATATGAAACTTCACATATCTACCTTAATGCATGGACACATGTTGGACTTTGTTAAATGGTTGTGTAGTCATATCAGTCCCATCTATGTTTCCGTATGTTGGAACATATCTGATGGTCATTTAAGTATGTCAGTGACCATGTGATGCAAATGCTTTTTCATTAGTGGAAAGTTTACTTTTGTGCAGACTCTAGCACACGATACCAGACCTATGCCATTTAAGTGGTACATGTGTGCTGAGATATCAGAAATATGTGTGCATGCCTCAAACTAGGTACTTACAATCAACCACAACATGTTTGTTATAACTGTCACATACAATGGCATACAACTGTATAGCAGTGTTGCAGTCAGGCAATGATGCAGCCTAGAGATCCTTTGTACTGTGTGACTATTTATGCCCACACAGTCACATGGTCACATGTTTTGGTGCAGCTTTACAGTGCTCCACTCTGCTCATTCCACTGTGCACATGCATCAGGCCACTGAATGTGTCAAGTGTCAATGTAGCCTCAGCATTGGGGTTGGGGGGGGTTCGGCAGGGATCTAGCCTCCTCATGATAGCTCTTCAGCAGAGCAATGTGCAGTCCCATGCAGACTGACACATGTACATTTGTGAACAAATGACCTGGGGTTTTCAATTTTCTTTGGGGTACTTGATATCAGACTTGCCCTATCATGTACAGAGGAGTGGCTACTTGTACATGTAGTACATCTTATCATTTGACATGGTCTGACAGACATGGTAATACATTCTTAGTAATTTCCATTTGCAGCTTGACTAGGGTCTGTATCTCTAGTATAACTTGTATTTTTTGCACGACCCAGGGGATAGATGATGAAATCTGTCACTGCCTTCTGTCAGAATAGTATGTGATGGGCAACTACTGTGTCGTTGTTGTGCAAACATGAGTGCGTTATGTACTGACCTAGCCATCCTCTCTGAACATATGTTGGGTGATCACATAATGACATTGTTGTGCTGCACAGTCAGTATTGGTCTATGTGTGTACCTTCTCCATCATTTATGGCATATCTTGTTTGGAATAGATTAGGCATTCTTTAGGCTGCTTACACTTCATACACATCTTCTACTGCAACATTGTCCGGTCATACATGAACAGGATGCAACGCATGACTTGTGTAATTTGGAGCTGTACACATCTTCTACTACTGGCTACATGATAGTTTCCCTCCCATTTCCAGGCTTTGCAAGATTTCATGACTTCCACACCCACATGACAGTACACCTGCCACAGCACTTGTGCAGTCTCCAAGTGATCTCCTCATGTTGTATCTCCAAATTTATGTGGGATTCTCTCAGCTGTCCTTCCACATTCTTTGGTGTACATGGGTTTACACTCAATTCAGCATTCCACAACCTATGCCAATGTCAGCATGAGTGTATCTTGTTAGTGAGATAGATCAACTCAGCGCAGCATTATTTTTTGGCCACATGCAACATATCTGTCTCCTTCTTCTAACATACATTTTAGGATGGGTCTGTGACATGTTTGGACATTGTGAGACATACTTGCAAATCCCACACCTGAGTGGCATGTTGGAGAGCTAGACATTTGAGGGAATTTTGTCATTGTTGGTACCTTTCTCTTGGTCAGGCATGTGAGTGTCAATGAGATGTGTGTTTTATATGTGGTGTGTGATGGTATCATACATACTATACTGGGTAACCTTGCTGACACATGTCAATCATTGTAAGTAATCCTACCTAGGCCATTCACCTGTACATCAGTCTTCACATGTATATCTGGATCAGCTGCATGCATGTTTCAAGACAGCAGATTTGTCTTACAAATGTGTTAGAATGTACACAGGAAGTGGGGCAGACTCTGCCTACATTCCACCAAGACATTAATTTGGTAGTGCATTCTACCATTTTATAGTTAAATCCTAGCTAAAGGCCATATGTATGGAGAGTGGATCAGCAACCATTGGTGCTTCACTTGTCTAGCAACCCTTAGCGCACTCCACAGCCAACATGTGTGTGCTACATATGAGGTACAGCACAACATGTGGCAAGGTTGGGCCCTTTGGTGGTGCAGGAACATAACAACATTGATATACAGTGCAGGCTTAGGCTCAAACTTTGGTTCCTAACCCTGAACAGTCAAAGAAGTTCCATTGATACCAATGATCTTCCCCCTTGTCACACGTGCTCAGTGCTGGCGTAGGAGCTATCCGCCTGTGCTGTGACACATTTCAGTACCTATTTTTCTAATGCACCATTTGGAAAGAGCCCCTACTGTATGTACGCCCCCCCTTGCAAACATCTTGCCAGGCATGGGGATGATGTGTGGAAAGGGGTAGAAATTTGCACAATGGCCAGTTAATGGCACATATATTTGTGGTGCGTGGATCTAGGTCTACGAGAGCCACATGACCGTGAGTTATGTGACACTAATGTGTGGCATGGAGGTGCTATACACTCTTACATGACAACCTATGTTCCAACTTGGTTACTGTTGTGTTTCTTTCCTGCTCTCTGATGTATGAGCAACATTCCAATTGTATATGTAGTGGAGAATGAGTAGACCATGGACATTCTGGAGCCAAATGATTTATTGGTGATAATTACAAAGTTATATTATTTATACAGTGTCTCATGTTGAAGCTCAGTACAATTTGCTGTCTCCTGCGAACTCCAGCAGCAGTGTTTTGCTGTTCCCCCTCCATCTGTGCTGCACCATTATCATCCTCCTGCTCATTGGGGACATCTATCAATTCATACCAGGGAATATTGGCCTGTGTACATATGGTATGCAAGATTGCACATACCAGTATCATCTTGCATACCAGCGGTGATCCAAACAACAGGCTTCCACCTGTACTGCCAGGCACCTGTACCTTGACTTCAGGAGCCCAAATGCCCTCTCCACCACATTTCCTGTCCTTCTGTGCCCTTCATTGTATGACCGCTCTTCTACCATTGTCGGGTTGCCAAAAGAAGTCATCACGTAACCTTGGTCGGCTTCAAAGAATTGAGAGAACATGTGTTGGTAATGCATATTTGTGGTTTTGTCTGTTCCATGGCAGATGTTAGTTATAGGTGGAGTGGTAACTCCAACTTGCTTCTGGTATTGTGTGTGTTCCTGTTTTGTAGTATGGTTCCATTGGTTTGTGTTGATGTACATTACTATCATAGATTGTGTTGTCCATATTTGAGGCTGCATCCTATTGTTAGTGGGACCTACCAGATCCTTGCACCACAATAGTGTCATTTGTATTGACACCTTTGTAGCCCCACAAAGCCAAACTCAGGCCTCCATGTTACCATGTGGCACTATGCATGCAGTATGACACTTTGTGACCCTTTGTGACACATGATGGCTGTGCCGGCCATCATGTGTAAAAGGGTGTGATTCACACAATTTGAGGAGTAGCAAAAGAGGTGAAGTGGAATTTCCAAAGTTCCTATACATGATTTCTCACAGACACTTTCAACACATGCACAGTGCAGGCATTGGGAAGGGGAACACCATATTTTTGAATAGGTCCCTATGTAAGGTGCATGAAAGGTAAGGTATGTTCTCAATCCTCCCAGAGAGTCCTACTATTGTTTCCTTTATCTTTTCAGTATTGTACCTACTGTGTGCCATGGTGGCCTGTTATTTGTATATGATGCACACATGGTGGTGTTGCAGGAGGCTAAGGGGCACATGTGAAGTGGCACTGGACTAGGTGCAGCACTACTTCTCATTTATCTGCCCCATGGTCTTTCATGGCTGGTGATATTGTATTCCTCTTTGTGCAGCACAATGTAGCAGACAGGTGAAGGTGCTTACTACAAGTATGTCAGGTATGTGTGGGTAATATGTAGTAGGTCATGGCAGCACTTGTGGGGAATTTGATTTTGGTGCCATCAGAGGCTTGTACACCATACCAAATGTGGAGCTGTGCCTATGTGTGACTTTCTTTACATTGACATGGCCTCTGCCCTTCACCTGGCTGAGATATTAATTGGTTAGTGTCATGTGTGTGGGATCTGTATTTAATTGTCAAACAGTGGACACGTAGTGGTTTGGGCCCAGCTTCTGTACGCAAAGGGGACATAGCTCCAACCTGTCCTTCACGTGGTCAGTCAGGTTGTGGCTGCATTATGTACATATGTGTGTATGTGTGTGTGATGTGCAATGAATGCAGTGTAGTGTGGCATGGGGAATATGTGTTGTTGTCTGTACATCTGTGTTCCCCTGCCCATGTGTGTTTTTAGTGTGGTGTATTTCTTGTTTGTCCTACAAGGCTGGTGTGTTGTCTGTGTACTGGTTGGTATGGTAGCTTACCTGCAAGTAGGCCATTGCCATATTGCCCATCCTGAAACTGCTCATTGATGGTTGAATGCCAGAATATGTAGGCATCATGGATGCTGCCATGGATATTTGGCTAGGATGTTTGTAAAGAGACCACAGTGGTCCACAATGGCCTGCACATTTATGGAATGGGTGTGTTTGTGGTTCCTGTGAAGGTGTTTCCGTTGCAGCAGGTGGCACAAGTTGGACATCGGCGTAGTACATTTTACCCAACACAAGCGGGAATCCAGAAATTTGGTAGAAACCTTGCTTGGTTTCCTGCTGCATTTGCTGGGTGTTGGGGAAGCAGATGTGGAAGGTGTGAGGCAGATGATTGCATCCAGAACCTTTGATAGGAAGGCCAAGAAGGATGGCTGGGAGATACCAGCCACTTGTGCATCCATTGTCTGGAATTATCCTGACGCCAGCATATGGAGGAATGTGAGGAGTTTTTGTCATGGGTGATATATTAGCTGGAGTTTCCACACTTGCAGTGCTGTCTGGCACAATGTGGTGCAGCAGGCGTACAATGGACTTGTGCTTCAGCCAGTAAGTCCTGATGACATCTTGTTCCCTGAGCCCAAGGATGGTTGTGTGCTGTCAGAATATCCTCCCCCGCCTTCTGCGCAGCCTTTGTGGCTGCTGTGGTGGTGTTGGGGGTTGCTGTGGTGGTGCTGGAGGGACCTGTTGTCATCGCTGTCATCTGCGGCGTGTGCCAATCTGGAGCAGTAACAGTTCCATGTTGTCCAGGGGGTGGCCAATGCTCTTTCTGTGTGTTTTCCCTGACTAGTGGTGTGTGGGCCTCATTATAATGCCTATTCTGACCAGGCATTAACATTTGACGCAAATCGGGCTTTGTGTCACTTTTTTGGAACCGGTTCCTTCCTATTCGTTATTTTAATGTGGGGCACTAAATATAGCATTAGAGAGCTAGCTTCATATTTTGGAAGGGAACTCCTACCTTGCATATCATTGTTGCGAAACAACGCAAGGTGGGTTGGCGCTTCCAAAAAATGACACTAACTCAGATATATTGACGCTAGATGGGTCTAGCGTCAAAATATAAATATGGCGGTAGGTTTGTGCTGCTTTTGTGCACAAAAGAAATGACGCAAAGGTGACGCAAACTTTTCATAAATATGGGCCAATATATTTAAGTCACAATATATAAAACATAGAATCATAAATTACATTGCTTACGCAATACAAATACATTAATATTAAGATGCAAGCTATGTTCAATTATATCTTAATAAACATTTAAAAAAATATTTAAGAATTTAAAAACATGTCCAAAATATTAAGCAGTTTGTATGTAATTAATAGGTATTATATCTCGATCCTTTCTTATGAAGGGGAAGAATTATGCTCCCACTTAATGATGCAGGTATATTTCCTAATTTATGGCAATTGCTGAAAACCGGTGCAAAAACCTTCCCTCAAAACCTCGAGTTGGCCTTTTTGTAAAGGTACAGGAAACATATCAGTCTCATCTCTCCAGAGTGTCTTGCTATACACATGCATTTTTATAGTTGTTTAGCTGTTGATGAAGAAATGTCTACCTCAGTTGTTTCAGAGTGTGATGAAACCCCATCAAAATTAGTAATTTTTCATGGATTAGGGTAATCCACAATCGAAACATAAATGAATTATTCTTCCTGTGAAATTGTAACAGATCTTAATTTTGTACTTTGATGACATCACTCTTGCTATAATCTGCCAGAATATTCTTAAGGTTTTCTCTCCTGCAGATTTTGTTAAATTGTTCCTTAGAAATGCTACAAGTATTTGTTCCTATCGGACTTTAACCTGTTGGCAGCCAAGGACGTAACCGTTACGTCCTTGGCTGCGGTGCTCAGGCACCAAGGATGTAAGTGTTACGTCCTTTGACTGACTCATGGGGGGAGCATCCTCGGTGACACCAGGGCAGGTCGGACGAGAAATGCAAAAGCATTTCTTCTCCAATTACGTTGAGGGGCCGAGAGAAATATCAAAGTAAAGGAAAGGCGGGGGCAGAAACCTCTAGGCACCAGGGATTTTTTTTTTTTTTTTTTATATGTGCAGATCAGACCCTAAGGCAAGGGTCGCTCCCCTGGGGGCCATTTCTGCCCGGCCTATTTTTATTAGGCCAATCTGCCCCAAAGGGCACGGAAACCACCAGACACCAGGGATTTTTATTTTTTGGCATCAAATTCACGCGAGGCGAGCAACCCCTTAGGCAAGGGTCGTTCCCCTGGGGGACAAATTTATTTTAGGCCATTTCTGCCCCCCATGGGGGCAGATCAACCTATTTTTATTAGGCTGATCTGTCCCTGGGGGGGGCAGAAACCACTTAGGCACCAGGGATTGGTGTGTGTGTGTATGTGTGTGTTTTGTTTGGGGGCACAGCACCTTGGGTAAGGGTCGCTCCCCATGGGGCACATTACTGATGATCTGTCTATTTCTGGAAGGCCCATCTGCCCCGGGGGGCAGAAAGCCCACCAAAAACCATGGAAGATTTTTTTGTCAAAATAAGAAGGTGGGGGTATGGCCATACCCCAAAGTTGTTCTGCCCACCAGTGGGTAGATGGGGCAATTGCCCCTGATCCACACCCTGGGAGAGCAGAAAGCCTACTTGATGCCAGGGAATAAAAAATAAATAAAAAAAGTATGGTGGTGGCTTCCAACCAGTATGGGCATGGTTATGCCCCCAACCCAACTGAAGGGGGTAACAGTCTTTCAGCTCTCCCCCTTCACTCTAAAACATCTTATCCCTCAGCAATCAAGAGGACATTTGAATATTTGGGGTTTTGGTTTTACATTTGGGCCATGAGAGCTTGGCTAACTTTCAAAATCGTCCCACTTGAAATGGTGAGGGCTGCACTTTTTGGACTTTGGGACGCTGTCATGTAGAAAAATCCACATGACCTAGACACATCTGAAAACTAAAGATCTGGGTGAGTCCAGGGTGGTGTGCTTCACATGCACCCCACACCATTTTGTTACCCACAATGCCCTGCGAACCTCCAACTTTGCTGGAAATCGCAAATTGTTTAGACTTTTTTGTGATGGAACCTTCCGGAATCTGCAGGAATCCACAAAATTCCTATCACCCAGCATTGTCTCATCTATTCCGATAAAAATTCTTCCCCACGTGTCAGCCTAAAAATGTTTTTTTCAAACTGCCCTTTTGGACCCACTTTGGTTCCCCCTCAATTTTTACATGTTTTTGGCTCTTCCCTTTCACAGGGACTTGTCCCACCTACACATGTGAGGTATCATTTTTACTGGGAGACTGAGGGGAACGTTGGGTGGTAGGAAATGTAACCCAGTGCGGTGATCCAACACAGAAATGTGGGGAAATTGTTATTTTTTTTTAGCTAAATTTGAGTTTTACTGAGGATTCTGGTAAGAAAACACTGGGGGATCCACGCAAGTCACACCTCCTCGGGTGTCTAGTTTTCAGAAATGTCTTAGTTTGGTAGGTTTCCCTAGATGGCTGCTGAGCCCAGGACCAAAATCGCAGGTGTCCCCCCAACAAAAACAGGTTGATTTTTATTTGATAATTTTGATGTGTCCAGGTAGTGTTTTGGGGCATTTCCTTTCGCGGACACTAGGCCTACCCACACAAGTGAGGTACCCTTTTTATCAGGAGATGTGTGGGAATGCTGTGTGGAAGGAAATTTGTGTCTCCTCTCACATTCCAGTGACTTTCTGTCACTGAAATATGAGGAATAAGTGTTTTTTTTGGTCAAAATTTGAGGTTTGCAAAGGATTCTGGGTAACAGAACCTGGTGAGAGCCCTACAAGTCACCCCATCCTGGATTTCCCTAGGTGTCTAATTTAAAAAAATGCACAGGTTTGGTAGGTTTCTCTAGGTGCTGGCTGAGCTAGAGGCCAAAATCCATAGCTTGGCACTTTGCAGAAAACAGCTTGGTTATCTTTGGGAAAATGTGATGTTTACATGATGTGTTATGGGGCATTTCCTGTTGCGGGCACTAGGCCTACCCACACAAGTGAGGTACCATTTTTATCGGGAGACTTGGGGGAACGTAGGGTGGAAGGAATTTGTGGCTCCTCTCAGATTCCAGAACTCTCTGTCACCAAAATGTGAGGAAAAAGTGTTTTTTGGGCCAAATTTTGAGGTTTGCAAAGTATTCTGGGTAACAGAACCTGGTGACCCCACAAGTTACCCCATCCTGGATTCTCCTAGGTGACTAGTTTTCAAGAATGCACAGGTTTGGTAGGTTTCCCTAGGTGCGGGCTGAGCTAGAGGCTAAAATCTACATCTAGGCACTTTGCAAAAAACACGTCAGATTTCAATGTAAAATTGTGATATGTCCATGTTGCATTTCCTGTCGCGAGCATTAGGCCTACCCACGCAAGTGAGGTACCATTTGTATCGGGAGACTTGGAGGAACACAGAATAGGAGAACAAGTGTTATTGCTCCTTGTCTTTCTCAAAATGTTGTCCTTCCAAGTAAAACAAGACGTCTATTTGAGGAATGGCCTGTAATTTACATGCTAGTATGGGCACCCCGGAATTCAGAGATGTGCAAATAACCACTGCTTCTCAACACCTTATTTTATGTCCATTTCGGAAATTTAAAGGTTTTCTTGATACCTATTTTTCACTCTTTGTATTTCAGCACATGAATTGCTGTATACCAGGTATAGACTGAAAACCTATTGCAAGGTGCAGCTGATTTATTGGCTCTGGGTACCTAGGGTTCTTGATGAACCTACAAGCCTTATATATACCCGCAACAGAAGAGTTTATCAGACGTAACAGTATATTGCTTTAAAAAATCTGACATCGCAGGAAAAGCTACAGAGTAAAACGTTGAGACAAATGGCTGTTTTTTCACCTCAATTTCAATATTTTTTTATTTCAGCTGTTATTTTCTGTAGCAAAATCTTGTAGGATCTACCCAGATTAACCCTTGCTGAATTTGGAATTTTGTCTACTTTTAAGAAATGTTTAGCTTTCCAGGATTCAGCATTGGTTTCACACCCTTTACCTTCACTGAGTGGAAGGAGGCTGAAAGCACAAAAAATAGTAAAAATGGGGTATGTCCCAGTAAAATGCCAAAATTGTGTTGAAAAATTGGGTTTTCTGATGTGCCTGTTCCTCAAAGCTTGGAAGATGGTAATTTTAGTACTACAAACCCTTTGTTGATGCCACTTTCAGGGAAAAAACACAAGCCTTCTTCTGCAGCCCTTTTCCCATAAAAAAATGAAATTGTTTCTGTATTTTGGCTATTTTCTTGGTCTCCTCCAAGGGAACCCACAAACTTTGGGTACCTTTATAATCCCTAGGATGTTGGAAAAAAAAGACACCAATTTGGCGTCGGTAGCTTATACGGACAAAAAATTATGAGGGACTAAGCGCGAACTGCCCCAAATAGCCCAAAAAAAGGCCTTGCATCTGAGGGGGAAAAGTCCTGGCAGCGAAGAGGTTAACTTTTTTTTTTGTTATTTTCTAGTTTTATTTTGCTTGACCTCAATGTCGTCAAAAAATATTTACATATTATATAATTTAAATCTTTGGATAGGGTGCTATCCAATTTATGATGTAGTATGAGCTATTTTTTTCTACTGCATTTGTTTGACCCTGCAGAAGCTACTAAATGCGAACATTATTCAAAAGTTTCTATAATTCATAATTACATTCAATGTAATCAATTAAAGAAGAATGGAAAGGACTGTATCTGGTAGATTTTAGTTGAGGGATTATCTTCAAAGCACCACGGACAAATATGGACCCTAACTCCCTCAATTTAGCAAGAAGAAAAATACCTTCTTTGTTGGTTTAACAATATTCTGGCTAATGTATTGACTGGATTGCACAAGTTTTTTCAAAGTCCCTGTCTCTAAACACTTCAGCATAATAATAATGTGAAATTTGTGTATTAAAATCTCTCAAGAATATTACCCAATCTAGTGGGTGACCATATCCAAGGGATGAAATAAACTCAAAGAACTACATTAATTTTATACTTTTTTTTTATTACTGGGACCAATAGAATTTCAAAAGCACACCATGGGCAAAGAATTCTGAAAAACTAAATTTAGATCTTGGAAACTTTTATCCATGGAGAGGACTTTTTGTTAGTTCGAAACTTTTTCTGTATATAAAAGAATGGATAGATCTTCTCTTTATGGCTTTTGATATTGAGTGGTGCATTAGAAAATCATTTTTCAAAGTAAAGTTATGAACAGATCATGTTTCTTTCCACCCAAAATATGATATTTATGAATACGTCTGCCACATTCCAGGACAAAATTTGTAGTTTTGAGCTGAAATAGCAGAAAACCACTAGTTAACTGATTCTTAAAAATGATAGCCCTGAGAAGTCAAGCACCATTGTCATTTAATTAACCATGCAACAGGTGACCTGAATTAGGGATAGAAACCATATGCTTATGTAAAACACATATAAGAGACGCATCGTGGTGGACTCAGAAGTTATAGCTGACCAGGTAGGGCATGTATTATTTGACATTGGCTTAATTTTACTCTTTGAAGTGGAATAATCCAGAACCACAATTTGATTATCAACCTAAGATCGATATTTTATTAGGCTGCATCTGTTCCATCAACTTCAAATGTTCGACGATCTAAATCTTTCTGAATCTCAACTATTTTGATATCCACCAAATTGAAGCAGTTGGAGATGTGGATACATAAGAAGTAAATTAAGGTTACTGGATCAATTTAGGAGCACTTTCCGAGGTTCAAAAGATATCTCAAAAAACTCAATTGTGATGGTATCCGTAATGGCTTTCATGTCATTAGCGTATTAATCTGTTGGTTTTATTCTTAGTTAGATATTATTGATAGCATATCTATCAAGTGAGTTTGTTTCAATTATAAGCTTTGCATGTCATTCTACAGCCAAGGGGTAAGTCAGTCTATAATCAGAACTGATATATCATAATTGCATTGCTGAGAGGGTTGGGGAAACAAATGCCTCTCCTGGGGCAGTTTCAGATTGAAATTGCAAACCACCTAGGATGCTCAGGTTTTTACTGTTTTTCTTTCTCCATTTCCCATGCAATTATTCTAGTTGTGTGATCTTTGAATTTTGGTTTATGGTCTCCATAAATGGGCAATATCTTACACCTTTTCTTAGCAGTTTCATTGATAACTAATACATTTTCAACTGGTGATAAATCTTCTTCTACTATGTGAAGGGATTTTTTTTTTTTTTTAATAAAAATAGGATAGAGGGGGAAATTAAATGATTTTTCCACAAGTGACTTTATATCTGGTACTAAGCCCACTGCAAGTAATGACTCTAGAGAAGATCTGGTCTATATTATCGGAGTGTACTAATGTCTAAATTTTCATGCATGCTAATATCGTTATTCTTTCCTGTGAAGGTACACATAAATGTATATCCTTGTCTCATAGGTTTATCTTTACAATACATATTTATTGAGTTTTCAAGAATGTTGGTATCCTAGGGTGTACCATTACCAAGAACTAGTACTTGGATGATTTCAATATCTGGAGGAGTATAATTCTTAGACATGTCTAAGTAATGGGATTAAGTGAATCTACCTTTGTAGCTGTCTAGTATCCTCTAAGTATGGCACTCTCTTCTGGTACACACTCAGAGATTGGTGCATGTATATTTGCTTCCATCTCTCTATTCTTTAGCTTTGTCTTCCTTGTCTCATCTGTCAATGTAGATGATTGTGTGGCACAATGGTCTTTAAATTTTAGTAGAATACTCAGAATATTCAGAGGTTCTCTAAGCCCATACCAGACACAACTCCCTTTCCTGCTGTCATAAGGACAAAGTCTCCATTGGCAATCTGACACAGAAGAAAGCACAACAACAAATTGAGAAGATGCATGCAAGGGAACTAAAAACAAGTAAAAGAACTAAAAACTTGTTCCATTGATATACTGATATGCCTCAGGAATGAATAACCCAATATGCACCTTCTTCATTTCATTGATAATATATAAGCTTATTACAGTTCTAGCCGCTTTCTAGAATCGTGCCACAAACTTCACAAGTTTTAAGAACTCATCAAACAGATAATGAAGAGCAAAGTGGTGTAAGCTGAAATCTGCTCTGTAAGACTAAAGACAGAAAATTATAATAACTATATCATCACTCAAGAAACTGCTGCTTCTACAAGGGCAAGGAAATAGGTTGAAATTAACTAACATACACCAAACATACTTCACCAAGCACAAAAGTCCAGAACTGTCACCACAAATGTGAGTAGAGAAAATTCTTATTCTCTAGGGAAATTCAGTAAAATGAATACTCAATATCACATCACACTAGTATATCTGTAAAGGCACACAATACCGACTAGCCTAGAGGGATGAAATAACCACACTTACTTTTCAGGTGATGTAATTCCTAATATACATTAAGTTCTAGTCATACAAAAAAAGCATTGTGAAAGAGTCTCTCCAATCAGACTTGAAAATATGAGACTGGTTCAAGCAATTAAATGACTGAGATTACCAGCAGACTGCGATCAATGCACTAAAACTTTGAGGATTTTTACTCTTCCTGCCAAAATGGGGTTGAATTCTTATGGTTCAGTAATGTTCACTGCTTATGAACCTGTCATTTGCAAACAGCTTATAATGCACAACAATAAAGCAGAATCTAAGGGCCTGATTCTGAGTATGGTGGTCCCTTGGCCCACTGTACTCTTGGTGGCGGTTCGACTGCCGCATCCCTGGTGATCCACCTGTCAAATTACAATGTTGGCAGTCGGGCCGCCACAACACTGCCGACACCACCAGGATCATAGTGCAGGAAGCCATGGTCGAGCACAGCCGTGCCCATGGCAGTACAACCATGCTGATCACACCTTTCCATTATGCCAGCCTTTTTATGGCAGTGTTACCGCCATGAGAAAGCTGGCAGAAAGGCAGAGTTTGGACCACGGGGGCCCTGCATTGCTCACGACCATGTCATGGGCAGTGCAGGGGCCCTCCTGTCAGCACACTCAGAATGCACAATGTCTGCCATGGCAGACAGTGCGCATTATGAGTGTGTGGTGTGCAGTGGCATTGGCCTCGGCTCTATCTGAGAGCCAAAGTCAATGTTGCCACACTGATTCCGCTAGCCAGCCCAGCAGAAACATCTTAAGATGGCAGTGGGGAGGTCACCGGCTTGGCAGTCGCCTCCCCACCATCGTATTGGGGGTTGGACCGCCACAATCGTAATTAGGCCCTAAATCTTAATTTCAAAGAGCGCATTTACTGGCACCAGGAAGGGTTGTATCTTGCTACATCTGGGCAGGAAATAGATGGTCTGAGTAAAGATTTCTGTACTTGTTGCCCAACCTTAATAATGATTGGGGCGGGTGCCTGTTTGACCCCCAAAACGATGGAATCTCAAAGGCACAAAGAACTTCTATCAAGCCACACAGATCTCTCTTGAGCCAGCAAGTCAGCTGGGTAGTGGTCCATCACAAAAGAGGTAGAGACAAGCAACATAAACAAAAACAACAAAAGCTGTATTATTAGGTGGAGTGGATGATAGTCCACCACAGGTAATAATGGCATTGTTCTTGTTAGGTCTTATTAGGTCCAGTTACTATTTCAGTGATTGATACCTGACTCAAACTTTGCTAGCTATGGCACAGGGAAGACCAGCTTAATTTAAGAAAATGTAATGCATTTAGAAGTACCAAAACAATTGGAAAGTCAAAAGCACCACTCTATAAATAAAAATATGACATGGATTTAAAAATGTAACAAAATTACACCAAAACAACACAAATCTAATAAGGGAAACCAGACCTATGAATTGCTAAATATAAATAGTGCCAAAAAGCACCAACCTTGGGCAAGTGGTTGCATTAGTCCGGGGCAAAGTCAAACATTAAGTCTGACCGCAGTCTATCACTGGTCATATGCAGGGATTATGTTTGTCCCGGTCAAAGATTTACCTTCTTTTCTTAGAAACAGTTCTGAATGTCAGCAGTCATTATTGGGTTCACTGACATCAAAAGCAGCATGAAGAAACAAACCTTGGTCTGCAGAAGTACTGGCTCCTGATGCCATCATCGACAAAGGTGGGAGAAGCTCAGGTTTCTGCATCATGGGCGCATCTCGGGTCCTTTTCTACTGAGGCATTGAGGAAGCTGCAGGATAGGGTTGAAGAGGGCTTGGTATCAAGGAATTTCAATGGTGAGTGAAGAATGTAGTAGGAAGTACACATAGGTTAATCCCATTGGTAGTGCACCCTCTGTGGATGGGCTGAAAGTTTAGTCTCGTTCCCTCAACAGTTCATCAGACAAAAAGTTTTGTGAAAGTTTTGAACTAACTTTCAGAGTTAGGCAGAAGGAGACACTCTGACACCAGTGAAAGGTAGCAGGGCCTTGGAAACAGCAAATACGGGTCAAGATTCACTCCAACAGAAGTACAGGGCTGCTACAGTTGAGACTGGTCAGCTTCATTCTTTCAGGAAATGTGGCTCCTTGCAGCTTTTGTGTCCCTATGGCTTAGCTGAAGGTCATTCAACTGACCCTTGGAGTCCACTTCTTTGTCCCTGATGCAAATAGATGCATGACCAGGCCTGAAGGTTGTACACAAGGGTCTCAGGAGCAGGTGCAGTATTCCACAGATCCAGGAGTGTTCTGAAGGGGAACCCATGGGTGACACATTTATGCCTAGCAATAGCTGGTAGATGGACTGACTCTTGGCCTCTCCATAACCAGGCCAAAGTTCCCAGGGGTAACCTCTACCTACTTTTGGAGTAGTTATTCTGTTTTGTACTGAAAACAATGCCATATGCCCCCTCTGCCTAAAATCAAGATGGCAGAATCTCTCTTTCCTTGTGCTGAAGTCCTGTACTAGCCCCAGAGATATGACCAGGAAAATGAGCAGCCCCTCTCCTTTGATCACTCAAAACTGGCTCTGGGGGCAGCTCCTCTCACACTGGGATTTTTGCCCGGCTGAATAACAGAACAGAGGCGAGGCAGGCCCAGGTATTAGCTATATCTGCCTGTGACAGGGTAGGCCTATTAGGAGATAATTAAGGTCCTGGACACTGCCCAGATGGTTATTGTGAGAATTTGGGTTATTGGATGACTGTGGTGTGCGCCCTGGTCAAGCAACAGCCACAATCCCTTGCAGGGTGAACCACAAAAAGTCACTAAATTAGCTTGTGCTTAACCATGGGGTGCATGGCACCAAAAAGCAGTCAGTCTTAACTTAGAGAAAATGTGTAAAGCATTTATGTAGCACACAAACAGTATTAAGGTGAAAACACAACACAACAAAAAATCTGAGTCCAATTTAGAAGAATTGGGTGAAGTTTCATAAATCATTTGACACCAAAATGACAATAATTCAATCAGTAGAGCTGGAGTTCAGAATTTTTAAAGTTTTAGGTTCAAAATAGCGCCTAGAAAAGAAAAGTGCCAACTGGGTATATCTGGTCATGCTAGACCGGGGCAAAGTCAAAAACTAAGGTTGGCCGAGATGGAGCGTGGTTCAGATACAAGAAGTGGATTGGGCCTGGTCAGTGCTTGCCTTTGAAATTGGAACAATTTTGAAGAAAACGTATTTGAGAAGGTAGAAGTTCAGCCAGGTAAGACTGCAGGAATGACTGAGGAGGGAGCGTCATCATCAGATAGCAGTGAAGCGAAGCTGTGGTGAAGATTTTTACCTTTGGACTTAGTCACTGTAATGGAAGTGGAAAATCTCCAGCGGGATGAAGCAGAATGCTATAGCAGGAGAGAGTTCCACTGGGTTGGATAAGCTTTTGAAGAAGGACAGCTAAAATGGCTTTGCTGCTGCGGAGAAGGATGTAGCAGGAGAAGCCCTGAAGCCAATCTGACCAACTGAAGATGCACCTTGGGTTGATAGGTGAGCAGGCTGGTCCCAATCTTCTCCTGGTTCTCAGCGCACATTTTGGCCTAATGCTAAGCCAAAAGTTTTGGAAATTGGTCATGTGGGCACCTTTAACACCACAACTAACAGTGGATAGAGACCTCTTAGGGGTTCAGGACCCACTCAGGTTGGGCCCAGTTGTTGGTTCAAGATAGTGGGAGGCTGCTATATCTTGTGGGTCTGAACAGAAGGCAAGCAAACTAGCCCTTGGAATCACATCTGGAAGTCCCTGGTGCAGGTGAAGATGCAGGGCTCAACAGCAGGGCTTGCCTATGGGGGTTCAAGACAGGCTCCAGGCAGCAAAGCAGTGCTTCTAGGTACAGCAGCAGTCTGTCAGAATGCACAGCAGGTCCCAGCAACAGGAAGTTCTCTGAGAGCCCTTCCATAAGTCCAGTAGTGAACTGGAGAGTGAGTCCGAGAGCCCTAATATTTTACCCTGGTGCCTGCTCCTAGAAGGGCACCAATATCTGGAAAGGTTCTTTGAATTTCTGGGAGTTTCTTGCCTCCACTGCCCTGGCTCCAGGGTGGCTGCACTCACAATACTGGGTTGTTAGGCCTATTGTAAGGAGAAAGAACACACCCTATTGAGGTGAAAGTGGGGCTGTGCTTAGCTCTGCCCTACACGCTGCCAGCTGAATGGCCATTCAGGCTCTGCTAACCCCACTATTGTGTCACTGTCCCGGAAGAGCTAATAAAATCCTAACTGTCAGTTACACCCAGTCATGTGACCTAGGAGAGGCTGCAAACACAGAGGGATAAGGGCAGGAGAATGCAAACTTTCTAAAAGTGGCTTTTTCAAACCTGTAAGGATGAATTCAACTTTGCCATTAAAGAGAGTTTATCATTACACATTCATGGGTACCAGATGTAATATATCTACCTCCTCTCATTTATGAATTACAGTTTATTAAATGTAATAAGGAACCCCAATGTTATCCTATTGGGGGTGTAGGCCTCCAAGTAGTGAAAAATGAATATGGGAGTTTTTCACTACCACGACATATAAAACTTAAAAGTAATGTTCTACCATTGATATTGCACAGCACTCTGCCCTATGGGCTACATAGTTCTACCATTCAATTGCACAGCACTCTGCCCCATGGGCTACATAGTGCCTGTCTTAAGGATGACTTAAGGTGCTGCATTCAGGCTGCAATGGCTCTTTGAAGTAATGTTTAAGTGGGTGGCACAATAAGCACTGCAGGCCCACTAGCTGCATTCAATTTACAGGCCCTGTGTATATGGATATACAATTCTACTACGGGCCTAATAGTCAATTAAACATGAAATTTAGTTATATGCCATTCAAACCATGTTTAGTGGAGTGAGCACAAACATTATATAACTAGTCGGCAGTGTTAAATTGCACAGATTCTTAAGGCCAACCGAAGCAAAAATCCTCATAAATTGGAGGCAGGCTAGCAAAAAGACCACCCTAAGGCTGACAGGTCAAACAGTCATCCTGGCAGTGGGGTTGCTGTGTACTAACTGGTCTCTGATGTTTTTAACCTTGATATATGAGAAAAGGGATTGCTCATGAAAAGGGACCATGCCTTAATAAAAGACCAATGTTTCTTAATGATCTCGATTATCCTATAAGTCTCTGGACAATATGTAGTGATACACAAACATTTTTGTCCAATGGTGATTTCTCCCTAGTCTGTAAGCTATGCTTTCTAGGGTTTAACCACACCCTTTTAACAGAATTCCTAATGAGGTGTTTGTGATCACCCCTCTCTCACAGTTTGGCACTTAGAATACCCTCTTCTTTTAAGTAGTCTTCCTTGAGGGTGCACTTAGTACACACCAACACAAGTGTTACCAGAACAGACCATACAGTACTCTCGATGGACCTGAACCCTATCAAGGGCCACTATAAGTGTGGCAACTGTATCTTGTGTCAGTACAGTTCAAATACAAAGGTCTTTGCACATGGTGCTATCCAGATTACTTTATAACATATTACTAATTGTGCTTCAAATAATGTAATATATTGTATTTGGTGACTCTCTAAAAAAAGGTTTATATACCATGGAGGAATGGCAGAACGTCTTGTTCTTATGAACTAATCCCACTGAGAAGTCCATTGTTTTGAACTATAACTGTGCTTGCCATTACTTAATTTGTTTTTCTCTGTGAATGTACATGTCAGTTTGTTCAAATACAAAGGTCTTTACACATGGTGATATCCAGATTACTTTATAACACCATACTAATTGTGCTTCAAATAATGTAATCTATTGTATTTGGTGATTCTCTAAAAAAAGGTTTAAATACCATGGAGGAATGTCAGAACGTCTTGTTCTTATGAACTAATCCCACTGAGAAGTTCATTGTTTTGAACTATGACTGTGCTTGCCATTCCTGAATTTGTTTTTCTCTGTGAATGTACATGTCAGTTTGTGCAAAGTTAGTGGGTGAAGCGTACACTACCACCTAAACTCAGAAAATACAGCGGTTGCTGTCACTTCCCTCATGTGACTTGCTGTTGTCTATTGTTTGGTCCACATTGTAAAAATAGTTTCTGCTGTTATTTTTTTAATGTTTTGTTAATTATCTTTGCTCATACATTGAATATCGACCATGAATGTTAGAGCCTCAGTTGTCTTCTCACATGTTATATAATATTATTTAATTTGTATTTAGATGGATGTTGTATTACAATATGAGCATTAAGCATTCTATAGAATGTTGTTCAAGTTGTATGTGTTCATCGGAAACATTGTACTATCAGCACTCTTGTCCTTTTAATACTCTGTCATTCAGTGACAGTTGCTCGGATTACCCTCCAGACTGGTTCTCTATTGGTATTCTTATCTCTATTGAACACACTCACCCATGTAATTCCCTGTTGGCTCATTGCACTGCATTTGATCAGCAAAGATGACCATACCCCTCAGTCTGCCTTCATTATATGTGTTGTATTTTTATTTTTGCATTTGGTTCACATTACAACCTTTCTGTGGTAAATTTATTTGTTCCCCTCTGTGAATGTCTATCTACACGCTTTGTGTGCAGAACAAGCTCCTCATCTGACTGTACTTCATAGTCAGTAAAGCCACAGCTTCAGCCCTTCACAGCCTCACAGCCTTCTAAGCCATGCCCCTACCCTACAGCCCCATTCAGGTGCTGTTCCTCTCTATAATTAGAGGATAAGCAAGCAAGCTCTTCTTGCTTGCCTGTGGCAATTCTTCGATCTGGAGTTTGCTCTGTTTATTGACACCTTTTTCAGCCATAAGCCTAATCGGAGGCACTGAGCGGCTTATGCTCACCGGTAAGTTAAAGCGCTGTGACGCTGTCTTCCGTTATTTTCCCTCAAAATTTCTAGGCATTGTTCCTTGTCAGTCTGACTTAATTATATTTAATTTTTTACCTTTTACCTTGGCCCCTTCTTAGCTACAGCATTCTTGAAGTATCCCTTACATTGTTCACCTCCACATACCTGTGAATTGTTTTTTTTCCAAAGCTGGGTAAGTGACACATAATAGTTATTATCCTTATGTAGCACAACGCTATTATGTTTTTACTTTGGTGGCTACCTTCCCCTTACAGGTACCTCCTGGATCCGTTACAATGAGGTTGACTTCTAAAGACTCAGACTTCATTGTTTGAGCCGCCATTGATTTGGCAACTAGTATGTGTATTAAAGAAGCAAATCATTTCTTCATGTTTATTGTAATTGGGATGAATCTAATCATTCACTCTTATATTAGTCCCCCTGGTTATTACATGTCTTGATGATACACATATATCCTTGAATAGGGTTGAAACTTTGTCAACACATAAAAAGACAGATCTTTGTGTTGTTCATCTCACATAGGGCAATACCCTTTTGTGATCATTCATATTTTTATTATTTGTGGGCTGTCTACAAATTGTGTACCAATACACCAATCGCTTTACAATACTTGAAACCTCTTCTTGCCTTGGTTTGGTTTGTTTCACCTGGGGTGCACTTACTACTATTTTACTTCTTTACCACTTAAAAAGTATTTTCTTTTGGTATTTATGAAAAAAAATATTCATGATTGACTATAAATATTGGTTTATTTTTTATGATAAATCGTGCCTTGCAGAGCATATACTGTCATGATGGAAGCATTCAACTATTCATTGGCTTTATGCAGAATGCTCTGCTTCATCATACATTATCGTAAATTAGTTTCACATGAACAGTTGTGCATGTAGTAGTGTTTATACCAATGTCTGTGTGAACATTTGGGTTGCCCTTGTGTTTTAGAAGGTTATATGAAGAGAATGCATCTTTTCTAGACTTCTTCTTGCCCTTCTTTGTTTCAAGCGTGGTGATGTCCTAACACTGTGTGTTACTTTCTCTACCTGAGGTCTTGATTTCTTTCAGCTGAAAACTATTGAAATGTTAGAAAGCTTTAAGGATCCATTAAAGATGATTTTAATCTTACCCAGCTGAAGCTCTAATTGAGACAATTACAAATAGTTTAATTGTACATTGCATTAGTTTTGGTTTGATTCGCTCAATGCCGATTCTAGCACATCATTGGCACTTTTTTCTGGAATCACACTGATAGTCATTATTGTGTTTTGTGATGGCCTAAACCCATTTAGGTCCTATAAAAGGAGCGTGAAAAGAATCTTAAGAATAAAATATGGGCTACTGCTGCTTATGGCCCTCTAAACTATTTGACCACCTAATCGTCTTCTGTGTTTTATCTGAATTAAAACTGGTAGAACCAGCTTCTTTCTTCTTTGAATACACTCTTCAAAGTTAGCAGCACCAGGAATTTTTGTACTGAAGGCAAGGAGTTGTGTTTACATATGTCATGTGAACTAAAAGAACATTGGGCCAGATGTACAAAAGAACTTTGCATTTGCAAATAGTGGAGATCACCAGTTTAGGCCATTTGTGAATACAACTCTCTCTTTTGTTATGTATAAAACTCAACTTAGTAGCTAGAATTTGTATTTTCTTCCATTTGGTAGTCACTTTTTTGTGATTCCAAATAAGGAACCAGAAATAGGAATTTTCAAATTGTGAATCACAAATAGTATGCATGTAGTATTTTCAAATCGCGACTAGGTGCAAAGAGCAGTTTTAGGAATTCCAGTTACCACTAAATCAAATCAGGTGTTAATCAGTAATCTGGTGCAACCTACATAAAGTGGGGCAAAATTCATTAGCCCTGTCACAATGACAGTTTTCTACATAGTGGTGAGGAGAAAGAGGATTTTGGGTAGTGTGCAGAGAAAGAGACAGGAGAGGATTTTATAGTTAGAGTAGCTCTTCTTGATCAAACTGAAGAGAAGATATTTGAGAAGTACAGGCTTAGTAGTCAGGCTATTTTGGATTAAATTGCTGATTTCCATCCACAGATACAGACGCCAACAGACTGAAGCAAAGCTTTTCCACTGCAAGTGCAGACACTGCATTGCCTACACCCTTTTCACCTCTGGAAGTGACAAGCTAGTATTAGCAGAAGCATGAGGAGTGTTCCAAAGTACTTTATTGTGTCTTTCCATATCTTTCCTGAAAGTATGTTGTCAACCAAGGTTAATGGTTACATTTATTTTCCTGCATCTCAGCAGTACTGTTGAAGGAAGAGCATGTCACACAGAGATTACTAACAATCATTTTGAAGGTGGAGTGAAAAGAAAATAAGTTAAATAAATTCAAGAATACATTTGTTAATCTGTTGACGTCCAAAAATGACTTTGATTAGGGAATCATAAAACTTCTTATTTTCAAAAACAAACAAATGTCTTCAGACACACATTTGCCTGTATATAGTTTTCTGTTTCACTAAGCAATATACTCATAAGTGAGCAGCATATGAAAAAATACAACAACCTCATTCGTGTTTTTTCTTGCTCTGCATGCACTACTTTTCTAAGCTGTACCCACCACTGGAGTATCTCTAACATCTGTACTAGATGCACTGTGCACTTCAGGTTGGAGGCATTAGGCACTGAGAGGCTACTTAGGCTTGATGCCTCTTCACTCTCACCCACCCCTGACTCTGCAGGTCCAGATACAAAACTGGTTTGCATATTTTTCCATGTGACCTGCACTAAGCCACATCTCTACAGCAGTGACCCATCTTAGTTTACACATTTACAGTGTACCTGGATGACATGGTAGTACCTGTGCCAGATGGTTAATTGATCTGCTTAATTTATGAAATCGCAACACGTGTTGGTGATGCCAATGCCTTTGTGTTGTATGGTGTTGTTGCATTGTTGTTGTGAGTTTAGCAAAGTTGAGATTCATCATAATTTGACCATCCTGAACAATTTTTCTAAAACACACTTGGCCATCAAGTAATTGTGACATTATATGATTCATATAATAATTAGTGATTTTTCTTGCTTGCAGGTGCTGTACTGAAAGCATTGAGGCTACTACCAACACACCAAACAACTGAGTTGTCTACGAACCATCACAAAATAGCAAGAACATCAGTATTATGAGAAGTGGTGGCATTATGGCTATGTTGCAATACCTGAAAAGCATTTGCCTGGCTCTTAAAGATGCTGGGCTAGTTTTCCTGACTTTGGTTAGTTCATCTGCTACATCCTTGAAATTTGGGAGTGGTAAACTGCAACTCTTCCTCTGGATAGTTCTTGATGTGTCTGTGTGACAGATACATCTGTGGATTACTCAAGATCACAATGACTTTCTATTGTGGCATCTTTCTTACTATCATGCTCTCTCTGTTGTGACATATCTGTGAGAAATACATAGCTGTACTAAGTAGATGTACTTTCATATTTTTTGTTGTTGCTTGAAACAATAATACAATTATGGTAAGAGTACTTCTCTCATTACTGACTACTTTGAATGAGAATTTTTTTAAAGCTCAAACAATGTATGTGTTATTACACATAAACATTATGGGCCTCATTATTATGTTCACACCTTGACTGCCAGACCGCCAATATGATGGTAGGGAGGCGGCCACCAAGCCAGCGGCCTCTCCACCACTATACTATGAGTTCTCCCCCAGGCTGGCTGGCACTGACAGTGCAGCATTATTGGCCTCGGCTCTCAGGTAGATTGTGAGTATTCTGAGTGTGCGGACAGGGGGGCCCCTGCATTGCCTATGACCTCCATCACTGCATTTCTTTCCCAAATGGAAAATATTCATTTTTAAGCAGATCTTGTTTTTTAAGGGAACAGGCGCTGCCTATTCATGTTATTTATTATATTTTATTTTTTCCATTTGAGAAGACACAGGAGTGAGCTGGCATTGGTCCTATTCCCCCTTAGGTAGGCTGCCAAAATTCCCAAAGGAGATACTGTCCAACAGTGAACGAGTTACCCCTTCCTTTGAGGGCTTGGTAACTTTTCAATGTAGGGACTAAGGCACATATTTATACTCTTTTAGCGCAGCGTTTGTGCCGCTTTTTGACTCAAAAGGGGCGCAAACTTACAAAATACAATTGAATTTTGTAAGTTTGTGCTGCTTTTGCATAAAAAAATTACGCAAATGCGGCGCTAAAAAGTAAAAATATGGGCAAAATTTGCAATCAAAAATCGTTAATTCATCCTACTGTGAGTCGCAAACAGGAGAGGGAAATGCACCTTATTAGTAGTGATACAGAATGAGTAGTAAAACCCTTTTGTAATTCAGAAAATCTTTTCTGAATGGAAAATGGGTTTAATACATTGTAAAAATCATTCTTTGCCCCTTCTTGTACCGGTTGCTTCTCCTTTTTGACCTCCCGGTAAATAATGAATTGGCATTTGTTGTGCTCTCTTAGACCTTAATGAAACATGAGGACATAATATTTGATTTAGTCTCCTCAAAAAGACCTCAATCATTTTTGTCAGTGGAAACTGGATTTGAGATTCTTCCCTCACAGACGTGAGCTTGTTGTTTAAAATGCGTCTTGCCAATCAATTTGGGAAAATGGTGAGAGGCAGAGGGCATTTTTATTGACTACTTATCTGTCTTACACAAATAGACTCCCTTTATGCTGGATGGAGCAACTGTCCTTAAATTTACCGACCTCTTCCTCCACTTCATATACTTGCATTCTAGTTTATTATGGTCCGATTTCAATCGACAATTTTGGTCAATCCTGTATGGAATTTTGCTCTGTCCTAGTTATCTGCACTTCTAACCTTATGGTGCTTGTAGTTTTTATTTTTTTATAAATATGTACTATAAACTCCAATCTTAAACTCATAAATATAAAAAACAAAATTAAATATATTAAGATAAATTTATTATTAGGCTAACCCGAAATATCTTTTGCGTTTATCAAACCACGTCTGGACCTTTATTACAACAGTTCATACTGGTTTCAAAGGATTTTGAAAACCAATCAAGAGCTATTCAGCATATGGATTGAAATTGTTGATGTAATTGTATAACGTTTTACCTGAAGAAATGCAACCTTTATTTCATAAATTGTCCAAAATTACATCAGCTACTCTTCTATCTTGGGTTCATAGTAACTCATCCATGTTTTGAATTACATAAATGTGCCGTAGTAATGAAATTAAAAAAGACATTCTTTGCAAGGACTGGGTTTTTCTTGTCGGTGGAAATCATTACTATCTGTGTTGTTATTGTTATGTCAAAACATGTAATAACAGTTAGCCTCTCCTCTCAATCTTCTGCTAATACCAAAAATATCGAAAACAAATCGTACAATTTAAACAAATTCGAAGTAGTATAAAATATATTTTTATGATGTCATAATGTTTTATATGCAGACTGAAGCTGCATTTACAACATTTTTAAACAAATTCAAAGTAGTATAAAATATATTTTTATTAGGTCATAATGTTTTAAATGCAGACTGAAGCTTTAAAATGTCATGCCCAATATTAATAGAATATTACAGTATCTCCTTCGAAATATCTGCATCCATATCCCTGCACCATCTCTAGGTCACGGATTCAAGACCATCATTTAATTTTCTCTGTAACCACAGATATAGAGTTTAAGTAGTAGCCACCTCAAGGCTACCCGTTAAAATTGATTTTTATCATGGTTGATCACTCCAGAATAAATATTACCCAATTTATCTCTGATTTGTAAATACTAAAAAGAAGATCAAAGGAAGATCTGTCTGCACCTCACAAAATGACTGAATAAATCATTCTTTATATAAATGACCAACAAAACTGATTTCTTTAGTAGCACATATATTATCAAACTTCTCCGGAAAAATATTTGGTTGAGAAGATTCCCCCTATAAAAGTGTGTGGAGATAATGGTAGTATGTTCAACATTTTAGACCAAACTTTTCATAGAAAAGGAGAAAATTGTATTGTCTTATAATACACTCCTTGGGTAAGTAATCCTAAGAAAGCAGCCAGCTGCGGATTTCCCTAGACAAATATGATAAATTGTGGGTGCGTTACTTCAGAAGTAAAATTGTAAATCTGGAAATGCCCAAGCGCCGCTGCAGGATGAGTACCTTCATTAAATGAATCACCCTTCTAGATCTCTTCTAACCCCAAACAGAGCTTCCAATATTGGGCTCTAATTTTCGAAAATAGGCACATCAGGAGGAAGGTCAATGTGACAATGTAGAACAACTCAATCAGACAAACAGGTAAATAGTGCCAGTAGCTCATTTATACAATGCTGTCTTTTGCATGTATGTAATAATTCCTCATATACACCATCAGGCCATCCTCAGTGGTGAACTTTAATCCCAGGTATGCAGCTTCCTCATCCATGTGCTCCTTTGATAAACCTGCCTCATGATTCATCAAGATCTAGGTTTTGGAGATATTCAGGCGATATTCAGACATCTTGACATTGAGCGTTTTCTCCTGTCCAGTATCAGCAATAAGCATACTTGGACTGATGGTGTGTAAATCCCAACATCATCTGCATAAGTGGACATATTAATCTTATATAATACGCACCAGCAAAACAATATGGGCATGTGGAGAAGTTTGGCAGAACACTAGCTTTTTATTGAAAAGGGAGAGATGTCCAGCAAACACGACTCAGATCTAAATGCAGACTACCCACAGACAGTGAGTCAAATTCAATTCTTATTATGCACAGCTGTAAATTTCACATGTAAATCCAGCAGTCATTTCTATCTAATAGTATTTAAATGAGATAAATATGGTGTAGTTTAACCGTAAAAACAAGCAGAGCAGTCACCTTTTCAGTCCGATAATGGAATCGGGGTACAACATAGCGCTTGCTTGTGTCAGTACAGGCTTATTTTCTCAATGAGCATCTGTGATTCACATGCATACTTCAGAACACAAAGGCAAGCTTAGCCCTTAAGAATGCAATTCTTCTTCTTCTTTACATCCCTTTGATAGGTGTTCTAATTTACACCAGTGCAGATGTCACAGTGCTCATATGAGGAGTAGTGTAAACAGTAAAATACGGTACATATAAATACAAACAAGGGGGACATCCCTTGATTTTTAAGTGTACACAGTACAACTCAGCATTAAAGAAACTACAGTGGATTACAGGCCAATCCCAGTTGAGACATTCACACTGAAGTAAGATGTGTTAAAGACAATGACCCTCATTATGACATTGGCAGTAAATTCCAAATACCGCTGCATGACGGCCGCCAAAATACTGCCACGGAGGTGAAAATCCGTCCGCCATATTATGAATACTGCCAGATATCCACCACACTGTTGTCGGATCCCCGGTAGTAGCCATGCTGGTGGGTGGTGGTGCTCTGACATTGCTAGAACCTGCAACACCCCGCCAGTAGGATGCCACCAGACATATTATGACCATTAATACGGCCTGGCTGTGTCCTGCTGGTGGGACGCTGCCAGCAGTGGCAGCACCCCTTCCCATTCCCTGCCGACGACCTCCTCGCCGGACAAGGTAGGTCGGGTGTCCGACAGGGAAGGGGGGGTTGTAGGGTGGGGGTGTTGTGTGTGAGTGTGTGGTGTCTGCGTGTGTGTATGATTGTGTGTGGTTGCTTGTGTGAATGCGACTGTGAGTGTAAGCGTGTAAGTGAATGCATGTATGAATGTTGAAGTGAGTGCGTGTCTGCATGTCAGTGTGTATGCGTGTGAGTATGCATGTTTGGAAGTTTAGTGGATGTGTGTATGGATGAGTGTGAGTATGTGTGAGTGGATGCGTGTATGGAAGTGTAGGTAAATGGGTGTATGTGTGGTGCATGTGGGTGTCTGTGAGCATGTATGCAGGGAGGGGGGTTGGGGATGGGGCGTCATGTAAGTAGGGGGTGTCATGTAAGTAGGGAGCATCATGTGAGTAGGGGGTTGGAGGGTAGGGGCACTAGGCTAGTAGGGGGTGGGGGCTCTATGACTGTAGGGAGGGTCAGGTGCTTGCTGAGGATGTGGGGGAGCCATCTACAGGTGACAGAGAAGGAATTCCTACCGCCCTACTGCCATGGCTTTTGTGGCAGTGCTACCGCCACAGAAAGCATGGCGGCAGGCTAGTTCATAATACCGCCGGCGGTGCTCTGTGGCCTGCCGGGTCGGAGATGAACATCTCCGGCCCAACGGTATGAGTGGAGATGTGGCGGGTTGCTAGCGGCAAATCCGCCACTCTCATAAGGTGGCGGTATCACCAATGGCCTGTTGGCGGTGATACCGCCACATTAACCCTGGCGGTAGGAAGGCCGCCAGGGTCATAATAAGGGCCAATGTGTTAAACCTGAGTATTTGACAGAGAAAGAATACAGGTTCCGAAGACCATTAATCTCAGGCTGTGGGTTGGTTCCTGAATCATTGTGTAAATACATGGATTTATACATGAAGCCATTTGTAAAAAATATGGTTTTGTTTATGAAGGACAGTATGGATTTTATTAACTTCACTGAAGGTTTTAACTTTCATAGGAATAGATATACTTTAGTCACACTTGATATAACATACAGCCATTAACTTGATAAGGACCACATTGGACCAGGACAAAAATGTTCCCATTGACTTCAGAAAGGACCACTATTTACAAAAGAAAAGTGTAACAACCGCAGCTTGTTTTCCTCCAGAGATAACAAATCTTAGCAGAAGTGGTAGCAGAATTTAAAAATGCAATAGGCTTGGCACCTTCAACCCCATATATGTCCAACATAATTTGGAAACAATATTTAGCCAGTGGACACGATTCATAAATATTTCACGCAACTCAGCAAGACAACTTGCTGCACTGTGCTGCGCTTTGTGAAAAGGAGAGGGCAGGAATGCACTATGTATTTACCAATATATGGTGCATTCCTGCTCCCTGCCTGTGCTGTTGCACAATCTGCAGCATAGCCCCAATACCCGCACCCTGGTGCCGTGGTGCAAGGGTGCCTATATTGCAGACAAGATTTTTTTATGTAAGAAGGGAGACCTTCCTGCACAAATACAATCCTTAGAGGCCTTTTTTCTTTTTTTAAGTGTGCTGTAGAAAACAGCACACATAAAAAGGAAACAATGAGCAAAAATAAAGATATCTCTCCTTGTTGTGCCTTCACTGGGAAGGTGTAGCATTTTGACACTTTCCCAGGTTTACCAGTGTTGGTAAATCTGGAAAACAGCTAAAATCTATGGGAGGATGTGCCTAGCCTTGTTCCACCCATGGAATGCCTTCCCTGGGCAGGGTAAACCAGTGACTTGCGCTGCCTTTGCTGTACTCTAGATTTCCAAGCAGTGCAGGGCCACGCAAGATGGCCTTTAGTTGCTTGGTAGTCAAGCACAATGAGAGGACTGTGTGTACAACCCTGCATTGAAAACCTACAGGCAAAAAAATCCCTATTTGCTTATACCACCTACTACCCTAGGTCACTGAGGACCAATTTACCTTACAGACAATTTCTTGGGATCCATAGGCACTGTGCACAGAGAAAATAACTAGTTTAAGGAAATGGAAAACCTCATTGAGGGAGGCACGAAGAGGATACAATTACTGTCAGACTTGAATTGCAACAGTAAGAAAGTTATACATGTGATCTAATATGAAACGTTGAACAGTGCAGATGGTAACACAAAGAGCCTGCAAGCATCGGAGCAGCATACATTATAAAAATAAAGGTGCCTCATTGATAACTACATCATGGCTGCAGAGGAAAACCTGCTGGAAGTTCTGAAACCAGACACAAGATGTTCTCACCTTAATGGGTTACTCTCACTTAGGGATTGTAATTGGCTTGACTATCTCTAAAGCACTGAAGTTGGACTGTATAACAAGTGAACTGAGACGCATTGCTGTGTCTCTGAATTGAAACATGACACTTTTTGATGGACAGACATTTTTTGGACTTGATGATAAATACATAACATATATTCTATAGGAAGAACCAGACGCATGTGTAGATGTGTTACTGTATGTGATGTACACAGTACACACTGAAAAAGGTTTTGTTTCATGTACACATATTGCATTTATGATACAATAATGTTTGAAATGAACTTGTGATATGAATACTGTGATACAACAACCTTGAGGTGATACCAGTTGATAGCTGTCCATTTTTCTCTCTTCTTCCCGCATCTCTCTCACCTTTTCCTTTTGTCTTCACCCTGTTCCCCATCCCTTACTTCCCTCCTTTTCTTTTCACTTCCTCCCTTTCCCTCTGGGTTTCCTCCCCTTATGTGGACTAGACCTACTTAAGACTACAGTGATTTGTGATTCGGTTTGAGAAGCAGCTGCTGCCTAGAAGAGGTGGGGGTCAGGGGGCAGCGCGCAGAGCAGGGGCTGAGGGGGTTTAAAAAACAAACCTGTTGCCTTGGTGTTCTGCCTCTACCACCACCTCGATTCTTCTTGTCTTCTTACTTATGTTCCCCACCCAATCCCAACACTTCTCTCATGCTGTTACCAGCATGAGAGAGGAGCCAGGCTTGGCATGAGCGGACAGAAATGCTGCTCAGGGAGGGAATGTGAGCCTGCACTTGGTCTCCACCCGGCCATGCAACACAGCAGGGTGGCGAGAGTTCAAGTGTGCATGTCAGTTTGGCCGGCCTCAGACGGCTGGCTAAACTGACATGCGTACTTAGAAGTGCACATACTACTCCTCCTCCCTGGTTACGTGGTGGTGGCTGGCTCCGCTCTCATTAAGCGGAAAAATAAAGTGATAATAATTTTTTTTTATTATCACTTTATTTTTCTGCTTTCAGCAGCGGGCGACGCTCCTCCGCCACAGTTGAAGGGCTGCCCCTGTTCGGTTTAGTGCTCAGAATAGCAGGAAATAGGGGCACAGCTGCTCTTTCTGTATCTTTCCTTGTTTGAAGTGATCTGCAAGTAGATTGATGGAGCTCACTGGTTAGAGGAGCTTTCATAAAATGTACTGGATGGTGGATTTTAAATTCATTTGAAAGTTAGATGTGAATGTATTGCTGTTACTTGGGAAATGGGTTACTGCTGAAAATCTTACAGGGGCATGATTAGTGAGCCCACGGATAATGTGTAGTATGCATCAATGAAATGTGGTTATGAACTAGGCATCAACTTTCATTTGGCTCATTGTAACTCAGTACTAGGATACATGGGTATAAAATTGTATTATTTATGAGTACAATTGAACTAGTGATATACAATGGCTATTGATACATGTGGTAGAGCATGTGATTTTGGTTCAGATTGATAGGTGGATTGTTTGGTGATATAAAGACAAATATTTCCATAAGGATAGAATGTGCATGCACTTTGGACACTCCCAGAGTAAAGACTTCTAAGGGGACAAATGTGAGATATCGATATTCCATTCCTATATGTATAGAGCATGACAGATAATCCACCCCTAGTATGGCCTTCTTTATTAAAGGTATCCTAGTTTATGGGTGTCTTAATTGATTTTAATATATGATCTCAACATTTTAATTTTCCCTGCACTCTTGAAGGGGTGATTAGGTGGTTGTATTTGTAAACCCACACTGTGCTGATGTATTTACACTGATATGCTCTCATTACATGGTTTATTTCAGTTTGATTTGCAACAAGCCATCTTTGTGGCATTGTAATGCCACAAAATAGCACATAAAACACAAATCTCCAACTGCGGTTATCTGGTCATGCCGGACAGGGACAAAGTCACAAGTTCAGGCTGACCATGATGGAACACGGACTGGGTGCAGGATTTGGTTTGGCCTGCTTTAAAGTGTACCTAGTTGTACTTGGGGCTGCAAAGCAAGGTTCTATCATTCTACATAGTGATATGCCGGTTCTGGTGAGGCCGACAATCAGAAGCTGTGAGGTACTGCGATGCAAGGTACTATGTCGAGTTGCCTCATGCTGCATAGGTTGAGATGAGGCCACCAATCAGGAGCTGCAATGGGAGGTCCTGCATCAAGTTATGTCATGCTTTGTCAGTTTTGATGAAGCCACTAATCACAGCTTCAAGGTGCTGTGATTCGATTTGAGGGAACCCTCAGTTAGACAATAAGGAGTACACACTGATGCCAGCCAAGAGTCCAGGACCTGGGGAGGCAGCTCTTGGGATCAGGATTCAATTCAGCAGAGGTCAGAAACTTGGATCAGACAGGTCCATTTGGGGCTGGTCAGATGTGCATATGCAAGACAGGTCTCTGAATTTTGTGGTATCCATGCAGCTCAAACAGGAGGCCAGCCAGCTAGCCTTTTGAATATCTTTGGTGGCCCTGTGTTCAAGGGAGCATAGCAGCAGGGCAGTGCTTTCAGCAGCAGAGCAACAGAGCAGCAGAGTATCAGGGCAGTGGGTCAGTCCTTCAGGCATTCACGTCAAGTGACCAAGGATACTGACAGAAAGCACAAATGGTTTGGCAAGGAAATGGCAACTTTCTAAAATTGGCATTTTAACATTTGTGACTTAAAATCTGTATTTGGTCAGTGTTAGTCAACGGGTGAAATAGGACTTACAACACTGAAAAACTATGTTAGGAGTTTTTAACTGCCAAGACATGTAAAACGTAAGTACACATGTCCTACTGTGTAACACTACCTTGGGGGCTGTTAGGGCCTATGATAGGGGTGCCTTACAGGCATCAAAAAGGAATGTTTAAGTCTGGCAAATGTTTATTTTGCCAGGTCAATATGGCAGTTTAAAGTGCACTACATGTTGCAGTGGCAAGTTAAAGGACTATTTTAGTTGGTGCTGCAATGAATAGTGCAGGCACACTAGTAGAATTTAATATTCAGGGCCTGGGAACATGTACCATATTCTAGGGACTTGCAAGTATATTAAAGGTGCCAATCGAGTGGAGCCCATTTTACGAGACAGTACATGCACGTTAGAAATGGTTAGCGGTGAAAAAGTGAACTGAGTCCTAAAGCCTGCAAAAAATAATTCAGCAAAGTAGGACAGGTGAAGGCAAAATGTCTGCAGGACTACCACCCAAAGGTGTCAGATCTAACAGTTCAACAATAGTTTGAATAGCCTTACTCTATTCTTATCCTTTTGGTGTTGTGCTAGATGGTATTTGTTGAACTGAGGAAACCCACTGAGATTAGCGTGTGAGTTGAAACGTCAACAAGGTTTTTGGGATGGTCCATGATTGATTTTCTCTAATGTAAAGAATCAAATTTGTATTGTACTATGTATACTTAAAAGGCGACATCACGCTTGTTTATATTTTACAGCTCAAACTGTCTGCAAAACTGTAAATTATAATACCTGTCAAAGACGATATAAAGGGTTACAATAATGGCGTTTTGAAAGGCTATGCTTGTCTCTGTAGTTTGAGAACCATCACAGACAAGTCACAGGTGTGTCCTACCTCAGTGGGTGAAATCATCATGGACATAGAGGACATGGCAGAAGGGAATGAACAAGGCACTGATGGCTTGATCATAAAGTTTCAAAAAGCACATAAAAAAAAAATTGGATCAATATACTCCAGAAGAATATGATGGAGCATTACAGAAGGATAAACTCCTGCAGACAGATTGAGAGGCAATAATTTTGGTTTTACTCAATCCGGGACATTATCCGATTAAAGATCAGCCCAATCTCTTTACTGTACCTCAATAATAAAATCCTAGCTAAGTGTTCAAGTGATAGCTGATGCCATTGAGGAAAGGCATAATATTTCCAAATCAGTTAGATTTCATACTGGATAGATCCACCACTCCAACAATTTCCACACAGTTTTTGCAACACTGTACCAATAAATCCCAGAGTTGGAGGACACAGCAGTATTCTTACATGCTGGGAAGGCCTTTAACTCTCTGGAATGGTACTTAATAAGGACCATGCTCCACAAACTAAGGGCCTGACCACGAGTTTGGCAGATAGTTTTGGCCATCTGCCAAACGTCCAACAGGGAGGTTTGCCACCATAGTGGCTACCTCCCTGCTGGGCCCATTACGGGTTGACGTAGGATGGTGGGCAGAAACCTGAGCGGTGTAGGGAAACACCCTACAGAATTGTCTCCGGCTATTAACTGAGCCTGTGGCAGTGCTGTAGAGCGCAAGGTGCACCAGTGGTGCTGGCCAGGAAGACCCCTGCACTGCCCATGCCACGTAACTGGACATTGCAGGGGCCCCCTGTGCCACCCCACACCCGATCTCCACCAGCCTTTTCATGGCAGTGCTACCACCATGAAATCACTGGTGGAGAACCAGTTTGTAATCCCAGGGACAACTAATCCTGGTGGTGTTGACAGTATGACCGCAGCACAACAGCCATGGTTATAATGTGGCGCTTGGACCACCGCCATTGCCACAGCAAGACTCCCGGTCAAGTGACCACCAGACTTGTAATGAGGGACTAAGTGTGGAGGCATACATAGTGAAATTATTTACCGTGCTCTATGTTCAGACCCTGGCAAATGCATCTATCAATGGATTTACATCGAACCCAATTAACATTAGCAGGATAACCAGAAAGTGATACACTCTCTCATGCATGCTCTTTGATATAACCATAGAACCTCTATCATGTTCCTTACATGAAAGACTCGTAATCAGGGGCCTATAGTTCAAATAGGTTGAATCCTAATTTCCCTGTAAGTGGATGATATTGTTTTGTTAGCGAAAGTGCAGAGAAATACCTCCCTTACAACATGTGAAGTAATCAACTTTGGCAATAAATTGGGGAAAGTCCAGGCTATTCCCACTGCAGACCAGACTTTGATTTCAGGAAACAGTGAAATACTATAGTGCTTCCTTGAGATGGGGAGACCATTATTAGAGCCAGTTATGGCCCACAGCTCGAAACATTATCATACAATATAGACACCTGGGCCAAGCTCTTCCTTTCAATAGCAGGAAGAACTGAGTTCACACAAATGATGGTGCAACCCAAGGCCTCATATCTCTTTATTAGATTCCAAACCTGCACAAACCTTGGTTTTTCACACTCCCAAGTCAATACCCGTCAGACTAATATGTAGGGGGGTATGTCTTCCTAAAGAGATCTTAACATTACCATGTGAGAGAGGTGGGCTCTACTTCACAGATCAATAATCTGATTTCTCAGCAGACCAAGGACATTTTGCATGACTGTTTCTATTCGTCACCTGGCTGTCAACACCTAATATTTCAAAAAGAGCAAATAGACAATGACTCTGCAAACCATGCTTCCAGATGGATTACTATGGCTGTGAACTGAGAAAGATAGTTGTATTCGTCTGCTAACACACTTATCTGTCACCCCTTCCTTCCATCAACTTAGGAACATGCTGTAAATAGCTTTCTGCTGAAGGTGAATCTCTCACAAATGGGTCATCTATATAATGAGGGAAAGTTCTTTATGCTGGAACAGTATTAAGGAGATAGGACCTAGAGGAATTACCACTGGATACTCTTCTGGGTTATGTACAGATTTGCTTCTTTAGCCGTCCTGTTGGCAAAATGAAGAAAAACCATGTTTTGAATTAAGATTCCCACACTCAAATGATGGAATGGAAAACTATGTGACATATACAGACAGAAATAACTATAAGTCCATTGAGATCATATCTGGCAACCGATGAGGGAGAGCTATGATATGGGGAACCCTAGGTTTAGCCCTGAGTCACTCTGACCCCCTTTCTTACAGTCTGCTCTGATAATACCAGAGGAGTATATCCTCCCCGTAAGCCTTCATTTTAATTCTGATGGAATTTAATAAAATGTTCCCTTTAACAAGTCTGTTTCTTTTGAGGTGATAGTGAGATTTGAGGAGCCATGGTGTAATGGGAAAGTTATAGTTTGTGGGTTTCTTTCTTCAGTCTGTATTGACATGGGAGGATGGTTGGGTGTACAAAATTTCATTATATGCAGATGATGTTTTGTTATGTATTACTGATAATGCTTATCCATTGATAGCATAACACAGGTTATGTATACATTTGGGAACTACAGTGGCTTTTGTATTAAGTAGTCCATGCCCGTCTATTCCCCCTCACAACCTGGACTCTTGTTCTGCCCATCAGGGATGAGCTGTGAATATCATGGCGTGGATTTCGTTACTTGGGATTCACATTACCCTCTCTGCAAGGCTTTCCTTAGATATAACCTAGAAGGTATATTGAATAAATTCAAGAGGGATGTCACACACTGGCAAACACTACCGCTCTCCTTGCTGGGTAGAGCAGCATAATAGAAAAATATAATTTTACCAATATTTTTGTACGTTACAAAATATGCCTTACTTCATTCCAGGCAGCTTCTTCCAGAGTGTGAAATGCAAACGATGACGGCTCCTAGACCCACAAGGGGAGTGTATGAAGGGAACATAGCACACCCAGACCTCCGAAGATACTATTGGGCTATGCAGATAGTACTGGGAAATGACTGGGTGTTTGCAAACCTATATGAGCCATCTGTGGAAAGACCTATATGTGCGACAGGGCACCAATGGGACCCATAGGCTATTTAGCAGACCTTTATGGGCAGAAGAATAGGTCATGCTGGCTGTCATACATCAGTGTGGTACTTCAGGCATGAGTAAAAGCTCTTCCTCAGAAGGGATGGTTTAGGGCCTTTACAGGCAGCACCCTACTGTAGAATTCCTGAAGAAAACCTGAGACACGAGGACTGTCAGGTTCACTTCTTGATGTATGGGTAGACGTGGCAATGAAGTAATTTCAGGCCTTTAAAGAAGAATACCAGATGCCAAAAGGACGGTTTTCTGCTGTCTGGGCCTCCAGTAAGTGCTAGTGAAAGACTAAGCAGGTGGCACCCAGATACTGGGAACTAATCCACTGGAGGATAGGACACTGGAGGAACCACTAAGCTGTAAAGGGATATTGCTCATTTACAAAAAGATCATGAAACAAATGCCGGATGCACCTGAGGCACTGGGGGGACTCCGGAAATGCGTCCTAGGGGAACTTTCTGATGATGAATGGATTGGGGCACTCAGGGGGCCATGGGAGGTGGCAATCAAGGCAGGGTTCCGACTTGTGCAATTGAATATTCTTCACAAGACCTACTACACCAGAGTGTTATTGACTATAACAGGAAGGGCTGAGAGTGACACTTGTGTTAAGGGATGTGGACGCAGAAGAACTTTCCTGCATACATTTTTAGATTGCTCTGCTAAACAGCCATGTTGGACATGAATAATATGATCCCTAGAGCGTCACAGGTCTGATATTGGTCCTGGAAGGGAAGCTCTGTGTAATGGGTATATGGGGGGACACAGAGGAGACTAGATGCATACGTCTGTTTTGCAATTTGGTACTAGTCATGACATGACACAATATAGCACAACTATGGATTCGCCAGCCCTACCCCTGATGGAACAATGTGGTGAGGACCTGGACTGGTATATGGTGAACGAGAGTCTTATATATGAGAAGAGAGGATGCCCCTATTAGTTTTCAAAAGAGTGGGACCCTTAGTGGGATTAGCTTGGCTTGTCATAGTCAGAGATGTCTGGTACATACAAAGCATACTGCAGGTTATATCATGCCTTTGTCAAAGGGACTTTCAGATTTATTTTACTGTACCCCTTGTCTAATTACTCCAGGATGTATGTTCAATGACACACATTATCACCCACCTACATAATGGGCAGCATATTATATGATGTTGGCAGCATTGTTGTATATTCTTTACAATTCAATAAAGAGACAAGCGAAAAAAACAACTTTTGCCATTAGATGCACATCTTCTACAGGCAACTCCATCAAATGATTAATTCAGTTTCTTAAACATTTTATTATAAACAGATTGACAGAAAAAGAATGTGTATTGACCCTATGAGTCATCAAGTGTGCAATACATTTGATAATAATAATAATAATCATAAGAAAAAGAATAACAAGAAATCACTAAAGGCCTACATACCCTTTTCAATGTAACACCCGACCTTCATGATGTTCTGGTTGCATCTCTTTACTTAAACAGGACTATCTATTACAGTAGTATAGACCACTTTGCTTTGCTACTTATTGTGTGTTCATTCCTTCATACAGTCCAGCAAAACAAAACCCTTAGGTTGTAAGAACTTTATAGAACACATGAATGAACATAGTGGTCAGCAACCTGGGGGGGGGGGGGAGGCACTCCATGCCCTTAGATGCAACCCCAAAGCTCTTAAATGTGATCCGTTGGAAACAGTGTTCATAATGGGCCACGATTAGGAGCTCTGGAGTTGAGCCTGAAGGCTGTCTGGGTCTGTAAAAATAAATTGAACAGTACACTTAATTAAAACAAAAAAAAGCGTACTTACCATCTCCAGTTCTCTACGGTCCTGAAGTTTGGCCGCAAGGGGTCTCTATACCAACTACCTTAAGGAATCCAGATGCTGCTCTCATGTTGTTAACCAGCATGAGAGAAGTGCCAGGATTGGATAGAGCGGGCTGGCTCAGGGTGCCTACAGCCACTGGAAACCTGTGCCTGCTCTCCACCCAAGTGTCTAAGACACCTTGGGTAGAAAGGGTTAATGTGCATGTCTAGCTGGCCATCGCAAGACAGCTGGCCAAAGTGACATGCACACTTTAAACTTTGTGTGCACCACCCCACTGCTGACAGTCAGCAGTGATGTCCCCGTCCCAGCACTTGGCTCAAGCTGTCTGAATGCACTGCACAATGAAACGATAATGAATACATTTGTTTACCATTTTATTTTTCATTTTACTTCAATGGCAGCAGGGTGGGCGATGCTCCTCCTCCTTAATTGAGGCACTGTCTCTGTGAATGAACAAACTAAAATTAAAAATGACAGAGTAGTAAATACAATGTTTAATCCAGTCTTAGACCAATATTAAAAAATCCAAACATCCTTCCCAAGTGCTCTTATACTCCAGGTTAGAGAACAAATGTTCTATAAAAGCAGAGTGGTTTTATCATTACTGATATAAATTCTGAAAACTTTTCATGTCTGACAGACCTTTCTTGCACAGTTGTTCCAAATACCCAGAGGCTATTTTGCCATAAATAAAGATATTAGGCTAGCCTCAATTCAGAGGTCTTGCTTTGAGAGGCCTAGGCCCTTTTGTTAAAAGGTATGCTTGTTGAATAAAGTGGTAACATACACACTTTACCTTGAATGATTAAAATACACAAACTGTCCTTCGATATTCACAATGCAGCATGCAGCCCTTCTTTGTTAAGGACTTCACTGGAAGGTTAATTCACAAACGGGAATGTCTTGGTATGATTTAGGGGTGTTGTCATCACACGTAAAGTCAAATCCACTTCCAGTTAAAGAGGACATGTCAGAGAATATGAAGAACCCACTGTGGAGATGTAAGGGTGAAAGGAGGACAGCAGTCAGTGATAACATCCTGGTTATGATGTTCCAGTATCCTTGCTAAAGGTGACTAAAAATTCCCTTGCACAGAATCTGATAGCCAAATCAAGCAGTGGAAGCCTTCCACAAATATTACAAGACAATACCCATGAAAACATTTGACTTTATGATGGAATTACCAAGATGATTAGGCACTACAGAAATCTGAGCATCCCTCAGAATGCCTATGCAGATTCAGAGATCTTGAAAGCAAATAATGTCGTTCTGATTCATCTAATACTTTACGTAGTAACCTGATTTCCATTCTTACAATTTGATGTATCCGTAGTCTGACCATTAAAAATAATAATGTTTCTGTTCGGCACTCCCAATTCCTGCTGTTGCCAATTTTTCTGTGAAGGAGTTACTCATGTTGCTCCTGAGCCTACGTGGGCAGGTCTCATTTCTATGTGTGTACTATAAACTCACTCCTAGCGCTTACTAATGGAGCCATTTCTGCATTTTGGATGCCTTTCTCTAATATAATTTTAATTAATACATGTTATTTTGCAATGTGGTCTGGGCAATGAGCTATGCCTTGCTAAGCCATATTTATCCTAATAACGCCCCAGCCCCATAATTTATACCATTTCCTTTGACCTTAACACTGTTTTGCTACAGTTTTTGGAAGCCACAGTAAACATGGTTAATAATCCTAGGTCCTTCTCATTTTGGGCAACCACAACACCTCCCACTGTATTTGGTATTGCGTTATAGGGTTTTCGGCCTAAAAGTTATGACTTAGAAGGTAGATGTCTTAAATACAACTTTTTACCTCCTAAGCATGTTTTATTTTCCCCATTGTTCATGTTAACAACTCTCTAGATGAATACAAGTTAATCTGGAAAGATGTGTAGCTTCATCCGGTCCTTCTGCAATCCACCCACATATTGAAAAACGTGCTGTGTAATAATTTATTTCGCAATCCACGGCTCACGCCTTTCTACGTAGAGTGAATCCTACTAGTTATGAAATTCAGACAAGAGTAAATTAGCCTGTTCCTATTACACTTTGCATAGAAGGGCAACTTACCTTGCTCAAGATTCATCTATCCGGATTAGTGGCGTGTTTTGCTGAGCACACAAATAGCAGATCCAGTTATATGGTCAAAATCATTCAATCAGTTTGCCAGACATCACGTTTGTATAGGAACAGCACACTACAAAGGCCATTGTAAACCTTGTTGGGTCTTGTTTATTCTAACTTGCAATACGTATAGGTCGATGATTTTTACTAATCGTGTAATCCCCTAAAACATTTCTGAAAAGGAGAACCTAGCAGTAGTGTTTCTATTGTACAGACGGATTGGTTAGCAAAAATAACATACGACATTCTAAAGTTGGGTATTGACTTTTCCTATTGTTTCTGGTCTGACAAAATGCTTGGGAGAGTTATTTCCTTTTGTCACCATGTATTGCTGATAGTTCCTATTTAGGTTGTAAAATAAACGTTTCCATATTGCACTTTACATGTCGTTTTCTGACGCAATATTGTTTTGATATGATATGATGTATTGGTGTTTGTTGTAAAATGAGCTGGGACACCCATAAATCTCCTGCATGGAAGATTTACTCATCCTGATGCTATCACAAGGTCGAACTGGAAGAGCCCGTATGAACGGGCAGCAAAATAAGAGTGACCCTTATGAGCAAAACAGATCGCTAAAAACCTGGCATAGATTTGCAAATCAAGGCAGCTTTGAAACTGTAAAAACAAGCTGTGTACGTGTTTTGCAGGGTCTGATTGCTGCATGCATTTGTGCTTACTGAAGGCAGCGTTTGTGGTAATGTGGAAATCAACAGTATAAATCGGCCCACAATACCATAAACACGGCCCCCAAACAGTCAACAATGCAGCCCTCACACTGACTTGTTAGACCAGCCTTTCCGGCTCTGCTAGATTGCCCTGTAGGCCAGTCCAACCCTGGTTATCAAACATCAATGTTTTGCCTGAATATCTACAACAAATAGTGCTTTTTCGTAGCAACTCAATTCAGTTATGTCGATAGGACTTCTTTTTTCAAGGTAATGTGACCAAAATGCGATCTCACCAGGGTGAACTCAGCATCACCCTCCGCCCCCACCAGCAGCTGCTGCTCAGCAGCTGCAAAACTTTTGCAAGAAAACAATAATAAACTGTGGTCATTGTTGTTTTCTTGTGAAAGGGGTGGGTCCACGGGCTGTGATGGGCATGGAGGGTGAGTGCACAGCACTCTCCCTCAGGGCTCATGTATGTTTGGCCGACCGTCTTGGGCCATCCAAACATACATGAGCAGAAGGGTCTCCATACTGAATTGCCGGGTTGGAGAGAGCAGGCAGAGACCTTCATTCTGCCTCGGAGCACCCTGGCTGGTGCTCCGTCCAATCCTAACTCTGCTTTCATGATGCCAGCAGCAAGAAAGTAGAGTTAGGATTGGATGCAGGGCAGGCTGGGAGCCTGTGTCTGCACTGCAGTTGAGGACCGAGGATCGTTGTAGCAAGAAAAGGACGTTTTTTAAAGTTTTTTTTTTAGTTGTCATATATATTTTTTTTGTCCCCCCCCCACTGTGTGCTGGGCATCCCCCCCCGTTTCCCTCCTGTGATCCACCACTGGATCTCACAACACTGTAATTTACTAAAAGATCCTTAAATTTAGTAGTGTGCCTCCACTGAGCAATGTCAAGTTTGTGAATGATTGCTTCAATCCTTCAAGCAACACCTTTGGTCGCAAGGTTTTTTAAATCTTATCCCTCTAAAAACACAATAGGTAAAACAGATATTCTTATAGAGAACTCTTCAATTTTGTAATATTGTTAGACCTGTCAGCTCTTGGTGTGGTTTGCCATGTCTTATGGGCTTCTGACCTCCTGCTTTTGATCCTGTGCTAAAGATCATTTTTTTCTGGCTTTAGGACTGTGGGCACTTTACCACTGCTGACTAGTGCTAAAGTGCAAGTGCTCCCTGCCTAAATGGTACTAGTAATTGGGTTATCCATGAATGGTATATTTGATTTACTAGTAAGTCCCTAGTGTAGTGCACCATGGGTGCCTAGGGCCAGTAAGTCAAATGCTACTAGTGGGCCTGTGGCACTGATTGTGCCACCCACATGAGTAGCCCTGTAAACTTGTCTCAGACCTGCAACTGCAGTGTCTGTGTGTGTATTTTTACACTGTGTGTAGTTTAAACTGCCAGTTCGATCTGACAAGTGCATTTACTTGCCAGGCCCAAAACTTCCATTTTACTACATGTAGGTCACCCCTAAGGTAGGCCCAAGGAAGCTCCATGGGCAATGTGCAACGTATTTTGAAGGTAGGACATGTGCTGGTGTGTTTTACATATCCTTATAGTGAAATACTGCTATATTTGTTTTTCACTATTACAAGGCCTATCTCTCCCATGGATTAACACCAGGATTGCCTTCAAATATCTTTTCAAGTGTAATTTCCCATTGGGAGCAGACACACATTTGGAGTAGTTGGTTTTTAAATTGTAAGGTTGAAAATGCCACTTTTAGAAAGAGAGCATTTTCTTGCTTAACCATTCTGTGTCTCTGCCTGGCTGTTGAATACATGCCTGGGTAGGATTGCAGCTGGGCTGTTTGTGAACTCTAGACAGTCACACAAAGGAAGCTGAGGTGTGCCCTGCATATCCTGATGGGTCTTCCTGGGCTAGAGTGGAGGGAGGATCCAACACTTGCATCTGAATAGGGCTTAGCCTGTCCTTACACAAAGCAGTATCCAACTCCCTAGAATGTGACTGGGGCAGAGCAGGAAAGGCAGGGTCTTGTGCACTACAGATACTTTCCTTTGAAGTATGCCTACTTCAAAGGCAGAAATTATAAAAGTATCGGACCTCTGAGACCACAACTTTAGAACACTTCTGGACTGAGGGCATTCTGCCAGGAAGAAGAGATGGATGCTGTAGGGACTGTCACTCTTCCTATTTGTGGGAACGTGCCTTTGTTGGTATGGTTACCTCTCACGTTTTGCCTGATATTGATGCCAACTTTGACTGAGAGTGTGCTGATATCCTGCTAATCAGGCCCCAGCACCAGTGCTCTTCCCAAAATCCGTACCTTTGTTTATAAAATTGGCAGACCCCTAGCACCCAGATACGTTCATTGTAAAAAGTACCCATGGTACCAAGTGCCCTGTGGCCAGGGAAGGTCCTCCAGGGGCTGCAGCATGTATTATGCCACCCTAGGGGACCACTCACCATGGACATGCACACTGCCTTTGCAGCTTGTGTATGCTGGAGGGGAGAAAAAGGCAAAGTCGACATGGCACCTCTCTCAGGGTGCCATGCCCACAAACCACTGCCTGTGGCATAGGTAAGTCACCCCTGTAGCAGGCCTTACAGCCCTCAGTCAGGGTGCACTATACCACAGGTGACATTGTAAGTGTAGTGTAGCTATATTGAGTATATGGTCTGGGAGTCCGTCATTATGAACCCCACAGCTCCATAATGGCTTCACTGAATACTGGGAAGATTTGTATCAAACTTCTCAGCACAATATACCCACGCTGATGCCAGTGTGGGATTTATTGGAAAATGCACCCAGGGGGCATTTTAGAGATGCCTCCTGTATGTTAGCCAAACTGCTAGTGCAGGACTGACCAGTCTGTGTCAGCCTGCCACTTCCGGACCAGTTTCTGACCACATAGGGTGATAGTCTTTGTGCTCTTGGTGGCCAGAAACACAGCCTGTCCTGGATAGAGATGCTTCACATCCACCCCCTACAAGAATTGTAACACCTTGTGGTGAGCCTCAAAGGCTCAGGCCTCTTGTTACAGTGCCCCAGGGCACTCCATCTAGTAGACATGCTTGCCAAGGAGGAATGACCACTGCAGCTAGGACCACCCCTAAGGTGTCCAAAGCTGAAGTGATCCCCCTCTTTGGAAAATTCTCCATCTTGGTTTGGAGGACAGGGACCAGTATGGTTAGGTCTTGTCTAAAGCTGAAGTGACCCCCTCTTTGGAAAATCCTCCATCTTGGTTTGGAGGACAGGGACCAGCAGGGTTAGGTCTTTGTCCCACTCCCCAAAGGGAGTGGACATTGGATGGGTGTAGGCACGCTCAGGGACAGTAGCCATTGGCTACTGCCCTCTGACCCCTGTAACGCCCCTAAATCCAAGATTTAAGGGCTAACTTGTACCTATCGCATCAGATTCCTGCCTCAAAGGAAGAAAGAAGAAGGACTGCTAAGCTGAACCCCCAGCAGAGAAGAAGGAAGACGAAAACTGACTTGGCCCAAGCTCTCCTGGCCTCTCTCCTGCTTTAAAAGTCCTGCAAAAGAAGGAGACATGTCTTGCAGGTCCAGCAACCTCTGCCCAGCTTCCAGAGGACTGCCTGCACCACAGAGGACCAAGAACTCCAGTAGACAGCTGCTCTGTCTGAGAAGAAACAACACCTAAGGATTCCAGAGCCTCCCTGGATCCACGAGTCCTGATCACTCTTTACTCAACACCCACGACCTGTGTCCAGGTGGCCCAACTAACTGGAGAGGAATCCCAGGTGATTCTGAGCAAGTGCCCACCCTGGGTTGACCTCGCCTGTCCTCCACGACAATGCCTGAAGTGAGGAACTACAGGACCTCCCTGACCGCAACAGCACCGAACGAAGATACCTGACGCCTAAAGGTACACTGCACCTGCAGCCCCCTGGCCTTGGGGAACCCAACCTCTAGTGCAGCAACGTTCAGCAGGTGGCCCTCATACTTGTTCAGCCTGTGGTTTTCCAGAACTGAACTCCCTGGACTCAGCATTCAGCATCTAAGTGACCCCTGGGGTCCCCTCATAGGAAAGCATTGGGAGCCTGACGCTGTGTTTGCACCCTTCACCCAGCTGCCCATGCGTCTCTCAGGGTGTGTGTTTGGTGCTTACCCATGCCCCACCTCCAGTGCTCCTCTAAACTCCCCAGGTCTGCCCTCCGAAGACACAGTTACTCACCTCCAGGCAGGCCTGATTCCGAGTGCCCCTAGTCTCCATAGGAGCCCGTGCTAAATTGGCATCAGCTTTGACCTCTGCATCTGGCTGGCCCTGTGTTGCTGGTGGTGGGTGTTTTGGGTTCTCTTGAACCCCAACCTGTGAATTTCCTAACCCCTGTAGACTGGAACTGTAAGTCTGGTACTTACCTCTAAAACTGTACTTTCTTTTCTTCCCCAGGAACTGTTTCTGAAAAATGCACTGTGTCCACTTTTGAAATAGATATTTTCTGTTTTCTTAAAAACTGTTTAACTTGCTAAAGTGAAACAAAGTACAATGATACTTACCTGCAATAGTTTTTACTTCCAAAATTAATTTTGTGGTTCTAAAAATAAATTAACAAAATATATTTTTCTGTATAAAAACAATTGGTCTGGAGTTAGGTCTCTGAGTGTGTGTCTCATTTATTGCCTGTGTGTACAACAAATGCTTTGCACTATCTTCTGATAAGCCTAAATGCTCAACCACACTACCACAAAAGAAAGCATTACTATTATTTACTTTAGCCTTTGTTAAGTATCCGGGGAGCCCCTGGAATCAATGCACAATATCTCATTTTGACATAGTATATACCGAGCCAGATTCCTACACTGTACACTGTTGCTTTGTTGTGCTGGCCTGCTGCTTGGTGCTTCTGTCCTGGTAGTGAAATGACTGAACTTTTCTTTCTACATCCTGCTTTCGGAGGTTCTCCAAGGGCATGGACTGAGCTTGACTCCTGTTAGAAGTCTCAGGGACACCAGAGACATCATCTGCCAGCACCTGGGCTCTCTTGCTGAGAGCCCCGATTCACCAAGTGGTGCCAAATGTAGTTCCTGGGCTGGTGGGAGTGAGTTTTGGTGTAAGCAAGAAGAAATCAAGTACATTGACTCTGGAGTGAGTTTGGAACTGGCACTGCAGTCTGAATCCGTGCCGCTGCCTGCACTGGAGCTGTGGTCCACGCTGAGTGGAATGACATTGACTGACTCTGCAGGCCTGATACCGCTGCAGCACTTCCGAAGTCCTGCCACAGCGTGTGTCCTGAGTGCCATGTCCTCTGCATCCAGGACACCCGACTGCGCAGCCACATCTGTGGTCCGTGGTGTGATTGTGACACTGCAAAATCAACGCCTTGCATCTTGAGCTGCTGGATTCATCAACCCTGCCAGTTCGTAAGAAGCCGACGTCTTGCCACCAATGTCGCATCACCTCCCTTGCAACCATAAGGAACCAACGCCTCACCTCCCCTACCTAGCAGTAAGGAATCAATGCCTCTCTTCCCCAGTAGCAGTAAAGCACCTCACCTCCCTGACTCCATGCAACGTCTTTGCTTTCTCAACATTTTCAAAGGTTCTGTGCTTGGGCCCTGCCCTGCACTTCCTCACAAATGGCGTTGGGCTGTTGGGAACGACTCTATCAAGACGTCACGATAGTGCCAGTTGGGGCTATTGTTTTTCTAATCACTTTACTGAGGTTTAATCTTTAAAACTGTGTATCTTTGCTTGTGTGAGCTGGATTTTTGTTGTTTTGGTCTTGTTTTACTCAGATAAATATTGGCTATGGTTCGAAACTGGTGTGGTGTTTACACTGTGTTACTGTGTATGTGTGTGTTTGTGTACAAATACTTTACACATTGCCTTTGAGATAAATCTGACTGCTCGTGCCAAGCTACGAAGGGGGTGTGCAGGGGTTATCTTAGCTGTGTGGCTCCTTTACTCTCACTAGAGCCAGGGTCCCTACTTGGACAGGGTGCAAAACCACTGCCAACTAGAGACCCCATTTCTAACAAATATGACAAATGTATGCCACTTGTTGTGGATGTGTAATGGCATATTTCTCACTATTACCATTGTACTAATGACATTTCGTCCTGTAGGTATGAACATCATGTACCATTTTCTCTAATGTTTGCATTTATGTGATATTAACTCTAATACCATATTCATTCATTTGAATGGTTAGCAACTAAAAGGGGAACTGGGGCTCATACATTTCAGAGGTGAGCCAAAGCAGGGAAGCAGATGTCACTTCAATTGGACATAGAAAGCTGATCATGAAATTAAAACAATAGAAAACAAGTTTTAATTCAAATAGGAAAAGATGAACTGAAACAAATAATGCAAACACATTTTTTCTTTAAGTGATAATAACATGTAAAAGGCTTTATTAAAAGAAACCAATGGACAGAACTCACAGAAGGGCCCACAAAACTGTTGATGGGATCTTACTCCGGGATGTCCCCATGAGGGTTCACTTCTGTGAGCATAAGGAAACCATTATGCCCAAGACTCAAGAGGAGAGACAGATTTTCTTCAACGGTGCCGATGTACAACTTTTTTAGGACCTCTCTAAGTAAGTAACCCTTAGTAAGTTGAGGTCTTTCAAACTGATCACAGACCTCCTGAGATCTGCTGGAGCCTGCCATAGATGGGGACACTCTTCCTGGCTACTCTTTCAGTGGGAAGGCAGGGCCCAGTCCCTCACTTCACTGGATGTGGCTTGAGAGTTCTTGGCCGTCACTCCCCCTTGTGAGAAAATATTAATCCTGTGAGACAAAAATTAAGTGATGTGCTGATGAATTATAGATCCAAACTTAAGGAAATATTGAATGATTTGTGTGCAAAGGATATAAATTCGAAATGAATGGCTGACAGGATTATGGTATTGGTGCAATCTTGTCTCAGAAGAAAGGGAAGGACAAGTGGATTGTGGCATATGCTTTGCATGCACTAACCCAGGCAGAAGAAGCTATTCTGTAATTGAAGAAGAACTGTTAGCAGCATCATGGACTGTACAACAGTTTAGATTATACATTTGGAGAAGAAAGTCTTGAATATGTACGGACTGTAAACCTTTATTGAACATAATTAAGATGTGAGTTGGAAAGAACGTATCTCCCAAGAAAGCAAGACTGGCATCTAAGCTGCAGATGTACCATTTTGAAATTGAATTTGTATCAGGTAGGAACAATGTGATTGATGATGGGTTGTCACGTGTTTCTGTAGGATGTGAAACTGGTGAAAAGGAGATTAAGCATGTGGAATGTGATGTCGCCTTCACATACGAAAATGTGTAATGTGGCATGGTTGAGAATACGGACTGTTGGAAAATGGGTTATTGGTAAGGGCAGGTAGGTACCTACACCTAGCAACAAGCCACCAACCTCCACTTAGGTACAGTTAGGTCTCAGTAAATTAATCCCAGCTCAACCCTTGGTAGCTTGGCAACGAGCGTCAAGGCTTAACTTAGGAGACAGTGTGTAAAGCATTCAAATATCACAAAACAGTAATTAAATAAAACACAGGAAACAGTTTAAAAATCCAAAACCACTTTATAAAAATAGTTTATATTTTTATCTTTAAAATGACACAAAAATGAATAAAATCGGATAAAGGGAACCGAAGATATGAATTTTTAAAGAATTATTATTTTTCTAGCGCTTAGAAACAAAAAGCGCCAATTGGGTCATCTGGTTGCACCACGACCGGGGCAAAGTCAAAGTTTCAGGCCGATCGCGATGGAGCCCTGCTCGGCTACAAGTCGCGGGAGGCCTCGGTTAAAAAGTTACCTTCTGACTTAGTCTTTATTTTGAAGATTTTCTTCAGTGGGACGAACCTGCCAGTCGAATCCGACCTCCTGGAGCCCTTGTCCGGATATGCGATGCTGGATTCCTCAGTGGAGATTTTTACCTTCGGACTTAGGTGTTTTTTCGAGGTGAAAATCCTTCGACCGGGGTAAACCTGGATCTTGATCCGACGTCCGTGGAGCCCTTCTCGGATACGATGGCTGGGAGGTCCCGGTCAACTTTTTACCTTCGGACTTAGTCTCTTTTTCTGAGATTTTTCTTTACCGGGACGAACCACCAAGTCAGGCCGGGTCGCGGTTGAGGCAAGCCGGCTACAATTTCCGCGGCGGGTCGGTCCCTCTCTGGAGCTTTTTTACAAAAATTCTCAAATCTTCTCCAAACTTCCGGGGCTTCACCCAGATGTTTTTTTAAGGTTCTTTTGGGATCCACAGCTCACCCCAAGCATTCCAGAAGTTCTGAGATGGTCCTTGGGGGGTGCGGACTTCAACTCCCAGAATGCACCTGGCGCAAACTCCTTTTTGGCCACTGGACAGTGGTCAGCTGGTCACTTTTCAGGAGTTGGTGCAGGGGGACTCTGGATAGCAATTTTTCACCTGTAGCAAACAGGGAGTCCCTCCTTGAACCAGTTGAAGCCAGGCAAAGTCCTTCTTGTGGTGAAGCCCAAGTGTGCAGCTGGTGCAGTCCTTCTGAGTGCAGGTTCCAGGTGCAGGCCAGGGGTCCAGCAGGGCAGTCCTTCTTCTCCTTTAGTTCTTTTCTTCTTGAAATCTGGTGGGGATCTGAGGTGTGGGGGCAGGTCTGCCAGTTTTATCCTTGCTCCTGGGTGAAAAGCAGGGGGGTCCTGGTTCTCCAATCAGGTACAGTGTCGTCCCCCTGTGATGACTACTTCCTGGGAAGTGTGGCAAAAATCCATCCCAAAAGGCAACATTCTCTAAAAATCCAACATGGCTGAATCTGATTTTTGGAGGTTACATCTGGCTGAGCCCACCCACTGGTGTGGCTAAAAATCATAAACACACCCCTCTCCTGCCCTCTCCTAATCTAATCAAGGGGGCACCTAGTTGTCTGGGGTTGCAGGATGTGGGGGTGTTGCTGGTTGCTCCAAATGTCCTTCTCTGCCTTTGAAGACCAGTTTGGCAGCCCTCCCCCTTCCTGCCTCACCATCTGCTGAGGGGAGATTCTCTCCCACAAGCACATTCCTTTGTGTGAAGCCAGGCCACTTCACACCTCATCAAGGCAGCTTGACTAAGCTGCTGCAGGCTGCCCAATCAGAGCACAGCAGCAAAAACAATGCAGGGCTGAAATTGGCAACTTTTTAGGTAAAGTCTAAAACTCTTTACCTGAACAAGTTATATTAAATCCAACAACTGGAAGTTGTGGGATTTATTACAACAATTAATTTGATACCAAATTCTTGGTATGCAACATTTAAGGAGACTTTAAAATTTAAAATAAAGTCTCCCCATTCTAGCCTATGAAGGCCATTTACTTCAATGAGGGAAAAACGAATTTGGCTGTTTTTACCTCACCAGGGTTTATAAATCTATTTTTATAAAGTCCCTGCTTATAGTTACATGGCACCCAGCCCTAGGGGCACATAGGGCACACCTTAGGGTGACTTATATGTAAAAATAAGGTAGTTTAAGACTTTGGAACTACTTTTAATTCCAAAGTCGAATTTGCATATAACTTTAATTTAAAAGCAGCCAGCAAGGCAGGCCTGCCTTTAAAATGACACTGGGCACCTCAGCAGTGCACCTAGGTGTGCACCACCTATGCTGTGGTCCCTAAACCTACATACCCTACCATATACTAGGGACTTATAGGTAGGTTAACTTAGCCAATTATAATTAGCCTAATTTGCATATCCATTTTACACAGAGCACTGGCCCTGGGAGTGGTAAGCAGTACCCAGGGCACAGCCAAGAGTCAGTAACCACCAGTACCTGTCCAAAAAGTGTGGGGGTGATCAGGGCAAAAAAGGAGGACTTTCCTACACTGCCCCCCCCCAGATGAAAGGTGATGGGTACTAACCAACACCCTGGTAGTCCTCACCAGCTAAGTGGAAAAACCTGGAAATGCCATCTGCATTGGCATGGGCAGTCTCAGGTCTGTGCTCCACTGTGAAGTCCATCCCCTGTAGGGAAATGGACCACCTTAACAGTTTTGGGTTCTCCCCCCTCATCTGCATCAACCATCTGAGAGGTCTGTGGTCAGTTTGTACACGGAAGTGAGTGCCAAACAAGTAAGGCCTCAACTTCTTCAGGGACCAGACCACAGCAAAGGCCTCCCTCTCAATGGCACTCCATTTTTTCTCTCTGGGGAGTAGTCGCCTGCTGATGAAGGCAACTGGGTGATCTTGGCCCTCTTCATAACTTGTGCTAACATTGCCCCAATCCCTTCCTCTGAAGCATCTGTTTGCACTATAAACTCCTTGCTATAGTCAGGGGCCAGTAACACTAGTGCTGAACACATAGCCTGTTTTAGGGTGTCAAAAGCTTTCTGACACTCTGGGGTCCAAATGACCTTCTTGGGCTGTTTCTTGGAGGTAAGCTCAGTCAGAGGGGCCACTATGGTCCCAAAATTCTGAACAAACCTCCTGTAGTACCCAGTCAGGCCAAGAAAGGCCCTGACCTGAGTCTGGGTTTTAGGAGCCTCCCAATCCAGGATAGTCTGGATCTTGGGCTGGAGAGGTTGTACATGGCCTCCACCAACAAGGTGGCCCAGGTACACAACTGAGCTTTGCCCTATCTGGCACTTGCTTGCCTTGATAGTCAGGCCTGCTTGAAGCAGGGCCTGAAGCACTTCCTTCAGGTGGACCAGGTGGTCCTTCCAGGTGGAACTAAATACAGCTATATCATCCAGATAAGCTGCACTGAAAGATTCCAACCCAGACAGGACTCTATTCACCAACCGTTGGAAGGTGGCAGGAGCATTTTTCATGTCAAAGGGCATCACCTTGAACTGAAAGTGGCCCTCTGGTGTGGAAAATGCTGACCTCTCCTTAGCTCCTGGACTTAAGGCAATCTGCCAATATCCTGAGGTCAGATCAAATGTGCTCAGGAATTTGGCAGCCCCCAACCTGTCAATGAGCTCATCAGCTCTAGGTATGGGGTGAGCATCAGTCCTAGTGACTGTGTTTAGACCTCTGTAGTCCACACAAAATCTCAATTCTTTCTTCCCACCTTGGGGATTAGGTTTGGGCACCAGTACCACTGGACTGGACCAAGGACTATCAGAGGGCTCAATTACCTTGAGCTCCAACATCTTAGCCACTTCAGCTTTGATGTTGGCCTTGACCTGGTCAGATAGCCTGTACAGCTTGTTCTTGACAGGCAAGCTGTCACCAGTGTCAACATCATGGACACACCAATTGGTGAGTCCAGGGGTCAGGGAGAACAGACTAGCAAACTGTTTCAAAACTTGTTTGCAGTCTTTTTGTTGCTGATCTGTCAATTTGGGAGAGAGTACCACTCCCTCCACTGACCCATCTTGTGCCTTTGAGGACAGGAGGTCTGGCAGAGGTTCACCCTCCTCCTCCTTCGCTTCATCAGTGACCATCAGCATGGTCATGTCTGCCCTGTCCTGGTGGGGTTTCATCCTGTTCACATGCAGGATCCTGTGAGGATTCCTGGGGGTGCCAAGGTCCACCAAGTAGGTGACCTCACCTTTTTTCTCCAGAATTGGATAGGGCCCAGTCCATTTGGCCTGTAGTGCCCTAGGAGCCATGGGCTCCAAAATCCACACCAGCTGTCCTGGGTGATACTCAGGCAGGGTAGCCTTTTGATCATCCCAGAGCTTCATGAGCTCCTGGCTGGCCTCCAAGTTTCTGCTTGCCTTCTTCATGTACTCAGCCATGCGTGACCGCAGGCCCAGCACATAATCTAGCACATTCTCCTTGGACTCTTTGAGAGGCTTTTCCCAAGACTCTCTCACCAAGCACAATGGGCCTCTTACAGGGTCCCCAAACAGTAACTCAAAGGGGCTGAATCTAACCCCCTTCTGTGGCACCTCTCTGTAGGCAAACAGCAGGCATGGGAGGAGGACATCCCATCTCCTCCTGAGTTTGTCAGACAAACCCATGATCATGCCCTTCAGGGTCTTATTAAATCTTTCCACCAGACCATTGGTCTGTGGATGATAGGGGGTGGTGAACTTATAAGTAACACCACACTCATCCCACATGGCTTTCAGATAGGCTGACATAAAGTTTGTGCCCCTATCTGAGACCAACTCCTTTGGGAACCCCACTCTGGTGAACACACCAAGTAGGGCCCTAGCCACTGTGGGAGCAGTGACTGTCCGGAGGGGTATTGCCTCAGGGTACCTGGTGGCATGGTCCACAACCACCACAATGTACCTGTTACCTGAGGCAGTTGGTGGGTCTAGGGGACCAACAATGTCAATCCCCACCTGCTCAAAGGGAGTCCCAACCACTGGCAGTGGTATCAAGGGAGCCTTTGGCTTGCCCCCTGTCTTGCCACTGGCTTGGCAGGTGACACAGGAGCTGCAAAACTCCTTGACTTTTTCTGACATTTGGGGCCAATAAAAATGGTTGACCAGCCTGTTCCAGGTCTTGGTCTGTCCCAAATGTCCAGCTAAGGGGATATCATGGCTTAAAGTAAGGAGGAATTCTCTATACTTCTGGGGGACCACTACTCTCCTAGCAGCCCCTGGTTTGAGGGCCCTTGCCTCAGTGTAGAGAACTCCATCCTCCCAGTAAACCTTGTGGGTCCCACTGGTATCCCCTTGTTCTTGCCTGGCAGCAGTCTGCCTCAGGCCCTCAAGAGTGGGACACTCTCTTTGTCCCTGGCACAAATCTTCTCTGGTGGGCCCACCTGCCCCTTGCAGTTCTGCCAAGTCAGGCAGAGCTTGCAGGGGAAGTGTCCCTCCCTCAGAGGTGAGATCCTCCCCCTCAGGGTTGGATTCCTCTTGACCTTCTGTACTTGTAGGGGCTGGCAAGCCAGACCCAGTGCCCTTTCTCTTCTTCTTGGAGGCTTGGCCCATTGTTCCAGGGTCCAAGTGTCCAGCACTTCCCTGTTGTGCCGCCTGTGACCTGGTCACAGCACACACCCATTCAGGGAGGTCCAGCATCTGTGCATGGACCCTTCTCTCCACTTCTGACCATTCAGATGCTTCAAGATCATTTCCCAGCAGACACTCTACTGGGAGGGCAGAAGCTACAGCTACCTTCTTAGGGCCAGTCACACCTCCCCATTCCAGACTCACCATGGCCATGGGATGGAGTTTGGTTCTGCTATCTGCATAAGTCACCTGGTGGAAGACACCAGGTAAGACCTGCTCTGGAGAAACCAGCTTCTCTGTGACCATTGTCACACTGGCTCCTGTATCTCTCAGAGCTTCCACCTCAGTCCCATTGACTTTAGGCCTCTGCCTATACCTCTCCATCATGGGAGGCAAGGTGGCCATAGTTGCAATGTCCACCCCACCCACGGATACTAAGGTGACCTCTGTGTACCCTGATTCCAGCCCTGGGCCAACTTCCACCCCCAACCCTACACTAGCAATCCCCTGGGATTGCCCACCAGTGGGGGGCTTCTTGGAGCAGATAGCATCTCCTCTTTTATGTCCAGGTTGATGACAGTCAAAACACTTGCTGGCCTTAGCAAGCTCCTGAAACCTTCCTGCTTTAGCAGGATCATAATTCTTTCCCTGATACCCTTTCCCCTTAAAAGTGGAATGGCTCTGGGCTCCCCGACCCTGAGAAGTTTTTGGGGACTCTTGTGAGGACTCTTTGGGCTTTTTATCATCTTTCCCTTGGTTCTTCCCCTGAGAAGAACCATGTCTTCCCTTTTTCTGATCACCCCCTGGGGGTTTCTGGTTAACCCTAGTTCTTAACCAGTCATCTGCTGCCTCCCCCAGCTCTCTGGGGTTGGTCAACCTAGAGTCAATTAGATACTGGCGGAGCTTCTCTTGGACACAATTGGTTAGAAGGTGCTCCCTCATAATCAAATTGTACAGCCCCTCAAAGGTACTTACCTTGTTGCCCTGTATCCAGCCCTCTAGTGCCTTTACTGAAATGTCCACAAAGTCCACCCAGGACTGAGTGCTTGTCTTTTGGGTGTCCCTAAACTTGAGCCTATACTGCTCTGGGGTCAGACCAAACTTTTTAGTCAAGCAATTCTTCATACTGGGGTATGTGTCTGCATCCTCCCCACTCATGGTTAGGAGCCTATCCCTCCCAGAGTTGGGAACTAACTCCCAAAGAAGTGAACCCCAGTACTGAGGCTTGACTCTCCTCATCTGGAGGGCCCTCTCAAAGGCCCCCAGCCACTTATCTATGTCATCCCCCTCTACATAGGCAGGAACCACCCCTTTGGGTAATCTGGGGTAAAAAAAAACACCCAGGGACACCTCAGCTTCTTTATCGCTGCCACCATCTCTTTTCTCTTTGTTTGCCCACTTTTTCTTTTCTAGGGCCAGCTTGTCTGCTTCCAAAGCTATGTATGCTAGCTGGGCCTCCAGCTCTCTTTCTCTGATGGATGGGTTCTCTCCTCCTGAAAGGACCCCCTTCCCACCACTAGCTTTGGGTCTGCCCCTAGTGACTGTATTTACTGAGGACCGTTCTTCCTCATCCTCACTTAGGCTCAGATGCCTTCCTTCCCCTGAGTGGTTAGAGCTAGCATCCTCCCCTTTTTCTCCCTCCTCTGGAGCTTCCTCTGACTCTACCTCTTGGGCCTCAGCCCATGCTGTCAGGGATTTGATCAGGATTTGCTTCCTGAGATCAGTGGTTGCAAGCAACCCTCTTTCAATAAAACAACCCCCTAAGCTGGACTACTGTCAGTGTGGGTAGGCTAGCCAGATCAAGCTCCATGGTTCCCTGGTTTTGTGTCAACAAAAACTTTTTGCAAAAATTGGAAACAATAATTTTAAAAAATTACAAAAATTCAATAATTGAAATTAATCCAAATTAATAAAAAAATTAAAAATAAAAATAAAAGAATTTTTGCACTAGGACAATTTAAAGGATTTTTAATTCGTTTTACTTAAAAATGTAACGTGATACCGAACACAAGTACAGGATCCCACCGCTGCCACCAAAAATGTTGGAAAATGGGTTATTGGTAAGGGCAGGTAGGTACCTACACCTAGCAACAAGCCACCAACCTCCACTTAGGTACAGTTAGGTCTCAGTAAATTAATCCCAGCTCAACCCTTGGTAGCTTGGCAACGAGCGTCAAGGCTTAACTTAGGAGACAGTGTGTAAAGCATTCAAATATCACAAAACAGTAATTAAATGAAACACAGGAAACAGTTTAAAAATCCAAAACCAATTTATAAAAATAGTTTATATTTTTATCTTTAAAATGACACAAAAACGAATAAAATCGGATAAAGGGAACCGGAGATATGAATTTTTAAAGAATTATTATTTTTCTAGCGCTTAGAAACAAAAAGCGCCAATCGGGTCATCTGGTTGCACCACGACCGGGGCAAAGTCAAAGTTTCAGGCCGACCGCGATGGAGCCCTGCTCGGCTACAAGTCGCGGGAGGCCTCGGTTAAAAAGTTACCTTCTGACTTAGGGCCTGATTCTAACTTTGGAGGACGGTGTTAAACCGTCCCAAAAGTGGCGGATATACCACCTACCGTATTACGAGTTCCATAGGATATAATGGACTCGTAATACGGTAGGTGGTATATCCGCCACTTTTGGGACGGTTTAACACCGTCCTCCAAAGTTAGAATCAGGCCCTTAGTCTTTATTTTGAAGATTTTCTTCAACGGGACGAACCTGCCAGTCGAATCCGACCTCCTGGAGCCCTTGTCCGGATACGCGATGCTGGATTCCTCTGTGGAGATTTTTACCTTCGGACTTAGTTGTTTTTTCGAGGTGAAAATCCTTCGACCGGGGTAAACCTGGATCTTGATCCGACGTCCGTGGAGCCCTTCTCGGATACGATGGCTGGGAGGTCCCGGTCAACTTTTTACCTTCGGACTTAGTCTCTTTTTCTGAGATTTTTCTTTACCGGGACGAACCACCAAGTCAGGCCGGGTCGCGGTTGAGGCAAGCCGGCTAGAATTTCCGCGGCGGGTCGGTCCCTCTCTGGAGCTTTTTTACAAAAATTCTCAAATCTTCTCCAAACTTCTGGGGCTTCACCCAGATGTTCTTTTAAGGTTCTTTTGGGGTCCACAGCTCACCCCAAGGGTCCAGAAGTTCTGAGATGGTCCTTGGGGGGTGCGGACTTCAACTCCCAGAATGCACCTGGCGCAAACTCCTTTTTGGCCACTGGACAGTGGTCAGCTGGTCACTTTTCAGGAGTTGGTGCAGGGGGACTCTGGATAGCAATTTTTCACCTGTAGCAAACAGGGAGTCCCTCCTTGAACCAGTTGAAGCCAGGCAAAGTCCTTCTTGTGGTGAAGCCCAAGTGTGCAGCTGGTGCAGTCCTTCTGAGTGCAGGTTCCAGGTGCAGGCCAGGGGTCCAGCAGGGCAGTCCTTCTTCTCCTTTAGTTCTTTTCTTCTTGAAATCTGGTGGGGATCTGAGGTGTGGGGGCAGGTCTGCCAGTTTTATCCTTGCTCCTGGGTGAAAAGCAGGGGGGTCCTGGTTCTCCAATCAGGTACAGTGTCGTCCCCCTGTGATGACTACTTCCTGGGAAGTGTGGCAAAAATCCATCCCAAAAGGCAACATTCTCTAAAAATCCAACATGGCTGAATCTGATTTTTGGAGGTTACATCTGGCTGAGCCCACCCACTGGTGTGGCTAAAAATCATAAACACACCCCTCTCCTGCCCTCTCCTAATCTAATCAAGGGGGCACCTACTGTAGTTGTCTGGGGTTGCAGGATGTGGGGGTGTTGCTGGTTGCTCCAAATGTCCTTCTCTGCCTTTGAAGACCAGTTTGGCAGCCCTCCCCCTTCCTGCCTCACCATCTGCTGAGGGGAGATTCTCTCCCACAAGCACATTCCTTTGTGTGAAGCCAGGCCACTTCACACCTCATCAAGGCAGCTTGACTAAGCTGCTGCAGGCTGGCCAATCAGAGCACAGCAGCAAAAACAATGCAGGGCTGAAATTGGCAACTTTTTAGGTAAAGTCTAAAACTCTTTACCTAAACAAGTTATATTAAATCCAACAACTGGAAGTTGTGGGATTTATTGCAACAATTAATTTGATACCAAATTCTTGGTATGCAACATTTAAGGAGACTTTAAAATTTAGAATAAAGTCTCCCCATTCTAGCCTATGAAGGCCATTTACTTCAATGAGGGAAAAACGAATTTGGCTGTTTTTACCTCACCAGGGTTTATAAATCTATTTTTATAAAGTCCCTGCTTATAGTTACATGGCACCCAGCCCTAGGGGCACATAGGGCACACCTTAGGGGTGACTTATATGTAAAAATAAGGTAGTTTAAGACTTTGGAACTACTTTTAATTCCAAAGTCGAATTTGCATATAACTTTAATTTAATAGCAGCCAGCAAGGCAGGCCTGCCTTTAAAATGACACTGGGCACCTCAGCAGTGCACCTAGGTGTGCACCACCTATGCTGTGGTCCCTAAACCTACATGCCCTACCATATACTAGGGACTTATAGGTAGGTTAACTTAGCCAATTATAATTAGCCTAATTTGCATATCCATTGTACACAGAGCACTGGCCCTGGGACTGGTAAGCAGTACCCAGGGCACAGCCAAGAGTCAGTAACCACCAGTACCTGTCCAAAAAGTGTGGGGGTGATCAGGGCAAAAAAGGAGGACTTTCCTACACGGACAATGAAGTATTTTTATCAGAGAAAAGCAGTGGGCAATAGATGGAGAAGAGCGTTGATTATGAGTAATTAGGACATGTATTACTAATCGGTGGCCGAGTGAATGAAGAGAGGGGGCGGTTCCACATTTGAAAATAAGGAGGAGTTGTCTTCATGCAATGTTGTGGTCTTAAGGGGTGGTAAAATTATTCCTCCAAAAAGAATATGTGAAGTGTTGTTGGAGAAAGTGATGAGTGCTAAGCCAACGTCTCTTTGGTCACAGTAGGGTGGCCTGATAAGACCTTGGAGAAAATTAGCCATAGATTTTATGGGACCCATTTCTATGGTGCCAACCAAAGAATGTTATGGTATTGTACTGAATTACTATTTTAGTAAATGGCCTGTGGTTTGGATGGTGGGGAAAATGACTACGGATGTTGTGAAATAATTTTTTGAGGATGTGTTTGTGAGGGAAGAAATGCCTGAAATATTGGTATCAGACAATGGGGTACTACAAACATCTGACAAGATCAAACTGTTTTTGAGAAAACATGCCATTAAGCACTCTTGAGTAGCATTGTAATGTGCCACAGCGAATGATCAAGTTGAGAGATTTGAAAGGGTCGTAAAGAAACAATACAACTGGCATTGAATTCAGGGCTTCCGTAGAGGAAATCATTGCAAAGTATTCTGTTGTCAGAGATGGTAAGCCCACATTCTGTTACTGGAAAAATACCACCCGTTTAGTACCCTGGTGGTTAATGGAAAAGAATTGTAAGAAATTTGGTATTGTAAGGAACAGTGAATTGGGGGAAGGATTGGAACAGCATGAAATGTGTACAAAAGTTTACCATAGTAATAGAGTTGATGTTCCTAAGATAGTGGAAGGCCAGCATGTCTGTAGCAAAAAAAAAAACAGAATTTGTTGAGAAGGGGAAACGTTGTTGGGCAGAACTATTTAAGATTAGTAAGGCATTGGGGAGTGATGTCCAGTTAGAGGATGTAAAGCTATGGAACTTAAGTTGTGAGGCAGTATGCAAAAATTAGAGAATAGAGTCAAACACGGTAGATGGGGAGAGCGAGGCTGAATGTGGTGGTTACATGATGGGAACCAATGGTAGTGAAGGATTAGTAGAAACCAGAGACAACCATCTTGAGTGTAGAGATGAAGAAAATAACTCTCTCCAAGTGCAGCAAGAGAATGTGCTAGGGCATAGTGACAGGGGGAAGAGAGTTCCAGCTTGCTCATTTGGGAGTTATATTGTGGTGTAGTCATAGTTTTGGTGTTCTAGATACTACATAATGTAGTTAGGATGGTATTTTATGTGTTGTAATTGTTTTTACATAAATGTTTTATGCATTAATGTATGTCAAGGATGCATAAATGTATTCAGTATTAATGTGTCAATGAATGTAATATAGAAAACATTTTATGTTATTAGGTTATGTTCAAATTTATTGTTATCTTTTAAATTGTCATTAAAAAGGGGAAAGATGTGTGGCATTGCCACAATGGAATGTAGATTTTTAGGCTGGCATGCGCCATCATAGAGTTTGGAATTGTGGGGAAGGTAAGTTTCAAGGGAGGCAGTTGGCTGGATGTTGAGGTGGAGGGAGTGCTGCTCTTTCTCTGGCTCTAACTTTCAATCAATTGTCCTCCGGGACCACCCGTTACTGTGTAAAGAGACTGTTTTAACTGATCACCATACAAGATTATATCTAATTTAACCATACGGAGTGGTCTGGGATGCACCGAAGGTGGTTGCACATGGTGTATTTATCAAAGAAGCTAACAACCTAACATGCATGAGGGATATTAAACTTCTTCAGTTGCGGGAGGACCTACTCATTGCTGAGTGACACTATAGATCGTATTCCTACAAGAAACTATGGCAGAAGCTAATGGCGCTCTGTGGCCAAATAAGGTTTCTGGAAGCCAACAAAGCTAATTACGTTCTGTCAACATCAGGTGCACATATCTATGAGGGAGGCAATGCAGCAGGCTCCCTACTGACCTATATTCTACGGGCTCAGTGAACCGTAGGATGTATCCTGAGGTTAGGAATGGAAACTGGGTCACACGCACCTCTGATGAGGAGAAAGCCAAAGCCTTCCATGAGTAATATTGTGATTTCTAGAATAGCTGATAGTCTGTATAGAGAGGACCAGAGATCCTTTCGTCTGTCTCTCCCCCTACCTAGCTTCTCCTGATCTGATAGGTGGGACCTTGATGAACCATTCTGGGTGGAAAAATGCCTGAAGCCAGGTAAGGCCCTCAGGACTGGACAGCTTCACAGCTGCATTTTATAAACAAGGTGCCCATCTGCTAGCCCCTTTGCTGGGCAACGCATACAGCATCATGTCCCAGGCATGGGGCCTGACAACGATGATGCCAGAGGCTATTGTCTCACTGACTAAACCGGATAGGGACCCTACTCAGTGCTAATCTTATCACTCCATCACAACACTAAAATCATGACCAACATTCTAGCAAATTCACTCAAATCCTGCCTTCCAAATTTGAAACATGAAGCCCAGATGGGATTCATACCATGCAGGTCTACCAGTGACAGCACTACAAGAACCCTCCAAATCATCAACTTAGCACTGAAATGCCACAGAAAAGCTACCTTGTTTTCCCTGGATGCTGAAAAACCCTTTGACTGGTTGGACTGGTCAATGCTGAAAGCAACACTGAATAATGCTGGATTTGACACCTGCTACCTTGGTTGGATGTATGCCTCACCCTGGGCGAGAGTCAACATGTATAAGAAATGTAGGAAATTTTAATTGAAAAGGTAATGAGACAGGGCTGCGCTCTTTCTCCCATACTATTCACAATATATCTAGTGCCCCTGCTCCAGAAGATCAGGGAGTAGATGGGAATACGGGGTGTGCCATTGTATCGGGACACCCTTACGATCCCAGCCTTTGTGTAAGATACTATGCTATGTCATTAATTGCCGTGGTTCATTCCTTGCAGAATCCCCTGCCTCTCTTAGATGAATATGGGGTGTTGGTGGGGCCTAAGTTCCACTTGGGGAAATAATTGGGTCTGGTGGTGTCTGAACGGAAGATGCTCCTTTACATATTACAATTAGTCAGCCCCTTTCACCGGACCCTTGACTCCCTACAACATTTGGGAGTGCTCCAGACAATAGATCTTCACAACTGTTCTAGGAACAATTTTAAACTGGTGGTTCAATCTCTCAAAGCACTAACATCCTCATGGTGCCAACAGGTACTCTCCTCGTTTGGGAGGACAGAGTCCTTAAAAATGTCAGCAATCCTTGGGATTCTGTACATGTTCACAACTCTCCCACTCATCCCTCCAAAGGGCTGACATGGAGCAATTGAAAGATCTTTTTGAAATCCTTCATCTGGGCTGGAAAAAGACCCAGACGGCACTACCAAATTTCACACATCACCCGAATTAAGGGGCTGGGGACTCCCAATATCCACCTCTACTACCTTGAGTCATAAGTGCAAGATATGACATAGTGGCTCCAAGGGGAAAAATGTAGGAAACTGGCCTTTGTGTGGTGGACACCTATGGTGTTACAACTTATACTGGGTCCAGGCAACCCTGATTAAATAGTGCTACAGTGTCTAGACAGCCAGGGCTCTCCAGGGGTAGCTTTGGCAAGTAGCCAAGACCTATCTAGAAGGCATGTAAAGCACTTTCAGTACCACAGTAGTCACACAGTAACTTAACACACATGAAAGGAAACATACAGAGTTGCAAAAATAAAGGTACTTTAATATAGGCACACTAGACTAACATTGGTATACCTCCCTCTGGAGGTATGAACACACAAAATATACACTAATAAGTACTCAGGAAAAACATACATTAGCAAAGGCCCTATAGGGGGGGCAAACCATATATACAATAATGGAATGGGAGAGGGTGTCCCCCACCAGTGTGTATGGAGTAGCTAGCTGTGGACTGGGGAGGAGTGAAACCCCAAAAGGTAAATACCTAGAAGATCCCCATGGGCCAAATGCAGAGAGGTAAGTTGCTGGTTGTCCCATAGACTAACATGTGGATATAGTGATTGGAGAAAGGAAGAACTAGGGCAAGACCGGTGGAATTCAACAGCAGAGTCTGAATGAGAAGGATCTGTGTAAGAACAAGATAGAGTCCAGTCCATGCAGGAATGTCCAGGTGGGGCAGGAGGCGATGCCCACCCTTCTGTAGGTGAAGATCCAGGTTGTCAGTGATGGAGGAAGTCCAACTATGGAGTCCAGGAGCTTCAGAAGAGTCCCTGAAGTTGCCTATGAGCTGCCCCTCAATAGTCGACAGATTGCAGATGGGTCAGCCATCAGGAGGACCACCAACTAGCACAGGAAAATGCAAAAGAGCTGTTGAAAGTGTTGCAGAGCTGTGGAGGACCAGCAAGGTCTTAGGGACTCTACCTTTGGAGGGGAGTCCAGGCTGACCCTCAAGATGCAGAAGAGTCAGAAGAAGCAGTCAGAGCCCCCACAGGCAAACAACTGGAAGCAGGCACAGTCAGTCACAGTGAGGCCCAGCCAGCACACCTGCAGAGCAGTCCCAGGTGGCCGGAGCTGCAAAGGGGAGAATGTCCTTGCAGATGCTGAGTGCTGGGGGCTGGGGCTTCGTGGTGCCTGAAGATACCTATGAGCAGGAGGCAACAAGCCGTGGTTGGTGCAACTGTCAGTGCAGAGGGGTCATGTCCCAGTGGCAGAGACAAGGGCTCACCATCTCCACCATTGAACAGAAGGGAGAGAGGACCCACAGGATCCATCAGAACCACCACCTGTGCTGGAAAGTCTTTGCAGATCTGACAAACAAAAGATCCCACCAGCCAGACGTCATTGCCTCAGGTGCCTGTGGATTCAAGGGAGTGACTCCTTCACTCCAAGGGAGATTCCTTCCTTCTTGTTGATGCAGTCAAAGTGTTGCTGACCCCGGAGGATGCAAATCCTTGGAGATGTTACAGAATGCCAATAGGAGAATGCCATGGAAACAATGCTGCAAAGAGACGTCTTCTCAGGCGGTGCAGTCTTGTCCAGTTCCTTGTAGCCTAGCAGCAGTTCCAGAGGCCAGCAGCGGAAGATGTCTTGTCAAGATTTTCTTCTAGTATCTTGTACAACAAATCTGGGACCCACCCTCAAGGAAGTCCCTAAATAGCCCCATATGGGGGTTTGGTCACTCTGGGGTAACCACCTACCAGGAGGGGTCACTGGCATCAGCTACCTGGCTTGTTCAGTCAGATGCTCCCAAAAGCCTCTCCACATCTTGTTTCCAAGATGGCAGATCCAGGTGGCCACCTGGAGGAGCTCTATGCACCACCCTAGGGTGGCGATTGACAAAGGCGTGGTCACTCCCCTTTTCTTTGTGTGGTTCATACCAGAGCAGGGACCAGAGGTCCCTGGACTGCTGCAAACCGGATTATGCAAGGAGGGCACCAAATGCATCCTTCAAAGCAGTCCAGTGGCATGGGGGGGTACTCCTCCCCAGCCCAGTAACACCTATTTCCAAAGGAGAGGAGGATGCACCTCTCTACTGCAGGAAATCCTTTGTTCTGTTGCCCCATGCTTGAGCTGGTCAAACAGGAGGAGGGTGGAATTGTGTCTTGGGGCCTGCAGCAGCATAGGCTGCCTGCAGACCCTGAAAGACTGGTAGGAGCAGACCTGGGGGGTCCTCTGAGGAACACCCGGAGTGCATTGAATCATGCCAGCAAAACTGGAATCAGTATTGGGATTTGATTCCAACATGTTTGATACCAAACATGCCCAGGTTCAGAGTTACCATTATGTAGCTAGACCACAGGTGGCCAGTATATGGGTAAAATGGCTTCCCTGCACTTATGAAGTCCACAGAATTGAACTAGAGTTCGTAGGGGCACCTCTGGCCATGCTGGGGTGCCCACACACACAGGGACCTCCACCCCGTCCTTTGGGGGTGAAAGGGCCACCATAGGGGGACTTACGGTGACCTGGTGTAGTGACCAGCAGTGACGGGGTGCATGCATAATTTCATGCTGGCTACAAATTGGAGGCCTGCAGACACAGTTTGCATGGACCCCCCTGGGTGGCATAATACATGCTGCAGCCCATGGCAGAACCCTGGTGTACCAATGCCCTTGGTACCTAAGTACTGTCTTCCAGGGACTTACAGGAGTACACCAGTATGCCAATTGTGGGGTGTGTGAAGTACCAAGACAACCAAATTTGGAGGAGAGAGCACAATTACTGGGGTCCTGATTAGCAGTATCCCCATGAAAACAGTCTAAGCACACTATCATCAGGCAAACAGTGGGGGTAACAATGCCAGAAAGAGAGGACTTTCCTACAAAATAGACACACTTTGGTGCTTCATAGATCACAACATGATGACCAGGCCTCTCGAAGATGTACTGTGACTCCCCAAAAGTCACACATGGTGCATCTTATATACTTCCTTAATCATGAGGGTTACTCTTGAAGATTGGGACTTTCTCTCCTTGCTACAAATGTATAACCACCTATCTCTCCCCCTTGCCCCCCGTACAGAGGAATGAGGACTTTTATGAAGGCTTGAGAGGTCCAAATATGACACATGAATTTTGAATGGATGCTACCGACATGTTTCATAAGGGATTCATCCACCTCTTTGACGACATCAAGCACACACACAACATTGCGGAGTGACAGAGTTTTCATTATTTACAGATCGGTAATTGGGTACTACACCTGCCTATAAGTTGAGCAGCCAAAAGGCCTTTTATATGTATTGAGAACAACATCCCCCCACTTAATCTCTCACATGTATACCGCCCTTGCATATAACACACTTCAGAAGTGTCCCCTGTAAAGGTAGGCATAGGAGGAGAACTCGATGTCACACTAGATGACAAATGGGACACCATCCACATATGTGAAATTAATTTTACCAAACATGCTGAAGGGAGGGAGACGCTCTATAAGATATTGTACAGATGGCACTACACACCAGCACGACTCCACACAATTAACAATAGTCTGTCCAGATAATGCTAAAGAGGCTGTCGAGGAACAGGGGCCATATACCACATACTGTAGACTTGCCCCGTTTGAGTCAGTTTTGGTAAGACTTCATGGCAACTAAAGCCTCCATCTAGGACACCCATTTACCAATTAACCAACATTGATCCTGCTGGGGATACATATCCCTTTCACTCATCTAAAGGGAAAAAATCTCCCACCTTGTCTTCTCTGCAGATCAGACTGCCTTAAGCCTATGGAGGAAGGTCTTTGTCCCAAACACTACAATGTGGCTGCTGAAGATTTGCCAACTCCTAGTATACGAAAAGATCGCATATGATCTGCCGAAACAATATGGCAACTTCGCTACGATGCTTGACGTACCTTCCCGGGATATTAGAGGCCCGACGTGCCCACCTGATTACGAGCACTGGCCCTGCAGTCTTGGCGAGCAGGCTAAAGAAGACCCATAAATTAACGTTAGTGGTTCATTCCGTAGCATTAATCTATGTGGCAAATGAGGTAGTGTTGGGGGCTGCTGTTGTTAGGAGCGTTGGAAGTTGTCATTTGGTAGAGATACGTCGAGTTGAACAGGTGGGTACGCCCGCCTTTGTTGTATATATACATTTAGGAAAAAAGTGACTGAAACTCAAAGAAATCAAAACATCTATCAATTTGATCTAAATTATTTGGCAAAATGAAAAGTCATTACTCAAGTCAGCTCCATGTTCCTTAAATAATGCAAAAACACATATTTATATGGTTTAAGGTACGTCTGATAACGTGTTTAAGCAGAGAAATTATTTTCGGATTGCCTGCTACATAAATCTAAAAGAAGTCAGAAATCCTGCCGCCTTTTACTTCTAATGCATAGAGATGAAGGATAAGCGGCTGTTAGTGTCACTTCTAAAGCCAGAGAGAAAAAAGAAAATGAAAAAAGAAAGACCATGAACACATTTTGGTGTCTAAACACTTCCCTCTGCTTCACTCATTACCATCTGTAGCTCGCAAGATAATCAGCAATAAGGCAAATGTCAGCAAAGGATAGGCTCTTTCGTTTTATTACACAACCTTTGTTTTGTTTATCACGTAAACCTCAGAACGGAAATGCTTCCACGCTAATCTTTTTGGGTGACAGTTTTATTAATATACCGTTGAAAGTAGATAGAACTGATAGCAGCGAGAGATATCTTGCGGTTAAAGTTTTCTAAGCTTTAGAAATCTTCCCTGTCAACTTTGATACGGCTTTTCAAATTATTGCACCACACATGCAGACAGAACAGTTTAACGTGTAATTCATTCACTTCTGTAGGTGCCTGTGTTTATGGAGACTGAATGTTAATGTACAATACATTATTTAGATGTATTTAGAATTGGCGAGCGCTCTTACATTACCTCCAGGGATCAATTTTTCATCCCATTGCTTACTAAACGAGGGAAGTGTTTGTCTCTTAGACAGGTTTACCTCTGCTTTTGTTAAAGCAGAAGTTTTAATGAAATTATTAATGATTATTCATGTATCATGAGTGTTGAATTTGGGAAGAAAATGTAATAAGGTAGGGTAAATGATAATCATTTGACGGTGCACCCACCAGTGTGGCCGTCAGTGTTCACAAAGTGAACTTATTAATGGCTTATTGACAATAAATGATTAATTTATGTTTGATTAATGAAGTAATAAGTCATATTAAGGGTTATGCATTATGTATTAGCTTTATTAATCATAAGGCCTTAGCTTAGCCAGGTCTTGACCTAGTTGCACAGCCTCATGTCAAGCTGTATTTCTCAATCGATTTACAAAATGGATGCTTAGATAATTAAATTGTGATTTTCCTCTGTGGTGACCAAATACTCTTAGCTAAAAATCTTTCTCATGAGAACTGCTTGCTAGGAGATTATTCATTTACTAGTGCAACAATGTTTAATGTAATGTGTGTAAGACTGACTTTCCCAGGAGAGGACAATGAACATACTGACTGGAGTATAAGCTGCAACAATATTGTTACCTGATAAAAACTGTAAACTTCGCACTTGTATAGCACACTACTCACCTATTAGGGTCTCAAGGAACTGTACGCATACCACTGTGGCACCCCCCTAGCTTTTTGCTACCCACTTTTGGGCACCCCCAGGAATCCAAGCACTGTCAGGGATGTTGTGGAGATTAAGCAAGCTATTGCCCAGAGTGGGACCCATTAATTAGATTAGGTACCAAGGTGAGAATTATATGGTCCAAGGGAATTGACCCCAAGACATGCCAAGGAAGGAATTGAACCCTGGTTTCGGGCCAGATGTCTGCATCAGGGTCTGCTGCTCTAACCATCATGCCACACTTACCCACCTGATGAGTCCTATGGTGAGAAAGGAAGATATGAGAACCAATCATCGTCATGTGAACAATGTTCCAGAAGAATTGGAGATTTGAGGGTTTTGTTTCATTGGATTAAGTGTAAACATGCGATTTTTGAACCAATAGGGACTTGGGAAGTAGTTTTTGGAAATCTTACGTAGCCGGACTGCACTGAGAAGACACCATTTGCCCATTTTTTATCTTGACGTAAGGGCATTATTTTCTTGACTGTCTTGAGAAGAAACGTGAATAGCCACCATAGTCTCTGTTCAATCCTGATTTACACAGAATGGTTAAAGAGAAAGTGTGGGATCTGACAGGAAAAGAGTTAGGTCTGATAAAGGGAATTCAGCCAGTTAAAGTTCCTGTAAAGCCGAATGTGATTTTTCCTCAGATTCCCCAGTACCACATTCTACAGGATATCTTTATAAAGGTTGCTCAAATAATTGCGGAATTTGTAAACCAGAGGGTCTTGAAAGACGTGTTCAGCAGCTCATGTAATTCACCAATAATGGAATTGAAAAAGCCCTGTGGGAAAGTTTGAATTGTCCAGGACTTGAGAAAAATAAATGACATTATGATCAAATGCTATCCCATGGTGCCATATCCAGCTGTGATAATGTTTCAGATTCCATGTGAATCTGAGTGGTTCACTGTCATAGACTTGTCACAAGCCTTCTTTTTGGTGCCTCTTCATGAGGATAGCCAATTTCTCCTTTGTTTCACATTTTTGGACAGAGTTTACTGTTGGTGTAGAATTCCTCAAGGGTTTTCAGAGTCACCTTCCATATTCAATCAGATCTTGAAAAAGAATCTGGAGTTGTTGGAATTGCCTTTCCAATCGACATTGGTACAGTACATTGATGACTTATTGTTAGATCTGACAGCCTTAGGGTGGTCACCCCCAACTTTATGCCTGCCTCCCTCCATTAGATGACACTGTTTTTGCTGGTTTTAGGACTCTGTGCACTTTACCACTGCTAACCACTGCTAAAGTGCATATGCTCTCTCCCTTAAATCATGGTAACATTGTATCATACCCAATTGGCATATTTGATCTACTGGTATTTTCCTAGTGAAGTGCACTACAAGTGCCTAGGGCCTGTAGATTGAATGCTACTAGTGGGCCTGCCGCACTGGATGTGCCACCCACATAAGTAGCCCCTTAACCATGTCTCAGGCCTGCTATTAGAAGGCCTGTGTGTGCAGTTTCAATGCCACTTCGACCTGGCACTGAAAAGTACTTGCTAAGCCTTAAACTCTCAGTTTTCTACATATAAGTCCCCCCTAAGGTAGGCCCTAGGTATCCCAGAGGGCAGGGTGCTGTGTGGGTAACAGACAGGACAAATGTCGGTGTGTTTTATATGTCCTGGTAGTGGAAAACTTCTAAATTAATTTTCCACTGTTATGAGGCCTGCTCCTTTCATAGGTTAACACTAAGGCTATCCTCATAAACTGTTTGAGTGGTAGATTCTGATTAGAAAGGGGTAAATAGGTCATATTTAGTATGGCCAGAATGATAATAAAAATTCCTGCTGACTGGTGAAGTTATATTTTATATTACTATTTTAGAAATGCGACTTTTAGATAGTGAGCATTTCTCTGCACTTAGGGCCATATGTACAAACACATTTTCCCATAGACACAGAATGGGCAAAACTGCTTGCTACATCTGGCCCTTAATTCCTTCTGTGCCTTATAATCCACGTCTGGCCTGGGCTGGTTGTCAGCTCCCTTGTGCATTTAACCCAGACAACCACAAGCACAGGATGCTCAGTCACATCTGTACACATCTGCATACTGAATGTGTCTTCCTGGGTTGGAATGGTGGATGGCCTGACACTTACATTTCAAAGATAGTGGTCTGCCCTCAGATAATGTACTGCCAAGCCACCTACTGGGACCCTGGCAGACAATGTTGTACTGAAAGGAGACCTTCTGCACTTCAAAACTACACTTGGAAGTCTCCCCCACTTCAAAGGCACTTTCAGGTATATAAACTGGGTCCCTGACCCTATCAATTCAGACACTTCCTGGGAAAAAAAACTCTGAATTGGAACCTGCAACCTGCCAAGAGAAGCTGCCTGGCTGCCCAAATGACTCACCTGGACTGTTTTGCTGAAAAGGACTGCTGCCTTGCTGTTGCCCTGCTGCCTTGCTGGCCTCTGGCTCTGCTGAGAAGTGCTCTCCAAGGGCTTGGAGTGAGCTTGCCTCCTGTTTCCTGAAGTCTCAGGGCCAAAAAGACTTCATCACTGCAAAGAACTCCTTGTGCGGTAAAAAATTTGACACACAGCCTGCCAGAATCATCGCACAGCCTGCTTAGCGGGGAAAGAATCCCTGTATTGATGAACCGAAACGACGCAGCCCAGCTGTCCGAGTGGAGATCGACGCAGGGCCAGCATTGCGACCGGAACTTCAATGCACAACCCACTGGATCGACGCATCGTTGAGCCGGAATGACGCAGCCTGAGTTGCTGTGAGAGGAATCAACTCAGCTCCTACTGTGCAACAGAAACTCAGATGCATCACCCACTGGATCACCACAGCACCTGTGACTTAGTCCTGCACACCCAGGATTTCCATGCATCGTCCCTGGGTGTCAAAAGACCCTGAATCGCAAAGAGGATTCAAGCCTGCATGCTGGAATTCGACGCAAAGCCCTTGCCGCATGGAAAAGAATTGATGCATTCGTCTGTGTGCTCCCAGAAACCCGATGCACACCTACCTTTTACAACGCATCTCCTCCTCTGCAGTCTTCGTGCATGTAATTCTGATGCAAACCAGGTACTTTGTGCTTGCAAGAGACAATAGTTGCTTTTAAGAACTTAAAACTCATCTTATCATTAAAAAAAGTGATATTTCAACTTGTATTTATCAAATCTTGATCGTTTTGACCTTCATCTACTCAGATAAATATTTTATATTTTTCTAAATTTGTGTGGTGTTTTCACTGTGTTATTGCATGATTTATTGCACAAATACTTTACACATTGCCTTCTACGTTAAGCCTGACTGCTCAGTGTCAAGCTACCAGAGGGTGGGCACAGAACAATTTGGATTGTGTGAGACTTACCCTGACTAGGATTTTGGTCCCTATTTGGACTAGGATATATACCTCTGCCAACTAGAGACCCCATTTCTAACACTTATTGATTGAATCCAAAACGAAGGAAGAATGCAAGTATGACACGATTGCCTTATTGAACCATTTGGGAAAGAATGGTCATAAAGTGTCATCACTTAAATTGAAGCACTTTCAGAAGGAGGTGAAATATTTGGGTCACCAGATTGAGAAGGGAACAAGGAAAATATCTAGTGGAAGAGTCACAACCATACTGCAAATTAGTCCCCCAGCCACACATAGAGATGTCAGGATGTTTTTAGGGATGGTAAGCTACTGCCGTCAATGGATTCCCAATTTTTCAGACATTTCCAAACCATTGCAGAAGCTAACCCACAGGGAGGTCACCGATCCCCTAATGTTAGACTAGGCTTGCATGAAAGCGTTTTCTGATTTGAGAGAGAGTCTGTGCAAAGCTCCGGCTTTGGGTATCTCTGACCACACAAAGTCTTTCATGTTGTTTTGTCATAAGCGTGATGCATGTTCTTTGTCTGCCTTGACGCAGGTCCATGGAGGTGTAAACCGCCCAGTAGCATATTTTCAGCTACTTTTGACCCAGTTGCAGCAGCCTTACCAGGTTGTCTGTGTGCAGTTGCAGTGGTTGGACAAAGCCTCCCACAGTGTGAAGGCATTGTGATGGGACACCCCCTAACTATCATGGTCTCTCACTCAATTGAGATCCTACTTACAAAAATGAAAAGCCAGTACCTAACAGGTGCCAGATTGACTCACTATGAGACAAGTATTTTAGGGTCACCAAATGTGTCATTGAAAAGCTGTACAGTGCTTAACCTGGCAACCTTACTTCCAAATGAAAATGCTGAAATTGAAAAGTTGGAAGAAATTGAGCATGATTGTCTTGAAGTAACTGATTTGTGCACAAAACCGAGACCTGACATTAGAGACACACAGTTGGAAGAAAATGACCACATTTTCTTTGATGATGGTTCCTGTTTAAGAGACAAAAAAGGAGTACTAATAGCAGGATATGCTGTGTGAACAGTTTCTGGTATACTGGAAGCATCCTGGCTTCGAAGAGTATACTCTGCACAAGTAGTGGAACTGGTAGCCCTTACTAGAGTGTGCCATGTTTTTGCTCAGCTTAAAGTTACCATCTACACAAATAGCCAGTATGGATTTTGATTGTCTATGACTTTGGCCAACTGTGGTCACAGAGAGGTTTCATGACCTCTTGTGGTTCACCAGTGAAAAATGGTGAGAGGATTAAAGAATTGTTGCAAGCTATCCAAATACCTGAAAGGATTACAGTGGTGAAATGCAGGGCACATCTGAAATTGCAAGATTTTATGTCAATGGGAAATGGATATGCGGATTAAGTCACAAGGTTTTGCTCATTGAACTGTATATTGTTCAATGATAATTAGGAACTGTTACCTGAAGAAGATGAAACATGTCCAAGTTTTGCATTATATGTGATAGATGCATTGGAAGAATTGAAAACATTGCAGAATAAGGTTGACAGGGAGGAAAAACGTTAACGGAGCAAAATGAAATGTGTACAGCGATACGCTGAATTGTGAATCTCAGAAGAGGTTCAATTGATTTTGCCAAATAGTCTATTGTCTCAAATGGCTAGGTTTCATCATGGTCAAACACATGTTGGGGGGGATGCCATGATTGGCCTGTTTCAGCATAATTGGTTCACCCTAAGGTTTAGACAAGTTGCTGAAGCAGTTTGCCATCATTGCGTCATTTGCAAGCAAATGAACGCGGGAAAAGGGACAGTGGTTAATTTGAGCCACATTGGAAGAGCAGGAGGTCCATTCAGCAGAATGCAAATTGATTTTATTGAGATGCCTGTGTGTGGAGGTTTGAGATATGTGTTTTGTGATTGTCTGCATCTTTAGTCACTAGATTGAAGCGTACCCTACACGAAGAAATGACAGCCTCACAGTTGCGAAACTACTGCTTAGGGAACTGATACCAGGTTTTGGGTTTCCGATCTCTTTAGAATCCGATAGTAGAAGTCACTTCAACAATGAAGTAATTAAATTGCTATGTGCAGCGTTGAACATTGAGCAGAAGTTGCATTGTAGTTATTGCCCTGAACCATCAGGACTAGTGGAACAGATGAATGGTAACATGAAAACAAGAATGGTGAAAATGTGTGCATCCATGAATCTGAAATGGCCTGACACACTACCTTTAGTTCTGGTGACAATGACAATGAGAAGCCCACCCGACAGGAAGACAAGATTGTCAATGCACAAAATCCTCATGGGCAGAGCAATGAGGTTGTCAGCGGTTTCTGCATGCGCTTGTAAGCATCACAGGTGATATGGTGTTGGACTACTGCAAAGGTCTGGCCGATGTGGTTCGCTCTTTCTCTCAGCAGGTGGAAGCCACCACACTGCCACCGATCCTTGACACAGGGTACAACCTGAGAGCCAGTGACTGGGTTGTGGTCCAGAAACATGTGCGGAAGAGTGTTTGGAGCCTCGCTGGAAAGGCCCGTTACAGGTAGTCCTGTTTACTACACACAGCTGTGAAGTGCGTTGGAGTTCCAAACTTTATCCAGGCCAGCCTCAGGAACAAAAGTGGAATGTCCTTTGGACACTGAAGACGAGTTATTAAGAGCACCAACAACTACAACAAGACAAGCCTCAGAGCCGGAAGGAGAAGAGAGAGCAACTGGGATCGGATCTGAGCTTGTTGAGGACGGTTCAGTCACTCCTGTGAGAGACGAAGGAGAACACCGACAGGAGGGTGACAATGAGCCAATCTCAATTGAGACAGCAGGAGAGTCTAGTCAAAGGAGGGCTCTCCCAGAAGTAGATGACTTTGAGAGACAAACAGAGCAATTGCGAGACCCCGAGGGGGGAGGAGTTGAGGCGTATCAAAGTCAATGTGATCTAACTCCTCCTGAACAAGTTGCAGGTTCGTCAAGAAAAAATCCTGCAGAGCAAGAAGAAGGTTCAAGTTCAACACTGAAAAGACCATTGACCAGAGGGCCACTGAAAGGAGATGAGTGGCCGGAGTCACAAACAAAGAGAAAGGAAGCAGTTGTTGTGACAACAATCGAGGAAGAAGGAGATATGACCAGGAGAGAAGATGTAAGTGAAGGAGAATTGAATGAAGATCGAAAGTTGAAAAGAAAGAGAATTGCAAGTCGAAGGTATGAAGGTCCTGAATGGGTGTATGCAGCAACAAGTGAATAGCAGAAATAGTTTTTGTCTTTTTGTTTTGATCGAGACATTCCAGGTCAATATTTTGGCACTTGAAGGAAACTAGTGAACTGAACTGTTGAGACAAATCTGAGAAAGTGCAAAGAGAAAAGAGACTGTTGAAAGTAACCGGAAAAGACTTTGATAACCTGATTTTGACAAGGTAACCTGACATGACAAGCTGCTAAACCGATTTTTGATAAAGGATCCTGGAATTGAGATTGAAAGCTGTAAATAACTGCTGAAAAGAAGATTTTGTTTTGTTTTTGATGCATAATTTCTAAATTTTTCTCTTCTGTTTTCTGATTTTTTATACAGATCATGAGTAACATTAGTCTGCAGGGTAGGAAGAACAGGTACTGTAAATACGTGAGTATTGGTTTGGCAACTGTGTGTGTGATATTGTTTGTGATATTGATTGTGGGTATGACTTTTCTTTATAAGAGTAAAGCCAACCATACTTCTGCTTTTGAGACAACTACTGAATTAAAAGCAATAGAGAAGTTTAGGTTCGATGAGAAGTAGCTGCACGTCGGTAATGCACAAGGCAAACCTTCTTCTAATGTCTTCTACCACTTATTGATTATTGTTGAGACAATAGATGCGAAGAATTGTTTTGGTTATACGCAGATTCATTCATCAGTCGAAGAAGGAATTACCTTTCATAGTTTGCCTCTTACTTATGGGATAAGTTGTAGTCTGTTACTAACAAGATTTTATAACCAGGAGTACATTCAGTATTTCTACTCTAACCACGATGTCGTGTTTTCGTTTGTCCCCATAATTAGATATCTGAGTAGAGTAGCTAAGGATAATGACATAGTACTAGTGAGGGGTTTCTTTGACCCTACATTAACTTATGGAACTGCTTATTCTCACAGGAATAACCTGACATGCTTGCTAACACCTTTAGAGAAAAGCTTTTTAGATCACATAGATGACAGGAGAAAAGCATTGAAGGAGAAATTAGAAAAAGGTTTAGAGGAAAATAACTTTTAGAAATGATTATGTTTTTAGTGCAACAAAAACACAAGGGAAATTAGCTTTAGGTGCACAACACATAGGAAAGCTATGTGTGTATAGGCCTAAATCTCATACTGACACTTTATTTGTGGGAACAAGTGAATAAAGGTATGTGTTTTTGTTTCAGAGTAAATGGACATTTATTTTGAATGGACGGGATCCAGCGATTCCTGGCATATATTACATCTGTGGGCCTAATGCTTACTACTGTCTTCCGAGAGGATGGTATGGTACATAGTATTTGGGGATATGTTTTCCAAAGATTTTCCAACTTGATGACTTAAAGAAATTTCGGAAAGTGACAGAATTACATTACAGTAGAGAAAGGAGAGATGCTCCTTCTGGTATAGTGGGAGATACATTTGGAGCAATGATTCCTTCAGTAGGAGTTCTTCTGAAATCAATAAAGATTTGAAAGTTGTCTATTATTGTGGATACCATGCTGACAGATTTTCCAGGAGCCATACTCCTGATAGATACTGAATTAGCAGCGGAAAGAGCTATGACTCTTCAGAACCGCCTTCCGTTAGATATTCTTTTAGCAAAAGATGGCAGAACTTGTAAAATGCTTAATTTTAGGCATTGCTGCTCATTTATTCCTGATAATAGTATAGAAATTAGAAGCTTACTTACTAATCTGACTAATGAAAGTGCTGATTTGAAGGAATTGAAAGAGCAAGGTGTTTGGGAGAAAGTTGGCAAAGGATTTGCTTCAGTGGGAAATTGGCTCAGCAACATTGGAAAAGGGATATTATTGAAGGTATTACAAGAGGTATTAATTATTCTGATTTGCATAATTGGAGCACGGGGAATATGTAGATTGTGTGAAAAGATCAAATTAAAGAAGACAAAGAATAATCAGAGGAGGGAAGAATTGAAAAAGGAAAATTTGTTAAGGGAAAATTAAAAAAGGGAACAAAGTAAAAAGATGAGGGGATTGAAATGACAGAATTTTAGCTGATGCAAAAATTTGTGTGGGAAGGTTTTGTGTGATGACACATTTAGTCATCAGCGGAGCGATTGTTAACGCAGAAATTTTAATGAAATTATTCATGATTATTTATGTATCCTGAGTGTTGAATTTGCGTAGAAAATGTAATAACGTAGGGGAAAATAATGAATGCATTTGAAGGTGCACCCACCAGTGTGCAGTCAGTGTTCATGAAGTGTACTTATTAATGGCTTATTAATAAGAAATGATGAACTCATGTTTGATTAATGTAGTAATATGTCATAGTAAGGGTTATGCATCATGTATTTGCTTTCTTAATCGTAAGGCCTTAACATAGTAAGGTCTTGACCTAGTTGCATGGCTACCTTTTACCTAAAGGTGTAGTTATTCATGACTGCAAGGTCATGGTGCGTAAATTACTCACTCCTATTGATTACTAATGTTATTGCTTGTTAATGTTCATTGATCTGCACTTACGGTATATATGGTGGGAAAACCTCCAAACGAGTCAAAAGGTTCATCGACCTATTTGTGTCTCCTTGTATGTTCACTTATTAAGGTCCGATGCAGTAACAATTTCCACATCCCAAAAAGCCAGACTTTCTCCATAGCCTCTCCTTTTTCTTGAGTAGGTGACCAAAGGCCTAAGCACGAACATTACTTTTATGCTTTATGTATATTTGTATTACAGGAGGACAGATGTTTCGCCTCATAATATTGTTATTTAATATGTGTTTTCCACTTTTTACTATACTTAATTCTTTTGATGCTTGATGTTGGGGCTGTTTGCTGGCCCTCTTAGCACTTAATTTGGGCCGGTGGTTGCCACTGGGTGCCACCTGCACTTAATCTTGGAATCCAGGGCTCTTTTGCTGCTATCTGTGGGTATAGTCCTGATCTTTAAGTGAAACATTGCCTGCAGCCTGTCCTGGCCCTTCCGCCCAGGCCAGGCCCACATCATTGAAGATTCTTCCTTATTGTATTGGTTTAAAATCTCAGGCCCATATTAATCAAGGTTTTTCTTCGCCCTTGCGCCATACAAAGGGTGGCAAGGGTGAGGCTAAACCTAAGTGAGATTTATTAAGCCACACAAGGCCATCTTGCACGGCCCCACATGGCTTGATAAATGTAGAGTAACACAAGGTGTACCAAATCACTGTCTTGCATTTCTCTGTGGCAGGGAGGCGTTCCATAGATAGTGCCTGGGTGTTCTCATGCATTCGCCCATCGATTTTGTTACATTCCCAGACTTACCATTAGTAGCGAAAATAAATATCTTTATTTTTCCTTGTTTTTTCCGCTTCCTATGTGTGCTGCATTTTGCACATAGAAAGAGGAAAACTCCTCTCAGGATTGTTTTTGTGCAGGAAGGTGCCCCTTGCTGCACAAAAACAATCCTGTCTACAACGCAGGCACACTTACGACATGACACAAGGGTGTCTGCATTGGCATTAGATAGCCACAAGTGCGCCAGCGCGAGGGAAGGACAGGAATGCACAGCATAATGGTAAATACAGCTCTTTTCCACCGTTTCATGCAGCACAACAAGGTGGCTTGCAGTGCTGCACTGCATTAAAGATTGATAAATCTGCCCCTCAGTGTAGCTCAGATACTGCATGAGCAGTATTGGTTTTAGGCTTTGGGTGATATGCTTTCTGCTCATCCTCAATATTTGTCCTAGTCCTCTGCTGTATTCCTTGCTCCCCTGCCCACACATGCACTAGCAACCATCATCAGCCACCCTGACCTCTGCTGAACTGCAATGTGGTCACAATACCTGCCTTTATGGTATTTCCATCACCCCGGTGGTCATAGTGTCCTCGTCCTGAGCCCAGAATTGAAGTCTGGAGGCAGCTGTTGCAGCTACTACTTAGAACAGCAGTGCAATGAGGAAGGGTCTAGTTCAATCTGACTGAGGGACCTCGGAGAGCTGGCTCAGTGATCCTCAGTAACTATTGCTCTCAGCCGTGAGGTGTGTGTGGCAGTGCAGGAAGTTTGATGGGAGAATTTACTTGCTGTGCCAGGCAGGAGTCACTATTTCAACACCATGGCATAGAACAGGGAACCAGTCAGGAACACTTAATGCAGCATGGGTTGACCAATATGAAGGAAGCACCACCACTCAACGTCACTTAGGAAAATGTACATTTGAAAGGGTGTTGGATGTAGTTCATTACATTTAAATTAAAAAATACAACAAACTGGTGTGCTGAAGATCACACATAATGCAACATGGAATGTTTGGTGAGAGCGTCACAGTATTTAATAGGTTATTTTGCTTTTTTCCTTTTCCGTTAATGGTCATTCATCATTCGAATACATCAATTCCACTGTCCATTTGAACAATAAAAATACAGTAAAAAATATTTTCAAAACCTTTAGAATTAATTCTTGACAGAGGAAAAAGAAAAAAATAGAAATTCCTTGTTGAGAGAGTTTAAAAGATACAGGACCAAAATTATATCCATACACAAATTAACAGTCATGAAAATGTCCCCAAACTGCTTTAGATCAAAACGGTTGCAACCATGTCTGACATAGTGATAATTTTCTCTGGTGTACAATAAAGCATACATACTGCTTTATACTGTGGGAGCTTTAGATTGAAGTTGGTTAAGAGAGACCAAGTTAAACTGAGGACTTTAAAAAAAATGTCTGGCAGGATTACATGTCCGATTTCAATTCTCCATTTATGGGCTAAATCATACTGTCTGTCTTAATTTCTCCCATTGTTTTAAAAGAAATCAATAATTTATACAGTCTCTCTAGAAGAGTAAACTAATAAATCAAGCACCATATGAAGCATATCAAGACTACATTTTCTGACCTATTAGTCACATATTTGTAACTATTTAAAAAAACGATTTTGGGGCAATTTCTACTCCATTTGGAAGGGGCCCTCACCTATCAGGAGGGCCCCAGATATGCTCAGCTTGCACAGCTGAGAGTTTGGGCGGTGGAGGAGGGGTGGGGCGCATTGCGCCCCAGCAGCCCTCACCGTGCAGCACCTGATTGGTGGTGCCAGCCGCCCGGCCTCCCCCAAAAGCACTTGAGTGCTTCCGGGGCCAATGTGCTAATGATGCGCACAGTGTGTTAAAAGGTGGGAGCGGTTTACTGCGCTCCTCAGGAGAAGGAGCATCGAATGAGCAGGGGCATTTTCTCTCTTTTATTTTTGCATGTTTTGACACTTCTAGTGGATTGGTTGGCCTTCAGCAACACAAGCAGCCCAGCGCGTGCCTCACCAGGAGCCGTTCTGGTTGGCGCATTGCTCACCCGACCTGAGTATATCTCAGTGGGGGCTCTGGTGGGGGCCATGGTGCTGCAGGTGAGGTCCAGTGAAAGGGGGGTAGAGGAGAGGCAACCGCTGGGGGTTTAATAAGGTTTGTTTGTGGTAGGCTGCAGCTGGGCACTGCATTTATTACAAATGAGTAAGTGATCCTTAATTTAATATGGTGAAGCTGCACATTTCAAAGGAGTACTCCTGAATTTTTGGAGGGTTTGAGGACAGAGAAAAGGCAGAGAGACCAGGATAGAATTGCCAGAGCAAGGGCAGTCAGTCTCAGTGCAAGCTGTTGTAATAGTTTGGTGAAGCCCGCGCCTTCGCAAGATCAGCAAGCAACACCTGCGTTAGTGGGTGCTGTCGTTAGTGCTACGCAACAAGAGGTGGCAGGTTCGAGCCAAGTCCCCAAGCAGATAGCACCAGGGAGATCATTGGTGCCAACCATGATTAGCTTGCTAGTGGTTACCGCAGTAGCGATCATTGATAAGTTTATAGCACAAAAGGACGTAGTTGAGCATCTGGCATCCATTTTACCCTGGCTTTCGGAGGTTGGAATGCTGTCACCATCTTTGGTTAGTGGCCCACTAGCCGGGTCAGGTGGGGAAAACGTAATGGAGAAGGTGAGGCGCTTGGTTTCCCATCCTAACACCTCAGAGGGCAGTCAAGACTCCCAAGCGGGGGTGTCTGGAGGAATGACCGGTAATTGTGTAAAAGAGACACAGTTACCAGCGTTGGCTTGCATGGCTGCACCGGTGCCAGCCAGGGTTGCGCAGCAGCCAGCCAAGTCGTCAACCGAAGCAAGCACTCCTGTGGCATCTTCATCCAGCGAGTCAGCGGCTGATTCAGGTACGTGTCGCTTGTCCTCATTGTTAGATCTCATGACATCCGTTCTGAGCATGAGAGTTTGGGGATGCGTGTGCCCATGGAGATTAAAGAGAAGATCTGGAAAGGAGCGTACATTGACATTTTTGATCTTCTGATTGACAGACCGGAGAGAGACAAGGCAAAACGGTGTGAGGAGTGTGCGCTCGCAAGAGAATGTGGACATGGGCATCACAAGAAGAAGGTAAAAGGGTGAATTACCAATTGGGTGAGAGCCTTCTCAATATATCAGTCTATCTTTGCAGAGTGCTTCAACGATCAGGTAACTCAGCTGGCTTGCTATCAAAACAGGATTGCCGGTGCACAAGACAATTTAGGATCCCCTCACTGTGAGAACCAGTTGTATTCCAGGAGTGGCTAGTATGAAAATTCTCAAAGAGTTAAGCTTGGGGCGCATAGCAGGTCCACTTGTTAGGGCCCTATGCAGGATTTAGGGGGTCAGTACGACCTTGGCGGGCGGCGGTAGCGGTAACCGCCATGCGGGCGCCAATGCGGCCGCACTCACGCAGCCCCCATTATGACATTCCCGCTGGGCCGGCGGGCGCAAACCAAGATTGCGCCCGCCGGCCCAGCGGGGATGAGGCCGCAACATAGGAGCCGGCGGTGTTGCGGCCGTGCGACGGGTGCAGTTGCACCCGTCGCGCATAGCAGACAGTAAAAAGCTAGCCGGGGCCCTTTTAGGGCCTCAGGACACCCCTTACCGCCAGCCTCTTCCTGGCGGTGCAAACCGCCAGAAACAGGCTGGCGGTAGGGGTGTCATAATCCCCAGGGCAGCGCTGCTTGCAGCGCTGCCCTGGCAGATTATCACCGCCGGGGCTAAAACGGCGGGAAACCGCCGGCCCAGGCGGTGCGACCGCGGCGCTTCCGCCGCGGTCGTAATAGGGCTGGAAGCACCGCCAGCCTGTTGGTGGTGCTTCCGTCCTATTAGCCCTGGCGGTCTCAGACCGCCAGGGTCAAAATTACCACCTTAGTTTCTTCACTGTTAGGAGTTTTCCCTAAGAAACAACCCGGGGAGTACAGATTGATCCAAAGCATTACAACACGCCTATCCGGCAGCTTTTCCCGGGAGGTACCAACACCATCAAAAGCATGGCGGAAACTGAACACTGAAGGGAAACGACTCACCTCTCAACACTCAAGGAAGAACCACGCCATGGAGCCCGAGCTGCACTTTTTTCCAATGTTGGTGTACCTTCTCATACACCAGGAACACGAACGCTGGCAAAGATGACTACGGTGAGTACTGCACCTAGTGAGGGCGTGGAGGAAAAAGAGAGTGACACACACACACAACACAAAACACCCCCACCCCCAACACCATACACGCAAACACATGCAACAACATTACATATACACCCCGTAACCCTCAGGAATAATGCAAGGACAAAAGGAATTGAGTAAAATGAGTGTAATAGTACAGTTTTAGATATATCCGTCCTTAAATAATAAACAGTATGTACAATATATACAAAAGGAGGGACAATGCCCACTCCAAAATGTCGGTTGCCCACTGGGCCATAATACATAGGTCAAGGCCACACTTGACTCCTACCTCAATACGGAGAGAACACTGCAGGGGCATCAGGTCGAAAACACACAGGTACCTCAGGGGGAGGGGTAATGGGGGGGCACCTCAGCCGGAAGATGTTACAACGCCACTGGCCTGGAGGGGGCTCCATGCCCACTGATTGGTCCTGGGGAGTGCAAAGCCACAGACTCTCAAGTGGGTGGTATGCCCACTGCTTGGCCCTGGGGAGTGCAAAGCCACAGCCTCTCTAGTGGTGGTTTGCCCCCTGCTTGGTCCTGGGTGTGCAAAGCCATAGTCTCTCAAGTAGTGGTTTGCCCACTGGTTGGTCCTGGGAAGTTCTCTAGTGGGTGGTTTGCCCACTGCTTGGTCCTTGGGAGTGCAAAGCCACAGTCTCTCTAGTTGGTGGTTTGCCCACTGCTTGGTCCTGGGGAGTGCATAGGCAGTCTCTCTAGTGGGTGGGTTGCCTACTACTTGGTTCTGGGGAGCGCAAAGCCACAGTCTTTCTAGTGGGTGGGTTGGCCACTGCTTGGTCCTGGGGAGTGCAAAGCCACAGTCTCTCAAGTGGGTGGTTTGCCCACTGCTTGGTCCTTGGGAGTTCAAAGCCACAGTCTCTCAAGTGGATGCCTTCTTCCACTGAATCTGGAGGGGGCCTTGTGCCCAGTGTGCTTCCTCCTGGCAAAGAGGGGCTGAGTGGATGCCTTCTTCCACTGGTTCTGGAGGGGGGCTTGTGCCCAGTGTGCTTCATCCTGGCAAGGAGGGGCGGAGTGGATGCCTTCTTCCACTGGTTCTGGAGGTGGCCTTGCGCCCAGTGTTCTTCATCCTGGCAAGGAGGGGCTCAGTGGATGCCTTCTTCCACTGGTTCTGGAGGGGGCCTTGTGCCCAATGTGCTCCATCCTGGCAAGGAGGGTCTGAGTGGACGCCTTCTTCCACTGGTTCTGGAGGGGACCTTGTGCCAAGTGTGCTTCATCCTGGATGGGGCAAGGTCACAGACTCTCACCTGTGTGTCACAGTGACAGGTGTTGCAGGGGCCAGAATGCACTGCAGCCCATGTAGTCACCACTACACACTGCTCGCCGGCAGTGACAGCTGCTCAGTGGATGCCAGTTGTGCTGCAGGTGGCAGTGCTGTCAGTGATGGTGGTAGCCTCCAGGCCTTCACCTGCAGCCTCCGGCGGCTGCCCACTGGGGCTGCTGCTGCTGGCAGTGGTGCTGCTGGCGGTGGTTCAGGTGGCGGTGCTAGCCGCGGTACAGGTGGCGGTGCTGGCAGTGGTGGTGGTAGCCTCTAGTCCTTCACCTGCAGCCTCGGACGGCTGCCCACTGGGGCTGCTGCTGCTGGCAGTGGTGCTGCTTGCGGCGGTGCACGTGATGGTTCTGGCCACGGTGCAGGTGGTGGTGCTGCCCGCGGTGCAGATGGTGGTGCTGGCCACGGTGCAGGTGGCGGTGCTGGCAGTGGTGGTGGTAGCCTCCAGGCCTTCACCTGCAGCCTCTGATGGCTGAAGTGCCATGGCTGGTGTTGTGAGCCCCTTCCTGCCCATGGCAGATGGTGGTGCCTCCTTGCTTCTGCCAGCTGGTGTCTTTTTCATGCCCTTGTTGGCTGGTAGTGCCTCCTTCCCCTTGCTGGCTGGTGTCCCCATCTTGCCCTTGCTAGGTGGCGTACCCTTCTTGGCTTTGGCAGGTGGTGCTGGCACACTGGCTGGGCTGACGGTTGCCTCCTTGGAGCCTGTCACACCTGCAGTTGCTGAAGAAACCCCAGTGGCCGTGGACTCGGTGGCTGAGGTGCTGGGCTGGGTTCTGGCCACACTGGCCTGAGGTGAAGGATGGGGGGAAGGGGTAGGGAATAGGTCAATGTTGGTGAGGAAAAGCTTCTTAGGGACACTGGGGCGGGAAGAGGGTGAAGGTTTGGGTGTGGAGGAAGAGGGAGTGGTGGTTGTAGGAGGTGTCAGTCTGCTGCATATGGGTGCAAGTGCATGGGCTGGATGCTGTTGTGAGGTGGATGGCTGTTGGGTGTCTGAGTGCTTGTGTATGTGTACTTTGGGAGGAGGGGTCACAGACACAGTGGGAGAAGACACAGGGGACATGTGCATGGATGTGGGGGTGGTGACTGCCAGTGAGGGGCGTATAGTGATAGGCGTGCTGCTGATGGAAGTAGTGGATGAGGATGTTGTGTATGCAGGTGTGAGTGGAGACGCTACTGGGAGGAGGAGGGGGACACAGTAGAGGCAGTGGGTGTTGGTGTGTCTGCATGCGGATGGTGATTGTGCAAGTGCCTGTGAGATGAAGTGTGGTGCTTGTGTTTGCCTGAGCCACTTCTGTGTGTTGATTTGGGTGATTGCTGGTCTGAAGGCATGCTTGGGATAGGCTGGAGTTGAGGGGATTGGGACTGGGTAGAGGAAGTTGGAGGGGGGAGGCTGGAGACAGGGAGGTAGGCTGGAGACAGGGACAATGGCTGATATCAGTAAGTTGGCCAGAGCCTGGAATGCTCTCTGTTGGGCCGCCACGCTAGAGTGAATGCCCTCCAGGTATGAATTTGTTTGTTGCAAATGCCCTGCTACACCCAGGATGGCATTCAGTATGGTTGACTGCCCAACAGAGAGGGATCTCAGGAGGTCAATCGCCTCCTCACTGAGGGCAGCAGGGCTGACTGGGACAGGGCCTGAAGTGCCTGGGGCGAAGGAGATGCCCACCCCCCGGGTGAGCAGGCACAGGAAACACGCTGAGGGGCTGCTGGGAGGGTGGTGCTGGTACAGGGGTGGTGGCTGTACCTGTAGTTGGTGTGGCGACAGAGGTGTCCGCCACTGCCAGGGAGCTGCCATCGAAGGAGGTGTCGCTGTCGGTACTCAACTCTCCTGTCTCTGTCGTGGTGCTCCCCTCGCCCTCTGTCCCACTAATGCCCTCACCGTTAGTGTATTCGGCCTCCAGGCCCATGTGGAATACAGCTCTTTCCGTCGCTGGTGCCTCTGCTCCTCTACCAGATGATGCTAATGCACACAACGACAGGGTGACAAACAAAAAGGGGGGGGAGAGACAGAGGATACACTTGGTTAATGCCAGCTACAACACTACAGTTGGTGTACACAATTCACAGGAAACAGCCCTATGCACTAGGCCATGCACTACCAGTTACAATGCTAGTCACCAGCCCATGGGGTACAATGCCTAACACCATTAGCTGCACACCTGAAACCCACAGGACCCTGCTCAGTAGTAGATGCCCACTAACATTATTGGGGTTGGAGTACATCTGAGCTTGCCCATCATTGAACATACCCTGCCATGTTCGCCCTGGCCTAGGGGCACCCGCAGCCCACATCCCCCACCCAGGTAATATCTTCACATGCACAAAGTCATGATTCACCCCCTTGTGACTCCAGATAGGCCACCGCCAGGATGCGGAACATCAGGGGGATCAGGGTATGACAGGCACCCCTTCCTTGTTGGAAGGGCTGCCCCAGCTGGGCCTCCACCGTCTTCCTTGCCCAGCGGTGCAGTTCCTCCCACCGTTTGTGGCAGTGGGTGCTCCGCCTGCCAAGACCCCCAGGGTCCGCACCTCCTTGGCGATGGCATACCAAATACCCTTTTTCTGATGGGCACTGACCTGCAGAAAAAAACAGCAGAAAAGGTAATAGTCACACCGTCCAGACTGTTATACTCATGGCCCACCACATCCCCCCATCCCCTTACGCACATACATTGACCACCATACATGCAGCACTGTGCCCAGGACCCCACCGACCCCTCCTGTACAGGAGGCTCACTCACACAGCAATCCATACATTCATGCCCCACTCATCATGCTCACAGTGTACTCACCTGTTTGTCTGGAGGACCATAGATTAAAGGGTATTGGGGTAGGACCCCATACACCAGTCTCTCCAACTCCTCCGAAGTGAAGGCAGGGTCCCTTTCCCCAGACACTGGAGCTATTGTCGCTTCCAGACACAGGTCACAGCAACACTTGCAGTGTAGGTCCTCTCCTGTTGAAGGTCAGGTAGCAAGTGAGTGAACAGATAGAAAAGGGCGGTCACGTCGGCGGCGGTGCGTACTTTTGACAAAACACCTCAGTCGAGAATTACTTGTGTCTCTACTTTTACTCCCTTATCTAATTCAATCAAGAAACTGATTAACAAACGATGGTCTATTTTGACCAGTGGTGGTTATGAAATTCCTCGACCCCTATTTGCGTTTAAACGGTCAACTAATATCAAGGATATGGTCATCCACACCCGTCCACGACCATCAACCAATACCCACACCCAGAAGACATTATGGGGTCTTCCTCCGGTTGTAGGACATCACCCGTGTGGGAATTGTAATGTTTGTGTGTTCACTAGGAATTTATCATCAGTAAACCTAGATCCGATAGGTACATGGCACCTCAAAAAACATACCAATTGTAACACTAGGAATTGTGTCTACATGATCACTTGCCCTTGTGATCTGCGCTACATTGGCATGATGACCAGACCGGTTAAAAACCGTATTAATGAACACCGCAGTAACATCAGGTGCAATAGGATCACTACTAAACTTAGTACACATTACCTAGCGGTAAAACACTCCCCTAACGACCTTTGGTGGCTAGTTTTGGAAACACCTAAAATAAAACCCAATGATCCAGGACACCTTTTTAGGACAGAACAAAGATGGGTGTTCAAATTGGGAACCAATATACGGGGTCTTAATGATGACATCCCTTGGACCTCATTAGCATAAATCATATGTATTTATTTTGACTTCACTGATTGGTCCTCATAGGTGCCTGCGATATCTTTATATAAATTGAATAACAGACACATACACTGTTACCTTCTTTTATACTGCACCTTGAGGAGACATATGTTTTCTCATATTTTATTAAAGACCTACGAACTTTTAGTAGGTAGTTGGACCTACAGAATGTTCTTTCAAAAGAGGCTCCTCCTCATAGGTGACTCATAACAGTAAAGGATAGTTTTTGTCGATCTAATAGATGTTTGGAAGTTTCCTACAGGACTGTATAGTGTTTTTCAGTTCAAACGTGGAAATTTCCTCATCAAAGATGGCCGCAAAGTTTTTAGGCCCTCTTTTATTTCAATTATACTTCCACCACTGTGGGAAGACTTTTTCTATTTCGAACGAGCCCGGACCTGACTTCCGGGTCGTCGTCACTTTGAAATACTCTGAGAACATCTTACCGCGTTCATATGCGGTTCGACGTCCCGGAGGGTAGGTCCATAGCTTGGACCTTCGGCACACGCAGTGAGTAAACTGAAAGACCTCTTTGTAGGTCTTGGTTTTATACTTTGCATGACGCGCACGGGCTCTCTCGCGCTCTCGTTATTCCGATTGAGCGTGCCTCCCCCCTTTTATGAGCCCATTTCATTCTAAACTATTTTAAAGCATTTACAGTGCCACCACAAGCAGAATGGCACTGTATTTAATATTGTGATACCATTACTACGTGCCGATTATTTTTACTTACTCTGGCATTTCTGTAATGAACTTTTCATAGACTGATGGTTGTCACAAGCTGAGTTTTCACACATCGTTACTACCAACAATGTCTAGTACATTATAAATTCTAATTTTTACACGGCATTGACATCATATTAACTAGATGAACGGATAATGGCATTAACATTTATTACATTTTCTAGTTTATACCACTCTTGAAGAGACTTTTAGTGACAACAACATGTTGATTACCAATGAATTCGAAACCCTCACACCAGATTATTGATGTACACATTTACTAATGATACCTACTTATTATGTCTAGCTGATAGCCGAGTCTTGGGGACGTACTTACCAAGGAGCCTGTTCCCGACTTAGGGGTGGTAAGCCTACCTTACTGTCATCATAACTATTCATATTTCCCTGCCATTCCTTTCTTTTCTTTTCTTGATTGATTGCACAATGTTTGCATGATTTATTTATGACAACTTCTGGGCACAATTTGGTGCTTTGTTTCTAATTATGTTTCCTAGGGCGACCTGACTGTGACTTAACCTAATACTCCACTATGTAAGTGAACGACTTTGTGAGTATGATTTTTGTTTGATTGGAGAAGAGCGCATTAACATTTTGGTCCTGATGAAGCGTCATTGGATCCGCAGGGACCACACGACGCGAAACATGTTGACCCTGTTTAAGGAGGATTCCTAGTAGGTTTTTTCTCCGAGCTTATTGCTTATCGAAAGTAATGGAGCATTGACACTCATTATATTACTTTCTCTTGTTTTTAATCTTGGTTTCATCCCTGACTATTGATTAAAATGATGATATATGTAGGGCTGTTTTACCAATTTTACCCTTAAGCCTTGTTCTCTCCTCTGGGTTCAGGTGCTCGAATGATAGCACTTACTTCCCTAGATAGTTACTTTTCATCTGTAACCATCAGAACACTACGGTTCAGTGCTCCTCCTTGTGGGGAGCCCGTCAGGTATTGCACTGCCGGCCTGACGAGGAGCAATTCCCAATGATGATGCCAGACATCTATTATGATGCTGAGGGTCCTTGCTCCTGATACTTCAGGTCACTCTAACTTTTCTTTTTCTTTTTCTTTTCTTTATGGAACAGTTTACTTTTGTTGTATTGCATTATTGAAGGGAGAGTGTACACTGGACCAATCAATCTCCCGGTCCCTCCCCCCTCCTACATTATACATCATTGAACATACCCTGCCATGTTCGCCCTGGCCTAGGGGCACCCGCAGCCCACATCCCCCACCCAGGTAATATCTTCACATGCACAAAGTCATGATTCACCCCCTTGTGACTCCAGATAGGCCACCGCCAGGATGCAGAACATCAGGGGGATCAGGGTATGACAGGCACCCCTTCCTTGTTGGAAGGGCTGCCCCAGCTGGGCCTCCACCGTCTTCCTTGCCCAGCGGTGCAGTTCCTCCCACCGTTTGTGGCAGTGGGTGCTCCGCCTGCCAAGACCCCCAGGGTCCGCACCTCCTTGGCAATGGCATACCAAATACCCTTTTTCTGATGGGCACTGACCTGCAGAAAAAAACAGCAGAAAAGGTAATAGTCACACCGTCCAGACTGTTATACTCATGGCCCACCACATCCCCCCATTCCCTTACGCACATACATTGACCACCATACATGCAGCACTGTGCCCAGGACCCCACCGACCCCTCCTGTACAGGAGGCTCACTCACACAGCAATCCATACATTCATGCCCCGCTCATCATGCTCACAGTGTACTCACCTGTTTGTCTGGAGGACCATAGATTAAAGGGTATTGGGGTAGGACCCCATACACCAGTCTCTCCAACTCCTCCGAAGTGAAGGCAGGGTCCCTTTCCCCAGACACTGGAGCTATTGTCACTTCCAGACACAGGTCACAGCAACACTTGCAGTGTAGGTCCTCTCCTGTTGAAGGTCAGGTAGCAAGTGAGTGAACAGATAGAAAAGGGCGGTCACGTCGGCGGAGGTGCGTACCGTCACCGCCAGCCTACATCGCCATTGGCTCCTGTAACCCATAAGCCCCAATGATAACCAATGCGGTGTTGTGTGGTGGTCATCGGCCGCCGACTGCAAGGGCGCACAACTGCCAGCGAAATTACCTAATTTCCACTTGTCCCTCCTCACAGGTCAGGTAGCTGCCATTTCAGGTGGGCACAGGCCAAGGCACCTAACTGTGTCACAGCAGGCATTGGCACATCAACTCACTCACAAGTTCACATACTGTTCTGTAAAGCAAAAATTGTATATTTATGTTGAAATATGTGTGAATATGACCTTTGGCTCACAGTCTTTCACCCTAGAGTTCAACCACTGAGGATGAATAGGAGATGGAGACATCCCCCCATGAACAGACACCTGGTGGACCTGGTGACAATGGTGGACAGGCATTATCCTGACCTACAGACTTGATAGGGCCACAATCCAAAAACTGTGTGCCCTATTGGAGCCAGACCTGATATCAGCTATCCGCCACCGCACAGGTATCCCCCCTCTAGTGCAGGTCCTGCCAGTGCTCCATTTCCTGGCAAGTGGTTCCTTCCAAGCAACAGTGGCCATGGCATAAGGGATGTCACAGCCTATGTTCTCAAACATGCTGACCAGAGTGTTGTCTGCCCTGCTGAAACATATGCTCAGCTACATCGTATTCCCCCAGGTGGAGGATTTGGTCACTGTGAAGGCTGACTTCTATGCACTGGGACATATCCCCAACATCACTGGTACATTGATGGTACACATATTGCATTTGTCCACCCCTGGAGAAATTAACAAGTGTTCAGAAATAGAAAAAGCTTTCACTCTCTGAATGTGCAGATGGTGTGTTTGGCGGACCAGTACATCTCCCATGTCAATGCAAAGTATCCTGGCTCTGAGCATGATGCCTTAATCTTGAGGATTAGCAGCATCCCATATGTGATGTCTCAACTCCAGAGGCACTGGGTGTGGCTAATAGTTGAGCCCATGGTCCCCACCCAGTTGATGTAGGTTTATGGGTGTGGGTTTAGTCCTAATGGTAAGTGTGTGGCTAACAGGTATCCCTTGAAATTTGCAGGTGACTCTGATTACCCAAACCTCTCATGGCTACTGACCCCAGTGAGGAATGCCAGGACAAGGGCAGAGGAACGTTACAATGAGGCACATGGGTGAACAAGGTGGATCACTGAGCAAACCTTTGGCCTCCTGAAGCCCAGATTCTGGTGCCTCCATCTGACAGGTAGATCCCTGTACTACTCACCCAAGAAGTTGTGCCAGACCATCGTTGCAGGTTGCATGATGCACAACCTGGCCTTGAGACACCAGGTGCCTTTTCTGCAGGAGGATGAGCCTGGGGATGGTTGTGTGGCATCGGTGGAGCCTGTGGACAGTGACAAAGAGGAGGCAAAGGAAGAAGATGTGGACAGCAGAACTACACTAATTCAACAGTACTTCCAATGACATACAGGTAAAACACTGTAACTTCACCCTCCATTGCAGTTCTGTGTTTGACATTGAACATGGCAACTTGATTTCCCTATTTCTATGGCCACTTACTGTACCCTTTGGCATCTCTATTTTCAGATCTCTGTGACCCACTTTGGCTCCTGTGTGTTTACTGCTGCCCACTATAGGTCAGACCTGTGTAAATATTACAGTACATTTGAATTGCAATGTTTACAGTTTGTAAAACTAATACATATATGTCAAACAATTGACAGACTCCATACTTGCATTTGTTCCAAGGGTTATTAGGTGCTAATAAGTGGACGGGGTATTACAATGGGCTGGGTTGCTGATGGAGGCAATTCTAGGGTAGAGTCCAGTCTATTTGCATCACAGGTGCATTGTCCAAGGGGGCACAGGAAGGGGAGCAATGGCAGTTCAAGGTGGACAGGGTGACAGAGTGGGACACAAGGGTGACAATCAGGAGAGTCTTATTTCCTGGTGGGGGGGAGCTTGGCAATGTTCTCTGGCTTCTGCCTGGATCGCAGGGACCATTTACAGGCTGGTTCTCCTTCTGCAGGGGGTGGGGTGCTGGTGGCTTGTTGTTCCTGTGGCAGGGCCTCTTGTCCACTAGCATCGGCAGAGAGCTGTTCTTCGGTGTGGCTAGTGTCAGGGGCCCGTTGGTGTGCCACACTGCCTCCCTCATGGTGTTGGCCATGTCTGCCAGCACCCGTGCAATGGTGACCAGGGTGGTGTGAATGTCCCTCAGGTCCTCCCTGATCCCCAGGTACTGTCCCTACTGCAGCCACTGGGTCTCCTGCAAGTTGGACAGTATCTGGCCCATGGTCTCCTGGGAACGGTGGTATGCTCCCAGGATATTGTTGAGTGCCTCCTGGAGAGGTGGTTCTCTGGGCCTGTCCTCCCCCTGTCGCACAGCAGTCCTCCCAGCTTCCCTGTTGTTCTGTGTCTCTGTCCCCTGAACCGTTTGCCCACTGCAACTGACCCCCGGTACCTGATCATCCTGTGTTTGTGGTGTTGCCTGGGGTCCCTATAGTGGTGGACACACTGCTGATTGACGTGTCCTGGGGACAGAAGGATGGGCCCGCTGAGTGGGTGCTGTGGTGATGTTTCCTGAGGGGGGAGGCTCTGTGGTAGGTTGGGACTGTGCCTGGGTAACCGACTGTCCAGAGGTCCCTGATGGGCCAGGTTGGTCATCGTGATCCAGGCATGCAGAGCTGTTGTCATCACTGTGGTTCTTTTCTGGGAGGGACTGGATGTGGCTGGCATCTCCTTTGCTGTGACGTTGAGTGGGTGTCCTGTAGGGATGGAAATGCAGTGGTATTATTTCTGTGAATGCCATCTTGTGCATGGGTATGTTTCCCTCTATGGTTGTTATTAGCAAGGCAGCTTTGGCTTGTGTGAGTTGTGATTGGTTTGGCTAAGTGATTGTCACTAGTGTGCATGCTGTGGTGATGGGTGTTTATGCAGGTCTGTGAGTGTGTCCATACATTGGGGTTGCATGCAGGGCTTGGTATTGGGATGGGTGGGTTGTGATGGTGGGGTATATGTGAGGTGGTGGGGTGATGGGGGTGATGGTAGGGGTTGTTGTTTGTGATGGCATGCAGGTAGGGCGGGGGTTAAAGTTATGTTTGACTTACCAGAGTCATGTCCTCCTGCTACTCCTGCCAGGCCCTCAGGATGCATGATCGCCAAGACTTACTCCCCCATGTTGGTAGTTGTAGGGGAGGAGGTGAGGGTCCACCGCCAGTCCTCTGTGCAGCTATCTGGTGTCTTGCAACCACGGAACATACCTTCCCCCGTAGGTCATTCCACCTCTTCCTGATGTCATCCCTTGTTCTAGGGTGCTGTCCCACAGCATTGACCCTGTCCACAACTCTCCACCATAGCTCCATCTTCCTTGCAATAGATATCTGCTGCACGTGTGATCCGAATAGCTGTGGCTCTACCTGGATGATTTCCTCCACCATGACCCTTAGCTCCTCCTCTGAGAACCTGGGGTGTCTTTGTGGTGCCATGGGTGTAGTGTGAGTGGTATGTGTAAGGGTGTATGGGGTGGTGTGTTGGGGTGTGTGCTGTGAGGTGCGTTGATGGTGTATGGGTGATGCTGTTTTGTGGCTCAGATTCAGTGGGTACTCCTGGCTTGTCTCTCTCTCACTTGCCAAAATCTTTGGTCCGTAAAGGGTTGTGGGTAGTGTGGGTGTGTGGGTGTGGTGTGTGTGTATGTCTGTTAGGTGTGTGTAGTTTGAATTTTTCAATGTGGTGTAGTTTTGTATGTGTGTGTGTATTTTGAGCGCAGCGGTGTGTAAGGCCAATTGGTTTACCACGGTTGAATGACCTCTGCAGTGATTCGTGGGTCATGATGCTGTGGGTGTATTTCTATTGGCGTAACGGTGTGGGTTTTGGTACCACCAGTTTATCACTGACCTTTGGGCTGGCGGACTTGTGTGTGTGTGTGTATAGTGGCGGATTTCTATGTGTGGGTCATAATACGGGTAGTGGTATACCGCCGCGGTTCCGGTATGTTGGCAGCAGTCAGCATGGCGGTAAGCAGCACTTACTGCCAATGTTGTAATGAGGGCCAAAGTACTCGCTTTCTCCCAGGCACTTCAGGCATGTATGAGTGCAAAGAAAGTTACTCTCCATCAATTGCATTGCTTGGTGGGGCAGCTCAATTTTGCCCTGTGTATCATTCCCATGGGGCGCCCCTTTTCCCGGTCCATTGCACAAGCCATGTCGGGCTTGAAGGTTAAGCACAATCACACCAGGCTCCCTAGCGAGATGAAGCAGGATTTGAGGATTTGGGAAGCTTTTCTGCATGACTTCAATGGGACTGTCGTATGGCTGAGCCCTATTCTGCTGTGACCTATTGATCCTTGTGGTGTTTTTCAAAGTTCTATTATGTTTTGTGATACTGCTAACATTTTCCCCCTACAGCATCAAAGCGTCCAGCGTGAGGTATTTTGTTGTATTTTGTGGTTAGGATTGGCGTGGTGAGATCATGAGAGGGGGGACAATTGGATGACTTTTTCCATTACTTCAGCAGGACGGCAAGGTAATTTGACACTCCAGGGGGTGCTGGCGGGAAGGAAGAATGACAACAAGCGGCGCGGGGGTTGCGAGCAGTGGCTGGCATCTGGTCCCTAGAGCCAACCACCTGTGCATATACAGGGACTCGAAGCTAGCACAGGCCTCGGGGTGGGGGGAGCATAAGAGAGTCTGTTGGTGGAAGGGGTGCCCGAGGTAGGTATCTTGGGGGGCAGGAGGGCCCCTTCCACACGGTTCACATGCAACTAGAATGGGTTTTGGAGGAGGGGTTGAAGCAAACTAATCCCATATGGAAAGAGTACCCCTGGGGCTTTAAAGCTGGAGGTTTGGGGACGGGTGACACACTAAACAGTCATGATCTCATTCGCAGTCATTGATGTTTGATATTTAGGATGCGCAGGAACTGATGTAGTCAGTGGCAGGAATTTAGATGTATTAGCACACTGTGTTAAGGCTAGGCATCTTGACAATGTACATACAGTGTAAATAAAGTGGGCTTACTGTGTAAAGTTTTGTTTACAAATGTTGTTTTATTAAATAAAATATGGCTGGGAGTTAACGACTCCCAATTCCAATGAGTTGTTGTTGTTAAAGGTGAAGTATTGCCATGGTGGGTGGGACTTGGTCTGAGAAGGGGGGAGTCTAATGGAGGCAAATGGGAAAAGGTTTTTTTTCCAGGTGACAGGCTTCGGCGATGCCCGCGCATATGTAAATCAGCAAAGGCGTGAAAACCAAGTCCATCAAATAAGTGCCAATAGATTAGATTCCCTGACGGGGCCAAATGCTGTACATTGAGTCAAGAAAGATGGGTTGTAGGGAAGGGTTACCCCACTAGCTGTGCAGAAGCTGATCGTGTGGATCTGATACTTGTTTCACCATTCCCCCCTTATTTTCCAAACATCATTTACACCCTTGAAACAAATCCACTTGAAGTGCCTGGGGTTACTGTGTCTACATGAAAGACTTCCTATTTACACCCATAGTGACTTTTACTGGCACTGAGAAGATTAAAAATGGTTGTCCAAAAACCTCCTAAAAATATCACTTGAAATCAGATAATGATCATCCCCCTTTATATGAAGGTCACTTAATACATCTAACTGAGCAGCGTGCCCTTTGATAACCCCGAGTGAAACAACCCTGAAAAAGAAATTTGGTGCAATGGATGGAATAGCTCCAAATAAATAGAGAAATTATGGTAAGATATTCATTATAACAATATTGAATGGCATTATTTATAGGCAATCTGTCCCAAAGGAGCATATTTGCTATACATTGTTTAAAAAACGGTTCATAATTACATTATTTTTAGCAGATGATAATCTTAACACTCAGATATGTGGATAATTGAGAATTATTTTTATCTTATGTAAATTCAGCTTGTAGCCAGACTGCCAAACTGCTCTGCCACTTCAGCAATTGAGTGCATAGCACCTAATAACTCAGTCGGGTTGTCCACATAACCATTAAGTTTAAACGTCACCTCATTGACAATCACTGGCTGTATCCTCAAGTTGTTTATTGTATGCCATAGATAGGGTTCTAGGTAGAGTGCGAAGAATGAAGGGAACATGGGACATCCTTGCTGGGTGCCCCTTTATATCCTGAATATACTAGAGATATCAGAGATTTGACCAGCCAAGACAAGCCTGGCAAATGGGGTTTGGTATAGGATTTGTACATGTTTCAAACATTTATTGTCTACACCTTTGGTCTGCCTTGTGGCCCAGAGATATGCCCAGAGCACCCTAAGAAATGCCATCTCAGCATCTCAGAAGATGATACTAACTTGCAGGTTTAGTGTGTGAGCGGCATCAAAAACTGCTACTGATTGTGTGATTAGTGGTATCTCTTCCTGGTATGAACCCACATTGTGTGTTCACAAGAGTTTTTTATGGGGGCAAGCCAGGTGGCCAATATATTTTAAAATACCTTAGTGTAACAAATTGGGTTGTTGGTTGACTGGGGTGTGAGCCATAGACAAGCAACAGCCACAATCCCTTGCAGGGTGAACAACAAAAAGTCACAAAATTAACCTGTGCTTAACACTGGGTAGCCTGGCACAAAAAACATCCAGGCTTAACATAAGGGCAATGTGTAAAGTATCTATGTAGCACACAAACAGTAATAAAGTGAAGACACAGCACAATACAAATCCTAAACCAATTCAGAAAAATAGAGTACATATTAATATATTGTTTGGCACCAAAATGACAAAAATCCAATCAGTAGAATCAGAGTTATGAATTTTTAAAAATGAAAGTTGAAAATAGCTCTATGATCAAATGCTAACAGCTGACATCTAGTTGTGTGAGACCAGGTCACAGTAAAATCTTAAGGCCAACCGCGATGGAGCACAGTTTGGATACAAGAAGTGGATCAGGCACAGTTGGCGCTTACCTTCGGACTTGGATACATTTTGAAGGAAAAATGCCTGAGAAAGTAGAAGTTCAGCAGGTTAAAGCTACAAGAGTGTCCGAACAGGGAGCGTCATCGTCAGATGGCTGTAGAGCACAGCCGCTGTGAAGATTTTTACCTTCAGACTTAGTCGCCGAAATAGAAGTTAGAAATCTCCATGGGGAAGAAGCAGAGGATTGTAGCTGAAGACAGTTCCACAAGGTTGAATACGTCTTTGGCAAGGGACAGCTGAAATGGATTTGTTGCTGCTGAGAAGAATGTAGTGGAAGAAGCAGCAAATTCAACCTGACTAGCGATACGCCTTGGGCTGATAAGCAAGCAGGTTGGTCCCGGTCTCCCTATGTTACTCACAGCACTTTTTGGTCCTCAGTTTTGGAAGATGGCCATCTGGACACATTTAGCCCCACAACCAAAGGTCCAGGAGTGGATAGAGACCTTTTTTGGATTCAGGATTCACTCAGGCTTTGTCCATTTGCAGATTCAAGATGGTGGGAGCCTGTCTTGTCCCTGTGGCTCAACACAGGAGGCCAGCAAACTACCCTTTGGATTCACTTCTGGCCATCATTGGTTCAGGTGTAAATACAGTGCTCAACAGCAGGGTTGGCCTCTGAAAGTTCAACGCATGCTCCAGGCAGAAAAGCAGTCCTTCCCGATACAGCAACAGTCTGGTAGAGTGCACAACAGGTCTTAGCAACAGTCCTTCTGCAGGTCCTAGTTTTATACCCTGGTGCACTTATCCTGGAAGGTGGAAGAAGGTTCTTTGAAGTTCTTTACATTTTCTGACTCCCTGCCCCGGCTCCAAGCTGGCGGTAGTGACAATACAGGGTTGTTAGGCCTATTGTGAGGTGACAGGACACAGCCTCACACCCTGCCAGTTGATGGCCCAATGAGGCACATCTAATCCCACTGTTGTGTGACTGCTTGGGAGGAGTTCTCAAAGTCTAATTGTTAGCTACACACAGTCATGGGACCCATGGAAGGCTGCAGACCGAGAAGGCTAAGGGTAGGAAAATGCAAAATTTCCAAAAGTGGCATTTTCAAAATTGTAATGAAAACTCTGATGTTATCATTACGAGGGTTTATCATTGAAATTCCAAAGGTACCAAACATGAAATATGTACGGCTTCTCAAATAGAAATGGCATTTTAATAAATGTAACAAGGAATCCCCAATGTTATCCTGTGGGAAGGGTAGGTCTAACAGTAGTGAAAAACATTTGGGAGTTTTTCACTACCAGGATATGTAAAACTGAAAGTACCTTATCAAGCACCCTGTCCAATGGGCTACCTAGACCATACCTTAGGGGTGATATATGTAATAAAAGGGGAGTTTAAGGCTTGGTAATTGGGTTTAAATGCCAAGTCGACTTGGAAGTATGACACAGCATTTAGGCTGCAGTGGCAGGTCTGGGATACATTTTAATGTGTTTGTTAGGTGGGTGTCACCATAAGTGCCCCAGGCCCACTGGTTTCATTTAATTTACAGGCACTTAGTAAATGGTATGCCACTCTACAGTGGACTAACAGGTAAAATAAATATGCCAATTGGGTATTAGCCTATTTGACCATGTATTAGGGAGCGAACACAATCACATTAACACTTATTAGTGTCGCGTGGGCTCTCATTATCCTAAATGAGACTACTGGATTTCTAGGCAGCAGGATCGATAACGGTGTGGGGGACTGAGTCTGACCCACGTGTAAGGAACTCTGTCACCCTAAATCCGGTTGTTGCTCCGGCTAACTAGCAGTGCCTCATTTCTCCCACGGGGAAGAAATTATTGGGCAGCCGAGCGCATGACATCTTTGGAACTTCTCAGGGAAGTCGTGGTCACTCAGATCCAATCCAACTCTCTCATTCACAATATGGTCTCATATACAAATGACAAAGACAGTATAAGTTTTATATAATGTTTTAATAAAATGACTGTATTTTAGATATTAAGGCTTGAGCCGCAATAACCAGAACAATACAACATAGTAGGATTGATATAGTAACCAGGAGAGTAAAACATAGAAATAAAGCTATCATAATTCCTAACCGTTTCTACTCTCCCTCTGCTTGTTCTATTTAGAGCACAGCATGTTAAGCTTTCAGCTTGCCTTTCTGTATCACTAGGGAGACGGACACACTCATACCTGAGCAAAGGCCTGTGATCTGGTTCAGCATCTGCAACAAGGCAGTCAGCGTCTAGTTGTGGTTCCCTGGTCGGAATCTCCCTCTTTCATGTATTGGGACAAGGAAGTGATTTTATAACTAACATGTCATCGTGATCACAAAATGTTCCTACGCAGGAATGGCAAGTCTAGACTCCTACCACGTCTATCGGCAATGTACCAGACTGTATCCTTGACTAAAGCACAGAGTGAATATGTTATGAAGAACTCCAGTGCTGAAGTAGGCAAAACAGTGTGATATGAATAAAAAACAACACCGTAGAACTGGCTATTCTGTAAAATAACAGTACGAAGCCTAATAGAAAGCATTTAGAGCAAAGTGCACAGAGGCTCTAAGCTGTTAGCAAATGAATAAAATATATTTAGGGCAAAGTGCACAGAGGCCTAAGGCCTGAAGCTAATGCGCAAAATATACGTAAAACTGACCACACTACACCCTCCCCTTGTCGGTAGCAAGTGGTTCCAACAACATAAAAAAAAAACATGACCTAAATTTAAACCCAACATTTAGACAAGATGAGAAGACAACAAAGTCATAAATTTAGGAAACATGTGACGATAGAGCGAATTGCAATATAGTGTCAATTTAGTCGGGAGAGAGAGAAAAAAAATCCAATTGTCAAACAGAAGCAATAGAACGTAGAAGCTCCTCCACTTCGAGATATGTTAATATCGGAAGATCCACGCCACAAAGTACCATGGAGCAGGTGTGTTCCAAAGCCCCAAAACCATTCAGGGCGGCACCCCGTGTAGTGCCACGGAAAGAGACAAAACCATCTTCCTCCAGGAAGGGAATCTCATAATCCGCTTCACGAAGCAAACGCGACCGCAGTGCACAAGTCTGGGAATGAGCCCTAATCGGGAACATCAACAGATCAAGATCAACCACTGGAGAGCGCTGCAGTGAGAGACAGAAAGCCAGTGCATGTTCAAACGAGCACCAAAGGCATCGAAACACGGGTTGCACACAATCCAAAACCGGTCGGAACGACAAAGACCAGTCACACTCCAAATGAGCCAGGAGTGTTGCTCCAAAACGCTGCATCATGCGTTCACGACACAGCTGCGCTGACGGGAGCAGCAATACAGGATCTCGTTGCGGCGGGACAGCCATTGCGAAAAAATAGCAACAATAGCAAAACTCCAGCAAATAAAGCCAAAGTAATTGGGAAACCCCCAAAAATGCTTCAGAAAATAGAGTGTATAGCCGAAGGTATCAAACCGAATACGGAAGAGAAGGTGTGAACGAAACCAACACCAACGGCTTTGAAAAAATGAGCAATACCAGCAGTGCTAGATGCATTAAATATACGTCCCACAAGTTCACCGAAGTGACTCGGAAAGTTAGTATTCAAAAGGGACTGTATCTCCGCCGATGACCTTGCCACTTGAAGTGCGTAGGTCTCGCTAGCAGATGTAAGGGCCACAAGCTTATGAAACAATAAATCTTTCAGCTGACTCAACTTGTCGAAATCAACCTTGGAAGTAGCAATATGAGGCCAGATGTCCGCTACCTCCCTAAATTCAGTAGGGGGAAACAACACATTCCCGCAGCACGTAACGGCCTTGTTGACGACAACGACGTAAACTATTCCGGCACGCATGCCACGGCAGCGTTCGCTGTTAAGAACAATGTAACTGCCGTTAGAAAGCACCTGGAAAGTGTTTTTAATTACCGGGACCGGAACTCCCTTCAGATAACAAGCTAAGTTAGCAATCGAAGCATTACACGCTCCGTGCAAGGACAGCCGTTTACAAACCATGGAATGGCTAACAGAAGCTTTGCATTCGCTACCGCTAAGAAAAACTTCCCGCAAACCATTAACACATCTGTACTGAAAAGGAAGCTCCCACACCTTGTGTATGTAACTGTCACCCAATAGTTCATATCTACCCACCGGAATGTGCTTCAAACAAGAAGTAAATTGCAGAGTGGAGATAGGCAAATTAATAACCCCATGAATCAACCACTCAGCTGACGGAATCTCAGCCACCGTAAAAGGCAGTTTCTCCAACTTTTCAATATTTAACATAACATACGTCGCTTCCTTCTTAGCCATCAATTGTTGTTGACGAGTTAAATTAAAGGAGATAAAGATCTCTCTGGCACGAATGTGCTGCCATGGAACGCGACCCGCCTTCAAGGTCTGAAGAGTCCAACCCAGCTGCATGATAGATCGTGTCTGACTCCGCCCATGATATAAAGAAGACATGTCTGATTTTATAATGTCAATAGCAGAAGAGACAATGCTGTCAATCGTGTAAACACGGTCAGAAAGGGTATGCATGCCATTATCAACAACAGACAAAGGGGGTCATTCTGACCTCGGCGGTAAAATGCCCTTACCGCCGGTCATAAGACCGCCATAACACCGCTGCGGTCAACCGCCACGGTCATTCTGACCCACAACGGCCAAACCTCCAAAAATCCGTCCTCCACTGCAGCCCGCCACATCTGCGGACAGCGATAAACTGGAGATGACCAAACCTCCACCGTCACGCCAACAGAAATACGCCCATGCCATTACGACCCACGAATCCACACGGCGGTCATTCAAACGCGGTATTCCATTGGCGCTACACACCGCCGCGGTCAGAATACACACACATCACCAAAACACAGCCACATTGGACAATTTGAAATACACACACTTGATACACATACACACACCACTCCCACACAATCAACCAACTATAAAACACACACCCACATCACCCACAAACCCCTGCGACCATAATTACTGAGAGAAGGAGAGAGAGACACAGCAGACAATCCATAGCAAGACACACTGAGGCACACTACACCATCACACACACCACATAGTAGCACAAAGCACCACTCACCAACATACTCCTCATCACATACACCACCCCACACCTCACCCACACCACCCCATGGCACCCCAAAGGCACCCACGCTTTTCGGACCAAGAACTCCGGGTCATGGTGGAAGAAATCCTAAGAGTGGAACCCCAGCTCTTCGGCTCGCAGGTGCAGCACACCAGTATAGCCAGGAAGGCGGAGCTATGGCAGCGGATCGTGGACAGGGTCAACGCGGTGGGACAGCATCCCAGGAATAGGGAGGACATCCGCAAAAGATGGAACGACCTACGGGGGAAGGTCCGATCGATGGTCTCCAGGCACAACATCGCGGTCCAGAAGACTGCCGGCGGACCCCCACCCACCCCTCCTGAATTTACATCGTGGGAGCAAGAGGTCTTGACCATCCTGCATCCTCAGGGCCTCGCTGGAGTAGCCGGAGGAATGGACTCTGGTAAGTCCCATCTCAACTACTATATCCCCCCCACCCCACCAGCATGCCAACCCACACCCCCACCCTCACCCCCAACCCCCCAGCACACATCCTCCCTGACAATGTCTCACCAGCACAACCCACCCATCCCAACACCAACTCCTGCATGCCAACACAAATCATGGGCACCCATCACCTAAGCATGACCACTGCACTAACCCCCCCCCCCCACTAACTACCCTCACAACACCTCCCTCAAGGGAATGCCTGCACTGGGGGACAAGGGCACCCATAACACGCACGCTATTGCACACACAGAAACAATAACCAAACTCTCTTACCCCATGCAGGACCCGAACGACAACACACCAGCCAGGAGGGTCCAGAAGTGTCCATCCCACCACCGGAACAGGCCCACACTGAGGATAGCAGCTCTGTCGACAGTGAACCTGATGACCAGCCCGGACCATCGGGGACCTCTGGGCAGTCGGTTCCCCTCAGGCAGCCACAGGCCACACCAGACCCGACCCCCTCTGCCAACACCAGCACAGCTCCCACCCAGCGGGCCCATGCCTCTGTCTCTAGGACAGCTCAATCAGTGGTGTGTCTGCCACTACAGGGCACCCAGGCTAACCCAACACCCCAACAACAACAGGGACCTGGGGGAAGTGGTAGCGGGCACAACGTCCAGGGGACAGAGGCCGGGGGAAACCGGGCAGCTCGGAGGGCTGCTGTGCGACAGGGGGGGGAGGAGAGGCCCAGGGAACCCACTCTCCAAGAGGCCCTCACCACCATCATGGGGGCCTACCACCACTCCCAAGAGACGATGGCGACGGTACTGGCCAGGTTCACGGAGATCCAGGCACAGCAGGAGGAACGCTACATGGGGTTCAGGGAGGAGCTGAGAATCATCGGGACCGCAATGGGGACCATCGTCCTGGCCCTCAACAGGATAGAAGACGCGTTGCGGGACCATGTGGCACCACACAGGGCCCCTGTCACTAGCCCGGACCAGGAACAGCCTACCACCTCCGCCGGCGCTAGTGGACAGGAGGCCCCAACACCACGGCAGGCCACCAGAACCCCACCTCCTGCTGAAGAACAACCACCCCGTAAGAGGAGCCTGAGATCCAAAAAAAAGACAGAGTAGGATGTCAAGACCCCCGCCAGCAGGACATACCCCCTGAACTCTTCCCACTGTCCCACATTGCCACCCTGTCCAACCATGAACTGCCTCTGCTCCATCCTTCCACAGGCAAAAGGACAATGCACCTGTGAGACTGAGAACTGGACTCTGCCATGGACATTACTCCACCCCCACCCATCACCCTTAGAATCACATGTACCAATATCTAGCCCTGTAAATAAATCACATATTGCACACAAATCAGTTTGGAGTCATGCTGTATTATTAGCAAATGTATTACATATTACTGTTCAATATCTGTTCTGTCAATTAGTGATGACAACATACCAATGTCAATACGCTGTAGTTCATGGGCAAACCAAGCAGAAGTCAGGCACTGCGTCATACAGCACTGACAAGGGAAGGGAAAATCAAAAATTACCCAAAAATATCTGGTGGGAACTACAGAAAGTACAGATGCAGGAGGCTAGAAGCAATTGGGAAATGGCGTGGGTGATTCTTACCTGGGTGTTACTGGAAATACTGTTGTATCACTCTGTCCCTATTGTCTGTGTCGTCCTCTGAGTCTTCCTCCTCTTCACTCTCCACAGGCTCCACGGCTTCTACAACACCACCATCTGGACCATCCTCCTGCAGGAAAGGCACCTGGCGTCGCAAAGCCAGGTTGTGAAGCATACAGCACGCCACGATGATATGGCACACCTTCTTTGGTGAGTACATTAGGGATCCACCTGTCATATGCAGGCACCTAAACCTGGCCTTCAGGAGGCCAAAGGTTCGCTCAATCACCATCCTAGTACGCCCATGGGCCTCATTGTAGCGTTCCTCTGCCCTTGTCCGGGGATTCCTCACTGGGGTCAGTAGCCACGGCAGGTTGGGGTAACCAGAGTCACCTATTAGCCACACACGTTGTCTCTGTAGCTGCTCCATCACATAGGGGATGCTGCTATTTCGCATCACATACGCGTCATGCACTGACCCTGGGAACTTGGCATTTACATGGGAGATGTACTGGTCAGCCAAACAGACCACCTGGACATTCATCGAATGATAATTTTTTCTGTTTCGGTACACCTGCTCATCGTCTTTTGGGGGTACCAAAGCCACATGGGTCCCATCAATGGCACCAATGATGTTGGGGATATGTCCAAGGGCATAGAAATCACCCTTCACTGTAGGCAAGTCACCCTCCTCGGGGAAAATGATGTAGCTTCGCATGAGTTTCATCAGGGCAGACAACACTCTGCTCAAAATCTTAGAAAACATAGGCTGAGACATTCCAGATGACATGGCCACTGTGGTCTGGAATGACCCACTGGCCAAAAAATGGAGGACTGACAAAACCTGCACCAGAGGGGGAATCCCTGTGGGTTGGCGGATGGGGGACATCAGGGCTGGCTCCAGCTGGGCACACAGTTCATGGATAGTGGCACGGTCAAGTCTGTATCGAAGTATTATATGGCGTTCTTCCATTGTCGACAGGTCCACCAGCGGTCGGTACACGCGAGGATTCCTCCTTCTCATCGCAAGTCCCAGCGGACGGTGCCTAGGAAGGACAACATGGAGCACAGAGTCAGCCAAACCACAGGTACGTACAGACAGCTTGCACAGTTAAAGAATGGCAATGGGTTGAAAGGCGTGTATGTGTGGCAATGCAAGGCCTAGGCCTGTGTGTCGCAGTCAAAATTAAGCCATGTAGGCCCTTGAAATGGCGGCTGCCTGACCTGTGAAGTGGGACAATGGGATGTGAGGTCAATGCGCTGGCGGGGCACACCTTGGCGGTAGGCGGTCGAAGACCGCGGCGCAAAGCCGCATTGGTTAACATTGAAGCCTATGGGTTTCAGGAGCCAATTACGAAGTGCGCCGGCGGTCGCGGTACGCACCGCCGTGGTACGCACTGCCGCGGGCGTGACCGCCATTTTCTATCTGCTTAATCACTCGAGACCTGATCATCCACAGGAGAGGACCTATACTGCAAGTGCTGCTGTGACCTCGGTCTGGAAGATACAATGGCTGCTGCGACTGGGGAAAGGGCCGCTGCCTTCACGTCTGAAGAGTTGGAGAAGCTCGTGGATGGGGTCCTCCCCCAGTATGCGCTACTCTACGGTCCTCCAGACCAACAAGTGAGTACACCTGGTGCACATGGAATGGGCTATGCCTGTGTGGATTGGGGTGGATGTAAGTTTGTGGGGTGGGGGGCGAATGAGGAGTGCAACGCCCGACAGATGAGAGCATGTGCATATGGCAAAGTGGGTGGGGGGGGGCCAATTACATCTAACATGCAGGTCATTGATGATTTCCTCCTTTCCACCCTGTACATGTCAAATAGGTCAGCGCCCATCAGAAGATCGAGATTTGGCGTGCCATCGCCAAGGAAGTCCGAAATTTGGGGGTCCACAACAGACGGGGCACCCACTGCCGCAAGAGGTGGGAGGACATCCGCCGCGGAACAAGAAAGACCGCAGAAACACTGCTGGGGATGGCCTCCCAACCTAGGAGGGGTGCCAGTCGCACCATGACCCCCCTGATGTCCCGGATCCTGGCGGTGGCCTACCCTGAATTGGATGGGCGCTTTAAGACATCACAGCAGACACAAGGGGGTGAGTATCAGCACATTCTCCTATCTTTCTGCGCAGTGGAGGCGTCTGGGTGGGGGAGGAGGGCTGTAGGTGACATTAGGCCAGGGCGCTTTCTGTAGTGTAGTCCTCTCCCTTAGGCATGGCCCTGTGCCCCCGGCCCCCACCTCGGTAGGGTGACAAGTACAGCCATTGAAGGTCCAGCATCTCCCATGTGCGCGTTTGACGTCTGTTGTCTTAGTCAGTAGTACTGAGTAGTGTACCCCGAATGCGCGGCTTAGTGCATTAGGCACCTGTGTCTGTCCTCTCCGCCAACGGTGTTGACATTGCATGCACTCAACCTGGTCTTCTTTTTTCTCCCCCCACCCTTTCTCTTCATCTTCTTGTGCATGTGTGCATTAGCATCATCAGGCGGAGGAGATTTGGCATCGGAGCACGAGGGAGCTGCAGGACACAAGGCCCCGGTGGGCCCAGGAACAGACACCGAAGGCACCAGTGATCCGGAGGGCGAGGGGAGCACCACGACGGGGACCGCTGGTGAGAGCAGCGAAAGCGACACGTCCTCGGATGGGAGCTCCCTAGGGGTGGTGGCAACATCCGTGCCCCCTGCCTCTACAGGTACAGCCGCCACCCAGCGCACCAGCCCCGCCCTCCCAGCAGCCCCTCAGTCTTCGCTCCGTGCCGGTTCGCCCAGGAAGGCGCGCGTCTCCTTCGCCCAGGGCACCTCAGCCCCTGCCCCTGTTGCCCCTGCTGGCCTCAGTGCGGAGCTCATTGACCTGGTAAGGACGCTCATTGTTGGGCAGACGACCCTTTTGAATGCCATCCAGGGTGTGCAAAGGGAGGTGCAACAGAGCAATGCGTACCTGGAGGGCATTCATTCGGGTCAGGCTGCCCATCAACGAGCGTTCACTGCTCTGGCCTCAGCACTGACGGCAGCCATTGTCCCTGTTTCAAGCCTCCCTCTTCTTACTGCCTCCAGCCTTTCTCTGTCTCCTGTTCCTCAGCCTATCCCATCCACACCATCAGACCAGCCTGCACACACCTCAACACCCAAGAGCAGCTCATCCAAACACAAGCATCACAGATCCCACAAACACTCACCCAAGCAACACCCAGATGCAGACATGCCAACAGCCACTGCCACCCCTGTGTCCCCCTCTTCCTCGTCTCCCTCCTCCCTCCCTGTGACGTCTACACTCACACCTGCATGCACCCCAACATCAGCCACCTCACCCTCCAGGACAGTCCACACTTGTGCAGTCACCACCCCCACTGCCATTTACACGTCCCCTGTGTCCTCTCCCACTGTGTCTGTCACCCCCTCTTCCAAGACACACAAACGCAGGCAGACACCCACCCAACAGCCATCCACCTCACGACATCCTACAGCACCAGCACCTTCACCCAATGACAGCACACCTGACTCTCCTACAACCACCTCCTCTACCTCCACTTCCATCTCCACTTCTCCTAGCCTTTACCTTGGCCCTAAAAAACTTTTCCTGGCTAACCTTAACCTCTTTCCCCCCGATGAGCTCCCCCATCCATCTTCAAAGAGTCCCAAGAGCACCACAGCCACCACCAGCCCAGCTTCGGGTGTCACTGTTGTGCCTGGGTTCTGGAGCCCACCCTTTGCCAGCAGTGACACATCGATCAGCAGCAAGGACACGTCCAGCCCCCCCCCCCCCGGCAAGAGGACCCGCAAAAACAAGGGCCGCCGTGCGAGGACGGACAGGGCTGCCCCCAAGGAGCAATGTGCGGCCACTTCACCACCCACACCATCTAGGGGAGGCAAGGGCCCGAGAGCCCCATCAAAGGAGCGGAAGGGCAGCAGGAGCGCGGAGAAGGTGGACCCCACATGCGACATCCCAGCTGGGAAGGAGGACACTAAGGAGGCCAGGAGTCCGTCCCCGAAGGGTCCAGAAACGTCACGGTCCGAGGGCGACTGAGCAGGGAGTCCAGGCAGGTCTGGCTCCCTTGACCTGCTGGATGAGCACCGCTGAACAGGGCCCGCGGTGCAGAAGAGCACCGCTGAACAGGGCCCCGCCGTGGAGAAGAGCACCGCTGAACAGGGCCCGCGGTGCAGAAGAGCACTGCTGAACAGGGCCCGCGGTGCAGAAGAGCACCGCTGAACAGGGCCCGCCATGGAGATAGGCACCGCTGAACAGGGCCCCGCCGTGGAGAAGAGCACCGCTGAACAGGGCCCGCGGTGCAGAAGAGCACCGCTGACCAGGGCCCCGCCGTGGAGAAGAGCACCGCTGAACAGGGCCCGCGGTGCAGAAGAGCACCGCTGAACAGGGCCCGCCGTGGAGATAGGCACCGCTGAACAGGGCCCCGCCGTGGAGAAGAGCACCGCTGAACAGGGCCCGCGGTGCAGAAGAGCACCGCTGAACAGGGCCCCGCCGTGGAGAAGAGCACCGCTGAACAGGGCCCGCGGTGCAGAAGACCACCGCTGAACAGGGCCCGCGGTGCAGAAGAGCACCGCTGAACAGGGCCCCGCCGTGGAGAAGAGCACCGCTGAACAGGGCCCGCGGTGCAGAAGAGCACCGCTGAACTGGGCCCGCGGTGCAGAAGAGCACCGCTGAACAGGGCCCGCCGTGGAGATAGGCACCGCTGAACAGGGCCCCGCCGTGCAGAAGAGCACCGCTGAACAGGGCCCGCCGTGGAGATAGGCACCGCTGAACAGGGCCCCGCCGTGGAGAAGAGCACCGCTGAACAGGGCCCGCGGTGCAGAAGAGCACCGCTGAACAGGGCCCCGCCGTGGAGAAGAGCACCGCTGAACAGGGCCCGCGGTGCAGAAGAGCACCGCTGAACAGGGCCCGCGGTGCAGAAGAGCACCGCTGAACAGGGCCCGCCGTGGAGATAGGCACCGCTGAACAGGGCCCCGCCGTGGAGAAGAGCACCGCTGAACAGGGCCCGTGGTGCAGAAGAGCACCGCTGAACAGGGCACGCCGTGGAGATAGGCACCGCTGAACAGGGCCCCGCCGTGGAGAAGAGCACCGCTGAACAGGGCCCGCGGTGCAGAAGAGCACCGCTGAACAGGGCCCCGCCGTCTCAAGCACCGCTCCGCTGGGCCCTTCCTCTCAAGCACCGCTCCGCTGGGCACCGCCGTCTCAAGCACTGCTCCGCTGGGCCCTTCCTCTCAAGCACCGCTCCGCTGGGCCCTTCCTCTCAAGCACCGCTCCGCTGGGCTCTTCCTCTCAAGCACCGCTCCGCTGGGCACCGCCGTCTCAAGCACCGCTCCGCTGGGCACCGGCGTCTCAAGCACCGCTCCGCTGGGCCCTTCCTCTCAAGCACCGCTCCGCTGGGCCCTTCCTCTCAAGCACCGCTCCGCTGGGCCCTTCCTCCCAAGCACCGCTCCGCTGGGCACCGCCGTCTCAAGCACCGCTCCGCTGGGCCCTTCCTCTGAAGCACCGCTCCGCTGGGCCCTTCCTCTCAAGCACCGCTCCGCTGGGCACCGCCGTCTCAAGCACCGCTCCGCTGGGCACCGCCGTCTCAAGCACCACTCCGCTGGGCACTGCCGTCTCAAGCACCGTTTATGGTTCACTGTGCCCACCATGCCTCCTCCTTGACCAGTGGAGACTGTCATCCACCTGATGGACTGTGGCTTTGCACTCCCCAGGCTAGTCCAGTGGGCAGCCCACCCACTGTAGAGACATTGAGAGACTGTGGCTTTGCACTCCCCAGGATGGTCCAGTGGGCAGCCCACCCACTGTAGAGACATTGAGAGACTGTGGCTTTGCACTCCCCAGGATGGTCCAGTGGGCAGCCCACCCACTGTAGAGACATTGAGAGACTGTGGCTTTGCACTCCCCAGGATAGTCCATTGGGCATGGTGGCTCCTCGTGGATCTGGCGTCGTGGACTCATGTGGCTGTGGTGCCCCCCCTTCCCCCTGAGGTGTCTGTAGTTTTTACATCTGATGCCCCTGCAGTGTTCTCTCCAAAGGACTCAGGTCTCCTGTGTGGGCTTTGCCCTTATTTCTCAAGACTTTGGCCCACGGACATGCTGAATTCGTAGGATGTGCAGGACTTGGTACTTCAGTTATACACTGATGTGTATGTCATTAGTTTTGTTGTGAATATCTTTCATGGTTGTACGATAATTTTCTGGAGCTTTTTGGTACATAAATATTTATTCCAAATATGATTATGTCCTAGCATTTTTCAGGGGTGTTTGGGTGGTGTCACTGTGACTTGGTGCTCTGCATTGGTGAGTACATAGTTGGGGGGGGGGTCGCATATGTGTGTGCCCGTAACCTTTCGTCCTCCCCCTCCCGTGTGTCGTAGGTGCAGTACTCACCGTTGTCGTCTGCGCCGGACTTCGTACTCGTGGTAGATGAGAAGGTAGACGAGAGCAGGTAGGATGTTTAATTCGGGTTCCATGCTGTCCTCCTTCCTCCTGGAGTGCGTAGTGGTGAGCGTTTTCCCGTCCGTAGTCTGTTTCCGCCGTGTTTTTATCGGCGGTGCTCCCGCCCCGGAAAAGGTGGCGTATTGGTGAGTTGTAATAGTGTGGGCGGTACATTGTCTGCCGCCTGTCTGTTGGCGGTGACCGCCGCGCTGTTTGTTTGTACCGCCGTGGCGGTCGGAGTGTTAAGGTGGCTGTCTGTGTTGGCGGTTCCCGCCAGGCTCAGAATCCCATTTTTTTTACCGCCAGCCTGTTGGCGGGTTGGCCGCCGCTTTAACACCGACCGCCAGGGTTAGAATCACCCCCAAAGTCTGCAGCAGATTTTCTTGATCAATCTGTCTTAACCGGGCTGCAGCCTCCTGCTGGGAAAGTTTCCAAAACTCATTATACACTTCGTATAAGAACCTTTTTCTCTGGGGCACCTTGGGACCTGACAAGAAATCTTGTAAATCAGTACCATTAGACAGTAACTTGAGGTGTGACTTAACTGCACCCAGCGTGGAGTACTTCAACCATTGTTGACAAAGTTTCCCCACACTGTATGTAGTTATTATATCTGCATGTTCTGGTGAAATGTAACGAGGGTCTGCCCTTCTAGTCCTGAACCCCCCAGAAGAGGTAACAAAACGTTGATGACACTGATTAGTGTCTACAGGCCACAATAACCACCCGCCCGGATGTAACGATGAAGCGTTAAGCGTACCATTCTGGACCCAATGCGTAAATTCACTAAAAGTAGCATTCACATAGTGCTGCCAGTTATTTAATTTAGAAGGGATAGGTATTCTAGGCAAAGTCAATTCTCTAATCGACGCCAAGCCCAAACAACTAGTCTGTTGTACTGTGTCATTGAGGAAAATCATTTGCACAGAGATAATGCATGCTCGAAATAATGTATCTCTGCCTTGCATCTGCCAATTTTTCGTACCCCAAACACTTTTCAAGTCAACAGTCTTCAACCAGTATTCATATCCTTCGACTGAAAGTTTAGATACAAACGAATTAGAATACAGTAATTTAGTATCGGTCAACAAAATTTGCTTATTAGAATACGGTGTCACTTTAAAATAGTAAGACTTAGCGTTTCGCTGATCATGCCCAGAAAAATATGCAAATTTATCATTATACGTTTTCGAACTCCCTTGTGGAGGAGTCGAGCAATGTTCCCATTGTACATAATTAAAGATGGACTTAGGGCTACTCGCTTTGTGAATAAAGTGGTGTCCATAATAGGTGTAGCAAAACATATCACCATGATTATCTTTAAATTGGTAAGCATCTTCATCGTCATAGAGAGTATAATATTGCAAATCTTTTAGCATAGCATCTACTGTCTTCACATCCCAATCATCAGAAACAATGCCTGGAATAACAATATCATTCATTATAACTTAAGAACATACGGTATTTGAATCAATTCAGTGGGACCATATATATCAAACATTACTTTATCCCACACAATTCCATCCGGAATTGGTATTGCAGAAATGTTCACATTGGATAAGTCTCTTCGAACCATATGAGACGAAAAATGTGGTCTCAACACAGTCTCCACGTGCTCAATGTCTGATCGATCAGGAAGAAAATGACCATGTATTACCAGAAAAAAGGTAACCACAAATCCCAACCATAAAAAAATAGTCAGTACAGCCATAAAAAGCCACAAATAGTTCCAAGGAACAACAAAATATGTACGTTTAAGCCAACTTAGTAGCTTACGTGGACCTCGGATTGAAGACAGCGAAGATGAAGAGCTGGACACAGCCGCATCCGCGTCGTTGAAGCAGCCAGAGGCAGTTCTCGCAAAAGGTGCAACAGTGAACAAGGAAGCTGATGGAGGTTCTCTCCGAGGTACGCTATAAATCACATGTTCAGAAACATCAGTAGAACGTACAGCAACTTGAGAAAAAGAATCGATATCAATCGTCGACTGTGGAACAATCGCAAGATCATCTTCCACCCTCCCCAAGCTCGGAGAGGAAACATGGTCGGTGCTAATCACCTGCAGCGGGACTTCTTCCCCAGTAGTGAGAGGGATGCCGGAACTACTGGGTGTCCCTCTTGGTCTGCTGTGCAGAATCGGCCACATGTTGTAACTTGACATTATCAATGGAAACAAAACGATTTCCTTTGGCCCCTTGCAGTGGCGGCAAAATCACAGTTCTCGTGCCGCTCACCCCCAACACCGGGACAGGTGCTCGATAAGAAGGACCAAATTCTTTCTTTACTGCGACCTTTTCACGCACCAGATCCCCAATCCTGGGTATCCAACCAGTAGGTATTACTGGCTCATCCTTAATTCCAGAGGAGGCAGCACTTGCAGAAGAGTTATCTTCACGGAATTGTTGTAAATCCTGCAAAACAGTGACACAATCATTTATGTCAAAGGGCGTTTCTGCCGCCTCCACACCAGGACCATCTAGATCAGGAACATACATTCGTGTTCCGAACAGGCACTCATATGAAGTACGACCCCCCAGTGACCTTCTAGGCAAGTTATTAAGTGCTCTCTGTACTCCATACAGGTGGGCTAGCCAACTACGACCCGTACCTATAACCCTGGCTGTTAAGGATTGCTTTAAATCACGATTTAAACGCTCCACAACAGAATTTCCCTCGGGATGAAATGGAGACGAGAATTGGAGTTGGACCCCCAACGAAGCCATGGTGTCCCTGAATGCCTTAGAGGCAAAAGCAGGGCCCTGGTCCGAATGAAAAGCTGCAACTGCAAATGTATCGACAAAGATACGCAAATCCTTAATAACAGTCCGAGCGTCAGCCGAGCGCTGTGGCCAGACCCACACAAATCTGGAGCACGAATCTACTGCAACCAATATGTATTTGTATGCACTATCTGGTGTCAGTGGACCACAATGGTCCAAGTACACACACTGTAATGGTCTATTTGATATCAGAAGAGGAGTCTGCTGCGGGCGTCTAGCCGACGATACTTTAATTTGTTGACAGACGTCACAACAAAGGACATACTGCTTTGTCTCCTTATAGAGACCAGGCCACCAATAACGGGCCTGTAAAAGCGAAATCGTGGCAGCCACACCAGCATGCGCAGACGCCACCCCTTCATGCGCTGCAGAAATTAATCGAGGTCTCTCAATCATATTCGGTAACTCACGTACACCAACGCCTGGAATATTAACAACAGCATTTAGTGCACCACTCAAGCAGTAACTATATTTAGAAGGGAATCCTTTAGGAAATGGCGTGCCATCAGCCGTAGCTTTTATGGCAGCCGAAATCTCTATGTCTGGTTTTGAACTCAAATGAGTTACCGCGGCTACAGTGGCGATAGCCACTGCCGACTTTGCAGCCTCATCAGCCAAAGTATTCCCAGCAACGTGTATTCCAACGCGCTGGTGTCCAAGTGTATGTACAACATGGACTTTAGGAAGCGTCTCTTTCAGACCCGCAACCTTACCCCACAACAATTTATGTTTAATGGTGTTGCCTTTAGAATCTCTGAACCCATTCATTTTCCAATAATGCAGATATTCATTGAAGGATTGCACACAGTAGTAGGAGTCACAGACTAGCAAGGTCAATATCGCCGGCTCTGCATGCTCCAACGCTAACAAAAGAGCTTTGAGCTCAGCCAGCTGCGCCGTGCAATCTCCCAAGGTTTTAGTATAAGTATGTCGGGGGCAGAAGACTCACCCCTCCATAGTCCCGCTCACCACCGCACATGCAGCAGAATACTGTTGTTTAGTCCCAACCGCCGGTTGCGCAGAGCCATCGGTATACATGACTGTACTGCCATTTGTTAAATTTTGTTTTGACCAATGACTTTGTGTTTCACCACTGCGCATATTAGTTGCTCAATGTTCACCAGTAGCACATGGTATGTTTTGTTCAGTTTAGCCGCCTATGGGCTTTGACATTGCATTAGTCATTACATTCTGTATTCTGCCTATTGGCTTTGACATGGCATTAGCCATTACTTTCTGTATTCAGTTGAGCCGCCTATGGGCTTTGACATTGCATTAGCCATTACATTCTGTATTCTGCCTATTGGCTTTGACATGCTGTATCCAGTCTAGCCGCCTATTGGCTTTGCCATTGCATTCCTATTGGCTTTGACATGATGTATTCAGTTTAGCTGCCTATTGACTTTGACATGCTATTAGATATTCTGCCTATGGGCTTTGACATGATATTATATATTGCATTTTGTATTCAGCTTAACTGCCTATTGGCTTTGACATGATATTATACATTGCATTTTATATTCAGCTCAGCTGCCTATTGGCTTTGACATGATATTATACATTGCATTTTGTATTCAGCTCAGCTGCCTATGGGCTTTGACATGATATAAGACATTGCATTTTGTATTCAGCTTAGATGCTTATTGGCTTTGACATGACACTAGACATTGCATTTGATACTTAGGTTAGCTGCCTATTGCCTTTAACTAGACATTGCATTTGATATTTAGGTTAGCTGCCCATTGCCTTTAACGTAGAGTTAGACATTGCAGTTGAGAATCCAAGCTGTATTTTTCCAAGCTGTGTTTTTGCACCAGAGAACCAAGATGTTTTTCTCACAGTAGACTAGACATGGTAAGAGAGAGTACATGGGTGTTGTTTTTCTTCGCTTGAGCTTGGGAACAGGAGTAGTCTTGGAGACCTGGCCAGTCTCCAAAAGGCTTGCTCAGTTTCCCAGGTCTGAGAGGAGGGGGCACACCTTTGTAACGAATGTAACAGGCTGCAGAGGGTCAGATTCGAATCTGCCGGACCTCGTGCTGGAGCTTGGCGCCAGCTGCCAGCAATCCTGTGTGGGTAGATGAATCTCTTTCTCGCGGCTGACAAGGGGTCATCAGCTTGCAGACCTTAGAAAGATGAAGCTGTAGATAGTTTCCCACACGGTGAAGTATTTGTTTTGCTTTGCATTCAATATCTTATAAATATAACCTGCTGTGTATATTGCAAACTGATATATTTTGTTTGATTGACGCGGACTTGAAAGCTACTAATTCGTCATACATAAAAATTGGGGTTGGGGAAGAATTAACAACAATAAAAGTCTTCTTTGACCTCAGAAGTGCATTTCTGGTGTGTTATGTTAGTGCTTAGAAACTAAATAAGAGGAAAGCACTACAATGACCACTTCATATTGGTCAATAGGCAATGTGCCAGCAGGAACCGGGTACTCTATTTCATATTGAAGAAATTCTTGAGTCTGCAGCTTAGGGTCAAATATGTAATCCACATCAGTGGCCGCCAAAGACGTAGCCCATTGTATCCACCGCGGGTGTAAAGCTTTCGAATTAGGAACACTCGCTTTTGTAACAGCCTCCAAGGCCGGAATTGGGGAAACGACAATAATGCGTTGGCCCTGGGCTAGCAGTCTTTCTTTGATCACAGCCATCTGTACTGCAGTGAGAATTTTCTCAGTCTGTGCAAAACGTTGTTCTGCAGCAGAATACAAGTGGGACTTGTATGCTATCAGGACTGTCTCCCCTTCATTAAAGGTGACATACGTAAATCCAACAGCCCCAGGAATCACCCTGATGACCAAATGAGTTTTATTGTCCCGTCTGTGTAAATGTTTAACCGCTAAGAGATCATTCTGCAGCTCTCGCAGTATGTGTGTATGCTCAATCGTCCAAAATCTACTTGAAAAATTTGGGCGAATCAGTTCATATAAGGGTTTTATACGTGTAGCATAATCAGGAATGTAAGTTCTGCCAAAATTCAGAAACCCCAACAAAGACTGGAGCTTCCGAACCGTATTAGGAGGCTGCAGTAAAGCACATTTCTCCAAAAAATGTGGCACCAGGCTCTTGCCCTCACTCGATAACTCATATCCCAGGAAAATAACACTGAGGAAGGCAATCTTCGATTTCTTAAAATTAAACTTATAACCAATATCAGCAAAACCCACAACAATGCGCGATACGCGACTGAGATGTTGTAGAATCTCATCGTCCGTCAAATAAATGTCATCAACATATGATAACGCCTCAGGGTCCAACTCGTGCAGAAGTTCAGTCACACGAGCCGAGAACAGTCCTGGGCTATTCTTATACCCCTGAGGTAAACGACAAAACTTTTTCTGAGAGCCAAACGCACTGAAACTGGTATAGTCCCGACTTTCGGGTGCTATATTCTGGCAGAAAAATCCATTCGAGATATCCAAGGTTGTTTTGTATTTTTTACGCACTATATTATTCATAAGCGCAGCGCTATGTGAATTCTGTATTGCATATGTGCGTGTATGACTATTCAAATGTCTGTAATCCACCACTATCCTATAGGAATGGTCCGGTTTAGCAACCGGAAATAAGGGATTATTCATCGGCGAGACACAAGGCTCAATCACACCTTGGTACTCCAATTGTGTAAGAATTTTCCGAACCGATGCACTTGCTTCAAATTTAATAGGATATTGCGGCTGTGGCTGAGGTTCTCCTTTAATGGGAATGACATGATAAGGTGATTGTTTATCCCACCCCACATTATTTCTATATAGGGCGGGGGCTTGTGCTAGAGCCCATGATTTACCATATGACTCCGCTAGTTCCCTCGGAACAAGTGGTGAAAAGGAAGGCGCAATAACCTCCTCCCCAACTGGACAGTCGCGAACAAAGTCAGGTGGCCAATCTTGTTCGGCCAACAGGACATCATATGATTTCACCATATGGTCCCAAAAGATGGCGTGTACAACGCGGTCAATGTCCCCTTCTAATCGTAGAGTCACAAGATATACTTGATCAGGATCAGAGACTCGCATATCCGCCGTCTCGACTTGTATGAAGTCATCAGTTGCTTTCGCCTCCAGATGCTCTAGAAGACTCCGGCGAACTATTGTGACCTCTGCCGCGCTGTCTAACAGCGCTAACGCCCATGTCTTGTTCGTCAACAGAACTCTCATCTTGAGCGGCATGTCTAACTGAGACTGCTGCCACTTTCTTCTTTTCAAACTGCTGTTTTTGTTGCAGCGGTTTCTCTTCTTGTTTAATAGAAACCTCCGCTGAGCGTTGTGAATCCTGTCTTGGTTTCACGTACTCCGTCCTCCGCTCTGACCGCCCACCTCTCTCACTTCTTTTCTCCGAGGAGTCCTGAAAGGAACGAGATTGGCGCGTATCAGTGTATTGATATCTATCAGGCGTCTTCAAAGTATCCCTATTCCTGAGATTATACTTATTTTGTGGGGTCTCCGGTTGCGGAGACTGACCACCATCTTTCTTAGGTGTTTGCTGCTTCTTATCCCAGCGCTTTTTCGCACCCTCAGGTTGCTGTTGCTTAGAATTATCCTTATTATTTTTACCCTGCAATTGTGGCTTCTGCGGTCGAGCCCCTAGGCTATCACGACCAATACTAGAATATGTTTCAGCTATTATTCTCGGAAGTTCCCGCTCCTGATTAATCTGCGGAACGTCCCGAAGACGCATTCGCACTGCTAGTGCTATAGCCTCCCCCTTGAGATTACTCAAAATAATAGAAGAAACCGCGTCAAAATTACCCATCAATTGCATGCCTAAATCCAAGGCAGGGGCAGCCCCATATTCATCCTGAATTTGTTTAAGCACCTCCGGCAAATTAGCCAAAGTCGGTGTACCGTGTGCTGTAGTATAGAGAGCGGCAAACACCGTGCCCCAAGTATTACAAAGATCCACCGTAGGAACCATCCCATACGGCAAACACATCGTCAAAATTCTATGCTTATCCTGAGGTCCCGTATGGGGAAATACTGCTTCCAGCGTATTAATTTTTTGCGCCAACCAAAATGTAGTCTCCTCACGTTTAGCCGGTACTTTGCCCATTACAGAGTGTACAGTGGCCGGATTTATTCCCGGCACCACCGCATGTGGGTGAGCTGGAGCAGCACGCGCTGCATTAGTATTTAATGTCTGCATCACAAACTGAACTAATCATCTGTACGTTGCAGTTAATTCCACATATAAACGACGCACCTCAGCCACTGCCACATTTGCCACTCCAGGATATGGTGTATATGTAGCCAATAAAGGCCAGGTCGGACCATCATTACTCAACGGACCTAACCTTACTGGTGTTACTGAATGTGGGAGGGCGCCATCAAGCCAATTATGGTGTTCTTGATAAGATAAAGGTATTTCTAAGTATGCATAAGCCCTGTATTGTACAGGGACATTCGCAACAGTATATTCGTGAAAAGTATTTGTACCCCCATCAGCTGCTGGAAATATGACCCAAGAATAAAAAAGTTCTGTTCTATAGGCTGCATGGGCGTCCACCACAAAAGTGACCGGACCCCCCTGGACCGTCAGTCCATGTGCTATCAGATGACCCGTGAGCGGCAATCGCATGTTAAGCGGTATATTTATTACAACTGGATTCGCCATTAGTATAACAATAATGGCTCTAGGACAGAGAAGGCACACCATTGTCAGGGTATTTCCTTTCAAAGTTCAAGCTTGAACAACCAACCACTCAGTAATAGGATGTACCCAACCTGTGGTGGCGGAAACCCTCAGCCCCACGGACGTCTCCGCATACGGAACCGAGGAGTCAAAATATATATGAGACCGAGAGAGTCAGTCGGACCCAAACATTAGAGCCAGACCAAACGTTGGCGGCGCCATGTCGCGTGGGCTCTCATTATCCTAAATGAGACTACTGGATTTCTAGGCAGCAGGATCGATAACGGTGTGGGGGACTGAGTCTGACCCACGTGTAAGGAACTCTGTCACCCTAAATCCGGTTGTTGCTCCGGCTAACTAGCAGTGCCTCATTTCTCCCACGGGGAAGAAATGATTGGGCAGCCGAGCGCATGACATCTTTGGAACTTCTCAGGGAAGTCGTGGTCACTCAGATCCAATCCAACTCTCTCATTCACAATATGGTCTCATATACAAATGACAAAGACAGTATAAGTTTTATATAATGTTTTAATAAAACGACTGTATTTTAGATATTAAGGCGTGAGCCGCAATAACCAGAACAATACAACATAGTAGGATTGATATAGTAACCAGGAGAGTAAAACATAGAAATAAAGCTATCATAATTCCTAACCGTTTCTACTCTCCCTCTGCTTGTTCTATTTAGAGCACAGCACGTTAAGCTTTCAGCTTGCCTTTCTGTATCACTAGGGAGACGGACACACTCATACCTGAGCAAAGGCCTGTGATCTGGTTCAGCATCTGCAACGAGGCAGTCAGCGTCTAGTTGTGGTTCCCTGTTCGGAATCTCCCTCTTTCATGTATTGGGACAAGGAAGTGATTTTATAACTAACATGTCATCGTGATCACAAAATGTTCCTACGCAGGAATGGCAAGTCTAGACTCCTACCACGTCTATCGGCAATGTACCAGACTGTATCCTTGACTAAAGCACAGAGTGAATATGTTATGAAGAACTCCAGTGCTGAAGTAGGCAAAACAGTGTGATATGAATAAAAAACAACACCGTAGAACTGGCTATTCTGTAAAATAACAGTACGAAGCCTAATAGAAAGCATTTAGAGCAAAGTGCACAGAGGCTCTAAGCTGTTAGCAAATGAATAAAATATATTTAGGGCAAAGTGCACAGAGGCCTAAGGCCTGAAGCTAATGCGCAAAATATACGTAAAACTGACCACACTACATTAGCAGTGGTAAAGTCTACAGAGTTCTAAAGCCAAAAGTTGAGGGAAAACGTTTGGGGCTATCCCTGCAGAGAGGGCTATGTCCATTACTAAGCATCCGCATTAATTAGACAAATCAGCCAGTATGATTCCCTGTTCTGCTAGTTTGTCTTTTTAAGGAAAACAGTAATATTTTTGACATTCCATGATTCCAGAGACCTCCCCATTGATCATTATCTAGGATAACATGCAATAGCACCAGTATGAGTAGATCAGCAAATGCTTTATAGAATTTCAGTGGTATGGTGCCCTCTTCGGCAGCTTTCCCTGAGACATGACCAATGTAGCTACCCAAATCTCCGTTGATGAAATATAATACTCTAGCATCAGCATCCGGCTCTGGTATTGACATGGCATAATAGCATTTTTTAAATATATGCCATTGTCAGCCTGCAAAATAGTAAAATCATGATGAGCATAGTATTCGTGATAGATTTCCTTAATACGATCAAGTATAGCTCTTGCTCATAGTGTTGATTACCCTCATTGTCCTTGATATATTCAGTCACATACTTGTGCTGTTTCTCCATTATTTTATGTGCAAGTATTTTGCCAATTAATGGTTATTTGTTTCATCTGCGTTATAATTCATTACAGAATTAAAATCCCCCAATATGATGAGTCTCCCAGGCGAGCTAGCTAATTCTAGATTACACATATCAGAAATTCCAGAATTATCGCTGTTTGCACTATAGAAAGAGCACAGAATATATAAAATGCAGTTAGCCTTAATCTGAGTAATAGCTCATCTTCCTGTTGATCCGCTGCAGTTTTAATCACATTTATGTCAGCAAGTTTAGAGCTAAAAAGTGGCTACCCCCAGGATGAAAATATTCTGCATTGTTCGTGCAAGTAATTTATATCCCATCTGGCGTGAAACTGCTCGGTCTTTGTAAGCAATATGTCCTTCAGTTAGAAACAGTATCAGAGATTTGTACATCTTTCAAGCTAACGTTTCAAGGGGCGATTTACTTCAAGTAATTATTTTCAGCTTATTCATTGGGGTGACATTAATGCTTCCATAAATGTTATTCCAGATTTCTTATATCCTTTCTCAATAAATATGCATGTGCTTATTACTGGTATCCAATAAGACATTGCGTACCACTAAATTGCATGTATTGACCACATCCGTCCCCCACATGCTCCTCACTACTCTGAGCCAAACACAAACCATTTACTCCCCGCCCTCTCTACTACCTTCCCTTAAAAGCTGTAGGAAAAAAAGAATCATCCCAATTCTTTTACTTTCAATGGCTTTTTTTACAGCAACACCTGACCCGATCACCATAGAACCCTATGAAAGTAGCCATAATTAGGAAGATATAAGATCCAATATGCCGCAGTCTCCCTGAAAGAAAAAAGAAACACGGTTATATCATATTTCTCACTTCAGAATTCGTAGTTCGTAATTCCGAGATCCTAATAAAGTAGTTCAACCAGTGCTTAATTTTTGCTTGTTGTTTCCGGTGCTGAGCACCGCCACTTAATTTTGAGGGTCGGGGCTTATTCTTCTGCCTTAAGCATTTGCTGCGAGTAAAATACACATAAGGGAAAGACGGATGAAGGGTAACGCGAAAAAGCGTCACAAAGAGAGAAAGTAGAAAGCTGCAAGAGTGAGCTGAAGGGGCAGGGAGTGGCTTTATATGGATTGAAGAGGCCCGAGATGGACTCGGGATTACGCTTTCTGCGTATTCCGTGTTCACACATTTAATTGCAGCACCCACGTGTTTGAGGAGGGCTTTGAGCACCAGCACCTTTTTACTTACAAATTAAGCACTGAGTTCAACAACTTCTATCTTTGTTCACCATCACTTATCCCGCTACACATTGTAAATATTGTGCTTTGTCCATCCTGTCACTGTTTCAGAATGCCTGCAGCTTCCATTCCGTATGACACATTTTCTTATTACCATTCCTCGTCATTTTTTTCAGAACGTTTTCATACATTTTTAAAAGAAACAAAGCCATGACCAGTATTGCATTGCATAACTTGTAACACTTAAGCTTTGGAAAAACAGACCATGATAGGAAATATGGACCAAAATATATAAACGAATATGGAATTAACCCCTTCGCTGCTGGGCCTTCACCCCCTCATTGCCTAGCCTTTTTTTGGCTTTTTTGGGGTAGTTCACTATTAGGCCCCCATACCTTTTTGTCCACATATGGTATTCATGCCAATTTTGTGCCCTTTTTTCTTCACACTGGGGATCCTAAAGGTACCCACGGTTTATGGATTCCTCTGGAGAGGACTGAAAAAATTGGCAAAATATAGCTAAATTCTGAGTTTTTGGGGAAACCTGGGAAAAAGGTGATGCAGAAGCAAGTGTTCATTTTTTTCCCTGCAAATTACATCAACAAAGGATATGCTGTGCAAAAATCATCATCTTTTCAGCTTTCCGGAAGAGGCAAATTTGAATCAGAAAAACACATTTTTTAACACAGTTTTGGCATTTTACAGGGACATACTCCATTTTTCCTAAATTCTGTGCTTTCAACCTCATTCCAGTTAGTGGTAGAAATGGGTATGAAACCACTGGTGGATCCCAGAAAGCTATCCATTTCTGAAGATTAGACAACATTTTGAATTCATCAAGGGGTCATTTGTGTAGACCCTTTAAGGCTTTCCTTAGAAAGTAACAAATAAAAAAATATTAAAATTAAGTTGAAAAAAACAACCATTTGTCTCTATGTTATCATCTGTTTTTCTAACCATGGCAGATTTTCAAAAGCAGTATACCGTTACGTCCACTAGACCCTTCTGGTTGCAAGGATATATAGAGCTTGTCTGTTAATCAAGAACCAGAGGTACCCAGAGCCTATAACTGAGCTGCACCTTGCAATGGGTGTTTATTGTGTACCTCCTATACAACAATTTATATTGTAAAATAAAAATAGTGAAAAGTAGGTATCAAGGAAAACAATGTATTTCTGATATGGACACACAATATGGAGTTTAGAAGCATGGGTTATTTGCACATCTCTGAATTTGTGGGTACCCACAGTAGCAGGTGAATTAGAGGGTATGGCTCAAAATTACTGATTTCTTACACATCGTCTTACATTTGGAAGGTGCAAATGAACAGAAATACAGTTGGTAATAACACTTGTTCTACTATTCTGTATTCCCTTAAGTCTTGCAATAGGAATAGAACCTCACTTGTGCAGGTAGGACTGGTGCCCGCGACAGGAAATGGCCCAAAACACAACATGAATACATCAAATTTTTCCTCGCAAAACTGACCAGTGTGTGTTTTGTACCCAACCTCAGCTTGCACCTAGGAACACCTAACAAACCTTTGCATTTTTGAAAACTAGACACCTAGAGGAATGTAAGGTGGGGTGACTTGTGTGGTTTCTACCAGGTAATCCCTTACAAACTTCAAACTTTGACTGAAGAAACACATTTTTCTCACATTGCTGTGATAGAAAGTTCTGGAATCTGCACAGAGCCACAAACCTCTTTGCACCTAGCATCCTCCTAAGGCTTCTTATCAAGAGGGTACATCACTTGTGTGGGTAGGCATGGCGCCTGCAACATGGAACAGCCCAAAAAACAACATGGATACATCAAACATTTCCACGCTAAACTGACCCTTTTTTTGCAAAGTGGGTAGCTGTATTTTTTTGGCCCTACCTCAGCTAGCTCCTAGGAAAACTTAGCAAACCTCCTGTACATTTTTAAAAACTAGACACCTAGAAATCCAGGATGGGTTGACTTGTGTGGCTCTCACCAGGTTGTTTTACCCAGAATCCCTTGCAAACCTCAAACATTGACTATAAAACCAAACACATTTTCCTCACATTTCGGTGATGGAAAGTTCTGGAATCTGCACAGATCCCCAAACTTCCTTCTACCCAGCATTTTCCTACATCTTCTGATGAAAATGGTACCTCATATGTGTAGGTCGGCCTAGCGCTCCCGACAGGAAATAGCCCAAAACACAACATGTATACATTATTTTTCTCCTGACAAAATTGACCCATTTTTTGCAAAGCAGGTAGCTGTGGTTTTTAGGCTCTAGCTCAGCCAGCACCTAGGCACAGCTAGCAAACCTGTACATTTTTTAAAACTAGACACCTAGGGAAAACCAGGGAGGGGTGAACTTGTGTGGCACCCACCACATTGTTTTACCCAGAATCCCTTGAAAACCTCAAATTTTTATAAAAAACACATTTTCCTCACATTTCTGTGATGGAAAGTTCTGGAATCTGAGGGGCGCTACAGATTTCCACTCAGCATTCCCCTGTGTCTCCCAATAAAAATGATACCTCACATGTGTGGGTGGGCCAAGTGCCTGCGACAGGGAGGGGCCAAAAACATATATATATATATATATATATATATATATATATATATATTGTTTGAGAGGAAACTCAAGCAGGTCCAAAAGGGCAGTTTAAAAAAAAAAACTTTTTAGGCTAACTCTGCTTTGGGCACTGTTGGAAATGGTCCTCTCTACAGGGTCAACCTCAAACGTTTTGTTTTTCTTCTACTTTTTGCTGGATTTTTTGCTTGTTGACCTTAGGACTCTGTGCACTTTACCACTGCTAACCAGTGCTAAAGTGCATGTGCTCACTCCTCTAAACACGGTTTGATTTTGCAGATACCTGATTGACATATTCAATTTGTGTGTAAGAACCTTGTAGAGTGGAATACCATATACCCAGGGCCTGCAAGTTAAATGCTACCAGGGGGCCTGCAGCACGTATCGTGCAACCCACTTACGTAGCACTTTAAAACTTGTTCCAGGACTGCATTGCCGCCTGAAGACTGTCCCACTGTCATGTCGACTAGCCATTTAAAACCCCTTGCTAAGCCTTAAACTCCACTTTTATTACATATAAGTCGGCTCTAAAGTAGGCCCTAGGTAGCCAATAGTACAGGGTGATGTGTAATTAAAAGGTAGGGCATGTACTTTTCAGTTTTACATGTCCTAGTAGTGAAAAAACTCCTAAATTCATTTTGTTCACTACTGTGAGGCCTAACCCTCCCACACATAACATTAGATATTCCTTATTAGATTTAATAAGGTGTACTTCCTAAACCAGAGGTGGTCAATATGACATGTTTGGTACCTATGAACTTGTAATGATAAAACCTCTGAAAGTTGAATTTATCATCACAAGTTTGAAAATGCCATGTTTTAAAAGTTGTCACTTTCCTTCCCTCAGCCCTCTGTACCTTTAACTAGCCATTGGTCACATGACTGGGTATAAAAGACAGTTGGGACTTTGTCACACAATAGGGAGATTAGCAGGGAGATTAGCAGAGCCTGAATGGGCCATTAACTGACTTGATGGGTGAACAGCCCCACTTGCAACTGAATAGTCCGGGCTCTTCTGCCACAGGATAGGCGGAACAACTCTGTATTGTCAGTGCAGCCAGCTAGGAGCCAGGGGAGGCAGGACATTTCTGGAAATTCAAAGAACCTTTCTGGAAACTTCGCCCAACTTCTAGGAGCAGGACACCAGGGTATAAAAAGAGGGCTGTCGGACTAGCTTCTCACTATTCTCCTGGACCTGTCGAAGGACTCTCAGGGGACCTGCTGTTGTGACCTTCTGTACTCTCTTCCAGACTGCTGCTGTACCTGGGAGGACTGCATTGCTGCCTGAAGCCTGCTTGGGAACTCCAGCGACAAGCCCTGCTGCAGAGCCCTGCATCACCACCTACATCCAGGACTCCAGAAGTGACTCCAAGGGCTAGTACGACTGGTCTGCTGTTTTGAGCCACAGGGACATAGGCTCGCACTATCTTATCCCTGCACCGGGGCCCTGCCTGAGGGAGTCTTGCACCTCCACTCCTGGACCATTGGGTTGTGGTGCTAAAGGTGCACAGGTGGCCATTTTCTAAAACTGAGGACTTGCTTTTTTGAACCTTAAACTTTAAAAATTAAAAACTCTGGTTCCAATAATTGGAGTTTCGTGGTTTTTATTGTCAAATACTTTATTTAAATGTTCCCTATTTATTTAAATTGGTCTGGGATGTTTATTGTGTTGTGTTTTCACTGTGTTGCTGTTTGTGTAGTGCATACATATATTATACATTGCTTCTAAGTTTAGCCTGACTGCTTTTTGTGCCTCACTACCCAGGTTACGCACAGGTTAATTTAGTAACTTTTTGTGGTTCAGCCTGCAAGGGATTGCAGCTGTTGCTTCACCAAAGTTCACACTCCAGTCAACCAACAACCCAATTTCTGACAGGTAGCAACACAAATGAGGTATCATTTTTATCAGGAGACTAATTCTGTGTGGTAAGAAAGTCGTGGTTTCTTTCTGTTTCTGGAAGAATATGGCACAGAAATGTAAAGAACATGAGTGATTTTAGTCACATTTTGAGGTTTGCAGGGCATTGTCGGGAAGAAAACTTTGTGGGATGGATGTTAATCACACCACCCGGAACTCCTCCAGATATCTAGTTTTCAGAATTTTTTGTGTCTGGTAGGTTTTACCAGATGGCAGACTACACAGCCCAAAAAGTGCAGCTGTTCACCATTGCAAGTGGGATGATACTGGGAGCTAGCCAAACTCTCCTGGCCTAATTTTACAACACCCAACAAAATCAAAATCAAATATCCTCTTGTTTGCCATCGGTGTGAAATGCTTTAGTCCGCAAGGGAGCAGAAAGAATGTTTCCCCATGTTTGGGGGGGGGGGCATGGCTTTGCCCATGCTAGGCAGCCCCCACCCCTACAAAAAAAAGCAATCCCTGGTTTCCAGTGGGCTTCCTACCACACCCATGGGGGGAAGATAGGGTAATTGCCCCCATCTTCCTCTTGAGGGAGGCAGAAAGACTGTTCCCATTTGTGTCCGGTGAGTGGGATATTGGCATGCCCATTGTGGGCAGCACACTACCCCTCTTTTGTTTAAAAAAAATCCCTGTGGCTAGCAGGCTTTCTGTCCCCTCTGGGGACAGATCAGGTTTTATAACCCTGTATAATCTGGGGGGGCAGAAAGGGTTCCTATTTGTGTCTAGGGTGGGAGGGGCATTGCCATGCCTATTGAGGGCAGCCTGCATCCCTCTGTTATAAAAAAAATCCATGGTGTGTAGTGGGCTTTCTGGCCCCCTGGGAGGGGAGACTGGTTGTGGCTGGGGAGGTGTGGGGTCACTGGCATGCCTATTTTGGGCAGCTCCCACCCATACATTTACATAAAAAACAATCCCTGGTTCTGGTGGGCTTCCCCCCCCTCAGGAGGGGCTGATCATTGTACATTGCCCCATCTGCCCCCCTGGGGGGGAAGAAAGACTGAATATGGACAAAAAGAAAGGGGAAGCAAAAGCCCTTGCCCAAGGGGCCGCTCCCCCCTCACTGGTGCCTAGTGGGCGGATCCCTGCTTGGGATTCACCCTCCTGTGGCGAGACCCATGCAGGGAATCCACCAGGGAAGGGTATCGTTGGAAAGGGGAGATTTCTCCCCTTTCCAATAATACCTCTTCCGTCTGCCTAGGTGGTCGGGGCTGAGATGGCCCCACGAGCAACTAGGAAGTGAAAGTGAAATGAGCCGATCCGCACGTTGTGCGTCCTGCTCGTCCATTCACTGAAAACTGAAAATAGCTCGGAAGCTGGGGAGACTCTTTCCCGCTCCCAAAACTATTTTTGCAAAACCCAACTCCGTGTGCTGTTTACAACAGAGGGATTGGTGGCTTATGTGATGAAGACAAATGGTTCCGTCCTCAGCACAAAGCATCGGTGTACATCACCATTCCATCATGTACCAAGGTGTTAAGATCACATGAATAATACAAAGTGAAATCATATTCCATAATATCAAGCAATAATATTTGGCCGATACATAAAACATTTTGGACACCTTCCAAACTGTGCTTGGGTTGCCTTGAGAGGGTAGATCATTTGCCGCAATTGTGATGGCTGGTTGTCTGTAAACTGACAAAAATGTAGTGTACAAAAATGAAATTGAGTCAGCTATTAATGGTGTAGAAGGACGTGATTTTAGATAGATAGAGAATAATCTATATATACAAGCAAAATAAATTGCCAATTATCTTTAAAGAGAGCGCTATATCCTGCTTGTTCTGGAATTCAATGAGTTTGCTGACAGTCCAGGTCCCAATTAGTCAAGTCAGGATTGTCCTGGAAATTGCTTAATTATATATCTAAATTATATATGGATCGGGATCATGTCCTTCTGATCTCTCTGGGATCACCATCACTCTCAGGTTATTCCACAGTTTTAATTTTTCCAAATCCTCACACTTGAACTTAGCTACCAAGAACAGTGTCCCATGTGCATTTGCCAATTCTGGTTAATAGACTGAAACTTCCTCTGTTTCTGCATTTCTTCTCTCTAGTTCTTCAGTCTGATAAAATAGTCCAGAGATTTTTCCAGCTCCATCAGCCAGAGACTTCGGCATTCCTATGTTGTCTGTCTTGAGTTCAGCATGGTGGCTGGCTGTCTTTTGTTGATGAGGTTGTACCAGCTGGAAGATGACAGATAGAGGGCTCCTGGTTGCGGCTAGTGGATTCAATATCATCATCCACTGATCATACTTTGCCCTGGATAAGGTTCATATTCAAAAGTTGTATTTTCAGTAAGAGATGAAGTAATTCTACAGACATTCTACAGTCTTATCCACATCATGGCTCCTTTATGTTTCTCATTTCTTCAGCCACTTTAGGCTTTGGGCACCTTATTATGATTCCATGTCCCTTACATAATTCTAAACTATTGAGCATTACTTATTGAATATTAATAGTTTTAAATGCAATTATATTTTATTGGATGTCCAATATTAACACAAATGTCTGCCTGCAACCAGACTGGCATAAAAATAATCCACAGAAATAGAAAAGAATTATAAAACAAGACCGAACAACTACATTCCACATCTCCCTCCACCCTATCCTTACCACCCCCAGATCATGGTTCAACACCCTGGAAGATCTGAGAACTGCGCTATGTGACTCGGCCACTGTCAGAGGGCTCCACTAGTGCAATGCTATCCCCAGAAGAAGTATAGTTTCTGCATATGGGGCTGTAAAATACAACACCCTCGGATACATAGGCCACATAGGTTTCTTACATTCCTGGGCCACGAAGGAGAGACATAGGCTCCAGTGCTTCTCAAAATCCTTTTCTTCGTATTCCAATTTCATGGCAATTTATTTCATGCTTATAATTTCCCATATTTTTTTAAATCACTGATTAATGAGGGGACCCTAATCCTGCCCCTACGCTTCAAGGATCGCCTTCTTAGCTTCTCACAGTAATATTGTAATAAGCTTCCCATGATGGGATTTCAGACAGTAATTGAGTTCGTCATCTACTCCTATAATTATGTAAACTGGGAATCTCAGAATTCTATGCTTCAAATTCTCATGTATATTATTCAGCTTCAATTCCCAATGACTGTTGAGCATGGGGCAGTGGCATAGCAGATGTAATATAGAGCCAGTCGCAACACAACTGCACAAGCATTCCTTAGACCTCGTTTTGTTCTGATTGTGCACCCTTTCTGGTGTATAGCACCAGGATGTGGCTAATTTGATTCATGCTTCTTTAACTTCTGTGCTTGATGCTAAAGCTCAAGCTCTTAGCTGAATAGCTTACCAGGCTCTGGGATCTACGGTCCTACCCAATCCCCTCTCACATCTTTTCTGCCACCTTGTTTTTTCCGACGAGGTCTCATCTAGGAGCAGCTTGTAGATCTCTGACACTATGCATTTATCCCCTTTCTTAGTAAAGACCTTCTTCGCCAAAGGTAATGGTAGCCTACTAATAGTGCATCACCTAGTGTCTTACCTGACAGTATCTGAATCTTTCATCTCTGGTATCTCATTGTCTTAATTTACTTGCTTGAATGACTTGGGGCCTTCTCAAGAATATAGGTCTCCTCTTTGTTTTACAGTCAGCTTTCTGTCATTCTCCAAAGTCTTCTTATTTAGTGGCAGGAATGAAGACAGAATTGTCAACTATTGAGCTCACAGGTTATGTTATTGTGGCTAAGTCCATCTTAACTACCCCTACATCCCATACCTTAATTGTGGTCTTCCTGACTGGAGAGCTGTTTCCTGGGCAGCCAAACTTCTTGCCTTATGTGGGCACCTGTGATTGAATGATCCATGAAGCACCATTGCTTTTCACTTTCTGCTCAGTGCCACTCAGTGATATATCTAATCTAGGCAGCATAAAATTACTGCACTATATTTGGGACAACCAGGTCATCCTCCCTGAGGGCCCGGAGCATCTGCTTTGCCACAAATCAAGGTCTCTTTCACCATATGGAATAATTGAAAAGTCAGTGGATATTCAAAGAGTGTTCCTAGAAAGTAGAAGGGGCACATTCTGTGCTATAAATAAAAATCTTGGTAGTACTGTCATTTTGGCCACAGCTATTCAACCAAGCCTGAAAGTCAGTTTTCTATTGATGGATTAGGTCAGCATAGTATCCCTAGAAGTGTTGGATGCTTTGGGTTTCAGCCTTAAATAAGTAATATTGCCCTTAGCCCACTGGACTCAAAATGTAGTTTGTATTCTAGCTTGTGAGCCTAGGGAGAGCTGCAGAGAGTATTTGTTAATTGCGAACACTTATTTTGAAGCAAGAAGCTCTTCCAAATTTGTGCAGTTCAGCAACCAGTTCTGGAAGACAACTTTCAGGATTAGTCACCACCAAAGGAATGTTTTTCGCAGATAAGCAGATTCTGTGCTCTGTGTGGACTATCATCACCGCCTTTGATATCAGAATTTTGCCTAATCACTATTGCAAAGTGTTCCATGTAGATAGTGAAAAGCTAAAGTTACAATGTGCACTCATGCTTTGTCATTTGTTGTATTCTAATGGGGGAGTCAATGCAGCACTTACCTTAATCTTACGCATTGGTGACTGGTGTTACTGGGTTTTGTGCTGTTAGTGCAACCTGATCAGGGCCCACTAAAGCTGTTTTGCTAATATCCTCATCAGGAGTTTTACATTGATGTTAAGCAAAGTGATTGGGAGATTAGAAGACCATAGTTGCAGGTCTTTGTCAGGTTTGGGTAGATTCAGTATAGATGCCTCCTGTATTGAACATGCCACATCTCTGGTTTGGCCCACAGTGTTGACTAGTTGTGTGAGAACAGGAGCAATCTCCTGGCAGTATGTTTTGTAAAAGAAAGCCATGTTGCTGTCTGTCTCGCAGATTTCTGAATGTAAGATTTTGAAAAGGCTGAGATCACCTCTTCCACCCTTATGGGAATCCCTATTGATTTTATCTGTGACCCTCTGATCAAGAGAAGGGTATCCAAGAATTTCTACATGTCCTTATCCTTTAGCGCATCTGCCTCATACAAGACAATGTAGAAGTTGTGGAATGCCTGTTGCTTCTCTGATTCTGTATGTAGTAGCTGATCTGATATGGCGCTAATCAAGGTCATGTGATTGCTGGCTACTTGTACCCCCTGCCTGCATGTTAGTACCTTCTCCACCTTTCTACTGCTAGTGGAATAATACTACTTCAGTGTACAAAGCTCATATTCCACTCTATGCGCATCTAACATCTGCAGTTGAGCTCTAGCAGTCTTCTGGTTCTTACCACATTTTAGGTGCTCCAAACTGCTGATTCTCATTTTCTAGCTCCCCACCTGCCCCCCCCAGTGTCAAATATTTGTCCACCCCTGGAAAATGATTTCACCCCTAACCTTTGCATTACGGGCCTTCCACAATGTATGAGTAGCTATTCCTGCTTCATTGTTGTCATGTAAGTATTGTGTTATTACTGTGTGGCCCTTCTTAATATTCTTTTCACTGAACAGAATGCTGTCTTGTAGCACAAGGCTCTTGGATCAGTCCTTGGAGAGGGGAACATGATCCATACTGGTGCATGGGGCTACTGAGCCATAACACCTATCTCTGCCGTAGTCACCAGACCCATTACTGATGATGTACTCAAGGCATAATTCAATCTGGCAGATTTTTGTGCCCCACAGAATAATGCAAATAGTCCCTCTCCCCTGGCGCTGTGATGAGCAGTCGATGTAAGTTAATCTCACCTCCTTATAACATCTCTATGCCTCCTCTGAAAGGGCCCTTACTTGCCCTGTTCTGTGGCCATATCCATCCTGCTCGGTGTTCATTACTAGGTTGAAGTCTCCTCCCACTATAATCTCTTTGTCTGGAGAATGCATTATGTGCATGATAGTCTGCTTGAGGAATCTCTCCTTGCCTGTATTGGGTGCATAGATTGATGCAGCAGTGAATGTTATCCTCCCCTAGTCAACCTCAGTGCCATCAGTCTGCGCTATTTCGCTAACGCTTCCTCAGAAAGTATTGGTCAGCAGAATTGCCAGCCTTTATCTTTGTGATCATTTTGTAGCTTTGTTAGGAGAAATGTTATTTGAGGCACCACTTGGATCGCATTCTTAAGCAGATGTGTTTCCTGCAGAAGACATAGAATAAGCCTTCTTGCTTAAGGAGGAATAGTAGGGACCCTCTTTTCATCGGAGCATTGAGACCTCTTACATTTAAGCTGATGATTTTAATCTCATCCGTAAGGGCAGGAGCTACAAGGTGCATCTAGAGCAGTGCCACCCTCTTTCCCAAGGCCATACCTGGATCATGTTTCTCTTCCCTTTTCCCGAGATGTGCATGAAATGCCTACTGATCTTTCCTCCAGTTTTCCCCTCCAGTCAACCTCCCCAACATGAAAAGTAATGAACATGTAACATCATTGACTGACCTTGTCTCTCCCTATCTTTGCCACACTCCCTCTTATTTTTTTATAGGGGAGTTTAACTGTCCTTTGGCGCGATAGGCTCCCTTTGTCAACCCCCAGGTGCTATTGTGTTACCCAAACACTTGGGAGTAATTGATACCACTTTCAGCAGATTCTTTACAGGTTTACTAGTTTAGTCCTGACCTTTCCACTCTAATGCCTTGTGTAATGATCTGCCAGCATACTCCACTTTCCCAAATTCATCAGTGTTACTAATTGAGGTAATGACTACATTGTCTAACTCTGCCTGTTCTAATATTTGATCAGGCAGTGTAGGTGATGTTAGGTTTTTACAAGCAGGAACAGAGGTAGCTAATATATCAAACAGAATATTAACATGCAAAGTCACAGTTCCAGCTGTAATGTCCTCACCAGTGTCCTTGTGGTCTTCATCCCTTGCTCTTCTCCTGGGCGAATCTCCAGACACTGGCTGAGACAGCTCCTGAGATGAATCCTGTGGCAAGCCAATGGCCGATGCTCTCTCAAAGAAAGCATCTACTATTAGAGCCGCTATGGGGGAGAAATAAGATGGTGTACCCTCAGGCCTGGTGAGAGATTAGGCTTCCATACAGATACTTCAGCATTGGTCTGGAGAAATGTGAGCTCGGAAGCTTGCTGCCAACATCTAGACTCCTCGGTATTCTAAGTCTCAGCAGGGCAGGGTGGCATTTGGCCTTATGGCCAGTAACCTAAGTGTAGCAGGGAGACACACTAAAACCATGAGTATTCTGTTAATATGCCAGTATATCACCATGAAGTAAATACTTTTTTCAGGTGAGTGAGGAGGGGATGTGGGTCAGCACTGGTGTGGGCTAAGCCTGACACACAGTCCCTACTTACTAACAGAATATTTTGATGTCCTCTATGCACTAAAGTTTTGATTAAGGGGGAAGAGGTGATTTCCTCTGCAGCTAGAGCCTCTGGTACCCTTTGTGTTTACCTTGTTCAAGTGGTGGTTTCTTAGTGTTATCTGATGATCAATACATTCACATAAAATATATTACACAGCTCATGATTTCTCAGAGCTTTTACAGGCCTGGTTTCAGTTTATGCATTTTCTTGTCCATTATTTATTATTATTTATGCCCTCAGTTAATTTATTCACATGCCCGCTTTCTTTCCTTTTCTCCATTCACATTTTTAAGGCTTTTCCCTCAAAGCTCCATTCTTTAATGTTGTTTATATTTTGGATGGAAACTCTCTGTGCTTGTTTTGCTGTTTTGGTGACCCAACAGCTGAAAGGTGACCAGTGGAAAGAATGCAGGCGTGCTGAATAAAAAGGTAAGGACACAACTAAAGGAGGTCATGTGGAAAATGGGGATAAGAAGCAAAACAGAAAAAGTGGCTGCTGGAGAGACAGGTTGCATACAAGTCAGAAAACATTTTTAAAGGAAGGGTTACCAGCTGCATTTATGGGTTCATGGTAATGGTATACTTAGTGTTGGACGACCGTGCCTAGAGTTCTACTGCATACATATTGTAGATGTCTTTTAGTATCCTACTGGGAGATAGTGGCTATTTCTCTTGCTTGCATTATGTCCTTTGGCAGTGTCGGCAGCACAAGTGCGTGAACTGAGCCTCACCCATGGTGGAAGAGGGGTGCATGAGTGATGGAAGTGAGCTATGGTCTCATAAGAAAAACGTCTGGGCTTCCTGCTGCATGAGTGTACATGAGATGAACAAATATTGTTTACCTTCATGACTGCTAGTCTTCAATGAGAACTGAGAGACCTAGAAAACACCAGGAGCAAGGTACTGGGAGAGATTTATTATTCTGTCTAAACTGTACTTCAATATTTGGCAAATAGCCAGCCCAAATCTCCATGGCAGCACGACTGAAGGAATGCTTCTTCACATGGTATGAGATCAATGTTATTTGAGAGATGTCTACTTGGAAGGAATGGAAGCTGATGGGAGCTTGAATTCAGTTACTAGCACATGCTGTGACACCCACTATGATGCCGCTATGTATATTTGTTTTGGCTAAATCGGTTGTCTGCAACTGGCCGCAAACTAAGGACCAATCATGCTATCAAAGTTGTAGGGCTATTTGAGACAGGTATTTAGACCCTGTGCAGTTCATGATTTTTTTTTGGCAAGTGCAGGCAAATGGTATAGGACCTGGGATTGTAAATACTTCTGCGAATCTAAGAATGGATCTGAAGACTCATAGATTCCAAGGACCCTTTGCAAGTGATAGATAGACATATAGGTTGATGATGAGCAGTGAGCGTAAAGAATATTTCCTAACTTTGAATGAATTACGCAAGACCATGAAACTTGGCCTAAGTGGTGTTCGTACCCACATTTTAATTTGAAACATTGTAGGCACTGGCCTCAAACATTGAAAGCCACTATATTGGAAACCTACCAAAATTAGGTTTTGGAATTAATGTTTTTGATATTTGTTTGGAAGTCTGTTTTCTACTAAAAACCACCAGTTTTGCAGGAACAAATGAATCTCTAAAATCTTAACAACTAAGAAAAAAGCAATTTGTCCATTATTTTACAACCTTAGAATATGAAATGACAAAAGTAACCTGTTGGAAAATGGGTTATTGGTAGGGCAGGTAGGTACCTACACCTAGCAACAAGCCACTAACCTCCACCTAGGTACAGTTAGGTCTCAGTAAATTAATCCCAGCTCAACCCTTGGTAGCTTGGCAACGAGCGTCAAGGCTTAACTTAGGAGACAAAGTGTAAAGCATTCAAATATCACAAAACAGTAATTAAATAAAACACAGGAAACAGTTTAAAAATCCAAAACCAATTTATAAAACTAGTTTATATTTTTATCGTTAAAATGACACAAAAACTATTAAAATCGGTTCAGGGGAACCGGAGATATGAATTTTTAAAGAATTATTACTTTTCTAGCGCTTAGAAACAAAAAGCGCCAATCGGGTCATCTGGTTGCACCTCGACCGGGGCAAAGTCAAACTTTCATGCCGACCGCGATGGAGCCCTGCTCGGCTACAGGTCGCGGGAGGCCTCGGTTAAAAAGTTACCTTCTGACTTAGTCTTTATTTTGAAGTTTTTCTTCACCTGGACGAACCTGCCAGTTGAATCCGACCTCCTGGAGCCCTTGTCCGGATACGCGATGTGGGTTTCCTCGGTGGTGACTTTTACCTTCGGACTTAGTCGTTTTTTCGAGATGAAAATCCTTCGACCGGGGTAAACCTGGATCTTGATCCGACGTCCATGGAGCCCTTCTCGGATACGATGGCTGGGAGGTCCCGGTCAACTTTTTACGTTCGGACTTAGTCTCTTTTTTGGATGTTTTTCTTTACCGTGACGAACCACGAAGTCAGGCCGGGTCGCGGTTGAGGCAAGCCGGCTAGAATTTCCGCGGCGGGTCGGTCCCTCTCTGGAGCTTTTTTCCAAAAATTCTCAAATCTTTTCCAAACTTCTGGGGCTTCACCCAGATGTTCTTTTAAGGTTCTTTTGGGGTCCACAGCTCACCCTAAGGGTCCAGAAGTTCTGTGATGGTCCTTGGGGGGTGCGGACTTCAACTCCCAGAATGCACCTGCCGCAAACTCCTTTTTGGCCACTGGTCAGTGGTCAGCTGGTCGCTTTCTTCAGGAGTTGGTGCAGGGGACTCTGGTTAGCAATTTTTCACCTGTAGCAAACAGGGAGTCCCTCCTTGAACCAGTTGAAGCCAGGCAAAGTCCTTCTTGTGGTGAAGCCCAAGTGTGCAGCTGGTGCAGTCCTTCTGAGTGCAGGTTCCAGGTGCAGGCCAGGGGTCCAGCAGGGCAGTCATTCTTCTTCTTTAGTTCCTTTCTTGTTGAATTCTGGAGGGGATCTGAGGTGTGGGGGCAGGTCTGCCAGTTTTATCCTTGCTCCTGGGTGAAAAGCAGGGGGGCCCTGGTTCTCAAATCAGGGACAGGGTCGTCCCCCTGTGATGACCACTTCCTGGGAAGTGTGGCAAAAATCCATCCCAGAAGGCAACAGTCTCCAAAAATCCAACATGGATGAATCTGATTTTTGGAGGTTACATCTGGCTGAGCCCACCCACTGGTGTGGCTAAAAATCATAAACACACCCCTCTCCTGCCCTCTCCTAATCTAATCAAGGGGGCACCTAATTGTCTGGGGTTGCAGGATGTGGGGGTGTTGCTGGGTGCTCCAAATGTCCTTCTCTGCCTTTGAAGACCAGTTTGGCCGCCCTCCCCCTTCCTGCCTCACCATCTGCTGAGGGGAGATTCTCTCCCCCAAGGACATTCCTTTGTGTGAAGCCAGGCCACTTCACACCTAATCAAGGCAGCCTGGCAGAAGCTGCTGCAGGCTGGCCAATCAGAGCACAACAGCAAAAACAATGCAGAGCTGAAATTGGCAACTTTTTAGGTAAAGTCTAAACTTTTTACCTGAACAAGTTATATTAAATCCAACAACTGGAAGTTGTGGGATTTATTACAACAATTAATTTGATACCAAATTCTTGGTATGTAACATTTAAGGAGACTTTAAAATTTAAAATAAAGTCTGCCCATTCTAGCCTATGAAGGCCATTTACTTCAATGAGGGAAAAACAAATTTGGCTGTTTTTACCTCACCAGGGCTTATAAATCTATTTTTATAAAGTCCCTGCTTATAGTTACATGGCACCCAGCCCTAGGGGTACATAGGGCACACCTTAGGGGTGACTTATATGTAAAAATAAGGTAGTTTAAGACTTTGGAAGTACCTTTAATTCCAAAGTCGAATTTGCATATAACTTTAATTTAAAAGCAGCCAGCAAGGCAGGCTTGCTTTTAAAATGACACTGGGCACCTCAGCAATGCACCTAGGTGTGCACCACCTATGATGTGGTCCCTAAACCTACATGCCCTACCATATACTAGGGACTTATAGGTAGGTTAACTTAGCCAATTATAATTAGCCTAATTTGCATATCCATTTTACACAGAGCACATGCCCTGGGACTGGTTAGCAGTACCCAGGGCACCTTTAAAGTCAGGAAAACACCAGCAAAAAGTGGAAAATGGGGGCAAAAAGTTATGGGGCCTCTGCAATCAGCCCTGTTTTCTCACATAACCTATTAATGAAAACTTAAGTTGACATATTAAATACATTTCTTATTGTTAGTAACACATGAAAACAAATTATATTTTGTAATCATTTCACAAAATTAAAGCCAAGTTAACTGAAAAATAGACTTCTTTTCACTTTTTTACTATCAGTCTTAATAAACATTCTTCTTGTATAAAGTAATGAAATGGATTATGTTTGAAAACTGTAAGCTAAAATGTTTATTTCTTAAGAAATTAAAAGATGTATGCCCATGACAGTAAAATAATTTTTACTCACAACCACCACATAAACAAAGACCACTACAGGGTAAATCAGACTTTCCAATTTTGCACAGCGAAGGACATTTACGTATACACTTGCTCCACATCAATTCATGTGATATGCAGGCTGTTGAGTGATCTGTCAAGGCTGCCATGAGGAAGATTGCATGGGGCCAACCATAAATATTTAGCTTTGGGACCTGAAGTTATTTATTAATATTTATTATCCCAAAAATTATCTTGCCTCATCGGCTACTCTGAGCATATGTCCTTTCATTGGCCCTTTTCAATCTGAACTTGTCTACTTGCTCCTTTACTTCTTATAACTGGGCAGAGAAGTTCTGTCTGCTATATAGATATCAACAATATTTTCTATTCAGTGCTAACTGGGGTTTATTAAAGTGATTCAGTAAATAGGCAATGAATATAATGGAGTAGTACACACATCCGTGCTGTCTAATGTTATCATATGGACAACTGCAGCTCCATTTAGGATTGTAAAGTCTGCATCAGGATCATGATGTGCATCACCTGCTTTGTTTTCTGACAGAAACAAGTTCCCATGAAACCTAAGTAGGTCAGCTTCCCTTTGTCATTCAATAAGCCATGGTTTGATAAAGATGGTGTATAAATATGGTTTTCATGACAACAAGGGCTGAAAGATTTTGATGTTTGCGATTTACAGTTGAACTGAGAGAACCTGCTTCTGGCGAAAGCTGTTTGTGGGGGCTTTTCCAGTTTTCATGGTGTTTTGTTGAATGTTTTTAATTAAACCTTTCCTAGGAATTCTCATTGACTTTGTAGAATCAAGAATAGTATCATCCATAAAGCCAGCAGTATTTTAAATCAATAGCTCTTCACCTGTAACTGAAAATCTGTTTCCATTATGCAGCGGCCAGTTTAAAGACTTTATTTAGAAACATTTGTGACTTGCTATGATTATCAACATGTTGGCAGCCTTGCTTGTTTTGAGTGGGTTGGTTAGCATGACAAATGCAGCCACAATCTTGGCTACCTAATGTTAACACACCATCCATTGTAATAGGAAAAAAAAATATTTTAAGCCTATAGTCTCATCCAGTACCTTTCACAAGGGCATCATTTTGTTTACGTGCTTCATTGATTGGTATGCTGTATTTGATAATGTTTAATTCAACACTGCTTCTTAAGTTCATTGCGTTGATTTATGGTATTCTTGTCTGCTAAAGAATTGTGGTGGAAATCGTGAGGTACTTTCGACTGTACAATTGCAATAGGGACTACAATGATTTGTTGTGAATGTGCTATTAGTGACTGATGTTAGTGGAACCTATTGTGCAAAGGCGAAGCTACATTGTTTAGGGTGATTTTCCACTGGTTGAGACTTAATTCACATGTGTGAAAAATATTTCTGCATGAAAAGTTGGGGGGTGCTAAAACCTTAATATTCCAATTGTTGAGTTACTCGAGTGACTGACTGACTGAGCTACTTTGTTTTTCTTCAGAGGCGCACACAAAGATTGTTTATTTTGCGCTTGCTTAGAGTTATAGAATTTTGTGTCTGAAAAAATTATAAAGGAGGTTAAACTGCTGCAAGAAATTAGGAGTTGCTTCATTTTGTGCCGCACTGGAAATTGGTCAGTCGATGTGAAAAGCCGCACAGAGACTGGATAATCTGTATGCAGAACCACTTTGAGATTGGAAGATGGGCTTACTAAGAAATTGACACATACAGAGTAGAATCAAAACATTGGAGGCTTGGATTGTGTTATTTACCATTTTTTAATAATCCAAAATCATTAAATGTTTCAAATCTCTTGAAAAGCTTGTGAGGGGAGATGTGATAATTCTGATAAAGGAAGGTGAAGCGGCACCACCCAAGGGTATACAAGCACATTATATGGAGACGAATATGGGGTTTTATACATGTCTGTGGCTTCATCATTGGTGGAAGGTCACTAAAAATGAGGGTCCCCTGAACTTTCCGAGATATGGTACATTTGAATTAAGAATCATTGAAAGGTGGAAACAAGAGCTCTATGATATGAAACCATCACCTAGACCTACACAGCGAGAAGCATTAAATGCTTGGGAGAAAAAGCACATGCTAAAGAGAGAGAAAATACCAGAACAGGGCAAAGATAGCAGTGCAAAACTATGCAGCTACTAGATGGGATGAGGAACATTGTCAAAGGAACTAGACTGTACCCAGCAATTACTACAGAAAAACGTGTCAAGTTGAAAAAGAATAAAGCACAGGATAAAGAAGAAAAGGATGGGAAGAAATCAAATACTGATAGTGACTCAGGATGAAATTTGGGAGACATTGTTAGCTGCACGCCCACCACCTTATGTGGTCCCTGTAAGTAACACTGAGGGTGCTTTGACATCTAGGCCCTCATTACAACATTGGCGGTAAATCCCCCTTACCGCATTGCAGAAGACTGCCAACACACCGCCGCGGCTGCGGAATTCCACCACAGCTATTACGACCCACAGCTCAGAATCTGCCAAAATCTAGACACCCACACAAGTCCGCCACACCAAAGGTCAGTGATAAACTGGCGATAACAAAACCTCCACCATCACGCCAACAGGAATACGCCCACACTATCACGATCCATTAATCTACGTGGCGGTCTTTCAACCGTGGTATTCCATTGGCGGTACACACCGCTGCGCTCAAAATACACACACATTTACAAAACACTACCACATTGGACAAATTGAAATACACACACCTGATACACATACACACACCACTCCCACACACCCAATACAATATAAAATACCCACCCACATTACCCACAAACCCTTATAACCAAAAATTTGGAAGAAGCAGAGAGACAGAAAAGCAAAGACCATACCAGCAGACAGAGGCACACAACACCATTACTCATACACATCCACGCACAAAACCCCACACACCCCTAAACATCACCCCACACATCATAACACACACACCACCTCACACATCACCAACACCACCCCATGGCACCGCAAAGACCCCCCAGGTTTTCTGAGGAGGAGCTCAGGGTCATGGTGGAGGAAATAATCCGGGTAGAGCCACAGCTATTCGGATCACAGGTGCAGCACACCTCCATAGCAAGGAAGATGGAGCTATGGCGCAGAATTGTGGACAGGGTCAGCGCAGTGGGACAGCACCCAAGAACACGAGATGACATCAGGAAGAGGTGGAACGACCTACGGGGGAAGGTGCGTTCCGTGGTCTCAAGACACCACATTGCAGTTCAGAGGACTGGCGGCGGACTCCCACCTCCTCCCCCACAACTAGCAACATGGGAGGAGCAGGTCTTGGCTATACTGCATCCTGAGGGCCTTGCAGGAGTAGCTGGAGGAATGGACTCTGGTAAGTCAAATCTTTAACTACCATATCCCCTACCCTAACTGCATGCTATCACATACCCCCACCCTCACCCCCATCACTCCAACTCCTCACATATGTCCCAGTATCACAAACCACCCATCCCAACACCAGGCCCTGCATGCAACAACAGAGCATGGACACCCATCACCAATGCATGTTCACTACACATACCCACAAAGATCCCCAAACCAAATATCACACAATGTCCTGCACAAGAATGTAAGCACTGGGGTACAGGGTCATCCACCTATTGCACACCATGGCACACACACATGATATAATCATGCCTTTACACCCCTGCAGGACCCCTACCCAACGTCACCGGACAGGAGGTTCCAGACATGTCCACTCCCCCCACAGAAGAGGCCCACAGTGATGACAGCAGCTCTGTCCAACAGGATCTAGATGACCAGCCCGGCCCACCTGGGACCTCTGAACAGTCGGTTCCCCTGACACGGTCACAGGCCACCAGAGAGCCTCACCCCTCAGGAAACACTAGCACAGCACCCACCCACTGGGCCCATACCTCTGTCCCCAGGACACGTCAAGCAGCAGTTTGTCCACCACTACAGGGAACCCAGGCAAACCCACCACCCCAAGAACAGCAGGGACCTGGGGGCAGTGGTAGTGGGCACACAGTTCAGGGGACAGAGGCCCAGGAAAACCGGGGAACTGGGAGGTCTGCTGTGCGACATGGGGAGGACAGGCCCAGGGAACCCACTCTCCACGAGGCCCTCTCCAACATCATGGGAGCGTACCATCATTCCCAGGAGACGATGGCAACGGTACTGGACAAATTTCAGGAGACCCAGAGGCTGCAGGAGGAACAGTATTTGGGGTTCAGGGAGGAACTCAAATCCATCAATACCACCCTGGGCACCATTGTAGGGGTGCTGAAGGACCTTGTGAACACCAGGAGGGACACTGTGGCACAACAAGGGGCCCCTGATACTAGCCTGAACGATGAACTGCCCACCACCTCTGACGGCGCTAGTCGACATGAGGCACCGCCATAGGACCACAACACCAGCACCTCACCCCCTGCAGATGGAGAACCACCCCGCAAGCGGTCCCTGAGATCCAAGACAAAGACAGAGAACAATGGCCAGACCCCCGCCAAGAAATTAGACCACTATGATTGTCATCCTTCTGTCCCACTTTGTCACCCTGTCCATCCTTAAACTGCCCTAGCTCCACTTCCTATGCCCCTTGGGACAATGCACCTGTGAGACAAATAGACTGGACTCTGCCATGGACATTCGTCCACCTCCACCATTTTGCACTTAAATAAACACCCTTGAATCACAAAACAATCTGGAGTCAGTCTGTGCTTTCACAAATGTGTATTTGCAATAACTGAGGAAAATACCAATGTCCATTCAATTTGTCAACATACCTATATCACACAGCTCTGGTCCATGAGGTAATATACCAGAGGTCACACAGTGGGACCTACATCTGTGAAATTGAAAGGCAAAGTGACAAGTCAGGGCCCATACACTGAAAGTGGCAGACGTATGATAGGTCTCACAATTTTATCAGATGTAGGAGGCGGCGATGTCTTCTTACCTGTGTCTAACTGGAAGCATTGCTAGATCACGTTGTTTCTGTTGTCTACGTCCTCCTCTTCTGCCTCCTCTTCTTCACTGTCCACAGGCTCCACAGCTGCCACAAGACCCCCTTCTAGACCATCCTCCTGCAGAAAAGGCACCTGTTGTTGCAAAGCCTAGTTGTGCAGCATACAGCGGCCACGATGATCTGGCACACCTTCTTTGGTGAGTAGTAGAGGGAACCACCTGTCATATGGCGGCATCAGAACCTGGCTTTCAGGAGGACGAAGGTCCTCTCTATGACTCTCGTAGTTCGCCCATGTACCTCATTGTAGCGTTCCTCAGACCTTGTCCTGGGATTTCTCATTGAGGTCAGTAGCCATGACAGGTTGGGATACCCAGAGTCACCTGCAAATGTCGAGGGACAACTGTTAGACACACACTAACCCTTAGTGTCCTTGTCCTCACCTATTAGCCACACATGGTGCCTCTGGAGTTGCCCCATCACATAAGGGATGCTGCTATTCCTCAGAATGCAAGCATCATGCACTGAGCCAGGAATCTTGGCGTTCACGTGGGAGATGTACTGGTCTGCCAAACACACCATCTGCACATTCATAGAATGGTAGCTCTTCCGGTTTCTGTACACCTGTTCACTCCTGCGTGGGGGGACCAAGGCCACATGCGTCCCATCAATGGCACCTATGATGTTGGGGATATGTCCCAGGGCATAGAAGTCACCTTTCACTGTAGGCAAATCCTCGACCTGAAGGAACACGATGTAGCTGCGCATGTGTTTCAGACGGGCAGACAACACTCTGGACAACACATTTGAGACCATTGGCTGAGACATCCCTGATGCTATGACCACTGTTGTTTGAAAAGACCCACTTGCCAGGAAATGGAGTACTGACAGGACCTGCATTAGAGGGGGGATTCCTGTGGGATGGCGGATAGCTGACATCAGGTCTGGCGCCAACTGGGCACACAGTTCATGGATTGTGGCACAATCAAGTCTGTAGGTGACTATTACATGTCTCTCTTCCATTTTTGACAGGTCCACCAGCGGTCTGTACACCGGAGGATGCCGCCATCTCATCACCTGCCCCAGCGGACGTGCCCTATGGACGAGAACAGCGAGCAGAGAGTCAGCCAACACTGAGGTAGGAAAAAAAAAGTTTTATGGCACACATTTCTCAATCCGCTATGTGCCTGTCTCTGTGTGTATGCAAGGCCTAGATATGTGTAATGCATTTAAAATTAATGCCATGTGGCCCCCTGAAATTGTGGCTGCCTGACCTGTAATTGAAAAGCTCCAGACCAGGAATTTTGTTGGCTGGTTTTGCTCCTGCTAAGCATTAGTTGTGTTGCGCCATGCTATTATTTATACAGCGCCATTGCAGTTTATGCATTCATATGCTTTAAGGCACTGCTTTCATTGTCCTTAGGAGGCCGGATTTGTTAAGGCCGAAAATCGTCGACTATAATTTCAAAGGAGTGATTGATTTTTTTTTTTAACTATTGGATTTAATAACTTCTGGATTGTATCGGACATTTATTCCTAGTGTTGTCTTCACTCACTGCTGGAAGATACTTCCCTTGGACAACTGTCACTTCCTTTTAATGTGACTGCTCGCCACTGGATGACTAAGCAGCCTAGCTTTTATGTAAGACGAGCCCCAATGGAATCGTCGGTTGATTTGCTTTGTTTATGTGCAGCATTTGTATATAATTCGATGTTTTGAATTTTCACCACATTTCTTGTTTATTAATTCTTCAGGAGAATAGGTAATGTGTTGACACTATGACTGTATTGACTTAATTGTAATAAAGTAATTACGTTCCAGTGAAAAATTGAGGTTTTCATTGAGATATTTGGTATTATGTTTATCCTTGCTGGATATTTTGTTTTCAGTACGATTTTTGTCCCTGATCCAGTGGGGTAAGAGGGACTCCCCCTCTCTTTGTTCTTTATTGACCCGTAATGTGGGACAAGGGGATATGAGGTAACTGCGCTGGCGTTCTACACCGTCGCGGTAGGTGGTCGAAGACCGCAGCACAATCCTGCATTGGTTAACATTGGACCCTGTGGGTCCCAGGAGCCAATGACGATGTACGCCGGTGGTGACGGTAGGCACCGCCGTGGACATGACCGCCATTTTCTGTCTGTTCAATCACTTTATATCTGATCTGCAACAGGAGAGGACCTGCACTGCAAGTGCTGCTGTGACCTCAGTCTGGAAGCAACGATGGCTCATGTGTCTGGGGAAAGGGCCCCTGCCTTCACATCGGAGGAGTTGGAGAAACTAGTGGATGGGGTCCTTCCCCAGTACACGCTACTCTATGGTCCTCCAGACAAACAGGTGAGTACAATGTGAGCATGCTGTATGGGTAATGCCTGTTTGGAGTGGTGTGGATGGAAGATACAGGGGTGGGGGGGAATGAGGCCTGCATGATCGGACGGTGAGTGTATGTGTGTCTGGGCAAGGGTAGGAACGTGGGCCAATGACTGTGATGGTCCGGACGGTTACAGTTTTTCCTTTTGCCCTGTACTATTCCTCAAGGTCAGCACCCACCAGAAGAAGGATATTTGGCGTGCCATCACCAAGGAAGTCCGGACCCTGGGGGTCCACCACAGATGGAGCACCCACTGCTGGAAAAGATGGGAGGACATTCGCCACTGAAGCAAGAAGACGGCGGAGGCCCAGCTGGGAATGGCCTCCCAATGTGGGAGGGGTGCCTGTCGCACCATGACCCCCCTGATGTTCCGGATCCTGGCTGTGGCGTATCTGGAGTTGGATGGGCGCTTGAGGGCATCACAGCAGTCACAAGGGGGGGAGTACTGTCACATCCATCTGACTCTGCGCACATTGAAGGTGTCTGGGTGGAGTAGCTGGGCAGTGGGTTCCCCTAGACTAGGGCGAGCTTTGTAGGCAAGGACCCTTAGTGAGGCAGGCTAAGTGGCACCCCAACCCCACCAGTGGTAAGAGCCATCAACACCTAGTGAGGCTCCTGTGACTTCAAGGTGTGCAGCAATCGGGCATAGGCCATGTACCCCATGTCCCTGTGATTAATTAGGGAACTCTTAGTGCATGGCGTAGTGCAGAGGGCTGCTGTGTCTGTAGTGTCTGCCAACGGTAGCTGTATTGCATGCACTGAACATGTCTTTCTTCTTTCTCCCCCCCCTTTTTATGGTCTCCCTGTTCTTGTGTGTATTAGCATCATCAGGCGGAGGAGCTGTGCCACCGGAGCAGGAGGGAGCTGCATCCCACATGGACCTGGAGGCCAAAACAGCGGAGTCAGAAGTCACCAGTGGGACGGAGGGCAAGGGGAGCTCCATGGCGGGGACAGGAGCAGAAACCAGCGACACCGACTCCTCCTCTGATGGGAGCTCCCTTGCGATGGCAGGCCCCTCTGTGCCCCCGCATCAACAGGTACAGCCGCCACCCCACCTACCAGCACCGCCCTCCCAGCAGCCCCTCAGCGTGTGTCCAGTGGCCGCTCACCCAGGAGGGTAGGCATCTACTTTGCCTCCGGCACCTCAGGCCCTGCCCCAGTCAGCCCTGCTACCCTCAGTGAGGAGGCTATTGACCTCCTGAGATCCCTCAGTCTACCATTCTGAATGCCATCCAGGGTGTAGAGAGGCAGTTGCAACAGACCAATGAATACCTGGAGGGCATTCATTCTGGCCAGGCTGCCAAACAGAGAGCATTTCAGGCTCTGGCCTCTGTACTCATGGCAGCCATTGTCCCTGTGTCCAGCCTCCCCCCTCCAACTTCCTCCACCCAGACCCAATCCCCAGTACCTCAGCCTGTCCCAAGCACACCACCAGACCAGCATGCACACACCTCAACACACAAGGGTGGCTCTGGCAAACATAAGCACCTGACATCCCACAGGCACTCATACAAGCATCATACCCATGCACACATGCCAACATCCACTGCCTCCACTGTATCCCCCTCCTCCACGTCTCCCTCATCCCTCCCTGTCACATCTCCACTCACACCTGCATGCACTACATCTTCAGCCACTACCTCCATCACCAGCACACCCATAACCACACACAGCTCACGTGCAGTCACCACCCCCTCTACCATTCACACATCCCCTGTGTCCTCTCCCAGGGTGTCTGTGAGACCTCCTCCCAAACTACACAAACACAGCCACACACCCACCCAACAGCCATCCACCTCACGACAGCCTCCAGCCCATGCACCTTCACCCAAAGTCAGCATGCGAACACCTCCTACAACCACTACCTCTTCCTCCACTCCCAAACACCCTTCATCTACCTGTCCCAGTGTGTCAAAAAAGCTTTTCCTCTCAAATTTTGACCTCTTCCCTACACCTCCCCCCATCCGTCCCCTAGGACCCGCCTTTCCGGGTCCCAACCCAACACCTCAGCCACCACATCACCGGGCACAGTGGTGCAAGAAATATCCGGATTCTGGAGTGCGCCAAGCAACAGGGCTGCCAGTATCCCAAGGAGTGAGTCCAAGGACATTCCCCCACCTCCAAAACAGAAGAAGTTGCCCACATCCCGGAGGGAGAAGGCCAAAACACCTACCACCAAGGGCTCAGCCAAGACAACAGTTGGGAGTGGCAAGACAGCTGCGCCACCATCCAAGGTGGGGAAGGGCCTGAAAAAGAAAGAAAATTCAACGTTGGGGCCAACCTGCATGGCGGACAAGACCGCCACCAGCACCGCCGCCACGGGCACCCAAGATACTGAGCCCTTCAACAGCACCACAGACACTGTGCCCTTCAGCAGCACCACGGTCAGTGAGCCCGCCACCAGCACCGCCGTTCATGATACCGCCGCCAGCACCGAGGTCAGTGAGCCCGCCACCAGCACCGCCGCTCATGACACCGCCGCCAGCATCGAGGTCAGTGAGCCCCCCTCCAGAACCAGTGGAGAAAGGAATCCATTACCTCTGTCCTTGGCAGGATGAAGCACTCTGGGCACAAAGCCCACTCCAGAACCAGTGGTGAAAGGCATCCAATACCTCTGTCCTTGGCAGGATCAAGTACTCTGGGCACAAAGCCCCCTCCAGAACCAGTGGAGACTGTTATCCACTTGAGAGACTGTGGCTTTGCACTCCCCAGGATAAAGCAGTGGGCAAACCACCCACTGGAGAGACTTGAGAGACTGTGGCTTTGCACTCCCCAGGATAAAGCAGTGGGCAACCCACCCACTGGAGAAACTTGAGAGACTGTGGCTTTGCACTCCCCAGGATAAAGCAGTGGGCAACCCACCCACTGGAGAGACTTTAGAGACTGTGGCTTTGCACTCCCCAGGATAAAGCAGTGGGCAAACCACCCACTGGAGAGACTTGAGAGACTGTGGCTTTGCACTCCCCAGGATAAAGCAGTGGGCAACCCACCCACTGGAGAAACTTGAGAGACTGTGGCTTTGCACTCCCCAGGATAAAGCAGTGGGCAACCCACCCACTGGAGAGACTTGAGAGACTGTGGCTTTGCACACCCCAGGATACATCAATGGGCATGGAGCCCCCTCGTGGAGCTGGCGTTGTGCACTCATCCGGCTGAGGTGCCCCCCTTCCCTTCCCCCTGAGGTGCCTGTTTTTTTTCCATCTGATGCCCCTGCAGTGTTCTCTCCGTTTCGATTGGGTATCTTGTGTGGGCCTCGCCCATGCATTTTGGGCCCAGTGGTCCATGGACAATATTGGTGCAGTACCTGGACTTGAATTCTTGGTGTACATATTTGTTTATAGTGTATATAAAATGTTGACTAATGGATTTTACATTATTACAGTCGTTCAACTCATTTCCTTTGGTCATTGCGTTCTTCCAGGGGGGTTGTAAATGTAATGTTTCAGCATGTATTGGTGTGTGTGTTGTTGTGGGTGAGGATGGGGGTGGGGGTGTTGCGTGTTGCGTGTGTGTATCACTCTCTTTTCCCTCCCCCTCCCCTCTGTTGTAGGTGCAGTACTCACGGTGGTCGTCGCCGCCATCGGTCGTGCTCCTGGTAGAGGAGCAGGAAGACAATCGCAGGGAGTATTTGCAGCTCAGGCTCCATGGCATCCTGGTTCTTCATGGGTGGTGTAGAGGTGAGTGTTTCCCCTTCCAAGACCTGTTTCCGCCGTGTTTTTGTTTGCGTTGAATCCTCCCCGGAAAAGGTGGTGGATTGGCCTGTCAAAATAGTGTGGGCGGTACAATGTCTTCCGCCTGACTGTTGGCGGTGACCACCATGCTGTTTGTCTGTACCGCCGTGGCGGTCGGAGTGTTAAAGTGGCTGTCTATGTTGGCAGTTTCCGCCGTGGTCGTAATACAATTTTTTTTCCGCCGGCCTGTTGGCGGTATTACTGCCGCTTTAACACCGACTGCCAGGGTTATAATGAGGGCCCTAATGTGACGGTGGCTACAGCCCCTGTTGACCCAAATGCAATTCAAATTGAAAGACCATTACAGATGACTCACTCTGTTGTACAACCTATTATATCAAATGTTGTGCCTGTCTGAGTTGAGACTGTTCTTACAGTGATACCTCCAGGTGTTACTGCTTATCTAATGACTGTACCAGCACCTGATGTTAGAGTCATAACAGCACAGTCATTAGAGTTTCGCACAGCAACTGCTCTGATTATTGTAGTCCTAACTGCTGTAGTTCAAGGAGCTTTTGGAGGGCACCTGCGACAGGGTCCCCAATACGAAGGAGACATCAGCTTTTCTGATGTGAGAAATACCGGGGGGTCTATGTCCATGTACCTTGGAGTACAGGTGATCTAGCAGCATTTATGAATAACTTTTCAAAACTGAGAGAGAATACTGAACAGTATTATAACACATTGACGGATTTGTAAACATTTCAAAGATGCTGTGGACTGATTTGAATATATTATTTGATATTAGAGTGCCAAGTGATTTGTGGGCCCAGTGTAAAATTGTTGTACAATGGCTGCGTACAGAACCACTGACAAAGGCACATGCTAATGCACCATTTCCTGTAATAATTAATACATTTAATGAGGTTCCTCCATAGGGTACTGATTGGGTGAAAATAAAAATAAAAACAGAAGAAAACAAATGAATCAGTGCATGACTATTATGAGCGATTGCTGCAGGTGTTTAAAAAAACACAACACAGTGGATAGGAACCTCGAGACAAGAGTGATATGGGGTTCTTTCTGTTGCAGTTTGTTCTCGGGTTAAGACAGAGATCAGTATGCACATTAAACAGAATGTGATTTGCTGGCAGAAACCATTAGATGATATCCTGAGATATGAAAAATATTGTAGGAAATGAAGCAGAAGAAACTTTAGGGGAAGTCTATGCTTGTGCAGGTGAAGTTGGAATAGAAAGGATTTATAATCAGTGTTAGAAATTGAGTCTTTGGTTGGCAGGTTGCCCCCTCTCCAAGCAGAGCCCCTCACTCTAGTCAGGGCAAAGGAGAAACACAGCCGGTTAACCCTCCGCTCATCCCCTTGGTAGCTTGTCACAAGCAGAAAGGCTCAACCCAGAGACAATGTGTAAAGTATTTGTACCAACACACACAGTAATACAGGGGAAACACTACAAATTGACTCAACACCAAGTTAGAAATATGACCTATATTTATCTGAGCACAACAAGACCAAAATGACAAAAATCCAACATACACAAGCAAAGTTATGATTTTTTTAAAGATTATACTTCAGTATAGCTTTTAGAAACACAAATGCTACGAGTTAGTGATATTACAGCATTGTGATGGAGTCATTCTCAATAATCTGACGCTAATGGCTCTGGTCACAGAGTCTCACTGACCCTCAGGTACAGTATCTTGTGAAAATAAGGAAACAAGTCGGTACATGGAGTCAGGGATCACAGTGTCGCTGGATCGCTGGATCCTATGTGGTGACGGTTCCTGTGCTGCAGAGCGAAGGAGCAGAGGCGTCATGAAGAGGCATCAGGTCCTTATTGTGGAGCGATGGAGATGAGGTAGCATCAGTGTGAAGGAGTGGATCCATGCACTTCTGGAGGAGTCGGTATCCGGCGGTCACATTGTGGTGTGCCAAAGTCAGGTGTCACGGACATCGGTGACATGACACTTCAGGACTCACAGAGTTGCAGACTTTGGCGGGGCTGCTGCGGTGTCGGGCCTGTGGGGTTGTTGCACTTAAGTGAGGACCATGGTTTCAGTTGCAGGCAGCGTTGAGAAATCCGGAAGCGCCATCAGTCGGGGTCGTCTGAAGTCGGTGCACTTGGTTCTTCTTGGTTTTACATCAACTTCTCGTTTCAAGGGCCCAGGGACTGGATTAGGCACCACTTGGAAAGGCAGGAATCTCAGGAGAGAGCCCAGGTGCTGGCAGAGGAAGTCTTTGATGGCCGTGAGACTTCAGAACAGGGGGCAAGCTCAGTCCAATCCCTTGGAGATATGTCTCTAGCAGGAAAATAACACCGCTGCAGGATAGCCCAACAAAGCACAGTCACAGGCAGGGGTAGCACTTCTCCTTTGGCTCTTCAGCTCTTCTCATGGCAGAGGTTCCTCTTGAATCCTTGAAGTGATCTAAAGTCTGGGGTTTTGGGTCCATTACTTATAGCCCTTTCTGCCTTTGAAGTTGCCCAACTTCAAAGGAAAGTCTTTGTTGTTTACAGGATCCTGCCTTGTCCAGGCCTGGCTACAGACACACACCAGGGGGTTGGAGTCAGCTTTGTGTGAGGGAAGGAATAGGCTTTTCAGGTGAAAATGACCACTCCTCTCTCCACTGTAGCCCTGATGGCTCATCAGGACATGCAGGCTACACCCTAGCTCCCCTTGTGTCACTGTCTAGAGAAGATTCACAAACAGTCCAACTGGCAGTCTGACCCAGACAGGGAATCCACAAACAGGCAGAGTCAAAAAATGGTTTAAGCAAGAAAATGCCTACTTTCTAAAAGTGGCATTTTCAAACTAACACTCTAAAAAACACCTTCACAAAAAGATGTATTTTTAAATTGTGAGTTCAGAGAGTCCAAACTTCAAATCTCTATCTGCTCTCAAAAGGAAACTGCACTTTAAGAATATTTGAAGGCAGCCTCCATGTTAACCTATGAGAGAGATATGCCTTGCGCCAGGGAAAAACGAATTTGGCAATATTCCACTGTCAGGATATGTAAACACATCACTACATGTCCTACCTTTAACATACACTGCACCCTGCCCATGGGCTACCTAGGGCCTACTCTAGGGGTGCATTACATGTATGAAAAGGGAAGGCTTGGTACTGGCAAGCGGGTGCACTTGCCACATTGAATTGGCAGTGTTAAACTGTGCATACAAACACTGCAATGGCAGGTCTGCTCCATGTTTACAGGGCTACTCATGTGGGTGGCACAACCAGTGCTGCAGGACCACTAATAGCCTTTGATTGATAGGCCCTGGGCACCTCTAATGCACTTTACTAGGGACTTACTAATAAATCAAATATGCCAGTCATGGATAACCCAATCAACAATACCATTTACACAGAAAGCATATGCACTTTAGCACTGGTTAGCAATGTTAAAGTGCTCAGAGTTCTAAATCCAACAAAAACTGGTAACGCAAAATAGGAGGAAGGGGGCAAAAAGTTTGGGGATGACCCTGCAAAAAGGGCAGGTCCAAAAATCAGTAGCTTGGAGGCAATTCTGGTAGAATGCAAGGTGTTTGTGTCTCAAGCTGGTATTCAAGGTATTTTGGTCTGTATGGTTGTTTGACAAGGTAGAGGTCCAGGACTTCTGGTTAATCTGAATTCTGGTGTAGATGTTGGAATGCTGAAGAAAATGATTCCTTTTCATTTCTGTAATAAGATCAGACACTAGAAGAGGGAGTATAGGCTGAATCCAAATAGAATGTGTGGTGATGTTCAAATGCAAGGAGGAAATCAAGTGCAGATGCAGAATGTACCTGTTTAGCAAATGCAAGTGCCAATGAAGACATAGGTTCCAATTATGCAGGTTCCATAAGCCTTGATGGCCTCACAAAGTATGGAAAATCCTAGATTTAATGTGAATCAGATGCACAGAGTCAATCCAAACCCATTCCAGACTCAGAATCATAACACATTTCAACAGTTCCCAATGTTGCACAGTGACAACTTTGGCTCAGAAAACTTGAAAAGACTGTGCTTGAGAGCGGAAGAAGATTGCATACTTGGAAGATCAGAGAGGGCCATTTGTAGAAGGTGAGATAAATGACCACCAAGTGTTCTTCCTGATTGACACTGGAGCTAAGTGTTCCACTGTTAGAAAAGTGGAAGTCCCAGACCTCTGGAAAGAAGATCCAAGCTATAGGAGTTACTACAAATAAACAGACAATGAATTCAGTTTCTGAAGAGGTTCTTTTAAAAATTGGTTTCTTTGAAGAAAAACATCAGTTTGTAGTGTGCGATTTGAGTCCTGTAATTCTGTTAGTAAGAGATTTGTTGTGCAAGTTAAATTGCAGAATTTACTGTCCATTGGATGGTACTGAGTTTCAACCACATGATGAAGATGTTGAATTCAAAATTACCTTACAAGAAGCAGCCATAGGATTGTATCGTGTGATGACAGTAGAGGATTTACCTCCTGATCTAAAGGAAACTGTGAATCTAGAAGTAATGCATTTTACAATGAGGACATTGGACTAATCAAAAGTGTAGAACAAGTCTGAATCACAGTGAAGCCTAATGCAGTCTTTCCAAAAACACCACTGTGCAATTTGACCCCAGAAACAATGGCAGGAAAAACACCAATAATCAAAGACATGATGAAGAAAGGAATTCAAAGAAAAATTGTTGGAAGTCCTTACAACTCTCCGATCATGAGCTTGAAAAAGCCCAATGGTGAACACCAGGTTGTTGAAGATCTACAGAAGATGAACAATGTTGTTGTTCCATGTTGTCCTATGGTACCGAATCCAGCTAGCATCTTTTTCCAAATTACATGCACTGCAGAATGGTTTACCATTGTGGACTTGTGCCAGGCCTCTTCTCTAACCTATTGCATGAGGACAGCCAATTCTTGTCCTCTTTTGCATTCCGAGAGTGGCATGGCGCTGACTTCCACAAGGGTATACTGAGAGTTCCTCAATTTGTAATAAGATCCCAAAGAAAAATCTTGAGTCTTCGTAGATGCCTTGTGATTCAATTATTTTGCAGTATATCAATGACCTACTTATGGCATCGAGCACTTGAGAAGCTTACAGAGAAGATACCATTGCTTGTTAAATCACCTAGCTGAAAATGGACATAAGGTGTCTCTGAGTAAATTACAGATTGTTTAAAAAAGAGGTACAATACTTGGGACATATCATCGAGAAAAGAAGGAGGAAGGTTTCACAAGAGAAAGTAGAGACCATTCTCAAGATGGGCCCACGTAGAACACAGAGAGATCTCAAATTGTTCCTGTCAATGGTTGGCTACTGTAGACAGTGGATACTTAACTTTTTTCTAGTGGTTAAAGTTTTACTAAGGCTGTCACACAGAGTTGTGTCTTTTCCACTTCCATGGGACAGTGAGTGCTTGAAGGCTTACATAGAGCTGAGAGAAAGTCTCTCTCTAACAATGCCTGATTACATTCAGATGTTCACATTATTTTGCAGTGAGAGGGAGAGATGTACTTTCTCAGTGCTTGATCAGATGCATGGAGATACTTGAAGACATGTGACTTATTTTACCCTTGACCCTGAAGACACAAGATTGCCCGGCTGCCTTAAAGCAGTCGCTGCAGTGGGTGCTAGTACTGAGAGATGTGAAAACATATTGATGGGACATCCTTTAACTGTTATTGTCCCTCACTCCATAGAAATCCTGCTCACGCTAACAAACAATGCAAAATATGACAAGCAGCCTGCTTACAAAGTATAAACAACAGATTCCTGCAGCTGAGAATGTGGTTTTGAAGAAATGTCAGCCATTAAATCCATAAATGTTATTGCCCCTTCCAAAAAATTAAAATAATGATGGGGAGGTGAACATGATTGTTTAGATGTCACATATTTATGCACAGAGCCAAGGTAGATATGAAAGGTGAATCTTTCATTAAGGGTGATTGTGCATGTTTGTGGATGGCTAATGCCTGAGAAACAATGAAGGTATTGTTTGCTTATGTAGCCTCTATAATTCAAGAGGTTGTGGAAACTGCATGGTTTTGAGGTGTTACCTCAGCACAAGTTACAGAACTGATTGACCTTACAAGAGCTTACAGTCTATGATCTCAATTAAGGGTGACTATATTTAGACATAGTCAACATGGTTTTGATGTGGCCCATGATCTTGAACATTTATGCTCTCAGAGGGTTTTCATCACTTCATCTGCTACACCAATTCAGAATGGGGAACATGTAAAGAATTTGCTTGACACATTGCAAATGCCTACATAAGTTGCAGTTGTTAAGTGTGAAGTTCACAGAAGTAGCAATGAATATGTGGCAGACGAAAACACATGAAATGAAGTTACAAAAGGGTTACGCAATAAATCTGAAGCGGACATTGCTTCTTGATGTAGTTGCCAGTAGCTGTTACATGGGAAGAGCTCAAGAGATTACTGGAAGAGGTTTCAGAGGCAGAGCAGCATGGTTGAATCAAAGCGGGGTGTGGACATTTGGATTTCAACAGATGAAAGACCAGTGTTGCCAGACGTTATATTGTTTCCCATGGCATGACATTTCCGTGACCCAACACATCTAGGGGGAGATGCATTGGTGATATAATTCAGGCAGAACTGGTTTAACCCCAGATTTAGGATGCATGTAGCAGAATTGTGCCATCATTGTGTGACACGCTACAGATGAACATAGGGAAATTAACACCAGTAACATTGAGTCCTGTAGGAAGTTCAGGAGTTCCTTTTAACAGAATGCAAATGGACGTTATTCAGATGCCTGTTTGTAATGATCTGAGGTATGTCCTAGTTATACTGCACATTTTCTCTCAATGGGTAAAAGCCTACCCAACATGGGGAAATGACAGACTCAATTTAGCTAAACTTCTGTTTTGAGAATTAATATCAAAGTTCAGTTTACCAGTTTCTCTGGAGTCACATCATGGGACTCATTCTAACAATGAAGTCCTGAGGATGCTGTGTGTAGCTTTGTAAAAGGAGCAGAGATGACATTGTAGTTATCATCCAGATGCATCTGGGACAGTCTAACAGTTGAATGGAGTCATAATATCCCAATCTGGTAGCGTCTGTGGGTCCACTTCACTGAAATGGCCTGATGCTTTCCCTTTGGTGTTAATAAGTATTTGAAGTACATCGCCATGTGAAATCCTAATGGTGCATGAATGAGATTGCCTGCTGTACCTGCAAATGTTCTTGTGAATATTACAGATGACATGATACTCAATTACGGCAAGGGATTCACTGATGTGGTGTGTTCTGTTTCGCAACAGGTTGAAGGTGTCACTGCAAATCTGCATGAAGAGCAGTGCCACAACCTTAGTCTCGGTGACTGGGTCCTGATAAAGAACACCTGCAAAAGTTGTGTTTGGACTTGAGGTAGAAAGGCCCCTTCCAGGTCATCCTGGTCATGAACACTGCTGTTAAGTGTGCTGGGAAACCAAACTGGGTGCATACATCACACACTCAGGGAGTAAGAAGTCCAAATGAAGAAATAGTGTTCTTGGAACAAGGACCAAGAGCACTGGTGACAGTACTACCACAAGTTGTATAACTGCAAGTATCAATACTGCAAGAGACACAACAGCAAGGGGTGAACAACTAGAGGCAGTACCACCAATACAAATTCCTGTGATTTCACAAAGTGGCATTGAAGTTTCAGTTGAAGAAGAAGATGAATAAACAAGAACTCAACCTGAGATAACAGTTGAGACGTCACCATGAGAACCAGAAGATCCAGGTGAAGAGACAAGTACTGGTTCAAGAAGAGTCACCTACAATGCTAAATATCCACAAAACTATGGTAAGAAGAAATGACAAAGTGTGTCAGTTGAATGCCTACCGCCAGCAATTGCTGAGTAGACAGAGTCAAGGGGTATGAGTGACTAAAACATTGAAAATCAACAGGCACCAGGGAGATAAAAAATAGCGAGAATACCTTGTTGGAGGTATACTGCACCTGAATGGACTTATTACATGAATCAAGTACTAAACACACCAATTTTGGACTTGATTGATTGCAAATCAGAACTGTGTGAACCTCCATGACATCACACCAAACACAATATTGGGCTGCTGAAAAAGATTTCTGAAAGAAATAAAATATTTGAAAGACTTTATTGAATAAAGATGTGCAACAAATAAAGACTGATATGTTGTCAAATAACAAGAATACAGAAGATGTCCCTGGGCCGAAGGCTGCAGCTGAAGAGTAGGCATACATTTAGAGGTACATTTTGGTAGAATACGGACTAGGGATAAGGATGACTATACAAAGGTTGCTGAAAATAAGGCTAAAAAAACAAGCTGTAAAAGAAAAGAAGAAAACTCAAGAAGATGCTTGGTGCAAAAAGTCCCAGTGAGAAGACGAGAAATGATCCTGGTCTCTCAAGAGCATTACAAGATGATTGGATGTCTGAAGAAAGAAGAAATGATGAAATGCAACATTGAAAATATGTTTTGTTCATAACAATGATTGTTCCTAGAGCAGGTCACCTCCTCACTTGCCCCTTTCATTCACTAAGCACTCTACTGTGCTGCTCATTTTCCAGGCTGAGACTCTACAGAGCATAATGAACCTCTCTTCATGAGAAGTTCTGCTTTGGTTGATTATTGACTTATTGAGATTATATTTGAGGCTGAAAGCTTTATACTTATGAGAGCTCTCTTAAAGTTAGAGCACTTTATGGGCTTCGGAGATTGACACCTTTTTATTCACACTCCTAGAATAATGATTCTTTCCTTTTTGGAACACGCTTACTGCATTCATTCTGATTAATTGATTACTTACTTTGATAACTGATAAAAATAAAAAGTGATATTGATTACTTTATATGCTGATTCCACTGAAGATCAATTACTTAAATATTTGATTTTAAAAACCCTTTAACTTATATAAACTCTCATTATTGACTCAAAATAGACCAGAGATTTCGATGACAATTTAATGTGATGTATGCTTCTCATTAATCTCAACCAATGTCAAAGATAAATATGGGGAGGAGAGCTGATTTTCCAGTTGGTATTGGTGGTTTCTCTTTATGTTGACCAGAGTGGAAAGCATACTAACTTGCATGAATTTTTTGTCATAGCTCGCCAAAACCTGTCATCTGGCAATTCATCTGACGTATATTTAGGATTATGGAGTTCTGACGGAGAGCTTTTCAGCTTGGTAACTTTAGCTTGAGATACTAATCAATAGTTGGAAACTATGTTATTACATTTTTGGAAGACCTTTTGCAAATTTTTATGATTTGAGCCATGCCACTTGTTACAAAAGAACATTTCCAATCAAAAGAATGATCGATCTGAGCTTGTTGTCATGGTGTTATGAGTGATGTTATAGACAGAAGAGACTGTATAAACATTAGTAGGTTTAGTAGGGCTACAGCAACATTATTGTGAAAGTGAGCCCCAGTTGAGTTTCCTATTTCGCTGAGAAATTAAAGAAACTGTTGTATGGTAGTGATATGCTGAAATGAAACAGAAAGTCCACAAAGTCCTTTATCCTGTTTTTAGTAGAGATAAGAACCTAAAACTAATGGAAAAGGTTTCTCTTAAGCATGAATATGCTCCTCATTTTTAGAAAACCGATACCACTCCTTACCCATGGAAGGGTCATGGGCCAATCTAATCAGCTCTGCTAACAGCGAAAATTGTGAGGCAGATCTGATTGACCCATTGCTCTGTCCTCCAGTAGGTGAGAATGAAGAAGAACTTTCAAGTAGTAATTTTACTCCCGCAAGTGAGGCACCCACTCAGATTGGGCAGATTGAGTTCCAAGCGCTCATTGAAAATGCAGAAATGCACAGAAGGAGGCACGTACAGTGACGCATAGGATTAGGCAAGGAGGTCAGAGACAAATACGTAGCAGTATCCTGATAATAGGTACTGTAATAAATGGTAATAGGAAGCTGCAACAGATGGTGTACGGTTCAAACAATCAATAAATCATAGCATTTGTAAAGGGCACTACTCACCCGTGAGGGTCTCAAGGCTCTGAGGGGGGGGGGCTGCTACTGCTCGAACAACCATGTCTTGAGGTTAGCAGGTCCTGTGTTGCAGGTAAATAGGAAGAGTGTTCCACGTATTGGCGGCGAGGTGGGAGAACGATCTGCCACTGACGGTTGTTCTGTGGATGCGTGGAACAGTGGTGAGAGCAAGGTCAGCGGAGCGAAGTTGGGGTGTAGAAGGAGAGCTGTCAGGTCGGGTGGAGAAGGAGAGCCGTTTGTTGAGGTATTCTGGTCACGTGTTGTGCAGTACTTTTAGAAGTTTAAGAGATAGCAGGAGTAAAACAGTTGCAGAAGAATAGTATTTGTCAAGAAAACCCTACATCAAACAAGTATCTGGATAGGTGAACTATATATCACAAACCTCTAGCACTGGGTGATTCCCTGCCTGACTCCACCCTCTCACATAGCTATATTCAAGTAGGCACATTTTGTGACAAGGGGACAGAAACACTTGCATTATTTCCTTTCATCAGTCACATCGAAGGCTCTAATAGCAGTAAGCCTTCTACAGGAATTAGAAATCATTATTTTTAAATGACCAAATACAGATTGCTTACTTACCTATGTAATGTAAATATTTTTGTCCACTAATTTGTGTAATCAATATTGTTTTTGTTAGGCAAAGATAATATTTATTCCTCTATATGTTTTCTGTAATATTTTTAATCTCAATATTTGTTACCCTGATATTATTTCATAGACACACTCATTTTCAGCTTCAGTAAGCAACATTCTTCCACCCAGAGTAACAGTTTCAGGGGAAAGGAGCTAAGAGGATTTTTGCCAACAACCATTCTTCAAGGCTAATGGAGACAGTTTATCTAACATATATAAAGGGGTTCTATGCCCTGTTTGACAATTTCAACTTCAATTATCTGTGACCTGGATTGTCACATGGATTTACATATCTTTGCATGGTAGAACACCAATCCTTCCATGTTCCAAACAGAGTCATCAAAGTCTTCATGTCATTGCGTGGCATAGTCTTGATCATGAAGAAGGCAACAAAGGTCTTCCCAGCACACTATTCTGCATCAAACTCACTTACATGTCTAATATTTTCCATGTTATTCCATATGAGAGCAACCTGAACAGTAAATATGCCTCTTTGCATGTGCGTGTGCTCATGTGTGTGTCTGTAGAATGGCCCTTGATATGAATGTGTGTTTTGTGCGTGACTCGGGTGCCTATGTGTCTCAGGGTATACACAGGTGTGTCTGGCTGTATTTCTGTCCCTAACTATATGTGTGTGTGAATGTGTATGTGTGTGTGTGTGTGTCCGGTTGTATTTTTGTGTGCACAGGCTTTGCGGGTGTGTCTCAGAGTGCATGGATGAATCTCTAAATTTGTCTTGGTGGTGTGGAGATCTCTTTGAATGTATTTCTCTAAGTCTGGGATTGTGCATCCTGTTGTGTGTGTATATATGTAACTCTTGGAGAGGATATGTGTGTCATTCTCATGTTTGTGTCCCAGACTGTTTGTGTATATCTCTAGTGTATGTGTCTTTGTTTTTAGGTGTATTTCTCTGGGTCTCTATTTGTATATCTGTGGCTGTTTGTACATGTATTTGTGCAAGTCTGTCCCTGTAGATGTGAGTGTGTAGAAGAATACGGCACACCCCTGCATTTACCCCTGCGCTGGCGCTAAATTAACCCCTCAGGTGCCCTGGACAAGATGGTTACTTCCACTGCCGTGGCGCTCAGGCACCAGGGACATAACCAACTTGCCCTGATGTGGGCAACCGGAGAAGCGCTAGCACTCCCCCCAAGGGCCTGGCATCCCCTCCCATGGGCAGGGATGGAAGGGGAATCACTTCCTTTTCCACCCCGATCCCCCAAAGGCATCTGATGATATCAGAGCGCTGACCTCCTCAGAAGCTGCCCCCACCGTACTGGAAGCTCAGCTTCCAGAGCGGATCGGAAGAGAAATGCAAAAGCATTTCTCTTGCGATAAAGTGCAGGGGGCGAGAAAAGCATCAAAGGAAAAGAAAGTTCTTTCCTTTCCTATGATGTCTCTCTCAGCATTTCTGCTGCCCAATCGTGAAGAAATCTGGCAGCAGAAATACCCACTAGACACCAGGGAGTTTTTTGTTTGTATTTTTGCATAAGGGAAACAGCCCCTTGGACAATGGCCGCTCCCCAGGTGGGGCAAATTATTTGAAGGACATTTCTATTGTAATAAGGCCGATCGGCCCCCAGGGGAGCAGAAACCGCTAGACACCAAGGATTATTTTTATTATTGTTGTTTTATTTTTTTAGATGTGGGAAGCGATCCCTTAGGCAAGGGTCGCTAACCTTGGGGCAAAATTATCTATGGACCATTTCTGCCCCTCTTGGGGGCAGGTCGGCCTATTTTTATTAGGCCGGGCAGAAACTACTAGACACCAGGGAGTTTGGTTTTTAGGTCAATTTCATGCAAGGGGAGTGACCACTTAGGCAAGGGTCGCTCCACTGGTGGCCAATTTTATGTTAGGCCATTTCTACTCCCGTTGGGGGCAGATCAGCCTATTTTTATTAGACCAATCTGCCTCAAGGGGGGCAAAAACCACTAGACACCAGAGATTTATATATTTTTTGCACCAATTTCATGCAAGGGGAGCGACCCCTTAAGCAAGGATTGCTCCCCTGGGGGAGGCAAATTTATTTTAGGCCATTTCTGTTCCCCTTGGGGGCAGATTTACCTATTTCTATTAGGCCGATCTGCCCCATGGGGGGCAGAAACCAATTAGGCACCATGGATTGGTGTGTGTGCATGTGTGTGTTTTGTTTGGGTTGCAGCCCCTTAGACAAGGGTCGCTCCCCATGGGGGCACATTACTGTTGGCCATATCTGCCCCCCCTTGGGGGCAGATCAGCCTATTTTTGGAAGGTCCATCTTCCCCCATGTGTTGCAGAAAGCAACGGCCATAGTTGTTCTGCCCAACAGTGGGCAGATGGGGCAATTCCCCTGATGCATCCCCCAGGGGGTGTGTAAGCCTACTAGATGCCAGGGAATTAAAAAAAAAATAGTGGAGTGGGGGCTACCAACCAGTATGGGCATGGTTATGCCCCCACCCCAACTGAAGGGGGTAACAGTATTTCAGCTCTCCCCCCACACACTAAGACATCTTATCCCATGGCAAGCAAGAGGACATTTGATTATTTTGGTTTTTGGTTTTATATTTGGGTTATGAGAGCTTGTCTAACTCTCAAAATCGTCCCAATTGGACTGGTGAGGGCTGCACTTTTTGGACTTTGGGACACTGCCATGTAAAAAAATCCACAAGACCTAGGCACATCTGAAAACGCAACATCTGGGTGAGTCCAGGGTAGTGTGATTCACATGCACCCCGCACCATTTTCTTACCCACAATGCCCTGCAAACCTCCAACTTTGCTGTAAATCACAAATTTTTCCCATATTTTTCTGATGGAACCTTCCGGAATCCGCAGGAATCCACAAAATTCCTACCACCTGCCATTGTTGCTTCTGTACGGATAAAAATTCTGCCCCACTTGTCAGCCTAAAAATGTTTTTATTTCAAACTGCCTTTTTGGACCCCCTTTGGTTCGCCCTCAATTTGGACATGTTTTGGCTCTTCCCTGTCACAGGCACTTGGTCCACCTACACAAGTGAGGTATCATTTTTACCGGGAGACTGAGGGGAACGTTGGGTGGTAGGAAGATTGTCCCAGTGCAGTGATCCCACACAAAAATGTGGGAAAAGTATGATTTTTTTGCTAAATTTGAGGTTTGCTGAGGATTCTGGGAAAGAAAACACTGGGGGATCCACACTGGTCACACCTCCCTGGACTCCCTCGGGTGTCTAGTTTTCAGAAATGTTTGGGTTTGGCAGGTTTCCCTAGATGGCTGCTGAGCCCAGGACCAAAACCCAGGTCCCCCCCCTGCAAAAATATGTAGTTTTGTATTTGATAATTTTGATGTGTCCATGTAGTGTTTTGGGCCATTTCCTGTTGTGGGCACTAGACCTACCCACACAAGTGAGGTACCTTTTTTATCGGGAGACTTGGGGGAACACTGGGTGGAAGGAAATCTGTGCCTCCTCTCAGATTCCAGAACTTTCTGTCACCGAAATGTGAGGAAAAAGTGTTTTTTGGACAAATTTTGAGGTTTGCAAAGGATTCTGGGTAACAGAACCTGGTAGGAGTCCCACAAGTCACCCCATCCTGGATTCCCCTAGGTGTCTAGTCTTAAAAAATGTGCAGGTTTGGTAGGTTTCCCTAGGTGCTGGCTGAGCTAGAGGCCAAAATCCACAGCTAGGCACGTTGCAAAAAACATGTCAGATTTCAATGTAAAAATGTGATGTGTCCATGTTGCATTTCCTGTCGCAGGCACTAAGCCTACCCACACAAGTGAGGTACCATTTTAATTGGGGGACCTGGGGGAGCACAGAATAGAAGAACAAGTGTTATTGCCCCTTGTCTTTCTCACCACATTTCCTTCCAAATGTAAGAAAGTGTGTAAAAAACAAAGACACCCACCGCAACACCCATTGCATGCCCCTCTGACGTGTTACACCTCCTTGTAAATACGGAGCACTGATTAGCGCCACCGGAGTGTCACGAAAAGTGCAACAGTGCCTACATTGCGAGGGTGATTGTTTCAGTGCATTAAAGGAAAGCTTCCTGCCCTGCACCAAAACATTCATAAGAGGCGTTTTCTATTCCTATGTGTGCTGTAAAATGGAACACACATAGAGGGAAAACAGGGAAAAATAAAGCTATTTCTCCCTTATGCCACACCTGGCATAGGCTTTAGACACATTTGCAGGTTTACATAACCTTGTAAATCTGGAAATGCGTGAAGATCCATGGGTTTTGCATAGAAACACCCATGGCAACACCCTGGGAACACCCATTTGATGCAGTGTAAGGCAACGCAGGAGCTTGCACTGCATTGCCTTACTCCATTTCTACAAGGCCATAAAAAGCCACGCAAAGTGGCAGTATGTGGCCTTGTAGATATGAGCCTAAAGCCTGCACCACTGGTTGGTCACAAAATGTGACGCAATGGTGGCACAAGGGGCTTGGAAATACACCCCATGTACCAGATGTTAAGGGGAATATGATGAAAGATCATATTCCATTTGCAGGCCCATCAGCAAACTAAAATATATGGGAAAACAAACATAAATTAGCATGGTATAACTTAGGTAAATGAACCTAGGAATATGTGGCTGAAGACTTCTGAATATTAGTTAGGGTTTGAAGATTAAAAGGAATAGGCATATATACTAAGATATGTGGGGGGCTTAACTTGGATTGGACTTTAGCTATGAATGGTAAGAATCCAATATTAATTACCATAACTCTGATACATATGTGTGTACTAAATAGCCAATCACTGTGTTTGTCTAATTGTTTAGGGTGCCAGGGTGGGTATCTGCCTAATTGATTACAATTGCACCAGAAACATACTCTGACAGGTTTATCTGACTCTTATCACTCACTGTCTAAAAGAGGATATCTCGTTAGCAAGAGTGAGTGACATCTGCCAGTTCACAGTATTTCTGAGGAAGCTATAGTATGCATACTTTCTCTTCAGGCTAAGGTAAATCTTTCCTGTTGTGTCCCTGAGAGTGAGAGGTTCTCCTCATGGCACCCAATACCATAAAGGTTGAACCTTAAGGGATTTTGATGGCCTGTTGTAATACAATTAATTATACACAAATACATGCACACAAACATTTAAATCAGAGATGCGCATGTGGAGTTTGTTAAGCACTTAACAGATATAAGGGATCGGTCTGTATTGCTAGTACCATATTATGATTGAGCTTTTGTGAGCATTGGCTGGGGGATCAAAGGAGGTTGAACAAGAGGTGGATGAGATAGTGTTTAAGGTAAACGTAATATAGATATCAAAGCGGAGACTATTGTCAATATTGTATGCATCACACAAAAAGAATATGATTGATGGGCAGGGAGTGGGCAATAACTGTACTACATAATGTGGTGAACATTACATGAGTTCAGCAATGTTCTGGCCTCTTCTGGCCATGTAGGAGAACAATGACCAATAATTATGTTCAAGTTAAGATATCAGCTGGGTGTGTCAATTAAGTTTTTCTAATTATTAGAGTTCAGATTCAGATTGCAGTTTTTTTTAGGAGATAATCTCATTGATTTTCTGGACTCAATTAACTGATTCCTTTAATATACTTAGGCTGTCACAAGTTCTCATTGAAACCCTTTTGGTAAAGGAAGTTAAAATGATTTATTTCTTCTTTTGTGCCCCAGTCACTTATGGACTGGAACAACACTAAATGGGTGCCAGGGATTGTCCCATAGCCATCAAGGGGAAGACAATAAAAGCTAAATAGCTTTGGGCTCGGATAGCTGCCGTACAAAGATAGCTTCCATTTGGTGTGTTCAACAAATACTCATGCACCAGAAGAATGAAAAAACACTCCAAAGGCAATTTTGACACTAGTCAGGCTACAGAATTTGCTGTACAAACGAAGATATGTAAAGTAGCAGCAGAGACCTGATTGTGATCTAAAACTGACCTGGACTTACACTGAGTCATCCAAACATCCCACAACAACAGTCCCTGCCTCTTGGTTTTCAAAAGAAGTACAACCACTTCCTGAGACAAAAAGGTCTCCTTTCTATCAGCAGCACCAACAGGGTATTGCAGCATACCAAATCTAATTAACACTGTGCATGAGGGATTAGGCTTTGCAAATTTTTCATTGTTTGCTACATTGCACATTCTACAGGAGAATTATTGTTGACCATTAGTGTCTAAGCAAATGGAATTGTATGTTTTAAAGCACAAAGTTTGTGAAGAAATAAAGCATGTTACGATTGTGAGATGAGCACAGACTCCATTAGTGAAAAAAGAGCACTATTTTAAAGTCAAATACCGTGACTACATTGGCCTATGTCAGCCAGTATATAAATAAAAATAAATGCTAGTGGTGATTGCATAATGCATACATTATCAGCGTGTGTAGCTACAGTGCCAGGTGACAGCTCTCAGTTCAAACGTATTTGCAATAGGTGGCTTTCATACATTTTGCTCAGCCCAGGAGCCATCTTTAAGTTTTAGCATATTAGGAGAGCCACCTCCTCTGGTTATTGTAAGTCTGTAATTCTCACACCACTTTAGGATCAGTTCTATTAATGTAGCTGAGAGAGAAAACGGCATATTAAAGCAAGTTTTGTCTAAGAGGGTTGTAGATAAAGGCACATCATTGTGAAGTATGCGAGGAGGAAGGTAAGCGCAACTCACTTTTATTTTACATATGTAAAATACGATCCACTCGACAGTCTCCAAGCGCCCCCAATACCGCCGCTCCGTCCAACCGTCATCTCAATCCCAACTCTCATGGTGTTTTCCTCGCGCCGCCGTCCAAACGCCTAGCAACCCCTTCACCATCGGGGTTCTAGTCGCGAGGGCGTGCGCGAGGGTACGCACGCAAATACAACATTGATTTTTTTTTTTTTTTTTTTTTTACAAATATTAACAAACCTCCCCCTAAAACCAAAACAAAAGAACTAAGACATTAAAAAAACATTAACATTGATTCAGTTTGCAGAAAAGTCATGCAGTTTGCAGAGTAATAACCCGTTCCTTCAATGACACAGTTTCCAAGGTAACTTTCGTACCCTATCACTCCTGCGTAACACAAGACCCTCATCTCCACTCTTATTCATGTCCGATCTTAACACTAACTCTCGCCTGGTGACACCCTGAGGATCCCAGTTCCCCTTCAGTTTAACCACCTTGGATTTGTTCCACCACTTGTTGCCTTGCACCCTCACTGCATTGTCCAAAACACGTTCAACACAAACAGGTTCGGAAAATTTTGCTTTACCTTTCTTAACAAACGTTGGCAGTTTTATCACTACCCAATCACCTTCCACCAAAAATGACTCTTTGATCCCTTTCTTATTGTCAAAATATGTCTTTTGTGTAAACTGCTTGTTTTCCACATTGGCCTTGATAACATCAGTACGCTCTCCAACTAGCATTTGTTCAAAAAACTTAGACATAAACCCAGGTTTGATTTGGGTATTGGGCTTTCTCCCTTTCAAAGCTTCAAAAGGAGATACCCCAGTGGTAGAATGAGGAGTTGTTCTATAAAACCAAAGCATAGCCTGTACAGATGCCAACACATCACACCCATTCTTCAGAGCCCACCTGATACAGTCCCCCACCACACGGTTGAATCTCTCCACCAAACCGTTTGTTTGAGGTTGATAGAGGGAACATCTCAGGTATTTGACTGAACCTTGGTTCAGAAATGCTTTAAACTCATCAGACACGAACTGAACACCATTGTCCGAAATAATTTCTTCTGGAAAGCCCTCATTCATAAACACTTCTCTTAAGAAGGTCACTAAAGATCTAGCATTAGGCTCCTGTACAAATTTGACATAAGGCCACTTCGAGGAATAATCCACTACTACATATGCATACCGTAGTCTGGAATTAAGTAAGTGAAAGGGTCCCACCATATCCACCCCCAACTTCCGCCACGGACCTCCAGGACACGCAATAGGCATAAGGGGTGGTGTCGCAGTTTTCAGACTCTTGTCAGAATTAGAACATATAACACAATTTTTTACCAAATGCTCAATTTCACTGTCCATACGTGGCCACTAAAAGTTGTCACGTATACGTCTTTTGGTCATAGTGGTGCCCAAATGACCTTCATGCGCCTTTTTCACTATTAATCTCCTCAATTCTTCCGGAGGAATGAGTTTATCATTTCTCAATAGAATGCCCTCCTCAATTGAAAGTTCATCTGAAATTTTCCAGAATGCTTGGCTCGCCAACGTCAAGTCTTTCTCATAAGGCCATCCTTCAGCAATGAACCTCATAACAGCACCCAACTCATTGTCTCCAGCCAACTTTTCCTTCCACTCTGTCTCAGAGCAAACACAGACATGGTCAACCTCAACCGTTGCAATCATACAACATTCATCGTCCACCATCTCATCAGTCGTTGAGCTCAATTGACTGGGAAATCTCGACAAATAGTCTGCTCTTATGTTCCTTCCGCCAGGAATATGCATGGCCTCAAAATCGTATTGCATGAGCCTAGCTACTAATCTAGCAATTCTAGTTGTGCCTGTCTTATCATTTGTTCCTTTTAAGATTGAAACCAAAGGCTTGTGATCTGTCTTTAATACAAAATGCCTCCCCCACACATAGCTTCTGAATTTTTCAGTGGCCCAGACACAGGCCAGCAACTCCTTTTCGATTACGGAGTAATGCACCTCTGGCGCCCTTAAAACTCTGGACGCGAAGCCAATGGTGTTTTCATCACTCCCAACAGTTTGAGTCAACACAGCCCCCAATCCAATATTGCTGGCATCAACTGTTAGGCAACATTGAAACCTTTGGTCATACGGTTTTAACACTTTGGCTTGAGTTAAGTGGACTTTGATATCTTCAAACGCTCGTTCACACTCAGCACTCCACTCAAAACTGGTCTTATCCTTCAGTAAATTTGACAAGACTCTAACCCGACTAGCATACTCCGGTATGAACCGGGAGTAAAACTCACACATGCCTAAAAACGCTTTCACCCCAGCTTTGTCAGAAGGCGGAGGTGCTGCCTTAATAGCATCAATCAAACCAGGTTTCGGGCTAACACCCTCCTGACTAATCACATGACCCAAATATTCCACAGAGGATTTCATGAATTGGCACTTTTCCCTTCTAAGAACAATGCCATGATCCTTGAATTTCTGCAACACCTGTCTGAGGATCTTGTTATGCGCCAGTAGATCAGGGGCGTGAATTAAAACGTCGTCCTGAAACACCAGTACATTGGAAATACCTTTGAACAATGTGCACATAATCCTTTGAAACCCTGAGGCTGCAGAAGCCAACCCGAAAGGCATGCAGCAAAACTAGAAAACACCAAAAGGCGATACAAATGATGTCAAATACCTGGAATCAGGATCCAGCTCCACCTGATGATATGCACTGGCCAAATCTAACTTCGTAAACACCTTTGCGCCTTTAATGGTAGACAGCATTTCAGTTATATTAGGTAAGGGATGTGAGTCCACCCATATCTCTCTGTTGAGCGCTCTCAGGTCCACACAAATTCTCAACTCTCTATTCTTTTTCTTCGCTACCACCAGTGGAGAAAGCCACAAGGAGGACTCAATGGGTTCAATAATCCCCTTGTTCTGTAAACCTTCTAATTCTCTTTCCAGATCTTCTCTCACACTGAAAGGCACAGGCCTAATCTTATGCTTGACAGGGGCAGCATGCAATTTTACTTTTATCTTATGTTTAAAACCTTTCAGCTTTCCCAACTCACCTGAAAAAACTTTGGGAAACTCGTTGAGTAGACCTTCAATCACATCCGTTTCTCTAATCACTGCAACTTGTTCTAATGTACCTGGTCGCAACACCATACCAAACAAACCCTGATGGAACCAACCTAAAATGTTCAAACTTTAACATAAACTTTCCCATGTATACGTCTCCCCCTAAACTCAAGTATATCCTCAAAAAAACCTTGAAGCTCAATCTTCCTCCCTTCATAAGACACTGGAGCCCTGTCTGGTGGCTCAAGAGCACGCTCTTTCCAATTCTGCTTGAACAAGTCGAGAGTAATCATGGTGATCCTAGCTCCTGAGTCCACCAGCAAACGCAAGGACTTGTTTCCAACTCTAACACACACATACGGATCCACACAGTTATCGGGATCACCAGATTTAACCACTCCACTATCAACAACTAAAACCATATCCTGAACCTCTCCCATGAGGTGCTCAACTGCTTCTTCATTCTCATCCATCACTGTGACAACAGATTCACGTTTGCCACCTTGACACACTTTAGCAAAATGCCCAACCTTGCCACAATTCCTGCATTGGATATTCCATGCAGGACAACTCTTAAACCCTTTTTGATGAGGCATATTTCCACATCTAAAGCAAACATTTTTTTGTTTAAAAAAAACATTAGAATTAGCAAACTTAATGTTCTTCTGTCCGCTTGTTTTAACTACTGGTTTTTTATCTTCTCTGTTGGTGACGGCGTTGACCCTGGTAGCTGCTGTCTGTTCAATTTCTCTGGACGACTTGATCGCAGATTCGATGCTCTTTGCAATTTTTATGGTTTCAGTCAATGTTGGATTGTCCAACGATAACAATTTCTGTCTGATAGACTTGTCTATCCCTTGGCAAATAAATTGGTCTCTTATGAGTTGATCACCCAGCGCTTCAAACTGACATTACGCAGCCAGAAGACGCAAAGCCGAAATGTAAGTGTCAACATCTTCGCCAGAACGTTGTTCTCTCTTAAAAAACTTATGCCTGGCCACCACTAAGCTGGGAGGAGCATCAAACCTGACGCTCATTTTCTTCACAGCTATTTAGGACTCATCCATTTCACCATCGTCCAATTGTAAGTCCGGTAGGTACTTAAAAATAGCCCTCCCTTCGAAACCAATGGAATGCAGGAAAATACACTTTTTGCGTTCAGGTCTGTACCGTGATGCCCCTATCGGCCCTAGGTACGTCTCAAAGGCATCGTACCACTGCTTCCATACTATATGTGGTTCGCCAGGGCTCTCTAGAAATGGTGGTGGAGGGAGAACAGATTGCATGGTGGACCCAAAAATAAAATGAAACAAATATTCCTAGAAACAGGAACAGAAATTGTAACACCCTTTCTTGTAAAAGTTTTTGTATGTTGAATATAAATAAATAATCCAACCAGCACTTATTGCTTCCTAGCTAGTTGAATCATGAATAAATAACTCCTCAAATGCATTGTAAATGACCATTATGCGTTTACAGAGAGTATAGGTGTTCCTTTCCTTTTTAAATTTTTAGCAAACTTGTTTCTGAATGTACAGTGGAGGCGCTACAGACCCAAATCCTTCTTCATCAATGGTTCATCTTCAATTATGTAACCTCTCCACATCAAGACACAAATAGGCAATTTCTATAGCTGGTTGGTGTAATACAGGAGGAAGGATCTCCTCCCCCGGGGTGGAGTAAGCCAGATCCAAACAATAAGGCTGCTGTCTTCGTGTAGATCCTCCACGATCGTACAGGCACACGAAGAAGGCTTTGGGGGCAAAGTTGAGAATAGCTGTTGAACAGCTGATGCGTGGGCCCGCTGTGCCTGGAGACCGGACCACCTCGTCACCAAAATGAAGTATGCGAGGAGGAAGGTAAGCGCAACTCACTTTTATTTTACATGTGTAAAATACGATCCACTTGACAGTCTCCAAGCGCCCCCAATACCGCCGCTCCGTCCAACCGTCATCTCAATCCCAACTCTCCCGGCATTTTCCTCGCGCCGCCGTCCAAACGCCTAGCAACCCCTTCACCATCGGGGTTCTAGTCGCGAGGGCGTGCGCGAGGGTACGCACGCAAATACAACACATTGTTATGTAACATACAGTGTGCTGTGCCAGGACGTGTTTTGTTCAAGCATATTCCTCACAAAATTTTGTGTATTGCAAAATGTTTGTAGCAGACCTTCCAGAAGAAGAGGATTTGTATGGTCAGTCAATGCCTGATCTGTTAGAGGATTTACAGATTGCTCAGAACAGTAAAAACCAGACTGCAAGTATTCCAGAGTTGTATAATGTGATAGACTAGTTATCAAACATTGACTAACTCATGGTATAGAGATTGGTCTTGTCTTTCGAAAGCCTGTGCCATTATTAGCACCAAAAGGAACAAACATGGCAATTCTACCACAGCTACCCAGTAAAAAGAAAACCAGATTGGTACCTTTTGGGTCACTTGTTGTTGCTGCAGGAGCCCGGGACTACCACGCCCACGTTCTAGGTGGAGGAGTGGGCCATGAGACACCAGTGCTACATGGAGCAGCATGGCCTCCAGCAGCGCGGGTGACTTGGTGTTGCTGGGGTTACTGGGATTACCTTATGCACAATCCTGATCATGGAGGACAGAGGGCACTAGACACCAGTGTTATATTGAGTGGCCTTACTTCCTGCAGCAGAGGTCACTTACTGTTGCTGGGGGTGCCAGGAAGTACCGCACACACAATCCTGTTGGTGGAGGAGGCAGGCCATGAAACACCAGCGCTATATAGATATTGCCTCATGCAGCATTGGACATGCATGGGCAGGCCCGGTCAAAGTATGAGCCAAGAGCGCACCCATCTGCAACCGGTAGAGCATTGAAGATGCTGGGCTGGGCAACCCCTTTGCTTCTTTACCTTTCGCTTTGTTGTCAATTGAGTACTTCTCACAGTGGGTAAGTGGAAAGCTGAAAGTGCATTGTCTGATACAACACAATTAATAAAGCACATTCCTTTCAGTTCAATTGATAATTTCTAGAAAAAGCAGTTGTGGCTCTGTATGGTATATCCATGTCCTTTAGAAGTTGTGTCGAGCATGGCAATTTGTGCAGGTCATGGCAAGAATCCTTAGGTTTCAAATCCTTGTTGTGAGAAATTGGGTTGTAGGTTGACTGGAGTGTGATCCGTGGTCAAGAAACAGCAACAATCCCTTGCAGGATGAGCCACAAAAAGTCACTAAATTAAATTGTGCTTAATTCTGGGTAGCTTTGTAAAAAAACAGCCAGGCTTAACTTAGAGGCAATGTGTATAGTTTTTATGTAGCACACAAACAGTAGTAAAGTGAAAATGCAACACAAGTAAAGATCCCAAACCAAATAATTTTTAATACATTATTTGACAGTAAAACAACAAACATCTAATCAGTAACACCAGAGTTATGCATTTTTAAAGTGTAAGGGTCACAAATATCTCCTAAATGATGAAACTGCCAACTGCAGACACCTGGTTACCTTTAGAACCATGATCAAGGTTCCAACAGTATTTGGATACCTCTTGGGATGTACTGATTCAAGATGGTGATAGCCTGTTATGACCCTGTGGTTCTGAACAGGAGGCCAGCAAACTAGCCCTTGGAGTCAATACTTGTATTCCTGGGTAAGGATGTAGATGCAGGGCTCAACAGTAGGGATGGCCTCCAAGGGTTCAAGGCAGACCCCAGGCAGCAAAATAGCCTTTCCAGGTACATCAGCAGTCTGGCAGAATGCACAGCAGATAGCAGCAGCAGGCAGTCTTCTGAGAGTCCTTCCATAGATACAGTACTGATCTGAATTGTGAGTCTGAAAGCTCAATTTTTATACCCTAGTGCCCTGCTCCTAGAAGGTGGGATAAGTTTCTAGAAAGGTTCTTTGAAGTTCTGGGAGGTTTTTGTCACCCTTGGACTGCCCCGCAATTGAGCCTTGGGATTCCGGCAGTCTTTGGTGGTATCTACATATATGTTTATTTTTTTCATGTGTTGTTTTCCAGGAGCCAAAATTGGCCCCCCAGGGAAACCACACATATATAAAAGATATATATATATATATATATATATATATATATATATATATATTTATCTGTCTTTTGTCTAGTGGCAGTTTTGATGACATAAAGTAGCGCAGATGGTTTATTGTCCTGCTGCAAAGGATGTACATTTATATGTACTTAGCTGACTGTCGCACTGGGTGCCACCAGCGCTAAAGGCTGTGATGATGGGTATGTGGTAAGGTGAAGTAATACTATCTTTTTTGTTTTTTCCAGTGTCTTCAGAGAATCTGCAGAATTGGAGAAGAAGCGAAGGTAAGGTGACAACATTTCCTATTGGACACATACCCAGGAGCAATTTTGTGACTCTATCTGCCTTCTACGTAGGCTAGTACTCTAGAGGGGCAGTTTAGCCAGTAGCAGAGATGACGTCTTGTTGGATGACTGCTGCTCAAGCCCTAACTCGGGTTAAAGAGGACAGCTTTGATGTAGGATCAGAGACTGAGGCAGCAGATACTGAGACAGCATCTGAGGGAGAGGACAATGGGGTAGAATCTGGGAGTGATTTTTCAGTCAGCGGAGTCCCATCTGACGACACCTCTTCCAGTGATTCTGAAGGAGAGGATGACCACAGCTGTGCTGTCCCTTCGCAAGCACAGTCTGTGCAGCGGACAACATCGCGTTAGTCGAACCCAGCGAGCAGGTGCATGTGGCCACAAGCACAGAGAGAGTGCTCTCTTGGCAGCCCCCCTGTTTAGTTCAGTCCTAAATTCCACCTTTTACTGGTGACGCTGGATGTAAAGTCGATACAGCTAACTTTTTGCCAGTCGACTACGTCCATCTATTTTTGGATGTTGACTTCCTTCAGGAAAATGTGCAGCAAACAAATTTGCGTGCAGGCCAATTTCTGAGGGAGCGTGGAGGCACCCTAGGGCCCCATTCTAGGGCACGCCAGTGGACTCCCACTTTTCTGGCGGAGTTGAGGATATTTTTGGGCCTTACGCTCAAAATGGGGTTAGTGCAGAAACCCACCTTGCAGTCCTACTGGACGACTTGCACGGTTTGGGTAACCCCCATCTTCGCACCATACATGAGCAGAGATCGTTTTTTGCTACAGCAGCGCATGCTGCATTTCAATGACAATTCTGCTGCATTGCCCCGGGACAATCCAGACCATGACAGGTTGTTCAAAATTCGGCCTGTCGTGGAACATTTGTCTGCCGGTTTCCAGAGATCTATACTCCTGGAAAGAATATAGCAGTCGATGAGTCCTTGATCCTGTACAAAGGACGGCTGCTTTTCAGACAGTACATTGCGAGCAAAAGAGCTCGCTATGGCATAAAGCTGTACATGCTGTGTGAGAGCTCTTCTGGCTATGTGTACAGCTTGAGAGTGTATACAAGGAAGGACTCTACCCTAAACCCTGTAGGTTGCCCTCCCGCGTTAGGGGTCACAGGTAGGATTGTATGGGAACTTGTCCAGCCACTTCTTCACAAAGGTTATAACCTTTATGTGGACAATTTCTATACAGGAGTAGAGCTGTTCAGTGAGCTCCACAAAGCTGGCCCTGTGGCCTGTGGTACAGTTCGTTGTAACCGAAAGGATTCCTGCAGGAGCTTGTTTGCAAGAAGCTCCAGAAATCCCAGAGTGCTGCATTGCGTTCTAACAAACTGCTTGCAGTCAAGTTCTTAGATAGGCGTGATGTATACGTGCTCTCTACAATTCATGATGAGAGCACTTCTCCCATCACGGTTTGGGGTCAGATGGCCGAAGTCCACAAGCCCAATCGTATACTTGATTACAATAAGTACATGGGCTGAATGGACAAGAACGACCAGGTTCTTCAAACATACAATGCATGTCGTAAAACTCGCACTTGGTACAAGAAACTATTTACCCACCTGATTCAGATGGCAACATATAATGTGTATGTTGTTTACCGTCAGACAACCACAGGAAGACTCATGACTTTCCTTGACTTCTAGTTGTCTGTAATTGAAAGCCTCACTGCTGTTACAGAAGCAGCAGCAGCCTCCACCTCATATGTTCTGGAGGATGTGGCAAGGCTGCAGGAGCGACACTTTGCTGATCGCATTCCTAAAACACCCAAAAAGGATCGTCCATGTCGTCGCTGTAAAGTGTGCTCGAAGCATGGAAAGCGGCAGGAGAGTCGGTATTACTGTCCCCAGTGTCCATCAGAACCAGGCCTCTGTATCCCTACTTGCTTTACGTTGTATCATAATAAAGCAAAGTTCTGGGAAATCGAATGAGGTTGAGCTGCCGTCGGGTAATCCTTTCAGTGGCAGTGCATGGAAACCAAACATCCATGGGCCACTGCTTCGTTAGGCAAGGAGCCACAGAATTTTACTTCATCATGGACTTCCTTTTGGACTGCTTGAGAGCTAAATCCACCGTCAGAATGTGGTCGGTGTTCTGTTCAATTAACATGCATAATATTCCCCCTACTGCATATACTAGTGGACAGAACATATGCCACATTGTCACGGAGTACCCTTTCTTCACCAGCATGTATACCTTACTTTCAACAGTAGATGTGCTCTCTCAGTTCGAGGAATCATTTTGTACGGCATACTTGGAAACCCCCAACTTGCATCCACAAACTAGTATAGGTTCACTTGGCAATTATACAGGATTAGTCAGGACTCTGATGAGAACAGAGGCATGAATGGGTAAGAAAGCTTATGGTAGGTGTGCCTTCACAGTGTTATTGCATAGGTAGAAGGCAGATACTGCACTGAAGGAGAATTACTTGTATAGGTCAGTGTTTGACCTGCTTTTCATGTCCATCCTCCATCAGAACTTAGTAGATGTTCAGTTTGCTGTATAAGTGCATTACAGCCACATCACTGCACATAATATTGGCTGGGACATATGCTACATTCTCATGGACTCCCCTATGTACAAAACACTACCCTTTTTCATAGCCTATGACCTTCTCTTTAGGTAACATCATGAGAAATCCCCAGCATGTCTCCCTTAGTTTCAAAGGTAGATATGCTCACTAAGTTCGAGGAATCGCTTTGTACGGCATACTCGGACACCCCCAACTTGCATCCACAAACTGAAAGGAGTTGGATTTAGCACAGAGAGAAAGGCGCATGAAAAAAATGTCTTCCTGAGCCTCAGGTGGCTGTCACAGGAGTCATTAGTAAAGGTTTGTTATGCATGCATTTGGTAATGTTAAGGAAGAAGGAGGTAAAATGTAGTCAAACTTATTCCGTTCTGTGGCGTGTGAATGTGATGGGCCCTTGTCTGGCAGCGGTAAGTTAATGTGAGTGCAGTGATTGGTTGGATTGGGCCCGTGGCTGGTGATATGAAAGGGTTGTTTGTTGTGCGTGAATGGCGTGTGAATGGACCATAAAGAGGTTGGTGCCTGGACGCAGCTTTATGGCCCACCTTCAGAAGGCTTGGTTTCAATATTCAGATACTTTGATAAGTATTCATGGTTTGAAACCATAATTTCTGGAGGTGCTAAAACCAAACAGTGTGAGTGGTGGGTTAAGTTTTACAAACTAGTACCAGGGGAGTCCAAGGGTGCAGGACTTGGCTCTCACCAGTTTTCCTTCACCCAGAATCCCCTTGAAATCACAAAATGTGCTTAAAAAACACATTTGCCTTGCGTTCCAATGAGCAGAAGACCAGGGATCTGCAGGGAGCCCCAAGTTCCACTAAGTCTCCAGCGTAAAACTGCCTCACTTTAGTGAGTGGGCAAGTGACCACAACAGGGAAGTAACTAAAACGGATTGTGGAGACATTAAAATTACCTACCACAAAACAGCCTCGTTTTTTAAGACAGTCACCTAAGTATTTGGTCCTGGGCTCTGCAGCCATATAGGGAAACCTACCAAATGCAGACATTTCTGAAAACTAGACACCCAAGGCAGCCCACGTAAATGTGACGTATTTGGATTTAACAACGTTTTCTTACCCAGAATACCCTGCAAAAGTGAAACGTTGATTAAAACCACCATTTTTCCTTTCTTTTTTATCACAGAAACTACAGGAATGTGCAGGGATCCCAAAATTCCTACCACCCAGTGTTTCCCCACTTGTCCTGATAAAAACGCAACCCCGCTTGTGTGCCTGTGCCTAGTGCCTGCTTCAGGAATGGATCACTCCAGGGTTAACAGTATCGCTCATGCAAGGACTACCATTGACCTTGTGTGATCCATTCGTGTTGCGGGCACTAGGCCTACCCACACAAGTGAGGTACCATTTTTATCGTGACACTTGGGGGAATGCTTGCTGGAAGGAAATTTGTGGCTCCTCTCAGATTCCAGAACTTTCTGTCACCGAAATGTGAGGAAAACGTTTTTTTTAGCCAAATATTGAGGTTTGCAAAGGATTCTGGGTAACCGAACCTGGTCAGAGCCCCACAAGTCATCCCATCTTGGATTCCCCTAGGTCTCTAGTTTTTGAAAATGCACAGGGGTGGTAGGTTTCCCTAGGTGCCGGCTGAGCTAGAGGCCAAAATCTACAGGTAGGCACTTTGCAAAAAACACCTCTGTTTTCTGTCAAAAAATGGGATGTGTCCACGTTGTGTTTTGGGGCATTTCCTGTCGGGCGCGAGGCCTACCCACACAAGTGAGGTATCATTTTTATTGGGAGACTAGGGGGAACGCTGGGTGGAAGGAAATTTGTGGCTCCTCTCAGATTCCAGAACTCTCTGTCACCGAAATGTGATGAAAACTTGTTTTTTTAGCCAAATTTTGAGGTTTGCAAAGGATTCTGGGTAACAGAACCTGGTCAGAGCCCCACAAGTCACGCCATCTTGGATTCCCCTAGGTCTCTAGTTTTTTTAAAAATGCACAGGTTTGGTAGGTTTCCCCAGGTGCCGGCTGAGATAGAGGCCAAAATCTACTGATAGGCACTTTGCAAAAAACACCTCTGTTTTCTGTCAAAAAATGGGATGTGTCCACGTTGTGTTTTGGGGCATTTCCTGTCGCGGGCACTAGGCCTACCCACACAAGTGAGGTATCATTTTTATCGGGAGACTTGGGGGAACGCTGGGTGGAAGGAAATTTGTGGCTCTTCTCAGATTCTAGACCTCTCTGTCACCGAAATGTGAGGAAAATGTGTTTTTTTAGCCAAATGCTGAGGTTTGCAAAGGATTCTGAGTAACAGAACCTGGTCAGAGCCCCACAAGTCACCCCATCTTGGATTCCCCTAGGTCTCTAGTTGTCAAAAATGCACATGCTTGGTAGGTTTCCCTAGGTGCCGGCTGAGCTAATGGCCAAAATCTACAGGTAGGCACTTTGCAAAAAACACCTCTGTTTTCTTTCAAAAAATGGGATGTGTCCACGTTGTGTTTTGGGGCATTTCCTGTCGTGGGTGCTAGGCCTACACGCACAAGTGAGGTATCATTGTTATCGGGAGACTTGGGGGAACTCTGGGTGAAAGGAAATTTGTGGCTCCTCTCAGATTCCAGAACTCTCTGTCACTGAAATGTGAGGAAAACGTGTTTTTGTAGCCATATTTCGAGGTTTGCAAAGGATTCTGGGTAACAGAATCTGGCCAGAGCCCCACAAGTCACCTCTTCTTGGATTCCTCTAGGTCTCTAGTTTTAAAAAATGCACAGGTTTGGTAGGTTTCCCTAGGTGCCGGCTGAGCTAGAGGCACAAATCTACAGATAGGCACATTGCAAAAAACACCTCTGTTTTCTGTCAAAAAATGGGATGTGTCCATGTTGTGTTTTGGGGCATTTCCTGTCGCAGGCACTAGGCCTACCCACACAAGTGAGGTATCATTTTTATCGGGAGACTTGGGGGAACATAGAATAGCAAAACAAGTGTTATTGCCCCTTGTCCTTCTCTACATTTTTTCCTTCCAAATATAAGAGAGTGTGTAAAAAAGACATCTATTTGAGAAATGCCCTGAAATTCACATGCTAGTATGGGCACCCCGGAATTCAGAGTTGTGCAAATAACCACTGCTCCTCAATACCTTATCTTGAGCCCATTTTGGAAATACAAAGGTTTTCTTGATACCTATTTTTCACTCTTCATATTTCAGCAAATGAATTGCTGTATACCCAGTATACTGTAGAATGAAAACCAACTGCAGGGTGCAGCTCATTTATTGGATCTGGGTACCTAGGGTTCTTGATGAACCTACAAGCCCTATATATCCCCACAACCAGAAGAGTCCAGCAGACATAACGGTATATTGCTTTAAAAAATCTGACATCGCAGGAAAAAGTTACAGAGTAAAACATAAAGAAAAATGGCTGTTGTTTTCAGCTCAATTTCAATTTTTTTTTTCAGCTGTTATTTTCTGTAGGAAAACCTTGTAGGATTTACACAAATGAACCTTTGCTGAATTCAGAATTTTGCTTATTTTTCAAAAATAGTTAGCTTTCCAGGGTCCAGCATTGGTTTCACACCCATTTCTGTCACTAACTGGAAGGAGGCTGAAAGCACAAAAAATTTTAAAAAAGTGGTATGTCTCAGAAAAGTGCCTAAATTGTGTTGAAAAATGTGGTTTTCTGATTCAAGTCTGCCTTTTCCTGAAATCTGGGACGCTGGTGATTTTAGCACTGCAAACCCTTTGTTGATGCCATTTTCAGGGGAAAAACCACAAGCCTTCTTCGGCAGCCCTTTTTCCATTGTTTAAAAAAAAAAAATGTTTGCTTTATTTTGGCTAATTTCTTGGTCTCCTCCAGGGGAAACCACAAACTCTGGGTACCTTTAGAATCCCTGGGATGTTGGAAAAAAAGGACGCAAATTTGCCATGGATAGCTTACGTGGACAAAAAGTTATGAAGGCCTAAGTGCGAACTACCCCAAATAGCCAAAAAAGGGCTCAGCATTGCGGGGGGAAACGGCCCAGCAGCTAAGAGGTTAAAGACATCTTTATCTTTTGTTTGCAGTGCCACTTTGTCTATGTGTTTTTCTTTGGTTCTGATCATGACCTTGATTCTACAAGGTTGAACCATCATCAACAACTTAAAGCAGCAGGAATCTAGGTGTCTTGATTTACATGATTTATCTTATTATTTGGTCTGAATTATTGATTTCATGTATTTGAATTTACAAAGAATGTCTACACAGTAGTTACTTTTCACTACTGTCTTCTTTTTCCTTACATGTTTCACATGTCTCACTTTGGGGTACTTTCTTCTGAGCACTATGTCATCACTTTTTCTCAGTCACTTAACCACTTTGGCTAAAGATGGATGTGATTTTATTTATTGTGATCTCCAAATATTTGTAATATATACATGATTTTCTTCCCTTTTTGATGTACAATTTATGATTCTATCATTCTCTTTTACATTAACTTTCTAGAAGTGGCATTTTTTAAGTTGTAGTGATAAATTAAATGTTACCATCAATGAGGGTTTATCATCAACATTTCATAGGTAACAAACATGATACATCTATCTCCTCTTATTCAGGAATTACAGCCTAGCAAATGTAAAAAGAAATCCCCAATGTTATATTATTGGGTGTTGGCCTCAAAGTAGTGAAAAACAAATTTGGGATGTTTTATCTACCAGGACATGCAAAACTCAGAAGTACATGTCCAACCTTTTAATTACACAGCATCTTTCCCTATGGGCTACAAATGGCCTACCTTAGGGTTGACTTACATATAATAAAAAGGGAGTTTAAAGCCTGGCAAAGGGGGGAGATATCAAGTCAACATGGAAGTGTGACACTGCATTCAGGATGCAATGGTAGGCTTAGGACTTGTTTTAGAGGGATACATAGGTGGGTGGTCCAATACGTGGTACAGGCATTGGTAACATTTAATTTACAGGACCTGTGTACATGGCATAGCACTCTACAAGGGACCTACAATTACATTACATAACCCAATTGGATATAGGCCAATTAAACCATGTTTTTGGGAGCACGTAAAAGCAATTTACCACTTTATGGGAGTGGTAAAGAATCCAGAGTCCTAAAGCCAACAAAAGCAAAAATCTAGCAACAATAGAAGGTGGAATGCAAAAAGTTTGGGGAGGACCCTCTTGATGGCCATTTCCAATACTTATATTTCCAGTGTGTTACTTTTTATTGACATTGAGTATTTGGATTCCAGTGTGGTCAGTGACATGGGACACAGTGATAACTTACCTACTAAGGCTCCTGCAATTATAACCAATGTATGTAATGCTGACCCAGCTCATACTATGGAATCTGTTCATTGTTCTTTTTTAAATGAAATGTTGTTTGATAATGTGACACCCAGAATATGTCCTGCAGTTGAACCATTTTTTGATAATCTATATTGACAATTGGATTCTATGAAAACCATGGCTGATGGTCTGACAAACTTTGAAATGTCTTAAGGCCTTGAGGGAATTGCCTGTTATTCAGGGTCAATCTGACTCTTTGGCTGGGATAGTTCCATTTCCCATGACTCTAATACACATCTTTAATGATGAAACTGCTGAAGCAAATTTTATGTGCAAACAAAATGCTTTTATAAAAAATATGCTAAAGTCTACGTTTGAATAACACATATATTAAATACAGGTTTTTTATTAGGCAATCATACTTAATGATATAAACCTGCAAGGGAAGTAAATAAGTGCTGGATTATGTTAGCTTAACTGTTGAAGCCATGTTAACTGAAAATAATGCATTAACCTTCAAAGGCCTGTTTCCAGGATGAGTTGTTGTTTACATGAGATGTTTTTCTTCTCTTTACCACAGATGTTGTAACTTTCTTGAAGCCTTCTGTTAGTGAATAGGCACTTGTATTATACAAGACAACTGATAGTGAGGTTCTTACTGGGAGGAGAGGAGGCAACATGATGAATGAGTCATGAGAAAAACAGTCTGGACCAGAGAATGGAACCAATGTAGCTTGTTAAGATCAAATGTCTAATATCTATTATTCCCGTCTGAGAGGATTGGGAGATTGTCTATTCCCAGTGTCTTGCTGAAACTCTATTGGATAAGACAAGAGTCAAAAAATATTGTTGCAATAGACAATATTGTATGTTTATATTAGTGCATGTTCCCCAAGTAGGGCTGGATTTCCTTTCCTGACACTCTGACACAAGACTCATCTTGGGGTTTCTTTGATCTCTCTACAGGAGAGGTTGCTTAGCCTATTTTCCTGATGTTTACGGATTTATAGCTGAGAATACTTTCCAGCTTGACAAGAAAAGGCATTATTATTGATTCTCTCGCCAGTGCTGTTTAATGGTTGTCGGAAATGACACCTTATTCCATTTTGACTTAGCTTTAGAGAACTTCCTTAAGGAACATGCTTTTGTATTATTACAAAATGACCTGTTTTCATAACAAATATTGTATCCTTTTATAATTAGATATTGATTAATGGATTATATTAACTTGTGGTGCTGAAACCTAAAAGAAGATATCAACTGAATAAATCATGAAATACTAAAAGATTTTAAAATAAACTTATAAATTCACACTAATTCTATTTAGTGACTGTACTAAAAGTCAGTAATGAGTTGCTATGGTTTTAAATTGATGTAAATGTTTGATTATTTTAATTATTGTGCCAGAAGATTAAGGTATTGAAAATCCAGCTACCACATAACCAATTGTGGGGCCTCATATATTGTTCCTAAATGTGGTCATTCCTTCCCATCTGATGCATTTGTGCAATTAACCAATACCACCATAAGTAATACTTCTTCTTTGGCAAAGAAGGGCATTAATCAATCAGGTGTTATTACGAATCGATCCCCAGAAACAACTCCTACTAAAACCTGACAAGGTGACTCTGTGATTATAGATTCTGTCACCATGTGCTGGCATACATGTTATTTAAGGCCTTAGAAAATAATTATTATACCAGCATAGACATAAGGGCAGTACTTCTGTCTTTTTTTAACAGACCTATTCACTTTACCCCCGACCCGTGCTGTCTTCCATGGGACTAAACTATATAAATTCCTACTTCTAATTGTCTTTCTTCCTTGGGAGATCTGGATTCCATTGATTGACTTGACAATCATTGCAGTTCTGAAGCCATCTGCTACTATTGTAGCTTTGTGTATTAGCGACCCAAACGACATGGTAGCTACTGCAGGGGACTTCTCCCCTTTAGAGGGGGAATTTGATTCAAGTTCTATTGGGATCTCTAGCACTTTGAATTTAAATTTCATGTATTAGAGATCCTGACGTACATCAATACACTTGTTCTTTCCCTCATAATCTAAACTTCTTTTTCTGCAATATTGCTGGATTATCACTGAAGCTCACAGAACGTTGGTGGGTGGACCTTACTAGGATGTTTCCTGTTATTTTGTTTCAGGAGACTTGGTCTATTGTTCCAATCCATTTAGATGGATATGCCAGATTTTTCACACCAGCAGTTTCTTCTAAATCTGGTCGAGATAAAGGTGTTTTGATAACTTGGGTTTTCAATCTCACCAAACTGTGTTGTCAGATGTCTTCCATTTGACTCACCAATCATATAGAGAATCAACTTTAGTAGAGGGCATAGCTTTACCATTACTAGTTTTATTTTTTATAACAATACCTTTGGGAAAGGCAAAATATACAATGTATCTATTTTGTATAAAAAGGCTGACTCAAATTAATTATGACTCGGGGAAGGTGAGTAATAATAACCATGCCGCAGGGATGTTAATGCTAGAGTGGGCAAGATGTTGTCACCTGAGGATCTATGTTTAGATATGTGTCATGTAAAGGGCTGCCCAGTTGTTGCTAAAAAGTGTGATAAACAGAGAATTTTTCTTTCAAAACTTGTAGATGTCCACAGATTGAAACATGTTGTAACCATGTAAAGTCTCACCTTCACGGGTCAGGGTTGAACAAGAATTAGTGACAACATTTTTATGTCTAGCTATCTGTTGAATAAATATGTAAATTCCTGTGTGAAATGAATGCCTATTAATGATCATAACCCACTTCTCTTGTCTTTAAAGTAATTTAGCAGTGTTACACCATAGTCTTATCTAGTAATTGGGATTCTTAAATCCATAAAATGTGGTCGTAGATTATAATGGGATTGGTTTAACCCAAAAGAAATTTAATTTTTTTTTACCACTGTTAATCATCGTGATTTTTATTATTGTTTAAACTTAGAGTGTATGGATGTGACATAGCTTGATGCACTCCACTGCATAAGCAGCTACATTAACATTTTATTAAGTAAAAATGACATCTTCTCTGTTGAGGCAAATGGTAATAGATTGTTTACAAGTGCATGTTCAAAAGCTAATAGGCGACAAACCCTGACAAGATTACCAAGAGATATAGAGGAGGTGACGATCTGCCAACAGCAAAATAAAGAAGCTGTAAGAGCCAGGAAATATGAGTTGAGAGAAAACACACGGGAGGATGTTCTCCTGACTAGTGAAACAGGCAACACCAACTCTTTTTGGAAACTTGTTAACTCCAACATTGTTAATCCTAACAATAATGTAAAATTAGAACTGTCAGTTATGCCAGAAGTCTGAACTAAACACTTCTCTAGTATACATGATGAGATCCCCAAGTACACAGCTGATGGTGTCCTTCCATAGAGCCTTTCCCAACCTAGAAAGAACATAATCTTCTGTTATTCAGAAGTCAGAGATGCATTTATTAATAGCCCGGCCATGAAGGACCCTATCCCAAATGTGGTTCATGTGGACCAAGACAAAACTAAAATTGAACTTTGGGCCCTAGCTATCCCCAGAGTCTTGAATGCAGTAAGTGATTTAGGGATCCTCGAATCTTGGTCACAATCGGTAATTAAAGCATCAAAAAAGGTAAAAGAGGAGATCCACACTGCTATTGTTTTATCAAGCTGATAGGCTCTTTGGTAAAAGAGCTGGAAAGTTTATCATGGAATGAATTTTAAACTGAGCAGAGGAGAAAGTTTTTTTTTCAAAATGCTCCTTCTAGTTTCAGATCAGTTCTTGCCACCACAGTGCAGTTTGTTAATTTACACCTTTTAATGGAGAATGACACCATTGCTAACAAGGGTTCACTCCACTAGGCTTTTATGAAACTCAGCTCATTGTTTGACCATGTCAACAGGCCAACGCTGTGGTCCATATTTGCCAACATGGGTTTAGATCAGGGTAGCTTAGCTTTTTTAGAAGCCCAGCACTATGACCTTAATGCCAAGGTCTGTAATAATAGAAAGGGGAACTGTACTGCCTCTTTTAAATTGGCCAGGGCGTTAGACAAGACTGCATACTAGCTCTGATTTTATTCATCTTCTATATTAATAATTCAGTATGCATTTTTGCTGCTTAATATAAAGACATTCATGCAGACACTTTTTTCCAATTTTATTATGCACAGATGACACTGTTTTATTGGTTAGGACAGTTAATGCACCAAATGAGCTTTTTGATGCATATGTTTCTTATACACATAACTGGGATCTTAGCACCAGCCAGCAGAAAAAATTTAAGTTCCAAATAACTTTTGATTTGACTTAAATGACATCCTAATTCCAAGTCCATTTACCATTGTTTAGATAGAAATAAAACTAAGGATTATTTGCATATCTAAAGTCACTTACTTTCAAGTATGATACTGATCCATATCTCGCAGCAGAAAATTATGAGTTACTTCAGTTTTATTACAGTTTTGCAGACTGACAGCAACAGGTATCAAATGCAAGAAGGACAGTCTTTCAAAACTATCAATAAGAGCCCTGCCTATGTTCAATGGGGGCATAAACGAGGACATCCAACAAACCTCAGTTACTTTAAAACCTCTGCAAAAACTCAACTATATCTTGAAGTATACTTTTAGAATCACCATTGAATTAATCTTAGTAATGTGTTTACATTAGAAAAAAAAACGTTTTGACTCTTGCTCCAGGCAAGACTGCTGGTTAAAGAATGACAGTACTTTTGTTTGTAGGGGACTATGCCTATCCTACAACAAGTCGCAACTGTTGTCCCAACCTTACCGGCTAACTAGGAGCACCTCACCGGAAACACAATAGTAAAAGGTGATTTGTGGCAGCTTTTACGCATGGACTAAAGAATAAGACATCTCAGGGAGTTTTGTGGTTAAACAGAAATTACCCCTTTCTCACAGATATGTCATGTCTCATACAAACACAGGTAATGACAAAGATGCAGTAAAGTTTCAATAGTTTTTATTTAACATAACTGCAATTTGCGGTAAGTTGCATGGGCTGCAATGATCAGGATAATGAATAATGCAAGAAATAGAATTGTGAAGATGAGAGTCATTATTACGAAGACTCCCACCATCTTGCAATGCATAAGAAAGACATACAAGATGTAATATGCCCTTATACCCTAATGGGAGAGGCCTAACCTCCTACCTAAAGGAGAGCTGGGTTTGTTAAACCTAATCTGCCAATGCCATGTCCATGAGAGGAGCCCCCTACCCTTGTTACCTTGGAATGAGGTCTCTATCTCAGAATCCGCAGGGACACGAAGACTGGGTCAGCGTCAAGACGACGTGCTGCATCGATATCAGCGATAGTGGCGATGACTTCTGGTCGGAATCCCTCTGATTATCTGTCTAAAGTGCGATGTATTTAGACAGATCTACAAGGACCCCTGACAGAGGTGTGTTCCCAAACAATAGATAACAAACATGCTTGGGATGGCAATTAATAGAAACAATCCCTCAAAAGTATAGAGAGGGAAAATCCCTAAGTGTGAACACCTACTGTTTGTTTGTCTTTGTTGCTTGATCTTGACGTCTTAGCACGGTGACACTGATAATGCAAAGCATAACAAGTGGCCTAACTATAAATAAAGCAGCCCTCTAAGAAGAATTAAATAATTAAATGGGCTAAGACATAGCAAGCTAAGTAGGTTAAAAGTCACTAGGTGACAGGGGCACGAGTCTGCAAGCCGGAGGCTAAGCTAACTCCTGTTATCCCATTAAAATGAACTAGGATTCACTACACCCTCCCCATTGCCGTAACAGGTATGACAAAGGTACAGGAACCCAAAACGTTAAAATTGCTCTGAACTAAAAAGCTAAAAGCATAACAAAACGCTAAACAATCTTTAAAATGTGTTAAAAGGTAATAAAAACAATTCTACTAAAACACATACAGAGATGTTAATGTCAACCATGACAACCACAGCGTGCCAAAGCAAGTTAATTTAAATGCATAATTTTGAATTGGGAATGGCAAGTCAATTTATCAAATTATTTGCTGTACGCATGATCTAGAAGAGTGTCATTGAAGTCACCAACCAATGACCTAAAAAAGGAGTCAACATCATCTGGTGTTAAATCTAGTGCATTGCGGACAAACGGATCCAGAGAGCAGTAGTGAGCAGTACTTTCTGGTGTGACGTCATTCGTTGCAGTGCCCTTGTCCATGGTAGATCTCAAAACGGAAGGCTCATAGGTGGCTTCGCGGAGCAACCTCAGTCTCAAGGGGCAGTTCGTGGTCCACAGGAGATGTTGGTGCAACAGCAAGACAGACCATAGGCAGATGTTCAAAGAGGCACCATATGCAGTGGAAGACTGGCTGTACACACTAGAGAAGGGGCCGAAATGACAACGAGCAGACATGCTCCAGTTCCACCAGCAAGGGTGCACTGAAGATTCGAACCATGCATTCACGGCACAGTGGAGTTGGTGAGAGTGGCTCCGTTGCTCTGCAGAGATGAAAAGAAACAACCAATGCGAATCAGAAGAAATAGCAGTAGTAGTCCGCCAATCAAAGCCAAAATAATTGGAAAGCCACCAAACACACTTGAAAAGAGCGAATGGATGGCTGACGGAATGACTCTGAAGACAGTCTGGAAGATGGACACGAAACCAGACCCGACAGCCTTAAAGAAATGAACAATCCCAGTGGTGCTCGAAGCATTGAATATTCTGGATACCAGTTCTCCAAAGTGCTTGGGCAAGTTGGTATTTAATAGGGATTGTATCTCAGCTGATGATCTCGCAATCTGGAGAGCATACCTCTCTTTTGCGGATGTCAAAGCGACCTGTTTTTGAAACAATAGCGCCTTTATCGTGCTCAGCTTGTCATAGTTCACATTAATAGTATCTATGTGGGGCCACATGTCAGAAACTTTTATTTCTCATGTGGGGGGAGCAAAACATGTCCACAACACGTAACAACCTTCGAGACCGAGATTGCATAGGCAATTCCTGGTCGCATGCCGTAACAGCTTTGATCGTTCAGTACCACATAACTTCCATTGGAAAGTACATGAAATACCGGGCGAATCAAAGGGACGGGAGTACCCTTCAGCAAACAGGCCGAATTCATGACCCCCGCATTGCAAAGACCGTGAAGGGACACCTGCTTGCATATCATGGAATGACTAACAGCAGTCTCACATTTGCTTCTGCTAAGAAAGACCTCTGTTTCACCGTTCAGACATTTGTAATCAAAGGGCAACTCCCACTCTTCCTTAATATAGCTATCTCCTAGTTGCTCGTACCTTCCCTCTGCAAGATGTTTCAGGCAGTTTGAGAAACAAAAGGGTAAATTAATTATGCCATGTAAGAGCCATATTGTTGAAGGACTCTGCTACCGTGAAGGGCAACTTATCTAAATTTTCTACATGAAGCATGGTGAAACTAGCCTCCCTTTTAGCCATTCTCCGTTGTTCTCTGGAAAAATTAAAAGCAGTGAAGAATTCACTCCCGTTAATATACTTCCATGGAAAGCCGCCATTTTTCAGTGTCTGTAAAGTCCAACCCAGCTGCATGATGGAACGTAGCTGTGTCTGCCCATGATATAACAGGTACAAGTCTGTCTGAGTGATATCAATAGCAGACAACACTATATTAGATAGTGAATAAATCCTTTTGGACACAGTAATCATGCAGTTATCGACAACCGCTAAAGCTTTTTCTAAATTTTCCTTATCCAATTGCCTTAAACGCGCAGCAGCCTCAATCTGTGAAAGTTTCCAAATTTCATTGTACATTGCATATTAAAACATTTTTGAATGCTTTTTCCTGGACCCAGCAGAAAATCCTGCAAGTCTATATCTTCAGAAAGAGTGTTCAGGTGTTTTTGAACTGCGGCTAACGTGTTGGTCTGTACCCATTGCTGACACAGCTTACCCACACTGCATGTTGCAACTATACCTGTATGTTGACCCGATACAAAGCGAGGGTCTGGCCTGTTAATTGAAAAAACCCCTGAAGAGTTAAAAAAACGCGCTTGACACTCATTTGTGTCAGCGGGCCATATTAACCACCTGCCGGGACTGGAAAATGAAGAATTATAGGTACCAGCCTTAACCATTGCATCTACCCTGTCCTCTGTGATATTAAGGAAGTATTGCCAATCTTTGAATCTTGCCGGAGTGGGGATATTGGGTGCATTCAAGTCCTTAATTTTTGCTAACCCAAGACAGGATGTCTGCTGACTAGTGTCATTTAAAAAAATCATTTCTACAGGAATCAGGCATGCTCAAAATAAAGCTTCTCTACCCTGTATCTGCCAATCTTTTGTTCTCCATACACTTTTCAAGTCAATAGTGCTCTTCCAGTATTCGTAACATTCAACTGCGAGCCGGGAAACAAAGGGATCTGAATAAATCAGTTTTGTATCAGTTAGCAAAATATTTTGAAATAATACAACTCTGCTTTTTTTGTGTCATGCCCAGAAAAGTATGTAAATTTATCACTAGAGTACTTTGGGCTCCCCACCGGTGGTGTTAAACAGTGTTCCCACTGTGTGTAGTTTAATACTAGCCTGTATCTAGTGGCACGGTGTAGGTAGTAATGTCCCCAATTGTTGTAGCAGAACATTTCCCCATAATTCATTGTATGTTCACATACATCATCACTTCCAAAAGCGGAATAGTCCTTCATTTCAGTTAGCATGGAATCAACTGTTTGGAGATCCCAATCATCAGAGACAACATCAGGTGTAATTACATCTGTCATAGAAATTTTGAACACGTATGGTATTTGAATAATTTCTGTAGACCTATATATATCAAATGGAACTTTGTCCCACACAATCCCATCAGCAATTGGTTCTGCTGTAACATTCACAGGGGACAAATCTCTTCGGACCTTATGTGAGGAATGATATGTAGTTAAAACTTTATCAACAGGCTGCACAGAGGAGCGATAAGGAATATGGGGCCAGATGTAGCAAATAAAAAATTTGCGAGTTGCAAAGTGCGAGTCCATGCGACTCGCAATTTGCAACTCGCAAATTGGTATGCAGTACGGTGTCTCAGACACCGACTGCAACTCGCTATGGGGTCGCAATGACTCACCTCATCAATATTCATGAGGTGGGTTGCAAATGTGGCCCCATAGCGAGTATAGCCACTCGCAAACATGGAGGACTGCTGCAGACCTCCATGTTCGTGACTGCTTTCAATAAAGCATTTAATTTACAGGAAAACGAGCTGCACTTTTAAAAAAAAACTAAACCTTTAGTTTCGTTTTTTTTTCAGGGCAGGTAGTGGTCCCACTACCTACCCTGAAAAAATATTTTTGGGTCCATTCACAAAGTGGAAGGGGTCCCATAGGGACCCCTTCCAATTTGCGAGTGGGTTACCATCCACTTGAAGTGGATGGTAACTGCGACACCATTTGCGACCGCATATGCGGTCGCAAATGGTATTGCATACCACTCAGACTCGCAAATAGGAAGGGAACACACCTTCCTATTTGCGATTCTGAAATGCATATTGCGAGTTGGTACCGACTCGCAATATGCATTTCTGCATTGGGAAACGCGTTTAGCGACTAGCAAACGGCAATTTTTGCCGTTTGCGAGTCGCTAAACGTTTCCTACATCTGGCCCATAGTGACCATTTATAAGCAAAAAGAAAACAGTCACAAAACCAATCCATAAAAATAATGCAAAAAAGTCAAACAGAACCATAAATAGTTCCATGGGTATTTCATATAGTTCTTTTTAAGCCATATATACAACTTACTTCTTTTTGAAACATTGTCAATCACAGTAGTGGATGAGTCTGAAGAAAAATCATCAATGTCAATTAAATAGCCAGAGGCAGTCTCTGCAAACACGGGAGCCGGTGCACCATCCGTACTTTGATCTTCTTCACGTGGAGGCTCTTGGTAGACAGTGTCATTAGTCTGTAATGTGTTTGTGTAAAAAACAGCTAAATCTTGGACCGGAGTGGTCACTGAAGTAGTGACAGGAACTAGCAAGAGTTCATTTCCGCCCTCCCCATGGTCGAGGAGGTGTCTGGAACAGCATTGGACATTGTTGCATAGTCCATAGTAGTGTTGTTCATCCTACTGTGTAGATGTATGTCCTGTTGGGTAGTTAGAGGGGATCGGGAACCACCCAAGGGACCTCTTGGTCTACTGTGAAGGATCGGCCGCATGGTGTAATTTGATGTCATCAATGGAGATGAATCTGTTCATTCTAGAGCCAGACAGCGGTGGTAAGATGACAGTCCTGGTGCCTTGAATTCCCAAGACCGGTATAGGTGTTCTGTATGATGGACCAAACTCCTTCTTCACTGTGATCTTCTCACAAACCATATCCCCAACTTTAGGAATCCAGCCAGTCAAGGTTTTCGCTAAATCCCTTATTCCTAAGGTGGCAGCACTTGCAGATGATTTATCATCATGAAATTGCTGAAGCTCCTGGAAAACAGTGAGGCGTTCATTTATGTCAAATGGTGTTTCTGCTGCCACCATACCAGGGGCATCAAGATCTGGAACATACATAGGTATCCCAAAGAGAACCTCATGTGGATTGTGTCCCCCCAAGGACCATCTTGGCAGATTGTTCAGTGCTCCCTGGACCCCATATAGGTGATGTAACCAGCTGCAGCCTGAAACTAATACTCGAGCTGTTAAGGACTGCTTTAGATCACGATTCCGCCTCTCCACAACCAAATTCCCCTCGGGATGGTATGGTGAGGAGTAATGGAGTTCAACACCCATCGTCCCCATGGTGTCCCTGAATGCCTTAGAGGCAAATGCAGGGCCTTGGTCTGAATGGAATGCTGCATCCGCATATGTATTGATAAAGATCAGCAAGTCTTTTATAACAGTCCGGGCATCAGCCGACCGCTGTGGCCACACCCACAGGAATCTAGAACAAAAAAGCTACAGCGACTAAAATGTATTTGAATGCACCATCAGGCTGTAAGGGACCACAGTGGTCCAGGTACACACACTGTAGTGGCCTGTTGGACACTAAGAGGGATGTCTGCGGTGGGCGTTTGAAATCAGAGCCCTTTATCTACTGGCAAATGTCACAGCAAAGGACATACTGTTTTGTTCGTCTGCATAGTCCAGGTCACCAGAAGCGTTTCTGTAGAAGTGTTATTGTGGCTGATATACCAGCATGTGCAGAAGCGACACCCTCATGCGCTGCTTTAATTAGATCTAATCTCTGGTCTTGGTTGGGGATCACTCGATCTCCAACCCCAGGAATTGTTCTGTAAGCAACATTCTGCGCAATGATATGGTAGGTATAGTTCGTAGGGTATCCCTTCGGAAGGGGCTTGCCCACAGCCAAAGCTTTAACGGCAGTCAATATTTCATTATCCAATCTCGTCTGAGAACGAGTCACTGCAACCACAGAAGCCGTAGCTACTGCTGCCTTGGCCGCTTCATCAGCCAATGTATTACCGGTAACATGTACTCCTACATGTTGGTATCCCAATGTATGTACTACATGGACACACAGGTGCTTATCCTTAAGATCAGCCACCCTCCCACACAATATTTTGTGTTTAATGGTGTTCCCTTTAGAATCTCTAAACCAGTTCAGTTTCCAATGATTGAGACAGTCATTGTATGACTGAACACAGTAGTATGAGTCACAGACTATTAAAGTCATGTTTCCTGGCTCAGTATGCTCGAGTGCTAGTATAAAAGCTTTAAGGGCCAGATGTAGCTAGGTTAAAAATTGCGACTTGCAATTTGCGAGTCCGTGCGACTCGCAAATTGCAAGTCGCAATTTGGTATGCAGAAAGTTGTCTCAGACACCTTCTGCAACTCGCAATGGGGTCGAAAAGACCCACCTCATAAATATTAATGAGGTGGGTCGCAGTTTGCGACCCCATTGCGAGTATGGGCACTCACGGGGATGGTGGCCTGCTGGAGACAGCAGACCACCATGTCTGTGACTGCTTTTTAATAAAGCATTTTTTTTTTCTATCTGCAGCCCGTTTTCCTTAAAGGAAAACGAGCTGCACTTAGAAAAAAAACCGAAACCTTTTGTTTCGGTATTTTTCAGAGCAGGAAGTGGTCCATAGGACCACTACCTGCTCTGAAAAAATATTTTTGTTTCCATTCACAAAGGGGAAGCGGTCCCATGGGGACCCCTTCCTGTTTGCAACTGGGTTACCATCCACTTCAAGTGGATGGTAACTGCGATTTCTTTTGCGACCGCTTTTGCGGTCGCAAATGAAATTGCATAGCGTTGCGAGTCGCAAATAGGAAGGGAACACCCCTTCCTATTTGCGAGTCGGAAATACATTTTGCGAGTCGGATCCGACTCGCAAAATGCATTTCTGCATCGTGGAGAGGCTTTTGCGCCTCACAAACGGTGTTTTTCGCCGTTTGCGAGGCGCAAATCCTTTCCTACATCTGGCCCTAAGTTCAGCCAACTGGGCTGTGCAGTCCCCTAAGGTCTGCGTGTAGGTATTGTGAGAGTGGAAGACTACATCTTCCATCACTCTGCTCACGGCTGCGTAGACTGCTGAGTATTGATGTTTAGTACCTACAGCCGGTTGTGCTGAACCGTCAGTGTATATGACAGTATGGTACCTGTCTAGTGGCAAGATATTTAGAGGAGCGGGGTACTCCTGCTCGTATTGGAGAAACTCTTGTGTCTGAAGTTTTGGATCAAAAATGTAATCGAGATCAGTGGCGGTCAGAGACGTTGCCCATTGAATCCAACGTGGATGTAATGCTTTAGTGTTGGGAATGCTTGCTTTGGTGACAGCCTCTAAGGCCGGCACCGGGGAGACAACAATAATACGTTTCCCCTGGGCAAGTGGCCGCTCTTTTATGACGGCCATCTGAACTGCCGTCAGAATTTTGTCTGTAGGTGCAAAACGTTGCTCTGCATTGGAGTATAAATTTGATTTACATGCTATGGGTACTGTGTCACCCTTGTTGAAGGTGACATAAGTAAATCCAATGGCACCAGCAATTATTCTGATGACCGAGTTTGTTTTATTGTCACGTGTGTGCAAGTGTTTAGATTCTAGCAGGTCCTGTTGCATTTCCCTAAGGATCTGGGTGTGTTCAACCGTCCAGTGTCTGCCAGAAAATTTGGGCTGAACCAAGTCATAAAGTGGCTTGATACGTTGTGCATAACCTGGAATGTATGTTCTGCCAAAATTAAAGAAACCTAATAATGACTGTAGTTTCTTAAGTGTGTTAGGAGGGTGAAGTTGAGCAAATTTTTCTAGAAAGTATGGGCCAGGCTCTTTCCCTCGTTTGATAGCTCATATCCCAGGAATAATACACTGAGAAAGGCGATCTTGCTTTTCTTAAATTTGAATTTGTAACCGAGGTCGGAAAATCACAAAATGATCCGATCAACCCTTGCAAGATGAATGTCGAGGATGTTGTCTGTGAGATATATGTCATTCACGTAGGATAACGCCTCAGAATCAATATCATGCAATATTGATGTTACACGGGCTGAAAATAGCACCGGGCTATTTTTATAGCCTTGAGGTAAACGACAAAAACGTTTCTGAGAGCCAAATGAGAATGCACTCAGGTCCCGACTTTCGTGTGCTAAGTTCTGGCAGAAAAAGCCATTAGATATGTATAATGTTGTTTTATATTTTTTACGCACTATATTGTTTATTAGTGCTGTGCTATGTGAATTTTGTATTGCATATGTGCCTGTATAACTAGTTAAATGTCTATAATCAATGACTATTCTGTATGAATTGTCTGGCTTTGCAACGGGGAATAACGGATTATTCATAGCAGATGTACAGGGCTCAATTACTCCCTGGTACTCAAGTTGGGCGAGGATCTCCCTCACCGGAGCTTTTTACTTCATGTTTGACAGGATTTTGTTGCTGCGGTTGGGGTGTAGACCTAAAGGGAATAATATGACAAGGAGACTCTTTGTCCCAATCTACATGGTTGCGATATAACGCAGGTGCCTGCGCTAAAGCTCATTCAGCAGCATAGGCTTCTTTTTCTGCTCCCGGAACAAGAGCGGAGAAAGAAGGCAAAATGACATCTTCCCCATGCGGGAGCTTGCAGACGAGTTCAGGTGGCCAGTCTCTTTCGGCCAATAGGATATCACTAGTAAGTTCATCCCAAAATATCACACTAATAGTGCTCTCCACGTCTCCCTTTATCTGAATTTTTTAATCATAAACCCTATCGGGGGGGAGAACGCAGCCACCCGCTGTTTCAATCGCGATGAAATCGCTAGTTGCTGTCGCATCCAGATGATCTTTCAGACTCTGGCGACATATCGTGACCTCTGCAGCACCTTCTAACAGAGTCACTGCCCACGTCTTGTTCCTCAACAGTGTTCTCAAGCATACTGGCATTTTTAGCTGTCAGTGCTGCCACCTTCTTCTTTTTAAACTGTGGCTTTTGCTGATGAGTCTTTTCTTCTTTTTTAATGGTAGACTGCTGCACATCTTTCTTTTCTTTCAAGTATTCAGGACGTCGATCTGGACGGCCCCCTCTCTTGCTATGTCTATCCGGTGTGTCCTGAAAGGAACGAGAGGGACGTGAATCAGTATATCTGGCTGGATTTTAATGTTCTCCCTATTTCTGAGATTGTATCTCGTTTGGGAGTCTCCAGATGTGGAGAATCAGCTTTCTTATTTCTTCTATCTTTGAAATCCTTTTGCTTGTCCCAGCACTTCTTAGTGCCCTCTTGTGCCTGCTTTGTACCTTCCTTATGGGTGGTACCCTGTAGCTCCAATTTCTTTGGTTTGGCTCCCAAACTATCCCGCCCTATACTAGTATAGGTATTGAAAATAATGTTCAATAGCTGTCTCTCTTGTTCCTGGTGTGGAGTTTCCCGGAGACGCTGGCGTATTGCCAGTGCTACCGCTTCCCCTTTAATGGTACTGAGTATTATTGAGGAAACGCGTCAAAGTTACGCATTAATTTCATCCCCAAATCCAAGGCTGGTGCAGCCCCATGCTCATTTTGTATTTGTTTTAACACTTCTGGTAAATTGGCTAGTTTCGGGGTACCACATGTGGAAGTATGTATGGCAGCGAAGACTGTACCCCATGTGGCACAGTCATCCACCAAGGAAACCATCCCAAAGGGCAAGCACATAGTGAGCAGTCAATGAATGTTTTTCCTGTGGTCCCGTATGGGGAAACACAGCTTCCTGCTGATTAGTTTTCTGGGCAATCCAGAGCAGTATTTTTTCCCATTCCACTGGCACTTTACCCATAATAGTATGCACTGTTTGTGGATTAATCCCAGTACCTAATTGATAACCACCAGATGCTGGCAGTGCTGGACGCGCTGGTGTTGTGTTCAATGTTCGCATTACGAACTGAACTAATCATCTATATAATGTCACTAATTCATTATATACATTTTGCAGATCTGCTATTGGCATATTCTGTATACCTGGGTGAAGTGTGTATGTGGCAAACATAGGCCAAGTAGGTCCGTCATTACTTAAGGGACCTAACCTCACTCTTTGTAGTACATGTGGTAGGGCGCCTTCAAACCAGTTGTGATGCTCTTGGTATGTGAGCGATATTTCATGACACTGGTATGCTCCGTACTGTAAAGGTAGGTTTGCAATTTCATATGTGACCCAACAGTAAAATGTTTCTGTTTGGTATGCCTCGTTAGAATCTATTATAAGAGTAACATCCCGCCCTCATCTGTAAGGCCATGCATTAATAAATGTTGTGTTAGTTCATGCCTAGCATTTTCAGGAATGTCTATGGCAGCAGCCATTTTTGTTTAGAAGAACGAAACACCAAAATGGGGAGTATAAGCCCTTTTATGAGTTCGAGCTCGAACAACCTACAGCTTAATCAGGTGTTACCTATTCAGCTGAGGAGGATTTTCCCAAAGAGCACGGACGTCTCTGTATAATGGTACTTAGGGTACCTGTTGTCTTGTGAGACAATGATAGTCGGGGTATCCGTAAATTATATGCTTAAACACCATCGTTGGTGGCGCTGTGTTATAGTTTTGACTCTTGCTCCAGGCAAGACTGCTGGTTAAAGATGACAGTACTTTTGTTTTTTAGGTGACTATGCCTATCCTACAACAAGTCGCAACTGTTGTCCCAACCTTACAGGCTCACTAGCATCACCTCACCAGAAACACAATAGTAAAAGGTGATTTTTGGCAGCCTTTACGCATGGACTCAAGAATAAGACATCTCAGGGAGTGTTGTGGTTAAACGGAAATTACCCCTTTCTCACAGATATATCATGTCTCATACAAACACAGGTAATGAAAAAGAAGCAGTAAGGTTTCAATAGTTTTTATTTAACATAATTGCAATTTGCGGTAAGTTGCATGGGATGCAATGATCAGGATAATGAATAATGCAAGAAACAGAATTGTGAAGACGAGAGTCATTATTACGAAGACCCCCACCATCTTGCAATGCATAAGAAAGACATACAAGATGTAATATGCCCTTATACCCTAATGTGAGAGGCCTACCCTCCTACCTAAAGGTGAGCTGGGTTTGTTAAACCAAATCTGCCAATGCCAGGTCCATGAGAGGAGCCCCCAACCCTCGTTACCTTGAAATTAGGTCTCTATCTCAGACTCTGCAGGGACACAAAGCCTGGGTCAGCGTCAAGACGATGTGCAGCATCAATATCAGCTATGGTGGCGATGCCCTCTGGTCGGAATCCCTCTGATTATCTGTCTAAAGTGCGATGTATTTATACAGATTTACAAGGACCCCTGACGTAGGTGTGTTCCCAAACAATAGATAACAGACATGCTTAGGACGGCAATTAATATAAACAATCCTTTGAAAGTATAGAGAGGGAAAATTCCTAAGTGTGAACTCCTACTGTTTGTTTGTCTTTGTTGCTTGATCTTGACGCCTTAGGGCGATGACACTGATAATGCAAAGCATAACAAGTGGCCTAACTATAAATAAGGCAGCCATCTTAGAAGAATTAAATAATTAAATGGGCTAAGACAGAGCAAGCTAAGTAGGTTAAAAGTCACAAGGTGACGGGGGCACGAGTCTGCAAGCCGGAGGCTTAAAATCCCATTAAAATGAACTAGGATTCACTACAACTCAATTGATTTTCTATATGAATATACTGAGCCATAATAGGTCATATAGAATAAAATAATTTCAAGAAAATCTGTATGGGGGTGTTGGGCCGGATACAATTGCCTCCTGTATGTTTTTTACAGATATTTCAAGTTTTCAAGTAATACAATTCAGTAACCAACATGTCATGGTCTTCAAATATTAATACATATTAATACCATTAGTATCTAAGCAGAACTATTGTCACTGACAAAATTGGAAGCATTAATGATGAAGAACACATGTTGCACCCTAATGGTACAATTAATGATGTTTCTGTTAAATCAGAAGACTTGTGTTTGAAATTTACAAAGCAATGACTGCCATAAAAGATTGGCTAAATGAATAGCAGGACAACTAGCAAGTAGAATACATAACAAATATAGCAGAAAACCTGTTGATGATTTTAGTATAGGACCATTTTGCCAAGATTGGATACATTAATTAGATGGTACACATCATAAAGACATATTACATGACATTGTGAAAATTAATATTGTCCTTTAGATTTCAAGCAAAGAAGAAGCACAAAATGGATTAATTGTGTTAGCTGTGTGCCTAGCATAAAGCTGCTACCAAAGCAGCTGAGCAAATTAGAGAAAAAATACTGAACATGTTCATGGAACCTCCATGACACATGACATAGACTAAAGAATGATAACAAAAGAGTTGTACTCTGCCTTAGAGATAAACCTCAATTGTTTTTAAAATTGCTAAAAAGACATTGAATTTTTATAAACATGAACATGAACAAAATAAAGCTATTTTTGCATTATAGTCTTCCTTACAGGTTTTCTAAATTACACAAAATATTATGGAATTTGAACTTTGATTCTGTTATCCTTGAATCTAACAATCTAAGTGATCAATAACGAATTGTAATCAAAACAAACTCCATAGTAGTTTACGGCCTGATTACGAGTGTGACGGTCCGAGGAATGCCATGCTCATAGTGACGGTCAGACTGCCGCACTCCAGGTGTCCTGACCGCCACATTACAATCGAGGTGGTCTGACTGCCAGATGACAATCATCCCTGCCAGGGACATGATTCCCGATAGGCAGACGGTGGTATGAGTTGAACTTAGCACCGCCTGGCTGATTACAACTCAGTTTTCTGCCAGCCTTTCCATGGCTGGTACCACATCATGGAAAAGCTGGAGGTAGCCAGTGCTGGGGGCCACATGGGGCCATCTGCAATGCACATGCCATAGGCACTGCCCCACTGCCCAGTACCATCGAATACACACTGTTTGCTTTGCTTTCCGATGGTGCTGGTATGCTACGATATTGGCCTTGCCTCTCTTAAAGGAGCCGAGACCAATATTGTAGCACTGTTCTTTCCAGTCAGCCCTGCGGGAACAGGTAATACAATGATCCCGCCGATAAGCCCAAAGGGAATATTGATACACTTGAGGGGGGACGCCATCAGTATGACAATGGCATCCTGCCCGCAAGTTTGGCGGTCGGCTAGTCCAAACTCTTAATCAGGCCCTAAGTCTCCATACAAGAATTTTAATTGTCTTCTTTCTCACCTTCTGAAAATCCAAATATTATGTGGCTAATTCATGGTTTTATCACAATGCCCAATAATGTATTACATTTCAAAGGTTGTCCCATTAAAAGAGACACAAGATGGTATTCCCAATCAGTGGAGTTCTCCTGGAAAATATACCTGAGAATTCCATATGCAATTCTTTGTTTACTTGAGGAACACATGTAGTTTGATGCACAGGAGACTTGTCTAGCCCTTTAGCAACGCTCCTTATATGTAACCAGATACCTTTATATGAGAGAAGCATTGCAAGAAATTCAAATGATCATTCAAATGGTCTTTCCTTATTCAAATGTTTACCAAAAACAGAAATTCCTGAAATATTTGTGACAGTGGAAAGTGACTCACATGTTGTAAGATTCACTAATAGTTCTGTTCACTAAGGAACGGCTGTGGCTGTGGGAGAGATGCCTTAGTGTTGTGATTAGAACCTATATCTACCACTATAAGAATTGGTTACTAAAACTCTTTGGCCAAATGTTAACAAGTTTTTGTTTGAAATGAGGACAAATTAACAAGTGTAGTATCAAATAAATTTTATGCAACATGGAGCAAACAGAGCAATGGGCAGTGGGGGCTGTTAGTGGAACACTCAATCCATCTCAGGAGTTCTATCTCCATCTCGGTTATAGCTGTTGCTGGGAAGAACCATAGGCAAATAATTCACTTAGTTCATACAGTTCCTAGTTTGAACATAATCATTAGGCCAAGCAGGTGGTCTTCTCTTCGCCTCTGACCTCAAAGATCTGTTGTTCACCTCCAATGACCCTTTTTTGTCTAGTACCTGGAGAGAATTTCCCAACAGGACCATCTTTATTCCACCTTCCTTCTTCAAGCTGGACAACTCTGTCATTCACAACTGTAATTTGCATTGGTGCAGAAAACTTAAAATGTCCCTTGGAGATTATACCGGGCGATTTCACCTTGACCCAATCTTCTACTTTGAAAATTGCTTGACATCGTCCTTTAATTCTCTTTTGACTCACATACTTACTTTGTGCTTTCTGACAATTCTGTTTAGCTTGCACGAGTTTCTCAACTGACACCTTTAAATAATCCATCCAAGGCCTAACTAATTTTATATTTGCCATCCAGCCTCTTAGTAAAGCAAATGGTGAAACATTGGTAGTAGCATTGGGGGGATGCATTCTTGGGTTCTTTTTCCCCAGTCCAAGCCATCACCACTGACAACTGAATGTTAGCCTTTGTTTGCCTGCCACAATGCCCAATGATACCATTGCTATGGGAGTGACATAAGGAAGTGGTGACATGTTTCCCAGACCAGTGGGACAAGAATGCTTGGAATTCCCTTGCTACAAACTGCACCCTAATATAAGTGATCAATTACGTTGGGGCATCCTCTCTCAAGAGAACAATTTGTAAAAACACAGCTACTTTATCAGTATTGTACAACTTGCAAAATTGCCCCACCAAACATCTAGCCCCATAGTCTATCAGCACAAAACTGTACCTGTTTTGTTCATTCAACACATACATAGGTCCTATGATTTCCAACTCTAATTTGGACCAATGATTCTCTTCACCAGTATGGCTTGCACAGGGCTGGGAAACATCACTTGAGTTTATCACAGTTATACAAGCAACACACTATCTCACATAGTGTTTCGCACAACGGTCCATACCAGGCCACCAAAAGACCTTCCTGATTTTTCTCTTCATTGCTCTCATTCCTACATGCCCTTCAATAGCCAATGTCATCTCTTTATTCTGCATAACTCATGGCACCACAAGCAAATGCATCCTCTTCTTTACTCCATTAATTATGCTTAATTCTAGAAAAGCATGTTTGAATGTAACCACATCTTCTTCTAGTTGTTGGTCTGACCATCCTTCACTCAACATGTCTGCCACCTCTTGAGTAGTTTTATCCTCCTGCACGGCTGACTTCCACTCTTTCTCCAATAGGCATTCATAATCCCAACCTTGCAATGACGCAAGCACACAAAAGTCATCTTCTAAATCTTCCTCATTTTCTTCATTTTTGGTTAATAACATGGATAAACAGTCCGCAAACACATTAATTTCCCTCACAATGTATTCTTACCGGAATTGAAACATCCTATAATGTAATTTGGCAATGCGATGAGTGGCCATACTTTCCCCCCAGTGTGGTAAATACCCCGACCAAAGGTTTGTGATCTATGCCGATTATCAACTGGATTCTTCTCCTTGTAAAACTCACGAGAGAAATACTATAACTACTTCTCCTCCTTCTCTTTTTTGTAAGAGAGCTGCCCCCAAACCATGCTGGCTGACGTCTGTAACTGCAACAGAAGAATCATGGTTTTCAAAAGGTTGAAATGGAATTGCTTTGACTAGCTCAGTTTCTATGACCTAAATCTCTTTATTCTGTTCCATAGCCCAATTAAATTGTTGATTTTTCTTCATGAGGGGCCTCTTGTGATTTATCACTGCAATTGTGAATGAAATGGGCTTGAAAATCCAACATACCAAAGAATAATCCTAATTGATTTTTGTTTTTTAGGCTCTGGAAATTCCTTATTTGCTTTGACCAAACTCTAAGTAGGTTCCCCTTCAACTGAATCCAAAGCAAATGTACATTTCGCTGCATTCATAGTAATTTTCTTTTCAGTAAAAATGGTTAAAACTCTACCTAGCTTTTTGTTGTGACTTTCTAAATCTTTCCTGTAGTCTAAATTGCCATCCTGAAAACATTTTGTATTGATAAAGCCTTTCAACATTGCTTCCATCACTCTCTGAAAGACTGCTGAAACCAAACCTAAACCGAAAGGCATTGTTTTGAACCTGAAAGCCCCCAAAGGTGTGACAAGTTATGTTAAATGATGACTACTTTTGTTCAAGGTAAGTTGATGATATGCAGATGGCATATCATGAATGGTGAAAACTTTAGCATCTTCAAGGGAACCCAACATTTCCATTATATTCAGCAAGGGATGTCTGTCCAGCCATATTCTTCCATTGAGAGGGCTCAAATCTATTCATATTCCCAGACTATCATTACCTTTCCTCGCAAGAACCACTGGTGATAATTACTCCAAACTCTTGATGGGTTAAATTATACTTTGTTCACTCAAAGACTTCAACTCCTCTTCCGATTCCTCCCTCATACCCAATAACACCTGTCTAAACTTATGGACCAAGGGGTTCACACCTTCTTTCAAAACAATGAGATGGGAAAAAAACTTTAATTTTGCCCAATTTCTCACTTAAAAAAATCCAGAAAAGCCTTTTCCTAAATATGCTCCTCCACTGTCCACACATACTTGCATTCATCGTTTAGCAAAACTTGGTCCTGACTATTAGCATCTAAAATGATACCTACATTTTTCTGGTCCAACCACCCCAACAAACGTAACCTATCTTTCACTACCTAAACAATACTGGGTCCTTTACAGGTCAAAATGCTGTCAAACTCACCCATACCCTCAACAGGGTTTCCACCATATGCAATAGGTTGGATTTAGGATTTTCTCAAGTTGACATTCTTAAATTTGTTCCATTCGTCTGGTTCTATCAGTGTGAAAAATGAGCATGAGTCTGCCATCGTGGTACAGGAATGCCATTCATGTCTACCTGACAAATCGGTCTATTGACTACATTCAAGTCTATTTTCTAAACATGATGTTCTGCACACTCATTTAGAGAGCCATATACCATCATGACAATATTCTCCTCATCACTATCTGAAGTAGAGTAGTTTTAGTCACACTGTCAAGTAAAAAACATTTCTTGGATTTCCTCTTCCCAAAAGTTGCTTTAGATTTACAGACTCTTGCAAAATGTCCCTTTTTTACATTTAACACAATTTGTGTCCGCAGGAGGACATGCAGTAGCATTACCTAAATGGTTTCTGGTACCTCATAAGTAACATTCTAACACGTTTTGTTTGGAGACCACTTTCTGTTCCTTTTTCTTTAATGTAATATCTGAGCGTACTATGTGTACCTGCGCTTCTAATGCAATTTGATCCATATATGTAGCAGTATTTTGTACACTTTTAGCTATTTAAAGTGCTTTGTCTAATGATAAATTCTCAGTAGTTAACAATTTTTCATGAATTTTCTTGTTATTATTTTCTTCAACTAGTTGTCCCCTTAGCCTTTAATTTCCAAATGTTTGGTGCTCACACATTGCAGCAAAAACCCACAAATAGATCATAAAATGTTCCACAGATTCCCCAGGCAGTTGTTTCCTCTTATAAAATTTGTGCCTTTCCATAATCACATTTCACTTTTTCTTGAACCTGACATCCAACATTTTGATAGCAGAAGCATAATCATCCACTTTGTCATCACAAACAGCAATTACAGCTATATGCTTTAATATCTTCCTCCCTTCAGTATCCAGGGAATGGCTTAACAGTGCTTTTTTTTGTGTGCAAAATTTTCACATCTATGTCCTCCAAATATGCCTCGAATCTTTCCAACCACAACTCCCGTTCTACTGGTGGATTCCCAGGAGTAGATAAAAATGGAAGAGGAGGCAATACCACTTATTGCATGATAAAAGCTCTGGAAATGTTCTATAGTGTGCTAGACAGTAAGAACGAGTGCTCACAATCACAAAAGATAATGAGGAGTTATCTGAGGTAAATTGTAAAATCACCTTTGTTAAGCAAAACCATCCCAAACTGGTGTGCGCATCACTGATTGATTAAAAGTAGATGCACCAGATAAACTTGCCTCAACTACATAAAAGTGCATCAATAATGAACCTCCACGTAAAAGTTGTGCATGTCACTGCAGCACAATTTACCAAAGGAATGCAGGAAGTGTATAATGAAATGTGTGCACAACACAGATCAGTGTGAAAGGTGTGCATATCATCAATGCACATAGGATGCACACAAATGCAGGTTCATTAATTATATCACTGATATGCATAGGATGCGCACACACTGCCAAGATCAATTATTATAAGGGTGTGCACATCACCAACAATAGAGGGGTATGTTTATCACTGATGTACCCAAGATGCGCACAGTATGCCAGGCTCAGTAAGTGCAAGCGATCGCTGAAAATATTTCTGCACTTTCTTTGAATAGGCGTGCGCATCACCGCTATGTGATATGAGCTTCAAATTCCACTAAGAAAGTTGTTGCTGGGCCACAAGGTGGGATTTGACTGAGTGCTTTATGAGGACACAGCAGCTAGGGTACATTCAAGAGTAGCGTCAATATTGCTGGGCAACACAACCGTACAGCAAGATCTGTCACGTCGTCAACAGCAGAACTTTGAGACTGTTGCTAGACAACAAGGCTCGAGCTGCAAGGATCCTTCACACACAAATCAAAAAACTTGTACCTAGGCACCTGGGCCTCATCCTCCTTGAGCACAAATTCCTTATTGCACAGGCCCAAGGTGCTGACCCCAACAAATCCTAATAAAACACAACACTTATCTGGAAAGCCTGTTAACTAGCCGCACTGGGTGGTCAAGTTCCCACCAGGGGAAGACCAAGATGCATCAGTCCAGCAACTCCAAGCGAGAACCAAAACTCTCTCACGAAGCCTGCAGCATCAAATGAGCACCAAAACTCTCCCACGAGTCCAGGAACCAGTCACCTGATCTGCTCACCAGGTTTACTTCCCTTCGTCGCCACTAAAAAGTCCTTAAAGACTGACAGGAATATGAAGTAAGTTGATTATATTTCGGATAATTTGCCTACAACCAACAGGGTAGACAACTGCTGTTACTGGAACACTCAATTAATCTCCAGAGTTCCACCTTTTTTACAGTTGATGAGGTGGAGAACATTTTAGGTTATGTGCAAGAACCCAAAAATGGGTTAAAGTGCCAGAAAAGGGGTTATTAGAAATTTGTAAAAATACACTAGGTTTTGTTTCTCAAACATTAGGCTGTATAATTTCCATTTTCACATAATTGACTCCTGTTACAATAGTGGATGCAATCTTACTAATATTAATGTTGATGTTGTAGAAGTGAATTCAACTCAGTAGACTGAAGAAGTTGTTAATGTGTAAGCCAATTAATTGAATAAATGGGCTACTCTTTAACCCACAGAAACGTGTGCACTCAAAACTGACCATTAATGGATTGATTGCTTCTGACATGAAGTTTTGGCCTATGGAGCATGAAAATAATGCAACTTGTTACCTCCCAGGTTGGACCTGGCCCTTTTTGCAGGGTCATCCCCAAACTTTTTGCCTCCTTCTTATTATTTTTTTCTGACCTGTTTTTGTTGGCTTTTGAACTCTGAGCACTTTACCACTGCTAACTGGTTCTAAAGTGAATATGCTCTCTGTGTAAATTGTTCTGTTAATTGGTTTATCCATGATTGCCATATTTCCTTTACTACTAAAGTCACTAGTAAAGTGCACTAGAGGGTCCTAGGGCCTGTACATCAAATACTACTAGCGGGCCTGCAGCACTGGTTGTGCCACCCACATAAGTAGCCCTGTAATCATGTCTCAGACCTACCACTGCAGTGTCTGTGTGTGCCGTTTTTAAACTATAAATTCGACTTGGCAAGTGTCCCCACTTGCCAGGCCTAACGCTTCCCTTTTCCTACATATAGGACACCTCTAAGGTAGGCTCTAGGTAGCCCCATGGGCAGGGTGCAGTGTATGTTTAATGTAGGACATATACTAATGTGTTTCTATATGTCCTATCAGTGAAATACTGCCAAATTAGGTTTTCACTGTCGCAAGGCCTATCTCTCTCATAGGTTAACCTGAGGCTGCCTTTAAACATGATTAAAGCGTAGCTTCCCTTTGGGAGCAGATAGAGTTGTGGAGTTTGGGACCTCTGAACTAAAAATGTAAAAATACATCTTTTAGTAAAGTTGATTTTGAGACTGTGTCTTTGAAAATGCCACTTTTAGAAATTTGGCATTTTGTTGCTTGAACCATTATTGTGTCTCTACCTGTTTGTGGATTCCCTGTCTGGGTTAGTTTGACGGTTGGGCTGTTTGCACCTCTCTCCAGACAGTGACACAAAGGGGGCTGGGGCATATCCTGTATATTCCAATGAGCCATCTGTGCTAGGAGGGAGGGGAGGAGTGGTCACTCGCACCTGAAAGAGATGTGCCTGCCCTCACACAATGCAGACTCCAACCCCCTGGTGTGTGTCTGAGGCCTTGCCTGGGCAAGGCAGGCTTTCACAATCAAGTGAGACACTACTTTGAAGTAAGCCTACTTCGAAGGCCAAAATGGGTATAAGAAGAGGACCCAAACCCACAGACTTTAGATACTTCTTGGGGGAGACACTCTACCTCACAGACACTTCTGGACAAGAAACCTGCTGGTGAAGAATCCCTGAACCAGACCTGCCAAGAGGAACTGTCTGGCTGCCCAAAGGACTCACTGGGACTGCTTTTCTGAGAAGGACTGCTGCCTTGCTGTTGCCCTGTTGCTTTGCTGCTCCCTGTTTGTGCTGAGAAGTGTTATCCAAGGGCTTGGATAGAGCTTGCTTCCTGTTGCTTGAAGTCTCAGGACCAAAAAAGATTTCACTCCTGCAACTGGACTCCTTGTGTGGTGAAAATGCGACGCACAGCCTTCTAAAAATGATGCACAGCCTGCACAGCGGTAAGAATTTCACTGCTCGCCGATCTGGAACGACACAGCCCGACTTCGCAACAAGAAGATCGACACAGCGCCAGTGCAGCGACTGGAAATTCGACGCACTGCCCACTGGAACGATGCACAGCCAAACCAGAACGACTCAGTCCGACTTCCAGAGAGGGATCGACACAGCACCTGCCATGCGGTCGAAAATTCGATGCAATGCCGACCGAATCGACACAGCTCCTGTGACTTTGTCCTGCCAGTGCAGGAAATCCACGCATCATCCCCGGGGCATCTGAAACCCCTGCAATCCAAAGAGGATCCACGACCAAGTGCTGGAAATCGACGCACAGCCGTCCCTGCATGAGAACTAAATGATGCATTGCTGTGTGCGGCCCGAGAAATTGACGCACCCTCTTTGTATCCATGCATCTCCTCATCTGCAGTTCTTTGCTAAGATTTTTCACACGAACCAGGTACTTTGTGCTTGAAAGGGACGTTGTTTGCTTTTAAAAGACTTAAGGCACTCTATATCACTTTTCAGTGATATCTCAACATTTACTTATTGCATCTTTGATCATTTTGACCTGCATTTATCCAGTTAAATATTATATATTTTTCTAAACACTATGTGGTGTATTTTTTGTGGTGCTATATTGTGTTATTGTATGAGTTATTGCACAAATACTTTACACATTGCCTTCTAAGTTAAGCCTGACTGCTCAGTGCCAAGCTACAAGAGGGTGGACACAGGATAATTTGAATTGTGTGTGACATACCCTGACTGGAGTGAAGATCATTGCTTGGACAGAGGGTAACCTGACTGCTAACCAACGACCCCATTTCTAACACAAGTCCACTGAAGAAGGGAGGCATAGAGGACCACAGAAGTGAAAGGGATACAAACGCATGGTGCTATGCATGCTGAGATGAGAGTAATGGCTATAACAATGACATTGATTACACACCATTTGGGGCTTTTTTATAACATATTTTTGGTATTTTTATTGGTTACAAAAGAATACCAATAGTACAAGTCACGAATGTAAAATAAGTCAAAAACGGCGACCAAGTTTCATCACCCAACAGGGCTCTTGGGCAGGGTTTTCCTAAAGTATGGAATTTTCAACCTTGCTACCAAACTGTTGTGCCGACCCTTTATCAGCTCTAATCATTGAGCTATTTGGTCCAGAAATATATGCATTTGGGGCATTGCACTTTATATCCCGGCATAGGCGATGGACCAGTGCACTCACGCTATATCCTCATTGGCATATACGGGAGGGCCCTCCAATATTTCTGAGTCTCATTTGTCATAAACTACTGCAGTAGCTTCTGGGTATGTGTTATATCTCTGCAAACTGCCGGTGTTGGGGAGTAAATGTTAAGACTCAAAGGAACCATGCAGTCAGCTCCAACTCATTTCCCAGTGTCTACTCCCCAGAGTGAGGCAAAGCTCAACCAGGAAATGGTCCAAAAGGCACTGAGCCTGATTTGCCTGCTTGCAACTTGGTGCAAGGACAACCTGGCAGTAGAAAGTAGTCTTGGTGTGAGAACATGTTGTATGTCCCGGAATAGGAACTAAAGCCTCTTTCCAGGTGATGATAGTTGCACCAAAGGTCAGACATACCTTTGGCCTCCACAAATATAATCATAAATGTAGGGCTTTTCATAGATCTACCTGTGTCCTTCAGCCTTTTGTGGCAACTGTCCATCAATACATTCTAATGCCACAGCACCAAGGGCCACATCTCTAAAATGAAGGTGTCAGAAGGCTAGAAGTGTGAATTTTGACAAAAATCAGAGAAACCCCCTAAGGCTGGCCCATTACCACCACATAATTTACCAAGTTGTTGGATCACTTATGTGTTGTCACGAAAGGGAGCATCTTTTTAGTAAGTACTCTTGTTCCTCTGGAGCCTCTCACAAACCATGAGTGAAAAATCTACGTGAAGCCCATTTGAGCAAGAAAGTCAACCATGTTACCCATCAGGTGAGTATCCTGTAGAAAGAGCATGTTTGCATGAAGTTGTTTTGCTGTGCTGAGTACAACCCTCTTCTTAACCTTACTTAACACACCATTCACATTTTAGATCACAAAATGGAACTGAGCAGCCCTAAATTAATTGCCAGCAGAGGGTAATCCCCTGTGTTTCAAGTCATTGAAGTCATGTTTCAGACTTGTCAGGTTAGAAAGGTATTTCCTTATCTCTTTACTGTTGTCAGGTATGTACATGCATCAGTGTTGCATTTTTAAAACTAGACAGACCTGACCTTCCTTTGTCAAAGCGATGTCTAATGCAAGGCGATTTTGCAAAACCATTGATCTTACTGCAACCATTTTTGTGTCCATTAACAGCATTGCACCTGGAAAATTGTTGATATTTTATCTACAATGGTTGGAACTTTCCTATCTTAATGTCATTTAGGATCACACCTACTGATGGAGTAAAAGCTCCACAAATATCTCCAATAATCTCTGAACTACTTGCCCCTCTTTTAATCCTCTTTTTTCATCTCTCATTACCTGCTGGATAGTCAATTTTGTATACCTGGTATATTTGCAGAAAAAACACTCCTAAATAGCATGTGCCATATCAACCTTTTAGTAACTTGTAGTATGCATTCTTCCCACAAATGTAATATGGATCAGGCACAGTGGGGCCTGATCCATTGAACATCAAATCCCATACATTCTTAAACCAAAACACGTCTGCATTCACTCATTCCTAAAACCTTATTGTCAGTTTTCGATTGTGGCCTCCATATGCAAAAGTCACTGCATGTTTCCAATCTAAAGAAAAGTGTCCTCGTGTATTATACTAATTCTAATCTGATTTCTTCCTATGATTGTGTGAAGCTATGTCCTTGTCAATCTTTTCTTTCATTGTTTTCCTTCTGTCATCAACTTGATTAATGAACTCCTTTTCTACTTGTGCGAGAAGACATGTTAGATTCTTCCGGTGTGCATAGGCTGTGCCAAAAGTCAGTGTAGGTTCAAAGAACCCACCTACTATATCTATGTTCGTAGCCTTTCAATGCTGCTCAAATGCCTATTAATGGGAACAAAAGAGAAAACTAGGTAAAGTTTGGAATAAAAAGACAGAATGTATTCTTGATTGTACAAACATGTGAACAGTAAACTGCAACTGATACCATAAGTAGGTGGTAAACCGTGATTTGTAATCCTTCCTTGTACTGTTGAAGGAATTGGTGTACACACATAACAGTTACGCACATTCATTGTATCAACATACTCATACAGCAGATATTATAAATATTCAAAGACAAATCTCCTTTTGTATCATCTATTCCATTTTAAATCTCTCTGCATTGTCCATAGGGCCCTACACGGTGAAGGTCCCATCTCTCTGAGGAAACGTATTTTCCTGCATATTTCTTCCAGGAACTTACGTTTCTCCTTTCTTAGGTATGCACACATCTCTCGGTCCAAGAGAGCCTGGGGCATCAACTCCTTCTCCAGCAAGGCTTCCCACCTTTGGAATACCCTTCTTATGGAGCTCCGTTATGAACCCTCTGAGCGCCTCTTCAGGAAAAAGCTTAAAACTTTTTTATTCTGTAATTAGTATCGATTCTTCCACCTATTCTTGCCTTGTTGCTTTTAGCGCTGGGATGCCTTCAGGTCGCCATGCGCTCTATAAATTCTAAAAACTAAACTAACCTAAACTAAATAAAGCAATCCTTATGTAACTTATTTTGCTTAGAGGATGTTATTCCCTGCACTAGAGTTGCTGTGCTTTGCATATCTCGCACAGTCAATAAAATGCACACAATCAGAAATACCATAACTAATCCAATGCACAAATCTTTACATTTACTGTGTTTGCCTTGTCCTGTGTTCGTGGCTTCTGTAGAATGGGAGAGGAAAATGAAAGAAGAATTCTAAAGCAAAAATTAACAAAATCAGATCTAAAGCTGCTATTCAAATATCTTTCTGCACTTAATTACAACAGTTCTTGATTTTCTTGAAAGTTCATCAACTAAAAGGTTCACAAAAATATAGTTCTGAATGTTCGTCTTTATTATGTCATAGTTTCATGATCGCTTATTAACACTCCCAGTGTTTAGTTCCTCTGTTGGCCAATTGGTAAGGTTATTACAAAACCCGTTTCAAATGGTTTTACAAGTTCCAGGATGTTTAACTGAATTCTCACAGTCACAACTAAAGGCCATAAGCTCATTCTCCCATTCATTTGCAGCAAGATAGATCCATTCAGGTGAGGAATAGTTGTGGCTTGGCACTCTTTTCCTTTATGTTCTCCTCACGGCACAAACTTTGTCTTCACTCTGATTTGACTCTTCAAATGCTTCTTTTATAGTTGGGAGTTTATTGGCAACCAGCTCAGGTGTAGATGCAGGCCAATGAACCCCTCTTACAGTTCTCTTTTCAAGTGCGACTGGACTCAGTCAAACCTGTGTTGGCAGGAGCCATTTGACTTTGCTCTCATGCACTATTATCTGCATTCAGAATATTTGTATTTTCACCATTTTGCACAAGTTCAGCTTCATCTACTTGTTCAGTTCTAACAGCTTGATCAAACTGAACCCCCCCTTCAACTTCTGCATTCACTCTTAGGGGATCAGAACCTGTGTTTTCAAGAGGAGATGGAACTTTGCATGTGTGGCTTGAATTAATCCTGTTCAGAAGACCAGCACACTTCACAGCAGTTGTGATCACCAAGATGACTTGATACAGACCTTTTCATCTTGGCTTTAGGCAAGTCTTCCTTATGTACCATTCACCAGCCTTCAAGCTGTGACACTGAACTGTTGCGGCTTCAACCTGGTGAGATAAAGAACGAACCACATCAGCCAGACCTTTACAATAATCTAGCACTAAGTCATTTATAATGTTCACTAGTGCATTTGCAGGTATTGCTGGTAACCTCATTGCATGCCGCATAAAGATTTCATGTGGTGACAGTCCTGTTTTCCTGTCAGGGATGCTACCATGCTCACCAGGCAAAGTGAAAATGCATCAGGCCATTTCAATGTTGAAGAGTCACAAACCTTTGTCAATCAAGCTTTCAGTGTTGCATTAATTTGTTCCGCCAATCCAGAAGCCTCTGGTCTGTAACCGCAGTGCAAGCTTTGGTCAATGTTCTGTGCTGCACAAAACAATTGCCTGATCTCATTAATAAAATGAGTTCCTTGTTCTGCTTCCAAATAAGTCGGGAAGCCAACCCTTGGTATCAGCTCCCTGAGCAACAGCTTCGCTACAGTAAGACTGTCATTCCTATGTGTTAGATAGGCTTCGATCCAGTGGGAAAACATGCACAGTTACCAGCACATACTTCAATCCATTGCAAGCAGGAATTACAATAAAATGATGCTGCATTCTGTTAAATTGACCTCCCGATCTGCCTATGTGGCTCCAATTAACCACAGCATGTTTTCCTACATTCATTTGTTGACATGTAACATATCTGTGACATACTACCTCTACAGTTAAACTAAATATGGGGTTATACCATGTCCGTTTAAATTTGTGAATCATTGCATCTCTGCTGAGAAGAACTGGACCATGATAATATCTAGCCATAGAGGTTAACAAACAATCTGACAACACAACTTTCCCTTCATTTCAAATCCAGACATCATCGCCTCTCTCTGTACATAATCTGCTCTCCACCAACCTCTGTGTTCTTCCTCTGTTGCCTCTTCCTGCAGTCTTTTAATTTCATCCCAGATATCAGCCACTGACTTGGAATGCTTGATTTGTCTCACTGGTGGCAGTTCCACCACCCCACTCTTCATTGAAGGTGACATAATGGAGTGCACAACATCTGGCAATTTGATCAGCATAGGCATTGTCTAACAAGACATAATTATTTGATCTCTGGTGGGCTATGCACTTTATGACCCCAATTTTCTCAGGTAACTGCAAGACATTTAATAAACTGTGAATTCTCTCACCATTTCAGATAGGTGATCCTGAAGAGGTCATAACACCTCGCTGGTGCCATAACTGCACAAAGTCATGGACAACACCAAATCCATATTGACTGTCTTTGAATATTATCACTTTAAGCTGCTCAGATGTGCAGCATGCTCTTGTAAGTACAACCAATTCAGCTACTTGTGCAGAAATGACTCCCTGAAGCCATGAAGCATTGACCTTTGAGACTGCACAACCAGCTCTCAGAGTATCCTTGTTTTTCTCTTAAACAAGAGCTATCAACAATAACAATTTGGTCATTCTCCTCTTTAGGTGTCCCGCATATCAGGTCCGAGTTTGGTGCATAGTTCAGTGACATGAAGCCAGTCATGTTCCATTTCAGTAACATCATTTGATTCCTCCACATAAACAGGTAGCACTGTAGCTGGGATCAAAGTCGAGCACCTTTTTATCATCACATTGGAAGAGCCAGGAATGAATAACTCACAATGGGTAAGATGAGCACTAGTCAAATATTGGGGTTTGGTTCTGGTCAAAAGGACCCCAACAGAATGTGGGACATATACAGTTAAAGGGTGCCCGATCACAATGTTTCTCACTGACCGAGGATTACACCAGTGGAAACCACATTCTTTAAACAGCCGGGCAAAGCTGCAGCAACAAGATACAGTGTGGCAGAAAAATATGCCACAGGTCTGTTCGTTCCTCCAGGGAACTGATTGAAAAGAAAAAGAGCACAACCATCGAATTCATAACAAAACAGTGAAAACCTTTTCATGTAATCAGCCATTTCCAAGGCTGGAGCTCTGCACAAACTCTCTCTCAACTCAGTGAAAGCTTTCATACATTCTTCATCAAACAGAACTGGGTCTGTAACTTCTTTGTGTGTTAGCTTCTGCAGTGGTTTAGAAATCACTGAAAAAATTTAGATCTATTGGCGACAATTGCTCACTATGTCCAAAAACAGTCTGACATCTTTCTGTGTAACTGGGGGACTCATCTGCATAATAGTCATAACTCTGTCTTGGAATACTTTTCTTGTATCTTTCTCAATTTGGTGATCTAAATATTTTACTCCCTTTTTGTCAACATTGTAATTTGGTAGAGGAAACCTTATGTCCATTTTTGTCCCAAATGATTCAACAATGCTATTGTACATTGTCTGTAAGCCTTGCATGATTTAGATGCAACCACCAACTCATCAATGTATTGGAATAAAGCAGAGTGAAACGGGATGTTCAAAGACTCTAAGGCCATATTTATACTTTATACGCTAAAGTGACACTAACTTACACACTACAATTGTATTTTGTAAGTTTGCACCGCTTTCGTGTCAAAAAGTGACACAAATGCGGTGCACAAAAAGTATAAATATGGGCCTAAATTATTTTTCAGAATCTGAATAAAAATGGACGGAGATTCTGAAAACCCTCGTGGAGTATGGCACCATGAATAGACACAGTTGCGAATCTGAATGAGAACAGAAACTGACTATCTTCCTGTAAGGGCACCTAGAAGAACGCTTGGGCCGAATCAATAACAGAAAACCATTCTGCTTCACAGGGAACCTGGAATAAAATTACTGTTGGATTTAGTGCCACTGGGCACCAGGATACCATAATTTCATTCACCTTTCTCAAATCCTGTACTATAAGGTATTTCCCACTTCGCTTTTGCAATTCCATAATTGGAGAATTACACAGGCTATCCATCACTTATGTTAGAACTCCTTGCGCAACAAAGTCTGTAATCATTGGAGTAATTTCTTCAATTACTTCTGGAGTCATATTATAGTGTGACATTTTGGGAAAGCCTGCATTTCTCAACATTGGATCTACTCAAATTTTACGACCTCTACCTCTAATCTGAGGCACCATATTTCCCTTCTGTTGTGCGCCTTGCATTCCTCCTGCGTTCACCATGCCTTGCGATCCCTGCATAACTGATGATTTGGCAGATTTAATCTGCACCACCATCACCTTCTCCTTTAGGGGCATATTTAAGAACCCGTAGCACCACTTTAGCGCTGCCATAGCATCATTGTTTTGATGCTAAGTGGGCGCAAAAGTGTATTTTGCTCTAAGCACATTTACAAAGTGGTGCAATGCATGCATTGTGTCACTTTTTAACCCCTTGCATATATGCAGGTGGGGCGTTCCCCCTTTGGGGGTCTACAAAAATGGTGCAATGAAATCTAAATCATATCTTTGTGGCATTTCTTTTCAGCATTTTCAACACCTGCACAGAGCTGGCATTAAAATGAGGCCCTTATTGTTTTCAGTGGGCCTCTAGGTGCTTTGCAGGATTAGCATAAAAAAAGATTATGCTAATCCAGCAAAGCGACAAACTAGCGTCAAATAATTTGATGCTAGTTCCCTATCTACCACCATGGTGCACCGTAAGTTAAATACAGCACACACATGTTGGTGTTTGGGTGTGCTAAGGGTGCAAGGAAAGTGGCGCTACACTGGGTGCAGCACCATTTTTCTTAAGTATGCCCCTTCGTCCTTCCTGCTTTAATTCAATTTTGGCAATACAGTATTTTGCATACTGCAGTACTTCATCAATCCATTTTTGCCTGCTAGCAAATCAAATGATTCTGGATCAAATTGCTTTTTTCAGGCTTCAATCCTTGAACAAATCTGCACACAAAATTAATTCTGTCTCTTGGTTCAATAATTTCTGTACCACTATGGGCCACACGTACAAAGTATTTTTCTAGTCGCTAACCGCCTGATTCGCAGAATTGACCTGTTGGCGACTAGAAAAATGTTTTTGGGAATGTACAAAGCCCAAATTGTGAATCAGTAATTTGTTACCAAATCGTAATTTGAATTTTGCAATTTGGTATTTCGGAAGGGACGTGTACAAGGCATCCCTTTCTAATACCGAATCTGAGTGGTATGTATGATTGTTTGGCAACCGTTAATGTGGTTGCAAAACAATCACAGTTAAGTACCGATTTCAAATTGGTGTTAACCCATTTTCAAACAGGAAGGGGTCCCGTAAGGACCCCTTCCCCTTAGTGAATGGAAGCAAAAATATTTTCTTCCGCTCAGTGAATGGAAGGAAAAACATTTTTTTCAGAGCAGGTAGTGGTCCCATGGACTACTGCCTACTCTGAAAAAATGAAAATAAAACGTTTCATTTTTTTTCTTTGACATGCATCCCATTTTCCTTTAAGGAAAATGGTCTGAATTTAAAAAAAAACTGCTTTATTGAAAATCAATCACAATGAGTGTGGCCACTCCCAATGGGGTTGGAAATTGCGACCTACCTCATGAATATTGATGAGGTAGGTCATTTGCAACCCCATTGGGAATCGAAAACAGTGTACTTAACACTGTTGCACATTTTGTTTTGCAACTCGCAATTAGCAATTCCTAATCAGATCGCAAATTGCGAGTCGCAAAGCAAAAGGGCATATATCTGGCCATATATTGTTTAAATGCTTGCAACAGTCTGTCATAATAAGCATTATCAGACACTTTTGACTCCTGAGCTGTCCTGTCACTGTCCTACCAATCAACATCTTTGGGGGAAACTCTAGTGTTTAGAAATTAAATCACCTTGTGGTAGCTTTTTATCACCGCTTCAGACTGCACACCTTTTATTGTATCCCTCGGCAGCTCACATGTTGAACAATCAGCACTCCGCTTACAGTCATCCCACAAATCTGCTGGAACCACACTTTGAAATAAAGTATTCAAATCTTCCCACAAACACTTTGCAAGCTTAACAGACCTCTCTGTTTGCTGATACTATGCCACTGGTTTCTCCCTGAACTGTGGGTAATCATTAGTAAATGACAATATGTGACTTCCGCTCCATTGGACATGGACAAATTTCCCTCCCGGATTTTCTCTCATTGGCATAATTTTTAAGCTCCCTCAGCCTGCTGGTCACCATTTGAAGATGCCGTCAGCTTTTTCTTCTGTTCTCTTTTTGTTGACCATCTGCTTCCCATTTATCTAGTGCTATCCATGCCTGGATGATCCGACTCAATTCCTTAATGTGAATTTTCATATTGGGTGATCTCATGTTTGCAATAGCTGCATAATAAAATTCTAATCTATAACTTCTTTTTAACTGTTTTGATTTATTCATCTCAACTTCATACTTTTCTGCCAAATTAGCTTATGTTCCATAGGTCTGTCCTGCTCAAAGTGTAACATCCCTGCATATGAAACACAACTCATTTTCATTGTAAGACTCTAATCTGTCCGATTGAAGTGCTCCCTCAATCATTTCATTCATTTCCAGTCTTAATACAGCCATATTCAATGTCTTCTCTCCCCCTGGGATATATCCCGAAACTGATACTCCACTCAAACTATCAAATTGCTCAGTTAGTTGTTGAGCTGTCAGTCCTTGTAAACCAATATTGTTACTACTATCTTGAGGCATAAGCTGTGGAATATTACATAGAGCTCTCATGTCTTTCCCCTGAGCTAGCACAGATGATCCTAGTGAACATGGGGGACATGCCATATCAATCACAGATCTACTCTATCATATCCCTGATTTGCACCAGAAGAATACATAGGAGTCATGGCTAGCACAGTAGTGCTCAGTATCTCCATTTCTGCATTAGTTCTTAAAAGGATAATTCATTGCTGATACCGGATTTGGAATCTGTGGACCACTCTCAATATTACACTGGGCATACAACAGGACAACTGGAACTATTGTCACAGAAACTCTCAATGTATCTGGTCCTGACAAATTTGATTGACTTTATTGCAACATTAACCCTTTACCTTGACCTGTTAATACTGTACCAAAGTGTGATTGGACTGATTTGGGGCAACATTCTGTGGTGTTGTTACTGGGGAATACATGGGCATTGTCTGTCTCTGGTTCACAACTTGTGCAGGTGTTTGTACATTAGGCGTATACTTAAATTCCTGAATCCTGAATTGTCTGTGGCATAACTGGAACTGCAACATTCTGAGCTTCGTTAGCAATTGGAACTGTTGGATAAACGGCTGGCACCTGTGCAACAATAGCAGTAGGTATATTTGAAGTTGTCTTAACCTGGCTTTGTACAACTGGAGCGCTAACTTTATTCAGGGCTACATTCTGATGTACTGATTCAACTGTATAATTCTGTAACAAATGAGTTATACATTCATCATCTAAATCAGTTTCGGTGGCTGCTTTCCTTTTCTGTTCATCTAGCTCTGGCTCCATTTCTTTATCAGGTTTCTTCTTAGCTTTAGATCTGACACTTTCATCACCTTTTTGTGCTATTGCTCGGAATAATTTCACTTCATGCAATATATCTGCTCTCCACTTTCTCTGCTCCTCATTCCGTCTAGCTTCTGCCAACCTCGTTTCTGCTTTCCTTGTTTTCCTCTCGAATATTTGAGCCCCTTTCTGCCTCACAACTAATTCGCAAATGGTAAGTGCATCAACTTGTGCAGGTGTAGGGGTTTTGATTCATTCAACACCTTCCTCAGATTCTCTAATACTATTTAATTAAAAGTTCCGTAACAGCGAAAGGTTTAGGTACTTTCCTTCTCAGTTATTTTGCACCATGTATTTACCCAAAGAAATACCGAAACTTCTCTTACCTCCATTACTTCAAATGCTAATGTACCCTCAGGTGGGCTCAACATCTCTAACTGGAATAAAAACATCGCCTCTCAACTCACTCCTTAAAGCCTGTCCACCAATACATGCACAGCTTTTCTCACCAACCTACCAATCCCAGCACGGGCCAAATGAAGTCACACTTCACTCTGCAGCTGCGACTCACTTCAGAGCTGTCTCATACCCTTATCACATATACACCCTAAATGCAAATATTGCAAGCACAAAACCAAACCTGTCTGCTTACTACAGGTAGGACTCAAAATCTTTGAAAGCTGTACAGTTACACTTCCAACTGTGGCCTTCGCCTATACGCAAGTAAGATTTGACCCGCAAATCTCAGATCCAATTGATACGGAATCTCCCTGTCCACTCAGGATTCACCTAATACTAATCAACAACCCACACACACAAGGAATCCACTGGTATTGTCAATATCACTCCATCGACCTGACTGCAGACAATCTCTTAACCAAGTGCCTCCATACACTTGTGCAGTACTCCGGAATCTTAGGCCATTCAGGACCTATAAACATCAACACCCATTTAGTCAATTATTAGCACAAAGCACAACATTCACTTGAAGTACGCAAACTCCCTGCTCTCTTCCCCACTCCTTGGATTACACAAACTCCCTACCTTTTTACTTGAGTACCCAAACTCCCTACTCACTTCAGACATCACACATCACCTAAATTTAGCCAAAAGGATTGTAAGCTTAAACCCCTCTCAAAACACATTCCACACACTTGAATTTCAACACTGGAATTTCATTAACACCTCCAGATCCACTTCCCCTCCTCATGAGGCAAAACCATAACTCTGCTACCAAAACTGCTAGAGCACCCGTGAAGGTCTTCTTCTCGCCTCACGTTCAGAAACCGCAAGCATCCTTGTGAGACACCATACCGTATCCCACCTACGAGAACTGGATCTTTGGACTCAGAGAGGAGTGTGGTAAATGGATTAATTCAATTTAAATCAACATCATGCGATACATAAACACTTTTAAACCATGACCAATCAAACCATAAAACATAACTCAAAACTGAATAAAGTTTCAAAGCTTTATTACAACCACAGAGCTAATGTAACATAAATGGTACACAAGATTAGGTTTTAAACATACATGAAAGCCATAGGCTGACCACAAAGTTTGAAGAGATTAAGGGGGTGATTTTAACCTTGGCGGACGGCGGAGGCCGTCCGCCAAGGTACCGCCGTGAAATGACCGCACCGCGGTCAAAAGACCGCGGCGGCCATTTAAACATTTCCGCTGGGCCGGCGGGCGCTCTCCGAAAGAGCGCCCGCCGGCCCAGCAGAAATGCCCCTGCAACGAGGACGCCGGCTCAGAATTGAGCCGGCGTAGTTGCAGGGGTGCGACGGGTGCAGTTGCACCCGTCGCGTATTTCAGTGTCTGCAAAGCAGACACTGAAATACTTTGCGGGGCCCACTTACGGGGGCCCCTGCAGTGCCCATGCCATTGGCATGGGCACTGCAGGGGCCCCCAGGGGCCCCGCGGCACCCCCTACCGCCATCCTGTTCCCGCCATGAACAGGATGGCGGTAGGGGGTGTCTGAATCCCCATGGCGGCGGAGCGCGCTCCGCCGCCATGGAGGATTCAATGGGGCAGCGGTAAACCGGCCGGAGACCGCCGGTTTACCCTTTCTGACCGCGGCTGAACCGCCGCGGTCAGAATGCCCTCGGGAGCACCGCCAGCCTGTTGGCGGTGCTCCCGTGGTCGGTGACCCTGGCGGTCACCGGCCGCCAGGGTCAGAATGACCCCCTAAGCCTGTTTAGCATCAATACTGTTAAGCACAGTATTAACAGTATTAACAGTATTGAATAAAGAATAACACCAAATTAACAAAACTATAATATGCACATTAAATTCAGATTTCAATGCAGATAATGGTGACATCATCAAAATTCAGTTAATACAATCAGTTTTTATAGCTGGGCCATCCTTTTCCCTAATGCAAATTTGGACTTGCATGTGTCGAAATGAAATAACACATGTGGTCAAAACTAAAGAAAAGACAAAAATAATTTGGAAAAATCATCTAACTAGGGTAACTCACAATAAAAATACACTGGTGTAATTATCTAAGCTGAAAAGGAAATAAGAAACCACATTATGAATAATACCTCTCCTAATTGGACAGCAGACAAGAAAGTTATATCAAGCTGAGGGGTCACACTTTCGCAGCATGAGTAGACAGCAGCATTAGAACAGTGCAGAACACGGACTGCACATATGGCAGGTTAACAGTTCAGAATTAATTGGGCATATTAGTGCTGAACAGCATAGGTGAGACATATAGGACTAAAAGGAAACTCATAACATAAAGACTAAAAATGGCAGAAGACTTGGAGAGGGACAGGAGGTGACAGCACGAAAACCCAAATAAATCTAAATCTTTAGCTTCAAAAGTCTCTCCCTCACTAGAAATGTCCATGAGTTTCTGATTGGTCCTTCAGGTGGGCTCATCTTGTGCACATCAAACAATATCCAATGGTAGCCACTGACACCATCAAGTTTGCAACTATTCCAGATTTTCTCAGGCAAGATTTGTGGCCATCTCCATTAATATATATAGTTCCATCAAAACATGATACTTATTTTGTTGACTGCAACTTTGGGATCCTTTACCAAAGTACATAGAATGATATGAACAGTTCTCATACATAGCTAATAAGGCTTCCTGTCTTGTTGACATCTAGAGCAAATACTGTTACATTAGATAACATGGAAACATGTTCTTGGTCTTTAATACAATAGGACATTCACCAACATGTCAGCAACCTAGAAATTAATTTGGGTCAGAGGAAACATGTAATTTTCCTCTACTGCTACAAAAAAATGAATCTTCAGGCCTAGTATAGCTAAGAAAGCCTAAATACACCTTAATAAAATAAAACACATACATCTTAATGCGCACCTTGCAATTTGAATCAAATATGCAAAGCAAATTATTTAACTGCAAACATTGTTCATGACACATTAAAACACAATTTAAAAGTGCATTTATTTCTCTGCACACATGTAACCCATGTTAATAAATTAATTTAAATCAATATAAGTACGATTAATTTATGCTCATAAAATATTATGGGGGTCATTCTGACCCGGGCGGGCGGCGGACGCCGCCCGCCTGGCGGGAACCGCCAAATGGCCGCTCTGCGGTCAGAAGACCACGGAGGCCATTCTGACTTTCCCGCTGGGCTGGCGGGCGCCCGCCAGGGGAGCGCTCATCGGCCCAGCGGGAAAGGCCCTGCAACACAGAGGCCGGCTCCGAATGGAGCCGACGGTGTTGCAGGGGTGCGACGGGTGCAGTTGCACCCGTCGCGATTTTCACTGTCTGCTATGCAGACAGTGAAAATCATGCAGGGGCCCTGTTAGGGGGCCCCTGCACTGCCCATGCCACTGGCATGGGCAGTGCAGGGGCCCCCAGGGGCCCCACGACACCCGTTCCCGCCATCCTGTTCCTGGCGGTCAAAACCGCCAGAAACAGGCTGGCGGGAAGGGGGTCGGAATCCCCATGGGAGGTTCAGCCCAGCCAGGGGAAATCCGGTGGGAAACCGCCAGATGCCCTTTTCTGACCGCGGCTTTACCGCCGCGGTCAGAATGGGCACTGAAGCACCGCCAGCCTGTTGGCGGTGCTTCCGTTGCCCGCGGCCCTGGCGGTCTTAGACCGCCAGGGTCGGAATGAGGGCCTATATTTCTAATAGTAATCTAATAATGCAACTTTTAATATTAATTATTGTCTGTAGCTCACTCGACTGGGTAAGCACAATATCCTTCATGGCAAACTGCAATGTAATATACAAATGGAGGCCACATTGTCCGCCATATTTCAAATGTGCACATTTCACATTTTGTGTTAACTTAGTTAGGCTTTTAAATGAAGGTTTATAAGTCATCATGTGCTTACTTCTATGCCACTTATGTATTTGTAAAGTTTGATCTCTATCATTCCTTTGTCAGTGAAGACAGGCTGATACCTGTATATGGAGCCAATTTATGTCACTCTTGTGTATCCATTCTCATTCTTTCTACCAATATGGCCCAGGCATGAAAATTAAGAGTTTGTCTGACCATGACACTGCACTGTGCTAGCAAAAAGGCGGGAGGCCCATAGTAATAAGCCCTAGAAGATATCCAAAAGTAAAGAGACTGGATTAGTCTATTAACAGAGGGCAATCATTTTACTGGAACAGCACTACATGTCCTGGGTAAGAGAGTGTACAGGGAGGTCGTGTAATTAAGGTCTTCCCAGCCTTGCAGGACTGCTGCCTTAACTAACAGATATATTTTAGGACATCTCTCAGAAGATGAGGATCACTGCTTTGCCCTCTTTGAATCCTGGGAAGTGGATATTGGTTTCAGATTTTCACACCATGATTCTAGATCACAAAGTCTGCATGCTGGATGCCCTGCCTTTCCCCTTTTGAGGAGATCATCCACAAGAAGTTTTTCAGGAGGAATAGGTTTTTAGTTTTAATTGTGGTCCCTAATTTGTCCAGAGTGAGGTGTTTTCTCTTCCTTGGTTGTCTTTTAATTGGTGCAAGAAAGAACATTATTAATTATGTTGGATGACAGTCCACCACAGGCAATAAAGTCAATAATCTATCAGGTCTGGGCAATGACATCAATAAGTTTAGCCTGAGCTGAACCCCTGGTAGCTCTGGAACAGATCAGAAAGGCCTAACTTAGAGAAAACAATTAAAGCATTTAGAGGTATCAAAACAATTAAAAAGTCAAAAACAGAACACAATAAAATCCTATGTGCATCATACAAATATTGCAAAATGAAATAAATTTATATCAAAGCAATTAATGTGGCACAAGGGGACCGGAGATGTGATTTTTTTTTAAGATCTAGGAGGAAAAGCACCAACAAAAAGTAAAGCACCAATAGAAAGTACTGTTTGCTTTCTACGTGTGACCGGATTCAGGCATGAGTATAGGCAGACTGCAGTGGAGTATGAATCGGCTGCACTAAGTGGGTTCATCCTGATCAAAGATTTCATTTTAGCACAAGGGCCAGGTTTAAATTTTGCTGGAGGATAGTCCTCCAAAACGTGAAGGATATCCCAACAAACTTAGGACATCATACACTTGTGTTAAGGCAGAAGGAATATTCATCACATTTGTGACGGAGTAACCCTTCCCTGAAACTCAGGGCCTCTAGTCTGTGAAATGGAGGTCTAAATCTTTCAGCATGGTATGGTTGCAGGCAGTATCCAAGGAAGTCCTCTCGAAGCTGGGTGGCCTTTGGACGTTGTCCTACTGAAGTTGTTTTGGCGGGAAAAGCTGAGCGAGGGAAAATTCTAATTTCTCAACCAGAGAAGTCCTCTTGTTGGTCGGATACCTTTTGTTCCCTAACCTGGTCAAGATTTTTACATTTGTCCTAGCATCTTTTTTGGAGTTCAGAATCCTCATACGAGCAAGGCTGCAGGCTCTTTGAGGAAATGTCACACTAAAGTCAGAAAAGCTTGTCACAAAGCTCTGCTGGGGTTTTTGAGCAGCAAAAAGCTGAGAGCATGGCCTATTTGATTTTCTTACCCAGCAAGGTGATGCCTAAGGAGTATTGACTTGGGTGAATGGTCCTTGTCTTCTAGAAGTCAGGGTGTCCAAAATCTTTCTTAGTCCCAACTTTTCAAAGATTTCAGTCTAAGAGCTTGATTCACATCTTGGCAGATGGAACACTCCATCACAAATGTGACGGATTTCCCGTTTGCCGCATAATGATCTCCATAGGATATAATGGGATCGCAAAACGGCGGAGGGGATATCCGTCACGTTTGTGACAGAGTAGTACCCTCTGCTAAGATCTAAATCAGGCCCTAAGTCCTTCTGAACACCACTTAAGCTCCCTGTACCTCATAGAAAGTACCTAGGAGTCTGAATTCAGTCCCACAGAGGCCTCCAGCAGGGTATTTTCCTCTTCTAGATATAAATGATCACTGGTCACTTTAGAAACAAGCATTTGCAATGCAATAGGTCTTGCATATTTCAAACAATTGTCATTAGTGGAAACTGAAAAAAGACGACTTAACAGAATAAAATAAAGTTAGCTTTAAAAAATAAAACTTTGCAATTTTGTTTGTCCTGCTGGGCAGGTTTTTGCCAGCCAAAAGCCTTCTGTTTGTAGGCACTGGATGTTAGAACAAAATAGTACCTTGATCACAGTGGGAGCAGCGGACGGGCACTAATTAATTTGAAATCAATGAGTGCTTCATCCCTGCTCCACACAGAGGAACAGAAATGATGCCAGACATGCCCTGATGAAATATGAGGCTGTAAAGAAGAGTGCTGCGCAAACCAAGAAACGATGAGCGACATGCAGCACCAAGCCCTTTGCTGAACACAACAGCGGCTCACATTTGAGATGCATGCTCAAGTGACCCTAAAAAGGCCTCTTGCTGCTTATTGTGCCCCTGTAGCTGCAAAGGAGGTCAACTAACTGACCCTTGAAGTCCACATCTTTGCATCTTTGTCCTGGGTGCAAATAGGAGTAGTCCCATCCCTTCAGGTCCCACTATAGTTCTGAAATCACAGATGCAGGACCTCTTCTATTCTTCCACTCCACAGGTTCAGAAAGTGTTCTGAGGGGCTGGAGGTGAGGTCCACTTTTGCACAATTCAGCTGACAGTGGGTGAGGGCTTCTCCTAAACACTCGCTGACCAATTGGCAAAAGGTTCCTGCTTACAACCCTACCCACTTTTGCAGCATATACTGTGTGTTTCAATGTGCTCTGGCCCAGAATGCACTGTTCTAGTGAGAATCCAAGATGGCACACTCCTACTATCCTTGGAGGGAACTAGTGTGCTCAACTGTCTCCCTTGCGCCTAAATAGGAAAGGTTTCCTCCTACTTAAGTATCCCATTACACTAAAATATAAATGGACATGCTTTATCTATGTCCCTTTCAATTTAATAATGTTCCTGGAAACTCTGCTGCTACCATTCAAAAGCTAATAGAGATCACATGCCCCATAATTAGCCTATCCAGTCACCAACCAAATCCAAGTATCTTAGCAATAGGAGTCGTTTTCTAACCTAATTAGGGTGAAGCACTGACACAGCAGCTGCTGGCAGCAGAATACAAATAAACCTCCAGGATCTTCAGGCAGTGAACAGGTAACTTTCTAAATGTTAATTTTTCTTACATATAGTAGTAACTTCACCATTCAATTCAAACAGAAGCTGACCTGTTATACTAGCTTGTCCTAAACCTGGGAAAACAGAGTTAAAATGTTAATCTGTACTCTAGGTTTCCTCATAGGACAGCATGAACCTTACACAGTGAAAATATCATTTTGGAGCTTGTCACTGTAAGGACACGGTAACATTAAATTTCTATCATCCCCAATCACTGTATCTTGTGGGCTACAAGGCCTACATAGGGGTGACCTATGATAGGAGAAGAAGCGTCTTTTTAAATATTATTAAGAGATACTTTACAGGTCAATTTGGAGAGTCGAAATGCATCAGTTGGGATACTTTGGTTGGCCTAAAGCCATGGTTTCTTTATCACACTAATGAGTGGCATAATAAATGCTGGATTATGTTACGTACATGTGCAAGGGTATATGTTCTACCCCATATACTAGGGTCTTAGGGGAGAGTTTAATATGCCAATCAGCAATTAGTCAATTTCTACATGTTTTAGGGATTAGAGCACACAGTTGGATACTGGACAGCTTGCAACACCTTAGTGTGCAGAGTCTTTAAACCAGCAATAACAAACATGAAAAAATAAGGGTGACCATGCAAAAAGGAGCATTTTTTAAAAATTGTTCTGTTGCGTAAATGAGTAATGATCTATATATGCTTTGCCTCCAGACTTTTCATTTCACACAGGAGAGCTCTCAGCACTTTCTTGCTCTGTTCATTCTAGATATTTAATCTATTCAATGAGCATCTCTGAGAGCATGTAGGAACCTTGTAGAGAGTATGAGCCCTCAGGTTGATGATTGGTTAGCTGTCTTTTTAATGGTTTTAATGCAGCTCAGTCCAACCTGCTAGGCGTCCCCACTGCTTTTATTGTACTTGCTGTACCTTCCTTCTGAGCACTAGAATAAGGCCCTTATTATGAACATGGCAGTAAACACCGTCAGCCACTGTGGCAACAGTGAACAGAAGACCGCCATTTGCAGTGACCAGAAACCCGCCATATAATGATGCCAGAAACAGAAATTGGCAAACATTCTGTTACTGCCAGCAACCGCCAGGGCTGTTGTCAGCAGAAAGGCTGCACATCCCACCCACCACCACCAAGCAGGCAAATTCATCGCCCTCCAAATAATGATGCACAAATCACCACGCCGGATAGTAGATGTCGAACGACCACGGCCAGCAATGGGACCCAACAGCAAGAAATGCCTACATTGGCAAGTTTGAAACCTACTCACCTGACACACATCTCCAACACAATTAAACACTCACATACACACCCCACAATCCTTTGCATCGCCAATAGGACAACTGAGACTGACAACACAGAATGCAACATCACACAAGTCACACACCAAACCACACAACAGCAGCACCCTCACCAATATCCACACAACACAACACACCACCCACAACACACACCATGGCACCCCCTAAGCACCCACGCTTCACAGATAGGGAGTCAAGAACAATGGTGGACGAAATACTCAAGGTTGAGCCACAAATTTTGGGGGGGACAGGTCCATTACACACCCATTCCCAGGAAGATGGAGTTATGGCAGACAATAGTGAATAAGGTCAACGCAGTGGGAAACCATCCACGCACAGGGGATGATGTCCGCAAGAGATGGGCTGACCTGGGCGGGAAGGTGAGGTCCATGGCATCCAGGCACAACATTGCGGTCCAGAAGATTGGGGGAGGACCCCCACCTACACCAACCGACTAGGAGGAAAAGGTACTGGCCACCCTGCACCCTGAGGGCCTCACTGGACTCACTGGAGGAATAGACTCGGGTAAGTCATCTACAATTACCCCATATCCACCACACCTGTAATGCATGCACCACCCCACCCCTCCAACTACCACCAGCACCACTACCCCACCCAGGCCACAATCACTACATCCAGTCACCCTGCATACCCACAAGCCCACCAACAGGCCCACATCCCTCCCCCTGTGCACAGCCACCTACCTCTGCAAGGAATCACAATGGCACTACACCACCTACAATGCACCTCCACATCCCATGCAAAATGCAATGGCAACTCCACAATAGGTCTCTGTATGGCTGAACAGGGGAATACACTGCACACAAAAGGGCAGAGATGTGCATCCTCATTTGATTTAGTAAATGTAACATTCATTTCCATTCCCCCCCACAGGCACCGCCACCTATGCTAACCTGACAGAAAGGCCAAGGAGTGCCAGGTCCCCACATGAAGACAGAGGCACCACTCAGGACACCAGATAGGGAAGTGTGAACAGTAAGGAATAGCCTGGCCTGTCACACAGTCATGGACTGTCACCTTCCAGCAGCCCCATCCAGGACGCCCCTGATACCCCACCACCTAGCCACCAATATCAGCTCTGGCCAAATGACCCCACACCAGTGTATCCAGGCCACAGACTGGTGGGACAGAGTCCCCACCTACTATCAGGCAGGATGATGATGGCTCCAGTATAAGTGGCACTGCCAGACCTGTGCAGGGGACCCAGGCACAGGGGGGTAGGCCCAGTGGGAGGGTATCAGTGGCTGGGGGGGGCAAAGGGTGGATGCTGCAGCCCAGGAGATGATCTCTGAGGTCCTGGGAGAATACCACCGTACCCAGGAGAGGTTGGGTCAGATCCTGGCCACCCTGGAACAGAGTCAAAGGTTGCAGATAGCCCAACATCAAGAGACCATGGAGCAGTTAAAACAACTCAATGCCACAATGGCCACCATGGCCACCATAGCGGGGGTGCTGCACCACCACCAAACCCAGCCTGAGATCCCCACAAACCAGGAAGCCCCTGCCACTGACCAGGACACAGACCAGCCATCTACATCAGCAGCAGCAACTGGACTGGTGGCACTTGCAAAGGAAATACAGGAGTCCAGCTCCCCTACCCATGCAGGCCAGCACCAGACCCTCAAACGTCCCTCAGACCCAGATATGGCACAGGAACACCTGCCAAGACCAAGGCCCCCACCAAGAAGTGACTCTGACATGGACTGACTCCCAAGTGGGCCACTTTGCCACCGTCCTCACCCGCCAATAGCAACATAACAACTTGCAAGGGACAGATGGACCTATACCCACTGCCACCAATTACCCAGCCCATGTACCTACTATGGACATCCACCATTCACCATTAGCCCACTCCCTATCTCTGTAAAGCACATCAATGCATTAATGACACCACATAAAACACATGTACACCAAATCTTATGTCCCCTGTCATATTGATGAATAAATTGTAAATGTGCATGGATTTGCCAGTCAATTCCATAATCAGATCTTTATAGCAGGAAAGGCACCGCAGGCACAACATTGTGTGGAGTAAACAGAAATGTACAACATGTTTTTTTTCATGGCACATGCCACCTCAATATTCAGGTACCACTGTCAATGACTACAGACCCCACATCCCAATAGTGAATAAGTAAGACATATATTATGCATTGCAGACAACATCATCAGTGAACAGTACCTCATAATCAGTGAAAGTATAGTTGAATCAGCTGGTTCCTGGAGTGGACATTTTCACCCTCTTCATCCTCACCATCACTCTCATCCCCTCTCAGATGATGCAGGCCTGGATATGCAGCACCCTCCTCCTCAAGTAAGGGGATAGCTTTCCTCACAGCCACGTTGTGCAGCATGCAGCATGCCACCACTATGCTACACACCTTCTCAGTGCCATAGCACAGGGAACCCCCAGAGAGATGGAAGCAACGGAATCTAGCCTTCAGGAGACCTATAGTGCGCTCTATCACCCTCCTAGTACATCCATGGGCCTCACTGTAATTCCTCTCTAGATCTGTCCTAGGATTTCTCACAGGTGTCAGGAGCCATTGCATGTTGGGATAGCCAAAATCACCTGCAAAAGTGTTTGAAAAAGGACTGTAACAGACTGCCATTACTTGCTGACAGCCTGCTGTCAACTATGTACAGAACCAGTGTCATACACACTCACCTATGAGCCATCCTCTGTCCCCTTGTAGTTGAGCCATCATGTGTGGTACACTGCTGTTCCTCAGGACAAATGAATCATGGACTGATCCTGTAAACATGGCGTTCACGTGTGATATGTTCTGGTCTGCAGTACACACTAATTGTATTTTCATTGAGTGGAAGTTCATCCTGTTCCTGTACACCTGTTCATGTACTCTTGGGGGGATGAGAGCTATGTGGGTGCCATCTATGGCACCTATCACATGGGGATTGTTAGCAAAGGCATACAATTCTCACTTGATGGCAGGGAGATCAGCCCTTTGGGGAAACTTCACATATGTCTGCAAGGTTAGTACAAATGCATCTAGGATTTTGGACAGGATGAGGCTAAACATTGAGTGTGAGGACCCTGCACCCTTGCCCACTGTCTCCTGAAATGAGCCCATGGCCAAGAAATGGAGTACAGAGAGCACTTGTACTTCAGTAGGGATGCCATACTAATTCCAATTAGATGGTCTCAGTACTGGATCCAGTAATGCACATAACTCATGGATTGTAGCACCATTGAGTTTGTTGTAGATAATGATGTGCCGTTTCACCATGGTCTCCAAATCGACAAGAGGTCTGTACACAGAAGGGGCCCTCCCTCGCCACATGGGTTTGTACCTAGGGGGAGTGGAGAACACATGTGAGGGACACACATACATATACACAACATGTTGTGTATGAACAACTGCTGTACAATATGTAGGTTACACACAAGCAATGTATGATGCACAACTGCAGTGACATGTATGAAGTGATACGTCTGGACTGTTGTGGGGAGAAAAGAGTCATGTGTGGGTGCGATGTCAAAGTCGTATTCCTCGGGATTTGTGTCTTTGTTCTGTTATGATTTATTGTTGGCAATTATCACTTCAAATATCATACTCAAAAGAGAAAAAGAAGATCAGCATGAAAGACAATCTAAAAAGAAAAGTTTCTTAGACATGCATAGAAACCAATTACAAGGATATTTAAACATTTATCCAATATTTATTATAAGGCAAGTAATATGCACATATTTAATAATATATTCACAAAAATACTATCTCAGAAGAAATATTAATATCCTTCAAATATGTTTATCTAATAATTAAAATATAATATGAAATCTACAATGTCTTTTAGTTTACATCTTTTTGTCCAAAATTGCACAATGAATTTTAAAACTGTAACTTTTCAACTTTGTAAAAATACCTATGAATATTTCTTCTCAAGAAACACAGAGAATTCTAATGTTTAACCTTTCACAATAGAATGTGCTCTTATATTGATTCTTTCTTCAAATAAACAAAACATTTAAATAAGAAGTCTTTTTAAAACATGAGTGCGCACGTGTAAATGTGTCATCTGTTTAAACATTTAAGAATAACATAATTCAATTCAGCTGGAACCATTTATAAAGTCTGCAAATGACCATGCTTAGTTTTACTTAAAAGAATCCTTTTAAACAAAAATATGTTGCACTAGAATTGTAACTAATCCCCAGGGCATATTTAAACTAAAATAACACAAAGCTTGGATATTCCTAAAGCAATGTTGTTAAAGGTCAAACACTCGCTTTGCTTTTCAGATTTTTAACTAAACAAAGATACTGAAGATTAAACAAGCAATTACTTCAGTTTCCTATCCTAAATAAACAATGTTACTAAACATGAAACTCTCAGATTCGATTCTGTCTGCAAAATAAACAATGTTATTAAACATGAAACATTCCTTCGGTGCAGTCTTTCAAAAAAGAAATGTTCCTGAAAAGTAAACACTCTTACGACAGCAAGTCCGTCCACTTGCTTCTTGGAACTCCAGAGACCATCCACTGCACGGCAGGGGACCAAAAGGGCAAATCCAGATGGGAATCACCAAACCAAATCCAATCCAGGCAAAGTCCAAAATAGTAAGCACAGGGAAATGGGAGTGGTCGGTTTTTATAGCAGAACCACGCCCTCAATCATGAAAATTCCAGAAAGAACTACACCCTTAATCATGTGTACTCCAGGATGCTGGGAATTGTAGTTCCATCAACATAGACATCGTGGATTTGAGCAGTTTAACCACCACCGAGCACTCTTATTACACAAATGCATTTTTCCACATGAATAAAGAGCAGAATGTTTTTTAATAGAACAAAGTGTGTGGCAAGAACGTTTGGTAGGAGAGATACTGTGTTTAGAGGTATGATTACGGCAAAGTCTGACAATACACCCCCCTCCCGGGCGTGGTTGAGGACCAGGTTTATTTGGATGAAGACGATGAAACTTGGTCACCAAACGAGGAGCATGAACCTGCGTAGCGGGTTCCCAGGAATTTTCTTCTGGTCCATAACCTTTCCATGCTATTAAATACCATAAAGAGGAACCACGGAATCGAGAATCTAAAATGGCATGTACTTCATACTCCCAGTGTCCTTGTACCAATAATGGAGCTGGCCGAGATGTGCTTGATGAAGTGGCAGGCTTTAATAAAGACGTATGAAATACTGGATGTATTTTCAGAGAGGGAGGCAATTTCAATTTATAAGTTACTGGATTAACTTGACGAAGGACTTCATAAGGACCTATGAATTTAGGATTAAATTTATTGTGATCTTTGAATGTAAAATTCTTGGTGGATAGCCAAACTTTGTCATGTATTTTGTAAATGGGGCCAGGTTGATGTTTCTTGTCATATTGTAACTTATAATTGTATTTGGCTTGACGTAAATTAGCTTTTAATCGTGTATGTACCTTTTGCATATGATATAAAATGTCTTGAACCGTAGGCATTTTATGGGATGTAACTGGTAAAGTGACAAGCAGTATTTGTGGATGTCGACCATACAGACCATAAAACGGGGTTTCTTTTATAGACGAATTGTAAGAATTGTTATATACTAGTTCAGCAAGCCATAAAAGATCTGGCCATATTGTAGGGGTGTCAGAGGCATAACAACATAAATACTGTTTCAGTGTCTGATTCAATCTTTCGGTTTGACCATCAGTTTGTGGATGGTAACTAGTAGATAGAGCAGAGTCTATTTGTAAAGCTTGACACCAAGTTTGCCAAAAGCGAGCTGAAAATTGCGTGCCTCTATCTGAAAGGATTACCTTTGGAAGTCCATGAAGACGGACAATATTTTGAAGTATAAGATTGGCTAGAGTGCTGGATATTGGAAGCCCCTTGCCTTGCTATGAAATGAGCGTATTTTGTGAGACTGTCTACAACTACCAAAATTGTGTTTGTTTGATTTACTGCTGGGAGTCCAGTGATGAAATCCATTGTGATGTGTTCCCAAGGGTAGTTTGGAGTTGGTAAGGGAATTAATAATGCTTTTGGTTTACTATGTGTACTCTTGCAGCGAGCACAAATCTCACAGGATTGTACACATTTTTTAACATCCTCAGAAAACGTGGGCCACCAAAAATACCTTTTCAAAAGTTCCATGGTTTTTTTAGGTCCTGGGTGGCCTGCCATAGGATGAGTATGTAGCCATTGGAAGGCTGTTTGTCTTAAATCTTTAGTTGGTAAATATACTCGAGACTCAAATAATGGTAAGCCTTGTTGAATGGTATGTTTATTGCTTTGCTGTAACCAATTCTGCCAATCTGTGATATGAAAGTGAGAGCGATAAGATCTAAAAAATCATCAGCGGCTATTAAACAGAGCACTTTGGTGGGATCTATAATAGACTGTGGTTGTTGTTTTTCATGAGAGAGAGAAGAGTCCTGTCTTGTGAGAGCATCTGCTTTTCTATTTTCAGTGCCAGGACGGAAGGTTACAATAAAATCGAATTCTGCGAAGAACAACATCCATCTTAATTGTCTGGGAGTCAATATCCGAGCAGAACTCATAAACTTGAGATTTCGATGATCAGAGTATACTGTGATTTTATGCTTAGATCCTGATAGATAGTGTCTCCATTCTTTGAAAACGTCTTTTATTGCTAAAATTTCTTTCTCCGCAATAGTATAGTTTTGTTCAGCGACATTCAATTTTCTGGACATGAATGCAACTGGATAGAGTTGTCCAGTGTATGGATGACGTTGTGATAAAATGGCTCCTATAGCCACATCTGAAGCATCGGTTTCCACAATTAAAGGGTCCGTGACTCTCGGGTGAGCTAAAACAGGTGCAGTAGTAAATGCCTGTTTTAACATCATGAATGCTGCATTAGCTTCTTCAGACCAACAAAAAGGAACATTTTTACGTAACAGTCTAGTGATGGGTGCCACCTTATGGGAGAAATGATCTATAAACCGTAGGTAAAAATTTGCAAAACCTACACAACATTGTACATCACGTACAGATTTAGGCGTAGGCCATTCCATTACGGCTTGGATTTTTCTTTCGGTCATCTGCATTCCTTTAGGTGTTAAAATAACTCCCAAAAACTCCACTGTGGTTACGTGAAATTCACATTTACTAAGCTTACAAAATAAATGATGAATTCTTAACGTATGTAAAACCTTTTTTACATGTTCCTTATGTAATTGTACTGAGGTAGAATAGATCAGAATATCATCAATATATACAATTACAAAAATATCAAGATATTCTCTTAGCACATCATAAAGAAAATATTGAAAAGCAGCAGGAGCATAACACAAACCAAAAGGCATTACCAGATATTCAAACAGGCCATAACTAGTTTTAAAAGCTGTTTTCCATTCATCACCTTCACGAATACGAACCAAATGATAAGCACCTCATAAATCAAGTTTAGTATAAATTATTGCATTCTTAACTTGATCTAATAGTACTGGGATTAATGGTAATGGATATTTATTCTTTACCGTGATCTTATTCATGGCTCTATAGTCTATGCATGGTCGTAATTCACCATTTGACTTTGATACAAAAAATAGTGGAGAGGCAGCTGGTGAACGTGAAGGACAAATCAAATTATTTTCTAAACATTGATCAAGATAGTTGCGTAAAACAAGATTCTCCTTTTCAGATAAAGCATAGATTCTACAATTAGGTATGATAGATCCTGGCATGAGATCTATTTGACAATCGTACGTTCTATGTGGAGGTAAGGTACTTGCGGCTTGTTCACTAAAAACATCTTCATATTCTTTATAAATATGAGGTAAGCTATTATCTTTTTCTGCTGCAGTAGCGATACATTGTGAAACAATTTTCTGATCATTATGAAAACAATTCTTTTGACAGAATTCTGCAAGAAAGTTAACTGTTTGTTCTTTCCAGTCGATATGTGGATTGTGTAATACTAGCCATGGCATTCCAAATATGAAACCATACTGGGGTGCGTGGATAATATCGAAAGAAACGCTTTCTTGATGTTCTTGACCATTAATGTTTTTACAAATTGTGTGAATAGGTACAGTACACATGGTAACAGGGCCTCAAGATAATTCAGTTCCGTCCACAGCTTGTACAATCTCTGGTATTTGTTTTTTTTGTACTTGTGAGTTTAAGTGATTTAACAGTTTGAGAATCTACAAAATTTCCAGTGGCACATAAATCTATTAGTGCTTGAACTGTCTGCCATTTTCCTTGAACTATAATTTGTATAGAAAGTCGTAAATGACTAATATGATGACTAGTTTTGGAATGTACAGAAGGGGTCATTTTTGCACCCAAGAGATCCCCTTCCTTGATTCTTGGGCCCACTAGTTTTCCTCTGAATTTTCAAGCATAGCTATTTGTTTCTTTGAATTAAAATTTAAATCCGATTTATTCTTTGGTATTCATAGACAATCTCTCACAAAATGTCCTTTCTTACCACAATAAAGACATTGTCCCTTGCGGCGACAAATTTCTTTTTCTTCCTTAGTTAGGGGTTGACGAATTGTTCCTATTTCCATGGGTTCGCCAGTATTATCTGATGATGAAGTGGATGTAAATGTATTTCGATTTTGTGCAGAACGCCAGAAACTCCGTTCAGGACGTTTTCTGTCTTCTCTTCTTTCTGTAAATCTATGATCTAATCTTAAAGTGAGATCTATCAAATCATTGCAAGTTTTAGGTTGAGGATCAATTTGTGCTAGAATATCTTTTAATTCATCTTTAAGTCCCTGATAGAAAATTGCGGCTCTTTTCTCCTCAGGCCAAGATGTTTCCATAACCAGACGATTAAAGTGAGAGAGATAGGTGATAAGATCTTTATTTCCTTGTCGTAACTCTAACAGTTCTTTATCAGCTGATAAGGTAACAGATCGTCAATCAAAAACTTTTTCAAACTCTTGTATAAACATGCGCCAATTGTATAATAGCCTACTATCTTGACGTACTAATGGTACTGCCCATGTAGCAGCATCTCCAGTTAAATATGAAATGAGGAAGGCTATTCTCGACTGTGGATCCGGAAAAGCAGCTGGACGGCATGTAAAATGTAACTCCACTTGTGTGAGGAAAATTTGTACTTTCGAGGAATCTCCTGAGAATCTTTCTGGAGCAGCAAGAGGAATTTGAGTGGGAACATGTACTGAAATGTTACTGGGAGAAGGATAAACATGTGATTGGACAGTGGCTCCTTGTTGCATTGTTGTTGCGCCCTCTACCTTGGCTTGTAATTGTGTCACCTTTGTGACGAGAGCTGCTGTGGTATTTTTTAATTCTTGCAATTCTTTTTGTAATTGGTTCAAAGCTTGCATAACAGTATCCAAAGTGGCCATTTTTGAAACAGTAACACAAACCAAGAGGAAAATAAATTTAGTGGGCTTACTATTCTGTCAAAGTCGGATTCCTCGGGATTTCTGTCTTTGTTCTGTTATGATTTATTGTTGGCAATTATCACTTCAAATATCATACTCAAAAGGGAAAAAGAAGATCAGCATGAAAGGCAATCTAAAAAGAAAAGTTTCTTAGACATGCATAGAAGCCAATTAAAAGGATATTTAAACATTTATCCAATATTTATTATAAGGCAAGTAATACGCAAATATTTAATAATATATTCACAAAAATACTATCTTAGAAGAAATATTAATATCCTTCAAATATGTTTATCTAATAATTAAAATATAATATGAAATCTACAATGTCTTTTAGTTTACATCTTTTTGTCCAAAATTGCACAATGAATTCTAAAACAGTAACTTTTCAACTTTGTAAAAACTACCTATGAATCTTTCTTCTCAAGAAACACAGAGAATTCTAATGTTTAACCTTTCACAATAGAATGCGCTCTTATATTTATTCTTTCTTCAAATAAACAAAACATTTAAATAAGAAGTATTTTTAAAACATGAGTGCGCACTGTAAATGTGTCATCTGTTTAAACATTTAAGAATAACATAATTCAATTCAGCTGGAACCATTTATAAAGTCTGCAAATGACCATGCTTAGTTTTACTTAAAAGAATCCTTTTAAACAAAAATATGATGCACTAGAATTGTAACTAATCCCCAGGGCATATTTAAACTAAAATAACACAAAGCTTGGATATTCCTAAAGCAATGTTGTTAAAGGTCAAACACTCGGCTTGCTTTTCAGATTTTTAACTAAACAAAGATACTGAAGATTAAACAAGCAATTACTTCAGTTTCCTATCCTAAATAAACAATGTTACTAAACATGAAACTCTCAGCTTCGATTCTGTCTGCAAAATAAACAATGTTATTAAACATGAAACATTCCTTTGGTGCAGTCTTTCAAAAAAGAAATGTTCCTGAAAAGTAAACACTCTTAGGACAGCAAGTCCGTCCACTTGCTTCTTGGAACTCTAGAGACCATCCACTGCAGGGCAGGGGACCAAAAGGGTAAATCCAGATGGGAATCACCAAACCAAATCCAATCCAGGCAAAGTCCAAAATAGTAAGCACAGGGAAATGGGAGTGGTCGGTTTTTATAGCAGAACCACGCCCTCAATCATGAAAATTCCAGAAAGAACTACACCCTTAATCATGTGTACTCCAGGATGCTGGGAATTGTAGTTCCATCAACATAGACATCGTGGATTTGAGCAGTTTAACCACCACCGAGCACTCTTATTACACAAATGCATTTTTCCACATGAATAAAGAGGAGAATGTTTTTTTAATAGAACAAAGTGTGTGGCAAGAACGTTTGGTAGGAGAGATACTATGTTTAGAGGTATGATTACGGCAAAGTCTGACATGCGACTAAGGACTGGAGCCAATAGTGCCTGCATGAGGCCCATGACCAGGAAAGTACCACATTGTGCTAGCAAAATGGCAGCCCCCTGCCATCTAAAAATGTGGCAGTGGAAGTGACCTCACTCCGCTGGCAGTTGTTGTTATGGCGTAAGGCGGTGTTTGCCACCATGCACCCCTTCATTGGTTAACATGGTTGTCAATGGGACTCTGGGCCTATCATAATCGCTGCTGGCGGTGACGGTGCACACCGCGGCGGAGCGTACGCCATGTCATCAACCCAGGTTCACTTGAATCCTGGATTCCATGCATGGAAGTACTCCACTGAGTGTGCTGCTGTGTCCTGACTCTGGTTACTCAAATGGCATGAGTCACAGTGGAAAGGGCCCCGGCCTTCACCACGGAGGAGCTTGAGAAGCTGGTGGACGAGGTCCTACCCCTGTATGCCAAGTTATATGGGCAACCAGAGGAGAAGGTGAGTAGGCGGATGACGTGCATGGATGTGTGTGATGGTGGTGAATGCCTGAATGCATGTGTTGCCCATATGTAGCTGCACAGGTGTAGAATGTGTGGAAAGTACTGTGAGTGAGGTGGTGAAATGATATTGTGAAGTGTCTGTCCTATAGGGGAAGCATAGTCAGCAGTATCACATGGCCATTTTCTGAACTCTGTTTTTTGTTTCTGTGTGTCCCTTACAGGTCAGCGCCCATCAGAAGAGGGCACTCTGGCAGGCCATCGCCAGGGAGGTGTGGACCCTGGGGGTCTACAACCGGCAGAGCACCCACTCCAAGAAGCGGAGGGAGGACCTGCAGCGCTGGGCCAGGAAGACCTGCGAGGCCCAGCTAGGGAAGTCCTCCCAACGAGGAAGGGGTGCCCATCGGGCCCTGACCCCCTAATGCACCGCATTCTGGCAGTGGCATATACAGACTTGGATGGGTGCGTGAAGGCTGCACAGCAGCCAAAAGGGGGGTGAGTACCACAACATATCATGCCTCTTTGATGGATGTCTGAGGGTGCTGTAGTACATATGCTGTCTAGTGCCAGGTACTATGACAGGTGTCTTACAGCAATCCGGCCCCCATGGGCACTGAGATGATTAGGTGCAGGTCTGCAGTTAATCAGGTCCTTGTGTCATGTGGGAGAAGAGTTGTATGCTAGGGTTGTGGCCACTAGTCAGGGGCATAGGCATGACTGTAGCTGTAGGTGCTGCGTGTTGGTGTATAAGCTAGGTGGGAGCCTAAGTGAACCAAACTGGTACATCCATTCAGATTTTTACATATATCGCTCATGTTATTTCTCCCCACCCCTGTACTCTTGTGTTGTCCATGCACATCAGCATCATATGGCGAGGGAGCAGTGGCACAGGTGAGTGGGGATGCAGTGGCCCACGGATCTAAGGAGGCAGAGTCTACCAACGCCAAGGGGACCAGTTGGTTGGATTGCAAGGGGAGTACCATGGGGGAGGCTACTACCACTGGCGGTAGGGACTTTGATACCTCCTCCAATGGGAGCTCCCTGGTAGTGGCGGACCCTAGTGGACCCGCCCTTCTTTGTCATCCTACGCCACCTCCCATATGATCACCGCCCTCCCAGTTGCTCCCCACCCAGTTGCCCGTGCCCGCTCACCCAGAAGGGTGAGTGTCTCCTTCGCCCTAGGCACCTCATCCCCTGCCCCAGTCAGCCCTGCTGCCCTCACGGAGGAGGCTATTGACCTCCTGAGGACCATCTCTGTAGGGCAGACAACCATCGTGAATGCCATCCAGGGGCTAGCATCCCAGATGCAGCAGTGCAGTGCATACCTGGAAGCATTCAAGATGCCATGTCTGGCCTATAGAGATTAGGGCTCTTTTCAGACTCTGGCCTCCTCTTTGATGGCAGCCAGTGTCCCTGGGCTTTCTGTCCCCCCTCAAACAACCTCTACCCCTTCGAGCACCCCACTCCATTCACCCATCCCAAGTACACATTCAGACAGCCATGCACACACCTCAACACAAAAAAAATATACAGAGAAACACAAGCACCACACTTCCCACCACAGGCATACATACAGCCAACATACAAAAGCACACACAACAACATCCACTTCCCCCACTGTGTCCACCTCTTCTGCCTCCCTGTCTGTCACCTCAACATGCACACTCACAAACACTGCACCCTCATTCACTGTTGCTGACCCCATTCTTGCAGTTACCACAACATCAGACATCCAGTCATGCCCCCAGACATCACACCTGTACTCACCACAACGACTTTGACTGACACTTGCAGCACACTCCCCAGACCTGCAGACACCCAGACAACAGCCTTATTTGGACATTACTATTTTAATGTTCTATTAAAGTTTGTGTGCCCAGTGTGGCTGTTGGCACAATCTGGAGACGTGGTTCATCATTTCATTGTGGGGGTGTGGTGGGCACATGTGTGTACTTTGGGCAGGTTGTATTGGCCTTGCATCGTGTAAGTACCTCTTGTTCTAGTGTGGGTGGCTTGTGATGGTGTGATAGTGCGTTGCAGGGTGTGTGGGGTGTGTGTGTGTGTGTAACTGTGCCCTTTCTTCCTTTGTTTAGTAGGTTGCGGTACTTACCGTCGTCGTCTTCATAGGCGGTCACAGTGGTGGAGGTATATGGCAAGGAGCAGCACTGGCATGATTTCCAATTCTCTCTCCATGTCTGCTTAGGCGTGTTGTGTGTGCCTACGGTGGGTGTTTCCTTTTATTTGGTTTGTTTCTGACAGGATTTGCCTGTCGGTAGTTCCCGTCCCAGAACTGACGGTGGTTTTGCGCTTCATTATTTGTTGGGCGGGTGGGGCCTTTCCGTCGGCCTGTGGGCAGCCTCTTCCATCGATGTCAGCACTCCTCTGCTGGCGGTGAGTGGTTTTCACGCCGGCTGTTTTTCATTTGCTTCATTATCTGGCGGTCTGGACCACCAGCCTGTTGACGGTAGTTACCGCCAGTGCCGGCGGTGCAGTCTTTCCCACCATGTTCATAATGACCACCTAAATGTCCATGAAAGTCTGTTTCTTAGTTGTTATCTACTTAGCAATTGGTTTCGCAAATTGTTTAACAGCACTGTTCAACAGGAAAAAAAATGTTGCCAAGACTTCCAGCTGCCACAACCTGGACTGGGGACAATAATCTACAAGTCTCCCAGGTGGATGAGGGGGTATCACCAAGGAAACTATGAACACTTGCCCTGTACCTGAAGCCTTCTTTTTGTCTGCCAAGAACAGTTTGCCCTGCAAGGAGGAGGAGAGAGTCTGAGTAAGCAAGGCCCAGAGGGGATCTTGACAAGTGGATCCCAATGAGCAGAGTGTGAGACACCTAGCCCAGTCAGGACTGGTGTTGTTCGAGAGCCAGACACTATCTGATGGAAGCAGGTAACCCCCATTAGGGCTTCTGTGAAGTTGTTGGAAGACAGTGTTGGGACCGTCACCTGTGTCCACGACCCTTTATGCCAGCGGGAGGCGTTGGGACTGTTTGAGTGACCTGTGTTGACACTGCACCTGCTGGGGTCGTCACCCACTTAATCTGATACTGTGGAGGCCATAGACCGTGTCCATGACCTGCTTATACCAGATGGGGATTACTAGGAATGTTGCGGTCATCACCCTGCGCATCTGATCTCATTAGGTGTTTTTCCATGTCTTGCATATGACAAGTGGAAGTCTGTTGGTTCGTTGTGGCCATAACCGAAGTCAGGGAAGAACCTGTAAATAAACTAGAGACTTGTGAGTAACATTAGAAGCCATTCTGCAAAACTGATGCTGTTCCACCAACTTACTGGCAGGAAAAACGAAGAAGAGGCCACTGCACCTAGAAGCTGTCGCTACCTGCGGCTATCTCAGCATGCCTCCCACTGACTTCGGGAGGCCATGGTGCAAGCTGCTCATTATTGGAGTGTGACAAGACACACTGGTTTCTGAACTCTTCTCAAGGCTGTGGTTGGGTAAAATTGGAGCAGGACCACAGGACCTTTGAGTGACTTGGATGAGCCTGGTAGATTTGCGGTCAAAGGGCTGAAACTTTCAAAGCTGAAGCCAGACTTTGATTCTCATCTGTAGTGCAGGCAGCACCTGTGGCGTCACCTGCAAAGGTTCGCGTAGAGGCTCATTGGTTAGTGTGGAAGAGAAGAGGGAGGAGGACCCGCAGGGGTGCGGACACGGACCAGATAAGTGTGACCTGCTTAGAGTACTATGTTTCCAAGCAGAATAAATACTGCTTTTCTTGCCAAATGAAAGTATAGGACTGGACAATTATATTGTTGAAGTTACTGTGGGTATTTTGAGTTATGGGCCTGCACATTCCTTGCACCTCCCTCCTTAGATATGCTTTGGACTGCTCGACCAGCTCTACCACTGAAAGTAAAGAGCTGAAGGGGTGGTGGTTGGCTCAATTACTCAAGGCCTATTGTAAGTTGAGTCCTTGGACAGAGTGAATAAAACGCCACCGTCTGCATGGTTGGACCCAGTGTCACCTGCTTGCCCTATGGCCCTTTAAAAGGCGTTCTGACATGTGGTAAAAACATGTGAGAACAGCTTCCGTGAATACTATATGGAAAATGAAAGACGTACACTGAAATCAGACCGCTGAGGCAGGTGAACCTTTTAACATGGACTTGAAGATTAATATTTTGTTTAAATGCTTAGCCATTCAAAAAACGAGAACGGTCCTAGGTTAAACTAGTAAATATGGACCAAAATGCAATTTTCAAGGGAGGTTGGGGAGAAAAGATAAAAGAGCATTTGGAAAGTGTGAATATCTGTAAATCAGCTGCACAAAATAACCCAAATCACAGAACCCTCCGGGAAATGAATGAGTTATTAGCCACAGTGTGAGCAGATGTTTTTGAGAACTCGCTGGGGAGAGATGAAGGAGTCACACTACCAAAGAAGGTAAGTTGTGATACCTGTTTTCAAAAATAGTAGTCTGACGTCAGTGGAAGCTTACATGAAAAGCGAAATATGCACGATCATTCGACAATATGTGAATGAAGAGTTACGTTTCATTCACCATGGTTTCATACAGGGAAGAAACGGATCTAGTGACGGAAGATACGGTTACAAGGGTCTTACTTCTATGAGTTTTGTAATTTGACATGTTAATGTATTAATTATGAGCCACAATATGCATTTTGTATAAAGTATTGAAAACTTCAATAATTGAAAAAGGGCTGGCTTATCGATGCAGAAAATGAGTTGTGCAGTCAGTAAATAGACAGCTGGAAAAATATGCAGCATTCATAACGTTTGTCAGACGCATAAGGGTATTTGCAAAACCGTGTGCAGAAATGTAAAGTAAATGGAACTCAGTTAAAACGTCCAGCTTGTCATGCAAATATATAAGAAAAAAAGACAAAAACATAAACAAGTGCTCCAACAAGAGTGGCAAGGTAAAATCCCAAGGTTGTAGGTGAAAGCAAGCCCAAGAAAGGGCACAAATACATCTATAATTAAATGAACAAGCGTTTCAACCAGATTCACTAACAATGAGCGAATCATTAACATGTACTTGCAGTGTTCAATGAGCTAAAGAAGTGAAATGATGCGGCCATATATCACAGAAAAGTGGAACGCATGTATAGTTTGTACAAGTGGCTCCATGGCTATTGGTGCCACAAAGGTTTGCACATAAGGCTGCTGGAAAGAATGGACAGTTCATCTCAAGGTAACCCGACTTGCTATGCATGATAAAGAGGCCTTTCAGAGGCACAGGCTGCAGCATGGTTTTGTTCATACAAACGGTGATGCAGACGGCTGAAAACCCATTACAAAAAAAAGCCAAATAAAATGACGTGACATCAGCATAATGCCTTTAATCTAAAGTGCACTATTCATCCTTGTGGTTGCCCAGCGTAATCTGCGCAACAATCACTGACAGAGGAATATTTCGTGTCAGTCACTCTCATTTAGGCTGTAGTCCAATGGTCGGGTTAGTGGCACAGCGGATGCTTTAAAGGGAAAGCAAGAATAGTACAAGTAGAAGGACCGCATATCTCACCAGGAAGTTGAGAAACTGCAGAGCCATTGGTACCTCTTATGTGGCCTTACTGAGGCATACAAATTGTTCCATGACATAGATCTATAACATTACTTTTACTGTGAACCTCTTCAGGCTGATCTAATGGGATTGCTTTGCTTGTAGTATTTGCAGTTTCTGGAATTTAGGGAGGCCTGTGTGGAGTGGGTCAGTAGTCCAACCTCAGAGATCAAATATAAGGAAAATTAATTTTGATTGTCAAAGTTCAGTAGCAGCAGTAACGCCTCGTGCAATGTAGTTCACACCCACCACTATTCACTTGTTTGGGATCTGAAGGAACATTTTGAGTGGAACGAAATGCCCAAGCAACTGCAAAAGTGAGTGTTGAATGACACTTTTTTTAAGTGACTCATGGTTGTGCACCACAAGGCTATCTTTTCCTCTTCCATACTTCTAATGTTACCCTGTCTGCTTCAACTTAGACACAATCCACTTAATCAAGAAGATCGATGGAAAGTGCTGAGATCAATTACTCAGTTCCACCTGGTGATCCTCACTGTGGATGCTGTGGATGTTCCGCTTTAGTCTAGCAACCAGTGCAAAATACAAATAATCTGCATCCTGTTAATATTTCCTGATAGGCTAATGTGAATTTATGAACCTTCCCAACTACTGATCTATTGATTTCCCATTTTTTACAATGCTACAACTTTGGCACCCTCACCATTTATTTTGCCATGTGAACGGTCTTATTTTCACAACTGTTTTCAACCAACAAAAAAATTGTCAATGGGTGAGGAGCAAAATCCTTAATCAGCGGTACAATTTGTCTATTTCGGGTTCACTTGAATAAAGTCATCCTTTGTTTAATTTTAGTTTCTAATTTGATGTAAGTTATAAGCCTGGTTAGTTCATGTCTTGCATCCTAATTAATATAGCGCTTGATTGCCTTCCACCTCAGTTTGACACTTAAGGTAGTTACATTTGGGAACCCTCCATCAAGTGAAGGAAACAATGAGAACATTATATTTTGTAAATAGTCTTGGTTGATATATTTTCTTCAGAGGGTGGCACCAAGAGAGACGAATGAGTAGAAAATCGTATTTCGTTTTTTCATAAAAGAATGTAAATGTGTGGAATAAGGAGAGCAATGGAGGTGGGGTTAGCTTTACCAATTAAAAGTGAGAGATATTGTACTATTGGGTCTTTATGGGGAAGCATAAAAAGGTGTAGCTAGATAAATTTCTATTTTTGGACTAACATTGGACTGGAAAATGGGAATGTCAGGGTTACTACTTTGATGTCCTTAAAGGATTAGCTACCTAAAAGAAGTACTTATTCCTGCTCACTTGGACTCTTGCCTATAGGAGTTGCTATGCTGATTTAGAAAAAAAAATGACTTTTCAAAATTAGCACAAAAAATAGTGGAGTGATGCCTTCCGATTTTTCATCTCAGTAATCGATTGTTATTACATTCAATGTAAATATGTGTTAAAATGCTTAATCCACCGTTTGCTGTGCGCAATATGCATCAAACAGGTATTCTGTTTCATTGCCTTTACTCAGTACAACTCTGTACAAAAATAAGGCTTTTCAGCTTTTCAGAAACTACGAATATGAAGATTACATGTAAATGAGCACAGGGCAATTGAAACTGGATCCAGTTTGAAGTGTGTCGAGTGCGACACTGATTATTAGAGTCCTGCCACCTTAAGATATATATCTTCTGTTGGACGCTTTCCTTAAGCTCATTTCACTCAGACACATACAGGTTGCAGATGGTGTCCTGCTAAAACGTGACGTACGTTGAATGCTTGGTGCTCTCAATCTGAAGTGAGATGCATCAATTCTGCAATGTCCAACATTGCATTTTGTTATGATGACTAATCACAATAAAGATGATGAAGCAATGCTCATGGTGGCGATACATGTTTCAAGGAGATTAAGCAGGATGTGAGGTCATTTCATCTACAAGTCTGTCTTTCCCAAATGGTTATTGAGGAGTGCAAGAGAACCTCTATGTCCACCCTTCTGTTACACGGTAGTTTCATCTTTTGGCTTTAGTGGTGCTATTATGTCGTAGATGACGCGGCCATGGACTGAGAACCAGAGAATCCAATCTCAGCTATTGCAGACTCAAGGACAGAATAATTTACTGATTAGAGGACAGAAAGGACAGGGATTGTAGGAGCAGATTTGCTAGTGTGCAGAGTTTATCCAAACAGTGATGTGTAGTAAAGAATTTTAATGTGGTGATCGAGGGGGAGAGGAACCTTCTGGGAGAAGGCAGAGCAGTAAGAAATCAAAACATATTTAATGACGCCGATGTTGTGGCCAAGCAGTTTGTTATGGGTTGCTTCCTTTAAGACAAGGGCACATAAATTGCATGTGGTTTGTATCTTGGGCTAGCAAAGAGTTAATAGACTTGGAAATATAAGTTGTAGTCTCAATATCTGAGCCCTTGGAAGGAAAAAACTACTAATACGTTTGGTAGTGTATGACAGGTGATAGGATACTATTCTCTTTCATCAAGGTATAGTAGAAAATTGAACCTATGTTTGGGATTTTCAGAGACAAAGGTCCCTATCACAAGTCTGGTGGTCCAAAGACTGCCAGACTCGCAGTGAAGGTTAGACAACTGTGGTGGTCCAACCACCACATTACGACCCTAGTGGTTGAACTGCCAAAGACCGCCATCTCCGCCAGGATCTTTGATCCCGACAGGATGACGGCAGTCATGGTTGTAATCAGCCTAAGCGGTGCTGTTCTATGCCAGCGTTTTCATGGCAGATCAACTGGCATGAAAAGGCTAATGGAGAACAAGTGCTGAGTGCAACAGGAGTTCCTCTGCATTGCCCACAACATCGTTGAGGGCAGTGCAAGGTCCCCACTCCCCAGCATGGCCAGAATGCACATTCCGAGGGTGCTGGGGGGGACCCCTGTGAGATGGCATTGGACTCTCCTCCATGCGGAGCAGAGTACAATGCTGCTGCACATTTTCCACTGGACTGACCGGGGGAAACCCTGGTTTCCCCCGGTCAGCCCAGTGGAAAACCCGTAATCGGGGCAGCTTTTGGTGGTCGGGTTTTTCCAACCTCCAAACTTGTAATCAGCCCATAAGCTGTAGTTGTAGAGGAAGCTGCAGCAGTGGTCTCATCTACATTTACTATGACAGGGTTGGTAATAGCTTTCAAGAGGTGTTTAGACCTAAGATGTCAGTCTCTAATTTACAAAACTATGGATTATGCTAAATTCAGTTGTACGTTTCCAGCCATGCTAAGAGCCTGAAAGACTGGTGATTTGTAAAATATAATTTAGATGAATGGATTATGCAATGTCATTTTGTGCCCTCTGTTATTGGTTAGATGTTGTGCTTCATCACCACCAGTTGATCAGTAGAAGCTAGATGCTTACTGACAGATAGATCGCACACGCAATGAAAGAATGTTTGCAGGCCTTCTCAAGACTTTCAGCTATTCATGCCATTAAATAGAAGTGCTCTATCCAAATCAGGAGCATCTTACACAAATAGTTAAAAGAGATGTAAAAAGTATGTTCAGATATGCAACTTCAAAGAATGCAACTAGATATCTCTGGTAACTGTCGGAATACACTGATGCCCATATTTATCAAATTCTCACGCAATGTAATGTAGCAAGCCACCTTGCTGTGCTGAGCTGCGTGAAAGGCGAAGGGTAGGAATGCACCGTATTTACCATTATATGGCACATTCCTGTCCCTTCCTAGCACTGCTGCACTTTTGGCTGCCCAGCGCCAATACTTGCACCCTTAAGTTGTGTTGCAAGGGTGCCTGCATTGTTTTTGTGCAGGGAGGAACAACTTCCTGCACAAACACAATCCTGAGAGGCATTTTCTGCTTTCTATGTATGTTGCAGAATGCAGAACTTGCAGAATGAGGAAAAAATGAGAGAAGTAAAGATATTTCTTCTTGTTACGCCTCAAATGAGTAGGCACAATATATTGATGCATTCCCATGTCTATCACTGATGGTAAGTCTGGGAATGTGCCAAAATCCATTGGTGGATGAGTTGATACACCTACGCTGCACCCATGGAATGCCCCTTAGGGCAGAGTAATATAAGGCAGCGATTTGTGATTTATGTTACTCTTGTGTGACTTGATAAATCTCGTTTAGCTTTTGCATGGCACAAGAGTGATGCAAAACCTTGATAAATCTGGCCCTTAATGAGTGATACACAGTACTTTAAGCTGAAACCTCAATTTCAGCGGTAGTTTATACACGTGTATTTTGTAGTCTCCAAACACTTCTTACAACTGGATAGGCTCTTACTTGGTGTTTCCACGGCCATACATTAAATCGTTTATTTCAAATTCAGAAATAATCTAAGCTGCAATAACCATTCCTCAAATTCATTTTAGGAGCCAGGATTGTCAGAGGAAAGTACCAAGATGTGTAAAAGTTCTCAGTCTGGGATGGGAAGAAGCTTTATCCATTCACACACCCAACTTAACTATTGCAGTTGGGCAACCACCTATGCATATGAACTAATGGCACAATGCTCATCAATGCTTTTTACTGCGTATGATGAGGGGCTTTGCTTAATCATCAATAGATTTCCAAATGTTGTTCTACTTCCACTGGTATGCTGCTGGGAACCCTTCCTGGAGCGAATCAACTATGTCCAGATGAACAAATGTTTGACTTTCATATGAGTAGGTTGAATGAGCACTGTCAAGCTGGCAATGCGATTGACCTAGGACATTGACATAATGGTTTAAGAGTAAAAGGCCAAATGACAAACTCTTCAAGTAATGGGGCTTTAATGTGCGAGGGTCTGATGAGAAGGATGAGAAAAACAGATTGAGTTCTCGCACTCATAAAATGAGACCTGCTGCTCTCATAGTGACTTTTCCCAAGAGAACAAGTAAAACTTCAAGGGTGACAATAGTAAACTTTTGTTTTATTTCGCAGCTGCTTTCTGAGATTTTTTTAATTGTTATTTTCTTTGTAAATACTCTGCAATTTGACTTTTTATGGACTTGTGCAGGCGATTGGTCCCTAGTGTTCATATATGTATTTTTCTATATTCTGGGTTCAGTTCAGAACATACAACAGTACAGCTTGCAAGTTTCATTAAAAGCTGTGCCATTATTAGAAGCGGAGGAAGTGGGAAGTGCCAAGGCTTGTGAAATCATCCACCTTGGAATACGTGCACAGCTGCAGTTGCAACTTGTTGGCAGTTGCCATTGTGTGCAGTGCAGCTGTCCAAGGTCTTGCAGTGGGAGTCTTTCAGCAGCCTGGTGCCCTGCGTTCTGGGCTGGTACATGAGCAAGGACTGGGGGAAATGCTGTGTGGATTGTTCAAGATTAGCGCACTTGCACTTAAGAGTGTGTTGCTTTGGTTGTTCTTGCCCAGCCACTTGAATGGCGCAGTCTTGCCTGTAGCTAGTGGCAGCTACTAAGCATTTGGGAGACAGAGTCAGTGAGCGAGGAGGTTTGATAGTTGAAAATGTCTGAACTATGAGCTATATTCTGATTCCTACTTACTGTAATTGTTTTTTTTTCTGGGAACATCTACTCCTTGTTGTTACTTATTGCAGAAAAAATTATATCATATATGTTAGACCTGACAGCCTTAGAGTAGTCACCCCTAACTTTTTGCCTGCCTCCCTCCACTTTTTGGACACTGTTTTTGCTGGTTTTTAGACTCTGCGCACTTTACCACTGCTAACCAGTGCTAAAGTGCATATGCTCTCTCCCTTAAAACATGGTAACCTTGAATCATACCTGATTAGACTATTAATTTACTTATAAGTCCCTAGTAAAGTGCACTTCAGGTGCATAGGGCTGGTAACTTAAATGCTACTAGTGGGCCTGCAGCACTGGTTGTGCCACCCACTTAAGTAGCCCCTTTTTCCTTGTCTCGGGCCTGCCATTGCAAGGCCTGTGTGTGCAGTTTCACTGCCACCTCGACTTGGCATTTAAAGCTACTTGCCAAGCCTAGAACTCCTCTTTTTCTACATATAAGTCACCCTTAATGTGTGCCCTAGGTAACCCCTAGAGCAGGATGCTGTGTGGGTAAAAGGCAGGACATGTACCTGTGTAGTTATATGTCCTGGTAGTGTAAAACTCCTAAATTCGTTTTTACACTACTGTGAGGCCTGCTCCCTTCATAGGCTAACATTGGGGCTGCCCTCATACACTGTTGAAGTGGCAGCTGCTGATTTGAAAGGAGCAGGAGTGTCATATTTAGTATGGCCAGAATGGTAATACAAAGTCCTGCTGACTGGTGAAGTCGGATTTAATATTACTATTCTAGAAATGCCACTTTTAGAAAGTGAGCATTTCTTTGCACTTAAATCCTTCTGTGCCTTACAATCCACGTCTGGCTGGGCTTGGTTGACAGCTCCTTGTGCATTCACTCAGACACACCCCAAACACATGGTACTCAGCCTCACTTGCATACATCTGCATTTTGAATGAGTCTTCCTGGGCTGGGAGGGTGGAGGGCCTGCTCTCACACAAAGGACTGCCACACCCCCTACTGGGACCCTGGCAGACAGGATTGAACTGAAAGGGGACCTGGTGCACTTCTTAGCCACTCTTTGAAGTCTCCCCCACTTCAAAGGCACATTTGGGTATAAAACAGGGCCTCTGCCCTACCTCATCAGACACTTGCTGGAGAAGAAACCTGAACCAGAAACTACATCCTGCCAAGAAGAACTGCCTGGCTGCTCAAAGGACTCACCTGTCTGCTTTCTACAAAGGACTGCTGCCTTGCTGTTGCCCTGCTGCCTTGCTGAACTCTTGTCTGGCTGTGAAAGTGCTCTCCAAGGGCTTGGATAGAGCTTGCCTCCTGTTCCCTGAAGTCTCAGGACCAAAAAGACTTCTCTCTTTTACTTTGACGCTCCGTGCGCCGAAAATTTCGACGCACAGCTTGTTTTGCGGCGAGAAAAACGCCGCACTCCGACGCTGATCGACGCGACGCTCTTGGGACGATCGAAGATCCGACGCACGGCCTCGCAAGGACAACGCCGCCCGACCTCTAGTGGAGAAATCGACGCGACGCCTGCCGTGAGATCGTAATTTCAACGCGCAGCCCCGCAGATCGAAGTCTAGAGGAGAAATCGACGCGACGCCTGCCGTGAGATCGTAATTTCGACGCGCAGCCCCGCAGACCGACGCGCAGCCGGGGAACAAGCAGGAAAATCCACGCACAGACCCGGGACATCTGGTAATCCCCGCGATCCACAGAAAGAGACTGTCCGCGCGCCGGAAAACGACGCCCGACTTCCCCGCATGGAAAATAACGACGCAAGTCCGTGTGTGCTGGGGAGAAATCAACGCACACACCCGTTTTCCACGCACCTCTTCTTTTGTGGCCCTCTGAGGAGATTTTCCACCAGAAACCAGGTACTTTGTGCTTAAAAGAGACTTTGTTTATATTCTAAAGACTTAAGACACTTTATATCACTTCCCTGTGATATTTCTACAATTTTCCATTGCAACGTTATTCTTTTTGACCTACAATTATCCTGATAAATATTATATATTTTTCTAAACACTGTGTGGTGTATTTTTGTGGTGCTATATGGTGGTATTGTATGGTTTATTGCACAAATACTTTACACATTGCCTTCTAAGTTAAGCCTGACTGCTCGTGCCAAGCTACCAGAGGGTGGGCACAGGATAATCTTGGATTGTGTGTGACTTACCCTGACTAGAGTGAGGGCTTTTGCTTGGACAGGGGGTAACCTGACTGCCAACCAAAAACCCCATTTCTAACAATATATAACGAATAATTTCTCATTCAGCCACATATAGCTTCTCATAATCACCAGCCAGTCACTAGGTCAATGAAACATTTACAGATACCACACATTTATTAATCTTCACAGGACCATACCAAGCAGAGTACGGGGTACCCACAACCATAGTGTACTCTCTAAGAATGGAGGTCCAGCGTAGCCTCTCCTTGTTGAAAGTTTCTACTCCTTCAAGGGTACTTTGTCTGTCCTACTAACTACCATGCATCAGGCTTTAGACAAAGGCATTTTACTGGGGTTGTCCGCATCACCTCACTAAAGTTAGTTCGTAAGTCACTCATTTTAGGTGTTCTGACACCACCTGCATCCTGTGAGGGAGACAATGGAAGTGACTGTGAGCAGTAGAGGGTAGCTGCATTAACTGCAGCACACAGCTGGTGAGTGCTGTGCAGTCTGTGCTGCAATAAATCAATGAATCCATATTTAGATAGCACAGCACTAGCACCCCAAGTTTATCCAGGCACTGAGGTTGCACAGTCTCAGTCAAAAAGCCAGCTCTTGAGCTTCTTCCTTAGGTCGGTCAGTGAGGGTGATATTCGTGGGTGGAGGGCCAGGGAGGGAGAGCACAGGAGGACTTGTGGAAGTTCACGCTGTGGTTGATGTAAGTTAGACCCTGGTTGTGCAAGGCTTTGTAGGTGTGTGTGAAAATTGTGAACTGGCATCTCTTCAGTATGGGGAGACAGGGGAGGTTCCTGAGATAGGTGGTGATGTGGGATCTTTAGGGGAGGTCTAAGATGAGTCTGGCAGCTGCATTCTATATGACCTGCAGTGTCTTGAGGAATTGGGGGCAGATGCCAGCACAGAGTGCAAAAATTGCACTGACCTCATACTACTATAGGTCTGTGTGTTGAAAGTGACCTTGAACAGTAGCAGCCTGCTCTCACTTTGAGTTCCGACTACCACGGTGGCTGGCCTCAGCTGACTGAACTGATTTGTAAATAACTGAGATCTGCTGCAGCTGCCTCAGTGCTGGTAGCAGTAAGTATAGAGACAGCCAAGTGATTTCAGGGCGGTGCCTGTATTGCGATTTTTCAGCAACCGTCACCACACCCGTCCCCTGTTAGTGCCACTGGCACATTTTGATGGCCGCAGGCTGCATTATATGCAAAGGATCAGAATGGAAACTGACAGTTCTTTCTATCTTTAATCTGCGTCCACCTCCAGAATGGAGGCGGTGACACCTCTCAAGTCGGTGCATGTGGACATACTCTGTCTCACTATAATGCTGCATGGTCTGGACTCGGTGCAGGCTGCCTCAGCAGGATGTGTTTTTTATTTCAATTTCCAGCCGATGGACTAGGGCCCCCAGAAATTGATGTCACCCGTCAGAGTTCAGTTGTCCTCCCTGACCTCAGGGCATGTTCTGATGCCCTGTTGTGTGTATGTGTAGAGGGGTGTGAAGGTTAACTTTATGTTTGGTCACGAGAGCAGAGCTGCTGAGTGTCTTTAAAAGGTACACAGCACATCTCTCACGTCAAGACAGCAATGTCATCACTCCATCATCTTATCACAGTGACACACTTCAATCATGAGGTCCACAGCAACTGTCTGCAGCCAGTGTGACTCATGGACACTTCAGGGCGGCATGAGGCAGCAGGCCACTGCAGCACAGAGCTGTGAGGCTCTGAGGTATACAGTTAAGTTAATGTTGCTGCTGAGAAGTCGGAGATTTGTTGTCTACTGGCAGTGCTGACCCTCAGCATGGCTAGTAGTACCAAGGGTTAATTATCCTGTTGCAAAGAACGAATACCACACTTTTATCACAAACCTTTTATGAGGATTATAGCAGTGAGCTATTGCTTTTATCATAGAGATCTTTTTGGTTCTTGTGGAACGTCTGCTCACCACGGCACATAGCGCTGAGCTCGGTGGTGGGGTGGGTGGTCAGGTGCTGTGTATTCAGAAATAAAAGCTGCTGAATTCCTTGTGTGTCCAGGAGTTTTCATGCAAAAATTAAAATGTCAAAATAACTTTTGTGAATAATAATCTTGGTGAAGGAAGTGAATAACGTTAATGATGGAGCGAGAACAGCATTTTTTCCAGTGGCAGTTTTCACTCATCATGAAGTAGCGTGTGCCATGCAGACCACTACACTGCATTTTATGTAGCTAACTCTGTGTGTTGCTGCTTTTGTCACATAGATCATATTGCTACATGCAGTTCTTAAGTTACAACCCTAACATAGCACATTTACATATGAACTGCCATGAAGGTGCTGCATTCAAACCACATGGTATTGGTTAGAACGGTATTTTAACCCCCTGTCTTTCATTAGCCTAATGTTGCTAAAAGGGGTTGGTTTTTGTAGAAATAAATTTTTTTAGTAAAGCCAACCACTCTAGTGTGTTTTAAAATCTGAGTTTGTGCTTCTCCGGATAAACACTTTTCAAATATGGTGCCTGCTAGTATGTATGACGTGATTCCTACAACCTGTAATCCCACTGCTAAATGAAACATTTCTTATAGAGAGATTTACACACATATTATTAGTTGTCTCTGGATAATGTGGGTATGATGTAAAGTCCTCCGACACACTACACTGGTATGAGGAGTGCTACAAAACAAATGAAACACATGAAAGAGAGTGGCTAGTGCCCTTCCATTTCGGGTGCTTTGCAGCAGTTTCAAGAACTTCTTACAGCTTCTCGTTGTTCATGTGGATGTAATGACTGATTTTTACCTGTTTCCAGGGACTTCACAGCTTGAATTTACTTGTGAGAACGTGTCACTCTTAAGTGTCACACATTTGGTCATTGAATATCACTCATAAGTACACTGAAACAATGAAATTGTTACACATAAGTAATTTCGAATCTTGGTAGCTATGAGTCAGTTATATGAAGGAGTCAGAGAAGAAGGATAGGGAAGGTGAGGCAGCAAGAAAAGCAGAGGAGTTACCACTTTATCCTCAGCATGACATCATGGCTAAGGGGGAGTCCTTGCTTGATGGGGCTGCAAAAAGAGGTCATGACATAGCAAGCAATTACATGTATGTAATATACTGATCAAATGGTTTGCACGCTTTCACCCATTTGGCAAACCAATTCCCCAACCCACTTTGCAATACATTTGAAGAAGGTGGGAGGGATCAACAAGGTTACAGGTAGCATAGATATATTTTATGTCCTTTTACGTCCCCCTTTGGTCAACTTGCAAAGCCGGACCCACATTTGATGACATGATTATTTTGGCTGAAGCTCAAAAAGAAGAGTGTTAAAATTCAGGAGAAGCTAATGAAATTGAAAGAGTTAAGAAATTAAGAACTTAATGTGATGGAAGAGACCAGCAGTTAACCACACATCACACCGACTATATTAAGTGCAACAATAATCAGAAGATGTTAAACCTATGATTCAGAAGGGGTTACAATCGCCATTTAAAGTACAAAATAGACAGATCAGTGAATCCATTTCCATATTATCCTCTTAGGCAACTACCTCAACTACACTGATGAAGTCTAAAATGTTCTCAAGATTTTTCTAATCTGCACAAGGGGAAAAGTAGGCACTTGATTAAAAAGACATGGGGTAAGAATTGTTTGAGTGCGATGGCTCTGCCCTTTCATTGAACACTAAGGATAATTGTGGGAGCGTGGGTGAGCCAAAAAGAATGATGCCTTCATTTCAGATGCATACATTGTCGTGATTACTCACATCCCGAAAACCGCATAGAACTATTGGAAGCTCTACACAGGGGCATAGCTTGAGGGGGGTGTTTGGGGTGTTGCAACCTCTTTAATAAATGTATCATTTTAAAAATAGTTGGGTATAGGAGCTTTTAGTCGGGTACAGTAAGGTGCCTGTTGGCATTCACTTGGGATTTTTAAATAATCTGGCAAAAAACTCACACTTGTACCTCTTTTGAATGTCTAAAAGCATGATTACTTTGCAAAATACAAGCCAAGATTTACAAGAAATGGCTCAAAACTGCACAAGCGCAGTTTTGCACTAAAAATATTAACACCGCGCTAAGAGATTTCTGAATGCCATGTTTGCACCATAATTACAATATGGCGCAATATGGTGGTGAGAAAGCTTAGCGCCACCAAAAAAGTTGCTAATATTTGCAATGTGTCACAAAATAAAATGGCGCTATTGCCTAAAAAGTGGCATTAACCTGTTTTGCGGCACATTACGTATGGCTAAAAGTGTCCAGAAAAAGCCCACGGAAACACCAAACAGAAGCCTGCAACACTTCAAAATGGAGAATTATGGACATGAGACACCCTAGGGTGAGCCCAAGGACCCAGGTACCAGCCAGGATGGCCAGGCAGAATACCAGGAGAAGTGGAAAAGGAAGAGGAAGTGTCGATTCAGTCAGGTGTTCAGCTCTAAATTGCCATTAGGTAGGAAGGAGGCAAGTTGTCAGTCTATAGAAGATAATGTCAACAGTGTGGCAGAGGTCAGAAGAACTGTGGTGGACTGTAAAAAGTTCTGGCACTATTGCAAGAAAAGATCAAAAGTTAAACTGGCCAGCAACCGAAAGGCAGCACTGCATACCAGAGGTGGAAGTCCTGCTCCCCAGGAGCAGCTGGATAAGCTGGAGGAGATGGTGGCAGCAATCATCCTGGATGAGTTGGTGGAAGGAGTCCAGGGACAGGACAGTGCAGCTTTGGAGGAGCGAGAACAAACACAGGGTAAGTTGCAGAAGGGGCAATGTTGTAACTCTCAAATGACATAAGAGGGAGGCACATTGGAGGCACTGTATGCATGCCAAAGGGTTTCATGGGGGCACACCAATGACTAAACACATGTAATGAGCACTGACCCCTCCTATATGCACAGATCATTGCTCACACCACTCCCTTTACTGTGGCAACTGTACCACCTGTGCATGTGTAACTCTCATTGGGCATCATTTACAAGGCCTGTTTCACATGGGGGTCACCCAGGATTAGGATGTGCTTGACTGCACCACTGGGTAAGGGCACTAATGCAACATACTCACAGCAGATTGGGCTTTACTGTCATCACCATCTGCACTGCTGCACATTTTGCTGATGTGCCTAGGCAGGCACACCTGTACCATACTGCAAGGGGGCTTTGTTGTGTGGATGATTCCAGTTGTGCATGAAGGGACACCTTCCTGCATAACAGCAGGCACAAGTGATGATTTAGCCCCGCTATGTGTGATAGACATAGCACCACAAATGGTAATATTAAATCACTGGACCAAACAATTATGCCACAGACTTATCTGACACCTTCACTGCACCCCTGAGGTGGTACAAAAACCCACAGTAATCCCAGTCATGTACATCTGTGAAGGCATCAGAAGTAGGTAGTGTGGGCTTTATCTGTGTTCCCAGCAACACACATGGAATGCCACACACATGCAGTATCAAGGGTCAAAGGTGCACATAATTACCAGGTCTTTAAAAGGCATGCAAGGTGCCTACCTTGGTCAGGGAAATATGGACTGCCGCACTGCACCTCTGGAGTGTCGTGTAAACATGATGGTCTGGTGGGGCAGTGTGCTATTAATGTCTGTGCTGCATCATTTTGACTGTGCAGTTGTCACCAATATACATTGCATCCCGGTAGTGCCATTGGTGATGGGCCACAAAGTGCTGTACAACACTTAAACAGGCACACAAGGGGCACGTTGTAAGAGTGCCTCCGTTGCAGGTCTGAATGCACATGTGCAGGAATGGACACATCCTGCAACATCAACAATCAGGAATTTTGTCCGCCACCTCCAATGTCTTTTGCTGATTCTAAAACACATTGGAAGTTACAAAATATAGGACCACAACAATGCCATTCATGTGTAGTACCAATACAATGCTACCTCTGAGTCAGTCTTGCAATCTGATACATTCACACATTGGTAAGTATGGGAATGTGTCAGGTCCCTATGCCTCCCCTTGTGTATTGTAATAGTAATGCAAGGGGATAACTGTCCACTTCCATCCTCCATGTCACCTCTTGTTTGCGTGCTTCATCCTGCACCACCCATAGTAAGATGCACCCACCTTGTGTTTATGTGTCCATACAAGGATGTGTCCTTTCATGCACAGCTGCAACCAGCTCAAAAATGTAGGCGTCCATGCAGCATGACTGCAAGGGTGCCTGCATTGTTGGGCATATTGCATTACTTCAAAACACACACATAGGTTGACATTGGGACCTGACATATTCTCAAAATGCAGATCTAACAATGCAACAGTTTCTGCATGCTTCAATGCATGTTGCATGGGGACACCCCAAACAACACCCATGGCATGCATTTGCCATGAAATGTACTGCACGAAAGGGCACTTATGCAGAGGCCCATGAAAAGCTGTGTAAGAGAGATCTGTCTTGAATTGTAAATATGGAGTGGCACAATGTGTCAACGGAATTTTACCACAGATGAGAGCTGTTGGATCTACGATTCAACTTCTTCTGCCCCTGATGTATGTGTGCCTCCCTCAACTCCAACTCCAGCACAACCCCTGGCACAGGAGGTACCGCACACATCAGAGGATTGAAATGTAGAAAAAAACATCTTCTACTCTCAAAACAGCCCTGCGCCTTCAGTCGGTAGCACATGGAGAGTTTCTCCTGTGCTCTGTGTTTAAGATTCTGCCAGTGTCGCAGGAACCACCTAAGTTCCCACTTCACTCACCCGCTGTTGACCAATCAGATCTACGGATTGTCAATGTGCCCAATCCTACCTAATGGCAATGTGATCACCTCCTGACTGATGCATTGCTCTCCAACACATGTCTTAGGAAATGTTTCCCTACCCCTAGAATCTGTTTGGACATCCAATCAATTGAGATCTGTCATGGGATTATCTCCTGTGCAATGTACAGAACTCTACATATAATATTTGCACATGTAAATAAATTCACTCTACACATGATCTGTGTTGCTTCTCTGTCTGGGGTAGTAACTATTTGAACTGTATGCATCATGTGAAGTAAATACAATGAGGGGCCTCTGTACACAGAAATGGCGCTGCATAGTTCCACAAGCAATTTCACTTCATTGAGGTGCATCATTTCCAAATTACAGGGTACGCATGGAAAAGAGTACTGACATTGCGTGTGTTTTCAGTAGCATGGCTGTATATTCAGCTGCCTAGTGCCAATGCAGGCATTCTAGCAACATGCTGCGATGTGTGGCAGTCTTGCACGGAGTGGTTGTTTTATCTGCAAGACGGTGTCCCTTCCTGATTATTAACAGTTCCTAATGTATCTTTGCACTCTTTATTTGTGTTGCAAAATTGAGTACACATAGCAAAAGTTAAAATGTGGAGCAATAATCGTATTATTCCAAGATATGCCATGCAAACTCCACCCCTGGGCTGGTGCTAGTTAATTTCCCATTGCATCAGGTACATGTTTCCTTGTATATCTGATGCAGTGTCAAACACAATGGGTGTTGTCTGGGTATGCCCACAGCAACACCTATTGAATTCCCCTGTGCTGCATTACCCTGCTGCAGGTGACAAAAACATCTAAAGTGGTGTTGAGGTACACAAAGCACCAAAATACCAACTGGTACATATGTGAAGGAAGCCATCACCACTGTGGAGGAAATCATCCAGGTAGAGCCACAGCTATTGGGATCACAGGTGCAGCAGACCTCCATTGCAAGGAAGATGGAGCTATGGCGGAGAATTGTCGACAGGATCAACGCAGTGGGACAGCACCCAAGAACACGGGATGACATCAGGAAGAGGTGGAACGACCTACCGGGGAAGGTGCGTTCCGTGGTATCCAGACACCAGGTAGCCGTACAGAGGACTGGCCTTGGACCCCCACCTCCTCCCCCACAACTAATAACATGGGAGGAGCAAGTCTTGGCGATCATGCATCCTGAGGGCCTAGCAGGAGTAGCAGGAGGACTGGACTCTGGTAAGGCAAATATTTACTATTATATCCCCCCACCCTACCTGCATGCCATCACAAACTCCTACCCCACCCTCACACCCATCACCCCAACACCTCACAGATACCCCACTATCACAACCCACACATCCCAATACCAAGCCCTGCATATAACACCAATGCATGGACACCCATTACAGACCTGCATGGACACCCATCACCAAAGCATGTCCAGTAGAGGGACTCACCCAGGCCACAAAATCACCACTCACACAAGAGCTAAGGCAATAATGCAAGCACAGGAGTAGAGGGAAACTCACCCATTGCACAAGATGGCACACACGGATACAATAACTATGCATTTACACCCCAACAGGACCCCTACCCAACGTCACCGGACAGGAGGTGCCAGCCATATCCAGTCCCCCCACAGAAGAGGCCCACAGTGATGACAGCAGCTCTGCATGCCTGGATCAAGATGACCAGCCCGGCCCATCAGGGACCTCTGGACAGTCGGTTCCCCTGCCACAGTCACAACCCACCACTGAACCTCCCCCTCAGGAAACACCACCACAGCACCTACCCAGCATGCCCATGCCACTGTCCCCAGGGTGCGTCAATAAGCAGTGTGTGCACCACTACAGGGACCCCAGGCAAACCCACTAACCCAAGACAATCAGGGACCTGGGATCAGTGGCAGTGGGCACACGGTTCACGGGACAGAGGCACAGGACAATAGGGAAGCTGGGTGGACTGCTGTGCGACAGGGGGAGGACAGGTCCAGGGAACCCACTCTCCACGAGCAACTCTCCAACATCATGGGAGTATACCACCTTTCCCAGGAGACTATGGGCACAGTACTTGCCAAGTTTCAGGAGACCCAGCGGCTGCAGGAGGAACAGTATTTGGTGATCAGGGAGGAATTGAAGTCCATTAACACCACCCTGGTCACCATTGCAGGGGTGCTGGCAGACATAGCCAATACCATCAGGGAGACAGTGGCACACCAACTGGCCCCTGACATTAGCCTGAACGATGAACAGCCCTCCACGTCCGTCGGCGCTAGTGGACAGGAGGTTCCTCCACAGGACCAACAGGCCACCAGCAACCCACCCCCTGGAGAAGGAGAACCACCCCGCAAACGGTCCCTGCGATCCAGGCACAAGACAGAGAACATTGCCAAGATCCCCGCCAGGAAATAAGACTCTCCTGATTGTCACACTTCTGTCCCAGTATGTCACCATGACCACCTTGAACTGCCATTACTCTACTTCCTATGCCCCCTTGAACACTGCACCTGTGATACAAAGAGACTGGACTCTACCATGGACATTCCTCCACCATCACCCCAGCCCATTGTACATACCCCTCCACTGATTAGCACTTAAATAAACACCCTTAAATCACAAAACGATCTGGAGTCAGTCTGTACTTTCACAAGTGTGTTATTACAACCTCTCTGACAAATATCAATGTCAATGTTAATTTGCACATACCAAAGTATGACAGTTGTTGGGCACCAGGAAACATAGCAGAAGGCAGAATGTGGTACCCAGATCTGTGAAAAGGAAAGGCAAAGTGAACTGTCAGGGTCCATACACAGAGGTAAAAAGGCAGAATCATGCAATGTCCTACAGTAGCCTAATATGAGAGGAGCAGTGCCAGTCTCTTACCTGTGTCTCACTGGAAGTATTACATGATGATGTTGTTTCGGTTGTCTATATCTTCTTCTTCTTCCTCCTTTTCTTCACTGTCCACAGGCTCCACAGCTGCCACAAGACCAACATCAGGCCCATCCTCCTGCAGAAAAGGCACCTGGTGTTGCAAAGCCAGGTTGTGCAACATACAGCATGCCACGATGATCTGGCACACCTTCTTCGGTGAGTAGTATAGGGAGCCACCTTTCAGATGGATGCACCGGAACCTGGCTTTCAGGAAGCCGAACGTCCGCTCTATAATCCTTCTAGTTCACCCATGTGCCTCATTGTAGCGTTCCTCTGCCCTTGTCCTGGTATTCCTCACTGGGGTCAGTAGCCATGACAGGTTGGGGTAACCAGAGTCACCTGCAAATATCGAGGGGTATCTGTTAGACACACACCAACCCTTAGGGACTCTCCCATACCCAGACATCTATCCAAACTGTGTGGGGACCTTGGGCTCACCTATTAGCCACACACGGTGCCTCTGGAGTTGGCCCATCACATAAGGGATGCTGCTATTCCTCAAATTGTAAGCATCATGCACTGAGCCAGGATACTTGGCATTCACATGGGAGATGTACTGGTCTGCCAAACACACCTTCTGCACATTCATGGAATGGTAGTTTTTGCAGTTTCTATACACCTGTTCATTCCTGCGGGTGGGACAAATGCCACATGTGTACCATCAATGGCACCAATGATGTTGGGGATATGTCCCAGGGCAAAGAAGTCACCTTTCAGTGTGGTCAAATCTTCCACCTAGGGGAAAACGATGTAGCTGCACATGTGTTTCTGTACGGCAGACAACACTCTGGACAACACGTTCGAGAACATTGGCTGTGACATCCCTGATGCCATGGCCACTGTTGTTTGAAAGGAACCATTGGCCAGGAAATGGAGCACTGACAGGACCTGCACTAGAGGGGGGATTCCTGTGGGATGGCGGATAGCTGACATCAGGTCTGGCTCCAACTGGGCACACAGTTCATGGATTGTGGCACAATCAAGTCTATAGATGACTATTACGTGTCTCTCTGTCATTGTTGACAGGTCCACCAGCGGTCTGTATATCGGAGGATGACGCCATCTCATCATCTGCCCCAACGGATGTGCCCTATGGAGGAGAAGGGTGAGCAGAGGGTCATATACCACATAGGTTGCACAAGGGTGTTTTGCACTGTTGTGATGTAATCGGTGTGTGGCGCTGTCTGTCCGTATTCCTGCCCAAAAGTGCTGTGATGCAGTTAGGTGCCCTGTCATGTGGCCCCCTGAAATGGCGACTGCCTGACCTGTAAGGAGGGACAAGGGGAAATGAGGTAACTGCGCTGGCGTTGTGCAGCATCGCGGTAGGTGGACGAAGACCGCTGTGCAATTCAGCATTGGTTATCATTAGGCCCTATGGGTTCCAGGAGCCATTGACGATGTACGCCAGCAGTGACGGTACACACCGCTGCGGACGTGACCGCCATTTTCTATCTGCTCACTCACTTGATACCTGACCTGCAACAGGAGAGGACCTACACTGCAAGTGCTGCTGTGACCTAAGTCTGGAAGCGACAATGGCTACAGTGTCTGGGGAAAGGGCCCCTGCCTTCACCGCGGAGGAGTTAGACAACCTGGTGGCTGGGGTCCTCCCCCAGTACACGCTACTCTACGGTCCTCCAGACAAACAGGTGAGTACACTGCCAGCATGATGGATGGGACATGAATGTATGGAGTGGCGTGGATGGAAGATACATGTGCTGGGGCTGTGGCCAGCATGTGAGGATGGTCAGTGTATGTGGCCAATGAGTAAGAATAACCGGACAGGGGAGTAAAATCCATTCTTACTTTACCTTTCTTCTAGGTCAGTGTCCACTAGAAGAAGGGTATTTGGCGTGCCATCGCCAAGGAAGTGCAGACCCTGGGAGTCTACCATAGACGGAGCACCTACTGCCGCAAAAGATGGGAGGGCTTGCGCCACTGGAGCAAGAAGACGGGGTGGCCCAGATGGGGATAGCCTCCCAACGTGGAAGGGGTGCCCGTCACACCATGACCCCCCTGATGTACTGGATCCTGGTGGTGGCATATCCGGAGTGGGATGGGCGCTTGAGGGCATCACAGCAGCCACAAGAGGGTGAGTACAGTCTCATTCAGCTGACTCTGCGCGCTTTACGAGGTGTCTGGGTGGGGGAAGTGGGCTGTAGGTTCCCATAGGCCAGGGCGAACTTGGTAGGGTAGGTCCCTTGTTAGGCAGGCTCTGTGGCACTCCAACCCCAATAGTGGTAGTGGCCATCTAGACCTAGTCTGGCTCCTGTGGGTTCCAGGTGTGAAGAAAATGGGCTTAGGTACAGTCCCCCATGGCCAGGTGATTTTCCAAAGAACTGTTAGTGCATGACCTAGTGCATAGGGCTGCTCCCTGTGTGTTGTGTCCGCCAACGGTGGTGTTGTTGCTGGCATTGACCATATGTCTCCTCTGTCTTTCCCCCCATTTTTGTTTAGTCACCCTGTCCTTGTGTGCATTAGCATCATCTGGCAGAGAAGCAGTGGCACCGGAGCAGAAGAGAGCTGCAACCCAAATGGCCCAGGAGGGTGAATGTGCGGAGTCTGAAAGGGGACAGGAGGAGACACCAGCAACAGCGACTCCTTCTCTGATGGGAGCTCCCTTGCAGTGGCGGGCACCTCTGTGCCCACCGCAACAACAGGTATAGATGCCACCCCCCTACCAGCACCACCCTCCCAGCAGCCCCTCAGCGTGTTTCCCGTGCCCGCTCATCCCTGAGGGTGGGCATCTCCTTCACCCCAGGAACCTGAGCCCCTTCCCCAGTCAGCCCTGCTGCCCTCAGTGAGGAGGCTATTGACCTCCTGAGCTCCCTCTCTGTTGGGCAGTCAACCACTTTGAATGCCATCCAGGGTGTCGAGAGGCATTTGCAACAAACAAATGCATACCTGGAGGGCATCCATTCTGGCGTGGCGGCCCAACAGAGAGCATTTCAGGGTCTGGCCTCAGCACTGATGGCAGCCATTGTCCCTGTGTCTAGCCTTCCCCCGCCAACTTCCACTACCCAGACCCAATCCCCTCTACCTCAGCCTATCCCAAACACACCATCAGACCAGCATGCACACACGTCAACACACAAAAGTAGCTCAGGCAAACATAAGCACCACACATCCCACAGGCACGCACACAAGCACCATACCCATGCAGACACACCAACATACACTGCCTCCACTGTGTCCCCCTGCTCCACGTCCTCCACCTCCCTCCCTGTCTCGTCTCTATTCACACCTGCATGCACTACATCCTCAGCCACTACCTCCATCACCAGTACCCCCATCATCACACACCCCTCACGTGCAATCACTATCCCACTACCATGCACACATCCCCTGTGTCCTCTCCCAGTGTGTCTGTGAGCCCTCCTCCCAAATTACATAAACGCAGGCACACACCCACTCAACATCCATCCACCTCACAACAGCCTCCAGTCCATGCACCTTCACCCAAACTCAGCAGACGTACACCTCCTACAACCACTACCTCTTCCTCCACTCCCAAACCCCCTCTATCTTCCTATCCCAGTGTGTCTAAAAAACCTTTTCCTAGCTTCCACTGACCTCTTCCCTACACCTCCCTCCACCGGCCTTCCCCTAGGGCCAGGATGTCCAGATCCCAGTGCAGCACCTCAGCCACAAAATCCTCGACCACTGTTGTCCCTGCAAGTCCGGGAAAAGCAAAGGCGGCACCCATCAGGGCTGCCAGTGTGCCACCTAGTGAGGCCAAGGACCACCCAATTACGCCCACCTGCCAAGGTAAAGAAGGGGTCCACATGCCAAAGGGAAAAGCCACACCAATCACCCAGCAAGGCCTCTTCCAGAACCAAAGAGGACAGTGCCAAGGTCCCAGCAGCGACTTCCAAGGTGGGGAAGGGACATAAGGTCAAAGGGAAATCAGCTCAGGGCACGGAGCCTCCGGGTGAGGGACTGGTGTCACCCCTTCTGCAAGACAGAACAGCAACCTGTATGGCGGTGTCCACCGCCGCAACGAACACCACCTACACTGCCACCTGCACTTCCACCTGCACTGCCACCTGCACGTCTGCTGCCTCTATTACAGTCCCCAGCATCATCCCCAGTGGGCACCTTTCTGAGACTGCAGGAGAAGGCCTGGTGTCTCCCTCCACAGGTGCAGACACCTGCACCACCGGCAGCATGTCCGCCGCAGACACTGCCGCAGCCACTGCCCCGCGAAGTGCCCAGCCAGTACCACCACAGCTGACATCAGCAGCATCCCCAGTGGGCAGCCGTCCGAGGCTGAAGGAGACGCCCTGGACCCTGCACACACTACATGAGGCACCACAACCAGCACTGGCACTACCAGCAGTTGGCAGGCTAAGTCGACGCAGGGTGGAGTGTGTCTCTGCCTCCATGGAGTATCATGGTACCTGTTCCCGGAAAATCTCATGGCTCACACACCCAGGTGAGGGAATGAGAACTCCCACACCCCAGGTGCAGCATCACTGTGCACAAAGCCCCCTCCAGAACCAGTGGAGAAAAGCATCCACTACCCCAGTCCTTGGCAAGATTTAAGCACTCTGGGCACCATGCCCCCTCCGGAACCAGTGGAGAAAAGCATCCACTACCCCAGTCCTTGGCAGAATTAAGCACTCAGGCACAATGCCCCCTCCAGAACCAGTGGAGAAAAGCATCCACTACCCCAGTCCTTGGCAGGATGAAGCACTCTGGGCACAAAGCCCATTCCAGAACCAGTGGAGAAAAGCATCTGCTAGAGAGACTGTGGCTTTGCACTCCCCAGGAGCAAGCAGTGGACAAACCACCCACTTGAGACACTGTGGCTTTGCACTCCCCAGGACCAAGCAGTGGGCAAACCACCCACTTGAGAGACTTGAGAGACTGTGGCTTTGCACTCCACAGGAGCAAGCAGTGGCCAAACCACCCACTTGAGAGACTGTGGCTTTGGACTCCCCAGGAGCAAGCAGTGGGCAAACTACCCACTTGAGAGACTGTGGCTTTGCACTCCCCAGGAGCAAGCAGTGGGCAAACCACCCACTTGAGAGACTGTGGCTTTGCACTCCCCAGGACCAAGCAGTGGGCGAACCACCCACTTGAGAGACTTGAGAGACTGTGGCTTTGCACTCCCCATGAGCAAGCAGTGGGCAAACCACCCACTTGAGAGACTGTGGCTTTGCACTCCCCAGGACCAAGCAGTGGGCAGTGCACCCACTTGAGAGACTTGAGAGACTGTGGCTTTGCACTCCCCAGGACCAACAGTGGGCAAACCACCCACTTGAGAGACTTGAGAGACTTTGGCTTTGCACACCCCAGGAGCAAGCAGTGGGCATGGAGCCCCCTCAAGGAGCAGTGGTGTCGTCCCATCATCCGGCTGAGGTGCCCCCTCTCCCCTTCCCCCTGAGCTGCCTGTGTTTTTTCGACCTGATGCCCCTGCAGTGTTCTCTCCGTTTTGAGGCAGGTGTCATGTGTGGGCTTCGCCCATGCTTATTGGGACCACTGGTCCATGGACATTTAATGGAACAGTATACGGACTTGTGTACTTGCTGTAAATATTTTTACATACTGATCTTTTAAAGTTATCTTAGCCTATCTGGATTTTCGATGATTACACTCATTACAATCATTTCATTTGGTCCTTGCATTCTTCCAGGGGGTGACGGGGTGTATCTGTAATGTATTTGGATGTGTTTGTGTGTATGGTGTTGTGGGTGAGGGTGGGGTGGGAGTGTTGCATATTGCGTGTGTGTGTCACTCTATTTTTCCTCTCCCCCTCCCCTGTGTGCTAGGTGCAGTAGTCACTGTGGTCGTCGCTGACGTCTTTGATGTTCCTGGTAGATGAGGAGGTAAACCAACATTGGTAACACCTGTAACTTGGGCTCCATGGCGTCCTGGTTCCTCGTTGGGTGTTGAGAGGTGAGTGGTTTCCGTTCCACAGACTGTTTCTGCCGTGCTTTTGAAGTCGTTGGTACCGCCCCGGAAAAGCTGGCGGATTGGTGCCTTGTAATAGTGTGGGTGTTACATTGTCTTCCGCCTGTCTGTTGGCGGTTACCGCCGCAGTGTTTGTTGCTACTGCCGTGGTGGTTGGAATGTTAAAGTGGTCGTGATTCAATTTTTTTTACCACCGGCCTGCTGGCGGTATTACCACAGCTTTATCACCGACCGCCAGGGTTGTAATGAGGGCCTATGATCTAAAGCGTAATTTTTCCATTTTGTCCCAGTATTAAAAGTTGGGGACGTTCACACATGCTGCTGGTATGCATCGTAGTTTTAAGTGCAACAGGTTTAAAAACATACACATATTAACATTTTTATAGTCATGTGGATTGTTGTCCTGCTTGTGAATATTTGTATGTTATATACTGCTCTCTACACATGTCTAATGTATGTGTATTAAGTTTACAGGGGTGATGGTACATGCCTCACAAGGATATGAAAATACAAAGGCCACATTTTCATTTATTCATGTACAGGGAAACTACAGATATTTGTCTCATGTGTTACCTTTGTGTTGTCAGCTCATTCAAATGCCCTATTACCACCAGGGATGTCATCGACTTGACATGGAATGGGGCCTGTATGTCCACATGTAGAATTGCACACATGTCATACAATATGTGCTACATCCCAAACTGCAGAGAGCAGGCTGTCATGCAAGGATGAGGAGGGGTTCATGATATGGTGCAGACATGTTTTGGAATCTGGTGGACAGTCATTTGTACTGGCTAAATTTTGCATGACATGCATGCACGTGGTATCTGTCCTTCATGAGCCATATCTTCCTCCAACTAAAGAGATGTGTACTGGGATATCACTTCTGCAATCCTTGTACTCATTCATGGGTTAATGCAGGCCTTCAGAGCAGTATCTTTGCTCAAATTGGTAAATGACATGTTTTCCTCTGTTGATACATCTCTCTTGTACCTAAGTGTGCAGAGGTGGTTTTCCCAGACACCAGGCCATATGGTACATCTTTGCATTTGCTCATGTTCTAAGTTATGGAACACACACTTCATGGGGCAACTAGGGGGTACAATAAGGTAGTCAATTGTGACAACGTTCCTTACACATATACTTTGATTGAAGCATTTGAACCAGGCCTTCGAAAATTCCAAATTCCCTTTTGACCACGTTTCTGGTCTTTTTCAGTGCCTCATAATATACCTTCTTCTCTGGGTCGGTCTGTGGGTTTGCAATAGGTGTCATCACCCATGGGTGGATGCCATATACTTGGTCCACTGCACTAGAAGAGGAGAGACAGTGTCATACTTGCCCTTGTGTATATTTCAACTGGCCTGGCACAGTATTTGTCCATGAAGTAGTAATTCAGACTTTCATCTTGTGTTGTGTGGGTTCCTGTTTGCATGCTGTAAGACCTTGCATCCTTGGTGTGGTCTCCCCTGTCTTTTTTGCCTCTGCCTCCCATGTTTTGACTGTGTGCTAGACTCTGTTTGTGCTGTTTTGGTACTTTGGGCAAGTCACAAACTTCCCTATTTCAAATTCGTTACCACCACAACTTGGAAGTCAGTAACCTTTCATTGGCTTCTGACCCAATTTTCACTCACAAGATATTGATACATGTGGTTTCAATTTGCAATTTGGAAGGGACTACTACAACATGCCCTTTCTAAATTGTAATTAGGTAATCACTTAAATTCTCATTTTAGGAGTTATTAAACGTTTGCATAAATGGGATCAAAAATGTGATCTGTACATGACAAAAACCTATTGTTCGGGCACAGCCTATTTTGCGAATTAGAGCATTTGCGATCATAAAGTAGTTTAGGGCATTTGACTCCCTAGCTGCGTGACAAGTCCTGCACTTAGTAACGTCGTATGTATCGAATAAAACAATCGTCTCTTTACAATGTCTTGCATTACTAATAATCACCAACAGAAGTTATTCCAGAAGATTCATTTGTTTGATTATGTCTGCTTTCGTTTTGAGACCTATTGTGACATCATTCATCAGATGGGCCCTTTAACTTATTTTCTAATACGATCCACACACACACATGGTAAGTCATCCCATTGATCACGATCTAGCTGTGGTTTAAGTAAAGCCCTGCAACTTAAGGACGGGTGTTAATTATATGTTAATTCGTCATTCTTCAAAAAAAGTTTGCATTTTACATCCTTATGAAGTATTCAATAATTCAGCCATAAAACGCAACAATTCAAGCGTAGAAAAATCAAATACTGACCATAGCAAAGTTAAATGTCCCAGAGAAAGGTAAGAGTGCTTAATGTTTTAGAAAGTTAATTATCCTTCTGGCACATGTCCTCTAAAGACGATTTTATTTTGGTCATAAAACAATACGTTTGATGATAAGTTTCATAAAAATTGACACATGCCTTGCATTTCAATTTTCGTGGTAATTTGCTGTTGAGGTACAGATTGCTAGATCTCTATTCTGATTGATTAGCAGAATTTCTGTTGTCATTCATTTAAGTAAGCCCATAAAATTTTATTTAGTGCCTCGGCAATAAAACGCATATAATGATCTCTGGATACTTTAGATATATTTTCGTAAGAAGGTCACTTTAACACAAAAGCATGCCTTGACCATAGAAGTTCTACTGTGCTCACAAAATCTCTGTTTAATTTTTAAAAGCTTGTTTTTACGATTATTACCTCTGGGATTCTATTAAGGTTTAAAAAGGATCTATTACACCTTAAGTTAATTATTAGCATCAAAATGTTGTTGATTGACTCTATATTGAGGCGTAGATAAATAGCCTGAGAACTACAGTGTTGATTTAAATATGTTAATGTACCATATGTCATTTTCAAATGAATTAACACTATTCGGTATTTACTTGTTTATTAATTTAATATTGTGCTGATTTATTTGTTTTGTAAAGCATTCCTAATGAAAACCGAGAGAATCAGAAAATCATTGCGCTCAGAAGGGATGCAAGGGACTGTTCAGTAAAACTCAACAGTTTATTTTCTGTAGGAGACGCTGAACAGTTGATAACCTTGAAAATGAAAGACTGTATGTCCGAACCATTTCTACATGGGTTGACTGTTGGCCTATATTGACGCGCAGGATCACCTACTCGTTTCCTCCATAACTAGTGAGGTGAGCGCTCAAAGCTCAAGTTTTCTCTAACCACATGGATCTAGAAGAAGGTGCTTGATGACCATTTTGAAGTGTGCTGTACACACTCCATTGCCGCCGAAATTCTGCACACGTATTACAAGAGTGAAATGATTACAGACCTTCAAAATGTAGTACAAAATTCATAAAAGTACATTGCATTTGCAAAGCTAAGACAGCTGAGTTTATGGATGCCAATCAGTATTTTACAGTGACTAAGGGGCATATTTATACTCCGTTTGCGCCGAATTAGCGTCGTTTTTTTCGACGCAAATTCGGCGCAAAACTAACGCCATATTTATACTTTGGCGCTAGACGCGTCTAGCGCCAAAGTATGAGTAAAGAGCGTCATTTTTTAGCGTGAACGCCTTCCTTGCGTTAATGAGATGCAAGGTAGGCGTTCCCGTCCAAAAAAATGACTGCGACGCAAATGCGTTGTATTTATACTCCCGGGCAAAAATCACGCCCGGGAGTTGGCGGGGCAGAAAACCCCGCATTTGCGCCACTTTTTAACGCCTGGGTCAGGGCAGGCGTTAAGGGACCTGTGGGCTCAAAATGAGCCCACAGCTGCCCTCCCATGCCCCCAGGGACCCCCCCTGCCACCCTTGCCCACCCCAGGAGGACACCCAAGGATGGAGGGACCCACCCCAGGGACATTCAGGTAAGTTCAGGTAAGTATAAATATTTTTTTTATATATTTTTTTTTGTGGCATAGGGGGGCCTGATTTGTGCCCCCCTACATGCCTCAATGCCCAATGACCATGCCCAGGGGACATAAGTCCCCTGGGCATGGCCATTGGGCAAGGGGGCATGACTCCTGTCTTTACTAAGACAGGAGTCATGTAAATGGCGTCTGGGCATCGTTAAAAATGGCGCAAATCGGGTGGAGGCGATTTTTTGCGTCAACCTGACTTGCACCATTTTTAAGACGCCCTAGCGCCATTTTTCCCTACGCCGGCGCTGCCTGGTGTACGTGGTTTTTTCCACGCACACCAGGCAGCGCCGGTCTGCTTGCGCCGGCTAACGCCATTCAATAAATACGGCGCCCGCATGGTGCTTCAGAATGGCGTTAGCCGGCGCCAAATTTTTTTACGCTAAACTGCGTTAGCGCAGTTTAGCGTCAAAAAGTATAAATACGGGCCTAAATGTGCCTGGTAGCTCACTATCTTTTATTGAAAAGGCCAATACACACTTGCCAAAACCATGAACGTCGTCATCAAAATGCTAGGGGTAGAGAAAGTTAAATCACATGTTATTTGACCTTTACTTTCACACACACGCACAGGCTTACACATACACACACATTTACACATACATACACACATTCCAGGGAGAGCTATATTCCAACTAACTGTGCTCCATCCTTTATTAAACTAATAGTGAATAACTTTCACAGCTCATTCATCAAAGCTTAAAAAAATGCTCACTCTCACTCCCTATCTCTCTCAAATTTTCTCTGTCAATTTCTCTCTCTCTTTCTCTCTCTCTCTCTTTCTCTCTCTCTCTCTCTCTCTCTCTCATATTATGGGATGGAAGAGAGAGAGTAATTGTTATTGCAATGGTCTCTCCATGCAATGACTTCAAAGCATCTAACTACCAAGATGTTTGGTGTACATAGTAAAGGAATATTTTTAATGAATAACAGACCAGGGATGCTTCTGGCCTAATGGTAAAGCTCTTGGACTGTCACTCAGTAGGTTGAAGGCTCAGATTCTAGTATCTCATGGCAGTATGCCTTTTTATTTCTAGTGTTTTGAATGTTAAAAAATCCTACAGATGGAGTACTGAAGTCTTTTTCCAATGAAAATCTATGGGATGAATTTCATACCATAGTCTGGAGAGTGCACGGTAAGAGGTCTCTTCTGGGTTAGTGCTTAAGGTCTTTGCTTTGCACATTGATGGTTAAGGGTTCCGCCCTAGGTGAGTCTGTTGTCATTTTCTGCTTTAGTTTCTGTGGTGTCAGAGATCAGTCATGTACATTCATTTTGCTTACATTTTACAATTTTATATTTGATAGTTACTTCTGCTACCCAACGGTCTCCTACGTGCGCTACGTAGTTTCTCACGCATCCAGCATCACGTGCATTCAAGCACATCCTGCTTCATATTACATCATTATGTACATTCAGCCCTACGCAAGTTAAGGCACCCACACTACGTGGCACGTACAAATCTGTACATCAGCCATATTTCGGAAACTGTGATTCACAAGAATACTATGTACGGCCGACATACTTTGTTTAAATCCATTACAGAAACATAAGATCCGCACACATAATATGTAGCGTTACATACAGCGATCAAACCCCTCACAGAAGTGTGTGGACTTCACTACGATCCACATGCATAATAAACCCCTCACAGAAATACGTGGATTTCACTGAGATCCGCACTCACAACAAGCCCACTGTGATCCACGCACACAATACTCACAAGCCAGTGGATTTTACTCCCTTCCCCACAAATAAACTCACTGCGATCCGCATGCATAATACTCAGGAGTTTGCACATTTAACTGTGATCTGAGCGCAATTAGTCACTGAAATAGAAGCAAAGCAGTGTCACACATATTTATTTTTACATACTACTACAACACATTATCATAGCATTTATGCAGTGTGTCAGCGCTCGGCCACCATTTTCACAAACACGTGGAGATCCACCAATACCTTGGAGAGAAGTTGGCATAAGGCTTTCACTAAATATTGAGGAGCTATAGGTCGTAATAGATATTGCCCAGAGAGGAAGCGATTTTTATTATAACACAATTTAGGGTTTGAAGGCCAATCTGTTTCTGAACACTTACCACCTAGGAATTACCGGACAGTGAAGCAGATGATATTGATGAGTATCAACTTGCAGTAAAAAAACTTCAAAAGCAGTTTGATATTCAACCAAGTTTGATAGTAAATAGACATACAAGTTTTAACACAACCACAACGTGAATCAATTGACAGTTATGTAGCAATTTTACGTACATTAGTTTCCGAATGCTAATTTGAAAGCTTTATGGCACAACTTATTTGTGATCAAATAGTGGTACACTGCTAGGATAAGATAGTTCAAGAAAAACTGTGAATGTTAAAAAATCTTTCTTTGACAGAAACAATAGAAACTGTAAAAAGTATAAAAATTTCGCAGAAGGCATGCAAGGAATTATCACAAAAAGAACATGTTGGAGTAAGCGCAGTCAAAATTAAAGGGAACTCCTAAGCGCAGTCAAAATTAAAGGGAACTCCTGCAATTACACTAAAGAACAAACTAAGAGACCAACACAGAACCAAGCTAAAGATGAATTCTTCAGCAGAAGGAACATATGTTTGAGATGTGGTAACCCTAGACATGGTAACAGCGCTCGCCCATGTACAGCTAAAAATGTCAAGTGCAGAATATTTGGGAAAATAGGACATTTTGCTAAAGTTTGTCCAAGTAGAAAAAAACACCTGATAAAGTGAATGTGATTGAAGAACTTGATCCAAATGAAAGCTCTAGTGATGAAGTGAACCCAAAGAAAGATGTAATACTAGTGGTCCAATATGGTGAACATAATTGCATAGACCCTTTTGAAAACATTGAGGTTGATGGGAAGAAACTGCGTCTATTAATGTATTATGGGGCAAGGATGACCATAATTACTGAAGAATTGCTAATACAAACAAATGGGGAAAAGAACTTGCTACTTTCTGACAGAAACCCTGTGTCATACGATGTGAAAAAAATAGACCTCATTGGTTATTTTGAATTATGTATGAAATATAAAAACAAGATGATTCTTGGGAACATTTATATAGCTAAAAAAGGTTTAATATACTCGGTGGTATCACCAGGGGTTATTCGGTCTGACATTAAGACCACGGAGGAGTGTACAAGTTTTGTTAGTTACCGATGAGTTAAATGATGAATCTCCGGTAGTTCAAGACAAACAACCCAAGGATATTTGGTTACAAAAGTTCAATAAGATGTTCAGTAATAATTTTGCCGGGATCACTGGGTTTAAACAGAAGATCAAAGTATAAAATGGCGCTGCACCTGTAAAGCATGAATTGAGAAATGCACCCTCCCGTGTACGTCAGGATTTAGAGAGTATTCTCAAACAAATGGTTGTTGATGGAGTTATAGAACAAATAAAGTCTTCACTTTGGTTATCTCCATTGGTCATCGCATGAACAAAAATGGCCAATTAGGAGTTTGAATTGATTTGCGTAGACAAAACAAGGTCATTTGGGTTGATTCAGATCCTTTACCACGTATTGATGACATCACATCTACTTTCGCTGGAAAGGAAGTTTACAGCAAAATAGACTTTCATTCGGGACATCACCAGGTTGAGTTAGACAAAACATCAAGGCATTGCACAACTTTTGTGTCACCTTTTGACACTTTTCAATTAAAAAGGATGCCTTTAGGGTTTGCGTACGCCACTTATGTCTTTCACAGGGTTTTGGAAAACATAATTCAGGGTATTGAAGGTGTCGTAACTTTCAGGATGATATATTGATCGCTAGTGAGGATGAACGTACCCAGGATGAAGAAATGAATAAAGTGTCACAAAGATTGCAAAAACATGGTGTAGTAGCAAATGTAAAAAAAATGAGTTTGCTAAATCCAGCATAGAGTACTTGGGTCATGTTATCTTAAAAGATGGGGTTAAGCCAAGACGAGGTTTGATAGAAGTGATCGTTAGTGTACCTGAACCAAAAACAAAAGACCATGTCATATCTTTTCTGGGTTTATATACATTTTATTAAAAAATCATTAAGGATTTTTCTACTAAAAGAGCAAACACAGAAAAATAAAGAATTTGTGAGGGATGCAAACTCACAGGAAGAATTTAGAGGACTTAAAAATGACATAGTTGAGGTAGGAATTTTAGCTCCATTTGATCCTATTGAACCTTGTCTATTACTGTTGATGCTAGTAATTATGGTTAGGGGCAATGTTATCCCAAGAAGACAAAAACAATCCAGAACAAACTATAGAGTTTGCGTCACGTTCTTTGAGAGTCAACAAAAAAGTTTTTTCCATGATAGAAAAAGAGTTACTGGCTTGTTGCTGGGCTGTTGAGCGATTCAAGAACTACATTTGGGGGAGAAGGTTTATACTCATCCTTAGTGGAGAAGTTATCAAAGTACACACTCCAAAAATTGCTGGATTGAGTTCAAAACTACTACATTATATTTTCAAAGTAGAGCATATTCATAGTGGGAAAAATATCAGGACCAATTTTTTGTCTCATTCACCAATCAATTTGGATGAGAAAATAGAGTTGGTAGACGAATAAGATGAAGAGTGTTTGATTGCACCTTTGATGTGTGTGATGGGAACACTTTTATGGAGACTGAGTGGAATGAAGAAATGTTAAAAGATGAAGATATGGTATGTATAAAGTACTACTTGACCCATGGTTGGCCCAAGGAAAGTTCTCTGCCAGTAAATTTACAAGCCTACACTAAAGCTGCAGATGAATTATCGGTAGAGAACAATGGTATTCTGATGAGGAACCATAAATTCATTCCACCCAGAGGCTTAAGAGACAAAATCATAAAGATTGGTCATCAAGGACATTTAGAACAAACCATTATTAAGAGAAAGATAAGAGAGTGTTATTGGTGGCCAGGTATGGATCTTGAAATAGTTACGTGTGTGTGTGCTCCTTGGACCGCCAGACTCACGGTCGCGGTCTTACCGCAGCTGAACCGACGGTGAAGACCGCCATATAACGACTTAGTGGTTTGGCAGCCATCGGTATTACAACTCAGCAGACCACCATCATTTTTGTGGTGGTCGCACAGCCACAAAAAAGCTAGCGATCATGCACCCAGTGAGAGGAATCCCCATTCCTGTTGCCAGCACATACAAACACAAGTCCACACATCTCCATGAGCCCCCACTCATCAGTATACATGCACACCCCCTTCCAAATTCACACTCATGCACACACACTCCGTTTATTGACACTCATCCACTCCCCCTTCATCCATATGCATGCACACACCCTGCCACCCCTTCATCCACACTCATCCACACCCCCTTCATTCATACACATGCACACACACAGACACCCTCCACGCACACAGACGTGTACTCATGTACACCCATTCAGACACACATACACACACACACACCACACACATGCACCCAGCACCCTCCAACCCCATTCACTTCGGAAGATCAATTTACCTTTTCAGGCGAGGTGGTCGGGGATGGGTCTTCGTGTTTTCCACCGCCAGCCCGAAGCGTAATACGGTGGGGGGAGTCTTGTTGGTGTGGCCGTGCTGGTGGTGGAACCGCCTCTTCAACTCTGTTGGCCAGGCCGACAGAGTCAGATTTCCGCCAGTAAATGGGTGAAAGTCCTATCAGGACTCATAATATGGTGGTCAACAGACCACCAACACTGGCGGTCTGCTGGCTACAGCAGCTTCGCGGTCTTCAAAAAAGACCGCCAAAGTCGTGAGGAGGGCCAAAGTCTTGAAAACTCAGCCAACACCTTTAATACCAAGTATTTTGCCTGAGGGACCCTGGATTAAGCTGACCATTGATTGTATTGGTCCTTTTAGCACCCTAACAAGAATATCTAGATTTGTGTTTCAGGTGGTGGACTATTACAGCAAATGGTGGGAAGTAGAGTTTACAGAGGAACCCAATACAAATGCGGTTATTAAAAGTTTTTAGAGATTATTTGCCAGGGAAGGAGTCCCTAAAGAATTAGTGTCAGAGAATGGGATACAGTTTATCTCTAGAGAATGAAAATAATTTTTGGGAAAATATCCTATTCAACACAAGCTGGTAGCTCTTGATCATCCTCAAGGAAATGGTCTCACTAAAAAAATGAATCCCACACTGGTTGGGGACTCCATTTGAAAATATGAGGTACCACAAAGACATGAGAAATATATGCAAGCAGACCATGTTCTGTACTGCATGGACAGCAAGGATGCTTGTTTATCTCACCAGCATACTAAATACAGCAAACTGTTCACACAGGAAAGGGTTGTAGCACATACAAAAGTGGTGCAAGTCCTTTCTCAGATATGAGACAGGCAAAGTACAGGGAGCAGTAGTCAAATGTTCTACTCATACAGCAGCAATGTTAGCTTCCCTCACACATAGATATAAGCAGACAACCAAAGAACAGTTATTATAAGGCATCATCAGTAGTATATTGTTGTGAGCCCTGAAGGATGCACCCAGAAAGCTTTCCGTAGCCACAGGGTGTCTGCCTTATTGCACCCCCACAGGATAAAAGAAAAAAAATATTGGTGTCCCTCCCTCTATTCTATGATCAGTTAGGCTCATGTAGATCCAGAATGTTATGAGTCAGACTATGCTGCCAAAGAAGCCCTTAATAGAGTTTTTTTTGTATTTGCTGTGACCCTCACCTGACCCCTGAAAACAGTACACACACAGCTATTAGTGCTTTCTAATAATAAGTTATTTATTATGTACAATCAATACACCAACCTTGTGTATCAGAATGATGGAAATTAATATAGTGATCTTGGCTTTAAAATTTTAAAAAGCAATGAACATTAGAAGAACCACAAGCACTTCATATCACACATCCATAGCTTTTGTAACAATTGGTCTAAACTCTACCTAACAACTATATCTATATAATTAGTAGCCTCATGGTTATAGTATTGACTGACTGATTAGCATTTTCACTTACTATTTTATTCCAAGCCAAGCACTATCCCAGCAATCTTTTTGAAACTTTCCAGGCCTGCAGTCAAATAATGACTCTTTGGATTTCTTCAAACCACCAGTCTTCAAGTCTACTTCTCCCATATTTGCAGCTCCATTTATGTCTTCCTTCCAAATATTTCTCCATGAACAGGAGAGGGGGTCCTCTTGTGCAGTCTCATGTATCTGCAGCCTTGTGGCCTGAAAAGTAGCAATTTAGATTGTTTTCATATGTACAGCATGGGTACATCACTTACATAGTACAGGCAATAGCAGTACAAAATGTTCTTTCTCACAGGTACAAACACTATTGCACTAGCAGCAGAAGTACTATTTTCATCACTTGGGGCATGGACTCAGCCAGAGCTGCAGCAGGACAAACTGCCCTCATACATATAGAGTAGGTACAACCCTACCAAAACTGCAAAACCACTGAGCAATTCCCTTGCAAACCAGCCAGACCAGAAAAGCTGCAAAGATGCAAGCTTCCTCAACAAAGAAAGAACACACAAAACACTGGAAAGAGCAATGCGAAAGTCTCCCATACCTATGCACATAGCAATATGTTAAGATGTCGAGGGTTTCCAAAGCTGAGGATAAATTAACAAGTCCTTTATTTAAGTATTCCTGCATATAGACCCTAATCACGACAGGGTAACAGCTGCATCCAGGTCCTTCCAAATAAATGTCCCCTCCACATTCTACCTCAGCATTCCATGTGATGATGTGTTGATAACAGAGCCCCCCCATCATCACATGGTTACAGCATGTTTACACAGCCATGGAATCCCTTAAGCTGGGATTCTAACTACCACATCACCTCCCCACTTTATATGAACAAACTAGGAGAAGGGAAAGCCTTGATTTCAATTAAAATTAATACAATACAACAGTCATATCACACCTGAACCACCCATATTCAATTTTGAACAATTCAGGGATACTTTGCAATACTTATGATATATAGAGTCAATATGACTCTAGGTATATGTTTCATACGAAGTCCTGTAAGCAAGTCTTCTCTTCTCGCATTGAGGTCAGATCACACCATCTTCTGATGACTCATTATCCATACACATTGAATCTTTGCTTTGTTCATGAATAACGTTGCCACCCTGTTAAGGTTCCTGATCTTATGATCATCTGTCTTTACCACACTTTTAAACACTTATACAATGACTAAATTTAGAGATACTCTTATTTTTTATTGGAGATTTTGATTTTTATCCAATCACCCACTCACATAACCTCCTTTACTGCTCTCTCTTGTCCTATAATTCCCTCCCTCTCATTTTTCTTTTCTCTTCTGTTTCTCTCCACCCATCCACATCACCTACTTTATCATCAAAGTTCCTCCTTTTTTAATTCACCCAGGCAGCTACCACCCCATTACTGGGAATTCTCACTCCAAATAACTGGAACGGTGAAACTCTAGTGGTGGAATGTGGTATCAAGCAATTTTCTCCTACTTTTTTTCCATCACTTCCTTCTAATTTGTTCCATATGTCAGAGATTCTTGTAAATATTCTTTCAATATTTTGATAAATCGTTCCACCACACCATTGGCTTCTGAATGATAAAGAGCTGCCTTTTTGTCTTTGATCCCCCTTGTCTTCAAAAATTCCTCAACAATTCCTGAGATAAATTGAAACTCATTATCTGTTAGTATGGTGTGCGGAAAGCTCTCTTTCTCAAAAAACTAATCTAAAAAACAAACAGCATCTTTAGATTCTGTAGATTTGACAATTTTTATTTCTGGCAAATGTGAGTACATGTCAACACATGCAAAAACATACTTACAACTTGTTTTTACTCTGACTGGACCCAGAATATCCAGTTCAATATCCACCCATGGTCCTGATGCTTGCTGTCTTAACACCATGGGTTGAGTCCTGCACTTCAACACTTTAACACTTTGCATGCATTCAATGCAATTTCTCACTCCTCTTTCCATTATCAAGTCCATCACTGGCCTTCAGTAAATCTTTCTAACCTTTTCTTTGGTTCTAGATACACCCATGTGACTGGTATGAGCACCAACTATTATCTTCTCTCTTACCTTTCTCTGTAGTACCAGTTTACAATCTCTCAAAAACAAACCATCTCAATAACAATCATCTCTCATGTGCCAGAATCCTAACATTTCGGACTATTGACCCATTTAGATTTGAGAACTATTTGGCCCATTACTTCTATTTAATTCTATATTCAAAATATTCACTAGCTTAGAAACTATAACATGCTTTTTTGGCATTGGTTTGGACAGAATAACTCAAGTAAAAAAATCATTCTTTCAAAGACATATGCTTGTTCCAAGCTGTCTCAAACAAAGGACCTATCTCTGACATTCAGCTGATTTAATCATTTGTTGTTGGCGGTGCACAGCTCTTTTGATGTCAGGCTGCTCCACCTGAAATTAAATTAATACGAAGCTAGGCATTATCGGAGATGATATTTTGCTTCTGAGCCTCAGTCCTAAAGAGCCTCTGGATATTTTAAACAAATCATGTTTTGGAAATTGTTGAAGCTATGCTATCACCAAATAAGCTGCTGTATCCACTTTTTGGAGTCTTAAGCCATGATAATATTAAGAGGATACACATAAGAGGTTATCTTTTTATTAATGGGTTTGGCATGGCATTTCTTTTAAATGTTTAAGATTTCTGTTCATCCTCAGGATAATGCTTCTCATTGGACCATTTCAAGGTATTATTAGGTGCCAATTGCCATCACTACAAGGTGGCCAGAATTAAGATGGGGAAATAGCGGGCCAGATTAATGAACTATGGCCGGTATATCCCCTACTTCATCTGGCAATGGCAAGTTTAAGTTATTTGAAAAAGTAATAAACTGAAAAACCAAGGATAATTTGGTCCTTTCCTAAACATTTTGCCCCCTTTCGAGACAGTTTTGCTCCTATTTAACTACAACTCACAGCAAGATTAGTAGCGCTTGCATGTACATTTCTTTCAATGGAAACCCTAAAAACAAAAGAAGTAAGTGGGCTTCGAATATCTCTGTCATAGACACGTATCAAGTGATAGAAGTTTGTATTTAGTAATGCAATGTGATTCCAACACTGTAGTCACTGTGCAGTGTATTGAATTTCCTCTTCTTCAACTAATTAATGGACCTTTCCGATGACAAATCTGAAAGTCAAAAATGAGTTTTAGTGCTTTCATAAATTGGACGATGCTGGTTATTAAAGGCAAAAGGGAAAGGCATTCTAAAGATGTGTAGGTAGGATAAAGAACTCTCTTTCATTAGTACTTGAAGGCAAGCAATCGGAAAATGCATGCAGCAAGATTTGTTGATGGAATAGGTAGGCAGGAAACTGGAAGAATCTATAGGTCAGTTTATAAAATTGGATTGCATGTGCTTTCATTTGGTAAGTAACTGAAATAATCCCCAAGCTGGGGTTGGTTTAGCAGCTGTTTCTCTTCATCAGATACTTAGGCATGAACGAGGGATATCTATGTACATCTATGTACATCTGTGTGTATGAACACACGTTCTGTGCTTGTCTACATACAGTGCAGTACTAGTGAGTGTGTGCGTCCATAGTGAATTCAGTCACATATGCTTGCATGTGCATTTCTCTGAAATATGTGAACACTTCTTTTAACAATGGTGTAATCATGTCAGAGTGTGAGTTTCTTATTCAGTAAACCTCATGCTACATTGGAGGACCCTGAAAGGCACATATTTCTAAGCAATCGGGTTTGTGATCTCCTGGTGAATGCATCTATATGTGTGTGCACATACTCTGAAGCTTGAAGCTTGAAGTAAGGGTGTCCGTGTTAAAGATTGTTTATTCAGTAACCCTCATGTTGAATTGATAGTCCATGATAGCTGGTATGGTTCCATGCAAAGGAATACTGATATGGGTTTATAAAGATGCCTCTACAACCTCATTTAATTTATTATGGGATCTTTGATTAAACCGTCCTCTGGGGATTTTAATGTGTACTCTATCACTGAGAAGACATTGAGATAAATCTGTCTACCATGTACACATATATTGAATGTCTGTGTAACCTTATCACTTCTTCAGATACAAAAGAGAAAGCTACTATGTGTCCACTGTGAATCTACCAATGGAATGTGACTGTTGCACTAAAAAGACCTCCCTCGGTAAAGGGCAAGATAGTGGGCTCAAGTGATATCATATGATTTGGATATAGTCCGTAAAATGTACCTCAACATGCAATGCCACCAGAACGTGACATAGTCAATGTGTGCAGTGCTTCTGAAGCACGTCAAGACAAGAAGTTGAGAAATGTCACAAAAACTGCTCTTGTGTGAGGAGATGAGACATGAGGTGAAGAGGTTAATTGGACACACTAGCGAAAGAGGGGCAGAAGATCTTGCATACAGGAAAGTGAAAAAAGGAGAATAGGAAGAAAAATGAACATATCTGATATTGAGAGTGAGAGGATTAGCGTGCCAGTGTCTCAAGGACTGGACAGTATTGGACAGTGTTGTTCAAATAAAGTCCGCATGGAGCAATGCTGAACCCATCACTAAAGTAAAACACTACAATAACCACAATCGACTGCCAGATGAGTGAATGGCAATAGTCCATGGAACATATTGTTTGAGTTAGACAAACATCTTTCTTTGCTGCCTACTAGCCCACAATTACGTGCTTGAGAAGAAAACGATTTTTCTTTAATTAGTTAATAGACTTTGTTCTGCTCAATGATCACTCCTCTTACTGGCCGGCTGGCCCGTTTTTGTGTGTGTCATGCCATCTACCCTTGGGAGGTTTACATTAGGAAATCAGACATTGGTGCCTCTGTGACAGAAGTGTTAGAGTAAATGTATTCAATAGAAATTATTAATGAGTGGTTATGTAATTAAATGAGTAGAAAAATGAATAACGTAGAAAATAATGTGCACGTTTGAAATTGTGACCACGGGGAGTGGCCGCCACATGTTAACGAAAATATTAAAGAAAAGATTAATGTATACGTAAATGATGAAAATGTAATAAAAATATGTAGTAATGTGACAGATCGAATGATATAACCTATGTCTTATTATTACTGCCTTAACTTAGGAATTGTGTGGGCCTAGTCTTACCAGGCCTCATTGCAGAAGCTGTGTTTCTAAATGGTAAATGTAAAATGTTGGTAAAAACGCTGAACTAACCATGAACTGCCTATTGTTTAACAAAATCTGCTTAGCAAGGAGCCTTCTTGTGAACCAACGGACAGGAGCTGGTAGAGTTAGAATTGTAGCAAATGTAGTGTAAGCTGGACGAGGGGTACTTTCCCAGGATTTTCAATGGAGACACTGACTGGAGAAGAAGGTGCAACATTTTCAATACCTGATGAGCCGGATGATGAAGACTTCGCAAGATAACCAATTAACAGTCTGAGAAACATGAAATACTAGAATCTATAGATTTGGTGTGTTTTATCCATTGACTAGGAAATTAAATGCGTGACTAATTGACCAACTAGGAATTAGGGGACAGTCTGGGTGACTTTGATATAACATCGTGACAGAGGGAAAAGACTTCAGATGGATAGGGAGAAGGGAGCACATTTTATTGAATTTGCAGTGGTGACTCGAGATTCTCTCATTGGGCTCAACTCTCTGACTGAGAGCCTGATGTGATGCTGATCGACTGATGACCTGAGGATGAAGGCTGATTCTGTTGCTGACCCATACCGAGGATAGGTAGATATGACAATGTGACTGAAATGCATTGCTTTTCTTTTCTAGGTACCAACTGCGCTGTCTACAGCATTCCTTAGTTAGATGTTTTCTTCAAATGTGTGTTCTAAATTGTTTTCACATGACACCCCACATGCTAATGCTGATCTAGTTTAGTTAAGGTTTCTCTATATGACGGTATTTGACATGACGTTTGATGATTGATTGACTGGCAAATTCTGCTGAACTTATGCCACTAACTGGATTGTTGGGATTGATCTTCTTGTTGATTTAGGGTAATGTTCTAGAATGTATATTGATGCAAGCCTTGATTAGATTATGTTCATGTTATCTTTTGATTAATTAGTGGTGTTTTAATTAACCTCATGACTTAGAATTGTAACCAAAGGGCAATAACACTACTAAACGTATATTTTGAGGTGTGGTTATTCATGACTGCAAGGTCATGGTGCGTCAATTAATTGGTGTTATTGATTAATTTGCTAATGCTTTGACTAATGTTATTGAACTGTGCATTGCTTATTGTGTACACTTGTGACAGTGTGTCTAAGATACTCCATGCGAATAAAAAGGTTCATCGACATATATGCATCACCCTGTAAGTTTACTTAATAAGGACGGACGTGCTAGCAGAAGCAATATCAGTAAACCTGAAATGGCCCTCACTACATGGTGACCCCAAACTTTTTGCCTTCCACCTACTTTTTGCTGGACTTTTGCTTGTTGGCCTTAGGACTATGTGCACTTTACCACTGCTAAACAGTGCTAAAGTGCTTGTGCTTTCTCCCTAAAACATTATTTGATTTTCTTACACCTGAATGGCACTTATAATTTACTTGTACGTCTCTTGTAGAGTAGTATGCCATATATCCAGGGCCTGTAAATTAAATGCTACCAGTGGGCATGCAGCACATATTGTGTCACCCACTTACGTAGCACCTCAAAACGTGTCCCAAGCCCGCCCTTGCAGTCTGAAGGCAGTGCCAACTGCCATGTCGACTTGGCATTTAAAATCCGTTGCCAAGCCTTAAAATCCACTTTTATTACATATGTCACCCCTACTGTAGGCCCTCAGTAGCCCATAGGGCAGTGCGCGGGGTAATTAAAAGGTAGGACATGTACTTGCTAGTTAGTTTTACATGTCCTAATAGTGAAAAACTACCAAATTTGGTTTCTCACTACCGAGAGGCCTACCCCTCCCATAAGGTAACACTGGGGATTCCTTATTAAAATTAATAGAAGTTGTAATCCCTAAACCACAGGTGGTAGACATGTCATGTTTGGCACCTACGAACTTGTAATGATAGTCCCTCTTTAATGGTAAAGCTGGATTTATCATCCCAAGTTTGAAATAGCCACTTTTAAAAAGTTGGCGTTTTTCTGCCCTTAGCACTCTGTGCCTGTAACCTGCTTTAGGTTACATGAATGGGTGTCACTAACAGTTGGGACTTTGTGAATTCTCCCCAGGCTTTCACACAATGGGGGGGATTAGCAGAGTCTGAATGGGCCATTAACTGACTTGACGGAGCGTAACTAAACACAGCCCTACTTGCAACTGAATAGGCTGGGGTCTGCCATCACACAATAGGCTTAATGACCCTGTATTGTCAGTGCAGCCAGCTAGAAGTCAGGGAAGGGGAGGCAGAAAATTCCTGGAACTTCAGATAACCCTTCTGGAAACTTCTCCCAATGTCTAGGAGCAAGACACCAGGGCATATCAATCAGGCTCTCAGGCGTGCTCCTCGGTTCATTCTTGGACCCATGGAAGGACTCTCAGAGGGCTGCTTGCTGCTGTGACCTGCTGTGCACTCTGCCAGGCTGCTGTTCTACCTGGAAAGAGTGTTTTGCTGTCTGTAGCCTGCTTGAAATATTCAGAGGCCAGCCCTGCTGTAGAGCCCTGCATCACCATCTGCACCCAGTACTTCAGTGACTCAAGGGCTAGTTTAGGTGGTCTCCTGTTCTGAGACATAGGAACATAACAGACTCCCACTATAACCCTGCACCTAGACTCAGCCTGAGTGAGTCTTGAACCCCCGAGAGCTCTCCGCCAATCCTGGACCTTTTATTGTGGTGCCAAAGGTGCCCACATGGCCATTTTCTAAAACTGAGGACTTGCTATTTTTGACTTTAAATTTAAAAAAAATCAGAACTCTGGTTCTACTAGTTGGATTTTCATGGTTTTGGTGTCAAATAATTTATTAAAATATTTTCTAATTTTCTAAATTGGTTTGGTATTGTGCTGCGTTTTCACGATGTTGCTATTTGTGTACTGCATAAATACTTAACACCTTGCTTCTAGGTTGAGCCCGACTGCTTTTGGTGCCATGCACCCAGGGTTAAGCACAGGTTAAATTATTGACTTTTTGTGGTTCACTCTACAAAGCATTGTGGCTGTTGCTTGACTAGGGCTCACAACCCAGTCAACCAACAACCCAGTTTCTCACACTGCCTAAAGTGGGAGCACAGGTCCTTTACTCCTTATATGGATAAAGTGGACTCAGTTCAAAGACTGGCAAAAGTAGGATCCAGAAAAAGGCAAAAAAAACTGGGATGACCATGCTGAAAATTTGGAATTGCCACAGAAACCACATCAAAACTATTGGCAGAAATAGTGAGTAACATTTGGGATTTCATCTTCTGTCTCCCAGGCAATCACAACTCAGAGATGGATTGCCATTTGTGTCAATTGTCAAGTGCCAAGGACAGACTACAGTCACTGGCACTTGGCTCCAAGTGTGTTCCCAGTATGAATCACTTTTAAGGACCATTCTCCCAGGGCCGCTTATCTTTCAGACTGAATTCACAGCTGGATCATTTCTTTCATTGGAGACCAGACCTGAATCCCTGCTCAACTTTTCCACTTTCTGCCATAATATTAAAGTGCCTTTCTCATATTTGGAGGCTGGCAGTAGGGGTAGTTGTGATTGACCCTATATAGAATTCTAAGACTTTATCCCCCTCTCTTCTTTAGGTTTGAATAGATCCCCCCACACTACTTCATATTATCCCCAGCTGTTATTGCGCTGGTATTGCACAATTAAGCATAAGTTGTGACATGGTCATGGCTCGCATGCTCCATTTGATATGATGGAACCTTGCAGGGTATCTTCGTCTCTCCTAGGGCTTTTGACAGCAGCTTCTGATCTCGTCTAGTAATTGTGGGCTTCAGGAAATAAAGCTTACAAGTGATCTTGGAGACATTTTCCTGTTTGATGCTTGGAAAGGTGTCTTTACTCAGTTTTGGTGAATGACATTGTTGAAGCCTCCTTCAGAGCAGGAACAAAACCAGAGACCAGCCAGTCTTAAGGTATAAAGAAAGACAATTTAATATGTGCACGGGAACTGATGGCTTGAGAACCCAAGTCCAAAGCAGTCCGAATTGCGGAACTCCAATACAATCTTTTATGTATGAAGACCACAAAAATGTGAAAATACATCATCCAATCAGAACAACAGAGAGGTAATTTCTTCATCAAGTATATGGTGTGATGTTGACCAGGTGATGCAAGTTGTTACACATATATTAGGCATCTATCCAATTACAGCAGAACAACATTTCATAATGGCAGTCTGATACAAGATGATCACAAGTGTGACCTGCACATTTCTCAGACGGTTGGGACTTTCCAAACGTCACCAAACCAGTTTCTTCATAACCTTTCCTCAGACCTATGTGGACATTTAGATGTCTGTCTGTTGCTGGGTGAATGAAGCAATGTATGTTGCTTGAGGTGTCTCTTTGAAGCAAGCCTTGCATTACAAGCTGTCTGTCAGGGTTAATTTAGTAAAGGTCATCCAACCTTTTGCATATGTTTTTCAGGCCTGTTCCGCATTGAGTATCACAAGATGAAGTCAAGCTGGAGAAATAATAAAATAGATTCATTCACCAGTTTCCACGATATAGCAGTACTTAATTTCCTAGACTTTATGGCCTGCCAAGGGAAACCTCTTCATATTAGTAATAGGTCTAGATATGATATTGCTACTGGACGTGAGTGTGCTGCCATAAAGCCAGCTAGAAACATTCCTTAATGTGTAAGTTCTTAAATTGTATCAGCTATTCTAATTCTTCTAAACCATGTAATTTTTCTGCTTGGGGTGTCACCCTGGTTTGGCAGCCATTGCTAAGATGGTTGGGGTATAATGATTCATGTTTTTTTTTATTCTGTTGGGGAAAAGTACAATATTATTCCAACTTGCATCTTTATTTTCTTTTACATTGGAAATGATGTTTTATTTGCAGTCTTAACATGTATATGCCAAAGACAGCTCAATTGAGAACGTATTTGTATTTTGTATTTGTATTTTGTATTTATAAAGCGCATTCAGGCCATGGCATTGAAGCGCTAAGCAATAGAAGGTAGAGTGTCTGAGGGAAAACAAAAAGGAGAAAATCAAAGAGCCAAGTCTTTAGCTGCTTCCTAAAGGCCAAAAATGTTGTTCCTGATAATCAAGGGGAGCAAATTCCAATGTTTGGCAGCAGCTACAATAAATGCTTTATCCCCCCCATCCGGCCTTACGAGTTAGAGGAACATGGACCAGATGGGCTCCTGTTGATCTGAGCTGATGGCTCTGCATATACCATCGTAGCCTTGAGGAGAGATATTCAGATCCGCGCATATGCAAAGACTGGTGAGTCAAACATAAAGATTTTTAAATAATGCGCTTTATAACAGGTAGCCGATGCAATTGCTTTAAACTCCTGCTGGGGGAAGCTGAGCGGGAAAGATCTAATATTAAAGGGGCAGCAGTATTTTGAATCAATTGGTGTTTCCTAAGCAAGGTATTGTCAATACTAAGCATTAGAGCATTACAGTAATCTAATCTAGAAATGACTGTTGCAAAGATCACTGTGATTCTAAGCTCCTTTTGCAAATAAGGAAAACATTTCTTCAGAATTTTCAAAGGCCAAAAGCTAGATTTGGTGATGGAATTAAGTTGAGACTTAAAAGAGAGGCAGTTGTTAACTATGACTCCCAAATTTCTGGTGGAGTTAATGGGAGCAGGCAATTCGCCACACACTGATGGCCCCCAGCATGAACTCCACAATTCCTTACTAGAGTAAAAAAGCTAAATCTCTGTTTTATTGCCATTCATCTTAAGCCAGTTCAAGCCCATCTAACTGTTAACCTCACTCATACAGTGATGGAAGCGATCTGCAACTTCCTCCCAGTACTTGGGGACAGGAATGATTTGTTGTGTGTCGTCAGCATAAGAAGTGGCCATGAAACCAAACAAATTAATAAATTTGGCCTTTGGGGCTACATACAGATTAAATAATGTGGGGCTAAGTGAAAAGCCTTGAAGGACACCACACGGAAGTTGATATGCCGATGCTCTAAATTCTCCACAACTTACCGTGGTAGATCTTTCTCCTAAAAAGGATTTCAGAATATTTAGTGCTGTACCTCTAATCCCTGCTTGATAGAGACGAGATGCCATAATATGAGGGGTAATGGTATCAAAACCAGCTGATAAGTCCAATAGAACTAAAATGGCTCTTTGCCCCTCATCCACTAGTCTGCGGATAGTGTCTGATGTGGTAATGGGGGCAGATTCTGTGCTATGGGCTTTCCTAAAGCCATGTTAAGTAGAATCTAGGCTACCCGAATCTTGAAGAAATTGGGTTAGCTCTACATTAATATGTTTCTCAAAACGCTTTGCCTGAAAAGGCAGCAAGGCAATAGGCTGCAGATTTTTAAGATCATCTGCTGCTCCATCTGGTTTCTTTTTCAGGGGAACCACTGTCACTTCTTTCCAGGATGGTGGAAAAACTCCCGAAGTTAGAACCTCCTAGAAGATCAGAGCAAGAGCTGTATATACTAAATCAGGAACCAACTGTAATATATGAGGAGGGAAAGGGTCCCTGGGGGAACCTGACTTAATGCCCATCATGATCTCTTTAATCCTTTCGGGTAGTTTTGGCTGGAAATTAGTTAACATCAAATCAAATCAAATCAAATCATTAACATTTATAAAGCGCGCTTCTCACCCGTGCGGGTCTCAAGGCGCTAGGGGAAAGGGGGGGTTACTGCTGCTCGAATAGCCAGGTTTTTAGGAGTCTCCAGAAAGCGGAGTGGTCCTGGGTGGTCCTGAGGCTGGTGGGGAGTGAGTTCCAGGTCTTGGCCGCCAGGAAGGAAAAAGATCTCCCACCCGCCGTGGAGCGGAGGATACGAGGGACGGCACCGAGTGCGAGACCAGAGGAACGGAGGAGGCGGGTGGGGACGTAGAAGCTGAGGCGTCGGTTGAGGTATTCCGGTCCCTTATTGTGGAGGGCTTTGTGTGCGGGGGTGAGAAGTCGAAAGGTGATCCTTTTGCTGACTGGGAGCCAATGCAGGTGTCTCAGGTGTGCGGAGATGTGGCTGTTGCGGGGTACGTCGAGGATGAGGCGTGCCGATGCGTTTTGAATGCGTTGCAGACGATTTTGGAGTTTGGCTGTGGTCCCGGCGTAGAGGGTGTTGCCGTAGTCCAGGCGGCTCGTGACGAGGGCGTGGGTCACGGTTTTTCTAGTGTCGGCGGGGATCCAGCGGAAGATCTTGCGGAGCATGCGGAGGGTGAGGAAGCAGGCGGAGGACACGGCGTTGACTTGCTTGGTCATGGTGAGAAGAGGGTCCAAGATGAAGCCGAGGTTGCGGGCGTGGTCTGTGGGGGTCGGTGCGGTGCCGAGGGCCGTGGGCCACCAGGAGTCGTCCCAGGCGGACGGGGTGTTGCCGAGGATGAGGACTTCTGTTTTTTCAGAGTTCAGCTTTAGGCGGCTGAGCCTCATCCAATCTGCGACGTCCTTCATACCCTCTTGTAGGTTGGTCTTGGCGCTGGCGGGGTCCTTGGTGAGGGAGAGTATAAGTTGGGTGTCGTCGGCGTAGGAGGTGATGATGATGTCGTGCTTGCGAACGATGTTGGTGAGGGGGCTCATGTAGACATTGAAGAGTGTCGGGCTGAGCGAGGAGCCTTGAGGTACGCCGCAGATGATCTCAGTGGGTTCTGAGCGAAACGGAGGGAGGTAAACTCTTTGGGAACGGTTTGAGAGGAAGGAGGCGATCCAGTCCAGGGCCTGGCCTTGGATCCCAGTGGAGCGGAGGCGGGTGATTAGGGTGCGGTGACAGACGGTGTCGAAGGCAGCCGAGAGGTCGAGGAGAATGAGGGTGACTGTTTCATCATTGTCCATCAGGGTTCTGATGTCGTCAGTGACTGAGATGAGGGCGGTTTCCGTGCTGTGGTTGGTTCGGAATCCGGTTTGTGAAGGGTCGAGCAGGTTGCTGTTTTCCAGGAAGGTGGTCAGCTGTTTGTTGACGGTCTTCTCTATTACCTTGGCTGGGAAAGGCAGAAGAGAGATGGGGCGGAAGTTTTTCAGGTCGCTTGGTGACAGCCGTAGGTTTCTTTAGTAGGGCGTTGACTTCGGTGTGTTTCCAGCATTCGGGGAAGGTAGCAGAAGAAAAAGAAGAGTTGATGACGGTCTGGAGGTGCGGGGCGATGATGTCGTCGGCTTTGTTAAAGATGAAGTGAGGGCAGGGGTCCGAAGGGGCGCCGGAGTGGATAGAGTTCATGATGGATTTGGTTTCTTCAGTGTTGATGTGGGTCCAGTTTTTGAGGGTAATGGCCGGGGGTGCGGGTTCATTGGTGTTATGTTGGGTCTGGTGTCCGAAGCTGTCGTGGAGGTCGCTGATCCTGCGATGGAAGAAAGTGGCGAGGGATTCGCACAAATCCTGTGAAGGCGTGACGGCGTTGGCGTTGGGGTTGGAGAACTCCTTGACGATGCTGAAGAGTTCTCTGCTGTTGTGGCTGTTTTTGTCCAGTCTGTCGGTGAAAAAGTTCTTTTTAGCAGCGTGGATCAGGCGGTGGTGTTCGCGGGTAGCGTTCTTGAGGGGGGTCATGTTGTCAGCAGTGTGGTCCTTGCGCCAGGCCTTCTCGAGGGCGCGACAAGTTTTCTTTGATTCTTTGAGGGTGTCAGAGAACCAGAGAGGTTTTTTGGTGTTGGTCTGTCGATGCGTGCGTTTGAGGGGAGCAAGGTTGTCTGCGCAGTTGGAGATCCAGTTTGTGAGGCTGAGGGCTGCGTCGTTGGGGTCGGTTGTGAGGGTGGGATGGTTGGCGGCGAGTGCTGAGGAGAGTTGCTCTTCGGGGATCTTGTTCCACTGTCGACGAGGGATGGGTTGAGTGCGGAGGTGGCGGGTCTCGCGTCGGAATGTGAAGTGGACACAGCTGTGGTCGGTCCAGTGTAGAGCGGAGGTGTGGCTGAAGAAGACGTGTTTGCTGGCGGAGAAGATAGGGTCAAGCGCGTGTCCGGCGATGTGGGTGGCGGTGTTCACCAGTTGTTTGAGGCCGAGGTTGGCGAGGTTGTCGAGCAGGGTGGTGGTGTTGGGGTCGTTGTTTTGTTCCAGATGGAAGTTGAGGTCGCCTAGGAGGATGTAGTCCGGTGAGGCGAGGGCGTGCGGGGAGATGAAGTCGGCGATGGCATCGCTGAACGGGGCACGCGCTCCGGGAGGACGGTAGACGAGGGATCCTCTGAGGGTGGTCCTCGGGTCGGTGCGAATCTGAAAATGCAGGTGTTCAGCGGCGAGAGGGGTGTCTTTGGTGGAGGTGGTGACGCTGATGGAGTCTTTGAAGACGATGGCGATATCTCCTCCTACTTGGTTGGTGCGGTCTTTTCTGGAGATCTTGTAGCCTTCGGGGATGGCGGTGGCGATGTCTGGAGCAGAGGAGGCGTTCATCCAGGTCTCCGTGATGAAGGCGACGTCCGGTGCTGTGGAGTCCAGGAGGTCCCAGAGTTCAACGGCGTGCTTGTGGACGGATCGAGCGTTGACCAGGATGCACTTGAGGTGGTTGATGGCGCGTGGGCTTGTGTTCGTGGTAGTTGCGTGGTGGAAGATGCGTTTGCAGGAGTTGCAGGCGAAGGGTCCATGGGTGCGTTTGGGGTGAGCTTGGAAGCAGGTGTTGGAGCGTCCTGGGTTGAGGGCGAGGAGGGCGGTGGGGTCGTAGCAGATCAGCAGGGCTTGGGAGAGCTGGGGACCAGGGGTCGTGGCTCTGGGCGTGGGCCAGGCGCAGACGGGCGCACCAGCGGCACAGTCGCGCAGCGGCCGCCATATGAGGTAGGAGGGGGACAGGGGTCAGCTGGGGGCGAATGGGAGCTGGGGGGGCGGGGGCGTGCAGGAGGTCGCGGCGGGAAAGCGAGAGGGAGGGGGGGACAGGTAGAATGAGAAGAGCTGGGGGAGGGGGGTTTAAGGGTGGAGGGGGGAGAGTGTTAGGAGGTTTGGGAGATTAGGAAGAGAGATAGGAGTAGGGTTGTGAAGATAGGGGAGGGGGGGTTGTAGAGGTGGGTGAGGGCGAGAGGTAGAGTGAGAGGATAGGAAGAATAGGTAATAGAGGGGGTGGCGGGAAGGGGGGGAGAGATAGAGAAATAGATAGAGAAAATGGATAGATAGAGAAATCGATAGATAGAGAAATAGATAGATAGAGAGATAGGTAGATAGGAGGAAGTGGAGAGTGAGGGAGTTAGATAGTGAGATAGAGAGATAGAGAGATAGGTGGATAGGAGGAGAGAGGGAGGTAGATAGCGAATGGGTTAGATAGGGGTGATAGAGAGGGGGAGGCGAGTGAGGGAGGGGGATGAGGCAGGAGCAGGAGGGCAGGCGCGGGGAGAAGAAGACGGAGGGGGCAGAGGAGCTGAAGACAGAAGATAGAAGACAGAAGAACAGAAGACAGAAGAACAGAAGACCGGAAGAACAGAGGAACAGAAGACCGGAAGAACGGAAGAACAGAAGAACAGAAGACCGGAAGAACAGAAGACTAGAAGAACAGAAGACCGGAAGAACAGAAGAACAGAAGAACAGAAGACCGGAAGAACAGAAGAAAAGAAGAACAGAAGACCGGAAGAACAGAAGAACAGAAGAACAGAAGACCGCAAGAACAGAAGAACAGAAAAACAGAAGAACAGAAGACCGGAAGAACAGAAGAACAGAAGACCGGAAGAACAGAAGAACAGAAGAACAGAAGACCGGAAGAACAGAAGAACAGAAGAACAGAAGACCGGAAGAACAGAAGAAACAGGAGTCCAGAAGAACTCAGAAGAGCAGAAGTTCACAGAAGAGCAGAGGATCACAGATGAAGATACGAAGAACAGAAGGCAGAAGACAGGCAGAAGACCTCAGAAGAAGATGAAGAAGAAGAGAGGCGACAGGAGAGGCAGAGAAGCACACAGAAGAAGAAAGAAGACGGGGTGAAGAAGAGTACAGAAGAAGATTACAGGCGAGGAGCGAGGAGGAAGAAAAGAAGAAGAAAAGAAGAAAAGAAGCAGGAGAGAGGGTGAGTAGCGCGGGCAGGGCGAGGGGCTGGGAGGTGGGGGGTACTTACTGTGAGGTGGGTCTCAGGAACTCAGGAACCTGGAGGAGCTGGAGGAGCTGCAGCGGCAGGGGGAGCGACCTACCCTTGGGTCAAGGGTCGCTACCACTGTCGCGCAGCGGGGCAGTCATTGTCTAAAGTGCTATTTAAATAATCGTATGGGTCAGATAGCCCTACAGAATGAAAAAAACTTGCTTGAATTTGTAAGGCTTTGTTTTCGAAAAAGGTAGCCACCTTATTGCAAAATTCTTGAGAATTCTCCAGCTCTGGGGGTATAGAGGGTACTATAAGGGAACGTACTACTTTGAAGAGTTCTCTAGGGGCATTTGATGCCTCCTTAATTTTTCGAGTAAAATAATCAGATTTAGCTTTATTTCTTGCATCTTTATAGGCCCTAAGGACAGCTCTAAGCTTCTCTTTCTCCTCAGAGTTTGGATCTAACTTCCATCTCCGTTCTTGTTGGCGATATTTTCTCTGCAAGCTTTTGAGATACTTAGTAAATCAGGGGCAACTAACTCTTTCCTTTTTTAAAAAGAAAGGGGTTCTAAGTGGAGCCAGTTGATCAGTTGTAATATTGATCTCCTGATTAAAACTGTCCATTGCCGACAGAGAAAGATTAATTGCCGCTTCCCACCCTGATACCAATGCCGGTCCTAGTTGTTGACTCTTAATATGGTTCCAATATCTAACTGGTTTCATGGTAGGACTAACATGCTGAGGGCACTGAGAATAGGTCAAACTAAAGATAAGAAGATGGTGATCAGCCCAATCAAGTGGCCTCTTCATCAACAAAACACATCATCATGATGGGCAAATATCCCGTCCAGCAGGTGACCTGCCCCATGTGTGGCTGTCGTAACTTTTAATTCCCAATCAAAATCCACCATAAAATTCAGGAACTCTTTGGTATGAGAGCCCTTACTATCATCAAAGTGAACATTAAAGTCCCCTAATACAATACATTCGGTAGACATAGTTAATGGCTCAATTATGTTTGACCAATGCTGCAGGAAACTAGAATAGAGACCCGGAGGTCGATAAACCAAAAGTCCCTCAAATAGCACAGTGTTTGAACGTCTTATCCTCATCTTTTTTTATTATGAATTGTTTTGCGATTGTGCCTTCTCCTAACTTGGAACATGGGTCAAATGGGTAATGGAGCTTAGTAGTAGCATTTTTGGGGCATATTCTAACAGGAGTGCTATGGCCTCTAAAACCTATTAAGCCAGAGCAAGGTTTAAAGATATTCTTACCTCATCCGAATGTTCCACAATTTCTACTTTTTGTACATTTTATTGTAAGCTAGGGGCTCATACTTCATTTCAGGTTCTGAAATGGCATTCAGCTGGCAATAAGGACTGCCAATTTGACCACCTTCTTAGCAAATGTAGCCCGGATTTCATCATAGACACAAAGGTTAGTATAACCACTGCTCTGTTTGTTTGATTTCTAAATATTTATTCTTAACACTGTACAGGAACGTTTTCTCTTTTTCCCTCCCATAATTTCTGCATTCATCATGGTGTTTCCTTTCCATAGTTCCAGCACCCCACTGGGTCATTCGTCATCAGACCAGCGAGAACTTCAAGATACAATCTAAGGGGTGTGTATTGACAACAAAGCAAGAGGATTCGTAGGTAAGGATCAAGAGCAAAGTTACGCTCTTCCTTTTGGGATTTTTTCTGCTTTACGTGTTCTTTCGTTTTATGCATGGACTTTAATGGACCTCATACCAAGAAAGAAAAGGTCCTTCTGAACTGAAGGCTCCGTCTTGTGCACTGTTTTATTCCCTCGTTGACCGAAGGCGATTGTGCTTATTGTAGCTGCTAGTAAATGAAGCAAGATCAAAGATATCCAGACTTTGCTCTGCTAAACAGCTAGAAAAAACTGAATTGAAACCACAAACATATTTATACCTATGTAACTGCCTTGTGTGTCTTTTTATAAATGTCGTAGAACAGTAAATTTCATATTGAAAATCTGTAAGGGAAGGCTTCTGAGGCATTTTTGTAAAGTATGCAAAAGTTTCTCGATATTTCCTTTGTTAATTTACCCTGTTGCGCTGACCTTTGTTTAAAGCTGTTCGTTAGATACAGTAAACAGCACTGCAGACATCCCTTCCCCTGCACACCCTAATCCCTCATTACCTGTGTGTATCATTCGGCTCACCATGACTTTTTCTACAGCTTCTGAGATTGGAGGGGCCCGCGGAGAGAGAGCTGATCATTACGCAGAGCAGAATTTGTCCACCCACCCGCCCGGCAATAGGCAAGGAAGTAGCGATGCAAGGATATGATGAAGAGATCTCGGGGGGTTCTGAATGTCAGTTAGGACAGGTTGCGATGAAAGAAGAAGGGAAGTAGATAGGGGAGGGTGGAGAGTCAGATGCGGGCTTGGCCACCCTTCTAGGGGAAAAACAAGCAGGTGAAGGATCAGAGTGTGGGGGATGCACGAAGCAAGTAGGGCATGAAAGGGGAGTATGTAGGGGAATGGAAGCGAAAAATGCGGGTCTTGAGTGAAAAGGTGAGTGAGAAAATCTTAAAAGGTGGGCTTTATTAAAGTTGGGGTTTTCGCGTTGAAAAGTTGAAAGTTATGAATTATTGTTTAAATCCTGTACTAAATAAATGACCTTTTACACTAAACGATTGTTGTCACGGAAGTATGTAGAATATAAAACACGGAGGACATACATTTGTTCTGATTCTGAGAGCACTTTAAAGCATGCAGTGCTTTACTAACATGGAATGTCAGCTTCTTTGCAAGAGGTAAACGTCGTTAACTAATCAATGGTCTCAAGAAGACTCAAACTCCCACCCCCCACCTTTCTTTTTTTTTGTAACATTCTGTGTTGTTACACAGAAATGTGACATAGGGCGCCGACCTTCTGTACTTCTGTTATAACTTGCATACAGTTGCTCAAATACATGTTGCTGGGATTCTTTGGGTCAGGACTGGAAGAGTTTAGTAATAATATATATTTATCCGACAATATATATAGTTCAAAATTTTCTGTGTGTTATATAGGAATGTCAAACATATATGCACATCATCAACCTCGGTGGGTCCGTCGAATGTCCCAGGCATAAAGGCGCTCCATTTCTTGGTTACTGCTTTCCTGAGCCGAGTCACTGACCGTATATTTGATGCCCCTGTAGTTATACTCCTGTTCAAGGTACAGCCTCTTTCTACAGATCTGGTTGTCCGTCGTAAATATCGGCGCTGCTCCGGCTTGCTGTGGGGGACATCAATCGCTCATGAACTTTTATTCGCCGCCCTGATTGGTTGTTTTATAAAAAGTTCTGTGCACGGCCTTTAATGTTTTCCATTTCCCCAGCAGATGTTAAATTGCTCAGCCTGGCTTCGCTTATCATTGCTATGCAGATGACACGCAGATTTATTATTCTCCTCATAACTAGCTGACAAATCCCATTTTGATTCAACAGCAGATGAATGCAAATAAGTTGGCCTTAATGTTTTGAAAACAGAATTATTGCAGACTGGCACTCCATTTGCCATGACGAATGGCACCGTACCTACTTGGCTGGTTGTAAAGAAGTCGGGATTTCGATTCCTCGCATCTTTTGATCAGTATATTAGGCAAATGCGCATGGCGCCGCTGTTTAATTTACATACTATTTATACAATTTGCGAATTTGCAAGACCAACCCGTTGCGGTAGTTTTAGAGAGGTCTTATCAAATGAGCAATGTAAAATAGCATGCAATTCCTCTTGATCTCTTATACGCTTCCCTGATTTAGGCGAGAGGGAACTGTCATTTATTTCCTCCTGTGTTATTATTATGCCCAAATCTCGCAAGAATCAAGCCCTGAATTAGGCTGGAACATTGTTCAATATTGCTTGTCGTGTGAAGCGAGCACGACAATCTAAAACAGAGCCGTGCTGAGTGTGAAATGGTTCTGACAATTGCAGTAAGAAAGTTATCTTTCCAAGCCTGTCTCGGATGACTTCACATGCCCATTTGACCATAAAACTAAAAGTTAATGTCTCATATCATTATTTTGCTTGTTTGATTTGGGTGTTTGCCCCAAGTTCGAAGGCTTCGGTGATGGCGTCGGGATGTTACCAGGAAGTTAGTGGTAATCGTTGTGTTGGTCTTTGGCTGCTTTATTTTCTCAGAACTTCCAAAGTAACTAGAAGGTATTGTGCATTGGAACCTTGGAGGGTGGAGGCTACAGGGATCTGCTTAGAGGACTAATAATATATCTCCTTGTTATTAATTAGCATCTCAAGTCTAGGTTCCTCATAAATAGTTTTTCTTTAATTGCACAGACGTGACTCTTGCATTGTAGCAGGCACTTGATGTACAATCCGGCCACATGACAGGCTCTGTCCTTCTAGTGTTAGTGGTGCTCGTTCAAGTAACCAACTTGCTTGTGCAACCACTTCACCCAAGTTGGAACTGGGTAATAAAAGAAGGACCCGCAGCCCCTCCTGAAGTACCAAATGCAGAATGAGTCAGGACCAACCCAGTCACGTCGGGAAGCCCACTTTTTTCTGCATGACGTCCTTGAGGTGGTAGAGTCAACAAATTGACAGGGAGAGCCGAACCAGAACCGAGCCTAGGGTTGGCTCCGACTCTAAGAGCCAGTGCAAAAGCCATATCCTGAACATTTTTGGCAACAGTCATCATATTAGAATATGATAAGGTGTTCTCCAAATTCAAACAAGTATATTTATTTAACTATAACAGGTGGACGTGTTTCACCTTAGTACATCAGCCTGCAACTTTGCATTGGGAAGTCTTTATTTAAAATATATGTTTGATCAAACCTAGAAACTTTATTGTTCCCACCTACAACAATAATGCTCCTAGTGAATAAGGATGCATATCACTTGTAATGTGTACCCTACATTTGGTCTACATTATTGTAATAAAAGGAAAAACATTATAGACTATTGAATCAAACACAAAAGAGGTATTTCTATAGTGCACATCCAAAACTCACTATTTGAAGGTGCTGTCATAACTAATAATGAAGTACAAAGAGGCTTGGTGAAATGAAGGATTTGCCTAGGTTCACACAATTTTGCCACAAAGAGAAGCCAGGATTAATTCCAGATTTTCCAATGTCAATATAATTCATCTCTCTATCATGCACTGTGTTCAGACATTTTATGTTATTTGTGATGTCATAATTGCTGTTATGAATGTGATAATGTGTATAAGAGTTGTAATATGAAAGGGTATAAGCAGCGCAGGGAGAAGCTTTAAGTTGTAGTTAATGTAGTGTGGCTACCAAGTTCACTACACTGTCCGTGGAGATGCACAAGTTATAATAGTTTGAAGGTTGTTGCTTAAATTGTAAATTTAAGGTTTAACTATAAATTTAGAATTTCTAATGTTTGTGTATCTTAAATTTGATTTGTATGGAAAGAATAAAAAAGGTATAGTAATTTAAAGCTTGGGCATAAATTATATAGTTAAAGCATACCTTTATATTATGAATTTGTAATGTTTGAATGGGTTAAGTGCAGTTTGTATAGAAAGAATAAATAGCGTTTTCCTAACTATTACTAAGGTTTAACCTGTTTTGCTTCATTTATTTTATTCTTTTTATAAAAAAATGTTTTAGAATCATAGAGTCCAGTATTCAATGAAGTGTAGTGGTTTGCAGTACAGTGGAGGAGAGTATCAGACAGTGTGGTGTCATAGAGTGTAGTGTCAATGAGTGGAGTAAAGTGGAGTGGAGCAGAGTTGACTGGAGTAGCGTACAGGGAAGTAAAGTTTCGTAGAGTGGCGTGGCGTGTTGGAAAATATCATAGAGTGGTGTAGCATGGAATGCCACAGAGTGGATTAGAGAGTTGTAGACTGGAGTGATGTGGAGTACAGTAGAGTGTGGTACAGTATGGCAGAGTGGATTGGCATAGAGTCTCATAGAGTTGAGAGGCATAGAGTAGAGTGCAGAATTGATGTGAAGTGATGTGAAGAGAGTTGTCTAGAGTGGCAGAGAGTGGACTGGAGTGTCTTATAGTGGCATAGAGTAAAGTAGAGTGCCATACACTTACATGGACTGGAGCATTCTGTTGTACAGTGAAGTGCTACAGAGTAGAGTATTGTGTGGTAGAATAGAGGCGCATAGAGTTTCATTGAGTAAATAGAGTGTTGTAGAGTTGAGTAGAGTGAAGTGGCATGGAGTGAATTTGGGTAGGGTAAAGTGGCGTACGTTGGAATAGCATAGAGTAGAGTGGTGTAGATTAGAGTGGCATAGAGTTGAGTGGTGTAAAGTGGAGTGGTATACAGTGGAATACCGTTAAGTGGAGTGGTATAAAGTGGAGTGGCGTAGAGCAGAGTGGTGAAAAGCGGAGTGGTGTACAGTTCAATTGGGTAGAGTGGAGTGCCATAGACTAGACTGATACAATTGAAAAACATTTGGTGGATTGGTATAGAGTGGAGTGGCATAGACTGAAGTGGCCTAGAGAGGAATGGCTTAGACTAGAGTGGCTTAGAGCTGAGTGGTGTTCAGTCTTAAAAACATTATAGACTATTGAATCAAACACAAAAGAGGTATTTCTATAGTGCACATCCAAAACTCACTATTTGAAGGTGCTGTCATAACTAATAATGAAGTACAAAGAGGATTGGTGAAATGAAGGATTTGCCTAGGTTCACACAATTTTGCCACAAAGAGAAGCCAGGATTAATTCCAGATTTTCCAATGTCAATATAATTCATCTCTCTATCATGCACTGTGTTAAGACATTTTATGTTATTTGTGATGTCATAATTGCTGTTATGAATGTGATAATGTGTATAAGAGTTGTAATATGAAAGGGTATAAGCAGCGCAGGGAGAAGCTTTAAGTTGTAGTTAATGTAGTGTGGCTACCAAGTTCACTACACTGTCCGTGGAGATGCACAAGTTATAATAGTTTGAAGGTTGTTGCTTAAATTGTAAATTTAAGGTTTAACTATAAATTTAGAATTTGTAATGTTTGTGTATCTTAAATTTGATTTGTATGGAAAGAATAAAAAAGGTATAGTAATTTAAAGCTTGGGCATAAATTATATAGTTAAAGCATACCTTTATATTATGAATTTGTAATGTTTGAATGGGTTAAGTGCAGTTTGTATAGAAAGAATAAATAGCGTTTTCCTAACTATCCAGTCTTATAGCATGGAGTGGAGTGAATAGACTGGAGTGACATACATTGCAATAGCTTAGAGTGGAGTGATATGGATTAGAGTGGCGTGGAGTGGTGTCAAATTGAATAGTACAGAGTGCAATGGCACACAATGAAGTGGCATGCAGCAGAATACCAAAGAGTGGAATGGTGTAGAGCGAAGTGGCTTAGAGTAGAATGGCATACACTGGAGTACTGTAGAGTGGAGTGGCATAGAGTGGAATAGCATAGAGTGGAGTGCCATACAGTTAAATAGCAAAGAATGAAGTAGCATACAGTGTAGTGGCATGTCATAGAGTCAAGTGGAGTGGTGGCTTGTAAAGTAGAGTAGATTTGCATACAATGGAGTGGCCTAGACAGGAGTTACATAGAGTAGAGCAAGCATGCTGTACAGTGGAGTGCCATAGAGTGTCATAGAGTAGATAGGAATGGCAGAAAGTGGAGTCGCAGAGTGGAGTGCCATAGAGTGAAGTAGCATACAGTGGAATAGCAAAAATAGAAAAATATGTGGAGCACTCTAGAACTATGTATAATCGTTATCAGACTAAAGTAAAGTCATACAAATGCAATCTAAACAAGGAAAGTACAGATACAATAGTACACATGTGTAGAATATAATCAAATGAATACTGTCTTTTTAGAAAATGTAAAACAGACACATTATAGGATGCAGTCTATTAAGAACAATTATTTAATTATACATCCAAAAAAACAAAAGAATTCAAAACACCTTCATTGACATACAACATTTAAATTTAACAATACACATTAGACGTACAAAAATTGAAAATAGACATTACAAAACTGTCAATAATGAATCAATACATAATTCATCCTGTTTCTAATGATTGATTCCAGTCCCAAAATTAAAACTCAATCACAAATAAATCCATCCAAAATAGTATAATTCATTCCGAAGTACAATCCGAAACTTCAGCCAACACGTGTTTCATCCTATTCAGGACTTTATCAAGGCTCTTATACGGGATATTCCTCTATGTTCTAGTCTTAGAGACGTGTAGTAATACGATTGTCTGATGGATAGTTCTTAGTAGTCCAAACGGAGCATCTACGAGTATGTAATCTTATTCATCTCATTAGATCCATCCACCAACAAACACTTGAGACAGTTTGTATCTCCTGTCGCCCGGCGTTCTGGCCTCGTGCTGTCTGGAATAAACAGTCAGTGGAATACATACAGTAGAGTGGCATACGCTGGAGTGAAATGTCCTTCAAATTGGAGAGTCCAGTGACATCAAGTGGAGTGTGAATAAGTAGAGTGTTGTACAGTATAGTGGAGGAGAGTGTCATACAGTTTAGTGTCATAGAGTGGAGTAGAGTTGTGTGTGGAGAGTGGCATAGAGCTGAGTGGCATAGAATGGAGTGGTGTACAGTAGAACTCCATAGAGTAGAGTAGCATAAAGTAGAGTGGCATAAAGTGGAGTGGCAGAGAGTTAAGTAGTGTAGAGAGGAATAGCTTAGACTCGAGTGGCACAGAGCAGAACAATGTTCAGTTGAATAGTAGAGAGTGGAGTGCTATAGACTGGAGTGACATACAGTAGAATAGCATAGAGTGGATTAGCATAGAGTGGAGAGATGTGGAGTGGCATAGAGTTGAATAGCATAGAGTGGAATGGTGTACAGAGAAGTGGCATACAGTGAAATGGCAAACAGTAGAATACTAAAGAGTTGAGTTGTGAAGAGTGAAGTGACGTACAGTAGAGTGGTGTACAGTGGAATACTCTATAATGGAGTGGCTTAGAGTGGAGTGCATACACTCAAATAGAATATAAAGAAGTGGCATAGACTGGAGTGGCATACAGTGTAGTGGCATGTCACAGAGTAGAGTATAGTGGTGTGTTGCAGAGTAGAGTGGATTTGCATACAGTGGAGTGGCATGGACTGGAGTGGCATAGAGTAGAGAAGCATGTTGTAGAGTAGAGTAGAGTGGTATTTCATAGAATGTAATAGAGTACAGTAGAGTGGCATACACTTGTCACATAGAGGGAAGTGGAGTAAAGTGGAGTGCAGCAGAGTGGAGTGGTGTACAGTGGAATAGCGTACTAGGGAGAGGCCAACTGTGGTGTGAAATGTGTTTCAAATCATAGAGTCCAGTGTCATCGAGTGGAGTGTGGTTAAGTGGTGTATCGTACAGTATTTTGGGGGAGACTGTCATACAGTGTAGTGTCAGAGTGGAGTAGAGTGGAGCGGAGGAGAGTGCAGAGGCATAGCACAAAGTTGAGTGAACTGTAATAGAGAAGAGTGTTGTGAAAGGTATTAGAGTGGAGAGGCGCAGTGTAGAGACAAGTAAACTGTCATAAATTAGAGTGTCGTCATACAGTAAAGTACAGCAGTGGGTTGAAGAGTGTTGGAAGGTCTCATAGATTGGAGCAAAGTTTTATACATTGGGGTGTAGGGGCATAGAGTGGAATAGAGTGTTGTACAGTGGAGTGTAAGGCCATAGAGTGGAGTAGATTGTTGTGCATTGGTATAACGTTTAGTAGATGTTAGACCTGACATGCCATAGGGTGGTCACCCCTAACTTTTTGCCTGCCTCCCTCCACTTTTTGGACTCTGTTTTTCCTGGCTTTTAGACTCTGCGCACTTTACCACTGCTAACCAGTGCTAAAGTGCATATGCTCGCTCCCTTTAATCATGGTAACTTTGGATCATACCCAATTGGACTATTTAATATACTTATAAGTCCCAAGTAATGTGCACTGTATGTGCCTAGGGCCTGTAGATTAAATGCTACTAGTGGGCCTGCAGCACTGGTTGTGCCATCCCACTCAAGTAGCCCCTTTACCTTGTCCCAGGCCTGCCAGGCAAGGCCTGTGTGTGCAGTTTCACTGCCAGTTCGGGTTGGCATTTAAAAGTACTTGCTGTTGGCCTGCTGCCTTGCTAAACTCTTGTTTGGCTGCAAAAGTGCTCTCCAAGGGCTTGGATAGAGCTTGCCTCCTGTTCCCTGAAGTCTCAGGACCCAAAAGACTTCTTTTTTTCATTTGGACTCCTCGTGTGCCGAAAAATTTGATGCACAGCTTGCTCCGTGGTGAGAAAATCCCCGCACGCCGGTCCAGAATGACGCCGCTTGACGCGACGCCTACGGTGCGACCGGAACTTCGACGCACGGCCTTGCATGGACAATGCCGTCTGACTTCCAGAGAGCAAATCGACGCAACGCCTGCCCTGCAAAAGAAAATTCCACGCACACCCTCCCGGAACAACGCGCAGCCGGATAACAAGCCGAGGAATCCACGCACAGACCCTGGGACATCTGGTAATCCCGCGAACCATAGAAGGAGTCGGCCCGCGTGCCGGAAAACGACGCACGTCTTCCCAGAGTGAAAAATAACGACGCAAGTCCGTGTGTGAAGGGGCGAAACCGACACACACACCATTTTTCTTCCCGCAGAACGACGCACGTCTCCCCGCATGAAAAATAACGACGCAAGTCCGTGTGTGAAGGGGCGAAACCGACGCACACACCATTTTTCCACGCATCTCCTCCTCTGCGGCCCTCTGCAGAGATTTTCCACTCCAAACTAGGTACTTTGTGCTTGAAAGAGACTTTGTTTGTTTTTTAAAGACTTAAGACACTTTATATCACTTTTCAGTGATATTTCTACAAATTCTTATTGCATCTTTTATTGTGTTGATCTATAAATATCCAGATAAATATTCTATATTTTTCTAAACACTGTGTGGTGTATTTCTGTGGTGCTATATGGTGTTATTGTATGATTTATTGCACAAATACTTTACACATTGCCTTCTAAGTTAAGCCTGACTGCTCGTGCCAAGCTACCAGAGGGTGGGCACAGGATAATTTGGATTGTGTGTGACTTACCCTGACTAGAGTGAGGGTTCTTGCTTGGACAGAGGGTAACCTGACTGCCAACCAAAAACCCCATTTCTAACAGTAGAGCATTGTAGAGTTGAGTTTCATAGAGTTGAGTAGAGTGTCTTAGAGTGGAGTGGTATAGAGTGGAGTGTTGTACAAAGGCATAGAGTGGGGGATAGAGTTTTGCACAGTGGAGTAGAGTGGAGAGGCATAGCACAAAGCGGAGTAAAGTGTTGTGGAGTGTTATGTTGTAGAGTGATGTGGAGTGGACCGGTGTACCACACAGTGGAGTAAAGAACCATTGAATGGTGTGAGGGTTTGTACAGTGGAGTTGACTGGTGTGTCGTAGAGTGTCAGAAAGAGTCATAGAGTGGAATATAGTGGAGTGCCTCAGAGTGGATTAGAGTGCTGTAGATTTGAGGGGTATGGAGTACAAAAAAGTAGAGTACAGAGAGGTAGAATAGAGTGGCATGGAGTGGCATAGAGTAGCTTAGAGTTAAGTTGTGCAGAAAGCAGTAGTGGAATACAGAAGAGGAGGCAGAGAGTGCAGTGCGTCATAGAGTAGACTGCGGTAACCTGGGTTGAAGTGACATAAAGAGAGTTGCGAGAATGCCGTGGAGAGGAGTAGAGTGTCATGTAGTGGCAATGAGTAAAGTATATTTTAATGATACACACAATGCAATTATACACACAATGCAATGTTGATTAACCCCTTAGCTGCTGGGCCTACCCTTTTTTGGCTATTTGGGGTAGTTTGCGCTTCGGTCTTCATAACATTTTGTCCACATAAGCTATCCACGCCAAATTTGCTACCTTTTTTTCCAACAACCTAGGGATTCTAAAGGTACCCAGCGTTTCTGGGTTCCCCTGGAGGAGACCAAGAAATTAGCCAAAATACAGCTGAAATTTCATTTTTTTCAGAAAAATGGGAAAACAGGACTGCAGAAGAAAGCATGTGTTTTTTCCCTGAAAATGGCTTTAACAAAGGCTTTGCAGTGCTAAAATCACCAACTTCCCAGCTTTCAGGAACAGGCAGACGTGAATCAGAAAAACACTATTTTCAACACATTTTGTCATTTTACTGGGACATGCCCCATTTTTACTATTTTTTGTGTTTTTAGCCTCCTTCCAGTTAGTGACAGAAATGGGTGTGAAACAAATGCTGGATCCTAGACAGCTCAACATTTCTGAAAAGTAGACAGAATTCTAATTTCAGCAAGGGGTCATTTGTGTAGAGCCTACAAGGTCTTCCTACAGAAAATAACAGCTGAATTAAAAAACTATTGAAATTCAGGTGAAAAAAAAACAGCCATTTCTCTCCACATTTTACTCTGTAACTTTTTCCTGTGATGTCATATTTTCAAAAGCAATAGCCCGCTATGTCTGCTGGAATCTTTTGGTTCCGGGGATATATAGGGCTTGTAGGTTCATCAAGAACCCTAGGTACCCAGAGCCAATAAATGAGCTGCACCTTGCAATGGGTTTCATTGTACAAATCATTTGGTGAAATATAAAGAGTGAAAAATAGGTATCAAGGAAACGTTTGAATTTGGGCCAAAATGGGCACAAGATAAAGTGTTGAAAAGCAGTGGTTATTTGCACATCTCAGAATTGGGGGGTCCCCATACTAGCATGTGAATTACAGGGCATTTCTCAAATGCACTTCTTTATTACACACTGTCTTACATTTGGAAGGAGAAAAGGTAGAGAAAGGTAGAGAAAGACCATGGGCAGCAACACTTGTTCTTCTATTCTGTGTTCCCCAATGTCTCCAGATAAAAATGGTTCCTCACTTGTGTGGGTAGGCCTAGTGCCCACGACAGGAAACACCCCAAAAAGCAACATGGACACATCAAATTTTTACATTGAAATCTGAGGTGTTTTTTTGGAATGTGCTTAGCTGTGGATTTTGGCCTCTAGCTCAGCCGGCATCTAGGGAAACCTACAAACCCTGTGCATTTTCAAAAACTATACACCCAGGGGAATCCAGGATGGGGTGACTTGTGGGGCTCTCACCAGGTTCTGTTACCCAGAATCCTTTGCAAAACTCACAATTTGGCAAAAAAATACACTTTTTCTTCATATTCCGGAGATGGAAAGTTCTAGAATCTAGGAGGAGCCACAAATTTCCCTACACCCAGCATTTACTCAAGTCTCCCGATGAAAATGGTACCTCCCTTGTGTAGGTAGGCATAGGGCCCGGGACAGGAAATGCCCCAAAACACACAGTGGACACATCACATTTTCCAAACGAAAACTGAGCTGTTTTTTGCAAAGTGCCTAGCTTTGGATTTTGGCCTCTAGCTCAGCTACAGCTTAAGGAAACCTAGCAAACCAGTAGATTTATGGAAACAAGACACCTAGGGGAATTCAGAATACGGTGACTTGTGGGGCTCGCATCAGGTTCTGTTACCCATAATCCTTTGCAAACCTCACAATTTGGCAAAAAAAAACACTTTTTTCTCATATTTCGGCAAAGCAAAGTTCTGGAATCTAACGGGAACCACAAACTTCCCTCTACCCTGTTTTCCCCCAGGCCTCCCGAAAAAAATAGTACCTCACTTGTGTAGGTAGGCCTAGTGCCTGCGAAAGGAAATGCCCCAAAACACAACATGGACACATCACATTTTCGCAAAGAAAACTGAGCTGTTTTTTGCAAAGTGCCTAGCTGTGTATTTTGGCCTCTAGCTCAGCCGGCACCGAGGGAAACCTAGCAAACCTATACATTTTTAAAAACTAGACACCTAGGGGAATTCAGAATGGGGTGACTTGTGGGGCTCTCATCAGGTTCTGTTACCCAGAATCCTTTGCAAACGTCAAAATCTGGCAAAAAAACATTTTTTCCTCATATTTCTGAGATGGAAAGTTCTGGAATCTGAGGGGAACCACAAATATCCTCCTACGAAGCAGTCCACCAGATCTCCCAATAAAAATGGTACCTCATTTGGGTTGGTAGGCTAGTGCCCGCGACAGGAATGGATCACACTAGGGTCAATGGTAGTTCTTTCATGAGGGCTACTGTTAACCCTGGAGTGATTGATCCATTCCTGATGCAGGCACAAGGCACAGGCACACAAGTGGGATTGTATTTTTATCAGGACAAATGGAGAAACACTGGGTGGTAGGAACTGTGTGGATCCCTGCACATTCCTGTAGTTTCTGTGATGAAAAAGCAAGGAAAAATAGTGTTTTTAATCAACGTTTCACTTTTGCAGGGTATTCTCTGTAAGAAAACTTTGTGAAATCTAAACACTCCACTATTCTGTGTATTGCCTTGGGTGTCTAATTTTCAGATATGTCTGGGTTTGGTAGGTTTCCTCATATGGCCGACGAGCCCAGGACCAAATATTCAGGTGACTGTCTTACAAAACAAGGCTGTTTTGTGGCAGGTAATTTTAATGTCTCCACAATCCATTTTGGGCTCTTCCCCGTTGTGGTCACTAGCCCACCCACACAAGTGAGGCAACTTTTTTTTCTGGAGAGTTAGTGGAATGCTGGGTGGTAGAAAATTTGTGGCTGCCTGCAGGTTCCAGGACTTCCCCTCACTGAAGTCACTGAAGGCAAATCTGTTTTTTTAAGCAAAGTTTGTGATTTCAAAGGGATTCCAGGTGAACGAAAATTGGTGAGAGCCATGCAAGTCCTGCACCCTTGGAATTCCCTGGTACTAGTGTGTACAGTTAATCCGCCACTCACACTGGTTGGTTTTAGCACCTCCAGTAATTATGGTTTCAAAGCATGAATACTTATCAAAGTATCTGAATATTGAAACCAAGCCTTCTGAAGGTGGGCCATAAAGCTATGTCCAGGCACCAACCTCTTTATGGTCCATTCACATGCCATTCATGCACAACAAACAACCCTTTCATACCGCCCGCCATGAGCCCAATCCAACCAATCACTGCACTCACATTAACTTATGCTGCCAGACAAAGGCCCATCACATTATACGCCACAGGGTGGAATACGTTTGACTACATTTTACCACCTGTCAAGTAACTGCCTCCTTCTTCCTCAACATTACCGAAGGCATGCGTAACAATCCTTTACTAATGACTCCCATGACAGCCACCCGAGGCTCAGGAAGACATGTTTTTAATGCGCTTTTAGCGCACTTACTGTGTAAAAAAAATCCAACTCCTTCCAGTTTGTGGATGCAAGTTGGGGGTGTCCGAGTATGCCGTGTCAAGTGATTCCTCGAACTGAACAAGCATATCTACCTTTGAAACTAAGGCAGACATGCTGGGGAAGTTCCCTAAAGAGAAGGTCATACGCTATGAAAAAGGGTAGTGTTTGGCACACAGGGGAGTCTGTGAGAACGTAGCATATGTCCCAGCCAACATGATGTGCAGTGCTGTGACTGTAATGCACTTATCATACAGCAAATTGAACATTTACTAAGTTCTGATGGAGGATGAACATGAAAAGCAGGTCAAATACTGACCCTTACGTGTCATTGTCCTTCAGTGCTAGGATGGCACCAATGGGTTTGAACCCATAAGTGTAGATGATGTACATCTGTGCTACCTTTACTATCTGCCTTCTGCCTGTGCACTATCCCTGTGAAGGCACCCCTACCATAAGCTTTCCTTACCCATTCATGTCTGTCCTCATCAGAGTCCTAACTAATTTTGTATAATTGGCAAGTGAACCTATACTAGTTTGTAGATGCAAGTTGGGGGTGTTGAGTGTGCCTTGGGAGGCCTATGCCTCGAAGTGAGCAAGCATACCTACCATTGAAACTAAGGCAGACATGCTGGTGAAGAAATCCTAAGGTCTCTAAAGTAAAAAGTCAAACAAATAACCTGTGGGAATCTTTCAGCAACACTTCTACTTTTGCTTTGAAACTGAAGCTACAAATTGAGTTTGCACACTTTCAAACAAGTAGAAATGTTGGTGAATTTGTCCGACAGGACATTTGTTTGACTTATTACACTTACTCTGGTTCTCGTTGGCAATCTTGGTGGTCCCTAACAAGTACATTAAAATTCAGTCATGCCTTTAACATTTTGCCACACAGGGTACTCCGTGACAATGTGGCATATGTTCTGTCCACTAGTATGTGCAGTATGGGGACTATAATGCACGTTAATTGAACAGAAAACCTGCCACGTATTGACGGTGGACATGGGTGTCAAGCAGGCCATTAGGAAGTCCATGATTTCCTGAAGTAGATGAAGTAAAATTTGGTGGCTTCTTGCCTAATGAAGCAGTGGCCCTTGGATGTTTGGTATCCATGCACAGACACTGAAAGGATTACCCAACGGCAGCTCCAGCTCAGTCGATTTCCCAGAACTTTGCTTTAGTATGATACAACGTAAAGCAAGTAGGGACATAGAGGCCTGTTTGAGATGGGCACTGGGGACAGTAATACAGACTCTCCTGACGCTTTCCATGCTTCGAGCACACTTTACAGCGATGACATGGACGATCTTTTTTGGGTGTTTTAGGAATGCTATCATCAAAGTGTTGTTCCTACAGCCTTGCCACATCCTCCAGAACACATGAGGTGGAGGCTGCTGCTGCTTCTGTAACAGCAGTGAGGCTTTCAATTACAGACAACTGGAAGTCAAGGAAAGTCATGAGTCTTCCTGTGATTGTCTCACGGTAAACAACATATGCTTTATATGTTGCCCCTGCCAGCTCACTGTTCCTGCAGAAGTTGATATTGATGTTTTAAATTTCAAACTGTGATGCCCACCCAGGACACCCCAGCATGTCCCTCATTGGGAGCTGCAAGAGGAGGCCCAGGGCCCGGCAGCCACACCTTCTCCTCTGCTTGAACCCATCACTGGTGCAGCAGGAGCCAGCATTGCTCCCTCCCCATGGGAACAGTTTTTAATTTGCTTCGGGGGAGTGTAGGAGCAATTGACAGCATTTTCCCAGCTTGACCTTCTCCCAAGTTGCAAGAGCGACATTGTGCTCCTGCCTGGTGGGAGAATATTACTTTTACCTACTTTTCTTTATCAGTTGGGACTGGGTCCCAAGTCCTATGATGGGCGCTGCCACATTGATGTTGATGTGATGGCAGACAATCAAATCTTAGCTTGAGATTTTTCCAGTCCATGGAAACCTCTGCAGCATGTTATATATCTAGCTTTCTGCTAAATGGGGTGTATTTCTGTTCAGCAGTTTTAGCTGCAGCTGTGTTTAAAGTTCCTGTGGAAAAATGAATGGGAAAAAATGTTTTGGGACCCCCCTTTTTTATTCAGCCCCTGCTTGATAGATCCCCCTGAAACTTTCTAGTTAGGAACTAAGGTAAATGAACTCTATTTGTAAGGAGTGTTGTGAGGATTCGTCAAATGGCACTAAAGTTATTAGGAAAACAAAAAATGTTTACAAAGGAAACATGGTTCTAACAATAAATACACTTGATTGCCACATTTGATTTAGTTATAATTTTCTTGTAAAGTGTTGAACCATATGCTCAGGGCCTGCAAATTAAATGTTACTAGTAAGCCTGCAGCACTGATTGCACCACCAATATATGTATCCCCTTAAAACATATCCCAGGTCTGCCATCGCAGCCTGAATGCATTTTTTATCCACCAAATCCACTTAGCAATATAGCCCCCTTGCCATGCTTTAAACTCCTCTTTTATTGCATATAAATTCCCCCAAAGTTAGGCCCTAGGTAGGGTACACTGTGATTAAAAGGTTGCACATGTACTTTTTATATTTTACATGTCCTGGTAGTAGAAAACTCTTAAATAAATTTTTCACAACTGAGAGGGCTATCTCTCCCATAGGATAATATTGAGTTGCCTTTATTACATGCTAACTTGATTGTGGAAATGTAACAACAGTGGTCCAGTGAAAAACGTTCAGCTATACAGATCTGGTATTATTCTAATCCAATTACATCTGAATGAAATCCCAACCTGTATGGCTCAAGGACAGGGGAAAGTACTCTTTAACAAAATAAGGGAGAACTTCTTATATATATAATAGTAAGTTCAACGTCGCACACAAGAAAAATATATTTATGTATATAGCTTTTTCTATCTTTTCAAAAACAGATGTAAATACATTAAATACATATGAGGTTGCTCCAAAGGAAATATGTGAAAGAGTGCTCAAGGAGAAAGTGCTCGTGTGTAAAGCAGTTAGGTAAAGGGGAAAACAATTATATTGACCTGTTGCATGTATCCTAATTGTACAATAGCCTAACCATACAGATTAATTATCCAACATAAATATAGTATCATCTACAAGGAAAGGCAATCCTGTTATTCATAATTGACCCTCTGTGAAACCAACTAACAATCCAGGCTGTAAAAGATGTTGACGTTTCAACCCGGCAAGATTTGGAGGTATGGCCATTCTAAGCCTCAAGGAGAGTCTTCTTCAGGATGGGATACACATTAAAAATGGGGACCAGCCTGGAAGCTTCATCCAATGTGAATTACAAGTTAAAGCAGGGCCAGCTGGCTCCCTCATAGTGGTGGTTAATCCAACCCATAAAGAAAATGAAATGTCAGTACATAGTCTTGCCTGTGGATATTTTAATGAAAAAATGTGGTAGAGTCAGAATCTTCTCAAAACTCAGTCTGGTCTCTATTTAATGTATAGTTTGAAGGCTCTCTGTAAGTTACAAAGTCTTCTTTTCTTCAGTCACAGTCAAGGCTCTGAACTTTTGATTGGGACAAACAAGCATTTCATGTTTGGTGCCTTCGAAATAGTAATTAAAAATCCTGTTTAACGGCTTTTAAATTACAATTTTTAAAATGTCACTTTTGGAAAGTTAAAACAACAAGGACTAGCAATTGCTTGGGCTGCATCCCATCCATCCTTTTTGTGGCCACCATGACTCCCCAGTTTGGACCCAGTCATAAGCATATCAGTTTTGACCCTGCTCCCCATGCAAACAGTCCAACCTGACCTGGCAGGCCAGGTATTCCCTGAACAGGAAACAAGCATTCTGGGACGGGTTTTTAGGTATCACCCTTCTTCAGCTAGGCTAGCTTGAATCCAGTGGCACAGTGAGCCTAGGACCTATGTCTAGGCATGCCTGGCGCACAAGGTGATAGATGGAATGCATCAATTAATCTCAGCCACTGGCAATCACTCAGGGCCGCATCCAATCCATAGTTTGTTTGCTCATCATGTGTTGAAAAAGGTTGTATGTCGGAACGACGCCTGCCGGAACAACGAATGCCAGAGCAACGAGGTCGGAACAACAACCTCGTTGTTACCACTAATGCCTTTACCACGAATGCCTTAACAACGATTTTTCGTTGTAAAGGCATTCCTGGTAAAGGCATTAGTGATAGGCATCCATTGTTCCTGCATGCGTCCCCCTTGGCCCCCACCCCCACCCCTAAAAATCACCGCAACCCCCCCCTAAAACCACACCAACCCCCCACCCTTGCCCCTAAAACTACCCCCGCCCCGCCCCTAAAACTGACCCCCACCCTACCCCCAAAACCTAAAACAACCCCAACCCCCACCCCATCCCTGAAACCTAAAGTACCCCCACCACTAAAACTACTCCGAGCCCCCCACCCTGCCCCTAAACCTAAACCCCCCAACCCCCCACCCGCCCCTAAAATTACCCGACCCCCCCAACCCAACCCACCCCTAAAACCCCAACCCCCCAACCCTGCCCCTAAAACTGACCCCCACCCTACCCCCAAAACCTAAAACAACCCCCACCCCATCCCTGAAACCTAAAGTACCCCAACCCCCACCTCTAAAACTACTCCGAGCCCCCCACCCTGCTCCTAAACCTCAACCCCTCCAACCCCCACCCCGCCCCTAAAATTACCCGACCCCCACCCCTAAAACCTAAAACCCCAACCCCCACCCCCGCCCCTAAACCAGAAAATACCCTGACCCCACCACCCCCGGCCCTAAACCTGAAACCTAAATGACCCCAACCCCCACCCCTAAAACTACTCTGAGCCCCCCACCCTGCCCCTAAACCTAAACCCCCCTAGCCCCCCACCCCGCCCCTAAAATTACCCAACCCCCAACCCACCCCTAAAACCTAAAACCCCAACCCCCCACCCCGCCCCTAAAACTGACCCCCACCCTACCCCCAAAACCTAAAACAACCCCAACCCCCCCATCCCTGAAACCTAAAGTACCCCAACCCCCACCCCTAAAACTACTCCGAGCCCCCCACCCTGCCCCTAAACCTAAACCCCCCACCCCGCCCCTAAAATTACCCGACCCCCAACCCACCCCTAAAACCTAAAACCACAACCCCCACCCCGCCCCTAAACCAGAAAATATCCCGACCCCACCACCCCCGGCCCTAATCCTAAAACCTGACCCCCCACCCCCGCCCGTAAACCAGAAAATACCCGACCCCCCCAACCCTGGCCCTAAACCTAAAACCCCGACCCCCAAACAGAAAATACCCCGACCCCCACCCCCGGCCCTAAAACTTAAACCCCGATCCCCCACCCCTAAACCAGAAAATACCCCGACCCCCCACCCCCAGCCCTAAAACTTAAACCCCAACCCCCCACTTACCTGAATCATCGCCTAGTCGCGTCGTCCTCCTCAGCCGACTCCCTTCTTTGTGCCTTAACCACGCATGTGCGTTGTTCAGCACATGCGTGGTTAAGGCACAAAATAACGAAGACGTGGTTAAGGAAAGCGGTGTTCCGCTTTCGTTAACCAGGACTTCGTTGTTCGGGAGTCGGCGTTAAGGCCGTTTACCGTTGAAAAATGGCCCTCTCTGAAGGGTCACCCCAAACCTTTTGCCTTCCTCCTCCTCTTTTACTGACCTCATTTTTGCTGGTTTTAGGACTCTGCACACTTTGCCACTGCTGACCAGTCCCTAGTAAAGCGCACTATGGGGCATATTTATACTTTCTGATGCAAAAATGCACTAAAGCAGTTTTGCATCAAAAAGTTTAGCACCGGCTTGCGCCATTCCTGAGCGCCAGCCGTGCACCATATTTATGGAATGGCACAAGCCGGCACAAAGGGTGGGCTAGCATAAAAAAAAAATACATTAGCCGGGTGGGGGTGGTGGTATGGGAGAAGGGGGTTTTGCACCAAAAACTGACTAAGGGCTGGTTAGAGACAAAAGAATATGCCTCTAGCCAGCCGAGCATCATTTTCTGATGCAAAACCATCCATACCACATGACTCCTGTCTTAGAAAAGACAGGAATCATGCCCACCACCCCAGTGGCCAGCACAGGGGACCAGTGTCCCCTGGGCAGGGCCATTGCACTCTGCCATGCAGGGGGCCCCAAGCTGGGCCCCTGATGGCACTTTAATTAAAATAAAATACTTACCTCTACTTACCCTACTTACCTGGGATGGGGTCCCCTATACTTTGGTGTCCCTCTGGTGTGGGTGTTCCTGGGGCTTGAGGAAGACACCTGTGGACCCACTTCATGGTGTTTAACCATGGAAATGGCTCCATAGGTCCCCTAACGCCTGGTCTGACCTGTGCACGCTTTACACCATTATTTAGCCCCTTCTCCCACCCGTGCGTCATTTTAGCAGGGGGGGATAAAAATGGGGCTAGCACCATTTTTTAGATGGGAACACCTACCTTGCAGCTCATTGACGCAAGGGAGGGTCACACATCTAAAAAATGGTGCAAACTCTAATATTTTGACATTAGACATGTCTAACGTCAAAATATAAATATGGAGTTAGTTTTGCACCGACTTTGCATAAAAACAAATGATGCAAATTTGGCACAAATGGAGTATAAATATGCCCCTATATGTGCCCAGGGCCTGTAGAGGGCCTGCGGCACTGATTATACCACCCTCATAAACTCACCTTTTATTGCATGTAAAACACCCCTAAGGTAGGCCATATGTAGCCCATAGGGTAGTGTGCTGTGTCAGTAAAAGGCAAAATATGTTCTTGTAAGTTTGGCATGTCCTGGTAGTGAAAAACACCCAAAGTCATGTTTCACTACTGTGAAGCCTTCTCCTCTCATAGGCAAGCTTTGGGAATTCCCTTACATACCTTTAAGTGGTAATTTCAAATCTGGGAAGAGTGGCATTGATATTTTTGGCATGGCTAGAATGGTAGTGAGAAACTCACTGGCGAAGTTGAATTCAACATTACTATGTTAGAAAAATACCACTTTAAGACAGCAGGCATTTCTCTGCACTTACTGCTTTCTGTTCCTTACAGCCTGTCTCCAATTTGTGTCAGGGCTGTGCTGGTTAACCGCCCCTTGTGCATTCCACCCAGACTGCCATAAACACAGGACACTCAGCTGCATCTGCATGCATCTGCATAAAGACGGGTCTTTCCGGGCAGGAAGAGTGGAGGGGCTCTCACTTATACTTCAAAGGCTATGGCTTGACCTCACACAAAGGACTGATAACCCACACAGATCTCCTGGTAGACAGGACTGGGTTGAAAGCAGAACTGGTACACTTCAAAACCACTCTTTGAGGTCTCCACCACTTCAAAGGCACATTTGGCTATAGTGACTGGGTCTGTGACCCCCCTAAAATCAGACACTTCTGAACCTTCAACTGGACTCTGTCAGAAGGACTGCCATGCTGCCCAAAGGACTCATCTGGACTGCTTTTCTGGAAGGACTGCTCTCCTGCTTGTTGACCTGCTGCCTGCTGCTCCCTGACTCTGCTGGAAGGACTTTGCCTTTCCCCACAAGGGTTTGGGCTGAGCTTACCTTCTGTTTAGTAGTCTCAGGGCCATCAAAGACTTAATCAGAGGGAGAAAGTGCACTGCACTGGTAAACCGATGCAACGCCTGCATAAATCGGCACATTGCCTGCAGAATCGATGCAGCGCCTGTCTTGCAATTGAAAAATCACGGCAGTGCCTCCCAAATCGACAAATCACCTCTTCCATTAACGCAGTGCATTTTGTATTTTCCACACATCTTCCCTGTGTGTTACAATGTTCCTGGACCACAGTAAGGAGCTAAGGCTGCGCACCCAGAAATCGACAAATCACTGTGCCTGCGAGGAAAGAATTGATGCATCACCTCTGCCGTGCTTGAAAAATCGACGCATCACTTTACTTCTCAACACATCACCTCATCTGGGGCCGCCTTCGTCATTATTTTTGACATATGCCAGGTACTTTATGTTAAAAAGATACACCCATTGGTTCCTATGGTTTAAGACTTATCTAAACTTCTAAAAAGTGATCTCCTGTCTAGCACATGGTGGATTCTTGCCATTTTGGTCTTAATTTATTAAACTAAAGATTATGCATTTTTCTAAACTGGTTCAGAGTACTTTTTGTGGTGTTTTCACTGTGTTACTGTAGGAGTTATTTCACAAATACTTTATACATTGTCTTCTAAGTTAAGCCTGCCTGCTCCGTGCCAAGAAACTGGAGGGTGAGCACAAGATAATTTAGGTTGTGTTGTGACTTAGCCTGACTAGGATTGTGGTCCCTACTTGGAAAGGGTGCATACCTCTACCAAATAGAAACCCAACTTCTAACACCATGCCACCCCAGTCTTGACCCAGATATCTGCAAATCAGTTTTGACCTGCTCCTTATAAGAACAGTTCAGCCCAAACTGCCAGACCAGATCCTCCCTGGACTGTAAATAAGTATCCTGGAACTGGTTCCAGGGTAACACGCCTCATCACCCAGGCTAGATTGAATCCAGTGGCACAGTGAGACCAGGACCCATGTCTATGTGTGTTCTATGTGTGTGTGTTTTTACTATGACTTTTTTGGAAAACAACAGGCTGATGCAACATGTAAAGCTATGAGCTATTTTTAGGTCTGAACTAAAGAGAAGTAGACAGTTTCCAGAAGAGTTGTAGTTTTGTCATTCATAGATGTCACTTTTCAGCTCAATCCTTGGTAACTGAACTAACGTCAAAGGAAAGACGGACCATGATCAAAAGTTGGTTATGTTCGATGTAAAGAGTCATTGGAGTCCACATTGACAAAGGGTTAGGGAGGCTGGTAAGTGATAATGGATTTTTTTAATTGTTGATAGAATAACAAACTATCCTGGATCAGTTTGGTGCTTTGTGTGCAGAGAATTAAGTTCAACTTTTAATTTTGATATTTTGATAACAAGTCTTGTATTATTTGAGAGTGTTTACCAATATGAACAGTGATCAGGTAAAGAATGTGTTGTTTTATACATCATTCACATTTGTAAAGCGCATCAGCTTCCACAGATAGCACTTTAAGAATCTGGGATCCTTTCCAAATATGAAGAAATCACAGATGTTCTAACTTACTGACCAGGTGAATCAGTATTTTTAGCCTAAATCTTATCACAAATGGCTAAGGTGGGGAGGTGCATGTGCCAAGCCACATTATTTACCGGATAGGGTAGTATAGGGTACTTAATTTCCTGCAAAAAATAGACATATGTATTAAGTTATGATATTTACTGTTGGCAATGAAATTAGTTTGTGGCTCATTTTCAGATAAAAACCTGCATTGCTCTTATGTTATATACAGCCTTACTTGGGATATACCTGAGTGTGTATGACACCTGTCCAAGGTGTAGTATCAAAGTAGAAGGATTTTTGACATCATATCGAAATGTCCAGTGTTCAGGCTTAAAGTGTAAAGTATTATGTATGCAGTACTCAAACAGGATAAAGTGAAAACACAAAACAAGAAAAATCTAAAACCAATTTAGAATGATAGAGGATGGTTTAATAAATACAATGTCACCAAAACAATATGTATCCAACCAGTAAAACCGGAGCTACCAGTTTGTAAATTATTACGTAAAAACAACGCCAAAAGGTGAGAAGCACCAATTGCTGGGTATCTCATTGCACTGGACTAGGACATAGTCCCAAGTTCTGACCAACTGCGATGAAGCAAGGGCTGGTTTGACCCTTGGGAAGTGTTATGTTCTATCTTTGATGCCAAAATGGTGCCGACAATCCAGCGGAGCCTCTGCATTGTCCTGCCTCATGCTGCATCGCTCTGAGTTGGTTTCAGTGAGGCTTTCAGTTGAGAGGTGCACAGCTCATGCCGAGCTCTGTTTTGCTTCTACATCAAAACCATTGAAGCTGCTCTGCGTCATATGCAGTGGAGCCACTGATCAGGAGCTGCACTGTGCTGCGATGCAAGGCTCTGCATCTCTCTGCGTTGAATCCAGTGAAACTGCCGATCAGGAACTAAGCAGTGCTACGATGCAAAGCTCTGCATCACTCTGGGTGGATTCGGTGGAGTCACCGATCAGGAGCTGCACAGTGCTGCAATTCAAGGCCCTGCATTGCTCTGTGCCAATCTGTGTCAGGCCCAGTGAATCCTTCCATTAAGCAGAGAGAAGTACACTCTGATTCCAGCCATGGATTGAGCACCTTGTTGACCACACTTGGTGGTTCAGGACATAATTAATCAATCAGGATTTATAAAGCACCGCTAATCACCAATTAGGGTATCCAGACATTTTCAGGTCACGGAGGCTCATTCGAACATCTAGGTCTTGAGGGATTTTCAGAATTCCAGAAGTGAGGTGTTGGTCCAGAGGGCATGGGGAGGCTGTTCTAGATTTTTGCTGCAATGTGAGAGAAGGAACGTCCTTCACTTCTGCTTCAGTTGATGCAGGGAGTATAGGCAAGTGAAAGGGAGGCGTAGGATAGTCTTCTCGACGGTTGGTGGAAATTCAGGCAGTGATTAATGTACACAGGTCCTTGGTTGTGTAGAGCCTTGTGTGCATGGGTCAGCAGCTTCAATTGGCATCTCTTCTGTATGGGAGCCAGTGGATTTACCTGAAGTGAGGTGTGATGTGGGTTCTTCAGGGAAAGCCATGGATGAGTCTGGCTGCAGCGTTCTGAATAGTCTGAAGGCTCTGTAGGAAGTATGTGGCGATTCCTACCTAGAGGACATTGCCGTAATCAAGTCAGCTGGTGATGAGGGCCTGTGTCACAGTGTATCTCATTTGTAGGGGTAGCCACTTGAAGATCTCACGTAGCATACGCAAAGTGAGGAATCAGGTGGAGGAGACAGATTTGATCTGTGATTTCATTGGGAGCTTGTTTTCAATGATGATTCCGAGGTTTCTGGCGCGGTCAGAGGGAGTGGATGCAGGTCATAGGTCTGATGGCCACCAGGAGTCATTCCATGTTTTGCAGCTGTTGTCAAAGATCAATACTTCTGTCTTGTCTGTGTTCAGCTGCAGGCAGTTGCTCTTCATCCAGTCTGTGATGCTTGTCATGCATCTGTGGAAGTTGGTTCTGCTGGTGGAGGGGCCGTCAGCGAGTGAGAGGACAAGTTGGGTGTTGTCTGTGTAAGAAATTATGTTGAGACCGTGGGATCTGACAATGTTGGCCAATGAGGTCATGTATGTGTTTAAGTTCACGGGGTTGAGAGATGAGCCCTGGGGGACTTTGCACATGATCTCCTTGGTTCGGAGGTGAATGGTTGGAGGTGCATCCTCTGGGCTCTTCCGTTGAGGAATGAGGTAATCCATCTGAGTGTGTCCCCTTGAATGCCCATGTGGTGAGTTTTTCGATCAGCATGGTATGGGATACAGTGTTAAAGGCTGCCGAGAGGTTGAGGCGGATCAAAGCTGCTGTTTCTCCTCAGTCAAGGAGAATTTGGATGTCGTTGGTTGGGATCAGGGCAGTTTCCATGCTGTGATTGCTGCAGAAGCCAGATTGGGTGACGTAGATTAGCTGATTCTTTTCCAAGTATGTAATGAGTTGCTTGTTGATGATATTTCCAGTACTTTTACTGGGAATGGTAGCAGAGAGATTGGCTGACAGTTTTTGGTTTTTCTGGGGTCGGTGGAGGGTTTTTGGAGTAGTGGTCTGACTTTGGTGTGTTTCCAGGCATTGGGAAATGTTGCGTTGATGACAGAGGTGTTGAGTGTGTTGCGCAGCGTGGTGAATTCCTGGCTGATCTTTTGGTTTCCAAGGTTGAAAATGTGGTGCAGGCATGGGTCTCTGGGAGCTTCTGAGTGGATGCATTTCATGGTAGAGGTGATGTCCTGGGTAGAAAGGATGTTCCAGGTCGTCAGTGTGTGGTACATGTCAGTTACAGTGATGGCATATCTGTTGAGGAAGTCTTTAGGTGTGGGTTGGGGCTCAAAGTTTCTGTTTATGGTTGTCATGGAACGAGGTTGTTGCACAGCTCCTGTGTGGGTGTGATGTTGTTTTCTCTAGCAGCTGGGTTGGAGAATTCCTTAACAATGTCGAAAAGTTCCTTGCTGGTGTTGGCACTGGTTTCAATATGTGCAGCAAGGGCTGTCTACATTGTTGCACTCAGCCGGCGGCGGTAGAGGTTGAGGGAGGTCTTAAAGACTGCCCTGTCAGAGGTGTCCTTGCTGGCACGTCATTTCCTCTCTAGCTGTTTGTTTTCTTATTTCACTGTCCTGAGTTCTTGGGTATACCAGCTGGCATTTTAGAAGACTTTTTTCTTGGTGACTGTAGCAGGGTTGGAGGTGTTGAGGCCATCCACCCCCTGAGTTTTGTTCCACCTCTGGTGAGGGGCGCGGGTCTTGGAGATGGAGGTACGGGGGTTGGAGATGCTAAAGTGGACGTTGCTGTGATTCGTCCATGTGGGTTCTGTGACATGGCTGTATTTGATGTGGTTGCTAGCGGTGAAAATGGGGTCCAGCATGTGTCCTGCAGTGTGCGTAGGCTCATTGATGATCTGGGTCAATCCGAGGCTGCTCATACTGTTGAAGAGATGCACAGTGCTGTTGTCATCGGGAGTCGTTGATGTGGAAATTTAGGTTGCAGAGGAAGATGTAGTCCTTGGAGTATAAGGCTAGTGGTGCAATAAAGTCAACAATGGTGTTGCCAAAGCTGGAGCGTGGGCCTGGGGGTCTGTATGCAAGGGCACCTCTGAAGGTCAATTTTTCATCCATGTGGAGCTTGACACACTCCCACAGAGGTCAGCTCTGCCCAGGTCTAGTTGAGCCTGGTCAGTTGGAAAGCAGAGAAGGCCTCTGGAGGCTTGTTGTATCCCTGTAGTTCAAACAAGAGGTCAGCTAACTGACCCATGGAGTCACTTCGGGGGTCCTTAATTCATGCAAAGCAGGTCAAATCTTCCTTCTTCAGACAGTAGAGCATTCCTTCTTCTGCATCTTCTCAGGTCCAGGAGTCTGATGTCAGGTTCTGGGGGTGCCACTTTTATGCACAGTGCCAGCCTAAGACTGGTTCTGGTCAGTTCTTGTCTTTTTTTTGTGTTTGGCTTCAGTTAGTCTAGTGAAACAAAGGACAGGCAATCAAGGTGTGAGCTGCATCTGCCAGCAACAGGGTAAATTTCTTCTGAAGTCAGAAAGGGGTTGGTTACAACTCTTCAGGATACCCTTTGAAGTGCAACTTGGGCAGGTGCACAGCTCCTGTCTAGCCATCCTGTCAGGAACACACACTGCCATTGACACCCAAATCCCTTTGTCCATTGTCTAGCCCAAGGGCCCATTTCCCAGTGGAGGAGCCAACACCAGCCCTACGGAAACTGGCCACTCCCAGAAAAGTCCCCATAAATGTTTGACAGGGAAAAAACAACTTTCTAAAAGTGCCACTTCCAAATTCATAATTTGAAATATGACTTTACCACTAAGGAGGTTTTTTAAATATGATTAAATATGATTGGAATGAGTGGAAGACACATACCTAGCTGTTCTCAGACTGAAGTTAGCACTTATTAAATGTAATAAGGTAAATGAGTAGTTTTATATTGGAGTTCAGCCTTGCCACAGTGAAAATGACTGTGAGGGTTTCCACTGCTAGGACATGTAAAACATGAAGTATGCATGTCCTATGTTTTAAATATCAGTCACCGTTCCCTACGTGCTTTTAGGGCCTAACTTGGGGATGACTTATAAGTATTGAAAACGGTGGTTTAGGCTTGGCAAACATTTATTTTGCCAGGCCAGAATGGCAGTTTAAAATTGCACAAGCTGACAAGGAAAGGCCTTTTGACATGTTTTACAGCACCACTTCAGTGGGTGGCACAATTAGTGGGGTTTTTAAGTAAATTAAACATAATGATTAGGTGTATGTCAATGTTATCATGTTTGGAAGGCAAAGCACAAATACTTTACCACTGGTTAAAAGGAGTTTTGTGCACATTGTCCTGTAGCCAACAAAAATTGTTTTAACAACAATAGGGTAGTGAAGGCAAGAATCTGGGGAAATACCACACAAAAGATCTTGTTTCAAGCAATGTGTTTTAAACTAGCCAAGTACTGTCATATGAGACAATGGACATTGTAGCAACTACAGTGATGAAAGCCACTGCTGTTCTCCACCTGATGTTAATGTTTTACAAACTAAATAAGGAGCTGTTTAAAAAAAAAATTGGAATTCATTTTTTAGAAAGGATGTCATTTGGGATTTATTGATGCAGAACTAGTTTACAGTCTGACTACTGTTTCCAATCGCTTGGTCTTGTTGGATGGCTTGAGTACAGTATCCTTTAGGAAACAAATTAAAAACGAAGGCAATTCTTTTTCTCTCAACTTGTTAAGCATGACTAGACATTTTGAAGACCTGGTATTTTCAAAGTTGAGTGAGAACACGAGGAAGTGTGTTGTTCCTGCATAGTAAAATTTTGAAAAAAAGTAAATAATCACAACCAACCCCTGATTGCTGCTTTTTAGAAATATTTGCTAGTGCAATGGTTCCTTGGGTGCTGGACTTAGCTGGGTAGGGAGGAAGCTGCGAGCCTACTACTTGTGTGATTGTGAATGCAAAAGGAGTTATGTAGACTGTCCCTAACATGGATTAAAACGGTGGATAGGCATAATAGTATATTGAGCTGCATTTGGGAATTTGGGAATATATGATATTCACAGTTAGCAATAGATTGTACCTGGCTTCGAAGTATTTCTAGGTATAACTTTCTTAAAACGTGTTTTTGCAGTTTGCTAGTGTTAGAAATTGGGTTTTTGGTTGGCAGTCAGGTTGCCCTCTGTCCAAGCAAGAACCCTCACTCTAGTCAGGGTAAGTCACACACAATCCAAAATTAGCCTGTGCCCACCCTCTGGTAGCTTGGCACGAGCAGTCAGGCTTAACTTAGAAGGCAATGTGTAAAGCATTTGTGCAATAAATCATACAATACCATAATAAAACACCACAAAAATACACCACACAGTGTTTAGAAAAATATATAATATTTATCTGGGTATTTGCAGGTCAAAACGATCAAAGATGCAATATGAATTTGTAAAGATATCACTGAAAAGTGATATAAAGGCCCATATTTATACTTTTTGACGCACAACTGCGCCAACACAGTTGTGTGTCAAAAATATTACCGCCGGCTAACGCCATTCCAAAGTGCCATGCGGGCACCTTATTTATTGAATGACGTTAGCCGGCGCTGCGGACTGGTGTGCGTAAAAAAAAATGACTCACACCAGGCAGCGCCGGCGTAGGGGTAAATGGAGGTTGGGCGTCAAAAAATGGGGCAAGTCAGGTCTGAGGCCAAATTCAGGCCTCAACCCGATTTGTGCCATTTTTTTTTACGCCCAACCTCCATTGACATGACTCCTGGCTTAGCAAAGACAGGAGTCATGCCCCCTTGCCCAATGGCCATGCCCAGGGGACTTATGTCCCCTGGGCATGGTTATTGGGCATAGTGGCATGTAGGGGGGCCCAAATCAGGCCCCCCTATGCCACAAAAAAAAAAAACGAAAAAAATACTTACCCCCAACTTACCTCAACTTCCCTGGGATGGGTCCCTCCATCCTTGGGTGTCCTCCTGGGGTGGGCAAGGGTGGCAGGGGGTGTCCCTGGGGGCATGGGAGGGCACCTCTGGGCTCCTTCTGAGCCCACAGGTCCCTTAACGCCTGCCCTGACCCAGGCGTTAAAAAACAGCGCCCATCAGGCTGGGCGCCGTTTTTTAAGGCCTGCCCCCTCCTGTGTGTCAAAATGACATCAGAGTATAAATATGGGGCACAGGCCTTAAAGTCATTTTTTGGAAGGGAACGCCTACCTTGCGTAAAATTAACGCAAGGCTGGTTCCCCCTTCCAAAAAATTACGCACATGGTGGAACTTTGACGCCCGCGGGGTCGGATGTCGAAGTATAAATATGGGGCAGGGTTTGCGCCGATTGTGCGTCAAAAATTGTGACGCACATTCGGCGCAAACAGAGTATAAATATGCCCCAAATTGTCTTAAGTCTTTAAAAAGCAAACAAAGTCTCTTTCAAGCACAAAGTACCTGGTTTCTGGTGGAAAATCTCCTCAGAGGGCCACAGGAGAAGAGATACGTGGAAAAATGGTGTGTGCGTCGATTTCTCCCCAGCACACACGGACGTGCGTCGTTATTTTTCATGCGGGGAGACGTGCGTCGTTCTACAGGAGGAAAAATGGTGTGTGCGTCGGTTGCGCCCCTTCACACACGGACTTGCGTAGTTATTTTTCACTCAGGGGAAGACGTGCGGTGTTTTCCGGCACGCGGACCGTCTCCTTCTATGGTTCGCTGGGATTACCAGATGTCCCGGGTCTGTGCGTGGATTCTCCTGCTTGTTTTCCGGCTGCGCGTCGTTCTGCGGGGCTGTGCGTCGAAATTTCGCTGTCACAGCAGGCGTTGCGTCGATTTCTCCTTGGAAGTCGGACGGCCTTGTCCTTGCGAGGCCGTGCGTCGAAGTTCCGGTCGTCTCGAAGGCGTTGCGTCGATCACCGTCGGTGTGCGGCGTTTTTCTCACCGCGGAACAAGCTGTGCGTCGAAAATTTCAGCGCACGAAGCGTCCAAGCGAAAGAGAGAAGTCTTTTTGGTCCTGAGACTTCAGGGAACAGGAGGCAAGCTCTATCCAAGCCCTTGGAGAGCACTCTTACAGCCAGACAAGAGTTCAGCAAGGCAGCAGGCCAACAGCAAGTCAGCAGTCCTTTGTAGAAAAGCAGACAGGTGAGTCCTTTGAGCAGCCAGGCAGTTCTTCTTGGCAGGATGTAATTTCTGGTTCAGGTTTCTTCTCCATTAAGTGTCTGATGAGGTAGGGCAAGGGCACTGTTTTATACTAAATTGTGCCTTTGAAGTGGGGGTGACTTCAAAGAGTGTCTAAGAAATGCACCAAGCCCCCTTTCGGTTCAATCCTGTCTGCCAGAGTCCCAGTAGGGGGTGTGGCAGTCCTTTGTGTGAGGGCTGGCCCTCCACCCTCCCAGCCCAGGAAGACCCATTCAAAATGCAGATGTATGCAAGTGAGGCTGAGTACCCTGTGTTTGGGGTGTGTCTGAGTGAATGCACAAGGAGCTGTCAACTAAACCTAGCCAGACGTGGATTGAAGGGCACAGAAATATTTAAGTGCAAAGAAATGCTCACTTTCTAAAAGTGGCATTTCTAGAATAGTAATATTAAATCCGACTTCACCAGTCAGCAGGATTTTATATTACCCGTCTGGCCATACTAAATATGACCATCCTGCTCCTTTCAGATCAGCAGCTGCCACTTCAACAGTGTATGAGGGCAGCCCCAATGTTAGCCTATGAAGGGAGCAGGCCTCACAGTAGTGTAAAAGCGAATTTAGGAGTTTTACACTACCAGAACATATAACTACACAGGTACATGTCCTGCCTTTTACCCACACCGCACCCTGCACTAGGGGTTACCTAGGGCACACATTAGGGGTGACTTATATGTAGAAAAAGGGGAGTTCTAGGCTTGGCAAGTACTTTTAAATGCCAAGTCGAAGTGACAGTGAAACTGCACACACAGGCCTTGCAATGGCAGGCCTGAGACAAGGTTAAGGGGCTACTGAAGTGGGTGGCACAACCAGTGCTGCAGGCCCACTAGTAGCATTTAATCTACAGGCCCTAGGCACATATAGTGCACTCTACTAGGGACTTATAAGTAAATTAAATAGCCAATCATGGATAAACCAATCAATAGTACAATTTACACAGAGAGCATATGCACTTTAGCACTGGTTAGCAGTGGTAAAGTGCCCAGAGGTCAAAAGCCAACAACAACCGGTCAGAAAAAATAGGAGGAAGGAGGCAAAAAGTTTGGGGATGACCCTGTCAAAAAGCCAGGTACAACAGCTAGGCCTACACAGCATGGTACAGCGAAAAGGCCCTGTATCATCACAACATTTAAAGGCCCTGCACCGAGGAAAGGCATATGGCTTGGCCACAGTAACTGCTGGCAACAGCCGTCAGCATGCCTGCATAGTAAAGTCATTTAAGGGTGATGAGAATGAAGATCAACAATTGCTACATGTGCCATGAAGATGATCTTACAGCCCCTAGCAGAAGACCCTGCTAGATGCACCCACACATGTATCGCATCTCAATCACTTACACCAGGGGAGCCATTGTTTCCTGCTGCCAGTAGCACACTTCCACCATCAGTACACTTTCTCCATCCTTTCAGCAGTGATTGCTGAACTCCGAAAAGTGCCTCACCGCCCTCTGCTGAGCGCCTCTGTACCCACTGCGTGTGTGAGTTTTTAGGGGGAAGCATTCTGACTGCAGTGAATTGGATCAATGAGATAATGAATACTTTTTGCATGGATACTGGACTCATGATTTTGAACCGCAACAGATACATCAACAATTACGGCTCTCAAGTAATTTGATGATCGAGGTGCAAGTTTCATCTAAACAAAGATTCACCTTTGCCCGTAATACTAACAAATTATGATTCACACTATTGTTGTCAGGTAAAACTATAAGATGCCAAATCAAATCCGCAAAAATGACAATGTCCATTGTTATATATTTAATATTATTCATTTATGACAGATTGTATCTTTCAGATTAATTTCACAGGACAGTAAATCAGTTCATCTTAAAAATAATGCTCTCCAGCATAGTCACCTAGACAATATTAAATACATTTCACCATGGCTGAAATTCAGGGGACATTATTCTTGCAGACTTCCATCACTATTATACAGCTTTCTTTGCCATGGATCCAATGCCGTGAAGATTTTGACTTGTGTACTAGAAAGATGATCACACAAATATATGGAGACTCCTTTCAAACACATTCAGCATCCTTGAACATCCCAAAACCCTGCAAAAAGCATCCCACTTCAGGGGAACACAGATGCAAGTGTCTTAAGCATCCCACTTCAGGGGAACACAGATGCAAGTGTCATTATCTTGTGATGCATAAAAATATTAAAAGGTGCTTCACACACGTATTGGAGTATTTGGTTATCTGTTGGGTGTTTACTTAATGATCTTTTCAATCCATATTATTTAGAGCATTGTAGTTATTGTTGTACACAATTCTGAGATTTCTCCGCACCAGGGACCAACTTGCCCACAGAGGCGAAAAGAGGGGCAATTTGTGGTCTGTGATTATGTGGAGCTTTCTGTTTCTTACAGGGAGTTCATTGACTTCTAGTTCATATGTTGTCATTGTGCGAAATTCGGTTGTTGGTTGAGATGGTTGTGAGCTCTTCTCAAGCAACATAATCCCGCTCATGATGAACCACAAAATTAACCTGTGCTTAACCCTTTGGGTCCTTGGCACTAAAGCAGTCAGACTTCCATGACCTCTGGGGCAAACTGTATAGTATTTATGGAGCACACACACAGTAATAAAGTGAAAACACAATGCATGAAAAATCTCACACAGATTTAGGAAAATAGAATACAATTTAATCAATTATTTTTAACCAAAATGACGAAAACCGAATCGGACCAGAAGACATGCAATCTCAGAAATGTAATACAAGTATAGCACCTAAAAGCACAAGTTACTGCTCATGATTATCTGGTCATGCAGGAATGGATGAAAGTCACAAGTTTAGGCTGTCGATGATGGAGCACTGGCCGGATACAGGGACCAGGTTAGTCCAGCTGAGAATCTTACCTATTGAAAGTCCAGCACAAAGAGTTTTGTTTGAGGTGGAGGGGGCTGCGAGGAGCAGGGAGAGCAATGGGGATGGTCATCACTGTAGCGTGAAGAGTTGGGCGGTCACAGATGGTTGTCACTGTAATATGAAGATCCTTTCAGGCGTCAGAGATGGTCGCTGCTAGAGCTACGGGTTGGCAGTTACCGTGGACTGTTGATGTCGTAGCACGATGTGCATATCTGACGTTGCCGGTTGTTACTGGTGGTGGGTTTAATGGAAAGAGATGGGTTCACTGGAGCTTCACATTGGCGGTTATTGCAGGAGGCAAGATCTCGTCATGAACAGGCCGTCACGAAGAGCCTAAAACTGCAATATTTCTCATTTTCTTTAGGAAGGACATCACATGATGCCACACCATGGGTCCAGGACTTGAGGGGCCTCTCTTAGGGATCAGGAACGTGCTTCAACTGAGGCCAGGAGAGTTCAGGGATGTCCAGTTCCAAGTCCAGGCAGGTCCAGTGGAGCAGGTTATCTGAGTAGTTGCACAGAGGCCTCTGAAAATCGTTGTGTCCCTGTAGCTCAGAACAGGAGGTCAGTCAGCTGAACCTTGGAGACACTTCATTATGGGATGAAGAATCAGAGCCAGTTTTTATTTTCAGACAGCCGGGCAGGCCTCAAGCAACAGGGAGTCCTCTGACTGCAAAGCAGTCTTCCTTTTATAATATACATGGCTCCAGGAGTGTACTGAAGAATGAGTTGAGGGTCCCTTTTTTATACGTGATGCCCACTTTGAAGTGGAAGCAACTTCCGGTCTTTCCCTTACTGAGGTATCTGGAAATTTCCTACCTCTGTGTCCTGGTCCTAGTCTATCTGCAGGCTCAGTTGGCTATTGTGAAGTACTTTATTTGTGAGCTGAGGCAGTGCTGCTAAAGTGTAAGTGTGACAGGTGACATCTCTGCCAACAATCAGACCTCCATTATATGGCTGTCTGAGAGAAATACACGAAGGCTAACTGCTAACTATACCAATGTATGTGACCTAGGAACATGCTGCAAGAATCAAATCATTAGGACAAGTGAAAGTCAACTTTCTAAAAGTGACATTTACAGAATTTTGGACTTAAAATTCAATGTTACATCTAAAGAAGAGTTTAAATTGCAATTCCCCAGGAATGCCACTCCGACCTGCAACTAATCAAACGTTGTCACTTATTAAATGTAATAACTGAACTCAATGTTTATCCTATGGGAGAGGCTGACCTTGAAATGGTGAAAAACAAATTTGAGAGTTTTTCACTACAAGGACATGTAAAACCTAAAATAACATGCCCAACATTTTAAACACAATGCACCCTGTCCCATGGGTTGTTCAGGGCCCACCTTAGGGGTGACTTTTATGTATTCAAAAGGAAGGTTTAAGCCTACCAAAAAGGCTTAGGTTGCCAGGTTGACAAGGCTGTTTAAACTGTCCATACAGGCTGCAATGGCATATCTGAGACGTTTAAAAAGGCTACTTAAGTCGGTGCACAATAAGTGCTGCAGTCCCACTGGTAGTATTTTGATTTATAGGCCTTGGGTATATCTAGATACACCTTGCTAGGGACTTACATGTTTACGAAGCCAATTTTACCATGTTTTGAGGTGAGAGCTCAAGAACTTAAGCACTGGTTAGCAGCAGCAAAGTGTGCAGAGATCTAAAGCCAACGGAAATTGGTTCAGAAAACAGAAGGGGTGATGGTAAAATGTATGGGAATGGCCCTGCAGAGAACGCTAGGTCCTCCAGTCATAGTTAAAGGAAGACATTATATTGCAAATCAATAAATAATTAACATTGTTTATCTAGTCTTTAACAGTACTACAAGTTCATATCTTACCAATATATTAGCAAGAATAATGATAACTGAACCTCCAACTTAAAAAATAGCAAACACTGACTCAGTTGCAGAAGTCCATTTCTAAGTCTCAATTCAAGACCAAGGACACAGCCCAATGGAAACCACTAAAACGCATGTTAAGATTTTACACGTCTCTCCATGCTAGAATTTCTTAGGATACAACAGTCCCTAATAGTTAATAGTTAAACAACAGCTCTTGGTTAAAACAAGTAGTCTAGAAACAATGTTTTAATGGAGGAAATTAAAGAAACAATTTTCAAGTTTTCTAGTGATAGTGGGGTACACAAAACCTGCTTGGTGCTCAGGCAAAAGTAATGCAAATACACGATGAGCATATCACAATTTACGCAATCTGTAAGTAGCTCGTATTTTCAAAATAATTATTAAACAGTTGTGCTCAGCTAGTCAATACTGATTCAGATCACATGCGTGAAGGGAACATCATCAGGACTTGAACTGAATTCTGCCTATAGATTGTAAGTGGTAAAATCCAATCGAAGTATGTATCTCTGTTAGGGACATGCAGGCACATCATTGTATGAGTGAGAAGAAACTGGTCAGATCAAATTGGAATGTAGAGCAGGACACCAGAATCTGCTAGAACAATAGATGCTTGAATAGAACTGTGGCCTGCCCAAAATATCACCCCTGATCAGAGGCAGCAAGGAATTAGCAGCCTGGCGGGGCACCAAGATGAGTGATTCCACGCCAAGGACCGATCAATCACCAAGTCCTTGCGGTTATTAAGGGTAAGTAATCTGGCAATGAAGACGAATTGTCAAATTGAAAATAGGAAAATATAATTTTGATTCATATTTTGGAGTCATTGGCCAAGCTTATATTTAGGTTCAATACGATTATCCCATGCGACCATGGCCCTCATTACAACAATGGCGGTAAAAGCCGCTTACCACTGTGCAGAAGACCGCCAACACACCGCCGCGGAAGCGGAATTCCGCCACGGTCATTATGACCCACTGCTCGGAATCCGCCAAAATTCAGACACCCACACAAGTCCGCCACACCAAAGGTCAGTGATAAACTGGCGAAAACAAAACTTCCACCGTCACGCCAACAGAAATACGCCCACACTATCACAACACACGAATCCACGCGGCGGTCTTTCAACCGCGGTATTCCATTGGCGGTACATACCGCCGCACTCAAAATACACACACTCTTACAAAACACTGCCACATTAGACAATTCAAAATACACACACCTGATACACATACACACACCACTCCCACACACTCAATACAATATAAAACACACACCCACATCACCCACAAACCCCTACGACAAAATTACCGAGAGAAGGCCAGAGAGAGACACTACAAACAACTACCAAGCATCCACAGGCACACAATACCATCACCCACATAACTTCCACGCACCTCACACTTATCACTACACACACCACCCCACACATCACCCACACCACCACATGGCACGGCAAAGACACCCCAGGTTCTCGGAGGAGAAGCTCAGGGTCATGGTGGAGGAAATCGTCCGGGTAGAGCCACAGCTATTTGGATCACAGGTGCAGCACACCTCCATAGCTAGGAAGATGGAGCTATGGCACAGAATAGTGGACAGAGTCAACGCAGTGGGACAGCACCCAAGAAATAGGGATGACATCAGGAAGAGGTGGACTGACCTACGGGGGAAGGTGAGGTCCGTGGTCTCAAGACAACACCTTGCGGTTCAGCGGACTGGCGGCGGACCCCCACCTCCTCCCCCACAACTAACAACATGGGAGAAGCAGGTCTTGGCATTCTGCGTTCTGAGGGCCTCGCAGGAGTAGATGGAGGAATGGACTCTGGTAAGTCAAATCTTAACTATTACATCCCCCACCCTACCTGCATGCTATCACATACCCCCACCCCCATCACTCCAACTCCTCAAACATGTCCCACTATCACAACCCACCCATCCCAACACCAAGCCCTGCATGCAACTACAAAGCATGGACACCCATCACCAATGCATGGCCACTGCACATACCCACACACACCCCTAAACAATTATCACACAAGGTCCTACACAAGAATGCAAGCACTGGGGTACACGGTCACCCACCCATTGCACACCATGCCACACACAAATGTAATAAACATCTTTTTATACCCCTGCAGGACCCCTACCCAACGTCACCGGACAGGAGGGTCCACACATGTCCACACCACCAACAGAAGAGGCCCACAGTGATGACAGCAGCTCAGTCCAACTGGATCTAGATGACCAGCCCAGCCCATCAGGGACCTCTGGACAGTCGGTTCCCCTGACACAGTCACACGCCACCACAGAGCTTCCCCCTTATGGAAACACCAGCACAGCACCCAACCAGCGGGCCCATACCTCTGTCCCCAGGACACGTCAATCAGCAGTGTGTCCACCACTACAGGGAACCCAGGCTAACCCACCACCCCAACAACAACAGGGACCTGGGGGCAGTGGCAGTGGGCACATGGTCCAGGGGACGGAGGCCCAGGAACACAGGGGAACTGGGAGGGTTGCTGTGCGACACAGGGAGGACAGGCCCAGGGAATCCACTCTCCCTGAGGCCCTCTCCAGCATCATGGGAGCCTACCACCATTCCTAGGAGACGATGGGAACGGTACTGGCCAAGTTTCAGGAGACCCAGCGCCGGCAGGAGGAACAGTATTTGGGCTTCAGGGAGGAACTCAGATCCATCAACTCCACCCTGGGCACCATCGTAGGGGTGCTAGGAAGTTGTCAACTCCAGGAGGGACACTTTGGCACAACAAGGGGCCCCTGACACTAGCCTGGACGATGAACTTCCCACCACCTCTGCCGGCGCTAGTGGACAGGAAGCAACGCCACACGTCCACCACACCAGCACCCCACCCCCTGCAACGGTCCCTGAGATCCAGGACAAAGACAGAGAATGATGCCAGGACCCCCGCCAAGAAATGAGACCACCCCGAATGTCATCCATCTGTCCCACTTTGTCACCCTGTCCATCCTCAAACTGCCCCAGCTCCACTTCCTATGCCCATTTGGGCAATGCACCTGTGAGACTAATAGACTGGACTCTGCCATGGACATACCTCCACCATCACCCCTCACCATTTTACAACCCCCTCCAATATTGAGCACTTAAATAAACACCCTTGAAGCTCAAAACAATCTGGAGTCAGTCTGTGATTTCGAAATAGTGTATTAGCAATTAGAGTGTCAAAATGCTCTTTCAAATGAAATGTCAACATACCAAAGTCACACAGCTCTAGTCCATGAGGAAACAAAGCAGATGTCACACAGTGGGACCCACATCTGTGAAATCGTAAGGGAAAGTGACAACTCAGTGACCTTACACTGGGTGAAAACGACAGACAGTTGAGAGGTAGTAGTGTTAAAGTACATGTAGTAAGCAGGTTTGTATTCTTACCTGTGTCTCACTGGAAATATTGCAGGATCACCCAGTTCCTGTCGTCTTCACTGTCCACAGGGTCCACAGCTGCAAGAACACCGCCATCTGGACCATCCTCCTGCAGAAAAGGCACCTGTCGTCGCAAAGCTAAGTTGTGAAGCATACAGCAGGCCACGATAATCTGGCACACCTTCTTTGGTGAGTAGAATAGGGATCCACCTGCCATATGGAGGCACCTGAACCTGGCCTTCAGCAGGCCAAAGGTATGCTCTATAATCCGCCGAGCGCCCATGGGCCTCATTGTAGCGTTCCTCTGCCCTTGTCCTGGGATTCCTCACTGGGGTCAGTAGCCATGACAGGTGGGGTAACCAGAGTCACCTGCAAATGGCGAGGGACAACTGTTAGACACAAACTAACCTGTAGGGATATCCCCAGACCCAGACAACCATTCCCACTGACTTGCTTCCAGGTTCTCACCTAATAGCCACACACGGTGCCTCTGGAGTTGCCCCATCACATGAGGGATGCTGCTATTCCGCAGGATGTAAGCGTCATGCACTGAGCCAGGGAATTTGGTATTCACATGGGAGATGTACTGGTCGGCCAAACACACCATCTGCACATTCATGGAATGATAACTCTTCCGGCTTCTGTACACCTGTCCACTCCTGCGGGGGGTACCAAAGCCACATGTGTCCCATCAATGGCACCTATGATGTTGGGGATATGTCCCAGGGCATAGAAGTCATCTTTCACTGTCGGCAAATCCTCCACCTGAGGGAAAACGATGTAGCTCCGCATGTGTTTCAGCAGGGCAGACAACACTCTGGACAACACGTTGGAAAACATAGGCTGGGACATCCCTGATGCTATGGCCACTGTTGTTTGAAATGACCCACTTGCAAGGAAATGGAGTACTGACAGCACCTGCACTTGAGGGGTGATTCCTGTGGGATGGCGGATAGCTGACATCAGGTCTGGCTCCAGCTGGGCACACAGTTCCAGGATTGTGGCACGATCAAGCCTGTAGATGATGATCACATTTCTTTCCTCCATTGTCGACAGGTCCACCAGTGGTCTGTACACTGGAGGGTGGTGCCATCTCCTCACATGTCCCAGCGGACGGTGCCTATGAAGGACAACAGCGAGCACAGAGTCAATCAACTCAGAGGTACGTACCGACAGCTGACACAGAGTACGAATCATAACCCAAAATTTGGCCTGTTGAGTGTTGAGGCAAGCCTAGGTATGTGTGACGCAGTTAGAAATTAAGCCATGTGGGCCCCTGAAATGGTGGCTTCCTGACCTGTAAAGTGGGACAATGGGATGTGAGGTAACTGCGCTGGCGTTGTACACCGTCGCGGTAGGCGGTCGAAGACCGCGGCGCAATTCTGAGTGTGGAGTCAGCTGCAACACCTTCCAAGGTTGGGAAGGGCCACAAGAAAGTCAGCAAGTCTGGGAAGAGCAGCACGGCGGAGAAGCTCGCCATCATCCCTGTTGCCCAGGAGGCCACCGCCAGCACCAGTCTAGCTGCCCAGGAGGCCACCGCCATCATTCCCGCTGCCCAGGAGGCCGCCGCCATCATCCCCGCTGCCCAGGAGGCCACCGCCATCATCCCCGCTGCCCAGGAGGCCAAAGCCAGCACCAGCCCCACTGGGCCAGACAGGACCTTCAGTACCAGTCCCGCTGGGCCAGACAGGACCGCGAGCACCAGCCCCGCTGGGCCAGACAGGACCGTCAGCACCAGTCCCGCTGGGCCAGACAGGACCGCCAGCACCAGCCCCACTGGGCCAGACAGGACCGCCAGCACCAGCCCCACTGGGCCATGAAGGACTGCCAGCAGCTGAGTCACTGCCAAGGACCCCGCCGCCACAAGCACCGCTGAACAGGACCCCGCTGCCACAAGCACTGCTGAACAGGACACCGCCGCCACAAGCACCGCTGAACATGACACCGTCGCAACAAGCACTGCTAGTCCATGACCGTCAAGGGCACTGACGCTACTGAGTCCGTCACGACAAGCACCGCTGAACAGGACACCGCCGCAACAAGCACCGCTGCCAAGGACACCGCCGCAACAAGCACCGCTGGCCCAGGACCACCAAGGGCACTGACGCTACTGAGTCCGTCACGAGCAGGATGAAGCACTCTGGGCACAAGGTCCCCTCCAGAACCAGTGGAGTTTCTCATCCACTACCTCTGTCCTTGGCAGGATGAAGCACTCTGAGCACAAGGCCCCCTCCAGAACCAGTGGAGAGATACATCCACTAGGCCCCCTCCAGAACCAGTGGGGAGGTCCATTCACTACCTCTGTCCTTGGCAGGAAGAAGCACTCTGGGCACAAGGCCCCCTCCAGAACCAGTGGAGAGATACATCCACTACCTCTGTCCTTGGCAGGAAGAAGCACTCTGGGCACAAGGCCCCCTCCAGAACCAGTGGAGTTTCTGATCCACTACCTCTGTCCTTGGCAGGATGAAGCACTCTGGGCACAAGGCCCCCTCCAGAACTAGTGGAGAGATACATCCACTACCTCTGTCCTTGGCAGGAAGAAGCACTCTGGGGACAAGGCCCCCTCCAGAACCAGTGGAGAGGTCCAACCACTACCTCTGTCCGTGGCAGGAAGAAGCACTCTGGGCCCAAGGCCCCCTCCAGAACCAGTGGAGAGATACATCCTCTACCTCTGTCCTTGGCAGGAAGAAGCACTCTGGGCACAAGGCCCCCTCCAGAACCAGTGTAGAAAGGCATCCACCTGAGAGACCGTGGCTTTGCACTCCCCAATAAAGCAGTGGACAAACCACCCACTGTAGAGACTTGAGAGACTGTGGCTTTGCACTCCCCAGGATAAAGCAGTGGGCAACCCACCCACTGGAGAGACTTGAGAGACTGTGGCTTTGCACTCCCCAGGATAAAGCAGTGGGCAACCCACCCACTGTAGAGACTTGAGAGACTGTGGCTTTGCACTCCCCAGGATGCAGCAGTGGGCAACCCACCAACTGTAGAGACTTGAGAGACTGTGGCTTTGCACTCCCCAGGATAAAGCAGTGGGCAACCCAGCCACTGTAGAGACTTGAGAGACTGAGGCTTTGCACTACCCAGGATGGAACAGTGGGCATGTGGCCTCCTCGTGGATTTGGCGTTGTGCACTCAACCGGCTGAGGTGCCCCCCCTTTCCCTTCCCCCTGAGGTGCCTGTTTTATTGCTATCTGATGTCCCTGAGTGTTCTCTCCATCATGTTCGGGGATTGAGTGTGGGCCTTGCCTATGCTGTGTGGGCCCAGTGTTTCACGGACTTCAATGGAGCACTACCTGGACTACTATTCTTGGTGTAAATATTTCTTAATGGTGTATATATCTTTGCGTCCTGGATTTTAATAGATTACATTGGTTACACTCATTTGCTTTGAATTCTTCCGGGGGGTTTGGGGGGTGTAACTGTAATGTATCATGCTGTATTAGTGTGTGTGTTGTAGTGGGTGAGGGTGGGGGTGGGGGTGTTGTGTGTGTGTGTCCCTGTTTTTTCCCTCCCCCTCCCAGTTGTCGTAGGTGCAGTACTCACCGTTGTCTTCGCCGCCAGCATTCGTGCTCCTGGTAGAGGAGCAAGAAGATGATGGCTGGCAGGATGTGGAGCTCGGGTTCCATGGCATCCGGATTCCTTGTGGGGTGTGTAGAGGTGAGTGTTTTCCCTTCGGAGTCCTGTTTCCGCCGTGTTTTTGTCCGCGGTGAATCCGCCCCGGAAAAGGTGGTGGATTGGTAGGTTGTGATACTGTGGGCGGTACATTGTCCTCCGCCTGTCTGTTGGCTGTGACATCCAAGCTGTTTGTTTGTACCGCCGTGGCGGTTGGGGTGTTAAAGTGGCTGTCTTTGTTGGTGGTTTCCGCCACGGTCGTAATTGCAATTTTTTTACCGCCGGCCTGTTGGCGGTCTTACCGCCGCTTTAACACCGTCCGCCAGGGTTGTAATGACCACCAATGTCTCTCTTAGAGGTGTCTGTTATGCCTACCTCCAAATAATCCATAGACAGCAATCCAAAAGCCTTTTATATTATATGTTGGCCTGAATTGTACTGAAGTTTAGGTACACATCAATCTCTAGAAGATTATTACATCATTGAGATAGTGGCCTTAAGCCTCCTTGTGGCATTAGAGTGCTACCTCTAGGGTTCTTCTATCTGCCCTCTTGGATGCCACCATTAGTAATGGTGATGAGTATTGGAGATGTTGTAGGGAGTGGTGAAGGGGCCAGTCTTAACCCATTCATCACGGCCAACAGGTTCTAGGTCTGAACTGTGTTGACTGACTGTGTGGTTTTCATAAGGGGCTGCCTTGGTACGGCCAACAGCTCATGGAAAAACAGGTGTGTACTGAAGAAGTGGTTGATTCTCACCCTGAGGCATTGCCTACCTCACCCTGCAGTATGGGGTTGAGGCAGAATATGGATGGGAGGAAGACTGTGCAAGGGGCCTCCGTGGGAGACCATGTCCATAACTCTGAATCTTCACTCAACATTATTAGCTAGAACATTGTGGGTATCAATAAAAAGAGAGCAGTTTAGAGGTGGTGTACCTTTTTAGCGAGTCAACACATTGGTGGTCTACAGGAAACTTGGTTTGTGAACAGTTCCTTTTTTTGGATGGTTTTTCCTCTTTGTGCTGCCATTCCTTCAAACCATGGCTCTTGCAAGAAGGGAGCTCATTGCCCTAGGTTCTTTGAATGCCCTGTGTACTTTGTGCCAATTGACAACTGGTTTGGATAATGTGCTGGCGGTTAAACCAGTTTTTAAGAAGGCCCCTTGCCTAATAACACCTTTTTGTGGGCCAAAGCGAATAAGCATTCGTTGTGTTTGAAAAGTTTTCTTGAATTATATGAGAACAGTCAGAATTCTCCCTATTCTGTACTCGTTTTAGGTGATTTTAATGTGCACTTCTGTGTCTCAGGCTGTGTTGTAGCTGACAACGTACAGTCTGAGCACTTAGAGGCTACTCTCATTGAGCATATTCCACAAGGTGAGCTCTTAAAGAGGATTCTCATGGAGGTCAACTTGCTAAGGATGTATTGTGAGGTGGGTTCAGACCTTATTCCCTCCATTGGTGAAAGACGATGTCAGTCATTTATTGATTATATCTTAGTTTCTGCCATTCTGATTTATCAAGTTAAGCACTTTGAGATCCACTGGAACCACCTTAGTGCTCACAATCCACTTGTGTTGAATCTGAGTGGGGTATAGAGCTCACTCGGCTGTCTGTTGCGTGGGTGGGGGCTGGGGAGTTAATGCCCAAGGATCAGAATGGACGGATAAATTGAGGCCATGTCATCCCAAGGTTTTTGTGAATAAACTGCATTCTGTATCTGATCAGGACTTCAAGACTTGTCTGAATAAGGCAATTGAAGATGAGGATATCTTTCGAGTTTCTATTGAATCTGTGGGCAGGTTGCCAATAAACGTAGAAGGCCTGCTGTTAAATCTAATACAGTGAGGGGCTCAGATGGTTTGATTGCAATTGTTTGAGAGCCCATCAGGGTTTGATGAGGGTGCTTAAGTCTATACCTAGAACAGAATTGAGATCGCTATGAGGAGGAAAGCTTTTAAACAAGCCCTGTTGGAGCAGAAATAAGACATCAATGAGAGAGTCTGGAATGACCTCCTGCAGGAATGTGTTTTTGGGAAAAGTGTGATATTTGGACAGTTAATAATAGGCCCTTTTTCAAAGAACACTGCAATAATGCAATGTATTTCCTCATTGCCCCATTTATCTGGGTTTCTCACTTTGAGAGAAATGGTGAGTCCATTTAGTGTTGTGATTACTCTTTATGTTTAACAGAGGAGGAGGTTTGTGATGCCGTTGTTTTCATGCCAAAGGATAAAGTGCCAATCTCTGACAGGGTGTCACAGAGCTTTTTAAAACAGAACTATCAGTTTGGGCACCAATCATTACCCAAGTTGGAAATGTGGTGTGTAAGGCTGGCATCCCAAAGACCTGGTCCTTGCCTATTATTGTTCTAGTGTTTAAAAAAGGTTCCACATCTCCCTACAGGCTGATCTTCCTTTTGGATACTACAGTGAAAGTCTTAGGGAGAGTTGTCCTTACAAGATTAATGGAGTGGTCAGAGCAGAATCATGTGATCTTCGAGCTTCAATTTGGGTTCAGGGCTGGCAAGGGCACTATAGATCAGTGTTTGAACCTTCAATTGATTATTGGAAAATACACAGTGCTGAAGAACGGCAAACTGTATATGGTCTTTATGGACATCACTTTCATGTTCACTCATGTAAACAGGTCCAAATTGTGGTTAGTATTGAAGGATCTTGGTGTGGACCCCAATATTGTTCATTTTTTTACAGGAGATACACACTGATCTTGTAGCTGCAGTACGATATAATCAGACCGGGTACCTGGGCTTGTGAAATTGTTGAGGGAGGTCAGACAGGGCTGTATTTTGGCCCTGATCTTATTCACGTTGTACATAAGCTAGCTGGGTCCTGTCCTGTGTGAAATTTGTTAGGATATTCGGAGGGCAGGTGTGCATTTATTGCCTGCACTCCTGTGTGCAGATGTCTCAGTCCTTATTTCAAGGACTGCTGTGGGCCTGCAAAAGCTGGTGAATTCCTTTATGATTTTTATGAGTACTTTAGATATGAGCACAATTAAAAAAAAATTACATGTCATGATTATTGGCCCAAGGAAGTCCCAGGAAAAATGCTATGGCGGTGGTACTGAAATATATAGGGTTCCCGCCTTTTCATATCTGGCGGTCCTTTATGATGAGCGCGGTTCATGGGTTCCCCAAAAGAGGCTGGAAAGGAATGCATTTTCAAGAGCAATGGTCAATACCCTTGACTTTGCCAGAATTCTGTTGACTAAGCCTGTGCAGGCATTGTTAAAAGGTTACCAGGCCAAATGTATTACAATTGCTAGTTATGGGAGTGATATCTTGGGCTATCTTTCTGTAAAAGATCTACAGATAGATAAGAATATCTTCCTTAGAAAATTGCTTGGTATCCCACAATGTGTTCCCTCTTACATTACATGTAATGTACATGTACATTACCCATGAAGAGCTGGGCCTGGGTTATGTAGGCGACCTATTCGCCCTTGCCCTCTTGCTGAGATGGATTAGGGTTTGGTGTAGCCCAGCTTTAGCCCTTAATCGTACCGTAGTTGAGGATTGCCTGATGTTAGAAAGGGCACTTCACATTCTATGGATGAGATTTATCAAGAATTCAATGCACAATTTGGGATATCCCAAATGATTTGACCTTCCACAGGCTATAACTATATAGCTAAGAGGGATCTGATTTGAGTGAAGGAACATTTCCTTTCTAGCAGGAATTTAGCAAGAGAGGTGCAGGAACTCTCCATACCTACGGTTAGGTCTTATATCATGGTAAAAACTGGACCATCATTAGAGCCTTATCTGTTCATAGTCAGATCAGTCCACCATCATTTTCTGTTGACCAGATTTAGGTTGAATCTGTTACATTGGTTTTTGGCGATTTCCCAAGGCACAAACACAAGGTGGAGGACAGTGGTCCCTGCTCTTGTGATAACTTTTCCTTGCAAAATACTATGCATTTTATTTTCTTCTGTGATCACTACAGTACCCTGCACACACTATATATAACCTCATTGTTTAAAGAGTATTGCTTTGAGCAGGTCAGACAAGATTAGTTTTTTCTACAGATGTTGCCAAGCACTTTTATTTGTTTTTAGTATTGCAAGCTTATTAACAGGGGTGCTGAGGGTCAGGAAGAGACTTTTAACTTGACATGATAAATTTAGACTTTGGCCCTCATTATGAACATGGCGGTAAACACTGATCTGCGGTAACTACCACCAACAGTCAGGCGGTCTGGCCCGCCAAATTTTTAACCATATGAAAATTAGGCAGCTTCAAAACACTCACCGCCAGCAGTGGAGTGCCGACAACGATGGCAGAGGCTGCCCGCAGGCCGAAGGCAAGGCCCTACCCACCCATCAAATAATGAAGCACTAGACCACCGTCCGTTCCGGGGCGGGAACCACCGTCATGCAAAGCCAGGCAGAAACGAACCAAATATAAAGGAACACTAACCGGAGGCTCACACAACACGCCGAAGCAGACATGGAGAGAGAGTTGCAAATCATGCCAGTCCTGCTCCTTGCCATATACCTCCAAGACCGAGACCACCGACGAAGATGATGACGGTAAGTACAGCAACCTACTAAATAAGGGAAGAAAGGGCACAGTTACATACCCACCCACTCCACCCACCACACAACGCACCCACAACCCCTCACAACAGCACAAGCCATACACACCAGAGCAAGAGGTACTTACCCGACACAAGGCCAAGACAACCTGCCCAAAGTACACACATGTGCACAACACCACCTCACAAAGAAACAATGAACCATGGATCCAGAGTGTGCCACAACCAACACTGGCCACACAAACGTTTTATTAAGCTCCAGGAGCAACAGAAGTCCAACAGAAGGCCAATGGCCAGTCCATATTCCAAAGTCTGATGGGCCCAAATGGCCCCAACCTGACTCCCACAAGTGCAAATGGTACTCCACCTTAAAGGGGCAACAATGTGGCATCCAGGCACCTCAGGCAACAGGGGCAGGGGGTGGTAGGGATAGTGATTACCACTGGTAGGGTGGGTTTGGCTTTACGTTTGGGAGGTGGAGGGTGTTTGGGTCTGGCCTTTGAAGCAGGTGGAGTGGCCTTGGACTGGGGTGCGGCAGATGTACCTGGGCCAGCACGGGGTCTCTTGCTCACAGGGGAGGTAGCACGGGAATGGGAAGGGCGGACAGTGGCGGGCTGTGACGTGGGAGGAGTGGACAGGGCAAGAAGGTGGGCACGTTTAGGGATGAGACTGGTGGGCCAGTGGGTTCGAATAGGTCAACACGGGATGGGAAACGTTTTTGGGGGGCAATCGGGGTGGACATGGAGGAAGGGGTGGGAGTGGAGGTAGAGGGAGTGGTCATGACAGGTGTAGTTGTGCGTGACGTGGGTGCAGGTGACTGTACATTATGCTAAGGTGAGGTGGATGTGAGTTGGGTGGGTGTGTTGGAACGTTTGAGTGTCTTGGAAGGAGGGGGGTGGACACAGTGGGACAAGACAGGCTTACAGTGTAAATGTATGGTGTCTGTGTGTCTGCAAGTTTGGTGAGTGTGCTGCATGTGTCAACCAAATTCGTTGTGGTGAGTGCAGGTGTGGTGTCTGGGGTGCATGAATGGATGTCTTATTTTGTGGTGACCGCCAGAATGGGATCAGCAACAGTGAATGAGGTTGCAGTGCCTGGGAGTGTGCATGTAGAGGTGATAGACAGGGAGGTAGAAGAAGTGGACACACTGGGGGAAGTGGATGTTGGTGTGTGTGCCTTTGTATGTTGGCTGTGTGTATGCCTGTGGTGGGAAGTGTGGTGCCTGTGTTTTTCAGTGCACTTCTTGTGTGTGGAGGTGTGTATGGCTGTCAGAATGTGTGCTTGGGACGGGTGAAGGGAGTGGGGTGCTGGAAGTGGTAGAGGTGGTTGGAGGGGGGGACGGAATGACCAGCAACACTGGCAGCCGTCAAAGAGGAGGCCAGAACCTGCAAAGATCTCTGTAGGCCAGACTCTGCACAGTGAATGCCATCCAGGTAGGCATTGGTTTGCTGCACCTCTGATGCTAGGCCCTGGATGGCATTGATGATGGTTGTCTGCCCTACAGAGATGGTCCTCAGGAGGTTAATAGCCTCCTCCGTTAGGGCAGCAAGGCTGACTGGGGCAGGAGATGAGGTGCCTGGGGTGAAGGAGACGCCCACCGTTCTGGGTGAGCGGGCACGGGCAACTCGGAGGGGAGCAAATGGGAGGGCGGTGATGATTTTCCTCCAGTGAGTCCAGTGAGGCCCTCAGGGTGCAGGATGGCTAGTACCTTTTCCTCCCTGGTGCAAAGGATTGTGGGGTGTGCCTGTGAGTGTTTTATAATGTTGTGGATGTGTGTCAGGTGTGTGGGTTTCAAACTTGCCAATGAGTACAATTCTAACTGTTGGGTCCCATTGCTGGCCGTGGCGGTCTGTACCACCAATGGTCGTTCGACTTCCAATGACCACCGCAGTGATTTGTGCATCATTATTTGGAGGGCGGGGAGTTTGCGTGCTCAGCGGTGGCGGGGTGGGATGTCCAGCATTTTCGCCAACAAAGTCCTGGCGGTGACTGGGGGCAGGGAAATGTTTGTTGGATTCTGATTTTTGCATCTTTATATGGCGGGTTTCTGTTCACCGCCAATGGCAGGATTCTGTTCAGCGTCGCCACGGCAGGGAACTGTGTTTATCGCCATGTTCATAATTACTCTCTTTGAATGAATTCTGTATCCTGCTCTTTTACATGTGTCAGCATTTGTATGAACTGTGTTTTTTTGTCTGAGTTCTTTTATGGTTTTAATTAACCTAATAACGTTATTCTTACTGAATATGCTCATCACACTTAAAACCCATTCTGTACCACTTACATGACAATTACTTTTTTGAGATCTAGGGAATGTGATAGTTTCATAAGAAGGCATTTCCAAAATGTGCATTTGTCACATCAAGAACTATGACCTGAGGAGCTAGAAATGAACCCCTTATGTTCATGATTGTCTTATCTTTCCTTTTATGCTATAGTAAATTATACCTAAAACTATACAATGAAGGGTCTGTATTTTATGTTCATTCATGATAGACTATTGAAATATTGAAAAATTGTAAATCTACCTATATATATTTTTATTCTGATTGTATATATTTGTAATCAATTAAAATAAAAAAGTAAAATAAAATAAAACCCCACACAACTTGGGAAAGCATGGGGGTTACCTCAAATATGTAAGTTGCTGACTTTGGTATATTTTCTGACAGTCCCTTTTTATGTTTTATATCACAATTCACATGACAGGCTCAGGTGTCACACAGTACAATTTCTGTAATCATAGTGTTCTAATTCAGTGATACAAACATTAGAAAATTAATCACAAATATCCACATCTTGAATAATGTCAGCTACTGTATACTTGGGTAATAATATTCCTGGGACTTGAGCTGGGAGATAAAAGGCTATTCATACTAGAGTTACTACAATATTAATCATGTCTGAATTTTCAACAGTTTTCAAACTCATTTTATTTGAAGGGGAAGAGAATCTCTTCTCTATTGTAGTCAGTCTATGTGCCGTTTTGCTATGGTAAACTCTAAAAATAATGGTATTCCCTTTGTAACTCTTTGAGTGTGCACCTCTGATCGACTCACTTAAACCCAACAAAGCCCTTTCTTATGATCAGCTTATCTTGAAAGACTTGACAGAACATTTTTACTTAATGAATCATTATATCCTACTGAGGACCAGTTAGGGGAGTCACAATGTTTAGCATTATTTTACAACAATCTACTAATGGTGGGGGTGGTCTGGTTTCCTGCTTTGAGAAATCAGCAACCATTTTACAGTGGGATTCACATTAAACGGCAACCAATTGTGAACTTACTATGATGATAATTTAAATAAGCAAAGCGTGCATTTTTAATGCCTCTATTCATAATTGTGGTTTGAAATAAAAAAAAGGTGGTCCTATCCGAAATTGCAGTGCAGACCTTGAATACTATGAGATCTGTAAAGAGTTAGAAAGAGATGGACAGTGAAAAGGTAATAACAGGATGATTTCAAAAAGACATAATTTTGTCTATCTTCCTCCCAAGGTCTTCACTTATAAAAAGTACAATGGTACAGATTTAATTTTAAAAAGCTTTATTGCTAAACATCAAAAGTATAGAACAAAAAATCTTCCAGAAACATAGGGTAATACAACAATTTATCACGGTAGCAAGAAATCACCAATATCAAGCAAACAAAATAAGAAACACATTCAGCTGCTGTAAGACAATCTTTTACCATTTTCATCTTCCCAGGGGTGGGAAAGAGAAACGGTAGGACCAGGAAAGAAATAATTGTAGTATGTAATAGAGCAAGTAAAGGCCTAAGGTCAAATCTAGAAAATATATAAATATCAAAAGATAACAAGCAAATGAACAAAATATGGACAATGAAAATAGAAGAGAATGTGTAGGGTAGGGCAGGGGATAGGCTTGACTTGCATAATTTCATGCAGCATAATTCTGCAAAATTAATGAAGAATTATGCAAAATGATTCATAATTATGCAACCTGCAACTCATACTAGAACACGTACCCAAACGGTCTGTTCAGGTGAAATTTCAACTAAAAAATGTAATTGTGAGTTGATTTCTGGTTGCTCACAATCAAAACACTTCCGCTTGCATTTGGATTTGTAGTTTTGTGTTTAAAAATTGCTCGAACAGTCTGTTTTTTTAGGTGGGGAGCGACCTCTTAGGCAAGGGTCGCTCCCCTTGGGGGAAAATTATATTTAGGCCATTTCTGCCCCCCTTGGATTTGTTTTTTGGCGCCAATGTCACGCAGGGGGAGCGACCCCGTAGGCAAGGGTCGCTCGGGGGGGGGTGGGGGTTGGGTGGGGCAAATTTATTTTAGGCCATTTCCGCCCTCCCTGGGGGCAGAAACCTCTAGGCGCCAGGGGAATTTTTTTTTTTTGTTGTTTTTTTTGTTTTTTTAGAGATGAAGAGCGACCCATCAGGCAAAGGTCGCTCCCCTGGGGGGCAAATTGTATTTAGGCCATTTCTTGGCCGATTTTGGGTCAATCTGCCCCCAAGGGGGCAGAAACCACTAGGCACCTGGGATTTGTTTTTTGGCGCCAATGTCACGCAGGGGGAGCGACCCCGTATGCAAGGGTCGCTCGGGGGGCGGGGGGGCAAATTTATTTTAGGCCATTTCTGCCCTCCCTGGGGGCAGATCAGCCTATTATTAGGCCGATCTGCCCCCAGGGGGGGCGGAAACCTCTAGGCGCCAGGGGAAAAATGTTTTTTTTTTTATTTATTTTTTAGAGATGGGGAGCGACCCATCTGGCAAGGGTCGCTCCCCTGGGGAGCAAATTGTATTAGGGCCATTTCTGCCCCCCTTGGGGGCAGATTGGCCGATTTTAGGTCAATCTGCCCCCAAAGGGGCAGAAACCACTAGGCACCTGGGATTTGTTTTTTGGCGCCAATGTCACGCATGGGGAGCGACCCCGTAGGGAAGGGTCGTTCCCCGGCAGGGGGGGGGTGGTCACATTTATTTTAGGGCATTTCTGCCCCCCCCCCTGGGGGCAGATCGGCGTATTATTAGGCCGATCTGCCCCCGGGGGGGCAGAAACCTCTAGGCGCCAGGGGAATTATTTTTTTTGTGTTATTTTTTTGTGTTTGTTTGTTTTTTTAGAGATGGGTAGCAACCCATCAGGCAGGGGTCGCTCCCCTGGGGGGCATTGTATTTAGGCCATTTCTGCTCCCCTTGGGGGCAGATTGGCCGATTTTAGGTCGATCTGCTCCCAAGGGGGCAGAAACCACTAGGCACCGGGGATTTGTTTTTTGGCGCCAATGTCACGCAGGGGAAGCGACCCCGTAGGCAAGGTTCATTCCCGGGCAGGGGGGGCTTGGCGGGGGGTGGTGGGGGTCAAATTTATTTTAGGGCATTTCTGCCCCCCCCCCCCCCCCCCCCTCCCGGGGCCGGCTGAGCTAGAGGCCAAACTCCACAGGTAGGCACTTTGCAAAAAACATCTCTGTTTTCTGTGAAAAAATATGTTGTGTCCACGTTGTGTTTTGGGCCATTTCCTTTCGTGGGCGCTAGGCCTACCCACAGAAGTGAGGTACCATTTTTATCGAGAGACATAGGGGAACGCTGGGTGGAAGGAAATTTGTGGCTCCTCTCAGATTCCAGAACTTTCTGCCACAGAAATGTGAGGAACATGTGTTTTTTTAGCCAAATTTTGAGGTTTGCAAAGGATTCTGGGTAACAGAACCTGGTCCGAGCCCCACAAGTCACCCCATCTTGGATTCCCCTAGGTCTCTAGTTTTCAAAAATGCACAGGGTTGGTAGGTTTCCCTAGGTGCCGGCTGAGCTACAGGCCAAAATCCACAGGTAGGCACTGTTTTCTTCCAAAAATTTGGATGTGTCCACGTTGCGCTTTGGGGCGTTTCCTGTCACGGGCGCTAGGCCTACCCACACAAGTGAGGTATCATTTTTATCGGGAGACTTGGGGGAACGCTGGGTGGATGGAAATTTGTGGCTCCTCTCAGATTCCAGAACTTTCTGCCACAGAAATGTGAGGAACATGTGTTTTTTTAGCCAAATTTTGAGGTTTGCAAAGGATTCTGGGTAACAGAAGCTGGTCCGAGCCCCGCAAGTCACTCCTCCTTGGATTCCCCTAGGTCTCTAGTTTTCAGAAATGCACAGGTTTGGTAGGTTTCCCTAGGTGCCGGCTGACCTAGAGGCCAAAATCTACAGGTAGGCACTTCGCAAAAAACACCTCTGTTTTCTTCCAAAAATTTGGATGTGTCCACGTTGCGCTTTGGGGCGTTTCCTGTCGCGGGCGCTAGGCCTACCCACACAAGTGAGGTATCATTTTTATCGGGAGACTTGGGGGAACGCTGGGTGGAAGGAAATTTGTGGCTCCTCTCAGATTCCAGAACTTTCTGCCACAGAAATGTGAGGAACATGTGTTTTTTTAGCCAAATTTTGAGGTTTGCAAAGGATTCTGGGTAACAGAACCTGGTCCGAGCCCCGCAAGTCACCCCTCCTTGGATTCCCCTAGGTCTCTAGTTTTCAGTAATGCACAGGTTTGGTAGGTTTCCCTAGATGCCAGCTGAGCTAGAGGTCAAAATCTACAGGTAGGCACTTCGCAAAAAACACCTCTGTTTTCTTCCAAATATTTGGATGTGTCCACGTTGCTCTTTGGGGCGTTTCCTGTCGCGGGCGCTAGGCCTACCCACACAAGTGAGGTATCATTTTTATTGGGAGACTTGGGGGAACACTGGGTGGAAGGAAATTTGTGGCTCCTCTCAGATTCCAGAACTTTCTGCCACAGAAATGTGAGGAACATGTGTTTTTTTAGCCAAATTTTGAGGTTTGCAAAGGATTCTGGGTAACAGAACCTGGTCCGAGCCCCGCAAGTCACCCCATCTTGGATTCCCCTAGGTCTCTAGTTTTCAGAAATGCACAGGTTTGGTAGGTTTCCCTAGGTGCCGGCTGAGCTAGAGGCCAAAATCTACAGGTAGGCACTTCACAAAAAACACCTCTGTTTTCTTCCAAAAATTTGGATGTGTCCACGTTGCGCTTTGGGGCGTTTCCTGTCGCGGGCGCTAGGCCTACCCACACAAGTGAGGTATCATTTTTATCGGGAGACTAGGGGGAACGCTGGGTGGAAGGAAATTTGTGGCTCCTCTCAGATTCCAGAACTTTCTACCACAGAAATGTGAGGAACATGTGTTTTTTTAGCCAAATTTTGAGGTTTGCAAAGGATTCTGGGTAACAGAACCTGGTCCGAGCCCCGCAAGTCACCCCTCCTTGGATTCCCCTAGGTCTCTAGTTTTCAGAAATGCACAGGTTTGGTAAAACACCTCTGTTTTCTTCCAAAAATTTGGATGTGTCCACGTTGCGCTTTGGGGCGTTTCCTGTCGCGGGCGCTAGGCCTACCCACACAAGTGAGGTATCATTTTTATAGGGAGACTTGGGGGAACGCGGGGTGGAAGGAAATTTGTGGCTCCTCTCAGATTCCAGAACTTTCTGCCACAGAAATGTGAGGAACATGTGTTTTTTAGCCAAATTTTGAGGTTTGCAAAGGATTCTGGGTAACAGAACCTGGTCCGAGCCCCGCAAGTCACCCCATCTTGGATTCCCCTAGGTCTCTAGTTTTCAGAAATGCACAGGTTTGGTAGGTTTCCCTAGGTGCCGGCTGAGCTAGAGGCCAAAATCTACAGGTAGTCACTTCGCAAAAAAAACCTCTGCTTTCTTCCAAAAATGTGGATGTGTCCACGTTGCGCTTTGGGGCGTTTCCTGTAGCGGGCGCTAGGCCTACCCACACAAGTGAGGTATCATTTTTATCGGGAGACTTGGGGGAACGCTGGGTGGAAGGAAATTTGTGGCTCCTCTCAGATTCCAGAACTTTCTGCCACAGAAATGTGAGGAACATGTGTTTTTTTAGCCAAATTTTGAGGTTTGCAAAGGATTCTGGGTAACAGAACCTGGTCCGAGCCCCGCAAGTCACCCCTCCTTGGATTCCCCTAGGTCTCTAGTTTTCAGAAATGCACAGGTTTGGTAAAACACCTCTGTTTTCTTCCAAAAATTTTGATGTGTCCACGTTGCGCTTTGGGGCGTTTCCTGTCGCGGGCGCTAGGCCTACCCACACAAGTGAGGTATCATTTTTATAGGGAGACTTGGGGGAACGCGGGGTGGAAGGACATTTGTGGCTCCTCTCAGATTCCAGAACTATCTGCCACAGAAATGTGAGGAACATGTGTTTTTTTAGCCAAATTTTGAGGTTTGCAAAGGATTCTGGGTAACAGAACCTGGTCCGAGCCCCGCAAGTCACCCCTCCTTGGATTCCCCTAGGTCTCTAGTTTTCAGAAATGCACAGGTTTGGTAGGTTTCCCTAGGTGCCGGCTGAGCTAGAGGCCAAAATCTACAGGTAGTCACTTCGCAAAAAAAACCTCTGCTTTCTTCCAAAAATGTGGATGTGTCCACGTTGCGCTTTGGGGCGTTTCCTGTAGCGGGCGCTAGGCCTACCCACACAAGTGAGGTATCATTTTTATCGGGAGACTTGGGGGAACGCTGGGTGGAAGGAAATTTGTGGCTCCTCTCAGATTCCAGAACTTTCTGCCACAGAAATGTGAGGAACATATGTTTTTTTAGCCAAATTTTGAGGTTTGCAAAGGCTTCTGAGTAACAGAACCTGGTCCGAGCCCCGCAAGTCACCCCTCCTTGGATTCCCCTAGATCTCTAGTTTTCAGTAATGCACAGGTTTGGTAGGTTTCCCTAGGTGCCAGCTGAGCTAGAGGTCAAAATCTACAGGTAGGCACTTCGCAAAAAACACCTCTGTTTTCTTCCAAATATTTGGATGTGTCCACGTTGCGCTTTGGGGCGTTTCCTGTCGCGGGCGCTAGGCCTACCCACACAAGTGAGGTATCATTTTTATTGGGAGACTTGGGGGAAGGCTGGGTGGAAGGAAATTTGTGGCTCCTCTCAGATTCTAGAACTTTCTGTCACAGAAATGTGAGGAACATGTGTTTTTTTAGCCAAATTTTGAGGTTTGCAAAGGATTCTGGGTAACAGAACCTGGTCCGAGCCCTGCAAGTCACCCCATCTTGGATTCCCCTGGGTCTCTAGTTTTCAGAAATGCACAGGTTTGGTAGGTTTCCCTAGGTGCCGGCTGAGCTAGAGGCCAAAATCTACAGGTAGGCACTTCGCAAAAAACACCTCTGTTTTCTTCCAAAAATTTGGATGTGTCCACGTTGCGCTTTGGGGCGTTTCCTGTCGCGGGCGCTAGGCCTACCCACACAAGTGAGGTATCATTTTTATCGGGAGACTTTGGGGAACGCTGGGTGGAAGGAAATTTGTGGCTCCTCTCAGATTCCAGAACTTTCTGCCACAGAAATGTGAGGAACATGTGTTTTTTTAGCCAAATTTTGAGGTTTGCAAAGGATTCTGGGTAACAGAACCTGGTCCGAGCCCCGCAAGTCACCCCTCCTTGGATTCCCCTAGGTCTCTAGTTTTCAGTAATGCACAGGTTTGGTAGGTTTCCCTAGGTGCCAGCTGAGCTAGAGGCCAAAATCTACAGGTAGGCACTTCGCAAAAAACACCTCGGTTTTCTCCCAAAAATTTGGATGTGTCCACGTTGCGCTTTGGGGCGTTTCCTGCCGCGGGCGCTAGGCCTACCCACAGAAGTGAGGTATCATTTTTATCGGGAGACTTGGGGGAACGCTGGGTGGAAGGGAATTTGTGGCTCCTCTCAGATTCCAGAACTTTCTGCCACAGAAATATGAGGAACATGTGTTTTTTTTGCCAAATTTTGAGGTTTGCAAAGGATTCTGGGTAACAGAACCTGGTCCGAGCCCCGCAAGTCTCCCCATCTTGGATTCCCCTAGGTCTCTAGTTTTCAGAAATGAACAGGTTTGGTAGGTTTCCCTAGGTGCCGGCTGAGCTAGAGGCCAAAATCTACAGGAAGGCACTTCGCAAAAAACACCTCTGTTTTCTTCCAAAAATTTGGATGTGTCCACGTTGCGCTTTGGGGCGTTTCCTGTCGCGGGCGCTAGGCCTACCCACACAAGTGAGGTATCATTTTTATCGGGAGACTTGGGGGAACGCTGGGTGGAAGGGAATTTGTGGCTCCTCTCAGATTCCAGAACTTTCTGCCACAGAAATATGAGGAACATGTGTTTTTTAGCCAAATTGTGAGGTTTGCAAAGGATTCTGGGTAACAGAACCTGGTCCGAACCCCGCAAGTCACCCCATCTTGGATTCCCCTAGGTCTCTAGTTTTCAGAAATGCACAGGTTTGGTAGGTTTCCCTAGGTGCCGGCTGAGCTAGAGGCCAAAATCTACAGGTAGGCACTTCGCAAAAAACACCTCTGTTTTCTTCCAAAAATTTGGATGTGTCCACATTGCGCTTTGGGGCGTTTCCTGTCGCGGGCGCTAGGCCTACCCACACAAGTGAGGTATCATTTTTATTGGGAGACTTGGAGGAACGCTGGGTGGAAGGAAATTTGTGGCTCCTCTCAGATTCCAGAACTTTCTACCACAGAAATGTGAGGAACATGTGTTTTTTTAGCCAAATTTTGAGGTTTGCAAAGGATTCTGGGTAACAGAACCTGGTCCGAGCTCCGCAAGTCACCCCTCCTTGGATTCCCCTAAGTCTCTAGTTTTCAGAAATGCACAGGTTTGGTAAAACACCTCTGTTTTCTTCCAAAAATTTGGATGTGTCCACGTTGCGCTTTGGGGCGTTTCCTGTCGCGGGCGCTAGGCCTACCCACACAAGTGAGGTATCATTTTTATAGGGAGACTTGGGGGAACGCGGGGTGGAAGGAAATTTGTGGCTCCTCTCAGATTCCAGAACTTTCTGCCACAGAAATGTGAGGAACATGTGTTTTTTTAGCCAAATTTTGAGGTTTGCAAAGGATTCTGGGTAACAGAACCTGGTCCGAGCCCCGCAAGTCACCTCTCTTTGGATTCCCCTAGGTCTCTAGTTTTAATTAATGCACAGGTTTGGTAGGTTTCCCTAGGTGCCAGCTGAGCTAGAGGTCAAAATCTACAGGTAGGCACTTCACAAAAAACACCTCTGTTTTCTTCCAAATATTTGGATGTGTCCACGTTGCGCTTTGGGGCGTTTCCTGTCGCGGGCGCTAGGCCTACCCACACAAGTGAGGTATCATTTTTATCGGGAGACTTGGGGGAACGCTGGGTGGAAGGAAATTTGTGGCTCCTCTCAGATTCCAGAACTTTCTGCCACAGAAATGTGAGGAACATGTGTTTTTTTAGCCAAATTTTGAGGTTTGCAAAGGATTCTGGGTAACAGAACCTGGTCCGAGCCCCACAAGTCACCCCATCTTGGATTCCCCTAGGTCTCTAGTTTTCAGAAATGCACAGGTTTGGTAGGTTTCCCTAGGTGCCGGCTGAGCTAGAGGCCAAAATCTACAGGTAGTCACTTCTCAAAAAACACCTCTGTTTTCTTCCAAAAATTTGAATGTGTCCACATTGCGCTTTGGGGCGTTTCCTGTAGCGGGCGCTAGGCCTACCCACACAAGTGAGGTATCATTTTTATCGGGAGACTTGGGGGAACGCTGGGTGGAAGGGAATTTGTGGCTCCTCTCAGATTCCAGAACTTTCTGCCACAGAAATATGAGGAACATGTGTTTTTTTAGCCAAATTTTGAGGTTTGCAAAGGATTCTGGGTAACAGAACCTGGTCCGAGCCCCGCAAGTCACCCCTCCTTGGATTCCCCTAGGTCTCTAGTTTTCAGAAATGCACAGGTTTGGTAGGTTTCCCTAGGTGCCGGCTGAGCTAGAGGCCAAAATCTACAGGTAGTCACTTAGCAAAAAACACCTCTGTTTTCTTCCAAAAATTTGGATGTGTCCACGTTGCGCTTTGGGGCGTTTCCTGTAGCGGGCGCTAGGCCTACCCACACAAGTGAGTTATAATTTTTATCTGGAGACTTGGGGGAACGCGGGGTGGAAGGAAATTTGTGGCTCCTCTCAGATTCCAGAACTTTCTGCCACAGAAATGTGAGGAACATGTGTTTTTTTAGCCAAATTTTGAGGTTTGTAAAGGCTTCTGGGTAACAGAACCTGGTCCGAGCCCCGCAAGTCACCCCTCCTTGGATTCCCCTAGGTCTCTAGTTTTCAGTAATGCACAGGTTTGGTAGGTTTCCCTTGGTGCCAGCTGAGCTAGAGGTCAAAATCTACAGGTAGGCACTTCGCAAAAAACACCTCTGTTTTCTTCCAAATATTTGGATGTGTCCACGTTGCGCTTTGGGGCGTTTCCTGTCGCGGGCGCTAGGCCTACCCACACAAGTGAGGTATCATTTTTATTGGGAGACTTGGGGGAACGCTGGGTGGAAGGAAATTTGTGGCTCCTCTCAGATTCTAGAACTTTCTGCCACAGAAATGTGAGGAACATGTGTTTTTTTAGCCAAATTTTGAGGTTTGCAAAGGATTCTGGGTAACAGAACCTGGTCCGAGCCCCGCAAGTCACCCCATCTTGGATTCCCCTGGGTCTCTAGTTTTCAGAAATGCACAGGTTTGGTAGGTTTCCCTAGGTGCCGGCTGAGCTAGAGGCCAAAATCTACAGGTAGGCACTTCGCAAAAAACACCTCTGTTTTCTTCCAAAAATTTGGATGTGTCCACGTTGCGCTTTGGGGCGTTTCCTGTCGCGGGCGCTAGCCCTACCCACACAAGTGAGGTATCATTTTTATCGGGAGACTTGGGGGAACGCTGGGTGGAAGTAAATTTGTGGCTCCTCTCGGATTCCAGAACTTTCTGCCACAGAAATGTGAGGAACATGTGTTTTTTTAGCCAAATTTTGAGGTTTGCAAAGGATTCTGGGTAACAGAACCTGGTCCGAGCCCCGCAAGTCACCCCTCCTTGGATTCCCCTAGGTCTCTAGTTTTCAGAAATGCACAGATTTGGTAGGTTTCCCTAGGTGCCGGCTGAGCTAGAGGCCAAAATCTACAGGTAGGCACTTCGCAAAAAACACCTCTGTTTTCTCCCAAAAATTTGGATGTGTCCACGTTGCGCTTTGGGGCGTTTCCTGTCGCGGGTGCTAGGCCTACCCACACAAGTGAGGTATCATTTTTATCGGGAGACTTGGGGGAAGGCTGGGTGGAAGGAAATTTGTGCCTCCTCTCAGATTCCAGAACTTTCTGCCACAGAAATGTGAGGAACATGTGTTTTTTTAGCCAAATTTTGAGGTTTGCAAAGGATTCTGGGTAACAGAACCTGGTCCGAGCCCCGCAAGTCACCCCTCCTTGGATTCCCCTAGGTCTCTAGTTTTCAGAAATGCACAGGTTTGGTAGGTTTCCCTAGGTGCCGGCTGAGCTAGAGGCCAAAATCAACAGGTAGGCCCTTCGCAAAAAACACCTCTGTTTTCTCCCAAAAATGTGGATGTGTCCACGTTGCGCTTTGGGGCGTTTCCTGTAGCGGGCGCTAGGCCTACCCAAACAAGTGAGGTATCATTTTTATCGGGAGACTTGGGGGAACGCTGGGTGGACGGAAATTTGTGGCTCCTCTCAGATTCCATTACTTTCTGCCACAGAAATGTGAGGAACATGTGTTTTTTTAGCCAAATTTTGAGGTTTGCAAAGGATTCTGGGTAACAGAAGCTGGTCCGAGCCCCGCAAGTCACCCCATCTTGGATTCCCCTAGGTCTCTAGTTTTCAGAAATGCACAGGTTTCGTAGGTTTCCCTAGGTGCCGGCTGAGCTAGAGGCCAAAATCTATAGGTAGGCACTTCGCAAAAAACACCTCTGTTTTCTCCCAAAAATTTGGATGTGTCCACGTTGCGCTTTGGGGCGTTTCCTGTCGCGGTCACTAGGCCTACCCACACAAGTGAGGTATCATTTTTATCGGGAGACTTGGGGGAACGCTGGGTGGAAGGAAATTTGTGGCTCCTCTCAGATTCCAGAACTTTCTGCCACAGAAATGTGAGGAACATGTGTTTTTTTAGCCAAATTGAGGTTTGCAAAGGATTCTGGGTAACAGAAGCTGGTCCGAGCCCCGCAAGTCACCACATCTTGGATTCCCCTGGGTCTCTAGTTTTCAGAAATGCACAGGTTTGGTAGGTTTCCCTAGGTGCCGGCTGAGCTAGAGGCCAAAATCTACAGGTAGGCACTTCGCAAAAAACACCTCTGTTTTCTTCCAAAAATTTGGATGTGTCCATGTTGCGCTTTGGGGCGTTTCCTGTCGCGGGCGCTAGGCCTACCCACACAAGTGAGGTATAATTTTTATCGGGAGACTTGGGGGAACGCTGGGTGGAAGGAAATTTGTGCGTCCTCTCAGATTCCAGAACTTTCTGCCACAGAAATGTGAGGAAAATGTGTTTTTTTAGACAAATTTTGAGGTTTGCAAAGGATTCTGGGTAACAGAACCTGGTCCGAGCCCCGCAAGTCACCCCTCCTTGGATTCCCCCAGGTCTCTAGTTTTCAGAAATGCACAGGTTTGGTAGGTTTCCCTAGGTGCCGGCTGAGCTAGAGGCCAAAATCTACAGGTAGGCACTTCACAAAAAACACCTCTGTTTTCTTCCAAAAATTTGGATGTGTCCACGTTGCGCTTTGGGGCGTTTCCTGTCGCGGGTGCTAGGCCTACCCACACAAGTGAGGTATCATTTTTATCGGGAGACTTGGGGGAACGCTGGGTGGAAGGAAATTTGTGGCTCCTCTCAGATTCCAGAACTTTCTGCCACAGAAATGTGAGGAACATGTGTTTTTTTAGCCAAATTTTGAGGTTTGCAAAGGATTCTGGGTAACTGAACCTGGTCCGAGCCCCGCAAGTCACCCCTCCTTGGATTCCCCTACGTCTCTAGTTTTCAGAAATGCACAGGTTTGGTAGGTTTCCCTAGGTGTCGGCTGAGCTAGAGGCCAAAATCTACAGGTAGGCACTTCGCAAAAAACACCTCTGTTTTCTCCCAAAAATTTGGATGTGTCCACGTTGCGCTTTGGGGCGTTTCCTGTAGCGGGCGCTAGGCCTACCCACACAAGTGAGGTATCATTTTTATCGGGAGACTTGGGGGAACGCTGGGTGGACGGAAATTTGTGGCTCCTCTCAGATTCCATTACTTTCTGCCACAGAAATGTGAGGAACATGTGTTTTTTTAGCCAAATTTTGAGGTTTGCAAAGGATTCTGGGTAACAGAAGCTGGTCCGAGCCCCGCAAGTCACCCCATCTTGGATTCCCCTAGGTCTCTAGTTTTCAGAAATGCACAGGTTTGGTAGGTTTCCCTAGGTGCCGGCTGAGCTAGAGGCCAAAATCTACAGGTAGGCACTTCGCAAAAAACACCTCTGTTTTCTCCCAAAAATTTGGATGTGTCCACGTTGCGCTTTGGGGTGTTTCCTGTTGCGGTCACTAGGCCTACCCACACAAGTGAGGTATCATTTTTATCGGGAGACTTGGGGGAACGCTGGGTGGAAGGAAATTTGTGGCTCCTCTCAGATTCCAGAACTTTCTGCCACAGAAATGTGAGGAACATGTGTTTTTTTAGCCAAATTGAGGTTTGCAAAGGATTCTGGGTAACAGAAGCTGGTCCGAGCCCCGCAAGTCACCACATCTTGGATTCCCCTGGGTCTCTAGTTTTCAGAAATGCACAGGTTTGGTAGGTTTCCCTAGGTGCCGGCTGAGCTAGAGGCCAAAATCTACAGGTAGGCACTTCGCAAAAAACACCTCTGTTTTCTTCCAAAAATTTGGATGTGTCCACGTTGCGCTTTGGGGCGTTTCCTGTCGCGGGCGCTAGGCCTACCCACACAAGTGAGGTATCATTTTTATCGGGAGACTTGGGGGAACGCTGGGGGAAGGAAATTTGTGCGTCCTCTCAGATTCCAGAACTTTCTGCCACAGAAATGTGAGGAAAATGTGTTTTTTTAGACAAATTTTGAGGTTTGCAAAGGATTCTGGGTAACAGAACCTGGTCCGAGCCCCGCAAGTCACCCCTCCTTGGATTCCCCCAGGTCTCTAGTTTTCAGAAATGCACAGGTTTGGTAGGTTTCCCTAGGTGCCGGCTGAGCTAGAGGCCAAAATCTACAGGTAGGCACTTCGCAAAAAACACCTCTGTTTTCTCCCAAAAATTTGGATGTGTCCACGTTGCGCTTTGGGGTGTTTCCTGTCGCGGTCACTAGGCCTACCCACACAAGTGAGGTATCATTTTTATCGGGAGACTTGGGGGAACGCTGGGTGGAAGGAAATTTGTGGCTCCTCTCAGATTCCAGAACTTTCTGCCACAGAAATGTGAGGAACATGTGTTTTTTTAGCCAAATTGAGGTTTGCAAAGGATTCTGGGTAACAGAAGCTGGTCCGAGCCCCGCAAGTCACCACATCTTGGATTCCCCTGGGTCTCTAGTTTTCAGAAATGCACAGGTTTGGTAGGTTTCCCTAGGTGCCGGCTGAGCTAGAGGCCAAAATCTACAGGTAGGCACTTCGCAAAAAACACCTCTGTTTTCTTCCAAAAATTTGGATGTGTCCACGTTGCGCTTTGGGGCGTTTCCTGTCGCGGGCGCTAGGCCTACCCACACAAGTGAGGTATCATTTTTATCGGGAGACTTGGGGGAACGCTGGGTGGAAGGAAATTTGTGCGTCCTCTCAGATTCCAGAACTTTCTGCCACAGAAATGTGAGGAAAATGTGTTTTTTTAGACAAATTTTGAGGTTTGCAAAGGATTCTGGGTAACAGAACCTGGTCCGAGCCCCGCAAGTCACCCCTCCTTGGATTCCCCCAGGTCTCTAGTTTTCAGAAATGCACAGGTTTGGTAGGTTTCCCTAGGTGCCGGCTGAGCTAGAGGCCAAAATCTACAGGTAGGCACTTCACAAAAAACACCTCTGTTTTCTTCCAAAAATTTGGATGTGTCCACGTTGCGCTTTGGGGCGTTTCCTGTCGCGGGCGCTAGGCCTACCCACACAAGTGAGGTATCATTTTTATCGGGAGACTTGGGGGAACGCTGGGTGGAAGGAAATTTGTGGCTCCTCTCAGATTCCAGAACTTTCTGCCACAGAAATGTGAGGAACATGTGTTTTTTTAGCCAAATTTTGAGGTTTGCAAAGGATTCTGGGTAACAGAACCTGGTCCGAGCCCCGCAAGTCACCCCTCCTTGGATTCCCCTAGGTCTCTAGTTTTCAGAAATGCACAGGTTTGGTAGGTTTCCCTAGGTGCCGGCTGAGCTAGAGGCCAAAATCTACAGGTAGGCACTTCGCAAAAAACACCTCTGTTTTCTCCCAAAAATTTGGATGTGTCCACGTTGCGCTTTGGGGCGTTTCCTGTCGCGGGCGCTAGGCCTACCCACACAAGTGAGGTATCATTTTTATCGGGAGACTTGGGGGAACGCTGGGTGGAAGGAAATTTGTGGCTCCTCTCAGATACCAGAACTTTCTGCCACAGAAATTTGAGGAACATGTGTTTTTTTAGCCAAATTGAGGTTTGCAAAGGATTCTGGGTAACAGAAGCTGGTCCGAGCCCCGTAAGTCACCCCTCCTTGGATTCCCCTAGGTCTCTAGTTTTCAGAAATGCACAGGTTTGGTAGGTTTCCCTAGGTGCCGGCTGAGCTAGAGGCCAAAATCTACAGGTAGGCACTTCGCAAAAAACACCTCTGTTTTCTCCCAAAAATTTGGATGTGTCCACGTTGCGCTTTGGGGCGTTTCCTGTCGCGGTCACTAGGCCTACCCACACAAGTGAGGTATAATTTTTATCGGGAGACTTGGGGGAACGCTGGGTGGAAGGAAATTTGTGGCTCCTCTCAGATTCCAGAACTTTCTGCCACAGAAATGTGAGGAACATGTGTTTTTTTAGCAAAATTGAGGTTTGCAAAGGATTCTGGGTAACAGAAGCTGGTCCGAGCCCCGCAAGTCACCACATCTTGGATTCCCCTGGGTCTCTAGTTTTCAGAAATGCACAGGTTTGGTAGGTTTCCCTAGGTGCCGGCTGAGCTAGAGGCCAAAATCTACAGGTAGGCACTTCGCAAAAAACACCTCTGTTTTCTTCCAAAAATTTGGATGTGTCCACGTTGCGCTTTGGGGCGTTTCCTGTCGCGGGCGCTAGGCCTACCCACACAAGTGAGGTATCATTTTTATCGGGAGACTTGGGGGAACGCTGGGTGGAAGGAAATTTGTGCGTCCTCTCAGATTCCAGAACTTTCTGCCACAGAAATGTGAGGAACATGTGTTTTTTTAGCCAAATTTTGAGGTTTGCAAAGGATTCTGGGTAACAGAACCTGGTCCGAGCCCCGCAAGTCACCCCTCCTTGGATTCCCCCAGGTCTCTAGTTTTCAGAAATGCACAGGTTTGGTAGATTTCCCTAGGTGCCGGCTGAGCTAGAGGCCAAAATCTCCAGGTAGGCACTTCGCAAAAAACACCTCTGGTTTCTCCCAAAAATTTGGATGTGTCCACGTTGCGCTTTGGGGCGTTTCCTGTCGCGGGTGCTAGGCCTACCCACACAAGTGAGGTATCATTTTTATCGGGAGACTTGGGGGAACGCTGGTTGGAAGAAACTTTGTGGCTCCTCTCAGATTCCAGAACTTTCTGCCACAGAAATGTGAGGAACATGTGTTTTTTTAGCCAAATTTTGAGGTTTGCAAAGGATTCTGGGTAACTGAACCTGGTCCGAGCCCCGCAAGTCACCCCTCCTTGGATTCCCCTACGTCTCTAGTTTTCAGAAATGCACAGGTTTGGTAGGTTTCCCTAGGTGCCGGCTGAGCTAGAGGCCAAAATCTACAGGTAGGCACTTCGCAAAAAACACCTCTGGTTTCTCCCAAAAATTTGGATGTGTCCACGTTGCGCTTTGGGGCGTTTCCTGTAGCGGGCGCTAGGCCTACCCACACAAGTGAGGTATCATTTTTATCGGGAGACTTGGGGGAACGCTGGGTGGACGGAAATTTGTGGCTCCTCTCAGATTCCAGAACTTTCTGCCACAGAAATGTGAGGAACATGTGTTTTTTTAGCCAAATTTTGAGGTTTGCAAAGGATTCTGGGTAACAGAACCTGGTCCGAGCCCCGCAAGTCACCCCTCCTTGGATGCACAGGTTTGGTAGGTTTCCCTAGGTGCCAGCTGAGCTAGAGGTCAAAATCTACAGGTAGGCACTTCGCAAAAAACACCTCTGTTTTCTTCCAAATATTTGGATGTGTCCACGTTGCGCTTTGGGGCGTTTCCTGTCGCGGGCGCTAGGCCTACCCACACAAGTGAGGTATCATTTTTATCGGGAGACTTGGGGGAACGCTGGGTGGAAGGAAATTTGTGGCTCCTCTCAGATTCCAGAACTTTCTGCCACAGAAATGTGAGGAACATGTGTTTTTTTAGCCAAATTTTGAGGTTTGCAAAGGATTCTGGGTAACAGAACCTGGTCCGAGCCCCGCAAGTCACCCCATCTTGGACTCCCCTAGGTCTCTAGTTTTCAGAAATGCACAGGTTTGGTAGGTTTCCCTAGGTGCCGGCTGAGCTAGAAGCCAAAATCTACAGGTAGTCACTTCGCAAAAAACACCTCTGTTTTCTTCCAAAAATTTGAATGTGTCCACGTTGCGCTTTGGGGCGTTTCCTGTCGCGGGCGCTAGGCCTACCCACACAAGTGAGGTATCATTTTTATTGGGAGACTTGGGGGAACACTGGGTGGAAGGAAATTTGTGGCTCCTCTCAGATTCCAGAACTTTCTGCCACAGAAATGTGAGGAACATGTGTTTTTTTAGCCAAATTTTGAGGTTTGCAAAGGATTCTGGGTAACAGAACCTGGTCCGAACCCCACAGGTCACCCCATCTTGGATTCCCCTGGGTCTCTAGTTTTCAGAAATGCACAGGTTTGGTAGGTTTCCCTAGGTGCCGGCTGAGCTAGAGGCCAAAATCTACAGGTAGGCACTTCGCAAAAAACACCTCTGTTTTCTTCCAAAAATTTGGATGTGTCCACGTTGCGCTTTGGGGCGTTTCCTGTCGCGGGCGCTAGGCCTACCCACACAAGTGAGGTATCATTTTTATCGGGAGACTTGGGGGAATGCTGGGTGGAAGGAAATTTGTGGCTCCTCTCAGATTCCAGAACTTTCTACCACAGAAATGTGAGGAACATGTGTTTTTTTAGCCAAATTTTGAGGTTTGCAAAGGATTCTGGGTAACAGAACCTGGTCCGAGCCCCGCAAGTCACCCCTCCTTGGATTCCCCTAGGTCTCTAGTTTTCAGAAATGCACAGGTTTGGTAAAACACCTCTGTTTTCTTCCAAAAATTTGGATGTGTCCACGATGCGCTTTGGGGCGTTTCCTGTCGCGGGCGCTAAACCTACCCACACAAGTGAGGTATCATTTTTATTGGGAGACTTGAGGGAACGCGGGGTGGAAGGAAATTTGTGGCTCCTCTCAGATTCCAGAACTTTCTGCCACAGAAATGTGAGGAACATGTGTTTTTTTAGCCATATTTTGAGGTTTGCAAAGGATTCTGGGTAACAGAACTTGGTCCGAGCCCCGCAAGTCACCCCTCGTTGGATTCCCCTAGGTCTCTAGTTTTCAGAAATGCACAGGTTTGGTAGGTTTCCCTTGGTGCCAGCTGAGCTAGAGGCCAAAATCTACAGGTAGTCACTTCGCAAAAAACACCTCTGCTTTCTTCCAAAAATTTGGATGTATCCACGTTGCGCTTTGGGGCGTTTCCTGTAGCGGGCGCTAGGCCTACCCACACAAGTGAGGTATCATTTTTATCGGGAGACTTGGGGGAACGCTGGGTGGAAGGAAATTTGTGGCTCCTCTCAGATTCCAGAACTTTCTGCCACAGAAATGTGAGGAACATGTGTTTTTTTAGCCAAACTTTGAGGTTTGCAAAGGATTCTGGGTAACAGAACCTGGTCCGAGCCCCGCAAGTCACCCCTCCTTGGATTCCCCTATGTCTCTAGGTTTCAGTAATGCACGGGTTTGGTAGGTTTCCCTAGGTGCCAGCTGAGCTAGAGGTCAAAATCTACAGGTAGGCACTTCGCAAAAAACACCTCTGTTTTCTTCCAAATATTTGGATGTGTCCACGTTGCGCTTTGTGGCATTTCCTGTCGCGGGCACTAGGCCTACCCACACAAGTGAGGTATCATTTTTATTGGGGGACTTGGGGGAACGCTGGGTGGAAGGACATTTGTGGCTCCTCTCAGATTCTAGAACTTTCTGCCACAGAAATGTGAGGAACATGTGTTTTTTTAGCCAAATTTTGAGGTTTGCAAAGGATTCTGGGTAACAGAACCTGGTCCGAGCCCCGCAAGTCACCCCATCTTGGATTCCCCTGGGTCTCTAGTTTTCAGAAATTCACAGGTTTGGTAGGTTTCCCTAGGTGCCGGCTGAGCTAGAGGCCAAAATCTACAGGTAGGCACTTCGCAAAAAACACCTCTGTTTTCTTCCAAAAATTTGGATGTGTCCACGTTGCGCTTTGGGGCGTTTCCTGTTGCGGGCGCTAGGCCTACCCACACAAGTGAGGTATCATTTTTATCGGGAGACTTGGGGGAACGCTGGGTGGAAGGGAATTTGTGGCTCCTCTCAGATTCCAGAACTTTCTGCCACAGAAATATGAGGAACATGTGTTTTTTAGCCAAATGTTGAGGTTTGCAAAGGATTCTGGGTAACAGAACTTGGTCCGAGCCCCGCAAGTCACCCCATCTTGGATTCCCCTAGGTCTCTAGTTTTCAGAAATGCACAGGTTTGGTAGGTTTCCCTAGGTGCCGGCTGAGCTAGAGGCCAAAATCTACAGGTAGTCACTTCGCAAAAAACACCTCTGTTTTCTTCCAAAAATTTGGATGTGTCCACGTTGCGCTTTGGGGCGTTTCCTGTCGCGGGCGCTAGGCCTACCCACAGAAGTGAGGAATCATTTTTATCGGGAGACTTGGGGGAACGCTGGGTGGAAGGAAATTTGTGGCTCCTCTCAGATTCCAGAACTTTCTACCACAGAAATGTGAGGAACATGTGTTTTTTTAACCAAATTTTGAGGTTTGCAAAGGATTCTGGGTAACAGAACCTGGTCCGAGCCCCGCAAGTCACCCCTCCTTGGATTCCCCTAGGTCTCTAGTTTTCAGAAATGCACAGGTTTGGTAAAACACCTCTGTTTTCTTCCAATAATTTGGATGTGTCCACGTTGCGCTTTGGGGCGTTTCCTGTCGCGGGCGCTAGGCCTACCCACACAAGTGAGGTATCATTTTTATCGGGAGACTTGGGGGAACGCTGGGTGGAAGGGAATTTGTGGCTCCTCTCAGATTCCAGAACTTTCTGCCACAGAAATATGAGGAACATGTGTTTTTTAGCCAAATTTTGAGGTTTGCAAAGGCTTCTGGGTAACAGAACCTGGTCCGAGCCCCGCAAGTCACCCCTCCTTGGATTCCCCTAGGTCTCTAGGTTTCAGTAATGCACAGGTTTGGTAGGTTTCCCTAGGTGCCAGCTGAGCTAGAGGTCAAAATCTACAGGTAGGCACTTCGCAAAAAACACCTCTGTTTTCTTCCAAATATTTGGATGTGTCCACGTTGCGCTTTGTGGCGTTCCCTGTCGCGGGCGCTAGGCCTACCCACACAAGTGAGGTATCATTTTTATTGGGAGACTTGGGGGAACGCTGGGTGGAAGGAAATTTGTGACTCCTCTCAGATTCTAGAACTTTCTGCCACAGAAATGTGAGGAACATGTGTTTTTTTAGCCAAATTTTGAGGTTTGCAAAGGATTCTGGGTAACAGAACCTGGTCCGAGCCCCGCAAGTCACCCCATCTTGGATTCCCCTGGGTCTCTAGTTTTCAGAAATTCACAGGTTTGGGAGGTTTCCCTAGGTGCCGGCTGAGCTAGAGGCCAAAATCTACAGGTAGGCACTTCGCAAAAAACACCTCTGTTTTCTTCCAAAAATTTGGATGTGTCCACGTTGCGCTTTGGGGCGTTTCCTGTCGCGGGCGCTAGGCCTACCCACACAAGTGAGGTATCATTTTTATCGGGAGACTTGGGGGAACGCTGGGTGGAAGGGAATTTGTGGCTCCTCTCAGATTCCAGAACTTTCTGCCACAGAAATATGAGGAACATGTGTTTTTTAGCCAAATTTTGAGGTTTGCAAAGGATTCTGGGTAACAGAACCTGGTCCGAGCCCCGCAAGTCACCCCTCCTTGGATTCCCCTAGGTCTCTAGTTTTCAGAAATGCACAGGTTTGGTAAAACACCTCTGTTTTCTTCCAAAAATTTGGATGTGTCCACGTTGCGCTTTGGGGCGTTTCCTGTCGCGGGCGCTAGGCCTACCCACACAAGTGAGGTATCATTTTTATAGGGAGACTTGGGGGAACGCGGGGTGGAAGGAAATTTGTGGCTCCTCTCAGATTCCAGAACTTTCTGCCACAGAAATGTGAGGAACATGTGTTTTTTTAGCCAAATTTTGAGGTTTGCAAAGGATTCTGGGTAACAGAACCTGGTCCGAGCCCCGCAAGTCACCCCTCCTTGGATTCCCCTAGGTCTCTAGTTTTCAGTAATGCACAGGTTTGGTAGGTTTCCCTAGGTGCAGCTGAGCTAGAGGTCAAAATCTACAGGTAGGCACTTTGCAAAAAACACCTCTGTTTTCTTCCAAATATTTGGATGTGTCCACGTTGCGCTTTGGGGCGTTTCCTGTCGCGGGCGCTAGGCCTACCCACACAAGTGAGGTATCATTTTTATCGGGAGACTTGGGGGAACGCTGGGTGGAAGGAAATTTGTGGCTCCTCTCAGATTCCAGAACTTTCTGCCACAGAAATGTGAGGAACATGTGTTTTTTTAGCCAAATTTTGAGGTTTGCAAAGGATTCTGGGTAACAGAACCTGGTCCGAGCCCCGCAAGTCACCCCATCTTGGATTCCCCTAGGTCTCTAGTTTTCAGAAATGCACAGGTTTGGTAGGTTTCCCTAGGTGCCGGCTGAGCTAGAGGCCAAAATCTACAGGTAGGCACTTTGCAAAAAACACCTCTGTTTTCTTCCAAATATTTGGATGTGTCCACGTTGCGCTTTGGGGCGTTTCCTGTCGCGGGCGCTAGGCCTACCCACACAAGTGAGGTATCATTTTTATCGGGAGACTTGGAGGAACGCTGGGTGGAAGGAAATTTGTGGCTCCTCTCAGATTCCAGAACTTTCTGCCACAGAAATGTGAGGAACATGTGTTTTTTTAGCCAAATTTTGAGGTTTGCAAAGGATTCTGGGTAACAGAACCTGGTCCGAGCCCCGCAAGTCACCCCATCTTGGATTCCCCTGGGTCTCTAGTTTTCAGAAATGCACAGGTTTGGTAGGTTTCCCTAGGTGCCGGCTGAGCTAGAGGCCAAAATCTACAGGTAGGCACTTCGCAAAAAACACCTCTGTTTTCTTCCAAAAATTTGGATGTGTCCACGTTGCGCTTTGGGGCGTTTCCTGTCGCGGGCGCTAGGCCTACCCACACAAGTGAGGTATCATTTTTATCGGGAGACTTGGGGGAACACTGGGTGGAAGGGAATTTGTGGCTCCTCTCAGATTCCAGAACTTTCTGCCACAGAAATATGAGGAACATGTGTTTTTTTAGCCAAATTTTGAGGTTTGCACAGGATTCTGGGTAACAGAACCTGGTCCGAGCCCCGCAAGTCACCCCTCCTTGGATTCCCCTAGGTCTCTAGTTTTCAGAAATGCACAGGTTTGGTAGGTTTCCCTAGGTGCCGGCTGAGCTAGAGGCCAAAATCTACAGGTAGTCACTTCGCAAAAAACACCTCTGCTTTCTTCCAAAAATTTGGATGTGTCCACGTTGCGCTTTGGGGCGTTTCCTGAAGCGGGCGCTAGGCCTACCCACACAAGTGAGGTATCATTTTTATCGGGAGACTTGGGGGAACGCTGGGTGGAAGGAAATTTGTGGCTCCTCTCAGATTCCAGAACTTTCTGCCACAGAAATGTGAGGAACATGTGTTTTTTTAGCCAAATTTTGAGGTTTGCAAAGGATTCTGGGTAACAGAACCTGGTCCGAGCCCCGCAAGTCACCCCATCTTGGATTCCCCTGGGTCTCTAGTTTTCAGAAATGCACAGGTTTGGTAGGTTTCCCTAGGTGCCGGCTGAGCTAGAGGCCAAAATCTACAGGTAGGCACTTCTCAAAAAACACCTCTGTTTTCTTCCAAATATTTGGATGTGTCCACGTTGGGCTTTGGGGCGTTTCCTGTCGCGGGCGCTAGGCCTACCCACACAAGTGAGGTATCATTTTTATCGGGAGACTTGGGGGAACGCTGGGTGGAAGGAAATTTGTGGCTCCTCTCAGATTCCAGAACTTTCTGCCACAGAAATGTGAGGAACATGTGTTTTTTTAGCCAAATTTTGAGGTTTGCAAAGGATTCTGGGTAACAGAACCTGGTCCGAGCCCCGCAAGTCACCCCATCTTGGATTCCCCTAGGTCTATAGTTTTCAGAAATGCACAGGTTTGGTAGGTTTCCCTAGGTGCCGGCTGAGCTAGAGGCCAAAATCTACAGGTAGTCACTTCGCAAAAAACACCTCTGTTTTCTTCCAAAAATTTGGATGTGTCCACGTTGCGCTTTGGGGCGTTTCCTGTCGCGGGCGCTAGACCTACCCACACAAGTGAGGTATCATTTTTATCGGGAGACTTGGGGGAACGCTGGGTGGAAGGAAATTTGTGGCTCCTCTCAGATTCCAGAACTTTCTGCCACAGAAATGTGAGGAACATGTGTTTTTTTAGCCAAATTTTGAGGTTTGCAAAGGATTCTGGGTAACAGAACCTGGTCCGAGCCCCGCAAGTCACCCCATCTTGGATTCCCCTGGGTCTCTAGTTTTCAGAAATGCACAGGTTTGGTAGGTTTCCCTAGGTGCCGGCTGAGCTAGAGGCCAAAATCTACAGGTAGGCACTTCGCAAAAAACACCTCTGTTTTCTTCCAAAAATTTGGATGTGTCCACGTTGCGCTTTGGGGCGTTTCCTGTCGCGGGCGCTAGGCCTACCCACACAAGTGAGGTATCATTTTTATCGGGAGACTTGGGGGAACGCTGGGTGGAAGGAAATTTGTGGCTCCTCTCAGATTCCAGAACTTTCTGCCACAGAAATGTGAGGAACATGTGTTTTTTTAGCCAAATTTTGAGGTTTGCAAAGGATTCTGGGTAACAGAACCTGGTCCGAGCCCCGCAAGTCACCCCTCCTTGGATTCCCCTAGGTCTCTAGTTTTCAGTAATGCACAGGTTTGGTAGGTTTCCCTAGGTGCAGCTGAGCTAGAGGTCAAAATCTACAGGTAGGCACTTTGCAAAAAACACCTGTTTTCTTCCAAATATTTGGATGTGTCCACGTTGCGCTTTGGGGCGTTTCCTGTCGCGGGCGCTAGGCCTACCCACACAAGTGAGGTATCATTTTTATCGGGAGACTTGGGGGAACGCTGGGTGGAAGGAAATTTGTGGCTCCTCTCAGATTCCAGAACTTTCTGCCACAGAAATGTGAGGAACATGTGTTTTTTTAGCCAAATTTTGAGGTTTGCAAAGGATTCTGGGTAACAGAACCTGGTCCGAGCCCCGCAAGTCACCCCATCTTGGATTCCCCTAGGTCTCTAGTTTTCAGAAATGCACAGGTTTGGTAGGTTTCCCTAGGTGCCGGCTGAGCTAGAGGCCAAAATCTACAGGTAGGCACTTTGCAAAAAACACCTCTGTTTTCTTCCAAATATTTAGATGTGTCCACGTTGCGCTTTGGGGCGTTTCCTGTCGCGGGCGCTAGGCCTACCCACACAAGTGAGGTATCATTTTTATCGGGAGACTTGGAGGAACGCTGGGTGGAAGGAAATTTGTGGCTCCTCTCAGATTCCAGAACTTTCTGCCACAGAAATGTGAGGAACATGTGTTTTTTTAGCCAAATTTTGAGTTTTGCAAAGGATTCTGGGTAACAGAACCTGGTCCGAGCCCCGCAAGTCACCCCATCTTGGATTCCCCTGAGTCTCTAGTTTTCAGAAATGCACAGGTTTGGTAGGTTTCCCTAGGTGCCAGCTGAGCTAGAGGCCAAAATCTACAGGTAGGCACTTCGCAAAAAACACCTCTGTTTTCTTCCAAAAATTTGGATGTGTCCACGTTGCGCTTTGGGGCGTTTCCTGTCGCGGGCGCTAGGCCTACCCACACAAGTGAGGTATCATTTTTATCGGGAGACTTGGGGGAACACTGGGTGGAAGGGAATTTGTGGCTCCTCTCAGATTCCAGAACTTTCTGCCACAGAAATATGAGGAACATGTGTTTTTTTAGCCAAATTTTGAGGTTTGCACAGGATTCTGGGTAACAGAACCTGGTCCGAGCCCCGCAAGTCACCCCTCCTTGGATTCCCCTAGGTCTCTAGTTTTCAGAAATGCACAGGTTTGGTAGGTTTCCCTAGGTGCCGGCTGAGCTAGAGGCCAAAATCTACAGGTAGTCACTTCGCAAAAAACACCTCTGCTTTCTTCCAAAAATTTGGATGTGTCCACGTTGCGCTTTGGGGCGTTTCCTGTAGCGGGCGCTAGGCCTACCCACACAAGTGAGGTATCATTTTTATCGGGAGACTTGGGGGAACGCTGGGTGGAAGGAAATTTGTGGCTCCTCTCAGATTCCAGAACTTTCTGCCACAGAAATGTGAGGAACATGTGTTTTTTTAGCCAAATTTTGAGGTTTGCAAAGGATTCTGGGTAACAGAACCTGGTCCGAGCCCCGCAAGTCACCCCATCTTGGATTCCCCTGGGTCTCTAGTTTTCAGAAATGCACAGGTTTGGTAGGTTTCCCTAGGTGCCGGCTGAGCTAGAGGCCAAAATCTACAGGTAGGCACTTCTCAAAAAACACCTCTGTTTTCTTCCAAATATTTGGATGTGTCCACGTTGCGCTTTGGGGCGTTTCCTGTCGCGGGCGCTAGGCCTACCCACACAAGTGAGGTATCATTTTTATCGGGAGACTTGGGGGAACGCTGGGTGGAAGGAAATTTGTGGCTCCTCTCAGATTCCAGAACTTTCTGCCACAGAAATGTGAGGAACATGTGTTTTTTTAGCCAAATTTTGAGGTTTGCAAAGGATTCTGGGTAACAGAACCTGGTCCGAGCCCCGCAAGTCACCCCATTTGGATTCCCCTAGGTCTATAGTTTTCAGAAATGCACAGGTTTGGTAGGTTTCCCTAGGTGCCGGCTGAGCTAGAGGCCAAAATCTACAGGTAGTCACTTTCCAAAAAACACCTCTGTTTTCTTCCAAAAATTTGGATGTGTCCACGTTGCGCTTTGGGGCGTTTCCTGTCGCGGGCGCTAGACCTACCCACACAAGTGAGGTATCATTTTTTATCGGGAGACTTGGGGGAACGCTGGGTGGAAGGAAATTTGTGGCTCCTCTCAGATTCCAGAACTTTCTGCCACAGAAATGTGAGGAACATGTGTTTTTTTAGCCAAATGTTGAGGTTTGCAAAGGATTCTGGGTAACAGAACCTGGTCCGAGCCCCGCAAGTTACCCCATCTTGGATTCCCCTAGGTCTCTAGTTTTCAGAAATGCACAGGTTTGGTAGGTTTCCCTAGGTGCCGGCTGAGCTAGAGGCCAAAATCTACAGGTAGTCACTTCGCAAAAAACACCTCTGTTTTCTTCCAAAAATTTGAATGTGTCCACGTTGCGCTTTGGGGCGTTTCCTGTAGCGGGCGCTAGGCCTACCCACACAAGTGAGGTATCATTTTTATCGGGAGACTTGGGGGAACGCTGGGTGGAAGGAAATTTGTGGCTCCTCTCAGATTCCAGAACTTTCTGCCACAGAAATGTGAGGAACATGTGTTTTTTTAGCCAAATTTTGAGGTTTGCAAAGGATTCTGGGTAACAGAACCTGGTCCGAGCCCCGCAAGTCACCCCTCCTTGGATTCCCCTAGGTCTCTAGTTTTCAGTAATGCACAGGTTTGGTAGGTTTCCCTAGGTGCAGCTGAGCTAGAGGTCAAAATCTACAGGTAGGCACTTTGCAAAAAACACCTCTGTTTTCTTCCAAATATTTGGATGTGTCCACGTTGCGCTTTGGGGCGTTTCCTGTCGCGGGCGCTAGGCCTACCCACACAAGTGAGGTATCATTTTTATCGGGAGACTTGGGGGAACGCTGGGTGGAAGGAAATTTGTGGCTCCTCTCAGATTCCAGAACTTTCTGCCACAGAAATGTGAGGAACATGTGTTTTTTTAGCCAAATTTTGAGGTTTGCAAAGGATTCTGGGTAACAGAACCTGGTCCGAGCCCCGCAAGTCACCCCATCTTGGATTCCCCTAGGTCTCTAGTTTTTAGAAATGCACAGGTTTGGTAGGTTTCCCTAGGTGCCGGCTGAGCTAGAGGCCAAAATCTACAGGTAGGCACTTTGCAAAAAACACCTCTGTTTTCTTCCAAATATTTGGATGTGTCCACGTTGCACTTTGGGGCGTTTCCTGTCGCGGGCGCTAGGCCTACCCACACAAGTGAGGTATCATTTTTATCGGGAGACTTGGGGGAACGCTGGGTGGAAGGAAATTTGTGGCTCCTCTCAGATTCCAGAACTTTCTGCCACAGAAATGTGAGGAACATGTGTTTTTTTAGCCAAATTTTGAGGTTTGCAAAGGCTTCTGGGTAACAGAACCTGGTCCGAGCCCCGCAAGTCACCCCTCCTTGGATTCCCCTAGGTCTCTAGTTTTCAGTAATGCACAGGTTTGGTAGGTTTCCCTAGGTGCCAGCTGAGCTAGAGGTCAAAATCTACAGGTAGGCACTTCGCAAAAAACACCTCTGTTTTCTTCCAAATATTTGGATGTGTCCACGTTGCGCTTTGGGGCGTTTCCTGTCGCGGGCGCTAGGCCTACCCACACAAGTGAGGTATCATTTTTATTGGGAGACTTGGAGGAACGCTGGGTGGAAGGAAATTTGTGGCTCCTCTCAGATTCCAGAACTTTCTGCCACAGAAATGGGAGGAACATGTGTTTTTTTAGCCAACTTTTGAGGTTTGCAAAGGATTCTGGGTAACAGAACCTGGTCCGAGCCCCGCAAGTCACCCCATCTTGGATTCCCCTGGGTCTCTAGTTTTCAGAAATGCACAGGTTTGGTAGGTTTCCCTAGGTGCCGGCTGAGCTAGAGGCCAAAATCTACAGGTAGGCACTTCGCAAAAAACACCTCTGTTTTCTTCCAAAAATTTGGATGTGTCCACGTTGCGCTTTGGGGCGTTTCCTGTCGCGGGCGCTAGGCCTACCCACACAAGTGAGGTATCATTTTTATCGGGAGACTTGGGGGAACACTGGGTGGAAGGGAATTTGTGGCTCCTCTCAGATTCCAGAACTTTCTGCCACAGAAATATGAGGAACATGTGTTTTTTTAGCCAAATTTTGAGGTTTGCAAAGGATTCTGGGTAACAGAACCTGGTCCGAGCCCCGCAAGTCACCCCTCCTTGGATTCCCCTCGGTCTCTAGTTTTCAGAAATGCACAGGTTTGGTAGGTTTCCCTAGGTGCCGGCTGAGCTAGAGGCCAAAATCTACAGGTAGTCACTTCGCAAAAAACACCTCTGTTTTCTTCCAAAAATTTGAATGTGTCCACGTTGCGCTTTGGGGCGTTTCCTGTAGCGGGCGCTAGGCCTATCCACACAAGTGAGGTATCATTTTTATCGGGAGACTTGGGGGAACGCTGGGTGGAAGGAAATTTGTGGCTCCTCTCAGATTCCAGAACTTTCTGCCACAGAAATGTGAGGAACATGTGTTTTTTTAGCCAAATTTTGAGGTTTGCAAAGGATTCTGGGTAACAGAACCTGGTCCGAGCCCCGCAAGTCACCCCTCCTTGGATTCCCCTAGGTCTCTAGTCTTCAGTAATGCACAGGTTTGGTAGGTTTCCCTAGGTGCAGCTGAGCTAGAGGTCAAAATCTACAGGTAGGCACTTTGCAAAAAACACCTCTGTTTTCTTCCAAATATTTGGATGTGTCCACGTTGCGCTTTGGGGCGTTTCCTGTCGCGGGCGCTAGGCCTACCCACACAAGTGAGGTATCATTTTTATCGGGAGACTTGGGGGAACGCTGGGTGGAAGGAAATTTGTGGCTCCTCTCAGATTCCAGAACTTTCTGCCACAGAAATGTGAGGAACATGTGTTTTTTTAGCCAAATTTTGAGGTTTGCAAAGGATTCTGGGTAACAGAACCTGGTCCGAGCCCCGCAAGTCACCCCATCTTGGATTCCCCTAGGTCTCTAGTTTTTAGAAATGCACAGGTTTGGTAGGTTTCCCTAGGTGCCGGCTGAGCTAGAGGCCAAAATCTACAGGTAGGCACTTTGCAAAAAACACCTCTGTTTTCTTCCAAATATTTGGATGTGTCCACGTTGCACTTTGGGGCGTTTCCTGTCGCGGGCGCTAGGCCTACCCACACAAGTGAGGTATCATTTTTATCGGGAGACTTGGGGGAACGCTGGGTGGAAGGAAATTTGTGGCTCCTCTCAGATTCCAGAACTTTCTGCCACAGAAATGTGTGGAACATGTGTTTTTTTAGCCAAATTTTGAGGTTTGCAAAGGCTTCTGGGTAACAGAACCTGGTCCGAGCCCCGCAAGTCACCCCTCCTTGGATTCCCCTAGGTCTCTAGTTTTCAGTAATGCACAGGTTTGGTAGGTTTCCCTAGGTGCCAGCTGAGCTAGAGGTCAAAATCTACAGGTAGGCACTTCGCAAAAAACACCTCTGTTTTCTTCCAAATATTTGGATGTGTCCACGTTGCGCTTTGGGGCGTTTCCTGTCGCGGGCGCTAGGCCTACCCACACAAGTGAGGTATCATTTTTATTGGGAGACTTGGAGGAACGCTGGGTGGAAGGAAATTTGTGGCTCCTCTCAGATTCCAGAACTTTCTGCCACAGAAATGTGAGGAACATGTGTTTTTTTAGCCAACTTTTGAGGTTTGCAAAGGATTCTGGGTAACAGAACCTGGTCCGAGCCCCGCAAGTCACCCCATCTTGGATTCCCCTGGGTCTCTAGTTTTCAGAAATTCACAGGTTTGGGAGGTTTCCCTAGGTGCCGGCTGAGCTAGAGGCCAAAATCTACAGGTAGGCACTTCGCAAAAAACACCTCTGTTTTCTTCCAAAAATTTGGATGTGTCCACGTTGCGCTTTGGGACGTTTCCTGTCGCGGGCGCTAGGCCTACCCACACAAGTGAGGTATCATTTTTATCGGGAGACTTGGGGGAACACTGGGTGGAAGGGAATTTGTGGCTCCTCTCATATTCCAGAACTTTCTGCCACAGAAATATGAGGAACATGTGTTTTTTTAGCCAAATTTTGAGGTTTGCAAAGGATTCTGGGTAACAGAACCTGGTCCGAGCCCCGCAAGTCACCCCTCCTTGGATTCCCCTCGGTCTCTAGTTTTCAGAAATGCACAGGTTTAGTAGGTTTCCCTAGGTGCCGGCTGAGCTAGAGGCCAAAATCTACAGGTAGTCACTTCGCAAAAAACACCTCTGCTTTCTTCCAAAAATTTGGATGTGTCCACGTTGCGCTTTGGGGCGTTTCCTGTAGCGGGCGCTAGGCCTACCCACACAAGTGAGGTATCATTTTTATCGGGAGACTTGGGGGAACGCTGGGTGGAAGGAAATTTGTGGCTCCTCTCAGATTCCAGAACTTTCTGCCACAGAAATGTGAGGAACATGTGTTTTTTTAGCCAAATTTTGAGGTTTGCAAAGGATTCTGGGTAACAGAACCTGGTCCGAGCCCCGCAAGTCACCCCATCTTGGATTCCCCTAGGTCTCTAGTTTTCAGAAATGCACAGGTTTGGCAGGTTTCCCTAGGTGCCGGCTGAGCTAGAGGCCAAAATCTACAGGTAGTCACTTCGCAAAAAACACCTCTGTTTTCTTCCAAAAATTTGGATGTGTCCACGTTGCGCTTTGGGGCGTTTCCTGTCGCGGGCGCTAGGCCTACCCACACAAGTGAGGTATCATTTTTATCGGGAGACTTGGGGGAACGCTGGGTGGAAGATAATTTGTGGCTCCTCTCAGATTCCAGAACTTTCTGCCACAGAAATGTGAGGAACATGTGTTTTTTTATACAAATTTTGAGGTTTGCAAAGGATTCTGGGTAACAGAACCTGGTCCGAGCCCCGCAAGTCACCCCATCTTGGATTCCCCTAGGTCTCTAGTTTTCAGAAATGCACAGGTTTGGTAGGTTTCCCTAGGTGCCGACTGAGCTAGAGGCCAAAATCTACAGGTAGTCACTTCGCAAAAAACACCTCTGTTTTCTTCCAAAAATTTGAATGTGTCCACGTTGCGCTTTGGGGCATTTCCTGTAGCGGGCGCTAGGTCTACCCACACAAGTGAGGTATCATTTTTATTGGGAGACTTGGAGGATCGTTGGGTGGAAGGAAATTTGTGGCTCCTCTCAGATTCCAGAACTTTCTGCCACAGAAATGTGAGGAACATGTGTTTTTTTAGCCAAATTTTGAGGTTTGCAAAGGATTCTGGTTAACAGAACCTGGTCCGAGCCCCGCAAGTCACCCCATCTTGGATTCCCCTAGGTCTCTAGTTTTCAGAAATGCACAGGTTTGGTAGGTTTCCCTAGGTGCCGGCTGAGCTAGAGGCCAAAATCTACAAGTAGGCATTTCGCAAAAAACACCTCTGTTTTCTCCCAAAAATTTGGATGTGTCCACGTTGTGCTTTGGGGCGTTTCCTGTAGCGGGCGCTAGGCCTACCCACACAAGTGAGGTACCATTCTTATCGGGAGACTTGGGGGAACGCTGGGTGGAAGGAAATTTGTGGCTCCTCTCAGATTCCAGAACTTTCTGCCACAGAAATATGAGGAACATGTGTTTTTTTAGCCAAATTTTGAGGTTTGCAAAGGCTTCTGGGTAACAGAACCTGGTCCGAGCCCCGCAAGTCACCCCTCCTTGGATTCCCCTAGGTCTATAGTTTTCAGAAATGCACAGGTTTGGTAGGTTTCCCTAGGTGCCGGCTGAGCTAGAGGCCAAAATCTACAGGTAGTCACTTCGCAAAAAACACCTCTGTTTTCTTCCAAAAATTTGAATGTGTCCACGTTGCGCTTTGGGGCGTTTCCTGTAGCGGGCGCTAGGTCTACCCACGCAAGTGAGGTATCATTCTTATCGGGAGACTTGGGGGAACGCTGGGTGGAAGGAAATTTGTGGCTCCTCTCAGATTCCAGAACTTTCTGCCACAGAAATATGAGGAACATGTGTTTTTTTAGCCAAATTTTGAGGTTTGCAAAGGATTCTGGTTAACAGAACCTGGTCCGAGCCCCGCAAGTCACCCCTCCTTGGATTCCCCTAGGTCTATAGTTTTCAGAAATGCACAGGTTTGGTAGGTTTCCCTAGGTGCCGGCTGAGCTAGAGGCCAAAATCTACAGGTAGGCACTTCGCAAAAAACACCTCTGTTTTCTTCCAAAAATTTGGATGTGTCCACGTTGCGCTTTGGGGCGTTTCCTGTCGCGGGCGCTAGGCCTACCCACACAAGTGAGGTATCATTTTTATCGGGAGACTTGGGGGAACACTGGGTGGAAGGGAATTTGTGGCTCCTCTCAGATTCCAGAACTTTCTGCCACAGAAATATGAGGAACATGTGTTTTTTTAGCCAAATTTTGAGGTTTGCAAAGGATTCTGGGTAACAGAACCTGGTCCGAGCCCCGCAAGTCACCCCTCCTTGGATTCCCCTAGGTCTCTAGTTTTCAGAAATGCACAGGTTTGGTAGGTTTCCCTAGGTGCCGGCTGAGCTAGAGGCCAAAATCTACAGGTAGGCACTTCGCAAAAAACACCTCTGCTGTCTTCCAAAAATTTGGATGTGTCCACGTTGTGCTTTGGGGCGTTTCCTGTAGCGGGCGCTAGGCCTACCCACACAAGTGAGGTATCATTTTTATCGGGAGACTTGGGGGAACGCTGGGTGGAAGGAAATTTGTGGCTACTCTCAGATTCCAGAACTTTCTGCCACAGAAATGTGAGGAACATGTGTTTTTTTAGCCAAATTTTGAGGTTTGCAAAGGATTCTGGGTAACAGAACCTGGTCCGAGCCCCGCAAGTCACCCCATCTTGGATTCCCCTGGGTCTCTAGTTTTCAGAAATGCACAGGTTTGGTAGGTTTCCCTAGGTGCCGGCTGAGCTAGAGGCCAAAATCTACAGGTAGGCACTTCGCAAAAAACACCTCTGTTTTCTTCCAAAAATTTGGATGTGTCCACGTTGCGCTTTGGGGCGTTTCCTGTCGCGGGCGCTAGGCCTACCCACACAAGTGAGGTATCATTTTTATCGGGAGACTTGGGGGAACGCTGGGTGGAAGGAAATTTGTGGCTACTCTCAGATTCCAGAACTTTCTGCCTCAGAAATGTGAGGAACATGTGTTTTTTTAGCCAAATTTTGAGGTTTGCAAAGGATTCTGGGTAACAGAACCTGGTCCGAGCCCCGCAAGTCACCCCTCCTTGGATTCCCCTAGGTCTCTAGTTTTCAGAAATGCACAGGTTTGGTAGGTTTCCCTAGGTGCCGGCTGAGCTAGAGGCCAAAATCTACAGGTAGGCACTTCGCAAAAAACACCTCTGTTTTCTCCCAAAAATTTGGATGTGTCCACGTTGCGCTTTGGGGCGTTTCCTGTCGCGGGCGCTAGGCCTACCCACAGAAGTGAGGCATCATTTTTATCGGGAGACTTGGGGGAACGCTGGGTGGAAGGGAATTTGTGGCTCCTCTCAGATTCCAGAACTTTCTGCCACAGAAATATGAGGAACATGTGTTTTTTTTGCCAAATTTTGAGGTTTGCAAAGGATTCTGGGTAACAGAACCTGGTCCGAGCCCTGCAAGTCACCCCATCTTGGATTCCCCTAGGTCTCTAATTTTCAGAAATGCACAGGTTTGGTAGGTTTCCCTAGGTGCCGGCTGAGCTAGAGGCCAAAATCTACAGGTAGGCACTTCGCAAAAAACACCTCTGTGTTCTTCCAAAAATTTGGATGTGTCCACGTTGCGCTTTGGGGCGTTTCCTGTCGCGGGTGCTAGGCCTACCCACACAAGTGAGGTATCATTTTTATAGTGAGACTTGGGGGAACGCGGGGTGGAAGGAAATTTGTGGCTCCTCTCAGATTCCAGAACTTTCTGCCACAGAAATGTGAGGAACTTGTGTTTTTTTAGCCAAATTTTGAGGTTTGCAAAGGATTCTGGTTAACAGAACCTGGTCCGAGCCCCGCAAGTCACCGCATCTTGGATTCCCCTAGGTCTCTAGTTTTCAGAAATGCACAGGTTTGGTAGTTTTCCCTAGGTGCCGGCTGAGCTAGAGGCCAAAATCTACAGGTAGGCACTTCGCAAAAAACACCTCTGTTTTCTTCCAAAAATTTGGATGTGTCCACGTTGCGCTTTGGGGCGTTTCCTGTCGCGGGCGCTAGGCCTACCCACACAAGTGAGGTATCATTTTTATCAGGAGACTTGGGGGAACGCTGGGTGGAAGGAAATTTGTGGCTCCTCTCAGATTCCAGAACTTTCTGCCACAGAAATGTGAGGAACATGTGTTTTCTTAGCCAAATTTTGAGGTTTGCAAAGGATTCTGGGTAACAGAACCTGGACCGAGCCCCGCAAGTCACCCCTCCTTGGATTCCCCTAGGTCTCTAATTTTCAGAAATGCACAGGTTTGGTATGTTTCCCTAGGTGCCGGCTGAGCTAGAGGCCAAAATCTACAGGTAGGCACTTCGCAAAAAACACCTCTGTGTTCTTCCAAAAATTTGGATGTGTCCACGTTGCGCTTTGGGGCGTTTCCTGTCGCGGGCGCTAGGCCTACCCACAGAAGTGAGGTATCATTTTTATCAGGAGACTTGGGGGAACGCTGGGTGGAAGGGAATTTGTGGCTCCTCTCAGATTCCAGAACTTTCTGCCACAGAAATATGAGGAACATGTGTTTTTTTTGCCAAATTTTGAGGTTTGCAAAGGATTCTGGGTAACAGAACCTGGTCCGAGCCCCGCAAGTCACCCCATCTTGGATTCCCCTAGGTCTCTAATTTTCAGAAATGCACAGGTTTGGTAGGTTTCCCTAGGTGCCGGCTGAGGTAGAGGCCAAAATCTACAGGTAGGCACTTCGCAAAAAACACCTCTGTGTTCTTCCAAAAATTTGGATGTGTCCACGTTGCGCTTTGGGGCGTTTCCTGTCGCGGGCTCTAGGCCTACCCACAGAAGTGAGGTATCATTTTTATCAGGAGACTTGGGGGAACGCGGGGTGGAAGGAAATTTGTGGCTCCTCTCAGATTCCAGAACTTTCTGCCACAGAAATGTGAGGAACATGTGTTTTTTTAGCCAAATTTTGAGGTTTGCAAAGGATTCTGGTTAACAGAACCTGGTCCGAGCCCCGCAAGTTACCCCATCTTGGATTCCCCTAGGTCTCTAGTTTTCAGAAATGCACAGGTTTGGTAGGTTTCCCTAGGTGCCGGCTGAGCTAGAGGCCAAAATCTACAGGTAGGCACTTCACAAAAAACACATCTGTTTTCTTCCAAAAATTTGGATGTGTCCACGTTGCGCTTTGGGGCGTTTCCTGTCGCGGGCGCTAGGCCTACCCACACAAGTGAGGTATCATTTTTATCGGGAGACTTGGGGGAACGCTTAGTGGAAGGAAATTTGTGGCTCCTCTCAGATTCCAGAACTTTCTGCCACAGAAATGTGAGGAACATGTGTTTTTTTAGCCAAATTTTGAGGTTTGCAAAGGATTCTGGGTAACAGAACCTGGTCCGAGCCCCGCAAGTCACCCCTCCTTGGATTCCCCTAGGTCTCTAGTTTTTAGAAATGCACAGGTTTGGTAGGTTTCCCTAGGTGCCGGCTGAGGTAGAGGCCAAAATCTACAGGTAGGCACTTCGCAAAAAACACCTCTGTTTTCTCCAAAAAAATTTGGATGTGTCCACGTTGCGCTTTGGGGCGTTTCCTGTCGCGGGCGCTAGGCCTACCCACAGAAGTGAGGTATCATTTTTATCAGGAGACTTGGGGGAACGCTGGGTGGAAGGGAATTTGTGGCTCCTCTCAGATTCCAGAACTTTCTGCCACAGAAATATGAGGAAAATGTGTTTTTTTTTGCCAAATTTTGAGGTTTGCAAAGGATTCTGGGTAACAGAACCTGGTCGAGCCCCGCAAGTCACCCCATCTTGGATTCCCCTAGGTCTCTAATTTTCAGAAATGCACAGGTTTGGTATGTTTCCCTAGGTGCCGGCTGAGCTAGAGGCCAAAATCTACAGGTAGGCACTTCGCAAAAAACACCTCTGTGTTCTTCCAAAAATTTGGATGTGTCCACGTTGCGCTTTGGGGCGTTTCCTGTCGCGGGCGATAGGCCTACCCACACAAGTGAGGTATCATTTTTATCGGGAGACTTGGAGGAACGCTGGGTGGAAGGGAATTTGTGGCTCCTCTCAGATTCCAGAACTTTCTGCCACAGAAATATGAGGAACATGTGTTTTTTTTGCCAAATTTTAAGGTTTGCAAAGGATTCTGGGTAACAGAACCTGGTCCGAGCCCCGCAAGTCACCCCATCTTGGATTCCCCTAGGTCTCTAATTTTCAGAAATGCACAGGTTTGGTAGGTTTCCCTAGGTGCCGGCTGAGCTAGAGGCCAAAATCTACAGGTAGGCACTTCGCAAAAAACACCTCTGAGTTCTTACAAAAATGTGGATGTGTCCACGTTGCGCTTTGGGGCGTTTCCTGTCGCGGGCTCTAGGCCTACCCACACAAGTGAGGTATCATTTTTATTGGGAGACTTGGGGGAACGCTGGGTGGAAGGAAATTTGTGGCTCCTCTCAGATTACAGAACTTTCTGCCACAGAAATGTGAGGAACATGTGTTTTTTTAGCCAAATTTTGAGGTTTGCACAGGATTCTGGGTAACAGAACCTGGTCCGAGCCCCGCAAGTCACCCCTCCTTGGATTCCCCTAGGTCTCTAGTTTTCAGAAATGCACAGGTTTGGTAGGTTTCCCTAGGTGCCGGCTGAGCTAGAGGCCAAAATCTACAGGTAGTCACTTCGCAAAAAACACCTCTGCTTTCTTCCAAAAATTTGGATGTGTCCACGTTGCGCTTTGGGGCGTTTCCTGTAGCGGGCGCTAGGCCTACCCACACAAGTGAGGTATCATTTTTATCGGGAGACTTGGTGGAACGCTGGGTGGAAGGAAATTTGTGGCTCCTCTCAGATTCCAGAACTTTCTGCCACAGAAATGTGAGGAACATGTGTTTTTTTAGCCAAATTTTGAGGTTTGCAAAGGATTCTGGGTAACAGAACCTGGTCCGAGCCCCGCAAGTCACCCCATCTTGGATTCCCCTGGGTCTCTAGTTTTCAGAAATGCACAGGTTTGGTAGGTTTCCCTAGGTGCCGGCTGAGCTAGAGGCCAAAATCTACAGGTAGGCACTTCTCAAAAAACACCTCTGTTTTCTTCCAAATATTTGGATGTGTCCACGTTGCGCTTTGGGGCGTTTCCTGTCGCGGGCGCTAGGCCTACCCACACAAGTGAGGTATCATTTTTATCGGGAGACTTGGGGGAACGCTGGGTGGAAGGAAATTTGTGGCTCCTCTCAGATTCCAGAACTTTCTGCCACAGAAATGTGAGGAACATGTGTTTTTTTAGCCAAATTTTGAGGTTTGCAAAGGATTCTGGGTAACAGAACCTGGTCCGAGCCCCGCAAGTCACCCCATCTTGGATTCCCCTAGGTCTATAGTTTTCAGAAATGCACAGGTTTGTTAGGTTTCCCTAGGTGCCGGCTGAGCTAGAGGCCAAAATCTACAGGTAGTCACTTCGCAAAAAACACCTCTGTTTTCTTCCAAAAATTTGGATGTGTCCACGTTGCGCTTTGGGGCGTTTCCAGTCGCGGGCGCTAGACCTACCCACACAAGTGAGGTATCATTTTTATCGGGAGACTTGGGGGAACGCTGGGTGGAAGGAAATTTGTGGCTCCTCTCAGATTCCAGAACTTTCTGCCACAGAAATGTGAGGAACATGTGTTTTTTTAGCCAAATTTTGAGGTTTGCAAAGGATTCTGGGTAACAGAACCTGGTCCGAGCCCCGCAAGTCACCGCATCTTGGATTCCCCTAGGTCTCTAGTTTTCAGAAATGCACAGGTTTGGTAGGTTTCCCTAGGTGCCGGCTGAGCTAGAGGCCAAAATCTACAGGTAGTCACTTCGCAAAAAACACCTCTGTTTTCTTCCAAAAATTTGAATGTGTCCACGTTGCGCTTTGGGGCGTTTCCTGTAGCGGGCGCTAGGCCTACCCACACAAGTGAGGTATCATTTTTATCGGGAGACTTGGGGGAACGCTGGGTGGAAGGAAATTTGTGGCTCCTCTCAGATTCCAGAAGTTTCTACCACAGAAATGTGAGGAACATGTGTTTTTTTAGCCAAATTTTGAGGTTTGCAAAGGCTTCTGGGTAACAGAACCTGGTCCGAGCCCCGCAAGTCACCCCATCTTGGATTCCCCTAGGTCTCTAGTTTTCAGAAATGCACAGGTTTGGTAGGTTTCCCTAGGTGCCGGCTGAGCTAGAGGCCAAAATCTACAAGTAGGCATTTCGCAAAAAACACCTCTGTTTTCTCCCAAAAATTTGGATGTGTCCACGTTGTGCTTTGGGGCGTTTCCTGTAGCGGGCGCTAGGCCTACCCACACAAGTGAGGTATCATTCTTATCGGGAGACTTGGGGGAACGCTGGGTGGAAGGAAATTTGTGGCTCCTCTCAGATTCCAGAACTTTCTGCCACAGAAATATGAGGAACATGTGTTTTTTTAGCCAAATTTTGAGGTTTGCAAAGGCTTCTGGGTAACAGAACCTGGTCCGAGCCCCGCAAGTCACCCCTCCTTGGATTCCCCTAGGTCTATAGTTTTCAGAAATGCACAGGTTTGGTAGGTTTCCCTAGGTGCCGGCTGAGCTAGAGGCCAAAATCTACAGGTAGTCACTTCGCAAAAAACACCTCTGTTTTCTTCCAAAAATTTGAATGTGTCCACGTTGCGCTTTGGGGCGTTTCCTGTAGCGGGCGCTAGGTCTACCCACACAAGTGAGGTATCATTCTTATCGGGAGACTTGGGGGAACGCTGGGTGGAAGGAAATTTGTGGCTCCTCTCAGATTCCAGAACTTTCTGCCACAGAAATATGAGGAACATGTGTTATTTTAGCCAAATTTTGAGGTTTGCAAAGGATTCTGGGTAACAGAACCTGGTCCGAGCCCCGCAAGTTACCCCATCTTGGATTCCCCTAGGTCTCTAGTTTTCAGAAATGCACAGGTTTGGTAGGTTTCCCTAGGTGCCGGCTGAGCTAGAGGCCAAAATCTACAGGTAGTCACTTCGCAAAAAACACCTCTGTTTTCTTCCAAAAATTTGAATGTGTCCACGTTGCGCTTTGGGGCGTTTCCTGTAGCGGGCGCTAGGCCTACCCACACAAGTGAGGTATCATTTTTATCGGGAGACTTGGGGGAACGCTGGGTGGAAGGAAATTTGTGGCTCCTCTCAGATTCCAGAACTTTCTGCCACAGAAATGTGAGGAACATGTGTTTTTTTAGCCAAATTTTGAGGTTTGCAAAGGATTCTGGGTAACAGAACCTGGTCCGAGCCCCGCAAGTCACCCCTCCTTGGATTCCCCTAGGTCTCTAGTTTTCAGTAATGCACAGGTTTGGTAGGTTTCCCTAGGTGCAGCTGAGCTAGAGGTCAAAATCTACAGGTAGGCACTTTGCAAAAAACACCTCTGTTTTCTTCCAAATATTTGGATGTGTCCACGTTGCGCTTTGGGGCGTTTCCTGTCGCGGGCGCTAGGCCTACCCACACAAGTGAGGTATCATTTTTATCGGGAGACTTGGGGGAACGCTGGGTGGAAGGAAATTTGTGGCTCCTCTCAGATTCCAGAACTTTCTGCCACAGAAATGTGAGGAACATGTGTTTTTTTAGCCAAATTTTGAGGTTTGCAAAGGATTCTGGGTAACAGAACCTGGTCCGAGCCCCGCAAGTCACCCCATCTTGGATTCCCCTAGGTCTCTAGTTTTTAGAAATGCACAGGTTTGGTAGGTTTCCCTAGGTGCCGGCTGAGCTAGAGGCCAAAATCTACAGGTAGGCACTTTGCAAAAAACACCTCTGTTTTCTTCCAAATATTTGGATGTGTCCACGTTGCACTTTGGGGCGTTTCCTGTCGCGGGCGCTAGGCCTACCCACACAAGTGAGGTATCATTTTTATCGGGAGACTTGGGGGAACGCTGGGTGGAAGGAAATTTGTGGCTCCTCTCAGATTCCAGAACTTTCTGCCACAGAAATGTGAGGAACATGTGTTTTTTTAGCCAAATTTTGAGGTTTGCAAAGGCTTCTGGGTAACAGAACCTGGTCCGAGCCCCGCAAGTCACCCCTCCTTGGATTCCCCTAGGTCTCTAGTTTTCAGTAATGCACAGGTTTGGTAGGTTTCCCTAGGTGCCAGCTGAGCTAGAGGTCAAAATCTACAGGTAGGCACTTCGCAAAAAACACCTCTGTTTTCTTCCAAATATTTGGATGTGTCCACGTTGCGCTTTGGGGCGTTTCCTGTCGCGGGCGCTAGGCCTACCCACACAAGTGAGGTATCATTTTTATTGGGAGACTTGGAGGAACGCTGGGTGGAAGGAAATTTGTGGCTCCTCTCAGATTCCAGAACTTTCTGCCACAGAAATGGGAGGAACATGTGTTTTTTTAGCCAACTTTTGAGGTTTGCAAAGGATTCTGGGTAACAGAACCTGGTCCGAGCCCCGCAAGTCACCCCATCTTGGATTCCCCTGGGTCTCTAGTTTTCAGAAATGCACAGGTTTGGTAGGTTTCCCTAGGTGCCGGCTGAGCTAGAGGCCAAAATCTACAGGTAGGCACTTCGCAAAAAACACGTCTGTTTTCTTCCAAAAATTTGGATGTGTCCACGTTGCGCTTTGGGGCGTTTCCTGTCGCGGGCGCTAGGCCTACCCACACAAGTGAGGTATCATTTTTATCGGGAGACTTGGGGGAACACTGGGTGGAAGGGAATTTGTGGCTCCTCTCAGATTCCAGAACTTTCTGCCACAGAAATATGAGGAACATGTGTTTTTTTAGCCAAATTTTGAGGTTTGCAAAGGATTCTGGGTAACAGAACCTGGTCCGAGCCCCGCAAGTCACCCCTCCTTGGATTCCCCTCGGTCTCTAGTTTTCAGAAATGCACAGGTTTGGTAGGTTTCCCTAGGTGCCGGCTGAGCTAGAGGCCAAAATCTACAGGTAGTCACTTCGCAAAAAACACCTCTGTTTTCTTCCAAAAATTTGAATGTGTCCACGTTGCGCTTTGGGGCGTTTCCTGTAGCGGGCGCTAGGCCTACCCACACAAGTGAGGTATCATTTTTATCGGGAGACTTGGGGGAACGCTGGGTGGAAGGAAATTTGTGGCTCCTCTCAGATTCCAGAACTTTCTGCCACAGAAATGTGAGGAACATGTGTTTTTTTAGCCAAATTTTGAGGTTTGCAAAGGATTCTGGGTAACAGAACCTGGTCCGAGCCCCGCAAGTCACCCCTCCTTGGATTCCCCTAGGTCTCTAGTCTTCAGTAATGCACAGGTTTGGTAGGTTTCCCTAGGTGCAGCTGAGCTAGAGGTCAAAATCTACAGGTAGGCACTTTGCAAAAAACACCTCTGTTTTCTTCCAAATATTTGGATGTGTCCACGTTGCGCTTTGGGGCGTTTCCTGTCGCGGGCGCTAGGCCTACCCACACAAGTGAGGTATCATTTTTATCGGGAGACTTGGGGGAACGCTGGGTGGAAGGAAATTTGTGGCTCCTCTCAGATTCCAGAACTTTCTGCCACAGAAATGTGAGGAACATGTGTTTTTTTAGCCAAATTTTGAGGTTTGCAAAGGATTCTGGGTAACAGAACCTGGTCCGAGCCCCGCAAGTCACCCCATCTTGGATTCCCCTAGGTCTCTAGTTTTTAGAAATGCACAGGTTTGGTAGGTTTCCCTAGGTGCCGGCTGAGCTAGAGGCCAAAATCTACAGGTAGGCACTTTGCAAAAAACACCTCTGTTTTCTTCCAAATATTTGGATGTGTCCACGTTGCACTTTGGGGCGTTTCCTGTCGCGGGCGCTAGGCCTACCCACTCAAGTGAGGTATCATTTTTATCGGGAGACTTGGGGGAACGCTGGGTGGAAGGAAATTTGTGGCTCCTCTCAGATTCCAGAACTTTCTGCCACAGAAATGTGTGGAACATGTGTTTTTTTAGCCAAATTTTGAGGTTTGCAAAGGCTTCTGGGTAACAGAACCTGGTCCGAGCCCCGCAAGTCACCCCTCCTTGGATTCCCCTAGGTCTCTAGTTTTCAGTAATGCACAGGTTTGGTAGGTTTCCCTAGGTGCCAGCTGAGCTAGAGGTCAAAATCTACAGGTAGGCACTTCGCAAAAAACACCTCTGTTTTCTTCCAAATATTTGGATGTGTCCACGTTGCGCTTTGGGGCGTTTCCTGTCGCGGGCGCTAGGCCTACCCACACAAGTGAGGTATCATTTTTATTGGGAGACTTGGAGGAACGCTGGGTGGAAGGAAATTTGTGGCTCCTCTCAGATTCCAGAACTTTCTGCCACAGAAATGTGAGGAACATGTGTTTTTTTAGCCAACTTTTGAGGTTTGCAAAGGATTCTGGGTAACAGAACCTGGTCCGAGCCCCGCAAGTCACCCCATCTTGGATTCCCCTGGGTCTCTAGTTTTCAGAAATTCACAGGTTTGGGAGGTTTCCCTAGGTGCCGGCTGAGCTAGAGGCCAAAATCTACAGGTAGGCACTTCGCAAAAAACACCTCTGTTTTCTTCCAAAAATTTGGATGTGTCCACGTTGCGCTTTGGGACGTTTCCTGTCGCGGGCGCTAGGCCTACCCACACAAGTGAGGTATCATTTTTATCGGGAGACTTGGGGGAACACTGGGTGGAAGGGAATTTGTGGCTCCTCTCATATTCCAGAACTTTCTGCCACAGAAATATGAGGAACATGTGTTTTTTTAGCCAAATTTTGAGGTTTGCAAAGGATTCTGGGTAACAGAACCTGGTCCGAGCCCCGCAAGTCACCCCTCCTTGGATTCCCCTCGGTCTCTAGTTTTCAGAAATGCACAGGTTTAGTAGGTTTCCCTAGGTGCCGGCTGAGCTAGAGGCCAAAATCTACAGGTAGTCACTTCGCAAAAAACACCTCTGCTTTCTTCCAAAAATTTGGATGTGTCCACGTTGCGCTTTGGGGCGTTTCCTGTAGCGGGCGCTAGGCCTACCCACACAAGTGAGGTATCATTTTTATCGGGAGACTTGGGGGAACGCTGGGTGGAAGGAAATTTGTGGCTCCTCTCAGATTCCAGAACTTTCTGCCACAGAAATGTGAGGAACATGTGTTTTTTTAGCCAAATTTTGAGGTTTGCAAAGGATTCTGGGTAACAGAACCTGGTCCGAGCCCCGCAAGTCACCCCATCTTGGATTCCCCTAGGTCTCTAGTTTTCAGAAATGCACAGGTTTGGTAGGTTTCCCTAGGTGCCGGCTGAGCTAGAGGCCAAAATCTACAGGTAGTCACTTCGCAAAAAACACCTCTGTTTTCTTCCAAAAATTTGGATGTGTCCACGTTGCGCTTTGGGGCGTTTCCTGTCGCGGGCGCTAGGCCTACCCACACAAGTGAGGTATCATTTTTATCGGGAGACTTGGGGGAACGCTGGGTGGAAGATAATTTGTGGCTTCTCTCAGATTCCAGAACTTTCTGCCACAGAAATGTGAGGAACATGTGTTTTTTTATACAAATTTTGAGGTTTGCAAAGGATTCTGGGTAACAGAACCTGGTCCGAGCCCCGCAAGTCACCCCATCTTGGATTCCCCTAGGTCTCTAGTTTTCAGAAATGCACAGGTTTGGTAGGTTTCCCTAGGTGCCGACTGAGCTAGAGGCCAAAATCTACAGGTAGTCACTTCGCAAAAAACACCTCTGTTTTCTTCCAAAAATTTGAATGTGTCCACGTTGCGCTTTGGGGCATTTCCTGTAGCGGGCGCTAGGTCTACCCACACAAGTGAGGTATCATTTTTATTGGGAGACTTGGAGGATCGTTGGGTGGAAGGAAATTTGTGGCTCCTCTCAGATTCCAGAACTTTCTGCCACAGAAATGTGAGGAACATGTGTTTTTTTAGCCAAATTTTGAGGTTTGCAAAGGATTCTGGTTAACAGAACCTGGTCCGAGCCCCGCAAGTCACCCCATCTTGGATTCCCCTAGGTCTCTAGTTTTCAGAAATGCACAGGTTTGGTAGGTTTCCCTAGGTGCCGGCTGAGCTAGAGGCCAAAATCTACAAGTAGGCATTTCGCAAAAAACACCTCTGTTTTCTCCCAAAAATTTGGATGTGTCCACGTTGTGCTTTGGGGCGTTTCCTGTAGCGGGCGCTAGGCCTACCCACACAAGTGAGGTACCATTCTTATCGGGAGACTTGGGGGAACGCTGGGTGGAAGGAAATTTGTGGCTCCTCTCAGATTCCAGAACTTTCTGCCACAGAAATATGAGGAACATGTGTTTTTTTAGCCAAATTTTGAGGTTTGCAAAGGCTTCTGGGTAACAGAACCTGGTCCGAGCCCCGCAAGTCACCCCTCCTTGGATTCCCCTAGGTCTATAATTTTCAGAAATGCACAGGTTTGGTAGGTTTCCCTAGGTGCCGGCTGAGCTAGAGGCCAAAATCTACAGGTAGTCACTTCGCAAAAAACACCTCTGTTTTCTTCCAAAAATTTGAATGTGTCCACGTTGCGCTTTGGGGCGTTTCCTGTAGCGGGCGCTAGGTCTACCCACGCAAGTGAGGTATCATTTTTATTGGGAGACTTGGGGGAACGCTGGGTGGAAGGAAATTTGTGGCTCCTCTCAGATTCCAGAACTTTCTGCCACAGAAATATGAGGAACATGTGTTTTTTTAGCCAAATTTTGAGGTTTGCAAAGGATTCTGGTTAACAGAACCTGGTCCGAGCCCCGCAAGTCACCCCTCCTTGGATTCCCCTAGGTCTATAGTTTTCAGAAATGCACAGGTTTGGTAGGTTTCCCTAGGTGCCGGCTGAGCTAGAGGCCAAAATCTACAGGTAGGCACTTCGCAAAAAACACCTCTGTTTTCTTCCAAAAATTTGGATGTGTCCACGTTGCGCTTTGGGGCGTTTCCTGTCGCGGGCGCTAGGCCTACCCACACAAGTGAGGTATCATTTTTATCGGGAGACTTGGGGGAACACTGGGTGGAAGGGAATTTGTGGCTCCTCTCAGATTCCAGAACTTTCTGCCACAGAAATATGAGGAACATGTGTTTTTTTAGCCAAATTTTGAGGTTTGCAAAGGATTCTGTGTAACAGAACCTGGTCCGAGCCCCGCAAGTCACCCCTCCTTGGATTCCCCTAGGTCTCTAGTTTTCAGAAATGCACAGGTTTGGTAGGTTTCCCTAGGTGCCGGCTGAGCTAGAGGCCAAAATCTACAGGTAGGCACTTCGCAAAAAACACCTCTGCTGTCTTCCAAAAATTTGGATGTGTCCACGTTGTGCTTTGGGGCGTTTCCTGTAGCGGGCGCTAGGCCTACCCACACAAGTGAGGTATCATTTTTATCGGGAGACTTGGGGGAACGCTGGGTGGAAGGAAATTTGTGGCTACTCTCAGATTCCAGAACTTTCTGCCACAGAAATGTGAGGAACATGTGTTTTTTTAGCCAAATTTTGAGGTTTGCAAAGGATTCTGGGTAACAGAACCTGGTCCGAGCCCCGCAAGTCACCCCATCTTGGATTCCCCTGGGTCTCTAGTTTTCAGAAATGCACAGGTTTGGTAGGTTTCCCTAGGTGCCGGCTGAGCTAGAGGCCAAAATCTACAGGTAGGCACTTCGCAAAAAACACCTCTGTTTTCTTCCAAAAATTTGGATGTGTCCACGTTGCGCTTTGGGGCGTTTCCTGTCGCGGGCGCTAGGCCTACCCACACAAGTGAGGTATCATTTTTATCGGGAGACTTGGGGGAACGCTGGGTGGAAGGAAATTTGTGGCTACTCTCAGATTCCAGAACTTTCTGCCTCAGAAATGTGAGGAACATGTGTTTTTTTAGCCAAATTTTGAGGTTTGCAAAGGATTCTGGGTAACAGAACCTGGTCCGAGCCCCGCAAGTCACCCCTCCTTGGATTCCCCTAGGTCTCTAGTTTTCAGAAATGCACAGGTTTGGTAGGTTTCCCTAGGTGCCGGCTGAGCTAGAGGCCAAAATCTACAGGTAGGCACTTCGCAAAAAACACCTCTGTTTTCTCCCAAAAATTTGGATGTGTCCACGTTGCGCTTTGGGGCGTTTCCTGTCGCGGGCGCTAGGCCTACCCACAGAAGTGAGGCATCATTTTTATCGGGAGACTTGGGGGAACGCTGGGTGGAAGGGAATTTGTGGCTCCTCTCAGATTCCAGAACTTTCTGCCACAGAAATATGAGGAACATGTGTTTTTTTTGCCAAATTTTGAGGTTTGCAAAGGATTCTGGGTAACAGAACCTGGTCCGAGCCCCGCAAGTCACCCCATCTTGGATTCCCCTAGGTCTCTAATTTTCAGAAATGCACAGGTTTGGTAGGTTTCCCTAGGTGCCGGCTGAGCTAGAGGCCAAAATCTACAGGTAGGCACTTCGCAAAAAACACCTCTGTGTTCTTCCAAAAATTTGGATGTGTCCACGTTGCGCTTTGGGGCGTTTCCTGTCGCGGGTGCTAGGCCTACCCACACAAGTGAGGTATCATTTTTATAGTGAGACTTGGGGGAACGCGGGGTGGAAGGAAATTTGTGGCTCCTCTCAGATTCCAGAACTTTCTGCCACAGAAATGTGAGGAACTTGTGTTTTTTTAGCCAAATTTTGAGGTTTGCAAAGGATTCTGGTTAACAGAACCTGGTCCGAGCCCCGCAAGTCACCGCATCTTGGATTCCCCTAGGTCTCTAGTTTTCAGAAATGCACAGGTTTGGTAGTTTTCCCTAGGTGCCGGCTGAGCTAGAGGCCAAAATCTACAGGTAGGCACTTCGCAAAAAACACCTCTGTTTTCTTCCAAAAATTTGGATGTGTCCACGTTGCGCTTTGGGGCGTTTCCTGTCGCGGGCGCTAGGCCTACCCACACAAGTGAGGTATCATTTTTATCAGGAGACTTGGGGGAACGCTGGGTGGAAGGAAATTTGTGGCTCCTCTCAGATTCCAGAACTTTCTGCCACAGAAATGTGAGGAACATGTGTTTTCTTAGCCAAATTTTGAGGTTTGCAAAGGATTCTGGGTAACAGAACCTGGTCCGAGCCCCGCAAGTCACCCCTCCTTGGATTCCCCTAGGTCTCTAATTTTCAGAAATGCACAGGTTTGGTATGTTTCCCTAGGTGCCGGCTGAGCTAGAGGCCAAAATCTACAGGTAGGCACTTCGCAAAAAACACCTCTGTGTTCTTCCAAAAATTTGGATGTGTCCACGTTGCGCTTTGGGGCGTTTCCTGTCGCGGGCGCTAGGCCTACCCACAGAAGTGAGGTATCATTTTTATCAGGAGACTTGGGGGAACGCTGGGTGGAAGGGAATTTGTGGCTCCTCTCAGATTCCAGAACTTTCTGCCACAGAAATATGAGGAACATGTGTTTTTTTTGCCAAATTTTGAGGTTTGCAAAGGATTCTGGGTAACAGAACCTGGTCCGAGCCCCGCAAGTCACCCCATCTTGGATTCCCCTAGGTCTCTAATTTTCAGAAATGCACAGGTTTGGTAGGTTTCCCTAGGTGCCGGCTGAGGTAGAGGCCAAAATCTACAGGTAGGCACTTCGCAAAAAACACCTCTGTGTTCTTCCAAAAATTTGGATGTGTCCACGTTGCGCTTTGGGGCGTTTCCTGTCGCGGGCTCTAGGCCTACCCACACAAGTGAGGTATCATTTTTATCGGGAGACTTGGGGGAACGCTGGGTGGAAGGAAATTTGTGGCTCCTCTCAGATTCCAGAACTTTCTGCCACAGAAATGTGAGGAACATGTGTTTTTTTAGCCAAATTTTGAGGTTTGCAAAGGATTCTGGTTAACAGAACCTGGTCCGAGCCCCGCAAGTCACCCCATCTTGGATTCCCCTAGGTCTCTAGTTTTCAGAAATGCACAGGTTTGGTAGGTTTCCCTAGGTGCCGGCTGAGCTAGAGGCCAAAATCTACAGGTAGGCACTTCACAAAAAACACATCTGTTTTCTTCCAAAAATTTGGATGTGTCCACGTTGCGCTTTGGGGCGTTTCCTGTCGCGGGCGCTAGGCCTACCCACACAAGTGAGGTATCATTTTTATCGGGAGACTTGGGGGAACGCTTAGTGGAAGGAAATTTGTGGCTCCTCTCAGATTCCAGAACTTTCTGCCACAGAAATGTGAGGAACATGTGTTTTTTTAGCCAAATTTTGAGGTTTGCAAAGGATTCTGGGTAACAGAACCTGGTCCGAGCCCCGCAAGTCACCCCTCCTTGGATTCCCCTAGGTCTCTAGTTTTTAGAAATGCACAGGTTTGGTAGGTTTCCCTAGGTGCCGGCTGAGGTAGAGGCCAAAATCTACAGGTAGGCACTTCGCAAAAAACACCTCTGTTTTCTCCAAAAAAATTTGGATGTGTCCACGTTGCGCTTTGGGGCGTTTCCTGTCGCGGGCGCTAGGCCTACCCACAGAAGTGAGGTATCATTTTTATCAGGAGACTTGGGGGAACGCTGGGTGGAAGGGAATTTGTGGCTCCTCTCAGATTCCAGAACTTTCTGCCACAGAAATATGAGGAAAATGTGTTTTTTTTGCCAAATTTTGAGGTTTGCAAAGGATTCTGGGTAACAGAACCTGGTCGAGCCCCGCAAGTCACCCCATCTTGGATTCCCCTAGGTCTCTAATTTTCAGAAATGCACAGGTTTGGTATGTTTCCCTAGGTGCCGGCTGAGCTAGAGGCCAAAATCTACAGGTAGGCACTTCGCAAAAAACACCTCTGTGTTCTTCCAAAAATTTGGATGTGTCCACGTTGCGCTTTGGGGCGTTTCCTGTCGCGGGCGATAGGCCTACCCACACAAGTGAGGTATCATTTTTATCGGGAGACTTGGAGGAACGCTGGGTGGAAGGGAATTTGTGGCTCCTCTCAGATTCCAGAACTTTCTGCCACAGAAATATGAGGAACATGTGTTTTTTTTGCCAAATTTTAAGGTTTGCAAAGGATTCTGGGTAACAGAACCTGGTCCGAGCCCCGCAAGTCACCCCATCTTGGATTCCCCTAAGTCTCTAATTTTCAGAAATGCACAGGTTTGGTAGGTTTCCCTAGGTGCCGGCTGAGCTAGAGGCCAAAATCTACAGGTAGGCACTTCGCAAAAAACACCTCTGAGTTCTTACAAAAATGTGGATGTGTCCACGTTGCGCTTTGGGGCGTTTCCTGTCGCGGGCTCTAGGCCTACCCACACAAGTGAGGTATCATTTTTATTGGGAGACTTGGGGGAACGCTGGGTGGAAGGAAATTTGTGGTTCCTCTCAGATTACAGAACTTTCTGCCACAGAAATGTGAGGAACATGTGTTTTTTTAGCCAAATTTTGAGGTTTGCACAGGATTCTGGGTAACAGAACCTGGTCCGAGCCCCGCAAGTCACCCCTCCTTGGATTCCCCTAGGTCTCTAGTTTTCAGAAATGCACAGGTTTGGTAGGTTTCCCTAGGTGCCGGCTGAGCTAGAGGCCAAAATCTACAGGTAGTCACTTCGCAAAAAACACCTCTGCTTTCTTCCAAAAATTTGGATGTGTCCACGTTGCGCTTTGGGGCGTTTCCTGTAGCGGGCGCTAGGCCTACCCACACAAGTGAGGTATCATTTTTATCGGGAGACTTGGTGGAACGCTGGGTGGAAGGAAATTTGTGGCTCCTCTCAGATTCCAGAACTTTCTGCCACAGAAATGTGAGGAACATGTGTTTTTTTAGCCAAATTTTGAGGTTTGCAAAGGATTCTGGGTAACAGAACCTGGTCCGAGCCCCGCAAGTCACCCCATCTTGGATTCCCCTGGGTCTCTAGTTTTCAGAAATGCACAGGTTTGGTAGGTTTCCCTAGGTGCCGGCTGAGCTAGAGGCCAAAATCTACAGGTAGGCACTTCTCAAAAAACACCTCTGTTTTCTTCCAAATATTTGGATGTGTCCACGTTGCGCTTTGGGGCGTTTCCTGTCGCGGGCGCTAGGCCTACCCACACAAGTGAGGTATCATTTTTATCGGGAGACTTGGGGGAACGCTGGGTGGAAGGAAATTTGTGGCTCCTCTCAGATTCCAGAACTTTCTGCCACAGAAATGTGAGGAACATGTGTTTTTTTAGCCAAATTTTGAGGTTTGCAAAGGATTCTGGGTAACAGAACCTGGTCCGAGCCCCGCAAGTCACCCCATCTTGGATTCCCCTAGGTCTATAGTTTTCAGAAATGCACAGGTTTGTTAGGTTTCCCTAGGTGCCGGCTGAGCTAGAGGCCAAAATCTACAGGTAGTCACTTCGCAAAAAACACCTCTGTTTTCTTCCAAAAATTTGGATGTGTCCACGTTGCGCTTTGGGGCGTTTCCAGTCGCGGGCGCTAGACCTACCCACACAAGTGAGGTATCATTTTTATCGGGAGACTTGGGGGAACGCTGGGTGGAAGGAAATTTGTGGCTCCTCTCAGATTCCAGAACTTTCTGCCACAGAAATGTGAGGAACATGTGTTTTTTTAGCCAAATTTTGAGGTTTGCAAAGGATTCTGGGTAACAGAACCTGGTCCGAGCCCCGCAAGTCACCGCATCTTGGATTCCCCTAGGTCTCTAGTTTTCAGAAATGCACAGGTTTGGTAGGTTTCCCTAGGTGCCGGCTGAGCTAGAGGCCAAAATCTACAGGTAGTCACATCGCAAAAAACACCTCTGTTTTCTTCCAAAAATTTGAATGTGTCCACGTTGCGCTTTGGGGCGTTTCCTGTAGCGGGCGCTAGGCCTACCCACACAAGTGAGGTATCATTTTTATCGGGAGACTTGGGGGAACGCTGGGTGGAAGGAAATTTGTGGCTCCTCTCAGATTCCAGAAGTTTCTACCACAGAAATGTGAGGAACATGTGTTTTTTTAGCCAAATTTTGAGGTTTGCAAAGGCTTCTGGGTAACAGAACCTGGTCCGAGCCCCGCAAGTCACCCCATCTTGGATTCCCCTAGGTCTCTAGTTTTCAGAAATGCACAGGTTTGGTAGGTTTCCCTAGGTGCCGGCTGAGCTAGAGGCCAAAATCTACAAGTAGGCATTTCGCAAAAAACACCTCTGTTTTCTCCCAAAAATTTGGATGTGTCCACGTTGTGCTTTGGGGCGTTTCCTGTAGCGGGCGCTAGGCCTACCCACACAAGTGAGGTATCATTCTTATCGGGAGACTTGGGGGAACGCTGGGTGGAAGGAAATTTGTGGCTCCTCTCAGATTCCAGAACTTTCTGCCACAGAAATATGAGGAACATGTGTTTTTTTAGCCAAATTTTGAGGTTTGCAAAGGCTTCTGGGTAACAGAACCTGGTCCGAGCCCCGCAAGTCACCCCTCCTTGGATTCCCCTAGGTCTATAGTTTTCAGAAATGCACAGGTTTGGTAGGTTTCCCTAGGTGCCGGCTGAGCTAGAGGCCAAAATCTACAGGTAGTCACTTCGCAAAAAACACCTCTGTTTTCTTCCAAAAATTTGAATGTGTCCACGTTGCGCTTTGGGGCGTTTCCTGTAGCGGGCGCTAGGTCTACCCACACAAGTGAGGTATCATTCTTATCGGGAGACTTGGGGGAACGCTGGGTGGAAGGAAATTTGTGGCTCCTCTCAGATTCCAGAACTTTCTGCCACAGAAATATGAGGAACATGTGTTATTTTAGCCAAATTTTGAGGTTTGCAAAGGATTCTGGGTAACAGAACCTGGTCCGAGCCCCGCAAGTCACCCCTCCTTGGATTCCCCTAGGTCTATAGTTTTCAGAAATGCACAGGTTTGGTAGGTTTCCCTAGGTGCCGGCTGAGCTAGAGGCCAAAATCTACAGGTAGGCACTTCGCAAAAAACACCTCTGTTTTCTTCCAAAAATTTGGATGTGTCCACGTTGCGCTTTGGGGCGTTTCCTGTCGCGGGCGCTAGGCCTACCCACACAAGTGAGGTATCATTTTTATTGGGAGACTTGGGGGAACACTGGGTGGAAGGGAATTTGTGGCTCCTCTCAGATTCCAGAACTTTCTGCCACAGAAATAGGAGGAACATGTGATTTTTTAGCCAAATTTTGAGGTTTGCAAAGGATTCTGGGTAACAGAACCTGGTCCGAGCCCCGCAAGTCACCCCTCCTTGGATTCCCCTAGGTCTCTAGTTTTCAGAAATGCACAGGTTTGGTAGGTTTCCCTAGGTGCCGGCTGAGCTAGAGGCCAAAATCTACAGGTAGGCACTTCGCAAAAAACACCTCTGCTTTCTTCCAAAAATTTGGATGTGTCCACGTTGTGCTTTGGGGCGTTTCCTGTAGCGGGCGCTAGGCCTACCCACACAAGTGAGGTATCATTTTTATCGGGAGACTTGGGGGAACGCTGGGTGGAAGGAAATTTGTGGCTACTCTCAGATTCCAGAACTTTCTGCCACAGAAATGTGAGGAACATGTGTTTTTTTAGCCAAATTTTGAGGTTTGCAAAGGATTCTGGGTAACAGAACCTGGTCCGAGCCCCGGAAGTCACCCCATCTTGGATTCCCCTGGGTCTCTAGTTTTCAGAAATGCACAGGTTTGGTAGGTTTCCCTAGGTGCCGGCTGAGCTAGAGGCCAAAATCTACAGGTAGGCACTTCGCAAAAAACACCTCTGTTTTCTTCCAAAAATTTGGATGTGTCCACGTTGCGCTTTGGGGCGTTTCCTGTCGCGGGCGCTAGGCCTACCCACACAAGTGAGGTATCATTTTTATCGGGAGACTTGGGGGAACGCTGGGTGGAAGGAAATTTGTGGCTACTCTCAGATTCCAGAACTTTCTGCCACAGAAATGTGAGGAACATGTGTTTTTTTAGCCAAATTTTGAGGTTTGCAAAGGATTCTGGGTAACAGAACCTGGTCCGAGCCCCGCAAGTCACCCCATCTTGGATTCCCCTAGGTCTCTAGTTTTCAGAAATGCACAGGTTTGGTAGGTTTCCCTAGGTGCCGGCTGAGCTAGAGGCCAAAATCTACAGGTAGGCACTTCGCAAAAAACACCTCTGTTTTCTCCCAAAAATTTGGATGTGTCCACGTTGCGCTTTGGGGCGTTTCCTGTCGAGGGCGCTAGGCCTACCCACAGAAGTGAGGTATCATTTTTATCGGGAGACTTGGGGGAACGCTGGGTGGAAGGGAATTTGTGGCTCCTCTCAGATTCCAGAACTTTCTGCCACAGAAATATGAGGAACATGTGTTTTTTTTGCCAAATTTTGAGGTTTGCAAAGGATTCTGGGTAACAGAACCTGGTCCGAGCCCCGCAAGTCACCCCATCTTGGATTCCCCTAGGTCTCTAATTTTCAGAAATGCACAGGTTTGGTAGGTTTCCCTAGGTGCCGGCTGAGCTAGAGGCCAAAATCTACAGGTAGGCACTTCGCAAAAAACACCTCTGTGTTCTTCCAAAAATTTGGATGTGTCCACGTTGCGCTTTGGGGCGTTTCCTGTCGCGGGCGCTAGGCCTACCCACACAAGTGAGGTATCATTTTTATCGGGAGACTTGGGGGAACACTGGGTGGAAGGGAATTTGTGGCTCCTCTCAGATTCCAGAACTTTCTGCCACAGAAATATGAGGAACATGTGTTTTTTTAGCCAAATTTTGAGGTTTGCAAAGGATTCTGGGTAACAGAACCTGGTCCGAGCCCCGCAAGTCACCCCTCCTTGGATTCCCCTAGGTCTCTAGTTTTCAGAAATGCACAGGTTTGGTAGGTTTCCCTAGGTGCCGGCTGAGCTAGAGGCCAAAATCTACAGGTAGGCACTTCGCAAAAAACACCTCTGCTTTCTTCCAAAAATTTGGATGTGTCCACGTTGTGCTTTGGGGCGTTTCCTGTAGCGGGCGCTAGGCCTACCCACACAAGTGAGGTATCATTTTTATCGGGAGACTTGGGGGAACGCTGGGTGGAAGGAAATTTGTGGCTACTCTCAGATTCCAGAACTTTCTGCCACAGAAATGTGAGGAACATGTGTTTTTTTAGCCAAATTTTGAGGTTTGCAAAGGATTCTGGGTAACAGAACCTGGTCCGAGCCCCGGAAGTCACCCCATCTTGGATTCCCCTGGGTCTCTAGTTTTCAGAAATGCACAGGTTTGGTAGGTTTCCCTAGGTGCCGGCTGAGCTAGAGGCCAAAATCTACAGGTAGGCACTTCGCAAAAAACACCTCTGTTTTCTTCCAAAAATTTGGATGAGTCCACGTTGCGCTTTGGGGCGTTTCCTGTCGCGGGCGCTAGGCCTACCCACACAAGTGAGGTATCATTTTTATCGGGAGACTTAGGGGAACGCTGGGTGGAAGGAAATTTGTGGCTACTCTCAGATTCCAGAACTTTCTGCCACAGAAATGTGAGGAACATGTGTTTTTTTAGCCAAATTTTGAGGTTTGCAAAGGATTCTGGGTAACAGAACCTGGTCCGAGCCCCGCAAGTCACCCCTCCTTGGATTCCCCTAGGTCTCTAGTTTTCAGAAATGCACAGGTTTGGTAGGTTTCCCTAGGTGCCGGCTGAGCTAGAGGCCAAAATCTACAGGTAGGCACTTCGCAAAAAACACCTCTGTTTTCTCCCAAAAATTTGGATGTGTCCACGTTGCGCTTTGGGGCGTTTCCTGTCGAGGGCGCTAGGCCTACCCACAGAAGTGAGGTATCATTTTTATCGGGAGACTTGGGGGAACGCTGGGTGGAAGGGAATTTGTGGCTCCTCTCAGATTCCAGAACTTTCTGCCACAGAAATATGAGGAACATGTGTTTTTTTTGCCAAATTTTGAGGTTTGCAAAGGATTCTGGGTAACAGAACCTGGTCCGAGCCCCGCAAGTCACCCCATCTTGGATTCCCCTAGGTCTCTAATTTTCAGAAATGCACAGGTTTGGTAGGTTTCCCTAGGTGCCGGCTGAGCTAGAGGCCAAAATCTACAGGTAGGCACTTCGCAAAAAACACCTCTGTGTTCTTCCAAAAATTTGGATGTGTCCACGTTGCGCTTTGGGGCGTTTCCTGTCGCGGGCGCTAGGCCTACCCACACAAGTGAGGTATCATTTTTATAGTGAGACTTGGGGGAACGCGGGGTGGAAGGAAATTTGTGGCTCCTCTCAGATTCCAGAACTTTCTGCCACAGAAATGTGAGGAACTTGTGTTTTTTTAGCCAAATTTTGAGGTTTGCAAAGGATTCTGGTTAACAGAACCTGGTCCGAGCCCCGCAAGTCACCCCATCTTGGATTCCCCTAGGTCTCTAGTTTTCAGAAATGCACAGGTTTGGTAGGTTTCCCTAGGTGCCGGCTGAGCTAGAGGCCAAAATCTACAGGTAGGCACTTCGCAAAAAACACCTCTGTTTTCTTCCAAAAATTTGGATGTGTCCACGTTGCGCTTTGGGGCGTTCCTGTCGCAGGCGCTAGGCCTACCCACACAAGTGAGTTATCATTTTTATCGGGAGACTTGGGGGAACGCTGGGTGGAAGGAAATTTGTGGCTCCTCTCAGATTCCAGAACTTTCTGCCACAGAAATGTGAGGAACATGTGTTTTTTTAGCCAAATTTTGAGGTTTGCAAAGGATTCTGGTTAACAGAACCTGGTCCGAGCCCCGCAAGTCACCCCATCTTGGATTCCCCTAGGTCTCTAGTTTTCAGAAATGCACAGGTTTGGTAGGTTTCCCTAGGTGCCGGCTGAGCTAGAGGCCAAAATCTACAGGTAGGCACTTCGCAAAAAACACCTCTGTTTTCTTCCAAAAATTTGGATGTGTCCACGTTGCGCTTTGGGGCGTTTCCTGTCGCGGGCGCTAGGCCTACCCACACAAGTGAGGTATCATTTTTATCAGGAGACTTGGGGGAACGCTGGGTGGAAGGAAATTTGTGGCTCCTCTCAGATTCCAGAACTTTCTGCCACAGAAATGTGAGGAACATGTGTTTTCTTAGCCAAATTTTGAGGTTTGCAAAGGATTCTGGGTAACAGAACCTGGTCCGAGCCCCGCAAGTCACCCCTCCTTGGATTCCCCTTGGTCTCTAATTTTCAGAAATGCACAGGTTTGGTATGTTTCCCTAGGTGCCGGCTGAGCTAGAGGCCAAAATCTACAGGTAGGCACTTCGCAAAAAACACCTCTGTGTTCAGCCAAAAATGTGGATGTGTCCACGTTGCGCTTTGGGGCGTTTCCTGTCGCGGGCGCTAGGCCTACCCACAGAAGTGAGGTATCATTTTTATCAGGAGACTTGGGGGAACGCTGGGTGGAAGGGAATTTGTGGCTCCTCTCAGATTCCAGAACTTTCTGCCACAGAAATATGAGGAACATGTGTTTTTTTTGCCAAATTTTGAGGTTTGCAAAGGATTCTGGGTAACAGAACCTGGTCCGAGCCCCTCAAGTCACCCCATCTTGGATTCCCCTAGGTCTCTAATTTTCAGAAATGCACAGGTTTGGTAGGTTTCCCTAGGTGCCGGCTGAGCTAGAGGCCAAAATCTACAGGTAGGCACTTCGCAAAAAACACCTCTGTGTTCTTCCAAAAATTTGGATGTGTCCACGTTGCGCTTTGGGGCGTTTCCTGTCGCGGGCTCTAGGCCTACCCACACAAGTGAGGTATCATTTTTATCGGGAGACTTGGGGGAACGCTGGGTGGAAGGAAATTTGTGGCTCCTCTCAGATTCCAGAACTTTCTGCCACAGAAATGTGAGGAACATGTGTTTTTTTAGCCAAATTTTGAGGTTTGCAAAGGATTCTGGTTAACAGAACCTGGTCCGAGCCCCGCAAGTCACCCCATCTTGGATTCCCCTAGGTCTCTAGTTTTCAGAAATGCACAGGTTTGGTAGGTTTCCCTAGGTGCCGGCTGAGCTAGAGGCCAAAATCTACAGGTAGGCACTTCACAAAAAACACATCTGTTTTCTTCCAAAAATTTGGATGTGTCCACGTTGCGCTTTGGGGCGTTTCCTGTCGCGGGCGCTAGGCCTACCCACACAAGTGAGGTATCATTTTTATCGGGAGACTTGGGGGAACGCTGGGTGGAAGGAAATTTGTGGCTCCTCTCAGATTCCAGAACTTTCTGCCACAGAAATGTGAGGAACATGTGTTTTTTTAGCCAAATTTTGAGGTTTGCAAAGGATTCTGGGTAACAGAACCTGGTCCGAGCCCCGCAAGTCACCCCTCCTTGGATTCCCCTAGGTCTCTAGTTTTTAGAAATGCACAGGTTTGGTAGGTTTCCCTAGGTGCCGGCTGAGGTAGAGGCCAAAATCTACAGGTAGGCACTTCGCAAAAAACACCTCTGTTTTCTCCAAAAAAATTTGGATGTGTCCACGTTGCGCTTTGGGGCGTTTCCTGTCGCGGGCGCTAGGCCTACCCACAGAAGTGAGGTATCATTTTTATCAGGAGACTTGGGGGAACGCTGGGTGGAAGGGAATTTGTGGCTCCTCTCAGATTCCAGAACTTTCTGCCACAGAAATATGAGGAACATGTGTTTTTTTTGCCAAATTTTGAGGTTTGCAAAGGATTCTGGGAAACAGAACCTGGTCGAGCCCCGCAAGTCACCCCATCTTGGATTCCCCTAGGTCTCTAATTTTCAGAAATGCACAGGTTTGGTATGTTTCCCTAGGTGCCGGCTGAGCTAGAGGCCAAAATCTACAGGTAGGCACTTCGCAAAAAACACCTCTGTGTTCTTCCAAAAATTTGGATGTGTCCACGTTGCGCTTTGGGGCGTTTCCTGTCGCGGGCGCTAGGCCTACCCACACAAGTGAGGTATCATTTTTATCGGGAGACTTGGAGGAACGCTGGGTGGAAGGGAATTTGTGGCTCCTCTCAGATTCCAGAACTTTCTGCCACAGAAATATGAGGAACATGTGTTTTTTTTGCCAAATTTTAAGGTTTGCAAAGGATTCTGGGTAACAGAACCTGGTCCGAGCCCCGCAAGTCACCCCATCTTGGATTCCCCTAGGTCTCTAATTTTCAGAAATGCACAGGTTTGGTAGGTTTCCCTAGGTGCCGGCTGAGCTAGAGGCCAAAATCTACAGGTAGGCACTTCGCAAAAAACACCTCTGTGTTCTTCCAAAAATGTGGATGTGTCCACGTTGCGCTTTGGGGCGTTTCCTGTCGCGGGCTCTAGGCCTACCCACACAAGTGAGGTATCATTTTTATTGGGAGACTTGGGGGAACGCTGGGTGGAAGGAAATTTGTGGCTCCTCTCAGATTACAGAACTTTCTGCCACAGAAATGTGAGGAACATGTGTTTTTTTAGCCAAATTTTGAGGTTTGCACAGGATTCTGGGTAACAGAACCTGGTCCGAGCCCCGCAAGTCACCCCTCCTTGGATTCCCCTAGGTCTCTAGTTTTCAGAAATGCACAGGTTTGGTAGGTTTCCCTAGGTGCCGGCTGAGCTAGAGGCCAAAATCTACAGGTAGTCACTTCGCAAAAAACACCTCTGCTTTCTTCCAAAAATTTGGATGTGTCCACGTTGCGCTTTGGGGCGTTTCCTGTAGCGGGCGCTAGGCCTACCCACACAAGTGAGGTATCATTTTTATCGGGAGACTTGGGGGAACGCTGGGTGGAAGGAAATTTGTGGCTCCTCTCAGATTCCAGAACTTTCTGCCACAGAAATGTGAGGAACATGTGTTTTTTTAGCCAAATTTTGAGGTTTGCAAAGGATTCTGGGTAACAGAACCTGGTCCGAGCCCCGCAAGTCACCCCATCTTGGATTCCCCTGGGTCTCTAGTTTTCAGAAATGCACAGGTTTGGTAGGTTTCCCTAGGTGCCGGCTGAGCTAGAGGCCAAAATCTACAGGTAGGCACTTCTCAAAAAACACCTCTGTTTTCTTCCAAATATTTGGATGTGTCCACGTTGCGCTTTGGGGCGTGTCCTGTCGCGGGCGCTAGGCCTACCCACACAAGTGAGGTATCATTTTTATCGGGAGACTTGGGGGAACGCTGGGTGGAAGGAAATTTGTGGCTCCTCTCAGATTCCAGAACTTTCTGCCACAGAAATGTGAGGAACATGTGTTTTTTTAGCCAAATTTTGAGGTTTGCAAAGGATTCTGGGTAACAGAACCTGGTCCGAGCCCCGCAAGTCACCCCATCTTGGATTCCCCTAGGTCTATAGTTTTCAGAAATGCACAGGTTTGGTAGGTTTCCCTAGGTGCCGGCTGAGCTAGAGGCCAAAATCTACAGGTAGTCACTTCGCAAAAAACACCTCTGTTTTCTTCCAAAAATTTGGATGTGTCCACGTTGCACTTTGGGGCGTTTCCTGTCGCGGGCACTAGACCTACCCACACAAGTGAGGTATCATTTTTATCGGGAGACTTGGGGGAACGCTGGGTGGAAGGAAATTTGTGGCTCCTCTCAGATTCCAGAACTTTCTGCCACAGAAATGTGAGGAACATGTGTTTTTTTAGCCAAATTTTGAGGTTTGCAAAGGATTCTGGGTAACAGAACCTGGTCCGAGCCCCGCAAGTCACCGCATCTTGGATTCCCCTAGGTCTCTAGTTTTCAGAAATGCACAGGTTTGGTAGGTTTCCCTAGGTGCCGGCTGAGCTAGAGGCCAAAATCTACAGGTAGTCACTTCGCAAAAAACACCTCTGTTTTCTTCCAAAAATTTGAATGTGTCCACGTTGCGCTTTGGGGCGTTTCCTGTAGCGGGCGCTAGGCCTACCCACACAAGTGAGGTATCATTTTTATCGGGAGACTTGGGGGAACGCTGGGTGGAAGGAAATTTGTGGCTCCTCTCAGATTCCAGAACTTTCTGCCACAGAAATGTGAGGAACATGTGTTTTTTTAGCCAAATTTTGAGGTTTGCAAAGGATTCTGGGTAACAGAACCTGGTCCGAGCCCCGCAAGTCACCCCTCCTTGGATTCCCCTAGGTCTCTAGTTTTCAGTAATGCACAGGTTTGGTAGGTTTCCCTAGGTGCAGCTGAGCTAGAGGTCAAAATCTACAGGTAGGCACTTTGCAAAAAACACCTCTGTTTTCTTCCAAATATTTGGATGTGTCCACGTTGCGCTTTGGGGCGTTTCCTGTCGCGGGCGCTAGGCCTACCCACACAAGTGAGGTATCATTTTTATCGGGAGACTTGGGGGAACGCTGGGTGGAAGGAAATTTGTGGCTGCTCTCAGATTCCAGAACTTTCTGCCACAGAAATGTTAGGAACATGTGTTTTTTTAGCCAAATTTTGAGGTTTGCAAAGGATTCTGGGTAACAGAACCTGGTCCGAGCCCCGCAAGTCACCCCTCCTTGGATTCCCCTAGGTCTCTAGTTTTCAGAAATGCACAGGTTTGGTAGGTTTCCCTAGGTGCCGGCTGAGCTAGAGGCCAAAATCTACAGGTAGTCACTTCGCAAAAAACACCTCTGCTTTCTTCCAAAAATTTGGATGTGTCCACGTTGCGCTTTGGGGCGTTTCCTATAGCGGGCGCTAGGCCTACCCACACAAGTGAGGTATCATTTTTATCGGGAGACTTGGGGGAACGCTGGGTGGAAGCAAATTTGTGGCTCCTCTCAGATTCCAGAACTTTCTGCCACAGAAATGTGAGGAACATGTGTTTTTTTAGCCAAATTTTGAGGTTTGCAAAGGATTCTGGGTAACAGAACCTGGTCCGAGCCCCGCAAGTCACCCCATCTTGGATTCCCCTAGGTCTATAGTTTTCAGAAATGCACAGGTTTGGTAGGTTTCCCTAGGTGCCGGCTGAGCTAGAGGCCAAAATCTACAGGTAGTCACTTCGCAAAAAACACCTCTGTTTTCTTCCAAAAATTTGGATGTGTCCACGTTGCGCTTTGGGGCGTTTCCTGTCGCGGGCGCTAGACCTACCCACACAAGTGAGGTATCATTTTTATCGGGAGACTTGGGGGAACGCTGGGTGGAAGGAAATTTGTGGCTCCTCTCAGATTCCAGAACTTTCTGCCACAGAAATGTGAGGAACATGTGTTTTTTTAGCCAAATTTTGAGGTTTGCAAAGGATTCTGGGTAACAGAACCTGGTCCGAGCCCCGCAAGTCACCGCATCTTGGATTCCCCTAGGTCTCTAGTTTTCAGAAATGCACAGGTTTGGTAGGTTTCCCTAGGTGCCGGCTGAGTTAGAGGCCAAAATCTACAGGTAGTCACTTCGCAAAAAACACCTCTGTTTTCTTCCAAAAATTTGAATGTGTCCACGTTGCGCTTTGGGGCGTTTCCTGTAGCGGGCGCTAGGCCTACCCACACAAGTGAGGTATCATTTTTATCGGGAGACTTGGGGGAACGCTGGGTGGAAGGAAATTTGTGGCTCCTCTCAGATTCCAGAACTTTCTGCCACAGAAATGTGAGGAACATGTGTTTTTTTAGCCAAATTTTGAGGTTTGCAAAGGATTCTGGGTAACAGAACCTGGTCCGAGCCCCGCAAGTCACCCCTCCTTGGATTCCCCTAGGTCTCTAGTTTTCAGTAATGCACAGGTTTGGTAGGTTTCCCTAGGTGCAGCTGAGCTAGAGGTCAAAATCTACAGGTAGGCACTTTGCAAAAAACACCTCTGTTTTCTTCCAAATATTTGGATGTGTCCACGTTGCGCTTTGGGGCGTTTCCTGTCGCGGGCGCTAGGCCTACCCACACAAGTGAGGTATCATTTTTATCGGGAGACTTGGGGGAACGCTGGGTGGAAGGAAATTTGTGGCTCCTCTCAGATTCCAGAACTTTCTGCCACAGAAATGTGAGGAACATGTGTTTTTTTAGCCAAATTTTGAGGTTTGCAAAGGATTCTGGGTAACAGAACCTGGTCCGAGCCCCGCAAGTCACCCCTCCTTGGATTCCCCTAGGTCTCTAGTTTTCAGAAATGCACAGGTTTGGTAGGTTTCCCTAGGTGCCGGCTGAGCTAGAGGCCAAAATCTACAGGTAGTCACTTCGCAAAAAACACCTCTGCTTTCTTCCAAAAATGTGGATGTGTCCACGTTGCGCTTTGGGGCGTTTCCTATAGCGCGCGCTAGGCCTACCCACACAAGTGAGGTATCATTTTTATCGGGAGACTTGGGGGAACGCTGGGTGGAAGGAAATTTGTGGCTCCTCTCAGATTCCAGAACTTTCTGCCACAGAAATGTGAGGAACATGTGTTTTTTTAGCCAAATTTTGAGGTTTGCAAAGGATTCTGGGTAACAGAACCTGGTCCGAGCCCCGCAAGTCACCCCATCTTGGATTCCCCTAGGTCTCTAATTTTCAGAAATGCACAGGTTTGGTAGGTTTCCCTAGGTGCCGGCTGAGCTAGAGGCCAAAATCTACAGGTAGGCACTTCGCAAAAAACACCTCTGTGTTCTTCCAAAAATTTGGATGTGTCCACGTTGCACTTTGGGGCGTTTCCTGTCGCGGGCTCTAGGCCTACCCACACAAGTGAGGTATCATTTTTATCGGGAGACTTGGGGGAACGCTGGGTGGAAGGAAATTTGTGGCTCCTCTCAGATTCCAGAACTTTCTGCCACAGAAATGTGAGGAACATGTGTTTTTTTAGCCAAATTTTGAGGTTTGCAAAGGATTCTGGTTAACAGAACCTGGTCCGAGCCCCGCAAGTCACCCCATCTTGGATTCCCCTAGGTCTCTAGTTTTCAGAAATGCACAGGTTTGGTAGGTTTCCCTAGGTGCCGGCTGAGCTAGAGGCCAAAATCTACAGGTAGGCACTTTTCAAAAAACACATCTGTTTTCTTCCAAAAATTTGGATGTGTCCACGTTGCGCTTTGGGGCGTTTCCTGTCGCGGGCGCTAGGCCTACCCACACAAGTGAGGTATCATTTTTATCGGGAGACTTGGGGGAACGCTGGGTGGAAGGAAATTTGTGGCTCCTCTCAGATTCCAGAACTTTCTGCCACAGAAATGTGAGGAACATGTGTTTTTTTTGCCAAATTTTGAGGTTTGCAAAGGATTCTGGGTAACAGAACCTGGTCCGAGCCCCGCAAGTCACCCCTCCTTGGATTCCCCTAGGTCTCTAGTTTTTAGAAATGCACAGGTTTGGTAGGTTTCCCTAGGTGCCGGCTGAGGTAGAGGCCAAAATCTACAGGTAGGCACTTCGCAAAAAACACCTCTGTTTTCTCCCAAAAAATTTGGATGTGTCCACGTTGCGCTTTGGGGCGTTTCCTGTCGCGGGCGCTAGGCCTACCCACAGAAGTGAGGTATCATTTTTATCAGGAGACTTGGGGGAACGCTGGGTGGAAGGGAATTTGTGGCTCCTCTCAGATTCCAGAACTTTCTGCCACAGAAATATGAGGAACATGTGTTTTTTTTGCCAAATTTTGAGGTTTGCAAAGGATTCTGGGTAACAGAACCTGGTCGAGCCCCGCAAGTCACCCCATCTTGGATTCCCCTAGGTCTCTAATTTTCAGAAATGCACAGGTTTGGTATGTTTCCCTAGGTGCCGGCTGAGCTAGAGGCCAAAATCTACAGGTAGGCACTTCGCAAAAAACACCTCTGTGTTCTTCCAAAAATTTGGATGTGTCCACGTTGCGCTTTGGGGCGTTTCCTGTCGCGGGCGCTAGGCCTACCCACACAAGTGAGGTATCATTTTTATCGGGAGACTTGGAGGAACGCTGGGTGGAAGGGAATTTGTGGCTCCTCTCAGATTCCAGAACTTTCTGCCACAGAAATATGAGGAACATGTGTTTTTTTTGCCAAATTTTAAGATTTGCAAAGGATTCTGGGTAACAGAACCTGGTCCGAGCCCCGCAAGTCACCCCATCTTGGATTCCCCTAGGTCTCTAATTTTCAGAAATGCACAGGTTTGGTAGGTTTCCCTAGGTGCCGGCTGAGCTAGAGGCCAAAATCTACAGGTAGGCACTTCGCAAAAAACACCTCTGTGTTCTTCCAAAAATGTGGATGTGTCCACGTTGCGCTTTGGGGCGTTTCCTGTCGCGGGCTCTAGGCCTACCCACACAAGTGAGGTATCATTTTTATCGGGAGACTTGGAGGAACGCTGGGTGGAAGGGAATTTGTGGCTCCTCTCAGATTCCAGAACTTTCTGCCACAGAAATATGAGGAACATGTGTTTTTTTTGCCAAATTTTAAGATTTGCAAAGGATTCTGGGTAACAGAACCTGGTCCGAGCCCCGCAAGTCACCCCATCTTGGATTCCCCTAGGTCTCTAATTTTCAGAAATGCACAGGTTTGGTAGGTTTCCCTAGGTGCCGGCTGAGCTAGAGGCCAAAATCTACAGGTAGGCACTTCGCAAAAAACACCTCTGTGTTCTTCCAAAAATGTGGATGTGTCCACATTGCGCTTTGGGGCGTTTCCTGTCGCGGGCTCTAGGCCTACCCACACAAGTGAGGTATCATTTTTATTGGGAGACTTGGGGGAACGCTGGGTGGAAGGAAATTTGTGGCTCCTCTCAGATTACAGAACTTTCTGCCACAGAAATGTGAGGAACATGTGTTTTTTTAGCCAAATTTTGAGGTTTGCACAGGATTCTGGGTAACAGAACCTGGTCCGAGCCCCGCAAGTCACCCCTCCTTGGATTCCCCTAGGTCTCTAGTTTTCAGTAATGCACAGGTTTGGTAGGTTTCCCTAGGTGCAGCTGAGCTAGAGGTCAAAATCTACAGGTAGTCACTTCGCAAAAAACACCTCTGCTTTCTTCCAAAAATTTGGATGTGTCCACGTTGCGCTTTGGGGCGTTTCCTGTAGCGGGCGCTAGGCCTACCCACACAAGTGAGGTATCATTTTTATCGGGAGACTTGGGGGAACGCTGGGTGGAAGGAAATTTGTGGCTCCTCTCAGATTCCAGAACTTTCTGCCACAGAAATGTGAGGAACATGTGTTTTTTTAGCCAAATTTTGAGGTTTGCAAAGGATTCTGGGTAACAGAACCTGGTCCGAGCCCCGCAAGTCACCCCATCTTGGATTCCCCTGGGTCTCTAGTTTTCAGAAATGCACAGGTTTGGTAGGTTTCCCTAGGTGCCGGCTGAGCTAGAGGCCAAAATCTACAGGTAGGCACTTCTCAAAAAACACCTCTGTTTTCTTCCAAATATTTGGATGTGTCCACGTTGCGCTTTGGGGCGTTTCCTGTCGCGGGCGCTAGGCCTACCCACACAAGTGAGGTATCATTTTTATCGGGAGACTTGGGGGAACGCTGGGTGGAAGGAAATTTGTGGCTCCTCTCAGATTCTTGAACTTTCTGCCACAGAAATGTGAGGAACATGTGTTTTTTTAGCCAAATTTTGAGGTTTGCAAAGGATTCTGGTTAACAGAACCTGGTCCGAGCCCCGCAAGTCACCCCTCCTTGGATTCCCCTAGGTCTCTAGTTTTCAGTAATGCACAGGTTTGGTAGGTTTCCCTAGGTGCAGCTGAGCTAGAGGTCAAAATCTACAGGTAGGCACTTTGCAAAAAACACCTCTGTTTTCTTCCAAATATTTGGATGTGTCCACGTTGCGCTTTGGGGCGTTTCCTGTCGCGGGCGCTAGGCCTACCCACACAAGTGAGGTATCATTTTTATCGGGAGACTTGGGGGAACGCTGGGTGGAAGGAAATTTGTGGCTCCTCTCAGATTCCAGAACTTTCTGCCACAGAAATGTGAGGAACATGTGTTTTTTTAGCCAAATTTTGAGGTTTGCAAAGGATTCTGGGTAACAGAACCTGGTCCGAGGCCCGCAAGTCACCCCTCCTTGGATTCCCCTAGGTCTCTAGTTTTCAGAAATGCACAGGTTTGGTAGGTTTCCCTAGGTGCCGGCTGAGCTAGAGGCCAAAATCTACAGGTAGTCACTTCGCAAAAAACACCTCTGCTTTCTTCCAAAAATTTGGATGTGTCCACGTTGCGCTTTGGGGCGTTTCCTATAGCGGGCGCTAGGCCTACCCACACAAGTGAGGTATCATTTTTATCGGGAGACTTGGGGGAACGCTGGGTGGAAGGAAATTTGTGGCTCCTCTCAGATTCCAGAACTTTCTGCCACAGAAATGTGAGGAACATGTGTTTTTTTAGCCAAATTTTGAGGTTTGCAAAGGATTCTGGGTAACAGAACCTGGTCCGAGCCCCGCAAGTCACCCCATCTTTGATTCCCCTGGGTCTCTAGTTTTCAGAAATGCACAGGTTTGGTAGGTTTCCCTAGGTGCCGGCTGAGCTAGAGGCCAAAATCTACAGGTAGGCACTTCGCAAAAAACACCTCTGTTTTCTTCCAAATATTTGGATGTGTCCACGTTGCGCTTTGGGGCGTTTCCTGTTGCGGGCTCTAGGCCTACCCACACAAGTGAGGTATCATTTTTATCGGGAGACTTGGGGGAACGCTGGGTGGAAGGAAATTTGTGGCTCCTCTCAGATTCCAGAACTTTCTGCCACAGAAATGTGAGGAACATGTGTTTTTTTAGCCAAATTTTGAGGTTTGCAAAGGATTCTGGGTAACAGAACCTGGTCCGAGCCCCGCAAGTCACCCCATCTTGGATTCCCCTAGGTCTCTAGTTTTCAGAAATGCACAGGTTTGGTAGGTTTCCCTAGGTGCCGGCTGAGCTAGAGGCCAAAATCTACAGGTAGTCACTTCGCAAAAAACACCTCTGTTTTCTTCCAAAAATTTGGATGTGTCCACGTTGCGCTTTGGGGCGTTTCCTGTCGCGGGCGCTAGGCCTACCCACACAAGTGAGGTATCATTTTTATCGGGAGACTTGGGGGAACGCTGGGTGGAAGGAAATTTGTGGCTCCTCTCAGATTCCAGAACTTTCTGCCACAGAAATGTGAGGAACATGTGTTTTTTTAGCCAAATTTTGAGGTTTGCAAAGGATTCTGGGTAACAGAACCTGGTCCGAGCCCCGCAAGTCACCCCATCTTGGATTCCCCTAGGTCTCTAGTTTTCAGAAATGCACAGGTTTGGTAGGTTTCCCTAGGTGCCGGCTGAGCTAGAGGCCAAAATCTACAGGTAGTCACTTCGCAAAAAACACCTCTGTTTTCTTCCAAAAATTTGAATGTGTCCACGTTGCGCTTTGGGGCGTTTCCTGTAGCGGGCGCTAGGTCTACCCACACAAGTGAGGTATCATTCTTATCGGGAGACTTGGGGGAACGCTGGGTGGAAGGAAATTTGTGGCTCCTCTCAGATTCCAGAACTTTCTGCCACAGAAATATGAGGAACATGTGTTTTTTTAGCCAAATTTTGAGGTTTGCAAAGGCTTCTGGGTAACAGAACCTGGTCCGAGCCCCGCAAGTCACCCCTCCTTGGATTCCCCTAGGTCTATAGTTTTCAGTAATGCACAGGTTTGGTAGGTTTCCCTAGGTGCCAGCTGAGCTAGAGGTCAAAATCTACAGGTAGGCACTTCGCAAAAAACACCTCTGTTTTCTTCCAAATATTTGGATGTGTCCACGTTGCGCTTTGGGGCGTTTCCTGTCGCGGGCGCTAGGCCTACCCACACAAGTGAGGTATCATTTTTATTGGGAGACTTGGAGGATCGTTGGGTGGAAGGAAATTTGTGGCTCCTCTCAGATTCCAGAACTTTCTGCCACAGAAATGTGAGGAACATGTGTTTTTTTAGCCAAATTTTGAGGTTTGCAAAGGATTCTGGTTAACAGAACCTGGTCCGAGCCCCGCAAGTCACCCCATCTTGGATTCCCCTAGGTCTCTAGTTTTCAGAAATGCACAGGTTTGGTAGGTTTCCCTAGGTGCCGGCTGAGCTAGAGGCCAAAATCTACAGGTAGGCACTTCACAAAAAACACATCTGTTTTCTTCCAAAAATTTGGATGTGTCCACGTTGCGCTTTGGGGCGTTTCCTGTCGCGGGCGCTAGGCCTACCCACACAAGTGAGGTATCATTTTTATCGGGAGACTTGGGGGAACACTGGGTGGAAGGGAATTTGTGGCTCCTCTCAGATTCCAGAACTTTCTGCCACAGAAATATGAGGAACATGTGTTTTTTTAGCCAAATTTTGAGGTTTGCAAAGGATTCTGGGTAACAGAACCTGGTCCGAGCCCCGCAAGTCACCCCTCCTTGGATTCCCCTAGGTCTCTAGTTTTCAGAAATGCACAGGTTTGGTAGGTTTCCCTAGGTGCCGGCTGAGCTAGAGGCCAAAATCTACAGGTAGTCACTTCGCAAAAAACACCTCTGCTTTCTTCCAAAAATTTGGATGTGTCCACGTTGTGCTTTGGGGCGTTTCCTGTAGCGGGCGCTAGGCCTACCCACACAAGTGAGGTATCATTTTTATCGGGAGACTTGGGGGAACGCTGGGTGGAAGGAAATTTGTGGCTACTCTCAGATTCCAGAACTTTCTGCCACAGAAATGTGAGGAACATGTGTTTTTTTAGCCAAATTTTGAGGTTTGCAAAGGATTCTGGGTAACAGAACCTGGTCCGAGCCCCGCAAGTCACCCCATCTTGGATTCACCTAGGTCTCTAGTTTTCAGAAATGCACAGGTTTGGTAGGTTTCCCTAGGTGCCGGCTGAGCTAGAGGCCAAAATCTACAGGTAGGCACTTCGCAAAAAACACCTATGTTTTCTCCCAAATATTTGGATGTGTCCACGTTGCGCTTTGGGGCGTTTCCTGTCGCGGGCGCTAGGCCTACCCACACAAGTGAGGTATCATTTTTATCGGGAGACTTGGGGGAACGCTGTGTGGAAGGAAATTTGTGGCTCCTCTCAGATTCCAGAACTTTCTGCCACAGAAATGTGAGGAACATGTGTTTTTTTAGCCATATTTTGAGGTTTGCAAAGGATTCTGGGTAACAGAACCTGGTCCGAGCCCCGCAAGTCACCCCTCCTTGGATTCCCCTAGGTCTCTAGTTTTCAGAAATGCACAGGTTTGGTAGGTTTCCCTAGGTGCCGGCTGAGCTAGAGGCCAAAATCTACAGGTAGGCACTTCGCAAAAAACACCTCTGTTTTCTCCCCAAAATTTGGATGTGTCCACGTTGTGCTTTGGGGCGTTTCCTGTAGCGGGCGCTAGGCCTACCCACACAAGTGAGGTATCATTCTTATCGGGAGACTTGGGGGAACGCTGGGTGGAAGGAAATTTGTGGCTCCTCTCAGATTCCAGAACTTTCTGCCACAGAAATATGAGGAACATGTGTTTTTTTAGCCAAATTTTGAGGTTTGCAAAGGCTTCTGGGTAACAGAACCTGGTCTGAGCCCCGCAAGTCACCCCTCCTTGGATTCCCCTAGGTCTATAGTTTTCAGAAATGCACAGGTTTGGTAGGTTTCCCTAGGTGCCGGCTGAGCTAGAGGCCAAAATCTACAGGTAGTCACTTCGCAAAAAACACCTCTGTTTTCTTCCAAAAATTTGAATGTGTCCACGTTGCGCTTTGGGGCGTTTCCTGTAGCGGGCGCTAGGTCTACCCACACAAGTGAGGTATCATTCTTATCGGGAGACTTGGGGGAACGCTGGGTGGAAGGAAATTTGTGGCTCCTCTCAGATTCCAGAACTTTCTGCCGCAGAAATATGAGGAACATGTGTTTTTTTAGCCAAATTTTGAGGTTTGCAAAGGATTCTGGGTAACAGAACCTGGTCCGAGCCCCGCAAGTCACCCCTCCTTTGATTCCCCTAGGTCTATAGATTTCAGAAATGCACAGGTTTGGTAGGTTTCCCTAGGTGCCGGCTGAGCTAGAGGCCAAAATCTACAGGTAGGCACTTCGCAAAAAACACCTCTGTTTTCTTCCAAAAATTTGGATGTGTCCACGTTGCGCTTTGGGGCATTTCCTGTAGCGGGCGCTAGGTCTACCCACACAAGTGAGGTATCATTTTTATTGGGAGACTTGGAGGATCGTTGGGTGGAAGGAAATTTGTGGCTCCTCTCAGATTCCAGAACTTTCTGCCACAGAAATATGAGGAACATGTGTTTTTTTAGCCAAATTTTGAGGTTTGCAAAGGCTTCTGGGTAACAGAACCTGGTCCGAGCCCCGCAAGTCACCCCTCCTTGGATTCCCCTAGGTCTATAGTTTTCAGTAATGCACAGGTTTGGTAGGTTTCCCTAGGTGCCAGCTGAGCTAGAGGTCAAAATCTACAGGTAGGCACTTCGCAAAAAACACCTCTGTTTTCTTCCAAATATTTGGATGTGTCCACGTTGCGCTTTGGGGCGTTTCCTGTCGCGGGCGCTAGGCCTACCCACACAAGTGAGGTATCATTTTTATTGGGAGACTTGGAGGATCGTTGGGTGGAAGGAAATTTGTGGCTCCTCTCAGATTCCAGAACTTTCTGCCACAGAAATGTGAGGAACATGTGTTTTTTTAGCCAAATTTTGAGGTTTGCAAAGGATTCTGGTTAACAGAACCTGGTCCGAGCCCCGCAAGTCACCCCATCTTGGATACCCCTAGGTCTCTAGTTTTCAGAAATGCACAGGTTTGGTAGGTTTTCCTAGGTGCCGGCTGAGCTAGAGGCCAAAATCTACAGGTAGGCACTTCACAAAAAACACATCTGTTTTCTTCCAAAAATTTGGATGTGTCCACGTTGCGCTTTGGGGCGTTTCCTGTCGCGGGCGCTAGGCCTACCCTCACAAGTGAGGTATCATTTTTATCGGGAGACTTGGGGGAACACTGGGTGGAAGGGAATTTGTGGCTCCTCTCAGATTCCAGAACTTTCTGCCACAGAAATATGAGGAACATGTGTTTTTTTAGCCAAATTTTGAGGTTTGCAAAGGATTCTGGGTAACAGAACCTGGTCCGAGCCCCGCAAGTCACCCCTCCTTGGATTCCCCTAGGTCTCTAGTTTTCAGAAATGCACAGGTTTGGTAGGTTTCCCTAGGTGCCGGCTGAGCTAGAGGCCAAAATCTACAGGTAGTCACTTCGCAAAAAACACCTCTGCTTTCTTCCAAAAATTTGGATGTGTCCACGTTGTGCTTTGGGGCGTTTCCTGTAGCGGGCGCTAGGCCTACCCACACAAGTGAGGTATCATTTTTATCGGGAGACTTGGGGGAACGCTGGGTGGAAGGAAATTTGTGGCTACTCTCAGATTCCAGAACTTTCTGCCACAGAAATGTGAGGAACATGTGTTTTTTTAGCCAAATTTTGAGGTTTGCAAAGGATTCTGGGTAACAGAACCTGGTCCGAGCCCCGCAAGTCACCCCATCTTGGATTCCCCTAGGTCTCTAGTTTTCAGAAATGCACAGGTTTGGTAGGTTTCCCTAGGTGCCGGCTGAGCTAGAGGCCAAAATCTACAGGTAGGCACTTCACAAAAAACACCTATGTTTTCTCCCAAATATTTGGATGTGTCCACGTTGCGCTTTGGGGCGTTTCCTGTCGCGGGCGCTAGGCCTACCCACACAAGTGAGGTATCATTTTTATCGGGAGACTTGGGGGAACGCTGTGTGGAAGGAAATTTGTGGCTCCTCTCAGATTCCAGAACTTTCTGCCACAGAAATGTGAGGAACATGTGTTTTTTTAGCCATATTTTGAGGTTTGCAAAGGATTCTGGGTAACAGAACCTGGTCCGAGCCCCGCAAGTCACCCCTCCTTGGATTCCCCTAGGTCTCTAGTTTTCAGAAATGCACAGGTTTGGTAGGTTTCCCTAGGTGCCGGCTGAGCTAGAGGCCAAAATCTACAGGTAGGCACTTCGCAAAAAACACCTCTGTTTTCTCCCCAAAATTTGGATGTGTCCACGTTGTGCTTTGGGGCGTTTCCTGTAGCGGGCGCTAGGCCTACCCACACAAGTGAGGTATCATTCTTATCGGGAGACTTGGGGGAACGCTGGGTGGAAGGAAATTTGTGGCTCCTCTCAGATTCCAGAACTTTCTGCCACAGAAATATGAGGAACATGTGTTTTTTTAGCCAAATTTTGAGGTTTGCAAAGGCTTCTGGGTAACAGAACCTGGTCTGAGCCCCGCAAGTCACCCCTCCTTGGATTCCCCTAGGTCTATAGTTTTCAGAAATGCACAGGTTTGGTAGGTTTCCCTAGGTGCCGGCTGAGCTAGAGGCCAAAATCTACAGGTAGTCACTTCGCAAAAAACACCTCTGTTTTCTTCCAAAAATTTGAATGTGTCCACGTTGCGCTTTGGGGCGTTTCCTGTAGCGGGCGCTAGGTCTACCCACACAAGTGAGGTATCATTCTTATCGGGAGACTTGGGGGAACGCTGGGTGGAAGGAAATTTGTGGCTCCTCTCAGATTCCAGAACTTTCTGCCGCAGAAATATGAGGAACATGTGTTTTTTTAGCCAAATTTTGAGGTTTGCAAAGGATTCTGGGTAACAGAACCTGGTCCGAGCCCCGCAAGTCACCCCTCCTTTGATTCCCCTAGGTCTATAGATTTCAGAAATGCACAGGTTTGGTAGGTTTCCCTAGGTGCCGGCTGAGCTAGAGGCCAAAATCTACAGGTAGTCACTTCGCAAAAAACACCTCTGTTTTCTTCCAAAAATTTGGATGTGTCCACGTTGCGCTTTGGGGCGTTTCCTGTCGCGGGCGCTAGGCCTACCCACACAAGTGAGGTATCATTTTTATCGGGAGACTTGGGGGACCGCTGGGTGGAAGGAAATTTGTGGCTCCTCTCAGATTCCAGAACTTTCTGCCACAGAAATGTGAGGAACATGTGTTTTTTTAGCCAAATTTTGAGGTTTGCAAAGGATTCTGGGTAACAGAACCTGGTCCGAGCCCCGCAAGTCACCCCATCTTGGATTCCCCTAGGTCTCTAGTTTTCAGAAATGCACAGGTTTGGTAGGTTTCCCTAGGTGCCGGCTGAGCTAGAGGCCAAAATCTACAGGTAGGCACTTCACAAAAAACACCTATGTTTTCTCCCAAATATTTGGATGTGTCCACGTTGCGCTTTGGGGCGTTTCCTGTCGCGGGCGCTAGGCCTACCCACACAAGTGAGGTATCATTTTTATCGGGAGACTTGGGGGAACGCTGTGTGGAAGGAAATTTGTGGCTCCTCTCAGATTCCAGAACTTTCTGCCACAGAAATGTGAGGAACATGTGTTTTTTTAGCCATATTTTGAGGTTTGCAAAGGATTCTGGGTAACAGAACCTGGTCCGAGCCCCGCAAGTCACCCCTCCTTGGATTCCCCTAGGTCTCTAGTTTTCAGAAATGCACAGGTTTGGTAGGTTTCCCTAGGTGCCGGCTGAGCTAGAGGCCAAAATCTACAGGTAGGCACTTCGCAAAAAACACCTCTGTTTTCTCCCCAAAATTTGGATGTGTCCACGTTGTGCTTTGGGGCGTTTCCTGTAGCGGGCGCTAGGCCTACCCACACAAGTGAGGTATCATTCTTATCGGGAGACTTGGGGGAACGCTGGGTGGAAGGAAATTTGTGGCTCCTCTCAGATTCCAGAACTTTCTGCCACAGAAATATGAGGAACATGTGTTTTTTTAGCCAAATTTTGAGGTTTGCAAAGGCTTCTGGGTAACAGAACCTGGTCTGAGCCCCGCAAGTCACCCCTCCTTGGATTCCCCTAGGTCTATAGTTTTCAGAAATGCACAGGTTTGGTAGGTTTCCCTAGGTGCCGGCTGAGCTAGAGGCCAAAATCTACAGGTAGTCACTTCGCAAAAAACACCTCTGTTTTCTTCCAAAAATTTGAATGTGTCCACGTTGCGCTTTGGGGCGTTTCCTGTAGCGGGCGCTAGGTCTACCCACACAAGTGAGGTATCATTCTTATCGGGAGACTTGGGGGAACGCTGGGTGGAAGGAAATTTGTGGCTCCTCTCAGATTCCAGAACTTTCTGCCGCAGAAATATGAGGAACATGTGTTTTTTTAGCCAAATTTTGAGGTTTGCAAAGGATTCTGGGTAACAGAACCTGGTCCGAGCCCCGCAAGTCACCCCTCCTTTGATTCCCCTAGGTCTATAGATTTCAGAAATGCACAGGTTTGGTAGGTTTCCCTAGGTGCCGGCTGAGCTAGAGGCCAAAATCTACAGGTAGGCACTTCGCAAAAAACACCTCTGTTTTCTTCCAAAAATTTGGATGTGTCCACGTTGCGCTTTGGGGCGTTTCCTGTCGCGGGCGCTAGGCCTACCCACACAAGTGAGGTATCATTTTTATCGGGAGACTTGGGGGACCGCTGGGTGGAAGGAAATTTGTGGCTCCTCTCAGATTCCAGAACTTTCTGCCACAGAAATGTGAGGAACATGTGTTTTTTTAGCCAAATTTTGAGGTTTGCAAAGGATTCTGGGTAACAGAACCTGGTCCGAGCCCCGCAAGTCACCCCTCCTTCGATTCCCCTAGGTCTCTAGTTTTCAGAAATGCACAGGTTTGGTAGGTTTCCCTAGGTGCCGGCTGAGCTAGAGGCCAAAATCTACAGGTAGTCACTTCGCAAAAAACACCTCTGCTTTCTTCCAAAAATTTGGATGTGTCCACGTTGCGCTTTGGGGCGTTTCCTATAGCGGGCGCTAGGCCTACCCACACAAGTGAGGTATCATTTTTATCGGGAGACTTGGGGGAACGCTGGGTGGAAGGAAATTTGTGGCTCCTCTCAGATTCCAGAACTTTCTGCCACAGAAATGTGAGGAACATGTGTTTTTTTAGCCAAATTTTGAGGTTTGCAAAGGATTCTGGGTAACAGAACCTGGTCCGAGCCCCGCAAGTCACCCCATCTTTGATTCCCCTGGGTCTCTAGTTTTCAGAAATGCACAGGTTTGGTAGGTTTCCCTAGGTGCCGGCTGAGCTAGAGGCCAAAATCTACAGGTAGGCACTTCGCAAAAAACACCTCTGTTTTCTTCCAAATATTTGGATGTGTCCACGTTGCGCTTTGGGGCGTTTCCTGTTGCGGGCTCTAGGCCTACCCACACAAGTGAGGTATCATTTTTATCGGGAGACTTGGGGGAACGCTGGGTGGAAGGAAATTTGTGGCTCCTCTCAGATTCCAGAACTTTCTGCCACAGAAATGTGAGGAACATGTGTTTTTTTAGCCAAATTTTGAGGTTTGCAAAGGATTCTGGGTAACAGAACCTGGTCCGAGCCCCGCAAGTCACCCCATCTTGGATTCCCCTAGGTCTCTAGTTTTCAGAAATGCACAGGTTTGGTAGGTTTCCCTAGGTGCCGGCTGAGCTAGAGGCCAAAATCTACAGGTAGTCACTTCGCAAAAAACACCTCTGTTTTCTTCCAAAAATTTGGATGTGTCCACGTTGCGCTTTGGGGCGTTTCCTGTCGCGGGCGCTAGGCCTACCCACACAAGTGAGGTATCATTTTTATCGGGAGACTTGGGGGAACGCTGGGTGGAAGGAAATTTGTGGCTCCTCTCAGATTCCAGAACTTTCTGCCACAGAAATGTGAGGAACATGTGTTTTTTTAGCCAAATTTTGAGGTTTGCAAAGGATTCTGGGTAACAGAACCTGGTCCGAGCCCCGCAAGTCACCCCATCTTGGATTCCCCTAGGTCTCTAGTTTTCAGAAATGCACAGGTTTGGTAGGTTTCCCTAGGTGCCGGCTGAGCTAGAGGCCAAAATCTACAGGTAGTCACTTCGCAAAAAACACCTCTGTTTTCTTCCAAAAATTTGAATGTGTCCACGTTGCGCTTTGGGGCGTTTCCTGTAGCGGGCGCTAGGTCTACCCACACAAGTGAGGTATCATTCTTATCGGGAGACTTGGGGGAACGCTGGGTGGAAGGAAATTTGTGGCTCCTCTCAGATTCCAGAACTTTCTGCCACAGAAATATGAGGAACATGTGTTTTTTTAGCCAAATTTTGAGGTTTGCAAAGGCTTCTGGGTAACAGAACCTGGTCCGAGCCCCGCAAGTCACCCCTCCTTGGATTCCCCTAGGTCTATAGTTTTCAGTAATGCACAGGTTTGGTAGGTTTCCCTAGGTGCCAGCTGAGCTAGAGGTCAAAATCTACAGGTAGGCACTTCGCAAAAAACACCTCTGTTTTCTTCCAAATATTTGGATGTGTCCACGTTGCGCTTTGGGGCGTTTCCTGTCGCGGGCGCTAGGCCTACCCACACAAGTGAGGTATCATTTTTATTGGGAGACTTGGAGGATCGTTGGGTGGAAGGAAATTTGTGGCTCCTCTCAGATTCCAGAACTTTCTGCCACAGAAATGTGAGGAACATGTGTTTTTTTAGCCAAATTTTGAGGTTTGCAAAGGATTCTGGTTAACAGAACCTGGTCCGAGCCCCGCAAGTCACCCCATCTTGGATTCCCCTAGGTCTCTAGTTTTCAGAAATGCACAGGTTTGGTAGGTTTCCCTAGGTGCCGGCTGAGCTAGAGGCCAAAATCTACAGGTAGGCACTTCACAAAAAACACATCTGTTTTCTTCCAAAAATTTGGATGTGTCCACGTTGCGCTTTGGGGCGTTTCCTGTCGCGGGCGCTAGGCCTACCCACACAAGTGAGGTATCATTTTTATCGGGAGACTTGGGGGAACACTGGGTGGAAGGGAATTTGTGGCTCCTCTCAGATTCCAGAACTTTCTGCCACAGAAATATGAGGAACATGTGTTTTTTTAGCCAAATTTTGAGGTTTGCAAAGGATTCTGGGTAACAGAACCTGGTCCGAGCCCCGCAAGTCACCCCTCCTTGGATTCCCCTAGGTCTCTAGTTTTCAGAAATGCACAGGTTTGGTAGGTTTCCCTAGGTGCCGGCTGAGCTAGAGGCCAAAATCTACAGGTAGTCACTTCGCAAAAAACACCTCTGCTTTCTTCCAAAAATTTGGATGTGTCCACGTTGTGCTTTGGGGCGTTTCCTGTAGCGGGCGCTAGGCCTACCCACACAAGTGAGGTATCATTTTTATCGGGAGACTTGGGGGAACGCTGGGTGGAAGGAAATTTGTGGCTACTCTCAGATTCCAGAACTTTCTGCCACAGAAATGTGAGGAACATGTGTTTTTTTAGCCAAATTTTGAGGTTTGCAAAGGATTCTGGGTAACAGAACCTGGTCCGAGCCCCGCAAGTCACCCCATCTTGGATTCACCTAGGTCTCTAGTTTTCAGAAATGCACAGGTTTGGTAGGTTTCCCTAGGTGCCGGCTGAGCTAGAGGCCAAAATCTACAGGTAGGCACTTCGCAAAAAACACCTATGTTTTCTCCCAAATATTTGGATGTGTCCACGTTGCGCTTTGGGGCGTTTCCTGTCGCGGGCGCTAGGCCTACCCACACAAGTGAGGTATCATTTTTATCGGGAGACTTGGGGGAACGCTGTGTGGAAGGAAATTTGTGGCTCCTCTCAGATTCCAGAACTTTCTGCCACAGAAATGTGAGGAACATGTGTTTTTTTAGCCATATTTTGAGGTTTGCAAAGGATTCTGGGTAACAGAACCTGGTCCGAGCCCCGCAAGTCACCCCTCCTTGGATTCCCCTAGGTCTCTAGTTTTCAGAAATGCACAGGTTTGGTAGGTTTCCCTAGGTGCCGGCTGAGCTAGAGGCCAAAATCTACAGGTAGGCACTTCGCAAAAAACACCTCTGTTTTCTCCCCAAAATTTGGATGTGTCCACGTTGTGCTTTGGGGCGTTTCCTGTAGCGGGCGCTAGGCCTACCCACACAAGTGAGGTATCATTCTTATCGGGAGACTTGGGGGAACGCTGGGTGGAAGGAAATTTGTGGCTCCTCTCAGATTCCAGAACTTTCTGCCACAGAAATATGAGGAACATGTGTTTTTTTAGCCAAATTTTGAGGTTTGCAAAGGCTTCTGGGTAACAGAACCTGGTCTGAGCCCCGCAAGTCACCCCTCCTTGGATTCCCCTAGGTCTATAGTTTTCAGAAATGCACAGGTTTGGTAGGTTTCCCTAGGTGCCGGCTGAGCTAGAGGCCAAAATCTACAGGTAGTCACTTCGCAAAAAACACCTCTGTTTTCTTCCAAAAATTTGAATGTGTCCACGTTGCGCTTTGGGGCGTTTCCTGTAGCGGGCGCTAGGTCTACCCACACAAGTGAGGTATCATTCTTATCGGGAGACTTGGGGGAACGCTGGGTGGAAGGAAATTTGTGGCTCCTCTCAGATTCCAGAACTTTCTGCCGCAGAAATATGAGGAACATGTGTTTTTTTAGCCAAATTTTGAGGTTTGCAAAGGATTCTGGGTAACAGAACCTGGTCCGAGCCCCGCAAGTCACCCCTCCTTTGATTCCCCTAGGTCTATAGATTTCAGAAATGCACAGGTTTGGTAGGTTTCCCTAGGTGCCGGCTGAGCTAGAGGCCAAAATCTACAGGTAGGCACTTCGCAAAAAACACCTCTGTTTTCTTCCAAAAATTTGGATGTGTCCACGTTGCGCTTTGGGGCATTTCCTGTAGCGGGCGCTAGGTCTACCCACACAAGTGAGGTATCATTTTTATTGGGAGACTTGGAGGATCGTTGGGTGGAAGGAAATTTGTGGCTCCTCTCAGATTCCAGAACTTTCTGCCACAGAAATATGAGGAACATGTGTTTTTTTAGCCAAATTTTGAGGTTTGCAAAGGCTTCTGGGTAACAGAACCTGGTCCGAGCCCCGCAAGTCACCCCTCCTTGGATTCCCCTAGGTCTATAGTTTTCAGTAATGCACAGGTTTGGTAGGTTTCCCTAGGTGCCAGCTGAGCTAGAGGTCAAAATCTACAGGTAGGCACTTCGCAAAAAACACCTCTGTTTTCTTCCAAATATTTGGATGTGTCCACGTTGCGCTTTGGGGCGTTTCCTGTCGCGGGCGCTAGGCCTACCCACACAAGTGAGGTATCATTTTTATTGGGAGACTTGGAGGATCGTTGGGTGGAAGGAAATTTGTGGCTCCTCTCAGATTCCAGAACTTTCTGCCACAGAAATGTGAGGAACATGTGTTTTTTTAGCCAAATTTTGAGGTTTGCAAAGGATTCTGGTTAACAGAACCTGGTCCGAGCCCCGCAAGTCACCCCATCTTGGATACCCCTAGGTCTCTAGTTTTCAGAAATGCACAGGTTTGGTAGGTTTTCCTAGGTGCCGGCTGAGCTAGAGGCCAAAATCTACAGGTAGGCACTTCACAAAAAACACATCTGTTTTCTTCCAAAAATTTGGATGTGTCCACGTTGCGCTTTGGGGCGTTTCCTGTCGCGGGCGCTAGGCCTACCCTCACAAGTGAGGTATCATTTTTATCGGGAGACTTGGGGGAACACTGGGTGGAAGGGAATTTGTGGCTCCTCTCAGATTCCAGAACTTTCTGCCACAGAAATATGAGGAACATGTGTTTTTTTAGCCAAATTTTGAGGTTTGCAAAGGATTCTGGGTAACAGAACCTGGTCCGAGCCCCGCAAGTCACCCCTCCTTGGATTCCCCTAGGTCTCTAGTTTTCAGAAATGCACAGGTTTGGTAGGTTTCCCTAGGTGCCGGCTGAGCTAGAGGCCAAAATCTACAGGTAGTCACTTCGCAAAAAACACCTCTGCTTTCTTCCAAAAATTTGGATGTGTCCACGTTGTGCTTTGGGGCGTTTCCTGTAGCGGGCGCTAGGCCTACCCACACAAGTGAGGTATCATTTTTATCGGGAGACTTGGGGGAACGCTGGGTGGAAGGAAATTTGTGGCTACTCTCAGATTCCAGAACTTTCTGCCACAGAAATGTGAGGAACATGTGTTTTTTTAGCCAAATTTTGAGGTTTGCAAAGGATTCTGGGTAACAGAACCTGGTCCGAGCCCCGCAAGTCACCCCATCTTGGATTCCCCTAGGTCTCTAGTTTTCAGAAATGCACAGGTTTGGTAGGTTTCCCTAGGTGCCGGCTGAGCTAGAGGCCAAAATCTACAGGTAGGCACTTCACAAAAAACACCTATGTTTTCTCCCAAATATTTGGATGTGTCCACGTTGCGCTTTGGGGCGTTTCCTGTCGCGGGCGCTAGGCCTACCCACACAAGTGAGGTATCATTTTTATCGGGAGACTTGGGGGAACGCTGTGTGGAAGGAAATTTGTGGCTCCTCTCAGATTCCAGAACTTTCTGCCACAGAAATGTGAGGAACATGTGTTTTTTTAGCCATATTTTGAGGTTTGCAAAGGATTCTGGGTAACAGAACCTGGTCCGAGCCCCGCAAGTCACCCCTCCTTGGATTCCCCTAGGTCTCTAGTTTTCAGAAATGCACAGGTTTGGTAGGTTTCCCTAGGTGCCGGCTGAGCTAGAGGCCAAAATCTACAGGTAGGCACTTCGCAAAAAACACCTCTGTTTTCTCCCCAAAATTTGGATGTGTCCACGTTGTGCTTTGGGGCGTTTCCTGTAGCGGGCGCTAGGCCTACCCACACAAGTGAGGTATCATTCTTATCGGGAGACTTGGGGGAACGCTGGGTGGAAGGAAATTTGTGGCTCCTCTCAGATTCCAGAACTTTCTGCCACAGAAATATGAGGAACATGTGTTTTTTTAGCCAAATTTTGAGGTTTGCAAAGGCTTCTGGGTAACAGAACCTGGTCTGAGCCCCGCAAGTCACCCCTCCTTGGATTCCCCTAGGTCTATAGTTTTCAGAAATGCACAGGTTTGGTAGGTTTCCCTAGGTGCCGGCTGAGCTAGAGGCCAAAATCTACAGGTAGTCACTTCGCAAAAAACACCTCTGTTTTCTTCCAAAAATTTGAATGTGTCCACGTTGCGCTTTGGGGCGTTTCCTGTAGCGGGCGCTAGGTCTACCCACACAAGTGAGGTATCATTCTTATCGGGAGACTTGGGGGAACGCTGGGTGGAAGGAAATTTGTGGCTCCTCTCAGATTCCAGAACTTTCTGCCGCAGAAATATGAGGAACATGTGTTTTTTTAGCCAAATTTTGAGGTTTGCAAAGGATTCTGGGTAACAGAACCTGGTCCGAGCCCCGCAAGTCACCCCTCCTTTGATTCCCCTAGGTCTATAGATTTCAGAAATGCACAGGTTTGGTAGGTTTCCCTAGGTGCCGGCTGAGCTAGAGGCCAAAATCTACAGGTAGGCACTTCGCAAAAAACACCTCTGTTTTCTTCCAAAAATTTGGATGTGTCCACGTTGCGCTTTGGGGCGTTTCCTGTCGCGGGCGCTAGGCCTACCCACACAAGTGAGGTATCATTTTTATCGGGAGACTTGGGGGACCGCTGGGTGGAAGGAAATTTGTGGCTCCTCTCAGATTCCAGAACTTTCTGCCACAGAAATGTGAGGAACATGTGTTTTTTTAGCCAAATTTTGAGGTTTGCAAAGGATTCTGGGTAACAGAACCTGGTCCGAGCCCCGCAAGTCACCCCTCCTTCGATTCCCCTAGGTCTCTAGTTTTCAGAAATGCACAGGTTTGGTAGGTTTCCCTAGGTGCCGGCTGAGCTAGAGGCCAAAATCTACAGGTAGTCACTTCGCAAAAAACACCTCTGCTTTCTTCCAAAAATTTGGATGTGTCCACGTTGTGCTTTGGGGCGTTTCCTGTAGCGGGCGCTAGGCCTACCCACACAAGTGAGGTATCATTTTTATCGGGAGACTTGGGGGAACGCTGGGTGGAAGGAAATTTGTGGCTACTCTCAGATTCCAGAACTTTCTGCCACAGAAATGTGGGGAACATGTGTTTTTTTAGCCAAATTTTGAGGTTTGCAAAGGATTCTGGGTAACAGAACCTGGTCCGAGCCCCGCAAGTCACCCCTCCTTGGATTCCCCTAGGTCTCTAGTTTTCAGAAATGCACAGGTTTGGTAGGTTTCCCTAGGTGCCGGCTGAGCTAGAGGCCAAAATCTACAGGTAGGCACTCCGGAAAAAACACCTCTGTTTTCTCCCAAAAATTTGGATGTGTCCACGTTGCGCTTTGGGGCGTTTCCTGTCGCGGGCGCTAGGCCTACCCACAGAAGTGAGGTATCATTTTTATCGGGAGACTTGGGGGAACGCTGGGTGGAAGGGAATTTGTGGCTCCTCTCAGATTCCAGAACTCTCTGCCACAGAAATATGAGGAACATGTGTTTTTTTTGCCAAATTTTGAGGTTTGCAAAGGATTCTGGGTAACAGAACCTGGTCCGAGCCCCGCAAGTCACCCCATCTTGGATTCCCCTAGGTCTCTAATTTTCAGAAATGCACAGGTTTGGTAGGTTTCCCTAGGTGCCGGCTGAGCTAGAGGCCAAAATCTACAGGTAGGCACTTCGCAAAAAACACCTCTGTGTTCTTCCAAAAATTTGGATGTGTCCACGTTGCGCTTTGGGGCGTTTCCTGTCGCGGGCGCTAGGCCTACCCACACAAGTGAGGTATCATTTTTATAGTGAGACTTGGGGGAACGCTGGGTGGAAGGAAATTTGTGGCTACTCTCAGATTCCAGAACTTTCTGCCACAGAAATGTGAGGAACATGTGTTTTTTTAGCCAAATTTTGAGGTTTGCAAAGGATTCTGGGTAACAGAACCTGGTCCGAGCCCCGCAAGTCACCCCATCTTGGATTCCCCTTGGTCTCTAGTTTTCAGAAATGCCCAGGTTTGGTAGGTTTCCCTAGGTGCCGGCTGAGCTAGAGGCCAAAATCTACAGGTAGGCACTTCGCAAAAAACACCTCTGTTTTCTTCCAAAAATTTGGATGTGTCCACGTTGCGCTTTGGGGCGTTTCCTGTCGCGGGCGCTAGGCCTACCCACACAAGTGAGGTATCATTTTTATCGGGAGACTTGGGGGAACGCTGGGTGGAAGGAAATTTGTGGCTACTCTCAGATTCCAGAACTTTCTGCCACAGAAATGTGAGGAACATGTGTTTTTTTAGCCAAATTTTGAGGTTTGCAAAGGATTCTGGGTAACAGCACCTGGTCCGAGCCCCGCAAGTCACCCCATCTTGGATTCCCCTAGGTCTCTAGTTTTCAGAAATGCACAGGTTTGGTAGGTTTCCCTAGGTGCCGGCTGAGCTAGAGGCCAAAATCTACAGGTAGTCACTTCGCAAAAAACACCTCTGCTTTCTTCCAAAAATTTGGATGTGTCCACGTTGTGCTTTGGGGCGTTTCCTGTAGCGGGCGCTAGGCCTACCCACACAAGTGAGGTATCATTCTTATCGGGAGACTTGGGGGAACGCTGGGTGGAAGGAAATTTGTGGCTCCTCTCAGATTCCAGAACTTTCTGCCACAGAAATATGAGGAACATGTGTTTTTTTAGCCACATTTTGAGGTTTGCAAAGGCTTCTGGGTAACAGAACCTGGTCTGAGCCCCGCAAGTCACCCCTCCTTGGATTGCCCTAGGTCTATAGTTTTCAGAAATGCACAGGTTTGGTAGGTTTCCCTAGGTGCCGGCTGAGCTAGAGGCCAAAATCTACAGGTAGTCACTTCGCAAAAAACACCTCTGTTTTCTTCCAAAAATTTGAATGTGTCCACGTTGCGCTTTGGGGCGTTTCCTGTAGCGGGCGCTAGGTCTACCCACACAAGTGAGGTATCATTCTTATCGGGAGACTTGGGGGAACGCTGGGTGGAAGGAAATTTGTGGCTCCTCTCAGATTCCAGAACTTTCTGCCGCAGAAATATGAGGAACATGTGTTTTTTTAGCCAAATTTTGAGGTTTGCAAAGGATTCTGGGTAACAGAACCTGGTCCGAGCCCCGCAAGTCACCCCTCCTTTGATTCCCCTAGGTCTATAGATTTCAGAAATGCACAGGTTTGGTAGGTTTCCCTAGGTGCCGGCTGAGCTAGAGGCCAAAATCTACAGGTAGGCACTTCGCAAAAAACACCTCTGTTTTCTTCCAAAAATTTGGATGTGTCCACGTTGCGCTTTGGGGCGTTTCCTGTCGCGGGCGCTAGGCCTACCCACACAAGTGAGGTATCATTTTTATCGGGAGACTTGGGGGAACACTGGGTGGAAGGGAATTTGTGGCTCCTCTCAGATTCCAGAACTTTCTGCCACAGAAATATGAGGAACATGTGTTTTTTTAGCCAAATTTTGAGGTTTGCAAAGGATTCTGGGTAACAGAACCTGGTCCGAGCCCCGCAAGTCACCCCTCCTTGGATTCCCCTAGGTCTCTAGTTTTCAGAAATGCACAGGTTTGGTAGGTTTCCCTAGGTGCCGGCTGAGCTAGAGGCCAAAATCTACAGGTAGTCACTTCGCAAAAAACACCTCTGCTTTCTTCCAAAAATTTGGATGTGTCCACGTTGTGCTTTGGGGCGTTTCCTGTAGCGGGCGCTAGGCCTACCCACACAAGTGAGGTATCATTTTTATCGGGAGACTTGGGGGAACGCTGGGTGGAAGGAAATTTGTGGCTACTCTCAGATTCCAGAACTTTCTGCCACAGAAATGTGAGGAACATGTGTTTTTTTAGCCAAATTTTGAGGTTTGCAAAGGATTCTGGGTAACAGAACCTGGTCCGAGCCCCGCAAGTCACCTCTCCTTGGATTCCCCTAGGTCTCTAGTTTTCAGAAATGCACAGGTTTGGTAAGTTTCCCTAGGTGCCGGCTGAGCTAGAGGCCAAAATCTACAGGTAGGCACTCCGGAAAAAACACCTCTGTTTTCTCCCAAAAATTTGGATGTGTCCACGTTGCGCTTTGGGGCGTTTCCTGTCGCGGGCGCTAGGCCTACCCACAGAAGTGAGGTATCATTTTTATGGGGAGACTTGGGTGAACGCTGGGTGGAAGGGAATTTGTGGCTCCTCTCAGATTCCAGAACTCTCTGCCACAGAAATATGAGGAACATGTGTTTTTTTTGCCAAATTTTGAGGTTTGCAAAGGATTCTGGGTAACAGAACCTGGTCCGAGCCCCGCAAGTCACCCCATCTTGGATTCCCCTAGGTCTCTAATTTTCAGAAATGCACAGGTTTGGTAGGTTTCCCTAGGTGCCGGCTGAGCTAGAGGCCAAAATCTACAGGTAGGCACTTCGCAAAAAACACCTCTGTGTTCTTCCAAAAATTTGGATGTGTCCACGTTGCGCTTTGGGGCGTTTCCTGTCGCGGGCGCTAGGCCTACCCACACAAGTGAGGTATCATTTTTATAGTGAGACTTGGGGGAACGCTGGGTGGAAGGAAATTTGTGGCTACTCTCAGATTTCAGAACTTTCTGCCACAGAAATGTGAGGAACATGTGTTTTTTTAGCCAAATTTTGAGGTTTGCAAAGGATTCTGGGTAACAGAACCTGGTCCGAGCCCCGCAAGTCACCTCTCCTTGGATTCCCCTAGGTCTCTAGTTTTCAGAAATGCACAGGTTTGGTAGGTTTCCCTAGGTGCCGGCTGAGCTAGAGGCCAAAATCTACAGGTAGGCACTCCGCAAAAAACACCTCTGTTTTCTCCCAAAAATTTGGATGTGTCCACGTTGCGCTTTGGGGCGTTTCCTGTCGCGGGCGCTAGGCCTACCCACAGAAGTGAGGTATCATTTTTATCGGGAGACTTGGGGGAACGCTGGGTGGAAGGGAATTTGTGGCTCCTCTCAGATTCCAGAACTCTCTGCCACAGAAATATGAGGAACATGTGTTTTTTTTGCCAAATTTTGAGGTTTGCAAAGGATTCTGGGTAACAGAACCTGGTCCGAGCCCCGCAAGTCACCCCATCTTGGATTCCCCTAGGTCTCTAATTTTCAGAAATGCACAGGTTTGGTAGGTTTCCCTAGGTGCCGGCTGAGCTAGAGGCCAAAATCTACAGGTAGGCACTTCGCAAAAAACACCTCTGTGTTCTTCAAAAATTTGGATGTGTCCACGTTGCGCTTTGGGGCGTTTCCTGTCGCGGGCGCTAGGCCTACCCACACAAGTGAGGTATCATTTTTATAGTGAGACTTGGGGGAACGCTGGGTGGAAGGAAATTTGTGGCTACTCTCAGATTCCAGAACTTTCTGCCACAGAAATGTGAGGAACATGTGTTTTTTTAGCCAAGTTTTGAGGTTTGCAAAGGATTCTGGGTAACAGAACCTGGTCCGAGGCCCGCAAGTCACCCCATCTTGGATTCCCCTAGGTCTCTAGTTTTCAGAAATGCACAGGTTTGGTAGGTTTCCCTAGGTGCCGGCTGAGCTAGAGGCCAAAATCTACAGGTAGTCACTTCGCAAAAAACATCTCTGTTTTCTTCCAAAAATTTGAATGTGTCCACGTTGCGCTTTGGGGCGTTTCCTGTAGCGGGCGCTAGGTCTACCCACACAAGTGAGGTATCATTCTTATCGGGAGACTTGGGGGAACGCTGGGTGGAAGGAAATTTGTGGCTCCTCTCAGATTCCAGAACTTTCTGCCACAGAAATATGAGGAACATGTGTTTTTTTAGCCAAATTTTGAGGTTTGCAAAGGCTTCTGGGTAACAGAACCTGGTCCGAGCCCCGCAAGTCACCCCTCCTTGGATTCCCCTAGGTCTATAGTTTTCAGTAATGCACAGGTTTGGTAGGTTTCCCTAGGTGCCAGCTGAGCTAGAGGCCAAAATCTACAGGTAGGCACTTCGCAAAAAACACCTATGTTTTCTCCCAAATATTTGGATGTGTCCACGTTGCGCTTTGGGGCGTTTCCTGTCGCGGGCGCTAGGCCTACCCACACAAGTGAGGTATCATTTTTATCGGGAGACTTGGGGGAACGCTGTGTGGAAGGAAATTTGTGGCTCCTCTCAGATTCCAGAACTTTCTGCCACAGAAATATGAGGAACATGTGTTTTTTTAGCCAAATTTTGAGGTTTGCAAAGGCTTCTGGGTAACAGAACCTGGTCTGAGCCCCGCAAGTCACCCCATCTTGGATTCCCCTAGGTCTCTAGTTTTCAGAAATGCACAGGTTTGGTAGGTTTCCCTAGGTGCCGGCTGAGCTAGAGGCCAAAATCTACAGGTAGGCACTTCGCAAAAAACACCTCTGTTTTCTCCCAAAAATTTGGATGTGTCCACGTTGTGCTTTGGGGCGTTTCCTGTAGCGGGCGCTAGGCCTACCCACACAAGTGAGGTATCATTCTTATCGGGAGACTTGGGGGAACGCTGGGTGGAAGGAAATTTGTGGCTCCTCTCAGATTCCAGAACTTTCTGCCACAGAAATATGAGGAACATGTGTTTTTTTAGCCAAATTTTGAGGTTTGCAAAGGCTTCTGGGTAACAGAACCTGGTCTGAGCCCCGCAAGTCACCCCTCCTTGGATTCCCCTAGGTCTATAGTTTTCAGAAATGCACAGGTTTGGTAGGTTTCCCTAGGTGCCGGCTGAGCTAGAGGCCAAAATCTACAGGTAGTCACTTCGCAAAAAACACCTCTGTTTTCTTCCAAAAATTTGAATGTGTCCACGTTGCGCTTTGGGGCGTTTCCTGTAGCGGGCGCTAGGTCTACCCACACAAGTGAGGTATCATTCTTATCGGGAGACTTGGGGGAACGCTGGGTGGAAGGAAATTTGTGGCTCCTCTCAGATTCCAGAACTTTCTGCCGCAGAAATATGAGGAACATGTGTTTTTTTAGCCAAATTTTGAGGTTTGCAAAGGATTCTGGGTAACAGAACCTGGTCCGAGCCCCGCAAGTCACCCCTCCTTTGATTCCCCTAGGTCTATAGATTTCAGAAATGCACAGGTTTGGTAGGTTTCCCTAGGTGCCGGCTGAGCTAGAGGCCAAAATCTACAGGTAGGCACTTCGCAAAAAACACCTCTGTTTTCTTCCAAAAATTTGGATGTGTCCACGTTGCGCTTTGGGGCGTTTCCTGTCGCGGGCGCTAGGCCTACCCACACAAGTGAGGTATCATTTTTATCGGGAGACTTGGGGGAACACTGGGTGGAAGGGAATTTGTGGCTCCTCTCAGATTCCAGAACTTTCTGCCACAGAAATATGAGGAACATGTGTTTTTTTAGCCAAATTTTGAGGTTTGCAAAGGATTCTGGGTAACAGAACCTGGTCCGAGCCCCGCAAGTCACCCCTCCTTGGATTCCCCTAGGTCTCTAGTTTTCAGAAATGCACAGGTTTGGTAGGTTTCCCTAGGTGCCGGCTGAGCTAGAGGCCAAAATCTACAGGTAGTCACTTCGCAAAAAACACCTCTGCTTTCTTCCAAAAATTTGGATGTGTACACGTTGTGCTTTGGGGCGTTTCCTGTAGCGGGCGCTAGGCCTACCCACACAAGTGAGGTATCATTTTTATCGGGAGACTTGGGGGAACGCTGGGTGGAAGGAAATTTGTGGCTACTCTCAGATTCCAGAACTTTCTGCCACAGAAATGTGAGGAACATGTGTTTTTTTAGCCAAATTTTGAGGTTTGCAAAGGATTCTGGGTAACAGAACCTGGTCCGAGCCCCGCAAGTCACCTCTCCTTGGATTCCCCTAGGTCTCTAGTTTTCAGAAATGCACAGGTTTGGTAGGTTTCCCTAGGTGCCGGCTGAGCTAGAGGCCAAAATCTACAGGTAGGCACTCCGCAAAAAACACCTCTGTTTTCTCCCAAAAATTTGGATGTGTCCACGTTGCGCTTTGGGGCGTTTCCTGTCGCGGGCGCTAGGCCTACCCACAGAAGTGAGGTATCATTTTTATCGGGAGACTTGGGGGAACGCTGGGTGGAAGGGAATTTGTGGCTCCTCTCAGATTCCAGAACTCTCTGCCACAGAAATATGAGGAACATGTGTTTTTTTTGCCAAATTTTGAGGTTTGCAAAGGATTCTGGGTAACAGAACCTGGTCCGAGCCCCGCAAGTCACCCCATCTTGGATTCCCCTAGGTCTCTAATTTTCAGAAATGCACAGGTTTGGTAGGTTTCCCTAGGTGCCGGCTGAGCTAGAGGCCAAAATCTACAGGTAGGCACTTCGCAAAAAACACCTCTGTGTTCTTCCAAAAATTTGGATGTGTCCACGTTGCGCTTTGGGGCGTTTCCTGTCGCGGGCGCTAGGCCTACCCACACAAGTGAGGTATCATTTTTATAGTGAGACTTGGGGGAACGCTGGGGGAAGGAAATTTGTGGCTACTCTCAGATTCCAGAACTTTCTGCCACAGAAATGTGAGGAACATGTGTTTTTTTAGCCAAATTTTGAGGTTTGCAAAGGATTCTGGGTAACAGAACCTGGTCCGAGCCCCGCAAGTCACCCCATCTTGGATTCCCCTGGGTCTCTAGTTTTCAGAAATGCCCAGGTTTGGTAGGTTTCCCTAGGTGCCGGCTGAGCTAGAGGCCAAATCTACAGGTAGGCACTTCGCAAAAAACACCTCTGTTTTCTTCCAAAAATTTGGATGTGTCCACGTTGCGCTTTGGGGCGTTTCCTGTCGCGGGCGCTAGGCCTACCCACACAAGTGAGGTATCATTTTTATCGGGAGACTTGGGGGAACGCTGGGTGGAAGGAAATTTGTGGCTACTCTCAGATTCCAGAACTTTCTGCCACAGAAATGTGAGGAACATGTGTTTTTTTAGCCAAATTTTGAGGTTTGCAAAGGATTCTGGGTAACAGAACCTGGTCCGAGCCCCGCAAGTCACCCCATCTTGGATTCCCCTAGGTCTCTAGTTTTCAGAAATGCACAGGTTTGGTAGGTTTCCCTAGGTGCCGGCTGAGCTAGAGGCCAAAATCTACAGGTAGTCACTTCGCAAAAAACACCTCTGCTTTCTTCCAAAAATTTGGATGTGTCCACGTTGTGCTTTGGGGCGTTTCCTGTAGCGGGCGCTAGGCCTACCCACACAAGTGAGGTATCATTTTTATCGGGAGACTTGGGGGAACGCTGGGTGGAAGGAAATTTGTGGCTACTCTCAGATTCCAGAACTTTCTGCCACAGAAATGTGAGGAACATGTGTTTTTTTAGCCAAATTTTGAGGTTTGCAAAGGATTCTGGGTAACAGAACCTTGTCCGAGCCCCGCAAGTCACCCCATCTTGGATTCCCCTAGGTCTCTAGTTTTCAGAAATGCACAGGTTTGGTAGGTTTCCCTAGGTGCCGGCTGAGCTAGAGGCCAAAATCTACAGGTAGGCACTTCGCAAAAAACACCTATGTTTTCTCCCAAATATTTGGATGTGTCCACGTTGCGCTTTGGGGCGTTTCCTGTCGCGGGCGCTAGGCCTGCCCACACAAGTGAGGTATCATTTTTATCGGGAGACTTGGGGGAACACTGGGTGGAAGGGAATTTGTGGCTCCTCTCAGATTCCAGAACTTTCTGCCACAGAAATATGAGGAACATGTGTTTTTTTAGCCAAATTTTGAGGTTTGCAAAGGATTCTGGGTAACAGAACCTGGTCCGAGCCCCGCAAGTCACCCCTCCTTGGATTCCCCTAGGTCTCTAGTTTTCAGAAATGCACAGGTTTGGTAGGTTTCCCTAGGTGCCGGCTGAGCTAGAGGCCAAAATCTACAGGTAGTCACTTCGCAAAAAACACCTCTGCTTTCTTCCAAAAATTTGGATGTGTACACGTTGTGCTTTGGGGCGTTTCCTGTAGCGGGCGCTAGGCCTACCCACACAAGTGAGGTATCATTTTTATTGGGAGACTTGGGGGAACGCTGGGTGGAAGGAAATTTGTGGCTACTCTCAGATTCCAGAACTTTCTGCCACAGAAATGTGAGGAACATGTGTTTTTTTAGCCAAATTTTGAGGTTTGCAAAGGATTCTGGGTAACAGAACCTGGTCCGAGCCCCGCAAGTCACCTCTCCTTGGATTCCCCTAGGTCTCTAGTTTTCAGAAATGCACAGGTTTGGTAGGTTTCCCTAGGTGCCGGCTGAGCTAGAGGCCAAAATCTACAGGTAGGCACTCCGCAAAAAACACCTCTGTTTTCTCCCAAAAATTTGGATGTGTCCACGTTGCGCTTTGGGGCGTTTCCTGTCGCGGGCGCTAGGCCTACCCACAGAAGTGAGGTATCATTTTTATCGGGAGACTTGGGGGAACGCTGGGTGGAAGGGAATTTGTGGCTCCTCTCAGATTCCAGAACTCTCTGCCACAGAAATATGAGGAACATGTGTTTTTTTTGCCAAATTTTGAGGTTTGCAAAGGATTCTGGGTAACAGAACCTGGTCCGAGCCCCGCAAGTCACCCCATCTTGGATTCCCCTAGGTCTCTAATTTTCAGAAATGCACAGGTTTGGTAGGTTTCCCTAGGTGCCGGCTGAGCTAGAGGCCAAAATCTACAGGTAGGCACTTCGCAAAAAACACCTCTGTGTTCTTCCAAAAATTTGGATGTGTCCACGTTGCGCTTTGGGGCGTTTCCTGTCGCGGGCGCTAGGCCTACCCACACAAGTGAGGTATCATTTTTATAGTGAGACTTGGGGGAACGCTGGGTGGAAGGAAATTTGTGGCTACTCTCAGATTCCAGAACTTTCTGCCACAGAAATGTGAGGAACATGTGTTTTTTTAGCCAAATTTTGAGGTTTGCAAAGGATTCTGGGTAACAGAACCTGGTCCGAGCCCCGCAAGTCACCCCATCTTGGATTCCCCTGGGTCTCTAGTTTTCAGAAATGCCCAGGTTTGGTAGGTTTCCCTAGGTGCCGGCTGAGCTAGAGGCCAAATCTACAGGTAGGCACTTCGCAAAAAACACCTCTGTTTTCTTCCAAAAATTTGGATGTGTCCACGTTGCGCTTTGGGGCGTTTCCTGTCGCGGGCGCTAGGCCTACCCACACAAGTGAGGTATCATTTTTATCGGGAGACTTGGGGGAACGCTGGGTGGAAGGAAATTTGTGGCTACTCTCAGATTCCAGAACTTTCTGCCACAGAAATGTGAGGAACATGTGTTTTTTTAGCCAAATTTTGAGGTTTGCAAAGGATTCTGGGTAACAGAACCTGGTCCGAGCCCCGCAAGTCACCCCATCTTGGATTCCCCTAGGTCTCTAGTTTTCAGAAATGCACAGGTTTGGTAGGTTTCCCTAGGTGCCGGCTGAGCTAGAGGCCAAAATCTACAGGTAGTCACTTCGCAAAAAACACCTCTGCTTTCTTCCAAAAATTTGGATGTGTCCACGTTGTGCTTTGGGGCGTTTCCTGTAGCGGGCGCTAGGCCTACCCACACAAGTGAGGTATCATTTTTATCGGGAGACTTGGGGGAACGCTGGGTGGAAGGAAATTTGTGGCTACTCTCAGATTCCAGAACTTTCTGCCACAGAAATGTGAGGAACATGTGTTTTTTTAGCCAAATTTTGAGGTTTGCAAAGGATTCTGGGTAACAGAACCTTGTCCGAGCCCCGCAAGTCACCCCATCTTGGATTCCCCTAGGTCTCTAGTTTTCAGAAATGCACAGGTTTGGTAGGTTTCCCTAGGTGCCGGCTGAGCTAGAGGCCAAAATCTACAGGTAGGCACTTCGCAAAAAACACCTATGTTTTCTCCCAAATATTTGGATGTGTCCACGTTGCGCTTTGGGGCGTTTCCTGTCGCGGGCGCTAGGCCTGCCCACACAAGTGAGGTATCATTTTTATCGGGAGACTTGGGGGAACGCTGTGTGGAAGGAAATTTGTGGCTCCTCTCAGATTCCAGAACTTTCTGCCACAGAAATGTGAGGAACATGTGTTTTTTAACCATATTTTGAGGTTTGCAAAGGATTCTGGGTAACAGAACCTGGTCCGAGCCCCGCAAGTCACCCCTCCTTGGATTCCCCTAGGTCTCTAGTTTTCAGAAATGCACAGGTTTGGTAGGTTTCCCTAGGTGCCGGCTGAGCTAGAGGCCAAAATCTACAGGTAGGCACTTCGCAAAAAACACCTCTGTTTTCTCCCAAAAATTTGGATGTGTCCACGTTGTGCTTTGGGGCGTTTCCTGTAGCGGGCGCTAGGCCTACCCACACAAGTGAGGTATCATTCTTATCGGGAGACTTGGGGGAACGCTGGGTGGAAGGAAATTTGTGGCTCCTCTCAGATTCCAGAACTTTCTGCCACAGAAATATGAGGAACATGTGTTTTTTTAGCCAAATTTTGAGGTTTGCAAAGGCTTCTGGGTAACAGAACCTGGTCTGAGCCCCGCAAGTCACCCCTCCTTGGATTCCCCTAGGTCTATAGTTTTCAGAAATGCACAGGTTTGGTAGGTTTCCCTAGGTGCCGGCTGAGCTAGAGGCCAAAATCTACAGGTAGTCACTTCGCAAAAAACACCTCTGTTTTCTTCCAAAAATTTGAATGTGTCCACGTTGCGCTTTGGGGCGTTTCCTGTAGCGGGCGCTAGGTCTACCCACAGAAGTGAGGTATCATTTTTATCGGGAGACTTGGGGGAACGCTGGGTGGAAGGGAATTTGTGGCTCCTCTCAGATTCCAGAACTCTCTGCCACAGAAATATGAGGAACATGTGTTTTTTTTGCCAAATTTTGAGGTTTGCAAAGGATTCTGGGTAACAGAACCTGGTCCGAGCCCCGCAAGTCACCCCATCTTGGATTCCCCTAGGTCTCTAATTTTCAGAAATGCACAGGTTTGGTAGGTTTCCCTAGGTGCCGGCTGAGCTAGAGGCCAAAATCTACAGGTAGGCACTTCGCAAAAAACACCTCTGTGTTCTTCCAAAAATTTGGATGTGTCCACGTTGCGCTTTGGGGCGTTTCCTGTCGTGGGCGCTAGGCCTACCCACACAAGTGAGGTATCATTTTTATAGTGAGACTTGGGGGAACGCTGGGTGGAAGGAAATTTGTGGCTACTCTCAGATTCCAGAACTTTCTGCCACAGAAATGTTTGGAACATGTGTTTTTTTAGCCAAATTTTGAGGTTTGCAAAGGATTCTGGGTAACAGAACCTGGTCCGAGCCCCGCAAGTCACCCCATCTTGGATTCCCCTGGGTCTCTAGTTTTCAGAAATGCCCAGGTTTGGTAGGTTTCCCTAGGTGCCGGCTGAGCTAGAGGCCAAAATCTACAGGTAGGCACTTCGCAAAAAACACCTCTGTTTTCTTCCAAAAATTTGGATGTGTCCACGTTGCGCTTTGGGGCGTTTCCTGTCGCGGGCGCTAGGCCTACCCACACAAGTGAGGTATCATTTTTATCGGGAGACTTGGGGGAACGCTGGGTGGAAGGAAATTTGTGGCTCCTCTCAGATTACAGAACTTTCTGCCACAGAAATGTGAGGAACATGTGTTTTTTTAGCCAAATTTTGAGGTTTGCAAAGGATTCTGGTTAACAGAACCTGGTCCGAGCCCCGCAAGTCACCCCATCTTGGATTCCCCTAGGTCTCTTGTTTTCAGAAATGCACAGGTTTGGTAGGTTTCCCTAGGTGCCGGCTGAGCTAGAGGCCAAAATCTACAGGTAGGCACTTCACAAAAAACACATCTGTTTTCTTCCAAAAATTTGGATGTGTCCACGTTGCGCTTTGGGGCGTTTCCTGTCGCGGGCGCTAGGCCTACCCACACAAGTGAGGTATCATTTTTATCGGGAGACTTGGGGGAACGCTGGGTGGAAGGAAATTTGTGGCTCCTCTCAGATTCCAGAACTTTCTGCCACAGAAATGTGAGGAACATGTGTTTTTTTAGCCAAATTTTGAGGTTTGCAAAGGATTCTGGTTAACAGAACCTGGTCCGAGCCCCGCAAGTCACCCCATCTTGGATTCCCCTAGGTCTCTAGTTTTCAGAAATGCACAGGTTTGGTAGGTTTCCCTAGGTGCCGGCTGAGCTAGAGGCCAAAATCTACAGGTAGGCACTTCGCAAAAAACACCTCTATTTTCTACCAAAAATTTGGATGTGTCCACGTTGCGCTTTGGGGCGTTTCCTGTCGCGGGCGCTAGGCCTACCCACACAAGTGAGGTATCATTTTTATCGGGAGACTTGGGGGAACGCTGGGTGGAAGGAAATTTGTGGCTACTCTCAGATTCCAGAACTTTCTGCCACAGAAATGTGAGGAACATGTGTTTTTTTAGCCAAATTTTGAGGTTTGCAAAGGATTCTGGGTAACAGAACCTGGTCCGAGCCCCGCAAGTCACCCCATCTTGGATTCCCCTGGGTCTCTAGTTTTCAGAAATGCACAGGTTTGGTAGGTTTCCCTAGGTGCCGGCTGAGCTAGAGGCCAAAATCTACAGGTAGGCACTTCGCAAAAAACACCTCTGTTTTCTTCCAAAAATTTGGATGTGTCCACGTTGCGCTTTGGGGCGTTTCCTGTCGCGGGCGCTAGGCCTACCCACACAAGTGAGGTATCATTTTTATCGGGAGACTTGGGGGAACGCTGGGTGGAAGGAAATTTGTGGCTCCTCTCAGATTCCAGAACTTTCTGCCACAGAAATGTGAGGAACATGTGTTTTTTTAGCCAAATTTTGAGGTTTGCAAAGGATTCTGGGTAACAGAACCTGGTCCGAGCCCCGCAAGTCACCCCTCCTTGGATTCCCCTAGGTCTCTACTTTTCAGAAATGCACAGGTTTGGTATGTTTCCCTAGGTGCCGGCTGAGCTAGAGGCCAAAATCTACAGGTAGGCACTTCGCAAAAAACACCTCTGTGTTCTTCCAAAAATTTGGATGTGTCCACGTTGCGCTTTGGGGCGTTTCCTGTCGCGGGCGCTAGGCCTACCCACAGAAGTGAGGTATCATTTTTATCAGGAGACTTGGGGGAACGCTGGGTGGAAGGGAATTTGTGGCTCCTCTCAGATTCCAGAACTTTCTGCCACAGAAATATGAGGAACATGTGTTTTTTGTGCCAAATTTTGAGGTTTGCAAAGGATTCTGGGTAACAGAACCTGGTCCGAGCCCCGCAAGTCACCCCATCTTGGATTCCCCTAGGTCTCTAATTTTCAGAAATGCACAGGTTTGGTAGGTTTCCCTAGGTGCCGGCTGAGCTAGAGGCCAAAATCTACAGGTAGGCACTTCGCAAAAAACACCTCTGTGTTCTTCCAAAAATTTGGATGTGTCCACGTTGCGCTTTGGGGCGTTTCCTGTCGCGGGCTCTAGGCCTACCCACACAAGTGAGGTATCATTTTTATCGGGAGACTTGGGGGAACGCTGGGTGGAAGGAAATTTGTGGCTCCTCTCAGATTCCAGAACTTTCTGCTACAGAAATGTGAGGAACATGTGTTTTTTTAGCCAAATTTTGAGGTTTGCAAAGGATTCTGGTTAACAGAACCTGGTCCGAGCCCCGCAAGTCACCCCATCTTGGATTCCCCTAGGTCTCTAGTTTTCAGAAATGCACAGGTTTGGTAGGTTTCCCTAGGTGCCGGCTGAGCTAGAGGCCAAAATCTACAGGTAGGCACTTCACAAAAAACACATCTGTTTTCTTCCAAAAATTTGGATGTGTCCACGTTGCGCTTTGGGGCGTTTCCTGTCGCGGGCGCTAGGCCTACCCACACAAGTGAGGTATCATTTTTATCGGGAGACTTGGGGGAACGCTGGGTGGAAGGAAATTTGTGGCTCCTCTCAGATTCCAGAACTTTCTGCCACAGAAATGTGAGGAACATGTGTTTTTTTAGCCAAATTTTGAGGTTTGCAAAGGATTCTGGGTAACAGAACCTGGTCCGAGCCCCGCAAGTCACCCCTCCTTGGATTCCCCTAGGTCTCTAGTTTTTAGAAATGCACAGGTTTGGTATGTTTCCCTAGGTGCCGGCTGAGCTAGAGGCCAAAATCTACAGGTAGGCACTTCGCAAAAAACACCTCTGTTTTCTCCCAAAAAATTTGGATGTGTCCACGTTGCACTTTGGGGCGTTTCCTGTCGCGGGCGCTAGGCCTACACACAGAAGTGAGGTATCATTTTTATCAGGAGACTTGGGTGAACGCTGGGTGGAAGGGAATTTGTGGCTCCTCTCAGATTCCAGAACTTTCTGCCACAGAAATATGAGGAACATGTGTTTTTTTTGCCAAATTTTGAGGTTTGCAAAGGATTCTGGGTAACAGAACCTGGTCCGAGCCCCGCAAGTCACCCCATCTTGGATTCCCCTAGGTCTCTAATTTTCAGAAATGCACAGGTTTGGTATGTTTCCCTAGGTGCCGGCTGAGCTAGAGGCCAAAATCTACAGGTAGGCACTTCGCAAAAAACACCTCTGTGTTCTTCCAAAAATTTGGATGTGTCCACGTTGCGCTTTGGGGCGTTTCCTGTCGCGGGCGCTAGGCCTACCCACACAAGTGAGGTATCATTTTTATCGGGAGACTTGGAGGAACGCTGGGTGGAAGGGAATTTGTGGCTCCTCTCAGATTCCAGAACTTTCTGCCACAGAAATATGAGGAACATGTGTTTTTTTTGCCAAATTTTAAGGTTTGAAAAGGATTCTGGGTAACAGAACCTGGTCCGAGCCCCGCAAGTCACCCCATCTTGGATTCCCCTAGGTCTCTAATTTTCAGAAATGCACAGGTTTGGTAGGTTTCCCTAGGTGCCGGCTGAGCTAGAGGCCAAAATCTACAGGTAGGCACGTCGCAAAAAACACCTCTGTGTTCTTCCAAAAATTTGGATGTGTCCACGTTGCGCTTTGGGGCGTTTCCTGTCGCGGGCTCTAGGCCTACCCACACAAGTGAGGTATCATTTTTATCGGGAGACTTGGGGGAACGCTGGGTGGAAGGAAATTTGTGGCTCCTCTCAGATTACAGAACTTTCTGCCACAGAAATGTGAGGAACATGTGTTTTTTTAGCCAAATTTTGAGGTTTGCAAAGGATTCTGGTTAACAGAACCTGGTCCGAGCCCCGCAAGTCACCCCATCTTGGATTCCCCTAGGTCTCTTGTTTTCAGAAATGCACAGGTTTGGTAGGTTTCCCTAGGTGCCGGCTGAGCTAGAGGCCAAAATCTACAGGTAGGCACTTCACAAAAAACACATCTGTTTTCTTCCAAAAATTTGGATGTGTCCACGTTGCGCTTTGGGGCGTTTCCTGTCGCGGGCGCTAGGCCTACCCACACAAGTGAGGTATCATTTTTATCGGGAGACTTGGGGGAACGCTGGGTGGAAGGAAATTTGTGGCTCCTCTCAGATTCCAGAACTTTCTGCCACAGAAATGTGAGGAACATGTGTTTTTTTTGCCAAATTTTGAGGTTTGCAAAGGATTCTGGGTAACAGAACCTGGTCCGAGCCCCGCAAGTCACCCCTCCTTGGATTCCCCTAGGTCTCTAGTTTTTAGAAATGCACAGGTTTGGTAGGTTTCCCTAGGTGCCGGCTGAGCTAGAGGCCAAAATCTACAGGTAGGCACTTCGCAAAAAACACCTCTGTTTTCTCCCAAAAAATTTGGATGTGTCCACGTTGCGCTTTGGGGCGTTTCCTGTCGCGGGCGCTAGGCCTACACACAGAAGTGAGGTATCATTTTTATCAGGAGACTTGGGGGAACGCTGGGTGGAAGGGAATTTGTGGCTCCTCTCAGATTCCAGAACTTTCTGCCACAGAAATATGAGGAACATGTGTTTTTTTTGCCAAATTTTGAGGTTTGCAAAGGTTTCTGGGTAACAGAACCTGGTCCGAGCCCCACAAGTCACCCCATCTTGGATTCCCCTAGGTCTCTAATTTTCAGAAATGCACAGGTTTGGTATGTTTCCCTAGGTGCCGGCTGAGCTAGAGGCCAAAATCTACAGGTAGGCACTTCGCAAAAAACACCTCTGTGTTCTTCCAAAAATTTGGATGTGTCCACGTTGCGCTTTGGGGCGTTTCCTGTCGCGGGCGCTAGGCCTACCCACACAAGTGAGGTATCATTTTTATCGGGAGACTTGGAGGAACGCTGGGTGGAAGGGAATTTGTGGCTCCTCTCAGATTCCAGAACTTTCTGCCACAGAAATATGAGGAACATGTGTTTTTTTTGCCAAATTTTAAGGTTTGCAAAGGATTCTGGGTAACAGAACCTGGTCCGAGCCCCGCAAGTCACCCCATCTTGGATTCCCCTATGTCTCTAATTTTCAGAAATGCACTGGTTTGGTAGGTTTCCCTAGGTGCCGGCTGAGCTAGAGGCCAAAATCTACAGGTAGGCACTTCACAAAAAACACCTCTGTGTTCTTCCAAAAATTTGGATGTGTCCACGTTGCGCTTTGGGGCGTTTCCTGTCGCGGGCTCTAGGCCTACCCACACAAGTGAGGTATCATTTTTATCGGGAGACTTGGGGGAACGCTGGGTGGAAGGAAATTTGTGGCTCCTCTCAGATTACAGAACTTTCTGCCACAGAAATGTGAGGAACATGTGTTTTTTTAGCCAAATTTTGAGGTTTGCAAAGGATTCTGGTTAACAGAACCTGGTCCGAGCCCCGCAAGTCACCCCATCTTGGATTCCCCTAGGTCTCTTGTTTTCAGAAATGCACAGGTTTGGTAGGTTTCCCTAGGTGCCGGCTGAGCTAGAGGCCAAAATCTACAGGTAGGCACTTCACAAAAAACACATCTGTTTTCTTCCAAAAATTTGGATGTGTCCACGTTGCGCTTTGGGGCGTTTCCTGTCGCGGGCGCTAGGCCTACCCACACAAGTGAGGTATCATTTTTATAGGGAGACTTGGGGGAACGCGGGGTGGAAGGAAATTTGTGGCTCCTCTCAGATTCCAGAACTTTCTGCCACAGAAATGTGAGGAACTTGTGTTTTTTTAGCCAAATTTTGAGGTTTGCAAAGGATTCTGGTTAACAGAACCTGGTCCGAGCCCCGCAAGTCACCCCATCTTGGATTCCCCTAGGTCTATAGTTTTCAGAAATGCACAGGTTTGGTAGGTTTCCCTAGGTGCCGGCTGAGCTAGAGGTCAAAATCTACAGGTAGGCACTTCGCAAAAAACACCTCTGTTTTCTTCCAAAAATTTGGATGTGTCCATGTTGCGCTTTGGGGCGTTCCCTGTCGCGGGCGCTAGACCTACCCACACAGGTGAGGTATCATTTTTATCGGGAGACTTGGGGGAACGCTGGGTGGAAGGAAATTTGTGGCTCCTCTCAGATTCCACAACTTTCTGCCACAGAAATATGAGGAACATATGTTTTTTTTGCCAAATTTTGAGGTTTGCAAAGGATTCTGGGTAACAGAACCTGGTCCGAGCCCCGCAAGTCACCCCTCCTTGGATTCCCCTAGGTCTCTAGTTTTCAGAAATGCACAGGTTTGGTAGGTGTCCCTAGGTGCCGGCTGAGCTAGAGGCCAAAATCTACAGGTAGGCACTTCGCAAAAAACACCTCTGTTTTCTTCCAAAAATTTGGATGTGTCCACGTTGCGCTTTGGGGCGTTTCCTGTCGCGGGCGCTAGGCCTACCCACACAAGTGAGGTATCATTTTTATCGGGAGACTTGGGGGAACGCTGGGTGGAAGGGAATTTGTGGCTCCTCTCAGATTCCAGAACTTTCTGCCACAGAAATGTGAGGAACATGTGTTTTTTTAGCCAAATTTTGAGGTTTGCAAAGGATTCTGGGTAACAGAACCTGGTCCGAGCCCCGCAAGTCACCCCATCTTGGATTCCCCTAGGTCTCTAGTTTTCAGAAATGCACAGGTTTGGTAGGTTTCCCTAGGTGCCGGCTGAGCTAGAGGCCAAAATCTACAGGTAGGCAGTTCGCAAAAAACACCTCTGTTTTCTTCCAAAAATTTGGATGTGTCCACGTTGCGCTTTGGGGCGTTTCCTGTCGCGGGCGCTAGGCCTACCCACACAAGTGAGGTATCATTTTTATCGGGAGACTTGGGGGAACGCTGCGTGGAAGGAAATTTGTGGCTCCTCTCAGATTCCAGAACTTTCTACCACAGAAATGTGAGGAACATGTGTTTTTTTAGCCAAATTTTGAGGTTTGCAAAGGATTCTGGGTAATAGAACTGGTCCGAGCCCCGCAAGTCACCCCTCCTTGGATTCCCCTAGGTCTCTAGTTTTCAGAAATGCACAGGTTTGGTAAAACACCTCTGTTTTCTTCCAAAAATTTGGATGTGTCCACGTTGCGCTTTGGGGCGTTTCCTGTCGCGAGCGCTAGGCCTACCCACACAAGTGAGGTATCATTTTTATAGGGAGGCTTGGGGGAACGCGGGGTGGAAGGAAATTTGTGGCTCCTCTCAGATTCCAGAACTTTCTGCCACAGAAATGTGAGGAACATATGTTTTTTTAGCCAAATTTTGAGGTTTGCAAAGGATTCTGGGTAACAGAACCTGGTCCGAGCCCCGCAAGTCACCCCTCCTTGGATTCCCCTAGGTCTCTAGTTTTCAGAAATGCACAGGTTTGGTAGGTTTCCCTAGGTGCCGGCTGAGCTAGAGGCCAAAATCTACAGGTAGGCACTTCGCAAAAAACACCTCTGTTTTCTTCCAAAAATTTGGATGTGTCCACGTTGCGCTTTGGGGCGTTTCCTGTCGCGGGCGCTAGGCCTACCCACACAAGTGAGGTATCATTTTTATCGGGAGACTTGGGGGAACGCTGGGTGGAAGGAAATTTGTGGCTCCTCTCAGATTCCAGAACTTTCTGCCACAGAAATGTGAGGAACATGTGTTTTTTTAGCCAAATTTTGAGGTTTGCAAAGGATTCTGGGTAACAGAACCTGGTCCGAGCCCCGCAAGTCACCCCATCTTGGATTCCCCTAGGTCTCTAGTTTTCAGAAATGCACAGGTTTGGTAGGTTTCCCTAGGTGCCGGCTGAGCTAGAGGCCAAAATCTACAGGTAGGCAGTTCGCAAAAAACACCTCTGTTTTCTTCCAAAAATTTGGATGTGTCCACGTTGCGCTTTGGGGCGTTTCCTGTCGCGGGCGCTAGGCCTACCCACACAAGTGAGGTATCATTTTTATCGGGAGACTTGGGGGAACGCTGCGTGGAAGGAAATTTGTGGCTCCTCTCAGATTCCAGAACTTTCTGCCACAGAAATGTGAGGAACATGTGTTTTTTTAGCCAGATTTTGAGGTTTGCAAAGGATTCTGGGTAATAGAACTGGTCCGAGCCCCGCAAGTCACCCCTCCTTGGATTCCCCTAGGTCTCTAGTTTTCAGAAATGCACAGGTTTGGTAAAACACCTCTGTTTTCTTCCAAAAATTTGGATGTGTCCACGTTGCGCTTTGGGGCGTTTCCTGTCGCGAGCGCTAGGCCTACCCACACAAGTGAGGTATCATTTTTATAGGGAGGCTTGGGGGAACGCGGGGTGGAAGGAAATTTGTGGCTCCTCTCAGATTCCAGAACTTTCTGCCACAGAAATGTGAGGAACATGTGTTTTTTTAGCCAAATTTTGAGGTTTGCAAAGGATTCTGGGTAACAGAACCTGGTCCGAGCCCCGCAAGTCACCCCTCCTTGGATTCCCCTAGGTCTCTAGTTTTCAGAAATGCACAGGTTTGGTAGGTTTCCCTAGGTGCCGGCTGAGCTAGAGGCCAAAATCTACAGGTAGGCACTTCGCAAAAAACACCTCTGTTTTCTTCCAAAAATTTGGATGTGTCCACGTTGCGCTTTGGGGCGTTTCCTGTCGCGGGCGCTAGGCCTACCCACACAAGTGAGGTATCATTTTTATCGGGAGACTTGGGGGAACGCTGGGTGGAAGGAAATTTGTGGCTCCTCTCAGATTCCAGAACTTTCTGCTACAGAAATGTGAGGAACATGTGTTTTTTTAGCCAAATTTTGAGGTTTGCAAAGGATTCTGGGTAACAGAACCTGGTCCGAGCCCCGCAAGTCACCCCTCCTTGGATTCCCCTAGGTCTCTACTTTTCAGAAATGCACAGGTTTGGTATGTTTCCCTAGGTGCCGGCTGAGCTAGAGGCCAAAATCTACAGGTAGGCACTTCGCAAAAAACACCTCTGTGTTCTTCCAAAAATTTGGATGTGTCCACGTTGCGCTTTGGGGCGTTTCCTGTCGCGGGCGCTAGGCCTACCCACAGAAGTGAGGTATCATTTTTATCAGGAGACTTGGGGGAACGCTGGGTGGAAGGGAATTTGTGGCTCCTCTCAGATTCCAGAACTTTCTGCCACAGAAATATGAGGAACATGTGTTTTTTTTGCCAAATTTTGAGGTTTGCAAAGGATTCTGGGTAACAGAACCTGGTCCGAGCCCCGCAAGTCACCCCATCTTGGATTCCCCTAGGTCTCTAATTTTCAGAAATGCACAGGTTTGGTAGGTTTCCCTAGGTGCCGGCTGAGCTAGAGGCCAAAATCTACAGGTAGGCACTTCGCAAAAAACACCTCTGTGTTCTTCCAAAAATTTGGATGTGTCCACGTTGCGCTTTGGGGCGTTTCCTGTCGCGGGCTCTAGGCCTACCCACACAATTGAGGTATCATTTTTATCGGGAGACTTGGGGGAACGCTGGGTGGAAGGAAATTTGTGGCTCCTCTCAGATTCCAGAACTTTCTGCCACAGAAATGTGAGGAACATGTGTTTTTTTAGCCAAATTTTGAGGTTTGCAAAGGATTCTGGTTAACAGAACCTGGTCCGAGCCCCGCAAGTCACCCCATCTTGGATTCCCCTAGGTCTCTAGTTTTCAGAAATGCACAGGTTTGGTAGGTTTCCCTAGGTGCCGGCTGAGCTAGAGGCCAAAATCTACAGGTAGGCACTTCACAAAAAACACATCTGTTTTCTTCCAAAAATTTGGATGTGTCCACGTTGCGCTTTGGGGCGTTTCCTGTCGCGGGCGCTAGGCCTACCCACACAAGTGAGGTATCATTTTTATCGGGAGACTTGGGGGAACGCTGGGTGGAAGGAAATTTGTGGCTCCTCTCAGATTCCAGAACTTTCTGCCACAGAAATGTGAGGAACATGTGTTTTTTTAGCCAAATTTTGAGGTTTGCAAAGGATTCTGGGTAACAGAACCTGGTCCGAGCCCCGCAAGTCACCCCATCTTGGATTCCCCTAGGTCTCTAGTTTTCAGAAATGCACAGGTTTGGTAGGTTTCCCTAGGTGCCGGCTGAGCTAGAGGCCAAAATCTACAGGTAGGCACTTCACAAAAAACACATCTGTTTTCTTCCAAAAATTTGGATGTGTCCACGTTGCGCTTTGGGGCGTTTCCTGTCGCGGGCGCTAGGCCTACCCACACAAGTGAGGTATCATTTTTATCGGGAGACTTGGGGGAACGCTGGGTGGAAGGAAATTTGTGGCTCCTCTCAGATTCCAGAACTTTCTGCCACAGAAATGTGAGGAACATGTGTTTTTTTAGCCAAATTTTGAGGTTTGCAAAGGATTCTGGGTAACAGAACCTGGTCCGAGCCCCGCAAGTCACCCCTCCTTGGATTCCCCTAGGTCTCTAGTTTTTAGAAATGCACAGGTTTGGTAGGTTTCCCTAGGTGCCGGCTGAGCTAGAGGCCAAAATCTACAGGTAGGCACTTCTCAAAAAACACCTCTGTTTTCTCCCAAAAAATTTGGATGTGTCCACGTTGCGCTTTGGGGCGTTTCCTGTCGCGGGCGCTAGGCCTACCCACAGAAGTGAGGTATCATTTTTATCAGGAGACTTGGGGGAACGCTGGGTGGAAGGGAATTTGTGGCTCCTCTCAGATTCCAGAACTTTCTGCCACAGAAATATGAGGAACATGTGTTTTTTTTGCCAAATTTTGAGGTTTGCAAAGGATTCTGGGTAACAGAACCTGGTCCGAGCCCCGCAAGTCACCCCATCTTGGATTCCCCTAGGTCTCTAATTTTCAGAAATGCACAGGTTTGGTATGTTTCCCTAGGTGCCGGCTGAGCTAGAGGCCAAAATCTACAGGTAGGCACTTCGCAAAAAACACCTCTGTGTTCTTCCAAAAATTTGGATGTGTCCACGTTGCGCTTTGGGGCGTTTCCTGTCGCGGGCGCTAGGCCTACCCACACAAGTGAGGTATCATTTTTATCGGGAGACTTGGAGGAACGCTGGGTGGAAGGGAATTTGTGGCTCCTCTCAGATTCCAGAACTTTCTGCCACAGAAATATGAGGAACATGTGTTTTTTTTGCCAAATTTTAAGGTTTGCAAAGGATTCTGGGTAACAGAACCTGGTCCGAGCCCCGCAAGTCACCCCATCTTGGATTCCCCTAGGTCTCTAATTTTCAGAAATGCACAGGTTTGGTAGGTTTCCCTAGGTGCCGGCTGAGCTAGAGGCCAAAATCTACAGGTAGGCACTTCGCAAAAAACACCTCTGTGTTCTTCCAAAAATTTGGATGTGTCCACGTTGCGCTTTGGGGCGTTTCCTGTCGCGGGCTCTAGGCCTACCCACACAAGTGAGGTATCATTTTTATCGGGAGACTTGGGGGAACGCTGGGTGGAAGGAAATTTGTGGCTCCTCTCAGATTACAGAACTTTCTGCCACAGAAATGTGAGGAACATGTGTTTTTTTAGCCAAATTTTGAGGTTTGCAAAGGATTCTGGTTAACAGAACCTGGTCCGAGCCCCGCAAGTCACCCCATCTTGGATTCCCCTAGGTCTCTAGTTTTCAGAAATGCACAGGTTTGGTAGGTTTCCCTAGGTGCCGGCTGAGCTAGAGGCCAAAATCTACAGGTAGGCACTTCACAAAAAACACATCTGTTTTCTTCCAAAAATTTGGATGTGTCCACGTTGCGCTTTGGGGCGTTTCCTGTCGCGGGCGCTAGGCCTACCCACACAAGTGAGGTATCATTTTTATAGGGAGACTTGGGGGAACGCGGGGTGGAAGGAAATTTGTGGCTCCTCTCAGATTCCAGAACTTTCTGCCACAGAAATGTGAGGAACTTGTGTTTTTTTAGCCAAATTTTGAGGTTTGCAAAGGATTCTGGTTAACAGAACCTGGTCCGAGCCCCGCAAGTCACCCCATCTTGGATTCCCCTAGGTCTATAGTTTTCAGAAATGCACAGGTTTGGTAGGTTTCCCTAGGTGCCGGCTGAGCTAGAGGTCAAAATCTACAGGTAGGCACTTCGCAAAAAACACCTCTGTTTTCTTCCAAAAATTTGGATGTGTCCATGTTGCGCTTTGGGGCGTTCCCTGTCGCTGGCGCTAGGCCTACCCACACAGGTGAGGTATCATTTTTATCGGGAGACTTGGGGGAACGCTGGGTGGAAGGAAATTTGTGGCTCCTCTCAGATTCCAGAACTTTCTGCCACAGAAATATGAGGAACATATGTTTTTTTTGCCAAATTTTGAGGTTTGCAAAGGATTCTGGGTAACAGAACCTGGTCCGAGCCCCGCAAGTCATCCCTCCTTGGATTCCCCTAGGTCTCTAGTTTTCAGAAATGCACAGGTTTGGTAGGTGTCCCTAGGTGCCGGCTGAGCTAGAGGCCAAAATCTACAGGTAGGCACTTCGCAAAAAACACCTCTGTTTTCTTCCAAAAATTTGGATGTGTCCACGTTGCCCTTTGGGGCGTTTCCTGTCGCGGGCGCTAGGCCTACCCACACAAGTGAGGTATCATTTTTATCGGGAGACTTGGGGGAACGCTGGGTGGAAGGGAATTTGTGGCTCCTCTCAGATTCCAGAACTTTCTGCCACAGAAATATGAGTAACATGTGTTTTTTTAGCCAAATTTTGAGGTTTGCAAAGGATTCTGGGTAACAGAACCTGGTCCGAGCCCCGCAAGTCACCCCATCTTGGATTCCCCTAGGTCTCTAGTTTTCAGAAATGCACAGGTTTGGTAGGTTTCCCTAGGTGCCGGCTGAGCTAGAGGCCAAAATCTACAGGTAGGCAGTTCGCAAAAAACACCTCTGTTTTCTTCCAAAAATTTGGATGTGTCCACGTTGCGCTTTGGGGCGTTTCCTGTCGCGGGCGCTAGGCCTACCCACACAAGTGAGGTATCATTTTTATCGGGAGACTTGGGGGAACGCTGCGTGGAAGGAAATTTGTGGCTCCTCTCAGATTCCAGAACTTTCTACCACAGAAATGTGAGGAACATGTGTTTTTTTAGCCAAATTTTGAGGTTTGCAAAGGATTCTGGGTAATAGAACCTGGTCCGAGCCCCGCAAGTCACCCCTCCTTGGATTCCCCTAGGTCTCTAGTTTTCAGAAATGCACAGGTTTGGTAAAACACCTCTGTTTTCTTCCAAAAATTTGGATGTGTCCACGTTGCGCTTTGGGGCGTTTCCTGTCGCGAGCGCTAGGCCTACCCACACAAGTGAGGTATCATTTTTATAGGGAGGCTTGGGGGAACGCGGGGTGGAAGGAAATTTGTGGCTCCTCTCAGATTCCAGAACTTTCTGCCACAGAAATGTGAGGAACATGTGTTTTTTTAGCCAAATTTTGAGGTTTGCAAAGGATTCTGGGTAACAGAACCTGGTCCGAGCCCCGCAAGTCACCCCTCCTTGGATTCCCCTAGGTCTCTAGTTTTCAGAAATGCACAGGTTTGGTAGGTTTCCCTTGGTGCCGGCTGAGCTAGAGGCCAAAATCTACAGGTAGTCACTTCGCAAAAAACACCCCTGCTTTCTTCCAAAAATTTGGATGTGTCCACGTTGCGCTTTGGGGCGTTTCCTGTAGCGGGCGCTAGGCCTACCCACACAAGTGAGGTATCATTTTTATCGGGAGACTTGGGGGAATGCTGGGTGGAAGGAAATTTGTGGCTCCTCTCAGATTCCAGAACTTTCTGCCACAGAAATGTGAGGAACATGTGTTTTTTTAGCCAAATTTTGAGGTTTGCAAAGGCTTCTGGGTAACAGAACCTGGTCCGAGCCCCGCAAGTCACCCCTCCTTGGATTCCCCTAGGTCTCTAGTTTTCAGAAATGCACAGGTTTGGTAGGTTTCCCTTGGTGCCGGCTGAGCTAGAGGCCAAAATCTACAGGTAGTCACTTCGCAAAAAACACCTCTGTTTTCTTCCAAATATTTGGATGTGTCCACGTTGCGCTTTGTGGCGTTTCCTGTCGCGGCCGCTAGCCCTACCCACACAAGTGAGGTATAATTTTTATTGGGAGACTTGGGGGAACGCTGGGTGGAAGGAAATTTGTGGCTCCTCTCAGATTCTAGAACTTTCTGCCACAGAAATGTGAGGAACATGTGTTTTTTTAGCCAAATTTTGAGGTTTGCAAAGGATTCTGGGTAACAGAACCTGGTCCGAGCCCCGCAAGTCACCCCATCTTGGATTCCCCTGGGTCTCTAGTTTTCAGAAATTCACAGGTTTGGTAGGTTTCCCTAGGTGCCGGCTGAGCTAGAGGCCAAAATCTACAGGTAGGCACTTCGCAAAAAACACCTCTGTTTTCTTCCAAAAATTTGGATGTGTCCACATTGCGCTTTGGGGTGTTTCCTGTCGCGGGCGCTAGGCCTACCCACACAAGTGAGGTATCATTTTTATCGGGAGACTTGGGGGAACGCTGGGTGGAAGGGAATTTGTGGCTCCTCTCAGATTCCAGAACTTTCTGCCACAGAAATATGAGGAACATGTGTTTTTTAGCCAAATTTTGAGGTTTGCAAAGGATTCTGGGTAACAGAACCTGGTCCGAGCCCCGCAAGTCACACCATCTTGGATTCCCCTAGGTCTCTAGTTTTCAGAAATGCACAGGTTTGGTAGGTTTCCCTTGGTGCCGGCTGAGCTAGAGGCCAAAATCTACAGGTAGGCACTTCGCAAAAAACACCTCTGTTTTCTTCCAAAAATGTGGATGTGTCCACGTTGCGCTTTGGGGCGTTTCCTGTCGCGGGCGCTAGGCCTACCCACACAAGTGAGGTATCATTTTTATCGGGAGACTTGGGGGAACGCTGGGTGGAAGGAAATTTGTGGCTCCTCTCAGATTCCAGAACTTTCTACCACAGAAATGTGAGGAACATGTGTTTTTTTAGCCAAATTTTGAGGTTTGCAAAGGATTCTGGGAAACAGAACCTGGTCCGAGCCTCGCAAGTCACCCCTCCTTGGATTCCCCTAGGTCTCTAGTTTTCAGAAATGCAAAGGTTTGGTAGGTTTCCCTAGGTGCCGGCTGAGCTAGAGGCCAAAATCTACAGGTAGGCACTTCGCAAAAAACACCTCTGTTTTCTCCAAAAAATGTGGATGTGTCCACGTTGCGCTTTGGGGCGTTTCCTGTCGCGGGCGCTAGGCCTACCCACACAAGTGAGGTATCATTTTTATCGGGAGACTTGGGGGAACTCTGGGTGGAAGGAAATTTGTGGCTCCTCTCAGATTCCACAACTTTCTGCCACAGAAATATGAGGAACATGTGTTTTTTTAGCCAAATTTTGAGGTTTGCAAAGGATTCTGGGTAACAGAACCTGGTCCGAGCCCCGCAAGTCACCCCTCCTTGGATTCCCCTAGATCTCTAGTTTTCAGAAATGCACAGGTTTGGTAGGTTTCCCTAGGTGCCGGCTGAGCTAGAGGCCAAAATCTACAGGTAGTCACTTCGCAAAAAACACCTCTGTTTTCTTCCAAAAATTTGGATGTGTCCACGTTGCGCTTTGGGGCGTTTCCTGTCGCGGGCGCTAGGCCTACCCACACAAGTGAGGTATCATTTTTATCGGGAGACTTGGGGGAACGCTGGGTGGAAGGGAATTTGTGGCTCCTCTCAGATTCCAGAACTTTCTGCCACAGAAATATGAGTAACATGTGTTTTTTTAGCCAAATTTTGAGGTTTGCAAAGGATTCTGGGTAACAGAACCTGGTCCGAGCCCCGCAAGTCACCCCATCTTGGATTCCCCTAGGTCTCTAGTTTTCAGAAATGCACAGGTTTGGTAGGTTTCCCTAGGTGCCGGCTGAGCTAGAGGCCAAAATCTACAGGTAGGCAGTTCGCAAAAAACACCTCTGTTTTCTTCCAAAAATTTGGATGTGTCCACGTTGCGCTTTGGGGCGTTTCCTGTCGCGGGCGCTAGGCCTACCCACACAAGTGAGGTATCATTTTTATCGGGAGACTTGGGGGAACGCTGCGTGGAAGGAAATTTGTGGCTCCTCTCAGATTCCAGAACTTTCTACCACAGAAATGTGAGGAACATGTGTTTTTTTAGCCAAATTTTGAGGTTTGCAAAGGATTCTGGGTAATAGAACCTGGTCCGAGCCCCGCAAGTCACCCCTCCTTGGATTCCCCTAGGTCTCTAGTTTTCAGAAATGCACAGGTTTGGTAAAACACCTCTGTTTTCTTCCAAAAATTTGGATGTGTCCACGTTGCGCTTTGGGGCGTTTCCTGTCGCGAGCGCTAGGCCTACCCACACAAGTGAGGTATCATTTTTATAGGGAGGCTTGGGGGAACGCGGGGTGGAAGGAAATTTGTGGCTCCTCTCAGATTCCAGAACTTTCTGCCACAGAAATGTGAGGAACATGTGTTTTTTTAGCCAAATTTTGAGGTTTGCAAAGGATTCTGGGTAACAGAACCTGGTCCGAGCCCCGCAAGTCACCCCTCCTTGGATTCCCCTAGGTCTCTAGTTTTCAGAAATGCACAGGTTTGGTAGGTTTCCCTTGGTGCCGGCTGAGCTAGAGGCCAAAATCTACAGGTAGTCACTTCGCAAAAAACACCCCTGCTTTCTTCCAAAAATTTGGATGTGTCCACGTTGCGCTTTGGGGCGTTTCCTGTAGCGGGCGCTAGGCCTACCCACACAAGTGAGGTATCATTTTTATCGGGAGACTTGGGGGAATGCTGGGTGGAAGGAAATTTGTGGCTCCTCTCAGATTCCAGAACTTTCTGCCACAGAAATGTGAGGAACATGTGTTTTTTTAGTCAAATTTTGAGGTTTGCAAAGGCTTCTGGGTAACAGAACCTGGTCCGAGCCCCGCAAGTCACCCCTCCTTGGATTCCCCTAGGTCTCTAGTTTTCAGAAATGCACAGGTTTGGTAGGTTTCCCTTGGTGCCGGCTGAGCTAGAGGCCAAAATCTACAGGTAGTCACTTCGCAAAAAACACCTCTGTTTTCTTCCAAATATTTGGATGTGTCCACGTTGCGCTTTGTGGCGTTTCCTGTCGCGGCCGCTAGCCCTACCCACACAAGTGAGGTATAATTTTTATTGGGAGACTTGGGGGAACGCTGGGTGGAAGGAAATTTGTGGCTCCTCTCAGATTCTAGAACTTTCTGCCACAGAAATGTGAGGAACATGTGTTTTTTTAGCCAAATTTTGAGGTTTGCAAAGGATTCTGGGTAACAGAACCTGGTCCGAGCCCCGCAAGTCACCCCATCTTGGATTCCCCTGGGTCTCTAGTTTTCAGAAATTCACAGGTTTGGTAGGTTTCCCTAGGTGCCGGCTGAGCTAGAGGCCAAAATCTACAGGTAGGCACTTCGCAAAAAACACCTCTGTTTTCTTCCAAAAATTTGGATGTGTCCACATTGCGCTTTGGGGTGCTTCCTGTCGCGGGCGCTAGGCCTACCCACACAAGTGAGGTATCATTTTTATCGGGAGACTTGGGGGAACGCTGGGTGGAAGGGAATTTGTGGCTCCTCTCAGATTCCAGAACTTTCTGCCACAGAAATATGAGGAACATGTGTTTTTTAGCCAAATTTTGAGGTTTGCAAAGGATTCTGGGTAACAGAACCTGGTCCGAGCCCCGCAAGTCACACCATCTTGGATTCCCCTAGGTCTCTAGTTTTCAGAAATGCACAGGTTTGGTAGGTTTCCCTTGGTGCCGGCTGAGCTAGAGGCCAAAATCTACAGGTAGGCACTTCGCAAAAAACACCTCTGTTTTCTTCCAAAAATGTGGATGTGTCCACGTTGCACTTTGGGGCGTTTCCTGTCGCGGGCGCTAGGCCTACCCACACAAGTGAGGTATCATTTTTATCGGGAGACTTGGGGGAACGCTGGGTGGAAGGAAATTTGTGGCTCCTCTCAGATTCCAGAACTTTCTACCACAGAAATGTGAGGAACATGTGTTTTTTTAGCCAAATTTTGAGGTTTGCAAAGGATTCTGGGAAACAGAACCTGGTCCGAGCCTCGCAAGTCACCCCTCCTTGGATTCCCCTAGGTCTCTAGTTTTCAGAAATGCAAAGGTTTGGTAGGTTTCCCTAGGTGCCGGCTGAGCTAGAGGCCAAAATCTACAGGTAGGCACTTCGCAAAAAACACCTCTGTTTTCTCCCAAAAATGTGGATGTGTCCACGTTGCGCTTTGGGGCGTTTCCTGTCGCGGGCGCTAGGCCTACCCACACAAGTGAGGTATCATTTTTATCGGGAGACTTGGGGGAACTCTGGGTGGAAGGAAATTTGTGGCTCCTCTCAGATTCCACAACTTTCTGCCACAGAAATATGAGGAAAATGTGTTTTTTTAGCCAAATTTTGAGGTTTGCAAAGGATTCTGGGTAACAGAACCTGGTCCGAGCCCCGCAAGTCACCCCTCCTTGGATTCCCCTAGATCTCTAGTTTTCAGAAATGCACAGGTTTGGTAGGTTTCCCTAGGTGCCGGCTGAGCTAGAGGCCAAAATCTACAGGTAGTCACTTCGCAAAAAACACCTCTGTTTTCTTCCAAAAATTTGGATGTGTCCACGTTGCGCTTTGGGGCGTTTCCTGTCGCGGGCGCTAGGCCTACCCACACAAGTGAGGTATCATTTTTATCGGGAGACTTGGGGGAACGCTGGGTGGAAGGAAATTTGTGGCTCCTCTCAGATTCTAGAACTTTCTGCCACAGAAATGTGAGGAACATATGTTTTTTTAGCCAAATTTTGAGGTTTGCAAAGGATTCTGGGTAACAGAACCTGGTCCGAGCCCCGCAAGTCACCCCATCTTGGATTCCCCTGGGTCTCTAGTTTTCAGAAATTCACAGGTTTGGTAGGTTTCCCTAGGTGCCGGCTGAGCTAGAGGCCAAAATCTACAGGTAGGCACTTCGCAAAAAACACCTCTGTTTTCTTCCAAAAATTTGAATGTGTCCACGTTGCGCTTTGGGGCGTTTCCTGTAGCGGGCGCTAGGCCTACCCACACAAGTGAGGTATCATTTTTATCGGGAGACTTGGGGGAACGCTGGGTGGAAGGAAATTTGTGGCTCCTCTCAGATTCCAGAACTTTCTGCCACAGAAATATGAGGAACATGTGTTTTTTTAGCCAAATTTTGAGGTTTGCAAAGGATTCTGGGTAACAGAACCTGGTCCGAGCCCCGCAAGTCACCCCTCCTTGGATTCCCCTAGGTCTCTAGTTTTCAGTAATGCACAGGTCTGGTAGGTTTCCCTAGGTGCCAGCTGAGCTAGAGGTCAAAATCTACAGGTAGGCACTTCTCAAAAAACACCTCTGTTTTCTTCCTAATATTTGGATGTGTCCACGTTGCGCTTTGGGGCGTTTCCTGTCGCGGGCGCTATGCCTACCCACACAAGTGAGGTATCATTTTTATCGGGAGACTTGGGGGAACGCTGGGTGGAAGGAAATTTGTGGCTCCTCTCAGATTCCAGAACTTTCTGCCACAGAAATGTGAGGAACATGTGTTTTTTTAGCCAAATTTTGAGGTTTGCAAAGGATTCTGGGTAACAGAACCTGGTCCGAGCCCCGCAAGTCACCCCATCTTGGATTCCCCTAGGTCTCTAGTTTTCAGAAATGCACAGGTTTGGTAGGTTTCCCTAGGTGCCGGCTGAGCTAGAGGCCAAAATCTACAGGTTGTCACTTCGCAAAAAACACCTCTGTTTTCTTCCAAAAATTTGAATGTGTCCACGTTGCGCTTTGGGGCGTTTCCTGTAGCGGGCGCTAGGCCTACCCACACAAGTGAGGTATCATTTTTATCGGGAGACTTGGGGGAACGCTGGGTGGAAGGAAATTTGTGGCTCCTCTCAGATTCCAGAACTTTCTGCCACAGAAATATGAGGAACATGTGTTTTTTTAGCCAAATTTTGAGGTTTGCAAAGGATTCTGGGTAACAGAACCTGGTCCGAGCCCCGCAAGTCACCCCATCTTCGATTCCCCTGGGTCTCTAGTTTTCAGAAATGCACAGGTTTGGTAGGTTTCCCTAGGTGCCGGCTGAGCTAGAGGCCAAAATCTACAGGTAGGCACTTCGCAAAAAACACCTCCGTTTTCTTCCAAAAATTTGGATGTGTCCACGTTGCGCTTTGGGGCGTTTCCTGTCGCGGGCGCTAGGCCTACCCACACAAGTGAGGTATCATTTTTATCGGGAGACTTGGTGGAACACTGGGTGGAAGGGAATTTGTGGCTCCTCTCAGATTCCAGAACTTTCTGCCACAGAAATATGAGGAACATGTGTTTTTTTAGCCAAATTTTGAGGTTTGCAAAGGATTCTGGGTAACAGAACCTGGTCCGAGCCCCGCAAGTCACCCCTCCTTGGATTCCCCTAGGTCTCTAGTTTTCAGAAATGCACAGGTTTGGTAGGTTTCCCTAGGTGCCGGCTGAGCTAGAGGCCAAAATCTACAGGTAGTCACTTCGCAAAAAACACCTCTGCTTTCTTCCAAAAATTTGGATGTGTCCACGTTACGCTTTGGGGCGTTTCCTGTAGCGGGCGCTAGGCCTACCCACACAAGTGAGGTATCATTTTTATCGGGAGACTTGGGGGAACGCTGGGTGGAAGGAAATTTGTGGCTCCTCTCAGATTCCAGAACTTTCTGCCACAGAAATATGAGGAACATGTGTTTTTTTAGCCAAATTTTGAGGTTTGCAAAGGATTCTGGGTAACAGAACCTGGTCCGAGCCCCGCAAGTCACCCCATCTTGGATTCCCCTGGGTCTCTAGTTTTCAGAAATGCACAGGTTTGGTAGGTTTCCCTAGGTGCCGGCTGAGCTAGAGGCCAAAATCTACAGGTAGTCACTTCGCAAAAAACACCTCTGTTTTCTTCCAAAAATTTGGATGTGTCCACGTTGCGCTTTGGGGCGTTTCCTGTCGCGGGCGCTAGGTCTACCCACACAAGTGAGGTATCATTTTTATCGGGAGACTTGGGGGAACGCTGGGTGGAAGGAAATTTGTGGCTCCTCTCAGATTCCAGAACTTTCTGCCACAGAAATGTTAGGAACATGTGTTTTTTTAGCCAAATTTTGAGGTTTGCAAAGGATTCTGGGTAACAGAACCTGGACCGAGCCCCGCAAGTCACCCCATCTTGGATTCCCCTAGGTCTCTAGTTTTCAGAAATGCACAGGTTTGGTAGGTTTCCCTAGGTGCCGGCTGAGCTAGAGGCCAAAATCTACAGGTAGTCACTTCGCAAAAAACACCTCTGTTTTCTTCCAAAAATTTGAATGTGTCCACGTTGCGCTTTGGGGCGTTTCCTGTAGCGGGCGCTAGGCCTACCCACACAAGTGAGGTATCATTTTTATCGGGAGACTTGGGGGAACGCTGGGTGGAAGGAAATTTGTGGCTCCTCTCAGATTCCAGAACTTTCTGCCACAGAAATATGAGGAACATGTGTTTTTTTAGCCAAATTTTGAGGTTTGCAAAGGCTTCTGGGTAACAGAACCTGGTCCGAGCCCCGCAAGTCACCGCTCCTTGGATTCCCCTAGGTCTATAGTTTTCAGTAATGCACAGGTTTGGTAGGTTTCCCTAGGTGCCAGCTGAGCTAGAGGTCAAAATCTACAGGTAGGCACTTCGCAAAAAACACCTCTGTTTTCTTCCAAATATTTGGATGTGTCCACGTTGCGCTTTGGGGCGTTTCCTGTCGCGGGCGCTAGGCCTACCCACACAAGTGAGGTATCATTTTTATTGGGAGACTTGGAGGATCGTTGGGTGGAAGGAAATTTGTGGCTCCTCTCAGATTCCAGAACTTTCTGCCACAGAAATGTGAGGAACATGTGTTTTTTTAGCCAAATTTTGAGGTTTGCAAAGGATTCTGGGTAACAGAACCTGGTCCGAGCCCCACAAGTCACCCCATCTTGGATTCCCCTGGGTCTCTAGTTTTCAGAAATGCACAGGTTTGGTAGGTTTCCCTAGGTGCCGGCTGAGCTAGAGGCCAAAATCTACAGGTAGGCACTTCGCAAAAAACACCTCTGTTTTCTTCCAAAAATTTGGATGTGTCCACGTTGCGCTTTGGGGCGTTTCCTGTCGCGGGCGCTAGGCCTACCCACACAAGTGAGGTATCATTTTTATCGGGAGACTTGGGGGAACACTGGGTGGAAGGGAATTTGTGGCTCCTCTCAGATTCCAGAACTTTCTGCCACAGAAATATGAGGAACATGTGTTTTTTTAGCCAAATTTTGAGGTTTGCAAAGGATTCTGGGTAACAGAACCTGGTCCGAGCCCCGCAAGTCACCCCATCTTGGATTCCCCTGGGTCTCTAGTTTTCAGAAATGCACAGGTTTGGTAGGTTTCCCTAGGTGCCGGCTGAGCTAGAGTCCAAAATCTACAGGTAGGCACTTCGCAAAAAACACCTCTGTTTTCTTCCAAAAATTTGGATGTGTCCACGTTGCGCTTTGGGGCGTTTCCTGCCACGGGCGCTAGGCCTACCCACACAAGTGAGGTATCATTTTTATCGGGAGACTTGGTGGAACACTGGGTGGAAGGGAATTTGTGGCTCCTCTCAGATTCCAGAACTTTCTGCCACAGAAATATGAGGAACATGTGTTTTTTTAGCCAAATTTTGAGGTTTGCAAAGGATTCTGGGTAACAGAACCTGGTCCGAGCCCCGCAAGTCACCCCTCCTTGGATTCCCCTAGGTCTCTAGTTTTCAGAAATGCACAGGTTTGGTAGGTTTCCCTAGGTGCCGGCTGAGCTAGAGGCCAAAATCTACAGGTAGTCACTTCGAAAAAACACCTCTGCTTTCTTCCAAAAATTTGGATGTGTCCACGTTACGCTTTGGGGCGTTTCCTGTAGCGGGCGCTAGGCCTACCCACACAAGTGAGGTATCATTTTTATCGGGAGACTTGGGGGAACGCTGGGTGGAAGGAAATTTGTGGCTCCTCTCAGATTCCAGAACTTTCTGCCACAGAAATGTGAGGAACATGTGTTTTTTTAGCCAAATTTTGAGGTTTGCAAAGGATTCTGGGTAACAGAACCTGGTCCGAGCCCCGCAAGTCACCCCATCTTGGATTCCCCTGGGTCTCTAGTTTTCAGAAATGCACAGGTTTGGTAGGTTTCCCTAGGTGCCGGCTGAGCTAGAGGCCAAAATCTACAGGTAGTCACTTCGCAAAAAACACCTCTGTTTTCTTCCAAAAATTTGGATGTGTCCACGTTGCGCTTTGGGGCGTTTCCTGTCGCGGGCGCTAGGTCTACCCACACAAGTGAGGTATCATTTTTATCGGGAGACTTGGGGGAACGCTGGGTGGAAGGAAATTTGTGGCTCCTCTCAGATTCCAGAACTTTCTGCCACAGAAATGTTAGGAACATGTGTTTTTTTAGCCAAATTTTGAGGTTTGCAAAGGATTCTGGGTAACAGAACCTGGTCCGAGCCCCGCAAGTCACCCCATCTTGGATTCCCCTAGGTCTCTAGTTTTCAGAAATGCACAGGTTTGGTAGGTTTCCCTAGGTGCCGGCTGAGCTAGAGGCCAAAATCTACAGGTAGTCACTTCGCAAAAAACACCTCTGTTTTCTTCCAAAAATGTGAATGTGTCCACGTTGCGCTTTGGGGCGTTTCCTGTAGCGGGCGCTAGGCCTACCCACACAAGTGAGGTATCATTTTTATCGGGAGACTTGGGGGAACGCTGGGTGGAAGGAAATTTGTGGCTCTTCTCAGATTCCAGAACTTTCTGCCACAGAAATATGAGGAACATGTGTTTTTTTAGCCAAATTTTGAGGTTTGCAAAGGCTTCTGGGTAACAGAACCTGGTCCGAGCCCCGCAAGTCACCGCTCCTTGGATTCCCCTAGGTCTATAGTTTTCAGTAATGCACAGGTTTGGTAGGTTTCCCTAGGTGCCAGCTGAGCTAGAGGTCAAAATCTACAGGTAGGCACTTCGCAAAAAACACCTCTGTTTTCTTCCAAATATTTGGGTGTGTCCACGTTGCGCTTTGGGGCGTTTCCTGTCGCGGGCGCTAGGCCTACCCACACAAGTGAGGTATCATTTTTATTGGGAGACTTGGGGGATCGTTGGGTGGAAGGAAATTTGTGGCTCCTCTCAGATTCCAGAACTTTCTGCCACAGAAATGTGAGGAACATGTGTTTTTTTAGCCAAATTTTGAGGTTTGCAAAGGATTCTGGGTAACAGAACCTGGTCCGAGCCCCGCAAGTCACCCCATCTTGGATTCCCCTGGGTCTCTAGTTTTCAGAAATGCACAGGTTTGGTAGGTTTCCCTAGGTGCCGGCTGAGCTAGAGGCCAAAATCTACAGGTAGGCACTTCGCAAAAAACACCTCTGTTTTCTTCCAAAAATTTGGATGTGTCCACGTTGCGCTTTGGGGCATTTCCTGTCGCGGGCGCTAGGCCTACCCACACAAGTGAGGTATCATTTTTATCGGGAGACTTGGGGGAACACTGGGTGGAAGGGAATTTGTGGCTCCTCTCAGATTCCAGAACTTTCTGCCACAGAAATATGATGAACATGTGTTTTTTTAGCCAAATTTTGAGGTTTGCAAAGGATTCTGGGTAACAGAACCTGGTCCGAGCCCCGCAAGTCACCCCTCCTTGGATTCCCCTAGGTCTCTAGTTTTCAGAAATGCACAGGTTTGGTAGGTTTCCCCAGGTGCCGGCTGAGCTAGAGGCCAAAATCTACAGGTAGTCACTTCGCAAAAAACACCTCTGCTTTCTTCCAAAAATTTGGATGTGTCCACGTTGCGCTTTGGGGCGTTTCCTGTAGGGGGCGCTAGGCCTACCCACACAAGTGAGATATCATTTTTATCGGGAGACTTGGGGGAACGCTGGGTGGAAGGAAATTTGTGGCTCCTCTCAGATTCCAGAACTTTCTGCCACAGAAATGTGAGGAACATGTGTTTTTTTAGCCAAATTTTGAGGTTTGCAAAGGATTCTGGGTAACAGAACCTGGTCCGAGCCCCGCAAGTCACCCCATCTTGGATTCCCCTGGGTCTCTAGTTTTCAGAAATGCACAGGTTTGGTAGGTTTCCCTAGGTGCCGGCTGAGCTAGAGGCCAAAATCTACAGGTAGGCACTTCGCAAAAAACACCTCTGTTTTCTTCCAAAAATTTGGATGTGTCCACGTTGCGCTTTGGGGCGTTTCCTGTCGCGGGCGCTAGGCCTACCCACACAAGTGAGGTATCATTTTTATCAGGAGACTTGGGGGAACGCTGGGTGGAAGGAAATTTGTGGCTCCTCTCAGATTCCAGAACTTTCTGCCACAGAAATGTGAGGAACATGTGTTTTTTTAGCCAAATTTTGAGGTTTGCAAAGGATTCTGGGTAACAGAACCTGGTCCGAGCCCCGCAAGTCACCCCTCCTTGGATTCCCCTAGGTCTCTAGTTTTCAGAAATGCACAGGTTTGGTAGGTTTCCCTAGGTGCCGGCTGAGCTAGAGGCCAAAATCTACAGGTAGGCACTTCGCAAAAAACACCTCTGTTTTCTCCCAAAAATTTGGATGTGTCCACGTTGCGCTTTGGGGCGTTTCCTGTCGCGGGCGCTAGGCCTACCCACAGAAGTGAGGTATCATTTTTATCGGGAGACTTGGGGGAACGCTGGGTGGAAGGGAATTTGTGGCTCCTCTCAGATTCCAGAACTTTCTGCCACAGAAATATGAGGAACATGTGTTTTTTTTGCCAAATTTTGAGGTTTGCAAAGGATTCTGGGTAACAGAACCTGGTCCGAGCCCCGCAAGTCACCCCATCTTGGATTCCCCTAGGTCTCTAATTTTCAGAAATGCACAGGTTTGGTATGTTTCCTACATGCCGGCTGAGCTAGAGGCCAAAATCTACAGGTAGGCACTTCGCAAAAAACACCTCTGTGTTCTTCCAAAAATTTGGATGTGTCCACGTTGCGCTTTGGGGCGTTTCCTGTCGCGGGCGCTAGGCCTACCCACACAAGTGAGGTATCATTTTTATCGGGAGACTTGGAGGAACGCTGGGTGGAAGGGAATTTGTGGCTCCTCTCAGATTCCAGAACTTTCTGCCACAGAAATATGAGGAACATGTGTTTTTTTTGCCAAATTTTAAGGTTTGCAAAGGATTCTGGGTAACAGAACCTGGTTCGAGCCCCGCAAGTCACCCCATCTTGGATTCCCCTAGGTCTCTAATTTTCAGAAATGCACAGGTTTGGTAGGTTTCCCTAGGTGCCGGCTGAGCTAGAGGCCAAAATCTACAGGTAGGCACTTCGAAAAAAACACCCCTGCTTTCTTCCAAAAATTTGGATGTGTCTACGTTGCGCTTTGGGGCGTTTCCTGTCGCGGGCGCTAGGCCTACCCACACAAGTGAGGTATCATTTTTATCGGGAGACTTGGGGGAACACTGGGTGGAAGGGAATTTGTGGCTCCTCTCAGATTCCAGAACTTTCTGCCACAGAAATATGAGGAACATGTGTTTTTTTAGCCAAATTTTGAGGTTTGCAAAGGATTCTGGGTAACAGAACCTGGTCCGAGCCCCGCAAGTCACCCCTCCTTGGATTCCCCTAGGTCTCTAGTTTTCAGAAATGCACAGGTTTGGTAGGTTTCCCTAGGTGCCGGCTGAGCTAGAGGCCAAAATCTACAGGTAGTCACTTCGCAAAAAACACCTCTGCTTTCTTCCAAAAATTTGGATGTGTCCACGTTGCGCTTTGGGGCGTTTCCTGTAGCGGGCGCAAGGCCTACCCACACAAGTGAGGTATCATTTTTATCGGGAGACTTGGGGGAACGCTGAGTGGAAGGAAATTTGTGGCTCCTCTCAGATTCCAGAACTTTCTGCCACAGAAATGTGAGGAACATGTGTTTTTTTAGCCAAATTTTGAGGTTTGCAAAGGATTCTGGGTAACAGAACCTGGTCCGAGCCCCGCAAGTCACCCCATCTTGGATTCCCCTGGGTCTCTAGTTTTCAGAAATGCACAGGTTTGGTAGGTTTCCCTAGGTGCCGGCTGAGCTAGAGGCCAAAATCTACAGGTAGGCACTTCGCAAAAAACACCTCTGTGTTCTTCCAAAAATTTGGATGTGTCCACGTTGTGCTTTGGGGCGTTTCCTGTCGCGGGCGCTAGGCCTACCCACACAAGTGAGGTATCATTTTTATCGGGAGACTTGGAGGAACGCTGGGTGGAAGGGAATTTGTGGCTCCTCTCAGATTCCAGCACTTTCTGCCACAGAAATATGAGGAACATGTGTTTTTTTTGCCAAATTTTAAGGTTTGCAAAGGATTCTGGGTAACAGAACCTGGTCCGAGCCCCGCAAGTCACCCCATCTTGGATTCCCCTAGGTCTCTAATTTTCAGAAATGCACAGGTTTGGTAGGTTTCCCTAGGTGCCGGCTGAGCTAGAGGCCAAAATCTACAGGTAGGCACTTCGCTAAAAACACCTCTGTTTTCTCCCAAAAATTTGGATGTGTCCACGTTGCGCTTTGGGGCGTTTCCTGTCGCGGGCGCTAGGCCTACCCACAGAAGTGAGGTATCATTTTTATCGGGAGACTTGGGGGAACGCTGGGTGGAAGGGAATTTGTGGCTCCTCTCAGATTCCAGAACTTTCTGCCACAGAAATATGAGGAACATGTGTTTTTTTTGCCAAATTTTGAGGTTTGCAAAGGATTCTGGGTAACAGAACCTGGTCCGAGCCCCGCAAGTCACCCCATCTTGGATTCCCCTAGGTCTCTAATTTTCAGAAATGCACAGGTTTGGTATGTTTCCTACATGCCGGCTGAGCTAGAGGCCAAAATCTACAGGTAGGCACTTCGCAAAAAACACCTCTGTGTTCTTCCAAAAATTTGGATGTGTCCACGTTGCGCTTTGGGGCGTTTCCTGTCGCGGGCGCTAGGCCTACCCACACAAGTGAGGTATCATTTTTATCGGGAGACTTGGAGGAACGCTGGGTGGAAGGGAATTTGTGGCTCCTCTCAGATTCCAGAACTTTCTGCCACAGAAATATGAGGAACATGTGTTTTTTTTGCCAAATTTTAAGGTTTGCAAAGGATTCTGGGTAACAGAACCTGGTCCGAGCCCCGCAAGTCACCCCATCTTGGATTCCCCTAGGTCTCTAATTTTCAGAAATGCACAGGTTTGGTAGGTTTCCCTAGGTGCCGGCTGAGCTAGAGGCCAAAATCTACAGGTAGGCACTTCGCAAAAAACACCCCTGCTTTCTTCCCAAAATTTGGATGTGTCCACGTTGCGCTTTGGGGCGTTTCCTGTCGCGGGCGCTAGGCCTACCCACACAAGTGAGGTATCATTTTTATCGGGAGACTTGGGGGAACACTGGGTGGAAGGGAATTTGTGGCTCCTCTCAGATTCCAGAACTTTCTGCCACAGAAATATGAGGAACATGTGTTTTTTTAGCCAAATTTTGAGGTTTGCAAAGGATTCTGGGTAACAGAACCTGGTCCGAGCCCCGCAAGTCACCCCTCCTTGGATTCCCCTAGGTCTCTAGTTTTTAGAAATGCACAGGTTTGGTAGGTTTCCCTAGGTGCCGGCTAAGCTAGAGGCCAAAATCTACAGGTAGTCACTTCGCAAAAAACACCTCTGCTTTCTTCCAAAAATTTGGATGTGTCCACGTTGCGCTTTGGGGCGTTTCCTGTAGCGGGCGCTAGGCCTACCCACACAAGTGAGGTATGATTTTTATCGGGAGACTTGGGGGAACGCTGAGTGGAAGGAAATTTGTGGCTCCTCTCAGATTCCAGAACTTTCTGCCACAGAAATGTGAGGAACATGTGTTTTTTTAGCCAAATTTTGAGGTTTGCAAAGGATTCTGGGTAACAGAACCTGGTCCGAGCCCCGCAAGTCACCCCATCTTGGATTCCCCTGGGTCTCTAGTTTTCAGAAATGCACAGGTTTGGTAGGTTTCCCTAGGTGCCGGCTGAGCTAGAGGCCAAAATCTACAGGTAGGCACTTCGCAAAAAACACCTCTGTTTTCTTCCAAAAATTTGGATGTGTCCACGTTGCGCTTTGGGGCGTTTCCTGTCGCGGGCGCTAGGCCTACCCACACAAGTGAGGTATAATTTTTATCGGGAGACTTGGGGGAACGCTGGGTGGAAGGAAATTTGAGGCTACTCTCAGATTCCAGAACTTTCTGCCACAGAAATGTGAGGAACATGTGTTTTTTTAGCCAAATTTTGAGGTTTGCAAAGGATTCTGGGTAACAGAACCTGGTCCGAGCTCCGCAAGTCACCCCTCCTTGGATTCCCCTAGGTCTCTAGTTTTCAGAAATGCACAGGTTTGGTAGGTTTCCCTAGGTGCCGGCTGAGCTAGAGGCCAAAATCTACAGGTAGGCACTTCGCAAAAAACACCTGTTTTCTCCCAAAAATTTGGATGTGTCCACGTTGCGCTTTGGGGCGTTTCCTGTCGCGGGCGCTAGGCCTACCCACAGAAGTGAGGTATCATTTTTATCGGGAGACTTGGGGGATCGCTGGGTGGAAGGGAATTTGTGGCTCCTCTCAGATTCCAGAACTTTCTGCCACAGAAATATGAGGAACATGTGTTTTTTTTGCCAAATTTTGAGGTTTGCAAAGGATTCTGGGTAACAGAACCTGGTCCGAGCCCCGCAAGTCTCCCCATCTTGGATTCCCGTAGGTCTCTAATTTTCAGAAATGCACAGGTTTGGTATGTTTCCCTACGTGCCGGCTGAGCTAGAGGCCAAAATCTACAGGTAGGCACTTCGCAAAAAACACCTCTGTGTTCTTCCAAAAATTTGGATGTGTCCACGTTGTGCTTTGGGGCGTTTCCTGTCGCGGGCGCTAGGCCTACCCACACAAGTGAGGTATCATTTTTATCGGGAGACTTGGAGGAACGCTGGGTGGAAGGGAATTTGTGCCTCCTCTCAGATTCCAGAACTTTCTGCCACAGAAATATGAGGAACATGTGTTTTTTTGCCACAGTTTAAGGTTTGCAAAGGATTCTGGGTAACAGAACCTGGTCCGAGCCCCGCAAGTCACCCCATCTTCGATTCCCCTAGGTCTCTAATTTTCAGAAATGCACAGGTTTGGTAGGTTTCCCTAGGTGCCGGCTGAGCTAGAGGCCAAAATCTACAGGTAGGCACTTCGCAAAAAACACGTCTGTGTTCTTCAAAAAATTTGGATGTGTCCACGTTGCGCTTTGGGGCGTTTCCTGTCGCGGGCTCTAGGCCTACCCACACAAGTGAGGTATCATTTTTATCGGGAGACTTGGGGGAACGCTGGGTGGAAGGAAATTTGTGGCTCCTCTCAGATTCCAGAACTTTCTGCCACAGAAATGTGAGGAACTTGTGTTTTTTTAGCCAAATTTTGAGGTTTGCAAAGGATTCTGGTTAACAGAACCTGGTCCGAGCCCCGCAAGTCACCCCATCTTGGATTCCCCTAGGTCTCTAGTTTTCAGAAATGCACAGGTTTGGTAGGTTTCCCTAGGTGCCGGCTGAGCTAGAGGCCAAAATCTACAGGTAGGCACTTCGCAAAAAACACCTCTGTTTTCTTCCAAAAATGTGGATGTGTCCACGTTGCGCTTTGGGGCGTTTCCTGTCGCGGGCGCTAGGCCTACCCACACAAGTGAGGTATCATTTTTATCGGGAGACTTGGGGGAACGCTGGGTGGAAGGAAATTTGTGGCTCCTCTCTGATTCCAGAACTTTCTGCCACAGAAATGTGAGGAACATGTGTTTTTTTAGCCAAATTTTGAGGTATGCAAAGGATTCTGGGTAACAGAACCTGGTCCGAGCCCCGCAAGTCACCCCTCCTTGGATTCCCCTAGGTCGCTAGTTTTCAGAAATGCACAGGTCTAGTAGGTTTCCCTAGGTGCCGGCTGAGCTAGAGGCCAAAATCTACAGGTAGGCACTTCGCAAAAAACACCTATGTTTTCTCCCAAAAATTTGGATGTGTCCACGTTGCGCTTGGGGGCGTTTCCTGTCGCAGGCGCTAGGCCTACCCACACAAGTGAGGTATCATTTTTATCGGGAGACTTGGGGGAACGCTGGATGGAAGGAAATTTGTGGCTCCTCTCAGATTCCAGAACTTTCTGCCACAGAAATGTGAGGAACATGTGTTTTTTTAGCCATATTTTGAGGTTTGCAAAGGATTCTGGGTAACAGAACCTGGTCCGAGCCCCGCAAGTCACCCCTCCTTGGATTCCCCTAGGTCTCTAGTTTTCAGAAATGCACAGGTTTGGTAGGTTTCCCTAGGTGCCGGCTGAGCTAGAGGCCAAAATCTACAGGTAGGCACTTTGCAAAAAACACCTCTGTTTCCTCCCAAAAATTTGGATGTGTCCACGTTGCGCTTTGGGGCGTTTCCTGTCGCGGGCGCTAGGCCTACCCACAGAAGTGAGGTATCATTTTTATCGGGAGACTTGGGGGAACGCTGGGTGGAAGGGAATTTGTGGCTCCTCTCAGATTCCAGAACTTTCTGCCACAGAAATATGAGGAACATGTGTTTTTTTTGCCAAATTTTGAGGTTTGCAAAGGTTTCTGGGTAACAGAACCTGGTCCGAGCCCCGCAAGTCACCCCTCCTTGGATTCCCCTAGGTCTCTAGTTTTCAGAAATGCACAGGTTTGGTAGGTTTCCCTAGGTGCCGGCTGAGCTAGAGGCCAAAATCTACATGAAGGCACTTCGCAAAAAACACCTCTGTTTTCTCCCAAAAATGTGGATGTGTCCACGTTGCGCTTTGGGGCGTTTCCTGTCGCGGGCGCTAGGCCTACCCACACAGGTGAGGTATCATTTTTATCGGGAGACTTGGGGGAACGCTGGGTGGAAGGAAATTTGTGGCTCCTCTCAGATTCCAGAACTTTCTGCCACAGAAATGTGAGGAACATGTGTTTTTTTAGCCAAATTTTGAGGTTTGCAAAGGATTCTGGGTAACAGAACCTGGTCCGAGCCCCGCAAGTCACCCCTCCTTGGATTCCCCTTGGTCTCTAGTTTTCAGAAATGCAAAGGTTTGGTAGGTTTCCCTGGGTGCCGGCTGAGCTAGAGGCCAAAATCTACAGGTAGGCACTTCGCAAAAAACACCTATGTTTTCTCCCAAAAATTTGGATGTGTCCACGTTGCGCTTTGGGGCGTTTCCTGTCGCGGGCGCTAGGCCTACCCACACAAGTGAGGTATCATTTTTATCGGGAGACTTGGGGGAACGCTGGGTGGAAGGAAATTTGTGGCTCCTCTCAGATTACAGAACTTTCTGCCACAGAAATGTGAGGAACATGTGTTTTTTTAGCCTTATTTTGAGGTTTGCAAAGGATTCTGGGTAACAGAACCTGGTCCGAGCCCCACAAGTCACCCCTCCTTGGATTCCCCTAGGTCTCTAGTTTTCAGAAATGCAAAGGTTTGGTAGGTTTCCCTAGGTGCCGGCTGAGCTAGAGGCCAAAATCTACAGTTAGGCACTTCGCAAAAAACACCTCTGTTTTTTTCAAAAAATTTGGATGTGTCCACGTTGCGCTTTGGGGCGTTTCCTGTCGCGGGCGCTAGGCCTACCCACACAGGTGAGGTATCATTTTTATCGGGAGACTTGGGGGAACGCTGGGTGGAAGGAAATTTGTGTCTCCTCTCAGATTCCAGAACTTTCTGCCACAGAAATGTGAGGAACATGTGTTTTTTTAGCCAAATTTTGAGGTTTGCCAAGGATTCTGGGTAACAGAACCTGGTCCGAGCCCCGCAAGTCACCCCTCCTTGGATTCCCCTAGGTTTTTAGTTTTCAGAAATGCAAAGGTTTGGTATGTTTCCCTAGGTGCCGGCTGAGCTAGAGGCCAAAATCTACAGGTAGGCACTTCGCAAAAAACACCTCTGTTTTCTTCCAAAAATTTGGATGTGTCCACGTTGCGCTTTGGGGCGTTTCCTGTTGCGGGCGCTAGGCCTACCCACACAGGTGAGGTTTCATTTTTATCGGGAGACTTGGGGGAACGCTGGGTGGAAGGAAATTTGTGGCTCCTCTCAGATTCCACAACTTTCTGCCGCAGAAATATGAGGAACATGTGTTTTTTTTGCCAAATTTTGAGGTTTGCAAAGGATTCTGGGTAACAGAACCTTGTCCGAGCCCCGCAAGTCACCCGTCCTTGGATTCCCCTAGGTCTCTAGTTTTCAGAAATGCACAGGTTTGGTAGGTTTCCCTAGGTGCTGGCTGAGCTAGAGGCCAAAATCTACAGGTAGGCACTTCGCAAGAAACACCTCTGTTTTCTTCCAAAAATTTGGATGTGTCCACGTTGCGCTTTGGGGCGTTTCCTGTCGCGGGCGCTAGGCCTACCCACACAAGTGAGGTATCATTTTTATCGGGAGACTTGGGGGAACGCTGGGTGGAAGGAAATTTGTGGCTCCTCTCAGATTCCAGAACTTTCTGCCACAGAAATGTGAGGAACATGTGTTTTTTTAGCCAAATTTTGAGGTTTGCAAAGGATTCTGGGCAACAGAACCTGGTCCGAGCCCCGCAAGTCACCCCTCCTTGGATTCCCCTAGGTCTCTAGTTTTCAGAAATGCAAAGGTTTGGTAGGTTTCCCTAGGTGCCGGCTGAGCTAGAGGCCAAAATCTACAGGTAGGCACTTCGCAAAAAACACCTCTGTTTTTTTCCCAAAATTTGGATGTGTCCACGTTGCGCTTTGGGGCGTTTCCTGTCGCGGGCGCTAGGCCTACCCACACAGGTGAGGTATCATTTTTATCGGGAGACTTGGGGGAACGCTGGGTGGAAGGAAATTTGTGGCTCCACTCGGATTCCACAACTTTCTGCCACAGAAATGTGAGGAACATGTGTTTTTTTAGCCAAATTTTGAGATTTGCAAAGGATTCTGGTTAACAGAACCTGGTCCGAGCCCCGCAAGTCACCCCATCTTGGATTCCCCTAGGTCTCTAGTTTTCAGAAATGCACAGGTTTGGTAGGTTTCCCTAGGTGCCGGCTGAGCTAGAGGCCAAAATCTACAGGTAGGCACTTCGCAAAAAACACCTATGTTTTCTCCCAAAAATTTGGATGTGTCGACGTTGCGCTTTGGGGCGTTTCCTGTCGCGGGCGCTAGGCCTACCCACACAAGTGAGGTATCATTTTTATCGGGAGACTTGGGGGAACGCTGAGTGGAAGGAAATTTGTGGCTCCTCTCAGATTACAGAACTTTCTGCCACAGAAATGTGAGGAACATGTTTTTTGAGCCAAATTTTGAGGTTTGCAAAGGATTCTGGGTAACAGAACCTGGTCCGAGCCCCGCAAGTCACCCCTCCTTGGATTCCCCTAGGTCTCTAGTTTTCAGAAATGCAAAGGTTTGGTATGTTTCCCTAGGTGCCGGCTGAGCTAGAGGCCAAAATCTACAGGTAGGCACTTCGCAAAAAACACCTCTGTTTTCTTCCAAAAATTTGGATGTGTCCACGTTGCGCTTTGGGGCGTTTCCTGTTGCGGGCGCTAGGCCTACCCACACAGGTGAGGTATCATTTTTATCGGGAGACTTGGGGGAACGCTGGGTGGAAGGAAATTTGTGGCTCCTCTCAGATTCCACAACTTTCTGCAGCAGAAATATGAGGAACATGTGTTTTGTTTGCCAAATTTTGAGGTTTGCAAAGGATTCTGGGTAACAGAACCTTGTCCAAGTCACCCGTCCTTGGATTCCCCTAGGTCTCTAGTTTTCAGAAATGCACAGGTTTGGTAGGTTTCCCTAGGTGCTGGCTGAGCTAGAGGCCAAAATCTACAGGTAGGCACTTTGCAAAAAACACCTCTGTTTTCTCCCAAAAATTTTGATGTGTCCACGTTGCGCTTTGGGGCGTTTCCTGTCGCGGGCGCTAGGCCTACCCACACAAGTGAGGTATCATTTTTATCGGGAGACTTGGGGGAACGCTGGGTGGAAGGAAATTTGTGGCTCCTCTCAGATTCCACAACTTTCTGCCACAGAAATATGAGGAACATGTGTTTTTTTAGCCAAATTTTGAGGTTTGCAAAGGATTCTGGGTAACAGAACCTGGTCCGAGCCCCGCAAGTCACCCCTCCTTGGATTCCCCTAGGTCTCTAGTTTTCAGAAATGCACAGGTTTGGTAGGTTTCCCTAGGTGCCGGCTGAGCTAGGCCAAAATCTACAGGTAGGCACTTCGCAAAAAACACCTCTGTTTTCTTCCAAAAATTTGGATGTGTCCACGTTGCGTTTTGGGGCGTTTCCAGTCGCGGGCGCTAGGCCTACCCACACAAGTGAGGTATCATTTTTATAGGGAGACTTGGGGGAACGCGGGGTGGAAGGAAATTTGTGGCTCCTCTCAGATTCCAGAACTTTCTGCCACAGAAATGTGAGGAACATGTGTTTTTTTAGCCAAATTTTGAGGTTTGCAAAGGATTCTGGTTAACAGAACCTGGTCCGAGCCCCGCAAGTCACCCCTCCTTGGATTCCCCTAGGTCTCTAGTTTTCAGAAATGCACAGGTTTGGTAGGTTTCCCTAGGTGCCGGCTGAGCTAGAGGCCAAAATCTACAGGTAGGCACTTCGCAAAAAACACCTATGTTTTCTCCCAAAAATTTGGATGTGTCCACGTTGCGCTTTGGGGCGTTTCCTGTCGCGGGCGCTAGGCCTACCCACACAAGTGAGGTATCATTTTTATCGGGAGACTTGGGGGAACGCTGGGTGGAAGGAAATTTGTGGCTCCTCTCAGATTACAGAACTTTCTGCCACAGAAATATACGGAACATGTGTTTTTTTAGCCATATTTTGAGGTTTGCAAAGGATTCTGGGTAACAGAACCTGGTCCGAGCCCCGCAAGTCACCCCTCCTTGGATTCCCCTAGGACTCTAGTTTTCAGAAATGCAAAGGTTTGGTAGGTTTCCCTAGGTGCCGGCTGAGCTAGAGGCCAAAATCTTCAGGTAGGCACTTCGCAAAAAACACCTCAGTTTTTTTCCAAAAATTTGGATGTGTCCACGTTGCGCTTTGGGGCGTTTCCTGTCGCGGGCGCTAGGCCTACCCACACAGGTGAGGTATCATTTTTATCGGGAGACTTGGGGGAACGCTGGCTGGAAGGAAATTTGTGTCTCCTCTCAGATTCCAGAACTTTCTGCCACAGAAATGAGAGGAACATGTTTTTTTAGCCAAATTTTGAGGTTTGCAAAGGATTCTGGGTAACAGAACCTGGTCCGAGCCCCGCAAGTCACCCCTCCTTGGATTCCCCTAGGTCTCTAGTTTTCAGAAATGCAAAGGTTTGGTATGTTTCCCTAGGTGCCGGCTGAGCTAGAGGCCAAAATCTACAGGTAGGCACTTCGCAAAAAACACCTCTGTTTTCTTCCAAAAATTTGGATGTGTCCACGTTGCGCTTTGGGGCGTTTCCTGTTGCGGGCGCTAGGCCTACCCACACAGGTGAGGTATCATTTTTATCGGGAGACTTGGGGGAACGCTGGGTGGAAGGAAATTTGTGGCTCCTCTCAGATTCCACAACTTTCTGCCGCAGAAATATGAGGAACATGTGTTTTTTTTGCCAAATTTTGAGGTTTGCAAAGGATTCTGGGTAACAGAACCTTGTCCGAGCCCCGCAAGTCACCCGTCCTTGGATTCCCCTAGGTCTCTAGTTTTCAGAAATGCACAGGTTTGGTAGGATTCCCTAGGTGCTGGCTGAGCTAGAGGCCAAAATCTACAGGTAGGCACTTTGCAAAAAACACCTCTGTTTTCTCCCAAAAATTTTGATGTGTCCACGTTGCGCTTTGGGGCGTTTCCTGTCGCGGGCGCTAGGCCTACCCACACAAGTGAGGTATCATTTTTATCGGGAGACTTGGGGGAACGCTGGGTGGAAGGAAATTTGTGGCTCCTCTCAGATTCCACAACTTTCTGCCACAGAAACATGAGGAACATGTGTTTTTTTAGCCAAATTTTGAGGTTTGCAAAGGATTCTAGGTAACAGAACCTGGTCCGAGCCCCGCAAGTCACCCCTCCTTGGATTCCCCTAGGTCTCTAGTTTTCAGAAATGCACAGGTTTGGTAGGTTTCCCTAGGTGCCGGCTGAGCTAGGCCAAAATCTACAGGTAGGCACTTCGCAAAAAACACCTCTGTTTTCTTCCAAAAATTTGGATGTGTCCACGTTGCGTTTTGGGGCATTTCCAGTCGCGGGCGCTAGGCCTACCCACACAAGTGAGGTATCATTTTTATCGGGAGACTTGGGGGAATGCTGGGTGGAAGGAAATTTGTGGCTCCTCTCAGATTCCAGAACTTTCAACCACAGAAATGTGAGGAACATGTGTTTTTTTAGTCAAATTTTGAGGTTTGCAAAGGATTCTGGGTAACAGAACCTGGTCCGAGCCCCGCAAGTCACCCTTCCTTGGATTCCCCTAGGTCTCTAGTTTTCAGAAATGCACAGGTTTGGTAAAACACCTCTGTTTTCTTCCAAAAATTTGAATGTGTCCACGTTGCGCTTTGGGGCGTTTCCTGTTGCGGGCGCTAGGCCTACCCACACAAGTGAGGTATCATTTTTATAGGGAGACTTGGGGGAACGCGGGGTGGAAGGAAATTTGTGGCTCCTCTCAGATTCCAGAACTTTCTGCCACAGAAATGTGAGGAACATGTGTTTTTTTAGCCAAATTTTGAGGTTTGCAAAGGATTCTGGTTAACAGAACCTGGTCCCAGCCCCGCAAGTCACCCTTCCTTGGATTCCCCTAGGTCTCTAGTTTTCAGAAATGCACAGGTTTGGTAGGTTTCCCTAGGTGCCGGCTGAGCTAGAGGCCAAAATCTACAGGTAGGCACTTCGCAAAAAACACCTCTGTTTTCTTCCAAAAATTTGGATGTGTCGACGTTGCGCTTTGGGGCGTTTCCTGTCATGGGCGCTAGGCCTACCCACACACGTGAGGTATAATTTTTATCGGGAGACTTGGGGGAACGCTGGGTGGAAGGAAATTTGTGGCTCCTCTCAGATTCCAGAACTTTCTGCCACAGAAATGTGAGGAACATTTGTTTTTTAAGCCAAATTTTGAGGTTTGCAAAGGATTCTGGGTAACAGAACCTGGTCCGAGCCCCGCAAGTGACCCCTCCTTGGATTCCCCTCAGTCTCTAGTTTTCAGAAATGCACAGGTTTGGTAAAACACCTCTGTTTTCTTCCAAAAATTTAGATGTGTCCACGTTGCGCTTTGGGGCGTTTCCTGTCATGGGCGCTAGGCCTACCCACACAAGTGAGGTATCATTTTTATCGGGAGACTTGGGGGAACGCTGGGTGGAAGGAAATTTGTGGCTCCTCTCAGATTCCACAACTTTCTGCCACAGAAATATGAGGAACATGTGTTTTTTTAGCCAAATGTTGAGGTTTGCAAAGGATTCTGGGTAACAGAACCTGGTCCGAGCCCCGCAAGTCACCCCTCCTTGGATTCCCCTAGGTCTCTAGTTTTCAGAAATGCACAGGTTCGGTAGGTTTACCTAGGTGCCGGCTGAGCTAGAGGCCAAAATCTACAGGTAGGCACTTCGCAAAAAACACCTCTGTTTTCATCCAAAAATTTGGATGTGTCCACGTTGCGCTTTGGGGCGTTTCCTGTCGCGGGCGCTAGGCCTACCCACACAAGTGAGGTATCATTTTTATCGGGAGACTTTGGGGAACGCTGGGTGGAAGGAAATTTGTGGCTCCTCTCTGATTCCAGAACTTTCTACCACAGAAATGTGAGGAACATGTTTTTTTTAGTCAAATTTTGAGGTTTGCAAAGGATTCTGGGTAACAGAACCTGGTCCGAGCCCCGCAAGTCACCCCTCCTTGGATTCCCGTAGGTCTCTAGTTTTCAGAAATGCACAGGTTTGGTAAAACACCTCTGTTTTCTTCCAAAAATTTGGATGTGTCCACGTTGTGCTTTGGGGCGTTTCATGTCGCGGGCGCTAGGCCTACCCACACAAGTGAGGTATCATTTTCATAGGGAGAACTGGGGGAACGCGGGGTGGAAGGAAATTTGTGGCTCCTCTCAGATTCCAGAACTTTCTGCCACAGAAATGTGAGGAACATGTGTTTTTTTAGCCAAATTTTGAGGTTTGAAAAGGATTCTGGTTAACAGAACCTGGTCCGAGCCCCGCAAGTCACCCCATCTTGGATTCCCCTAGGTCTCTAGTTTTCAGAAATGCAGAGGTTTGGTAGGTTTCCCTAGGTGCCGGCTGAGCTAGAGGCCAAAATCTACAGGTAGGCACTTCGCAAAAAACACCTCTGTTTTCTCCCAAAAATTTGGATGTGTCCACGTTGCGCTTTGGGGCGTTTCCTGTCGCGGGCGCTAGGCCTACCCACACAGGTGAGGTATAATTTTTATCGGGAGACTTGGGGGAACGCTGGGTGGAAGGAAATTTGTGGCTCCTCTCAGATTCCAGAACTTTCTGCCACAGAAATGTGAGGAACATGTGTTTTTTTAGCCAAATTTTGAGGTTTGCAAAGGATTCTGGGTAACAGAACCTGGTCCGAGCCCCGCAAGTCACCCCTCCTTGGATTTCCCTAGGTCTCTAGTTTTCAGAAATGCACAGGTTTGGTAGGTTTCCCTAGGTGCCGGCTGAGCTAGAGGCCAAAATCTACAGGTAGGCACTTCGCAAAAAACACCTCTGTTTTCTCCCCAAAATTTGGATGTGTCCACGTTGCGCTTTGGGGCGTTTCCTGTCGCGGGCGCTAGGCCTACCCACACAAGTGAGGTATCATTTTTATCGGGAGACTTGGGGGAACGCTGGGTGGAAGGAAATTTGTGGCTCCTCTCAGATTCCAGAACTTTCTGCCACAGAAATGTGAGGAACATGTGTTTTTTTAGCCAAATTTTGAGGTTTGCAAAGGATTCTGGGAAACAGAACCTGGTCCGAGCCCCGCAAGTCACCCCTCCTTGGATTCCCCTAGGTCTCTAGTTTTCAGAAATGCAAAGGTTTGGTAGGTTTCCCTAGGTGCCGGCTGAGCTAGAGGCCAAAATCTACAGGTAGGCACTTCGCAAAAAACACCTCTGTTTTCTCCCAAAATTTTGGATGTGTCCACATTGCGCTTTGGGGCGTTTCCTGTCGCGGGCGCTAGGCCTACCCACACAAGTGAGGTATCATTTTTATCGGGAGACTTGGGGGAACTCTGGGTGGAAGGAAATTTGTGGCTCCTCTCAGATTCCACCACTTTCTGCCACAGAAATATGAGGAACATGTGTTTTTTTAGCCAAATTTTGAGGTTTGCAAAGGATTCTGGGTAACAGAACCTGGTCCGAGCCCCGCAAGTCACCCCTCCTTGGATTCCCCTAGGTCTCTAGTTTTCAGAAATGCACAGGTTTGGTAAAACACCTCTGTTTTCTTCCAAAAATTTGGATGTGTCCACGTTGTGCTTTGGGGCGTTTCATGTCGCGGGCGTTAGGCCTACCCACACAAGTGAGGTATCATTTTCATAGGGAGAACTGGGGGAACGCGGGGTGGAAGGAAATTTGTGGCTCCTCTCAGATTCCAGAACTTTCTGCCACAGAAATGTGAGGAACATGTGTTTTTTTAGCCAAATGTTGAGGTTTGCAAAGGATTCTGGGTAACAGAACCTGGTCCGAGCCCCGCAAGTCACCCCTCCTTGGATTCCCCTAGGTTTTTAGTTTTCAGAAATTCACAGGTTTGGTAGGTTTCCCTAGGTGCCGGCTGAGCTAGAGGCCAAAATCTACAGGTAGGCACTTCGCAAAAAACACCTCTGTTTTCTTCCAAAAATTTGGATGTGTCCACGTTGCGCTTTGGGGTGTTTCCTGTCGCGGGCGCTAGGCCTACCCACACAAGTGAGGTATCATTTTTATCGGGAGACTTGGGGGAACGCTGGGTGGAAGGGAATTTGTGGCTCCTCTCAGATTCCAGAACTTTCTGCCACAGAAATATGATGAACATGTGTTTTTTAGCCAAATTTTGAGGTTTGCAATGGATTCTGGGTAACAGAACCTGGTCCGAGCCCCGCAAGTCACCCCATCTTGGATTCCCCTAGGTCTCTAGTTTTCAGAAATGCACAGGTTTGGTAGGTTACCCTCGGTGCCGGCTGAGCTAGAGGCCAAAATCTACAGGTAGGCACTTCGCAAAAAACACCTCTGTTTTCTTCCAAAAATGTGGATGTGTCCACGTTGCGCTTTGGGGCGTTTCCTGTCGCGGGCGCTAGGCCTACCCACACAAGTGAGGTATCATTTTTATCGGGAGACTTGGGGGAACGCTGGGTTGAAGGAAATTTGTGGCTCCTCTCAGATTCCAGAACTTTCTACCACAGAAATGTGAGGAACATGTGTTTTTTTAGCCAAATTTTGAGGTTTGCAAAGGATTCTGGGAAACAGAACCTGGTCCGAGCCTCGCAAGTCACCCCTCCTTGGATTCCCCTAGGTCTCTAGTTTTCAGAAATGCAAAGGTTTGGTAGGTTTCCCTAGGTGCCGGCTGAGCTAGAGGCCAAAATCTACAGGTAGGCACTTCGCAAAAAACACCTCTGTTTTCTCCAAAAAATGTGGATGTGTCCACGTTGCGCTTTGGGGCGTTTCCTGTCGCGGGCGCTAGGCCTACCCACACAAGTGAGGTATCATTTTTATCGGGAGACTTGGGGGAACTCTGGGTGGAAGGAAATTTGTGGCTCCTCTCAGATTCCACAACTTTCTGCCACAGAAATATGAGGAACATGTGTTTTTTTAGCCAAATTTTGAGGTTTGCAAAGGATTCTGGGTAACAGAACCTGGTCCGAGCCCCGCAAGTCACCCCTCCTTGGATTCCCCTAGATCTCTAGTTTTCAGAAATGCACAGGTTTGGTAGGTTTCCCTAGGTGCCGGCTGAGCTAGAGGCCAAAATCTACAGGTAGTCACTTCGCAAAAAACACCTCTGTTTTCTTCCAAAAATTTAGATGTGTCCACGTTGCGCTTTGGGGCGTTTCCTGTCATGGGCGCTAGGCCTACCCACACAAGTGAGGTATCATTTTTATCGGGAGACTTGGGGGAACGCTGGGTGGAAGGAAATTTGTGGCTCCTCTCAGATTCCACAACTTTCTGCCACAGAAATATGAGGAACATATGTTTTTTTAGCCAAATTTTGAGGTTTGCAAAGGATTCTGGGTAACAGAACCTGGTCCGAGCCCCGCAAGTCACCCCTCCTTGGATTCCCCTAGGTCTCTAGTTTTCAGAAATGCACAGGTTCGGTAGGTTTACCTAGGTGCCGGCTGAGCTAGAGGCCAAAATCTACAGGTAGGCACTTCGCAAAAAACACCTCTGTTTTCTTCCAAAAATGTGGATGTGTCCACGTTGCGCTTTGGGGCGTTTCCTGTCGCGGGCGCTAGGCCTACCCACACAAGTGAGGTATCATTTTTATCGGGAGACTTTGGGGAACGCTGGCTGGAAGGAAATTTGTGTCTCCTCTCAGATTCCAGAACTTTCTGCCACAGAAATGTGAGGAACATGTTTTTTTAGCCAAATTTTGAGGTTTGCAAAGGATTCTGGGTAACAGAACCTGGTCCGAGCCCCGCAAGTCACCCCTCCTTGGATTCCCCTAGGTCTCTAGTTTTCAGAAATGCAAAGGTTTGGTATGTTTCCCTAGGTGCCGGCTGAGCTAGAGGCCAAAATCTACAGGTAGGCACTTTGCAAAAAACACCTCTGTTTTCTTCCAAAAATTTGGATGTGTCCACGTTGCGCTTTGGGGCGTTTCCTGTTGCGGGCGCTAGGCCTACCCACACAGGTGAGGTATCATTTTTATCGGGAGACTTGGGGGAACGCTGGGTGGAAGGAAATTTGTGGCTCCTCTCAGATTCCACAACTTTCTGCCGCAGAAATATGAGGAACATGTGTTTTTTTTGCCAAATTTTGAGGTTTGCAAAGGATTCTGGGTAACAGAACCTTGTCCGAGCCCCGCAAGTCACCCGTCCTTGGATTCCCCTAGGTCTCTAGTTTTCAGAAATGCACAGGTTTGGTAGGATTCCCTAGGTGCTGGCTGAGCTAGAGGCCAAAATCTACAGGTAGGCACTTTGCAAAAAACACCTCTGTTTTCTCCCAAAAATTTTGATGTGTCCACGTTGCGCTTTGGGGCGTTTCCTGTCGCGGGCGCTAGGCCTACCCACACAAGTGAGGTATCATTTTTATCGGGAGACTTGGGGGAACGCTGGGTGGAAGGAAATTTGTGGCTCCTCTCAGATTCCACAACTTTCTGCCACAGAAACATGAGGAACATGTGTTTTTTTAGCCAAATTTTGAGGTTTGCAAAGGATTCTGGGTAACAGAACCTGGTCCGAGCCCCGCAAGTCACCCCTCCTTGGATTCCCCTAGGTTTCTAGTTTTCAGAAATGCACAGGTTTGGTAGGTTTCCCTAGGTGCCGGCTGAGCTAGGCCAAAATCTACAGGTAGGCACTTCGCAAAAAACACCTCTGTTTTCTTCCAAAAATTTGGATGTGTCCACGTTGCGTTTTGGGGCATTTCCAGTCGCGGGCGCTAGGCCTACCCACACAAGTGAGGTATCATTTTTATCGGGAGACTTGGGGGAATGCTGGGTGGAAGGAAATTTGTGGCTCCTCTCAGATTCCAGAACTTTCTACCACAGAAATGTGAGGAACATGTGTTTTTTTAGTCAAATTTTGAGGTTTGCAAAGGATTCTGGGTAACAGAACCTGGTCCGAGCCCCGCAAGTCACCCTTCCTTGGATTCCCCTAGGTCTCTAGTTTTCAGAAATGCACAGGTTTGGTAAAACACCTCTGTTTTCTTCCAAAAATTTGGATGTGTCCACGTTGCGCTTTGGGGCGTTTCCTGTTGCGGGCGCTAGGCCTACCCACACAAGTGAGGTATCATTTTTATAGGGAGACTTGGGGGAACGCGGGGTGGAAGGAAATTTGTGGCTCCTCTCAGATTCCAGAACTTTCTGCCACAGAAATGTGAGGAACATGTGTTTTTTTAGCCAAATTTTGAGGTTTGCAAAGGATTCTGGTTAACAGAACCTGGTCCCAGCCCCGCAAGTCACCCTTCCTTGGATTCCCCTAGGTCTCTAGTTTTCAGAAATGCACAGGTTTGGTAGGTTTCCCTAGGTGCCGGCTGAGCTAGAGGCCAAAATCTACAGGTAGGCACTTCGCAAAAAACACCTCTGTTTTCTTCCAAAAATTTGGATGTGTCCACGTTGCGCTTTGGGGCGTTTCCTGTCATGGGCGCTAGGCCTACCCACACACGTGAGGTATCATTTTTATCGGGAGACTTGGGGGAACGCTGGGTGGAAGGAAATTTGTGGCTCCTCTCAGATTCCAGAACTTTCTGCCACAGAAATGTGAGGAACATTTGTTTTTTTAGCCAAATTTTGAGGTTTGCAAAGGATTCTGGGTAACAGAACCTGGTCCGAGCCCCGCAAGTGACCCCTCCTTGGATTCCCCTCAGTCTCTAGTTTTCAGAAATGCACAGGTTTGGTAAAACACCTCTGTTTTCTTCCAAAAATTTAGATGTGTCCACGTTGCGCTTTGGGGCGTTTCCTGTCATGGGCGCTAGGGCTACCCACACAAGTGAGGTATCATTTTTATCGGGAGACTTGGGGGAACGCTGGGTGGAAGGAAATTTGTGGCTCCTCTCAGATTCCACAACTTTCTGCCACAGAAATATGAGGAACATGTGTTTTTTTAGCCAAATGTTGAGGTTTGCAAAGGATTCTGGGTAACAGAACCTGGTCCGAGCCCCGCAAGTCACCCCTCCTTGGATTCCCCTAGGTCTCTAGTTTTCAGAAATGCACAGGTTCGGTAGGTTTACCTAGGTGCCGGCTGAGCTAGAGGCCAAAATCTACAGGTAGGCACTTCGCAAAAAACACCTCTGTTTTCTTCCAAAAATTTGGATGTGTCCACGTTGCGCTTTGGGGCGTTTCCTGTCGCGGGCGCTAGGCCTACCCACACAAGTGAGGTATCATTTTTATCGGGAGACTTTGGGGAACGCTGGGTGGAAGGAAATTTGTGGCTCCTCTCTGATTCCAGAACTTTCTACCACAGAAATGTGAGGAACATGTTTTTTTTAGTCAAATTTTGAAGTTTGCAAAGGATTCTGGGTAACAGAACCTGGTCCGAGCCCCGCAAGTCACCCCTCCTTGGATTCCCGTAGGTCTCTAGTTTTCAGAAATGCACAGGTTTGGTAAAACACCTCTGTTTTCTTCCAAAAATTTGGATGTGTCCACGTTGTGCTTTGGGGCGTTTCATGTCGCGGGCGCTAGGCCTACCCACACAAGTGAGGTATCATTTTCATAGGGAGAACTGGGGGAACGCGGGGTGGAAGGAAATTTGTGGCTCCTCTCAGATTCCAGAACTTTCTGCCACAGAAATGTGAGGAACATGTGTTTTTTTAGCCAAATTTTGAGGTTTGAAAAGGATTCTGGTTAACAGAACCTGGTCCGAGCCCCGCAAGTCACCCCATCTTGGATTCCCCTAGGTCTCTAGTTTTCAGAAATGCAGAGGTTTGGTAGGTTTCCCTAGGTGCCGGCTGAGCTAGAGGCCAAAATCTACAGGTAGGCACTTCGCAAAAAACACCTCTGTTTTCTCCCAAAAATTTGGATGTGTCCACGTTGCGCTTTGGGGCGTTTCCTGTCGCGGGCGCTAGGCCTACCCACACAGGTGAGGTATAATTTTTATCGGGAGACTTGGGGGAACGCTGGGTGGAAGGAAATTTGTGGCTCCTCTCAGATTCCAGAACTTTCTGCCACAGAAATGTGAGGAACATGTGTTTTTTTAGCCAAATTTTGAGGTTTGCAAAGGATTCTGGGTAACAGAACCTGGTCCGAGCCCCGCAAGTCACCCCTCCTTGGATTTCCCTAGGTCTCTAGTTTTCAGAAATGCACAGGTTTGGTAGGTTTCCCTAGGTGCCGGCTGAGCTAGAGGCCAAAATCTACAGGTAGGCACTTCGCAAAAAACACCTCTGTTTTCTCCCCAAAATTTGGATGTGTCCACGTTGCGCTTTGGGGCGTTTCCTGTCGCGGGCGCTAGGCCTACCCACACAGGTGAGGTATCATTTTTATCGGGAGACTTGGGGGAACGCTGGGTGGAAGGAAATTTGTGGCTCCTCTCAGATTCCAGAACTTTCTGCCACAGAAATGTGAGGAACATGTGTTTTTTTAGCCAAATTTTGAGGTTTGCAAAGGATTCTGGGAAACAGAACCTGGTCCGAGCCCCGCAAGTCACCCCTCCTTGGATTCCCCTAGGTCTCTAGTTTTCAGAAATGCAAAGGTTTGGTAGGTTTCCCTAGGTGCCGGCTGAGCTAGAGGCCAAAATCTACAGGTAGGCACTTCGCAAAAAACACCTCTGTTTTCTCCCAAAATTTTGGATGTGTCCACATTGCGCTTTGGGGCGTTTCCTGTCGCGGGCGCTAGGCCTACCCACACAAGTGAGGTATCATTTTTATCGGGAGACTTGGGGGAACTCTGGGTGGAAGGAAATTTGTGGCTCCTCTCAGATTCCACCACTTTCTGCCACAGAAATATGAGGAACATGTGTTTTTTTAGCCAAATTTTGAGGTTTGCAAAGGATTCTGGGTAACAGAACCTGGTCCGAGCCCCGCAAGTCACCCCTCCTTGGATTCCCCTAGGTCTCTAGTTTTCAGAAATGCACAGTTTTGGTAAAACACCTCTGTTTTCTTCCAAAAATTTGGATGTGTCCACGTTGTGCTTTGGGGCGTTTCATGTCGCGGGCGTTAGGCCTACCCACACAAGTGAGGTATCATTTTCATAGGGAGAACTGGGGGAACGCGGGGTGGAAGGAAATTTGTGGCTCCTCTCAGATTCCAGAACTTTCTGCCACAGAAATGTGAGGAACATGTGTTTTTTTAGCCAAATTTTGAGGTTTGAAAAGGATTCTGGGTAACAGAACCTGGTCCGAGCCCCGCAAGTCACCCCTCCTTGGATTCCCCTAGGTTTTTAGTTTTCAGAAATTCACAGGTTTGGTAGGTTTCCCTAGGTGCCGGCTGAGCTAGAGGCCAAAATCTACAGGTAGGCACTTCGCAAAAAACACCTCTGTTTTCTTCCAAAAATTTGGATGTGTCCACGTTGCGCTTTGGGGTGTTTCCTGTCGCGGGCGCTAGGCCTACCCACACAAGTGAGGTATCATTTTTATCGGGAGACTTGGGGGAACGCTGGGTGGAAGGGAATTTGTGGCTCCTCTCAGATTCCAGAACTTTCTGCCACAGAAATATGAGGAACATGTGTTTTTTAGCCAAATTTTGAGGTTTGCAAAGGATTCTGGGTAACAGAACCTGGTCCGAGCCCCGCAAGTCACCCCATCTTGGATTCCCCTAGGTCTCTAGTTTTCAGAAATGCACAGGTTTGGTAGGTTACCCGCGGTGCCGGCTGAGCTAGAGGCCAAAATCTACAGGTAGGTACTTCGCAAAAAACACCTCTGTTTTCTTCCAAAAATGTGGATGTGTCCACGTTGCGCTTTGGGGCGTTTCCTGTCGCGGGCGCTAGGCCTACCCACACAAGTGAGGTATCATTTTTATCGGGAGACTTGGGGGAACGCTGGGTTGAAGGAAATTTGTGGCTCCTCTCAGATTCCAGAACTTTCTACCACAGAAATGTGAGGAACATGTGTTTTTTTAGCCAAATTTTGAGGTTTGCAAAGGATTCTGGGAAACAGAACCTGGTCCGAGCCTCGCAAGTCACCCCTCCTTGGATTCCCCTAGGTCTCTAGTTTTCAGAAATGCAAAGGTTTGGTAGGTTTCCCTAGGTGCCGGCTGAGCTAGAGGCCAAAATCTACAGGTAGGCACTTCGCAAAAAACACCTCTGTTTTCTCCAAAAAATGTGGATGTGTCCACGTTGCGCTTTGGGGCGTTTCCTGTCGCGGGCGCTAGGCCTACCCACACAAGTGAGGTATCATTTTTATCGGGAGACTTGGGGGAACTCTGGGTGGAAGGAAATTTGTGGCTCCTCTCAGATTCCACAACTTTCTGCCACAGAAATATGAGGAACATGTGTTTTTTTAGCCAAATTTTGAGGTTTGCAAAGGATTCTGGGTAACAGAACCTGGTCCGAGCCCCGCAAGTCACCCCTCCTTGGATTCCCCTAGATCTCTAGTTTTCAGAAATGCACAGGTTTGGTAGGTTTCCCTAGGTGCCGGCTGAGCTAGAGGCCAAAATCTACAGGTAGTCACTTCGCAAAAAACTCCTCTGTTTTCTTCCAAAAATTTGGATGTGTCCACGTTGCGCTTTGGGGCGTTTCCTGTCGCGGGCGCTAGGCCTACCCACACAAGTGAGGTATCATTTTTATCGGGAGACTTGGGGGAACGCTGGGTGGAAGGAAATTTGTGGCTCCTCTCAGATTCTAGAACTTTCTGCCACAGAAATGTGAGGAACATGTGTTTTTTTAGCCAAATTTTGAGGTTTGCAAAGGATTCTGGGTAACAGAACCTGGTCCGAGCCCCGCAAGTCACCCCATCTTGGATTCCCCTGGGTCTCTAGTTTTCAGAAATGCACAGGTTTGGTAGGTTTCCCTAGGTGCCGGCTGAGCTAGAGGCCAAAATCTACAGGTAGGCACTTCGCAAAAAACACCTCTGTTTTCTTCCAAAAATTTGGATGTGTCCACGTTGCGCTTTGGGGCGTTTCCTGTCATGGGCGCTAGGCCTACCCACACACGTGAGGTATCATTTTTATCGGGAGACTTGGGGGAACGCTGGGTGGAAGGAAATTTGTGGCTCCTCTCAGATTCCAGAACTTTCTGCCACAGAAATGTGAGGAACATTTGTTTTTTTAGCCAAATTTTGAGGTTTGCAAAGGATTCTGGGTAACAGAACCTGGTCCGAGCCCCTCAAGTGACCCCTCCTTGGATTCCCCTCGGTCTCTAGTTTTCAGAAATGCACAGGTTTGGTAAAACACCTCTGTTTTCTTCCAAAAATTTAGATGTGTCCACGTTGCGCTTTGGGGCGTTTCCTGTCATGGGCGCTAGTCCTACCCACACAAGTGAGGTATCATTTTTATCGGGAGACTTGGGGGAACGCTGGGTGGAAGGAAATTTGTGGCTCCTCTCAGATTCCAGAACTTTCTGCCACAGAAATGTGAGGAACATGTGTTTTTTTAGCCAAATTTTGAGGTTTGCAAAGGATTCTGGGTAACAGAACCTGGTCCGAGCCCCGCAAGTCACCCCTCCTTGGATTTCCCTAGGTCTCTAGTTTTCAGAAATGCACAGGTTTGGTAGGTTTCCCTAGGTGCCGGCTGAGCTAGAGGCCAAAATCTACAGGTAGGCACTTCGCAAAAAACACCTCTGTTTTCTCCCCAAAATTTGGATGTGTCCACATTGCGCTTTGGGGCGTTTCCTGTCGCGGGCGCTAGGCCTACCCACACAGGTGAGGTATCATTTTTATCGGGAGACTTGGGGGAACGCTGGGTGGAAGGAAATTTGTGGCTCCTCTCAGATTCCAGAACTTTCTGCCACAGAAATGTGAGGAACATGTGTTTTTTTAGCCAAATTTTGAGGTTTGCAAAGGATTCTGGGAAACAGAACCTGGTCCGAGCCCCGCAAGTCACCCCTCCTTGGATTCCCCTAGGTCTCTAGTTTTCAGAAATGCAAAGGTTTGGTAGGTTTCCCTAGGTGCCGGCTGAGCTAGAGGCCAAAATCTACAGGTAGGCACTTCGCAAAAAACACCTCTGTTTTCTCCCAAAATTTTGGATGTGTCCACATTGCGCTTTGGGGCGTTTCCTGTCGCGGGCGCTAGGCCTACCCACACAAGTGAGGTATCATTTTTATCGGGAGACTTGGGGGAACTCTGGGTGGAAGGAAATTTGTGGCTCCTCTCAGATTCCACCACTTTCTGCCACAGAAATATGAGGAACATGTGTTTTTTTAGCCAAATTTTGAGGTTTGCAAAGGATTCTGGGTAACAGAACCTGGTCCGAGCCCCGCAAGTCACCCCTCCTTGGATTCCCCTAGGTCTCTAGTTTTCAGAAATGCACAGTTTTGGTAAAACACCTCTGTTTTCTTCCAAAAATTTGGATGTGTCCACGTTGTGCTTTGGGGCGTTTCATGTCGCGGGCGTTAGGCCTACCCACACAAGTGAGGTATCATTTTCATAGGGAGAACTGGGGGAACGCGGGGTGGAAGGAAATTTGTGGCTCCTCTCAGATTCCAGAACTTTCTGCCACAGAAATGTGAGGAACATGTGTTTTTTTAGCTAAATTTTGAGGTTTGAAAAGGATTCTGGGTAACAGAACCTGGTCCGAGCCCCGCAAGTCACCCCTCCTTGGATTCCCCTAGGTTTTTAGTTTTCAGAAATTCACAGGTTTGGTAGGTTTCCCTAGGTGCCGGCTGAGCTAGAGGCCAAAATCTACAGGTAGGCACTTCGCAAAAAACACCTCTGTTTTCTTCCAAAAATTTGGATGTGTCCACGTTGCGCTTTGGGGTGTTTCCTGTCGCGGGCGCTAGGCCTACCCACACAAGTGAGGTATCATTTTTATCGGGAGACTTGGGGGAACGCTGGGTGGAAGGGAATTTGTGGCTCCTCTCAGATTCCAGAACTTTCTGCCACAGAAATATGAGGAACATGTGTTTTTTAGCCAAATTTTGAGGTTTGCAAAGGATTCTGGGTAACAGAACCTGGTCCGAGCCCCGCAAGTCACCCCATCTTGGATTCCCCTAGGTCTCTAGTTTTCAGAAATGCACAGGTTTGGTAGGTTACCCGCGGTGCCGGCTGAGCTAGAGGCCAAAATCTACAGGTAGGCACTTCGCAAAAAACACCTCTGTTTTCTCCAAAAAATGTGGATGTGTCCACGTTGCGCTTTGGGGCGTTTCCTGTCGCGGGCGCTAGGCCTACCCACACAAGTGAGGTATCATTTTTATCGGGAGACTTGGGGGAACTCTGGGTGGAAGGAAATTTGTGGCTCCTCTCAGATTCCACAACTTTCTGCCACAGAAATATGAGGAACATGTGTTTTTTTAGCCAAATTTTGAGGTTTGCAAAGGATTCTGGGTAACAGAACCTGGTCCGAGCCCCGCAAGTCACCCCTCCTTGGATTCCCCTAGATCTCTAGTTTTCAGAAATGCACAGGTTTGGTAGGTTTCCCTAGGTGCCGGCTGAGCTAGAGGCCAAAATCTACAGGTAGTCACTTCGCAAAAAACTCCTCTGTTTTCTTCCAAAAATTTGGATGTGTCCACGTTGCGCTTTGGGGCGTTTCCTGTCGCGGGCGCTAGGCCTACCCACACAAGTGAGGTATCATTTTTATCGGGAGACTTGGGGGAAAGCTGGGTGGAAGGAAATTTGTGGCTCCTCTCAGATTCTAGAACTTTCTGCCACAGAAATGTGAGGAACATATGTTTTTTTAGCCAAATTTTGAGGTTTGCAAAGGATTCTGGGTAACAGAACCTGGTCCGAGCCCCGCAAGTCACCCCATCTTGGATTCCCCTGGGTCTCTAGTTTTCAGAAATGCACAGGTTTGGTAGGTTTCCCTAGGTGCCGGCTGAGCTAGAGGCCAAAATCTACAGGTAGGCACTTCGCAAAAAACACCTCTGTTTTCTTCCAAAAATTTGGATGTGTCCACGTTGCGCTTTGGGGCGTTTCCTGTCATGGGCGCTAGGCCTACCCACACACGTGAGGTATCATTTTTATCGGGAGACCTGGGGGAACGCTGGGTGGAAGGAAATTTGTGGCTCCTCTCAGATTCCAGAACTTTCTGCCACAGAAATGTGAGGAACATTTGTTTTTTTAGCCAAATTTTGAGGTTTGCAAAGGATTCTGGGTAACAGAACCTGGTCCGAGCCCCTCAAGTGACCCCTCCTTGGATTCCCCTCGGTCTCTAGTTTTCAGAAATGCACAGGTTTGGTAAAACACCTCTGTTTTCTTCCAAAAATTTAGATGTGTCCACGTTGCGCTTTGGGGCGTTTCCTGTCATGGGCGCTAGGCCTACCCACACAAGTGAGGTATCATTTTTATCGGGAGACTTGGGGGAACGCTGGGTGGAAGGAAATTTGTGGCTCCTCTCAGATTCCACAACTTTCTGCCACAGAAATATGAGGAACATGTGTTTTTTTAACCAAATTTTGAGGTTTGCAAAGGATTCTGGGTAACAGAACCTGGTCCGAGCCCCGCAAGTCACCCCTCCTTGGATTCCCCTAGGTCTCTAGTTTTCAGAAATGCACAGGTTCGGTAGGTTTACCTAGGTGCCGGCTGAGCTAGAGGCCAAAATCTACAGGTAGGCACTTCGCAAAAAACACCTCTGTTCTCTTCCAAAAATGTGGATGTGTCCACGTTGCGCTTTGGGGCGTTTCCTGTCGCGGGCGCTAGGCCTACCCACACAAGTGAGGTATCATTTTTATCGGGAGACTTTGGGGAACGCTGGGTGGAAGGAAATTTGTGGCTCCTCTCTGATTCCAGAACTTTCTACCACAGAAATGTGAGGAACATGTTTTTTTTAGTCAAATTTTGAGGTTTGCAAAGGATTCTGGGTAACAGAACCTGGTCCGAGCCCCGCAAGTCACCCCTCCTTGGATTCCCGTAGGTCTCTAGTTTTCAGAAATGCACAGGTTTGGTAAAACACCTCTGTTTTCTTCCAAAAATTTGGATGTGTCCACGTTGTGCTTTGGGGCGTTTCATGTCGCGGGCGCTAGGCCTACCCACACACGTGAGGTATCATTTTCATAGGGAGAACTGGGGGAACGCGGGGTGGAAGGAAATTTGTGGCTCCTCTCAGATTCCAGAACTTTCTGCCACAGAAATGTGAGGAACATGTGTTTTTTTAGCCAAATTTTGAGGTTTGAAAAGGATTCTGGTTAACAGAACCTGGTCCGAGCCCCGCAAGTCACCCCATCTTGGATTCCCCTAGGTCTCTAGTTTTCAGAAATGCACAGGTTTGGTAGGTTTCCCTAGGTGCCGGCTGAGCTAGATGCCAAAATCTACAGGTAGGCACTTCGCTAAAAACACCTCTGTTTTCTCCCCAAAATTTGGATGTGTCCACGTTGCGCTTTGGGGCGTTTCCTGTAGCGGGCGCTAGGCCTACCCACACAAGTGAGGTACCATTCTTATCGGGAGACTTGGGGGAACGCTGGGTGGAAGGAAATTTGTGGCTCCTCTCAGATTCCAGAACTTTCTGCCACAGAAATATGAGGAACATGTGTTTTTTTAGCCAAATTTTGAGGTTTGCAAAGGCTTCTGGGTAACAGAACCTGGTCCGAGCCCCGCAAGTCACCCCTCCTTGGATTCCCCTAGGTCTATAGTTTTCAGAAATGCAGAGGTTTGGTAGGTTTCCCTAGGTGCCGGCTGAGCTAGAGGCCAAAACCTACAGGTAGGCACTTCGCAAAAAACACCTCTGTTTTCTCCCAAAAATTTGGATGTGTCCACGTTGCGCTTTGGGGCGTTTCCTGTCGCGGGCGCTAGGCCTACCCACACAGGTGAGGTATCATTTTTATCGGGAGACTTGGGGGAACGCTGGGTGGAAGGAAATTTGTGGCTCCTCTCAGATTCCAGAACTTTCTGCCACAGAAATGTGAGGAACATGTGTTTTTTTAGCCAAATTTTGAGGTTTGCAAAGGATTCTGGGTAACAGAACCTGGTCCGAGCCCCGCAAGTCACCCCTCCTTGGATTTCCCTAGGTCTCTAGTTTTCAGAAATGCACAGGTTTGGTAGGTTTCCCTAGGTGCCGGCTGAGCTAGAGGCCAAAATCTACAGGTAGGCACTTCGCAAAAAACACCTCTGTTTTCTCCCCAAAATTTGGATGTGTCCACGTTGCGCTTTGGGGCGTTTCCTGTCGCGGGCGCTAGGCCTACCCACACAGGTGAGGTATCATTTTTATCGGGAGACTTGGGGGAACACTGGGTGGAAGGAAATTTGTGGCTCCTCTCAGATTCCAGAACTTTCTGCCACAGAAATGTGAGGAACATGTGTTTTTTTAGCCAAATTTTGAGGTTTGCAAAGGATTCTGGGAAACAGAACCTGGTCCGAGCCCCGCAAGTCACCCCTCCTTGGATTCCCCTAGGTCTCTAGTTTTCAGAAATGCAAAGGTTTGGTAGGTTTCCCTAGGTGCCGGCTGAGCTAGAGGCCAAAATCTACAGGTAGGCACTTCGCAAAAAACACCTCTGTTTTCTCCCAAAATTTTGGATGTATCCACATTGCACTTTGGGGCGTTTCCTGTCGCGGGCGCTAGGCCTACCCACACAAGTGAGGTATCATTTTTATCGGGAGACTTGGGGGAACTCTGGGTGGAAGGAAATTTGTGGCTCCTCTCAGATTCCACAAGTTTCTGCCACAGAAATATGTGGAACATGTGTTTTTTTAGCCAAATTTTGAGGTTTGCAAAGGATTCTGGGTAACAGAACCTGGTCCGAGCCCCGCAAGTCACCCCTCCTTGGATTCCCCTAGGTCTCTAGTTTTCAGAAATGCACAGGTTTGGTAAAACACCTCTGTTTTCTTCCAAAAATTTGGATGTGTCCACGTTGTGCTTTGGGGCGTTTCATGTCGCGGGCGCTAGGCCTACCCACACAAGTGAGGTATCATTTTCATAGGGAGAACTGGGGGAACGCGGGGTGGAAGGAAATTTGTGGCTCCTCTCAGATTCCAGAACTTTCTGCCACAGAAATGTGAGGAACATGTGTTTTTTTAGCCAAATTTTGAGGTTTGAAAAGGATTCTGGGTAACAGAACCTGGTCCGAGCCCCGCAAGTCACCCCTCCTTGGATTCCCCTAGGTTTTTAGTTTTCAGAAATTCACAGGTTTGGTAGGTTTCCCTAGGTGCCGGCTGAGCTAGAGGCCAAAATCTACAGGTAGGCACTTCGCAAAAAACACCTCTGTTTTCTTCCAAAAATTTGGATGTGTCCACGTTGCGCTTTGGGGTGTTTGCTGTCGCGGGCGCTAGGCCTACCCACACAAGTGAGGTATCATTTTTATCGGGAGACTTGGGGGAACGCTGGGTGGAAGGGAATTTGTGGCTCCTCTCAGATTCCAGAACTTTCTGCCACAGAAATATGAGGAACATGTGTTTTTTAGCCAAATTTTGAGGTTTGCAAAGGATTCTGGGTAACAGAACCTGGTCCGAGCCCCGCAAGTCACCCCATCTTGGATTCCCCTAGGTCTCTAGTTTTCAGAAATGCACAGGTTTGGTAGGTTTCCTTCGGTGCCGGCTGAGCTAGAGGCCAAAATCTACAGGTAGGCACTTCGCAAAAAACACCTCTGTTTTCTTCCAAAAATGTGGATGTGTCCACGTTGCGCTTTGGGGCGTTTCCTGTCGCAGGCGCTAGGCCTACCCACACAAGTGAGGTATCATTTTTATCAGGAGACTTGGGGGAACGCTGGGTGGAAGGAAATTTGTGGCTCCTCTCAGATTCCAGAACTTTCTACCACAGAAATGTGAGGAACATGTGTTTTTTTAGCTAAATTTTGAGGTTTGCAAAGGATTCTGGGAAACAGAACCTGGTCCGAGCCTCGCAAGTCACCCCTCCTTGGATTCCCCTAGGTCTCTAGTTTTCAGAAATGCAAAGGTTTGGTAGGTTTCCCTAGGTGCCGGCTGAGCTAGAGGCCAAAATCTACAGGTAGGCACTTCGCAAAAAACACCTCTGTTTTCTCCAAAAAATGTGGATGTGTCCACGTTGCGCTTTGGGGCGTTTCCTGTCGCGGGCGCTAGGCCTACCCACACAAGTGAGGTATCATTTTTATCGGGAGACTTGGGGGAACTCTGGGTGGAAGGAAATTTGTGGCTCCTCTCAGATTCCACAACTTTCTGCCACAGAAATATGAGGAACATGTGTTTTTTTAGCCAAATTTTGAGGTTTGCAAAGGATTCTGGGTAACAGAACCTGGTCCGAGCCCTGCAAGTCACCCCTCCTTGGATTCCCCTAGATCTCTAGTTTTCAGAAATGCACAGGTTTGGTAGGTTTCCCTAGGTGCCGGCTGAGCTAGAGGCCAAAATCTACAGGTAGTCACTTCGCAAAAAACACCTCTGTTTTCTTCCAAAAATTTGGATGTGTCCACGTTGCGCTTTGGGGCGTTTCCTGTCGCGAGCGCTAGGCCTACCCACACAAGTGAGGTATCATTTTTATCGGGAGACTTGGGGGAACGCTGGGTGGAAGGAAATTTGTGGCTCCTCTCAGATTCTAGAACTTTCTGCCACAGAAATGTGAGGAACATATGTTTTTTTAGCCAAATTTTGAGGTTTGCAAAGGATTCTGGGTAACAGAACCTGGTCCGAGCCCCGCAAGTCACCCCATCTTGGATTCCCCTGGGTCTCTAGTTTTCAGAAATTCACAGGTTTGGTAGGTTTCCCTAGGTGCCGGCTGAGCTAGAGGCCAAAATCTACAGGTAGGCACTTCGCAAAAAACACCTCTGTTTTCTTCCAAAAATTTGGATGTGTCCACGTTGCGCTTTGGGGCGTTTCCTGTTGCGGGCGCTAGGCCTACCCACACAAGTGAGGTATCATTTTTATCAGGAGACTTGGGGGAACGCTGGGTGGATGGGAATTTGTGGCTCCTCTCAGATTCCAGAACTTTCTGCCACAGAAATATGAGGAACATGTGTTTTTTAGCCAAATTTTGAGGTTTGCAAAGGATTCTGGGTAACAGAACCTGGTCCGAGCCCCGCAAGTCACCCCATCTTGGATTCCCCTAGGTCTCTAGTTTTCAGAAATGCACAGGTTTGGTAGGTTTCCCTAGGTGCCGGCTGAGCTAGAGGCCAAAATCTACAGGTAGTCACTTCGCAAAAAACACCTCTGTTTTCTTCCAAAAATTTGAATGTGTCCACGTTGCGCTTTGGGGCGTTTCCTGTAGCGGGCGCTAGGCCTACCCACACAAGTAGGTATCATTTTTATCGGGAGACTTGGGGGAACGCTGGGTGGAAGGAAATTTGTGGCTCCTCTCAGATTCCAGAACTTTCTGCCACAGAAATATGAGGAACATGTGTTTTTTTAGCCAAATTTTGAGGTTTGCAAAGGATTCTGGGTAACAGAACCTGGTCCGAGCCCCGCAAGTCACCCCTCCTTGGATTCCCCTAGGTCTCTAGTTTTCAGTAATGCACAGGTCTGGTAGGTTTCCCTAGGTGCCAGCTGAGCTAGAGGTCAAAATCTACAGGTAGTCACTTCTCAAAAAACACCTCTGTTTTCTTCCTAATATTTGGATGTGTCCACGTTGCGCTTTGGGGCGTTTCCTGTCGCGGGCGCTAGGCCTACCCACACAAGTGAGGTATCATTTTTATCGGGAGACTTGGGGGAACACTGGGTGGAAGGAAATTTGTGGCTCCTCTCAGATTCCAGAACTTTCTGCCACAGAAATGTGAGGAACATGTGTTTTTTTAGCCAAATTTTGAGGTTTGCAAAGGATTCTGGGAAACAGAACCTGGTCCGCGCCTCGCAAGTCACCCCTCCTTGGATTTCCCTAGGTCTCTAGTTTTCAGAAATGCACAGGTTTGGTAAAACACCTCTGTTTTCTTCCAAAAATTTGGATGTGTCCACGTTGCGCTTTGGGGCGTTTCCTGTCATGGGCGCTAGGCCTACCCACACAAGTGAGGTATCATTTTTATCGGGAGACTTGGGGGAACGCTGGGTGGAAGGAAATTTGTGGCTCCTCTCAGATTCCAGAACTTTCTGCCACAGAAATGTGAGGAACATGTGTTTTTTTAGCCAAATTTTGAGGTTTGCAAAGGATAATGGGTAACAGAACCTGGTCCGAGTCCCGCAAGTCACCCCTCCTTGGATTTCCCTAGGTCTCTAGTTTTCAGAAATGCACAGGTTTGGTAGGTTTCCCTAGGTGCCGGCTGAGCTAGAGGCCAAAATCTACAGGTAGGCACTTCGCAAAAAACACCTCTGTTTTCTCCCCAAAATTTGGATGTGTCCACGTTGCGCTTTGGGGCGTTTCCTGTCGCGGGCGCTAGGCCTACCCACACAGGTGAGGTATCATTTTTATCGGGAGACTTGGGGGAACGCTGGGTGGAAGGACATTTGTGGCTCCTCTCAGATTCCAGAACTTTCTGCCACAGAAATGTGAGGAACATGTGTTTTTTTAGCCAAATTTTGAGGTTTGCAAAGGATTCTGGGTAACAGAACCTGGTCCGAGCCCCGCAAGTCACCCCGCCTTGGATTCCCCTAGGTCTCTAGTTTTTAAGAAATGCACAGGTTTGGTAGGTTTCCCTAGGTGCCGGCTGAGCTAGAGGCCAAAATCTACAGGTAGGCACTTCGCAAAAAACATCTCTGTTTTCTTCCCAAAATTTGGATGTGTCCACGTTGCGCTTTGGGGCGTTTCCTGTCGCGGGCGCTAGGCCTACCCACACAAGTGAGGTATCATTTTTATAGGGAGACTTGGGGGAATGCTGGGTGGAAGGAAATTTGTGGCTCCTCTCAGATTCCAGAACTTTCTACCACAGAAATGTGTAAGGAACATGTTTTTTTTAGTCAAATTTTGAGGTTTGCAAAGGATTCTGGGTAACAGAACCTGGTCCGAGCCCCGCAAGTCACCCCTCCTTGGATTCCCCTAGGTCTCTAGTTTTCAGAAATGCACAGGTTTGGTAAAACACCTCTGTTTTCTTCCAAAAATTTGGATGTGTCCACGTTGTGCTTTGGGGCGTTTCATGTCGCGGGCGCTAGGCCTTCCCACACAAGTGAGGTATCATTTTTATAGGGAGAATTGGGGGAACGCGGGGTGGAAGGAAATTTGTGGCTCCTCTCAGATTCCAGAACTTTCTGCCACAGAAATGTGAGGAACATGTGTTTTTTTAGCCAAATTTTGAGGTTTGCAAAGGATTCTGGTTAACAGAACCTGGTCCGAGCCCCGCAAGTCACCCCATCTTGGATTCCCCTAGGTCTCTAGTTTTCAGAAATGCACAGGTTTGGTAGGTTTCCCTAGGTGCCGGCTGAGCTAGAGGCCAAAATCTACAGGTAGGCACTTCGCAAAAAACACCTATGTTTTCTCCCAAAAATTTGGATGTGTCCACGTTGCACTTTGGGGCGTTTCCTGTCGCGGGCGCTAGGCCTACCCACACAAGTGAGGTATCATTTTTATCGGGAGACTTGGGGGAACGCTGGGTGGAAGGAAATTTGTGGCTCCTCTCAGATTCCAGAACTTTCTGCCACAGAAACATGAGGAACATGTGTTTTTTTAGCCAAATTTTGAGGTTTGCAAAGGATTCTGGGTAACAGAACCTGGTCCGAGCCCCGCAAGTCACCCCTCCTTGGATTCCCCTAGGTCTCTAGTTTTCAGAAATGCACAGGTTTGGTAAAACACCTCTGTTTTCTTCCAAAAATGTGGATGTGTCCACGTTGTGCTTTGGGGCGTTTCATGTCGCGGGCGCTAGGCCTACCCACACAAGTGAGGTATCATTTTTATAGGGAGAATTGGGGGAACGCGGTGTGGAAGGAAATTTGTGGCTCCTCTCAGATTCCAGAACTTTCTGCCACAGAAATGTGAGGAACATGTGTTTTTTTAGCCAAATTTTGAGGTTTGCAAAGGATTCTGGTTAACAGAACCTGGTCCGAGCCCCGCAAGTCACCCCATCTTGGATTCCCCTAGGTTTCTAGTTTTCAGAAATGCACAGGTTTGGTTGGTTTCCCTAGGTGCCGGCTGAGCTAGAGGCCAAAATCTACAGGTAGGCACTTCGCAAAAAACACCTATGTTTTCTCCCAAAAATTTGGATGTGTCCACGTTGCACTTTGGGGCGTTTCCTGTCGCGGGCGCTAGGCCTACCCACACAAGTGAGGTATCATTTTTATCGGGAGACTTGGGGGAACGCTGGGTGGAAGGAAATTTGTGGCTCCTCTCAGATTACAGAACTTTCTGCCACAGAAATGTGAGGAACATGTATTTTTTTAGCCATATTTTGAGGTTTACAAAGGATTCTGGGTAACAGAACCTGGTCCGAGCCCCGCAAGTCACCCCTCCTTGGATTCCCCTAGGTCTCTAGTTTTCAGAAATGCAAAGGTTTGGTAGGTTTCCCTAGGTGCCGGCTGAGCTAGAGGCCAAAATCTACAGGTAGGCACTTCGCAAAAAACACCTCTGTTTTTTTCCAAAAATTTGGATGTGTCCACGTTGCGCTTTGGGGCGTTTCCTGTCGCGGGCGCTAGGCCTACCCACACAGGTGAGGTATCATTTTTATCGGGAGACTTGGGGGAACGCTGGGTGGAAAGAAATTTGTGGCTCCTCTCATATTCCAGAACTTTCTACCACAGAAATGTGAGGAACATGTGTTTTTTTAGTCAAATTTTGAGGTTTGCAAAGGATTCTGGGTAACAGAACCTGGTCCGAGCCCCGCAAGTCACCCCTCCTTGGATTCCCCTAGGTCTCTAGTTTTCAGAAATGCACAGGTTTGGTAAAACACCTCTGTTTTCTTCCAAAAATTTGGATGTGTCCACGTTGCGCTTTGGGGCGTTTCCTGTTGCGGGCGCTAGGCCTACCCACACAAGTGAAGTATCATTTTTATAGGGAGACTTGGGGGAACGCGGGGTGGAAGGAAATTTGTGGCTCCTCTCAGATTCCAGAACTTTCTGCCACAGAAATGTGAGGAACATGTGTTTTTTTAGCCAAATTTTGAGGTTTGCAAAGGATTCTGGTTAACAGAACCTGGTCCGAGCCCCGCAAGTCACCCCTCCTTGGATTCCCCTAGGTCTCTAGTATTCAGAAATGCACAGGTTTGGTAGGTTTCCCTAGGTGCCGGCTGAGCTAGAGGCCAAAATCTACAGGTAGGCACTTCGCAAAAAACACCTATGTTTTCTCCCAAAAATTTGGATGTGTCCACGTTGCACTTTGGGGCGTTTCCTGTCGCGGGCGCTAGGCCTACCCACACAAGTGAGGTATCATTTTTATCGGGAGACTTGGGGGAACGCTGGGTGGAAGGAAATTTGTGGCTCCTCTCAGATTCCAGAACTTTCTGCCACAGAAACATGAGGAACATGTGTTTTTTTAGCCAAATTTTGAGGTTTGCAAAGGATTCTGGGTAACAGAACCTGGTCCGAGCCCCGCAAGTCACCCCTCCTTGGATTCCCCTATGTCTCTAGTTTTCAGAAATGCACAGGTTTGGTAAAACACCTCTGTTTTCTTCCCAAAATTTGGATGTGTCCACGTTGTGCTTTGGGGCGTTTCATGTCGCGGGCGCTAGGCCTACCCACACAAGTGAGGTATCATTTTTATAGGGAGAATTGGGGGAACGCGGGGTGGAAGGAAATTTGTGGCTCCTCTCAGATTCCAGAACTTTCTGCCACAGAAATGTGAGGAACATGTGTTTTTTTAGCCAAATTTTGAGGTTTGCAAAGGATTCTGGTTAACAGAACCTGGTCCGAGCCCCGCAAGTCACCCCATCTTGGATTCCCCTAGGTTTCTAGTTTTCAGAAATGCACAGGTTTGGTAGGTTTCCCTAGGTGCCGGCTGAGCTAGAGGCCAAAATCTACAGGTAGGCACTTCGCAAAAAACACCTATGTTTTCTCCCAAAAATTTGGATGTGTCCACGTTGCACTTTGGGGCGTTTCCTGTCACGGGCGCTAGGCCTACCCACACAAGTGAGGTATCATTTTTATCGGGAGACTTGGGGGAACGCTGGGTGGAAGGAAATTTGTGGCTCCTCTCAGATTACAGAACTTTCTGCCACAGAAATGTGAGGAACATGTATTTTTTTAGCCATATTTTGAGGTTTCAAAGGATTCTGGGTAACAGAACCTGGTACGAGCCCCGCAAGTCACCCCTCCTTGGATTCCCCTAGGTCTCTAGTTTTCAGAAATGCAAAGGTTTGGTAGGTTTCCCTAGGTGCCGGCTGAGCTAGAGGCCAAAATCTACAGGTAGGCACTTCGCAAAAAACACCTCTGTTTTTTTCCAAAAATTTGGATGTGTCCACGTTGCGCTTTGGGGCGTTTCCTGTCGCGGGCGCTAGGCCTACCCACACAGGTGAGGTATCATTTTTATCGGGAGACTTGGGGGAACGCTGGGTGGAAGGAAATTTGTGGCTCCTCTCAGATTCCAGAACTTTCTGCCACAGAAATGTGAGGAACATGTGTTTTTTTAGCCAAATTTTGAGGTTTGCAAAGGATTCTGGGTAACAGAACCTGGTCCGAGCCCCGCAAGTCACCCCTCCTTGGATTCCCCTAGGTCTCTAGTTGTCAGAAATGCAAAGGTTTGGTATGTTTCCCTAGCTGCCGGCTGAGCTAGAGGCCAAAATCTACAGGTAGGCACTTCGCAAAAAACACCTCTGTTTTCTTCCAAAAATTTGGATGTGTCCACGTTGCGCTTTGGGGCGTTTCCTGTTGCGGGCGCTAGGCCTACCCACACAGGTGAGGTATCATTTTTATCGGGAGACTTGGGGGAACGCTGGGTGGAAGGAAATTTGTGGCTCCTCTCAGATTCCACAACTTTCTGCCACAGAAATATGAGGAACATGTGTTTTTTTTGCCAAATTTTGAGGTTTGCAAAGGATTCTGGGTAACAGAACCTTGTCCGAGCCCCGCAAGTCACCCGTCCTTGGATTCCCCTAGGTCTCTAGTTTTCAGAAATGCACAGGTTTGGTAGGTTTCCCTAGGTGCTGGCTGAGCTACAGGCCAAAATCTACAGGTAGGCACTTCGCAAAAAACACCTCTGTTTTCTCCCAAAAATTTGGATGTGTCCACGTTGCGCTTTGGGGCGTTTCCTGTCGCGGGCGCTAGGCCTACCCACACAAGTGAGGTATCATTTTTATCGGGAGACTTGGGGGAACGCTGGGTGGAAGGAAATTTGTGGCTCCTCTCAGATTCCACAACTTTCTGCCACAGAAATATGAGGAACATGTGTTTTTTTAGCCAAATTTTGAGGTTTGCAAAGGATTCTGGGTAACAGAACCTGGTCCGAGCCCCGAAAGTCACCCCTCCTTGGATTCCCCTAGGTCTCTAGTTTTCAGAAATGCACAGGTTTGGTAGGTTTCCCTAGGTGCTGGCTGAGCTAGGCCAAAATCTACAGGTAAGCACTTCGCATAAAACACCTCTGTTTTCTTCCAAAAATTTGGATGTGTCCACGTTGCGTTTTGGGGCGTTTCCTGTCGCGGGCGCTAGGCCTACCCACACAAGTGAAGTATAATTTTTATCGGGAGACTTGGGGGAACGCTGGGTGGAAGGAAATTTGTGGCTCCTCTCAGATTCCAGAACTTTCTACCACAGAAATGTGAGGAACATGTGTTTTTTTAGTCAAATTTTGAGGTTTGCAAATGATTCTGGGTAACAGAACCTGGTCCGAGCCCCGCAAGTCACCCCTCCTTGGATTCCCCTAGGTCTCTAGTTTTCAGAAATGCACAGGTTTGGTAAAACACCTCTGTTTTCTTCCAAAAATTTGGATGTGTCCACGTTGCGCTTTGGGGCGTTTCCTGTCGCGGGCGCTAGGCCTACCCACACAAGTGAAGTATCATTTTTATAGGGAGACTTGGGGAACGCGGGGTGGAAGGAAATTTGTGGCTCCTCTCAGATTCCAGAACTTTCTGCCACAGAAATGTGAGGAACATGTGTTTTTTTAGCCAAATTTTGAGGTTTGCAAAGGATTCTGGTTAACAGAACCTGGTCCGAGCCCCGCAAGTCACCCCTCCTTGGATTCCCCTAGGTCTCTAGTATTCAGAAATGCACAGGTTTGGTAGGTTTCCCTAGGTGCCAGCTGAGCTAGAGGCCAAAATATACAGGTAGGCACTTCGCAAAAAACACCTCTGTTTTCTTCCAAAAATTTGGATGTGTCCACGTTGCGCTTTGGGGCGTTTCCTGTCATGGGCGCCAGGCCTACCCACACAAGTGAGGTATCATTTTTATCGGGAGACTTGGGGGAACGCTGGGTGGAAGGAAATTTGTGGCTCCTCTCAGATTCCAGAACTTTCTGCCACAGAAATGTGAGGAACATGTGTTTTTTTAGCCAAATTTTGAGGTTTGCAAAGGATTCTGGGTAACAGAACCTGGTCCGAGCCCCGCAAGTCACCCCTCCTTGGATTCCCCTCGGTCTCTAGTTTTCAGAAATGCACAGGTATGGTAGGTTTTCTTAGGTGCCGGCTGAGCTAGAGGCCAAAATCTACGGGTAGGCACTTCGCAAAAAACACCTCTGTTTTCTCCCAAAAATTTGGATGTGTCCACGTTGAGCTTTGGGGCGTTTCCTGTCGCGGGCGCTAGGCCTACCCACACAAGTGAGGTATCATTTTTATCGGGAGACTTGGGGGAACGCTGGGTGGAAGTGAATTTGTGGCTTCTCTCAGATTCCAGATCTTTCTGCCACAGAAATATGAGGAATATGTGTTTTTTAGCTAGATTTTGAGGTTTGCAAAGGATTCTGGGTAACAGAACCTGGTCCGAGCCCCGCAAGTCACCCCATCTTGGATTCCCCTAGGTCTCTAGTTTTCAGAAATGCACAGGTTTGGTAGGTTTCCCTAGGTGCCGGCTGAGCTAGAGGCCAAAATCTACAGGTAGGCACTTCGCAAAAAACACCTCTGTTTTCTCCCAAAAATGTGGATGTGTCCACGTTGCGCTTTGGGGCGTTTCCTGTCGCGGGCGCTAAGCCTACCCACACAGGTGAGGTATCATTTTTATCGGGAGACTTGGGGGAACGCTGGGTGGAAGGAAATTTGTGGCTCCTCTCAGATTCCAGAACTTTCTGCCACAGAAATGTGAGGAACATGTGTTTTTTTAGCCAAATTTTGAGGTTTGCAAAGGATTCTGGGTAACAGAACCTGGTCCGAGCCCCGCAAGTCACCCCTCCTTGGATTTCCCTAGGTCTCTAGTTTTCAGAAATGCACAGGTTTGGTAGGTTTCCCTAGGTGCCGGCTGAGCTAGAGGCCAAAATCTACAGGTAGGCACTTCGCAAAAATCACCTCTGTTTTCTCCCTAAAATTTGGATGTGTCCACGTTGCGCTTTGGGGCGTTTCCTGTCGCGGGCGCTAGGCCTACCCACACAGGTGAGGTATCATTTTTATCGGGAGACTTGGGGGAACGCTGGGTGGAAGGAAATTTGTGGCTCCTCTCAGATTCCAGAACTTTCTGCCACAGAAATGTGAGGAACATGTGTTTTTTTAGCCAAATTTTGAGGTTTGCAAAGGATTCTGGGAAACAGAACCTGGTCCGAGCCCCGCAAGTCACCCCTCCTTGGATTCCCCTAGGTCTCTAGTTCTCAGAAATGCAAAGGTTTGGTAGGTTTCCCTAGGTGCCGGCTGAGCTAGAGGCCAAAATCTACAGGTAGGCACTTCGCAAAAAACACCTCTGTTTTCTCCCAAAAATTTGGATTTGTCCACGTTGTGCTTTGGGGCGTTTCCTGTCGCGGGCGCTAGGCCTACCCACACAAGTGAGGTATCATTTTTATCGGGAGACTTGGGGGAACTCTGGGTGGAAGGAAATTTGTGGCTCCTCTCAGATTCCAGAACTTTCTGCCACAGAAATATGAGGAATATGTGTTTTTTTAGCCAAATTTTGAGGTTTGCAAAGGATTCTGGGTAACAGAACCTGGTCCGAGCCCCGCAAGTCACTCCTCCTTGGATTCCCCTAGGTCTCTAGTTTTCAGAAATGCAAAGGTTTGGTAGGTTTCCCTAGGTGCCGGCTGAGCTAGAGGCCAAAATCTACAGGTAGGCACTTCGCAAAAAACACCTCTGTTTTTTTCCAAAAATTTTTATGTGTCCACGTTGCGCTTTGGGGCGTTTCCTGTCGTGGGCGCTAGGCCTACCCACACAGGTGACGTATCATTTTTATCGGGAGACTTGGGGGAACGCTGGGTGGAAGGAAATTTGTGGCTCCTCTCAGATTCCAGAACTTTCTGCCACAGAAATGTGAGGAACATGTGTTTTTTTAGCCAAATTTTGAGGTTTGCAAAGGATTCTGGGTAACAGAACCTGGTCCGAGCCCCGCAAGTCACCCCTCCTTGGATTCCCCTAGGTCTCTAGCTTTCAGAAATGCAAAGGTTTGGTAGGTTTCCCTTGGTGCCGTCTGAGCTAGAGGCCAAAATCTACAGGTAGTCACTTCGCAAAAAACACCTCTGCTTTCTTCCAAAAATTTGGATGTGTCCACGTTGCGCTTTGGGGCGTTTCCTGTAGCGGGCGCTAGGCCTACCCACACAAGTGAGGTATCATTTTTATCGGGAGACTTGGGGGAACGCTGGGTGGAAGGAAATTTGTGGCTCCTCTCAGATTCCAGAACTTTCTGCCACAGAAATGTGAGGAACATGTGTTTTTTTAGCCAAATTTTGAGGTTTGCAAAGGCTTCTGGGTAACAGAACCTGGTCCGAGCCCCGCAAGTCACCCCTCCTTGGATTCCCCTAGGTCTCTAGGTGTCAGTAGTGCACAGGTTTGGTAGGTTTCCCTAGGTGCCAGCTGAGCTAGAGTTCAAAATCTACAGGTAGGCACTTCGCAAAAAACACCTCTGTTTTCTTCCAAATATTTGGATGTGTCCACGTTGCGCTTTGTGGCGTTTCCTGTCGCGGGCGCTAGGCCTACCCACACAAGTGAGGTATCATTTTTATTGGGAGACTTGGGGGAACGCTGGGTGGAAGGAAATTTGTGGCTCCTCTCAGATTCTAGAACTTTCTGCCACAGAAATGTGAGGAACATGTGTTTTTTTAGCCAAATTTTGAGGTTTGCAAAGGATTCTGGGTAACAGAACCTGGTCCGAGCCCCGCAAGTCACCCCATCTTGGATTCTCCTGGGTCTCTAGTTTTCAGAAATTCACAGGTTTGGTAGGTTTCCCTAGGTGCCGGCTGAGCTAGAGGCCAAAATCTACAGGTAGGCACTTCGCAAAAAACACCTCTGTTTTCTTCCAAAAATTTGGATGTGTCCACGTTGCGCTTTGGGGCGTTTCCTGTCGCGGGCGCTAGGCCTACCCACACAAGTGAGGTATCATTTTTATCGGGAGACTTGGGGGAACGCTGGGTGGAAGGGAATTTGTGGCTTCTCTCAGATTCCAGAACTTTCTGCCACAGAAATATGAGGAACATGTGTTTTTTAGCCAGATTTTGAGGTTTGCAAAGGATTCTGGGTAACAGAACCTGGTCCGAGCCCCGCAAGTCACCCCATCTTGGATTCCCCTGGGTCTCTAGTTTTCAGAAATGCACTGGTTTGGTAGGTTTCCCTAGGTGCCGGCTGAGCTAGAGGCCAAAATCTACAGGTAGGCACTTCGCTAAAAACACCTCTGTTTTCTCCCAAAAATTTGGATGTGTCCACGTTGCGCTTTGGGGCGTTTCCTGTCGCGGGCGCTAGGCCTACCCACACAGGTGAGGTATCATTTTTATCGGGAGACTTGGGGGAACGCTGGGTGGAAGGAAATTTGTGGCTCCTCTCAGATTCCAGAACTTTCTGCCACAGAAATGTGAGGAACATGTGTTTTTTTAGCCAAATTTTGAGGTTTGCAAAGGATTCTGGGAAACAGAACCTGGTCCGAGCCCCGCAAGTCACCCCTCCTTGGATTCCCCTAGGTCTCTAGTTTTCAGAAATGCAAAGGTTTGGTAGGTTTCCCTAGGTGCCAGCTGAGCTAGAGGCCAAAATCTACAGGTAGGCACTTCGCAAAAAACACCTCTGTTTTCTCCCAAAAATTTGGATTTGTCCACGTTGCGCTTTGGGGCGTTTCCTGTCGCGGGCGCTAGGCCTACCCACACAAGTGAGGTATCATTTTTATCGGGAGACTTGGGGGAACGCTGGGTGGAAGGAAATTTGTGGCTCCTCTCAGATTCCAGAACTTTCTACCACAGAAATGTGAGGAACATGTTTTTTTTAGTCAAATTTTGAGGTTTGCAAAGGATTCTGGGTAACAGAACCTGGTCCGAGCCCCGCAAGTCACCCCTCCTTGGATTCCCCTAGGTCTCTAGTTTTCAGAAATGCACAGGTTTGGTAAAACACCTCTGTTTTCTTCCAAACATTTGGATGTGTCCACGTTGTGCTTTGGGGCGTTTCATGTCGCGGGCGCTAGGCCTACCCACACAAGTGAGGTGTCATTTTTATAGGGAGAGTTGGGGGAACGCGGGGTGGAAGGAAATTTGTGGCTCCTCTCAGATTCCAGAACTTTCTGCCACAGAAATGTGAGGAACATGTGTTTTTTTAGCCAAATTTTGAGGTTTGCAAAGGATTCTGGTTAACAGAACCTGGTCCGAGCCCCGCAAGTCACCCCATCTTGGATTCCCCTAGGTCTCTAGTTTTCAGAAATGCACAGGTTTGGTAGGTTTCCCTAGGTGCCGGCTGAGCTAGAGGCCAAAATCTACAGGTAGGCACTTCGCAAAAAACACCTATGTTTTCTCCCAAAAATTTGGATGTGTCCACGTTGCACTTTGGGGCGTTTCCTGTCGCGGGCGCTAGGCCTACCCACACAAGTGAGGTATCATTTTTATCGGGAGACTTGGGGGAACACTGGGTGGAAGGAAAATTGTGGCTCCTCTCAGATTACAGAACTTTCTGCCACAGAAATGTGAGGAACATGTGTATTTTTAGCCAAATTCTGAGGTTTGCAAAGGATTCTGGGTAACAGAACCTGGTCCGAGCCCCGCAAGTCACCCCTCCTTGGATTCCCCTAGGTCTCTAGTTTTCAGAAATGCAAGGGTTTGGTAGGTTTCCCTTGGTGCCGTCTGAGCTAGAGGCCAAAATCTACAGGTAGTCACTTCGCAAAAAACACCTCTGCTTTCTTCCAAAAATTTGGATGTGTCCACGTTGCGCTTTGGGGCGTTTCCTGTAGCGGGCGCTAGGCCTACCCACACAAGTGAGGTATCATTTTTATCGGGAGACTTGGGGGAACGCTGGGTGGAAGGAAATTTGTGGCTCCTCTCAGATTCCAGAACTTTCTGCCACAGAAATGTGAGGAAAATGTGTTTTTTTATCCAAATTTTGAGGTTTGCAAAGGCTTCTGGGTAACAGAACCTGGTCCGAGCCCCGCAAGTCACCCCTCCTTGGATTCCCCTAGGTCTCTAGGTGTCAGTAGTGCACAGGTTTGGTAGGTTTCCCTAGGTGCCAGCTGAGCTAGAGGTCAAAATCTACAGGTAGGCACTTCGCAAAAAACACCTCTGTTTTCTTCCAAATATTTGGATGTGTCCACGTTGCGCTTTGTGGCGTTTCCTGTCGCGGGCGCTAGGCCTACCCACACAAGTGAGGTATAATTTTTATTGGGAGACTTGGGGGAACGCTGGGTGGAAGGAAATTTGTGGCTCCTCTCAGATTCTAGAACTTTCTGCCACAGAAATGTGAGGAACATGTGTTTTTTTAGCCAAATTTTGAGGTTTGCAAAGGATTCTGGGTAACATAACCTGGTCCGAGCCCCGCAAGTCACCCCATCTTGGATTCCCCTGGGTCTCTAGTTTTCAGAAATTCACAGGTTTGGTAGGTTTCCCTACGTGCCGGCTGAGCTAGAGGCCAAAATCTACAGGTAGGCACTTCGCAAAAAACACCTCTGTTTTCTTCCAAAAATGTGGATGTGTCCACGTTGCGCTTTGGGGCGTTTCCTGTCGCGGGCGCTAGGCCTACCCACACAAGTGAGGTATCATTTTTATCGGGAGACTTGGGGGAACGCTTGGTGGAAGGGAATTTGTGGCTTCTCTCAGATTCCAGAACTTTCTGCCACAGAAATATGAGGAACATGTGTTTTTTAGCCAGATTTTGAGGTTTGCAAAGGATTCTGGGTAACAGAACCTGGTCCGAGCCCCGCAAGTCACCCCATCTTGGATTCCCCTAGGTCTCTAGTTTTCAGAAATGCACAGGTTTGGTAGGTTTCCCTAGGTGCCGGCTGAGCTAGAGGCCAAAATCTACAGGTAGGCACTTCGCAAAAAACACCTCTGTTTTCTCTCAAAAATTTGGATGTGTCCACGTTGCGCTTTGGGGCGTTTCCTGTCGCGGGCGCTAGGCCTACCCACACAGGTGAGGTATCATTTTTATCGGGAGACTTGGGGGAATGCTGGGTGGAAGGAAATTTGTGGCTCCTCTCAGATTCCAGAACTTTCTGCCACAGAAATGTGAGGAACATGTGTTTTTTTAGCCAAATTTTGAGGTTTGCAAAGGATTCTGGGTAACAGAACCTGGTCCGAGCCCCGCAAGTCACCCCTCCTTGGATTTCCCTAGGTCTCTAGTTTTCAAAAATGCACAGGTTTGGTAGGTTTCCCTAGGTGCCGGCTGAGCTAGAGGCCAAAATCTACAGGTAGGCACTTCGCAAAAAACACCTCTGTTTTCTCCCAAAAATTTGGATGTGTCCACGTTGCGCTTTGGGGCGTTTCCTGTCGCGGGCGCTAGGCCTACCCACACAGGTGAGGTATCATTTTTATCGGGAGACTTGGGGGAACGCTGGGTGGAAGGAAATTTGTGGCTCCTCTCAGATTCCAGAACTTTCTGCCACAGAAATGTGAGGAACATGTGTTTTTTTTGCCAAATTTTGAGGTTTGCAAAGGATTCTGGGTAACAGAACCTGGTCCGAGCCCCGCAAGTCACCCCTCCTTGGATTCCCCTAGGTCTCTAGTTTTCAGAAATGCAAAGGTTTGGTATGTTTCCCTAGGTGCCGGCTGAGCTAGAGGCCAAAATCTACAGGTAGGCACTTCGCAAAAAACACCTCTGTTTTCTCCCAAAAATTTGGATGTGTCCACGTTGCGCTTTGGGGCGTTTCCTGTCGCGGGCGCCAGGCCTACCCACACAAGTGAGGTATCATTTTTATCGGGAGACTTGGGGGAACGCGGGGTGGAAGGAAATTTGTGGCTCCTCTCAGATTCCAGAACTTTCTGCCACAGAAATGTGAGGAACATGTGTTTTTTTAGCCAAATTTTGAGGTTTGCAAAGGATTCTGGTTAACAGAACCTGGTCCGAGCCCCGCAAGTCACCCCATCTTGGATTCCCCTAGGTCTCTAGTTTTCAGAAATGCACAGGTTTGGTAGGTTTCCCTAGGTGCCGGCTGAGCTAGAGGCCAAAATCTACAGGTAGGCACTTCGCAAAAAACACCTATGTTTTCTCCCAAAAATTTGGATGTGTCCACGTTGCGCTTTGGGGCGTTTCCTGTCGCGGGCGCTAGGCCTACCCACACAAGTGAGGTATCATTTTTATCGGGAGACTTGGGGGAACACTGGGTGGAAGGAAATTTGTGGCTCCTCTCAGATTACAGAACTTTCTGCCACAGAAATGTGAGGAACATGTGTTTTTTTAGCCAAATTCTGAGGTTTGCAAAGGATTCGGGGTAACAGAACCTGGTCCGAGCCCCGCAAGTCACCCCTCCTTGGATTCCCCTAGGTCTCTAGTTTTCAGAAATGCAAGGGTTTGGTAGGTTTCCCTTGGTGCCGTCTGAGCTAGAGGCCAAAATCTACAGGTAGTCACTTCGCAAAAAACACCTCTGCTTTCTTCCAAAAATTTGGATGTGTCCACGTTGCGCTTTGGGGCGTTTCCTGTAGCGGGCGCTAGGCCTACCCACACAAGTGAGGTATCATTTTTATCGGGAGACTTGGGGGAACGCTGGGTGGAAGGAAATTTGTGGCTCCTCTCAGATTCCAGAACTTTCTGCCACAGAAATGTGAGGAACATGTGTTTTTTTAGCCAAATTTTGAGGTTTGCAAAGGCTTCTGGGTAACAGAACCTGGTCCGAGCCCCGCAAGTCACCCCTCCTTGGATTCCCCTAGGTCTCTAGGTGTCAGTAGTGCACAGGTTTGGTAGGTTTCCCTAGGTGCCAGCTGAGCTAGAGGTCAAAATCTACAGGTAGGCACTTCGCAAAAAACACCTCTGTTTTCTTCCAAATATTTGGTTGTGTCCATGTTGCGCTTTGTGGCGTTTCCTGTCGCGGGCGCTAGGCCTACCCACACAAGTGAGGTATAATTTTTATTGGGAGACTTGGGGGAACGCTGGGTGGAAGGAAATTTGTGGCTCCTCTCAGATTCTAGAACTTTCTGCCACAGAAATGTGAGGAACATGTGTTTTTTTAGCCAAATTTTGAGGTTTGCAAAGGATTCTGGGTAACAGAACCTGGTCCGAGCCCCGCAAGTCACCCCATCTTGGATTCCCCTCGGTCTCTAGTTTTCAGAAATTCACAGGTTTGGTAGGTTTCCCTACGTGCCGGCTGAGCTAGAGGCCAAAATCTACAGGTAGGCACTTCGCAAAAAACACCTCTGTTTTCTTCCAAAAATTTGGATGTGTCCACGTTGCGCTTTGGGGCGTTTCCTGTCGCGGGCGCTAGGCCTACCCACACAAGTGAGGTATCATTTTTATCGGGAGACTTGGGGGAACGCTTGGTGGAAGGGAATTTGTGGCTTCTCTCAGATTCCAGAACTTTCTGCCACAGAAATATGAGGAACATGTGTTTTTTAGCCAGATTTTGAGGTTTGCAAAGGATTCTGGGTAACAGAACCTGGTCCGAGCCCCGCAAGTCACCCCATCTTGGATTCCCCTAGGTCTCTAGTTTTCAGAAATGCACAGGTTTGGTAGGTTTCCATAGGTGCCGGCTGAGCTAGAGGCCAAAATCTACAGGTAGGCACTTCGCAAAAAACACCTCTGTTTTCTCTCAAAAATTTGGATGTGTCCACGTTGCGCTTTGGGGCGTTTCCTGTCGCGGGCGCTAGGCCTACCCACACAGGTGAGGTATCATTTTTATCGGGAGACTTGGGGGAACGCTGGGTGGAAGGAAATTTGTGGCTCCTCTCAGATTCCAGAACTTTCTGCCACAGAAATGTGAGGAACATGTGTTTTTTAGCCAAATTTTGAGGTTTGCAAAGGATTCTGGGTAACAGAACCTGGTCCGAGCCCCGCAAGTCACCCCTCCTTGGATTTCCCTAGGTCTCTAGTTTTCAGAAATGCACAGGTTTGGTAGGTTTCCCTAGGTGCCGGCTGAGCTAGAGGCCAAAATCTACAGGTAGGCACTTCGCAAAAAACACCTCTGTTTTCTCCCAAAAATTTGGATGTGTCGACGTTGCGCTTTGGGGCGTTACCTGTCGCGGGCGCTAGGCCTACCCACACAGGTGAGGTATCATTTTTATCGGGAGACTTGGGGGAACGCTGGGTGGAAGGAAATTTGTGGCTCCTCTCAGATTCCAGAACTTTCTGCCACAGAAATGTGAGGAACATGTGTTTTTTTAGCCAAATTTTGAGGATTGCAAAGGATTCTGGGAAACAGAACCTGGTCCGAGCCCCGCAAGTCACCCCTCCTTGGATTCCCCTAGGTCTCTAGTTTTCAGAAATGCAAAGGTTTGGTAGGTTTCCCTAGGTGCCGGCTGAGCTAGAGGCCAAAATCTACAGGTAGGCACTTCGCAAAAAACACCTCTGTTTTCTCCCAAAAATTTGGATTTGTCCACGTTGCGCTTTGGGGTGTTTCCTGTCGCGGGCGCTAGGCCTAACCACACAGGTGAGGTATCATTTTTATCGGGAGACTTGGGGGAACTCTGGGTGGAAGGAAATTTGTGGCTCCTCACAGATTCCACAACTTTCTGCCACAGAAATATGAGGAACATGTGTTTTTTTAGCCAAATTTTGAGGTTTGCAAAGGATTCTGGGTAACAGAACCTGGTCCGAGCCCCGCAAGTCACCCCTCCTTGGATTCCCCTAGGTCTCTAGTTTTCAGAAATGCACAGGTTTGGTAGGTTTCCCTAGGTGCTGGCTGAGCTAGAGGCCAAAATCTACAGGTAGGCACTTCGCAAAAAACACCTCTGTTTTCTTCCAAAAATTTTGATGTGTCCACGTTGCGCTTTGGGGCGTTTCCTGTCGCGGGCGCTAGGCCTACAAACACAAGTGAGGTATCATTTTTATCGGGAGACTTGGGGGAACGCTGGGTGGAAGGAAATTTGTGGCTCCTCTCAGATTCCAGAACTTTCTACCACAGAAATGTGAGGAACATGTTTTTTTTAGTCAAATTTTGAGGTTTGCTAAGGATTCTGGGTAACAGAACCTGGTCCGAGCCCCGCAAGTCACCCCTCCTTGGATTCCCCTAGGTCTCTAGTTTTCAGAAATGCACAGGTTTGGTAAAACACCTCTGTTTTCTTCCAAACATTTGGATGTGTCCACGTTGTGCTTTGGGGCGTTTGATGTCGCGGGCGCTAGGCCTACCCACACAAGTGAGGTATCATTTTTATAGGGAGAATTGGGGGAACGCGGGGTGGAAGGAAATTTGTGGCTCCTCTCAGATTCCAGAACTTTCTGCCACAGAAATGTGAGGAACATGTGTTTTTTTAGCCAAATTTTGAGGTTTGCAAAGGATTCTGGTTAACAGAACCTGGTCCGAGCCCCGCAAGTCACCCCATCTTGGATTCCCCTAGGTCTCTAGTTTTCAGAAATGCACAGGTTTGGTAGGTTTCCCTAGGTGCCGGCTGAGCTAGAGGCCAAAATCTACAGGTAGGCACTTCGCAAAAAACACCTATGTTTTCTCCCAAAAATTTGGATGTGTCCACGTTGCGCTTTGGGGCGTTTCCTGTCGCGGGCGCTAGGCCTACCCACACAAGTGAGGTATCATTTTTATCGGGAGACTTGGGGGAACGCTGGGAGGAAGGAAATTTGTGGCTCCTCTCAGATTACAGAACTTTCTGCCACAGAAATGTGAGGAACATGTGTTTTTTTAGCCATATTTTGAGGTTTGCAAAGGATTCTGGGTAACAGAACCTGGTCCGAGCCCCGCGAGTCACCACTCCTTGGATTCCCCTAGGTCTCTAGTTTTCAGAAATGCAAAGGTTTGGTAGGTTTCCCTAGGTGCCGGCTGAGCTAGAGGCCAAAATCTACAGGTAGGCACTTCGCAAAAAACACCTCTGTTTTTTTCCAAAAATTTGGATGTGTCCACGTTGCGCTTTGGGGCGTTTCCTGTCGCGGGCGCTAAGCCTACCCACACAGGTGAGGTATCATTTTTATCGGGAGACTTGGGGGAACGCTGGGTGGAAGGAAATTTGTGGCTCCTCTCAGATTCCAGAACTTTCTGCCACAGAAATGTGAGGAACATGTGTTTTTTTAGCCAAATTTTGAGGTTTGCAAAGGATTCTGGGTAACAGAACCTGGTCCGAGCCCCGCAAGTCACCCCTCCTTGGATTCCCCTAGGTCTCTAGTTTTTAGAAATGCAAAGGTTTGGTATGTTTCCCTAGCTGCCGGCTGAGCTAGAGGCCAAAATCTACAGGTAGGCACTTCGCAAAAAACACCTCTGTTTTCTTCCAAAAATTTGGATGTGTCCACGTTGCGCTTTGGGGCGTTTCCTGTTGCGGGCGCTAGGCCTACCCACACAGGTGAGGTACCATTTTTATCGGGAGACTTGGGGGAACGCTGGGTGGAAGGAAATTTGTGGATCCTCTCAGATTCCACAACTTTCTGCCACAGAAATATGAGGAACATGTGTTTTTTTTGCCAAATTTTGAGGTTTGCAAAGGATTCTGGGTAACAGAACCTTGTCCGAGCCCCGCAAGTCACCCGTCCTTGGATTCCCCTAGGTCTCTAGTTTTCAGAAATGCACAGGTTTGGTAGGTTTCCCTAGGTGCTGGCTGAGCTACAGGCCAAAATCTACAGGTAGGCACTTCGCAAAAAACACCTCTGTTTTCTCCCAAAAATTTGGATGTGTCCACGTTGCGCTTTGGGGCGTTTCCTGTCGCGGGCGCCAGGCCTACCCACACAAGTGAGGTATCTTTTTTATCGGGAGACTTGGGGGAACGCTGGGTGGAAGGAAATTTGTGGCTCCTCTCAGATTCCACAACTTTCTGCCACAGAAATATGAGGAACATGTGTTTTTTTAGCCAAATTTTGAGGTTTGCAAAGGATTCTGGGTAACAGAATCTGGTCCGAGCCCCGCAAGTCACCCCTCCTTGGATTCCCCTAGGTCTCTAGTTTTCAGAAATGCACAGGCTTGGTAGGTTTCCCTAGGTGCCGGCTGAGCTATGCCAAAATCTACAGGTAGGCACTTTGCAAAAAACACCTCTGTTTTCTTCCAAAAATGTGGATGTGTCCACGTTGCGTTTTGGGGCGTTTCCTGTCGCGGGCGCTAGGCCTACCCACACAAGTGAGGTATCATTTTTATCGGGAGACTTGGGGGAACGCTGGGTGGAAGGAAATTTGTGGCTCCTCTCAGATTCCAGAACTTTCTACCACAGAAATGTGAGGAACATGTGTTTTTTTAGTCAAATTTTGAGGTTTGCAAAGTATTCTGGGAAACAGAACCTGGTCCGAGCCCCGCAAGTCACCCCTCCTTGGATTCCCCTAGGTCTCTAGTTTTCAGAAATGCACAGGTTTGGTAAAACACCTCTGTTTTCTTCCAAAAATTTGGATGTGTCCACGTTGCGCTTTGGGGCGTTTCCTGTCGCGGGCGCTAGGCCTACCCACACAAGTGAGGTATCATTTTTATAGGGAGACTTGGGGGAACGCGGGGTGGAAGGAAATTTGTGGCTCCTCTCAGATTCCAGAACTTTCTGCCACAGAAATGTGAGGAACATGTGTTTTTTTAGCCAAATTTTGAGGTTTGCAAAGGATTCTGGTTAACAGAACCTGGTCCGAGCCCCGCAAGTCATCCCTACTTGGATTCCCCTAGGTCTCTAGTTTTCAGAAATGCACAGGTTTGGTAGGTTTCCCTAGGTGCCGGCTGAGCTAGAGGCCAAAATCTACAGGTAGGCACTTCGCAAAAAACACCTCTGTTTTCTCCCAAAAATTTGGATGTGTCCACGTTGCGCTTTGGGGCGTTTCCTGTCGCGGGCGCTAGGCCTACCCACACAGGTGAGGTATCATTTTTATCGGGAGACTTGGGGGAACGCTGGGTGGAAGGAAATTTGTGGCTCCTCTCAGATTCCAGAACTTTCTGCCACAGAAATGTGAGGAACATGTGTTTTTTTAGCCAAATTTTGAGGTTTGCAAAGGATTCTGGGAAACAGAACCTGGTCCGAGCCCCGCAAGTCACCCCTCCTTGGATTCCCCTAGGTCTCTAGTTTTCAGAAATGCAAAGGTTTGGTAGGTTTCCCTAGGTGCCGGCTGAGCTAGAGGCCAAAATCTACAGGTAGGCACTTCGCAAAAAACACATCTGTTTTCTCCCAAAAATTTGGATTTGTCCACGTTGCGCTTTGGGGCGTTTCCTGTCGCGGGCGCTAGGCCTACCCACACAAGTGAGGTATCATTTTTATCGGGAGACTTGGGGGAACTCTGGGTGGAAGGAAATTTGTGGCTCCTCTCAGATTCCACAACTTTCTGCCACAGAAATATGAGGAACATGTGTTTTTTTAGCCAAATTTTGAGGTTTGCAAAGGATTCTGGGTAACAGAACCTGGTCCGAGCCCCGCAAGTCACCCCTCCTTGGATTCCCCTAGGTCTCTAGTTTTCAGAAATGCACAGGTTTGGTAGGTTTCCCTAGGTGCCGGCTGAGATAGAGGCCAAAATCTACAGGTAGGCACTTCGCAAAAAACACCTCTGTTTTCTTCCAAAAATTTGGATGTGTCCACGTTGCGCTTTGGGGCGTTTCCTGTCACGGGCGCTAGGCCTACCCATACAAGTGAGGTATCATTTTTATCGGGAGACTTGGGGGAACGCTGGGTGGAAGGAAATTTGTGGCTCCTCTCAGATTCCAGAACTTTCTACCACAGAAATGTGAGGAACATGTTTTTTTTAGTCAAATTTTGAGGTTTGCAAAGGATTCTGGGTAACAGAACCTGGTCTGAGCCCCGCAAGTCACCCCTCCTTGGATTCCCCTAGGTCTCTAGTTTTTAGAAATGCACAGGTTTGGTAAAACACCTCTGTTTTCTTCCAAACATTTGGATGTGTCCACGTTGTGCTTTGGGGCGTTTCATGGCGCGGGCGCTAGGCCTACCAACACAAGTGAGGTATCATTTTTATAGGGAGAATTGGGGGAACGCGGGGTGGAAGGAAATTTGTGGCTCCTCTCAGATTCCAGAACTTTCTGCCACAGAAATGTGAGGAACATGTGTTTTTTTAGCCAAATTTTGAGGTTTGCAAAGGATTCTGGTTAACAGAACCTGGTCCGAGCCCCGCAAGTCACCCTATCTTGGATTCCCCTAGGTCTCTAGTTTTCAGAAATGCACAGGTTTGTTAGGTTTCCCTAGGTGCCGGCTGAGCTAGAGGCCAAAATCTACAGGTAGGCACTTCGCAAAAAACACCTATGTTTTCTCCCAAAAATTTGGATGTGTCCACGTTGCACTTTGGGGCGTTTCCTGTCGCGGGCGCTAGGCCTACCCACACAAGTGAGGTATCATTTTTATCGGGAGACTTGGGGGAACGCTGGGTGGAAGGAAATTTGTGGCTCCTCTCAGATTACAGAACTTTCTGCCACAGAAATGTGAGGAACATGTGTTTTTTTAGCCATATTTTGAGGTTTGCAAACGATTCTGGGTAACAGAACCTGGTCCGAGCCCCGCGAGTCACCCCTCCTTGGATTCCCCTAGGTCTCTAGTTTTCAGAAATGCAAAGGTTTGGTAGGTTTCCCTAGGTGCCGGCTGAGCTAGAGGCCAAAATCTACAGGTAGGCACTTCGCAAAAAACACCTATGTTTTCTCCCAAAAATTTGGATGTGTCCACGTTGCACTTTGGGGCGTTTCCTGTCGCGGGCGCTAGGCCTACCCACACAAGTGAGGTATCATTTTTATCGGGAGACTTGGGGGAACACTGGGTGGAAGGAAATTTGTGGCTCCTCTCAGATTACAGAACTTTCTGCCACAGAAATGTGAGGAACATGTGTTTTTTTAGCCAAATTCTGAGGTTTGCAAAGGATTCTGGGTAACAGAACCTGGTCCGAGCCCCGCAAGTCACCCCTCCTTGGATTCCCCTAGGTCTCTAGTTTTCAGAAATGCAAGGGTTTGGTAGGTTTCCCTTGGTGCCGTCTGAGCTAGAGGCCAAAATCTACAGGTAGTCACTTCGCAAAAAACACCTCTGCTTTCTTCCAAAAATTTGGATGTGTCCACGTTGCGCTTTGGGGCGTTTCCTGTAGCGGGCGCTAGGCCTACCCACACAAGTGAGGTATCATTTTTATCGGGAGACTTGGGGGAACGCTGGGTGGAAGGAAATTTGTGGCTCCTCTCAGATTCCAGAACTTTCTGCCACAGAAATGTGAGGAAAATGTGTTTTTTTAGCCAAATTTTGAGGTTTGCAAAGGCTTCTGGGTAACAGAACCTGGTCCGAGCCCCGCAAGTCACCCCTCCTTGGATTCCCCTAGGTCTCTAGGTGTCAGTAGTGCACAGGTTTGGTAGGTTTCCCTAGGTGCCAGCTGAGCTAGAGGTCAAAATCTACAGGTAGGCACTTCGCAAAAAACACCTCTGTTTTCTTCCAAATATTTGGATGTGTCCACGTTGCGCTTTGTGGCGTTTCCTGTCGCGGGCGCTAGGCCTACCCACACAAGTGAGGTATAATTTTTATTGGGAGACTTGGGGGAACGCTGGGTGGAAGGAAATTTGTGGCTCCTCTCAGATTCTAGAACTTTCTGCCACAGAAATGTGAGGAACATGTGTTTTTTTAGCCAAATTTTGAGGTTTGCAAAGGATTCTGGGTAACAGAACCTGGTCCGAGCCCCGCAAGTCACCCCATCTTGGATTCCCCTGGGTCTCTAGTTTTCAGAAATTCACAGGTTTGGTAGGTTTCCCTACGTGCCGGCTGAGCTAGAGGCCAAAATCTACAGGTAGGCACTTCGCAAAAAACACCTCTGTTTTCTTCCAAAAATGTGGATGTGTCCACGTTGCGCTTTGGGGCGTTTCCTGTCGCGGGCGCTAGGCCTACCCACACAAGTGAGGTATCATTTTTATCGGGAGACTTGGGGGAACGCTTGGTGGAAGGGAATTTGTGGCTTCTCTCAGATTCCAGAACTTTCTGCCACAGAAATATGAGGAACATGTGTTTTTTAGCCAGATTTTGAGGTTTGCAAAGGATTCTGGGTAACAGAACCTGGTCCGAGCCCCGCAAGTCACCCCATCTTGGATTCCCCTAGGTCTCTAGTTTTCAGAAATGCACAGGTTTGGTAGGTTTCCCTAGGTGCCGGCTGAGCTAGAGGCCAAAATCTACAGGTAGGCACTTCGCAAAAAACACCTCTGTTTTCTCTCAAAAATTTGGATGTGTCCACGTTGCGCTTTGGGGCGTTTCCTGTCGCGGGCGCTAGGCCTACCCACACAGGTGAGGTATCATTTTTATCGGGAGACTTGGGGGAATGCTGGGTGGAAGGAAATTTGTGGCTCCTCTCAGATTCCAGAACTTTCTGCCACAGAAATGTGAGGAACATGTGTTTTTTTAGCCAAATTTTGAGGTTTGCAAAGGATTCTGGGTAACAGAACCTGGTCCGAGCCCCGCAAGTCACCCCTCCTTGGATTTCCCTAGGTCTCTAGTTTTCAGAAATGCACAGGTTTGGTAGGTTTCCCTAGGTGCCGGCTGAGCTAGAGGCCAAAATCTACAGGTAGGCACTTCGCAAAAAACACCTCTGTTTTCTCCCAAAAATTTGGATGTGTCCACGTTGCGCTTTGGGGCGTTTCCTGTCGCGGGCGCTAGGCCTACCCACACAGGTGAGGTATCATTTTTATCGGGAGACTTGGGGGAACGCTGGGTGGAAGGAAATTTGTGGCTCCTCTCAGATTCCAGAACTTTCTGCCACAGAAATGTGAGGAACATGTGTTTTTTTTGCCAAATTTTGAGGTTTGCAAAGGATTCTGGGTAACAGAACCTGGTCCGAGCCCCGCAAGTCACCCCTCCTTGGATTCCCCTAGGTCTCTAGTTTTCAGAAATGCAAAGGTTTGGTATGTTTCCCTAGGTGCCGGCTGAGCTAGAGGCCAAAATCTACAGGTAGGCACTTCGCAAAAAACACCTCTGTTTTCTCCCAAAAATTTGGATGTGTCCACGTTGCGCTTTGGGGCGTTTCCTGTCGCGGGCGCCAGGCCTACCCACACAAGTGAGGTATCATTTTTATCGGGAGACTTGGGGGAACGCGGGGTGGAAGGAAATTTGTGGCTCCTCTCAGATTCCAGAACTTTCTGCCACAGAAATGTGAGGAACATGTGTTTTTTTAGCCAAATTTTGAGGTTTGCAAAGGATTCTGGTTAACAGAACCTGGTCCGAGCCCCGCAAGTCACCCCATCTTGGATTCCCCTAGGTCTCTAGTTTTCAGAAATGCACAGGTTTGGTAGGTTTCCCTAGGTGCCGGCTGAGCTAGAGGCCAAAATCTACAGGTAGGCACTTCGCAAAAAACACCTATGTTTTCTCCCAAAAATTTGGATGTGTCCACGTTGCGCTTTGGGGCGTTTCCTGTCGCGGGCGCTAGGCCTACCCACACAAGTGAGGTATCATTTTTATCGGGAGACTTGGGGGAACACTGGGTGGAAGGAAATTTGTGGCTCCTCTCAGATTACAGAACTTTCTGCCACAGAAATGTGAGGAACATGTGTTTTTTTAGCCAAATTCTGAGGTTTGCAAAGGATTCTGGGTAACAGAACCTGGTCCGAGCCCCGCAAGTCACCCCTCCTTGGATTCCCCTAGGTCTCTAGTTTTCAGAAATGCAAGGGTTTGGTAGGTTTCCCTTGGTGCCGTCTGAGCTAGAGGCCAAAATCTACAGGTAGTCACTTCGCAAAAAACACCTCTGCTTTCTTCCAAAAATTTGGATGTGTCCACGTTGCGCTTTGGGGCGTTTCCTGTAGCGGGCGCTAGGCCTACCCACACAAGTGAGGTATCATTTTTATCGGGAGACTTGGGGGAACGCTGGGTGGAAGGAAATTTGTGGCTCCTCTCAGATTCCAGAACTTTCTGCCACAGAAATGTGAGGAACATGTGTTTTTTTAGCCAAATTTTGAGGTTTGCAAAGGCTTCTGGGTAACAGAACCTGGTCCGAGCCCCGCAAGTCACCCCTCCTTGGATTCCCCTAGGTCTCTAGGTGTCAGTAGTGCACAGGTTTGGTAGGTTTCCCTAGGTGCCAGCTGAGCTAGAGGTCAAAATCTACAGGTAGGCACTTCGCAAAAAACACCTCTGTTTTCTTCCAAATATTTGGTTGTGTCCACGTTGCGCTTTGTGGCGTTTCCTGTCGCGGGCGCTAGGCCTACCCACACAAGTGAGGTATAATTTTTATTGGGAGACTTGGGGGAACGCTGGGTGGAAGGAAATTTGTGGCTCCTCTCAGATTCTAGAACTTTCTGCCACAGAAATGTGAGGAACATGTGTTTTTTTAGCCAAATTTTGAGGTTTGCAAAGGATTCTGGGTAACAGAACCTGGTCCGAGCCCCGCAAGTCACCCCATCTTGGATTCCCCTCGGTCTCTAGTTTTCAGAAATTCACAGGTTTGGTAGGTTTCCCTACGTGCCGGCTGAGCTAGAGGCCAAAATCTACAGGTAGGCACTTCGCAAAAAACACCTCTGTTTTCTTCCAAAAATTTGGATGTGTCCACGTTGCGCTTTGGGGCGTTTCCTGTCGCGGGCGCTAGGCCTACCCACACAAGTGAGGTATCATTTTTATCGGGAGACTTGGGGGAACGCTTGGTGGAAGGGAATTTGTGGCTTCTCTCAGATTCCAGAACTTTCTGCCACAGAAATATGAGGAACATGTGTTTTTTAGCCAGATTTTGAGGTTTGCAAAGGATTCTGGGTAACAGAACCTGGTCCGAGCCCCGCAAGTCACCCCATCTTGGATTCCCCTAGGTCTCTAGTTTTCAGAAATGCACAGGTTTGGTAGGTTTCCATAGGTGCCGGCTGAGCTAGAGGCCAAAATCTACAGGTAGGCACTTCGCAAAAAACACCTCTGTTTTCTCTCAAAAATTTGGATGTGTCCACGTTGCGCTTTGGGGCGTTTCCTGTCGCGGGCGCTAGGCCTACCCACACAGGTGAGGTATCATTTTTATCGGGAGACTTGGGGGAACGCTGGGTGGAAGGAAATTTGTGGCTCCTCTCAGATTCCAGAACTTTCTGCCACAGAAATGTGAGGAACATGTGTTTTTTAGCCAAATTTTGAGGTTTGCAAAGGATTCTGGGTAACAGAACCTGGTCCGAGCCCCGCAAGTCACCCCTCCTTGGATTTCCCTAGGTCTCTAGTTTTCAGAAATGCACAGGTTTGGTAGGTTTCCCTAGGTGCCGGCTGAGCTAGAGGCCAAAATCTACAGGTAGGCACTTCGCAAAAAACACCTCTGTTTTCTCCCAAAAATTTGGATGTGTCCACGTTGCGCTTTGGGGCGTTACCTGTCGCGGGCGCTAGGCCTACCCACACAGGTGAGGTATCATTTTTATCGGGAGACTTGGGGGAACGCTGGGTGGAAGGAAATTTGTGGCTCCTCTCAGATTCCAGAACTTTCTGCCACAGAAATGTGAGGAACATGTGTTTTTTTAGCCAAATTTTGAGGATTGCAAAGGATTCTGGGAAACAGAACCTGGTCCGAGCCCCGCAAGTCACCCCTCCTTGGATTCCCCTAGGTCTCTAGTTTTCAGAAATGCACAGGTTTGGTAGGTTTCCCTAGGTGCTGGCTGAGCTAGAGGCCAAAATCTACAGGTAGGCACTTCGCAAAAAACACCTCTGTTTTCTTCCAAAAATTTTGATGTGTCCACGTTGCGCTTTGGGGCGTTTCCTGTCGCGGGCGCTAGGCCTACAAACACAAGTGAGGTATCATTTTTATCGGGAGACTTGGGGGAACGCTGGGTGGAAGGAAATTTGTGGCTCCTCTCAGATTCCAGAACTTTCTACCACAGAAATGTGAGGAACATGTTTTTTTTAGTCAAATTTTGAGGTTTGCAAAGGATTCTGGGTAACAGAACCTGGTCCGAGCCCCGCAAGTCACCCCTCCTTGGATTCCCCTAGGTCTCTAGTTTTCAGAAATGCACAGGTTTGGTAAAACACCTCTGTTTTCTTCCAAACATTTGGATGTGTCCACGTTGTGCTTTGGGGCGTTTGATGTCGCGGGCGCTAGGCCTACCCACACAAGTGAGGTATCATTTTTATAGGGAGAATTGGGGGAACGCGGGGTGGAAGGAAATTTGTGGCTCCTCTCAGATTCCAGAACTTTCTGCCACAGAAATGTGAGGAACATGTGTTTTTTTAGCCAAATTTTGAGGTTTGCAAAGGATTCTGGTTAACAGAACCTGGTCCGAGCCCCGCAAGTCACCCCATCTTGGATTCCCCTAGGTCTCTAGTTTTCAGAAATGCACAGGTTTGGTAGGTTTCCCTAGGTGCCGGCTGAGCTAGAGGCCAAAATCTACAGGTAGGCACTTCGCAAAAAACACCTATGTTTTCTCCCAAAAATTTGGATGTGTCCACGTTGCGCTTTGGGGCGTTTCCTGTCGCGGGCGCTAGGCCTACCCACACAAGTGAGGTATCATTTTTATCGGGAGACTTGGGGGAACGCTGGGAGGAAGGAAATTTGTGGCTCCTCTCAGATTACAGAACTTTCTGCCACAGAAATGTGAGGAACATGTGTTTTTTTAGCCATATTTTGAGGTTTGCAAAGGATTCTGGGTAACAGAACCTGGTCCGAGCCCCGCGAGTCACCCCTCCTTGGATTCCCCTAGGTCTCTAGTTTTCAGAAATGCAAAGGTTTGGTAGGTTTCCCTAGGTGCCGGCTGAGCTAGAGGCCAAAATCTACAGGTAGGCACTTCGCAAAAAACACCTCTGTTTTTTTCCAAAAATTTGGATGAGTCCACGTTGCGCTTTGGGGCGTTTCCTGTCGCGGGCGCTAGGCCTACCCACACAGGTGAGGTATCATTTTTATCGGGAGACTTGGGGGAACGCTGGGTGGAAGGAAATTTGAGGCTCCTCTCAGATTCCAGAACTTTCTGCCACAGAAATGTGAGGAACATGTGTTTTTTTAGCCAAATTTTGAGGTTTGCAAAGGATTCTGGGTAACAGAACCTGGTCCGAGCCCCGCAAGTCACCCCTCCTTGGATTCCCCTAGGTCTCTAGTTTTTAGAAATGCAAAGGTTTGGTATGTTTTCCTAGCTGCCGGCTGAGCTAGAGGCCAAAATCTACAGGTAGGCACTTCGCAAAAAACACCTCTGTTTTCTTCCAAAAATTTGGATGTGTCCACGTTGCGCTTTGGGGCGTTTCCTGTTGCGGGCGCTAGGCCTACCCACACAGGTGAGGTACCATTTTTATCGGGAGACTTGGGGGAACGCTGGGTGGAAGGAAATTTGTGGATCCTCTCAGATTCCACAACTTTCTGCCACAGAAATATGAGGAACATGTGTTTTTTTTGCCAAATTTTGAGGTTTGCAAAGGATTCTGGGTAACAGAACCTTGTCCGAGCCCCGCAAGTCACCCGTCCTTGGATTCCCCTAGGTCTCTAGTTTTCAGAAATGCACAGGTTTGGTAGGTTTCCCTAGGTGCTGGCTGAGCTACAGGCCAAAATCTACAGGTAGGCACTTCGCAAAAAACACCTCTGTTTTCTCCCAAAAATTTGGATGTGTCCACGTTGCGCTTTGGGGCGTTTCCTGTCGCGGGCGCCAGGCCTACCCACACAAGTGAGGTATCTTTTTTATCGGGAGACTTGGGGGAACGCTGGGTGGAAGGAAATTTGTGGCTCCTCTCAGATTCCACAACTTTCTGCCACAGAAATATGAGGAACATGTGTTTTTTTAGCCAAATTTTGAGGTTTGCAAAGGATTCTGGGTAACAGAATCTGGTCCGAGCCCCGCAAGTCACCCCTCCTTGGATTCCCCTAGGTCTCTAGTTTTCAGAAATGCACAGGCTTGGTAGGTTTCCCTAGGTGCCGGCTGAGCTATGCCAAAATCTACAGGTAGGCACTTTGCAAAAAACACCTCTGTTTTCTTCCAAAAATGTGGATGTGTCCACGTTGCGTTTTGGGGCGTTTCCTGTCGCGGGCGCTAGGCCTACCCACACAAGTGAGGTATCATTTTTATCGGGAGACTTGGGGGAACGCTGGGTGGAAGGAAATTTGTGGCTCCTCTCAGATTCCAGAACTTTCTACCACAGAAATGTGAGGAACATGTGTTTTTTTAGTCAAATTTTGAGGTTTGCAAAGGATTCTGGGTAACAGAACCTGGTCCGAGCCCCGCAAGTCACCCCTCCTTGGATTCCCCTAGGTCTCTAGTTTTCAGAAATGCACAGGTTTGGTAAAGCACCTCTGTTTTCTTCCAAAAATTTGGATGTGTCCACGTTGCGCTTTGGGGCGTTTCCTGTCGCGGGCGCTAGGCCTACCCACACAAGTGAGGTATCATTTTTATAGGGAGACTTGGGGGAACGCGGGGTGGAAGGAAATTTGTGGCTCCTCTCAGATTCCAGAACTTTCTGCCACAGAAATGTGAGGAACATGTGTTTTTTTAGCCAAATTTTGAGGTTTGCAAAGGATTCTGGTTAACAGAACCTGGTCCGAGCCCCGCAAGTCATCCCTCCTTGGATTCCCCTAGGTCTCTAGTTTTCAGAAATGCACAGGTTTGGTAGGTTTCCCTAGGTGCCGGCTGAGCTAGAGGCCAAAATCTACAGGTAGGCACTTCGCAAAAAACACCTCTGTTTTCTCCCAAAAATTTGGATGTGTCCACGTTGCGCTTTGGGGCGTTTCCTGTCGCGGGCGCTAGGCCTACCCACACAGGTGAGGTATCATTTTTATCGGGAGACTTGGGGGAACGCTGGGTGGAAGGAAATTTGTGGCTCCTCTCAGATTCCAGAACTTTCTGCCACAGAAATGTGAGGAACATGTGTTTTTTTAGCCAAATTTTGAGGTTTGCAAAGGATTCTGGGAAACAGAACCTGGTCCGAGCCCCGCAAGTCACCCCTCCTTGGATTCCCCTAGGTCTCTAGTTTTCAGAAATGCAAAGGTTTGGTAGGTTTCCCTAGGTGCCGGCTGAGCTAGAGGCCAAAATCTACAGGTAGGCACTTCGCAAAAAACACATCTGTTTTCTCCCAAAAATTTGGATTTGTCCACGTTGCGCTTTGGGGCGTTTCCTGTCGCGGGCGCTAGGCCTACCCACACAAGTGAGGTATCATTTTTATCGGGAGACTTGGGGGAACTCTGGGTGGAAGGAAATTTGTGGCTCCTCTCAGATTCCACAACTTTCTGCCACAGAAATATGAGGAACATGTGTTTTTTTAGCCAAATTTTGAGGTTTGCAAAGGATTCTGGGTAACAGAACCTGGTCCGAGCCCCGCAAGTCACCCCTCCTTGGATTCCCCTAGGTCTCTAGTTTTCAGAAATGCACAGGTTTGGTAGGTTTCCCTAGGTGCCGGCTGAGCTAGAGGCCAAAATCTACAGGTAGGCACTTCGCAAAAAACACCTCTGTTTTCTTCCAAAAATTTGGATGTGTCCACGTTGCGCTTTGGGGCGTTTCCTGTCACGGGCGCTAGGCCTACCCATACAAGTGAGGTATCATTTTTATCGGGAGACTTGGGGGAACGCTGGGTGGAAGGAAATTTGTGGCTCCTCTCAGATTCCAGAACTTTCTACCACAGAAATGTGAGGAACATGTTTTTTTTAGTCAAATTTTGAGGTTTGCAAAGGATTCTGGGTAACAGAACCTAGTCTGAGCCCCGCAAGTCACCCCTCCTTGGATTCCCCTAGGTCTCTAGTTTTTAGAAATGCACAGGTTTGGTAAAACACCTCTGTTTTCTTCCAAACATTTGGATGTGTCCACGTTGTGCTTTGGGGCGTTTCATGGCGCGGGCGCTAGGCCTACCCACACAAGTGAGGTATCATTTTTATAGGGAGAATTGGGGGAACGCGGGGTGGAAGGAAATTTGTGGCTCCTCTCAGATTCCAGAACTTTCTGCCACAGAAATGTGAGGAACATGTGTTTTTTTAGCCAAATTTTGAGGTTTGCAAAGGATTCTGGTTAACAGAACCTGGTCCGAGCCCCGCAAGTCACCCTATCTTGGATTCCCCTAGGTCTCTAGTTTTCAGAAATGCACAGGTTTGTTAGGTTTCCCTAGGTGCCGGCTGAGCTAGAGGCCAAAATCTACAGGTAGGCACTTCGCAAAAAACACCTATGTTTTCTCCCAAAAATTTGGATGTGTCCACGTTGCGCTTTGGGGCGTTTCCTGTCGCGGGCGCTAGGCCTACCCACACAAGTGAGGTATCATTTTTATCGGGAGACTTGGGGGAACGCTGGGTGGAAGGAAATTTGTGGCTCCTCTCAGATTACAGAACTTTCTGCCACAGAAATGTGAGGAACATGTGTTTTTTTAGCCATATTTTGAGGTTTGCAAACGATTCTGGGTAACAGAACCTGGTCCGAGCCCCGCGAGTCACCCCTCCTTGGATTCCCCTAGGTCTCTAGTTTTCAGAAATGCAAAGGTTTGGTAGGTTTCCCTAGGTGCCGGCTGAGCTAGAGGCCAAAATCTACAGGTAGGCACTTCGCAAAAAACACCTCTGTTTTTTTCCAAAAATTTGGAAGTGTCCACGTTGCGCTTTGGGGCGTTTCCTGTCGCGGGCGCTAGGCCTACCCACACAGGTGAGGTATCATTTTTATCGGGAGACTTGGGGGAACGCTGGGTGGAAGGAAATTTGTGGCTCCTCTCAGATTCCAGAACTTTCTGCCACAGAAATGTGAGGAACATGTGTTTTTTTTGCCAAATTTTGAGGTTTGCAAAGGATTCTGGGTAACAGAACCTGGTCCGAGCCCCGCAAGTCACCACTCCTTGGATTCCCCTAGGTCTCTAGTTTTCAGAAATGCAAAGGTTTGGTATGTTTCCCTAGGTGCCGGCTGAGCTAGAGGCCAAAATCTACAGGTAGGCACTTCGCAAAAAACACCTCTGTTTTCTCCCAAAAATTTGGATGTGTCCACGTTGCGCTTTGGGGCGTTTCCTGTCGCGGGCGCCAGGCCTACCCACACAAGTGAGGTATCATTTTTATCGGGAGACTTGGGGGAACGCTGGGTGGAAGGAAATTTGTGGCTCCTCTCAGATTCCACAACTTTCTGCCACAGAAATATGAGGAACATGTGTTTTTTTAGCCAAATTTTGAGGTTAGCAAAGGATTCTGGGTAACAGAATCTGGTCCGAGCCCCGCAAGTCACCCCTCCTTGGATTCCCCTAGGTCTCTAGTTTTCAGAAATGCACAGGTTTGGTAGGTTTCCCTAGGTGCCGGCTGAGCTAGGCCAAAATCTACAGGTAGGGACTTTGCAAAAAACACCTCTGTTTTCTTCCAAAAATTTTCATGTGTCCACGTTGCGTTTTGGGGCGTTTCCTGTCGCGGGCGCTAGGCCTACCCACACAAGTGAGGTATAATTTTTATCGGGAGACTTGGGGGAACGCTGGGTGGAAGGAAATTTGTGGCTCCTCTCAGATTCCAGAACTTTCTACCACAGAAATGTGAGGAACATGTGTTTTTTAAGTCAAATTTTGAGGTTTGCAAAGGATTCTGGGTAACAGAACCTGGTCCGAGCCCCGCAAGTCACCCCTCCTTGGATTCCCCTAGGTCTCTAGTTTTCAGAAATGCACAGGTTTGGTAAAGCACCTCTGTTTTCTTCCAAAAATTTGGATGTGTCCACGTTGCGCTTTGGGGCGTTTCCTGTCGCGGGCGCTAGGCCTACCCACACAAGTGAGGTATCATTTTTATAGGGAGACTTGGGGGAACGCGGGGTGGAAGGAAATTTGTGGCTCCTCTCAGATTCCAGAACTTTCTGCCACAGAAATGTGAGGAACATGTGTTTTTTTAGCCAAATTTTGAGGTTTGCAAAGGATTCTGGTTAACAGAACCTGGTCCGAGCCCCGCAAGTCACCCCTCCTTGGATTCCCCTCGGTCTCTAGTTTTCAGAAATGCACAGGTATGGTAGGTTTTCTTAGGTGCCGGCTGAGCTAGAGGCCAAAATCTACAGGTAGGCACTTCGCAAAAAACACCTCTGTTTTCTCCCAAAAATTTGGATGTGTCCACGTTGCGCTTTGGGGCGTTTCCTGTCGCGGGCGCTAGGCCTACCCACACAAGTGAGGTATCATTTTTATCGGGAGACTTGGGGGAACGCTGGGTGGAAGGAAATTTGTGGCTCCTCTCAGATTCCAGAACTTTCTGCCACAGAAATGTGAGGAACATGTGTTTTTTTAGCCATATTTTGAGGTTTGCAAAGGATTCTGGGTAACAGAACCTGGTCCGAGCCCTGCAAGTCACCCCTCCTTGGATTCCCCTAGGTCTCTAGTTTACAGAAATGCAAAGGTTTGGTAGGTTTCCCTAGGTGCCGGCTGAGCTAGAGGCCAAAATCTACAGGTAGGCACTTTGCAAAAAACACCTCTGTTTTTTTCCAAAAATGTGGATGTGTCCACGTTGCGCTTTGGGGCGTTTCCTGTCGCGGGCGCTAGGCCTACCCACACAGGTGACGTATCATTTTTATCGGGAGACTTGGGGGAACGCTGGGTGGAAGGAAATTTGTGGCTCCTCTCAGATTCCAGAACTTTCTGCCACTGAAATGTGAGGAACATGTGTTTTTTTAGCCAAATTTTGAGGTTTGCAAAGGCTTCTGGGTAACAGAACCTGGTCCGAGCCCCGCAAGTCACCCCTCCTTGGATTCCCCTAGGTCTCTAGGTGTCAGTAATGCACAGGTTTGGTAGGTTTCCCTAGGTGCCAGCTGAGCTAGAGGTCAAAATCTACAGGTAGGCACTTCGCAAAAAACACCTCTGTTTTCTTCCAAATATTTGGATGTGTCCACGTTGCGCTTTGTGGAGTTTCCTGTCGCGGGCGCTAGGCCTACCCACACAAGTGAGGTATAATTTTTATTGGGAGACTTGGGGGAACGCTGGGTGGAAGGAAATTTGTGGCTCCTCTCAGATTCTAGAACTTTCTCCTACAGAAATGTGAGGAACATGTGTTTTTTTAGCCAAATTTTTAGGTTTGCAAAGGATTCTGGGTAACAGAACCTGGTCCGAGCCCCGCAAGTCACCCCATCTTGGATTCCCCTGGGTCTCTAGTTTTCAGAAATTCACAGGTTTGGTAGGTTTCCCTAGGTGCCGGCTGAGCTAGAGGCCAAAATCTACAGGTAGGCACTTCGCAAAAAACACCTCTGTTTTCTTCCAAAAATTTGGATGTGTCCACGTTGCGCTTTGGGGCGTTTCCTGTCGCGGGCGCTAGGCCTACCCACACAAGTGAGGTATCATTTTTATCGGGAGACTTGGGGGAACGCTGGGTGGAAGGGAATTTGTGGCTTCTCTCAGATTCCAGAACTTTCTGCCACAGAAATATGAGGAACATGTGTTTTTTAGCCAGATTTTGAGGTTTGCAAAGGATTCTGGGTAACAGAACCTGGTCCGAGCCCCGCAAGTCACCCCATCTTGGATTCCCCTAGGTCTCTAGTTTTCAGAAATGCACAGGTTTGGTAGGTTTCCCTAGGTGCCGGCTGAGCTAGAGGCCAAAATCTACAGGTAGGCACTTCGCAAAAAACACCTCTGTTTTCTCCCAAAAATTTGGATGTGTCCACGTTGTGCTTTGGGGCGTTTCCTGTCGCGGGCGCTAGGCCTACCCACACAGGTGAGGTATCATTTTTATCGGGAGACTTGGGGGAACGCTGGGTGGAAGGAAATTTGTGGCTCCTCTCAGATTCCAGAACTTTCTGCCACAGAAATGTGAGGAACATGTGTTTTTTTAGCCAAATTTTGAGGTTTGCAAAGGATTCTGGGTAACAGAACCTGGTCCGAGCCCCGCAAGTCACCCCTCCTTGGATTTCCCTAGGTCTCTAGTTTTCACAAATGCACAGGTTTGGTAGGTTTCCCTAGGTGCCGGCTGAGCTAGAGGCCAAAATCTACAGGTAGGCACTTCGCAAAAAACACCTCTGTTTTCTCCCAAAAATTTGGATGTGTCCACGTTGCGCTTTGGGGCGTTTCCTGTCGCGGGCGCTAGGCCTACCCACACAGGTGAGGTATCATTTTTATCGGGAGACTTGGGGGAACGCTGGGTGGAAGGAAATTTGTGGCTCCTCTCAGATTCCAGAACTTTCTGCCACAGAAATGTGAGGAACATGTGTTTTTTTAGCCAAATTTTGAGGTTTGCAAAGGATTCTGGGAAACAGAACCTGGTCCGAGCCCGCAAGTCACCCCTCCTTGGATTCCCCTAGGTCTCTAGTTTTCAGAAATGCAAAGGTTTGGTAGGTTTCCCTAGGTGCCGGCTGAGCTAGAGGCCAAAATCTACAGGTAGGCACTTCGCAAAAAACACCTCTGTTTTCTCCCAAAAATTTGGATTTGTCCACGTTGCGCTTTGGGGCGTTTCCTGTCGCGGGCGCTAGGCCTACCCACACAAGTGAGGTATCATTTTTATCGGGAGACTTGGGGGAACTCTGGGTGGAAGGAAATTTGTGGCTCCTCACAGATTCCACAACTTTCTGCCACAGAAATATGAGGAACATGTGTTTTTTTAGCCAAATTTTGAGGTTTGCAAAGGATTCTGGGTAACAGAACCTGGTCCGAGCCCCGCAAGTCACCCCTCCTTGGATTCCCCTAGGTCTCTAGTTTTCAGAAATGCACAGGTTTGGTAGGTTTCACTAGGTGCCGGCTGAGCTAGAGGCCAAAATCTACAGGTAGGCACTTCGCAAAAAACACCTCTGTTTTCTTCCAAAAATTTGGATGTGTCCACGTTGCGCTTTGGGGCGTTTCCTGTCGCGGGCGCTAGGCCTACCCACACAAGTGAGGTATCATTTTTATCGGGAGACTTGGGGGAACGCTGGGTGGAAGGAAATTTGTGGCTCCTCTCAGATTCCAGAACTTTCTACCACAGAAATGTGAGGAACATGTTTTTTTTAGTCAAATTTTGAGGTTTGCAAAGGATTCTGGGTAACAGAACCTGGTCCGAGCCCCGCAAGTCACCCCTCCTTGGATTCCCCTAGGTCTCTAGTTTTCAGAAATGCACAGGTTTGGTAAAACACCTCTGTTTTCTTCCAAACATTTGGATGTGTCCACGTTGTGCTTTGGGGCGTTTCATGTCGCGGGCGCTAGGCCTACCCACACAAGTGAGGTATCATTTTTATAGGGAGAATTGGGGGAACGCGGGGTGGAAGGAAATTTGTGGCTCCTCTCAGATTCCAGAACTTTCTGCCACAGAAATGTGAGGAACATGTGTTTTTTTAGCCAAATTTTGAGGTTTGCAAAGGATTCTGGTTAACAGAACCTGGTCCGAGCCCCGCAAGTCACCCCATCTTGGATTCCCCTAGGTCTCTAGTTTTCAGAAATGCACAGGTTTGGTAGGTTTCCCTAGGTGCCGGCTGAGCTAGAGGCCAAAATCTACAGGTAGGCACTTCGCAAAAAACACCTATGTTTTCTCCCAAAAATTTGGATGTGTCCACGTTGCGCTTTGGGGCGTTTCCTGTCGCGGGCGCTAGGCCTACCCACACAAGTGAGGTATCATTTTTATCGGGAGACTTGGGGGAACGCTGGGTGGAAGGAAATTTGTGGCTCCTCTCAGATTACAGAACTTTCTGCCACAGAAATGTGAGGAACATGTGTTTTTTTAGCCATATTTTGAGGTTTGCAAAGGATTCTGGGTAACAGAACCTGGTCCGAGCCCCGCGAGTCACCCCTCCTTGGATTCCCCTAGGTCTCTAGTTTTCAGAAATGCACAGGTTTGGTAGGTTTCCCTAGGTGCTGGCTGAGCTACAGGCCAAAATCTACAGGTAGGCACTTCGCAAAAAACACCTCTGTTTTCTCCCAAAAATTTGGATGTGTCCACGTTGCGCTTTGGGGCGCTTCCTGTCGCGGGCGCCAGGCCTACCCACACAAGTGAGGTATCATTTTTATCGGGAGACTTGGGGGAACGCTGGGTGGAAGGAAATTTGTGGCTCCTCTCAGATTCCACAACTTTCTGCCACAGAAATATGAGGAACATGTGTTTTTTTAGCCAAATTTTGAGGTTTGCAAAGGATTCTGGGTAACAGAATCTGGTCCGAGCCCCGCAAGTCACCCCTCCTTGGATTCCCCTAGGTCTCTAGTTTTCAGAAATGCACAGGCTTGGTAGGTTTCCCTAGGTGCCGGCTGAGCTATGCCAAAATCTACAGGTAGGCACTTTGCAAAAAACACCTCTGTTTTCTTCCAAAAATGTGGATGTGTCCACGTTGCGTTTTGGGGCGTTTCCTGTCGCGAGCGCTAGGCCTACCCACACAAGTGAGGTATCATTTTTATCGGGAGACTTGGGGGAACGCTGGGTGGAAGGAAATTTGTGGCTCCTCTCAGATTCCAGAACTTTCTACCACAGAAATGTGAGGAACATGTGTTTTTTTAGTCAAATTTTGAGGTTTGCAAAGGATTCTGGGTAACAGAACCTGGTCCGAGCCCCGCAAGTCACCCCTCCTTGGATTCCCCTAGGTCTCTAGTTTTCAGAAATGCACAGGTTTGGTAAAACACCTCTGTTTTCTTCCAAAAATTTGGATGTGTCCACGTTGCGCTTTGGGGCGTTTCCTGTCGCGGGCGCTAGGCCTACCCACACAAGTGAGGTATCATTTTTATAGGGAGACTTGGGGGAACGCGGGGTGGAAGGAAATTTGTGGCTCCTCTCAGATTCCAGAACTTTCTGCCACAGAAATGTGAGGAACATGTGTTTTTTTAGCCAAATTTTGAGGTTTGCAAAGGATTCTGGTTAACAGAACCTGGTCCGAGCCCCGCAAGTCACCCCTCCATGGATTCCCCTAGGTCTCTAGTTTTCAGAAATGCACAGGTTTGGTAGGTTTCCCTAGGTGCCGGCTGAGCTAGAGGCCAAAATCTACAGGTAGGCACTTCGCAAAAAACACCTCTGTTTTCTCCGAAAAATTTGGATGTGTCCACGTTGCGCTTTGGGGCGTTTCCTGTCGCGGGCGCTAGGCCTACCCACACAGGTGAGGTATCATTTTTATCGGGAGACTTGGGGGAACGCTGGGTGGAAGGAAATTTGTGGCTCCTCTCAGATTCCAGAACTTTCTGCCACAGAAATGTGAGGAACATGTGTTTTTTTAGCCAAATTTTGAGGTTTGCAAAGGATTCTGGGAAACAGAACCTGGTCCGAGCCCCGCAAGTCACCCCTCCTTGGATTCCCCTAGGTCTCTAGTTTTCAGAAATGCAAAGGTTTGATAGGTTTCCCTAGGTGCCGGCTGAGCTAGAGGCCAAAATCTACAGGTAGGCACTTCGTAAAAAACACATCTGTTTTCTCCCAAAAATTTGGATTTGTCCACGTTGCGCTTTGGGGCGTTTCCTGTCGCGGGCGTTAGGCCTACCCACACAAGTGAGGTATCATTTTTATCGGGAGACTTGGGGGAACTCTGGGTGGAAGGAAATTTGTGGCTCCTCTCAGATTCCACAACTTTCTGCCACAGAAATATGAGGAACATGTGTTTTTTTAGCCAAATTTTGAGGTTTGCAAAGGATTCTGGGTAACAGAACCTGGTCCGAGCCCCGCAAGTCACCCCTCCTTGGATTCCCCTAGGTCTCTAGTTTTCAGAAATGCACAGGTTTGGTAGGTTTCCCTAGGTGCCGGCTGAGCTAGAGGCCAAAATCTACAGGTAGGCACTTCGCAAAAAACACCTCTGTTTTCTTCCAAAAATTTGGATGTGTCCACGTTGCACTTTGGGGCGTTTCCTGTCACGGGCGCTAGGCCTACCCATACAAGTGAGGTATCATTTTTATCGGGAGACTTGGGGGAACGCTGGGTGGAAGGAAATTTGTGGCTCCTCTCAGATTCCAGAACTTTCTGCCACAGAAATGTGAGGAACATGTGTTTTTTTAGTCAAATTTTGAGGTTTGCAAAGGATTCTGGGTAACAGAACCTGGTCTGAGCCCCGCAAGTCACCCCTCCTTGGATTCCCCTAGGTCTCTAGTTTTTAGAAATGCACAGGTTTGGTAAAACACCTCTGTTTTCTTCCAAACATTTGGATGTGTCCACGTTGTGCTTTGGGGCGTTTCATGTCGCGGGCACTAGGCCTACCCACACAAGTGAGGTATCATTTTTATAGGGAGAATTGGGGGAACGCGGGGTGGAAGGAAATTTGTGGCTCCTCTCAGATTCCAGAACTTTCTGCCACAGAAATGTGAGGAACATGTGTTTTTTTAGCCAAATTTTGAGGTTTGCAAAGGATTCTGGTTAACAGAACCTGGTCCGAGCCCCGCAAGTCACCCCATCTTGGATTCCCCTAGGTCTCTAGTTTTCAGAAATGCACAGGTTTGGTAGGTTTCCCTAGGTGCCGGCTGAGCTAGAGGCCAAAATCTACAGGTAGGCACTTCGCAAAAAACACCTATGTTTTCTCCCAAAAATTTGGATGTGTCCACGTTGCGCTTTGGGGCGTTTCCTGTCGCGGGCGCTAGGCCTACCCACACAAGTGAGGTATCATTTTTATCGGGAGACTTGGGGGAACGCTGGGTGGAAGGAAATTTGTGGCTCCTCTCAGATTACAGAACTTTCTGCCACAGAAATGTGAGGAACATGTGTTTTTTTTGCCATATTTTGAGGTTTGCAAAGGATTCTGGGTAACAGAACCTGGTCCGAGCCCCGCGAGTCACCCCTCCTTGGATTCCCCTAGGTCTCTAGTTTTCAGAAATGCAAAGGTTTGGTAGGTTTCCCTAGGTGCCGGCTGAGCTAGAGGCCAAAATCTACAGGTAGGCACTTCGCAAAAAACACCTCTGTTTTTTTCCAAAAATTTGGATGTGTCCACGTTGGGCTTTGGGGCGTTTCCTGTCGCGGGCGCTAGGCCTACCCACACAGGTGAGGTATCATTTTTATCGGGAGACTTGGGGGAACGCTGGGTGGAAGGAAATTTGTGGCTCCTCTCAGATTCCAGAACTTTCTGCCACAGAAATGTGAGGAACATGTGTTTTTTTTGCCAAATTTTGAGGTTTGCAAAGGATTATGGGTAACAGAACCTGGTCCGAGCCCCGCAAGTCACCCCTCCTTGGATTCCCCTAGGTCTCTAGTTTTCAGAAATGCAAAGGTTTGGTATGTTTCCCTAGGTGCCGGCTGAGCTAGAGGCCAAAATCTACAGGTAGGCACTTCGCAAAAAACACCTCTGTTTTCTCCCAAAAATTTTGATGTGTCCACGTTGCGCTTTGGGGCGTTTCCTGTCGCGGGCGCTAGGCCTACCCACACAAGTGAGGTATCATTTTTATCGGGAGACTTGGGGGAACGCTGGGTGGAAGGAAATTTGTGGCTCCTCTCAGATTCCACAACTTTCTGCCACAGAAATATGAGGAACATGTGTTTTTTTAGCCAAATTTTGAGGTTAGCAAAGGATTCTGGGTAACAGAATCTGGTCCGAGCCCCGCAAGTCACCCCTCCTTGGATTCCCCTAGGTCTCTAGTTTTCAGAAATGCACAGGTTTGGTAGGTTTCCCTAGGTGCCGGCTGAGCTAGGCCAAAATCTACAGGTAGGGACTTTGCAAAAAACACCTCTGTTTTCTTCCAAAAATTTTCATGTGTCCACGTTGCGTTTTGGGGCGTTTCCTGTCGCGGGCGCTAGGCCTACCCACACAAGTGAGGTATAATTTTTATCGGGAGACTTGGGGGAACGCTGGGTGGAAGGACATTTGTGGCTCCTCTCAGATTCCAGAACTTTCTACCACAGAAATGTGAGGAACATGTGTTTTTTTAGTCAAATTTTGAGGTTTGCAAAGGATTCTGGGTAACAGAACCTGGTCCGAGCCCCGGAAGTCACCCCTCCTTGGATTCCCCTAGGTCTCTAGTTTTCAGAAATGCACAGGTTTGGTAAAGCACCTCTGTTTTCTTCCAAAAATTTGGATGTGTCCACGTTGCACTTTGGGGCGTTTCCTGTCGCGGGCGCTAGGCCTACCCACACAAGTGAGGTATCATTTTTATAGGGAGACTTGGGGGAACGCGGGGTGGAAGGAAATTTGTGGCTCCCCTCAGATTCCAGAACTTTCTGCCACAGAAATGTGAGGAACATGTGTTTTTTTAGCCAAATTTTGAGGTTTGCAAAGGATTCTGGTTAACAGAACCTGGTCCGAGCCCCGCAAGTCACCCCTCCTTGGATTCCCCTAGGTCTCTAGTTTTCAGAAATGCACAGGTTTGGTAGGTTTCCCTAGGTGCCGGCTGAGCTAGAGGCCAAAATCTACAGGTAGGCACTTCGCAAAAAACACCTTTGTTTTCTTCCAAAAATTTGGATGTGTCCACGTTGCGCTTTGGGGCGTTTCCTGTCATGGGCGCTAGGCCTACCCACACAAGTGAGGTATCATTTTTATCGGGAGACTTGGGGGAACGCTGGGTGGAAGGAAATTTGTGGCTCCTCTCAGATTCCAGAACTTTCTGCCACAGAAATGTGAGGAACATGTGTTTTTTTAGCCAAATTTTGAGGTTTGCAAAGGATTCTGGGTAACAGAACCTGGTCCGAGCCCCGCAAGTCACCCCTCCTTGGATTCCCCTCGGTCTCTAGTTTTCAGAAATGCACAGGTATGGTAGGTTTTCTTAGGTGCCGGCTGAGCTAGAGGCCAAAATCTACAGGTAGGCACTTCGCAAAAAACACCTCTGTTTTCTCCCAAAAATTTGGATGTGTCCACGTTGCGCTTTGGGGCGTTTCCTGTCGCGGGCGCTAGGCCTACCCACACAAGTGAGGTATCATTTTTATCGGGAGACTTGGGGGAACGCTGGGTGGAAGGAAATTTGTGGCTCCTCTCAGATTCCAGAACTTTCTGCCACAGAAATGTGAGGAACATGTGTTTTTTTAGCCATATTTTGAGGTTTGCAAAGGATTCTGGGTAACAGAACCTGGTCCGAGCCCCGCAAGTCACCCCTCCTTGGATTCCCCTAGGTCTCTAGTTTACAGAAATGCAAAGGTTTCGTAGGTTTCCCTAGGTGCCGGCTGAGCTAGAGGCCAAAATCTACAGGTAGGCACTTTGCAAAAAACACCTCTGTTTTTTTCCAAAAATGTGGATGTGTCCACGTTGCGCTTTGGGGCGTTTCCTGTCGCGGGCGCTAGGCCTACCCACACAGGTGACGTATCATTTTTATCGGGAGACTTGGGGGAACGCTGGGTGGAAGGAAATTTGTGGCTCCTCTCAGATTCCAGAACTTTCTGCCACAGAAATGTGAGGAACATGTGTTTTTTTAGCCAAATTTTGAGGTTTGCAAATGCTTCTGGGTAACAGAACCTGGTCCGAGCCCCGCAAGTCACCCCTCCTTGGATTCCCCTAGGTCTCTAGGTGTCAGTAATGCACAGGTTTGGTAGGTTTCACTAGGTGCCAGCTGAGCTAGAGGTCAAAATCTACAGGTAGGCACTTCGCAAAAAACACCTCTGTTTTCTTCCAAATATTTGGATGTGTCCACGTTGCGCTTTGTGGAGTTTCCTGTCGCGGGCGCTATGCCTACCCACACAAGTGAGGTATAATTTTTATTGGGAGACTTGGGGGAACGCTGGGTGGAAGGATATTTGTGGCTCCTCTCAGATTCTAGAACTTTCTGCCACAGAAATGTGAGGAACATGTGTTTTTTTAGCCAAATTTTTAGGTTTGCAAAGGATTCTGGGTAACAGAACCTGGTCCGAGCCCCGCAAGTCACCCCATCTTGGATTCCCCTGGGTCTCTAGTTTTCAGAAATTCACAGGTTTGGTAGGATTCCCTAGGTGCCGGGTGAGCTAGAGGCCAAAATCTACAGGTAGGCACTTCGCAAAAAACACCTCTGTTTTCTTCCAAAAATGTGGATGTGTCCACGTTGCGCTTTGGGGCGTTTCCTGTCGCGGGCGCTAGGCCTACCCACACAAGTGAGGTATCATTTTTATCGGGAGACTTGGGGGAACGCTGGGTGGAAGGGAATTTGTGGCTTCTCTCAGATTCCAGAACTTTCTGCCACAGAAATATGAGGAACATGTGTTTTTTAGCCAAATTTAGAGGTTTGCAAAGGATTCTGGGTAACAGAACCTGGTCCGAGCCCCGCAAGTCACCCCATCTTGGATTCCCCTAGGTCTCTAGTTTTCAGAAAGGCACAGGTTTGGTAGGTTTCCCTAGGTGCCGGCTGAGCTAGAGGCCAAAATCTACAGGTAGGCACTTCGCAAAAAACACCTCTGTTTTCTTCCAAAAATTTGGATGTGTCCACGTTGCGCTTTTGGGGCGTTTCCTGTCGCGGGCGCTAGGCCTACCCACACAAGTGAGGTATCATTTTTATAGGGAGACTTGGGGGAACGCGGGGTGGAAGGAAATTTGTGGCTCCTCTCAGATTCCAGAACTTTCTGCCACAGAAATGTGAGGAACATGTGTTTTTTTAGCCAAATTTTGAGGTTTGCAAAGGATTCTGGGTAACAGAACCTGGTCCGAGCCCCGCAAGTCTCCCCTCCTTGGATTCCCCTAGGTCTCTAGTTTTCAGTAATGCACAGGTTTGGTAGGTTTCCCTAGGTGCCAGCTGAGCTAGAGGTCAAAATCTACAGGTAGGCACTTTGCAAAAAACACCTCTGTTTTCTTCCAAATATTTGGATGTGTCCACGTTGCGCTTTGGGGCGTTTCCTGTCGCGGGCGCTAGGGCTACCCACACAAGTGAGGTATCATTTTCATCGGGAGACTTGGGGGAACGCTGGGTGGAAGGAAATTTGTGGCTCCTCTCAGATTCCAGAACTTTCTGCCACAGAAATGTGAGGAACATGTGTTTTTTTAGCCAAATTTTGAGGTTTGCAAAGGATTCTGGGTAACAGAACCTGGTCCGAGCCCCGCAAGTCACCCCATCTTGGATTCCCCTAGGTCTCTAGTTTTCAGAAATGCACAGGTTTGGTAGGTTTCCCTAGGTGCCGGCTGAGCTAGAGGCCAAAATCTACAGGTAGGCACTTCGCAAAAAACACCTCTGTTTTCTTCCAAAAATTTGGATGTGTCCACGTTGCATTTTGGGGCGTTTCCTGTCGCGGGCGCTAGGCCTACCCACACAAGTGAGGTATCATTTTTATCGGGAGACTTGGGGGAACGCTGGGTGGAAGGAAATTTGTGGCTCCTCTCAGATTCCAGAACTTTCTACCACAGAAATGTGAGGAACATGTGTTTTTTTAGTCAAATTTTGAGGTTTGCAAAGGATTCTGGGTAACAGAACCTGGTCCGAGCCCCGCAAGTCACCCCTCCTTGGATTCCCCTAGGTCTCTAGTTTTCAGAAATGCACAGGTTTGGTAAAACACCTCTGTTTTCTTCCAAACATTTGGATGTGTCCACGTTGCGCTTTGGGGCGTTTCCTGTCGCGGGCGCTAGGCCTACCCACACAAGTGAGGTATCATTTTTATAGGGAGACTTGGGGGAACGCGGGGTGGAAGGAAATTTGTGGCTCCTCTTAGATTCCAGAACTTTCTGCCACAGAAATGTGAGGAACATGTGTTTTTTTAGCCAAATTTTGAGGTTTGCAAAGGATTCTGGGTAACAGAACCTGGTCCGAGCCCCGCAAGTCACCCCTCCTTGGATTCCCCTAGGTCTCTAGTTTTCAGTAATGCACATGTTTGGTAGGTTTCCCTAGGTGCCAGCTGAGCTAGAGGTCAAAATCTACAGGTAGGCACTTCGCAAAAAACACCTCTGTTTTCTTCCAAATATTTGGATGTGTCCACGTTGCGCTTTGGGGCGTTTCCTGTCGCAGGCGCTAGGCCTACCCACACAAGTGAGGTATCATTTTCATCGGGAGACTTGGGGGAACGCTGGGTGGAAGGAAATTTGTGGCTCCTCTCAGATTCCAGAACTTTCTGCCACAGAAATGTGAGGAACATGTGTTTTTTTAGCCAAATTTTGAGGTTTGCAAAGGATTCTGGGTAACAGAACCTGGTCCGAGCCCCGCAAGTCACCCCATCTTGGATTCCCCATGGTCTCTAGTTTTCAGAAATGCACAGGTTTGGTAGGTTTCCCTAGGTGCCGGCTGAGCTAGAGGCCAAAATCTACAGGTAGTCACTTCGCAAAAAACACCTCTGTTTTCTACCAAAAATTTGAATGTGTCCACGTTGCGCTTTGGGGAGTTTCCTGTAGCGGGCGCTAGGCCTACCCACACAAGTGAGGTAGAATTTTTATCGGGAGACTTGGGGGAACGCTGGGTGGAAGGAAATTTGTGGCTCCTCTCAGATTCCACAACTTTCTGCCACAGAAATGTGAGGAACATGTGTTTTTTTAGCCAAATTTTGAGGTTTGCAAAGGATTCTGGGTAACAGAACCTGGTCCGAGCCCCGCAAGTCACCCCTCCTTGGATTCCCCTAGGTCTCTAGTTTTCAGAAATGCACAGGTTTGGTAGGTTTCCCTAGGTGCCGGCTGAGCTAGAGGCCAAAATCTACAGGTAGTCACTTCGCAAAACACACCTCTGTTTTCTTCCAAAAATTTGAATGTGTCCACGTTGCGCTTTGGGGCGTTTCCTCTAGCGGGCGCTAGGCCTACCCACATAAGTGAGGTATCATTTTTATCGGGAGACTTGGGGGAACGCTGGGTGGAAGGAAATTTGTGGCTCCTCTCAGATTCCAGAACTTTCTGCCACAGAAATGTGAGGAACATGTGTTTTTTTAGCCAAATTTTGAGGTTTGCAAAGGCTTCTGGGTAACAGAACCTGGTCCGAGCCCCGCAAGTCACCCCTCCTTGGATTCCCCTAGGTCTATAGTTTTCAGTAATGCACAGGTTTGGTAGGTTTCCCTAGGTGCCAGCTGAGCTAGAGGTCAAAATCTACAGGTAGGCACTTCGCAAAAAAAACCTCTGTTTTCTTCCAAATATTTGGATGGATCCACGTTGCGCTTTGGGGCGTTTCCTGTAGCGGGCGCTAGGCCTACCCACACAAGTGAGGTATCATTTTTATCGGGAGACTTGGGGGAACGCTGGGTGGAAGGAAATTTGTGGCTCCTCTCAGATTCCAGAACTTTCTGCCACAGAAATGTGAGGAACATGTGTTTTTTTAGCCGAATTTTGAGGTTTGCAAAGGCTTCTGGGTAACAGAACCTGGTCCGAGCCCCGCAAGTCACCCCTCCTTGGATTCCCCTAGGTCTCTAGGTGTCAGTAATGCACAGGTTTGGTAGGTTTCCCTAGGTGCCAGCTGAGCTAGAGGTCAAAATCTACAGGTAGGCACTTCGCAAGAAACACCTCTGTTTTCTTCCAAATATTTGGATGTGTCCACGTTGCGCTTTGTGGCGTTTCCTGTCGCGGGCGCTAGGCCTACCCACACAAGTGAGGTATAATTTTTATTGGGAGACTTGGGGAAACGCTGGGTGGAAGGAAATTTGTGGCTCCTCTCAGATTCTAGAACTTTCTGCCACAGAAATGTGAGGAACATGTGTTTTTTTAGCCATATTTTTAGGTTTGCAAAGGATTCTGGGTAACAGAACCTGATCCGAGCCCCGCAAGTCACCCCATCTTGGATTCCCCTGGGTCTCTAGTTTTCAGAAATTCACAGGTTTGGTAGGTTTCCCTAGGTGCCGGCTGAGCTAGAGGCCAAAATCTACAGGTAGGCACTTCGCAAAAAACACCTCTGTTTTCTTCCAAAAATTTGGATGTGTCCACGTTGCGCTTTGGGGTGTTTCCTGTTGCGGGCGCTAGGCCTACCCACACAAGTGAGGTATCATTTTTATCGGGAGACTTGGGGGAACGCTGGGTGAAAGGAAATTTGTGGCTCCTCTCAGATTCCAGAACTTTCTACCACAGAAATGTGAGGAACATGTGTTTTTTTCGCCAAATTTTGAGGTTTGCAAAGGATTCTGGGTAACAGAACCTGGTCCGAGCCCCGCAAGTCACCCCTCCTTGGATTCCCCTAGGTCTCTAGTTTTCAGAAATGCACAGGTTTGGTAAAACACCTCTGTTTTCTTCCAAAAATTTGGATGTGTCCACGTTGCGCTTTGGGGCGTTTCCTGTCGCGGGCGCTAGGCCTACCCACACAAGTGAGGTATCATTTTTATAGGGAGACTTGGGGGAACGCGGGGTGGAAGGAAATTTGTGGCTCCTCTCAGATTCCAGAACTTTCTGCCACAGAAATGTGAGGAACATGTGTTTTTTTAGCCAAATTTTGAGGTTTGCAAAGGATTCTGGGTAACAGAACCTGGTCCGAGCCCCGCAAGTCACCCCTCCTTGGATTCCCCTAGGTCTCTAGGTGTCAGTAATGCACAGGTTTGGTAGGTTTCCCTAGGTGCCAGCTGAGCTAGAGGTCAAAATCTACAGGTAGGCACTTCGCAAGAAACACCTCTGTTTTCTTCCAAATATTTGGATGTGTCCACGTTGCGCTTTGTGGCGTTTCCTGTCGCGGGCGCTAGGCCTACCCACACAAGTGAGGTATAATTTTTATTGGGAGACTTGGGGAAACGCTGGGTGGAAGGAAATTTGTGGCTCCTCTCAGATTCCAGAACTTTCTGCCACAGAAATGTGAGGAACATGTGTTTTTTTAGCCAAATTTTGAGGTTTGCAAAGGATTCTGGGTAACAGAACCTGGTCCGAGCCCCGCAAGTCACCCCATCTTGGATTCCCCTAGGTCTCTAGTTTTCAGAAATGCACAGGTTTGGTAGGTTTCCCTAGGTGCCGGCTGAGCTAGAGGCCAAAATCTACAGGTAGTCACTTCGCAAAAAACACCTCTGTTTTCTTCCAAAAATTTGAATGTGTCCACGTTGCGCTTTGGGGCGTTTCCTGTAGCGGGCGCTAGGCCTACCCACACAAGTGAGGTATCATTTTTATCGGGAGACTTGGGGGAACGCTGGGTGGAAGGAAATTTGTGGCTCCTCTCAGATTCCAGAACTTTTTGCCACTGAAATGTGAGGAACATGTGTTTTTTTAGCCAAATTTTGAGGTTTGCAAAGGCTTCTGGGTAACAGAACCTGGTCCGAGCCCCGCAAGTCACCCCTCCTTGGATTCCCCTAGGTCTATAGTTTTCAGTAATGCACAGGTTTGGTAGGTTTCCCTAGGTGCCAGCTGAGCTAGAGGTCAAAATCTACAGGTAGGCACTTCGAAAAAAACACCTCTGTTTTCTTCCAAATATTTGGATGTGTCCACGTTGCGCTTTGGGGCGTTTCCTGTAGCGGGCGCTAGGCCTACCCACACAAGTGAGGTATCATTTTTATCGGGAGACTTGGGGGAACGCTGGGTGGAAGGAAATTTGTGGCTCCTCTCAGATTCCAGAACTTTCTGCCACAGAAATGTGAGGAACATGTGTTTTTTTAGCCAAATTTTGAGGTTTGCAAAAGCTTCTGGGTAACAGAACCTGGTCCGAGCCCCGCAAGTCACCCCTCCTTGGATTCCCCTAGGTCTCTAGGTGTCAGTAATGCACAGGTTTGGTAGGTTTCCCTAGGTGCCAGCTGAGCTAGAGGTCAAAATCTACAGGTAGGCACTTCGCAAGAAACACCTCTGTTTTCTTCCAAATATTTGGATGTGTCCACGTTGCGCTTTGTGGCGTTTCCTGTCGCGGGCGCTAGGCCTACCCACACAAGTGAGGTATAATTTTTATTGGGAGACTTGGGGAAACGCTGGGTGGAAGGAAATTTGTGGCTCCTCTCAGATTCTAGAACTTTCTGCCACTGAAATGTGAGGAACATGTGTTTTTTTAGCCAAATTTTTAGGTTTGCAAAGGATTCTGGGTAACAGAACCTGGTCCGAGCCCCGCAAGTCACCCCATCTTGGATTCCCCTGGGTCTCTAGTTTTCAGAAATTCACAGGTTTGGTAGGTTTCCCTAGGTGCCGGCTGAGCTAGAGGCCAAAATCTACAGGTAGGCACTTCGCAAAAAACACCTCTGTTTTCTTCCAAAAATTTGGATGTGTCCACGTTGCGCTTTGGGGTGTTTCCTGTCGCGGGCGCTAGGCCTACCCACACAAGTGAGGTGTCATTTTTATCGGGAGACTTGGGGGAACGCTGGGTGGAAGGGAATTTGTGGCTTCTCTCAGATTCCAGAACTTTCTGCTACAGAAATATGAGGAACATGTGTTTTTTAGCCAAATTTTGAGGTTTGCAAAGGATTCTGGGTAACAGAACCTGGTCCGAGCCCCGCCAGTCACCCCATCTTGGATTCCCCTAGGTCTCTAGTTTTCAGAAATGCACAGGTTTGGTAGGTTTCCCTAGGTGCCGGCTGAGCTAGAGGCCAAAATCTACAGGTAGGCACTTCGCAAAAAACACCTCTGTTTTCTTCCAAAAATTTGGATGTGTCCACGTTGCGCTTTGGGGCGTTTCCTGTCGCGGGCGCTAGGCCTACCCACACAAGTGAGGTATAATTTTTATCGGGAGACTTGGGGGAACGCTGGGTGGAAGGAAATTTGTGGCTCCTCTCGGATTCCAGAACTTTCTACCACAGAAATGTGAGGAACATGTGTTTTTTTCGCCAAATTTTGAGGTTTGCAAAGGATTCTGGGTAACAGAACATGGTCCGAGCCCCGCAAGTCACCCCTCCTTGGATTCCCCTAGGTCTCTAGTTTTCAGAAATGCACAGGTTTGGTAAAACACCTCTGTTTTCTTCCAAAAATTTGGATGTGTCCACGTTGCGCTTTGGAGCGTTTCCTGTCGCGGGCGCTAGGCCTACCCACACAAGTGAGGTATCATTTTTATAGGGAGACTTGGGGGAACGCGGGGTGGAAGGAAATTTGTGGCTCCTCTCAGATTCCAGAACTTTCTGCCACAGAAATGTGAGGAACATGTGTTTTTTTAGCCAAATTTTGAGGTTTGCAAAGGATTCTGGGTAACAGAACCTGGTTAGAGCCCCGCAAGTCACCCCTCCTTGGATTCCCCTAGGTCTCTAGTTTTCAGTAATGCACAGGTTTGGTAGGTTTCCCTAGGTGCCAGCTGAGCTAGAGGTCAAAATCTACAGGTAGGCACTTCGCAAAAAACACCTCTGTTTTCTTCCAAATATTTGGATGTGTCCACGTTGCGCTTTGGGGCGTTTCCTGTCGCGGGCGCTAGGCCTACCCACACAAGTGAGGTATCATTTTCATCGGGAGACTTGGGGGAACGCTGGGTGGAAGGAAATTTGTGGCTCCTCTCAGATTCCAGAACTTTCTGCCACAGAAATGTGAGGAACATGTGTTTTTTTAGCCAAATTTTGAGGTTTGCAAATGCTTCTGGGTAACAGAACCTGGTCCGAGCCCCGCAAGTCACCCCTCCTTGGATTCCCCTAGGTCTCTAGGTGTCAGTAATGCACAGGTTTGGTAGGTTTCCCTAGGTGCCAGCTGAGCTAGAGGTCAAAATCTACAGGTAGGCACTTCGCAAAAAACACCTCTGTTTTCTTCCAAATATTTGGATGTGTCCACGTTGCGCTTTGTGGAGTTTCCTGTCGCGGGCGCTATGCCTACCCACACAAGTGAGGTATAATTTTTATTGGGAGACTTGGGGGAACGCTGGGTGGAAGGAAATTTGTGGCTCCTCTCAGATTCTAGAACTTTCTGCCACAGAAATGTGAGGAACATGTGTTTTTTTTGCCAAATTTTTAGGTTTGCAAAGGATTCTGGGTAACAGAACCTGGTCCGAGCCCCGCAAGTCACCCCATCTTGGATTCCCCTGGGTCTCTAGTTTTCAGAAATTCACAGGTTTGGTAGGATTCCCTAGGTGCCGGGTGAGCTAGAGGCCAAAATCTACAGGTAGGCACTTCGCAAAAAACACCTCTGTTTTCTTCCAAAAATGTGGATGTGTCCACGTTGCGCTTTGGGGCGTTTCCTGTCGCGGGCGCTAGGCCTACCCACACAAGTGAGGTATCATTTTTATCGGGAGACTTGGGGGAACGCTGGGTGGAAGGGAATTTGTGGCTTCTCTCAGATTCCAGAACTTTCTGCCACAGAAATATGAGGAACATGTGTTTTTTAGCCAAATTTTGAGGTTTGCAAAGGATTCTGGGTAACAGAACCTGGTCCGAGCCCCGCAAGTCACCCCATCTTGGATTCCCCTAGGTCTCTAGTTTTCAGAAAGGCACAGGTTTGGCAGGTTTCCCTAGGTGCCGGCTGAGCTAGAGGCCAAAATCTACAGGTAGGCACTTCGCAAAAAACACCTCTGTTTTCTTCCAAAAATTTGGATGTGTCCACGTTGCGCTTTTGGGGCGTTTCCTGTCGCGGGCGCTAGGCCTACCCACACAAGTGAGGTATCATTTTTATAGGGAGACTTGGGGGAACGCGGGGTGGAAGGAAATTTGTGGCTCCTCTCAGATTCCAGAACTTTCTGCCACAGAAATGTGAGGAACATGTGTTTTTTTAGCCAAATTTTGAGGTTTGCAAAGGATTCTGGGTAACAGAACCTGGTCCGAGCCCCGCAAGTCTCCCCTCCTTGGATTCCCCTAGGTCTCTAGTTTTCAGTAATGCACAGGTTTGGTAGGTTTCCCTAGGTGCCAGCTGAGCTAGAGGTCAAAATCTACAGGTAGGCACTTTGCAAAAAACACCTCTGTTTTCTTCCAAATATTTGGATGTGTCCACGTTGCGCTTTGGCGCGTTTCCTGTCGCGGGCGCTAGGGCTACCCACACAAGTGAGGTATCATTTTCATCGGGAGACTTGGGGGAACGCTGGGTGGAAGGAAATTTGTGGCTCCTCTCAGATTCCAGAACTTTCTGCCACAGAAATGTGAGGAACATGTGTTTTTTTAGCCAAATTTTGAGGTTTGCAAAGGATTCTGGGTAACAGAACCTGGTCCGAGCCCCGCAAGTCACCCCATCTTGGATTCCCCTAGGTCTCTAGTTTTCAGAAATGCACAGGTTTGGTAGGTTTCCCTAGGTGCCGGCTGAGCTAGAGGCCAAAATCTACAGGTAGGCACTTCGCAAAAAACACCTCTGTTTTCTTCCAAAAATTTGGATGTGTCCACGTTGCATTTTGGGGCGTTTCCTGTCGCGGGCGCTAGGCCTACCCACACAAGTGAGGTATCATTTTTATCGGGAGACTTGGGGGAACGCTGGGTGGAAGGAAATTTGTGGCTCCTCTCAGATTCCAGAACTTTCTACCACAGAAATGTGAGGAACATGTGTTTTTTTAGTCAAATTTTGAGGTTTGCAAAGGATTCTGGGTAACAGAACCTGGTCCGAGCCCCGCAAGTCACCCCTCCTTGGATTCCCCTAGGTCTCTAGTTTTCAGAAATGCACAGGTTTGGTAAAACACCTCTGTTTTCTTCCAAACATTTGGATGTGTCCACGTTGCGCTTTGGGGCGTTTCCTGTCGCGGGCGCTAGGCCTACTCACACAAGTGAGGTATCATTTTTATAGGGAGACTTGGGGGAACGCGGGGTGGAAGGAAATTTGTGGCTCCTCTTAGATTCCAGAACTTTCTGCCACAGAAATGTGAGGAACATGTGTTTTTTTAGCCAAATTTTGAGGTTTGCAAAGGATTCTGGGTAACAGAACCTGGTCCGAGCCCCGCAAGTCACCCCTCCTTGGATTCCCCTAGGTCTCTAGTTTTCAGTAATGCACATGTTTGGTAGGTTTCCCTAGGTGCCAGCTGAGCTAGAGGTCAAAATCTACAGGTAGGCACTTCGCAAAAAACACCTCTGTTTTCTTCCAAATATTTGGATGTGTCCACGTTGCGCTTTGGGGCGTTTCCTGTCGCGGGCGCTAGGCCTACCCACACAAGTGAGGTATCATTTTCATCGGGAGACTTGGGGGAACGCTGGGTGGAAGGAAATTTGTGGCTCCTCTCAGATTCCAGAACTTTCTGCCACAGAAATGTGAGGAACATGTGTTTTTTTAGCCAAATTTTGAGGTTTGCAAAGGATTCTGGGTAACAGAACCTGGTCCGAGCCCCGCAAGTCACCCCATCTTGGATTCCCCTAGGTCTCTAGTTTTCAGAAATGCACAGGTTTGGTAGGTTTCCCTAGGTGCCGGCTGAGCTAGAGGCCAAAATCTACAGGTAGTCACTTCGCAAAAAACACCTCTGTTTTCTACCAAAAATTTGAATGTGTCCACGTTGCGCTTTGGGGAGTTTCCTGTAGCGGGCGCTAGGCCTACCCACACAAGTGAGGTAGAATTTTTATCGGGAGACGTGGGGGAGCGCTGGGTGGAAGGAAATTTGTGGCTCCTCTCAGATTCCAGAACTTTCTGCCACAGAAATGTGAGGAACATGTGTTTTTTTAGCCAAATTTTGAGGTTTGCAAAGGCTTCTGGGTAACAGAACCTGGTCCAAGCCCCGCAAGTCACCCCTCCTTGGATTCCCCTAGGTCTATAGTTTTCAGTAATGCACAGGTTTGGTAGGTTTCCCTAGGTGCCAGCTGAGCTAGAGGTCAAAATCTACAGGTAGGCACTTCGCAAAAAACACCTCTGTTTTCTTCCAAATATTTGGATGTGTCCACGTTGCGCTTTGGGGCTTTTCCTGTAGCGGGCGCTAGGCCTACCCACACAAGTGAGGTATCATTTTTATCGGGAGACTTGGGGGAACGCTGGGTGGAAGGAAATTTGTGGCTCCTCTCAGATTCCAGAACTTTCTGCCACAGAAATGTGAGGAACATGTGTTTTTTTAGCCAAATTTTGAGGTTTGCAAAGGCTTCTGGGTAACAGAACCTGGTCCGAGCCCCGCAAGTCACCCCTCCTTGGATTCCCCTAGGTCTATAGTTTTCAGTAATGCACAGGTTTGGTAGGTTTCCCTAGGTGCCAGCTGAGCTAGAGGTCAAAATCTACAGGTAGGCACTTCGCAAAAAACACCTCTGTTTTCTTATAAATATTTGGATGTGTCCACGTTGCGCTTTGGGGCGTTTCCTGTCGCGGGCGCTAGGCCTACCCACACAAGTGAGGTATCATTTTTATTGGGAGGCTTGGAGGAACGTTGGGTGGAAGGAACTTTGTGGCTCCTCTCAGATTCCAGAACTTTCTGCCACAGAAATGTGAGGAACATGTGTTTTTTTAGCCAAATTTTGAGGTTTGCAAAGGATTCTGGGTAACAGAACCTGGTCCGAGCCCCGCAAGTCACCCCATCTTGGATTCCCCTAGGTCTCTAGTTTTCAGAAATGCACAGGTTTGGTAGGTTTCCCTAGGTGCCGGCTGAGCTAGAGGCCAAAACCTACAGGTAGGCACGTTGCAAAAAACACCTCTGTTTTCTTCCAAAAATTTGGATGTGTCCACGTTGCGCTTTGCGGCGTTTCCTGTCGCGGGCGCTAGGCCTACCCACACAAGTGAGGTATCATTTTTATAGGGAGACTTGGGGGAACGCGTGGTGGAAGGAAATTTGTGGCTCCTCTCAGATTCCAGAACTTTCTGCCACAGAAATGTGAGGAACATGTGTTTTTTTAGCCAAATTTTGAGGTTTGCAAAGGATTCTGGGTAACAGAACCTGGTCCGAGCCCCGCAAGTCACCCCTCCTTGGATTCCCCTAGGTCTCTAGTTTTCAGTAATGCACAGGTTTGGTAGGTTTCCCTAGGTGCCAGCTGAGCTAGAGGTCAAAATCTACAGGTAGGCACTTCGCAAAAAACATCTCTGTTTTCTTCCAAATATTTGGATGTGTCCACGTTGCGCTTTGGGGCGTTTCCTGTCGCGGGCGCTAGGCCTACCCACACAAGTGAGGTATCATTTTCATCGGGAGACTTGGGGGAACGCTGGGTGGAAGGAAATTTGTGGCTCCTCTCAGATTCCAGAACTTTCTGCCACAGAAATGTGAGGAACATGTGTTTTTTTAGCCAAATTTTGAGGTTTGCAAAGGATTCTGGGTAACAGAACCTGGTCCGAGCCCCGCAAGTCACCCCATCTTGGATTCCCCTAGGTCTCTAGTTTTCAGAAATGCACAGGTTTGGTAGGTTTCCCTAGGTGCCGGCTGAGCTAGAGGCCAAAATCTACAGGTAGTCACTTCGCAAAACACACCTCTGTTTTCTTCCAAAAATTTGAATGTGTCCACGTTGCGCTTTGGGGCGTTTCCTCTAGCGGGCGCTAGGCCTACCCACATAAGTGAGGTATCATTTTTATCGGGAGACTTGGGGGAACGCTGGGTGGAAGGAAATTTGTGGCTCCTCTCAGATTCCAGAACTTTCTGCCACAGAAATGTGAGGAACATGTGTTTTTTTAGCCAAATTTTGAGGTTTGCAAAGGCTTCTGGGTAACAGAACCTGGTCCGAGCCCCGCAAGTCACCCCTCCTTGGATTCCCCTAGGTCTATAGTTTTCAGTAATGCACAGGTTTGGTAGGTTTCCCTAGGTGCCAGCTGAGCTAGAGGTCAAAATCTACAGGTAGGCACTTCGCAAAAAAAACCTCTGTTTTCTTCCAAATATTTGGATGTATCCACGTTGCGCTTTGGGGCGTTTCCTGTAGCGGGCGCTAGGCCTACCCACACAAGTGAGGTATCATTTTTATCGGGAGACTTGGGGGAACGCTGGGTGGAAGGAAATTTGTGGCTCCTCTCAGATTCCAGAACTTTCTGCCACAGAAATGTGAGGAACATGTGTTTTTTTAGCCGAATTTTGAGGTTTGCAAAGGCTTCTGGGTAACAGAACCTGGTCCGAGCCCCGCAAGTCACCCCTCCTTGGATTCCCCTAAGTCTCTAGGTGTCAGTAATGCACAGGTTTGGTAGGTTTCCCTAGGTGCCAGCTGAGCTAGAGGTCAAAATCTACAGGTAGGCACTTCGCAAGAAACACCTCTGTTTTCTTCCAAATATTTGGATGTGTCCACGTTGCGCTTTGTGGCGTTTCTTGTCGCGGGCGCTAGGCCTACCCACACAAGTGAGGTATAATTTTTATTGGGAGACTTGGGGAAACGCTGGGTGGAAGGAAATTTGTGGCTCCTCTCAGATTCTAGAACTTTCTGCCACAGAAATGTGAGGAACATGTGTTTTTTTAGCCAAATTTTTAGGTTTGCAAAGGATTCTGGGTAACAGAACCTGATCCGAGCCCCGCAAGTCACCCCATCTTGGATTCCCCTGGGTCTCTAGTTTTCAGAAATTCACAGGTTTGGTAGGTTTCCCTAGGTGCCGGCTGAGCTAGAGGCCAAAATCTACAGGTAGGCACTTCGCAAAAAACACCTCTGTTTTCTTCCAAAAATTTGGATGTGTCCACGTTGCTCTTTGGGGTGTTTCCTGTTGCGGGCGCTAGGCCTACCCACACAAGTGAGGTATCATTTTTATCGGGAGACTTGGGGGAACGCTGGGTGAAAGGAAATTTGTGGCTCCTCTCAGATTCCAGAACTTTCTACCACAGAAATGTGAGGAACATGTGTTTTTTTCGCCAAATTTTGAGGTTTGCAAAGGATTCTGGGTAACAGAACCTGGTCCGAGCCCCGCAAGTCACCCCTCCTTGGATTCCCCTAGGTCTCTAGTTTTCAGAAATGCACAGGTTTGGTAAAACACCTCTGTTTTCTTCCAAAAATTTGGATGTGTCCACGTTGCGCTTTGGGGCGTTTCCTGTCGCGGGCGCTAGGCCTACCCACACAAGTGAGGTATCATTTTTATAGGGAGACTTGGGGGAACGCGGGGTGGAAGGAAATTTGTGGCTCCTCTCAGATTCCAGAACTTTCTGCCACAGAAATGTGAGGAACATGTGTTTTTTTAGCCAAATTTTGAGGTTTGCAAAGGATTCTGGGTAACAGAACCTGGTCCGAGCCCCGCAAGTCACCCCTCCTTGGATTCCCCTAGGTCTCTAGGTGTCAGTAATGCACAGGTTTGGTAGGTTTCCCTAGGTGCCAGCTGAGCTAGAGGTCAAAATCTACAGGTTGGCACTTTGCAAGAAACACCTCTGTTTTCTTCCAAATATTTGGATGTGTCCACGTTGCGCTTTGTGGCGTTTCCTGTCGCGGGCGCTAGGCCTACCCACACAAGTGAGGTATAATTTTTATTGGGAGACTTGGGGAAACGATGGGTGGAAGGAAATTTGTGGCTCCTCTCAGATTCCAGAACTTTCTGCCACAGAAATGTGAGGAACATGTGTTTTTTTAGCCAAATTTTGAGGTTTGCAAAGGATTCTGGGTAACAGAACCTGGTCCGAGCCCCGCAAGTCACCCCATCTTGGATTCCCCTAGGTCTCTAGTTTTCAGAAATGCACAGGTTTGGTAGGTTTCCCTAGGTGCCGGCTGAGCTAGAGGCCAAAATCTACAGGTAGTCACTTCGCAAAAAACACCTCTGTTTTCTTCCAAAAATTTGAATGTGTCCACGTTGCGCTTTGGGGCGTTTCCTGTAGCGGGCGCTAGGCCTACCCACACAAGTGAGGTATCATTTTTATCGGGAGACTTGGGGGAACGCTGGGTGGAAGGAAATTTGTGGCTCCTCTCAGATTCCAGAACTTTCTGCCACTGAAATGTGAGGAACATGTGTTTTTTTAGCCAAATTTTGAGGTTTGCAAAGGCTTCTGGGTAACAGAACCTGGTCCGAGCCCCGCAAGTCACCCCTCCTTGGATTCCCCTAGGTCTATAGTTTTCAGTAATGCACAGGTTTTGTAGGTTTCCCTAGGTGCCAGCTGAGCTAGAGGTCAAAATCTACAGGTAGGCTCTTCGAAAAAAACACCTCTGTTTTCTTCCAAATATTTGGATGTGTCCACGTTGCGCTTTGGGGCGTTTCCTGTAGCGGGCGCTAGGCCTACCCACACAAGTGAGGTATCATTTTTATCGGGAGACTTGGGGGAACGCTGGGTGGAAGGAAATTTGTGGCTCCTCTCAGATTCCAGAACTTTCTGCCACAGAAATGTGAGGAACATGTGTTTTTTTAGCCAAATTTTGAGGTTTGCAAAAGCTTCTGGGTAACAGAACCTGGTCCGAGCCCCGCAAGTCACCCCTCCTTGGATTCCCCTAGGTCTCTAGGTGTCAGTAATGCACAGGTGTGGTAGGTTTCCCTAGGTGCCAGCTGAGCTAGAGGTCAAAATCTACAGGTAGGCACTTCGCAAGAAACACCTCTGTTTTCTTCCAAATATTTGGATGTGTCCACGTTGCGCTTTGTGGCGTTTCCTGTCGCGGGCGCTAGGCCTACCCACACAAGTGAGGTATAATTTTTATTGGGAGACTTGGGGAAACGCTGGGTGGAAGGAAATTTGTGGCTCCTCTCAGATTCTAGAACTTTCTGCCACTGAAATGTGAGGAACATGTGTTTTTTTAGCCAAATTTTTAGGTTTGCAAAGGATTCTGGGAAACAGAACCTGGTCCGAGCCCCGCAAGTCACCCCATCTTGGATTCCCCTGGGTCTCTAGTTTTCAGAAATTCACAGGTTTGGTAGGTTTCCCTAGGTGCCGGCTGAGCTAGAGGCCAAAATCTACAGGTAGGCACTTCGCAAAAAACACCTCTGTTTTCTTCCAAAAATTTGGATGTGTCCACGTTGCGCTTTGGGGTGTTTCCTGTCGCGGGCGCTAGGCCTACCCACACAAGTGAGGTGTCATTTTTATCGGGAGACTTGGGGGAACGCTGGGTGGAAGGGAATTTGTGGCTTCTCTCAGATTCCAGAACTTTCTGCTACAGAAATATGAGGAACATGTGTTTTTTAGCCAAATTTTGAGGTTTGCAAAGGATTCTGGGTAACAGAACCTGGTCCGAGCCCCGCCAGTCACCCCATCTTGGATTCCCCTAGGTCTCTAGTTTTCAGAAATGCACAGGTTTGGTAGGTTTCCCTAGGTGCCGGCTGAGCTAGAGGCCAAAATCTACAGGTAGGCACTTCGCAAAAAACACCTCTGTTTTCTTCCAAAAATTTGGATGTGTCCACGTTGCGCTTTGGGGCGTTTCCTGTCGCGGGCGCTAGGCCTACCCACACAAGTGAGGTATAATTTTTATCGGGAGACTTGGGGGAACGCTGGGTGGAAGGAAATTTGTGGCTCCTCTCGGATTCCAGAACTTTCTACCACAGAAATGTGAGGAACATGTGTTTTTTTCGCCAAATTTTGAGGTTTGCAAAGGATTCTGGGTAACAGAACATGGTCCGAGCCCCGCAAGTCACCCCTCCTTGGATTCCCCTAGGTCTCTAGTTTTCAGAAATGCACAGGTTTGGTAAAACACCTCTGTTTTCTTCCAAAAATTTGGATGTGTCCACGTTGCGCTTTGGGGCGTTCCCTGTTGCGGGCGCTAGGCCTACCCACACAAGTGAGGTATCATTTTTATAGGGAGACTTGGGGGAACGCGGGGTGGAAGGAAATTTGTGGCTCCTCTCAGATTCCAGAACTTTCTGCCACAGAAATGTGAGGAACATGTGTTTTTTTAGCCAAATTTTGAGGTTTGCAAAGGATTCTGGGTAACAGAACCTGGTTAGAGCCCCGCAAGTCACCCCTCCTTGGATTCCCCTAGGTCTCTAGTTTTCAGTAATGCACAGGTTTGGTAGATTTCCCTAGGTGCCAGCTGAGCTAGAGGTCAAAATCTACAGGTAGGCACTTCGCAAAAAACACCTCTGTTTTCTTCCAAATATTTGGATGTGTCCACGTTGCGCTTTGGGGCGTTTCCTGTCGCGGGCGCTAGGCCTACCCACACAACTGAGGTATCATTTTCATCGGGAGACTTGGGGGAACGCTGGGTGGAAGGAAATTTGTGGCTCCTCTCAGATTCCAGAACTTTCTGCCACAGAAATGTGAGGAACATGTGTTTTTTTAGCCAAATTTTGAGGTTTGCAAAGGATTCTGGGTAACAGAACCTGGTCCGAGCCCCGCAAGTCACCCCATCTTGGATTCCCCTATGTCTCTAGTTTTCAGAAATGCACAGGTTTGGTAGGTTTCCCTAGGTGCCGGCTGAGCTAGAGGCCAAAATCTACAGGTAGTCACTTCGCAAAAAACACCTCTGTTTTCTTCCAAAAATTTGAATGTGTCCACGTTGCGCTTTGGGGCGTTTCCTGTAGCGGGCGCTAGGCCTACCCACACAAGTGAGGTATCATTTTTAACAGGAGACTTGGGGGAACGCTGGGTGGAAGGAAATTTGTGGCTCCTCTCAGATTCCAGAACTTTCTGCCACAGAAATGTGAGGAACATGTGTTTTTTTAGCCAAATTTTGAGGTTTGCAAAGGCTTCTGGGTAACAGAACCTGGTCCGAGCCCCGCAAGTCACCCCTCCTTGGATTCCCCTAGGTCTATAGTTTTCAGTAATGCACAGGTTTGGTAGATTTCCCTAGGTGCCAGCTGAGCTAGAGGTCAAAATCTACAGGTAGGCACTTCGCAAAAAACATCTCTGTTTTCTTCCAAATATTTGGATGTGTCCACGTTGCGCTTTGGGGCGTTTCCTGTCGCGGGCGCTAGGCCTACCCACACAAGTGAGGTATCATTTTTATTGGGAGACTTGGAGGAACGTTGGGTGGAAGGAAATTTGTGGCTCCTCTCAGATTCCAGAACTTTCTGCCACAGAAATGTGAGGAACATGTGTTTTTTTAGCCAAATTTTGAGGTTTGCAAAGGATTCTGGGTAACAGAACCTGGTCCGAGCCCCGCAAGTTACCCCATCTTGGATTCCCCTGGGTCTCTAGTTTTCAGAAATGCACAGGTTTGGTAGGTTTCCCTAGGTGCCGGCTGAGCTAGAGGCCAAAATCTACAGGTAGGCACTTCGCAAAAAACACCTCTGTTTTCTTCCAAAAATGTGGATGTGTCCACGTTGCGCTTTGGGGCGTTTCCTGTCGCTGGCGCTAGGCCTACCCACACAAGTGAGGTATTATTTTATTGGGAGACTTGGGGGAACGCTGGGTGGAAGGGAATTTGTGGCTCCTCTCAGATTCCAGAACTTTCTGCCACAGAAATATGAGGAACATGTGTTTTTTTAGCCAAATTTTGAGGTTTGCAAAGGATTCTGGGTAACAGAACCTGGTCCGAGCCCCGCAAGTCACCCCTCCTTGGATTCCCCTAGGTCTCTAGTTTTCAGAAATGCACAGGTTTGGTAGGTTTCCCTAGGTGCCGGCTGAGCTAGAGGCCAAAATCTACAGGTAGGCACTTCGCAAAAAACACCTCTGTTTTCTTCCAAAAATTTGGATGTGTCCACGTAGCGCTTTGGGGCGTTTCCTGTCGCGGGCGCTAGGCCTACCCACACAAGTGAGGTATAAGTTTTATCGGGAGACTTGGGGGAACGCTGGGTGGAAGGAAATTTGTGGCTCCTCTCAGATTCCAGAACTTTCTACCACAGAAATGTGAGGAACATGTGTTTTTTTAGCCAAATTTTGAGGTTTGCAAAGGATTCTGGGTAACAGAACCTGGTCCGAGCCCCGCAAGTCACCCCTCCTTGGATTCCCCTAGGTCTCTAGTTTTCAGAAATGCACAGGTTTGGTAAAACACCTCTGTTTTCTTCCAAAAATTTGGATGTGTCCACGTTGCGCTTTGGGGCGTTTCCTGTCGCGGGCGCTAGGCCTACCCACACAAGTGAGGTATCATTTTTATAGGGAGACTTGGGGGAACGCGGGGTGGAAGGAAATTTGTGGCTCCTCTCAGATTCCAGAACTTTCTGCCACAGAAATGTGAGGAACATGTGTTTTTTTAGCCACATTTTGAGGTTTGCAAAGGATTCTGGGTAACAGAACCTGGTCCGAGCCCCGCAAGTCACCCCTCCTTGGATTCCCCTAGGTCTCTAGTTTTCAGTAATGCACAGGTTTGGTAGGTTTCCCTAGGTGCCAGCTGAGCTAGAGGTCAAAATCTACAGGTAGGCACTTCGCAAAAAACACCTCTGTTTTCTTCCAAATATTTGGATGTGTCCACGTTGCGCTTTGGGGCGTTTCCTGTCGCGGGCGCTAGGCCTACCCACACAAGTGAGGTATCATTTTCATCGGGAGACTTGGGGGAACGCTGGGTGGAAGGAAATTTGTGGCTCCCCTCAGATTCCAGAACTTTCTGCCACAGAAATGTGAGGAACATGTGTTTTTTTAGCCAAATTTTGAGGTTTGCAAAGGATTCTGGGTAACAGAACCTGGTCCGAGCCACGCAAGTCACCCCTCCTTGGATTTCCCTAGGTCTCTAGTTTTCAGTAATGCACAGGTTTGGTAGGTTTCCCTAGGTGCCAGCTGAGCTAGAGGTCAAAATCTACAGGTAGGCACTTCGCAAAAAACACCTCTGTTTTCTTCCAAATATTTGGATGTGTCCACGTTGCGCTTTGGGGCGTTTCCTGTCGCGGGCGCTAGGACTACCCACACAAGTGAGGTATAATTTTCATCGGGAGACTTGGGGGAACGCTGGGTGGAAGGAAATTTGTGGCTCCTCTCAGATTCCAGAACTTTCTGCCACAGAAATGTGAGGAGCATGTGTTTTTTTAACCAAATTTTGAGGTTTGCAAAGGATTCTGGGTAACAGAACCTGGTCCGAGCCCCGCAAGTCACCCCATCTTGGATTCCCCTAGGTCTCTAGTTTTCAGAAATGCACAGGTTTGGTAGGTTTCCCTAGGTGCCGGCTGAGCTAGAGGCCAAAATCTACAGGTAGGCACTTCGCAAAAAACACCTCTGTTTTCTTCCAAAAATTTGGATGTGTCCACGTTGCGCTTTGGGGTGTTTCCTGTCGCGGGCGCTAGGCCTACCCACACAAGTGAGGTGTCATTTTTATCGGGAGACTTGGGGGAACGCTGGGTGGAAGGGAATTTGTGGCTTCTCTCAGATTCCAGAACTTTCTGCTACAGAAATATGAGGAACATGTGTTTTTTAGCCAAATTCTGAGGTTTGCAAAGGATTCTGGGTAACAGAACCTGGTCCGAGCCCCGCCAGTCACCCCATCTTGGATTCCCCTAGGTCTCTAGTTTTCAGAAATGCACAGGTTTGGTAGGTTTCCCTAGGTGCCGGCTGAGCTAGAGGCCAAAATCTACAGGTAGGCACTTCGCAAAAAACACCTCTGTTTTCTTCCAAAAATTTGGATGTGTCCACGTTGCGCTTTGGGGCGTTTCCTGTCGCGGGCGCTAGGCCTACCCACACAAGTGAGGTATAATTTTTATCGGGAGACTTGGGGGAACGCTGGGTGGAAGGAAATTTGTGGCTCCTCTCGGATTCCAGAACTTTCTACCACAGAAATGTGAGGAACATGTGTTTTTTTCGCCAAATTTTGAGGTTTGCAAAGGATTCTGGGTAACAGAACATGGTCCGAGCCCCGCAAGTCACCCCTCCTTGGATTCCCCTAGGTCTCTAGTTTTCAGAAATGCACAGGTTTGGTAAAACACCTCTGTTTTCTTCCAAAAATTTGGATGTGTCCACGTTGCGCTTTGGGGCGTTTCCTGTTGCGGGCGCTAGGCCTACCCACACAAGTGAGGTATCATTTTTATAGGGAGACTTGGGGGAACGCGGGGTGGAAGGAAATTTGTGGCTCCTCTCAGATTCCAGAACTTTCTGCCACAGAAATGTGAGGAACATGAGTTTTTTTAGCCAAATTTTGAGGTTTGCAAAGGATTCTGGGTAACAGAACCTGGTTAGAGCCCCGCAAGTCACCCCTCCTTGGATTCCCCTAGGTCTCTAGTTTTCAGTAATGCACAGGTTTGGTAGGTTTCCCTAGGTGCCAGCTGAGCTAGAGGTCAAAATCTACAGGTAGGCACTTCGCAAAAAACACCTCTGTTTTCTTCCAAATATTTGGATGTGTCCACGTTGCGCTTTGGGGCGTTTCCTGTCGCGGGCGCTAGGCCTACCCACACAACTGAGGTATCATTTTCATCGGGAGACTTGGGGGAACGCTGGGTGGAAGGAAATTTGTGGCTCCTCTCAGATTCCAGAACTTTCTGCCACAGAAATGTGAGGAACATGTGTTTTTTTAGCCAAATTTTGAGGTTTGCAAAGGATTCTGGGTAACAGAACCTGGTCCGAGCCCCGCAAGTCACCCCATCTTGGATTCCCCTATGTCTCTAGTTTTCAGAAATGCACAGGTTTGGTAGGTTTCCCTAGGTGCCGGCTGAGCTAGAGGCCAAAATCTACAGGTAGTCACTTCGCAAAAAACACCTCTGTTTTCTTCCAAAAATTTGAATGTGTCCACGTTGCGCTTTGGGGCGTTTCCTGTAGCGGGCGCTAGGCCTACCCACACAAGTGAGGTATCATTTTTAACAGGAGACTTGGGGGAACGCTGGGTGGAAGGAAATTTGTGGCTCCTCTCAGATTCCAGAACTTTCTGCCACAGAAATGTGAGGAACATGTGTTTTTTTAGCCAAATTTTGAGGTTTGCAAAGGCTTCTGGGTAACAGAACCTGGTCCGAGCCCCGCAAGTCACCCCTCCTTGGATTCCCCTAGGTCTATAGTTTTCAGTAATGCACAGCTTTGGTAGGTTTCCCTAGGTGCCAGCTGAGCTAGAGGTCAAAATCTACAGGTAGGCACTTCGCAAAAAACATCTCTGTTTTCTTCCAAATATTTGGATGTGTCCACGTTGCGCTTTGGGGCGTTTCCTGTCGCGGGCGCTAGGCCTACCCACACAAGTGAGGTATCATTTTTATTGGGAGACTTGGAGGAACGTTGGGTGGAAGGAAATTTGTGGCTCCTCTCAGATTCCAGAACTTTCTGCCACAGAAATGTGAGGAACATGTGTTTTTTTAGCCAAATTTTGAGGTTTGCAAAGGATTCTGGGTAACAGAACCTGGTCCGAGCCCCGCAAGTTACCCCATCTTGGATTCCCCTGGGTCTCTAGTTTTCAGAAATGCACAGGTTTGGTAGGTTTCCGTAGGTGCCGGCTGAGCTAGAGGCCAAAATCTACAGGTAGGCACTTCGCAAAAAACACCTCTGTTTTCTTCCAAAAATGTGGATGTGTCCACGTTGCGCTTTGGGGCGTTTCCTGTCGCTGGCGCTAGGCCTACCCACACAAGTGAGGTATTATTTTATTGGGAGACTTGGGGGAACGCTGGGTGGAAGGGAATTTGTGGCTCCTCTCAGATTCCAGAACTTTCTGCCACAGAAATATGAGGAACATGTGTTTTTTTAGCCAAATTTTGAGGTTTGCAAAGGATTCTGGGTAACAGAACCTGGTCCGAGCCCCGCAAGTCACTCCTCCTTGGATTCCCCTAGGTCTCTAGTTTTCAGAAATGCACAGGTTTGGTAGGTTTCCCTAGGTGCCGGCTGAGCTAGAGGCCAAAATCTACAGGTAGGCACTTCGCAAAAAACACCTCTGTTTTCTTCCAAAAATTTGAATGTGTCCACGTTGCGCTTTGGGGCGTTTCCTGTCGCGGGCGCTAGGCCTACCCACACAAGTGAGGTATAAGTTTTATCGGGAGACTTGGGGGAACGCTGGGTGGAAGGAAATTTGTGGCTCCTCTCAGATTCCTGAACTTTCTACCACAGAAATGTGAGGAACATGTGTTTTTTTAGCCAAATTTTGAGGTTTGCAAAGGATTCTGGGTAACAGAACCTGGTCCGAGCCCCGCAAGTCACCCCTCCTTGGATTCCCCTAGGTCTCTAGTTTTCAGAAATGCACAGGTTTGGTAAAACACCTCTGTTTTCTTCCAAAAATTTGGATGTGTCCACGTTGCGCTTTGGGGCGTTTCCTGTCGCGGGCGCTAGGCCTACCCACACAAGTGAGGTATCATTTTTATAGGGAGACTTGGGGGAACGCGGGGTGGAAGGAAATTTGTGGCTCCTCTCAGATTCCAGAACTTTCTGCCACAGAAATGTGAGGAACATGTGTTTTTTTAGCCACATTTTGAGGTTTGCAAAGGATTCTGGGTAACAGAACCTGGTCCGAGCCCCGCAAGTCACCCCTCCTTGGATTCCCCTAGGTCTCTAGTTTTCAGTAATGCACAGGTTTGGTAGGTTTCCCTAGGTGCCAGCTGAGCTAGAGGTCAAAATCTACAGGTAGGCACTTCGCAAAAAACACCTCTGTTTTCTTCCAAATATTTGGATGTGTCCACGTTGCGCTTTGGGGCGTTTCCTGTCGCGGGCGCTAGGCCTACCCACACAAGTGAGGTATCATTTTCATCGGGAGACTTGGGGGAACGCTGGGTGGAAGGAAATTTGTGGCCCCCCTCAGATTCCAGAACTTTCTGCCACAGAAATGAGAGGAACATGTGTTTTTTTAGCCAAATTTTGAGGTTTGCAAAGGATTCTGGGTAACAGAACCTGGTCCGAGCCACGCAAGTCACCCCTCCTTGGATTCCCCTAGGTCTCTAGTTTTCAGTAATGCACAGGTTTGGTAGGTTTCCCTAGGTGCCAGCTGAGCTAGAGGTCAAAATCTACAGGTAGGCACTTCGCAAAAAACACCTCTGTTTTCTTCCAAATATTTGGATGTGTCCACGTTGCGCTTTGGGGCGTTTCCTGTCGCGGGCGCTAGGCCTACCCACACAAGTGAGGTATAATTTTCATCGGGAGACTTGGGGGAACGCTGGGTGGAAGGAAATTTGTGGCTCCTCTCAGATTCCAGAACTTTCTGCCACAGAAATGTGAGGAGCATGTGTTTTTTTAACCAAATTTTGAGGTTTGCAAAGGATTCTGGGTAACAGAACCTGGTCCGAGCCCCTCAAGTCACCCCATCTTGGATTCCCCTAGGTCTCTAGTTTTCAGAAATGCACAGGTTTGGTAGGTTTCCCTAGGTGCCGGCTGAGCTAGAGGCCAAAATCTACAGGTAGGCACTTCGCAAAAAACACCTCTGTTTTCTTCCAAAAATTTGGATGTGTCCACGTTGCGCTTTGGGGCGTTTCCTGTCGCTGGCGCTAGGCCTACCCACACAAGTGAGGTATTATTTTATTGGGAGACTTGGGGGAACGCTGGGTGGAAGGGAATTTGTGGCTCCTCTCAGATTCCAGAACTTTCTGCCACAGAAATATGAGGAACATGTGTTTTTTTAGCCAAATTTTGAGGTTTGCAAAGGATTCTGGGTAACAGAACCTGGTCCGAGCCCCGCAAGTCACCCCTCCTTGGATTCCCCTAGGTCTCTAGTTTTCAGAAATGCACAGGTTTGGTAGGTTTCCCTAGGTGCCGGCTGAGCTAGAGGCCAAAATCTACAGGTAGGCACTTCGCAAAAAACTCCTCTGTTTTCTTCCAAAAATTTGGATGTGTCCACGTTGCGCTTTGGGGCGTTTCCTGTCGCGGGCGCTAGGCCTACCCACACAAGTGAGGTATAATTTTTATCGGGAGACTTGGGGGAACGCTGGGTGGAAGGAAATTTGTGGCTCCTCTCAGATTCCAGAACTTTCTACCACAGAAATGTGAGGAACATGTGTTTTTTTAGCCAAATTTTGAGGTTTGCAAAGGATTCTGGGTAACAGAACCTGGTCCGAGCCCCGCAAGTCACCCCTCCTTGGATTCCCCTAGGTCTCTAGTTTTCAGAAATGCACAGGTTTGGTAAAACACCTCTGTTTTCTTCCAAAAATTTGGATGTGTCCACGTTGCGCTTTGGGGCGTTTCCTGTCGCGGGCGCTAGGCCTACCCACACAAGTGAGGTATCATTTTTATAGGGAGACTTAGGGGAACGCGGGGTGGAAGGAAATTTGTGGCTCCTCTCAGATTCCAGAACTTTCTGCCACAGAAATGTGAGGAACATGTGTTTTTTTAGCCACATTTTGAGGTTTGCAAAGGATTCTGGGTAACAGAACCTGGTCCGAGCCCCGCAAGTCACCCCTCCTTGGATTCCCCTAGGTCTCTAGTTTTCAGTAATGCACAGGTTTGGTAGGTTTCCCTAGGTGCCAGCTGAGCTAGAGGTCAAAATCTACAGGTAGGCACTTCGCAAAAAACACCTCTGTTTTCTTCCAAATATTTGGATGTGTCCACGTTGCGCTTTGGGGCGTTTCCTGTCGCGGGCGCTAGGCCTACCCACACAAGTGAGGTATCATTTTCATCGGGAGACTTGGGGGAACGCTGGGTGGAAGGAAATTTGTGGCTCCCCTCAGATTCCAGAACTTTCTGCCACAGAAATGTGAGGAACATGTGTTTTTTTAGCCAAATTTTGAGGTTTGCAAAGGATTCTGGGTAACAGAACCTGGTCCGAGCCACGCAAGTCACCCCTCCATGGATTCCCCTAGGTCTCTAGTTTTCAGTAATGCACAGGTTTGGTAGGTTTCCCTAGGTGCCAGCTGAGCTAGAGGTCAAAATCTACAGGTAGGCACTTCGCAAAAAACACCTCTGTTTTCTTCCAAATATTTGGATGTGTCCACGTTGCGCTTTGGGGCGTTTCCTGTCGCGGGCGCTAGGCCTACCCACACAAGTGAGGTATAATTATCATCGGGAGACTTGGGGGAACGCTGGGTGGAAGGAAATTTGTGGCTCCTCTCAGATTCCAGAACTTTCTGCCACAGAAATGTGAGGAACATGTGTTTTTTTAACCAAATTTTGAGGTTTGCAAAGGATTCTGGGTAACAGAACCTGGTCCGAGCCCCGCAAGTCACCCCATCTTGGATTCCCCTAGGTCTCTAGTTTTCAGAAATGCACAGGTTTGGTAGGTTTCCCTAGGTGCCGGCTGAGCTAGAGGCCAAAATCTACAGGTAGGCACTTCGCAAAAAACACCTCTGTTTTCTTCCAAAAATTTGGATGTGTCCACGTTGCGCTTTGGGGCATTTCCTGTCGCGGGCGCTAGGCCTACCCACACAAGTGAGGTATAATTTTTATCGGGAGACTTGGGGGAACGCTGGGTGGAAGGAAATTTGTGGCTCCTCTCAGATTCCAGAACTTTCTACCACAGAAATGTGAGGAACATGTGTTTTTTTCGGCTAATTTTGAGGTTTGCAAAGGATTCTGGGTAACAGAACCTGGTCCGAGCCCCGCAAGTCACCCCTCCTTGGATTCCGCTAGGTCTCTAGTTTTCAGAAATGCACAGGTTTGGTAAAACACCTCTGTTTTCTTCCAAAAATTTGGATGTGTCCACGTTGCGCTTTGGGGCGTTTCCTGTCGCGGGCGCTAGGCCTACCCACACAAGTGAGGTATCATTTTTATAGGGAGACTTGGGGGAACGCGGGGTGGAAGGAAATTTGTGGCTCCTCTCAGATTCCAGAACTTTCTGCCACAGAAATGTGAGGAACATGTGTTTTTTTAGCCAAATTGTGAGGTTTGCAAAGGATTCTGGGTAACAGAACCTGGTCTGAGCCCCGCAAGTCACCCCTCCTTGGATTCCCCTAGGTCTCTAGTTTTCAGTAATGCACAGGTTTGGTAGGTTTCCCTAGGTGCCAGCTGAGCTAGAGGTCAAAATCTACAGGTAGGCACTTCGCAAAAAACACCTCTGTTTTCTTCCAAATATTTGGATGTGTCCACGTTGCGCTTTTGGGCGTTTCCTGTCGCGGGCGCTAGGCCTACCCACACAAGTGAGCTATCATTTTCATCGGGAGACTTGGGGGAACGCTGGGTGGAAGGAAATTTGTGGCTCCTCTCAGATTCCAGAACTTTCTGCCACAGAAATGTGAGGAACATGTGTTTTTTTAGCCAAATTTTGAGGTTTGCAAAGGATTCTGGGTAACAGAACCTGGTCCGAGCCCCGCAAGTCACCCCATCTTGGATTCCCCTAGGTCTCTAGTTTTCAGAAATGCACAGGTTTGGTAGGTTTCCCTAGGTGCCGGCTGAGCTAGAGGCCAAAATCTACAGGTAGTCACTTCGCAAAAAACACCTCTGTTTTCTTCCAAAAATTTGAATGTGTCCACGTTGCGCTTTGGGGCGTTTCCTGTAGTGGGCGCTAGACCTACCCACACAAGTGAGGTATCATTTTTATCGGGAGACTTGGGGGAACGCTGGGTGGAAGGAAATTTGTGGCTCCTCTCAGATTCCAGAACTTTCTGCCACAAAAATGTGAGGAACATGTGTTTTTTTAGCCAAATTTTGAGGTTTGCAAAGGCTTCTGGGTAACAGAACCTGGTCCGAGCCCCGCAAGTCACCCCTCCTTGGATTCCCCTAGGTCTATAGTTTTCAGTAATGCACAGGTTTGGTAGTTTTCCCTAGGTGCCAGCTGAGCTAGAGGTCAAAATCTACAGGTAGGCACTTCGCAAAAAACACCTCTGTTTTCTTCCAAATATTTGGATGTGTCCACGTTGCGCTTTGGGGCGTTTCCTGTAGCGGGCGCTAGGCCTACCCACACAAGTGAGGTATCATTTTTATCGGGAGACTTGGGGGAACGCTGGGTGGAAGGAAATTTGTGGCTCCTCTCAGATTCCAGAACTTTCTGCCACAGAAATGTGAGGAACATGGGTTTTTTTAGCCAAATTTTGAGGTTTGCAAAGGATTCTGGGTAACAGAACCTGGTCCGAGCCCCGCAAGTCACCCCATCTTGGATTCCCCTGGGTCTCTAGTTTTCAGAAATTCACAGGTTTGGTAGGTTTCCCTAGGTGTCGGCTGAGCTAGAGGCCAAAATCTACAGGTAGGCACTTCGCAAAAAACACCTCTGTTTTCTTCCAAAAATTTGGATGTGTCCACGTTGCGCTTTGGGGTGTTTCCTGTCGCGGGCGCTAGGCCTACCCACACAAGTGAGGTATCATTTTTATCGGGAGACTTGGGGGAACGCTGGGTGGAAGGGAATTTGTGGCTTCTCTTAGATTCCAGAACTTTCTGCCACAGAAATATGAGGAACATGTGTTTTTTAGCCAAATTTTGAGGTTTGCAAAGGATTCTGGGTAACAGAACCTGGTCCGAGCCCCGCAAGTCACCCCATCTTGGATTCCCCTAGGTCTCTAGTTTTCAGAAATGCACAGGTTTGGTAGGTTTCCCTAGGTGCCGGCTGAGCTAGAGGCCAAAATGTACAGGTAGGCACTTCGCAAAAAACACCTCTGTTTTCTTCCAAAAATTTGGATGTGTCCACGTTGCGCTTTGGGGCGTTTCCTGTCGCGGGCGCTCGGCCTACCCACACAAGTGAGCTATCATTTTCATCGGGAGACTTGGGGGAACGCTGGGTGGAAGGAAATTTGTGGCTCCTCTCAGATTCCAGAACTTTCTACCACAGAAATGTGAGGAACATGTGTTTTTTTAGCCAAATTTTGAGGTTTGCAAAGGATTCTGGGTAACAGAACCTGGTCCGAGCCCCGCAAGTCACCCCTCCTTGGATTCCCCTAGGTCTCTAGTTTTCAGAAATGCACAGGTTTGGTAAAACACCTCTGTTTTCTTCAAAAAATTTGGATGTGTCCACGTTGCGCTTTGGGGCGTTTCCTGTCGCGGGCGCATGGCCTACCCACACAAGTGAGGTATCATTTTTATAGGTAGACTTGGGGGAACGCGGGGTGGAAGGAAATTTGTGGCTCCTCTCAGATTCCAGAACTTTCTGCCACAGAAATGTGAGGAACATGTGTTTTTTTAGCCAAATTTTGAGGTTTGCAAAGGATTCTGGGTAACAGAACCTGGTCCGAGCCCCGCAAGTCACCCCTCCTTGGATTCCCCTAGGTCTCTAGTTTTCAGTAATGCACAGGTTTGGTAGGTTTCCCTAGGTGCCAGCTGAGCTAGAGGTCAAAATCTACAGGTAGACACTTCGCAAAAAACACCTCTGTTTTCTTCCAAATATTTGGATGTGTCCACGTTGCGCTTTGGGGCGTTTCCTGTCGCGGGCGCTAGGCCTACCCACACAAGTGAGGTATCATTTTCATCGGGAGACTTGGGGGAACGCTGGGTGGAAGGAAATTTGTGGCTCCTCTCAGATTCCAGAACTTTCTGCCACAGAAATGTGAGGAACATGTGTTTTTTTAGCCAAATTTTGAGGTTTGCAAAGGATTCTGGGTAACAGAACCTGGTCCGAGCCCCGCAAGTCACCCCATCTTGGATTCCCCTAGGTCTCTAGTTTTCAGAAATGCACAGGTTTGGTAGGTTTCCCTAGGTGCCGGCTGAGCTAGAGGCCAAAATCTACAGGTAGTCACTTCGCAAAAAACACCTCTGTTTTCTTCCAAAAATGTGAATGTGTCCACGTTGCGCTTTGGGGCGTTTCCTGTAGCGGGCGCTAGGCCTACCCACACAAGTGAGGTATCATTTTTATCGGGAGACTTGGGGGAACGCTGGGTGGAAGGAAATTTGTGGCTCCTCTCAGATTCCAGAACTTTCTGCCACAGAAATGTGAGGAACATGTGTTTTTTTAGCCATATTTTGAGGTTTGCAAAGGATTCTGGGTAACAGAACCTGGTCCGAGCCCCGCAAGTCACCCCTCCTTGGATTCCCCTAGGTCTATAGTTTTCAGTAATGCACAGGTTTGGTAGTTTTCCCTAGGTGCCAGCTGAGCTAGAGGTCAAAATCTACAGGTAGGCACTTCGCAAAAAACACCTCTGTTTTCTTCCAAATATTTGGATGTGTCCACGTTGCGCTTTGGGGCGTTTCCTGTAGCGGGCGCTAGGCCTACCCACACAAGTGAGGTATCATTTTTATCGGGAGACTTGGGGGAACGCTGGGTGGAAGGAAATTTGTGGCTCCTCTCAGATTCCAGAACTTTCTGCCACAGAAATGTGAGGAACATTTTTAGCCAAATTTTGAGGTTTGCAAAGGCTTCTGGGTAACAGAACGTGGTCCGAGCCCCGCAAGTCACCCCTCCTTGGATTCCCCTAGGTCTCTAGGTGTCAGTAATGCACAGGTTTGGTAGGTTTCCCTAGGTGCCAGCTGAGCTAGAGGTCAAAATCTACAGGTAGGCACTTTGCAAGAAACACCTCTGTTTTCTTCCAAATATTTGGATGTGTCCACGTTGCGCTTTGTGGCGTTTCCTGTCGCGGGCGCTAGGCCTACCCACACAAGTGAGGTATAATTTTTATTGGGAGACTTGGGGAAACGCTGGGTGGAAGGAAATTTGTGGCTCCTCTCAGATTCTAGAACTTTCTGCCACAGAAATGTGAGGAACATGTGTTTTTTTAGCCAAATTTTTAGGTTTGCAAAGGATTCTGGGTAACAGAACCTGGACCGAGCCCCGCAAGTCACCCCATCTTGGATTCCCCTGGGTCTCTAGTTTTCAGAAATTCACAGGTTTGGTAGGTTTCCCTAGGTGCCGGCTGAGCTAGAGGCCAAAATCTACAGGTAGGCACTTCGCAAAAAACACCTCTGTTTTCTTCCAAAAATTTGGATGTGTCCACTTTGCGCTTTGGGGTGTTTCCTGTCGCGGGCGCTAGGCCTACCCACACAAGTGAGGTATCATTTTTATCGGGAGACTTGGGGGAACGCTGGGTGGAAGGGAATTTGTGGCTTCTCTCAGATTCCAGAACTTTCTGCCACAGAAATATGAGGAACATGTGTTTTTTAGCCAAATTTTGAGGTTTGCAAAGGATTCTGGGTAACAGAACCTGGTCCGAGCCCCGCAAGTCACCCCATCTTGGATTCCCCTAGGTCTCTAGTTTTCAGAAATGCACAGGTTTGGTAGGTTTCCCTAGGTGCCGGCAGAGCTAGAGGCCAAAATCTACAGGTAGGCACTTCGCAAAAAACACCTCTGTTTTCTTCCAAAAATTTGGATGTGTCCACGTTGCGCTTTGGGGCGTTTCCTGTTGCGGGTGCTAGGCCTACCCACACAAGTGAGGTATAATTTTTATCGGGAGACATGGGGGAACGCTGGGTGGAAGGAAATTTGTGGCTCCTCTCAGATTCCAGAACTTTCTACCACAGAAATGTGAGGAACATGTGTTTTTTTAGCCAAATTTTGAGGTTTGCAAAGGATTCTGGGTAACAGAACCTGGTCCGAGCCCCGCAAGTCACCCCTCCTTGGATTCCCCTAGGTCTCTAGTTTTCAGAAATGCACAGGTTTGGTAAAACACCTCTGTTTTCTTCCAAAAATGTGGATGTGTCCACGTTGCGCTTTGGGGCGTTTCCTGTCGCGGGCGCTAGGCCTACCCACACAAGTGAGGTATCATTTTTATAGGGAGACTTGGGGGAACGCGGGGTGGAAGGAAATTTGTGGCTCCTCTCAGATTCCAGAACTTTCTGCCACAGAAATATGAGGAACATGTGTTTTTTTAGCCAAATTTTGAGGTTTGCAAAGGATTCTGGGTAACAGAACCTGGTCCGAGCCCCGCAAGTCACCCCTCCTTGGATTCCCCTAGGTCTCTAGTTTTCAGTAATGCACAGGTTTGGTAGGTTTCCCTAGGTGCCAGCTGAGCTAGAGGTCAAAATCTACAGGTAGGCACTTCGCAAAAAACACCTCTGTTTTCTTCCAAATATTTGGATGTGTCCCCGTTGCGCTTTGGGGCGTTTCCTGTCGCGGGCGCTAGGCCTACCCACACAAGTGAGGTATCATTTTCATCAGGAGACTTGGGGGAACGCAGGGTGGAAGGAAATTTGTGGCTCCTCTCAGATTCCAGAACTTTCTGCCACAGAAATGTGAGGAACATGTGTTTTTTTAGCCAAATTTTGAGGTTTGCAAAGGATTCTGGGTAACAGAACCTGGTCCGAGCCCCGCAAGTCACCCCATCTTGGATTCCCCTAGGTCTCTAGTTTTCAGAAATGCACAGGTTTGGTAGGTTTCCCTAGGTGCCGGCTGAGCTAGAGGCCAAAATCTACAGGTAGTCACTTCGCAAAAAACACCTCTGTTTTCTTCCAAAAATTTGAATGTGTCCACGTTGCGCTTTGGGGCGTTTCCTGTCGCGGGCGCTAGGCCTACCCACACAAGTGAGGTATCATTTTTATCGGGAGAGTTGGGGGAACGCTGGGTGGAAGGAAATTTGTGGCTCCTCTCAGATTCCAGAACTTTCTGCCACAGAAATGTGAGGAACATGTGTTTTTTTAGCCACATTTTGAGGTTTGCAAAGGCTTCTGGGTAACAGAACCTGGTCCGAGCCCCGCAAGTCACCCCATCTTGGATTCCCCTAGGTCTCTAGTTTTCAGAAATGCACAGGTTTGGTAGGTTTCCCTAGGTGCCGGCTGAGCTAGAGGCCAAAATCTACAGGTAGGCACTTCGCAAAAAACACCTCTGTTTTCTCCCAAAAATTTGGATGTGTCCACGTTGCGCTTTGGGGCGTCTCCTGTCGCGGGCGCTAGGCCTACCCACACAAGTGAGGTATCATTTTTATTGGGAGACTTGGAGGAACGTTGGGTGGAAGGAAATTTGTGGCTCCTCTCAGATTCCAGAACTTTCTGCCACAGAAATGTGAGGAACATGTGTTTTTTTTAGCCAAATTTTGAGGTTTGCAAAGGATTCTGGGTAACAGAACCTGGTCCGAGCCCCGCAAGTCACCCCATCTTGGATTCCCCTGGGTCTCTAGTTTTCAGAAATGCACAGGTTTGGTAGGTTTCCCTAGGTGCCGGCTGAGCTAGAGGCCAAAATCTACAGGTAGGCACTTCGCAAAAAACACCTCTGTTTTCTTCCAAAATTGTGGATGTGTCCACGTTGCGCTTTGGGGCGTTTCCTGTCGCGGGCGCTAGGCCTACCCACACAAGTGAGGTATCATTTTTATTGGAAGACTTGGGGGAACGCTGGGTGGAAGGGAATTTGTGGCTCCTCTCAGATTCCAGAACTTTCTGCCACAGAAATATGAGGAACATGTGTTTTTTTAGCCAAATTTTGAGGTTTGCAAAGGATTCTGGGTAACAGAACCTGGTCCGAGCCCCGCAAGTCACCCCTCCTTGGATTCCCCTAGGTCTCTAGTTTTCAGAAATGCACAGGTTTGGTAGGTTTCCCTAGGTGCCGGCTGAGCTAGAGGCCAAAATCTACAGGTAGGCACTTCGCAAAAAACACCTCTGTTTTCTTCCAAAAATGTGGATGTGTCCACGTTGCGCTTTGGGGCGTTTCCTGTCGCGGGCGCTAGGCCTACCCACACAAGTGAGGTATAATTTTTATCGGGAGACTTGGGGGAACGCTGGGTGGAAGGAAATTTGTGGCTCCTCTCAGATTCCAGAACTTTCTACCACAGAAATGTGAGGAACATGTGTTTTTTTAGCCAAATTTTGAGGTTTGCAAAGGATTCTGGGTAACAGAACCTGGTCCGAGCCCCGCAAGTCACCCCTCCTTGGATTCCCCTAGGTCTCTAGTTTTCAGAAATGCACAGGTTTGGTAAAACACCTCTGTTTTCTTCCAAAAATTTGGATGTGTCCACGTTGCGCTTTGGGGCGTTTCCTGTCGCGGGCGCTAGGCCTACCCACACAAGTGAGGTATCATTTTTATAGGGAGACTTGGGGAAACGCGGGGTGGAAGGAAATTTGTGGCTCCTCTCAGATTCCAGAACTTTCTCCCACAGAAATGTGAGGAACATGTGTTTTTTTAGCCAAATTTTGAGGTTTGCAAAGGATTCTGGGTAACAGAACCTGGTCCGAGCCCCGCAAGTCACCCCTCCTTGGATTCCCCTAGGTCTCTAGTTTTCAGTAATGCACAGGTTTGGTAGGTTTCCCTAGGTGCCAGCTGAGCTAGAGGTCAAAATCTACAGGTAGGCACTTCGCAAAAAACACCTCTGTTTTCTTCCAAATATTTGGATGTGTCCACGTTGCGCTTTGGGGCGTTTCCTGTCGCGGGCGCTAGGCCTACCCACACAAGTGAGGTATCATTTTCATCGGGAGACTTGGGGGAACGCTGGGTGGAAGGAAATTTGTGGCTCCCCTCAGATTCCAGAACTTTCTGCCACAGAAATGTGAGGAACATGTGTTTTTTTAGCCAAATTTTGAGGTTTGCAAAGGATTCTGGGTAACAGAACCTGGTCCGAGCCCCGCAAGTCACCCCTCCTTGGATTCCCCTAGGTCTCTAGTTTTCAGTAATGCACAGGTTTGGTAGGTTTCCCTAGGTGCCAGCTGAGCTAGAGGTCAAAATCTACAGGTAGGCACTTCGCAAAAAACACCTCTGTTTTCTTCCAAATATTTGGATGTGTCCACGTTGCGCTTTGGGGCGTTTCCTGTCGCGGGCGCTAGGCCTACCCACACAAGTGAGGTATCATTTTCATCGGGAGACTTGGGGGAACGCTGGGTGGAAGGAAATTTGTGGCTCCTCTCAGGTTCCAGAACTTTCTGCCACAGAAATGTGAGGAACATGTGTTTTTTTAGCCAAATTTTGAGGTTTGCAAAGGATTCTGGGTAACAGAACCTGGTCCGAGCGCCGCAAGTCACACCATCTTGGATTCCCCTAGGTCTCTAGTTTTCAGAAATGCACAGGTTTGGTAGGTTTCCCTAGGTGCCGGCTGAGCTAGAGGCCAAAATCTACAGGTAGTCACTTCGCAAAAAACACCTCTGTTTTCTTCCAAAAATTTGAATGTGTCCACGTTGCGCTTTGGGGCGTTTCCTGTAGCGGGCGCTAGGCCTACCCACACAAGTGAGGTATCATTTTTATCGGGAGACTTGGGGGAACGCTGGGTGGAAGGAAATATGTGGCTCCTCTCAGATTCCAGAACTTTCTGCCACAGAAATGTGAGGAACATGTGTTTTTTTAGCCAAATTTTGAGGTTTTCAAAGGCTTCTGGGTAACAGAACCTGGTCCGAGCCCCGCAAGTCACCCCTCCTTGGATTCCCCTAGGTCTATAGTTTTCAGTAATGCACAGGTTTGGTAGGTTTCCCTAGGTGCCAGCTGAGCTAGAGGTCAAAATCTACAGGTAGGCACTTCGCAAAAAACACCTCTGTTTTCTTCCAAATATTTGGATGTGTCCACGTTGCGCTTTGGGGCGTTTCCTGTAGCGGGCGCTAGGCCTACCCACACAAGTGAGGTATCATTTTTATCGGGAGACTTGTGGGAACGCTGGGTGGAAGGAAATTTGTGGCTCCTCTCAGATTCCAGATCTTTCTGCCACAGAAATGTGAGGAACATGTGTTTTTTTAGCCAAATTTTGAGGTTTGCAAAGGCTTCTGGGTAACAGAACCTGGTCCGAGCCCCGCAAGTCACCCCTCCTTGGATTCCCCTAGGTCTCTAGGTGTCAGTAATGCACAGGTTTGGTAGGTTTCCCTAGGTGCCAGCTGAGCTAGAGGTCAAAATCTACAGGTAGGCACTTCGCAAAAAACACCTCTGTTTTCTTCCAAATATTTGGATGTGTCCACGTTGCGCTTTGTGGCGTTTCCTGTCGCGGGCGCTAGGCCTACCCACACAAGTGAGGTATAATTTTTATTGGGAGACTTGGGGAAACGCTGGGTGGAAGGACATTTGTGGCTCCTCTCAGATTCTAGAACTTTCTGCCACAGAAATGTGAGGAACATGTGTTTTTTTAGCCAAATTTTTAGGTTTGCAAAGGATTCTGGGTAACAGAACCTGGTCCGAGCCCCGCAAGTCACCCCATCTTGGATTCCCCTGGGTCTCTAGTTTTCAGAAATTCACAGGTTTGGTAGGTTTCCCTAGGTGCCGGCTGAGCTAGAGGCCAAAATCTACAGGTAGGCACTTCGCAAAAAACACCTCTGTTTTCTTCCAAAAATGTGGATGTGTCCACGTTGCGCTTTGGGGCGTTTCCTGTCGCGGGCGCTAGGCCTACCCACACAAGTGAGGTATCATTTTTATCGGGAGACTTGGGGGAACGCTGGGTGGAAGGGAATTTGTGGCTTCTCTCAGATTCCAGAACTTTCTGCCACAGAAATATGAGGAACATGTGTTTTTTAGCCAAATTTTGAGGTTTGCAAAGGATTCTGGGTAACAGAACCTGGTCCGAGCCCCGCAAGTCACCCCATCTTGGATTCCCCTAGGTCTCTAGTTTTCAGAAATGCACAGGTTTGGTAGGTTTCCCTAGGTGCCGGCTGAGCTAGAGGCCAAAATCTACAGGTAGGCACTTCGCAAAAAACACCTCTGTCGTCTTCCAAAAATTTGGATGTGTCCACGTTGCGCTTTGGGGCGTTTCCTGTCGCGGGCGCTAGGCCTACCCACACAAGTGAGGTATAATTTTTATCGGGAGACTTGGGGGAACGCTGGGTGGAAGGAAATTTGTGGCTCCTCTCAGATTCCAGAACTTTCTGCCACAGAAATGTGAGGAACATGTGTTTTTTTTAGCCAAATTTTGAGGATTGCAAAGGATTCTAGGTAACAGAACCTGGTCCGAGCCCCGCAAGTCACCCCTCCTTGGATTCCCCTAGGCCTCTAGTTTTCAGAAATGCACAGGTTTGGTAAAACACCTCTGTTTTCTTCCAAAAATTTGGATGTGTCCACGTTGTGCTTTGGGGCGTTTCCTGTCGCGGGCGCTAGGCCTACCCACACAAGTGAGGTATCATTTTTATAGGGAGACTTGGGGGAACGCGGGGTGGAAGGAAATTTGTGGCTCCTCTCAGATTCCAGAACTTTCTCCCACAGAAATGTGAGGAACATGTGTTTTTTTAGCCAAATTTTGAGGTTTGCAAAGGATTCTGGGTAACAGAACCTGGTCCGAGCCCCGCAAGTCACCCCTCCTTGGATTCCCCTAGGTCTCTAGTTTTCAGTAATGCACAGGTTTGGTAGGTTTCCCTAGGTGCCAGCTGAGCTAGAGGTCAAAATCTACAGGTAGGCACTTCGCAAAAAACACCTCTGTTTTCTTCCAAATATTTGGATGTGTCCACGTTGCGCTTTGGGGCGTTTCCTGTCGCGGGCGCTATGCCTACCCACACAAGTGAGGTATCATTTTCATCGGGAGACTTGGGGGAACGCTGGGTGCAAGGAAATTTGTGGCTCCCCTCAGATTCCAGAACTTTCTGCCACAGAAATGTGAGGAACATGTGTTTTTTCAGCCAAATTTTGAGGTTTGCAAAGGATTCTGGGTAACAGAACCTGGTCCGAGCCCCGCAAGTCACCCCTCCTTGGATTCCCCTAGGTCTCTAGTTTTCAGTAATGCACAGGTTTGGTAGGTTTCCCTAGGTGCCAGCTGAGCTAGAGGTCAAAATCTACAGGTAGGCACTTCGCAAAAAACACCTCTGTTTTCTTCCAAATATTTGGATGTGTCCACGTTGCGCTTTGGGGCATTTCCTGTCGCGGGCGCTAGGCCTACCCACACAAGTGAGGTATCATTTTCATCGGGAGACTTGGGGGAACGCTGGGTGGAAGGAAATTTGTGGCTCCCCTCAGATTCCAGAACTTTCTGCCACAGAAATGTGAGGAACATGTGTTTTTTTAGCCACATTTTTAGGTTTGCAAAGGATTCTGGGTAACAGAACCTGGTCCGAGCCCCGCAAGTCACCCCATCTTGGATTCCCCTAGGTCTCTAGTTTTCAGAAATGCACAGGTTTGGTAGGTTTCCCTAGGTGCCGGCTGAGCTAGAGGCCAAAATCTACAGGTAGGCACTTCGCAAAAAACACCTCTGTTTTCTTCCAAAAATTTGGATGTGTCCACGTTGCGCTTTGGGGCGTTTCCTGTCGCGGGCGCTAGGCCTACCCACACAAGTGAGGTATAATTTTTATCGGGAGACTTGGGGGAACGCTGGGTGGAAGGAAATTTGTGGCTCCTCTCAGATTCCAGAACTTTCTACCACAGAAATGTGAGGAACATGTGTTTTTTTTAGCCAAATTTTGAGGATTGCAAAGGATTCTAGGTAACAGAACCTGGTCCGAGCCCCGCAAGTCACCCCTCCTTGGATTCCCCTAGGCCTCTAGTTTTCAGAAATGCACAGGTTTGGTAAAACACCTCTGTTTTCTTCCAAAAATTTGGATGTGTCCACGTTGTGCTTTGGGGCGTTTCCTGTCGCGGGCGCTAGGCCTACCCACACAAGTGAGGTATCATTTTTATAGGGAGACTTGGGGGAACGCGGGGTGGAAGGAAATTTGTGGCTCCTCTCAGATTCCAGAACTTTCTCCCACAGAAATGTGAGGAACATGTGTTTTTTTAGCCAAATTTTGAGGTTTGCAAAGGATTCTGGGTAACAGAACCTGGTCCGAGCCCCGCAAGTCACCCCTCCTTGGATTCCCCTAGGTCTCTAGTTTTCAGTAATGCACAGGTTTGGTAGGTTTCCCTAGGTGCCAGCTGAGCTAGAGGTCAAAATCTACAGGTAGGCACTTCGCAAAAAACACCTCTGTTTTCTTCCAAATATTTGGATGTGTCCACGTTGCGCTTTGGGGCGTTTCCTGTCGCGGGCGCTAGGCCTACCCACACAAGTGAGGTATCATTTTCATCGGGAGACTTGGGGGAACGCTGGGTGCAAGGAAATTTGTGGCTCCCCTCAGATTCCAGAACTTTCTGCCACAGAAATGTGAGGAACATGTGTTTTTTTAGCCAAATTTTGAGGTTTGCAAAGGATTCTGGGTAACAGAACCTGGTCCGAGCCCCGCAAGTCACCCCTCCTTGGATTCCCCTAGGTCTCTAGTTTTCAGTAATGCACAGGTTTGGTAGGTTTCCCTAGGTGCCAGCTGAGCTAGAGGTCAAAATCTACAGGTAGGCACTTCGCAAAAAACACCTCTGTTTTCTTCCAAATATTTGGATGTGTCCACGTTGCGCTTTGGGGCGTTTCCTGTCGCGGGCGCTAGGCCTACCCACACAAGTGAGGTATCATTTTCATCGGGAGACTTGGGGGAACGCTGGGTGGAAGGAAATTTGTGGCTCCTCTCAGGTTCCAGAACTTTCTGCCACAGAAATGTGAGGAACATGTGTTTTTTTAGCCAAATTTTGAGGTTTGCAAAGGATTCTGGGTAACAGAACCTGGTCCGAGCCCCGCAAGTCACCCCATCTTGGATTCCCCTAGGTCTCTAGTTTTCCGAAATGCACAGGTTTGGTAGGTTTCCCTAGGTGCCGGCTGAGCTAGAGGCCAAAATCTACAGGTAGTCACTTCGCAAAAAACACCTCTGTTTTCTTCCAAAAATTTGAATGTGTCCACGTTGCGCTTTTGGGCGTTTCCTGTAGCGGGCGCTAGGCCTACCCACACAAGTGAGGTATCATTTTTATCGGGAGACTTGGGGGAACGCTGGGTGGAAGGAAATTTGTGGCTCCTCTCAGATTCCAGAACTTTCTGCCACAGAAATGTGAGGAACATGTGTTTTTTTAGCCAAATTTTGAGGTTTGCAAAGGCTTCTGGGTAACAGAACCTGGTCCGAGCCCCGCAAGTCACCCCTCCTTGGATTCCCCTAGGTCTATAGTTTTCAGTAATGCACAGGTTTGGTAGGTTTCCCTAGGTACCAGCTGAGCTAGAGGTCAAAATCTACAGGTAGGCACTTCGCAAAAAACACCTCTGTTTTCTTCCAAAAATGTGGATGTGTCCACGTTGCGCTTTGGGGCGTTTCCTGTCGCGGGCGCTAGGCCTACCCACACAAGTGAGGTATAATTTTTATCGGGAGACTTGGGGGAACGCTGGGTGGAAGGAAATTTGTGGCTCCTCTCAGATTCCAGAACTTTCTACCACAGAAATGTGAGGAACATGTGTTTTTTTAGCCAAATTTTGAGGTTTGCAAAGGATTCTGGGTAACAGAACCTGGTCCGAGCCCCGCAAGTCACCCCTCCTTGGATTCCCCTAGGTCTCTAGTTTTCAGAAATGCACAGGTTTGGTAAAACACCTCTGTTTTCTTCCAAAAATTTGGATGTGTCCACGTTGCGCTTTGGGGCGTTTCCTGTCGCGGGCGCTAGGCCTACCCACACAAGTGAGGTATCATTTTTATAGGGAGACTTGGGGAAACGCGGGGTGGAAGGAAATTTGTGGCTCCTCTCAGATTCCAGAACTTTCTCCCACAGAAATGTGAGGAACATGTGTTTTTTTAGCCAAATTTTGAGGTTTGCAAAGGATTCTGGGTAACAGAACCTGGTCCGAGCCCCGCAAGTCACCCCTCCTTGGATTCCCCTAGGTCTCTAGTTTTCAGTAATGCACAGGTTTGGTAGGTTTCCCTAGGTGCCAGCTGAGCTAGAGGTCAAAATCTACAGGTAGGCACTTCGCAAAAAACACCTCTGTTTTCTTCCAAATATTTGGATGTGTCCACGTTGCGCTTTGGGGCATTTCCTGTCGCGGGCGCTAGGCCTACCCACACAAGTGAGGTATCATTTTCATCGGGAGACTTGGGGGAACGCTGGGTGGAAGGAAATTTGTGGCTCCCCTCAGATTCCAGAACTTTCTGCCACAGAAATGTGAGGAACATGTGTTTTTTTAGCCAAATTTTGAGGTTTGCAAAGGATTCTGGGTAACAGAACCTGGTCCGAGCCCCGCAAGTCACCCCTCCTTGGATTCCCCTAGGTCTCTAGTTTTCAGTAATGCACAGGTTTGGTAGGTTTCCCTAGGTGCCAGCTGAGCTAGAGGTCAAAATCTACAGGTAGGCACTTCGCAAAAAACACCTCTGTTTTCTTCCAAATATTTGGATGTGTCCACGTTGCGCTTTGGGGCGTTTCCTGTCGCGGGCGCTAGGCCTACCCACACAAGTGAGGTATCATTTTCATCGGGAGACTTGGGGGAACGCTGGGTGGAAGGAAATTTGTGGCTCCTCTCAGGTTCCAGAACTTTCTGCCACAGAAATGTGAGGAACATGTGTTTTTTTAGCCAAATTTTGAGGTTTGCAAAGGATTCTGGGTAACAGAACCTGGTCCGAGCGCCGCAAGTCACACCATCTTGGATTCCCCTAGGTCTCTAGTTTTCAGAAATGCACAGGTTTGGTAGGTTTCCCTAGGTGCCGGCTGAGCTAGAGGCCAAAATCTACAGGTAGTCACTTCGCAAAAAACACCTCTGTTTTCTTCCAAAAATTTGAATGTGTCCACGTTGCGCTTTGGGGCGTTTCCTGTAGCGGGCGCTAGGCCTACCCACACAAGTGAGGTATCATTTTTATCGGGAGACTTGGGGGAACGCTGGGTGGAAGGAAATATGTGGCTCCTCTCAGATTCCAGAACTTTCTGCCACAGAAATGTGAGGAACATGTGTTTTTTTAGCCAAATTTTGAGGTTTTCAAAGGCTTCTGGGTAACAGAACCTGGTCCGAGCCCCGCAAGTCACCCCTCCTTGGATTCCCCTAGGTCTATAGTTTTCAGTAATGCACAGGTTTGGTAGTTTTCCCTAGGTGCCAGCTGAGCTAGAGGTCAAAATCTACAGGTAGGCACTTCGCAAAAAACACCTCTGTTTTCTTCCAAATATTTGGATGTGTCCACGTTGCGCTTTGGGGCGTTTCCTGTAGCGGGCGCTAGGCCTACCCACACAAGTGAGGTATCATTTTTATCGGGAGACTTGGGGGAACGCTGGGTGGAAGGAAATTTGTGGCTCCTCTCAGATTCCAGATCTTTCTGCCACAGAAATGTGAGGAACATGTGTTTTTTTAGCCAAATTTTGAGGTTTGCAAAGGCTTCTGGGTAACAGAACCTGGTCCGAGCCCCGCAAGTCACCCCTCCTTGGATTCCCCTAGGTCTCTAGGTGTCAGTAATGCACAGGTTTGGTAGGTTTCCCTAGGTGCCAGCTGAGCTAGAGGTCAAAATCTACAGGTAGGCACTTCGCAAAAAACACCTCTGTTTTCTTCCAAATATTTGGATGTGTCCACGTTGCGCTTTGTGGCGTTTCCTGTCGCGGGCGCTAGGCCTACCCACACAAGTGAGGTATAATTTTTATTGGGAGACTTGGGGAAACGCTGGGTGGAAGGACATTTGTGGCTCCTCTCAGATTCTAGAACTTTCTGCCACAGAAATGTGAGGAACATGTGTTTTTTAGCCAAATTTTGAGGTTTGCAAAGGATTCTGGGTAACAGAACCTGGTCCGAGCCCCGCAAGTCACCCCATCTTGGATTCCCCTAGGTCTCTAGTTTTCAGAAATGCACAGGTTTGGTAGGTTTCCCTAGGTGCCGGCTGAGCTAGAGGCCAAAATCTACAGGTAGGCACTTCGCAAAAAACACCTCTGTTTTCTTCCAAAAATTTGGATGTGTCCACGTTGCGCTTTGGGGCGTTTCCTGTCGCGGGCGCTAGGCCTACCCACACAAGTGAGGTATAATTTTTATCGGGAGACTTGGGGGAACGCTGGGTGGAAGGAAATTTGTGGCTCCTCTCAGATTCCAGAACTTTCTGCCACAGAAATGTGAGGAACATGTGTTTTTTTTAGCCAAATTTTGAGGATTGCAAAGGATTCTAGGTAACAGAACCTGGTCCGAGCCCCGCAAGTCACCCCTCCTTGGATTCCCCTAGGCCTCTAGTTTTCAGAAATGCACAGGTTTGGTAAAACACCTCTGTTTTCTTCCAAAAATTTGGATGTGTCCACGTTGTGCTTTGGGGCGTTTCCTGTCGCGGGCGCTAGGCCTACCCACACAAGTGAGGTATCATTTTTATAGGGAGACTTGGGGGAACGCGGGGTGGAAGGAAATTTGTGTCTCCTCTCAGATTCCAGAACTTTCTCCCACAGAAATGTGAGGAACATGTGTTTTTTTAGCCAAATTTTGAGGTTTGCAAAGGATTCTGGGTAACAGAACCTGGTCCGAGCCCCGCAAGTCACCCCTCCTTGGATTCCCCTAGGTCTCTAGTTTTCAGTAATGCACAGGTTTGGTAGGTTTCCCTAGGTGCCAGCTGAGCTAGAGGTCAAAATCTACAGGTAGGCACTTCGCAAAAAACACCTCTGTTTTCTTCCAAATATTTGGATGTGTCCACGTTGCGCTTTGGGGCGTTTCCTGTCGCGGGCGCTAGGCCTACCCACACAAGTGAGGTATCATTTTCATCGGGAGACTTGGGGGAACGCTGGGTGCAAGGAAATTTGTGGCTCCCCTCAGATTCCAGAACTTTCTGCCACAGAAATGTGAGGATCATGTGTTTTTTTAGCCAAATTTTGAGGTTTGCAAAGGATTCTGGGTAACAGAACCTGGTCCGAGCCCCGCAAGTCACCCCTCCTTGGATTCCCCTAGGTCTCTAGTTTTCAGTAATGCACAGGTTTGGTAGGTTTCCCTAGGTGCCAGCTGAGCTAGAGGTCAAAATCTACAGGTAGGCACTTCGCAAAAAACACCTCTGTTTTCTTCCAAATATTTGGATGTGTCCACGTTGCGCTTTGGGGCGTTTCCTGTCGCGGGCGCTAGGCCTACCCACACAAGTGAGGTATCATTTTCATCGGGAGACTTGGGGGAACGCTGGGTGGAAGGACATTTGTGGCTCCCCTCAGATTCCAGAACTTTCTGCCACAGAAATGTGAGGAACATGTGTTTTTTTAGCCACATTTTTAGGTTTGCAAAGGATTCTGGGTAACAGAACCTGGTCCGAGCCCCGCAAGTCACCCCATCTTGGATTCCCCTAGGTCTCTAGTTTTCAGAAATGCACAGGTTTGGTAGGTTTCCCTAGGTGCCGGCTGAGCTAGAGGCCAAAATCTACAGGTAGGCACTTCGCAAAAAACACCTCTGTTTTCTTCCAAAAATTTGGATGTGTCCACGTTGCGCTTTGGGGCGTTTCCTGTCGCGGGCGCTAGGCCTACCCACACAAGTGAGGTATAATTTTTATCGGGAGACTTGGGGGAACGCTGGGTGGAAGGAAATTTGTGGCTCCTCTCAGATTCCAGAACTTTCTACCACAGAAATGTGAGGAACATGTGTTTTTTTTAGCCAAATTTTGAGGATTGCAAAGGATTCTAGGTAACAGAACCTGGTCCGAGCCCCGCAAGTCACCCCTCCTTGGATTCCCCTAGGCCTCTAGTTTTCAGAAATGCACAGGTTTGGTAAAACACCTCTGTTTTCTTCCAAAAATTTGGATGTGTCCACGTTGTGCTTTGGGGCGTTTCCTGTCGCGGGCGCTAGGCCTACCCACACAAGTGAGGTATCATTTTTATAGGGAGACTTGGGGGAACGCGGGGTGGAAGGAAATTTGTGGCTCCTCTCAGATTCCAGAACTTTCTCCCACAGAAATGTGAGGAACATGTGTTTTTTTAGCCAAATTTTGAGGTTTGCAAAGGATTCTGGGTAACAGAACCTGGTCCGAGCCCCGCAAGTCACCCCTCCTTGGATTCCCCTAGGTCTCTAGTTTTCAGTAATGCACAGGTTTGGTAGGTTTCCCTAGGTGCCAGCTGAGCTAGAGGTCAAAATCTACAGGTAGGCACTTCGCAAAAAACACCTCTGTTTTCTTCCAAATATTTGGATGTGTCCACGTTGCGCTTTGGGGCGTTTCCTGTCGCGGGCGCTAGGCCTACCCACACAAGTGAGGTATCATTTTCATCGGGAGACTTGGGGGAACGCTGGGTGCAAGGAAATTTGTGGCTCCCCTCAGATTCCAGAACTTTCTGCCACAGAAATGTGAGGAACATGTGTTTTTTTAGCCAAATTTTGAGGTTTGCAAAGGATTCTGGGTAACAGAACCTGGTCCGAGCCCCGCAAGTCACCCCTCCTTGGATTCCCCTAGGTCTCTAGTTTTCAGTAATGCACAGGTTTGGTAGGTTTCCCTAGGTGCCAGCTGAGCTAGAGGTCAAAATCTACAGGTAGGCACTTCGCAAAAAACACCTCTGTTTTCTTCCAAATATTTGGATGTGTCCACGTTGCGCTTTGGGGCGTTTCCTGTCGCGGGCGCTAGGCCTACCCACACAAGTGAGGTATCATTTTCATCGGGAGACTTGGGGGAACGCTGGGTGGAAGGAAATTTGTGGCTCCTCTCAGGTTCCAGAACTTTCTGCCACAGAAATGTGAGGAACATGTGTTTTTTTAGCCAAATTTTGAGGTTTGCAAAGGATTCTGGGTAACAGAACCTGGTCCGAGCCCCGCAAGTCACCCCATCTTGGATTCCCCTAGGTCTCTAGTTTTCCGAAATGCACAGGTTTGGTAGGTTTCCCTAGGTGCCGGCTGAGCTAGAGGCCAAAATCTACAGGTAGTCACTTCGCAAAAAACACCTCTGTTTTCTTCCAAAAATTTGAATGTGTCCACGTTGCGCTTTGGGGCGTTTCCTGTAGCGGGCGCTAGGCCTACCCACACAAGTGAGGTATCATTTTTATCGGGAGACTTGGGGGAACGCTGGGTGGAAGGAAATTTGTGGCTCCTCTCAGATTCCAGAACTTTCTGCCACAGAAATGTGAGGAACATGTGTTTTTTTAGCCAAATTTTGAGGTTTGCAAAGGCTTCTGGGTAACAGAACCTGGTCCGAGCCCCGCAAGTCACCCCTCCTTGGATTCCCCTAGGTCTGTAGTTTTCAGTAATGCACAGGTTTGGTAGGTTTCCCTAGGTACCAGCTGAGCTAGAGGTCAAAATCTACAGGTAGGCACTTCGCAAAAAACACCTCTGTTTTCTTCCAAATATTTGGATGTGTACACGTTGCGCTTTGGGGCGTTTCCTGTAGCGGGCGCTAGGCCTACCCACACAAGTGAGGTATAATTTTTATCGGGAGACTTGGGGGAACGCTGGGTGGAAGGAAATTTGTGACTCCTCTCAGATTCCAGATCTTTCTGCCACAGAAATGTGAGGAACATGTGTTTTTTTAGCCAAATTTTGAGGTTTGCAAAAGCTTCTGGGTAACAGAACCTGGTCCGAGCCCCGCAAGTCACCCCTCCTTGGATTCCCCTAGGTCTCTAGGTGTCAGTAATGCACAGGTTTGGTAGGTTTCCCTAGGTGCCAGCTGAGCTAGAGGTCAAAATCTACAGGTAGGCACTTCGCAAAAAACACCTCTGTTTTCTTCCAAATATTTGGATGAGTCCACGTTGCGCTTTGTGGCGTTTCCTGTCGCGGGCGCTAGGCCTACCCACACAAGTGAGGTATAATTTTTATTGGGAGACTTGGGGAAACGCTGGGTGGAAGGACATTTGTGGCTCCTCTCAGATTCTAGAACTTTCTGCCACAGAAATGTGAGGAACATGTGTTTTTTTAGCCAAATTTTTAGGTTTGCAAAGGATTCTGGGTAACAGAACCTGGTCCGAGCCCTGCAAGTCACCCCATCTTGGATTCCCCTGGGTCTCTAGTTTTCAGAAATTCACAGGTTTGGTAGGATTCCCTAGGTGCCGGCTGAGCTAGAGGCCAAAATCTACAGGTAGGCACTTCGCAAAAAACACCTCTGTTTTCTTCCAAAAATTTGGATGTGTCCACGTTGCGCTTTGGGGCGTTTCTTGTCGCGGGCGCTAGGCCTACCCACACAAGTGAGGTATCATTTTTATCGGGAGACTTGGGGGAACGCTGGGTGGAAGGGAATTTGTGGCTTCTCTCAGATTCCAGAACTTTCTGCCACAGAAATATGAGGAACATGTGTTTTTTAGCCAAATTTTGAGGTTTGCAAAGGATTCTGGGTAACAGAACCTGGTCCGAGCCCCGCAAGTCACCCCATCTTGGATTCCCCTAGGTCTCTAGTTTTCAGAAATGCACAGGTTTGGTAGGTTTCCCTAGGTGCCGGCTGAGCTAGAGGCCAAAATCTACAGGTAGGCACTTCGCAAAAAACACCTCTGTTTTCTTCAAAAAATTTGGATGTGTCCACGTTGCGCTTTGGGGCGTTTCCTGTAGCGGGCGCTAGGCCTACCCACACAAGTGAGGTATAATTTTTATCGGGAGACTTGGGGGAACACTGGGTGGAAGGAAATTTGTGGCTCCTCTCAGATTCCAGAACTTTCTACCACAGAAATGTGAGGAACATGTGTTTTTTTTAGCCAAATTTTGAGGATTGCAAAGGATTCTAGGTAACAGAACCTGGTCCGAGCCCCGCAAGTCACCCCTCCTTGGATTCCCCTAGGCCTCTAGTTTTCAGAAATGCACAGGTTTGGTAAAACACCTCTGTTTTCTTCCAAAAATTTGGATGTGTCCACGTTGTGCTTTGGGGCGTTTCCTGTCGCGGGCGCTAGGCCTACCCACACAAGTGAGGTATCATTTTTATAGGGAGACTTGGGGGAACGCGGGGTGGAAGGAAATTTGTGGCTCCTCTCAGATTCCAGAACTTTCTCCCACAGAAATGTGAGGAACATGTGTTTTTTTAGCCAAATTTTGAGGTTTGCAAAGGATTCTGGGTAATAGAACCTGGTCCGAGCCCCGCAAGTCACCCCTCCTTGGATTCCCCTAGGTCTATAGTTTTCAGTAATGCACAGGTTTGGTAGGTTTCCCTAGGTGCCAGCTGAGCTAGAGGTCAAAATCTACAGGTAGGCACTTCGCAAAAAACACCTCTGTTTTCTTCCAAATATTTGGATGTGTCCACGTTGCGCTTTTTGGGCGTTTCCTGTCGCGGGCGCTAGGCCTACCCACACAAGTGAGGTATCATTTTCATCGGGAGACTTGGGGGAACGCTGGGTGGAAGGAAATTTGTGGCTCCTCTCAGATTCCAGAACTTTCTGCCACAGAAATGTGAGGAACATGTGTTTTTTTAGCCAAATTTTGAGGTTTGCAAAGGATTCTGGGTAACAGAACCTGGTCCGAGCCCCGCAAGTCACCCCATCTTGGATTCCCCTAGGTCTCTAGTTTTCAGAAATGCACAGGTTTGGTAGGTTTCCCTAGGTGCCGGCTGAGCTAGAGGCCAAAATCTACAGGTAGTCACTTCGCAAAAAACACCTCTGTTTTCTTCCAAAAATTTGAATGTGTCCACGTTGCGCTTTGGGGCGTTTCCTGTAGCGGGCGCTAGGCCTACCCACACAAGTGAGGTATCATTTTTATCGGGAGACTTGGGGGAACGCTGGGTGGAAGGAAATTTGTGGCTCCTCTCAGATTCCAGAACTTTCTGCCACAGAAATGTGAGGAACATGTGTTTTTTTAGCCAAAGTTTGAGGTTTGCAAAGGCTTCTGGGTAACAGAACCTGGTCCGAGCCCCGCAAGTCACCCCTCCTTGGATTCCCCTAGGTCTATAGTTTTCAGTAATGCACAGGTTTGGTAGGTTTCTCTAGGTGCCAGCTGAGCTAGAGGTCAAAATCTACAGGTAGGCACTTCGCAAAAAACACCTCTGTTTTCTTCCAAATATTTGGATGTGTCCACGTTGCGCTTTGGGGCGTTTCCTGTAGCGGGCGCTAGGCCTACCCACACAAGTGAGGTATCATTTTTATCGGGAGACTTGGGGGAACGCTGGGTGGAAGGAAATTTGTGGCTCCTCTCAGATTCCAGAACTTTCTGCCACAGAAATGTGAGGAACATGTGTTTTTTTAGCCAAAGTTTGAGGTTTGCAAAGGCTTCTGGGTAACAGAACCTGGTCCGAGCCCCGCAAGTCACCCCTCCTTGGATTCCCCTATGTCTCTAGGTGTCAGTAATGCACAGGTTTGGTAGGTTTCCCTAGGTGCCAGCTGAGCTAGAGGTCAAAATCTACAGGTACGCACTTCGCAAAAAACACCTCTGTTTTCTTCCAAATATTTGGATGTGTCCACGTTGCGCTTTGTGGCGTTTCCTGTCGCGGGCGCTAGGCCTACCCACACAAGTGAGGTATAATTTTTATTGGGAGACTTGGGGAAACGCTGGGTGGAAGGAAATTTGTGGCTCCTCTCAGATTCTAGAACTTTCTGCCACAGAAATGTGAGGAACATGTGTTTTTTTAGCCAAATTTTTAGGTTTGCAAAGGATTCTGGGTAACAGAACCTGGTCCGAGCCCCGCAAGTCACCCCATCTTGGATTCCCCTGGGTCTCTAGTTTTCAGAAATTCACAGGTTTGGTAGGTTTCCCTAGGTGCCGGCTGAGCTAGAGGCCAAAATCTACAGGTAGGCACTTCGCAAAAAACACCTCTGTTTTCTTCCAAAAATTTGGATGTGTCCACGTTGCGCTTTGGGGCGTTTCCTGTCGCGGGCGCTAGGCCTACCCACACAAGTGAGGTATAATTTTTATCGGGAGACTTGGGGGAACGCTGGGTGGAAGGAAATTTGTGGCTCCTCTCAGATTCCAGAACTTTCTACCACAGAAATGTGAGGAACATGTGTTTTTTTAGCCAAATTTTGAGGTTTGCAAAGGATTCTGGGTAACAGAACCTGGTCCGAGCCCCGCAAGTCACCCCTCCTTGGATTCCCCTAGGTCTCTAGTTTTCAAAAATGCACAGGTTTGGTAAAACACCTCTGTTTTCTTCAAAAAATTTGGATGTGTCCACGTTGCGCTTTGGGACGTTTCCTGTCACGGGCGCTAGGCCTACCCACACAAGTGAGGTATCATTTTTATAGGGAGACTTGGGGGAACGCGGGGTGGAAGGAAATTTGTGGCTCCTCTCAGATTCCAGAACTTTCTGCCACAGAAATGTGAGGAACATGTGTTTTTTTAGCCAAATTTTGAGGTTTGCAAAGGATTCTGGGTAACAGAACCTGGTCCGAGCCCCGCAAGTCACCCCTCCTTGGATTCCCCTAGGTCTCTAGTTTTCAGTAATGCACAGGTTTGGTAGGTTTCCCTAGGTGCCAGCTGAGCTAGAGGTCAAAATCTACAGGTAGGCACTTCGCAAAAAACACCTCTGTTTTCTTCCAAATATTTGGATGTGTCCACGTTGCGCTTTGGGGCGTATCCTGTCGCGGGCGCTAGGCCTACCCACACAAGTGAGGTATCATTTTCATCGGGAGACTTGGGGGAACGCTGGGTGGAAGGAAATTTGTGGCTCCCCTCAGATTCCAGAACTTTCTGCCACAGAAATGTGAGGAACATGTGTTTTTTTAGCCAAATTTTGAGGTTTGCAAAGGATTCTGGGTAACAGAACCTGGTCCGAGCCCCGCAAGTCACCCCTCCTTGGATTCCCCTAGGTCTCTAGTTTTCAGTAATGCACAGGTTTGGTAGGTTTCCCTAGGTGCCAGCTGAGCTAGAGGTCAAAATCTACAGGTAGGCACTTCGCAAAAAACACCTCTGTTTTCTTCCAAATATTTGGATGTGTCCACGTTGCGCTTTGGGGCGTTTCCTGTCGCGGGCGCTAGGCCTACCCACACAAGTGAGGTATCATTTTCATCGGGAGACTTGGGGGAACGCTGGGTGGAAGGAAATTTGTGGCTCCTCTCAGATTCCAGATCTTTCTGCCACAGAAATGTGAGGAACATGTGTTTTTTTAGCCAAATTTTGAGGTTTGCAAAGGATTCTGGGTAACAGAACCTGGTCCGAGCCCCGCAAGTCACCCCATCTTGGATTCCCCTAGGTCTCTAGTTTTCAGAAATGCACAGGTTTGGTAGGTTTCCCTAGGTGCCGGCTGAGCTAGAGGCCAAAATCTACAGGTAGTCACTTCTCAAAAAACACCTCTGTTTTCTTCCAAAAATTTGAATGTGTCCACGTTGCGCTTTGGGGCGTTTCCTGTAGCGGGCGCTAGGCCTACCCACACAAGTGAGGTATCATTTTTATCGGGAGACTTGGGGGAACGCTGGGTGGAAGGAAATTTGTGGCTCCTCTCAGATTCCAGAACTTTCTGCGACAGAAATGTGAGGAACATGTGTTTTTTTAGCCAAATTTTGAGGTTTGCAAAGGCTTCTGGGTAACAGAACCTGGTCCGAGCCCCGCAAGTCACCCCTCCTTGGATTCCCCTAGGTCTATAGTTTTCAGTAATGCACAGGTTTGGTAGGTTTCCCTAGGTGCCAGCTGAGCTAGAGGTCAAAATCTACAGGTAGGCACTTCGCAAAAAACACCTCTGTTTTCTTCCAAATATTTGGATGTGTCCACGTTGCGCTTTGGGGCGTTTCCTGTAGCGGGCGCTAGGCCTACCCACACAAGTGAGGTATCATTTTTATTGGGAGACTTGGAGGAACGTTGGGTGGAAGGAAATTTGTGGCTCCTCTCAGATTCCAGAACTTTCTGCCACAGAAATGTGAGGAACATGTGTTTTTTTAGCCAAATTTTGAGGTTTGCAAAGGATTCTGGGTAACAGAACCTGGTCCGAGCCCCACAAGTCACCCCATCTTGGATTCCCCTAGGTCTCTAGTTTTCAGAAATGCACAGGTTTGGTAGGTTTCCCTAGGTGCCGGCTGAGCTAGAGGCCAAAATCTACAGGTAGGCACTTCGCAAAAAACACCTCTGTTTTCTTCCAAAAATTTGGATGTGTCCACGTTGCGCTTTGGGGCGTTTCCTGTCGCGGGCGCTAGGCCTACCCACACAAGTGAGGTATCATTTTTATCGAGAGACTTGGGGGAACGCTGGGTGGAAGGAAATTTGTGGCTCCTCTCAGATTCCAGAACTTTCTACCACAGAAATGTGAGGAACATGTGTTTTTTTAGTCAAATTTTGAGGTTTGCAAAGGATTCTGGGTAACAGAACCTGGTCCGAGCCCCGCAAGTCACCCCTCCTTGGATTCCCCTAGGTCTCTAGTTTTCAGAAATGCACAGGTTTGGTAAAACACCTCTGTTTTCTTCCAAAAATTTGGATGTGTCCACGTTGCGCTTTGCGGCGTTTCCTGTCGCGGGCGCTAGGCCTACCCACACAAGTGAGGTATCATTTTTATAGGGAGACTTGGGGGAACGCGGGGTGGAAGGAAATTTGTGGCTCCTCTCAGATTCCAGAACTTTCTGCCACAGAAATGTGAGGAACATGTGTTTTTTTAGCCAAATTTTGAGGTTTGCAAAGGATTCTGGGTAACAGAACCTGGTCCGAGCCCCGCAAGTCACCCCTCCTTGGATTCCCCTAGGTCTCTAGTTTTCAGTAATGCACAGGTTTGGTAGGTTTCCCTAGGTGCCAGCTGAGCTAGAGGTCAAAATCTACAGGTAGGCACTTCGCAAAAAACACCTCTGTTTTCTTCCAAATATTTGGATGTGTCCACGTTGCTCTTTGGGGCGTTTCCTGTCGCGGGCGCTAGGCCTACCCACACAAGTGAGGTATCATTTTCATTGGGAGACTTGGGGGAACGCTGGGTGGAAGGAAATTTGTGGCTCCTCTCAGATTCCAGAACTTTCTGCCACAGAAATGTGAGGAACATGTGTTTTTTTAGCCAAATTTTGAGGTTTGCAAAGGATTCTGGGTAACAGAACCTGGTCCGAGCCCCGCAAGTCACCCCTCCTTGGATTCCCCTAGGTCTCTAGTTTTCAGAAATGCACAGGTTTGGTAAAACACCTCTGTTTTCTTCCAAAAATTTGGATGTGTCCACGTTGCGCTTTGCGGCGTTTCCTGTCGTGGGCGCTAGGCCTACCCACACAAGTGAGGTATCATTTTTATAGGGAGACTTGGGGGAACGCGGGGTGGAAGGAAATTTGTGGCTCCTCTCAGATTCCAGAACTTTCTGCCACAGAAATGTGAGGAACATGTGTTTTTTTAGCCAAATTTTGAGGTTTGCAAAGGATTCTGGGTAACAGAACCTGGTCCGAGCCCCGCAAGTCACCCCTCCTTGGATTCCCCTAGGTCTCTAGTTTTCAGTAATGCACAGGTTTGGTAGGTTTCCCTAGGTGCCAGCTGAGCTAGAGGTCAAAATCTACAGGTAGGCACTTCGCAAAAAACACCTCTGTTTTCTTCCAAATATTTGGATGTGTCCACGTTGCGCTTTGGGGCGTTTCCTGTCGCGGGCGCTAGGCCTACCCACACAAGTGAGGTATCATTTTCATTGGGAGACTTGGGGGAACGCTGGGTGGAAGGAAATTTGTGGCTCCTCTCAGATTCCAGAACTTTCTGCCACAGAAATGTGAGGAACATGTGTTTTTTTAGCCAAATTTTGAGGTTTGCAAAGGATTCTGGGTAACAGAACCTGGTCCGAGCCCCGGAAGTCACCCCATCTTGGATTCCCCTAGGTCTCTAGTTTTCAGAAATGCACAGGTTTGGTAGGTTTCCCTAGGTGCCGGCTGAGCTTGAGGCCAAAATCTACAGGTAGTCACTTCGCAAAAAACACCTCTGTTTTCTTCCAAAAATTTGAATGTGTCCACGTTGCGCTTTGGGGCGTTTCCTGTAGCGGGCGCTAGGCCTACCCACACAAGTGAGGTATCATTTTTATCGGGAGACTTGGGGGAACGCTGGGTGGAAGGAAATTTGTGGCTCCTCTCAGATTCCAGAACTTTCTGCCACAGAAATGTGAGGAACATGTGTTTTTTTAGCCAAATTTTGAGGTTTGCAAAGGCTTCTGGGTAACAGAACCTGGTCCGAGCCCCGCAAGTCACCCCTCCTTGGATTCCCCTAGGTCTATAGTTTTCAGTAATGCACAGGTTTGGTAGTTTTCCCTAGTTGCCAGCTGAGCTAGAGGTCAAAATCTACAGGTAGGCACTTCGCAAAAAACACCTCTGTTTTCTTCCAAATATTTGGATGTGTCCACGTTGCGCTTTGGGGCGTTTCCTGTAGCGGGCGCTAGGCCTACCCACACAAGTGAGGTATCATTTTTATCGGGAGACTTGGGGGAACGCTGGGTGGAAGGAAATTTGTGGCTCCTCTCAGATTCCAGATCTTTCTGCCACAGAAATGTGAGGAACATGTGTTTTTTTAGCCAAATTTTGAGGTTTGCAAAGGCTTCTGGGTAACAGAACCTGGTCCGAGCCCCGCAAGTCACCCCTCCTTGGATTCCCCTAGGTCTCTAGGTGTCAGTAATGCACAGGTTTGGTAGGTTTCCCTAGGTGCCAGCTGAGCTAGAGGTCAAAATCTACAGGTAGGCACTTCGCAAAAAACACCTCTGTTTTCTTCCAAATATTTGGATGTGTCCACGTTGCGCTTTGTGGCGTTTCCTGTCGCGGGCGCTAGGCCTACCCACACAAGTGAGGTATAATTTTTATTGGGAGACTTGGGGAAACGCTGGGTGGAAGGACATTTGTGGCTCCTCTCAGATTCTAGAACTTTCTGCCACAGAAATGTGAGGAACATGTGTTTTTTTAGCCAAATTTTTAGGTTTGCAAAGGATTCTGGGTAACAGAACCTGGTCCGAGCCCCGCAAGTCACCCCATCTTGGATTCCCCTGGGTCTCTAGTTGTCAGAAATTCACAGGTTTGGTAGGTTTCCCTAGGTGCCAGCTGAGCTAGAGGCCAAAATCTACAGGTAGGCACTTCGCAAAAAACACCTCTGTTTTCTTCCAAAAATGTGGATGTGTCCACGTTGCGCTTTGGGGCGTTTCCTGTCGCGGGCGCTAGGCCTACCCACACAAGTGAGGTATCATTTTTATCGGGAGACTTGGGGGAACGCTGGGTGGAAGGGAATTTGTGGCTTCTCTCAGATTCCAGAACTTTCTGCCACAGAAATATGAGGAACATGTGTTTTTTAGCCAAATTTTGAGGTTTGCAAAGGATTCTGGGTAACAGAACCTGGTCCGAGCCCCGCAAGTCACCCCATCTTGGATTCCCCTAGGTCTCTAGTTTTCAGAAATGCACAGGTTTGGTAGGTTTCCCTAGGTGCCGGCTGAGCTAGAGGCCAAAATCTACAGGTAGGCACTTCGCAAAAAACACCTCTGTTTTCTTCCAAAAATTTGGATGTGTCCACGTTGCGCTTTGGGGCGTTTCCTGTCGCGGGCGCTAGGCCTACCCACACAAGTGAGGTATAATTTTTATCGGGAGACTTGGGGGAACGCTGGGTGGAAGGAAATTTGTGGCTCCTCTCAGATTCCAGAACTTTCTACCACAGAAATGTGAGGAACATGTGTTTTTTTTAGCCAAATTTTGAGGATTGCAAAGGATTCTAGTTAACAGAACCTGGTCCGAGCCCCGCAAGTCACCCCTCCTTGGATTCCCCTAGGCCTCTAGTTTTCAGAAATGCACAGGTTTGGTAAAACACCTCTGTTTTCTTCCAAAAATTTGGATGTGTCCACGTTGTGCTTTGGGGCGTTTCCTGTCGCGGGCGCTAGGCCTACCCACACAAGTGAGGTATCATTTTTATAGGGAGACTTGGGGGAACGCGGGGTGGAAGGAAATTTGTGGCTCCTCTCAGATTCCAGAACTTTCTCCCACAGAAATGTGAGGAACATGTGTTTTTTTAGCCAAATTTTGAGGTTTGCAAAGGATTCTGGGTAACAGAACCTGGTCCGAGCCCCGCAAGTCACCCCTCCTTGGATTCCCCTAGGTCTCTAGTTTTCAGAAATGCACAGGTTTGGTAGGTTTCCCTAGGTGCCAGCTGAGCTAGAGGTCAAAATCTACAGGTAGGCACTTCGCAAAAAACACCTCTGTTTTCTTCCAAATATTTGGATGTGTCCACGTTGCGCTTTGGGGCGTTTCCTGTCGCGGGCGCTAGGCCTACCCACACAAGTGAGGTATAATTTTTATCGGGAGACTTGGGGGAACGCTGGGTGGAAGGAAATTTGTGGCTCCTCTCAGATTCCAGAACTTTCTACCACAGAAATGTGAGGAACATGTGTTTTTTTTAGCCAAATTTTGAGGATTGCAAAGGATTCTAGGTAACAGAACCTGGTCCGAGCCCCGCAAGTCACCCCTCCTTGGATTCCCCTAGGCCTCTAGTTTTCAGAAATGCACAGGTTTGGTAAAACACCTCTGTTTTCTGCCAAAAATTTGGATGTGTCCACGTTGTGCTTTGGGGCGTTTCCTGTCGCGGGCGCTAGGCCTACCCACACAAGTGAGGTATCATTTTTATAGGGAGACTTGGGGGAACGCGGGGTGGAAGGAAATTTGTGGCTCCTCTCAGATTCCAGAACTTTCTCCCACAGAAATGTGAGGAACATGTGTTTTTTTAGCCAAATTTTGAGGTTTGCAAAGGATTCTGGGTAACAGAACCTGGTCCGAGCCCCGCAAGTCACCCCTCCTTGGATTCCCCTAGGTCTCTAGTTTTCAGTAATGCACAGGTTTGGTAGGTTTCCCTAGGTGCCAGCTGAGCTAGAGGTCAAAATCTACAGGTAGGCACTTCGCAAAAAACACCTCTGTTTTCTTCCAAATATTTGGATGTGTCCACGTTGCGCTTTGGGGCGTTTCCTGTCGCGGGCGCTAGGCCTACCCACACAAGTGAGGTATCATTTTCATCGGGAGACTTGGGGGAACGCTGGGTGGAAGGAAATTTGTGGCTCCCCTCAGATTCCAGAACTTTCTGCCACAGAAATGTGAGGAACATGTGTTTTTTTAGCCAAATTTTGAGGTTTGCAAAGGATTCTGGGTAACAGAACTTGGTCCGAGCCCCGCAAGTCACCCCTCCTTGGATTCCCCTAGGTCTCTAGTTTTCAGTAATGCACAGGTTTGGTAGGTTTCCCTAGGTGCCAGCTGAGCTAGAGGTCAAAATCTACAGGTAGGCACTTCGCAAAAAACACCTCTGTTTTCTTCCAAATATTTGGATGTGTCCACGTTGCGCTTTGGGGCGTTTCCTGTCGCGGGCGCTAGGCCTACCCACACAAGTGAGGTATCATTTTCATCGGGAGACTTGGGGGAACGCTGGGTGGAAGGAAATTTGTGGCTCCTCTCAGGTTCCAGAACTTTCTGCCACAGAAATGTGAGGAACATGTGTTTTTTTAGCCAAATTTTGAGGTTTGCAAAGGATTGTGGGTAACAGAACCTGGTTCGAGCCCCGCAAGTCACCCCATCTTGGATTCCCCTAGGTCTCTAGTTTTCAGAAATGCACAGGTTTGGTAGGTTTCCCTAGGTGCCGGCTGAGCTAGAGGCCAAAATCTACAGGTAGTCACTTCGCAAAAAACACCTCTGTTTTCTTCCAAAAATTTGAATGTGTCCACGTTGCGCTTTGGGGCGTTTCCTGTAGCGGGCGCTAGGCCTACCCACACAAGTGAGGTATCATTTTTATCGGGAGACTTGGGGGAACGCTGGGTGGAAGGAAGTTTGTGGCTCCTCTCAGATTCCAGAACTTTCTGCCACAGAAATGTGAGGAACATGTGTTTTTTTAGCCAAATTTTGAGGTTTGCAAAGGCTTCTGGGTAACAGAACCTGGTCCGAGCCCCGCAAGTCACCCCTCCTTGGATTCCCCTAGGTCTATAGTTTTCAGTAATGCACAGGTTTGGTAGGTTTCCCTAGGTGCCAGCTGAGCTAGAGGTCAAAATCTACAGGTAGGCACTTCGCAAAAAACACCTCTGTTTTCTTCCAAATATTTGGATGTGTCCACGTTGCGCTTTGGGGCGTTTCCTGTAGCGGGCGCTAGGCCTACCCACACAAGTGAGGTATCATTTTTATTGGGAGACTTGGGGGAACGCTGGGTGGAAGGAAATTTGTGGCTCCTCTCATATTCCAGATCTTTCTGCCACAGAAATGTGAGGAACATGTGTTTTTTTAGCCAAATTTTGAGGTTTGCAAAGGCTTCTGGGTAACAGAACCTGGTCCGAGCACCGCAAGTCACCCCTCCTTGGATTCCCCTAGGTCTCTAGGTGTCAGTAATGCACAGGTTTGGTAGGTTTCCCTAGGTGCCAGCTGAGCTAGAGGTCAAAATCTACAGGTAGGCACTTCGCAAAAAACACCTCTGTTTTCTTCCAAATATTTGGATGTGTCCACGTTGCGCTTTGTGGCGTTTCCTGTCGCGGGCGCTAGGCCTACCCACACAAGTGAGGTATAATTTTTATTGGGAGACTTGGGGAAACGCTGGGTGGAAGGACATTTGTGTCTCCTCTCAGATTCTAGAACTTTCTGCCACAGAAATGTGAGGAACATGTGTTTTTTTAGCCAAATTTTTAGGTTTGCAAAGGATTCTGGGTAACAGAACCTGGTCCGAGCCCTGCAAGTCACCCCATCTTGGATTCCCCTGGGTCTCTAGTTTTCAGAAATTCACAGGTTTGGTAGGTTTCCCTAGGTGCCGGCTGAGCTAGAGGCCAAAATCTACAGGTAGGCACTTCGCAAAAAACACCTCTGTTTTCTTCCAAAAATTTGGATGTGTCCACGTTGCGCTTTGGGGCGTTTCCTGTCGCGGGCGCTAGGCCTACCCACACAAGTGAGGTATCATTTTTATCGGGAGACTTGGGGGAACGCTGGGTGGAAGGGAATTTGTGGCTTCTCTCAGATTCCAGAACTTTCTGCCACAGAAATATGAGGAACATGTGTTTTTTAGCCAAATTTTGAGGTTTGCAAAGGATTCTGGGTAACAGAACCTGGTCCGAGCCCCACAAGTCACCCCATCTTGGATTCCCCTAGGTCCCTAGTTTTCAGAAATGCACAGGTTTGGTAGGTTTCCCTAGGTGCCGGCTGAGCTAGAGGCCAAAATCTACAGGTAGGCACTTCGCAAAAAACACCTCTGTTTTCTTCAAAAAATTTGGATGTGTCCACGTTGCGCTTTGGGGCGTTTCCTGTCGCGGGCGCTAGGCCTACCCACACAAGTGAGGTATAATTTTTATCGGGAGACTTGGGGGAACGCTGGGTGGAAGGAAATTTGTGGCTCCTCTCAGATTCCAGAACTTTCTACCACAGAAATGTGAGGAACATGTGTTTTTTTTAGCCAAATTTTGAGGATTGCAAAGGATTCTAGGTAACAGAACCTGGTCCGAGCCCCGCAAGTCACCCCTCCTTGGATTCCCCTAGGCCTCTAGTTTTCAGAAATGCACAGGTTTGGTAAAACACCTCTGTTTTCTTCCAAAAATTTGGATGTGTCCACGTTGTGCTTTGGGGCGTTTCCTGTCGCGGGCGCTAGGCCTACCCACACAAGTGAGGTATCATTTTTATAGGGAGACTTGGGGGAACGCGGGGTGGAAGGAAATTTGTGGCTCCTCTCAGATTCCAGAACTTTCTGCCACAGAAATGTGAGGAACATGTGTTTTTTTAGCCAAATTTTGAGGTTTGCAAAGGATTCTGGGTAATAGAACCTGGTCCGAGCCCCGCAAGTCACCCCTCCTTGGATTCCCCTAGGTCTATAGTTTTCAGTAATGCACAGGTTTGGTAGGTTTCCCTAGGTGCCAGCTGAGCTAGAGGTCAAAATCTACAGGTAGGCACTTCGCAAAAAACACCTCTGTTTTCTTCCAAATATTTGGATGTGTCCACGTTGCGCTTTTTGGGCGTTTCCTGTCGCGGGCGCTAGGCCTACCCACACAAGTGAGGTATCATTTTCATCGGGAGACTTGGGGGAAAGCTGGGTGGAAGGAAATTTGTGGCTCCTCTCAGATTCCAGAACTTTCTGCCACAGAAATGTGAGGAACATGTGTTTTTTTAGCCAAATTTTGAGGTTTGCAAAGGCTTCTGGGTAACAGAACCTGGTCCGAGCCCCGCAAGTCACCCCTCCTTGGATTCCCCTAGGTCTATAGTTTTCAGTAATGCACAGGTTTGGTAGGTTTCCCTAGGTGCCAGCTGAGCTAGAGGTCAAAATCTACAGGTAGGCACTTCGCAAAAAACACCTCTGTTTTCTTCCAAATATTTGGATGTGTCCACGTTGCGCTTTGGGGCGTTTCCTGTAGCGGGCGCTAGGCCTACCCACACAAGTGAGGTATCATTTTTATCGGGAGACTTGGGGGAACGCTGGGTGGAAGGAAATTTGTGGCTCCTCTCAGATTCCAGAACTTTCTGCCACAGAAATGTGAGGAACATGTGTTTTTTTAGCCAAATTTTGAGGTTTGCAAAGGCTTCTGGGTAACAGAACCTGGTCCGAGCCCCGCAAGTCACCCCTCCTTGGATTCCCCTAGGTCTCTAGGTGTCAGTAATGCACAGGTTTGGTAGGTTTCCCTAGGTGCCAGCTGAGCTAGAGGTCAAAATCTACAGGTAGGCACTTCGCAAAAAACACCTCTGTTTTCTTCCAAATATTTGGATGTGTCCACGTTGCGCTTTGTGGCGTTTCCTGTCGCGGGCGCTAGGCCTACCCACACAAGTGAGGTATAATTTTAATTGGGAGACTTGGGGAAACGCTGGGTGGAAGGAAATTTGTGGCTCCTCTCAGATTCTAGAACTTTCTGCCACAGAAATGTGAGGAACATGTGTTTTTTTAGCCAAATTTTTAGGTTTGCAAAGGATTCTGGGTAACAGAACCTGGTCCGAGCCCCGCAAGTCACCCCATCTTGGATTCCCCTGGGTCTCTAGTTTTCAGAAATTCACAGGTTTGGTAGGTTTCCCTAGGTGCCGGCTGAGCTAGAGGCCAAAATCTACAGGTAGGCACTTCGCAAAAAACACCTCTGTTTTCTTCCAAAAATTTGGATGTGTCCACGTTGTGCTTTGGGGCGTTTCCTGTCGCGGGCGCTAGGCCTACCCACACAAGTGAGGTATAATTTTTATCGGGAGACTTGGGGGAACGCTGGGTGGAAGGAAATTTGTGGCTCCTCTCAGATTCCAGAACTTTCTACCACAGAAATGTGAGGAACATGTGTTTTTTTAGCCAAATTTTGAGGTTTGCAAAGGATTCTGGGTAACAGAACCTGGTCCGAGCCCCGCAAGTCACCCCTCCTTGGATTCCCCTAGGTCTCTAGTTTTCAAAAATGCACAGGTTTGGTAAAACACCTCTGTTTTCTTCCAAAAATTTGGATGTGTCCACGTTGCGCTTTGGGACGTTTCCTGTCGCGGGCGCTAGGCCTACCCACACAAGTGAGGTATCATTTTTATAGGGAGACTTGGGGGAACGCGGGGTGGAAGGAAATTTGTGGCTCCTCTCAGATTCCAGAACTTTCTGCCACAGAAATGTGAGGAACATGTGTTTTTTTAGCCAAATTTTGAGGTTTGCAAAGGATTCTGGGTAACAGAACCTGGTCCGAGCCCCGCAAGTCACCCCTCCTTGGATTCCCCTAGGTCTCTAGTTTTCAGTAATGCACAGGTTTGGTAGGTTTCCCTAGGTGCCAGCTGAGCTAGAGGTCAAAATCTACAGGTAGGCACTTCGCAAAAAACACCTCTGTTTTCTTCCAAATATTTGGATGTGTCCACGTTGCGCTTTGGGGCGTTTCGTGTCGCGGGCGCTAGGCCTACCCACACAAGTGAGGTATCATTTTCATCGGGAGACTTGGGGGAACGCTGGGTGGAAGGAAATTTGTGGCTCCCCTCAGATTCCAGAACTTTCTGCCACAGAAATGTGAGGAACATGTGTTTTTTTAGCCAAATTTTGAGGTTTGCAAAGGATTCTGGGTAACAGAACCTGGTCCGAGCCCCGCAAGTCACCCCTCCTTGGATTCCCCTAGGTCTCTAGTTTTCAGTAATGCACAGGTTTGGTAGGTTTCCCTAGGTGCCAGCTGAGCTAGAGGTCAAAATCTACAGGTAGGCACTTCGCAAAAAACACCTCTGTTTTCTTCCAAATGTTTGGATGTGTCCACGTTGCGCTTTGGGGCGTTTCCTGTCGCGGGCGCTAGGCCTACCCACACAAGTGAGGTATCATTTTCATCGGGAGACTTGGGGGAACGCTGGGTGGAAGGAAATTTGTGGCTCCTCTCAGATTCCAGAACTTTCTGCCACAGAAATGTGAGGAACATGTGTTTTTTTAGCCAAATTTTGAGGTTTGCAAAGGATTCTGGGTAACAGAACCTGGTCCGAGCCCCGCAAGTCACCCCATCTTGGATTCCCCTAGGTCTCTAGTTTTCAGAAATGCACAGGTTTGGTAGGTTTCCCTAGGTGCCGGCTGAGCTAGAGGCCAAAATCTACAGGTAGTCACTTCGCAAAAAACACCTCTGTTTTCTTCCAAAAATTTGAATGTGTGCACGTTGCGCTTTGGGGCGTTTCCTGTAGCGGGCGCTAGGCCTACCCACACAAGTGAGGTATCATTTTTATCGGGAGACTTGGGGGAACGCTGGGTGGAAGGAAATTTGTGGCTCCTCTCAGATTCCAGAACTTTCTGCGACATAAATGTGAGGAACATGTGTTTTTTTAGCCAAATTTTGAGGTTTGCAAAGGCTTCTGGGTAACAGAACCTGGTCCGAGCCCCGCAAGTCACCCCTCCTTGGATTCCCCTAGGTCTATAGTTTTCAGTAATGCACAGGTTTGGTAGGTTTCCCTAGGTGCCAGCTGAGCTAGAGGTCAAAATCTACAGGTAGGCACTTCGCAAAAAACACCTCTGTTTTCTTCCAAATATTTGGATGTGTCCACGTTGCGCTTTGGGGCGTTTCCTGTAGCGGGCGCTAGGCCTACCCACACAAGTGAGGTATCATTTTTATTGGGAGACTTGGAGGAACGTTGGGTGGAAGGAAATTTGTGGCTCCTCTCAGATTCCAGAACTTTCTGCCACAGAAATGTGAGGAACATGTGTTTTTTTAGCCAAATTTTGAGGTTTGCAAAGGATTCTGGGTAACAGAACCTGGTCCGAGCCCCACAAGTCACCCCATCTTGGATTCCCCTAGGTCTCTAGTTTTCAGAAATGCACAGGTTTGGTAGGTTTCCCTAGGTGCCGGCTGAGCTAGAGGCCAAAATCTACAGGTAGGCACTTCGCAAAAAACACCTCTGTTTTCTTCCAAAAATTTGGATGTGTCCACGTTGCGCTTTGGGGCGTTTCCTGTCGCGGGCGCTAGGCCTACCCACACAAGTGAGGTATCATTTTTATCGGGAGACTTGGGGGAACGCTGGGTGGAAGGAAATTTGTGGCTCCTCTCAGATTCCAGAACTTTCTACCACAGAAATGTGAGGAACATGTGTTTTTTTAGTCAAATTTTGAGGTTTGCAAAGGATTCTGGGTAACAGAACCTGGTCCGAGCCCCGCAAGTCACCCCTCCTTGGATTCCCCTAGGTCTCTAGTTTTCAGAAATGCACAGGTTTGGTAAAACACCTCTGTTTTCTTCCAAAAATTTGGATGTGTCCACGTTGCGCTTTGCGGCGTTTCCTGTCGCGGGCGCTAGGCCTACCCACACAAGTGAGGTATCATTTTGATAGGGAGACTTGGGGGAACGCGGGGTGGAAGGAAATTTGTGGCTCCTCTCAGATTCCAGAACTTTCTGCCACAGAAATGTGAGGAACATGTGTTTTTTTAGCCAAATTTTGAGGTTTGCAAAGGATTCTTGGTAACAGAACCTGGTCCGAGCCCCGCAAGTCACCCCTCCTTGGATTCCCCTAGGTCTCTAGTTTTCAGTAATGCACAGGTTTGGTAGGTTTCCCTAGGTGCCAGCTGAGCTAGAGGTCAAAATCTACAGGTAGGCACTTCGCAAAAAACACCTCTGTTTTCTTCCAAATATTTGGATGTGTCCACGTTGCTCTTTGGGGCGTTTCCTGTCGCGGGCGCTAGGCCTACCCACACAAGTGAGGTATCATTTTCATTGGGAGACTTGGGGGAACGCTGGGTGGAAGGAAATTTGTGGCTCCTCTCAGATTCCAGAACTTTCTGCCACAGAAATGAGAGGAACATGTGTTTTTTTAGCCAAATTTTGAGGTTTGCAAAGGATTCTGGGTAACAGAACCTGGTCCGAGCCCCGCAAGTCACCCCTCCTTGGATTCCCCTAGGTCTCTAGTTTTCAGAAATGCACAGGTTTGGTAAAACACCTCTGTTTTCTTCCAAAAATTTGGATGTGTCCACGTTGCGCTTTGCGGCGTTTCCTGTCGCGGGCGCTAGGCCTACCCACACAAGTGAGGTATCATTTTTATAGGGAGACTTGGGGGAACGCGGGGTGGAAGGAAATTTGTGGCTCCTCTCAGATTCCAGAACTTTCTGCCACAGAAATGTGAGGAACATGCGTTTTTTTAGCCAAATTTTGAGGTTTGCAAAGGATTCTGGGTAACAGAACCTGGTCCGAGCCCCGCAAGTCACCCCTCCTTGGATTCCCCTAGGTCTCTAGTTTTCAGTAATGCACAGGTTTGGTAGGTTTCCCTAGGTGCCAGCTGAGCTAGAGGTCAAAATCTACAGGTAGGCACTTCGCAAAAAACACCTCTGTTTTCTTCCAAATATTTGGATGTGTCCACGTTGCGCTTTGGGGCGTTTCCTGTCGCGGGCGCTAGGCCTACCCACACAAGTGAGGTATCATTTTCATTGGGAGACTTGGGGGAACGCTGGGTGGAAGGAAATTTGTGGCTCCTCTCAGATTCCAGAACTTTCTGCCACAGAAATGTGAGGAACATGTGTTTTTTTAGCCAAATTTTGAGGTTTGCAAAGGATTCTGGGTAACAGAACCTGGTCCGAGCCCCGCAAGTCACCCCATCTTGGATTCCCCTAGGTCTCTAGTTTTCAGAAATGCACAGGTTTGGTAGGTTTCCCTAGGTGCCGGCTGAGCTTGAGGCCAAAATCTACAGGTAGTCACTTCGCAAAAAACACCTCTGTTTTCTTCCAAAAATTTGAATGTGTCCACGTTGCGCTTTGGGGCGTTTCCTGTAGCGGGCGCTAGGCCTACCCACACAAGTGAGGTATAATTTTTATCGGGAGACTTGGGGGAACGCTGGGTGGAAGGAAATTTGTGGCTCCTCTCAGATTCTAGAACTTTCTGCCACAGAAATGTGAGGAACATGTGTTTTTTTAGCCAAATTTTTAGGTTTGCAAAGGATTCTGGGTAACAGAACCTGGTCCGAGCCCCGCAAGTCACCCCATCTTGGATTCCCCTGGGTCTCTAGTTTTCAGAAATTCACAGGTTTGGTAGGTTTCCCTAGGTGCCGGCTGAGCTAGAGGCCAAAATCTACAGGTAGGCACTTCGCAAAAAACACCTCTGTTTTCTTCCAAAAATGTGGATGTGTCCACGTTGCGCTTTGGGGTGTTTCCTGTCGCGGGCGCTAGGCCTACCCACACAAGTGAGGTATCATTTTTATCGGGAGACTTGGGGGAACGCTGGGTGGAAGGGAATTTGTGGCTTCTCTCAGATTTCAGAACTTTCTGCCACAGAAATATGAGGAACATGTGTTTTTTAGCCAAATTTTGAGGTTTGCAAAGGATTCTGGGTAACAGAACCTGGTCCGAGCCCCGCAAGTCACCCCATCTTGGATTCCCCTAGGTCTCTAGTTTTCAGAAATGCACAGGTTTGGTAGGTTTCCCTAGGTGCCGGCTGAGCTAGAGGCCAAAATCTACAGGTAGGCACTTCGCAAAAAACACCTCTGTTTTCTTCCAAAAATTTGGATGTGTCCACGTTGCGCTTTGGGGCGTTTCCTGTCGCGGGCGCTAGGCCTACCCACACAAGTGAGGTATAATTTTTATCGGGAGACTTGGGGGAACGCTGGGTGGAAGGAAATTTGTGGCTCCTCTCAGATTCCAGAACTTTCTACCACAGAAATGTGAGGAACATGTGTTTTTTTCGCCAAATTTTGAGGTTTGCAAAGGATTCTGGGTAACAGAACCTGGTCCGAGCCCCGCAAGTCACCCCTCCTTGGATTCCCCTAGGTCTCTAGTTTTCAGAAATGCACAGGTTTGGTAAAACACCTCTGTTTTCTTCCAAAAATTTGGATGTGTCTACGTTGCGCTTTGGGGCATTTCCTGTCGCGGGCGCTAGGCCTACCCACACAAGTGAGGTATCATTTTTGTAGGGAGACTTGGGGGAACGCGGGGTGGAAGGAAATTTGTGGCTCCTCTCAGATTCCAGAACTTTCTGCCACAGAAATGTGAGGAACATGTGTTTTTTTAGCCAAATTTTGAGGTTTGCAAAGGATTCTGGGTAACAAAACCTGGTCCGAGCCCCGCAAGTCACCCCTCCTTGGATTCCCCTAGGTCTCTAGTTTTCAGTAATGCACAGGTTTGGTAGGTTTCCCTAGGTGCCAGCTGAGCTAGAGGTCAAAATCTACAGGTAGGCACTTCGCAAAAAACACCTCTGTTTTCTTCCAAATATTTGGATGTGTCCACGTTGCGCTTTGGGGCGTTTCCTGTCGCGGGCGCTAGGCCTACCCACACAAGTGAGCTATCATTTTCATCGGGAGACTTGGGGGAACGCTGGGTGGAAGGAAATTTGTGGCTCCTCTCAGATTCCAGAACTTTCTGCCACAGAAATGTGAGGAACATGTGTTTTTTTAGCCAAATTTTGAGGTTTGCAAAGGATTCTGGGTAACAGAACCTGGTCCGAGCCCCGCAAGTCACCCCATCTTGGATTCCCCTAGGTCTCTAGTTTTCAGAAATGCACAGGTTTGGTAGGTTTCCCTAGGTGCCGGCTGAGCTAGAGGCCAAAATCTACAGGTAGTCACTTCGCAAAAAACACCTCTGATTTCTTCCAAAAATTTTTATGTGTCCACGTTGCGCTTTGGGGCGTTTCCTGTAGCGGGCGCTAGGCCTACCCACACAAGTGAGGTATCATTTTTATCGGGAGACTTGGGGGAACGCTGGGTGGAAGGAAATTTGTGGCTCCTCTCAGATTCCAGAACTTTCTGCCACAGAAATGTGAGGAACATGTGTTTTTTTAGCCAAATTTTGAGGTTTGCAAAGGCTTCTGGGTAACAGAACCTGGTCCGAGCCCCGCAAGTCACCCCTCCTTGGATTCCCCTAGGTCTATAGTTTTCAGTAATGCACAGGTTTGGTAGTTTTCCCTAGGTGCCAGCTGAGCTAGAGGTCAAAATCTACAGGTAGGCACTTCGCAAAAAACACCTCTGTTTTCTTCCAAATATTTGGATGTGTCCACGTTGCGCTTTGGGGCGTTTCCTGTAGCGGGCGCTAGGCCTACCCACACAAGTGAGGTATCATTTTTATCGGGAGACTTGGGGGAACGCTGGGTGGAAGGAAATTTGTGGCTCCTCTCAGATTCCAGAACTTTCTGCCACAGAAATGTGAGGAACATGTGTTTTTTTAGCCAAATTTTGAGGTTTGCAAAGGCTTCTGGGTAACAGAACCTGGTCCGAGCCCCGCAAGTCACCCCTCCTTGGATTCCCCTAGGTCTCTAGGTGTCAGTAATGCACAGGTTTGGTAGGTTTCCCTAGGTGCCAGCTGAGCTAGAGGTCAAAATCTACAGGTAGGCACTTCGCAAGAAACACCTCTGTTTTCTTCCAAATATTTGGATGTGTCCACGTTGCGCTTTGTGGCATTTCCTGTCGCGGGCGCTAGGCCTACCCACACAAGTGAGGTATAATTTTTATTGGGAGACTTGGGGAAACGCTGGGTGGAAGGAAATTTGTGGCTCCTCTCAGATTCTAGAACTTTCTGCCACAGAAATGTGAGGAACATGTGTTTTTTTAGCCAAATTTTTAGGTTTGCAAAGGATTCTGGGTAACAGAACCTGGTCCGAGCCCCGCAAGTCACCCCATCTTGGATTCCCCTGGGTCTCTAGTTTTCAGAAATGCACAGGTTTGGTAGGTTTCCCTAGGTGCCGGCTGAGCTAGAGGCCAAAATCTACAGGTAGTCACTTCGCAAAAAACACCTCTTTTTTCTTCCAAAAATTTGAATGTGTCCACGTTGCGCTTTGGGGAGTTTCCTGTAGCGGGCGCTAGGCCTACCCACACAAGTGAGGTAGAATTTTTATCGGGAGACTTGGGGGAACGCTGGGTGGAAGGGAATTTGTGGCTTCTCTCAGTTTCCAGAACTTTCTGCCACAGAAATATGAGGAACATGTGTTTTTTAGCCAAATTTTGAGGTTTGCAAAGGATTCTGGGTAACAGAACCTGGTCCGAGTCCCGCAAGTCACCCCATCTTGGATTCCCCTAGGTCTCTAGTTTTCAGAAATGCACAGGTTTGGTAGGTTTCCCTAGGTGCCGGCTGAGCTAGAGGCCAAAATCTACAGGTAGGCACTTCGCAAAAAACACCTCTGTTTTCTTCCAAAAATTTGGATGTGTCCACGTTGCGCTTTGGGGCGTTTCCTGTCGCGGGCGCTAGGCCTACCCACACAAGTGAGGTATAATTTTTATCGGGAGACTTGGGGGAACGCTGGGTGGAAGGAAATTTGTGGCTCCTCTCAGATTCCAGAACTTTCTACCACAGAAATGTGAGGAACATGTGTTTTTTTAGCCAAATTTTGAGGTTTGCAAAGGATTCTGGGTAACAGAACCTGGTCCGAGCCCCGCAAGTCACCCCATCTTGGATTCCCCTAGGTCTCTAGTTTTCAGAAATGCACAGGATTGGTAGGTTTCCCTAGGTGCCGGCTGAGCTAGAGGCCAAAATCTACAGGTAGTCACTTCGCAAAAAACACCTCTGTTTTCTTCCAAAAATTTTAATGTGTCCACGTTGCGCTTTGGGGCGTTTCCTGTAGCGGGCGCTAGGCCTACCCACACAAGTGAGGTATCATTTTTATCGGGAGACTTGGGGGAACGCTGGGTGGAAGGAAATTTCTGGCTCCTCTCAGATTCCAGAACTTTCTGCCACAGAAATGTGAGGAACATGTGTTTTTTTAGCCAAATTTTGAGGTTTGCAAAGGCTTCAGGGTAACAGAACCTGGTCCGAGCCCCGCAAGTCACCCCTCCTTGGATTCCCCTAGGTCTATAGTTTTCAGTAATGCACAGGTTTGGTAGTTTTCCCTAGGTGCCAGCTGAGCTAGAGGTCAAAATCTACAGGTAGGCACTTTGCAAGAAACACCTCTGTTTTCTTCCAAATATTTGGATGTGTCCACGTTGCGCTTTGTGGCGTTTCCTGTCGCGGGCGCTAGGCCTACCCACACAAGTGAGGTATAATTTTTACTGGGAGACTTGGGGAAACGCTGGGTGGAAGGAAATTTGTGGCTCCTCTCAGATTCTAGAACTTTCTGCCACAGAAATGTGAGGAACATGTGTTTTTTTAGCCAAATTTTGAGGTTTGCAAAGGATTCTGGGTAACAGAACCTGGTCCGAGCCCCGCAAGTCACCCCATCTTGGATTCCCCTGGGTCTCTAGTTTTCAGAAATTCACAGGTTTGGTAGGTTTCCCTAGGTGCCGGCTGAGCTAGAGGCCAAAATCTTCAGGTAGGCACTTCGCAAAAAACACCTCTGTTTTCTTCCAAAAATTTGGATGTGTCCACGTTGCGCTTTGGGGTGTTTCCTGTCGCGGGCGCTAGGCCTACCCACACAAGTGAGGTATCATTTTTATCGGGAGACTTGGGGGAACGCTGGGTGGAAGGGAATTTGTGGCTTCTCTCAGTTTCCAGAACTTTCTGCCACAGAAATATGAGGAACATGTGTTTTTTAGCCAAATTTTGAGGTTTGCAAAGGATTCTGGGTAACAGAACCTGGTCCGAGCCCCGCAAGTCACCCCATCTTGGATTCCCCTAGGTCTCTAGTTTTCAGAAATGCACAGGTTTGGTAGGTTTCCCTAGGTGCCGGCTGAGCTAGAGGCCAAAATCTACAGGTAGGCACTTCGCAAAAAACACCTCTGTTTTCTTCCAAAAATTTGGATGTGTCCACGTTGCGCTTTGGGGCGTTTCCTGTCGCGGGCGCTAGGCCTACCCACACAAGTGAGGTATAATTTTTATCGGGAGACTTGGGGGAACGCGGGGTGGAAGGAAATTTGTGGCTCCTCTCAGATTCCAGAACTTTCTACCACAGAAATGTGAGGAACATGTGTTTTTTTAGCCAAATTTTGAGGTTTGCAAAGGATTCTGGGTAACAGAACCTGGTCCGAGCCCCGCAAGTCACCCCTCCTTGGATTCCCCTAGGTCTCTAGTTTTCAGAAATGCACAGCTTTGGTAAAACACCTCTGTTTTCTTCCAAAAATTTGGATGTGTCCACGTTGCGCTTTGGGGCGTTTCCTGTCGCGGGCGCTAGGCCTACCCACACAAGTGAGGTATCATTTTTATAGGGAGACTTGGGGGAACGCGGGGTGGAAGGAAATTTGTGGCTCCTCTCAGATTCCAGAACTTTCTGCCACAGAAATGTGAGGAACATGTGTTTTTTTAGCCAAATTTTGAGGTTTGCAAAGGATTCTGGGTAACAGAACCTGGTCCGAGCCCCGCAAGTCACCCCTCCTTGGATTCCCCTAGGTCTCTAGGTGTCAGTAATGCACAGGTTTGGTATGTTTCCCTAGGTGCCAGCTGAGCTAGAGGTCAAAATCTACAGGTAGGCACTTCGCAAGAAACACCTCTGTTTTCTTCCAAATATTTGGATGTGTCCACGTTGCGCTTTGTGGCGTTTCCTGTCGCGGGCGCTAGGCCTACCCACACAAGTGAGATATAATTTTTATTGGGAGACTTGGGGAAACGCTGGGTGGAAGGAAATTTGTGGCTCCTCTCAGATTCTAGAACTTTCTGCCACAGAAATGTGAGGAACATGTGTTTTTTTAGCCAAATTTTGAGGTTTGCAAAAGATTCTGGGTAACAGAACCTGGTCCGAGCCCCGCAAGTCACCCCTCCTTGGATTCCCCTAGGTCTCTAGTTTTCAGTAATGCACAGGTTTGGTAGGTTTCCCTAGGTGCCAGCTGAGCTAGAGGTCAAAATCTACAGGTAGGCACTTCGCAAAAAACACCTCTGTTTTCTTCCAAATATTTGGATGTGTCCACGTTGCGCTTTGGGGCGTTTCCTGTCGCGGGCGCTAGGCCTACCCACACAAGTGAGGTATCATTTTCATTGGGAGACTTGGGGGAACGCTGGGTGGAAGGAAATTTGTGGCTCCTCTCAGATTCCAGAACTTTCTGCCACAGAAATGTGAGGAACATGTGTTTTTTTAGCCAAATTTTGAGGTTTGCAAAGGATTCTGGGTAACAGAACCTGGTCCGAGCCCCGCAAGTCACCCCATCTTGGATTCCCCTAGGTCTCTAGTTTTCAGAAATGCACAGGTTTGGTAGGTTTCCCTAGGTGCCGGCTGAGCTTGAGGCCAAAATCTACAGGTAGTCACTTCGCAAAAAACACCTCTGTTTTCTTCCAAAAATTTGAATGTGTCCACGTTGCGCTTTGGGGCGTCTCCTGTAGCGGGCACTAGGCCTACCCACACAAGTGAGGTATCATTTTTATCGGGAGACTTGGGGGAACGCTGGGTGGAAGGAAATTTGTGGCTCCTCTCAGATTCCAGAACTTTCTGCCACAGAAATGTGAGGAACATGTGTTTTTTTAGCCAAATTTTGAGGTTTGCAAAGGCTTCTGGGTAACAGAACCTGGTCCGAGCCCCGCAAGTCACCCCTCCTTGGATTCCCCTAGGTCTATAGTTTTCAGTAATGCACAGGTTTGGTATTTTTCCCTAGTTGCCAGCTGAGCTAGAGGTCATAATCTACTGGTAGGCACTTCGCAAAAAACACCTCTGTTTTCTTCCAAATATTTGGATGTGTCCACGTTGCGCTTTGGGGCGTTTCCTGTAGCAGGCGCTAGGCCTACCCACACAAGTGAGGTATCATTTTTATCGGGAGACTTGGGGGAACGCTGGGTGGAAGGAAATTTGTGGCTCCTCTCAGATTCCAGAACTTTCTGCCACAGAAATGTGAGGAACATGTGTTTTTGTAGCCATATTTTGAGGTTTGCAAAGGCTTCTGGGTAACAGAACCTGGTCCGAGCCCCGCAAGTCACCCCTCCTTGGATTCCCCTAGGTCTCTAGGTGTCAGTAATGCACAGGTTTGGTAGGTTTCCCTAGGTGCCAGCTGAGCTAGAGGTCAAAATCTACAGGTAGGCACTTCGCAAGAAACACCTCTGTTTTCTTCCAAATATTTGGATGTGTCCACGTTGCGCTTTGTGGCGTTTCCTGTCGCGGGCGCTAGGCCTACCCACACAAGTGAGGTATAATTTTTATTGGGAGACTTGGGGAAACGCTGGGTGGAAGGAAATTTGTGGCTCCTCTCAGATTCTAGAACTTTCTGCCACAGAAATGTGAGGAACATGTGTTTTTTTAGCCAAATTTTTAGGTTTGCAAAGGATTCTGGGTAACAGAACCTGGTCCGAGCCCCGCAAGTCACCCCATCTTGGATTCCCCTGGGTCTCTAGTTTTCAGAAATTCACAGGTTTGGTAGGTTTCCCTAGGTGCCGGCTGAGCTAGAGGCCAAAATCTACAGGTAGGCACTTCGCAAAAAACACCTCTGTTTTCTTCCAAAAATTTGGATGTGTACACGTTGCGCTTTGGGGTGTTTCCTGTCGCGGGCGCTAGGCCTACCCACACAAGTGAGGTATCATTTTTATCGGGAGACTTGGGGGAACGCTGGGTGGAAGGGAATTTGTGGCTTCTCTCAGATTCCAGAACTTTCTGCCACAGAAATATGAGGAACATGTGTTTTTTAGCCAAATTTTGAGGTTTGCAAAGGATTCTGGGTAACAGAACCTGGTCCGAGCCCCGCAAGTCACCCCATCTTGGATTCCCCTAGGTCTCTAGTTTTCAGAAATGCACAGGTTTGGTAGGTTTCCCTAGGTGCCGGCTGAGCTAGAGGCCAAAATCTACAGGTAGGCACTTCGCAAAAAACACCTCTGTTTTCTTCCAAAAATTTGGATGTGTCCACGTTGCGCTTTGGGGCGTTTCCTGTCGCGGGCGCTATGCCTACCCACACAAGTGAGGTATAATTTTTATCGGGAGACTTGGGGGAACGCTGGGTGGAAGGAAATTTGTGGCTCCTCTCAGATTCCAGAACTTTCTACCACAGAAATGTGAGGAACATGTGTTTTTTTCGCCAAATTTTGAGGTTTGCAAAGGATTCTGGGTAACAGAACCTGGTCCGAGCCCCGCAAGTCACCCCTCCTTGGATTCCCCTAGGTCTCTAGTTTTCAGAAATGCACAGGTTTGGTAAAACACCTCTGTTTTCTTCCAACAATTTGGATGTGTCCACGTTGCGCTTTGGGGCGTTTCCTGTCGCGGGCGCTAGGCCTACCCACACAAGTGAGGTATCATTTTTGTAGGGAGACTTGGGGGAACGCGGGGTGGAAGGAAATTTGTGGCTCCTCTCAGATTCCAGAACTTTCTGCCACAGAAATGTGAGGAACATGTGTTTTTTTAGCCAAATTTTGAGGTTTGCAAAGGATTCTGGGTAACAGAACCTGGTCCGAGCCCCGCAAGTCACCCCATCTTGGATTCCCCTAGGTCTCTAGTTTTCAGAAATGCACAGGTTTGGTAGGTTTCCCTAGGTGCCGGCTGAGCTAGAGGCCAAAATCTACAGGTAGTCACTTCGCAAAAAACACCTCTGTTTTCTTCCAAAAATGTGAATGTGTCCACGTTGCGCTTTGGGGCGTTTCCTGTAGCGGGCGCTAGGCCTACCCACACAAGTGAGGTATCATTTTTATCGGGAGACTTGGGGGAACGCTGGGTGGAAGGAAATTTGTGGCTCCTCTCAGATTCCAGAACTTTCTGCCACAGAAATGTGAGGAACATGTGTTTTTTTAGCCAAATTTTGAGGTTTGCAAAGGCTTCTGGGTAACAGAACCTGGTCCGAGCCCCGCAAGTCACCCCTCCTTGGATTCCCCTAGGTCTATAGTTTTCAGTAATGCACAGGTTTGGTAGTTTTCCCTAGGTGCCAGCTGAGCTAGAGGTCAAAATCTACAGGTAGGCACTTCGCAAGAAACACCTCTGTTTTCTTCCAAATATTTGGATGTGTCCACGTTGCGCTTTGTGGCGTTTCCTGTCGCGGGCGCTAGGCCTACCCACACAAGTGAGGTATAATTTTTATTGGGAGACTTGGGGAAACGCTGGGTGGAAGGAAATTTGTGGCTCCTCTCAGATTCTAGAACTTTCTGCCACAGAAATGTGAGGAACATGTGTTTTTTTAGCCAAATTTTTAGGTTTGCAAAGGATTCTGGGTAACAGAACCTGGTCCGAGCCCCTCAAGTCACCCCATCTTGGATTCCCCTGGGTCTCTAGTTTTCAGAAATTCACAGGTTTGGTAGGTTTCCCTAGGTGCCGGCTGAGCTAGAGGCCAAAATCTACAGGTAGGCACTTCGCAAAAAACACCTCTGTTTTCTTCCAAAAATTTGGATGTGTCCACGTTGCGCTTTGGGGTGTTTCCTGTCGCGGGCGCTAGGCCTACCCACACAAGTGAGGTATCATTTTTATCGGGAGACTTGGGGGAACGCTGGGTGGAAGGAAATTTGTGGCTCCTCTCAGATTCCAGAACTTTCTGCCACAGAAATGTGAGGAACATGTGTTTTTTTAGCCAAATTTTGAGGTTTGCAAAGGATTCTGGGTAACAGAACCTGGTCCGAGCCCCGCAAGTCACCCCATCTTGGATTCCCCTAGGTCTCTAGTTTTCAGAAATGCACAGGTTTGGTAGGTTTCCCTAGGTGCCGGCTGAGCTTGAGGCCAAAATCTACAGGTAGTCACTTCGCAAAAAACACCTCTGTTTTCTTCCAAAAATTTGAATGTGTCCACGTTGCGCTTTGGGGCGTTTCCTGTAGCGGGCGCTAGGCCTACCCACACAAGTGAGGTATCATTTTTATCGGGAGACTTGGGGGAACGCTGGGTGGAAGGAAATTTGTGGCTCCTCTCAGATTCCAGAACTTTCTGCCACAGAAATGTGAGGAACATGTGTTTTTTTAGCCAAATTTTGAGGTTTGCCAAGGCTTCTGGGTAACAGAACCTGGTCCGAGCCCCGCAAGTCACCCCTCCTTGGATTCCCCTAGGTCTATAGTTTCCAGTAATGCACAGGTTTGGTAGTTTTCCCTAGTTGCCAGCTGAGCTAGAGGTCAAAATCTACAGGTAGGCACTTCGCAAAAAACACCTCTGTTTTCTTCCAAATATTTGGATGTGTCCACGTTGCGCTTTGGGGCGTTTCCTGTAGCAGGCGCTAGGCCTACCCACACAAGTGAGGTATCATTTTTATCGGGAGACTTGGGGGAACGCTGGGTGGAAGGAAATTTGTGGCTCCTCTCAGATTCCAGAACTTTCTGCCACAGAAATGTGAGGAACATGTGTTTTTTTAGCCAAATTTTGAGGTTTGCAAAGGCTTCTGGGTAACAGAACCTGGTCCGAGCCCCGCAAGTCACCCCTCCTTGGATTCCCCTAGGTCTCTAGGTGTCAGTAATGCACAGGTTTGGTAGGTTTCCCTAGGTGCCAGCTGAGCTAGAGGTCAAAATCTACAGGTAGGCACTTCGCAAGAAACACCTCTGTTTTCTTCCAAATATTTGGATGTGTCCACGTTGCGCTTTGTGGCGTTTCCTGTCGCGGGCGCTAGGCCTACCCACACAAGTGAGGTATCATTTTTATTGGGAGACTTGGGGGAACGCTGGGTGGAAGGAAATTTGTGGCTCCTCTCAGATTCCAGAACTTTCTGCCACAGAAATGTGAGGAACATGTGTTTTTTTAGCCAAATTTTGAGGTTTGCAAAGGATTCTGGGTAACAGAACCTGGTCCGAGCCCCACAAGTCACCCCATCTTGGATTCCCCTAGGTCTCTAGTTTTCAGAAATGCACAGGTTTGGTAGGTTTCCCTAGGTGCCGGCTGAGCTTGAGGCCAAAATCTACAGGTAGTCACTTCGCAAAAAACACCTCTGTTTTCTTCCAAAAATTTGAATGTGTCCACGTTGCGCTTTGGGGCGTTTCCTGTAGCGGGCGCTAGGCCTACCCACACAAGTGAGGTATCATTTTTATCGGGAGACTTGGGGGAACGCTGGGTGGAAGGAAATTTGTGGCTCCTCTCAGATTCCAGAACTTTCTGCCACAGAAATGTGAGGAACATGTGTTTTTTTAGCCAAATTTTGAGGTTTGCCAAGGATTCTGGGTAACAGAACCTGGTCCGAGCCCCGCAAGTCACCCCTCCTTGGATTCCCCTAGGTCTATAGTTTTCAGTAATGCACAGGTTTGGTAGTTTTCCCTAGTTGCCAGCTGAGCTAGAGGTCAAAATCTACAGGTAGGCACTTCGCAAAAAACACCTCTGTTTTCTTCCAAATATTTGGATGTGTCCACGTTGCGCTTTGGGGCGTTTCCTGTAGCAGGCGCTAGGCCTACCCACACAAGTGAGGTATCATTTTTATCGGGAGACTTGGGGGAACGCTGGGTGGAAGGAAATTTGTGGCTCCTCTCAGATTCCAGAACTTTCTGCCACAGAAATGTGAGGAACATGTGTTTTTTTAGCCAAATTTTGAGGTTTGCAAAGGCTTCTGGGTAACAGAACCTGGTCCGAGCCCCGCAAGTCACCCCTCCTTGGATTCCCCTAGGTCTCTAGGTGTCAGTAATGCACAGGTTTGGTAGGTTTCCCTAGGTGCCAGCTGAGCTAGAGGTCAAAATCTACAGGTAGGCACTTCGCAAGAAACACCTCTGTTTTCTTCCAAATATTTGGATGTGTCCACGTTGCGCTTTGTGGCGTTTCCTGTCGCGGGCGCTAGGCCTACCCACACAAGTGAGGTATAATTTTTATTGGGAGACTTGGGGAAACGCTGGGTGGAAGGAAATTTGTGGCTCCTCTCAGATTCTAGAACTTTCTGCCACAGAAATGTGAGGAACATGTGTTTTTTTAGCCAAATTTTTAGGTTTGCAAAGGATTCTGGGTAACAGAACCTGGTCCGAGCCCCGCAAGTCACCCCATCTTGGATTCCCCTGGGTCTCTAGTTTTCAGAAATTCACAGGTTTGGTAGGTTTCCCTAGGTGCCGGCTGAGCTAGAGGCCAAAATCTACAGGTAGGCACTTCGCAAAAAACACCTCTGTTTTCTTCCAAAAATTTGGATGTGTCCACGTTGCGCTTTGGGGTGTTTCCTGTTGCGGGCGCTAGGCCTACCCACACAAGTGAGGTATCATTTTTATCGGGAGACTTGGGGGAACGCTGGGTGGAAGGGAATTTGTGGCTTCTCTCAGATTCCAGAACTTTCTGCCACAGAAATATGAGGAACATGTGTTTCTTAGCCAAATTTTGAGGTTTGCAAAGGATTCTGGGTAACAGAACCTGGTCCGAGCCCCGCAAGTCACCCCATCTTGGATTCCCCTAAGTCTCTAGTTTTCAGAAATGCACAGGTTTGGTAGGTTTCCCTAGGTGCCGGCTGAGCTAGAGGCCAAAATCTACAGGTAGGCACTTCGCAAAAAACACCTCTGTTTTCTTCCAAAAATTTGGATGTGTCCACGTTGCGCTTTGGGGCGTTTCCTGTCGCGGGCGCTAGGCCTACCCACACAAGTGAGGTATAATTTTTATCGGGAGACTTGGGGGAACGCTGGGTGGAAGGAAATTTGTGGCTCCTCTCAGATTCCAGAACTTTCTACCACAGAAATGTGAGGAACATGTGTTTTTTTCGCCAAATTTTGAGGTTTGCAAAGGATTCTGGGTAACAGAACCTGGTCCGAGCCCCGCAAGTCACCCCTCCTTGGATTCCCCTAGGTCTCTAGTTTTCAGAAATGCACAGGTTTGGTAAAACACCTCTGTTTTCTTCCAAAAATTTGGATGTGTCCACATTGCGCTTTGGGGCGTTTCCTGTCGCGGGCGCTAGGCCTACCCACACAAGTGAGGTATCATTTTTGTAGGGAGACTTGGGGGAACGCGGGGTGGAAGGAAATTTGTGGCTCCTCTCAGATTCCAGAACTTTCTGCCACAGAAATGTGAGGAACATGTGTTTTTTTAGCCAAATTTTGAGGTTTGCAAAGGATTCTGGGTAACAGAACCTGGTCCGATCCCCGCAAGTCACCCCTCCTTGGATTCCCCTAGGTCTCTAGTTTTCAGTAGTGCACAGGTTTGGTAGGTTTCCCTAGGTGCCAGCTGAGCTAGAGGTCAAAATCTACAGGTAGGCACTTCGCAAAAAACACCTCTGTTTTCTTCCAAATATTTGGATGTGTCCACGTTGCGCTTTGGGGCGTTTCCTGTCGCGGGCGCTAGGCCTACCCACACAAGTGAGCTATCATTTTCATCGGGAGACTTGGGGGAACGCTGGGTGGAAGGAAATTTGTGGCTCCTCTCAGATTCCAGAACTTTCTGCCACAGAAATGTGAGGAACATGTGTTTTTTTAGCCAAATTTTGAGGTTTGCAAAGGATTCTGGGTAACAGAACCTGGTCCGAGCCCCGCAAGTCACCCCATCTTGGATTCCCCTAGGTCTCTAGTTTTCAGAAATGCACAGGTTTGGTAGGTTTCCCTAGGTGCCGGCTGAGCTAGAGGCCAAAATCTACAGGTAGTCACTTCGCAAAAAACACCTCTGTTTTCTTCCAAAAATTTGAATGTGTCCACGTTGCGCTTTGGGGCGTTTCCTGTAGCGGGCGCTAGGCCTACCCACACAAGTGAGGTATCATTTTTATCGGGAGACTTGGGGGAACGCTGGGTGGAAGGAAATTTGTGGCTCCTCTCAGATTCCAGAACTTTCTGCCACAGAAATGTGAGGAACATGTGTTTTTTTAGCCAAATTTTGAGGTTTGCAAAGGCTTCTGGGTAACAGAACCTGGTCCGAGCCCCGCAAGTCACCCCTCCTTGGATTCCCCTAGGTCTATAGTTTTCAGTAATGCACAGGTTTGGTAGTTTTCCCTAGGTGCCAGCTGAGCTAGAGGTCAAAATCTACAGGTAGGCACTTCGCAAAAAACACCTCTGTTTTCTTCCAAATATTTGGATGTGTCCACGTTGCGCTTTGGGGCGTTTCCTGTAGCGGGCGCTAGGCCTACCCACACAAGTGAGGTATCATTTTTATCGGGAGACTTGGGGGAACGCTGGGTGGAAGGAAATTTGTGGCTCCTCTCAGATTCCAGAACTTTCTGCCACAGAAATATGAGGAACATGTGTTTTTTAGCCAAATTTTGAGGTTTGCAAAGGATTCTGGGTAACAGAACCTGGTCCGAGCCCCGCAAGTCACCCCATCTTGGATTCCCCTAGGTCTCTAGTTTTCAGAAATGCACAGGTTTGGTAGGTTTCCCTAGGTGCCGGCTGAGCTAGAGGCCAAAATCTACAGGTAGGCACTTCGCAAAAAACACCTCTGTTTTCTTCCAAAAATTTGGATGTGTCCACGTTGCGCTTTGGGGCGTTTCCTGTCGCGGGCGCTAGGCCTACCCACACAAGTGAGGTATCATTTTTATCGGGAGACTTGGGGGAACGCTGGGTGGAAGGAAATTTGTGGCTCCTCTCAGATTCCAGAACTTTCTGCCACAGAAATGTGAGGAACATGTGTTTTTTTAGCCAAATTTTGAGGTTTGCAAAGGCTTCTGGGTAACAGAACCTGGTCCGAGCCCCGCAAGTCACACCTCCTTGGATTCCCCTAGGTCTAGAGTTTTCAGTAATGCACAGGTTTGGTAGTTTTCCCTAGGTGCCAGCTGAGCTAGAGGTCAAAATCTACAGGTAGGCACTTCGCAAGAAACACCTCTGTTTTCTTCCAAAAATTTGGATGTGTCCACGTTGCGCTTTGCGGCGTTTCCTGTCGCGGGCGCTAGGCCTACCCACACAAGTGAGGTATCATTTTTATAGGGAGACTTGGGGGAACGCGGGGTGGAAGGAAATTTGTGGCTCCTCTCAGATTCCAGAACTTTCTGCCACAGAAATGTGAGGAACATGTGTTTTTTTAGCCAAATTTTGAGGTTTGCAAAGGCTTCTGGGTAACAGAACCTGGTCCGAGCCCCGCAAGTCACCCCTCCTTGGATTTCCCTAGGTCTCTAGGTGTCAGTAATGCACAGGTTTGGTAGGTTTCCCTAGGTGCCAGCTGAGCTAGAGGTCAAAATCTACAGGTAGGCACTTCGCAAGAAACACCTCTGTTTTCTTCCAAATATTTGGATGTGTCCACGTTGCGCTTTGTGGCGTTTCCTGTCGCGGGCGCTAGGCCTACCCACACAATTGAGGTATAATTTTTATTGGGAGACTTGGGGAAACGCTGGGTGAAAGGAAATTTGTGGCTCCTCTCAGATTCTAGAACTTTCTGCCACAGAAATGTGAGGAACATGTGTTTTTTTAGCCAAATTTTTAGGTTTGCAAAGGATTCTGGGTAACAGAACCTGGTCCGAGCCCCTCAAGTCACCCCATCTTGGATTCCCCTGGGTCTCTAGTTTTCAGAAATTCACAGGTTTGGTAGGTTTCCCTAGGTGCCGGCTGAGCTAGAGGCCAAAATCTACAGGTAGGCACTTCGCAAAAAACACCTCTGTTTTCTTCCAAAAATTTGGATGTGTCCACGTTGCGCTTTGGGGTGTTTCCTGTCGCGGGCGCTAGGCCTACCCACACAAGTGAGGTATCATTTTTATCGGGAGACTTGGGGGAACGCTGGGTGGAAGGGAATTTGTGGCTTCTCTCAGTTTCCAGAACTTTCTGCCACAGAAATATGAGGAACATGTGTTCTTTAGCCAAATTTTGAGGTTTGCAAAGGATTCTGGGTAACAGAACCTGGTCCGAGCCCCGCAAGTCACCCCATCTTGGATTCCCCTAGGTCTCTAGTTTTCAGAAATGCACAGGTTTGGTAGGTTTCCCTAGGTGCCGGCTGAGCTAGAGGCCAAAATCTACAGGTAGGCACTTCGCAAAAAACACCTCTGTTTTCTTCCAAAAATTTGGATGTGTCCACGTTGCGCTTTGGGGCGTTTCCTGTCGCGGGCGCTAGGCCTACCCAAACAAGTGAGGTATAATTTTTATCGGGAGACTTGGGGGAACGCTGGGTGGAAGGAAATTTGTGGCTCCTCTCAGATTCCAGAACTTTCTACCACAGAAATGTGAGGAACATGTGTTTTTTTAGCCAAATTTTGAGGTTTGCAAAGGATTCTGGGTAACAGAACCTGGTCCGAGCCCCGCAAGTCACCCCTCCTTGGATTCCCCTAGGTCTCTAGTTTTCAGAAATGCAGAGCTTTGGTAAAACACCTCTGTTTTCTTCCAAAAATTTGGATGTGTCCACGTTGCGCTTTGGGGCGTTTCCTGTCGCGGGCGCTAGGCCTACCCTCACAAGTGAGGTATCATTTTTATAGGGAGACTTGGGGGAACGCGGGGTGGAAGGAAATTTGTGGCTCCTCTCAGATTCCAGAACTTTCTGCCACAGAAATGTGAGGAACATGTGTTTTTTTAGCCAAATTTTGAGGTTTGCAAAGGATTCTGGGTAACAGAACCTGGTCCGAGCCCCGCAAGTCACCCCTCCTTGGATTCCCCTAGGTCTATAGTTTCCAGTAATGCACAGGTTTGGTAGTTTTCCCTAGTTGCCAGCTGAGCTAGAGGTCAAAATCTACAGGTAGGCACTTCGCAAAAAACACCTCTGTTTTCTTCCAAATATTTGGATGTGTCCACGTTGCGCTTTGGGGCGTTTCCTGTAGCAGGCGCTAGGCCTACCCACACAAGTGAGGTATCATTTTTATCGGGAGACTTGGGGGAACGCTGGGTGGAAGGAAATTTGTGGCTCCTCTCAGATTCCAGAACTTTCTGCCACAGAAATGTGAGGAACATGTGTTTTTTTAGCCAAATTTTGAGGTTTGCAAAGGCTTCTGGGTAACAGAACCTGGTCCGAACCCCGCAAGTCACCCCTCCTTGGATTCCCCTAGGTCTCTAGGTGTCAGTAATGCACAGGTTTGGTAGGTTTCCCTAGGTGCCAGCTGAGCTAGAGGTCAAAATCTACAGGTAGGCACTTCGCAAGAAACACCTCTGTTTTCTTCCAAATATTTGGATGTGTCCACGTTGCGCTTTGTGGCGTTTCCTGTCGCGGGCGCTAGGCCTACCCACACAAGTGAGGTATCATTTTTATTGGGAGACTTGGGGGAACGCTGGGTGGAAGGAAATTTGTGGCTCCTCTCAGATTCCAGAACTTTCTGCCACAGAAATGTGAGGAACATGTGTTTTTTTAGCCAAATTTTGAGGTTTGCAAAGGATTCTGGGTAACAGAACCTGGTCCGAGCCCCGCAAGTCACCCCATCTTGGATTCCCCTAGGTCTCTAGTTTTCAGAAATGCACAGGTTTGGTAGGTTTCCCTAGGTGCCGGCTGAGCTTGAGGCCAAAATCTACAGGTAGTCACTTCGCAAAAAACACCTCTGTTTTCTTCCAAAAATTTGAATGTGTCCACGTTGCGCTTTGGGGCGTTTCCTGTAGCGGGCGCTAGGCCTACCCACACAAGTGAGGTATCATTTTTATCGGGAGACTTGGGGGAACGCTGGGTGGAAGGAAATTTGTGGCTCCTCTCAGATTCCAGAACTTTCTGCCACAGAAATGTGAGGAACATGTGTTTTTTTAGCCAAATTTTGAGGTTTGCCAAGGCTTCTGGGTAACAGAACCTGGTCCGAGCCCCGCAAGTCACCCCTCCTTGGATTCCCCTAGGTCTATAGTTTTCAGTAATGCACAGGTTTGGTAGTTTTCCCTAGTTGCCAGCTGAGCTAGAGGTCAAAATCTACAGGTAGGCACTTCGCAAAAAACACCTCTGTTTTCTTCCAAATATTTGGATGTGTCCACGTTGCGCTTTGGGGCGTTTCCTGTAGCAGGCGCTAGGCCTACCCACACAAGTGAGGTATCATTTTTATCGGGAGACTTGGGGGAACGCTGGGTGGAAGGAAATTTGTGGCTCCTCTCAGATTCCAGAACTTTCTGCCACAGAAATGTGAGGAACATGTGTTTTTTTAGCCAAATTTTGAGGTTTGCAAAGGCTTCTGGGTAACAGAACCTGGTCCGAGCCCCGCAAGTCACCCCTCCTTGGATTCCCCTAGGTCTCTAGGTGTCAGTAATGCACAGGTTTGGTAGGTTTCCCTAGGTGCCAGCTGAGCTAGAGGTCAAAATCTACAGGTAGGCACTTCGCAAGAAACACCTCTGTTTTCTTCCAAATATTTGGATGTGTCCACGTTGCGCTTTGTGGCGTTTCCTGTCGCGGGCGCTAGGCCTACCCACACAAGTGAGGTATAATTTTTATTGGGAGACTTGGGGAAACGCTGGGTGGAAGGAAATTTGTGGCTCCTCTCAGATTCTAGAACTTTCTGCCACAGAAATGTGAGGAACATGTGTTTTTTTAGCCAAATTTTTAGGTTTGCAAAGGATTCTGGGTAACAGAACCTGGTCCGAGCCCCGCAAGTCACCCCATCTTGGATTCCCCTGGGTCTCTAGTTTTCAGAAATTCACAGGTTTGGTAGGTTTCCCTAGGTGCCGGCTGAGCTAGAGGCCAAAATCTACAGGTAGGCACTTCGCAAAAAACACCTCTGTTTTGTTCCAAAAATTTGGATGTGTCCACGTTGCGCTTTGGGGTGTTTCCTGTTGCGGGCGCTAGGCCTACCCACACAAGTGAGGTATCATTTTTATCGGGAGACTTGGGGGAACGCTGGGTGGAAGGGAATTTGTGGCTTCTCTCAGATTCCAGAACTTTCTGCCACAGAAATATGAGGAACATGTGTTTTTTAGCCAAATTTTGAGGTTTGCAAAGGATTCTGGGTAACAGAACCTGGTCCGAGCCCCGCAAGTCACCCCATCTTGGATTCCCCTAAGTCTCTAGTTTTCAGAAATGCACAGGTTTGGTAGGTTTCCCTAGGTGCCGGCTGAGCTAGAGGCCAAAATCTACAGGTAGGCACTTCGCAAAAAACACCTCTGTTTTCTTCCAAAAATTTGGATGTGTCCACGTTGCGCTTTGGGGTGTTTCCTGTCGCGGGCGCTAGGCCTACCCACACAAGTGAGGTATCATTTTTATCGGGAGACTTGGGGGAACGCTGGGTGGAAGGGAATTTGTGGCTTCTCTCAGTTTCCAGAACTTTCTGCCACAGAAATATGAGGAACATGTGTTCTTTAGCCAAATTTTGAGGTTTGCAAAGGATTCTGGGTAACAGAACCTGGTCCGAGCCCCGCAAGTCACCCCATCTTGGATTCCCCTAGGTCTCTAGTTTTCAGAAATGCACAGGTTTGGTAGGTTTCCCTAGGTGCCGGCTGAGCTAGAGGCCAAAATCTACAGGTAGGCACTTCGCAAAAAACACCTCTGTTTTCTTCCAAAAATTTGGATGTGTCCACGTTGCGCTTTGGGGCGTTTCCTGTCGCGGGCGCTAGGCCTACCCAAACAAGTGAGGTATAATTTTTATCGGGAGACTTGGGGGAACGCTGGGTGGAAGGAAATTTGTGGCTCCTCTCAGATTCCAGAACTTTCTACCACAGAAATGTGAGGAACATGTGTTTTTTTAGCCAAATTTTGAGGTTTGCAAAGGATTCTGGGTAACAGAACCTGGTCCGAGCCCCGCAAGTCACCCCTCCTTGGATTCCCCTAGGTCTCTAGTTTTCAGAAATGCAGAGCTTTGGTAAAACACCTCTGTTTTCTTCCAAAAATTTGGATGTGTCCACGTTGCGCTTTGGGGCGTTTCCTGTCGCGGGCGCTAGGCCTACCCTCACAAGTGAGGTATCATTTTTATAGGGAGACTTGGGGGAACGCGGGGTGGAAGGAAATTTGTGGCTCCTCTCAGATTCCAGAACTTTCTGCCACAGAAATGTGAGGAACATGTGTTTTTTTAGCCAAATTTTGAGGTTTGCAAAGGATTCTGGGTAACAGAACCTGGTCCGAGCCCCGCAAGTCACCCCTCCTTGGATTCCCCTAGGTCTATAGTTTCCAGTAATGCACAGGTTTGGTAGTTTTCCCTAGTTGCCAGCTGAGCTAGAGGTCAAAATCTACAGGTAGGCACTTCGCAAAAAACACCTCTGTTTTCTTCCAAATATTTGGATGTGTCCACGTTGCGCTTTGGGGCGTTTCCTGTAGCAGGCGCTAGGCCTACCCACACAAGTGAGGTATCATTTTTATCGGGAGACTTGGGGGAACGCTGGGTGGAAGGAAATTTGTGGCTCCTCTCAGATTCCAGAACTTTCTGCCACAGAAATGTGAGGAACATGTGTTTTTTTAGCCAAATTTTGAGGTTTGCAAAGGCTTCTGGGTAACAGAACCTGGTCCGAACCCCGCAAGTCACCCCTCCTTGGATTCCCCTAGGTCTCTAGGTGTCAGTAATGCACAGGTTTGGTAGGTTTCCCTAGGTGCCAGCTGAGCTAGAGGTCAAAATCTACAGGTAGGCACTTCGCAAGAAACACCTCTGTTTTCTTCCAAATATTTGGATGTGTCCACGTTGCGCTTTGTGGCGTTTCCTGTCGCGGGCGCTAGGCCTACCCACACAAGTGAGGTATCATTTTTATTGGGAGACTTGGGGGAACGCTGGGTGGAAGGAAATTTGTGGCTCCTCTCAGATTCCAGAACTTTCTGCCACAGAAATGTGAGGAACATGTGTTTTTTTAGCCAAATTTTGAGGTTTGCAAAGGATTCTGGGTAACAGAACCTGGTCCGAGCCCCGCAAGTCACCCCATCTTGGATTCCCCTAGGTCTCTAGTTTTCAGAAATGCACAGGTTTGGTAGGTTTCCCTAGGTGCCGGCTGAGCTTGAGGCCAAAATCTACAGGTAGTCACTTCGCAAAAAACACCTCTGTTTTCTTCCAAAAATTTGAATGTGTCCACGTTGCGCTTTGGGGCGTTTCCTGTAGCGGGCGCTAGGCCTACCCACACAAGTGAGGTATCATTTTTATCGGGAGACTTGGGGGAACGCTGGGTGGAAGGAAATTTGTGGCTCCTCTCAGATTCCAGAACTTTCTGCCACAGAAATGTGAGGAACATGTGTTTTTTTAGCCAAATTTTGAGGTTTGCCAAGGCTTCTGGGTAACAGAACCTGGTCCGAGCCCCGCAAGTCACCCCTCCTTGGATTCCCCTAGGTCTATAGTTTTCAGTAATGCACAGGTTTGGTAGTTTTCCCTAGTTGCCAGCTGAGCTAGAGGTCAAAATCTACAGGTAGGCACTTCGCAAAAAACACCTCTGTTTTCTTCCAAATATTTGGATGTGTCCACGTTGCGCTTTGGGGCGTTTCCTGTAGCAGGCGCTAGGCCTACCCACACAAGTGAGGTATCATTTTTATCGGGAGACTTGGGGGAACGCTGGGTGGAAGGAAATTTGTGGCTCCTCTCAGATTCCAGAACTTTCTGCCACAGAAATGTGAGGAACATGTGTTTTTTTAGCCAAATTTTGAGGTTTGCAAAGGCTTCTGGGTAACAGAACCTGGTCCGAGCCCCGCAAGTCACCCCTCCTTGGATTCCCCTAGGTCTCTAGGTGTCAGTAATGCACAGGTTTGGTAGGTTTCCCTAGGTGCCAGCTGAGCTAGAGGTCAAAATCTACAGGTAGGCACTTCGCAAGAAACACCTCTGTTTTCTTCCAAATATTTGGATGTGTCCACGTTGCGCTTTGTGGCGTTTCCTGTCGCGGGCGCTAGGCCTACCCACACAAGTGAGGTATAATTTTTATTGGGAGACTTGGGGAAACGCTGGGTGGAAGGAAATTTGTGGCTCCTCTCAGATTCTAGAACTTTCTGCCACAGAAATGTGAGGAACATGTGTTTTTTTAGCCAAATTTTTAGGTTTGCAAAGGATTCTGGGTAACAGAACCTGGTCCGAGCCCCGCAAGTCACCCCATCTTGGATTCCCCTGGGTCTCTAGTTTTCAGAAATTCACAGGTTTGGTAGGTTTCCCTAGGTGCCGGCTGAGCTAGAGGCCAAAATCTACAGGTAGGCACTTCGCAAAAAACACCTCTGTTTTGTTCCAAAAATTTGGATGTGTCCACGTTGCGCTTTGGGGTGTTTCCTGTTGCGGGCGCTAGGCCTACCCACACAAGTGAGGTATCATTTTTATCGGGAGACTTGGGGGAACGCTGGGTGGAAGGGAATTTGTGGCTTCTCTCAGATTCCAGAACTTTCTGCCACAGAAATATGAGGAACATGTGTTTTTTAGCCAAATTTTGAGGTTTGCAAAGGATTCTGGGTAACAGAACCTGGTCCGAGCCCCGCAAGTCACCCCATCTTGGATTCCCCTAAGTCTCTAGTTTTCAGAAATGCACAGGTTTGGTAGGTTTCCCTAGGTGCCGGCTGAGCTAGAGGCCAAAATCTACAGGTAGGCACTTCGCAAAAAACACCTCTGTTTTCTTCCAAAAATTTGGATGTGTCCACGTTGCGCTTTGGGGCGTTTCCTGTCGCGGGCGCTAGGCCTACCCACACAAGTGAGGTATAATTTTTATCGGGAGACTTGGGGGAACGCTGGGTGGAAGGAAATTTGTGGCTCCTCTCAGATTCCAGAACTTTCTACCACAGAAATGTGAGGAACATGTGTTTTTTTCGCCAAATTTTGAGGTTTGCAAAGGATTCTGGGTAACAGAACCTGGTCCGAGCCCCGCAAGTCACCCCTCCTTGGATTCCCCTAGGTCTCTAGTTTTCAGAAATGCACAGGTTTGGTAAAACACCTCTGTTTTCTTCCAAAAATTTGGATGTGTCCACGTTGCGCTTTGGGGCGTTTCCTGTCGCGGGCGCTAGGCCTACCCACACAAGTGAGGTATCATTTTTGTAGGGAGACTTGGGGGAACGCGGGGTGGAAGGAAATTTGTGGCTCCTCTCAGATTCCAGAACTTTCTGCCACAGAAATGTGAGGAACATGTGTTTTTTTAGCCAAATTTTGAGGTTTGCAAAGGATTCTGGGTAACAGAACCTGGTCCGAGCCCCGCAAGTCACCCCTCCTTGGATTCCCCTAGGTCTCTAGTTTTCAGTAGTGCACAGGTTTGGTAGGTTTCCGTAGGTGCCAGCTGAGCTAGAGGTCAAAATCTACAGGTAGGCACTTCGCAAAAAACACCTCTGTTTTCTTCCAAATATTTAGATGTGTCCACGTTGCGCTTTGGGGCGTTTCCTGTCGCGGGCGCTAGGCCTACCCACACAAGTGAGCTATCATTTTCATCGGGAGACTTGGGGGAACGCTGGGTGGAAGGAAATTTGTGGCTCCTCTCAGATTCCAGAACTTTCTGCCACAGAAATGAGAGGAACATGTGTTTTTTTAGCCAAATTTTGAGGTTTGCAAAGGATTCTGGGTAACAGAACCTGGTCCGAGCCCCGCAAGTCACCCCATCTTGGATTCCCCTAGGTCTCTAGTTTTCAGAAATGCACAGGTTTGGTAGGTTTCCCTAGGTGCCGGCTGAGCTAGAGGCCAAAATCTACAGGTAGTCACTTCGCAAAAAACACCTCTGTTTTCTTCCAAAAATTTGAATGTGTCCACGTTGCGCTTTGGGGCGTTTCCTGTAGCGGGCGCTAGGCCTACCCACACAAGTGAGGTATCATTTTTATCGGGAGACTTGGGGGAACGCTGGGTGGAAGGAAATTTGTGGCTCCTCTCAGATTCCAGAACTTTCTGCCACAGAAATGTGAGGAACATGTGTTTTTTTAGCCAAATTTTGAGGTTTGCAAAGGCTTCTGGGTAACAGAACCTGGTCCGAGCCCCGCAAGTCACCCCTGCTTGGATTCCCCTAGGTCTATAGTTTTCAGTAATGCACAGGTTTGGTAGTTTTCCCTAGGTGCCAGCTGAGCTAGAGGTCAAAATCTACAGGTAGGCACTTCGCAAAAAACACCTCTGTTTTCTTCCAAATATTTGGATGTGTCCACGTTGCGCTTTGGGGCGTTTCCTGTAGCGGGCGCTAGGCCTACCCACACAGGTGAGGTATCATTTTTATCGGGAGACTTGGGGGAACGCTGGGTGGAAGGAAATTTGTGGCTCCTCTCAGATTCCAGAACTTTCTGCCACAGAAATATGAGGAACATGTGTTTTTTAGCCAAATTTTGAGGTTTGCAAAGGATTCTGGGTAACAGAACCTGGTCCGAGCCCCGCAAGTCACCCCATCTTGGATTCCCCTAGGTCTCTAGTTTTCAGAAATGCACAGGTTTGGTAGGTTTCCCTAGGTGCCGGCTGAGCTAGAGGCCAAAATCTACAGGTAGGCACTTCGCAAAAAACACCTCTGTTTTCTTCCAAAAATTTGGATGTGTCCACGTTGCGCTTTGGGGCGTTTCCTGTCGCGGGCGCTAGGCCTACCCACACAAGTGAGGTATAATTTTTATCGGGAGACTTGGGGGAACGCTGGGTGGAAGGAAATTTGTGGCTCCTCTCAGATTCCAGAACTTTCTACCACAGAAATGTGAGGAACATGTGTTTTTTTCGCCAAATTTTGAGGTTTGCAAAGGATTCTGGGTAACAGAACCTGGTCCGAGCCCCGCAAGTCACCCCTCCTTGGATTCCCCTAGGTCTCTAGTTTTCAGAAATGCACAGCTTTGGTAAAACACCTCTGTTTTCTTCCAAAAATTTGGATGTGTCCACGTTGCGCTTTGGGGCGTTTCCTGTCGCGGGCGCTAGGCCTACCCACACAAGTGAGGTATCATTTTTATAGGGAGACTTGGGGGAACGCGGGGTGGAAGGAAATTTGTGGCTCCTCTCAGATTCCAGAACTTTCTGCCACAGAAATGTGAGGAACATGTGTTTTTTTAGCCAAATTTTGAGGTTTGCAAAGGATTCTGGGTAACAGAACCTGGTCCGAGCCCCGCAAGTCACCCCTCCTTGGATTCCCCTAGGTCTCTAGTTTTCAGTAATGCACAGGTTTGGTAGGTTTCCCTAGGTGCCAGCTGAGCTAGAGGTCAAAATCTACAGGTAGGCACTTCGCAAAAAACACCTCTGTTTTCTTCCAAATATTTGGATGTGTCCACGTTGCGCTTTGGGGCATTTTCTGTCGTGGGCGCTAGGCCTACCCACACAAGTGAGGTATCATTTTCATCGGGAGACTTGGGGGAACGCTGGGTGGAAGGAAATTTGTGGCTCCTCTCAGATTCCAGAACTTTCTGCCACAGAAATGTGAGGAACATGTGGTTTTTTTGCCAAATTTTGAGGTTTGCAAAGGATTCTGGGTAACAGAACCTGGTCCGAGCCCCGCAAGTCACCCCATCTTGGATTCCCCTAGGTCTCTAGTTTTCAGAAATGCACAGGTTTGGTAGGTTTCCCTAGGTGCCGGCTGAGCTAGAGGCCAAAATCTACAGGTAGTCACTTCGCAAAAAACACCTCTGTTTTCTTCCAAAAATTTGAATGTGTCCACGTTGCGCTTTGGGGCGTTTCCTGTAGCGGGCGCTAGGCCTACCCACACAAGTGAGGTATCATTTTTATCGGGAGACTTGGGGGAACGCTGGGTGGAAGGAAATTTGTGGCTCCTCTCAGATTCCAGAACTTTCTGCCACAGAAATGTGAGGAACATGTGTTTTTTTAGCCAAATTTTGAGGTTTGCAAAGGCTTCTGGGTAACAGAACCTGGTCCGAGCCCCGCAAGTCACCCCTCCTTGGATTCCCCTAGGTCTATAGTTTTCAGTAATGCACAGGTTTGGTAGGTTTGCCTAGGTGCCAGCTGAGCTAGAGGTCAAAATCTACAGGTAGGCACTTCGCAAAAAACATCTCTGTTTTCTTCCAAATATTTGGATGTGTCCACGTTGCGCTTTGGGGCGTTTCCTGTCGCGGGCGCTAGGCCTACCCACACAAGTGAGGTATCATTTTTATTGGGAGACTTGGAGGAACGTTGGGTGGAAGGAAATTTGTGGCTCCTCTCAGATTCCAGAACTTTCTGTCACAGAAATGTGAGGAACATGTGTTTTTTTTAGCCAAATTTTGAGGTTTGCAAAGGATTCTGGGTAACAGAACCTGGTCCGAGCCCCGCAAGTCACCCCATCTTGGATTCCCCTGGGTCTCTAGTTTTCAGAAATGCAAAGGTTTGGTAGGTTTCCCTAGGTGCCGGCTGAGCTAGAGGCCAAAATCTACAGGTAGGCACTTCGCAAAAAACACCTCTGTTTTCTTCCAAAAATGTGGATGTGTCCACGTTGCGCTTTGGGGCGTTTCCTGTCGCGGGCGCTAGGCCTACCCACACAAGTGAGGTATCATTTTTATTGGGAGACTTGGGGGAACGCTGGGTGGAAGGGAATTTGTGGCTCCTCTCAGATTCCAGAACTTTCTGCCACAGAAATATGAGGAACATGTGTTTTTTTAGCCAAATTTTGAGGTTTGCAAAGGATTCTGGGTAACAGAACCTGGTCCGAGCCCCGCAAGTCACCCCTCCTTGGATTCCCCTAGGTCTCTAGTTTTCAGAAATGCACAGGTTTGGTAGGTTTCCCTAGGTGCCGGCTGAGCTAGAGGCCAAAATCTACAGGTAGGCACTTCGCAAAAAACACCTCTGTTTTCTTCCAAAAATTTGGATGTGTCCACGTTGCGCTTTGGGGCGTTTCCTGTCGCGGGCGCTAGGCCTACCCACACAAGTGAGGTATAATTTTTATCGGGAGACTTGGGGGAACGCTGGGTGGACGGAAATTTGTGGCTCCTCTCAGATTCCAGAACTTTCTACCACAGAAATGTGAGGAACATGTGTTTTTTTAGCCAAATTTTGAGGTTTGCAAAGGATTCTGGGTAACAGAACCTGGTCCGAGCCCCGCAAGTCACCCCTCCTTGGATTCCCCTAGGTCTCTAGTTTTCAGAAATGCACAGGTTTGGTAAAACACCTCTGTTTTCTTCCAAAAATTTGGATGTGTCCACGTTGCGCTTTGGGGCGTTTCCTGTCGCGGGCGCTAGGCCTACCCACACAAGTGAGGTATCATTTTTATAGGGAGACTTGGGGGAACGCGGGGTGGAAGGAAATTTGTGGCTCCTCTCAGATTCCAGAACTTTCTCCCACAGAAATGTGAGGAACATTTGTTTTTTTAGCCAAATTTTGAGGTTTGCAAAGGATTCTGGGTAACAGAACCTGGACCGAGCCCCGCAAGTCACCCCTCCTTGGATTCCCCTAGGTCTCTAGTTTTCAGTAATGCACAGGTTTCGTAGGTTTCCCTAGGTGCCAGCTGAGCTAGAGGTCAAAATCTACAGGTAGGCACTTCGCAAAAAACACCTCTGTTTTCTTCCAAATATTTGGATGTGTCCACGTTGCGCTTTGGGGCGTTTCCTGTAGCGGGCGCTAGGCCTACCCACACAAGTGAGGTATCATTTTTATCGGGAGACTTGGGGGAACGCTGGGTGGAAGGAAATTTGTGGCTCCCCTCAGATTCCAGAACTTTCTGCCACAGAAATGTGAGGAACATGTGTTTTTTTAGCCAAATTTTGAGGTTTGCAAAGGATTCTGGGTAACAGAACTTGGTCCGAGCCCCGCAAGTCACCCCTCCTTGGATTCCCCTAGGTCTCTAGTTTTCAGTAATGCACAGGTTTGGTAGGTTTCCCTAGGTGCCAGCTGAGCTAGAGGCCAAAATCTACAGGTAGGCACTTCGCAAAAAACACCTCTGTTTTCTTCCAAATATTTGGATGAGTCCACGTTGCGCTTTGGGGCGTTTCCTGTCGCGGGCGCTAGGCCTACCCACACAAGTGAGGTATCATTTTCATCGGGAGACTTGGGGGAACGCTGGGTGGAAGGAAATTTGTGGCTCATCTCAGGTTCCAGAACTTTCTGCCACAGAAATGTGAGGAACATGTGTTTTTTTAGCCAAATTTTGAGGTTTGCAAAGGATTCTAGGTAACAGAACCTGGTCCGAGCCCCGCAAGTCACCCCATCTTGGATTCCCCTAGGTCTCTAGTTTTCAGAAATGCACAGGTTTGGTAGGTTTCCCTAGGTGCCGGCTGAGCTAGAGGCCAAAATCTACAGGTAGTCACTTCGCAAAAAACACCTCTGTTTTCTTCCAAAAATTTGAATGTGTCCACGTTGCGCTTTGGGGCGTTTCCTGTAGCGGGCGCTAGGCCTACCCACACAAGTGAGGTATCATTTTTATCGGGAGACTTGGGGGAACGCTGGGTGGAAGGAAATTTGTGGCTCCTCTCAAATTCCAGAACTTTCTGCCACAGAAATGTGAGGAACATGTGTTTTTTTAGCCAAATTTTGAGGTTTGCAAAGGCTTCTGGGTAACAGAACCTGGTCAGAGCCCCGCAAGTCACCCCTCCTTGGATTCCCCTAGGTCTATAGTTTTCAGTAATGCACAGGTTTGGTAGGTTTCTCTAGGTGGCAGCTGAGCTAGAGGTCAAAATCTACAGGTAGGCACTTCGCAAAACACACCTCTGTTTTCTTCCAAATATTTGGATGTGTCCACGTTGCGCTTTGGGGCGTTTCATGTCGCGGGCGCTAGGCCTACCCACACAAGTGAGGTATCATTTTCATCGGGAGACTTGGGGGAACGCTGGGTGGAAGGAAATTTGTGGCTCCTCTCAGATTCCAGAACTTTCTGCCACAGAAATGTGAGGAACATGTGTTTTTTTAGCCAAATTTTGAGGTTTGCAAAGGATTCTGGGTAACAGAACCTGGTCCGAGCCCCGCAAGTCACCCCTCCTTGGATTCCCCTAGGTCTCTAGTTTTCAGTAGTGCACAGGTTTGGTAGGTTTCCGTAGGTGCCAGCTGAGCTAGAGGTCAAAATCTACAGGTAGGCACTTCGCAAAAAACACCTCTGTTTTCTTCCAAATATTTAGATGTGTCCATGTTGCGCTTTGGGGCGTTTCCTGTCGCGGGCGCTAGGCCTACCCACACAAGTGAGCTATCATTTTCATCGGGAGACTTGGGGGAACGCTGGGTGGAAGGAAATTTGTGGCTCCTCTCAGATTCCAGAACTTTCTGCCACAGAAATGAGAGGAACATGTGTTTTTTTAGCCAAATTTTGAGGTTTGCAAAGGATTCTGGGTAACAGAACCTGGTCCGAGCCCCGCAAGTCACCCCATCTTGGATTCCCCTAGGTCTCTAGTTTTCAGAAATGCACAGGTTTGGTAGGTTTCCCTAGGTGCCGGCTGAGCTAGAGGCCAAAATCTACAGGTAGTCACTTCGCAAAAAACACCTCTGTTTTCTTCCAAAAATTTGAATGTATCCACGTTGCGCTTTGGGGCGTTTCCTGTAGCGGGCGCTAGGCCTACCCACACAAGTGAGGTATCATTTTTATCGGGAGACTTGGGGGAACGCTGGGTGGAAGGAAATTTGTGGCTCCTCTCAGATTCCAGAACTTTCTGCCACAGAAATGTGAGGAACATGTGTTTTTTTAGCCAAATTTTGAGGTTTGCAAAGGCTTCTGGGTAACAGAACCTGGTCCGAGCCCCGCAAGTCACCCCTGCTTGGATTCCCCTAGGTCTATAGTTTTCAGTAATGCACAGGTTTGGTAGTTTTCCCTAGGTGCCAGCTGAGCTAGAGGTCAAAATCTACAGGTAGGCACTTCGCAAAAAACACCTCTGTTTTCTTCCAAATATTTGGATGTGTCCACGTTGCGCTTTGGGGCGTTTCCTGTAGCGGGCGCTAGGCCTACCCACACAAGTGAGGTATCATTTTTATCGGGAGACTTGGGGGAACGCTGGGTGGAAGGAAATTTGTGGCTCCTCTCAGATTCCAGAACTTTCTGCCACAGAAATATGAGGAACATGTGTTTTTTAGCCAAATTTTGAGGTTTGCAAAGGATTCTGGGTAACAGAACCTGGTCCGAGCCCCGCAAGTCACCCCATCTTGGATTCCCCTAGGTCTCTAGTTTTCAGAAATGCACAGGTTTGGTAGGTTTCCCTAGGTGCCGGCTGAGCTAGAGGCCAAAATCTACAGGTAGGCACTTCGCAAAAAACACCTCTGTTTTCTTCCAAAAATTTGGATGTGTCCACGTTGCGCTTTGGGGCGTTTCCTGTCGCGGGCGCTAGGCCTACCCACACAAGTGAGGTATAATTTTTATCGGGAGACTTGGGGGAACGCTGGGTGGAAGGAAATTTGTGGCTCCTCTCAGATTCCAGAACTTTCTACCACAGAAATGTGAGGAACATGTGTTTTTTTCGCCAAATTTTGAGGTTTGCAAAGGATTCTGGGTAACAGAACCTGGTCCGAGCCCCGCAAGTCACCCCTCCTTGGATTCCCCTAGGTCTCTAGTTTTCAGAAATGCACAGCTTTGGTAAAACACCTCTGTTTTCTTCCAAAAATTTGGATGTGTCCACGTTGCGCTTTGGGGCGTTTCCTGTCGCGGGCGCTAGGCCTACCCACACAAGTGAGGTATCATTTTTATAGGGAGACTTGGGGGAACGCGGGGTGGAAGGAAATTTGTGGCTCCTCTCAGATTCCAGAACTTTCTGCCACAGAAATGTGAGGAACATGTGTTTTTTTAGCCAAATTTTGAGGTTTGCAAAGGATTCTGGGTAACAGAACCTGGTCCGAGCCCCGCAAGTCACCCCTCCTTGGATTCCCCTAGGTCTCTAGTTTTCAGTAATGCACAGGTTTGGTAGGTTTCCCTAGGTGCCAGCTGAGCTAGAGGTCAAAATCTACAGGTAGGCACTTCGCAAAAAACACCTCTGTTTTCTTCCAAATATTTGGATGTGTCCACGTTGCGCTTTGGGGCATTTTCTGTCGTGGGCGCTAGGCCTACCCACACAAGTGAGGTATCATTTTCATCGGGAGACTTGGGGGAACGCTGGGTGGAAGGAAATTTGTGGCTCCTCTCAGATTCCAGAACTTTCTGCCACAGAAATGTGAGGAACATGTGGTTTTTTTGCCAAATTTTGAGGTTTGCAAAGGATTCTGGGTAACAGAACCTGGTCCGAGCCCCGCAAGTCACCCCATCTTGGATTCCCCTAGGTCTCTAGTTTTCAGAAATGCACAGGTTTGGTAGGTTTCCCTAGGTGCCGGCTGAGCTAGAGGCCAAAATCTACAGGTAGTCACTTCGCAAAAAACACCTCTGTTTTCTTCCAAAAATTTGAATGTGTCCACGTTGCGCTTTGGGGCGTTTCCTGTAGCGGGCGCTAGGCCTACCCACACAAGTGAGGTATCATTTTTATCGGGAGACTTGGGGGAACGCTGGGTGGAAGGAAATTTGTGGCTCCTCTCAGATTCCAGAACTTTCTGCCACAGAAATGTGAGGAACATGTGTTTTTTTAGCCAAATTTTGAGGTTTGCAAAGGCTTCTGGGTAACAGAACCTGGTCCGAGCCCCGCAAGTCACCCCTCCTTGGATTCCCCTAGGTCTATAGTTTTCAGTAATGCACAGGTTTGGTAGGTTTGCCTAGGTGCCAGCTGAGCTAGAGGTCAAAATCTACAGGTAGGCACTTCGCAAAAAACATCTCTGTTTTCTTCCAAATATTTGGATGTGTCCACGTTGCGCTTTGGGGCGTTTCCTGTCGCGGGCGCTAGGCCTACCCACACAAGTGAGGTATCATTTTTATTGGGAGACTTGGAGGAACGTTGGGTGGAAGGAAATTTGTGGCTCCTCTCAGATTCCAGAACTTTCTGTCACAGAAATGTGAGGAACATGTGTTTTTTTTAGCCAAATTTTGAGGTTTGCAAAGGATTCTGGGTAACAGAACCTGGTCCGAGCCCCGCAAGTCACCCCATCTTGGATTCCCCTGGGTCTCTAGTTTTCAGAAATGCAAAGGTTTGGTAGGTTTCCCTAGGTGCCGGCTGAGCTAGAGGCCAAAATCTACAGGTAGGCACTTCGCAAAAAACACCTCTGTTTTCTTCCAAAAATGTGGATGTGTCCACGTTGCGCTTTGGGGCGTTTCCTGTCGCGGGCGCTAGGCCTACCCACACAAGTGAGGTATCATTTTTATTGGGAGACTTGGGGGAACGCTGGGTGGAAGGGAATTTGTGGCTCCTCTCAGATTCCAGAACTTTCTGCCACAGAAATATGAGGAACATGTGTTTTTTTAGCCAAATTTTGAGGTTTGCAAAGGATTCTGGGTAACAGAACCTGGTCCGAGCCCCGCAAGTCACCCCTCCTTGGATTCCCCTAGGTCTCTAGTTTTCAGAAATGCACAGGTTTGGTAGGTTTCCCTAGGTGCCGGCTGAGCTAGAGGCCAAAATCTACAGGTAGGCACTTCGCAAAAAACACCTCTGTTTTCTTCCAAAAATTTGGATGTGTCCACGTTGCGCTTTGGGGCGTTTCCTGTCGCGGGCGCTAGGCCTACCCACACAAGTGAGGTATAATTTTTATCGGGAGACTTGGGGGAACGCTGGGTGGACGGAAATTTGTGGCTCCTCTCAGATTCCAGAACTTTCTACCACAGAAATGTGAGGAACATGTGTTTTTTTAGCCAAATTTTGAGGTTTGCAAAGGATTCTGGGTAACAGAACCTGGTCCGAGCCCCGCAAGTCACCCCTCCTTGGATTCCCCTAGGTCTCTAGTTTTCAGAAATGCACAGGTTTGGTAAAACACCTCTGTTTTCTTCCAAAAATTTGGATGTGTCCACGTTGCGCTTTGGGGCGTTTCCTGTCGCGGGCGCTAGGCCTACCCACACAAGTGAGGTATCATTTTTATAGGGAGACTTGGGGGAACGCGGGGTGGAAGGAAATTTGTGGCTCCTCTCAGATTCCAGAACTTTCTCCCACAGAAATGTGAGGAACATTTGTTTTTTTAGCCAAATTTTGAGGTTTGCAAAGGATTCTGGGTAACAGAACCTGGACCGAGCCCCGCAAGTCACCCCTCCTTGGATTCCCCTAGGTCTCTAGTTTTCAGTAATGCACAGGTTTCGTAGGTTTCCCTAGGTGCCAGCTGAGCTAGAGGTCAAAATCTACAGGTAGGCACTTCGCAAAAAACACCTCTGTTTTCTTCCAAATATTTGGATGTGTCCACGTTGCGCTTTGGGGCGTTTCCTGTCGCGGGCGCTAGGCCTACCCACACAAGTGAGGTATCATTTTTATCGGGAGACTTGGGGGAACGCTGGGTGGAAGGAAATTTGTGGCTCCCCTCAGATTCCAGAACTTTCTGCCACAGAAATGTGAGGAACATGTGTTTTTTTAGCCAAATTTTGAGGTTTGCAAAGGATTCTGGGTAACAGAACTTGGTCCGAGCCCCGCAAGTCACCCCTCCTTGGATTCCCCTAGGTCTCTAGTTTTCAGTAATGCACAGGTTTGGTAGGTTTCCCTAGGTGCCAGCTGAGCTAGAGGCCAAAATCTACAGGTAGGCACTTCGCAAAAAACACCTCTGTTTTCTTCCAAATATTTGGATGAGTCCACGTTGCGCTTTGGGGCGTTTCCTGTCGCGGGCGCTAGGCCTACCCACACAAGTGAGGTATCATTTTCATCGGGAGACTTGGGGGAACGCTGGGTGGAAGGAAATTTGTGGCTCATCTCAGGTTCCAGAACTTTCTGCCACAGAAATGTGAGGAACATGTGTTTTTTTAGCCAAATTTTGAGGTTTGCAAAGGATTCTAGGTAACAGAACCTGGTCCGAGCCCCGCAAGTCACCCCATCTTGGATTCCCCTAGGTCTCTAGTTTTCAGAAATGCACAGGTTTGGTAGGTTTCCCTAGGTGCCGGCTGAGCTAGAGGCCAAAATCTACAGGTAGTCACTTCGCAAAAAACACCTCTGTTTTCTTCCAAAAATTTGAATGTGTCCACGTTGCGCTTTGGGGCGTTTCCTGTAGCGGGCGCTAGGCCTACCCACACAAGTGAGGTATCATTTTTATCGGGAGACTTGGGGGAACGCTGGGTGGAAGGAAATTTGTGGCTCCTCTCAAATTCCAGAACTTTCTGCCACAGAAATGTGAGGAACATGTGTTTTTTTAGCCAAATTTTGAGGTTTGCAAAGGCTTCTGGGTAACAGAACCTGGTCAGAGCCCCGCAAGTCACCCCTCCTTGGATTCCCCTAGGTCTATAGTTTTCAGTAATGCACAGGTTTGGTAGGTTTCTCTAGGTGGCAGCTGAGCTAGAGGTCAAAATCTACAGGTAGGCACTTCGCAAAACACACCTCTGTTTTCTTCCAAATATTTGGATGTGTCCACGTTGCGCTTTGGGGCGTTTCATGTCGCGGGCGCTAGGCCTACCCACACAAGTGAGGTATCATTTTCATCGGGAGACTTGGGGGAACGCTGGGTGGAAGGAAATTTGTGGCTCCTCTCAGATTCCAGAACTTTCTGTCACAGAAATGTGAGGAACATGTGTTTTTTTTAGCCAAATTTTGAGGTTTGCAAAGGATTCTGGGTAACAGAACCTGGTCCGAGCCCCGCAAGTCACCCCATCTTGGATTCCCCTGGGTCTCTAGTTTTCAGAAATGCAAAGGTTTGGTAGGTTTCCCTAGGTGCCGGCTGAGCTAGAGGCCAAAATCTACAGGTAGGCACTTCGCAAAAAACACCTCTGTTTTCTTCCAAAAATGTGGATGTGTCCACGTTGCGCTTTGGGGCGTTTCCTGTCGCGGGCGCTAGGCCTACCCACACAAGTGAGGTATCATTTTTATTGGGAGACTTGGGGGAACGCTGGGTGGAAGGGAATTTGTGGCTCCTCTCAGATTCCAGAACTTTCTGCCACAGAAATATGAGGAACATGTGTTTTTTTAGCCAAATTTTGAGGTTTGCAAAGGATTCTGGGTAACAGAACCTGGTCCGAGCCCCGCAAGTCACCCCTCCTTGGATTCCCCTAGGTCTCTAGTTTTCAGAAATGCACAGGTTTGGTAGGTTTCCCTAGGTGCCGGCTGAGCTAGAGGCCAAAATCTACAGGTAGGCACTTCGCAAAAAACACCTCTGTTTTCTTCCAAAAATTTGGATGTGTCCACGTTGCGCTTTGGGGCGTTTCCTGTCGCGGGCGCTAGGCCTACCCACACAAGTGAGGTATAATTTTTATCGGGAGACTTGGGGGAACGCTGGGTGGAAGGAAATTTGTGGCTCCTCTCAGATTCCAGAACTTTCTACCACAGAAATGTGAGGAACATGTGTTTTTTTAGCCAAATTTTGAGGTTTGCAAAGGATTCTGGGTAACAGAACCTGGTCCGAGCCCCGCAAGTCACCCCTCCTTGGATTCCCCTAGGTCTCTAGTTTTCAGAAATGCACAGGTTTGGTAAAACACCTCTGTTTTCTTCCAAAAATGTGGATGTGTCCACGTTGCGCTTTGGGGCGTTTCCTGTCGCGGGCGCTAGGCCTACCCACACAAGTGAGGTATCATTTTTATAGGGAGACTTGGGGGAACGCGGGGTGGAAGGAAATTTGTGGCTCCTCTCAGATTCCAGAACTTTCTCCCACAGAAATGTGAGGAACATTTGTTTTTTTTGCCAAATTTTGAGGTTTGCAAAGGATTCTGGGTAACAGAACCTGGTCCGAGCCCCGCAAGTCACCCCTCCTTGGATTCCCCTAGGTCTCTAGTTTTCAGTAATGCACAGGTTTGGTAGGTTTCCCTAGGTGCCAGCTGAGCTAGAGGTCAAAATCTACAGGTAGGCACTTCGCAAAAAACACCTCTGTTTTCTTCCAAATATTTGGATGTGTCCACGTTGCGCTTTGGGGCGTTTCCTGTAGCGGGCGCTAGGCCTACCCACACAAGTGAGGTATCATTTTTATCGGGAGACTTGGGGGAACGCTGGGTGGAAGGAAATTTGTGGCTCCCCTCAGATTCCAGAACTTTCTGCCACAGAAATGTGAGGAACATGTGTTTTTTTAGCCAAATTTTGAGGTTTGCAAAGGCTTCTGGGTAACAGAACCTGGTCAGAGCCCCGCAAGTCACCCCTCCTTGGATTCCCCTAGGTCTATAGTTTTCAGTAATGCACAGGTTTGGTAGGTTTCCCTAGGTGGCAGCTGAGCTAGAGGTCAAAATCTACAGGTAGGCACTTCGCAAAAAACACCTCTGTTTTCTTCCAAATATTTGGATGTGTCCACGTTGCGCTTTGGGGCGTTTCCTGTCGCGGGCGCTAGGCCTACCCACACAAGTGAGGTATTATTTTCATCGGGAGACTTGGGGGAACGCTGGGTGGAAGGAAATTTGTGGCTCATCTCAGGTTCCAGAACTTTCTGCCACAGAAATGTGAGGAACATGTGTTTTTTTAGCCAAATTTTGAGGTTTGCAAAGGATTCAAGGTAACAGAACCTGGTCCGAGCCCCGCAAGTCACTCCATCTTGGATTCCCCTAGGTCTCTAGTTTTCAGAAATGCACAGGTTTGGTAGGTTTCCCTAGGTGCCGGCTGAGCTAGAGGCCAAAATCTACAGGTAGTCACTTCGCAAAAAACACCTCTGTTTTCTTCCAAAAATTTGAATGTGTCCACGTTGCGCTTTGGGGCGTTTCCTGTAGCGGGCGCTAGGCCTACCCACACAAGTGAGGTATCATTTTTATCGGGAGACTTGGGGGAACGCTGGGTGGAAGGAAATTTGTGGCTCCTCTCAGATTCCAGAACTTTCTGCCACAGAAATGTGAGGAACATGTGTTTTTTTAGCCAAATTTTGAGGTTTGCAAAGGCTTCTCGGTAACAGAACCTGGTCAGAGCCCCGCAAGTCACCCCTCCTTGGATTCCCCTAGGTCTATAGTTTTCAGTAATGCACAGGTTTGGTAGGTTTCCCTAGGTGGCAGCTGAGCTAGAGGTCAAAATCTACAGGTAGGCACTTCGCAAAAAACACCTCTGTTTTCTTCCAAATATTTGGATGTGTCCACGTTGCGCTTTGGGGCGTTTCCTGTCGCGGGCGCTAGGCCTACCCACACAAGTGAGGTATCATTTTCATCGGGAGACTTGGGGGAACGCTGGGTGGAAGGAAATTTGTGGCTCCTCTCAGATTCCAGAACTTTCTGCCACAGAAATGTGAGGAACATGTGTTTTTTTAGCCAAATTTTGAGGTTTGCAAAGGATTCTGGGTAACAGAACCTGGTCCGAGCCCCGCAAGTCACCCCTCCTTGGATTCCCCTAGGTCTATAGTTTTCAGTAATGCACAGGTTTGGTAGGTTTCCCTAGGTGCCAGCTGAGCTAGAGGTCAAAATCTACAGGTAGGCACTTCGCAAAAAACATCTCTGTTTTCTTCCAAATATTTGGATGTGTCCACGTTGCGCTTTGGGGCGTTTCCTGTCGCGGGCGCTAGGCCTACCCACACAAGTGAGGTATCATTTTTATTGGGAGACTTGGAGGAACGTTGGGTGGAAGGAAATTTGTGGCTCCTCTCAGATTCCAGAACTTTCTGTCACAGAAATGTGAGGAACATGTGTTTTTTTTAGCCAAATTTTGAGGTTTGCAAAGGATTCTGGGTAACAGAACCTGGTCCGAGCCCCGCAAGTCACCCCATCTTGGATTCCCCTGGGTCTCTAGTTTTCAGAAATGCACAGGTTTGGTAGGTTTCCCTAGGTGCCGGCTGAGCTAGAGGCCAAAATCTACAGGTAGGCACTTCGCAAAAAACACCTCTGTTTTCTTCCAAAAATGTGGATGTGTCCACGTTGCGCTTTGGGGCGTTTCCTGTCGCGGGCGCTAGGCCTACCCACACAAGTGAGGTATCATTTTTATTGGGAGACTTGGGGGAACGCTGGGTGGAAGGGAATTTGTGGCTCCTCTCAGATTCCAGAACTTTCTGCCACAGAAATATGAGGAACATGTGTTTTTTTAGCCAAATTTTGAGGTTTGCAAAGGATTCTGGGTAACAGAACCTGGTCCGAGCCCCGCAAGTCACCCCTCCTTGGATTCCCCTAGGTCTCTAGTTTTCAGAAATGCACAGGTTTGGTAGGTTTCCCTAGGTGCCGGCTGAGCTAGAGGCCAAAATCTACAGGTAGGCACTTCGCAAAAAACACCTCTGTTTTCTTCCAAAAATTTGGATGTGTCCACGTTGCGCTTTGGGGCGTTTCCTGTCGCGGGTGCTAGGCCTACCCACACAAATGAGGTATAATTTTTATCGGGAGACTTGGGGGAACGCTGGGTGGAAGGAAATTTGTGGCTCCTCTCAGATTCCAGAACTTTCTACCACAGAAATGTGAGGAACATGTGGTTTTTTAGCCAAATTTTGAGGTTTGCAAAGGATTCTGGGTAACAGAACCTGGTCCGAGCCCCGCAAGTCACCCCTCCTTGGATTCCCCTAGGTCTCTAGTTTTCAGAAATGCACAGGTTTGGTAAAACACCTCTGTTTTCTTCCAAAAATTTGGATGTGTCCACGTTGCGCTTTGGGGCGTTTCCTGTCTCGGGCGCTAGGCCTACCCACACAAGTGAGGTATCATTTTTATAGGGAGACTTGGGGGAATGCGGGGTGGAAGGAAATTTGTGGCTCCTCTCAGATTCCAGAACTTTCTCCCACAGAAATGTGAGGAACATTTGTTTTTTTAGCCAAATTTTGAGGTTTGCAAAGGATTCTGGGTAACAGAACCTGGTCCGAGCCCCGCAAGTCACCCCTCCTTGGATTCCCCTAGGTCTCTAGTTTTCAGTAATGCACAGGTTTGGTAGGTTTCCCTAGGTGCCAGCTGAGCTAGAGGTCAAAATCTACAGGTAGGCACTTCGCAAAAAACACCTCTGTTTTCTTCCAAATATTTGGATGTGTCCACGTTGCGCTTTGGGGCGTTTCCTGTAGCGGGCGCTAGGCCTACCCACACAAGTGAGGTATCATTTTTATCGGGAGACTTGGGGGAACGCTGGGTGGAAGGAAATTTGTGGCTCCCCTCAGATTCCAGAACTTTCTGCCACAGAAATGTGAGGAACATGTGTTTTTTTAGCCAAATTTTGAGGTTTGCAAAGGATTCTGGGTAACAGAACCTGGTCCGAGCCCCGCAAGTCACCCCTCCTTGGATTCCCCTAGGTCTCTAGTTTTCAGTAATGCACAGGTTTGGTAGGTTTCCATAGGTGCCAGCTGAGCTAGAGGCCAAAATCTACAGGTAGGCACTTCGCAAAAAACACCTCTGTTTTCTTCCAAATATTTGGATGTGTCCACGTTGCGCTTTGGGGCGTTTCCTGTCGCGGGCGCTAGGCCTACCCACACAAGTGAGGTATCATTTTCATCGGGAGACTTGGGGGAACGCTGGGTGGAAGGAAATTTGTGGCTCCTCTCAGGTTCCAGAACTTTCTGCCACAGAAATGTGAGGAACATGTGTTTTTTTAGCCAAATTTTGAGGTTTGCAAAGGATTCTAGGTAACAGAACCTGGTCCGAGCCCCGCAAGTCACCCCATCTTGGATTCCCCTAGGTCTCTAGTTTTCAGAAATGCACAGGTTTGGTAGGTTTCCCTAGGTGCCGGCTGAGCTAGAGGCCAAAATCTACAGGTAGTCACTTCGCAAAAAACACCTCTGTTTTCTTCCAAAAATTTGAATGTGTCCACGTTGCGCTTTGGGGCGTTTCCTGTAGCGGGCGCTAGGCCTACCCACACAAGTGAGGTATCATTTTTATCGGGAGACTTGGGGGAACGCTGGGTGGAAGGAAATGTGTGGCTCCTCTCAGATTCCAGAACTTTCTGCCACAGAAATGTGAGGAACATGTGTTTTTTTAGCCAAATTTTGAGGTTTGCAAAGGCTTCTGGGTAACAGAACCTGGTCAGAGCCCCGCAAGTCACCCCTCCTTGGATTCCCCTAGGTCTATAGTTTTCAGTAATGCACAGGTTTGGTAGGTTTCCCTAGGTGGCAGCTGAGCTAGAGGTCAAAATCTACAGGTAGGCACTTCGCAAAAAACACCTCTGTTTTCTTCCAAATATTTGGATGTGTCCACGTTGCGCTTTGGGGCGTTTCCTGTAGCGGGCGCTAGGCCTACCCACACAAGTGAGGTATCATTTTTATCGGGAGACTTGGGGGAACGCTTGGTGGAAGGAAATTTGTGGCTCCTCTCAGATTCCAGATCTTTCTGCCACAGAAATGTGAGGAACATGTGTTTTTTAGCCAAATTTTGAGGTTTGCAAAGGCTTCTGGGTAACAGAACCTGGTCCGAGCCCCGCAAGTCACCCCTCCTTGGATTCCCCTAGGTCTCTAGGTGTCAGTAATGCACAGGTTTGGTAGGTTTCCCTAGGTGCCAGCTGAGCTAGAGGTCAAAATCTACAGGTAGGCACTTCGCAAAAAACACCTCTGTTTTCTTCCAAATTTTTGGATGTGTCCACGTTGCTCTTTGTGGCGTTTCCTGTCGCGGGCGCTAGGCCTACCCACACAAGTGAGGTATAATTTTTATTGGGAGACTTGGGGAAACGCTGGGTGGAAGGACATTTGTGGCTCCTCTCAGATTCTAGAACTTTCTGCCACAGAAATATGAGGAACATGTGTTTTTTAGCCAAATTTTTAGGTTTGCAAAGGATTCTGGGTAACAGAACCTGGTCCGAGCCCCGCAAGTCACCCCATCTTGGATTCCCCTAGGTCTCTAGTTTTCAGAAATTCACAGGTTTGGTAGGTTTCCCTAGGTGCCGGCTGAGCTAGAGGCCAAAATCTACAGGTAGGCACTTCGCAAAAAACACCTCTGTTTTCTTCCAAAAATGTGGATGTGTCCACGTTGCGCTTTGGGGCATTTCCTGTCGCGGGCGCTAGGCCTACCCACACAAGTGAGGTATCATTTTTATCGGGAGACTTGGAGGAACGCTGGGTGGAAGGGAATTTGTGGCTTCTCTCAGATTCCAGAACTTTCTGCCACAGAAATATGAGGAACATGTGTTTTTTAGCCAAATTTTGAGGTTTGCAAAGGATTCTGGGTAACAGAACCTGGTCCGAGCCCCGCAAGTCACCCCATCTTGGATTCCCCTAGGTCTCTAGTTTTCAGTAATGCACAGGTTTGGTAGGTTTCCCTAGGTGCCAGCTGAGTTAGAGGTCAAAATCTACAGGTAGGCACTTCGCAAAAAACACATCTGTTTTCTTCCAAATATTTGGATGTGTCCACGTTGCGCTTTTTGGGCGTTTCCTGTCGCGGGCGCTAGGCCTACCCACACAAGTGAGGTATCATTTTCATCGGGAGACTTGGGGGAACGCTGGGTGGAAGGAAATTTGTGGCTCCTCTCAGATTCCAGAACTTTCTGCCACAGAAATGAGAGGAACATGTGTTTTTTTAGCCAAATTTTGAGGTTTGCAAAGGATTCTGGGTAACAGAACCTGGTCCGAGCCCCGCAAGTCACCCCATCTTGGATTCCCCTAGGTCTCTAGTTTTCAGAAATGCACAGGTTTGGTAGGTTTCCCTAGGTGCCGGCTGAGCTAGAGGCCAAAATCTACAGGTAGTCACTTCGCAAAAAACACCTCTGTTTTCTTCCAAAAATTTGAATGTGTCCACGTTGCACTTTGGGGCGTTTCCTGTAGCGGGCGCTAGGCCTACCCACACAAGTGAGGTATCATTTTTATCGGGAGACTTGGGGGAACGCTGGGTGGAAGGAAATTTGTGGCTCCTCTCAGATTCCAGAACTTTCTGCGACAGAAATATGAGGAACATGTGTTTTTTTAGCCAAATTTTGAGGTTTGCAAAGGCTTCTGGGTAACAGAACCTGGTCCGAGCCCCGCAAGTCACCCCTCCTTGGATTCCCCTAGGTCTATAGTTTTCAGTAATGCACAGGTTTGGTAGGTTTCCCTAAGTGCCAGCTGAGCTAGAGGTCAAAATCTACAGGTAGGCACTTCGCAAAAAACACCTCTGTTTTCTTCCAAATATTTGGATGTGTCCACGTTGCCCTTTGGGGCGTTTCCTGTAGCGGGCGCTAGGCCTACCCACACAAGTGAGTTATCATTTTTATCGGGAGACTTGGGGGAATGCTGGGTGGAAGGAAATTTGTGGCTCCTCTCAGATTCCAGAACTTTCTGCCACAGAAATGTGAGGAACATGTGTTTTTTTAGCCAAATTTTGAGGTTTGCAAAGGCTTCTGGGTAACAGAACCTGGTCCGAGCCCCGCAAGTCACCCCTCCTTGGATTCCCCTAGGTCTCTAGGTGTCAGTAATGCACAGGTTTGGTAGGTTTCCCTAGGTGCCAGCTGAGCTAGAGGTCAAAATCTACAGGTAGGCACTTCGCAAAAAACACCTCTGTTTTCTTCCAAATATTTGGATGTGTCCACGTTGCGCTTTGTGGCGTTTCCTGTCGCGGGCGCTAGGCCTACCCACACAAGTGAGGTATAATTTTTATTGGGAGACTTGGGGAAACGCTGGGTGGAAGGAAATTTGTGGCTCCTCTCAGATTCTAGAACTTTCTGCCACAGAAATGTGAGGAACATGTGTTTTTTTAGCCACATTTTTAGGTTTGCAAAGGATTCTGGGTAACAGAACCTGGTCCGAGCCCCGCAAGTCACCCCATCTTGGATTCCCCTGGGTCTCTAGTTTTCAGAAATTCACAGGTTTGGTAGGTTTCCCTAGATGCCGGCTGAGCTAGAGGCCAAAATCTACAGGTAGGCACTTCGCAAAAAACACTTCTGTTTTCTTCCAAAAATTTGGATGTGTCCACGTTGCGCTTTGGGGCGTTTCCTGTCGCGGGCGCTAGGCCTACCCACACAAGTGAGGTATCATTTTTATCGGGAGACTTGGGGGAACGCTGGGTGGAAGGGAATTTGTGGCTTCTCTCAGATTCCAGAACTTTCTGCCACAGAAATATGAGGAACACGTGTTTTTTAGCCAAATTTTGAGGTTTGCAAAGGATTCTGGGTAACAGAACCTGGTCCGAGCCCCGTAAGTCACCCCATCTTGGATTCCCCTAGGTCTCTAGTTTTCAGAAATGCACAGGTTTGGTAGGTTTCCCTAGGTGCCGGCTGAGCTAGAGGCCAAAATCTACAGGTAGGCACTTCGCAAAAAACACCTCTGTTTTCTTCCAAAAATTTGGATGTGTCCACGTTGCGCTTTGGGGTGTTTTCTGTCGCGGGCGCTAGGCCTACCCACACAAGTGAGGTATAATTTTTATCGGGAGACTTGGGGGAACGCTGGGTGGAAGGAAATTTGTGGCTCCTCTCAGATTCCAGAACTTTCTACCACAGAAATGTGAGGAACATGTGTTTTTTGAGCCAAATTTTGAGGTTTGCAAAGGATTCTGGGTAACAGAACCTGGTCCGAGCCCCGCAAGTCACCCCTCCTTGGATTCCCCTAGGCCTCTAGTTTTCAGAAATGCACAGGTTTGGTAAAACACCTCTGTTTTCTTCCAAAAATTTGGATGTGTCCACGTTGTGCTTTGGGGCGTTTCCTGTCGCGGGCGCTAGGCCTACCCACACAAGTGAGGTATCATTTTTATAGGGAGACTTGGGGGAACGCGGGGTGGAAGGAAATTTGTGGCTCCTCTCAGATTCCAGAACTTTCTGCCACAGAAATGTGAGGAACATGTGTTTTTTTAGCCAAATTTTTAGGTTTGCAAAGGATTCTGGGTAACAGAACCTGGTCCGAGCCCCGCAAGTCACCCCTCCTTGGATTCCCCTAGGTCTCTAGTTTTCAGTAATGCACAGGTTTGGTAGGTTTCCCTAGGTGCCAGCTGAGCTAGAGGTCAAAATCTACAGGTAGGCACTTCGCAAAAAACACCTATGTTTTCTTCCAAATATTTGGATTTGTCTACGTTGCGCTTTGGGGCGTTTCCTGTCGCGGGCGCTAGGCCTACCCACACAAGTGAGGTATCATTTTCATCGGGAGACTTGGGGGAACGTTGGGTGGAAGGAAATTTGTGGCTCCTCTCAGATTCCAGAACTTTCTTCCACAGAAATGTGAGGAACATGTGTTTTTTTAGCCAAATTTTGAGGTTTGCAAAGGATTCTGGGTAACAGAACCTGGTCCGAGCCCCGCAAGTCACCCCATCTTGGATTCCCCTAGGTCTCTAGTTTTCAGAGAAATGCACAGGTTTGGTAGGTTTCTCTAGGTGCCGGCTGAGCTAGAGGCCAAAATCTACAGGTAGTCACTTCGCAAAAAACACCTCTGTTTTCTTCCAAAAATTTGAATGTGTCCACGTTGCGCTTTGGGGCGTTTCCTGTAGCAGGCGCTAGGCCTACCCACACAAGTGAGGTATCATTTTTATCAGGAGACTTGGGGGAACGCTGGGTGGAAGGAAATTTGTGGCTCCTCTCAGATTCCAGAACTTTCTGCCACAGAAATGTGAGGAACATGTGTTTTTTTAGCCAAATGTTTAGGTTTGCAAAGGCTTCTGGGTAACAGAACCTGGTCCGAGCCCCGCAAGTCACCCCTCCTTGGATTCCCCTAGGTCTCTAGTTTTCAGTAATGCACAGGTTTGGTAGGTTTCCCTAGGTGCCAGCTGAGCTAGAGGTCAAAATCTACAGGTAGGCACTTCGCAAAAAACACCTCTGTTTTCTTCCAAATATTTGGATGTGTCCACGTTGCGCTTTGGGGCGTTTCCTGTTGCGGGTGCTAGGCCTACCCACACAAGTGAGGTATCATTTTTATCGGGAGACTTGGAGGAACGTTGGGTGGAAGGAAATTTGTGGCTCCTCTCAGATTCCAGAACTTTCTGCCACAGAAATGTGAGGAACATGTGTTTTTTTAGCCAAATTTTGAGGTTTGCAAAGGATTCTGGGTAACAGAACCTGGTCCGAGCCCCGCAAGTCACCCCATCTTGGATTCCCCTGGGTCTCTATTTTTCAGAAATGCACAGGTTTGGTAGGTTTCCCTAGGTGCCGGCTGAGCTAGAGGCCAAAATCTACAGGTAGGCACTTCGCAAAAAACACCTCTGTTTTCTTCCAAAAATGTGGATGTGTCCACGTTGCGCTATGGGGCGTTTCCTGTTGCGGGCGCTAGGCCTACCCACACAAGTGAGGTATCATTTTTATCAGGAGACTTCGGGGAACGCTGGGTGGAAGGGAATTTGTGGCTCCTCTCAGATTCCAGAACTTTCTGCCACAGAAATGTGAGGAACATGTGTTTTTTTAGCCAAATTTTGAGGTTTGCAAAGGATTCTGGGTAACAGAACCTGGTCCGAGCCCCGCAAGTCACCACTCCTTGGATTCCCCTAGGTCTCTAGTTTTCCGAAATGCACAGGTTTGGTAGGTTTCCCTAGGTGCCGGCTGAGCTAGAGGCCAAAACCTACAGGTAGGCACTTTGCAAAAAACACCTCTGTTTTCTTCCAAAAATTTGGATGTGTCCACGTTGCGCTTTGGGGCGTTTCCTGTCGCGGGCGCTAGGCCTATCCACACAAGTGAGGTATAATTTTTATCAGGAGACTTGGGGGAACGCTGGGTGGAAGGAAATTTGTGGCTCCTCTCAGATTCCAGAACTTTCTACCACAGAAATGTGAGGAACATGTGTTTTTTTAGCCAAATTTTGAGGTTTGCAAAGGATTCTGGGTAACAGAACCTGGTCCGAGCCCCGAAAGTCACCCCTCCTTGGATTCCCCTAGGTCTCTAGTTTTCAGAAATGCACAGGTTTGATAAAACACCTCTGTTTTCTTCAAAAAATTTGGATGTGTCCACGTTGCGCTTTGGGGCGTTTCCTGTCATGGGCGCTAGGCCTACCCACACAATTGAGGTATCATTTTTATAGGGAGACTTGGGGGAACGCGGGGTGGAAGGAAATTTGTGGCTCCTCTCAGATTCCAGAACTTTCTGCCACAGAAATGTGAGGAAAATGTGTTTTTTTAGCCAAATGTTGAGGTTTGCAAAGGATTCTGGGTAACAGAACCTGGTCCGAGCCCCGCAAGTCACCCCTCCTTGGATTCCCCTAGGTCTCTAGTTTTCAGTAATGCACAGGTTTGGTAGGTTTCCCTAGGTGCCACCTGAGCTAGAGGTCAAAATCTACAGGTAGGCACTTCGCAAAAAACACCTCTGTTTTCTTCCAAAAATTTGGATGTGTCCACGTTGCGCTTTGGGGCGTTTCCTGTCGCGGGCGCTAGGCCTACCCACACAAGTGAGGTATCAATTTTATAGGGAGACTTGGGGGAAAGCGGGGTGGAAGGAAATTTGTGGCTCCTCTCAGATTCCAGAACTTTCTGCCACAGAAATGTGAGGAACATGTGTTTTTTTAGCCAAATTTTGAGGTTTGCAAAGGATTCTGGGTAACAGAACCTGGTCCGAGCCCCGCAAGTCACCCCTCCTTGGATTCCCCTAGGCCTCTAGTTTTCAGAAATGCACAGGTTTGGTAAAACACCTCTGTTTTCTTCCAAAAATTTGGATGTGTCCACGTTGTGCTTTGGGGCGTTTCCTGTCGCGGGCGCTAGGCCTACCCACACAAGTGAGGTATCATTTTTATAGGGAGACTTGGGGAACGCGGGGTGGAAGGAAATTTGTGGCTCCTCTCAGATTCCAGAACTTTCTGCCACAGAAATGTGAGGAACATGTGTTTTTTTAGCCAAATTTTTAGGTTTGCAAAGGATTCTGGGTAACAGAACCTGGTCCGAGCCCCGCAAGTCACCCCTCCTTGGATTCCCCTAGGTCTCTAGTTTTCAGTAATGCACAGGTTTGGTAGGTTTCCCTAGGTGCCAGCTGAGCTAGAGGTCAAAATCTACAGGTAGGCACTTCGCAAAAAACACCTATGTTTTCTTCCAAATATTTGGATGTGTCCACGTTGCGCTTTGGGGCGTTTCCTGTCGCGGGCGCTAGGCCTACCCACACAAGTGAGGTATCATTTTCATCGGGAGACTTGGGGGAACGTTGGGTGGAAGGAAATTTGTGGCTCCTCTCAGATTCCAGAACTTTCTTCCACAGAAATGTGAGGAACATGTGTTTTTTTAGCCAAATTTTGAGGTTTGCAAAGGATTCTGGGTAACAGAACCTGGTCCGAGCCCCGCAAGTCACCCCATCTTGGATTCCCCTAGGTCTCTAGTTTTCAGAGAAATGCACAGGTTTGGTAGGTTTCTCTAGGTGCCGGCTGAGCTAGAGGCCAAAATCTACAGGTAGTCACTTCGCAAAAAACACCTCTGTTTTCTTCCAAAAATTTGAATGTGTCCACGTTGCGCTTTGGGGCGTTTCCTGTAGCAGGCGCTAGGCCTACCCACACAAGTGAGGTATCATTTTTATCAGGAGACTTGGGGGAACGCTGGGTGGAAGGAAATTTGTGGCTCCTCTCAGATTCCAGAACTTTCTGCCACAGAAATGTGAGGAACATGTGTTTTTTTAGCCAAATGTTTAGGTTTGCAAAGGCTTCTGGGTAACAGAACCTGGTCCGAGCCCCGCAAGTCACCCCTCCTTGGATTCCCCTAGGTCTCTAGTTTTCAGTAATGCACAGGTTTGGTAGGTTTCCCTAGGTGCCAGCTGAGCTAGAGGTCAAAATCTACAGGTAGGCACTTCGCAAAAAACACCTCTGTTTTCTTCCAAATATTTGGATGTGTCCACGTTGCGCTTTGGGGCGTTTCCTGTTGCGGGTGCTAGGCCTACCCACACAAGTGAGGTATCATTTTTATCGGGAGACTTGGAGGAACGTTGGGTGGAAGGAAATTTGTGGCTCCTCTCAGATTCCAGAACTTTCTGCCACAGAAATGTGAGAAACATGTGTTTTTTTAGCCAAATTTTGAGGTTTGCAAAGGATTCTGGGTAACAGAACCTGGTCCGAGCCCCGCAAGTCACCCCATCTTGGATTCCCCTGGGTCTCTATTTTTCAGAAATGCACAGGTTTGGTAGGTTTCCCTAGGTGCCGGCTGAGCTAGAGGCCAAAATCTACAGGTAGGCACTTCGCAAAAAACACCTCTGTTTTCTTCCAAAAATTTGGATGTGTCCACGTTGCGCTATGGGGCGTTTCCTGTTGCGGGCGCTAGGCCTACCCACACAAGTGAGGTATCATTTTTATCAGGAGACTTCGGGGAACGCTGGGTGGAAGGGAATTTGTGGCTCCTCTCAGATTCCAGAACTTTCTGCCACAGAAATGTGAGGAACATGTGTTTTTTTAGCCAAATTTTGAGGTTTGCAAAGGATTCTGGGTAACAGAACCTGGTCCGAGCCCCGCAAGTCACCACTCCTTGGATTCCCCTAGGTCTCTAGTTTTCCGAAATGCACAGGTTTGGTAGGTTTCCCTAGGTGCCGGCTGAGCTAGAGGCCAAAACCTACAGGTAGGCACTTCGCAAAAAACACCTCTGTTTTCTTCCAAAAATTTGGATGTGTCCACGTTGCGCTTTGGGGCGTTTCCTGTCGCGGGCGCTAGGCCTATCCACACAAGTGAGGTATAATTTTTATCGGGAGACTTGGGGGAACGCTGGGTGGAAGGAAATTTGTGGCTCCTCTCAGATTCCAGAACTTTCTACCACAGAAATGTGAGGAACATGTGTTTTTTTAGCCAAATTTTGAGGTTTGCAAAGGATTCTGGGTAACAGAACCTGGTCCGAGCCCCGAAAGTCACCCCTCCTTGGATTCCCCTAGGTCTCTAGTTTTCAGAAATGCACAGGTTTGATAAAACACCTCTGTTTTCTTCAAAAAATTTGGATGTGTCCACGTTGCGCTTTGGGGCGTTTCCTGTCATGGGCGCTAGGCCTACCCACACAATTGAGGTATCATTTTTATAGGGAGACTTGGGGGAACGCGGGGTGGAAGGAAATTTGTGGCTCCTCTCAGATTCCAGAACTTTCTGCCACAGAAATGTGAGGAAAATGTGTTTTTTTAGCCAAATTTTGAGGTTTGCAAAGGATTCTGGGTAACAGAACCTGGTCCGAGCCCCGCAAGTCACCCCTCCTTGGATTCCCCTAGGTCTCTAGTTTTCAGTAATGCACAGGTTTGGTAGGTTTCCCTAGGTGCCACCTGAGCTAGAGGTCGAAATCTACAGGTAGGCACTTCGCAAAAAACACCTCTGTTTTCTTCCAAAAATTTGGATGTGTCCACGTTGCGCTTTGGGGCGTTTCCTGTCGCGGGCGCTAGGCCTACCCACACAAGTGAGGTATCAATTTTATAGGGAGACTTGGGGGAAAGCGGGGTGGAAGGAAATTTGTGGCTCCTCTCAGATTCCAGAACTTTCTGCCACAGAAATGTGAGGAACATGTGTTTTTTTAGCCAAATTTTGAGGTTTGCAAAGGATTCTGGGTAACAGAACCTGGTCCGAGCCCCGCAAGTCACCCCTCCTTGGATTCCCCTAGGTCTCTAGTTTTCAGTAATGCACAGGTTTGGTAGGTTTCCCTAGGTGCCAGCTGAGCTAGAGGTCAAAATCTACAGGTAGGCACTACGCAAAAAACACCTCTGTTTTCTTCCAAATATTTGGATGTGTCCACGTTGCGCTTTGGGGCGTTTCCTGTCGCGGGCGCTAGGCCTACCCACACAAGTGAGGTATCATTTTCATCGGGAGACTTGGGGGAACGCTGGGTGGAAGGAAATTTGTGGCTCCTCTCAGATTCCAGAACTTTCTGCCACAGAAATGTGAGGAACATGTGTTTTTTTAGCCACATTTCGAGGTTTGCAAAGGATTCTGGGTAACAGAACCTGGTCCGAGCCCCGCAAGTCACCCCTCCTTGGATTCCCCTAGGTCTATAGTTTTCAGTAATGCACAGGTTTGGTAGGTTTCCCTAGGTGCCAGCTGAGCTAGAGGTCAAAATCTACAGGTAGGCACTTCGCAAAAAACACCTCTGTTTTCTTCCAAAAATTTGGATGTGTCCACCTTGCGCTTTGGGGCGTTTCCTCTCGCGGGCGCTAGGCCTACCCACACAAGTGAGGCATCATTTTTATCGGGAGACTTGGGGGAACGCTGGGTGGAAGGAAATTTGTGGCTCCTCTCAGATTCCAGAACTTTCTACCACAGAAATGTGAGGAACATGTGTTTTTTTAGCCAAATTTTGAGGTTTGCAAAGGATTCTGGGTAACAGAACCTGGTCCGAGCCCCGAAAGTCACCCCTCCTTGGATTCCCCTAGGTCTCTAGTTTTCAGAAATGCACAGGTTTGATAAAACACCTCTGTTTTCTTCAAAAAATTTGGATGTGTCCACGTTGCGCTTTGGGGCGTTTCCTGTCGCGGGCGCTAGGCCTACCCACACAAGTGAGGTATCATTTTCATCGGGAGACTTGGGGGAACGCTGGGTGGAAGGAAATTTGTGGCTCCTCTCAGATTCCAGAACTTTCTGCCACAGAAATGTGAGGAACATGTGTTTTTTTAGCCAAATTTCGAGGTTTGCAAAGGATTCTGGGTAACAGAACCTGGTCCGAGCCCTGCAAGTCACCCCTCCTTGGATTCCCCTAGGTCTATAGTTTTCAGTAATGCACAGGTTTGGTAGGTTTCCCTAGGTGCCAGCTGAGCTAGAGGTCAAAATCTACAGGTAGGCACTTCGCAAAAAACACCTCTGTTTTCTTCCAAAAATTTGGATGTGTCCACCTTGCGCTTTGGGGCGTTTCCTCTCGCGGGCGCTAGGCCTACCCACACAAGTGAGGTATCATTTTTATCGGGAGACTTGGGGGAACGCTGGGTGGAAGGAAATTTGTGGCTCCTCTCAGATTCTAGAACTTTCTGCCACAGAAATGTGAGGAACATGTGTTTTTTTAGCCAAATTTTGAGGTTTGCAAAGGATTCTGGGTAACAGAACCTGGTCCGAACCCCGCAAGTCACCCCATCTTGGATTCTCCTGGGTCTCTAGTTTTCAGAAATGCACAGGTTTGGTAGGTTTCCCTAGGTGCCGGCTGAGCTAGAGGCCAAAATCTACAGGTAGGCACTTCGCAAAAAACACCTCTGTTTTCTTCCAAATATTTGGATGTGTCCACGTTGCGCTTTGGGGCGTTTCCTGTCGCGGGCGCTAGGCCTACCCCCAGAAGTGAGGTATCATTTTTATCGGGAGACTTGGGGGAACGCTGGGTGGAAGGGAATTTGTGGCTCCTCTCAGATTCCAGAACTTTCTGCCACAGAAATATGAGGAACATGTGTTTTTTTTGCCAAATTTTGAGGTTTGCAAAGGATTCTGGGTAACAGAACCTGGTCCGAGCCCCGCAAGTCACCCCATCTTGGATTCCCCTAGGTCTCTAATTTTCAGAAATGCACAGGTTTGGTAGGTTTCCCTAGGTGCCGGCTGAGCTAGAGGCCAAAACCTACAGGTAGGCACTTCGCAAAAAACACCACTGTTTTCTTCCAAAAATTTGGATGTGTCCACGTTGCGCTTTGGGGCGTTTCCTGTCGCGGGCGCTAGGCCTATCCACACAAGTGAGGTATAATTTTTATCGGGAGACTTGGGGGAACGCTGGGTGGAAGGAAATTTGTGGCTCCTCTCAGATTCCAGAACTTTCTACCACAGAAATGTGAGGAACATGTGTTTTTTTAGCCAAATTTTGAGGTTTGCAAAGGATTCTGGGTAACAGAACCTGGTCCGAGCCCCGAAAGTCACCCCTCCTTGGATTCCCCTAGGTCTCTAGTTTTCAGAAATGCACAGGTTTGATAAAACACCTCTGTTTTCTTCAAAAAATTTGGATGTGTCCACGTTGCGCTTTGGGGCGTTTCCTGTCGCGGGCGCTAGGCCTACCCACACAATTGAGGTATCATTTTTATAGGGAGACTTGGGGGAACGCGGGGTGGAAGGAAATTTGTGGCTCCTCTCAGATTCCAGAACTTTCTGCCACAGAAATGTGAGGAAAATGTGTTTTTTTAGCCAAATTTTGAGGTTTGCAAAGGATTCTGGTTAACAGAACCTGTTCCGAGCCCCGCAAGTCACCCCTCCTTGGATTCCCCTAGGTCTCTAGTTTTCAGTAATGCACAGGTTTGGTAGGTTTCCCTAGGTGCCACCTGAGCTAGAGGTCAAAATCTACAGGTAGGCACTTCGCAAAAAACACCTCTGTTTTCTTCCAAAAATTTGGATGTGTCCACGTTGCGCTTTGGGGCGTTTCCTGTCGCGGGCGCTAGGCCTACCCACACAAGTGAGGTATCAATTTTATAGGGAGACTTGGGGGAAAGCGGGGTGGAAGGAAATTTGTGGCTCCTCTCAGATTCCAGAACTTTCTACCACAGAAATATGAGGAACATGTGTTTTTTTGAGGTTTGCAAAGGCTTCTAGGTAACAGAACCTGGTCCGAGCCCCGCAAGTCACCCCATCTTGGATTCCCCTAGGTCTCTAGTTTTCAGAAATGCACAGGTTTGGTAGGTTTCCCTAGGTGCCGGCTGAGCTAGAGGCCAAAATCTACAGGTAGGCACTTCGCAAAAAACACCTCTGTTTTCTTCCAAAAATTTGGATGTGTCCACGTTGCGCTTTGGGGCGTTTCTTGTCGCGGGCGCTAGGCCTACCCACACAAGTGAGGTATCATTTTTATCGGGAGGCTTGGGGGAACGCTGGGTGGAAGGAAATTTGTGGCTCCTCTCAGATTCCAGAACTTTCTGCCACAGAAATGTGAGGAACATGTGTTTTTTTAGCCACATTTTGAGGTTTGCAAAGGATTCTGGGTAACAGAACCTGGTCCGAGCCCCGCAAGTCACCCCTCCTTGGATTCCCCTAGGTCTCTAGTTTTCAGAAATGCAAAGGTTTGGTAGGTTTCCCTAGGTGCCGGCTGAGCTAGAGGCCAAAATCTACAGGTAGGCACTTCGCAAAAAACACCTATGTTTTCTCCCAAAAATTTGCATGTGTCCACGTTGCGCTTTGGGGCGTTTCCTGTCGCGGGCGCTAGGCCTACCCACACAAGTGAGGTACCATTTTTATCGAGAGACTTGGGGGAACGCTGGGTGGAAGGAAATTTGTGGCTCCTCTCAGATTCCTGAACTTTCTACCACAGAAATGTGAGGAACATGTGTTTTTTTAGTCAAATTTTGAGGTTTGCAAAGGATTCTGGGTAACAGAACCTGGTCCGAGCCCCGCAAGTCACCCCTCCTTGGATTCCCCTAGGTCTCTAGTTTTCAGAAATGCACAGGTTTGGTAAAACACCTTGTTTTCTTCAAAAAATTTGGATGTGTCCACGTTGCGCTTTGGGGCGTTTCCTGTCGCGGGCGCTAGGCCTACCCACACAAGTGAGGTATCATTTTTATAGGGAGACTTGGGGGAACGCGGGGTGGAAGGAAATTTGTGGCTCCTCTCAGATTCCAGAACTTTCTGCCACAGAAATGTGAGGAACATGTGTTTTTTCAGCCAAATTTTGAGGTTTGCAAAGGATTCTGGTTAACAGAACCTGGTCCGAGCCCCGCAAGTCACCCCATCTTGGATTCCCCTAGGTCTCTAGTTTTCAGAAATGCACAGGTTTGGTAGGTTTCCCTAGGTGCCGGCTGAGCTAGAGGCCAAAATCTACAGGTAGGCACTTCGCAAAAAACACCTCTGTTTTCTCCCAAAAATTTGGATGTGTCCACGTTGCACTTTGGGGCATTTCCTGTCGCGGGCGCTAGGCCTACCCACACAAGTGAGGTATCATTTTTATCGGGAGACTTGAGGGAACGCTGGGTGGAAGGAAATTTGTGGCTCCTCTCAGATTCCAGAACTTTCTGCCACAGAAATGAGAGGAACATGTGTTTTTTTAGCCAAATGTTGAGGTTTGCAAAGGATTGTGGGTAACAGAACCTGGTCCGAGCCCCGCAAGTCACCCCTCCTTAGATACCCCTATGTCTCTAGTTTTCAGAAATGCACAGGTTTGGTAGGTTTCCCTAGGTGCCGGCTGAGCTAGAGGCCAAAATCTACAGGTAGGCACTTCGCAAAAAACACCTATGTTTTCTCCCAAAAATTTTGATGTGTCCACGTTGCGCTTTGGGGCGTTTCCTGTCGCGGGCGCTAGGCCTACCCACACAAGTGAGGTATCATTTTTATCGGGAGACTTGGGGGAACGCTGGGTGGAACGAAATTCGTGGCTCCTCTCAGATTCCAGAACTTTCTGCCACAGAAATGTGAGGAACATGTGTTTTTTTAGCCAAATGTTGAGGTTTGCAAAGGATTCTGGGTAACAGAACCTGGTCCGAGCCCCGCAAGTCCCCCCTCCTTGGATTCCCCTAGGTCTCTAGTTTTCAGAAATGCAAAGGTTTGGTAGGTTTCCCTAGGTGCCGACTGAGCTAGAGGCCAAAATCTACAGGTAGGCACTTTGCAAAAAACACCTCTGTTTTTTTCCAAAAATTTGGATGTGTCCACGTTGCGCTTTGGGGAGTTTCCTGTCGCGGTCGCTAGGCCTACCCACACAGGTGAGGTATCATTTATATCGGGAGACTTGAGGGAACGCTGGGTGGAAGGAAATTTGTGGCTCCTCTCAGATTCCACAACTTTCTGCAACAGAAATATGAGGAACATATGTTTTTTTTGCCAAATTTTGAGGTTTGCAAAGGATTCTGGGTAACAGAACCTGGTCCGAGCCCCGCAAGTCACCCCTCCTTGGATTTCCCTAGGTCTCTAGTTTTCAGAAATGCACAGGTTTGGTAGGTTTCCCTAGGTGCCGGCTGAGCTAGAGACCAAAATCTACAGGTAGGCACTTCGCAAAAAACACCTCTGTTTTCTCCCAAAAATTTGGATGTGTCCACGTTGCGCTTTGGGGCGTTTCCTGTCGCGGGCGCTAAGCCTACCCACACAGGTGAGGTATCATTTTTATCGGGAGACTTGGGGGAACGCTGCGTGGAAGGAAATTTGTGGCTCCTCTCAGATTCCAGAACTTTCTGCCACAGAAATGTGAGGAACATGTGTTTTTTTAGCCAAATTTTGAGGTTTGCAAAGGATTCTGGGAAACAGAACCTGGTCCGAGCCCCGCAAGTCACCCCTCCTTGGATTCCCCTAGGTCTCTAGTTTTCAGAAATGCAAAGGTTTGGTAGGTTTCCCTAGGTGCCGGCTGAGCTAGAGGCCAAAATCTACAGGTAGGCACTTCGCAAAAAACATCTCTGTTTTCTCCCAAAAATTTGGATGTGCCCACGTTGCGCTTTGGGGCGTTTCCTGTCGCGGGCGCTAGGCCTACCCACACAAGTGAGGTATCATTTTTATCGGGAGACTTGGGGGAACTCTGGGTGGAAGGAAATTTGTGGCTCCTCTCAGATTCCACAACTTTCTGCCACAGAAATATGAGGAACATGTGTTTTTTTAGCCAAATTTTGAGGTTTGCAAAGGATTCTGGGTAACAGAACCTGGTCCGAGCCCCGCAAGTCACCCCTCCTTGGATTCCCCTAGGTCTCTAGTTTTCAGAAATGCACAGGTTTGGTAGGTTTCCCTAGGTGCTGGCTGAGCTAGAGGCCAAAATCTACAGGTAGGCACTTCGCAAAAAACACCTCTGTTTTCTTCCAAAAATTTGGATGTGTCCACATTGCACTTTGGGGCGTTTCCTGTCGCGGGCGCTAGGCCTACCCACACAAGTGAGGTATCATTTTTATCGGGAGACTTTGGGGAACGCTGGGTGGAAGGAAATTTGTGGCTCCTCTCAGATTCCAGAACTTTCTACCACAGAAATGTGAGGAACATGTTTTTTTTAGTCAAATTTTGAGGTTTGCAAAGGATTCTGGGTAACAGAACCTGGTCCGAGCCCCGCAAGTCACCCCTCCTTGGATTCCCCTAGGTCTCTAGTTTTCAGAAATGCACAGGTTTGGTAAAACACCTCTGTTTTCTTCCAAAAATCTGGATGTGTCCACGTTGTGCTTTGGGGCGTTTCATGTCGCGGGCGCTAGGCCTACCCACACAAGTGAGGTATCATTTTTATCGGGAGAATTGGGGGAACGCGGGGTGGAAGGAAATTTGTGGCTCCTCTCAGATTCCAGAACTTTCTGCCACAGAAATGTGAGGAACATGTGTTTTTTTAGCCAAATTTTGAGGTTTGCAAAGGATTCTGGTTAACAGAACCTGGTCCGAGCCCCGCAAGTCACCCCCATCTTGGATTCCCTTAGGTCTCTAGTTTTCAGAAATGCACAGGTTTGGTAGGTTTCCCTAGGTGTCGGCTGAGCTAGAGGCCAAAATCTACAGGTAGGCACTTCGCAAAAAACACCTCTGTTTTCTCCCAAAAATTTGGATGTGTCCACGTTGCGCTTTGGGGCGTTTCCTGTCGCGGGCGCTAGGCCTACCCACACAGGTGAGGTATCATTTTTATCGGGAGACTTGGGGGAACGCTGGGTGGAAGGAAATTTGTGGCTCCTCTCAGATTCCAGAACTTTCTGCCACAGAAATGTGAGGAACATGTGTTTTTTTAGCCAAATTTTGAGGTTTGCAAAGGATTCTGGGTAACAGAACCTGGTCCGAGCCCCGCAAGTCACCCCTCCTTGGATTTCCCTAGGTCTCTAGTTTTCAGAAATGCACAGGTTTGGTAGGTTTCCCTAGGTGCCGGCTGAGCTAGAGGCCAAAATCTACAGGTAGGCACTTCGCAAAAAACACCTCTGTTTTCTCCCAAAAATTTGGATGTGTCCACGTTGCGCTTTGGGGCGTTTCCTGTCGCGGGCGCTAGGCCTACCCACACAGGTGAGGTATCATTTTTATCGGGAGACTTGGGGGAACGCTGGGTGGAAGGAAATTTGTGGCTCCTCTCAGATTCCAGAACTTTCTGCCACAGAAATGTGAGGAACATGTGTTTTTTTAGCCAAATTTTGAGGTTTGCAAAGGATTCTGGGTAACAGAACCTGGTCCGAGCCCCGCAAGTCACCCCTCCTTGGATTCCCCTAGGTCTCTAGTTTTCAGAAATGCACAAGTTTGGTAGGTTTCCCTAGGTGCTGGCTGAGCTAGAGGCCAAAATCTACAGGTAGGCACTTCGCAAAAAACACCTCTGTTTTCTTCCAAAAATTTGGATGTGTCCACATTGCACTTTGGGGCGTTTCCTGTCGCGGGCGCTAGGGCTACCCACACAAGTGAGGTATCATTTTTATCGGGAGACTTTGGGGAACGCTGGGTGGAAGGAAATTTGTGGCTCCTCTCAGATTCCAGAACTTTCTACCACAGAAATGTGAGGAACATGTTTTTTTTAGTCAAATTTTGAGGTTTGCAAAGGATTCTGGGTAACAGAACCTGGTCCGAGCCCCGCAAGTCACCCCTCCTTGGATTCCCCTAGGTCTCTAGTTTTCAGAAATGCACAGGTTTGGTAGGTTTCCCTAGGTGCTGACTGAGCTAGAGGCCAAAATCTACAGGTAGGCACTGCGCAAAAAACACCTCTGTTTTCTTCCAAAAATTTGGATGTGTCCACATTGCACTTTGGGGCGTTTCCTGTCGCGGGCGCTAGGCCTACCCACACAAGTGAGGTATCATTTTTATCGGGAGACTTTGGGGAACGCTGGGTGGAAGGAAATTTGTGGCTCCTCTCAGATTCCAGAACTTTCTACCACAGAAATGTGAGGAACATGTTTTTTTTAGTCAAATTTTGAGGTTTGCAAAGGATTCTGGGTAACAGAACCTGGTCCGAGCCCCGCAAGTCACCCCTCCTTGGATTCCCCTAGGTCTCTAGTTTTCAGAAATGCACAGGTTTGGTAAAACACCTCTGTTTTCTTCCAAAAATCTGGATGTGTCCACGTTGTGCTTTGGGGCGTTTCATGTCGCGGGCGCTAGGCCTACCCACACAAGTGAGGTATCATTTTTATCGGGAGAATTGGGGGAACGCGGGGTGGAAGGAAATTTGTGGCTCCTCTCAGATTCCAGAACTTTCTGCCACAGAAATGTGAGGAACATGTGTTTTTTTAGCCAAATTTTGAGGTTTGCAAAGGATTCTGGTTAACTGAACCTGGTCCGAGCCCCGCAAGTCACCCGTATCTTGGATTCCCTTAGGTCTCTAGTTTTCAGAAATGCACAGGTTTGGTAGGTTTCCCTAGGTGTCGGCTGAGCTAGAGGCCAAAATCTACAGGTAGGCACTTCGCAAAAAACACCTCTGTTTTCTCCCAAAAATTTGGATGTGTCCACGTTGCGCTTTGGGGCGTTTCCTGTCGCGGGCGCTAGGCCTACCCACACAGGTGAGGTATCATTTTTATCGGGAGACTTGGGGGAACGCTGGGTGGAAGGAAATTTGTGGCTCCTCTCAGATTCCAGAACTTTCTGCCACAGAAATGTGAGGAACATGTGTTTTTTTAGCCAAATTTTGAGGTTTGCAAAGGATTCTGGGTAACAGAACCTGGTCCGAGCCCCGCAAGTCACCCCTCCTTGGATTTCCCTAGGTCTCTAGTTTTCAGAAATGCACAGGTTTGGTAGGTTTCCCTAGGTGCCGGCTGAGCTAGAGGCCAAAATCTACAGGTAGGCACTTCGCAAAAAACACCTCTGTTTTCTCCCAAAAATGTGGATGTGTCCACGTTGCGCTTTGGGGCGTTTCCTGTCGCGGGCGCTAGGCCTACCCACACAAGTGAGGTATCATTTTTATCGGGAGACTTGGGGGAACGCTGGGTGGAAGGAAATTTGTGGCTCCTCTCAGATTCCAGAACTTTCTACCACAGAAATGTGAGGAACATGTTTTTTTTAGTCAAATTTTGAGGTTTGCAAAGGATTCTGGGTAACAGAACCTAGTCCGAGCCCCGCAAGTCACCCCTCCTTGGATTCCCCTAGGTCTCTAGTTTTCAGAAATGCACAGGTTTGGTAAAACACCTCTGTTTTCTTCCAAAAATCTGGATGTGTCCACGTTGTGCTTTGGGGCGTTTCATGTCGCGGGCGCTAGGCCTACCCACACAAGTGAGGTATCATTTTTATCGGGAGACTTGGGGGAACGCTGGGTGGAAGGAAATTTGTGGCTCCTCTCAGATTCCAGAACTTTCTGCCACAGAAATGTGAGGAACATGTGTTTTTTTAGCCATATTTTGAGGTTTGCAAAGGATTCTGGGTAACAGAACCTGGTCCGAGCCCCGCAAGTCACCCCTCCTTGGATTCCCCTAGGTCTCTAGTTTTCAGAAATGCACAGGTTTGGTAGGTTTCCCTAGGTGCCGGCTGAGCTAGAGGCCAAAATCTACAGGTAGGCACTTCGCAAAAAACACCTCTGTTTTCTTCCAAAAATTTGGATGTGTCCACGTTGCGCTTTGGGGCGTTTCCTGTCGCGGGCCTTAGGCCTACCCACACAAGTGAGGTATCATTTTTATCAGGAGACTTGGGGGAACGCTGGGTGGAAGGAAATTTGTGGCTCCTCTCAGATTCCAGAACTTTCTGCCACAGAAATGTGAGGAACATGTGTTTTTTTAGCCAAATGTTGAGGTTTGCAAAGGATTCTGGGTAACAGAACCTGGTCCGAGCCCCGCAAGTCCCCCCTCCTTGGATTCCCCTAGGTCTCTAGTTTTCAGAAATGCAAAGGTTTGGTAGGTTTCCCTAGGTGCCGGCTGAGCTAGAGGCCAAAATCTACAGGTAGGCACTTCGCAAAAACACCTATGTTTTCTCCCAAAAATTTGGATGTGTCCACATTGCGCTTTGGGGCGTTTCCTGTCGCGGGCGCTAGGCCTACCCACACAAGTGAGGTATCATTTTTATCGGGAGACTTGGGGGAACGCTAGGTGGAAGGAAATTTGTGGCTCCTCTCAGATTCCAGAACTTTCTGCCACAGAAATGTGAGGAACATGTGTTTTTTTAGCCAAATTTTGAGGTTTGCAAAGGATTCTGGGTAACAGAACCTGGTCCGAGCCCCGCAAGTCCCCCCTCCTTGGATTCCCCTAGGTCTCTAGTTTTCAGAAATGCAAAGGTTTGGTAGGTTTCCCTAGGTGCCGGCTGAGCTAGAGGCCAAAATCTACAGGTAGGCACTTCGCAAAAAACAACTCTGTTTTTTTCCAAAAATGTGGATGTGTCCACGTTGCGCTTTGGGGCGTTTCCTGTCGCGGGCGCTAGGCCTACCCACACAGGTGAGGTATCATTTTTATCGGGAGACTTGAGGGAACGCTGGGTGGAAGGAAATTTGTGGCTCCTCTCAGATTTCACAACTTTCTGCAACAGAAATATGAGGAACATATGTTTTTTTTGCCAAATTTTGAGGTTTGCAAAGGATTCTGGTTAACAGAACCTTTTCCGAGCCCCGCAAGTCACCCCCATCTTGGATTCCCTTAGGTCTCTAGTTTTCAGAAATGCACAGGTTTGGTAGGTTTCCCTAGGTGTCGGCTGAGCTAGAGGCCAAAATCTACAGGTAGGCACTTCGCAAAAAACACCTCTGTTTTCTCCCAAAAATTTGGATGTGTCCACGTTGCGCTTTGGGGCGTTTCCTGTCGCGGGCGCTAGGCCTACCCACACAGGTGAGGTATCATTTTTATCGGGAGACTTGGGGGAACGCTGGGTGGAAGGAAATTTGTGGCTCCTCTCAGATTCCAGAACTTTCTGCCACAGAAATGTGAGGAACATGTGTTTTTTTAGCCAAATTTTGAGGTTTGCAAAGGATTCTGGGTAACAGAACCTGGTCCGAGCCCCGCAAGTCACCCCTCCTTGGATTTCCCTAGGTCTCTAGTTTTCAGAAATGCACAGGTTTGGTAGGTTTCCCTAGGTGCCGGCTGAGCTAGAGGCCAAAATCTACAGGTAGGCACTTCGCAAAAAACACCTCTGTTTTCTCCCAAAAATTTGGATGTGTCCACGTTGCGCTTTGGGGCGTTTCCTGTCGCGGGCGCTAGGCCTACCCACACAGGTGAGGTATCATTTTTATCGGGAGACTTGGGGGAACGCTGGGTGGAAGGAAATTTGAGGCTCCTCTCAGATTCCAGAACTTTCTGCCACAGAAATGTGAGGAACATGTGTTTTTTTAGCCAAATTTTGAGGTTTGCAAAGGATTCTGGGAAACAGAACCTGGTCCGAGCCCCGCAAGTCACCCCTCCTTGGATTCCCCTAGGTCTCTAGTTTTCAGAAATGCAAAGGTTTGGTAGGTTTCCCTAGGTGCCGGCTGAGCTAGAGGCCAAAATCTACAGGTAGGCACTTCGCAAAAAACATCTCTGTTTTCTCCCAAAAATTTGGATGTGTCCACGTTGCGCTTTGGGGCGTTTCCTGTCGCGGGCACTAGGCCTACCCACACAAGTGAGGTATCATTTTTATCGGGAGACTTGGGGGAACTCTGGGTGGAAGGAAATTTGTGGCTCCTCTCAGATTCCACAACTTTCTGCCACAGAAATATGAGGAACATGTGTTTTTTTAGCCAAATTTTGAGGTTTGCAAAGGATTCTGGGTAACAGAACCTGGTCCGAGCCCCGCAAGTCACCCCTCCTTGGATTCCCCTAGGTCTCTAGTTTTCAGAAATGCACAGGTTTGGTAGGTTTCCCTAGGTGCTGACTGAGCTAGAGGCCAAAATCTACAGGTAGGCACTTCGCAAAAAACACCTCTGTTTTCTTCCAAAAATTTGGATGTGTCCACATTGCACTTTGGGGCGTTTCCTGTCGCGGGCGCTAGGCCTACCCACACAAGTGAGGTATCATTTTTATCGGGAGACTTTGGGGAACGCTGGGTGGAAGGAAATTTGTGGCTCCTCTCAGATTCCAGAACTTTCTACCACAGAAATGTGAGGAACATGTTTTTTTTAGTCAAATTTTGAGGTTTGCAAAGGATTCTGGGTAACAGAACCTGGTCCGAGCCCCGCAAGTCACCCCTCCTTGGATTCCCCTAGGTCTCTAGTTTTCAGAAATGCACAGGTTTGGTAAAACACCTCTGTTTTCTTCCAAAAATCTGGATGTGTCCACGTTGTGCTTTGGGGCGTTTCATGTCGCGGGCGCTAGGCCTACCCACACAAGTGAGGTATCATTTTTATCGGGAGAATTGGGGGAACGCGGGGTGGAAGGAAATTTGTGGCTCCTCTCAGATTCCAGAACTTTCTGCCACAGAAATGTGAGGAACATGTGTTTTTTTAGCCAAATTTTGAGGTTTGCAAAGGATTCTGGTTAACTGAACCTGGTCCGAGCCCCGCAAGTCACCCGTATCTTGGATTCCCTTAGGTCTCTAGTTTTCAGAAATGCACAGGTTTGGTAGGTTTCCCTAGGTGTCGGCTGAGCTAGAGGCCAAAATCTACAGGTAGGCACTTCGCAAAAAACACCTCTGTTTTCTCCCAAAAATTTGGATGTGTCCACGTTGCGCTTTGGGGCGTTTCCTGTCGCGGGCGCTAGGCCTACCCACACAGGTGAGGTATCATTTTTATCGGGAGACTTGGGGGAACGCTGGGTGGAAGGAAATTTGTGGCTCCTCTCAGATTCCAGAACTTTCTGCCACAGAAATGTGAGGAACATGTGTTTTTTTAGCCAAATTTTGAGGTTTGCAAAGGATTCTGGGTAACAGAACCTGGTCCGAGCCCCGCAAGTCACCCCTCCTTGGATTTCCCTAGGTCTCTAGTTTTCAGAAATGCACAGGTTTGGTAGGTTTCCCTAGGTGCCGGCTGAGCTAGAGGCCAAAATCTACAGGTAGGCACTTCGCAAAAAACACCTCTGTTTTCTCCCAAAAATGTGGATGTGTCCACGTTGCGCTTTGGGGCGTTTCCTGTCGCGGGCGCTAGGCCTACCCACACAGGTGAGGTATCATTTTTATCGGGAGACTTGGGGGAACGCTGGGTGGAAGGAAATTTGTGGCTCCTCTCAGATTCCAGAACTTTCTACCACAGAAATGTGAGGAACATGTTTTTTTTAGTCAAATTTTGAGGTTTGCAAAGGATTCTGGGTAACAGAACCTAGTCCGAGCCCCGCAAGTCACCCCTCCTTGGATTCCCCTAGGTCTCTAGTTTTCAGAAATGCACAGGTTTGGTAAAACACCTCTGTTTTCTTCCAAAAATCTGGATGTGTCCACGTTGTGCTTTGGGGCGTTTCATGTCGCGGGCGCTAGGCCTACCCACACAAGTGAGGTATCATTTTTATCGGGAGACTTGGGGGAACGCTGGGTGGAAGGAAATTTGTGGCTCCTCTCAGATTCCAGAACTTTCTGCCACAGAAATGTGAGGAACATGTGTTTTTTTAGCCATATTTTGAGGTTTGCAAAGGATTCTGGGTAACAGAACCTGGTCCGAGCCCCGCAAGTCACCCCTCCTTGGATTCCCCTAGGTCTCTAGTTTTCAGAAATGCACAGGTTTGGTAGGTTTCCCTAGGTGCCGGCTGAGCTAGAGGCCAAAATCTACAGGTAGGCACTTCGCAAAAAACACCTCTGTTTTCTTCCAAAAATTTGGATGTGTCCACGTTGCGCTTTGGGGCGTTTCCTGTCGCGGGCCTTAGGCCTACCCACACAAGTGAGGTATCATTTTTATCAGGAGACTTGGGGGAACGCTGGGTGGAAGGAAATTTGTGGCTCCTCTCAGATTCCAGAACTTTCTGCCACAGAAATGTGAGGAACATGTGTTTTTTTAGCCAAATGTTGAGGTTTGCAAAGGATTCTGGGTAACAGAACCTGGTCCGAGCCCCGCAAGTCCCCCCTCCTTGGATTCCCCTAGGTCTCTAGTTTTCAGAAATGCAAAGGTTTGGTAGGTTTCCCTAGGTGCCGGCTGAGCTAGAGGCCAAAATCTACAGGTAGGCACTTCGCAAAAACACCTATGTTTTCTCCCAAAAATTTGGATGTGTCCACATTGCGCTTTGGGGCGTTTCCTGTCGCGGGCGCTAGGCCTACCCACACAAGTGAGGTATCATTTTTATCGGGAGACTTGGGGGAACGCTAGGTGGAAGGAAATTTGTGGCTCCTCTCAGATTCCAGAACTTTCTGCCACAGAAATGTGAGGAACATGTGTTTTTTTAGCCAAATTTTGAGGTTTGCAAAGGATTCTGGGTAACAGAACCTGGTCCGAGCCCCGCAAGTCCCCCCTCCTTGGATTCCCCTAGGTCTCTAGTTTTCAGAAATGCAAAGGTTTGGTAGGTTTCCCTAGGTGCCGGCTGAGCTAGAGGCCAAAATCTACAGGTAGGCACTTCGCAAAAAACACCTCTGTTTTTTTCCAAAAATGTGGATGTGTCCACGTTGCGCTTTGGGGCGTTTCCTGTCGCGGGCGCTAGGCCTACCCACACAGGTGAGGTATCATTTTTATCGGGAGACTTGAGGGAACGCTGGGTGGAAGGAAATTTGTGGCTCCTCTCAGATTTCACAACTTTCTGCAACAGAAATATGAGGAACATATGTTTTTTTTGCCAAATTTTGAGGTTTGCAAAGGATTCTGGGTAACAGAACCTGGTCCGAGCCCCGAAAGTCACCCCTCCTTGGATTTCCCTAGGTCTCTAGTTTTCAGAAATGCACAGGTTTGGTAGGTTTCCCTAGGTGCCGGCTGAGCTAGAGGCCAAAATCTACAGGTAGGCACTTCGCAAAAAACACCTCTGTTTTCTCCCAAAAATGTGGATGTGTCCACGTTGCGCTTTGGGGCGTTTTCTGTCGCGGGCGCTAAGCCTACCCACACAGGTGAGGTATCATTTTTATCGGGAGACTTGGGGGAACGCTGCGTGGAAGGAAATTTGTGGCTCCTCTCAGATTCCAGAACTTTCTGCCACAGAAATGTGAGGAACATGTGTTTTTTTAGCCAAATTTTGAGGTTTGCAAAGGATTCTGGGAAACAGAACCTGGTCCGAGCCCCGCAAGTCACCCCTCCTTGGATTTCCCTAGGTCTCTAGTTTTCAGAAATGCACAGGTTTGGTAGGTTTCCCTAGGTGCCGGCTGAGCTAGAGGCCAAAATCTACAGGTAGGCACTTCGCAAAAAACACCTCTGTTTTCTCCCAAAAATTTGGATGTGTCCACGTTGCGCTTTGGGGCGTTTCCTGTCGCGGGCGCTAGGCCTACCCACACAGGTGAGGTATCATTTTTATCGGGAGACTTGGGGGAACGCTGGGTGGAAGGAAATTTGTGGCTCCTCTCAGATTCCAGAACTTTCTGCCACAGAAATGTGAGGAACATGTGTTTTTTTAGCCAAATTTTGAGGTTTGCAAAGGATTCTGGGTAACAGAACCTGGTCCGAGCCCCGCAAGTCACCCCTCCTTGGATTTCCCTAGGTCTCTAGTTTTCAGAAATGCACAGGTTTGGTAGGTTTCCCTAGGTGCCGGCTGAGCTAGAGGCCAAAATCTACAGGTAGGCACTTCGCAAAAAACACCTCTGTTTTCTCCCAAAAATGTGGATGTGTCCACGTTGCGCTTTGGGGCGTTTCCTGTCGCGGGCGCTAGGCCTACCCACACAGGTGAGGTATCATTTTTATCGGGAGACTTGGGGGAACGCTGGGTGGAAGGAAATTTGTGGCTCCTCTCAGATTCCAGAACTTTCTACCACAGAAATGTGAGGAACATGTTTTTTTTAGTCAAATTTTGAGGTTTGCAAAGGATTCTGGGTAACAGAACCTAGTCCGAGCCCCGCAAGTCACCCCTCCTTGGATTCCCCTAGGTCTCTAGTTTTCAGAAATGCACAGGTTTGGTAAAACACCTCTGTTTTCTTCCAAAAATCTGGATGTGTCCACGTTGTGCTTTGGGGCGTTTCATGTCGCGGGCGCTAGGCCTACCCACACAAGTGAGGTATCATTTTTATCGGGAGAATTGGGGGAACGCGGGGTGGAAGGAAATTTGTGGCTCCTCTCAGATTCCAGAACTTTCTGCCACAGAAATGTGAGGAACATGTGTTTTTTTAGCCAAATTTTGAGGTTTGCAAAGGATTCTGTTTAACTGAACCTGGTCCGAGCCCCGCAAGTCACCCCTATCTTGGATTCCCTTAGGTCTCTAGTTTTCAGAAATGCACAGGTTTGGTAGGTTTCCCTAGGTGTCGGCTGAGCTAGAGGCCAAAATCTACAGGTAGGCACTTCGCAAAAAACACCTCTGTTTTCTCCCAAAAATTTGGATGTGTCCACGTTGCGCTTTGGGGCGTTTCCTGTCGCGGGCGCTAGGCCTACCCACACAGGTGAGGTATCATTTTTATCGGGAGACTTGGGGGAACGCTGGGTGGAAGGAAATTTGTGGCTCCTCTCAGATTCCAGAACTTTCTGCCACAGAAATGTGAGGAACATGTGTTTTTTTAGCCAAATTTTGAGGTTTGCAAAGGATTCTGGGTAACAGAACCTGGTCCGAGCCCCGCAAGTCACCCCTCCTTGGATTTCCCTAGGTCTCTAGTTTTCAGAAATGCACAGGTTTGGTAGGTTTCCCTAGGTGCCGGCTGAGCTAGAGGCCAAAATCTACAGGTAGGCACTTTGCAAAAAACACCTCTGTTTTCTCCCAAAAATTTGGATGTGTCCACGTTGCGCTTTGGGGCGTTTCCTGTCGCGGGCGCTAGGCCTACCCACACAGGTGAGGTATCATTTTTATCGGGAGACTTGGGGGAACGCTGGGTGGAAGGAAATTTGTGGCTCCTCTCAGATTCCAGAACTTTCTGCCACAGAAATGTGAGGAACATATGTTTTTTTAGCCAAATTTTGAGGTTTGCATAGGATTCTGGGAAACAGAACCTGGTCCGAGCCCCGCAAGTCACCCCTCCTTGGATTCCCCTAGGTCTCTAGTTTTCAGAAATGCAAAGGTTTGGTAGGTTTCCCTAGGTGCCGGCTGAGCTAGAGGCCAAAATCTACAGGTAGGCACTTCGCAAAAAACACCTCTGTTTTCTCCAAAAATTTGGATGTGTCCACGTTGCGCTTTGGGGCGTTTCCTGTCGCGGGCGCTAGGCCTACCCACACAAGTGAGGTATCATTATTATCGGGAGACTTGGGGGAACGCTGGGTGGAAGGAAATTTGTGGCTCCTCTCAGAATCCAGAACTTTCTACCACAGAAATGTGAGGAACATGTGTTTTTTTAGTCAAATTTTGAGGTTTGCAAAGGATTCTGGGTAACAGAACCTGGTCCGAGCACCGCAAGTCACCCCTCCTTGGATTCCCCTAGGTCTCTAGTTTTCAGAAATGCACAGGTTTGGTAAAACACCTCTGTTTTCTTCCAAAAATCTGGATGTGTCCACGTTGTGCTTTGGGGCGTTTTATGTCGCGGGCGCTAGGCCTACCCACACAAGTGAGGTATCATTTTTATCGGGAGACTTGGGGGAACGCTGGGTGGAAGGAAATTTGTGGCTCCTCTCAGATTCCAGAACTTTCTGCCACAGAAATGTGAGGAACATGTGTTTTTTTAGCCATATTTTGAGGTTTGCAAAGGATTCTGGGTAACAGAACCTGGTCCGAGCCCCGCAAGTCACCCCTCCTTGGATTCCCCTAGGTCTCTAGTTTTCAGAAATGCACAGGTTTGGTAGGTTTCCCTAGGTGCCGGCTGAGCTAGAGGCCAAAATCTACAGGTAGGCACTTCGCAAAAAACACCTCTGTTTTCTTCCAAAAATTTGGATGTGTCCACGTTGCGCTTTGGGGCGTTTCCTGTCGCGGGCGTTAGGCCTACCCACACAAGTGAGGTATCATTTTTATCAGGAGACTTGGGGGAACGCTGGGTGGAAGGAAATTTGTGGCTCCTCTCAGATTCCAGAACTTTCTGCCACAGAAATGTGAGGAACATGTGTTTTTTTAGCCAAATGTTGAGGTTTGCAAAGGATTCTGGGTAACAGAACCTGGTCCGAGCCCCGCAAGTCCCCCCTCCTTGGATTCCCCTAGGTCTCTAGTTTTCAGAAATGCAAAGGTTTGGTAGGTTTCCCTAGGTGCCGGCTGAGCTAGAGGCCAAAATCTACAGGTAGGCACTTCGCAAAAAACACCTATGTTTTCTCCCAAAAATTTGGATGTGTCCACATTGCGCTTTGGGGCGTTTCCTGTCGCGGGCGCTAGGCCTACCCACACAAGTGAGGTATCATTTTTATCGGGAGACTTGGGGGAACGCTAGGTGGAAGGAAATTTGTGGCTCCTCTCAGATTCCAGAACTTTCTGCCACAGAAATGTGAGGAACATGTGTTTTTTTAGCCAAATTTTGAGGTTTGCAAAGGATTCTGGGTAACAGAACCTGGTCCGAGCCCCGCAAGTCCCCCCTCCTTGGATTCCCCTAGGTCTCTAGTTTTCAGAAATGCAAAGGTTTGGTAGGTTTCCCTAGGTGCCGGCTGAGCTAGAGGCCAAAATCTACAGGTAGGCACTTCGCAAAAAACACCTCTGTTTTTTTCCAAAAATGTGGATGTGTCCACGTTGCGCTTTGGGGCGTTTCCTGTCACGGGCGCTAGGCCTACCCACACAGGTGAGGTATCATTTTTATCGGGAGACTTGAGGGAACGCTGGGTGGAAGGAAATTTGTGGCTCCTCTCAGATTTCACAACTTTCTGCAACAGAAATATGAGGAACATATGTTTTTTTTGCCAAATTTTGAGGTTTGCAAAGGATTCTGGGTAACAGAACCTGGTCCGAGCCCCGAAAGTCACCCCTCCTTGGATTTCCCTAGGTCTCTAGTTTTCAGAAATGCACAGGTTTGGTACGTTTCCCTAGGTGCCGGCTGAGCTAGAGGCCAAAATCTACAGGTAGGCACTTCGCAAAAAACACCTCTGTTTTCTCCCAAAAATTTGGATGTGTCCACGTTGCGCTTTGGGGCGTTTTCTGTCGCGGGCGCTAAGCCTACCCACACAGGTGAGGTATCATTTTTATCGGGAGACTTGGGGGAACGCTGCGTGGAAGGAAATTTGTGGCTCCTCTCAGATTCCAGAACTTTCTGCCACAGAAATGTGAGGAACATGTGTTTTTTTAGCCAAATTTTGAGGTTTGCAAAGGATTCTGGGAAACAGAACCTGGTCCGAGCCCCGCAAGTCACCCCTCCTTGGATTTCCCTAGGTCTCTAGTTTTCAGAAATGCACAGGTTTGGTAGGTTTCCCTAGGTGCCGGCTGAGCTAGAGGCCAAAATCTACAGGTAGGCACTTCGCAAAAAACACCTCTGTTTTCTCCCAAAAATTTGGATGTGTCCACGTTGCGCTTTGGGGCGTTTCCTGTCGCGGGCGCTAGGCCTACCCACACAGGTGAGGTATCATTTTTATCGGGAGACTTGGGGGAACGCTGGGTGGAAGGAAATTTGTGGCTCCTCTCAGATTCCAGAACTTTCTGCCACAGAAATGTGAGGAACATATGTTTTTTTAGCCAAATGTTGAGGTTTGCATAGGATTCTGGGAAACAGAACCTGGTCCGAGCCCCGCAAGTCACCCCTCCTTGGATTCCCCTAGGTCTCTAGTTTTCAGAAATGCAAAGGTTTGGTAGGTTTCCCTAGGTGCCGGCTGAGCTAGAGGCCAAAATCTACAGGTAGGCACTTCGCAAAAAACACCTCTGTTTTCTCCAAAAATTTGGATGTGTCCACGTTGCGCTTTGGGGCGTTTCCTGTCGCGGGCGCTAGGCCTACCCACACAAGTGAGGTATCATTTTTATCGGGAGACTTGGGGGAACGCTGGGTGGAAGGAAATTTGTGGCTCCTCTCAGATTCCAGAACTTTCTACCACAGAAATGTGAGGAACATGTGTTTTTTTAGTCAAATTTTGAGGTTTGCAAAGGATTCTGGGTAACAGAACCTGATCCGAGCACCGCAAGTCACCCCTCCTTGGATTCCCCTAGGTCTCTAGTTTTCAGAAATGCACAGGTTTGGTAAAACACCTCTGTTTTCTTCCAAAAATTTGGATGTGTCCACGTTGTGCTTTGGGGCGTTTCATGTCGCGGGCGCTAGGCCTACCCACACAAGTGAGGTATCATTGTTATAGGGAGAATTGGGGGATAGCGGGGTGGAAGGAAATTTGTGGCTCCTCTCAGATTCCAGAACTTTCAACCACAGAAATGTGAGGAACATGTGTTTTTTTAGCCAAATTTTGAGGTTTGCAAAGGATTCTGGGTAACAGAACCTGGTCCGAGCCCCGCAAGTCACCCCTCCTTGGATTCCCCTAGGTCTCTAGTTTTCAGAAATGCACAGGTTTGGTAAAACACCTCTGTTTTCTTCCAGAAATCTGGATGTGTCCACGTTGTGCTTTGGGGCGTTTCATGTCGCGGGCGCTAGGCCTACCCACACAAGTGAGGTATCATTTTTATCGGGAGACTTGGGGGAACGCTGGGTGGAAGGAAATTTGTGGCTCCTCTCAGATTCCAGAACTTTCTGGCCCTGAAATGTGAGGAACATGTGTTTTTTTAGCCATATTTTGAGGTTTGCAAAGGATTCTGGGTAACAGAACCTGGTCCGAGCCCCGCAAGTCACCCCTCCTTGGATTCCCCTAGGTCTCTAGTTTTCAGAAATGCACAGGTTTGGTAGGTTTCCCTAGGTGCCGGCTGAGCTAGAGGCCAAAATCTACAGGTAGGCACTTCGCAAAAAACACCTCTGTTTTCTTCCAAAAATTTGGATGTGTCCACGTTGCGCTTTGGGGCGTTTCCTGTCGCGGGCATTAGTCCTACCCACACAAGTGAGGTATCATTTTTATCAGGAGACTTGGGGGAACGCTGGGTGGAAGGAAATTTGTGGCTCCTCTCAGATTCCAGAACTTTCTGCCACAGAAATGTGAGGAACATGTGTTTTTTTAGCCAAATGTTGAGGTTTGCAAAGGATTCTGGGTAACAGAACCTGGTCCGAGCCCCGCAAGTCCCCCCTCCTTGGATTCCCCTAGGTCTCTAGTTTTCAGAAATGCAAAGGTTTGGTAGGTTTCCCTAGGTGCCGGCTGAGCTAGAGGCCAAAATCTACAGGTAGGCACTTCGCAAAAAACACCTATGTTTTCTCCCAAAAATTTGGATGTGTCCACATTGCGCTTTGGGGCGTTTCCTGTCGCGGGCGCTAGGCCTACCCACACAAGTGAGGTATCATTTTTATCGGGAGACTTGGGGGAACGCTAGGTGGAAGGAAATTTGTGGCTCCTCTCAGATTCCAGAACTTTCTGCCACAGAAATGTGAGGAACATGTGTTTTTTTAGCCAAATTTTGAGGTTTGCAAAGGATTCTGGGTAACAGAACCTGGTCCGAGCCCCGCAAGTCCCCCCTCCTTGGATTCCCCTAGGTCTCTAGTTTTCAGAAATGCAAAGGTTTGGTAGGTTTCCCTAGGTGCCGGCTGAGCTAGAGGCCAAAATCTACAGGTAGGCACTTCGCAAAAAACACCTCTGTTTTTTTCCAAAAATTTGGATGTGTCCACGTTGCGCTTTGGGGCGTTTCCTGTCGCGGGCGCTAGGCCTACCCACACAGGTGAGGTATCATTTTTATCGTGAGACTTGAGGGAACGCTGGGTGGTAGGAAATTTGTGGCTCCTCTCAGATTTCACAACTTTCTGCAACAGAAATATGAGGAACATATGTTTTTTTTGCCAAATTTTGAGGTTTGCAAAGGATTCTGGGTAACAGAACCTGGTCCGAGCCCCGAAAGTCACACCTCCTTGGATTTCCCTAGGTCTCTAGTTTTCAGAAATGCACAGGTTTGGTAGGTTTCCCTAGGTGCCGGCTGAGCTAGAGGCCACAATCTACAGGTAGGCACTTCGCAAAAAACACCTCTGTTTTCTCCCAAAAATTTGGATGTGTCCACGTTGCGCTTTGGGGCGTTTTCTGTCGCGGGCGCTAAGCCTACCCACACAGGTGAGGTATCATTTTTATCGGGAGACTTGGGGGAACGCTGCGTGGAAGGAAATTTGTGGCTCCTCTCAGATTCCAGAACTTTCTGCCACAGAAATGTGAGGAACATGTGTTTTTTTAGCCAAATTTTGAGGTTTGCAAAGGATTCTGGGAAACAGAACCTGGTCCGAGCCCCGCAAGTCACCCCTCCTTGGATTCCCCTAGGTCTCTAGTTTTCAGAAATGCAAAGGTTTGGTAGGTTTCCCTAGGTGCCGGCTGAGCTAGAGGCCAAAATCTACAGGTAGGCACTTCGCAAAAAACATCTCTGTTTTCTCCCAAAAATGTGGATGTGTCCACGTTGCGCTTTGGGGCGTTTCCTGTCGCGGGCGCTAGGCCTACCCACACAAGTGAGGTATCATTTTTATCGGGAGACTTGGGGGAACTCTGGGTGGAAGGAAATTTGTGGCTCCTCTCAGATTCCACAACTTTCTGCCTCAGAAATATGAGGAACATGTGTTTTTTTAGCCAAATTTTGAGGTTTGCAAAGGATTCTGGGTAACAGAACCTGGTCCGAGCCCCGCAAGTCACCCCTCCTTGGATTCCCCTAGGTCTCTAGTTTTCAGAAATGCACAGGTTTGGTAGGTTTCCCTAGGTGCCGGCTGAGCTAGAGGCCAAAATCTACAGGTAGGCACTTCGCAAAAAACATCTCTGTTTTCTCCCAAAAATTTGGATGTGTCCACGTTGCGCTTTGGGGCGTTTTCTGTCGCGGGCGCTAAGCCTACCCACACAGGTGAGGTATCATTTTTATCGGGAGACTTGGGGGAACGCTGCGTGGAAGGAAATTTGTGGCTCCTCTCAGATTCCAGAACTTTCTGCCACAGAAATGTGAGGAACATGTGTTTTTTTAGCCAAATTTTGAGGTTTGCAAAGGATTCTGGGAAACAGAACCTGGTCCGAGCCCCGCAAGTCACCCCTCCTTGGATTTCCCTAGGTCTCTAGTTTTCAGAAATGCACAGGTTTGGTAGGTTTCCCTAGGTGCCGGCTGAGCTAGAGGCCAACATTTGCAGGTAGGCACTTCGCAAAAAACACCTCTGTTTTCTCCCAAAAATTTGGATGTGTCCACGTTGCGCTTTGGGGCGTTTCCTGTCGCGGGCGCTAGGCCTACCCACACAGGTGAGGTATCATTTTTATCGGGAGACTTGTGGGAACGCTGGGTGGAAGGAAATTGGTGGCTCCTCTCAGATTCCAGGACTTTCTGCCACAGAAATGTGAGGAACATATGTTTTTTTAGCCAAATTTTGAGGTTTGCATAGGATTCTGGGAAACAGAACCTGGTCCGAGCCCCGCAAGTCACCCCTCCTTGGATTCCCCTAGGTCTCTAGTTTTCAGAAATGCAAAGGTTTGGTAGGTTTCCCTAGGTGCCGGCTGAGCTAGAGGCCAAAATCTACAGGTAGGCACTTCGCAAAAAACACCTCTGTTTTCTCCAAAAATTTGGATGTGTCCACGTTGCGCTTTGGGGCGTTTCCTGTCGCGGGCGCTAGGCCTACCCACACAAGTGAGGTATCATTTTTATCGGGAGACTTGGGGGAACGCTGGGTGGAAGGAAATTTGTGGCTCCTCTCAGATTCCAGAACTTTCTACCACAGAAATGTGAGGAACATGTGTTTTTTTAGTCAAATTTTGAGGTTTGCAAAGGATTCTGGGTAACAGAACCTGGTCCGAGCACCGCAAGTCACCCCTCCTTGGATTCCCCTAGGTCTCTAGTTTTCAGAAATGCACAGGTTTGGTAAAACACCTCTGTTTTCTTCCAAAAATTTGGATGTGTCCACGTTGTGCTTTGGGGCGTTTCATGTCGCGGGCGCTAGGCCTACCCACACAAGTGAGGTATCATTGTTATAGGGAGAATTGGGGGATAGCGGGGTGGAAGGAAATTTGTGGCTCCTCTCAGATTCCAGAACTTTCTACCACAGAAATGTGAGGAACATGTGTTTTTTTAGCCAAATTTTGAGGTTTGCAAAGGATTCTGGGTAACAGAACCTGGTCCGAGCCCCGCAAGTCACCCCTCCTTGGATTCCCCTAGGTCTCTAGTTTTCAGAAATGCACAGGTTTGGTAAAACACCTCTGTTTTCTTCCAAAAATCTGGATGTGTCCACGTTGTGCTTTGGGGCGTTTCATGTCGCGGGCGCTAGGCCTACCCACACAAGTGAGGTATCATTTTTATCGGGAGACTTGGGGGAACGCTGGGTGGAAGGAAATTTGTGGCTCCTCTCAGATTCCAGAACTTTCTGCCACAGAAATGTGAGGAACATGTGTTTTTTTAGCCATATTTTGAGGTTTGCAAAGGATTCGGGGTAACAGAACCTGGTCCGAGCCCCGTAAGTCACCCCTCCTTGGATTCCCCTAGGTCTCTAGTTTTCAGAAATGCACAGGTTTGGTAGGTTTCCCTAGGTGCCGGCTGAGCTAGAGGCCAAAATCTACAGGTAGGCACTTCGCAAAAAACACCTCTGTTTTCTTCCAAAAATTTGGATGTGTCCACGTTGCGCTTTGGGGCGTTTCCTGTCGCGGGCGTTAGGCCTACCCACAGAAGTGAGGTATCATTTTTATCAGGAGACTTGGGGGAACGCTGGGTGGAAGGAAATTTGTGGCTCCTCTCAGATTCCAGAACTTTCTGCCACAGAAATGTGAGGAACATGTGTTTTTTTAGCCAAATGTTGAGGTTTGCAAAGGATTCTGGGTAACAGAACCTGGTCCGAGCCCCGCAAGTCCCCCCTCCTTGGATTCCCCTAGGTCTCTAGTTTTCAGAAATGCAAAGGTTTGGTAGGTTTCCCTAGGTGCCGGCTGAGCTAGAGGCCAAAATCTACAGGTAGGCACTTCGCAAAAAACACCTATGTTTTCTCCCAAAAATTTGGATGTGTCCACATTGCGCTTTGGGGCGTTTCCTGTCGCGGGCGCTAGGCCTACCCACACAAGTGAGGTATCATTTTTATCGGGAGACTTGGGGGAACGCTAGGTGGAAGGAAATTTGTGGCTCCTCTCAGATTCCAGAACTTTCTGCCACAGAAATGTGAGGAACATGTGTTTTTTTAGCCAAATTTTGAGGTTTGCAAAGGATTCTGGGTAACAGAACCTGGTCCGAGCCCCGCAAGTCCCCCCTCCTTGGATTCCCCTAGGTCTCTAGTTTTCAGAAATGCAAAGGTTTGGTAGGTTTCCCTAGGTGCCGGCTGAGCTAGAGGCCAAAATCTACAGGTAGGCACTTCGCAAAAAACACCTCTGTTTTCTTCCAAAAATTTGGATGTGTCCACGTTGCACTTTGGGGCGTTTCCTGTCGCGGGCACTAGGCCTACCCACACAAGTGAGGTATCATTTTTATCGGGAGAATTGGGGGAACGCGGGGTGGTAGGAAATTTGTGGCTCCTCTCAGATTTCACAACTTTCTGCAACAGAAATATGAGGAACATATGTTTTTTTTGCCAAATTTTGAGGTTTGCAAAGGATTCTGGGTAACAGAACCTGGTCCGAGCCCCGAAAGTCACCCCTCCTTGGATTTCCCTAGGTCTCTAGTTTTCAGAAATGCACAGGTTTGGTAGGTTTCCCTAGGTGCCGGCTGAGCTAGAGGCCAAAATCTACAGGTAGGCACTTCGCAAAAAACACCTCTGTTTTCTCCCAAAAATTTGGATGTGTCCACGTTGCGCTTTGGGGCGTTTTCTGTCGCGGGCGCTAAGCCTACCCACACAGGTGAGGTATCATTTTTATCGGGAGACTTGGGGGAACGCTGCGTGGAAGGAAATTTGTGGCTCCTCTCAGATTCCAGAACTTTCTGCCACAGAAATGTGAGGAACATGTGTTTTTTTAGCCAAATTTTGAGGTTTGCAAAGGATTCTGGGAAACAGAACCTGGTCCGAGCCCCGCAAGTCACCCCTCCTTGGATTCCCCTAGGTCTCTAGTTTTCAGAAATGCAAAGGTTTGGTAGGTTTCCCTAGGTGCCGGCTGAGCTAGAGGCCAAAATCTACAGGTAGGCACTTCGCCAAAAACATCTCTGTTTTCTCCCAAAAATGTGGATGTGTCCACGTTGCGCTTTGGGGCGTTTCCTGTCGCGGGCGCTAGGCCTACCCACACAAGTGAGGTATCATTGTTATAGGGAGAATTGGGGGATAGCGGGGTGGAAGGAAATTTGTGGCTCCTCTCAGATTCCAGAACTTTCTACCACAGAAATGTGAGGAACATGTGTTTTTTTAGCCAAATTTTGAGGTTTGCAAAGGATTCTGGGTAACAGAACCTGGTCCGAGCCCCGCAAGTCACCCCTCCTTGGATTCCCCTAGGTCTCTAGTTTTCAGAAATGCACAGGTTTGGTAAAACACCTCTGTTTTCTTCCAAAAATCTGGATGTGTCCACGTTGTGCTTTGGGGCGTTTCATGTCGCGGGCGCTAGGCCTACCCACACAAGTGAGGTATCATTTTTATCGGGAGACTTGGGGGAACGCTGGGTGGAAGGAAATTTGTGGCTCCTCTCAGATTCCAGAACTTTCTGCCACAGAAATGTGAGGAACATGTGTTTTTTTAGCCATATTTTGAGGTTTGCAAAGGATTCGGGGTAACAGAACCTGGTCCGAGCCCCGTAAGTCACCCCTCCTTGGATTCCCCTAGGTCTCTAGTTTTCAGAAATGCACAGGTTTGGTAGGTTTCCCTAGGTGCCGGCTGAGCTAGAGGCCAAAATCTACAGGTAGGCACTTCGCAAAAAACACCTCTGTTTTCTTCCAAAAATTTGGATGTGTCCACGTTGCGCTTTGGGGCGTTTCCTGTCGCGGGCGTTAGGCCTACCCACAGAAGTGAGGTATCATTTTTATCAGGAGACTTGGGGGAACGCTGGGTGGAAGGAAATTTGTGGCTCCTCTCAGATTCCAGAACTTTCTGCCACAGAAATGTGAGGAACATGTGTTTTTTTAGCCAAATGTTGAGGTTTGCAAAGGATTCTGGGTAACAGAACCTGGTCCGAGCCCCGCAAGTCCCCCCTCCTTGGATTCCCCTAGGTCTCTAGTTTTCAGAAATGCAAAGGTTTGGTAGGTTTCCCTAGGTGCCGGCTGAGCTAGAGGCCAAAATCTACAGGTAGGCACTTCGCAAAAAACACCTATGTTTTCTCCCAAAAATTTGGATGTGTCCACATTGCGCTTTGGGGCGTTTCCTGTCGCGGGCGCTAGGCCTACCCACACAAGTTAGGTATCATTTTTATCGGGAGACTTGGGGGAACGCTAGGTGGAAGGAAATTTGTGGCTCCTCTCAGATTCCAGAACTTTCTGCCACAGAAATGTGAGGAACATGTGTTTTTTTAGCCAAATTTTGAGGTTTGCAAAGGATTCTGGGTAACAGAACCTGGTCCGAGCCCCGCAAGTCCCCCCTCCTTGGATTCCCCTAGGTCTCTAGTTTTCAGAAATGCAAAGGTTTGGTAGGTTTCCCTAGGTGCCGGCTGAGCTAGAGGCCAAAATCTACAGGTAGGCACTTCGCAAAAAACACCTCTGTTTTCTTCCAAAAATTTGGATGTGTCCACGTTGCACTTTGGGGCGTTTCCTGTCGCGGGCACTAGGCCTACCCACACAAGTGAGGTATCATTTTTATCGGGAGAATTGGGGGAACGCGGGGTGGTAGGAAATTTGTGGCTCCTCTCAGATTTCACAACTTTCTGCAACAGAAATATGAGGAACATATGTTTTTTTTGCCAAATTTTGAGGTTTGCAAAGGATTCTGGGTAACAGAACCTGGTCCGAGCCCCGAAAGTCACCCCTCCTTGGATTTCCCTAGGTCTCTAGTTTTCAGAAATGCACAGGTTTGGTAGGTTTCCCTAGGTGCCGGCTGAGCTAGAGGCCAAAATCTACAGGTAGGCACTTCGCAAAAAACACCTCTGTTTTCTCCCAAAAATTTGGATGTGTCCACGTTGCGCTTTGGGGCGTTTTCTGTCGCGGGCGCTAAGCCTACCCACACAGGTGAGGTATCATTTTTATCGGGAGACTTGGGGGAACGCTGCGTGGAAGGAAATTTGTGGCTCCTCTCAGATTCCAGAACTTTCTGCCACAGAAATGTGAGGAACATGTGTTTTTTTAGCCAAATTTTGAGGTTTGCAAAGGATTCTGGTTAACAGAACCTGGTCCGAGCCCCACAAGTCACCCCCATCTTGGATTCCCTTAGGTCTCTAGTTTTCAGAAATGCACAGGTTTGGTAGGTTTCCCTAGGTGCCGGCTGAGCTAGAGGCCAAAATCTACAGGTAGTCACTTCGCAAAAAACACCTCTGTTTTCTCCCAAAAATTTGGATGTGTCCACGTTGCGCTTTGGGGCGTTTCCTGTCGCGGGCGCTAAGCCTACCCACACAGGTGAGGTATAATTTTTATCGGGAGACTTGGTGGAACGCTGGGTGGAAGGAAATTTGTGGCTCCTCTCAGATTCCAGAACTTTCTGCCACAGAAATGTGAGGAACATGTGTTTTTTTAGCCAAATTTTGAGGTTTGCAAAGGATTCTGGGTAACAGAACCTGGTCCAAGCCCCACAAGTCACCCCTCCTTGGATTTCCCTAGGTCTCTAGTATTCAGAAATGCACAGGTTTGGTAGGTTTCCCTAGGTGCCGGCTGAGCTAGAGGCCAAAATCTACAGGTAGGCACTTCGCAAAAAACACCTCTGTTTTCTCCCAAAAATTTGGATGTGTTCACGTTGCGCTTTGGGGCGTTTCCTGTCGTGGGCGCTAGGCCTACCCACACAGGTGAGGTATCATTTTTATCAGGAGACTTGGGGGAACGCTGGGTGGAAGGAAATTTGTGGCTCCTCTCAGATTCCAGAACTTTCTGCCACAGAAATGTGAGGAACATGTGTTTTTTTAGCCAAATTTTGAGGTTTGCATAGGATTCTGGGAAACAGAACCTGGTCCGAGCCCCGCAAGTCACCCCTCCTTGGATTCCCCTAGGTCTCTAGTTTTCAGAAATGCAAAGGTTTGGTAGGTTTCCCTAGGTGCCGGCTGAGCTAGAGGCCAAAATCTACAGGTAGGCACTTCGCAAAAAACACCTATGTTTTCTCCCAAAAATTTGCATGTGTCCACGTTGCGCTTTGGGGTGTTTCCTGTCGCGGGCGCTAGGCCTACCCACACAAGTGAGGTATCATTTTTATCGGGAGACTTGGGGGAACGCTGGGTGGAAGGAAATTTGTGGCTCCTCTCAGATTCCAGAACTTTCTACCACAGAAATGTGAGGAACATGTGTTTTTTTAGTCAAATTTTGAGGTTTGCAAAGGATTCTGGGTAACAGAACATGGTCCGAGCCCCGCAAGTCACCCCTCCTTGGATTCCCCTAGGTCTCTAGTTTTCAGAAATGCACAGGTTTGGTAAAACACCTCTGTTTTCTTCCAAAAATGTGGATGTGTCCACGTTGTGCTTTGGGGCGTTTCATGTCGCGGGCGCTAGGCCTACCCACACAAGTGAGGTATCATTTTTATCAGGAGACTTGGGGGAACGCTGGGTGGAAGGAAATTTGTGGCTCCTCTCAGATTCCAGAACTTTCTGCCACAGAAATGTGAGGAACATGTGTTTTTTTAGCCAAATGTTGAGGTTTAAAAAGGATTCTGGGTAACAGAACCTGGTCCGAGCCCCGCAAGTCCCCCCTCCTTGGATTCCCCTAGGTCTCTAGTTTTCAGAAATGCAAAGGTTTGGTAGGTTTCCCTAGGTGCCGGCTGAGCTAGAGGCCAAAATCTACAGGTAGGCACTTCGCAAAAAACACCTATGTTTTCTCCCAAAAATTTGGATGTGTCCACATTGCGCTTTGGGGCGTTTCCTGTCGCGGGCGCTAGGCCTACCCACACAAGTGAGGTATCATTTTTATCGGGAGACTTGGGGGAACGCTAGGTGGAAGGAAATTTGTGGCTCCTCTCAGATTCCAGAACTTTCTGCCACAGAAATGTGAGGAACATGTGTTTTTTTAGCCAAATGTTGAGGTTTGCAAAGGATTCTGGGTAACAGAACCTGGTCCGAGCCCCGCAAGTCCCCCCTCCTTGGATTCCCCTAGGTCTCTAGTTTTCAGAAATGCAAAGGTTTGGTAGGTTTCCCTAGGTGCCGGCTGAGCTAGAGGCCAAAATCTACAGGTAGGCACTTCGCAAAAAACACCTATGTTTTCTCCCAAAAATTTGGATGTGTCCACATTGCGCTTTGGGGCGTTTCCTGTCGCGGGCGCTAGGCCTACCCACACAAGTGAGGTATCATTTTTATCGGGAGACTTGGGGGAACGCTAGGTGGAAGGAAATTTGTGGCTCCTCTCAGATTCCAGAACTTTCTGCCACAGAAATGTGAGGAACATGTGTTTTTTTAGCCAAATTTTGAGGTTTGCAAAGGATTCTGGGTAACAGAACCTGGTCCGAGCCCCGCAAGTCCCCCCTCCTTGGATTCCCCTAGGTCTCTAGTTTTCAGAAATGCAAAGGTTTGGTAGGTTTCCCTAGGTGCCGGCTGAGCTAGAGGCCAAAATCTACAGGTAGGCACTTCGCAAAAAACACCTCTGTTTTCTTCCAAAAATTTGGATGTGTCCACGTTGCACTTTGGGGCGTTTCCTGTCGCGGGCACTAGGCCTACCCACACAAGTGAGGTATCATTTTTATCGGGAGAATTGGGGGAACGCGGGGTGGTAGGAAATTTGTGGCTCCTCTCAGATTTCACAACTTTCTGCAACAGAAATATGAGGAACATATGTTTTTTTTGCCAAATTTTGAGGTTTGCAAAGGATTCTGGGTAACAGAACCTGGTCCGAGCCCCGAAAGTCACCCCTCCTTGGATTTCCCTAGGTCTCTAGTTTTCAGAAATGCACAGGTTTGGTAGGTTTCCCTAGGTGCCGGCTGAGCTAGAGGCCAAAATCTACAGGTAGGCACTTCGCAAAAAACACCTCTGTTTTCTCCCAAAAATTTGGATGTGTCCACGTTGCGCTTTGGGGCGTTTTCTGTCGCGGGCGCTAAGCCTACCCACACAGGTGAGGTATCATTTTTATCGGGAGACTTGGGGGAACGCTGCGTGGAAGGAAATTTGTGGCTCCTCTCAGATTCCAGAACTTTCTGCCACAGAAATGTGAGGAACATGTGTTTTTTTAGCCAAATTTTGAGGTTTGCAAAGGATTCTGGGAAACAGAACCTGGTCCGAGCCCCGCAAGTCACCCCTCCTTGGATTCCCCTAGGTCTCTAGTTTTCAGAAATGCAAAGGTTTGGTAGGTTTCCCTAGGTGCCGGCTGAGCTAGAGGCCAAAATCTACAGGTAGGCACTTCGCAAAAAACATCTCTGTTTTCTCAAAAAAATGTGGATGTGTCCACGTTGCGCTTTGGGGCGTTTCCTGTCGCGGGCGCTAGGCCTACCCACACAAGTGAGGTATCATTTTTATCGGGAGACTTGGGGGAACTCTGGGTGGAAGGAAATTTGTGGCTCCTCTCAGATTCCACAACTTTCTGCCTCAGAAATATGAGGAACATGTGTTTTTTTAGCCAAATTTTGAGGTTTGCAAAGGATTCTGGGTAACAGAACCTGGTCCGAGCCCCGCAAGTCACCCCTCCTTGGATTCCCCTAGGTCTCTAGTTTTCAGAAATGCACAGGTTTGGTAGGTTTCCCTAGGTGCCGGCTGAGCTAGAGGCCAAAATCTACAGGTAGGCACTTCGCAAAAAACACCTCTGTTTTCTTCCAAAAATTTGGATGTGTCCACGTTGCACTTTGGGGCGTTTCCTGTCGCGGGCACTAGGCCTACCCACACAAGTGAGGTATCATTTTTATCGGGAGAATTGGGGGAACGCGGGGTGGAAGGAAATTTGTGGCTCCTCTCAGATTCCAGAACTTTCTGCCACAGAAATGTGAGGAACATGTGTTTTTTTAGCCAAATTTTGAGGTTTGCAAAGGATTCTGGTTAACAGAACCTGGTCCGAGCCCCACAAGTCACCCCCATCTTGGATTCCCTTAGGTCTCTAGTTTTCAGAAATGCACAGGTTTGGTAGGTTTCCCTAGGTGCCGGCTGAGCTAGAGGCCAAAATCTACAGGTAGTCACTTCGCAAAAAACACCTCTGTTTTCTCCCAAAAATTTGGATGTGTCCACGTTGCGCTTTGGGGCGTTTCCTGTCGCGGGCGCTAAGCCTACCCACACAGGTGAGGTATAATTTTTATCGGGAGACTTGGTGGAACGCTGGGTGGAAGGAAATTTGTGGCTCCTCTCAGATTCCAGAACTTTCTGCCACAGAAATGTGAGGAACATGTGTTTTTTTAGCCAAATTTTGAGGTTTGCAAAGGATTCTGGGTAACAGAACCTGGTCCAAGCCCCACAAGTCACCCCTCCTTGGATTTCCCTAGGTCTCTAGTATTCAGAAATGCACAGGTTTGGTAGGTTTCCCTAGGTGCCGGCTGAGCTAGAGGCCAAAATCTACAGGTAGGCACTTCGCAAAAAACACCTCTGTTTTCTCCCAAAAATTTGGATGTGTTCACGTTGCGCTTTGGGGCGTTTCCTGTCGTGGGCGCTAGGCCTACCCACACAGGTGAGGTATCATTTTTATCAGGAGACTTGGGGGAACGCTGGGTGGAAGGAAATTTGTGGCTCCTCTCAGATTCCAGAACTTTCTGCCACAGAAATGTGAGGAACATGTGTTTTTTTAGCCAAATTTTGAGGTTTGCATAGGATTCTGGGAAACAGAACCTGGTCCGAGCCCCGCAAGTCACCCCTCCTTGGATTCCCCTAGGTCTCTAGTTTTCAGAAATGCAAAGGTTTGGTAGGTTTCCCTAGGTGCCGGCTGAGCTAGAGGCCAAAATCTACAGGTAGGCACTTCGCAAAAAACACCTATGTTTTCTCCCAAAAATTTGCATGTGTCCACGTTGCGCTTTGGGGTGTTTCCTGTCGCGGGCGCTAGGCCTACCCACACAAGTGAGGTATCATTTTTATCGGGAGACTTGGGGGAACGCTGGGTGGAAGGAAATTTGTGGCTCCTCTCAGATTCCAGAACTTTCTACCACAGAAATGTGAGGAACATGTGTTTTTTTAGTCAAATTTTGAGGTTTGCAAAGGATTCTGGGTAACAGAACATGGTCCGAGCCCCGCAAGTCACCCCTCCTTGGATTCCCCTAGGTCTCTAGTTTTCAGAAATGCACAGGTTTGGTAAAACACCTCTGTTTTCTTCCAAAAATGTGGATGTGTCCACGTTGTGCTTTGGGGCGTTTCATGTCGCGGGCGCTAGGCCTACCCACACAAGTGAGGTATCATTTTTATCAGGAGACTTGGGGGAACGCTGGGTGGAAGGAAATTTGTGGCTCCTCTCAGATTCCAGAACTTTCTGCCACAGAAATGTGAGGAACATGTGTTTTTTTAGCCAAATGTTGAGGTTTAAAAAGGATTCTGGGTAACAGAACCTGGTCCGAGCCCCGCAAGTCCCCCCTCCTTGGATTCCCCTAGGTCTCTAGTTTTCAGAAATGCAAAGGTTTGGTAGGTTTCCCTAGGTGCCGGCTGAGCTAGAGGCCAAAATCTACAGGTAGGCACTTCGCAAAAAACACCTATGTTTTCTCCCAAAAATTTGGATGTGTCCACATTGCGCTTTGGGGCGTTTCCTGTCGCGGGCGCTAGGCCTACCCACACAAGTGAGGTATCATTTTTATCGGGAGACTTGGGGGAACGCTAGGTGGAAGGAAATTTGTGGCTCCTCTCAGATTCCAGAACTTTCTGCCACAGAAATGTGAGGAACATGTGTTTTTTTAGCCAAATTTTGAGGTTTGCAAAGGATTCTGGGTAACAGAACCTGGTCCGAGCCCCGCAAGTCCCCCCTCCTTGGATTCCCCTAGGTCTCTAGTTTTCAGAAATGCAAAGGTTTGGTAGGTTTCCCTAGGTGCCGGCTGAGCTAGAGGCCAAAATCTACAGGTAGGCACTTCGCAAAAAACACCTCTGTTTTTTTCCAAAAATTTGGATGTGTCCACGTTGCGCTTTGGGGCGTTTCCTGTCGCGGGCGCTAGGCCTACCCACACAGGTGAGGTATCATTTTTATCGGGAGACTTGAGGGAACGCTGGGTGGTAGGAAATTTGTGGCTCCTCTCAGATTTCACAACTTTCTGCAACAGAAATATGAGGAACATATGTTTTTTTTGCCAAATTTTGAGGTTTGCAAAGGATTCTGGGTAACAGAACCTGGTCCGAGCCCCGAAAGTCACCCCTCCTTGGATTTCCCTAGGTCTCTAGTTTTCAGAAATGCACAGGTTTGGTAGGTTTCCCTAGGTGCCGGCTGAGCTAGAGGCCAAAATCTACAGGTAGGCACTTCGCAAAAAACACCTCTGTTTTCTCCCAAAAATTTGGATGTGTCCACGTTGCGCTTTGGGGCGTTTTCTGTCGCGGGCGCTAAGCCTACCCACACAGGTGAGGTATCATTTTTATCGGGAGACTTGGGGGAACGCTGCGTGGAAGGAAATTTGTGGCTCCTCTCAGATTCCAGAACTTTCTGCCACAGAAATGTGAGGAACATGTGTTTTTTTAGCCAAATTTTGAGGTTTGCAAAGGATTCTGGGAAACAGAACCTGGTCCGAGCCCCGCAAGTCACCCCTCCTTGGATTCCCCTAGGTCTCTAGTTTTCAGAAATGCAAAGGTTTGGTAGGTTTCCCTAGGTGCCGGCTGAGCTAGAGGCCAAAATCTACAGGTAGGCACTTCGCAAAAAACATCTCTGTTTTCTCCCAAAAATGTGGATGTGTCCACGTTGCGCTTTGGGGCATTTCCTGTCGCGGGCGCTAGGCCTACCCACACAAGTGAGGTATCATTTTTATCGGGAGACTTGGGGGAACTCTGGGTGGAAGGAAATTTGTGGCTCCTCTCAGATTCCACAACTTTCTGCCTCAGAAATATGAGGAACATGTGTTTTTTTAGCCAAATTTTGAGGTTTGCAAAGGATTCTGGGTAACAGAACCTGGTCCGAGCCCCGCAAGTCACCCCTCCTTGGATTCCCCTAGGTCTCTAGTTTTCAGAAATGCACAGGTTTGGTAGGTTTCCCTAGGTGCCGGCTGAGCTAGAGGCCAAAATCTACAGGTAGGCACTTCGCAAAAAACACCTCTGTTTTCTTCCAAAAATTTGGATGTGTCCACGTTGCACTTTGGGGCGTTTCCTGTTGCGGGCGCTAGGCCTACCCACACAAGTGAGGTATCATTTTTATCGGGAGAATTGGGGGAACGCGGGGTGGTAGGAAATTTGTGGCTCCTCTCAGATTCCAGAACTTTCTGCCACAGAAATGTGAGGAACATGTGTTTTTTTAGCCAAATTTTGAGGTTTGCAAAGGATTCTGGTTAACAGAACCTGGTCCGAGCCCCACAAGTCACCCCCATCTTGGATTCCCTTAGGTCTCTAGTTTTCAGAAATGCACAGGTTTGGTAGGTTTCCCTAGGTGCCGGCTGAGCTAGAGGCCAAAATCTACAGGTAGTCACTTCGCAAAAAACACCTCTGTTTTCTCCCAAAAATTTGGATGTGTCCACGTTGCGCTTTGGGGCGTTTCCTGTCGCGGGCGCTAAGCCTACCCACACAGGTGAGGTATAATTTTTATCGGGAGACTTGGTGGAACGCTGGGTGGAAGGAAATTTGTGGCTCCTCTCAGATTCCAGAACTTTCTACCACAGAAATGTGAGGAACATGTGTTTTTTTAGTCAAATTTTGAGGTTTGCAAAGGATTCTGGGTAACAGAACATGGTCCGAGCCCCGCAAGTCACCCCTCCTTGGATTCCCCTAGGTCTCTAGTTTTCAGAAATGCACAGGTTTGGTAAAACACCTCTGTTTTCTTCCAAAAATTTGGATGTGTCCACGTTGTGCTTTGGGGCGTTTCATGTCGCGGGCGCTAGGCCTACCCACACAAGTGAGGTATCATTTTTATCAGGAGACTTGGGGGAATGCTGGGTGGAAGGAAATTTGTGGCTCCTCTCAGATTCCAGAACTTTCTGCCACAGAAATGTGAGGAACATGTGTTTTTTTAGCCAAATGTTGAGGTTTAAAAAGGATTCTGGGTAACAGAACCTGGTCCGAGCCCCGCAAGTCCCCCCTCCTTGGATTCCCCTAGGTCTCTAGTTTTCAGAAATGCAAAGGTTTGGTAGGTTTCCCTAGGTGCCGGCTGAGCTAGAGGCCAAAATCTACAGGTAGGCACTTCGCAAAAAACACCTATGTTTTCTCCCAAAAATTTGGATGTGTCCACATTGCGCTTTGGGGCGTTTCCTGTCGCGGGCGCTAGGCCTACCCACACAAGTGAGGTATCATTTTTATCGGGAGACTTGGGGGAACGCTAGGTGGAAGGAAATTTGTGGCTCCTCTCAGATTCCAGAACTTTCTGCCACAGAAATGTGAGGAACATGTGTTTTTTTAGCCAAATTTTGAGGTTTGCAAAGGATTCTGGGTAACAGAACCTGGTCCGAGCCCCGCAAGTCCCCCCTCCTTGGATTCCCCTAGGTCTCTAGTTTTCAGAAATGCAAAGGTTTGGTAGGTTTCCCTAGGTGCCGGCTGAGCTAGAGCCCAAAATCTACAGGTAGGCACTTCGCAAAAAACACCTCTGTTTTTTTCCAAAAATTTGGATGTGTCCACGTTGCGCTTTGGGGCGTTTCCTGTCGCGGGCGCTAGGCCTACCCACACAGGTGAGGTATCATTTTTATCGGGAGACTTGAGGGAACGCTGGGTGGTAGGAAATTTGTGGCTCCTCTCAGATTTCACAACTTTCTGCAACAGAAATATGAGGAACATATGTTTTTTTTGCCAAATTTTGAGGTTTGCAAAGGATTCTGGGTAACAGAACCTGGTCCGAGCCCCGAAAGTCACCCCTCCTTGGATTTCCCTAGGTCTCTAGTTTTCAGAAATGCACAGGTTTGGTAGGTTTCCCTAGGTGCCGGCTGAGCTAGAGGCCAAAATCTACAGGTAGGCACTTCGCAAAAAACACCTCTGTTTTCTCCCAAAAATTTGGATGTGTCCACGTTGCGCTTTGGGGCGTTTTCTGTCGCGGGCGCTAAGCCTACCCACACAGGTGAGGTATCATTTTTATCGGGAGACTTGGGGGAACGCTGCGTGGAAGGAAATTTGTGGCTCCTCTCAGATTCCAGAACTTTCTGCCACAGAAATGTGAGGAACATGTGTTTTTTTAGCCAAATTTTGAGGTTTGCAAAGGATTCTGGGAAACAGAACCTGGTCCGAGCCCCGCAAGTCACCCCTCCTTGGATTCCCCTAGGTCTCTAGTTTTCAGAAATGCAAAGGTTTGGTAGGTTTCCCTAGGTGCCGGCTGAGCTAGAGGCCAAAATCTACAGGTAGGCACTTCGCAAAAAACATCTCTGTTTTCTCCCAAAAATGTGGATGTGTCCACGTTGCGCTTTGGGGCGTTTCCTGTCGCGGGCGCTAGGCCTACCCACACAAGTGAGGTATCATTTTTATCGGGAGACTTGGGGGAACTCTGGGTGGAAGGAAATTTGTGGCTCCTCTCAGATTCCACAACTTTCTGCCTCAGAAATATGAGGAACATGTGTTTTTTTAGCCAAATTTTGAGGTTTGCAAAGGATTCTGGGTAACAGAACCTGGTCCGAGCCCCGCAAGTCACCCCTCCTTGGATTCCCCTAGGTCTCTAGTTTTCAGAAATGCACAGGTTTGGTAGGTTTCCCTAGGTGCCTGCTGAGCTAGAGGCCAAAATCTACAGGTAGGCACTTCGCAAAAAACACCTCTGTTTTCTTCAAAAAATTTGGATGTGTCCACGTTGCACTTTGGGGCGTTTCCTGTCGCGGGCGCTAGGCCTACCCACACAAGTGAGGTATCATTTTTATCGGGAGAATTGGGGGAACGCGGGTGGAAGGAAATTTGTGGCTCCTCTCAGATTCCAGAACTTTCTGCCACAGAAATGTGAGGAACATGTGTTTTTTTAGCCAAATTTTGAGGTTTGCAAAGGATTCTGGTTAACAGAACCTGGTCCGAGCCCCACAAGTAACCCCCATCTTGGATTCCCTTAGGTCTCTAGTTTTCAGAAATGCACAGGTTTGGTAGGTTTCCCTAGGTGCCGGCTGAGCTAGAGGCCAAAATCTACAGGTAGTCACTTCGCAAAAAACACCTCTGTTTTCTCCCAAAAATTTGGATGTGTCCACGTTGCGCTTTGGGGCGTTTCCTGTCGCGGGCGCTAAGCCTACCCACACAGGTGAGGTATAATTTTTATCAGGAGACTTGGTGGAACGCTGGGTGGAAGGAAATTTGTGGCTCCTCTCAGATTCCAGAACTTTCTGCCACAGAAATGTGAGGAACATGTGTTTTTTTAGCCAAATTTTGAGGTTTGCAAAGGATTCTGGGTGACAGAACCTGGTCCAAGCCCCACAAGTCACCCCTCCTTGGATTTCCCTAGGTCTCTAGTTTTCAGAAATGCACAGGTTTGGTAGGTTTCCCTAGGTGCCGGCTGAGCTAGAGGCCAAAATCTACAGTTAGGCACTTCGCAAAAAACACCTCTGTTTTCTCCCAAAAATTTGGATGTGTTCACGTTGCGCTTTGGGGCGTTTCCTGTCGCGGGCGCTAGGCCTACCCACACAGGTGAGGTATCATTTTTATCAGGAGACTTGGGGGAACGCTGGGTGGAAGGAAATTTGTGGCTCCTCTCAGATTCCAGAACTTTCTGCCACAGAAATGTGAGGAACATGTGTTTTTTTAGCCAAATTTTGAGGTTTGCATAGGATTCTGGGAAACAGAACCTGGTCCGAGCCCCGCAAGTCACCCCTCCTTGGATTCCCCTAGGTCTCTAGTTTTCAGAAATGCAAAGGTTTGGTAGGTTTCCCTAGGTGCCGGCTGAGCTAGAGGCCAAAATCTACAGGTAGGCACTTCGCAAAAAACACCTATGTTTTCTCCCAAAAATTTGGATGTGTCCACATTGCGCTTTGGGGTGTTTCCTGTCGCGGGCGCTAGGCCTACCCACACAAGTGAGGTATCATTTTTATCGGGAGACTTGGGGGAACGCTGGGTGGAAGGAAATTTGTGGCTCCTCTCAGATTCCAGAACTTTCTACCACAGAAATGTGAGGAACATGTGTTTTTTTAGTCAAATTTTGAGGTTTGCAAAGGATTCTGGGTAACAGAACATGGTCCGAGCCCCGCAAGTCACCCCTCCTTGGATTCCCCTAGGTCTCTAGTTTTCAGAAATGCACAGGATTGGTAAAACACCTCTGTTTTCTTCCAAAAATTTGGATGTGTCCACGTTGTGCTTTGGGGCGTTTCATGTCGCGGGCGCTAGGCCTACCCACACAAGTGAGGTATCATTTTTATCAGGAGACTTGGGGGAACGCTGGGTGGAAGGAAATTTGTGGCTCCTCTCAGATTCCAGAACTTTCTGCCACAGAAATGTGAGGAACATGTGTTTTTTTAGCCAAATGTTGAGGTTTAAAAAGGATTCTGGGTAACAGAACCTGGTCCGTGCCCCGCAAGTCACCCCTCCTTGGATTCCCCTAGGTCTCTAGTTTTCAGAAATGCAAAGGTTTGGTAGGTTTCCCTAGGTGCCGGCTGAGCTAGAGGCCAAAATCTACAGGTAGGCACTTCGCAAAAAACACCTATGTTTTCTCCCAAAAATTTGGATGTGTCCACATTGCGCTTTGGGGCGTTTCCTGTCGCGGGCGCTAGGCCTACCCACACAAGTGAGGTATCATTTTTATCGGGAGACTTGGGGGAACGCTAGGTGGAAGGAAATTTGTGGCTCCTCTCAGATTCCAGAACTTTCTGCCACAGAAATGTGAGGAACATGTGTTTTTTTAGCCAAATTTTTAGGTTTGCAAAGGATTCTGGGTAACAGAACCTGGTCCGAGCCCCGCAAGTCCCCCCTCCTTGGATTCCCCTAGGTCTCTAGTTTTCAGAAATGCAAAGGTTTGGTAGGTTTCCCTAGGTGCCGGCTGAGCTAGAGGCCAAAATCTACAGGTAGGCACTTCGCAAAAAACACCTCTGTTTTTTTCCAAAAATTTGGATGTGTCCACGTTGCGCTTTGGGGCGTTTCCTGTCGCGGGCGCTAGGCCTACCCACACAGGTGAGGTATCATTTTTATCGGGAGACTTGAGGGAACGCTGGGTGGTAGGAAATTTGTGGCTCCTCTCAGATTCCAGAACTTTCTGCCACAGAAATGTGAGGAACATGTGTTTTTTTAGTCAAATTTTGAGGTTTGCAAAGGATTCTGGGTAACAGAACATCGTCCGAGCCCCGCAAGTCACCCCTCCTTGGATTCCCCTAGGTCTCTAGTTTTCAGAAATGCACAGGTTTGGTAAAACACCTCTGTTTTCTTCCAAAAATTTGGATGTGTCCACGTTGTGCTTTGGGGCGTTTCATGTCGCGGGCGCTAGGCCTACCCACACAAGTGAGGTATCATTTTTATAGGGAGAATTGGGGGAACGCGGGGTGGAAGGAAATTTGTGGCTCCTCTCAGATTCCAGAACTTTCTGCCACAGAAATGTGAGGAACATGTGTTTTTTTAGCCAAATTTTGAGGTTTGCAAAGGATTCTGGTTAACAGAACCTGGTCCGAGCCCCGCAAGTCACCCCATCCTGGATTCCCCTAGGTCTCTAGTTTTCAGAAATGCACAGGTTTGGTAGGTTTCCCTAGGTGCCGGCTGAGCTAGAGGCCAAAATCTACAGGTAGGCACTTCGCAAAAAACACCTATGTTTTCTCCCAAAAATTTGGATGTGTCCACGTTGCGCTTTGGGGCGTTTCCTGTCGCGGGCGCTAGGCCTACCCACACAAGTGAGGTATCATTTTTATCGGGAGACTTGGGGGAACGCTGGGTGGACGGAAATTTGTGGCTCCTCTCAGATTCCAGAACTTTCTGCCACAGAAATGTGAGGAACATGTGTTTTTTTAGCCATATTTTGAGGTTTGCAAAGGATTCTGGGTAACAGAACCTGGTCCGAGCCCCGCAAGTCACCCCTCCTTGGATTCCCCTAGGTCTCTAGTTTTCAGAAATGCAAAGGTTTGGTAGGTTTCCCTAGGTGCCGGCTGAGCTAGAGGCCAAAATCTACAGGTAGGCACTTCGCAAAAAACACCTCTGTTTTTTTCCAAAAATTTGGATGTGTCCACGTTGCGCTTTGGGGCGTTTCCTGTCGCGGGCGCTAGGCCTACCCACACAGGTGAGGTATCATTTTTATCGGGAGACTTGGGGGAACGCTGGGTGGAAGGAAATTTGTGGCTCCTCTCAGATTCCAGAACTTTCTGCCACAGAAATGTGAGGAACATGTGTTTTTTTAGCCAAATTTTGAGGTTTGCAAAGGATTCTGGGTAACAGAACCTGGTCCGAGCCCCGCAAGTCACCCCTCCTTGGATTCCCCTAGGTCTCTAGTTTTCAGAAATGCAAAGGTTTGGTAGGTTTCCCTAGGAGCCGGCTGAGCTAGAGGCCAAAATCTACAGGTAGGCACTTCGCAAAAAACACCTCTGTTTTCTTCCAAAAATTTGGATGTGTCCACGTTGCGCTTTGGGGCGTTTCCTGTCGCGGGCGCTAGGCCTACCCACACAGGTGAGGTATCATTTTTATCGGGAGACTTGGGGGAACGCTGGGTGGAAGGAAATTTGTGGCTCCTCTCAGATTCCAGAACTTTCTGCCACAGAAATGTGAGGAACATGTGTTTTTTTAGCCAAATTTTGAGGTTTGCAAAGGATTCTGGGTAACAGAACCTGGTCCGAGCCCCGCAAGTCACCCCTCCTTGGATTCCCCTAGGTCTCTAGTTTTCAGAAATGCAAAGGTTTGGTAGGTTTCCCTAGGTGCCGGCTGAGCTAGAGGCCAAAATCTACAAGTAGGCAGTTCGCAAAAAACACCTCTGTTTTCTTCCAAAAATTTGGATGTGTCCACGTTGCGCTTTGGGGCGTTTCCTGTCGCGGGCGCTAGGCCTACCCACACAAGTGAGGTATCATTTTTATAGGGAGACTTTGGGGAATGCGGGGTGGAAGGAAATTTGTGGCTCCTCTCAGATTCCAGAACTTTCTGCCACAGAAATGTGAGGAACATGTGTTTTTTTAGCCAAATTTTGAGGTTTGCAAAGGATTCTGGTTAACAGAACCTGGTCCGAGCCCCGCAAGTCACCCCTCCTTGGATTCCCCTAGGTCTCTAGTTTTCAGAAATGCACAGGTTTGGTAGGTTTCCCTAGGTGCCGGCTGAGCTAGAGGCTAAAATCTACAGGTAGGCACTTCGCAAAAAACACCTCTGTTTTTTTCCAAAAATTTGGATGTGTCCACGTTGCGCTTTGGGGCCTTTCCTGACGCGGGCGCTAGGCCTACCCACACAAGTGAGGTATCATTTTCATCGGGAGACTTGGGGGAACGCTGGGTGGAAGGAAATTTGTGGCTCCTCTCAGATTCCAGAACTTTCTGCCACAGAAATGTGAGGAACATGTGTTTTTTTAGCCAAATTTTGAGGTTTGCAAAGGATTCTGGGTAACAGAACCTGGTCCGAGCCCCGCAAGTCACCCCATCTTGGATTCCCCTAGGTCTCTAGTTTTCAGAAATGCACAGGTTTGGTAGGTTTCCCTAGGTGCCGGCTGAGCTAGAGGCCAAAATCTACAGGTAGTCACTTCGCAAAAAACACCTCTGTTTTCTTCCAAAAATGTAAATGTGTCCACGTTGCGCTTTGGGGCGTTTTCTGTAGCGGGCGCTAGGCCTACCCACACAAGTGAGGTATCATTTTTATCGGGAGACTTGGGGGAACGTTGGGTGGAAGGAAATTTGTGGCTCCTCTCAGATTCCAGAACTTTCTGCCAAAGAAATGTGAGGAACATGTGTTTTTTTTGCCAAATTTTGAGGTTTGCAAAGGCTTCTGGGTAACAGAACCTGGTCCGAGCCCCGCAAGTCACCCTCCTTGGATTCCCCTAGGTCTATAGTTTTCAGTAATGCACAGGTTTGGTAGGTTTCCCTAGGTGCCAGCTGAGCTAGAGGTCAAAATCTACAGGTAGGCACTTCGCAAAAAACACCTCTGTTTTCTTTCAAATATTTGGATGTGTCCACGTTGCGCTTTGGGGCGTTTCCTGTCGCGGGCGCTAGGCCTACCCACACAAGTGAGGTATCATTTTTATTGGGAGACTTGGAGGAACGTTGGGTGGAAGGAAATTTGTGGCTCCTCTCAGATTCCAGAACTTTCTGCCACAGAAATGTGAGGAACATGTGTTTTTTTAGCCAAATGTTGAGGTTTGCAAAGGATTCTGGGTAACAGAACCTGGACCGAGCCCCGCAAGTCACCCCTCCTTGGATTCCCCTAGGTCTCTAGTTTTCAGAAATGCACAGGTTTGGTAAAACACCTCTGTTTTCTTCCAAACATTTGGATTTGTCCATGTTGTGCTTTGGGGCGTTTCATGTCGCGGGCGCTAGGCCTACCCACACAAGTGAGGTATCATTTTTATAGGGAGAATTGGGGGAACGCGGGGTGGAAGGAAATTTGTGGCTCCTCTCAGATTCCACAACTTTCTGCCACAGAAATATGAGGAACATGTGTTTTTTTAGCCAAATTTTGAGGTTTGCAAAGGATTCTGGGTAACAGAACCTGGACCGAGCCCCGCAAGTCACCCCTCCTTGGATTCCCCTAGGTCTCTAGTTTTCAGAAATGCACAGGTTTGGTAGGTTTCCCTAGGTGCCGGCTGAGCTAGAGGCCAAAATCTACAGGTAGGCACTTCGCAAAAAACACCTCTGTTTTCTTCCAAAAATTTGGATGTGTCCACGTTGCACTTTGGGGCGTTTCCTGTCGCGGGCGCTAGGCCTACCCACACAAGTGAGGTATCATTTTTATCGGGAGACTTTGGGGAACGCTGGGTGGAAGGAAATTTGTGGCTCCTCTCAGATTCCAGAACTTTCTACCACAGAAATGTGAGGAACATGTTTTTTTTAGTCAAATTTTGAGGTTTGCAAAGGATTCTGGGTAACAGAACCTGGTCCGAGCCCCGCAAGTCACCCCTCCTTGGATTCCCCTAGGTCTCTAGTTTTCAGAAATGCACAGGTTTGGTAAAACACCTCTGTTTTCTTCCTAAAATCTGGATGTGTCCACGTTGTGCTTTGGGGCGTTTCATGTCGCGGGCGCTAGGCCTACCCACACAAGTGAGGTATCATTTTTATCGGGAGAATTGGGGGAACGCGGGGTGGAAGGAAATTTGTGGCTCCTCTCAGATTCAAGAACTTTCTGCCACAGAAATGTGAGGAACATGTGTTTTTTTAGCCAAATTTTGAGGTTTGCAAAGGATTCTGGTTAACAGAACCTGGTCCGAGCCCCGCAAGTCACCCCCATCTTGGATTCCCATAGGTCTCTAGTTTTCAGAAATGCACATGTTTGGTAGGTTTCCCTAGGTGCCGGCTGAGCTAGAGGCCAAAATCTACAGGTAGGCACTTCGCAAAAAACACCTCTGTTTTCTCCCAAAAATTTGGATGTGTCCACGTTGCGCTTTGGGGCGTTTCCTGTCGCGGGCGTTAGGCCTACACACACAGGTGAGGTATCATTTTTATCGGGAGACTTGGGGGAACGCTGGGTGGAAGGAAATTTGTGGCTCCTCTCAGATTCCAGAACTTTCTGCCACAGAAATGTGAGGAACATGTGTTTTTTTAGCCAAATTTTGAGGTTTGCAAAGGATTCTGGGTAACAGAACCTGGTCCGAGCCCCGCAAGTCACCCCTCCTTGGACTTCCCTAGGTCTCTAGTTTTCAGAAATGCACAGGTTTGGTAGGTTTCCCTAGGTGCCGGCTGAGCTAGAGGCCAAAATCTGCAGGTAGGCACTTCGCAAAAAACACCTCTGTTTTCTTCCAAAAATGTGGATGTGTCCACGTTGCGCTTTGGGGCGTTTCCTGTCGCGGGCGCTAGGCCTACCCACACAGGTGAGGTATCATTTTTATCGGGAGACTTGGGGGAACGCTGGGTGGAAGGAAATTTGTGGCTCCTCTCAGATTCCAGAACTTTCTGCCACAGAAATGTGAGGAACATGAGTTTTTTTAGCCAAATTTTGAGGTTTGCATAGGATTCTGGGAAACAGAACCTGGTCCGAGCCCCGCAAGTCACCCCTCCTTGGATTCCCCTAGGTCTCTAGTTTTCAGAAATGCAAAGGTTTGGTAGGTTTCCCTAGGTGCTGGCTGAGCTAGAGGCCAAAATCTACAGGTAGGCACTTCGCAAAAAACACCTCTGTTTTCTCCCAAAAATTTGGATGTGTCCACGTTGCGCTTTGGGGCGTTTCCTGTCGCGGGCGCTAGGCCTACCCACACAAGTGAGGTATCATTTTTATCGGGAGACTTGGGGGAACGCTGGGTGGAAGGAAATTTGTGGCTCCTCTCAGATTCCAGAACTTTCTACCACAGAAATGTGAGGAACATGTGTTTTTTTAGTCAAATTTTGAGGTTTGCAAAGGATTCTGGGTAACAGAACCTGGTCCGAGCCCCGCAAGTCACCCCTCCTTGGATTCCCCTAGGTCTCTAGTTTTCAGAAATGCACAGGTTTGGTAAAACACCTCTGTTTTCTTCCAAAAATTTGGATGTGTCCACGTTGTGCTTTGGGGCGTTTCATGTCGCGGGCGCTAGGCCTACCCACACAAGTGAGGTATCATTTTTATAGGGAGAATTGGGGGAACGCGGGGTGGAAGGAAATTTGTGGCTCCTCTCAGATTCCAGAACTTTCTACCACAGAAATGTGAGGAACATGTGTTTTTTTAGTCAAATTTTGAGGTTTGCAAAGGATTCTGGGTAACAGAACCTGGTCCGAGCCCCGCAAGTCACTCCTCCTTGGATTCCCCTAGGTCTCTAGTTTTCAGAAATGCAGAGGTTTGGTAAAACACCTCTGTTTTCTTCCAAAAATTTGGATGTGTCCACGTTGTGCTTTGGGGCGTTTCATGTCGCGGGCGCTAGGCCTACCCACACAAGTGAGGTATCATTTTTATAGGGAGAATTGGGGGAACGCGGGGTGGAAGGAAATTTGTGGCTCCTCTCAGATTCCAGAACTTTCTGCCACAGAAATGTGAGGAACATGTGTTTTTTTAGCCACATTTTGAGGTTTGCAAAGGATTCTGGTTAACAGAACCTGGTCCGAGCCCCGCAAGTCACCCCTCCTTGGATTCCCCTAGGTCTCTAGTTTTCAGAAATGCAAAGGTTTGGTAGGTTTCCCTAGGTGCCGGCTGAGCTAGAGGCCAAAATCTACAGGTAGACACTTCGCAAAAAACACCTCTGTTTTTTTCTAAAAATTTGGATGTGTCCACGTTGCGCTTTGGGGCGTTTCCTGTCGCGGGCGCTAGGCCTACCCACACAGGTGAGGTATCATTTTTATCGGGAGACTTGGGGGAACGCTGGGTGGAAGGACATTTGTGGCTCCTCTCAGATTCCAGAACTTTCTGCCACAGAAATGTGAGTAACATGTGTTTTTTTAGCCAAATTTTGAGGTTTGCAAAGGATTCTGGGTAACAGAACCTGGTCCGAGCCCCGCAAGTCACCCCTCCTTGGATTCCCCTAGGTCTCTAGTTTTCAGAAATGCAAAGGTTTGGTAGGTTTCCCTAGGTGCCGGCTGAGCTAGAGGCCAAAATCTACAGGTAGGCACTTCGCAAAAAACACCTCTGTTTTCTTCCAAAAATTTGGATGTGTCCACGTTGCGCTTTGGGGCGTTTCCTGTCGCGGGCGCTAGGCCTACCCACACAGGTGAGGTATCATTTTTATCGGGAGACTTGGGGGAACGCTGGGTGGAAGGAAATTTGTGGCTCCTCTCACATTCCACAACTTTCTGCCACAGAAATATGTGGAACATGTGTTTTTTTTGCCAAATCTTGAGGTTTGCAAATGATTCTGGGTAACAGAACCTGGTCCGAGCCCCGCAAGTCACCCCTCCTTGGATTCCCCTAGGTCTCTAGTTTTCAGAAATGCACAGGTTTGGTAAAACACCTCTGTTTTCTTCCAAAAATTTGGATGTGTCCACTTTGCGCTTTGGGGCGTTTCCTGTCGCGGGCGCTAGGCCTACCCACACAAGTGAGGTATCATTTTTATAGGGAGACTTGGGGGAACGCGGGGTGTAAGGAAATTTGTGGCTCCTCTCAGATTCCAGAACTTTCTGCCACAGAAATGTGAGGAACATGTGTTTTTTTAGCCAAATTTTTAGGTTTGCAAAGGATTCTGGTTAACAGAACCTGGTCCGAGCCCCGCAAGTCACCCCTCCTTGGATTCCCCTAGGTCTCTAGTTTTCAGAAATGCACAGGTTTGGTAGGTTTCCCTAGGTGCCGGCTGAGCTAGAGGCCAAAATCTACAGGTAGGCACTTCGCAAAAAACACCTCTGTTTTCTTCCAAAAATTTGGATGTGTCCACGTTGCGCTTTGGGGCGTTTCCTGTCATGGGCGCTAGGCCTACCCACACAAGTGAGGTATCATTTTTATCGGGAGACTTGGGGAAACGCTGGGTGGAAGGAAATTTGTGGCTCCTCTCAGATTCCAGAACTTTCTGCCACAGAAATGTGAGGAACATGTGTTTCTTTAGCCAAATTTTGAGGTTTGCAAAGGATTCTGGGTAACAGAACCTGGTCCGAGCCCCGCAAGTCACCCCTCCTTGGCTTCCCCTAGGTCTCTAGTTTTCAGAAAGGCACAGGTTTGGTAGGTTTTCTTAGGTGCCGGCTGAGCTAGAGACCAAAATCTACAGGTAGGCACGTCGCAAAAAACACCTCTGTTTTCTCCCAAAAATTTGGATGTGTCCACGTTGCGCTTTGGGGCGTTTCCTGTCGCAGGCGCTAGGCCTACCCACACAAGTGAGGTATCATTTTTATCGGGAGATTTGGAGGAACGCTGGGTGGAAGGAAATTTGTGGCTCCTCTCAGATTCCAGAACTTTCTGCCACAGAAATGTGAGGAACATGTGTTTTTTTAGCCATATTTTGAGGTTTGCAAAGGATTCTGGGTAACAGAACCTGGTCCGAGCCCCGCAAGTCACCCCTCCTTGGATTCCCCTAGGTCTCTAGTTTTCAGAAATGCAAAGGTTTGGTAGGTTTCCCTAGGTGCCGGCTGAGCTAGAGGCCAAAATCTACAGGTAGGCACTTCGCAAAAAACACCTCTGTTTTGTTCCAAAAATTTGGATGTCTCCACTTTGCGCTTTGGGGCGTTTCCTGTCGCGGGCGCTAGGCCTACCCACACAAGTGAGGTATCATTTTCATTGGGAGACTTGGGGGAACGCTGGGTGGAAGGAAATTTTTGGCTCCTCTCAGATTCCAGAACTTTCTGCCACAGAAATGTGAGGAACATGTGTTTTTTTAGCCAAATTTTGAGGTTTGCAAAGGATTCTGGGTAACAGAACCTGGTCCGAGCCCCGCAAGTCACCCCTCCTTGGATTCCCCTAGGTCTCTAGTTTTCAGAAATGCAAAGGTTTGGTAGGTTTCCCTAGGTGCCGGCTGAGCTAGAGGCCAAAATCTACAGTCAGGCACTTCGCAAAAAACACCTCTGTTTTCTTCCAAAAATGTGGATGTGTCCACGTTGCGCTTTGGGGCGTTTCCTGTCGAGGGCGCTAGGCCTACCCACACAGGTGAGGTATCATTTTTATCGGGAGACTTGGGGGAACGCTGGGTGGAAGGAAATTTGTGGCTCCTCTCAGATTCCACAACTTTCTGCCACAGAAATATGTGGGACATGTGTTTTTTTAGCCAAATTTTGAGGTTTGCAAAGGATTCTGGGTAACAGAACCTGGTCCAAGCCCCGCAAGTCACCCCTCCTTGGATTCCCCTAGGTCTCTAGTTTTCAGAAATGCACAGGTTTGGTAGGTTTCCCTAGGTGCCGGCTGAGCTAGAGGCCAAAATCTACAGGTAGGCACTTCGCAAAAAACACCTCTGTTTTCTTCCAAAAATGTGGATGTGTCCACGTTACGCTTTGGGGCGTTTCCTGTCATGGGCGCTAGGCCTACCCACACAAGTGAGGTATCATTTTTATCGGGAGACTTGGGGGAACGCTGGGTGGAAGGAAATTTGTGGCTCCTCTCAGATTCCAGAACTTTCTGCCACAGAAATGTGAGGAACATGTGTTTTTTTAGCCAAATTTTGAGGTTTGCAAAGGATTCTGGGTAACAGAACCTGGTCCGAGCCCCGCAAGTCACCCCATCTTGGATTCCCCTAGGTCTCTAGTTTTCAGAAATGCACAGGTTTGGTAGGTTTCCCTAGGTGCCGGCTGAGCTAGAGGTCAAAATCTACAGGTAGGCACTTCGCAAAAAACACCTCTGTTTTGTTCCAAAAATTTGGATGTCTCCACGTTGCGCTTTGGGGCGTTTCCTGTCGCGGGCGCTAGGCCTACCCACACAAGTGAGGTATCATTTTCATCGGGAGACTTGGGGGAACGCTGGGTGGAAGGAAATTTGTGGCTCCTCTCAGATTCCAGAACTTTCTGCCACAGAAATGTGAGGAACATGTGTTTTTTTAGCCAAATTTTGAGGTTTGCAAAGGATTCTGGGTAACAGAACCTGGTCCGAGCCCCGCAAGTCACCCCATCTTGGATTCCCCTAGGTCTCTAGTTTTCAGAAATGCACAGGTTTGGTAGGTTTCCCTAGGTGCCGGCTGAGCTAGAGGCCAAAATCTACAGGTAGTCACTTCGCAAAAAACACCTCTGTTTTCTTCCAAAAATTTAAATGTGTCCATGTTGCGCTTTGGGGCGTTTTCTGTAGCGGGCGCTAGGCCTACCCACACAAGTGAGGTATCATTTTTAACGGGAGACTTGGGGGAACGCTGGGTGGAAGGAAATTTGTGGCTCCTCTCAGATTCCAGAACTTTCTGCCAAAGAAATGTGAGGAACATGTGTTTTTTTAGCCAAATTTTGAGGTTTGCAAAGGCTTCTGGGTAACAGAACCTGGTCCGAGCCCCGCAAGTCACCCTCCTTGGATTCCCCTAGGTCTATAGTTTTCAGTAATGCACAGGTTTGGTAGGTTTCCCTAGGTGCAAGCTGAGCTAGAGGTCAAAATCTACAGGTAGGCACTTCGCAAAAAACACCTGTTTTCTTCCAAATATTTTGATGTGTCCACGTTGCGCTTTGGGGTGTTTCCTGTCGCGGGCGCTAGGCCTACCCACACAAGTGAGGTATCATTTTTATTGGGAGACTTGGAGGAACGTTGGGTGGAAGGAAATTTGTGGCTCCTCTCAGATTCCAGAACTTTCTGCCACAGAAATGTGAGGAACACGTGTTTTTTAGCCAAATTTTGAGGTTTGCAAAGGATTCTGGGTAACAGAACCTGGTCCGAGCCCCGCAAGTCACCCCTCCTTGGATTCCCCTAGGTCTCTAGTTTTCAGAAATGCACAGGTTTGGTAAAACACCTCTGTTTTCTTCCAAACATTTGGATGTGTCCACGTTGTGCTTTGGGGCGTTTCATGTCGCGGGCGCTAGGCCTACCCACACAAGTGAGGTATCATTTTTATAGGGAGAATTGGGGGAACGCGGGGTGGAAGGAAATTTGTGGCTCCTCTCAGATTCCAGAACTTTCTGCCACAGAAATGTGAGGAACATGTGTTTTTTTAGCCAAATTTTGAGGTTTGCAAAGGATTCTGGTTAACAGAACCTGGTCCGAGCCCCGCAAGTCACCCCATCTTGGATTCCCCTAGGTCTCTAGTTTTCAGAAATGCACAGGTTTGGTAGGTTTCCCTAGGTGCCGGCTGAGCTAGAGGCCAAAATCTACAGGTAGGCACTTCGCAAAAAACACCTCTCTTTTCTTCCAAAAATTTGGATGTGTCCACGTTGCGCTTTGGGGCGTTTCCTGTCGCGGGTGCTAGGCCTACCCACACAAGTGAGGTATCATTTTTATCGGGAGACTTGGGGGAACGCTGGGTGGAAGGAAATTTGTGGCTCCTCTCAGATTCCAGAACTTTCTGCCACAGAAATGTGAGGAACATGTGTTTTTTTAGCCAAATTTTGAGGTTTGCAAAGGATTCTGGGAAACAGAACCTGGTCCGAGCCCCGCAAGTCACCCCTCCTTGGATTCCCCTAGGTCTCTAGTTTTCAGAAATGCACTGGTTTGGTAGGTTTCCCTAGGTGCCGGCTGAGCTAGAGGCCAAAATCTACAGGTAGTCACTTCGCAAAAAACACCTCTGTTTTCTTCCAAAAATTTAAATGTGTCCACGTTGCGCTTTGGGGCGTTTTCTGTAGCGGGCGCTAGGCCTACCCACACAAGTGAGGTATCATTTTTATCGGGAGACTTGGGGGAACGCTGGGTGGAAGGAAATTTGTGGCTCCTCTCAGATTCCAGAACTTTCTGCCAAAGAAATGTGAGGAACATGTGTTTTTTTAGCCAAATTTTGAGGTTTGCAAAGGCTTCTGGGTAACAGAACCTGGTCCGAGCCCCGCAAGTCACCCTCCTTGGATTCCCCTAGGTCTATAGTTTTCAGTAATGCACAGGTTTGGTAGGTTTCCCTAGGTGCAAGCTGAGCTAGAGGTCAAAATCTACAGGTAGGCACTTCGCAAAAAACACCTCTGTTTTCTTCCAAATATTTTGATGTGTCCACGTTGCGCTTTGGGGTGTTTCCTGTCGCGGGCGCTAGGCCTACCCACACAAGTGAGGTATCATTTTTATTGGGAGACTTGGAGGAACGTTGGGTGGAAGGAAATTTGTGGCTCCTCTCAGATTCCAGAACTTTCTGCCACAGAAATGTGAGGAACACGTGTTTTTTTAGCCAAATTTTGAGGTTTGCAAAGGATTCTGGGTAACAGAACCTGGTCCGAGCCCCGCAAGTCACCCCTCCTTGGATTCCCCTAGGTCTCTAGTTTTCAGAAATGCACAGGTTTGGTAAAACACCTCTGTTTTCTTCCAAACATTTGGATGTGTCCACGTTGTGCTTTGGGGCGTTTCATGTCGCGGGCGCTAGGCCTACCCACAAAAGTGAGGTATCATTTTTATAGGGAGAATTGGGGGAACGCGGGGTGGAAGGAAATTTGTGGCTCCTCTCAGATTCCAGAACTTTCTGCCACAGAAATGTGAGGAACATGTGTTTTTTTAGCCAAATTTTGAGGTTTGCAAAGGATTCTGGTTAACAGAACCTGGTCCGAGCCCCGCAAGTCACCCCATCTTGGATTCCCCTAGGTCTCTAGTTTTCAGAAATGCACAGGTTTGGTAGGTTTCCCTAGGTGCCGGCTGAGCTAGAGGCCAAAATCTACAGGTAGGCACTTCGCAAAAAACAACTCTCTTTTCTTCCAAAAATTTGGATGTGTCCACGTTGCGCTTTGGGGCGTTTCCTGTCGCGGGTGCTAGGCCTACCCACACAGGTGAGGTATCATTTTTATCGGGAGACTTGGGGGAACGCTGGGTGGAAGGAAATTTGTGGCTCCTCTCAGATTCCAGAACTTTCTGCCACAGAAATGTGAGGAACATGTGTTTTTTTAGCCAAATTTTGAGGTTTGCAAAGGATTCTGGGTAACAGAACCTGGTCCGAGCCCCGCAAGTCACCCCTCCTTGTATTCCCCTAGGTCTCTAGTTTTCAGAAATGCAAAGGTTTGGTAGGTTTCCCTAGGTGCCGGCTGAGCTAGAGGCCAAAATCTACAGTCAGGCACTTCGCAAAAAACACCTCTGTTTTCTTCCAAAAATGTGGATGTGTCCACGTTGCGCTTTGGGGCGTTTCCTGTCGCGGGCGCTAGGCCTACCCACACAGGTGAGGTATCATTTTTATCGGGAGACTTGGGGAACGCTGGGTGGAAGGAAATTTGTGGCTCCTCTCAGATTCCACAACTTTCTGCCACAGAAATATGTGGGACATGTGTTTTTTTTGCCAAATTTTGAGGTTTGCAAAGGATTCTGGGTAACAGAACCTGGTCCAAGCCCCGCAAGTCACCCCTCCTTGGATTCCCCTAGGTCTCTAGTTTTCAGAAATGCACAGGTTTGGTAGGTTTCCCTAGGTGCCGGCTGAGCTAGAGGCCAAAATCTACAGGTAGTCACTTCGCAAAAAACACCTCTGTTTTCTTCCAAAAATTTAAATGTGTCCACGTTGCGCTTTGGGGCGTTTTCTGTAGCGGGCGCTAGGCCTACCCACACAAGTGAGGTATCATTTTTATCGGAAGACTTGGGGGAACGCTGGGTGGAAGGAAATTTGTGGCTCCTCTCAGATTCCAGAACTTTCTGCCACAGAAATGTGAGGAACATGTGTTTTTTTAGCCAAATTTTAAGGTTTGCAAAGGATTCTGGGTAACAGAACCTGGTCCGAGCCCTGCAAGTCACCCCATCTTGGATTCCCCTAGGTCTCTAGTTTTCAGAAATGCACAGGTTTGGTAGGTTTCCCTAGGTGCCGGCTGAGCTAGAGGTCAAAATCTACAGGTAGGCACTTCGCAAAAAACACCTCTGTTTTGTTCCAAAAATTTGGATGTCTCCACGTTGCGCTTTGGGGCGTTTCCTGTCGCGGGCGCTAGGCCTACCCACACAAGTGAGGTATCATTTTCATCGGGAGACTTGGGGGAACGCTGGGTGGAAGGAAATTTGTGGCTCCTCTCAGATTCCAGAACTTTCTGCCACAGAAATGTGAGGAACATGTGTTTTTTTAGCCAAATTTTGAGGTTTGCAAAGGATTCTGGGTAACACAACCTGGTCCGAGCCCCGCAAGTCACCCCATCTTGGATTCCCCTAGGTCTCTAGTTTTCAGAAATGCACAGGTTTGGTAGGTTTCCCTAGGTGCCGGCTGAGCTAGAGGCCAAAATCTACAGGTAGTCACTTCGCAAAAAACACCTCTGTTTTCTTCCAAAAATTTAAATGTGTCCACGTTGCGCTTTGGGGCGTTTTCTGTAGCGGGCGCTAGGCCTACCCACACAAGTGAGGTATCATTTTTATCGGGAGACTTGGGGGAACGCTGGGTGGAAGGAAATTTGTGGCTCCTCTCAGATTCCAGAACTTTCTGCCACAGAAATGTGAGGAACATGTGTTTTTTTAGCCAAATTTTGAGGTTTGCAAAGGATTCTGGGTAACAGAACCTGGTCCGAGCCCCGCAAGTCACCCCATCTTGGATTCCCCTAGGTCTCTAGTTTTCAGAAATGCACAGGTTTGGTAGGTTTCCCTAGGTGCCGGCTGAGCTAGAGGTCAAAATCTACAGGTAGGCACTTCGCAAAAAACACCTCTGTTTTGTTCCAAAAATTTGGATGTCTCCACGTTGCGCTTTGGGGCGTTTCCTGTCGCGGGCGCTAGGCCTACCCACACAAGTGAGGTATCATTTTCATCGGGAGACTTGGGGGAACGCTGGGTGGAAGGAAATTTGTGGCTCCTCTCAGATTCCAGAACTTTCTGCCAAAGAAATGTGAGGAACATGTGTTTTTTTAGCCAAATTTTGAGGTTTGCAAAGGCTTCTGGGTAACAGTGCCTGGTCCGAGCCCCGCAAGTCACCCTCCTTGGATTCCCCTAGGTCTATAGTTTTCAGTAATGCACAGGTTTGGTAGGTTTCCCTAGGTGCCAGCTGAGCTAGAGGTCAAAATCTACAGGTAGGCACTTCGCAAAAAACACCTCTGTTTTCTTCCAAATATTTTGATGTGTCCACGTTGCGCTTTGGGGTGTTTCCTGTCGCGGGCGCTAGGCCTACCCACACAAGTGAGGTATCATTTTTATTGGGAGACTTGGAGGAACGTTGGGTGGAAGGAAATTTGTGGCTCCTCTCAGATTCCAGAACTTTCTACCACAGAAATGTGAGGAACATGTGTTTTTTTAGTCAAATTTTGAGGTTTGCAAAGGATTCTGGGTAACAGAACCTGGTCCGAGCCCCGCAAGTCACCCCTCCTTGGATTCCCCTAGGTCTCTAGTTTTCAGAAATGCACAGGTTTGGTAAAACACCTCTGTTTTCTTCCAAACATTTGGATGTGTCCACGTTGTGCTTTGGGGCGTTTCATGTCGCGGGCGCTAGGCCTACCCACACAAGTGAGGTAACATTTTTATAGGGAGAATTGGGGGAACACGGGGTGGAAGGAAATTTGTGGCTCCTCTCAGATTCCAGAACTTTCTGCCACAGAAATGTGAGGAACATGTGTTTTTTTAGCCAAATTTTGAGGTTTGCAAAGGATTCTGGTTAACAGAACCTGGTCCGAGCCCCGCAAGTCACCCCATCTTGGATTCCCCTAGGTCTCTAGTTTTCAGAAATGCACAGGTTTGGTAGGTTTCCCTAGGTGCCGGCTGAGCTAGAGGCCAAAATCTACAGGTAGGCACTTCGCAAAAAACACCTCTCTTTTCTTCCAAAAATTTGGATGTGTCCACGTTGCGCTTTGGGGCGTTTCCTGTCGCGGGTGCTAGGCCTACCCACACAGGTGAGGTATCATTTTTATCGGGAGACTTGGGGGAACGCTGGGTGGAAGGAAATTTGTGGCTCCTCTCAGATTCCAGAACTTTCTGCCACAGAAATGTGAGGAACATGTGTTTTTTTAGCCAAATTTTGAGGTTTGCAAAGGATTCTGGGTAACAGAACCTGGTCCGAGCCCCGCAAGTCACCCCTCCTTGGATTCCCCTAGGTCTCTAGTTTTCAGAAATGCAAAGGTTTGGTAGGTTTCCCTAGGTGCCGGCTGAGCTAGAGGCCAAAATCTACAGTCAGGCACTTCGCAAAAAACACCTCTGTTTTCTTCCAAAAATGTGGATGTGTCCACGTTGCGCTTTGGGGCGTTTCCTGTCGCGGGCGCTAGGCCTACCCACACAGGTGAGGTATCATTTTTATCGGGAGACTTGGGGGAACGCTGGGTGGAAGGAAATTTGTGGCTCCTCTCAGATTCCACAACTTTCTGCCACAGAAATATGTGGGACATGTGTTTTTTTTGCCAAATTTTGAGGTTTGCAAAGGATTCTGGGTAACAGAACCTGGTCCAAGCCCCGCAAGTCACCCCTCCTTGGATTCCCCTAGGTCTCTAGTTTTCAGAAATGCACAGGTTTGGTAGGTTTCCCTAGGTGCCGGGTGAGCTAGAGGCCAAAATCTACAGGTAGGCACTTCGCAAAAAACACCTCTGTTTTCTTCCAAAAATTTGGATGTGTCCACGTTGCGCTTTGGGGCGTTTCCTGTCACGGGTGCTAGGCCTACCCACACAGGTGAGGTATCATTTTTATCGGGAGACTTGGGGGAACGCTGGGTGGAAGGAAATTTGTGGCTCCTCTCAGATTCCAGAACTTTCTGCCACAGAAATGTGAGGAACATGTGTTTTTTTAGCCAAATTTTGAGGTTTGCAAAGGATTCTGGGTAACAGAACCTGGTCCGAGCCCCGCAAGTCACCCCTCCTTGGATTCCCCTAGGTCTCTAGTTTTCAGAAATGCAAAGGTTTGGTAGGTTTCCCTAGGTGCCAGCTGAGCTAGAGGCCAAAATCTACAGTCAGGCACTTCGCAAAAAACACCTCTGTTTTCTTCCAAAAATGTGGATGTGTCCACGTTGCGCTTTGGGGCGTTTCCTGTCGCGGGCGCTAGGCCTACCCACACAGGTGAGGTATCATTTTTATCGGGAGACTTGGGGGAACGCTGGGTGGAAGGAAATTTGTGGCTCCTCTCAGATTCCACAACTTTCTGCCACAGAAATATGTGGAACATGTGTTTTTTTTGCCAAATTTTGAGGTTTGCAAAGGATTCTGGGTAACAGAACCTGGTCCAAGCCCCGCAAGTCACCCCTCCTTGGATTCCCCTAGGTCTCTAGTTTCAGAAATGCACAGGTTTGGTAGGTTTCCCTAGGTGCCGGCTGAGCTAGAGGCCAAAATCTACAGGTAGGCACTTCGCAAAAAACACCTCTGTTTTCTTCCAAAAATTTGGATGTGTCCACGTTGCGCTTTGGGGCGTTTCCTGTCATGGGCGCTAGGCCTACCCACACAAGTGAGGTATCATTTTTATCGGGAGACTTGGGGGAACGCTGGGTGGAAGGAAATTTGTGGCTCCTCTCAGATTCCAGAACTTTCTGCCACAGAAATGTGAGGAACATGTGTTTTTTTAGCCAAATTTTGAGGTTTGCAAAGGATTCTGGGTAACAGAACCTGGTCCGAGCCCCGCAAGTCACCCCTCCTTGGCTTCCCCTAGGTCTCTAGTTTTCAGAAAGGCACAGGTTTGGTAGGTTTTCTTAGGTGCCGGCTGAGCTAGAGGCCAAAATCTACAGGTAGGCACGTCGCAAAAAACACCTCTGTTTTCTCCCAAAAATTTGGATGTGTCCACGTTGCGCTTTGGGGCGTTTCCTGTCGCAGGCGCTAGGCCTACCCACACAAGTGAGGTATCATTTTCATCGGGAGACTTGGGGGAACGCTGGGTGGAAGGAAATTTGTGGCTCCTCTCAGATTCAAGAACTTTCTGCCACAGAAATGTGAGGAACATGTGTTTTTTTAGCCAAATTTTGAGGTTTGCAAAGGATTCTGGGTAACAGAACCTGGTCCGAGCCCCGCAAGTCACCCCATCTTGGATTCCCCTAGGTCTCTAGTTTTCAGAAATGCACAGGTTTGGTAGGTTTCCCTAGGTGCCGGCTGAGCTAGAGGCCAAAATCTACAGGTAGTCACTTCGCAAAAAACACCTCTGTTTTCTTCCAAAAATTTAAATGTGTCCACGTTGCGCTTTGGGGCGTTTTCTGTAGCGGGCGCTAGGCCTACCCACACAAGTGAGGTATCATTTTTATCGGGAGACTTGGGGGAACGCTGGGTGGAAGGAAATTTGTGGCTCCTCTCAGATTCCAGAACTTTCTGCCAAAGAAATGTGAGGAACATGTGTTTTTTTAGCAAAATTTTGAGGTTTGCAAAGGCTTCTGGGTAACAGAACCTGGTCCGAGCCCCGCAAGTCACCCTCCTTGGATTCCCCTAGGTCTATAGTTTTCAGTAATGCACAGGTTTGGTAGGTTTCCCTAGGTGCCAGCTGAGCTAGAGGTCAAAATCTACAGGTAGGCACTTCGCAAAAAACACCTCTGTTTTCTTCCAAATATTTGGATGTGTCCACGTTGCGCTTTGGGGCGTTTCCTGTCGCGGGCGCTAGGCCTACCCACACAAGTGAGGTATCATTTTTATTGGGAGACTTGGAGGAACGTTGGGTGGAAGGAAATTTGTGGCTCCTCTCAGATTCCAGAACTTTCTGCCACAGAAATGTGAGGAACACGTGTTTTTTTAGCCAAATTTTGAGGTTTGCAAAGGATTCTGGGTAACAGAACGTGGTCCGAGCCCCGCAAGTCACCCCTCCTTGGATTCCCCTAGGTCTCTAGTTTTCAGAAATGCACAGGTTTGGTAAAACACCTCTGTTTTCTTCCAAACATTTGGATGTGTCCACGTTGTGCTTTGGGGCGTTTCATGTCGCGGGCGCTAGGCCTACCCACACAAGTGAGGTATCATTTTTATAGGGAGAATTGGGGGAACGCGGGGTGGAAGGAAATTTGTGGCTCCTCTCAGATTCCAGAACTTTCTGCCACAGAAATGTGAGGAACATGTGTTTTTTTAGCCAAATTTTGAGGTTTGCAAAGGATTCTGGGTAACAGAACCTGGTCCGAGCCCCGCAAGTCACCCCATCTTGGATTCCCCTAGGTCTCTAGTTTTCAGAAATGCACAGGTTTGGTAGGTTTCCCTAGGTGCCGGCTGAGCTAGAGGCCAAAATCTACAGGTAGTCACTTCGCAAAAAACACCTCTGTTTTCTTCCAAAAATTTAAATGTGTCCACGTTGCGCTTTGGGGCGTTTTCTGTAGCGGGCGCTAGGCCTACCCACACAAGTTAGGTATCATTTTTATCGGGAGACTTGGGGGAACGCTGGGTGGAAGGAAATTTGTGGCTCCTCTCAGATTCCAGAACTTTCTGCCAAAGAAATGTGAGGAACATGTGTTTTTTTAGCAAAATTTTGAGGTTTGCAAAGGCTTCTGTGTAACAGAGCCTGGTCCGAGCCCCGCAAGTCACCCTCCTTGGATTCCCCTAGGTCAATAGTTTTCAGTAATGCACAGGTTTGGTAGGTTTCCCTAGGTGCCAGCTGAGCTCGAGGTCAAAATCTACAGGTAGGCACTTCGCAAAAAACACCTCTGTTTTCTTCCAAATATTTTGATGTGTCCACGTTGCGCTTTGGGGTGTTTCCTGTCGCGGGCGCTAGGCCTACCCACACAAGTTAGGTATCATTTTTATCGGGAGACTTGGGGGAACGCTGGGTGGAAGGAAATTTGTGGCTCCTCTCAGATTCCAGAACTTTCTGCCACAGAAATATGTGGGACATGTGTTTTTTTTGCCAAATTTTGAGGTTTGCAAAGGATTCTGGGTAACAGAACCTGGTCCGAGCCCCGCAAGTCACCCCTCCTTGGATTCCCCTAGGTCTCTAGTTTTCAGAAATGCAAAGGTTTGGTAGGTTTCCCTAGGTGCCAGCTGAGCTAGAGGCCAAAATCTACAGTCAGGCACTTCGCAAAAAACACCTCTGTTTTCTTCCAAAAATGTGGATGTGTCCACGTTGCGCTTTGGGGCATTTCCTGTCGCGGGCGCTAGGCCTACCCACACAGGTGAGGTATCATTTTTATCGGGAGACTTGGGGGAACGCTGGGTGGAAGGAAATTTGTGGCTCCTCTCAGATTCCACAACTTTCTGCCACAGAAATATGTGGAACATGTGTTTTTTTTGCCAAATTTTGAGGTTTGCAAAGGATTCTGGGTAACAGAACCTGGTCCAAGCCCCGCAAGTCACCCCTCCTTGGATTCCCCTAGGTCTCTAGTTTCAGAAATGCACAGGTTTGGTAGGTTTCCCTAGGTGCCGGCTGAGCTAGAGGCCAAAATCTACAGGTAGGCACTTCGCAAAAAACACCTCTGTTTTCTTCCAAAAATTTGGATGTGTCCACGTTGCGCTTTGGGGCGTTTCCTGTCATGGGCGCTAGGCCTACCCACACAAGTGAGGTATCATTTTTATCGGGAGACTTGGGGGAACGCTGGGTGGAAGGAAATTTGTGGCTCCTCTCAGATTCCAGAACTTTCTGCCACAGAAATGTGAGGAACATGTGTTTTTTTAGCCAAATTTTGAGGTTTGCAAAGGATTCTGGGTAACAGAACCTGGTCCGAGCCCCGCAAGTCACCCCTCCTTGGCTTCCCCTAGGTCTCTAGTTTTCAGAAAGGCACAGGTTTGGTAGGTTTTCTTAGGTGCCGGCTGAGCTAGAGGCCAAAATCTACAGGTAGGCACGTCGCAAAAAACACCTCTGTTTTCTCCCAAAAATTTGGATGTGTCCACGTTGCGCTTTGGGGCGTTTCCTGTCGCAGGCGCTAGGCCTACCCACACAAGTGAGGTATCATTTTCATCGGGAGACTTGGGGGAACGCTGGGTGGAAGGAAATTTGTGGCTCCTCTCAGATTCAAGAACTTTCTGCCACAGAAATGTGAGGAACATGTGTTTTTTTAGCCAAATTTTGAGGTTTGCAAAGGATTCTGGGTAACAGAACCTGGTCCGAGCCCCGCAAGTCACCCCATCTTGGATTCCCCTAGGTCTCTAGTTTTCAGAAATGCACAGGTTTGGTAGGTTTCCCTAGGTGCCGGCTGAGCTAGAGGCCAAAATCTACAGGTAGTCACTTCGCAAAAAACACCTCTGTTTTCTTCCAAAAATTTAAATGTGTCCACGTTGCGCTTTGGGGCGTTTTCTGTAGCGGGCGCTAGGCCTACCCACACAAGTGAGGTATCATTTTTATCGGGAGACTTGGGGGAACGCTGGGTGGAAGGAAATTTGTGGCTCCTCTCAGATTCCAGAACTTTCTGCCAAAGAAATGTGAGGAACATGTGTTTTTTTAGCCAAATTTTGAGGTTTGCAAAGGCTTCTGGGTAACAGAACCTGGTCCGAGCCCCGCAAGTCACCCTCCTTGGATTCCCCTAGGTCTATAGTTTTCAGTAATGCACAGGTTTGGTAGGTTTCCCTAGGTGCCAGCTGAGCTAGAGGTCAAAATCTACAGGTAGGCACTTCGCAAAAAACACCTCTGTTTTCTTCCAAATATTTGGATGTGTCCACGTTGCGCTTTGGGGCGTTTCCTGTCGCGGGCGCTAGGCCTACCCACACAAGTGAGGTATCATTTTTATTGGGAGACTTGGAGGAACGTTGGGTGGAAGGAAATTTGTGGCTCCTCTCAGATTCCAGAACTTTCTGCCACAGAAATGTGAGGAACACGTGTTTTTTTAGCCAAATTTTGAGGTTTGCAAAGGATTCTGGGTAACAGAACGTGGTCCGAGCCCCGCAAGTCACCCCTCCTTGGATTCCCCTAGGTCTCTAGTTTTCAGAAATGCACAGGTTTGGTAAAACACCTCTGTTTTCTTCCAAACATTTGGATGTGTCCACGTTGTGCTTTGGGGCGTTTCATGTCGCGGGCGCTAGGCCTACCCACACAAGTGAGGTATCATTTTTATAGGGAGAATTGGGGGAACGCGGGGTGGAAGGAAATTTGTGGCTCCTCTCAGATTCCAGAACTTTCTGCCACAGAAATGTGAGGAACATGTGTTTTTTTAGCCAAATTTTGAGGTTTGCAAAGGATTCTGGGTAACAGAACCTGGTCCGAGCCCCGCAAGTCACCCCATCTTGGATTCCCCTAGGTCTCTAGTTTTCAGAAATGCACAGGTTTGGTAGGTTTCCCTAGGTGCCGGCTGAGCTAGAGGCCAAAATCTACAGGTAGTCACTTCGCAAAAAACACCTCTGTTTTCTTCCAAAAATTTAAATGTGTCCACGTTGCGCTTTGGGGCGTTTTCTGTAGCGGGCGCTAGGCCTACCCACACAAGTTAGGTATCATTTTTATCGGGAGACTTGGGGGAACGCTGGGTGGAAGCAAATTTGTGGCTCCTCTCAGATTCCAGAACTTTCTGCCAAAGAAATGTGAGGAACATGTGTTTTTTTAGCCAAATTTTGAGGTTTGCAAAGGCTTCTGTGTAACAGAGCCTGGTCCGAGCCCCGCAAGTCACCCTCCTTGGATTCCCCTAGGTCAATAGTTTTCAGTAATGCACAGGTTTGGTAGGTTTCCCTAGGTGCCAGCTGAGCTCGAGGTCAAAATCTACAGGTAGGCACTTCGCAAAAAACACCTCTGTTTTCTTCCAAATATTTTGATGTGTCCACGTTGCGCTTTGGGGTGTTTCCTGTCGCGGGCGCTAGGCCTACCCACACAAGTGAGGTATCATTTTTATTGGGAGACTTGGAGGAACGTTGGGTGGAAGGAAATTTGTGGCTCCTCTCAGATTCCAGAACTTTCTGCCACAGAAATGTGAGGAACACGTGTTTTTTTAGCCAAATTTTGAGGTTTGCAAAGGATTCTGGGTAACAGAACCTGGTCCGAGCCCCGCAAGTCACCCCTCCTTGGATTCCCCTAGGTCTCTAGTTTTCAGAAATGCACAGGTTTGGTAAAACACCTCTGTTTTCTTCCAAACATTTGGATGTGTCCACGTTGTGCTTTGGGGCGTTTCATGTCGCGGGCGCTAGGCCTACCCACACAAGTGAGGTATCATTTTTATAGGGAGAATTGGGGGAACGCGGGGTGGAAGGAAATTTGTGGCTCCTCTCAGATTCCAGAACTTTCTGCCACAGAAATGTGAGGAACATGTGTTTTTTTAGCCAAATTTTGAGGTTTGCAAAGGATTCTGGTTAACAGAACCTGGTCCGAGCCCCGCAAGTCACCCCATCTTGGATTCCCCTAGGTCTCTAGTTTTCAGAAATGCACAGGTTTGGTAGGTTTCCCTAGGTGCCGGCTGAGCTAGAGGCCAAAATCTACAGGTAGGCACTTCGCAAAAAACACCTCTCTTTTCTTCCAAAAATTTGGATGTGTCCACGTTGCGCTTTGGGGCGTTTCCTGTCGCGGGTGCTAGGCCTACCCACACAGGTGAGGTATCATTTTTATCGGGAGACTTGGGGGAACGCTGGGTGGAAGGAAATTTGTGGCTCCTCTCAGATTCCAGAACTTTCTGCCACAGAAATGTGAGGAACATGTGTTTTTTTAGCCAAATTTTGAGGTTTGCAAAGGATTCTGGGTAACAGAACCTGGTCCGAGCCCCGCAAGTCACCCCTCCTTGGATTCCCCTAGGTCTCTAGTTTTCAGAAATGCAAAGGTTTGGTAGGTTTCCCTAGGTGCCGGCTGAGCTAGAGGCCAAAATCTACAGTCAGGCACTTCGCAAAAAACACCTCTGTTTTCTTCCAAAAATGTGGATGTGTCCACGTTGCGCTTTGGGGCGTTTCCTGTCGCGGGCGCTAGGCCTACCCACACAGGTGAGGTATCATTTTTATCGGGAGACTTGGGGGAACGCTGGGTGGAAGGAAATTTGTGGCTCCTCTCAGATTCCACAACTTTCTGCCACAGAAATATGTGGGACATGTGTTTTTTTTGCCAAATTTTGAGGTTTGCAAAGGATTCTGGGTAACAGAACCTGGTCCAAGCCCCACAAGTCACCCCTCCTTGGATTCCCCTAGGTCTCTAGTTTTCAGAAATGCACAGGTTTGGTAGGTTTCCCTAGGTGCCGGCTGAGCTAGAGGCCAAAATCTACAGGTAGGCACTTCGCAAAAAACACCTCTGTTTCTTCCAAAAATTTGGATGTGTCCACGTTGCGCTTTGGGGCGTTTCCTGTCACGGGTGCTAGGCCTACCCACACAGGTGAGGTATCATTTTTATCGGGAGACTTGGGGGAACGCTGGGTGGAAGGAAATTTGTGGCTCCTCTCAGATTCCAGAACTTTCTGCCACAGAAATGTGAGGAACATGTGTTTTTTTAGCCAAATTTTGAGGTTTGCAAAGGATTCTGGGTAACAGAACCTGGTCCAAGCCCCGCAAGTCACCCCATCTTGGATTCCCCTAGGTCTCTAGTTTTCAGAAATGCACAGGTTTGGTAGGTTTCCCTAGGTGCCGGCTGAGCTAGAGGCCAAAATCTACAGTTAGTCACTTCGCAAAAAACACCTCTGTTTTCTTCCAAAAATTTAAATGTGTCCACGTTGCGCTTTGGGGCGTTTTCTGTAGCGGGCGCTAGGCCTACCCACACAAGTGAGGTATCATTTTTATCGGGAGACTTGGGGGAACGCTGGGTGGAAGGAAATTTGTGGCTCCTCTCAGATTCCAGAACTTTCTGCCACAGAAATGTGAGGAACATGTGTTTTTTTAGCCAAATTTTGAGGTTTGCAAAGGATTCTGGGTAACAGAACCTGGTCCGAGCCCCGCAAGTCACCCCTCCTTGGATTCCCCTAGGTCTCTAGTTTTCAGAAATGCAAAGGTTTGGTAGGTTTCACTAGGTGCCGGCTGAGCTAGAGGCCAAAATCTACAGTCAGGCACTTCGCAAAAAACACCTCTGTTTTCTTCCAAAAATGTGGATGTGTCCACGTTGCGCTTTGGGGCGTTTCCTGTCGCGGGCGCTAGGCCTACCCACACAGGTGGGGTATCATTTTTATCGGGAGACTTGGGGGAACGCTGGGTGGAAGGAAATTTGTGGCTCCTCTCAGATTCCACAACTTTCTGCCACAGAAATATGTGGAACATGTGTTTTTTTTGCCAAATTTTGAGGTTTGCAAAGGATTCTGGGTAACAGAACCTGGTCCAAGCCCCGCAAGTCACCCCTCCTTGGATTCCCCTAGGTCTCTAGTTTCAGAAATGCACAGGTTTGGTAGGTTTCCCTAGGTGCCGGCTGAGCTAGAGGCCAAAATCTACAGGTAGGCACTTCGCAAAAAACACCTCTGTTTTCTTCAAAAAATTTGGATGTGTCCACGTTGCGCTTTGGGGCGTTTCCTGTCATGGGCGCTAGGCCTACCCACACAAGTGAGGTATCATTTTTATCGGGAGACTTGGGGGAACGCTGGGTGGAAGGAAATTTGTGGCTCCTCTCAGATTCCAGAACTTTCTGCCACAGAAATGTGAGGAACATGTGTTTTTTTAGCCAAATTTTGAGGTTTGCAAAGGATTCTGGGTAACAGAACCTGGTCCGAGCCCCGCAAGTCACCCCTCCTTGGCTTCCCCTAGGTCTCTAGTTTTCAGAAAGGCACAGGTTTGGTAGGTTTTCTTAGGTGCCGGCTGAGCTAGAGGCCAAAATCTACAGGTAGGCACGTCGCAAAAAACACCTCTGTTTTCTCCCAAAAATTTGGATGTGTCCACGTTGCGCTTTGGGGCGTTTCCTGTCGCAGGCGCTAGGCCTACCCACACAAGTGAGGTATCATTTTCATCGGGAGACTTGGGGGAACGCTGGGTGGAAGGAAATTTGTGGCTCCTCTCAGATTCAAGAACTTTCTGCCACAGAAATGTGAGGAACATGTGTTTTTTTAGCCAAATTTTGAGGTTTGCAAAGGATTCTGGGTAACAGAACCTGGTCCGAGCCCCGCAAGTCACCCCATCTTGGATTCCCCTAGGTCTCTAGTTTTCAGAAATGCACAGGTTTGGTAGGTTTCCCTAGGTGCCGGCTGAGCTAGAGGCCAAAATCTACAGGTAGTCACTTCGCAAAAAACACCTCTGTTTTCTTCCAAAAATTTAAATGTGTCCACGTTGCGCTTTGGGGCGTTTTCTGTAGCGGGCGCTAGGCCTACCCACACAAGTGAGGTATCATTTTTATCGGGAGACTTGGGGGAACGCTGGGTGGAAGGAAATTTGTGGCTCCTCTCAGATTCCAGAACTTTCTGCCAAAGAAATGTGAGGAACATGTGTTTTTTTAGCCAAATTTTGAGGTTTGCAAAGGCTTCTGGGTAACAGAACCTGGTCCGAGCCCCGCAAGTCACCCTCCTTGGATTCCCCTAGGTCTATAGTTTTCAGTAATGCACAGGTTTGGTAGGTTTCCCTAGGTGCCAGCTGAGCTAGAGGTCAAAATCTACAGGTAGGCACTTCGCAAAAAACACCTCTGTTTTCTTCCAAATATTTGGATGTGTCCACGTTGCGCTTTGGGGCGTTTCCTGTCGCGGGCGCTAGGCCTACCCACACAAGTGAGGTATCATTTTTATTGGGAGACTTGGAGGAACGTTGGGTGGAAGGAAATTTGTGGCTCCTCTCAGATTCCAGAACTTTCTGCCACAGAAATGTGAGGAACACGTGTTTTTTTAGCCAAATTTTGAGGTTTGCAAAGGATTCTGGGTAACAGAACGTGGTCCGAGCCCCGCAAGTCACCCCTCCTTGGATTCCCCTAGGTCTCTAGTTTTCAGAAATGCACAGGTTTGGTAAAACAACTCTGTTTTCTTCCAAACATTTGGATGTGTCCACGTTGTGCTTTGGGGCGTTTCATGTCGCGGGCGCTAGGCCTACCCACACAAGTGAGGTATCATTTTTATAGGGAGAATTGGGGGAACGCGGGGTGGAAGGAAATTTGTGGCTCCTCTCAGATTCCAGAACTTTCTGCCACAGAAATGTGAGGAACATGTGTTTTTTTAGCCAAATTTTGAGGTTTGCAAAGGATTCTGGGTAACAGAACCTGGTCCGAGCCCCGCAAGTCACCCCTCCTTGGATTCCCCTAGGTCTCTAGTTTTCAGAAATGCAAAGGTTTGGTAGGTTTCACTAGGTGCCGGCTGAGCTAGAGGCCAAAATCTACAGTCAGGCACTTCGCAAAAAACACCTCTGTTTTCTTCCAAAAATGTGGATGTGTCCACGTTGCGCTTTGGGGCGTTTCCTGTCGCGGGCGCTAGGCCTACCCACACAGGTGGGGTATCATTTTTATCGGGAGACTTGGGGGAACGCTGGGTGGAAGGAAATTTGTGGCTCCTCTCAGATTCCACAACTTTCTGCCACAGAAATATGTGGAACATGTGTTTTTTTTGCCAAATTTTGAGGTTTGCAAAGGATTCTGGGTAACAGAACCTGGTCCAAGCCCCGCAAGTCACCCCTCCTTGGATTCCCCTAGGTCTCTAGTTTCAGAAATGCACAGGTTTGGTAGGTTTCCCTAGGTGCCGGCTGAGCTAGAGGCCAAAATATACAGGTAGGCACTTCGCAAAAAACACCTCTGTTTTCTTCAAAAAATTTGGATGTGTCCACGTTGCGCTTTGGGGCGTTTCCTGTCATGGGCGCTAGGCCTACCCACACAAGTGAGGTATCATTTTTATCGGGAGACTTGGGGGAACGCTGGGTGGAAGGAAATTTGTGGCTCCTCTCAGATTCCAGAACTTTCTGCCACAGAAATGTGAGGAACATGTGTTTTTTTAGCCAAATTTTGAGGTTTGCAAAGGATTCTGGGTAACAGAACCTGGTCCGAGCCCCGCAAGTCACCCCTCCTTGGCTTCCCCTAGGTCTCTAGTTTTCAGAAAGGCACAGGTTTGGTAGGTTTTCTTAGGTGCCGGCTGAGCTAGAGGCCAAAATCTACAGGTAGGCACGTCGCAAAAAACACCTCTGTTTTCTCCCAAAAATTTGGATGTGTCCACGTTGCGCTTTGGGGCGTTTCCTGTCGCAGGCGCTAGGCCTACCCACACAAGTGAGGTATCATTTTCATCGGGAGACTTGGGGGAACGCTGGGTGGAAGGAAATTTGTGGCTCCTCTCAGATTCAAGAACTTTCTGCCACAGAAATTTGAGGAACATGTGTTTTTTTAGCCAAATTTTGAGGTTTGCAAAGGATTCTGGGTAACAGAACCTGGTCCGAGCCCCGCAAGTCACCCCATCTTGGATTCCCCTAGGTCTCTAGTTTTCAGAAATGCACAGGTTTGGTAGGTTTCCCTAGGTGCCGGCTGAGCTAGAGGCCAAAATCTACAGGTAGTCACTTCGCAAAAAACACCTCTGTTTTCTTCCAAAAATTTAAATGTGTCCACGTTGCGCTTTGGGGCGTTTTCTGTAGCGGGCGCTAGGCCTACCCACACAAGTGAGGTATCATTTTTATCGGGAGACTTGGGGGAACGCTGGGTGGAAGGAAATTTGTGGCTCCTCTCAGATTCCAGAACTTTCTGCCAAAGAAATGTGAGGAACATGTGTTTTTTTAGCCAAATTTTGAGGTTTGCAAAGGCTTCTGGGTAACAGAACCTGGTCCGAGCCCCGCAAGTCACCCTCCTTGGATTCCCCTAGGTCTATAGTTTTCAGTAATGCACAGGTTTGGTAGGTTTCCCTAGGTGCCAGCTGAGCTAGAGGTCAAAATCTACAGGTAAGCACTTCGCAAAAAACACCTCTGTTTTCTTCCAAATGTTTGGATGTGTCCACGTTGCGCTTTGGGGCGTTTCCTGTCGCGGGCGCTAGGCCTACCCACACAAGTGAGGTATCATTTTTATTGGGAGACTTGGAGGAACGTTGGGTGGAAGGAAATTTGTGGCTCCTCTCAGATTCCAGAACTTTCTGCCACAGAAATGTGAGGAACACGTGTTTTTTTAGCCAAATTTTGAGGTTTGCAAAGGATTCTGGGTAACAGAACGTGGTCCGAGCCCCGCAAGTCACCCCTCCTTGGATTCCCCTAGGTCTCTAGTTTTCAGAAATGCACAGGTTTGGTAAAACAACTCTGTTTTCTTCCAAACATTTGGATGTGTCCACGTTGTGCTTTGGGGCGTTTCATGTCGCGAGCGCTAGGCCTACCCACACAAGTGAGGTATCATTTTTATAGGGAGAATTGGGGGAACGCGGGGTGGAAGGAAATTTGTGGCTCCTCTCAGATTCCAGAACTTTCTGCCACAGAAATGTGAGGAACATGTGTTTTTTTAGCCAAATTTTGAGGTTTGCAAAGGATTCTGGTTAACAGAACCTGGTCCGAGCCCTGCAAGTCACCCCATCTTGGATTCCCCTAGGTCTCTAGTTTTCAGAAATGCACAGGTTTGGTAGGTTTCCCTAGGTGCCGGCTGAGCTAGAGGCCAAAATCTACAGGTAGGCACTTCGCAAAAAACACCTCTCTTTTCTTCCAAAAATTTGGATGTGTCCACGTTGCGCTTTGGGGCGTTTCCTGTCGCGGGTGCTAGGCCTACCCACACAGGTGAGGTATCATTTTTATCGGGAGACTTGGGGGAACGCTGGGTGGAAGGAAATTTGTGGCTCCTCTCAGATTCCAGAACTTTCTGCCACAGAAATGTGAGGAACATGTGTTTTTTTAGCCAAATTTTGAGGTTTGCAAAGGATTCTGGGTAACAGAACCTGGTCCGAGCCCCGCAAGTCACCCCTCCTTGGATTCCCCTAGGTCTCTAGTTTTCAGAAATGCAAAGGTTTGGTAGGTTTCCCTAGGTGCCGGCTGAGCTAGAGGCCAAAATCTACAGGTAGGCACTTCACAAAAAACACCTCTGTTTTCTCCCAAAAATTTGGATGTGTCCACGTTGCGCTTTGGGGCGTTTCCTGTCGCGGTCGCTAGGCCTACCCACACAAGTGAGGTATCATTTTTATCGGGAGACTTGGATGAACGCTGGGTGGAAGGAAATTTGTGGCTCCTCTCAGATTCCAGAACTTTCTGCCACAGAAATGTGAGGAACATGTGTTTTTTTAGCCATATTTTGAGGTTTGCAAAGGATTCTGGGAAACAGAACCTGGTCCGAGCCCCGCAAGTCACCCCTCCTTGGATTCCCCTAGGTCTCTAGTTTTCAGAAATGCAAAGGTTTGGTAGGTTTCCCTAGGTGCCGGCTGAGCTAGAGGCCAAAATCTACAGGTAGGCACTTCACAAAAAACACCTCTGTTTTCTCCCAAAAATTTGGATGTGTCCACGTTGCGCTTTGGGGCGTTTCCTGTCGCGGTCGCTAGGCCTACCCACACAAGTGAGGTATCATTTTTATCGGGAGACTTGGGGGAACGCTGGGTGGAAGGAAATTTGTGGCTCCTCTCAGATTCCAGAACTTTCTGCCACAGAAATGTGAGGAACATGTGTTTTTTTAGCCAAATGTTGAGGTTTGCAAAGGATTCTGGGTAACAGAACCTGGTTCGAGCCCCGCAAGTCCCCCCTCCTTGGATTCCCCTAGGTCTCTAGTTTTCAGAAATGCAAAGGTTTGGTAGGTTTCCCTAGGTGCCGGCTGAGCTAGAGGCCAAAATCTACAGGTAGGCACTTCACAAAAAACACCTCTGTTTTCTCCCAAAAATTTGGATGTGTCCACGTTGCGCTTTGGGGCGTTTCCTGTCGCGGGCGCTAGGCCTACCCACACAGGTGAGGTATCATTTTTATCGGGAGACTTGAGGGAACGCTGGGTGGAAGGAAATTTGTGGCTCCTCTCAGATTCCACAACTTTCTGCCACAGAAATGTGAGGAACATGTGTTTTTTTAGCCAAATTTTGAGGTTTGCAAAGGATTCTGGGTAACAGAACCTGGTCCGAGCCCCGCAAGTCACCCCTCCTTGGATTCCCCTAGGTCTCTAGTTTTCAGAAATGCAAAGGTTTGGTAGGTTTCCCTAGGTGCCGGCTGAGCTAGAGGCCAAAATCTACAGGTAGGCACTTCGCAAAAAACACCTCTGTTTTCTCCCAAAAATGTGGATGTGTCCACGTTGCACTTTGGGCGTTTCCAGTCGCGGGCGCTAGGCCTACCCACACAGGTGAGGTATTAATTTTATCGGGAGACTTGGGGGAACGCTGGGTGGAAGGAAATTTGTGGCTCCTCTCAGATTCCAGAACTTTCTGCCACAGAAATGTGAGGAACATGTGTTTTTTTAGCCAAATTTTGAGGTTTGCAAAGGATTCTGGGTAACAGAACCTGGTCCGAGCCCCGCAAGTCACCCCTCCTTGGATTTCCCTAGGTCTGTAGTTTTCAGAAATGCACAGGTTTGGTAGGTTTCCCTAGGTGCCGGCTGAGCTAGAGGCCAAAATCTACAGGTAGGCACTTCGCAAAAAACACCTCTGTTTTCTCCCAAAAATTTGGATGTGTCCACGTTGCGCTTTGGGGCGTTTCCTGTCGCGGGAGTTAGGCCTACCCACACAGGTGAGGTATCATTTTTATCGGGAGACTTTGGAGAACGCTGGGTGGAAGGAAATTTGTGACTCCTCTCAGATTCCAGAACTTTCTGCCACAGAAATGTGAGGAACATGTGTTTTTTTAGCCAAATTTTGAGGTTTGCAAAGGATTCTGGGTAACAGAACCTGGTCCGAGCCCCGCAAGTCACCCCTCCTTGGATTCCCCTAGGTCTCTAGTTTTCAGAAATGCACAGGTTTGGTAGGTTTCCCGAGGTGCCGGCTGAGCTAGAGGCCAAAATCTACAGGTAGGCACTTTGCAAAAAACACCTATGTTTTCTCCCAAAAATTTGGATGTGTCCACGTTGCGATTTGGGGCGTTTCCTGTCGCGGGCGCTAGGCCTACCCACACAAGTGAGGTATCATTTTTATCGGGAGACTTGGGGGAACGCTGGGTGGAAGGAAATTTGTGGCTCCTCTCAGATTCCAGAACTTTCTGCCACAGAAATGTGAGGAACATGTGTTTTTTTAGCCAAATGTTGAGGTTTGCAAAGGATTCTGGGTAACAGAACCTGGTTCGAGCCCCGCAAGTCCCCCCTCCTTGGATTCCCCTAGGTCTCTAGTTTTCAGAAATGCAAAGGTTTGGTAGGTTTACCTAGGTGCCGGCTGAGCTAGAGGCCAAAATCTACAGGTAGGCACTTCACAAAAAACACCTCTGTTTTCTCCCCAAAATTTGGATGTGTCCACGTTGCGCTTTGGGGCGTTTCCTGTCGCGGGCGCTAGGCCTACCCACACAGGTGAGGTATCATTTTTATCGGGAGACTTGAGGGAACGCTGGGTGGAAGGAAATTTGTGGCTCCTCTCAGATTCCACAACTTTCTGCAACAGAAATGTGAGGAACATATGTTTTTTTTGCCAAATTTTGAGGTTTGCAAAGGATTCTGGGTAACAGAACCTGGTCCGAGCCCCGCAAGTCACCCCTCCTTGGATTTCCCTAGGTCTCTAGTTTTCAGAAATGCACAGGTTTGGTAGGTTTCCCTAGGTGCCGGCTGAGCTAGAGGCCAAAATCTACAGGTAGGCACTTCGCAAAAAACACCTCTGTTTTCTCCCAAAAATTTGGATGTGTCCACGTTGCGCTTTGGGGCGTTTCCTGTCGCGGGCGCTAAGCCTACCCACACAGGTGAGGTATCATTTTTATCGGGAGACTTGGGGGAACGCTGCGTGGAAGGAAATTTGTGGCTCCTCTCAGATTCCAGAACTTTCTGCCACAGAAATGTGAGGAACATGTGTTTTTTTAGCCAAATTTTGAGGTTTGCAAAGGATTCTGGGTAACAGAACCTGGTCCGAGCCCCGCAAGTCACCCCTCCTTGGATTCCCCTAGGTCTCTAGTTTTCAGAAATGCAAAGGTTTGGTAGGTTTCCCTAGGTGCCGGCTGAGCTAGAGGCCAAAATCTACAGGTAGGCACTTCGCAAAAAACACCTCTGTTTTCTCTCAAAAATTTGGATGTGTCCACGTTGCGCTTTGGGGCGTTTCCTGTCGCGGGCGCTAGGCCTACCCACACAGGTGAGGTATCAATTTTATCGGGAGACTTGGGGGAACGCTGGGTGGAAGGAAATTTGTGGCTCCTCTCAGATTCCAGAACTTTCTGCCACAGAAATGTGAGGAACATGTGTTTTTTTAGCCAAATTTTGAGGTTTGCATAGGATTCTGGGAAACAGAACCTGGTCCGAGCCCCGCAAGTCACCCCTCCTTGGATTCCCCTAGGTCTCTAGTTTTCAGAAATGCAAAGGTTTGGTAGGTTTCCCTAGGTGCCGGCTGAGCTAGAGGCCAAAATCTACAGGTAGGCACTTCGCAAAAAACACCTCTGTTTTCTTCCAAAAATTTGGATGTGTCCACGTTGCGCTTTGGGGCGTTTCCTGTCGCGGGCGCTAGGCCTACCCACACAAGTGAGGTATCATTTTTATCGGGAGACTTGGGGGAACGCTGGGTGGAAGGAAATTTGTGGCTCCTCTCAGATTCCACAACTTTCTACCACAGAAATATGTGGAACATGTGTTTTTTTTGCCAAATTTTGAGGTTTGCAAAGGATTCTGGGAACAGAACCTGGTCCGAGCCCCGCAAGTCACCCCTCCTTGGATTCCTCTAGGTCTCTAGTTTTCAGAAATGCACAGGTTTGGTAGGTTTCCCTAGGTGCTGGCTGAGCTAGAGGCCAAAATCTACAGGTAGGCACTTCGCAAAAAACACCTCTGTTTTCTCCCAAAAATTTGGATGTGTCCACGTTGCGCTTTGGGGCGTTTCCTGTCGCGGGCGCTAGGCCTACCCACACAAGTGAGGTATCATTTTTATCGGGAGACTTGGGGGAACGCTGGGTGGAAGGAAATTTGTGGCTCTTCTCAGATTCCACAACTTTCTGCCACAGAAATATGTGGAACATGTGTTTTTTTAGCCAAATTTTGAGGTTTGCAAAGGATTCTGGGTAACAGAACCTGGTCCGAGCCCCGCAAGTCACCCCTCCTTGGATTCCCCTAGGTCTCTAGTTTTCAGAAATGCAAAGGTTTAGTAGGTTTCCCTAGGTGCCGGCTGAGCTAGAGGCCAAAATCTACAGGTAGGCACTTCGCAAAAAACACCTCTGTTTTCTTCCAAAAATGTAAATGTGTCCACGTTGCGCTTTGGGGCGTTTTCTGTAGCGGACGCTAGGCCTACCCACACAAGTGAGGTATCATTTTTATCGGGAGACTTGGGGGAACGCTGGGTGGAAGGAAATTTGTGGCTCCTCTCAGATTCCAGAACTTTCTGCCAAAGAAATGTGAGGAACATGTGTTTTTTTAGGCAAATTTTGATGTTTGCAAAGGCTTCTGGGTAACAGAACGTGGTCCGAGCCCCGCAAGTCACCCTCCTTGGATTCCCCTAGGTCTATAGTTTTCAGTAATGCACAGGTTTGGTAGGTTTCCCTAGGTGCCAGCTGAGCTAGAGGTCAAAATCTACAGGTAGGCACTTCGCAAAAAACACCTCTGTTTTCTTCCAAATATTTGGATGTGTCCATGTTGCGCTTTGGGGCGTTTCCTGACGCGGGCACAAGGCCTACCCACACAAGTGAGGTATCATTTTTATTGGGAGACTTGGAGGAACGTTGGGTGGAAGGAAATTTGTGGCTCCAATCAGATTCCAGAACTTTCTGCCACAGAAATGTGAGGATCATGTGTTTTTTTAGCCAAATTTTGAGGTTTGCAAAGGATTCTGGGTAACAGAACCTGGTCCGAGCCCCGCAAGTCACCCCTCCTTGGATTTCCCTAGGTCTCTAGTTTTCAGAAATGCACAGGTTTGGTAGGTTTCCCTAGGTGCCGGCTGAGCTAGAGGCCAAAATCTACAGGTAGGCACTTCGCAAAAAACACCTCTGTTTTCTCCCAAAAATTTGGATGTGTCCACGTTGCGCTTTGGGGCGTTTCCTGTCGCGGGCGTTAGGCCTACCCACACAGGTGAGGTATCATTTTTATCGGGAGACTTGGGGGAACGCTGGGTGGAAGGAAATTTGTGGCTCCTCTCAGATTCCAGAACTTTCTGCCACAGAAATGTGAGGAACATGTGTTTTTTTAGCCAAATTTTGAGGTTTGCATAGGATTCTGGGAAACAGAACCTGGTCCGAGCCCCGCAAGTCACCCCTCCTTGGATTCCCCTAGGTCTCTAGTTTTCAGAAATGCAAAGGTTTGGTAGGTTTCCCTAGGTGCCGGCTGAGCTAGAGGCCAAAATCTACAGGTAGGCACTTCGCAAAAAACACCCTTGTTTTCTTCCAAAAATTTGGATGTGTCCACGTTGCGCTTTGGGGCGTTTCCTGTCGCGGGCGCTAGGCCTACCCACACAAGTGAGGTATCATTTTTATCGGGAGACTTGGGGGAACGCTGGGTGGAAGGAAATTTGTGGCTCCTCTCAGATTCCCCAACTTTCTACCACAGAAATATGTGGAACATGTGTTTTTTTTGCCAAATTTTGAGGTTTGCAAAGGATTCTGGGTAACAGAACCTGGTCCGAGCCCCGCAAGTCACCCCTCCTTGGATTCCCCTAGGTCTCTAGTTTTCAGAAATGCACAGGTTTGGTAGGTTTCCCTAGGTGCTGGCTGAGCTAGAGGCCAAAATCTACAGGTAGGCACTTCGCAAAAAACACCTCTGTTTTCTCCCAAAAATTTGGATGTGTCCACGTTGCGCTTTGGGGCGTTTCCTGTCGCGGGCGCTAGGCCTACCCACACAAGTGAGGTATCATTCTTATCGGGAGACTTGGGGGAACGCTGGGTGGAAGGAAATTTGTGGCTCTTCTCAGATTCCACAACTTTCTGCCACAGAAATATGTGGAACATGTGTTTTTTTAGCCAAATTTTGAGGTTTGCAAAGGATTCTGGGTAACAGAACCTGGTCCGAGCCCCGCAAGTCACCCCTCCTTGGATTCCCCTAGGTCTCTAGTTTTCAGAAATGCAAAGGTTTATTAGGTTTCCCTAGGTGCCGGCTGAGCTAGAGGCCAAAACCTACAGGTAGGCAATTCGCAAAAAACACCTCTGTTTTCTTCCAAAAATTTTAATGTGTCCACGTTGCGCTTTGGGGCGTTTTCTGTAGCGGGCGCTAGGCCTACCCACACAAGTGAGGTATCATTTTTATCGGGAGACTTGGGGGAACGCTGGGTGGAAGGAAATTTGTGGCTCCTCTCAGATTCCAGAACTTTCTGCCAAAGAAATGTGAGGAACATGTGTTTTTTTAGCTAAATTTTGAGGTTTGCAAAGGCTTCTGGGTAACAGAACGTGGTCCGAGCCCCGCAAGTCACCCTCCTTGGATTCCCCTAGGTCTATAGTTTTCAGTAATGCACAGGTTTGGTAGGTTTCCCTAGGTGCCAGCTGAGCTAGAGGTCAAAATCTACAGGTAGGCACTTCGCAAAAAACACCTCTGTTTTCTTCCAAATATTTGGATGTGTCCACGTTGCGCTTTGGGGCGTTTCCTGACGCGGGCGCTAGGCCTACCCACACAAGTGAGGTATCATTTTTATTGGGAGACTTGGAGGAACGTTGGGTGGAAGGAAATTTGTGGCTCCTCTCAGATTCCAGAACTTTCTGCCACAGAAATGTGAGGAACATGTGTTTTTTTAGCCAAATTTTGAGGTTTGCAAAGGATTCTGGGTAACAGAACCTGGTCCGAGCCCCGCAAGTCACCCCATCTTGGATTCCCCTGGGTCTCTAGTTTTCAGAAATGCACAGGTTTGGTAGGTTTCCCTAGGTGCCGGCTGAGCTAGAGGCCAAAATCTACAGGTAGTCACTTCGCAAAAAACACCTCTGCTTTCTTCCAAAAATTTGGATGTGTCCACGTTGCGCTTTGGGACGTTTCCTGTAGCCGGCGCTAGGCCTACCCACACAAGTGAGGTATCATTTTTATCGGGAGACTTGGGGGAACGCTGGGTGGAAGGAAATTTGTGGCTCCTCTCAGATTCCAGAACTTTCTGCCACAGAAATGTGAGGAACATGTTTTTTTTTAGCCAAATTTTGAGGTTTGCAAAGGCTTCTGGGTAACAGAACTTGGTCCGAGCCCCGCAAGTCACCCCTCCTTGGATTCCCCTAGGTCTCTAGTTTTCAGTAATGCACAGGTTTGGTAGGTTTCCCTAGGTGCCAGCTGAGCTAGAGGTCAAAATCTACAGGTAGGCACTTCGCAAAAAACACCTCTGTTTTCTTCCAAATATTTGGATGTGTCCACGTGGCGCTTTGGGGCGTTTCCTGTCGCGGGCGCTAGGCCTACCCACACAAGTGAGGTATCATTTTTATTGGGAGACTTGGGGGAACGCTGGGTGGAAGGAAATTTGTGGCTCCTCTCAGATTCTAGAACTTTCTGCCACAGAAATGTGAGGAACATGTGTTTTTTTAGCCAAATTTTGAGGTTTGCAAAGGATTCTGGGTAACAGAACCTGGTCCGAGCCCCGCAAGTCACCCCATCTCGGATTCCCCTGGGTCTCTAGTTTTCAGAAATGCACAGGTTTGGTAGGTTTCCCTAGGTGCCGACTGAGCTAGAGGCCAAAATCTACAGGTAGGCACTTCGCAAAAAACACCTCTGTTTTCTTCCCAAAATTTGGATGTGTCCACGTTGCGCTTTGGGGCGTTTCCTGTCGCGGGCGCTAGGCCTACCCACACAAGTGAGGTATCATTTTTATCGGGAGACTTGGGGGAACGCTGGGTGGAAGGAAATTTGTGGCTCCTCTCACATTCCAGAACTTTCTGCCACAGAAATGTGAGGAACATGTGTTTTTTTAGCCAAATTTTGAGGTTTGCAAAGGATTCTGGGTAACAGAACCTGGTCCGAGCCCCGCAAGTCAACCCTCCTTGGATTCCCCTACGTCTCTAGTTTTCAGAAATGCACAGGTTTGGTAGGTTTCCCTAGGTGCCGGCTGAGCTAGAGGCCAAAATCTACAGGTAGGCACTTCGCAAAAAACACCTCTGTTTTCTCCCAAAAATTTGGATGTGTCCACGTTGCGCTTTGGGGCGTTTCCTGTCGTGGGCGCTAGGCCTACCCACAGAAGTGAGGTATCATTTTTATCGGGAGACTTGGGGGAACGCTGGGTGGAAGGGAATTTGTGGCTCCTCTCAGATTCCAGAACTTTCTGCCATAGAAATATGAGGAACATGTGTTTTTTTGCCAAATTTTGAGGTTTGCAAAGGATTCTGGGTAACAGAACCTGGTCCGAGCCCCGCAAGTCACCCCATCTTGGATTCCCCTAGGTCTCTAATTTTCAGAAATGCACAGGTTTGGTAGGTTTCCCTAGGTGCCGGCTGAGCTAGAGGCCAAAATCTACAGGTAGGCACTTCGCAAAAAACACCTCTGTTTTCTTCAAAAAATTTGCATGTGTCCACGTTGCGCTTTGGGGCGTTTCCTGTCGCGGGCGCTAGGCCTACCCACACAAGTGAGGTACCATTTTTATCGAGAGACTTGGGGGAACGCTGGGTGGAAGCAAATTTGTGGCTCCTCTCAGATTCCAGAACTTTCTACCACAGAAAAGTGAGGAACATGTGTTTTTTTAGTCAAATTTTGAGGTTTGCAAAGGATTCTGGGTAACAGAACCTGGTCCGAGCCCGGCAAGTCACCCCTCCTTGGATTCCCCTAGGTCTCTAGTTTTCAAAAATGCACAGGTTTGGTAAAACACCTTGTTTTCTTCCAAAAATTTGGATGTGTCCACTTTGCGCTTTGGGGCGTTTCCTGTCGCGGGCGCTAGGCCTACCCACACAAGTGAGGTATCATTTTTATAGGGAGACTTGGGGGAACGCGGGGTGGAAGGAAATTTGTGGCTCCTCTCAGATTCCAGAACTTTCTGCCACAGAAATGTGAGGAACATGTGTTTTTTTAGCCAAATTTTGAGGTTTGCAAAGGATTCTGGTTAACAGAACCTGGTCCGAGCCCCGCAAGTCACCCCATCTTGGATTCCCCTAGGTCTCTAGTTTTCAGAAATGCACAGGTTTGGTAGGTTTCCCTAGGTGCCGGCTGAGCTAGAGGCCAAAATCTACAGGTAGGCACTTCGCAAAAAACACCTCTGTTTTCTTCCAAAAATTTGGATGTGTCCACGTTGCGCTTTGGGGCGTTTCCTGTCGCGGGCGCTAGGCCTACCCACACAAGTGAGGTATCATTTTTATCGGGAGACTTGGGGGAACGCGGGGTGGAAGGAAATTTGTGGCTCCTCTCAGATTCCAGAACTTTCTGCCACAGAAATGTGAGGAACATGTGTTTTTTTAGCCAAATTTTGAGGTTTGCAAAGGATTCTGGGTAACAGAACCTGGTCCGAGCCCCGCAAGTCACCCCTCCTTGGATTCCCCTAGGTCTCTAGTTTTCAGAAATGCAAAGGTTTGGTAGGTTTCCCTAGGTGCCGGCTGAGCTAGAGGCCAAAATCTACAGGTAGGCAATTCGCAAAAAACTCCTCTGTTTTCTTCCAAAAATTTGGATGTGTCCACGTTGCGCTTTGGGGCGTTTCCTGTCGCGGGCGCTAGGCCTACCCACACAGGTGAGGTATCATTTTTATCGGGAGACTTGGGGGAACGCTGGGTGGAAGGAAATTTGTGGCTCCTCTCAGATTCCCCAACTTTCTGCCACAGAAATATGTGGAACATGTGTTTTTTTTGCCAAATTTTGAGGTTTGCAAAGGATTCTGGGTAACAGAACCTTATCCGAGCCCCGCAAGTCACCCGTCTTTGGATTCCCCTAGGTCTCTAGTTTTCAGAAATGCACAGGTTTGGTAGGTTTCCCTAGGTGCTGGCTGAGCTAGAGGCCAAAATCTACAGGTAGGCACTTCGCAAAAAACACCTCAGTTTTCTCCCAAAAATTTGGATGTGTCCACGTTGCGCTTTGGGGCGTTTCCTGTCGCGGGCGCTAGGCCTACCCACACAAGTGAGGTATCATTTTTATCGGGAGACTTGGGGGAACGCTGGGTGGAAGGAAATTTGTGGCTCTTCTCAGATTCCACAACTTTCTGCCACAGAAATATGTGGAACATGTGTTTTTTTAGCCAAATTTTGAGGTTTGCAAAGGATTCTGGGTAACAGAACCTGGTCCGAGCCCCGCAAGTCTCCCCTCCTTGGATTCCCCTAGGTCTCTAGTTTTCAGAAATGCACAGGTTTGGTAGGTTTCCCTAGGTGCCGGCTGAGCTAGAGGCCAAAATCTACAGGTAGGCACTTCGCAAAAAACACCTCTGTTTTCTTCCAAAAATTTGGATGTGTCCACGTTACGCTTTGGGGCGTTTCCTGTCGCGGGCGCTAGGCCTACCCACACAAGTGAGGTATCATTTTTATCGGGAGACTTGGGGGAACGCTGGGTGGAAGGAAATTTGTGGCTCCTCTCAGATTCCAGAACTTTCTACCACAGAAATGTGAGGAACATGTGTTTTTTTAGTCAAATTTTGAGGTTTGCAAAGGATTCTCGGTAACAGAACCTGGTCCGAGCCCCGCAAGTCACCCCTCCTTGGATTCCCCTAGGTCTCTAGTTTTCAGAAATGCACAGGTTTGGTAAAACACCTCTGTTTTCTTCCAAAAATGTGGATGTGTCCACGTTGCGCTTTGGGGCATTTCCTGTTGCGGGCGCTAGGCCTACCCACACAAGTGAGGTATCATTTTTATAGTGATACTTGGGGGAACGCGGGGTGGAAGGAAATTTGTGGCTCCTCTCAGATTCCAGAACTTTCTGCCACAGAAATGTGAGGAACATGTGTTTTTTTAGCCACATTTTGAGGTTTGCAAAGGATTCTGGGTAACAGAACCTGGTCCGAGCCCCGCAAGTCACCCCATCTTGGATTCCCCTGGGTCTCTAGTTTTTAGAAATGCACAGGTTTGGTAGGTTTCCCTAGGTGCCGACTGAGCTAGAGGCCAAAATCTACAGGTAGGCACTTCGCAAAAAACTCCTCTGTTTTCTTCCAAAAATTTGCATGTGTCCACGTTGCGCTTTGGGGCGTTTCCTGTCGCGGGCGCTAGGCCTACCCACACAAGTGAGGTACCATTTTTATCGAGAGACTTGGGGGAACGCTGGGTGGAAGGAAATTTGTGGCTCCTCTCAGATTCCAGAACTTTCTACCACAGAAATGTGAGGAACATGTGTTTTTTTAGCCAAATTTTGAGGTTTGCATAGGATTCTGGGAAACAGAACCTGGTCCGAGCCCCGCAAGTCACCCCTCCTTGGATTCCCCTAGGTCTCTAGTTTTCAGAAATGCAAAGGTTTGGTAGGTTTCCCTAGGTGCCGGCTGAGCTAGAGGCCAAAATCTACAGGTAGGCACTTCGCAAAAAACACCCTTGTTTTCTTCCAAAAATTTGGATGTGTCCACGTTGCGCTTTGGGGCGTTTCCTGTCGCGGGCGCTAGGCCTACCCACACAAGTGAGGTATCATTTTTATCGGGAGACTTGGGGGAACGCTGGGTGGAAGGAAATTTGTGGCTCCTCTCAGATTCCCCAACTTTCTACCACAGAAATATGTGGAACATGTGTTTTTTTTGCCAAATTTTGAGGTTTGCAAAGGATTCTGGGTAACAGAACCTGGTCCGAGCCCCGCAAGTCACCCCTCCTTGGATTCCCCTAGGTCTCTAGTTTTCAGAAATGCACAGGTTTGGTAGGTTTCCCTAGGTGCTGGCTGAGCTAGAGGCCAAAATCTACAGGTAGGCACTTCGCAAAAAACACCTCTGTTTTCTCCCAAAAATTTGGATGTGTCCACGTTGCGCTTTGGGGCGTTTCCTGTCGCGGGCGCTAGGCCTACCCACACAAGTGAGGTATCATTCTTATCGGGAGACTTGGGGGAACGCTGGGTGGAAGGAAATTTGTGGCTCTTCTCAGATTCCACAACTTTCTGCCACAGAAATATGTGGAACATGTGTTTTTTTAGCCAAATTTTGAGGTTTGCAAAGGATTCTGGGTAACAGAACCTGGTCCGAGCCCCGCAAGTCACCCCTCCTTGGATTCCCCTAGGTCTCTAGTTTTCAGAAATGCAAAGGTTTATTAGGTTTCCCTAGGTGCCGGCTGAGCTAGAGGCCAAAACCTACAGGTAGGCAATTCGCAAAAAACACCTCTGTTTTCTTCCAAAAATTTTAATGTGTCCACGTTGCGCTTTGGGGCGTTTTCTGTAGCGGGCGCTAGGCCTACCCACACAAGTGAGGTATCATTTTTATCGGGAGACTTGGGGGAACGCTGGGTGGAAGGAAATTTGTGGCTCCTCTCAGATTCCAGAACTTTCTGCCAAAGAAATGTGAGGAACATGTGTTTTTTTAGCTAAATTTTGAGGTTTGCAAAGGCTTCTGGGTAACAGAACGTGGTCCGAGCCCCGCAAGTCACCCTCCTTGGATTCCCCTAGGTCTATAGTTTTCAGTAATGCACAGGTTTGGTAGGTTTCCCTAGGTGCCAGCTGAGCTAGAGGTCAAAATCTACAGGTAGGCACTTCGCAAAAAACACCTCTGTTTTCTTCCAAATATTTGGATGTGTCCACGTTGCGCTTTGGGGCGTTTCCTGACGCGGGCGCTAGGCCTACCCACACAAGTGAGGTATCATTTTTATTGGGAGACTTGGAGGAACGTTGGGTGGAAGGAAATTTGTGGCTCCTCTCAGATTCCAGAACTTTCTGCCACAGAAATGTGAGGAACATGTGTTTTTTTAGCCAAATTTTGAGGTTTGCAAAGGATTCTGGGTAACAGAACCTGGTCCGAGCCCCGCAAGTCACCCCATCTTGGATTCCCCTGGGTCTCTAGTTTTCAGAAATGCACAGGTTTGGTAGGTTTCCCTAGGTGCCGGCTGAGCTAGAGGCCAAAATCTACAGGTAGTCACTTCGCAAAAAACACCTCTGCTTTCTTCCAAAAATTTGGATGTGTCCACGTTGCGCTTTGGGACGTTTCCTGTAGCCGGCGCTAGGCCTACCCACACAAGTGAGGTATCATTTTTATCGGGAGACTTGGGGGAACGCTGGGTGGAAGGAAATTTGTGGCTCCTCTCAGATTCCAGAACTTTCTGCCACAGAAATGTGAGGAACATGTTTTTTTTTAGCCAAATTTTGAGGTTTGCAAAGGCTTCTGGGTAACAGAACTTGGTCCGAGCCCCGCAAGTCACCCCTCCTTGGATTCCCCTAGGTCTCTAGTTTTCAGTAATGCACAGGTTTGGTAGGTTTCCCTAGGTGCCAGCTGAGCTAGAGGTCAAAATCTACAGGTAGGCACTTCGCAAAAAACACCTCTGTTTTCTTCCAAATATTTGGATGTGTCCACGTGGCGCTTTGGGGCGTTTCCTGTCGCGGGCGCTAGGCCTACCCACACAAGTGAGGTATCATTTTTATTGGGAGACTTGGGGGAACGCTGGGTGGAAGGAAATTTGTGGCTCCTCTCAGATTCTAGAACTTTCTGCCACAGAAATGTGAGGAACATGTGTTTTTTTAGCCAAATTTTGAGGTTTGCAAAGGATTCTGGGTAACAGAACCTGGTCCGAGCCCCGCAAGTCACCCCATCTCGGATTCCCCTGGGTCTCTAGTTTTCAGAAATGCACAGGTTTGGTAGGTTTCCCTAGGTGCCGACTGAGCTAGAGGCCAAAATCTACAGGTAGGCACTTCGCAAAAAACACCTCTGTTTTCTTCCCAAAATTTGGATGTGTCCACGTTGCGCTTTGGGGCGTTTCCTGTCGCGGGCGCTAGGCCTACCCACACAAGTGAGGTATCATTTTTATCGGGAGACTTGGGGGAACGCTGGGTGGAAGGAAATTTGTGGCTCCTCTCACATTCCAGAACTTTCTGCCACAGAAATGTGAGGAACATGTGTTTTTTTAGCCAAATTTTGAGGTTTGCAAAGGATTCTGGGTAACAGAACCTGGTCCGAGCCCCGCAAGTCAACCCTCCTTGGATTCCCCTACGTCTCTAGTTTTCAGAAATGCACAGGTTTGGTAGGTTTCCCTAGGTGCCGGCTGAGCTAGAGGCCAAAATCTACAGGTAGGCACTTCGCAAAAAACACCTCTGTTTTCTCCCAAAAATTTGGATGTGTCCACGTTGCGCTTTGGGGCGTTTCCTGTCGTGGGCGCTAGGCCTACCCACAGAAGTGAGGTATCATTTTTATCGGGAGACTTGGGGGAACGCTGGGTGGAAGGGAATTTGTGGCTCCTCTCAGATTCCAGAACTTTCTGCCATAGAAATATGAGGAACATGTGTTTTTTTGCCAAATTTTGAGGTTTGCAAAGGATTCTGGGTAACAGAACCTGGTCCGAGCCCCGCAAGTCACCCCATCTTGGATTCCCCTAGGTCTCTAATTTTCAGAAATGCACAGGTTTGGTAGGTTTCCCTAGGTGCCGGCTGAGCTAGAGGCCAAAATCTACAGGTAGGCACTTCGCAAAAAACACCTCTGTTTTCTTCAAAAAATTTGCATGTGTCCACGTTGCGCTTTGGGGCGTTTCCTGTCGCGGGCGCTAGGCCTACCCACACAAGTGAGGTACCATTTTTATCGAGAGACTTGGGGGAACGCTGGGTGGAAGCAAATTTGTGGCTCCTCTCAGATTCCAGAACTTTCTACCACAGAAAAGTGAGGAACATGTGTTTTTTTAGTCAAATTTTGAGGTTTGCAAAGGATTCTGGGTAACAGAACCTGGTCCGAGCCCGGCAAGTCACCCCTCCTTGGATTCCCCTAGGTCTCTAGTTTTCAAAAATGCACAGGTTTGGTAAAACACCTTGTTTTCTTCCAAAAATTTGGATGTGTCCACTTTGCGCTTTGGGGCGTTTCCTGTCGCGGGCGCTAGGCCTACCCACACAAGTGAGGTATCATTTTTATAGGGAGACTTGGGGGAACGCGGGGTGGAAGGAAATTTGTGGCTCCTCTCAGATTCCAGAACTTTCTGCCACAGAAATGTGAGGAACATGTGTTTTTTTAGCCAAATTTTGAGGTTTGCAAAGGATTCTGGTTAACAGAACCTGGTCCGAGCCCCGCAAGTCACCCCATCTTGGATTCCCCTAGGTCTCTAGTTTTCAGAAATGCACAGGTTTGGTAGGTTTCCCTAGGTGCCGGCTGAGCTAGAGGCCAAAATCTACAGGTAGGCACTTCGCAAAAAACACCTCTGTTTTCTTCCAAAAATTTGGATGTGTCCACGTTGCGCTTTGGGGCGTTTCCTGTCGCGGGCGCTAGGCCTACCCACACAAGTGAGGTATCATTTTTATCGGGAGACTTGGGGGAACGCGGGGTGGAAGGAAATTTGTGGCTCCTCTCAGATTCCAGAACTTTCTGCCACAGAAATGTGAGGAACATGTGTTTTTTTAGCCAAATTTTGAGGTTTGCAAAGGATTCTGGGTAACAGAACCTGGTCCGAGCCCCGCAAGTCACCCCTCCTTGGATTCCCCTAGGTCTCTAGTTTTCAGAAATGCAAAGGTTTGGTAGGTTTCCCTAGGTGCCGGCTGAGCTAGAGGCCAAAATCTACAGGTAGGCAATTCGCAAAAAACTCCTCTGTTTTCTTCCAAAAATTTGGATGTGTCCACGTTGCGCTTTGGGGCGTTTCCTGTCGCGGGCGCTAGGCCTACCCACACAGGTGAGGTATCATTTTTATCGGGAGACTTGGGGGAACGCTGGGTGGAAGGAAATTTGTGGCTCCTCTCAGATTCCCCAACTTTCTGCCACAGAAATATGTGGAACATGTGTTTTTTTTGCCAAATTTTGAGGTTTGCAAAGGATTCTGGGTAACAGAACCTTATCCGAGCCCCGCAAGTCACCCGTCTTTGGATTCCCCTAGGTCTCTAGTTTTCAGAAATGCACAGGTTTGGTAGGTTTCCCTAGGTGCTGGCTGAGCTAGAGGCCAAAATCTACAGGTAGGCACTTCGCAAAAAACACCTCAGTTTTCTCCCAAAAATTTGGATGTGTCCACGTTGCGCTTTGGGGCGTTTCCTGTCGCGGGCGCTAGGCCTACCCACACAAGTGAGGTATCATTTTTATCGGGAGACTTGGGGGAACGCTGGGTGGAAGGAAATTTGTGGCTCTTCTCAGATTCCACAACTTTCTGCCACAGAAATATGTGGAACATGTGTTTTTTTAGCCAAATTTTGAGGTTTGCAAAGGATTCTGGGTAACAGAACCTGGTCCGAGCCCCGCAAGTCTCCCCTCCTTGGATTCCCCTAGGTCTCTAGTTTTCAGAAATGCACAGGTTTGGTAGGTTTCCCTAGGTGCCGGCTGAGCTAGAGGCCAAAATCTACAGGTAGGCACTTCGCAAAAAACACCTCTGTTTTCTTCCAAAAATTTGGATGTGTCCACGTTACGCTTTGGGGCGTTTCCTGTCGCGGGCGCTAGGCCTACCCACACAAGTGAGGTATCATTTTTATCGGGAGACTTGGGGGAACGCTGGGTGGAAGGAAATTTGTGGCTCCTCTCAGATTCCAGAACTTTCTACCACAGAAATGTGAGGAACATGTGTTTTTTTAGTCAAATTTTGAGGTTTGCAAAGGATTCTCGGTAACAGAACCTGGTCCGAGCCCCGCAAGTCACCCCTCCTTGGATTCCCCTAGGTCTCTAGTTTTCAGAAATGCACAGGTTTGGTAAAACACCTCTGTTTTCTTCCAAAAATGTGGATGTGTCCACGTTGCGCTTTGGGGCATTTCCTGTTGCGGGCGCTAGGCCTACCCACACAAGTGAGGTATCATTTTTATAGTGATACTTGGGGGAACGCGGGGTGGAAGGAAATTTGTGGCTCCTCTCAGATTCCAGAACTTTCTGCCACAGAAATGTGAGGAACATGTGTTTTTTTAGCCACATTTTGAGGTTTGCAAAGGATTCTGGGTAACAGAACCTGGTCCGAGCCCCGCAAGTCACCCCATCTTGGATTCCCCTGGGTCTCTAGTTTTTAGAAATGCACAGGTTTGGTAGGTTTCCCTAGGTGCCGACTGAGCTAGAGGCCAAAATCTACAGGTAGGCACTTCGCAAAAAACTCCTCTGTTTTCTTCCAAAAATTTGCATGTGTCCACGTTGCGCTTTGGGGCGTTTCCTGTCGCGGGCGCTAGGCCTACCCACACAAGTGAGGTACCATTTTTATCGAGAGACTTGGGGGAACGCTGGGTGGAAGGAAATTTGTGGCTCCTCTCAGATTCCAGAACTTTCTACCACAGAAATGTGAGGAACATGTGTTTTTTTAGTCAAATTTTGAGGTTTGCAAAGGATTCTGGGTAACAGAACCTGGTCCGAGCCCCGCAAGTCACCCCTCCTTTGATTCCCCTAGGTCCCTAGTTTTAAAAAATGCACAGGTTTGGTAAAACACCTTGTTTTCTTCCAAAAATTTGGATGTGTCCACGTTGCGCTTTGGGGCGTTTCCTGTCGCGGGCGCTAGGCCTACCCACACAAGTGAGGTATCATTTTTATAGGGAGACTTGGGGGAACGCGGGGTGGAAGGAAATTTGTGGCTCCTCTCAGATTCCAGAACTTTCTGCCACAGAAATGTGAGGAACATGTGTTTTTTTAGCCAAATTTTGAGGTTTGCAAAGGATTCTGGTTAACAGAACCTGGTCCGAGCCCCGCAAGTCACCCCATCTTGGATTCCCCTAGGTCTCTAGTTTTCAGAAATGCACAGGTTTGGTAGGTTTCCCTAGGTGCCGGCTGAGCTAGAGGCCAAAATCTACAGGTAGGCACTTCGCAAAAAACACCTCTGTTTTCTTCCAAAAATTTGGATGTGTCCACGTTGCGCTTTGGGGCGTTTCCTGTCGCGGGCGCTAGGCCTACCCACACAAGTGAGGTATCATTTTTATTGGGAGACTTGGGGGAACGCTGGGTGGAAGGAAATTTGTGGCTCCTCTCAGATTCTAGAACTTTCTGCCACAGAAATGTGAGGAACATGTGTTTTTTTAGCCACATTTTGAGGTTTGCAAAGGATTCTGGGTAACAGAACCTGGTCCGAGCCCCGCAAGTCACCCCATCTTGGATTCCCCTGGGTCTCTAGTTTTTAGAAATGCACAGGTTTGGTAGGTTTCCCTAGGTGCCGACTGAGCTAGAGGCCAAAATCTACAGGTAGGCACTTCGCAAAAAACACCTCTGTTTTCTTCCAAAAATTTGGATGTGTCCACGTTGCGCTTTGGGGCGTTTCCTGTCGCGGGCGCTAGGCCTACCCACACAAGTGAGGTACCATTTTTATCGAGAGTCTTGGGGGAACGCTGGGTGGAAGGAAATTTGTGGCTCCTCTCAGATTCCAGAACTTTCTACCACAGAAATGTGAGGAACATGTGTTTTTTTAGTCAAATTTTGAGGTTTGCAAAGGATTCTGGGTAACAGAACCTGGTCCGAGCCCCGCAAGTCACCCCTCCTTTGATTCCCCTAGGTCCCTAGTTTTAAAAAATGCACAGGTTTGGTAAAACACCTTGTTTTCTTCCAAAAATTTGGATGTGTCCACGTTGCGCTTTGGGGCGTTTCCTGTCGCGGGCGCTAGGCCTACCCACACAAGTGAGGTATCATTTTTATAGGGAGACTTGGGGGAACGCGGGGTGGAAGGAAATTTGTGGCTCCTCTCAGATTCCAGAACTTTCTGCCACAGAAATGTGAGGAACATGTGTTTTTTTAGCCAAATTTTGAGGTTTGCAAAGGATTCTGGTTAACAGAACCTGGTCCGAGCCCCGCAAGTCACCCCATCTTGGATTCCCCTAGGTCTCTAGTTTTCAGAAATGCACAGGTTTGGTAGGTTTCCCTAGGTGCCGGCTGAGCTAGAGGCCAAAATCTACAGGTAGGCACTTCGCAAAAAACACCTCTGTTTTCTTCCAAAAATTTGGATGTGTCCACGTTGCGCTTTGGGGCGTTTCCTGTCACGGGCGCTAGGCCTACCCACACAAGTGAGGTATCATTTTTATCGGGAGACTTGGGGGAACGCGGGGTGGAAGGAAATTTGTGGCTCCTCTCAGATTCCAGAACTTTCTGCCACAGAAATGTGAGGAACATGTGTTTTTTTAGCCAAATGTTGAGGTTTGCAAAGGATTCTGGGTAACAGAACCTGGTCCGAGCCCCGCAAGTCACCCCTCCTTGGATTCCCCTAGGTCTCTAGTTTTCAGAAATGCAAAGGTTTGGTAGGTTTCCCTAGGTGCCGGCTGAGCTAGAGGCCAAAATCTACTGGTAGGCACTTCGCAAAAAACACCTCTGTTTTCTTCCAAAAATTTGGATGTGTCCACGTTGCGCTTTGGGGCGTTTCCTGTCGCGGGCGCTAGGCCTACCCACACAGGTGAGGTATCATTTTTATCGGGAGACTTGGGGGAACGCTGGGTGGAAGGAAATTTGTGGCTCCTCTCAGATTCCACAACTTTCTGCCACAGAAATATGTGGAACATGTGTTTTTTTTGCCAAATTTTGAGGTTTGCAAAGGATTCTGGGTAACAGAACCTTGTCCGAGCCCCGCAAGTCACCCGTCCTTGGATTCCCCTAGGTCTCTAGTTTTGAGAAATGCACAGGTTTGGTAGGTTTCCCTAGGTGCTGGCTGAGCTAGAGGCCAAAATCTACAGGTAGGCACTTCGCAAAAAACACCTCTGTTTTCTCCCAAAAATTTGGATGTGACCACGTTGCGCTTTGGGGCGTTTCCTGTCGCGGGCGCTAGGCCTACCCACACAAGTGAGGTATCATTTTTATCGGGAGACTTGGGGGAACGCTGGGTGGAAGGAAATTTGTGGCTCTTCTCAGATTCCACAACTTTCTGCCACAGAAATATGTGGAACATGTGTTTTTTTAGCCAAATTTTGAGGTTTGCAAAGGATTCTGGGTAACAGAACCTGGTCCGAGCCCCGCAAGTCACCCCTCCTTGGATTCCCCTAGGTCTCTAGTTTTCAGAAATGCACAGGTTTGGTAGTTCCCTAGGTGCCGGCTGAGCTAGAGGCCAAAATCTACAGGTAGTCACTTCGCAAAAAACACCTCTGCTTTCTTCCAAAAATTTGGATGTGTCCACGTTGCGCTTTGGGGCGTTTCCTGTAGCGGGCGCTAGGCCTACCCACACAAGTGAGGTATCATTTTTATCGGGAGACTTGGGGGAACGCTGGGTGGAAGGAAATTTGTGGCTCCTCTCAGATTCCAGAACTTTCTGCCACAGAAATATGAGGAACATGTGTTTTTTTAGCCAAATTTTGAGGTTTGCAAAGGCTACTGGGTAACAGAACCTGGTCCGAGCCCCGCAAGTCACCCCTCCTTGGATTCCCCTAGGTCTCTAGTTTTCAGTAATGCACAGGTTTGGTAGGTTTCCCTAGGTGCCAGCTGAGCTAGAGGTCAAAATCTACAGGTAGGCACTTCGCAAAAAACACCTCTGCTTTCTTCCAAAAATTTGGATGTGTCCACGTTGCGGTTTGGGGCGTTTCCTGTAGCGGGCGCTACGCCTACGCACACAAGTGAGGTATCATTTTTATAGGGAGACTTGGGGGAACGCGGGGTGGAAGGAAATTTGTGGCTCCTCTCAGATTCCAGAACTTTCTGCCACAGAAATGTGAGGAACATGTGTTTTTTTAGCCAAATTTTGAGGTTTGCAAAGGATTCTGGTTAACAGAACCTGGTCCGAGCCCCGCAAGTCACCCCATCTTGGATTCCCCTAGGTCTCTAGTTTTCAGAAATGCACAGGTTTGGTAGGTTTCCCTAGGTGCCGGCTGAGCTAGAGGCCAAAATCTACAGGTAGGCACTTCGCAAAAAACACCTCTGTTTTCTTCCAAAAATGTGGATGTGTCCACGTTGCGCTTTGGGGCGTTTCCTGTCGCGGGCGCTAGGCCTACCCACACAAGTGAGGTATCATTTTTATTGGGAGACTTGGGGGAACGCTGGGTGGAAGGAAATTTGTGGCTCCTCTCAGATTCTAGAACTTTCTGCCACAGAAATGTGAGGAACATGTGTTTTTTTAGCCACATTTTGAGGTTTGCAAAGGATTCTGGGTAACAGAACCTGGTCCGAGCCCCGCAAGTCACCCCATCTTGGATTCCCCTGGGTCTCTAGTTTTTAGAAATGCACAGGTTTGGTAGGTTTCCCTAGGTGCCGACTGAGCTAGAGGCCAAAATCTACAGGTAGGCACTTCGCAAAAAACACCTCTGTTTTCTTCCAAAAATTTGGATGTGTCCACGTTGCGCTTTGGGGCGTTTCCTGTCGCGGGCGCTAGGCCTACCCACACAAGTGAGGTACCATTTTTATCGAGAGTCTTGGGGGAACGCTGGGTGGAAGGAAATTTGTGGCTCCTCTCAGATTCCAGAACTTTCTTCCACAGAAATGAGAGGAACATGTGTTTTTTTAGTCAAATTTTGAGGTTTGCAAAGGATTCTGGGTAACAGAACCTGGTCCGAGCCCCGCAAGTCACCCCTCCTTTGATTCCCCTAGGTCCCTAGTTTTAAAAAATGCACAGGTTTGGTAAAACACCTTGTTTTCTTCCAAAAATTTGGATGTGTCCACGTTGCGCTTTGGGGCGTTTCCTGTCGCGAGCGCTAGGCCTACCCACACAAGTGAGGTATCATTTTTATAGGGAGACTTGGGGGAACGCGGGGTGGAAGGAAATTTGTGGCTCCTCTCAGATTCCAGAACTTTCTGCCACAGAAATGTGAGGAACATGTGTTTTTTGAGCCAAATTTTGAGGTTTGCAAAGGATTCTGGTTAACAGAACCTGGTCCGAGCCCCGCAAGTCACCCCATCTTGGATTCCCCTAGGTCTCTAGTTTTCAGAAATGCACAGGTTTGGTAGGTTTCCCTAGGTGCCGGCTGAGCTAGAGGCCAAAATCTACAGGTAGGCACTTCGCAAAAAACACCTCTGTTTTCTTCCAAAAATTTGGATGTGTCCACGTTGCGCTTTGGGGCGTTTCCTGTCACGGGCGCTAGGCCTACCCACACAAGTGAGGTATCATTTTTATCGGGAGACTTGGGGGAACGCGGGGTGGAAGGAAATTTGTGGCTCCTCTCAGATTCCAGAACTTTCTGCCACAGAAATGTGAGGAACATGTGTTTTTTTAGCCAAATTTTGAGGTTTGCAAAGGATTCTGGGTAACAGAACCTGGTCCGAGCCCCGCAAGTCACCCCTCCTTGGATTCCCCTAGGTCTCTAGTTTTCAGAAATGCACAGGTTTGGTAGGTTTCCCTAGGTGCCGGCTGAGCTAGAGGCCAAAATCTGCAGGTAGGCTCTTCGCAAAAAACTCCTATGTTTTCTCCCAAAAATTTGGATGTGTCCACGTTACGCTTTGGGGCGTTTCCTGTCGCGGGCGCTAGGCCTACCCACACAGGTGAGGTATCATTTTTATCGGGAGACTTGGGGGAACGCTGGGTGGAAGGAAATTTGTGGCTCCTCTCAGATTCCAGAACTTTCTGCCACAGAAATGTGAGGAACATGTGTTTTTTTAGCCAAATTTTGAGGTTTGCAAAGGATTCTGGGTAACAGAACCTGGTCCGAGCCCCGTAAGTCACCCCTCCTTGGATTCCCCTAGGTCTCTAGTTTTCAGAAATGCAAAGGTTTGGTAGGTTTCCCTAGGTGCCGGCTGAGCTAGAGGCCAAAATCTACTGGTAGGCACTTCGCAAAAAACACCTCTGTTTTCTTCCAAAAATTTGGATGTGTCCACGTTGCGCTTTGGGGCGTTTCCTGTCGCGGGCGCTAGGCCTACCCACACAGGTGAGGTATCATTTTTATCGGGAGACTTGGGGGAACGCTGGGTGGAAGGAAATTTGTGGCTCCTCTCAGATTCCACAACTTTCTGCCACAGAAATATGTGGAACATGTGTTTTTTTTGCCAAATTTTGAGGTTTGCAAAGGATTCTGGGTAACAGAACCTTGTCCGAGCCCCGCAAGTCACCCGTCCTTGGATTCCCCTAGGTCTCTAGTTTTGAGAAATGCACAGGTTTGGTAGGTTTCCCTAGGTGCTGGCTGAGCTAGAGGCCAAAATCTACAGGTAGGCACTTCGCAAAAAACACCTCTGTTTTCTCCCAAAAATTTGGATGTGACCACGTTGCGCTTTGGGGCGTTTCCTGTCGCGGGCGCTAGGCCTACCCACACAAGTGAGGTATCATTTTTATCGGGAGACTTGGGGGAACGCTGGGTGGAAGGAAATTTGTGGCTCTTCTCAGATTCCACAACTTTCTGCCACAGAAATATGTGGAACATGTGTTTTTTTAGCCAAATTTTGAGGTTTGCAAAGGATTCTGGGTAACAGAACCTGGTCCGAGCCCCGCAAGTCACCCCTCCTTGGATTCCCCTAGGTCTCTAGTTTTCAGAAATGCACAGGTTTGGTAGTTCCCTAGGTGCCGGCTGAGCTAGAGGCCAAAATCTACAGGTAGTCACTTCGCAAAAAACACCTCTGCTTTCTTCCAAAAATTTGGATGTGTCCACGTTGCGCTTTGGGGCGTTTCCTGTAGCGGGCGCTAGGCCTACCCACACAAGTGAGGTATCATTTTTATCGGGAGACTTGGGGGAACGCTGGGTGGAAGGAAATTTGTGGCTCCTCTCAGATTCCAGAACTTTCTGCCACAGAAATATGAGGAACATGTGTTTTTTTAGCCAAATTTTGAGGTTTGCAAAGGCTACTAGGTAACAGAACCTGGTCCGAGCCCCGCAAGTCACCCCTCCTTGGATTCCCCTAGGTCTCTAGTTTTCAGTAATGCACAGGTTTGGTAGGTTTCCCTAGGTGCCAGCTGAGCTAGAGGTCAAAATCTACAGGTAGGCACTTCGCAAAAAACACCTCTGCTTTCTTCCAAAAATTTGGATGTGTCCACGTTGCGGTTTGGGGCGTTTCCTGTAGCGGGCGCTACGCCTACGCACACAAGTGAGGTATCATTTTTATCGGGAGACTTGGGGGAACGCTGGGTGGAAGGAAATTTGTGGCTCCTCTCAGATTCCAGAACTTTCTGCCACAGAAATGTGAGGAACATGTGTTTTTTTAGCCAAATTTTGAGGTTTGCAAAGGCTTCTGGGTAACAGAACCTGGTCCGAGCCCCGCAAGTCACCCCTCCTTGGATTCCCCTAGGTCTCTAGTTTTCAGTAATGCACAGGTTTGGTAGGTTTCCCTAGGTGCCAGCTGAGCTAGAGGTCAAAATCTACAGGTAGGCACTTCGCAAAAAACACCTCTGTTTTCTTCCAAATATTTGGATGTGTCCACGTTGCGCTTTGGGGCGTTTCCTGTCGCGGGCGCTAGGCCTACCCACACAAGTGAGGTATCATTTTTATTGGGAGACTTGGGGGAACGCTGGGTGGAAGGAAATTTGTGGCTCCTCTCAGATTCTAGAACTTTCTGCCACAGAAATGTGAGGAACATGTGTTTTTTTAGCCAAATTTTGAGGTTTGCAAAGGATTCTGGGTAACAGAACCTGGTCCGAGCCCCGCAAGTCACCCCATCTTGGATTCCCCTGGGTCTCTAGTTTTCAGAAATGCACAGGTTTGGTAGGTTTCCCTAGGTGCCGGCTGAGCTAGAGGCCAAAATCTACAGGTAGGCACTTCGCAAAAAACACCTCTGTTTTCTTCCAAAAATTTGGATGTGTCCACATTGCGCTTTGGGGCGTTTCCTGTCACGGGCGCTAGGCCTACCCACACAAGTGAGGTATCATTTTTATCGGGAGAATTGGGGGAACGCTGGGTGGCAGGAAATTTGTGGCTCCTCTCAGATTCCAGAACTTTCTGCCACAGAAATGTGAGGAACATGTGTTTTTTTAGTCAAATTTTGAGGTTTGCAAAGGATTCTGGGTAACAGAACCTGGTCCGAGCCCCGCAAGTCACCCCTCCTTGGATTCCCCTAGGTCTCTAGTTTTCAGAAATGCACAGGTTTGGTAAAACACCTTGTTTTCTTCCAAAAATTTGGATGTGTCCACGTTGCGCTTTGGGGCGTTTCCTGTCGCGGGCGCTAGGCCTACCCACACAAGTGAGGTATCATTTTTATAGGGAGACTTGGGGGAACGCGGGGTGGAAGGAAATTTGTGGCTCCTCTCAGATTCCAGAACTTTCTGCCACAGAAATGTGAGGAACATGTGTTTTTTTAGCCAAATTTTGAGGTTTGCAAAGGATTCTGGTTAACAGAACCTGGTCCGAGCCCCGCAAGTCACCCCATCTTGGATTCCCCTAGGTCTCTAGTTTTCAGAAATGCACAGGTTTGGTAGGTTTCCCTAGGTGCCGGCTGAGCTAGAGGCCAAAATCTACAGGTAGGCACTTCGCAAAAAACACCTCTGTTTTCTTCCAAAAATTTGGATGTGTCCACGTTGCGCTTTGGGGCGTTTCCTGTCGTGGGCGCTAGGCCTACCCACACAAGTGAGGTATCATTTTTATCGGGAGACTTGGGGGAACGCTGGGTGGAAGGAAATTTGTGGCTCCTCTCAGATTCCAGAACTTTCTGCCACAGAAATGTGAGGAACATGTGTTTTTTTAGCCAAATGTTGAGGTTTGCAAAGGACTCTGGGTAACAGAACCTGGTCCGAGCCCTGCAAGTCACCCCTCCTTGGATTCCCCTAGGTCTCTAGTTTTCAGAAATGCACAGCTTTGGTAGGTTTCCCTAGGTGCCGGCTGAGCTAGAGGCCAAAATCCTCAGGTAGGCACTTCGCAAAAAACACCTATGTTTTCTCCCAAAGATTTGGATGTGTCCACGTTGCGCTTTGGGGCGTTTCCTGTCGCGGGCGCTAGGCCTACCCACACAAATGAGGTATCATTTTTATCGGGAGACTTGGGGGAACGCTGGGTGGAAGGAAATTTGTGGCTCCTCTCAGATTCCAGAACTTTCTGCCACAGAAATGTGAGGAACATGTGTTTTTTTAGCCATATTTTGAGGCTTGCAAAGGATTCTGGGTAACAGAACCTGGTCCGAGCCCCTCAAGTCACCCCTCCTTGGATTCCCCTAGGTCTCTAGTTTTCAGAAATGCAAAGGTTTGGTAGGTTTCCCTAGGTGCCGGCTGAGCTAGAGGCCAAAATCTACAGGTAGGCACTTCGCAAAAAACAACTCTGTTTTTTTCCAAAAATTTGGATGTGTCCACGTTGCGCTTTGGGGCGTTTCCTGTCGCGGTCGCTAGGCCTACCCACACAGGTGAGGTATCATTTTTATCGGGAGACTTGGGGGAACTCTGGGTGGAAGGAAATTTGTGGCTCCTCTCAGATTCCAGAACTTTCTGCCACAAAAATGTGAGGAACATGTGTTTTTTTAGCCAAATTTTGAGGTTTGCAAAGGATTCTGGGAAACAGAACCTGGTCCGAGCCCCGCAAGTCACCCCTCCTTGGATTCCCCTAGGTCTCTAGTTTTCAGAAATGCAAAGGTTTGGTAGGTTTCCCTAGGTGCCAGCTGAGCTAGAGGCCAAAATCTACAGGTAGGCACTTCGCAAAAAACACCTCTGTTTTCTCCCAAAAATTTGGATGTGTCCACGTTGCGCTTTGCGCCTTTCCTGTTGTGGGCGCTAGGCCTACCCACACAAGTGAGGTATCATTTTTATCGGGAGACTTGGGGGAACTCTGGGTGGAAGGAAATTTGTGGCTCCTCTCAGATTCCACAACTTTCTGCCACATAAATATGAGGAACATGTGTTTTTTTAGCCAAATTTTGAGGTTTGCAAAGGATTCTGGGTAAAAGAACCTGGTCCAAACCCCGCAAGTCACCCCTCCTTGGATTCCCCTAGGTCTCTAGTTTTCCGAAATGCACAGGTTTGGTAGGTTTCCGTATGTGCCGGCTGAGCTAGAGGCCAAAATCTACAGGTAGGCACTTCGCAAAAAACACCTCTGTTTTCTTCCAAAAATTTGGATGTGTCCACGTTGCGCTTTGGGGCGTTTCCTGTCGCGGGCGCTAGGCCTACCCACACAGGTGAGGTATAATTTTTATCGGGAGACTTGGGGGAACGCTGGGTGGAAGGAAATTTGTGGCTCCTCTCAGATTCCACAACTTTCTGCCACAGAAATATGAGGAACATATGTTTTTTTTGCCAAATTTTGAGGTTTGCAAAGGATTCTGGGTAACAGAACCTGGTCCGAGCCCCGCAAGTCACCCCTCCTTGGATTTCCCTAGGTCTCTAGTTTTCAGAAATGCACAGGTTTGGTAGGTTTCCCTAGGTGCCGGCTGAGCTAGAGGCCAAAATCTACAGGTAGGCACTTCGCAAAAAAACCCTCTGTTTTCTCCCAAAAATTTGGATGTGTCCATGTTGCGCTTTGGGGCGTTTCCTGTCGCGGGCGCTAGGCCTACCCACACAGGTGAGGTATCATTTTTATCGGGAGACTTGGGGGAACGCTGGGTGGAAGGAAATTTGTGGCTCCTCTCAGATTCCAGAACTTTCTGCCACAGAAATGTGAGGAACATGTGTTTTTTTAGCCAAATTTTGAGGTTTGCAAAGGATTCTGGGAAACAGAACCTGGTCCGAGCCCCGCAAGTCACCCCTCCTTGGATTCCCCTAGGTCTCTAGTTTTCAGAAATGCAAAGGTTTGGTAGGTTTCCCTAGGTGCCGGCTGAGCTAGAGGCCAAAATCTACAGGTAGGCACTTCGCAAAAAACACCTCTGTTTTCTCCCAAAAATTTGGATGTGTCCACGTTGCGCTTTGGGGCGTTTCCTGTTGCGGGCGCTAGGCCTACACACACAAGTGAGGTATCATTTTTATCGGGAGACTTGGGGGAACTCTGGGTGGAAGGAAATTTGTGGCTCCTCTCAGATTCCACAACTTTCTGCCACAGAAATATGAGGAACATGTGTTTTTTTAGCCAAAATTTTGAGGTTTGCAAAGGATTCTGGGTAAAAGAACCTGGTCCAAGCCCGCAAGTCACCCCTCCTTGGATTCCCCTAGGCCTCTAATTTTCCGAAATGCACAGGTTTGGTAGGTGTCCGTATGTGCCGGCTGAGCTAGAGGCCAAAATCTACAGGTAGGCACTTCGCAAAAAACACCTCTGTTTTCTTCCAAAAATTTGGATGTGTCCACGTTGCGCTTTGGGGCGTTTCCTGTCGCGGGCGCTAGGCCTACCCACACAAGTGAGGTATCATTTTTATCGGGAGACTTGGGGGAACGCTGGGTGGAAGGAAATTTGTGGCTCCTCTCAGATTCCAGAACTTTCTACCACAGAAATGTGAGGAACATGTGTTTTTTTAGTCAAATTTTGAGGTTTGCAAAGGATTCTGGGTAACAGAACCTGGTCCGAGCCCCGCAAGTCACCCCTCCTTGGATTCCCCTAGGTCTCTAGTTTTCAGAAATTCACAGGTTTGGTAAAACACCTCTGTTTTCTTCCAAAAATTTGGATGTGTCCACGTTGTGCTTTGGGGTGTTTCATGTCGCGGGCGCTAGGCCTACCCACACAAGTGAGGAATCATTTTTATAGGGAGACTTGGGGGAACGCGGGGTGGAAGGAAATTTGTGGCTCCTCTCAGATTCCAGAACTTTCTGCCACAGAAATGTGAGGAACATGTGTTTTTTTAGCCAAATTTTGAGGTTTGCAAAGGATTCTGGTTAACAGAACCTGGTCCGAGCCCCGCAAGTCACCCCATCTTGGATTCCCCTAGGTCTCTAGTTTTCAGAAATACACAGGTTTGGTAGGTTTCCCTAGGTGCCGGCTGAGCTAGACGCCAAAATCTACAGGTAGGCACTTCGCAAAAAACACCTATGTTTTCTCCCAAAAATTTGGATGTGTCCACATTGCGCTTTGGGGCGTTTCCTGTCGCGGGCGCTAGGCCTACCCACACAAGGGAGGTATCATTTTTATTGGGAGACTTGGGGGAACGCTGGGTGTTAGGAAATTTGTGGCTCCTCTTAGATTCCAGAACTTTCTGCCACAGAAATGTGAGGAACATGTGTTTTTTCAGCCAAATTTTGAGGTTTGCAAAGGATTCTGGTTAACAGAACCTGGTCCGAGCCCCGCAAGTCACCCCATCTTGGATTCCCCTAGGTCTCTAGTTTTCAGAAATGCACAGGTTTGGTAGGTTTCCCTAGGTGCCGGCTGAGCTAGAGGCCAAAATCTACAGGTAGGCACTTCGCAAAAAACACCTCTCTTTTCTTCCAAAAATTTGGATGTGTCCACGTTGCGCTTTGGGGCGTTTCCTGTCGCGGGTGCTAGGCCTACCCACACAAGTGAGGTATCATTTTTATCGGGAGACTTGGGGGAACGCTGGGTGGAAGGAAATTTGTGGCTCCTCTCAGATTCCAGAACTTTCTGCCACAGAAATGTGAGGAACATGTGTTTTTTTAGCCAAATTTTGAGGTTTGCAAAGGATTCTGGGTAACAGAACCTGGTCCGAGCCCCGCAAGTCACCCCTCCTTGGATTCCCCTAGGTCTCTAGTTTTCAGAAATGCACAGGTTTGGTAGGTTTCCCTAGGTGCCGGCTGAGCTAGAGGCCAAAATCTACAGGTAGTCACTTCGCAAAAAACACCTCTGTTTTCTTCCAAAAATTTAAATGTGTCCACGTTGCGCTTTGGGGCGTTTTCTGTAGCGGGCGCTAGGCCTACCCACACAAGTGAGGTATCATTTTTATCGGGAGACTTGGGGGAACGCTGGGTGGAAGGAAATTTGTGGCTCCTCTCAGATTCCAGAACTTTCTGCCAAAGAAATGTGAGGAACATGTGTTTTTTTAGCCAAATTTTGAGGTTTGCAAAGGCTTCTGGGTAACAGAACCTGGTCCGAGCCCCGCAAGTCACCCTCCTTGGATTCCCCTAGGTCTATAGTTTTCAGTAATGCACAGGTTTGGTAGGTTTCCCTAGGTGCAAGCTGAGCTAGAGGTCAAAATCTACAGGTAGGCACTTCGCAAAAAACACCTCTGTTTTCTTCCAAATATTTTGATGTGTCCACGTTGCGCTTTGGGGTGTTTCCTGTCGCGGGCGCTAGGCCTACCCACACAAGTGAGGTATCATTTTTATTGGGAGACTTGGAGGAACGTTGGGTGGAAGGAAATTTGTGGCTCCTCTCAGATTCCAGAACTTTCTGCCACAGAAATGTGAGGAACACGTGTTTTTTTAGCCAAATTTTGAGGTTTGCAAAGGATTCTGGGTAACAGAACCTGGTCCGAGCCCCGCAAGTCACCCCTCCTTGGATTCCCCTAGGTCTCTAGTTTTCAGAAGTGCACAGGTTTGGTAAAACACCTCTGTTTTCTTCCAAACATTTGGATGTGTCCACGTTGTGCTTTGGGGCGTTTCATGTCGCGGGCGCTAGGCCTACCCACAAAAGTGAGGTATCATTTTTATAGGGAGAATTGGGGGAACGCGGGGTGGAAGGAAATTTGTGGCTCCTCTCAGATTCCAGAACTTTCTGCCACAGAAATGTGAGGAACATGTGTTTTTTTAGCCAAATTTTGAGGTTTGCAAAGGATTCTGGTTAACAGAACCTGGTCCGAGCCCCGCAAGTCACCCCATCTTGGATTCCCCTAGGTCTCTAGTTTTCAGAAATGCACAGGTTTGGTAGGTTTCCCTAGGTGCCGGCTGAGCTAGAGGCCAAAATCTACAGGTAGGCACTTCGCAAAAAACACCTCTCTTTTCTTCCAAAAATTTGGATGTGTCCACGTTGCGCTTTGGGGCGTTTCCTGTCGCGGGTGCTAGGCCTACCCACACAGGTGAGGTATCATTTTTATCGGGAGACTTGGGGGAACGCTGGGTGGAAGGAAATTTGTGGCTCCTCTCAGATTCCAGAACTTTCTGCCACAGAAATGTGAGGAACATGTGTTTTTTTAGCCAAATTTTGAGGTTTGCAAAGGATTCTGGGTAACAGAACCTGGTCCGAGCCCCGCAAGTCACCCCTCCTTGGATTCCCCTAGGTCTCTAGTTTTCAGAAATGCAAAGGTTTGGTAGGTTTCCCTAGGTGCCGGCTGAGCTAGAGGCCAAAATCTAAAGTCAGGCACTTCGCAAAAAACACCTCTGTTTTCTTCCAAAAATGTGGATGTGTCCACGTTGCGCTTTGGGGCGTTTCCTGTCGCGGGCGCTAGGCCTACCCACACAGGTGAGGTATCATTTTTATCGGGAGACTTGGGGGAACGCTGGGTGGAAGGAAATTTGTGGCTCCTCTCAGATTCCACAACTTTCTGCCACAGAAATATGTGGGACATGTGTTTTTTTTGCCAAATTTTGAGGTTTGCAAAGGATTCTGGGTAACAGAACCTGGTCCAAGCCCCGCAAGTCACCCCTCCTTGGATTCCCCTAGGTCTCTAGTTTTCAGAAATGCACAGGTTTGGTAGGTTTCCCTAGGTGCCGGCTGAGCTAGAGGCCAAAATCTACAGGTAGGCACTTCGCAAAAAACACCTCTGTTTTCTTCCAAAAATTTGGATGTGTCCACGTTGCGCTTTGGGGCGTTTCCTGTCGCGGGTGCTAGGCCTACCCACACAGGTGAGGTATCATTTTTATCGGGAGACTTGGGGGAACGCTGGGTGGAAGGAAATTTGTGGCTCCTCTCAGATTCCAGAACTTTCTGCCACAGAAATGTGAGGAACATGTGTTTTTTTAGCCAAATTTTGAGGTTTGCAAAGGATTCTGGGTAACAGAACTTGGTCCGAGCCCCGCAAGTCACCCCATCTTGGATTCCCCTAGGTCTCTAGTTTTCAGAAATGCACAGGTTTGGTAGGTTTCCCTAGGTGCCGGCTGAGCTAGAGGCCAAAATCTACAGGTAGTCACTTCGCAAAAAACACCTCTGTTTTCTTCCAAAAATTTAAATGTGTCCACGTTGCGCTTTGGGGCGTTTTCTGTAGCGGGCGCTAGGCCTACCCACACAAGTGAGGTATCATTTTTATCGGAAGACTTGGGGGAACGCTGGGTGGAAGGAAATTTGTGGCTCCTCTCAGATTCCAGAACTTTCTGCCACAGAAATGTGAGGAACATGTGTTTTTTTAGCCAAATTTTGAGGTTTGCAAAGGATTCTGGGTAACAGAACCTGGTCCGAGCCCCGCAAGTCACCCCATCTTGGATTCCCCTAGGTCTCTAGTTTTCAGAAATGCACAGGTTTGGTAGGTTTCCCTAGGTGCCGGCTGAGCTAGAGGTCAAAATCTACAGGTAGGCACTTCGCAAAAAACACCTCTGTTTTGTTCCAAAAATTTGGATGTCTCCACGTTGCGCTTTGGGGCGTTTCCTGTCGCGGGCGCTAGGCCTACCCACACAAGTGAGGTATCATTTTCATCGGGAGACTTGGGGGAACGCTGGGTGGAAGGAAATTTGTGGCTCCTCTCAGATTCCAGAACTTTCTGCCACAGAAATGTGAGGAACATGTGTTTTTTTAGCCAAATTTTGAGGTTTGCAAAGGATTCTGGGTAACAGAACCTGGTCCGAGCCCCGCAAGTCACCCCATCTTGGATTCCCCTAGGTCTCTAGTTTTCAGAAATGCACAGGTTTGGTAGGTTTCCCTAGGTGCCGGCTGAGCTAGAGGCCAAAATCTACAGGTAGTCACTTCGCAAAAAACACCTCTGTTTTCTTCCAAAAATTTAAATGTGTCCACGTTGCGCTTTGGGGCGTTTTCTGTAGCGGGCGCTAGGCCTACCCACACAAGTGAGGTATCATTTTTATCGGGAGACTTGGGGGAACGCTGGGTGGAAGGAAATTTGTGGCTCCTCTCAGATTCCAGAACTTTCTGCCACAGAAATGTGAGGAACATGTGTTTTTTTAGCCAAATTTTGAGGTTTGCAAAGGATTCTGGGTAACAGAACCTGGTCCGAGCCCCGCAAGTCACTACATCTTGGATTCCCCTAGGTCTCTAGTTTTCAGAAATGCACAGGTTTGGTAGGTTTCCCTAGGTGCCGGCTGAGCTAGAGGTCAAAATCTACAGGTAGGCACTTCTCAAAAAACACCTCTGTTTTGTTCCAAAAATGTGGATGTCTCCACGTTGCGCTTTGGGGCGTTTCCTGTCGCGGGCGCTAGGCCTACCCACACAAGTGAGGTATCATTTTCATCGGGAGACTTGGGGGAACGCTGGGTGGAAGGAAATTTGTGGCTCCTCTCAGATTCCAGAACTTTCTGCCACAGAAATGTGAGGAACATGTGTTTTTTTAGCCAAATTTTGAGGTTTGCAAAGGATTCTGGGTAACAGAACCTGGTCCGAGCCCCGCAAGTCACCCCATCTTGGATTCCCCTAGGTCTCTAGTTTTCAGAAATGCACAGGTTTGGTAGGTTTCCCTAGGTGCCGGCTGAGCTAGAGGCCAAAATCTACAGGTAGTCACTTCGCAAAAAACACCTCTGTTTTCTTCCAAAAATTTAAATGTGTCCACGTTGCGCTTTGGGGCGTTTTCTGTAGCGGGCGCTAGGCCTACCCACACAAGTTAGGTATCATTTTTATCGGGAGGCTTGGGGGAACGCTGGGTGGAAGGAAATTTGTGGCTCCTCTCAGATTCCAGAACTTTCTGCCAAAGAAATGTGAGGAACATGTGTTTTTTTAGCCAAATTTTGAGGTTTGCAAAGGCTTCTGGGTAACAGTGCCTGGTCCGAGCCCCGCAAGTCACCCTCCTTGGATTCCCCTAGGTCTATAGTTTTCAGTAATGCACAGGTTTGGTAGGTTTCCCTAGGTGCCAGCTGAGCTAGAGGTCAAAATCTACAGGTAGGCACTTCGCAAAAAACACCTCTGTTTTCTTCCAAATATTTTGATGTGTCCACGTTGCGCTTTGGGGTGTTTCCTGTCGCGGGCGCTAGGCCTACCCACACAAGTGAGGTATCATTTTTATTGGGAGACTTGGAGGAACGTTGGGTGGAAGGAAATTTGTGGCTCCTCTCAGATTCCAGAACTTTCTGCCACAGAAATGTGAGGAACACGTGTTTTTTTAGCCAAATTTTGAGGTTTGCAAAGGATTCTGGGTAACAGAACCTGGTCCGAGCCCCGCAAGTCACCCCTCCTTGGATTCCCCTAGGTCTCTAGTTTTCAGAAATGCACAGGTTTGGTAAAACACCTCTGTTTTCTTCCAAACATTTGGATGTGTCCACGTTGTGCTTTGGGGCGTTTCATGTCGCGGGCGCTAGGCCTACCCACACAAGTGAGGTAACATTTTTATAGGGAGAATTGGGGGAACGCGGGGTGGAAGGAAATTTGTGGCTCCTCTCAGATTCCAGAACTTTCTGCCACAGAAATGTGAGGAACATGTGTTTTTTTAGCCAAATTTTGAGGTTTGCAAAGGATTCTGGTTAACAGAACCTGGTCCGAGCCCCGCAAGTCACCCCATCTTGGATTCCCCTAGGTCTCTAGTTTTCAGAAATGCACAGGTTTGGTAGGTTTCCCTAGGTGCCGGCTGAGCTAGAGGCCAAAATCTACAGGTAGGCACTTCGCAAAAAACACCTCTCTTTTCTTCCAAAAATTTGGATGTGTCCACGTTGCGCTTTGGGGCGTTTCCTGTCGCGGGTGCTAGGCCTACCCACACAGGTGAGGTATCATTTTTATCGGGAGACTTGGGGGAACGCTGGGTGGAAGGAAATTTGTGGCTCCTCTCAGATTCCAGAACTTTCTGCCACAGAAATGTGAGGAACATGTGTTTTTTTAGCCAAATTTGGAGGTTTGCAAAGGATTCTGGGTAACAGAACCTGGTCCGAGCCCCACAAGTCACCCCTCCTTGGATTCCCCTAGGTCTCTAGTTTTCAGAAATGCAAAGGTTTGGTAGGTTTCCCTAGGTGCCGGCTGAGCTAGATGCCAAAATCTACAGACAGGCACTTCGCAAAAAACACCTCTGTTTTCTTCCAAAAATGTGGATGTGTCCACGTTGCGCTTTGGGGCGTTTCCTGTCGCGGGCGCTAGGCCTACCCACACAGGTGAGGTATCATTTTTATCGGGAGACTTGGGGGAACGCTGGGTGGAAGGAAATTTGTGGCTCCTCTCAGATTCCAGAACTTTCTGCCACAGAAATATGTGGGACATGTGTTTTTTTTGCCAAATTTTGAGGTTTGCAAAGGATTCTGGGTAACAGAACCTGGTCCAAGCCCCGCAAGTCACCCCTCCTTGGATTCCCCTAGGTCTCTAGTTTTCAGAAATGCACAGGTTTGGTAGGTTTCCCTAGGTGCCGGCTGAGCTAGAGGCCAAAATCTACAGGTAGGCACTTCGCAAAAAACACCTCTGTTTTCTTCCAAAAATTTGGATGTGTCCATGTTGCGCTTTGGGGCGTTTCCTGTCACGGGTGCTAGGCCTACCCACACAGGTGAGGTATCATTTTTATCGGGAGACTTGGGGGAACGCTGGGTGGAAGGAAATTTGTGGCTCCTCTCAGATTCCAGAACTTTCTGCCACAGAAATGTGAGGAACATGTGTTTTTTTAGCCAAATTTTGAGGTTTGCAAAGGATTCTGAGTAACAGAACCTGGTCCGAGCCCCGCAAGTCACCCCATCTTGGATTCCCCTAGGTCTCTAGTTTTCAGAAATGCACAGGTTTGGTAGGTTTCCCTAGGTGCCGGCTGAGCTAGAGGCCAAAATCTACAGTTAGTCACTTCGCAAAAAACACCTCTGATTTCTTCCAAAAATTTAAATGTGTCCACGTTGCGCTTTGGGGCGTTTTCTGTAGCGGGCGCTAGGCCTACCCACACAAGTGAGGTATCATTTTTATCGGGAGACTTGGGGGAACGCTGGGTGGAAGGAAATTTGTGGCTCCTCTCAGATTCCAGAACTTTCTGCCACAGAAATGTGAGGAACATGTGTTTTTTTAGCCAAATTTTGAGGTTTGCAAAGGATTCTGGGTAACAGAACCTGGTCCGAGCCCCGCAAGTCACCCCTCCTTGGATTCCCCTAGGTCTCTAGTTTTCAGAAATGCAAAGGTTTGGTAGGTTTCCCTAGGTGCCAGCTGAGCTAGAGGCCAAAATCTACAGTCAGGCACTTCGCAAAAAACACCTCTGTTTTCTTCCAAAAATGTGGATGTGTCCACGTTGCGCTTTGGGGCGTTTCCTGTCGCGGGCGCTAGGCCTACCCACACAGGTGAGGTATCATTTTTATCGGGAGACTTGGGGGAACGCTGGGTGGAAGGAAATTTGTGGCTCCTCTCAGATTCCACAACTTTCTGCCACAGAAATATGTGGAACATGTGTTTTTTTTGCCAAATTTTGAGGTTTGCAAAGGATTCTGGGTAACAGAACCTGGTCCAAGCCCCGCAAGTCACCCCTCCTTGGATTCCCCTAGGTCTCTAGTTTCAGAAATGCACAGGTTTGGTAGGTTTCCCTAGGTGCCGGCTGAGCTAGAGGCCAAAATCTACAGGTAGGCACTTAGCAAAAAACACCTCTGTTTTCTTCCAAAAATTTGGATGTGTCCACGTTGCGCTTTGGGGCGTTTCCTGTCATGGGCGCTAGGCCTACCCACACAAGTGAGGTATCATTTTTATCGGGAGACTTGGGGGAACGCTGGGTGGAAGGAAATTTGTGGCTCCTCTCAGATTCCAGAACTTTCTGCCACAGAAATGTGAGGAACATGTGTTTTTTTAGCCAAATTTTGAGGTTTGCAAAGGATTCTGGGTAACAGAACCTGGTCCGAGCCCCGCAAGTCACCCCTCCTTGGCTTCCCCTAGGTCTCTAGTTTTCAGAAAGGCACAGGTTTGGTAGGTTTTCTTAGGTGCCGGCTGAGCTAGAGGCCAAAATCTACAGGTAGGCACGTCGCAAAAAACACCTCTGTTTTCTCCCAAAAATTTGGATGTGTCCACGTTGCGCTTTGGGGCGTTTCCTGTCGCAGGCGCTAGGCCTACCCACACAAGTGAGGTATCATTTTCATCGGGAGACTTGGGGGAACGCTGGGTGGAAGGAAATTTGTGGCTCCTCTCAGATTCAAGAACTTTCTGCCACAGAAATGTGAGGAACATGTGTTTTTTTAGCCAAATTTTGAGGTTTGCAAAGGATTCTGGGTAACAGAACCTGGTCCGAGCCCCGCAAGTCACCCCATCTTGGATTCCCCTAGGTCTCTAGTTTTCAGAAATGCACAGGTTTGGTAGGTTTCCCTAGGTGCCGGCTGAGCTAGAGGCCAAAATCTACAGGTAGTCACTTCGCAAAAAACACCTCTGTTTTCTTCCAAAAATTTAAATGTGTCCACGTTGCGCTTTGGGGCGTTTTCTGTAGCGGGCGCTAGGCCTACCCACACAAGTGAGGTATCATTTTTATCGGGAGACTTGGGGGAACGCTGGGTGGAAGGAAATTTGTGGCTCCTCTCAGATTCCAGAACTTTCTGCCAAAGAAATGTGAGGAACATGTGTTTTTTTAGCCAAATTTTGAGGTTTGCAAAGGCTTCTGGGTAACAGAACCTGGTCCGAGCCCCGCAAGTCACCCTCCTTGGATTCCCCTAGGTCTATAGTTTTCAGTAATGCACAGGTTTGGTAGGTTTCCCTAGGTGCCAGCTGAGCTAGAGGTCAAAATCTACAGGTAGGCACTTCGCAAAAAACACCTCTGTTTTCTTCCAAATATTTGGATGTGTCCACGTTGCGCTTTGGGGCGTTTCCTGTCGCGGGCGCTAGGCCTAACCACACAAGTGAGGTATCATTTTTATTGGGAGACTTGGAGGAACGTTGGGTGGAAGGAAATTTGTGGCTCCTCTCAGATTCCAGAACTTTCTGCCACAGAAATGTGAGGAACACGTGTTTTTTTAGCCAAATTTTGAGGTTTGCAAAGGATTCTGGGTAACAGAACGTGGTCCGAGCCCCGCAAGTCACCCCTCCTTGGATTCCCCTAGGTCTCTAGTTTTCAGAAATGCACAGGTTTGGTAAAACACCTCTGTTTTCTTCCAAACATTTGGATGTGTCCACGTTGTGCTTTGGGGCGTTTCATGTCGCGGGCGCTAGGCCTACCCACACAAGTGAGGTATCATTTTTATAGGGAGAATTGGGGGAACGCGGGGTGGAAGGAAATTTGTGGCTCCTCTCAGATTCCAGAACTTTCTGCCACAGAAATGTGAGGAACATGTGTTTTTTTAGCCAAATTTTGAGGTTTGCAAAGGATTCTGGGTAACAGAACCTGGTCCGAGCCCCGCAAATCACCCCATCTTGGATTCCCCTAGGTCTCTAGTTTTCAGAAATGCACAGGTTTGGTAGGTTTCCCTAGGTGCCGGCTGAGCTAGAGGCCAAAATCTACAGGTAGTCACTTCGCAAAAAACACCTCTGTTTTCTTCCAAAAATTTAAATGTGTCCACGTTGAGCTTTGGGGCGTTTTCTGTAGCGGGCGCTAGGCCTACCCACACAAGTTAGGTATCATTTTTATCGGGAGACTTGGGGGAACGCTGGGTGGAAGCAAATTTGTGGCTCCTCTCAGATTCCAGAACTTTCTGCCAAAGAAATGTGAGGAACATGTGTTTTTTTAGCCAAATTTTGAGGTTTGCAAAGGCTTCTGGGTAACAGAGCCTGGTCCGAGCCCCGCAAGTCACCCTCCTTGGATTCCCCTAGGTCTATAGTTTTCAGTAATGCACAGGTTTGGTAGGTTTCCCTAGGTGCCAGCTGAGCTAGAGGTCAAAATCTACAGGTAGGCACTTCGCAAAAAACACCTCTGTTTTCTTCCAAATATTTTGATGTGTCCACGTTGCGCTTTGGGGTGTTTCCTGTCGCGGGCGCTAGGCCTACCCACACAAGTGAGGTATCATTTTTATTGGGAGACTTGGAGGAACGTTGGGTGGAAGGAAATTTGTGGCTCCTCTCAGATTCCAGAACTTTCTGCCACAGAAATGTGAGGAACACGTGTTTTTTTAGCCAAATTTTGAGGTTTGCAAAGGATTCTGGGTAACAGAACCTGGTCCGAGCCCCGCAAGTCACCCCTCCTTGGATTCCCCTAGGTCTCTAGTTTTCAGAAATGCACAGGTTTGGTAAAACACCTCTGTTTTCTTCCAAACATTTGGATGTGTCCACGTTGTGCTTTGGGGCGTTTCATGTCGCGGACGCTAGGCCTACCCACACAAGTGAGGTATCATTTTTATAGGGAGAATTGGGGGAACGCGGGGTGGAAGGAAATTTGTGGCTCCTCTCAGATTCCAGAACTTTCTGCCACAGAACTGTGAGGAACATGTGTTTTTTTAGCCAAATTTTGAGGTTTGCAAAGGATTCTGGTTAACAGAACCTGGTCCGAGCCCCGCAAGTCACCCCATCTTGGATTCCCCTAGGTCTCTAGTTTTCAGAAATGCACACGTTTGGTAGGTTTCCCTAGGTGCCGGCTGAGCAAGAGGCCAAAATCTACAGGTAGGCACTTCGCAAAAAACACCTCTCTTTTCTTCCAAAAATTTGGATGTGTCCACGTTGCGCTTTGGGGCGTTTCCTGTCGCGGGTGCTAGGCCTACCCACACAGGTGAGGTATCATTTTTATCGGGAGACTTGGGGGAACGCTGGGTGGAAGGAAATTTGTGGCTCCTCTCAGATTCCAGAACTTTCTGCCACAGAAATGTGAGGAACATGTGTTTTTTTAGCCAAATTTTGAGGTTTGCAAAGGATTCTGGGTAACAGAACCTGGTCCGAGCCCCGCAAGTCACCCCTCCTTGGATTCCCCTAGGTCTCTAGTTTTCAGAAATGCAAAGGTTTGGTAGGTTTCTCTAGGTGCCGGCTGAGCTAGAGGCCAAAATCTACAGTCAGGCACTTCGCAAAAAACACCTCTGTTTTCTTCCAAAAATGTGGATGTGTCCACGTTGCGCTTTGGGGCGTTTCCTGTCGCGGGCGCTAGGCCTACCCACACAAGTGAGGTATCATTTTTATCGGGAGACTTGGGGGAACGCTGGGTGGAAGGAAATTTGTGGCTCCTCTCAGATTCCAGAACTTTCTACCACAGAAATGTGAGGAACATGTGTTTTTTTAGTCAAATTTTGAGGTTTGCAAAGGATTCTGGGTAACAGAACCTGGTCCGAGCCCCGCAAGTCACCCCTCCTTGGATTCCCCTAGGTCTCTAGTTTTCAGAAATTCACAGGTTTGGTAAAACACCTCTGTTTTCTTCCAAAAATTTGGATGTGTCCACGTTGTGCTTTGGGGTGTTTCATGTCGCGGGCGCTAGGCCTACCCACACAAGTGAGGAATCATTTTTATAGGGAGACTTGGGGGAACGCGGGGTGGAAGGAAATTTGTGGCTCCTCTCAGATTCCAGAACTTTCTGCCACAGAAATGTGAGGAACATGTGTTTTTTTAGCCAAATTTTGAGGTTTGCAAAGGATTCTGGTTAACAGAACCTGGTCCGAGCCCCGCAAGTCACCCCATCTTGGATTCCCCTAGGTCTCTAGTTTTCAGAAATACACAGGTTTGGTAGGTTTCCCTAGGTGCCGGCTGAGCTAGACGCCAAAATCTACAGGTAGGCACTTCGCAAAAAACACCTATGTTTTCTCCCAAAAATTTGGATGTGTCCACATTGCGCTTTGGGGCGTTTCCTGTCGCGGGCGCTAGGCCTACCCACACAAGGGAGGTATCATTTTTATCGGGAGACTTGGGGGAACGCTGGGTGTTAGGAAATTTGTGGCTCCTCTTAGATTCCAGAACTTTCTGCCACAGAAATGTGAGGAACATGTGTTTTTTCAGCCAAATTTTGAGGTTTGCAAAGGATTCTGGTTAACAGAACCTGGTCCGAGCCCCGCAAGTCACCCCATCTTGGATTCCCCTAGGTCTCTAGTTTTCAGAAATGCAAAGGTTTGGTAGGTTTCCCTAGGTGCCGGCTGAGCTAGAGGCCAAAATCTACAGGTAGGCACTTCGCAAAAAACACCTCTCTTTTCTTCCAAAAATTTGGATGTGTCCACGTTGCGCTTTGGGGCGTTTCCTGTCGCGGGTGCTAGGCCTACCCACACAAGTGAGGTATCATTTTTATCGGGAGACTTGGGGGAACGCTGGGTGGAAGGAAATTTGTGGCTCCTCTCAGATTCCAGAACTTTCTGCCACAGAAATGTGAGGAACATGTGTTTTTTTAGCCAAATTTTGAGGTTTGCAAAGGATTCTGGGTAACAGAACCTGGTCCGAGCCCCGCAAGTCACCCCTCCTTGGATTCCCCTAGGTCTCTAGTTTTCAGAAATGCACAGGTTTGGTAGGTTTCCCTAGGTGCCGGCTGAGCTAGAGGCCAAAATCTACAGGTAGTCACTTCGCAAAAAACACCTCTGTTTTCTTCCAAAAATTTAAATGTGTCCACGTTGCGCTTTGGGGCGTTTTCTGTAGCGGGCGCTAGGCCTACCCACACAAGTGAGGTATCATTTTTATCGGGAGACTTGGGGGAACGCTGGGTGGAAGGAAATTTGTGGCTCCTCTCAGATTCCAGAACTTTCTGCCAAAGAAATGTGAGGAACATGTGTTTTTTTAGCCAAATTTTGAGGTTTGCAAAGGCTTCTGGGTAACAGAACCTGGTCCGAGCCCCGCAAGTCACCCTCCTTGGATTCCCCTAGGTCTATAGTTTTCAGTAATGCACAGGTTTGGTAGGTTTCCCTAGGTGCAAGCTGAGCTAGAGGTCAAAATCTACAGGTAGGCACTTCGCAAAAAACACCTCTGTTTTCTTCCAAATATTTTGATGTGTCCACGTTGCGCTTTGGGGTGTTTCCTGTCGCGGGCGCTAGGCCTACCCACACAAGTGAGGTATCATTTTTATTGGGAGACTTGGAGGAACGTTGGGTGGAAGGAAATTTGTGGCTCCTCTCAGATTCCAGAACTTTCTGCCACAGAAATGTGAGGAACACGTGTTTTTTTAGCCAAATTTTGAGGTTTGCAAAGGATTCTGGGTAACAGAACCTGGTCCGAGCCCCGCAAGTCACCCCTCCTTGGATTCCCCTAGGTCTCTAGTTTTCAGAAATGCACAGGTTTGGTAAAACACCTCTGTTTTCTTCCAAACATTTGGATGTGTCCACGTTGTGCTTTGGGGCGTTTCATGTCGCGGGCGCTAGGCCTACCCACAAAAGTGAGGTATCATTTTTATAGGGAGAATTGGGGGAACGCGGGGTGGAAGGAAATTTGTGGCTCCTCTCAGATTCCAGAACTTTCTGCCACAGAAATGTGAGGAACATGTGTTTTTTTAGCCAAATTTTGAGGTTTGCAAAGGATTCTGGTTAACAGAACCTGGTCCGAGCCCCGCAAGTCACCCCATCTTGGATTCCCCTAGGTCTCTAGTTTTCAGAAATGCACAGGTTTGGTAGGTTTCCCTAGGTGCCGGCTGAGCTAGAGGCCAAAATCTACAGGTAGGCACTTCGCAAAAAACACCTCTCTTTTCTTCCAAAAATTTGGATGTGTCCACGTTGCGCTTTGGGGCGTTTCCTGTCGCGGGTGCTAGGCCTACCCACACAGGTGAGGTATCATTTTTATCGGGAGACTTGGGGGAACGCTGGGTGGAAGGAAATTTGTGGCTCCTCTCAGATTCCAGAACTTTCTGCCACAGAAATGTGAGGAACATGTGTTTTTTTAGCCAAATTTTGAGGTTTGCAAAGGATTCTGGGTAACAGAACCTGGTCCGAGCCCCGCAAGTCACCCCTCCTTGGATTCCCCTAGGTCTCTAGTTTTCAGAAATGCAAAGGTTTGGTAGGTTTCCCTAGGTGCCGGCTGAGCTAGAGGCCAAAATCTAAAGTCAGGCACTTCGCAAAAAACACCTCTGTTTTCTTCCAAAAATGTGGATGTGTCCACGTTGCGCTTTGCGGCGTTTCCTGTCGCGGGCGCTAGGCCTACCCACACAGGTGAGGTATCATTTTTATCGGGAGACTTGGGGGAACGCTGGGTGGAAGGAAATTTGTGGCTCCTCTCAGATTCCACAACTTTCTGCCACAGAAATATGTGGGACATGTGTTTTTTTTGCCAAATTTTGAGGTTTGCAAAGGATTCTGGGTAACAGAACCTGGTCCAAGCCCCGCAAGTCACCCCTCCTTGGATTCCCCTAGGTCTCTAGTTTTCAGAAATGCACAGGTTTGGTAGGTTTCCCTAGGTGCCGGCTGAGCTAGAGGCCAAAATCTACAGGTAGGCACTTCGCAAAAAACACCTCTGTTTTCTTCCAAAAATTTGGATGTGTCCACGTTGCGCTTTGGGGCGTTTCCTGTCGCGGGTGCTAGGCCTACCCACACAGGTGAGGTATCATTTTTATCGGGAGACTTGGGGGAACGCTGGGTGGAAGGAAATTTGTGGCTCCTCTCAGATTCCAGAACTTTCTGCCACAGAAATGTGAGGAACATGTGTTTTTTTAGCCAAATTTTGAGGTTTGCAAAGGATTCTGGGTAACAGAACCTGGTCCGAGCCCCGCAAGTCACCCCATCTTGGATTCCCCTAGGTCTCTAGTTTTCAGAAATGCACAGGTTTGGTAGGTTTCCCTAGGTGCCGGCTGAGCTAGAGGCCAAAATCTACAGGTAGTCACTTCGCAAAAAACACCTCTGTTTTCTTCCAAAAATTTAAATGTGTCCACGTTGCGCTTTGGGGCGTTTTCTGTAGCGGGCGCTAGGCCTACCCACACAAGTGAGGTATCATTTTTATCGGAAGACTTGGGGGAACGCTGGGTGGAAGGAAATTTGTGGCTCCTCTCAGATTCCAGAACTTTCTGCCACAGAAATGTGAGGAACATGTGTTTTTTTAGCCAAATTTTGAGGTTTGCAAAGGATTCTGGGTAACAGAACCTGGTCCGAGCCCCGCAAGTCACCCCATCTTGGATTCCCCTAGGTCTCTAGTTTTCAGAAATGCACAGGTTTGGTAGGTTTCCCTAGGTGCCGGCTGAGCTAGAGGTCAAAATCTACAGGTAGGCACTTCGCAAAAAACACCTCTGTTTTGTTCCAAAAATTTGGATGTCTCCACGTTGCGCTTTGGGGCGTTTCCTGTCGCGGGCGCTAGGCCTACCCACACAAGTGAGGTATCATTTTCATCGGGAGACTTGGGGGAACGCTGGGTGGAAGGAAATTTGTGGCTCCTCTCAGATTCCAGAACTTTCTGCCACAGAAATGTGAGGAACATGTGTTTTTTTAGCCAAATTTTGAGGTTTGCAAAGGATTCTGGGTAACAGAACCTGGTCCGAGCCCCGCAAGTCACCCCATCTTGGATTCCCCTAGGTCTCTAGTTTTCAGAAATGCACAGGTTTGGTAGGTTTCCCTAGGTGCCGGCTGAGCTAGAGGCCAAAATCTACAGGTAGTCACTTCGCAAAAAACACCTCTGTTTTCTTCCAAAAATTTAAATGTGTCCACGTTGCGCTTTGGGGCGTTTTCTGTAGCGGGCGCTAGGCCTACCCACACAAGTGAGGTATCATTTTTATCGGGAGACTTTGGGGAACGCTGGGTGGAAGGAAATTTGTGGCTCCTCTCAGATTCCAGAACTTTCTGCCACAGAAATGTGAGGAACATGTGTTTTTTTAGCCAAATTTTGAGGTTTGCAAAGGATTCTGGGTAACAGAACGTGGTCCGAGCCCCGCAAGTCACTACATCTTGGATTCCCCTAGGTCTCTAGTTTTCAGAAATGCACAGGTTTGGTAGGTTTCCCTAGGTGCCGGCTGAGCTAGAGGTCAAAATCTACAGGTAGGCACTTCGCAAAAAACACCTCTGTTTTGTTCCAAAAATGTGGATGTCTCCACGTTGCGCTTTGGGGCGTTTCCTGTCGCGGGCGCTAGGCCTACCCACACAAGTGAGGTATCATTTTCATCGGGAGACTTGGGGGAACGCTGGGTGGAAGGACATTTGTGGCTCCTCTCAGATTCCAGAACTTTCTGCCACAGAAATGTGAGGAACATGTGTTTTTTTAGCCAAATTTTGAGGTTTGCAAAGGATTCTGGGTAACAGAACCTGGTCCGAGCCCCGCAAGTCACCCCATCTTGGATTCCCCTAGGTCTCTAGTTTTCAGAAATGCACAGGTTTGGTAGGTTTCCCTAGGTGCCGGCTGAGCTAGAGGCCAAAATCTACAGGTAGTCACTTCGCAAAAAACACCTCTGTTTTCTTCCAAAAATTTAAATGTGTCCACGTTGCGCTTTGGGGCGTTTTCTGTAGCGGGCGCTAGGCCTACCCACACAAGTTAGGTATCATTTTTATCGGGAGGCTTGGGGGAACGCTGGGTGGAAGGAAATTTGTGGCTCCTCTCAGATTCCAGAACTTTCTGCCAAAGAAATGTGAGGAACATGTGTTTTTTTAGCCAAATTTTGAGGTTTGCAAAGGCTTCTGGGTAACAGTGCCTGGTCCGAGCCCCGCAAGTCACCCTCCTTGGATTCCCCTAGGTCTATAGTTTTCAGTAATGCACAGGTTTGGTAGGTTTCCCTAGGTGCCAGCTGAGCTAGAGGTCAAAATCTACAGGTAGGCACTTCGCAAAAAACACCTCTGTTTTCTTCCAAATATTTTGATGTGTCCACGTTGCGCTTTGGGGTGTTTCCTGTCGCGGGCGCTAGGCCTACCCACACAAGTGAGGTATCATTTTTATTGGGAGACTTGGAGGAACGTTGGGTGGAAGGAAATTTGTGGCTCCTCTCAGATTCCAGAACTTTCTGCCACAGAAATGTGAGGAACACGTGTTTTTTTAGCCAAATTTTGAGGTTTGCAAAGGATTCTGGGTAACAGAACCTGGTCCGAGCCCCGCAAGTCACCCCTCCTTGGATTCCCCTAGGTCTCTAGTTTTCAGAAATGCACAGGTTTGGTAAAACACCTCTGTTTTCTTCCAAACATTTGGATGTGTCCACGTTGTGCTTTGGGGCGTTTCATGTCGCGGGCGCTAGGCCTACCCACACAAGTGAGGTAACATTTTTATAGGGAGAATTGGGGGAACGCGGGGTGGAAGGAAATTTGTGGCTCCTCTCAGATTCCAGAACTTTCTGCCACAGAAATGTGAGGAACATGTGTTTTTTTAGCCAAATTTTGAGGTTTGCAAAGGATTCTGGTTAACAGAACCTGGTCCGAGCCCCGCAAGTCACCCCATCTTGGATTCCCCTAGGTCTCTAGTTTTCAGAAATGCACAGGTTTGGTAGGTTTCCCTAGGTGCCGGCTGAGCTAGAGGCCAAAATCTACAGGTAGGCACTTCGCAAAAAACACCTCTCTTTTCTTCCAAAAATTTGGATGTGTCCACGTTGCGCTTTGGGGCGTTTCCTGTCGCGGGTGCTAGGCCTACCCACACAGGTGAGGTATCATTTTTATCGGGAGACTTGGGGGAACGCTGGGTGGAAGGAAATTTGTGGCTCCTCTCAGATTCCAGAACTTTCTGCCACAGAAATGTGAGGAACATGTGTTTTTTTAGCCAAATTTGGAGGTTTGCAAAGGATTCTGGGTAACAGAACCTGGTCCGAGCCCCACAAGTCACCCCTCCTTGGATTCCCCTAGGTCTCTAGTTTTCAGAAATGCAAAGGTTTGGTAGGTTTCCCTAGGTGCCGGCTGAGCTAGATGCCAAAATCTACAGACAGGCACTTCGCAAAAAACACCTCTGTTTTCTTCCAAAAATGTGGATGTGTCCACGTTGCGCTTTGGGGCGTTTCCTGTCGCGGGCGCTAGGCCTACCCACACAGGTGAGGTATCATTTTTATCGGGAGACTTGGGGGAACGCTGGGTGGAAGGAAATTTGTGGCTCCTCTCAGATTCCACAACTTTCTGCCACAGAAATATGTGGGACATGTGTTTTTTTTGCCAAATTTTGAGGTTTGCAAAGGATTCTGGGTAACAGAACCTGGTCCAAGCCCCGCAAGTCACCCCTCCTTGGATTCCCCTAGGTCTCTAGTTTTCAGAAATGCACAGGTTTGGTAGGTTTCCCTAGGTGCCGGCTGAGCTAGAGGCCAAAATCTACAGGTAGGCACTTCGCAAAAAACACCTCTGTTTTCTTCCAAAAATTTGGATGTGTCCATGTTGCGCTTTGGGGCGTTTCCTGTCACGGGTGCTAGGCCTACCCACACAGGTGAGGTATCATTTTTATCGGGAGACTTGGGGGAACGCTGGGTGGAAGGAAATTTGTGGCTCCTCTCAGATTCCAGAACTTTCTGCCACAGAAATGTGAGGAACATGTGTTTTTTTAGCCAAATTTTGAGGTTTGCAAAGGATTCTGAGTAACAGAACCTGGTCCGAGCCCCGCAAGTCACCCCATCTTGGATTCCCCTAGGTCTCTAGTTTTCAGAAATGCACAGGTTTGGTAGGTTTCCCTAGGTGCCGGCTGAGCTAGAGGCCAAAATCTACAGTTAGTCACTTCGCAAAAAACACCTCTGATTTCTTCCAAAAATTTAAATGTGTCCACGTTGCGCTTTGGGGCGTTTTCTGTAGCGGGCGCTAGGCCTACCCACACAAGTGAGGTATCATTTTTATCGGGAGACTTGGGGGAACGCTGGGTGGAAGGAAATTTGTGGCTCCTCTCAGATTCCAGAACTTTCTGCCACAGAAATGTGAGGAACATGTGTTTTTTTAGCCAAATTTTGAGGTTTGCAAAGGATTCTGGGTAACAGAACCTGGTCCGAGCCCCGCAAGTCACCCCTCCTTGGATTCCCCTAGGTCTCTAGTTTTCAGAAATGCAAAGGTTTGGTAGGTTTCCCTAGGTGCCAGCTGAGCTAGAGGCCAAAATCTACAGTCAGGCACTTCGCAAAAAACACCTCTGTTTTCTTCCAAAAATGTGGATGTGTCCACGTTGCGCTTTGGGGCGTTTCCTGTCGCGGGCGCTAGGCCTACCCACACAGGTGAGGTATCATTTTTATCGGGAGACTTGGGGGAACGCTGGGTGGAAGGAAATTTGTGGCTCCTCTCAGATTCCACAACTTTCTGCCACAGAAATATGTGGAACATGTGTTTTTTTTGCCAAATTTTGAGGTTTGCAAAGGATTCTGGGTAACAGAACCTGGTCCAAGCCCCGCAAGTCACCCCTCCTTGGATTCCCCTAGGTCTCTAGTTTCAGAAATGCACAGGTTTGGTAGGTTTCCCTAGGTGCCGGCTGAGCTAGAGGCCAAAATCTACAGGTAGGCACTTCGCAAAAAACACCTCTGTTTTCTTCCAAAAATTTGGATGTGTCCACGTTGCGCTTTGGGGCGTTTCCTGTCATGGGCGCTAGGCCTACCCACACAAGTGAGGTATCATTTTTATCGGGAGACTTGGGGGAACGCTGGGTGGAAGGAAATTTGTGGCTCCTCTCAGATTCCAGAACTTTCTGCCACAGAAATGTGAGGAACATGTGTTTTTTTAGCCAAATTTTGAGGTTTGCAAAGGATTCTGGGTAACAGAACCTGGTCCGAGCCCCGCAAGTCACCCCTCCTTGGCTTCCCCTAGGTCTCTAGTTTTCAGAAAGGCACAGGTTTGGTAGGTTTTCTTAGGTGCCGGCTGAGCTAGAGGCCAAAATCTACAGGTAGGCACGTCGCAAAAAACACCTCTGTTTTCTCCCAAAAATTTGGATGTGTCCACGTTGCGCTTTGGGGCGTTTCCTGTCGCAGGCGCTAGGCCTACCCACACAAGTGAGGTATCATTTTCATCGGGAGACTTGGGGGAACGCTGGGTGGAAGGAAATTTGTGGCTCCTCTCAGATTCAAGAACTTTCTGCCACAGAAATGTGAGGAACATGTGTTTTTTTAGCCAAATTTTGAGGTTTGCAAAGGATTCTGGGTAACAGAACCTGGTCCGAGCCCCGCAAGTCACCCCATCTTGGATTCCCCTAGGTCTCTAGTTTTCAGAAATGCACAGGTTTGGTAGGTTTCCCTAGGTGCCGGCTGAGCTAGAGGCCAAAATCTACAGGTAGTCACTTCGCAAAAAACACCTCTGTTTTCTTCCAAAAATTTAAATGTGTCCACGTTGCGCTTTGGGGCGTTTTCTGTAGCGGGCGCTAGGCCTACCCACACAAGTGAGGTATCATTTTTATCGGGAGACTTGGGGGAACGCTGGGTGGAAGGAAATTTGTGGCTCCTCTCAGATTCCAGAACTTTCTGCCAAAGAAATGTGAGGAACATGTGTTTTTTTAGCCAAATTTTGAGGTTTGCAAAGGCTTCTGGGTAACAGAACCTGGTCCGAGCCCCGCAAGTCACCCTCCTTGGATTCCCCTAGGTCTATAGTTTTCAGTAATGCACAGGTTTGGTAGGTTTCCCTAGGTGCCAGCTGAGCTAGAGGTCAAAATCTACAGGTAGGCACTTCGCAAAAAACACCTCTGTTTTCTTCCAAATATTTGGATGTGTCCACGTTGCGCTTTGGGGCGTTTCCTGTCGCGGGCGCTAGGCCTAACCACACAAGTGAGGTATCATTTTTATTGGGAGACTTGGAGGAACGTTGGGTGGAAGGAAATTTGTGGCTCCTCTCAGATTCCAGAACTTTCTGCCACAGAAATGTGAGGAACACGTGTTTTTTTAGCCAAATTTTGAGGTTTGCAAAGGATTCTGGGTAACAGAACGTGGTCCGAGCCCCGCAAGTCACCCCTCCTTGGATTCCCCTAGGTCTCTAGTTTTCAGAAATGCACAGGTTTGGTAAAACACCTCTGTTTTCTTCCAAACATTTGGATGTGTCCACGTTGTGCTTTGGGGCGTTTCATGTCGCGGGCGCTAGGCCTACCCACACAAGTGAGGTATCATTTTTATAGGGAGAATTGGGGGAACGCGGGGTGGAAGGAAATTTGTGGCTCCTCTCAGATTCCAGAACTTTCTGCCACAGAAATGTGAGGAACATGTGTTTTTTTAGCCAAATTTTGAGGTTTGCAAAGGATTCTGGGTAACAGAACCTGGTCCGAGCCCCGCAAATCACCCCATCTTGGATTCCCCTAGGTCTCTAGTTTTCAGAAATGCACAGGTTTGGTAGGTTTCCCTAGGTGCCGGCTGAGCTAGAGGCCAAAATCTACAGGTAGTCACTTCGCAAAAAACACCTCTGTTTTCTTCCAAAAATTTAAATGTGTCCACGTTGAGCTTTGGGGCGTTTTCTGTAGCGGGCGCTAGGCCTACCCACACAAGTTAGGTATCATTTTTATCGGGAGACTTGGGGGAACGCTGGGTGGAAGCAAATTTGTGGCTCCTCTCAGATTCCAGAACTTTCTGCCAAAGAAATGTGAGGAACATGTGTTTTTTTAGCCAAATTTTGAGGTTTGCAAAGGCTTCTGGGTAACAGAGCCTGGTCCGAGCCCCGCAAGTCACCCTCCTTGGATTCCCCTAGGTCTATAGTTTTCAGTAATGCACAGGTTTGGTAGGTTTCCCTAGGTGCCAGCTGAGCTAGAGGTCAAAATCTACAGGTAGGCACTTCGCAAAAAACACCTCTGTTTTCTTCCAAATATTTTGATGTGTCCACGTTGCGCTTTGGGGTGTTTCCTGTCGCGGGCGCTAGGCCTACCCACACAAGTGAGGTATCATTTTTATTGGGAGACTTGGAGGAACGTTGGGTGGAAGGAAATTTGTGGCTCCTCTCAGATTCCAGAACTTTCTGCCACAGAAATGTGAGGAACACGTGTTTTTTTAGCCAAATTTTGAGGTTTGCAAAGGATTCTGGGTAACAGAACCTGGTCCGAGCCCCGCAAGTCACCCCTCCTTGGATTCCCCTAGGTCTCTAGTTTTCAGAAATGCACAGGTTTGGTAAAACACCTCTGTTTTCTTCCAAACATTTGGATGTGTCCACGTTGTGCTTTGGGGCGTTTCATGTCGCGGACGCTAGGCCTACCCACACAAGTGAGGTATCATTTTTATAGGGAGAATTGGGGGAACGCGGGGTGGAAGGAAATTTGTGGCTCCTCTCAGATTCCAGAACTTTCTGCCACAGAAATGTGAGGAACATGTGTTTTTTTAGCCAAATTTTGAGGTTTGCAAAGGATTCTGGTTAACAGAACCTGGTCCGAGCCCCGCAAGTCACCCCATCTTGGATTCCCCTAGGTCTCTAGTTTTCAGAAATGCACAGGTTTGGTAGGTTTCCCTAGGTGCCGGCTGAGCAAGAGGCCAAAATCTACAGGTAGGCACTTCGCAAAAAACACCTCTCTTTTCTTCCAAAAATTTGGATGTGTCCACGTTGCGCTTTGGGGCGTTTCCTGTCGCGGGTGCTAGGCCTACCCACACAGGTGAGGTATCATTTTTATCGGGAGACTTGGGGGAACGCTGGGTGGAAGGAAATTTGTGGCTCCTCTCAGATTCCAGAACTTTCTGCCACAGAAATGTGAGGAACATGTGTTTTTTTAGCCAAATTTTGAGGTTTGCAAAGGATTCTGGGTAACAGAACCTGGTCCGAGCCCCGCAAGTCACCCCTCCTTGGATTCCCCTAGGTCTCTAGTTTTCAGAAATGCAAAGGTTTGGTAGGTTTCCCTAGGTGCCGGCTGAGCTAGAGGCCAAAATCTACAGTCAGGCACTTCGCAAAAAACACCTCTGTTTTCTTCCAAAAATGTGGATGTGTCCACGTTGCGCTTTGGGGCGTTTCCTGTCGCGGGCGCTAGGCCTACCCACACAGGTGAGGTATCATTTTTATCGGGAGACTTGGGGGAACGCTGGGTGGAAGGAAATTTGTGGCTCCTCTCAGATTCCACAACTTTCTGCCACAGAAATATGTGGGACATGTGTTTTTTTTGCCAAATTTTGAGGTTTGCAAAGGATTCTGGGTAACAGAACCTGGTCCAAGCCCCACAAGTCACCCCTCCTTGGATTCCCCTAGGTCTCTAGTTTTCAGAAATGCACAGGTTTGGTAGGTTTCCCTAGGTGCCGGCTGAGCTAGAGGCCAAAATCTACAGGTAGGCACTTCGCAAAAAACACCTCTGTTTTCTTCCAAAAATTTGGATGTGTCCACGTTGCGCTTTGGGGCGTTTCCTGTCACGGGTGCTAGGCCTACCCACACAGGTGAGGTATCATTTTTATCGGGAGACTTGGGGGAACGCTGGGTGGAAGGAAATTTGTGGCTCCTCTCAGATTCCAGAACTTTCTGCCACAGAAATGTGAGGAACATGTGTTTTTTTAGCCAAATTTTGAGGTTTGCAAAGGATTCTGGGTAACAGAACCTGGTCCAAGCCCCGCAAGTCACCCCATCTTGGATTCCCCTAGGTCTCTAGTTTTCAGAAATGCACAGGTTTGGTAGGTTTCCCTAGGTGCCGGCTGAGCTAGAGGCCAAAATCTACAGTTAGACACTTCGCAAAAAACACCTCTGTTTTCTTCCAAAAATTTAAATGTGTCCACGTTGCGCTTTGGGGCGTTTTCTGTAGCGGGCGCTAGGCCTACCCACACAAGTGAGGTATCATTTTTATCGGGAGACTTGGGGGAACGCTGGGTGGAAGGAAATTTGTGGCTCCTCTCAGATTCCAGAACTTTCTGCCACAGAAATGTGAGGAACATGTGTTTTTTTAGCCAAATTTTGAGGTTTGCAAAGGATTCTGGGTAACAGAACCTGGTCCGAGCCCCGCAAGTCACCCCTCCTTGGATTCCCCTAGGTCTCTAGTTTTCAGAAATGCAAAGGTTTGGTAGGTTTCACTAGGTGCCGGCTGAGCTAGAGGCCAAAATCTACAGTCAGGCACTTCGCAAAAAACACCTCTGTTTTCTTCCAAAAATGTGGATGTGTCCACGTTGCGCTTTGGGGCGTTTCCTGTCGCGGGCGCTAGGCCTACCCACACAGGTGGGGTATCATTTTTATCGGGAGACTTGGGGGAACGCTGGGTGGAAGGAAATGTGTGGCTCCTCTCAGATTCCACAACTTTCTGCCACAGAAATATGTGGAACATGTGTTTTTTTTGCCAAATTTTGAGGTTTGCAAAGGATTCTGGGTAACAGAACCTGGTCCAAGCCCCGCAAGTCACCCCTCCTTGGATTCCCCTAGGTCTCTAGTTTCAGAAATGCACAGGTTTGGTAGGTTTCCCTAGGTGCCGGCTGAGCTAGAGGCCAAAATCTACAGGTAGGCACTTCGCAAAAAACACCTCTGTTTTCTTCAAAAAATTTGGATGTGTCCACGTTGCGCTTTGGGGCGTTTCCTGTCATGGGCGCTAGGCCTACCCACACAAGTGAGGTATCATTTTTATCGGGAGACTTGGGGGAACGCTGGGTGGAAGGAAATTTGTGGCTCCTCTCAGATTACAGAACTTTCTGCCACAGAAATGTGAGGAACATGTGTTTTTTTAGCCAAATTTTGAGGTTTGCAAAGGATTCTGGGTAACAGAACCTGGTCCGAGCCCCGCAAGTCACCCCTCCTTGGCTTCCCCTAGGTCTCTAGTTTTCAGAAAGGCACAGGTTTGGTAGGTTTTCTTAGGTGCCGGCTGAGCTAGAGGCCAAAATCTACAGGTAGGCACGTCGCAAAAAACACCTCTGTTTTCTCCCAAAAATTTGGATGTGTCCACGTTGCGCTTTGGGGCGTTTCCTGTCGCAGGCGCTAGGCCTACCCACACAAGTGAGGTATCATTTTCATCGGGAGACTTGGGGGAACGCTGGGTGGAAGGAAATTTGTGGCTCCTCTCAGATTCAAGAACTTTCTGCCACAGAAATGTGACGAACATGTGTTTTTTTAGCCAAATTTTGAGGTTTGCAAAGGATTCTGGGTAACAGAACCTGGTCCGAGCCCCGCAAGTCACCCCATCTTGGATTCCCCTAGGTCTCTAGTTTTCAGAAATGCACAGGTTTGGTAGGTTTCCCTAGGTGCCGGCTGAGCTAGAGGCCAAAATCTACAGGTAGTCACTTCGCAAAAAACACCTCTGTTTTCTTCCAAAAATTTAAATGTGTCCACGTTGCGCTTTGGGGCGTTTTCTGTAGCGGGCGCTAGGCCTACCCACACAAGTGAGGTATCATTTTTATCGGGAGACTTGGGGGAACGCTGGGTGGAAGGAAATTTGTGGCTCCTCTCAGATTCCAGAACTTTCTGCCAAAGAAATGTGAGGAACATGTGTTTTTTTAGCCAAATTTTGAGGTTTGCAAAGGCTTCTGGGTAACAGAACCTGGTCCGAGCCCCGCAAGTCACCCTCCTTGGATTCCCCTAGGTCTATAGTTTTCAGTAATGCACAGGTTTGATAGGTTTCCCTAGGTGCCAGCTGAGCTAGAGGTCAAAATCTACAGGTAGGCACTTCGCAAAAAACACCTCTGTTTTCTTCCAAATATTTGGATGTGTCCACGTTGCGCTTTGGGGCGTTTCCTGTCGCGGGCGCTAGGCCTACCCACACAAGTGAGGTATCATTTTTATTGGGAGACTTGGAGGAACGTTGGGTGGAAGGAAATTTGTGGCTCCTCTCAGATTCCAGAACTTTCTGCCACAGAAATGTGAGGAACACGTGTTTTTTTAGCCAAATTTTGAGGTTTGCAAAGGATTCTGGGTAACAGAACGTGGTCCGAGCCCCGCAAGTCACCCCTCCTTGGATTCCCCTAGGTCTCTAGTTTTCAGAAATGCACAGGTTTGGTAAAACAACTCTGTTTTCTTCCAAACATTTGGATGTGTCCACGTTGTGCTTTGGGGCGTTTCATGTCGCGGGCGCTAGGCCTACCCACACAAGTGAGGTATCATTTTTATAGGGAGAATTGGGGGAACGCGGGGTGGAAGGAAATTTGTGGCTCCTCTCAGATTCCAGAACTTTCTGCCACAGAAATGTGAGGAACATGTGTTTTTTTAGCCAAATTTTGAGGTTTGCAAAGGATTCTGGGTAACAGAACCTGGTCCGAGCCCCGCAAGTCACCCCTCCTTGGATTCCCCTAGGTCTCTAGTTTTCAGAAATGCAAAGGTTTGGTAGGTTTCACTAGGTGCCGGCTGAGCTAGAGGCCAAAATCTACAGTCAGGCACTTCGCAAAAAACACCTCTGTTTTCTTCCAAAAATGTGGATGTGTCCACGTTGCGCTTTGGGGCGTTTCCTGTCGCGGGCGCTAGGCCTACCCACACAGGTGGGGTATCATTTTTATCGGGAGACTTGGGGGAACGCTGGGTGGAAGGAAATTTGTGGCTCCTCTCAGATTCCACAACTTTCTGCCACAGAAATATGTGGAACATGTGTTTTTTTTGCCAAATTTTGAGGTTTGCAAAGGATTCTGGGTAACAGAACCTGGTCCAAGCCCCGCAAGTCACCCCTCCTTGGATTCCCCTAGGTCTCTAGTTTCAGAAATGCACAGGTTTGGTAGGTTTCCCTAGGTGCCGGCTGAGCTAGAGGCCAAAATCTACAGGTAGGCACTTCGCAAAAAACACCTCTGTTTTCTTCAAAAAATTTGGATGTGTCCACGTTGCGCTTTGGGGCGTTTCCTGTCATGGGCGCTAGGCCTACCCACACAAGTGAGGTATCATTTTTCTCGGGAGACTTGGGGGAACGCTGGGTGGAAGGAAATTTGTGGCTCCTCTCAGATTCCAGAACTTTCTGCCACAGAAATGTGAGGAACATGTGTTTTTTTAGCCAAATTTTGAGGTTTGCAAAGGATTCTGGGTAACAGAACCTGGTCCGAGCCCCGCAAGTCACCCCTCCTTGGCTTCCCCTAGGTCTCTAGTTTTCAGAAAGGCACAGGTTTGGTAGGTTTTCTTAGGTGCCGGCTGAGCTAGAGGCCAAAATCTACAGGTAGGCACGTCGCAAAAAACACCTCTGTTTTCTCCCAAAAATTTGGATGTGTCCACGTTGCGCTTTGGGGCGTTTCCTGTCGCAGGCGCTAGGCCTACCCACACAAGTGAGGTATCATTTTCATCGGGAGACTTGGGGGAACGCTGGGTGGAAGGAAATTTGTGGCTCCTCTCAGATTCAAGAACTTTCTGCCACAGAAATGTGAGGAACATGTGTTTTTTTAGCCAAATTTTGAGGTTTGCAAAGGATTCTGGGTAACAGAACCTGGTCCGAGCCCCGCAAGTCACCCCATCTTGGATTCCCCTAGGTCTCTAGTTTTCAGAAATGCACAGGTTTGGTAGGTTTCCCTAGGTGCCGGCTGAGCTAGAGGCCAAAATCTACAGGTAGTCACTTCGCAAAAAACACCTCTGTTTTCTTCCAAAAATTTAAATGTGTCCACGTTGCGCTTTGGGGCGTTTTCTGTAGCGGGCGCTAGGCCTACCCACACAAGTGAGGTATCATTTTTATCGGGAGACTTGGGGGAACGCTGGGTGGAAGGAAATTTGTGGCTCCTCTCAGATTCCAGAACTTTCTGCCAAAGAAATGTGAGGAACATGTGTTTTTTTAGCCAAATTTTGAGGTTTGCAAAGGCTTCTGGGTAACAGAACCTGGTCCGAGCCCCGCAAGTCACCCTCCTTGGATTCCCCTAGGTCTATAGTTTTCAGTAATGCACAGGTTTGATAGGTTTCCCTAGGTGCCAGCTGAGCTAGAGGTCAAAATCTACAGGTAGGCACTTCGCAAAAAACACCTCTGTTTTCTTCCAAATATTTGGATGTGTCCACGTTGCGCTTTGGGGCGTTTCCTGTCGCGGGCGCTAGGCCTACCCACACAAGTGAGGTATCATTTTTATTGGGAGACTTGGAGGAACGTTGGGTGGAAGGAAATTTGTGGCTCCTCTCAGATTCCAGAACTTTCTGCCACAGAAATGTGAGGAACACGTGTTTTTTTAGCCAAATTTTGAGGTTTGCAAAGGATTCTGGGTAACAGAACGTGGTCCGAGCCCCGCAAGTCACCCCTCCTTGGATTCCCCTAGGTCTCTAGTTTTCAGAAATGCACAGGTTTGGTAAAACAACTCTGTTTTCTTCCAAACATTTGGATGTGTCCACGTTGTGCTTTGGGGCGTTTCATGTCGCGGGCGCTAGGCCTACCCACACAAGTGAGGTATCATTTTTATAGGGAGAATTGGGGGAACGCGGGGTGGAAGGAAATTTGTGGCTCCTCTCAGATTCCAGAACTTTCTGCCACAGAAATGTGAGGAACATGTGTTTTTTTAGCCAAATTTTGAGGTTTGCAAAGGATTCTGGGTAACAGAACCTGGTCCGAGCCCCGCAAGTCACCCCTCCTTGGATTCCCCTAGGTCTCTAGTTTTCAGAAATGCAAAGGTTTGGTAGGTTTCACTAGGTGCCGGCTGAGCTAGAGGCCAAAATCTACAGTCAGGCACTTCGCAAAAAACACCTCTGTTTTCTTCCAAAAATGTGGATGTGTCCACGTTGCGCTTTGGGGCGTTTCCTGTCGCGGGCGCTAGGCCTACCCACACAGGTGGGGTATCATTTTTATCGGGAGACTTGGGGGAACGCTGGGTGGAAGGAAATTTGTGGCTCCTCTCAGATTCCACAACTTTCTGCCACAGAAATATGTGGAACATGTGTTTTTTTTGCCAAATTTTGAGGTTTGCAAAGGATTCTGGGTAACAGAACCTGGTCCAAGCCCCGCAAGTCACCCCTCCTTGGATTCCCCTAGGTCTCTAGTTTCAGAAATGCACAGGTTTGGTAGGTTTCCCTAGGTGCCGGCTGAGCTAGAGGCCAAAATCTACAGGTAGGCACTTCGCAAAAAACACCTCTGTTTTCTTCAAAAAATTTGGATGTGTCCACGTTGCGCTTTGGGGCGTTTCCTGTCATGGGCGCTAGGCCTACCCACACAAGTGAGGTATCATTTTTCTCGGGAGACTTGGGGGAACGCTGGGTGGAAGGAAATTTGTGGCTCCTCTCAGATTCCAGAACTTTCTGCCACAGAAATGTGAGGAACATGTGTTTTTTTAGCCAAATTTTGAGGTTTGCAAAGGATTCTGGGTAACAGAACCTGGTCCGAGCCCCGCAAGTCACCCATCCTTGGCTTCCCCTAGGTCTCTAGTTTTCAGAAAGGCACAGGTTTGGTAGGTTTTCTTAGGTGCCGGCTGAGCTAGAGGCCAAAATCTACAGGTAGGCACGTCGCAAAAAACACCTCTGTTTTCTCCCAAAAATTTGGATGTGTCCACGTTGCGCTTTGGGGCGTTTCCTGTCGCAGGCGCTAGGCCTACCCACACAAGTGAGGTATCATTTTCATCGGGAGACTTGGGGGAACGCTGGGTGGAAGGAAATTTGTGGCTCCTCTCAGATTCAAGAACTTTCTGCCACAGAAATGTGAGGAACATGTGTTTTTTTAGCCAAATTTTGAGGTTTGCAAAGGATTCTGGGTAACAGAACCTGGTCCGAGCCCCGCAAGTCACCCCATCTTGGATTCCCCTAGGTCTCTAGTTTTCAGAAATGCACAGGTTTGGTAGGTTTCCCTAGGTGCCGGCTGAGCTAGAGGCCAAAATCTACAGGTAGTCACTTCGCAAAAAACACCTCTGTTTTCTTCCAAAAATTTAAATGTGTCCACGTTGCGCTTTGGGGCGTTTTCTGTAGCGGGCGCTAGGCCTACCCACACAAGTGAGGTATCATTTTTATCGGGAGACTTGGGGGAACGCTGGGTGGAAGGAAATTTGTGGCTCCTCTCAGATTCCAGAACTTTCTGCCAAAGAAATGTGAGGAACATGTGTTTTTTTAGCCAAATTTTGAGGTTTGCAAAGGCTTCTGGGTAACAGAACCTGGTCCGAGCCCCGCAAGTCACCCTCCTTGGATTCCCCTAGGTCTATAGTTTTCAGTAATGCACAGGTTTGATAGGTTTCCCTAGGTGCCAGCTGAGCTAGAGGTCAAAATCTACAGGTAGGCACTTCGCAAAAAACACCTCTGTTTTCTTCCAAATATTTGGATGTGTCCACGTTGCGCTTTGGGGCGTTTCCTGTCGCGGGCGCTAGGCCTACCCACACAAGTGAGGTATCATTTTTATTGGGAGACTTGGAGGAACGTTGGGTGGAAGGAAATTTGTGGCTCCTCTCAGATTCCAGAACTTTCTGCCACAGAAATGTGAGGAACACGTGTTTTTTTAGCCAAATTTTGAGGTTTGCAAAGGATTCTGGGTAACAGAACGTGGTCCGAGCCCCGCAAGTCACCCCTCCTTGGATTCCCCTAGGTCTCTAGTTTTCAGAAATGCACAGGTTTGGTAAAACAACTCTGTTTTCTTCCAAACATTTGGATGTGTCCACGTTGTGCTTTGGGGCGTTTCATGTCGCGGGCGCTAGGCCTACCCACACAAGTGAGGTATCATTTTTATAGGGAGAATTGGGGGAACGCGGGGTGGAAGGAAATTTGTGGCTCCTCTCAGATTCCAGAACTTTCTGCCACAGAAATGTGAGGAACATGTGTTTTTTTAGCCAAATTTTGAGGTTTGCAAAGGATTCTGGGTAACAGAACCTGGTCCGAGCCCCGCAAGTCACCCCTCCTTGGATTCCCCTAGGTCTCTAGTTTTCAGAAATGCAAAGGTTTGGTAGGTTTCACTAGGTGCCGGCTGAGCTAGAGGCCAAAATCTACAGTCAGGCACTTCGCAAAAAACACCTCTGTTTTCTTCCAAAAATGTGGATGTGTCCACGTTGCGCTTTGGGGCGTTTCCTGTCGCGGGCGCTAGGCCTACCCACACAGGTGGGGTATCATTTTTATCGGGAGACTTGGGGGAACGCTGGGTGGAAGGAAATTTGTGGCTCCTCTCAGATTCCACAACTTTCTGCCACAGAAATATGTGGAACATGTGTTTTTTTTGCCAAATTTTGAGGTTTGCAAAGGATTCTGGGTAACAGAACCTGGTCCAAGCCCCGCAAGTCACCCCTCCTTGGATTCCCCTAGGTCTCTAGTTTCAGAAATGCACAGGTTTGGTAGGTTTCCCTAGGTGCCGGCTGAGCTAGAGGCCAAAATCTACAGGTAGGCACTTCGCAAAAAACACCTCTGTTTTCTTCAAAAAATTTGGATGTGTCCACGTTGCGCTTTGGGGCGTTTCCTGTCATGGGCGCTAGGCCTACCCACACAAGTGAGGTATCATTTTTCTCGGGAGACTTGGGGGAACGCTGGGTGGAAGGAAATTTGTGGCTCCTCTCAGATTCCAGAACTTTCTGCCACAGAAATGTGAGGAACATGTGTTTTTTTAGCCAAATTTTGAGGTTTGCAAAGGATTCTGGGTAACAGAACCTGGTCCGAGCCCCGCAAGTCACCCATCCTTGGCTTCCCCTAGGTCTCTAGTTTTCAGAAAGGCACAGGTTTGGTAGGTTTTCTTAGGTGCCGGCTGAGCTAGAGGCCAAAATCTACAGGTAGGCACGTCGCAAAAAACACCTCTGTTTTCTCCCAAAAATTTGGATGTGTCCACGTTGCGCTTTGGGGCGTTTCCTGTCGCAGGCGCTAGGCCTACCCACACAAGTGAGGTATCATTTTCATCGGGAGACTTGGGGGAACGCTGGGTGGAAGGAAATTTGTGGCTCCTCTCAGATTCAAGAACTTTCTGCCACAGAAATGTGAGGAACATGTGTTTTTTTAGCCAAATTTTGAGGTTTGCAAAGGATTCTGGGTAACAGAACCTGGTCCGAGCCCCGCAAGTCACCCCATCTTGGATTCCCCTAGGTCTCTAGTTTTCAGAAATGCACAGGTTTGGTAGGTTTCCCTAGGTGCCGGCTGAGCTAGAGGCCAAAATCTACAGGTAGTCACTTCGCAAAAAACACCTCTGTTTTCTTCCAAAAATTTAAATGTGTCCACGTTGCGCTTTGGGGCGTTTTCTGTAGCGGGCGCTAGGCCTACCCACACAAGTGAGGTATCATTTTTATCGGGAGACTTGGGGGAACGCTGGGTGGAAGGAAATTTGTGGCTCCTCTCAGATTCCAGAACTTTCTGCCAAAGAAATGTGAGGAACATGTGTTTTTTTAGCCAAATTTTGAGGTTTGCAAAGGCTTCTGGGTAACAGAACCTGGTTCGAGCCCCGCAAGTCACCCTCCTTGGATTCCCCTAGGTCTATAGTTTTCAGTAATGCACAGGTTTGGTAGGTTTCCCTAGGTGCCAGCTGAGCTAGAGGTCAAAATCTACAGGTAGGCACTTCGCAAAAAACACCTCTGTTTTCTTCCAAATATTTGGATGTGTCCACGTTGCGCTTTGGGGCGTTTCCTGTCGCGGGCGCTAGGCCTACCCACACAAGTGAGGTATCATTTTTATTGGGAGACTTGGAGGAACGTTGGGTGGAAGGAAATTTGTGGCTCCTCTCAGATTCCAGAACTTTCTGCCACAGAAATGTGAGGAACACGTGTTTTTTTAGCCAAATTTTGAGGTTTGCAAAGGATTCTGGGTAACAGAACCTGGTCCGAGCCCCGCAAGTCACCCCTCCTTGGATTCCCCTAGGTCTCTAGTTTTCAGAAATGCACAGGTTTGGTAAAACAACTCTGTTTTCTTCCAAACATTTGGATGTGTCCACGTTGTGCTTTGGGGCGTTTCATGTCGCGGGCGCTAGGCCTACCCACACAAGTGAGGTATCATTTTTATAGGGAGAATTGGGGGAACGCGGGGTGGAAGGAAATTTGTGGCTCCTCTCTGATTCCAGAACTTTCTGCCACAGAAATGTGAGGAACATGTGTTTTTTTAGCCAAATTTTGAGGTTTGCAAAGGATTCTGGTTAACAGAACCTGGTCCGAGCCCTGCAAGTCACCCCATCTTGGATTCCCCTAGGTCTCTAGTTTTCAGAAATGCACAGGTTTGGTAGGTTTCCCTAGGTGCCGGCTGAGCTAGAGGCCAAAATCTACAGGTAGGCACTTCGCAAAAAACACCTCTCTTTTCTTCCAAAAATTTGGATGTGTCCACGTTGCGCTTTGGGGCGTTTCCTGTCGCGGGTGCTAGGCCTACCCACACAGGTGAGGTATCATTTTTATCGGGAGACTTGGGGGAACGCTGGGTGGAAGGAAATTTGTGGCTCCTCTCAGATTCCAGAACTTTCTGCCACAGAAATGTGAGGAACATGTGTTTTTTTAGCCAAATTTTGAGGTTTGCAAAGGATTCTGGGTAACAGAACCTGGTCCGAGCCCCGCAAGCCACCCCTCCTTGGATTCCCCTAGGTCTCTAGTTTTCAGAAATGCAAAGGTTTGGTAGGTTTCCCTAGGTGCCAGCTGAGCTAGAGGCCAAAATCTACAGGTAGGCACTTCGCAAAAAACACCTCTGTTTTCTTCCAAAAATTTGGATGTGTCCACGTTGCGCTTTGGGGCGTTTCCTGTCGCGGGCGCTAGGCCTACCCACGCAGGTGAGGTATCATTTTTATCGGGAGACTTGGGGGAACGCTGGGTGGAAGGAAATTTGTGGCTCCTCTCAGATTCCACAACTTTCTGCCACAGAAATATGTGGAACATGTGTTTTTTTAGCCAAATTTTGAGGTTTGCAAAGGATTCTGGGTAACAGAACCTGGTCTGAGCCCCGCAAGTCACCCCTCCTTGGATTCCCCTAGGTCTCTAGTTTTCAGAAATGCACAGGTTTGGTAAAACACCTCTGTTTTCTTCCAAAAATGTGGATGTGTCCACGTTGCGCTTTGGGGCGTTTCCTGTCGCGGGCGCTAGGCCTACCCACACAAGTGAGGTATCATTTTTATAGGGAGACTTGGGGGAACGCGGGGTGGAAGGAAATTTGTGGCTCCTCTCAGATTCCAGAACTTTCTGCCACAGAAATGTGAGGAACATGTGTTTTTTTAGCCAAATTTTGAGGTTTGCAAAGGATTCTGGTTAACAGAACCTGGTCCGAGCCCCGCAAGTCACCCCTCCTTGGATTCCCCTAGGTCTCTAGTTTTCAGAAATGCACAGGTTTGGTAGGTTTCCCTAGGTGCCGGCTGAGCTAGAGGCCAAAATCTACAGGTAGGCACATCGCAAAAAACACCTCTGTTTTCTCCCAAAAATTTGGATGTGTCCACGTTGCGCTTTGGGGCGTTTCCTGTCGCAGGCGCTAGGCCTACCCACACAAGTGAGGTATCATTTTTATCGGGAGACTTGGATGAACGCTGGGTGGAAGGAAATTTGTGGCTCCTCTCAGATTCCAGAACTTTCTGCCACAGAAATGTGAGGAACATGTGTTTTTTTAGCCATATTTTGAGGTTTGCAAAGGATTCTGGGAAACAGAACCTGGTCCGAGCCCCGCAAGTCACCCCTCCTTGGATTCCCCTAGGTCTCTAGTTTTCAGAAATGCAAAGGTTTGGTAGGTTTCCCTAGGTGCCGGCTGAGCTAGAGGCCAAAATCTACAGGTAGGCACTTCACAAAAAACACCTCTGTTTTCTCCCAAAAATTTGGATGTGTCCACGTTGCGCTTTGGGGCGTTTCCTGTCGCGGTCGCTAGGCCTACCCACACAAGTGAGGTATCATTTTTATCGGGAGACTTGGGGGAACGCTGGGTGGAAGGAAATTTGTGGCTCCTCTCAGATTCCAGAACTTTCTGCCACAGAAATGTGAGGAACATGTGTTTTTTTAGCCAAATGTTGAGGTTTGCAAAGGATTCTGGGTAACAGAACCTGGTTCGAGCCCCGCAAGTCCCCCCTCCTTGGATTCCCCTAGGTCTCTAGTTTTCAGAAATGCAAAGGTTTGGTAGGTTTCCCTAGGTGCCGGCTGAGCTAGAGGCCAAAATCTACAGGTAGGCACTTCACAAAAAACACCTCTGTTTTCTCCCAAAAATTTGGATGTGTCCACGTTGCGCTTTGGGGCGTTTCCTGTCGCGGGCGCTAGGCCTACCCACACAGGTGAGGTATCATTTTTATCGGGAGACTTGAGGGAACGCTGGGTGGAAGGAAATTTGTGGCTCCTCTCAGATTCCACAACTTTCTGCAACAGAAATATGAGGAACATATGTTTTTTTTGCCAAATTTTGAGGTTTGCAAAGGATTCTGGGTAACAGAACCTTGTCCGAGCCCCGCAAGTCACCCCTCCTTGGATTTCCCTAGGTCTCTAGTTTTCAGAAATGCACAGGTTTGGTAGGTTTCCCTAGGTGCCGGCTGAGCTAGAGGCCAAAATCTACAGGTAGGCACTTCGCAAAAAACACCTCTGTTTTCTCCCAAAAATTTGGATGTGTCCACGTTGCGCTTTGGGGCGTTTCCTGTCGCGGGCGCTAAGCCTACCCACACAGGTGAGGTATCATTTTTATCGGGAGACTTGGGGGAACGCTGCGTGGAAGGAAATTTGTGGCTCCTCTCAGATTCCAGAACTTTCTGCCACAGAAATGTGAGGAACATGTGTTTTTTTAGCCAAATTTTGAGGTTTGCAAAGGATTCTGGGTAACAGAACCTGGTCCGAGCCCCGCAAGTCACCCCTCCTTGGATTCCCCTAGGTCTCTAGTTTTCAGAAATGCAAAGGTTTGGTAGGTTTCCCTAGGTGCCGGCTGAGCTAGAGGCCAAAATCTACAGGTAGGCAATTCGCAAAAAACACCTCTGTTTTCTCCCAAAAATTTGGATGTGTCCACGTTGCACTTTGGGGCGTTTCCAGTCGCGGGCGCTAGGCCTACCCACACAGGTGAGGTATCAATTTTATCGGGAGACTTGGGGGAACGCTGGGTGGAAGGAAATTTGTGGCTCCTCTCAGATTCCAGAACTTTCTGCCACAGAAATGTGAGGAACATGTGTTTTTTTAGCCAAATTTTGAGGTTTGCAAAGGATTCTGGGTAACAGAACCTGGTCCGAGCCCCGCAAGTCACCCCTCCTTGGATTTCCCTAGGTCTCTAGTTTTCAGAAATGCACAGGTTTGGTAGGTTTCCCTAGGTGCCGGCTGAGCTAGAGGCCAAAATCTACAGGTAGGCACTTCGCAAAAAACACCTCTGTTTTCTCCCAAAAATTTGGATGTGTCCACGTTGCGCTTTGGGGCGTTTCCTGTCGCGGGCGTTAGGCCTACCCACACAGGTGAGGTATCATTTTTATCGGGAGACTTGGGAGAACGCTGGGTGGAAGGAAATTTGTGACTCCTCTCAGATTCCAGAACTTTCTGCCACAGAAATGTGAGGAACATGTGTTTTTTTAGCCAAATTTTGAGGTTTGCAAAGGATTCTGGGTAACAGAACCTGGTCCGAGCCCCGCAAGTCACCCCTCCTTGGATTCCCCTAGGTCTCTAGTTTTCAGAAATGCACAGGTTTGGTAGGTTTCCCGAGGTGCCGGCTGAGCTAGAGGCCAAAATCTACAGTTAGGCACTTTGCAAAAAACACCTATGTTTTCTCCCAAAAATTTGGATGTGTCCACGTTGCGATTTGGGGCGTTTCCTGTCGCGGGCGCTAGGCCTACCCACTCAAGTGAGGTATCATTTTTATCGGGAGACTTGGGGGAACGCTGGGTGGAAGGAAATTTGTGGCTCCTCTCAGATTCCAGAACTTTCTGCCACAGAAATGTGAGGAACATTTGTTTTTTTAGCCAAATGTTGAGGTTTGCAAAGGATTCTGGGTAACAGAACCTGGTTCGAGCCCCGCAAGTCCCCCCTCCTTGGATTCCCCTAGGTCTCTAGTTTTCAGAAATGCAAAGGTTTGGTAGGTTTACCTAGGTGCCGGCTGAGCTAGAGGCCAAAATCTACAGGTAGGCACTTCACAAAAAACACCTCTGTTTTCTCCCAAAAATTTGGATGTGTCCACGTTGCGCTTTGGGGCGTTTCCTGTCGCGGGCGCTAGGCCTACCCACACAGGTGAGGTATCATTTTTATCGGGAGACTTGAGGGAACGCTGGGTGGAAGGAAATTTGTGGCTCCTCTCAGATTCCACAACTTTCTGCAACAGAAATGTGAGGAACATATGTTTTTTTTGCCAAATTTTGAGGTTTGCAAAGGATTCTGGGTAACAGAACCTGGTCCGAGCCCCGCAAGTCACCCCTCCTTGGATTTCCCTAGGTCTCTAGTTTTCAGAAATGCACAGGTTTGGTAGGTTTCCCTAGGTGCCGGCTGTGCTAGAGGCCAAAATCTACAGGTAGGCACTTCGCAAAAAACACCTCTGTTTTCTCTCAAAAATTTGGATGTGTCCACGTTGCGCTTTGGGGCGTTTCCTGTCGCGGGCGCTAAGCCTACCCACACAGGTGAGGTATCATTTTTATCGGGAGACTTGGGGGAACGCTGCGTGGAAGGAAATTTGTGGCTCCTCTCAGATTCCAGAACTTTCTGCCACAGAAATGAGGAACATGTGTTTTTTTAGCCAAATTTTGAGGTTTGCAAAGGATTCTGGGTAACAGAACCTGGTCCGAGCCCCGCAAGTCACCCCTCCTTGGATTCCCCTAGGTCTCTAGTTTTCAGAAATGCAAAGGTTTGGTAGGTTTCCCTAGGTGCCGGCTGAGCTAGAGGCCAAAATCTACAGGTAGGCACTTCGCAAAAAACACCTCTGTTTTCTCCCAAAAATTTGGATGTGTCCACGTTGCGCTTTGGGGCGTTTCCTGTCGCGGGCGCTAGGCCTACCCACACAGGTGAGGTATCAATTTTATCGGGAGACTTGGGGGCACGCTGGGTGGAAGGAAATTTGTGGCTCCTCTCAGATTCCAGAACTTTCTGCCACAGAAATGTGATGAACATGTGTTTTTTTAGCCAAATTTTGAGGTTTGCAAAGGATTCTGGGTAACAGAACCTGGTCCGAGCCCCGCAAGTCACCCCTCCTTGGATTTCCCTAGGTCTCTAGTTTTCAGAAATGCACAGGTTTGGTAGGTTTCCCTAGGTGCCGGCTGAGCTAGAGGCCAAAATCTACAGGTAGGCACTTCGCAAAAAACACCTCTGTTTTCTCCAAAAAATTTGGATGTGTCCACGTTGCGCTTTGGGGCGTTTCCTGTCGCGGGCGTTAGGCCTACCCACACAGGTGAGGTATCATTTTTATCGGGAGACTTGGGGGAACGCTGGGTGGAAGGAAATTTGTGGCTCCTCTCAGATTCCAGAACTTTCTGCCACAGAAATGTGAGGAACATGTGTTTTTTTAGCCAAATTTTGAGGTTTGCATAGGATTCTGGGAAACAGAACCTGGTCCGAGCCCCGCAAGTCACCCCTCCTTGGATTCCCCTAGGTCTCTAGTTTTCAGAAATGCAAAGGTTTGGTAGGTTTCCCTAGGTGCCGGCTGAGCTAGAGGCCAAAATCTACAGGTAGGCACTTCGCAAAAAACACCTCTGTTTTCTTCCAAAAATTTGGATGTGTCCACGTTGCGCTTTGGGGCGTTTCCTGTCGCGGGCGCTAGGCCTACCCACACAAGTGAGGTATCATTTTTATCGGGAGACTTGGGGGAACGCTGGGTGGAAGGACATTTGTGGCTCCTCTCAGATTCCACAACTTTCTACCACAGAAATATGTGGAACATGTGTTTTTTTTGCCAAATTTTGAGGTTTGCAAAGGATTCTGGGTAACATAACCTGGTCCGAGCCCCGCAAGTCACCCCTCCTTGGATTCCCCTAGGTCTCTAGTTTTCAGAAATGCACAGGTTTGGTAGGTTTCCCTAGGTGCTGGCTGAGCTAGAGGCCAAAATCTACAGGTAGGCACTTCGCAAAAAACACCTCTGTTTTCTCCCAAAAATTTGGATGTGTCCACGTTGCGCTTTGGGGCGTTTCCTGTCGCGGGCGCTAGGCCTACCCACACAAGTGAGGTATCATTTTTATCGGGAGACTTGGGGGAACGCTGGGTGGAAGGAAATTTGTGGCTCTTCTCAGATTCCACAACTTTCTGCCACAGAAATATGTGGAACATGTGTTTTTTTAGCCAAATTTTGAGGTTTGCAAAGGATTCTGGGTAACAGAACCTGGTCGAGCCCCGCAAGTCACCCCTCCTTGGATTCCCCTAGGTCTCTAGTTTTCAGAAATGCAAAGGTTTAGTAGGTTTCCCTAGGTGCCGGCTGAGCTAGAGGCCAAAATCTACAGGTAGGCACTTCGCAAAAAACACCTCTGTTTTCTTCCAAAAATTTGGATGAGTCCACGTTGCGCTTTGGGGCGTTTTCTGTAGCGGGCGCTAGGCCTACCCACACAAGTGAGGTATCATTTTTATCGGGAGACTTGGGGGAACGCTGGGTGGAAGGAAATTTGTGGCTCCTCTCAGATTCCAGAACTTTCTGCCAAAGAAATGTGAGGAACATGTGTTTTTTTAGGCAAATTTTGATGTTTGCAAAGGCTTCTGGGTAACAGAACGTGGTCCGAGCCCCGCAAGTCACCCTCCTTGGATTCCCCTAGGTCTATAGTTTTCAGTAATGCACAGGTTTGGTAGGTTTCCCTAGGTGCCAGCTGAGCTAGAGGTCAAAATCTACAGGTAGGCACTTCGCAAAAAACACCTCTGTTTTCTTCCAAATATTTGGATGTGTCCACGTTGCGCTTTGGGGCGTTTCCTGACGCGGGCGCTAGGCCTACCCACACAAGTGAGGTATCATTTTTATTGGGAGACTTGGAGGAACGTTGGGTGGAAGGAAATTTGTGGCTCCAATCAGATTCCAGAACTTTCTGCCACAGAAATGTGAGGATCATGTGTTTTTTTAGCCAAATTTTGAGGTTTGCAAAGGATTCTGGGTAACAGAACCTGGTCCGAGCCCCGCAAGTCACCCCTCCTTGGATTTCCCTAGGTCTCTAGTTTTCAGAAATGCACAGGTTTGGTAGGTTTCCCTAGGTGCCGGCTGAGCTAGAGGCCAAAATCTACAGGTAGGCACTTCGCAAAAAACACCTCTGTTTTCTCCCAAAAATTTGGATGTGTCCACGTTGCGCTTTGGGGCGTTTCCTGTCGCGGGCGTTAGGCCTACCCACACAGGTGAGGTATCATTTTTATCGGGAGACTTGGGGGAACGCTGGGTGGAAGGAAATTTGTGGCTCCTCTCAGATTCCAGAACTTTCTGCCACAGAAATGTGAGGAACATGTGTTTTTTTAGCCAAATTTTGAGGTTTGCATAGGATTCTGGGAAACAGAACCTGGTCCGAGCCCCGCAAGTCACCCCTCCTTGGATTCCCCTAGGTCTCTAGTTTTCAGAAATGCAAAGGTTTGGTAGGTTTCCCTAGGTGCCGGCTGAGCTAGAGGCCAAAATCTACAGGTAGGCACTTCGCAAAAAACACCCTTGTTTTCTTCCAAAAATTTGGATGTGTCCACGTTGCGCTTTGGGGCGTTTCCTGTCGCGGGCGCTAGGCCTACCCACACAAGTGAGGTATCATTTTTATCGGGAGACTTGGGGGAACGCTGGGTGGAAGGAAATTTGTGGCTCCTCTCAGATTCCCCAACTTTCTACCACAGAAATATGTGGAACATGTGTTTTTTTTGCCAAATTTTGAGGTTTGCAAAGGATTCTGGGTAACAGAACCTGGTCCGAGCCCCGCAAGTCACCCCTCCTTGGATTCCCCTAGGTCTCTAGTTTTCAGAAATGCACAGGTTTGTTAGGTTTCCCTAGGTGCTGGCTGAGCTAGAGGCCAAAATCTACAGGTAGGCACTTCGCAAAAAACACCTCTGTTTTCTCCCAAAAATTTGGATGTGTCCACGTTGCGCTTTGGGGCGTTTCCTGTCGCGGGGGCTAGGCCTACCCACACAAGTGAGGTATCATTTTTATCGGGAGACTTGGGGGAACGCTGGGTGGAAGGAAATTTGTGGCTCTTCTCAGATTCCACAACTTTCTGCCACAGAAATATGTGGAACATGTGTTTTTTTAGCCAAATTTTGAGGTTTGCAAAGGATTCTGGGTAACAGAACCTGGTCCGAGCCCCGCAAGTCACCCCTCCTTGGATTCCCCTAGGTCTCTAGTTTTCAGAAATGCAAAGGTTTATTAGGTTTCCCTAGGTGCCGGCTGAGCTAGAGGCCAAAACCTACAGGTAGGCAATTCGCAAAAAACACCTCTGTTTTCTTCCAAAAATTTAAATGTGTCCACGTTGCGCTTTGGGGCGTTTTCTGTAGCGGGCGCTAGGCCTACCCACACAAGTGAGGTATCATTTTTATCGGGAGACTTGGGGGAACGCTGGGTGGAAGGAAATTTGTGGCTCCTCTCAGATTCCAGAACTTTCTGCCAAAGAAATGTGAGGAACATGTGTTTTTTTAGCCACATTTTGAGGTTTGCAAAGGCTTCTGGGTAACAGAACGTGGTCCGAGCCCCGCAAGTCACCCTCCTTGGATTCCCCTAGGTCTATAGTTTTCAGTAATGCACAGGTTTGGTAGGTTTCCCTAGGTGCCAGCTGAGCTAGAGGTCAAAATCTACAGGTAGGCACTTCGCAAAAAACACCTCTGTTTTCTTCCAAAAATTTGGATGTGTCCACGTTGCGCTTTGGGGCGTTTCCTGTCACGGGCGCTAGGCCTACCCACACAAGTGAGGTATCATTTTTATCGGGAGACTTGGGGGAACGCGGGGTGGAAGGAAATTTGTGGCTCCTCTCAGATTCCAGAACTTTCTGCCACAGAAATGTGAGGAACATGTGTTTTTTTAGCCAAATGTTGAGGTTTGCAAAGGATTCTGGGTAACAGAACCTGGTCCGAGCCCCGCAAGTCACCCCTCCTTGGATTCCCCTAGGTCTCTAGTTTTCAGAAATGCACAGGTTTGGTAGGTTTCCCTAGGTGCCGGCTGAGCTAGAGGCCAAAATCTGCAGGTAGGCACTTCGCAAAAAACACCTATGTTTTCTCCCAAAAATTTGGATGTGTCCACGTTGCGCTTTGGGGCGTTTCCTGTCGCGGGCGCTAGGCCTACCCACACAGGTGAGGTATAATTTTTATCGGGAGACTTGGGGGAACGCTGGGTGGAAGGAAATTTGTGGCTCCTCTCAGATTCCAGAACTTTCTGCCACAGAAATGTGAGGAACATGTGTTTTTTTAGCCAAATTTTGAGGTTTGCAAAGGATTCTGGGTAACAGAACCTGGTCCGAGCCCCGCAAGTCACCCCTCCTTGGATTCCCCTAGGTCTCTAGTTTTCAGAAATGCAAAGGTTTGGTAGGTTTCCCTAGGTGCCGGCTGAGCTAGAGGCCAAAATCTACTGGTAGGCACTTCGCAAAAAACACCTCTGTTTTCTTCAAAAAATTTGGATGTGTCCACGTTGCGCTTTGGGGCGTTTCCTGTCGCGGGCGCTAGGCCTACCCACACAGGTGAGGTATCATTTTTATCGGGAGACTTGGGGGAACGCTGGGTGGAAGGAAATTTGTGGCTCCTCTCAGATTCCACAACTTTCTGCCACAGAAATATGTGGAACATGTGTTTTTTTTGCCAAATTTTGAGGTTTGCAAAGGATTCTGGGTAACAGAACCTTGTCCGAGCCCCGCAAGTCACCCGTCCTTGGATTCCCCTAGGTCTCTAGTTTTGAGAAATGCACAGGTTTGGTAGGTTTCCCTAGGTGCTGGCTGAGCTAGAGGCCAAAATCTACAGGTAGGCACTTCGCAAAAAACACCTCTGTTTTCTCCCAAAAATTTGGATGTGACCACGTTGCGCTTTGGGGCGTTTCCTGTCGCGGGCGCTAGGCCTACCCACACAAGTGAGGTATCATTTTTATCGGGAGACTTGGGGGAACGCTGGGTGGAAGGAAATTTGTGGCTCTTCTCAGATTCCACAACTTTCTGCCACAGAAATATGTGGAACATGTGTTTTTTTAGCCAAATTTTGAGGTTTGCAAAGGATTCTGGGTAACAGAACCTGGTCCGAGCCCCGCAAGTCACCCCTCCTTGGATTCCCCTAGGTCTCTAGTTTTCAGAAATGCACAGGTTTGGTAGTTCCCTAGGTGCCGGCTGAGCTAGAGGCCAAAATCTACAGGTAGTCACTTCGCAAAAAACACCTCTGCTTTCTTCCAAAAATTTGGATGTGTCCACGTTGCGCTTTGGGGCGTTTCCTGTAGCGGGCGCTAGGCCTACCCACACAAGTGAGGTATCATTTTTATCGGGAGACTTGGGGGAACGCTGGGTGGAAGGAAATTTGTGGCTCCTCTCAGTTCCCAGAACTTTCTGCCACAGAAATATGAGGAACATGTGTTTTTTTAGCCAAATTTTGAGGTTTGCAAAGGCTACTGGGTAACAGAACCTGGTCCGAGCCCCGCAAGTCACCCCTCCTTGGATTCCCCTAGGTCTCTAGTTTTCAGTAATGCACAGGTTTGGTAGGTTTCCCTAGGTGCCAGCTGAGCTAGAGGTCAAAATCTACAGGTAGGCACTTCGCAAAAAACACCTCTGCTTTCTTCCAAAAATTTGGATGTGTCCACGTTGCGGTTTGGGGCGTTTCCTGTAGCGGGCGCTACGCCTACGCACACAAGTGAGGTATCATTTTTATAGGGAGACTTGGGGGAACGCGGGGTGGAAGGAAATTTGTGGCTCCTCTCAGATTCCAGAACTTTCTGCCACAGAAATGTGAGGAACATGTGTTTTTTTAGCCAAATTTTGAGGTTTGCAAAGGATTCTGGTTAACAGAACCTGGTCCGAGCCCCGCAAGTCACCCCATCTTGGATTCCCCTAGGTCTCTAGTTTTCAGAAATGCACAGGTTTGGTAGGTTTCCCTAGGTGCCGGCTGAGCTAGAGGCCAAAATCTACAGGTAGGCACTTCGCAAAAAACACCTCTGTTTTCTTCCAAAAATTTGGATGTGTCCACGTTGCGCTTTGGGGCGTTTCCTGTCGCGGGCGCTAGGCCTACCCACACAAGTGAGGTATCATTTTTATTGGGAGACTTGGGGGAACGCTGGGTGGAAGGAAATTTGTGGCTCCTCTCAGATTCTAGAACTTTCTGCCACAGAAATGTGAGGAACATGTGTTTTTTTAGCCACATTTTGAGGTTTGCAAAGGATTCTGGGTAACAGAACCTGGTCCGAGCCCCGCAAGTCACCCCATCTTGGATTCCCCTGGGTCTCTAGTTTTTAGAAATGCACAGGTTTGGTAGGTTTCCCTAGGTGCCGACTGAGCTAGAGGCCAAAATCTACAGGTAGGCACTTCGCAAAAAACACCTCTGTTTTCTTCCAAAAATTTGGATGTGTCCACGTTGCGCTTTGGGGCGTTTCCTGTCGCGGGCGCTAGGCCTACCCACACAAGTGAGGTACCATTTTTATCGAGAGTCTTGGGGGAACGCTGGGTGGAAGGAAATTTGTGGCTCCTCTCAGATTCCAGAACTTTCTACCACAGAAATGTGAGGAACATGTGTTTTTTTAGTCAAATTTTGAGGTTTGCAAAGGATTCTGGGTAACAGAACCTGGTCCGAGCCCCGCAAGTCACCCCTCCTTTGATTCCCCTAGGTCCCTAGTTTTAAAAAATGCACAGGTTTGGTAAAACACCTTGCTTTCTTCCAAAAATTTGGATGTGTCCACGTTGCGCTTTGGGGCGTTTCCTGTCGCGGGCGCTAGGCCTACCCACACAAGTGAGGTATCATTTTTATAGGGAGACTTGGGGGAACGCGGGGTGGAAGGAAATTTGTGGCTCCTCTCAGATTCCAGAACTATCTGCCACAGAAATGTGAGGAACATGTGTTTTTTTAGCCAAATTTTGAGGTTTGCAAAGGATTCTGTTTAACAGAACCTGGTCCGAGCCCCGCAAGTCACCCCATCTTGGATTCCCCTAGGTCTCTAGTTTTCAGAAATGCACAGGTTTGGTAGGTTTCACTAGGTGCCGGCTGAGCTAGAGGCCAAAATCTACAGGTAGGCACTTCGCAAAAAACACCTCTGTTTTCTTCCAAAAATTTGGATGTGTCCACGTTGCGCTTTGGGGCGTTTCCTGTCACGGGCGCTAGGCCTACCCACACAAGTGAGGTATCATTTTTATCGGGAGACTTGGGGGAACGCGGGGTGGAAGGAAATTTGTGGCTCCTCTCAGATTCCAGAACTTTCTGCCACAGAAATGTGAGGAACATGTGTTTTTTTAGCCAAATGTTGAGGTTTGCAAAGGATTCTGGGTAACAGAACCTGGTCCGAGCCCCGCAAGTCACCCCTCCTTGGATTCCCCTAGGTCTCTAGTTTTCAGAAATGCACAGGTTTGGTAGGTTTCCCTAGGTGCCGGCTGAGCTAGAGGCCAAAATCTGCAGGTAGGCACTTCGCAAAAAACACCTATGTTTTCTCCCAAAAATTTGGATGTGTCCACGTTGCGCTTTGGGGCGTTTCCTGTCGCGGGCGCTAGGCCTACCCACACAGGTGAGGTATCATTTTTATCGGGAGACTTGGGGGAACGCTGGGTGGAAGGAAATTTGTGGCTCCTCTCAGATTCCAGAACTTTCTGCCACAGAAATGTGAGGAACATGTGTTTTTTTAGCCAAATTTTGAGGTTTGCAAAGGATTCTGGGTAACAGAACCTGGTCCGAGCCCCGCAAGTCACCCCTCCTTGGATTCCCCTAGGTCTCTAGTTTTCAGAAATGCAAAGGTTTGGTAGGTTTACCTAGGTGCCGGCTGAGCTAGAGGCCAAAATCTACTGGTAGGCACTTCGCAAAAAACACCTCTGTTTTCTTCCAAAAATTTGGATGTGTCCACGTTGCGCTTTGGGTCGTTTCCTGTCGCGGGCGCTAGGCCTACCCACACAGGTGAGGTATCATTTTTATCGGGAGACTTGGGGGAACGCTGGGTGGAAGGAAATTTGTGGCTCCCCTCAGATTCCACAACTTTCTGCCACAGAAATATGTGGAACATGTGTTTTTTTTGCCAAATTTTGAGGTTTGCAAAGGATTCTGGGTAACAGAACCTTGTCCGAGCCCCGCAAGTCACCCGTCCTTGGATTCCCCTAGGTCTCTAGTTTTGAGAAATGCACAGGTTTGGTAGGTTTCCCTAGGTGCTGGCTGAGCTAGAGGCCAAAATCTACAGGTAGGCACTTCGCAAAAAACACCTCTGTTTTCTCCCAAAAATTTGGATGTGACCACGTTGCGCTTTGGGGCGTTTCCTGTCGCGGGCGCTAGGCCTACCCACACAAGTGAGGTATCATTTTTATCGGGAGACTTGGGGGAACGCTGGGTGGAAGGAAATTTGTGGCTCTTCTCAGATTCCACAACTTTCTGCCACAGAAATATGTGGAACATGTGTTTTTTTAGCCAAATTTTGAGGTTTGCAAAGGATTCTGGGTAACAGAACCTGGTCCGAGCCCCGCAAGTCACCCCTCCTTGGATTCCCCTAGGTCTCTAGTTTTCAGAAATGCACAGGTTTGGTAGTTCCCTAGGTGCCGGCTGAGCTAGAGGCCAAAATCTACAGGTAGTCACTTCGCAAAAAACACCTCTGCTTTCTTCCAAAAATTTGGATGTGTCCACGTTGCGCTTTGGGGCGTTTCCTGTAGCGGGCGCTAGGCCTACCCACACAAGTGAGGTATCATTTTTATCGGGAGACTTGGGGGAACGCTGGGTGGAAGGAAATTTGTGGCTCCTCTCAGATTCCAGAACTTTCTGCCACAGAAATATGAGGAACATGTGTTTTTTTAGCCAAATTTTGAGGTTTGCAAAGGCTACTGGGTAACAGAACCTGGTCCGAGCCCCGCAAGTCACCCCTCCTTGGATTCCCCTAGGTCTCTAGTTTTCAGTAATGCACAGGTTTGGTAGGTTTCCCTAGGTGCCAGCTGAGCTAGAGGTCAAAATCTACAGGTAGGCACTTCGCAAAAAACACCTCTGCTTTCTTCCAAAAATTTGGATGTGTCCACGTTGCGGTTTGGGGCGTTTCCTGTAGCGGGCGCTACGCCTACGCACACAAGTGAGGTATCATTTTTATCGGGAGACTTGGGGGAACGCTGGGTGGAAGGAAATTTGTGGCTCCTCTCAGATTCCAGAACTTTCTGCCACAGAAATGTGAGGAACATGTGTTTTTTAAGCCAAATTTTGAGGTTTGCAAAGGCTTCTGGGTAACAGAACCTGGTCCGAGCCCCGCAAGTCACCCCTCCTTGGATTCCCCTAGGTCTCTAGTTTTCAGTAATGCACAGGTTTGGTAGGTTTCCCTAGGTGCCAGCTGAGCTAGAGGTCAAAATCTACAGGTAGGCACTTCGCAAAAAACACCTCTGTTTTCTTCCAAATATTTGGATGTGTCCACGTTGCGCTTTGGGGCGTTTCCTGTCGTGGGCGCTAGGCCTACCCACACAAGTGAGGTATCATTTTTATTGGGAGACTTGGGGGAACGCTGGGTGGAAGGAAATTTGTGGCTCCTCTCAGATTCTAGAACTTTCTGCCACAGAAATGTGAGGAACATGTGTTTTTTTAGCCAAATTTTGAGGTTTGCAAAGGATTCTGGGTAACAGAACCTGGTCCGAGCCCCGCAAGTCACCCCATCTTGGATTCCCCTGGGTCTCTAGTTTTCAGAAATGCACAGGTTTGGTAGGTTTCCCTAGGTGCCGGCTGAGCTAGAGGCCAAAATCTACAGGTAGGCACTTCGCAAAAAACACCTCTGTTTTCTTCCAAAAATTTGGATGTGTCCACATTGCGCTTTGGGGCGTTTCCTGTCACGGGCGCTAGGCCTACCCACACAAGTGAGGTATCATTTTTATCGGGAGAATTGGGGGAACGCTGGGTGGCAGGAAATTTGTGTCTCCTCTCAGATTCCAGAACTTTCTGCCACAGAAATGTGAGGAACATGTGTTTTTTTAGTCAAATTTTGAGGTTTGCAAAGGATTCTGGGTAACAGAACCTGGTCCGAGCCCCGCAAGTCACCCCTCCTTGGATTCCCCTAGGTCTCTAGTTTTCAGAAATGCACAGGTTTGGTAAAACACCTTGTTTTCTTCCAAAAATTTGGATGTGTCCACGTTGCGCTTTGGGGCGTTTCCTGTCGCGGGCGCTAGGCCTACCCACACAAGTGAGGTATCATTTTTATAGGGAGACTTGGGGGAACGCGGGGTGGAAGGAAATTTGTGGCTCCTCTCAGATTCCAGAACTTTCTGCCACAGAAATGTGAGGAACATGTGTTTTTTTAGCCAAATTTTGAGGTTTGCAAAGGATTCTGGTTAACAGAACCTGGTCCGAGCCCCGCAAGTCACCCCATCTTGGATTCCCCTAGGTCTCTAGTTTTCAGAAATGCACAGGTTTGGTAGGTTTCCCTAGGTGCCGGCTGAGCTAGAGGCCAAAATCTACAGGTAGGCACTTCGCAAAAAACACCTCTGTTTTCTTCCAAAAATTTGGATGTGTCCACGTTGCGCTTTGGGGCGTTTCCTGTCGTGGGCGCTAGGCCTACCCACACAAGTGAGGTATCATTTTTATCGGGAGACTTGGGGGAACGCTGGGTGGAAGGAAATTTGTGGCTCCTCTCAGATTCCAGAACTTTCTGCCACAGAAATGTGAGGAACATGTGTTTTTTTAGCCAAATGTTGAGGTTTGCAAAGGACTCTGGGTAACAGAACCTGGTCCGAGCCCTGCAAGTCACCCCTCCTTGGATTCCCCTAGGTCTCTAGTTTTCAGAAATGCACAGCTTTGGTAGGTTTCCCTAGGTGCCGTCTGAGCTAGAGGCCAAAATCCTCAGGTAGGCACTTCGCAAAAAACACCTATGTTTTCTCCCAAAGATTTGGATGTGTCCACGTTGCGCTTTGGGGCGTTTCCTGTCGCGGGCGCTAGGCCTACCCACACAAGTGAGGTATCATTTTTATCGGGAGACTTGGGGGAACGCTGGGTGGAAGGAAATTTGTGGCTCCTCTCAGATTCCAGAACTTTCTGCCACAGAAATGTGAGGAACATGTGTTTTTTTAGCCATATTTTGAGGCTTGCAAAGGATTCTGGGTAACAGAACCTGGTCCGAGCCCCGCAAGTCACCCCTCCTTGGATTCCCCTAGGTCTCTAGTTTTCAGAAATGCAAAGGTTTGGTAGGTTTCCCTAGGTGCCGGCTGAGCTAGAGGCCAAAATCTACAGGTAGGCACTTCGCAAAAAACAACTCTGTTTTTTTCCAAAAATTTGGATGTGTCCATGTTGCGCTTTGGGGCGTTTCCTGTCGCGGTCGCTAGGCCTACCCACACAGGTGAGGTATCATTTTTATCGGGAGACTTGGGGGAACGCTGTGTGGAAGGAAATTTGTGGCTCCTCTCAGATTCCAGAACTTTCTGCCACAAAAATGTGAGGAACATGTGTTTTTTTAGCCAAATTTTGAGGTTTGCAAAGGATTCTGGGAAACAGAACCTGGTCCGAGCCCCGCAAGTCACCCCTCCTTGGATTCCCCTAGGTCTCTAGTTTTCAGAAATGCAAAGGTTTGGTAGGTTTCCCTAGGTGCCGGCTGAGCTAGAGGCCAAAATCTACAGGTAGGCACTTCGCAAAAAACACCTCTGTTTTCTCCCAAAAATTTGGATGTGTCCACGTTGCGCTTTGGGGCGTTTCCTGTTGTGGGCGCTAGGCCTACCCACACAAGTGAGGTATCATTTTTATCGGGAGACTTGGGGGAACTCTGGGTGGAAGGAAATTTGTGGCTCCTCTCAGATTCCACAACTTTCTGCCACAGAAATATGAGGAACATGTGTTTTTTTAGCCAAATTTTGAGGTTTGCAAAGGATTCTGGGTAAAAGAACCTGGTCCAAGCCCCGCAAGTCACCCCTCCTTGGATTCCCCTAGGTCTCTAGTTTTCCGAAATGCACAGGTTTGGTAGGTTTCCGTATGTGCCGGCTGAGCTAGAGGCCAAAATCTACAGGTAGGCACTTCGCAAAAAACACCTCTGTTTTCTTCCAAAAATGTGGATGTGTCCACGTTGCGCTTTGGGGCGTTTCCTGTCGCGGGCGCTAGGCCTACCCACACAGGTGAGGTAGAATTTTTATCGGGAGACTTGGGGGAACGCTGGGTGGAAGGAAATTTGTGGCTCCTCTCAGATTCCACAACTTTCTGCCACAGAAATATGAGGAACATATGTTTTTTTTGCCAAATTTTGAGGTTTGCAAAGGATTCTGGGTAACAGAACCTGGTCCGAGCCCCGCAAGTCACCCCTCCTTGGATTTCCCTAGGTCTCTAGTTTTCAGAAATGCACAGGTTTGGTAGGTTTCCCTAGGTGCCGGCTGAGCTAGAGGCCAAAATCTACAGGTAGGCACTTCGCAAAAAAACCCTCTGTTTTCTCCCAAAAATTTGGATGTGTCCATGTTGCGCTTTGGGGCGTTTCCTGTCGCGGGCGCTAGGCCTACCCACACAGGTGAGGTATCATTTTTATCGGGAGACTTGGGGGAACGCTGGGTGGAAGGAAATTTGTGGCTCCTCTCAGATTCCAGAACTTTCTGCCACAGAAATGTGAGGAACATGTGTTTTTTTAACCAAATTTTGAGGTTTGCAAAGGATTCTGGGAAACAGAACCTGGTCCGAGCCCCGCAAGTCACCCCTCCTTGGATTCCCCTAGGTCTCTAGTTTTCAGAAATGCAAAGGTTTGGTAGGTTTCCCTAGGTGCCGGCTGAGCTAGAGGCCAAAATCTACAGGTAGGCACTTCGCAAAAAACACCTCTGTTTTCTCCCAAAAATTTGGATGTGTCCACGTTGCGCTTTGGGGCGTTTCCTGTTGCGGGCGCTAGGCCTACACACACAAGTGAGGTATCATTTTTATCGGGAGACTTGGGGGAACTCTGGGTGGAAGGAAATTTGTGGCTCCTCTCAGATTCCACAACTTTCTGCCACAGAAATATGAGGAACATGTGTTTTTTTAGCCAAAATTTTGAGGTTTGCAAAGGATTCTGGGTAAAAGAACCTGGTCCAAGCCCCGCAAGTCACCCCTCCTTGGATTCCCCTAGGCCTCTAATTTTCCGAAATGCACAGGTTTGGTAGGTGTCCGTATGTGCCGGCTGAGCTAGAGGCCAAAATCTACAGGTAGGCACTTCGCAAAAAACACCTCTGTTTTCTTCCAAAAATTTGGATGTGTCCACGTTGCGCTTTGGGGCGTTTCCTGTCGCGGGCGCTAGGCCTACCCACACAAGTGAGGTATCATTTTTATCGGGAGACTTGGGGGAACGCTGGGTGGAAGGAAATTTGTGGCTCCTCTCAGATTCCAGAACTTTCTACCACAGAAATGTGAGGAACATGTGTTTTTTTAGTCAAATTTTGAGGTTTGCAAAGGATTCTGGGTAACAGAACCTGGTCCGAGCCCCGCAAGTCACCCCTCCTTGGATTCCCCTAGGTCTCTAGTTTTCAGAAATTCACAGGTTTGGTAAAACACCTCTGTTTTCTTCCAAAAATTTGGATGTGTCCACGTTGTGCTTTGGGGTGTTTCATGTCGCGGGCGCTAGGCCTACCCACACAAGTGAGGTATCATTTTTATAGGGAGACTTGGGGGAACGCGGGGTGGAAGGAAATTTGTGGCTCCTCTCAGATTCCAGAACTTTCTGCCACAGAAATGTGAGGAACATGTGTTTTTTTAGCCAAATTTTGAGGTTTGCAAAGGATTCTGGTTAACAGAACCTGGTCCGAGCCCCGCAAGTCACCCCATCTTGGATTCCCCTAGGTCTCTAGTTTTCAGAAATACACAGGTTTGGTAGGTTTCCCTAGGTGCCGGCTGAGCTAGACGCCAAAATCTACAGGTAGGCACTTCGCAAAAAACACCTATGTTTTCTCCCAAAAATTTGGATGTGTCCACGTTGCGCTTTGGGGCGTTTCCTGTCGCGGGCGCTAGGCCTACCCACACAAGGGAGGTATCATTTTTATCGGGAGACTTGGGGGAACGCTGGGTGTTAGGAAATTTGTGGCTCCTCTTAGATTCCAGAACTTTCTGCCACAGAAATGTGAGGAACATGTGTTTTTTTAGCCAAATTTTGAGATTTGCTAAGGATTCTGGGTAACAGAACCTGGTCCGAGCCCCGCAAGTCACCCCTCCTTGGATTCCCCTAGGTCTCTAGTTTTCAGAAATGCAAAGGTTTGGTAGGTTTCCCTAGGTGCCGGCTGAGCTCGAGGCCAAAATCTACAGGTAGGCACTTCGCAAAAAACACCTCTGTTTTCTTCCAAAAATTTGGATGTGTCCACGTTGCGCTTTGGGGCGTTTCCTGTCGCGGGCGCTAGGCCTACCCACACAAGTGAGGTATCATTTTTATCGGGAGACTTGGGGGAACTCTGGGTGGAAGGAAATTTGTGGCTCCTCTCAGATTCCACAACTTTCTGCCACAGAAATATGAGGAACATGTGTTTTTTTAGCCAAATTTTGAGGTTTGCAAAGGATTCTGGGTAACAGAACCTGGTCCGAGCCCCGCAAGTCACCCCTCCTTGGATTCCCCTTGGTCTCTAGTTTTCAGAAATACACAGGTTTGGTAGGTTTCCCTAGGTTCCGGCTGAGCTAGAGGCCAAAATCTACAGTTAGGCACTTCGCAAAAAACACCTCTGTTTTCTTCCAAAAATTTGGATGTGTCCACGTTGCGCTTTGGGGCGTTTCCTGTCGCGGGCGCTAGGCCTACCCACACAGGTGAGGTATCATTTTTATCGGGAGACTTGGGGGAACGCTGGGTGGAAGGAAATTTGTGGCTCCTCTCAGATTCCAGAACTTTCTGCCACAGAAATGTGAGGAACATGTGTTTTTTTAGCCACATTTTGATATTTGCAAAGGATTCTGGGTAACAGAACCTGGTCCGAGCCCCGCAAGTCACCCCTCCTTGGATTCCCCTAGGTCTCTAGTTTTCAGAAATGCAAAGGTTTGGTAGGTTTCCCTAGGTGCCGGCTGAGCTAGAGGCCAAAATCTACAGGTAGGCACTTCGCAAAAAACACCTCTGTTTTCTTCCAAAAATGTGGATGTGTCCACGTTGCGCTTTGGGACGTTTCCTGTCGCGGGCGCTAGGCCTACCCACACAAGTGAGGTATCATTTTTATCGGGAGACTTGGGGGAACGCTGGGTGGAAGGAAATGTGTGGCTCCTCTCAGATTCCAGAACTTTCTACCACAGAAATGTGAGGAACATGTTTTTTTTAGTCAAATTTTGAGGTTTGCAAAGGATTCTGGGTAACAGAACCTGGTCCGAGCCCCGCAAGTCACCCCTCCTTGGATTCCCCTAGGTCTCTAGTTTTCAGAAATGCAAAGGTTTGGTAAAACACCTCTGTTTTCTTCCAAAAATTTGGATGTGTCCACGTTGTGCTTTGGGGCGTTTCATGTCGCGGGCGCTAGGCCTACCCACACAAGTGAGGTATCATTTTTATAGGGAGACTTGGGGGAACGCGGGGTGGAAGGAAATTTGTGGCTCCTCTCAGATTCCAGAACTTTCTGCCACAGAAATGTGAGGAACATGTGTTTTTTTAGCCAAATTTTGAGGTTTGCAAAGGATTCTGGTTAACAGAACCTGGTCCGAGCCCCGCAAGTCACCCCATGTTGGATTCCCCTAGGTCTCTAGTTTTCAGAAATGCACAGGGTTGGTAGGTTTCCCTAGGTGCCGGCTGAGCTAGAGGCCAAAATCTACAGGTAGGCACTTCGCAAAAAACACCTATGTTTTCTCCCAAAAATTTGGATGTGTCCACGTTGCGCTTTGGGGCGTTTCCTGTCGCGGGCGCTAGGCCTACCCACACAGGTGAGGTATCATTTTTATCGGGAGACTTGGGGGAACGCTGGGTGGAAGGAAATTTGTGGCTCCTCTCAGATTCCAGAACTTTCTGCCACAGAAATGTGAGGAACATGTGTTTTTTTAGCCAAATTTTGAGGTTTGCAAAGGATTCTGGGTAACAGAACCTGGTCCGAGCCCCGCAAGTCACCCCTCCTTGGATTCCCCTAGGTCTCTAGTTTTCAGAAATGCAAAGGTTTGGTAGGTTTCCCTAGGTGCCGGCTGAGCTAGAGGCCAAAATCTACTGGTAGGCACTTCGCAAAAAACACCTCTGTTTTCTTCCAAAAATTTGGATGTGTCCACGTTGCGCTTTGGGGCGTTTCCTGTCGCGGGCGCTAGGCCTACCCACACAGGTGAGGTATCATTTTTATCGGGAGACTTGGGGGAACGCTGGGTGGAAGGAAATTTGTGGCTCCTCTCAGATTCCACAACTTTCTGCCACAGAAATATGTGGAACATGTGTTTTTTTTGCCAAATTTTGAGGTTTGCAAAGGATTCTGGGTAACAGAACCTTGTCCAGCCCCGCAAGTCACCCGTCCTTGGATTCCCCTAGGTCTCTAGTTTTCAGAAATGCACAGGTTTGGTAGGTTTCCCTAGGTGCTGGCTGAGCTAGAGGCCAAAATCTACAGGTAGGCACTTCGCAAAAAACACCTCTGTTTTCTCCCAAAAATTTGGATGTGACCACGTTGCGCTTTGGGGCGTTTCCTGTCGCTAGCGCTAGGCCTACCCACACAAGTGAGGTATCATTTTTATCGGGAGACTTGGGGGAACGCTGGGTGGAAGGAAATTTGTGGCTCTTCTCAGATTCCACAACTTTCTGCCACAGAAATATGTGGAACATGTGTTTTTTTAGCCAAATTTTGAGGTTTGCAAAGGATTCTGGGTAACAGAACCTGGTCCGAGCCCCGCAAGTCACCCCTCCTTGGATTCCCCTAGGTCTCTAGTTTTCAGAAATGCACAGGTTTGGTAGTTCCCTAGGTGCCGGCTGAGCTAGAGGCCAAAATCTACAGGTAGTCACTTCGCAAAAAACACCTCTGCTTTCTTCCAAAAATTTGGATGTGTCCACGTTGCGCTTTGGGGCGTTTCCTGTAGCGGGCGCTAGGCCTACCCACACAAGTGAGGTATCATTTTTATCGGGAGACTTGGGGGAACGCTGGGTGGAAGGAAATTTGTGGCTCCTCTCAGATTCCAGAACTTTCTGCCACAGAAATATGAGGAACATGTGTTTTTTTAGCCAAATTTTGAGGTTTGCAAAGGCTACTGGGTAACAGAACCTGGTCCGAGCCCCGCAAGTCACCCCTCCTTGGATTCCCCTAGGTCTCTAGTTTTCAGTAATGCACAGGTTTGGTAGGTTTCCCTAGGTGCCAGCTGAGCTAGAAGTCAAAATCTACAGGTAGGCACTTCGCAAAAAACACCTCTGCTTTCTTCCAAAAATTTGGATGTGTCCACGTTGCGGTTTGGGGCGTTTCCTGTAGCGGGCGCTACGCCTACGCACACAAGTGAGGTATCATTTTTATCGGGAGACTTGGGGGAACGCTGGGTGGAAGGAAATTTGTGGCTCCTCTCAGATTCCAGAACTTTCTGCCACAGAAATGTGAGGAACATGTGTTTTTTTAGCCAAATTTTGAGGTTTGCAAAGGCTTCTGGGTAACAGAACCTGGTCCGAGCCCCGCAAGTCACCCCTCCTTGGATTCCCCTAGGTCTCTAGTTTTCAGTAATGCACAGGTTTGGTAGGTTTCCCTAGGTGCCAGCTGAGCTAGAGGTCAAAATCTACAGGTAGGCACTTCACAAAAAACACCTCTGTTTTCTTCCAAATATTTGGATGTGTCCACGTTGCGCTTTGGGGCGTTTCCTGTCGCGGGCGCTAGGCCTACCCACACAAGTGAGGTATCATTTTTATTGGGAGACTTGGGGGAACGCTGGGTGGAAGGAAATTTGTGGCTCCTCTCAGATTCTAGAACTTTCTGCCACAGAAATGTGAGGAACATGTGTTTTTTTAGCCAAATTTTGAGGTTTGCAAAGGATTCTGGGTAACAGAACCTGGTCCGAGCCCCGCAAGTCACCCCATCTTGGATTCCCCTGGGTCTCTAGTTTTCAGAAATGCACAGGTTTGGTAGGTTTCCCTAGGTGCCGGCTGAGCTAGAGGCCAAAATCTACAGGTAGGCACTTCGCAAAAAACACCTCTGTTTTCTTCCAAAAATTTGGATGTGTCCACATTGCGCTTTGGGGCGTTTCCTGTCACGGGCGCTAGGCCTACCCACACAAGTGAGGTATCATTTTTATCGGGAGACTTGGGGGAACGCTGGGTGGCAGGAAATTTGTGGCTCCTCTCAGATTCCAGAACTTTCTGCCACAGAAATGTGAGGAACATGTGTTTTTTTAGTCAAATTTTGAGGTTTGCAAAGGATTCTGGGTAACAGAACCTGGTCCGAGCCCCGCAAGTCACCCCTCCTTGGATTCCCCTAGGTCTCTAGTTTTCAGAAATGCACAGGTTTGGTAAAACACCTTGTTTTCTTCAAAAAATTTGGATGTGTCCACGTTGCGCTTTGGGGCGTTTCCTGTCGCGGGCGCTAGGCCTACCCACACAAGTGAGGTATCATTTTTATAGGGAGACTTGGGGGAACGCGGGGTGGAAGGAAATTTGTGGCTCCTCTCAGATTCCAGAACTTTCTGCCACAGAAATGTGAGGAACATGTGTTTTTTTAGCCAAATTTTGAGGTTTGCAAAGGATTCTGGTTAACAGAACCTGGTCCGAGCCCCGCAAGTCACCCCATCTTGGATTCCCCTAGGTCTCTAGTTTTCAGAAATGCACAGGTTTGGTAGGTTTCCCTAGGTGCCGGCTGAGCTAGAGGCCAAAATCTACAGGTAGGCACTTCGCAAAAAACACCTCTGTTTTCTTCCAAAAATTTGGATGTGTCCACGTTGCGCTTTGGGGCGTTTCCTGTCGTGGGCGCTAGGCCTACCCACACAAGTGAGGTATCATTTTTATCGGGAGACTTGGGGGAACGCTGGGTGGAAGGAAATTTGTGGCTCCTCTCAGATTCCAGAACTTTCTGCCACAGAAATGTGAGGAACATGTGTTTTTTTAGCCAAATGTTGAGGTTTGCAAAGGACTCTGGGTAACAGAACCTGGTCAGAGCCCTGCAAGTCACCCCTCCTTGGATTCCCCTAGGTCTCTAGTTTTCAGAAATGCACAGCTTTGGTAGGTTTCCCTAGGTGCCGGCTGAGCTAGAGGCCAAAATCCTCAGGTAGGCACTTCGCAAAAAACACCTATGTTTTCTCCCAAAGATTTGGATGTGTCCACGTTGCGCTTTGGGGCGTTTCCTGTCGCGGGCGCTAGGCCTACCCTCACAAGTGAGGTATCATTTTTATCGGGAGACTTGGGGGAACGCTGGGTGGAAGGAAATTTGTGGCTCCTCTCAGATTCCAGAACTTTCTGCCACAGAAATGTGAGGAACATGTGTTTTTTTAGCCATATTTTGAGGCTTGCAAAGGATTCTGGGTAACAGAACCTGGTCCGAGCCCCGCAAGTCACCCCTCCTTGGATTCCCCTAGGTCTCTAGTTTTCAGAAATGCAAAGGTTTGGTAGGTTTCCCTAGGTGCCGGCTGAGCTAGAGGCCAAAATCTACAGGTAGGCACTTTGCAAAAAACACCTCTGTTTTTTTCCCAAAATTTGGATGTGTCCACGTTGCGCTTTGGGGCGTTTCCTGTCGCGGTCGCTAGGCCTACCCACACAGGTGAGGTATCATTTTTATCGGGAGACTTGGGGGAACGCTGGGTGGAAGGAAATTTGTGGCTCCTCTCAGATTCCAGAACTTTCTGCCACAAAAATGTGAGGAACATGTGTTTTTTTAGCCAAATTTTGAGGTTTGCAAAGGATTCTGGGAAACAGAACCTGGTCCGAGCCCCGCAAGTCACCCCTCCTTGGATTCCCCTAGGTCTCTAGTTTTCAGAAATGCAAAGGTTTGGTAGGTTTCCCTAGGTGCCGGCTGAGCTAGAGGCCAAAATCTACAGGTAGGCACTTCGCAAAAAACACCTCTGTTTTCTCCCAAAAATTTGGATGTGTCCACGTTGCGCTTTGGGGCGTTTCCTGTTGTGGGCGCTAGGCCTACCCACACAAGTGAGGTATCATTTTTATCGGGAGACTTGGGGGAACTCTGGGTGGAAGGAAATTTGTGGCTCCTCTCAGATTCCACAACTTTCTGCCACAGAAATATGAGGATCATGTGTTTTTTTAGCCAAATTTTGAGGTTTGCAAAGGATTCTGGGTAAAAGAACCTGGTCCAAGCCCCGCAAGTCACCCCTCCTTGGATTCCCCTAGGTCTCTAGTTTTCCGAAATGCACAGGTTTGGTAGGTTTCCGTATGTGCCGGCTGAGCTAGAGGCCAAAATCTACAGGTAGGCACTTCGCAAAAAACACCTCTGTTTTCTTCCAAAAATTTGGATGTGTCCACGTTGCGCTTTGGGGCGTTTCCTGTCGCGGGCGCTAGGCCTACCCACACAGGTGAGGTATAATTTTTATCGGGAGACTTGGGGGAACGCTGGGTGGAAGGAAATTTGTGGCTCCTCTCAGATTCCACAACTTTCTGCCACAGAAATATGAGGAACATATGTTTTTTTTGCCAAATTTTGAGGTTTGCAAAGGATTCTGGGTAACAGAACCTGGTCCGAGCCCCGCAAGTCACCCCTCCTTGGATTTCCCTAGGTCTCTATTTTTCAGAAATGCACAGGTTTGGTAGGTTTCCCTAGGTGCCGGCTGAGCTAGAGGCCAAAATCTACAGGTAGGCACTTCGCAAAAAAACCCTCTGTTTTCTCCCAAAAATTTGGATGTGTCCATGTTGCGCTTTGGGGCGTTTCCTGTCGCGGGCGCTAGGCCTACCCACACAGGTGAGGTATCATTTTTATCGGGAGACTTGGGGGAACGCTGGGTGGAAGGAAATTTGTGGCTCCTCTCAGATTCCAGAACTTTCTGCCACAGAAATGTGAGGAACATGTGTTTTTTTAACCAAATTTTGAGGTTTGCAAAGGATTCTGGGAAACAGAACCTGGTCCGAGCCCCGCAAGTCACCCCTCCTTGGATTCCCCTAGGTCTCTAGTTTTCAGAAATGCAAAGGTTTGGTAGGTTTCCCTAGGTGCCGGCTGAGCTAGAGGCCAAAATCTACAGGTAGGCACTTCGCAAAAAACACCTCTGTTTTCTCCCAAAAATTTGGATGTGTCCACGTTGCGCTTTGGGGCGTTTCCTGTTGCGGGCGCTAGGCCTACACACACAAGTGAGGTATCATTTTTATCGGGAGACTTGGGGGAACTCTGGGTGGAAGGAAATTTGTGGCTCCTCTCAGATTCCACAACTTTCTGCCACAGAAATATGAGGAACATGTGTTTTTTTAGCCAAAATTTTGAGGTTTGCAAAGGATTCTGGGTAAAAGAACCTGGTCCAAGCCCCGCAAGTCACCCCTCCTTGGATTCCCCTAGGCCTCTAATTTTCAGAAATGCAAAGGTTTGGTAGGTTTCCCTAGGTGCCGGCTGAGCTAGAGGCCAAAATCTACAGGTAGGCACTTCGCAAAAAACACCTCTGTTTTTTTCCCAAAATTTGGATGTGTCCACGTTGCGCTTTGGGGCGTTTTCTGTCGCGGGCGCTAGGCCTACCCACACAGGTGAGGTATCATTTTTATCGGGAGACTTGGGGGAACGCTGGGTGGAAGGAAATTTGTGGCTCCTCTCAGATTCCAGAACTTTCTGCCACAGAAATGTGAGGAACATGTGTTTTTTTAGCCAAATTTTGAGATTTGCTAAGGATTCTGGGTAACAGAACCTGGTCCGAGCCCCGCAAGTCACCCCTCCTTGGATTCCCCTAGGTCTCTAGTTTTCAGAAATGCAAAGGTTTGGTAGGTTTCCCTAGGTGCCGGCTGAGCTCGAGGCCAAAATCTACAGGTAGGCACTTCGCAAAAAACACCTCTGTTTTCTTCCAAAAATTTGGATGTGTCCACGTTGCGCTTTGGGGCGTTTCCTGTCGCGGGCGCTAGGCCTACCCACACAAGTGAGGTATCATTTTTATCGGGAGACTTGGGGGAACTCTGGGTGGAAGGAAATTTGTGGCTCCTCTCAGATTCCACAACTTTCTGCCACAGAAATATGAGGAACATGTGTTTTTTTAGCCAAATTTTGAGGTTTGCAAAGGATTCTGGGTAACAGAACCTGGTCCGAGCCCCGCAAGTCACCCCTCCTTGGATTCCCCTTGGTCTCTAGTTTTCAGAAATACACAGGTTTGGTAGGTTTCCCTAGGTTCCGGCTGAGCTAGAGGCCAAAATCTACAGTTAGGCACTTCGCAAAAAACACCTCTGTTTTCTTCCAAAAATTTGGATGTGTCCACGTTGCGCTTTGGGGCGTTTCCTGTCGCGGGCGCTAGGCCTACCCACACAGGTGAGGTATCATTTTTATCGGGAGACTTGGGGGAACGCTGGGTGGAAGGAAATTTGTGGCTCCTCTCAGATTCCAGAACTTTCTGCCACAGAAATGTGAGGAACATGTGTTTTTTTAGCCACATTTTGATATTTGCAAAGGATTCTGGGTAACAGAACCTGGTCCGAGCCCCGCAAGTCACCCCTCCTTGGATTCCCCTAGGTCTCTAGTTTTCAGAAATGCAAAGGTTTGGTAGGTTTCCCTAGGTGCCGGCTGAGCTAGAGGCCAAAATCTACAGGTAGGCACTTCGCAAAAAACACCTCTGTTTTCTTCCAAAAATGTGGATGTGTCCACGTTGCGCTTTGGGGCGTTTCCTGTCGCGGGCGCTAGGCCTACCCACACAAGTGAGGTATCATTTTTATCGGGAGACTTGGGGGAACGCTGGGTGGAAGGAAATGTGTGGCTCCTCTCAGATTCCAGAACTTTCTACCACAGAAATGTGAGGAACATGTTTTTTTTAGTCAAATTTTGAGGTTTGCAAAGGATTCTGGGTAACAGAACCTGGTCCGAGCCCCGCAAGTCACCCCTCCTTGGATTCCCCTAGGTCTCTAGTTTTCAGAAATGCAAAGGTTTGGTAAAACACCTCTGTTTTCTTCCAAAAATTTGGATGTGTCCACGTTGTGCTTTGGGGCGTTTCATGTCGCGGGCGCTAGGCCTACCCACACAAGTGAGGTATCATTTTTATAGGGAGACTTGGGGGAACGCGGGGTGGAAGGAAATTTGTGGCTCCTCTCAGATTCCAGAACTTTCTGCCACAGAAATGTGAGGAACATGTGTTTTTTTAGCCAAATTTTGAGGTTTGCAAAGGATTCTGGTTAACAGAACCTGGTCCGAGCCCCGCAAGTCACCCCATGTTGGATTCCCCTAGGTCTCTAGTTTTCAGAAATGCACAGGGTTGGTAGGTTTCCCTAGGTGCCGGCTGAGCTAGAGGCCAAAATCTACAGGTAGGCACTTCGCAAAAAACACCTATGTTTTCTCCCAAAAATTTGGATGTGTCCACGTTGCGCTTTGGGGCGTTTCCTGTCGCGGGCGCTAGGCCTACCCACACAGGTGAGGTATCATTTTTATCGGGAGACTTGGGGGAACGCTGGGTGGAAGGAAATTTGTGGCTCCTCTCAGATTCCAGAACTTTCTGCCACAGAAATGTGAGGAACATGTGTTTTTTTAGCCAAATTTTGAGGTTTGCAAAGGATTCTGGGTAACAGAACCTGGTCCGAGCCCCGCAAGTCACCCCTCCTTGGATTCCCCTAGGTCTCTAGTTTTCAGAAATGCAAAGGTTTGGTAGGTTTCCCTAGGTGCCGGCTGAGCTAGAGGCCAAAATCTACTGGTAGGCACTTCGCAAAAAACACCTCTGTTTTCTTCCAAAAATTTGGATGTGTCCACGTTGCGCTTTGGGGCGTTTCCTGTCGCGGGCGCTAGGCCTACCCACACAGGTGAGGTATCATTTTTATCGGGAGACTTGGGGGAACGCTGGGTGGAAGGAAATTTGTGGCTCCTCTCAGATTCCACAACTTTCTGCCACAGAAATATGTGGAACATGTGTTTTTTTTGCCAAATTTTGAGGTTTGCAAAGGATTATGGGTAACAGAACCTTGTCCGAGCCCCGCAAGTCACCCGTCCTTGGATTCCCCTAGGTCTCTAGTTTTCAGAAATGCACAGGTTTGGTAGGTTTCCCTAGGTGCTGGCTGAGCTAGAGGCCAAAATCTACAGGTAGGCACTTCGCAAAAAACACCTCTGTTTTCTCCCAAAAATTTGGATGTGACCACGTTGCGCTTTGGGGCATTTCCTGTCGCTAGCGCTAGGCCTACCCACACAAGTGAGGTATCATTTTTATCGGGAGACTTGGGGGAACGCTGGGTGGAAGGAAATTTGTGGCTCTTCTCAGATTCCACAACTTTCTGCCACAGAAATATGTGGAACATGTGTTTTTTTAGCCAAATTTTGAGGTTTGCAAAGGATTCTGGGTAACAGAACCTGGTCCGAGCCCCGCAAGTCACCCCTCCTTGGATTCCCCTAGGTCTCTAGTTTTCAGAAATGCACAGGTTTGGTAGTTCCCTAGGTGCCGGCTGAGCTAGAGGCCAAAATCTACAGGTAGTCACTTCGCAAAAAACACCTCTGCTTTCTTCCAAAAATTTGGATGTGTCCACGTTGCGCTTTGGGGCGTTTCCTGTAGCGGGCGCTAGGCCTACCCACACAACTGAGGTATCATTTTTATCGGGAGACTTGGGGGAACGCTGGGTGGAAGGAAATTTGTGGCTCCTCTCAGATTCCAGAACTTTCTGCCACAGAAATATGAGGAACATGTGTTTTTTTAGCCAAATTTTGAGGTTTGCAAAGGCTACTGGGTAACAGAACCTGGTCCGAGCCCCGCAAGTCACCCCTCCTTGGATTCCCCTAGGTCTCTAGTTTTCAGTAATGCACAGGTTTGGTAGGTTTCCCTAGGTGCCAGCTGAGCTAGAAGTCAAAATCTACAGGTAGGCACTTCGCAAAAAACACCTCTGCTTTCTTCCAAAAATTTGGATGTGTCCACGTTGCGGTTTGGGGCGTTTCCTGTAGCGGGCGCTACGCCTACGCACACAAGTGAGGTATCATTTTTATCGGGAGACTTGGGGGAACGCTGAGTGGAAGGAAATTTGTGGCTCCTCTCAGATTCCAGAACTTTCTGCCACAGAAATGTGAGGAACATGTGTTTTTTTAGCCAAATTTTGAGGTTTGCAAAGGCTTCTGGGTAACAGAACCTGGTCCGAGCCCCGCAAGTCACCCCTCCTTGGATTCCCCTAGGTCTCTAGTTTTCAGTAATGCACAGGTTTGGTAGGTTTCCCTAGGTGCCAGCTGAGCTAGAGGTCAAAATCTACAGGTAGGCACTTCACAAAAAACACCTCTGTTTTCTTCCAAATATTTGGATGTGTCCACGTTGCGCTTTGGGGCGTTTCCTGTCGCGGGCGCTAGGCCTACCCACACAAGTGAGGTATCATTTTTATTGGGAGACTTGGGGGAACGCTGGGTGGAAGGAAATTTGTGGCTCCTCTCAGATTCTAGAACTTTCTGCCACAGAAATGTGAGGAACATGTGTTTTTTTAGCCAAATTTTGAGGTTTGCAAAGGATTCTGGGTAACAGAACCTGGTCCGAGCCCCGCAAGTCACCCCATCTTGGATTCCCCTGGGTCTCTAGTTTTCAGAAATGCACAGGTTTGGTAGGTTTCCCTAGGTGCCGGCTGAGCTAGAGGCCAAAATCTACAGGTAGGCACTTCGCAAAAAACACCTCTGCTTTCTTCCAAAAATTTGGATGTGTCCACGTTGCGCTTTGGGGCGTTTCCTGTAGCGGGCGCTAGGCCTACCCACACAAGTGAGGTATCATTTTTATCGGGAGACTTGGGGGAACGCTGGGTGGAAGGAAATTTGTGGCTCCTCTCAGATTCCAGAACTTTCTGCCACAGAAATATGAGGAACATGTGTTTTTTTAGCCAAATTTTGAGGTTTGCAAAGGCTACTGGGTAACAGAACCTGGTCCGAGCCCCGCAAGTCACCCCTCCTTGGATTCCCCTAGGTCTCTAGTTTTCAGTAATGCACAGGTTTGGTAGGTTTCCCTAGGTGCCGGCTGAGCTAGAGGCCAAAATCTACAGGTAGGCACTTCGCAAAAAACACCTCTGCTTTCTTCCAAAAATTTGGATGTGTCCACGTTGCGCTTTGGGGCGTTTCCTGTAGCGGGCGCTAGGCCTACCCACACAAGTGAGGTATCATTTTTATCGGGAGACTTGGGGGAACGCTGGGTGGAAGGAAATTTGTGGCTCCTCTCAGATTCCAGAACTTTCTGCCACAGAAATATGAGGAACATGTGTTTTTTTAGCCAAATTTTGAGGTTTGCAAAGGCTACTGGGTAACAGAACCTGGTCCGAGCCCCGCAAGTCACCCCTCCTTGGATTCCCCTAGGTCTCTAGTTTTCAGTAATGCACAGGTTTGGTAGGTTTCCCTAGGTGCCAGCTGAGCTAGAAGTCAAAATCTACAGGTAGGCACTTCGCAAAAAACACCTCTGCTTTCTTCCAAAAATTTGGATGTGTCCACGTTGCGGTTTGGGGCGTTTCCTGTAGCGGGCGCTACGCCTACGCACACAAGTGAGGTATCATTTTTATCGGGAGACTTGGGGGAACGCTGGGTGGAAGGAAATTTGTGGCTCCTCTCAGATTCCAGAACTTTCTGCCACAGAAATGTGAGGAACATGTGTTTTTTTAGCCAAATTTTGAGGTTTGCAAAGGCTTCTGGGTAACAGAACCTGGTCCGAGCCCCGCAAGTCACCCCTCCTTGGATTCCCCTAGGTCTCTAGTTTTCAGTAATGCACAGGTTTGGTAGGTTTCCCTAGGTGCCAGCTGAGCTAGAGGTCAAAATCTACAGGTAGGCACTTCACAAAAAACACCTCTGTTTTCTTCCAAATATTTGGATGAGTCCACGTTGCGCTTTGGGGCGTTTCCTGTCGCGGGCGCTAGGCCTACCCACACAAGTGAGGTATCATTTTTATTGGGAGACTTGGGGGAATGCTGGGTGGAAGGAAATTTGTGGCTCCTCTCAGATTCTAGAACTTTCTGCCACAGAAATGTGAGGAACATGTGTTTTTTTAGCCAAATTTTGAGGTTTGCAAAGGATTCTGGGTAACAGAACCTGGTCCGAGCCCCGCAAGTCACCCCATCTTGGATTCCCCTGGGTCTCTAGTTTTCAGAAATGCACAGGTTTGGTAGGTTTCCCTAGGTGCCGGCTGAGCTAGAGGCCAAAATCTACAGGTAGGCACTTCGCAAAAAACACCTCTGTTTTCTTCCAAAAATTTGGATGTGTCCACATTGCGCTTTGGGGCGTTTCCTGTCACGGGCGCTAGGCCTACCCACACAAGTGAGGTATCATTTTTATCGGGAGACTTGGGGGAACGCTGGGTGGCAGGAAATTTGTGGCTCCTCTCAGATTCCAGAACTTTCTGCCACAGAAATGTGAGGAACATGTGTTTTTTTAGTCAAATTTTGAGGTTTGCAAAGGATTCTGGGTAACAGAACCTGGTCCGAGCCCCGCAAGTCACCCCTCCTTGGATTCCCCTAGGTCTCTAGTTTTCAGAAATGCACAGGTTTGGTAAAACACCTTGTTTTCTTCAAAAAATTTGGATGTGTCCACGTTGCGCTTTGGGGCGTTTCCTGTCGCGGGCGCTAGGCCTACCCACACAAGTGAGGTATCATTTTTATAGGGAGACTTGGGGGAACGCGGGGTGGAAGGAAATTTGTGGCTCCTCTCAGATTCCAGAACTTTCTGCCACAGAAATGTGAGGAACATGTGTTTTTTTAGCCAAATTTTGAGGTTTGCAAAGGATTCTGGTTAACAGAACCTGGTCCGAGCCCCGCAAGTCACCCCATCTTGGATTCCCCTAGGTCTCTAGTTTTCAGAAATGCACAGGTTTGGTAGGTTTCCCTAGGTGCCGGCTGAGCTAGAGGCCAAAATCTACAGGTAGGCACTTCGCAAAAAACACCTCTGTTTTCTTCCAAAAATTTGGATGTGTCCACGTTGCGCTTTGGGGCGTTTCCTGTCGTGGGCGCTAGGCCTACCCACACAAGTGAGGTATCATTTTTATCGGGAGACTTGGGGGAACGCTGGGTGGAAGGAAATTTGTGGCTCCTCTCAGATTCCAGAACTTTCTGCCACAGAAATGTGAGGAACATGTGTTTTTTTAGCCAAATGTTGAGGTTTGCAAAGGACTCTGGGTAACAGAACCTGGTCAGAGCCCTGCAAGTCACCCCTCCTTGGATTCCCCTAGGTCTCTAGTTTTCAGAAATGCACAGCTTTGGTAGGTTTCCCTAGGTGCCGGCTGAGCTAGAGGCCAAAATCCTCAGGTAGGCACTTCGCAAAAAACACCTATGTTTTCTCCCAAAGATTTGGATGTGTCCACGTTGCGCTTTGGGGCGTTTCCTGTCGCGGGCGCTAGGCCTACCCTCACAAGTGAGGTATCATTTTTATCGGGAGACTTGGGGGAACGCTGGGTGGAAGGAAATTTGTGGCTCCTCTCAGATTCCAGAACTTTCTGCCACAGAAATGTGAGGAACATGTGTTTTTTTAGCCATATTTTGAGGCTTGCAAAGGATTCTGGGTAACAGAACCTGGTCCGAGCCCCGCAAGTCACCCCTCCTTGGATTCCCCTAGGTCTCTAGTTTTCAGAAATGCAAAGGTTTGGTAGGTTTCCCTAGGTGCCGGCTGAGCTAGAGGCCAAAATCTACAGGTAGGCACTTTGCAAAAAACACCTCTGTTTTTTTCCCAAAATTTGGATGTGTCCACGTTGCGCTTTGGGGCGTTTCCTGTCGCGGTCGCTAGGCCTACCCACACAGGTGAGGTATCATTTTTATCGGGAGACTTGGGGGAACGCTGGGTGGAAGGAAATTTGTGGCTCCTCTCAGATTCCAGAACTTTCTGCCACAAAAATGTGAGGAACATGTGTTTTTTTAGCCAAATTTTGAGGTTTGCAAAGGATTCTGGGAAACAGAACCTGGTCCGAGCCCCGCAAGTCACCCCTCCTTGGATTCCCCTAGGTCTCTAGTTTTCAGAAATGCAAAGGTTTGGTAGGTTTCCCTAGGTGCCGGCTGAGCTAGAGGCCAAAATCTACAGGTAGGCACTTCGCAAAAAACACCTCTGTTTTCTCCCAAAAATTTGGATGTGTCCACGTTGCGCTTTGGGGCGTTTCCTGTTGTGGGCGCTAGGCCTACCCACACAAGTGAGGTATCATTTTTATCGGGAGACTTGGGGGAACTCTGGGTGGAAGGAAATTTGTGGCTCCTCTCAGATTCCACAACTTTCTGCCACAGAAATATGAGGAACATGTGTTTTTTTAGCCAAATTTTGAGGTTTGCAAAGGATTCTGGGTAAAAGAACCTGGTCCAAGCCCCGCAAGTCACCCCTCCTTGGATTCCCCTAGGTCTCTAGTTTTCCGAAATGCACAGGTTTGGTAGGTTTCCGTATGTGCCGGCTGAGCTAGAGGCCAAAATCTACAGGTAGGCACTTCGCAAAAAACACCTCTGTTTTCTTCCAAAAATTTGGATGTGTCCACGTTGCGCTTTGGGGCGTTTCCTGTCGCGGGCGCTAGGCCTACCCACACAGGTGAGGTATAATTTTTATCGGGAGACTTGGGGGAACGCTGGGTGGAAGGAAATTTGTGGCTCCTCTCAGATTCCACAACTTTCTGCCACAGAAATATGAGGAACATATGTTTTTTTTGCCAAATTTTGAGGTTTGCAAAGGATTCTGGGTAACAGAACCTGGTCCGAGCCCCGCAAGTCACCCCTCCTTGGATTTCCCTAGGTCTCTATTTTTCAGAAATGCACAGGTTTGGTAGGTTTCCCTAGGTGCCGGCTGAGCTAGAGGCCAAAATCTACAGGTAGGCACTTCACAAAAAAACCCTCTGTTTTCTCCCAAAAATTTGGATGTGTCCATGTTGCGCTTTGGGGCGTTTCCTGTCGCGGGCGCTAGGCCTACCCACACAGGTGAGGTATCATTTTTATCGGGAGACTTGGGGGAACGCTGGGTGGAAGGAAATTTGTGGCTCCTCTCAGATTCCAGAACTTTCTGCCACAGAAATGTGAGGAACATGTGTTTTTTTAGCCAAATTTTGAGGTTTGCAAAGGATTCTGGGAAACAGAACCTGGTCCGAGCCCCGCAAGTCACCCCTCCTTGGATTCCCCTAGGTCTCTAGTTTTCAGAAATGCAAAGGTTTGGTAGGTTTCCCTAGGTGCCGGCTGAGCTAGAGGCCAAAATCTACAGGTAGGCACTTCGCAATAAACACCTCTGTTTTCTCCCAAAAATTTGGATGTGTCCACGTTGCGCTTTGGGGCGTTTCCTGTTGCGGGCGCTAGGCCTACCCACACAAGTGAGGTATCATTTTTATCGGGAGACTTGGGGGAACTCTGGGTGGAAGGAAATTTGTGGCTCCTCTCAGATTCCACAACTTTCTGCCACAGAAATATGAGGAACATGTGTTTTTTTAGCCAAATTTTGAGGTTTGCAAAGGATTCTGGGTAAAAGAACCTGGTCCAAGCCCCGCAAGTCACCCCTCCTTGGATTCCCCTAGGCCTCTAATTTTCCGAAATGCACAGGTTTGGTAGGTGTCCGTATGTGCCGGCTGAGCTAGAGGCCAAAATCTACAGGTAGGCACTTCGCAAAAAACACCTCTGTTTTCTTCCAAAAATTTGGATGTGTCCACGTTGCGCTTTGGGGCATTTCCTGTTGCGGGCGCTAGGCCTACCCACACAAGTGAGGTATCATTTTTATCGGGAGACTTGGGGGAACGCTGGGTGGAAGGAAATTTGTGGCTCCTCTCAGATTCCAGAACTTTCTACCACAGAAATGTGAGGAACATGTGTTTTTTTAGTCAAATTTTGAGGTTTGCAAAGGATTCTGGGTAACAGAACCTGGTCCGAGCCCCGCATGTCACCCCTCCTTGGATTCCCCTAGGTCTCTAGTTTTCAGAAATTCACAGGTTTGGTAAAACACCTCTGTTTTCTTCCAAAAATTTGGATGTGTCCACGTTGTGCTTTGGGGTGTTTCATGTCGCCGGCGCTAGGCCTACCCACACAAGTGAGGTATCATTTTTATAGGGAGACTTGGGGGAACGCGGGGTGGAAGGAAATTTGTGGCTCCTCTCAGATTCCAGAACTTTCTGCCACAGAAATGTGAGGAACATGTGTTTTTTTAGCCAAATTTTGAGGTTTGCAAAGGATTCTGGTTAACAGAACCTGGTCCGAGCCCCGCAAGTCACCCCATCTTGGATTCCCCTAGGTCTCTAGTTTTCAGAAATACACAGGTTTGGTAGGTTTCCCTAGGTGCCGGCTGAGCTAGACGCCAAAATCTACAGGTCGGCACTTCGCAAAATACACCTATGTTTTCTCCCAAAAATTTGGATGTGTCCACGTTGCGCTTTGGGGCGTTTCCTGTCGCGGGCGCTAGGCCTACCCACACAGGTGAGGTATCATTTTTATCGGGAGACTTGGGGGAACGCTGGGTGTTAGGAAATTTGTGGCTCCTCTTAGATTCCAGAACTTTCTGCCACAGAAATGTGAGGAACATGTGTTTTTTTAGCCATATTTTGAGGTTTGCAAAGGATTCTGGGTAACAGAACCTGGTCCGAGCCCCGCAAGTCACCCCTCCTTGGATTTCCCTAGGTCTCTAGTTTTCAGAAATGCAAAGGTTTGGTAGGTTTCCCTAGGTGCCGGCTGAGCTAGAGGCCAAAATCTACAGGTAGGCACTTCGCAAAAAACACCTCTGTTTTTTTCCCAAAATTTGGATGTGTCCACGTTGCGCTTTGGGGCGTTTCCTGTCGCGGGCGCTAGGCCTACCCACACAGGTGAGGTATCATTTTTATCGGGAGACTTGGGGGAACGCTGGGTGGAAGGAAATTTGTGGCTCCTCTCAGATTCCAGAACTTTCTGCCACAGAAATGTGAGGAACATGTGTTTTTTTAGCCAAATTTTGAGATTTGCTAAGGATTCTGGGTAACAGAACCTGGTCCGAGCCCCGCAAGTCACCCCTCCTTGGATTCCCCTAGGTCTCTAGTTTTCAGAAATGCAAAGGTTTGGTAGGTTTCCCTAGGTGCCGGCTGAGCTCGAGGCCAAAATCTACAGGTAGGCACTTCGCAAAAAACACCTCTGTTTTCTTCCAAAAATTTGGATGTGTCCACGTTGCGCTTTGGGGCGTTTCCTGTCGCGGGCGCTAGGCCTACCCACACAAGTGAGGTATCATTTTTATCGGGAGACTTGGGGGAACTCTGGGTGGAAGGAAATTTGTGGCTCCTCTCAGATTCCACAACTTTCTGCCACAGAAATATGAGGAACATGTGTTTTTTTAGCCAAATTTTGAGGTTTGCAAAGGATTCTGGGTAACAGAACCTGGTCCGAGCCCCGCAAGTCACCCCTCCTTGGATTCCCCTTGGTCTCTAGTTTTCAGAAATACACAGGTTTGGTAGGTTTCCCTAGGTTCCGGCTGAGCTAGAGGCCAAAATCTACAGGTAGGCACTTCGCAAAAAACACCTCTGTTTTCTTCCAAAAATTTGGATGAGTCCACGTTGCGCTTTGGGGCGTTTCCTGTCGCGGGCGCTAGGCCTACCCACACAGGTGAGGTATAATTTTTATCGGGAGACTTGGGGGAACGCTGGGTGGAAGGAAATTTGTGGCTCCTCTCAGATTCCAGAACTTTCTGCCACAGAAATGTGAGGAACATGTGTTTTTTTAGCCACATTTTGATATTTGCAAAGGATTCTGGGTAACAGAACCTGGTCCGAGCCCCGCAAGTCACCCCTCCTTGGATTCCCCTAGGTCTCTAGTTTTCAGAAATGCAAAGGTTTGGTAGGTTTCCCTAGGTGCCGGCTGAGCTAGAGGCCAAAATCTACAGGTAGGCACTTCGCAAAAAACACCTCTGTTTTCTTCAAAAAATTTGGATGTGTCCACGTTGCGCTTTGGGGCGTTTCCTGTCGCGGGCGCTAGGCCTACCCACACAAGTGAGGTATCATTTTTATCGGGAGACTTGGGGGAACGCTGGGTGGAAGGAAATTTGTGGCTCCTCTCAGATTCCAGAACTTTCTACCACAGAAATGTGAGGAACATGTTTTATTTAGTCAAATTTTGAGGTTTGCAAAGGATTCTGGGTAACAGAACCTGGTCCGAGCCCCGCAAGTCACCCCTCCTTGGATTCCCCTAGGTCTCTAGTTTTCAGAAATGCAAAGGTTTGGTAAAACACCTCTGTTTTCTTCCAAAAATTTGGATGTGTCCACGTTGTGCTTTGGGGCGTTTCATGTCGCGGGCGCTAGGCCTACCCACACAAGTGAGGTATCATTTTTATAGGGAGACTTGGGGGAACGCGGGGTGGAAGGAAATTTGTGGCTCCTCTCAGATTCCAGAACTTTCTGCCACAGAAATGTGAGGAACATGTGTTTTTTTAGCCAAATTTTGAGGTTTGCAAAGGATTCTGGTTAACAGAACCTGGTCCGAGCCCCGCAAGTCACCCCATGTTGGATTCCCCTAGGTCTCTAGTTTTCAGAAATGCACAGGGTTGGTAGGTTTCCCTAGGTGCCGGCTGAGCTAGAGGCCAAAATCTACAGGTAGGCACTTCGCAAAAAACACCTATGTTTTCTCCCAAAAATTTGGATGTGTCCACGTTGCGCTTTGGGGCGTTTCCTGTCGCGGGCGCTAGGCCTACCCACACAAGTGAGGTATCATTTTTATCGGGAGACTTGGGGGAACGCTGGGTGGAAGGAAATTTGTGGCTCCTCTTAGATTCCAGAACTTTCTGCCACAGAAATGTGAGGAACATGTGTTTTTTTAGCCATATTTTGAGGTTTGCAAAGGATTCTGGGTAACAGAACCTGGTCCGAGCCCCGCAAGTCACCCCTCCTTGGATTCCCCTAGGTCTCTAGTTTTCAGAAATGCAAAGGTTTGGTAGGTTTCCCTAGGTGCCGGCTGAGCTAGAGGCCAAAATCTACAGGTAGGCACTTCGCAAAAAACACCTCTGTTTTTTTCCAAAAATTTGGATGTGTCCACGTTGCGCTTTGGGGCGTTTCCTGTCGCGGGCGCTAGGCCTACCCACACAGGTGAGGTATCATTTTTATCGGGAGACTTGGGGGAACGCTGGGTGGAAGGAAATTTGTGGCTCCTCTCAGATTCCAGAACTTTCTGCCACAGAAATGTGAGGAACATGTGTTTTTTTAGCCACATTTTGATATTTGCAAAGGATTCTGGGTAACAGAACCTGGTCCGAGCCCCGCAAGTCACCCCTCCTTGGATTCCCCTAGGTCTCTAGTTTTCAGAAATGCAATGGTTTGGTAGGTTTCCCTAGGTGCCGGATGAGCTAGAGGCCAAAATCTACAGGTAGGCACTTCGCAAAAAACTCCTCTGTTTTCTTCCAAAAATGTGGATGTGTCCAGGTTGCGCTTTGGGGCGTTTCCTGTCGCGGGCGCTAGGCCTACCCACACAGGTGAGGTATCATTTTTATCGGGAGACTTGGGGGAACGCTGGGTGGAAGGAAATTTGTGGCTCCTCTCAGATTCCAGAACTTTCTACCACAGAAATGTGAGGAACATGTGTTTTTTTAGTCAAATTTTGAGGTTTGCAAAGGATTCTGGGTAACAGAACCTGGTCCGAGCCCCGCAAGTCACCCCTCCTTGGATTCCCCTAGGTCTCTAGTTTTCAGAAATTCACAGGTTTGGTAAAACACCTCTGTTTTCTTCCAAAAATTTGGATGTGTCCACGTTGTGCTTTGGGGCGTTTCATGTCGCGGGCGCTAGGCCTACCCACACAAGTGAGGTATCATTTTTATAGGGAGACTTGGGGGAACGCGGGGTGGAAGGAAATTTGTGGCTCCTCTCAGATTCCAGAACTTTCTGCCACAGAAATGTGAGGAACATGTGTTTTTTTAGCCAAATTTTGAGGTTTGCTAAGGATTCTGGTTAACAGAACCTGGTCCGAGCCCCGCAAGTCACCCCATCTTGGATTCCCCTAGGTCTCTAGTTTTCAGAAATACACAGGTTTGGTAGGTTTCCCTAGATGCCGGCTGAGCTAGACGCCAAAATCTACAGGTAGGCACTTCGCAAAAAACACCTATGTTTTCTCCCAAAAATTTGGATGTGTCCACGTTGCGCTTTGGGGCGTTTCCTGTCGCGGGCGCTAGGCCTACCCACACAAGTGAGGTATCATTTTTATCGGGAGACTTGGGGGAACGCTGGGTGGAAGGAAATTTGTGGCTCCTCTTAGATTCCAGAACTTTCTGCCACAGAAATGTGAGGAACATGTGTTTTTTTAGCCATATTTTGAGGTTTGCAAAGGATTCTGGGTAACAGAACCTGATCCGAGCCCCGCAAGTCACCCCTCCTTGGATTCCCCTAGGTCTCTAGTTTTCAGAAATGCAAAGGTTTGGTAGGTTTCCCTAGGTGCCGGCTGAGCTAGAGGCCAAAATCTACAGATAGGCACTTCGCAAAAAACACCTCTGTTTTTTTCCAAAAATTTGGATGTGTCCACGTTGCGCTTTGGGGCGTTTCCTGTCGCGGGCGCTAGGCCTACCCACACAGGTGAGGTATCATTTTTATCGGGAGACTTGGGGGAACGCTGGGTGGAAGGAAATTTGTGGCTCCTCTCAGATTCCAGAACTTTCTGCCACAGAAATGTGAGGAACATGTGTTTTTTTAGCCACATTTTGATATTTGCAAAGGATTCTGGGTAACAGAACCTGGTCCGAGCCCCGCAAGTCACCCCTCCTTGGATTCCCCTAGGTCTCTAGTTTTCAGAAATGCAATGGTTTGGTAGGTTTCCCTAGGTGCCGGCTGAGCTAGAGGCCAAAATCTACAGGTAGGCACTTCGCAAAAAACACCTCTGTTTTCTTCCAAAAATGTGGATGTGTCCAGGTTGCGCTTTGGGGCGTTTCCTGTCGCGGGCGCTAGGCCTACCCACACAGGTGAGGTATCATTTTTATCGGGAGACTTGGGGGAACGCTGGGTGGAAGGAAATTTGTGGCTCCTCTCAGATTCCAGAACTTTCTACCACAGAAATGTGAGGAACATGTGTTTTTTTAGTCAAATTTTGAGGTTTGCAAAGGATTCTGGGTAACAGAACCTGGTCCGAGCCCCGCAAGTCACCCCTCCTTGGATTCCCCTAGGTCTCTAGTTTTCAGAAATTCACAGGTTTGGTAAAACACCTCTGTTTTCTTCCAAAAATTTGGATGTGTCCACGTTGTGCTTTGGGGCGTTTCATGTCGCGGGCGCTAGGCCTACCCACACAAGTGAGGTATCATTTTTATAGGGAGACTTGGGGGAACGCGGGGTGGAAGGAAATTTGTGGCTCCTCTCAGATTCCAGAACTTTCTGCCACAGAAATGTGAGGAACATGTGTTTTTTTAGCCAAATTTTGAGGTTTGCTAAGGATTCTGGTTAACAGAACCTGGTCCGAGCCCCGCAAGTCACCCCATCTTGGATTCCCCTAGGTCTCTAGTTTTCAGAAATACACAGGTTTGGTAGGTTTCCCTAGGTGCCGGCTGAGCTAGACGCCAAAATCTTCAGGTAGGCACTTCGCAAAAAACACCTATGTTTTCTCCCAAAAATTTGGATGTGTCCACGTTGCGCTTTGGGGCGTTTCCTGTCGCGGGCGCTAGGCCTACCCACACAAGTGAGGTATCATTTTTATCGGGAGACTTGGGGGAACGCTGGGTGGAAGGAAATTTGTGGCTCCTCTTAGATTCCAGAACTTTCTGCCACAGAAATGTGAGGAACATGTGTTTTTTTAGCCATATTTTGAGGTTTGCAAAGGATTCTGGGTAACAGAACCTGATCCGAGCCCCGCAAGTCACCCCTCCTTGGATTCCCCTAGGTCTCTAGTTTTCAGAAATGCAATGGTTTGGTAGGTTTCCCTAGGTGCCGGCTGAGCTAGAGGCCAAAATCTACAGGTAGGCACTTCGCAAAAAACACCTCTGTTTTCTTCCAAAAATGTGGATGTGTCCACGTTGCGCTTTGGGGCGTTTCCTGTCGCGGGCGCTAGGCCTACCCACACAGGTGAGGTATCATTTTTATCGGGAGACTTGGGGGAACGCTGGGTGGAAGGAAATTTGTGGCTCCTCTCAGATTCCAGAACTTTCTACCACAGAAATGTGAGGAACATGTGCTTTTTTAGTCAAATTTTGAGGTTTGCAAAGGATTCTGGGTAACAGAACCTGGTCCGAGCCCCGCAAGTCACCCCTCCTTGGGTTCCCCTAGGTCTCTAGTTTTCAGAAATTCACAGGTTTGGTAAAACACCTCTGTTTTCTTCCAAAAATTTGGATGTGTCCACGTTGTGCTTTGGGGCGTTTCATGTCGCGGGCGCTAGGCCTACCCACACAAGTGAGGTATCATTTTTATAGGGAGACTTGGGGGAACGCGGGGTGGAAGGAAATTTGTGGCTCCTCTCAGATTCCAGAACTTTCTGCCACAGAAATGTGAGGAACATGTGTTTTTTTAGCCAAATTTTGAGGTTTGCTAAGGATTCTGGTTAACAGAACCTGGTCCGAGCCCCGCAAGTCACCCCATCTTCGATTCCCGTAGGTCTCTAGTTTTCAGAAATACACAGGTTTGGTAGGTTTCCCTAGGTGCCGGCTGAGCTAGACGCCAAAATCTACAGGTAGGCACTTCGCAAAAAACACCTATGTTTTCTCCCAAAAATTTGGATGAGTCCACGTTGCGCTTTGGGGCGTTTCCTGTCGCGGGCGCTAGGCCTACCCACACAAGGGAGGTATCATTTTTATCGGGAGACTTGGGGGAACGCTGGGTGTTAGGAAATTTGTGGCTCCTCTTAGATTCCAGAACTTTCTGCCACAGAAATGTGAGGAACATGTGTTTTTTTAGCCATATTTTGAGGTTTGCAAAGGATTCTGGGTAACAGAACCTGGTCCGAGCCCCGCAAGTCACCCCTCCTTGGATTCCCCTAGGTCTCTAGTTTTCAGAAATGCAAAGGTTTGGTAGGTTTCCCTAGGTGCCGGCTGAGCTAGAGGCCAAAATCTACAGGTAGGCACTTCGCAAAAAACACCTCTGTTTTTTTCCCAAAACTTGGATGTGTCCACGTTGCGCTTTGGGGCGTTTCCTGTCGCGGGCGCTAGGCCTACCCACACAGGTGAGGTATCATTTTTATCGGGAGACTTGGGGGAACGCTGGGTGGAAGGAAATTTGTGGCTCCTCTCAGATTCCAGAACTTTCTGCCACAGAAATGAGAGGAACATGTGTTTTTTTAGCCAAATTTTGAGATTTGCTAAGGATTCTGGGTAACAGAACCTGGTCCGAGCCCCGCAAGTCACCCCTCCTTGGATTCCCCTAGGTCTCTAGTTTTCAGAAATGCAAAGGTTTGGTAGGTTTCCCTAGGTGCCGGCTGAGCTAGAGGCCAAAATCTACAGGTAGGCACTTCGCAAAAAACACCTCTGTTTTCTTCCAAAAATTTGGATGTGTCCACGTTGCGCTTTGGGGCGTTTCCTGTCGCGGGCGCTAGGCCTACCCACACAAGTGAGGTATCATTTTTATCGGGAGACTTGGGGGAACTCTGGGTGGAAGAAAATTTGTGGCTCCTCTCAGATTCCACAACTTTCTGCACAGAAATATGAGGAACATGTGTTTTTTTAGCCAAATTTTGAGGTTTGCAAAGGATTCTGGGTAACAGAACCTGGTCCGAGCCCCGCAAGTCACCCCTCCTTGGATTCCCCTTGGTCTCTAGTTTTCAGAAATACACAGGTTTGGTAGGTTTCCCTAGGTTCCGGCTGAGCTAGAGGCCAAAATCTACAGGTAGGCACTTCGCAAAAAACACCTCTGTTTTCTTCCAAAAATTTGGATGTGTCCACGTTGCGCTTTGGGGCGTTTCCTGTCGCGGGCGCTAGGCCTACCCACACAGGTGAGGTATCATTTTTATCGGGAGACTTGGGGGAACACTGGGTGGAATGGAAATTTGTGGCTCCTCTCAGATTCCAGAACTTTCTGCCACAGAAATGTGAGGAACATGTGTTTTTTTAGCCACATTTTGATATTTGCAAAGGATTCTGGGTAACAGAACCTGGTCCGAGCCCCGCAAGTCACCCCTCCTTGGATTCCCCTAGGTCTCTAGTTTTCAGAAATGCAAAGGTTTGGTAGGTTTCCCTAGGTGCCGGCTGAGCTAGAGGCCAAAATCTACAGGTAGGCACTTCGCAAAAAACACCTCTGTTTTCTTCCAAAAATTTGGATGTGTCCACGTTGCGCTTTGGGGCGTTTCCTGACGCGGGCGCTAGGCCTACCCACACAAGTGAGGTATCATTTTTATCGGGAGACTTGGGGGAACTCTTGGTGGAAGGAAATTTGTGGCTCCTCTCAGATTCCACAACTTTCTGCCACAGAAATATGAGGAACATGTATTTTTTTAGCCAAATTTTGAGGTTTGCAAAGGATTCTGGGTAACAGAACCTGGTCCGAGCCCAGCAAGTCACCCTTCCTTGGATTCCCCTTGGTCTCTAGTTTTCAGAAATACACAGGTTTGGTAGGTTTCCCTAGGTTCCGGCTGAGCTAGAGGCCAAAATCTACAGGTAGGCACTTCGCAAAAAACACCTCTGTTTTCTTCCCAAAATTTGGATGTGTCCATGTTGCGCTTTGGGGCGTTTCCTGTCGCGGGCGCTAGGCCTACCCACACAAGTGAGGTATCATTTTTATCGGGAGACTTGGGGGAACGCTGGGTGGAAGGAAATTTGTGGCTCCTCTCAGATTCCAGAACTTTCTACCACAGAAATGTGAGGAACATGTTTTTTTTAGTCATATTTTGAGGTTTGCAAAGGATTCTGGGTAACAGAACCTGGTCCGAGCCCCGCAAGTCATCCCTCCTTGGATTCCCCTCGGTCTCTAGTTTTCAGAAATGCAAAGGTTTGGTAAAACACCTCTGTTTTCTTCCAAAAATTTGGATGTGTCCACGTTGCGCTTTGGGGCGTTTCATGTCGCGGGCGCTAGGCCTACCCACACAAGTGAGTATCATTTTTATACGGAGACTTGGGGGAACGCGGGGTGGAAGGAAATTTGTGGCTCCTCTCAGATTCCAGAACTTTCTGCTTCAGAAATGTGAGGAACATGTGTTTTTTTAGCCAAATTTTGAGGTTTGCAAAGGATTCTGGTTAACAGAACCTGGTCCGAGCCCCGCAAGTCACCCCATGTTGGATTCCCCTAGGTCTCTAGTTTTCAGAAATGCACAGGTTTGGTAGGTTTCCCTAGGTGCCGGCTGAGCTAGAGGCCAAAATCTACAGGTAGGCACTTCGCAAAAAACACCTATGTTGTCTCCCAAAAATTTGGATGTGTCCACGTTGCGCTTTGGGGCGTTTCCTGTCGCGGGCGCTAGGCCTACCCACACAAGTGAGGTATCATTTTTATCGGGAGACTTGGGGGAACGCTGGGTGGAAGGAAATTTGTGGCTCCTCTTAGATTCCAGAACTTTCTGCCACCGAAATGTGAGGAACATGTGTTTTTTTAGCCATATTTTGAGGTTTGCAAAGGATTCTGGGTAACAGAACCTGGTCCGAGCCCCGCAAGTCACCCCTCCTTGGATTCCCCTAGGTCTCTAGTTTTCAGAAATGCAAAGGTTTGGTAGGTTTCCCTAGGTGCCGGCTGAGCTAGAGGCCAAAATCTACAGGTAGGCACTTCGCAAAAAACACCTCTGTTTTTTTCCCAAAATTTGGATGTGTCCACGTTGCGCTTTGGGGCGTTTCCTGTCGCGGGCGCTAGGCCTACCCACACAGGTGAGGTATAATTTTTATCGGGAGACTTGGGGGAACGCTGGGTGGAAGGAAATTTGTGGCTCCTCTCAGATTCCAGAACTTTCTGCCACAGAAATTTGAGGAACATGTGTTTTTTTAGCCACATTTTGATATTTGCAAAGGATTCTGGGTAACAGAACCTGGTCCGAGCCCCGCAAGTCACCCCTTCTTGGATTCCCCTAGGTCTCTAGTTTTCAGAAATGCAATGGTTTGGTAGGTTTCCCTAGGTGCCGGCTGAGCTAGAGGCCAAAATCTACAGGTAGGCACTTCGCAAAAAACACCTCTGTTTTCTTCCAAAAATGTGGATGTGTCCAGGTTGCGCTTTGGGGCGTTTCCTGTCGCGGGCGCTAGGCCTACCCACACAGGTGAGGTATCATTTTTATCGGGAGACTTGGAGGAACGCTGGGTGGAAGGAAATTTGTGGCTCCTCTCAGATTCCAGAACTTTCTACCACAGAAATGTGAGGTACATGTTTTTTTTAGTCAAATTTTCAGGTTTGCAAAGGATTCTGGGTAACAGAACCTGGTCCGAGCCCCGCAAGTCACCCCTCCTTGGATTCCCCTAGGTCTCTAGTTTTCAGAAATGCACAGGTTTGGTAAAACACCTCTGTTTTCTTCCAAAGATTTGGATGTGTCCACGTTGCGCTTTGGGGCGTTTCCTGTCGCGGGCGCTAGGCCTACCCACACAAGTGAGGTATCATTTTTATAGGGAGACTTGGGGGAACGCAGGGTGGAAGGAAATTTGGGGCTCCTCTCAGATTCCAGAACTTTCTGCCACAGAAATGTGAGGAACATGTGTTTTTTTAGCCAAATTTTGAGGTTTGCAAAGGATTCTGGTTAACAGAACCTGGTCCGAGCCCCGCAAGTCACCCCTCCTTGGATTCCCCTAGGTCTCTAGTTTTCAGAAATGCACAGGTTTGGTAGGTTTCCCTAGGTGCCGGCTGAGCTAGAGGCCAAAATCTACAGGTAGGCACTTCGCAAAAAACACCTCTGTTTTCTTCCAAAAATTTGGATGTGTCCACGTTGCGCTTTGGGGCGTTTCCTGTCGTGGGCGCTAGGCCTACCCACACAAGTGAGGTATCATTTTTATCGGGAGACTTGGGGGAACGCTGGGTGGAAGGAAATTTGTGGCTCCTCTCAGATTCCAGAACTTTCTGCCACAGAAATGGGAGGAAAATGTGTTTTTTTAGCCAAATTTTGAGGTTTGCAAAGGATTCTGGGTAACAGAACCTGGTCCGAGCCCGCAAGTCACCCCTCCTTGGATTCCCCTAGGTCTCTAGTTTTCAGAAATGCACAGGTTTGGTAGGTTTTCTTAGGTGCCGGCTGAGCTAGAGGCCAAAATCTACAGGTAGGCACTTCGCAAAAAACACCTCTGTTTTCTCCCAAAAATTTGGATGTGTCTACGTTGCGCTTTGGGGCGTTTCCTGTCGCGGGCGCTAGGCCTACCCACACAAGTGAGGTATCATTTTTATCGGGAGACTTGGGGGAACGCTGGGTGGAAGGAAATTTGTGGCTCCTCTCAGATTCCAGAACTTTCTGCCACAGAAATGTGAGGAACATGTGTTTTTTTAGCCATATTTTGAGGTTTGCAAAGGATTCTGGGTAACAGAACCTGGTCCGAGCCCCGCAAGTCACCCCTCCTTGGATTCCCCTACGTCTCTAGTTTTCAGAAATGCAAAGGTTTGGTAGGTTTCCATAGGTGCCGGCTGAGCTAGAGGCCAAAATCTACAGGTAGGCACTTCGCAAAAAACACCTCTGTTTTTTTCCAAAAATTTGGATGTGTCCACTTTGCGCTTTGGGGCGTTTCCTGTCGCGGGCGCTAGGCCTACCCACACAGGTGACATATCATTTTTATCGGGAGACTTGGGGGAACGCTGGGTGGAAGGAAATTTGTGGCTCCTCTCAGATTCCAGAACTTTCTGCCACAGAAATGTGAGGAACATGTTTTTTTTTTTAGCCAAATTTTGAGGTTTGCAAAGGATTCTGGGTAACAGAACCTGGTCCGAGCCCCGCAAGTCACCCCTCCTTGGATTCCCCTAGGTCTCTAGTTTTCAGAAATGCACAGGTTTGGTAAAACACCTCTGTTTTCTTCCAACAATTTGGATGTGTCCACGTTTTGCTTTGGGGCGTTTCATGTCGCGGGCGCTAGGCCTACTCACACAAGTGAGGTATCATTTTTATAGGGAGACTTGGGGGAACGCGGGGTGGAAGGAAATTTGTGGCTCCTCTCAGATTCCAGAACTTTCTGCCACAGAAATGTGAGGAACATGTGTTTTTTTAGCCAAATTTTGAGGTTTGCAAAGGATTCTGGTTAACAGAACCTGGTCCGAGCCCCGCAAGTCACCCCATCTTGGATTCCCCTAGGTCTCTAGTTTTCAGAAATGCACAGGTTTGGTAGGTTTCCCTAGGTGCCGGCTGAGCTAGAGGCCAAAATCTACAGGTAGGCACTTCGCAAAAAACACCTATGTTTTCTCCCAAAAATTTTGATGTGTCAAAGTTACGCTTTGGGGCGTTTCCTGTCGCGGGCGCTAGGCCTACCCACACAAGTGAGGTATCATTTTTATCGGGAGACTTGGGGGAACGCTGGGTGGAAGGAAATTTGTGGCTCTTCTTAGATTCCAGAACTTTCTGCCACAGAAATGTGAGGAACATGTGTTTTTTTAGCCATATTTTGAGGTTTGCAAAGGATTCTGGGAAACAGAACCTGGTCCGAGCCGCGCAAGTCACCCCTCCTTGGATTCCCCTAGGTCTCTAGTTTTCAGAAATGCAAAGGTTTGGTAGGTTTCCCTAGGTGCCGGCTGAGCTAGAGGCCAAAATCTACAGGTAGGCACTTCGCAAAAAACACCTCTGTTTTTTTCCAAAAATTTGGATGTGTCCACGTTGCGCTTTGGGGCGTTTCCTGTCGTGGGCGCTAGGCCTACCCACACAGGTGAGGTATAATTTTTATCGGGAGACTTGGGGGAACGCTGGGTGGAAGGAAATTTGTGGCTCCTCTCAGATTCCAGAACGTTCTGCCTCAGAAATGTGAGGAACATGTGTTTTTTTAGCCAAATTTTGAGATTTGCAAAGGATTCTGGGTAACAGAACCTGGTCCGAGCCCCACAAGTCACCCCTCCTTGGATTCCGCTAGGTCTCTAGTTTTCAGAAATGCAAAGGTTTGGTAGGTTTCCCTAGGTGCCGGCTGAGCTAGAGGCCAAAATCTACATGTAGGCACCTCGCAAAAAACACCTCTGTTTTCTTCCAAAAATTTGGATGTGTCCACGTTGCGCTTTGGGGCGTTTCCTGTCGCGGGCGCTAGGCCTACCCACACAGGTGAGGTATCATTTTTATCGGGAGACTTGGGGGAACGCGGGGTGGAAGGAAATTTGTGGCTCCTCTTAGATTCCAGAACTTTCTGCCACAGAAATGTGAGGAACATGTGTTTTTTTAGCCATATTTTGAGGTTTGCAAAGGATTCTGGGTAACAGAACCTGGTCCGAGCCCCGCAAGTCACCCCTCCTTGGATTTCCCTAGGTCTCTAGTTTTCAGAAATGCAAAGGTTTGGTAGGTTTCCCTAGGTGCCGGCTGAGCTAGAGGCCAAAATCTACAGGTAGGCACTTCGCAAAAAACACCTCTGTTTTTTTCCCAAAATTTGGATGTGTCCACGTTGCGCTTTGGGGCGTTTCCTGTCGCGGGCGCTAGGCCTACCCACACAGGTGAGGTATCATTTTTATCGGGAGACTTGGGGGAACGCTGGGTGGAAGGAAATTTGTGGCTCCTCTCAGATTCCAGAACTTTCTGCCACAGAAATGTGAGGAACATGTGTTTTTTTAGCCAAATTTTGAGATTTGCTAAGGATTCTGGGTAACAGAACCTGGTCCGAGCCCCGCAAGTCACCCCTCCTTGGATTCCCCTAGGTCTCTAGTTTTCAGAAATGCAAAGGTTTGGTAGGTTTCCCTAGGTGCCGGCTGAGCTCGAGGCCAAAATCTACAGGTAGGCACTTCGCAAAAAACACCTCTGTTTTCTTCCAAAAATTTGGATGTGTCCACGTTGCGCTTTGGGGCGTTTCCTGTCGCGGGCGCTAGGCCTACCCACACAAGTGAGGTATCATTTTTATCGGGAGACTTGGGGGAACTCTGGGTGGAAGGAAATTTGTGGCTCCTCTCAGATTCCACAACTTTCTGCCACAGAAATATGAGGAACATGTGTTTTTTTAGCCAAATTTTGAGGTTTGCAAAGGATTCTGGGTAACAGAACCTGGTCCGAGCCCCGCAAGTCACCCCTCCTTGGATTCCCCTTGGTCTCTAGTTTTCAGAAATACACAGGTTTGGTAGGTTTCCCTAGGTTCCGGCTGAGCTAGAGGCCAAAATCTACAGGTAGGCACTTCGCAAAAAACACCTCTGTTTTCTTCCAAAAATTTGGATGTGTCCACGTTGCGCTTTGGGGCGTTTCCTGTCGCGGGCGCTAGGCCTACGCACACAGGTGAGGTATCATTTTTATCGGGAGACTTGGGGGAACGCTGGGTGGAAGGAAATTTGTGGCTCCTCTCAGATTCCAGAACTTTCTGCCACAGAAATGTGAGGAACATGTGTTTTTTTAGCCACATTTTGATATTTGCAAAGGATTCTGGGTAACAGAACCTGGTCCGAGCCCCGCAAGTCACCCCTCCTTGGATTCCCCTAGGTCTCTAGTTTTCAGAAATGCAAAGGTTTGGTAGGTTTCCCTAGGTGCCGGCTGAGCTAGAGGCCAAAATCTACAGGTAGGCACTTCGCAAAAAACACCTCTGTTATCTTCAAAAAATTTGGATGTGTCCACGTTGCGCTTTGGGGCGTTTCCTGTCGCGGGCGCTAGGCCTACCCACACAAGTGAGGTATCATTTTTATCGGGAGACTTGGGGGAACGCTGGGTGGAAGGAAATTTGTGGCTCCTCTCAGATTCCAGAACTTTCTACCACAGAAATGTGAGGAACATGTTTTATTTAGTCAAATTTTGAGGTTTGCAAAGGATTCTGGGTAACAGAACCTGGTCCGAGCCCCGCAAGTCACCCCTCCTTGGATTCCCCTAGGTCTCTAGTTTTCAGAAATGCAAAGGTTTGGTAAAACACCTCTGTTTTCTTCCAAAAATTTGGATGTGTCCACGTTGTGCTTTGGGGCGTTTCATGTCGCGGGCGCTAGGCCTACCCACACAAGTGAGGTATCATTTTTATAGGGAGACTTGGGGGAACGCGGGGTGGAAGGAAATTTGTGGCTCCTCTCAGATTCCAGAACTTTCTGCCACAGAAATGTGAGGAACATGTGTTTTTTTAGCCAAATTTTGAGGTTTGCAAAGGATTCTGGTTAACAGAACCTGGTCCGAGCCCCGCAAGTCACCCCATGTTGGATTCCCCTAGGTCTCTAGTTTTCAGAAATGCACAGGGTTGGTAGGTTTCCCTAGGTGCCGGCTGAGCTAGAGGCCAAAATCTACAGGTAGGCACTTCGCAAAAAACACCTATGTTTTCTCCCAAAAATTTGGATGTGTCCACGTTGCGCTTTGGGGCGTTTCCTGTCGCGGGCGTTAGGCCTACCCACACAAGTGAGGTATCATTTTTATCGGGAGACTTGGGGGAACGCTGGGTGGAAGGAAATTTGTGGCTCCTCTTAGATTCCAGAACTTTCTGCCACAGAAATGTGAGGAACATGTGTTTTTTTAGCCATATTTTGAGGTTTGCAAAGGATTCTGGGTAACAGAACCTGGTCCGAGCCCCGCAAGTCACCCCTCCTTGGATTCCCCTAGGTCTCTAGTTTTCAGAAATGCAAAGGTTTGGTAGGTTTCCCTAGGTGCCGGCTGAGCTAGAGGCCAAAATCTACAGGTAGGCACTTCGCAAAAAACACCTCTGTTTTTTTCCAAAAATTTGGATGTGTCCACGTTGCGCTTTGGGGCGTTTCCTGTCGCGGGCGCTAGGCCTACCCACACAGGTGAGGTATCATTTTTATCGGGAGACTTGGGGGAACGCTGGGTGGAAGGAAATTTGTGGCTCCTCTCAGATTCCAGAACTTTCTGCCACAGAAATGTGAGGAACATGTGTTTTTTTAGCCACATTTTGATATTTGCAAAGGATTCTGGGTAACAGAACCTGGTCCGAGCCCCGCAAGTCACCCCTCCTTGGATTCCCCTAGGTCTCTAGTTTTCAGAAATGCAATGGTTTGGTAGGTTTCCCTAGGTGCCGGATGAGCTAGAGGCCAAAATCTACAGGTAGGCACTTCGCAAAAAACTCCTCTGTTTTCTTCCAAAAATGTGGATGTGTCCAGGTTGCGCTTTGGGGCGTTTCCTGTCGCGGGCGCTAGGCCTACCCACACAGGTGAGGTATCATTTTTATCGGGAGACTTGGGGGAACGCTGGGTGGAAGGAAATTTGTGGCTCCTCTCAGATTCCAGAACTTTCTACCACAGAAATGTGAGGAACATGTGTTTTTTTAGTCAAATTTTGAGGTTTGCAAAGGATTCTGGGTAACAGAACCTGGTCCGAGCCCCGCAAGTCACCCCTCCTTGGATTCCCCTAGGTCTCTAGTTTTCAGAAATTCACAGGTTTGGTAAAACACCTCTGTTTTCTTCCAAAAATTTGGATGTGTCCACGTTGTGCTTTGGGGCGTTTCATGTCGCGGGCGCTAGGCCTACCCACACAAGTGAGGTATCATTTTTATAGGGAGACTTGGGGGAACGCGGGGTGGAAGGAAATTTGTGGCTCCTCTCAGATTCCAGAACTTTCTGCCACAGAAATGTGAGGAACATGTGTTTTTTTAGCCAAATTTTGAGGTTTGCTAAGGATTCTGGTTAACAGAACCTGGTCCGAGCCCCGCAAGTCACCCCATCTTGGATTCCCCTAGGTCTCTAGTTTTCAGAAATACACAGGTTTGGTAGGTTTCCCTAGATGCCGGCTGAGCTAGACGCCAAAATCTACAGGTAGGCACTTCGCAAAAAACACCTATGTTTTCTCCCAAAAATTTGGATGTGTCCACGTTGCGCTTTGGGGCGTTTCCTGTCGCGGGCGCTAGGCCTACCCACACAAGTGAGGTATCATTTTTATCGGGAGACTTGGGGGAACGCTGGGTGGAAGGAAATTTGTGGCTCCTCTTAGATTCCAGAACTTTCTGCCACAGAAATGTGAGGAACATGTGTTTTTTTAGCCATATTTTGAGGTTTGCAAAGGATTCTGGGTAACAGAACCTGATCCGAGCCCCGCAAGTCACCCCTCCTTGGATTCCCCTAGGTCTCTAGTTTTCAGAAATGCAAAGGTTTGGTAGGTTTCCCTAGGTGCCGGCTGAGCTAGAGGCCAAAATCTACAGGTAGGCACTTCGCAAAAAACACCTCTGTTTTTTTCCAAAAATTTGGATGTGTCCACGTTGCGCTTTGGGGCGTTTCCTGTCGCGGGCGCTAGGCCTACCCACACAGGTGAAGTATAATTTTTATCGGGAGACTTGGGGGAACGCTGGGTGGAAGGAAATTTGTGGCTCCTCTCAGATTCCAGAACTTTCTGCCACAGAAATGTGAGGAACATGTGTTTTTTTAGCCACATTTTGATATTTGCAAAGGATTCTGGGTAACAGAACCTGGTCCGAGCCCCGCAAGTCACCCCTCCTTGGATTCCCCTAGGTCTCTAGTTTTCAGAAATGCAATGGTTTGGTAGGTTTCCCTAGGTGCCGGCTGAGCTAGAGGCCAAAATCTACAGGTAGGCACTTCGCAAAAAACACCTCTGTTTTCTTCCAAAAATGTGGATGTGTCCAGGTTGCGCTTTGGGGCGTTTCCTGTCGCGGGCGCTAGGCCTACCCACACAGGTGAGGTATCATTTTTATCGGGAGACTTGGGGGAACGCTGGGTGGAAGGAAATTTGTGGCTCCTCTCAGATTCCAGAACTTTCTACCACAGAAATGTGAGGAACATGTGTTTTTTTAGTCAAATTTTGAGGTTTGCAAAGGATTCTGGGTAACAGAACCTGGTCCGAGCCCCGCAAGTCACCCCTCCTTGGATTCCCCTAGGTCTCTAGTTTTCAGAAATTCACAGGTTTGGTAAAACACCTCTGTTTTCTTCCAAAAATTTGGATGTGTCCACGTTGTGCTTTGGGGCGTTTCATGTCGCGGGCGCTAGGCCTACTCACACAAGTGAGGTATCATTTTTATAGGGAGACTTGGGGGAACGCGGGGTGGAAGGAAATTTGTGGCTCCTCTCAGATTCCAGAACTTTCTGCCACAGAAATGTGAGGAACATGTGTTTTTTTAGCCAAATTTTGAGGTTTGCTAAGGATTCTGGTTAACAGAACCTGGTCCGAGCCCCGCAAGTCACCCCATCTTGGATTCCCCTAGGTCTCTAGTTTTCAGAAATACACAGGTTTGGTAGGTTTCCCTAGGTGCCGGCTGAGCTAGACGCCAAAATCTACAGGTAGGCACTTCGCAAAAAACACCTATGTTTTCTCCCAAAAATTTGGATGTGTCCACGTTGCGCTTTGGGGCGTTTCCTGTCGCGGGCGCTAGGCCTACCCACACAAGTGAGGTATCATTTTTATCGGGAGACTTGGGGGAACGCTGGGTGGAAGGAAATTTGTGGCTCCTCTTAGATTCCAGAACTTTCTGCCACAGAAATGTGAGGAACATGTGTTTTTTTAGCCATAGGTTGAGGTTTGCAAAGGATTCTGGGTAACAGAACCTGATCCGAGCCCCGCAAGTCACCCCTCCTTGGATTCCCCTAGGTCTCTAGTTTTCAGAAATGCAAAGGTTTGGTAGGTTTCCCTAGGTGCCGGCTGAGCTAGAGGCCAAAATCTACAGGTAGGCACTTCGCAAAAAACACCTCTGTTTTTTTCCAAAAATTTGGATGTGTCCACGTTGCGCTTTGGGGCGTTTCCTGTCGCGGGCGCTAGGCCTACCCACACAGGTGAGGTATCATTTTTATCGGGAGACTTGGGGGAACGCTGGGTGGAAGGAAATTTGTGGCTCCTCTCAGATTCCAGAACTTTCTGCCACAGAAATGTGAGGAACATGTGTTTTTTTAGCCACATTTTGATATTTGCAAAGGATTCTGGGTAACAGAACCTGGTCCGAGCCCCGCAAGTCACCCCTCCTTGGATTCCCCTAGGTCTCTAGTTTTCAGAAATGCAATGGTTTGGTAGGTTTCCCTAGGTGCCGGCTGAGCTAGAGGCCAAAATCTACAGGTAGGCACTTCGCAAAAAACACCTCTGTTTTCTTCCAAAAATGTGGATGTGTCCAGGTTGCGCTTTGGGGCGTTTCCTGTCGCGGGCGCTAGGCCTACCCACACAGGTGAGGTATCATTTTTATCGGGAGACTTGGGGGAACGCTGGGTGGAAGGAAATTTGTGGCTCCTCTCAGATTCCAGAACTTTCTACCACAGAAATGTGAGGAACATGTGTTTTTTTTGTCAAATTTTGAGGTTTGCAAAGGATTCTGGGTAACAGAACCTGGTCCGAGCCCCGCAAGTCACCCCTCCTTGGGTTCCCCTAGGTCTCTAGTTTTCAGAAATTCACAGGTTTGGTAAAACACCTCTGTTTTCTTCCAAAAATTTGGATGTGTCCACGTTGTGCTTTGGGGCGTTTCATGTCGCGGGCGCTAGGCCTACCCACACAAGTGAGGTATCATTTTTATAGGGAGACTTGGGGGAACGCGGGGTGGAAGGAAATTTGTGGCTCCTCTCAGATTCCAGAACTTTCTGCCACAGAAATGTGAGGAACATTTGTTTTTTTAGCCAAATTTTGAGGTTTGCTAAGGATTCTGGTTAACAGAACCTGGTCCGAGCCCCGCAAGTCACCCCATCTTGGATTCCCGTAGGTCTCTAGTTTTCAGAAATACACAGGTTTGGTAGGTTTCCCTAGGTGCCGGCTGAGCTAGACGCCAAAATCTACAGGTAGGCACTTCGCAAAAAACACCTATGTTTTCTCCCAAAAATTTGGATGTGTCCACGTTGCGCTTTGGGGCGTTTCCTGTCGCGGGCGCTAGGCCTACCCACACAAGGGAGGTATCATTTTTATCGGGAGACTTGGGGGAACGCTGGGTGTTAGGAAATTTGTGGCTCCTCTTAGATTCCAGAACTTTCTGCCACAGAAATGTGAGGAACATGTGTTTTTTTAGCCATATTTTGAGGTTTGCAAAGGATTCTGGGTAACAGAACCTGGTCCGAGCCCCGCAAGTCACCCCTCCTTGGATTCCCCTAGGTCTCTAGTTTTCAGAAATGCAAAGGTTTGGTAGGTTTCCCTAGGTGCCGGCTGAGCTAGAGGCCAAAATCTACAGGTAGGCACTTCGCAAAAAACACCTCTGTTTTTTTCCCAAAATTTGGATGTGTCCACGTTGCGCTTTGGGGCGTTTCCTGTCGCGGGCGCTAGGCCTACCCACACAGGTGAGGTATCATTTTTATCGGGAGACTTGGGGGAACGCTGGGTGGAAGGAAATTTGTGGCTCCTCACAGATTCCAGAACTTTCTGCCACAGAAATGTGAGGAACATGTGTTTTTTTAGCCAAATTTTGAGATTTGCTAAGGATTCTGGGTAACAGAACCTGGTCCGAGCCCCGCAAGTCACCCCTCCTTGGATTCCCCTAGGTCTCTAGTTTTCAGAAATGCAAAGGTTTGGTAGGTTTCCCTAGGTGCCGGCTGAGCTAGAGGCCAAAATCTACAGGTAGGCACTTCGCAAAAAACACCTCTGTTTTCTTCCAAAAATTTGGATGTGTCCACGTTGCGCTTTGGGGCGTTTCCTGTCGCGGGCGCTAGGCCTACCCACACAAGTGAGGTATCATTTTTATCGGGAGACTTGGGGGAACTCTGGGTGGAAGAAAATTTGTGGCTCCTCTCAGATTCCACAACTTTCTGCCACAGAAATATGAGGAACATGTGTTTTTTTAGCCAAATTTTGAGGTTTGCAAAGGATTCTGGGTAACAGAACCTGGTCCGAGCCCCGCAAGTCACCCCTCCTTGGATTCCCCTTGGTCTCTAGTTTTCAGAAATACACAGGTTTGGTAGGTTTCCCTAGGTTCCGGCTGAGCTAGAGGCCAAAATCTACAGGTAGGCACTTCGCAAAAAACACCTCTGTTTTCTTCCAAAAATTTGGATGTGTCCACGTTGCGCTTTGGGGCGTTTCCTGTCGCGGGCGCTAGGCCTACCCACACAGGTGAGGTATCATTTTTATCGGGAGACTTGGGGGAACACTGGGTGGAATGGAAATTTGTGGCTCCTCTCAGATTCCAGAACTTTCTGCCACAGAAATGTGAGGAACATGTGTTTTTTTAGCCACATTTTGATATTTGCAAAGGATTCTGGGTAACAGAACCTGGTCCGAGCCCCGCAAGTCACCCCTCCTTGGATTCCCCTAGGTCTCTAGTTTTCAGAAATGCAAAGGTTTGGTAGGTTTCCCTAGGTGCCGGCTGAGCTAGAGGCCAAAATCTACAGGTAGGCACTTCGCAAAAAACACCTCTGTTTTCTTCCAAAAATTTGGATGTGTCCACGTTGCGCTTTGGGGCGTTTCCTGTCGCGGGCGCTAGGCCTACCCACACAAGTGAGGTATCATTTTTATCGGGAGACTTGGGGGAACTCTTGGTGGAAGGAAATTTGTGGCTCCTCTCAGATTCCACAACTTTCTGCCACAGAAATATGAAGAACATGTATTTTTTTAGCCAAATTTTGAGGTTTGCAAAGGATTCTGGGTAACAGAACCTGGTCCGAGCCCAGCAAGTCACCCTTCCTTGGATTCCCCTTGGTCTCTAGTTTTCAGAAATACACAGGTTTGGTAGGTTTCCCTAGGTTCCGGCTGAGCTAGAGGCCAAAATCTACAGGTAGGCACTTCGCAAAAAACACCTCTGTTTTCTTCCCAAAATTTGGATGTGTCCATGTTGCGCTTTGGGGCGTTTCCTGTCGCGGGCGCTAGGCCTACCCACACAAGTGAGGTATCATTTTTATCGGGAGACTTGGGGGAACGCTGGGTGGAAGGAAATTAGTGGCTCCTCTCAGATTCCAGAACTTTCTACCACAGAAATGTGAGGAACATGTTTTTTTTAGTCATATTTTGAGGTTTGCAAAGGATTCTGGGTAACAGAACCTGGTCCGAGCCCCGCAAGTCATCCCTCCTTGGATTCCCCTCGGTCTCTAGTTTTCAGAAATGCAAAGGTTTGGTAAAACACCTCTGTTTTCTTCCAAAAATTTGGATGTGTCCACGTTGTGCTTTGGGGCGTTTCATGTTGTGGGCGCTAGGCCTACCCACACAAGTGAGTATCATTTTTATACGGAGACTTGGGGGAACGCGGGGTGGAAGGAAATTTGTGGCTCCTCTCAGATTCCAGAACTTTCTGCTTCAGAAATGTGAGGAACATGTGTTTTTTTAGCCAAATTTTGAGGTTTGCAAAGGATTCTGGTTAACAGAACCTGGTCCGAGCCCCGCAAGTCACCCCATGTTGGATTCCCCTAGGTCTCTAGTTTTCAGAAATGCACAGGTTTGGTAGGTTTCCCTAGGTGCCGGCTGAGCTAGAGGCCAAAATCTACAGGTAGGCACTTCGCAAAAAACACCTATGTTGTCTCCCAAAAATTTGGATGTGTCCACGTTGCGCTTTGGGGCGTTTCCTGTCGCGGGCGCTAGGCCTACCCACACAAGTGAGGTATCATTTTTATCGGGAGACTTGGGGGAACGCTGGGTGGAAGGAAATTTGTGGCTCCTCTTAGATTCCAGAACTTTCTGCCACCGAAATGTGAGGAACATGTGTTTTTTTAGCCATATTTTGAGGTTTGCAAAGGATTCTGGGTAACAGAACCTGGTCCGAGCCCCGCAAGTCACCCCTCCTTGGATTCCCCTAGGTCTCTAGTTTTCATAAATGCAAAGGTTTGGTAGGTTTCCCTAGGTGCCGGCTGAGCTAGAGGCCAAAATCTACAGGTAGGCACTTCGCAAAAAACACCTCTGTTTTTTTCCCAAAATTTGGATGTGTCCACGTTGCGCTTTGGGGCGTTTCCTGTCACGGGCGCTAGGCCTACCCACACAGGTGAGGTATAATTTTTATCGGGAGACTTGGGGGAACGCTGGGTGGAAGGAAATTTGTGGCTCCTCTCAGATTCCAGAACTTTCTGCCACAGAAATTTGAGGAACATGTGTTTTTTTAGCCACATTTTGATATTTGCAAAGGATTCTGGGTAACAGAACCTGGTCCGAGCCCCGCAAGTCACCCCTCCTTGGATTCCCCTAGGTCTCTAGTTTTCAGAAATGCAATGGTTTGGTAGGTTTCCCTAGGTGCCGGCTGAGCTAGAGGCCAAAATCTACAGGTAGGCACTTCGCAAAAAACACCTCTGTTTTCTTCCAAAAATGTGGATGTGTCCAGGTTGCGCTTTGGGGCGTTTCCTGTCGCGGGCGCTAGGCCTACCCACACAGGTGAGGTATCATTTTTATCGGGAGACTTGGAGGAACGCTGGGTGGAAGGAAATTTGTGGCTCCTCTCAGATTCCAGAACTTTCTACCACAGAAATGTGAGGTACATGTTTTTTTTAGTCAAATTTTCAGGTTTGCAAAGGATTCTGGGTAACAGAACCTGGTCCGAGCCCCGCAAGTCACCCCTCCTTGGATTCCCCTAGGTCTCTAGTTTTCAGAAATGCACAGGTTTGGTAAAACACCTCTGTTTTCTTCCAAAGATTTGGATGTGTCCACGTTGTGCTTTGGGGCGTTTCCTGTCGCGGGCGCTAGGCCTACCCACACAAGTGAGGTATCATTTTTATAGGGAGACTTGGGGGAACGCAGGGTGGAAGGAAATTTGGGGCTCCTCTCAGATTCCAGAACTTTCTGCCACAGAAATGTGAGGAACATGTGTTTTTTTAGCCAAATTTTGAGGTTTGCAAAGGATTCTGGTTAACAGAACCTGGTCCGAGCCCCGCAAGTCACCCCTCCTTGGATTCCCCTAGGTCTCTAGTTTTCAGAAATGCACAGGTTTGGTAGGTTTCCCTAGGTGCCGGCTGAGCTAGAGGCCAAAATCTACAGGTAGGCACTTCGCAAAAAACACCTCTGTTTTCTTCCAAAAATTTGGATGTGTCCACGTTGCGCTTTGGGGCGTTTCCTGTCGTGGGCGCTAGGCCTACCCACACAAGTGAGGTATCATTTTTATCGGGAGACTTGGGGGAACGCTGGGTGGAAGGAAATTTGTGGCTCCTCTCAGATTCCAGAACTTTCTGCCACAGAAATGTGAGGAAAATGTGTTTTTTTAGCCAAATTTTGAGGTTTGCAAAGGATTCTGGGTAACAGAACCTGGTCCGAGCCCGCAAGTCACCCCTCCTTGGATTCCCCTAGGTCTCTAGTTTTCAGAAATGCACAGGTTTGGTAGGTTTTCTTAGGTGCCGGCTGAGCTAGAGGCCAAAATCTACAGGTAGGCACTTCGCAAAAAACACCTCTGTTTTCTCCCAAAAATTTGGATGTGTCTACGTTGCGCTTTGGGGCGTTTCCTGTCGCGGGCGCTAGGCCTACCCACACAAGTGAGGTATCATTTTTATCGGGAGACTTGGGGGAACGCTGGGTGGAAGGAAATTTGTGGCTCCTCTCAGATTCCAGAACTTTCTGCCACAGAAATGTGAGGAACATGTGTTTTTTTAGCCATATTTTGAGGTTTGCAAAGGATTCTGGGTAACAGAACCTGGTCCGAGCCCCGCAAGTCACCCCTCCTTGGATTCCCCTACGTCTCTAGTTTTCAGAAATGCAAAGGTTTGGTAGGTTTCCATAGGTGCCGGCTGAGCTAGAGGCCAAAATCTACAGGTAGGCACTTCGCAAAAAACACCTCTGTTTTTTTCCAAAAATTTGGATGTGTCCACTTTGCGCTTTGGGGCGTTTCCTGTCGCGGGCGCTAGGCCTACCCACACAGGTGACATATCATTTTTATCGGGAGACTTGGGGGAACGCTGGGTGGAAGGAAATTTGTGGCTCCTCTCAGATTCCAGAACTTTCTGCCACAGAAATGTGAGGAACATGTTTTTTTTTTTAGCCAAATTTTGAGGTTTGCAAAGGATTCTGGGTAACAGAACCTGGTCCGAGCCCCGCAAGTCACCCCTCCTTGGATTCCCCTAGGTCTCTAGTTTTCAGAAATGCACAGGTTTGGTAAAACACCTCTGTTTTCTTCCAACAATTTGGATGTGTCCACGTTTTGCTTTGGGGCGTTTCATGTCGCGGGCGCTAGGCCTACTCACACAAGTGAGGTATCATTTTTATAGGGAGACTTGGGGGAACGCGGGGTGGAAGGAAATTTGTGGCTCCTCTCGGATTCCAGAACTTTCTGCCACAGAAATGTGAGGAACATGTGTTTTTTTAGCCAAATTTTGAGGTTTGCAAAGGATTCTGGTTAACAGAACCTGGTCCGAGCCCCGCAAGTCACCCCATCTTGGATTCCCCTAGGTCTCTAGTTTTCAGAAATGCACAGGTTTGGTAGGTTTCCCTAGGTGCCGGCTGAGCTAGAGGCCAAAATCTACAGGTAGGCACTTCGCAAAAAACACCTATGTTTTCTCCCAAAAATTTTGATGTGTCCACGTTGCGCTTTGGGGCGTTTCCTGTCGCGGGCGCTAGGCCTACCCACACAAGTGAGGTATCATTTTTATCGGGAGACTTGGGGGAACGCTGGGTGGAAGGAAATTTGTGGCTCTTCTTAGATTCCAGAACTTTCTGCCACAGAAATGTGAGGAACATGTGTTTTTTTAGCCATATTTTGAGGTTTGCAAAGGATTCTGGGAAACAGAACCTGGTCCGAGCCCCGCAAGTCACCCCTCCTTGGATTCCCCTAGGTCTCTAGTTTTCAGAAATGCAAAGGTTTGGTAGGTTTCCCTAGGTGCCGGCTGAGCTAGAGGCCAAAATCTACAGGTAGGCACTTCGCAAAAAACACCTCTGTTTTTTTCCAAAAATTTGGATGTGTCCACGTTGCGCTTTGGGGCGTTTCCTGTCGTGGGCGCTAGGCCTACCCACACAGGTGAGGTATAATTTTTATCGGGAGACTTGGGGGAACGCTGGGTGGAAGGAAATTTGTGGCTCCTCTCAGATTCCAGAACGTTCTGCCACAGAAATGTGAGGAACATGTGTTTTTTTAGCCAAATTTTGAGATTTGCAAAGGATTCTGGGTAACAGAACCTGGTCCGAGCCCCACAAGTCACCCCTCCTTGGATTCCGCTAGGTCTCTAGTTTTCAGAAATGCAAAGGTTTGGTAGGTTTCCCTAGGTGCCGGCTGAGCTAGAGGCCAAAATCTACATGTAGGCACCTCGCAAAAAACACCTCTGTTTTCTTCCAAAAATTTGGATGTGTCCACGTTGCGCTTTGGGGCGTTTCCTGTCGCGGGCGCTAGGCCTACCCACACAGGTGAGGTATCATTTTTATCGGGAGACTTGGGGGAACGCTGGGTGGAAGGAAATTTGTGGCTCCTCTCAGATTCCAGAACTTTCTGCCACAGAAATGTGAGGAACATGTTTTTTTTTTTAGCCAAATTTTGAGGTTTGCAAAGGATTCTGGGTAACAGAACCTGGTCCGAGCCCTGCAAGTCACCCCTCCTTGGATTCCCCTAGGTCTCTAGTTTTCAGAAATGCACAGGTTTGGTAAAACACCTCTGTTTTCTTCCAAAAATTTGGATGTGTGCACGTTGCGCTTTGGGGCGTTTCCTGTCGCGGGCGCTAGGCCTACCCACACAAGTGAGGTATCACTTTTATAGGGAGACTTGGGGGAACGCGGGGTGGAAGGAAATTTGTGGCTCCTCTCAGATTCCAGAACTTTCTGCCACAGAAATGTGAGGAACATGTGTTTTTTTAGCCAAATTTTGAGGTTTGCAAAGGATTCTGGTTAACAGAACCTGGTCCGAGCCCCGCAAGTCACCCCATCTTGGATTCCCCTAGGTCTCTAGTTTTCAGAAATGCACAGGTTTGGTAGGTTTACCTAGGTGCCGGCTGAGCTAGAGGCCAAAATCTACAGGTAGGCACTTCGCAAAAAACACCTCTGTTTTTTCCAAAAATTTGGATGTGTCCACGTTGCGCTTTGGGGCGTTTCCTGTCGCGGGCGCTAGGCCTACCCACACAAGTGAGGTATCATTTTTATCGGGAGACATGTGGGAACGCTGGGTGGAAGGAAATTTGTGGCTCCTCTCAGATACCAGAAGTTTCTGCCACAGAAATGTGAGGAACATGTGTTTTTTTAACCATATTTTGAGGTTTGCAAAGGATTCTGGGTAACAGAACCTGGTCCGAGCCCCGCAAGTCACCCCTCCTTGGATTCCCCTAGGTCTCTAGTTTTCAGAAATGCAAAGGTTTGGTAGGTTTCCCTAGGTGCCGGCTGAGCTAGAGGCCAAAATCTACAGGTAGGCACTTCGCAAAAAACACCTCTGTTTTTTCCAAAAATTTGGATGTGTCCACGTTGCGCTTTGGGGCGTTTCCTGTCGCGGGCGCTAGGCCTACCCACACAGGTGAGGTATCATTTTTATCGGGAGACTTGGGGGAACGCTGGTTGGAAGGAAATTTGTGGCTCCTCTCAGATTCCAGGACTTTCTGCCACAGAAATGTGAGGAACATGTGTTTTTTTAGCCATATTTTGAGGTTTGCAAAGGATTCTGGGTAACAGAACCTGGTCCGAGCCCCGCAAGTCACCCCTCCATGGATTCCCCTAGGTCTCTAGTTTTCAGAAATGCAAAGGTTTGGTAGGTTTCCCTAGGTGCCGGCTGAGCTAGAGGCCAAAATCTACAGGTAGGCACTTCGCAAAAAACACCTCTGTTTTCTTCCAAAAATTTGGATGTGTCCACGTTGCGCTTTGGGGCGTTTCCTGTCGCGGGCGCTTGGCCTACCCACACAGGTGAGGTATCATTTTTATCGGGAGACTTGGGGGAATGCTGGGTGGAAGGAAATTTGTGGCTCCTCTCAGATTCCACAACTTTCTGCCACAGAAATATGAGGAACATGTGTTTTTTTAGCCATATTTTGAGGTTTGCAAAGGATTCTGGGTAACAGAACCTGGTCCGAGCCCCGCAAGTCACCCCTCCTTGGATTCCCCTAGGTCTCTAGTTTTCAGAAATGCAAAGGTTTTTTAGGTTTCCCTAGGTGCCGGCTGAGCTAGAGGCCAAAATCTACAGGTAGGCACTTCGCAAAAAACACCTCTGTTTTCTCCCAAAAATTTGGATGTGTCCACGTTGCGCTTTGGGTCGTTTCCTGTCGTGGGCGCTAGGCCTACCCACACAAATGAGGTATCATTTTTATCGGGAGACTTGGGGGAACGCTGGGTGGAAGGAAATTTGTGGCTCCTCTCAGATACCAGAACTTTCTGCCACAGAAATGTGAGGAACATGTGTTTTTTTAGCCATATTTTGAGGTTTACAAAGGATTCTGGGTAACAGAATCTGTTCCGAGCCCCGCAAGTCACCCCTCCTTGGATTCCCATAGGTCTCTAGTTTTCAGAAATGCAAAGGTTTGGTAGGTTTCCCTAGGTGACGGCTGAGCTAGAGGCCAAAATCTACAGGTAGGCACTTCGCAAAAAACACCTCTGTTTTTTTCCAAAAATTTGGATGTGTCCACGTTGCGCTTTGGGGCGTTTCCTGTCGCGGGCGCTAGGCCTACCCACACAGGTGAGGTATCATTTTTATCGGGAGACTTGGGGGAACGCTGGGTGGAAGGAAATTTGTGGCTCCTCTCAGATTCCAGAACTTTCTGCCACAGAAATGTGAGGAACATGTGTTTTTTTAGCCACATTTTGAGGTTTGCAAAGGATTCTGGGTAACAGAACCTGGTCCGAGCCCCGCAAGTCACCCCTCCATGGATTCCCCTAGGTCTCTAGTTTTCAGAAATGCAAAGGTTTGGTAGGTTTCCCTAGGTGCCGGCTGAGCTAGAGGCCAAAATCTACAGGTAGGCACTTCGCAAAAAACACCTCTGTTTTCTTCCAAAAATTTGGATGTGTCCACGTTGCGCTTTGGGGCGTTTCCTGTTGCGGGCGCTTGGCCTACCCACACAGGTGAGGTATCATTTTTATCGGGAGACTTGGGGGAACGCTGGGTGGAAGGAAATTTGTGGCTCCTCTCAGATTCCACAACTTTCTGCCACAGAAATATGAGGAACATGTGTTTTTTTAGCCAAATTTTGAGGTTTGCAAAGGATTCTGGGTAACAGAACCTGGTCCGAGCCCCGCAAGTCACCCCTCCTAGGATTCCCCTAGGTCTCTAGTTTTCAGAAATGCACAGGTTTGGTAGGTTTCCCTAGGTGCCGGCTGAGCTAGAGGCCAAAATCTACAGGTAGGCACTTCGCAAAAAACACCTCTGTTTTCTTCCAAAAATTTGGATGTGTCCACGTTGCGCTTTGGGGCGTTTCCTGTCGCGGATGCTAGGCCTACCCACACAAGTGAGGTATAATTTTTATCGGGAGACTTGGGGGAACGCTGGGTGGAAGGAAATTTGTGGCTCCTCTCAGATTCCAGAACTTTCTACCACAGAAATGTGAGGAACATGTGTTTTTTTAGTCAAATTTTGAGGTTTGCAAAGGATTCTGGGTAACAGAACCTGGTCCGAGCCCCGCAAGTCACCCCTCCTTGCATTCCCCGAGGTATCTAGTTTTCAGAAATGCACAGGTTTGGTAAAACACCTCTGTTTTCTTCTAAAAATTTGGATGTGTCCACTTTGCACTTTGGGGCGTTTCCTGTCGCGGGCGCTATGCCTACCCACACAAGTGAGGTATCATTTTTATCTGGAGACTTGGGGGAACGCTGGGTGGAAGGAAATTTGTGGCTCCTCTCAGATTCCAGAACTTTCTGCCACAGAAATGTGAGGAACATGTGTTTTTTTAGCCAAATTTTGAGGTTTGCAAAGGATTCTGGGTAACAGAACCTGGTCCGAGCCCCGCAAGTCACCCCTCCTTGGATTCCCCTAGGTCTCTAGTTTTCAGAAATGCACAGGTTTGGTATGTTTTCTTAGGTGCCGGCTGAGCTAGAGGCCAAAATCTACAGGTAGGCACTTCGCAAAAAACACCTCTGTTTTCTCCCAAAAATGTGGATGTGTCCACGTTGCGCTTTGGGGCGTTTCCTGTCGCGGGCGCTAGGCCTACCCACACAAGTGAGGTATCATTTTTATCGGGAGACTTGGGGGAACGCTGGGTGGAAGGAAATATGTGGCTCCTCTCAGATTCCAGAACTTTCCGCCACAGAAATGTGAGGAACATGTGTTTTTTTAGCCATATTTTGAGGTTTGCAAAGGATTCTGGGTAACAGAACCTGGTCCGAGCCCCGCAAGTCACCCCTCCTTGGATTCCCCTAGGTCTCTTGTTTTCAGAAATGCATAGGTTTGGTAGGTTTCCCTAGGTGCCGGCTGAGCTAGAGGCCAAAATTTACAGGTAGGCACTTTGCAAAAAACACCTCTGTTTTCTTCCAAAAATTTGGATGTGTCCACGTTGCGCTTTGGGGCGTTTCCTGTCGCGGGCGCTAGGCCTACCCACACAGGTGAGGTATCATTTTTATCGGGAGACTTGGGGGAACGCTGGGTGGAAGGAAATTTGTGGCTCCTCTCAGATTCCACAACTTTCTGCCACAGAAATATGAGGAACATGTGTTTTTTTAGCCAAATTTTGAGGTTTGCAAAGGATTCTGGGTAACAGAATCTGGTCCGAGCCCCGCAAGTCACCCCTCCTAGGATTCCCCTAGGTCTCTAGTTTTCAGAAATGCACAGGTTTGGTAGGTTTCCCTAGGTGCCGGCTGAGCTAGAGGCCAAAATCTACAGGTAGGCACTTCGCAAAAAACACCTCTGTTTTCTTCCAAAAATTTGGATGTGTCCACGTTGCGCTTTGGGGCGTTTCCTGTCGCGGATGCTAGGCCTACCCACACAAGTGAGGTATCATTTTTATCGGGAGACTTGGGGGAACGCTGGGTGGAAGGAAATTTGTGGCTCCTCTCAGATTCCAGAACTTTCTACCACAGAAATGTGAGGAACATGTGTTTTTTTAGTCAAATTTTGAGGTTTGCAAAGGATTCTGGGTAACAGAACCTGGTCCGAGCCCCGCAAGTCACCCCTCCTTGCATTCCCCGAGGTATCTAGTTTTCAGAAATGCACAGGTTTGGTAAAACACCTCTGTTTTCTTCTAAAAATTTGGATGTGTCCACTTTGCACTTTGGGGCGTTTCCTGTCGCGGGCGCTATGCCTACCCACACAAGTGAGGTATCATTTTTATCTGGAGACTTGGGGGAACGCTGGGTGGAAGGAAATTTGTGGCTCCTCTCAGATTCCAGAACTTTCTGCCACAGAAATGTGAGGAACATGTGTTTTTTTAGCCAAATTTTGAGGTTTGCAAAGGATTCTGGGTAACAGAACCTGGTCCGAGCCCCGCAAGTCACCCCTCCTTGGATTCCCCTAGGTCTCTAGTTTTCAGAAATGCACAGGTTTGGTATGTTTTCTTAGGTGCCGGCTGAGCTAGAGGCCAAAATCTACAGGTAGGCACTTCGCAAAAAACACCTCTGTTTTCTCCCAAAAATGTGGATGTGTCCACGTTGCGCTTTGGGGCGTTTCCTGTCGCGGGCGCTAGGCCTACCCACACAAGTGAGGTATCATTTTTATCGGGAGACTTGGGGGAACGCTGGGTGGAAGGAAATATGTGGCTCCTCTCAGATTCCAGAACTTTCCGCCACAGAAATGTGAGGAACATGTGTTTTTTTAGCCATATTTTGAGGTTTGCAAAGGATTCTGGGTAACAGAACCTGGTCCGAGCCCCGCAAGTCACCCCTCCTTGGATTCCCCTAGGTCTCTTGTTTTCAGAAATGCATAGGTTTGGTAGGTTTCCCTAGGTGCCGGCTGAGCTAGAGGCCAAAATTTACAGGTAGGCACTTTGCAAAAAACACCTCTGTTTTCTTCCAAAAATTTGGATGTGTCCACGTTGCGCTTTGGGGCGTTTCCTGTCGCGGGCGCTAGGCCTACCCACACAGGTGAGGTATCATTTTTATCGGGAGACTTGGGGGAACGCTGGGTGGAAGGAAATTTGTGGCTCCTCTCAGATTCCACAACTTTCTGCCACAGAAATATGAGGAACATGTGTTTTTTTAGCCAAATTTTGAGGTTTGCAAAGGATTCTGGGTATCAGAATCTGGTCCGAGCCCCGCAAGTCACCCCTCCTTGGATTCCCCTAGGTCTCTAGTTTTCAGAAATGCACAGGTTTGGTAGGTTTCCCTAGGTGCCAGCTGAGCTAGAGGCCAAAATCTACAGGTAAGCACTTCGCAAAAAAACACCTCTGTTTTCTTCCAAAAATTTGGATATGTCCACATTGCACTTTGGGGCGTTTCCTGTCGCGGGCGCTAGGCCTACCCACACAAGTGAGGTATCATTTTTATCGGGAGACTTGGGGGAACGCTGGGTGGAAGGGAATTTGTGGCTCCTCTCAGATTCCAGAACTTTCTGCCACAGAAATATGAGGAACATGTGTTTTTTTAGCCAAATTTTGAGGTTTGCAAAGGATTCTGGGTAACAGAACCTGGTCCGAGCCCCGCAAGTCACCCCATCTTGGATTCCCCTAGGTCTCTAGTTTTCAGAAATGCACAGGTTTGGTAGGTTTCCCTAGGTGCCGGCTGAGCTAGAGGCCAAAATCTACAGGTAGGCACTTCGCAAAAAACACCTCAGTTTTCTTCCAAATATTTGGATGTGTCCACGTTGCGCTTTGGGGCGTTTCCTGTCGCGGGCGCTAGGCCTACCCACACAAGTGAGGTATCATTTTTATCGGGAGACTTGGGGGATTGCTGGGTGGAAGGAAATTTGTGGCTCCTCTCATATTCCAGAACTTTCTACCACAGAAATGTGAGGAACATGTGTTTTTTTAGCCAAATTTTGAGGTTTGGAAAGGATTCTGGGTAACAGAACCTGGTCCGAGCACCGCAATTCACCCCTCCTTGGATTCCCCTAGGTCTCTAGTTTTCAGAAATGCACAGGTTTGGTAAAACACCTCTGTTTTCTTCCAAAAATTTGGATGTGTCCACGTTGCGCTTTGGGGCGTTTCCTGTCGCGGGCGCTAGGCCTACCCACACAAGTGAGGTATCATTTTTATCGGGAGACTTGGGGGAACGCTGGGTGGAAGGGAATTTGTGGCTCCTCTCAGATTCCAGATCTTTCTGCCACAGAAATATGAGGAACAGGTGTTTTTTTAGCCAAATTTTGAGGTTTGCAAAGGATTCTGGGTAACAGAACCTGGTCCGAGCCCCGCAGGTCACCCCATCTTGGATTCCCCTAGGTCTCTAGTTTTCAGAAATGCACAGGTTTGGTAGGTTTCCCTAGGTGCCGGCTGAGCTAGAGGCCAAAATCTACAGGTAGGCACTTCGCAAAAAACACCTCTGGTTTCTTCCAAAAATTTGGATGTGTCCACATTGCGCTTTGGGGCGTTTCCTGTCGCGGGCGCTAGGCCTACCCACACAAGTGAGGTATCATTTTTATCGAGAGACTTGGGGGAACGCTGGGTGGAAGGAAATTTGTGGCTCCTCTCAGATTCCAGAACTTTCTACCACAGAAATGTGAGGAACATGTGTTTTTTTAGCCACATTTTGAGGTTTGCAAAGGATTCTGGGTAACAGAGCCTGGTCCGAGCCCCGCAAGTCACCCCTCCTTGGATTCCCCTAGGTCTCTAGTTTTCAGAAATGCACAGGTTTGGTAAAACACCTCTGTTTTCTTTCAAAAATTTGGATGTGTCCACGTTGCGCTTTGGGGCGTTTCCTGTCGCGGGAGCTAGGCCTACCCACACAAGTGAGGTATCATTTTTATAGGGAGACTTGGGGGAACGCTGGGTGGAAGGGAATTTGTGGCTCCTCTCAGATTCCAGAACTTTCTGCCACAGAAATATGAGGAACAGGTGTTTTTTTAGCCAAATGTTGAGGTTTGCAAAGGATTCTGGGTAACAGAACCTGGTCCGAGCCCCGCAAGTCACCCCATCTTGGATTCCCCTAGGTCTCTAGTTTTCAGAAATGCAAAGGTTTGGTAGGTTTCCCTAGGTGCCGGCTGAGCTAGAGGCCAAAATCTACAGGTAGGCACTTCGCAAAAAACACCTCTGTTTTCTTCCAAAAATGTGGATGTGTCCACGTTGCGCTTTGGGGCGTTTCCTGTCGCGGGCGCTAGGCCTACCCACACAAGTGAGGTATCATTTTTATCGGCAGACGTGGGGAAACGCTGGGTGGAAGGAAATTTGTGGCTCCTCTCAGATTCCAGAACTTTCTACCACAGAAATGTGAGGAACATGTGTTTTTTTAGCCAAATTTTGAGGTTTGCAAAGGATTCTGGGTAACAGAGCCTGGTCCGAGCCCAGCAAGTCACCCCTCCTTGGATTCCCCCAGGTCTCTAGTTTTCAGAAATGCACAGGTTTGGTAAAACACCTCTGTTTTCTTCCAAAAATTTGGATGTGTCCACGTTGCGCTTTGGGGCGTTTCCTGTCGCGGGCGCTAGGCCTACCAACACAAGTGAGGTATCATTTTTATAGGGAGACTTGGGGGAACGCGGGGTGGAAGGAAATTTGTGGCTCCTCTCAGATTCCAGAACTTTCTGCCACAGAAATGTGAGGAACATGTGTTTTTTTAGCCAAATTTTGAGGTTTGCAAAGGATTCTGGGTAACAGAACCTGGTCCGAGCCCCGCAAGTCACCCCTCCTTGGATTCCCCTAGGTCTCTAGTTTTCAGAAATGCACAGGTTTGGTAGGTTTTCCTAGGTGCCGGCTGAGCTAGAGGCCAAAATCTACAGGTTGTCACTTCGCAAAAAACACCTCTGCATTCTTCCAAAAATTTGGATGTGTCCACGTTGCGCTTTGAGGCGTTTCCTGTAGCGGGCGCTAGGCCTACCCACACAAGTGAGGTATCATTTTTATCGGGAGACTTGGGGGAACGCTGGGTGGAAGGAAATTTGTGGCTCCTCTCAGATTCCAGAACTTTCTGCGACAGAAATGTGAGGAACATGTGTTTTTTTAGCCAAATTTTGAGGTTTGCAAAGGCTTCTGGGTAACAGAACCTGGTCCGAGCCCCACAAGTCACCCCTCCTTGGATTCCCCTTGGTCTCTAGTTTTCAATAATGCACAGGTTTGGTAGGTTTCCCTTGGTGCCAGCTGAGCTAGTGGTCAAAATTTACAGGTAGGCACTTCGCAAAAAACACCTCTGTTTTCTTCCAAATATTTGGATGAGTCCACGTTGCGCTTTGGGGTGTTTCCTGTCGCGGGCGCTAGGCCTACCCACACAAGTGAGGTATCATTTTTATCGGGAGACTTGGGGGAACGCTGGGTGGAAGGAAATTTGTGGCTCCTCTCAGATTCCAGAACTTTCTGCCACAGAAATGTGAGGAACATGTGTTTTTTTAGCCAAATTTTGAGGTTTGCAAAGGATTCTGGGTAACAGAACCTGGTCCGAGCCCCGCAAGTCACCCCTCCTTGCATTCCCCTAGGTCTTTAGTTTTCAGAAATGCACAGGTTTGGTAGTTTTCCCTAGGTCCCGGCTGAGCTGGAGGCCAAAATCTACAGGTAAGCACTTCGCAAAAAACACCTCTGTTTTCTCCCAAAAATTTGGATGTGTCCACGTTGCGCTTTGGGGCGTTTCCTGTCGCGGGCGCTAGGACTACCCACACAAGTGAGGTATCATTTTTATCGGGAGACTTGGGGGAACGCTGGGTGGAAGGGAATTTGTGGCTCCTCTCAGATTCCAGAACTTTCTGCCACAGAAATATGAGGAACATGTGTTTTTTTAGCCAAATTTTGAGGTTTTCAAAGGATTCTGGGCAACAGAACCTGGTCCGAGCCCCGCAAGTCACCCCATCTTGGATTCCCCTAGGTCTCTAGTTTTCAGAAATGTACAGGTTTGGTAGGTTTCCCTAGGTGCCGGCTGAGCTAGAGGCCAAAATCTACAGGTAGGCACTTCGTAAAAAACACCTCTGTTTTCTTCCAAAAATGTGGATGTGTCCACTTTGCGCTTTAGGGCGTTTCCTGTTGCGGGCGCTAGGCCTACCCACACAAGTGAGGTATCATTTTTATCGGGAGACTTGGGGGAACGCTGGGTGGAAGGAAATTTGTGGCTCCTCTCAGATTCCAGAACTTTCTGCCACAGAAATATGAGGAACATGTGTTTTTTTAGTCAAATTTTGAGGTTTGCAAAGGATTCTGGGTAACAGAACCTGGTCCGAGCCCCGCAAGTCACCCCATCTTGGATTCCCCTAGGTCTCTAGTTTTCAGAAATGCAAAGGTTTGGTAGGTTTCCCTAGGTGCCGGCTGAGCTAGAGGCCAAAATCTACAGGTAGGCACTTCGCAAAAAACACCTCTGTTTTCTTCCAAAAATGTGGATGTGTCCACGTTGCGCTTTGGGGCGTTTCCTGTCGCGGGCACTAGGCCTACCCACACAAGTGAGGTATCATTTTTATCGGCAGACTTGGGGAAACGCTGGGTGGAAGGAAATTTGTGGCTCCTCTCAGATTCCAGAACTTTCTACCACAGAAATGTGAGGAACATGTGTTTTTTTAGCCAAATTTTGAGGTTTGCAAAGGATTCTGGGTAACAGAGCCTGGTCCGAGCCCAGCAAGTCACCCCTCCTTGGATTCCCCTAGGTCTCTAGTTTTCAGAAATGCACAGGTTTGGTAAAACACCTCTGTTTTCTTCCAAAAATTTGGATGTGTCCACGTTGCGCTTTGGGGCGTTTCCTGTCGCGGGCGCTAGGCCTACCAACACAAGTGAGGTATCATTTTTATAGGGAGACTTGGGGGAACGCGGGGTGGAAGGAAATTTGTGGCTCCTCTCAGATTCCAGAACTTTCTGCCACAGAAATGTTAGGAACATGTGTTTTTTTAGCCAAATTTTGAGGTTTGCAAAGGATTCTGGGTAACAGAACCTGGTCCGAGCCCCGCAAGTCACCCCTCCTTGGATTCCCCTAGGTCTCTAGTTTTCAGAAATGCACAGGTTTGGTAGGTTTTCCTAGGTGCCGGCTGAGCTAGAGGCCAAAATCTACAGGTAGTCACTTCGCAAAAAACACCTCTGCATTCTTCCAAAAATTTGGATGTGTCCACGTTGCGCTTTAGGGCGTTTCCTGTTGCGGGCGCTAGGCCTACCCACACAAGTGAGGTATCATTTTTATCGGGAGACTTGGGGGAACGCTGGGTGGAAGGAAATTTGTGGCTCCTCTCAGATTCCAGAACTTTCTGCCACAGAAATATGAGGAACATGTGTTTTTTTAGTCAAATTTTGAGGTTTGCAAAGGATTCTGGGTAACAGAACCTGGTCCGAGCCCCGCAAGTCACCCCATCTTGGATTCCCCTAGGTCTCTAGTTTTCAGAAATGCAAAGGTTTGGTAGGTTTCCCTAGGTGCCGGCTGAGCTAGAGGCCAAAATCTACAGGTAGGCACTTCGCAAAAAACACCTCTGTTTTCTTCCAAAAATGTGGATGTGTCCACGTTGCGCTTTGGGGCGTTTCCTGTCGCGGGCACTAGGCCTACCCACACAAGTGAGGTATCATTTTTATCGGCAGACTTGGGGAAACGCTGGGTGGAAGGAAATTTGTGGCTCCTCTCAGATTCCAGAACTTTCTACCACAGAAATGTGAGGAACATGTGTTTTTTTAGCCAAATTTTGAGGTTTGCAAAGGATTCTGGGTAACAGAGCCTGGTCCGAGCCCAGCAAGTCACCCCTCCTTGGATTCCCCTAGGTCTCTAGTTTTCAGAAATGCACAGGTTTGGTAAAACACCTCTGTTTTCTTCCAAAAATTTGGATGTGTCCACGTTGCGCTTTGGGGCGTTTCCTGTCGCGGGCGCTAGGCCTACCAACACAAGTGAGGTATCATTTTTATAGGGAGACTTGGGGGAACGCGGGGTGGAAGGAAATTTGTGGCTCCTCTCAGATTCCAGAACTTTCTGCCACAGAAATGTTAGGAACATGTGTTTTTTTAGCCAAATTTTGAGGTTTGCAAAGGATTCTGGGTAACAGAACCTGGTCCGAGCCCCGCAAGTTACCCCTCCTTGGATTCCCCTAGGTCTCTAGTTTTCAGAAATGCACAGGTTTGGTAGGTTTTCCTAGGTGCCGGCTGAGCTAGAGGCCAAAATCTACAGGTAGTCACTTCGCAAAAAACACCTCTGCATTCTTCCAAAAATTTGGATGTGTCCACGTTGCGCTTTGAGGCGTTTCCTGTAGCGGGCGCTAGGCCTACCCACACAAGTGAGGTATCATTTTTATCGGGAGACTTGCGGGAACGCTGGGTGGAAGGAAATTTGTGGCTCCTCTCAGATTCCAGATCTTTCTGCCACAGAAATGTGAGGAACATGTGTTTTTTTAGCCAAATTTTGAGGTTTGCAAAGGATTGTGGGTAACAGAACCTGGTCCGAGCCCCGCAAGTCACCCCTCCTTGGATTCCCCTAGGTCTCTAGTTTTCAGAAATGCACAGGTTTGGTAGGTTTTCCTAGGTGCCGGCTGAGCTAGAGGCCAAAATCTACAGGTAGTCACTTCGCAAAAAACACCTCTGCATTCTTCCAAAAATTTGGATGTGTCCACGTTGCGCTTTGAGGCGTTTCCTGTAGCGGGCGCTAGGCCTACCCACACAAGTGAGGTATCATTTTTATCGGGAGACTTGGGGGAACGCTGGGTGGAAGGAAATTTGTGGCTCCTCTCAGATTCCAGAACTTTCTGCCACAGAAATGTGAGGAACATGTGTTTTTTTAGCCAAATTTTGAGGTTTGCAAAGGCTTCTGGGTAACAGAACCTGGTCCGAGCCCCACAAGTCACCCCTCCTTGGATTCCCCTAGGTCTCTAGTTTTCAGTAATGCACAGGTTTGGTAGGTTTCCCTAGGTGCCAGCTGAGCTAGAGGTCAAAATCTACAGGTAGGCACTTCGCAAAAAACACCTCTGTTTTCTTCCAAATATTTGGATGTGTCCACGTTGCGCTTTGGGGTGTTTCCTGTCGCGGGCGCTAGGCCTACCCACACAAGTGAGGTATCATTTTTATCGGGAGACTTGGGGGAACGCTGGGTGGAAGGAAATTTGTGGCTCCTCTCAGATTCCAGAACTTTCTGCCACAGAAATGTGAGGAACATGTGTTTTTTTAGCCAAATTTTGAGGTTTGCAAAGGATTCTGGGTAACAGAACCTGGTCCGAGCCCCGCAAGTCACCCCTCCTTGCATTCCCCTAGGTCTCTAGTTTTCAGAAATGCACAGGTTTGGTAGTTTTCCCTAGGTCCCGGCTGAGCTGGAGGCCAAAATCTACAGGTAAGCACTTCGCAAAAAACTCCTCTGTTTTCTCTCAAAAATTTGGATGTGTCCACGTTGCGCTTTGGGGTGTTTCCTGTCGCGGGCGCTAGGCCTACCCACACAAGTGAGGTATCATTTTTATCGGGAGACTTGGGGGAACGCTGGGTGGAAGGGAATTTGTGGCTCCTCTCAGATTCCAGAACTTTCTGCCACAGAAATATGAGGAACATGTGTTTTTTTAGCCAAATTTTGAGGTTTGCAAAGGATTCTGGGCAACAGAACCTGGTCCGAGCCCCGCAAGTCACTCCATCTTGGATTCCCCTAGGTCTCTAGTTTTCAGAAATGCACAGGTTTGGTAGGTTTCCCTAGGTGCCGGCTGAGCTAGAGGCCAAAATCTACAGGTAGGCACTTCGTAAAAAACACCTCTGTTTTCTTCCAAAAATTTGGATGTGTCCACGTTGCGCTTTGGGGCGTTTCCTGTTGCGGGCGCTAGGCCTACCCACACAAGTGAGGTATCATTTTTATCGGGAGACTTGGGGGAACGATGGGTGGAAGGAAATTTGTGGCTCCTCTCAGATTCCAGAACTTTCTACCACAGAAATGTGAGGGACATGTGTTTTTTAGTCAAATTTTGAGGTTTGCAAAGGATTCTGGGTAACAGAACCTGGTCCGAACCCCGCAAGTCACCCCTCCTTGGATTCCCCTAGGTCTCTAGTTTTCAGAAATGCACAGGTTTGGTAAAACACCTCTGTTTTCTTCCAAAAATTTGGATGTGTCCACGTTGCGCTTTGGGCGTTTCCTGTCGCGGGCGCTCGGCCTACCCACACAAGTGAGGTATCATTTTTATAGGGAGACTTGGGGGAACGCGGGGTGGAAGGAAATTTGTGGCTCCTCTCAGATTCCAGAACTTTCAGCCACACAAATGTGAGGAACATGTGTTTTTTTAGCCAAATTTTGAGGTTTGCAAAGGATTCTGGTTAACAGAACCTGGTCCGAGCCCCGCAAGTCACCCCATCTTGGATTTTCCTAGGTCTCTAGTTTTCAGAAATGCACAGGTTTGGTAGGTTTCCCTAGGTGCCGGTTGAGCTAGAGGCCAAAATCTACAGGTAGGCACTTCGCAAAAAACACCTCTGTTTTCTTCCAAAAATTTGGATGTGTCCACGTTGCGCTTTGGGGCGTTTCCTGTCGCGGGCGCTAGGCCTACCCACACAAGTGAGGTATCATTTTTATCGGGAGACTTGGGGGAACGCTGGGTGGAAGGAAATTTGTGGCTCCTCTCAGATTCCAGAACTTTCTGCCACAGAAATGTAAGGAACATGTGTTTTTTTAGCCAAATTTTGAGGTTTGCAAAGGATTCTGGGTAACAGAACCTAGTCCGAGCCCCGCAAGTCACCCCTCCTTGGATTCCCCTAGGTCTCTAGTTTTCAGAAATGCACAGGTTTGGTAGGTTTCCCTAGGTGCCGGCTGAGCTAGAGGCCAAAATCTACAGGTAGGCACTTCGCAAAAAACACCTCTGTTTTCTCCCAAAAATTTGGATGTGTCCACGTTGCGCTTTGGGGCGTTTCCTGTCGCGGGCGCTAGGCCTACCCACACAAGTGAGGTATAATTTCTATCGGGAGACTTGGGGGAACGCTGGGTGGAACGAAATTTGTGGCTCCTCTCAGATTCCAGAACTTTCTGCCACAGAAATGTGAGGAACATGTGTTTTTTTAGCCATATTTTGAGGTTTGCAAAGGATTCTGGGTAACAGAACCTGGTCCGAGCCCCGCAAGTCACCCCTCCTTGGATTCCCCTAGGTCTCTAGTTTTCAGAAATGCAAAGGTTTAGTAGGTTTCTCTAGGTGCCGGCTGAGCTAGAGGCCAAAATCTACAGGTAGGCACTTCGCAAAAAACACCTGTTTTCTTCCAAAAATTTGGATGTGTCCACGTTGCGCTTTGGGGCGTTTCCTGTTGCGGGCGCTAGGCCTACCCACACAGGTGAGGTATCATTTTTATCGGGAGACTTGGGGGAACGCTGGGTGGAAGGAAATTTGTGGCTCCTCTCAGATTCCACAACTTTCTGCCACAGAAATATGAGGAACATGTGTTTTTTTAGCCAAATTTTGAGGTTTGCAAAGGATTCTGGGTAACAGAACCTGGTCCGAGCCCCGCAAGTCACCCCTCCTTGGATTCCCCTACGTCTCTAGTTTTCAGAAATGCACAGGTTTGGTAGGTTTCCCTAGGTGCCGGCTGAGCTAGAGGCCAACATCTACAGGTAGGCACTTTGCAAAAAACACCTCTGTTTTCTTCCAAAAATTTGGATGTGTCCACGTTGCGCTTTGGGGCGTTTCCTGTCGCGGGCGCTAGGCCTACCCACACAAGTGAGGTATCATTTTTATCGGGAGACTTGGGGGAACATAGATTAGCAAAACAAGTGTTATTGCCCCTTGTCTTTCTCTACATTTTTTCCTTCCAAATATAGGAGAGTGTGTAAAAAAGACATCTATTTGAGAAATGCCCTGTAATTCACATGCTAGTATGGTCACACCGGAATTCAGAGATGTGCAAATAACCACTGCTCCTCAACACCTTATCTTGTGCCCTTTTTGGAAATACAACGGTTTTCTTGATAGCAATTTTTTACTCTTTATATTTCAGCAAATGAATTGCTGTGTACCCGGTATAGAATGAAAACGCACTGCAGGGTGCAGCTCATTTATTGGCTCTGGGTTCCTTGGGTTCTTGATGAACAAGCCCTATATATCCCTGCAACCAGAGGAATCCAGCAGACGTAACAGTATATTGCTTTCGATAATCTGACATTGCAGGGAAAAGTTACAGAGTAAAACGTAGAGAAACATTTATGTTTTTTTCACCTCAATTTCAATATTTTTCTTTTTCAGTTGTAATTTTTTGTAGGAAACCCTTCTAGGATCTACACAAATGATCCCTTGCTGAATTCAGAATTTTGTCTACTTTTCAGAAATGTTTAGGTTTCTGGGATCCAGCATTGGTTTCATGCCCATTTCTGTCACTGACTGGAAGGAGGTTGAAAGCACCAAAAATTGCAAAAATGGGGTATGTCCCAGTAAAATGCCAAAATTGTGTTGAAAAATTGGGTTTTCTGATTCAAGTCTGCCTGTTCCTGAAAGCTGGGAAGCCGCTGAGTTTAGCACCGCAAACCCTTTGTTGATGCCATTTTCAGGTGAAAAACCACAAGCCTTCTTCTGCAGCCACTTTTTCCAATTTTTTTGAAAAAAACGAAAATTTCACTGTATTTTGGCCAATTTCTTGGCCTCCTTCTTGGGAACCCACAAAGTCTGGGTACCTCTAGAATCCCTACGATGTTGGAAAAAAAGGACGCAAATTTGGCTTGGTTAGCTTATGTGGACAAAAAGTTATGAGGGCCTAAGCGCAAACTGCCCCAAATAGGCAAAAAAAGGCCTGGCACAGGAGGGGGAAAAGGCCTGGCAGCGAAGGGGTTAACTTGAAATCAACCCTCATGCCAAATAGATAAAGGTTTTGGCACAAAAATAACATGTGCATAATATCACTGTTGGGATGATCACCTGACCAGCAGTTATGACTGTTGTCTTTAGAAAATTTCGTAAAAAGGAAAAGAGTAACTTAAACTCTTAAGAAAGAAAAAATATTTGTTTTGTAGTGGCTGTTCTAGAAACTCTATGCACTACAAGGCATATCTTGTTCCAAAATGAAATAAACCAGGTACATTGCAAATCCAACTTCCACAGAAGTTCCACTTTGACTTTAGACCTTGAATGGTTCATAAGGAAATAAATGTTAATATATAAGGAAGTGTTTGGAAGTGGCAGACAATGTGCCAGATAATCCCAAACTATTAGAATGAGTCAATGTATCCTACAATGAATAAAGAACATTCAACACAATATTTATAATGTGTGCAACTTTTGCTTGAAAGCCATCAGGACAGTTAAAGGGCTTCTGAAGTTAGGGAAAATACATTCGGGCAACTTTGTAAAACAATATCTTTCTCTCTTTAAGATTTCCAACCGGCTAGTTAATATTAGTTTGTTATACCACAAAGATGAATGCAAAATGATGATGTGTTATATGGATGAGATAGCAGATTTTCAGCAACCTACATGTGTGTTTGAAAAGTGGAAAATATCTAAGAGATGAATGGGTAGAAAAATAAATCATCCCAGGGAGAAAAGTGTTTCATTAGTAATTTCCTAATATCAAACCATAAAGGTAAACCTGGGGAAAAATCTTGATCACCCATAAGGAGGTGAACTGCAGACAAAAGACTTAATGGTAGAAGCAACAGTCTGGAAAATATGCAACATCTTATTATTATTTAGTTTTCTTGAGATTTGATAAAGAAACTCTAGATTTATTCTTCCTCAATAAAAATGTAGAAAGGATAAAATCAGTCTTTTAAAAATAAGAGCAAGGAATATTTACAAGGAGCATGGATAGAATATATATTAAAATGGCAGTAACCATCAATGTAAGTGAATGATGATGAACCCACCAAGAGAATAAGGTCACAAGGGATTCCAAGAGGAAAACAGTGATTTAACTTTAGGCTGATCTTTCTTAAGATTAATGTCAACTGCTTTTCTGATAGAGTGCGTAATCCAGATTCCCGGATATTTAATTCTAGAAGAATTCTATTGAAACCAAGAGGAAACAAAGGAGTTGTTGAGATAAAGTTTATTGAGAAGAAGATTTTCAGTCATACCAGGATCCATTTTGTACCAAGAAATAGAACAAAACACATGCAATTTCAGGAAATAAGGCTGGTATGGAACTGTCTGGCTACTAAATGAAAAAGAGAACATCATCAGCATATGCTGCTAGTTGTAACTGACAATCTACATGATATAAACATGGGTTATTATGAACTCAATAAATAAACTTTTCAAACACCAGATCCAAATAATAATTGGGAAAAAGAGCATACTTGAGAACATCTCATTGAAGACTGAAGTAGTTAGAGGCACTCCAATTAACCAAGACCAATGCTTTTGAAGAAATATATAAAAAGAAGAAATGTGAGAAGTCATTTTAGGGTTAAAGCCATGCCAGGCTAAGGGTGTATGCAAAAAGAACAAGCAATGGACAGAAAGTTTAACAATGTCAAGCATTCACCCCCAGTACAGAGATCTGGGCCAAAAATCCATTGTTTGTTTGCTACTCTTGACATTACAGTTTGGACCCAGCCATATGCAAAGGAGTTTTGACTCTGCTTCCCATGTTAACAGTCCAGCCAGAACTGCCAGGCCAGGTCATTCCTAGACTGGAAACAAGCATCCTGGGACCAGTTTCAGAATATCACCCCTCATCAGTCAGGCTAGCCTGACTCCAGAGGCATGGGGACCACAGGAACTACGTCTGGGCATATTCGTCCCACTTGTGGCAACAAATGCAAAAAAAAAAAAATGATGGAGGGAATGCTGAACAATGTCAAACATTCACCCCCAGTACAGAGACCTGGGCTCAAATCCATTGTTTGTTTGCTACCCATGCCATTCCAGTTTGGATCAAGCCATATGCAAAATAGTCTTGACCCTGCTCCGCATGGGAACAGTCCAGCCCAAACTTCCAGGCCAAGTCCTTCCTGGAACAAAAACAAGCATTCTGGGACTATTTTCAGGATATCACCTCAGCAACCAGGTTAGCTTGACTCCAGTGGCCTGGGGAGCATGGGACCATGTCTGGGCATACCCGCACCTACTTTATTTTGTGCTGAGGCTAAGGGTTTAAGCATAACATTCCAATCAATCATACCAAAAGTTTATTTTCCATATTAAGAGATATTGTTCCAATGGTATTGAACTATGGAAGACTTGTTTAAGACTAAAAAATAATCTTGTATTATCCGAAGTTAATTTGCCTTTTATAGAACCTGATTGCTCTTTTCCAATTATTGTTGACAAAAAGGGGTAAAGATAGTATTTTGTCAAAATGTTATAGTAAACATTCACAAGAGAAACTGGCTTATATTTTTTACAACAGGCAGGAACTTTAAGAATGAGACAAATTGTAACTTGTGTGCCCGGAGTCCTAAAAGTAATGGAGAAAAATCTGAAAAATTGCAAAAGTCTCTACAATAACATGTCAGAGAAAAAGAGAAAGATTTCTACCATAAATCTGTCAGGTCCAGGAGTTTTACCTTTCTTAAGTGAGATACGTTTGTTGAATATTTCTTCTACAGAAATGTCTTTATCAAGAAGAAAAAACTCAAGATCATCATTGACAGATTTTTGTATAAATCTGGTAAAGAACAATCACAATTAGATGGTCATGTAATAAATTCTGGAGAATTAAGATTGAGATAGTTAGCTAATAGTTTCCTTATGTCATTACAACCAAAATAATAAAGAGCACTCCTTTTAAGTAAAATGTGTGAGGCATTATTTGTAGAGGTTTCATTAAAATTAAATGTGACCTTAATAAAATCCTTTAAGGCAACTTCAGATTTAGATGAGTAATATTGATGTTCCTGATATTTGATAGTGGAAAATAAGTGCTTTTATTCTTTATCAAAATGATTCCTCTTTGTAAACATATAATCAATATTGAACCCACAGGCAGTAACTTTAAACATTTCCCAAAGAAGGTAAGGCAGCATATGAAAATCAAGTGTTAGAAATGGGGTCTTTGGTTGGCAGTCAGGTTACCCCCTGTCCAAGCAAGGACCCTCACTCTAGTCAGGGTAAATAAGAATCACCCTCAGCTAACCCCTGCTTACCCCCTTGGTAGCTTGTCACGAGCAGTAGGCTTAACTTCAGAGTGCTAGTTGTAAAGTATTTGTACTAGCACACACACTAACTTAATGAAAACACTACAAAATGACACAACACAGGTTTAGAAAAAATAGAGAATATTTATCTAAACAAAACAAGATCAAAACGACAAAAATCCACAATACACAAGTCAAGTTATCAATTAAAAGGCAAAAAGAGTATGCATGTAGATTTAAACACACACTAACACCGTTAGCGTGAAAATGTACCTTGGGTGCATCAAAAATAACCCCACACGGGCAAGTATGCGTCAAAAAGGGCTTGTGATGCGTTGCTTTCACTCACAAGCGATACCTTTCGCTGTTTCTCCTTTCGTCGGGTTGGGCGCGTCGTTTCTTCTCTTCGCATGTTTTTACACATCCAGTGGTACTTAATTAGGAAATCCAGCCGCACGATGATCCGAAAACCAGGCAGCGCGGGTTGCGATCTCACCAGCCTCCATCAGCGATGCTGTGCATCATTTCTCCAGCCCCCGGTGTCGATCTTTGGGTCACATTGCAGGCAAGCATCAATTTTCAGCTGCAAAGCCGGCGGTGCGTCGATTTTCCAGCCGCAAATAGGAGTCGCATGTATCTTTTCCCCACACCTTGTTCTGTGCGTGGATTTCTCACTCTTGGGCTGCCAGCTTCTCCTTTCAGGGTCCCAGGAACTGGACGGGCACCACTTGGCAGGGTAGGAGTCTCTCCAGAGACTCCAGTTGCTGGCAGAGAGAAGTCTTTGCTGTTCCTAAGACTTCAAACAACAGGAGGCAAGCTCTAAATCAAGCCCTGGGAGATCTTCACAAGATGGTAGGCACACAAAGTCCAGTCTTTACCCTCTTACTCTGGCAGAAGCAGCAGCTGCAGGATAGCTCCACAAAGCACAGTCACAGGCAGGGTAGCTCTTCTTTCTCAGCTCTTCAGCTCTTCTCCAGGTAGAAGTTCCTCTTGGTTTCCAGAAGTGTTCTAAAGTCTTTGGTTTTGGGTGCCCTTCTTATACCCATTTTCAACTTTGAAGTAGGCCTACTTCAAAGCAAAGTCTCTCTTGACTGTGAAATCCTGCCTTGCCCAGGCCAGGCCCCAGACACTCACCAGGGGGTTGGAGACTGCATTGTGTGAGGACAGGCACAGCCCTTTCAGGTATAAGTGACCACTCCTCCCCTCCCTCCTGGCACAGATGGCTCATCAGGAAATGCAGACTACACCCCAGCTCCCTTTGTGTCACTGTCTAGTGTGAGGTGCAACCAGCCCAACTGTCAAACGGACCCAGACAGGTAATCCACAAACAGGCGGAGTCACAGAAATGGTATAAGCAAGAAAATGCTCACTTTCTAAAAGTGGCATTTTCAAACACACAATCTTAAAATCAACTTTACTAAAAGATGTATTTTTAAATTGTGAGCTCAGTATCCGCAAACTCCACATGTCCATCCGCTCCCAAAGGGAATCTACACTTTAATCATATTTAAAGGTAGCCCCCATGTTACCCTACAAGAGGGACAGGTCTTGCAACAGTGAAAAATGAATTTAGCAATATTTCACTGTCAGGACATATAAAACACATTACTATGAGGGTCATTCTGACCCTGGCGGCCGGTGGCCGTCAGGGCCACCGACCACGGGAGCACCGCCGACAGGCTGGCGGTGCTCCAATGAGCATTCTGACCGCGGCGGTTCAGCCGCGGTCAGAAGCGGAAAGTCAGCGGTCTCCCGCTGACTTTCCGCTGCTCATTGGAATCCTCCATGGCTGCGGAGCGCGCTCCGCAGCCATGAGGATTCTGACCCCCCCTACCGCCATCCAGTTCATGGCGGGAAAGCCGCCATGAACAGGATGGCGGTAGGGGGGGTCGCGGGGCCCCTGGGGGCCCCTGCCGTGCCCATGCCAATGGCATGGGCACGGCAGGGGCCCCCGTAAGAGGGCCCCAAAATGTATTTCACTGTCTGCCTTGCAGACAGTGAAATACGCGACGGGTGCAGTAGCACCCGTCGCACCTTCCCACTCCGCCGGCTCGATTACGAGCCGGCATCCTCGTGGGAAGGTCGTTTTCCCCTGGGCTGGCGGGCGGTTTAACTGGAACCGCCCGCCAGCCCAGGGGAAAACTCGTAATACCCGCCGCGGTCTTTTGACCGCGGCGCGGTAATTTGGAGGGCGGGATCCTGGCGGGCGGCCTCCGCCGCCCGCCAGGGTCATAATGAGGCCCTATATGTCCTACCTTAACAATACACTGCACCATGCCCTTGAGGCTACCTAGGGCCTACCTTAGGGGTGCCTTACATGTAAGAAAAGGGAAGGTTTAGGCCTGGCAAGTGGGTACATTTGCCAAGTCGAATTTACAATTAAAAACTGCACACACAGACACTGCAGTGGCAGGTCTGAGACATGATTACAGAGCTACTTATGTGGGAGGCACAACCAGTGCTGCAGGCCCAATAGTAGCATTTGATTTACAGGCCCTGGGCACCTCTAGTGCATTGTACTAGGGACTTACTAATAAATCAAATATGCCAATCATGGATAAGCCAATTACATACACATTTTGTAAAAGAGAACCTGCACTTTAGCACTGATTAGCAGTGGTAAAGTGCCCAGAGAAACAAAAACAGCAAAATCAGAGACCAGCACACATCAAAAACCTGGGAAACAGAGGCAAAAAGTTAAGGGAGACTACACCAAGGATGAAAAGTCTAACATGAAGCAAACAAAAGAGATGAAAATGTAACATCTTGTATCAAAGAATTATTAATTCTCCATCTACTCGATTTGTATTGAGGTATTAAGTCCAAGTTAATAATCTCTGGGGCATGATCTAAAATCAAAATGGGGCCAATAGTGGTGTCCACAATGTATTTGCATAAGTGTTTACTAAGAAAAATGTGATCTAATCTAGTGAGCCGTCCATGAGTTGGACAGTAAAAAGAATATTCTTGTAATATGGGATTACAGAGTCTCCATGAATCAATCAGACCTCTTTGTGAGATGGCTGAAAGAAACTGTTTATGAATTTTGTGTGGAATGAATTTGACTGGAGATTGTAGCTTGAGAAATGGATCCATAATCTGGTTATAATCATCTCCTAAAATAAATGACCAACATCATACTATTAACATTTTTTTAAATGTTGGATCACAAATTGTAATCAGCTGGTGTGGGGCTATACGCAGTAAAAAGGTTAAAATAATTTTATTAATGATAAACTTGTATTAATCCATCTGCCTTCCTTGTCAGTTTCTTGAGAGACAATTATGAAATTAGATTTTTTATGACATAAAATGGTTATAGCATTTTTCTTCTTGGATGGTGGAGAAACTAAAACTGAAGTTACCTAGCCATGTTTGAGTTTTAAAGCTTTGAAATTTATCAATCAATCAATCAGTTATTTCTATAGCGCAGCTTCTCACCTGTGGGGTATCAAGGTGATGGTGGTGGGGCACTGATCAGTTTAAGAGCCAAGTCTTGAGGTCCTTCTAAAACTGATTCAGTGAGGGGAACTGCCTGAGGTGGAGTTACGGTGTGTTCCAGGCCTGTGCTGTGAGGTAGGAGAATGATCTACCTTGTACTGCATTCTTCTTGAATCTAGGGGTGGCAGTGAGGACCAGTTGACCAGAGCAGAGTTGTCTTGAGGGAGTGTAGAACGATAGGCAGTGGTTGAGGTAGGCTAGTTCGATGTTGTGCAGGACCTTGTAAGCGTGTGTCAGAAGTTTGAATGTGATGCTCTTGTTGATGGGGAGCGAGTGCAGATTTCTCAGGTGAGTAAAGATGAGACTGTGGCGGGGATGTCCAGAATGAGCCACTGTGTTCTGTATTCTTGTTTGAAGTTTCTTTGTGATGTCGGCATAAAGTGTGTTGCCATAGTCAAGTTAGGTGCTGATGAGTGCGTGGGTGACCGTCCTTCTTTTTTCGATGAGGATCCACTTGAAAATCTTCTGGCGCAGGCAAAGTGTGTGAAAGCACAGCGATGAGATAACCTTTACTTGGCAGGCCAGGGACAGGGAGGAGTCGAGGATGATGCCAAGGTTGTGTCCATGGTCTATGGAGGCAGGATGGTTCCAAGTGCTGTTGACCACCAGGAGTCATTCCAGGCAGTAGGAGTGGTGCCCAGGATGAGGATCTCTGTCTTGCACAAGTTGAGCTTGAGGCAGCTGTCTTTCATCCAGTCGGGGACTGCTCTAATTTCATTGTGGAAGTTGCTCTTGTCTGTTGATGGTTCGTCAGTAAGAGATAGAATTAGCTGTGTGTTGGCAGTATAGGACACGATGCTGAGGCCATGGTGTCTGATGATCTTGTTGAGTGGGGCCATATGTAGATATTAAAGAGGGTGGGGCTCAGGGAGGAGCCCTTTGGAACTCCTTAGCTGGTTTCTGTAGGTTCCGAGATGAGTGGTAGGAGTCTGACTCCTGGGATCTTCTGGTAAGGAAGGAGCGGATCCACCCCAAGGCCTTGCCGCAGATGCCTGTGTCATGTAGTCTGGTGCATAAGATGATGTGAGAGACTGTGTCGAAGGCGGCAGAGAGGTCCATGAAGATGATGGCAGCTGTTTCTCTGTGATCCAGTAGGGTGCGGATGTCATCCATGGCTGTGAGGAGAGCAGTTTTGGTGCCATGGTTGTTCCTGAATCTGGATTGGGGGGATGTGGTTAGTATCGCGGAACTCCTTGAGTTGTGGGTTGATAGCTTTTTTAATTACCTTGGCTGGGAAGGGGAGCAATGAGACTGGTCTGTAGTTTTCATATCCCTTGATGTCAGTGGAGGGTTTCTTCAGTAGAGGGTTTCTTCAGTAGAGGGTTGATCTCTGTGTGTTTCCAGGCATTCAGGAAGGTGGCAGTCTCGATAGAGCGGTTGCCTGTCCGGCACAGTTTGGGGGTGATGGTGGTGCTGGCTCTGTCCAAAATGTGATGCTTGCATGGGTCCGAGGATGCCCCTGAGTAGATAGAGCTCATGAGTTTCCAGGTGTCTTCTGTGGTGATGAGAGTCCAGGGGCTGAGGGCTGGCTGGGGTTTGGGGTTTCTGGGGGTTCTGGTAGGTGAAGGGGTTGGCTCTCAAATCCTTCATAGATGTCCTGAATTTTTCTGTGAAAAAAGATGGTGAGGTTGTTACAGAGGTCCTGGGGGGAGGTATGTCTGTGGTGTCTGTTCATGAATTCCTTAACTATGGTGAAGAGCACCTTGCTGTTGTGTGCGTTGATGTTGATACATTCCCGAATGGCTGACTTTCTGGAGGATCTAATGCGCTCGTGGTGTGAGGTGACTGAGTCTTCCGTCTGTCATGCTCTCTCCACTTTCGCTCTAGTCGTCTGCCGGTGTGCTTTGATTCTTGGAGTTCTGATGAAAACCAACTGGGTTTCCTGTTGTGCTGATTGCGGGACGGTTTTGTTAGGGGGGCTAGGAGAGTGTGTCCGGCTTAGTGTGTGGGGAAGTTGACCACTTATTTGAGTCCAGAGGACGCAAGGTTCTCCAAGAAGGATGAGGTGTTTGAGTTGTGGTTGTCAAGGTGAAAGTTAAGGTTGCTGAGAATAATGTAATTTGTTGAGGTGAGGGTGTGGGGAGTGATGAGGTTGACAAGGGCTTCGCTGAATGGGGGGCAGGATCCAGTTGGTCTATAGATGAGGGTGTTGCAGAGAATGGTGTTCGGGTCGGTCTGTGGGTATTCAGTGGCAGAAGTCTGGGCCTGGGAATTGATGATTGTTGCAATGCTGGTTGTGAGGCAGAGCATGTCCTTGTAGATTATGAGGTGAGTTTTCCAGAGGCAAAACTAAATCAGGATCATATTTGAAAAAATGAGATAAAATTCTCTGCCTTTTGATAGTATTAATAAATACTTTGACATTCCAGGAAAGTAGTATGAATTTTGTTTAAAACTAATTTTTTGTAACTTGAGAGGTCATCAGAAAAAACAAAATATCACAATGCATATGATAAAAAAGAAAAAGTAGTCCACAGAGAAAGACAGAAAGGAAAGAAACCATGAGAGAAAAGTAAAAGAGAAGAGAAAATTAATAATGGATCAACAGAGAGGAAAGAAAAGGAATGGCATCTGAGTAAAAGAGACAGAACATATCAAATGATAAATGAAACAATGTGCATTGTTATAATGAATGAAAATGTTGGGTTTGTGACAGCACAAGGTGAAGAGTGACAGCACATCAAGGGAACAAAACATACCAACAACAGAGTGTATTGAGATGAATGTGAAGAGACAGAGACAAGATACAATTAACAATTAACAGCCTTGCAAAATGAAAGTGGAAGTTAGAACACAACAAATGTCTTTAACAAGAACAAAAACATAATGGAATATACCTGAACCACGAGTAATTGACAAAGGAGAAAATTAGGACATCAACAACCTATAAGAAATAACACAAGATGCTAATTCTTAGAAAGACCAGAAGTGTCAATGGTATCAGAAGTATGAGTTCTAGGAAAGTACATGAGATCTGCAGGATTATCATAGGTAACATTTTCATCTTGATATGTCACTATGAATAGATATTGGTGAAGTCATCCATATTGAACACATAAGAAGCAAAGTTGCTGACAAATATCAAGTAATTCCTTTCTCCTGCTGAATTTTACTCTAGAAACATCTCAAGAGAAGAATATTTTCTTTCCCGACATGAATGTCACAGCAGTGAACTTAAAGAATGAAATAATAACTTACTCAAGAAAGTAAATATTAGTGAACAGTGACCCAATCTGTGTGCTCTCTGAATACTGATCTCTATAGAGGATGAAAGATTTACAGGCAAGAAGGGTATGAAGAAAGACATTGTGGCGGTCATTCTGACCTTGGCGGACGGCGGAGGCCGTCCGCCAAGGTACCGCCGTCAGAACACCGCACCGCGGTCGAAAGACCGCAGCGGTGATTCTGACATTTGCCCTGGGCTGGCGGGTGGCTGCCAAAAGGCCGCCCGCCAGCCCAGGGCAAATCAACCTTCCCACTAGGATGCCGGCTCAGAATTGAGCCGGCGGAGTGGGAAGGTGCGACGGGTGCAGTTGCACCCGTCGCGTATTTCAGTGTCTGCTGGGCAGACACTGAAATACTTTTTGGGACCCCATGGGCACGGCAGGGGCCCCCAGGGGCCCCGCGGCACCCCCTACCGCCATCCTGTTCATGGCGGGAGAGCCGCCATGAACAGGATGGCGGTAGGGGGTGTCTGAATCCCCATGGCGGCGGAGCGCGCTCCGCCGCCATGAGGATTCAGACGGGCAGCGGAAAGTCGGCGGTAGCCCGCCGGCTTTCCGCTTCTGGCCGCGGCTGTACCGCTGCGGTCAGAATGCCCGGCGGAGCACCGCCAGCCTGTTGGCGGTGCTACCGCCGACCTCCGCCCTGGCGGTAATTACCGCCAGGGTGAGAATGAGGCCCTGTATCTCTGCCTTCAATGTACTCAGGAGGACCATAAATTTGGAGATTATTTCTTCTGTTCATGTTTTCTAGTCTTCTGTCTGCAATTTTATCAGATCTACCTCCATTTCCAAAAGGACAATTTTATTTGCTTCATCTTGGACATCGCTAACTTGTTGCTATACATAAGATATTCAACTATTTGTAATCTAAAGTTTTCATGCATTTATTAGTTTCCTTGACAAATGGATGCAGGGCACTTCTTCCATCAAGCAAGAGCTCTAGAGAAATAGTCAAAGGCGATTTTACAGGAGAATTAGAATCCTGCATGAACTTTTTTTTTAAAGTAGTTTGAATTTTCAAAGATAGTGATGAAGAGGAAGCAGATTTAGGAATATCAGAAGACATCATGTCAGTGGGAGAGAGACTAGTCACCACTGAAGAGCACCCTTTTGACCCATTTGAAAATATAGATGTGTGTGACAACATCCTAAGGCCCATATTTATACCTTTTCATGCAAAACTGCGCTAATGCAGTTTAACGTGTAAAAGTATACCGCCGGCTAGCGCCATCCCAGGACGCCGGCTGGGTGTTATATTTATGGTATGACGGTAGCCGGCGGTAAGGACCGGCTAGCGTCATAAAAAAGGACACTAGCCGGGTGTGGTAGGTGTAGGGGGAACGGGGTTTTGCATCAAAGGATGATGCTAGTACGGGCAGAGGCATGAAAAATGCCTCTAACCAAACTAGTGTCATTCTTTGACAAACAACCCCCATGAACATGACTCCTGCCCTAGTAAAGACAGGAATCATGCCCACTACCCCAATGACCATGCCCAGAGGGCAAAAGTCCCCTGGGCATGGCCATTGGGACCAGTGCCATGCAGGGGGGCCAACATAGGTCCCCCATGACACTTCAAAAAATGAAGCAAAATACTTACATCTACTTACCTATACTTACCAGGGATGGTGGTCCCCCATCATCCACTGTCCCTCTGGTGTGGGTGTGGGTGTCCCTGGGGCTAGGGAAGGGCACCTGTGGGCTCTTTCCATGGTCTCTGACCATGGAAATAGGCCCACAGCTTCCCTAATGCCTGCCCTGACCCAGGCGTTAAATAATGGAAAGCTTAGTGCCATCATTTAAGCCCCCCACACCTCTGTGCTTGATTTTAGCATGGGGGATAAATATGGTGCTAAAGCCATATCATTGTTTTTTGCCCAGGAACGCCTACCTTACATCTCATTGACACAAGGTAGTTTTCCACAGGCAAAAAAATTACTTTAACTCCATAACTTTGGTGCTAGACAGTCTAGCACCAAAGTATAAATATGGAGTTAGGTTTGTGCTGAATTAGCGTAAATAAATTATGCTATTTAGGCGCAAATGAGTATAAATATGACCCTAAGTTTCTTTATTTTGCCCATGCAACAACAGAAGAGATAGGGAGTAGAGAAGGGTTTTAGGAGGAGAACGCTGCAAGAGTTCCAATTAGGAACACCATAAAAAAAACAGCCAGAGAATTGTATAAATATATAAAATAAAGCTAATCCTCATTTATCACATATACTTTATAAAAGGGGCCCTCAAGAGAGCTATTGTTTGTCTTAAAAAGAACATCACTGGTGCATAATAAAGAAAGAAGCACACTGTCACAGAAGAGCTAAGGAGAGTAAACATTTCTGTGGCAATCCACCTCTGGCACAAACCTTGCTTGCATAAAAAAAGAGTACAACAAACTTGAAAAGTGGCACCTCACTCATCAGCAGGCCTTCCAGGAATCTCTCCATTCTTGCTCTCTCAAGGATGAGGACTGGAACCAAAGCTGCTCTGCAATGGTACAGAGCTCCTGGTTAAGGTGTCCATCTTCATTGGCAGTGAAGCTCTGTCCCCTACAGTGGTACAGATTTAGATTTGGTTTAATTATAAGTATTTTAAGGACTTCATTATTCACTATGATTTGCCAGTTTTCCTGAGACTATTAAGTAGGACTAAAGCAAAGCTAGTAATACACTTTTATCAGGTGAAAACGGTTGCTTATATATATCACTGTCTATGACCAATACTGAATTACTGTCTACATTTATTGAAAGGGTTGCTCTGTTACGAATATCAATGTAACTTGCACCCATGCGAGTCTAGTTTTTTCTTTGCACACATGCATGATAGAATAGCAAGAAGAAGCTGTATTTATAGAGGATTGTGTCTCAAATCTGATTTATATTACATTTTTGTAAGAGCACATTCTGGAATTGCAAATCCAATGTATGTGAAACATGTTTTAGGACATAAACATATTTGGAATGTGTGGTCTGAAGGTGTTTTAGTATCTAAGGGCATTACACATGTAGTCTCTAAAAGAATTATATTGCACCATGTCACATGTCATTCTGTTGTAGCCACAAACCTTTCACACATGATGTGGCTGAATTAAATGTCGTTATTTTGTTGTACTTGTTTATTTTTACATGAACAGTGCACTGGTGATTGGGACACAGTGAAAAGACAGTGTAAATTGAATATGAATTTATATAAAGTGTGAAATCACACTGCAGCTAAACATAAGCAGCAGTCAGCCATCCACCTTGAGCTTCACAGACTAAATGGTTTTGTTGGACGGTGGAAGCAGCTATTGAGAGTGGTGTCAATCCCCCAAGACGTTCTGTGCTGCAAGTTCAGAAGTGTGGTAAATAAAACAAAGAGACTATAATTCTGCTATGTCAGCTTCTACAAAAAGGTTTGCCACTGAATCAGAAGATTTTGATGAATCTGGATCAACAGCATCCATACATTCTCAGGACCTAACAACTGTTAGAGGGCTGAGCTGAACTTCTACAAAGACCATGGAATTAGTCACCAAAAGATTGGAGTGAAAGTCAGCTTGAGCATATTTGTTGTATACTGTCCCTAGAGTAAACATATAACATTCTAATCACATACTCACTGTTGTAATGAAACCCAGAGGTTTAGCATGTCCCATGTTTTAACGCATTAATACGTCTTTTTGTTTCCACTGTAATCATTTTTCCGCACATTTAAAAAATGGGGAAAAAATGGGGAAAATCATGACAACAAAACAGTTTAAAAGATATGTCCTTGCTTAATGTGTCAATCTAGACACTGTGCTTGCCTAATTTGAGAATTGTGTCCAAATATAAGACAGGTCGACATCTAGCATGGCCCCAATGAAATGAAGATCATAAAATTTAGCTCACTTTGGTTACGGTGTATACTGCAAACAGTTTATGGGAATAATGAAATTGAAATTGTTGATGACAAAATAAGAATTGAGAAACAAGAAGTACATATCTGCAAAAACTATTTCACAATTCCTCAATGAGCTTCTATGTCTTCTATTGATTTCTATGGCTATTGTTCTTCTTGACCAGCATCCTCATCTTCAGTGACAACCTCCTCACCATCTTATGGTAGGGGTACTTTACATTGTGCAGCATTATTACAGAAGGTGCACTGCTTGATAATGGTTTGCCAAACTTTCTGAACGTCATCTATGATGTCAAAATCGGAAGGTAGCGAAATCTGATTTTCAACAAATCAAATAACCTTTCAACTAAATTCATTGAGTTAATATGTGCTGAATTACATTGCTGATCAGCATCAGTTTGTGCATGCAGGTTAGTGTCTACAATCATGGCTAAAGGGTATGGCCTGCCATCTATAAGCAAAGAATCGTGCTAACGCTATCTTCATGACATTGACATCTACTGAAAAGATACACAAATTAAATGTATTTAGGTTCTTCCAGAGTAGCCACTCCCCTACATAGATGAGTTCCCTTCCCTCTGGATCTATCTTCCGCTGATGTTGGAACTAAAGGATCTAAGAGTGCCTAGCGGGGTTTTGGAAATGAATGGGTGCCAATCATATCAGCCACATTTAGGATCAGCAAGTAAAAAAATAACTGTTAAGGCTGTCTTTGTTCTGCCAGGTGTCCTGCATTCATTCCAGAATGGTAATCCCTGTTTAGTGGCCAGTTGTTATCAACACTACTACCTATCTTTATCCAGAGGCCAGGTTATTGTCTTCTGGCAGGCAGAGTCAGCATCTCAAGCCAAGAATGCATATTAGCCTCTGGTTGTATGATGAATAGCAAAACTGGTATAAATTGACTTTTGTCTAAGGCAGTCCAAAGTATATTTTTGTAATATTACTTTTCCACTAACAATGTCAAATATGTTACTTCTGTGGTCTAGTGGAGGTTGTTCTGCTGGCACCGCCACGTCATCACAACACCGCCCACCATATTACAACCTTGTAATCAGCGTGGGGGTGTTGTGGTGATGGGGCAGTGCCGGCGGAGCAGGACCCATGGACCCCTTTCCTTCTTGGATGACCACAAGGTAAGGTGATCGACCGACAGGGGACTGGGGGGTGTTGAGTGTTATGTGCATGATTGGGGGTGTGTGTGAATGGAGGGGAGTGAGGGGGTGTTGTGTGTTTTTGTGTGCTTGTGTGAATGTATGTATGTGGGGGGTGTTGTGTGTGTGTGCAAGTTTCTGTGTGTTTGTGTGATTGCGTGCATGCAGGGGGTGGGGGAAATGTTGTAGCCATGTGTGTGAATGAGTGAGCGTGGATGTGTGCTTGTATGAATGTATGTGCGGATGTGTGCATGTATGTCTGTATGTGCGGTGTGAGCATGTGTGGAGCGGTGGGTCAGGATGGGGATTTGGGGAGGGGGACCATTACGGGGATCGAGGGTCAGTACTGGGATCAGGGGAGGGGGTGTCGCTGCTTGGGGGCTCCTGATGGGGTCGGTGTGGTGGGGTCCTACGGGGGGGTTGGGGAGTCCTATAGTGGTGACAGGAATTAGTATTCTTGTCACCAGTATCCTTACCGCCAGAGATTTTGTGGCGGGCTGCCACCATGGAATCCCTGGTGGTAAGGATGCTCAAAATACCGCAGGTGGTGTTAGATGGACTGCTGGGCCAAAGGTGGTCAACTTTCAGCCAGGCGGTCCTACGCCCGTGGCGGTACAGATGGAGAACTGGTTGGAATGCAGCCAGCTCACTTCCCTTGTCATAATTTGGCAGTCCTGCACTGCCGCACTGTCAGCGGTCTGGCTCCCACCGCCGGCGTGGCGGGACAGGGCCACCAGAGTCATAATGACTCCCACAGTATTCTAAAGTACATGTTTTAGGGGTAAAGTGCAGTTTCTATAATATGGTTGAGTAGTGGCATAGTGCATACAGTACTAGAGCCTGAAAAAACAAACAGGAATAAATGTGGACACCGCAATCAAAATGATATAGTTTCTTACAGTGGACAGTTCCATGACTCATAAAGGACACTTGACTCTATCTGTTCTTGGGTCTGAATATGGCTTTTGGTGACATTGATTATTTAAAGCTAGTGCAATCTTTATTAAATGCCAGGCTTCTTTGGGTCTTATTAAATTGATTCCCCAGTCACACTGTACTTATTCATAATTTATGATATTACTAAAAACACTGAAGTTTCTATATGGTTTATGCAATAGTGTTTTCTAGCCTTATTTGGTTAATATATCTATCAATGAACTCAATAGCATGCCATGGTCTATGTCAGCAAATAGTTCAACTTTGGAATGTAATAAACTGCACCATTTCCTATATGTTCATAATGCCATTCTCCTGGCTTCAAACTTGGATATATGATGAGCTTGAAACAATTCCGAGTTCTTGTTGATCCGTGTCCCTAGAGTTAAATTTCTCAAATTTAAATACTTTACAGTATTATGATATTGGCATGTGACTGATGACACTGTGCTTGAGCAAGTGGAACGCATTGACTGTCAGGTCATTCATTTTAAATGATCAGTTCAAGTAAATGAAAGTAAACTTTCAATGAGAAACTTCACCACTGCCAACAGCCGTTTTAATCATACGTTCTGGAATTGAGCAGTTTGCATCTCGAAGTCTACAAGATTACAGGCCTGATTTAGATCTTGAAGGGAATTCTGTTGTCTCTCCATGGTAGTGGTTTCAAGTACACCATTCAAGTTGATGGAGTTCCAACTGACTTATTTAGATGAATGGCAGCTGAACCTCTGTCTGCATTTACAGAGTGTAACCTGTTGAATACGCGATTTTCCGCTGCTGAACCAGCATACTCAAATGCTGGCTAACATTACTCTGTTGGCGTCAAGGTGGCTGGATTGTGCTAAGCACACTGAGATTTCCCTCTTGTGCTGATGTTATTCTTGTGCCAGATTCCTGATTGAGAGAGTTAGTTGCGTGACCTGGTCAACATTGTACTATGTCTGTGACTATTGGATGGATGCTAGCAGCACACGCATGATTACAATCAGTTAATTCTGAACACATGCATATCACACTATAAAACTCACTCCATTTCATATCATGACCCTTTGCCATTCCACTGCACAACAAAATTTTGATGCTGAATTTGTCAGACAGAAGTCAGGTTATATATTTTTTTCTCCCTCCATTTTTTTTCAGTTGTCGTTTTTCTCAACTTGTGGGCCCTCATTTCTGTTTAATTGTATTTACTAATAATGGCAGAGAGGAGGAATCCCCATTTTACAAAGGGAAAATTGTCAGTCATGGTGGATGAAATCAGAGTAGATCTGTAATTGTTTGGAGCCCAAGTGAAAAAACACAATCATATCTCAGAAAAGGCAATTGTGGTCTAGAATAGTTGACAGAGTGAATGCTGTAGCAAACAACCTGCACACACAAGAGCAAATTAGGAAGAGGTGTAACAACCTGTGGGTCAAAGTGTGTTTCCTGACCCCTAAGCATCACCTGAATGCACAGAGGACTATTGGCGGTTCTCCCAGCCCCCCATTATAATTATTTCCTTGGGAGGAGAAGGTCTTCCAAATCGTACATCCTGAAGGCTTGACAGTAATCCTTGGTGGAGTGGAGACTGGTAAATTAGACTTTTGAATGTCTCACTAAACATAAATATGGTTTTTGCTCCTAAGTTAGCTGTTTTTAATGTGTCTTCCACCTTTGGAAAACATATAAACTCAATTTTAAAATCCACAAATCTATTGTTATCATCAAATTAGTAGCATTATGGTAGCATCTCTCCTTTTGCTACTGGGTTATGTTTGTGGTCAATATGTGTGTTGTTCTTCATTGAACAATTCTAGGATTTGACTGTTTGTATTTCTGTTTGAATGTATTTTGTAACAGTTAAAATAACAGATTTCAAACTCTATCTATTGTACCATGAATGTATGGTGCTTGTGCTTTTTTTAACTTTTAGCATATTTCACAAATGTTATAATTTAGTAAATGTGTGTACATCTTCACTTCATATATTTTACTAGAGATGTTCACATTTTCCTAGTGTTGGTAATGTTAAATTGAAATGACTACAACTACCATGATGCCTTGTTTTTGTATCTAGAAAATATATTTGAAATGTGATGTTAGTCAATGTACATATATGCACATATGTTAAATGTTAGGCATTTCTCAAACACCATTTTCTTCAGTGAATAAAAATGTCATTATTATATTTAAATTTGCATGTTATCACGTTCTTATTATTTCATTGAACTGGTGTAATTATTTTCACAAATCAAAGGATGTTGACTAAAAGAATTTATTTCATGTTATGTTGTATGCAGAACAAAGCTCGTAATTATAATAAAAGTACTCTGCATTGCTCATATGATGACTAATGTGATTAATCCCACTCATTTGAATAACAGTCTGAATTTTAGCCTGCTAGGCCTTGGAATGCTTTACCTCTCATTTCTCCTCTCTACTTAGTTGGGGTGAATGTGTGGTATATGTTATGTACACTTCCTAAGTAACCTTTTTCTTTTCAGGACATCTCTTCACGCACTTTTTAAAAAGATTACATGTGTGTAATTTATAACACTTGAGTAACTACCAAAAAAGTACTGAAAGGTCTAATCATACTATTCAATCTTATATGTTTTAGTTTAGGTTGCTTCATTTGTACCTTAAAACCCATTTAATATATAATCCAGACTTTTACAATTAGTCTTTCTCGTAATTCATATCAGGTCGTACACCCAGAGTACCTGGACATCCATGTGCCAATGAGGAAAGAAAGAACGTCTTGTGGCACTCCTCTGAAAACTGATTGTGACATGCCACCAGATACTGCCACAGTGTACTGGAACGATCTTGTGGCCACAAAATGAAGTACTGCCATGACTCTATTATTGTAATTGATGTGAGATTCCTATTGGGAGGCAAAAGATCTGGTACCAACTGATGTCATAAATCAAGAATAGCTTGCCTATTCCATCTGAGTTTTTTGATGATATCCCATTATTCCATGGTGGCGAGGTCTAGAAATTAGATAAACAATTGAGGCTATCATCTTCTACTTCTCCCTGGGTTCTTATATCTGTATTTAAGGAAAAAGAAAGGTATGTATTTAAATGTGCAAATATTTCCTTGATATTCAACACACATCTCATGTCTTTGTAAAATTCCATACGGTTTTGTGACATATCTGTACACAAAATTTTTAAGTGATGTTGGAAATTAAAATAACATTTTTTACATGGCTGATATTTTTATTTAAATAATGTGTGAACATTAAATTTCAAATAGATTATTTATCCATTACTTTTGTTCTCTAAAATTCTAAAAGTAAACCATGCCATTATTGCATTTATCCACAGCATCACATTACATTAATGTTTACATTTTATAAAAATCAGCAACATTCGCATTTCGTATATGTAAACAAATTAGCCACCATTTTGAGTGGTGGTGTTGCACTTAACATTTAAAAATAAACTATTTCACATTCTAAAATGGCGAGGACCTGATCTTGCTGTCAGGACATTTGCAATCAGATAGCTGTTGGCGGAAGTAGACTGTGTAGTGGATGTAAACTCCACAACTGACATAGCCATAGGCTAACGTATGAGACTGCAAGGTACGAAAGCCAATGGATGTGTCCATCTCTATTGATGATCGTGTACCTCATGTAGGTGTAGGCGACGTATCAAACAAAGTTCACTTGCCTCTTAACACTGCAGCCAAAAACACCTCTTCTAGTTTTGCTGTTGTTTCCAACCTCTGGAAGCCAGGATGCTAGGAAGGGCAGGTGACAGGGCCTCTAACTTCTCAGCTAAAGAGATAGAATTGCTGACCACAGAGGACATGTCCCTGTACAGCCAGATATATGGCTCACCCGAGGTACAGGTACACGTTTCAAATGAAAATGTATTTCTCACTAACTTGTTTTTTAAACACAGGCTAAAATGCCCCTTTCAGTTCCTGAGTGAAGTGTTGTGAATGGAGTGTAGTCAACTCAATATGTGAGCTGCGAACAAAAAGATGCTTATCAATGCTTTTAAATGTCTTTAAATTTAAATGAATGAAAAGTTACCTTGCTGATTAAGTTAACTCTTTATTTCAATGTACTCACATTTCAAAGTTTTCCATTAACAAACTGCAAGCCCCCCTTCTCCCAGTGGCCAGTAGACACTGTGCCATACGTAGAAGTGAAAAATACGACCATATGTTGAAATGAGAGAAATATAAAGTACAGAAAAATGATTATTGTTATGAATTTGTCTGCAGAATTATTTTCTGTACTTAAAATGTGTCCCATTTTCAAAATAATGAGTATCTGTTTGTATTATACATGTAACAGTGCCACATTTGGCAAAATGTATTTCCTGCACTGCAAGTACATACGACACAGGATATCAGTCACCCAGTCAAATATATCCTATTCCTACACACACATGTTCATACATCACCAGAGACCGGGCTCTCAATGACACACATGGCAGCACTTTCATAGTGGATCAAACCATAGTATCTGGCTTTATGGACATTAGGCAATAAATCAATACAGGTGAGCGTGGCGATATATGGTAATAATGTGCAAGTTATTTAGCCTTCAGTATCTCATAATGATTTGCGCTGATCAGAAGTAACTCTCATTACAGGAAATGTTTCAGAACTGTGGCCTAGATGATGTTATTGGGCTTGATTAGTAAAATAAGGACATGAAAAGTGATGAAGGTACTCAATAGGTTTTCACAAATTTGCAGTTTCAAGTAACAAATGAATTTGCCGTACTTATGTTTTAAAAATGCTTGTGATAGATTTATTAAAATTGTGTTACATCAATAAAAAATTAACAAAACCTCACAAAACATTTTTTCTTTCTTTTTTCGTATCCATACAGGTCAACACTCAGCGGAAAAAGATCACATGGAAGGCCATTGCCAAGAAGGTTCTGACCTTGGAGGTCGACAGGCGGCTCAGCATTCACTGCTGAAAGAGGTGGGAGGACTTATTACTCTGACCCAAAACATCATTAGGAGTCCAGCTTGGCACAGCACTCTGACCCCACTAATGGGCTGAATACTTGCGGTGGTCTATCCCCAGCTTGATGAGCAGTTAAGGGCTCAACAGCAGCATCAAAGGGGTAATTTATGTTTTGAGTTCTTATTGTTAAATAACACATTTTTGTTACAGTAACAAATCATGGTATGCACTTGAACGTTGACACACGTGAAATGCACAGAAAGAGTTCTGGAAGGTGTATGTTTAACACGAGGTGTATGATGATGTGGTTTGTAAATTGTATTTCTAAACATGATACCACTATTTTTTTTTATCACTACCAAAAGACTGTTTTGAGCATACACATGCCTGCCAAATCATAAAGAAGTAAATGAATTAGTTTGATATTGTAAGGGGCAGTTGCACCAAACAGGCAACAATTCATGATTGTCTCAGGTGTGAAAGAGGTTACACTGGCCGAATTACTGGTGATAGCATAAAGTGGACTTATGATACAGTGGATGTTCCAAATGTCACATTGGTGAGTTGGTATCATAGACAAACAATAGTGAGTATGTGAGCCAAAATGACTAGAAACGTGTGAAAAATGGCAATTTCTTTTAGTTCAAACATGTTGCAGATATGTTGTCACAAAAAAAATCATTTTCAAATAAATTTATGTTCAAAGTTACTGATTGCATTGATTTCGTACTCCTTCACATATGTAAAGCAGTCTGCATTTTTCTAACATGATTTTGGTAGCAAGATGCTTTTGTAAGAAAGAGACAAGACTGTGTACATATTGGTGTCAGGGTAACACACACCCAAAAACAACTTTTTAATGGCCCTTGTTATGTCCAAGTGAGATATCAACATTGAAGAAGAAGAAGTTAGTGAAAGGGATTATTGTAGATGGACAATGTAAAATGTACATAGGCTTTTTGCTAGATGTTAATTTTTTGTGACATGAGTTCACTATTTAAAGCAACCTGTGCCGTTGATGGAGACATTTGAAACTGATTAAGAGAAATGATCAAAAATAAAATGGGACACAACCACCATATTTACCATCAGATCTACAAGCATCACAGCTACAGCCTCATCCACAAGCACACCCGCAAGCACCAGCGCCCCCACAACCACCACAACCACAACATCCACCTCATCAGCACACTCATCCAAATAATCACACACACGCACTCCTACACACAAAACAACACCCACCAAACTCAAGCACTCACAATCACCCAAATACAAAAGACTTGCTAAACCACACACATCCAAACATACACTGGACACACATGCATCAGCAAAACATACAGACATACACACCACAACCACACCAACCACCTCAACAGCACATTCATCCAAACAAACACAATCACACAAAGCACACCCACAACAACACCAACCAAATCAAAATGCATGCATTCACCTGAAAACAAAAAACCTTCCAAGAAACACATACCCAAACATATATCACAGACACCAGGTTTAGATGCAACTGCAAAACAGACAGATACACACTCATCACCCACTCCAGCTCCCTCTACCTCCCAAACCCAATCATCTCCCATCCCTCCTACCCATAATCCCATCCCTAATTAATGTCATACCTGTTCCTGACCCCTGTGAATCCCAAACCCACCCCTCATAAGAAGGATCCTTTAGGTATCTACTCTATGCCCACTAGATATCCCTTCCTGAGGAGGTTATCCCTTGGCAGTGGGATTAGTAAGAAAGGTCTTAGGCAAAAGTCCACACATTGATGATGTGCATCCAGTTTTCAGGACATTTATAGTTTCTTGTTTAATAAAGTTATTGAGATTGAGAGACAGATCTCACTTGAAAAATAAAAAAAATCTTTTCCACAAAGTTTGTCCTGACATTATTTTGTCTTTAGAAGTCATTAATTAGTAACAATGTTAATTATAAAAATGTGAGTAACATAAACTCATTTTCATTTTTGACAGTGAACAAAAAAAGTTTTTTTAGAACGTATTTGTACAGTGCACACATTAGTGATGAACATTTGTAATGGACATTGTAATTTTGGTGCAAGCATTCATCATGATGGTGGACACATACCAAAATGTAACATGTTTACTTTTTTTTCAACTTGTTAATACATGTGTATTGATTTTAAAATATTAAGTGTTAATAATAAACACATATGCATTGCATATTGATAAAGACTTGAGTTAAATGAAATTTAATGATATACAATAAACACACTAGACTCAGGTAAATGTGACATTGACAAATAATATTAATGTGTCATGCATATGATCTGATTTTATAATTTAGGGAAAATGATTAAACACACCTGTACCGACACGTTTTGTTTTAGGAATTAATTAGACTTTTTGTGTAGGTTTCCTTTAACATGTAGGCAGCTTGGACAACATTGGTAAAAGTAAATTAAATGTACAGGTGTGTTTCTTTAAATTTCTTAAACTACCACGTTACACACATATGTATTGCACATTATTGTACTATTGCTTGTAACTATTTATTAAAAATGCATGAGTCCAGGACTAATGTAAACAGACATTCTGATGGAAACAGTTAAAAATATGACACCTACCTTTGGTTCCGGCAATGGTGGGGTCAAGTAGCACCAGCAGGACTTGAATGAAATGGTTGATGGAAGAAAGGTAAGTGAAAATAAGAAAAAAGGTACGTTTCTGCCTTCTATTCCTTCTATTCCTCCAACTTAGGTGTGGAAGTTTCCACATCACAGTTACATCGGCGGGAAGGCACATCGTAATTGGCCCGGCAATAAAACTGGCTTAAGTCCTGCCACTATTGCTAATGGTGTCAATGTGGGCGTAAAATTCTGGCGGTGATAGCGGTTCACCAACTGACTTTAGTCTATGGGTCTACAAGCATCAAAATAAAGTGGGCACACTGCCTAGTCAATGGATGGATTATCCAATGAAAAAATTGTGAAGGGAGCAGATTCAGCAAGATCTAACTCAGGCCCTAAATGCAGTTGGGTCTTCTCTAGGGGCTCACAATCATACTGTAACTATACTAATTGTTAAAAATGCCTATTTAGAACTATTGTGTGTCTTCTTCTGGCTATATTATGAGAGTTGAATCAGGAGTTCAAAGCATTGGTGTGCACCCTGATTACTGACCTTTGAAAATTAATACAATATAGAGAACAAAACATCAAAAATAAAGTATAGACATACGTCTAGATTTTCTATCCCTAACTCCACATATATACATTTATAGGGTATATATAGCTTCAAGGTACACAGATGTGGAGTTAGGAATAGAAAATCTATACTTCCCTATCTGCACTTATTATTATTTTGTCCCTCAATATTCTGTTCTCGATATTCTTGCCCCATGATATTCTGAGGGTCGATATTCAGTAGTACAACCCAAAGCATTGTTCAAAGTGCAACTCTTCAACTCATAGACCCACATTTATAATTTTTTCACACAACTCAGCAAGATGGCTTGCTTCTCTGCATGAACAGGAAAGGGCAGGAATGCATCATGTTTACTATTATATGGTGCATTCCTGTCCTCAATGTTAACACTATTGGCCTGATGTGACACATTGCAGGGTCTACCAATGTTGGTAATTCAGGGAATGCCTCTGAATACATAGCTGGATGTGTGGGAACACCCATGCTCTACCCATACAATGCCTCGTCCAAGCATGGTAATGCAAGGCAGCGCTTGCCCTACCTTACATTACACCAGATTTGTCAAGCCATGCAGGGCCATGCATGATCTTGCTTGGCTTGGTAAATGATTCTAGGTTTTGCTTCACCCTACATTGCCTTGCTTGGCACATGGATGACACAAAACGTTGATAGATTTGGCACAGAGATAGGCACATTATAAGTTTGGTGGTCAGACCGTCCATACCGCCATAGTGGTGGCCACCAAAAGACTGCCATGTTGGCAGTCACACAGACCGCCGTATTATGAGTCACACAGCCAGGACCGGCAAAAGCCAGACAGTAAATCGTCACCACCAGGACTCATGAGGGCAGGAAATAAGCAGTCCAACAACCAGCACCGCCAGCCCATCAACCAACCACCGAACCTATTACAAGTTAAACATTCTTCCAATGGTGGACGAACCATGGCGGTTCATGGTCATTATAGTAATACAGAACACCACATTGAATGATTTGAAAACAATAAGGCAGACACACATTTCTACACCTGACAAACCTACAAAGCACACTATAAAACACACCCCTTCATACACCACAATCCTTTGCATTTACACAGCAAGCCCCTTCAAGACAGCTCAAAATTCCCCAAACTTAAAATATACTAAAATAGGTACCCCTTCAATTCACATCAAACACACACACCACACCCTCAACACACCCCTACCACATCCATCTGCACCTCCCTACTCTATTTACTCCCTGTCACCTGTTTACTTTCCCAGCACCCACCCATCTTTATTTAACACCACCATTTCACAAAAGAAAAATACCTGTTTCACTGAAAATTAGTTAAGAGTCATTGTGAATTAAATCATTAGAGTAGAGCCACCATTTTTTGGAGCCCAAATCCAGCAAACTACTATTGCATGGAAAATGAAAATGTGGCAAGGGATCGTGGACAGAGTCAAATCTGTAGGCCCCACCCGACACAAGGGACGACATCAGGAAGAGGTGGAGCGACCTCATGGGGAAGGTCCGTTCCATGGCATCCAGGCACTGCAGGTCCAGAAAACTGGCAGTGGTCCCTGACTTCCTCCCTTGCAACTTACATCTTGAGAAGAGATGGTCTTGGCCAACTTGCATTCTGAGGGCTTGACAGGAAGACCTGGGGGAGTGGAGTCTGGTAAGTCACAACACAAAACTATTGCACCGAACTTTATTAGCATGCATGCTCACTGCTGACCTTTGGACATCTTCACCCCAATCACCAGCTCAGTCTCCACCTGTCCAGAAAACACTGCCTGCCATCTCATATGTGAACTAAACTCACCTGGGGGAACCTTGTCTGTTTATGCTGGGGGTAGGACAAGTACTGACAGCACCACAATTTCTAGAAGGCGCTGTCCTACAATTCACAAAACCAGAACTGTGTATCATATGCAAAATTATTGAGTATTGTATAGCCCCAAACTAGTGTACTCACCTAGAAAGGAGCTTACCTGTACAGTGTGCATGTGTAGCACATGTACTGACAGAGCTGCTAAGGTAAGGAGGCACTAGTAATGTTAACCCACTCAGCCAACATAGGTGGTCATTACAACCCTGGCGGTTGGTGTTAAGGCGGCGGTAAGACCGCCAACAGGTCGGCAGTAAACAATTTGCAATTACGACCGTGGCGGAAACCGCCAACAAAGACAGCCACTTTAACACTCCGACCGCCACGGCGGTACAAACAAACAGCGTGGCGGTCACCGCCAACAGACAGGCGGGAAACAATGTACCGCCCACACTATTATGACAGGCCAATCTGCCACCTTTTCCAGGGTGGATTCACCGTGGATAAAAACACGGCGGAAACAGGAATCCCAAAGAAAAACGCTCACCTCTACACACCCAATGAGGAACGAGGACGCCATGGATCCGGAACTCTAAATTCTACCTGCAATAGTCTTCCTGCTCCTCTACCATGAGCATAAACGCCGGCGGCGAAGTCCACGGTGAGTACTGCACCTACGACACAGGGGAGGGAAAAAACAGGGACATGCAACACGCAACACCCCCACCCTCACCCACCACAACACACACACTAATGCATATCAATACATCACAGTTACAGCCCCTAAACCCCCCGGAAGAATGCAAAGGCAATATAAAATGAGTGTAACCATTGTAATATATTAAAAGCAAGTAGGCAGAAACATATATATACACCATGTACAAAATATATACCAAGCATAGTAGTCCAGGTAGTGCTCTAATAAAGTCCGTGGAACACTGGGACCACACAGTTTGGGCGAGGCCCCCACAAGATCCCCGACCATGACAGAGAGAACACTGCAGGGGCATCAGAGAGCTACTAAACAGGCACCTCAGGGGGAGGGAAAGGGGGGGCACCTCAGCCGCTTGAGTGCACAACGCCAAATCAACGAGAGGGCCACATGCCCACTGTTCAATCCTGGGGAGTGCAAAACCACAGTCTCACAAATCTCTCCAGTGGGTGGTTTGCCCACTGATCAATCCTGGGGAGTGCAAAGCCACAGTCTCACAAGTCTCTACAGTGGGTGGGTTGCTGTAGGAGGCTGGACTGGCTTGTAGTGAGTACCAAGGGGTACTTACACCTTGCACCAGGCCCAGTTATCCCTTATTAGTGTATAGGGTGTCTAGCAGCTTAGGCTGATAGATAATGGTAGCTTAGCAGAGCAGCTTAGGCTGAACTAGGAGACGAGTGAAGCTCCTACAGTACCACTGGTGTCATATGCACAATATCATAAGAAAACACAATACACAGATATACTAAAAATAAAGGTACTTTATTTTTATGACAATATGCCAAAACTATCTCAGTGAGTACCCTCAGTATGAGGATAGCAAATATACACAAGATATATGTACACAATACCAAAAATATGCAGTATAGTATTAGAAAACAATGCAAACAATGTATAGTTACAATAGGATGCAATGGGGGCACATAGGGATAGGGGCAACATAAACCATATACTCCAAAGTGGAATGCGAACCACGAATGGACCCCAAACCTATGTGACCTTGTAGAGGGTCGCTGGGACTGTAAGAAAACAGTGAGGGTTAGAAAAATAGCCCACCCCGAGACCCTGAAAAGTGAGTGCAAAGTGCACTAAAGTTCCCCAAAGAGCATAGAAGTCGTGAAAGGGGAATTTTGCAGGAAAGACACAAATCAGCAATGCAACAACGATGGATTTCCAAACGAGGGTACCTGTGGAACAAGGGGACCAAGTCTAAAAGTCACAAGCAAGTCGGAGATGGGCAGATGCCCAGGAAATGCCAGCTGTGGGTGCAAAGAAGCTGCTACTGGACAGTAGGAGCTGAAGATTCTGCAGAAACGACAAGGGCTAGAGACTTCCCCTTTAGAGGATGGATCCCGCATGCTGTGGAGAGTCGCGCAGAAGTGTTTACCTGAAGAAAGACTACAAACAAGCCTTGCTAGCTGCAAGTCATGCAGTTAAGGTTTTTGGATGCTACTGTGGCCCAGGAGGGACCAGGATGTCGGCAATTGTGTCAGTGGACAGAAGGGGCGCCCAGCAGGACGAGAAGCCCTCTCAGGAGCAGGCAGCACCTGCAGAAGTGCCAGAACAGGCACTACGAAGAGGAGTGAAATGGTGCTCACCCGAAGTTACACAAAGGAGTCCCACGTCGCCAGAGGACAACTCAGGAGGTCGTGCAATGCAGGTTAGAGTGCCGTGGACCCAGGCTTGGCTGTGCACAAAGGATTTCCGCCGGAAGTGCACAGAGGCCGGAGTAGCTGCAAAAGTTGTGGTTCCCAGCAATGCAGTCTGGCGTGGGGAGGCAAGGACTTACCTCCACCAAACTTGGACTGAAGAGTCACTGGACTGTAGGAGTCACTTGGACAGAGTTGCTGGATTCAAGGGACCTCGCTCGTCGTGCTGAGAGGAGACCCAGGGTACCGGTGATGCAGTTCTTTGGTGCCTGCGGTTGCAGGGGGAAGATTCCGTCGACCCACAGGAGATTTCTTCGGAGCTTCTAGTGCAGAGAGGAGGCAGACTACCCCCACAGCATGCACCACCAGGAAAACAGTCGAGAAGGCGGCAGGATCAGCGTTACAGAGTTGCAGTAGTCGTCTTCGCTACTTTGTTGCAGTTTTGCAGGCTTCCAGCGCGGTCAGCAGTCGATTCCTTGTTAGAAGGTGAAGAGAGAGATGCAGAGGAACTCTGATGAGCTCTTGCATTCGTTATCTCAGGAAATCCCCAAAGCAGAGACCCTAAATAGCCAGAAAAGAGGGTTTGGCTACTTAGGAGAGAAGATAGGCTAGCAACACCTGAAGGAGCCTATCAGAAGGAGTCTCTGACGTCACCTGCTGGCCCTGGCCACTCAGAGCAGTCCAGTGTGCCAGCAGCACCTCTGTTTCCAAGATGGCAGAGGTCTGGAGCACACTGGAGGAGCTCTGGGCACCTCCCAGGGGAGGTGCAGGTCAGGGGAGTGGTCACTCCCCTTTCCTTTGTCCAGTTTCGTGCCAGAGCAGGGCTGGGGGGTCCCTGAACCTGTGTAGACTGGCTTATGCAGAAATGGGCACCATGTGTGCCCATGAAAGCATTTCCAGAGGCTGGGGGAGGCTACTTCTCCCCTGCCTTCACACCATTTTCCAAAGGGAGAGGATGTAACACCCTCTCTCTGAGGAAGTCCTTTGTTCTGCCTTCCTGGGCCAAGCCTGGCTGGACCCCAGGAGGGCAGAAACCTGTCTGAGGGGTTGGCATCAGCTGCAGTGAAACCCCTGAAAAGGCAGTTTGGCAGTACCCGGGTCTGTGCTACAGACCCGTGGGATCATGGGATTGTACCAACAATGCCAGGATGGCATAGAGGGGGCAATTCCATGATCTTAGACATGTTACATGGCCATATTCGGAGTTACCATTGTGAAGCTACACATAGGTAGTGACCTATATGTAGTGCACGCGTGTAATGGTGTCCCCGCACTCACAAAGTCCGGGGAATTGGCCCTGAACAATGTGGTGGCACCTTGGCTAGTGCCAGGGTGCCCACACACTAAGTAACTTAGCACCCAACCTTTACCAGGTAAAGGTTAGACATATAGGTGACTTATAAGTTACTTAAGTGCAGTGTAAAACGGCTGTGAAATAACGTGGACCTTATTTCACTCAGGCTGCAGTGGCAGGCCTGTGTAAGAATTGTCAGAGCTCCCTATGGGTGGCAAAAGAAATGCTGCAGCCCATAGGTATCTCCTGGAACCCCAATACCCTGGGTACCTCAGTACGATATACTAGAGAATTATAAGGGTGTTCCAGTATGCCAATGTAAATTGGTAAAATTGGTCACTAGCCTGTTAGTGACAATTTGAAAGAAATGAGAGAGCATAACAACTGAGGTTCTGATTAGCAGAGCCTCAGTGAGACAGTTAGTCATAACACAGGTAACACATACAGGGCACACTTATGAGCACTGGGGCCCTGGCTGGCAGGGTCCCAGTGACACATACAACTAAAACAACATATATACAGTGAAATATGGGGGTAACATGCCAGGCAAGATGGTACTTTCCTACACAACCCCCCCCCCCAAACGAAGGACAATAAGACTAGCCATGACCTGATGAGTCTTCATTGTCTAAGTGGAAATATCTGGAGAGTCCATCTGCATTGGAGTGGGTACTCCCAGGTCTATGTTCCACTGTATAGTCCATTCCCTGTAGGGATATAGACCACCTCAGCAATTTAGGATTTTCACCTTTCACTTGTTTTAGCCAAAGTAGAGGTTTGTGGTCTGTCTGAACAATGAAGTGAGTGCCAAACAGGTATGGCATCAACTCTATGGCAGACCAACGCTTTTCTCTAGGGGTCAACCTCCTGCTGATAAAATCAACAGGTTGATCCTGGCCCTCAGAATTAAGTTGTGAAAGGACTGCCCCTACCCCTAATTCAGATGCATCAGTTTGGACAATGAATTTCTTGGAGTAAGAGGGGCTTTTTAGGACAGGTGCAGAGCACATGGCCTGCTTCAGCTCCTCAAAAGCTTTCTGAAAGCTAGCTGTCCACAATACCTTTTTAGGCATTTTCTTTGAAGTGAGGTCATTAAGAGGGGCTGCAATGGAGCCATAGGGCCTGATTCTAACTTTGGAGGACGGTGTTAAACCGTCCCAAAAGTGGCGGATATACCACCTACCGTATTACGAGTTCCATAGGATATAATGGACTCGTAATACGGTAGGTGGTATATCCGCCACTTTTGGGACGGTTTAACACCGTCCTCCAAAGTTAGAATCAGGCCCATAGTTCTTTATGAACTAAGAAGGCTCTCACCTGGGTCTGAGTAGTAGGGGGAACCCAATCTATAATAGTTTGGATTTTCCCCTGAAGTGGTGCAATCTGTTCTCCACCTACCAGGTGTCCCAGATAAACCACCTTCCCCTGCCCTATCTGGCACTTTGAAGCCTTGATAGTGAGGCCTGCCTTTTGCAGGGCCTCCAAAACTTTCCATAGGTGGACCAGGTGATCATCCCAACTGGAGCTAAAGACAGCTATATCGTCCAGATATGCTGCACTAAAAGCCTCCAGCCCTCGCAGGACTGTATTCACCAACCTTTGAAAAGTGGCAGGTGCATTTTTCAATCCAAAAGGCATTACTGTCAATTGGTAATGGCCTCCAATGATTGAAAATTCAGTTTTTGCTTTTGCATCTTCTGATAATTTGATCTGCCAATACCCTGCAGTCAAGTCAAAAGTGCTTAGATACTTGGCAGATGCCAGTGTATCTATGAGCTCATCTGCCCTGGGTATAGGGTGAGCATCAGTTTTGGTTACTTGGTTACTTTGGTTACTTTGGTTACTTGGTTGAGACCTCTATAGTCTACACAAAACCGCATTTCCTTCTTTCCATCCTTGGAATGAGGTTTTGGTACAAGTACCACAGGAGAGGCCCATGGACTTTCAGAGTGCTCAACCACTCCCAGTTCTAACATTTTCTGCACCTCTTGTTTTATGCAGTCTCTGACATGGTCAGGCTGCCTATAGATCTTACTTTTGACAGGCAAGCTGTCTCCAGTATCTATAGTGTGCTAACACCAAGAAGTGGTGCTTGGCACAGTAGAAAAGAGTTCAGAAAACTGCCCCAGGAGATTTATGCAGTGGTCTTTCTGCTCAGCAGTAAGACAATCTGCTAGTACTAAACCTTCCACTAGAGCATTTTGTTCTGTGGAAGAGAAGAGATCAGGGAGAGGGTCACTCTCTTCTTTCTGTCCCTCATCTGATGCCATGAGCAGGGTGAGATCAGCCCTGTCATAGTAGGGTTTCAGGCGATTGACATGGAGCACCCTAAGGGGACTCCTGGCAGTGCCTAAGTCAACTAAGTAGGTGACTTCACCCTTCTTCTCAACAATTGTGTGGGGTCCACTCCATTTATCTTGGACTGCTCTTGGGGCCACAGGCTCCAAGACCCAAACTTTCTGCCCTGGTTGGTACTGAACCAAAACAGCCTTCTGGTCATGCCATTGCTTTTGGAGCTCTTGGCTGGCCTGAAGGTTTTTACTGGCCTTTTTCATGTACTCAACCATTCTTGATCTTAGGCCAAGTACATAGTCCACTATGTCTTGCTTTGGAGCTTTTAAAGGTTGTTCCCAACCCTCCTTAACAAGTGTTAGAGGACCTCTCACAGGGTGCCCAAATAGGAGTTCAAAGGGGCTGAAGCCCACTCCTTTCTGGGGTAACTCCCTGTAAGCAAAAAGGAGGCATGGTAAAAGGATATCCCATCTCCTGCGGAGTTTTTCAGGGAGTCCCATAATCATGCCTTTGAGAGTTTTGTTAAATCTCTCCACCAGTCCATTTGTTTGTGGATGATAGGGTGTAGTGAACTTGTATGTAACACCACACTCCTTCCACATGGCCTTTAAGTAAGCAGACATGAAATTCTTCCCCTGTCTGATACCACCTCTTTTGGGAAGCCCACCCTGGAACATTTCCCAGGAGGGCCTTTGCCACTGCAGGAGCTGTAGTGGTCCTTAGAGGAATTGCTTCAGGATATCTGGTGGCATGGTCCACTACCACCAAGATAAACCTATTGCCTGAAGCAGTAGGAGGGTCAAGGGGGCCAACTATGTCAACCCCTACCCTTTCAAAGGGAACCCCAACCACAGGCAGTGGAATAAGGGGTGCCTTTGGAGTGCCACCTGTCTGGCCACTGGCTTGACAGGTTTCACAAGACTTACAAAATTCCTTTGTGTCCTCTGACATTCGAGGCCAATGAAACAAGGGAACAAGCCTGTCCCAAGTTTTCATTTGCCCCAAATGTCCAGCTAAGGGAATGTCGTGGGCTAGAGTTAGGAGGAACTTTCTGTACTCCTGAGGAATCACCAATCTCCTGGCAGCTCCAGGTTTTGGATCCCTTGCTTCAGTGTACAGAAGATTGTCCTCCCAGTAAACTCTGTGAGAGTCACTGACATCCCCATTTGCTTATTTGACAGCTTGCTGCCTTAGACCCTCTAGTGTGGGACAGGTTTGCTGTGCCACACTCAGCTCCTCCCTGGCAGGCCCCCCTCCACCCAAAAGCTCAGCAGTGTCTGCTTCCAGCTCCTCTGGTGTAGGTTCTGCACAGGGTGGAAACTCTTCTTCCTCAGAAGTAGAATCCACTGTAGAGGGAGGGATAGTAGGTAGTGCTTTACTTCTACTAGCACTTGGTCCATTCTTCCACGATCCAAGTCACCCTGTCCTTTTTGCTTTTTGGCCTGAGCCCTTGTCAAAGCAAAAATATGCCCTGGGATGCCCAGCATTGCTGCATGGGCCTCCAACTCCACATCTGACCAAGCTGATGTCTCTAAATCATTTCCAGGTAGACAGTCTACAGGTAAATCTGAGGCAACCACAACTTTCTTTGGACCAGTAACCCCCCCCCCCCCCAGTTGAGATTTTTCAACAGCCATGGGGTGGCTAAGTGTGTTGTTATGAGCATCGGTTACTTGGTACTGGTGACCAAGTAGGTGTTGTTCAGGATGGACCAGTTTCTCTATTACCATTGTAACACTGGCACCTGTGTCCCTGTAGGCCTGAACCTCAACACCATTTATTAGGGGTAATTGCTTGTACTTATCCATGTTAAGGGGGCAAGCAACTAAGGTGGCTAAATCAATAGCCCCCTCAGAGACTAACACAGCCTCTGTGGTCTCCCTAACAAGACCAACCCCAACTAAGTTACCAAAAGTGAGCCCAGCTACTCCCTTGGATTGGCTATTAGTAGGTTTGCTCCCACCACCACTGCTATTAGTAGGGACACTAGGTGTAGCAGTAGGGGTTGTAGTGGTAGGGGGCTTGGTGCTTTTCTTTGGACAACTGGGATCTGTTGTCCAATAGCCTTTTATTTTACATAAATAGCACCATGGTTTCTTTTCTTTGTTTTGATTTGAAGAGGATTTGGACCCACCACCCTCACCAGAGTGTTTTTGTGGGCCTGATGAAGACTCATTTTTAGATTTGTCCCCACCCGTGTCAGAAGACTTACCATCCTTCTTCTTGTTGCCATCTTTGTCACCCCCTGTATGAACTTTTCTGTTCACCCTTGTTCTGACCCATTTGTCTGCCTTCTTTCCCAATTCTTGGGGAGAGGTCAGATCAGAGTCCACCAGGTACTGGTGCAACAAATCAGACACACAGTTATTAAGTATATGCTCTCTCAGGATTAAGTTATACCGGCTTTCATAATCAGTAACTTTACTGCCACGTAACCACCCCTCCAAGGCCTTCACTGAATGGTCAACAAAGTCTACCCAGTCTTGTGAAGACTCCTTTTTGGTCTCTCTGAACTTCATCCTGTATTGTTCAGTGGTTAAGCCATAACCATCTAGGAGTGCATTCTTAAGAACTGCAAAATTATTGGCATCACTTTCTTTCACAGTAAGGAGCCTATCCCTACCCTTTCCACTAAATGATAGCCATAGGATAGCAGTCCACTGCCTTTGAGGGACATCTTATACAACACAGGCCCTCTCAAGTGCAGCAAACCACTTGTTAATGTCATCCCACTCCTTATAAGGGGGAACTATCTTGTGCAGATTCCTGGAATCATGCTCTTTTGCAGGATGACTATGGGGAATACTGCTGCTGCCACCATGGGTTTCTAAACCCAATTTCTGTCTTTCTCTTTCCACTTCTAAGGACTGCCTATCCAAATCCAGCTGTTGCTTCTTGAGCTTCAGTCTGGTTTGTTCCACTCTCAATCTATTGAGCTCCCTTTCTAACACTCTGTCATCAGGGTGGGTGGGGGAAGCATGTCTAGAGACATAAGTATGCTGAGATAGAACAGAAGGAGACCTGGCCCTAACAGATGGCACCCTAATAGCTTGACTAACAGAAACAGCACTTCTACTATGATGAGAAGGGATACTCTTACTGTGATGTGAGACAACACTATCAGTATGGTGTGACTCTACATCAGTACCAGCTATGCTAGGTGGCTTGCTAGGGGGCAGGCTTGGAAGTTTCCCTCCCACATCTTTTGCTAGGGGTGCCCCAGAATCAGAGTGTGAACCATCAGCTAACTTGTCAACAGAATTGCCACCTTTGGCCTTATCCTGTTCAACAAGCATATTTACCAACGGTTCCCTAGAGGGATTCTTCCTTACACTTAAACCTCTTTCTATGCAGAGACTCCTTGCTTCTTTCCAGCTAAGGTGATCATAAGCAAGTTTGGACAGATCAACAGTTTGGCCTGTGCCAGACATTTTAGAAAGTGTTTAAGTGATAGAAAAAAGGAAGAAAAAGTTTTTCAGAACTTTTAGAAAGACAGAAAAAAACTTTTTAAACTTTTAAAGAACTTTTTAGAAAGTTAGAGTTACTTTTCAGCACGTTAGAAAAGAAGTGAGAAAATAAATGCAAAACTTTTTGGTTAGGTGTACATACACTGAACTTGTTTTGTATATTTTTCTTTTATGAAAAGTACAATGACAAAAGTGGTAAGTAGTTACAAAGCACTTATCCCACCACTGCACAACCAATGTAGGAGGCTGGACTGGCTTGTAGTGAGTACCAAGGGGTACTTACACATTGCACCAGGCCCAGTTATCCCTTATTAGTGTATAGGGTGTCTAGCAGCATAGGCTGATAGATAATGGTAGCTTAGCAGAGCAGCTTAGGCTGAAGTAGGAGACGAGTGAAGCTCCTACAGTACCACTGGTGTCACATGCACAATATCATAAGAAAACACAATACACAGATATACTAAAAATAAAGGTACTTTATTTTTATGACAATATGCCAAAAGTATCTCAGTGAGAACCCTCAGTATGAGGATAGCAAATATACACAAGATATATGTACACAATACCAAAAATATGCAGTATAGTATTAGAAAACAATGCAAACAATGTATAGTTACAATAGGATGCAATGGGGGCACATAGGGAGAGAGGCAACACAAACCATAAACTCCAAAAGTGGAATGCGAACCACGAATGGACCCCAAACCTATGTGACCTTGTAGAGGGTCGCTGGGACTGTAAGAAAACAGTGAGGGTTAGAAAAATAGCCCACCCCAAGACCCTGAAAAGTGAGTGCAAAGTGCACTAAAGTTCCCCAAAGAGCACAGAAGTCGTGATAGGGGAATTCTGCAGGAAAGACACAAATCAGCAATGCAACAACGATGGATTTCCAAACAAGGGTACCTGTGGAACAAGGGGACCAAGTCCAAAAGTCACAAGCAAGTCAGAGATGGGCAGAAGCCCAGGAAATGCCAGCAGTGGGTGCAAAGAAGCTGCTACTGGACAGTAGGAGCTGAAGATTCTGCAGGAACGACAAGGGCTAGAGACTTCCCCTTTGGAGGATGGATCCCGCATGCTGTGGAGAGTCGCGCAGAAGTGTTTTCCTGAAGAAAGACCACAAACAAGCCTTGCTAGCTGCAAGTCATGAGGTTAGGGTTTTTGGATGCTGCTGTGGCCCAGGAGGGACCAGGATGTCGCCAATTGTGTTAGGGGACAGAGGGGGCGCCCAGCAGGACGAAGAGCCCTCTCAGGAGCAGGCAGCACCTGCAGAAGTGCCAGAACAGGCACTACAAAGAGGAGTGAAATGGTGCTTACCCAAAGTTACACAAAGGAGTCCCACGTCGCCGGAGGACAACTCAGGAGGTCGTGCAATGCAGGTTAGAGTGCCGTGGACCCAGGCTTGGCTGTGCACAAAGGATTTCCGCCGGAAGTGCACAGAGGCCGGAGTAGCTGCAAAAGTTGCAGTTCCCAGCAATGCAGTCTGGCGTGGGGAGGCAAGGACTTACCTCCACCAATCTTGGACTGAAGAGTCACTGGACTGTGGGAGTCACTTGGACAGAGTTGCTGGATTCAAGGGACCTCGCTCGTCGTGCTGAGAGGAGACCCAGGGTACCGGTGATGCAGTTCTTTGGTGCCTGCGGTTGCAGGGGAAAGATTCCGTCGACCCACAGGAGATTTCTTCGGAGCTTCTAGTGCATAGAGGAGGCAGACTACCCCCACAGCATGCACCACCAGGAAAACAGTTGAGAAGGTGGCAGGATCAGCGTTACAGAGTTGCAGTAGTCGTCTTCGCTACTTTGTTGCAGTTTTGCAGGCTTCCAGTGCGGTCAGCAGTCGATTCCTTGGCTCTGGGGAGGTGCAGGTCAGGGGAGAGGTCACTCCCCTTTCCTTTGTCCAGTTTCGCACCAGAGCAGGGCTAAGGGGTCCCTGAACCGGTGTAGACTGGCTTATGCAGAAATGGGCACCATGTGTGCCCATGAAAGCATTTCCAGAGGCTGGGGGAGGCTACTCCTCCCCTGCCTTCACACCATTTTCCAAAGGGAGAGGGTGTAACACCCTCTCTCTGAGGAAGTCCTTTGTTCTGCCTTCCTGGGCCAAGCCTGGCTTGACCTCAGGAGGGCAGAAACCTGTCTGAGGGGTTGGCAGCAGCAGCAGCTGCAGTGAAACCCCTCAAAAGGCAGTTTGGCAGTACCCGGGTCTGTGCTACAGACCTGTGGGATCATGGGATTGTACCAACAATGCCAGGATGGCATAGAGGGGGCAATTCCATGATCTTAGACATGTTACATGGCCATATTCAGAGTTACCATTGTGAAGCTACACATAGGTAGTGACCTATATGTAGTGCACACATGTAATGGTGTCCCCGCACTCACAAAGTCCGGGGAATTGGCCCTGAACAATGTGGGGGCACCTTGGCTAGTGCCAGGGTGCCCACACACTAAGTAACTTAGCACCCAACCTTTACCAGGTAAAGGTTAGACATATAGGTGACTTAAAAGTTACTTAAGTGCAGTGTAAAATGGCTGTGAAATAACGTGGACGTTATTTCACTCAGGCTGCAGTGGCAGGCCTGTGTAAGAATTGTCAGAGCTCCCTATGGGTGGCAAAATAAATGCTGCAGCCCATAGGGATCTCCTGGAACCCCAATACCCTGGGTACCTCAGTACCATATACTAGGGAATTATAAGGGTGTTCCAGTATGCCAATGTAAATTGGTAAAATTGGTCACTAGCCTGTTAGTGACAATTTGAAAGAAATGAGAGAGCATAACCACTGAGGTTCTGATTAGCAGAGCCTCAGTGAGACAGTTAGTCATAACACAGGTAACACATACAGGGCACACTTATGAGCACTGGGGCCCTGGCTGGCAGGGTCCCAGTGACACATACAACTAAAATAACATATATACAGTGAAATATGGGGGTAACATGCCAGGCAAGATGCTACTTTCCTACAGTTGCCCACTGTTCAATCCTGGGGAGTGCAAAGCCACAGTCTCACAAGTATCTACAGTGGGTGGTTTGCCCACTGTTCAATCCTGGGGAGTGCAAAGCCACAGTCTCTCAAGTGGATGACAGTCTCCACTGGTTCTGGAGGGGGCCTTGTGCCCAGAGTGCTTCATCCTGCCAAGGACAGAGGTAGTGGATCTGATACTCCACTGGTTCTGGAGGGGTCTTTGTGCCCAGAGTGCTTCATCCTGCTGAGGACAGAGGTAGTGGATGACAGTCTCTACTGGTTCTGGAGGGGGCTTTGTGCCCAGAGTGCTTCATCCTGCTAAGGACAGAGGTAGTGGATGTGATACTCCACTGGTTCTGGAGGGGGCTTTGTGCCCAGAGTGCTTCATCCTGCCAAGGACAGAGGTAGTGGATGTGATACTCCACTGGTTCTGGAGGGGGCATGGTGCCCAAAGTGCATCATTCACCCCGTGACGGACTCAGTTGCATCAGTGCCCTTGCCCCTCATGGGCCAGCGGTGCTTGAGCCGGCGGTGCCCTGTGCAGCGGTGCTTGAGACGGCGGTGCCCTGCTCAGTGGTGCTTGAGAGGGCGGTACCCTGTGCAGCGGTGCTTGAGGCGGCGGTCTCCATTGCAGGGACTCAGCTGCTGGCGGTCCTTCATGGCCCAGCGGGGCTTTTGCTGGCGGTGGCCTCCTGGGCAGGTGGGCTTGTGCTGGCGGGCCCGTCCTGGGCAGCTGGGCTTGTGCTGGCGGTCCTGTCCTGGGCAGGTGGGCTTGTGCTGGCGGTCCTGTCCTGGGCAGCTGGGCTTGTGCTGGCGGTCCTGTCCTGGGCAGCTGGGCTTGTGCTGGCAGTCCTGTCCTGGGCAGCTGGGCTGGTGCTGGAGGTGGCCTCCTGGGCAGCGGGGATGATGGCGGTCTTCTCCGCCTTGCTGCTCTTCCCAGACTTTCCTGGTTTCTTGTGGCCCTTCCCCACCTTGGAGGGTGTCACAGCTGAGTCCACACTCCCACCGGGACCCCTGGGAGCGGCTTTGGTGGCTGGAGTCTTCCCCCTCTCCCGCCGGGCACTGGGCAACTTCTGATGCTTCACAGGTAGGGGACTGTCTGTGCTGTGGCTCCGTGCCACACTGGCTGCCCTGGTGGCCGGTGCACTCCAGATTCTGGTGACTACAGGCACCACTGGTCCTGGAGATGTTGTGGCTGAGGTGCTAGTTCGGGACCTAGGAGACGGACAGGGTGGGGGAGGTGTGGGAAAGAGGTCAAGGTTGGACAGGAAAAGTTTTTTTGACACACTGGGACGGGTAGCTGGAGGGGGTTTGGGAGTGGAGGAAGAGGTGGTGGTTGCAGGTGGTGTTCGTTTGCTGACTTTGGGTGAAGGTGCATGCGCTGGAGGCTGTCGTGAGGTGGATGGCTGTTGGGTGGGTGTGTGCCTGCGTTTGTGTATCTTGGGAGGGGGCGTCACAGACACACTGGGAGAGGACACAGGGGACGTGTGAATGGTTGTGGGGGTGGTGACTGCACGTGAGCGGGGTGTGCTGGTGGGTGTGCTGGTGAGGGACGTAGTGGCTGTAGAGGTAGTGCATGCAGGTGTGAGTGTAGACGAGACTGGGAGGGAGGAGGGAGACGAGGAGGAGGGGGACACAGTGGAGGCAGTGGATGTTGGTGTGTCTGCATGTGTGTGATGCTTGCGTGAGAGCCTGTGGGATGTGTGGTGCTTATGTTTGCCTGAGCTTCCCTTGTGTGTTGAGGTGTGTGCATGCTGGTCTGTAGGTGTGCTTGGGATAGGCTGAGGTACAGGGGATTTGGTCGGGGTGGAGGAAGTTGGAGGGGGGAAGCTAGACACAGGGAAAATGGCTGCCATCAGTGCTGATGCCAGAGTCTGAAAAGCTCACTAAAGGGCCGCCTGACCAGAATGAATGCCCTCCAGGAATGCATTTGTTTGTTGAAACTGCCTTTCTACACCCTGGATGGTATTCAAAATGGTAGACTGCCCAACAGTGAGGGACCTGAGGAGGTCAATGGCCTCTTCACTGAGGGCAGCAGGGGTGACTGGGGCAGGGCCTGAGGTGCCTGGGGCGAAGGTGATGCCCACCCTCCCGGGTGAGCGGGCACGGGCGAAGGCTGAGGGGCTGCTGGGAGGGCAGTGCTGGAAGGGGGGGTGGCGGCTGTACCTGTAGATGGGGGGGCACAGATGTTGCCGCCACCACAATGGAGCTCCCATCAGAGGACGAGTCCGTGTCACTGGTCTCAGCTCCTGTCCCCGCCATGGAGCTCCCCTCGCCCTCCGTCCCACTGGTGAAGTCCGAGTCTGTAGTGTGGCCCTCCATGGCCATGTGGGATGCAGCCCCCTAGTGCTCCGGTGCCACTGCTCCTCCGCCTGATGATGCTAATGCACACAAGAACAGGGAGACCACAAAAAGGGGGGGGACGATAGAAGAAAGACATGTTGAGTGCATGCATTACCGCTACCGTTGGCGGACACACCAGACACCGAAGCCCCGTGCACTACGCTGCGCTCTTGGGCTCCACTGTTCAATTCCTGGGAAATGCCCTACAAGGCTGTGGACGACATAGATGACACAGGGGCATGACTAGGTGTACTTGGCACTCTACAGAGGTGGGGTTGGGTATGGCATGGCCTGCCTTACGGAGGGACCTTGCCTACGGAACTCGCCCTGGCCTAGGGAAACCCACAGCCCACCTCCCCCACCCAGACCCCTCCACTGCGCGCAAAGTCAGCAGAATGAGAGTGTACTCACCCCCTTGTGTCTGCTGTGATGCTCTCAAGCGCCCATCCAACTCCGGGTAGGCCACCGCCAGGATCCTGAACATCAGGGGGGTCATGGTGCGAAGGGCACCCCTCCCACGTTGAGAAGCCATCCCCAGCTGAGCCTCCGCCGTCTTCTTGTTCCAGCGGCGAATGTCCTCCCATCTTTTCCAGCAGTGGGTGCTCCGTCTGTGGTAGACCCCCAGGGCATGCCAAATATGTTTTTTCTGGTGGGCGCTGACCTACATGAAATGTACAGTGGGAAGAGTAAGTTATTACCAATTGCACCATCAAAGTGATTGGCCCCCATCCCTACCCTTGCCATGTGGCACATGCATTCACCGTCGTTTCATGCACGCCGCACTCTCCCCCCTTCCTTCTCACATCCAGCCCTCTCCACACAGGCATAGCCCATACAGCATGCTCCCAGTGTACTTACCTGTTTGTCTGGAGGACCGTAGAGTAGCGTGTACTGGGGGAGGACCCCATCCACGAGTTTCTCCAACTCCTCCGATGTGAAGGCCGGGGCCCTTTCCCCAGACACTCGAGCCATTGTCTCTTCCAGACCGAGGTCACAACAGCACTTGCAGTGTAGGTCCTCTCCTGTCGAAGATCAGGTATCGAGTGATTGAACAGATAGAAAATGGCGGTCACGGCCGCAGCGGTGCGTACCGTCACCGCCGGCGTACATCGTCATTGGCTCCTGGGACCCATAGGGTCCAATGCTAACCAATGCAACATTGCGCCGCGGTCTTCGACCGCCTACCGCGACGGTGTACAATGCCAGCGCAGATACCTCACATCCCATTGTCCCACTTTACAGGTCAGGCAGCCGCCATTTCAGGGGCCCACATGGCTTAATTTTTAACTGCCTCACACATACCTAGGCCTTGCCTAAACATTCATACAGGCCAAATTTCGGATTAGGATTTGTGTTCTTTGTAAACTGTGGGTACGTACCTCTGAGTTGGTTGACTCTGTGCTCGCTGTTGTCCTTCATAGGCACCGTCCGCTGGGACATGTAAGGAGATGGCGGCATCCTCCGGTGTACTGACCGTTGGTTGACCTGTCGACAATGGAGGAGCGACATGGGATTATCACACACAGGCTTGATCGTGCCACAATCCAGGAACTGTGTACCCAGTTGGAGCCAGACCTGATGTCAGCAATCAGCCATCCCACAGGAATCCCCCCTCAAGTGCAGGTGCTGTCAGTGCTCCATTTCCTTGCAAGTGGGTCATTTCAAACAACAGTGGCCATAGCATGAGGGATTTCTCAGCCTATGTTTTCCAACGTGTTGTCCAGAGTGTTGTCTGCCCTTCTAAAACACATGCGGAGCTACATCGTTTTCCCTCAGGTGGAGGATTTGCCTACAGTGAAAGGTGATTTCTATGCCCTGGGACATATCCCCAACATCATAGGTGCCATTGATGGGACCCATGTGGCTTTGGTCCCCCCCCACGGGAGTGAACAAGTGTACAGAAACAGGAAGAGTTATCATTCAATGAATGTACAGATGGTATGTTTGGCCGACCAGTACATCTCCCATGTGAATGTCATGTTCCCTGGCTCAGTGCATGACACCTACATCCTGCGGAATAGCAGCATCCCTTATGTGATGGGGCAACTCCAGAGGCACCGTGTGTGGCTATTAGGTGAGCACCTGGGAGCAAGACAGTGGGAATGGTTGTCTGGGTCTGGGGATATCCCTACAGGTTAGTGGGTGTCTAACAGTTGTCCCTCGCCATTTGCAGGTGACTCTGGTTACCCCAACCTGTCATGGCTACTGACCCCAGTGAGGAATCCCAGGACAAGGGCAGAGGAACACTACAATGAGGCCCATGGGCAAACTAGGAGGGTGATCGAGCGGACCTTCAGGCTCCTGAAGGCCAGGTTCCGGTGCCTCCATATGACAGGTGGATCCCTATTCTACTCACCAAAGAAGGTGTGCCAGATCATCGTGGGCTGCTGTATGCTTCACAACTTGCCTTTTCTGCAGGAGAATGGTCCAGATGGCGGTGTTGTGGCAGCTGTGGAGCCTGTGGACAGTGAAGACGAGGAAGCAGAGGAAGAAGACATGAACAACAGGGACTCAGTGATCCAGCAATATTTCCAGTGAGACACAGGTAAGAGTACAGACCTGCCTACTACATGTACTTTAACACTACTACCTCTCTACTGTCTGTCCTTTTCACCCAGTGTGTTGGCACTGAGTTGTCACTTTCCCTTACGATTTCACAGATGTGGGTCCCACTGTGTGACATCTGCTTAGATTCCTCATGGACTAGAGCTGTGTGACATAGGTATGTTGACATTACAATTGTAGGACCATTTTGTCATTGTAATTGCTAATACACTATTTCGAAATCACAGACAGACTCCAGATTGTTTTGTGCTTGAAGTGTGTTTATTTAAGTGCTCAATATTGGAGGGGGTAGTAAAATGTTGAGGGGTGATGGCGGAGGAATGTCCATGGCAGAGTCCAGTCTATTAGTCTCGCAGGTGCATTGCCCATATGGGCATAGGAAGTGGAGCTGGGGCAGTTTAAGTATGGACAGGGTGACAAAGTGGGACAGTAAGATGACAATCAGGGTGGTCTCATTTCTTGGCGGGGGTGTTGGCATCGTGCTCTGTCTTTGTCCTGGATCTCAGGGACCGTTTGCAGGGTGGTTCTCCCTCTGCAGGAGGTAAGGTGCTGTTGTGGTGGTCCTGTGGCGGGGCGTCCTGTCCACCACCGGCGGAGGTGGTGGACATTTCATCGTCCATGCTAGGGTCAGGGGCCCCTTGTAGTGCCACAGTGTCCCTCCTGGTGTTCATGAGTTCCTTCAGCACCCCTACGATGGTGCCCAGGGTGGAGCTGATGGTTCTGAGTTCCTCCCTGAAGCCCATATACTGTTCCTCCTGCAGGCGCTGGGTCTCCTGATACTTGGCCAGTACAGTTGCCATCGTCTCCTGGGACTGGTGGTAGGGCCTCTCTCACGCTAACTCTTGTGGTTATTGTCCTTGCAGTTATGCTGATTTTTCACTAGTGATGCACCCTCAAATTGCCTGCCCCCTTATGAAACACATTCATCACCTTCAGTCCTCTGGTACTTAAAAGGAATTCTGGCAATGAATTTATTTAAAATGCGTATTGATACCTGATTATAGCTGTTTATTCCATATAAAAAATGTATGCATGTGTTAAGCTCTATCTTTTATCAACTGTTGATTCAGTGGTATATCTTGAGCTTGGGTGATGTTGGTTCATCTCGATGGCCAACTATTCCAGGAATACAAGCAGTGTTGTATGCATATGAGGTATTATGTAAAGTAATGCCTAATACCTTTGGTGTGCCTAGCAAAAGAGAAGTAGGTGAGGTCAAATGTAGAGATCGGTGCACATTTCGGATTTACCAGTCAATGGCTCATAATCACGCACTGAGGAAAGCATAAATAGTTTAGGCTTCAGCAATACAGTACAGTGCTTAAAAGATTTTCATTTAGACGCAGCGCACATTGACTATGTGAAGAACAACAATTTCACATGTGTGATGTTTTGATGCATAGATAATGCATGCTTAGCTTCTGATTGTGTGTGGGAGGACACAAACAATGTTGGCAAGAGAAAACATGTTCCTTGTCTGCACTGAAGGAGGTACTCCTCCACTGCTCTTGTGGTAATCTAATGGTGGGGCACCACTTTACGTTTGCGACCCCAGTTTAGAGTTGGAAATCTAGGTATTGAGAGGAGCAGGCATAGGAACAGGCACTTTATAACCATACTTATAAATTCTGCTCGAATGTCTGGTGTGGTTAAGGGTATGGACACCTTCTGACATGTGGAAGCAGCTTTCGCCAGATCCATGTAGCTCATGAAAGGCAATGCAATATAGGAAAGAGGGTATGCACTTGCTGCTTTTTAGGTCGAGCGTTAGCGTTCGGCCTGCTGTATACTAAAGTATACAATAGAGTGAGTTCCAGCATTTTGATTTGTCAGTTGCTTTCCCCTTCAAAAATCCTTGCTTGCTAGTGGTCAGTTCTGCCTCTTTGTCCTGCCTTTTTTCACTTTGGGAGCAGCAGAAAGTACTGTGTAATTACGCTATGTCCTGTTTATCTCTTCTGTAAGGGACTTTTTTTTGGCATTTGCCTGTTTCACCTCAACAGTGTGGGTGCTTGTTCAGTCCCTCCTCCCCACCAGCTCCCTCTGTAAACATAAACCAACTTCAGAGGGGGGCTTTTCCAGGGCCAGCTCGCCCTCGCTCTCTTTATTTTCAGTCTGTGTGGCAAAAAAAGTCCACTCAGTAATTTACAACACGAGGCGCTCTAACTCGAGCAAACACAAGAGCATTGCATTCCCCGACCCCACCCCCAGCTTTGTAAACTCCTAACCAGACTTTTCTTGCCACACAAATGAAAAAAAAACGCAGCGCGATCAAGCTGCGTTTTCTTTTCTTTTCATCTGTGTGGCAAGAAAAGTTGGGTTAGGAGTTTACAACGGTAATAGCTCTAACTTCAGCAAATGCGTGACCCGTTGTATTGAAAATGCTCGTTAAATGCTCTGGGTTACGTCCGATTCTCTCATCTTCACAGGCTGCAGCAGCCCCTTCCCAACCTAGCACGACTATCAGACGGCCCCTCATACACACTCAATTACAATGGACAACCCTGACCTGACACATCATGTGCTGCGCTCCTTGGACCCATCCTTAAGGCATGACAAGGAGGAGTCACCGGGGGAGATGCTGCTTCTGAACAGCAGCGTTCATTCTACCCTCCCAAGGACGATTAGTTGCTGCTATGGAAGAGTTCTCTCTTCGTTATCCCACTGAGTGGTGACACCTCCATTCCCTTTGGCCAGGAGAAATATCTCTTCTACACTACCTTAACAAATCCAGAAATGAACGGGAAGGCAAGCCCTCTTCTTGCACTTTTTTCACTTAATGGAGAGGCTCTGTCACTCTATAAGTGCCATCTGCAACATATTCGCCATGCCTTACAGGCAGAGGGTGGCCAGTCTTTTCTTTACTTTTGTCAAACCAGGGTCCCACAGAAAGTATTTAGGAGTTGTTGAAAAAATCACATCTTTCATCATAGAAACCTTTCTCAAACAACATGCAAAATAATGCCCCTTCTTACAATACAAGTGAAACTGAAAGAGACAGAGGTCTGTAGTTTAAAGCTTAGGACGCAACAGTGAGTAATGTGCTGTCTGCTGGGATGTTTTCCTATGTTGAACAGGTTTTAGTCTGCACACGCCCTGCTCACCCATTCTTTCTGTAGTCGATAAATGGATCGTTAAGTTAATGACACCTCTTACAGTGCCATGAAATGCATGAAAATGCTTTTACAACGACTCAAATTGTACGCACCTTTCCTCTTTTTATTCCCTGTTTCTGGAATGCTCTGCTTTTGGACTCTGTTACACTAGTGTCTGCAACTTATTTCATTCTTCCACACCGAATACATCATCGTCCTTTTATCACATTTCCGACACGCTGTGCTGATTTTTTCCATTTGGTTGCCAATAGTGGGCTCAAGCACTATTTCTTGGGGGTTAAGGCTTATTCATGGCAAAAGTCTTAAAGAAAATAGGTGGGGTGTCTGACCAAGTTAGACACTATGCAAGTGTCATCACGGCACATGACATCACGGCGTGTGAAATCGCACCTGGAATCACAAGTAGTGGCGTCACAACCCATGACCTGACAGGAAATGACATCACAAGAAGTGAGATCTGGTCTTAAGACCTCACGCCTATGCTTGCCGCAAGAAAGCAAAGCCTTAGCTAGGGATCCCTTTGCCCGTCGTGGAGCAAATGTTTTCTTAAGCTTGGGCCGAGTGTAAAGTGCAGAATAATTGCAAGTTTTTCTTTGGAAAGTGTGTATTTTAGTGTTATTCCTGTTCTTTTTTATTTCTTTTTTTAAGACAGGAAAAAAAAGAGTGCAGGAAATAAAAAGTGGGAAATGAAATTAGCGAGGAAGCTGTGTAATTGAGCTAAGACGTGCAGCACCTAGTGTCTGTGAGAGGCAAAATGCCTACAGCACCTGGTATTCCCAGGCAGTCTCCCATCCAAGTACTGACCAGGCCCGACCCTGCTTAGTTTCCGAGATAGGGCACATTCAGGGTGGTATGACCATAGGCAGGAAAAGCTGCAGTTTCAGCTCTCTTCTGCTCACCAAGCCCACCGCCCGGAGCCTGCTGCTCTTAATCGCAGCTGCACAGGCTTCCCTTGGGAAGTCGGACATGCGCTCACTGCTGGAGGCCCAATGCCCCAACCCACAGGGAACACCATTTTTAGGGTTGAGACTGCGTCGCATGCGGTTGTGCATGTGTTTTGCTTCTGAGGCGCATTAGTAGTTAGAAAAGGGCTTGGAGCCCCGCCCATGTCACTTCAGTGTCTTTCATTGGTTCGTGGGCTTGCCTTTCAAAATCTGCTTGCTCTCATTAGTGGAAGGCATGTATACGTCATGCCTTTTCCGGTGGTTAGCCCTCCTCAAGCACACCGACCATGTACTGAAAACATGCGAGGCTCGCTGTTTTCCGTCCGGTTTGTGGACTACTTTTTTTTCTTTTTTCGCAGCGTGATCTCGCTCGGCAGAAGTCGAGCGCTTTGCATGACATCGACCCTTTTACATAGTTAATTGCACTTTTGCCTGTTACGTAGATAATTGCACTTTTACCGATAGGTTTAATGTGGCAAGAAAAGTCAGGTTGGAAGTTTACAACTGCTAATAGCTCTAACTTGGAGAAATGCGAGACCTGTTGCATTGCAAATGCTTTTTTATGTGCAGTCGGCCAGATCGGAAGGGCGAATGGAGCATGTGCTTGCTGGTCTTCTCATTGGCCACAGATCCCTTTTCTAAATTAAGAACTGTGGGAAAAGGAAAGACATGGATACATTTACGAGGGGCACCTACTTTTCTTAACTTTGGCCCTTTCGTGTAAATACAAGGACAGGCAAGCACCCAGGGTCACAAAAAGTGGGCCCCACAATTGCTAGGGTCAAAATTTCCCTCGCCAATGTGTGGCAACATTTTTTGCCGTAGTTCACAATTCACAAATGGGATCTGCAGGCTGTTTGGGGGCTGCTTAGAAAATACATATTGGCGCAACATGCACAACAAAGCAATGATCATGCATGTTGCTGTTTTGTTATGCATTAGCTCACATGAGCCACCTGGCTGTGATAATGAGGGGCTGCTGATGTCAAAAGACTCCCACCTCCATGGATTACAATGGGCCCGTTGTAGTCAATACTGACTCTATTTTCAATTCTGAATTAGGATCGGGCATGTAAATTGGTACTTTCCTCTTCGGCAGCATATGAGCAGTCGAGTATGGGTCTGCAATGCAGGATGTATTTTATTTTTCTTTCCTGAACTGATATTTTCTCAGTAATGCCATATACTAGGCCACGACAGCCACAGGGGAATGTTCAGTGACTGTAAAGTCTTTGCAGAGGTAAAATGGATGGGGGCAAAATAATCTGTACACATGGTTCACAATTTGTACAAGTGCAAGTTCACTTTTGTAATTTGTTAATGTAGAAAATGTGTCCTTTTTGTGTACCGGCGCACATTCATTCAAAGGGTGTGTGAAACTTGCTTAGTGTGCTTTAAGCTTCATGTCCATATCGCTGGTGGGCTAAAAACATTTTCCTTCCCTGTGCTATTATGTCTGAAGCATTGTTTAACAAGCCGTCCAAAATGCACAGCACCCAAAAATAACATAAAATAATAAAGCACATTTTATAAAATACAATAGGGTACATTTAGTAATCTAACTAGCAGCAGCCAAGGTACACGGAGAAGATTAAATACATTCACAGGAGATTATTAATTGTTTTGAGACCGGTACTAGAGTTCTGTTCGTGTCACCATGGCTTCCATTTCTTTAGAACACGCTGTGCTGCTCTAATTTTGCATGGGCAAGGCACCCATGGAAATGGTGAAGGTGTGATGTTTCAAGAGGGCATATTATGAGCTCAAGTAACATTATCGTCCTTTATAGTGCTCAAAACATGCTGTTGCTTTGTCTGGTTCTCTATGGTCTGAGATAGAAGCGCTTTGAGCTACGTTGATTGAAGAATGACGTGTTTATGATACCAGATGGAGCTGAACGTTTTATTCTTGTCGGCCCGTAGACTACTATAAACCATTATTAGACTTAGCGACAATGACGCACTTTCAAAAATATGATTATTTAATTTTATAAGTAGGAGGTGGAAATCGCAAGAAATCTATTTGGATAAGTGCATTTGTGATAAATAAAATAAACTGTAGGATGACCAAGACTGTTTTATGCATTTTATTCATCCAGAATTTATAAAGTAGATTTCTTAATTTGTTTGTATTTATGTTGTTGGAACATGGTGGTGGATGCTGCTGGACACATAAGCCCTGGCAAAGTCAATAGATCTTGGATCTAAAAGGTTGAGCTGTTGGCTTTGCCAATGTTTGTTAGCACTGTTATGAGAAATGTTAGACCTGTAATCCTTGATGTGGTTTTCCCCTACCTTTTTGTCTTCAGACCTCCTGTTTTAGCTGACTTTGTTTTTGAGGTCTTACAACTGCACACTTTACCACTGCAAACAGTGCTAAAGTGCTTGTGCTCTCTGTTCAAAACATGGTAACAGTGAATTATATCTAATTGGCATATATAATTTATGTATAAGCCCATAGTTAAGTGCACCACATGTGCCACGGGCCTGTAAATTAAATGGTACTAATGGGTCTTCAGCACTGATTGTGCTACCCACTTAAGTAGCCCATTAAACATGGCTCAGGCCTTTGCAGAGAATGTGTGTGCAAATTAGACTACCATTTCAATGTGGTAAAATAAACCTTTTGCTAGGCCCAAACCTTCCTTTTTAATACATATAAGTCAATACTAATATAGACCCAGGACAGCCCTAAAGGCAGGGTACAGTGCATTTAAATGCTTGGGCATGACTTTTAAGGTGTACCTGCCCTGGTAGTAAAAAACTTGTATATTCCTTTGTCACTACAGCAGATCTCTTCCATAGAATAATATTGGAGTTGTCTTATTAGATATTAAACAGGTGATTTCCAATGAGAAGAGATAACTGTTTCATATTTGATGTCTCTGGAATCCTAAAGTGAAATCTTAACTTATGGCTAAATTGAATTCTAAATTACAATTCTGAAAATGCCACTTTTAAAAAGGGTGTATTTGGCAGTTGGGCTTTGTGTATTTCTCCTACACAGCTGAACATAATGAGAGCTTAGGTGTGACTGAATGGGTCATCACTGGCAAGAAGGGAGGAAGGAGCTGAGCCAAACCTCACTTACACCTGAATAGACCCTGTGTACATTTCGGAACCGAGGCATACCCTCAGCGGCGCGACACATCTTTGATAAGGATCCACACAACGTTCTACAAACCATGACTTAAAGTACTCTGTTGCCAGTCTGCACTCCATCATGGGCAGCCTGAACTGATGACTTAGTCCTGGTTCCACATGACCAGACACCCACAGTTGGCGCTTTACACCTTTTTTCTGTAAAATCTTAAAATTCAATATCTCTGCTTCTACTAATTGGATTTTTGCCATTTTGGTGTTTTTTCATTAATTAACTTACATTCTATGTATAACATGATGTGGGATCTTTTTGTGCAGTGTTTTTAATGCTTTATTATCTAATTGTTGCATACATTCTTTACACAAGGCTGCTAAGCCTGACTGTTTGGTGCCGAGCTACCGGGGGATTGAGCACCGGTTAAATTGGGGTTGCTTGTGCCTCACCCTGATTAGAACTGTGGTTTTTGTTTGTGCAGGGCTCATATCCCAGTCAACCAGTAATTCAATTTCTAACAAGAACGCATGATTCAATTCAATGGCAATATTGGAATGGGTTTTCTAGTAAAGGATATCCTTTCAAAGGTGTTGTCTGATGCGCACAAATGCATTGTGATGCATGCCCATGTGTGTTTCATGGTGCATAGTGGCCATTTTTAATTTACAGTTTTAACATGCCGGAGAGTGCAAAAAGAACTGTATATTAAAATACAGTGGCAGCCGGTAAATTTAGGAGGGAGGGGGCGGGAGACACATGCACACTCACAGTCACTCAAATATTGCAAACATACACACATGCACCAAACATTCATTTAAAAAAAACACACAGACTTACCTTAAGGTCTGCCTCGGATATCCCAGGAGGGTTGGGACTGCTACCTTCCCTCATTGGCTGACATTGGGCAGTCCCAACTTCGTCACAGAGTAGGATAGGGTCAGTAAGACTTCTGACCCTACCCTACTCTGTGACAAGGTGTCACAGTTTGACAATTGCCCTGGGTGCTTCAGGGCTTAAACCTTAAGCGCCGAGGTCAGAGTAAATAGGTGACACTTCCCCTCATCACCAAGGAGGAGGACCTTTGCTGAGTTGAGGAGGTCACACCCACAGGAGCTGTGAATTCTTCAGCCCAGCAAAGTTCAGCTCATACAGCCAGGAGCCTGCACAAATATTGCATGTCTAGCTCCTGGCTGCCTGATCTGAAAATGAAGAGTGTCTGTCAGGCTGACCTTTTCTCAGCCTGACAGTCACTCTTCTTGAGGGACAAAAGGTAGGGGGGCATGGCCTCACAGCCCCAAAGGACAGACTGTGACTGTTAAAATGTTAAAAAAACAAAAAGGTATGCAAGGTATGAGAAAGGAAGGGGCATATTTATACTCTGTTTGTGCCGGATTTGCGTAGTTTTTTTTTACGCAAATCCGACGCAAAGCTAACTCCATATTTATACTTTGACGCTAGACCCGTCTAGCGTCAAAATTCTTGGAGTTTGCATCATTTTATTGCGTGGACACCTGCCTTGCGTTAATGAGATGCAGGGTAGGCGTTTCCACGCTAAAAATGACGCACAGGAGGGGGCTGGCCTTAAAAAATGACGCGCAGCCGCATTCACGTCATTTTTTTACGGCACAAATGCGGCTGCGCGTCAGGGCAGGCGTTAAGGGATCTGTGGGCTCGGAAGGAGCCCAGAGGTGCCCGGTCATGTCCCCAGGGACACCCCCTGCCACCCTCGCCCACCCCTGGAGGACACCCATGGATGGGGGGACCCATCTCAGGTAAGCAGAGTTAAGTATTTAAAAAAAAAAAATTAAGTGGCATAGGGGGGCCTAACTTGGGCCCCCCTACATGCCACTGTGCCCAATGGCCATGCCCAGGGGACAAAAGTCCCTTGGGCATGGCCATTGGACAGTGGGGCATGACTCTTGTCTTTGCTAAGACAGGAGTCATGTCAATGGAGGTTGGGCGTAAAAAGAAAATGGCGCAAATCCGGTTTGAGGCCATAAAATGACGCGAGTCAGGTTAGCGTCAAAATTTTTGACTCTAACCTGACTTGCACCATTTTTTGAGGCACAACCCCCATTATTCCCTACGCCAGCACTGCCCGGTTCGCGTCATTTTTTTTGACGCTCACCAGGCAGCAGCGCTGGCTAGCGTCATTCCATAAATATGACGGCCGGCTGGCTCGTTGGAATGGAGTTAGCCTGCGTTAAATTTTTTGACGCAAAACTGCGTTAGCGCAGTTTTGCGTCAAAAAGTATAAATATGGCCCGAAGTGAGCACTCAGTAGTTTTTTACAACTGCTGGGCATTGTGAAAAATAAGTAAACAAAAAAAAAAGAAAAATGTTGCAAGACCAGTGAGAAGGGGGAAGGGGCTAGGAAGGAAGCAATGGGGGAAAACAAAAAGATAGTGCACCAGTTGGTTGTGAATAAATAGGAACAAGCATTGGCAATGCCAAAAGAGCTGGCTTATAAATACACTGCCAAACCAGACATAAAAATCTATGCAGATGAATGACTGCCCTCCTCCAGTCTGACCTGCAGAAAACCACCATACATTATGTAGTTATTTAAGACACTTTGGGGCATATTTATACTCTGTTTGCGCCGAATGTGCGTCAAAAATGTTGACGCACAATCGGCGCAAACCCTGCCCCATATTTATACTTTGACGCCCGACCCCGCGGGCGTCAAAATTCCACCATGTGCTTCATTTTTTGGAAGGGGGAACCAGCCTTGCATTAATTATATGCAAGGTAGGCGTTCCCTTCCAAAAAATGACCTTAAGGCCTGTGCCCCTTTTTTATACTCTGGCGTCATTTTGACGCACAGGAGGGGGTGGGCCTTAAAAAACGGCGCACAGCCTGATGTGCGCCGTTTTTTAACGCCTGGGTCAGGGCAGGCGTTAAGGGACCTGTGGGCTCGGAAGGAGCCCAGAGGTGCCCTCCCCTGCCCCCAGGGACACCCCCTGCCACCCTTGCCCACCCCAGGAGGACACCCAAGGGTGGAGGGACCCATCCTAGGGAAGTAAAGGTAAGCTCAGGTAAATATTTGTTTCTGATTTTTTTTGTGGCATAGGGGAGCCTGATTTGGGCCCCGCTACATGCCACTATGCCCAATGACCATGCCCAGGGGACATAAGTCCTCTGGGCATGGCCATTGGGCAAGTGGGCATGACTCCTGTCTTTGCTAAGACAGGAGTCATGTCAATGGAGGTTGGGCGTAAAAAGAAAATGGCGCAAATCCGGTTTGAGGCCTGAATGTTGCCTCAGACCTGACTTGCACCATTTTGTGATGCACATCCCCCATTTTCCCATACGCCGGCGCTGCCTGGTGTGAGTCATTTTTTTTTACGCACACCAGTCCGCAGCGCCGGCTAACGTCATTCCATTAATAAGGCGCCCGCAAGGCGCGTTGGAATGGCGTTAGCCTGCGGTAAAGATTTTTACGCACAACTGCGTTGGCGCAGTTGTGCGTCAAAAAGTATAAATATGGGCTTTTAATTGCCTTATAATGCCATCTGTGTGCCCCTGAAAATTCAACTTCAGGCAGTTAGATAAACAAAATAATCACAGATGTGTGGAAGGCAAGCAGTGTTTGTGTGGAAGCTTACGACTTTCATCCCATCAAAGCATGTACTCCTGGCACCCAGCTTTTGGGTAGAGTCTAAGCCCCTCCCTCGTGATGATCACATAATTGTCTGGCAACAGCTACTCTGTCAAGCCAATAAATAAAAAGGGGGAGATGGAACGTAAGCAGTCACCTCAAGTATCCTGTGGAAAAATACATTTCACTCAATTAGAGCCCAGTGCGGTTGAAATGCTCCTGGGAAAGACACGCAGGTGAATAATTAAATCAGGATCAGAAAACTGACATAAACAACACAGCTATTCACTCACAAGAAAGTGGAAAATCCAAATATATCTCTAAAAATATGTTGTGTATTTGAAAGAATAGATGTGCCTACAAACAGCCAAAGCTGTCTGCAACCTAGTCCTGAAAAGTTAAAAATAGTTATTGATTTGTGTGCCAAACAATGTTGTATTTTTCTTGATGGAACCTGCAAATGACTACACTATATGCAAGTTCTCTATTTCCTGCCCTCGTCATATTCATAAATGGTTGGTGGAAATACTGTTTTAGTTTAATCTACAACTCACAGTTGACAAATACATATGTTCAAATACATAAGATGCGCAACGTAGTCCTGAAACACAAAGATGTTGCAGTGAGAGGTTTGGCTTATTTTTGTAACACTCTTGACATGTTCCTAAATTCCAGGAGCAAGACAGACATACTTCTAGTTTGCTTCTGCCTAACTACTTTAATTCAAGAGTAAGCAAGAAGAACTTCAAGAATGAGTACCAGCAAAATCATTGTGAATTAGGCCCTTGTTCTTCTGCGAATGTACTTGTTTCACAATACTATTGTAGCAAGAATTCGATTTTTCATGAACCTCTTCCTTTGCATCTTAACTTGTGCAATCTAGTAAGTAGATCATTCAGAAGTGACGTATATACATTTCTTGTCAGAAGGACCAGACAGTACCATTTTATCTTCCCTATGCCATCCTTCCTGGCCTGAGCTGGTTTCTCCTATGTTCTGGTGTCCCAGAAAGGGTGTTGTGTTCAGAAAAGATTGCTGTGTCCATAGCTCTGAGCTTTTAGGAACACTTTATGTGAACTGTCAGTTTATGTATTGTGTGAGAAAGCTATGATGAGCTTGGAGGTATTTGTGATACACTGCCTAGATGTGAAAATATCTGAACTCTCATTGTATTTTGGGGATGGCGAGACAGGAGCCTCTGACACTGGGGCACACTCTCTTACTGCGCAGGCCCCCAAGCTTAGATCCATAGGTTCAATAGGAGGTTATAATATATAGGACACCCTGAGGTTGTCAAAGTAGGAATAGTACATTGAACAATTCAATTGGATTGACTGTGTGTGTCAGGTAAATGTCTAGGAGTAGGCTGCATGAATATCCAGGGGTCACAAAATAGGTTCTGTCATGCCCAAAAATGTGGCAGCATAATACATGTGCTGACCCTGTCAAAAATCCATGTTGAACCAGCACCAACCGATGGAGCTGATGGGAAAGAACCCCAACTATGGCTGAACAATTCATCTGCTGGTTCAGTGCTTCAGTTTTATTTTGCAGCACGCGAGATACACGTAACTGAACATGTAATCCAGAATATGGTTGTACTGGGAGCACACATACAGCTCATTCAAAAGTAATAAAATCATCTCATATAGTCATGTAATTAAAGTGTGGAGCATTGACCTTAATCATGTGTGTTTGTGTGTGCATAGCCAAATACACTCTGGAGAGCCTAAAAAGTGTACCATGAGTTTATTGCAAAAATGACCAATATGGAAGCAAAATAATGGCCCTCATTATGTGATTGGCGGCAAATGCCGCCTACCGCCACGGCGACGGCTGCCAACATACCCTTGCTGTCGCTACCGACCGTCCATGCCATTATGACCGTAGACTGAGTACCGCCAGAAGGCTGGTGGAATTCCATCGACGGTCATGGCGTTGTACAGCGGTAAGGTGGCGCTGCTGCCAGCAGCAGCGCCACGCCAGCAAAACACCGCCTACCGTATCATGTTCCATGATATAGCCTGGTGGTGTTTTGCTGGCGGACAAGCAGGTAAGTTGGGTACTCCAACAGGAGAGGGGGATGGGGGGGTTGTGTGCATGTGTAGGGGTGTGTGTGAGTGTGTGTGAATGCGTCTATGCGTGTGTAATGCGTGTGTGCATGAGTGTACGTGCATGTTGTGTCATGTAATTGTGTATGTGCTTGGATGTATGTTCGTGAGTGTTGTTGTGAGTCTGTATAAATGTATGAATGCGTGGGTGAATGTGTGTATGCGTGTGTGTATGCATGTGCGTGTATGTGTGTAAATGTCCAAGGGTGTCGGGAGAGGGAGGGGGAGGCTGGGAAAGGATCCTGGAGAAGGGGAGCGGGAGGGGGCAGGGGAGACCCCTATCAGTGCCAGGGAAGGAATTCCCTGGCACTGATAGTGCCTACCGCCATGGTTTCAGTGGCGGTACAGAAACCACTGAAACCATGGTGGAGGGCGGGGTCATAATGCCATGGGCGGCCTAGTGACAGCCGCCAGGCTGGAGACTGTAGTCTCCAGCCCGGCAGTCGTTACCGCCGTGGCTGTCGGTGTGGTACATTGGCAGTTTGGCTTTGACAATGTCATAATAGTGGAGGTAGGTACCCCCAGCCTGTTGGCGGTAATACCTCCACTATTCCACCAACCGCCAGGGTTGTAATGAGGGCCTATGTGTAGCACATTTTCTTTCAATGGACCAGTGTTTCCACACTCATTCAATTGGAGTGTATAATGCTAAAATCCATACATTCAGTGCACAGTTGGATACAGTTTTTCATAAATGCACATAAATGGGAACAAGAATATGTGTCGATACTCATGCAGGTGAAATTAAATAAAGAGCGCGTGCCATGATCTTTTCACAAGAAGGAATGCAAGAAAACCACAAAGAGATACTGAAGACAAGCGCTGACTACACTTTTTTCTAAAGTTCATGCTTCATGGTGCAAATCCTCAGAATGAGGCTATGATTAGTGGAGAAAATGTGCCATTGTACAATTCTATTTTCAATTCATGTGAAATACATGCAACTTATCTGAAAAAAGTTGGATTTATTTGTTAATAAAAAATCAACATTACAATTACATTTTTAAATATTTTAACCCCTTAACTCCTCCCCAGTGCACCTGTTGGCCATTGGCAGACACTGGGGAGGCGTATAAAGGCCACTCTGGTGATTTGCACCAGAGGGATCAATGACGTTCAATGTGCAGGGAGCACTGACATTGTCACAGTAAAGTGAAAGTACCACCAGCCGAAGAGCTCATTTTACTTTCAGCACATCATTGCGGAGGAAACACATCTCATCCCTCCAAGCTCTTATTCTCTTGGAACAGCTATAGTTGAAAAGTAGACACTCCCCCCGTTTTAACAGTATCCTCACCAAGTAGACCCCTGCTTGAGGTTTGAAACAGGAGAGCGATCAACAAACAGGCATCCACCTACTACGCACTAGGGATAGATGTGGTGGCCTCTTAGGCAAGGGCTTGGTCTGCCCCCTTAAAAATGTCAGTCATTCTGCCCCCTGGGGGCATAGATGTGGGTAATTACCCAGACCCCCCGGTGGGACAGAAAGCCCACTAGACCCGAGGGGTTTCCTTAAAACAATATAGGTTTGTGTGCTGCTCAATATGGGCATGGCCATGACCCCACCCTACATAAATATAGCGATAATCTTTCTGCCCCAATGCCCTTTTGGGACAGTTGAGTTGATTACCCCCAATGTGCCCCCTGTGGGGCGGAAAGCCCACTGGACACCAAGGGAAATTAAAAAGAAATATGTAGCTGTGGGGGCTGCTCACCATAGGTATATACATGGCAATATCCACAATAAATGTGCCAACAATCTTTCTCCCCCCCAGGGGTAAATGGGGGTGAATACACACAATCTGCCCCCAGGGTGGCAGAAAGCCTACTAGACACATGGGCAATTTAAAAAAAAAATAGGGGGCTGACCACAATGGGCATGGCTATGGCCCCAACACAATTAAATGAGACAACAGTCTTTATGCCCCTCTGGGGGACAGATTGGGTTATTATCCCCCTGGGGGGAGATAGGAAACTTGTGCCAATTGGCAAGATTGCCCAAATCTGTCCAATGGAGGTAGAAAGACCATTAAACACCAGGTACTTTGCATTTGGGACAAAAGGATGGGATAGAGGCATCACCCTCTGACATTAGGCCATATTATCCCACCCAAAGGAGAGAACCTAGGCCCTGATTTATACTTTTTCATGCAAAACTGCGCTAACGCAGTTTTACATGAAAAAGTATACCGCCGCCTAGCGCCATCCCAAGATGCCGGCCAGGCGTCATATTTATGGTGTGACGGTTAGCCAGCGGTAAGGACCCGCTAGTGTCATAAAAAAGGATGCTGGCCGGGTGGAGGAGGCATAAGGGACCAGGAGGTTGTGCGTCAAAGGATGACGCTAGTATGGGAAGAGGCATAAACAATGCCTCTAACCGCGAAGACTATCTTGCATCTCATTGATGCAAGGTAGTTTCCCGCTAGCAAAAAATGACTTTAACTCCAAAACTTTGGTGCTAGACAGGTCTAGCTCCAAAGTATAAATTTGGAGTTAGGTTTGCACCAAATTTGCACCAAAAAAGAATGACGCAAATTTTGCACAAATGGGGTATAAATATGCCCCCTAGAATTTCAGCCTCCCTAGAGGGCAGAGAGGGAGTTTGGCCCCAATGCGCTCACTGGGAGCAGAAATCACACTGGATGACAGGGCTATTTTTTGTATAAAATAATGGGGTGGGTCTCTCTCATCCTGACATCAGCCCCCACCCTCACCACTAAAGCCTCAACAGACTTGCTGATCCCCTGCAGTCTACAAAATCCTAACCCAACAGCAGACGAAAGGACATTTGAATATTGTCAGTGTTGTTTTTCCATGTGGGCCAGTAGAATGTGAATAATTCTAATATAGTCCCTCATGACATGGTAAATGGCTGCACATTTTGGGTTTGGGAAAGCCACCACCAGGAGAAAACTACCAGACCAAGACATTTCAGAAAACTTGGCATTGAGAGGTGTTACAGGGATCCACATTCCTACTGCCTAACATTTCCACACTTATTCCAATAAAAACACTTCCCTTCTCACATAGGTGGGCTTGGCATCCACAGCAGGTGAAAAAAGTGAAACCATCATCATTTCTTGCCAAAATGTAAACATGGTTTGGCAATAGGAATAACAGCGTTAACTGGGCCCAGGACGGCCGCCACCTAGGGAATCCTAACAAAGGTACACATTTCTGAAAACTGGAAACACCTGTGGAAGTCTGGATGACGTGGTTCTAGTGAACCCCATGAGGTCTTCTTGCCCACAATGCCAAGAAATCCATAAGCGTTGCCTGAAATCATGAATTTTCCTTGCATTTATGTGAAAGGGTCAGTTCTCAGTGGAAAAATGTAATGCGTCCATGTTGGGCCCTTTTCTGTCATAGGCAGTAGGGTTAGCCACACAAGTGAGGTACCATTTTGATCTGGAGACTCGGAGGAATGTTGGGTGGTAGGAAAACCGTGGTGCTCAAGAAATTGTTCTCACAAAAATGTGTGGAAAATGAGCTGTTGTAGTCAAAGATTGCAAGGGCGTCTGGGCAAACAAATCTGGTGAGGGCCACAGAAGCCACCATACCCTGGATTTCTCTAGGTGTCTAATTTAAAAAAATTAACAGGCTTTCTTTTTTTCCTGAGGTGCCAACTGAACTAGGACCCAAATCCACAGCTTCTGACATTGCTAAAACAGGGTCAGTTTTCGATGGAAAAATATGATATGTTTATCTTGCATTTTGGGTAGTTTACTGTTACAGACACTAGGCCTACCCACACAAGTGAGGTACCATTGCTATTAGGAAACTTGGGGAAATGCTTGGTGATAGTAACTTTGTGGCTTCCCATAGATTACAGAAGTTTTCCTCACAGAAATGTGAGAGAAATGTTTTTTTATTAGTCAAAGTATGAAGTCAAAGGCGTCTGGGTAAGAAAACCTCAGAATAGCTATGAAAGTCACTCCAGCCTGTGTGTCTAGTTAAAAAAAATATTAAGGTTTTCTAGGTTGCCCTAGTGTTGGCTGAGTTAGGGTCCAAAATCCACAACTACGCACACTGCATAAAGAGTAAGTTTTCAGTTTTCAGTGGAAAAAATTGAAGTGTCAATGTTGCGTTTTGAACAGGTACCAGTTGCGGGCTCTAGACCTAGCCACACAAATGAGGTGCTATTTTTATTGGAAGACATGTGGAAACACAAAATAGTAGAACATTTGTTTTTTTGCTGAATTTGTACCTTCCAAATTTTATCAGTGTGTAATGAAGAAGGCAGTTTGAAAAATGCCCTCTAAATCACATGGCTTGTATGGGTACCCGGAAATTCAAAGATATACACATATAAATTCTTGCTGAATTCAGAAATGTGTCTACTTTTCAAGAATCTATAGCTTTTCATGGATCACTGTGAGGGATTGGGTTATTAGTTGAGGGGAGTTGAACCCTACTCAAGCAACAAAAAACAACAGTTCCTGTCAAGGTGAAATACAAGCAGACCCTAAATTAACCTGTGCTTATCCTCTGGTAGCTTGGCACAAAGCAGTCAGGCTTAACTTGGTGGCAATGTGAAAAGTGTTTATGCAGCACTTCTTCAAGCAGTAATAAAGTAGATTTTTGCCACAAGAAAAATCCCACAGCAGTAAAAAAATACATCAAAATTGAATAGGTTATTTGACACCAAAATGACAAAAATGCATTCAGGACAGTCCGAAATTAGCAGTTTAAAAGGTTTTGAAGAAAAGTAGTGCTAAGAAGCAAGAAGCACCAATAGTGGTTAACTGGTAGTGGTGAATCTGATCAAAGTCACTAATAGGCATGGGAGCTACTTGCTGAGTTTTGCTCCATGGAATTCCGTGGAGTTCCAAAAAAACTCTGAGAGATTCTGCGGAAATCTGAGTATGGGCTGAAGCATTCTTGTCTGCCCATTCATGCTACATTTTCAAGGCAGTAGCTCTTTCCGTCCAAGAAAAATCAGTGTTAATGGTACCACATGGTCTGCATGGGTGTGTCCATTTTGTTTTACCTGCATTCTGTTCTCTGCATAGGGCTGATCCTGATTTTTTGTATCACTTCAATTTCTATTTAATCCTTCCTCATCTGACTCATCCATCCTACATTTACCTTATTTTTATCAGTGTGTGTCTCTGTGTTTGTGTATTTTATGCTTCTTTTACTTTTTCCATGTCTCCTTTTCTGTGTCTCTTTGTACCTTATTTGTTTCCCCTTTCTAATTACTAAGTTCTTCCTTTCGGCTTCTCTGTTTCCTTCCTTCTTACTTCTTGTACCTACGCAGCATCATGTTGGAGGATCAGCGACAGGCGGGAAGTAGCAGTGACAGTACAGTTGCTACACGCCACACACCCTGCGGTCTCCAGCACCACCAAGGGGTGCAGCCATGCCCCATTTTTTCTCAAGTACAGGTGACCTCACTTGTTTTTTATGTGCAGCACTACCTCTCCTCCATGTCTGGGAGGAGGTGTACCCTTCAGAAGTATTGACTGTTGTGGGGGGAGAGAGCACCAGTGCATGGGGTCTAGCGCTGGGCTGACAGACTGGATAGGGAACAGGACCTGTTCAACCTGCTGGCCTTCAAGGTTGAGGGGCTTGGTATGTAATTATTTATTTTGTGTTCTACAATGCTATTTCTTTTTAAGTAGCATGCTACTCACACTCAGAGGTAAATTAAGATTACGTTACGAATATTATGTGATTCAGCTTGATCTAGACAGGTGCTCAGGTTTACCTAATTATACTCATTGGCACTCACTTGGGTTGATTATTTAAGAAGCCATGCAGACCCAACTGTCCTGTCACTAAGATAGTGGTAATAGTAAGATCAGTGAGTTAGCGTTCTCTGTTACTTTCTTTATGTAGCTCATACAGGCACAATCACCCAGCGATGTGTATTGTGCATTTATGGATTGAAAAGGGAGACTGAGTTGGCCCATCAAAGGGGGTGAGAAGCAAAGATCGTTCATTGCACTGCATTAGTAGTTCCAAATGTAGTTTAGGAAAGTAGGAGCAGGTGTGGAAATACGGTTTATGAATGGACGAAAGCTCCTCCATTTTGTGTTTCCCAGTCACCATTTTGTGTTAGCCCTTTTCTAGTTTGCCACCTCAGCACATATAAATCTGCTCCATCTGCACAAAGAAATGCTGATACATTAAATGACCCCAGAGCATATGTTTGTTCTTTTCTTTTCTTGATGGCGTACAAATAGAGCAGGGCACATTGACACAAGGTCAATGACTCATTTGTTTAACTTTCCTATCACATGTATTACAGCTAACAAAAGAATGCTGATGGTAACAGATTATTGTTGACACAAGAAATGTGACCTTTTGTTCCATATCCAGATGATTAATGATGTGAGCGCCTGACTCTGTAACCACAGGCATATCTATGTTTATAATTTGTCACAAGTTATACTCAGTTCTGCTTTATATGTGTTCTCCACAGAAAAACTGATGATTGATGGAATTTAGTGAGTAATCTTATATTTGTGCTCTGTATGCCACGTCTACACATCTGCATAGGAACTGGTCCTGACCAGTTCATGATACTGTCCTGAGATCATTAATCATCTTTGGCAGTTGCTAATCCTTCATACCTACTCCCAACCACTTTTGTTCCAGCACGACCATATATAAGGCCACCTGTGACTGTGTAAGTTGGCCACTTCTCTCATAGCCACATAGAGCTGTGAGGTGGTGTACCCGCTTGAGTGAAATAAATCTTTTTATATTTCAGTTACCTCTGACTGCTGGTCTTCCTTGTTGTAAGCGTACCTGGGTGAAGTAAGAAAAGATTCACTTTCACAAATTGGCGACTCTGGTGGGACCTCTCCGTGGGACATCCAACGGCTAGTTACGTCCGTGGTTGAAGGGCGACCGAGGACAGAATGATCGTGGGCGCCCCTGCACGAAGGAGACAGCGTTTCTCCGCAGCAGGTGCCATCTGAAGTCCCGACAGGCCTCTCGATACAGGATTCCCTGGCAGAGGTCCACGAGCTGATCCCTTCTGAGACAGACGTGTTGTCAGAAGACCAACAGTCTGACGATCCAAGGACCATAAGGAACACCACAGATTGGTGAGATTGTTCGGTTGCATATTATTGTTACAGGTTTTGGTCAATTAAGTCTGTTAAAGACTGTGGTAAAGGAATAGTTATAACTAGAAATAGTAGGAACAATGAAGAAATGCATTTCTAAAACGTTTTGTTGTATACTTTCAGATTATAGGTTGGACGAAAGTATCCCCACTCCTGTTGAAGATAGTCCTGGTTGGATATTAATGATAAAGAAAGGAGTGAATGTGAACTTATACAACAAAATATGGCACGAGTACACAAAAAAGGATAAGGAATTACAGTTTCCTATTGATGGTACCTTTGATTTAGCTAAATTACAGTATCTACAACAATGTATGATGGAACGAAAGGTTCGACCTGCTATGTTTGAGGTATTTCAAACATGGGAAAAATCCGCCAGAACACGGAATATGAAGCAGAAAAAAGATAGGGAAAGAGAACAAAATAAAACACCTATGGCCAAGGTAGCAGAACATAATAATATGCAGATAAATGAAAATATTGAACAGCATGACAGAGAATTTAGGATGAAAACAGAAAAATGTTTTGTTGCAATAGAGAAAAGAAAGTGCCCCCCAGTCGATGAGGTATTGGAGGATTTGTTAGATAAACCACCTCCGTATAATATTGTCCAAATACCTGCACCCCCAGGACCAGGGCCTGCGGGTCAACAAGCGAATGTTATTGCTCAGCAAGCTCAGCAGGTGATCCCTCCTGTTGTACCGGTTCCCCAATTAGCCACTTCCGTTGTACAGACTCAACAGGTAACCACTCCTGGTACACAAACTCAACAGATAAACACTCCGGTCACTAATAGACAGGGTACTCTAGGACCTCTATGCTATACCACAACGCCTTCCGCTCCTCCACCAGTATCTTTAAGCACAATGACACAATGTACCACGCAATGTAATTCCCCCGCAATAAATTCACAAAGAACACACCACTGGATGGATTCCCCTTACTCTTGCTCACTAACTAGGGATAGTTCGTCATCAAATAAGTACGTCAGACAATCCCGACTAGGTCACTCAGAAAAAGATATCATAAAAAAAATGACAAGAAAATGGATGGACCTAGGAGACATAACTAAAAGAGAAGCCAATTAAACGTTTGAAGGAATGCAAGAATTAAGAGTTAAAAATGTTGTCAGTAATACTATGGTGGAACGACTGTTTGATCACTGTAATATTTTATCAGAGGTCTGTAACATCAGTTTCGATATGACGGACAGGTTGAATAAATTATGGAAAGATAGCGACCAGTCCATATTAACACTCGCACAATGTGAAACTGCGTTTGAAATTTGTTTCCACTATCAAAAGGAGCTAGATGATATTGCACGTGATGCCACCAATAAACACCTCCACCAGCATTATGGCCCAGCAGTTAATCATAACACCTCAGCCTTCCCTATGAGAGAGATACATCCAATTCCAGATCCTAGGGGTGGAAACCGTCCACCTATTCCCCAATATGTTCATACTCCTTGGACTAGAGCTGATTTGCTGGCTATGAAAAAAGAGTTGCCTGATCCCCGGAAAAAATCCAAGAATATTTTACGAGCAATTGGAATCCGCTATTAATTTAACGCCTATGATATTAAAGGACATTGATTTTTTGTTTGATTTTTTGGTACCTAAAATGGCACTACCTAAGCAAAAATGCTTATCTAGACAATACATGGTTTTAGACAAAAATGACATTCCACCTGAACTTCATGACATAGATCCAAAACTATGGGCACATGGACCAAATGATGTAGGAAAAATGGATATTGACCCAGTACATATTCAAGTAAAACAAAATGCTAGATTACCTCGTATTCCCCAATATAAGATTTCAAAAGAAGGTGAGGAGGGACAAAAAATTGTCATATCAGACTTACTGCAACGACAGATAATAAAGGAAGTGACAAGTAGCCTATGTAATAGCCCCATTCTACCTGTGGTTAAACGAGATGATGGTACAGGACGAGTCAAATACAGGATGGTTGTTGATTTACGAGCCATTAATAAAATAGTGGAACCCCAATACCCTGTTGTACCTGACATTACTGCAATGTTTTTGTCTGTACCACCTTCAGCCCAGTGGTTCACTGTAATCGATCTCAAAAACGCCTTCTTTAGTATTCCAATACACCCAGATAGCAAATATTTATTTAGTTTCAGTTTCCAAGGAAGATCTACCAATTTTGCAGAGTTCCTCAGGGCTATACAGAAAGTCCTAGCATCTATAGCCAGGCATTAAAAAGACAACTAGATAATTGTGTAATGCCACCTGGTACAGTATTATTACAATATGTGGACGACTTGCTAATAACAGCTGAAACGGAGGACATCTGTAAAAAGGCTACGCATGCTGTTTTAACATTTCACGCTCTGCATGGACATAAGGTTTCGCCAGCTAAACTTCAGTATTGTCGACAAGAGGTGACGTATTTAGGTCATTTCCTGTCGAAAGGAGGGAGGAGATTATCACCTGACAGAATACAAGCAGTGCAGAGCATTCCCAGACCTAGAACTCAAAGAGATGTGCGTGCATTTCTGGGAATGGTCTCGTTTTGTAGGCAATGGGTACCAAATTTTTCTTACCTGGCCAAACCATTACTGTCCTTAACTCACAAAGATGTGAAAGATCCCGTCTCTTGGGAGAAAGAGCATCACAATAGCTTCATGGCTTTAAAGACAGCTTTATGCAACACACCTGCTTTGGGCACACCAGACTACACTAAAGACTTTGCATTGTTCGTGTATGAAAGGGAAGGGTGCGCAATGGCTGTACTAACCCAGAAAAATGGAGAGAAGAATAGACCATGTGCCTATTTTTCCTCAACATTGGATCCGGTAGCAAGAGGCCTAGCAAACTGCCTCAAAAATATTGCTGCTGCGGCTGCTGCAGTAAAACAGGCAGATTCTATTGTCCTTAGACATCCAGTTATGGTTCACGTACCTCATTCAGTGGACATACTATTAAACAAAACCAAAACTCAGCATTTAACTAATGCTAGGTTGACTCATTATGAGCTGATACTAATGGCCACTAACGTGACCTTACAACTATGTAATACGATAAATCCAGCTACTCTGATGCCCCTCCCTTCGGAGCAGGATGAAGTACAACATGATCGGGTGATTGTTACTGAAACTGAAACGAAAGGTCGAGTAGATTTGGTAGATGAACCTATGCCCACAGTTGATGGTACACTATTTGTGGATGGCTCTTGCCTAAAGAGACCAAATGGAACTACCTCTGCAGCCTATGCAATCACAACCAACACAACAGTGGTTGAGACATGTAAAATACAACAGATGTCTCCACAGGCAGCCGAGCTAATTGCTCTAACTAGAGCATGTGAGCTTTCAGAGAAATTAGCAGTAAACATCTACACCGACAGCCAGTATGCCTGGGGGGTGGCTCACAACTTCGGGATACTATGGGCAGAGAGAGGGTTCATTACATCTGGGGGTGCCAAAATACAGCATGGCACCTTGATTACAAGACTATTAAATTCTATTGCATTGCCAACAAAGTTAGCTATTATGAAGTGTAGTGCACACAAGAAAATAACAGACAATCTAGGTCAGGGAAATGCCTTTGCCGATGAAACAGCAAGACAAACTGCTTTAAATGAGTACACTTTAACTTATGTAGTATCAAGTGCAGATGAAAAACAAGATGAAATTGATCCTTACAAAGAGATAAAGGAGATTCAGGGATTGGCAAGTGAAGATGAAAGCAAGCAATGGGTAAAAGAAGGACATTACTTTAACACACACCTTGGGGCTTGGATGAATTCACTTGGGACAAAGTGGATCTTGCCCGATAGTTTCCTCCTAGCCATGCTTCAGATGGTTCACGGTCCTGCACATCTGGGGGCTGATGGGATGACAAATACAATTGAAAAGATATGGGAAAACAAAAGTCTAAGAAAGACAGCTGTAAAACTTTCAAAGAATTGTATGACCTGTGCTCTTCATAATGTGGGGAAAGGGATACAAGTACCACCTGGCCATTTCAGATTAGCAGAATACCCCTTTGAATGCCTTCAGATGGATTACATAGAAATGCCCTCTTCCAATGGCAAAATATATGTTTTGGTCATTATATGTAGTTTTAGTAATTGGGTGGAGGCATTCCCTTTGAAAGATAACACTGCATTAAGCACAGCCAAGATGTTGTTAAAAGAGTACTTCCCCCGCTACGGCTTGCCAAGAAGTCTGTGGAGTGATAACGGAGTACATTTTTCAAATAAAATAATGGACCTTGTATGCCACGGACTGGGCCTCAAACAAAAATTCCATTCAGTTTATCACCCAAAAGTGGCAGGACTTGTAGAGCGCTGCAATGCTACATTAAAAAATAAACTGCAAAAAATATGTGCATCAAGCACTCTCAGTTGGGTAGATGCTTTACCCTTAGCTTTGTTCTCCATGAGAACAACTGTTACTTCCAAAAAACAGGCTCTCTCCCTACGAGCTTGTTATGGGGAAACCAGCAAATGTATATGGGTTTGCCTCTCCACCAAAGTTGCAAGAATTGACGCATTCTGCTTTATTGGATTATTGTAAAGAACTAACTTCTGCCTTGTCTACCATTCGCCAACAGGTCAGAGACACTTGGTCCCCGCCTCTGGAAGGAGACGTACATGACATCAAGCCTGGGGACTGGGTCCTGACTAAAAACTTTGTGAGAAAGAACAGCCTACAGCCCAGATGGAAGAAGCCATCTCAAGTTTTGTTAGTCACACAAACAGAAGTTCGATGTGATGGACACAAAAATGGGATTCATTTGTCAAACGTGAAGAGAGCACCACCGTTCTGGCCAGAGTTGCCACCGGAAGAGGTGACTGCACTCCTGCAAAGATTGACAATAAATGAACAGTATCAAGATACAATTTACGCCCAAGGAAATTGAAGAGTGCTTAGGACGGAGCAAGCACCAACTGCCGCGCACTGAACAGTGCCATCTTTAAAGGACTAACTTGTGCAGTGAGGTTAGTAAAATAAGGACACTGCCGGTGATGATATAAAAGGAGCATAAAGGAAATACCTCCCAAGCCCAAAGACCCATAGGAGGAGAGGGCGTGAGGTTGAATTTTGTCAAATAATACCAATTGTAGAGCCTGTAACAGTGAGGCCTATAACGAACACTGTTGAACTGACGCATATGTGAGATTATATATATCACGAATGGTATTACTATTTGGAAGAACGACAAACCACATTCCTTTAGTAGACATGGAGGATACATATTCTACCCTAAAATTGAATAAGAAATGGCCTTGGTACTCCAAAATAGGCATATTATGTTTGCTATTCTGTGTAATGTCTTTGGTTATCGGACTGTTAAATCTTCTAGAGCTCTACCTCCCTATAAAAAATAAAGCCCCACTTCCCTCTGAGTTTCCCTCAGATATTATCTCTTCAGTTACGGTAGCACCCGAGGATATGGATCACAGGGAGGAAATGCGTCATAACTCTTTTCTTACCCTACTTCATCAGACCCATAAAGTAATAGATAAAAAGAATTGCTGAATATGCATGCAATTTCCAGCCTATGTAGACGAAGGAATACCCCTTCTCCAAGTACCCCTGCCATTCGAAGCATCTTGCTATGCATTACACATAGTCGTGCTGAAAATAGAGCTAATAGGGGTCTTTAATAAACTGGTCACCTCCCGCTCCAGCACTAGGACATCAACAGTCTCCCTGTGCAACCGTCATCCTTGAGTCAGGGATTTGCACTGAAGTTATCCTGCCTAATGCAACGTTCCCCTTTTCTAATATATTTACCCCACTGTTTTTGGTAAATAATGACAGTACACATCCGCTTGATAAGGACAACATGAAAATACCCTTTCTAAAAATAAGGCAACGTGGGGTGTTTGGGAGCATATGTATTAGGAGCAATGGTACTGCCAATATGGGGAATAGTACAATTTGCAATATGACTTTTGAGGTGACTTCTAAGGAAATATCTGTTCCACTTTATGTCGGTGACTCAGTTTATTTCATCTGTGGTTCCAGAGCCTATACTTGGTTACCAGTGAATTGGGGTGGCTGTTGTCATCTAGGACTTGTAACACCAGCTATGTCTGTCAAAAATACCAAGGAAGTAAATAGAGCGTCTAAGACTATAAGGGGTAGGCGGAGTGTTGACCAAGGAGACACAGGGGGTCATTCTGACCTCGGCGGTAAAAGGCGCCTACCGCCGGTCAGAAATCCTCCATAATCCCGCCGCGGTCGCGGAAACCCGCCACGGTCATTCTGACCCGCAGAAGGCAAACCTCCGAAAATCCGACCGCCACAACAGACCGCCAGACCAGCGGTCGGCGGAAAGGTGGAGGTGACCAAACCTCCACCGCCACGCCAACAGAAATACGCCCATCCCATTACGACCCACGAATCCACGCGGCGGTCATTCAAACGCGGTATTCCATTGGCGGGACACACCGGCGCGGTCAGAATACCCACCAACGAACAAAACTCACCCACATTGGACGATTTGAATCCCACACACCTGATACACATACACACACCACTCCCACACACACAATACAATATAAAACACCCACCCACATCACCCACAAACCCCTACGCTTACAAAATCGTAAAGAAGGCAAGAGAGAGACACCAGGATCCAAAACATAACAGCCACAGCCACTCAACACCATCACCCACACACTATCCACACACAAAACAACACACACCACCACACTCAACTCACTTAAATACACATACTCCACCCCACACATCATACACACCACCCCATGGCACCCCAAAGACAACCCCGCTTCACAGACGAAGAACTCAGGGTTATGGTGGAGGAAATCGTTTGTGTAGAGCCCCAGCTGTTCGGCACACAGGTCCAATACACCAGCATTGCCCGGAGGACGGAGCTATGGCAGAGGATTGTCGACAGGGTGAACGCAGTGGGACAGCACCCCAGAAATCGGGAAGACATCAGGAAGCGATGGAACGACCTACGGGGGAAGGTGCGTTCCATGGTATCCAGGCACAACATCGCCGTGCAGAAGACTGGCGGAGGACCCCCACCTCAACCCCCACAATTCACATCATGGGAGGAGGAAGTCTTGAACATCCTGCATCCTGACGGCCTCGCAGGAGTCGGCGGAGGAATGGATACTGGTAAGTTGAAGCTTCAATACTGCTTCCCCCCCACCTGCATGCCAAATCAGACCCCAACCCTCACCCCCATCCTCGAACCCCACCCTCACCCCCACCCCCATCCTCACCCCCACCCTCACCCCCACCACCATCCTCACCCCCACCACCATCCTCACCCCCACCCCCAGCACACCTATTCCCCGCCAATGTCTCACCATCACAACCCACACATCCCAAAACCTAGGCCTGCATGCGTCCACTAAGCATGGACACCCATCACCAAAGCATGCCCAATGCATATACACATCCCCCCCACAAGCCACCCTCACCAAAGCCCCCACACACGAATGCCAGCACTTGGGGACACGGGAACCCACAGATACACCCATATGCCACACATTGAAACTATAACCATACCTCTATACCCCTGCAGGACCCGACCGTCAACACACCGCGGCGGAGGGGCCAGAATTATCCACACCCCCCACCCAAGAGGCCGTCAGCGATGACAGCAGCTCTGTCGATCTGGACACCGATGACCAGCCCGGACCATCGGGGACCTCTGGACAGTCGGTTCCCCTCACACAGGCACAGGCCACTATAGACCCTAACCCCTCTGGGAACACCAGCACAGCTCCCACCCAGCGGGCCCATGCCTCTGTCTCCAGGGCGCGTCAATCTGCGGTGTGTCTACCACTACAGGGCACCCAGGATAACCCACCACCCCAACAACAACAGGGACCTGGGGGCAGTGGTAGTGGGCACACCGGCCAGGGGGCAGAGGCCCAGGGAAACAGGCCAACTCGGCGGGCAGCTGTGCGACAGGGGGGGGAGGAGAGGCCCAGGGAACCCACTCTCCACGAGGTCCTCACCACCATCATGGGAGCATACAACCGCTCCCAGGAGACGATGGCGACGGTACTGGCCCGGTTCCAGGAGATCCAGGTGCTGCAGGAGGAACACTATCGGGGGTACAGGGAGGACATCCGAGCCATCAACACCACCCTGGTTACCATGGTAGGGCTGCTGCAGGACCTCGTAAACAGCAGGGCGGACACTGAACAACACCCTGCCACTAGCCGGGACCAAGAACAGCCATCCACCTCCGCCGGCGCTAGTGGACAGGAGGCCCCCGCACAGCAGCAGCCCACCAGACCCCCACCTCCTGCAGGAGAAGAACCACCCCGCAAGAGGGCCCTGAGATCTCGCAAGACAGAGTAGGATGTCAAGACCCCCGCCAGCAATGGATACCACCTGATGTCATCCCACTGTCCCACATTGTCACCCTGTCCATCCTCGAACTGCCCATGCTCCATCTCTCCACAGGCCTCTGGACAATGCACCTGTGTGACTGTTACTCTGGACTCTGCCATGGACATTCCTTCACCATAGCCCCCACCCACTTGAAACCACCCATCCCATTTTGAGCACTTCAATAAACACCTATTTTGCACCAAAATATCAGGAGTCTGGCTGTGATTTCAATAGATTGTAATTGACATGACAGTGCAAATATGTCCTTGTACATGGTGAAGTCAACAAACAGCTGCCACAAAGCTGTAGTCCATGGGGAAACGAAGCACAGGACTCGTAGTGGGGACCCCAGATCTGAAATAGGGAGGGAAAAGCCAAAACTCAGTCATCATACACTGGGGCAAATAGACAGGCAGCAGAGATGCTGCAGAGTAGTTAACTTTTACTAAATTATCTTTGAAATGTTACCTGTGTCCTATTGGAAGTACTGTTCAATGATTCTGTCCCTGTTGTCTGTTTCAGCCCCGTCGTCTTCCTCCTCGTCACTCTCCTCAGGTTCCACCGCTGCCACAACACCACCGTCTCGACCATCCTCCTGCAGGAAAGGCACCTGGCGGCGCAAAGCCAGGTTGTGAAGCATGCAGCAGGCCACGATGATGTGACACACCTTCTTAGGTGAGTACATTAGGGATCCCCCGGTCATATGCAGGCAGCGAAACCTGGCCTTTAGGAGGCCAAAGGTGCGTTCGATCACCCTCCTAGTACGCCCATGGGCCTCATTGTACCGTTCCTCTGCCCTGGTCCGGGGATTCCTTACTGGGGTCAGTAGCCACGACAGGTTGGGGTACCCAGAGTCCCCCACTAGCCATACACGGTGTCTCTGTAGCTGTTCCATCACGTAAGGGATGCTGCTATTCCGCATGATGTAGGCGTCATGCACTGACCCTGGGAATTTGGCATTTACATGCGAGATGTACTGGTCAGCCAAACACACCACCTGGATGTTCATTGAATGGTAACTTTTTCTGTTCCTGTACACCTGCTCCCTGTCTCTTGGGGGAACCAAAGCCACATGGGTCCCATCAATGGCACCAATTACGTTGGGAATATGTCCAAGGGCGTAGAAATCACCCTTCACTGTAGCCAGTTCGCCCACCTCAGTGAAAATGATGTAGTTCCTCACGGATTTCATCAGGGCAGACAACACTCTGGATAACACCTTTGAAAACATGGGCTGAGACATCCCAGAAGCAATTCCCACTGTTGTCTGAAATGACCCACTTGCCAAGAAATGGAGTACTGACATGACCTGCACCAGAGGGGGAATCCCTGTGGGTTGGCGGATGGGGGACATCAGGTCGGGCTCCAGCCGGGCACACAGTTCATGGATAGTGGCACGGTTAAGACGGTAGGTCAGGATAATGTGGCGTTCTTCCATTGTCGACAGGTCCACCAGCGGTCGGTACACGGGAGGATTCATCCGTCTCCTCGCCCAACCCAGCGGACGGTGCCTAGGAAGGACAACATGGAGCACACAGTCAGGCAACCCACAGGTACGTACTCACAGCTAGCACAGTATACGATTCTCTATGCAGTGAATGGCGTGTATGAGTGGCTATGCAAGGCCTAGGCCTGTGTGACGCAGTTGAAATTGAGCCATGTGGGCCCTGGAAATGGCGGCTGCCTGACCTGTGAAGTGTGACAATGGGATGTGAGGTCAATGCGCTGGCGTGGCACACCGCGGCGGGCGGCGGGCCAAGACCGCGGCGCGAAGCCGCATTGGTTAACATTGAAGCCTATGGGTTTCAGGAGCCAATGGCGAAGGGCGCCGGCGGTGGCGGGACGCACCGCCGCGGTACGCACCGCCGCGGACGTGACCGCCATTTTCTATCTACTTATCCACTTGCGACTTGAACTTTCACAGGAGAGGACCTATACTGCAAGTGTTGCTGTGACCTCGGTCTGGAAGGGACAATGGCTGCTGCGACTGGGGAAAGGGCCCCTGCCTTCACTGGCGAGGAGTTGGAGAAACTTGTGGATGGGGTCCTCCCCCAGTATGCGCTACTCTACGGTCCTCCAGACCAACAAGTGAGTGTAATTCTATCTGGATTTGGGGCCACTGGCTGGCTTGGGGGCCTGGCGGGGATGGGGTGCATGTTGGGCCTGGCGGGGGCCTGGCGGGGATGGGGGGCATGTTGGGGCTGGCGGGAGGCCTGGCGGGGATGGGGGGCATGTTGGGCATGGCGGGGGGCCTGGCGGGGGGCCTGGCGGGGATGGGGTGCATGTTGGGCATGGCGGGGGGCCTGGCGGGGGCCTGGCGGGGATGGGGTGCATGTTGGGCATGGCGGGGGGCCTGGCGGGGATGGGGGGCATGTTGGGCATGGCGGGGGGCCTGGCCGGGGGCCTGGCGGGGATGGGGGGCATGTTGGGGCTGGCGGGGGGCCTGGCGGGGATGGGGGGCATGTTGGGCATGGCGGGGGTCCTGGCGGGGGGCCTGGCGGGGATGGGGTGCATGTTGGGCATGGCGGGGGGCCTGGCGGGGGCCTGGCGGGGATGGGGTGCATGTTGGGCATGGCGGGGGGCCTGGCGGGGATGGGGGGCATGTTGGGCATGGCGGGGGGCCTGGCCGGGGGCCTGGCGGGGATGGGGGGCATGTTGGGGCTGGCGGGGGGCCTGGCGGGGATGGGGGGCATGTTGGGCATGGCGGGGGGCCTGGCGGGGGGCCTGGCGGGGATGGGGTGCATGTTGGGCATGGCGGGGGGCCTGGCGGGGGGCCTGGCGGGGATGGGGGGCGTTGGGCCACTGGAAAGGAAAATGCTGAGTAACTTGAACGTGGTATTTCTCCCTCCCTGTACGTGTCACATAGGTCCGCGCCCATGAGAAGATTGGGATTTGGCGTGCCATCGCCAAGGAAGTCCGGGGCCTGGGGGTCCACCATCGACGGGGCACCCACTGCCGCAAGAGGTGGGAGGACATCCGCCGCCGGACAAAGAAGACCGCCGAGTCTCTGCTGGGGATGGCCTCCCAACGTAGGCGGGGTGCCTGCCGTCAACTGAGCCCCCTGATGTTCCGGATCCTGGCGGTGGCCTACCCTGATTTGGATGGGCGCGTGAGGGCAGCACAGCAGACACAAGGGGGTGAGTAGAAGCATCATCTACTCTGTTGTCGTGCAGTGGAGGTGTCTGGGTGGGGGAGGAGGGCTGTGGGTCCCCCTAGGCCAGGGCGATATCTGTAGGCTGGGCACCCCCGTAAGCCCCTGTGTCCCCAGCCACCACCCTCAGTAGTGTGTCAGTACAGCCATCCCTGGGCCGTGTCATCCATGGGTGCAGTTGACAACTCTAGGCGTGTAGGGCATGTTCCACGGAATGCGTAGCGGACCACAAGTGCGCAACGTAGTGCAGGGGGCATCTGTGTCTGTCATGTCCGCTAACTGTACCGGAGATCCATGTACTCAATATCCCTTTATTTCTCTCTCCCCCCCCCTTTTTGTTTGTCTTTCTGTGCTTGTGTGCATCAGCATCATCAGGCGGAGGAGAAGTGGCATCGGGGCAGGAGGGAGCTGCATCTCACATGGCCCAGGAGGGCCATGCCACAGAGTCAGACTGGACCAGTGAGACGGAGGGCGAGGGGAGCTCCACGACGGGGACGACTGGAGCCTGCAGCGACACGGACACGTCCTCGGAAGGGGGCTCCCTTGCGGGGGTGGCACCATCCGTGCCCCCCGCCATTACAGGTACAGCCGCCACCCAGCGCACCATCTCCGCCCTCCCAGCAGCCCCTCCGCGTTCGCCCCGTGCCCGCTCTGCCAGGAAGCCGGGCATCTCCTTCGCCCCAGGCACCTCAGGCCCTGCCCCTGTTACCCCCGCTGCCCTCAGTGAGGAGGTCATTGACCTCCTCCGAACGCTCATTGTTGGGCAGACTACCCTTTTGAATGCCATCCAGGGGGTGGAGAGGGAGGTTCATCGCAGCAATGCGTACCTGGAGGGCATTCATTCGGGTCAGGCTGCCCATCAGCGATCGTTCCAGGCTCTGGCCTCAGCACTGACGGCAGCCATTGTCCCTGTCTCCTGCCTGCCTCTACTAACTCCCTCCTCCCAGTCTCCTGTTCCTCTGCCTGTCCCACCCACACCATCAGACCAGCCTGCACACACCTCAACACCCAAGAGAAGCTCATCCAAACATAAGCACCACAGATCACCCAGACATTCACACACGCAACATTCCGATGCAGACATGCCAACAGTCACTACCACCTCTGTGACCCCCACCTCCTCGTCTCCCTCCTCCCTCCCTGTGACGTCTACACTCACACCTCCATTCACCTCACCATCAGCCAGTGTTTCCATCACCAGCACACCCTCCACTCCAGTCCGCACACGTGCAGTCACCACCCCCACTGCCATTTACACGTCCCCTGTGTCCTCTCCCACTGTGTCTGTCACCCCCTCTTCCACACCACACAAACGCAGCCACCCACCCACCCAACAGCCATCCACCTCACGACAGCCTATCCCTCCTGCACCTGCACCCAAAGACAGCAAACGTGACTCACCTACAACCACATCCTCTCCCTCCACTCCCATTCCCACTGTACCTACCACTCTCCATTGTCCCAAGAAGCTCTTCCTCGCCACTACTAACTTCTTTCCTGACCCTGAGCCCCCCCCTCCTTCTCGTCGGGGTAAGAAGAGCACCTCAGCCACCACCAGCCCTGCAGCCCCCTTGACAAGGGTGCAGGGGTATTGGAGCCCGCCAGCCCGCATGTCTGGATCTTCACCCAGCAGCAAGGGGACAGCCAGCCCACCCCCTGGGAAGAGGAGCAGAAGGCGGAAGGGGCGCCGCAGGAGCCCGCCTTCTACATCCCCCCCGGACACCACCCAGAGACAGTCACCAGCCACAGCTCCAAAGGGAGGCAAGGGCCACAGGCCGACGACTAAGGAGGGCAAGGGCAGCAAGTTGGAGAGGTCAGGCAGCAGGCCTGCTGCCCAGGAGGAGCCCACAACCCCCATAGCCGCTGCCCCGGGAGAGCCCACCACCCCCATAGCCGCTGCCCAGGGAGGACCCAGCCCAGCTGGCCAGGAAGGCCCCACCACCCACAGCCCAGGTGGGCAGTGAAGGAGCACCATCCCCGCTGCCCAGGAGGGCACCACCATGCAATTAGCAGTTGGCCATAGACCGTCCGCCGTCTCAAGAACCGCTGAACTGGGCCCCGCCGTCTCAAGAACCGCTGAACTGGGCCCCGCCGTCTCAAGAACCGCTGAACTGGGCCCCGCCGTCTCAAGAACCGCTGACCTGGGCCCTTCAAGGCAAGAACCGCTGAACTGGGCCCGCCGTCTCAAGAACCGCTGACCTGGGCCCTTCAAGGCAAGAACCGCTGAACTGGGCCCTTCAAGGCAAGAACCGCTGAACTGGGCCCCGCCGTCTCAAGAACCGCTGAACTGGGCCCTTCAAGGCAAGAACCGCTGACCTGGGCCCCGCCGTCTCAAGAACCGCTGACCTGGGCCCTTCAAGGCAAGAACCGCTGAACTGGGCCCTTCAAGGCAAGAACCGCTGAACTGGGCCCCGCCGTCTCAAGAACCGCTGAACTGGGCCCTTCAAGGCAAGAACCGCTGAACTGGGCCCCGCCGTCTCAAGAACCGCTGAACTGGGCCCTTCAAGGCAAGAACCGCTGAACTGGGCCCCGCCGTCTCAAGAACCGCTGACCTGGGCCCTTCAAGGCAAGAACCGCTGAACTGGGCCCTTCAAGGCAAGAACCGCTGAACTGGGCCCTTCAAGGCAAGAACCGCTGAACTGGGCCCCGCCGTCTCAAGAACCGCTGAACTGGGCCCTTCAAGGCAAGAACCGCTGACCTGGGCCCCGCCGTCTCAAGAACCGCTGACCTGGGCCCTTCAAGGCAAGAACCGCTGAACTGGGCCCTTCAAGGCAAGAACCGCTGAACTGGGCCCCGCCGTCTCAAGAACCGCTGACCTGGGCCCTTCAAGGCAAGAACCGCTGAACTGGGCCCCGCCGTCTCAAGAACCGCTGAACTGGGCCCTTCAAGGCAAGAACCGCTGAACTGGGCCCCGCCGTCTCAAGAACCGCTGAACTGGGCCCTTCAAGGCAAGAACCGCTGACCTGGGCCCCGCCGTCTCAAGAACCGCTGACCTGGGCCCTTCAAGGCAAGAACCGCTGGCCCTTTGGCAGACGTGGCAGGGCAGGATCTATCTTGCGCAGGGCTGCAGGATGTCCTCTGGCCAACTTGCCTCCTCCAGTGGCAGTGGGGTCTGTTATGGACTGTTTGGACTGTGGCTTTGCTCTCCCCAGGATGGCCCAGTGGGCAGGCCACCCACTGTATGGAATGTATGGACTGTGGCTTTGCTCTCCCCAGGATGGCCCAGTGGGCAGGCCACCCACTGTATGGACTGTATGGACTGTGGCTTTGCTCTCCCCAGGATGGCCCAGTGGGCAGGCCACCCACTGTATGGAATGTATGGACTGTGGCTTTGCTCTCCCCAGGATGGCCCAGTGGGCAGGCCACCCACTGTATGGACTGTATGGACTGTGGCTTTGCTCTCCCCAGGATGGCCCAGTGGGCAGGCCACCCACTGTATGGACTGTTTGGACTGTGGCTTTGCTCTCCCCAGGATGGCCCAGTGGGCAGGCCACCCACTGTATGGACTGTATGGACTGTGGCTTTGCTCTCCCCAGGATGGCCCAGTGGGCAGGCCACCCACTGTATGGACTGTATGGACTGTGGCTTTGCTCTCCCCAGGATGGCCCAGTGGGCAGGCCACCCACTGTATGGACTGTTTGGACTGTGGCTTTGCTCTCCCCAGGATGGCCCAGTGGGCAGGCCACCCACTGTATGGACTGTATGGACTGTGGCTTTGCTCTCCCCAGGATGGCCCAGTGGGCAGGCCACCCACTGTATGGACTGTTTGGACTGTGGCTTTGCTCTCCACAGGATGGCCCAGTGGGCAGGCCACCCACTGTATGGACTGTATGGACTGTGGCTTTGCTCTCCCCAGGATGGCCCAGTGGTCATGGAGTCCCCTCGTGGATCTGGCGTCGTGTACTCAAGTGGCTGAGGTGCCCCCCCTTCCCTTCCCCCTGAGGTGCCTGTCCTATTTTCTTTCTGATGCCCCTGCAGTGTTCTCTCCGTGGAGTTCTTGTCGTGGGACTGGGCCTTGCCCCTTTGCACAGGACCCCTGTGATCCACGGACAGTGGTTGGACTACATTTAGTAGCTGTATATATTTTGTACATAGTTTATTTCAATATATCTGCCCGTTTCTGATCTCTTCTTTTGGTCTTTGCATTATTTCGGAGGGGGGTGGTTTGTGGGTTGTGACAGTGATCTGTGGGAATGCATTGATGTGTGTGTTGTAGTGGGTGTGGGTGGGTGGGTGTGTGCCGGTAATCTTTTCCCTCCCCTGTGTCGTAGGTGCAGTACTCACCGATGTCTTCCGCGCCGCCGGGCGTGCTCCTGGTATATGAGGAGGAATAGGAGTGCGGGGATGACCTGCAACTCTGGCTCCATACTGCCGGAATCTCCCGTGGAGTGCGTAGAGGTGAGCGTTTTCCCGTTCGTAGTCTGTTTCCGCCGTGTTCTTATCGGCGGTGCTCCCGCCCCGGAAAAGGTGGCAGATTGGTGGGTCGTAATAGGGTGGGCGGTACTTTGTCTGCCGCCGGGCTGTTGGCGGGAACCGCCGCGCTGTTTGTTTGTACCGCTGTGGCGGTCGGAGTGTTAAGTTGGCGGGCTGTGTTGGCGGTTCCCGCCAGGGTCAGAATGCCATTTTTAATACCGCCGGTCTGTTCGCGGTCCGACCGCCGCCTCTCCGCCGACCGCCAGGGTCAGAATGAGGGCCACAGTGTCTGAGATAGCTGGTGATGTGCTGACGGCGTTTGTTCCATGGTATGGCCCTGCCATAAATTCCAGGATTATTCGAAGATTATCCCGTCTCTTGGAAGCAACTATAGAGGAGACAGCGGGGATTATTGAGAACATAACAGTCGAGCTCAAGGCCGTCAGATTAGTTTCCCTTCAAAACCGGATGGTTCTAGACATGATGTTAGCAGAACGGGGTGGAGTCTGTAGGGTGATCGGGGCTTCCTGCTGCACGTATATACCTGACTCCTCCACGTCAGTTAGGGAAGCTGTCAAAAGACTGTATTATATAGGAACACAGGCCCATAGTGATGTTGTCTCATGGGACCCTGCGGGTTCCTTTTGGGATACGCTACCTTCATGGGGCTGGAAAATAGGGATGTTCCTAGTAACCATCTTCCTTATCGTGGTTGGGTGCTGTATTCTCATTAATTGCCTACCCATGTGTTGTCAGTGTTTGGGGCGTCTGTTGAAACCACCCCCGATGCCCCCAGTGACCCTAACTAATGCTCTTATAATGAGGGATGTTGTAACACAGCAATTGATGGATATCAACATTTCGGATAACGCCCCATCAAGGGTGAATACGGTTGATTATGTGAATGAGAGCAATGATGCCCACTATAGTAACAGCTGGCCTATTTATGAGCATGTGCGCTAGAGGCTGCACCAAAATGTTGGACCTTGCGTCCAATGGGTCGATTGTGGAAATACGGTTTATGAATGGACGAAAGCTCCTCCATTTTGTTTTCCCAGTCACCATTTTGTGTTAGCCCTTTTCTAGTTTGCCACCTCAGCACATATAAATCTGCTCCATCTGCACAAAGAAATGCTGATACAATAAATGACCCCAGAGCATATGTTTGTTCTTTTCTTGATGGCGTACAAATAGAGCAGGGCACGTTGACACAAGGCCAATGACTCATTTGTTTAACTTTCCTATCACATGTATTACAGCTAACAAAAGACTGCTGATGGTAACAGATTATTGTTGACACAAGAAATGTGACCTTTTGTTCCATATCCAGATGATTAATGATGTGAGCACCTGACTCTGTAACCACAGGCATATCTATGTTTATAATTTGTCACAAGTTATACTCAGTTCTGCTTTATATTTGTGCTCCACAGAAAAACTGATGATTGATGGAATTTAGTGAGTAATCTTATATTTGTGCTCTGTATGCCACGTATACACATCTGCAGAGGAACTGGTCCTGACCAGTTCATGATACTGTCCTGAGATCATTAATCATCTTTGGCAGTTGCTAATCCTTCATACCTACTCCCACCCACTCTTGTTCCAGCACGACCATATATAAGGCCACCTGTGACTGTGTAAGTTGTCCACTTCTCTCATAGCCACATAGAGCTCTGAGGTGGTGTACCCGCTTGAGCGAAATAAATCTTTTTATATTTCAGTTACCTCTGACTGCTGGTCTTCCTTGTTGTAAGCGTACCTGGGTGAAGTAAGAAAAGATTCACTTTCACACAGGTTGACTCAATACTAGTACTATAGTCAATCTGGTTTAGAAAACAACAATACCACTGCATTTGCCTGTCAAAATATGTTTTGGGAGATTAATTGTGCCACTTATCTTCTTTATTTCTTAAATTAGCACCCAAGGGCTAGAGGGTATTGTTGGTGAAGGTGAAGGGGCTGCCACCACCATTCCTGACGCTGTGTCCAATGGTTCTGCTGGCTCCTTTAGGTCCTGTTATTGTTATTATTTCTCTAACTTTTACCTCTCCCCACTGCTAGAGCAATTTTGCCTTGTTTATTTTTGTATGCTGCCTCCTTTTATACAACTCCTCTTTTATCCAATGTTTGTTCAATTCCTGTTGTCCCTGCATTATCCTTTGTTCTATATTTCATGTTTCTGTAGCTGACTTCCTCCAGTCTGTACTAGTCTGCAGTTTTCTTCTGCTTTGTTGATAAGCTTTCCCTCTACCATTTTATATCTTAAGGATTGGTACTGTAGGACTAAGAGAATAGATTTTTGGTACTCTACTGGGAAGATTGCACGCCCAAGCAAGCTATTATTCAACAAGCAAGGTTTTTGAGAAGGCTTTCCTTTTCTTTCCCATGCTCAAACAGCTAATGCGGGAGAGTGGCCATGGCGGACCCCCTCCCAATATTATGTTAGCCTTCATTTATATAAAATAACAGTAGTTGTTCACAGTGCAGCATAGTAGCAAAGTATGAGGACCCCTTGCATTTGCCAACCAAGCCCATATGTCCTTCATTGACTAATTTATTCCACCCTTTTGTTGCACTTTAATGACTCAAGAGTCATCACAGCTCTACCCCTAAATTACAACAACAGGATAACTTGGCTCTTTGTACTGTCCTCCTTGTTGGCTTTCTGTGTGAAAACCTCAAAGGGCAGCAGCATCTGTGCCAAGCATTTGACTGGGCCCCATTTGTCTGCATCCATGATCATGCTTTCCCCAAATGCATCCCATCCTCTTTGAATGACTTTGTCATTGATTGGTCTGTATTGCTCAAACGGATGTTTCAACATGTAATAAATTGGGTTTCAATGTGTTGGCACCTCCTGTGTGAGGGCTCTAACAGGAACTCAATTGGCACGCTGAATGATCCTCAACTACTTTGGGCTTTAAAAGAATGGCTGAAATGAGTGAAGATTGTTCTGCAGAGGGTCAGTAGGTTGTTGACTATGTCTTCTTTATTGAAAACGTCCTGCACAATCAAGTTGATGCAATGCACCAAACACAGAACCTTGAAATAGCCACCATTTACTCTGCCTTCACTATATTCCCTTTATTACTGTCATTGTCCATGGCAACAAACCCAATTGTAAGACCTCTGGGTTGCAGTCATTCAAACTCCTTGTTGTAAAAGCATTCCAAGATGTTTGATGCTGTATGGGATTTCTCCATGACGGACATAGTTACTATTGATTGCTGCAAATGCCCTTAAAATCCTCCAGCGCTGAGACCTGTAGAAAGCTGTAGCCTAACCCCTACAAAAGAGATCCACTGTGCAGTGATACACATGTAATTAGTTGCTTGACAACTTGTCCACATGTCTGTCATCAGGTTTATAGTGTGAACAGCTCTCTGCTGCAAAGCTTGTCCAACCAATTGCAGCACATCATGATGGAGCTCTGGAACGGCAACTCTGGCAAAATAGATCCGACTGGGAACTTTCCATTTCAGGCAGATGACGGCCACAAATTCTGAAAATCCCACTCTTTCCTCAAAAGAAAAAGGAAGGATATCGAGGCCCATATTTATACTTTTTGACGCTAAACTGCGCTAACGCAGTTTAGCGTCAAAAAGTTTTGCGCCGGCTTACGCCATTCTGAAGTGCCATGCGGGCGCCGTATTTATTGAATGGCGTTAGCCGGCGCAAGCAGACCGGCGCTGCCTGGTGTGCGCGAGAAAAACCACGTACACCAGGCAGCGCCGGCGTAGGGGGAAAATGGCGCATGGGCGTCTTAAAATGGGGCAAGTCAGGTTACGTCGAAAAAATCGTCGTAACCCGACTTGCGCCATTTTTTAACGACGCCCATCCCCCATCAACATGACTCCTATCATTGTAAAGATAGGAGTCATGCCCCCTTGCCCAATGGCCATGCCCAGGGGACTTCTGTCCCCTGGGCATGGTCATTGGGCATAGTGGCATGTAGGGGGGCACAAATCAGGCCCCCCTATGCCAAAAAAAATTATTAAAAAAAAATAAAAAAATACTTACCTGAACTTACCTGAATGTCCCTGGGGTGGGTCCCTCCAGCCTTGGGTGTCCTCCTGGGGTGGGCAAGGGTGGCAGGGGGGGTCCCTGGGGGCAGGGGAGGGCACTCTGGGCTCATTTTGAGCCCACTTGTCCCTTAACGCCATGCCTGACCCAGGCGTTAAAAAGCGGCGCAAATGCGCCGTTTTTAGCCACGCCCACTCCCGGGCGTCTCTTTTGCCCGGGAGTATAAATACCACGTAAAGGCCTGGGAGTCATTTTTTAGACGGGAACGCCTCCCTTGCATATCATTAACGCAAGGAAGGGGTTCACGCTAAAAAATGACGCACATTCCGGGAACTTTGGCGCTATACGCCTCTAACGCCATAGTATAAATATGGCGTTAGTTGGCGTTAGTTTAGCGTCGAATTTGCGTCGAAAAAAACGACGCAAATTCGGCGCAAACGGAGTATAAATACGGCCCCAAGTGCTAATATTTTAGCCAGCTTTCCATTGTCCAAATGTGCCATTGGTGGTTGCATTCATAACGCCCCTCATGCCTCTACATGGCAGTAATAGTAATAGTAGCCTGGGATTTTTTCTTTTTTGGTGCCACTCAAGGGGGCCACTTCTGAGAACTAGGAGGTGGTAGACTCAATGTGCGTCTTGGGGCAGTCACTGTATGCTGTAGTGTCTCCATCTGACACTTGTGCCATTTTGAGGTTTCTGAGGTGGGTGAAACTGGCACACTGCTTTGCGTAAAGCTTTCACCCTCTATTTGCTGATCAAATTCACCTCCCACCATGGTTGAAGATTATTTCCCTCTCTCATCACCACCACCTGTACAGCAACGTTTTTAAGGTGTTCCTCCAATCGGATTGCATCATGCTTATTCATATGGGTTATTTGGCCTCCAGTACCATAGTGTGGACCAGGCTTACCTCGAGGAACACTCTTGTGACAAATGGAGCATATAGCAATGTTTTTCTCCTGCTTGTTAGTCGTAAGGAAGTCTCAAACTGGGAGGATAACTTTTTTAGTGGGTCACTGATGTCACTACCAATGCCTAAAGACCTGGAGGTAGGTGGGTGTATTGTAGGTGGATGGCTCTCTGCTGTGCATAATTTGACTGAGGTAGTGGAAGCTGGAGGCATCAGTGGGGCCTCAGAAATATTGAGGCTGACAGTGGTGGTGGTACCAATGCCACATCCCTTGGAACAGGTTGGATAGAAGGGGTAATGTTGGTGTCCTCTTAGGCAGATTCCATGACAATGACTGGATTACTTGTCTCATTCCCTTCTCTAATTGTAATGCTTTCAGGAACTTAACTTTTCCCTTGTCTCTCGTGGCTGGCAACAGACTCAGCTGGGTTCCAATCTATGTTCAGATCATCAGAAGGGGGCTTGGAGAAGATGGTGGAGCACCCTTCTTTTTCTTGCTGGATATCGGGAAGCCAATTATTCAAGAGAGGTATATTTTGCTCAGCAAGAAGTGAAATGTTCTGTTCTGCTCCTACTTCAGGAAGATCTACTAATGCTGTCTGTTGCTCCTGTTGTCCAATTTGCTCTATTTCCTGTGATGATTGGACACTAGTTTGCGGATGAGACAACTCCAATTCAGACTCATTGGCTTGTTGCCATGATTGCAGTGGCTGCCTCGATGAGAGACAGGCTTTAGGCTTAGGCTGGGTTCCTTTGATGCAGGAGTGCTGCTCCCAGCTTGCTGGCTGGAGGACGGTGCAGCAAGCATACATTTCCTGAAAATTTTTTGGAGTGGCACACCAGGGGTCGAAATTTGTTCTTGTTCTCCTCCTCACTGGCCACTTTCATGGTATCACCTATCTTTGGGGCCATCTTCAAGCTCTGTCAGTTGGCAGTGGCAATTAGCTGCATAAGCGAAAGAGACTGGAGGACTCACATGTTGTGGTCACATCACTTTGTGCCGGCCTTCTGTCTAGCAGTAGTCTGTGGGTGGTGTCTCTTGTGCACCTAAAAACAAACAAGTGAGAAAAACATTTGATGAAACGTGATATTTTTGAAGTTTACATTATTCATAGAACACAGAAATATAATTTAGAGTGGTTAGTTTATCCATTCCAAAGTCTAACCACACCACCAAAACATAATATTTCATTTTCTATTTGGATAACAACATACAGATGTAATGGTTTGCTTTAGGAGCATTTAAGGGTAGATTCATGTTGCAGGTAGAAGGTCCAGTGGAAAATGGAATGCTCTTGCTTATGACAGGCATGGGGCCAGTGGGAGAATGGAACAATCGCTAAAAAATAAATGTTGGTGTGAGCCTGTAGCAGGCAGGGTGTGCCAAGGGAAAATGGAATAATCCTTAAAAAATGAATTGCGGTGGGCGTGCAGCTGTGCACCTATTGCAGGCAGGGGATCCAGGGGAAAATGAGAAATGATAATCCTTATAAAATTGAATGCTGGTGGTCATCATATGCCTATGGCAGGCAGGGGATAGATGAAGGGAAAATGTAAAAAAATAATTTAAAACAAAATTACATCTTTTGAAAAAAGAATTAACAGAAACATTAAACAAATTAAAAAAGAAATAAATTATAAGTAAATAAAAACATAATTAAACATTTTTAATTGCTGATGTACTAGGGGACTATGAGGAACCCATCGGGATTTAGGAGGCAAAGAGGTGCATGTGAAAATGGAAAAGAATGCATATAATATGAAACATTGTTCATACATATACTAGAATGGTCCTCACACATATGAAACCAATATCAGAGAAACCTAAAACAAATGACCAAAAAGGCATTGCGCTCTCATATCAATCTCTTTAGAAAATGAATTCGAAAACTGGAACAAAATGATTTGCATACTGGCTGGCTGCACAAAATGGCCACTGGCCACATGGTCAACCAGCAACAACAAGCAAGGAGGCATGACCACAACAAAGAACACTTAAAGGCCTATAGCAAAGCTCACTGACTGAAAACACAAAATGGCCACTGGCCGCATGGTCAAACAACAAGCAAGGAGGCAAGGACATCTAATAAAAACACATGCAGGCCCATGGCAAAAGCTCACTGGCTGGCTGCCCAAATGGCCACCAGCCACATGGTCAAACAACAACAGAAGCAAGCAAGGAGGCATTGGAAAACAAAAAACACATGCAGACCTATGACAAAAACATACTCACTGACTAGACAAAATGGCCATCGGTCACATGATCAAACAACAAGCAGAGACTCAGGTACGAACAGCAAAGAGTGCATGCAGTCCTACAGAAAAAGCACACTGTCTGGCGACACAAAACAGCCACCAACCACATGGTGAAACAACAAGCAAGGACTCAGGTATGGCCAACAGAGAAGACATACAAGCCTATGGAAAAGCACACTGGCTGGATGCAAAAAATGGCTGCCATCCACATGGTCAAATTAACAATAACGGCAAGCAAGGAGGCATTGAAGAACAAAGAACACATGTAGGTGTACGGCAAAAGCATACTGACTGCCTGCAAAAAAAGGCCTCCGCTCACAAGGTCAGATGACAACAACAGGAAGGAAGGAGGCACTTGACAACAAAGAACACATGCAGGCCCATGGCAAAATCACACTGACTGGCTAAACAAAATGCCCTCCAACCTCACAGTTGATAAACAACAGGCAAGGAGGCATGGGCAAGGAAGAACACATTCAGGCCTATGGCAAAAGTGCACTGGCTGGCTGCACAAAATGACCACAGGCCACTGGTCACACAATAGTAACAACAGCAAGCAAGAAAGCACTAGAGAAGAAAGAAGATGCAGGCCTATGACAAAAGCACGCTAACTGCCTACACAAAATGACTACCAGCCACAAGGTCAAAAAACAACAAGCAAGGAGGCATGGATTAAAATGAACACAAGCAGGCCTATTGCAAAAGCACACTGGCTGACTACACAAAATGGTCACTGGCCACATGGTTAAAAGCAAGCAAGGAGGTATGGATAACAAAGAACACATACAAAGACAAATGGTGGCCTATGGCAAACATACACACGCTGACCAGACAAAGGAGGCAATTTAGCAATTAAGAAAACACTACCATTAATTCAGTAATGCCAAAAACAAAAATTAAGTGAGCTATCAAAATGTTACACATTCTCCAGAGGAATCAAATATTACCCAACTAAAATACATGTTTTGCAGAACAAAAACATAATGTACAAAAAACAATGCACATTTTTAATTCAATTTAATGCCATCCCTGGCCTAAATGATGTTTTCAAACAACACATACCACAGAAACAGTTGTTTAATGTGCCCATGACTAATACCGGCTGGATGGCTAGTCCACATAGTAAAATAAATGAAAATTTTGTGAACTGTAACCCTTTTTTCCTTATAAAAGATGCAAAATTAAATGCAAAATGATACTTAGGACCCTACTAAAACTCCAGGCCTCCCACCACAACCACAATCAAATTTAAAAATTGAATACATGTAGCAATAAATACAAGTGCATGTCCTCTATCAAACAAACAACACGCTTAAACAAAGGTTTTTAAATTTACTGGTGATATCACAAAAATAAGAGGATTAAAATCCAATGGTATGTATGTCGCAGGAAGGGCATAAAGAGATAGACAGAGCCATTCTTCCACGTCAAATTGACCAGGAGATGGACAAAGCACTGGGAGGAGCCTGTTGGACAGGAAGAGGAAGTTGGAGTATCGCTGGCACTTACTTCCTGTTGGAATAAAAAATTAAAAGCAACCTGAACAGTTCATTAGAATAGAATAGTCACTCAGCAGATTTAGCTGCTTCTCGAGTGGGAAATCTACTCTGGAGCAGCCACGCCCACTCACGCTTGTCGGTGTTGGAGCAGATATGTTAATTAAGAAATGTATTAATGACTTATATGTGTGTATACTAGTGTTGGAAAATGGGTTATTGGTAAGGGCAGGTAGGTACCTACACCTAGCAACAAGCCACTAACCTCCACCTAGGTACAGTTAGGTCTCAGTAAATTAGTCCCAGCTCAACCCTTGGTAGCTTGGCAACGAGCGTCAAGGCTTAACTTAGGAGACAGTGTGTAAAGCATTCAAATATCACAAAACAGTAATTAAATAAAACACTGGAAACAGTTTAAAAATCCAAAACCAATTTATAAAAATAGTTTATATTTTTATCTTTAAAATGACACAAAAACGATTAAAACCGGTTCAGGGGAACCGGAGATATGAATTTTTAAAGAATTATTATTTTTCTAGCGCTTAGAAACAAAAAGCGCCAATCGGGTCATCTGGTTGCACCAGGACCGGGGCAAAGTCAAAGTTTCAGGCCGACCGCGATGGAGCCCTGCTCGGCTACAAGTCGCGGGAGGCCTCGGTTAAAAAGTTACCTTCTGACTTAGTCTTTATTTTGAAGTTTTTCTTCACCGGGACGAACCTGCCAGTTGAATCCGACCTCCTGGAGCCCTTGTCCGGATACGCGATGTGGGTTTCCTCGGTGGAGACTTTTACCTTCGGACTTAGTCGTTTTTTCGAGATGAAAATCCTTCGACCGGGGTAAACCTGGATCTTGATCCGACGTCCGTGGAGCCCTTCTCGGATACGATGGCTGGGAGGTCCCGGTCAACTTTTTACGTTCGGACTTAGTCTCTTTTTCGGATGTTTTTCTTTACCGGGACGAACCACGAAGTCAGGCCGGGTCGCGGTTGAGGCAAGCCGGCTAGAATTTCCGCGGTGGGTCGGTCCCTCTCTGGAGCTTTTTTACAAAATTTGTCAAATCTTCTCCAAACTTCTGGGGCTTCACCCAGATGTTCTTTTAAGGTTCTTTTGGGGTCCACAGCTCACCCCAAGGGTCCAGAAGTTCTGTGATGGTCCTTGGGGGGTGCGGACTTCAACTCCCAGAATGCACCTGGCGCAAACTCCTTTTTGGCCACTGGACTGTGGTCAGCTGGTCACTTTTTCAGGAGTTGGTGCAGGGGACTCTGGATAGCAATTTTTCACCTGTAGCAAACAGGGAGTCCCTCCTTGAACCAGTTGAAGCCAGGCAAAGTCCTTCTTGTGGTGAAGCCCAAGTGTGCAGCTGGTGCAGTCTTTCTGAGTGCAGGTTCCAGGTGCAGGCCAGCGGTCCAGCAGGGCAGTCCTTCTTCTCCTTAAGTTCTTTCTTCTTGAAATTTTGTGGGGATCTGAGGTGTGGGGGCAGGTCTGCCAGTTTTATCCTTGCTCCTGGGTGAAAAGCAGGGGGGCCCTGGTTCTCCAATCAGGTACAGCGTCGTCCCCCTGTGATGACCACTTCCTGGGAAGTGTGGCAAAAATCCATCCCAAAAGGCAACAGTCTCTAAAAATCCAACATGGCTGAATCTGATTTTTGGAGGTTACATCTGGCTGAGCCCACCCACTGGTGTGGCTAAAAATCATAAACACACCCCTCTCCTGCCCTCTCCTAATCTAATCAAGGGGGCACCTTGCTGTCTGGGGTTGCAGGATGTGGGGGTGTTGCTGGGTGCTCCAGATGTCCTTCTCTGCCTTTGAAGACCAGTTTGGCAGCCCTCCCCCTTCCTGCCTCACCATCTGCTGAGGGGAGATTCTCTCCCCCAAGCACATTCCTTTGTGTGAAGCCAGGCCACTTCACACCTCATCAAGGCAGCCTGGCAGAAGCTGCTGCAGGCTGGCCAATCAGAGCACAGCAGCAAAAACAATGCAGAGCTGAAATTGGCAACTTTTTAGGTAAAGTCTAAACTTTTTACCTGAACAAGTTATATTAAATCCAACAACTGGAAGTTGTGGGATTTATTACAACAATTATTTTGATACCAAATTCTTGGTATGTAACATTTAAGGAGACTTTAAAATTTAAAATAAAGTCTGCCCATTCTAGCCTATGAAGGCCATTTACTTCAATGAGGGAAAAACGAATTTGGCTGTTTTTACCTCACCAGGGCTTATAAATCTATTTTTATAAAGTCCCTGCTTATAGTTACATGGCAAAAGCAAAGCAAAATACAAACGCTGTGGGATAGCGAAACTGGATGGACGGAATGCGGAACCAATCAAACATTCACCCCCAGTCACAGATCTGGGTTTAATCCATCCATTATTTTGCTCACCATGCCACCCCAGTTTGAACCCAGCCATATGCAAATCAGTCTTGACCCTGTTCCACATGGGAACAGTCCAGCCCGAACTGCCAGGCCAGGTTCTCCCTGGACCGGAAACAAGCATCCTGGGACCGGTTTCGGGGTTTCACCCCTCCTCAGCCAGGCTAGCTTGAATCCAGTGGCACAGTGAGCCCGGGACCCACGTCTGGGCATACCCGGCGCACTTAGGGCGGCAAAAGCAAAGCAAAATACAAACGCTGTGGGATAGCGTAACTGGATGGACGGAATGCGGAACCAATCAAACATTCACCCCCAGTCACAGATCTGGGTTTAATCCATCCATTATTTTGCTCACCATGCCACCCCAGTTTGAACCCAGCCATATGCAAATCAGTCTTGACCCTGTTCCACATGGGAACAGTCCAGCCCAAACTGCCAGGCCAGGTTCTCCCTGGACCGGAAACAAGCATCCTCGGACCGGTTTCGGGGTTTCACCCCTCCTCAGCCAGGCTAGCTTGAATCCAGTGGCACAGTGAGCCCGGGACCCACGTCTGGGCATACCCGGCGCACTTAGGGCGGCAAAAGCAAAGCAAAATACAAACGCTGTGGGATAGCGTAACTGGATGGACGGAATGCGGAACCAATCAAACATTCACCCCCAGTCACAGATCTGGGTTTAATCCATCCATTATTTTGCTCACCATGCCAACCCCGTTTGAACCCAGCCATATGCAAATCAGTCTTGACCCTGTTCCACATGGGAACAGTCCAGCCCGAACTGCCAGGCCAGGTTCTCCCTGGACCGGAAACAAGCATCCTGGGACCGGTTTCGGGGTTTCACCCCTCCTCAGCCAGGCTAGCTTGAATCCAGTGGCACAGTGAGCCCGGGACCCACGTCTGGGCATACCCGGCGCACTTAGGGCGGCAAAAGCAAAGCAAAATACAAACGCTGTGGGATAGCGTAACTGGATGGACGGAATGCGGAACCAATCAAACATTCACCCCCAGTCACAGATCTGGGTTTAATCCATCCATTATTTTGCTCACCATGCCACCCCAGTTTGAACCCAGCCATATGCAAATCAGTCTTGACCCTGTTCCACATGGGAACAGTCCAGCCCGAATTGCCAGGCCAGGTTCTCCCTGGACCGGAAACAAGCATCCTGGGACCGGTTTCGGGGTTTCACCCCTCCTCAGCCAGGCTAGCTTGAATCCAGTGACACAGTGAGCCCGGGACCCACGTCTGGGCATACCCGGCACACTTAGGGCGGCAAAAGCAAAGCAAAATACAAACGCTGTGTGATAGCGTAACTGGATGGACGGAATGCGGAACCAATCAAACATTCACCCCCAGTCACAGATCTGGGTTTAATCCATCCATTATTTTGCTCACCATGCCACCCCAGTTTGAACCCAGCCATATGCAAATCAGTCTTGACCCTGTTCCACATGGGAACAGTCCAGCCCGAACTGCCAGGCCAGGTTCTCCCTGGACCGGAAACAAGCATCCTGGGACCGGTTTCGGGGTTTCACCCCTCCTCAGCCAGGCTAGCTTGAATCCAGTGGCACAGTGAGCCCGGGACCCACGTTTGGGCATACCCGGCGCACTTAGGGCAGCAAAAGCAAAGCAAAATACAAACGCTGTGGGATAGCGTAACTGGATGGACGGAATGCGGAACCAATCAAACATTCACCCCCAGTCACAGATCTGGGTTTAATCCATCCATTATTTTACTCACTATGCCACCCCAGTTTGAACCCAGCCATATGCAAATCAGTCTTGACCCTGTTCCACATGGGAACAGTCCAGCCCGAACTGCCAGGCCAGGTTCTCCCTGGACCGGAAACAAGCATCCTGGGACCGGTTTCTGGGTTTCACCCCTCCTCAGCCAGGCTAGCTTGAATCCAGTGGCACAGTGAGCCCGGGACCCACGTCTGGGCATACCCGGCGCACTTAGGGCGGCAAAAGCAAAGCAAAATACAAACGCTGTGGGATAGCGTAACTGGATGGACGGAATGCGGAACCAATCAAACATTCACCCCCAGTCACAGATCTGGGTTTAATCCATCCATTATTTTGCTCACCATGCCACCCCAGTTTGAACCCAGCCATATGCAAATCAGTCTTGACCCTGTTCCACATGGGAACAGTCCAGCCCGAACTGCCAGGCCAGGTTCTCCCTGGACCGGAAACAAGCATCCTGGGACCGGTTTCGGGGTTTCACCCCTCCTCAGCCAGGCTAGCTTGAATCCAGTGGCACAGTGAGCCCGGGACCCACGTCTGGGCATACCCGGCGCACTTAGGGCGGCAAAAGCAAAGCAAAATACAAACCTTGTGGGATAGCGTAACTGGATGGACGGAATGCGGAACCAATCAAACATTCACCCCAAGTCACAGATCTGGGTTTAATCCATCCATTATTTTGCTCACCATGCCACCCCAGTTTGAACCCAGCCATATGCAAATCAGTCTTGACCCTGTTCCACATGGGAACAGTCCAGCCCGAACTGCCAGGCCAGGTTCTCCCTGGACCGGAAACAAGCATCCTGGGACCGGTTTCGGGGTTTCACCCCTCCTCAGCCAGGCTAGCTTGAATCCAGTGGCACAGTGAGCCCTGGACCCACGTCTGGGCATACCCGGCGCACTTAGGGCGGCAACAGCAAAGCAAAATACAAACGCTGTGGGATAGCGTAACTGGATGGACGGAATGCGGAACCAATCAAACATTCACCCCCAGTCACAGATCTGGGTTTAATCCATCCATTATTTTGCTCACCATGCCACCCCAGTTTGAACCCAGCCATATGCAAATCAGTCTTGACCCTGTTCCACATGGGAACAGTCCAGCCCGAACTGCCAGGCCAGGTTCTCCCTGGACCGGAAACAAGCATCCTGGGACCGGTTTCGGGGTTTCACCCCTCCTCAGCCAGGCTAGCTTGAATCCAGTGGCACAGTGAGCCCGGGACCCACGTCTGGGCATACCCGGCGCACTTAGGGCGGCAAAAGCAAAGCAAAATACAAACGCTGTGGGATAGCGTAACTGGATGGACGGAATGCGGAACCAATCAAACATTCACCCCCAGTCACAGATCTGGGTTTAATCCATCCATTATTTTGCTCACCATGCCACCCCAGTTTGAACCCAGCCATATGCAAATCAGTCTTGACCCTGTTCCACATGGGAACAGTCCAGCCCGAACTGCCAGGCCAGGTTCTCCCTGGACCGGAAACAAGCATCCTGGGACCGGTTTCGGGGTTTCACCCCTCCTCAGCCAGGCTAGCTTGAATCCAGTGGCACAGTGAGCCCGGGACCCACGTCTGGGCATACCCGGCGCACTTAGGGCGGCAAAAGCAAAGCAAAATACAAACGCTGTGGGATAGCGTAACTTCAATGAGGGAAAAACGAATTTGGCTGTTTTTACCTCACCAGGGCTTATAAATCTATTTTTATAAAGTCACTGCTTATAGTTACATGTCACCCAGCCCTAGGGGCACATAGGGCACACCTTAGGGGTGACTTTAATGTAAAAATAAGGTAGTTTAAGACTTTGGAAGTACCTTTAATTCCAAAGTCGAATTTGCATATAACTTTAATTTAAAAGCAGCCAGCAAGGCAGGCTTGCTTTTAAAATGACACTGGGCACCTCAGCAGTGCACCTAGGTGTGCACCACCTATGCTGTGGTCCCTTAACCTACATGCCCTACCATATACTAGGGACTTATAGGTAGGTTAACTTAGCCAATTATAATTAGCCTAATTTGCATATCCATTTTACACAGAGCACTGGCCCTGGGACTGGTAAGCAGTACCCAGGGCACAGCCAAGAGTCAGTAACCACCAGTACCTATCCAAAAAGAGTGGGGGTGATCAGGCAAAAAAAGGAGGACTTTCCTACACTGCCCCCCCAGATGAAAGGTGATGGGTACTAACCTACACCCTGGTAGTCCTCATCAGCTAAGTGGAAAAACCTGGAAAGGCCATCTGCATTGGCATGGGCAGTCCCAGGTCTGTGCTCCACTGTGAAGTCCATCCCCTGTAGGGAAATGGACCACCTTAACAGTTTTGGGTTTTCCCCCCTCATCTGCATCAACCATCTGAGAGGTCTGTGGTCAGTTTGTACATGGAAGTGAGTGCCAAACAAGTAAGGCCTCAACTTCTTCAGGGACCAGACCACAGCAAAGGCCTCCCTCTCAATGGCACTCCATTTTTTCTCTCTGGGGAGTAGTCGCCTGCTGATGAAGGCAACTGGGTGATCATGGCCCTCTTCATTAACTTGTGCTAACACTGCCCCAATCCCTTCCTCTGAAGCATCTGTTTGCACTACAAACTCCTTGCTATAGTCAGGGGCCAGTAACACTGGTGCTGAACACATAGCCTGCTTTAGGGTGTCAAAAGCTTTCTGACACTCTGGGATCCAAATGACCTTCTTGGGCTGTTTCTTGGAGGAAAGCTCAGTCAGAGGGGCCACTATGGGCCCAAAATTCTGAACAAACCTCCTGTAGTACCCAGTCAGGCCAAGAAAGGCCCTGACCTGAGTCTGGGTTTTTGGAGCCTCCCAATCCAGGATAGTCTGGATCTTGGGCTGGAGAGGTTGTACATGGCCTCCACCAACAAGGTGGCCCAGGTACACAACAGAGCTTTGCCCTATCTGGCACTTGCTTGCCTTGATAGTCAGGCCTGCTTGAAGCAGGGCCTGAAGCACTTCCTTCAGGTGGACCAGGTGGTCCTTCCAGGTGGAACTAAATACAGCTATATCATCCAGATAAGCTGCACTGAAAGATTCCAACCCAGATAGGACTCTGTTCACCAACCGTTGGAAGGTGGCAGGAGCATTTTTCATGCCAAAGGGCATCACCTTGAACTGAAAGTGGCCCTCTGGTGTGGAAAATGCTGACCTCTCCTTAGCTCTTGGACTTAAGGCAATCTGCCAATATCCTGAGGTCAGATCAAATGTGCTCAGGAATTTGGCAGCCCCCAGCCTGTCAATGAGCTCATCAGCTCTAGGTGTGGGGTGAGCATCAGTCCTAGTGACTGTGTTTATACCTCTGTAGTCCACACAGAATCTCAATTCTTTCTTCCCACCTTGGGGATTAGCTTTGGGCACCAGTACCACTGGACTGGACCAGGGACTATCAGAGGGCTCAATTACCTTGAGGTCCAACATCTTAGCCACTTCAGCTTTGATGTTGGCCTTGACCTGGTCAGACAGCCTGTACAGCTTGTTCTTGACAGGCAAGCTGTCACCAGTGTCAACATCATGGACACACCAATTGGTGAGTCCTGGGGTCAGGGAGAACAGACTAGCAAACTGTCCCAAAACTTGCTTACAGTCTTTTTGTTGCTGATCTGTCAACTTGGGAGAGAGTACCACTCCCTCCACTGACCCATCTTTTGCCTTTGAGGACAGGAGGTCTGGCAGAGGTTCACCCTCCTCCTCCTTCCCTTCATCAGTGACCATTAGCATGGTCATGTCTGCCCTGTCCTGGTGGGGTTTCATTCTGTTAACATGCAGGATCCTGTGAGGATTCCTGGGGGTGCCAAGGTCCACCAAGTATGTGACCTCACCTTTTTTCTCCAGAATTGGATAGGGCCCAGTCCATTTGGCCTGTAGTGCCCTAGGAGCCATGGGCTCCAAAACCCACACCAGCTGTCCTGGGTGATACTCAGGCAGGGTAGCCTTTTGATCATGCCAGAGCTTCATGAGCTCCTGGCTGGCCTCCAGGTTTCTGCTTGCCTTCTTCATGTACTCAGCCATGCGTGACCGCAGGCCCAGCACATAATCTAGCACATTCTCCTTGGACTCTTTGAGAGGCTTTTCCCAAGACTCTCTCACCAAGCACAATGGGCCTCTTACAGGGTGCCCAAACAGTAACTCAAAGGGGCTGAATCCAACCCCCTTCTGTGGCACCTCTCTGTAGGCAAACAGCAGGCATGGGAGGAGGACATCCCATCTCCTCCTGAGTTTGTCAGACAAACCCATGATCATGCCCTTCAGGGTCTTATTAAATCTTTCCACGAGACCATTGGTCTGTGGGTGGTAGGGGGTGTGAACCTATAAGTAACACCACACTCATCCCACATGGCTTTCAGATAGGCTGACATAAAGTTTGTGCCCCTATCTGAGACCACCTCCTTTGGGAATCCCACTCTGGTGAACACACCAAGTAGGGCCCTAGCCACTGTGGGAGCAGTGACTGTCCGGAGGGGTATTGCCTCAGGGTACCTGGTGGCATGGTCCACTACCACCACAATGTACCTGTTACCTGAAGCAGTTGGTGGGTCTAGGGGACCAACAATGTCAATCCCCACCCGCTCAAAGGGAGTCCCAACCACTGGCAGTGGTATCAGGGGAGCCTTTGGTTTGCCTCCTGTCTTGCCACTGGCTTGACAGGTGACACAGGAGCTGCAAAACTCCCTGACTTTTTCTGACATTTGGGGCCAATAAAAATGGTTGACCAGCCTGTTCCAGGTCTTGGTCTGTCCCAAATGACCAGCTAAGGGGATATCATGGCTTAAGGTAAGGAGGAATTCTCTATACTTCTGGGGGACCACTACTCTCCTAGTAGCCCCTGGTTTGAGGGCCCTTGCCTCAGTGTAGAGAACTCCATCCTCCCAGTAAACCTTGTGGGACCCACTGGTATCCCCTTGTTCTTGCCTGGCAGCAGTCTGCCTCAGGCCCTCAAGAGTGGGACACTCTCTTTGCCCTGGCACAAATCTTCTCTGGTGGGCCCACCTGCCCCTTGCAGTTCTGCCAAATCAGGCATAGTTTGCAGGGAAAGTGGCCCTCCCTCAGAGTTCAGATCCTCCCCCTCAGGGTTGGATTCTTCCTGACCCTCTGTACTTGTTGGGGCTGGCAATCCAGTCCCAGTGCCCTTTCTCTTTTTCTTGGAGGCGTGGCCCATTGTTCCAGGGTCCAAGTGTCCAGCATTTCCCTGTTGTGCTGCCTGTGACCTGGTCACAGCACACACCCATTCAGGGAGGTCCAGCATCTGTGCATGGACCCTTCTCTCCACTTCTGACCATTCAGATGCTTCAAGATCATTTCCCAGCAGACACTCTACTGGGAGGGCAGGAGCTACAGCTACCTTTTTAGGGCCAGTCACACCTCCCCATTCCAGACTCACCATAGCCATGGGATGGAGTTTGGCTCTGCTATCTGCATAAGTCACCTGGTGGAAGACACCAGGTAAGACCTGCTCTGGAGAAACCAGCTTTTCTGTGACCATTGTCACACTGGCTCCTGTATCTCTCAGAGCTTCCACTTCTGTCCCATTGACTTTAGGCCTCTGCCTATACCTCTCCATGATGGGAGGTAAGGTGGCCAAAGCTGCAATGTCCACCCCACCCACGGATACTAAGGTGACCTCTGTGTACCCTGACTCCACCCCTGGGCCAACTTCCACCCCCAACCCTACACTAGCAATCCCCTGGGATTGCCCACCAGTGGGGGGCTTCTTGGAGCAGATAGCATCTCCTCTTTTATGTCCAGGTTGATGACAATCAAAACACTTGCCGGCCTTAGCAAGCTCCTGAAACCTTCCTGCTTTAGCAGGATCATAATTCTTTCCCTGATACCCTTTCCCTTTAAAAGTGAATTGGCTCGGGGCTCCCCCTCCCTGAGAAGTTTTTGGGGACTCTTGTGAGGACTCTTTGGGCTTTTTATCATCTTTCCCCTGGTTCTTCCCCTGAGAAGAACCATGTCCTCCCTTTTTCTGATCACCCCCTGGGGGTTTCTGGTTAACCCTAGTTCTTAACCAGTCATCTGCTGCCTCCCCCAGCTCTCTGGGGTTGGTCAACCTAGAGTCTACTAGATACTGGCGTAGCCTCTCTTGGACACAATTAGTTAGAAGGTGCTCCCTCATAATCAAATTGTACAGCCCTTCAAAGGTACTTACCCTGTTGCCCTGTATCCAGCCCTCCAGTGCCTTTACTGAAATATCCACCAAGTCCACCCAGGACTGGGTGCTTGTCTTTTGGGTGTCCCTAAACTTGAGCTATACTGCTCTGGGGTCAGACCAAACTTTTTAGTCAAGCAACTCTTCATACTGGGGTATGAGTCTGCATCCTCCCCACTCATGGTTAGGAGCCTATCCCTCCCAGAGTTGGGAACTAACTCCCAAAGAAGTGAACCCCAGTACTGAGGCTTGACTTTCCTCATCTGGAGGGCCCTCTCAAAGGCCCCCAGCCACTTATCTATGTCATCCCCTTCTACATAGGCAGGAACCACCCCTTTGGGTAATCTGGGGGCAAAACCCCCACCCAGGGACACCTCAGCCTTTTTATCGCTGCCACCATCACTTTTCTCCTTGCTTGCCCACTTTTTCTTTTCTAGGGCCAGCTTCTCTGCTTCCAAAGCTATGTATGCTAGCTGGGCCTCCAGCTCTCTTTCTCTGATGGATGGGTTCTCTCCTCCTGAAGGGACCCCCTTCCTACCACTAGCTTTGGGTCTGCCCCTAGTGAGTGTATCTACTGAGGACCGTTCTTCCTCTTCCTCACTTAGGCTCAGATGCCTTCCCTCCCCTGAGTGGTTAGAGTTAGCATCTTCCCCTTTTTCTTCCTCCTCTGGAGCTTCCTCTGTCTCTACCTCTTGGGCCTCAGCCCATGCTGTCAGGGATTTAATCAGGATTTGCTTCCTGAGATCTGTGGTTGCAGGCAACCCTCTTTCAATACACAACCCCCTAAGCTGAACTACTGTCAGTGTGGGTAGGCTAGCCAGATCAAGCTCCATGGTTCCCTAGTTTTGTGTCAACAAAAACTTTTTGCAAAAATTGGAAACAAGAATTTAGAAAAATTACAAAAATTCAATAATTGAAATTAATCCAAATTAATAATTAATAAAAAAAAAAAATAAAAAAAAAAAAAAATTTTTTTGCACTAAGACAATTTAAATGATTTTTAATTTGTTTTACTTAAAACTGTAACGTGATACTGAACACAAGTACAGGATCCCACCGCTGCCACCAAAAATGTTGGAAAATGGGTTATTGGTAAGGGCAGGTAGGTACCTACACCTAGCAACAAGCCACTAACCTCCACCTAGGTACAGTTAGGTCTCAGTAAATTTGTCCCAGCTCAACCCTTGGTAGCTTGGCAACGAGCGTCAAGGCTTAACTTAGGAGACAGTGTGTAAAGCATTCAAATATCACAAAACAGTAATTAAATAAAACACAGGAAACAGTTTAAAAATCCAAAACCAATTTATAAAAATAGTTTATATTTTTATCTTTAAAATGACACAAAAACGATTAAAATCGGTTCAGGGGAACCGGAGATATGAATTTTTAAAGAATTATTATTTTTCTAGCGCTTAGAAACAAAAAGCGCAAATCGGGTCATCTGGTTGCACCAGGACCGGGGCAAAGTCAAAGTTTCAGGCCGACCGCGATGGAGCCCTGCTCGGCTACAAGTCGCGGGAGGCCTCGGTTAAAAAGTTACCTTCTGACTTAGTCTTTATTTTGAAGTTTTTCTTCACCGGGACGAACCTGCCAGTTGAATCCGACCTCCTGGAGCCCTTGTCCGGATACGCGATGTGGGTTTCCTCGGTGGAGACTTTTACCTTCGGACTTAGTCGTTTTTTCGAGATGAAAATCCTTCGACCGGGGTAAACCTGGATCTTGATCCGACGTCCATGGAGCCCTTCTCGGATACGATGGCTGGGAGGTCCCGGTCAACTTTTTACGTTCGGACTTAGTCTCTTTTTTGGATGTTTTTCTTTACCGGGACGAACCACGAAGTCAGGCCGAGTCGCGGTTGAGGCAAGCCGGCTAGAATTTCCGCGGCGGGTCAGTCCCTCTCTGGAGCTTTTTTACAAAATTTGTCAAATCTTCTCCAAACTTCTGGGGCTTCACCCAGATGTTCTTTTAAGGTTCTTTTGGGGTCCACAGCTCACCCCAAGGGTCCAGAAGTTCTGTGATGGTCCTTGGGGGGTGCGGACTTCAACTCCCAGAATGCACCTGGCGCAAACTCCTTTTGGCCACTGGACTGTGGTCAGCTGGTCACTTTTTCAGGAGTTGGTGCAGGGGACTCTGGATAGCAATTTTTCACCTGTAGCAAACAGGGAGTCCCTCCTTGAACCAGTTGAAGCCAGGCAAAGTCCTTCTTGTGGTGAAGCCCAAGTGTGCAGCTGGTGCAGTCTTTCTGAGTGCAGGTTCCAGGTGCAGGCCAGGGATCTAGCAGGGCAGTCCTTCTTCTCCTTAAGTTCTTTCTTCTTGAAATTTGGTGGGGATCTGAGGTGTGGGGGCAGGTCTGCCAGTTTTATCCTTGTTCCTGGGTGAAAAGCAGGGGGGCCCTGGTTCTCCAATCAGGTACAGGGTCGTCCCCCTGTGATGACCACTTCCTGGGAAGTGTGGCAAAAATCCATCCCAAAAGGCAACAGTCTCTAAAAATCCAACATGGCTGAATCTGATTTTTGGAGGTTACATCTGGCTGAGCCCACCCACTGGTGTGGCTAAAAATCATAAACACACCCCTCTCCTGCCCTCTCCTAATCTAATCAAGGGGGCACCTAGCTGTCTGGGGTTGCAGGATGTGGGGGTGTTGCTGGGTGCTCCAGATGTCCTTCTCTGCCTTTGAAGACCAGTTTGGCAGCCCTCCCCCTTCCTGCCTCACCATCTGCTGAGGGGAGATTCTCTCCCCCAAGCACATTCCTTTGTGTGAAGCCAGGCCACTTCACACCTCATCAAGGCAGCCTGGCAGAAGCTGCTGCAGGCTGGCCAATCAGAGCACAGCAGCAAAAACAATGCAGAGCTGAAATTGGCAACTTTTTAGGTAAAGTCTAAACTTTTTACCTGAACAAGTTATATTAAATCCAACAACTGGAAGTTGTGGGATTTATTACAACAATTAATTTGATACCAAATTCTTGGTATGTAACATTTAAGGAGACTTTAAAATTTAAAATAAAGTCTGCCCATTCTAGCCTATGAAGGCCATTTACTTCAAAGAGGGAAAAACGAATTTGGCTGTTTTTACCTCACCAGGTCTTATAAATCTATTTTTATAAAGTCCTTGCTTATAGTTACATGGCACCCAGCCCTAGGGGCACATAGGGCACACCTTAGGGGTGACTTATATGTAACAATAAGGTAGTTTAAGGCTTTGGAAGTACTTTTAATTCCAAAGTCGAATTTGCATATAACTTTAATTTAAAAGCAGCCAGCAAGGCAGGCTTGCTTTTAAAATGACACTGGGCACCTCAGCAGTGCACCTAGGTGTGCACCACCTATGCTGTGGTCCCTTAACCTACATGCCCTACCATATACTAGGGACTTATAGGTAGGTTAACTTAGCCAATTATAATTAGCCTAATTTGCATATCCATTTTACACAGAGCACTGGCCCTGGGACTGGTAAGCAGTACCCAGGGCACAGCCAAGAGTCAGTAACCACCAGTACCTATCTAAAAAGAGTGGGGGTGATCAGGCAAAAAAAGGAGGACTTTCCTACAACTAGTGAGAAAAATGCATAGAGAAATAATAGTAGAAAATAATGTTCATGTTTAGAAATGTGCCCTCGGGGAGTGATCACCATATGTACTAAAGTGACTAAATATGCGAAATAATGGAAATATATGAGAAAAATGTACTAATATGTCATAATCTAAGTTTTGTATTAATTCAACAGTTTTAAGTTAGCCGCACCAGAGGCCTAGTTTCACTGGGCCTTGCTCGCTCTGAACATGGAGAATTTGAATGCCTTGTAAAGGACTGGTAACTGGAGTCAGAGACCTTGAACCGCTCAGAGTTCAAGTCGCTTAGCTAGAACATTCTGCAATATACCGACGGACAGGAGATGGTGAAGACAATTTGAAACAATTATGTGTAGTGTAGGCTAAATGTACTTTCCCAGGACTTGAACAATGGAAGCACTGATTAGAGAACCATGGGCAACAATTTTGATACCTGAAGAGCCGGATGATGTCCTCATCACAAGAAGAACCAATCAGGGTTTTGTGAAATATAAGAATATTATTTGGTAAATAAAAACTATAGTTTAGAGTTATATCTTCCGACCGATTGACCAATAAGCAATTAGTGGGATGGACTGGGAGACCCTAATAAAATGTCATGACAAGGGGTGAGGAATCAGAACTGCGAGGAGAAAGTTGATGGCATCCGGAGATGCTATCTGAGGTGCTGATATTGGGCTCATACTCTGTGAGCCTGATCTGTAGCTGACTATTGAGGACCTGAACACGAAGACTGTCTTGATGCTGATCCATCTTGGATAGGTAGCTATTAAAATGTGACTGACAATTTTGTGCCTTTTCTTCTAGGTACCAACAGTGCTGTTTTATAAAGATTCACACTTAGGTAGATTTTTCCAAATTAATGTTTTCTCTAAATTGTTTTCGCATGAAGACCCCCATGCTAATGCTAATCTTGGTTAGGTAGGTTGTAAGGGGTGACGTTGACAGTGACAAATGACTGAAAAACTGAATTGCTGAATTACATTATTAATGCTGATATTCATAGCTTATGATGTTACTTTGCTGCACATGTTTTCTTCAAGAAATAGGGGGTCATTCTGACCTCGGTGGTAAAAGGCTCTTACCGCCGGTCAGAAGTCCGCCATTCTACCGCCGCGGCCGCGGTAAACCGCCACGGTCATTCTGACCCACAACTGCCAAGCCTCCAAAAACCCGACATCCACCGAAGGCCGCCTCATCAGCGGGCAGCGATAAACTGGAGATGACCAAACCTCCACCGCCACGCCAACACAAACACGCCCATGCCATTACGACCCCCGAATCCACGCGGCGGTCATTCAACCGCGGTATTCCATTGGCGGTACACACCGCCGCGGTCAAAATACACACCCAGCTCCAAAACACAGCCACATTGGACAATTTGAAAATACACACACCTGATACACATACAAACACCACCCCCACACATCCAAGCAACTATAAAACACACACCCACATCACCCACAAACCCCCACTAGTTGGAAATCGGAGAGAAGGCGATAGAGAGAGAGAGAGCGAGCACAGCAATCGAAAACCCCAACACACACAGGAACCCAACATCATCAACCACACCACATCTACGCACACATCACCACACACCACCACTCACATCACCACAAACACCACCCCACACCTCATCCACACCACAACATGGCACCCCAAAGACACCCCAGGTTTTCGGACCAAGAACTCAGGGTCATGGTGGTGGAAATTATAAGGGTAGAGCCCCAGCTCTTCGGCACACAGGTGCTACACACCACAATAGCCAGGAAGGCGGAGCTATGGCAGAGGATCGTCGACAGGGTCAACGCTGTGGGACAGCATCCCAGAAACCGGGAAGACATCCGAAAGCGCTGGAACGACCTACGGGGGAAGGTACGGTCGATGGTCTCAAGACACAACATCGCTGTGCAGAAGACTGGCGGAGGACCACCACCCACTCCTCCCGAATTCACAGCATGGGAGCAAGAGGTCTTGAACATCCTGCATCCTGCGGGCCTCGCTGGAGTAGGCGGAGGAATGGACTCTGGTAAGTCTAGTCTCAACTACTCCCCCCCCCAACCACCAGCATGCCAACCCACACCCACACCCCCACCCTCACCCCCAACCCCCCAGCACACATCCTCCCTGCCAATGTCTCACCAGCACAACCCACCCAACCCAAAACCAAACCCTGAATGCCAACACAAACCATGGACACCCATCACCTATGCATGACCACTGCACATACCCATCCCCCCCACAAACCACCCTCACAACTCCTGCCACAAGGGAATGCCAGCACTGGGGGACAAGGGCACCCACAAATCGCACGCCATGGAACACACAGAAGCAATAACCATACTCTTTCACCCCTGCAGGGCCCGAACGCCAACACACCGGCCAGGAGGGTCCAGATATGTCCATCCCACCCCCAGAACAGGCCCCCAGTGAGGACAGCAGCTCTGTCGACCTAGAACCTGATGACCAGCCCGGACCATCGGGGACCTCTGGACAGTCGGTTCCCCACACACAGTCACAGGCCACAGCAGACCTAACCCCCTCTGGGAATATCAGCACAGCTCCCACCCAGCGGGCCCATGCCTCTGTCTCCAGGACAGGTCAATCAGCGGTGTGTCCGCCACTACAGGGCACCCAGGCTGACCCAACACCCCAACAACAACAGGGACCTGGGGGCAGTGGTAGTGGGCACACCGTCCAGGGGACAGAGGCCCGGGGAAACAGGGCAACTGGGAGGGCTGCAGTGCGACAGGGGTGTGAGGACAGGCCCAGGGAACCGACTCTCCAAGAGGCCCTCACCACCATCATGGGAGCATACCACCGCTCCCAGGAGACGATGGCGACGGTACTGGCCAGGTTCCAGGAGATCCAGGCACAGCAGGAGGAACGGTACATGGGGTACAGAGAGGAGCTCAGGAACATCGTCCTGGCCCTGAACCTAATAGTCACCACATTGCGGGACCATGTGGCACCCCAAAGGGCCCCTGTCACCAGCCCGGACCAGGAACAGCCTACCACCTCCGCCGGCGCTAGTGGACAGGAGGCCCCCACACAACGACGGGCCACCAGAACCCCACCTCCTGCTGAAGATCAACCACCCCGTAAGAGGAGCCTGAGATCACAAAGGAAGACAGAGTAGGATGCCAAGACCCCCGCCAGCACAAGATACCCCCGGATGTCATTCCACTGTCCCACATTGTCACCCTGTCCAACCTTGAACTGCCCCTGCTCCATCCTTCCACAGGCATATGGACAATGCACCTGTGCGACCGAGAACTGGACTCTGCCATGGACATCACTCCACCCCCACCCATCACCGTTTTACTATCATTGACCTATATGTAGCACTTTAAATAAATCACTAATTGCACTTAAAACACTCAGGAGTCTGCTTGTATTCTTAACAAATGTATTACACATAACGGTTCAAAAATGTTCAGTTACATTGTGATGACAACATACCAATGTCAATGTGCTTTACTCCATGGACGAACAAACCAGAAGTCACGCAGTGGGTCATACAGCTCTGAAAAGGGAAGGGAAAGTCACAATTCAGTTGAAAGGAACTGGGGGGAAACACAGAAAGTAGAGATGCAGGAGGCCAGAGGTAAATGTAAAATGGCGTGGGGGATTCTTACCTGGGTGCTACTGAAAATACTGTTGTATGACTGTGTCCCTGTTGCCCGTGTCGTCCCCGTCGTCTTCCTCCTCTTTACTCTCCACGGGCTCCACAGCTGCTACAACACCACCATCTGGACCATCCTCCTGCAGAAAAGGCACCTGGCGTCGCAATGCAAGATTGTGAAGCATACAGCAGGCCACGATGATCTGGCACACCTTCTTGGGTGAGTACACTAGGGATCCCCCTGTCATATGCAGGCACCTAAACCTGGCCTTCAGGAGGCCGAAGGTCCTTTCTATGATCCTCCTAGATCGCCCATGGGCCTCATTGTACCGTTCCTCTGCCCTGGTCCGGGGATTCCTCACTGGGGTCAGTAGCCACGGCAGGTTGGGGTAACCAGAGTCACCTATTAGCCACACACGGTGTCTCTGTTCCATCACATAAGGGATGCTGCTATTTCGCATAACATACGCGTCATGCACTGACCCAGGGAACTTAGCATTTACATGGGAGATGTACTGGTCAGCCAAACAGACCACCTGGACATTCATCGAATGGTAACTTTCCCTGTTTCTGTACACCTGCTCATCGTCTTTTGGGGGTACTAAGGCCACATGGGTCCCATCAATGGCACCAATGATGTTGGGGATATGTCCAAGGGCATAGAAGTCACCCTTCACAGTGGCCAAATCACCCTCCTCAGGGAAAATAATGTAGCTCTGCATGTATTTCATCAGGGCAGACAACACTCTGGACAAAATCTTGGAAAACATAGGCTGAGACATCCCTGATGACATGGCCACTGTTGTCTGAAAAGACCCACTTGCCAAAAAATGGAGGACTGACAGAACCTGCACCAGAGGGGGAATTCCTGTGGGTTGGCGGATGGGGGACATCAGTGCTGGCTCCAGCTGGGCACACAGTTCATGTATAGTGGCTCGGTCAAGTTGGTATCGAAGTATTATATGACGTTCCTCCATTGTCGACAGGTCCACCAGCGGTCGGTACACAGGAGGATTCATCCTTCTCCCCGCAAGTCCCAGCGGACGGTGCCTAGGAAGGACAACATGGAGTACAGAGTCAAGCAACCTACAGGTACGTAACTACAGCTTGCACAGTACACGATTCTCACTGCATTGAATGGCTTGTATGAGTGGCAATGCAAGGCCTAGGCCTGTGTGACGCAGTAGAAATGAAGCCATGTGGGCCCTTGAAATGGCGGCTGCCTGACCTGAGAAGTGTGACAGTGGGATGTGAGGTCAATGCGCTGGCGTGACACACCGTGGCGGTAGGCGGTCGAAGACCGCGGCGCCAAGCCGCATTGGTTAACATCGAACCCTATGGGTTTCACGAGCCAATGACTAGGTGCGCCGGCGGTCGCGGAACTCACCGCGGCGGTACGCACCGCCGCGGGCGTGACCGCCATTTTCTATCTGGTTAATCACTCGAGACCTGATCATCCACAGGAGAGGACCTATACTGCAAGTGCTGCTGTGACCTCGGTCTGGGAGATACAATGGCTGCTGCGACTGGGGAAAGGGCCCCTGCCTTCACTACAGAAGAGTTGGAGAAACTTGTCGATGGGGTCCTGCCCCAGTATGCGCGACTCTACGGTCCTCCAGACCAACAGGTAAGTACACTGTGTGCACGTTGAATGGGCTATGCCTGGGTTGTGTATGGTGGATGTAAGATGGTGGGGAGGGGAGACAATGACGAGTGCAAGGCACGACAGATGAGAGCATGCGCCACATGGCAAGGTTGGGGAGGGGGGCTAATCGCATCTATCATGCGGAGAATTGATGATATTTCAATTTCCACCCTGTACATGTCAAATAGGTCAGCGCCCATCAGAAAGTCGACATTTGGCGTGCCATCGCCAAGGAAGTCCGGAACCTGGGGGTCCACAACAGACGGGGCACCCACTGCCGCAAGAGGTGGGAGGACATCCGCCGCGGGACCAGGAAGACCGCCGAGTCACTGCTGGGGATGGCCTCCCAACCTAGGAGGGGTGCCAGTCGTACCCTGACCCCCCTGATGTCCCGGATCCTGGCGGTGGCCTACCTCGATTTGGATGGGCGCGTGAGGACATCACAGCAGACACAAGGGGGTGAGTACCAGCACATTCAGCTATCTTTACGCGCAGTGGAGGTGCCTGGGTGGGGGAAGAGGGCTGTGGGTGACATTAGGCCATGGTACTTTCTGCAGTGTAGTCCTCTCCTTTAGCCATGTCCCTGTGCCCCCGCCCCCCACCTCTGTAGGGTGACAAGTACAGCTATCCATGGTCCTGCATCACCCATGTGCGCGTTTGTTGTCCCTAGACCTGTTGGCCTAGTCACAAGTACTGAGTAGTGTACCCCGATTGCGTGGCTTAGTGCATGAGGCTCCTGTGTCTGTCCTCTCCGCCAACGGTGTTGACAATGCATGCACTCAACCTGTTTTTATGTCTCCCCCCACCCTTTTTCTTTATCTTCTTGTGCATGTGTGCATTAGCATCATCAGGTGGAGGAGAATTGGCACCGGAGTACGAGGGAGCTGCAACTCACAAGGCCCCGGTGGGCCATGGCACAGACACCGAGGCCACCAGTGATACGGAGGGCGAGGGGAGCTTCACAACGGGGAGCCGTGGTGACACCAGCGACACCGACACGTCCTCGGATGGGAGCTCCCTAGCGGTGGCGGCAACATCCGTGCCCCCCGCCTCTACAGGTACAGCCGCCACCCAGCGCACCAGCTCCGCCCTCCCAGCAGCCCCTCCGCCTTCGCTCCGTGCCCGCTCGCCCAAGAAGGCGGGCGTCTCCTTCGCCCCAGGCACCTCAGGCCCTGCCCCTGTTACCCCTGCTGCCCTCAGTGAGGAGGTAATTGATCTCCTACAGACCATCATTGTTGGGCAGTCTACCCTTTTGAATGCCATCCAGGGGGTAGAGAGGGAGGTGCATCGTAGCAATGCATACCTGGAGGGCATTCATTCGGGTCAGGCTGCCCATCAACGATCGTTCAATGCTCTGGCCTCAGCACTGACGGCAGCCATTGTCCCTGTTTCCAGCCTCCCTCTTCTAACTGCCTCCAGCCTGTCTCTGTCTCCTTTTCCTCTGCCTATCCCACCCAAACCATCAGACCAGCCTGCACACACCTCAACACCCAAGGGCAGCTCATCCAGACATAAGCACCACAGATCACACAAACATTCACCCAAGCAACACCCAGATGCAGACATGCCAACAGCCACTACTACCTCTGTGTCCCCCACCTCCTTGTCTCCCTCCTCCCTCCCTGTGACGTCTCTACTCACACCTGCATGCACACCACCAACAGCCAGTACTTCCATCACCAGCACACCCTCCAGTACAGTCCGCACACGTGCAGTCACCACCCCCACTGCCATTTACACGTCCCCTGTGTCCTCTCCCACTGTGTGTGTCACCCCCTCTTCCAAGACACACAAACGCAGGCAGCCACCCACCCAACAGCCAACCACCTCACGACAGCCTCCAGCCCATGCACCTTCACCCAAGGACAGCACACCTGACTCTCCTACAACCACCTCCTCTTCCTCCACTCCCATAACCACTACACCTACCCTTTACCCTGGTCCTAAAAAACTTTACCTCTCCACTCTTGACCTCTTTCCCTCACCTGACCCCCCCCCTCCATCTGCTAAGAGTCCCAAGAGCGCCTCAGCCACCACCAGCCCGGCTTCAAGGGTCACCGTAGTGCATGGATTTTGGAGTCCCCCCTTTGCCAGCAGTGATACATCGGTCAGCAGCAAGGGGACAGCCAGCCCCCCCCCCTGGAAAGAGGACCCGTAAAGTAAGGGGCCGCCGCGGGACGACTGACACGGCTGCCCCCAAGGACCAAAGTTCTGCCACTTCACCTGCCACAACATCCAGGGGAGGCAAGGCCCAGAGAGCCACATCAAAGGAGGGCAAGGGCAGCAGGGCGGAGAAGTCAGCCAGCAGGAGCGCGGACCAGGAGGGCCCCACAAGCCCCATCCCGGGTGTGAGGGAGGACACCCAAGGGCCCAGGACACCGTCACCGAAAGGTCCAGCAACTGCACGGTCGGAGGGCGACTGAGCAGGGAGTCGTGGCCAGGTCTGACACCCTTGACTTACAGAACAAGCACCGCTGAACAGGGCCCCGCCGTCCAGAAAGGCACCGCTGAACAGGGCCCCGCCATGCAGAAAGGCACCGCTGAAGAGGGCCCCGCCGTCCAGAAAGGCACCGCTGAACAGGGCCCCGCCGTGCAGAAAGGCACCGCTGAACAGGGCCCCGCCGTGCAGAAAGGCACCGCTGAACAGGGCCCCGCCGTCCAGAAAGGCACCGCTGAACAGGGCCCCGCCATCCAGAAAGGCACCGCTGAACAGGGCCCCGCCGGGAGGAGCACCGCTGAACAGGGCACCGCCGGGAGGAGCACCGCTGAACAGGGGCCCTTCATCTCAAGCACCGCTCCGCTGGGCCCTTCATCTCAAGCACCGCTCCGCTGGGCCCCGCCGTCTCAAGCACCGCTCCACTGGGCCCTTCATCTCAAGCACCGCTCCGCTGGGCCCCGCTGTCTCAATCACCGCTCCACTGGGCCCTTCCTGTCAGGCACCGCTCCGCTGGGCCCCGCCGTCTCAAGCACCGCTCCGCTGGGCCCTTCCTGTCAGGCACCGCTCCGCTGGGCCCCGCCGTCTCAAGCACCGCTCCGCTGGGCCCCGCCGTCTCAAGCTCCGCTCCGCTGGGCCCTTCATCTCAAGCACCGCTCCTCTGGGCCCCGCCGTCTCAAGCACCGCTCCGCTGGGCCCATCATCTCAAGCACCGCTCCGCTGGGCCCCGCCATCTCAAGCACCGCTGGCCCAATGACAGTGCTGTTTCTGTGTCGTGCTACTGTTCGCGCTGCACTCGGGCCACCCTGCCTCCTCCATTGCCTGTGGAGACTGTTATCCACTTGATAGACTGTGGCTTTGCACCCCCCAGGATATGACAGTGAGCAAGCCACCCACTGTAGAGACTTGAGAGACTGAGGCTTTGCACTCCCCAGGATTGAACAGTGGGCATGGTGGGCCCTTCTTGGATCTGGCGTCGTGGACTCATGTGGCTGTGGTGCCCCCCCTTCCCTTCCCCCTGAGGTGCCTGTAGTTTTATCATCTGATGCCCCTGCAGTGTTCTCTCCAACGGACTCAGGTCTCCTGTGTGGGCTTTGCCCATGTGTTGATACACTTTGGCCCACGGACAGTTGAAATTTCAGTGACTGTGCTGGACTTATTGCCTCTATTTATTTCATTTTCCTATTTTACCATGACTTCAATGAACCTATTTTATACATAAATTTATTTTCGCACTTTAATTATATCTTTTCGTTATTCCGGGGGGTTTGGGAGGGGTCACTTTGACTTGGTGCTCTGCATTGGTGGGTAGATAGTTGGAGGGTGGGTGTGATGCGTATGTGTGTGCCCGTAACCCTTCCTCCTCCCCCCTCCCCTGTGTCGTAGGTGCGGTACTCACCGTTGTCGTCTGCGCCGGAGTTCGTACTCGTGGTAGATGAGCAGGTAGACGAGAGCAGGTAGGATGTTCAATTCGGGCTCCATGCTGTCCTCCGTCCTCGTGGAGTGTATAGAGGTGAGCGTTTTCCCGTTCGTAGTCTGTTTCCGCCGTGTTTTTATCGGCGGTGCTCCCGCCCCGGAAAAGGTGGCGGATTGGTGAGTTGTGATAGGGTGGACGGTACATTGTCTGCTGCCTGCCTGTTGGCGGTGACCGCCGCGCTGTTTGTGTGTCCCGCCGTGGCGGTCGGAGTGTTAAAGTGGCGGGCTCTGTTGGCGGTTCCCGCCAGGGTCAGAATTCCATTTTTTGGACCGCCAGCCTGTTGGTGGGTTGGCCGCCGCTTTATCACCGACCGCCAGGGTCAGAATGACCCCCATAATGTCTTATAACTGATGAATTCATAAAGAATTGATTTGAATAAAGATTGAATTAACAGATCATTAGAATTGTAAGCAATAGGAATAAAACTTGTTAACCCTTTTCATGAGTAATGGTTATTTCTGATTAGTATGGTTTCTATTGTGGTTCCATAAAGTGTTTATCTTGTTTATTGATGTTGGTTATTGGTTCAGTGGTCACTGCATGACTAGGATACTCCATGCCATTCAAAAGGTTCATCAACCTATATGCATCCCCTTGTAAGTTTACTTACTAAGGACCGGGCGCGCTAGCATCAGCATCATGAAAATGGCATCAGAAGGCACTGTGGCGACCCAAAGCCACTCGACCAGTCAGAAAATCTTGCAAGCATCTGGCAAATATTATAGCACTTGAAAGTGCATGCCAAAACAACTCTTGTGTGCAACAAAACAAGTGTTGCAAGCACGAACATAAAAGTAATTCCACAATGCCCCAATGGAGGAATTTAGTGGGAGCTCTGAGATACACACGTTCCTGCATTCTGCCAACTCCATGAGCTGAATTATATTTCTGCCCAGACCTAGTCACAAATTCGGGTCAACCGCGACGGAGCATGGACCAGATACAAGAGTTCAGTCCACTGTTAAAAGTACCTTGTGCTTCATATCGAGATGCAAACTTCTTTGTCAGCCTGCACTGCAAGGGCATTGAAAAGCCTTCAATATGAGCTGCATCAGCCTGCTCTGTGTGGTTTCCAGTTACATTGCTGGGCAGGACCTATGATTCAGGCATCTGAATGCAATGCTCTCTTTTGAGGTCAATGAAGCTGCTGGTGCTGTGAGGTCTTGTGTCACGGTGCATCAAGGTGTGTTAACCTGGGCTGGTTGTCAGTGTTGAGATGTGATAATCTGGGTCAGTGCTAGTGAAGCTGCAGAACAGAAGCTTCAATGTGTCAGTGCCAAGGAAACTGTAATGTTCCTATATTTTGGGACAAGAGGCCAGATGACTTACCCATGGAGACACTCTGGTGGTTCTTGGTCCAAATAGGCAGACTGGCCTCAACAGGGCAGTCCACAGCAATGGAAGAGTCCGTGAGCAGCGAGGAAGGCCTTGGGCAGCACAGCAATCCTTGGTCACCAGTGCAGTATTCAAAAACTGGGAAGTCCTTGTGCAGAGTTCACGGGTCCAAAAATGATCTGAAGAGCTAGTCTGAAGGTCTACTATTTCTACCTAGTGCTCACTTTGTAGTAGGAAAAGCTTCCATAGATTATCCCCTACAAATGTGTGTGAAATGTCCTTCCTCCCTCCCCTGGCCTCAGATTGTCTGGTGTCACAATAGACTTGTGAGAAATCCTCTTTGCCGGAGTAGTTCATTTGATATGCAAGTGTGGTAGGTGACAGCTCCACACCCCATCCTTCCAGAGAGGGTGCATTCTGCCAACAGCCAGATCCTGTATTGTGCTGTCTGGTAGGAGTACACAAATGACAACTGCTAACTACACCTCGTCATGTGACCCAGGAGCAGACTGCAGGCACCAAACTGTTATGGCAATAAAATGCCAACTTTTTATCAGTGGCACTTTCGGAATTATGACTTAGAATTCAACTTTGCTTTTAAAAGAGTTTCAAATTACAATTGTTTAGGCACCACACATGACTTACTTACCTCCTCCTGATCAAGAGGTATCACTTATTATTTTATAATAAGGTAACCCAATGCTATCCTATGAGAGAGGAAGGCATGCAGTAGTAAAAAATAATTGTAAGGAAATGACTCCTTGGCATAGTTACCCCCTTACTTTTTGCCTTTTGCTGATGCCAGTTTTGATTGAAAGTGTGCTGGGACCCTGCTAACCAGGCCCCAGCATCAGTGTTCTTTCCCTAAACTGTACATTTGCTTCCACAATTTGCACAGCCCTGGCACCCAGAAAAGTCCCTTGTAAATGGTACCCCTGGTACCAAGGGCCCTGATGCCAGGGAAGGTCTTTGAGGACTGCAGCATGTCTTATGCCACCCTGGCGACCCCTCACTCAGCACATGCACACTGCCTCACAGCTTGTGTGTGCTGGTGGGGAGAAAATGACCAAGTCGACATGGCACTCCCCTCAGAGTGCCATGCCAACCTCACACTGCCTGTGGCGTAGGTAAGTCACCCCTCTAGCAGGCCTTACAGCCCTAAGGCAGGGTGCACTATAGCACAGGTGAGGGAATATGTGCATGATCACTATGCCCCTACAGTGTCTATGCAAAACCTTAGACATTGTAAGTGCAGGGTAGCCATAAAGAGTATATGGTCTGGGAGTTTGTCAAACACGAACTCCACAGTTCCATAATGGCTACACTGAAATCTGGGAAGTTTGGCATCAAACTTCTCAGCACAATAAATGCACACTGATGCCACTGTGGAATTTATTGTAAAATGCACCCAGAGGGCATCTTAGAGATGCCCCCTGAATACCATTCCGACTCCTAGTGCTAGGCTAACCAGTTTCTGCCAGCCTGCCACAACCAGACGGGTTGCTAGCTACATGGGGAGAGTGCCTTTGTCACTCTGTGGTGAGGAACAAAGCCTGTACTGGGTGGAGGAGCTTCTCACCTCCCCCTGCAGGAACTGTAACACCTGGCGGTGAGCCTCAAATGCTCATGCCTTTTGTTACATTACCCCAGGGCATCCCAGCTAGTGGAGATGCCCGCCCCTCCGGCCACTGCCCCCACTTTTGGTGGCAAGGCTGGAGGAGATAATGAGAAAAACAAGGAGGAGTCACCCACCAGTCAGGACTGCCCCTAAGGTGTCCTGAGCTGAGGTGACCCCTGCCTTTAGAAATCCTCCATGTTGAGATTGGAGGATTCCCCCAATAGGATTAGGGATGTGCCCCCCTCCCCTCAGGGAGGAGGCACAAAGAGGGTGTTGCCACCCTCCAGGACAGTAGCCATTGGCTACTGCCCCCCCAGACCTAAATACATCCCTAAATTCAGTATTTAGGGGCACCCCAAAACCCAGGAAATCAGATTCATGCAACCTGAAACAAGAAGAAGGACTTCTGACCTGGAAGCCCTGCAGAGACGACGGAGACGACAACTGCTTTGGCCCCAGCCCTACCATCCTGTCTCCTGACTCGAAGAAAACTGCAACGGCGACGCATCCGACAGGGACCAGCGACCTCTAAAACCTCAGAGGACTGCCCTGAACCAAAGGACCAAGAAACTCCAGAGAACCATGGCACTGTTCACCAACAGCAACATTTTTGCAACTTTCTAACAACTTTCCAAGAACTCACTCTTCCCGCCGGAAGCATCAGACTTCACCCTCTGCACCCGACGCCCCCGGCTCGAGCTCCAGAGAACCAACACTACAGGGAGGACTCCCAGGTGACTGAGACCTTGTGAGTAACCCGAGACTACCCCCCTGGACCTGCACAGTGACGCATGCAGAGAGAATCCAGAGGCTCCCTCTGATCAGGACTGCCTGTAACAAGGGAACTGAACCAAGCACTGCACCTGCAGCCCCCAGGACCAGAAGGAACCGAACCTTAGTGCAGGAGTAACCATCAGGTGACCCTCTGCCTAGCCCAGTTGGTGGCTGGCCCGAGAAGCCCCCCTGTGCCTGCCTGCACCGCTAGAGTGACCCCCTGGTCCCTTGAGTGTTTCTAATACAAAACCCAACGCCTGCTTTGCACACTGCACCCGGCCGCCCCTGTGCTGATGAGGGTGTGTTTTGTGTGCCTACTTGTGTCCTCCCCAGTGCTCTACAAAACCCCCCTGGTCTGCCCTCTGAGGACAAGGGTACTTACCTGCTGGCACACTGGAACCAGAGCACCCCTGTTCTTCATAGGCACCTATGTGTTTTGGGCACCTCTTTGACCTCTGCACCTGACCGGCCCTATGCTGCTGGTATGGTAACTATGGGGTTGCCTTGAACCCCCAATGGTGGGCTGCCTATGCCCAGGAACTTACACTTGTAAGTGTCTTACTTTCCTGACAAACTAACCATTACTTACCTCCCCCACGAACTGTTGATTTTTGCTGTGTCCACTTTTAAAATAGCTTATTGCCATTTTTACTCAAACTGTGTATGTTACTGCTCTAATTCAAAGTTCCTAACTTACCTATGTGGAGTACCTTGCATTTTATGTATTTACTTCAAATCTTGAAATTGTGGTTCTAAAAATAAATTAAGAAAATATACTTTTCTATATAAAAACTATTGGCCTGGAGTTAAGTCTTTGAGTGTGTGTTCCTCATTTATTGCCTGTAGGTGTACAACAAATGCTTAACACTACCCTCTGCTAAGCCTACTGCTCGACCACACTACCACAAAATAGAGCATTAGAATTATCTAATGTTGCCACTATTTTACCTCTAAGGGGATCCCTTGGACTCAGTGCACACTATCTCTTACTTTGAGATAGTGTATACAGAGCCAACTTCCTAAAACAATTGTAAGAGTTTTTCACTACCAGGACATGTAAAAGTTCAAATTACTTGGCTAACGCTTTAAATACACTGCACCCTGTCTTATGAACAGTTGGGGGCGTACCCTAGGGTTGACTTATGTGCATTACAAAGGAAGGTTTTGGCCGGGCAAGTTTTATTTTGCCAGGTCCACATGGCAGTTTAAATAGCACATAGAGGTTGCAACGTCAGATCTCACACATGTTTAAAGGGCTACTTAAGTGGATTCAGACCCACTAGTAGCATTTAAATTACAACCCCCCAGGTACCTGTAGTACTTTACTAGAGACTTAAAGGTACATTAGGTGTGCTAATTGAATGTAAGCCAATTTTACCATGTTTAAAGGAGAAACAACAAGCACTTTAGCACTGTTAGCAGCGGCAAAGTGCACAGAGTCCTAAAAACCAACAAAATTGGGTTCAGAAAATAGGAGGGTGAAGGCAAAATATTTGGGGAGAGGCCCGGCCAAGTCCAACATATATAGAAACTACCTTAAAAAATGCCAAAACTGTGAAGAAGACCGTTTACTTGATTCAGCTCTGCATGTTCTTGAAAGTTAGGAAAATGGTGACTTTAGCACTGCAAACCATTCATTTGTGCCATTTTAGAAAAAAAGGCACTTTTTGTGTACTTCTCTTTTCCTATTTTGATCCCCAAAAATCAAAATGTAATTTTATTTTGCCTATTTTCTCAACCTCTTCAGGGAAAATCCTGAAACTCCATGAAACTTTTCAAATCTCCAGGATGTTAGAAGAAAGGATGCACGTTTGTCATGGATAGCTTGTGTGGAAAAAATGTACGGAGGCCTAAGCACAAACTACCACAAAAAGCCAAAAAATGGCTTAGAGTGGTGAGGGGTGAACCTCAGAAGTTAAGGGGTTAATGCATATTTAAGGCATACATGTGCATTATATTCTGTTTTCTCATGTGTATATATGCTTGCATGAATGCATGTATGTCGATACATTTATAAAAACCATACCTTGCCTGGGTGCAACAGAGTGTGTGGATGGAAAACAAAATAAAACATCAATATTGCTGTAATGAGGTGAAGAGGCAGGGTAATAAGTAATGTCAACATATTTTGAACTTATATATATTACGACACCACACAAATCGTATTTCATATCAACATCAGAGCAAATACCATTTAGGTTAAACAGGAAAACGGCAAAAGATTATTCTCGACCATCATTTAATTTTTTTTGATCTGTTGCCGGAGTTTGCCCCTTAATGCAATTCTTCTTTTTTTGGAGTAGGTGGCCTTTGAGCCTAAATTTCTCATTCACCGCATCCACGGGATATACCTGTAGCTCACGTTCACTAAAATGCACCTTCCTCATACTGTTATACCTGTTTTTGAATACTGGAATATCAGGAGACAATGCAAGGAGATGAACTGGAATGGATTGTAAAATACCAAATTACTGCTATGAAATCTCATCAAAAGTGGGGTTTCTGCTACAGTAAGAAGAGGTGAATGGCTTAAAATCAAGGAGACAGTATTACTAATGTTTGGTAGTGCTATTGGTGTTTTCACCACAGAAGGCCCAGTCAGATCCGGTCCATCGTAGTTGTGTCTATACTTTTCAGATGCCCCCTTGAGCCCGGCACAGATATCTGGTACACTTGTGCTGTTGTGGTGACTCTGAAACATAGCAGGCTGTAGATAGGCTGCCAGCCTGAGCTAGATAAGGTACCAGTACACAAACACTGGACTACACGATGAGGTCATCTGGATGCCTGCCTCTGACTCCAGCAACCAGCATCAGTTACATCTACAGGTAATAAATACTAGTGAGTAAATGTATATATACTACTTCTCCTACCCTCTTTGTAGTCACCATCAAACCAAAGCTTAGGTAGGTCTCACTCACTGAACCTGGTCATTTAGTAATAAAACCTGGCAAAAGATAATGTTAAGCTCAAATCCTTGAAGGCGCTAATGCATGCACATTCTAATTTAATGTAAGAATGGTTTACTTGAGCATTATGTACACATTTGGCTACAATAATGCTTCAATACCTAATACCATATACAATACATATACTTTCACCCAGACCATAAGCAGTAGAAATTATTTTACAATACTGCCTTTATATTAAAGGAGGATGCTTTCATTTAACATACAATAAATGTAGTTCTCTGTTAGGTGCTTTAAATGACTCATGTGCTAACTGCATGACTGTTAAAGTGCTAAGCTCATCAAAATATGCGTCAGAGCCAGTTTCGGGGAAAAAAACGGAATAACATAAATCACCTAACACCGTGCCATGTGCAAGTGGCGAGTGCACTGGGATTCACAAACCCCAGGGTGAGGAAACTGGAACAAAGCTGCATCGCTGTGGGTTTTATCCTGCGTGCTTTATCAGCGCAAACATTCACATCAAAACTACCCTCTATGCCTCTGCCGACTGCAGATATGAAAAAACATGCAATTAACTATGTAATTCTACATATAACAGTACAACTTGTTCGCTGAGATCTGACCCCTCAATAACAATTCCGAAAAGGAGAGCTTTGGCCTGCCTGTTTATAAAGAATGGAGTAGGAATGTAATCAAATACATTTAACATTTTAATGCTTAAATGTGCATTAAGACCGAAAAGCAACTCGGAGAATGTCTCTGCAATACAATACGAAATTTAGACGAATAGCCACTCGTTTTAGAGGAAATACATGAACAAACAATGGGGTTGTTAGATTCAGGTTTTACGCCCACTCTTATCTCCTGGTTTAGTCTGGTCAGCAGTGCTTAATTTGTGCTTGTTGTTTCCGGTGCTGAGCACCTGCAATTATTTTTGCAGGCCGGGGCTTATTCTTCTGCCTCAAGAATTTGCTGCAAGCTCTTGTAGAAAAAGACACATATGGGAAAGACGGAGGGAGAGAAAAGCGAAAAAACGTCACAAAGCTAGAACGCAGAAAGCTGCGAGAGTGAGCTGGAGGGGCAGAGATAGATTAAAGAGGCCCGAGTTGTCTTCAGGGCTACTCTGCCCCGGTATTCCGTGCTCGCACATTTAATTGAAGCAACTGCGTGTTTCAGAGGCGAGCTTTGAGCACCGGCACGTTTTTATTTACAAATTAAGCACTGGTCTGGTGACAGGTATTCTTGCAAAACGTGATACAAAGCTGTGGTGCAAAAGCAACACGGATGCCAACGCTCAAGTTTATCAATGTTTATCATCGCCTTTGGGCTATGCAAGGCAATACAGGGCGAGGCAAGACCTAGATTCAGATATACCAAGCCAGGCAAGGTCACGCTGCGTGACTCTGCGTGGCTTGGTAAATGTGGTGTAATGCAAGGCAGCTCCTCCACTGCACATTACACTTCATTGGAGGTGGCGTAACATGGGTGGAGTGTGGGTGTTGCCACATATCTACCCATCTATTCTGATGCACTCTCAGGTGCAACACGGAGATTTATCTATATTTCTTCTCCTTGTGTACTCTCTCCAAGTGTGCTGCGTTATGCAGCACACCCAAAAGAGGAACATTCTCATATTATCTATCTATCTATATAGTTCTATTACATAAATGAGTCTCTGAGTTCCAACCCAAGCGGGCAGGTCCATCAAAGGATACTGTACCTGGCCACGGAAAAACGTATTTAAGTTTTGTCTGATCCTTCAGGAAAGAAGCATGCAAAGAGGTCTGAGGGGCTGCCAAGGAGGCAATGGCACCAGAAGAGGAAAGAACACAACAAATTGGCAGGGGAAACGTCTACGAAAAGCCATCCAATTGTAAGAACAGATGGAGAGGAAAGTAACAAAGAAATGAGACAGATGGGTGGGGAAAAATCAGACTTTATTGAACATGTCCTAAGTTAAAGCCAATACATTTGTTTGGAAACTTTGTTTATCATGTTGCCAGCAGGCAAACTTTGATTTCACTTCCACAAGGATTGACTTCTAAGATCATATAGATTAAATTAGAAGACACGGACACCCTCCTCCATAAAGGAAGCAACTCACACAGAAAATCTATGTACCATCAACACCAACAATTTGATTGTATTATACAGGGAGTGCAGAATTATTAGGCAAATGAGTATTTTGACCACATCATCCTCTTTATGCATGTTGTCTTACTCCAAGCTGTATAGGCTCGAAAGCCTACTACCAATTAAGCATATTAGGTGATGTGCATCTCTGTAATGAGAAGGGGTGTGGTCTAAAGACATCAACACCCTATATCAGGTGTGCATAATTATTAGGCAACTTCCTTTCCTTTGGCAAAATGGGTCAAAAGAAGGACTTGACAGGCTCAGAAAAGTCAAAAATAGTGAGATATCTTGCAGAGGGATGCAGCACTCTTTAAATTGCAAAGCTTCTGAAGTGTGATCATCGAACAATCAAGCGTTTCATTCAAAATAGTCAACAGGGTCGCAAGAAGCGTGTGGAAAAACCAAGGCGCAAATTAACTGCCCATGAACTGAGAAAAGTCAAGCGTGCAGCTGCCACGATGCCACTTGCCACCAGTTTGGCCATATTTCAGAGCTGCAACATCACTGGAGTGCCCAAAAGCACAAGGTGTGCAATACTCAGAGACATGGCCAAGGTAAGAAAGGCTGAAAGACGACCACCACTGAACAAGACACACAAGCTGAAACGTCAAGACTGGGCCAAGAAATATCTCAAGACTGATTTTCCTAAGGTTTTATGGACTGATGAAATGAGAGTGAGTCTTGATGGGCCAGATGGATGGGCCCGTGGCTGGATTGGTAAAGGGCAGAGAGCTCCAGTCCGACTCAGACGCCAGCAAGGTGGAGGTGGAGTACTGGTTTGGGCTGGTATCATCAAAGATGAGCTTGTGGGGCCTTTTCGGGTTGAGGATGGAGTCAAGCTCAACTCCCAGTCCTACTGCCAGTTCCTGGAAGACACCTTCTTCAAGCAGTGGTACAGGAAGAAGTCTGCATCCTTCAAGAAAAACATGATTTTCATGCAGGACAATGCTCCATCACACGCGTCCAAGTACTCCACAGCGTGGCTGGCAAGAAAGGGTATAAAAGAAGGAAATCTAATGACATGGCCTCCTTGTTCACCTGATCTGAACCCCATTGAGAACCTGTGGTCCATCATCAAATGTGAGATTTACAAGGAGGGAAAACAGTACACCTCTCTGAACAGTGTCTGGGAGGCTGTGGTTGCTGCTGCACGCAATGTTGATGGTGAACAGATCAAAACACTGACAGAATCCATGGATGGCAGGCTTTTGAGTGTCCTTGCAAAGAAAGGTGGCTATATTGGTCACTGATTTGTTTTTGTTTTGTTTTTGAATGTCAGAAATGTATATTTGTGAATGTTGAGATGTTATATTGGTTTCACTGGTAATAATAAATAATTGAAATGGGTATATATTTTTTTTTGTTAAGTTGCCTAATAATTATGCACAGTAATAGTCACCTGCACACACAGATATCCCCCTAACATAGCTAAAACTAAAAACAAACTAAAAACTACTTCCAAAAGTTTCAGCTTTGATATTAATGAGTTTTTTGGGTTCATTGAGAACATGGTTGTTGTTCAATAATAAAATTAATCCTCAAAAATACAACTTGCCTAATAATTCTGCACTCCCTGTATACCTTAAACACCGACAAATCTGATAGGAAAATAAGTGTGACATTTTGACTATGCTATAGGACTGGATATAAGTTCCAGTAGTGGCAGTGGTTTCAGAAATAAGGGTCTGATTTGGAGCTTTGTGGATGAGGATCTCCATCACAAATGTAAAAGAGTATTCCTTTCGGCAATATTTAAATCACTTCCTAAGTCTAAATGCAATCCCATCGTGCTAACAGATGGTCTGAACATTTTTCAAGAACTAGTCCTTAACGATCTTTGTGATATGGAGACACTAAACCAAGGTAGAAAAAGAGACAATTTGGCCAAGAGACCGTGACAAGTAATATAGCAATGAAGACTGCGGCAGAGGACACTAACATAGTGATAAAAATTTCCGACAGGGAGGGAGGGCAAAGAGGTTGTGTGGTCTGCTTCATCAAGGATTACAAGGAGGGGGTACAATCACATTTGTTACACTCAGAGTATTGTGAAATTACAGTAACACATAGATAAAAAGATACCATCAAATAATTTAATGATGCATTGAGTGACTAGAGGAAAAAGGGTCTTTTATGCTTTGCACCATGTTACTATTTACTCCTGTAAGTGTACGATAATTTTACCAAACTCCTGGGAAGATCCATTTTGCATCCAAGTGGAAGGCTATTGGAAGACACCTATATTAATCACTTCTTGCTCCCTTTTGTGCTGGAATTAAATTCTTACTGTAGAGACAGCACTGATTTCATAGTGGGTGTCCCCTGGAAGCCTACTTATCTATTACTAACCATTGATGTATGGGGTTTGTATACATTTAACCAACACCTGGGCAGATAGGGGGGCACGTCGTCACTTCCTGATGGGTAGACCGTTCAATTTGCACGACCATATCAACATTCTTGTATCAATGACTGACTTCTGTTTAAACAATAATATTTTCCCTGGCAGATATCTGGAATGGCTATCGGCACCAGCCGTGCAAACCTGTTAAAGGGCTAGTGGGAGAAGCAGGTGATCAGGTATGACCAATATTAAGAGTTTGCAAACCACGTTATTACATTGATTAAAAATAGGGAAGATCTCATCCTCATATGGGATGGCAATCGTATAAAAGCTGCGTACGTCCTTACCAAAATCAAATTAAAAGGAATTTTCCTTTCCTTTATAAGAAACATCAGTGACAGAGAGATAGGTTTTCTCGACACACATGTAGAAATCCAAGAAGGAAAGGCACACATATATCGTTTCTGCAAAGCAACATCATTTAACAATCTACCACAGGGCGGAAGTAATTTACCAGCTAGCTGAAAATGGTGTATCCTTTATGGGGATTAGTACATTGTGGAAGCAATAGCTCCATGACAGCCTCCTGTTAAAGCGAAGAGGAAAAAAAGAGCTGCATTTTGCAATAGGGGATATGCGAGGAGCAACAGGAAGGCACGGGATGAAAAGAGAGAGACACTGTATTCCACCCCTAAAAGTAAGAAAACGTCACAGACATTCTCATTCATCTCCACATGTAATAATAAGGCAGGGGAGCTAAGGTTAGTGTTCGCCAGGCACTTGAAATGGACATGACATCATACCACCTGCAAGTATCACATACAGAAGATCCAGGTCATTGCAAGACATACTTGCTATAGTGTCTTGGTGATCTATAGTGTAGAAATATAGTTTGGAAAGCCAAAGTGAATTCTTTAAGTGTGGTCACTGCAAGGCATGTCACAGGAGAATCTGAACACTTTTGTGACTAGATTTGGGCATGAAAAAACGATCTCCAAATCTCTGATATGTCAATCTGATCACTGTGTGTATGTTCCAGAATGTCCATGTGGACTAAGATATTTGGGTAGCACCATATTCTCCATTAAAAAGGAACATTTTGGAATCCCTGAGGGCAATCAAGAACAATGATCCTTCTTATCTAACTGCCAGTCCCTTCAATCAATCAGTCACTCAATCAGTATTTATAAAGTGCAGCTACTCACCCGCAAGGGTCTCAAGGTGCTGGGAAGGGGGGATGTGTAGTGTCCACCAGTGAGGTGGTTCTTAAAAAAGCCATGTCTTCAGCTCCTTCATGAAGTTGAGGAATCCCTGAGGGCAATCAAGAACAATGATCCTTCTTATCTAACTGCCAGACCCTTCAATCAATCAGTCACTCAATCAGTATTTATAAAGTGCAGCTACTCACCCGCAAGGGTCTCAAGGTGCTGGGAAGGGGGGATGTGTAGTGTCCACCAGTGAGGTGGTTCTTAAAAAAGCCATGTCTTCAGCTCCTTCATGAAGTTGAGGAGTGGGGTGGTTTGTTTGATGTGGGGTGGAAGGGCATTCCAGGCAAGAGGCTGTGAGGTAGGAAAAGGAGCATCCCCCTGTTCTGGTTTTCCTGATGTGGGGTACTTCGGCGAGAGAGAGCTGGGCTGAGCATAGGGCCCTGTGGGGTACGTGGAAGTTGAGTCGCCTGTTCAGGTAGGCTGGTACTGTGTTGTGGAGGGCTTTGTGTGCGTGGGTGAGGATCTTGAATGTGATTCTTTTCTCTATGGGAAGCCAGTTCAGGGTATGCAGGTGTTGCGAGATGTGGCAGTGTCGAGGCAGGTTCAGGACAAGTCTGGCGGTGGCGTTCTGGATGTTCTGTAGTTTGCAGGTGAGTATCTTGTTGACTCCGACATAGAGGGCGTTACCGTAATCCAGTCTGCTGGTGATGAGGGCGTGTGTTTCGGTCTTTCTGTGTTTGAGGGGGATCCATTAGAAAGTCTTGCAAAGGAGGCGTAGGGTGCGGAAGCAGGTGGAAGTGACTGAGTTGATTTGGCGGTTCATGTTGAGTTTGGGGTCCAGGATGATTCCGAGGTAGCAGGCTTGGTTTGTAGGGGTGTACAGGTTTCCGAGGGTGGGTGGCCACCAGGAGTTGTTCCATGCGTCCGGTTGGGGGCCCATGATGAGAACTTCTGTCTTGTTCGTGTTGAGTTGAAGGCAGCTGCTTCTCATCCAGTTGGCGACTGCTTCCATGCCTTCGCGGAAGTTGTGTCTGGCTGTGTTGTGTTGTTGGATAGGAAGAGGATGAGTTGGGTGTCGTCGGCATAGGAGACAATGTTGATTCCATAGCTTTTGATGACAGCGGCCAGCGGGGTCATGTAGACGGTAAACAGCGTGGTACTGAGAGAGGATCCCTGGTGAACTCCGAAGGTGGTAGGTGTGGGGTCTGCACTGGAAGGGGGCGAGTTTCACTCGTTGACTTCTGCCGGATAGGAAGGATTGGATCCAGTCGAGTACCTTGTCTCTGATGCCGGCTTTGTGAAGTCTGCGTATCAGGGTGTGGTGGGAGACTGTGTCGAAGACCGGCGAGAGGTCTAGCAGAATGATTGCCGCCATCTCTCCCTTGTCCAGCAGGGAGAGGATGTCGTTTGTTGCGGCCAGGAGGGCCGTTTCTGTGCAATGGTTTTTCCTGAATCCAGATTCTGAGATGTTGAGGATGTTGTGGTCTTCGATAAAAGTGGCAAGTTGGCTGTTGATGGTTTTGATGACTTTCGCAGGTAATGGGAGTAGGGAGATGGGCCTGAAGTGTTTGTGGCCGGTGGGTTCTGCCGAGGGTTTCTTGAGGAGGGGGTTGATCTCGGTGTATTTCCAGCCATCGGTGAAGGAGGCAGCAGCTAGGGAGCGGTTGATGGTGAGTGGGAGCTTGGGGGTGATGGTGTCCGCGGCTCTGTTGAAGATGTGGTTGGGGCATGGGTCCTTGGGAGCCCCGGAGTTTATAGACTTCATTGTTTTCAGTGTGTCTTTGGTGGTGAGGGGAGGTCTAGTTGGTGATTGTTGGCTTGTTGGTGTTGGGTTTTGGTGGAGGGGGTTCTGCGTGTAGGTTGTCCTCACTGAAGCTGTCATAGATGGTCTTGATTTTGTGGTGGTAGTAGGTTTTGATTCTGTCGCAGAGGCCTTGTGAGGGTGGATGTCCGTTGTTTTGCTGTTGGGTTGGGCGAACTCCTTGATGATGCTGAAGAGTTCTTTTCTGTTGTGTGCATGTGAGGAGGTTCTCTCTTGTATAGCTTTCTTTCTGGTGCTCCTGATGAGTTGCTGGTGTGCGGTGGTGGCAGCTCTGATGTTGCTTTGGGCTTCTGTGGATTTGGTGTTTCTACAGATTTTCTCGAGGCGACGGCAGGTGCATCTGGATTCTCAGAGTTCTGGGGTAAACCAGCTGGCTTCTTTGGCATGGGTGCTGTTGTTCTTTTTGAGGGGGGCTATGTTGTTGGTGCAGTTGGTGATCCATTTGTGAAAGGTGCATGCTGCGGTGTTCAGGTCACTGTTGTGTGCAATGGTGGTGGCAGAGTTGGCGAAGGTGATGGTGAGCTGGTTGTTGGTTGTTGGTGATTTTTGTCCAGCTTCTATGTGATGGTTGATGCTGGGGTCTGATGACAGTGGGTGTGATGAAGGTGAAATTGATGCATCGATGGTCTGTCCATGGTCGTTTGGAGGTGTGACTAAAAGTAATGGAGGGTCCTGATGGGGTTGAGGGAGTGTCCTCCTGAGTGCGTTGGTTTCATCATGATCTGTCGAAGCCCTATGTTGTAGAGGTTGTCTAGGAGGGATGCAGTGTTGGAGTCTTGAAGGTCTCTCAGCAGGGTGAAGTTGGTGGCTGCGATGGCATGTACAGTAATGCAGCCAGTGATGGAGTTGGCGAAGGGTGCGCGGGGTCTGGGTAGATGGTAGATGAGGGTTCCCCTGTGGGTGGATATTTGGCTGGTCTGTAGTTTGAAGTGAAGGTGTTCCATCAGGCTTGTGGAGTCTTCGGAATCTTCGTAGTATGTGCTCAGATGGAGGTTGGACCTGTGGACAATGGTGATTTCCCCCGGGGAGGCTGGGGTGGTCTTTCTGGGTGAACTTGTATCCTTGGGGAATGGCGATGGGGATGTCTGGCCCTAAGGTGGAGTTGGTCCGGGTCTCGGTGAGGAAAGCGACATCCGGGGTGGTGCTGTCAAGGAGGTCCCAGATTTCGGTAGCGTGTTTATGGAGGGAGCGGATGTTGAGGAGAATGCACTTCAGAATTTTTAGAGTCGGTGTGTTGTTGCAGATGGATTGTGCTGGGTCCAAGGTCTTGGTGGAGGTTTGGTGGCAGCGGAGGCAGCTGAAGGGTCCGTGGGTGTCAGTTGGTGATGCCTACTTACAGTTGATGTTGCATCCTCGTTTGAGTGCGATAAGTGCTGCTGGCATGTAGAGGTGGTGGGTTGCAGGTCCAGGGGTCCTGTTGCTGGTCCCGTCGCCGACAGGCGCAGACGGGCTTGCCTCAAGCGTGCCTTTGGTGAGCCAGGTGCGCACCCACTGCGCGCGGCCATCATTAAGTAGGGAGGGGAGGAGAGGACAGCTGGGAGGCAGGAGCAGGAAAATGGTGCAAAAAAGGGGGTCGGGCTGCGGGGGCAGCAGCAGCGGGGAGATTGAGAGAGGGGAGAGAGAGAGAAGGGAGAATGAGAGGAATGTTAGAGAAAGTGAGAAAAAGAGGAAAAAGATAGAAGAAAACATAGAATGCGAAAGGCACAATAACAGCACACTAAAAGAAAAACACGAAGGGAGAGGATGGAGAAAAGAGACTGAGGGGAGCCTAGCAGAAGAGCAGAGCTCTCCCACTAGACACCAGGGATGAGGTGCAGGCAGGAGTCTGCGGGTGGAAGAGGGCCTTGAACTTCTGACTGGGGTTAGAGTTCAAGACAAACAGGCTGCACTTACTGGTGGAGCTACACAGTGGAAGAGCAGTTCTTTGACCACGTCAGTCCCTTTGTCAAAGAACAGGAAACCAATGCTGATTTAGTAAAACATTTTTGGAATTGACAGGGTGGTTTAGAGTAGAAAAGGTGGGGATAGGGAGAAACGCCTCAGAAAAAAGGAATCTTGCTACATCATTATGCTGGGCACCAAAGAACCCAGAGGTCTGAAGAAAGATGAAGAGATGGCTCATCACTTAGAGGATTGAGTTAACTGTACCTTTTGACAATTGAGCATAGATGAAATTGATGTCATAAGCATCCCATGAAGTTCTGGTGGCTGGTTCTGAAAGAACACTTTGGGGGTTATTACAACTTTGGAGTAGGTGTTAATCCGTCCCAAAAGTGACGGTAAAGTGACGGATATACCACCAGCCGTATTACGAGTCCATTATATCCTATGGAACTCCTAATACAGCTGGTGGTATATCCGTCACTTTACCGTACTTTTGGGACGGATTAACACCTCCTCCAAAGTTGTAATAACCCACTTTGTGTTTTCGACAAGATGTGTTGGATGTATGATGGGAAACTCCATAGGATATGATAAGAATCTGTGTATTGGTTATAAATTACTGAAATAATCATGTTTAAGTCATTCCCCTCTTGGATATTCCCTTTCCACTTACATTTTGACTATCATTTATCACTGTTTGTACTTTGTGACAGTTGTAAACCGCGTTATAAGGAAATGCCTCTTTTTGCATGAACACTCCCAAAGTTTTGGACTGGTGCTGCTGGTTAGTAATCACTGAGAGTGCACTCATGACTACTAACCAAACCACAGTGCCAGTGTTCTGACCCTACAAAGTATGTGATTGGCCAGAGCACACAGAATGTAGTGTCCAATAGTGTTGCAGGGATGAGAAACCCTGATGGTATGTTCAAAATAAGCGAAAGCTTGAGGTTGAAGAAAACGTCCAGAGTCTTGTTAGTAGAAAGTGCTTTTATTCGTAGGTGTTGTAGAGCATGATAATCGTCATAGATAAACAGCCAACACGTGTTTCGTCACACAAGTGACTTTATCAAGGCTGCAAAAAATATTGATAAAAGCAACAGTTGGTATATATACGTGTATGGAATCAGTAGTGAATTCATGTAGAAAAGATATCAAAAGCAAAAGCCAGTGACTTAGGGCCATATTTATACTCCGTTTGCGCCGAAATTGCGTCGTTTTTTTTGACGCAATTTCGACGCAAAACTAACGCCAACTAACGCCATATTTATACTATGGCGTTAGAGGCGAATAGCGCCAAAGTTCCCGGAATGTGCGTCATTTTTTAGCGTGAACCCCTTCCTTGCGTTAATGATATGCAAGGGAGGCGTTCCCGTCTAAAAAATGACTCCCAGGCCTTTACGTGGTATTTATACTCCCGGGCAAAAGAGACGCCCGGGAGTTGGCGTGGCAAAAAACGGCGCATTTGCGCCACTTTTTAACGCCTGCTCAGGGCAGGCGTTAAGGGGCCTGTGGGCTCAAAATGAGCCCACAGGTGCCCTCCATGCCCCCAGGGACCCCCCCTGCCACCCTTGCCCACCCCAGGAGGACCCCCAAGGATGGAGGGACCCACCCCAGGGACATTCAGGTAAGTTCAGGTAAGTATAATTTTTTTTTTTTAATATTTTTTTTTGGTGGCATAGGGGGGCCTTATTTGTGCCCCCCTACATGCCACTATGCCCAATGACCATGCCCAGGGGACAGAAGTCCCCTGGGCATGGCCATTGGGCAAGGGGGCATGACTCCTATCTTTACAATGATAGGAGTCATGTTGATGGGGGATGGGCGTCGTTAAAAAATGGCGCAAGTCGGGTTAAGACGATTTTTTCGACGTAACCTGACTTGCCCCATTTTAAGACGCCCATGCGCCATTTTCCCCCTACGCCGGCGCTGTCTGGTCTACGTGGTTTTTTCCCACGCAAACCAGGCAGCGCCGGTCTGATTGCGCCGTCTAACGCCATTCCATAAATACGGCGCCCGCATGGCGCTTCAGAATGGCGTTAGACGGCGCAAAACTTTTTGACGCTAAACTGCGTTAGCGCAGTTTAGCGTCAAAAAGTATAAATATGGGCCTTAGTGTGGGAGCTTGAATAGATTGGTATTGAAGTGAACAAAACGAGCAAACACAGTGTGACCGGGACACCAATAGAGAAAGGAGACACACTATATATAAAAGTGATTTAACATGTTCATGCAGAAAATATAGAGATCCAGAATGTCTCCAATAGTGGGCTGATACATTATCAAGAGTGAGACGAAGTAAGCTAAAAATACGGCTAGGGCAGGGTTGGGAGAGACCAAGCACATAGATGAATGTAACCACCTAAAAAGGAAGATGTGGAGTGGTACATATTAGTTGAAAGACAGAGAGAAAGACATGGCCCTTAGTAGTTAGGAGCCATAGTTTTTATACCTGGGCCGTCCGGCCAGAGAAATCAATGTTGATTAGATCCGTGGGCTGGAATAAGTGATAGAGATCTAGGAAGGAAAGGAAAAAGAGTAAAACAGGTATGGCTAACCCGTAGGTAGATACGATCCGAGAATGTCCGTCGGTATGAGTTATGGAGAGAGAACAAAGTACCTGTGTACATACCTTAACGTATTGGTGAAATTCAGAGTGGTAAGGCTGCCTGAGCAGCTGCAGGGTGGTTGAGTAATTGAGCGCGTAGGTAAAGAAAGGTATGGGAGGCCCTGATAAGCCGTATAGAAAAGACCTGAGAGGTGTCAGAGAGAAAATATAAAAAGAAAGGGTCGGTGTGGAGGAAGCAAAGGCAAAACAGGAAATTAATTAATAAAGAACAAATTCTAAGTCAGTGATGAAAAAAGCCGAGGTCTGTGTTTGAAGATCAATGGTAACACTCGCCCTAAAGGGCTGTAATATGCAAATGGTGGGATAGAAATTGTAACAAATAGCTAAATAGTAGAAAATAAGGCAAGTACGGTAGGTTGTTGTCAATATAAGAATTACTGGCGGTACGTAGTATAAACACAGAGCGCTAAACTTAGGCCTGTGAACCGTCAGAGTACTGAAAACCAGGTTTGAGAAGGTCCATGTGATTAAGGTGGAGGACCCCTGCGGCAGTGAGAAAAAAAGGTGTTGGACCTCGAAAATGAAGCCGGGGCATATGACGGTACTCCAAAGTGAGCCCGAGAGAGAGAGCGGCCATAAGTATTAGATTAGGGTAAGTCTAATGTATTGAACCGGTAATAATAAGCCGGTGCTTTGTAAGAGGCGAGCGAACATCAAAAATAGGCAATTGAACAGTAATGGTAAAGCGTGTTTCGAAACGAAATACGTCAAGTGATATAGATTACGGCTAGAGAATTGGTAAAGCCCAAAACCGACAATAATCTAAAAAGTAAATACAAGCATCTACAATGAGCTGAACAGTCAGAAGAGTCAAGAACAGAGTGGCATAGTTGACAGAAATGGAGGACATACCTTAGAAAGTCCGTCCGGGGAGGCGCGGTGAGCAGTGAAAGAGCGTCTGATGGTCGTAACCGACCCGCGCTCTTATAGTAAACAGGGAGTTGGGGTGCCATGGAAATGGAGGGGGGACCCAAAAAGAGGCAGAGGGGGACAGTGTGGCGGCCATATTGGGTGTATGGAATAGGGGTCCAGAAGAGACGGACTGAAAAGAATTAGTGAGAGATAGAAGGGGGGAGCAAGCGGAAAGTTCGTAAGTAAATAGAATGGATGTCTGGAAAGTGAGGTTAAACGGAGGGAAGAGAGAGGGAAAGAAAGAAGAGAAATGTCATAAAAATGATGATCATGGTGTAAGACCCTTACTGTAGTAATGAGAGAAACAAAAAGCACCAAAGAATGTAGAATAAAGTAATGGGAGTTCAGTGGACTGAAGACATTGTTGAAAGTGAAAAGCAATGCCATGTTGTTGCAACGAGCCACATACATCAAGTATTGAAAAAAGCATAAAACACCGAAGAATACAAAATAAAGTAATAGGAGTCCAGTGCACCGAAGACGATATTGAAATTGAAAAGCAATGCCATATTATTGCAACGAGCCACATACATCAAGTATGTATACACAAACGATCTATATGAATGCCTTATATTACTGAACACATGATGCATAGTGAGGTCGAGTATGGACACGGAATGAATGATACGTTAGAGCAATAACATCTATTCAGAATCTGATGAGTACATTATTGATACACATAGATACATCCAAACATAGTAGAGCATTTAAAAAACGTTAAGTACATAGTTAGGCTTTGAGCAGAAGGGTTATCCATAGGAAGATATGATACAACGTGCAATGAAATGGAGGATCTTCATATACCACATATGTCTATGCAAGTAAACTAAGTGGATGCTTGGTGTTACCAGACACATGTTGCAGAGTAAGTTCGAAAACATAGGACAAATAGAAAAGTTGCAAAATTAACATCTATTCATAAATGGCAGAGTAAATTGTTAGTACATAGAGATGGATCCAGACCTAATAGAACATAGTGAGCTTGAGCATACGGATAGTACAAACAGTAGAAATGATGCAACCTGCGTACAGAATGGAGGATCAGATTGGTTATGTCAGAAAAAAATGTAATTCACGGTCCGTGTTGAGGCCTAGCTCAACTGCGCGAAGTTTTATGATCCATTTGGCCTATCTATCTTTTCAGTCCGTCTATTCTGGACCCCTATTCCATACACCCAATATGGCCGCCACACTGTCCCCCTCTGCCTCTTTTTGGGTCCCCCCTCCATTTCCATGGCACCCCAACTCCCTGTTTACTATAAGAGCGCGGGTCGGTTACGACCATCAGACGCTCTTTCACTGCTCACCGCGCCTCCCCGGCCGGACTTTCTAAGGTATGTCCTCCATTTCTGTCAACTAGGCCACTCTGTTCTTGACTCTTCTGACTGTTCAGCTCATTGTAGATGCTTGTATTTACTTTTTAGATTATTGTCGGTTTTGGGCTTTACCAATTCTCTAGCCGTAATCTATATCACTTGACGTATTTCGTTTCGAAACACGCTTTACCATTACTGTTCAATTGCCTATTTTTGATGTTCGCTCGCCTCTTACAAAGCACCGGCTTATTATTACCGGTTCAATACATTAGACTTACCCTAATCTAATACTTATGGCCGCTCTCTCTCTCGGGCTCACTTTGGAGTACCGTCATATGCCCCGGCTTCATTTTCGAGGTCCAACACCTTTTTTTCTCACTGCCGCAGGGGTCCTCCACCTTAATCACATGGACCTTCTCAAACCTGGTTTTCAGTACTCTGACGGTTCACAGGCCTAAGTTTAGCGCTTTGTGTTTATACTACGTACCGCCAGTAATTCTTATATTGACAACAACCTACCGTACTTGCCTTATTTTCTACTATTTGGCTATTTGTTACAATTTCTATCCCACCATTTGCATATTACAGCCCTTTAGGGCGAGTGTTACCATTGATCTTCAAACACAGACCTCGGCTTTTTTCATCACTGACTTAGAATTTGTTCTTTATTAATTAATTTCCTGTTTTGCCTTTGCTTCCTCCACACCGACCCTTTCTTTTTATATTTTCTCTCTGACACCTCTCAGGTCTTTTCTATACGGCTTATCAGGGCCTCCCATACCTTTCTTTACCTACGCGCTCAATTACTCAACCACCCTGCAGCTGCTCAGGCAGCCTTACCACTCTGAATTTCACCAATACGTTAAGGTATGTACACAGGTACTTTGTTCTCTCTCCATAACTCATACCGACGGACATTCTCGGATCGTATCTACCTACGGGTTAGCCATACCTGTTTTACTCTTTTTCCTTTCCTTCCTAGATCTCTATCACTTATTCCAGCCCACGGATCTAATCAACATTGATTTCTCTGGCCGGACGGCCCAGGTATAAAAACTATGGCTCCTAACTACTAAGGGCCATGTCTTTCTCTCTGTCTTTCAACTAATATGTACCACTCCACATCTTCCTTTTTAGGAGGTTACATTCATCTATTTGCTTGGTCTCTCCCAACCCTGCCCTAGTCGTATTTTTAGCTTACTTCGTCTCACTCTTGATAATGTATCAGCCCACTATTGGAGACATTCTGGATCTCTTTATTTTCTGCATGAACATGTTAAATCACTTTTATATATAGTGTGTCTCCTTTCTCTATTGGTGTCCCGGTCGCACTGTGTTTGCTCGTTTTGTTCACTTCAATACCAATCTATTCAAGCTCCCACACTAAGTCACTGGCTTTTGGTTTTGATATCTTTTCTACATGAATTCACTACTGATTCCATACACGTATATATACCAACTGTTGCTTTTATCAATATTTTTTGCAGCCTTGATAAAGTCACTTGTGTGACGAAACACGTGTTGGCTGTTTATCTATGACGATTATCATGCTCTACAACACCTACGAATAAAAGCACTTTCTACTAACAAGACTCTGGACGTTTTCTTCAACCTCAAGCTTTCGCTTATTTTGAACATACCATCAGGGTTTCTCATCCCTGCAACACTATTGGACACTACATTCTGTGTGCTCTGGCCAATTCTTTTCTCTAGGTTTGGTTGTGGGTATTCTGTTACTCACTTTGGTGCCTGCTGGGTAGTAGGGCACTCGGCCTGATTGCACCAGACATTGCTCTTCCACATGTATATGCTATAAACTATTGTGTTACTACCTAGAAGTGCGGCTTTCGTCACCCTTACTACCCTTGTGTCTCTTTCACTTTCAGGTTTTAAAGTATGTGATTGGTTGATCTACACCCAATAGGTATAATTTTCCTTACTTATAAGCCCCTTGTATGTGGAACCAGTGGTATCCAGGGCCTGAAAATTAAAGCGTACCACCAAGGCTGCAGCACCTATTGTGTCACCCTCGATGTGACAACATGAAAACATGCCTTCCAGCCTCACACAGCAGACTGGCAAAGCAGTTTTAAACTGCTAACTCAACTTCAACATTTATACCAATGGCAAACCCCATACCTCCCTCTTTAATATATATAACGCTGGGATAGTTAGATGCCACACATGGCAGGAAGTCATTACCAGAAAGGGAATGTCCCAGTAACCCATTGGCTAATAAACACTACCTCCCTTGAGGACACTTTCTTACCTTAAATATGACAACCCTGTCACCCAAACCTCTGGTTACATCTGGACCGAAGAGAAAACCAAAGAAGGACTGCCCTGCTATTCCCTGGATCTGGCAGAGAGGCTGCACTGAAGACTGGACTTCATCTCCTGATCCTTGGACTGCCAAAGAAAGGACTGCGCCTGTTGTGCTTTGCTCATGGAAAAGTCACTCCTGAGGCGCACACCGAAAAGAGATACTCCAAGGGTCAGTTGGTTGACTTCTTGTTACAGCACAAGGGCCACAAGAAGCCCATACAGATCGGTCAGTAACCACAATCGCCTGATCGCCACTGACCACAGATGTGCAACCCACGTTACCATGTCCACATGCTAAAATGTTGCACCTGAGTCTGCAGGACCAGAGAGAGACGTTGAAGTGCATTTTGGTCCCTCAATAGAGATACTAGACTTTACCAAAGTGAACTGACGGTTTTGCTGTGACTGGAGAATAGTAGTCTAGTGGCAACTGGTCTTTTGCTGGACCAAGGAGAACTTTGAGGGACATCGACCTCTGTGGCAAAAGTCACCCCAGCTGGCCTGTGGACCAAGAAGTAGTCCCAGGAAGATCCCTTTTGACCTCACAGCATGCTTAGCATTTAACTGCATCTTCAGCATCATGTATCCCTTGCATCAGGACCACTCCATTAAAGTCTATGGTGGTCAACCCATATTACCCGGAACTAGACTTGTGACTGCTTTGTCACAAAGGTAACTGTGCTAATACTCCCTATTGGAACCCTAAACGTCCCCCGTTGGATTTGGTCACCCACAGTTGGCCAGAGTAGCTGAACACAAATCTTTAAACGTTTTACAAAGTTCCCAAACTTTGAGGTTAACAATGCTTGTTTGTGCTTTGGATTGAAAAGCTGAGATTCACTTTTTACTTAAAATTTATATTTTTAGAACCCACCAGTGGAATTTAACTGGCATCTAAAAATCTATTAAAATACAATCTATTTTTATAAATTGTCTGACTTCTTTTGTGTTGTGTGACTTTCTTATTCTGTGTTTCAATGCTTTACACTTTGTCTAAGCCTGACTGCTTAAAGCCATCAAATGAGCCTGATTGGATCCAAGTTGGTATCATGAGTGTATTCCATAGTGAGGTCACACAACTACTTCATGTAATACACATTTCCTCACACCGGTGGTGTCCCTCTCTAAGTTTCTTGTCCCACTTCCTCTTCTATTTACCACCTTAGGTCTCTTCCACCCAGACCTGAGGTTGGTTTGCCGGTATTCTTTGGGACTCGACAATGCCCACTGAGGGAAGATTCTTGATTTATGGTGACCCAGATATGTATTATTATATAGAACTTGATTCTAATGGGTAAGTCATGAGTACCATGAAACAAAGATTGAACGCCCAGTAAAATATTAAATATGGTAACCATGACGACTAGATAATTATTGTTAACGCAATACAGATTTAAGTATTTGGAAGAGCATTTTGATAGATAGTTGTAGTATGCCATTTCTTTTCAAGTCTCCATTTAGGTTGGGAATCTTTAAAGACATTCTTTGTTTACTGTGTAGTAACATTGAATATGAATTACAAATGACACCTATTATGTATACACAAACAGAATGGATAAAGAACAAACATGGCAACTTCAAACAGATTACTGTAAAAGTTCTGTTTTACAGTTGATAGAACTGTAAGGGCAGTGAAAGACTGTCTGTCTTCTCTGGCAGTGGATTGTCTTCAAAATGTTTCTAAGGTGGATGGGGCACGTTGGTTTGAGGTTTGAGAAAGGGAGAAGGTTGCTGAAATGTGTTACCTAAAATAAATACAGGCGTTTGGATTACTGAATTTCTGGCATCTCCTTTCTAATCCATAAAGAAACATAAGAAACCTATTTAGAAATCTATCTATCTATCTATCTATCTATCTATCTATCTATCTATCTATCTATCTATCTATCTATCTATCTATCTATCTATCTATCTATCTATCAATCTGCTAGAGAAGTGGTTTCTAGTTGGCAGTGGTTTGCACCCTCTCCAAGTAGGGAGCCTCACTCTAGTCAGGGTAAGGGAGTCACACAGCTAAGATAACCCCTGCTCACCCCTTTGGTAGCTTGATACAAACAGTCAGGCTTATCACAGAGGCAATGTGTAAGGTATTTGTACACACATGCACACTAACAAAGTGAAAACACCACAAAAGTACTCCACACTAGTTTAGAAAAATATCCAATATTTATCTGCCCAAAAATCGTACATACACAAGTAAAGATGCACATTTTCAAAGTTGAAATCTTACTGAATTGCTTAAAAACATAATAGCTCCAACTGGGGCTACCATGGCAGCTTGACGGATTTGTTTTCAACAGTCTGACGCCACTTGCGAGGGACTGCGGGTCGGTCAAGGAGTCGCACGGAACCCAGGTACAGTACCTTTGAAAACAGTGAGGAAACAAAGACATTGCACAGAGTTGGGGAGGTGAGGTGTCGCTGGAGCTGGTGCAGTGTTGGTTCCTCACTGCTACTGGGGAGGTGAGGCGTCAGCTCCTTACTGCTAGGCAGGGTGGGTGAGGCATCCGTTGCTTACAGCTGCAGGGGATGTGATGTGGCATCGGTGGTAAGGCATCAGTTCCTTACAACCCAGCAGGGTCAATTAATCCCCCAGGTCAAGATATAAGGCATCAACTTTGTGGTTTCGCAATCACACTATGGAGCCACAGGTGCTTCGGAGGAGTCGGTGTCACTCCCACTCAGGAATTGCAGTGGGACTTTGGAGGCACTGTGGCGGCATCAGGCCTGTGGTGTCAGTCACAGTCATTGCACTCAGTGGGGACCACAGCTCCAGTGCAGGCAGTGGCACAGAGTCAGACAGTGGCGCTGGTTCCGAAGTCACTCTGGAGTTGATGTGTTTGAAGTCTTCTTGCTTGCACCAGACCAAACTCCCAAGGGCCCAGGAGCCGGACTTAGCACCACTTGGCAAGTCAGGACTCTGAGCAAGATATTCCAGGTGCTGGCAGGTGAAGCCTTTGATGTCCCTGAGACTTCTTATAGGAGGCAAGCTCAGTCCAAGCCCTTGGAGAACCTTTGGAATGAGGGTTTAGAAGTCCAGTCCTTTCACTCCCACGACAGAAGCAGCAAGTAGCAGGCCAGCACAGCAAAGCAACAAGCAGAGTGGAAGGCCCTCCCACAGCATCCAGCTCTTTTCCTGACAAAATGTCCTCAGTCCAGAAGGATTCTAACTATGTGATGTCAGAGGTCTAGTACTTATACCCAGTTCTGTCTTTGATTAGCCAAACACCAAAGAAAGGTCTTTGTAGTGCACAAGACCCTTCCTTTCCCTGCTCTGGCCCCAGCCACTCCAGGGGGTTGGAGACTGCTTTGTGTGAGGGCAGGCACAGCCCTATTCAGGTGCAGGTGTCAGCTCCCCCCACCACTTTAGCTCAGGAAGACCCATCAGCCTGGTGATGGGCCATCAGGATATGCAAGGTAAACCTCAGCTCCCTTTCTGTGACTGTCTAGAATGACTGCACAAACAACCCAACTGTCATCCTGACCCAGACATGTAAACAGCAGACAGACAGAGGCACAGAAAGGTTAGACAAGAACATTCCCACTTTCTAAAAGTGGTATTTTCAAACTCTCAGTTTAAAAGCCAACTTCATCAAAAGGTGTATTTATACATTTTGGGTTCGAAGACCGCAAAATCCATTCCTCTATCTGCTCCAACTGGGAAATTACACTTCAAGTCAATCTCCATGTTTCGCTATGGGAGCTGTAGGTCTTGCAATAGTAAGGAGCAAAATTTGTAGAAGTTCACTATCAGCACATGTAAAACACAGCAGTATATGGCCTCCCTTTTAAATACAGTGCACCCTGCCAATGGGGCTGCCTTGGACTTACCTTAGGGGTGACTTACAGGTAATAAAAGGGACCGTTTGGGTCTGGCAAGTGGGTGCATGTGCCAGGTCGACAGAGCAGTTTAAAACTGACTGCACACATAGAAACTGCAATGGCTGGCCTGAGACATGCACAATCAATGCTGCGGGCCCACTAGTATCAATTGATTTACAGGCCCTGGGCACACTTGGTGCACTATACTAGGGACTTCTTATTAAATCAGATATGCCAATCATGGATAAACCAAAACACTAACACATTTGAGACAGAGAGCAAATGCACATTAGCACCGTATAGCGGTGGTAAAGTGCCCAGAGTGTCCTACAGCCAATCAAAAGTAGCAAGAAAAAATTGGCAAAAAGCTTGGGGGATAACCCTGCAGGTGTAAATATCTATCTGTCTATCTATCTACCTATCTATCTATCTATCTATCTATCTATCTATCTATCTATCTATCTATCTATCTATCTATCTATCTATCTATCTATCTATCTATCTATATATCTATCTATCTATATATATATATATATATATATGATGTGTTTCAAGTAATAAATATATTAACATTGTAAAAAAATACATTATCATGTTAACAATAACATTAAGAAATACAAAATGGATTTATTCTTAACTGAAGTATTTTCATAATGATGTGGAAGTGGAAGTGAGAATTGTGGGTTTAAAATAGAAAATATATAGATCAGCATAATAGTCTGTAAAATAACACTGAATGACCTACATACATACAAAACAGCAGGATAACTAATAAACTTACTAATACATTGTGCAAAATTGCCAAAATATAAATCACATTTACTATGTGATAATACTATTAACACAAAAGTACTCCCAATGTTAATAACTCGTTAAATGAATACCTTTCCTTGTGTGAACATCCTAGAAGCAGCAATAATAATGCACATAAATAATTATATAGTGCTACAAAATGATACAAAATGATAAGCAATAAAGTGCAAGATGAAGTTAAAAAGCCACAACAAGATAACAATTACATTAAGTGACTAATCAGCCTTTGATTGTACAATTGTCTTCCGTATAACTCACGCAGAAAATAAGAATATGGGGACATTAAAATAAATAATTTCATTCATATCAGAACTTAAGATTCTCATTGCGTAGTCATACTGTCTAATTCCTAGGATGAGTCAAGACGGCTTTATCCACTTCTTATGAGGAATTGTCTAAGCATCGCAAAAAAAAAGAGGAAATGATGCAACGTTTGTCTGTAGATCTATGGTTAACATAAAGTACCGACACAGTAATTCTCTCCCCAGCAAATGCAATAGACATTAATTGGCTAAATTCCATATCAGGACCTGATATACACCGGTTTGACTAAAGGACACATGGTTTTATCAAAAAGGATTCAAATGATGGAACAACTTCACAATCTAAAACTCTGTCTACCAAGCTGTTTTACTTACATTTCCTCATCCTGTAAAATAATCTTTAATTTTTCTTTGATCACTGATCTAGACATAAGGGCAGCATCAGCAGGAGATTTCCAGATAACAGCAAGATTAAGCCTATCTAACACATTTTTGAAATACACTAACCAGGGGATTTTCATGAAACCCCTTGAGTGCATAGTTTCCATCAGAAGAAGCCTGTAAGGATTAGCTCATTATGAGACACCAATCTATGCCAGTGCAGTAAGTGCCTATGTTTCTTCACCAAGGAAATTGGGTACACACCTGCATCAAGAAACTGTGGTAAATAAAGGGAGCTCTGTAGAAGATTTAATAAGGACATGTTGAAAATGGCCCTGTTTGCAGGGTCATTCCCAGTCTTTTTGCCTCCTGCCTCCTATTTTTTCTGACCTGTTGCTGTTGGCTTTTGAACTCTGAGCACTTTACCACTGCTAACCAGTGCTAAAGTGCATATGCTCTCTGTGTAAAATTGTAGGTGATTGGTTTATCCATGATTGGCATATTTGATTTACTAGTAAGTCCCTAGTAAAGTGCACTAGAGGTGCCAGGGCCTGTAAATCAAATGCTACTAGTGGGCCTGCAGCACTGGTTGTACCACCCACATAAATAGCTCTGTAATCATGTCTCAGACCTGCCACTGCAGTTTCTGTGTGTGCAGTTTTAACTGTAAATTTGACTTGGCAAGTGTACCCACTTGCCAGGCCTAAACCTTCAATTTTCTTACATGTCAGACACCCCAAAGGTAGGCCCTAGGTAGCCCCAATGACAGGGTGCAGTGTATGGTTAAGGTAGGACACATGGTAATGTGTTTTATATGTCCTGACAGTGAAATATTGCTAAATTCATTTTTCACTGTTGCAAGGCCTGTCCCTCTCATAGGTTAACATGGGGGCTACCTTTAAATCTGATTAAAGTGTAGATTCCCTTTGGGAGCAGCTGGACATGTGGAGTTTGGGGTCTCCGGGCTCACAATTTAAAAATAGATCTTTTAGTAAAGTTGATTTTAAGATTGTGTGTTTGAAAATTCCACTTTTAGAAAGTGAGCATTTTCTTGCTTATACCATTTCTGTGACTCTGCCTGTTTGTGGATTCCCTGTCTGGGTCAGTCTGACAGTTGGCCTGGTTTCACCTAACACTAGACAGTGACACAAAGGGAGCTGGGGTGTAGCCTGCATATCCTGATGAGCCATCTGTGCTAGGAGGGAGGGGAGGAGTGGTCACTCACACCTGAAAGGGCTGTGCCTGCCCTCACACAATGCAGTCTCCAACCCCCTGGTGAGTGTCTGGGGCCTGGCCTGGACAAGGCAGGACTTCACATTCAAAGGATACTTTACTTTGAAGTAGGCCTACTTCAAAGGAGAAAATTGGGTATAAGAAGGGCACCCAAAACCACAGACTTTAGAAACACTTCTGGAACCAAGAGGAACCTCTGCCTGGAGAACAGCCGAATAGCTGAGGAAGAAGAGCTGCCCTGCCTGTGACTGTGCTTTGTGGACCTATCCTGCAGTTGCTGCTTCTGCCAGAGTAAGAGGGCAAAGACTGGACTTTGTGTGCCTTCCATCTTGAGGAGAAATCTCCAAGGGCTTGATCTAGAACTTGCCTCCTGTTGTTTGAAGTCTCAAGGACAGCAAATACTTCTCTCTGCCAGCACCTGGAGTCTCGGGAGGGACTCCTACTCTGCCCTGTGGTGCCCATCCAGTTCCTGGGACCCTGAAAGGAATAGCTGGCAGTCTAAAAACAAGGAAATCCACGCACAGAGCACTGTGCGGGAAAAAGATTGATGCAACTCCGATCTGCAGCTGAAAAAATGATGCACCGCTGGCTCTGCAGCTGAGAAAACGACGCTCGCAGGAAACACGACAGAAGAATCAACGCACGGAGCAGGAGAAACGACACGCAGCTTCGCTGACGGAGGCTGGGAGATCACAACCTGTGCTACGGGGATTTCAGATCATCGTGCGGCTGGATTTCCAACTCACGTACCGGCGTGCAGAGTTTTTTTGGACGCACACCCGCCTGTGCGGGGTTATTTTTGATGCATGCCAGGTACATTTTCACGCTAGCAGTGCTAGTGTGTGTTTAAAACTACTTAAAGACTCTTTTTGTATTTTTATTGATAACTTGACTTGTGTATGGTGGATTTTTGTCGTTTTGGTCTTGTTTTGTTTAAATAAATATTTCCTATTTTGCTAAACTGGTGTTGTGCCATTTTGTAGTGTTTTCATTAAGTTACTGTGTGTGTTGGTACAAATACTTTACACCTAGCACTCTGAAGTTAAGCCTACTGCTCTGCCAAGCTACCAAGGGGGTAAGCAGGGGTTACCTGAGGGTGATTCTCTTTTACCCTGACTAGAGTGAGGGTCCTTGCTTGAACAGGGGGTAACCTGACTGTCAACCAAAGACCCAATTTCTTACAGGACACATTTATTTTCTGTAACTATAAGTATCTTGTCCTTTACATGACCCCATAGCTTGACATTAAATAAGTTTACTGCAAAATTGCCCTGGATTCCTGCTGTAACTTTAGTGCGCTCATATATATCTGCATGGGCCATGATAACTTATAGGTCAATCTAATGCCAAGATAATAAAAATCTTGAATTTGCTAAAGCAGTTTGCCATGTGCCCTAAGGGTTAAGATACATTAATTTTGTTTTTTTTAATATTCAGTTCTAACCCCGTCTCAGAGCAAAAGATTATGAAAAGAATGACAAGCAGGTGTTTTAGAAATAAGAAGTGTGTCTGCAGACAATAATGTTGGGATTTTGAAAAGCCCCTACCTTTGGGGCATTGTTGGCAGGAAAATCTAAATATTGTATGGAACAATGTATGTATAGTGATAAGAGAGATGGGGCCAATTGACAGCATTGGCTGACTCCCTTCTCAATTCTAAAACAATTGGACAACTCACCCCCTTTACCACACCCTACACGGGCATAATTGATTTCATGTAATGTTAGCAAAATTGATATTATACAATCTGGAATCCCCATGTTTCCCAAAACACCCCAAAGTTTCTGGAGAGGGATTTAATCAAAGGCATGTTTTAAATCCACAAACACCATATTTAAATGGCCCTTCTCCAATATCACTGTTTTCCAAAATGTGGCACAAAAGCAGAAGATATGATCCATTTTTTAAATCTTCTGCTCGAAGCCTGGTTAAAGGTCTGATAGGATCATATTTTCTGTAGTAAAGTCTGGAAATTCCCCCAGAATTTGGTGGAAGAAGACAAGCTTTTACAGGCCATCAATGAGACTAATAGGCTTGTAATTACGGGGATCTTCTCGACTACCCTTTTTGTAGATTGGAACAATCTCTGTATAATGCCAAAAAATAAGGAGTGGGCCACCCCCTAGAATTGATTTTGTAAGCAGATTTTTGAAAGGACCCCAAATTGTCAGTTCTGCAGAGAATAATTCGCACAGATTGCTATTAGGCCCAGGTGCCTTCTCTGGAACACTAGCAGACAGGGATTTCAGGGTCTCTTTGAGTGTTTTTTCAAGGGAGCATTGAGGTTAATTGAGATTAGATAGACCTAGATTTGTTGAGTTACCTAGGGACACTCCAATATCAGTGTATAACCCTTCAAAGTGCTTAACCCATGTCTTGGGCTGGAGATGGAAATAAACCTGGGTTGTAGCAAATCCACTTCCAAGGACAAGAATATTCCAAAAGGACTTGTTGTCACCTACTCTCACTGCATTTACAAAGTCACCCCACACATTTTCCTCTCAATTAGATTTAGCTTCTTGCAGCTCCTCCCCCTTATATATTTTCACCAGGCCCATATAATTTGCTCATGATTGTTAGTTTTTATAGATTACATTAGAGCTACCTTGGTGAGCCTAAACTGCCTGTTGTATCATGGATGTTTAAATTTTTCTTTAAATGAAGTTTTGTACTCCTTAGAGAAGAATTCACCTAATTAGGCAAATCATCATGATGTTTAAGTAGAAGATTTACACTTCTCTCAGATGGCTCTAAATTAATCATCCTCTCCATTGATCCTGCTACTTGATTATAGTAAGTTAAATACACATAATCGGGCATACACATATAATACAGTAGGCAATCTGTATTTATGTATTTTTGTATGAAACGTATGTAAATATCCACATAATTATTAAATAAACATTAAAATATGCAACATAATGTATTACAATGAAAAAATATGTTTTTATTAGGTGATTCAAAAACATATGTACATTAGAAAAAAGTAATGATTTGTTTTTTGGCATTTGGGTAACAACAAAAGAGACTTACTAACATACATTATTTATGTATTAATACATACTGTTGATAAAATAATTAGTAATTTGTCAAGCAGTATTTGTTACTGTATAAAGATATCATACAATTTTCATTTTTTACATTTTTGGAACTTTTTTACATTTTTTTTTTATAAACAGTTGTTTCAATAAATATGTGTGTTCATTTCAATGTAATGGAAGTCTTTTCTTTCAAATTAGCTGCCACTTTTTTATCACAAGCTGTATTTTTTAATCTTTCTTCATCTTCAGTATGCAGCGTCTGTCTGTATGGATGGCAAATCTGCATTTCAGTTGAAGGCAGTTATTTTATGTTTTTTTTAGTAGTAGGCCAGGTGAATTGGAAGTACAGTTAGGATATATTTGTATGTCTTCTTATAGTGAAAACTATAAAGGCGGTGCAACACTTGGTTAGCAATTATTTAGATAGAATATAAAGAAAGTCCAATTCTCCTATGGTAGAGATGAAGCAAATCTTCTGTTTATTTCCTTCCAATTCCAAAAAATGTTTCCACAATGATCTTGTTACAGCATGAAGTACATAGTAATGACAGCCAACGTGTTTCCCCCTACAACATAGGGCTTCTTCAGGGCTATATAGGGGATCTGGTTATGTGCATAGTGATCAGCAGTCCAAGTGTTCAAATAGGACGTGATTGCTTGAATACCAAAGGGTTTTTGAATACAAGTATATAAGCTGTTCACGTCCATGGTAACAAATAGGAGGTCATCTGACCAAGGAAAGTCCTCAAATTTGTTCAGAATATCTTTGCTATCCTGCATAAAGGAAGGTAAATTGCATACAAACTTTTGTGAAAAGGAATCAACATATTCTGATAGTTTCTCAGTAGGAGAGTCAATGCCAGATATATTAGGTCTCTCTGGGGGGAAGTTACCCCCTTTATGTATTTTTGGAAGGATATACATACATGGATATCTCGGGTTTTTAACAACAAGATATTTGTATTCATCGTCAGAGAGTAAGCCAGATTCATGCCACCCCCATAGTTTTTTTTGTTTGTTAATATATTCTGTCAAATCGCCAATAGGATTATTTCTGAGGTTCTTGTAACACATGGCGTCAGCCAACTGTCTATTTATTTCTTCCATGTAGTCACACTTGTTCATAATGACCACCTTACCTCCTTTGTCCGCCTCACGAATCACTATTGACTGGTCGGTTCTGAGGCAGGTAAGGGCCTTTCTCTCTAGTTTTGATAAATTATCAATTTTGTGCCATTTGATCTTTCGTGTATCCAAACATCTGTATAAGTCTGATGTGACCTTACTGGCAAACAGATCAATATTACTATGAGTATTAGCTGGTATAAATTTGGAGTGAAGTCTTAAGCCGCTATTCAAATGAAGATCTTCCCTAATTCCTAAGTGAGTCCTAATATCCTCAATGTCCAATTCTCTATCATCTTGTAGGGACATCATAAGTTGTAGGTCATGTAAATCAGATACTGATTGTGTTGGTATATAAGTGTCCTCAATGGACATGTCTCCTAAATATTGTGAAGGAAGTTCCCTGTTTGGGAACCCCGCGTGTGAAGAGAAAACGTGATTCTTAAGTTTTAAGTGATGAGTAAATTTGAATAGGCCCACAAAGATGTCAACTTGATCATTAGTCTAAGTGGGACAAAATCCCAAACCCTTGCTCAATAAATTACATTCTGTCCTGTTAAGAGGACGATCAGATAGATTGACTATAACCAAATCATCTTCTACTTTAGTTCCTGTTAGTAGGGTTGGTCCTAGTCCTTGTTGGACCGAGTTTGAACTCCCTGTTTTTCGAGTCCTCTGTCTCCATTGTTTCCCACCCCTTCTGGTCTTGGTTCTCTTCGATTTGTTTTTGTGCCCAAACGTAGTCTCTCCATTTCGACTAACAAATTGGAAGCGCTATGTGGAATTTTCTTGGATGGACCACTCTCTCTTGATGTACTACTGTCCAACGAGGACACAGAACTTCCATTTGACAAATCTGTGTCACTTAAGTCCCCACCCCCTCTTTTCACTGGTTCTTGTACCTTCACATTGTCATATTTACCGGCAAATGTGTAAATTCTACCCAGTTTATAATCTAAGTCGTCTCGTTTGACTTTATGTAGTTTTTTTAATCTCATAAGTAAATTTGATAATCCTCCACTACCCTGTCCAGAATTTCATAGTTCTTTTCTACTGGGTCTTTCTGAGGAACACTGTCGATCTCTCTTTCCATTGTTTCTATGTCACCTTGGAGTTTGGTAACCTTTCTATCAGTGTGTTTAATCAATGTGCGCATCATAGTAAATGATGCATTTTGTAGGTTATCCACCCAGTCCTTAAGTAATTCATCATCCATGTCCTCATAAGTAAAAAAAAAATGAATTCTAAGGCCTCTAGGGATCTTTTTGTTATCAAGATATTTTTGTAAAGTAATAACATTCCACTATCTTGCTAATTCTTGTTTAGTTTTTCCAATTTCTGAAATTTTCCTTTTAGACTGTCAATCCTCTGTGTATGTACATTGGTTGGATTCTGACTGAGTTGATGTGTAAATAAGTCCTGTGCCAGTTCCTCATGGTTGTCTTTAAAACCTGACATAGTATAGTAGGTAGGGAGTGCGCAGGAACCTTTAAAATGACACTATGCAAACAAAGGGGATGCAGCAGGCTCAAAAGAAACGCACCAATCCCTATAGGTTTCCAACTGTCCACGACAGAGAAAAAGAAAGTAATTTATTCTAGTATCTGTAGTGTGCAACTCCACCAAAAGCTCCGGCTGCAGGAGAAGCTTAAAAGGTAAAAAGAACCCTAATAATCAAAAATATAAAGGCGGTGCACCACTTGGCTAGCAATTATTTAGATAGAATATAAAGAAAGTCCAATTCTCCTGTGGTAGAGATGAAGCAAATCTTCTGTTTATTTCCTTCCAATTCCCAAAATTTTTTTTCATAATGATCTTGTTACAGCATGAAGTATAGTAATGACAGCCAACGCGTTTCGCCCTTCAACATAGGGATTCTTCAGGGCTATATGATATACAATCGATCATAATTGGAATATTCTTTTGGAAGATATTTATAATGTGCCTAATAAGGGAAAGAGAGGGAAAAGATAGAAGGTAGGGATTATGAGGGGCAAATGTACTTGATGATATGAAAACCATAAACACATAAGTCCCGATATGTAAAGCCTTGAAAAATATAACTAGTCATTAACTCCCATAAGTAATCATAATTATATAAAATTAAAAAGAAAAACAGAGAAGAAATAGTGCTCATAACATGCTCTGTTAGCAGAGCAATTAGTGTAGCTATCACGCCATAGTCATTATCGAACAATCGGTAAAGCAAGACATCAAGGGTTTCAAAAGTACTTGCACCGCAAGTATCAGTAGAAAATATGGGCAAAGATGTATCTTACCCAAAAGGAATTCAAAGTATCAGCAGGGTAAAGTGCGTGACCATTATTACGGTAAAAAAACAATCATGCCGAAAGAAGTCCGACAACACCACGGCGGCCCCAGGTTGCGAGTGGTGCCGTCATACCCGTTGTGATTCGCTTCTTGTTACTAATCGACAGAACCCGGAAATCCGGGAATGGCAGGCAACAGATACAGAAATAGAAGATGGACTACACGTGGTGGCCGTCTTGGAAGTATTTGAACAAACGTCCCTGTTGTATCAGGGAAAGAGTGAATATCACAGGATTAAAATAGAGAGGACAGCGAGGAGGGGAAGGGAGCAATCACATATTTACATGTTTCATAAGTACTCAACATACTTTTGGACCAGATAGGTCTAATAGATTCATTAGTAGGTCATTCAGACATGCTGGTCACATAAATATCTTTACAAATCATAAGTTACGTACAGCAGTATTACAGAAAACGAATAAAGTTATTGACAGCAAATTTTGACATCAACAATAAAAATATAGGTATATCGCAAACAATTCGATAATTCACTGTAATCTCGATACATCCCACAGTAAAAACCATTGATGACAAGTGTTAAATAATAGTCGGGAAAGCAAATAATTGTCATTTAATTTGTGATCACTATAGCCCCTTTGATAGGTCGTGTTGCTAGTTAGAACAAGGTCACAGAGAGCAGCGATATTAAATATTCCTATCATAATAAAATGGAATATCAAATATTGTGCTATGCCCACATAGTCACTGCAAATTCATACATGAACACAAGAATTAAACCACGTAAAACATGGGGAAGTAACACGTTGTTATATGAAATAGTGGATTTCATGGTCTGTTTTGTGATCCAGCTCCACTGCTCGTAGGGAGAAAAGGAATTGCACAGAACAGCTGTCATTTGTGACCCGATATTCAGTCCACAGCCAAGATATTTGTAAGATTTTAAAATGCCACTGGCATTTGCTGACTGATATTCCGGGACTTAAACAGCATCTATCTAGAACACCTAAGATTACTTACCGTAGAGGAATGACACTCAGGGACCAACTATGCCCTAGCTATGTTTCTGTCCTGAATACAGCTATGTGGCTCTCCACGAAACCGAAGTTTTTTTTTACATGTCATGAATGAAATATTTGTGCTCTTGGTTTGGTCAAGTCCAAAGAATTCTGCTATAATACCACTAGGACATATACCATTAAGCATTTTATCAACTGCAACACGAAATTTGTGATTTACGTCTTAGGATGTGCATGCAACAAGATTTATGTGGGAAGCACCATACGATCTTTCAATTTTAGAATACAAGAACATATACGTGCTATTAAGAACAATGACAGTAGATATCCACTTACATCCCACATAACACTGGTTCATCCAAATGACGCACATATCTGGTTTCAAGGGATAGACCACATTCCTCCTCATCCAGGAAAAGGTAACAGAGAACCAAAACTGCGCCAAAGGGAGGCAGCCTGGATCTGCCGCCTACGAGCAGTGGAGTTGGGTCACAACACAGACCATGAATTCCACTATTTCTTATAACAACGTGTTACTTTCCCATGTTTTTACGTGGTTTAATTCTTGTGTTAGGTATGGCTTTGCAGTTACTATGTGGGCATAGTACAATATTTGATATCCCATTTTATTATGATAGGAATATTTAATATCGCTGCTCTCTGTGACCTTGTTCTAACTAGCAACACAACCTATCAATGGGGCTATAGTGATCACAAATTAAATGACAATTATTTGTTTTCCTGACTATTATTTCACACTTGTCACCCGTGGGTTTTACTGTGGGATGTATCAAGATTACGGTGAATTATCGAATTGTTTGGGATATACCTATCTTTTTATTGTTGATGTCAAAATTTGCTGTCAATAATTTATTCGTTTTCTGTAATACTGCTGTACGTAACTTATGATTTGTAAAGATCTTTATGTGACCAGCATGTCTGAATTACCTACTAATGAAATGTATATATAGGCCTCATTTTCAACTTATCTGGTCCAAAAGTATGTTGAGTACTTGTGAAACATGTAAATGTGTGACTGCTCCCTTCCCCTCCTCGCTGTCCTCTCTATTTTAATCCTGTGATATTCACTCTTTCCCTGATACAACAGGGACGTTTGTTCAAATACTTCCAAGATGGCCGCCATGTGTATTCCATCTTCTATTTCTATATCTGTTGCCTGTCATTCTTGGATTTCCGGACTCTGTTGATTACTAACAAGACGCGAATCACAACGGGTATGACGGCGCCACTCGCAACCTGGGGCCGGCGTGGTGCTGCCGGACGTCTTTCGGCATGATTGTTTTTTTTACCATAACAATGGTCACAGACTTTACCCTGCTGATACTTTGAATCCCTTTTGGGTAAGATACATCTTTGCCCATATTTTCTACTGATACTTGCGGTGCAAGTACTTTTGAAACCCTTGATGTCTTGCTTTACCGATTGATCGATAATAACTATGGCGTGATATCTACACTAATTGCTCTGTTAACAGGCACGTTACGAGCAATATTTCTTCTCTGTTTTTCTTTTTAATTTGATATAATTATGATTACTTATGGGAGTTAATGACTAGTTATATTTTTCAAGGCTTTACCTATCAGGACTTATGTGTTTATGGTTTTCATATCATCAAGTACATTTGGCCCTCATTATCCCTACCTTATATCTTTCCCCTCTCTTTCCCTTATTAGGCACATTATAAATGTCTTCCAAAAGAATATTCCAATTATGATCGACTGGATATAACATAGCCCTGAAGAAGCCCTATGTTGAAGGGCGAAACGCGTTGGCTGTCATTACGATGTACTTCATGCTGTAACAAGATCATTGTGCAATTTTTTTTGGGAATTGGAAGGAAATAAACAGAAGATTTGCTTCATCTCTACCATAGGAGAATTGGACTTTCTTTATATTCTATCTAAATAATTGCAAACAAATGGTGCACCGCCTTTATAGTTTTCATTATTAGGGTTCTTTTTACCTTTTAAGCTCCTCCTGCAGCAGGAGCTTTGGTGGAGTTGCACACTACAGGTACTAGAATAAATTACTTTCTTTTTCTCTGTCGTGGACAGTTGGGAACCTATAGGGATTGGTGCGTTTCTTATGAGCCTTCTGCATCCCCTTTGTTTGCATAGTGTCTTCTTATAGTGGTTTAGATGTTTGTTAATCCTTATAGTTGGTTTAATATGTATATGAGGACCGTATAATGTGGTGAGTTTATCAATCGTTGCGGACTAAATAGAGCATTACCCTTGTGTCGGATGCTTATAAATATTGTGTTTGGGATTTTTTTGTGGATGAGAATGTGTGCTTGAATATTACATATAACAACAGTACACAACCTTTCTTGAAAGTATTCTAACCTGCAGGCATCCAATGCCTCACACACTTCCTGCACCTGACGCAGACACGGATATCCAGTGCTCATTTGAAGCACAACTTCATCAATACATAATTCCCGTTATTTGCAAGAGCAAGAAACACAAAATAGTACACATCTGGTCCAATGGCATAAACCTTCAGAAATATGAACATTACCAGCAAGCACCAGTAACAGGGAGTAAGTACCAGTAAGCACCAGTAAGCACCAGTAACACCACCAGTAGCAGGAAGCCTCAGACCAGCAGCTGCAAGAGCTGATAAGCTTCCAAAGGCCCTTCAAAAGCCAAAAAACATATGGCCCCATTTAGAGTTTGGAGGATGGTTTACTCCCTCACTGATGTGATGGCTACCATTTTCTGTCAAGTGCCATATACTATTATACACTTATAATAAGGCAGATGGGATATCCATAACATTGTGACAGAGTAACTTGTCTGCTGAACTCTAAATCAGGTGCTTATGTGAGGCAGAACTAAGATGCTGAATCTGTGAGAAAATCCCTCTTTGTTCTTAATCAGATCTATTCTTTACTAACTGGTATTTATTGTTTTTGAACTCTTCCACATGAGTACTGCTGATCAGTCCTGAGTGTATGTGCTCTGACCCCCTAAAACATGATAAAATTGTCTAATCCCCAACTGACTTATTTAAATATCCATTCAGGCCAAAATATATGGTGCAGTAGAATAAACCCATAGCATGAAAAACATAATGTTACTTCTGAACTGCAGCATCTATTGTATCATCATGAAGCTGACAAGGAAAACATGGCTTCAGGCTGCTGCAGCTTTTTAAATCTGCAGACCAGCATTTCAAAATATCCTTTGTTGACAGGAAGGAACCCTATATTAATGAATAAGTATGTCGCCCTTAAGTAGTTCTTATAAACCACACACTAGAGTGCTTAGTGATTAAAAGAGGAGCATGAACATTTTTTGCCATGTTCCTACATGACTAGCCCCTGAAAGTCATCATGGTAAAAATCCAATGGTAAAGTTAGAGTGTTGACAAATATACAGAAGTAACTTCTAGAAAAGTTAGATTTTGCTTGCCTTAGAGGACACATGGAATGGACCCAGTTTATGAAACCATTGTGTAACAGCCACATAAGGGATCAGAGCGGCATGCCCTTATCTCCACAAGTTAGTACAAAATTAAAAACTCAACTTTCCCTACATTTGCCCTGGCACCATAGTAGTCTTTTACATAGTTGTTCAAGCTGTATAAAGTGGTGTGTATGTGGTTTTGTGAAAAGACAGACCCAGTGTGCCTACAATGAGGGAAGGCCTTCTAATATAGTTCTAGGGTCTCCTGTCTAGTGTACGTCCAATTTACATTTTAAAGACCATTCTGAATTTCTTGTTGGCCGGGAGCTCAGGTAATCTTCCAAAACATGACATTAGGCTTTTTCTTTGGCAATAGGAAACACAATTTCCATTCTGTGAGAAGGATGAAACCTGATTAGATGGTCTTTCTCCTAATAGCTTTTTGTTGGATCCACTATGATACAGTCTGAAGAAAGACAGCTTCCTGGTCCTTCCTCTGCTGCTATATGAGAGAAATAAGATATCCAGCACCTTCGATTGAATGGAGACATGGAGAAGGCGTTGGACATATAGGAATTGTTCACCCACCCACCGAAACAGAAGGAGCTCAATGTTTGCTGATCCACATGCAAGTTCTGTCACCAAAAACTAAGCAGGAGGAAGAGGCACATCTAACATGAGATGACACATTAAGTCTAAGGATGATAGGGTGCACTCACAGAGGCAGAGATCATGTGATGAAGCACAGGAGGTCAAAACTTTCCCAAGCCTTCCTTTAAAAGTGCTAAACCAGGACAGCGGGAAATTATTCCACACCTGAATATGTTTGAGCTTAACAGCATAGAGTGTTGAATCTACATATGATGTGCTGAATAACTCATACAATAGGAAAAAGTGGATGGAATAACATTACAAAACATTATTCAGTGATTTAGAAGTATCTATTTCAATGAGAGTGCTAAAAGCTTTTTTTTCTTAGCCATGCACATTGGCCCATGGCAGCTGGCTGGGAGTCACTGCACAGGAAAAGATAGGAGAGTCCTATATGTTTATGTGTGGAGACTCCACAGTAGTAAAATAGCTTTGTTAATACCAAACAATGGTAAACTTTCACAAAAGTGTAAGTTTACCTTTGTGAATCAGGCTGGGATTTGTGACTAGCACCAACAAGGAGCAAGTATGAGTGGGGATGAGATCTGGAAAGTCATTTACGGTAATGTCAAAACAGTTCTTATAAGTTCTAACCCTGTAACCTTTTCCAGGTTTCATGACGATGAAGAGCATCACTTTTAAAACATGCCTAGATCCCAGGGATGGACTTATCGAAGGGTGTTGGCAAACATTGGATTAAGACCTCTGTATCCAGAACTGTCACATGCACAGATATTCACCGTATATACTCCCATATCTAAAATGAACATTTTGGTACTGGAGATTTAAAACAAAATGTTTGTGAAGAATGTTTACTTTTCATACATGCCACAATTCTCTGGTGTATATTAGATGTCAAGGAGGAGATATCTGTCAACTGCACGTAATGACTGTGAAATTTCTAAATATATAAAGGAGTATTTGTTAAATGTTGAATTTGTTCCAGGCAAGAGGAATGTGACTGATAACTGCTTATGCGGGTTATCATGTTAAGAACCAGTGGTGGCAAGAAAAAAAGAACAATGTGGTGTGGTGTTAACAGTGGAAAGGATGGCCTGCCATCATAAAGTTACTGAGTAGGAGTGAATGTTTACAGAGTTCTCTCTTGGCATTTTGATAGATGATATATGCAATTTAAAGATAAGTGGGACATTTGGTTACTATTAAACCACAGCCTGAGATGAGGTATTGTTATGACATGTATCATTAGCTTGGTTTCGATGATGAACTGTTTTTGAGTGAAGCCACATTTATGGAGGGTATGTAATAAGACTCAAGTTGCATCGCACCAATAATTGGTTTGAAGTTGCTTGAAAGCTTTTCTTAAAGGCCCCATGTTAAATATTTAAGCAGTACACAAGCAGTAATGAAGTGAAACACAACCCAAGAAAAATGTTATAGGAATTTGGAAAAGTATAGAAAATGTACTAAATAAAATGACACAAAATCAAATTAAATCCTATGAGTGACACCAGTGTTAAGATTTAAAAAAACTTTTTATTGAACTATAGCACCTGACAGATCAAAGCGCTACCGCAGCAGTCACGTGAGACTGGAACAAAGTCAAAAGTTAAGGTCAACCGCAATGGGGCATGGTTCAGATACACCAGGCCTGGTCTCGGCTTGCTTCAGACTTAGAAGATATTTTGAAAAAAAGTCCAGAAGAAGGTAGAGTTTAACCTGGCAAAACAGACGGCTGTGTTGTTGCCAGGAAGCACTGGCTGAGTTCTTGGTGAAGACGTCAGTGATGGTGGATAAAATCTCCATGCAGCAGAAGCCAGATTGCCAGGCTGCGGAGGTCATCGCTGTCGATGGAGAGCCTGTCACAATTGAGCACAGTGAAGATTTTTATCTTCGGATGTAGGCAATTTTTTGGAAGTCGGAAATCTCCAGCAGGATGAAGCTGCAAGCTGTAGCCAAAGAAGACTCCACAAGGCTGGATACCATGCTCAGAGGTCCTGCTAAACATGATTTGCTGTTTTAGAGAAGAAATCAGCAGGACCTACCACAAAGTCAGACCAACTGGCTCTACACCTTGGGCAGTTTGCCTAGTAGGTAATCCCCGGTCATCTGTCAATTCTTCTCACACTTTTTGGTGCTGCCTGGACTGTGAAACACAGAGCAGCTTTGAAGCAGCTGTTATGTATTTCACTTGAATACGCTGCTCCCAGGAAAGCACAAGTTTGCAGCTGTCCTGAGGGCAGCACTTTTAGCATAATAGGGCACACATAATACTGGCTCAGATAGCTGCAAGTGCACATCTGCAAGTGCATGTCTGCAATGGTATGGTGGCATACACCCAGCTCTGCATTTCAGGTCTTACTAGCACTCCTGTGTAGACTCACAGGTCCCTTTAAAAACCCAGAGATCAGGTCTTGGGTTGCTCAAAACGCTCTTTTGAGCCACTGTATAGAAACAATAAGTAGAGTTATGCCCTGTTATGGCTTTTTGCAGCTGATACTTTCATATTTGCGAATAGAAAGACAGCAGATAAATATTGTGGCTACCTGCAACCCTGACATCCCCAACCTTCGAGAGATGATTAAGAGGGTCACCAGGACCGGAAGAAAGCACTGCAAAGGTGAGGAATGATGCAAAACCCATCAGCTCAATGTTGGAAATGTGTGCAAAGCAGTAGTTTTTGATTTGCATCACAATGAAACTGAATAAAACTGGTATCAAATTTTATTAAAATAAAATAAATAAATAATTTCGATAGACGGGCCTCCTATTCTGAGTCTTCAAATGATACAGATAAACTACATTAAACGTAGCCATTCAATCTCCTGGATAATGGTTCAAGGAGAAAAAATGAGGATAAAGCACCAGAAGCAAATAGATACCAGAAATTAAAAGGATTTTGATCTACCAACCCCTGTCTCGATCAACAGCCCATAGAGAGAAACGTAGGGTTCCTAAGTCCTCCACAAATGTATGATAGCACACCAATTGCTTAGAGGGGGATGTCTTGCAGGGTAAAGGGGGAGTACTACTGCAGGGTTGAGGTTCCCTGCTCAGTTGTCGGGCACACTAGCTAACGCATGGTGTTATGTTGAAATGCAAATAAAAAGTAGACCCATCTGCTATGAAGTAAAGAAAACTGTACTCATAGTAACACCAATGGAAGCTGACCAATGTAAAGGGTCAACGTTCCATGTTTTGACTCATGAAATACTTTCTATAAATGTAATTGTTGCACTCAAAAATGACCAGTGACATCTGATCACAACATCATTTTAAAACAGCATCCTAGTTTCATCATTGGGTTCCTTTTTAGGTCACCAGGACCGGAAGAAAGCACTGCAAAGGTGAGGAATGATGCAAAACCCATCAGCTCAATGTTGGAAATGTGTGCAAAGCAGTAGTTTTTGATTTGCATCACAATGAAACTGAATAAAACTGGCATACAAATTTTATTAAAATAAAATAAATAAATAATTTCGATAGACGGGCCTCCTATTCTGAGTCTTCAAATGATACAGATAAACTACATTAAACGTAGCCATTCAATCTCCTGGATAATGGTTCAAGGAGAAAAAATGAGGATAAAGCACCAGAAGCAAATAGATACCAGAAATTAAAAGGATTTTGATCTACCAACCCCTGTCTCGATCAACAGCCCATAGAGAGAAACGTAGGGTTCCTAAGTCCTCCACAAATGTATGATAGCACACCAATTGCTTAGAGGGGGATGTCTTGCAGGGTAAAGGGGGAGTACTACTGCAGGGTTGAGGTTCCCTGCTCAGTTGTCGGGCACTAGCTAACGCATGGTGTTATGTTGAAATGCAAATAGAAAGTAGACCCATCTGCTATGAAGTAAAGAAAACTGTACTCATAGTAACACCAATGGAAGCTGACCAATGTAAAGGGTCAACGTTCCATGTTTTGACTCATGAAATACTTTCTATAAATGTAATTGTTGCACTCAAAAATGACCAGTGACATCTGATCACAACATCATTTTAAAACAGCATCCTAGTTTCATCATTGGGTTCCTTTTTAGGTGCAGTATTATAATTGTGCATCATGTATCACAAGCCAGGAATTATGACAAAGCATGCAACCTGTCACAACACTCTTAGTTTCACATTTTTTAAATATGTGATCATTTATCAAAAAGGAGAACTGCTTGAGACATTCTATACATATTTGAACTGTTTCACTGACCCAACCATGCCAGAAGGATTTGGTCTATCTTTGCAGATCATCACTGATACATGAAGTATAGAACATACTTCTAGCAAAAACATTCACTTTTTTGGACGTGGTTGGTAGAAATTGGGTTCCTGATTGACAGAGGTATGCACCCTGTCAAAGCAGGAACCACAATCCTAGTCAGGGTAAGTCACAACCACACTCTAGGTTAACCTGTGTCACACTCTGGTAGTTTGGCACAGAGCAGGCAGGCTTAACTGAAGTAAAACAGTAAAACAGTGAAAACACGACACAAAAAGATACCACACCTGGTTAGAAAAATAGAACTTAATTTATTAAATACAACAAAACCAAAATGTCAAACATCCAACAAGTAGAACTAAAGAAATACATTTGTAAAGAAGAAACTGAAATAGTGCTTGAAACAAGAAGTGGCAACCGGAGATACCTGGTCATGCAGGACTGGGACAAAGTCATAAGTTCAGGCTGACACCAATGGAGCACAGGCTAGCTACAGGGAGCGAAGTAGACTGCTGAACAAAAGTACCTTAATCTTGGTGGCATCAAAATCAAGGATGCAGGGAGTCGACTGAGCTGATGTGTGAGTGTCAAGTCCCTGCAATGGAGGCAAAACATTGATTGTTCCCATGCAATGGCGAAGATGCGTCAGACCTGAAATGCAATGGTTCCGAAGGTGATGCACAAGGTCAATCTGCGCTGGAGAGATGATACATTAATTCTGATTCACACAATGGGGCTCATGTGCCAGTTCAAAAAAACGCAACAGGGGCGATTTGAGCAGCAGTGGTGATGCATTGGTTCTGACTGGAGCAGCACTTCACACCCACTTCCAAGGGCCCAGGGCTGTATATTTCTTTTTATTGACATTTTCAGTACGTTACATACAGTATATTAGACATTTTTGTATGAAAATAGACATAGATCCAGCCTTGTTGGCTGTACAAGTGGCTTTGAGAGCTAACATTTCAGGCTAGGTATATAAGATCCTCCATTTAGTACAGTACAAGCTTCTCAGCTGTGATATGGTGTATATTAGTCTGGCACCGTATGTAACCTTCAATCATCATGTTCTCCCATTTCTCTGATTTGATTTCAACTTTAACTTAATAAACTTAACCTAAATCTGACATCATCAATCTTTTCTATGAGGGATAAAGTGTATGTGCCTTTCCTTGACCACTACCTTTAGTTATATCTTGGGGTAATGTGTTGCATACGTATCTATCACCTGGGGGAAGCATTCTAGGATTAAGAATTCCATGTCGCTCGTTGTGTGTTTATATAGTGGCATCACTATATAGTAATTTCAAATCCTTCTGTTCTGCATACTGTAACAAAATTCTCTAATATTTCATCCCATTCGTCAGCCAAGGGGAAGTTTCTCATTCCTCTGCTTTCCTCTCTTTTAAGAGCTGTACTTTCTGCTTTTCCCCAGTCTAGCATCTCTGCACACCACTGTGACACCTGGGGGGGGGGGGCACTGCAGCTTTCCAGCGCTTGGTTAGTAAGCGTTTTGCTACTATGAGTGCTAGGTTTGTTAGCTGTGGGAGTGCCTTTCCCTTCTTTGGACGTGGGAACAAACCCAACAAACAGGCCTCCACTGTCTGGCACATAGGCACGCCTGCTACTTTTTCCAAAACATTTGTTACACTATTCCAATATTGTGTGATGGCTGGGCAACTCCAGAGCATGTGTATTAAGTCTGCCTCTTCAGTACCACATCTGGGGCAGCCTGGTGATGTGTTGGGATATAGCAATTGTATCTTGTGCGGTGTGAGATATGCCCTGTGTAAAATAGCATACTGTATAAATTTAAATCTAATATTACGTGGTATTTGACTAGGGTATTTCAGTATTGTCTCCCAGTCATCCTCTGAAAGTTCTTTGCCAACATCTGTCTCCCATTTAGTCTTCAGCTGGGCTAGATGTGATGATAAATGGGTCCTCAGCCCACGGTACAGCCATTTTATTAAGTGTCTACCATGTCCTACTGTGTAAACAGCATTTACAAGTTCATTTGTAGGGGGTTCTTTACTGTCTTGGGCCCAATGGTTTTTAATATAATGCAGTATGGTAGCATGCAGAAGAAAGAGCGATTAAGTCAAGTTGTGTTCGTGTGTGAAGTCCGTGTGTATTAATAAGTGCTGATCTTTGAAGAATGACCCAACCGTGTCCACCCCTTCCTGTGACCACTTCTGTAATTGTCATTGGGACAGTATACCTGTGTTTACTGGTAGTCCCAGAAGTGGAATATTGGGGGAGTACGGGAGTGTTTTAGTTGTATATTTGAGTGCTGTTTTCCAGTATTGCAAAGCTACTCGTAATAAGAGTGGTAGTTGCCTCGGGGCTTGGAAGCCAGGACTTAACAGGGAATGTATGTAACCTTTATCTAACATTTCTTGGGTGTACTCGATTTCTTGTAAATTTCTTCCGGTTAGCCAATATGCTAGTCATTGTAGTTGACCTGCCATACAATAAGCCTTAAAGTCAGGCGCGCCCATGCCTCCTCTCTCTGGTGGCATCTGCAGTTTGGCTAGGCCTATACGGCGTCTACCCCTCCCCCAGATCAGGTCGATTAGCATCGAGTTGAGGGTCTTGAACTGTATTTCTGGGATTTTCACTGGTAAATTCATAAAATAATATAGCAAGCGGGGTAGCATTACCATCTTGGCCAGGGCGAGCTTACCCTCGACTGATATTGGTAGTGATGTCCAAAATTGTATCTGTGTTCTAAGTGAAGCCGTCGCTTTTAGTAAATTACCTTCCATTAGATCTATTGGGGTGTGATAAATTTGTATGCCGAGGTATCGGAATGTGTCTGAGGCTAGTTGTAGTTGTTTGTCGCCGAATGTTATTGTATTTCTCGGATCTGGGCTAGTGAGGGAGAACGCCACTGATTTGTCAAAGTTTATAGATAGTCCTGACAGTGGTGTGAATTTTTGGAATATTTGTGCTAGAGTACCCAGGTTCTGCCTCATATCTTTCACATATAAAATATTGTCGTCCGCATATAGTGATACTGTGTGATTGGTCCCAGGTGTGCCTATTCCCCAATCTATACTGTCTTGTCGTAGCCTGCAGGCTAGTGGTTCTATCGCCATAATGAACAGTAGGGGGGATAGTGGGCATCCTTACCTGGTGCCCCTTTGTACATGGTAGGTATCTGAGATGTTCTGCCCAGTGCGTGCCCTTGCTGTCGGGGAGGTGTATAATAACCGAACCCAGCGTATGTAGTCGTGAGGGACGTTGAACCTCTCTAATACGTTAAACAGATATTTCCAGCTCAGGGAGTCAAATGCCTGTCTGAGATCCAGTGACAGGCATCCTGCGTGTGGATAGCGACTCTTAGCAGCATCCATTACATGGTACAGTCGACGAATGTTTAGGGAAGTGTTACGGGACGGGACAAATCCGCATTGGTCCGTGTGTATCAGGCCATCTATGTAATCAAGCAGTCGCTGCGCTAGTATTTTTGCTAGTATTTTATATTCTGTACTCAACAGAGATAAGGGTCTGTAAGATGACATATCAGTTGTGGCTTTTCCTGGTTTTAATAGTGAGGTGACTATTGCCTGTTTAGTTGTGTCTGGAAGAACTCCATGTTTTAGAGAGGCATAGTATAATTTTTCTAACTGTGGGGCAAGTTGTGAGCAGTAGAGGGAGTAAAATTCAGATGGTAACACATCTGAACCTGGTGTTTTATTTCGCACCATGCTTTTAATTGTTTCCTTAATTTCGTCTTGTGTTATCTGCGTGCTTAATTGCAGCTTGGCCACCTCTGTCAGTGTTGGTTGTCTGATGTCAGCTAGGAAGACATCGATCTCGGCTCGATTTATAGTTGTAGGGGCTGAGTATAAGGTTGTGTAATAATCATGGAAAGCATTATTGATCCCCAGTTGTGTATTTATTGTATCTTGTTGTGGCGTAATAATCTGCAGGATAGGAGTGTGGGGGTTCAGCTTTAATCAGGCGTGCCAATAGAGTTCCTGCTTTGTCTCCTTCGCTGTGGATGCATTCGTGGTATTTTACATAGTCTATTTTCTGTAATCTTTCCACAAGCTCTGTGTGTTTGGCTCTTGCTTCTTGCAGCTGCTGAGTCGATGAGGGTCTTAATATCGCCTCTTTTTCTAGTGTGTGTAGCCAGTTTTCTATTAGCTGTAATTCCCTGGTTAGTACTTTACGTACTCCAGTTGTCGCTCCCAGCACCACACCCCTTATCACCACTTTAAATGCTTCCCATTCGAGTAATGGAGAGGATGCTGAGCCAGTGTTGTCTGTGAAGAAGTTTGTGATCTCTTGGGATATTTCTGTTCTTAAGATATCATTTTCTAGTATTGATGGCGTTAAACACCATGTGGGGATCAGCGTAGATCGCCGCCCCCACAATAGCGCTATCTCGAGGGGGTTATGGTCTGACAATGTTTTTCCTAAATATGTGGCTTGTGATATCTGAGTCTGCACTCAAGTAGTGCACACTACACGATCTAGTCTCATGTGTACTTTATGCGGATGCAAATAAAAGGAGCATTCTCTTATACCTATGTTTCTAGCTCCCCAAATATCCGTCAGTGACCAGCCTTGTAGCCAATTACGCAATGCTTCTGCTCGTCGTTGTGCATTAGTTCCTGACAATGGGGGAGTGGTACGGTCTGTTACGATATCTAGTAATGCGTTAAAGTCTCCACCTATTAGCCATGGGATGTGAGCCCATTGCAATAGTACCCTCGACAAGCGCTCCAGGAAGGTATCCTGTGCAGTATTCGGGGCGTATATGCGTCCTAGTATTATATGTTTCCCATCTAGATTACCTTTGACCAGTGTGTAACGGCCTTCATCATCAATTTTGGTCTCTAGTATTTCAATGGTACCCCAGCACGTATCCATACTGCTGTTCACCTTGCGAACGCGGAATATGTTGTGTGTAGGAGTTGGCCTGCCACTTCTTGCGGACTTTCGTCGCTTCGTGGGTAGTGAGGTGAGTTTCTTGTAAATAGGCTATATGTATATTCCGACGATTTAGTTGAGCTAAAATTCTATGTCGCTTTTGAACGGACCCCATTCCCCGTACATTCTAGGTGATAATATTGTATTCACGGAATGTAGTCATATTGAGATATTAATGTAGTGGTCTCTTTAGCAGTCTGTGTTACTGTCTGTCCCTCTTGATATAATATATATGATATGTGTGTTGATGTCAGTGTTTTAAATCTACTTTCAACTTTACTTTTTAAACTGAATACTGGGTGAAGCTCAAACTGGCTTTGCCAAACCGTCGTGCTATATAGAATCATTATCGTTGCCACCAACAGGGAAGCATCTACAAAGAAAGGGGGCCTGCGCTCTGGGGTTCTATTTGGTGTACTGTTAATAGTTCTCGCCTGCAGCCAACTAGTTATTTGGTAGATGACGAGGAGTACGTTCTCTACCGTCCGGGCCCTCCCTGTATAAAGGAAGAAGTAGTCTCCGCGAGCGTTGGGTGCCCAGCGGTAGCTATGGAATACTGTGTCTTTCTTCATAGGTCGCGGGCTGACTGCGGGGTAACAGCAGGGAACAACGCTGAGCTGCCCTCTGAATCAGATGTTGCGGCACTGTCTATGGATGAAGGAGGTCCATGCGGGGAGGAGTCTGTCCCTTGTATTAGGCGTACACTATTGCGTCGGGATCGCCCCTCTGCATCCTCGACACGTTCTTGTAGAGTTTGCACCTGTTGTTGAAGGCGTTCAATGGTATTTTTGTTTTCTTTGTGGGTCGGAAGGATCTCAGCGACATTGGATTCTGCCTGTTTCAGTCTGTCCGATAATTTTTTCTGGTCATCCTTCAGGATATTTAACTCTATCGTTATTGATCATAGTTTTTTCTCTTTTGCTTGCCTTGAGTCTCTAATCTTCTGGAGAATAATGTCCAGTTTGTCTGCTTGATCCCCAGGTGGCGTTGCTTGCATTGGGTCATCAGGGGATGGTCTTTTCATGTCTTCTGATTGCTTTCCCTTGGTGCGGCCCATTGTTACTTGTTTCTATGCTAGTGTTTGCGTAGGGGGGGCGCTTGTTATATGGGGTAATTGCTAGCTGTAGTCTGGAGTCTGCGGGCTTTCCTTTTGTGTGTGACTTCAGCTGTCAGGCTTAGCGGGTGTGGTCCTGTGGCTGATCCGAAACTTTGTGTTGGGCTCCGCTGGTATTGGACCGTGCGAAGTTTTAGTTACAGCGGTATTTCCCTCTCGGGCTGTCTGGTCCCTTCTGTGTGCCCGTAAGGTCCTTATGGTAGAGGGCCAATTGAGTTCTGGAGGGGGACTCGACCATCAAGTGGGGGTGGGGCTCCAGTAGTCCCACGGCGCAGCACCCTCCGTCAGGGGGGTGCCGCCGCTCCCCCGCTTCTGTTTCCCTTACACTGACGGGCCATTGGAGTGCCTGGTCCCTGGGCCGCTTCCTCGCTCCTCACCGCCAATTCGCGCTCTCGGCGGGTCCCGCGGGCAAGACTCAAGGCACGTAGGGGGAGAGGGGGTGCAGCCGAGGAGCGGACTCCCCAATTTCTCCAGGCACGCCCGTCGACCCCAGCCCCTGGCACCAGCCCGGGCTCGCTCTCCTCCCCTCACTCACCGCAGTGCGGCTTCTTCTGGTCGGCGTCCCATCTACGCGGCTGCCACGGCGCGGGCCCAGATCAAGGCTAGGTCCGGTATTCCATTCTCGCGCCCAGCCGAGCGCTCCGAGCGCTCTTTGGGGGTGGCCCGCCGGCTCCCACGCGTTCCAGATAAATTATCACCACATAGCAACCCAATTCCGCTGCAAAATCCACATTTTAGGCGGGCCCGGGACGGGAGCTCTGGGATTAGATGGCCGCCATCTTAGGCAGTAGACCACGCCCCCCCAAGGTCCCAGGACTGTATAAACACCACTTGGCAGGGCAAGACTGACAGATGACAGAGTCCAAGTGCTGTAGCAGGTGAGTTGAAAGTCTTTTGTGTCCCTGAGACTTCAGAAAACAGGAGGCAAGACAGCAAAAAAACGAGATCCACAAAACAGGATGCTTGAGGCAAAAAGTCTTGGGAAACATTGCCAAGGATGCTAGGTCTAACAGCCTTATATTTTTGTTAACTATCCATAGAGCTGGACTTGCACCATTGGCATGGAATTGCCACTCTCCTTTGTCCAGATAGCAAGGTTTCTGGGAGAATCAAGAGTTAGTAGAGTACCCCATCAGTTGATTCCTTTCCTTTTCAAGAGGGCCCATATGTCCAGTTTCCTATTCTAGATTGATACAGTTTTCAGACCAATTCTTATACATTTCTAGCTGAATGCGTGAACTAGAATATGTCTTGGCAGTATCTGACCTTGTCACTCACTGCAGTTTCCTAAGCAAAGTATGCATCGTTTTGATTACAGTGGAGCATATCTTACTTTCTCAGGGGAGATGAGGTCTACAGTTTGATCATGGAGTGATTTGACCAGGATATTAGGGTAATCATCGTGTCCTTTTTCACAATGGTTGTTGCTTCAAAGATCACTGCAAAATTGTCCGGAACCAGTCCAATGCCCATGATCTGACTCTTAGGATGTATCCTAATAAGGAGAGCTAATGCATCAACTACTGACACATAAGAGAAGGCTGGATACTAAGGCCTATATTTATACTTATTTTCCACCGTATTTGCGTCATTTTTTGGTGCAAAAGCGACGTAAACGTACAAAATATAATTGTATTTGGAAGTTTGTGCCGCTTTTGCGTCAAAAAATGATGCAAATGCGGCACAAAAAAGTATAAATAAGGGCCAAAGACTTTTCGGTAAGGCAAACACTAGGATAGAATAATTGTGGGAAAAGGGCTTATCAGGGGACTACATCTGCACTAACGAATCATTAGCAATAGAGATATGACGTTTCATATATGTTAATGTGCATTCAGTGTTTACATGTATTAGATATGTGCTTTATGCAGCAATAGGACAGCTTTGCCACAACAAAGTTGGTAAAGCCCTAGAGCTACCGTTAAAAAATATGTTGTATCAAAAAATGGACTTGTACCTGTGTACGTACAGTACTAGGCTGTAGTGTCTACCCTATCAAGGATAGTCTCACAAGGAACATGAGGAGCCGTTGCATGTATTTATGTTTTTTTCAGTTTTGCTGAGCTGAAACGAAGTCAATGAGGCGAGGGCTCCAGTCGAGGCCGGTAAGCCTCCCTTAAGGGTTTAGGTCAATAGAAGTGTCACTTATGCCAGGAAATTAAGTTACTAGAAAGCTGTGTGTTAAAAGCCAAACACATTTGGGCATTTACTTCACAGAGATATAGGTGTGTGACAACTCGTAAACAGTGGCTTTTAATTAAGAGTGAAAATGTGTGTAATGAGCCTTGTACATTACCCACTCTATTTGCAAAGCACCACAGTACTACTTTTTATGCCGGTTTGGATCACAGTTGTACACATATTTGACGCGTTTTTTAATTGTCTGCATTCAATGTACAAGAAATCACATTATTAATGGCCCTAAAACATTTATTGCTAAACTTGCAGGAGTATGACAGAGCAGAAGAAATTACGCCCTTCAGAGTATGCCACATAGACACTTACCTCAATGACTAAAAAGATTTGAGTTCTTTTTTTTAAATTCTTAAAGTTGATGACAAACACATGAGACAGATGCACAGACTTCGACTGGCAATAGGGTAGACTGAAGTTCTAGGGGCCTTTCCAGAGAGTTTTATCCAATTTATTTGAAACATTTGGGTCAATGGCACCTGCGACACTCATTGCCAATTACTGCATATAACATACAAATAGGCATCACTTTATTGATATGTAGAAATGTTGTGGGTGAGAGATACAAGTATGCAATCTCCATGAATCAAGGTCAGGGTTTTTCGTTAACACCCGCTAATGCAAATGTCAGCTAGGAAAATAATGAAATGCAGATAGCACAGGACGGCGAACTAATTACAGAGAACATGCTGTTCTTGTTACCAAATGACAAAGCCATTTAAAGCAGGACACAAAAAGAAGTCTTCATAAATACCAAACGAATATTTAGCATAGTGAAAGTGTTCAACTGAATGTGAGCAGCGATTTACTTTTTACATTTTACTATATTTTTTCATCTTTTGAAAAGCCAAGATGCTTTTAATTTGTCCGAAAGCAGGAATATCAAATTACAAACACATTCAGCTGGCTTTTATTCTGCATGTCATGCTTTTTTGGCCTCCATTTCCATTCACCAAATCAGTGCTTTCTGGGAGTTTCAGTCTTGTTTTCATTTGCCTGAATCAACCGAAGTATTCAATAACTCTGACTTGTGCAAAAAAGGCCCAGAAATGGATCAGCAGTGTTTTCTCTAGATGAAGGGTTCTGGTATGTTATAATTATTGATAGGTTAGGCTACTGAATTGCAGTTATACATAAATATAACTATGATAAGGAGCCCCAAGATAGAATGGTCTTAGAGGTGAAAGGGGCATAACTACCAAAGTTGTGAGTCACGTGTGCCACAGAAGGTGGTACAATGGCAATAAAAAACCTAGAATAATATTTACCAAGCCATGCAAGGTCAACTTCGTGGCCCTGCAGGGCTTGGTAAAACTGGAGTAACCCAAGGCAGCATATGTATGCTGTGCTAGGACAGCGTTTCATGGGTGGATTTGTTGCATTCCTTGATTTACCAAGACTGATAAACCTGGGACTACATTAAAATGGTACACCTTCCCAGGGGAGGTGTAACAGAAAAATATATTTTTATTTCTCCTAGTTTTTTCCTCTTTGTGCGTGTACTGCATTCTGCATCACACACACAAAGAGGAAAAGGACTCAGTGGATTGTTTTTGCAAAGGAAATATTTCCATTCCTGCACACAAGCAACACAAGCAACCCTGTGTGCAATGCACACAGGCAACCTTGCACCACAACACAAGGGTATCTGCATTGGTGTTAGGCAGCGGGCTGTGTGCCAGTGCAGGCAGAGAGCAGGAATGTGCCATAGCTTGATATATATGATGCATTCCTGCCCTCTCCTTTAAACGCAACGCACAAAGGTGTCTTATTGCGTTGCATGAAATAATGATAAATATGGCCTGAATGTATTTAAACTGAGATTAGATAGAGATTTCTTTAAGGAGAAATCAAGGACTGATAAATTATTGATATTACAATATCCTCTGCTTTAATTATGATTTTTAATGGCTAAGGGTGTGAAGAATAGGTGGACAAGGAACTCACCTGTCTTCCTGCCCCCCTATCCTCCATTGGGTTTCTGTCGTGGTGCTGCCTGACTTTATCTGTGCTGGTCTGAATTGTATATATACTTGTCTGTTTGTTGTCCATGTGTGTTCACCTTAATGTATCATTTTGGGGACATCAGACTCACCATAAATTTCCCTGGCATTTCTCTAACAGTCTGTCATTCTAGGTCTCAGTGAGGACCAAATTACTAACATCATTTGTCCTCCTCCTTGATTTACACCTCCTGTTGTAGACAGTTCTCATCTCTGTCCTCCATCTTATTCCCCTGTCCTGATTTCTTCTTGACATCCAGGAGCTGAAGACTGACATTAGACCACTACTCCAATATGGGGGAGTTTCTTTCATTTCACAGGGCTCCTTCTTTACCCCCTCTCTCTTTATCACTCTGTTTAACTTTCCAGTCAAATAAAGCAATTTGAGGTGGATTTATATCTACAGTAGGTGCTATGCAGGCAGCAACATAACTCTTGTCTCTTGGTTGTGCATGTATGTATTGTATTCTATTGTATTGTAAAGTATTATACTGTGTTGTATTGAATTGCATTGTATTGTATTATATTGTATTTCATTGTACTGGTATTGCACATTCCTACCACATGCATGTCTATTATTGTGACAGCATGCTAGACGCTCTTTGTGCATGGCTGCCTCTAACTTTGTATGTAGAGATGCCTGTTTGTCTATTAGAATGAGTATGAAAAGATGTTTGTAGGTATATTGCTTTATCTCCATATTTACGTGTAGCAGTTATGTGGATGTTGTATGCATGCCCTTAAGAAACAGTAACATAAATTCTGTAGACTTTGGTAAAAAATGTACTCCTGTTTGACCATGCAAGAGAACCAGAAAAAGACATCGAGAAGAAACCATAAAATGCAGATATGAAGTGATAGATTTGAATAGGTTTCAGCTAATTACAAAAGCAATCTTGCTAATAGCAGGTAAAGTCTGGCACACCAGTTCTCCTTTCATTGTGAGTTGACTCCTTTTAAAAAGTTATATCTAAGAAATTCCTCATATCGTGCAAACCGACCCTGAAATCCATGGATTGTTGCTATTACTGGGGTTTCTGGTTGTCAAAATATACACCCTGTACAAGCAGGAACCACCACTTCTAGTCAGAGTAAGCTAGACTTACACATAGACTTAACCTGTGCTCACCCTATGGTAGCTTGACGGAGAGCAGGCAGGCTTATCAAAGGAGGCAATGTGTAAAGCATTTGTGCAGCACACAGAACTGTAACACAATGAATACACCACAAAATTGCTTCTCACAGGTGTAAAACATTAGAGAATATTTATATGAGTAAAATGAGACCAAAAATATTGCTTAGAAGTCAATAGCACTAAAAGGTTATTTGAGGTCGAGCTAGACCATGTAGATTCAAAATTCAGGCTCACCGCGTTGGAGGGCAGGCTGGCTGTAGGACTTGGCAGAGTACTTTGGATGGAGGAAGCATTGACAGTGAGGAGCAATGCGGAGGTGATGCGCTGGTTCTTATTTGCACAGTCGATAAGATGAGCTGGTTCTGATCCATGCTGTTGATGTGTTGGTGTCGAGCCTCGTAGTTGAGTCCTGCGTCAGCTTTGAAATCTGTTGAGATTAATGCAATGCATCACTGTCGAACCTCTCAGTCGGGTCCTGCGTCATCCTCGAATCACCAATGAGTCACATTGGAGGGCACTGCTTTAGTTCCCTGTGGTAAAAAGGTATGAGGCGATTCTAGCAGAAAATGCAGCTGCAAACCCACTTCCAAGCCCTAGCCCTGGTTTGGCACCACAGGCAAGGGTAGGACCCACAGGTTGCAGAGCTCAGCAGCAAAAAGAGAGTTGCAGGCCATCTTTTATATCAGGACTGCAGGACAACAAGGGCCCACTCCTTTATCCACCCTTATGCTTATATACAATTCAGTAAAGCACAAAGTGCATATTTATGTATTTGAGTTTTAATGGTAAAATGGTTTATTATGATGGACACTGACTATTTGTCTTGAAAATAACACACATGGAATGTGGAAATGGATGGTCAGGCAAGGGGTTGATGTATTGCTTGAGCTTTCTGAAGAGTGTTTTGTTTTTATTAGCAAAGTCATTGATGGTGCTGCTATGGTACATGGCTTTCTCTAATTAGATGGGTTGTCGGTGTGATGCACAGAGGAACTTCAGTAGTATGAGTTTGTCAGGAGTTCTGTTTTTCTTTACTGTCTGAGGATGGAACATTTTTTAGACCTTTCTATTACCAGCGTGTTCACGTTATGTTCAAGTATCAGAATCACATACATGGTAATAAACCATTCCGTGCCTTACATACTACAGCATGTGCCATACTTTAAGGCAACTTGGTCCTCCTTGAAAATTCAAAAACTAGGACAGTTGGGGTTGGTAACAAATGCTTTTCCATTGCATCAAGAAGGGCATGAAACCCATTACTCCGGACTTGTGGTCAGAATTCTGTGTAGAAAGGTATGAAAGGGTTTTAAAACTTGGGTACTCAATTGATTGGCTTTAATTGTAGCTGTTTTGACCTATACAATGACCTTTTCTTGTGCATTTTAGTTAATTCTTGCCTTTTACTCTAAATTACTGTGTATAGAATTGCCAGGAAACACCCCCAGATGAGCAGAATAGAAATAAGGCATAATTCGACAAAACGTGTTGGGTTATAATGGCTAGATGCAGAGAGTATAATCAGTCCACAAAGATTTTGGCTTCATGAGCCATAATATTATTGTGAAAGCATAAAAGATTTTTTTTTATGTTACATTAATCAACCCATGGTTTTTGAGGACATGGCTCGGTCCTGGGATGATTGGTATGGCCTCTAAGATTCCAACTGGGCTTTTCCTCTGCAAATTTGAAGGGTCAAAGAAATGTTATTTAGGTTCTTTTTTATGCCTAGTGCTAGGCATTTTTTCTGCATGCCATTGTTAGGGTCGAGCCCACTAGTGCTCTGGTCCGAGTTGTAATCTCTCTGTGGGCTTTTAACCATATCCATGTCACGCCCATTACTTTCATTGGTTCCTGGGCTTGCCTTTTAAAATTCGCTTGATTTCATTAGTGAAATGCATGTAGTTGTCATTTTAGCACACCGGTCAACTACTGAAAACTTACAAGGCTCTGTGTTTTCCATATGGTTTCTGGCCTACTTTTTTTTTTTATTTCTTTTTATTTTGTACGCAGCAGGATCTTGCTAGGCAGTAATCGAGTGCTTTTCATGACTACCAGTTTAATTCTATTGTTTATCCTAGTGCTCCTTGGTGAATTCAAGGTTTTACACAGCGTGATCGCACTAGTGTTCTTAAAAATAAATTTTTGTAACTTTTACCCCCTTCCCAATCCCACCCCCCACCCACCCCTCCCCTTATTTAAAGGTTCTAAAGTTCTGCAAGGAGAGGAGTCTTTGGGCCTGATTACAACTTTGGAGGAGAGTGTTAATCCGTCCCAAATGTGACGAATATCCTACCCACCGTATTACGAGTTCCATAGGATAGAATGGACTCGAAATACGGCGGGTGGTATATCCGTCACATTTGGGACGGATTAACACCCTCCTCCAAAGTTGTAATCAGGCCCTTAATGTGTTGTAGTCGTCTCTGGCTCTTCTTGTTTGCTGATAAATTGTGCTTCTTATGAACGTTCTCAGAAACGTCCCTCACTGTGAACAAAGTAGCCACACCAAACCATTACAGGATTTCAGAATCTCAGAAATCCATGTTTTACTACTGTTTTTTAGGTCTTCCCAGTCTCTCAGGGAAAGGCCTCACGCTAAATCCATGAGTTTTCCGCGTAGTGTGTTTTGCTTGTCACAGGCCTCGTTGACCCATTTCACGATGTGGGACTTACCTCTGTGTATCAGGCGTTTGCCTGTCAATAAATTGATCAGGTGTTCACGCCCGGTTCTATTTGGCACTCAGTGTGGTGTCTGCTTCTATAAACTCTGTAGACCTTTACCTATGTTGGCCTTGTGCACATTGAAGTGAACTTTGAACGTGCTCATTATATTCCACCTGAAGCGTTTGGGGTGATAAAGGCCACTGGTTTAAAGTCAGTGTGTTTGACTGCAATAGGGATATTACCCCAACACTGAAATATTTCATGATGTATATGTCTGGCTGCACTAACTAGACGCACATATAGTGTAGTGTTTTTATGCAATGTGTTTCTGCATTAAGCACTTGATACATAGTATTGCCTTTACAGCATGCGTGTCTATCTGCACTGGTGCATAATCCAAACAATACAGCCTTTAGAGGATGCTTGCTGTGTTTCATGGCAGCCGTGGTGCTTTGAATCGGCTCGCTTATGTCAACTGTTTTAGTTTTTATTTTCAGTTTGTGTGGCAAGAAAATTCCAGTTTGCAATTTACAATGCCAAGAGGTCTAACTCGAGCAAACGCGAGACCCATTGCATTGCAAATGCTTGCATAAAGATGTCAGCGCCTAAATGCATTCTAATAGCACCAGATAATCCTACTTTTGCTCTGGTGAAATGTACACTGCTTTTAGACCATTTCCCATATATTTCACAGGAATTAACAGCTTCAGTCATGTACTTAAGACATTTGCATCCATAAGTAGAAATTAACATACTCCATTTTGTTTTCCTCCACCATGTTAATAAAGTGTTTCATAAATAGCTTTTCTAACCAATATTGAGTAATTTTCTTGGTAATGCATTCTTTCTACTGACTGTTTTGAATGACACTAGATGCATACTTTTAAAGCTTTACAAGGGATTATCTGCTGTTGTAACAAGTGTGTACAAGATGGATTATTTCTTTGAAGATATCTCTAGAGAATTATCATAATGTTACATTATCTTATGAATACTGTTAGAGGTCGATGATTTGCTTCTCAGCTGGCTAAAGTAATTCAAATAATGTTCTTAATTGCTCAACGATTTCAACACTGTTCACTATATCTAGATTGTGTTTACTCCATCCTTCACTGATCATGCTTTCATTGTGCAATTTATGAGGTGTATTTAATGACTTTATCTGAAAAGATACCAGATCACTCCTTGATACCATGTCGTATGTAAATCCTAATTGCTCCCTAAATCTCGGAAGAAATTAATACAATTATTATAACGCACCATTTGATAATTGTCATAATAATAATGGAAGTGCAGCGTCTGGTGGTGCAAAACCTAAAAGAATGGTGAGGTATCCACTGTCTCTGACTGGCTGCTCCTCCATTCCAATGCTAAATCAACTTTTGAACATAGTTAAAGTTTTACAGGCATTTATGGAAGCCATAAACAAGAAACTGCAACAGCTTGATCACAGGTGGACAGCCAAGTAAAATATAATCACTGTGGTAAAGCAGAGAGTCGGTGATATCCCGACTAAGTCAATCAAAGTGACAAAGTCAGAGACTGATATTCATGTAGCGAGAATTATCCATGGAAATTAGGAACTTCGTAACGATGCATCAGTTTGTAGCTGTATGAATTTCCATTGTTGCTATATGAAGTTCCAGCAGGGTCGGTTATGATGACACCTGGATTTGTTTAGAAATGTATTTCTAATTTGAATAGTATCTCAAACTCACCTGAACTAAGTATTTAGAGAGTTCATTGACTTGGTAAAACATCTCTTTCTGCCTTAAAGTCCAGAGGTATCATATTCTGCTTTTTCTGGAAGGCACACATTTAGCATGTGTTTTTACAGCAAAAGAAAAAAAACATAACCTAGTGGTGCATAAAAGCTATATTTCTCATATTTATAAATGACAGAAAATGACTGTATTTTGAAGATCCAGCTAAATCATGCAAAAGTGGAAGACTTGGATACTTAGCATCCTTCATCTCATAGACTTCCTGGTGTTGATGTTGCATTTTTCTAATCTCCTGCTCGGCATTTACTTTGGTGTGCTTTCTCTGCAGTATTAATATGCCTGCATATTTGTTTCTGTATATTGTCCTCAATTCTGAGCTCTATCCCCTGAATTGCTACTATTTCTCTATTATTTTTGTGAACTACCTTCCTACCTATCTTATTTCTCTAGACTTTAATTTCCTTTTTCTTATTGTTGCAGTTTATCATACTTAGTTTAGCATGGTCCTGGGGTGTTACTGAAATCTATAACATGTCTATATTTTACATTTTTATTTATTTTATATTGACTTGTTCTTGTATCTATTTCATATGTCAGACCCATTTAATTCTTTTTTATCATGTAAGGAGTTTCAGAAGTCCAATTATTACGTGAACATTTTTTTACCCCATCAAACTAAATTAATTACCTCAATCATCTCAATCCAAGAAACTTAATTCAATGGCTTGGAGTCCCTATCCTTAAATCACAGGAAGCATTAGGTAGCAAACAGCGAATCGGGCCGTTTGCGATGTGCAAAATGCACTTTGGTATGTTGAAACCCATTTTTGCGATTCAGTAAACTACTTACTGAATCGCAGAAAGGGATTGCGAGTCGCAATTAGGAAGGGGTGTTCCCTTCCTAATTGCGAGTCCCAGTCCCATGTATGATTGTTTTGTGACTGGGAATGCCGTTGCAAAACAATCGCAGTTAGCACCTGTGTCGCTCTGGTGCCAACCCATTCGCAAACGGGAAGGGGTCCCCATGGGTCCCCTTCCCCTTTGTCAATGTCAGTAAAAACATTTTTTCAGAGCAGGCAGTGGTCCATCTGAAAAAATGAATCAAAAACGTTTTATTTTTTGTTTTTGAAATGCATCTTGTTTTCTTTTAAGGAAAATGGGCTGCATTTAAAAAAAAAAAAACTGCTTTATTTAAAAGCAGTCACAGACATGGTGGTCTGCTGTCTCCAGCAGGCCACCATCCATGTGGGGACGGCCACTCCCAAAGGGGGTCGCAAATTGCGAGCTACCTCATGAATATTCATGAGGTAGGGCATTTGCGGCCCCCTTGCGAATCTCAAACAGTGTCATTGACACTGTTCAACATGATGTTTCGCGACCCACAAATTGCGAGTCGCAAAACAATTCGTTCATACATGTAGCCCTACATACGATTGTCTGATTGACGCATTCAGTATTTATCACACCAAGTAAAATCATACGCCTTGGGATGCATACTTTATCAGGTATGATAAACAGCACCTAATATGATTTGTTCCCATTAATGGAAATGAACAGGTTTGGGGAAGCTAATGGAAGGAAAGAAACAAGTTCTTTAAACATGTGGGGTGTGCAGTGATCTATGGATGGATCTGGTTTATTGCTGTACTTAAACAGTTGCTGACATTTTGGGATGACACATTGTTGAGAATGTTCTAAAGTCAATGAGGAGTTTTGTTTTATTCTAAGTCCTTGTTGTTGGTTTACACTTTTTTGAGATTTGCATTCATCCAGTTGGTTAATAAAGGTCTCAGTTTCTTGTGGTAGCTTATAGAAGGACGTAGAGTGTTAAAAGCTCTGTTCATCTTGTTAGACAGTGAGTCCCTAAGAGAGAGGGAAAGAGAGACAGAGCAAGAAAAGAGGAGAGGGATCTTTCTAATGTTCAGAGATGATGTGTTCTATGTTTGTCAATCACTCTTCTTTATTTATCCATCTACAGAAACAGCAATGTTCTATATTCAATGTTGGTAGTTGTTTATAAACTAATTATAATATTATCAATATTACATACTTCATGCATACTATTCTGCCTTGTGCATGCATGGTAAATAGCAGGTATTATATTTACCAAATGTATTGATACTTCATTAATGACCTCAGAAGGATTGTACGCTGAATCAGCCTGCCATGATTTAAAAGTATGTGTTTTGTTGTGTTAGACCTGGCATCCTTGGCGTGGTCTCCCCTATCTTATTTTCGCCTCTGCTTTGCATGTTTTGACTGTGTGCTGGGCTTTGTCTTTGCTGTTTTTGGTACTCTGGGCACTTTACCACTGCTGACCATGTGTAATTGTCTTTCCCATGATTGGCACATTTGAGTTACTAGTAAGCCCCTAGTAAAGTGCACTAGAGGTGCTTAGGGCCAGTAAATCAAATGCTACTAGTGGTCCTGCTGCACTGATTGTGCCACCAACATGAGTAGCCCTGCAGATATGACTCAGACCAGCCAATTCAGCGTCTGTGTGTGCAGTTTTAATCTGCCAATTCGACCTGGCAAGTGTACTCACTTGCCAGGCCCAAACCTTCCATTTCTATGTATGTAGGACACCTCTAAGGTAGGCCCTATGTAGCCCCATGGGCAGGGCGCAGTGTATGTTAAAGATGGGACATAAACTGATGTGTTTTATATGTCCTAACGGTGAAATACTGCCACATTCCGTTTTCACTGTTGCCAGGCCTCTCTCATAGGTTAACATGAGGGCTGCATTTAAATAACGTTTAAGTGCGGTTTCTCTTTGGGAGCAGATTGAGATGTGGAGTTTGGGATCTCTGACCTCACAATGTAAAAATACATCTTTTGGTAAAGTTGTTCTTTCAAATTGTCAGTTTGAAAATGCTACTTTGAGAAAGTGAACAGTTTCTTGCTTAAAACATTCTGTGACTCTGCCTGCTTGTGCATTCACTGTCTGGGTCAGACTGACAGTTGGCATGTTTCTGAATCTCCACTAGACAGTGACACAAAAGGGAGCTGGGGTGTAGCCTGCATATCCTGATGGGCCATCTGGGGTAGAGTGTAGAGAGGAGTGGTCACTTACACCTGAACGGGCTGTGCCTGCCCTCACACAATGCAGTCTCCAGTCCCCTGGTATGAGTCTGGAGCCGGGCCTGTGCAATGCAGGATCTTGTGCACAACAGAGATTTTCTTTTGAAGTTTGCCTACTTCAAAGGCAGTAAGGGGTGTAAGTGGTGGACCCAAAACCCAAGAGTTTCAGATTACTTCTGGAACCAAGAGGAACCTCTGCGAAGGAGAAGAGCTGAAGGGCTGGAGGAGGAGTACTGCCCCTTTTCCTGTGACTGTGCTTTGCTGGGTTTGCCTGCGGTTGCTGCTTCTGCCTGGAAGACGACAAAGACTAAACTTGCTGGTACATTCCTGCTTGCGAAGAATCTCCAAGGGCTTGGACTTAGCTTACCTTCTGTTTTGAAGTCTCAGGGCCATGAAAGAGTTCCCCTGCCAGCACTTGGACTCTCTGCTGAGACTCCTGCCCTGCCAAGTGGTGCCCTATCCAGTCCCTGGGCCCTTGAAAGCTAAAGCTGGTAGAACAAAGACTGAAATCCATGCACAGGGGGCCATGCAGGGAAAATGTTGACGCACCACCTGCAACGCGGCTGTAAAAACAATGTGCCACCCGCCTCACAGCTGAAGTTGACACCCCACCTGCATTGAAGCTGGGAAATCGAGGCATCACCTGCATCATGGCTGGAGAAATGACGCCACACCCTCTTGCAGCTGCTGAAAATGACATAGCACAGTTTTCCATCGCCGTGCAGCAGATTTCTCATGCATCATCGCTGGGCATCAAAGTCATTTTGAACGTGCGTGGATCCGATGTGCAATGTGGATTATGCAATGCCTACCCGACTGGAGAAGAAACGACATACGGCATCACTTGCGAGTAAGGAATCAGCGCATCACTGACTTTTCCGACACAGCTCGCCCATGTAGCTTTATTTTTTATGCAAACCAGGTAGTTTGTGTAAAAACATCTGATGTGGTGTCCATTTTATAGTGTTTTCACTGTATTACTGGGTGTGTTGGTACAAATACGTTACACATTGTCTCACCCAGAAGCAGAAGCGGGAGTGGGAGAGGGAGGCGAAGGATGTGGCTGTGGAGCGGTCCCCGAAAAACTCCTGTGAGAGAGTGCCCCTCGGTTAGAGGTGCGGCGGTCTCTCCGAGACACAGACAGGCAGAGGCTCCGAGACAGCCGTACTCACCCTGGCAAATTGCACACTGCTCAGGAAAACCCCACGAGGCAAGGTAGGGGCAGGCGGTAGAGAGGAGGCAGAGGAAGACAGGGTCCAGAAAACAGCCCTGGGCACTGCCCGGGACACCGCTCTCATACTTTGTATTACTGGAGCCTGCAGGAGGTCACACAGGGTTGCAGAGCCATTGTGGGAGCATTCTTGACCACTTTGGCGCATTTTAGAGTAATGTATGGGGCAATGCAGGGTGATTGGAGGCCCCAAGTGCAGAAAACATGAGGACTAGAATGTTTTGCTTTCCCTCTGATCCCTGAGTTGTCCTCAAAGTCTGTCCTGGTGCCTTGAAGTTAAGCGCTGTTGCTGGTGCCTGCACAGTGAATGGATAGAGTGGAGCTGCAGAGAGAGGACACATGGTGTCGATCGGTCTCAGTTCCTGGCTTCCTTGAGACCTGCATCAGTGAATTGGTGCCTTCTGACAGTTGCAGCAACAGTGGTAAGCAGTGGCAACTGCAACTGCAGCAGATTGTGACAGACTGCAATAGACTGTGTCAGACCATAAGTGGCTGGCAAGTGGCAAGTGGTTGGCAGGGGGTTGGCGATTTAGCCTGTCTCATGCTTATGACGAGCAGGAAGGGTACAGCCGGAGAGCCCAGAGTCCAGAGTTCAGAACATAGAGTGCAGCAGTAGCCCTGGGACTGTGTCCATCTGATCGTCTTCTTCACTGTTTTGTTCAAAGCATCCGGTTATGAACTTAGTGTGATCTTTATGCGTCGCTGCCAGCGCTGGAGCTGGATCAGACGATCTGATCTGATCTGACGGGCTGAGTGTTTCATCAGCTGTTCAGCGCTTTTTGGGCTCTCGCGTGTACCCATGCCTTTTGCTCACCTCTAGTCCCCAAGTGGGGGAAAGAGGAGTTTACAGTAAAGCATTGGAAGTACTCAGAGACTAGTCTCTTCCCTCTACTCTTCTGTTCCCTCTACTCTTCTGTGAGCCAATTGGCGCAAAGGCTTATGAGGCAAGGTGAATCCAGCAGGAGGAAGTATGGCTGTGGCCTCTTCTGGTGGGACCCTTGTGTTGGTGGTACCGTCGTGTTGGCCCTTGTGTTTGCTTTTGTGTTGGCCTGTGAGTCACAACCTGTTGGTTTTCCGGAGCCCCACAACTCATTAACTTCAAGAGTAATACTGAGTGTACTGAGTGGACAACAAGAGGCACAAGCAAAAGCAAGTGCAAAAGTGAGTGCTGCACCTTTTGCAGGAGGAGGAGGGGGTCGAGAGAGAGCACAAAGGGGTGTGAGCATAAAGGGACATGAAATGGGCAGACAGAAGGGGGGGATCCCCCAAGACAACCTCAAAATTAACAAAACTTTAGACGGCTTTCTACAAAAGGCTGTTGGAGCCTTAGACAAAGAGATTGAGATGGCTGAGCGTCGCTTATCTACCCCGGTATCAACGGCTCCTGTTTCTCCATCTCCACCCCTGCCACAATTACCCCCACAGCTTCCACTGTCTCTGTAGCCCCAGCACACCCAGTACACACAGTTAAATCCGGCCACCCCACCAGCTGACCATTCAGACAATGCCCGGGAGATTCCCCGTGTGGACTTGAATGAGGCCACAGCAACAGACTTTGCATTGTCATCGTTGGGATCCCTGGCTGGTCCACCAGCTCCTGAGCCAAAAGGAAGAAGAAAGCGTGGTGATATTAATTTAAGAAACAAACATGCTCGTACTATGAGTTCCATTAATCCCGGACTTAAACCTGGTAATAATAGGTCCACAACACAACAGGAGAGCAGCATTGGTACATCGGCGCTTGAGTACCTAATGGAGGAGCTCACCAAGAGGCTGCATACTATTGAACTTCGTTTAAATCAAAATCAAATCAAATCATTAACATTTATAAAGCGCGCTACTCACCAGTGCGGGTCTCATTGCGCTAGGGGAGAGAGGGGGTTACTGCTGCTCGAAAAGCCAGGTTTTTTGGAGTCTCTGGAAAGCGGAGTGGTCCTGGGTGGTCCTGAGGCTGGTGGGGAGGGAGTTCCAGGTTTTGGCCGCCAGGAAGGAGAAAGATCTCCCACCCGCTGTGGAGCGGCGGATGCGAGGGACGGCAGCGAGTGCGAGGCCAGAGGAACGGAGGAGGCGGGTGGGGACGTAGAAGCTGAGGCGTCGGTTGAGGTATTCCGGTCCCTTGTTGTGGAGGGCTTTGTGTGCGTGGGTGAGAAGTCGAAAGGTGATCCTTTTGCTGACTGGGAGCCAATGCAGGTGTCTCAGGTGTGCGGAGATGTGGCTGTTGCGGGGTACGTCGAGGATGAGGCGGGCCGAGGCGTTTTGAATGCGTTGCAGGCGATTATGGAGTTTGGCTGTGGTCCCAGCATAGAGGGTGTTGCCGTAGTCCATGCGACTCGTGACGAGGGCGTGGGTCACGGTTTTTCTAGTGTCAGCGGGGATCCAGCGGAAGATCTTGCGGAGCATGCGGAGGGTGAGGAAGCAGACGGAGGACACGGCGTTGACTTGCTTGGTCATGGTGAGAAGAGGGTCCAAGATGAAGCCGAGGTTGCGGGCGTGGTCTGTGGGGGTCGGTGCGGTGCCGAGGGCCGTGGGCCACCAGGAGTCGTCCCAGGCGGACAGGGTGTTGCCGAGGATGAGGACTTCCGTTTTTTCAGAGTTCAGCTTCAGGCGGCTGAGCCTCATCCAATCTGCGACGTCCTTCATAACCTCTTGTAGGTTGGTCTTGGCGCTGGCGGGGTCCTTGGTGAGGGAGAGTATAAGTTGGGTGTCGTCGGCGTAGGAGGTGATGATGATGTTGTGCTTGCGTACGATGTTGGCGAGGGGGCTCATGTAGACATTGAAGAGTGTCGGGCTGAGTGATGAGCCTTGAGGTACGCCGCAGATGATCTCGGTGGGTTCTGAGTGAAACGGAGGGAGGTAAACTCTTTGGGAACGGTTTGAGAGGAAGGAGGCGATCCAGTCCAGGGCCTGGCCTTGGATCCCGGTGGAGTGGAGGCGGGTGATTAGGGTGCGGTGACAGACGGTGTCGAAGGCAGCCGAGAGGTCGAGGAGAATGAGGGCGACTGTTTCACCGTTGTCCATCAGGGTTCTGATGTCGTCTGTGACTGAGATGAGGGCGGTTTCCGTGCTGTGGTTGGTTCGGAATCCGGTTTGTGAAGGGTCGAGCAGGTTGTTGTTTTCCAGGAAGGTGGTCAGCTGTTTGTTGACGGTCTTCTCTATTACCTTGGCTGGGAAAGGCAGGAGAGAAATGGGGCGGAAGTTTTTCAGGTCGCTCGGGTCAGCCGTAGGTTTCTTTAGTAGGGCGTTGACTTCGGCGTGTTTCCAGCATTCGGGGAAGGTAGCAGAAGAAAAAGAAGAGTTGATGACGGCCTGGAGGTGAGGGGCGATGATGTCGTCGGCTTTGTTAAAGATGAAGTGAGGGCAGGGGTCCGAAGGGGCGCCGGAGTGGATAGAGTTCATGGTGGATTTGGTTTCTTCTGTGTTGATGTGGGTCCAGTTGTTGAGGGTGATGGCCGGGGGTGCGGGGTCAGTGGTGTTTGTGTGGGTCTGGTGTCCGAAGCTGTTGTGGAGGTCGCTGATCTTGCGATGGAAGAAGGTGGCGAGGGATTCGCACAAATCCTGTGAGGGCGTGACGGCGTTGGCGTTGGGGTTGGAGAACTCCTTGACGATGCTGAAGAGTTCTCTTCTGTTGTGGCTGTTTTTGTCCAGTCTGTCGGTGAAAAAGTTCCTTTTAGCAGCGCGGAGCAGGTGGTTGTGTTCGCGGGTAGCGTTCTTGAGGGCGGTCATGTTGCCAGCGGTGTGGTCCTTGCGCCAGGCCTTCTCGAGGGCGCGACAAGTTTTCTTTGATTCTTTGAGGGTGTCAGAGAACCAGAGAGTTTTTTTGGTGTTGGTCTGTCGATGCGTGCGTTTGAGGGGAGCAAGGTTGTCTGCGCAGTTGGAGATCCAGTTTGTGAGGCTTAGGGCTGCGTCGTTGGGGTCGGTGGTGAGGGTGGGTTGGTTGGCGGCGAGTGCGGAGAAGAGTTGCTCTTCGGGGATCTTGTTCCACTGTCGACGAGGGATGGGTTGAGTGCGGAGGTGGCGGGTCTCGTGTCTCAATGTGAAGTGGACACAGCTGTGGTCGGTCCAGTGTAGAGCGGAGGTGTGGCTGAAGAAGATGTGTTTGCTGGCGGAGAAGATAGTGTCGAGCGTGTGTCTGGCGATGTGGGTGGCGGTGTTCACCAGTTGTTTGAGGCCGAGGTTGGTGAGGTTGTCGAGCAGGGTGGTGGTGTTGGGGTCGTTGTTTTGTTCCAGATGAAAGTTGAGGTCGCCTAGGAGGATGTAGTCCGGTGAGGCGAGGGCGTGCGGGGAGATGAAGTCGGCGATGGCGTCACTGAAAGGGGCGCGCGGTCCGGGAGGACGGTAGACGAGGGATCCTCTGAGGGTGGTCCTCGGGTCGGTGCAAATCTGAAAATGCAGGTGTTCAGCGGCAAGAGGGGTGTCTTCGGTGGAGGTGGTGACGCTGATGGAGTCTTTGAAGACGATGGCGATACCTCCTCCTGCTTGGTTGGTGCGGTCTTTTCTGGAGATCTTGTAGCCTTCGGGGATGGCGGTGGCGATGTCTGGAGCAGAGGAGGCGTTCATCCAGGTCTCCATGATGAAGGCGACGTCCGGTGCTGTGGAGTCCAGGAGGTCCCAGAGTTCAACGTCGTGCTTGTGGACGGAACGAGCGTTGACCAGGATGCACTTGAGATGGTTGATGGCGCGTGGGCTTGTGGTCGTGGTAGTTGCGTGGTGGAAGATGCGTTTGCAGGAGTTGCAGGCGAAGGGTCCATGGGTGCGTTTGGGGTGAGCTTGGAAGCAGGTGTTGGAGTGCCCTGGGTTGAGGGCGTGGAGGGTGGTGGGGTCGTAGCGGATCAGCGGGGCTTGGGAGAGCTGGGGACCAAGGGTTGTGGCGCTGGGCGCGGGCCAGGCGCAGATGGGCGCAGACGGGCTTGCCTCTGGTGCGCCCACTGTGCGCGGTCGCGCAGCGGTCGCCATATGAGGTAGGGGGGGAGGGGTCAGCTGGGGGCGAATGGGAGCTGGGGGGCGGGGGCGTGCAAGTCTGTCCCAATGATGTAGACATTGTTATTAGGGGAACATGTGGTGTTGCTCCGATAACTAATTTGGTGTCTACGATGCTTAAGGCTTCCAGTATCTATGAGCATCAATCAGTAAGCCCTCCAGTGTCGGAGCATAGCAGAATCAGACCTGATAACCACGGGGCACAGTTAGAAGTTCCACATCTACCCCCGGAATCTTGCCCATCTGTGCTTGTACTTACAAATGTTCCTAGGTTCAAAACAAATAGAGGGGAGGTATATACAGAGCTGAAAAATAAGGTAATCAATTGGCTGCATGTTAATGCTAAATTTGCATTTTTTATGGTACCTTCAAAATTATTGGTGAGGAGGGTGGGATGGGTGGTCCGATTGATTAAGTTTGGAGAGGGAGATTGTTTTGTTATTAACTTTGACTCACCTGACCTGGTCAAACAGATTTTCTTAAACTCCTACAGAGCTAGCCCCTCAGCTGGAGGTGTTTCCCTGCATAGATTCTCAACCTTCTATCAACCAGTACCTTAATTTGCCCCTAGCAGCCTGATATCTGACCCTAGAGGCTCCTCCTATTTCAATGTGCACCATGTATACCAGTCTGAATGCAGGCAACCTCCATCTTCTTTTCCACATGTGGACTGACACATAGCCAAAGTTACACAGGGTACCCTTGGGACAATGGGGCCAAGATTAACTTTTGGGGAGTGCACTATCTTTAGAGATAAGGAACTCAGGGAATCCAGAGTAAGAAGCCTGGGAGAAGAGTGGATTGCAAACACGGACTCCATGGGCCGCAATCAAACTGTACTGTCAGCCCAGAATGATACATCGGCCATTAGGTCTGGCTGGAACACGGCCAGCCCTGAATTCACTGGGATGTGTGATACTACTGGCGATAAAGACGACGGGGGTTCTAGAGTAGGTAGTTTGGCAGCAGATTTAATGAGCAATCTATACTCTTTGAGCCCCACACAGACTGTACCACAAGTCACAAGTCCAGAATGGTGCACCACAAATCCCAGGATCATAGACCGGTTACAGTCCTTAGTTGGAATATAGCCTGGCTTGAGTCCAAAATGCAAATTCCAGACTAGAGCCTTTTTATAGATGAGCATAAGATATGCCTGTTCCAAGAGACATGGGCCCTCAAGCCCAAGCACAGATCAGGTTCCAAGAGTTCCTGGGTCCCAGTGCGCAAGGCTACTTCTGGAAGACCCTCGGGTGGATTACTTATATGGGTTAGTAGTTCTCTCAAGTGTCAGGTCGAGGAAGTGGACATGGTCTGTGCCGATTTGCAAAGTTTAATATTATCCACCAAAAGAGAAAAACCCCTACTATTGCTACTATTGGTGAACATATATGGCAGGAGCGTGGGCAGTAACTGTGAGTCTGATGTTTTAACTATTCTTGATAACATTTTATCCAGTAAGTCCACTACCTGTTACATCTTAATTGGAGGGGATTTTAATGCTACTTTTGAGCCTTATTTTCTGGCCCAAGAGCTCTACCAAGAAGGGGACATTCTTTGGGGTATCCCGCAATTAGCATTGAGTAAAAGTCTCAGAATGAGCAGATTGTTGATATCACACTTGCATATGGTCTCCGTGCTTGTAATGGTCGCTCCTGCTCAGATGCTAAACTCTGTCCTACTTTTAGACGTGGACCCTATAAGAGCTATATTGATTACTTTTTATTAGAAATGTGTTTGTGGGGGCATATGGTCGATATGGTGGTAAAAGAACATGAAGAAAGCAACCACGACCCAATGATTTTATCTATCAGGGGTCTGCTGCCGACAATAGAGGCCCCTGATTCTAGGGATTATGCGAAGCAGCTTACTATGAGAAATAATAAACAGAATGTCAGGTGGGATGTTGTAAATTCCTCTCCAGGCTCCCTTTCATCAATATATAGCCTTTTGGCAGACCAAATGGAGCATAGGCTCTCGGTTGTTCATATGGAACTATTCAAATCTTTGAAAAAACGGTTTACCAAAGAAAGTGTCGCGAAAACAAGAAACAGGTGTAGTGAGGGGTGGTTCAATCATTCATGCAGGGAAGCTGTTAGAAATGAGGTCTTTGGTTGACAGTCAGGTTACCCCCTGTTCAAGCAAGGACCCTCACTCTAGTCAGGGTAAAAGAGAATCAACCTCAGCTAACCCCTGCTTACCCCCTCGGTAGCTTGGCAGAGCAGTAGGCTTAACTTCAGAGTGCTAGGTGTAAAGTATTTGTACCAACACACACAGTAACCTAATGAAAATTCTACAAAATGACACAACACCAGTTAAGAAAAATAGGAAATATTTATCTAAACAAAACAAGACCAAAACAACAAAAATCCACCATACACAAGTCAAGTTATCAATAAAAATGCAAAAAGAGTCTTTAAGTAGTTTTAAACAAACACTAGTGCTGCTAGAGTGAAAATGTACCTGGTGCGCGTCAAAAATAACCCTGCACAGGCAGATGTGCATCAAAAATAACTCCGCACGGCGGTACATGAGTCGAAAATCTAGCCGTACGATGATTCGAAAATCCTGCAGCGCAGGTTGTGATCTCCCAGCCTCCATCAGCGATGCTGCTCGTCGTTTCTTCTGCTCCGTGCGTCGATTCTTCGGTCGCGTTTCCTGCGAGCGTCGTTTCTCAGCTGCGGAGCCGGCAGCGCGTCATTTTTTCAGCCGCAGATCAGATTCGCGTCAATCTTTTCCCCGCACGGCGCTCTGTGCGTGGATTTTCTTGTCTTTAGGCTGCCAGCTTCTCCTTTCAGGGTCCCAGGAACTGGATGGGCACCACAGGGCAGAGTAGGAGTCTCTCAAGAGACTCCAGGTGCTGGCAGAGAGAAGTCTTTGCTGTCCCTGAGACTTCAAACAACAGGAGGCAAGCTCTAGATGAAGCCCTTGGAGATTTCTTCTCAAGATGGAAGGCACACAAAGTCCAGTCTTTGCCCTCTTACTCTGGCAGAAGCAGCAACTGCAGGATAGCTCCACAAAGCACAGTCACATGCAGGGAAGCTCTTCTTCCTCAGCTATTCAGCTCTTCTCCAGGCAGAGGTTCCTCTTGGTTCCAGAAGTGTTTCTAAAGTCTGTGGTTTTGGGTGCCCTTCTTATACCCAATTTCTCCTTTGAAGTAGCCCTACTTCAACGTAAAGTCTCTTTTGAATGTGAATTCCTGCCTTGCCCAGGCCAGGCCCCAGACACTCACCAGGGAGTTGGAGACTGCATTGTGTGAGGGCATGCACAGCCTTTTCAGGTGTGAGTGACCTCACCTCCCCTCCCTCCTAGCACAGATGGCTCATCAGGATATGCAGGCTACACCCCAGCTCCCTTTGTGTCACTGTCTAGTGTAAGTGCAACCAGCCCAACTGTCAAACTGACCCAGACAGGGAATCCACAAACAGGCAGAGTCACAGAAATGGTATAAGCAAGAAAATGCCCACTTTCTAAAAGTGGCATTTTCAAACACACAATCATAAAATCAACTTTACTAAAAGATGTATTTTAAAATTGTGAGCTCAGAGACCCCAAACTCCACATGTCCATCCGCTCCCAAAGGGAATCTACACTTTAATCAGATTTAAAGGTAGCCCCCATGTTAACCTTTGAGAGGGACAGGCCTTGCAACAGTGAAAAACGAATTTAACAATATTTCACTGTCAGGACATATAAACCACATTAGTATATGTCCTACCTTAACCACACACTGCACCCTGCCCTTGGGGCTACCTAGGGCCTACCTTAGGGGTGTCTGACATGTAAGAAAAGGGAAGGTTTAGGCCTGGCAAGTGGGACATTGGCTTCACTGTGTATTTACACCACCCACATGTATGTCTAATTTATACGCCTCTTTGAAACACCAATGTGCTCTGGCTGGGTTGCACTTTAAAACTACTACACTATCACATAACAAGCAAAAGTGATGTGTCATGTACAAAACTCACTTTATATGTCAGATAAGTCATCCCTAATTTCTTAATATTCAATGCACTAAAGTGGGATGTATTCTGTACCTACATTTAATAAGCGTGGATTTATGGAGGTCACTGAATGAGAAAGAGGAGGTTACACTTCTTATTCTCTTGAACTTCAGCATTATTATTACATTGATATGACCTTTTCTCCCAATAATTCTATACATAAGTTGCAAGTAGAAGTCAGTCCCTTCACAATTTCTGACCATAATCACTGGAGTATTAACAATGCTGGGCGATTTCACAAAATCTGGTGAAAGAATATAGATATTTGGGGCCATATGTACGAACACATTTTCCCATAGATACAGAATGGGCAAAACTGCTTGCTACATCTGGCCCTTAATTGTTTATTGCTGTTGGAATCTGAATACTGGGAACATATGCTTACTCATATAAATGAACATTTTTCGTAGCTAATCTAGAATCCATGTTTATACCCTTTGAATGGGACACCTTGAATCTTGTGTTTGGGGCCAACAATTAAATATGTTATGCAAAAAATAAGAGAACCTCGAACAGCAGATGAACTTGATAAAATGGCGCTAAGGTCACTTGAAAGTGGTCATGTAAGGCTATTAAAGAAGAGGATAACAATGAGCATGCAATATTTCAAATGATAGTAACCCAGGAAGTTATTGGTTGCTTTCACAGAGAGAAGGTGGCCACTGAATGCTTGGCACAAAAGAGTCTCAACATAGAATATGGGGAGTCGGTTGAATGAATCCTAGCATACTAGCATCCAAAATCAAAGAAAGAAATAGCTACCTTGCAATAAAATGATTAATAGAGGTTTGGGGCACCAGAATCACACAGGGTCAAGATATTTTTCAGCAATTCCAACAATTATATCAGCATTTGTGTGCCGATTGAGAGACAAGTACCGATATAAAAATTTAAATCTTTCAAACCCAGATCGCTCTTGCAAGACTTGGAGGCTTATTTGCAAACCACTCTGCACCACCATTATGTCACTTTTAGTGATGTTACAGCAGCGCACACTGCAGGGCCATATCTACAAGGCCACGTTTTATGGTCTAGTAGATATGGACTGAGGCAACACAGCGCAAGTTACTGCTTTACCTTACCCTGCAACAAGGAGGCGTGCCATGGGTGTTACTAAGGGAGTTCCCTCGTAAGACTCTCGGCATTTGACACATTCCCAGATTTATGAGGTTTTGTAAACCTGGGAACGCATCAAAAGCCTACACCTCCCCCAGGGAGAGGTAAGGAAGGTGGAACAAGGAAAAATACATTTATCCTCATTTTTTCTTTTTCTATGTGTGCTGCATTCTGTCCCTTCCAGCACAAAAACAATCATCCCACCTCATAGATACAGCACATTCCTGCCCTTTTCTTTTGATGCAGGGCAGTGCTGCAAGAATCCTTGTGGCACTGCTCTCCACCAAAACCTCGTAGCAAATGATGGCAGGGACGGGTGCCAGGGGCCCCAGAGGCAGCCCCGTTACTATTTTCACTGCCTGAATTACAGGCAGTGAAAAGTACGACGGGTGCTGTTACACCCGACGTACTGCAACATTGCCGCCGGCTTGATTACAAGCCGGTGTCAATGTTGTGGATAGTTTCCTGCTGGGCCAATGGGCAGAAACTCTGTTTCCACCCACTGGCCGGGCTGGAAACTCATAATAGGACCAGTGGGTGGAAGACCGAACTGGTGGTCTTCCAAACTAGTGAGTTTGACGAGCGGCCTCTGCCGCCGTCCATACTCATAATGAGGCCACTAATGACTATGCCAAGGAAGATGGACAAAGTGGTTGCATACTTTGTAATTTACATCGCAGTCCTAAATGTGTTTCTGCATCGGTAGAATCGGTAGCATCTGCACGTCTTCAAGATTGTTACATTTTTAAGATATGCAAATCATTAACCTTTTCTTATATCCTCCTTTGTTGTTTCTATTCTTTGCTGCACATTTTCTAGTATGTTGGTCACCCTTGATTGAGAAAGTGTGCATTTCATTGCAAGTTGCAGGCTACCACTTTCAAGCATATTTTCTTATAAGTGGTGATTCCTATATGACTGCGGTTGCACTCATGCATTTATGAGGGGATGTATCAATGTTTTTGCAATTCAGTAGTAGGATAATGTGATTTCCGTTTTATTTTACATGTGTGTTTTCTTCTGGTAGGCAGTCCTTGCTTGTTGCCGCTTTGTGGTTTCTTTGTAACAGTTATTTGTGAATATGGCTTTCACATACATAGCCAGGCAATTTGCTGTGCATCCACTATTGTCTAACCTAACCACAAAACTATGCATACATTAGGAGTTTCTCCAGACAGTGGGAGAGAGGAGATATTACATTTACGGTTGTGCTTTAAAAATGCAAAATTGCCACCTATGGAACTGCCTTTGTGACCCCTGGCTTTGGAAGTGGCAAAAGCAGTGATTGGAAAACAGTGGCTGCACGTTATTATGTACGTTGGTTGGGGCTCCTTTCTCATGGTTTTCTCTCATTTTTTTATTACACTGATGCTGAAAACCATTTAATTACTCACTATTAATGTAATACAAAAATGGAGTACAATCAGCTGGATTAGACCCACCCTCACAGCTGAGGTAAGCAAAAAAATGCTTTTAAATGTATGCTGTGTGTGTGCTGGATGGTGACTGTGTTTAGATGAGCAAATGTGTGGTAAGTGTGAACGTGTGTATGAGGAAGCACGTGTGTGTGAGTGGAACTGAATGTCAAAATTGGTGTGTGATGTCACTGGCATTTTAGTGAATTGATGTTCATGGGCAATGGCAAAAGTAAAGTATTGCATCATGTGAGCTATATAACTTGAACTTGATTCATGAATAAGGTAACAGACTGCACCCTCACCACAATGGAACATGAAAGTGCTCTTGATTACGTTTGGATGACTTAATTGTGTTAAGTTGACTGTTTAGTGAGTCTGCATAATCGGGCTAAGTAAAACCAAGCAAGACTACCAACATGTTGTCTGAAGTATAAATGTAATGTCAAAGAAAATGAATCTAGTGAGAAAAAGTCAAAGTGGCTCAATCTGTCAATCATACTTAAAGGACGTTCTGTATTTTATTCCATTGTTATTACACAATATTCCAAAATTCCAGAAACTGCTTCTTTTTAAAATGATTTTTCTTCAAATCTCTTTAAGGAGGAACACATACATAGAGGTTAGGGAATGGCGATTTGGGCATCTATCCATGCTGCCAAATTATTCATGACCATATGCCATCTCTGAACTATAAAACGCAAATAAGCTTATAAATATTTGATGGCACAAATTCCTGCGTAGCTGCAGCCTTAAATTTCAAACGTTTTAATTATTCTTTCAGAACAGCAAAACTAAAAACAAGAAAAAAGCATCCCGGTATTTTTCATGGCGTGAGGTATGTATTAGCTTAAGCAATCAATAGCATGTGTATAAGAGTAACAGAAAAATCACTCCAGAAATCTGATATACTGTGACTTCCTTTACTGGTCTCAGAAAGATGAATGTCTTATTAATTCACACAGCTTCTAACCTGTTCCTTGCGTACTTGCTTGATCCCAATGGGTGTGATTCACAAACGTAAACTTACTCAAAAGTGTAGGTTTTCAAATGCTTGCTATTCAGAAAGGGATTTACGAGTAGTATACTTACCAGTGCGCAGCCTCCGTCCATAAAAAAACTATTTTTTTATTAGGGGAGAGTTCGCATTGGTGAAGATACTACTCGTAAATTCCTTTGTGAATAACAAACATTCACTTAGTAATCCTATAATCATCACTATTTCCTGTTCAAAGATGTAATATTTACCCAGAATATTCAGGTGTAACTCACCTTTCAAACATAATTATCTAAATAAAAAGTTTTGTATTATGCCGTGCTCAACAGATATGACATCGCGCAAGGTAGGATTAAATTCCGGTTTTATTTTCATGTAGCGAAGAACCACCTCGTCTGTGCGTCCCCAGCTCCACTACTACTGCCCTCCCTCGCTCTCCGCGCCGCCCGCATTCCTCTCCTCGAGCCGCCGCACCTCCCGCATTCCAACCCTCTAGGCCACATTCCACCATCCCCATTCGGCTCACAACTCGCGAGCCAAACACAAGACCAACAGCACACAACATACCACATCTCTCTTTTCTTTTTTTTTTTTTTCTTTTTTTTTTTTTTGACTTAAGCTTAAAACAAAACCATACAATAACTACTACTAAAACAATAAAAACTATTGAATAAAACACTAACACTAATTATAACAAAAACACAAATAAAAAATTATTGATCTGCTCTTAATTTCCATGCCAAACAATTTTCACGGGAAGATCTGCGTGGAGAATGTCCTTCATAATTTGAGACCGACTTTAGAGTATTCGAGTCATGTAATTTTTGACCATGTAACAATGTACTTTCATTCGTACACCTATCAATGTCATTACAAAGACTCAAGTCAGAATCATCAGCTAACTTCACTATTCTGGAAAGATTCCATCGACCATCTTCAACCATAATGGCACTTCCACAAACTTTCTTTACCCTGACTGGCTTCCCAAAACAGTCATCACCTTTTTTTACAGACACACATTTTTTTATACGCACCAAATCTCCCGGAAACACCTTGGTTAACTTGGTAGCTTTGATCAAATCATAACTCTTCTTCATACGTTCTTGACCTAACCTCACCTTTTCCCACTCCAATTCCTTTTTACCACCACCCAGTTCTTTGCAGTTCAGCGCACTCTCCAACCAAGAAGGGAAGAGAACGGTGGTCGGTTTACGTCCTTTTAAAGCTTCAAAAGGTGACACATTTGTTAATGAATGAGGTGTGGAGCGATAAACCCACAACATGGTGCTCACTGCTTCAAGTATGTCATAATTATTGTGCCTAGCCCACTTTATACAGTCACTAACCACACGGTTCATCCTTTCAACCAAACCATTTGTCTGGGGGTGATATAATGAACTCCTCAAGTGCTTGATACCAGATTGCTTTAAAAAACTCTCCATTTCAGAATTAACAAATTGTACACCATTGTCAGAAATTATGACTTCCGGAAAACCCTCCCGCAAAAAGACTTCCTTTAGAAAATTCACAGCATTAAATGCTGAAGGAACAGCATAAAAGTGAACCTCCGGCCATCTACTATCATAATCCATGAGAACAAACGCATACCGTAAATTGTGAGGAAGAAAATTAAAAGGACCAATCATGTCAATCCCCAGCTTAGACCATGGTCTTGCAGGAATTTCAATAGGATGCAACGGTGGAGTAGAAACTTTCAACCCCTTATCTGCCGAATTGCAAACATGACACCTTTTAACAACCATATCAACTTCTTTGTCCATAGATGGCCACCAATAACTCTCCCTTAACCTCCTTTTTGTCATAGTTGCTCCAAAATGTCCTTCATGCGCTACATTAATCAGACCCAAACGTAAATCATGCGGGGGAATGCACCTTTCACCCCTCAACAATATCTGATCTTCTATTGAGATTTCACCCGCAACCTTACAAAATGGTTGTAACGGTAAAAGAACATTCTTTTCACTTGGCCACCCATTAACAACAAATTCTTTAACCTGGTTCAAAATGGGATCTTTTCCCAAAGCTACCTCCCAATCATTTTTGTTATAGGCTCTGGACATTGGTAGATCCACCGAAGCAATAAAACAATCCTCTCTATCATCCTCAGCATCAACACACTCCAACTCATCTACAGGTAACCTAGACAGAAAATCTGCACTCACATTGAGCTTCCCCGGCAAAAACTTAACCTCCATATTATACTGCAACAACTTTGTGGTAAGACGAGCAATACGTGGGGTAGTGTAATTGTTTTTTTCCCCCCCAAGAATGTATATTAAAGGTTTATGATCAGTCACTATAACAAACCTTCTGCCCCATATGTAACTCCTGAATTTCTCACTTGCCCAGACACAAGCCAACAATTCTTTTTCAATTACTGAATAATTGACCTCAGCTTCCCTCAACACTCTAGAAGCATAACTGATGGTGACTTCACCATATTCTGTGTCCTGCACCAAAACTGCTCCTAAACCATATTTGCTGGCATCAACCATAATTTTACACATTAACGCAGGATCATAGGAATGTAAAGCTTTAGCATCAGTCATTTCTGCTTTTACCAATTCAAACGTGTCCTGACAATCCTTGTCCCATTTAAACTCAACACTTTTCTTCAACATATTTGACAGACACTTCATCTTGGAAGCATAGTTCGGAATAAACCTAGAATAAAATTCACATAATCCCACAAATGAGCGTAATTCATCCTTATTCTTAGGGGGAAGACAATGGCGAACAGCATCTACTAGCCCAGGTCTAGGTTTAACTCCCTCCGACGAAACCACATGTCCCAAAAATTCAATCTCTTTACTCCAAAATACACATTTCTCCTCCTTAACAACAACACCATTCTCTTCAAAAATCTGTAAAACCATCTTCAGCACAGTATTGTGAGCCAGTAATTGTTTGCCAAAAATCAAAACATCATCCTGAAAAACCAATACCCCCTCGACACCTTTCAGCAGAAATGACATAATACGCTGGAACACTGAAGCAGCCGAAGCAAGGCCAAAGGGCATTCTACGAAATTGGAAAGTGCCAAACGGAGTGTTGAAAGCTGCTAAATGCCTAGAATTTTCATCAAGGACAACCTGGTGATAAGCTGAGGCCAAGTCAATTTTTGAAAACCAGACTGCGCCACTAAGCTTCTCAAGAAGATCACAAATTCTAGGTAAAGGGAAAGAATCTACCCAAATCTCTTTATTGAGACTTCTTAAGTCAATGCATAAACGAATTTCACCGTTGCGTTTGCGAGCAACCACAATGGGGGATAACCATAAACTAGATTCAACCGGTTCAATTACACCAGAGGATTGTAACTTTTCCAATTCCAATTTGAGATCCTCCCTCAAACTAAATGGAATCGCTCTTAACTTGTGCTTAATCGGAATCGCATTATCCTTAACCTTGATAGAATGCTTAAATCCTTTGATACAACCTAACTTTTTCCCAAATACCTTAGGGAACATCGAATGGAGAGTAGACAAATTCATATCACTACAGTCCCTAACCACCATTACTTGCTCAGTGGTACCTGGTCTCAATACCATCCCAAATAGGCCTTGGTGGAACCAGCCTAAAATATTAAGACCTTTGACAGCAACATACACTTTACTATGGATCTTGCGCCCCTTGAATTCCAAAACATCTTCGATGAAACCTTCCAATTCAATCCTCCTTCCTTCATAGGAAACAGGAGCTCTGTCAGGTGGAAACAATTTCCTATTACCCCACGTTCTCTTGAACAAGTCTAAAGTTATCATGGTAATGCGTGCCCCAGAATCCACAAGCAAATGAAGTGTTTTACCCCCCACACAAATATCAACATATGGGTCCACACACTTTTCAAAATCATTCAATGAAATTTGCTCATCTGTGACAACCACAATCATGTCACGGAATTCATTTTCCAAACATTGATTCGACCCTTCACAGATTGCAGACACATTGCTGATTTTAACATTCTTGTCACTCTTGACACTCTGACACACTCTAGCAAAGTGGCCCGTCCGCCCGCATTTGTGACAAATAACATTCTTAGCAGGACACCCTTTAGAATCTTTCAAATGTGGAACATTCCCACATCTAAAACAAATATTGCTACGTTTGAAAAACTGATTTTCATTAGTCTTGAGTTCTTTGCGTGATGTGACAACATTGACACCAACTTTGTCATCTTCCTTGCGTTGACACGAAAGTTCTTTAAGCGAAACTTGGGCCAATTCAATGCTTTTTGCCTGCTTAATAACCTCCTCAAGTGAAGGATCACCCATCGTGAGCAGTCTTTGTTGAATATGTCTGTCATAACAGTTCCCAATGAGTTGATCCCTGACTAATTGATCACGAAATGTACCAAATTGACATTGTGCACACAATTTACGAAGTACACTAACAAAATCATCTATCGATTCATTTTGTAGCTGGACCCTCTTGAAGAATTTATGGCGCAAAACAACAAGACTAGGTTGTTTATCAAATCTCAAAATCAGCTTCTTCACTGTATCCTGATATTCATCCAATTCTTCATTATCTGACATTTCAATTTCAGGAAGGTGTTTCAAAGTCTCTCGGCCTTCAAATCCCAGCGAATGCAACAACAAAAACTTCTTCCTTTCAGGTCGATATCGTGATGCTCCAATGGCTCCTAAGTAAGTCTCAAAAGCATCGAACCACTGAGACCATGACACTGGTGGTTCACCAGGTGTATCAAGAAATGGAGGAGGAGCAGAGACTGACTGCATATTTATGAAATAAAATTAAATCGTTCTGAAGTTGAAAAAATTATAAAACACATTCACTGGAATTTCTGATGTAATTCTGAACAACTTTTGACCAGAATACAAAACTTGACCAAAAAACAAGAAAATAAAACATACAGCCACTAGTTGCAACCTCCTCGTTGACAATGTTCAAGCCACTAGTCCGTTTTCTAAAGGAAATTCCCCTTCTTTTCCATCTAATGTCTCTTTTTTTTTTTTTAAACGTCCTGAATTGTAAGACTCAGTTGTTCAAACACCCTTCACACAGGCAGTTGCAAGAGAGTGCGCGTGAAGATTTTGAGCGAGGCAGCATTCGTGGCTGGGGACTGAAAATAAACAAATCTTCCACGCTATGTCCTAAACGCGTAATAGAGCGCGTGTAATATTTTCCATAATATCACAGCAATCCAGCCAAAAGTCTCTTCGTGACTCGTACCCTCGAAGAAACAGATCTCACCTTCGCCGAAGATCCGTTAAAGGCGCTGCAACCGCTTGAAAGAGGTTGACTGAGCGTAGGTTCGGAGGTGGTTCAGCGAAGACTCCTCATCGCCAATATTATGCCGTGCTCAACAGATATGACATCGCACAAGGTAGGATTAAATTCCGGTTTTATTTTCATGTAGCGAAGAACCACCTCGTCTGTGCGTCCCCAGCTCCACTACAACTGCCCTCCCTCGCTCTCCGCGCCGCCCGCATTCCTCTCCTCGAGCCGCCGCACCTCCCGCATTCCAACCCTCGAGGCCACATTCCACCATCCCCATTCGGCTCACAACTCGCGAGCCAAACACAAGACCAACAGCACACAACATTTTGTGAATTGGCTTCTTTCTTTTTGAGAAGTTCCTCATATGCAAGCATGGATGGACCCAGTACAAAATTCTTTCGGAGAGTTCCTGAGGTTCACTTGGGCATCTGCCTTAATCATCAGTCTATTCCCTCAAGTATGAAACAATCTATATAATCACTCCGTAAAAGCAGTGGGTGCATGCACTCATTCCACACTTAGATGCTTTATAGCTATGTGAATCTCAGACATTTGTATATACGAACACAATAACTCATCTAAGAACTGTACTGATAGTCTCCCAGATATAAATAATCACAATCTTGTTTATACTCATCTTTCTCCCTCTCACACAGACACCAAGGGGCATATTTGAGGGGTTTGTGCCATGCTTGCACCATGCAAAGTTGTATATGTGCTGCGCAAACCACGAAATCATATTTTTGAAGCCACTCAAAGCCACATCGTGTGAATGGCTTAACCAATATGGGGTAAGACAACTCAGCTCAAATCGGTGCGTAGCCTTACTCTTCCCTAGGGAGGCATTCCATGGGTGTTGGCAGGGTTTTCCCACACAACTCCCATGTTTTTTTACGCATTCCTAGATTTACCAACCCTGGTAAACCTAGGAATATGCCGAAATCATACTCCTCCCAAAGTGAGATGTATCAAGGATAAATATCTTTATTCTCCTCTTTTTCCCTCTTTCTGTGTGTGCTGCATTATGAATGCAACACAGGCACCAAAAGTCCAGCCAAAAAGGCACCACCATAGGGGGAAAGGACAGGAATGTCCTGTATTGGATAAATACTCCTCATTCCCACAATTGCCCTGTGATGAAGGACAGCACAGCAACTTGACTTGCTAAGCTGCCCTGCACCAAAGCCCATAAATCTGGGACCTAGCCTCTCAATATGAGTGATGTGTATTTGGGATGAGATTTATCAGACCTGACAAAATTAGATTCTACTGGTTCTAAATGTATTTGATTCAATAATAACTCCCAATTATGAGATTGTTTTCCATAATGCGGGCTAACATATAGGTGTGGCGCTTAATGCACCAAAATCCAGCAGTCCCAACATTAACAATGTTTTTAACCCTGATACATTTCAGCAGGTTTGACTGTCCAAAATTCACCTGGTGAAAATTACAGAATTGTAGTGTTAGCACTAAATACCTAATTGCGATAGGTGTTGAAACAGGAGTTATCCAGCTTAACACATGAAACCAGAATACTTGTAATGAGGGCCTTAGATTTAGAACTTCCAGTCCTTCTGCTACTAGTTATGCTCTCCAGACAGAACGTACGGATATTTTAATATCTTCTCAGAATTTGAAGCCTTAGATCCTCGTGCCATGTGCTTGTCCCCACTATCTCTCTACCAAAGATTTTCACCAGATCAATGTTTTCTTTTAAAGAGTGGTTTTACAACGATTTACCTAAAATAAAAGTACTGTTTGCATTACTTTTGCAACTCACTGATATATTCTTTTTACTTTTAGGATATCTATATTTCCCTTGCTATATGTGTAGATGGGTATTAACCCTGTGGTCACCCCCATTTTTACTGAATTTGATTGTTGGATTTTAGACTCTGGGCACTGGACAGCAGCACCTCAGTGTGCAGAGTCTAAAATCAAGCAATACATTTCAGTAACAAATGGGGGTGACCACATTAAAAGGGTACTGCTTTTACCTTTAAAACATGACAAATGTGTATAATCTCTGAGTAGCATATTTAGCTTTCATGTAATGTAAAGTATATGTTGTAGAAACTACATCAATGTTATGGAAAGTTAAATGTTACTTGTGGACTTATTGTGCCACCAACTACAGTGATAAGAAAAACTGGGTTTCAGGCCTATCAGTGTAGCTTGGCTGCTGCAGTTTAGCACCTGAAGCCCCATCTGTGAAAATAACCCCTTTGATGGGAAAAATGTCAGTTTAAATATTAACGTCACCCATTTTCTCACCTTGTACCTCACTAGATAGAATGCATGATATTTAAAAGTGGGACATCATGAAATTTAATGTTGCCATGTCCCTACATGGAAAAGCCCCCAAAAGATTTTTTCATTGTGGAAGACTCTGGCTGTCCAATGAAGAAAACCATAGGGCAGCATCCTTCACATATGTATGTAACCATGCCACAAGTCCTCATCTGCCCAGAAACCCTCATTAGACCTGCTTCTATACCTGGCTAAACTAGTAGGGGAAGTTATAACAGATGCCTCACCAACCATCTCGGCAACCACCAACTCCTCAAAATCACACAGTCTGGTTTGAGACCCAACCACAGCACAGAGACAGTCCTCATCACCGCTCTAATGAAGTGCACACAAGTCAGATCAATCTTCTTTAGGTTCATTTATTACGTGTGTCTCATCCACAGTCCTTGCCAACAGCTATCCAACCCTTTGCATGAGGACATAGAATCTTCTTCCATTCTACATTCTAAATATGATGTGATACATTTCTAATACCACACATCTTCCCCCTTAAAATGTGAACATAACACAACAAACCATACAAGTAAACAAAATAATGAAGAACTCTTAATTGTAATAAACAACAACCATAACTTTTTTTTTGATTTCACAATTCGATTGAGGTTCCATATCCTCCCATCCTTAATTTTGACTGCATTCCTGATAAGTTTAACAACTATGAAAGGACCCATAAACTTGTTTTCACTCTTACACTGAACAGGTTTCCATACCAGAATTTCATCCCTCACAGTTATTCTGATATCTGCTACTCTCTTTCTGGCATCATAATATTCCTTTCTTCTTTCTACGCATCTATTCTCACTTTTGTTTCCCCCTTTCATCTTAGACCAAATTACACACTCATCTTTTCCCCAGGAAACCCAAATGGGAGCTAACAGTGTGTTACCCTTTCGTCCTCTGAAAACTTCAAAGGGGACCTCACCACTTGTAGTATGTGGTGGAAACCTGTACGCATGCAAAAACCTTTTCAAACTTTCCTTCCAGTTTCTGCCAGCTGAAATTTCCAGCTGTATACATTCTTCAACGCTCCTGTTGAATCTTTCAACAGTACCATTGCCTTCACGATGATACAAAGCACACCGTTTTTGTCCAATACCTCTGCACTTAAGAATTTCGGTCATCTCTAGAGAGACAAATTGAGGGCCATTATCAGTCACAATCGTGTTAGGAAAACCTTCACAACTAAAAACTTTATTAAAAAATTCTATAACTCTCCTGTTTTCAATACTGCTAACAACTTCTATTTCAGCCCACCTAGAAAATTGATCTATTATTACCAGAAGATAGTTGTTCCACCTTTTACATGGATAGGTTCTATTATATCAGTCGCCTCTGTATCCCACAGTATACTGGAAGATTCTTTGACACTTTATTCCTGTTTCAACAGTCAGGACATTATCTGGCTAGTCTCTCTACCCTCAGGTCCATGCCTGGCCACCAATAATTGAGGTGAATTCTGGCCTTTGTTTTACTCATTCCCTGATGTCCCATATGTCCCAACTCCATTATCTTGTCGACTAACACCGAAGGAACAAACAACCTTGAACCTCGCAAGAGAAAACGATCAACATCAGACAATTCATCCTTAACTTTCCAAAATACACCAAGAAACTCATCCCACTTCATATCCGAATTCCAACCACTCTTAAGCGCATCACACACCTGTTGTAGCACAGAATCTTCAGCTACAGCTTCCAACCATTCCTTTTGTTGCACAATTCCTTCCGTAATAATAGACACTTTGATTTCATCTTCAACATCCTCAACTAGGTGTTCTTCCACTTCTGGACTGAGTCTAGACGAACAATCAGCAATCTTATTGTTAGGTCCAGGTACATAGGGAATTTCAAAACAAAAATCTTGAAGACCAATAATCCACCTACCAATTCAACTCGACATCATATCCAAACCCTTTCTTGTAAAGACCTCTACTAATGGTTTATGATCGGTCCAGAAAGAAAATTCTCTTCCAGCACACAAAATTCTTGAACTTGTTAATTGCCAAAATACACTCAAAGCCTCCCTTTCTATCGTGGAGTATTTCACTTCAGCCCCCCGTAATGTCCTAGAGGCATATGCCACAGGCCTGAGCTCATCACCTCTTTCAGAATCCTGCAACAGTACAGCTTCCAAACCTTTCATACTAGCATCAGCCATGATTACACTTTTTTTTATGATCAAAAGAATTTAGACACTCAACTTCAACCAACTCCCTCTTTATAATCATAAATTTCTCTGCACATTTCTCGCCCCATGTGAATTCCATACCTTTTTTGAGCAGTTTCCGCATGTTTCTTGTTTTGGAAGCTAAGTTAGGGATCTTTCAACTTTAGAATGTTTGTGACCAATTCGCTCCAAGGGTATAAACCATTGGAAGTTATTTTGTGACCTAGATACTGAATCTATTCCTATTGAAAGACTTTCTTTAATTTGAGAGTTAAACCATAATTTTTCAATATGGTTAACAGACTCCTCACTGTCCTATCGTGCTCCATCTCAGTCTGACCATGAACCAAAATATAATCTTGAAAATACTTAACCCCTTTCATTGACCCAAATAAACTGTACATCATGTGCTGAAAAATAGCAGCAGCTGATACTAATCCAAAAGGCATTCTCTTAAACTGATATGTACCAAAAGGAGTGATAAATGTAGTTGAGTCTCTCGAGTCTGGATGTAACATAATCTGATGATATGCAGACGTCAAGTCTAATGTGATAAACATTTTGGATCCATGCAAAAGTAAAATCATCTCATTTATGTTAGGAAGAGGGAATTGATCACTCACTATGCACTTGTTGAGTGTGCTGTAGACATTAGCGGTTTACACATTCTTACAATAAAAAACAGTCACCGGCCACAACCATTGCTCTCGTTGAAATCCTCCGACTCTTCCCACACAGCACTACACCACCACACATCAACACTATAGCATCAACGAGAGGTGTGCTGTGGACAAAAATGTTTCTGTAGCAGTAATTTCCTTTCCCTTCCAATTCTGAAAAGCTCTGATAATTTCCTTTCCTCTCCAAATCGGAACAGTTTGCTGGGATACTGGTGAGAGAAAACCCAAATGATTAACACAAAGATTCAGAAAACAGCAAGGTCGAAAGCCAGCATTGTAGGTATTGGGACACTCAAAGTTCCTCCACTTGTCACCAGTGTAATGAAGTGCATGCAACTCAGGTCAATAATTTTTAGGTTAATTTATTACGAGTGTCCCATCCACAGTCCTTGCCAACAGCTATCCAACCCTTCACCTGAGGACATAGGATCCTCTTCCATTCTACATTCTAAATATGATGTAATGCATTTCCAGTACCACAACCGCCATAGACCACATCTGAATGATTCAGAACAGAGGAGACACGGTGTCCTCCATCCTCCAGGCCCTTCCTACAGCATTTAACATGGTCTCTCTTGATATCTCATTTATACAAAGCTATGATGGTGGCTGGACCGAGGGTAGAGCTTCCAGCGAGGGCTGCATGGGTTTAGAAGCTGGGAACCTGCATGGAGAATGAACAGTGGAGTAGGTCATACTCCCTTATTCGTACAGTTTCCTGTAATGCATGATTCAAACTTGTTCACTTCAGTTATCTCCATCGCACATACACTATGCAGACACTACTCCATAGACTTGACCCAGCCAAACCAAGTAAATGTCCTAGGTGCCCCACACAACTAGCAACGTTTTTACATTTACCATGGCAATGTCCAATGGTCATGGAATTTGGAACATAGTGATAGATTTTCTATCTGACCACTGCAATTTCACTACCCCACAAGATTTAATAGTGTGTCAACTAGAAGATATTAAACAATGCAGGGGTAGGAAAATAGTGTACAAGTTCACACAAGTGACGTTACTCTTAGCCAAACGTAGAGTGGCTATTACATGGAAGGGGGGTTTTGGCCCTAGCATGGCTGAATGGTATAGGGATGTCACAGAATGGTCAGTTGTGGAAGAAATTTGCTTCAAGAAATGTAGACGAGATGATAGAGCAGACGGAGTGGGGTGGGAGACTGAGTCGGATGAGGATGGGTGATGCCAGAGAAGTTGCAATTGAGGATGAACTGTCTAGATGGGTACCTAATGGGTTAATACTGTTGTTGAATATCAAATTCAACATATTGCTTTATTGTGCATGATATTGAAATGAATATGAGTACATATGATGATCCTACACAATACCGGCATTGGAATGACAGTGATTGTTTTTGCTTTCTTCTCCTATGTTTTATGGTACCAATATTAATGTAAAGCAATTACGCATTACAAGTGGCAAAACTAATAAAGAGATTCTAAAAAAAAAAAAAAATCTTACGCTTTACTCACATTATGCTGAATCACAAGGAGCTCCACTGGTTAATAATACAGAAGCATGCACAGTTCAAACTCTTGACCCACATCTTTAAAGCACTTACAACATTGACCCTGCCTACTTCAATGGTTTCATCTCCTTTCACAAAATTACTAGACATATCTGCTAGGCTAGACTCTTAGTTGCATATATCAAACACATTCTCAGAACCAGATACAGAGGATGGGACTTCCCCTTTATCGCCCTTAAACCATGGAATGACATACCGCCACACATCAGAGCTTCTTCCTCACTTCTTGAGTTCAGAAAGAAGCTGATGGCCTAGCTTTTCAAACAGACCCCACACCTGTCCTGGGTGAGGCTGGAATCTTTTCTGCTCAGAGCCAGGATATCCTCTCAGGCTGTAGTGAGTTTGTCAAATAAACATAAAATACCATAACATGATGGGCTGGATATGAAACACATAATACCTATCAGCTCAGGCAAGCCAGATGGAAGTTTCCAGGAACTTCATTAACTTTAATGAGGCCTGCCCACTCATAGTTTAGAGTAAAAGAATACCTGGGAGGAGGAGCTGATACTAGGACAGGTTTGGTTCAGCTTAGTAGGAGGGTACTTCAAATGTCCCAGAACACACCACTGACTTGAACCCAAGCTTCCCCTAATGGCGGAAGGCCTGTGCCACTTTGGATTTCCCTGAAAAACGGGCAATCTGGGAAAGTTTGCAGTAAGGCAACAGGATGAGGTATAAAAGTGGGTAGTATTGGCCCCAGGAACTCTTACTTCATCGAATAGGGACATCCCAGGAGTCACATACACCCACTGGCAACTCAATTGAACAAAAATGGGCATCAACTTCAGCTCCTCAAAACGCTCTCTGGACATGTGAAAAAACAGAAAAACCTTCAGCCTGCAGTTTGAAAGTTGTGAGTAGACCTGAAGGGCTAGGCTTAAAAAGTCAGTTGGCTGATCCCCGGTGGCTACAGAGAAATACAAAATGTCAAGAGGCCTTTTTCGTAGAGTGAGCAGGGCAACTTGTGACCTTGCAAGGAGTTGGTCCTGAGCCCTATGTGCTGTTTCTGAGATACTAAGAGCTTTAGTCCTAGCCATAAGGATTTTCATGACATCTCTGAATAACTTGGACTCAGATCTCTTGGGGGACAGGGCCACCAATCAAAGTCAACATGCCGAAGGCACAAACATCTGCTTTGTCCAGCTTGTAGGTTTTTACTGCCTAAAAATCTACTTCAGCTGACCCTTGCGACAAGCCTGTTAGACTTCTGTGAGACCTTCATGGACACAGCCAGCTTCCCTGCCCTTCTAGAGGCATCCGAGCATAAAAATAAGTTAGAAAGTAGAAATCGTGGGCAAAGGCACTCATAGTATCTGGCCTGTGAAAGAATTTTCCTGCTCTGAGACTTTCCCTCTGAAACCAATGGCTTTGACAGGATCTCGCTCAATGCCTATCTGACATCAAAAGGAATCTGCCCAATACATTCTGCTGCCTTGCTCCAAGTTTGACTTCCATTTCAGGGAAAAATTATTTAAATGTTTGACTGACCTGGGTGCATACGAGCCATGCAGTCAGCCTGAAATGACACTAAGGCGCTTGTCAACCACGAAAAGTGATTACTAATTTGTGCATTACTTTTTCTTGGTGCTTTTTCATTTCAATATTTTAAAATTCATTTTGCAATATTAGAGAGGTCTGTCCCTAGTGAAATGTGTTAAATACCTATTTCCGGCCCCATATTTACAGGTAAACAAGGTTTTTCATTTTTTAATATGGACCCTCATCCACATGTTAATCATAAGGCATGCTTCACGATTGTTAGAAGTGGTAGTGAATACTGAGGGGGGCTCAGCGATAATTATGGAGGGGGCATTTACATGTTGCTGAGGCATATGCTATGGTCTAAGTCCAGGATATGTCATTTGTGCTCTAAAATGATCAGATGTTTGTTGGACCTGGCCCTTTTTACAGGGTCATTTCCTTCCTTTCCTTCCTTCTCCTATTTTTTCTGACCCTTTTTGGCTGATGTTATGACGCTGGTCACTTTATCACTGCTGTTCAGTGCTAAATGCATGTGCTCACCCTTGTAAACTTGGTATGATTGGCTTATACCTGATTGGCACATTTAATTTACCTGTAAGTCCCTTGTACAGTGGTATTCATATACACAGGGCCTGCAAATTAAATGCTACTAGTGGGCCTGCAGAGCAGCTTGTGCTACCCACAGAAGTAGCCTTTGAAACCTGTCTCAGGCCTGCTGGAGCAGGACCTCCGTGCGCAGTTTACTGCCACAGGGACCTGGCATCTACATTTACTTGCTAGGCCTGGAGCTTCCCTTTTGCTACATATAATTCACCCCTAAGCTAGGCCCTAGCTAGCCCTAAGGGCAGGGTGCTAAGGGTGCTAAGTATGTAAAAGGCAGGACATGCACCTAGTTGTATGGCCTGTCCTGGTAGTGACAAACAGCCTATTTGTTTTTCACTGCTGTGAGCGCTGTCTTTCTCATAGGATTGCATTGGAAATGCCCTGCATTATGTCTAGGGGGTATTGTCTGATTTATGAGGAGTAGCGTAGGCATGTTTGGTATGGTTGTAATGGTAGTGAGAAATGCTGCTTACTGGTGTAGGTGGATTTTTTATTACTATTATAGAAATGCCACTTCTAGAAAGTGGGCATTTCTCTGTGCTTATAACTCTGGTGTTTTGCAGCTTGACTCCAATTCTAGTCTGGGACAGAGTGACAGTTGGGCTTTGTGCATACTTTTCAGACAGCCTGTACACAGGGAGGGTGGAGGTATCACAGAGATGCAGCTGCATATTGAATGGTCTTCTTGGGCTGAGAGAAGGAGAGGCGGGCACACCTGCATTTGTAAAGGCTGTGCCCTGGCCTCACACAAAGTGTGTGTATACCCTCCACTGATGTCTGGAGCCAGTACTGGAGGAGAGAGGAAACACTCCTAGAACTAGTTAGGACTGGTTGGAAACTCTTCTCCCCCCTTTGTAACAGTTGGGCAAAATGAGTATAAGTACAAGGGGTTTCCCCCCACATTTTAGAGCACTTTTGGGAACTGGGACTGAAACTCTGTCAGGGGGAACACTGGACAGCACAAAGGGACTCAGCTGGATTGCTCTTCTGTCTGTTGCCCTGCAGCCTGGTTTCTGCTGTGGGGCCCTAAGGGCTCATCAGGATTGCTTTACTGCTTGGTGCCCTGCTGCCAGCACTCCCTGATTTAGACTTCCCTAGTGCTGCTGGGCTGCCATGAGGAACCGCTTCTACCTGTCTTGAGGGTTCTGGCCTCATTTGTCTGTGGCCTGCCTGGTTCTGTCTGCCCCCCAAATGTCTCTCAGGGGCCAACGTGAAACTGCTGGTGTACGTTTTGCTTTTCCTGGCTCCTGCGACAAAGAGCGCCTATGGAGCGCTTCATTTGGCAATCTTGCCCTACCCTGCCAGTCTGCTTTAGGTGTAGCAGTGGTGGTGTCACCCCCCCCCTTTGTTTCCAACACAGGAAAAGTTCAGAGAAACGGCCAGCAGCCTTCCCAAAAACAGAACAGACAAAGTGTGCTATTTTCCAATGCCCCCGGGTCAGGAGTGCCTTAAGGAGTTCCCCCGTGGCACAAGCAGGTACCTACTGTTGCAACCACCGTCATGGCTCTTGGATGCACTTAGAGGAGATCCCTCACAGGAGAAGGCAATAGAGAGCCTGAAGCCACATAGTGGCTTTGTTGGCTCCCTGGCAAGCGTCCTGCTCTCCAGAGCATTGTGGTGAGCTTCCCTGGGCCTAGGATAGCCAGAGGCCCCAGAAAAGTGATGGCAGAGTTCCAAGCCAAAAAGCTCACCCCACAGGACCCCCTTCAGACTGCTGTGGCTTCCATTTGGGAGGGAGACCTCATCGGAGGTCCCCACCCCAATGTTACCGTTGGGCCCCCTCCCTCTTGCATTTCAGTGGCATACAAGCAGGCTGGGGTGGTGTCCCTCAATGAAGGTCCCTGGCCCTGCCAAAATTAACCCTCTGTCACAGCAGGTGCTGAAACCGGAGCGCAGGAGCTCCAAGAGTGGGGACACAGACGTCCCCATTTTTGGCAGCATCATTTTGGTGCCTCATATGACAGATCACACTCACCGGTCCTGGTGAGAATACTGTATAAATGATAGGCACATTCCTGCTGTTGTGTTGGGTGTATTCAGGAGGTTGTTTTTGCAATCATGATAATGTCTTATCCTTCCTGATAGTATGTTCATTCAGACATGTGCCTATAAGGGAATGTTTTCACTTTATTTGCATTCTTGTAGTAATGTTTACTTGACTACTGCTTATGTTCCAGTACAACCAGTAAACTGAGTTTTTATTATGACTACTGTTAGCATTTACAGGGTAATAGTACCTAGGTAATGTTCTGACAACTGCTAGTGTAGCAGTTTACTACTGATATATGTTGTGTTTGTTCTAATGATGATGGTGCAATACCGTTTATTTTTTTGTAACACTGTGTACTGTTTCTTTTGTGGTGTACATATTGCATTACATGTGTTAAGTGTGTTGTGCAATTGCTTTACATATTGCCTCCTGGTTAGGCCTGACTGCTCATGCCAAGCTACCAAGGGGGTGAGCAGGGGTTATCCTGGGTGTGTGACCCTCTCACCCTGACTAGAGTGGGTGGGTTCTGCCTGGCTTAGGTGCAGACCCTAGCCAACCAGAAACCCCATTTCTAATAATGTTTTACTACACAACGGGTATAGGAAACACAGAAATACCATTTCAAAAAGGCTCAAGAAGTCTATATTCAGAAAGTGTTATCGTGAGACACAGTAAACTCTAGAAAACTCTTCTGGTAAGTATATATGTGCATTTCTTATTGCTTTTCTTCCTCCATTGTAAAAATACATTTACCCATGGGCAAATGTGTTCCCTTAAAACATCACCAATTTTGTAAATTTACAGAAATTCTGCGAAGTTGATTGATGGACTTGTGTGGAACTTTAGCAGGATTGTAAAGTATAATGGAAGCAGGAAAGGTAGAGATGTAGAAAGAAGGAAACTGTGTAGCTATAACTGGTTGGATGACTTGAGTGAAGGTGAAAGAAATGTGGGTGTGGAGAGAACAGCTGAAGTAAGTGACGAAGCTGTACAAGTGGAAGGTTGTGGAGAAAAGCAAGTGATTATTAGATCCAAAGAGAATTAAGCGTCCAAAGTACTTGGCGGATTTAGTAGAGTAAATGAGGATTGGGATTGTAATATTTATTTTTTATACATGGGATGCTATGGTTTTCCCAAATATATGTTTAGTAGTGGTCAAGTATAGAACTATTATATTGTTAGTTGTATAAAGGGGTAGATGTTTTGTGTTTATCTTTAAACCACGCTCTATCACCGGTGTTCCTATGTACAGCGGTGTTGCTATATACAGTGTGTGGTTGTTGTTTTCAATGAAATTAGGAACTGCTTGGGAGAGTTCTTATGATGACAGTTGCAGCTGTGCATTTTATGGAGTAGGATGTGTTAGTTTCTCTCTCCTTCTATACTTAAATAAAGAATTCAATTTACCAATCTATCTACGTGCAGTGAATACTTAACATCGGCTCATATAGGTATAGATTTACTTAAAGTAAACATAATAAAACACCGTTCAATCTGTTCAAAAATGTTTTAAAACCAACACTCTGATGTGAAGTAGTGTGTGAATGGCATTACACGGTACTGACATCACCAACAGCCCAAATGTTTAGTACATTGCTAGAGTTCTTATAATTGGCAACGTCTCCTCTGTCTGGAGAATAATGGCTGAAAAACCTCCGATTATGATCTGGAGATGTGCTGGATTACTAGATCACCTCCAAGAATCAATTCCCAGAAATTACTATTTGTAATGTCTTGAGAAGATAAATGTCTTTTAATGGCTTATTTATTGTGAAACTAATCATGAATATTCCCTGTATTTTCAATTTCTTAAATGCTACAAGTTCTAAAGCTTTCCTGCTTTGTTTAGCAGAATGTGGTGAATTGTCTATGAAGTAAATGGACTTCTGCAACACTTACCTGGTTATTTTTGGGGTTCATCTCTCCACCCAAAAGGGTGCACCATACGAACATTTGAGTTGTGCATCCCATAATCATAAACATGTATTTCTGTGTGAGTGCCTGTGTAGTGTAAGGCTGAGACACAATTAATTGATTGGTTGATGTAACAAGTGTCCTATCTATGGATGTGTTGCCCTATGTGTGGATGGGGCTCCCAAGCAGTAAAATGACACCATATAGGGAGAAAGCTGTCATATACTGTACCACAGAGATCTTTGGACCACACTCAATGGTCAGAGTGAACTGTATATTATTTACTGGGACCCTGTCAAATTCACAGAATCTGACCGGATGCTTCTTTGAAACCTCCCTTTCAAATGGCACCAAGCTAACAGACACACTTCAGTTCCTAAAAGGCCTCTTTGCCTGAACAAAGCTTTGATGACATGAACATGTGCAAAGACAATAATAATTCTCCCATTTCCCTGTGGCCAGGTCCAGGGGCACTTGAGTGACTGTTCATTTTGAATGCCTCTCTTCTTCAAGAGTGAGGGCAACCATAAGATGTTGTGCACCCATAGCAATGTGCAAAGTGCAGCCTGGATATGTCAGGCTCTTTCCTCAATCATTGGAGTTTTAAGAACAACATGTAATATCACAGGCGAGATTACAGATGTTTTCTACTAACTGGTTCACTGTACACTCAGGCATTTTTTCAAGAACAGACACATTGCTGCAGTAATGCAGCAAAGCCTAAAAAAACTTGTGCTTCAGTAGCACAATTCCTAACGCCATGGATGCATTGTGCACCATGATGTAAGGTCCCATGATGCATCAACAAAACTGACACATCAATGGGAGGGATGTCATAGGGAAAACTGGTGCATGTACTGCAAAAGTGATGCATGGATGCTTTGCGGCACGTAAAGGAAGACAAATCAGCATTGCATCACTTTTGAGTGCTTAATGCATCAGAAATCCTTCAAAAAGTGATGCATTTTCATAAAACGTTTTCCTCATACATCTAAAGGCATAGATAGAACAGGCAGCAGGCAACAGCAACCCGGGCAACTACCCCAATAACCCTTGCACCAGCCTGGATTTCGAGACAGACCCTTAGGAAAAAAGGAAGAGTAATTTTAGTGAGTAGGAGAATCAAATACTCATAACAGACATAACAAAGAATGAACATCAGCTCTTTGTCAGCTCAAAATTGCCATTAGGAAAGAAAGAGGCCATATAGAAGTCCATAGTGGATACAATCAACAGTATAAGGCAAGTAAAATGGACAGTGGCAGACTGCAAGAAACACTGGCAGTATTACAAGAGTAAGACCAATGAGAAACAGCTCAGCAACTCGAAGGTAGCCATGCAGACCAGAGGAGGAGGACCTGAGGTCCAGAAGGAGCTGACATCCTTGGAGGAGCAGGTGGCATCAGTCATCCCTGCTGAGTTGATGGCAAAAGTGGAAAGACCTGACATCACAGCCTATGAGGACCAATAAGACCTACAGGGTAAGAGGCAACAAGGGAAAATATCACCAAATATGTCATGCACAACAGCTCAGCATGTTACGTTCCTGCGCTGCACTGTACGGGAAAGGGGTGAAAGTGGTCACATGTCCAGTCACACGTCATAGAAATGTTTATTTAAAGAACCACTCACATGTTGCACAGTCCAGTCCACACCTGTCATGTGTGTCCAGTCCATGTGTGATGTGCTGCACCAGTTCTGCTTCATCTTTGTATTTTGGGACTTGTTGGCCAAATCATAACATTAGTGGCCAGGACTACAAGTCCCTCAATACCTAGCAAAACATATGGACTGGAGCACCACAACATGGCAGGACACTGGAATCCTGACCACCCTGCCATGTTCGATGCAAGCCCCCTTGCAACATGAGGCTAGTGTGCTTCTTCTGGTGCCATGCAGCTAAATGTGGACTGCAAAGCAGTTGAATGAAATGGGGTTGTCAAAAGATCAGCTCCTCACCAAAAGATCAAGTGTTGGGCATGTGAAATACTATTACATAGGACTATGTGACGAACCATGTCCGAGGGGCATACTTACATCAATACTGGTGCAGGGCAGAGCAGCAGGTGATTTTTATGTGCTGCCCTGCACCACAGAGAAAGGACAGAAATGCACTGTATTTAAAAAATATGTTGCATTCCTGTTCCTTCCATCAGTGCTGGTGCCCTTATCGCTGCCTAGCCCCAACTCAGGCACCCTTTCACCAAAGTGTGCCTGTGTTGCATGCTGGATTTCTATTGTGCAGGAAAGTACACCTTCCTGCACAAAAACAATCCTAGGAGACATTTTCATCTCCCTATCTGTGCTGCAGGATGCAGCACACATGGAAAGAGGAACAAACGAGAAGAAAAAGAGACAAATCTCCTTGTTACATCTGTCTTGGGGAGGCGTATAGTTTTGATGCATTCCCATGTTTACACAGTCTTGTAAATCTGGGCATGTGTGAAAAGCCATGGGAGTTGCGTTGGAAAACCCAACACAATGGCCATAAAATGCTCCCGATGCAGTGTAAGGCAACAGAGCCATTTGCACTCCCTTGCATTACTTCATATCTATGAAAGGCCATGCAAATTGCCTTTGCGTGGCCTCCTAGATACGTGTCTGCACTCTGCACCACTGAAGCGTCAAAACAAGTGTTGCACGGGCAGAGCATGGGTCTTGTAACTATGCCCCATTGTCCCAAGCATGAAACTACATTGCACACAGCTGTACTTGTGTGTGGTGTGTAAGCACACAGGTGTAGCCTGCCATGATAGCCAACACCCTAACACATGTTAAGTAAAAACCTCGGGGCAGATGCAAGTGATGCATAAAAAGGGAGATGTGTGTTTCTTTTAACAATGTGTGTGATAATGATGAGCCCCTGCTAGTGCTCTTCAATTTAGTTGTGGCTGAGCATATTGAACTGGCACTATGTTAGAATGGGGTCATATTGAATGGCAAGGAGGTGAGAAGTGACATGTGTACTGCACGGTGGCCTGAGCAATACACATGGACTGCTGTGTCGGATAGTGTCACACATCTGTTGCATCTGGGAAGGGATGACATAGAGGAGGGCATAGGTGTACCACATCTTACATGTGACGCAGACCAGGGGGAAGATGTGGCATGTGTCAGTAGAGAGCTGGAAGAAGAAATCTCATTCCAGACTACATATGTCAAAGCAGGAGGGTGACAAACTGGGAATTCAGAAGTGACAGGATGAACTAGGGGGCAGATTCACACTTTTTCACGCAAAACTGCATTAGTGCAGTTTTGCGTGAAAAAGAATAGCGCCGGCTAGCACCATTCCAAGACGCCTGCCGGGTGCAATATTTATGGAAAGGCGCTAGCCGGCCCTAATGCCATTAGTCTCCTTAGAAAGGAAGCTAACAGGACTGGGCAGGCGTAGGGGGAATCAGGGCTTGTGTGCCAAATTATGGCACTACCCTGTTTAAAGGCAAAACAATTGCCTCTAAGCTGTGTAGCTCCATTTTCTGGTGCACAACCCCCATGGACATGGCTCCTGTCTTAGTAAAGACAGGAGCCATGCCCACCACCCCAATGGCCATGCCTAGGGGATGAATGTCCCCTGGGCATGGCAATTGGGCCAGCGCCATCGAGGGGGCCCCAAGTCAGGGCCCCCGAGTGGTGTTGGGGAAAATAAAAACAAATACTCTCCCGGAATTACCTGGGATGGGTCCCCCATCCTTAGGTGTACTCCTGGTGTCGATGGGGGTGGGCGGGGCACTCCCTGGGGCCAGGGAAGGGCACTTGTGGGCAATTTCCATGGTCTCTTACCATGGAAATATGCCTACAGGTCCCCTTACGCCCGCCCATACCCAGGGAATACCTACCTTGCATCTCATTGACGCAAGGTAGGTTTTCCCCTCCAGAAAACAATGTTAACTCCATAAAGTTGGTGCTAGAGGTGTCTATCGCCAAAGTATAGATATGGAGTTAAGTTTACGCTGAACTAGCATAAAAAAAATTATGCTAATTCAGCGCAAACCGAGTATAAATATGGGCCTAGGTTTCCACAACTGTAAGTAGGATTCTGTGAGGTTTGAGGCTGAGAAGTATGGGTTTAGTTGTGTGGCAAAGCAAGGTTGGTACATGTCATGTATTATAACAAATACTAGCATATGTTGGTACAGCCAGATATATTTCCCACATGCAGCCATGTTGGGCAATCAGAAGTGGTGAATTGAATTATAGGATGTGGTGTCACATGTGGCAATGTATGATTAGGCTTCATTTTTTCTGTGACATTAAGGTGAGTCCCTGAGCCTAAATGATGTTTCCCAGAGGAGTCATAAACATGTTCACATGAGCAGGACTGAGTCTAAAAATGTGTGATACTCAGCAATTAACTAATCAGGGCAATGTTAAAATGGGATGAGCGTCAGTGTTCAACCTAGTTTGACTGTGCATATCCCTTCAGAGTTAGCACACACTGGACACTGTTTTGTACAATACCACAACCATGGTAAGTACTTGTTCTTGCACATTCCTGCAGTGTATCAAGCTTTCTTGCTGTGTGGAGTAGTATGGATACATGTCCAATAAGAACCTTGCCCACATGAATGCACAATGTGCATGCAAGATATCACAACAAGGCAGACTGCTATTGCGTAGCGTGTGTCAGACTGACAGCAGGGTCAAATTGAAAACATCAAAAAACACACATCACTGTGATAGGAGCTGTGGCCTGAATAGGAGTCAAAGGGAATGTGTGGCACCCTGATAACTGGGGGCAGTGTTGGTGCAATGTGAACAGTAGTGCTGTAAATACATGAAAAAACTTTAAGTATAGCCGCCATGAAAAAAAGAGCTAGTCTCCGAAGTCCGATGTGTACCTTACTACAACTTACCTGGACTGGCAGGGCAGGCGAGCAAGCTGTATAATTGTGTTGCAATGTGTGGTACGACAACAAACAAACACCCTTGTCACACAGTGGCATGTGAACAATGCACAAATACTGTCACCTGAATGGCAACTACAATGCAACTTCCCCTCAATACATACAAGTCAGATAGGAACTACACATCAATGTTGAGATAAAAGAGATGAAAGTGAATGAGGATACATACTGTATGCCAGCCACATTACTTCTGTCAACATCTAGCATTGACATATATATCCATGTTCTTGCAGAGGGAGACACTACTCCTCCAGACCAGCTGCCTGTTCAGGATGACCAACCTGCTGCCAATGACATCCTGTCCTCCATGCATGAAGACACATTTTAGCAAATCCTGGATTACATTGTATCACCTTCTCTGAGTGTGGGAGGGGCTGACAGTGTCATCTGGTCTCCAGAGGAACCAACTACAATAGAACCTACATCATCGGTGAGAACTAGGTCAGCTGTGGTCCAGTGGCAGATGTTGGATGAGGTGTGGGCCAGGATGGAGACCATTGTAGGCACTCTAGAGGGATTCCGTAGGTGCCTCAGTTCAAAAAGGAAACATCTGATGCAATAAGACCCACCTACACTCCTTTCCAGAGATTGGAACCATCCCTGGCTGACATTGCTGGTGCCCTGAAGCAGAAGCAACATCAGCCCTGCCAATGTGACACCAGTGAGGTTGTCACCCAGGTGAGGGCTATACGCACCATCTTTCAATCTATTGAGCGGGAGCAGGACTCCTATCTTACAACAAAGGGTGGCCTTCACTGTGACTTTGTTGATGTGCTGACAAACCAGCAGGCTCTTCTCAGTGCTGCACTACCTTTCTTGTTGGCACAGCTAAATGCTGCTGGGGATATTCAGACTCTGATGTGTGTGTGTGCCTCAGATGCCTCCTGCACAAATACCACCAACCTCAGGGGAGGCAAAACACACATCAGAGGAGGAAGTGGATTTTCCCACTTTCAGGTGGAGAACTTTGCACTAACATTTGTCTGTGACCCATGGCCAGTTTCCCATTGGACCTGTGTTGACTACATGCTATCACCGTTGTCATCTGGCACTGTCATTTTTGTGTCTGCCCACCTGTTGCTCTTATCCTTTTGTGGACTGTCAATGTGGCCTCCCTTCTCTAGTGACAATTTGGATCGCTTCCTCACTGGAATACTCCTCTCCTCCTAATGTCACATGACATGTATCACCCATGGACTCTGTCTAAACATCTCTTAGCTCTAAAACAATGTTGGAGTTGTTACTGCAATAACTGCTACTGTGATTCTTCCAATTTACACACACATACAAATAAATGCCCTATCTTTAATTTGTATGTTGCATGTCTGTTGTTGACTGGACCAAGTAGACCATGGTGGATATGCTGACCCTAAAGAAACTACCTCCTATGTTAGGGTATTGTGTGTCATAGACTCATGTAAAAATCTACACATGCCAAGGGAAATAGATAATGTGAGCCAAATGTGCATTTAAACTAGCAAGTAGTTACCCAAGTACCACAATAAGCAATCACTCAATGGGAAGAGTGAATGAAGTTTCTGGTGAGTTTGGGGCAACATCCATGGATACTAGTCACCAAACAACACTGATGTGACAGTAAAATGGTGCAAAGGTGAGTGTGTAAGTGGCTGGCATCAGTGTGTGAACCAACACATCCTTGAGTAGTGACTCTGGGTTGACATAATCATCCATACTATACATATACATACATAACTTACAGTGCAACAGCAGGTGACTAACTTTTTTGGCCAGTGTGTTCATACACAGCAAGAGGACCAATTACAATGCATTAATAGATCAGCTATTGACTCCATTGCAAATTTGACTTGTCCATAGGTGTTTCATAAGATTATACATATATACAAACACTTCATGGAAATCTTACAGCATTTGCTTAAAACAACCTAAGCATATGTAACAACTTATACACAGTTGATCATTAAGCAGTCGTGAAAGTGGAAAACCTTGCTTATTAAAGGTATCATAAAAATATCTACCTACACTAACTTACTTATCTCATCTAAACAATGACTAAACTAACCTATGCTAACCAACCTACACTACCTTAACTTAACTCTATCTTAACCTCCCTAACCTTACCTTAATCTACTCTATACATATACCACAACAGGCATATTAAACATCAACCCCACAGCCCCCATAATACACATAGTCACACAATACAAATATTACCTACACCTATACACAATTTAGCTAAACAGTAACCCCTTGGTTGCCAAGGACAGAACAGTTACGTCTTTGGCTGCACCGCTCAGGTGCAGAGGGCATAACATTATGTCCTGCTATGGGCCCTCGGGGGAAGTGCCAGAGCTCCCCCGAGGGCCTGGCACCCCCTCTCCCATGGGCAGGGATGGAAGGGGAATCACTTCCACTTCTACCCCCACCCTCCCAACCCCTTGCAGTGACATCTGATGACATCAGCATGCAATCGCGCGCTGACCTCATCAGTAGCCACCCCCACCTCGCTGGAAGCAGCTTCCAGCGCGGATCAGAAGAGAAATACGAAAGCATTTTTTCCAATCATGGGCTGGGGCGGCAGAGGCATGAAAGGAAAGGCGTTGCCTTTCCTTTGATGTCACTCTGAGCATTTCTGCAGCAAGATAATGAAGCAAACGGGCTGCAGAAATGCCCACTAGACACCAGGGATTTGTGTTTTGTGGAAATAAACAATGAAGGGGAGCAACCCTTTTGGTAAGGGTCGCTCCCCTTGGGGGCATTTTTTTAAGGCCTTTTCTCCCCCCCCCACCCCATGGGGGCAGATCAGCCTGTTGTTATTAGGCTGACCTGGCCCCAGGGGGCAGTAACCTCTAGAACCCAGGGATATTTTCTTTAGTTTCCCTGGGGGCAATTATATTTTAGGCCATTTCTGCCCCCTTTGGCAGTAGATCAGCCTACTTTTCTTAGGTCAATCTGCCCCCAAGGGGGCAGAAACCACTAGATACCAGGGATTTTTTTTTAATGCTAAAAGTATCACACAAGGGGTGCGACCCCTTGGGCAAGCATCGCTTCCCTGGGGGGGGAAATTTACTTAGGCCATTTCAGCCCTCCTTGGGGGCAGATCGGCCTATTTTTATTAGGCCGACCTGCCCCCAAGGGGAGCAGAAACCACTAGGCTCCAGGGATTTTTATTTTTTGTAAACATTTTTACAGATGGGGAGCGATCCCTTAGGCAAGGGTTGCTCCCCGCGGGGCATATTTATTTTAGGCCATTTCTGCCCCCCTTGGGGGCAGATCAGCCTATTTGTATTAGGCCCATCTGCTCCCATGGGGGCAGAAACCACTTAGGCACCAGGGATTAGTGTGTGTGTTTTGTTTGGGAGGACAGCCCCTTGGCCAAGGGTCACTCCCCATGGGGGCACATTACTATTGGCCATTTCTGCCTCCCTTGGGGGCAGTTCGGCCTATTTTTGTAAGGCCCATCTGCTCCCATGGGGGGGGGGCAGAAAGCCCACCAGAGTTCAGAGATGATTTTTTTTTTTTAAAGAGGGTGGGGGTATGGCCATACCTCCAACCCAAATAAATGGGGACAAAGTTCTTCTGCCCACCGGTGGGCAGATGGGTCAATCACCCACAATCCACTCCCCAGGGGGGCAGAAAGCCTACTAGATGTCAGGGAATTAAAAAATATATATATCTATTGGGGTGATGGCTAACAACCAGTATGGGCATAATTATGCCCCCACCCCAAATGAAGGGGGTAACAGCCTTTCAGCTCTCTCTCGCACACTAAAACATCTTATTCCACAGCAAGCAAGAGAACATTTGATTAGTTTGGGGTCTGGTTTTACATTTGGGCCTCAGGAGCTTGTCTAACTCTCAAAACCGTCCTACTTGGAATGGTAAGGGCTGCACCTTTTGGACTTTGGAACACTGCCGTGTAGAAAAATCTACGAGACCTAGACACATCTGAAAACTAAACATCTGGGTGAGTCCAAGGTGGTGTGCTTCACATGCACTCTGCACCATTTTCTTACCCACAATGCCCTTCAAACCTCCAAATGTGCTTGAAATCACATATGATTTCCACATTTTTGTGACGAAACCTTCTTGAATCTGCAGGAATCCACAAATTTCCTACCACCCAGCATTGATGCATCTCAAAAGTTCTGCCCCACTTGTCAGCCTAAAAATGTTTTTTTAAACTGCTCTTTTGAGCCTCTTCGGTTCCTCTAATTTTTTACATGTTTTTGGCTCTTCCCTGTCACAGGCACTTGGCCCACCTATACAAGTGAGGTATCATTTTTAATGGGAGACTGAGGGGAACATTGGGTGGTAGGAAATTTGTGCAGGTGCAGTGATCCCTCACTGACATTTGGGAAACATTTGTTTTCTTAGCTAAATTTGAGGTTTGCTGAGGATTCTTGGTAAGAAAACAATGGGGGATCCACGCACGTCACACCTCCCTGGATTCCCTTGGATGTCTAGTTTTCAGAAATGTCTGGGTTTGGTAGGTTTTCCCACATGGCTGCTGAGCGCAGGACCAAAAATGCAGGTGCCCCCGCAAAAACAGGTAGCTTTGTATTTGATAATTTTGATGGGTCCACATTGTGTTTTGGGGCATTACCTGTTGCGCACACTAGACCTGCCCACACAAGTGAGGTACCATTTGTATGAGGAGACCTGGGGGAAGGCTGAGTAGAAGGAAGGTTGTGGCTTCCCTCAGATTCCAGAACTTTGCCTCACAGAATTGTGAGGAAAAAGTGTTTTTTTCCAAATTTAGAGGTTTGCTAAGGATTCTGGTTAACAGTGCCTGGTGAAAGCACCACAAGTTATCCAATCCTGGGTTTCCCCAGGTGTCTAGTTTTCAGTATTGTCCCGGTTTGCTAGGTTTTCCTAGGTGCCTTCTGAGCTAGAGACCAAAATACACAGCTAGGCACTTTTCTAAAAACATGTCAGTTGTCAATGTAAAAATGTGAAGTGTCCATATTGAGTTTTTGTGTGTTTCCTGTTGCGGGCACTAGTATTACCCACACAAGTGAGGTACCATTTTTATCGGGAGACTTGGGGGAATGTTGGGTGGAAGGAAATTTGTGACGCCTCTCAGATTCCATATCTTTCTATCACCTAAATGTGAGAAAGAAGTGTTTTTTTGCCACATTTTGAGGTTTGTAAAGGATTCTGGGTAACAGAACCTGGTGAGAGCCCCACTTGTCACCTCATTCTGAATTTCACAAGGTATCTAGTTTTAATAAATGTATAGGTTTGCTAGGTTTCCCAAGGTGCCGCCTAAGCTAGAGGCCAAAATCCACACCTAGGCACTTTGCAAAAACAGCTCAGTTTTCTTTGGGAAAATGTAATGTGTCCATGTTGTGCTTTGGGGCATTTCCTGTTGCGGGCACTAAGCCTACCCACACAAGTAAGGTACCATTTTTATCAGGAGACTTAGGGAAATGGCGGGTGGAAAGAAATGTGTGGCTTCTCTCAGATTCCAGAACTTTCTATCACCGAAATGTGAGGAAAAAGTGTTTTTTTTTGCCAAATTTTGGGTTTGCAAAGGATTCTGTGTAACAGAACCTAGTGAGACTCCTACAAGTCACCCCATCCTGGTTTACCTAGTTGTCTAGTGTTGGAAATGCACAGGTTTGGTAGGTTTCCTTAGGTTCGGGCTGAGTTACAGGTCAAAATCCACAGCTAGACACTTTCCAAAAAACATATCAGATTTCAATGTAAAAATGTGTTGTGTCCATGTTGCGTTCCCTGTCGTGGGCATTAGACCTATCCACGCAAGTGAGGTACCATTTTAACGGGAAACTTGGAGGAACATAGAATAGCAAAACAAGTGTAATTGTCCCTTGTCTTTCTCTACATTTTTTTTCTTCCAATTGTAAGACAGTGTGTGAAAAAGACCTCCATTTGAGAAATGCCTCTCAATTCACATGCTAGTATGGGGACCCCGGAATTCAGAGATGTGCAAATAACCAATGCTTCTCAACACCTTATCTTGTGCCCATTTTGGAAATACAAAGGTTTCCTTGATACCTATTTGTCACTCGCATTTCACCCAATGAATTGCTTTTTACCTGGTATACAATGAAAACCCATTGCAAAGTGCAGCTCATTTATTGATTCTGGGTACCCAGGGGTCTTGATGAACCTACAAGCCCTATATATACCCACAACAAGAAGAGTCCAGCAGACTTAACGGTATATTGCTTTTAAAAATCTGACATTGCGGGGAAAAGTTACAGAGTAAAAGGTGGAGAAAAAATAGCTGTTTTTTTTGCCTCAATTTCAATTTTTTTTTTTTTCAGCTGTTATTTTCTGTAGGAAAACCTTGTAGGATCTACACAAATGACCCCTTGCTGAATTCAGAATTTTGTCTACTAGAAATGCCTACCTGTCTACGATCCAGCATTTGCTTTACACCCATTTCTGTAACTAACTGGAAGGAGGCTAAAAGCACAAAAAATAGTAAAAATGGGGTATGTCCCAGTAAAATGTCAAAATTGTGAACTGCCTGTTCCTCAAAGCTGGGAATATGGTGATGCCATTTTCATGGAAAAAACCACAAGCCTTCTTCTGCAGCCCTTTTTTCCCATTTTTTTTAAACCCACAAACTCTGGCCACCTCTAGTATCCCTAAGATGTTTGAAAAAAAGGACGCAACTTTGGCATGGGTAGCTTATGTGGACAAAACGTTATGAAAGCCTAAATGCGAACTGTCCCATATAGCCAAATAAAGGCCTGTCAACTGAGGGGGGGAAAGGCTTGGCAGCAAAGGGGTTAAAACCTAAACAAATATATATTTGTATTTTAATATATATATATTTTTTATTATAAACATACCCTTGACATTAACTCCCACCCACTCAAAAACCTACCCCCATGTCCCCAGCTAACAACAATTCACTAATCACATATTAAATTTACTAATACTTGACTTACCTACCTCAATGCGACAACCTATCCCAAACTATGCTAAAATACTATTCTATAAAACCAAAATATAAGAAACAGGAAAAAGGGTAAATGTTTGAAGGAGGTCCATATCTGTGCGCTAATCCTGTCTACAGACTACTGCAATGTCTGCATCATCTCCCTCGTTGAGCTCCAGTCCAGCCATCCTTTGTTTCAGGTCTGCAAGGTCTTTCAGGGCATGTGTTTTAAAATCCGATCTCTTTCTCAGGGTTGTGGTCATGGCTGTGGTGCCTGTGCCACTTGAGCTGTTCATTTGCGTAGAATTGCCACTGCTCTGCCACCATGGTGCACATCCACAGCCTGGCTTGTGCTGCCCCTGGCTAGTCCTTGTTTGCCTTGACTTCTGGACTTCCAGGACCCGGCCGTCAACCTTTCTGTGTATAACTTCCCATGCACCAGTAGGTTCTAGCAACGCTCCTGGTATGGTGGTACCGCTCCAATCAGATGATGTTGGCCTTCCCCTGTTCGGTAGTCATGTTTTCTGGCTGAGAGGGAGGGAATATGTATCAGACAAAGCTGAACTTGTGCATGCTGTCATAAACCATAGGCTTAATTTATAAAACATCACATGTGGCATGTCTGGCCAAAATTACATTTAGTGAACGAAAAATGACTAACCTTGATAAGAAATATATATATGGCAGTGTCTGCACAAATAAATGTATAACCATAATAATGCTCAATCAATCAATCCATCAATCAACATATATATATATATATATATATACATATATATATATATATATATATACTATACTATACTATACTATACTATACTATACTAATCACTGGTGAGGGTATCCAGGCGATGTAGTAGCTGCATCTGACTCAGTTGAACAGCCAGGTCTTAAGATTTCTTCTGAACTCCTGGATGGAGGGGGATGCCCTTTGGTGGGGGTGTGGCTGTTCCAGGCCTTTGCGGCTAGGTATGTAAATGAGCAAAGGCTGCAAGTGCTGTGGTGGATTTGTGGAGTGGTTGCAAGCATGAGAGATGCAGAACAAAGGAGTCTGGAGGGGTGGTGAAAGTCCAAACAGGGGTTGATCATGCTGGTCTTAGGTTGTGCAGGGATTTATACCTGAAAGTCAGGAGCTTGAATTGGCTCTATTTGTGTACTGGGAGCCAGTGAAGGTTTCTTAATTGGAGGGGTGATGTGTGTTTGTTTCGGGAGGTGTAGTATTAGTCTAGCAACTGAGTTCTGGATGATTTGTAGTTTTTTTTTTTTTGTGCAAAGGTGAATCTGGCGTGGAGTCTGTTGCCATAGTCTAATTGACTGGTTATGAGGGCTTGTGTGACGGTACGTCTGGTTTCGTGAGGGAGCCATTTGAAGATCTTGCAGAATATGCGGAGGGTGAGAAAACACGTGGAGGTGATTGCGATAACCTGGCACTTCATGTTGAGTTTATTGTCTATCATACTTCCTAGGTTTCTGGCGTTGTTCATAAGGGTGGGGGAAGGTCCTAGTTTAGCTGGCCATGAATAGTTGTCCCAAGGTGAGGTGGTGTTACTGAACAGTAATACCTCCATCCTGTTGGTTTTTAGTCTGAGGCATATGTGCTTCTTCCATTTTGTGGTGCTATTTTATGTAGTTGTGGAAGTTAGATTTTGTAGTGGAGGTGTTCTTGGAGAGTGAGAAGACGAGCTCCTTGTCGTCTATGTAGAAGATTATGTTGAGTGCGTGGTTTCTGACTATGTCAGCTAGAGGGGTATTGAAGAGGGTGGGGCTGAGTGACAATCTTATGGGGACTGTGCATGGTATCCTTGGGTTTTGAGGTGAAAGGCGGGAGGTAGACTCTCTGAATTCTGCCTGAGAGAAAAGAGACAATCATTTCAGGGGTTTTCCTCTGATTCTGATTTGACGGAGCCTTGTGAACAATGTGTGGTGGAAGACTTTATCAAAGGCTATAGAGAGGTTGAGTAGGATGAGGGCAGCTTGTTAGACCTGACAGCCTTAGGTTGGTCACCACTAACTTTTTGCTTGCCTCCCTCCACTTTTTAGATACTGTTTTTGCTGGTTTTGAGACTCTGCGCACTTTACCACTGCTAACCAATGCTAAAGTGCACATGCTCTCTCCCTTTCAACATGGTAACATTGGATCGTACCTAATTGCTCTGTTTAATTTACTTATAAGTCCCTAGTACAGTGCACTATATGTGCCCAGGGCCTGTAGATTAAATGTTACTAGTGGGCCTGTGACACTGATTGTGCCACCCACTTAAGTAGCTCCTTAACCTTATCTCAGGCCTCTCATTGCAAGGCCTGTGTGTGCAGTTTCACTGCCAATTCGACTTGGCATTTAAAAGTACTTGCCAAGCCTAAAACTCCCAAAGCACCTAGGGCAGGGTGCTGTGTAGGCAAAAGGCAGGACATGTACTTATGTAGTTTACATGTCCTGGTAGTGTAAAATTCATGTTTACACTGCTGTGAGGCCTGCTCCCTTCACATGCTAGCATTGGGGCTGCCCTCATACATTGTTTGAGTGGTAGCTGCTGATCTGAAAGGAGTAGGAAGGTCATATTTTGTATGGCCAGAATGGTGATATAAAATCCGGCTGACTGGTGAAGTTGGATTTAATATTACTATTTTAGAAATGCCACTTTTAGAAAGTGAGCATTTCTCTGCACTTAAATATTTCTGTGCCTTACAATCCACGTCTGGCTGGGTTTAGTTGACAGCTCCTTGTGCATTCACTCAGACACACCCCAAACACAGGATACTCAGCCTCACTTGCATACATCTGCATTTTGAATGGGTCTTCCTGTACTGGGAGGGTGGAGGGCCCACCTTCACACACAGGACTGCCACACTCCCTACTGGAACCCTGGCAGACAGGATTGAACTGAAAGGGGACCTGCTGCACTTCTAAGCCACTCTTTGAAGTCTCCCCCACTTCAAAGGCACATTTGGGTATATAAACAGGGCCTCTGCCCCTACGAACTCAGAAACGTCTGAGGTAGACACTCTACCTTAAAGACAGTTCCTGGAGAAGAAACTTGTAACCAGAACCTGCACCCTGCCAAGAAGGACTGCCTGGCTGCCTTCTGTGAAGGACTGTTGCCTTGCTGTTGCCCTGCTGCCTTGCTGCTCTCTGGCTGTGGTGAAGAGGTGCTCTCCAAGGGCCTGGATATAGCTTGCCTCCTGTTCCCTGAGGTGTCAGGACCAAAAAGACCTCATCTCTTCTAGAAGGAATCCTTGTGCGGCGAAATTTGATGCACAGCCCGCTAGAAACGACGCACAGCCTGCAGCGCGGTGAAAATTTCACCGCACGCCAAACCGGAATGACGCAGCCTGACTTCGCAACAAGATCGACACAGCGCCAGCGTAGCGACCAGAAATTTGATGCACGCCACACTAGATCGACACACAGCTGACCCGGTACGACGCAGCCTGACTTTCAGAGGGGAATCGACGCAGCACCTGCCGTGAGGTAGAAAATTTAACACAATGCCCACCGGATCAATGCAGCTCCCGTGACTTTGTCCTGCCAGCGCAGGAAATCCACGCACCGTCCCCGGGGCGTCTGAAAACCCTGCAACCCGAAAAGAATCCACAACTGAGCGCCAGAAATCTACGCACAGCCGTCCCTGCGTCAAAACTAAATGACGCATTGCCATGTGCGGCCCGAGAAATAGACACACACCCCTTTGTTTCCATGCATCGCCTCCTCTGCCGTTCTTTGTGGAGATTTTTCACATGAACCAGGTACTTTGTGCTTGAAAGAGACTTTTTTTGCTTTCAAAAAGACTTAAGACACTGTATATCACTTTTCAGTGATATCTGAACATATACTTATTGCATTTTAATTGTTTTGACCTGCATTTATGTAAATAAATATTACATATTTTTCTGAACACTGTGGTGTATTTTTTTCTGGGGCTATATGTTGTTATTGTGTGATTTATTGCACAAATACTTGACACATTGCCTTTTAAATTAAGCCCAACTGATTAGTGCCAAGGTACCAGAGGGTGGGCACAGGATAATTTGGATTGTGTGTGACTTACCCTGACTAGAGTGAGGGTCCTTGCTTGGATAGGGGGTAACCTGACTGCCAAGCAAAGACCCCATTTCTAACACAGCTCAGTTTCCTTGACCTAGAAGGAGTCTGATGGCATCTGTGACTGCGATGATAGCATATTCTGTGCTGGGGTTAGAGTGGAATCCAAATTGTGACATGTCCAAGAGAATGTTGTCTTCTAGGTAGGCCGTAAGCTGTTGGTTTCCAGATTTTTTAAGTGCTTTGCTGGGAACAGGAGCAGGGATATTGGGCAGTAGTTTTTGAGTTCATTGGGATCGTCAGATGGCTTTTTGAGCAAGGGTTTGACTTCTGCATGTTTCTAGTATTCCTGGTAGGTGGTTGGGCTTATGAAGGAGTTGAGGATGTTGGTGATGGTGCTGATTCCTAGGTTGAACATGTGGTGAGGGCAGGGGTCTGTGAAGGATCCTGAGTGGACGGATCTCATAAGGTCGGCAGTGTCCTGCATGATAATAAGTTTCCAGTTGGCAATCGTGCAGTTGGTAGAGGGGGGCTCATGGAGCTGTTGGTGTCCGAAGAGAAGATTTATGGCACCGGTGACTGAGGGATGGGGTGTGAAGTTTTTGTAGATGTTGCCGATTTTATCACAAAAGATGTTGTCAAGGGAGTCACATATGTTCTGTGTAGGGGTGGTGTATGGGTGGTGCAGTTCTCAAATACAGTTGGGTTGGAGAATTCTTTGACAGTTTTAAACTTTGCTGTGGTTGGAGCTGGCTTGAATGTGGGAGTCTTAGGCTTGTTTCCTGGTGTTATAGATGCATTTGCAGAAGAGGCTGTGTTTACTATTAAAAATGATTGCTTGATGGGGTCATTTGAAGAGCACCATTTTCTTTCCAGGTGCTTGCACTTGCGCTTGGCGGTTCTAAGTTCTGGTGAGTACTAGCTGGCTTGCTTAGCATGGCTGTTGGGTTTGCTCGGATTAGTGGGGGTGACAGTGTTTGTGCTGTTTCAGATCCATATTGTGAAGTTCCCGACATTGTGTCTGTGTCTGTAGGGCTGTCTGAGTGGTGGGGGTGAGGGTGTAGCACCATAGTGTTTTGGAAACCCTACCTCAGTTTTGGTGGGAAGTGCAGGCTGGCCTGGCAGTGTTGTGCTGGGCTGATGCAATGGTGAAGTGCACAATGGAGTGAACATTCCAAAGTGTGGTTGAAGGAGGCTCTGATGCTGAAGGTGAAGATGCAGTCCAGTGTGTGTCCGGTTATGTGAGTGGGATCGGTGACAATTTGTCTGAGTCCAATTGTGTTCATGCTGTTCAGCTGTTTAGTGGTGTTGGCATCATTGGGGTTATAGAGGTAGAAGTTCAGGTCTCCGAGGAAGATGTAGTACTTGGTGCTGATAGATTGAGTGGCGATCAGTTCGGTGACTGTTTTGACAAATTTTTGTTGTGGCCCAGGTGGTCTGTATGTGATGGTTCCTTTGATGGCGGTTTTACCATCAGGGTTGATCACAAAGTGTAAGTGTTCCATGATTTGAACATCGTTCTCCATAGAAGCGGAGCAACAGAGGGTTTCTTTGATGGCAATCCGAGTGGATGATCTTGCACCCATCTGGAGTGTCTATGGCGATGTCAGGTCCCGAGAGGGCATTGAGTCAGATCTCAGTGAGGAAGGTGATGTCCGAAGTAAGGGAGGTGATGGTGCCCCAAAATTCCATGGCTTGGCACCGGACATTGAGTAGGAAGAACCAGAGGAGGCAGGGTTATCTTGGGTATTGGAGTTGCAGTGTTTGAATATTGAAACTAATTAGGAGCTATGATGTGTTGTACACTTGGAATGGTCCACCTGGTCCACCTAGGTACTCCTGGGGGTTTGTTATGCAGCATGGAACAGATTATATTCTATGGTCAATCACAGGCCTGGGTGAAAAACTCCGCTCCGCTGGTTGAGTTTGTGGAATTCGGTAAGTCCGTGTTCCGCAAATAACTTGGAGTTACCAATAGTCTCCATTCTCCACAATGTAGCATAGATTTTTCCTGTTTTCCCCGGTTAGCACGCGATTACTGTCATTGAAGTGAGACTTCCGGTCTCTCGCGAGCACAAACAAGAATTTTTACCCGCTCGCAAGAGTTAGCACTGTGCCAGTGACTTCTGGCGTGTTGACTTAGGCGAGCACGAGTGAGTGCGATCGACTGCTGCTGCAACCTGGCAAAGCTGAAGCATCTAAAATCTACAACTTAGAATAAAAAATCTTCTCTAATTGACCGTTCGCGCTTATACTGTTGTGTGAGGAGTACTTTTTTTTTCAACAACAGTGCCCCAGAGACTATAACTTCATGTGCCTGTCTAGCAGGCTCCTCCCACTGCTTTGTCCATCTCCTGGTATTTGTTCACTTAGATTTTGAGCTGGAAGGATCACTTCTTTTGTTTCCTGGATATATCATTGGATTTAAGGACTTTGTTGTATTTGAGATTTCACAAGTAAGTTCAAAACACATGTATAATGGTGTTCTACCACTTTGATAGAGGGCATGCACCAGGATTTATCTGTACTTTTATCTGTTTTTCTTTTAATTTGTTGAGGTGGGTGGCCTGCATTTGGGGCCTATTTATAGTTTTACATGTAATTTTTGTTCAAAAAAGAAAAATGTTTTACAGTTCACTACATTTTCTCCATGTTTTGTTTTGTAAATCTGCAATATTCATTAAATTCACTATGTTAATGTTTAGTGGCTTAGCCTGCTAATGGCATAGACCTTCCAGCTGTAGGACCAGTACTAGTCATGGGTGCATGATGAAACAACTGTTTGTGGTATCTGTGGTACTGAAACACTATGAATGGAATTGGATTAAAGATAACAAAAAGTAAGTGGCATTTCAGATATTTTCCTTGCAAACAGTGTATGATGGGGTTATAGTACTTGATGCCTTTCTATGATGTGTATTGTTGTGAAATGTTTTGACCCTTTAGTTTTATGTTGTGGAATTACTGACTTAATGCTTTTTTCCTCCTGTACCAATGCTTTCTTTTTCTGGCTACCAGTGCGTGAGAGTGTTTGCCATAGGCCACCATTTGTCTGTGTTCCCCATGCCATGTGGCCAGGTATCCTTTTTGTATCATCAATTATAGTCCTATACCTATATGGTTTTTTTGCTTACTATTCATCCTGCTTGTTGTTTAACCATGTAGCTGGTGGCCATTTTGTGTGTGAAGCCAGTGTGCTTTAGGACTGCATGTGTTCTTCTTTGTTGTGGTGGCCATGCCTACTTGCTGGTTGTTGCTTGACCATGTGGCTGGTGGCCATTTTGTGTATGCAGCCAGTGTGCTTAAGCCCTGCAAGTGTTCTTCTTTGTTGCATTCATTTTGTGTAGGCAGCCAATGTGCTTTAGGCCTGCATGTGTTCTTCTTTGTGTTGTGGTAGCCATGCCTCCTTGCTGGTTGTTGCTTGACCATGTGGTTGGCTGCCATTTTGTTTAGGCAGCCAGTGTGCTTTAGGCCTGCATGTTTCTTCTTTGCTGTGGTGGCAATGCCTCCTTGTTGGTTGTTGTTTGACCCTGGGTCTGGTGACCATTTTGTGTAGGCAGCCAGTGTGCTCTAGGCCTGCATGTTTCTTCTTTGTTGTGGTGGCCCTGCCTCCTTGTTGGTTGTTGTTTGACCATGTGGCTGACAGCCATTTTGCGTTTTATCCAGGCCCAGTAGGTCAATGCTTATTGCTGAATGTGATGTATGAGCAGTTTTTTATATTATATTACATACCTTTGTTGTATTTTTCACCTCAACTACTCCTTGCCTCTCAAATCCCTGTGGTTTTTCATGGTAGTCTCCTTCCCCTAGTACATCGGCAACTGAAATCTATTTTTAGGGTATTCTTTATTTTCTAATTCATTTCACAAACGTTATTTTATTTATCAGTATAATGATAATATTATTTACATTTTTTTTATTCTTTTTTCTTGGTTGTAGATTTTTTTTTAAAGTAAATTATTTATTTATTTAACTTTTTTTTTGGTAATTTCTTTTCCCCATTTTCCTCATTAGCCCCATGTCTGCATAGGCATGCAGATTATTATTCCATTTGTCACCAGCACCTCTCTGAGTGCAACATGCCAACTTGATGCAGACAGATAAAGCTAATGGTTATATTCTGTATGGTGTAGTTGTTGCTCTTTCTTATCCTTCATGACTGTACATGATAATGGAAATTAATGTTGGTGTCGTTATACGAATGGATACACTGTATTTCATCATTATTTATATGTTTTGTTAAGCAGCCATTCAATTATATATATATTTTTTTTTAAATTAGTTTTATTAATTTTCAAAATAATATGTATTGTAATGATTAATGCTGAATAAGCAACATTTCCCTATTCAAACCTTAAATTCTAACCCACCCCCTTAATCTGCATCTCAATCCCCCATATAATGCTTTATAATCAACACATTATAGATTCAACAGTTTTTTTTTACAAATAGAGTTACTTATATATTCATGCATTGGAGGCATCTTCCACTTCGGAGTCCGATGTTGTACCTGATTTTTCAGACCTTGTGTTGTCAGGGTATTTCAAGCCATCTAACATTGGGGGTTATTACAACTTTGGAGGAAGTGTTAATCCGTCCCAAAAGTGACGGTAAAGTGACGGATATACCACCAGCCATATTACGAGTCCATTATATCCTATGGAACTCATAATACTGCTGGTGGTATATCCGTCACATTTGGGACGGATTAACACCTCCTCCAAAGTTGTAATAGCCCCCATTATGTCCCATTGTTCAGCCACTTCCCTAGTCTGCTTTCCCCGTGCTACTTCTAAGTGTAGTATAGTTCCCTCAGCTTCCGCTCATTTTACCAGAGCGTTTGACCATCTCGGCACCAGAGGGCCTTTTACATCTTTCCAGTGCGAGGTGATCTCTCTTTTGGCTAACAGTAAAGCTAAATCCATAATTTTTTTTTTTTTGGAAGGCCTTGGGAAGTCTCCAAGTAGTGCAATTAAAGGGGAGTGCGTTTAGTTTCTTTCTGTTATTATCGATAACTGCTTAAATATTTCTTCCCAGAATGATTTTACTTGAGCGCAAGACCAAAGCATATGCTCCAATCCGGCTGCGGGTTCTGAGCATCTAGGGCAGATTCCCCCTCCGGTATTGAACATTTTTGCTATGTCTTTTGGGGTGAAGTATGCTCTGTGATATATTTATAAGTTGATTAACTGAAATTCGGCATTTCTGGATAGGGGGTATATTTGTGAGATAATTCTAGACCACTGTTGCTCTTCTATGGTAATGTCCAGTTCTGACTGCCATTTCAATCTAAGTTTATCTAAGGGTGCATGGAGGTTTTTAATGAGTACTTGGTAGATTGCTGAAATGGCTCCTTTTTGTTCTCCTATTGAGCAAATAAGCTTACACCCCGCGTGTGTAGGAGGTTCCATCGTACCCGTTTTCCATGTCTTGTGTATAATTCTAGTTATTGCGCTATATGTAATGAACATTCCTGATGGGATATTAAATTGATCCTGCCATTCCGTGAAAGTACGTAGTTTACCATTATTGTACCAGTCACCCAATACCGTCACCCCATGTCGCTAGTTTTTTTATCTCTGCAATTATTGAGTTCGCAGTCATGTATTTCAGACATATTAGTGGTACCTCTGGTGCATAAGGTGTTACTGTATGCGTGTTTCGCAGAATCTGTGCCCAGCAAAGTCTCATCGAATTCCATTCCAATGGGAGTGGTTGGTGTTTCCCCCTAGGGTTCAAAATAATATTAAGAATGTCATCTATTGAACCACTTAGGGTGTTCAGTGGTTCCTGGATAGGTGAAATATTACAGATTAATCTTGCTAACCATTGTAGCTGACCTGCCCAGAAATATATTTCCATATCCAGTGCAGCTAAGCGCCCCTCCTCAGTAGGTCTCTGAAGGGTGCGTAACGCTATTCTGTGTCTACCAGTTCCCCAGATGAAACTCGTAAATATGGAGTTAATGTCTTTGAACACTGATTTCGGAACAGTTATGGGTAGTACAGAAAAAAAATACAGCAGTCTCTGTAGTACAATCATCTTAAGTAATGCTACTCTCCCTGTAACCGTCAGGGGCAGTTTTTCTGAGAATCGTATATTTGATCTGAATTTTCGTAGGGCTCAGTGTATGTTGCCCTCTATTAGGTCTTCCAGCTTATGGTATATGTCACTCTGAGGTATTTAAATGTGGTAGGTGCCGACGGAAGCCTGCAAGTATCATCAATCTTCGGGGATCCCTCGAGCAGCAGAAAGGCAGCGGATTTCTGACAGTTAATCCGGAGCCCCGAGGCACCACCAAAGCTCTCCATCATATTCATTGCCCCTGTCAGATCGGTCGTAAGGTTTTGGAGGAAAGGCAGCATGCCATCTGCATACAGAGCAATGTGATGAATTTGCTGTTCGATTAATACACCCTTGAAATATCTAGAGGACCGGGCCATCTGGGCCAGTGGTTCAACTGCCAATGCAAATAGTAGAGGAGACATGGGGCAGCCTTGCCTAGTACCCCTGCCAATCCTAAAGGGGTCTGATATGGTTCAGCTCGTGCGGACCCTTGCATTAGGATCAGCATATAGCAGTTTCATCCAGCTGACAAAACCCTGTCCCATTCCCAGTAAGTCATGTAGCGTGGAGTAAAAGAAATAGTCACGGGTGCGAGGATTAAGCTGTCTCCAGCTATCTCCAATTCACCATTGTTGTTGCCATTCTGCAAATGTTTGAGCTATTCTTATAGTTGGGGAATGTGCTAGGGGGGATGCGATCTATCCATGTTAACATCTGCTATGCAGTTGAAGTCTCCTCCTATTAATATAGGTACGGTAAGGTAATGCCCTAGTTCCAATGAAAGTTTGTGGAGGAAGGCTCCTTGATCTTGGTTTGGGGCGTATATACTCCCTATGGCAATGTCTCTACGTTCCAGTTTACCAGTTATCAGGACATATCTTCCCTACTTATCTATTACCTCGTGCGTTTTCTGGAAGGGCACCCCAGGACGGATCTATACTAGTACTCCCCTGGCAAATGCCGAATAAGTGGTCGCAGTCACCTGACCTTTCCATCTTTTCACCAGGGCGTTAACCTCCTGCTCGACAAGGTGGTTCTCCTGAAGCAGAGCTATATGGGCTCCCCGCCGTCTAAGCTGATTACATACCTTATATCTCTTGGTCATGCTATTTAGCCCTCTTACATTACAGGTGATTTTTTTATAATTTTAAGAAACATTAATTGATTCCGTGTGTTATGTAGTGGTTAAACGTGTTTTCGCAAACATTTCTAGGTGTAGGCCTCAGCATATTTCTTATGGTGTGAAGGAAAGTCAGTGGTATGCCGGCGGATGCAAAACTTTGAAAACCCTTATAACAAAAATTCCACTCCCCCAACTCCCTCTCCCCAGGACCAGTTTCTAAAACTTTTCCCGTCCAAACAATTAAGATTCTAGTGAACATCCTATTGGTAGGGTGGCGCGCCGGACACCGGGAGCTAATGCTCCGGGCCACTCGTGGAGCTCTAACAGAGTATGTGAATGGACAGTAGTGTTATTTACTCATATGCTTTCCATTTAGCATCCGTTCTGTACATCATGCAGTTATCTGACAGGCCCCAAGACATAACAACTACCGAGAAACAGTGTGCACCCTGTTCTCCCTATCCTCGTTTGCCCTGCTTCCCAACTCTTCAAGCTTCGCTGGTGATTTGGGCAGCGATGGTTGATCAGGGTCTCGATCGATTTTACCCATGGATCTCCAGAGTGTTGCCAGTCAGATAAGGTCATCCGATGATCTCGGAGTGATTTTGGGCATGCTGACCGAGGTGCCTTGTGACGAATCAGAAGAGTTTCCAAAGCTCAAATCAAGATCAGATCTGACTCCTGATGATTGAGTTCTAGGCATGTTCCCTCCGCTTAAAGCAGCCGCTGCATCTACCGCTCCACGCATTTCCTGAAGTGCTTGGTGTCTTGGTGGGGCCGCTTCCAGTCTATGTTTTTTGGATCTGCCACGTGGTTTTTGTGATGTGTTGGAGTTTCTGCTAAGCAATTTGGGAGCAGTTAATTCGAGTGTTTCCAGCCAGTCCCATATTAGCTGTGGTGATGTGAAAAAAGGGACCTTTTCCCTTGTGCTCCACTCGTAGTTACCTGGAAAGAGCGTTGCGTATTTTATTCCACGTTCTTGAAGCAGTCGCTTTGAGTCATTAAAGGAGGCTCTTTGTAATTGGGTATCTTTGGTGAAGTCCAGTAAGAACATGGGGCTGATTCTAACCCTGGCGGTCGGTGATAAAGCGGCGGCCAACCCGCCAACAGGCCGGTGGTCCAAAAAATGGAATTCTGACCCTGGCGGGAACCGGCAACACAGGCCGCCACATTAACACTCCGACCGCCATGGCGGGACCGACAAACAGCGCGGCGGTCAACGCCAACAGACAGGCGGCAGAAAATGTACCGGCCACACTATTATGACCGGCCAATCCGCCACCTTTTCCGGGGCGGGAGCACCGCCGATAAAAACACGGCGGAAACAGACTACGAACGGGAAAACGTGCACCTCTACGCACTCCACGAGGAAGGAGGACAGCATGGATCCCGAATTAAACATCCTACCTGCTCTCGTCTACCTGCTCATCTACCACGAGTACGAACGCCGGCGCAGACGACAACGGTGAGTACTGCACCTACGACACAGGGGAGGGGGGAGGACGAAAGGTTACGTGCACACACATACACGATACACCCACCCCCCCAAACCATGTACACACGAATGCAGAGCAACAAGTCACAGTGAAACCACCCAAACCCCCGTAAAAAAAGCAAGGACATTATGGGAAATAAAAACCACTGATAAGTCACGGTCAAATAGCAATAACAATTCAAAAATACCAATTCAATATCCAGTCCATATGATAAACCGAGGCAATAAGTCCTGCACATCTAACGAGATTCCAAGTGTCCGTGGGCCAAAGTGTATCAACACAAGGGCAAAGCCTACACAGGAGACCTGAGTCCTTTGGAGAGAACACTACAGGGGCATCTGATGAAAAAACTACAGGCACCTCAGGGGGAAGGGAAGGGGGGGGGCACCACAGCCACATGAGTCCACGACGCCAGATCCACGAAGGGGCCACCATGCCCACTGTGCCATCCTGGGGAGTGCAAAGCCACAGTCTCTCAAGTCTCTACAGTGGGTGGCTTGCCCACTCGGCCATCCCAGGGAGTGCAAAGCCACAGTCTCTCAAGTCTCTACAGTGGGTGGCTTGCCCACTCGGCCATCCTGGGGAGTGCAAAGCCACACTCTCTCAAGTCTCTACAGTGGGTGGCTTGCCCACTCGGCCATCCTGGGGAATGCAAAGCCACAGTCTCTCAAGTCTCTACAGTGGGTGGCTTGCCCACTCGGCCATCCTGGGGAGTGCAAAGCCGCAGTCTCTCAAGTCTCTACAGTGGGTGGCTTGCCCACTCTGCCATCCTGGGGAGTGCAAAGCCACAGTCCATCAGGTGGATAACAGTCTCCAGCGGTCAAGGAGGAGGCATGGTGGGCACAGTGAACCGTGAACAGTAGCTCGAGACAGATCCGGCACTGTCATTGTGCCAGTGGAGCTTGAGACGGCGGGCCCAGCGGAGCGGTGCTTGACAGGAAGGGCCCAGCGGAGCAGTGCTTGAGACGGTGGGGCCCAGTGGAGCGGTGCTTGACAGGAAGGGCCCAGCGGAGCGGTGCTTGACAGGAAGGGCCCAGCGGAGCGGTGCTTCACATGAAGGGCCCAGCGGAGCGGTGCTTGAGATGAAGGGCCCAGCGGAGCGGTGCTTGACAGGAAGGGCCCAGCGGAGCGGTGCTTGAGATGAAGGGCCCAGCGGAGCGGTGCTTGACAGGAAGGGCCCAGCGGAGCGGTGCTTGAGACGGCAGGGCCCAGCGGAGCGGTGCTTGACAGGAAGGGCCCAGCGGAGCGGTGCTTGAGATGAATGGCCCAGCGGAGCGGTGCTTGACAGGAAGGGCCCAGCGGAGCGGTGCTTGACAGGAAGGGCCCAGCGGAGCGGTGCTTGAGACGGCGGGGCCCAGCGGAGCGGTGCTTGACAGGAAGGGCCCAGCGGAGCGGTGCATGAGACGGCAGGGGCCACCGGAGCGGTGCTTGAGATGAAGGGCCCAGCGGAGCGGTGCTTGAGACGGCGGGGCCCAGCGGAGCGGTGCTTGACAGGAAGGGCCCAGCGGAGCGGTGCTTGAGACGGCAGGGCCCAGCGGAGTGGTGCTTGACAGGAAGGGCCCAGTGGAGCGGTGCATGAGACGGCGGGTGCCAGCGGAGCGGTGCTTGAGATGAAGGGCCCAGCGGAGCGGTGCTTGACAGGAAGGGCCCAGCGGAGCGGTGCTTGACAGGAAGGGCCCAGCGGAGCAGTTCAGAGAAGGCGGTGCCCAGAGGAGCGGTGCTTGAGACGGCGGGGCCCTGTTCAGCGGTGCTCTTCTGCACGGCGGGGCCCTGTTCAGCGGTGCTCTTCTCCACGGCGGGGCCCTGTTCAGCGGTGCTCTTCTGCACGGCGGGGCCCTGTTCAGCGGTGCTCTTCTCCACGGCGGGGCCCTGTTCAGCGGTGCTCTTCTGCACGGCGGGGCCCTGTTCAGCGGTGCTCTTCTGCACGGCGGGGCCCTGTTCAGCGGTGCTCTTCTGCACGGCGGGGCCCTGTTCAGCGGTGCTCTTCTCCACGGCGGGGCCCTGTTCAGCGGTGCTCTTCTCCACGGCGGGGCCCTGTTCAGCGGTGCTCTTCTCCACGGCGGGGCCCTGTTCAGCGGTGCTCTTCTGCACGGCGGGGCCCTGTTCAGCGGTGCTCTTCTCCACGGCGGGGCCCTGTTCAGCGGTGCTCTTCTGCACGGCGGGGCCCTGTTCAGCAGTGCTCTTCTCCACGGTGGGGCCCTGTTCAGCGGTGCTCGTCCAGTAGGTCAAGGGAGCCAGACCTGGACTGGACTCCCTGCTCAGTCGCCCTCCGACCGTGCTGTTGCTGGACCCTTCGGTGACGGAGTCCTGGGCCCTTTGGTGTTCTTCCTAACACCCGGGATGGGGCTTGTGGGCCCCTCCTGCTCCGCGCTCCTGCTGGCTGACTTTTCCGCCCTGCTGCCCTTTCGCTCCTTAGATGGGGCTCTCGGGCCCTTGCCTCCTCTAGATGTTGTGGCTGGTGAAGTGGGCGAACTTTGCTCCTTGGGGGCAGCCGTGTCAGTCCTCTCACGGCGGCCCTTTAGCTTCCTGGTCTTCTTGCCTGGTGGGGGGCTGGCTGTCCCCTTGCTGCTGATTGAACTGTCACTGCTGGCAAAGGGTGGGCTCCAGAACCCATGCACCACAGTGACACTCGAAGCTGGGCTGGTGGTGGCTGAGGTGCTCTTGGGACTCTTTGCAGATGGAGGGGGTGGGTCAGTGGAGGGAAAGAGGTCAAGATTAGCAAGGAAAACTTTCTTAGGACCAAGGTAAAAGGTAGGAGAAGTGGTGATGGAAGTGGAGGAAGAGGATGTGGTTGTAGGAGAGTCAGGTGTGCTGTCTTTGGGTGCAGGTGCATGTGCTGGAGGCTGTCGTGAGGTGGATGGCTGTTGGGTGGGTGTCTGCCTGCGTTTGTGTGTCTTGGAAGAGGGGGTGACAGACACAGTGGGAGAGGACACAGGGGACATGTAAATGGTAGTGGGGGTGGTGACTGCACGTGTGCGGACTGGACTGGAGGGTGTGCTGGTGATGGAAGCACTGGCTGATGGTGGTGTGCATGCAGGTGTGAGTGTAGACGTCACAGGGAGGGAGGAGGGAGACGAGGAGGAGGGGGACACAGAGGTGGTAGTGACTGTTGGAATGTCTGCATCTGGGTGTTGCTTGCGTGAATGCTTGTGGGTTCTGTGGTGCTTGTGTCTGGATGAGCTGCCCTTGGGTGTTGAGGTGTGTGCAGGCTGGTCTGATGGTGTGGATGGGATAGGCTGAGGAACAGGAGACAGAGACAGGCTGGAGGCAGTCAGAAGAGGGAGGCTGGAAACAGGGACAATGGCTGCCGTCAGTGCTGAGGCCAGAGCATTGAACGATCGTTGATGGGCAGCCTGACCCGAATGAATGCCCTCCAGGTAGGCATTGCTCCGATGCACCTCCCTTTCTACCCCCTGGATGGCATTCAAAAGGGTAGTCTGCCCAACAATGATGGTCCTCAGGAGGTCAATGACCTCCTCACTGAGGGCAGCAGGGGTAACAGGGGCAGGGGCTGAGGTGCCTGGGGCGAAGGAGACGCCCGCCTTCCTGGGCGAGCGGGCACGGAGCGTAGGCTGAGGGGCTGCTGGGAGGGCGGGGCTGGTGCGCTGGGTGGCGGCTGTACCTGTAGAGGCGGGGGGCCCGGATGTTGCCGCCACCGCTAGGGAGCTCCCATCCGAGGACGTGTCGCTGTCGCTGGTGTCACCACCGGTCCCCGTTGTGGTGCTCCCCTCGCCCTCCGGATCACTGGTGCCCTCGGTGTCTGTTCCTGGTCCCACCGGGGCCTTGTGACTTGCAGCTCCCTCGTGCTCCGATGCCAATTCTCCTCCGCCTGATGATGCTAATGCACACATGCACAAGAAGATGAAGAAGAAGGGTGGGGGGAGAAAAACGAAGACCAGGTTGAGTGCATGCAATGTCAACACCGTTGGCGGAGAGGACAGACACAGGAGCCTCATGCACTAAGCCGCGCATTCGGGGTACACTACTCAGTACTTCTGACTAGGACAACAGGTCTAGAGACGACAAAGGTGCACATGTGTGATGCTGGACCATCGATAGCTGTACTTGTCATCCTACAGAGGTGGGGGCCGGGAGCACAGGGCCATGCCTAAAGGAGAGGACTACACTACAGAAAGCGCCCTGGCCTAATGTCACCCACAACCCTCCTCCCCCACCCAGACGCCTCCACTGCGCAGAGAGATAGCAGAATGTGCTGATACTCACCCCCTTGTGTCTGCTGTGATGTCCTCAAGCGCCCATCCAAATCAGGGTAGGCCACCGCCAGGAACATCAGGGGGGTCAGGGTACGACTGGCACCCCTCCTAGGTTGGGAGGCCACCCCCAGCAGTGACTCGGCGGTCTTCCTGGTCCCGCGGCGGATGTCCTCCCACCTCTTGCGGCAGTGGGTGCCCCGTCTGACGTGGACCCCCAGGGCCCGGACTTCCTTGGCGAAGGCACGCCAAATGTCCACTTTCTGATGGGCGCTGACCTATTTGACATGTACAGGGTGGGAAGGAAAAATCATCATTTTTCTGCATGTTAGATGCGATTGGCCCCCCCTCCCCAACCTTGCCATATGGCACATGCTCTCATCTGTCGTGCGTTGCACTCCTCATTCGCACCCCACCCCACCAACTTACATCCACCCCACTCCACACAGGCATAGCCCATTCAATGTGCACCCAGTGTACTTACCTGTTGGTCTGGAGGACCGTAGAGTAACGCATACTGGGGGAGGACCCCATCCACAAGTTTCTCCAACTCCTCAGACGTGAAGGCAGGGGCCCTTTCCCCAGTCGCAGCAGCCATTGTCACTTCCAGACCGAGGTCACAGCAGCACTTGCAGTATAGGTCCTCTCCTGTGGATGATCAGGTCTCGAGTGATTAAGCAGATAGAAAATGGCGGTCACGCCCGCGGCGGTGCGTACCGCGGCGGTGCGTACCGCGACCGCCGCCGCACCTCGTCATTGGCTCCTGAAACCCATAGGCCTCACTGTTAGCCAATGCGGCTTCGTATAGCGGTCTTCGACCGCCTACCGCCACGGTGTGCCACGCCAGCGCATTGACCTCACATCCCATTGTCCCACTTCACAGGTCAGGCAGCCGCCATTTCAAGGGCCCACATGGCATAATTTGTACTGCGTCACACAGGCCTAGGCCTTGCATTGCCACACATACACGCCTTTTAATACATAGATAATCGTGTGCTATGCATGCAGTGGTGAACGTACCTGTGATTTGCTTGACTCTGTGCGCCATGTTGTCCTTCCTAGGCACCGTCCGCTGGGACTTGCGAGGAGAAGGATGAATCCTCGCGTGTACCGACCGCTGGTGGACCTGTCGACAATGGAAGAACGCCACATCATACTACGATACCGACTTGACCGAGCCACTATACATGAACTGTGTGCCCTGCTGGAGCCAGCCCTGATGTCCCCCATCCGCCAACCCACAGGAATTCCCCCTCTAGTGCAGGTTCTGTCAGTCCTCCATTTTTTGGCAAGTGGCTCATTCCAGACAACAGTGGCCATGTCATCTGGAATGTCTCAGCCTATGTTTTCAAAAATCTTGTCTAGAGTGTTGTCTGCCCTGACGAAACACATGCGGCGCTACATTGTATTCCCTGAGGTGGTTGATTTGGCCACTGTGAAGGGTGATTTTTATGCCCTTGGACATATCCCCAACATAATTAGTGCCATTGATGGGACCCATGTGGCTTTAGTACCCCCAAAAGACGATGAGCAGGTGTACAGAAACAGGAAAAGTTACCATTCGATGAACGTCCAGGTGGTCTGTTTGGCTGATCAGTACATCTCCCATGTGAATGCCATGTTCCCTGGGTCAGTGCATGACGCGTATGTGATGCGAAATAGCAGCATCCCTTATGTGATGGAACAGCTACAGAGACAACGTGTGTGGCTAATTGGTGACTCTGGTTACCCCAACCTGCCTTGGGTATGGACCCCAGTGAGGAATCCCCGGACCAGGGCAGAGGAACGGTACAATGAGGCCCATGGGCGAACTAGGAGGATCATTGAAAGAACCTTTGGCCTCCTGAAGGCCAGGTTTAGGTGCCTGCATATGAGCGGGGGATCCCTGATGTACTCACCAAAGAAGGTGTGCCAGATCATCGTGGCCTGCTGTATGCTTCACAATCTGGCATTGCGACGTCAGGTGCCCTTCCTGCAGGAGGATGGTCCAGATGGTGGTGTTGAAGCAGCTGTGGAGCCTGCGGAGAGTGAAGAGGAGGAAGGCAAAGAGGACGACCCAGACAACAGGGACAGAGTTATCCAACAGTATTTTCAGTAGCACACAGGTAGGAATCACCCACGCCATTTAACATTTACTGAAAGCCCCCTGCATCTTTACTTTGTGTATTTCCCCTCAGTTCTTTTAAACTGATGTTTGATTTTCCCTTCCCTTTTCAGTGCTGTATGACCCACTGCGTGACTTCTGCTTGGTTAGCCCATGGACTAATGCTTATTGACATCGGTATGTTGTCCACACATAAATAACAGAACATTATTGATAAGTAATGTGTTATACATTTGTAAATAATACAGGCTGACTCCAGAATGATTTCTGTGCAATGAGTGATTTATTTTTAGTGCTATATATTGGTACATTATATTAAAACGGTGATGGGTGAGGGTGGAGTTATGTCCATGGCAGAGTCCAGTTCTCGGTCTCACAGGTGCATTGTCCATATGCCTGTGGAAGGATGGAGCAGGGGCAGTTCAAGGTTGGACAGGGTGACACTGTGGGACAGTGGAATGACATCCGGGGGGATATTAGGCTGGCGGGGGGCTTGGCATCCTACTCTGTCTTCCTTTGAGATCTCAGGTTCCTCTTGCGGGGTGGTTGTTCTTCAGCAGGAGGTGGGGTTCTGGTGGCCCGTCGTTCTGTGGGGGCCTCCTGACCACTAGCGCCGGCGGAGGTGGTAGGCTGTTCCTGGCTAGTGACAGGGGCCCTTTGCGGTGCCACATGGTCCTGCAATGTGGTTTCTATCCGGTTGAGGGCCTGGACTATGGTCCCCATAGCGGTAGCGATGTTCCTGAGTTCATTGCTGAACCCCATGTACCGTTCCTCCTGCTGTGCCTGGATCTCGGTGAACCTGGCCAGTACCGTCGCCATCGTCTCCTGGGAGTGATGATATGCTCCCATGATGGTGGTGAGGGCCTCTTGGTGAGTCGGTTCCCTGAGCCTGTCCTTCCCCCCCTGTCGCACAGCAGCCCTCCCAGTTGCCCTGTTTCCCCGGGCCTCTGTCCCTGGACGGTGTGCCCACTACCACTGCCCCCAGGTCCCCATTGTTGTTGGGGTGTTGGGTCAGCCTGGGTGCCCTGTAGTGGCGGACACACCGCTGATTGACGCGTCCGCGAGACAGAGGCATGGGACCCCTGGGTGGGAGCTGTGCTGGTGTTCCCAGAGGGGTTTGGGTCTGCTGTGGCCTGTGTCTGTGTGTGGGGAACCGACTGTCCAGAGGTCCCCAATGGTCCGGGCTGGTCGTCAGGTTCTAGGTCGACAGAGCTGCTGTCCTCGCTGGGGGCCTGTTCTGGGGGTGGGATGGACAAATCTGGACCCTCCGTGGCGGTGTGTTGACGTTCGGGCCCTGCAGGGGTAAAGGAGTATGGTTATTGTTTCTGTGTGTGCCATGGCGTGCATTTTGAGTGCCCTTGTCCCCCAGTGCTGGCATTCCCTTGTGGGAGGTGTGGTGAGGGTTTTGGGGGGGGGGGTGTATGGGTATGTGCAATGGTCATGCTTTGGTGGTGGCTGTCTATGGTTTGTGTTGGCATTCAGGGGTTGGTGTTGTTTAGGGTGGGTTGTGCTGGTGAGACATTGGCAGGGAGGTTGTGTGCTGGGGGGTTGAGATAGGGGGAGAGTGGGGGGTTGGCATGCTGGTGGTTGGGGGGGGTGAAGTAGTTGAGATTCGACTTACCAGAGTCCATTCCTCCGTGTACTCCAGCGAGGCCATCAGGATGCAGGATGTTTACCACCTCTTGCTCCCATGCTGTGAATTGGGGTGGAGTGGGTGGGGGTCCGCCGCCAGTCTTCTGCACAGCGATGTTGTGCCTGGAGATCATCGAGCGCACCTTCCCCCGTAGGTCGTTCCATCGCTTTCTGATATCTTCCTGATTTCTGGGATGCTGTCCCACAGCGTTGACCCTGTCTACGATCCTTTGCCATAGCTCAGCCTTCCTTGCTATGGTGGTGTGCTGCACCTGTGTGCCGAAGAGCTGGGGCTCAACCCTCATGATTTCCTCCACCATGACCCGGAGTTCTTGGTCCGAAAACCTTGGGTGTCTTTGGGGTGCCATGGGGTGGTGTGGATGAGGTGTGGGGTGGTGTTTGTGGTGATGTGCGTGGTGATATGTGGTGATGTGTGCGTAGATGTGGTGTGGGTGATGAAGTTGGGTTCCTGTGTGTGTTGGGGTTTTCTATTGCTGTGCTCGCTCCCTCTATCTCTATCTCTCTCGCTCTCGCCTTCGCTCCGATTTCCAACTAGTGGGGGTTTGTGGGTGATGTGGGTGTGTGTTTTATAGTTAATTGGATGTGTGGGTGTGTTGTTTGTATGTGTCTCAGGTGTGCGTATTTCAAAATGTCCAATGTGGCTGTGTTTTGGAGCTGTGTGTATTTTGAGCGCGGCGGTGTGTACCGCCAATGGAATACCGCGGTTGAAAGACCGCCGCGTGGATTCGTGGGTCAGAATGGCATGGGCGTGTTTGTGTTGGCGTGACGGTGGAGGTTTGGTCATCTCCAGTTTTCCGCGGCCCGCGGATGAGGCGGCCTTCCTTGGATGTCGGATTTTTGGCGGTTTCACAGTTGGTGGTCAGAATGACCGTGGCGGTTTACCGCGGCTGCGGCGGTAGAATGGCGGATTTCTGACCGGCGGTAAGGGCCTTTTACCGCCGAGGTCAGAATGACCCCCATGATTTTTTGGTTTTCCAGCATTGTGTCTCCCTTAAGCCTTGCTTGGGCTAATATAAAGTCTCTATCCTTGAAGTGAACTAACTTTGCAACCATCGGTCAGGGGCGCGCTCCAGGGGGAGGGGGTCTCTTTGGTATTCTATGAGCTCTTTCAATTGCAAAAAAGGGACCACTACTTCTATTATCCAGTTCTCTTGGAAGGCTTCCATGCTTGTCGCCGAGTATTCTGCTTTTTCCGGTAGGCCCACTAGTCGAAGGTTATTTCTACGGGCGCGATTTTCCTCATCTTCAGCCTTTGCTTCTAGTATTTTCATTTGTGTGGCGAGACCAGTGTTGTCAGTGGATAAAGTTTTCTGGGCAGGGGACAGCTGCTCGAGCGTTTTCTCATCAGCTCCCACTCTTTCTGTCAATCTGCGATGATCATCAGGGAGAGGTCAACAGTGAGAGTGTCTATTTTCTGCTCTAATGCTTAGCGAAAGTCCCTGATTGCTTGAAGTATTGTATCCAGCGTGGTTTCTTGATTCTGCAGGCTGTCAGATGGCATTATATTAGGGGGGTGATCCCGGGGCGTAGTCATATTCGATTCTTCTTGCCCTGTGGTCTCTCTTTTTTTCGGTTTTCCCATCTTATTGTTTTGTCAGCAATTCGTTTATCTGTGGAATGTTAGAGGTGTGCACTTATTTTTCAGCATATTAATAATGTGGTGAATATTCCAGAGAAGGCGTGTTATCATCTGAAGGGCCACTAAATTCTCGCCCTGGGGTCCAAGGGATCAGGGCAAGGTGTGAGCTTGCTCCTATCAGCTGTATTGTGGGGCCTGTTATCTCTCAGCTCCCTCGGGAGCCCCCGGAGGGCCCGGGAAAGTACCTCAAATGACTTTAGTCCTTGTAGGGTCTTCAGCAGCGGGTGTCAGCAGTCTCCTGGCGCGCGGCCCGGTGCCCCGCGCCTCTCAATCTCAGTTACTCTCATTCCAGTCGGAGCGTCAGCCAGCAGGGGAGCAGCTGATCCCGACCTCACTGCTCCCCCGAGCGCAAGGCGCGGAGGCTGAGTCCAAACTCAGCGTGGCCATGCTCCCAGCACAGCGCTGTGTCCGCTCTGCCTAACGTGGCGCACCCCCCCTCTCCCCACGCTGTCGCATCATTTCGCCGAGGGGGAGGCCCGCCACTCACCTCCTTGGCGGTTTTCTTTTTTCTCCGCCGGTGCTCCGCTTCTCAGGAGGTCCAGAGTGATGAAGGCACGCCGCTCCGGGGCATCTCTGTGCCGCGGTGGACATCTTGGATCACTGCGATCTGATAATTGGGGCTCCCAAACTCCGCGTTAGAGACAGTTTGCTCACCGGCTGGGGCTCCTCACTGTGCTCGGCGTCCTCCTGGGCATGGGGCATCAATCGGAGATTCTCCTGGGGCAGCCGCTCGATCAGGATACTTCGAGCTCCGCTTACGGCGCCGAGAGCTCCGCATTAAGCGTGTTGCTGCATCGGCTGCAGGCCACGCCCCCTTCAATTATATTGTTTCTACTACTAATGCAACTGCAATAATGCCACATTTCACTGATCCTCCTTGCATTTTTTCTTTTAGGTGCACAAAGAGAAAGAGTCATCACCCAAAGTACTGCCAGACAGAAGACCTGTGTACGACGTGACCCGTGACAACACTCACAAACCCACAGACATCTCTTCAGCTTGTTAATCTAAGTGCTACTGCCAACTGACAGCTTCAAGATGGCCCCAAAGAAAGCTGCTACCAAGAAAGCAGTCAGTGATAAGAAGGAGCTTCCCACCACTGGTATGTCACCCCAGACGTTTTTTGTGCAAAAACCTGTGCCTGCCCCACCAGCCTCTGGGGAGCAAGCTGGGAGCAGCACTCCCACATCAGCATCCCCATTTAAAACTAGACCCAAGCCCATGTCTGGCACAGAGGCAGGCTCTCTAATCACAAGAATGCCAACGAGCAGTGATATTGAGTTGGACGTATTACTTTCTCAACATAGTGTCCAATCATTGCCTAAAACTCAGGCCAGTGGACAGCGACGGCTGCAGCCAGCAATATCAGTTCCTCCCAAAGTAGGAGCACATTAGGATGTTGAGCTTGATGCAGAGGAAGCTGAAGAAGCCTCTCTTTCACAGGATCCATTGTCTTCAGTACTCTGCCATCTTCTTCTTTAAGCCCCCCTTCTGATGATCAAGACTCCACTTGGATGCCACCTCAGCTTGAGGCATGCCAGGAGAGGCAAGGAGTGAAAAGGAAGGTCACTGAAAGTCTTAGAGCTATGGATGAAGAAGAGGAGGATGATGAGTCTGACAATGAGCCAGTCATCATGGATGTTAGCCCAGTCCCAGTAGAGTCAAACATTACCCCATCTTCTCAACCTGCTCAGAGGGATGTGGCACAGATCTCACCACCTCTACCAGCTTCCATATTTACAAGTTCCCAGGTGCGACCTACATCCATAGCCACCTCAGTAGAAGAAGGCACTACAGGGAAGTGAACGTCATCAAAACAACATTAACCTACCGCCACTCCTTCAGACATTGGCAGTGGCCCAGTGTTAGAAAGTTGACCTCACCAGTTTGGGACTTCTTTACGGTTACTGAAAAGGAGCCAAACATTGCTATATGCTCCATTTGCTGAGCAAGTGTTAGTTGAGGTAAGCTTGGTAAAAACTATTAAACAGGAGGCCAAACAACCCATTTGAGAAAACACCACTCAATTTGCTGTGAGGCGCACCTTAGCGGCCAAACGCCTGCAAGTGGTGTTAGTGAAGGTGTTGAAAGTAGGGAATCTGATTGGAACATGGTAGAAGGTGTAGGTGAAGAAGAGGGTGACATTTTTGTTATACAAATCAGCCCTGTCTCCAGAAGTACAGTAGTATCGTCGGCCACATCAGCAACATCACAATGGCACAGAAAGACTCAGAGGCAAGTCAAAACACCAAGGCAAGAACATACAGTGGCTGCCTCCCTGAGATGCACTTTGAGCCTACCACCACCTTCTAAGTTGCCTGCATCAGTGGCACCAGCAAAGAAAAAAATCCAGGCTACTATAACTCCCATGTTTAGGCAGAAGTTGCAGTACAATGCAACCACCCAATGGCATGTTTGTACAACTAGAAGCTGGCTAAAATGTTAGCATTGGACCTCCCTTTTTCTTTTGTGTAAGGAGTGGGTTTTCTAGTATTTGTGGTGACTATCTACCCGAGATAGAAAGGTTCCCACCGGACCTATTGCACCAGAGTTGCTGTTCCAGTGATATATCACGATGTGCTGGAATTGGTTGGACAAGCTCTGCAGCAGACTGCTGTCTACTCAATCCACCTCACGACAGACATGTGGATCAGTTGCCAAGCCATTGACTACATGTACATCACTGCACACTGGATCTCTTTTAAGGGGGTTAGAGAAATGATATTTGCAGGTGTTGAGAGAGCTGAAATGTTTAATGGTGCTTGAAAGCATGCAACAGTCGCTATGTTCGCCATAGAGCTGCAAACATCTTGGATGACTTTTACAATAAGGTCTTTGAATGGATAATGGAATGCCAGTTAAAGCCGTCATCTGGAAGTGTCAACACATTATAATTCTCCTTATTACATTTTACAATGTCGGTGTCAGCAGAATAGACTGATCAATGAATATGTCAAGCAAAGAGGGAACACAACTGTGAAAGCATGATCACTGAGATGGACCAATGGGTCCTGGTCAAATGCCTGATAGAGATGCTGCTTCCTTTTGAAATTTTCACACGGGAAGTCATCAAGGAGGACTGTACCATGGGCCAAGATATCCTATTGGTGCATATGCTGCAGAAACAGCTAATGGAGGTGTCTAAAACATACACCTTTATGAATGAAAAAACAGATGCGCAGGAGTTGCCCGATAGCTTAATCCTTCGCTTATCTGTTAATACAAGGTTGCAAAGAGACATTGTGTAATTCAAACATTACATCTGTGTCACAATTCTGGAACCACGGGACAAACAATTACTGCCTACTTTCATTCCCTTTTCTGACGGGAATGTTTCAACCATGGACTGCTGAGCAAGCCAGAGACTTAGAAAAAGAACAGCTTGAAATTAGAGGCCCATTCATGGGCAGAATTTCTGGGATGCAGCCTACAACTTCCAAAGAACCTGCGGACAGTGCTGTTGGCTCACAGCAGCCAAAATCAACACCAGCAACAACAACAGGAACCGGAGCAGCAGCCCCAAAATCTGCATTTGAAAGGTTTCTAAAGGCAGGGCTTAGATCCACTGCAGAGGTGAAGGCAAAAGAGCTTGAGCAAGGTGGAGCATGAATGACTATTGAGCGGATGGGCCAGGCCTACCTGGATGACCCAACAGAGTTCTATGTGGATCAAAACCCATTGGTATACTACTTCCTTGACTAGACCTGGGGCACCATAGAAATTTCTACGTTCTACTATTGATGAACTGCTTGAAGAATAAGAAATAGCTAGCTGGGGGAACCTTATGATTTTATATAGTTTCATTCTGTCTAAATGACTAATGAACTTCAACTGTTTCAGGCACATGCATGGCTGAATTGGAATTGGACCAGTGTGCATTGAAGAAGCCCTCAAACCCCCCAAAATCACTTCTAGTACATTTGAGAGACAATACCTGCTTCCATTCTGTGCCTATCCTTCCTTTTTGTCCACTAGCAGGACTGCTTCAGATATTCGATTCACAATGTATTGGCCAAATGCATGTTTTTTTCCTGAATTGAGGAGGATCAGCAATGTGCCTCTATGCTTGACTGGAACAGGTAAGTAATACTGTATGCCTCAACAATTGATATTAGGTCAATGTTGAGAATTGAGGTGGTTCGTGTGACTCATGTTTAGTGGTGGCAAATAGTGAGTGGATGGTTATATTGTTTCAATATATTACGCTGGCTTGTGTTTGTGTTGTGATCGATTTACAATGTTGGTGGCATAAAAATAATAATAATGGCTAATACATTTTTTTTCCTGAAGGTGATTTTTTTTCCTTTACCCTTTGACACTTAGCAGCATTTTAACACTGCTTTGTTTTCTGGTGCTGTGCTTTCTGGTTCACATTTGTCAAAGAAGACCCTACCAGTTCATTTAGCTCTTAAGCTGTTCCTTTTCTTGTTATTGTTAAACAGTTGAAGGTCCCTCTATTTCACTTGGATCAGGAGAGTGTGACTATATGGAGTAGTTAAAAGACTGCAAGAAGAAGGAAGTTTTCAACTTCATGGAAATCAACATGGGTGGTTTGAGGATGAGTCTGAGATACTTACTCCAATCTGTGGACTGGTGGTGAGATGTGTGTCATGCACTTGATTTGGGAAATGCAATGCTTCTGTGTGTGTCTGCTGGCAGGTTTAATCGTAAAACTATGTGGTTGGGTGGGGGGCCCGTTGTAGGAAATTGGACGAGACAGACGTGATGGATGATAGTATCACATTCTGCAGTGCTCTAGGCTAAATGTTATGATGAGCATGACAGTTGCAAGTTTGATCACCTGATCCATGCTGACACTTTTCTGTGATTGTTGGTGAATGATCGCAAAGGTCTTTGCTCTTGCTCAGCAACCTCTGAGTCTTCTTGGTACACTACTCCTCATGAAGCTTGCCTTGCATTCCATAGTTCTTGATTCTATAATATCATGATATTTCTGTTTTACAATCAGCAGGCCTTCTCTTCTCCTGCACGGTAACACTCATGCTTACCTTTTCGGACCACTTCATGCAGGCACCCAAGAAGGTTGACGGGCAATTCAAGGAGATTGCAGATGCAACACCCAATTTGGCAGTACATACTAATAATAATTATTTTTCAATACTCTTTTTTAGAACTGTGTGTGTTCGCTTCACCCCAAGATTAATTTTATGTAAAATTTTGCAAACGTAGGTAACCAGACATTTTTAGATATATACAACTCTCATCTCACTAGGGGCTGATTCAATGTAAAGTTCTCTGTGTCATACATATTATGTTTTTCTATTCCTCCTACAACAGGCTGCTGATCATTTCCCAGATATTGTGTTTGTGCTGTGTTTTTCTTTTTGTCACACCTTTCCCAAATTCCCTTTCCCATCCATTCATCAAATCCTTAACCCTCTTCCCTCGGGCTGTGTGATTTATTGAAGTGTTATGTAATAATTTACACCATTGATTTTTCACACCCTTGGTGGGGATGTGGTAGAAGCAACCTCAACTCAGTGTTCAATATCTTCATTTGAGTTCACCTAGGTAGAGTGGGACCTCAATTTCAATGTCTTTACTGTTAGTGCGCTAGCATGCTACTACTCCACAACCATGGTACCTTGAGAAACCATGTAGCCCTCGCTTCATCCATTCAGGTAAGAGATTTATTAAGCATTGTTGTACTTTCAGTTTAGGAAATATAATAGGCAATGGCAAATCTCTCTGCCCTACTCCCTATCTGTCAGATTTTGCAGAATGCACTGCAGAGACTAGAAAAGTATTAGTACAAGATTACCTAACCGCATAAATAATTGTCATATACTATCAGCAGATTTTGAAAACGCACTGCGTAAAGGCAGCAGTGCGAAGTAAAACACCCCTAAGAAAAGATTTTAGGCATAAAGAACTGTAAATAACTATTTATTTTACCCTGTCCCTAACAAAATGAATAAATGCCCACCTCTTCCACCCACAACTGGCCCACCCCATCCACAAACAAATTTTAAAAAAATGTCCATTTGAATAATAAAAAAAAAAGTCCTGCAAAAACCTATTCCCACCCACTCCACCCACAACAAGTCCCACTCACCAAAATAAAAGGTTAAACAAGGGGCAGAGGAGGGCCAGGATTCATTTGAGGAGCCCCTCCAAGTGTGCCTGATGTGCCTCTAACTGCACCAGCCTCCAAAGTATGCGGCGTTGGAACATAGTCTCCGAGGAGGGGCAGCAGGGATGATATGACAGCAGGTGGCTGCCCTGGTACTGCAGCGGAGGTATTACTGGGATGGAGGCGCTAGGGCATGGCTAGGACCCTTAGTACTGGCAGCAACTACTGCCACCTCATACTGCTCTTCCTCAAGGACCACCAGCTACAGGTATTTAGCCTGTATGGCCTCCAGCTTTGCTGCCATGATGGTGGACCAGCAGGAATAGCCATATCAAGAAAGAACAAAGAGAAATTGTAAGCAATGCTCTAAGCAAAATACTTGTTTAAAATCAAGCAGTATAGTGGTACTGTAGCAGTACATTTGGTGGTCACCTCAGGACATTGAATTTTCAAAATGATAACTGTCACAGCCATAATATGCACTATGGTGTACAAGTATTATTCTCTCTCCTGTGGTGCTAAATTAATGGCGGCATTGCTAGCTCAACTGGTACCCTAGCCATTTTATGTCTGAAGCTGTGACAGCTGTACTAGAAAATTATTTTATTCCAATGGCCCTGTTCTTCTTTGTACATGGACTACAAGGCCGATGAATACTAAGAATGAAACATGCCAAGTAGTATAATATAATCAATCATGCAGACATCCTGTCTGTCATAAGTAGGAGGTGGGAAAAGCGATGTACTGCAGTACAGGGAAAGGATTAAGGAATGGGATATATATTGTATTAGGTGCATTTGCATTGTCACAGACTGTCCCATTCAGGAAAATCAAGGCACTTAATTATTGAGCACTTTACTCACTGTCCACATGCCCTTCCTCTACCACACTTTGTAATAACTACTTTTTTTCCAAAATAATACATTTGTTTTGCAGTAAGGACCAGAATCTTCTTAACTTACTCAACTGCAGGGTAAGGTAGATGGGATGAGAATGGGTAGGTAAAGTACACACTTTACAGATTAAACAATTCCCCATCATCATCATTATGTACCTAAGGTTTAGCTAGTAATGTAACTCACTGTGGCTGGCAAATGCTGAAAGGGAAAAATTAAAACAGAAGTAAATCCATTATGGAAGCTGTAATGAATTATATTTATCACTTTGCTTGAAAAATGTGGAGCAAGCCAAGATGGGATTTTTGAAATTATTCAGATGTCTGGGGCAGAATTCAAGTAAGATTAAGGGAGAGAAGTACTAGGAAGGGACTGACACAGTGGACATTGGGATGAAAGGGAAACACACCTTGTTTTTGCATTGCCATGTATGAAAAGTGTTTGACACATTAACATAACTTAAGCTGACAGACGCACATGGCACAGCCAACATTGCAGTGCTGATTCTGCCAAATTGAACCATGCAGATTTAAAGGTTTCACTGATGAATGGCCAAGGCGAGGAATGGAGGTGATGGTAAATGGATGCTGATATACATATTACCTGCCTTGCTTGAAAAATACTGTGAGTCAAAAGAACTGTTCTGAAATACCATCCAAACTTATGCATTAAACCTTTGATAAAACCATACCAACCAAGTAGGTGAGAACACCCCTATCCAGAAGAGCTCCCTTGTTTCTTTATTCCAAGTATTTATCTATTCATCATTGCAAATCTGTTCTTTTAGTACTCTAATTCTTCACCATTGGCTTTGGTACACACTATTTAAGCTAAGATTTACATTTTCTCATCCAGTCCTTCACCATTTAAAACCATCCAAATTCCAAACATCTCTCTCTACTAACCTTTCACCATCATCCTTTTACCCAATAACCACCCATGCATCCTTTAATTCATTAACCCATCCAAGAGATCTGATCCACCTGAGGAGTCCGTTCACCCATCCAGACATGGAATCCTTTCACCGGTACCCTTTTACCCACCTAGGCTGGCATCCTTCACCCGTATACCCTTTCATACATCCTTCACCCATCCGTGCATCCTATCGTCTTCCTCATCACCAACCTCTATGATTAATATTATGCACCCTTTCATTCACACACACATCCTTTCACTCATACTATATATTTCACCCATCCATTCTACTTCCACCCTTCTTTAAATTTCCCAAAACAAATCTTAGTTCAAGTTCATTCTATAAACCTCAGTCTTTTGAGTTGCAGATAGAATAGGCTAATACGTACTTAACTCTTGCTGCATCTGCAAAAGCAGGGTGTTGACGAATTAATCCACAACACTAGTACACCCTTGTAGTGACTATGTTACTAATTGTCAATAAGTAAGCTATAGGACTTATCACCACCTGCCACTGCAGAAAATCCCCCCTCATCTGCTCACACAGCCGCATCAGTGATGGTGCTTTTGCTGCTGGCACTGGTGGTTGCTCCAGCTACAAAACAAAATTACACAATTTAGATGCCACGAATGCCTCCCTCTATTGTTTTTTTGTAATAGCAAAATACAACTGCACTACATCACTATATTTCGGTTACAGATTCTCTTCTATCAAAATATCAGGTGTGAATTCAGTAGGTTGGCAATTTTTTAAAAGTCAGGTAGTCAAGTAAAAAAAAAAATTAATGGAGGGGCAGAACTAGCTATTGATGAATCTGAATTTTGCAAGAGAAATAAAAATGGTCAATAAAGGTCTTGGGTGGCCAGTGCAATGGGGCCATCCTGCTCATACTTCCAACCATGATGCATGGTCATCAACTGCTAGTATACTAATAATACTTACACAGCATTGGAGGGTACAAACAATTACATGACGATGATTGGCCTGGAGCAAGAAAGAGAAAGCTTTCTCACAAAACATGTGTAGAACACCTTACATGGGCATGAAATCTTCAGCACATGTGTTCTTTGAGCTGTACCACCAATCCACAAGATAAGATAGATATTGGGAGAGGTAAAGCTCACTGACAAAGCAGAATAAGGAAGCTACAGATAGACTACTACAGCCAAACAGTTTGAAGTAAAGAAACTTGAAATATAGAAAATGTCAATAGGATAATGCAGGGATAGGAAGAATTCACAAAACAGATAAATCAAAGTAGAGTTGGAAAATAATTAGGAAACGGGCACAGCAAAAAAGTCGAAAATAATTCTATGTGTGGAGCGGTAAAAGTTATTGAAATAAACATTAATATTAACAACAAAGGGAGGGCTTACTGGAGCCAGCAGAGCCATCTACCCAGGCACTTGAGGAGGGCCACTTTCAACTGCCTCCCCCGCCTTGTAACCACCAGCCCTCTTCCTGTCCCTGGATGTTGGATAATGTAAGAATTTTTTTTAGAAAAGATTAGTGGTACTGTTAATGAACAATCTCTCCAAGAATATTATTTTTTTTACAAGGAAAAGGCAAACGCATTAACAACTCTTTATCAGTGGTTCAGTGCCCCCGTATAATAATAAACTAGTATCATGGACCATCCTATTCCAAATTTCCTAAAGTACATTTTAGAATTACTAATAAATTGCAATGAATGAATTCTACAGTTCTCATTTCATTCTCAATCTCTCAGTGCATAGATTGGATGCATGCAAAACTACTACACATCACTGGGAAACTGCTTGGCAGTTGGCACTGTGCGAGCTACAAAAAATAAAGGCACAGAGAAGTGAGAGCACTTGCAAACTCACTAATACTAATGTATTAATGAATACTATCTTAGACAGGGAATAGGAGGAGATTACTTCTTAATCAGTCCAAGCAAGTGCCAAAAACAAGTACAATTAGGTAGCACTGAGCACCTGTCTAGATGAAGATCACATCATTTTATATTTGTAACATAAAGTTAACCTACCTGCATATGAGCAGCATGCTTGCTATTTGGGAAGAAACTAATAGCATAGAACACAACTAACAACAATTGTTGCTCACAGAGCCCCGCAACCTTGATGCCTAGCAGGTCAAGCAGGTCTGTCTCCTGATCTAGGATGTCGGCCTAATGGTGCCTCAGCTATTACTGGGAGCGCTGGACACCGGAGTTGTGGTGCACAGGCCAGTGCACCCGCTCCCAGCGTTGATGGCGCTTTCGGAGGCCGTACCCAGACCTGGGCTTGCTGCCAAGTTGGAGGGAAGGTGGCGCTGCACATAGAACACCAAGGCAGCCACCTCCACCTCAGAAAATATGGCACGGGCTGCACCCCTTGATGTTGTCACCACCTGCAAGAAATGAGGCTGACGGTTGTGGTTTGGGGCCTGGTGCTGCCGCTCCCATTGCAGTGCTCTGGCTCCCCTGGTGTGCCTTGCCACTGGGGACTTGAAAGGGGGAGAGATAAGGACGGATTAGGAAAATGAAAAATTAGGAGAAAAGTTAAAATATTATAAGAGAAAGAGAAAATGTAATATAATAAAAAGAAACTAGGGGAAAATATGTTTTAAAACAGAGGAAGAGATATAGAGAGATAGAAAAGTAAGCCCTAGCACCATAATAAACAAAACAAACAAGATGTCCATGCCCATGCAAACCGCATAGTGCCATTCACATGAGAATTTCAACGCGATAACGCACTTTGCGTTGCCAGTGAGATTTTAAACATCACATAAACAGGCGTGGCAATAAACTCCACCCACTAGCGGAACTCCGGGTAGTGCGACAGAGTTTTTTTTTTTACTTTGCAGAATTCTGCATAATGCTGATACGTGAACTCCGCCCAGGCCTAGTCAATAACCTATGTGAAATAAGTAATGTCCAGCAGGTACACGTGTCGTGGCTCAGCATTGGTCAATTGATATGGCAAATGCACAAGGCCACACACATTGCAGCATAGATGGAGGGTGGCTTTTTACCATCCATTAAACAGACCTGTTGGACACTTCTCCAGTACTGACTCATGTAAATACCAGAAAAAGTATTTCACAGCTTAGTAATAAATTTCAAGCATTACCATGTGGACCTTTACTGATCCTTGTGTACTTCTATACACGTCAGCAAGAATTCTTACCTTGAAGCACATCACCTAAAACCATATCCATGTAATGAGTGTGTCCATGCATGCTGTTGATCTCATATCTAAAGGACCTTGTGCTGTATCTTGCAGGTGTTCTCCATCAAGGGTGACAGGTTTGTTGGGAGCCAGTAGGGGTAACACCACCAGTAGGTGGACTACGTAATGGGCTGTATTCTGACAACATAGTGCAGACATGCATGTGGTCCTTTACACATTGGAAATTTTCTTAAAATAATCATACAAAGGTATTATCATGTGTGTAATACAGGACATTGGGTATATGAGGGCATAAGTCAGGCATTTCACTGCAATACCATATGTAGACTGGTGACATTTGCCACAGCTGGCCATTCTTATTCTATCTGCATTGAGGTAGGAATCCTTACATCCTGTTAGGATGTACCAGGTGAAATGTCCAGACATTGCCATGCAGACAACTACACTAGCAATGTGCACTAGCAAAGTGCACCAGACACGCAGACTGAAGATGAACCGTCCAAAGCCATGTTCAAATGGAGTTTCTATCCTACTTCCTTAAAACCACCATGGCATTTTGGAAAATGCTTCCTGGGCACCCCATCTCACATATCAATGATATGCAGTACTGTGAGGGATTCTCAGGGTCCCATGAGGCTGGATTACAGTTGCCATACACCATGATAAATGTGGCCTAAGTGGTGAACCAAAGTAAATGATTACTATGGACAATGTACTAACACACTAACAGAAACACATAGGGATATGCCATTTGGCCACTGGTGTTGACCTAATAAATGCTATATTTTAACTTTGTCACCTCATAAATACAAATGCAGCATCTATCCTACGAAGGAATGTCGTTTCATGATGTCTAGCCTGCTCACACGGTCCCACAAGCTTATGTGATTCCAAAATTTAGCTAGACGCCTAGCTACTGGTACATGTATGGATCCCAAAACATTTTGGTTTTTGCATGGCATGAATGTCTCATCATGCCTCTAATCCTTCACTCTGTACCAATTGTGGTAGCAATGAGAACAATTCTGCATATATGGGCAAAGTGTGATGTGAACACACAATAGCATGACTGTTTAATTTGAAAATATGTTCACTTTGTTTAGTTTCCAATAAACAAATGTGAACTTTGACAAATATACTATGTCTTGAAAATGTCAGCCTATGTCATGCAACTTTTCTGTCAAGTAGTTTTGGTCAAATACATTCTTTCTATGGAATGGGTGCTAGTCAGTTTAACTTATGACCATATGTTGGTCTTTGGGATGGTGATGGTATATGTGCCATAAGATTCCACACGTTAGCTGGCCAAACATTAGCACAGTAGATTATGAGCCATTAATCATGTAGGCCTGTATAGACTGGCAATACATGCACATTGACATTTGTCCCTATTTATTGCATGTGTGGTTTTGTCCTACTGCATTTGTGATTCAACATGTAAGGAAAATTGTTTAAAAGTGAATGATGATGCCTGTTACATATATCAATGCTAGCAATACCAGAGATCATACTCAATCCTTCCAGAGAAAACATTCAGGGGTTACTCATTGGTAGCATCAGGATCCCTGGTGGTGCCCACCTCAATATTTGTCCATGGTGCAGGTCCACCTACAATACAAAAAAAATGGTTCATTCCTCTGTGAATATTGGACCTGTATACTGTCTACATAAGAGCCACAGTTCATTGACGTCACAAATGTCTGGTATTATTTGCGTGTTAGGCATGTAGCATATGGCAAAGTTGACATGGCTTAATGATGAACATATGTGTGCACACTTTCAGTGTTTCAGAAAAATATCAAGCAAATTACATTTCTGGTGCACTAAGTGCAGACAATGTGCTAAACCATCATTCCTTCCTACATGGTGCAATGATGCTGAGCTTTGTTGGTGAACAGTCAAATTTGACCTTTGGCCTTCTCAACTCTATACATGTCATGAACATTGCTACATACATCAGACAGTAAACATGCCTGTTTTTCTTCTTAACTTAGTTCCTTATATGTTACAAGTGAAACGTAAATACACATTGACCATTCATGCCCTGTACAGGCTCATTAGTGAATTGTAAGCATATTTCCAAATGCATGTATATGAAATTCATTGGGGTGAACCAAGCACCCTGCCCAGCCTGCGGCATGGTGAAATGTGAGTGTGCTCCCCTGCAACATACATGGTGGATGGCTCCCACGGTCTGGAGCCAGTTGTGAGCTTACAGGTCAAGAGAAAAAAGTCCCTGCATACTGCCAGATGGGCCCCCCAGCACCTCTGGGCCTCTCCTATACTGCATGGCACACAGCTACCAGCATATGGAATATATGAACTTACCAACGGGTCACCAACTTTCAATCCACGATGATAAATCAGATCAGCCTCATAGCTCCCCACATCTGTCCATCTGTGCTTCAGTTGGTGGGTAGTTCAGTCGACTTTAAAGATACAGTTTATGTGGTGCCAGACTTTCTACCACTTCTCCTTTTGCTCTCCGGTAGGGTAACCTTGACTAGCCTACCCCTAGTAGATATCATGCAGGGAATGTAGTGGACCAGCATCCAATGCAGTTCCCCAAACTCTTCCTCAGGCAGATTTTGCCCTTTGTTATTTACCTACCTAAGATCCCCACCCTTAACTGTAAATAAACTAAAACTAACCTTTACCCTCTACAAACCCCTAAATAGACCTACACCCAACAGTAAAGTGGCCAAAACAATACAAGACAAGAGCACACACCAAACACCTCCACAGCCAGCAAAGACAAAAAGACTGTAAGTGAATGTGATAGCAACTTTCACACTTCCTAGTTTGCAGAATGGCAGAGCCATTGAGTCATTTCCTGGTGGATGCTACACGTTTTCTACAAATGTGTCACTTTTTCTGACATATCAGTAGAGAAATGGCCAATGCTTAGTTAACGCTTAACATATGCCAATAAACAATGCTTTGTTTTTGATACATTGGCCTTGATGTGTACCTTCCGTTTGACACTCCGGGTGCAATGAGTCACACAAATGGACAATGCATGTGTTTTGACTGATGGAAGTAGCTTTTTGTGTGCAGTAGATTGTAGTGAATTGTGCAATGCAGGTAAACACTCCCAGGGCTCACTTTTACTCATTTTTTCTAGTCTGACATGCTTGAAGACTTGGGATGCGCTCCATGTATATGTTAACAATGCACATCTGTGTGACTCATTTAATTAATAATAGCGGCAGTGTCTGAAATATACACCGTCTTTAAACAAAATAGACTGGAGGGAAAAGGTGGTGGGGTATCAGCTATTGTCATAAAGGGCAATTCAGTAACCCTTAAGGCCAATAATATAATTTGGGCCCCCCTACATGCCACTGTGCCCAATGGCCATGCCCAGGGGACTTCTGTCCCCTGGGCATGGCCATTGGGCAGGGGGGCATGACTTCTGTCTTTGCTGAGACAGGAGTCATTTCAATGGGGGTTGTTTGTCAAAAAATGGCGCAGGTCCGGTTTGAGCCATGATTTTTGCCTCAAACCTGACTTGCACCATTTTTTGACGCACAACCCCCATCTTCCCCTACGCCCGCGCTGCCTGGTTTGAGTCATTTTTTTTTTACTCTGACCAGCCCGCAGCATCCTTAAATAAGGCGCCCGCATGGTGCTTAGGAATGGCGTTAGCCGGCGGTAAAAATTTTGACGCAAACCAGCACTGGCACTGGTTTGCATCAAAAAGTATAAATATGGCCCTTACTACCATATGCGCAGTGCTTTCCTGGCAACATCTATCACATACTGTGGCCCTACATCATCTGGGCCCACTACATGTGCCTCATCCACAGAAAGGGATGCCCTGCACAAGAAGAAACACTTGCATCCACTTTAGTCCCTACAATTGTGGATCCCACCACTCAGGAGTGTATGTTCATCCAGACCACCAGGAGGGGATGGCAAGACCTTGACCACCACCAGCAAGAGACGCAGAACCGAATTTCCTCCGATGCGTGCCTAGCATTTACTCTGTGGACTATTTTCTGGATATATTTATATTTTCTGTGCTAGCAAGTTGTAATTTATGCCTTGGATTTTGAACAATTTTGGCTCTACAATAATAGTTTCATTCACCATGATTCACTGTTCGATTTGTGTTTTGCCGTAGGATTGTTTGTTATCATACTGTATTGGTTTATTGGTGTCTGTAAAATAAATAAAAAATCAGCAAATTCAAAGGCTGGTGTTGTATTTCCTGCATTATTTTTTTTTAATGTTCTTCCTTCCACCATTAATTTTTAAATACAAATACTAAAATATGTTTTTTTAAATGATTCTATTCAGGTAATGTTTCTCACATTTACAAAAATGTAAAACTGCAACAAACACAACAAATATAAATGTCATATTTTCATACAATTGTAATAAAGAATTGGATGTGGAACTGTCAAAAAACCTTTACAACCCAAGCATAACCCAAATACTCTGTGCCATTTTTATATTGACAGTTCCAGACCTTGACACCATGGAAGAACGGGATATAATCCTAAAAATCAGATTCAATAGGCAAACTATTATTGATTCATTATCTTACAGCCAGACCACCTACCTCACGATAGGAATCCCACAAAGTTAACATCTGTAGTCAAATTCATTGCAGTACTACAAAATATCATTTCAATGTTGAAGAAAAAGAGATTAGTGAAAGGGACATTTTGCGGTTGAGCAATGTACATGGTACAAAGGCTACTTGCTATATATTGTTTTTTGTGACATGAGTTCACTATTCAAAACAACCAACCTGTACCATTCAGAGGTGTTAAACAATTTCAGGAGAAATTTGAAATGTTTAAGATAAATGCTCAAAAGTTAAATGGGAGTAATGATAGTAAATTACAAAACTGTAAGCAAATGGGCCCATAAAATGTTCCCTAGATGCTTGGGGTAGTGGTAAAGTATACCTACGTTTGAAAGCCTTGAAGCAGGTCTAATATGAAAATTAGGAAATGTTTTGCTAAAAAACATCATGATCACGTTTCTTTGCACAGATCTAGTAAAAATGTTTTATCTCCACTTCTGGTGTAACAAGATGGCCACCTAGACACATCCCAGGGTGGCTCCCGTCCCGAGCCTGATAATCCGACAAAATACTATAGCCCTTGACCCCCACAAATCACTGAAACCATGTAAAGGGAGCAGAAACGATACTGCCACCCCCCGGGAGACACAGCTGGACCCCCGTGTTGAGTCTGGTCTGCAATTGGGACCTTCTGGGCGAAGGAGGCCTCGGCCTCGTAGAGGATGGTGAGCGGGGTGAGATAGGATTGACATGCCCGGCAGCACAAGCTGAAGGAAAGGAAGAGGCGGCAAAGAGAGATGGCCCCCGTGTTGAGGTTGAGACTACGGGGCGTCCTCTGAATCCGGCAAGACTGGAGTGGTGTGGTTGGGTGCTCTGAGGCCTTGCTTCTCCCCGGAGATCGCCGGAACAATCATGGAAGGAGTGGGCGTTGGTGGGGAAGAATGCCCCCCCAACTGAGTGGCCTGTGGTGGGGGACTCCTCTGAATCAGGTGTTCAAGCGGGGCGGTGGGCCTGGGAGAGCAGGGCCTGTCATGCCGTGAGGCCCGAAGGAGATTTGCCTGACTGGGGAGTGGTGACAGAGATCAGAGTGGGCCTCTGCGGGTCTACTGCAGGAAGATGGCCTCTGGCCTGGCTCCCTCTGGCGGCAGAGAGGGAGAAGCCGCAACAATGGATGTGACAGTGAATTAGCAGAGGCACACTCTGGCCCATGGCGTGATGAAGAGAGGGTGAGTCTTTGAGAGCTAGTCTGGATGCTAGCTGAGGCCGGGCCATAAATTTGGGACTAACTCCGCGGCGGACAAAAGTGTGGGGAGAGGTGCGAACTCCCAAGGGCATGCCGTGACATCTTGATTTTGCCCCGCCCCGCAGACGGGTCACTGTAATCAAGTACAGCAGCTGACACGGAGGGCTAACGGCCACCCTACTGGCCATCAGAAACAACTCTAAACACAATACCTATTGGCCTGGGGGTGGTGATTTGAGGCAGCGTAGCGTCAATATCGGTGGGCAAAGACAAACAACACAAAGGAGCACAATCCAATAAGATCATGCAATACACCACCCAGGGGCGTGAATTGAACTGCTCGGAAGGGCTGCACCCTCCAGCCCAGCCCTCACAGGACACCGCAGATATCCTAGAGGCTGTTAAAGGGCCCGAGAGGCTCTAGAGAACAAGATGGACACTATGGCAATGGACATAAAACACTTCTGTCGGGACCTCCGTAAGGTAGTGGAAAGAGTCCTGAACCCAGATGAGGAGGTGATGATGCTGCGAGCTGGTTGGTGAGCTCCAGGCAAATGTCATGGAACTTACTAAAATGGGTGTCCAGAACTCAGAGCGACTCGAGGACGCAGAGGGAAGATCATGCCATAATAACCTCTGTCTGCTGGGGTTTCTGCAGCGGACAGAGGGGCCCCCGACAGAACTTTTTCTAGAAGAATGGCTGGTTAGCGTCCTCCAGCCCGTGCGCCTTTCAAAATTCTTCATGGTAGAGAGGCCACATAGAGCCTTGGAGCCAAATCCGAAATCTGGTGCACCACTGCAAGCAATTGTAGCACGCCTGTTCAACTACAGAGACTTAATCCTTCAACATGTGCATGCTCGAGGCCCCACTAATTAAGAGGGTAGACCCGTCCGTATTTTCCCAGATTTAACCTTTGAAGTTAAAAGAAAGCTACGCGACAATAACATTAAGTACAGTCTCCTTTTCCGGCCAAACTGAAAATACAGTATGGAAAAGCAACACATTGTTTCGAGACTCCACCAGAGCCATTTGACTGGATGGGAACCTAAGGCTTGTTGCAGGGAAACCACACTCCTAGACCGCAGAGACCTGGGAGGGGCAGGACACAACGGCCTCCTCTGGCGTCTCATGCCCCCACAGGAGAAGATCGTGCTTTGTCATCAGATGGAGCCCACACGCTGACAGAGGAGGAGGGGGCAGCGGTGGCCCTGGAGGAAGACTTGGAGGAGAACCCTCACCTCTTCCTCCCTGCGTCACACTCTCAGATACTCACAACTCCAATGGTCTAGACATTTGACACGGTGACAGGATGATGCACTTCACCGGAGCCTCTACTAAGAAGAGGGTGGTGTCTTGCATGATACCATGCCCTGCTTGGGGGGGATCCGTACAACTCCTTTCCCTCTTCATTAAATTTCAGGTTATTTTAGCCTGACTGGACCCTGGTTGGAGGCAGTATTGGGCAGAATGGTCAAGGTTTAAGAAGGTACGGATGGGATCTGAGTGTTCCATAATGAAGGGTCACGTGAGGTTCAGGTCAGAGTAGTACATGTTTTAATTCTGTATATATCAGTTTCTGATATTTTTTTTAAAACAACAGTTTTTGGGGGGGACCGTGGGGTGGGGTTTCACACCCTTGTACGGAGTGGGTTCTGGGAGGGTGATGCAGCCACTGCCTGTGGGTGGGTTATGGGGAAGACACAAGGTTTTTCGACTCCAGAAAGGTTTTGGGGATTCTGTTTGATGTTTTTGATTGTTTTGCGTTGTATATGTTGTTACCACCAGACTTGTCATAACTCAAACGCATGTCTACCCGGTTGTATGGCCTTAGCGGCAGACAGCTGACTACTCTGGACCTCTTCGGATCCCTTTGGTCACAGTGATAATACAGTGCAGGAGTTCATAAATGATGGGAACTGGAATGAAGTATAACATTCTAAAATGGAATGTACGGGGCCTCAACAACCCCACTAAATGAAATGTGGTAGCCATAGCTCTCTGACAGAAAATACACCTTTGGGGACAATGTATTATGTACCTACAGAGAAGATGGAGGGGAGGGGTGAGGTCTTTTCTACCTCTTACTCAGGCTGTGCAAGGGGAGCGCTAATATGGGTTCCCCCGGGGATCCCCTTTAGGGCCTTCAGGTCGCTCATTGACGACCAGTGTAGAAATGTTATGCTGGAGGGAACTCTGGACACTCAACAGATTTGTATAGTTAATGTATATGGCCCGAAAATAGATGATGGCAAATTCCAGGGTGCTATGCTAAAATCGGCTCAGATCACACCCACCACTGACATGATTGTGGCAGGAGACTTTAACTGTGTGCTGGATGGAAGTATGGACAGATCACCCACCAGGCTTCACACGAAGCCATGTTCGACTGCTTCCCTCCGACTGCTTATGCATACACTGAGGCTGGTGGATCTTTGGTGCTGACATCCTCGCACACTCGGGCATACTCCCTTTACTCTCATCCAATGACGACCCATAGCCGTTTGGACTATACGTTGACTACAACGTCATCCGCACAAGACATCAAACAGGCCCTATACCTGGCAAGATACCTCTCAGACCACTCCCCCCTCCTTGCTACATATACTTTGCTGATACAAACCTCCAAGGTGCCCCTGTGGCGGCTGCGGCCAGAGACCCTCATGGACTTAGGGTTTCGGGCAACAATAGAAGACACACTAACACAATATTTTAAAGTGAATAGCCTTACTATGGGGAGTTGGGCCAATGAATGGGTTGCTTTGAAAGTAGTTCTCCGGGGAGTCAGCATGTCCACCTCTTTGGGGGTAAGCCGAATGCTCAAGAAGGAATAGTCAGATCAGGAACTAGAACTGGCGACACTGGGATGTGGACCTCCTGAACCTCCAGAGCTCAGAATGCAATGGGAGCGCTTGCAGGCGAGACTTTCTGAATGTAGGCTCTAGCTTGAGAAACATAATAGAGCAACGACCCGTAGGCATTGGTACTTAGAAGGGGATAAGGCAGGGAAGATGCTAGCTCACTAATCCAGGCATAGAAATCACTTGAGCCCATATTATCTATATGGGACCGACTGGGCCAGGAGGTATATACTCAGCAGGCCATAAATAAAGTCTCTTGCGATCACCTCCGGAGAATGCATACCCAACCTCCCACTAATACTGGCGAGACAGATAGACAGACGTACTTGCAGTCATAACCCCTTGCATCTCCCACAGACTCAGATCGAGACAATCTTGGGAGCCGGATTGGCAAATCAGAAATTTTGGAGACCATAACAGCACTGAAGACGGCTAAAGCACGTGGGAGTGATGGTACACCATCGGAGTTTTACAATGCATTTCCGGGAGTGTTGGTGGAGAGACTTGCAGAAGTTTATGCCAAAGCATACAAAATGGGACATCTCCCCCGGTCCATGACTGAAGCTCTTATAGCACTCATACCCAAACCAGGCAGACAATTAGACGCAGGTTCCTACCGACCCATATAAATGCTCAAAATAGACGTAAAGATTTTGAGGAATGCCTCGCGGCTAGACTGCTCCCTCACCTCCCGTCCCTGGTCCATGAAGACCAGTCGGGGTTTATCCCACATAGAAACACCCTTCGTAATCTACGTTGATTAGCACACGTAATTCTCGATCCCCAACTCCACCAAGATAAATATGCCCTGGCCCTTTTGGACATTGAACAGGCTTTCGATTCCCTTTACTGGCACTTTTTTTGGTCAGGGCTGTGAAAAATGCAGACAGGACCACGGTTTATCCGATGGATTAAATTATTAGACACTCAACCCAGAGCCAGGGTCCACACTGGACGTTACGTATCGGATGAAATCTTATTGCAAAGAGGTACAATGCAGAGGTGTCCCCTAACTCCCCTAATCTTTGCGTTAGCAATGTAGCCGCTGGTGTGCAGACTGCGTCAGATCCTACAGGGATGGGGTATCCAGGTGGGAAAGACTGAACAGGTAGTCTCCTTATATGAGGACGACACACTGATTTATCTCTGTCCCCCTGATATCTCGCTCCACCTGCTACTTAAGGAGATGGATGAGTTTGGTGACATGTCAGGATTGCAGGTTAATGTGGGAAAGTCCACCCTGTTCACACTGGGAGTCCTGACGGGATAACTTGCGATGAGCTCCCCGTCACCGAGCTCCGATGGACACTTGAAAAAGTTAAGTATTTAGGCCTGTACATAACACATGATCCCGATCTATTCTATGCCAGTAATATGGCTAGAGTGCTGGCGGGGCTGAGATCCTCAGTCACTTTCTGGAACTCCCTTGGACTGTCCCTACTGGGCAGGGTAGCGTTGCATAAGATAGTGGTACTGCCCAGGTGTCTTTATATAATGCAGGGCTCCTATTTTAAAATTCCAAGGAGAACACTTTGCGAGCCTGCTTTGGCAGGGTAAAAGAAGCCAAATGAGCCTGACCACCTTAAGGCGTGGTAGGGCCGGGGGTGGCTTAGATATCCCAGACCTCAAGCTATAGCACAATGCAGCCCAGCTCCAACATGCAGTATCTTGGCTGGATGGGGAGTGGAATTTGGAGAGAAGACTTCTAGAGAGGTGACACAAAGGTCACCAACTGGTGGACCTTTTAGTGTTATGAGTGAGAATACCTAAGAACCTCCCGCTATTAATATGCCTGATGGGCCTAATCTGGGACCGGACGGTCAAGCTGGTCCTGGGGGGAACCACGTTGGCTTCAGATTTGGATTTCTGGACAATCCCACAGTTCAAGCGCATAGCACAAGGGATGTCAACGGATAAATGGCAAGAGGGAGGCTGTTTAACATTGGTGGATCTTTACCCGGAGGGACGACTCATACCCTTTATGGAGGTGCAGACGGGTTTCACCTCGGGGGGGACAATTCCTTCAATATGCCAAAATATCTGCCACAGCCCACCAGCTGTGGCCTACATTCCCAAGTACACATCTCCGACCTCCACACTGACCACTCTCCTAGACATGGCAGGGGGGAGGCGCTTTATAACCAATATATATCAGGCACTGCGTGCTGACAGACAACAAAAGCCACTGGGAATTGAACAAGTATGGCAATGTTACAGTCAGGAACAAATTTCTCCTCAAGACTGGAAAAAAAATCACGAGGAGGTTCGTGAGGTGGCCACTTTGGCCAGATTTAAACAAATTTAATATAACTTTATACATATGACATATTTTTCCCGTCAGTGTCTTAGCCGGATATACCCCTCTAGTCCCAGCTCTTGTCCTAGGTGCAATACCGCTCTGGCAGACTTTGTCCACATGGTCTGGTACTGCAGGAAAATATCGGAATTCTGGACAATGATCCTTGAACATTTAAAGGCGGTGACAGATTGGGAAATCTCCCTGATGGTCACTGAATGTCTACTGGGGCTCCTACCATTTAAACCCAATAGAAAAAACCCTAGAAAATACACAATCGTTGGATTGGTGGTGGGTAAGCGCTGGATTGCCATACACTGGATTAGCACTTACCCCCAGAAACCACGTGAATGGAGACACGACTTACTGGAATGGGCATGGGCCGAATAATCTTATATGAAAAAAACCAGGAGGGATCCAGGGGAGGCTCTGATGGTATGGGAGGCCATGACCCAAACATTAATACAAATAGACCCTCAGGGGGGAACCCCTCTACGAGTGGCCCTGATTAAAGTCTAGGAGGGTCTATTAGACCACGAACAGCTCTTCCATGGTAATGTTTCTTTCACAACACAAAGTACCATATGTGTATATGGACCAACAATTGCATGACTGACACTATACACAATCCCGGTAGCCGTGGGTACAATCGCACAACATTCTGGGCCTGACTAGTACTGGTGGTTCTGAGTTTAATAGTTTGTTTAATGTTGAGACAAGCATAAATACGTTTGACTATTGATCAACAAAGATCTCTCTGCTGTATATCTGTCTACAGCTCAAATTATGTTGTAAAAGAATACTTGTTTTCTAACAATAAAGAAAAACAAAAAAAAGAAAAAAATGTTTTATCTGTCTTTTCAGCATCTTCAGGAGAAGGTGTAGGGAAAATTTGCCATGAAGGCAGGGAAGCAGCTGGCCACTGTGTGCTGGGTGGTGTGATCTGAGACACTGATGGATACAGTGGCATGGAGGGTAAGGGTATTGGAATGGAGGCCACCAGCTCATCATCTTCTTCGGCGGTCTCTACAAGTGACTAGTCCTTAGTGGTGGCGGACACCTAAGGACCTTTACCATCTGCATCCTTGTCTGCCACCAAGGTTCCCATCTCCAACTTCCCTCTTGCTCTCCCCAGTTGGCAAAACCAGCCCCCCTAAAAGGGCTGTGTCTCTTTTTCTGCAGAAGCCTCCCTCCCTGCTCCCTGGCTGCACTCAGTGAAGAGGCTGTTGACCTGTTACACAGAATCTCTGTTGGCCAGACTGTGACTGTGAATGGCATCCAGGGCCTTAGTTGGTAAATGCACCAAATGGTTGCCATTTATAGTTAAATGTCTGGCATGCAGAGATCGCTTGCAAAAATAGCCTCTTCTGGATCTTTAGTGTGAGTACTGTAACTAAAGCCACTTTAAGCAAGGAGAATGCAAACGAATTAGGGCCCAGCTGCCTCCGTTTGAGCGTGAAGCTGTAATACAGATCTAATGTAATTTGACGCCCCTGAGTCAAAATTTGTTGGGTGTGATAAATACTGGCCAATTACGGATTTTTGAGGAAGAACGTGGATTTTGACGCTGACTGCATGTTAATTTTTCCATGATAACTACCAGCAGGTTTAAACTGACGATATTTATCACAAAACTCATAATTACAAAATGTGCAGTAACAGCAGTTACTGCACATATGACAATGAACCAGACCAACTGTAACAAGGGCCGTGGCCGTGGAGGCTTATTTACAAGCCCCTAGCACCACAGAAACTATAATTCATGCACTAACGAAACTATAGCTCGTGCGCCGGCCATGCAGTTTTCTCATCAATGATTTTATTGCAAATGTTGCAGTGATATTATCAATGATGTCATAGAAGATAGTTACTATAGTAACTATGGTATAGGTATAATTTCTTCAGAAAGTAAAACTATAACTGCTGAATTTATATGGTTTTGTGCGTGTAAAATCTGGACCTAACTATAATGTCCCTGTAACCTTTGTTTTTAGTGAATTTCTGAGTTAAAAAAAAAAATATCTACTTCCTAACTGTAACATTCCTAGTGCTTTCTAACACCAAGTAATATTTAATTACAGTATGTTAATCCACCCTGGGGCCAACCCCCCACAGGCACCCACCCTGCAAAGGCAATGAGCAGCCTGTGGCCAGGCCCTGTAGACAACCCCCCAAACATGCAGGCAACCCAGGCAGGCAGCCATGCTGCCTCCATCCCCAGGCCAACAAGAACCCATCTGCTGGGGCCTATCCATATAGTAAATCGGGGTGGGGGCATGCAGACCCCCCCTTCCCTGAGTCGAATTTGGCCCTGGGTATCCCATCCCCTAGGGTGCAGCCATATTCTAAATAAAAAGGGAGTACACCGCCCCTGTTCCTCGGATGATTTTGGACCCGGGGACCCCATCTCCAGGGGTTGGGCCATCAAAAATGAGAGGAAAGAGGACATATGTCCCCTCTCCCCAGGCCAATGTGGCCCCTGGGATCCCCCCACAACCCTTAGCTTTTTAAATGGGGAATATGGCACATATCCCCCATCCCCGGGTCAATATTGGCCCCAAGGTTCCCATTCCCTGGGGCCTGACCAATAAAAACTACACGGATGGGGGCTAGGTGGCACTCTTCCTGGACCTATTTTGGCCCCCGGGACCCTATGCGCTTAGGACAGGTCAATTACTAAAAGGGAAAGGTAGGCCCCCTTCTCAGGGTAATTTTGGCCTCAGGTACCCTATCCCCAGGGACTGGCCAGTCAATAGTGGGTGCCCTGACCCCACCTAGGGGACCCAGTGTCTGTCTGATGGGGATCGTGGGGGGAAAACCAATGCCCCCTTTGTCCCAGCTGACTTCCAGACTCCAGCAGGAGTAGATATTGCCCCCACTCATAGGGAGCGGCAAAAACTGCTGCTCCCTGCAGGAGGGAGCAATGTTTTCATCTGTTCCAGGGAAACAGGTTAAAAATGTGCTTCCAGTGGGAGGGAGCATTTTTGATGCTCCCGCTGTCAGGCACTCACCTGGTCCCAACCGTCTAGATGATACTAGAGCCAATGCTGGACCTCCTATCCCTCTCAGGAGGATGCATAATGCTGGGACGGAACTCATAGATCTAGCACCTTTAAGAGGGAAGGAAGGATGAGACAAAATAAGCAAAGAGGGACTTGCTGTACTGGATCTGCTCATCAATGGAACAACACTACGTAACAGGATGCATCACTCCTGAGACCTTCTGTGTTTGTAAAGGTGGATGCTCACAGAACCAGAACCTCTGGTTTTGTGGATATGGAATACATTGGGAACAACAAGGAGAGGCAATTACCATCAATACACTAGCAAGCCTCTGCATACAATAACAATGCATTAAGTTCAGTAACAAACACTTATAGATTTCTTCAAAATCATAGCAGAACAGAATAGCCAAGTGCCAGATTTAAAGAAAAGTGGTGCAGCGTGGTGCTGTGCCAAAATTGGCAATGACACACTGCGTCACTTTAGCAACGCACAAATGCACTGTATTTAAGGGAATAAGGCTCACCCCTGCGTTCCCCCCTGCGCTGGTGTTAATTTAGCTGCCAAAACAGGCATCCTTGCACCATCGAGCAAGGATATCTGTGTTGAGGGGGTGATTGTATATGTGCGGGAAGGTGTCCTTTCCTACACATAAACAATCACTAATGGCGCTTTGGCACTTCTGTGTGTGCTGGGCAATGCAGCACACACAGAAGTGCCAAAGCAAAATTTTCTAATGATTGTTTATGTGCAGGATGGACACCTTCCCGCACATAAACAATAACTTTTGGCATTTTGCTTTTTCTATGCTTGCGGCAGAATGCAGCATACATAGAAAAAACAAAAAACAAGGAGGAATAAAATGCCTCCTCTTTGTGCCCTGCTGGGGTGGCGATAGATTTTGGTGCTGCCTCAGGTTTACGAAATTTCAGAAATCTGAAGCAGTGTCAAAATGCAATGAGTGTTGCTGTGGCACGCCCACAGCAACACCATTTGCACCCCCTTCATCCCACAATGCTGCATGGGAAGGGGCCGTATTTCCATGTGGCGTTAAGCCACAAAAAGTGGCTTAACGTCACCTTGTAAATACGGCGCTGTGCTTAGCGCCACAGGAGCATCACAAAAAGTGACACTCCTGTGGCATTAGGGGCCTATAAATATGGCCCCAAGTTCATATATAAGATTCTCTGAGTCGCTGTGGATAACCTAACTTGTCTTAAAAGACTTGATAATCTGCAGGTTCAAACCAGACTAAACTTGCTTAGCAACAGAATAGGCGGGTCAATGGTTTAAGCTTCCTGGGAAGGGGATCATGGAGTGCTTGAGGCAGTAAGGTGCCATAAGGAAAGGATGACTTGGGGTGCTCAGAACAGGGAGTTTCCACAAGGGAAGGGTAACATGAGTCTGACAATTAAAACCCACAAGGTGGAGTCGTGACACTTGCCTGCTGGGAGCAGACATAGGGCCTGATTATGACCTTGGAGGAGAGGATTAATCCGTCCTAAATGTGATGGATATCCTGTCCGCCGTATTCCAAGTTCCATAGTATCTTATGGAACTTGTAATACGGCAGACAGGATATCCGTCACATTTGGGACAGGGTAATCCCTTTCGCCAAGTTCGTAATCAGCCCCTTAGTGTTTGCTCTCGCTTGGCAGGAGCTTTAAATTGTTCCTCCTAAGTGAGAGCAAACACAGTTTCTCTGCCTGAACCTGTGCAGGCAGGGAAACCACTATGTCCTGGGAGTAGGCACCCCAGTACATAGTTGGAGTCTTGTTCGGGGGGAGGGGTCCCTAGGGACATTATTGGCTCTGGGACAGGAGCTGCGCAGCACCCTCCATTTGGATTGCACAGCCAGGCCCCATGGTGATGGGGTCCCCAGGGCCAAACGCAGCCCAGCGAGGGGGGCCACTCATCCTCCTCCCCATTTTGCATATCTGCTGGGCCCTCGCGTTAGGGGCTCTTGGGTCCAAAATTAGCCCAGAGTCCATGCAGCCCTCCCCTCATTTTAGATATCGGCCAGGCCCCAGGGGATGGGATCCCCAGGGCCAGAATCGACCGGAGAGAGACCCCTCCCCAATTATATTACTAAGCACACCCCTCAGGACCTAGCCAACCCGGGGAGCACAAAGTAAACAAGTGCAGCAACCCTCTCTTTTTTAAATTATACAGTGGATCTGCAGATTCTCTGCAAAACTGCAATAAAATTTGCAAAAAAACATTTTTTACCCCTGGCAGGGACCCTCAGGGACACCACCACCAGGTCTAATGGGTCAGTTTGTTCCTACCCTGCCCCCTTGTCTATTGTTTTAATGTTGGTTGAGGCTGAGTCCCAAAAAGGCTGTCAGCACTTCCTGGTTGAAGTGCTGGCATACAATCAGGCCTCACCATCAGATCTCTCAGATCCAAAGATCCTCCATGTCCCTAGACATCTATAAATCCATTTTATTTAATAACTCAAAACTGAACAGATTTACACCAAATCACAAAAGAGATTTTTTCTGGGCCAAGATCTAGTCATGCTGTACAGCGGTTTGGACTGTAGTCCTGTTCAAAATCCCTATGGAAAATTGCATTGGAGAACACATTTTGGAAGCACCCTTCTCTCGGTCCCTGCTTGATGACTAACTCCAAAACTTTCAAGACTGCAACTGAAGTGAGTAGCAAACTAGTTTTGAAAATGTTCTTAAGATTTGTCAAATGGCACTAAAGTTATTAACAATATAAATGTATATATATATATATATATATATATATATATATATATATGCATATATATATGTATATGTAAATTCAGAACCTAACTATAATGTCCCTCTAACCTTTGTTTTTTCAGTGAATATAAATATATATATATATATACATATATATATATATATATATATATATATACATATATATATATATATATATATATATATATATATATATATATATATATATATATATATAAATATATATGTACATATGTATATTTACTGAAAAAACAAAGGTTTGAGGGACATTATAGTTAGGTCCTGAATTTACCTGCACCAAACTATAGAAAGTAAGCGGTTATAGCTAGAGTTATTTCAAGTAACTATGACTCGTGCCCTAAGGTAACAATAACTCACACCCCCGCCATGCACAGTTTTCTCATCAGTAATGCTATTACAAATGTTGCAGTGATAACATTATTTATGCCATAGAAGATGTCATGAATGATGTAATATGTGGGGTAATTAGCTGTTCTTGGTGAGGGTGCGAGTTATAGTTTCCTTAGGGCATGAGTTATAATTACTTGAAATAACTCTAGCTATAACTGTTGAATTTCTATGTTTTTTTATGGGTGAATTCAGAAGCTAACTATAACGTCCCTCTATCCTTTGTTTTTTCATTGAATTTCTAAGGTTTTTTAAATGCTAATTCCTAACTATAATATCCTGTGACCTTTGTTTTTTTCAGTGAATTTCTATGTTTTTTTTAACAAAGCCACTCTCCACATGCCTCCAGCACCACACTACACACAGCCTTCAGCTATGCACGGAGGGGGATTGGCTGCAGGACCGGCAGCCATCCCGTCATAGGCATCTGATCCCAACATAAAGTATGGCCTTCAGACGTGCGTGTCAGGGGTTGGTTGAAGGGGTTGGCTGTAGGGCCTGTGGCCAACACCCGCATTCATTCAGCCCCACATACCGCATTTACTTTGGCCATGCGCTGCGAGGGTGTGGTCAGACCCAGTGGCCACCCCCCTTGGTACCTTAAAGGGGGGTGGTTAAGGTTTCATTTCTGTAAAATAAGCATTGGTGCCAGAATGCATCCAGCCCTGAGGATTGGTGGTCCCATGGACATTATTGCCTCCAGGTTGGGGTCCGCTTTGCCCTCCTCCTTTACTTTGTACAGGGCCAGCCCCCAGTAAATTACTAGGAGGTGGGGCCTGTGAGCCCCCCTCCCAAATGTATATGTATTGAATTCCCCCTGGACCTGACCTGCCAAGGAGGTAAACAGTAAACTTAAAATGTTTCCATGGATTCTTGGATCTGCTGCTGCAACATTGAAGAAAAAAGTCTTTAGCCCCCATTGGGGTCCCAAGGGACACCCCCCACACAGAGGGCAAGGAGGTGAGGGTACTCCTACCCTGCCCCCTTTTCTTTATTTTTGTCTTTTTCTAGAACTCAGCTTAGTCTGAGTCTCAAAATGGCTGCCAACAATTCCTGGTTAAAGTGTTGACAGCCATTGGGGTTTCAGCACAGGGACTGTCGGATCTATGGAGGATCCGCGTCCTTAGATATACATGTTTCTTTTTCCTTTAATATTTTGAAAACTACTGAATGGATTCACACCAATTTACAAAAAGCACAATTCCTGGACCAAGGGCTGTCTTTTTGCCAAAGTTAGTGTAATTCCATCCAGCAGTTCGGGCTGTAGTCATGTTCAAAATCCCAATCGGAAACTGCATGGGGAAAATGCATTTAGAGACCCCCATTTTTTCTTGGCGTCTGTTTGGTGGATCACCTCAAAACTTACAAGGCAGCACCTGAAGTAAGTGGCAAACTGGTTTTGAACATTTTGTGAAGATTCGTCAAATGGCGCCAAAGTTACTGGCAAAACAAAAAGCAATTTTCCTATGGGAAGTAGGTCCTAACTATACCTACTGTTCATAGTGAGCAGGCCGCTTCCCACCAAACAATGTGGGTGCCACCACCAGTAAGGATGAAGTAGTACCCCAATTCTTTTGCGCGTTAGTTTAATGTCACAACAGCAGCAGAACACATTTCGGGTGCACAATAGCCTTTGTCACGATGAGTGTTACCATTATACGCTGTCAATATCAAGGACTTGGTTAAAGGAGATAAACAACATACTGCAAGTGTGATAAGCGCAATCACAAAATCCTGTTTCCTAACATTCATTTATACTCATGCAACTCCTAATAAATTATAATGGTTGCAATCAATACCTAATTGTTAAAAATATTAATTAAATACATATTTATGACCATAAAAATAAAGGGGGTCATTCTGACCCTGGCGGTCTTTGACCGTCAGGGTCGCGAATGACGGAAGCACCACCAACAGGCTGGCGGTGCTTCCAAGCCCATTCTGACCGCGGCGGTAAAGCCGCGGTCAGAAAACCGAGGCCGGCGGTTTCCCGCCGTTTTTCCCCCGGCTGGGCGAATCCGCCAGGGCAGCGCAGCGCTGCAAGCAGCGCTGCCCTGGGGATTCTGACCCCCTTCCCGCCAGCCTGTTTCTGGCGGTTTTCACCACCAGGAAAAGGCTGGCGGGAACGGGTGTCCTGGGGCCCCTGGGGGCCCCTGCACTGCCCATGTGAAAAGCGCGACGGGTGCAACAGCACCCGTCGCACGCCCGCAACACCGCTGGCTCCATTCGGAGCCGGCTTCTGTGTTGCAGGCCTCCTTCCCGCTGGGCCGGCGGGCGTTAACATGGTTAGCGCCCGCCGGCCCAGTGGGAAGGTTGAAATGCCGGCAGCGGTCTTTTGACCGCGTAGCGGCCAAATGGCGGTTCCCGTCTGGCGGGCGGCGGTCAGAATGACCGCCAAAGTGTTTGCTCTCACTTGGTGGGAGCTTTGAAATTGTGTCCTGGGGTTGGGCACCCCAGGACAAAGCTGGAGCCAGCCCTGGGGGATGGAGTCCCCAGGGCCATTAATGGGTCTGGGGGGACAGCATGGCCCCCCACCCATTTCTTTGCACAGATGGGCCCCGGGTTTTGAGGTCCACAAGGACAAAAAAGGCTCAGGGATGGGACCTCCTCTTTTTTATTGCCAGGCTCCAGGGGTGACATTCCCCGTGACTGAAATCGGCTTGCCTGGGTGGGGGGGTCACATGCCCCCTACTTCATTGTTGCAGGTTAGCCCAGGGGGTGGCAGTCCCTGGGGTCGAAATCGGCCCAGGAGGAAGATTGAGTGCGTCCTCCAAATATTGAAAAGCCGGGCCCATGGGATGGGCCATGAGGGTCCTAATCAGCCAAAGATTGGGGTGCACATGTTTAGCCCTATTCATTATATATTAATGAATTCTGCAGGAAACTGCCCAACCATGGTTCTGCTAAAACTAAACATGGGAGATATCTCTTGTTTTTGTTTTAATTTTCCACACGGATCTGTAGGAACATTTTTACTGCTTTTTTACTGCTTTTTGTTTTTTGGGACTCAGATGATTCCAAAGATGGCTTTCACCACTTCCTGGTTGAAGTGGTGGCAGTCAATCATATCTCATTTTGAGATTTGTCAGATTTGCGGACCCTTCTCGCCCCTAGGTTTATATAAATCTATTTTGTTTTGTAACTCAGAAACCACTGAATGGATTTACAGTAGATAGAGAAGGAACTCTTTCTAGACCAAGAACTTCCTGGCAAATTTGGTGGAATTCTGTTTAGCAGTTCAAGCTGTAGTCAGTATCAAAATCCCTATAGAAAATTGCATGGGGAAACGTGTTTTGGGACCCCCTTTTTTTCTCGGCCTCCACTTGACAAATCACCCCAAACCTTTCCAGAGAGCGGCAGAAGTGAGTAGCAAACTAGTTTTGAAATTTGTTGACGATTTGTCAAATGGCACTACAGTTATTGGCGAAACAAAAAACACGATTTCTAGGAAATCTCAGGGGCATATTTGTAAGAACTGATGCATCACTGTGGTGAAGCAATGACGCATCAAAAAAACTTGCATTTCCCTATGACATTTTCCTACACAATAGATTTGCAGTGTTTACGAGATGGTGCTCCCTGGCGTGAATTTCCCCGGTGCGCCAAAACAAATGACACATTTTTGGGAGGAATGTCGTAAGTAAAACTTGTGCATGTGCTGCAAAAGTGATGAATGGTTGATATGCCCCACTTAAAGCAAGGCAAATCAACCTTGTATCACTTTTGAGTGCGTAATACATCAGAAATTCTTCAAAAAGTGAAGCATTTAAAATAAAAAGATTTTCCCATACATAGAATGCAAAAGATGGAGCAGGCAGCAGCAGTCAAGGCAACAACACCAAAACCCCCAGCACCAGCCAGGATTTCCAGGCAGACCTTCCTGCATAAAAGCAATCCATGGAGGCATTTTCCTCGTGGAAAGAGACAAAATGGAGCAGAAGTGAAGATATTCCTCCTCGTTATGCCTGGATGAGGACAGTTTTGACGCATTTCCAGGTTTACCTGTCCTTGTAAATCTGGGGATGAGTTAAAACCCATTAAGGTTGAGTTGGAAAATCTTCCACAACACTCATAGAATCCCTCCTGATGCAGAGTAAGGCAATGCAGCCATTTTCCCTGCCTTGCCTTTTCCATATCTATGAAGCCAATCAAGGCCATGCCAATAGCCTTTGCGTGACTCATAGATATGGGTCTGCTCTATGCCCAGTTGGAGCGTCAAAACAAGTGTTGCGCTGGTGGCACATGGGACTTGTAAATATGTCCCTTAGTCCCTAGATGAAACAACATTGCAAACAGCTGCACTGATGTGTAAGCACACAGGTGTAGCCTGCTGTGGTTGTAAACACCATAACGTCTGGTTTGTAAAAAATCTCAGGGGGGTTGCAATGGATGCATAAAATAGAGAGTTTTATGTTTCATCAAACAATAGATGGTGTGTGAGACTGGTGGGCCCCTGGTAGTGCTGCTCAATGTAGGTGCAGCTAAGTACATTGACCACGTACTGTGTTTGAATGGGGACACATTTTATAGCAAGGCGTTGAAAAGTGTTGCATGTTCTGCAAGGTAGCCTGAGATATTCACATGACCTGCTGTGTTTGATAATATTACACATATGTTGCACCTGGGAAGGGATGACATAGAAGAGGTGTACAGCATCTTATATGTGATGTGCACAGGGGTAAGATGTAGCAGGTGTGAGGAGGAAGATGGAAGAAGGAATCTCGTACTAGGTTACATATGTCAAAGCAGGAGGATGACAAACAGCGAAATCAGAAGTGACAGGATGAGGTAGTCTGTCATAAGTAGGGGCAGGAATCTGTGATGGTTTGAGTGGGTAAAGTTGTGTGGAAAACCAGAGTAGGTACATGTCAGTCATTTACAAAGCTACTAGCATGTGTGAGTACAGCCTGATACATACCTCACAGAAACAGCCAGACAAGTTAGGCAATTGGAAGTGGTGAATGTGATTGCAGGTTTTAGCGTCACATGTGGGTCAATGTATGATCAGGCTTCCATCTGTGTGTGACAGTAGGTAGAATCACTGGGCCTAAATGAAGATTGCCAGAGGAGTTATGAACACATTCATCTGAGTGAGGCTGAGTCTAACAATGTGTGATACTCTGCAGATAACCAACTACAGTAATGATGAAATGGGGTGATCATCAGTGCTAGCTAGCTACCAAGTTTGGCTGGGCATATCCCCTCAGAGTTATCACACACTGGCCACTGTTTTCACAGAAAGCACACCTATGATAAGTACATGCACTTACATATTCCTGCAGTATAGCAGGTTGCTAGCTTTGTAGAGTGGTATGAATGAATGGCCAATATGAACCTTGCGAACATGAATGCACAATGTGCACGCAAGACAGCACAAGAAGGCAGACTGCTATGATGTAGCATGTCTAAGGCTGTCAGCAAGATCAAATTGAACACGTCAACAAACCTAGTTCATTTTCACAGAAACTGTGGCCTGAGTAGTACCTGTAGGGAATTTCTGCCCCCCTGGTGACTTGAACAGTAGTGCTGTAAATACAGGAAAAAACATTAAGCATTGCCATCATGAAAAGAAGGGCTAATCTCCATGCTTTAATTGTACCTTACCTCAACATATCTGCACTGGCAGGGCAGGCCAGCAACTGTGTAGTTGTGCTGCAATGTCTGGTATGACACAAACACCATTGTCCCACAATCGACAGATAGGACACGAAAAATCCCCAACTCCACTGGCACACCCCTTGAATGCTTCTAACTCTCATTGGAGTTTTTTACTAGCCTAGGACAAAAAATGTGCCCACATGCATTTTACACACTCCCCCTTAAAAGCAAGAATGTAATATATAATTACTATTTATTCTAGGTTTCAAATATCCTTCACTATTATAATGCCCCCTGAGTCTAATAATGTAGTGTACTTTAAGGAACGTTTAAAGCTGAATGCCGGCATAAGAAATTTCCAATATGGACTGTTTAGTTAATCTCCCATCTCTAGTCCTAAGGGACAGGAGTGACTGGTATCCAATGAGGAACACCCTTTCCCTGGTGCATCGCCTGATGATTCAAGCAAAATAGTAACTCTTTGGGACAACTTTGATAAAGTAAATGAGTTTGGTGGAACCTTGATGGAAGTATGTTTTAATAAATAAACTTGGGGACTATCCTTTAACTATGTGGACATACATATTTATATTGTTGGTGCTATGAAAAATGTTTTAGTCTCCACATACCATCCAAATATCCAAAACATTGATTTATTTCTATAGATTTAATGTGGAGGGGTAATGGCCCATAGGCATATAGAATCACTAGTATTGAAACCCAATATATATACCTATTTCCTCTTTTTATAATCTCTTCTTTTTCACTGTATCTAAACCTTTTTATTTTTTCGCACTTCTTTCCTGTTGGTGTTGAGGCACAAACCTTTATCCCTCCCCTCACATCTTTAAACATGCTCATAAATATTTGGCATTCATTTATTTGTACAATACCTCCTGAGCCAAAATCGATGACTGATAAAAGAATTAGCACCGCAACTTAACAGTGATTGTATTATGTTTGCAGTTTTGAGAAAACCCCAGCCTTACAGGCATGGCAAGGGGTGAAAGGTTTTGGCTGGATCAGTAGTGTTTGCTGAATCAGTAGTGTTTGTAAATATCAAAAGGATTATATACAAGTAAACAAAGTGTGAAGAAACTGTGAAAATAACAGTGAATTATTTCGTCAAATAAATTTCAAATGTCTATTCATGTATGGAGGTGGATTTCCTTCATTAAATCAGGAAGGTCTAAGCATAAGATAACCTGGCTAACTGAATCAAATCCCTTACTAAGGAAAATGTACACTGAAAACTTGGTCTTAAGTTAATCAAAGATGTGGAGTTTGCCCAACCCTTTGAGAGTGTGATCAAGTTTTCCAACAAATATCTAAATCTAAAATAAAATAGCAGGCGTTCACGGACAAGGAGGGAGCAGTTCGGGCCTTGGTACAAGAAGCTGTTTAACTATATTGCAATGCGTTGTATGATACAAACAAACACCCTGGTAACGCAGTGGCATGTGACCAATGCACAGATACTGCCATCTGAAAGGGAACTACAGTGCCCCTCAATACATACAAGTCACATAGGTACTAAACATCAATGTTGAGATGAAAATGAATAAGGATACATTCTTTATTTCAGCTAAATTACTCCTGTCAACATCTAGCATGAATCAACCTTGACATACATCCATTTTAGGGTACAGGGAGAAACAACTCCTCCTGAACAGATCCTGCCCAGGCTGACAAACCTGCTGCCAATGACATCCTGCCCCGAATGCACTAAGACATGTTCAGCAAATCCTGGACTATATTGTCTCACCTCTTCTGGGTGTGGGAGGGGCTGACAATGTCATCGGGTCTCTGGAGGAACCACCTACAGTGGAACCTACCCCATCTTCAAGTACTCTGTGTTTGCCACCAGTTGCTTTTATTCATTTGTGGACAGTCTGTCTGGCCTCCCTTCTTTAATGGTAATTTAGATCTCCTCCTCACTGGAATACATCTCTCCTCCGCATGTCACATGTCTGGAAATTGTTAGCTCTCAAACAATGCTGGGGTTGTTGCTGAAATAACTGTTACTGTGATCCTTCATATTTACACTGATGTAAATAAATTCATTATTTTTAACCTGCGTGTAGTTTGTCTGTTGCTGATTGGACTACGTAGATCATGATGGATGTGCTGACTCTAAATACACTGCCATCTATTTAACGGTAGTTGTTCTTCATAGCCCGATCTTCGCAGGCAAAAGGGAATAGTTATTGTGAATGCTATGTGCATTTAAACTAGCAAGTAGTTACTTAAGGTCACAAACATGAACTGTAACAATTATCAATCAGTCAATCAATCTATCAGGAATTTATAAAGTGCACTACTCACCTGTGATGGTCTCAAGGCACTGAGGAGTGGGGGTGAGGAAGGGGGGGGGAATGCTGCTACTGCTTGAATAGCCAGGCCTTGAGAAGTTTCCTGAAGGTAGGGAGGTCTTTGATCTGGCGCAGATGGGTGGAAAGAGTGTTCCACATTTTGGCAGTGAGGTGCAAGAATGATCTACCACCGGTTGTAGTTCTGCAAACACGTGGGACGTTTGCAAGGGCGAGGTCAGCGGAGCAGAGATGCTGGGTCGGGGTGTAGAAGGAGAGCTGTCTGTTGAGGTATTCTGGTCCGGTGTTGGGCAGTGATTTGTGAGCGTGGGTAAGGAGTTTGAAGGTGATTCTCTTGTTGACTGGGACCCAGTGCAGGTTTCTCAGGAGGTCTGTGATGTGGCAGTGGCAGGGGATGTCTAGGATGAGGCGTGCGGAGGCGTTCTGGATGCGTTGCAGCCTCTTCTGGAGTTTGGCCGTGGTTCCTGCGTAGAGGGCATTGCCGTAGTCCAGTTTGATGCTTACGGGGGCTTGGGTGACTGTTCTTCTGGTTTCAGTGGGTATCCATTTGTAGATTTTTCGGAGAATGTGGAGGGAGTTGAAGCAGGAGGAGGAGAAGGCATTGACTTGCTGGGTCATGGATAATGAGGAGTCCAAGATGAATCCTAGGTTGCATGCGTGGTCAGTGGGAGTCGGGGGTGGCTCCAAGAGAGGCAGGCCACCAGGAGTCATCCCATGTGGAGGGGGTGGAGCTGAAGAAGAGAACTTCTGTCTTGTCGGAATTGAGTTTGAGGCAGCTTCTCTTCATCCATTTGGCAATGGCCTTCATTCCATCATTGAGGTTGGTCTTGGCGGAGTCCTTGGTGAGGGAGAGGATCAGCTGGGTGTCGTCAGCATGTGAGATGATGTTAAGGTTGTGGGATTGGGCGATGTTACCGGTGAGGCTATGTCGACGTTGAAGAGGGTCGGGCTGAGGGACGAACCCTGGGGTACGCCGCAGATGATTTTGGTGGCCTCTGAGCATATGGCGGGAGGTGTACACTCTGGGTTCTGCTGGTGAGAAAGGAGGTGACCCAGTCCAGGGCTCTGTCATGGATTCCTGCATTGCTGAGGCGTGAGCGTAGGGTGTGGTGGCAGACGGTGTTGAACACGGCCGAGAGGTCCAGGAGGATGAGGGCCGCGGTTTCACCATTGGCCAGTATGGTTCTGATGTCGTCGGTGGTGGCAATGAGGGTGGTTTCGGTACTGTGGTGCTGTGGAATCCGGATTGGGAAGGGTCCAGGGTGCAGTTCTCCTCGAGGAAGCGGGTTAGTTGCCTGTTGATAGCCTTCTCGATGACTTTCACCTGGAAGGGGAGCAGGGAGATAGGCTGAAAGTTCTTGAGGTCCTTTGGGTCCGCCTGTTTTTTTTTTGAGGAGGGCGTTAATCTTGGCGTGTTTCCAGCTCTACGGGAAGGTGGCGGACTCGAAGGAGCTGTTGATGATCTTCCGTAGTTGGGGTGCGATGACAGAGTTTGCTTTGTTGAGGATGTGGTGAGGGCAGGGGTCAGATGGAGAGCCGGAGTGGATGATGTTCATGATTTTGATGGTGTTGTTGTCATTGACGGGGGTCCAGGACAGCAGGAGGTTGGTCGGAGGTGAATCTGGGGTGTTGGTGGTTGCCGGGGGGTCTGGGTGCTGAGGCTGCCATGGATGTCTGCAATCTTGTGGTGGAAGTAGGAGGCTAGGGAGTCGCAGAGGTCTTGGGATGGTGGGATGTCATTGGCGTTGGAGCTGGGGTTGGAGAGTTCCTTCACAATGTTGAAGAGCTCCTTGTGCCTGTGTGCGTTGTTGTTGATTCGGTCTTTGAAGGCAGTTCTCTTGGCGGCTCGGATGAGTTGGTGGTGTCTGCTCATGGTGTTTTTGAAGGCTGTGTGGTTGTACAGAGTCAGATCTTGGTGCCACTTTCTTTCGAGTCTTAGGCAGGTTTGCTTAGATTCGTGGAGGTCGGCCGTAAACCAGAAGGCCTTTCTGTCGGTGCATCTGTTTGAGGGATTCTTGATTGGAGCAAGAGTATTGGCACAGGTGTCGACCCATTGCCTGAATTTGCGGGCTGCTGCATCAGTGTCGGTGGTGTCGATGGGTGGGTTCTGGGAGAGGGTTGCGAGAATTTGATCTTCGATGACTTTGTTATAACTGCGGTGGGGGATCCGTTGTGGGTGGTGGTGTGTTCTGGGTGTCTTGAAGGAGAACTGGATGCAGCAGGGATCTGTCCAGTGGAGTTCGGTGGTATAGCTGAAGGAGACATGATTGCTGGTGGAGAAAATAGGGTTGAGTGTGTTTCCTGCAGAGTGAGTCAGTGTCGTGACTAGCTGTTTGAGGCCGTGGTTGGAGAGGTTGTTGAGCAGGGTGGCGGTGTTGCTGTCGTTGGTGCTCTCAAGGTGGAAGTTTAAGTCCCCAAGGAATATGTAGTCAGTAGATGCAAGAGCGTGCATGCTGATGATGTCGGTGATGGAGTCGCTGAACTGCTGTCGGAGGTCGGGGGCCTGTAGACGAGGGTAGTGTTGGGGTCAGTGTGGATCTGGAAGTGCAGGTGTTTAGCGGTACTGAGGGTGTCTTCGGCGCTGGTCGTGATCCTGAGGGTGATCTTGTGGATGCCTCCTCCTGGTTTCTTGGAGTGGTCTCTGTGGGTGATCTTGTAGCTGTCTGGGATGGCTATGGCAATGTCAGGTGCTGAGGAGGGGCTCATCCAGGTCACGGTCAGGGAGGCTGAGTCGAATAGATTCCATAGCTTTACTGCATGCTTGTGGACAGACGGGTGTTGAGGAGGATACATCTGAGATGGTTGCGTCCTGCCTTGATGGGTAGGTTGTTGGCGTGGAGGCTGGTGAAGGTGCAATTCTGGAAGAAGGTTCCGCGGGTGGTCTGCAGGGAGGCTTGAAGGCAGGCGGGAGACCGGCCAGTGTTGAGGGCACGGAGGGTGTCGTTGTCGTTGTCATAGTGAAGACGTGCGTGGCAGCTGTGGAGGGATAGGAGCCGGAGGTTCTGGCGCTGGGTGCGGTCCAGACCTGGATGGGTGCAGACGAGCTTGCCTTTGGCGCACTTTGGCATGCCAGCGGCCGCCATTAAGTAGGGAGTTGGGGGGAGGAGAGGACAGCTAGGAGACAGGAGCAGGGGCAAAAAAAGGCACGGAAAGGGGGGTGGGGCACAAAAAAGGGGGTGAGGGCAGCAGGGGCAGCAGCGGTGGGAGTGCAGCGCGAGAGAGAGAGGAGGCGGCAGGGCCACAGGGGCAGCAGTGGCAGAGGAGAAAGGGGGAGGGACCAAAAATGAGAGAGAGAGCAGAGTGAGAGAAAAATGAGGAAGAGTGTAGCGTGAAGCAGAAGGAGCCCAAAGGGACACAAGTGAAGCAGAACAGAGAGCAAAGCAGAGAAAGGAGGAGAAAAGGAGGAGAGAGGCAGAAGGTAGCTCAGTAGGAAAGCAGAGCTCTCCCACTAGATACCAGGGATGATGCGCAGGCAGAAGCCTGCGTGTGGAGGAGGTCCTCGAACTCCTGACAGGGGTCAGGAGTTCAGAGGAGCCAGGGAAAGGGCTCTACTTGCAAAGTGGAGCCACAGGAGCAGAGCAGTGCCATGACCAGGTCAGTGATATTGCTTGACCTACCACGCAACGGCCACACTTCAATAGGGAGGTGGGGGGAGGACAGCTGGGAGGCGGGAGCGGGGGTAAAAAACAGCGCGAAAAAGGGGGCAGGCTGCAAAAAAGTGGCGGCCTGTGGGGCAGCAGTTGCAGGAGTGCAGCGCAAGAGAAAGAGGAGGGGGCGGGTCACAGGGGCAGCAGCAGCGGGGAAGAGAGAGAGGAGGGAGAGTGAAAGTGAGGGTGAGAGAGAGAGAGCGGAGTGAGAGAAAAACGAGGAAGAGTGTGGTGCGAAGCAAAAGGAGCACAAAGGGGCAGAAGTGTAGCAGAACAGAGAGCAAAGCAGAGAAAGGAGGAGAAAAGGAGGAGAGAGGTAGAATGTAGCCTAGTAGGAAAGCAGAGCTCTCCCACTAGACACTAGGGATGAGGCGCAGGCAGAAGCCTGTGGGTGGAGGAGGGCCTCGAACTCCTGACAGGGGTCAGGAGTTCAGAAGAGCCAGGGAAAGGGCTCTAGTTGCAAGTTGGAGCCACAGGAGCCACGGAAGGCAGAGCAGTGCATGGACCAGGTCAGTGATATTGCTCATTGGTAAGTGTGAGTGAACTGTCTGCCCAGGTGTGAGCCTTTTTCATGGATACTAGCCAACAAACAACACTGATGTGGCAATAAAATGGTGCATGGGTGAGTGTGTAAATGTCTGGCATCAGTTTGTCACCCAACACATCCTTGATTAGTGACAATGGTTTGAAATAGTCATCCATACAATACATGTAGCATAATTTACACACACACAGTGCAACAGTAGGTGAATAGAATACCTGTTTAGGGTGTGTGTCCACTCACAGCCAGAGTGCCACTCACAGTGCACACTCATGTTTGAAGATACCTTAAGTGACTCCATTGCAAATTTAACAGGATCTTCTCCATAAGTGTTTGACCTAGTTACACATGTATAAAAACACTGACTGTAAATCCTACAGCGTGTACCTAACACAAACTAAGCATATATGACAACTATAATGGACTAAGGGGGTCATTCTGACCCCGGCCGGCGGCGGAAGCCGCCGGCCTGCCTGGAACCTCCAGAATACCGCTGCGCGGTCAAAAGACCGCCGCGGGTATTCTGGATTTCCCGCTGGGCGGGCGGGCGACCGCCAGAAGGCCGCCCGCCCACCCAGCGGGAAACCCCTTCCCACGAGGAAGCCGGCTCCGAATGGAGCCGGCGGAGTGGGAAGGGTGCGACGGGTGCAGTTGCACCCATCGCGAATTTCAGTGTCTGCTATGCAGACACTGAAAATCTTAGTGGGGCCCTGTTAGGGGGCCCCTGCAGTGCCCATGCCAATGGCATGGGCACTGCAGGGGCCCCCAGGGGCCCCACGACACCCGTTACCGCCAGCCAGGTTCTGGCGGTCAAAACCGCCAGAACCAGGCTGGCGGTAAGGGGGTCGGAATCCCCAGGGCGGTGCTGCCTGCAGCGCCGCCATGGAGGATTCCCCAGGGCAGCGGAAAACCGGCGGGACACCGCCGGTTTTCCGTTTCTGACTGCGCCTGTACCGCCGCGGTAAGAATGCCCATGGGAGCACCGCCAGCCTGTTGGCGGTGCTCCCGCGGTCGTTGGCCCTGGCGGTCCATGACCGCCAGGGTCAGAATGACCCCCTAAATCTGTAAGCAGTCATGAAAGTAGAAAACATTGGTTAATTATCATCATTATGAAAATATAAAATATAAAACTAACTACACTGCACTAACTAACTTATCCTATATAAACTATGACTAAACTAACCTATGCTAACTAATCTACCCTACAATAACTTACATCTAGCTTAACCTACCTAACCTTAACTTGTACTCCTCTACACATATACCACAATAGACATGTTAAACTTTAAATCCACCCCCTTAATAAACGACTTCAAACAATATAAACATAAACTACATCTACACACAAACTAGCTAAACTTTAAAACCTAAGCAAAAATAAAAAAAAAATTATTTTTTGTTTGATATATATTTTGAATAAACATATCCTCAACATCAACCCCCCACCCACTTAATAATCTAACCACCGATATCCCCACATAACAACAAATCACTAATAAAATGTTACAATTACTCTTACTAAACCAACCAATCCCTATGTTTCAACCTATCCAAACATATGCCAAAATACTACTAAAAATATATTAAGATATAAAAACAGGGAAAGGGCTAAATGTCTGAGGAAGGGCTAAATCTGTTCAGCAATCCTATCCACTGACTTCTGCAATGTCTGTACCATATGCATTAATGTGGCTACATACAGCTCAATCCCAGCCATACATAGTTTAAGGTCTGCAAGTTCTTTAAGGGTCTGTTTCTCAAATTCTGATGGCTGTCCCGGGTTTGTGGTCACGTGCTGTGGTGCTTGTGTTGGCTGACCTGTGGAGGTGCCCGGAATTGCAACTGCTCCACTACCATGGGGCATATTGACATCCTGGCTGGTGCTTGCCTTGTCTGATCCTTGTTAGCCCTGAGACGTAGACTTCCAGGTCCCAGCCACCTTCCCTTGAATGTATAAATATTCCATGTGCTGGTTGGCCTGGGAAATATGCAAGATGTGGCGATATCTCTCCAACCTGATTGTATAGGCTTTTTCCTGGTCATGCGTCATGTTAACTATTGGAGAGGAAGGAAAAAGTTATCAGACAAAGCTGAACTTGTACATGTTGCCATCAATAATAGGCTTACGTTACAAAAAAAAATCAAATGTGGCATGTCCAGCCAAAAAAAATGTACTGTTCAAAAAATGACGACCCATCATAAGAAATATATACTTCTCCTAATATAACAATGCAAAAGTACTCAGGTGTTGGCATTGTAGATATGTGAAATTGCAGTGTCTGCCCAAATAAACATATACCCATAATAACAGTGACTGATTAGGAACTATGGTCCATCTAGGTACTCCCTGGGGTTTGTTATGCAGCATGCAAGAGGGAATATTCTATGGCCAATAACCTCTGTGAAATGAGTAATGTCTAGCAAGTACAAGTATTATGCCTCAGCGTTGCATAACTGATATGGCAAATACACAAGACCACATACATTGCAGCATAGGCTGACTCTGTGCCAAGTAGCTGAAACATAGATGGAGGGTGGCTAGCTACCTCAAAAAACAGACCTGTTGTACACTTCTTCAAAACTGACTCATGAAAATACCTGGAACCCTTTTACATAGCTCAGAGAATGAACTTCATGCAATGCCATGGACCCCTTTACATATCCTAGTATCTGTCTATACATGTCAGTACAGAATGCTACCTTGATGCACATCACCTCAAACCATATCTATGTGATGAGTGTGTACATGCATGGTGCCGATTTTATATGTTTAAGTATCTTGTGCTGTATCTTGCAGGAAGTTGCCAAATATTAATCAAGGGTGACATCTTTTTAGGAGACAATATGGGTAACACCACCAGTAGGTGGACTATGTAATGGTCTGTATGCTGACAACACAATGCAGACATGCATGTGGTCCTTTACACATTGGCATTTTTCATCACAAGGTATGATTATGTGTCAAATATAGAACATTGGATAAATGAGGACATGAGTCAGGCATTTAACTGCATTATCATTTGTGGACTGGTGACAAGTGCCACATCTAGCAACACCTATTCTATCTGCACTGAGGCAGGAATCCTCATATCCTGTATGTACCTGCCTGACAAAATGTCTATACATTGTTATGTCCACAACTACGCTAGCAATGTGCATCAGACAGGCAGATTGAAGATGAACAGTCCAAAGCTCACATAGAGTTTCTCTCCAACACCCTTGAAACTCCTGCCATTGTCCCACCACTCGTTCCACAAAGAAGACGATTCCTAAACCCTCAGAGATTGAAAGTCAGAAGGAAAGGGCAGCTCTGCTGCACCAGCTCATTCACTGAGACAGTGCCTCAGAACCAGACAGTGAACAGTGATGGCCTGGTTGTTTGGTAAAGCCTGAGAGCCGGTGGCGCGGCTATCGATGAGCCCCCGGTTCTTCATAGCTCCTGCCCCACACTGTTGATGATGCATAGAGCCGTGGGGACCAGCCTCACCCAACATTGTCACTGTATTTGGCAACGGAGCTCCTGGACACCATCATGATAGTGTTTTCCAACATTTTGTTGCCAATAACATGGGCCCTCAGGTTTTAGCTGCAGGTTTCTAGGCAGGGAATTTTCTTGTTGTCTTGTTACTTGTCCTTTTCCCATCATCTACCCTAATGACCCATGCCTTTGCTATACTTGCAGCAGGTATTGTAGTATGACTTAATATATGGGGGACTATGTGTGATGCTTGGCCTATTCTGCCTCACCTGGCTTTCTCGCACCTGTTGATCAATGATTACCATGCTTAGGTTAAATGTCAGAGGCCTTAATTCCACATTGAAAAGCCTTGAACTTCTATCTTTCCTCAAGAACACCTAATTTGACATCAGTCTTATACAAGAAATTCACTTGTTAAAAATTTACTGGAAGCTTTTAGCTCTAGATGGTTCGATCGCTAACACTTTTTCTTGGGACAGGAGTAGAAATTGGGACAGTGATCCTCTTCGCTACTCACTTTCCAGGGAGGCTGATACACACCAAACTGAGTTCTCTGGTCAGCTTCTAGTGCTGCGAACAGATCTGAATGACCACACCTTTACATTGGCAAACCTCTATGCCCCCTATGACAGTCAAGAAACTTTCTTGAAGGAGGCCGTGGTCCGTGTTCTTGATACCCCTGACACAAGCATCATTATAGGGGAACTTCAACATATTGCCAGATGCAACTATGGACAGGTCCATCCAGAGGATGGGATGAACTACCTTTGCATGTAAACAATGGATAGCGGAGGTGGGTTTGGTGGACATATGGTGACTTAAGCACCCAACTGCAAAAGATTACAAATTATTTTCCGCTGCTCATAAGATTTCTGCTCAAATTGACTTTTTTCCTCACATCCTCATGCATGTCTACACAACGGTGGAGACCAGGGCTGCTGCTCTCTCTGATCATTCCCCCATTATCCTTAGGTGTGGGTTTCCCTACTATGCATAGCCTCTTCACACCTGGTGCCTTAACTCCAATCTCATAATGTATGAGGAAAACATTACTGACATCACAACTGCCACTACTTCTTATTTAGCTGCCAATGACATGCCGTCCACTCCTACTGCATTATTATGGGACACATTCTTCGGGGTCACTTTGTGGCTATAGCAGTGCACCTCAATAAATATAGGCATGCTCTCCATGCTCAGTTAGAGTCTAATGTAAAGGATTTAGAAAAAGCACACACTTGCACTGGTTCTTTTGTGACATGGTGCCAGCTTGAGCAGCGCATGAGCAACTTCAGGCCCCAGATATCAACAGGGCAGAATATGCCTTGATACGCACCAAGCAGAAATGGTATGTGGGTGGGAACAGCGGTTTGTTAGCTCACCGCTTGCACTACCAAGCAGTCAAGAATAGGTTAGATTAGATTACGGGCTCGACAACTCCTCAAAACACCATGACAAACAGATTGTTAAGGAATTCAAATGATTCTATACCAAACTCTACTCGGCAGACAAGGTGGACAATGAAGATGCCACTTCTTACTCAGCCCAGTCCCCCTGGCATCTAGCCCTCGAGTGGATGCCTCTAGTTTAGACAGGGATATCACAACCAATGAAGTATTATTGGCCATTCAACGCCTATAGTCAGGAAAAGCTCTTTAAAACATTTGAGCCATTTTTCCTCCCTCTTTTGGTATCGCTATTTAACTCCTTTAGTGCTATTGGCACCTTGATGGATATGATGCAGCTCATCTTGATCACGAAGCTCCATCAGCCAGATAAGGATCCTAACTAGTGCTCCTCTTAGCGCTCTATCTGGCTACTTAATGTAGATGCTAAAATCTTCACTGGAATCACAGCACACCATCCTGTCCCTTACATGCAGGGATTAGTAGACCCAGACCAGACTGGGTTTTTACCAGAGAGAGAGCTGCAGTGACAATACCAAGCACATATGCCATTTGTCAGAAAAGACACAGCACTCTCACATCCCATCCCTTCTCCTATCCATTGATGCGGAGAAGGCCTTTGACCGGGTACACTGGCCATATCTCCACTTGGTGCTGGTGCGCTTTAGTCTTGGAACCTGGTTCCATCAGTGGTTCCAATGTAGCCATTCCTCTCCCAAGGCAGTGGTGAGGGTCGAATGGCTTATGTCACAGCCCTTTAATATGTGCAGTAGCACTCGGCAGGGTGCCCGCTATTTTCCTTGCTATTTTCTCTGTATATGGAGCCATTTGCCCAATAGATCCACAGCAACTCGAGCATCTCCAGGATACCCATGGGTGTCAGAGACCATAAGGCACCACTGTATGCAGATGATGTCCTGCTGACCCTGCCCAACCCCCACTTCTGGGTTTAAAACTAACCTGCAGAAGTCTTCTACTCTGATCCTCACTATCCCGAAGGCAGATCAGTCCCAACTAGAATGTCAATTCCTGTTCTCCTGGTCTACAGAAGGGATAGCTTACTTGGGCCTACAGATCCGTTCCACTGTTGGACGCACAGATGAACACAATTACGCAGTGATTTTGACAACTGCCCATTCTGATCTGTCACAATAGCAGCACTAATGTCTCTCATGGCTGGGACAACTAGCGGGCATTAAGATGACACTCTTACCGAATATTTTATACCTTATGCAAATGCTGCTGCTTCAACCTACCCCCCCAGCTAATTGATAAACTACAAAACCTCATAGAGGACCTGATCTGGGACAGGAAAAGGGTGCATATGGTGTGGAGACAGGCCTATTTACCCCAATCAGAGGGAGGGCTAGGTGTCCCTCACTCCCCATGCTGCCATCAAGCAGCACAGTTGCGTTTTACAGTGGAGTGGTCATGGCCCATGTTAGAAATGGGGTCTCTGGTTGGCAGTCAGTTTGCCCTCTGTCCAAGCAGGGACCCTCACTCTAGTCAGGATAAGGGAGTTACACTCCTAAAACAAACCCTGCTCACTCCCTTGGTAGCTTGACACAAGCAGTCAGGCTTATCTCAAAGGCAATGTACAAGTACTAAAACACACAGTAATACAGTGAAAAACCTACAAGATGACTCAACACCTGGTCATAAAAATAGCCAATATTTATCTGAGTAAAATAAGACCAAGACAACAAAAATTCAACATATACAAGCAAAGTCATGAATTTTAAAGATTAAACTTCAATATAGCTCTTACAAACACAAATGCTTTGAATATGTTATATCACAGCGTCATGCCAGAGTCATTCCCAACAATCTAACGCTAATGGCGCTGGTCACCGACTCCCATGGACCCCCAGGTACAGTACCTCATGAAAATGAGGAAACAAGCCGAGGCACAGAGTCGGGGATCGAGGTGTCGCTGGATCTGGTGCGGCATCGATTCCAGTGCTGCAGAGCAAAGGAGCAAAGGCACCAGTGTGAAGCGTCAAGTCCTTGCTGCGGAGCTGTGGAGGTGAGTCGTGGAATTCAGAGAGGCGGAGTGAGGCCTGTGGGGTCATTGCACTCCAGTGAGGACCACAGCTTCAGTTGTAGGCAGTTTTGCGGAATCTGGCAGAGGCATCAGCCTGAAGTTGCGAAGTCAGTGAACTTGTTTTTTTCTTGTTTTTTCACCAGCTTCTACTTTCAAGGGTCCAGGGACTGGATTAGGCACCACTTGACAGGGTAGGAGTCTCAACAAAACTAATCAATCAATTCTCCTACTCACCACTTTCTAAAAGTGGCATTTTCAAACTGACAATCTAAAAGCCAACTTTACCAAAAGATGTATTTTTATACTGTGGGTTCAAAGACCCCAATCTCCAGATCTCTTTCTGCTCCCAAAGGGAAACTGCACTTAAAAGATATTTAAAGGCAGCCCCAATGTTAACCTATGAGAGAGATAGGCTTTGCAAAAATATGAATTTGGCAGTATTTCATTGCTAATACATGTAAAACACATTAGTAGATGTCCCACCTTTAACCTACACTGCACCCTGCCCTTGGGTACACCTAAGGCCTCCCTTAGGGGTACCTTACATGTATAAAAAGGGAAGGTTTGTGCCTGGCAAGTGGGTACACTTGCCAGGTTGATTTGGCAGTTTAAAACTGCCCAAACACAGACACTGCAGTGGAAGGCTTGAGCCATGTTTACAAGGTTATTCATGTGGGGGGCACAATCAGTGCTGCAATCCCACTAATAGCATTTTATTCACAAGCCCTGGGTACCTCTAGTGCCCTTTACTAGGGACTTACTAGTAAATCAAATGTGCCAATCATGGAAAATCCAATTACACATACATTTTACACGGAGAGCACTTGCACTTTAGCACTGGTCGGCAGCGGTAAAGTGCCCAGAGTAACAAAACCAGCAAAAGCAGAGTCCAGTACACAGCGAAAACATGGGAAGCAGAGGCAACAAAAATAGGGGAGACTACGCCAAGGATGCCAGGTCTAACCGCTCAACACTGAAAAACATTGGTGTTTTATAGATCAAGTAGTAACAGGCATTCATGTCTGGAAAATGCCATGGCTTCTGAAATGCCACCGCCAAGGTAGGAGTCTATGTGACAGTGGTGCTCCAAGCTTTGATGGGGGTCAGGGACAAAGTACAAACCCAAAGGAAACTGTCCACTCCCATTTCCCTGCAGACATTGATAGGGAATCGAGACCTTCCTCCTGCACTTCATTGCTCTGCCTTTGCCCAGTGGCAAAACACTAACTGCAAGAGAATGGGGGACTTCTTTGACAAGGATGGCCTTCCCTTAAACCTAGGGTGCTTATGGTTTTCCGGCCTCTCCATATTGGCAATATATCGCCATTTGTCATTGGGTTTCACAGTCGTAATCTGTGCCCACATTGGACACACTGCTGAATCCTTTGGGAAGTGGCTGCTCACTTGCTCTTCTAATAATCATCTCTTTTCAGACATATATACATTTCTTAATGCCCCACCACTCCTTCAAAATAAACTGCACATCGCCGTGAAACAAACAGGTGCAGTTGCAGAGGAATTTGAAGAAAAGTCATCAATGTTGACAAAATAACCAGGAGCTGTTTGTGCAATGACAGGAGCTTGTGCTAAACTGCTAGTCGGACCCAATGGTTGTGGTTCATAATAAACAATGTCATCAATTTGTGTTGAATTGGAATAGTGGAGATCCATAGTTTGGATGTTTCTTGTCGGAGAAGTGGTGATAGGAAGTAGCATAAGTTAATTCTCCCCCTCCTCAAGCTTAGGGAGACAACTGTAGCATTGATACTTGCAGAAGCATTGGTGAGTGCTTAAAGAGGTATGTCCCGTTGGGTAGTGAGTGCTGCTAGGGAACCACCCAGGAATCCTTGGGATCTACTGTGCAGGATCAGCCACATGGTGCAATTTATTTTGAAACAAAACAGTTTTCTTCAGAACCAGGCAGCGGTGGTATGATGACAGTTCTGATACCATGTATTTCCAGGACTGGCACCGGTGCTCTATGGGATGGGCCATACTCCTTTTTTTACAACAATCTTTTCTCATACTAGTTCCACAACTTTAGTAATTCAGCCTTTAGATGTTGATGGCACATCCCTCAAGGTAGTGGCGTAGGCAGATGAATTTTCATCACAGAATTGTTGTGTTTCTTGTAAATCAGTGGCACATTCATTTATGTTGAATAATGGTTCTGCCACCACCGCGCCAGAGCTATCAAGATCTGGGACATACATAGGTACCCAAAACAGGACCACATAACAGGTAAATCCTCTCAAGGACCTTCTGGGCAGATCATTTAGTGCTCTCTGGATCCCATATATGTGATAAAGCAAACCTTGACCAGAACCAAATACCCTTGCTGTTAAGGATTGCTTTAAGTTTCAGTTCTTCCACTCCACAACAGAATTTCCAGGTACACACATCTTAGTGGTTTGTTGGACACTAAGAGGGTGTCTGAGGTGGGTGTTTGACGATGGACCCTTTAATTTGTTGACAGATGCCACAGCAAAGGATATAGGGGGTGATTGTGACCGCGGCGGACGGCGGTCGCCGCCCGCCAAGCGATTCCCGCCGAAAGACCGCGGCGGTCATTCTGGCTTTCCCACTGGGCTGGCGGGCGACCGCCGAAAGTCCGCCCGCCAGCCCAGCGGGAAACACCCTCCCACGAGGAAGCCGGCTCAGAATGGAGCCGGCGGAGTGGGAAGGTGCGACGGGTGCAGTTGCACCCGTCGCGAATTTCAGTGTCTGCAAAGCAGACACTGAAATTCTTTGTGGGACCCTCTTACGGGGGCCCCTGCAGTGCCCATGCCATTGCCATGGGCACTGCAGGGGCCCCCAGGGGCCCCACGACACCCCATACCGCCATCCTGTTCCTGGCGGGTGAACCGCCAGGAACAGGATGGCGGTATGGGCTGTCAGAATCCCCATGGCGGCGCAGCAAGCTGCGCCGCCATGGCGGATTCCCATGGGCAGCGGAAAGTCGGCGGTACACCGCCGGCTTTCCGCTTCTGGCCGCGGCTGTACCGCCGCCGTCAGAATGCCCGGCGGAGCACCGCCAGCCTGTTGGCGGTGCTACCGCCAACCTCCGCCATGGCGGTAATTACCGCCAGGGTCAGAATGACCCCCATAGTGTTTGGTCTGTTTGTATAGACCTAGCCACCAATAGCATTTTTGTGGCAGGGAAATAGTAGCCGCACAGCAGAATGGGTAGAATCACACGATCACACACCCCAGGAATTGTTGTGAATGCAAAATTTTGGGCACTAAGTTGGTAGGTATATTTAGCAGGGTTATGATTTTGGTAAAGACTTTGCTGTCAAACTACACCATTCCCAGCAGCCAATTGCAGCAAAAGAATCCACAGCTACTGCTGATTTCTCAGCTTCATCAGCCAAAGTATTTCCTACAGCGTGTATTCCTACATGTTAGTGGCCCAATGCATATACTACTTGAGCTCTTGGTAGTCTTTCCTTATTATCAGCTACCTTCCCCTACAAGTTGTTGTGTTTGATGGTGTTCCCTTTCGAGTCTTTGAACCTGTTCAGGTGCCAGTGATGTAAGTAATCAATGTAGGACTGGAAACAGTAGTGCTCAGGATCTATATGTTCCAGTGCCAAAATCACAGCCTTAAGCTCTGCAAATTGTGCAGTACAGTCCTCTAGGGTCTGCGTGTAGGTATGTTGAGGGTGGAATGTAAAATCCCTCATTACTCCTCTAATAGCTGCACAAGCAGATGAGTACTGGTGTTTTGTACCTACAGCTGGTTGTGCTGAACCATCAGTGTAAATGATTGTTCTGTTTTGATCGAGAGGCATGATGTTAGAGGGAACAGAGTACTCAAATTCTTGGGTCTGTAGTTTGGAGTTGAAAACATAATGGATGACAGTGGCGGCCAGGGAGGTTGCCCTTTCAACGTGCGTGTAATGCTTTTGCATTTGGGATGCTGGCTTTGGTTACCGCCTCAAGGGCTGGTGCCAGGGTAACGACAATAATGTATTTCCCTTGGGCAAGTGGCCTCTCCTCAATGACAGCCATCTGCACAGCAGTCAGTATTTTTCCTGTTCGCGCAAATCTTTGTTGTATGTTAGAGTACAAGTGTGAATTGAATGCTATGAGTACCATGTTATCCTCAATAAATGTGACATGGGTGAACCCAGTGGCACCAGGAATTATTCTGATGACCAAATCTGTTTTGTTGTCACATGTGTGCAAGTGTTGTGCTTCGAGCATGCTTGTTGTAAATCTCTGAGCATGTGTGTGAATGTATGTTCTGCCAAAATTAAAGAAATCAAGTAATGACTGTAGCTTCTTGTTATTGTTTGGAGGTTGAAGTTGAGTGCGCTTTTCTAGAAAGTGTGGGGCTAGGCTTTTGCCTTCATCCAATAATTTGTATCCTAAAAATAGGACACTAGGAAAAGCAATTTTGGTTTTCCTAAAGTTAAATTTGTAGCCTTGGGCAGCAAATCCTAAAATGATGTGATCCACCCAAGCCAAATGCGCACTTGAGGTTGTTATCTGTGAGGTAGATATCACTGACATTAGACAATGCCTCAGGATTAATATCATGTACTATTGATGTTACGCAGGCAGAAAATACCCCAAAGCTTTTCTTATGCCCCTGGGGCAAATGAGAAAAACGCCTCTGAGAGCCTAATGCACTGAAGGCACTTAGAACCTGGCTTTCAGGTGAAAGATTTTGACAGAAAAAAACATTGGAAATGTCCAAGGTTATTATTTTTTTTTTATATGGCCTATGTAGATGATAAATGCTGTACTGTGTGTGTTTTGGATTGCAAATGTGCCCACATCGCTGTTTAAATGTCTGTGATCTAAGACTATTCTATATGAATGGTCAGGTTTTGCTATGGGGAATAACACGTTATTCATTGCAGAGACTCAGGGTTCTCTTACTCCTTGGAACTCAAGTTGTGTGAGAATTTATCTCAAAGGTGCTTTAGCTTAATGTTTAATTGGATATTGAAGTAGATCTAATTGGTGTTACATGGTAGGGAGAATCTGCATACCATATCCTCCTCTGTCACTCTGTTTATCTGGTGTGTCCTGAAAGGAACAAGATTGGCGACTATCAGTATATGGATATCTATCTGCTGTTTTTAAAGTGGCACAGTTCTCAACTTAGGGATTCATTCCAAATGTGAGCACATTGTGCAAATTCTATATTTATTTTGGGGTTCTGTAAGGGGAAACACTCATTCCAGCTAGTTTGTTTTTTGCGCAAACCAGAACAGAATCTTCTACCGCTCAGTGAGTGCATTTCCCAATATTGAATGGACAGTTTGTGGATTTATCCCTGTAACGGGCAATTGATTTATAGCTGGAGCAGCCATCACTGGGGCAGTGTTTAAAGTCTGCATCACAAATTGTATTAATCAGCGATATATTGTTACTAGCTCATTGTATAATCGGAGTACTTCAGGTACTGACAGAACTTGCACATTGGGATTTGGTATATGTGGACAATGTTGACCATGTTGGACCATTATTGCTTTAGGTACCTAACTTAACAGGTTGTATTACATGTGGAAAGGCACCATTAAACCAATCTTGGTGCTATTGGGAATTTAAGGCTTTTTTCTAAATATTGTTATGCTCCGTAGTGCAGTGGTATATTCACTCTTCTGTATGTATGAAACGTGTTGGAGTCAACTACAAATGTGACATCCCCGCCCTTACTTGCTAATCCATTTGCTAAAAGAAACAGTGTGTTTGTCTACAGTCCTCTCAAATATTTACTGTTCATGCCATTTTAAGGAATAGGTTTCAGAATGGGGAACACAAATGGGGGAATCCTTTTCAGGTTCGAGCTTGAACAACAGATAGCCTAGATAGGTGCTCCCTTTTCAGCTGTGGAGGATTATCCCTAAAACCATAGATGTTTCCATGTAACAGTACTTAGGGTACCTTTAGTGTGTGTGAGACAGAGATACTCAGTGGACATGTAAAATTAGTGCCTTACCAATTTTGAAGGCACCATGTTGTAGGAGTCTCATTATTGGAAGGAGTCTGCTGGATTCGGGGCAGCAACACCACTGCTAGTGGGTGATGGGGTCAATCCAACACCATCTTGGTAGCTGTCGGCCCAACCCTTTCGGCTAGCTAGCAGCACCTCCCCCAACCTGAAAGAAAAGGTGATTTATAGCAGTCTGATGCATGATACTCTGTGTTTTCTCGGTAGATGTTGTGGTGACAAATCTCACTCCTTTCTCTCATTAATGGAAGGTTTCATACACACATTTAGGCCAAAGAAAAAGCTGAAGTATGGTTTACAATACATTTCTTGAAAATATTGCAATCTATGATGGAGTATATAAGCTGCAATTATTAGGGCAATGAGACATAACAGGATTAGACTGGTAATGACCAGTGAGAAGAAAATAAACAGTCTCAACATATTGGAATGACAAACATAGATGAATTCTACCTAACCCGTAACCCCTAAGTGAGAGACTAGTGGTGATGGCCCAATCAGTCCGTACTTAGGTCCTCATTATGAACACAGCGGGAATGACCGCACTGCTGGCGGTGGCGGTAACTACCGCCAACAGTCTGGTGGTCTGGGCTGCCAAATAATGAAGCACATGAAAAACTGGCAGCCTGAAAAACACGCACTGCCAGGAGAAGAGTGTCGACAACGATGGAAGAAGCTGCCCACAGGCCGATGGAAAGGCCCTACCTGCCCAACACCTGCCCAACAAATAATGAAGCACTCAATTGCCGTCAATTCCGGGGCGGGAACCACCACCATGCAAAGCCTGGCGGAAACAAACCAAATAAAAGGAAACACTCACCGGAGGCTCACGCAACACGCTGAAGCGGACATGGAGAGAGAGTTGCAAATCATGCCAGTGCTGCTCCTTGCCATATACCTCCATGACCGAGACCACCGACAAAGACGAAGATGGTAAGTACCCCAACCTACTAAACAAGGGAAGAAAGGGCACAGTTACATACCCACCCAGCAAAGCACCCACAACCCCTCACAACATCACAAGCCATACACACCTGAGCAAGAGGTACTTACCCAACACAAGCTCAAGACAACCTGCCGAAAGTACCCACATGTGCACAACACCCCCCCCACAATGAAACGAGGAACCACGGATCCAGAGTGTGCCAACACCAACACTGGCCACACAAACTTTAATAAACCTCCAGGAGCAACAGATTGTCCACATTAGGCCAATGGCCAGTCCATAGCAAAAAGACGGATGGGCCCAAATGGCCTAAATTTGACTCCCACATGTGCACATGGTACTCCACCATAAAGGGACATCAATGGGGCAGCCAGGCACCTCAGGGAACAGGGGCATGGGGTGGTGGGGACTTACATCTGGGAGGCTTGGGATTATGTTTGGGGGATGGAGGGGGTTTGGGTTTAGCCTTGGAAGGTGGGGGAGCGGGCTTGGACTGGGGCGCGGCAGATGTACCTGGGCCAGCACCAGGCCTCTTGCTCACAGGGGAAGGTGGACAGGAATGGGAAGGGCGGACAGGGGCGGACTTGGACGTGGGAGGAGTGAACAGGGAAAGGAGGTGTGCACGTTTAGGGACTAGACTGGGTGGTCCAGTGGGTTCAAAAAGGTCTACACAGGATAGGAAAAATTTCTTAGGGGCAGTCGGGGTGGACCTGTAGGAAGGTGTGGGAGTGGAGGTAGAGGTAGTGGGCCTAACAGGTGTAGGTGTGCGTGATGTGGATGCATTTGACTGTACAGTATGCTGAGGTGTGGTGGATGTATGTTGGGTGGGTGTCTGGAAACGTTTGAGTGTCTTAGGACGAGGGGGTGGACACAGTGGGACAAGACAGGCTGCCAGTGTAAATGGATGTTGTCTGGGTGTCTGCAAGTTTGGTGAGTGTGCTGCAAGTGGTAGTCAGAGTCATTGTGGTTGGTGCAGGTGTGGTGTCTGGATGTTTGATGTTGCGGTGACTGCAAGAATGGGGCCAAAAACAGTGAATGGAGGGGCAGGGCCTGTGAATATGCATGTAGAGGTGACAGACAGGGAGGCAGAAGAGGTGGACACAGTGGGGGAAGTGGATGTTGTTGTGTGTGCCTTTGTATGTTGGCTGTGTGTATGCCTGTGGTGGGAAGTGTGGTGCTTGTGTTTCTCTGTGTGCTTCTTGTGTGTTGAGGTGTGAGCATGGCTGTCTGAACGTGTGCTTGGGATGGGTGAAGGGAGTGGGATGCTGTAAGGGGTAGAGGTGGTTAGAGGGGGACGGAAAGACCAGTGACACTGGCTGCCATCAAAGAGGAGGCCAGAGCCTGAAAAGATCTCTGTAGGCCAAACACAGCACTGTGGTATGCATTGGTCTGCTGCATCTGGGATGCTAGCCCCTGGATGGCATTCACAATGGTTGTCTTCCCTACAGAGATGGTCCTCAGGAGGTCAATAGCCTCTTCCGTGAGGGCAGTAGGGCTGACTGGGGCAGGGGATGAGGTGCCTGGAGTGATGGAGACGCCCACCCTTCTGGGAGAGCGGGCAAGGGCAAGGGCAACTGGGTGGGGTGAAACTTGGAGGGCGGTGATGGTATGGGGGTGGTGAAAGATGACAAAGAATGGGTGGACCCACTATGGTCCGCCACAACCAGGGAGCTCCCATTGGAGGAGGTATCAGAATCACTACCTCCAGTGGTAGTTGCTTCCCCCATGGTACTCCCCTTGCCCTCTAAGCCACTGGTCCCCTTGGCGTCGCTCAACTCTGCCTCCTTGGAACCGTGGGCCATTGCATCCCCGCTCGCCGGTGCCACTGCTCCCTCGCCAGATGATGCTGATGTACACAGACAACACAAGAGTACAGGGGTGGGGAGACAAAACAGGAGTGAAATCTATAAATAGCTGAATGGATGTACATAATTGGTTCACACATACTCCCACCCAGCAAATATACCAACATGCAGCACCTACAGCTATACTCATGGCAATACCCCTGCCTAGTGGCCACAACCCTGGTATACATCTATCTCCAACATTACAGAAGGACCTGAAGAACTGCAGACCTGTCCCTTATCATCTAATTGCCCATTGGGGCCATTAGGCTAAATGACATGAGTCAGAGTTCCTGCCACTAGACAGCATACGTATTACAGCACTCTCCGACATACATTAAGGAGGCATACAATGGTCTTGGTACTCACCCCCTTCAAGCGCCCAACCAAGTCTGGATATGCCACCGCCAAAAAGTGGTACATTAGGGGTGTTAAGGCCCGACGGTCACCCCTTCCTCGTTGGGAGGACTTCCCCAGCTGGGCCTCGCAGGTCTTCCTCACCCAGCGCTGCATGTCCTTCCACCGCTTCCTGCAGTGGGTGCTCTGCCGGTTGTAGACCCCCAGGGTATGCACCTCCCTGGTGATGGTGTGCCAGAGTCCCCCCTTCTGATGGGCGCTGACCTGTAGTAGACACACTAGAAAGAAACACTGAGGTCAGAATAAGTACATGTCATACCGCTGGCCATACATCCTCTATGGGACAGACACTTAAAAGAGCATTACAGCATGTTACTCATGCAGATTATCATGCATTAAATGGCTGTGCAGGTACAAATCATGCACACATGTTTACAGACATCCACCACCATCACACACATCCAGGCACCCCACTCCACCTACTCACCTGCACCTCTGGTCGACCATATAGCTTGGCATACAGGGGTAGGACCCCTTCCACCAGCTTGTCCAGCTCCTCCATGGTGAAGGCCGGGGCCCTTTCCCCTGTGACTTGTGCCATTTCTAGGACCAGAGTCAGGACACAGCAGCACACTCAGTGGAGTACTTGCATGCACAGAATCCGAGAGTCAAGTGAAGCTTGGGTGACGAAATAGTGTACGCTCTGCGGCGTCGTGCACTGTCACCGCCGGCAGCAATCATGATAGCCCCATATTCCCCATTGACAACCATGTTAACCAATGAATGGGTGCACAGCGGTGAACACTGCCTTTCGCCATTATGACACCCGGTATGAGGTCACTTCCACTGATACATATCTGGATGACCGGGGGGCTGACATTTTGCAAACTACTACGCAGTTATTATTTGGTCATTGGCCCCATGCTGGCCCTCTGGACCCCAGCCCTCAAATGCATGGCCAAAAGAAAATTTACTCAGCACAACAGTCCAGATGTATCAGTTAAGACATGTCACTACAGTTTCACACCCTAAAATGCTTATGTGTCACCTACTTGTATGACAGCAGTGTTATCTACACAACATGTTGTGCAAATGAATTTGTGTACCTCACATGTGTTCTCCACTCCTCCTAGGTACAGACCCATGTGGCGAAGGGAGGGCCCCATCTGTGTACAGACCACTTGTTGATTGTGCTACTATTCATGAACTTTGTGCATTACTGCATCCAGCACTGAGACCGGCTAATCGAAATCAGCATGCCATTCCTAATGAAGTGCAAGTGCTCTCTGTACTCCATTTCCTGACCACAGGCTCATTTCAAGTGACTGTGGGCATGGGTGCAGGCTTTTCACAGCCAATGTTTTGCCTCATCCTGTCCAGATTCCTGGATGCATTTATACAACACCTGCAGTCATATGTGAGGTTTCCACAAAGAGCTGACCTACCTGCCATCAAGTCTAACTTTTATGCCTTTGCCAACATTTCCCATGTGATAGGTGCCATCGATGTCAGCCACATAGCTCTCATCACCCCAAGAGTAAGCAAACAGGTGTACAGAAACAGGAAGAACTTTAACTCTATGAACATTCAATTGGTGTGTACTGCAGACCAGTACATCTCAAATGTGAATGCCGTGTTCCCGGGAACAGTCCTTGATTCATTTGTGCTGAGGAACAGCAGTGTGCCAGACATGATGGAACAACTACAAGGGGACAGAGGATAGATCATAGGTGAGTGTGGCTAACAATTTTATTGTACATTGCTGACAGCCCGGCTGTCTGCAACTGAGGATAGTTAGTTACAGTCATGTTTTCCCCACTTTTGCAGGAAATTCTGGCTATACCAACATGCATTGAACACTGACACCAGTGAGGAATCCTAGAACTGATGCAGAGAGGAATTACAATGAGGCCCATGGACGTATTAGAAGGGTGATTGAGCGCACTATAGGTCTCCTGAAGGTTAGATTCTGTTGCCTCTACATCTCTGGGGGTTCCCTGTGCTACGGTCCTGAGAAGGTGTGTAGAATAGTGGTGGCCTGCTGCATGCTGCACTACGTGGCTTTGAGGAAATCTATTCCCCTCTTGGAGGAGGAGGGTGCTGTATATCTAGACCAGCTTCCTCTGAGCGGGGATGAGAGTGATGGTGATGATGAAGAGGGGGAAGATGTACACTCCAGGAACCAACTGATCCAACTATACTTCCAGTGACTAAGAGGTACTGTTTGCTAATGTTGTCTGTACTGCATACTGTCGGTCTGACTTATTCTCTATGGGGGTGTTGGGTCTGTAGACATTTATACTGTAACAAGGTATTCAAGTATTATGTGACATGATGAACAACTAGTTAGACATTTCTGTTTACTCCACACCATGTTGTGCGTGGGGTGCCATTCCTGCAATAAAGGCCTGATTATTTTATTTCAATGGAAAATGCATTCACACTTCAAATTGATTCAACATAATGACAGGGGACATTGACATTGGCGTACATGTGTTTGCCATGGTGCTCTTTGCAGTGATGGCAGTGGGCTGATGGTGGATGTCCATACTGGCTACATAATCTCAGCAATCGGTGGCTGTGGTAATGTGTCCATCTGTACCTTGCAGGTTGTGGAGTTGGTATTGGCCTTTGGGGATGGTGGTTCAGTGGCACATTTGGGAGACAGTCATGTCCGAGTCACTTCTTTGATGGTGCCTTTGTCTTGGCAGGTGTACCAGTACCATATCTGGGCATTAGGGACCGTTTGAGCGCCATTTGTAGGCCTGTATGGGTAGAGGTGCTAGTCTCCTGTGTGTCCTTAGATAGTTGCACCAGTCCAGTTGCTGCTGCTGATGTTGATGGCTGGTCTGTATCGTGGTCTGTGGTAGTATCTTCCTAGTTTGTGGGGGTCTCAGGCTGGGTTGGTAAGTGGTGCAGCAGCACCCCTGCAATGGCGGCCATGCTGGCATTGAGCTGTTTCCACTGCTCCATGGCCTATTGGTGGTGTGCTATCTGCAGCCTTTGATTCTGCTCCAAGGTGGCCACGATCTGGCCCATCCTGTCCTGGGTATGGTGGTATGCTCCCAGGACCCCAGAGATCACCTCCTGGGCTGCATCATCCATCCTTTGGCCTCCAGCCTGGGCCACTGATGCCCTCCCACTGGGCCTAGCCCACTGTGCCTGTGTCCCCTGCACAGGTTTGGCGGTACCACTTGTACTGGGGCCATCGTCATCCTGCCTGTTGGTGACTTTGGCCTCTGTCCTTGTGTTCCTCCAGTCTATGGTCTGGATACACTGGTGTGGGGTCGTTTGGCTAGAGCTTATGTTGGTGGCTGGGTGGTAGGGGTGTAAGTGGTGTCCTGGGTGGGGCTGCTGGATGGTGACAGTCCAGGGCTGTGTGATGGGCAAGGGTATTCCTCACTGTCCATACTACCCTCACAGGTGCCCTGAGTGGTGCCTCTGTCTCCACGTGGGGCGCTGGAACTCCTTGTCCTTTCCGTCAGGGTGGCATGGGTGGCGGTGCCTGTGGGGGGGGGGGAATGGACATGTATGTTACATTTACATAATCAGATGGGGTGTACAGGGCAGGACTATTTTGAGCAGGGTTTCCCCTGTTGGGCCATGCAGGGACCTATTGTGGGGTTGCCATTGCATTTAGCATGGGATGTGGAGGTGCATTTTGGGTGGTGTAGTGCCATTGTGATTCCCAGCAGGGGTAGGTGTCTGTGCACAGGGGGAGGGATTTGGGCCTGTGGTGGGTTTGTGGGCATGCATGGTGACTGGATGTAGTGATTGTGGCCTGGGTGGGGTGATGGTACTGGTGGTAGTTGGAGGGATGTGGAGATGCATGCATTACAGGTGTGGGGGATATGGGGTAATTGTAGATGACTTACTCAAGTCCATTCCTCCAGTAAGTCCAGAGAGTCCCTCTGGGTGCAGGATGGCCAGTACCTTTTCCTCCCAGTCGGTGTAGTCGGGGGTGTTGGTGGGGGTCCTTCCCCAGTCTTCTGTACTGCAATGTTGTACCTGGATGCCATGGACCTCACCTTCCTGCGCAGATCGTTCCATCTCTTGCGAATGTCGTCCCATGTGCGTGGATGGTTTCCCACTGCATTGACCTTGTTGACTATTGTCTGCCATAACTCCATCTTTCTGGCGATGGGTTTCTGCTGGACCTGTGCCCTGAATATTTGTGGCTTGACCTTTAGTATCTCGTCCACCATTGTTCTTAGCTCCCTTTCTGTGAAGCATGTGTGCTTAGGGGGTGCCATGGTGTGTGTTGTGGGTTCTGTGGATATTGGTGAGGGTGCTGTTGTGTGGTTGGGTATGTGAGTCATGTGCTTTTGCATTCAGCGTCTGCTTGTAGTGTTGTCATCTCTGGCTTCTCCTATTGGCGATGCAAAGGATTGTGGGGTGTGTCTGTGCGTGTTTTATAGTGTTGTGGATGTATGTCAGATGTGTGGGTTTCAAACTTGCCAATGTGTGCATTTCTTGCTGTTGGGTCCCATTGCTGGCCGTGGCGGCCTGTACTGCTATTGGTCGTTCAGCATCCACTGACCGCCGCGGTGATATGTGCCTTATTATTTGGAGGCCAGGGGATTTGTGTGCTCGGGGGTGGCGGGGTGGTATGTGCAGCTTTTTCGCTGACAAGGCACTAGTGAAAGCTGTTGGTAACAGAAATGTTTGCGGATTCTGTTTTTTGCATCTTTATATGGCGGGTTTCTGTTCACCGCCAATGGCGGTATTCCGTTCACCGTCGCCACGGTCGGTGACGGTATTTATCACCATGTTCATAATGACCCTCTTAGTCCTTGAATGGAGCACCCACACCCATTACCTGGAAGATAGGGGTCTGCCCGCAGTCTCCTGGGCTGGTTATAGAGGCAGGGCTTAAATCATCAATGAAATGGCATGCAGACTGAACAGAATCCTGGCTGGAATGAACTCCCTGTTGTCTCTTGGCCTGTACAGTGTTTTTATAAGAAACATATTTCTGTTATGTGAAAAGGCCTGAGGTGGTCATGTGCAAGTCTCGGACTGTTTTCATACTCTTGTGGCAACAGTTGCTAGCTGGATTATCATGTACTGTTCCTGTCAGCCTTGGAGACAGGTACATGGTGAAAAGTTGTACACAGAATAATAATAACATTGCTTTTGCAGAATCACAGTTACAGCTGATTAGAAAATAAAAACATCCCAGCTGAAAAGCAGGCACACTAAAAATGAATAAAACTGAATAAATGAAATCAGAGTGCATATGTAGGTGAAAGGGCACAGGCCACAGGACTATGCTGAAATATGTATGCCCCAGCAGAGTGCAAAATAAGCCCTCAACAATGCCAAAGCTCAATGCATTATTTTTGACGCATTGGCGTTGATGCATGGCTTTCAACAGACGTTCCAGGTGCAATGCATCAAGCAAAAGACTAATTGGTGTGTTTTGATTGACGCAACTAGCTTATTGCGTGTAGTACAATGTTGAGAATTGTGCAATGCAGATAAACATTCTCAGGGCACATTTTTCTTGCTCAAAGTTTCTTTGCTGACATGCTTGAAGATTTGGGATGTTGCGTGTGTATGTTAACAGTGCGCATATGTGTGACTCATTGCAGCCATGGTGCGGTGAAAAGGACAGGCAGTATATTTCTGTGAAATACACATATATATTGTGATTTGTTGAGACCTTTACATTATTTATATGTATTACAGTTTGTATTATGCTAGGCTGAACGTAGGTAGCTGCATAGAAGGCTTTTTTTATTTCACAGATATAGCAGTCCCATGAAAATGTAATGTGTATTGTTATGCATGATTATGCCCAAACTTGATGATCATACTATCTGTCTGCATTCCTGACATAGGATGTGTTACAGAAGCAATACACACTCAGGGAATGGCGTATACTGGATGCTTCAGCCAGTCAACAGTATGAGACATTAAGCTCACAGATTGTCTGTCTAGATATGAAAGGTATGTGGCTAGGCAAATAGAACACCTGTTAATATGTGCAAGACATCATTTACCAGACTAAAATACCCATCAACCACTATATAATGTTATGGTACACACACATCTGCTGGCTGGCCTTGGTGTTTGGCACCATATGTGTGGCACATGCACATTGCACCTGCAGAAGAGCGTTTGCCAAAATGTTCGCCTATTTTTTGATCATCATGAGGCCAGTTTGAGTGGCACGAACAAGTGTGATGACTCTCAAGTAGGAATATGTTTGCTATTTCCATTCATAACATTATTTGGCAACAGACAGGGCTTCCATGAACTTAAAATGTGGGCAGACATTCACAACACATGGTCATATGTACATTTACTGACAGATTATGCCACTCTAACCTGGAATGCCTCACTGCATGCTACCTTGAGAGGAGTGATATCACATGTAGTTATACCCTGACATCTATTTCGCTTCTAGACTTTCTTGGTGCCCTATTTTAATTAGTACACATAGATGGAGCTGTAGGGGTCACAGCATTGCTTGTTTCAGAATCAGACACACCAACACTGTAACATCCATTCATGCATGTAACAGTTGTATCCTTCCCTATTGGGGCAAGTGTGCCTGCATTGCACCTAGGTAGCCAATCCAGCACCGACACATGTAATGACTGAACATTGAAGTAGCACATGGAGACTATCCGGGATGCACTGTGTGCCCTTACACATCATATCAACCTCTGTTCACAATCATAGGCATATAAGGTCAGTATACTAACCTCCATGAGTGTAAGGCAGTAACAAATGTCAAGACATTAAACACACACACTCAGCAATTACACACTCTTTACATTTACACTCCCTTTGGATTGTGGTAGGAAGTCTGACAGTCAATGCACTGTAGCAGCACACATACTCACATGTGCACACTATTCCACGTAGCTACCTTTGTTTGGTGCTACCCGAAGCACATGCCTTTTGCACATGTTGTTGATATATACACATATTTTGGTCCACATGATGTTGTCCTGGGGTGAGTGTAACACCTAGCTACATACCTTTGTGATGAGCCAAATTATATTAGCTGAGGTCTAAGTGTTCTGATGTTAACAGTGACTGTGAAAAGAAATTGCGTACACAAAGGAATTGTTCATTCATCTATTTACATTTTTGAACACTCTTAAAACAAAAAATAGATTTATGGCTATCAAGCTACTTCACGCTTCACTGAAACAGTGTTGCACTATGATGTTTCTTTGCCGGGTACCAACAATTGTGGCTACATTTTCCCCTCTGTCTTCATCTTCATCCTCATCCGGTGCTTCCTGGTCCTCATAGTCCACGTTTCATGGGATATTTGTCTGCACATAGATGTTGTGCAATATAAAACACACTAGGATCATTTTGCAGACTAAAAGGGGCAAGTATAGCAATCTCCATCCGGACATCTCCAGGAAGCGGAAGCGAGACTGTTGAAGCGAAATCAGCTCAGCTCAGAAACTGGAGACAAGGCTCTTAGACTGTCAGCCTGAGAGACCAAGTCTGAGCAGTCTAAAGAAGGAAGTAATTCATGATCTTTTATTCTAGCAAACCACAAGGAGTGTTCGTACATTTCATTGGTTCTTGACATTGACGCATGGTCATTTCTACAATATTGCAAAAGGTGTTACCGTTAATTCTTCATAACACACCATATATAGTAAGATAAAGCGTAGACAAGGAAATGAAAGAATATGTCCTACGTGTCTAACATTGCGTGATGCATTTTTCAACAGAACTGTGCACAGCACGTACAGAGGATGGTACATTGCTAAAGAAAGATTGCTTCAGCTAGCATGCAATGATATTTAACGGAGGCTGTTTTAATAGTAAGCCTTGCAATATAATGCGTTTTGAGCAACAATACATAATATCAGTAGACATAGTTCATGTAGGTCATTAGTTGTTCAACAAAAACAGGTGTAGTTGTCATTGGGTATCACAGGGCCTAGCAGGCCCAAAAATGGATTCCAGGAAAATGTGATTCCACATTCCGCCCTCTGATACTCAATGACAACCTAAACTTCGCAATGAAGGGGTACCATTTCTGTGGTGTCGCAATTCCTGGCATGGTCTTTGTTTAGTTGGCAGTGATGGTTGCAGGCACTTTTTTTTAGGACTGTAATACAATAGGGACAAAATGTTATCACCACTAGCACCTCTATGAACCAGGAGCCCCAGCTGCTGAACCATGCTCTGAATTTTTCCAAATCTCCCCAGGGTCTGTTGAGACAAACAACTTCCTTTGCCTCCTTTTCCACTTTCCTTATACTTCCTAGTGCCCTTTTTGTATTGTGGCTGTTGTCCGGTATGTATACACAGCAGTCTCGATAGATCATCTGACAGACACCACCATCTTTTGCTAAAATGATGTCTAGTGCCATTCTGTTCTGAATTATGACAGCTCTTAGGTCAGTGAGCTCTTGAGTGATATTTCCCAGAGCTGTTGTTGTGGAGTCCGCTAATGTCTCCACGAGTCTGGCCAATTTGTGCATTTTATATTCTAAATGTATAATCCTAAATAGTGGCACTATCGCTACCATAATTTCTAAGGCTTGATCTATCCAAGAAGGGGTCCTCATTATGCGTACCTTCCGGCGTGCTGGGTCTTGTCATATGTGCTATGCGTGGTAGCACTAATGCTGGCTGACAGCTACCTTGCCATCCAGCCGGTAATTTGAAATATCCATAAGTACCACATACAATGAAAAACCCTTTGGGTCCTGAGAGGTCCATTGACAACTTTTTGGGACCTACTTTTATTTTGTCCAAGTTGGTGTAACTAAAGCAATTGCTTGTGCCCACATTTATGTTAACCTTGTCATCAGTGAAACCCTGTTCACAATTAGGCATGAGGCGAGGGTCAGAAGGGCGGAGGAACTTCATTATGGAGCATAGGTCTTTATTGATCTCCATCTCAATGGGTGCACTGCCTCTAGTGTACTTTATGCACCAAGGGGCTTTCTTCCGCTCACTTATTCTTAGGAGTGGGATGCCTATACTTCCTGCAGTCCTGTCCCCGGGTGCCTGCCCCTTCTCTTGTACTATTTTGCTCTCCTTGCCCATTTGCCTAGGTCGCTGAAGTTGGGCCAGAATCAGCTGGTCATCTACTTGGGGGGTCAGTCCCCCACATGTTGTGCCATTTCGATGCTGTCTCTTCTGTATGATCTCTTGTTATAATAGACTCTCTTGTTGAGCTGCTGCTCTATAAGGCTGTTTACTATGTTAAATCCCAAGTACTTGCTGAGTGTGATAGCCATGCAGTTTATGGTGTTTTAGGAGTGTGTGAGCAAGTGGATGCATACATAAGCATCTGACACATTTGCGGCTTCTGTATACAATTTAACCATTTGTACAGATGTGTTATCAGCATAATTTTCCTTATTCTTGCCCCATGATGTCTGTCCCCTGCTGCCCATCTCTTCCAGCTGGCCTTTGTCTCTGTTCTCTGATATTTTCACATACTTCTCTTCACTTTTATGTATGTAATTATCTTTATCCAAAATGGCACATATATTTAATTTGCATATATTATTATTATTATTGTCAATATTATCCCTGGAACTGGGGTACATATGGCAGTCAACACTGTAGGCCACTTCCTTTAATCTTTCTTGTTTCTAGGCATGGTCCTTATCATCAATAAGATGATATCATGGTCTGTAGCTGTCCCCAAGTCATTATCCAACATTTTGAGTGAGATCCTTTTGTTGATATTACTTCTTCCTCTTATTGTTCTTATTCTGTGATTAATTCTCTTGCTCCCTCGGTGGTGCCTCACAGTGTGGCATCAGAGGTTAGCTAGCACTTGACGCTCACCATGGTACTTTGTAGATGTATGCAAACAGGACCCGCTTGCACCCTGTGTCTTCTGAGGTGTGCACCACGAGAGGTCCTCTGAAGGGTCATCGCAGGAGGGTGCAGCATGAGCAGTCCTGTCAGTGATGACTCGTCTGGCTGGTCAAGCGGAGGTTGTATCTCTGGGGTGGTGGTGGGGCTTTTTTCAGAACCGCAAGTGGCTATTGAAAATCTGTTGATCCCGCATTCTTCTTGTTATGTGATCTGTGGGTCTAAGATGTTAGCCCTTTACACTTGACCGCCGCAGCCGTCGTCAGTAGGATCTGGTAAGATCCCTTCCACCTTGGTGGGAGACAGTGGCATCTAGTTTGGGCCTTGACCCACACCAAATCCCCTGGCTGCAGTCCGTGTTCTCGTGGTGTCTCTTCTTCCGGTAAGGCCTGCAGTACCTGGCAGTGGAGATAAGATAACGTCTCTGTTATTTTCCTGCAGTATTGTAACAATAGGTCATCTGTCACTGCTAGTGGCTCCACGGACATGTGGCCTGGTATGTGCATAGGGTGCCCAACCACCACCTCCTGGGGGCTTAATTTAGTTACCCTGTCGGGGGTGCTTCTCATAGCAAGCAATGCCAGCAGCAGTGCATCAATACATGATAGTTCAGTCGCCACACATATTTTCCCTATCTTGTTCTTCAGTACCCCTTTCTTTCTTTCAACAGCTCCCTCTGCGGGTGGGTGGTATGTGCAGTGCAGCTTCTGGGTGATCCCTACCCCTTTACAGAGGCCCTGAATCACGTGTGAGATGAATCCTGGTCCATTATCAGAGCTCAAAAGAGTTGGGACCCCAAAACGTAGTATTAGCACCTTTAGAAGGCATTTAGCAACCGTCTGTGCACCGCAGTTCTTGGTGAGCTACGCTTCTGTCCATTTACTAAACATGACACCTATCACTAAGATGTATGTGAACTTGAGCATGGGGGCATTTCAATGAAGTCTATCGGAAGACTCTCAAAAGGTCCATGTGGCGGTGGGAAGTGGCCTGGGGCAGTGGGTGAACCCTTGCCTGTATTTTACTGTACACAGATAGTGCACTTTTTACACAAATGTTCTGCACACTGCCAAAACTTGGTATTGAACCAACATTGGAAAAACAGACAGATCATCCCATCTCGCTCCACATGTGAGAGGCCGTGGAAAAGGCAGGCCGTGGAGGGGAGCCAGTGAATGGCAAACATATCTTACCATTTGGGGCTACCCAAACTCCCTCTTCATTTTCTCTGCAGCCACCCCTCTTCCATTCTTCTAATTCTTGTTCCCCAACCTGTTGTTGAACACTTTTGGGATCAAAATATGCACTTTCTTCCTTAGCCAGTGGGGCAGATGTAACCTGTACAATTTCATAGCCGCACCCAGTTAAGGCAATCCTCCTTGCTTCCCTGTTGACAAAAGCATTGCCCATGTAAATATAATCCCTGGCGGAGGTTTGAGCTGTACATTTCACAATAGCAATCCTTTTTGGCAAATGTAGCACTTGCAACAATTCAGCAATCCATGATGCATGCTGTATATGTTTGCCAGCTGAGGTGAGGAACCCCCTCATTGCCCACAACTGCCCAAAATCATGAGTAACTTCAAAAGCATGTTGACTGTCTGCATAAATATTTGCCGACCTTCCTTGTGCCAGCTTGCAGGCTCTCATAAGTGCTACTAATTCTGCTGTCTGGGCACTTTTTATTGTCAGTAGCCTTCCACCTTCCAACATTCTTTTGGCGGTTAGTACAGCATAAGCTGCCTGTAGTGTCCCAGTGTGGTCCTAATGCATGACCCATCGACAAACAAATCTCCCTCTTCATCTGGGAACGGGGACTCTCTAATGTCTGGTCTCACCTTTGTGTGTCCATCGACCACCATAGTGCAGTTGTGGAAGGAGTTGTCCATAGAGGGGTCATCATGGTCATGCTCAGTTGGCAGAAGGCAAGATGGATTCAATGTGGTACACCTATTAACCCCTTTGCTGCCAGGCCTTTTCCCCATCAGGTGGCAGGCCTTTTTTTGGCTATTTGGGGCAGGGCGCGCTTAGGGCCTCATAACGTTTTGTCCACATAAGCTACCCATGGCAAATTTGTTTAAATCACCAGCTTCCTAGCTTTCAGGAACAGGCAGACTTAAATCAGAAAAAACAATTTTTCAACACAATTTTGGCATTTTACTGGGACATACCCCATTTTTATGATTTTTTGTGCTTTCAGCCTCCTTCCATTCAGTGACAGAAATGGGTGTGAAACCAATGCTGGATCCCAGAAACCGAAACATTTCCGAACAGTAGACAAAATTCAGAATTCAGCAATGGGTAATTTGTGTAGATCCTATAAGGGTTTCCTACAGAAAATAACAATTGAAATAAAAGCATATTGAAATTGAGGTGAAAAAAAAACACCCATTTTTCTCTACGTTTTACTCTGTAACTTTTTCCTGCAATGTCAGATTTTTGAAAGCAATATACTGTTACGTCTGCTGGACTCTTCTGGTTGTGGGGATATATAGGGCTTGTAGGTTCATCAAGAACCCTAGGTACTCAGAGCCAATAAATGAGCTGCCCCTTGCAGTGGGTTTTCATTCTATACCGGGTATACAGCAATTCATTTGCTCAAATATTAAGAGTGAGAAATAGGTATCAAGAAAACCTTTGTATTTCCAAAATGGGCACAGGATAAGGTGTTGAGGAGCAGTGACTTATCTCTGAATTCTGGGGTGCCCATACTAGCATGTGAATTACAGGGCATTTCTCGTATAGCCTGTGCATTTTTGAAAACTAGAGACCTAGGGGGAACCCAAGACGGGCTGACTTATGGGGCTCTCACCAGGTTCTGTTACCCAGAATCCTTTGCAAACCTCAAAATGTGACTTAAGAAACACTTTTTCCTCACATTTCGGTGACAGAAAGTTCTGGAATCTGAGAGGAGCCACAAATTTCCTTCCACCCAGCATTCCCCCAAGTCTCCTGATACAAATGGTACCTCACTTGTGTGGGTAGGCCTTGTGCTCGCAACAGGACATGCCCCAAAACACTATCTGGACACATTAAAATTATCAAATAGAAAACTACCTTTTTTTTTGCGGGGGCATCTGCGTTTTTGGTCCTGGGCTCAGCAGCCATCTAGGGAAACCTACCAAACCCAGACATTTCTGAAAACTAGACACCCGAGGGAGTCAAGGAAAGTGTGACTTGCGTGGATCCCCCAATGTTTTCTTACCCAGAATCCTCAGCAAACCTCAAATTTAGCTAACAAATCACATTTTTTCCCACATTTCTGTGTGGGATCACTGCACTGGGAGAAATTTCCTACCACCCAACGTTCCTCTCAGTCTCCTGGTAAAAATGATACCTCACTTGTGTAGGTGGGCCAAGTGTTTGTGACAAGGAAGAGCCAAAAACACGTCGAAATTGATGGGGAACCAAAGTGGGTCCAAAAGGGCAGTTTGAAAAAAAACCTTTTTAGGCTGAAAAGTGCAGCAGAAATTTTATCGATATAGGTGAGACAATGCTGGGTGGTAGGAATTTTGTGGATCCCTGCAGATTCCGGAAGGTTCCATCACAAAAATGTGGGAAAAAAGTGTGCTTACCAGCAAAGTTGCAGGTCTGAGGGGCATTGTGGGTAAGGAAATGGTGCGGGGTGCATGTGAAGCACACCACCCTGGAATCAACTAGATGTTTAGTTTTCAGATGTGTCTAGGTCTTGTGGATTTTTCTACATGGCAGCGTCCCAAAGTAAAAAAAGGTGCAACCCTCACCATTCCAAGTGGGACGATTTTGAGAGTTATCAAGCTCTCATGGCCCAAATGTAAAACAAGAACCAAAAATGTCCTCTTGCTTGCCATGGGATAAGATGTTTTAGTGTGCGGGGGAGAGCTGAATGACTGTTAGCCCCTTCAGTTCGGGTGGGGGCATAACCAGGCCCATACTGGTTGGTAGCCACCACCCCACTATTTTCTTTTATTTTTTTTATTCCCTGGCATCTAGTAGACTTTCTGTCCCCGTTGGGTGTGGATCGAGGGTAATTGCCCAATCTGCCCACTGGTGGGCAGAACAACTTTGGCCCCATTTATTGGGGGTGTGGCCATACCTCCACCCTCCTATTTTGAAAAAAGAATCTTTCCTGGTCTCTGGTGGGCTTTCTGTCCTCCTTGGGGGCAGATGGGCCTTCCAAAAATAGGCCAATCTGCCCCCAAGGTGGGCAGTTATGGCCAACAGTAATGTGCCCCCATGGGGAGCGACCCTTGCCCAAGGGGCTGCCCCCCCAAACAAAACACACACCTACAAACACACCAATCCAGGGTGTCTACAGGTTTCTGCCCCCTTTGGGGGCAGATTGGCAGAACAAAAATAGGGCGATCTGGCCCCAAGGGGGGCAGAAATGGCCTAAACACAAATTGCCCACCAGGGGAGAGACCCTTGTCTAAGGGGTTGCTCCCCATACATAAAACCATAAAGTAAATAAAAAAGTATATATCCCTGGTGTCTAGAGGTTTCTGCCCCATCCGCCTAATTATATTAGGCCGATCTGACTCCATGGGGGTTAGAAAAGGCCTAAAAATATTTTGCCCCCCTACCCCCCCACCCGGGAAGTGGCCCTTGCCAAAGGGGACACTCCCCTTATGCGTTAGTACATAAAAAATACAAATTCCCTGGTGTCTTGTGGTTTCTGCCCCCCCCGGGGGTAGATCCGCCTAATTATATTAGGCCAATCTGCCCCCGGGGGGGAAGAAATGACATAATAATAATTTGCCCCTCCCGGGAGCGACCCTGGCCTAAGGGGTCCCTCCCCAAACATAAAAAAATAAAAATAACAATAAATAAAATTATCCCTGATGTCTAGTGGATTTCTGCCCCCTGGGGGCCGATCGGCCTAATACTATAGGGCCGCTCCCCTTATTGGAAATAACAAAAAAAAAAAATCCCTGGTGTCTAGTGGGCATTTCTGCTGCCCGATCGCACCGCGATCGGGCAGCAGAAATGCCCAGAGAGACATGAAAGGAGAGGAAAGGCCTTTCCTCTCCTTTCATGCCTCACTGCCCCCTCCACGTGATCGGAGGAGAAATGCTTTAGCATTTCTCCTTCGATCAGCTTCCAGCACCAGTGGGAAGGCCTCTGATAAGGTCAATGCGCAAAAGCGATACCCCTTCCATATCTGCCCAGGGGAGGGGAATGCTCGGCCATCTGGGGGAGCGCTAGCGCTCCCCCCGGGGCCATAGCAGGACAAGCTGGTCTCGTCCTCGTCACCGGGCAACCGGTGCCGAGGGCAAGACCAGCTCGCCCGGGGCACCCAGGGGGTTAATCATTATGTGTGGTGCCAGCAATGTTAGTTCATATCGGGAGAGGCGAGCATTTGTGAGGTGTAGGGTCTTGGTTTGTGGTCAGTAATGTGTCAACTGCATGTGGGACGTGCAGTATCAGCGTATGTGGCAGCATCACATTCTCAGATTGTTCTACCGCTAGAGGAACTGCCGCAACTGCCCTCAGACACTGTGGAAGCGCTGCTGCCATGAGGTCTAGGGTGGTGAAATAGTAAGCCACTGGGCTGTAGAAGGAACCGTGTTTTTGGGCCAATACTCCCAAGGAGCAACCTCCTTTCTCATTACAAAATAGGTGGAAGTCTTTAGCGTAATCTGGGAGGCTAAGTGCTGGTGCTGCACATAGCTCCCTTTTCAGCATTTAGAAAGCGTCGTCACAGTCTGTGGACCATTGTACTTTATCTGGCACTTGCTTGTGTGTGAGGTTCTGGAGCGGGCACAATCAGTGAAAAATTTGGGATCCAGTTTTCGCAATAGCCTGCCACCCCAAGAAAGGCCTTCACCTCCCTCTGTGTGTGGGGCCTTGGGTATTGTGTTATGATTGCTATCCTCTCTGGCAGTAATTGTGTTGTCCCCTGTGATAATTCATGTCACAAGTATTGCTTTTTTGTTTGACAGAACTGTAGTTTCTTGGGAGAAACCTTATGGTCTCCACTTGCCAGGTGATATAATAATGCTACTGTAACTTGAATGCATGCTGTTTGTGATGGTGAGGCCAGTCACAGGTCATTAATGTATTGCACTAAGGTGGACCCTCCCAGTAAGCACAGGGATGCTAAATCTGTCTGTAGGGCATTGGAAAATACTGATTGGCTGTCGCAATAGTCTTGGGGAATACATTCCCAACTTAATATGTTCCCTCGAATTGGAAGGAGAAAAGATACTGGGACTCCCTGTGAAGAGGCATGGAAAAGAACGCATTGCTGAGGTCCAAGACTGAAAAGTGGGTGGCAGTTATGGGAATGCTAGTCAGGATGGTGGCAGGATTTGGGGCCACTGGGAATAAGGGTATCACTGCCATGTTAAGTTCCCAGAGGTCTTGAACAAATCTGTACACTGGGGCCTCATCGGACCCTTGGTGGCCTTCTTCACCCTCGGGATCGGTGTATTATAGGGTCTGTTCTGTATCTTCCTTAGTAACCCCTTCTTCAAGAGTTAATCTATCATAGGTGCTATGCCCTCCTCCCCCTCTTTAGATATTCTGTACTGGGGTACCTGCAGCAATGGTGCACCGGGATGCAGTGTCACCCGCACTGGGGTGGTAATCCAGTATCCTCCCCACATCATTTGTTCCCTGTTCCCAGACCTCACTAGGAACAGAGTTTTAAAGCTCTTGTGGGAGGCCCTGCACTTTTTCTTGCTGATCACATTTCTTAAATGCCTGTAACATTATCCCACTCTGCTTACTTTTCAGAAATACCCCTTCAGGTGAGCAACTGATTGTACACTGTAATTTGCATAGGAGTTCCCTCCCCATCAGGTTAACAGGGCAATGTCTGCCAAAGATAAATTGATGGTTTACTGTGATAGGGCCTACTTTGAATTTCAGGGACTTTGCTAAGTATTCATCCACCGGTTGGCCCTTTATACCCACAGTTATTTGTGTTCCGGATAGTGGTGCATCTGGTATGTCCGATGCCCTCAGCATTGACCTTTTTTCTTGCCTTTTCTACTTCTTCTCCCTCTGTGGCTCCTCTGTTGGCCACCCTACCACTTTCTTGTAAACCTCCCACAGGTCCCTTGGCACTATTATGTTAAATAATTTATCCAGGTCTCTCCAAAGCAACCCTCTAATTTCCACAATCCTGTTTAATTTGATGTACCACTTGTGAGGCCCTTACCGTATTTTGGGGAAGTCCTTGGTAAATGATATTAAATCAGCGCTACTTCAAGGTGTATGGACGTAGGAATGCATGGGGCTTCTTCCCTGCAGATAGCGTTGGTATCTCTCTTAGGGGCAGTGTCAATACTATTTTTGTGGTCTCCGGATGTGTTCCTGTTGCTAAACTTGTGATAACCTGTGCTGTGTTGATGCCTTCCATCAACTCTTTCCACTTCTGTAACATTAGTACCTGATATTGCAGTTTTTCAGTTAATTTGGCATCGTCCCAGGATTGTAGTCTGTTTCTGTAAAACTTAACTGGGAGGTGTCCCAGATGTACTCTTTTTGGCAGGGGACCTGTGCTTTTGGTCTTGTGTGTAGCTTTGGTGTACTAGAGGAGCCTGGGCCATTAGCTCTGCGCGTGCTAGGATTATTATTTCTTCCCTCTGTGCCCTGGTGTGATCCTCTGCCACATCTGAAAGTGTCATCCTTTTATCAATCAGAACTGTCAGCATAGTATGACATTTTGCGCTGTCTGATTGAGGAACATTTTCTTCTGTATTACAGGAGAGCTGCGTGACATACTCCCCTTAGACTGTGTGTTTGATATGCTGTCTTTCCTGTGCCCTGGTGTCGCTTTAAAAATTTGTACAAAGTTTGTCAGCAGGTCTATATTGTGTTGTGTATTGTGTGCATAGATACATATGATCACCTTCTTTATTTCCTCAACTCCCATGCTGTGATCCCCAGACGTGTCTTTGAACGTTTGTGTCCAGTTTGTTTTTAACAGGGACGGCACCTTGACCCCCATTCCCTTCACTCACTTCTTGTAACTGTTAGCTAACCTTGCTCATTTTCCTTGCAGCATGGGCTGCTTCATCTTTTATTTCCTGCAGTGACAGAAGGTTTGCTACAGCTTCGAGTTCTGTTCTTTGTGCTTCCTTTCTTGCCAGGTGCTGTGCCAAGGCAGGGGCTACTGCCCCTGTTGCAGAGGCCTTGGGATGTTCTTTTCTGTCAGTAGCAGCCATCTGGTTGCTATTCTCTTGCCTCCCTATCAGTATGTCTTCTATGAGTGGGTCCTTCCTGTTCTCCTCTTCTGTACCCTGTGCATCTTGTTCCTGTGATTGTGCACCTACGACAGGAAGAAATGGGAATGTCCCTGCTACCTCAAGTGTGTTTTCTCTCTGACCCTCCATCTTTTCTTTCCCTTTTTTCCTTGAATAAAATCATTTTTTCAGTTCCTACAACTCTTTATGCACTTTCTCCTTCAAATTACTATTTGCATGCAAATCACGCAGCACAGAGTTCCACATCCAAAATGCATCCCACTCAAGACTTCTAATTTTCCTCCCTTTGAGAATTAGCATCTGTCATAAATAAGACAACTTATTCATGTCGTAGGTGTCAGTCTTAAGGAACTGCAAGTCTGGTCTCCTAGTCGTCAACTTATGCCACTTGTCAAGGAATAGTAATGTATCAGATCCTTGTCTAACAGCGACCAGGTGCGCTGGAGAATCCCTAGGTGATATCCCTTGCTAAGAGGGTTACCCATGACTGATCAGCAACTGTCCCGTGTGAGGCTACGCTGACAATTCAGCTGTACTTAGCATGGGAAAACAAAAGGGTGTCGGCAGGCTGTCCTTGCCAATCATTCCCAATAAGGCACAAGGGGGCAAACTAGGGGTACCTCAAACAATTAGACAGTCACCTGACAGCAGTATATGCTATTAGTAAAGCAGAGAGTGCACTTCAATTTAACCACATTGCACTTTATTCTTGTTCACCGTAAGCATCCACAATTTGGAAATAGAGGCCAAAGGTGCTGTTTTATCGGCGTCCTTACGCAGCCAGAAGAAAAGATGACAGAAAGGCAGGGAAAGAAGTTCAGAATTCCAAACCCTTGTGATCCTGCCCAAGAGCTGTTTGCGGGTGTATGGAATTTAAACCTGGCCCTAATCCATAGGAGGTAGCAGACAGGTAAGTCACAGACGGTGAACCATTCATGCAGATGCAATCATACAAACAAAACACAAAAGTGTGGGGCTATGCCTGAACTGTGGCAGTGCATCCTACCCTTTGCACTTGGAGTTCCTAACAGTTGAGTGCCTTAGATAAGAGCCAGAATGTGAGGGAGATGATAATGCAATTTGTTATTATAATTGCAATATGACAGAATGTATCGAAGGTCATATCTGCAGTGTTCTCTGCGTTGCAGTCTCTACAGAGGTCAGAGTGGTAATCATAAACTTTGGTCCTGGTATGATAGCAGCCTAGCTCTGTCGGTTTCTACAGTGTACCAGTAAACCCCACTTTATTTCAGTTCCCTCTTCTACCCAGAGCCCATTCACATCCAACCTCAGGCATGCATATTAACTCACCCATATAATGTAGTATAGGCTTAATAACTGACACAGGCTATCATCACCAATATAGCTATCAAAATACTATGAAATACGATCAGGAGTCACGAACACTCACACACCATTCAAAATAATGCACAATCCACTGGTGGCATGCTAAGAAACACAGATTTGTATACAACAAACAATAATCACAAAATTTCAATGCAATAGAAAAAATAAAAAATACAATTAATTAAACAGCTGGGCACCACCTGTCCGCTCCACTGGAGGGGACAACTGCCACTCAACAAACAGCTGGGCACCTTCTGCCTGCTCCACTGGGGTGGAAAACCACCACCCCTTCTGGCCAGATTACTCCTCTCTAGCCCCACTGGCTGGGGCCACCAGTGTCTTGCACCCCAACCCCTCCTGCTGGGGACACTAGGGGCATAGCTCCTCTGGCTGTGACCCAAGACAGCTCCTTCAGCTGTCTAAAACACTCCGGCCCACTGGCTGGTGTTAACCACAAAGGATGTTCATACCAAATATGAAAATACAAAGAAACAAAGCTATGCTCTAAAAAAGAAAGGGGATAGGAAACGCTCTAATGAGAAGGAAATAATAATATTAATACAGAATCACAGAATCCAATGAGTAGTGTATGGCCACCAACAGAAAGTCCGGAGCAACCACAGGAGTGGGGGCAGAGTTTTTGGCATTTCAATGAAGGCAAAAGAGAAACATAGCTAGACAGAAGAGCAGGCTTAGAGGAACAGAAACCATCAATATCAAAAGAACCTCAAACTCCATTAAGAAATGGATATGGTGCTCCACCCCTTCGTAATGCACAATACACAACTCACAAAAATGGCACCAAAGAAACGCAAATGAGAGGCGACCGAAGAAGTGACAGATACTCACCACCAATGTTCCCTCTAATTTTTTTCCTCTGTATGCTGCAGTAAAAAGTCTCTGTGCGCTGCAGCCTAGGCTATGTGCACCAAGAACCTGACCTCGCATGCAAGCCTTGCCACTATAAGGAGGGCTTGGGGGTTCTCCTTCCAAGAAAAGTTAGGCAGAAATGACATGGTCTATAACACATATTTGATCATACATTCAACTGTATTAGCTTTTGAAGCATAGTAAATGATGACCTTACAGTGTACCAGGACAGGGAAATCTTTGTTGGGCCCTTCAATTATTCCCTCGCTATCACTTTCCAGGAGTGCCCGCATCTCTCTGGCGATTGCTGTACCCCATGCTTTGGTCCTGCTGTGAAGGACAAACCCCATGCTAACATACACAAACAAAGAACATGACAAGCACATACATGGACTACAGGATTGAAGCTCTGGAATACCTCAAGACACTGGCACATCTATATACCTTCTCATTCATGCCATCCCTTAGGAAATCTCCTGCGAGACCCCTATGAGACCAGTTACTACTAAGTTTTCTTTTTTTTTCTTGTTCACTTTATCATCACTTTTCACTTTACCTTCTCTTCATTCGGGACATGAGCACGCTGCAGTTACCTGTGGGGATTGATCTGATCCGGGGAACCCAATGGTTTATAGGTGAAGACTCTACTGGTAAAATTGTATCACATAATTACTTAAGCAAACCAAGTAAACATGACATCAAACTACACAACCAACCCCACACAAACACACACAGCGAGAGAAACCTGAATGAAGTTTACTAATTGGAACGAAGCTGAGTGATGTGTACCATTTAACTGAAGCCTAATGTCAATGTTCACACTGCTGTTTCTAAGAGAATGTACAATTCTTTGTTATCAACTGTGATGTACAGGAAAAACCATATAATCAATAAACACATTTAAAAAAATGATTGTAACTTATGAACTGCACAGTAACAAAAGGGTCTCTGTGACAAAAGCAGTTTCCCACTAAGCTATGCACATGTAAATACTGTTCTGTGATCTGCATGGTACATGTTCTTTGTTGTAGGCACTTTAACCCTCTGTGCTACCTTACATGAGTTAAAGCTGCCACTAGACAAAACTCCAATCACTCTCCAGCAGGTACATTAATCACCAGAATTATCTTGCAGAAGTGCACATGTTGGCAAATGCAAAAATACAGGTGCATACAGGCAAACAAACAGCACATACGTGCGTAGTCAAACTACATACTCAAGCATACAAACACATGTCACATATGTACAAATACTCATTAAAGTGCACACAGACACACAAACACACAACGTATGCAAATGTATAGAAGTACATGTATGCACATTTTGCATGCCCACTTTTGTCCCTTCTTTCTGTGGTGAATGTCCCAACAAGGCCTCCATGGTCACAAATTTCACAGTGGCGGTATCTAAGCATAAGTAAAACTTTTGTCGGTGTTCTGAGACATTCAATATTTTCAAAGTCTCTTGTGTGATATTTTTAAAGTACAGTCTTGCCAGGGGTGCATTCAGAAACCTGCTTTCGGTGGGGATGTGCTGATAAAATTCCCATGTGTTTCACTAGCCTAAGGCAATAAAGTTCCACCATCTATGCGGTTTTCAAAACAACTTCCCCTGCCAATCAGTAGCAATTGTAACAACGCTCTATAATTTAAACTTTAAGGCACTGATAAGAGGCTGTATTGCTACCCATCTCAATGGTACTCATTTTATCAACCTTGGGCAGCTGAAAGTCTGAGTGAGCTGGTTAGATTCCAATGAGCGACTCTACCTAACTGCCACTAGACAAAATTCTGATCTCTCTCCAGCAGGTGCATTAATCACCAGGGGCATCTTGAAACTTTTATTGTTGCCTGAAAACTATGGGATATACAGGGAACTCTGTACCAGGTACTTTCAGAACTGTTGCACTGCTACAAAAGCGGATTCCAGTAACAAAAGCGGCCACCACCCTTCAACCTTTCCAGCCTTGGCTGAGAGTAACATTAAATAAAAAAACACTCTTTAACGTGTTATATTGTTTTTATCTAACAAAAGTCTCGAAGCATGCCACGCACTTTCATTATCATGAATGTCAAAAGTTACACAATCGTCTTCACAAGTCCTGCAGCCTGCCTCCTATTTCTTTAAATGAATGCAGCAAGTGGCATGTGCAGGAGCCACTATCTGCTCAACTTGTGACCCTCTTAACCCCGCAGGCTGCCGTGGAAGAGGAATACTTACTTACATGACACTCGTGCTCTCCTCTTCAACGGTGTGAATCCATTGCCACTGCTTCCAAGGAATACAGCAAAAAGATAATGACAGTTTTGTGAGCCACTCCCATTTTATAAAGCTGTGGCACAAAACGTCTCTTCCGTGGTCTGCAGTGAAAGTATGTGTGCGCTTCATACGAGACACTGCACGCTTGGGGAAGAACAGGTGTGCGTGCGGACACGCGTGCACCTTACAGCTAAACACTGCTCACCACGGACCAACTCCCTGTCCAGGAGGGGCCTTTCCTAAACGCGGTGGAAAACCCACAGGTACAGGGCCCCTTCACCCCTACACAGAGAAGTAAGTCAGGCAGGGGAGATCGATAATTGAAACACTGCATTCCTCCACCAAGATGGAGAAGCCAACTCAGCTCAGCTCAGCTCAGAAACCAGAGACCAGCCTTCTCTTAGGGTAAGATAAGTAATTTAATACGTGTACACGGAGACTGTCAGCCTGCGAGACCAGGTCAGAACATTATAAAGAAGGAAGTAATACATGATCTTTTATTCCAGCAAACCACAAGGAGTGTTCATATATTTAATTGGTTCTTGACATTGACGGATGGTCAGTTCTACAATATTCCAAGAGGAGTTACCGTTAATTCTTCATAACGTGCCATATATAGTAAGTTAAAGCACAGACAAGAAAATTATGGAATATGTACTACATGTCTAATATTGCGTGATACATTTTTGTACAGAACTGTGAACAGCATGTACAGAGGATGGTACATTTCTAAAGAAAGATTGCTTTAGCTAGCATGGACGGATATTTCACGGAGGCTGGTCTAATAGCCAGCCCTGCAACATACTCCGTTCCGAGCAACAATACATAATATCAGTAGACATAGTTCATGTAGGTCATTAGATGTTCAACAAAAACAGGCCTAGTTGTCATTGGGTATCACAGGGCCTAGCAGGCCCAAAAATTTATTCCAGGAAAATTTGATTCATTAACACTTCAGTACCAGGAAAGTCCTCTCCACAATACCCCTGGTCGTGCCCAGTGTGTTTTGGTATGTGCACTCTGCCTATGTCTGGGGATGTGCAAATGGGGTCATGACCCATGGCTGTAGACCATATCCTTGGTCAGGTGAAAAGACAAAGAAAGAAAAGTCGCTCAATCGTCATGGCGATTGCTCAACCCACATTCAAGTACAGGTCTGTTATGTGTACTGAATGACTCAAACACATTTCTACCAGTATTGAATCCTATTTTGTTTAGATTAACACATTTAATTCCACATGTTGATTCCTGTTCACTGTTCAAATCAAAAGATGTGCATGGCCTGCTACTTTTGACAGTGCCACAATATGACAATCATATTTGGGCAGTAGCTTAGTGTGATAGGTATTTTGTAGATCCATTGCCACTTTAAGTGACAGTATGTTGTTCACACATTGGGATTTGTTTGTCATCCATAGGTAGGCTGTATACATTTGTCCCTGTGGAATTACTGATATTGTTACCGCACTACCTGTCAATGACGGACCATTTGAATTGTTCACTTCCTTTAGAAAGTGAAATCTGCTGAGTACATGTGGTGCATTCTACACAGGTTCCCTAGATATTTGTAGGATTTATTTGCTTTTCATCAGTCAATATGTCATGGTGTACTGGTATTGACATAGGAGTATGCAATGTGGCACATCTCTAGGCAGGGCACACTGATGTTGTAACTGATATCTGTCAACCACAGATCTTTACAAAATATGTTTGTTTTCACACATATGTTTTGTACTGTAAATTGGTGTGGATTATTTGTCCATTTGCAATGGTTCTATTATCATTGCCGTGTCAAAGTAATGTTGAGACTGGTATCCTGGGTACACTGTGGTGTCTTGTCCAGGTTGCAATACAATCTATATGATGATTGTTGAATGCCATATTTGGCTATGCTGTTTTAGTGTTTGTGACTTTTACATTGCTGATTTCATATGGTTTCCTTTGGTGAACTTACCACCCAAACAGGTGTACCAGCACATTATTTGATTCTGTCTTGGTGGCTGTACACCTGAGTGTATGTCTGTTCGTGTACTGTCAGTATGGCTGAGTATGGCTGAGTGATATGTTGTTTTGGACTGTTGATGTCACTGTGTGAACCTGTATAGACATTTACCTATGTCCGAGGCCTACACTGACACTGGATGGCACACATGGCCTTTCAAAATTATTGGTACTGACACTTCAATGCACATACATGTATACTGCCAAAAGAAATGTTGAACTAGCCTGAAAATAATGAGTCTTGATTGATAGGGAGAGTAGGTATACACTCATCTCACACTCTATTGTGTTGGAGTAGAACTCATATTGGCTTTTCTGTCCTACAACATGTCCAATCATACATCTGTTACCCAGTGCTGATAATGTGGTCCCATTCATTCACATAAATTGAAATGTGACAAAAGTAGTCACTGATGTTCCTTAGCTACTGCCATTGATAGATTAGTGAGTGCGTTTCAATGTGGCACATTCTTGTCTACATGTAGTAGTGCTTGGGCAGCCATGTAGACAGGAGATAAGGGCCCAGATACTTAGAAATGTGGCACTGTACAGTGCAGCTAGTAAATTATCAGTATTACCTCATTGACAAAGGACAGTGTGGGACATTATTAAGGCGATATAGTACAGTCCTGAGTTTTCAAGCAGCACTGGCACACATTGAGCTGCGTAGCACCAAAAGAGGAAAAATTGCAACATGGAGATTGTGTGGCTGCATTTTATGTGAGATTTATTTTGTGCACAAGGAGCCACCTTCCTGCTTCACATGTACCCTTGGATGCCTGATTGTCTATGTGCCATGGACTATACCACACATAGGTGGCTAGAGTGTGTTAAATGACTTAAGCAATTTTTCTGTGGGACACATGACTTGATTGGATAGATTTCACTGTTTACCTGGTGTGGGATACATGACATGCCTCATGAACCATAGGAGCTACATGTGGACACACAGACATCAACCATGGAAGCCCTTCCTTGCACACAGTGATGTAAAACAGCAGTTTTCCTAGCATTGCATTGCTCAAGTCTTTCTCCCTATTGATAGGCACACACAGTGGCTTAACAAGTATTAACATGTGTGACTTGCAGATTTGCATTGCACATGTGCCAGTATGAGGCACACCCCTCTTATATATGCACCGTCTCAGGTAGCACACACATAGATGGCTATTCTGTCATACATTATTTACTGCTATTAGGTCTGTCATGTACTTCAGATATACTAGGTCAGTAGGCCATCCCCATATCTCACATGCTGGAAGTGCTCATTGATGATGGAGTACCTGAAGATGTAGATATAATGAGCACTCCGAGGAGACTTGGCAAGCACATTGATGAACATCCCCAGATGGTCCTCAATTGCCTGTACTTTGATAGAGTGCATGTGCTTCCTATTGCTGTGCAGTTGTAAAGTTGCAGCCGGAGACACGAGATGCACATGTGTGCAATCCAGAGCCCCAAGACATATTGAAAGGCAGCTATGGCATAGAAGTCTTTCTTTGTGTCCAGTTGTTGTTGCTGTGTCTTGGGGAACATGAGGTACTAGGGTGTCAGGCTGATGATGACATCCAGGATGGAAGGTATGAAAACCAAAAAAGATGGATGGGAGATTCCTACCACTATGGATGGAGTGGTCTGGAATGACCCAGGTGTCAGCATGTGAAGGACCACCATCAGCTTGACCAGCAGAGGGATGTTGGAGGACCTCTGGGATATTGCCTGCAGCCTTGGTATAACCTGGTTCAGGAGCCATATAATGGACCCCCTCTGGAGCATTTAGTAGGTGAAAACCTCCTGCTCCCTAAAGGTCAATGAGGGTACTTCTCTGGCAGTACACATGTTCCCTTCTCCGGCACTGCCTACGTGGTGGTGGTGGAAGTGGTGATGGTGGGCTTCTCTCTGCTTAAAGGTTGAAGTGTTATTGCAATGGCTGTGCAAGCTCCTTGTAAATATGTCAATAAGCCCTAACTATAACTACCTACTGCCGACTGCCAGAAGGTAAAATATATTTCTATGGCGATAACCAACCCCGCTGGAGAATTAAAACATCCTGTGGAGATGTTGCATAAAATCGGTAGCAGACCTGATCATTAAATGCAGAACAACCACTTTGCATAGAGAAGCAAGCACTCAAGCTCAAGGCAAGCCACATAATCCATTTTTTGCAGGCACAGCACCACTTCATGGTCCTGTTCCTGCTTGCTTCCCTATGTGAAGTGGTTGTTCTGTATATATATTTTTTTATATGAAACCTAAAAAATATTAACAATTAAATTCCAAAATATTAATGATAACAAATAATAAATACAAATATAAGCAAGTAATATAACATCAAAATTATAAACAAGTATTAACTATAAATATATTATTAATCAATATTGGAAATGTGTTGGAGTTTGGGAATGATAAATATACTATTTCTGTCTGTGCAACAGTAGAGAAAGCATTGGGCTTTGGCAGGGTAAGATCTACTGTTCCCAATCAAGTCTATGCAACAGTAAGGAAAGGATGGGCTTCAGAGGGGTTATGTTTACTATTCCCACTCCAGTCTAAGCAACAGTAGGGAAATCAATTTTTGAGAGTGACATTTACTATTTCCACTACAGTCAACACAACAGTAGAGAAAGTATTGAACTTCGGATGGGTTAGACTTGCTATTTCCACTCCAAACAACAAAACAGTAGGGAAAGTGTTAGACTTCACAGTGGATAGATTTACAATTCCCACTTCAAACAATGCGATATTAGGAGAAATGTTGGACTTCATAAGGGTAAGATGTACAGTTCTCACTCTAGTCTGTGCAACAGTAGAGAAAGGGTTAGTCATCAGTGGGGAAGGAATTCCTATTCCCACTCCAGCCTGTGCAACTGATGGGAAAGTGTTGGATTTTGCAGGGAGTAACTTTACTGTTCCCACTCCATTCTCTGTGAAAGAGTAGGAACACTGTTGTACTTCAGAGGTGCAATATCTGCTATTCCCACTGCAGTATGTGCAACAGTAGAGAAGCTCTTGGATTTCAGACAGGCACATTTTTTCTATTCCCACTCCTGTCTGTGAAACAGTGAGAAATGTGTTGGACTTTGGAGGGGTAAGATTTACTAGTCCCACTCAAGTCTATGCAACAGTAAGGAAAGCATTAGACTTCAGAGGGCTAAGATTTTCTATTCCCACTCCAGTTTGTACAACAGTAAAGAAAGCATTGGACTTTGGTGAGGTTGAAGTTACCATTCTCATTTCAGTCTATACAACATTAGAGAAAACGCTGAACTTCGTAGGGGTTAACTTAACCATTTCCAATCCAGTCTAACCAACAGGGGGTAAACTGCTTCACTTCAAACCCATTACTCATTGTAATAAGACCATTAATTAGAAAAATACATAAACTCCTAATATAAACATTATAACTAAGCATAAAATATATTTATATATTACAAAGCTAAAAACACTCAAACAATTTACAAAATTAATAAACAATGTAATATTTAATTTTCAATTAAAAATACTTGTTATTTAAGTATTAACTTGCCACCCTAAACCCCTAAAAATCTAGCATCCCACACTTGTAATAGAACTCAACACAATTTATGTTATTGATAATCACTTACAATTAATTAGCAATTAATTGTTAATTATTACTCAGTTAATGTCCTACCATGTAAACCTACAAACCCAGCAGCTCAAACCTTAACTACAACTAAAATGTATAACTAAACAATATTTATATTTATTAATCAATTTAATATTTAACTATACAATAGGTATTATTATGTAATGATTACTTAACTACCCAGTCAATACCCCTACAAACTCAGCAACCCTTAACTAAAATATAACTTAAATAAATTAATATTACATAAATAATAATCAAATCAATAAGGAAGAATAAAATCACAATTAATTGTTAATTCATAATTACTTATTTAGCTTCCTACTCATGTCTCTACAAACCCAGCAGCCCACACCTAAAATATAACTAAAACAAATGATTATTATATGATTTGTGTAATTATTAATCAATTAAATAATTATTATTAAATTGTGAAAACATTTAATTAGTTATTAATTTATTAACTTCCCACCCTGTGCCCTTACAAGTGTGGTAACCCACACCTAAACATTAAATAAAATAAATCTGAGTTACATTATGTACATAATTAATATAAATCACATGCTTACCTAAACATTAATTAATTAGTAACTATTTATTTATTAATTAACTTCTCACTCCATCCCTCTACATACCTAACAACCCACTACGACACTATGAATTACTATTAGAAATTAAATTAAAAATTCTAAATCATTTGAAATTACAAACTATATTTAACAATAGTAACACTTACAATTAATATATGAATTTAAATACATTACAGTATTTAAAAGCAATATATTTTACAACTATATTTTTGAAAACTTTATTATTATCATTACCAAAGTTAGTTTTACCAGCAATATTACTTATTTGAAAAAACATTATTCACAGCAATGATTTTGCTACATCACAGTATTTTTTTTCGATATTTCTGCCTCCTGATATTTACATCTCAATATTCTTACCAAACACCACTGGTATGGCAGGGCTCAGAGCTGCCTTCTTAGGTCTAGGAATCTCTTCTTACTCAAAAGTGACCAAGGCTAGAGGATGGCATTTTTCTCATTGTCAGGGCTGACTACTTTTTTCAAGAACATCTGGCATAATTTTCTCTGTGGACACCAGCCAGTTGAACACCATGATCATGCTGGCTCCTGCATTCCTCAGAGTATTTACCTTTGCCCCATTTATGGTTGGCCAATGCTAATACTTCACTTTGGTGGCAGATAAGGAAACCAGGGCTTCAACATTCACCCAACCCATGGAGATTGAGGTGACTTCAGTGCAACCCCTGTCTTCCGTTGGGCTAAGTTCCACACCAAATTCTACACATGCAGTCCTTTTGGATTACTCACTGGTGGGAGGATTCTTGGAACAGATAGTCTTCTTTCTTGTCCCCAGGCTTATGACAGTCCAGATATATCAAAGCACAAAACAGTTTCTTCCCTTCCCCATTATTTAGGCATTCCAACTCCTGCTTGGAGTTTTGGGGCCCTTGCAAGAACTTTTATTTATCCTTTTTAATCCCCTCTTTCCCCTAAGGGAGGCTGGACCCTCTCTCTTGGGATCATCCACCTTGGATCTCTTAGGTAACCTAGTGCTCGTGACACTCTTGGAGTTTACCCTAGGCACTATGCTTGGCATTGTTACAAGTGTTCAGCACACTTCAGCTTGACACACTTCACTGACAATAGACACCGTCTCTTCTAGCATCTGACCAGGTCCTGTTATTTTCACATCAATTCCCTTTTTATTGACCCCCCAGCCTTGTCCACTTCCCAAACTAACAGAGATTTCCATTCAGATACCTTTTAATCCCAATTAAAGAGATCTGCTATCATGGCTTTTGTGGAATTTACCTCCCTTCCCCTATTCTCCACTTTCCTATTGGGAAGATCCGCTTCTCTGTCTACCGAAAATTCCTGAAAAATGCAGGATTCAAAATTTCACAAGATATTGAGTTCTTTCAAGGTTTGGTAGCCATTGTGATCACAATGCTACAAATACCATGGTCCTATCTTCCAGCCTTTACTTGGCTTTAAGACCCCCCGTTAAGAAGGTCCTGTGCTCTCAATTTCAGTACTTCCCTGATCCTGCAACTATTTTGCTCCAGCTTCAGTTCCCCTAGTTGTCAACTCTGCTGAACCTTCCTTTGCCACCTTGAGGCACTCCAGCTTGCAACCTGAAAAAGATAGAAAGAGAAGATGCTCAGCTATATTTCCCAGAACCCAACATAGCCACTGGGAAGTCAAGAAGGCCACAAGTCAGGTCAGTGCATCATAACCAAAAGAGACTTTAAACAAAAGACAATTCTTAAATGTTTAGAACCTTTATACACCTAGAGGACTCAAGGTTGTCATTTAGAAAGGGAATTGGTTATGTATGAACTAGATTGCCCAAAGATTTTGTCAATACAGTGGCTAGTTGAGTGATTCCTCTGTCAAAGCAACATACCAACTTCCGGAGCTGAGTGAATTCCATGAGTCTAGCTAAAAGGCAGCACAAGACTAAAACATATCTTTGTCCTGTTTAATCCCAACCCCTGCCCTTATTCCTTGGGATTAGCTGCCAGCAACTGTGAGTTACCATGTTTTAAGGGTTAGGCTCAGGGGGGTGGATGGGAATCTCTTCTCTCCCACAGAAAATATGGACTTCGGGTGAATGGAATCTTGTTGACAACTTGTATGACCCCACACATCACTTGCCTTCTCAAACTGCCTGTGGTCAGACACTTCAGAATCCAGTAGGTGTTGGTGTAAATCTGAATAATAATTACTCAAGATGTGCTCAGTCATGGTCAGCTGTTATAGTGGATCTTATGTAGTGACTGTATTGTTTTTGACCGAATCCTCCAGTGCTTTCTGAAAGACATATACAACGTCAGCCCAGGATCATTGTAAATCTTTGTATGTCCCTGAGAACGCCTTCTGGTACTCCTCAGAAGTAAGTCAAAGCATCTATACCAGGGACTCCTTCATGTGAGTGTATGAGTCAGATACCCCTTCCTCTAGTGTCAGGAGTGTATCTCTCCCTACTGTAGTTATTAACATTCAGTGTATGACCCCTCACTGCAATTGACCTACCCTGAACATTTTCTGTGCTCTTTAATAGGAGGTGAACTATTTCTCAATGTCATTCTGTATCACAATGCTGTGCACAATACCATTGAGCAAGTGAATGATGTGTGATCCTCCTGAAGACACATCACCATTGTTGCCACCATCTTCTTTGGACTTCCAAGGCCATTTTATTTTCTTCCCATGTAAGCCTATTTTCTGGGATGGCTCCTCCGCAATGGTGAAGGAGCGTTGCCCCACTGGCTGAGCCAGCAGCTGAAAAATAAAACAATATTTTACTATGGGTTTATTTTTCAGCTGCTGGCTCAGCCAGCCTGTACATGGAGTGGTGGGGCTGGGCCATGGGAGGGAAAAGGGGGAGGGGAGGGGCGGTGGACTTCACCTAAGTGTGCCTGCTAGTTTACTGACATGCGCACTTAGGTTTCGACATCCAACCCAGGTGTGTTACACAGCTGGGTTAGAGAAACTGCACAGACTCCCATTTACTGCCTTAGCAGCAGACCAAGCTGCTCAGACCAATCCTGATTGGATGTATGATGGAACAGCGCATGCGCCAACCACGCATGCCTAAACAACGCGGTCGGAACAACGACTGCGTTGTTTCCACGAAATGCCTTTACCACGCCTCGTTGTAAAGGCATGCCTAGTAAAGGCATGTGTGGAATGGCATGTGTGGTTTTTGCATTCCACCCCCCACCTGTCCTACAAACACAACTACCCTGACCCCCCACCTTCCCTAAAAACTACCCTAATACCCATACCCATCCTGAGCCCTAAAACCTACCCTGACCCCCCACACGCAATAAAAACTGACCCCATCCCCAAAAATAAAACTACCCCACCCCTAAAAACAAAATCATCCCGACCCCCAACCCTGCCCCTAAAACCTGACCCCTCACCCACCCTAAATACAAAATGACCCTGACCCCCTCCCCTAAAAACCCACCCCCACCCTAAATACAAAATTTACCCTGACCCCCACCCCGCCCACTATCATGCCCAATATTGTCATCAATGGTGTCATTTGAGATGTTATCAGTGATGTCAACAATGATGTCATTGAACACATCATGAGGGATGCAATCTGTGAGGTCATAATCAGAGCATGATAGGGACACAAGTTCTAGTTACCTCAGTAAACTATAACTAGTGACTTTTAGTGTTTTATGTGTTTAAGATGTTATATTTTAACTGACATTTTACCTAACTATAACATCACTTTAGCCTTTGTATTCGAAAGAGAATATTTGAAGTTGTTTAATGCAAAGTAAGATCTTATTACAATATCACGTTAACCTTCTGTTTTTTCAGTGAATTTATTTTGTTTCTTAAAGTAAAATAAGGACTTAACAGGATGCCAAAGTCACACTGCATGGGGTTAACCATGGATTGCATGGAGTTCCAACCATGGGCACCAACCCCACAGTTTTTTTTGCAGTTCATTTTTGCTGTCCCTTCAGGGATAACCCCCTAAATGTTTTATTTTTTTAACTTGGGCCTCCTGTGTTGCCTATGGGACCCCCCCCCAACAAAGACAATCCCTACCCTTTCTGCTTATGTCCTTTCTCAGAATGCAGGTCCCAAGTCCTGTAATGGCCACCAGGCAATCAATTTTTTTTTAATTTGAGCCCAATGGTCCAGATATCTATAAATGTTCATCCTCAATATCTCAAAAACTACTGAGTGGATTTATACCAAATCACAAAAAAGCATACTTTCAGGATGAAGATCTAGCTTTCTGCCAAATTTGGTGTAATTCTGATCAACTGTAGACTGTTGAAAAATCCCTATGGTAATCACATGGGGAAATTGTGTTTTGGGTCTCCCCCTTTTTCTCAGCCCATGTCTGACAGATTACCCTGAACCTTTCCTGGAAGGAGCTGTGGTGGATGACCATTGTTTTGGAAACTTTTGTGAAAATTTGTCACATAGCGTCAAAGTAATAAGCAAAACAGAAAAACAATCCTATGGAAAGTAGGTTCCACACACTACATATATAAATAGTACTTAAAATTGAAAACATTAGGTCAATAAGTCCTCCTTAAATTACAGGAAAACTGGCCACACTACCTAGTTCAAAGGTTTTTGTGACCATTCACAAGGGGCAAGTGTCACTTGGGTACCATTCACAAATAGGTTACCACTACCTTTCAGTTGTCCATAAAATATTAATGTTTTGCAACCAGATGTTGATTGCAAACCATTAACACATACCATAAGGAATAGTTATTTGGAAAGGATGCACTAAACATGCCTATTTCACATACTGATTTGGTATGTTTTCCTCAACATCTTTAGCAATTCGGCAATCTGTTACTGAATTGCTAAGTACGTTTAGTATGCACATTTATTGGTTGCAAACTCTGTGATTTACTTTCAAAAATCTGATCCCTATTTATTTATTTAATATAGCAATAGTGTGGCACTGTATAGCTACTTCAAAGGGATCTAGCAAATTATTGGCCATAGACAATTCTATCATCAATTATGCCATTGGTAATTCCATGTGCCATACACTTTCTAAAGAGTGGAAATAATGAAGTCCTTGATTTTTCATACACAGGGTCATACATGGGGCTATGAGAACCATTTTAGACTGGAATAAGGACTATTCACTTTATTATATTCTTCTTTTTGCCTTTTAATAGGATTAATTTAACCTCACCTTTATTTAACTTATAGTCAATGAAAATACTCAGTGAAGCATCACTGAGCTCTTTCCTTTATCAAAAAGCAAAACACAGGAGCTGTAGAATTCTAATGTTGTCTTCAAAAAATTAACTCTGCTTCCAGCCACTGAACAATTTTCACAATGAGATTAGATACCCCTTTATTTCCTAATTCAGCCTCCAGCTAACACATGTTTTGTTTTATACAGGGCGAATAAAAACCAAACAATATAATTTCAATATGTATGCAAAATTTAGAATTACATTTTCTATCCAAGATCAGTCGTAGTGCTCAATAGGTGAAATAATGGATGCTCAGCAGAGTAATGTGCACAGCGTACAACATGGACTCCATCTTGAATCCAAGTTGGAATGTGGATTCAAGATAGTGCCCATGTAGTACTCAAATTACAGGGTAATGTACATGGCTTATTACATGGGCTCCATCTTGATTCACGTTTGATTCTATTCCTATGTACATTCTTATGTTCTAACATTCTATATGAGGACCCATGTTCTGTTAGAAATCTTAAAGAAAGTTGCCATTTTCCTGCCTTAGCCATTTTGGCTCATATTTATACTTTTGTTGTGCCACATTTGCGTCATTGTTTGATGCAAAAGCAGCGCAAACTTACAAAACATATTTGTATTTTGAACGTCTGCACCACTTTTGTGTCAAAACATGACGCAAATGTGGCACAAAAAAGTATAACAATGGGCCTCAGTGCCTTCTGCCTGTCTCTGGGACTAGGTATGGCTGATAGGTGGGCTTTGTGTATTCCTCCTAGACAGCCATCTCCAACAGAGTGCTTATGTGTGCCTGGATGGGCCATCGCTGGCATGATGACAGGGAATTGCTGCATACACCCTTACTTACACTTGAATAGGTTTGTGCCCTGCCTCCACACAATAGGCTTCATACCCTTTGTAGTTATACTTGAGCCAGGGCAGGAAACGCAAGAAACGTGTGAACTTCAAAGAGATAACGCTAGAAGCTGGAAGACCCAGGTATAAATAATGAACACCAGACACAAACTCTTCAGTACACTTCTGCACCAGTGGAGACTCTGCCAGGATGAAGGTCTGCTATGCTGATGAAAGGACTGTCATTTTGCTGGACTGCTTCTCTGAAGAACTGCTGCTTTGCTTTGTAGACCTGCTGTCTGCTGCACTCTTGCCTAGGTGGAAAGGATTTGACCTGCATCTATTGAACCCAGGACCCTTGAGTGACTCCAGGGGCTTGTTGGTTGACCTCCTGACTAGAGCCTCATGGACAGAAGGCTCCAACAAACCTTAAACCAGGACCTGGACTCTGCCATCTGTGAGTAATACCCTGCCAAGTAGTGCCATACCGGTGTTGGACCCTTGGAAGTGGGTCTGAAGGTGCTCTACCAGCCCATGTGGGGATTCAGCAAACCTGGGGCATCTCTGCTGTGCAGAGCAACCTAGACCAAAACCAATGATTCACCTCAGCTGAGAGGATACTCTCAGCACAAGGACTTCACATCAACCTCCCACCCCACAATGGAACTGCCTTCCAGACCTCCCCTTTTCTTACACACATGTCAACCCTAAGATAGGCCCATAGGGCAGGGTGCCATGTAAGAAAAAGGCAGGACAGGTGTCTTTATGATTTTCATGTCCTAGTAATGAAAAACTTTCATTTTTTTATTGCTGTGAGGCCTGCACCTCTCATAGGCCAGAATTGGGAATGCTGTAAGTTCCTGATCTGAGAGGAGTATCTGTGTCATGTTTAGTACCATTGAAATGGTAATAATAAATCTGCTTCACTGGTAAAGTCAGATTTATTATCACTATTTTAGAAATACCACTTTTGGAAAGTGGATATTTCTCTACACTATCTGCCCTGTGTGCGCACGGCCTATCTTGAATACATGTCTGGATGCAGTTAGGTGACAGTTACACTTGTGCATTCCCTTCAGACACCCACAACACAGGATACTCAGCTACATCTGCATTCATCTGCCTACTGATGGGTCTTCCTGGGGAGGAGGTTGGGAAGGGCACAAATGGGCTAATTACCCCCACCAACAGTCCGGAGCCGAGGCTGAGCTGAAAGGGCAACTTGTGCACTTCAGAGAAATCCTTTGTAGTCCTACCCCCACATCAAAGGCACTTTCTAGTATAAGTACTGGGACTCTTGGAGTTACTGGATTAAGGAAAAACTCTGCTGGAGTAAAGGCTGCTGTGCCAGAAGAGTTGCCACTTTGCTTGGCTGTTCCCAAGAACTGATGTCCTGCCTTGTTGAGCGGCCCTGCTACCTGCTGACTTCTGCCCTGCAAGAACAACCCTCAAGCTAACTCCAGAGTAACTTCAAAGGCTTCTTAGCAAGCCCCTGCCTGACCTGAGGTCTTAGGTACAACAGTGACTTGTCACAAGGAGATCTGCCTCTCTGCCTGCACTCACAAAGCCACCTATGTATCGAGGACTGAAGGCTGTGGGAGCGCGGTAGCATAGACCTCCGAGGTTTAAGCATGAGCCCTAGTTAAGCAGTGACATTGTTTGGGGACTTTGCACATCATCTTGAAGAAACACTTGGACTACAGCGCACTTCATGGGGTGAGCTATGCCGGCCCGAGCTCGGAGTATGAGGCTCTGTGTGATGCTCACTTCCCCACCCCTACTGTACTGTGTGACTGCCTAGCCAGTAATGTAGATCTCAAGTGAGAAGCCCGCTGATGTCCCACGAACTGGGATCACAGACTTGTTGGTAGCCCAGCCGTCCTGCTTGCAGTAGGGGGTGGACCTGAGCGGTCCCAGATTTCTCATCTGTCTCTCCTTGCTGGTTGGGTAATAATACCACATTTTTTCTGATAAGCCCGATAAGTGAGGCTCGACCTGAACCCCCAGCCATGGCCCAGCTTGGGTAACCATAATTCACTTTTCATCTCCTGGCATTGCCATAAAGATCCTCATACGAGCCCTGCACACTTGGGACACTGGTTAATTTATTTTTCTACAACTATATTTTAACCACTGTGTGGACTCATCACAGACTCGTATTCCTTGTCTGTGCCTGATATTATTTCAACCAAAATCATTCTAAAGAGCAACTCCTAAACTATTTAGTGGGCTGTTTGTCATTTTGGTCTTATGATTCCTATATAAAAAGGCACTATTTTCTTAACATGGTTTGGACTCATTTTGTAGTGTTTTTATTGTGTTGCTGTGAGTGTGTTGCACAAATACTTTACACATTGCCCCTGAGATAAGCATTCCTGCTATGCGCCAAGCTACCAGAGGTTGAGCACAGGTAATCTTTAATGTGTAACTAACTTACCCTGGCTAGAGTGGTGGGTTCTGCTTGGCTTAGGTGCATACTCTAGCCAACCAGAAACCCCATTTCTAACAAAAATGCTTTACATTTTTCACTTTTATTCCATCAAGATGGCATTTAGATGTGCCACACTTTTAGCATAAAGTCAGAATGTTAGCACTCTAGTTACTCATTAGAGCACTCTAGTTAAACTGCTGCTCACCGGGGAGTTAACTAGTAGTCTGATGCTGGTGTTGAAAGTCCATGTTTCTCTCTGCATGCAAGAATGTTTTAATGAAATAGAAGAGGAGGGTACTTGAGAAGTGACTTAAAACATGTCCTATTTTTTCTTTCTGCAGCACTAACCATAATTTCTATGACAGAATTAGCCCCCAAATTTTGTTTCCTACCAAATTGAATGTTTTACATTTTACCAATTTAATTCAATCAAGATGGCTTCAGGTGCGCCAAACCTTTCTCATAAGTAAGACTGTCAGCGCTCTAGTTGTCCTTTGGGACACTCTTGGAGGCTGCAGTCAAACACAAGCGAATCAAATGACAGGCTGCTCCTGTTTGAAGTACATGTTTTACTGAGAATGTCAGACTCCATTCTCAAATGCTATGATAGTGTGAATTTACAGAAACTGTGCTCTCATGTTAGCTTCTAGAACACCTTTCATAGCTTCTATGGGAAAATTACGAGAAAACAGTTTTAGCTCAACATGATTCCTGAAATCCCACCAGAAGGCTTTGTCACAGGGTAAAATCAACTTAGAACACACCACAATTCCTTAATTTACTATGGTACCATCAACAAATGATTTCTATTGTAACTCAAATTTGTTGTCACCCTTAATATGTTCTCCTTTTTGTGACCATCAAAACCTGCCATTCACTATAATGCATATTGATACCAAGATGGCTGCCAGCACTTCCCGGTTGAAGTGCTGTCAGCCAGTCGGATATCAGCATGATATCAGTGCTTCGGTCCACCCAGATTTCTATATTTGTTTTTCTTTTAATAATTCCAAGACTACTGTACAGATTTACATCGAACATTAAATGCACTATCCGTGCACCAAGATTTAGGGGCATATTTATACTCCGTTTGCGCCGAATTTGCGTCGTTTTTTTTTACGCAAATTCGACGCAAAACTAACTCCATATTTATACTTTGGCGTTAGACGCGTCTAGCGCCAAAGTTCATGGAGTTAGCGTCATTTTTTTGCGTGAACACCTTCCTTGCGTTAATGATATGCAAGGTAGGCGTTCCCATCTTAAAAAATGACTCTGATGCATATGCGTCGTATTTATACTCCCGGGCAAAAATGACGCCCATTAGCGCCGGATTTTAGCGCCTGGGTCAGGGCAGGCGTTAAGGGACCTGTGGGCTCAGAATGAGCCCAGAGGTGCCCTCCCCTGCCCCCAGGGACACCCCCTGCCACCCTTGCCCACCCCAGGAGGACACCCAAGGATGGAGGGACCCACCCCAGGGACATTAAGGTAAGTTCATTAAGTATATATATATATTTTTTTTTGTGGCATAGGGGGGCCTGATTTGTGCCCCCCTACATGCCACTATGCCCAATGACCATGCCCAGGGGACAGAAGTCCCCTGGGCATGGCCATTGGGCAATGGGGCATGACTCCTGTCTTTGCTAAGACAGGAGTCATTTCAATGGGGGTTGGGAGCCGTAAAAAAATGGCGCAAATCGGGTTGAGGAGATTTTTATGCCTCAGCCTGACTTGCACCATTTGTGGACGCCCATACTCCATTTTTCCCCTATGCCGGCGCTGCCTGGTGTACGTCGTTTTTTTAACGCACACCAGACAACACCGGCAGCTAACGCCGGCTAACGTCATTCAATAAATACGGCGCCCGCATGGCGCTTCAGAATGGCGTTAGCCGGCGCTAATTTTTTTGGCGCAAAACTGCGTTGGCGCAGTTTTGCGCCAAAAAGTATAAATATGGCCCTTAGTTTCCTTCACGCCTTCAGCGGTTCAGGTTATAGCTGTGTCTAAAGACTCTATGGGAAAATGCATGGTAAAAAGGTGGTTTTGGAAAAACTCCACTCATGGCATGTGCCACATTTTTCTGGACAATTGATTTATGTATATATATTTAATAGCTTCCATAATGGATTTAAGCCTATTCAATTTTTTGCCTTTCGTCATTCATCAACTACAATGACTGACTGACTGAGTGAAAACTTAACACATGATGGTAAGTGACACCCCACTCTTCTATAGTGAAACCTCTATCTACCCTTATCCCTCTAACTTACCCTGCAGTAGAGTAGGTTTCCTTACTGTCAAGCAAAGGTATCCATTGAAAATAATTTTGTGCCAGAGGGCAAGGCCAGGGAGTAAAGTGGGACTAAGTGTCTAATTTAGAGTTTGCCAGATGGACTACTTTGTGACGAATGTGTCAAATAAAAGCTATATCCTGCTCCTTTCCCTGTACTGCAGTGCATTGTTTTTCCCACTGTCTACTTACAGCAGACCAGACAACCCTATTTTATATGTGATGTGTATGATGTAGTATCATTATTATTCATCTGCCTCTTTGGAGTCAGGGTAGAATTGAAAGGTTGTCGGAGAAGAGCATGGCCATTTGGAAACAAGATAAAAAGTTGTCCATTACAGCTGCCCTAGCGTCTGACTCTAGAGAGTAGCAAAGTACCAGGCTCACTAGCATGCCTCCATTAATTTAGAACAGCAAGAATACTTGTGCTGCATAGTTCATAATTCCTCACTCATTAATGAGAGGTAATTTATTTTTCTTTATACACACAAAGGGGGTCATTACAACATTGGCGGTAAAAGCCGCTTACCGCCGTGCAAAAGACCGCCAACACACCGCCGCGGCCGCGGAATTCCGCACAGCTATTATAACCCACATCTCGAAATCCGACAAAATCCAGACACCCACACAAGTCCGCCACACCAAAGGTCAGTGATAAACTGGCGAAAACAAAACCTCCACCGTCATGCCAACAGAAATATGCCCACACTATCACGACCCACGAATCCACGTGGCGGGCTTTCAACCGCGGTATTCCATTGGCGGTACACACCGCCGCACTCAAAATACACACACATTTTCAAAACACAACCACATTGGACAATTCGAAATACACACACCTGATACACATACACACACCACTCCCACACACCCAATACAATATAAAACACACACCCACATCACCCACAAACCCCTATGACAAAAACACAGAAAGAAGGCCAGAGAGAGACACTACAAACTACTACCAAGCATCCACAGGCACACCAGACCATCACCCACACTACTTCCACGCACAAAACACCACACACCACTACACATCACCACACTTATCACCACATACACCACCCCACACATCACCTACACCACCCCATGGCACGGCAAAGACACCCCAGGTTCTTGGAGGAGGAGCTCAGGGTCATGGTGGAGGAAATCGTCCGGGTAGAGCCAGAGCTATTTGGAGCACAGGTGCAGCACACCTCAATTGCAAGGAAGATGGAGCTATGGCGGAGAATAGTGGACAGGATCAACGCAGTGGGACAGCACCCAAGAAATCGGGACGACATCAGGAAGAGGTGGAACGACCTACGGGGGAAGGTGCATTCCGTGGTCTCAAGACACCACATCGCGGTACAGCGGACTGGCGACGGACCCCCACCTCCTCACCCACAACTAACAACATGGGAGGAGCAAGTCTTGGCGATTCTGCATCCTGAGGGCCTCGCAGGAGTCGGTGGAGGAATGGACTCTGGTAAGTCAAATCTTAACTATCATATCTCCCACCCTACCTGCATGCTATCACAGACCCCCACCCTCGCCCCCTCCCATATCACTCCAACTCCTCACAAATGTACTAATAACACAAACCACTCATCCCAACACCAAGCCCTGCATGACAAAACAAAGCATGGACACCCATCACTAAAGCATGCGCACTGCACATACCCATAACACCCCCTCAACCTTCATCACACAAGCCCCCACACAGGAATGCTAGCACTGGGGTACACGGTCACCCACCCGTTGCACACCATGACACACACAGATGCAATAATCATGCTTTTACAACCCTGCAGGACCACTACCCAACGTCACCAGACAGGAGGGTGCAGACATCTCCACCCCACCCACAGAAGAGGCCCACAGTGATGACAGCAGCTCTGTCCAACTGGATCCAGATGACCAGCCCGGACCATCGTGGGCCTCGGGACAGTCGGTTCCCCTCACACAGGCACAGCCCACCACAGACCTTCCACCCTCTGGTAACACCAGCACAGCACCCACCCAGCGGGCCCATACCTCTGTGCCCAGGACACGTCAATCAGCTGTGTGTCCACCACTACAGGGAACCCAGGATAACCCACCGCCCCAACAACAACAGGGACCTGGGGCAGTGGCAGTAGGCACACGGTCCAGGGGACGGAGGCACAGGAACACGGGGGAACTGGGAGGGCTGCTGTGCGACAGGGGGCGGACAGGCCAAGGGAACCCACTCTCCACGAGGCCCTCTCCTCCATCATGGGAGCATACCACCACTCCCAGGAGACGATGGCAACGGTCCTGGCCAAGTTTCAGGAGACCCAGTGCATGCAGGAGGAACAGTTTTTGGGGTTCAGGGAGGAACTCAGAACCATCAGCTCCGCCCTGGGCATATTCGTAGGGGTGCTGAAGGAAATACTTAACACCAGGAGGGACACTGTGGCACTCCAAGGGGCCCCTGACACTAGCATGGACGATGAACTGCCCACCACCTCCGCCGGCGCTAGTGGACAGGAGGCACCGCCACAGGACCACCACACCAGCACCCCACCCCCTGCAGACGGAGAACCACCCTGCAAGCGGTCCCTGAGATCTAGGAACAAGACAGAGCACGATGCCAAGACCCCCGCCAAGAAATGAGACCACCCTGATTGTCATCCTACTGTCCCACTTTGTAACCCTGTCCATATTGGAACTGCCCCAGCTCCACTTCCTATGCCCATATGGGCAATGCACCTGTGAGACTAATAGACTGGACTCTGCCATGGACATTCCTCCACCATCCCCCCTCACCATTTTACAACCCCCCTCCAATATTGAGCACTTCAATAAACACCCTTGAAGCACAAAACAATCTGGAGTCAGTCTGTGATTTCGAAAATGTTTATTAGCAATGACAGTGACAAAATGTGTTTTCAAATGTAATGTCAACATACCTATGTCACACATCTCAAGTCCATGAGGAATCTAAGCACATGACACACATTGGAAACCACACCTGTGAAACCGTAAGGGAAATGTACAACTCAGTGACCATATACAGGTTGAAATCGACAGACAGGATAGAGGTAGAAGTGTGAAAGTACTTGTAGTAGGCAGGAATGTTTTCTCACCTGTGTGTCACTGGAAATATTGCTGGATAACTGAGTCCCTGTTGTCAATGTCTTCTTCCTCTGCTTCCTCCTCATCACTGTCCACAGGCTCCACAGCTGCCACAACACCGTCATCTGGACCATCCTCCTGCAGAAAAGGCACCTGTCGTCGCAAAGCCAAGTTGTGAAGCATACAGCAGGCCACGATGATCTGGCACACCTTCTTTGGTGAGTAGAATAGGGAACCACCTGTCATATGGAGGCACCTGAACCTGGCTTTCAGGAGGCCGAAGGTGCGTTCGATCACCCTCCTAGTCCGCCCATGGGTCTCATTGTAGAGTTCCTCTGCCCTGGTCCTGGAATTCCTCACTGGGGTCAGTAGCCATGACAGGTTGGGGTAACCAGAGTCCCCTAATAGCCACATACGGTGCCTCTGGAGTTGACCCATCACATAAGGGATGCTGCTATTCCGCAGGATGTAGGAGTCATGCACAGAGCCAGGGAACATAGCATTTATCTGGGACATGTACTGGTCTGCCAAACATACCATCTGTACATTCATGGAATGATAACTCTTCCGGTTCCTGTACACCTGTTCACTCCTGTGGGGGGGGACCAGAGCCACATTGGTCTCATCAATGGCACCTATGATGTTGGGGATATGTCCAAGGGCATAGAAGTCACCTTTAACTGTAGGCAAATCCTCCACCTGAGGGAAAACGATGTAGCTCCGCATGTGTTTCAGAAGGGCAGACAACACTCTGGACAACACGTTGGAAAACATGGGCTGGGACATCCCTGATGCCATGGCCACTGTTGTTTGAAATGACCCACTTGCAAGGGAATGGAGCACTGATAGCACCTGCACTTGAGGGGGGGTCCCTGTGGGATGGCGGATTGCTGACATCAGGTCAGGCTCCAACTGGGCACACAGTTCCTGGATTGTGGCACGGTCAAACCTGTAGGTGATGATCAAATGTCTTTCCTCCATTGTCGACAGGTCCACCAGCGGTCGGTACACCAGAGGATTCCGAAATCTCCTCACATGTCCCAGCAGACGGTGCCTAGGAATGACAACAGCGACCACAGAGTCACACAACTCAGAGGTATGTACCCACAGTCTACACAGAACACCATTCATACAAAAAATGTGGCCTGTATTTGTGTTGTGCGACAAGGCTTAGGTCTGTGTGACGCAGTTGGTAATTAGGGCATGTGGGCCCCTGAAATGGCAGCTGCCTGACCTCTAAAGTGGGACAATGGGATGTGAGGTAACTGCGCTGGCGTTGTACACCATCACGGTAGGTGGTCGAAGACCGCGGCGCAATGCTGCATTAGTTAACATTGGACCCTATGGGTCCCAGGAGCCAATGACGATGTACGCCAGCGGTGATGGTACGCACCGCCGCGGACGTGACCGCCGTGGACGTGACCGCCATTTTCTATCTGTTCAATCACTCGATACCTGATCTTCGACAGGAGAGGACCTACACTGCAAGTGCTCCTGTGACCTCGGTCTGGAAGAGACAATGGCTTGTGTGACTGGGGAAAGGGCCTCTGCCTTCACTGCAGAGGAGCTGGAGAAGCTCGTGGATGGGGTCCTCCCCCAGTACACGCTACTCTACAGTCCTCCAGACCAACAGGTAAGTACACAGGGAGCATGTTGTATGGGCTATGCCTGTGTGGAGAGGGCTGGTTGTATGAATGAATGGGGCACAGTTCTGCGTGCATGAAGGACTGTGAATGCATGTGCCACATAGCAAGGGTAGGGATGTGGGCCACTCACTTAGACGGTGCAGTTGTTAATGACTTCTCTTCTTCCCCTGTACATGTCACGTAGGTCAGCGCCCACCAGAAGAAGGATATTTGGCATGCCATCGCCAAGGACGTCCGGACCCTGGGGGTCCACCACAGATGGAGCACCCACTGCCGGGAAAAAAGATGGGAGGACATTCGCCGCTGGAGCAAGAAGACGGCGGAGGCTCAGCTGGGGATGGCCTTCCAACGTGGGAGGGGTGCCCGTCGAACCATGACCCCACTGATGTTCCGGATCCTGGCGGTGGCCTACCCTGAGTTGGATGGGCACTTGAGGGCATCACAGCAGACACAAGGGGGTGAGTACAACATCATTCAGCGGACTTTGCGCACTGTGAAGGTGTCTGGGTGGGGGAGGAGGGCTGTGGGTTTCCCTAGTCCAGGGTGAGCTCCGTAGGCTAGGCCCCTACGTAATGCAGGCCATGTGGCACCCCACCCCACCTCTATGTGTGCAGATGTCGACCATAGCCATTTAGGCCATATCCCAGGAATTGCATCTGTAGAGCCCAACAGCGCGACGTAGTGCAGGGGGCTGCTGTGTCTGTATTGGCCGCCAACAGTAGCGGTAAGTCATGCACTCAACCTGTCTTTCTTCTGTCGTCCCCCCCTTTTTGTGGTCTCCCTGTTCTTGTGTGCATCAGCATCATCAGGCAGAGGTACAGTGGCACCGGAGCACGAGGGAGCTGCATCCCACATGGCCATGGAGGCCCACACCACGGACTCAGAATACACCAGTGGGACGGAGGGCGAGGGGAGCACCACAGCGGTCACAGGATCTGCAACCAGCGACACAGACTCGTCCTCCGATGGGAGCTCCCTTGTGGTGGTGGCAACATCTGTGCCCCCACTTCTACAGGTACAGCTGCCAACCCCATACCAGCACCGCCCTCCCAGCAGCCCCTCAGCCTTCGCCCCGTGCCCGCTCACCCAGGAGGGTGGGCATCACCTTCGCCCCAGGCACCTCAGCCCCTGCCCCTGTCACCTCTGCTGCCCTCAGTGAGGAGGCCATTGACCTCCTCAGGTCCCTCACTGTTGGGCAGTCGACCATTTTGAATGCCATCCAGGGTGTAGAAAGGGAATTGCAACAAACAAATGCATTCCTGGAGGGCATTCATTCTAGTCAGGCAGCCCTTCATCGAACCCTGCAAACTCTGGCCTAAGCACTGATTGCAGCCATTGTCCCTGTGCCTAGCCTCCCCCCTCCAAATTCCTCCACCCCGACCCAATCCCCTGTAGCTCAGCCTATCCCAAGCACACCTACAGACCAGCATGCACACACGTCAACACACAAGGGAAGCTCAGGCAAACATAAGCACCACACATCCCACAGGCACTCACACAAGCATCACACACATACAGACACACCAACACCCACTGCCTCCTCTGTGTCCCCCTCCTCGTCGTCTCCCTACTCCCTCCCAGTCTTGTCTACACTCACACCTGCATGCACTACCACTACAGCCACTACGTCCCGCACCAGCACACCCACCACCACACCCCGCTCACGTGTACTTACCACCCCAATCCCATTTACACATCCCCTGTGTCCTCTCCCAGTGTGTCTGTGACGCCCCCTCCGAAGATACACAAACGCAGGCACACACCCACCCAACAGCCATCCACCTCACGACAGCCTCCAGCCCATGCACCTGCACCCAAATCCACAAAACGTACACCTCCTACAACCACCACCTCTTCCTCCACTCCCAAACCCCCTCCATCTACCCATCCCAGTGTCTCCCAAAAACTTTTCCTGGCCCACCTTAACCTATTTCCCACCACCCCCCCATCCAACTCATAGGTCCTGTACTAGCACCTCAGCCAAAAAATCTCCGGGACCAGTTGTGCCTGTTGTTACAGGTATGTGGAGTGCACCGGCCACCAGGACAGCCAGTGTGGCACGGAGCCACAGCACAGCCAGTCTCCCCCCCTGTGAAGCACCAGAAGTTGGACAGTGCCCGGCGGGAGAGGGGGAAGACTCCAGCCAGCAAAGCCGCTCACAAGGGTCCCGAGGGGAGTGTCGACTCAGCTGTGACTCCTCCCAAGGTGGGGAAGGGGCAGAAGAAATCTCCAAAGTCTGGGAGGAGCAGCACGGCGGAGAGGACCGCCATCATCCCCGTTGCCGAGGAGGCCACTGCCAGCCCCATTGTCACTGGCCAGGAGGCCACCACCAGAGTCACTGCCCAGGAGGCCAGCCCCATAGTCACTGGCCAGGAGGCCACCGCAAGAGTCACTGCCCAGGAAGCCAGCCCCATCGTCACTGGGCAGGAGGCCACCGCCAGATCCACTGCCCAGGAGGCCAGCCCCATCGTCACTGGCCAAGAGGCTACTGCCAGCCCCATCGTCACTGCCCAGGAGGCCACCGCCAGCCCCATTGTCACTGGCCAGAAGGCCACTGCCAGCCCCATCGTCACTGCCCAGGAGACCACCGCCAGCCCCAGAGTCATTGCCCGGGAGGCCACCGCCAGCCCCAGAGTCACTGGCCAGGAGGCCACCGCCAGCCACAGCCCAGCTGGCCAGGAGGGCCCCGCAAGCCACAGCCCAGCTGACCCATGAAGGACCGCCAGCCCTGCTGGGCAATGAAGGACCACCTTGGCAAGCACCGCTGAACAGGCCAGGGACTGCTGAACGGAGCAAAGACCGCCATGGAATGAACCGCTGAACAGGTCTGACACTGGCAAGGCAAGCACCGCTGAACAGGCCAGGGACCGCTGAACAGGGCAAAGACCGCCATGGAATGCACCGCTGAACAGGTCTGACATTGGCAAGGCAAGCACCGCTGAACAGGCCAGGGACCGCTGAACAGGGCAAAGACCGCCATGGAATGCACCGCTGAACAGGTCTGACACTGGCAAGGCAAGCACCGCTGAACAGGCCAGGGACCGATGAACAGGGCAAAGACCGCCATGGAATGCACCGCTAGCCTATTTGCAGCAGGGGCAGTGACGCAACTGGGACCGTCAAGAGGTGTGTGCTGCACTCTGGGCACCAGTCCCCCTCCAGAACCAGTGGAGACTGTTATCCACTTGAGAGACTGTGGCTTTGCACTCCCCAGGATGGTACAGTGGGCAACCCACCCACTGCAGAGACTTGAGAGACTGTGGCTTTGCACTCCCCAGGATTGAACAGTGGGCAAACCACCCACTGTAGAGACTTGAGAGACTGTGGCTTTGCACTCCCCAGGATTGAACAGTGGGCAACCCACCCACTGCAGAGACTTGAGAGACTGTGGCTTTGCACTCCCCAGGATTGAACAGTGGGCAAGCCACCCACTGTAGAGGCTTGAGAGACTGTGGGGCATATTTATACTCTGTTTGCGCCGTATTTGTATCGTTTTTTTTTACGCAAATCCGACGCAAAACTAACTCCATATTTATACTTTGGCGTTAGACCCGTCTTGCGCCAAAGATCTTGGAGTTTGCGTCATTTTTTAGCGTGGACACCTTCCTTGCGTTAATGATATGCAAGGTAGGCGTTCCCTTCTAAAAAATTACTCCGAGGCATGTGCGCCGTATTTACACTCCCGGGCAAAAATGACGCCCGGGAGTGGGCGGGTAAAAAAAAATGACAGTCAGCCGCTTTAGCGTAATTTTTTAACGCCTGGTCAGGGCAGGCATTAAGGGACCTGTGGGCTCATAAGGAGCCCAGAGGTGCCCTCCCATGCCCCCAAGGACACCCCCTGCCACCCTTGCCCACCCCAGGAGGACGCCCAAGGATGGAGGGACCCATCCCAGGGAACTTAAGGTAAGTTCAGGTAAGTATTTGTTTTTGTTTTTTGGGTGGCATAGGGGGGCCTGATTTGTGCCCCCCTACATGCCACTATGCCCAATGACCATGCCCAGGGGACAGAAGTCTCCTGGGCATGGCCATTGGGCAAGGGGGCATGACTCCTGTCTTTGCTAAGACAGGAGTCATTTAAATGGGGGTTGGGAGTCAAAAAAAATGGCGCAAATCGGGTTGAGGCGAAAAGTTTGCCTCAGCCTGACTTGCCCCATTTTTTGACGCTCAAGCTCCATTTTCCCCTACGCCGGCGCTGCCTGGTGTAAGTCATTTGTTTTGACACACACCAGGCAGCTCCGCCGGCTAACGTCATTCCATAAATAAGGCGCCCGCATGGCGCTTTGGAATGACGTTAGCCGGCGTTAAATTTTTTGACGCACAACAGCGTTGGCGCAGTTGTGCGCCAAAAAGTATAAATACGGCCCTGTGGCTTTGCACTCCCCAGGATGGTACAGTAGGCAACCCACCCACTGCAGAGACTTGAGAGACTGTGGCTTTGCACTCCCCAGGATTGAACAGTGGGCAAACCACCCACTGTAGAGACTTGAGAGACTGTGGCTTTGCACTCCCCAGGATGGTACAGTGGGCAACCCAACCACTGCAGAGACTTGAGAGACTGTGGCTTTGCACTCCCCAGGATTGAGCAGTGGACAAACCACCCACTGCAGAGACTTGAGAGACTGTGGCTTTGCACTCCCCAGGATTGAACAATGGGCAAACCACCCACTGTAGAGACTTGAGAGACTGTGGCTTTGCACTCCCCAGGATGGTACAGTGGGCAAACCACCCACTGCAGAGACTTGAGAGACTGTGGCTTTGCACTCCCCAGGATGGTACAGTGGGCAACCCACCCACTGCAGAGACTTGAGAGACTGTGGCTTTGCACTCCCCAGGATTGAACAGTGGTCAAACCAACCACTGTAGAGACTTGAGAGACTGTGGCTTTGCACTCCCCAGGATGGTACAGTGGGCAACCTACACACTGCAGAGACTTGAGAGACTGTGGCTTTGCACTCCCCAGGATTGAACAGTGGGCAAACCACCACTGTAGAGACTTGAGAGACTGTGGCTTTGCACTCCCCAGGATGGTACAGTGGGCAACCCACCCACTGCAGAGACTTGAGAGACTGTGGCTTTGCACTCCCCAGGATACATCAATGGGCATGGAGCCCCCTCGTGGATCTGGCGTGGTGCACTCATCCGGCTGAGGTGTCCCCACTTCCCTTCCCCCTGAGGTGCCTGTTGTATTTCTATCTGATGCCCCTGCAGTGTTCTCTCCGTTTTGATCAGGTATCTTGTGTGGGCCTCGCCCATGCTTTTTGGGCCCAGTGGTCCATGGACAATGAATGGTGCATTACCTGCATTACTAATCGTGGTGTATATTTTGATTAATGTGTATATATTTATGTATATATTTGCTTACTGTATTTTGAGATATTACAATGGTTCAACTCATTTCCTTTTGTATTTGCATTCTTCCGGGGGGGTTGGTGAGTGTTACTGTAATGTATAGATGTGCATTGGTGTGTGTGTTGTAGTGGGTGAGGGTCGGGGTGGGGGTTGGGATGTTGGTTGTGTGTGTTCTTGTGGTTTGCCTCCCCCCTAGACTATGTCGTAGGTGCAGTACTCACCGTGCTCTTCGTCGCCGGCGTTGATGATCCTCGTATAGGAGCAGGAAGACTATCGCTGGCAGAATATGGAGTTCCGGCTCCATGGTGTCGTCGTTCCTCGTGGAGTGTGTAGAGGTGAGCGTTTTCCCTTTGAAATGGCTGTTTCCGCCGTGTTTTTATCCGCGGTGAATCCGCCCCGGAAAAGGTGGCGGATTGGTAGGTTGTGATACTATGGGCGGTACATTGTCCTCCGCCTGTCTGTTGGCAGTGACCGCCGCGCTGTTTGTCTGTACCGCCGTGGCGGTCTGATTGTTAAAGTGGCTGTCTTTGTTGGCGGTTTCTGCCACGGTCATAATTCCAATTTTTTTACCACCGGCCTGTTGGCGGTTTTACCACCGCTTCAACACCGTCCGCCAGGGTTGTAATGACCACCAAAGTGTCTCTTTAGTTTTTTCACTCAGAAGTCCTGTAAAAGAAAAAAATCATTTAATTTTAACCTGGTCATATTCTAGCTTAATTCTTTGCTGCTAGTCAGTGGTTTTATGTGAAGCATGTGTGGGGAAAACTTGGCTCTGTGATTAATCCTATCAAAAATTCCAGTGACCTCGGGGACGGGCATTCTACTGCTACTGTGCCTCTATAAAAATATGTGTTTGCACAAAGCATTGTTTACAATTATTGTTTTTTTTTCTTTATATACCTACTCTTGCAGGTTTAACACCTTGACAGGAGATAGCAGCCTGGCATTTGCGGCACCGGATGGAGGCCATCCAGACTGGGTATCATTGGCTGGTACCTCTGTAGCAGGAGAAGGCGGACGCATCTACCCATTCACCGGGCCCCAGTTCCTCTAGCCAACCCCCAGTGCCTCCATCCCAGCCACAACATCGCCAGCATTGCCGGCAGCGAGGATCCTCCCCATCTTCCACTGCTGCCCCTCCTCCTACCCAGACCGCTTCCAATGATGTGTGCTTCGAGTGATGGTGCTGCTTCATTATAAGGTGCCAGGTCTTCGCCACCAGTTCAGAAATCTTCAGACCTGCATAGATGAAGCCTTCTGATGCCCTTTTTTATTTTTTGCTTTGATGGGAGGGACTTTTGTTGTGGTTGGGGAGGTTGAGATTTGGCAAGGGGACAGGATGCTAGACTTTTTTTTGGACATTTTGGACATTGATTGGGGACGAGGTTGTTTCAGAAGATGGATGGGCCTGTTGTGGGTAGGGAGGATGTATTTTAAATTATTAAGAAAAATTATAGGGAAATTATTCTTTTACTTTACACCTGAAATTGTTTACTTGGCACTGCTGCCTTTAAGTGCAGCCAGTTTTTTAATCTGCGTATCAAAGTGTATTCCAGTTAGTTATTCCCTTTCCCTACTACACTTTGTAATGGACCAGGAATCACCAATCATCGCTCACATATCACTCAATAATATATCACTCAATGGCGCAATAATGACCTGTTCCAGTCCAAGCATGGTGTACACAATCATATCTCCTCTTTTGACAGAAGCAACACATTGACAATTTGCCAGTCTAGTAAATCAAATGATCTTTACTAGGGCAGCCCTGCTAGGAAATGTAAAAAAAGAAGGATCGGCATGGGACAGAGGCAGGCATTGTCTCCAATATTATTGAAGGGAATGGGGCCTATAATGGTGGAACTGCATAAGCCAGAGACAAACAAAATACATAATGTTCCTCTAGCTATATCCACTCTTTTGTTTTTGGCAAAGTAGTTTGACGATAATCTGAAAGTTCTATGGTGGACTGCTGAGATAGGGAAATAAAGATGGTCCCCAAACTCAGGATGTTCACCCAGATATTGGACAGCTAACGCACTTGAGTCTGAACAATTGCCCTCCTCTTCCTACAGTGTTTCAGTAACAATGTAATTGTGTGGTATGAAGTGTTGGTTCATTTTAATCATGGGCAATCTCTCCACATTTTGAGGTGAGAGACCAGTCCTTCTGACTGAGACAACTGCCCTAGTTGCACTGAACAAACGCTTAACAGACATACTGGTTACCGAAGAAGCCAGATACCTTTTTGCCAGCTTACTGAGCTCTGGCCATTGGTGCATCTTCCCATACCAATAGACAAATGGATTTTGATCCATATAGACCTCTTCCGGGTCATCCGATAGTCCTGCAACATATCCTCTGAATGGTCATTTGTGCTGCCACTTGCTCAACCTCCTTTGCCTTTGCTTCTGCACTTGATGTAAACCCTGCCACTTGAAACTAAGCCATTACAGAGGTTGGGTCCAGTTCTTCTGGTGCTGTTGTTGCCAATGTTCTTGTTGCTGATGTTGGCTTCTGTGAGGAAACATCATTGTCCTCTCTTTAGGTTGAAGGCTGCATGCCACAATTTCTGCCCAAGAATCTAAATTCCAGCTGTTTTTTCTCCAGGTCTCTCACATACTTAACAATTCAGATCCTGTATAGTGAAACATCCCTTTCTGAAAAAGGAATGAAAGTGGCTAGTATTTGCTTGTTCTGTGGACCAAGTATTATGGCATGGATGTACTCTTTGGACAACACAATGGTGGTCATTCTAACCCTGGCGGTAAAAACCGCCAGGGCGAATGACCGCGGTAGCACCTCCAACAGGCTGGCGGTGCACCGCTGGGCATTCTGACCGCGGCGGTTCACCCGCGGCCAGAAACGGAAAGTCGGCGGTGTACCGCCGACTTTCCGCTGCCCTTGAGAATCCTCCATGGCGGCAGAGCGCGCTCCGCCGCCATGGGGATTCTGACACCCCCTACCGCCATCCTGTTCCTGGCGGGTCTCCCGCCAGGAACAGGATGGCGGTAGGGGGTGCCGCGGGGCCCCTGGGGGCCCCTGCAGTGCCCATGCCAATGGCATGGGCACTGCAGGGGCCCCCGTAAGAGGGCCCCAAAAAGAATTTCAGTGTCTGCCTAGCAGACACTGAAATTCGCGACAGGTGCTACTGCACCCGTCGCACTCCAGCAACCCCGCCGGCTCCATTCGGAGCCGGCTTCATCGTTGCTGGGTCTTTCCCGCTGTGCTGGCGGGCGGCCTTTTGGCGGTCGCCCGCCAGCACAGCGGGAAAGCCAGAATGGCTGCCGCGGTCTTGTGACTGCGGTGCGGTCATTTGGCGGTAACCGCATGGCGGGCGGCGACCGCCGCCCGCCGCGGTTAGAATCACCGCCAATGTCTTTTTTTGCAGCCATGGAATAACAGCCCAGCAAAGGATTAAGCTGTGCACCAACTCATGCACTTTTCTGTTCTCACAGGTGAAACTTTGTGACACCTTGTTTAAAAGTACTAGATGCAGCAATGGGGTAACTTGGCTCATGGTACAGCCATCCTTGCTGACTTCCAACGTGAAAACCTCAAAAGTAAGAGGCACCTGTGTCAAGCATTTGACTTGGTCCCATTGGTACACCTTCCTGGTCATTCTATTCCCAGTTGCATCCCCTCCTTTTTGAATGACATACTCATTGATTGGTTTGTACTACTCAATAGGCATTGCAACATGTGATAGGCTGAGTTCCAAAGTGTTGGTACATCCTGTATGAGGGATTTAACTGATACTCTATTAGCACCCTAAAAGATCCTCAACTGATTCCAGTCTTAAAGTAATAGCTGAAAAACGTGCAGATTTGTTTGCAGGTGGTCAGTATGTTGCTATGTCTTCTTTCATGAGAAAGTCCTGCACAATCAGGTTGGCACAATGTGCGAAACATAGGACACTGAAATAGCCACAATCTGCCATGGCTTTAACAATATTACTGACATTGTCCGCAGCAACAAATTAAGATCTGAGACGTCTGTGTCACAGCCATTCAAACACCTTGCTTTTAAAGCCTTCCAAGATGTTCAGAGCTGTGTGGGATTTCTCCATGGTGAACATGGCTATTTTTGCATGCTGAAAAGTTTTTTTCAGTGCTGAGACCTATCAATAACTGTTTCCTAACCCCAACAAAAGAGATCCTGTGTACAGTGATACAGATGTAATCAATTGCTTGACAACTTGTCCACATCTCTGAGGTTAGGTAGATAGTGTGAACAGCACTCTGCTGCAAAGGTTGTCCAACCAACTGCAGCACATCGTGATGGAGTGCTGCAACAGCAAATCTGGCAAAATATGTCTGGCTGGGAACATTTGATTTCTGCCAGGTGTCCTCCACACATTTTAAAATTACACTCCTTCCACAAAGGAAAAAGGGAGGAGGTTAAGTGCTAACAAACGTGCCATAGGGTGGTTGCGTTTGTATGGTCCCTCTTACCTAAAAATGCCCATAGTAGTGAACTGATTTTTTCATTTTCTAGTGCTACTGATGCAGGTAATTTCTAGAGAAAACCAGGAGGTGGTAAATTCAATATGCATCTTCGGCACTCATAGTATGCTGTGGTGTCTCCATCTGACTCTTTCAAGGTTGCTGAAGCAAGTTATACTGATGCACTGCTGGGGACAAGGCTGCTTTGTGTAGAGTTGTCACCCTCCTCTTCCTCATCACCTTCATGTCCCAGTCCCCCAATGATCAGAGCTGATTCCCCTTTCTCATTGTCAGCAGCATCTGCAGCATTTTTTAAGGTGCTCCTCCCACCAGATTGTGTGATGTTTTTTCATATGACTCATTTGTCCTCCAATAACTTAGGCCCTTATTATGAACATGGCAGTCCGTTCCGCCGGCAGTGGTGGTAGAAACTGCCAACAGAGGAGCGTGCCGGACTGCCACATAATGAATCAAACGAAACACATACATGCTGCGCACCACCCACTGCCAGGAAAGGAGTCCTGCTGACGACGGTAGAGTCAGCCCACAGGCCGTTGGAAAGGCCCAACCTGCCCATCAAATTATGAACCACCATTCCGCCGCCAGTTCTGGGGCGGGAACCACCGCCACACACAGCCAGGTGGAAAAGAAACAAATAGAAGGAAACACTCACCGGAGTTCCACAAAACGTGCAGCGGCAGCCATGGACAGAGAGCTGCAGATCATGCCAGCCTTGCTCCTTGCCATATATCTACACGACCAAGACTGCTGACGAACATGACGATGGTAAGTACCGAACCCACCACACAAGGGAGGAAAGGGCAAAGTGGCATACCCACCCACTCCACCCACTCTGCAATGCCCCCCAACTCTTCCCAGCAGCACAAGTCACACACCGCACACCAAGAGGGACGTACCCGACCAAAGGCCACTGCAACTTGACCATAGTACATACAATAGCCCCACACCCATAAATAATTAAAACAAACACCAGGGTGGAACTGCGTGCAGCCCAAACAGAGGCCACACAGAAACTTTAATATGTAGCTCACTGAGCAAAACAGTGCCAACAGGGCCAATGGCCAGTCCATAAAAAGTAATTTGTCCTTAGCCACAACTGGCCACACCTGACTCTCACAACTGCTGGGTACTCCACTGGACGAGGCACCATATGGGGATCCAGGCACCTCACGGAAGGGGGGAGGGAGGTGGGTGTGGGGATTTCCGACGGGGGTGGGACTTAGACTTGCGTGAGGAGGTTGGAGAGGGGGTGGGCTTCTCCTTTGAAGAGGGTGGGGGCTGTTTGGCTCGGGTGGAGCTGGATGCCTTAGGCTCTGAGCGGACCTTCTTCTTCACCAGAGAAGGGGCACGGAAATGGGAAGGCTGGACCGGGGTGGGCTGTGATGTGGAAGGAGCGAAAAGGGCAAGGAGGTGGGCATGTTTCAGGACAAGACGGGGTGGGCCAGTGGGTTGGAACAGGTCTGAACGGGAGAGGGCGTGGGAGTGGAGGCAGAGGGAGTTGATGTATGGGGCGTAGGTGTGCATGTAGTGGGTGCAGGTGACTGCTCAGTATGCTGTGGTGTGGTGGATGTCTGAGGGGTCGGTGTCTTGGTGCTTTTGAATGTTTTGGGAGGTTGGGGGTGGACACAGTCGGAGAAGACAGACAGCTAGTGTGGATGTAAGTTGGGTGGGTGTCTGCAAGTCTGGTGAGTGTACTGCATGTGTCAACTACAGTGGAGGTGTTGAGTGCAGGTGTGGTGTATGGGGTGCATGTATGGCTGTCCGCTATTGTGGTGAGTGCAAGAAGAGGAGCAATAACAGTGAGTGAAGGTGCAGTGCATGAGGGTGTGGATGTAGAGGGGACAGACAGGGAGGTGGAAGAGGCAGGAACACTGGGGGAGGTGGATGTTGTTGTGTGTGCAGGTGTCTGTTGGCTGTGTGAATGCTTGTGGTGGGAGGTGTGGTGTTTGTGTTTGGAAGTGTGCTTCTTGTGTGTTGATGTGCCTGTAAGTGGGACTTATTGTGTGCTTTGGACGGGTGAAAGGGGTGGGGAGCTGGAAGGGGTAGAGGAGGTTGGAGGGGGGACAGAATGGCCAGGGAAACTGGCTGCCGTCCAAGAGGAGGCCAGAGCCTGCAAAGCTCTCTGTAGGGCAGACACGGCACCGTAAATGCCATCCAGATAGGTATTGGTCTGCTGCATCTCAGAAGCCAGACCCTGGATGGCATTGACGATGGTTGTCTGCCCTACAGAGATGGTTCTCAGAAGGTCAATAGCCTCCTCTGTGAGGGCAGCAGGGCTGACTGGGGCAGGGGAGGGGGTGCCTGGGGCGAAGGAGACACACACCTTCCTGGGTGGGCGGGCACGGGCACCTCAGTGGGGAGCAGAAGGGAGGGCGCTGATGGTATGGGGGGTGGCGGAAGATCTTCACAGTAGTGGTTTGTCCACTAGGGTCCGCCACCGCCGGAGAACCCCCATCAGGGGAGGTCTCAGAGTCACTACCTCCTGTGGTAGTAGCCTCCCCCGTGGAAGTCCCCTCGCCCTCCCACCCACTGGTCCCCTGGGTGTCCATTGTCTCTGCCTCAGAAGAAACGTGGGCCGCTGCCTCCCCACTTGCCAGTGCCTCAGCTCCCTTGCCTGATGTTGATGCTGTACCAAACAAACACAAGAGAACAGGGTTGGGGAGACAAAATAGGAGAGACACTTGTAAGTAGCTGACTGCTGATACACAATGGCCAGACATACACCTACCCAGCAGACACACCCAACAGGCAGCACTGTGTACTATGGCCATGGCCATGGCCCTGACTACTGAGCAGTATACTGACCTACACCCATCCCCTGAAATTGTATTGGAACTGAGGTAGGTAAAACCTGACAGGGACACCCATACACCCTTTGGGGAGCAGACAGTAGCTGGACACCAGTCAAATTCCCTGCTCTAAGCACCATGAGCCCTATTGCACACACACACATCCTTCCAGGCGGAAGTATGGGCTGTGAGTACTCACCCTCTTGTGACTGCTGTGCAGCCTTCTTGCGCCCATCTAGGTCTGGGTACGCCACCGCCAGGATCCTTCGCATGAGGGGGGTCAGTGCCCGACGGGCACCCCTTCCATGTTGGGAGGACTTCCCCAGCTGGGCCTCAGTGATCTTCCGCGTCCAGCGCCACAGGTCCTCCCACCTCTTTTGACAGTGGGTGCTCCGCCGGTTGTAGACCCCCAGGGTCCATACCTCCTTGGAGATGGCATGCCAATGTGCCCTCTTCTGGTGGGCGCTGACCTAGTAGGGTGACACAGAAATGGAACACAGAGGTCAGGCACCTGCACGATGGCAACAGCTGGCAGATTGTCAGACATAGGCTAGACAGTACTCCCAGACATGCAGGACAATGGCACGCAGCATTCCATGTTCCAAGGCCCATCCTGGCTCACAGGAACACACATCTGTGCAATCCACTCCATCCATTACTCACACAGTGCCCCCCAAACCCGGACTCACCTGTACCTCTGGCCGGCCGTAGAGTCTGCCGTACAGGGGCAGGACCCCTTCCACAAGTTTCTCCAGTTCTTCCTGGGTGAAGGCCGGGGCCCTTTCCCCTGCACCACGTGGAACTTCCATTGCCAGAGGCAGGCCACAGAAGTACACAGAGTGGAGTACCTGTCCGCACAAGATCAGGGAGTCAAGTGATGAAACAATGATGAATGCACATACATTCCGTGGCGTATGAACCGTCACCTCCGTCGGCGATCATGATACGCCAAGATTCCCCATTGGCAACCATGTTAGCCAATGAGTGTGCGAACAGCGGTCAACACCGCCATACGCTGTGACGTCAACCGCTAGCGGTATTAGGTCACTTCCACAATGAAGGGGCAGAACTACAGTGGGCATACATTTTGCCATCACCTACGCATCTTGAAATTCATAATACTCACAATGCTGAGCCTACTAGCCATATAAAGCACCTAGGCCTCAATCCATTGAGTAAATAATCACACATGATTTACTCCGTTCCCTTCTGGTGATGTACATGTACATTTGTCAGGTTGCAGTTATTGTACAGACACTACTATGAAGAATGCACTGCATGTATGTAGCAAATCTGCCAATGTATGTGTGCACATCACTCCTTTTTCTTACCCCTCATAGGTACCGACCCTTGTGGTGAGGACGGGCACCATAGGTGTACAGACCACTTGTGGATATGGGGACCATGGTGGAGCGTCAGATCATACTCACCTACAGACTCACACGTGCAACTATTCAGGACCTATGTGCATTACTGGATCCTGCACTGACTCCCGGAAATCGTAATCTCCACACTCCATCTCCTGGCCACAGGCTCATTTCAAGTGACAGTGGGCATGGGTGCTGGTTTCTCACAGCCAATGTTCAACCAGGTACTGACAAGATTTCTGAATGCATTTGTACAACATCTGCAATCCTATGTGCGTTTTCCCCAAAGTGCTGACCTCCCTGCCATCAAGTCTGACTTCTATGCCTTTGCAAACATTCCCCATGTCATAGGTGCCATCGATGGCACCCACATAGCTATCATCCCCCCAAGAGTGAGTGAACAGGTGTACAGAAACAGGAAGAACTTTCCCTCCTTTAACATCCAATTGGTATGTACTGTAGACCAGTACATTTCCCATGTGAATGCCATGTTTCCGGGTTCTGTCCATAATTCATTTGTTTTGAGGAACAGTAGTGTGCCACAGAAGAAGGAACAACTACAAGAGGACAGAGGGTGGATCATAGGTAAGTTTGCCTGTCACTAACTGACACATTGCAGAAAACCAGCCTGTCTGACTAAGGGACATTACAATGACGACTCTGTATTGACCATTTCTCTAGGTGATTCTGGCTATCCAAACTTGCGTTGGCTCCTGACACCAGTGAGGAATCCCAGGACGGATGCAGAGAGGAAATACAATGAGGCCCATGGACGTACTAGAAGGGTGATAGAGCGTACTATAGGTCTCCTGAAGGCTAGATTCCTGTGGGGGTTCCCTGGCCTATAGGCCTGATAAGGTGTGTAGAATAGTGGTAGCCTGCTGCATGCTGCACAACATGGCTGTGAGACATTCTATCCCCCTTTTGGAGGTGGAGGGTGCCATAGGTCCAGATCAGTTACCTCAGAGAGATGAGTAGAATGATGGTGAGGATGAGGAAGGGGAAGATGTCAATTCCAGGAACCAACTGATACCACTCTACTTACAATAACTGTGTGGGACTTAAGCCTGTAATTGTGGTTAGTGACTGATACTGTAAGTGTGCCATGTCATATAGTGGGGATTGGTCATGATAGGCGAGAGATGGACCTCGTCAGCATGGTACTGACAGACAATATATGCATTACCTCCTTGCCTAATTCGAAACACACATTACCACCACCAAGCACAAATTGACAATAAAGTTGTTCCCTGCCAGTTGCATCCATACTCCACTTTGTTCAACATTGAAGACAGGGGACAGTGTAACAGGTGAGAAATGTTGTTTATTGGTGGAATACAGTGAAATGTGCTATGTGCAGTGATGGAAGTCGTAAGGGTTGGGTGTCCTCAAAACCAACTTGGTGGCAGCCCTGTTGGATGTCATAGGTGGGTCCTATTTGTAGTATAGTACTTTATTTAGCCCTCAGCTAAGTGTAGTTGGTGAATGGGCGGGGTGATTGCTTTGCAGTAGTAGCAGTGTCAATTGTTGGAGTGGGGCTTATTCTTAGCTGGGTTTCCAGTGCCATATCTTGGCCTAAGACTACGTTTCGGCGCCTGCTGTGGAGCTTCTTGAGGTGGCATGGTTGGCCCTTATGATTCCTGGGAGGGTATTTCCTGTGCTGTTTCTGCTGCTTGGGTCATCTGTTGCTGGTTGTCCAGGGCTGTTATGGGGGCCTCTTGTCCGGTGTGGGTGTCTGACTGTTTGTTGACCAACTTCAGCAATAGTGGCCATTGTGGCATTGTGTTCTTTCCACTGCTCCATGGCCTGTTGGTGTTGTTCCAGCTGCATCCTCTGACTTTGCTCCAAGGTTGATACAATCTGTGCCAACCTGTCTTGGGTATGTTGGTAGGCCCCAAATACCTCTGCAATGACGTCCTGGGCTGCTGCATCCATCCGGTGCCCTATCCCCTTACCCACTGGGGCACTTGGCCTTGGCCTGGCCCCTTGTGTCTGTGTCCCCTGCACAGGTATTGACGTGCCACTTGTACTGGGGCCCTCGCCTTCCTGCATGTTGGAGTGGGAGACTGTGGCCTCTGTAGCTGTGGTCCACCTGGCTGTGCCCTGGGTCCACTGGTGTGGGTACGCCTCACCTGGCCTGCTGGTCTTGACTGGGTGATAGTGGTGACAGTGTTTTCCCGGGTGGAGCTGCTGCATGGTGAGCATCCAGGGCTGTGTGAGGGGCCTGCCTGCTCATCAGTGTCCAGGGGTCCTTCGCCAAGGTCTTGGGATGTGCCTCTGTCTCCCTGGCACTCCTTGTCCCCTCCATTAGGGTTGCATGGGTGGTGGTGCCTGTTGGGGGACATAGACATGTCTGTTACATATGCATGAGGGTTTGAGGTGTACTGAACTGTGCAATTTTGTGCTGGAGTGCCTTTCAGTGGCCTTCCAGGGTGCCTTTGTGATGTGGTCATTGCATTTAGTGGCAGTGGTGAGGTTACATTGTGGTGGGGGTCATTATTCCATTGTGGGTAGTTGCAGGGGTGGGTGGCTGTGCACAGCGGGAGTGATGTGGGCCTGGTAGTGAGTTGTGGGTGATGCAGGGTGGTGGATGTGGTGGGTAATGGCTGGGTGGGGTGTGGGTCTAGGTGGGTGTGGGTGGGTTGGTGTGGTGCATGCATTACAGGTATGGTGCATATGGGGTAATTGTAGATGACTTACCTGAGTCCATTCCTCCAGTGAGTCCAGTGAGTCCCTCTGGGTGCAGGATGGCTAGTACCTTCTCCTCCCAGTTGGTGTAGTCGGGTGGTGTTGGTGGCAGTCCTCCCCCAGTCTTCTGCACTGCAATGTTGTGCCTGGATGTCATGGCCCTGACCTTCCCCCACAGGTCGTTCCATCTCTTGCGGATGTCGTCCCTGGTGCGTGGATGGTGTCCCACTGCATTCACCCTGTTGACAATGGTCTGCCACAGCTCCATTTTCCACGCAATGGGTGTGTGCTGCACCTCAGACCCGAATATTTGTGGCTCCACCTTTAGGATCTCGTCCACCATGGTCCTTAGCTCCCTTTCGGTGAAGCGTGGATTTTTTTGGGGGGGGGACATGGTGAGGGTGGTGGATGGCGTGGGGACTGGGGACGGGGTTTGGGTGCTCCTGTGTGGGTCGCTATGCATATCCTGTCTGCTGGCGTTCTCTGTCTGGCTCTGGTGCTCTCCGTCTTCTGGTCCTGGTTTTGTCGCAAGGGATTATGGGGTGTGTCTGGGGGGGTTTTATGGTGTTCTGGATGTGTGTCAGGTGTGTGGGTGCTAGGCCTAGCCAATGTGTGCACAGGTTGTTGTTGGGCCCACTTGCTGCCCGTGGCGGTCGCAGCCCCAATGGTCGTCTGGCCTCCACTGTCCGCTGAGGTGATTTGTACATCATTATTTGGAGGGTGGGATGTGGGTGTGCTTGGCAGTGGCGGGGTGGGGAGGGCCGGGATTCCTGCCGACAGGGTCCTGGCGGGGAGTGGTGGTCTGGGAATTTTCGGCGGGGTTGGGTTTTTCTATCTTTATATGGCGGGTTTCCATTCGCCTCCGCCGGTGGGATTCTGTTCACCGCCGCCACGGCGGTCGGCGGTCTTTCCCGCCATGTTCATAATGACCGCCTTAGTGTGAACCAGTCTTACCTTGATGAACACTTGTGTGGCAAATGGAGCATATTGCAATGTTACCCTCCTGATTCCACTGGGGAGGAGATCTTTATTACTGGGACACTGCTGCCACTGCTAAGAAGAACTAGAGGTAGATGGGCATGCCAATTATTGCCTTTCTGCAGTGTGTACTTTGACTGAGGTAGTGATAGATGCAGGTCTCAGTGGGGCCACTACAAATCTGGAAGCTGACAATGGGTTGGTGGTACAAGTGCAAAATCCCTCAGAGCAATTTGAATGTGAGGGACAATGTTAGTGTCCTCTGAGCCTGCTTTCATGACAATGACCAGCTCATTGTCCTCACCCCTTTAAAAATATTGTAAGGCTTTCAGGAACTTTCTTTTCTCTTGAGGGGTAATGTTGGTGTCCTCTGAGCCAGCTTTCATGACAATGAACAGCTCGACGTCCTCAACCCCTTTGAAATATTGTAAGGCTTTCAGGAACTTTGTTTTCCTTTGACCCTCATCGTGGGTCTTGGATTCTGCCGGGTTCCAATCCATGTCCAGATCATCAGAACAGGGGGCTTGGAGAAGATGATAGAAGCCAATGGTTTAAGAAGAGGTACATCTTGCTCAGCAAGAAGCTCAACCTCCTATTCTGCTCCTACTTCAGGAAGTTGTACTATTGGTATCTGAGGCTCATGTTGTTTACTTTAATCAGTTTTCTGCGATAATTGGCTACTAATTTTGTGGCTGAGACAACTTCAATTCAGACTCACTACTTATCTCCATGACTGCAGTGGCTGCCTCGCTGAGAGACCTGGCTTTGGGCTTAGGTTGGGATGGTGCTATTGAGCTGGCTGGTCAGAGGACAGTGAAGGAGGCACAAATTTCCTGAAAAAGATCTTGGATGGCACACTAGTGGTGGAAATCTGCTTCTTCTTCTCCTCTTCACTAGTCACTTTCTTGGCAACACCTTTCTTTGGGGCCATCTTCAAGCTCTATCAGTTGGAAGTGGCACTTAGCAGCAACAAGTGGAAAAGACTGGAGGATTCACATGTTGTGGTCATGTCACTTTGTGCTGGCCTTTTGTCTGGCAGTACTCTGTAAGTGATGTCTCTTATACACCTAAATACAAACAAACAAGAAACATGGCATGTTTGCAGTTTCAATTATTCACATTACAGACAACATAGTTAGTGCATTCGTTCCAAGGTCAAACCACACAACCATTATACAATATATCATTTTCAATCAGGATAACAACATACAGTTGAAACTATTTGCTTTATGTGCACCTAAAGGGAGACACCTGTGGCAGGCAAGGGGGTCAGGGGAAATGGAATAACCCTAAAAAAATGAATGCTGGTGTGTGCCTATGGCAGGCAGGGATTCCGGGGGGAATTAAATAATCCTACCTATGACAGGCATGAGGTGCAGGGAAAAATGGAATAATCCTTAAAAAAGTAATGCTGGTATGCACCTATGGCAGGCAGGGATCCAGGGAAAATTGAATATTCCTGCCTATGGCTAACAGGGAGTCCAGGGAAAAGTGGAATAATCCCTAAAAAGTAAATGCTGGTTTGCACCTATGACAGACAGATGAATGCTGGCATGTTTGAAGTTGTGCACCTAAGGCAGGCAGATACTCCAGGGGAAAATTAGAAATGACAATCCCTAAAAAATGAATGCTGGTATGTGGAAGGCACATTTGACAGGCAAGAGCTGGATGAAGGGAAAATGTAAACCCTTTTTATTTTTTACATTATTTTTAAAAAATGTATAAAAAAAGTTACAAATAAACAATATAAAGAAATTAAAAACAAGAATTAAAAAAATTAATTGCTGATACTAGGGGACTATGAAAAACTCATTAGGATTTGGGAGGTGCAGGTGAAAAATGAAACAAATTCAAATAATACTAAACACTGTTCATGTATATACTATAATGATCCTCAAGAATATCAAACTGATATCAGAAAAAAGTAAAATTAATGAACAAACTCAAAAAGGCATAGCCCTGTCCTATCAATTCCTTTTGGAAATGGCTTTAAAAACTAGAAAAAATGTTTTACATAATGGCTGGCTGCACAAAATGGCTGCCGGCCATATGGTCAACAAACAAGAAGAAGCAAGGAACACATTCAGGCCTATGGCAAAAAGGACACTGACTGTCTACACAAAATGGCTGCCGGCCACAAAGTCAAACAACAAGGAAGAAGGCATGGACAACAAAGAAGAGTACTTGTAGGCCTATGGCAAATGCACACTAGCTGACTGCACAAAAGGGCCTTCGCCACATGGTCAAACAACGTCAACAACAGCAAGCACGGAGGCATTGGAGAACAGGAACACATGCAAGCCTATGGCAAAAGCAGAAAGACACTGACGGCCTACACAGAATGGCCACGGCCACATGGTCAAACAACATGTAGGCCTATGGCAAAAGCACACTGGCTGGCTGCACAAAATGGCCTCCGGCCACATAATCAAACAACAACAGCAAACAAGAAGGCATTGGAGAACAAAGAACAAATGCAGGACTATGGCAAAAGCACACTGACTGCTTGCACAAAATGGCCACCGGACACATGGTAAAAAAACAACAAGCAGAGAGGCATGAACAACAAAGAACACATGCAGGCCTATGGAAAAAGCACACTGGCTAGCTATACAAAGTGTCCACTGTCCACATGGTCACACAACAAGCAAGGAGGCATGGACAGCAAAGAAGAACACAGGCATGCCCATGGCAAAAGAACACTGGCTGGCTGCACAAAGTGGCAGCTGGCCAGATGGTCAAACAACAACAACAGCAAGCATGGAGCAATGGAGAACAAAGAATACATGCAGACCTATAACAAAAACACACTACTGATTAGACAACATGGCCACCAGCCACATGGTCAAATAACAACAGCAAGCAAGGAGGAATGGACAACAAAGAACACAAGAAGGCCTATCAAAAAAGCACATTAGCTGTCTATGCTACATAAAATGGCCACAGGCCACATGGTCAAACCACAAGCAACGAAGCATGGACAACAAAGAAGAACACATACAGGCCTGGCAAAAGCACACTGGCTGGCTGCACAGAATGGCTGCTGGCCACATTATCAAACAACAGCAAGCAACGAGGCACTGTAGAACAAAGAACACATGTAAGCCTATGGCAAAAGCATGCAGCCTACACAAAATTGCATGTGCTTTAAAAATTTTACAACAACACATAACCTCCCAAGGCATCAAATATTACCCCATCAAAGCACACTTTTTGCAGAAAAAGTGAAATACCTAAAAAAAACACATTTTTAATTCAATCCAATGCCATCCCTGACCTTAATGATGTTTTAAAACAACACATACCACAGAAACAGTTGTTTCATACACCAATGATTGATACTGGCAATATAGCTTGCAGGAGGACTAGGTCCCATAGGAAAATAAATGAATAATGCAAATTTAACTAAAGTCAAAAAAATATACTGAAATGTGCAACCTTTTTTACTTACAGAATATAAAAACCTCAAATACAAAACAATAACTAGGCCCCTACTGAAACTCAAGGCCACCCACCACAACCACAATTAATTTTACAAATTGAATAAAATTACAAACAAATACTGGTGCATGCCCTCTATCATACAAACACATGCTTATACAAAAGTGTTTCAACTTACATATGATATTACAAAAACAAAGGCCCATATTTATACTTTTAAAGTGCCGCATTTGTGTAATTGTTTGACGCAAAATCGGCACAAACTGCAATTGTATTTTGTAAGTTTGCGCCAATTTTGCGTCAAAAAACGACGCAAATGCAGCGCTAAAAAAGTATAAATATGGGCCAAAGTCTATAAAATCCAATAGTACATATGCATCAGGAATTGCAGACAAAGAGAAGGATCCTTTTACCTTGAAATCTAAATTTAAAGTAACCAGTATATTGACAAAGCACTGGGAGGTGCCTGCTAGACAAAATCAGGAAGTTGGAGTCTCTGGAGCGCTTCCTTCCTGTTAAAAAACAAGTAAAATAAAAAATACTTTTCACGTTAAACAACAACATGCATGGTTCGTTTGAGTAGAATATACACTCAAAAATCTCTTTTCAAGTAGATTTAGCTGCTTTTCAGGTAGAAAATCTGCTCAAGAAGCAACTGCGACAGCTCACTCTCACCAGCATCAAGAACATTGTACCAGAAGGCTCTGTGGTGACCGGAAGCTGCTGCAGTGGTCAGCAGATCTCGCATGTGCTCGCTAGAAGCCGGCAAATCTCACTGTGCTTACCAGTTTATGCCAAAATAAGTCTTGCGTGCTCCAAAACAAGTTTTGTGCTGGCCAAAGGAAAAATATTTCCACCACGGACTGAGCAACAAACACATTACAGTAACTCTTATGCATTGCAAATAAATTAATAATCCCCGTCGTTACCAACTCAGAATTATTTCCAAACAGGTACTATGTGGTAAAATTGTCAGCATTGTGTTAACTGTTAAACCTAACAGTGTTTCCGCAACTATCCAGATTTTTTGATAAAATTAACATAAATTCACAAAATATGACCTCCTCCATTTTATCTATGTTTACATTTGTCCCCATTCCAATTGACTCACTGATGCCTTTCCTTAACATATGAAACCCAACAATTATCCCTTTCATCATACATTGTATGGTTGATAACCTCTTTCCCAGACTGTTTTCCACCTTGCTTGCTAGTCATCCAAAACTCATCATCGTCATAGAGAATCAAACCGGTCCCTTTCAAATAGTTATTAGCAGACTGATTATAAAAAACGTAGTTGGACCTAAGAACCATAGGCAACTATAGACAACCCTGTAAACCAAGAGCATTTATGTTTATGTGCCCATGTTTTTGTAAAGCAACAGCTATATTTAACAAACAGGGCGCACAATAGCTAAAGGATTGTAGACAAAGGCAGAGTAGCAATAGTAGTCCCGAAAATAAAACTCTGTGCAGGAACTGCCTGGTATTGTTGACCCAGAACCTTCGGATTGATAACTTTTTGGATGCAAATTCAACCAAGGATTAGAGAGGGACTTTGTGTACCACTGCTATAAATCTGCATTGTGAACTACTGCTGGCTCCCTCCCTCTCATCCATCTCTTTCAAGATTTACAGCCGACCACTGATCAGTCCTACACATTTGATACCCAACTGCCAATAGTAGCGGATTACTGTTCCAATCAATATGACAACACACTGCTGGTCTATCTGAAAGTGAAATACTGATGCACCAGAGCTGGTCCAAATCAAATGAGTCTAAAACAAATTAATCCTCTTTCAAAGCAAAATGCACATAGGGAAAAGACCTTGGGACTAGAATACACCAAAAATTGTGATGTTCTGCCAATTCATCACTGTAGCAAGACATCACATTTCCAGCTAATGTAGAAATTTCACATATTCTAATTTCAGATTAAATATCATCTGTTGTGGGATTTATGGATAATTACTATCTTGACTCTGCAAATAGCCTACACTTTTAGTTTAGTAAGAAGTGCATGCAAGGATTGCAAAAGGTGCACACTCCAGGTTGTTATTTAGATATAGATATATATATATATATAGAAATCTTCATAACTCAATAATCTGACAGTTTAAACTTCAGATAAAGGCCTGCTCCAGACTGTTAAAGTCAAATGTGCATGCCTGGCTCCTAATTTGTTAAATAATATCCACAGCTCATAAGAATAAAACTCTCTTACTAGACTTTATGGTGCTCCCTCATAATTCACCTTTTCCCCTGAGTGACTCAGAATGCCAAAACATCTGTTTGCATACACTGCACTATAGAACTGCATGTGATGCTTTCTTATGTGTTGCTGTTATTCTTTTTAACACCTTTCTTCTTTATGTTCATGCCAAATTTTGTAAATGATAACAACAATCATAGTTTCAATATTATTTATATTTTTGAGACAGTGAACCAAAAAATACAGATTTTAAAAATTATGGCCCTCATTCTGACCCTGGCGGTTTCAAACCGCCAGGGTGGAGGGCAGAGGAAGCACCGCCAACAGGCTGGCGGTGCTTCCCGGGCCATTCTGACCGCGGCGGTAAAGCCGCGGTCAGAAAAGGGGAACCAGCGGTTTCCCGCCGGTTTTCCCCTGGCCCAGGGAATCCTCCATGGCGGCGCTGCTTGCAGCGCCGCCATGGGGATTCCGACCCCCTTCCCGCCAGCCTGTTCCTGCTGGTGGGAACGGGTGTCGTGGGGCCCCTGGGGGCCCCTGCACTGCCCATGCCGCTGGCATGGGCAGTGCAGGGGCCCCCTAACAGGGCCCCACAAACATTTTCATTGTCTGCTTAGCAGACAGTGAAAATCGCGACGGGTGCCACTGCACCCGTCGCACCCCTGCAAATCCGACGGCTCCATTCGGAGCCGGCTTCCTCTTTGCAGGGGCTTTCCCGCTGGGCCGGCGGGCGATCTTTTGGAGATCGCCCGCCGGCCCAGCGGGAAAGTTGAAATGACCCCCGCGGTCGGAATGACCCCCTATATTTCTTCAGAGACGTATTTTCATTAAGTATTTTTTTAAGACAAGTTTCTTCTTCGTGCCATAATCCAGCCTGTTATGGTGCAAGCATGTAGGAGCAGAGGGGTCATGTAGGAAAGTGGATTATTAGTAGGTGGGGTGTGTACCTTCAGCTAGTAATAATACCACAATCACCAATTTGGTCAAGTCAAGTCTCAATAAATTAATCACTGCTGAACCCTTCGTAGCTTGGCAATGAGCAGTCAGGTTCAACATAGGAGACTGATAAGTGTAAGCATATAATACCCCTAAACACAAAAGTAAATGATACCACACAATAAAAAATCCAACACTAATTTAGAATAATAGAGAATATTTCTTTCAAATGACACAAAAAAAAAAAAATCCAATGTAGTGAACAGGAGAAATGAATTTTAAAAGAATACACTGTGGTTTAGTGTGAACCAGACTATCTGGTCCCACTGGACAAGGACAAATATAAAAATTCAAGCCGACTGCAATGTAGCACGGGTGGGATACAGTCGCATGTAAGTCCAGATGAAGTTTTACCTTCTCAAGATTGTGCCAAGAGTCCCATTCACGGGGAAGACTGTTGCCGGGAGCCCTGAGAGTGTCGCTGGTGGTGGTCCGCAGGGCTCGAAGAGCAATCAGGCATCAAGGACAGACAGGCTGAAGCCATGCGGTCTTGAGCAGAGATACTTGCTGTGAAAGAGACAGTATTGCACCCTCACATACTATTCTTATGTGTGAGTGGCGCAGTTCGGGAGTGAATGCGCCTGTTTGCATTTTCAAAGAGCCCAAAATCTTGAATTTAAGAGCTGAGAAAGCACCTTACAGCCCCACGACCTGAGAGGTGCCTCTTGGAGGCTTGGAACTCATTGCAGGCGGGTCTAGGAGCTATAGTTAGTTGTCTCCTGGTTCATTTGGGGAGACAGGAGTTTTCTAGTGCTGGCCAAGGGTTCAGAAGCTCTAGACTGTCACTTTCAGGCTAGGGCTCAATCTCTTATAATGCAGCTGTGCAGTCTAGGAAAATCCAGGGGTAGGTTGCCAGCTAGAGTGATCCTCTCTTTTGGCTTGCAGGTGACTTCTTCAAGCATTGTTCTTCCGGTTGCTCATCAGGGAGTCCACTCTTTTTTCTTTCAAGACAGGCACAGTCCTTTCTTTGTGAAGCTTTGTAAGTGCAGCAGGTGCAGTCCTTATGAGTGCAGTCATTTTGTGGTGCAGTCCAAGGGTCCAGCAGGGTAGTCCTTCAGTCAGTGATCTGAGAGGCTACTACAGATCTCTCATATTCGGGGTTGGCCAAAGGGGGAACACCCTAATCAATCGGGTTCAAGTTGCCACCCTCTGGTATGACCACGTCTTGTGAAGTGTGGCATATGTTTGACCCAGGATGCACAGTTCCTTCAAAATTCAAAATGGAGAAATTTTCTTCTTGGAGTGCAGGTCTGGCTAACCCAACCCACAGGTGTGGCTAACATGGAACAAGCCTGGGTTAGGCTGTAAAAGGCTGACCAATCAGGAGAGTGTGCTACAGGAATGCTTTTGTTAACTTCAAGATAGTAAGTTCCAAAACTACATTACTGTAATAATTATAATAAGTCCAATCTTGGCAAGTGTTGGTGTTATTGTAACTATCATTCTGGCACTTTGAATGAGATTGCTAACTAACGTCAATTAAAAGTTAGACCTTATTAAAGTTTAAAAAAGCCTTACCATGTTAGCCAGTGGGGCTGGCAGATAAACGATTTTGGCTGTTTTTCTCCAACAGTTTATATAAACCATATTTGATATTGTCCCTTCATGTTATAACAAGGCACCATATACTTGTGGACCTAGGGCAGACCTTAGGGGTGACTTATATGTAATAGAAAGGTAGTTTTGGACTTTGGAAGTACTTTTAATTTTAAAGTCAAATTTGAACATAGCTTCCTTTTAAAACCAGCCTGCAAGGCAGGATGGCTTTAAAATGACACTAGGCACCACAGCAGTGCACACCTGAGTGAGTTAAGTCCACTGAGGTCCCTAAACCATCCTACCCTATTATATACTAGTAACTTACAATAGGGTGTCTTGGCCAATTAGAATTACACCAAACACCATATACTTTTAAGTACAGAGCACTAGCCCTGAGTCTGATTAGCAGAGCCTGGAGCAGTTTTAGAGTCAGTAACCACTAGCATCAGTCTAAAAAAATGGAGGTGGCCAGGGCAAAAAGGATAACTTTACTACTGGTCATCAACTAACTTGAGTGTCTAGTGTTCATCTGACTGATTAAACTGCCTGAGAATTCTGCTAGTGTGGTTTGGGTTAAGATGCTGCAATGGACGCTCCCTGAAACATAACAAAAAACTCTACCTTTGTCAAATAAGCTGTGTTCCCTAAAGCATTACAAGTTAGGAAATTATCTATAATGGCAAGCAGTAGAACGTCCTCTTGTGTACAACTAGGCAGGGCAGGAGCAGACCTATTCTCCAGAAAATGTGTCACTCCCAAATGGAACTCCCTAGTTCAGTACCTTGAAACACATATGTCCCTCCAATGTGACACTTCTTTAAGCTTTGTTTAGACGAAAGCTTTATGAATCGGTTGATTTGATTCCCATAAAGAGCGCCGCTCACTTTCTAGCGCTTGTTGATGATTTAACATTTGACTTAATCAGCCAATAATGTCTAAAATACATTCAGTCAAGTAGAAGGATGTTGATGTTTTATGTTTTAGATGCATTATCAATTGTGCATTGTCAGCATGCACAACTAGGCAGCAGAAAGTTTAAATCAGAGGAGGCAAGAGGAGAAAATATTTATTAAAGATAATCAGTAAGATCAAGAAGCCCCTGGAGGAATTTATACTGAATGGAATAAGCCTTTAAAGACAAAAAGGACACAGACTGCCAGTGGCTTCAATAAAGGAAATTAAGCCCCCACTATTTCCAAGGTCCTTATATCTGTAAGCATGGGGAAATAGAAAGGTGTAATTTAAAATACCAAGGGGCATCTTTATAATCCGTTTGCGCCGATTGTGCGTCAAAATTTTTTACGCACAATCAGCGCAAACGTTGCCCCATATTTAAACTCTGACGCCCGAGCCCGCGGACGACAAAATTCCACTGTGTGCGTAATTTTTTGGATGCGGCAACCCGCCCTGCGTTAGTGATATGCAGGGTAGGCGTTCCCGTCCAAAAAATGACGCACACTGCCGTGCGTCGTATTTATGCTTCCGGGCAAAAATGACTGTCGGCCGGGAGGCGGAGCAAAAAAACGACGCACAGCCCGATTTGCGTCAAAATTTAACGCCTGTGTCAGGGCAGGCGTTAACATGGGGCAAACACACCTGTATTTAATCAGAACACACAGAACAAACAGCAGAGCAGCAGAGCAGCAACAGGGAGACATGGAGGTGATATTTATCCAGCGTGCGCAGAGCCCAGCAGCAACAACAGCAGCTACAACAACACCAGCAGGGACCCAAAGGCAGCGCAGAAGGCAGGAGAGGATATTCCACCCGAGAACAACCCTGCATGGCCTCAGGGAACACGAAATCATACAGAGGTACCGGTTGAACTGGCAGGCCATTCAGCAGCTGCTGCGCAACATTGAACCGCAGTTGGCCCCCACTTTAGTGACACCCTGCACCATCCCAACAGAAACAAAGCTGCTTGCCGTACTTCACCTGCTGGCAAGTGGCTCGTTTCAAACAACTGGTGCCCTGGTTGGCGGAATATCCCAACCATCATTCTCCGCATTTCTGCCAAAAGTACTGGATGCCATCATTCGCCTGACACCCCTCCACATCTGCTTCCCTAACACACTGCAGAAGCAGCAGGAAACAAAACAGGGGTTCTACGCAATCAGTGGCTTCCCACACGTCCTTGGTGCAATCGACTGCACACACGTACGCCTTGTGCCACCTGCTGCAACAGAACACCTCTACTGCAACAGGAAGCACACACATTCAATCAACGTGCAGGCCATAGTCGATCACCAGGGTTTGATCACCAACATCGTGGCTAAATATCCTGGGAGTGTACATGACTCCTTCATCTTCCGTCACTGCACCATCAACCAACACTTCCAGGATGGATGGTATGGCAATGGACTACTTGTTGGTAAGAACAGAACCCTAATTATATACACACTGCACAGCAACCCTCTAGGACACACAACACATACACCACAACAGCAACATCTAGACAGGAACACACTGAGGTCCTTACATCACTAGCCATGTTTCTTAAGTCACCATTGAACCTGTCACACATTGGAATTTACTGTACAGCCTTATGTGAAGACATTAATGAGTGTGGTTGCCTAAATGTCACCTTGCAAATTGTAGGTGAAACAATGACCTGTACATTAAAACATTGCATAAGTTTCAAGGTATGGGATGTACAGGGTACTTTGATATGAACGTGTTAACAACACTTCCAAATTTAAATGTGCATGGAACTATCATCTCACCCTCAGTGAAGACACACGGACACCTGTATCACAAGTCACAATGCTAGGGAGGGCACACTGTACTGCAAATCCCAAAACATACTGCTCAGCCAAGGAAACAACACAATGCAGATGGTATAGCCTACAAGTATAGGATGTCACATCAGTATACAAAAGAGTCACACACAACACAAGACAACTACTGCATTAAAGGTCTTTTCAATAATGCAAGCTACAGCTACATGATCCCATTCTGTGTTTTTCCCGTCAGCTGATCAGGGGTATGGCATCCAGCCGTGGCTAATGACACCATTTGGGAACCCGAGTACTGCTGCAGAGCGGGCATACAACGACGCCCATAAGAGGACATGCAGCATTGTTGAGCGCACCTTTGGGATCCTCAAGTCAAGGTTCCGCTGCCTTGACATCACTGGCGGTAGCCTACTATATTCCTCCGAGATGGTCTGTAGGATCATACTCACATGTGCAATATTGCACAACATTTGTGTAAAAAGGAACATTCCCCTCCTCGAACCAGACCCATACATGCCTGAAGACGACGAAGAGGAGGATGCTGGCCTGCAACAGGAGGGGGAACAACCAAACACGGCTGCTGGAGTGCGGAGGCGCCAACACATTGTAAATAATTTCTTTTCATAATTATCACCATCACCACTTAATGCACTATTGTAAATAAACACTGATAACAAACACCACATTATGGTTTGGCCTATTCATTTCTGCCCACCTTTAGCTTGAAATATCTGAAGAAGAATGTCGTCTCATTGAGCAATAATGTTATAACAATCATGACACAAAAAAATACACCACAAATGTAATGGCCACCATACAATGGTCAAATACACACACAATGTATATGACAGACATCCTGTACAGGTCACCTTTGAAGGGCAATAGCTGAGGACCACACATATGACTCACATACATGTAGTAAACATGGATCATCGCAGCAGATGGCACACAACTAAAACACCATCACTCAACTAGGGGAAAACAGGCCTCATACATCAGGCAGTTCACATGCTAATGCTTCAGGAACAGGAAAGTAGTACTAGACTCTTGCCAACAGTAATTCCAACTACTTACTATCATTGCAATGACTATCTGTCACTAGAGTTATACATAAGAAGAACATACACAGCACAAGTGCTACACCTATGACAAGCATCCAGCACATCACATCCCATCTACATGTCAGCCCTTTTCTAAAAACATTACACACACTTGCAGTTGCTCACACCCCACCTGTCTGAAGAGGTCCCTAGAATGCCGATTTGTGTACACTGAGATTCCCTCATCTACACACACACACACTGACAAGAGTCATCCAGTGTGCCACACCCTTTCCTATGCCTACCATTGTCGTACTACCATCTCACTGCATGGAACTCAGCTCATATAATACACTGGCTTTGAGTTTATAAGGCCTGGTATCACCTGTAGATTGATTCTTCTGTGAAATGTACTGTAGGCTATTTATCAGGAAATCCAATCTGACAGGACTAGTGAGACACAGATGGAGGCCACACCAGTGATCCCCTCCATGCACACCACCCAAATGTACATGCCCCGTCTCTGCTGATGCCTCCTACTGCATACATGTTAGAATTTGAGCTATTACATCATTAAGCTTTGACACTAATGTTGCCGTAGAAAACTTTATCAGGGTTCATGTGTCACCTTCAAAACAACACAGGACATACATAGTGTGACTTCTCAACTGTCTACTGCTCCCTCTGACCAGTCCTAGTCAGAACACATGATCATGTAATTACTGAAAGAACTTGCTCCTGATTGACCCAGCATCCTGTCAGCCTGACTGGCACCTGTCCGTGGGTCACTCTACAGATACCTGGGGTCCACCTATGGACCACACGTGCTGTCCAAAACCTCTTGTACCTCAAACACTAATTTGTCATTAGCCTCATCAATGTATACTCAAATACATAGTATAGCATCATCTGACTGTTATTTGCATCCGATTTGTGACAGTGCCCTTGAATAGCCAAATCTTGGCCCTTCCGTTGTCTGGCCCTCATTAATGCCTAAACTACAAAGTGTGACAGTGGACCAGGACCATAGTGTGTGATGGTGTAAATGGCCTCCATCAAAGCCAGCAACCTCAGATAATGTCCATGAAAAGGTAACACATATGAGGACCCTGACTGTTCAAACGCTGGGTAACATTGTTCAAATGATAAAGATGAGTTGTGTGTGTTGAACACCAACCATTTACTTCTGCACAGAGGCTATGATGTTTCCTGATACATTACCATCCACAGAGGCCAACTGGAGTACAAATGTTGCAATGACACATGCCGGATCCAGACACCTGAGACATTCTCTCACTCAGCACACCAAGGTTGCCCAGTTGAAAGTCTCATTACACGTTTTCAGTGACAGGGTGGGACCATCCATGTGTAGGTGATCATGTCCTCAAGGGCTTCTCTCAAATTTTGCTACAAACAATACCCAATAGAAACAAGATTAGCTGCCACTAACTCATGAGGAGACCTGGAAGTTACAGTGACAACATACACCCTGACAGTTGATACTGGATCAATATTGGACCACACACATGTACATGTACCATCCAATCAACAAAATATTTGCAAGCAGCCGATCACAGTAGTGTCCCAGTTGTAACCTAGCAGGAAGAATGAAACATGCCACTAAACCAGGTAATGCATAAAGGGCCACATACATCAACAACATATTTGCTATCAGGACATGAGGAACGTTGAGATTTTGCAAAAAATATCAATGCAAAATGGTATGTCAGATTTCTCCAAAGAATCAATAGGGCAAACGAAAAATGGGCAAATGGGATTACAGAATGGCAAACAGTGAATCATACCCTATTTGCTTCCATGAGCCTGCTGCTGAAGGTTTAGCATTACTGAATTTGGGAAACCCTTGGATAAATTTGCAAGTCTGGAAGAGCAAACCCTAGGGTGCTGGGGGCCTAAGTCCACCTCTATTGCCCCCCAAATAGACATTATTTATGCACATGTGAAGCACACACATGCATAAGGTGCATGTGTGGCCTACATGTCAAAAGTAAAACACATTTAAGATACATTAACTCGTAATTAGGACATGGTTACCCCCTTAAAAAGTGTAGGCGACAATTGCACTACCTATTTGGCCTTTATATAATTTTGATTACCGTGATAAATGTGGACACATTTTTGCTAAGGAATACATCCTGGTATCCTATTCATATTTTGAAAATAGCCATCAGCAATTACCCACATATGTGTACAATTATGAGTAATATCCATTCTGACCAATCATTACTATTGCACTGTGAATACCTTCTATACATTCTATAAGGGACATTTGCCATAGCTAACCCCAAATGTGTATCACTTAGCACCGTTTGGTCATGACAAAATTCATTTTACAATTTGACAAATGAAAGACATATTTGTCATAATGCGTCATATTTCCATGCATTCAGCTTGTGCGTCATAATTTTTGACGCACAGGAGTGCGGATAATGCTGAGTCAAAAAATTATTTTAAAAATAGATATAATAATATCCAGCATTACATGGCCTCCATTTTTTTCCATAATGCGTCATATTTCCACGCATACAGCTTGTGCGTCATAATTTTTGACGCACAGGAGTGCAGATAATGCAGAGTCAAAATTATTTTTCATATTTAGATATCATAATTGCCAGCGGCTTAATTTTCAACTCTAGAACTGTAAAATAAGCCTCAAACAAATATAATGGACCAATGAAGAATTTTTTTTTGACTCTGCATTATGTGCACTCCTATGCGTCAAAAAATATGACCCACAAGCTGTATGCGTGAAAAAATGACGCACAGCGGGGAAAAAACTGCAGCCATTTTATGCAGGATGTGATATAATAGGATATCCTGTTTACAGAATCTGTACAGTGGGTGTACTTTCACTTTCACTTTGCAGTCTCATATTATTCTAGACTGTGTGGCTGTGTGGAAAGTGTTGTCCTGTGTATTAGTGCTTTTGTGTCCAGTGTACCTTCTCAATTGTGCTTTTGTCATCATTGTCTTGTTGTTGAATACTGTCTGAGTCTGTGTTGTATTTTTTTGTCAAGTCCAGTGTTTCATTTATTGTCTGTGGGAGTCTGTTGTGGTTACTGTAATATAGGGGTTAGTTGGGCTCTTCTTCTTAAGTTTTCTTTGTATTTCACCACTCTACCTTTCCCCATTTCCCCCTTTTCCTTTTTCTTCAACTTTTTCCCCTTTGTCAGTGCTGACATATCTGGTAGGCCACGGCTTGCCAGGATGGGTGAGGAGGAATTGGGTGGATTTATATGGCTTGTTTGCCATTTCCTCCCACTCATGCTGGAGGCTGGGGGTAGGGTGATACAGGGGTATCACACAGAGGCCCGTAAAGTCCGGTGGGGGAAGGTGCGCCATCACTTGGTCCGTGTATATGGTAGCCTAAGGAATGAACATCAACTGAAGCACCGCTGGGCTGATTTGATATCCAGGGAGCAAGATCTGCTGGACCACCTGGGAATCAGGATTGGTGGCCATGTTGGTGAGTACACATCAATTACATGTGCACAATTTAAAGCTGTGTGGCGACATGTGATGATTGTTACCCAATCTGCCAGATAAGTAGCTGACTGTGTGTAATGCTAGGGAAACCTACTGGGTAATTGATGCACAATGTGAAGGAAGACAAATGCTAGCAGTCAGGTAGCTCATGTTTTCTACACATACCGGTTGCCTGTAGCAGTATGTAATGTAGTGCTGCCTTTGTGTCAGACAAGCAACACATTAATGACTCAATTAGAACTCTACAGCTCACAATAGCCAGTGAAAAATGGATGTTGAAACATCATACCTACATATGTATACGCCATAGCTAGACTGACATTTGTAAACCCTACATGATGCTATAAATGAGTGCTGCCTTCACGTCAATTGAAGTTAGCAATGTTGTCCACACATATGTCACATGTGTGTCTGGTTGGTGTGTAGGGAAAATGACCACATAGGCTGTTTGAGTTTGAGAGGTCATGCAGTCCTCAAGTAACCAGCTTTTGGATGTCTCTCTTGGATGCACATGATGAGATGAATGCACCCCTATATTGTTGGGGCATACTAATGGAGGTGCATCTTTGACACCACATGACTGTCCAGGCCACTGCATGTGTGTAGTAGGGTGTGTAACTGTAGCAGGACACTCATCCAATGTAAATGTTGCTCATGAATAATTCCATGCAGTATGAGCATGTGTGAAAGGGTTTCATTACTCATGTCATATTCTCACATTGTCTTTGTAATTGCAATTGTTTGTCAGTGCACGGATTCTGAGTGTATTCTTCCTTCCATGCTTTAGAGGTGGACCTGCACCGTACACAGTGGGAGAGGTGGCTCATTTTGAAGACCCCGACACCTACAGTGAGTGTTGCATGTGTGCTATTTTTTATGTTTGGTGGTGATGCATGATGGACTACTGTGTGTTCAACAGAATTCAAGGTTTGATGCGCTGCCCATTCATTAGTATTGTTCCATTAGTGGGATTTCAATTATCACTTCATTTTGAGTTGACCTATGCTTATCCATTTCCCAGATTTTGGGTCTGTAGGCCATTCCAGTAGGGCCCGCTATGGGGAATGGGGTGAGTCATGTGGAATACACTGGTTAATGTAAGAGTTGCTCTGGGACTTGTCTCGGACTGAGTCTGCATTTCAGACTGACATTCTCCCAGATAGCTTCTGCAAAAGGCTTGACTGAAATCTGCTGCTTCCCTAGTTAACGATGGACTGAGTACACTGTAGGTTGGATCTTCCGGGGGCATGTACTTTCACAAGTTGAACTAGAAGTGTGTGGGACTAGAGTGCAATGGCCTAGGTGTACATGCTATTCATGATCATGGGTGTTCTTGCTCCTCTGTGTCTGTAGTAAAATATGCCTCACTGTTAGTATGTGATGTTGGCCTAAGTCAGTACATTTGGACATGTGTGGACCTTGGATAGGACAAGGTTTAGCTGACTCCAATTTGTTGCTAGGCCTTCACTGATGTTGTGTGTGTGGAGGCAAAAACTTGTTGAGCTTTCTATACACTCCTGGGTGTGCATAGATTATGGGATTGTTGGAGGTTCTTCCCACCCCACCCTCAAAGACTGCCATGTGTTTGGGAATAGGGTACCTAGGACTGTAGCTACCAGTATGTCACACATACTTGTGACCATTTGAAACTTTGTTTTGAACCTAGTGTACACACTCGGTTATGGCACATGAGTTCTATACTAGCAAAAACAATTACAAATCGCAGTTATTGAGGGTTGCGATTGTTATCACATACACTGACATATGTAGTAAAGGCAATAGGCGGAGGAGGTGCAGCCATAATGTCAGCTGCATTACTAATTATTTTGATGAGAAGTTTAGGCTGATGTCACCCATCATGTATAGACATGTATATGCTAGGTGTGAGATGCCCTTTTGTATGCAGGCTTCCCATGTACTTCCTCTGGGACTTTCAATGATCTATGTGTTGATATGAGCTGTTACAACTACAGTAAAAGTAATTTCCAATTGACCCATTGTGCTATTCCACCCAATGCATTTCCTATGGTAAATAGTTGCCCTTTCTCTCCACAGCTGCAAACATGAGTGCCGCACAGAGGCATGATTTTGAAAGGCGGGCCATGAGATACCGGCACATCCTGCAGGTGCAGTCGGGGTTCCGACGGATGGCCTGAAAATACCAGGCGGATCAGGCCTCCGGAGCATGGTGGGCCTCACCACAGGGTGGCCCAACGTTGCCCACTACAGCCACCACCACCACATCCACCAGTTCTCCCCAAGTGGCCCCAGCAACGGCGGGGACAGTTGTCCCTGCCTCTGCAGCACGACCTGGACCCAGCAATATCAGAGCTGCAGGACAGTCCAGTGGGCTACAAACAACTCCCACACAGAGCACCTCTGCCAGCACACTGACAGCAGCAGCACCTCCAATTGACCCTGCGGCATTCCAGGCTTTAGACCGGAAAATGGACAAGTTAATTCGGAAGGTGGACAAGCTGAGCCAGGATGTGGCGTACATAAAGAAGCGGGTCAGGTCCATCAGGCGGAGCCTACGGAGGGCCAACCTCTAGGACTTATTTGGTCTATTTTAATTTATTCCTCCCCTCTCTCCTGTTTCCTTTTTATCATGATAGGTGGGTTTTGGGGATTAGTGTTAGGTTAGTATAGGTTGTTAGCTTAGTTACTGTTAGGGAGGAGGGTGGGGGGTCCTTATTCTTTCTATTTTTCATTTTTGAGTGTGTGGGTGGGTGGGTGGGGGTCAATGTTGGGATTCCTGTCTGTTTAGAAGAAGAAAAAAAGAAAAAAATATATATAAAAAAAGACACAAAATATATGATTGTTTAGGATAGTATAGTATGTGTGTAGGTTAGTATGTGTTGTCCTGCATGTGTCCTGTCTCATAATGGTGGGTGGGGGGTTGATGTTTAGATCGATTCGTTATATGTGTAGAGTAAGTTTAGCTTAGGTTAGTTAGGGACAGTTGTGGGTTAGGAGTAGTCAGGTTAGATTAGTGTAGGTATGACTTTTCCCTTAGTTGCCTCTGGTGTGAATACATATGAATAAATATATAGTTAACCCTTTGCATTATGTGTTAACTGCTACTTGATCATGGACTTGTCATCAGTGTAGGTGATTGTTGTTCTATGACATTTGTGTCCTATGCTACACACCAAAGAAAATAGAGGTTTAAAATGGCAGCTACCACTGTGCTAACTTGGTAAGTATCCACCATTTGATAGAACCAGCATTTGGAGTTTACATGGATCACCAAGGATTTGTGTTGATGAGTATGTTTTCTACATCACAAAGTGTGCTTCCAGACTTGGTATTGTGGGTAATTTATTAGGTCGGACTGCAGTGTGATGTTCAGGGACATCTTTGGAGATGAGGTGTTGTTAACACTCTTGTCTTGTTGTCTTCATTACTGACATAGATCATGTGTGCACAAATTCAGAATGACTTCCCTTCATGGAAGTATACTCAGAAAGGGTGATATAATGCTGTGTTTAGTTGTGTTTGTTTAGATTATACTGCATAATTTAATGTTTTAGTATTGCATGGTGCCCACATTTATCAGCCACCATTAGTTGACTTTGATTGCTATTGATGGAGCATTATTCTGTCCAACACAGCATGATTGTGTGTGGTTTCTCCCTTCATCAGTTATTCTCCTCAGGATGGGCAGGCTATGCTGCAATCCTGGCCACTGCACAGATGTATCAGACTACATGATGTCAGGACAGTTGTATTGACAAGCTACATGGTTGTCACACAGGCACTTTAGAGTTATCTACTGTACAGTTGATGTGTCAAATAACACAGAGACATATTAGGTGGGAAAGTGCTATTTTTTGATAGGTGCTGTAGTGCAAAATGTACATTGTCCATGTTTGCTGAGTCCGTTCTAGTGCATTCTTACATGGTGATCCTACAGAAGGGGTGTGGATGATGCTCCTGACATGCTGGGGTGATGTTACAGACAGTGCAGAGGGACAGGATTTGCCAATTAGTAGGAGAGAGACATTCACTGGCAATGCTGACAAGTCATACAGTGGTTAGCAGAACAGTCATTGAGTATGGTTGTAGTGAGACTGGCATTTGACAAAACGTAGGACCTTGGTCAAAGTAGGCCATGGTGCAGGGACTAGTGCTTCCGGGTACTCTTCCGTGTGAATGTGATCTGTTCCATGTCTTCTTCTTCTGATGTGTGTGTTGCCTGCTTTGTCCTTGTTGTTGTTGGTTGTGAAGGGGCAACACACACCTCAGTGTTAGAAGACGTGGAGTCAGACATCCCGGTGGCTGCTCCCTGTGAAGGTCTTAAGGGCAGTACTGCAGCAAGGAGGGTCTGCTGGTTCTTGAGAATAGCAGCTACATCACGATGGTAGGCAGCCAGGTCGGCCCCGAGGGAGTTATGATTGCATTCGTGCATGCAGTGGAAAGTTTGGGGTGCGAGGTGTTGTGGCAACTCCCTTACTGCAGTGGTGAATTCCTTTATAGTTTCTTGTAGTCCTTGCAGTATGGATGTTAGGGCTTGCATGGATGCTGCCTGATCTGCAGATGACATCATGCACGAGCGCACCCCCTCAAGGCTGCCTGCCATATTTTGCATCCCCACCCGCACCTCCTTGGCCAGCTCCCGCTGTACTCCAACTACAGTTCTTTCAAAGCTGGTGCCAGTGTCGTCAGAGTCCTCAGCTGTGTAGGAGATGGCAGGTCTTGCAATTGGGGTGGTGGGTGGTTCTTCTGTGATGGCTGCTTGTTCTGTGCTCCTCCTTGTGACTGAAGGTGGGGTCTGGAGGGTTTCAAGGACCTTTTGGATGGTCTCCTGGGGAATGTTTATGGGCTTGTCATCCATGTCATCAGGGAAATCTGGGACATGAATATCGGCAGGAGATCCATGTTCCTCTGCAATGAAACAGGGTACAATTAGTGTGTCTGTGTTGTGACAATTTTGACGTAACATGCCAGCCTTTTGATGGATTTACTTTGTGATCTTGTTTGGTAATGGTATCTGCTGTCCTTCATATGGGCATTGTTTAAGGCCTATGGCCCACCTGTGTGTCACATGTATGATGTAGAGTTATCAGACTTGTCTGCCTAATCGCCTCTAGGTGTTGCTTTGTACCAAATAGGGAATAGCCATCTTTTTGTCCTACTCGACCCTCCATGTATATCTATTCTTATGGTGAGACCTTTCACTGGCTGTGGTTGTTCTGATTGCCCTGGCAGCACACTTGCCTCTCAGGACCTGCCCCAATCCCTGATTGTTCACATTGACTTAATTGTAATTGACATGTGGCATATCCTATGCATGGCAATGTTTTGATGTGATATGGATGTAGACATTGTTAATGTGTCCAGCTGATGGTGGGTAATGTGTTTTTAATTGGATTGCCCTGATTATCGTATCAATGTCCTATTTGGTCCTCTGACTGTGCAGGTGTATTTAAGTGACCAGTTGCTTGTGTCCCCTCCTCAATGCTGTTGTCTGAGCAGTATGACATTTGTGATGTTGCCTTGATAGCCAGGCACGTGAAGGACCCTGACATATGCAGCATGTGTGTGTCCTTAGTGCTGTGTCGCTCCTATTGCTGTTTACTTTGGGTGATGTATGTGACATCTATGGGCATTGACATATGAGTGTACTGGGGCCTTCGTCTTGTTTCAGGAGATTGTTGCAGATGTCATCCTCACCCCCTAATTTAGGTATGTATGTTCCATGGCGAGGTTACTGCCATTGGCTACTTGAGCTGCACAGAGATCGGAGGTGTTAGTGTCAACTGTTGTTGCAGTTACATTGCAGTTGTTGTTTTGGCTAGTGGATTGCTGATAGGGCCCTAGTTGATGTAGGAGATATTTTGGCTGACGAGTGCCAGGATGTAAGTTTGACGTAGTGGCCTTCCCTCCTGTCGAGGCTTTCCCTTAGCTCCATTGTTGTCATGACAGGATGCCCCCATGGGACTGTTGTTGGTGTTGTGTAATGTTGTGCCCCAGCTTCTGTATGTGCAGGGCATGCCCCCCTGCTGTGCCCCTTTACCCATGCCACTACATGTATATGGTGACTTACATGCAATGTGTAGTGGTATTTCCCCCCCTGCTTACAGTCAACATTATTGCATTTTAATTCCCCATGCGACTTACCCTGCATGTGTGTTGTCTCGTGGTAGTCTACACTGTCCTGTCCTTGAATCCCTGTGACGATCTCCTCAGGGATGACGGCTGCGACCATCTCCTCCATGTGGTCCAGGGCCTCCTATTGTGCTGGACTCCCCCCTCCAGTCTGCAGTGCTGCCTTCCTGTTCCTGGCCATTTTTTCCTTTGTCCTACGTTTGCAGTCATGCCAGCGTTTCTTACACTCAGTAACTGTTCTGCGTACTTCAGCCACACAGTTGATCTTGTCAACAATTTGTTGCCATATGGCCTCTCTCCTACTGATTGGCAACTCAGAGGTGATGAACAGTTGGTGCTGGTGTTCCGTCACCTCTTTAACCAGGATTTCCTGCTCCCCTGCACTGAAGCGACACTTTCTTTTTTTTCTATATATGTCCTGGTTCCTGTATGGATCATCCTGGCTGGTTCCTGGTCTGCTGTCATCTCCCTGGGGTCTGTAGTGGTATCTGGGATCCATTTTGGCTCTCCTCTGCTGAAAGGGCAGTGTTCGCGGGTATTTTTGACGCTTTTGCGTAAAAATAAACGGCGCTTTCCGGGTTGCGCTGTCGTAAATCGACCCACAGTCATTTATGTCACGTTAACGTCGTTTTCCTTTGAGACTTGACGCCGCGATGTGCGTAAAAAAAATGACTTCCACCTGTTGATTGCGCCGCCGTGCGCCAAAGTATAAATTTGACACCCGCACGGCGCATCGAAATGGCGTTAGCCGGCGGTAAAATTTTTGACGCAAAACTGCGGCGGCGCAGCTTTGCGTCAAAAAGTATAAATATGGCCCCAAATGTGGCCAAGAAGTCTAGCTTCTTCACTGATCCAGCAATGCCCTGATCTAGAGGGGACCTGAATTTGCCTGGGGTGATTACAAGCACTGTCTTAGTGCCATGACTGGGATGGAAAACCAGTTACCACAGGCCAAGCTGGTTTTCTTCCTGCATTTACTCTGGGAGATATTTTGCCAATGTTTTTTCTGTTAAGAGGTTTAGAGCATGTAAATAATGGGTCAACAGTTTTTTCATAATAGCGTCATCCAGGATGTCTTTTTTCAGCAGCAGAGTAATAACTCTTGCCTTCCATTTGGGCGAAACTACACCTGAGGAATGAGGCAGTTTAGAAGTTTGAGGGCCTGATTTAGATTTCGACAGAGGGGTTACTCTGTCACAACGGTGATGGATATCCTATCCTCTGAAATCTAAATCCCACAGAAAACATTGGGATTTAGATTTCAGCTGACAGGATATATGTTACCTTTGTGACAGAGTAACTCCTCTGCTGGAATCTAAACCATGCCCTTATTTAGGGTGTGGGTTAGAACAAGAGCGAAGGAAATGAGAAAAGGAAAGAGGAGTATTGTTACTTTACTATCGTAATTTTACTTCAGAAAGAATTCAGAGATTCTCCTCTAGCTTGACTGATACAAAGTCAAACCAGGTTCCAACTGACAGGTATGGGGGTTTGAAAATACCGGATAGGTGACATCAGGTCTGGCTCCAGCTGGGCACACAGTTCCATGATTGTGGCACGGTCAAGCCTGTAGGTCAGTATGACATGTCTCTCTTCCATTGTCGACAGGTCCACCAGAGGTCGGTACACCGGAGGATGCCGCCATCTCCTCACATGTCCCAGCGGACGGGGCCTATGAAGGACAACAGCGAGCACAGAGTCAAACATCCCAGAGGTACGTAACCACAGCTTGCACAGAAAAAGAATCTTAATCCATAGATTGGCTTGTATGAGTGTTGAGGCAAGGCCTAGGTATGTGTGACGCAGTTAAAATATTAGGGCATGTGGGCCCCTGAAATGGCGGCTGCCTGACCTGTGAAGTGTGACAATGGGATGTGAGGTAACTGAGCTGGCGTTGCACACCGTGGCGGTAGGCGGTCGAAGACCGCGGCGCAATGCTGCGTTGGTTAACATTGAACCCTATGGGTCCCAGGACCCAATGACGATGTGCGCCGGCGGTCGCGGTACGCACCGCCGCGGACGTGACCGCCATTTTCTATCTGCTTAATCACTCGATACCTGATCTTCGACAGGAGAGGACCTACACTGCAAGTGCTGCTGTGACCTCGGTCTGGAGGAGACAATGGCTCAAGCGACTGGGGAAAGGGCCCCCGCCTTCACCACTGAGGAATTGGAGAAACCAGTGGATGGGGTCCTCCCCCAGTACGCGCAACTCTACGGTCCTCCAGACAAACAGCTAAATACACTGGGAGCATGCTGTATGGGCTATGCCTGTGTGGAGTGGGGTGTATGAAAGTTGGGGGGGACAGGGGGGGAGATTGAGGCATGCATGAAACGACGGTGATTGCATGTGCCACATGGCAAGGGTAGGGATGGGGGCCACTCACATTGACGGTGCAGAAGGTAATGACTTCTCTTCTCCCTCCGTACTTTTCATATAGTTCAGCGCCCACCAGAAGGTAGATATTTGGCGTGCCATCCCCAAGGACGTCCGGACCCTGGGGGTCCACCGCAGACGGGGCACCCACTGCCGGAAGAGATGGGAGGACATCCGCCGCAGGAGCAGGAAGACGGCGGAGGCTCAGCTGGGGATGGCCTCCCAACGTGGGAGGGGTGCCAGTCGGACTTTGACCCCCCTGATGTCCCGGATCCTGGCGGTGGCCTACCCCGAATTGGATGGGCGCGTGAGGGCATCACAGCAGACACAAGGGGGTGAGTACACTCTCATTCTGCTGACTTTGCGTGCAGTGGAGGTGTCTGGGTGGGGGAGGAGGGCTGTGGGTCTCCCTAGGCCAGGGCGAGTTCTGTAGGCTAGGCCCCTCCGTAAGGCATGGCCCTGTGCCCCCGCCCCCCACCTCTGTAGGGTGGCAAGTACAGGAGATCATGGCCCTGTGTCATCTATGTGTGCAGATGTCATCCATAGGCTTGTAGGCCATGTCCCAGGGATTGAGTAGTCGACCCCAAGTGCGCGGCGTAGTGCAGGGGGCTTCTGTGTCAGTCCTGTCCGCCAACGGTGTCGCCAATGCATGCACTCAACATGTCTTTATTTTGTTCCCCCCCCCCTTTTTTGTGGTCTTCCTGTTCATGTGTGCATTAGCATCATCAGGCGGAGGAGAAGTGGCACCGGAGCACGAGGGAGCTGCATCCCACATGGCCATGGAGGGCCACACCACAGAGTCTGAGTTCACCAGTGGGACGGAGGGCGAGGGGAGCTCCACAGCGGGGACTCGGGCCGACAAACAGTGACACCGACTCGTCCTCTGAAGGGAGCTCCCTTGTGGTGGCGGCAACATCTGTGGCCACCCCAACTACAGGTACAGCCACCACCCCCACACCAGCACCGCCCTCCCAGCAGCCCCTCAGCGTTTGTTCCGTGCCCGCACACCCAGGAAGGTGGGCATCTCCTTCGCCCCAGGCATCTCAGGCCCTGCCCCAGTCACCCCTGCTGCCCTCAGTGAGGAGGTCATTGACCTCCTGAGGACGCTCACTGTTGGGCAGTCTACCATTTTGAATGCCATCCAGGGTGTAGAAAGGGAAGTGCACCAGAGCAATGCATACCTGGAGGGCATTCATTCTGGTCAGGCGGCCCTTCAGCGATCGTTCCAGACTCTGGCCTCAGCACTGATGGCAGCCATTGTCCCTGTGTCTAGCCTCCCCCCTCCAACTTCCTCCACCCATTCCCTATCACCTGTACCTCTGCCTATCCCAGGGACACCATCAGACCAGCCTGCACACACCTCAAAACCCAAGGGGGCTCAGCCAGACATAAGCACCACACATCCCACAGGCAGTCACACAAGCATCATACCCATGCAGACATAGCAACAGCCACTGCCTCCACTGTGTCCCCCTCCTCCACGTTTCCCTCCTCCCTCCCTGTCACCTCTACATTCACACCTGCATGCACACCATCTTCAGCCACTACGTCCCTCAGCAGCACAGACACCAGAACACCCCGCACACGTGCAGTCACCACCCCCACTGCCATTTACACATCCCCTGTGTCCTCTCCCAGTGTGTCTGTGACGCCCCCTCCCAACATACACAAACGCAGGCAGCCACCCACCCAACAGCCATCCACCTCACGACAGCCTCCAGCCCAAGCACCAGCACCCAAAACCACAAAACTTACACCTCCTACAACCACTACCTCTTCTTCCACTCCCATAACCACTACACCTACCCATCCCACTGCTCCCAAAAAGTTCTTCCTGTCGAAACTCAACCTCTTCCCACCAACTCCCCCACCCCGTCCATGTCATATGACTCGATTGTGCACCTCAGCCCCCACAAAACCGGGCCCTGCCATCAAGGTCTGCCAGGGACAGTGGAGTGCCCCACCCACCAGGGCAGCCAGTTTGGTCCGGAGCCAAGGCACGGCCAGCCCACCCCCGGAGAAACACCCGAAGATAGGCAGTGGCCGATGGGAGAGGCAGATGACATCAGGCACCAAAACCCCGACCAGGCCTCCGCCAGGGAGTGTGGAGACAGCGGCCAAACCGGGCAAGGTGGGGAAGGGCCACAGGCGAACTGGGAAGGCTGGGAAGGGCAGCACGGCCGACACCACTGCCATCAGCCCAGCTGGCCAGGAGTGGCCCACCAGCCCCATCCCATGTGGGCAGGACTCCACCAACAGGCCCGGCCTAGCTGCCCAGGAGGACACCGCCAGCCACAAGTCAGGTGGGAAATGAGCACCCCGCCATGGCCGGGGCCGCTGACCTGCCCACTTCATCTCAAGCACCGCTGAACTGGGCCCTTCATCTCAAGCACCGCTGAACTGGGCTCTCCATCTCAAGCACCGCTGAACCGGGCACCGCCGTTTCAAGCACCGCTGAACTGGGCCCTTCATCTCAAGCACCGCTGAACTGGGCTCTCCATCTCAAGCACCGCTGAACCAGGCACCGCCGTCTCAGGCACCACTGAACTGGGCCCTCCAACTCAAGCACCACTGAACCGGGCACCGCCTTCTCAAGCACCGCTGAACTGGGCCCTTCATCTCAAGCACCGCTAAACTTGGCTCTCCATCTCAAGCACCGCTGAACCGGGCACCTCCGTCTCAGGCACCGCTGAACTGGGCCCTTCATCTCAAGCACCGCTGAACTGGGCGCTCCATCTCAAGCACTGCTGAACCGGGCACCGCCGTCTCAAGCACCACTGAACTGGGCTCTCCATCTCAAGCACCGCTGAACCGGGCACCGCCGTCTCAAGCACCGCTGGCCCATGAGCGGCAGGGGCTGGGCCGCATCTGTGTTGGGCAGGCCTGCACGAAGCACTCTGGGCACCAGGCCCCCTCCAGAAGCAGTGGAGACATGCATCCACTACCTCTGTCCTGCACAGGATGAAGCACTCTGGGCAGCAGGCCCCCTCCAGAACCAGTGGAAGAAGGCATCCACTACCTCTGTCCTGCACAGGATGAGGCACTCTGGGCACTAGGCCCCCTCCAGAACCAGTGGAAGAAGGCATCCACTACCTCTGTCCTGCACAGGATGAGGCACTCTGGGCACCAGGCCCCCTCCAGAACCAGTGGAGACTGTCATCGACTTGAGAGACTGTGGCTTTGCACTCCCCAGGATTGAACAGTGGGCAGACCACCCACTGTATAGACTTGTGAGACTGTGGCTTTGCACTCCCCAGGATTGAGCAGTGGGCAGCCCACCCACTGTATAGACTTGTGAGACTGTGGCTTTGCACTCCCCAGGATTGAACAGTGGGAAGACCACCCACTGTATAGACTTGTGAGACTGTGGCTTTGCACTCCCCAGGATTGAGCAGTGGGAAGCCCACCCACTGTATAGACTTGTGAGACTGTGGCTTTGCACTCCCCAGGATTGAACAGTGGGCATGGAGGCCCCTCGTGGATCTGGCGTTGTGCACTCATCCGGCTGAGGTGCTCCCCTTCCCTTCCCCCTGAGGTGCCTGTAGTTTTGCCATCTGATGCCCCTGCAGTGTTCTCTCCGTTGGATTCAGGTATCCTGTGTGTGCTTTGCCCATGTGATTTGGCCCGAGTGGTCCACGGACAATGCCTGCTACAATGCTCGGACTTGTACATTACTGTATTTATTATTGTGTTTTGGTGTAAATATTTAAATAGCTAGTTTTTTGATATATGCAAATGTTTCAAACTAATTACTTTTGTCTTTGCATTCTTCCGGGGGTTTGGGGGGTGTAACTGTGATGTTTTGCTATGCATTGATGTGTGTGTTGTAGTGGGTGAGGGTGGGGGTGGGTGTGTCGCCTATGTGTGTGCCCGTACTTTTTTGCCTCCCCCTCCCCTGTGTCGTAGGTGCAGTACTCACCGTTGTCTTCTGCGCCGGCGTTCGTACTCCTGGTACAGGAGTAGGTATACTATCGCTGGGAGTATGTGAAGTTCCGGTTCCATGCTGTTCTGGATCCTCGTGGGGTGTATTGAGGTGAGCGTTTTCCCTTCGGTATAGCAGTTTCCGCCGTGTTTTTATCTGCGGTGCTACCGCCCCGGAAAAGGTGGCGGATTGGTGGGTTGTGATAGTGTGGGCGGTACATTGACTCCCGCCTGTCTGTTGGTGGTGACCGGCGCGCTGTTTGTTGGTTCCGCTGTGGTGGTCGGTGTGTTAAAGCCACGGTCGGAATGCCAATATTTTTCCTGCCAGCCTGTTGGCGGTTTAGCCGCTGCTTTCACGCCGACCGCCAGGGTTGGAATGACCACCTATGTCTCTTTCCAACAAAAAATGTAGAGTACTGAAATAAAAATAGGGCCCTCTGATTAGCTGAGGTAGGTTTTTCTCCGTCAGCCTTTTCTGTACCGGTATTCATTTGTGGTGCAGAGATTTGATTGCTTGGTTGCAGCCCAGAGAAAAATGTTGCAGCTGCCATAACAGGAGTCAAGTACTCAGACCTTATGACCTTAATTTGTTAGAAACACAAGTACAAGGGGGTAGAGTTGGATAGGGATACTCTGACCCCCTGGCACTTTTGAGGGGGGTCAGAGGACTCCTCTCCTTAGGGGCAAAAGACTATAAAAAACATGTTTTCATACCCCTGGTTCCATGTTTCTCCCATAAGGCCAAGTGCAGCCCTCCTGTGAGGTACTGCATTACTCCTGCAAGAGACAACACAATTGTCTTGGGGAAGCTTGCAAAATCCCACAAGTGCCCTGGGTGTGGCTTAAATAGCAGTATCACAGAAATACCAAAGTGCACCAGTTAAATGTTAAAAAAACATAATACATGAAATGTGTTTCATGTACTTTCAAACAATCACCAGCTGTCCATGCCCTTTGGAGATTGGGCGCCTGCAGCCAGGCCTCTGGCTAACACTTTCATTGAGCACAGCTGTACCCCAGTGGGCAGATGGCCACTCACAGTGGTTTTTGGGTGTGGGGCCTGGCGAACCATCATATGCGCAGTGCTACAGGCCCAGTATAGCAGTGGTTAGCTGCCTGTGGGGAGTTGGGTACAGCAGGATGATAGCATTCCAAGGTGAGGTTGGTTGTATGTCCTGTATGGAGGCAAAGCCCTGCCTCAAACCACACCCACTAAACATGGTCGAAAGCTATATTCATTGAGAGGGTTAAATGAACATGATATAGAAAACAGAAATTCATAGACAAAACAAAGGTTAAAGGGAAGTTATATTTAGTTTATAGAACCTTACCTTGTGTTAAAAAAAACTAAAGATTCACTGAAAAACAAACAGTAAAGTGATGTTATGGCTAGGAATTGTAATAAGATCATTGTTTTCATTCCAAAAACTGCTTATCACCTCTCATATTACTTCACTCATGACAACTTAAACTACATAATTGATGACATTACTGATGACATCTCAAATGACATCAGTTTAACCTTATGTGTTTTTAGTGCATTTCCGTTTTTGTAAGCCGAAATGGATATCTTAGAGCCTAACTATAATGTCACTTTTACCTTTGATTGGTGTGGGCCCTGGCTCAGAGCAGTCACCACATTCTTTTTTTTACACTATGGGAGGTTAGGTCTTAGTGTGCCGCTCCCCTCCCCAAGCCAGATATTGTTCCAGGGGACTTAATCAAGTAGTACTGACTACTGCTCCTACCTAGAGCAGGAGCAGTAAACAATGCCACTGCCTGCAAGACTGCGGGCAGGGAGCAGACTATGGGCCAGATGTATGAAGAGTCCATATTGCAGTTTCCTAATTGTGAATTTTTGCTAAATGTCATGTGTTAGAATGTTAGAAATGGTGTCTCTAGTTGGCAGAGGTATACACCCTTCTCCAAATAGGGATCACAATCCTAGTCAGGGTAAGTCACACAAAATCCAAATTATCCTGTGCACAACCTCTGGTAGCTTGGCACTGAGCAGTCAGGCTTAACTTAGAAGACAATATATGAAGTATTTGTGCAATAAATCATACAATAACACAGCGAGAACACCATAGAAAGGCACCACACAGATTTAGAAAAAATATAACATATTTATCTGATTAAATACAGGTCAAAACAATCAAGATTTGATAAGTACACTTTGAAATATAATTTTTGAAATGATAAAAAGAGGCTTTAGCTCTTAAAAGCAACAATGGTCTCTTGCAAGCACTAAGTTCCTGGTTTGTATCAGAATTACACACACAGAGGAGAAGATTCATGGAAAATGAAGGGTGCGTGTCACATTTCTGGGCTCACACAGACTATCGTCGATTCGTTTCCACATGGAAAGGGCTTTGTATCGAATTCCGGCGTGCAGGCTCGAATCCACGATGCGTGGAAATCACTGGCGTGCTGGATGAAGTCACAGGTGCTTACGTCAATCCGGTGGGCGATGCAGGGACGTTTCTGTTGCACAGCAGGTGCTGCGTCGATTCCTCTCTGAGGAAGTCGGGCTGCGTTGTTCCAGCTCAGTGATGCGTCAATCCAGTGGGCTGTGCATCGAAGTTCCGGTCGCAACGCTGGCATTGAGTTGATCTTCACTGGGGGAGCCAGGCTGCGTCTTTCCGGTTCGGCGATGCTGTGATTTTCTCACCGCTGGGCAGGCTGTGCGTCGATTTCGGCAGGCTGTGCACCGTTTTTGACCACACAAGGAGTTTCTTTGCAGAGATTAAGTCTTTTTGGCCCTGAGACTTCAGGAACAGGAGGCAAGCTCAATTCAAGCCCTTGGAGAGCACTTCTCTGCAGAGCCATAGGCCAGCAAGACAGCAGGGCAACAGCAAGGCAGCTGTCCTTTACAGCAAAGCAATCCAGGTGAGTCCTTTAGGCAGCCAGACAGCTTCTCTTGGCAAGTTGCAGGTTTTGCTGCAGAGTTTCTTTCCCAGGAAGTGTCTAGTTTGGTAGGGTCAGGGACCCAGTTTATATACCCAAAAGTGCCTTTGAAGTGGGGGAGACTTCAAAGAATGGTTTTGAAGTGCACAAGGTCCCCTTTCAGTACAACCCTATCTGGGAGGGTCCAATTAGGGGATTTGGCAGTTCTTTGTGTGAGGGCAAGCCACTGGAGGGCCTGAAATGTGTCAGGCCCTCCACCCTTTTAGCCCAGGAAGACCCATTCAGTATGCAGATGTGTGCAGGTGTGACTTAGTGTTAGAAATGGGGTCTTTGCATGGCAATCAGGTTACCCCCTGTCCAAGCAAGGACCCTCACACTAGTCAGGGTAAGTCACACACAATCGAAATGATCCTGTACCCACTCTCTGGTAGCTTGGCACTGTGCAGTCAGGCTTAATTTAGAAGGCAATGTGTAAAGTATTTGTCCAATAAATCATGCAATAACACTGTATAACACCACAAAAATACACCACACAGTGTTTAGAAAAAGATATAATATTTATCTGGTTAAATTCAGGTCAAAGCAATCAAGATTTGATAAGTACATGTTAAAATGTCACTTTAGGGAGTGATAAAAGGAGTCTTTAGTCTTTAAAAAGCAACAAGTGTCTCTTGCAAGTACCTGGTTTGCATTTAAATTCTCCACAAGGGACTGCGGAGGAGGAGATGCATGGAAAACGGGGGAGTATGCGTTGGTTTCTCCAGGTGCACACACAGACGATGTGTTGATAATTTTCCATGCAGGGAAGGCTTTGCGCCAATTTCTGGCGCACTGAATTGGATCCTCTTCAGGTTGCGGGGTTTTCGGATGCCCCGGGGATGATGCAGAGAAATCCTGAGCATGCAAGACGAAGTCATAGGAGCTGTGCCGATCTGGTGGGTGAAGCGGGGAAACTTCTGTTGCACGGCAGGCACTGTGTTGATTCTTCTTGCAGGACGTCAGGCTGCATCATTCCGGCTTGGCTATGCATCGATCCAGCGGGCCATGCGTTGAAGTTCCGGCCACAACTCTGGCATTGCATTGATCTCATCTCGGGGAGCCAGGCTGCGTCGTTCCGGTTCAGCATGTGGTGATTTTCTCACCACGATGCAGGTTGTGCGTCATTTCTGGCGGGCTGTGCGTCGAATTTTTGCAGCACAGGAGTTCTTTGAAGGAGGCGTCTTTTTGGTGCTGAGACTTCAAGGAACAGGAGGCAAGCTCTATCCAAGCCCTTGGAGAGCACTTCTCAGCAGAGCCAGAGGGCAGCAAGGCAGCAGGGCAACAGTAGGGCAGCAGTCCTTTGCAGAAAAGCAGTCAGGTGAGTCTTTTGGGCAGCCAGGCAGTTCCTCTTAGCAGGTTGCAGGATCTGGTTTAGAGTTTCTTCACCAGTGGTATCTTGTCCAGAAGTGTCTGAGTTGGTAGGGTCAGAGGCCCTGTTTAAATACCCAAATGTGACTTTGAAGTGGGGGAGACTTCAAAGAGTGGCTTAGAAAGAGGTCCCCTTTCAGTTCCATCCTGTCCACCAGGGTCCCAGTAGGATGTTTGGCAGTCCATTGTGTGAGGGCAGGCCACTGTCCTTTCAAATGTAAGTGTCAGGCCCTCCACCCTCCCAGCCCAGGAAGACCCATTCAGTATGCAGATGTGTGCAGGTGTGACTGAGCATCCTGTGTTTGGGATTGTCTGAGTAAAATGAACAAGGGAGCTGTCAACTAACCTAGCCAGACGTGGATTGGAAGGCACAGAAGGATTTGAGTGTAGAAAAATGCTCACTTTCTAGAAGTGGCATTTCTAGAATAGCCATATTAAATCCAACTTCACCAATAAGCAGGATTTTCTATCACCATTCTGACCATACTAAATATAACCTGGCTACTCCTTTCAGATCAGAATCTACCACTTAAACAGTATATGAGTGTAGCCCTAATGCTATCCTATGAAAGGAGCAGGCATCACAGCAGTGTAAAACGAATTTAGGAGTTTTACACTACCAGGACATATAGAACATTCATGTTCATGTCCTGCCTTTTACCTACTTAGAAACCTGCCCTATGGGTTACCTGGGGCCTACCCTAGGGGTGACATATGTAGAAAGAGGGGAGTTTAAGGCTTGGCAATTACTTTTAAATGCCAAGTCGAAGTGGCAGTGAAACTGCACACACAGGCCCTGCAATGATAGGCCTGAGACATGGTTAAGGGTGTCTTATGAGGGTGGCACAATCAGTCCTGCGGGCTCACTTGTAGTATTTAATTTACAGGCCCTGGGCACATGTAGTGCACTTTGCTAGGGACTTACAAGTAAATTAAATATGCCAATTGGGAATGAGCCAATGTCACCATGTTTTAGGGAGAGAGCATATGCACTTTAGCACTGTTTAGCAGTGATAAAGTGCACAGAGTCCTAAAGCCAGCTAAAACGAGGTCGAAAAAGAGAAGGAGGAAGGCAAAAAGGTTGGGGGTGACCCTGCAGATAGTCCATTTCCAACACTATGCATCCTGTGTTTGTGGTTGTCTGGGTGAAATGCACAAGGGAGCTGTCAAACAGCCCAGCCCAGATGTGGATTGGAGACAGGCTGTAAGGCACAGAAGGATTTAAGTGCAGATAAATGCTCACTTTCTAAAAGTAGCATTTCTAAAATAGTATTATACAATCCAACCTCACCAGTCAGCAGGATTTTGTATTACCATACTGACCATAATAAATATGACCTGTTTCCCCTTTTCTAATCAGAATCTACCACTCAAACAGTTTATGGGGGAAGCCTTGATGTTAGCCTATGAAAGGAGCAGGCGACACAGCAGTGGAAGATGAAATTAGGAGTTTTCCACTACCAGGACATATAGAGATATGTCCTACCTTTTACCTACACAGCACCCTGCCCTATGGGTTACCTAGGGCCTACCTTAGGGGTGACTTATATGTAGAAAAGGGGGAGTTTAAGGCTTGGCAAGTACTCTTAAATGGCAAGTCAAAGTGGCAGTGAAACTGCAGTGCTGCAGGCCCACTAGTAGCATTCTATCTAAAGGCCCTGTGCACCTGTAGTGCACTTCACTACGGACTTACACGTGGATCAAGTATGCCAATAGGGCAAGAACCAATGTTACCATGTTTTAAGGGAGAGAACATATGCACTTTGGCACTGGTTAGCAGTGGTCCAGTGTGCAGAGTCCTAAAACCAGCACAAATGAGGTCCGAAAAAGAGGAGGAGGAAGGCAAAAAGTTTGGGGGGTGACCCTGCAGAAAGGCCACTTCCTTCATCATGTACGATATCTGGTCAGACAGAAATAGCAAATCGGTATTGAGTTGGTTCACTAAATAGGTAATCCCAATTTGATTACCAATCTGGTTGCAAAAATGCTAACGCAGTCGCAAATTTTGACCAGTGGTGCTTTTTTTGGCTCCCTGGGTCAGGGAAATGACCGATGGGACAGGAAGTGCAAGTTCACAGCAGCCAGAAAGGCCGGCAGAATGTAATGCAAGAGAGCAGCATTGCGCAGGCAGTGAACTGAGGAGCCCAAACATCAGTCATCCAACACCAGCAATGGTCAGTCAGGAGCAGGGGAAGGAGGCGGGGGAGAAAAAACTGATGTTTTCTTTCTCCAGGAACTGCAAATTGTCATGGAGGATCATTGGAACAGCCGCAATCTCCTATGTGGCTGGGCATCCATGAAGGTTCCATAGCAGAAGCTCAAGATATGGAAGGAGATGCAGCAGAAGATTAATGCTGTGAGAGTGACTGAGCACTCCAATGAAGAGATTTGAAAGATGTGGGATGACCTCTGTTTATGCACAAAGGAAAAGATTGTAACACAGTTGAACGAGCCACATGCTGCAGGAGATGGACCATCCACTGCACCTACAGCCATAACGCTGGAGGCAATGGTAGAGTCCTCTCTGGAGCCAGATGCTGTTGTAGGATTTGCAAACCTGGACACATCTGCACCTGTAGCCACACAAAGTAAGTGCAAAACCGTTATAATGGTGACATATATGGGCTTGAATCTGGTGTCCACATGCATATAAAAGAGACAGAGCTGGATGGGATGATTCCATGTCACAAATATACCACATGGTGCACCATGGTAATTGTACTCATAGACAGTAACAGTGTAGTCAGTGTTAGAGGTTTATATAGACATTAGAGTATGCCAAATTAGATTGTGTTTGACATATTACATATTTTAACAGTAGCTCCATTATCTAATTAGATGTACCTGGGGAAGACACTGAAGAACCAATAAATGAGGATGAAGAACAGATACAGATGGAGAAAGAAGAAATCATAGTGCTTGAGAGGGAGCTCACTACATCTTATGGCCACTTCAGCAGTATATCCTTCTCCCCACAGCCTTCAGTTGTATTGGGTAATGATACCATACAGCCATCCACTCCAACCCTCCAACCGGTTGTCAGGTCCCGATAGCAGCACTCCACTGTGCATGGCGTAGGCACCTTTATACATCACAGGCTTCTGGGTCTCAGGCCACTGCCGACCAACAGGTTGTATTTGGTAGGCTGCAGACATCGATAATGCAGGTTCAGCACCTGCAGCACAAACAAATCAAGATAGTTAACCACAAATTGCAGGTCATGCAACAGTTCATAACAGCAAAGTGGAGAATTAGTTGGCCTACAATCAGGCCTGTATGGACACAAAAAAGGACCTACTAACAGGTGCCCTAGTAAAACTGCACTGAGATGTCAGAGGATGGAAGCACTCAAAAGCGCAGGGAGAGAAGCTATGCTGTACGAATGGATGCCAGGACCAGGTCCACTGGGTGCCATGCACAGACCACCACTACACTATCCAGGTGTACTGTTACGCTACAGGTGGAGATGGGCCACTTCAGCGGGGATGTCTCCATGGGCTCTGGCCAGACCACAGCTGCAGTGGAGGTAATCCAGTGAGAACATATTGCCACTGTGGGGATGCAGGGGGTCCTGACCATGAGGTGTCAAGCATCAGTAACATCTCTACCACAGAGGCACATGTGGTGTGACACAGTACCAGTCTCACTCCTGCATCTCAACATGGTGGTAATACACAGACTGGATGTACTTACTGAAAATAAAGGAGGTGCGCCACTCAGGGAGTGGATATATTTATTTTCTTCATGTTGTCAGTGCTCTAACCAACATACATGCTGACTACATTGTGTATGATTAATTGTTAATGACAGCTTGTTTGTCAACTGTTTGGTGACACCTGCCATAAAAGGGACCTTTGCATGCAAGCAAAGGTGGTGGCATTACTTAACAGTATTGTGGATTTGAGCATATCTTACCCTTGAAGTAATGTGTAGCAATGTGGTCCCTGCAGCTTCTTCGCTCTCCTCAGGTGGCTGATGAACAGGTGGACCAGGATCCTTCTCTAGTTCTGATTTAGACACTGCAATGTGTAGGTCTCTCCTGCAGGCAATATTGTGTTGGATGGTATGCGTTGCACACAATCTTATAAGCAGTTTCTGGTCTGTATTGCAAGGCCCCCCACTTTTATGGAGGAAGTAGAAACAGGATTTCATGAGTCCAAAGGGGCACTCAATCACAGTCCTGGTGCAGGGATGTGCAGTGATGTATTACCTTTCATTTGGGGTTGTTGGAGAGAGGTAGGGTGTGAGGATCCATGGGCGTAGGGCATACACACTGTTACCTGACATAAATACATGGATGTGAATCAATATACATTTTGGCTGATTGTTCACTTACATATCAGCATTTACATTATGGGTCAGTACCTAATTAGTATCCCTCATCAAACTCCCCACTTTCCAGTCGTCTGTATCCAGTTGTCTGCATACTCCGCTGTGCCTGAACATGTAGGTGTCAGGGGTACTCCCTTGATATAGTGATAGATAGAATGCCTGTGATTATGTTGTGGGTATTGCAAACCACTTATATATTGAGGGAATCATTGTTTTTATGGCTCCTAAAAAGTATTTAAGATTGGATGGGGGACATATGGGCACATGTGTTCCCTCTACACATCCTATGATGAATATATTGAAATTTGGTAATGTGCATTTCCTTCCCATGTATATTCGGTGGTCGATATTGAGGATCATGGCATTGAGGGACAAGTGGAAGAAACATTATGTGGCTAACAGGTGTAACAAGCACAGGACCTGGACATGGAAGGGAATGGAGTTGCTGTGCAGAGTGCTGCTTTCTAGGTGTGGCTTTAAGAGGGCAATTAAATCTCAAATTACTCCTCTACTTACCTTGTATTTGTCATGTACCTCTTCTTCCGTTTGGTCAAACGTTGTCAGCCTGACCCTGAATATCCTCTATTGGCTCCTTCTCCACCTCTGCTAAGCAGCCAGGGTGCGCATCCCGTTTGCTATCATGTACAGGGCAGCCATTGACGACAGCCGTGGTGAATTCTAGTTCTGCTTTGAAAGTCTGCACCCTTTTATCACCTGGTTTGGATTGGTGGTAAATTGCATGTGGAAATGGGCCAAATAGCAACTATTCATTATTTGCAACTCATTCACAGATGCTGTTTGTGAGTCAGTAATTGTGATTACACTCACAATTCCGAGTCACTAAGATTTACTAATCACAAATCAGTTGCATCGCTACTTCGGGTTTGCAAATGCCATATTGACCCTTTTCCATTCATAAACCTGTTTGCGACCGATTTGCAAGTCACAAATCTTTCATACATCTGGCCCTATGTGCTTCTGTCGCCGGATCATGCTATCAGGGGAGCTGGAAGGGATGCAGCCCCTCGGGCCTCCTCCTGCAGCCTTAAACAAGTGCACTGGGCCACTCACCAAAAAAAAAGGTTGGCCAGCTGACATGCAGGGATCCAGCAGGGCCGTGGGGTGTTAGGCCTTCTCTCGCAGACTCTAATGGATAAGAATGCTGTGGTGCCCAAGATAGGACCATGGCATCCACCCAAAACAAAATGTATCCAGCTCCCACGCCATAACCCAGGATGGGTGCTGCACCAGGGACCTGGAGTGGGGTGCACTTGACACATCTGAGCCTCCACACCCACCTTCAGGTTAGTTTCTACAGAACAAACATTGTTCTATGTTGTATAATAAAGAACTAGTGTATTTACATGACATCTCAAAAGCATTTTTAATTTTTAAAAAGTCAAACTACAAGAGTACATGACTTTTTTAGTTTATATAGTGGTTTGCACTATGGAATTTTCAGTCTCTTAGAATGAATGCATTTTTGTTAAAACTTTACTGAAGTTTGCTATATCAAAGGAAACCATTTTACAGGATACATACCTAATAACATTTTGTTCTGTTAAATGAGGTAATGATGTAAGAAATGTGATCCCTTTCACAGTGCTAACATACATTACACATAAAACTCCTTGTTATTTTGTCCATATGGCAAATAAAGGATGATCTGTTAAATGTATATTATTCTTGCATCCTTCCTCTACAGTTATTGAGCGAAAATTATTAGAGGGCCATGAGGATGATATTCAGGATAAGGTTGAGGATCGACATAGTGCCATCACAGTTATTCCTACTCCCATAGACATTAAAAATCCTGCTACATTTTGCAAAAAATGAGTACCTCCTAGAGTAACAAGACCTTTCACACATGTATCTCCAACTATAGGACGTAGGAAAAATCTCTACATCCAAAGCTTACAAGGTAAATATTAATAGCATTAAGAACGTTGCCTTCTGTAACACATGATGAGGCAAGTACTACATCCTCAGGAGAGGAACTTGTATAGTTAGAAAAAATCTATGATTAATCTAAAGAATAAACAATTGGATGCTATAAATATAATTGACTCTGTGAAAAGGTGTGAACTTGTTCCCAGAGCTGTGACAAAGGCCATGGAAGTGGGGAGGTGTTCTATTTCTCTGTCAGGAGGAACTGGGCTGTGCCCAGGATCCTACTTAACTGCAAAAGGCACTACCCTGTCACAGGGAGATGTAGGTAATGCTTGGGCCTGACACCTTATTTTGTGGAGTTAGCCAGTCAGGGACCTGGCTCTGTTCAAAAGGTTCTGTACCCAGAACTGATTTTGAGTGACTATAGTGGACGGTTTGATCATTTTCCTGGCCACAACTCTAGGATGGTCACTGGAGCTCTTCAAGGAAGAAGAAAGGTTTTGCCATGTGGATTTTGGGCTGAGAGGGGCATTGTGGAATTGATTACAATATAAAACACAGGAAGTGCTCCAAATATATTTATTTGGAGCCCTGGAAACTTTTACCCCATTTGTTACGGAGTGGTCAGGAGTTTCCCTTACCCACAGGCTGGTACTGGGCATAAATGCAACACCCACACTTCCTACCTTCTCAGATCACTTCTGAACATGTGGAAGAAGATAAGACCTGCTGTTTGTGACCTGAGAAAAGACTTGAAGAGTGGATCTGGTCTCTTACCAAGGGCAAATAAGTGGACTCCAGGGTCATAAAGCTGACCTTCCATTTGGTCTGCAGTGACACAGCAAGCCCAAAGAGGCCTTTTCTTGCATTCCCAGCTAACCAGTCCCAACTGGACCCTGCTGTTGGACTCTGCTGGAGTGAGTCTTGACCCCAAGCTGTTGTCCCCAAGGTCCTGGTCCCTTGGCTGGTGTCAAACTGTACTTCTCCCAAAGTTTCCTTTGCTCTGAGAACTGACGGGGGATTGCAACAAGCCTGCCAAGTTAATCCCACTAAGGTGCATCACAGCTCGAACAAAGATTAATGTTGCTCCTGCTATGTTCTTCCCTGCAGCAGTGAATTTGATTCAGTGGGACCTCACAGAGACGGTATCAGGCCTCTTAGAGCAATATGCATCCACAGCCTGTAGCCTTGCCCCACTGTAAGAATCCTAGCTTCAAAAAAGTGACTAAGTCCAAAGGTTGAAATCTTCACAGAGCAAAGGCCTGGAAAATATCTGGTAGGTTGGGGGGGGCTTCTCTGGTGATGAAATTCAAATTTCTCCCACTCTCAGCTTTCCTGACAAAAATTAACGGTTTCACTGAGATCTCATTCAGTGGCTATCTGATTACATGAAAATCTCTTTGGCCACAGCCTTCTGCCTTGCCCAGCTGATGTTTTATGGCTTCCATTATAGACACCAAGTACGAAGGAAAACTTTTTACTGGGATAAACCTGGTCCCTTCATCTGACCTGAGCTCCATTCTGGTGTACCTTAAACCTTACCCTTGTTCCGGTCAATTGCAATCAGATGACAGTGGGTGGCTCTTATTGCTTTTTGCAGCTGCTTTAAAATTTGAAGTTTAAAATGTCTTAATTCCAGTTCTACTTTTTGGATTTTTATGGTTTTATTAAAGAGCAGCAAGGGGGAGTGCTCAGCACTCCCCTTCACTGCGCATGTGTGTTTGGCCGGCTGTCTCAGGCCGGCCAAACACACATGCGCAGTAGGTTCTCTCAAACCCGGCAACACAGTTGCCGGATTGAGAGAGCCTCCATGGGCTCGTAGTCTGCCTGAGCAGTGTCATGATTGGCCGCAGGGTAGGCTAGGAGCCTGTGTCTGCAGCAGTGATGAGGGACGGAGGAGCAGTGCATGGCGCATGGCAGAGGAGGAGTTTTTATTTTTATTTTTATTTTTATTTTTTCTTTAATTTTTATTTACAACCCCTTCCGCGCGCGCGCCGCCCCGCCCCATCCTGGTGTCGAGAGCCATGACTGCAAGGTAGTATGGCCCGGAATGTATGACGTATATGGGTGCAAGCAGGAATCAATGAACTATGGCCCTCATTACAGCATTGTTGGTAAATCCCGCTTACCGCCGTGCAGAAGACCGCCAACACACCACCGCGGCCGCAGAATTCCGCCACAGCAATTGTGACCCACAGCTCGGAATCTGCCAAAATTCAGACACCCACACAAGTCCGCCACACCAAAGGTCAGTGATAAACTGTGGAGAACCAAACTTCCACCGTCACGCCAACAGAAATACGCCCACACTATCACGACCCACGAATCCACGCGGCGGTCTTTCAACCGCGGTATTCCATTGGCGGTACACACCGCCACGCTCAAAGTATTCACACCTTTACAAAACACAACCACATTGGACTATTCAAAATACACACACCTGATACACATACACACACCACTCCCACACACCCAATACAATATAAAACACACACCCACATCACCCACAAACCCTTACGACAACAATTCACAAACGAAAGCCAGAGAGAGACAGCACTAGCAAGAACAACAGCATCCACAGGCACACAACACCATCACTCACAGAACTTCCAAGCACCTCACACAACACCCCACTACATATCAGCACACTTATCACCCAACACTCCACCCCACACATCACCTACACCACCCCATGGCACAGGAAAGACACCCCAGGTTGTCAGAGGAGGAGCTCAGGGTCATGGTGGAGGAAATCGTCCGGGTAGAGCCACAGCTATTCGGATCACAGGTGCAGCACACCTCAATTGCAAGGAAGATGGAGCTATGGTGAAGAATAGTGGACAGGGTCAACGCAGTGGGACAGCACCCAAGAAATCGGGAGGTCATCAGGAAGAGGTGGAGCGACCTACGGGGGAAGGTGCGTTCCGTGGTCTCAAGACACCACCTGGCGGTTTCAGCGGACTGGCGGCGGACCCCCACCTCCTCCCCCACAACTAACAACATGGGAGGAGCAGGTCTTGGCGATTCTGCATCCTGAGGGCCTCGCAGGAGTAGGTGGAGGAATGGGCTCTGGTAAGACAAATCTTAACTATTACAACCCCCACCGTACCTGCATGCCAGCACATACCCCCACCCTCACCGCCAGCACTCCAACTCCTCACAAATGTCCCAGCATCACAAACCACACATCCCAACTCCAAGCCCTGCATGCAACAACAAAGCATGGACACCCATCACTAAAGCATGCCCACTGCACATACCCATACACCCCCCTAAACCATCATCACACGATATTCCACACAGGAATGCAAGCACTGGGGTACACGGTCACCCACCTATTGCACACCATGACACGCACAGTTGTAATAAACATCCTTTTATACCCCTGCAGGCCCCCTACCCAACGTCACCGGACAGGAGGGTCCACACATGTCCACACCACCAACAGAAGAGGCCCACAGTGATGACAGCAGCTCTGTCCAACTGGATCTAGATGACCAGCCCGGCCCATTGGGGACCTCTGGACATTCGGTTCCCCTGACACAATCACAGGCCACTAAAGAGCTTCCCCCCTCTGGAAACACCAGCACAGCACCCACCCAGTGGGCCCATGCCTCCGTCCCCAGGACACGTCAATCAGCTGTGTGTCCACCCCTACAGGGAACCCAGGCTAACCCACCACCCCAACAACAACAGGGACCTGGGGGCAGTGGCAGTGGGCACACGGTCCAGGGGACGGAGGCCCAGGAACACAGGGGAACTGGGAGGGCTGCTGTGTGACAGGGGGCGGACAGGCCCAGGGAACCCACTCTCCACGAGGCCCTCTCCTCCATCATGGGGGCCTACCACCACTCCCAGGAGACAATGGCAACAGAACTGGCCAAGTTTTAGGAGACCCAGCGCCTGCAGGAGGAACAGTATATGGGCTTCAGGGAGGAGCTCAGAACCATCAACTCCAACCTGGGCACCATTGTAGGGGTGCTGAAGGAAGTACTCAACACCAGGAGGGACACTGTGGCACAGCAAGGGGCCCCTGACACTAGCATGGACGATGAACTGCCCACCACCTCCGCCGGCGCTAGTGGACAGGATGCCCCGCCACAGGACCACCACACCAGCACCCCACCCCCTGCAGAGGGAGAACCACCTCGCAAACAGTCCCTGAGATCCAGGAACAAGACAGAGCACGATGCCAAGACCCCCGCCAAGAAATGAGACCACCCTGATTGTCATTCTACTGTCCCACTTTGTCACCCTGCCCCAGATCCACTTCCTATGCCCTTTTGGACAATTCACCTGTGAGACTAATAGACTGGACTCTGCCATGGACATTCCTCCGCCATCACCCCTCACCATTTTACTACCACCTCCAATATTGAGCACTTAAATAAACACACTTAAAGCACAAAACAATCTGGAGTCTGTCTGTGATTTCGAAATAGTGTCTTAGCAATTACAGTGGCAAAATGTTCATTCAAATGTAATGTCAACATAACTATGTCACACAGCTCTAGTCCATGAGGAATCAAAGCAGATGTCACACAGTGGGACCCACATCTGTGAAATCGTAAGGGAAAGTGACAACTCAGTGACTGGGTGAAAACGACAGACAGTAGAGAGGCAGTAGTGTTTAAGTACATGTAGTAGACAGGTCTGTACTCTTACCTGTGTCTCACTGGAAATATTGCTGGATCACTGTGTCCCTGTTGTTCATGTCTTCTTCCTCTGCTTTATCGTCTTCACTGTCCACAGGCTCCACAGCTGCCACAACACCGCCATCTGGACCATCCTCCTGCAGAAAAGGCACCTGTCATCGCAAAGCCAAGTTGTGAAGCATACAGCAGGCCACGATGATCTGGCACACCTTCTTTGGTGAGTAGAATAGGGATCCACCTGTCATATGGAGGCACCGGAACCTGGCCTTCAGGAGGCCGAAGGTCCGCTCGATCACCCTCCTAGTTCGCCCATGGGCCTCATTGTAGCGTTCCTCTGCCCTTGTCCTGGGATTCCTCACTGGGGTCAGTAGCCATGACAGGTTGGGGTAACCAGAGTCACCTGCAAATGGCGAGGGACAACTGTTAGACATGCACTAACCTGTAGGGATATCCCCAGACTCAGACAACCATTCCCAATGACTAGCTTCCAGGTGCTCACCTAATAGCCACACACGGTGCCTTTGGAGATGACCCATCACATAAAGGATGCTGCTATTCCGCAGGATGTAGGCATCATGCACTGAGCCAGGGAACATGGCATTCACATGGGAGATGTACTGGCCTGCCAAACATACCATGTGTACATTCATTGAATGATAACTCTTCCGGTTTCTGTACACCTGTTCAATCCTGTGGGGGGGGACCAAAGCCACATGGGTCCCATCACTGGCACCTATGATGTTGGGGATATGTCCCAGGGCATAGAAATCACCTTTCACTGTAGGCAAATCCTCCACCTGAGGGAAAACGATGTTGCTCCGCATGTGTTTCAGAAGGGCAGACAACACTCTGGACAACACGTTGGAAAACATAGGCTGGGACATCCCTGATGCTATGGCCACTGTTGTTTGAAATGACCCACTTGCAAGGAAATGGAGCACTGACAGCACCTGCACTTGAGGGGGGATTCCTGTGGGATGGCGAATAGCTGACATCAGGTCTGGCTCCAACTGGGTACACAGTTCCTGGATTGTGGCACGGTCAAGCCTGTATGTGATAATCACATGTCTTTTCTCCATTGTCGACAGGTCCACCAACGGTCGGTACACCGGAGGATGCCGCCATCTCCTCACATGTCCCAGCGGACGGTGCCTATGAAGGACAACAGCGAGCACAGAGTCAAACAACTCAGAGGTACGTACCCACAGTTTACACAGAACACCATTCATACACAAAAAGTGGCCTCTATGTGTGTGAGTCTAGGCCTAGGTATGTGTGACGCAGTTGAAAATGAAGCCATGTGGGCCCCTAAAAGGGCGGCTGCCTGACCTCTATGGTGGGACAATGGGATGTGAGGTAACTGCACTGGCATTGTACACCGTCGCGGTAGGCGGTCGAAGACTGCGGCGCAATGCTGCATTGGTTAAAATTGGACCCTATAGGTCCCATGAGCCAATGACGATGTACGCCGTGGACGTGACCGCCATTTTGTATCTGTTCAATCGCTCGATACCTGATCTTCGACAGGAGAGGACCTACACTGCAAGTGCTGCTGTGACCTCGGTCTGGAAGAGACAATGGCTCGAGTGTCTGGGGAAAGGGCCCCTGCCTTCACATTGGAGGAGTTGGAGAAACTTGTGGATGGGGTCCTCCCCCAGTACATGCTACTCTACGGTCCTCCAGACAAACAGGTAAGTACACTGGGAGCATGATGTATGGGCTATGCCTGTGTGGAGAGGGCTGGATGTAAGAAGGAAGGGGGGAGAGTGCGGCGTGCATGAAACGACGGTGAATGCATGTGCCACATGGCAAGGGTAGGGATAGGGCCAATCACTTTGACAGTGCAGTTGGTAATAACTTTCTCTTCCCCATGTACAATTCATGTAGGTCAGCGCCCACCAGAAAAAAGATATTTGGCGTGCCATCGCCAAGGACGTCCGGACCCTGTCGGTCTACCACAGACGGACCACCCACTCCACCTCTGTAGAGTGCCAAGTACACCTAGAAATGCCCCTGTGTCATCTATGTGTGCAGATGTCTTCCATAGCCTTGTAGGCCACTTCACCAGTGGGATGGAGGGCGAGGGGAGCTCCACGGCTGGGACAGGAGCTGAGGCCAGTGGCACAGACTCGTCCTCTGATGGGAGCTCCCTTGTGGTGGCGGCAACATCTGTGCCAGCACAAGCCCCGCTGGGCCATGAAGGACCGCCAGCACAAGCCCCGCTGGGCCATGAAGGACCGCCAGCAAAAGCCCCGCTGGGCCATGAAGGACCGCCAGCCAAAGCCCCGCTGGGCCATGAAGGACCGCCAGCAGCTGAGTCCCTGCAATGGAGACCGCCGCCTCAAGCACCGCTGAACAGGGCACCGCCGTCTCAAGCACCGCTGAACAGGGCACCGCCATCTCAAGCACCGCTGAATAGGGCACCGCCGTCTCAAGCACCGCTGAACAGGGCACCGCCGGCCCATGAGCGGCAAGGGCACTGACGCTACTGAGTCCGTCACGGGGTGAATGAAGCACTCTGGGCACCACGCCCCCTCCAGAACCAGTGGAGAATTTCATCATCTACCTCTGTCCTTAGCAGTATGAAGCACTCTGGGCACCATGCCCCCTCCAGAACCAGTGGAGAATGTCATCCACTACCTCTGTCCTCAACAGGATGAAGCACTCTGGGCACCATGCCCCCTCCAGAACCAGTGGAGAGATCCATCCACTAAGCACTCTGGGCACCATACCCCCTCCAGAACCAGTGGAGAATGTCATCCACTACCTCTGTCCTTAGCAGGATGAAGCACTCTGGGCACCAAGCCCCCTCCAGAACCAGTGGTGAGATCCATCCACTACCTCTGTCCTTAGCAGGATGAAGCACTCTGGGCACCAAGCCCCCTCCAGAACCAGTGGAGAGATCCATCCACTACCTCTGTCCTTAGCAGGATGAAGCACTCTGGGCACCACGCCCCCTCCAGAACCAGTGGAGAGATCCATCCACTACCTCTGTCCTTAGCAGGATGAAGCACTCTGGGCACCATGCCCCCTCCAGAACCAGTGGAGAATGTCATCCACTACCTCTGTCCTTAGCAGGATGAAGCACCCTGGGCACCATGCCCCCTCCAGAACCAGTGGAGAGATCCATCCACTACCTCTGTCCTTAGCAGGATGAAGCACTCTGGGCACCATGCCCCCTCCAGAACCAGTGGAGAGATCCATCCACTACCTCTGTCCTTAGCAGGATGAAGCACTCTGGGCACCATGACCCCTCCAGAACCAGTGGAGAATGTCATCCACTACCTCTGTCCTTAGCAGGATGAAGCACTCTGGGCACCAAGCCCCCTCCAGAACCAGTGGAGAGATCCATCCACTACCTCTGTCCTTAGCAGGATGAAGCACTCTGGGCACCATGCCCCCTCCAGAACCAGTGGAGAGATCCATCCACTACCTCTGTCCTTAGCAGGATGAAGCACTCTGGGCACCATGACCCCTCCAGAACCAGTGGAGAATGTCATCCACTACCTCTGTCCTTAGCAGGATGAATCACTCTGGGCACCAAGACCCCTCGAGAACCATTGGAGAGTTCCATCGACTACCTCTGTCCTTAGCTGGATGAGGCACTCTGGGCACCATGCCCCCTCCAGAACCAGTGGAGAGATCCATCCACTACCTCTGTCCTTAGCAGGATGAAGCACTCTGGGCACAAGGCCCCCTCCAGAACCAGTGTTGACTGTCATCCACTTGAGAGACTGTGGCTTTGCACTCCCCAGGATGTAACAGTGGGCAAACCACCCACTGTAGAGACTTGAGAGACTGTGGCTTTGCACTCCCCAGGATGGAACAGTGGGCAAACCACCCACTGTAGAGACTTGAGAGACTGTGGCTTTGCACTCCCCAGGATGTAACAGTGGGCAAACCACCCACTGTAGAGACTTGAGAGACTGTGACTTTGCACTCCCCAGGATTGAACAGTGGGCATGTGGCCCCATCGTGGATTTGGCGTTGTGCACTCAACTGGCTGAGGTGCCCCCCCCTTTCCCTCCCCCTCAGGTGCCTGTTAAGTTGCTCTCTGATGCCCCTGCAGTGTTCTCTCCATCATGGTCGGGGATCTTGTGTGGGCCTCGCCCATACTGTGTGGTCCCAGTGTTCCACGGACTTAATTAGAGCACTACCTGGACTACTATGCTTGGCATATATTTTGTACATGGTGTATATATATATTTCTGCCTACTTGCTTTTAACATATTACAATGGTTATACTCATTTTCTATTGTCTTTGCATTCTTCCTGGGGGTTTGGGGGGTGTAACTGTGATGTATTGATATGCATCAGTGTGTGTGTTGTAGTGGGTGGGGGTGGGGGTGTTGCGTGCTGCGTGTGAGTGTCACTCTCTTTCCCTCCCCCTCCCCTGTGTCGTAGGTGCAATACTCACCGTGGTCTTCGCCGCCGGCGTTCGTGCTCCTGGTAGAGGAGCAGGAAGACTATTGCAGGTAGAATTTGGAGTTCCGGCTCCATGGTGTCCTCGTTCCTCGTGGGGTGTGTAGAGGTGAGTGTTTTTCCTTCGGAATTCCTGTTTCCGCTGTGTTTTTATCCGCGGTGAATCCGCCCCGGAAAAGGTGGCGGATTGGCCTGTCATAATAGTGTGGGCGGTACATTGTCCTCCGCCTGTCTGTTGGCAGTGACCGCCATGCTGTTTGTTTGTACCGGCGTGGCGGTCGGAGTGTTAAAGTGGCTGTCTTTGTTGGCGGTTTCCGCCACGGTCGTAATAGCAATTTTTTCCCGCCGGCCTGTTGGCGGTCTTACCGCCGCTTTATCACCGTCCGCCCGGGTTGTAATGCCCGGGTTGTAATGACCACCAATGTCTTCTTTTTCTTTTTTTTCTTTTTTGATTAGGCCAGCTGGCAAATGTATATATGAACTCACCATGCTGTGTATGTTATTATAATTCTGTTTGATTGTGCTCAAATAAAATTATTTAAAAGAAGTAAACTTTTTTATTGTCTCCCTTGCATGTACAAAAATAGTCTCAGATGTGCCCCCACCTGCAGCAAAATTGCTGTTAAATTTACATTTGCATGACTGGATACTTATTTATAAAAATAAGACAGTTGAAATGATGACAAAATAATCCTTGCTTGCCCTACTGAAGACAACTTCAAAATATTAGTCATAAGTACTTTCCAGCAGATAGGCAGTAATCCTTGCTTTCCACCTTTGAAACATCCTCATATACACAGTCTGTTGCCTAGCAAAACTGTCAAACACTTTTCATTTTTTTCTGAAATCATGAACACATTTCTATCCATATTGATTTTAAAGTTCAAGGCTGGCTGACTTCCATTTGCTGCAGCTGAAGAAAAAGGTCTAATTTTCTTGTCTGTCAGAATTTATGGAGAAAGGATAAAATCCCAAATTAACGTAAGTAATATTTTCTAATCATTTTGCTTTTCATGCCAACTCAACATACTATACAGTAACATTTGAAGAATATACTCAATTTACTATAGTCTAATGGAAAATTGTGATTTTAATTTGAGTTCTAAAACTAGTTTGAAACTGTCAAAATTATTCCCGGGACAGAGACAAATTGGTTGGTGGGTTAAATTGCTTCCTATTAAATAGATTATTTTTATGTTCAGAATTTAAAAAAGAACAATCACTGTCAGAAGAAAAGACAATACACCTCTACAGAAGAAGCATCATACAGAAGGAAAAATAGGACCACAACACGGGATGGAAAGCCAACATTTCACTAGGGCTATTTATGCAAGTACAGGTATGATTGTGGTTTACTTTTCGTTGATACAATGAACAATAAACCAACTGAAGGTCATGTATGACGAAGACAAGCAAGAAATGGCTGATTAGTAGTCTGGTCACTGACATGCCATCCTGCAAGGTCAGTGGGGCTTGTAGCCCACTCTTCTGTAGTGGAGGACCAACAAAATCAAGTTGCTCTATATCTGAAATCTACATCAAGCCAAAGGCAGCAAACACATTTATCACGTAAAAGTGTCTTATATTTCAACAATTCTAAGGAAAGAGAGAGGATGAGGAGAATGTGAGAAATGCAAACTTATGTTGATAAAAACGTTTTTACTAAAGTACCTACTGTAAGACATACAAATACAAATATTCCAATAAGTGTTAAAGATGTATTAGCTTTATTACACATGCAAACGTTAATAATGTATTAGTTGTTTGTGGGATGTGATCACAACGTATAGCTAAATGGAAGATTTTAGGCAGACTAATTGTAGACACACACAAACTGTATGCAATTTGAATGTGCGTTACTAGTGATCCAGAATGAATGAGCACACATGTAGCATGTTGTGACATTTTAATAGTATGAAGATTTCAATCGCACAATAACTCATAATGCATTACCATTGAAGATTCAACACACTCAAAAACGAGGAGTTGATTTTCATGTTGCGAGAAAATAAAGTAAAATGGTGAGAATTAAAACATAGATACTGATTTAGATCTCAGCAGATATGTTACTCCTGTCCCCCGAAATATAATTCCCATTTTACCCCCATGGGATTTATTTTTCGGCGGGTGGGATATCCATCACTGTTGGGACGGAGTAACCCGTCCGCTGAGATCTAAATCAAGCCCTTAGACTATGAGCAAATAAGAACATATGTTTACATTGAGAAAGGTCACACTGGTCATATAGCCAAAGGCACAGGCCAGAGGATTCTATACATGTTTAAAATAAATGCATGCATTCCAGTTCACATTTTATTTATGAAAATCCAGTGTTCATGATTTCATGTCAAAATGGTTAGACTGTGTACATTGTGATTGAGGACCTGATTTAGATTTTGGAATGTAACAGTCCTGCTGGCAACTTTTTGATTGAAAGCCCATGAGCCGCCATGAAGGTTTGCCCACCATATTTAGATCTTGGAAGTCCCATAGACAAAACCCTGCATTCAAACTGTGGTCTCCGCAATGAAACACCCTGTTTCGACGGCAGGAGAGGGAAAAGTGAATGCAGTGGGACCCTACCTGCCACGGGAATAGTGGCCACCAGATTCAACCTCGCCTTGCTGATGAAGGGTGATACCCTTAAACTGGTCCCAAGATGCGTATTTTAGGTCCAGAAAGGACCTGACCTGGCAGTTCGGGCTGGACTGTCCCCACTGGCAACAGGGTCCAGACTGATTTGTATATGGCTGGATCCAAACTGGAATGCATGGCAAGCAAAAAAACTGATGGATTAAGCCCAGATATGTGAATGAGGGTGAATGTTTGAATTTTTCTGCATTCTGTCCATCATCTGTTGTTTTTACTTTCTAAAAGTGGCATTTCAAAAATAGTATTGTTAAATCCAACTTCACCAATGAGTATGATTTCTTGCTACCTTTCCAATCATACCAAACATGACAATGCCACTCCTTTCAGATCAGAAATTATCACTTAAAGGTATATAATGACATTTTCAATGCTGGCCTATATGAGGAACAGGCTTCACAATAGTCAACAATGACTTTGGGTGTTTTTCACTACCAGGACATGTAAAACTTACAGGTACATTTCCTGCCTTTTACTTACATAGCACGTGCCCTATGGGCTACCCAGGGACTACCTTAGGAGTGGCATATGTAATAAAAGGGGAGCTTAAGATGCCAAGTCGAAGTGGTAGTGAAACTGCACACAGGCCCTACAATGGCAGGCCTGAGACACGGCTAAGGGGCTACTTATGTGGGTGGCACAACCAGTGCTGCAGCCACTATTAGCATTTAATGTACAGGCCCTTGGCACATGTAGTGCACTTTACAATGGACTTGCAAGTAAAATAATTGTGCTTATTAGATACGGGCCAATGTTATCATATTTTAGGAAGAGAGCACATGCACTTTAGCACTGGTTTGCAGTGGTAAAGTGCCCAGAGTCCTACACCAACAAAAACAAGGCCAGAAAAAGAGGAGAAGGGAAGAAAAAGGTTTGGGGTGACCTTTCAGAGAGGGCCATTTCCCAACAGTGTGTATGTGGTGTGTTGTGTAGTGTGTTGTGCAGGGGACACATATGGCTAAAGTATAGTATGTGTGTGTCACTTACCTCTATTCCATAGCCCCTGCCATTGTACAAGGTCCATTCGGTTCCACCGTAGTCTCCCTCTGTCAGTAATTCATCTCCAGTTCTTTGTCTGCAGAGCTTTAACATCTAAATACAGCAGGTGGAATACTGTCCACTTGACGGTCTTCTCGGGTTCGTCGCTGACACAGCCACCACCAAGATCTAAATCAGGCCCTGAGTTTAGAACAGTATGTACACAGTGAATACAAGGCACTATTTGGGGTTGTTGGATGTAGTGTTTTGGCTAATTTGGTAATACGTTGCTGTTGTGTTGCACTGTTGCGATGTGTTTTGCGGTTGCATTCTGAAAATTGTTGAACAGGTTTATTTTAAATGTGAATTAGAAGTTTGTTGAAAATTACCATCTTTAGCGTGGTGTACCTCCAGATTTTGGCCTTGACTGTTTCTGTAGGCTATACAACTCTGACTACCTTACCCCATCAAAGCAGAGGTAGAGTACCTCTCTTCCACTCTTTTAATTTGATAAAATTGGCATAACCTTAATTGGCATATTTAACTTACCCATAGCGCCTTAGTATATAGTACTAGGGTATACCAGTGTCTCTACATTTTAAATGCCACATGTGGACTACAGCTCTTATTGTGCCTTCCACTACATTGACAGTGTAAACATAACTGCAAGACCACTTTCTATAGCCTGGCTGCAGAATTTTAAAATAGCAAATCCGGGCAGTTAAAATAACTTTTTGACAGGTCTAAACCATCCTTTTATATAATAATAAGTCAACCCTAAGTAGGCCTTACTGCCCTTGGGGGTGCATGGAATTCAAAAGTAGGACATATAAAAAGTGTAATGTTAAACATACCCTTACAGTGAAAAGACCTCAAAAGCTATTTTTGCTGTAGCAGTATTGGCTGTTCATAGGAAAACCTTTGGATACAATATAACTGACAAAGTTAACCTGGCTACGAATTTTATTCTTGGACATTTTGCAATGTTTATTACAAGCCCAACTTAATGGTGAAGTCAGATTTGTAATACATATTATTGAAAAGGTACTTTTACTAAGTTACCTCTTCTCTGTCTGAAGCTTCTAGAGCAGTGGTTCCCAACCTTTTGACTTCTGTGGACCCCCATTTTTTAATTACTGGAACCCGGGGACCCCCAATGAATCATTATTGGAATCTGGGGACCCCCCCACTGATTCAATGGGGACCTAAACTGTTCATATTATTTAATTTTCTCAGCAGTCGCGGACCCTCTGAGAAGGCTTCGCGGACCCCAGGGGTCCCCGGACCACAGGTTGGGAACCACTGTTCTAGAGCAAAGGTCTTCTTACTGTAGGGCACGCACTCCTGGGCATCTGTGTCTGCACTCCCAGAAGGGCACCAATGACTCAGCAAGTAGTTGTATATGAAAATGGTCTTGAAGCGCAACTTTGTTTATGTCGTGTGAACCCAGGCTGTCATCATTTGCATACAGCATTTGAAGTGCTTAAAAAGATATGGGAAATTTCATATCATAAAAGTAAGTACTTCCAAACGATTAGTCTAACTTGCATTTATTTTTCATTTAAGGTTTCTGTTTATTTTATATGCAGGTAACAGAAAGAAAAAAACAAGGTGCTTATAGATTATTTTGTTCTTTTTTGGAAAGTTGTATTCTGTAAGCGTCTTGTTTTTCATTTTTAGTCAACTGTATATAAAATAATGCACACAACTTTAATGAAAAATAAATGCAAGTAAAAAATGCACTCTTACATTTTGATATTTCATTAGGTGAATATGATAAATGCAAATGCAGATGTGGGGAACAGCTATTTGTATATTTACAGTGCTATGAGGTCACAACCTGCACCAGAATGTTTTCTAAGTATGCAAGCCATTAATGTAAATGTGTATTATTCACAAGGTAGGCTGATGCAAAATGATTTAGGCCCTCATTATGACATTGGCGGTAAATCCCACTTACTGCCATGCTGACTGCCGCCAACATACCGCCGCGGATATCCGCCAACCATATTATGACACACACACACCAATCTGTCACTATACAGCCACACACACAAGTCAGCCAGCCCAAAGGTCAGTGATAAACTGGCGGTATCCAAACCCATACCGTTACGCCAACAGAACAACGCCCACAACATTTTGACCTACGAATCACCACGCCGGACATTCAATGGCAGTGAACCATTGGCGGTACACACCGCTGCACTCATAATACACACACACATACAACACAACACTGCATTGGTCAATTCAAACTACACACACCTGACACACATACACACACCACACCCACACCACTATAAAACAAACAACCCTTTATGACTACAAACCATTGCCACCAGAGAGACAGAAAGAGCACTCACACAACCAGAGCCACATACCACGTCAACTATACACCACCCACGTACCTCACAACACACACCCCACCACATCACCCTACAGACCCTCACCCACACCACTCACACCACACTCATGACACCACAACAACACCCCAGGTTCTCTGAGGGGGAGCTAAGGGTCATGGTGGAGGAAATCATCCGGGTAGAGCCACAGCTATTTGAATCACAGGTGCAGCAGTTATCTATTGCTAGAAAGATGGAGCTATGGTGAAGAATCGTGGACAGCGTCAATGCCCTGGGACAGCACCCAAGAACCAGGGATGACATCAGGAAGAGGTGGAACGACCTACGGTAGAAGGTACCTTCCATTGCAGCAAGACACCAACTTGCTGTACAGAGAAATGGAGGTAGACCCCCACCTCCTCCCCCACAACTAACAACATGGGAGGAGCAAGTCTTGGCAATCATACATCCTGAGGGCCTGGCAGGAGTAGGAGGAGGACTGGACTCTGGTAAGTCAATTCCCTATTACTATCACCCCCCTACCTGCATGCCATCACATACCCCCACACTAGCACCCACACCCATCACTCCACCACCACCCCCAACCCACTCATCCCAATGCCAAGCCCTGCATGCAACACCAATGCATGGACACCCCTCACAGACCTGCATGGGCACCTATCACCACAGCATGCACACTACAGTGAATCACCTAGCCCACTGAAGAACAATTCACACAAGGCAAAGCTGCATTTACATCCCCATAGGTAACCCACCCAATGTTACAGGTGAAGGGGTGCCAGCAACATCCAGTCGCCCCCCAGAAGAGGCCCACAGTGATGACAGCAGCTCTGGTTGCCTGGATCTGGATGACCAACCTGGCCCATCAGGGACCTCTGGACAGTCGTTTATCCATGCACACTCTCACACCACCACAGAACCTCCCCCCTCAGGAAACACCACCAGAGCACTCACCCAGCGGCCCATACCTCTGTCCCCAGGACACGTCAATCAGCAGTGTGTCCACCACTAAAGGGACACCAGGCCTCCCCACCAACACAGGACAATCAGGGACCTGCGGTCAGTGGCAGTGAGCAAACAGTTCAGGGGACAGAGGAACAGGACAATAGGGAAGCTGGGAGGACTGCTGTGTGACAGGAGGAGGACAGGTCCAGGGAGCCGACCCTCCAGGAGGCACTCACTGCGATCCTGGGAGCATACCAACATTCCCAGGATCTGCTGGGCCAGATCATAGACAAGTTGCAGCAGAACATGCTGCTGCAGGAGGGACAGTACCTGGGTATCAGGGAGGACTTGAACGCCATCAACACCACCCTGGTCTTTCTTGCAAGGGTGCTGGCAGACATGGCGAACAGTATGAGGGAGGCAGTGGCACACCACCGGGCCACTGACACTAGCCAAACCACTGAACAGCCCTCCATCTCCGCTGCCACTAGTGGACATGAGGCCCCGCCAGAGGACCAACAGGCCACCAGCACCCCTCCCCCTGCAGAAGGAGAACCACCCCGCAAACGTTCCCTGCAATCCAGGCAGAAGCCAGAGACTATTGCCAAGACCCCCGCCAGGAAATAAGACTCTCCTGATTGTCACCCTTGTGTCCCACTCTCTCATCCTGTCCACCTTGAACTGCCATTTCTCCACTTCCTATGCCCCCTTGGACAATGCACCTGTGCTACCAATGAACTGGACTCTAACCTGGACCTCCCTCCATCATCACCCCATCCCATTGCACTACCCCACTCTTCTTCAGCGCACTGCAATAAACTCACTTTGATAAAACACAAGTATGGCGTATGTCAAACGTTTTCAAAATGTATTCGTTTAACCAGGTTCAAAAATTGCTATTCAACTGTACAGTAATGTTTACATAGGAAAGACCTGTAGTTAGCTGCACTGAATGCACCAGGAGCAATAGAGGGGCACCAGCATCTGCAAAAAGAGATGCCAAAGGGTACAGTGAATGTGCATAGAAGTAGGAATACACAGCCTGCCAGTGACAATGTCGCACATCAAACTGTCAATTACATGTGTATTAACAATGTCTTTCCTGTGTCTCATTGGAAGTATTGACTAATAATTGCACTTCTGTGGTCCTCATCCTCATCCTCTGCCTCCTCATCTTCACTGTCCACAGGATCCACTGCTGCCACATGGCATCTCCAGCCTCCTCCTCCTGCAGAAAAGGCACATGCCATCGCAGGGCAAGGTTGTGCAACATACAGCATGCCACAATGATCTGGCAGACCTTCTTGGGTGAGTATCACAGGAATCCACCTTTTAGATGGAGGCAATGAAACCTGGCCTTCAGGAGGCCAAAGGTCCTTTCTATAATCCTTCTTGTTCGCCCATGTGCCTCATTGTACCGTTCCTCTGCCCTTTTCCTGGCATTCCTCACAGGGGTCAGTAGCCATGAGAGGTTGGGGTAACCAGAGTCACCTGTAAATATTGAGGGACAACTGTTAGCCACACACTCACCCCTATGGCCCACACCATACCCATACACCAACATCCACTGGGTTTGAACCAGGGCTCAACTATTAGCCACACCTTGTGCCTCTGGAGTTGGCCCATCACATTTGGGATACTGCTATTCCGCAGGATAAAGGCATCATGTACAGACCCAGCATACTGTGCATTGACGTGGGATATGTACTGGTCCACCAGGCACACCATCTGGACATTCATGGAGTGAAAACTCTTTCAATTTCTGAACACCTGTTCATTTCATGGGGGGGGGACAAATGCAATATGTGTTCCATCTATTGCTGCAATGATGTTGGGGATATGTCCCATTGAATAGAGTTCAGCTTTCACTGTGGCCAAATCCTCAACTTGGGGATAAACAATGTAGTTGCACATGTGTTTAATCAGGGCACACAACACTCTGGTCAGCACTATTGTGAACATTGGCTGTGACATTCTTGCTGCAAAGCCCACTGTCACTTGGAAAGAACCAGTTGGGAGGAAATGGAGCACTGATAGCACTTGCACAAGAGGTGGGATCACGGTGGGGTGACTGATAGCAGATATTAGGTCAGGCTCAAATTGGGCACACAGCTTTGTGATTGTGGCCCTGTCAAGTCTTTAGGTGAGGATAATGTGCTTATCCTCCATTTTTGCCAAGTCCACCAGTGGTCTGTACACAGGGGGATGTCTCCATCTCCTATTCATCCACAGCAGTTGCAATCTACAGGGCATAAGAGTGAGCAGCTGGTCATTATCTGCACATTCCAACCACTACAGTTCAATGCATATTGTGATTGTAACATTATTTTTGTGGGATATGTCCAAATAGTGAATTTGTCCTGTATGGAGGGACAGGTGGAAATGAGGTAATTCCACTGACGTTGTGCGCCATAGTGGGATGTGGTCGAGAACCGCCATGCAACTCCTCATTGGTTATTATTGGGCCCCATGGGGTACAGTGGCCAATGGTGATGTACGCCGGCGGTGGCGGTACGCACCGCTGTGGACGTGACCGCCATTTTCTATCCGTTCACTCACTTATTACCTGACCTTCAACAGGAGAGGACCTACACTGCAAGTGCTGCTGTGACCTGTGTCTGGAACCGACCATGGCTCGTGTTACTGGGGAAAAGGCCCCTGCCTTCATCTCAGCGGAATTGAAGCGACTGGTGGATGGGGTCCTACCCCAGTACCGACGGCTGTATGGGCCTCCAGACCAACAGGTGAGTACACTGTGAGTACGATGCATGGGGTGTGAATGCAGGGAGTGCTGTGTGTGAAGGCCTCATGTAGGGGAGGGGTTGGTGGATGGGCCTTGGGCAGCGTGCAGCATGTATGCTGGGTCATGTCTGTGCTAATAGGGATGGGAAGGGGCATGGTGGGCCATGAGAGTAACAGGCAGAACGGTCATACTAATACCTTTCCCTGTGCCTATTTCCCTGCAGGTCATCACCCATCAAAAGAAATGTATATGGCGTGCCATCCCCAAGGAGGTGCGGACCCTGGGGGTTTACGGCAGGTGGAGCACCCTCTGTCGGAAACGGTGGGAGGACCTGAGATGTTGGGAACCAAAGACGGTGGAGGCCCAGCTGGGGATGGCCTCCCAACGTGGAAGGGGTGCCCTACGAACCCTGATCCCCCTGATGGCCTGCATACTGGCAGGGGCCTACCTGGAGCTAGATGGGCGCGTGGGGGCATCCCAGCAGCCACAAGGGGGTAAGTACAGTGCCCTAATTTACAACTTATGCCTGGTGGGGTGGTATCTGGGTGGAGGGGGTGGGCCCTCTGGGTGCCCCTAGGCCAGGCCTGACATTGCAGTGTAGGTCCCATGTTGGGCAGGGTTCTGATGTGAAAGTCCTCCAACCAAGCTAGTAGGCATCCACTACTGGTCAGGAGTCTGTGGATCTCAGGTACGCTGCAATTTACGTTAGGTGTCCCTATCCATGGGCTGGTGACTAGCATTGTGAATGGTAGTGCATTACCTAATGCATAGGGCTGTTCCCAGTGTGTGAGTGTGTTCTGTATGCCAACGGTAGTTTTGTTGCCGCCACTGACCAAGTGTATCCTTTGTCTCTTCCCCCCCTTTTTGTTTTGTCACCCTGTCCTTATGTGCATTAGCATAATCTGGCGGAGGAGCAGAGGCACCGGCAACGGAGGGAGCTGCATCCCACAGGACCCAGGAGGTCGAATCCACCGACGGTGAGGTCACCAGTGGGACGGAGGGCGAGGGGAGCACCACAGGGGAGACTGGAGGAGAGAGTTTGGACACGGATACCTCCTCCGATGGAAGCTCCCTGGTGGTGGCAGACACCTCTGTGCCCACTGCAGCTGCAGGTACAGCCGTCACCTGCATAACAGCACTGCCTTACCAGAAGCCCCTCAGCGAGCTTCCTGTGCCCGCCCACTCAGGAGGGTGGGCATCTTCTTCTCCCCAAGCACCTCAGGCCCTGCCCCAGTCAGACCTGCTGCCCTGAGTGAGGAGGCTACTGACCTTCTGAGATCCATCTCTGTTGGGCAGTCAACCATTGTGAATGTCATCCAGGGGCTGGCAGCCCAAATGCAACAGACCAATGTATTTCTGGATGGCATTCACACTGGCTTGGTGGCCCAACGGAGATCAATCCAGGCTCTGGCCTCCTCTCTGATGGCAGCCATTGTCCCAGTTTCTACCCTCCCTCCTCCAACTTCCTCTTCCAAATCCCATTCCCCTCAATCCCAACCTATCCCAGGCACACAGTCAGATGAGCAGGAACCCAGGACAACACACAAGAGTGGACATGGCAAACACAAGCACCACACTTCATCCTACAGGCACTCACACAAACACCATCCAGAAGCAGACATACCAACATCCACTGTCTCCACTGTGGCCCCCTCCTCCTCGTTGTCCACCTCCCTCCCAGTTGCATCTCCACTCACACTTGCATGCACTACATCTTCATCCACTACCACCATCACCAGCACGCCTATGAGTACACACCCCTCACTGGCAGTCACCACCCCCACATCCATGCACACGTCTCCTGTGTCCTTTCCCACTGTGTCTGTGCCCCCTCCTCCCAAAGAACACAAATGCAAGCACTCAGACACCCAACAGCCATCCACCTCTCAACAGCATCCAGCCCATGCACCTGCACCCAAACACAGCAGACAGACACCTCCTACAACCACTCCCTCTTCCTCCATTACCAAACCTTCTCCCTCTTGCTGCCCCAATGTCCCTTAGAAGCTTTTCCTCTCCACCCTGACCTTTCCCCTACCCCTCCTCCCCCCATCCTTCAAGTCAGGACAGGGTGGTCAAAACCCAGGCAAGCACCTCAGCCACCCAGTCCACGGTCACAGTAGTGTCCCCAGCAACTCCAGGTGGGAAAGGATCACGGCCACCAGTCAGCCAGCCAGATGGAAAGGGTGCCAGCCCCAAGTGCTTCAAGGGAGGGCAAGGAGCCAGCCCCAGCTGCAGGAAGGAAGGGCAAGGAGTCAGAGCCAGCTGCAGGAAGGAAGGGCAAGGAGCCAGCCCCAGCTGCAGGAAGAAAGGGCAAGGACCCAGCCCCAGCTGCAGGAAGAAAGGGCAAGGAGCCAGCTGCAGAAAGGAAGGGCAAGGAGCCAGCCCCAGATGCAGGAAGGAAGGGCAAGGGGCAAGCCCCAGCTGCAGGATGGAAGGGCAAGGGGCCTGCAACAGCAGGCAGTAGAGACAAGGGGCCTGGTGCTGGGACTCAGTCGGAGCCCCCACCACCAACCATGGTGGTGCAGCCGTCTGAGGCTGCAGGGGATGGGCTGGAGCCTCCCCCCACCACTATCAGCAACACCACCAGCACTGCCAACAGCATCACCTCCTGCCCCAGTGGGCAGCCATCCGAGGCTGCAGGGAATGGGCTGGAGCCTCCCTCCACCACTGCCAGCTCCACAAGCAGCACCGCCACCTGCCCCAGTGGGAAGCTGTCTGAGGCTGCAGGGGATGGGCTGGAGCCTCCCCCCACCACTGCCAGCCCCACAAGCAGCACCACCACCAGCATCTCCACCTGCCTCAGTGGGCAGCTGTCTGGGGCTGCAGGGGATGGGCTGGAGCCTCCCCCCACCACTACCTGCGTCCATCGGCTGTTGTGCGGCCTGGCCCCTGCAACTACTGTAGGTCTGACACTCAGCTGAGAGACTGTGACCTTGCACTCCCTAAGATCTGCGTCACAGGGCATGTTGCACCCTCCAGAACCAGTGAAGATGCCATCCACTCATCCCATCCTCCCCAGGATGAAGCTCACTGGGCATGATGCCCCACCAGAACCAGTGGAGAAGACATCCACTCACCTCATCCTCCCCAGGATGAAGCTCACTGGGCATGGTGCCCCCTCCAGAGCATGTGGGCAAGTCACCCACTTGAAAGACTGTGGCCTTGCACTCACCACGACAGAGCACAGGGCATGTTGCCTGCCCCTCCAGACCCTGTGGGCAATTCACCCACTTGAGAGACTGTGACCTTGCACTACCCAGGACCAAGTAATGGGCATGTTGCCCCCTCCAGGACCAGTGGAGTTGTACCATCTTCCAGCTGAGGTGCCCCACATTCCCCATCCCCCTGAGGTGCCTGGCTATTTTCGACCTGATACCCCTGCAGTGTTCTCTCTGTGTTGTTGCAGGAGACAGATGGGGCCTTGGACTATGTGATGTGGCCCTGTGACCCACGAACATTGAGGACTGGGCAGTGTCCTTCATTTGTAAATATGTATATACCTTTTGATTTGGATGCACGTATTACTACTAATTTATCTTCTTACACCCGTTTTACTCTATTGTAGTTGTCCTTGCATTATTCCTGAGAGGTATGGGGTGAATATGTAATGTTACTGCATCTGCTTGTGTGTATGGTGTTGGGGGTGGGGGTGTTTCGTGTGTGTGTGTCACTCTCTTTTTCCTCCCCCCGTCCACTGTGTGCTAGGCGGCAGTACTCACTGTGGTCGTCTTTGCCGTCGTTGGTGTTCATAGTGGAGCAGGACGTAAATGAGCATGTGGAAAACATGCAACTCGGGCTCCATGGAGTTGTGGTTCTTCCCTGAGTCTCCACAGGTGAGTCGTTTCCCTTTTGTGCAGTGTTTCCGCCAGGCTTTTGATGTCATTGGTACCGCCCCGGAAAAGGTGGCGGATTGGTGTCTCATAATACAATGGACGAAACATTGTCTTCCGTCTGGTTGTAGGTGGTTACCGCCATGGTACCTGTTGATTCCTCCATGGCGGTCAGTGTGTTAAAGTGGCCGTCTGTCTGAGTGTTTTCCGCCGTGGTCATAATTTCAAAGTTATTACCGCCGGCTTGTTGGCAGTATTACTGCCACTTTATCACCCACCGCCAGGGTTGCAATGAGAGCCTTAGTATTTAAATAGAAACAAGTGTTTTCCAAGTATATATTTTAGTGATAGATAAACTGTACATAGTGCACACATTTTTATGTGTCTATTAAAAGTAAACATTTTAGAATTCAGCTTTTAACACCCTGACATTATCTATGAAAAAGAATACCTCCTTGTCGCCACGATGCTTCAAGTGACTCAATCAATTAAAGCCTATACTGTTTTCCAAGCAGCCTTTACATTTGGTGACCAATTAATTACACACATTTACATTTCTTTCAGGTACCGGACACCCTGGTGAGAAGGCCTGTTTCCTCCTTAGGTGCTTGTCCTTCCTTGGGCTTCATAGAAGAGGAAAACACATCTGCAGCCCAACTCCCTTCACTTTCAAGCAGAAGCACCTCATGGGCCGCATTAGCTATTCGGGGTGCTTGTTTTTTTAACAAAAAGAATTAGGACTGTTTTCATAAAATTACAAAAAGCAGGGTCAGGTATGTTCCTGTAGATTCTGTCCACTTCAACCTCTGTTGCATGCAGCTGTCCTTTAGGGTAAGTTCAAGGAGTGACAGGGAGAAATCCAGAAGGGTTACATTCACACAGAGCTCTGATCATCTAGGTCCCTTTGGGGTTCAGAGTAATGGCCCAGGAGAAAGAGGAAACTAGTGAGAACCTGGATAGCATCAACGAGATGGCCCAGAGGAAGACTATGTTATAAGAAGGGTCATTTTTAAATATATAAATGACAGATACAGTTTCTTTAGTGATATGGTATGAGGAAGATGAGGAGTTATAGGAGCTTGATTTTTTTTAAATGCCCATTAGTGCTACAAGTGCAGTGGGATTAGGGTCAGGTTTGTGAGGGCCACCATACCACAATTTTGGCTGCCTTACAAGCATAAACGAGGTGGGAGACATGTTCCTTTCTAGCTTTAGGGGTAAGGTCCCCCTTATGCACAGGGAACAGACCCCAAAAACATGGGGCAAGAAATGGGTTATTTCCCTCATATTCTTGGGTATGGAAATGAGCAGACAGGCTGCTTTGGGTCTCAGATCTAGGAGTGGGGGTCCTGTGGAGTGGGTAGGGGACACAACTGGTTTCCCAGGCTGGAAGTCTCATGAGTCTTGCAGGTGCATGTCAGGAATCCCCAAGGTGCCTCCTGCATTATCAGCATCCCCAGGGATTAGGGTTAAATCCTATCTCTGTTCTTGGTTAAACCTTCATGTTTCTAAGTAAACATAATGTGATGTGTTACACTATTGGTTTTATCAATGCTTGTTTTACCAGTGCTTGTTTGCTAATGTGAGCAGGTGCAGACATGTGCTTCTAATTGCGCGTGGTGACTCTTCTCAACTGCTTTCCTGATTGGCTATAAATAGAAGAGTGAAGCATGCCTCCCTGCTTGGCTTTGTTTTGCTTCCTGATCTCAGCATCTGACTTGGCAGGCCAGCCCCTGTAGTCATCCTTGTATTCAGGACTTTTGAGGCAATTCTTTTCTTCATTTCTGTACCAGCTGACACCAGCCATTCCTCCAGCACACCGGAAAAGACTGTAACTAAGTGACTAGTATTGTTCTTTGAGCGCCGCACTTTCCTAGAACAGCTGGTGTATTTCAGACTTCGTATTTTGGCAGAGTGCTTTTCTTGAAGAGACACATGCATTCCTGAACATTCTACATTATTTTTGTAGTTACTTGCCTAAATGTGCTTCAGGAAATCTGCTTGAGCTCAAGTGTTCTTCTACCGATCCCATGCCCATATCAGAATGAGAGATTTAGTTTCAAGGACATTGAGTGCACTAACTCTTTTATCACTCTGTCAACAACAACCTGACCCCCGAAGATACAGGGTGCCTGGCTGGACTGGCAAGACGTGGCAGTGTTTTATCTCTTTCTCTTTCACTCCCCCTTTCCTTTTGGAACACCTGCCGGGGTTTCTGTGTCCACCAGGAAGTGCTGAGAGGTGTTCCAGAAGGTCGGGGGCATACCATCGCCCCTGCAGACATCCTGCTTTTCAGATGATTGGTCCCATCTCGACAGTGCACTGACACCAGGGCCCAGGGGTGTGAAGGGCCAACTAAATTCCAGTTATGGCCATTGTACTGTGCTTCTCTGTTTGTATTAGGGCCCAGTACACATATTCTGTGTCAGTGCTGCTTTGCCCCTTTGAGCCATGGCCCAACAGAGGTGAAAATTGAAGCAGAGGAGATATCTTAACTGGGTCTGAGAGATGTCATAAAAGGGGTAGCGCAAGATGGGGACCCATATTTTTAGCAGAGGGCAGGGGAAACTGCAAGTCATTATCGATCATTAGTGAAGCAGGAGCACTCACACTGGGGTCCTAGGGCTGTCATGGGCCCACTGCATAACAATTATTACTGTCTGCCTTTATATGTTTACTGAAGAGACACCGTTGCTTTCAAGATTGGAATGATGTTCTGGCACAGGGGAAGGGGTGGAAGAGGCAGCCGAGATAGTTAGTACAGTAGGTGCAGGTACCTTGGACCTCAGGCTAACAACAGCACAATTACATGGTATAGAATTATTGGTCAGTTTCTCCTTTGCTTGACATATTTGCACATTTACAAATCTCATATTTATTGTGGAGTAAGAACTACAGACTACTACCCCTAAAATGATTTTATAAGCTCTGTCCACTGCACTTTGCCCTGCTTCTCCTATGCCCCTAATTCTTGCCTTAAATTGGTGGAGGGGAGCCTGACTTCAAAGCGTTTTGCTTAAGGGGGCTCAGTGCAAAAAAAAGACCTCTGCCCTAGATGCCCAATTGTATTTGTTTCAAACTGTCACCTGGCAACGTAATAGTCCCCTCCATGGGGTGTGAAAACTGCTCCCAGAGCAGGATAAAAGCTTTAGCGTGGGGAGGTACTTTCTGTTACTCTGGGAGGATGGCCATTTCAGCTGAGCCCAGGAATTTGACTTACTTCAAAAAGGCTGAACCTATGACATGAAAATGCTAGCTGGCATGTGGACAGGGCCCTTCTTTGTTTCCTCTGTCAGACTAACATCAGTCCAAGTTGGAGATTGGTTTAAAGGGACCACAGAGGAGAGGTTGTTCATTTCCCTGGTCACACCTCTGGAGTGGCACACTAAAGTACACAAAAAGGTGATGGACGGAATGGTTGAATTATTTTCACCTACTCGTAATTACTTGGGTTGCATCCTAATCCATCAATATTTTGTACATCATGCCACCTTAGTTTGAACTCAGCCATATGCAAATCCACCTTGATTTTGCTGCAATGAGAAAGTCCAGCCTGAACTGTGATGCCCAGTCCTCCCTGAACGAGAGCACACGCAGCCCAGGACAGGTTTTGCCCTGGCCAGGGCTAATCAGTCATGTATAGCTTAATTCTAGTTACAAAATGTCCACAGGACCCATGTCTGGTTTGTATAGAAAGGATAAATAAAGAGCGGTGTGGCATAGAGTGGAACAGCTTAGAGTGGAGTGGTATAGAGTGGTGTATCTTAAACTGGAGATGTATAGAGTCAAATAGCACAGAGTTGTGTGGCATACAGTGGAGTGGTGTGTTTGGAATGGCATGGAGTGAAGTGTTGTAGAGTGGAGTAAATTGGAGTGTAGCAAAGTGGACTGGTGCAGCTTAAAGTAGAGTAAAGTTTTATAGAGCAGGATGGTGTGGTGTGTCATAGATTGGAGTGGTGAGTTGTAGTGTGGAGTGCTACATCATACATTGGAGTAGTGTGGTGTACAGTGGAGTTGTGTTGTGTATTGTAGTGTGGAGTGACATAGAGTGGAGAGGTGTGTGGTGGAGTGGCAGGTCAGAGTGGAGTGCCAATTGGAGTAGCATGTCATAAAGTGTAGTACAATGTTGTGAAGTGTAGGGGTATAGAGTAAACTAGTGTGTTATAGAGTGCAGGTGCATAAAGTGGAGTGGTGTGTTTTAGAGTGGAGTGGTATGTCATAGAGTGTGTCATGGAGTGGAGTAAATTGGAGCAGAGTGGAGGGACAATCAGTGGCGTAGAGTCCTGTAGAGTGAAGTGGCATGAGTGGAGTGGTGTATCATAGAGTGGCATTGCCTACAATGTGTTAGAGTGGAGTGGCATAAAGTGGAGTGGTTTGAGTACAGTAGAGTGGAGTAGAGTTGAGTAGTGTGTCATACAGTACATTTGAATAAAGTGGCATGGAGGAAGTTGTGTACAGTGTTGTTCAGTTGAGTACAGTGTTTTAGAGTGACAAAGAGAAGGGTAGACTGTGGTAGAGTGGAGGTATGTAGAGTACACTAGAGTGGCATAGAGTAGAATGGCATAAAGTGAAGTGGTATGTCACAGAGAAGAGTGGTGTGGTGTGTCATAGAGTAGTGTGCTGTACAGTGTGTTACAGAGGAGGGGCATAGAATGGAGAGGTGTACAGTATAGTGACATGTAGTGTGGTGGGTACTGTTGTACAGTGAACTGATATGGAGTACTGCAGAGTGGAGTGGAGAGTCATATATTGGAGTGGTGTGGCATGCCACAAACTGGATGCTGTGGTGTACAGTGTAGTGGCATGACATGATAAACAGTGTCGCACAGCAGTGGAGAGTGGGGTAAAGTGTAGGAGCAGGGTGTAGAGTACAGTATTGTAGAGCGCAGTGGCACAGAGAGGAATAGCGTGTTGTACACTTGAGTGGAGTGATGTGTTATAGAGTTGTGTTTCATACAGTGTCTCAGATTGGATTAGATTTGCATGGAGTGGAGGGACAGAAAGCGGAGTAGAGTGTTGTAGAGTGAAGTCACGCTGAGTGGAGTGGTATCATGTGGAGTAGAGAGGAGTGGCATGTCATATAGTGGCATGTTTTACAGTGTGTTAGAGTCAAGTAGCATAGAGTGGAGTGTCATAGAGTGGAGTAGTGTGTCATAGAGTACAGTAGAGTAAAGTGGCATGGGGTGGCACATAAGAAGCTAATTAGAATGTCATACTGTGGAGTACAGTGTCATAGAGAGACATAGAGTGGAGTAAAGTGTCATGCAGTGAAGAGGGGTAGAGTGGAATAGCTTAAGGTGGAGTGCTGTAGGGTATTGTGTGGTAGAGTGTTGTGGCATGCAGTGTTGCGGTGTAGACTGTTGTGGCATACAATGTGGTGTATAGTGGAGTGGAGAGGCATAGAATGGAGTAGTGTAGAGTGGAGTGGCATAGAGTTGAGTGAAGTTGAGCTGAGTGTTGTGCAGTGATGTGACATTGCATGGAGTGATTGGAGTGCCATAGAGTGTAGTGGCATGTCATAGAGTAGACTAGAGTGGTGTATTAGAGAGCGGTGAGTGGAGTGGTATGTCACAGAGTGGAGTGGTGTGTTGTACAGTGGAGTGACATGTTGAAGAGTGCACTGGCATGGAATGTCGTAGAGTGAAGTGGGGTGTCGTACAGTGTAGTGGCATATGATACCATGGAGTGGTGTGTAACAGGGTGGAGTGGTGTGTCTTTAAATGTAATACAGTGAAGTGGCATACAGTTGAGGATCATAGACTGGAGTGTTGTACAGTGTTGTGACAATGAGTGTTGTGATGCATGGTGTCATGGTATGGAGTATTGTGGAATGGAGTGAAATTAGATGCAGTATAGTCTAGTGGAGTGGCATGTGAAAGAGTGAGGTGGTGTGTCATAGAGTGGAGTGCCATATCATAGAGTGTGTTAGCGTGAAGCAGAGTGTCGGACAGTGGAAGGGCTCTGAATCGGAGTTTATTGTTGTGTAGTGGCATAGAGTGTAGTAGCATGCCATGCAGTAGAGTGGAATAGCATGGTATGGAGTGGCATGTCGTACAGTGATTTAGAGGGGAGGACTGCACATTTGAGTGGTGTAGAGTGAAGTGGGATGACAGAGTGGAGTGATGAAGCGTGGTGAAGAGTGGAGTGGCATGTCGTAGAGTGGAGTGGCCTGTAGTAGATTGGAGTGGCATGTCGTAGAGTGGAGTGGTGTAGAGTGGAGTGGCATGTCACAGAGTTGATTGCTGTCTCGTATTGTGGAGTGGAGTGGTTTGGTGTACAGTGTTGTACAGTGCTGGAGAGTGGGGCAGAGTATAGGAGTATAATGTGGAGTACAGTGTTGTAGAGTGCAGTGGTGTAGATTGGAGCAGTGTGTTGTAGAGTAAAGTGGAGTTATGTGTCATAGAGTTGTGTCCCATACAGTGTCTTAGAGTGGATTAGATTTTCATAGAGTGGAGGGAAATAGAGTGGAGTACAGTGTTGTACAGTGGAGTGGGGTTTAGAGTGGAGTGGTATCATGTGTAGTAGAGTGGACTGGCATGTCATAGAGTAGCATGTTGTTAGATTTCAGTGGCATAGAGTGGCACAGCATTGAGTGTAGTAGTGCGTCATAGAGCAAGGTAGAGGAAAGTAGCATGGAGTGGTACAGAGAAAGTTGAGTGTCATGAAGTGGGGTGACATGTCATGGAGTAGATTGGAGTGACATTGAGTATAGTAGCATTTCATAGAGTAGAGTATAGTGATGTGTTATGGAGCAGTGTGTCATTGAATGCCTTAGAGTGGAGGGTCATCAAGTAAAGTGTCATAGAGTTGAGTGGTAGGTCCTAGAGTGGAGTGGTGTGTTATACAGTAGAGGTGGACGTCGCAGAGTGCACCAGCATGGAGTGTTGTACAATGGAGTGGCATGTTGTAGAGTGCAGTGGCATGTGGTACAGTGGAGTAGCATGTAATGGGGTGGAGTTGTATGCCTTTAAATGGAATGCAGTGAGATAGCATACAGTTGAGAGGCACAGAGTGGAGTTATACAGTATTTTGCCAAAGAGTGTTGAGATGTATGGTGTTATGGTGTAGAGTATTGTTGCTGAGAGTGAAGTTCAGTGGAGTGTAGTAGAGTGGAATGACAATTGAAAGAGGGGAGTGGTGTGTCGTACAGTAGAGTGGCGTACCATATCATGACGTGTGTGTGGGTGGAGTAGACTGGTGTATAGTGGAGTGGCTTAGAATGGAGTGGATTGTTGTGTAGTAGTGTGGAGTGTAGTGGCATGTCATGCAGTAGAGTGTAGTGGCATGCCATGGAGTGGCATGTTGTACAGTGTCTTTGAGTGGAGAAGACCACGTGTGAATGTCACAGAGTGGAGTGGAATGTAGTAGATTGGACTGGCATGTCATAGAGTGGAGTGGAGTGGCATGACATAGAATGGAGTGGGATGGAGTGGCATACAGTACAGTGGACTGTCGTAGAGTGGAGTGGCATGCTGTACAGTGGACTGGTGTAGAATGGAGGGGAGTGCCATTCAGTAGAGTGGAGTGGCATGTCACAGATTGGATTGCTGTGTTGCATAGTGGAGAGGAGTCAGGTGGCATACAGTGTTGTACATTGATGGAGAGTGGGTAGAGTGTAGGAGTATATTGTGAAGTACAGTGGTGTAGTGTGCAGCGGTATAGAGTGGAGTGGCGTGTTGTAGAGTTGAGTGATGTGTCATAGAGTTGTGTTTCCTACAGTGTCTTGGAGCAGATTTGATTTGCGTGAAGTGGAGGGCATAGAGTGGAGTTTTGTAGAGTGGAGTGGAATAGAGTGGAGTAGTATCACATGGAGTAGAGTGGAGTGGCGTGTCATAGAGTGGCATGTTGTGCAGGGTGTTGGAGTGGAATGGCATAGAATGGAGTGGCATTGAGTGGAGTAGTGCATCATAGAGCACAGTAAAGTAAAGTTGCATGGAGTGGCAGAAAGAAAGTTACTCAGAGTGATGTACTGTGGAGTACAGTGTTGTACAGAGGCATAGAGTGGAGTAAAGTGTCATAAATTGGAGAGGCATAGAGTGGAATAGAGTGGAGTGGCATACAGTAGAGTACTGTAGACTATTGTCTCATAGAGTTTTTTGGTATATAGTGTTGTGAAGTGGACTGTTGTGGCATACAGTGTGTCATATGGTGGAGTGGAGAGGTGTAGATTGGAGTAGAGTAGAGAGGAGTTTTGAGCAGTGTGGTGGTATATCATAGAGTGGAGTGGTGTGTTGTACAGTGGAGTGGCATGTCACAGAGTGCACCAGCATGGATTGTTGTAGAGTAGAGTGGAGTGATGTAGAGTGCAGTGGCAAATGGTACAGTGGAGTGGTGTGTAATAGTATGAGGTTGCTTGTCTTTAAATGGAATACAGTGAAGTTGCGTAGAGTTGAGTTGTATAGAGTGGAGTGTTTAATAGTGTGCCATTGAGTGTTGTAATGCAGAGTGTTGCAGCATAGAGTGGAGTCAAGTGTAGTAGAGTGAAGCGGCATGTGGAAGAGTGAAATGGCATTTCATGGAGTTGAGTGGGGTGGCGTAAAGTGGAGTACCACATCATAGAGTGTGTTAGTAGAGGTTGTATGGTAATATGAAGCGCTACACGTGAGTATCATGCTAATCGATATGTATTTGTTTTGGAAAAAAGAACTATAGAATATTATTGGTGTTGAATAAAAGGTCAATATCAAGCTACACCTAAAAATCAATGTAGGTTAATGATTGCCCTCCTCCTATCTGTGCAGCTGCCAGAGAAAAACACCATAAATTATCTAGTTTACTAAGACACTTTAATAGCATTACAATGTCATGTGTGTGTCCCTGTAAACTTAAGCACAGGCAGCTGGATAAATAAACAAGGTGATCTCAGCTGTGCGGAGGTCAAACACCTCTTTTGTCAAAGCACACAGCTTCTGTCCAAACAAAACATCTACTCCTGGCTCCCAGCATGTGGGTGGAGCCAGAGTCCCTCTCTGGTGATGCTCACATTATTGTCTGGCGACAGCTTTGCTGTCAAACCAGGCCTTAAGAAGTGGCATGTGTGGTGTATTATGCACAATACTCATATATTGCATGTATGACAAAGACCCAAATGAAAGCTATTGGCTCTGTTATTGCACTGAGTGTTCTATATCCTGGAGTGTAACATGCACATATGTACAGGACGTAAGTGAGAACAATTCACTGTGCTTTATGTTCCCCTACATGGAGTATCCTCAGAAAACAAAGTCAAAGTAACAAGTAGAGCGTATGTCTCAAAGTACATCTGTATATGTAGATCTGACATTCTAAAAAGATACCAATATATAAGATAGAACACATGTTTTACAGCACTGTCAGATGTTTCAACGATCAAAGGCATTCAAATACAAATATACGTAAAAAGAAACAAAGCCATACTAACACATCAGTTGCAGCTTTCAAACATGATAGGCGAACATGATGTGTATATTAGCAAGAGTTGTTGTTTTCTGCTTCACAGCATGTCATCATGATCCCATGGAACTGTGTGCTTGTGGACTATAACGCTACGCGATTGTCTTTTCATGACACTCAGCTAAAGTTTTATTACACCGGCTATCATGTAATGTCTTACACCTGATGAGCTATCAAGCCCCTCAGTTCTCTTGACACAATCATGAATTCACTCACCGATGAAGTACGCATAATGAAATAAACTTCCTTTGACAGATTTGCACCCCATGTCCTCTTACCAAGCAATAGCTAATTTCTACAAATCCAACTCACAAGCTGTTGAGTGGTGGCAAGGATTCACAATATGTAGTAGTCACATGCACTATCAGGGTACATGACACGACATTGATGAACAGTGCTGGTCTTAGGTGTAGCCTGCAGATTAATCGAGCAGGTGTGCTCGTAATTCCGACAGAAAAAAGTGGTGGCAGCTGGAGGGACGACAAGATAGGAATAATTGTTTCTGATAGAAGCCTTGCTTTACCTGCGTCTGTTCAGGTCTAGGTTTTGGAAAATATAGGTTTTAGAAAGCAAAGGTGCTGGTGGCAGGACCGTGGCAGAGATCAAAGACGTCTACTCTGAGAGACGTCTGCCACTGTGACATGTGCTCTTAAATGGCCAGAGTCATGTAAGTGAACTACCAACAAGATATTGACATGAGCTGGTATGGCGTATGACCTGGATGTGTTGTGCTCTAAACTGTGGCCAGTTTGCTCAGACAAGTCCATGACCTTGTCCTTGTTGAGTTTATAAAGTGCGATGATGTTCTTGATTATATTCCTGATGATATTCAAGAAGCATGAACCTATGCATGAAGATTATTTATTTTTTGTGACTTTTTGTGGCATGTCGAAATATTGACTACTTCACAGAATAAGTTTCCCAGTGTCAGAAGTAGCCTTCCACTTCCTTATGTAGTCCAGGAGAGATTGGGCCAGACATTTGTACAGACTCTGACACAGTTTTAATCAACACAAATAAGCCTTGTGTTACTTGTGTAACTATTAGAAGAGTAAATTACTGTATATGGCTGTCGTGCATTTTTGTGGTGGTTCTGCCCTGACTGCTCCACCTTGCATACATGTAAAATGCGTTTCGAGCAGTACAGCACAATGCAATTTTTGTGACGAGCATGAGTGAAAAGAACGACGCAAACAGACCATACTGCCAGGAAGTACATTTATATCTGAGAGCTGCATAGGCTCGTGTGAAGTAAAAATAGAGCAAAGGCATAGTAAATCTTGTCCTCAATATATTGGACTTAATTGTAAGAGCGGCGGATATCTTATAATTCTAAATGTTAACAGTAATTTATTTTAAAGTGTGATGATGAGTAAAGCAAAGTAAGATGTAAGAGTTCATCTAAATAAGACGATTAAGAGAACAAAAGTAGGGCTGGAGCTCCTAGAAAGGAAACGACTCTGAACCTGCAAAAAAAGCTTAATGTTAGAATGCCATTGCATTTATTACAATGTGTCGCTGCTACACTCAGGTATCACTTTTATGGTCGGAAAAAGGAAGAAATAGTTCTAAAAAATACATTTACTTTATTTTTGCTTCCTTCCTTTATATTGTTTTTTTAAAGTAGATTTACAGGGCTGCACATGATAGTGTTAACCCCTTAGTTGTTGGGCTATTTCCCCCCACAGTGCTGAGCCCTTTTCTGGTTATTTGGGGTAGTTAGTGCTTAGGCACCCCATTACCTTTTTGTCCACATAAGGTTTCCTTGCCAAATTTGCATCCTTTTTTCCAACATTCTGAGGATTGTAAAGGTACCCAGAGTTTGTGGGTTCCCCTGGAGGAGATCAAGAAATTAGCCAAAATACAGCTAAAATGTGTTAAAAAAAAAAAATGGGTAAAAGGTGCTGCAGAAGAAAGTATCTGTTTCCTGCAAATGGTATCAACAAAGGGTTTGTGGTGCTAAAATCACACATCCTCCCAGCTTTCACAAACAGGCAGACTTGAATCAGAAAAACACATTTTTTAACACAGTTTTGGCATTTTATTGGGACACACCCCATTTTTACTATTTTTTGTGCTTTCAGCCTCCTTCCAGTTAGTGACAGAAATGGGTGCGAAACTAATGGTGGATCCCAGACAGCTAAACATTTTTGAAAAGCAGACAAAATTCTAAATTCGCAAAGGGGTTATTTGTGTAGATCCTTCAAGATTTTCCTACAGAAGGTAGCAGTTGAAATTAAAAAATAGTGAAATTGAGCTGAAAAATAACCCAGACATTTCTGTCTACGTTTTCTTCTGCATCATTTGCCAGCTATGATAGATTTTTAAAAGCAATATACCGTTACATATGCTGGACCCTTCTGGTTGCAGGGATATATAGTGTAGGAAAGTACCCTCTTTTTGCCATGGTTACCCCCATTTTCTGCCTGATGTCAGTGTGTTTGACTGCTTTCACTGGGATCCTGCTAACCAGGACCCCAGTGGTTATGCTCTCTCTCCTCTAAATTTGGTCACTGCTTACTGGTAACCCTGTATTTCACCCAACATTGGCATACTGGTGCCCCATTATAAGTCTCTAGTATATGGTACTTAGGTACCCAGGGCATTGGGGGTCCAGAGGATTTATTTCAGCATTTCTTTTGTCACCCTCAGGATGCCTATACAAAGGCTTCTGCAGGACTGCCATTGCTGCCTCTGTGAAAAGGTGTATGCACCCTTTCACTGACATTTACACTGGATCAGGTCACTTATAAGTCACCCCTATAGCAGGCCCTTCAGCCCTGAGGGCAGGGTGCAGAGTACCTGTGTGTGAGGGCACCCCTGCACTAGCAGAGGTTCCCCCATAACCTCCAGGACCATTTCCCAGACTTCATGCGTGCGGGGATGCCATTTACGCATGTACTGGACATAGGTCACTACCTATGTCCAGCTACATAATGGTAACTCCGAACATAGACATGTTTAGTATCAAACATGTTGGAATCATAACCCAGTGCTTTTGCAAAGCATTGGTTGTATGATTCCATGCACTCTGGGGGCTCCTTAAAGGACCCCCAGTAATGCCATCATAGCCTTCTGAGGTTTTCCAGGACCCCCCAGCTGCTGCCACCTCTCAGACAGGTTTCTGCCCTCCTGTTGCTTGAGCAGCTCAAGCCCAGGAAGGCAAAACAAAGGATTTCCTTTGGGAGAGGGGTGTGACACCCTCTCCCTTGGAAATAGGTGATACAGGCTTGGGAGGGGTAGCTTCCCCAAAGCCTCAGGAAATGCTTTGAAGGGCACAGATGGTGCTCTCCTTGCACAATCCAGTCTACAACGGTTCAGGGACCCCCAGTCCCTGCTCTGGTGCGAAACTGGACAAAGGAAAGGGGAGTGACTGCTCCCCTGTCAATCACCACCTGCAAGGGTGATGCTCAGAGCTCCTCCAGAGGGTCCCTGGGTTTTGCCATCTTGGATTCCAAGTTGGCAGGGCACTCTGGGAGCATCTGAGTGGCCAGTGCCAGCAGGTGACGTCAGAGCCCTCCCCTGATAGGTGCTTACCTGAGTAGCTGACAAATCCCCCTTTCAGGGCCCTTTAAGGTCTCTCTCATGGGTGGTTCTTCAGGTTCAAATAGCAAGACTCCAACATGAATCTTCTGCATCGTTTACTTCACCATCTTACTGAAGAAACTGCATCTGGACCCTCCAGGAACTTTACAACTGCAACAAAGAAGCAAAGATGACTTCTGCAACATTATATCTTCCGCTCCTGCCAGCAACTGCAGCTAGTTCTTGGTTGTGCATCCTTAGAGGACAGCCTGTCTCTTGCCTGCACCAGAAGAACGAAGGAATCTCCCTTGGAGTGAAGGAGTCACTCCCCTGCTTCAGCAGGCACCTCTCTGCAATGACAACCGGTTGTGTGGGACCCTTCTCCTGACGAGCTGCATGGATCCTGCATCACAGATAGTGGACAGAAGTGGTCCAGAGGTCCTGGTGTCTAACTGTCCAACTTTGGTGGAGGTAAGAGTTTGCCTCCCCACGCAAGACAGTATCGTCGTTCACCGCATGTTTTGCAGTTGCCAAGGCTTGTTGACATCCCTCCACAAAGTTCTTTGTGCACCGTACAGCTCCGGCCCCAAGCAATCCTTCCTGCGATGCACAGCTTCCTGCGTGGTTCTCCGGCGGTGTGTGACCCTTTGTTGAAGTGCTGCATGGACCTCCTTTTGCACCTTCTTTGTCCCTGTGCTGTGGGACCCCTGTGTGCATTGCCTGGTCTTCTGAGGCCTCTCTGAGTTGCTGAGAGCTCCCTCTGACTCCCCCTCCTCAGTAGAGTCCACCTGGTCCCTCTTGGTCCCAGTCAGTGTCATTTTCTGCTAACCGCAAAAATGTGTGTGCGCCAAGGCTAGTTGGCGGAATCCAGCGACGCAAACAAGACTGCAAACATCCATTCAGCGTGGGACATTTTCTGCACCAACCAAGAACCCGCATCTGTCTTCTTTGGTGCAGTACTGACTGTTGTTCTTCACTGGTAGGTCTTCTTTTACACCTTCATCTGGGTTAGCAGGGGCTCCTGTTCTCCCTGGACTCTTCTATGCTTCATGGGCTTGGTCCTCTTCTTCCACAGGTCTTCAGGTCCAGGAATCCACTGTTGGTGTCTTGCAGTCTCTTCTGGTTCTTGCAATATATTCTTTCTAGTGTTCTTGTGCAGTCTAGGGAAGTTACTGTGATTTACTCCTGCTTTCCTGGGCTCAGGGGTGGGTTCAATTACTTATCTTTGGTGTTTTCTAATACTCCCAGCGGCCCTCTACACACTACACTTGCCTAGGTGGGAAACCGACTTTCACATCCCACTTTCTTAGTATATGGTCTGTGTTCCCCACACCCATTTCTGACTATTGTGGTTTTCACTAATTGCACTGTTTTCTAACTGTTTTTTACAGTATTTCTGCATACTAGTGTACATAATTTGTGTATTACTTACCACCTAAGGGAGTATAGTCTCTATGGTATTTTTGGCATTTTTGTCTCCAAAATAAAGTACCCTTATTTTTGTAACACTGAGTATTTTCTTTCATGTGTGTGAGTACTGTGTGACTACAGTGGTATTGCATGAGCTTTGCACGTCTCCTAGTTATGCTTTGGCTGCTCATCAACACTACCCCTAGAAAGCCTGGCTTCTAAACACTGTCTGCATTTCACTAAAAAGGGATAACTGGACCAGGTAAAAGGTGTACGTACCTTAGGTACCCACTACAAACCAGGCCAGCCTCCTAAATGTAGGTTTTGGAGGCTCATTAAGAACACAAGGTACCAGAGCCAATAAATGAGCTGCACCTTGTAATGGGTTTTTATTGTATTCCGGGTATACAGCTTTTCCTTTGGTAAAAAGGAAACCTATGTATTTCTGATATGGGCACATGACAAGGAGTTTAGAAGCAGTGGTTACTTGCACATCTCTGAATTCAGGGGTCCTCATACTAGCACGTGATTTATAGCCCATTTCTCAAAATGGCTTCTTTCCTAAACAGTGTCTAACATTTGTAAAGCAAAAATATAGAGAAAGACAATTGGCAATAACAGTTGTTCTTCTATTCTGCATCCCTCCAAGTCACCTGATAAAAATGGTACCTTACTTGTGTGGGTAGGTCTATTGCCTGTGCCAGGAAGTGCCCCAAAACACAACTTGAACACATCACATTTTTCCAATGAAAATGGATGTGTTTTTTGCAAAGTGCTTAGCTGTGGAATTTGGCGTCTAGCTCAGCCAGCACCTAGGGTAACCTACCAAGCTTGTACATTTTTGAAAAGTAGATATTTAATGGAATCAAGGATGGGGTGACTTGTGGGGCTCTCACTGGGTTCTGTCACCTAGAATCATTTTCAAACCTCAAAATTGAGCTAAAAAAAATGTTTTCTCACATTTCCGTGCTGCAATGTTCTGGAATATGAGGGGAGCCACAAACTTCCTTCCACCCAGCATTCCCCCAAGTTTCCCCATAAAAATGGTATCTCACTTGTGAGGGTAGGCCTAGTGCCCGTGACAAGAAATTCCCCAAGACACAGTGTAGACACATATTTTTCCAACTAATAAGGATATATTTTTGCAAAGTGCCTAGCTGGGGATTTCTTTCCCTAGCTCAGCCGGCACCTAGTGAAACCTACCAAGCCTGTACATTTTTGAAAATTATACTTCTAGGGGAATCCAGGATGGGGTGACTTGTGGTTACCCAGAATCCTTTGCAAACCTCAAAATTGTCCTAAGAAAACCACTTGTTCCTCTCATTTCAATGCTGCAAAGTTCTAGAATCTGGGGGGAGACACAAATTTCCTTCTACCCAGAATTTACCCAAGCCTCCTGATAAAAATGGTACCTCACTTGTGTGGGTAGGCTTTGTGCTCGAGACAGGGAATTCCCAAAAACACAATGAGGACACCTCACATTTTCCCAAAGAAAATGGATATGTTTTTTACAAAGTGCCTAGGTGTGCACTTTGGCTCATCCGGCATCTAAGTAAACCTAGCAAACCTGTACATTTTTGTAATGTTAACACCTAGGGCAATTGAGGATTGGGTGACTCGTGGGCCTTTCACTGGGTTCTGTCACCCAGAATTCTTTGCAAACCTCAAAATTGAGATTAAAAAACACGCTTTCCTCACATTTTGGTGCTGCAAAGTTCTGCAATCTGAGGGGAGCCACAAACTTCCTTCCCCCAGGTCTCCCAATAAAAATGGGACTTCACATGTGTGGGTAGGCCTAGTGCTCATGTCAGGAAATGCCTCATAACACAATGAGGACACATCACATTTTTCCAACGAAAACGGATGTGTTTTTTGCAAGTTGCCTTGGTGTGGACTTTGGCCTCCAGCATAGCCTGCACCTAGGGAAACCTAGCAAACCTGTACATTTTTAGAAAGTAGGCCCCCTGGGGAAATCCAAGATGGGGTGACTTGTGGGGCTCTCACTGGGTTCTGCCAGCCAGAATCCTTTGTAAACCTCAATATTGAGCTAAACAACACTTTTGCTCACATTTCGATGCTGCAAAGTTCTGGAATCTAAGGAGAGACACACATTTCCTATATCCAGCATTCCCCCAGGTCCCCCGATAAAAATGGTACCTCAATTGTGTGGGAAGGCCTAGTGCCTGCAACAGGAAATGCCCCGAAACTCAAAGTGGACCCATCATATTGTTCCAATGAAAAAGGATGTATTTTCTGCAAAGTGCCTAGGTGTGGATTTTGGCCTCTAGCTTACCCAGCATCTAGGGAAACCTAGCAAAATTGCACATTTTTGGAAAGTAGACACATAGGGGAATCCAGAATAGGGTAACTTGTAGGGCTCTCAATGGGTTCTGTCACCCAGAATCCTTTGCAAACCTCGAAATTGAGCTCAAAATACACTTTTTCCTCACATTTCGGTACTGCAAAGTTCTGGAATCTAAGGAGAGTGACAAACATTCTTCCACTTAGCATTCCCACAAGTTTCCCAATAAAAATGGTACCTCACTTTTGTGGTTAGGCCTAGGGCTCACAACAAGACAAGCCCCAAAACACTCTGTGGACACCACATTTTTCCAACGAAAACTGATGTGTTTTTTGCAAAGTGCAGAGTTGTGGATTTTAGCCTCTAGCTCAGCCGGCACCTAGGGAAACCTTGCAGACCTGTGTATTTGTGGAAAGTAGACAGCTAGGGGAATCCAGGATGGGATGAGCTGTGGGGCTCTCACTTGGGTCTGTCTCCCAGAATCCTTTGCAAACCTTGAAATTAGGCTAAAAACCACTTTTCCTCACATTTTGGTGCGGTAAAGTTCTGGAATCTGAGGGGAACCACAAACTTGTGGGACTCTCACTGGGTTCTGTCTCCCAGAATCCTTTGCAAACCTCAAAATTGATGATTGTGATTACACTCTCAGAAAAGGGTCAGATTCTGCTGGTTTGTCACCCTTGTGTCAGTAAAGAAACTAACATGCCCCTCATTGGAACTTTGAGATATGTAAGGTTACAGATCTAGGGGTGCAAATTGCAAGCACTATGAAAAACATGAGAATTTTTGTGAATGTCATTAGTGCAATTCAAAATTTTCTCAGTCCTATTTGCAAGTCTCATAAAGCTATCTCTTTATTAGCAGAAATACTTGGAAGAGCAATGCTTTTAGCTTTACACCTGTTAGAAATTAGGTTACTGGTTGATTGGGGTGTGATCCCTGGTCAAGCATAAACCACAATTGTTGTCTGTGTAAGGCACCAAACCTCAAATTAACCTGAGCTTAACCCCCTTGTAGCTTGGCATGGAACATTCATGCTTAACTTAGAGGTGATATCTAAACTATTTGTGCAACACTTCAAACAGTAAAACAGTGAAAACACCACACAAAAAGATTCCCATGCAAGGTTGGAAAAATAGAGCTTACTTTAATAAATAAAAATAGACCATAACAATAACAGTCCAATCAGTAGAGCCATTGTTGTGAATATTTAAAGAATAAACTGCAAAATAAGGCCTAAAAGCATAAAGCACCAACCACTACAATCAGGTCGCACTGCATATGTCAAAGTCAAAAGTTCAGGCCGACCGCAATGGTGCATGGGTTGGGTATAGTCCCAGATTAGTCCTGCAGAAGTTTTGCCTCCTCAGGTTTTGTGCCAAGAGTCCTGTTGCATTGGAGAGGGTTGCAAGGAACAAGTAGAGGGTTGCAAGGAACAAGTAGAGTGTTGCGAGTGGTAGTTGGCATGGTGTGAAGGCCAGGCATCATGGATGGGTGAGCTTGAGGTTTGGGTTGGTGGTCCTCCCCAGGCTGTCAATGCTGCTGTGTAAAGAGATAATGCTAGCAAGCTCTGAATTTTGGTGCAAGCGACGTGAAGAGACCAAAGCTTGATTTCAAGAGCTTGTGAGCCACACCTAGGGTCCAGGACTTGAGAGGCACCACTTTTGGGCTAGAACACACTGCAGCTCAGTCCAAGAGCTGGGTGGAGAACCTTTTTAATGTCCCTGAGGCTCGGATCAGGAGGCCAGCAGATTAGGCCTTGTAGTCACTTGAGGGTTCTGGTTTCAAAATGAAGTTGCAGGTCCAGTTCTTCTTCCTCAAGCAGGGAGGCAGCAGGTCAGCACAACAGGGTAGCAGTTCCTTTAGGGCAGCAGTCTGCAGAGTGGCAGCCCTTGTAGCAGCACAGCAGTCCTTCTCACTGGCAGGTCCAGGAATGCACTGAAGAGTTGGTGTCTGAGGTCCCTCTTTTATAAACAGTTGTACAATCGAATGGGGGGGAAGCTTAAAGAGGCATGCTTTTTAAGTGCACAGATGACCTGCCTTCCTGGCCCTGGCTCCAAACTAACTACAGGGGGTATGCAGCCTTCTGTGTGGAAGCAGAAAACAGCCTATTCAAGTGCAATTGGGACTGTGCCCAGCTTCTCCCTTCCATCCTGCGAAGTGACGACACACCCAGTCATACCTAAGCTCCCATAGTATGTGGCTGTCTAGTAGGAATACACAAAGTCCAACTGTCATCTGCATCCAGTCACATGACCCAGAGACAGGCTGCAGGCACCAAATGGCTAAGGCAAGAAAATGTCAACTTTCGAAAAGTGGCATTTTCAGAATTGCAATTTAAAATCCGACTTCGCCATAAGGATTTTAAATTGTGATTCCAGAGACACTAAACATGAACTACTTATCTCTTTCTATTGGGAAATTGCACATATAAAATGGAATAAGGCACTCAAATGGTATCCTATGGGTGAGATAGGCCTTGCAGCAGTGAAAATGAAAAACGAATTGAAGAGTTTTTCAATGCCAGGACATGTAAAACTTAAAAGTACATGTGTTACTTTTTAAATACCTTGCATCCTGCCATTGAAGGCCTAACCTAGGTGTGACTTACATGTATTAAACTCTAACGTTTGGCCCTGGCAAAGGTTTATTTTACCAAGTTGAATTGATAGTTTGAAACTGCATACACAGGTTCTACAATGGCAGGCCTGAGATGTTTAAAGTGCTTCTTAAGTGGGTGGCACAATCAGTGAAAACACAAGCACTTTAGCACTGGTTAGCAGTGGTAACGTTTGCAGAGGCCGATGGCCAACAAAAACAAATTCTCCAAAAAGTGGAAGGGGGAAGGCAAAAGGTTTGGGAATGACTCTGTAGAAAAGGACATGTCCAACAGGGCCTGACTGAGTTCCCCTTCCATTAACAAGCTCAGAGATGGTCAGTTTATGTAGGTGCTATCTCCAAGTGATTTAATAGTAGGGAGAGTGTAAAGATGCTGTCAGATAGCTATTGGGGAAGGTCCCAGTGAAGCCATTGACTTTTTGCAGGAAAGCTCTGAGCTGAACATTTTTTAATTTCAATTCCAAGAAAGGTACCTCGTTGTCCAGATACTAGAGGCACCTTCGCCAGGTGAACATTTCCACCTTCACACTTAGTCACTTTTTTTTTTATCTCAGATCGCTTTAGCTGGGCAAGGCTGCAAGTTGTAGCTGAATAGGGCTCCACAAGGCCGGATATTGTTGTCAGGAGTTCCCACTGACAAGGATTTGCTGCTGCAGAAAAGCTCTAACCTGGAGCAGCCTGAAACTTTGGCTTAGCCACAAACACCTTTGTCAGATTCGTTTGGTATGTTGATACTCCTAATGCTCCGGAATCCTTTGGAGAACAATTGTTTCTAATTCCCAGGTTTCTGGAAACAATCAAAGCAGTATAGTTTGACACAAGCAGAGGGTCAAGGGCCTTGGACTTCACTTGAGGGGCAGGCCACTTCAGCAGAGGCCAGAAGGAGTGTCAGGGCAGGTCCAGATAGAATTGGTCAGCTGTGCAGTTGCAGAAAATTAACTCTTGTAGCTTGTTGGGTCACTGTAGCTTGAAAAGGATGCCAGCCTTATGATTTAAACTTAAACCATAGAAGCATTAGAAATTCTAAAGTTATAGTTATACCTTAAATCCATAATTTACACACCACTTTCAAATTACTATAATGTGCATACCTCATGTACAGTGTTGTCTACTTTGTAGCCACACTACATTAACCATAACTTGCACCTTTACGATGAACTGCTTATACCCTTTCATATCATGTCAGTTATAGCATGTGGAATTATAGCATTCATGACAACACATAACATCTCAAATGACATCATTTGTGAGAACACTGTGTATGGTAGAGTGTTGAGTTATAGTTTGTGTAGTGTTGGCATCACCCTGTACAGAGGAGCATGAGTGATAGCAATTTGAAGGTGGTTGAGGGTGGTGTGTAAATGTTCTATTTGAGGCATGACTGTAGTTTTAGAATGTCTAACGCTTGTATAGTTTAAGTTTGGTTTGTATAGAAAGAATGAATAAAGTTGTCCTAACTATAACTTAGCATTAACCTGTGTTTTTTTCATTGACTATAATTATGAATTGTCAACCAGGAATTACAGGGATGTATTTTATTGAGGGATTCTGAGTGATGTTAAAAACAAAGCTGTTGTTTGTGCCACTCAGAATTCCAAGAAGAAAAAATCTCATCATGCACAGTTATCTATTTAGAATTGTGTGTTATGTATGATCCTGGGCACCTTCTTTCCCTATTCACCTCAATGGAGTAGGCATAGAAGAGTTATGGGGAAGCCGTAGTCAACCTGGTGTCCTGATGCAAAACCACCCTTGACATCAGGTTTCCCTCTATCACTGTAATGTTAAAAAGTTGTCCCCCTCCCTGCCATACCTAAAAATGCCTACCAGAAGCCCTGCCCATCTTTCACACCACCCTCCAGCATTACCACTCCAGAACTCTGCCCAAAGCTGTCCTCTCCTATCTTACAGTGACAACAGAGAGATAGCACCATGCTGACAATAACTTTGTCTCAGCCTCTTGTCAGTGCAGCTTGTTTTTCCCTATCAACAGAGATCAATACAGATCCATAACTGACAGAGAGTGTACCAACTGGTGATGAAAGAGTCCTGTTGGCATCCTGTCTCCTCTGTTTTGTCTGTGACGACCCAAGAGACACAGAAGAAGCTGGATGAAACCACAAGATGCCATTCTGCCACCTCACTCTTGTCAATGGAGAGGGCAACAAACACCTTAAACTTAGGGGTAACAGTGCTTCTCATTATAATGTAGTATGTGTGGGGAACAACTTTTCTTCGTGTATTTTCATGTAGCTAAAAATACATCTTTGACCTATCTCTTCTTCCGCTATTATCGCTGTTATCCCCCTACTGCTCTTTCACAAAAGAATCAGAACTGACTTAAAATTGCTCCTCGAGGTCTGTCCACTGCAACCCACTTGTGTTAATTCTTGCCTGTCTTTATCTCAGTGACGAGCGCAAATTTATTTGAGCCGAAAATGGTTGGAAGTTTTTTACCTAACCCTGTAACAAAGGTGGGTGCTGTGCGTTTCTGTGTTTAAATACATCCTCTTTCAGGGATTCATCTGGAACATCAGGATCTACATTCATGATCTGGTTTTTTTTGCACCAAATTCAACATGTATTAAAATACCCTGCATGTTTTATGCCAGGTACATTTCAGCAAGTTTTATGCGCCAAAGCTCCCCAGCGCAAAATTGTAGTGGTGCAGTGCTTACTGCAAACCTCGTTGTTACTATCTCTGAGCCAACTCAGGTTTATGCAGGGTTTCAAATGTTCACAGGGTTTTAAATTTACCAGCCATTCGTAATCAGGCTGTTTGCCTTCCAGTAATGTAAGCACTCATTCATGGATGAGTGACTGCAGTAAAAAAGCAGAGCCTTTGCAGTGCTTTGTAGATAACCCTCAAAAACCATGCCAATCTAGACTTTTTTCCATGAAACAAAAGTCTTGGTGACCTCAGTACCCAACTCGCACACCTGCAAAGTTCACGCAGTAATTGGTATGGATTTCTTTCATAACCTTGTGGTTGCATGCATTGATTTGTACGGACTCCTAATCAGGTAATGTCTGGGAAATAGAAAACATCAAATTCATATTTGTCCTCGGCTAGGTGGATACCCGCTTAATTAAAATTGCTTCGAAACTACTGTATTTTAAGCGAACATGTCTGAGCACAAAAAGACACTGAAAAGAGCGCCACCGAACAAGACTCATGGTGAACTTTCAGCCCGTTCAGAATAGTTGGGTAAGATTCATTCATGTGAATCCGTCACAATATCTCAGCAATTAGCAGCTTTGATAAACCTGGAGCCAATTAGGCCCTGGTGAGGGTCATTCAACCACAAACGACCTACTAACTATAACAAATGATAGCCACCGAGCGGTGGAACAGAATCAATACACATTTCCAGCCTTTATTGATCCCTCTAAGTACTTCGATCTGGCAAACTACAAATGGCTGCTGCAAAGAAGTGAAAGATATGGCAGAAGGTGACTAAGCGATAAGGAAGTTCAATATCTACTTAAAGAATAGTACAGCAAAATGGTACAAACTATGTACCGCGCACAGAACCATTTCAAAGGCTGATGTTAGTTTTCATTGTTGTCATTAGTCTACAGTGGGAAGGAAGGACAAAGTGTAGAGTAAATGCAAATTGTTATCATTTCTTGCAAACTAATTCCATTTTATCACCTGTACTGATAATTGTTGTACTTTTATTTAACTTCAGAGTTCAGGGTTAAAAAGGATGATGTTTCACTGCGGAATGTTATCTGTACTCAGGTAAAGGTCGATGGTAAAAAGATGTCGACTGATGGAGAGACTGTGTAAGGATTCTGAGTGGCTAGAGTTTTTGTGGTACAAACGTGATAAAAGTGACAGAGCGATTGGCAAGGAAATGGGAGCTGTAACATGGACTCACCACAAAAAGCCGAGCGTAGAAGAGGATGCAATGCTTTTGTATAAACGTAGAATTTGATTTCACAATGACATACACTGTGACCTTGGCAGGCGCACGTTGTGCATGGTAATGAGACTCCTCTGTAAGTGGCACTCTATAACACCCATTCCTTATTCCGTATTTCAGTCTAGTGTTACCCATGCTATATCACGGTTACCAGAAAGCAATTTAAAAACCCAAGTAGTCAATGGCAAAGCCTTATTTCAGCCTTTTGTAAGTGAAAGTGACTAATGGTTTCTTTAAATAGCAGCTCCTCGCAGTGTGATGCTTTCAAATGGCTTAAATGAACACATCAAACAATAACCCAGCAAAGGCAAAGTACTAAGTACTAGATCGGTCGTGAGCAATGAAAGTGAAACTGCCCTCACGTGACTTTGGCTGGTGATTCCAGAGCTTTAGTTATACAACAGTTTCTTTCTTTATGAAGCCTAACGTTTCCACAGCTGTGTGGTCTTTTAATGATATTGAGAAGGGTTTCTTAAAACTACACTTTAGTTTTGAAATGTTCTTTCATTACGCCCGCAACCTGAAGTTTGGTTCATGTTGCTTAAGAACAGTGCTTTAAATGTGCAGTGACTCTCCGGCACTGAGTACCTGCACATCTTTAATCTGAAAGAGAGAGTACCCACATATGTCAGCACAGCTGCTCAAATACATTCAATGGACGTTTTGCATATCTGACAGAAGTAGAAAAAAAAATATCGTATCCTGCAGCACAATGAGTTGCACTTGGAAAGTAAAACACCAAGGCCACTATTGTAAAATAGCAATATTCTTTGTGCATAAATGTTTTGTTACTGTTAAACAAAATGCACTCTTCAGTGGCACATCTATATTTTCCACTGTAAAAATGTAGGCAATCTACTTTTGCAAAATGTCAAAAATGCCTTCTCTGTGGCATCCTTGTGTGATTCTATTGACGTGTCTTCTTGTTCCACGCTAAGGGCCACTTGACATTTGAAATGCACTAACCCTGATCTCAAGTAGACATAAAGTAAGGGCTTCCCCTGGCCTCTCTGCAAGCCACATCAGTCCTGATTACCAAAGGGTACAATGTCCTTCCACGCATTCATGTGACCAAGAAGACTCCCAGCTAATCTATGAACTACCCCACACCACTATGACAATGTTAAGACCTTAATTTTGTGTGCAGCATATGTTTTTTGTCAGGAGCAATTGTCAGTATCCACGTATGTTGTTATTAGATGGGTGATGTATGACATTTTATTTTAACATTTAATTATATTATATACATGGTGTACGCGGCATGCCAGAAACAGTACAGGAAGAGCTTGTAATGTTCATGCTGCTATACACACTACAATACAATGCATACAATGTATATAATATATACTATACATACAATATATTGAATACATAACACACATAATTGTATTGAAACATATACATAGCACACACTGAGCTGTGTAACAATATAGGTTGGAAATGATTCACTATTAGCTCTTAGTTAAACATCGGGTTTTGACATATACAGGCATCTCTTCAACATTCACATGAGATAGAAGAGGACTCAGGAAGTTGAATGTCAGTAGCAGTGGAGATGTTTCTTGCACAGATGCATATCGAGCTTCTTTCAGGAAGAGAGGAACGAAAAAATGGGTTTCCTCTGTTGGTGACTGTTAGAAATGGGGTCTTTGGTTGACAGTCAGGTTGCCCCCTGTTCAAGCAAGGACCCTCACTCTAGTCAGGGTAAAAGAGAATCACCCTCACCTAACCCCTGCTTACCCCCTTGGTAGCCTGGCACAAGCAGTAGGCTTAACTTTGGAGTACTAGGTGTAAAGTATTTGTACCAACACACACAGTAACTTAATGAAAACACTACAAAATGACACAACAGAGTTTTAGAAAAATAGGAAATATTTATGTAAACAAAACAAGACCAAAACGACAAAAATCAACAATACACAAGTCAAGCTATCAATTAAAAAGCAAAAAGAGTCTTCATGTAGTTTTAAACACACATTAAAACTGTTAGCGTGAAAATGTACCTTGGGTGCGTCAAAAATAACCTTGCACGGACGAGTGTGCGTCAAAAAGGGCGCGATGCATTGATTTCACTCACGATCGAGACCATGCGTTGTTTCTCCTTTGTCGGGTCGGGCACGTCATTTCTTCTCTCTGCGATCCGGTCAGCACTCTCAGGTCCGGGCAGGCCTTGTGTTGTTTTTACACGCCTAGCGGTGTTTGCGTGGTTGATCCGGCCACACGATGATCTGAAAACCACGCAGCACGGGTTGCGATCTCACCAGCCTCCGTCAGCGGTGCTGCGCATCGTTTCCTCAGCTCCGTGTGTCGATCTCCCGGGCGCGTTGCAGGTGACCGTTGATTTTCAGCCACGAAGCCAGCGGTGTGGATTTTCCAGCCGCAGATCGGAGTCGTGTCGATCTTTTCCCCGCACAGCGTCCTGTGCATGGATTTCTTCCTCTTAGCATGCCAGCGTCTCCTTTGAGGGCCCCAGGAACTGGATGGACACTACTTGGCAGAGTAGGAGTCTCTCCAGAGACTCCAGGTGCTGGCAGAGAGAGGTCTTTGCTGTCCCTGAGACTTCAAACAAAAGGAAGCAAGCTCTAAAAAAGCCCTTGGAGATCTTCACAAGATGGAAAGCACAGAAAGTCCAGTCTTTGCCCTCTTACTCTGGCAGAAGCAGCAACTTCAGGATAGCTCCACAAAGCACAGTCACAGGCAGGGCAGCTCTTCCTCCTCAGCTATTCAGCTCTTCTCGAGGCAGAGGTTCCTCTTGGTTTCCAGAAGTGTTCTAAAGTCTGTGGTTTTGGGTACCATTCTTATATCCAATTTCTCCTTTGAAGTAGGCCTACTTCAAAGCAAAGTATCTCTTGAATGTGAAATCCTTCCTTACCCAGGCCAGGCCCCAGACACTCACCAGGGGGTTAGAGACTGCATTGTGTGAGGGCAGGCACAGCCCTTTCAGGCGTGAGTGACCACTCCTCCCTTCCCTCCTAGCACAGATGGCTCATCAGGAAATGCAGGCTACACCCCAGCTCCCTTTGTGTCACTGTCTACGGTGAAGTGCAACCAGCCCAACTGTCAAACTGACCCAGACAGGGAATCCACAAACAGGCAGGATCACAGAAATTGTATAAGCAACAAAATGCTCACTTTCTCAAAGTGGCATTTTCAAGCACACAATCTCAAAATCAACTTTACTAAAAGATGTATTTTTAAACTGTGAGCTCAGAGACCCCAAACTCCGCATGTCCATCCACTCCCAAAGGGAGTCTACACTTTAATCATATTTAAAGGAATCCCCCATGTTAACCTATGAGAGGTACAGGCCTTGCAACAGTGAAAAACAAATTTAGCAGTATTTCACTGTCTGGGCATATAAAACACATTACTATATGTCCTACCTTAACCATACACTAAACCCTGCCCTTGGGGCTACCTGGGGCCTACCTTAGGGGTGCCTTATATGTAAGAAAAGGGCAGGTTTAGGCCTGGCAAGTGGGGGCACTTGCCAAGTCAAATCTACAGTTAAAATTTCAAACACAGACACTGCAGTGGCAGATCTGAGACATGATAACAGAGCTACTTATGTGGGTGGCACAACCAGTGCTGCAGGCCCACTAGTAGCATTTGATTTACAGACCCTGGGCACCTTTAGTGCACTGTACTAAGGACTTGCTAATAAATAAAATATGCCAATCATGGAAAACCAATTACATACACATTTTGTAAAGGAGCACTTGCAATTTAGCACTGGTTAGCAGTGGTAATGTGCCCAGAGTAACAAAATCAAAGTCCAGCACACATCAACAACCTGGGAAACAGAGGCAAAATGTTTAGGGAGACCACACCAAGGATGAGAAGTCTAACATGTGTCCCCCCAGCTGCAAGTGGGGAGCAAATACCCAACCTCATGGGAGTTCTCATCACTAAGGCGGAAGAACCTGGACAGACCATCAGCATTGGAGTGTTCTGTACCAGGATGGTGTTTCACCGTAAAGTCCATCAGCTGTAGGGAAATGGACCACCTCAACAGTTTTGGATTCTCACCCCTCATCTGCATTAACCATCTGAGGGTCCTGTGGTTGGTCTGAACTCGGAAGCCGCCCAGACGACAGCTAATGCTTCATGTTCTATGGCACTCAACCTACGTTCCCTGGCAAGTTACCTCCAGCTAATGAAGGCTACAGGTTGATCTAGGCTCTCTTTATTAAGCTGTGAGAGTACTGCTCCAATACCATGCTCTGAGGTGTCTGTTTGCACAACAAACTCCCTAGAGTAGTCAGGTGCCTTCAGCACTGGTACTGTGCACATGGCAGCCTTCAGGGTATCAAAAGCGTTCTGGCATGCTTCTGTCCAGATCACCCTCCTGGGTTGCTTCTTTGAAGTCAACTCAGTCAAGGGAGTAACAATGGTACCATACCCCTTGACAAACCTCCTGTAGCATCCTGTGAGACCGAAGAAGGCTCTCACTTCAGTTCGGGTCTTGGGGGGCTCCCAAGGCAGAATTGTATCAATCTTTGGCTGTAGGAGTGCCACCTGGCCACTTCCCACCTGGTGTCCTAAGTGCACCACAGAACCCTGCCCTTTTTGGCACTTGCTCGCCTAAATAGTGAGGCCTGCCTTCTGCAGGGCCTCTAACACTCTCCAGAGGTGTTGCAGGTGTTCCTCCCATGTGGAACTGAAAACAGCAATGTCATCCAGGTAGGCGGCACTGAACTCATCCAGCCCTGCCAACACCTGGTTGACCAACCTCTGAAAGGTGGCAGGGGCATTCTTCATCCCACATGGCATCCTTTTAAATTGAAAGTGTCCATCTGGGGTAGAGAATGCTGACCTCTCCTTGGCCCCCTCAGTTAAGGCAATCTGCCAGTACCCAGATGTTAAGTCAAACGTACTAAGGTACTTGGCAGCTCCTAACCGGTGAATGAGCTTATCAGCTCGGGGGATGGGGTGTGCATCAGTCTTGCTGACTACATTGAGTCCCCGGTAGTCCACACAGAACCTGAGTTCTGGAGTGGCACCAGGTGCAGCAGCCTTTGGGACCAATACCACTGGGCTGGCCCAAGGACTGCTGGAGTGCTCAATAACCCCTAGGGTAAGCATTTTGGATACTTCATCCTTAATGCATGCCCTGACCCTGTCAGTCACTGTGTAAACCTTTTGTTTAATGGGTGTACTGTCCCCGGTGTCCACATCATGTGCGCACAAGTGTGTGACTCCTGGGATCAGGGAAAACAGTGAGCCAAACTGTCCCAACATGTGGCGAAAGTCACCCTGCTGCTCCTCAGTCAGGGAGGGGGAGAGGATCACTCCCTCCACTGACCCATATTTTTCTCCTGCAGACAGGTGGTCAGGAAGAGGCTCACTCTCCTCCTCTACCCCATCATCTGTCGCAAGGAGCATGGACAGTTCAGTCCACTCAAAGTGAGGTTTGAGGAGGTTGACATGCAGGACCCTTAAAGGGTTCCTTGGAGACTGCAAGTCCACCAGGTAGGTGACTTCACTCTTGCACTCCACCACCTCAAATGGCCCAGTCCAGTAATCCTGGAGTGCCCAAGGCTCCACTGGCTCCATCACCGACACTTTCTGACCAGGTTGAAACTTGACCAGAGTGGCATTCCGGTCGTACCACCGTTTCATATCCTCCTGGCTTGCTTCCAGGTTCTCCTGTGGAGACTCCTGAAGCGTGCAGTCCGGTTTCTCAAAGCCAGCATGTAGCTAAATACATCCTAGGGGGTTTACTAGGAGCTTTCTGCAAAGCCTCCTTCACCAGACTCAAAGGTCCCCTCACAGGCTGGCCATAGATGAGCTCAAAGAGACTAAACCCAAGTCCCTTTTGAGGCATCTCCCTGTAAGCGAACAGAAGGCATGGCAAGAGGACGTCCCACTCCGCCTCAAGGGCTCCGACAGGCCCTGAATCATGCCTTTCAAGGTGCAGTTGAATCTCTCAACCAGACCATTACTTTGGGGGTGGTAAGGTGTGGTGAACTTGTAGGTCACCCCACACACTTTCCACAGAGACTTCATATATGTGGATATGAAGTTGGCACCCCTATCAGAACCCCATGCGGTTAAAAAACCCCATCAGTGCATGACCCACAACAGGGGAAGTGACTGACCTCAGAGGAATGGCTTCTCGGTACCGGGTGGCATGGTCCACAAAGACCAGGATGAACCTGTTGCCCAAGGCTGTCTTGGGGTCCAGAGGCCCCACAATGTCAATACCTACCCTCTCAAAGGGAGTACTAACCACAGGTAAAGGTTGGAGGGGAGCCTTACATTTCCCCCCACTCTTGCCACTTGCCTGACAAGTTGGGCAAGATCTACAGTGTGCAGCAGAATGCTTGTGCATCTGGGGCCAATAGAAGTGGGTGACAAGCCTCTTATAGGTCATGTCCTGCCCCATTTGTCCTGCCAAAGGTACATGATGAAACAATCCCAGTAGGAAGGCCCTGAAGCAATGGGGTACCACCAGTTCTTCTGGAAGAAGCAGCAACTGCAGGATAGTTCCACAAAGCACAGTCACAGGCAGGGCAGCTCTTTTTCCTCAGCTCTTCAGCTCTTCTCCAGGCAGAGGTTCCTCTTGGTTTCCGGAAGTGATCTAAAGTCTGTGGTTTTGGGTGCCCTTCTTATACCCAATTTTTCCTTTGAAGTAGGCCTAATATAAAGCAAAGTATCTCTTGAATGTAAAATCATTCCTTGCCCGGGCCAGGCCCCAGAAACTCACCTGGGGGTTGGAGACTGATTGTGTGAGGGCAGGCACAGCCCTTTCAGGTGTGAGTGACCACTCCTTCCCTCCCTTCTAGCACAGATGGCTCATCAGGATATGAAGGCTACGCCAAGCTCCCTTTGTGCCACTGTCTAGTGTGAGGTGCAACCAGCCCAACTGTCAAACTGACCCAGACAGGTAATCAACAAACAGGCAGAGTCACGGAAATGACATAAGCAAGAAAATGCTCACTTTCTAAAAGTGGCATTTTCAAATACACAATCTCAAAATCAACTTTACTAAAGTATGTATTTTTAAATTGTGAGCTCAGAGACCCCAAACTCCACATGTCCATCCACTCCCAAAGGGAATCTACACGTTAATCATATTTAAAGGTAGCCCCCATGTTAACCTATGAGAGGGACAGGCCTTGCCACAGTGAAAAATGAATTTAGCAGTATTTCACTGTCTGGACATATAAAACACATTACCATATGTCCTACCTTAACCATACACTGCACCCTGCCCTTGGGGCTACCTGGGGACTACCTTAGGGGTGCCTTACATGTAAGAAAAGGGAAGGTTTAGACCTGGCAAGTAGGGAAACTTGCCAAGTCGAATTTACAGTTAAAACCACACACAGAGACACTGCAGTGGCAGGTCTGAGAAATGATTACAGAGCCACTTATCTGGGTGGCACAACCAGTGCTGCAGGCCCACTAGTAGCATTTGATTTACAGGCCCTAAGCACCTCTAGTGCACTGTACTAGGGACTTACTAATAAATCAAATATGCCAATCATGGATAAGCCAATTACATACTCATTCTGTAAAGGAGCACTTGCCCTTTAGCACTGGTTAGCAGTGGTAAAGTGCCCAGAGTAACAAAAACAGCAACATCAGAGTCCAGCACACATCAACAACCTGGGGAACAGAGGCAAAAAGTTAAGGGAGACCACACCAAGGATAAAAAGTCTAACAGTAACTTTTTTGGGCTCATTGCTTGAGAGGTCTTCTTTTGTAGTCTTTTCCCTTTTGATCATACTGATTTTGAGTTAAGCAATCTAATGTCTTACTGTGTTGCATTGGTCTGGTGAAATGAAGGTATTTGTAAACAGGTGGGGCAGTTTGTTTGTTGTCACTTCTTCATAGATAATGCTGAAGGGTTTGAAAATGATGTGGGACTGAAGGTGGAGCGAGTGCAGTTTTGTCAAAAAGGGGTTTTGTGTTATTAGTTACTTAGACGTTTAAGAAGTGGGAATAGCAACTCACATTTTCCATAATTTATCTTTTCAGAATAGGTATATAATAGCCTGCACAGATCACATTGCCAATTTATGTGTATTAGTTAATTTAGCTTGAAATATAGTATAATTTAAATTGATGTCAACAAAGGCCAGGTGATGTTAAGTTCATTGTCAGCTGGTTCTAAAACTAGAACTGGATATCCCTGTCGCCTCTCACCTACTGAGTTAGATTTTAGGACTCCAACAAGTGCCTACCACACTACACAGTTAGTGGAAAACATTTTGTGATCAAAATGACAATTTGAGTTGATCCACTTTTTATTTTAGGGAGACAACACTTGTGAAATTCATGTTTTTGAACAATTTTTCTGCTGCTTTTTCAGTCTACAAGACCTCTATTTCGTGAGGAAAAGTGGAGCAATTAATCGAAATGGTTAAGGGTACGAGGCATGTAACCATTTTTATAACTTGCTTACTAACAACTGAAGCTCTTAAAGGAACTGAATATAAGCTTCAAATATTTTTGGGGGTTTGAAAAAGTGTCATTGTTTGTTGGCAAATGTTAGATTTAATTGATCTCAAAATATTGAGAAAGGAAACCGCCTTTCTCTAAAAAGTAAAGGAGAATAAACTAGAAGGGAGACTGAAAATTTGAGAAACCCCAAAGAATATTTAAGCAGAGTCAGTAAAGGTATTTAAAAAGAAACATATGTAGCCTGAAAGCAAGCAAAATGCAAGTGGTAGCAATTTGGAGATGTGAGATAAGTCTGTTTACTTGAATGATACTGGGATATGTGCCAAAGTACCACTCTACTGCACCCTAATAGAATATTATTTATAACTATCAGGTAGAGACTGGAAAGTAACACGAGTTAGAGCTATTAGTGTTGTAAATTCCTAACTGGACTTTTCTTGACACACAAGCTGAAAATAAAAACAGCTGACATAAGCGAGCCGATTCAAAGTGACATAGCCGCTGTGAGCATGAAGGAGAGACACAAAAGGAAAATGAAGTTTGCTCGCAGTCAAAGTTATTGGTAAAAGTGCAATTATCCATGTAACAGGATCGATGGCTAAGGCGGTAACAAAACTACCCCGAGGAGGGAGAAATGTAAATCAATTACAAATGATAACAAAGGATTTTTGAAAGTCAAGCCCACGAAGGAGTGATAATGAGGGGCGTGCCATGGGTGTGATGAAAAGCCTAGATACATACCGACACGTTGAAAAAGCAGCACTTGGCACTGCTATGCTTAACCTAAAAAATGGTATTCTATCTCACCTTTTTAGTAATGGTTTTCCTGCACTATGTTCAGTTGTGAAAAAGGAAATCAGACCATTTACCTGCAAATTGATCTTTAACAACATTTGTGGCAGCAAGCTAGTTCACAGTGACCCAAAAGCAGAGGTCTTCTCCTAAATATAATTATGTCAAATTTGCCCAAATAATGCATTTTCAGAACACAGGTTTATAGAAAAAGCCAAGATTTTTGCAGGCACTTTTAGAGTCAACAAAAAACAAAAAACACGGAGGGGCAGAAATAGTAGGGTAGATTCGGACAAGTAAGTGTCCTGGTCCTGTGTATAATACTCCCAAGTTTTAGAGTCAAACCAATTAAATGTTTCTATATTTCATAGTCTCTAACTATGCCCATTTGCTAAATGCCACACTAGCCTCCACTCAATGTATGTGCCTATTATAAATGGTGCTTCACACACCACATAGTAGATTCACAAAAAAACAATTATTTGTGGGCAGGATAATGAATTGCTTCCTGATAGACTGAATGCAATGATATTAATAAAAGGACAAACAACACGAATTGTAAATATTATCCAAGAATGTATTTTCCTCCACTGTTCTTGTGCAAAATAAGAGCCAGGAATAAAACGCGGATCTCAATTGACTATATTATTATGCCAGGTCTCACTTTCACATTACAGGCTACTATGAATTTATGTGGCACTGTTTCTCATACAAATTAACATCCTTCCAAAGTTATTAGAGTTGTGCTCAAACATTGTATAGTTGATGCTATCAAAAGTATGATTAACAATTTGTCGGCATATCAAGGTGGTACCTGTGGGAAATATCATGGGCATTGGTCACGAGGGCTTCAAATACTGTGACAATGTGTAAATTGGAATTACAAAGGTGCCTTAATACTGAGGGAGTGTGGAAACTGGTATTGTAATGGTGTTTTTGTAATGAGGTAATATGGAAAACAGAAATATAAGGGTATTTTACTTACTGAGCCAGTGTAGACAATTACAGGGAAAATGTTCCCTAGATCAAATACTAGTTGACTGCAGCAACCATTACTGGACTGGTGCCCTACAGATTGAAACACTGGGGAAAATAGCTGGGCCTTTTATCCATTTGTTTAGGCATGTGCAGGGACATGTGGAAACTATCAATGAAATGGTGTTTCACTTATTAGGAAAATGTGGATGCCTCTGTTAAAACTGATGATTTACATACTGGAAAAATCTGGATTCCGCTAAGAAAAGTGGGCACTGTATGGTTTACATATTTTGGTATTGTAAATTTTCATATGGTAAGAGCTTTCTTACACACAGGGGAGTTGAGTGATTGTCATGAGTCACTGCAGAGCTGGCACTGTACAGTGGGATTTGTTTTGCATACATAGCTGATACCACTGTTGGCTTTGCATGCAGAAAGTAATCAAGTGTGTTAAAAATAAGACCTCTAGTGACTCTAAAGAAAACTTTGCATATTTCTGTAATGTGTACTGCATGAGGAGTAACACCATTCACACATATCTCATATTGTACTTTCAGTCAACTTAACTTGGAACCCCGTCATTCATTTATAGACCTGTCAGCCTTAGTGTGGTCTTCCCCCATACTTTTTGTCTTCCTCCACCATTTTTGCTGATCTCGTTTTTGCTGCCCTTGGGACTCTATGCACTTTGCCACTGCTAACCAGTTATCAAGAGCATGTTGCCACTCCTCAAAACATGCAACATTGCTATGTCCCCAATTGACTTACTTCATTTACTAACACGCCCCCTGTAAAGTGGTATGCATGTACCCAGGGCATGTAAATTAAATAGTACTAGTAGGCCTGAAGCGCTGACTGTACCATAAACTAAAGTAGCCTTTTAAACATGTCTCAGGCCTGCCATTTCAGCCTGTGTGTGCAGTTTTAAACTGCCATTTCAACTTGACAAAATAAACCTTTTGCCAGGCCAAAACCTTCCTTTTTAATACATATCAATTACCCCAGGGAAGGCCCCAGACAGATCAGACGGCAGGGTGCATGGTACCTTTAAGCTTTACATGTCCGGGCAGTGAAAAACGCTTACGTTCTTTTTTGAATACTGCAAGGCCTACCTCTCCCATAGGATAACATTGGAGTTGCCTTATTACATTCAATAAGTGGTCATGTCCAAATGCCAACAGGTTTCCAGTTCATGTTTGGTGTCTTTGGAATTGTATTAAAACATCCTAAGTTATGGAGAAAGCTGATTTTAAATTTCAATTTTTAAAATGTGTTTTTTAGAAAGTTGGTATTTTCCTGCCTTAGTCACTTAGTGCCTGTAACCTGTACCTGAGTAACACCTCTGGGTGTAGCGGACAGTAGAGCTTTGTATATTCCTTCTAGACAACCACACACAATAGGGAGCTTAGGTGTACTTGGATGGGCCATCACTGGTAGGATGGAAGGGAAGGAGCTGGGCACAGCTGCAGTCACACTTACACTTGAATAGGCTGTGTCCTGCCTCCACACAAAGGGGTGAATACCTCCTGTTGTTAGTCTGGAGCCAGGACAGTGGAGGCTGGATGCCTGAAGACTTCAAAGGAAAACCTCTAAAGCTGGGCATAAATAGTGGACCTCAGCCACCACCACTTCAGTACACTTCTAGACCTGTGCATACTCTGCTAGCAGTGCTGCTGAAAGGACTATCGCTCTGCTATTCTCCTGTAGTGCTGGACTGCTGCCTTGCTGTGCTGACCTGCTCCCTGCTGCTCTTCTGCCTGGATAAGAAGGATTGGAGCTGTATCTATTGAACCCAGGACACCAGAGTGACTCCAGGGGTCGTTGGCTGGGGTCCTGATCTGAATCCTCAAGGGCACAACTGGCTTCAAACAACCTTTCACTTGAACTGTGCCATCTGTGAGTCTACCCTGCCAAATGGTGCCACCCCAATCCTGGATTTTGGAGGTGGGCCTAAGGTGCTCTGTCAGCCTCAGTGGATCCTGTGAAACTGATGTATCTGTTCAGCTGTTCAGTGCAACCCTGGGCAGAATAGACACATTGGCGCTACTGCATGGATCAGAAAAACTGCAAAGATCTGCATTGCAGCCTGTTGCTGCATTAGAACAACCAGTGCATGATGCATCCTCAGTGCAGACCCTCACATCCTTTATTGGCTACAGCCTCAATAGCAACGCCAAACTCCTCATTGCAGCTCCTTGGAGCCAACGCAACACCTCGAACATGTGACGCATCCTTGATGCAGGACTTCACATTGCAAGCCCTCATTGATGTGATCCTCGATGATGATGCATGACTTCATACAGCAGCCTCACTGTATGTTGGAACCAATGCTTTGCTTCACCTGCGCGACACATCTTGGAAGTGGATTCTCACAATGCTCCGCAAACTAGGACTCAAGGTACTCTGTTCAGGGGGCCAAACTGGGTTCTTGTTGCCACCCACACTCTAACGCAGTCAGCCAGAACTTGTGACTTATCTCAGCCCACTACGATCAGATATCAGCAAGCGCATTACTTTTTTTGGTACTATTTTTACTAAAATATTTAAAATTAAAATCTCCAGTTCTACTGAATGGAGTTTATTTTATTTTGGTCTTGTTTTATTTGTTAACAAAAATACTCTATTTTTCTAAACTGGTGTGAGATCTTTTCATTTTTATTATGTTACTGTTTGAAGTGTTGCACCAATAGTTTACACATTACGTCTGATTTGAGCCTGACTGCTCCATGCCACGCTACCAGATCGTTCAGAACAGGTTTATTTAGGGTTTTGCTTTTGATTTCACCCTGAGAGAAATTGTGGTTGCTGCTTGAGAAGGGTCTCACCCCCTATTGTGAGAAACTATGTGACCTATTCATAAACTGCATTTTGTTGTAAGTTTACAAGTACTGCAATAGTACAGCTACTTTTCTACATAATTATATTCACAACTCTAATAGTGTGAATCTCCAAATCCCTCCTATCTTTTTGATGTGGGGATACTCACACAAGTGAGTTTCTTAAATAGTAGTAAATGTGAGAGGGGTGGGTAGAGAGAATGGAAAAATGGCATGTTTACTACTAAATAGGAAGGTTTAGGAATGAGTAAGGAGGGTTTTAAAAATGGTTGTGGATGGGTTAAGGGGGGTAGGGAGGGGTTTAGTGAGGGACACACACACATTTAATAGCCTGTGATATTCACAAACTGCACTTCAAAAGTTACTGCAGCCAAAAAGGGACCCAAAAAGAGACCCAAAACAGCTCAGAACTGGAGCAAATTCACATCCTCCCATACACAATATTGGAGGTATGGCCTTAAAGTAAAACATCATATGAAATAATGATAAATAAGAATATTTAAAATAGTTAAAGATCTAAATAAATATAATTTGTTAAAGTTAAAGAAAGTGAAAATAAAACCAAATTATATATTTTTTTAATGTTAATTGAATTCATAAATTAACAGAGCATGTTTTTTAATTAAAATACAAATACATGATTTCTAATTAAATGTATACATTACTTTAAAGAATTGTTAATGTATAGGGTAATTTATTTATCTAATTTACACTCTTTGATTTAATTTAATATATTTACATTAAAGATGTAATTTAAAATTAAGCTAATAGTACTGTAGTATTTCTGTATTCAGGTCTACATAACAACATACACACAAAAATTATTACATACAATTAATTTACAATAACAGTCAATATAAAAACATTTATTTTTATAACTTACTTTTGAGTAAAATAAAAATGTTTACTTTACCTGAGACAGTCTCCACAGTTGAGGTGAATAAAAAAAAGTGTATTGAAACATATAATAAATTAGTGACAATACTTTTAAGTATAATATTATTGTCATTCGTTTTTATACATTTCTTTTTTACACGTAGAACAAAAGAAAAAAACATATTACACTGTTACAACACTATTCAAAGCCAGGCCCTACACCCACCACTTCACATCTGGCCAGCCCTCTCATTTGGCCATGTGCAGTGATTTTGGCGAAAGGGACTCACTTCCTGACCCTGCACCCAACCCTCCACACTCAGCCAACCACTGCTGTACACGTCCTTGAACTAGTGCTGTAAAGTAAATAAATGCTGTAAAATTATTCTAAGATGACCAGCCAATGAGGATTCTGCACCTTCATTAATACACAGCTGCATTTTCTGAATCTTCAGTGGATGACAGGAGAATAAGCTCCCTTGTTAATTGGTATGCCTTTTTTAATTAAATTCACAAATCCTCCATGGATTCAAGAATCAGCAAATTAACATTCCAGAAACATCTAGCATTTAGGGCCCCATGGACTAATCTTTTATCTGGTCGCAAACGACCTGAATCACAGAGCCTGGCTGTTTGGGACCAGAAAAAAGCATTTGTTGATGCACCAAAACCTGGGATGGGGCATGTCAAGGACATCCCTCCCTAATAGCCACTCCCAGTGGTTTGTGTGAAGGTTTTGCTACTGAAATACGGTTGCAAAACATTCGCTTTTTACCACAAGAAGGGGTCCCCAAGCGAAAACACTTTTTATGGAAAGGCAGTGGTCCCACTGACCATTGCCTACTTTAAAAAATTGAAACCGAAATGTTTCATTTTTCTTTTTGCAAATCATCCCGTTTTCCTCTAAGGAAAATGGTGGCATTTAAAAAATAAAAAGATACTTTATTTGAAAGTAGACATGGGCATGGTGGTGTGCTGTCCCCAGCATGCCACAATCCCTGTGTTTTTTGCGATTACACATGGGATGCAAATTGCAATCTACCTCGTGAATATTAATGAGGTAGGTCTCTTTGTGACCATCTGGCAATGGCAAGTCAACCCCAATAGAGTTTTGTACATTGAAAATTGGGATTTCCTAATTGCGATTCACATTCAATTCCTAATGTACGTACATGTGGCCCTTAACCTCTTCATGCCCAATCTGAGCACTAATTTAAATGCTATTGTTCTCAAAAACTATTTAACACATTTAGACCTAACCAAACAAAGTTACTTCCTTGGATAAAGCCATATAGTTATGCCAAATGTGGTCTAATTTCCTTCAACCATTATTTTTGGGCAAAAAATTCTAATGAAATTAAAATGCGAAGTGTCAATTTAGGAACCATTTTGGGAACCCTTTTGATGATTTTTCTTACTTTTTAATCAAGACCGTGCCCCCACATGCTCCAGATGGTCAGAATGTGCTCATCATGCCCCCTTTTGTGTGCTTTAATTTCCTCAGAATGCAGAGATCGAGTCCCAGCATCCTATAATGGCAGCTGCAATATTTTTCTCGACTTTGCAGCTAGCCATTGATAGGGTGTCAGTTCCAGGAACTAATTTTGGGTTCACGAGAGAAAAATCTGCCTCGACCAATCAAATTTGAATTTGTTTTAAATGTTAGGATCACAGAAGTCTGCAAAACGGTCTTTGCAGAACTCCATGTTTAGACAGTGTTCTGGTCTGTGTATCAAGCGGCTAAATGTACAGTTATTATCTAGAATGTTAATTCACAGGTCATTTATGGATACAAGCATCCATAAAGGATTTATGACTCTAATTAAAAAATAATGTTTTTGTGTGCGACACATGTAGTGATGCTTAAGCCAGCAGCACTTCACCCTAACATAGAACAGTATTTATAAAACTCTGTGACCACGTGGCATCTGAGCGACATTTTTGCACCATTTGGCACCTGGGTTGTACTTGTGTTGTTTTCATTTATAGAAAGTTGAGTGAAGTTTAAAAGGCAATTAGAACGGGCCGTCTTTTTCCACACTGAACCCAACAGCTTTTTGTGTCCACCGACTCCACAACCACCCATTGTTGTTTTTGTTCATTTTTAAAGAAGTATTGTTATTGAGTGTTCCGGCCATGTGAAACCAGCCATCTGCCTGGACTCACCTACTATGCAACTAGCAAGGGATTCGTTTTCGTTTCTTATTCCTAGCAGTGATAAAACAGTACTTCTTTGTATACTTACTCTTTATCATTCCAAGAAGGCGACATACTGCATCTTTACGTAGCATGACGTCCATTTTGAGAATATACAAAATAATATTCTAAGAAGGCTGCCCTCTGGTATTTGCTTTTCCAGTGTTTGTTTCACAACTCTACAAGCAATGGCAAAGCCACTACCAGAACAGTCCCCAGCTGCCACCTTAATTACTGAGGAACCAGGTTCGAGCCTCAGCTTTGGGTCATCTACCTGTGAGTCTAGGTAAATCTCTAAGGGTCAGATGTAGGAAGCATTTTGCACGTCACAAACAGCGAAAATCACTGTTTGTGACGTGCAAAATGCACTTTGCAATTCACAAAACCCGTTTTGCAATTCGGTAACCTGGTTACCGAATCGCAAAATGGGTTTGTGAGTCGCAATTAGGAAGGGGTGTCCCCTTCCTAATTGCGAGTCGCAATGCAGGATTGCTTTGTCACCGCGAACGCAGTCGCAAAGCAATCGCACTTTGCACCCATTTGAAATGGGTGGTAACCCATTCGCAAAAGGGAAGGGGCCCCAATGGAACCCCTTCCCTGTTGTGAATGAAACTGGAAACATTTTTTTCAGAGCAGGCACTGGTCCTATGGACCACTGCCTGCTCTGAAAAAATTAAACAAAAACGTTTCATTTTTCGTTTTTTTAATGCATCTCGTTTTCCTTTCAGGAAAATGGGCTGCATTACAAACAAAAAAAACTGCTTTATTAAAAAGTAGTCACAGACGTGGTGGTCTGCTGTCCGCAGCAGGCCACCATCCCTGTGAATGCCGCCACTCGCAAGAGGGTCGCAAATTGCGACCCACCTCATAAATATTAATGAAGTGGGCCTTTACGACCCCCTTGCGAGTCGCAGATGGTGTCAGGGACACCATCCAACATTCCGAATTGCGACTCGCAAATTGCGAGTCGCTTTGACTCTCAATTTGCGGGTCTCTATTTGGAAGTTTAATACATCTGGCCCTTAATCTCCTGTGCCTAAAAAATTACTGTACCCTTGTATAATGGATTTGGTGCTCATGTGAAGGTTCTCTAATAGGTCACGCTCGGGGTCACGCTATATAAACCTGAAAAAATAGAATTGGCAAAGCAAAAAGGGAATGCCTTTGCAAGTACGTGTTACTTTCTGTCCTTTGCTCACTGGCTATCTTCTCTTTATTGCCATTAGCCTATTTTTCAGCTCGAAGGTGCAGGAACACTCCAACACACCTCCATGAAATTTGCTGTGCAGGGCACTAGGTGTTCTCCAATGCGCATTAGTACGCATAATATCAACAAATACTTATTCCCCGCTACACATACTAACAATGAATATTATTTCTTTTGCACAGAAAATACTCAATGACATTCATCCGTGAAAACATGTGAGTACGTAAAATAACCAAGCATTTATTTTGCATAACTCCAAGGAATAAGTTGCAAATATACTGTGTTGCAGAAAACTAAAGAAACTATGCGTGTATCCTATCTGAAAAGAATTAATTGTACGCATTTCTAAATTTAAACAGGAAAAATGCTGCCATAAAATAAAACATGTGAAACCTATACAGCAACACCACAAACCTTCTCCAAACATAAGCGGAGGCCAAGAGCTCTCTTTTGTTATCTCAAAAATCATCCTTCCTTCTCAGAATATAAGACACTTTTTCACTGTATTCCTAACATTCTCAAGAGAAATGAAAGCAAGTATCCAGCCAAATGTCGTAAATAGATAATAGCTCTAGAATTTGGAGAGGTGTCTGACTACAAGCACCAACTGTTCTTAAAAAATAAAAGGATGCTGTCCTTCCACAGTTTTCATTCTTTACTGCAAGTAACTGTTCTTCCATAGTTATCTCCTTTACTGCACAGGATGGAAAACACCAGAACATCCATTCCATAGTGATTTTATGAAAGTGGAGGAAGGCAATCAGCTTGATGCACAAATTAAAATAAAATTGACAAAATTAAATCATTTCTAACGTTCCACACCTTTCCCAGTGGCCCATTGAAAAAATTGATAGACGTGATAGTGAGGCTGCTCCCAACTTCAGTAGCAGCTGATGGGCGAATGCACGTTTCAAGCAAGTCTGAGCCTGCGATGCTCCCAGGGCACAGTTCACAGAAAAAAACTTAACCGAGCTTAGTTGTTCCTGCTGCCACACAAAACGAGACATCATTAACCTCTTGACTGCTTTTTTGGATGTTTGAGGTACTTCATGCTTATCATAAGTTGTTTTTCACAAAAGGTATCCACTCCAAGTTTGCATCTTTTGCCAACTCCGGGGATTCTAAAGGTACTTAGGCCTAAATTTAAGAAATTTAACAAGGGCCTAGAACCTACTATCGCCAAATTAGTGTCATTTTTTTATTCTGATGTGGCGATAGTGTGGCAAAAATGCTGTGCCCTGTTTACAAAGTGGTGCAGTGCTCCACTTTGTAAACCCCCTGCACAACATTATGCCTGCACCAGGCATAATGTGTGCAAGTGGGGCCTTCCCCGTTATGTGGCCCACAAAAATGACACAGTGCAATCTATGAGATTCCACTGCACCATTTTTAGCGGTATTTTTTAATGCCTGCACAGAGCAGGTTTTAAAAGGAGGCACAATATTATTTTTAATGGGCCTCTATGTTCTTTGCACGATTAGCTCCAAAAGTTTTGGCACTTATCCTGGAAAGTTCTACATAGCATCACAAATGATGACGCTATTGTCCCTAACATGTGCCATGATGTGCCTTATGTTAAATGCGGCGCACACCTCGTGGCATTAGAGGGGGCGCAATGGACCGCAAGAAAAGTGGCCCTTCGTGACATGAACCACCACTTTCCTTAAATCTGGATCTTAGAGTTTGTAGATTCCCTTGAAGGGAAACGAAGAAATAGCCAAGTAAAATCTACATTTTTGTAACTGGGGAAAATTGGCTAGAAAAAAAGTGTTGTTCAAGAAAGCATTTTTTTCTAAAAATGACATCAATGAAAGGTTTGCTGTGCTAAGATCACCATTTTCCAACCTTAACGAAACAAGCAGAGTTTCCAAGTGGTAGTCCATTTTTTTCCAGTTTTTGTGGTTTCAGCCTAATTGTAGATTGTGGTGGAAATAGGTGTGAAACCTGTGGGTGATTCCAGAAAGCTATACATGCCTGAAAATTGTCAAAGGTCTGTATTTAGCAAGGAGTCATTTGTTTAGATGCCTCGAGGTTTCCCCATAGAAACTAAATGTTGAATTACAAAAATAATGAAAATGGGTAGCACAAAAACAGCCATTTTGGAAATGTTTTCATTTTCAATTTATTGTCAAGATGGAAAATTCACAAAAGCAAAATGCTATTATGTCTGATACACTCTTCTGGTCCCAGGGATCTTTAGGGTTTGTAGGTTCTCCAAAAACAATTCCACGGTCTAGACCTAACAACTAAGGTGCACCTTTAAATGATTTATCAGCTATACAACAATTCATGTGGCAAAATGGGTCCAGAGGAACCATGTACATTTCTGAAAGTGCACCATATACTGAGATCAGACACAGTGGTGATTTTGTACACCTCTGAATTTGTGGTTACCTATACTATTATGTGAATTAGAGGGCATTTTCCAAAATATCGTTTTGCACAATGGCTTTCATTTGTAAGACACAAATTGTGACAAATCAAATTAGTGATGACAAATATTCTGTGTTTTGGCACGTCTTCTGATTAAAATAGTACCCTATTAGTGTGGTTGGGCCTAGTCAATACGACACAAAGCACTCCAAAAATTGGGCCAGGAGACATCATATTTCACCCAGCAAAATCAACACTTTTTAATGTAGGTAGCTGTAAAATATGGACCCTAGCTGAACCACCATCCAGGAAAACCTACACCTACCCAGATACTCATGAAAATAGACACCCTAGTGAGTCTAGGGTGGTATTACTTGTATTGCTCCCACACTGTTCTTCACCTAAAAGCCCCAGGAAGCCTCACACTGTGTTTTTCTCACATTTCTACGAAGTTTCTGCACGTGCTAGAATCCATAAATGAGTTCTTTCCTTTTTAATTTACCTAGTGCCTCCTGAGCTTTCTACCCCCACCCGCCCCCCCAGGGGCACAGATTGAGAGCAAACCCTTTAATCTAGCCTACGGCATGGCAGAAGGACTGAAAGGTCTTTTTGGAGTGGGACATGGCCCTGTGCCTGGTGGGACCCCCCCATCCCTTTGTGGTTTTGGAGCAATTTATCCCTGGTGTCTAGTGGGATTTCTAAACCACCAGGGGTGCAGATTTGGAGCGAAGCCCAATCAGTCCACTGGGAGGTAGAAAGACTATAATGCCCCTTTTTGCGGTTAGGGCATTGCCCTCAGCATGGCAGTTTGACCTGCCCATTTTTAAAAATGTCACTGGTGATTAATGAGCTTTCTGTTCCTGAGGGGGGCAGATTTGGCAGATCTTCCCCAATTTACAACCAGAGGCAACAGAAAGTTTTTTGCACCCCTGTTGGGGTGGGGGCTTGGCCAGGCATAGTGGGTCGACCCTACTGAATTTTTTTATGTAGCTATCCCTGCTGTCCAGTAGGCTTTCTGCCCTCCTAGGCAGAAGACTGGGGGTAGTTGTGCCCCGGGGAGGCAGAAAGACTGATTCTATTAAGTGGGTAGGCGAAACACAGGCCTCTGTCCAAGGGCCACTCTTCCTACAAAAAACCTCGGTGTATAGTAGAAGCACCAGGCAATCACATTCCACCGGGATTGCCTTGCGCTCTGCAGAGAAAGGGAGGTATTGCTGGAATCTGAGTCTCTCAGCTTTCTATGGATGGCTGTCATTCGGCACACGTCTTTGGGAGCTCAGAGAACAGGGCTGATTTCTGTACCCTCCGTGCTCCAAGGAAAGCCAGGAAGGTGATTCCTGGATGCCAACAATGGCATTAGAGTAATTGTGTCATTGACAGGACAGCCACACCTACTTTCCTCAGGATAGAGTGGGAAAGGTTCCCTCCCAGACCCTGTGGGGTGTTATGGGGGGCAAGGGAGAAGAACACAACAGCTGCTGCTTCAGTGGCTGGTGTTTGGACATGACCTCCACATCCATAGCGCCTGATTAGGAGTAGTATGGATGTTGAGGTCACGTCTGCAGCAGTCACCAGAATAAGAGATGCTTGACAGTCAAATGATTGTGTGGCCTTCTACCTTTGTTTTTGAGCTTTGACATGGCACAAAACTAGGCCTGACTTGGCAAATGCTAGTGACATAGATATTAACAGCAAAAACAGCTTCCCCCCTCCCATCACTGCAGCCTCAGAATAAAGTGTCACTTTCACACACTACACAGATAAGACAAGTGCATGTCCCAGAAAACTAAAAATGGTTCGATCATTAGTATGCCAAATAAAATACACTTGAAGAGTGGGGTTGCCAACTTTTGCAGGGAAAAGTACTGGTCATGTGTTCAAGTTTAAAAACTCTGCAAAAGTCCAGACAAGATACATAACTGGAACTTTACATATAGCCACCTGTAATCATTTTTAATATGGCTTTTCTATCTTTCTTTATTATCATTCATGGATCATCAAGGTCCAAAGCACTATTCAATTAGCTTTTGTATTATAGTTGCTATTTAAAGTATGTACAAATGAAAAGAAAAAAAGAAAACAATTCTAGCTTTTTGGTGACTTTATTAGCATACCAGTCATGTCGGTAAACATTGTCTGGTGTCTACCCTAATGAAGAAATAACAAAATTAGGTGAAAAGCTGACAAGACCAGGTCCTCTCACCTGAAATCCAGATTCCGCAGAAGCGAAGAGACAAAACACACACCCCTAAAAGCTGTTCTCTCGTACCTGAAATCAACAGAGAACGAGTAAAAAGCCTCCGGGGGGAAGGGAAAGGGAATAGGAAATAGGGAAGGGAAGAGAAACAAGACACTGGTTCGCAAAGGAGCACCACTGTTGTTCTTTAGAATGTTGCCTCGAGACTTGATGCAGGACTTTCTAAAAACCAAAAGAACTACAAATATTTCCTGAGGTATTTTTGCAAAATAACAATAAGCATTGGCCCTCGATTGAACTGTCACCGAATCTTGCAACAAAATAACAATAGTAGTCAGCCCCTGATTCAACAACAATTAGAAACACTGTTCTAAATCAGAACAAATTGTTATACCTTGTCTCTAGAGATTAGTCTCTTGCTATTTGTTGTCACACAATGGATTAACTCCAAGACAATCAAGATAAAAGTCTACATGCAAATAGATATTGAGCAATGCTTTCAGAAGTTCACAACACTTAACTTCAATTCTGTGTGCTAATCAGTTTTCAAGATGTCCTTGACAAAAAGTCTTGATCACAAGTTTCTCAGCGTCTACAACTGTCACTAACCTCTGGAAGGATGAACACGGGGAGACAAGAGGTAAATTACTCAAGAACCGACTTCTCCTGGAATGTTGCGATTATTTAAGGAAGATGGATATGGCATTGTAAACTCTCCAGCCTCTGCGAAAGCAATCTGCTCCAGAGTGGGACACTCAGATGAAGTCTCGCACAGAAAAGAAGACTCCTGGAAAGAATCACGAAACTCCAGCTGCACCGGGAGCATCTGCGAGGGAAGGGAGACTTGAAGCCAAGCACAGAAAACACCTCAGCAATTTTAAATATACACGGGTGTGCAACGTGAGGAGCGTGGATGCTGGAAATGTGCTGGTGATGTGTCATCAAGTATGTTTGTCAGTTTGATGATTCATATGAAAGAATTCAATGTCTCAATAAACCACTCTGCACACAATTGACAAATAGGACAAGTTCTGAACACAAATCACAAATGGAACAACACTTGCTTTATCAATATAAACAAACATCCAAAGTAGTATTCGGTCTCCAGAAGGGAGATTGTTTTCTTTAGATTAATGGCATGTTTCATCTTTTTCCATACATGCTGATTTATTTTGTGAGGATGCAGCAAGAAGCATGCACGTGTGAGTCCTAACAGTACCTCCCCCCAAAGGTCTTTTCACTGGCCGTGGTTTGGAGGGGTATCGTGCATGAAAGGAACATACCAACTGTGGGGCGTGGACATGAGTGGCCGATTCACATGAATGCCCTTTGGGTGGGTTGACTTTCTAACCTATTAGATAAAAGAGATGACCTTGTAACCTACAAGAATCAAGAATGCAACTGACTTCGAATTCTTCACGATTATCCCTAAGTTTGGAAGGTGGTGGGGTAATAGGTTGAGTGGTGGGAAGAAATGGTTTGAACATAGAGACATGAAATACTGGATACATTTTGTGTTCACTAGGAAGGTTCAGTTTCATAGCTGTGGGGTTGATAATTTTAGAGATGGTGAAGGGACCTATAAACTGAGGCTGTAGCTTACGAACCCCTGGTATGGATAAATAATGGGTGCTTGGCCATACTTGATCACCTTCTGCATATGTTGGTGCAGATGTGTAGTGTTTGTCTGCTTGTTCCTTCATCTTATCCTTGGTGTCAAGTAGGGTGTTTTGGGTCTTATTCCAGATGTTTTGTAATTTAGATAAATATGCATGTACTGCAAGTACCTTTTAGGATGGTAGGAATGGTATGCACTCGGGTTGATAGCCTAGATTACAATAAAAAGATGACATGTTATGAGCTGAATGAACACTGTTGTTATAAGCAAATTCGGCTAAGGAAAGTGCTTGTAACCAACTTCTAGTTCAGGTGGTAATTAAACAATGTAGGAACTATTCCATGGTTTGGTTAGTTCTCTCTGTTTGACCATCTGTTTGTGGATGTTGTGCAGAGGACAACCGATGGTCGATACAAAGAGAAGAACATAGTTCCTGCCAAAATGTAGAAACAAATTGTGTTTCTTGATCAGAGAAAATAACAGTTGGCAGGCCATGAAGCAGGACAATATGCATTATAAAAAATTCAAATAATTCTTTTACTGTTGGCACTTTAGTGAGAGGAATGGAATGGGTCATTTTGGAGAATACATCCACTACCACTAGTATATACGTATTCCCCTTATCTTTTGGTAGATTGGTTACAAAATCCATACTAATAGTATGCCATGGATCTGGTGGTACCTGTAGAAGAATGAGCTTACCTATAGGAGTGGTATGCGAAGGTTTGTTACAAGCACATATGGGACATGTTCGTACAAACTCCTTTACGTCTGCATCTAGGGAATTTCACCAGAACCGTCTTGTGCACAAGCCCTTAATCTTGCGCTGTCCCGGATGTCCACTCAAGGACACCATTGAATAACCAGCCGTCCCAGATTCTTAGGGATAAATGAAGCCTGATTATGATAAAATGGATTATTAGAAATAGATTGGAGTGGATGTGTTAACCATTGTTCCATATCTTCCTTCTGTAATTCTTGTTTTAATTTGTCAAGGAACGGGAGCTCGTCCAAACAAATACCTTTAATTTTTTCTGGGGGAATCATTGGAATTGGTGTTATCTGTCTTGTGTCTGTTTGTGTTGTGGTGTTTTGGAAGCATGACAGGGCGTCAGCCTTGAATTGTTGTGTACTGGGTCTATAAGCAATTATGAAATCAAATTCGTTAAAGAATGAAACCTATCTCATTTGTAGTGGGGTAAGTGCTTTTGCAGAACTAAAAAATTGTAAGTTCTTATGACCTAAATAAATGATGATGGGAAAACGTACCCCCCAAAAATGATGCCTCCATTCTTGAAAAGTCAATTTTATTGCTCATAGTTCTCTTCCGGCTACTGTATAGTTTTGTTCTGCCGGTAAAAGTTTTTTGGAGAAGAAGGCTATTGGATGCATATTCCCAGTTTCAGAATCTCGCTGAGAAAGGATCCCACCTACTGCCACTTGTGAAGCATCTGCTTCCACACAGTAAGGTAGAGAGGAGTCAGGATACCTTAATATGGGGGCAGTAATAAAACTCCTCTTCGATGAGTCAAAAGCTTGTTGTGCTTCGGGAGTCCCCTTAAAAGGTACTCCTTTTCGTAACAATCGAGTAAGTGGGGCTACCGTGTCAGAAAGGTGGGAGATAAATCTTTGATAAAAGTTAGCAAAGCCAAGTATAGTCTGAATTTATTTTGTGTTTGTGGGTTGTGGCCATTGTAAAATAGCATCAATCTTTTCATAATACATTTGGACCCCTTGTTTTGACAAAACAAACCCTAGAAATTCCACTTGAGGAACATGAAATTGACATTTTTCTAACTTGGCATACAAATTATGTTCATGGAAATGTGATCCTCATGTTCTTTTTCATTATGTGAGTAGAGTAGTATATCGTCTATATAGACTATGACAAAGCGACCCAAAAATTCACTAAGAACTTCGTTTAAAAAGAATTGGAAGGCCGAGGGTCGTTACACAAACCAAACAGCATCACACAATACTAAAAAAATACTAAAAAATACCATATTTTGTGCGAAAAGCTGATTTCCATCTGTCGGCCTCACAGATTTTGATGAGGTGGTAAGCTCAGCGAAAGTCAAGTTTGTAAAAGATTGTGGCTTTGTAAAGTTGGTTAAGTAGGACTGGAATCAAAGGAAGCGGGTACCTATATTTTATTGTCACTTTATTGAGGGCTCTATAATCAATACAGGCCCTAAACTCCTTGTTTATCATCTCTTGTGACAAAAACCAAACAAGATGAAACAGGGGAAGTAGAATGGAGAATGATGCCAATTGCCAAGAGCTCATCTGGATAGTTTTTTAAATACTTTGTTTCTGGCTCCGATAGAGCATATACCCTACTACAAGATAGTGTGGCACCTGGAACCAAATCAATTCTACAATCAAAACTACGATGAGATGGTAAACTGGTTGCCTGAACCTTATCAAACACATCTGCAAACTCCTGATATTGTTCTGGAAGTGAACTGTCAGTGGTGGATAATGAGACTGTACATAACAAGGGATAATCCCAGCTTGTTGCCTTTTGATAACAATTCTGAAGACAACATGGAGAATTTAGTGTCACAGTCCTAACGTCTCAATCTATCCTTGGGTTATATCGTTGAAGCCAGGGTACTCCTAAGATAACTCCAAAAGTAGAAGCGTTAATCAAATCAAAACTAATAGATTCAGAGTGACCATTGTCACAGACTATTGTAATAGGTTTGGAATAATAAGTTATTAATCCAGAGGATAGTTCAGAACCATCAACAGCCCAAATGGCCCCAGGTTCTTGTTTGGGGAGAAAAGTGATCCCCAGTCTCTTGGCTAATGGAATATCCTAAACATCACCTGTTGCCCCAGAATCAAGAAGAATAGATTGGACTTTTCTTAATTGGGTTTGGAAAATCATGGTTACTGTCATTAGGAAATGATGTGGAGGTCTTAGGAGAGTATATCTGGAAATCTTTGAGGTCTTTTGTCTTTCACCCAATGAATAGACCTCATTTTTCCTTGGGCTATCTAGTGCTCCGAATTTTCACTGGAAAGGTTTACTGAAGCTACTGTCTTTTTGGGTATTGATCTTGTGTCTCACAGGACATTCTCATGCAAAATGACCTGCTTTACCACAATAGAGACATAATTTCAAAGACTGTCTCCTATCTTTCATTTAACCGTTGATCAAGTTTTACGACTTAATCAATAAATTTGGCGCAATCTTCGGGTGGTTCTACTATCTGAGACGAAATGTCTTTCAACTCATCTCGGAGTCCACAATAGAATAATGAGGATCTCTTGCTCCCTGGCCAATGGGTTTCTGATACTAATCTACTGAAAGTGATTATGTATGTTAAGAGGTCTTTATTTCCCTGTTTCAAATTCAATAATTCAGTATCACTTGATTGCGTGAAGGTGTGTAGAGAAAAAAGTTTCTTCATTTTGGCTTGAAACTCTGGGAAATTACATAAAAAATAATCATCATTTTGGACTAAAGGGATTGACCAATCAACAGCATTCCTTGCAAGATATGAAAGGATGAAAGCAACTTTTGCGGCATCATCTGGAAAAGCTGCGGGCCTATACAAAAACTGTAAGTGATATTGGTTCATGAATATATCAAATTTACTCCTATCTCCTGTAAATCTTTCTGGCAGGGCCAGTGGAACTTCTGTAGGGGTCAATACAGTGAGTTTCACAGGTGTTGCTTCTTCTGGCTTAATAGGTTTATTAGGAACAAAGGTTGGTGGTTTTAAAACCGGTTAGTCTGGTCTAGGAACTGCACCCAATGGTTCCCCTGTTATTTTGTTTATATCTAGTTTCTCTCTAAGGGAATAATTATCCTCCCTTATTTTGTCTACCTCAGCCTGAACCTGCGTCACAGCCCTTGCAAGATCCAAAATGTTGACTTCTGACTGAGACATCTTTGCTCGGGTGGACTTAGTTTTCATGGGCTTGGCTTTCTGACAAGACCAGCTCCTCTCACCTGAAATCCAGAGGGAGCGAAGAGAAAAAACCCACACCCCTGAACAATGTTATCTCGTATCTGAAATCAACAGAGAACAAGTTAATATCCTCCCGGGGGAAGGGATAGGGAATAGGGAATTGGGAAGGGACAGAAACAAGACTCCTGGAAAGAATCACAAAACTCCAACTGCACGGGAACATCTGCAAGGGAAGGGAGACTCAAAGCCAAGCATAGGAAACACCTTGGTAGTTCTATTTATAGACTGGTGGGCAACGTGAGGAGCGTGGATGCTGGAAACGTATTGGTGATGATTCATCAAGTACGTTTGTCAGTTTGATGATTCATATGAAGGAATTTGGGGGCATATTTATACTCCGTTTGCGCCGAATTTGCGTCGTTTTTTTCGACGCAAATTCGGCGCAAAACTAACGCCATATTTATACTTTGGCGTTAGACGCGTCTAGCGCCAAAGTATGAGGAATGAGCGTCATTTTTTTGCGTGAACGCCTTCATTGTGTTAATGAGATGCAAGGTAGGCGTTCCCGTCTAAAAAAATGACTGCGACGCAAATGTGTCGTATTTATACTCCCGGGCAAAAATCACGCCCGGGAGTGGGCGGGGCAAAAAACCCTGCATTTGCGCCTCTTTTTAACGCCTGGGTCAGGGCAGGAGTTAAGGGACCTGTGGGCTCAAAATGAGCCCACAGCTGCCCTCCCATGCCCCCAGGGACCCCCCATGCCACCCTTGCCCACCCCAGGAGGACACCCAAGGATGGAGGGACCCATCCCAGGGACATTCAGGTAAGTTCAGGTAAGTATAATTTATTTATTTAAAAAAAAAAAAATTGGCATAGGGGGGCCTGATTTGTGCCCCCCTACATGCCACAATGCCCAATGACCATGCCCAGGGAACATAAGTCCCCTGGGCATGGCCATTGGGCAAGGGGGCATGACTCCTGTCTTTACTAAGACAGGAGTCATGTAAATGGCGTCTGGGAGTCGTTAAAAATGGCGCAAATCGGGTGGAGGCGATTTTTTTGCCTCTACCTGACTTGCCCCATTTTAAGACGCCCTAACGCCATTTTCCCCAACGCCGGCGCTGCCTGGTGTACGTGGTTTTTTTCCACGCACACCAGGCAGCGCCGGTCTGCTAGCGCCGGCTAACGCCATTCAATAAATACACCGCCCGCATGGCGCTTCAGAATGGCGTTAGCCGGCGCTAATCTTTTTGGCGCAAAACTGCGATAGCGCAGTTTTGCGTCAAAAAGTATAAATATGGCCCTTGATGTCTCAATAAACTGCTCGGCAGACGATTGACAAATGGGACAAGTTCTGCACACAAATCACAAATGGAACAACACTTGCTTTATCAATATAAACAAACATGCAATGTAGCATTTGGTCTCCAGATGGGAGATCGTTCTCTTTACAAGTTACATGGACGTGCTGTGCTGTGAACACATTAATGACAGTTTCATATTTTTCTATACATGTTGATTTATTTTGTCAGGATGCAGCAAGAAGCGTGCATGTGTAAGTCCTAACAAAAGCCATCAACAGGGCAACCTCATGATCCTTTTGAAAAAGGATATTTTGCTGTACACACTTATCTATCTACCTTCGAGGAAACAGTATGAGTGAGAACGTATTTTTAACTTGGGGTGAATTGGTGTCCACCACAAGTAAGAAAAATCACTGTCCTGTTAGGTTGAGTCAAAGGTTTTAATAATTTGAACCTGAACTCATTCCTGTTAGATATCACATAGAGCAGACAGCCTTAAATTAATGAAAAAAATGTAATGTAAAACATTTAGAGGTACTAAGGGCCATATTTATACTTTTTGGCGCAAAACTGCTCCAACGCAGTTTTGCGTCAAACATTTTAATGCCGGCTAACGCCATTTCTTTGCGGCCCTCGGGCATCAAATGTATACTTTGACGTATAGCGGCGCAAACCACTGGTGTGAGTCATTTTTTTTTACTCAAACTAATGCGTCACATCGTAAAGAAAAATTAAAATGACTTTTATCTGGTTTACGACGTCGCAAACCGGATACACACCTTTTTTTTATGCAATTGCGTCAAAAAGTGGCACAAACACACCAAAATGTGCAAAGGAGAGCCAACATGGATCCCAGAAGCTTTGAGAGACCCCAGGAAGATGACAACAGACCAGGAACCAGCCAGGAGGACCCACACAAGACCCAGGAGAGGGAGAAGAAGAAAAGGAAGTGTTGGTTCAGTGCAGAGGAGCAGGAAATACTGGTGAAAGAGGTGGCGGAACACCAGCACCAACTTTTTGTCACCTCTAAATTGCCAATTAGTAGAAGAGAGGCAATTTGGCAACAAATTGTTGATAAGATAAACAGTGTGGCAGAAGTACGGAGAACCGTCATCGAGTGCAAGAAGCACTGGCATGACTTTAAGCACAGGACCAAGGAAAAGATGGCCAGGACCATGAAGGCAGCACTGCAGACTGGAGATGGGAGTCCAGCACTGAAGGAGGCCCTGGACCACATGGAGGAGATGGTGGTAGCTGTCGTCCCTGAGGAGATCATCACAGGGATTCGAGGACAGGACAGCGCAGACTACCAGGATACCACACAGATGCAGGGTAAGTGGCATGGGGAACAAAAAAGCCCAAATGTTAACTGTAAGCAGGAAGGGTGCACATGCCTAGTACACAATGCCTGTAAGTCATGATATTCAAGAAGTGGAATGGGCAAAGGGGCACGGCACGGGGGCATGGATTGTACAGAGGAAACCTGGGGCACAGTACTACACTACACCACAACCTTTGCATTGGGGTATGCTGCCATGCCAAGGATGTTGGAAAGGTAAAGCCAGTACAGGAGGGTACAACATAAAACTTGTGTGATTTCACACGACAGCTGGTATTCTCCCTACATGAACTAGGGCTCAATTAACAGGCTCAGGCCATATCCGCAAGTGGAATTTAACATTGACAACAGTTGCCACTACCACCTCTGCTGTGTGTGCAAGTCAAGTAGATAATGGCAGTTACGTGCCCATGGATCAAACACACCCAAATTAGAGGGTTCAGGATGACAACGTTATCAACCCCCTGTCATGAATATAAATGTGAAAACACTGTCAAATGCCCATGTCCGTAGGCGCAACAAGCATCAGGTATTGTATGTAACATTATGAGGTACACAGCAGTTATGTCATACCCATGCTGCACATGTCAGGGTCTACCCTGTGCCTGGGTCTCAATATCAGCAATGCCACAATGCAACATCTCAAGTGTCATAGTGCTAAGACAACAGCATTGAGGGGGAGGACATATGTTTCCAGCTAGTGAAACACACCCCCACAGTCATAAGAGAAAATGGAACACTACTAGGACCATCAGTGCAATCCAATGTAGCACACATTTCCCAACATCAGCAGTACACACTACCAATGCTGACACCCGTATTGTGCCATGCCAATGCAATACATAGTATATGCTAGGTCTCAGCAACATATAGGTGGATGTGAAATATCAGAGAATGGGGCAGTTCCAGATTGTTAAGTGTGGTGCAAGTGCCGTCAGAACACCCACAGCCAGTGCAAGGCCACACCATGATAATGGAAGTAGACAGAGGGTTGAGTAGGACAATAAGGTGGCAACATACAATTTGGGCAGAAACTACACCTAGAGGATGTGACGCAGACATTTCCCCAAAGTGCCCACACTACATGTGACATGCCGGTGGGGCATAGGCCTGGGAGAATGCTAATTTTAAGGACAGGAACAATGAACACAATGTGCAACTAATAGGAAGTCAGGCACATCACATTACAAATGCCACAACACAGACACACTAATTGTACAATTTCTCACTGCAGAGGACGATGGCTCTTCTGGGGATATGCCTGCCCTGGACTTCCCCGATGACATGGATGACGAGCTGACAAACATCAGCCAGCAGACCCTCCAAGATGTCCTTGGAACCCTCCAGACCCCACCTTTAGTTACAAGGAGGAGTGCATAAGTACCAGCCGTCACTGAGGAGCCACCCACCACCCCAATTGTAAGACCTGCTAGCTCAAACCCAGCTGAGGACTCTGACGACACTGGCACCAGCTTTGAGAGAACTGTTGTTGGAGTACAGCGGGAGCTGGCCAAGGAGGTGCGGGGGGGGATGGAAAATATGGCAGCCAACCTAGAGGGGGTGCGTTTGTGCATGATTTCAACTGCAGAACAGGCAACAACCATGCAAGGGCGAACATCAATCTTGCAAGAACTTCAACAAAGTGTAAAGGAAATCAGCACAGCAGTAAGGGAGTTGACACAACACCTCCAACAACAAACCTTTCAACGCATGCACAAATGCAATATTAACCCCCTCAAGGCCGACCTGGCTGCCTACCACAGTGATGTAGCTGCTATAATTAGGAACCAGCAGCTCCTCCTTGCTGCAGTACTGCCCCTAATAGCCCCACAGTTGGCAGCTACCAGGATTTCTGACTCCACGTCTTCAAACACTGAAGTGTGTGCTGCCCCTTCAAACCCACCACCACCAAGGGCAGAGGAGACAACACACTCATCAGAAGATGAAGACATGGAGCAGATCACCTTCACCCGTAAGAGTACCCGGTAGCACAAGTCCCTGCCACATGGGCACTTATAACCAAGGTCCTGTGCTTTGCAACATGCCAGTCTTGCAACAGCTGGTCACAAGCACTGTTCTCCAGCCCACTGTTTACCTTGTCACTATGCCCTGTGATTGTCTCTCGCTACCTCATTGGCAATTCATCACCCTCTGCACTGTATGACACTTCACCCCAGCATGTCCAATGACATGTCCTTTTGCACTTGGGTAGGATCACAATGGAAGGTGTCACACAAACCTGGACTCTGCAAATATAGCACTACAGCACTTTAAAATAAATAGCACTTACACAACCACTTTGTCTCTGTGTAATGTGACACATCAACCGTGAGGGAGATTATTGATGTTTGTCTCATGTCAATGCCCATAGAATGTCAATACAACTGCCCTGAAAGATTGTGGGCTGATAACTATGCACTGTGGTCTTGATTGTGCCATCATCTGCCCTTCCTGAGGGTTAATTCTGAAGTAAATAGAAAAATTACAGTGTAATGCTGTGTTGGACAGAATAAGTCTTCTTCAAGGGATATCTAAGCAGAAAATCATTGTCTTCAAATTTTTCTTCCAGACAATCTTTAGGTATGTGACATTTGACTCAAATTTTTCATCGCACACACCATACAGCAGGAATGGATGTGTACAAGTGTACATACAAATAAGTGACCTGGCTGTGCAAATTAACAAATGATAGGTGTGAGTTATGCATGCTACACTACATGAGATTTTACCATCACTCACCTCATCAGGGTTCACATGAACATCAGGCTGCAGGCAGATGTAAGAACATTGTCCTCAATACCAAATCTGGTCTCAAAGTATGACAAATTGAGAACATACATCCAAACTTAACAACACATTGTGAACCATAGTAACATTGAGTTGTGTGTGTAATGGATGGCAGATTCCTAGCGAAGTAGCTTTGGTGTAGTTGCCAATGTGACAGCTCAATTGGGATTTGGATGCAGGATGGAACACAAATGCAAATACTAAATTGACTCCGTTTACCCATGCCAAGGCCCTGATCCCCAAGCATATGACACATACTGTAAAGGAGTAACTACGTATTCATTCAACTGTAAAAATAGGATGTTAAAACTATAGGAAACACCTTAACTAACCTATCCTATCCTAACTACACATTACCCACAACTGGCGGTATCTACCCTAAGCTAAACTTACTTATCACATTTAACTAAACACTCTAAACATCAACACCCCACCCCCCTTCTATGATGGGACACATGGAGGACAACATATACTAACCTAAACACATGCTATCTTATACTAAACAAATATATATATATATATATATATATATATATATATATTTATATATATATATATATATTTTGTTTTAATTTAATACACAAAAACCCCAACATCATCAACAAAAAAAAAACACATGTAAAAATATCATACCCTCCACCCCCAACCCATTAATACTAACTAAACTAACAGCCTATTCTAACTTAACACTAAGCCCCCTAAACCCACTATTTAAAAGAACCAGGAAAGAGGAGGGAGGGCGAGGGAATCATGGGTGAGGGTATCAAATTCACAAGTTCTCCCTCCGCAGGGCTTCTTAATGGCGCACACTCTCTTGTTTATCTGCGACACCTCCTTCTGCAGCCTGTCCATTCTGCGCAACATCCGTTGCATGTTCCTAAAGTCTGCACTGTCAATGACTGCAGCAGGGGTGGTCTTTGTGCCAGTTGTCGAGGGTTGTCCAGTTGGTGGTGCCATGCATGGAGGGGGAGGTGCAGGGGCTGCTGTCAGTGGTCCAGGAGCTGTGGAAGTCTATGGACCTGCAGTGGTGGCTGCCATACTTACTGCCACCTGGGTCACAGTGGTGAAGCTGGTGGTGGCAGCTGTTGTGGACACAGAAGGGCCCCCTTGGGCAAATGCCCTCCACATCCCTGAGGCTCTTCATGGCGATAACGCTGTGCCAAGTTGCGGTACCCAGACTCGACATCCAGAATGTGGCAGTAACGCATCGCCCTCCGCTGAAATTCACAGATCTGGTTGGCATCCATATTTGCTGCTGTTAAAAAAGATAAAGCCAAACATTACGTACATCATTGTGTGATACAGCTACTGATGAGAATCAGACAATACATCTAATGTAGCTGAAACAGGCCATATCACTGCACAGATTGTCCTTGAGGAAGTACATGCCAACGCAGCCTACACATGTCCTATCTAACAGCACAGCAATGCTCCAAAAGATGTGTACATACTTAATTGTGTACTACACTTGGATCAGCACACCTAGGTGCACATATTTCATAACCCTAAGCCTGTGCCTCAGGGGCGGATGGACAAGCAACACTTACTTTCAAACATCAAGGACAGCCTGGAAGATTTGGACAGCTGTCCATGGGTTTAGTCAGTCCACCACAGGCAAGAGTGTGCCCAACTAGGATAGACACAAACCTTGGACAATCACATCCACAATTATGTTTGTAATGGCAGACAATTGTCAACATAATTTGATACCACCAATACCTGTCTTGCAACAAGCAGATAGATGCAAGCACCCATCTGGGCATGAGCTGCATGCACACCTATGACATTGTACTCAAGTGCCACAGACACGTAGCTCAACATGTGGAGCTAGATGCTGCTAGGAAATCAAACATACAGTCAAACATGTTCATTAGTGAACAGGGAGGCTCAAGTCTGTGTGTAATACTTTGGCATCCCTATTCTGTGAGATTCAGGGTATGACTTGCTGACTGAATCAGGAAAATGGCCCTCTGCAAATTTTTCTTTACCAGAAATGTAACAACAAATGTCACCCTATTCACATAGGCATGCCTACAGGGCTGCACTACAATCCCAAAATATGACTCTATGTCCAACTCAAATATGGAAACAAAAATCAAACTCCAGTCAAGTTACATATCAGATAATGTGCCAGCACATCATACCTTAGTATCTATCCAATACACAGGAGTCAATCACACAACAGCTGCAAACACAGAACTGAAATATCACCACTTACTGGATATGCCTGGGTCTGCAAATCGAGTCACTTTGCCAATTGTGTAAGGGGCAGCTCCACCTGTAAAGCATGGAAGGGTGAAATTTGCTCAATGTCTGTGAACTGTACAGCACTTTCAAATAAAATTCCTGTGTGTGACATTATATCTGAAAGTCCTGCCCCTCAGGCATGATGATACTCCAACACACATACCACTGCAAACATGTATAGACCCTGTCACTCCAGTGAGTGATATATACACATATGCACACATGCAGTGGCGCTAACTATCATGTGGTGACAAACGTGATCCCTCAATTGGTTACAGACTCATTTATGGAGTGTACTCCATTTCATCAATGGTTGTAATGAGAAAAATGCAAAGCCACATTCCTGCAGCACTGCAATACCAGTCACTCAGGTACTGTGGCTTGTGCATCAAGGGACAATCAGTTACTGTGTGATGCTCATGAGGGTTGAGTTTAGCTCATGATTTATTATGCTTTCTATGGTCCCTTACATGTGGGCCTGTGTTGTGTATAGGTTACATATGCGACATTTACAGTGTACCCTGAGCCACATATGCCCCCTATGACACCATAATTGCAGGGATCCTGTGCGTTACTTGATGACAATCTGACGGTAAACATGGATTGCCCATTTATCAAATTTAATACAACAAAGAAAAATATGCTGACAGTGTATATTGTGGTCATCCATGACAGAATGCATGGGCACAGGTGTAGTCATTGCACCTGAAATGTGTCACTCATTGCCCTGTGTACCCATACTGGGTTTTGCAATTCACAGTTAGCCACATTCATCATCCTACATTTGCCAAGTTGGGAGATCAGCGGGTATACAGCAAACTGACACTGTCCCATTATTGAAACATGGCTTAGCAAATGTCCTACTGTGCCAATCATGATGATGTAGGTTTCAATTTGTATGTACCTTCAGTATAGCAGCAGTCACAGGAATGCTGGTCTTCTGATAATAGCATACACCCATGTCTGTGATAGCCTCCATACAGGGAAGTTAGCTATTGTACATATGCTGCCCTAGATCAGCAGGGCTGTACCAAACGTAAACTAGCAAAGTATTTGGGAACTTTATATGTATGATGGAATTGGTCAGGGGTCCCTTGCACAACATCATCCAAGTAATACATTGTGACCATGCATTCCCCAATGTCAGGTATCCCATGATGACCCAATAACTTATGAAAAGTGCAAGGCTATAAAGTAACACAGATGGTAAATGCATCAGCTCTGTTCCAGCTATTGTGCCCAAGAGCAATTTTAAATATACAGGTACAATGAACAGAGGGCCAGGGATAATTGGTATCTCTCAATTTGTATCATTTGCTTCATGTTTTACGCTACAGCAATGGAAAGTAGCAACAAACATTTAGATATGAAACCGTGTGCATTACTTTGTCATCCTAACCTAATTTAATTGTGGCACAACCAAGTCAAACTATCAGAATAGAGTTCAGACATGTATTCAAAATAATTGGGGAAAACATTAATTCTTTGCTTTAGCTTGTGAAAAACATCTCTTTCCTGGTACACTCACAGACCGTGGATAAAACATATGTTTGAGCCGCATCACCATTATCTATTGACATGAAGGCAGCACCAATTTACAGGATCAAGTTGTGTTTTGTAAGTTAGTGCAGCTGTTGCGTCAAACAATGACAGTAATGTGTGGCAATTATTGTCTAACTCAGGGCCACTGTATGTTTAACTTGCATTCCAAATGTCCAAAAACATTGCCTGCAGCATATCAACAAATTTGCTACTGTCGATACAGAGCATTTAAATGTGCACATTACTCTGAATTGTACTCACCAACAGGGCCACCAATCACAATACCCAGGTGGTCCAGCAGGTCTTGCTCTCTGGCAACAAGGTCAGCCCAGCAGTGCTTCAGTTGGTGGTCGTTAGGTAGTGTGTTGAAGATGCGACGCAGATGGTACAACGCCTTAGACCACCTGAGCCTCCTCACCTCTGTGTGATACCCCTGTATCACCCTGCCACCTGCTTCAATCATCAGGGGGAAGAAGTGTCACACCAGCCAAATGTATGCCCCCAACTCCTCCTCACCCATTCTCCCCAGATGTGGCCAACCCAACATGACAGAAAAAAAATAGGAAAAATAAAGGGTACAGAGGAAAATAAAGGGAAAGGAGGGAGGAAATTGAAAGAAAAGTAACCCTCAAACAGCCCAACTATCCCCAAACTAACAATACCCACAACAGACTCCCTACAGTACAAAGAGAAAATTAGACACCAAATATGACAAATAAAAACTTACAATGAACAACTGAGACAAATACAAATAAAACAGATGACAAATAGGATGGCACACACGAGACAAAAGCACAATTTAGACAGACAAAACTCTAAGCACAGCCACACAGTCTAGAAAAATCACAGACTGCAAAGTGAAAGTGAAAGAACACCCACTGTACCATTTCTGTAAACAGGATGTCCTATTACATCACTTCCTGCCTCAAATGCGGTGCATTTTTATTATGATCCGTCAAAATTTTATGACTCTTACAGTCTGTGCTTCCATTTTGTTTTACGCAAATGCTTAAAAATTACCCGGCATCCATAGTTCAAATTATTTAGCATTGGTAACCAATTTCAAGGGGTACAGTGTAGGAATTACAGCTCGGGCCAATGGATGTATAATGGATGTGATCGTCAATTTTCTACACATAAGTGGGGATTTTTGACGCAAATGCGTCTTTTTAGACGCGTTTGCATCAAAATGTATGTCTTTTACTGTGTTTGTGTCATTTCTCACATTTTTTAAGTAAATGACAGCTGTAACTGTACAGAGATAGGCTGTTTGCACCTGCATTGTGTATTCCAGTGTTTTGGCACATGTGGCAGATCACACCACTGCAGACCATAATACTCCAGTTGTTGTACCGGATGAGCACTCTTCACTAACGCAATAGATAACCATACCTTTTTAATACAAATTAGTATTACCCAGTTTGAGCAGGTTGTGCGTCAATAGAGGATAGCAAGGCTGCGCAACTTAATACATTAACTCATTGCGTGTGTGTCAATGTCTGTGAATTGGCTAATTCAATTTTTGTTTGGGCCTCTGTGTTTGTATGCATGTGTTGTTAATGTAGATAACCTCCACAAACATTTCAGTGTAGATATGAGTCAGGATATGTGTTTTTTATACACGTAGCATCCAATGCTGTGTGAACTGTACTGACTTTTGGGACAATACATCTCCCATGACATACTATGACATACTATGCACAGGATAGATAGAGGACGGTTGATAATGGCAATGAGTAAGCCATCAAATGTACAGGAATGTTAGATACCACATCCTGCTAACTTGTTTGTATACTAGCCATGAGTCAGTCATTTGAAAATGCTTTGTGGGTACAGTGGTTGTGGCACAGAGTTGCAAAACAATCCAAACACTCCACTGTTTGAGTCCTATATATGACATATGTGTCTCGTGTGGCAGTGGAGGACCAGCAGACCAAGCTGCATGTGTTCACATATTTTCAGTGGTTAATTGCACAAAGGTGTCCAGTTCAAGTATGTAGCCACGTGTACCCGGTGTCACTGTTGAGTACAGGTCTACTCATGAGTCTGTGGATCCATTCCCTGTATTAACAGAGTATCCTTCAAAGCAGAACTGACCGAAAGCCAAAGGGGAATTGACAACACACATGGGGATATTTGAGCTATAGCACTACAGAAGTTTTATGAGGCTGACAACAGGGTAACCTTGGTGTGCTCACAAACGTAATGGATCAGTAAATAGAACCTGACAGCTTCCATCACAACATTTGTGCACAGGGTGGCCTCTAAAATTCCCACTGCAACAGGGAACATCAGTGCCTCTGTGCTGATTAATGTCGCAGCTAGTCACCACACAAGCACCATCATTGGTTTGCAGCCAATGTGAGTCTGTGTGTGGACCGGCAGGGCACAAATATGTTTTGTCCTTTCATCCACATTAGCAAACGTTGTTTTTTGTGCTGGAGGCACCATTCCCAATCCATGCATACAGCCATAGTACACTGTCACTGTTTGTCACTCACGCATACATGAAACACAGGCAAGGGATAGTGCCGGGATTGGGCTGCTTGAATACATGTCCCAGACCTTCATACTGTGGTTCTAAAAATTCTGGACCCATGTAATTTACTTTGCCACAGCAGTACGATTTTAGTATCAAAAGGCCGATAATGACTAGTACACTAAGCATGAGCATTTTCGCTCAATTCCAGCAGCGTTTTCACCTCGAAATCACCATTTTCGTCCTGCACTCGTGGCTCCCATTTTATACACGGCAGCCATTTTTAAAAGTTGCCCTCACATAGGCTTATAATACAGTCAGATTTGATTCCAAGGACACGTACACCTTGATTGACTTTTCTCTGACCTGGGCAAGCTGGAACCATTGCCTCAGGCCAAACCTGTTTGGTCAGTCCCTCTCCCAGTGGCCGAATCAGATAGCATCAAGGCACACCGTGCCATAAAACCCTTATTATCGCTCACACACCCTGCCTAATCTTGCTCACACCTGCACCTGCTCTTTTCTTCTTCTTACTTTACGAGGGGGAGGTGCCCGTTTTTATTGGGGGTTCACACTTATCTGATGTAAAACAGTAGGCCTTGCCGGGTAATTTATTACGGGTTGGATGACATGAAATATGAGGTTTCATCATGACACTGTTTTTTCCTTTGTAGTGAAAACATGTGAATGACCAACCAAAATGTCAAGAATGTTTGCCTGAAGCTTAAAAAACTGTATACAAGGAAACCTGACTTTGCATTGACACACAGTCTCCTGAGAACATACAAACCGTGCTGTTGTACTTCTAGGACGCTTGTTACTTGGTTGCGGCCAATAAATTTGATTTTTGACTTCACCTAGAAGACTCTGAGTTTCTGTGGTCTGAATCAGGAAAGTACCCGAGGTCTTTGGGTGTACCCTGGTACCACTGGGTTACTGGATCAGTACCGGTTCTGAAAAACCCAGTACCTCAATACCATATGTAAACCGATTAAACTATACAATATATTTGTGGATTCATTGTAGACCTACCAGACACCATACCCAAGGAGGAAAGTGAGGGCATGGAAAGCAACTATGAGAGAAATGTAGCCACAGGGAACCTCTATGTTTACATAAAAACAGGTAACAATCAGGCAAACAGGATGCACGCTCTGTCAGGAACTAACATGAACAAGGCAAATTCACAGTGAGCAGACTCATACTGGGAAAAGCCTGAACAACACTGTGGATAATTAAAACTGGATTTGTGCTGTTGGCTGCAACATTACACAATCACCCAAGGGCTGTGTTACGCAAGCAGTTCATATGGCAATGCTCAACAAGAATATTCATAAAAAGGCAGCTTCCAAGCAGTTCCAGGCAGCAGCAATGGCAGTGCAGGTTCAAATGGGTGGTCTGCATGGAGGTGCTCACAGGTGTGTGCAGCTTCAGTCTCTCACAAGCCCTGTAGGTGAGAATCAAGTTCAAAGGGCCAACAATACCTTTCACATGGGAAGCAATGGACAGGTGATTACAGGTCCTACAGACTACAAGGCACTGCATTTTGGGACCTGCAGTCATATGAACTAGGACTATGGCATGCCATAATAAAGAGGGAAGCACACTGGAGTCAGAATGTGAGTCTGGGTGTGTGTAGATGATGGATATCAGGGTACATATACTCCTGTTACAGGGCCACCTAGAGAAGGGTGGGGAGAGACTAAATAAATGCCTGTGACAGAACTTATAACCTGGGATGGCATGCACAGGGCATGTCTTGTGAGCAGTGCTTGTCATACTTGGGGCACTAGGGCTATCCATTTGCAGCTTACATGGACTTCTTGTCACACATGCTCCTTGCAGAGACAGCTGATGTCACACTTACTACTGTCAAGGGTGTGGTCATACATTCCTGTTACTAATGCAATTGCAAATCCACTAGCTTAAGTATCAAGAAGGTTTTTTACTTGTGATTGATTGTGTCTTAGTTGTGTGCCATATGCTGCAATGAACCATGTTGCCAACATGGATGTGTCCCATAGTTGTGCTACTCTGACATTGCCCTTCAAATCTGAAAAGAACACCATATTTGTCATTAACAGTGTATGTGAAGTTGGGTGTACATTCATACCCAACAAATGTGATGTGGTTTTTTCAGTATCCTAATGTGTATTACTGCACTTCGCCATGAGGGTAAACTCAGATTGTGATTCCTAGGGATCATGTGATGCATAAATAATTACACAGACCATGATTTAGTGATTAGATTAGGTGTTTAATGAGATATGGTAAGAAAGTGGTGATGGTGACTATAGTTAAAAGAAGTTTTGTACAATGTGTTGTCTCCGATGCAATGTTGCAGCAGTGTTTGGATGGTCCCCCTCATGTTGATGGACAGCATCCTCCTCTTTCTCCTCTTCAGGCATTTGTGGGTCTGGTTGATATAGGGGAATGTTCCTTCTTACACATATATTGTGCAGGATGGCGCAGGTCAGAATGATCTTGCAGATCATTTCCGGGGTAATATAAGAGGCTGCCTACGGTGATGTTGAGGCACCTGAATCTTGACTTCAGGATGCCAAAGGTCCTCTCTACTATGGTGCGTGTCCTCCGATGTGCCTCATTATAGGCACGCTCTGCTGCTGTGCTTGGGTTTGTAAATTGGGTCATGATCCATGGCTGCTTCCCATACCCCTTATCAGCTGAAAGAGAAAATGATTGAACATTTTTGATGGAGCTTGCACCATGATTATCACTTTGCATGACAGTTGTTATCTTGTGTTGTCTGTGACTCATCTGTGTTTGTGTTATTGTGTGGAATGCTAGGGTTCTAGGATGTACCATCAGCGTTGGGATGTTTCATTATCTGAAATGGTTTGCATGCAAAAAAGACTCCAATAGTGGAGAGGGTCCAAAGGCACTAGGGGCCAGATGTAGCAACTTAAAAATTTGCGAGTTGCAAAGTGCGAGTCCATGCGACTCGCAATTTGCACCTCGCAAATTGGTATGCAGTACGGTGTCTCAGACACCGACTGCAACTCGCTATGGGGTCGCAATGACCCACCTCATGAATATTCATGAGGTGGGTCGCAAATTGCGGCCCCATAGCGAGTATAGGCACTCGCAAACATGGAGGCCTGCTGTCGTCAGCAGACCTCCATGTTCGTGACTGCTTTCAATAAAGCAGTTTTTTTTTTTAAGTGTAGCCCGTTTTCCTTAAAGGAAAACTTGCACTTAAACCTTTAATTGTTTCTATAACGAGGGACTTTTCCACTTTTTTTCATATTATCTGAACTGGTGTTTGCCTGATTGACCGGATGTCAGCGGTATTTTAGTAGACTTTCAGTACATTGTGTACTCCTATGCATTAGGTCATGTGAAAGAGGTGTCCATGTGTCTTAGCTAGGGGTGACATGATACTTCCATACACAGAATCAATTCCACAGTGGTGGGAACACGGTTGCATCTATATGGCCTGGACATCCCATCCAATTTAACATATGCCATAGAATTTGTTAAACATCAGTGAGGCCCTTTGATTTGGCTAGGTGACAATGTACAACACATCTCCATATGTTGGCAGCACTGAAGTGTTGAGAATTGACAATGTACAAATATCCCATGTGTGACAAGTTCTATGCAAACCTATTTTTCTGTCCTCACCGAGTTGGCTCATGTTCAAACGTGTACCTACACTACTGAACCTGGTCCACGTAAGCTGGCTAACTTGGTTGTGGGGGTGAAGGTTTAAGTGTCAGAAGGTCCATATGCCTGTACATCTATTGTGTATTTGTGAAATTGTCTCAATCCGTATGTGTGGAAATGTGTACTTTGCAATATTGTCACATCAATATGTGTTCTTAGCACTGTCCACTTGCTTATTGGTAGTGGGCAATGTCACCCCAGGAGAGATGTGAGATGTTGGTACAGCCTCAATGATTCCATGTCCCATTCATTGGAGGCATCTTCATCATGCTATGTGTGTCATGGTGTTAGACCTGCAGCGAAACACATTGCATACCCCTTACACAGTACATATTGTTTGAAAGGGTGTGTGATTGAATGTTATGGATGTGATATTGGAAGATTCATCTTCCAAGTTGTACTGCCAGGTAAGGCTATGTCATTGTCACTGTGTGGTTTTAAATTGGTCCTGTGTGGCTCTGGAGTGGCATCTCTTGTTATTTGCATCTGTCATTTGTCCATAGGTGTGTATCCCATTGGGTCAGGATATCAAACATGACTACCAGTGTCACAACCTCAGTGTCTTCCTGTCTACGTTTCAATGTAGTGGTGTATGTGTTGTGTGTCCTACAGGGTTGCTGTGTGTATATAACTGGGGTTCTGTACTTACCAACAAGTAGGCCATTTCCATATAGTCCATCCTGAAAGTGTTGATTGATGGTGCAGTGGCAGAAGATGAATGAATCATGTACACTCCCAGAATACTTTGCCACGATGTTGGTGATCAATCCCCAGTGATTCACAATGGCCTGCACATTGATGGAGAGTGTGTGCTTCCTGTTGTGGTATAGATGTTCAGTTGCAGCAGGTGGCAAAATCCGTACATGTGTGCAGTCAATGGCACCAAGCACGTGTGAGATGCCGTTGATTTGGTAGAAGCCTTGTTTGGTCTCCTGCTGCTTCAGCTTTGTGTTGGGGAAGCTGATGTGTCGTTGTGTGAGGGAGATGATGGCATCCAGTTCCTTGGGTAGGAAGGCAGAGAAAGAGGGCTGTGATATCCCGGCAACCAGGGCACCAGGGTTTGAAAAGAGCCATTTGCCAACATGTGGAGGACAGCTAGCAGCTTGGTCTCTGGTGGAATGATGTGTGGTGTCTGCAAGCTGGGTGGCAACTGTTGCTCAATGTGGTACATCAGCTGCTGAATGGCTTGCCAGTATAGTATGTACCTCTGGATTATGTCATGTTCCCTGAGGCCCTGAAGGGTTGTCCTAGTCCGGAATATCCTCTCTTACCTTTTGCGTTGCCTTTGGGGTCCCTGATGGTGTGGTGGAAGCTGCTGCTGATGGTCCTGTGCTCTGCGTCTTCGTGCATGCTGGATGAAAAGCACCTCCATGTCTTCCTTTTTGAGCTCTGCTGTTGTTTCTGTATGTTTTCCTTAAGTACTGGTGTGTTTGCCCCATTTTAACACCAGCCTTGACCCAGGCGTTAATTTTTGACACAAATCGGGCTGTGCACCATTTTCCGACTCTGCCTTCCAGCTGTGGGGGATTTTTGCGCAGTAGGATAAATATGGCGCACGGGTGTTTAAGTCATTTTTTGGATGGGAACGCCTATCTTGCATGTCATTAAGGCAAGGTGGTTTCACGCATCCAGAAAATGACGCACACGGCAGAATTTTGGCGTTCGCGGGCTCGGGCATCAAAGTATAAATATGGTGTTAGTTTTGCGCCGAATTTGCATTAAAAAAGATGAGTATAAATATGCCCCTAAAAGTTTAAAAAGTCAAAGACACAACACAATATAAATCTCACTGCAGCTTATATAAATAGAAACACATTTAATAAGCAAAATAACAACAAAATAGCTAGAAATCTATAAGGGGAACAGGAGATTACATGAAAATCATGCCAAAAAATGAAATGCGTCAATGGTAGTCAATCATTGATGTAGAATGGGACCTAAGAGCGAGTTGAGGATGCCTGTGAAGCAGTACAGTAGATTGGCTTTGCTAAGGCTTGTAAGAATGGAAGGTTGAAAATGATTTCTAAGTCCCAATTTGGAATGGGACTCTGTCATTTTTCAGCTGAAAAACTTTTCTCCATGCAGGACAAACCTGAAATCCAAACACACTCCATGCAACCAAAGGACGGGGTACTTTTCACAGTCGGTCCCCTTACCGCTCTGAAGCTCTGGTCTTGATAAAAGTTCCAAAACTTCTTTTTGTGTCCTAACAACCATAGGAATACACTTCTAAGGGCCTGAGGTGGAGCAGTTAAAGACATTCAGCAGTCCAGGCAGAGAGCAACAGCAAAGTCTATTCCAGGTCCAGTTACCAATAGTCAGCTGGAATTCTTCACAGGAGTGTCCTCTTCAGCTTTCTATGTACCCTGGAGCTACCCAGGAGACAGATATGTCCTTTTCAGCTTTTTTGTGTTCTTCGAGCTACCCAGGGATCAATCTTATCATCCTTCAAGATCGTTCTGTCTTTCAAAGGGAGTCAAATCGCCTCTGCTCCTTCTCACAGGTCATAGATGCCAAGTGCTACAGATTCAGTACCTTCTCACAAGTTAAACAGTGTTTTGATGTGGTGCAATAGGGTGCTACATTTATGCTTAATCCCTTGTCTGCTATGGATGTAATGGTCACATCCATGGCTGCGCCTGTGAGGAGACATGGACGTAACCATTACGTCCATTGAAAAGCCCTCGGGAGAAGCGCTAGCACCCCCCAAGGTCCACCCCCCAGGCCTGGGTTGAAAGGGGAATCCCTTCCCCTTCCACCCCCCACTCCCCATGAAGTCAGCATGCGATCGCGCTGACATCATGAAAGGGAGGAAAGACGCGGTGGAAGCCATTTGCTTCCAGCTCGTCTACAAGGAAGGAGGTAGGTTTTACCTCCGGGGGGGGGGGGAGGAATGCCTGTAAAAGAGGCATCAAGAGAAAGGAAAGAGTTTTCCTTTTCCTCAATGTCTCTGTGAGCATTCCTGCTGCTGCATCGCAATGCGATTGGGCAGCAGGAATGCCCACTAGACACCAGGGAATTAGTGTGTGTGTATGCGTGTATGTTTGTACGGCATGGGAGAGCGACCCCTTGGGCAAGGGTCGCTCTCCTTTGGGGGGCAATGCTTTTTTTGCCAGGCCTTATTTTTAGGCCAATCTGCCCCCCTTGGGGTCAGAATGCCACTAGACACCAGGGATTGTTTTTTGTTGTTTGTTTTTTTGTGTTGGGGGCCGGCCCCTTGGGCAAGGGTCACCCCCAAGGGCCCAAAAACACTATTGGGCAGTTGGCAGATCGGTCTATTTTTTTAGGCCTTTAATCCCCTAAGCGCCAGGGATCATGTGTGTGTGTGCTTTGTGTGGGGGGGTGGCCCCTTGGGCAAGGGTCACCCCCCAAAGAGCACTATTGGCCAGTTCTGCCCCCTCAAGGGGCAGATTGGCCTATTTTTTTTTTCTGGCCCATATGCTCTCAAGGGAGGCAGAATCCACTTTGCGCCAGGATCATGTATGTGTTTTGTGTGGGGAGTAGCCCCTTGGCCAGTGGTCCCCCTCTAAAGGGACCAATATATTGTATGGCATTTCTGCCCCCCTTTGGGGCAGATTGACCTATTTCTTTTAGGCCCATCTGCCCCCAAGCAGAGAACACTAGACCCCAGGGAACATTTAAAAATGGTTGGTGGCGGGGTGTTTGTCAACTGGTGAAGTATTTGCATTTATGATAATAACAGTTTATTTCTTCTTTTTGTTTTAGTTCAAAGCTTTTGCTTCCTTTGCTGTGGCTTGTTGCAGTTTTTGGCAGTGGTTGTCCTGCGGTATGTGTAGTTGCATGTTTTAGGTGAGTAAATACATTTACTCCAAAGGAGTATTGTTGCCATGCATGAATGACATGTTTGTAGGTGGTGTACTGAATGCAGGATTGTGTGTGAAATTGTCTTTAGATTTATACACAATGATTATTGTGTTGTCTTATGTCTAATTTGCTTTTTTCTCTTTTTAGTGGGATATCATTGGTGATTGCTGTGGCTGTGCAGAGTAGTTGCTGGTGAGTCAAGCTTTTTAAGTGAGCGGTATAGTTTTTGAGTTTCTAACTCTTAGTGATAAAGCTACACTTTGTTTGTTACTTATCTTACACAGTGCTGGTTGTTGGTTGTGCATTTGTCCAGTTAATGTTTGTAGGAAGGATCATGGCTAGCTGTAGGATTACTGCTCCGCAGGTTGTTGGTATGCTTTTTGAGTTGTCTTCTGACCATGATTATGAGACTGACTCTGCATCTGAGGAGGTAGTGCAAGATTCTGGAAGTTAATTTTCTGTCAGAGAGGAATCATCTAATGATGATGGGCCTGTTTTAGAGGAGGACACTGATTTGCCAATGGTGCAGGAGCCAGCGGCTGAAAGGCTTCCCATTGGATGATCTGACACGTGGGTTGCACCAAACATGGAGCAGCCACAGTTGTCTGCGTTTACTGGTTTCCCAGGGTGTCGAGATAATACGGAAAACATTTTGCACGTCAACTCTTTTGATTTGTTTCTGGGCAATATATTTTTGGAAGAGATTCTTGAGCAGACTAATTTGTATGCAGAGCAGTTTTTGATGGACAAAGCTGCTAGATTCAGGCCACACTCTAGAGCTAGCTGGTAGATTCCCACAAATCTGGAAGAGTTGAAAAAGTTCTTGGGTTTAACTTTTTGATGGGGCTGATAAGGAAGCCATCACTGTATTCATATTGGTCTACTAGTCCCTTGATGGCAACTGCTATATTTCCTGCCATCATGAGTCGTAAGCGGTATGAGCTGCTTCGGATGTTGCATTTTGTAGATAGTGCTTTAGCCTTGCCACGAGATCACCCTGATTCTGACCGTCTTTTTAAGATTAGACCTGTCCTTGATCATTTGGTAGATCGGTTTTCAGAGATCTATGTTCCAGGCAAAGAAATATCTGTAGATGAGTCTTTGGTCCTGTTCAAGGGTCGTTTGGTTTTTAGGCAGCACATTCCTAGCAAGAGGGCACAGTATGGAATTAAGATGTATATGCTGTCTGAAAGTAGTACAGGATATGTTTATAATTTCCGGGTCTACACTGGTAGGGATTCTAATATTGCCCCCCCCCTGGTCGTCCACCCACTTTTGGAGTTAGTGAGAAAATTGTGTGGGAACTTGGTAGACGACTGTTTAACAAAGGTCACCATTTATATGTAGATAACTTCTACACTGGAGTCCAGTTGTTCAAGGAGTTGTTCAGAGTGGACACTGTTGCTTGTGGCACAATCCGTTCTAATCGGAAAGGCTATCAAAGAGAGCTTGTCTGTAAAAAACTTGAGAAGGGACAGTGCAGTGCCTTGCGGAATGATGAGCTGCTAGCTCTGAAATTTGTAGACAAGAGGGATGTGTACATGCCAAGTACCATCCATGAAAAAAGTACTTCACCTGTGGCTGTTTGGGGTCAGGTTGCCGAAGTACGCAAACCTGTGTGCATTTTAGACTATAATAAGCACATGGGTGGTACACTGCTGCTCATAAGTCTTATGTTTGGTATAAGAAATTAGCGGTTCACCTGTTCCACTTGGCAACTTTTAATGTTTTTGTTGTGTTCAAGGATAGTTCTCCAGAGTCAAGGATGACATTTGTGAAATTTCAGGAGTCTATCATAGCAAGCCTTGTTATGCTGGAACAAACAAGAGTTCCTAGAGAAGCAGTGGTGGAGGATGTGGCTAGATTGAAAGATTGTCACTTTTCTGGGCACATTCATCCCATGGCCAAAAAAAACGTTCCTGCTAAGAGATGTAGAGTCTGTGCTCGAAGAGGTATCAGGAAGGAGACTAGGATGTACAACTCTGATTGTCCTTCAAAGCCTGGGCTGTGTGTTTGTGGCTGTTTCAGGAGCTACCACACACAGAAGAATTAATGGGAAACTCTTTGAGCGTAAGCTGGTGTTTTATATTTTCATATGTTCAGTTTCACATTTGGCATTACTGTCATGTATTCAGTTAGAGCTTTTGTGTTTGTAGTTTTGTACTTATATATAATTAGTGGTTTCTTTGTTGTTTAAAAACAAAAAAAGTGAAGGTGGTGTGCGTGGGGTAGCGCTTGGCTGGCGGTGTGAGTGGGGTGGCGCTTGGCTGGTGTTGTGCGTGGGGTAGCGCTCGGCTCGCGGTGTGAGTGTGGTGGCACTTGGCTGGCGGTGTGAGTGGGGTGGCACTTGGTTGGCGGTGTGAGTGAGGTGGCGCTTGGCTGGTGGTGTGCGTGGGATGGTGCTTGGCTGGCAGTACTAGCCAAACGCCAGTCCACACACTCATCAGCTGGTGTGATTGCTGTATCAGGCATGTAGGCATATGAAAGTGATGGGCCCTTGAGTGGCGCTGTCTGTCGATGCGAGTGGTGTAATGTGCTGGCCCTGTGGCTGGTGATGTGAATGGTCTTGTGCATGTCATGTATGGAAGGTGTGTGAATGGACTGTAAAGTGGTTGGTGCCTTGTCGTGGGTTTACAGCTCACGAGCTGTGAGTCATTGGTTCAGTTTTTGGGCCTTTCATTTATTAACATTGCATTTCATTTTTGTGAAATCTCTTTTTAATAATTTGATCAACTGAACCATCACTAAAAACCTGCTCCACTGTAATCAGGCATCGCAGCACACCTGTGACACGCTAGGTGTCTTGGGTGGGACCCCGATGATGAAGCATGCCACCAACTTGGTTGTTGGGTGAGGGGTCTTTTTAACATAACCAAAGTGTGTTTCTTTTCACAATTTTAGTGCTTGGAACAACACATAAGTAGGTGGACACATCAAATGTATCTATTGCAAAACTACCTGTGTTTGGGGGGGGGACTTATGTTTTTGGTCCCGGGGTGGCCTTCATCTAGGGAAACCTACCAAACCCATACATGTTATAAAAATAGACACCCCAAGGAGTCCAAGGAGGTGTGGCTTGTCTGGATCCCCTAACACTTTCTTACCCAGACTCCTCTGCAAATCTCAACATTTGCTTAAAAAAGCATATTTTCCTCACTTTTCTTTGTAGGATCACCGCTGCTGCACAAATTTCCTACCACCCAGAGTTACCCTCAGTTTCCCAAGTAAAATGATACCTCACTTGTGTGGGTCCACAAAGCAGAGTCAGCCTAAAAGATGTATAAAAGAAAAATATGTGCTTATCAAGTCACTGTGCTATCCCCTCAATCTCTACAGGTTTTTGGAATTTTTCTGTTGCAGGCACCTGGGCCACCCACACAAGTGACGTATCATTTTTATTGGGAGACTTGGGGGAACGCTGGGTGTAAGGAAATTTGTGGCTCCTCTTGGATTCCAGAACTTTCTGTCACCGAATTGAGAGGTAAAGTTGTTTTTTTCCCCAGAATTTGAGGTTTGCAAAGGATTCTGGGTAACAGAACGTGGTCAGAGCCCCACAAGTCATCCCATATTGGATTCCTCTAGGTGTCTAGTCTTCACAAATGTGCAGGTATCCTAGGTTTCCCTAGGTGCCGGCTGAGCTAGAGGCCAAAATCTACAGCTAGGCACTTTCCCAAAAACATGTCAGATTTCAATATAAATATGTGATGTGTCCATTTTGTGTTTCCTGTCGCGAGCAGTAGGCCTAACCACGCAAGTGAGGTACCATTAGTATCAGGAGACTTGGGGGAAAACAGAATAGCAAACAAAGTGTTATTGCCCTTTGTCTTTCTCTACATTTTTTCCTTCCAAATATAAGACAGTGTGTAAAAAATATGTCTATTTGAGAAATGTCCTGTAATTCACATGGTAGTATGGGCACCCCGGAATTCAGAGATGTGCAAATGACCACTGCTTCTCAACACCTTATCTTGTGCTCATTTTGGAAATACAAAGGTTTTCTTGATACCTATTTTTCACTTTTCATATTTCAGCAAATTAATTGCTGTATACCTGGTATAGAATGAAAACCCATTGCAAGGTGCAGCTCATTTATTGGCTCTGGGTACCTAGGGTTCTTGATGAACCTACAAGCCCTATATATCCCTGCAACCAGAAGAGTCCAGCAGACGTAACAGTATATTGCGTTGAAAAATCTGACATCACAGGAAAAAGTTACAGAGTAAAATGTGGAAAAAAACTGCCTTTTTTTTTTCACCTCAATTTCAATATTCTTTTATTTCAGCTGTTATTTTCTGTAGGAAACACTTGTAGGATCTACACGAATGACTCCTTGCTGAATTCAAAATTTTGTCTACTTTTCAGAAATGTTTAGCTTTCTGGGACCCAGCATTGGTTTCTTACCCATTTCCGTCACTAACTGGAAGGAGGCTGAAAGCACAAAAATAGTAAAGATGGGGAATGTCCCAGTAAAATGTCAAAATTGTGTTGAAAAATGGGGTTTTCTCATTCAACTCTGCCTGTTCCTGAAAGCTGGTAAGATGGTGATTTTACCATCACAAACCCTTTGTTTATGCCATTTTCAGTGGAAAAACCACAAGCCTTCTTCTGCAGCCCTTTTTCCCCATTTATTTGAAAAAAACATTTTTTAGCTGCATTTTGGCTAATTTCTTGGTCTCCTTCATGGCAACCCACAAAGTCTGGGTAACTCTAGAATCCCTAGGATGTTGGAAAAAAAGGACGTAAATTTGGCGTTGGTAGCTTATGTGGAGGAAAAGTTATGAGGGCCTAAGCGCGAACTACCCCAGATAGTCAAAAAAAGGCTTGCCACCTGAGGGGAAAAAGGCCTGGTAGAGAAGGGGTTAAAAGGAGCTAGTGAATTGGGGTGACTCCTGTGTATTCCCTAAGCAATGGAGTAAAAGTTCCCAGGGCAACAATAGCCACTTTTTCAGTAGTTTCTCTTGGCCTTCCTAAAAACAGGTCCAAGATGCCATGTGCTAAAGCATTTTCAAGATGGTGAAAGTTTTCAGCAACAGTAAAATTGGGGTTTGAGGGCTGGGAATGTGTGTAGGCATGTCATATGAAAATCACCAGTCCCCTCCCAGATCTAGCACTAGAATCCAGATTAAAAGAGGCACTGTACCTACAAACACCAAGAGACAAAAGACTGGTAGGACTAAAGCAGGGTGCCAACCAGATAGGGGATACAAAAGACTTCTCTTACCATCCTATCTCTCATTTTCATGTGTGCACCTAGGGTCCCATTTATCAGACCATCACGCAGTGAAGCATGCCACCTTGCTGCGCTGCATGAAAGGGCAGGAATGCACCATACTTAACATTGTATTGTGCATTCCTGTTCTTTCTTTAAACTGGAGCCCTTTTGGCTGCCCAGCACAAAAGTAGGCCCCATTGTGACTGGTACAAGGAGTCTGCATTGCAGGCAGGATTATTTTTTTGCAGAAAGATACCTTCCTGCACAGAAACAATCTTAGAGGAATTTTCCTCTTTCTATATGTACTGCAGAATGCCTACACTCCAATCATGGAACATCCACGCTCCAGCCATGGAACGCCTCCCTGGGGAAAAGTGACACAATACAGTGATATGCGCTGCACTGGTTTACTCTATACTTATGAAGCCATGCGGGACCACACAAGGGGGCCTTGCATTGCTTGATAAATCTGATTTAGCAGTTGGTTCACACTTGCGCCCCCTTGCACGGTGCAAAGGCGATGCAACTCAAATATAAATATGCTCCGAAGGGTTAAATATGGCTTAAGTGGCCTGTCAAACAGGATTTTATAGTGTGGTGTCTACAGGATGTCCACAGCCAAAACTCTGAATATTCTGTTCAGTTCAGAGTAGTGATCTCTATCCATTCAGGTCAGTCTATTATTTGGTCTTAGAAGGTATTTCACACCTCCTTAACATCTATTTCAGGGCTTGGGCATAGGCTAGGAGCTAGTAGAGGCTTGCTAATTAGCCTTCGAACAGTTCAGGCAGGTAAAGGGGTAACTTTCTCAAAGTTATATTTCCTTAATCTTTATTAGAAATCGAACTAACACTTTAAATGTGTTTTAAATATTTTTCTATCAGATCCAATTCTGAGATAGCAGTATTAATATTTTAGATTGTACTCTGGATTTCTACATACGACAGCCAAGCCTTCAACAGTGGAAATAGTTTGTAGAACCTTATCACTGTGGAGACACAGTACCATTAATTTTCTACATGCCCCACTTTTAAATACTAAGGGCCTCATTTACTAGGACCATGTGCCAATGGAGCGTCATTTTTTGCGATGGTCTGGTGGCGCTGTGCCCTGCCCAATATTTACAAGGCAGTGCTAAGCCACCTTATGTGGTTTAACGCTGCCTTGTAAATATGGGCCCCCAAGCAGTTTTCTGTGGCAAAGGGTCATGAAATGGGTGTTGCTGTGGGCATACCCATGCAACTCCCATTGCTTTTTGATGCTTCCCCAGTTTTATGAGAAATCGTAAACCTGAGGCAGTGCCAAAAACTAACGCCTCCCAGGGGTGGCGTTAGAGTGGAGCAGAGAGGAGAATTCTTTTTATCTGTTCTTGTTTTTTGCTTTTTCTATGTGTGCTGCATTCTGCAGCACACATAGAAGGAGCAAATCACCATTAATGATTGCTTATTTGCAGAAAGGTGACCGTTCCTGCCCATAAACAATCACCATTTGTGAGAAACTGGGGCTGATTGCAGAGGCCCCATAACTTTTTGCCCCCATTTTCCACTTTATGCTGGTGTTTTCCTGACTCTGATGGTGCCCTGGGTACTGCTAACCAGTCCCAGGGCCTGTGCTCTGTGTAAAATGGATATGCAAATTAGGCTAATTATAATTGGCTAAGTTAACCTACCTATAAGTCCCTAGTATATGGTAGGGCATGTAGGTTTAGGGACCACAGCATAGGTGGTGCACACCTAGGTGCATTGCTGAGGTGCCCAGTGTCATTTTAAAAGCAAGCCTGCCTTGCTGGCTGCTTTTAAATTAAAGTTATATGCAAATTCGACTTTGGAATTAAAGGTACTTCCAAAGTCTTAAACTACCTTATTTTTACATATAAGTCACCCATAAGGTGTTCCCTATGTGCCCCTAGGGCTGGGTGCCATGAAACTATAAGCAGGGACTTTATAAACATAGATTTATAAGCCCTGGTGAGGTAAAAACAGCCAAATTCGTTTTTCCCTCATTGAAGTAAATGGCCTTCATAGGCTAGAATGGGCAGACTTTATTTTAAATTTTAAAGTCTCCTTAAATGTTACATACCAAGAATTTGGTATCAAATTGATTGTTGTAATAAATCCCACAACTTCCAGTTGTTGGATTTAATATAACTTGTCCAGGTAAAAAGTTTAGACTTTACCTAAAAAGTTGCCAATTTCAGCTCTGCATTGTTTTTGCTGCTGTGCTCTGATTGGCCAGCCTGCAGCAGCTTCTGCCAGGCTACCTTGATGAGGTGTGAAGTGGCCTGACTTCACACAAAGGAATGTGCTTGGGGGAGAGAATCTCCCCTCAGCAGATGGTGAGGCAGGAAGGGGGAGGGCTGCTAAACTGGTCTTCAAAGGCAGAGAAGGACATTTGCAGCACCCAGCAACACCCCCACATCCTGCAACCCCAGACAGCTAGGTGCCCCCTTGATTAGATTAGGAGAGGGCAGGAGAGGGGTGTGTTTATGATTTTTAGCCACACCAGTGGGTGGGCTCAGCCAGATGTAACCTCCAAAAATCAGATTCATCCATGTTGGATTTTTAGAGACTGTTGCCTTCTGGGATGGATTTTTGCCACACTTCCCAGGAAGTGGTCATCACAGGGGGACGACCCTGTCCCCGATTGGAGAACCAGGGCCCCCCTGCTTTTCACCCAGGAGCAAGGATAAAACTGGCAGACCTGCACCCACACCTCAGATCCCCTCCAGAATTCAACAAGAAAGGAACTAAAGAAGAAGAAGGACTGCCCTGCTGGACCCCTGGCCTGCACCTGGACCCTGCACTCAGAAAGACTGCACCAGCTGCACACTTGGGCTTCACCATAAGAAGGACTTTGCCTGGCTTCAACTGGTTCAAGGAGGGACTCCCTGTTTGCTACAGGTGAAAAATTGCTATCCAGAGTCCCCTGCACCAACTCCTGAAAAAGTGACCAGCTGACCACTGTCCAGTGGCCAAAAAGGAGTTTGCGCCAGGTGCATTCTGGGAGTTGAAGTCCGCACCCCCCAAGGACCATCACAGAACTTCTGGACCCTTGGGGTGAGCTGTGGACCCCAAAAGAACCTTAAAAGAACATCTGGGTGAAGCCCCAGAAGTTTAGAAAAGATTGGAGAATTTTTGAAAAAAAGCTCCATAAAGTGACCGACCCGACGCGGAAATTCCAGCCGGCTTGCCTCAACCGCGACCCGGCCTGACTTCGTGGTTCGTCCCGGTAAAGAAAAACATCCAAAAAAGAGACTAAGTCCGAACGTAAAAAGTTGACCGGGACCTTCCAGCCATCGTATCCGAGAAGGGCTCCACGGACGTCGGATCAAGATCCAGGTTTACCCCGGTCGAAGGATTTTCATCTCGAAAAAACGACTAAGTCCGAAGGTAAAAATCACCACCGAGGAAACCGACTTCGCGTATCCGGACAAGGGCTCCAGGAGGTCGGATCCAACTGGCAGGTTCGTCCCGGGGAAGAAAAACATCAAAAAAGAGACTAAGTCAGAAGGTAACTTTTTAACCGAGGCCTCCCGCGACTTGTAGCCGAGCAGGGCTCCATCGCGGTCGGCCTGAAAGTTTGACTTTGCCCCGGTCCTGGTGCAACCAGATGACCCGATTGGCGCTTTTTGTTTCTAAGCGCTAGAAAATAATAATACTTTAAAAATTCATATCTCCGGTTCCCCTGAACCGATTTTAATCGTTTTTGTGTCATTTTAAAGATAAAAATATAAGCTATTTTTTAAATTGGTTTTGGATTTTTAAACTGTTTCCTGTGTTTTATTTAATTACTGTTTTGTGATATTTGAATGCTTTACACTTTGTCTCCTAAGTTAAGCCTTGACGCTCGATGCCAAACTACCAAGGGTAGAGCTGGGATTAATTTACTGAGACCTAACTGTACTTATGTGGAGGTTTGTGGCTTGTTGCTAGGTGTAGGTACCTACATGCCCTATCAATAACCCATTTTCCAACATAATTGGAAGCAGCGACGGGATCCTGTACTTGTGTTCAATATCACGTTACAGTTTTGAGTAAAACAAATTAAAAATCCTTTAAATTGTCCTAGTGCAAAAATTGTTTTTAATTTTTAATTTTAATTTTTTTTTATTAATTTGGATTAATTTCAATTATTGAATTTTTGTAATTTTTCTAAATTCTTGTTTCCAATTTTTGCAAAAAGTTTTTGTTGACACAAAACTAGGGAACCATGGAGCTTGATCTGGCTAGCCTACCCACACTGACAGTAGTCCAGCTTAGGGGGTTGTGTATTGAGAGAGGGTTGCCTGCAACCCCTGATCTCAGGAAGCAAATCCTGATTAAATCCCTGACAGCATGGGCTGAGGCCCAAGAGGTAGAGACAGAGGAAGCTCCAGAGGGGGAAGAAAAAGGGGAAGATGCTAACTCTAACCACTCAGGGGAGGGAAGGCATCCGAGCCTAAGTGAGGAAGAGGAAGAACGGTCCTCAGTGGATACAGTCACTAGGGGCAGACCCAAAGCTAGTGGTAGGAAGGGGGTCCTTTCAGGAGGAGAGAACCCATCCATCAGAGAAAGAGAGCTGGAAGCCCAGCTAGCCTACATAGCTTTGGAAGCAGATAAGCTTGCCCTAGAAAAGAAAAAGTGGGCAAGCAAAGAAAAAAAAGATGGAGGCAGCGATAAAGAAGCTGAGGTGTCCATGGGTGGGGGAGTTTGCCCCAGATTACCCAAAGGGGTGGTTCCTGCCTATGTAGAGGGGGATGACATAGATAAGTGGCTGGGGGCCTTTGAGAGGGCACTCCAAATGAGAAGGGTTAGGCCTCAATAATGGGGTTCCCTTTTGTGGGAGTTGGTCCCCAACTCAGGGAGGGATAGGCTTCTGACCTTAAGGGGGGAGGAGGCAGATTCATACCCTAGTATGAAGAGGTGCTTAGCCAAGAAGTTTGGTCTGACCCCAGAGCAATATAGAATGAAGTTCAGGGACACCCAGAAGGTCAGTACCCAGTCTTGGGTTGACTTTGTGGACACCTCACTAAAGGCACTAGAGGGCTGGATTATTGGCAACAAAGTAAATACTTATGAGGGGTTATACAATCTGATCATGAGAGAGCACATCTTGACCAATTGTATCCAAGAAAGGTTACGCCAGCATCTAGTGGACTCTAAGCTGACCAACCCTAGAGAGCTAGGGGAGGCAGCTGATGAGTGGTTGAGAACCAGGGTGGTTGTCAAGTCCCAGGGGGGAGACTCCAAGAAGGGGGGGACAGGTCCCCAAAAACCTAAGGAGGGAGGTGGTAAGCCCACCACAGAGACTCCCTCTGTACCCCAGAACCCTAAGAAGGAGGAGAGTAAATCCCACTCCCACTCTGACAAGCAGAGACAGGGAGACCCAGGGTTAAAAAAACTCTTGGACAGTAGGGCTTGCTTTGACTGTCAGCAGACAGGTCACTTCTGAGGAGATGCAGCCTGTCCAAGGAAGGTGGTTAGCACTGGGCTGTCCAGTGTAGCCATAGAGGAGGATTCCTCAGATGATGAAGTCCTCCTAGCATTGTGCTGGGAGACAGGACCAGATGGTAAGCTGGTGATCCCTGAGGGTGGGAGTAGGCACTTCCACCACATTCGAGTGAATGGGATCCCTACCACTGGCCTGAGGGACACCTGTGCCAGTCACACTATAGTGAGTGACCGGTTAGTGACACCAGACATGTATGTCCCAGGAAAGACAAAGAAAGTCAGGATAGCCACAGGGGAGGTCACCTCCAAACCTGTAGCCATAGTGCCCCTAGAGAGGGAGGGTATCCTTGACTGGATTAGGGTGGTAGTCAGTGCTGACCTTCCCCTAGATTGTATCCTGGGCAATGACCTCCCAGAGGTGAGTCTGGTCACAGATGGGGTGGTCGCCCAGGGCGCCCCCCCAACCCAAAGTCCTGGGGAGTCAGTCCCTACAATTAGGAGACAGGGGTCCCCAAGAAAAGGAAAGAAGAAAAGGAAGGGTAGGCCACTCTTAAAGAGAGTTCCAGGGAGCCAAGGGCCCTCTGCCACAGTAAGGGGGGAGCCCAGAGATGGCACTGGTGAGGCCTCACCTGACCCCAAGGTAGTCCTGAGTAGTCAGGCAGCTGTCCAGATGCAGGGTGTTGCCCCTGCACTGACAGAAGGGAGAGTGGAAAGAGGGTGTCTGCCACAGGAGGTGGTAGCCCCCCACTCTAGACAGCAAGAGGGGTGCCAGGACCCCAAAGATGCCCCTAAAGCAGCTCAGCCAACTGTCAGTGGAGAGCTTAGGGTGTGGTTCTGGGTGCTGACAGCTGTCAGTAGCCTCTGCTGGGTGCTAGCCTTCCTGGCAGCACTGTCCTTGGCCTGGGAGGCAGACCCCAGGGCCAATAGCAAAGTAGGCCCCCTGACCCTATTGGTCATGGTGGGGTTGCTCAAGTGTTGGGTGACCTCTTTGGGTAAGCTAGGTGTTGCCCTAGCAAAGTTAGGAGTAGGGGAGGTGGGCACCTCACTACCCAAGTTGGAAGAGAGAGAGGAGGAAGACCCCCCTAGAGGGAAGTTTCAGTTTGAGTTGGGTCCTTTTACTGTTGGGATGGCTTCACTACCCAGAGGGAGTGACCCTGACAGGAGGATGTAAGGCAGAGTAGGCCCTGCAAAGGGACAGCCAGTTTTCTTCACTTTCTTCCTCGCCTAACAAGCCAGGAAGACTCTCCCAGGGTTGGGCTGAGTCTCCTGGGCGTGTGGGCTGGGGGGGGGTTGTGTGAGAAACTGGGGCTGATTGCAGAGGCCCCATAACTTTTTGCCCCCATTTTCCACTTTATGCTGGTGTTTTCCTGACTCTGATGGTGCCCAGGGTACTGCTAACCAGTCCCAGGGCCTGTGCTCTGTGTAAAATGGATATGCAAATTAGGCTAATTATAATTGGCTAAGTTAACCTACCTATAAGTCCCTAGTATATGGTAGGGCATGTAGGTTTAGGGACCACAGCATAGGTGGTGCACACCTAGGTGCATTGCTGAGGTGCCCAGTGTCATTTTAAAAGCAAGCCTGCCTTGCTGGCTGCTTTTAAATTAAAGTTATATGCCAATTCGACTTTGGAATTAAAGGTACTTCCAAAGTCTTAAACTACCTTATTTTTACATATAAGTCACCCCTAAGGTGTGCCCTATGTGCCCCTAGGGCTGGGTGCCATGTAACTATAAGCAGGGACTTTATAAAAATAGATTTATAAGCCCTGGTGAGGTAAAAACAGCCAAATTCGTTTTTCCCTCATTGAAGTAAATGGCCTTCATAGGCTAGAATGGGCAGACTTTATTTTAAATTTTAAAGTCTCCTTAAATGTTACATACCAAGAATTTGGTATCAAATTGATTGTTGTAATAAATCCCACAACTTCCAGTTGTTGGATTTAATATAACTTGTCCAGGTAAAAAGTTTAGACTTTACCTAAAAAGTTGCCAATTTCAGCTCTGCATTGTTTTTGCTGCTGTGCTCTGATTGGCCAGCCTGCAGCAGCTTCTGCCAGGCTACCTTGATGAGGTGTGAAGTGGCCTGACTTCACACAAAGGAATGTGCTTGGGGGAGAGAATCTCCCCTCAGCAGATGGTGAGGCAGGAAGGGGGAGGGCTGCCAAACTGGTCTTCAAAGGCAGAGAAGGACATTTGCAGCACCCAGCAACACCCCCACATCCTGCAACCCCAGACAGCTAGGTGCCCCCTTGATTAGATTAGGAGAGGGCAGGAGAGGGGTGTGTTTATGATTTTTAGCCACACCAGTGGGTGGGCTCAGCCAGATGTAACCTCCAAAAATCAGATTCATCCATGTTGGATTTTTAGAGACTGTTGCCTTCTGGGATGGATTTTTGCCACACTTCCCAGGAAGTGGTCATCACAGGGGGACGACCCTGTCCCCGATTGGAGAACCAGGGCCCCCCTGCTTTTCACCCAGGAGCAAGGATAAAACTGGCAGACCTGCACCCACACCTCAGATCCCCTCCAGAATTCAACAAGAAAGGAACTAAAGAAGAAGAAGGACTGCCCTGCTGGACCCCTGGCCTGCACCTGGACCCTGCACTCAGAAAGACTGCACCAGCTGCACACTTGGGCTTCACCATAAGAAGGACTTTGCCTGGCTTCAACTGGTTCAAGGAGGGACTCCCTGTTTGCTACAGGTGAAAAATTGCTATCCAGAGTCCCCTGCACCAACTCCTGAAAAAGTGACCAGCTGACCACTGTCCAGTGGCCAAAAAGGAGTTTGCGCCAGGTGCATTCTGGGAGTTGAAGTCCGCACCCCCCAAGGACCATCACAGAACTTCTGGACCTTTGGGGTGAGCTGTGGACCCCAAAAGAACCTTAAAAGAACATCTGGGTGAAGCCCCAGAAGTTTGGAAAAGATTGGAGAATTTTTGAAAAAAAGCTCCATAAAGTGACCGACCTGACGCGGAAATTCTAGCCGGCTTGCCTCAACCGCGACCCGGCCTGACTTCGTGGTTCGTCCCGGTAAAGAAAAACATCCAAAAAAGAGACTAAGTCCGAACGTAAAAAGTTGACCGGGACGTTCCAGCCATCGTATCCGAGAAGGGCTCCACGGACGTCGGATCAAGATCCAGGTTTACCCCGGTCGAAGGATTTTCATCTCGAAAAAACGACTAAGTCCGAAGGTAAAAATCACCACCGAGGAAACCGACTTCGCGTATCCGGACAAGGGCTCCAGGAGGTCGGATCCAACTGGCAGGTTCGTCCCGGGGAAGAAAAACATCAAAAAAGAGACTAAGTCAGAAGGTAACTTTTTAACCGAGGCCTGCCGCGACTTGTAGCCGAGCAGGGCTCCATCGCGGTCGGCCTGAAAGTTTGACTTTGCCCCGGTCCTGGTGCAACCAGATGACCCGATTGGCGCTTTTTGTTTCTAAGCGCTAGAAAATAATAATACTTTAAAAATTCATATCTCCGCTTCCCCTGAACCGATTTTAATCGTTTTTGTGTCATTTTAAAGATAAAAATATAAGCTATTTTTATAAATTGGTTTTGGATTTGTAAACTGTTTCCTGTGTTTTATTTAATTACTGTTTTGTGATATTTGAATGCTTTACACTTTGTCTCCTAAGTTAAGCCTTGACGCTCGATGCCAAGCTACCAAGGGTAGAGCTGGGATTAATTTACTGAGACCTAACTGTACTTATGTGGAGGTTTGTGGCTTGTTGCTAGGTGTAGGTACCTACCTGCCCTACCAATAACCCATTTTCCAACACCATTGCAAAACAGGCATCCTTGCACTACGGCGTAAGGGTTCTTGCAGTGGCGCTAGGCAGCTGATTTAGTGCCGGCGCAGGGACAAACACAGGGATATGCTGTATTCTTGAAAATACAGAGCATTCCTGCATTTTGGAAATGATGCAGCTCGGCACAGCAATATTGCTTACAGCACTGTGCTGCACCATTTCCTAATAAATGAGGCCCTAAGGGGCTCATTTATAAGCCCCTTGCGCCACCATAGCATCATTTTTTTCTGATGCTACAGTGGCACAGAACAGTCCCCCACCCTGTCCTGTATTTACAAACTGGCACAATCATACCATTGCACCAGTTTGTAAACCTTTGCACCACATTATACCTGCACCAGGTATAATATATGCAAGGGAGGCATTCACCTGCAAGGAGTCCCTTAGGATTGGTTCAGTGAAATCTCCAAGATTTCACTACGTCATTCTAACTTAATTTTTTAATGCCTGCTGAGGGTAGGAATTTAAGTGATGCTGTCCTTGGCTCTATGGGCCTCCCTGCCCTTTGCTGGACTAGCATAAAAAAATGTTGACGCTATTCTAACAAAGTGCCACAACCACGTCAAAAATTCTGACGTAGCTGTGCTAACAGGCACCATGGCATGCTGTATTGTAAATAAAGTGCTACCATGGTTTCATTATGGGGATGTAGGGCAGTGCCTGCACACTGTTGCAGTGCACACGTTTGTAGTAAATGAGACCCACAATGCCTTACTTTGTGGGCTACAAGGCTTACACAGGGTTGACAATAATATTTAAAATAGAGCCTTTCACCTCTTGAAAACGGGTATTTTTACAGGTAGCACTGCATGTTTACCACTACAGCAGACAGGCTACAATGTTATAACTGAAGCTATGTTTTCCTTCATCACAGTAGTGCATTGGCACAATAGGGACTGTAGTCCACAGATGAGATTTACCTTTTTATGCCATAGGTAAATTTCCACACCATATACAATGACCTTAATGAAAAGTTAAATAAGCCAATCAAGGATTAGCCAAGTTGCACCGGGCTTAAGGGTCAGAGCACATACACGGGGCAATGGACAGCAGTATCCTAGTGTGGAGAGTTAAAAAACAGAAACAAAATTCAGCAACAAAATGAAGGTGATCATGCAAAAAAGGGCATTTTCTCATACTATTTGTACAATAATGTCCAGCAGCACACATGTAGGAGTGCATGCAAGTTGCATGCATGTCTCAGCCATGCAAATATACGCTGGTAACTGGTTCACACTGAACAATCTAGAAAAAAATTACTCTTATCCTTTTAATGTCCTCCTCAGCTACCTGTCCTCTTAGTTTGCTCCTGCCCACAGTGAAAGAGCTAATTCCAGATTGCGAGTTTGGGTTAAGCAGGTACAGACCAATTCCACCCCTGTACACCTCTTGTATGCTCTTTAAGATTCTTTCAAGTCTACGGGAATAATGTCAACAGCTCTTTTTATCTGTACTGTCCACAGGAGGACCTTTAGTTGTTCTTTGTATCCTTACTCCTTGAACTTCACCAGTTCTTCTTATCACCAATGTTACATTTTCTATTAGAACGTGAAGATTATACTAGGTATGATGTCATCATGACTCATAGAATATGAAAATAGGTACAACACTTCTTTTTTCCTATTCATAGCATGAGTGCACCTTTTTTTTACTTTTTTCCCCTTCTGCCACTCCGTATTTCTGTTTCTCTTTGACTTTCCTTTACTTCATTAAAGCTGACTTAATTCTCTCTCTCTCTCTCTCTCTCTCACTCCCTTTCTCTCTCTCAGGATAGGTCTTGGCTTTGGATCTCTTCTAATTTGTACTTCTGCCAAGCTCCAAGAAGGGGAAAGATGGTTATGTTAGTATACACTTCAGTCGGCTTTCTTCTTTTACTAAGTCACAGCAGCCAATAAAAACACAAACTACTATAGTCATGAGGCAGGTGAGATAAGAAGTACGAATACATGACTAAATACAATCAGTCAAGTACACGGCAGTCCCATAAGAGTGGTCCTCTGTGTTTGTTTCTTCTCGTTTTTTGTGTGAAGAGGAAGTCTGAGAAGATGCTCCTATCCTGCATAATCCTTTGTGATTTTTTCTCCTCCAATGTTGTTAAATTAGCTAACATGAAAAGAACCAGCACCAACTCTTGTGAGAGAAAGTTAAAATACTCATAGTAACACAACCAGTAAGAGATGTGTGAATTAATTAAAAAATGCATAACATTAAGTATCCAGTTTAAAGTAGTAACATTTAGGAAAACCATAAATTAGTATCTAGTGGGTGAGATAATCACTGCCACTGTGTCCTTAATAAAACTGAAACTTTTCTTCATGATAGCCGGGAAGTTTTACATTCTATTTTAGGACCAGAGGCATTGATTATATTTATTCAAAGCTTACTCCCCACTAATGTTGAAAAATCCAAAACTGTTTTAAAGTCAAATATCTTGACAGTTTATTCCGAGGACCTGCAGTCCTAATGATGTCCTCCAATCTTCCTCCCCAAATGAAAGCGTTGGACACCATGGCACACGTGCGGAGTGTGCTGCAAAGATGGAAAGATCAATGCCTGCTTCTGCATCACCCATCTAACCCAACGGGCCAGAGTGAGAGAGTGAACAGCCTGGAATGGCTTCTTGAAGGAAATCAAGAGCTGACTGACTCTGCTCGGTAATTAACTCTGAGAAACATTCTCAAATGCTTGCAAACATCTCACAACACTTGATATTATCCATGAAGGCCAGAAAGGAAATTGTTCTGCTGTTAGAAATGATTCATGAGTGATGATAAACACAACTCCTTCAAGAGTAAATGAATGGCCTGCGAAACAGATTTGTGTCGAAAACCCTCTCACAGGAGATCAAATATAAGACAATGAGCAATTTTGCAAATAGTTGTTTCCTCCAAAGATCATCACTGTCTGGCCAGTCACTGAGGCCTTGCACTCAGTTCACATCCCAAAGCCTGAAATTTCTTGGCAAGGGAGGAGAAGTTAACGTTTATGTTAATGTTAATAGATTTATAAAGTGCACAAATACCGATTGGTGTCATGTTTTTAATTCGTTTGTACAAATTAGATTAGGCTGAGCTCTAAGAAGTGAGCCAAGTCTCTTTTAAAAGCTTACAAATTAAGAAATGATTGCCCATAGGTTCATCAGCTACCAACGAGTGGCTGACCTGAAAAAGATTATGATGTAATACTCTTTCTGTTTAGCAACAGTATCTGACATGACATTTCAAAGTGGAACACAATCTGACTATACAGGATCAATGTTTCCCTGCCACATCTGGAGGACCCAAAAACCTTCAGTGTGGAAACTTTTTTAAGTGAGGATTGCACCTTGCCCCGTGCCCTGAATATATGGCTGAATTTATAAAGGTTGCTCACAAATGCTTCTCCAAAAAGATTTGGGGAACCGGCCTTCAAGAAAGCTAGTTCACACAGTCTCAGGTCAAGTCCTAGAGAGCTAGAGCATCTATGTTCTGTAGAACTGGCAGAATTTGCATCACCCAGTAGACAAATCGCCATCACCCAGTAGACAAATTGCCCACAGGGCCAGTCAGACAAACATTCAGGATCAATCTGTTCAACTTACTCTCTGGCCACTTTGGCGGTCTCCTTTTTCTTTGCTAGAATACCTGCAAGGTAGCTTGCCTTGGCAAGTATACCAGGCTCTATTAGTGACTTGAGAAGTGACTTTGCCCTCAATGGAGGATCTCAGGCACACTGACTGCATAGCTCATTTAAACTTCCATACTTAACTCTACTGACCAAAAGCCTATAGAAATTCAAATCATGTTCCAGCCTGTAACAGAAATGTTTAGAAATTCATACCCTAGACTACTCATAGGTGCTGTGTCTGACCCATTTGCCAGGATTGGATAATCATAGGGATTGCAGTGCTCTCTAAAAGAGAGGAAGATCAAAGTCACAAGCAATTAACACTAAGGCAACTCTGTACACAACAGTAGAAGGGGCTCATTCATGTGCCTTGCTTCTCTGGGTGGACATAGACAAACAGTCCAAGACATAACCCAGTGAAGGGATGTGGGATGAATCTAGATACAGAACAACAAAGAAATCCAAGAACAAATTAAGTATAAATGTCGAGTCAAGACTGTTCTGACACAACACTTTTTTTTTAAATGTGCAGTTATAGTTAGGTCAGAGTTTCCATTGGAAGAGTGTTACTTTTCTTACTACTAACATTGGTGCAATTGAATGAATGTTCACAAATGTTTCCCTAAAAAAAGTTTCATCCACCTCAGCTCCTTATTAAAATGTTTCAGGATGATCCATAAAGCAGGGTACAAGAAAAGGGGTGGGGTGGTCCCAAACACATTTCCCCATGCAGTTTCCCATAGACATATTGGTAAGGAATACAGGTAAAATGGCTGAAGAGAGTACAACCAAATTCAGCAGAAACTAGATCTTTACTCAAAAAGGGCTTTTTTGTGATTTAATGTATATCCGTTCAGTAATTTTTGAGGAAATTAAGCTTAAAAATATAGTGATATCTGGACAGTTGATTCTGCTGTATGGCAATTTAAAAAATAGAATGATCTGATTGGTTGCAAGGTTTTTTTCTCCTGTCAGCTTGTTAGGTACTGCTGCCAATACAGAGCAATCTGAGTGGCTGACAACATCAACAAAAAAAGCTACAACTGACATTTTAGGACACAGGAAGTGGGTCTTCCTGTGACCTGTGATTTCTAAAAAATATAAGACGTAAGGGGGCAGGGCAGGAGCAACATATTTCATGTTGCGGGGTCCTGGAATAACCCTGATTGGGACAAAGAAATCTGCACTATTGAGAGAGGCCTTGGGTGAGGACCTGCTGAAGTACAGCAGGACTCAGTGCTACTCTCCAGTGTGGTCCCACTAGAATACTGAGGGGCGCAAAAACAAAATCTGGAGTGGGTGTCTGGGTGCATGTCTGTGGGGGGGCTGACCATCAATTGGGGATACCCATATATCCACTGAAGTATTATCTATGTTGAGCGGAAAGATTGCTCTTTCTCATAGATTTTTTGGAACGAGCTTTGACTTTAAGACCTAGGGACTGATTTAGAGTTTGCCAGATGGGTTACTCTGTCAGACATGTGATGGATATCCCATTGTGGAATCGCATTTTACAGTTCTTTAGTTTCTTGGGCCTAGCAGGCCATGTGATACACAATGACAATCTCTGCACAGGCCTATCATTAAGGACAGAGGCCTACAAATGTAATTCGCTGCTGCTAGGAACGCATTATGTTGCAAGGCTTGCTCTCGGAACAGCCACCATGAAATATCACCATCATTGCATGCTAGCTGAAGCAATCTTCCTTCTGGAAAGTACCAGTCTGCGTACGTGATGTTCTGAAGTTCTGTCATAAGATGGACCATGTGATATTAGGCACGTAGGCCACATTATGAAAGTTCCTTGTCTATGCTTGTTATTACTATGTGGTGCGATAGGAAGAACCACCTTTAGCCATAATGGAGAAATTATCATACGCCAATATCAAGGACCAATGGCACGTCGAATTATGTTTGTGGTTTTACACTATAAAAGATCATGTATTACTTCCTTTAGGCAGGCTGTTCGTGTGCGACTAGTACCGAGCAGCCTCCATGTACATGTATTTCTACTTCTAAATAAACCTTTTATGTTTACCTAGAAGAGCTGGCTAACGGTCGTTTGCATCCTAAGATGGGTGCTGTACAAGGTGGCTTCTACATCTGGTGGAAAATGCACGTCTCGTTCAGCGGATGACTCCCTTCAGCCCAGCTCCTGTTTCAGTCGGGGCGACTGCTGAACAATTGGACAGGGCCCCTCCTGTGACGGAGGCTGGGGCTGTCGTGAGTATCTATTGCTTCGTGGTCCTGCTCTCGCTGTTTGCTCCCTTGTATTTTCGGTGTAAATATTACGAAGCAGGAAGGTAAATGCGTTGTTTCGTTCATATGTTTCCTGCATAGTGTTGGTGATGGATTTATGGATAACATTTATATTTACCATACCCCTTAGCCTGCTCTTCTTTATAATAGCATTTTTTCTCTGTCTCCGGTGGCATGCCAAGGGCATTTCTTCCTCTGTTGCGGGCTCCTCTAATGTACCTTGTGAGAAAGTTCCGATGGTTACCTATAGCTGTTCGCCGGCTGCTGGCATTCTGTGTTAAATTAGTCCTTTCCATTGCATTACACCATTTCCTTCCTCCCTGCGCTGCAACTGCATAATTAGATTAGCTTCCTGTGTTTCATGTACCTTGTTATTGTTAAAAACGAAGTCCGAGGAATAGAGGCAACTAGCGGTGTTGCTTCAGAACACAGCGCAAGTCGCTGTCAGCAGTCTCCAGCCGGAGGGGCTGGAGGGGATCACTCTGGCCAGAGGGGGTGGTAGGCGCCAACCCCACAGTTCAAGGGCAGGTGGTGCCCAGGTATGGAATGGTAGTGGTCCATTTCAGAGGAGCTGGCAGGTGGTGCCAGGGTCCGTGTTTATGGGAATGATAGTGGTTCATTCCAGTGGAGCAGGAAGGCGGTGCCAGGCTCTGTTTGTCGTGTTATCCGATTGTCACATTATCTGTTCCCAGTGATATTGCAGCTCTGTGAACTATGCCTGTTACATATTGAACTATCGTCTCTTCATGTAAAATAGTGTGTAATGTAGATGCTGATTGCATTACGTGTGTGTGTGTGAAAGTGGTTTTTGATTCCTGAGTGAAGGGTTCACCACAAGGTGGCATAGTGTGATTTATGTTGACTGCATGCATTTGCGATTTATGAAGTGAAGCTTTAGAAAATAGAAGACTAGGTGGGTGGATTCCTGGTTGACATTATACCGACACGTATGACAATTGACTGACTTAAACTGCCAACAGACCCAAACACCGATACCAGCCTGCACTCGCCACATATCGACACGAGGGGTGGGGACAAGATAATTCCATAGGGCAAGTTGTACTGTGACCCTTGTCTATGGTTGTACCGTTACATGGCTATTGCATTATCTCTGTGTCACTGGCCACGGATCTGGTCCAGTTTCCAATATCATACAGCCGCACCCTCCCCCAGAGCAGGAAAGCAAGGGTGTGATATTCTTATCTTTCCCTCCTGACTGTTCTGTCATCTCTTGTTCGCCCCACAGGACGCCAGTGTGGACGCCGTCACTAGCACCTGGGGAACTGTCTGTTTTCAAACATTGTGTGCGCTTAAGGTGGACAGGGCTGGCTGAGTTGTGGTTTAATTGCAGATCGGCTTTCTGCTTTTACTAATAACTGATTGCTGTTGGCAGTGAGAAGCTGTGTGCATGAATGCTCCCACTGTTTTCCCCTCTGTGTGAAAAAGGTATGAGCGGTGTAAAGAACACACCGACACCCTAGTGTTACAAGAGTGGTTGTAATTGTATTTGTATTACATCACCACTCAGAAATAGGGTAAGACAGCCATGGGGAACCCTCTCAGTAAAGACAAACTAGAGACACATCAACCTAGCCCCACTAAGGACAGTCCAGCATACCAAATAGCAGCTAAAGAAGGCCTACATGCACTACTGTACTTAGAAAAATGGCATAAATTGACAGCTAAAAGACCGGATTTACAGTTTCCCACCACTGGTACCTATGACATGAATAAAATAACATACCTGAGACAAATGCTGACTCTCAAAGGACGGAAAATAAGAGGGTTAGAATGGGACGCTTTCTACACGTGGAATGCCTGTCTCAAAGAATTGCGAATGACCAGCGATGTGTAAAATAAAGTATATAAAACTTTGCTGGAGTGTAAAAATGGGGGATGTGAGGAGAAAAAGAGGAGTGATAAGAGAGAACAGTGGAGAGAGAAAAGAATGGAGGTGTTAGGTACATTCCTGTGTGTTCCTGTGGGAAGTGCACAACCACAGGAAGAAAGGGAAAAGGGAATGGTAGAAGAGCATGAAGAAGACCCACTTATTGAAGACCTTCTAACAGGGGGATTATGTAGAGGAAGAGGGCGGCCGGAGGAGGTAGCGCAGCCCACACTAAAAACAACTGAGACAAAACCCCAGGAGCTATCATCGGCGCAGAAAGATGAGGCACACAAAGTGGCACTGAGTCCGATAAGAGAAGAAATGAAAAAAGTAGAGCTAGAGGGGTTGGTAGATCGTGAAATGTTGAAGGAAGTGAAAAATGATTTGGTATACATGGCTTCAAAATTGAATAAAGATATGGTAAAATTAAAGGAAAAAGTAGAAAAAGGTGAGAAAAAGCCAAACTTATTGAAAACACAGTGGAAACAGCAGTTTGACAATGGCACGCTAGATGATATTAGAGGGATACCAGAGCTGCAGGAGACCATATGGGATATATGTGTTTTTACCCATAAAACTAAACACAACTTAAAAATGTTAAATACGACAGAAGATGAGAGTACAAAAGAAAATAGAAGAGGTAGCTTATCAGGAGTGAGATCACAAAGAGGGACACCGAGTAGCTCCCAAAGAGGGACACCGAGTAGCTCCCCCGATTTGTCTAGAAAAACAAAGTTCCTAAAATCAGACAAAAAAATGTGCCAGTCCATACTTACGGATTTGGTTGAGGGAAGGCAGAAGTGGGGGAATGTAAAGGAGGAAATGACAAGGGAATTCGGGGAGGAACTGTTGGCTCTAGCACGCGCCGAACTGATGAACAGATGCACAGAAGTACACAAAAAGTATACACAACAGATGGCAAAGGGCCTGCCCACAGAATACTCTTGGGATACCTCTAAAATGAGCTTCACCGGGGAAGAGCTTAAAGGATGGGATGATAAAAAATTGTATGAAACATTGGAATATGCTATACAGAAATTACACGATTGGAAGACACTGCTAGGTGGGTTAAATACAGCACAGGTTTTCCAAAAACTAGCGGAGCAAACAGAAAGTATAAGCCAGATGCCCCTAAGAGAGGTGCCGACACCAACAATAGGGGAGGAAGGCCACATAACAACATATGTCTACGTACCATGGAATCGCAGTGACCTATATGCCTTCACTAAGGACTACCCGAAATTACGGGAAGAGCCACAGAAATGGTAAACAGAGTTGAACAGGATTGTGGCTATGGGGGAATTTCTGTGGAAGGATTTAAACATGCTGTTCAGTATAATAATACCACGGGATCTCTGGGAGGATTGTAAGAAAGCGGTGCAATGGCCAACAGAGGAACCAGAAAGGGGTAAAGGAGGGGCACCGGGACCATCAGTGGAGGAAGTAAGAGAGAGGGTAATTAAATATATAAAGGAAAAGGTACCAGAGGGAAAGACAGATTGGTCAAAAATAATACATAAAGAACAAGAAAAGAATGTAAGTGTAACAAGTTACTATGACCGGTTACTCCAGGTCTACCAACAGAGCAGTGGGATGAAGAACCCACTAGGAGAGGCGATGCCAGCGTTTGTAACTAACTTTGTGTATGGATTACAGCAACCCATACAAAGTCACTTACAAACTTCACTTATTTGCTGGCAACAAGAACCAATTGACAAGGTGATAGCAGCAACTAGGTACTGCACTGATTACCAGGCAAACATGCAAAAAGCAGAGGAAGAAGGTAAAAAAGGATAAGGTGAAACTTATGGTGGCACAGGAGAGGTTTTACAACAACAGCCAGGGAAGGGGTAGAGGAAGAGGCAGGGGCAGGGGACGAGGGGAAAGGGTACCTTTCACGCCTCCGCCAGGCACTACCTGTTTTCACTGTAATCAACAAGGACCCTGGAAAGCAGATTGCCCACTGCTAACTGGGGGACAAGGGGGTAGGGGGCAACACAGGCAGCAGCAAGCAACAGCACCACCACCCCCACCTTACACAAATAACGTATTCAATGCCTGCCCCAATGACCCGGCATGAGCAGGGTGGGACACGAACCAAGACACACCACAAGCACTGCAGAGAGGACACGGGTTTCCCCCTCCTCCCCCAGAGGCAAACTTCATGGGCCCGGTATTATCAGTAGATCAAGCCGGCCCCTGCGTGGAGGGGACGGTGATGAGCAAAACAGTGCCATTTCTGGAAGATACTGTGGCCACTTGATCAATGCTGAGAGCCTCCGACATACCAAATGCACCATTATCAGAAACACAAATTACAGCAGTAGGGATGACAGGGCAACCCATGGACGAATTCCTTACACAGCCATTAACACTCAAGGTAGGTCCTATCACCGTTAACCACCAGTTCATCTTCACTAGATACTGCCCTGTAAATTTGCTAGGTAGAGACCTCCTACGCAAGCTACAGTGTACCATTAGATGCTTACCGGAAGGCATCTTCCTGGAAAGTAAGGAGAATGGGATAACATTACAGGCATTCACCCATTGCGCCCCAGTCAAGCAGGAACAGCCACAGACCCTTCCCCCTGAACTACAATAAGTGGTCCCTAATGAGGTATGGGCAAAGGGACCAAATGATGTAGGAAGAATTCTGGACTACCCACAAGTAAAAGTGTTGCTGCGCCCTGGTGCAAAATTACCACAGGTACCACAACAGAAATTGGCAAAAGAAGGGGAAGAGGGTATAGCTCCAGTGATAGAAGATCTACTGAGGCAAGGAGTGTTGCGGGAAACAAGAAGTAGTCCTTGCAATACTCCGATACTCCCTGTGAAAAATGCAGCGGCAGGGCCCAATGGAGCCCCGATATACAGGTTTACTCAGGACCTTAGGTAACTGAACAAGGCAGTAGTACCATCATTTCCAGTAGTCCCAAACCCAGCCACGATACTGTCTAATATTCCCAGTACAGCCACCCACTTCACCGTCCTAGATCTCAGCAATGCGTTTTTCTCCGTGTCCCTACATGAGGACTCTCAGGACCTTTTTGCGTTCTCATTCAGATCGAGAAGACTGAAATGGACACATTTGCCCCAAGGCTACTGTGATTCCCCTTCAGTCTTCTCGGATGCCCTGAGGTCAGACCTTGCATCACTGCACCTTCCGGGAGGGTCTACCCTGATACAGTACATTGATGATTTGTTATTGGCCTCACCATCGCGGATGGCCTGCGTCCAAGACACGGTGGCTGTACTGTGCCACCTAGCAAGGAAAGGACATAAGGTCTCCCAAAAGAAGTTGCAGTTCTGTCAGATAAAAGTGAAGTACCTGGGACACGAGCTGTCCCAGGGTGTTAGGAAATTGCTGCCTGATAGGATAGCCACCATACAACAACACCCAAGACCGAAGACACAAACAGAGGTTCGTGCATTCCTGGGGGTGGCAGGCTATTGTAGGCACTGGATACCAAACTTCTCCCTGATTGCAAGACCACTGTTAAACTTAACTCACAAAGATGTGCCAGAACAATGTGAGGAGGCCTTCCAAGAGTTAAAGAAAGAATTGTGTGTCGGACCTGCACTAGGTCTCCCTGACTACACCAAGGACTTTCACTTGTTCTGTCATGAAAAGGGGGGCTGCTCACTAGGGGTCCTAGCACAAAAACACGGCACCTACTTCCGCCCGGTGGCTTACTATTCAGCTACCCTAGATCCAGTGGCAGCAGGTCTTCCCCCATGTTTAAGAGCGGTAGCAGCAGCGGCCCTCGCAGTAGAACAATCAGAGAACATTGTCCTAGCACACACTTTAATATTACATGTTCCCCACGCAGTGGACACGTTACTTACCACAACCAAGACGCACTACCTGACAAACGCCCGTCTCTCACGTTATGAGCTAACACTGCTTGCGCCACATATTAAAATAAAGAGGTGCACTACTCTGAACCCCTCCTGCCTGCTGCCAACAGAAAGAGATCACGATGACCCGACAATAGACAATTCCTTCCATGATTGTGTTGAGGCAACAGAGAAACATACCAAAGTTAGGCCAGATTTGAGAGACACCCCATTCCCCGAGGCTGAAGGTGATATATTTGTTGATGGCTCATGCATTAGGGATCACGCTGGAAAACTGCAGGCCGCCTATGCTGTGGGAACAGCTAAGAGGTTGCTAGAAGGAGGGAGATTACCATCAATAACTAGCGCCCAGGCGGCAGAACTGGTAGCACTGACTAGAGCATGCAAATTGGCAGCAGGAAGGACAGCAAACATTTACACAGACAGTCAATATGCGTTTGGTGTCACACATGACTTTGGTCAGCTATGGGCAATGAGGGGGTTTCTCACCTCAGCAGGCCAACAGAAACAACATGCATCACTGAAAGTTGCCTTGCTACAAGCTTTGCTGATGCCCAAGAAAGTCGCAATTGTAAAATGCGCAGCACACACCTCTGCAAAGGATTAAGTTTCAATGGGAAATGCATTTATTGACAAAGAAGTACGAAGAATTGCACTCAGTGGGTGTGAATATGAAATGGTTCAGGTCACGCCCGACATAACAAGTAAGGAGGAAAACACACACTTTGACCCAAAAAGCGTGCAGCTACAGGCACAAGTAAAGGAATGTGCAGAGTGGGAAGGGGCAGGCTGTAAGAAAAACGAAGAAGGCATTTGGGTGGGACCTAGCGGGAAGATATGCTTACCCTCCCTGTTCCTGACCTCCATGGCACGGCTCTTCCATGGCCCCTCACATGTGGGAAGGGACGGAATGATACGACTGTTTTCACAGTGCTAGTTCAACCAAAAATTCAGACAATGTGCAGAACAGTTGTGTAAAAGGTGTACCGTGTGTGCGGAATATATCACAGGAAAGATCACCCCAACAGCACCAGGCCACTTTCCACCACCGCATGGACCTTTCGAAAGTCTCCAAATGGATTTCATTGAAAAGCCTCCGGTGAATAAAATAAGATATGTTCTGGTAATAGTGTGCATGTTCAGCAAATGGGTTGAGGCATACCCCACGAAAAATTGTGATGCACAAACTGTCGCAAAGTGTTTATTAAAAGAGCTGGTACAGCGTTTCGGGGTGCCGACTCTTTTAAGTTCTGACAATGGACCAGGATTAATTTCCCAGGTTATTCAGGGCCTTTGCAAAGGCCTGGGAATAACTCAAAAGCTACATTGTGCATATCATCCACCGGCAGCGGGAACTGTGGAAAGAAGGAACGGGGTACTGAAAAATAAGATAGGGAAGATATGCGCAGTGACGGAGTTATCATGGGTAGACGCACTCCCATTGGCACTCCTCGCCATGAGGAGCACACCTGATCGCGTCACAAAACTGAGCCCCCATAAAATAATTTTTGGTCGCCCCATGAACATACCAGGACACATGTCAGTTGCCCCATTGGCCATAACTGATGATCTCTTGTTACAATACTGTAAAACATTAACTGAGACACCCTGTTATCTTCACCGCCAGGTGTTGCAGGCCTTACCAGAAGAAGGTACACCACCGGAACACGGAATGCATCCTGGAGACTGGGTGTGGGTAAAGGCCCACACCAGACGTCATTGCCTTCAACCACGGTGGAAGGGACCATGCCAAGTCCTGTTGACAACAGCTACAGCAGTCAAGTGTGAGGGCATCACATCCTGGGTCCATACCTCACACACCAAGAAAGCCGCCGGACCAAAGCACGACCAGCCGCCAACAGGGTTGCCAATGAGAGTGGTGCCACCCTCACCACAGCAGTACAACCTTCGTTCAACAAGCTCCACCAGCCAACACTGACGGAACTGCTCGTGCTACACTCCCACAGGAGTTGGAGAGTGTAAGCGGGTTCCCCAGTACACCAGAACATCGTTTTTGGACTGCTCGTGCTGCAACCCCACAGGAGTCAGAGGGTGCAAGCGGGTCCTTCAAGACACCAGGATACTGTTTCAGAACTGCTCGTGCTACTCTCCACAGGAGTCGGAGAAGTCAAGTGAGCCCATTTAAATAGTAAGACATCAGGATACAAATGAACAGGATACTACAAGTCTGCAAGGCTACATCCCCCACAACACATTATATTGTGATCACTTTGATAACCCCCGGCCTCGAACTACAGTGTAACCTCAGCTCTGAATGGCCACGTAACCCCTTACTCAGTCAATTAATAAGTACGTGTTCTCACAAACAGTTTCCTAGTTTTCAGGGCACCACCGTTCCAGAAACACCTGAGGTACAAGAATTGCGGAAAGCAATATATGCAGTTACAATTAACGTCTTAGGGAATGAGATTGTAAATGATTGTGGAGCGTGATATCCTCAACGCAACAACAAATACAAGGGACGCAAATGGGCAACAAATTAAATTGAGAAAGGTCAGATTTGCACCGAGGAGTACAGACCCCAGTCCTACGGAGGCGGCCGGTCACTAGGATCGGTGAGGCTTGTAGCCCCATTGGGAGATGTACCACTTCTGATTAGGAAAACAGCAAAGGTAGAACAAAAGAGCCATCCCTTGGGTTAATGGACTATCGCACCCAGGTCCCCAAGAGCTGGACATTGGGATTCACCCTTTACACTCTGCATAATTACAAGGGCTAAATAACATTCAACATCGCCCCATAAAGTATACCAAAGGAATAGACTGCTCGTGCGGCACTCCTACAGGAAAAAGGAGGTGCCAGAGGTTCTACTGAAATTATTTACATACCAGTAGGACTGGTTTCAAGTGCTAGCCACATCCGATCGGATACCACCCTATAAGGTGACATGGGTTCCAGGTTGCAACGTAAGAAAAAGGAGAAGAAGACGTGGCCTGTGGTGGTCACAGCATTACTCACCCTGATAACAGCTATAATAATAACAACGATACTGATAGTATATAAAGACGAGATACATATTCCATGGCTCGACCAGGAACACTACATTACCAAAATTGGCCAAGATAAAGGGACAACTGGTGGTGAGAACAACAATAACTCAAAACAACATGGCAGGGTGGGGGATAAAACAAAATGGGTGAAATATACAAAATGGAAAGAAAATGGAGAAAATTATAAGGACAATACATTTGTGCAAATGGTAGCTATATACAAAGAAGTAGCAAATGTGTCTGATTGTTCTATCTGTACCCACCTACCGACCACTACCGAAGAGGAAAGTATCTACACCCAGGTGCCCCTTACAGAATTCATTGCATGTAATTTACTAAATAAAATATTAAGGGTAGGAGACAAAAGAATGGGAAAAAAGGGTAGGTCAAGGGAGAGGGAGAAAAGGAAAATGAGGAGAAGGAGGGATGACTGTGGATTGGACGACAAACCATATGAAGGGAATTTATTGGAAGAATTGGAAGAAAGGGTAGTGGGAAAGATGGAGAAAAATAAAATAATAAAAAAAGAGGTGGAGAGAGTAGAGGAAGAGAGGGAAGGGGAGAAAAGGAATAACTGGAAGAAGTTAAAAGCAAAGGAAGGGGAGAAAGAACTATTGGATGTATTAATAACAGGAAGAGAGGAGGGTTACACCCAGGGGGAACATGACGGAAATAAACCCATACCATGCCTTTCAATACATAAGGAAAAGAATATACAGTGGTGCTTCAAATACTCAAGAGGTAACACAGACACTAGCAAAAATGGGATATATGTAGAATGTAGTAGTAACTGCAACAGAACTTTGAGACTGGACTACAAAAGGAATGACTCTACAGGCTTGTCCATAGGCCTCACAGCTCCCAAAGGAATATTTTTTATATGTGGGACATGGACATACTTTAAATTACCTGCAGGATGGCAAGGCACCTGTTACCTAGCACTCGTGCTACCAAAAATGGTGCATGTGACAGAGTTACCTGAGGGGGAAAAGACAACAACTGGTAAGGTATGGAGGAAGAGGACACCCACAGGGCTGGGCACTTTTTTAGTAATAGAGGGGATTTTAGTAATGCCATTAGGGATAGCACACTCACAGTATCAGATTCACGAATTGGCAGGATTAGTGGAAAAATTGGCCAGCAACACAGCAGGAGCCTTAGGAAATATTACTGAGGAGCACACGGACATGAGGGCAGTCGTAATCCAGAATAGGCTTGCGCTAGACACTATCCTGGCCAAAGAAGGGAGGGTATGTGCGGTAATCCATCAGGAATGCTGCGTATATATACCGGATAACAGCGGGAATGTAAGAAAGGAAATAGGGGAAATAAGAAAGGTAGAAGAAGGAGCTGGGAAAGTGAAAGATGGGACAGATGTCGGAGGAATGCTGAATGGAATAGCAGCATGGTTCAAGGGTTGGGGTACCTGGTTGGTAGAGGTACCAGTGATAGGGATTGTGGCACTAATAACACTATGGGGGTTATTCTAACTTTGGAGGAGTGTTAATCCGTCCCAAAAGTGACGGTAAAGTGACGGCTATACCACCAGCCGTATTACGAGTTCCATAGGATATAATGGACTCGTAATACGGCTGGTGGTAAATCCGTCACTTTTCCGTCACTTTTGGGACGGATTAACACCTCCTCCAAAGTTAGAATAACCCCCTATGTGTGCTCATACAAGTTTGTCCATCCTTCCTGGCCCTACTCTTGAAAGGAACCTGTTACCAGAAACACACACATTATCAAAGGGAAAGGCATAAGGATGACAACAGGGACGAGGCAGAGGTAGAAATGAGAGAAATACATCATGACCCTTAAAATTGTCATTGAGTATCAGAGGGCGGAATGTGGAATCGCATTTTACAGTTCTTTAGTTTCTTGTGCCTAGCAAGCCCTGTGATACACAATGACAATCTCTGCACAGACCTATCATTAAGGAAAGAGGCCTACAAATGTAATTCGCTGCTGCTAGGAACGCATTATGTTGCAAGGCTTGCTCTCGGAACAGCCACCATGAAATATCACCGTCATTGCATGCTAGCTGAAGCAATCTTCCTTCTGGAAAGTACCAGTCTGCGTACGTGATGTTCTCAAGTTCTGTCATAAGATGGACCATGTGATATTAGGCACGTAGGCCACATTATGTAAGTTCATTGTCTATGCTTGTTATTACTATATATGGTGCGATAGGAAGAACCACCTTTAGCCATAATGGAGAAATGATCATACGTCAATATCAAGGACCAATGGAACGTCGAATTATGTTTGTGGTTTTACACTATAAAAGATCATGTATTACTTCCTATAGGCAGGCTTTTCTTGTGCGACTAGTACCGAGCAGCCTCTATGTACATGTATTTCTACTTCTAAATAAACCTTTGATGTTTACCAAGAAAAGCTGGCTAACGGTCGTTTGTATCCTAAGATGGGTGCTGTACAAGGTGGCTTCTACACCATCCGCCATACTATGATTCCAATGGGATATAAGGAGATCGTAATACGGTGGATGGGCCATCTGTCACGTTTGTGACAAAGTAACCTCAACAGCCAAACATACTTCTGCAACCCACATTAGGTGCTGTCAGAATTTACCCTGTTTAAGAAGGAGTAACACTTACACCCTAAATTTTATTGATTTGTAAACCACATAACAGGCTCGCACTATTTCGATGCTATGCATCAACACATGCAGTCTCAGAAACTGTATGCTGTTTATGACTATAGCATGATCAATGATGACATAAATGATGTAATTTAAGATGTCATGAGTGATGTCATCATGTGATGCCAATAACATGTCTTGAGCAATATAATATGTGAGGTCATTAGCAGGTAAGCAGTGCATGAAGAGCAAGGCCCTCTGCCAATGTGCATGGGCTCCTCTGCAGCAGATTGTAAGGCATAAATGTATGTGTATTCCTTCCTCATTACCTAAAAAAAGGAATATCGGGAACAAGAGTTTAAGAATAGGGATGTCCTCTGTGTGCTGCACTTATCTTCTACCGAAAATTAGATTTTTCCATTGCACAATACATGTTCACAACCATTTAGGCCTGTTGGACCTGGCCCTTTTACAGGGTCATTCCCCAGACTTTTTGCCTTTTGCCTCCTTATTTTTCTGCCCTTTGTTAGCTGACGTTTTGACTCTGAGCACTTTTTCACTGCTAACCAGTGCTAAAGTGTATGTGCTCTCCCATACAAATTGGTATGATTGGCTTATACCTAATTGGCATATTTAATTTACATATAAGTCCCTTGTAAAGTGGTATCCCTATACCCAGGGCCTGTAAATTAAATGCTACTAGTAGGCCTGCAGCGCTGCTTGTGCCACCCACTGAAGTAGCCTGTCAAGCCTATCCCAGGCCTGCTAGTGCAGGGCCTGTGTGCGCAGTTTTCTGCCACCGGGACCTGGCATCTAAATTTACTTGCCAGGCCCAGAACTCCCCCTTTACTACATGTAAGTCACTGCTAAGGTATGCCCTAGCTAGTCCTATGGGCAGGGTGCCATGTATGTAGAAGGCAGGACATGTGCCACGTTGCGTGGCCTGTCTTGGTAGTGACAAACGGCTAACTTGGTGTCTCACTGCTGTGACTGCTGCCTTGTAATATGATTGCATTAGAAATGCCCTGCCTTATGTGTAAGGGATATTGTCTGATTTATGAAGGGTAGCGTAGGCGTGTTTGGTATGGTTGTGATGGTGATAAGAAATGCTGCTTACTGGAGTAGGTGTATTTTTTATTACTATCACAGAAATGCCACTTCTAGAAAGTACGCATTTATCTGTGCTTATGACTCTGGTGTTTTGCAGCTTGCCTCCAATCCATGTCTAGGCAGACTCACAGCTGGGGCTTTGTGCATACTTTTCAGTCAGTCTGTATACAGGGAGGGTGGAGTTGTCACAGAGGTGTATCTACATATTGTAAAGCCTTCCTGGGCTGAGAGAAGGGAGAGGCGGGGCACACCTGCATTTGTAAAGGCTGTGCCCTGGCCTCGCACAATAGGGTCGTTTACCCCCCACTGATGTTTGGAGCCTGTGCTGGAGGAGAGAAAGGGCACTCCCAGAACCAGTTGTAACTGGTTGGAACCCCATCTCCTCCCCATTGAAAAACACACTGTAAACTTAGTATAAGTACAGGGGAATTTCCCCCACAATTTAGACATCATTTTGGACATTCTGGGAACTCCAGGAACCTTACCTGGAGCTGGACAAGATGCTGTTGAGAGGTCTCACCAGATCCACCTTGGACTTGGACTGCTGTTCAGACCTGTGACCTGCTTGGTCACTAGGAGAAACTGCCACTGCTGGCATCCCGTTGTGTGCGTTGGGTTTGCCAGCCCTGGGCCCCTTATTTTGGTTGTCTCCAGAGGCAGGGTGCTGTGGCCCCTGACCTCTGTAAAACTTATTTATGGCCCAAGGAGTGCTGCTGTATTGCAAAGCGCTATTTGGAGTGCTCTTTGTGCCCAAGGAAAATCACCGCCGCCACTCGGGCTGCAAATCAGGCCTTTGAGCTTTGAAAAGCGCCTTTTAATTGCCCCCAGAATCAATGCTGCAATCCGATTATCATCAAGCACGAGGATCGCGCACTTCCTAGTGCCCTCGGGCACGAGAAGACGGAAAGTGGAGCAAGTGTGCTCCTATTGGCACTCCCGGAGCACGGCCCGCTCCTTGGAGACCCCGTGGGGCACTAGCCGCCTTCGACTCTCAAGGGATCACCGCGGCGGCCCGGGAACCTTTCCATCAACAATTGTGCACCGCATCCGATGCAGGCAGGTGTCTTCTCGGGCCCCAGGAGGGGTCCGACCTCCAGATCCTGCTCAGCAGGACTCGGGGGAAGGCGAGGGGAACGCCTCCTTCCCCGGTTGCTGCTGTAGGAGCAGAACGCTCCTTTCTTTTTACCGGGCATCTTTTTCTTTAAACACGGGGAAGGGAGACCTCGACGGAAACACCCTTCCACTCGCCCCATAATTGCTTGTTGGGCCTTGCCTGGCCCCCACCCCGTGGACAATGTGTGAGGAGGCAGGCCCCCACCAAAATGGCATCGTGAGGAGAGGGTGCCAACCACCCCTCTTCCCCAGGAGCACCGCATGGCCCCCGTTGTGTGCACAGGAGCGCCGGGGGCCCCCCATGCTCCGCTTCTAGGCACTGGGAGTGCCTCTTCTTCAGGAAACCAGGTACATTCTAGGAAATATTGCCTCAGTGAGCCTAATATGGACCTTGGGGGGGTTTATATGTTTCTACCTGCTTTCCTGACATTCCATATATGTGCTGATGTTCCTTTTATGGGCATGACATGCTGATATGTATTTTTTATGACGTGATATGTTCTCTAATGTTCCTTTTATGGGTATTTACGAGGTGTTCATGACAAGTGCATAGAAATCTTTACTGCAATTCCTGACTACTGCATATGTTGCAGAATCCTAAGTACTTACGTGTTCTAATGTGACAGCTGCGTATTCTTGCAGAGTATTAGTAACTTGTGAAACATTCTGAGAACTGCTAAGGTAACAGGGTATTACTAACGTGTAATGTTGGTATAATTATCTTTTGTGCAACACAGTTTATTTTTACATAGCTCAGTGTTGTGTTTACTTTGTGGTGTACATTTTGCATCACATGTGTTGTGTGTGTTGTGCAAACACCTTACACATTGCCTCTGGGTTAGGCCTGACTGCTCGTGCCAAGCTACCAAGGGGGTGAGCAGGGGTTATCTTGGACGTGTAACTCCCTTGCCCTGACTAGAGTGGGTGGGTTCTGCCTGGCTTAGGTGCATACCCTAGCCAACCAGAAACCCCATTTCTAACAAGGCTCAACCCCCAAAAGCAGGTGCATGTGTAATAATCATGGGTGATGTTATCAAAACTCATGCTCCCTAAGTTTAATGAATACTTATCACAGAAATAACTGAGTATAATGTTAAAGAATATTATGACTAATATAAAAGTATATACGCAGAGTGGTCTCCATTGGGCCAAGCATCTGGACTTCAATTTATACAGCAAGACTAGTTAACAACCACTCCACCCCTCTCCCGGATGCTCCTCAGCACCCCAAAATCTAAACTGTCACTAACCAGGTGCCATTTAAGGTTTATAAGTGGGTGGAGACCACCAAAGAGGTTTCCTCTCTTATAACTCAACCTCAAATAGCTCGGGTGAACCCATGAGAACTTTAAAGGTCCCTAGTGATTAAGGTCTCCTTAAAATGCTACCATGATGAAAAGTACTGGAAAATTTCACTGGCCAAAATAGAAAAAAATGCAGATATACCAGCTACACTGATTGTTGAGAACTTTCATCTTTACCGACTGTCGTGAGGCTTCTTGGGTCCAAGTTGTTTCTCTATTTTAGCTTTGTTTTATATTTTACATTTTACATGCTTTGGCTGACATTACTTTTAGCAATGATATTTCAGACACTTTATAATTGCATGATATTATTTCAAAAATACCTTGCATATGTTCCTTGTTTTTCTTTAGCCTTTCCTGACATGTAATCTGCACACTCTGTTCAAGGCTAGGAACACAAAATGAGATACCCTAGTGCCCACATTGCTCATTCTGAGACATTTTCTAGCACCTAGCCATATTATTGCATCAGAGCTGTGCCTCTAACATAGTGTGGTTTTCACATGTAAATGGTGCATTGTCCAAAGGGAGACAAAAGAGCACTCCGGGCACTACTGTCCTGGATCAAATGTTCTGTTCACCATGCAGCTCTGCTGATGCTGATCTTCCATCTGCAGAGAAGGATTGCCAGGTCTACTCTAGACTGGCCTCCTGGCTCAGCTTTCAAGATATGGGGGTCTCAGGCTATGCTCTTTGATCAGGCTGAGGGTACACCCGCTATGATCTCAGATTATACTTAGCGCTAGCAACGAAGATACAGACCTAAGGTCACCATGGTTGGGCTGTTCATTCTTTTCACCAAGATTGTAACTCTGTTTACAATGCTTTTTTTCATTTGCCTAATTATCACAGACCATTCTCTCTATGCAAGAATATGATTGTTTCAATAAATGTTTGAAAACCGTCATTCGTATGTTTCTTGTGTTTACCCTGGGCCTGCATGAGTAAAACAATGATAGAAGTAAGATCTGTTTCCACATCTTCCTTGGGAGTCGGAGTGTGATGCTTGAGGTTGCTGTAATCATCTGTTACCCTGGGAAGGTTTCGGGTGCAGGCGAGGCATTGTGAGCTAGGTAGGAAGTGGGGTCGATATCTCCTGATGGTGTAGACAGGATCAGTCCTCTTGTCCTGAAGCTCTTGCGCCCTAATGTGCACTCCTACCTTTTAGTGGGAACCATATAAGATGGTACCACTAACATTTATAGGTTAGGTACCAATTTAACAGACCTCATGAGTAGTTTTCTTTTGTGCTGAAGGCCCCTTATTATCCTTAAAATAGAGACATACGTGGTGTGAGGAATTAAACCCTCCTCAGCGTTATAGGAAGCACCTATATTTGTCTTTACCTTGTTCAAGTTTGAACAATTAAAAGGATACCCCACTACAGTCCTGTCTGAATTCCATTCATTAAAATGGCAAATGTAATAATTATTCCTGCTAATTGTAGACATGCCCTTATAGCACATTTAACATTAAATGGGCTACGTTAAAAATGTTGTCTCTAGTTGGCAGAGGAATGCACCCTATCCAAGTAGGGATCACAATCCTAGTCAGGGTAAGTCACAGCTCAACCTAAATTATCCTGTGCTCACCCTTGGTTAGTTTGGCACAGGCAAGACAGAGCAGGCAAGCATAACTTAGAAGGCAATGTATAAAGTGTTTGTATAATAACACATACAGTAACAGAGTGAAAACACCACAAAAAGATTATATCCCAGGTTAGTAAAATAGAGAATATTTATCCAAGTACAACAACACAAAAACAACAAAAATCCAATGAGTAGAAGTCGATCTATGAATTTTTATTGATTAAGGGCTTTATTTAGATATTGGCGGTTGCACAGCCAAGCCTCGTCGGTGGTGGGCCGAAAGGACAGTCACATCTGCAGTTTTCTGCCTGCTGTATTTAGATGTATGGTGGCTAAGCCAAAGACTGCCACAGTGGAGTGTACTGTGTTGCGCCAACTGCATCCCGCAGCTGGCGCACCAGACTCCAATGCAGATGAGTAGGTCATCATTGCCTTCTTGATGACGGGCATCCAGCTGATCCTATTTAGATCACAAAGTTGTGCTGGAGGTGTGTCATCGGCGGGCCTATGATAGATGGAGTCCAATGTGGGACCGGTTCAGTATGGTACCATGGCTGTGCCCATTGATTAGAAATCATAAGAGTGGAGCCACAGTTGTTTGGAGCACAGGTCCAAAATACTACCATATCACAGAAGAGTCAAAGGTGGTCCAGAACAGAGTGAATGTTGTAGCTAACAATCTGCACACACAGGAGGAGATTATGAAGACGTGGAACGACCTGTAGGGAAAAGATTGTTCACTGGCCTCTAAGCATCACCTGAAGGCCAAGAGGACTAGTGGCGGTTCTCCCAGCCTCCCATTACAACTCTTACCCTGGGTGGAGAAGGTCTTGCAGATCCTACATCCTGAAGGCTTAGCAGGAGTCCTAACTGGAGTGGATACTGGTAAGTAAAACCTATGTATGTCTCACTAATCACAAATGGAGTTCTGGCCTTAAGTTTGCCATTTAGAATGCTGCAACACCCTTAGCAAAACAGTTATAGCTAATTTTGATTCCACAAAATATGTCATACCAATTACTTGCTGCATGTTTGTAGCTCTCCTTTTAACAATGTGCAATATGTATATTCAGATTGTGTTTAGTTCCCTATGGATCATCCCTTGCATTGGTTTTGCCTACTGCTTTCTATTGATGTTTGTTCTTGTGCTTCCAAAAACAGGTCCAAAACTACATCCATTTTCAAAGAATAGTATAGTATGTCTAAATGTTATTTTCTCCTAGTCACATCATCCCCCTATTTGTGTACAATTTTGGAGATGTACATTCATCTCCAATATAGTTATAGAAAGTGATTTGTGTAACCTACTTTTCTAACAAGTATTGTCTATGGTGTCAACAGATGAGTACAACTACCATGATGCTCTGTTTTTGGATCTGAAAAACAATGCCGCAATGTAATGTTGTGCCACCGTCCTTTACTTCTATATGAATACACATTTAAAAAACTAGTGCATTTGACAGTCACAATGTAATGCTATGGATTAAAATGTCACTTCTTGTGTATCACAATCATGTTGACACATGCACATTGAATCGATGAAAATGCTTACATATTTCATTTTCTTTTGAATCTAAGTTTTCCCAAAAAAGATTGTCATGCTGAATAGAAAGAGTAGCCACACACAAGTTAATTTGCACTGTCCATATCATGCTCAACTAAAGTTATATTTGTAAGTTTAAGCACTTTGATTCCAATGTTTTCTTGCCTGCTATGACTTGGAATTGTCTAGTATTCCAATCTGCTCACCTCTGTGTTGGGTTGAATATCTGCTATATGCAACGTACAATTCAGAAATATCACATTTGCATTTCAGGACATCTCTACAACCTCAGCACTGGAGTTGTCATAAGTGTAAATAAGGCTGCATGTGTAAAATAATGAAAATAATTCAAATGCCTAATCAGTCTACCACTCTGTTTCTGCTTTTTCAGGTTTGCCCTTTTGTAGACAAAGACACATTAAATGCACAAATTATGTATCTGTTTGTCTACTCGCATCAACCTTCATAGGTCCAACCACCAGGCCCAGTGGACCACCATCTGCCAGGCAAGACACCTCAATTCAAGACCAGAAGCAAGCCTTTGGTGTGGACTCCACTGATGCAAGTCTGGATGATCAGGAGCCAGCTGGTCCATTTGGTCTGTCTGGCCAGACAGCTCCAGTGAGCGAAACTCATCCTACACCTATACCTCCCACCACAGCTGCAACAACATCTCAGCATGAGGGTACCTCCACTTCCTATTCACCAAGGTGGTACACACCAATCCTGTGCCCCCCGGTGTTGGCTGCTGTTGAGACACCACTGACACAGCCTTCAATTCTGCCAGGACCCAGTTGGATGGGGCACACTTCCTCAAGGGCACGGGCTAGTGGGGGTAGGAGTCATGGGAGGGAATCTGTGGGCCAGCCCAGCGAGGCCACTGGGATTATTGTCAGCCAGACCACAAATGACCAAGTCTTGCGATCAGCAGAACAGTTCTAAGACGTGATGGGCTAGGTTGAAACTGAGCTCCAGGCAATCAAGGAGGTACAGAGGGAGCACATCTTTTAACTATGGAACCACAATGAAAGAATGAGTTCCCTGACTGAGGTGCTATTTGACATCCATCACCATATGTGCAGGGCTTTCCCATTATATCTGCCCCTGTCTGTGGTCCCTCTACATCTGGACAAAGTAAATCACTGCCAGCCACAGACAGGGAGGCTCTGCCATATGAGGAGCAGCCCAGTACCTGCACCTGTACCCCCCTCTACCCCATCATCCGGACCAGCAGGAGAGGATGGCAAGACCAACACTAACACCTCCAAGAGATGCAGAACTTAATGTCCTCCAGTGTTTGTGCACCATTCACACTGAGGTCTATTTCATGGACACAGTTACCTTTTCCGATAACAGTTTTATCATGGAGAGTGTTTGTGGCTCTACTACCATGTTTCTATCCACATGGTAGACTTAATTTGTTTATGCCAGCTTTTTTTGATTCACTTAACTTTTTGTGTGTCATGCTAATAGATGTTATGGAGACAGACTACAAGACTCTTTGTGGAATTTTTGGTGTCCTTTCATTTATCATGTCTGTCTTCCACCATAATGTTGTCAAATCGTTTGAATGTTCATATGCCCAAATAATGTAGGAATGACAAAGAGTTGAAGTGTTAATCAATTTATTCAAAGAAAAAACTCAACTCAGAATGTATTTGGAACTTACATATGTTACAAGTCCTTGTAGAAATTAAATCTGGGTTTCAATAGCCAGGCCTAACCCCAATAGTCTGTGCCATTCAGGGCTTTATACGCTCCACAACCTTGACACCATGGAGGAAAGGGAATATGCAATGGTATAAAAAAAAAGGTAAACTATCACTGATGCATGACATCAGTTGGAGCCATACATCCTTCCCTCACAATAGGAATCCTAGGTCAATAACACCAAGCTAGTAAGAGCATTTGAGGCCACATGACCTTTACAGGACACTGTGATATTATCTGCCACAATTGCACATTCACCAGTCAGTGGTGTACAAACAAAACGTTCTGTCACCTATGAGGAAAGACATCAACAGCTACCTCCACTGTCCAAAAATTGAAGATTTAGCCAATGTGAAGGTAGAACAGTATGTTAGGGTTTGACATACACCAGTGGTTTGAGCAAGTCAAATTGAACATATTGCCTCGATGGCAGCATCACACAGAAAACAGGTATGATGCAATCTTCTGAACTTCCATACTCTTGGAGTACAAGTTGTCTTTGGATAAGATTTGTTCATCCCACATGGGTGTCTGTCCCAGGATCAACACATGTTCACTTTGTACATTCAAATAGAAACATATCACAGCAAATGTCACAAATTTGAAATGTCCAAATGAAGATGACATGGTGAAGGACCCTTAAACAGAATAACAAGGGGAAATAGAATTTAACACATATTAAATCAAACTCAATTGACAAGTAAGTCAGGAGGACATACACTTAGCACAGGCAATCTCTATCGATGACCACAGTTCTCAATGTAGGGAAACTCTGATCCACTAACATCTGTCTTAAACTTTCCTGCAATGACCATTCCTATTAAATTCCCATAGCAGATTGACATGTTACCTATGTGACAAGTTGTGCTGACATTGGAGGTAACAATTTCTAAAGATAAACTTACACTCAGGTGAAGAAGTGGTCAATCACATCTTGATGTACTTCTACTCCTTCTTCTTCACCACTTTCATCTTCATTGGACATTTCAACATCCTTACCCGGGGACTCATCACAGTCTCCCTCCACTGCAACTACAGGGATGTTCCTCTGCAGGGCAATGTTATGGAGAATGCAGCACACCTAATTGTAGTAGGTGGTGACCTCCATGACGGGTCCTGCCATGGGCTAACGTGTGTAACGACTACGCACAAAAGTCAATGGCTGTGTCCGTCTCCATCATAGATCGAGTCCGTCATGTACTTGTACACCGCATTGTGAAAAAACACTCACTTGCTCCTAACACTGCAGCCATCAAGACCTCCTTGATTGTTTGCTGTTGATACTGACCTCTGGGAGCCAGGGTGTTGGGCAAAGCAGGTAACAGGGCCCCTGCTTGCTACAAGGAGGAGCTGGAGCTCCTTGCCAGGGAGGTACAGTCCCTGTACAGCCAGCTCTATGAGAACCCAGAGAAATAGGTACATGTCTGATTGAGGGATGTCTGACTGAATAACCTCTTCCTTTCTGATACACAGGCTATTTTGTTCCTTTTTGGTAATGGGGGTAGTGTTGTGATTGGAGTTGACAGAATGTTGTAGCTGGGAGAGATTGTTTTTACCACTGTCTGAAATGTCTGTACAAAGGCAATGTTAATTCACCTGAAAGTGTCCATGTAACATCCAAATCCTAATCCACACAAACTGAAGGCCAGTAACTACCAATGGCCAGTAGACAGAGTATCAGTAGTATTACTGACAGCATGCAACCAGTGTTTAAATGATGAGGATGTTGAGGGAAAACTGTAGAGGGTATGGAGATGTCTGATGCTGCACTGTCACATGGGATTCCAGCACGTATTACGTACTATGTTGCTCTGTATGGTTTAAACCTGTCATGGAGCCATGTCTAGGTAAAGTTAGTTTTTGTACAGGACGTTTAGATGACACAGGCTCACAATCATTCATCCCAGCCTTCCCATTTCAGCACACACTTGTTCACACACTTGTTCACCCTGCTCTCACTGACACATAACAGCCCCACTATTTTGTCCTTAGTCACTGTATTTGATACAGACCATGGGGCCTGACTCTTGAGAGTTTAGGCAGGAAGCCAATGTAGCTGTGAATGTGAGTATATGCAAGAATAGTTCAGACAGTTTGGCATTTGGTAGCTCACAATGATCATGAGTAATCAGGGTGGCTTTCACAACATGATAGCTTGCAAAGGCTCTGGCCATGGTGATGTTGTAGGCCTAATTAGGTAACATGAGGAACTAGCAAATATTGATGGTGCACATGCGATCATTGTAAATCAGTAATTATGAGCCACCTTTAACATTTTGCTGGGAAACATATTGTCACTGTTTGGTGAATGTATGTGTGAGTATCCAAAATGTCATGTCACAGCAGTACTGCCAAACAGAAAAACTACATTTTCTTTTCTTAATATTTTCTGTCATCCTTACAGGGCAAAGCCCATCAAAAGCAGGAGATTTGTAATGCAAAGAAGATGCAGACCCTGGAGGTCCACAAGAGGTGCAGCCTGCACTGTAGGAAGAGGTGCGAGGACCTGTGTCAGGTGACACAGAAGTCTGCTGAGAGCCAAGTCGAGCAGTCCTCTCAGCAATCCAGGCAGGTGTGCCGTACCCTAATGACCTGCATTCCTTGTTGTGGCTTACGCAGAGCTTGATGGGCAGTTGAGGGCCCAACAGCAGCAATATGGGAGTAAGTCATTGTCTATAGATATTGTTGTATTTTGACCTATTTACTTTCCACCTATGTTTGCATGCTATCAACATAGAGGTTGACACACATCCAAAGCCCATAAGGGTTTCTGGAGATGTAAGTTGATCAGACAGTGTATGATGCAGTATGTGGTGTATTGCTTTATGCTGAATTCCTCCTCACACGGCAAGTACTGTTTTGAGCAGACACATGGCTGCATGCAAACAACAGGATTGCCAGCATTTTCACAATGACATGAGGGACAGTTTCACAAAACATGCCCCATGTCAGAATTGGGACAAGTAGGATGGTATGTACAAATGTGTGTAGTGAATGTAGGCTCCTTTTATGGTAACTGTGGCAAACTGCACAATTATAATGCAGCTGATATATCAGAGTTGACATTAGTAAGCTAGGGCTATGACAAAATGAGAATGTGCATCTGCACCGAAAGTATTGTTATTCTATGTACAGTGGCATCATTCTGTATCTGATCCCAGTCTGTCCAGAAAAACTTCTAGTAAGTTAATGTGAACAGTAGCATGTGAACCTGAGTCCTTAGTCCTTCACAAAAGTGCATGTAAGCCAGTCTGTGATTACCAATGTGAATTTGTGCTGCCAAACTGTTTTAATTGCAAAAGACAGGAATGTGTCCTCACTGGTGAGATAGTTGTACGTGCACAGACAGTTGTGTTCTTAGTCTTGCCCAGAGGAGAAATTGATGATGAAGAGCAATGTGATACTGAAAGGGACATTTGCATATGGAAGGTTACATCACATAGATGTTGTGGTGTCCCATCTTGAGCAGTCAATTTCCATCCCAAAAACTTACCCTTCAGGAGAACTGAATCAATGTTAGCTCTATACTACAGTATTTCAGAGGTGTCTCCAGGCCTATGTGTTTACTCATGCTGTTGGAACCCTTTGTCATGGAGCGAACTGTATATTTGACTAAGACATACGTGATGTAGGGGGTGAGCTGGAAGATTACTGAACTTGTGGCAAATGTTGTGCCATGTACATTGAGGTCCAGTTGTATTCTCACAGATACTCTAAAACTGTTGTATCTGTGTTTTCAGCATCAACTGGGTAATGCAAAGGTGATAGCGGCCAGATCGGCAGGGATGAAGTTGGTCACGGGGATCAGGCATGGATACCACTGACAACCAGGCACCCAATGACAAGGAGGGTGAGGGGACTGGGCAGGAGGTCACAAGTGATTTGACATCTTCCTCAGAGGCCTCCAATGAACACCAGCCCTTAGTGGGCCGAGACCCTGGAGCCACTATGACACCTGCATCTTCATCTGCCCTTCCTCTTGCTTACCCCCCCAGTTGGTCGGGCCTGCACTCCTAAAAGAGGCGGCATCGCCTTTGCTGCAGGCACCTCTGTCGCTGCCCTGGTATCCCAGGCTGTGCTCAGTCAGGAGGCTGTAGACAATTTACAGATGATCACAGAAGGCCAGACCACACTTCTGAATGCCATCCAGAGGCTGGCTGGCCAGAATACCCAGACACCAGCTTACCTGAATGGCATTCATGTTGCCCTGTCTGGCCTACAGTGGTCATTCCAGGGTATGGCCTCCTCATTGACCACAGCCTCCAACCAACCATAACTTAATTTCCAGACTTCCACCCCTTTCCCATCCTAAATCCCTCAACCCAGCCCTATCCAAGGCATACACAAACATATGCAGGCACCGGCAACAACAAGCACAAGCAGCACATCCTAACAACCACACAACAAAAAACCACTGGCACAGACACACATTTAGACACCACAAACAACACCACTGCCAATACACCCATAACACAACACCCACCACTACAACAACACCCACACATATCACAAGCATACCCCCAGTCAGTGCATCCATCATGACTCAAACACACACACCCACCACCGGCACACCCACAGACACAACACCCACCACTACAACTACACCCACATATACCACAAGTGCACTCCCAGTCAGTGCACCCACCTTGACACAAACAACCCCCCACCACCAGCACACCTACAGATACAACAGCCACCAATACACTAACACCCACACACACCACAGGCACACCCCCAGTCAGTGTATCCACATCACACATGCATTCATCAGCATGCCCACAGCCATCACACCAGCACATCCAACATCCACTACCACACATCCACACACAAATACTGGACCCAAACACCCACACTCACCCATCCAACGGACAATCACTAAGAGACACAAATCTAAAGACACAGCACATACACTAGACACTCAAGCACCCACACCTTCCACACACACATGCACAACAGACACAGTCACTCCCTCTCCCAAACCAAACTCCCTGAAAGCCACCCCACCCATTTTCATAAGGAGGACCTACTTTTAGCCCTGGCTCTGACCCCTTCAAAACACAAAACCACCCTTCCCAATCATCTTTCTAGTCCTTCCACATCCCACCCCACCATCCAAATGTAAATCCGCCCCTTCCAAATGTCTTTCTATTCCCAATCCACCCTCCCAAACCGAAAGCTGCCCCACCAAACCCTTTACCACTCTTCCTAAAACCAAAGAACCCCCTTCAGTGAGATAATTGAGGTGCCTGCTCTCTGCCCCACACACACCCCTTCCAGAAGATGTTTATATTGGCAGTGACATTACGAGGCAAGTTGTGAACAAGCACCCATACATTGAACTACTGGCCTTGTGCCTTTGTTTTTTCTGTAAAGTTTAGCTTACATGACTTCTGAGAGAGTTATCTAATTTTGAGAAAACATTTTTATTTTTAGAATTGCTTTGTCCTGGCCTTATTTTGTAATTGTTACTAACTGTTTGCTGATGATGTTCTTTCTGATAATGTGTGTGATATGCACTAACTCTTGTTTGTGTATTGACAAGTGCAGGTTGTATATTTTAGTTTTTTTCAAAACATACATTAGTGTTGTACAATTGTGTGGCCATGTTAGTTTTGGTGCAAGCATTCGTGTTGTTACTGGACACTTACACCAAAATTATATGTTTCTGTTTTTGTGACTGGGGAATGCATGTGTGTTTATTTTGACATGGTGTATCAATAATATGCACATGCATTAAAAAGGGAACCTGGCACATTACAGTTAATGGGATCTTATGTTTGTGATATGTTGCACCCACCAAGGGGGCATGTGACATCCACACATCTATGCCATGTTTGCAGTTTACCAGTGAAAATTGTAGTACATTCTGTGTCCACCCACCTGCAGTATGTTGTAGTGTAATTACCACATTATCAGTTCAGTTCAGAATGGTGCTTTAGATATTTGTGGACATAGTGCACACACCTGTGGGAACACACTGCTATTTTTGATTGTTGAGACTTTTTGTGTAGGTGTCCATTGCCATGAAGGCAGTCTGTACCAGAGCTGTGGGTGCTACTTATATCGCAAGGTCTGTTCTGGTACATTTTCTGAAGACAACTAACACACTACAGCATTGTGCAGCATTATGGTGGTGTGTGCAAAAATGTTTGAGCCATGTATGAGTCCAGTATTACTGAGAAGCTACAACTTCAAGGATAACAGCAATGTCTGTGACCTATCTTCTATTTTGGCAGTGACTGGGTTGATTTTTATTTTGGACCTGGCCCAGGAGCAACAGCAGGACTGATAGCAGCGGGTTCATGGTGGCAGGATACGTGGAAGGTGTTATAAAGGTGAGTGTTGGCCTTATATACCTCCCAATCCTCCAACTCAGATGTTGACAGTTTAGCTGCCACAATTGTGTTAGCAGGAATGTACATTGTGATTGGCTCGGCAGTAAATGGGCTATAGTCCCACCATCAGCCACCTTTGCCTATGGCCAAGTGGACGTGGGTAGTTTCTTGGAATTTACAGCAGGCTGTTGGCGGAATTTCACCAATTCTTCCACTGACATCTACAGCGGGTGGACAGTCACAACGGCGGATGGGTTTCCAGTCAAAAAGTCAATGGCGGAACCATTACCATCAACATATAAATAAGGCCCTAAGCCCAAAGTAGTGCTTAGACGTCACCAGCGTCAAAATGTTTCTTGAGGTTTGGAGGGACCGCTGCAGATCCAATGTTCAGGCCGAATGTGATGGAGGGTAGGCTGGCTACAGAACTCATACAAGCTCTGCTGCAATAGTTCCTTGGATGGAACAAAGCGTCAGCATTGAGGGCATGATGCTTCGGTACTTTCCATGCAGTCAGGTTACTATGTAGGTGGTGAACTCCGTTGAAGTGAATTGGATGCATCGTCGTCAAACCGTGCAGAACATCTTCATCGTGCTGCTTAGGCTGAGGATCCACTGTTTGCTGAACAGCCTCTGCATCAATGTTAAAGGAGCAATGCAGATAAATTTATGACTCACTTGAGGCCATGCATTGGTTTTTGCAGAAATCAGCTGCAGAACCCACTTCTGAGGTTCAGAACATGGAGGGAGGGTGAGACTCACAGAAGGCTCTAGGAGAATTGCTGGCAGTCTTGGATACCCCTGAGATTCTATGAGAACATAGGGCAAGCCAGTAAGCCCTTGGAAATCACTTTTAGAAGGAAGGCAGGGTGAGAAAGCAGCAGGCAGCAGGACAATAAGCAGAAAAGCAGTCCTTCCAGAAAAGCAGCCCAGATGAGTCCTTTGAGCAACACAACAGTCCTTCTGACAGAGGTTCAGTTCCAAATACAGAATTGTGTCTGTTTTTAGGGGGACGGAGGCCCAGTTCTTATACCCAGAAGTGACTTTGGGGGAGACTCCAAAGAATGGTTTCGAAGTGCACCAGTTCCCTTTCAGCCCAGTCCTGTGTGCCAGGCTATCTGTGGGGGGTAATCAGTACTTTCTGTGCGGTTAGGATACTACCCTTTGAAGTATAAGTGTGAGCCTCTCCCATCCTTCCAACCCAGGAAGACCCATTAGTATTCAGATGAATGCAGATGCAGTTGAGTGCCCTGTGTTTCTGGTTGTCTAGATGGAATGCACAAATGTGGCTGTCACTAAACCCAGACCAGACGTGTGTTGGGGACAGGCTGTAAGGTGCACAGAGCAGTAAGAGTAGAGAAATATATACTCTCTAAAAGTGGCAATCCTAAAATAGTAATGGAAAATCAGATTGTATCAGTAAAGAGGATTTATCATTACCATTCCAAAGATATGAATCATGATAATGGTACACTTTTCGGATCAGGAATTACAGCTTAAAAGTATATTGAGAAATTCCCTATACTTTCCTGTGAGAGAAGCATGCCTCAAAGTAGTGAAAAATGACTTTGGGAGTTTTTCATTACCAGGGCATGTAAAACCTAAAACTACATGTTCTGCCTTCTATTTACACGGCATCCTGCCCTATGGGCTACCTAGGGCCTACCTTATTGGTGGCGTTTAAGGTTTGACAAGAGGTTTTCAATGCCAGGACAAAGTGGCAGTAAAGCTGAACTCACAGGCCCTGCAATGGCAGACCTGAGACATGATTCAGGGTCCACCTATGTGGTTGGCACAGTCAGTAGCGGGCAGTAAAACAATAGATTAAACCCAGTCCTTTGTGACTGGGGGGGAATGTTTGCATTGTTCAGAATTCCATCCATCATTTGTTCTTTTTGCTTTTGTTGCCCTAACTGGGGGGGATATGCACAGGTATGGGTCCCATGCCCACTGTACCACTGGATTTAATCTAGCATGGTTGATGAAGGGTGATACCCTGAAACTGGTCCCAGGATTCTTGTTTCTGGTCTAGGGAGGACCTAGCTTGGCAGTTTGGGCTGGCCTATTCCCATGCGGAACAGGGTCAAGACTGAATTGAATATGGCTGGGTCCTAATTGGGCAGCGTGATGGGCAAAAAAAGATGGATTGAACCCAGATCTTTGTGACAGGGGGGTGAACGTTTGCATTGTTCAGCAATCCGCCCATCAGTTGTTCTATTTGCTTTTGTCACCTTAAGTGTGAAGGGTATGCCCAGACATGAGTCCTGTACTCACTGTACCATTGGATTCAAGCTAGCCTGGCTGATGAAGGGTGAAACCCTGAAATTGGTCCAAGGATTCTTGTTCCGCGTCCAGGGAAGACCTGGCTTGGCAGTTCGGGCTGGACTGCTCCCATGGGGAACAGGGTCAAGACTGATTTGCATATGGCTGGGTCCTAACTGGGGCAGTGTGGTGGGCAACAAAATGATGGATTAAACCCAGATCTTTGTGACTGGGTTTGAATTTTTGCATTGTTCAGCATTCCATCCATCGTTTGTTCTTTTTGCTCTTGCAGGCCCACTAGTAGCATTTATTATACAGGTCCTAGGCACAAATAATACACTTTACTAAGGACTCATAAATAACTTCAATATGTCAATTGGGTATGAAACAATAGTGCCATGTTAAGGGAAGAGAGTACAAGCACTTTAGCACTGGTCAGCAGAAGTAAAGTGTGCAGAGTCCTAAAACCAGCATAAATACGTTCAGAAAAACGAGGGAGGCAGGCAAAAAGTTGAGGGAGGACCATCCTAAGGCTGTCAGGTCTTACATGTGTCCCCCACCCTGGGTGGGGAGAGCTACCCAACCTTTTGTGAGCTCTCATCACTAAGGCAGAAGAATCTGGAGAGACCATCAGCATTGATGTGGTCAGATCCTTGACAATGCTCCACTATAAAGTCTATTCCCCATAGGGAGATGGACTGCCACAAAAGTTTAGGATTTTCACCCCTCATCTGCATGAGCCATCTGAGGGGACAATGGGCTGAACCCGGAAATGAGTCCCAAACAGGCATGGTCTCAGCTTCTTTAGTGGCCAGACCACAGCAAAAAGGTGTCTTTAAGTTACACTCCACCTCTGTTCCCATGAAAGTAACCTCCTGTTAATGAAGGCTACCAGTTGGTCCAGGCCCTTCTCATTCAGCTCTGCTAAGACTGCCTCCATGCCATACTCTAAAGCTGGTGACTATGTTGAGTCCTATGTAGTCCTCACAAAGTTCTAGTTTGGTGATCAATGGTGAAGTCTTTGGTACAAACACGATGGGGCTGGACCAGGGACTGTTAGAGGGCTCAATCACCCTAAGGCCAACATCTTGTTTTTATACAGGTGGACTGTCTTCTGTAACAATATCATGGACACAAAGGTGTGTGCATCCAGGGGTGAGGGAAAACAGTGCAGCAACTGGTAACAGTCACCTTGCTGTTCAGGGGTCAGTGTGGCAGAGAGGTTGACACCCTCCACTGACCCATTGTGTTCTTGTGCTTAGAGGAGTCAAAGTGAGTCCTCAGCCTGTTGTCATGAAGCACCCTGACTGGGGTTTCTAGGTATCTTTAGGTCCACTAAGTAGCCTCTCCCTTACGCACATTGACTTCATATGGGCTAGTTCAGCTGTCCTGGAGAGCTCTGGGCCCTACTGGCTCCATGACTAATACTTTCAAGCCAGGTTGAATCAGAGTGGTCTTCTGATCATACAAGCTTTTCACTACCTCCTGGTTGACCCTGAGATTGCTCTTGACCTTCCTCCAGAATTGGTGCATCTGGTTCTGGAGGGCCAGCATGTGGCTGACCACATTCTGGAGAGGATTCCTGGGAGCTTTCTCTCACCTCTCCCTGACAATGCTCAGAGGTCCCCTGACAGGGTAGCAATAGAGTAGTTTGAAGGGGATGAACCCTATTCCTTTCTGAGGCACCTCACTGTAGGCAAATAAAAGGCATGGCAAGAGGATGTCCCACTCATGCCCTCAGGTAGGCCCACGATCATACCCTTCAAGATCTTGTTGACTGTTGAACTAGATCATTGTTTTGTGGGTGATAGGGTGTGGTGAACTTGTAAGTTACACCACAGTCATCCCACATGGACTTTATGTACGGAGACATAAAGGTAGTGCCTCGGTCAGACACTATTTCCTCTGGAAACCCCACTCAGGTAAAGATCCCCATCAGAGTTCTAGTCACCGCTACATGTGCAGTCACTGTCCTCAGAGGGATTGCCTCTGGGTAGCATGTGGCATGGTCCAACAAGACCAGGATAAACCTGTTGCCCAGAGCTGTCTTGAGTTCCAAGGGTCCAATAGAAGTTGATGCCCATCCTCTCAAAGAGGGTGCCAGTGACAGGAAGTGGGATCATGGGGGCTTTCTGCTTTTTCCCTGACTTCTCACTGGCTTAGCAGGTGGGACAGGTCCTACAGAATGCATCTGAGGTTGTCTTCATTCTGGGCAAATAGACGTGGGAGACAAGCCTGGCAAAGGTCTTGTATTGCCCTAAATGTCCTGCCAGGGATATGTAATGAGCCACATCCAGTAGAAAGGCTGAGTAACACTATGGACCACCAGCACAAAGGCTGCCCCGGTACCTAGAACCTTAAGCTCGCTGTAGAGGAGATTATTATCCCAATAGATTAGGTGATCTGCAGAGGCTTCACCTGCTGCATGGGCTGAGGTCTGTCACCTCAAGCCCTCAAGAGTGAGACACTCTCTTTGTGCTTTGCAGAATTCCTACCTGGTGGGCCCACCTTCAACTTGTTAGCCAGCAAGCTCAGGTAGGCCATCCAGGGCAACAATGTCTTCCCTGGATGGCTCAGGGGGCTCTTCCTCAGGGACCCCGTCAGCCTCTGCCGCAGGAACTTCAGGGACCAGTCTCCCATGCCACTTGCCCCTCTTCTTGGCAGCTGTGTTGGCCATTGTTCCAGGCTCCAGATGCCCTTTAATCCCTTCCTGGGCAGCCATGATAAGTGTAGTCATAAAGACCTAGTCAGGAAATCCTATCATCCCCAAGTGAGACCTGAGTTCTACCTCCTTCCAGATAGTGTGATTCAGGTCATTGCTAAACCGATAATCTAATGAGAATTTACCTTTGAAAAACTAAAGAGGGGTCTTGGCACTGCAGGGACAGTTTGTTTTATTAAACATTATGGTTATGAGAGCAGTTACAGAGCTGAAGTCTTGGAACTGTCTTTCAATGTTCATTAGGACAGTAAGCCGGCGATGGCGGTAGTTCCGTCGCCAGTCTGGCAGTGAAGACTGCCAAATTATAACCATGGTGGTGATCCCTCCCAAAGACAGCCAAAGTACCACCTGGACCACCAGTGCGGTCCGGCCACCAACCACGGCGGTTGACATCTTCAGGCTGGCAGAACACCATTTCCTGCCCACCATATTATGACATAGCAGACCGCCAGGATTGCCGGGGCAGGACCACAGCAACGTAAAGCCTGGAAGAAACAAATTTTATAAAAGGAGACACTCACCTCCAGGGACACAGAGGAGTCCGCAGCTGCCATGGAACCCGAACTTGAAGCTCTGTTTTGGGAGGGGGTGAGCAGACAGGGTGGGAGAGGATGAACAGGTTGTGTGCATGTGTGTTATGGTGATGTCTGCAAGTGAGGTGGGTGTGCTTCATGTGGTTGTGATGGTGGTAACTGCACATGTAGAGAACGGGGTGCCAGTCTTCGTGTCTGCTGTTGTGGTGACTGTGGGCAAGGCAGTACAGGTGGCAGGATCTGGGACTGAAGATACAGTGCTTGAAGGTGTGAGTACTAATGTGACTGTGAGGGAGGAGTATGAGGGGGAGACAGTGGAGGCAGTGGCTGTTGTGTGTGCTTCTGTGTGTTGGCTGTGTGTATGCTTGTAGTGTGATCTGTGGTGTCTATGCTTGTCTGTGCAAGTTCTGTCTATTGTCTTGGGTGATTGCTGGTCTAATTGTGTGCTTGGGATGGGTGGGCGGAGAGGGCTTTGCGACTGGGAACAGGTAGTTGGAGGGGGACAGAAGAACCAGGGACACTGGCTGCCATCAAAGAGGAGGCCAGAGCCTGAAATGGTCTCTGTAGGGCACTTAAGCCACAGTGAATGCCCTCCAGATAGGCATTGCATTGCCGCATGTGGGATGGCAGGCCCTGGATAGCATTGACTATGGTTGACGGCCCTACAGAGATGGATCTCAGGAAGTCAATAGCCTCCTCAGTGAGGGCAGCATGGGTGACTGGGGCAAGGCCTGAGGTGCCTGGGGTGAAGGAGACGCCAACCTTCCTGGGTGAGCAGGCATGGACAACTGGGTGGGAGGCTACTGGTAGGACAGTGCTGGTATGGGGTGGTGGAAGATGATGTAGCTGGGGTGGTCCCAGAGGGGTCCGCCACCACCAGGGAGCTTCCATCGGAGGAGGAATCAGAGTCAGTAGTATCAGCTCCTGTCTCCCCCTTGGTGCTCCCCTCACCCTCCAACCCAAATGGTCCCTTCGACGTCGGTGGACTCTGCTTCCTGGGTCCCCTGAGCTGCAGCTACCCCACTCGTCGGTGCCCCTACTCCTTTACTAGATGATGTTGATGCACACAAGGACAGGATGAGAAAAGGAGAGAGGGTGGGGGAGAAAGAAAGGGAGCACAGGGAGGATTTCTGCAACAACACCACATATGGCATACACATCACAGGGACACACTGGGACTATCACTGTGCAGTGTGGACCACAATAGCAAACCATTGCCTGTGAACTACAGCAGATAGAAACTCAAACTCTACCATCTTCACACCTACTGGGATTCACTAAGCCATGTCTGCCATGGTATGCCAGCTACTTGCCAATAACAAATGTATATACCACTCTTCATTGCTAAGCAGGACTCTACAAGATTAGCTAAATGGGCATTTTGGACCCTCCACTTACTAGAACCTTGCACCCTTACAACATGGCAGGCATCAAGTAAGAATTTCACACACTGTGTACTCACTCCCTTGTGGCTACTGTGATGCCCTCTAGCACCCATTCAACTCCGGATAGGCCGTCGCCAGTATGCCGGCCGTGAGGGGGGTCAGGGTCTGACAGGCACCCCTCCCTCGTTGGGAGGATGTCCCCAGCTGGACCTCCACGGTCTTCCAGGCCTAGCGCCTCAGGTTCTCCCACCTCTTTCTGCAGTGGGTGCTCTGCGGGAATGGACCCTGAGGGTCCACATGTCCTTGGTGATGTCACGCAAAAAATCCTTTCTTCTGATAGGGGCTAACCTGCATAGGGAAGAAAATCAAAAGGACACCATGAACTCAACACTACATTCTGTTACAGCAATGGCTTATATACTGCATAGATCCCACATTGACCTCACACATTACTCGTTCCTCAGTGTACACATTGCATGCAGTAAAAATACACTTCTCAAATGATACACTGCCAGCACACACATACATCTACACACAGCCATGTATCATCCAAAGTACCCAAAAGGGGCTCACCTCTTTATTTGGAGGCCCAAACAACTGTCCATACAAGGGTAGGACCCTATCCACAAGCTTTTCCAGTTCCTCCGATGTGAAGGCTGGAGCCCTATCCCCTGTAGCATGGGCCATCGCGGGTTCCAGACACAGGACACAGCAGCACACGCAATTGAGGTGTTGATGTGGTGAAAGTCAGGAAGCAAGTGAAGTGGATTGAGAAAATGGCGGTCAAAGCCGTGCCCGTGAACACCGTCACTGCCGGAAGTGATCATCATTGGTTTCTTCGCTCCATAGACTTCCATATTAACCAATGAGGAGTTGCACGGTGGTCCAGACCACCTTCCGCCATGACGCCAAATGCCTGGGGAGTAAGGTCACTTCCACCTGTCCCTGCATACAGGGCAGGTGGTTGCCAATTCCTAATGCTGGTATTCATGGCGATCAATTTAATGTGCGTCATAGGTACTGATTGCAGACACCAATGCAATTCCAGTCCGCTACATACTTTGGTCTGTTTGTAGACTTGGGCCATCAAATTAGATCTCATACCAGTGCGTTGTTTGAAGATGAGTAGTTGACACTACATTTAAAATGGGATTCTACTAATCACGACACAAGTCCGACTACATCTGTGTGGCACAATGGCCAAGGAACAGAATTGGTATTTTTGAGGAAGTCCATTTGCATGTAGAGGACACCAGTGCAAATTACAATCATTGTTGGAGCATATTGGATGTGATTGCTCTGTGTACTGTGATATTGTGTGTCCAACTTTCCTGTAGTCACACACTTCTGATGTTTGGTGTACTTAGATACCAATGACTGCGGAGGAGGAGGAGGAAACAAGCACCCATGTACAGACCCCGAGTCAACTTGTCTACATTGGAGGAATGCTACATTATAATGACCTATTTTCTGGGCAGGGCCACAATCACTGAACTGTGTCAACATTTAGAGCCAGATCTGATTCCTGCTATTCATAGCACTCCGGCAATACTCCCTGCAGTACAGGTTCTGACAGTGCTCCACTTCCTGGCAAGTGGTTCTTTACAGGTGACTGTTGGCTTGGCTGCAGGAATGTCACAGCCAAAGTTTTCGAATTTGCTTGAAAGAGTTTTGGCTGCCTTGATGAAACACAGGAGCAGCTATATAGAATTCCCCCAGAGTGAAGATTTGCCCACTGTGAAGGCTGTATTCTATACCTTCGGACACATCCAACTTGTGATTGGGGCCATTGACTGGACCCATATTGCCTTTGTCCCTCCCAGCACAAATGAGCAGGTCTACAGGAATAGGAAGAGTTACCACTCAATAAATGTCCAATTGGTGTGCCTTGAAGATTAATCCATCTCTCATGTTACTGCCAAGTTTCCAGAATCTGTGCATGATGCCTATGTATTGAGGAATAGCAGCATCCTACAGGTCATGGCACGACTACAGAGGAGAGTGTGTGGCTCATAGGTTAGCTTAAGTTTTCACCCAATGTGTTGCACTGTATGCCACTTGAAGTTGTCCTCTGTCCATTGTAGATGAGTAATGTGTGTCTCTCACAACTTCCAGGTGACTGTGTCTACCCAAACCTATCCTGGCTGTTGAAACCAGTGATGAATTCGAGGACAGGGGCAGAAAATCGGTACAATGAAGCACATGGCCATACCAGAAGGATACTTGAACTGACTTTTAGGCTACTAAAAGACAAGATCTGTGCATCCATTGAATTGGTGGGTCCCTCCTCTACGCCCCTGAGAAGATCTGCCAGATAGTGGTGGCTTGCTGCATGCTGCACAATGTTATGCCATGTGCCATTCCTGCAGAAGGAGGGCGAAGACAAAGCACCTGTGGCAGCAGAGGACCCTGAATACACTGACGAGGATGAGGCGGAGGAGAATGTGGACAACAGGACACATCTGAGACAGCAGAAATTACAATGACACCCAGGTAAGACTGAACTTCTGTTCATGCCTCCAATACAGTTAGTGGCTGTGTGGCTGTTGTGTTGTGCCAAGAAAACATGTGTGCATTATGTGAGCTGACACTATTCAATCTGTGGTCAGTCGTGCCAGTGTTATGGTGATGTTGTACAAGCTTATTCTGCCCATGCAATATGTCAGTAGTTTAGCTTTCTCAAATACATGGCCACTGCAAACTGTGTCCTCATCCCATACAGTACTTAGCATATGTTGCTAGGAATGTCATGTGACATACAAAGTGCTTACACAACCAATCTGTGACTTCTATTTCCCTGACAGTGTTACCCAGACTTGGTGGTCAAGAGGAGGGACTGGCATGCTGACAACATGGCATAGCTAATACTGTGGCATCTTGTGTGAGGGCCTGAAATGGGTTGTTTCTCCACACTGATGGTGTTTGGAGTCAATTACTGTGCAAATTGCTGAGTAGAAGTGACCAGCTGGATGTAGGCTGGTATGTAACAGGGGCTCATGGTGCTCTTACACCTGTACTTCTCAGTTGACTGTCACTAATGCTTTCCCTTTTTTCAGATGTTGGTGTGGTCACAACTGAGAACTAATGTGATGACTACAGACTGTTTTCACACATTTGGTGGATGGATTCACACTTTACATGACATTTGCACAGGATAAAACAGGTCAAGACATTGCATATTGTTGTCAATGAAGCACAGAAACTTCAGTTGTGTTCAAGGGTGTTTATTGAGTGACAAAAAGGAAGGGATAGTGCAATAGAGTGGGGTGATGGTGGACAAAATGTTCAGTGTATTGGCCAAGTTGGTTTGTAACACAGCTCTAGTATCCATGGGGCCATAGGAAGAGGAGCAATGGCAGTCCAATGTGAACAAGGTGTGTCATTGGCACACAAGGGAGACGTTCAGGAGGAGCTAATTTCCTGGTGGTGGTTTGGGTCTTGGCTACAGTCTCTGGTGTCTGTTTGGGTCACAGGAAACGTTTGCGGGGTGGTTCTTCTGCTGCAGAGGGAGGGGTGATGGTGACCTGTGAGTCTTGTGGCAGGTCCTCCTTTTCACTAGCTGCAGCAGATGTAGAAGGCTGGTGAGTACACTGGCTAGTGTAAGGGGCCCACTGGTGCTGGGAGGGGTGTGCTTGCAGTGAGTAGGGCATGCAGGGGTACACATTTGAGGGTGGTAATGGGGGTGGTTCTGTGTATGGGATAGAGTGGGGTGAAGGGAGTCAGGGTGAGGGGGTGACATGCCATTCAGCTATCGGTGGTAGTGGGATTGTAATGGTGACTTACTAGTATCCAACCCTCCAGTGATTCCAGTGAGGTCCTTTGGATGCAGGAGGACCCTTCTCCTCACACGCTGTCAACTGTGGGGGAGGAGGTGGGGGTCCACCGCCAGTGTTCATGATGCAATGTGGTGCCTGGAGGCCACTGCACGCCACCTTCCCCCATAGGTGTCCCACCTCTTGCGATTGTCCTCCCTTGTGCATGGATAGGTTCCCACAGAGTTCACCTTGTCCACGATCCTCTGCCATAGCTCCATCTTCCTGGCAATGGATATCTGCTGGACCTGTGAACCGAACAGCTGTGGCTCCACCGTGATGATTACTTTCACCATCACAGCAACTGCTCATCAATTAAACATATAGGTGCTTTTGTGGGGACATGCCTATTGTGTGGTGTGTGTGTTGTGTAGAGGGTGTTAGGTGTTGGAGTATGGTGTGTGGTATGTGATGCATGACGGGTGTGTAGGTGGCTGTGGTTTGTGTGTGCAGTTCTAGGGATATGTGGGCTGGCAATGTCTAGCTGTCTTTTTGAGTTTGCAAAGAATTGTGGTTTGTATGGGGTTGTGTTTTATAGTGCTGTTAGTGGGTGTGTACAGTGTGTGTATATGTGTAAGGTGTGGATTTTTCAATCTTGCCAATATTGCCTTCTGTTGGTGTGGAGTGGCCATTTCAAATGCGTGGTCCGTACTGCCAATGGCTGACCGCCGTTGTATGTCCGCTGTGGTGATTCGTAGTTCATGATTTGGAGGGTGGTGTGTTGCAGGTGTAGCTGGGAGGGTGGTGGGTCCAACAGTTTTTCGCCTCTGTTGCATCTGGCAGAATTGTTATTGCGGCTGCTTCCTGTAGTTTTTTCTGTTTGTGAGTCATAATCTGGCGGGCAGATTGCCGCCTCCGTGGCAGGTCTGTTGGCTGCCGTCACGATAGCGGTCTTCAGAAAAGACCGCCAATGTCATAATGAGGGCCTAAGTTTTTATACATTTTTATTGAGTACCGTAAAGGGGAAAAAAACATTATTTTCTTGGTCAAAAATGCAAACAGTTGTCATGGAGTTGTAAATAAAAGCCCTGATAATTAATGCAGATGGGTCTCAACCTTGTAGTGACACAATGAGGGCCAGTGAGTACGTGTCCAGATGTCTGGCCTATGGGGAATGCTGTTGCCGCATGTACTGCGTGTGTTGTGTTCTGATTTGACGCGTGTTCCTAACCACATTTGGCATCTAACTTTATGGTTTGGGGAATGCATCCACCCCTCTGGTTACATGTGTTTTATTGGGGCCAATCTCCTGAGACAATTGTGGCGTTGCTCCGCCTATTTGTGGGATCTAATCTAAACTCCTGTTTGTGCCTTGGCTATTGGCTATGAGTTACTCACCTGTGACCTGTCAGTCAGTATTCTCAAGCCTAGATCTCAGAGCCTGCTTGACCATGTACCTACGTGCCAGGGTTGACGAACAACTCATGATGGGGAAATCTAATAATGGTGATGCAATTTTGTTTGTGTATATGAATGTGTCGCTCTGTGCATCCGCATCGATTAATCCAGTATTAACATTCCCCCTTCTAGCTGAATTTGCAAATACTTATTAAACCCACATGTTGTGACAGTCACATTGTTTGGCTGTCTCACTTCCCTAGCTACTTGCATCTTACCCAATTTGAGGACTGCATTTTTACAGCAAGAAACCCCCACTTGTAGGAAACCACAGAAAAACAGTAGCATGATGAAAACAGGCAACAATGGTATGGACAGACAGGTCAGCCACCGTGAGTACCTGGAGAACCAGTTCATGAACCACTCCTGCTAAGGAGCACCTCCCTTTTCATGCATGTCTTTTTTATAGTTTGTGCAATGCTTGAATGACACTCTTCAGAGTTGCATTGTCCATATCATTGCCAGGTAATAAAAGTGCAGCAAGATGCAACAATCTTCATGCAAACCCCACCCTCCATTGCAGTCATCATGTCCAACACGTACCGATGTTGCATCACCATGAGGTGGATGGCTTTCAGTTCTTCATTAATTGCATAAAGGCTGAGCTCGGTATTGTTCATCATTTTGAGCACTTCCCACCTGGTTATTTGCAACCAGCAGGCATTCGATTTCATCTTCAAAGTGAAGAAGTGTGTGGACTCTCCTGCTGACACTTGGGTGTCATGAACAGTCAACGTTCCTCTGGAATGTCCTTGTACTGAGCCTAGCCAAAATAATCAGCAGTTTATTTCTCTCGAGCCTGATGCAACAGAGTTGTCTTCTTCCTTAGTGGGTGTTGGTGGAGTTCTGACAGATCTTTTTAGGAATGACCAGGGTTGGGGTATGAATGCTTATGAGGGAGCAGAGGCCACACCATTCAGGGACAAACTGGATACAAGCAACTTGTCTCATTGCCAGTAGGTGTCCATCAGCGTGGAGGGCCCCATTGCATGTCTTGAATGTGCAGGATTGTTCTACAATTCTCATTCACGCCCAGCGGAATGGTTCTTTCACCTCTGAAACGTAAGCAAAATAGGGTGAGTTTTCATTACAATCAGGGGTTGACCCTTCCCTTCTATCCACATGTACCTATCTATCTCAGTGTCCCATATTTCCTGACACGGGGTATCTATGCTGTTATTTAACCTACCCCTATGAGAACTATTTCCCTTTGTATCATTGAGGTGGATGGCCCTGCACAGCAACTCCAGCCTGGGCTCCACTTGTTGTTAACAAAGATGGCCCCAGATATGATTAGGGCCACCCTGGGACCACAGATCAAGGCAGGATCAGATGTGTTTGTGCACTGGTTAGGTGGTTTAGCTATCTCCAAGAGTCTCTAGTCAGGAAACTGTTGGGACTAAACAACATCCTTCCCTGTGGTTCCCTTCCAGTGCATCCTATCTAGCTCAGTTTTGATATTGCTTTGCTCAGTAAGAAGGGGTAATGCTGTCAGATTGGTCTTGGAGGAGGTCAGGTTTACTACTAACCTATGAGCATCTACTCCATTTGGTTGTATGTGGCTCTAATTCTAGTGAAGAAGGCATTTTGCCTTTCGGGGGCTATCTCTTGGGATAAGTAAAGCCTTTCTGGGCCTACTGCATGTGGTATCAGTATACAGATGTAACATGACCCAGCTAAATTCCTGGAACCCGCGGTGGTCATGTGCTGATACCGCATGTTGTTTAAAAGGGCACTGTGTAGTACACTAGTGTTGGGTGCGGTGACTACATAGGTGACATGGGAAAGGTCCCTAACCAAGCGCTGCGGTAGCATCCCTAGTAAACAGAAAATGTATAAAAACACATAACTTGTGAGACATTTTAGATCTTGGGATGATTTCCACAGGAAAGTCTGAAGTGTTTTGGTGAGGGGAGTTCCTTGGTTATGAAGAGTTTGAAAAAAGTATTTGGAGCAAAGAGTAGTTGAGGATCCCATTGGGGCTTTGGATGTGAAAAGGTCTTGGAACAGTTTGTGGCCCTTGATCCTGTTGGGGTACTGGTGTAGCTGCTGAGAAGGTGATGACTCACTGTAGAGGTGGTGTACTTAGCAGCTCAAATTTAGACTTGTTTGGTAAGAGCAAGTTTTGGTTGTTATAAAATTAAAAAACACATTACACCTTGCATGTTTCCAATTATTTCTTTGGGATTTCTGCATTGTCCATGATTTTAGTAAGGTCCCAAATGGTGTCCCCTGTCGGGATACCTAGCTTGAAGAAAATGGGTTAATGGTTATTTTTAGTTTTAAAATGTTTATGGGTTGTCAGACCTCCTCCCTCTTCATGTCTGACTAAGTGTGCATCTGTAAATATGTTTTGTGGGGCTGATTCCAGTGCATGTGGGTATTTTGTTTCTTTTAAACGATATTCTGTCGGCATTGCCAGCCCTCCAGTACCCTAATGTGTGCATGGAGGTGCCATCAATGTGGGTGGGGTTTCTGACTACATGTGTACTGGGGATGAACAAAGAGGCCCGGAGTGAGGCGAGCAACTTGACCCTCCCAAGTGGCGCCAGGTGTCTTTGCTACGCCTTTTTTTAGAGGCTTCCTTTGGGCTAGCGTAGGGCTTTTTCTATTGGGATTTGGGTGTTTCCCTAGACTTTCACATTATCTGTTAGTTTTAATTGTTGTGGCACGGAGGGGGTCAGAGAGTTGTTCCACAGCCCCCGTGTGCCTATGATTTGTGGTGCTCAAAATTGGGGTTGTTGCTCCCTTCAAATGGTGTGTGTGTGAGACCTTGTGTGCTGCCTGATTGCTAGGCCTGGTGTGGGCTTAGTGCATTTCCGTGTTCTATTCTGCTCAGAGCTGTGATGGGTGTCTTGGGCTTCCTTCCATGGCAACCACCACTCCCTCAGACCATATCTTGTTTTTGGCCTAGGTTCTGGGCTGCTATTGGAAAGCTTTGGGGCAAAGGAGGAGACGAGAAACATCGCCACAAGAAAAGTCAGGAGAAAGGCCAAGAGCTTGTCAAATTTTGCTGGGATTATGGGAATTGACTGGGATGGCTGGATGTCCTTGTGGGTACCTCTACTGACTCAACTCTATGCGGTGCTCTACAAACTGTTGAAAATCATGCATATGATGTGAGGGTTGTAGGGTCTTAACTAACTCAAGTACACAGGAAGCCTGGCTCTTAACCCTGAAAGACGAAAAAAGGGGGACACCATTTTGGCTGGAAACCCGTTAACTTTCTGTGGGCTCTATTGCTGCTCGAACTACGCATTTAAAGGAACTCTTCGTCCTAGCTGGGTGCCCGAGAATGGAGATCTTTTGGCTTGGTGACTGAAATCCGTCCTATTTGACAGATGAGTGGAGGAACCTGGGTGCCTGCTTTTAAACACTGGTCATGGAGCTGCCCTGCCCTTCCCTTCATCAGACTTCTTTTCCCCTGGGGTGTGGCCAACCAATTCCACCCTGGGAGATCAGTAGCAGAGTGGGGCATAGGCTCCCACTGCCACCCGGACTGGTGAACTCTAGTGAGGATACCCAATCGACAGTCGCACAGCAACCCTGAGTTTTTCCCGAATGCAAGTAAAGGTTTAAATCCCTAATGTCTGGTTTGCATTTTTCTTGAGTTTAGCTACAGTGACTTTTAAGGTGTATGCTTAAAGGCTGCTTTGTATTGGGGTACTAAGTTTTACTGCGCATTTGGATTTTGCATCTGCCCAAAGGCTTTGCTTCCCCAAACAGCTAGCCCTCCATGCCTCAGCTGTGGCCCGGACCCTTGTTAGGCTGGTTTCCCTGTCAGTGGTTGCTGATGCCATTTGTTGGCCCAACTACCTGACTCCTGTTGCAGGGGTGTGGCAGTGGACTGACTTCCCTGTGGATGTGTTGTATAGCCATTGTAGTGATGTTTGCAGGCACATTATTTTAGTACCTAGGCCTGACGCTTGTGCCCTTTAGCCCAGCTACCTATAGGGTTGCCGGCACAAGTGGTATACTGCGTCTCCAATGTTCACAGTAACACATACATCCTTACGTGGGGACATTTTCTCAGAACATCAGTTGTTTTATTATAAAACCATTTCTTTGTCACATGCACGTTAGAGGGAGATTCCAGCCAGACTATGACTGCATGCTGATTGACTTTGTTGCAGCTGCTTGCTGAGACCACTGGTTCCCTTGCCTACATGGGGATTGTGTCTCTATAAACAAAAGTCTCCCTTGCTCAGGTGTGGGGGAGGATGTCTTCCCAGGGGGGAATCCTGAAGGGCCGATTAAGGCTTATCCTGGTGTGCTCAAGCATAGCTTAGTTAGGAATCACATATAGGCGGTCATTCCAAAAAATGGAATTCTGACCCTGGCGGGAACCGCCAACACAGCCCGCCACTTTAACACTCCGACCGCCACGGCGGGACAGACAAACAGCGCGGCGGTCACCGCCAACAGGCAGGCTGCAGACAATGTACCGCCCACAGTATAACAACTCACCAATCCGCCACCTTTTCCGGGGCGGGAGCCCCACCGATAAAAACACAGCAGAAACAGACTACGAACAGGAAAACGCTCACCTCTATACACTCCACGAGGACGGAGGACAGCATGGAACCCGAATGAAACATCCTACCAGCTCTTGTCTACCTGCTCATCTACCACGAGTACGAACTCCGGCGCAGAAGACAACGGTGAGTACTGCACCTACGACACAGGGGAGGGGGGAGGACGAAAGGTTACGGGCACACACATACGCCCTCCCCCCCCAACTATCAACATACCAATGCAGAGCAACAACTGAGTGACTCCCCCTAATCCCCCCTGAAAAATGCAAAGACATAATAACATTTTAAATTAAATTTATGTAAAATTAGGTTCATTGAAGTCATGGAAAATTATCGTTATGAAATATCAAAGCAAAAATCATGAACAGTGCGAAAGCTATGTACAAAGTCAATAAGTCCTGCTCAGTGGGTCAAATATCCACAGTCCGTGGGCCAATGTGTACCAAACACATGGGCAAAGCCCACACAGGAGACCTGAGTCCGTTGGAGAGAACACTGCTGGGGCATCAGATGACAAAACTACAGGCACCTTAGGGGGAAGGGAAGGGGGGGCACCTCAGCCACAGGGGTCCACGACGCCAGAACCACGAAGGGGCCACCATGCCCACTGTGCCATCCTGGGGAGTGCAAAGCCACAGTCCATCAGGTGGATTACAGACTCCACTGGTCATGGAGGAGGCAGGGTGCCCCGAGTGCAGCGTGAACACTAGCTCGACACAGAACCGGCACTGTCAATGGGCCAGCGGTGCATGACAGGAAGGGCCCAGCGGAGCGGTGCTTGAGACGGCGGGGCCCAGCGGAGCGGTGCTTGAAAGGAAGGGCCCAGCGGAGCGGTGCTTGACAGGAAGGGCCCAGCGGAGCGGTGCTTGACAGGAAGGGCCCAGCGGAGCGGTGCTTGAGATGGCGGGGCCCAGCGGAGCGGTGCTTGACAGGAAGGGCCCAGCGGAGCGGTGCTTGACAGGGGCCCAGCGGAGCGGTGCTTGAGACGGCGGGGCCCAGCGGAGCGGTGCTTGACAGGAAGGGCCCAGCGGAGCGGTGCTTGACAGGAAGGGCCCAGCGGAACGGTGCTTGAGACGGCGGGGCCCAGCAGAGAGGTGCTTGACAGGAAGGGCCCAGCGGAGCGGTGCTTGACAGGAAGGGCCCAGCGGAGCAGTGCTTGAGACGGCGGGGCCCAGCGGAGCGGTGCTTGACAGGAAGGGCCCAGCGGAGCGGTGCATGACAGGAAGGGCCCAGCAGAGCGGTGCTTGATAGGAAGGGCCCAGCGGAGCGGTGCTTGACAGGAAGGGCCCAGCGGAGCGGTGCCTTTCTTCACGGCGGGGCCCTCTTCAGCGGTGCCTTTCTTCACGGCGGGGCCCTCTTCAGCGGTGCCTTTCTTCACGGCGGGGCCCTCTTCAGCGGTGCCTTTCTTCACGGCGGGGCCCTCTTTAGCGGTGCCTTTCTTCACAGCGGGGCCCTCTTCAGCGGTGCCTTTCTGCACGGCGGGGCCCTCTTCAGCGGTGCCTTTCTTCACGGCGGGGCCCTCTTCAGCGGTGCCTTTCTTCACGGCGGGGCCCTCTTCAGCGGTGCCTTTCTTCACGGCGGGGCCCTCTTCAGCGGTGCCTTTCTTCACGGCGGGGCCCTCTTCAGCGGTGCCTTTCTTCACGGCGGGACCCTCTTCAGCGGTGCCTTTCTTCACGGCGGGGCCCTCTTCAGCGGTGCCTTTCTGCACGGCGGGGCCCTCTTCAGCGGTGGCGTTCTTCACGGCGGGGCCCTCGTCAGCGGTGTCTTTCTTCACATCGGGGCCCTCTTCAGCGGTGCTTGTCCAGTCATTCAAGGGAGCCAGACCTGGCCAGGACTCCCTGCTTAGTCGCCCTCCGACCGTGCATTTGCTGGACCCTACTGTGACGGAGTCCTGGGCCCGTGGGTGTCCTCCCTCACACCCGGGATGGGGCTTGTGGGGCCCTCCTGGTCCGCGCCCCTGCTGGCTGACTTCTCCGCCCTGCTGCCCTTGCCCTCCTTCGATGAGGCTCTCTGGCCCTTGCCTCCCCTGGATGTTGTGGCAGGTGACGGCCCAGGACTTTGCTCCTTGGCGGCAGCCGTGTCAGTCTTCTCGCGGCGGCCCTTGATTTTACGGGTCCTCTTTCCAGGGGGGGGGGCTGGCTGTCCCCTTGCTGCTGGCCGATGTATCAGTGCTGGGAAAGGGTGGACTCCAAAACCCGTGCCCAATGGTGACACTTGAAGCAGGGCTGGTGGTGACTGAGGTGCTCTTGGGACTCTTAGCAGATGGAGGGGGTGGGTCAGGTGGGGCAAAGAGGTTAAGTTTGGAGAGGTAAAGTTTTTTAGGACCAATGTAAAGGGTAGGTGTAGTGGGTATGGGAGTGGAGGAAGAGGATGTGGTGGTAGGAGAGTCAGGTGTGCTGTCTTTGGGTGCAGGTGCTTGTGACGTAGGCTGTCGTGAGGTGGTTGGCTGTTGGGTGGGTGGCTGCCTGCGTTTGTGTGTCTTGGAAGAGGGGGTGACAGACACAGTGGGAGAGGACACAGGGGACGTGTAAATGGCAGTGGGGGTGGTGACTGCACGTGTGCGGACTGTACTGGAGGGTGTGCTGGTGATGGAAGTACTGGCTGATGGTGGTGTGCATGCAGGTGTGAGTGGAGACGTCACAGGGAGGGAGGAGGGAGACGAGGAGGAGGGGGACACAGAGGTGGTAGTGACTGTTGGCATGTCTGCATCTGGGTCTTGCTTGGGTGAATGCTTGTGTGATCTGTGGTGCTTATGTCTGGATGAGCTGCCCTTGGGTGTTGAGGTGTGTGCAGGCTGGTCTGATGGTGTGGGTGGGATAGGCTGAGGAACAGGAGACAGAGACAGGGTGGAGGCAGTTAGAAGAGGGAGGCTGGAAACAGGGACAATGGCTGCCGTCAGTGCTGAGGCCAGAGCATTGAACGATCGTTGATGGGCAGCCTGACCCGAATGAATGCCCTCCAGGTATGCATTGCTCCGATGCACCTCCCTCTCTACCCCCTGGATGGCATTCAGAAGGGTAGACAGCCCAACAATGATGGTCTGTAGGAGGTCAATGACCTCCTCACTGAGGGCAGCAGGGGTAACAGGGGCAGGGCCTGAGGTGCCTGGGGCGAAGGAGATGCCCGCCTTCTTGGGCGAGCGGGCACGGAGCGAAGGCTGAGGGGCTGCTGGGAGGGTGGAGCTGGTGCCCTGGGTGGCGGCTGTACCTGTAGAGGCGGGGGGCCCGGATGTTGCCGCCACCGCTAGGGAGCTCCCTTCCGAGGACGTGTCGGTGTCGCTGGTGTCACCACGGGTCCCCGTTGTGGTGCTCCCCTCGCCCTCCGTATCACTGGTGACCTCGGTGTCTATACCATGGCCCACCGGGGCCTTGTGAGTTGCAGCTCCCTCGTGCTCCGATGCCAATTCTCCGCCGCCTGATGATGCTAATGCACACATGCACAAGAAGATAAAGAAAAAGGGTGGGGGGAGAAATTAAAACAGGTTGAGTGCATGCATTGTCAACACCGTTGGCGGAGAGGACAGACACAGGAGCCTCATGCACTACGCCGCGCAATCGGGGTACACTACTCAGTACTTGTGACTAGGCCAACAGGTCTATGGACAACAAATGCGCACATGGGTGATGCTGGACCATGGATTGCTGTACTTGGCACCCTACAGAGGTGGGGGGCGGGGGCACAGGGCCATGCTTGAAGGAGGGGACTACACTACAGAAAGCGCCCTGGCCTAATGTCACCCACATCCCTCCTCCCCCTCCCAGACGCCTCCACTGCGTGTAAAGATAGCAGAATGTGCTGGTACTCACCCCCTTGTGTCTGCTGTGATGTCCTCACGCGCCCATCCAAATCGGGGTAGGCCACCGCCAGGATCCGGGACATCAGGGGGGTCAAGGTACGACTGGCACCCCTCCTACGTTGGGAGGCCATCCCCAGCAGTGACTCGGCGGTCTTCCTGGTCCCGCGGCCGATGTCCTCCCACCTCTTTCGGCAGTGGCTGCCCCGTCTGTTGTGGACCCCCAGGGGCCGGACTTCCTTGGCGATGGCACGCCAAATGTCGACTTTCTGATGAGCGCTGACCTATTTGACATGTACAGGGTGGGAAAAGAATTTTCATTATTTTTCTGCATGTTAGATGTGATTGCCCCCCCCCTCCCCAACCCTGCCATGTGGCACATGCTCTCATCTGTCGTGCCTTGCACTCCTCATTCGCTCCCCACCCCACCATCTTACATCCACCATACACAACCCAGGCATAGCCCATTCAACGTGCACCCAGTGTACTTACCTGTTGGTCTGGAGGACCGTAGAGTAGCGCATACTGGGGCAGGACCCCATCCACAAGTTTCTCCAACTCTTCTGAAGTGAAGGCAGTGGCCCTTTCCCCAGTTGCAGCAGCCATTGTCTCGTCCAGACCGAGGTCACAGCAGCACTTGCAGTTTAGGTCCTCTCCTGTGGATGGTCAGGTCTCGAGTGGTTAAGCAGATTGAAAATGGCGGTCACGCCCGCGGCGGTGCGTACCACTGCGGTGCGTACCGCGACCGCCGGCGCACATCGTCATTGGCTCCTGAGACCCATAGGGTTCAATGTTAACCAATGCGCCTTCGCACTGCGGTCTTCGACCGCCTACCTCCACGGTGTGCCACGCCAGCGCGTTGACCTCATATCCCACTGTCACACTTCTCAGGTCAGGCAGCCGCCATTACAAGGGCCCACATGGCTTAATTGCTACTGCGTCACACAGGCCTAGGCCTTGCATTGCCACTCATACAAGCCTTTCAATGCATAGCGATTCGTGTACTGTGCAAGCTGGGTGAACGTACCTGTAGGTTGCTTGACTCTGTGCTCCATGTTGTCCTTCCTAGGCACCGTCCGCTGGGACTTGCGAGGAGAAGGATGAATCCTCCTGTGTACCGACCGCTGGTGGACCTGTCGACAATGGAAGAACGACATATTATACTTCGATACCGACTTGACCGAGCCACTATACATGAACTGTGTGCCCAGCTGGAGCCTGACCTGATGTCCCCCATCCGCCAACCCACAGGGATTCCCCCTCTGGTGCAGGTTCTGTCAGTACTCCATTTTTTGGTAAGTGGGTCTTTTCAGACAACAGTGGCCATGTCATCAGGGATGTCTCAGCCTATGTTTTCTAAGGTTTTGTCCAGAGTGTTGTCTGCCCTGATGAAATACATGCGGAGATACATTGTTTTCCCTGAGGAGGGTGATTTGGCCACTGTGAAGGGTGATGTCTATGCCCTTGGACATATCCCCAACATCATTGGTGCCATTGATGGGACCCATGTGGCTTTAGTACCCCCAAAAGACGATGAGCAGGTGTACAGAAATAGAAAAAATTACCATTCGATGAATGTCCAGGTGGTCTGTTTGGCTGACCAGTACATCTCCCATCTAAATGGCAAGTTCCCTGGATCAGTGCATGACGCGTATGTCATGCAAAATAGCAGCATCCCTTATGTGATGGAACAGCTACAGAGACACCGTGTGTGGCTAATAGGTGACTCTGGTTACCCCAACCTGCCTTGGCTATTGACCCCAGTGAGGAATCCCCGGACCAGGGCAGAGGAACGCTACAATGAGGCACATGGGCGAACTAGGAGGATTATAGAACGTACATTTGGGGTCCTGAAGGCCAGGTTTAGGTGCCTGCATATGACAGGTGGATCCCTAATGTACTCACCAAAGAAGGTGTGTCATATCATCGTGGCCTGCTGTATGCTTCACAATCTTGCATTGCGACGCCAGGTGCCTTTCCTGCAGGAGGATGGTCCAGATGGTGGTGTTGTAGCAGCTGTGGAGCCTGTGGAGAGTGAAGAGGAGGAAGACGACGGGGACGACACGGACAACAGGGACACAGTTATACAACAGTATTTTCAGTAGCACACAGGTAAGAATCACCCACGCCTTTTTACATTTACTTCTGCCCTCCTGCATCTCTACTTTCTGTGTTTCCCCCCAGTTCCTTTTAACTGATTTTTGACTTTCCCTTCCCTTTTCAGAGCTGTATGACCCACAGCGTGACTGCTGCTTTGTTTGACCATGGACTAATGCTTATAGACATTGGTATGTTGTCATCACAATGTGACTGAACATTATTGCACCGTTATGTGTAATACGTTTGTAAAGAATACAAGCAGACTCCTGATTTTTGAAGTGCAATTGTGATTTATTTTAAGTGCTGCATCTGGGTCCATGATAGTAAAACGGTGATGGGTGGGGGTGGAGTAATGTCCATGGCAGAGTCCAGTTCTCAGTCGCACAGGTGCATTGTCCATATGCCTGTGGAAGGATGGAGCAGGGGCAGTTCAAGGTTGGACAGGGTGACAATGTGGGACAGTGGGATGACATCAGGGGGTATCTTATGCTGGCGGGGGTCTTGGCATCCTACTCTGTCTTCTTGTGTGATCTCAGGTTCCGCTTGCGGGGTGGTTGATCTTCAGCAGGAGGTGGGGTTCTGGTGGCCTGTCATTGTGTGGGGGACTCCTGTCCACTAGCGCCGGCGGAGGTGGTAGGCTGTTCGTGGTCCGGGCTAGTGACAGGGGCCCTTTGGGGTGCCACATGGTCCCGCAATGTGGTGACTATCTGGTTGCGGGCCAGGACGATGGTCCCCATTGCGGAACCGATGTTCCTGAGTTCGTCTCGGAACCCCATGTACTGTTCCTCCTGCTGTGCCTGGATCTCCTGGAACCTGGCCAGTACCGTCGCCATCGTCTCCTGGGAGTGGTGGTATGGTCCCATGGTGGTGGTGAGGGCCTCTTGGAGAGTGGGTTCCCTGGGCCGGTCCACCCCCTCTCGCACAGCAGCCCTCCCAGTTCCCCTGTTTCCCCGGGCCTCTGTCCCCTGGACGGTGTGCCCACTACCACTGCCCCCAGGTCCCTGTTGTTGTTGGGGTGGTGGGTCAGCCTGGGTGCCTTGTAGTGGCGGACACACCGCTGATTGACGCGTCCTGGAGACAGAGGCATGGGCCCGCTGGGTGGGAGCTGTGCTGGTATTCCCAGAGGGGGTTGGGTCTGCTGTGGCCTGTGTCTGTGTGTGGGGAACCGACTGTCCAGAGGTCCCCGATGGTCCGGGCTGGTCATCAGGTTCTAGGTCGACAGAGCTGCTGTCCTCACTGGGGGCCTGTTCTGGGGCGGGATGGACAAATCTGGACCCTCCTGGCCGGTGTGTTGGCGTTCGGGCCCTGCAGGGGTAAAAGAGTATGGTTATTGCTTCTGTGTGTGCCATGGCGTGCGATTTGTGGGTGCCCTTGTCCCCCAGTGCTGGCATTCCCTTGTGGGAGGAGTTGTGAGGGTGGTTTGTGGGGGGGGATGGGTATGTGCAGTGGTCATGCTTAGGTGATGGGTGTCCATGGTTTGTGTTGGCATTCAGGGATTGGTGTTGTGTTGGGTGGGTTGTGCTGGTGAGACATTGGCAGGGAGGATGTGTGCTGGGGGGTTGGGGGTGTGGGTTGGCATGCTGGTGGTTGGGGGGGTAAGGTAGTTGAGATTAGACTTACCAGAGTCCATTCCTCCGCCTACTCCAGCGAGGCCCTCAGGATGCAGGATGTTCAAGACCTCTTGCTCCCATGCTGTGAATTCGGGTGGAGTGGGTGGGGGTCCGCTGCCAGTCTTCTGCACAGCGATGTTGTGTCTTGACACCATCGACCGCACCTTCCCCCGTAGGTCGTTCCAGTGCTTTCGGATGTCTTCCCGGTTTCTGGGATGCTGTCCCACAGCGTTGACCCTGTCGACGATCCTTTGCCATAGCTCTGCCTTCCTGGCTATTGTGGTGTGCTGCACCTGTGTGCCGAATAGCTGGGGCTCTACCCTAATTATTTCCTCCACCATGACCCTGAGTTCTTGGTCCGAGAACCTGGGGTGTCTTTGGGGTGCCATGGGGTGGTGTGGGGTGGTGTTTGTGGTGATGAGTGTGGTGTGTGTGGTGGTGTGTGGTGTTTTGTGCGTGGATGTAGTGTGGGTGATGATGTTGTGTTCCTGTGTGTGTTGGGGTTTTCGATAGCTGTGCTCTCTCTCTCTCTCGCCTTCTCTCCGACTTTCTAGTAGTGGGGGTTTGTGGGTGATGTGGGTGTGTGTTTTATAGTTGATTGGATGTGTGGGAGTGGTGTTTGTATGTGTACCAGGTGTGTGTATTTCAAATTGTCCAATGTGGCTGTGTTTTGGAGCTGGGTGTGTATTTTGAGCGCGGCGGTGTGTACCGCCAATGGAATACCGCGGTTGAAAGACCGCCGCGTGGATTCCTGGGTCGTAATGGCATGGGCGTGTTGGCGTGACGGTGGAGGTTTGGTCATCTCCAGTTTATCGCTGACCGCTGATGAGGCGGCCTTCCGTGGATGTCGGGTTTTTGGCGGCTTGGCAGTTGTGGGTCAGAATGACCTTGGCGGTTTACCGCGGCCGCGGCGGTAGAATGGAGGTCTTCTGACCGGCGGTAAAAGCCTTTTACCGCCGAGGTCAGAATGACCCCCATAGTGTGCATAGTGACAGTATGGTGGGACTTTTCCTATGTTTCACTTTCCTTGTCACCATTTTGCTTCTAGTATGTTTCATCCTTCTCATTATTGCATTTCATACCATTCTATCTAAGATGCATCTGATTCAATAAATCTTATTGAACCATTTTCTGCCACTGTTTGTCTTTGCATGTGTGAGACCAATGTAACTGAGAAGGATGAAATCTGATCCACCACAATTTCCCTGAAAAGTCATTATGTCATGGGCCCGGTTGCCACAAATCATCCCTGCTCTTGGGCAGAGATGAGGTGCTACTAGTTGGCCGGAAATGGATTAGGCTGACAGTTGTCACATGGTGTGGGATTGGACTCATGTTCCCATAATTCAGGTGATGCTGCTCCCCAAATCCAATAGCCTCATTAGGACAATGAGAGCCCAAGTCAACATTTGGTCAGGTACAGATTTTTGGATCCTCCTGAGTATCTCTAACTGCTAAAGGCACCTCAATGCTATATACGGACACATCCGTGGTATTGAGAATTTCCTCCTCAGCTAGATAGGTTGTCCTTATTCGATGCTGTAGGTTGTTCAAGCTTGAACCTGAAAAGGATCGCTTCATATTTGTTGTCCTTTTCTCTGAAAAGGTATATCCACCATGGCGAACCCGCAACGGGTGGTAATTGCAGTAAATATGCAACCTCCCTCACCGCTCATCTGCTAGCAAATGGCCTCACAGTCCAGGGGGTCCTGTAACATTTGTACTTGAGGCTCATCCCGCCTACATAACAGAAACATTCTACTCTTGGGTCACCTTTCCAGTAGTCGATGTGAACACTAATACATTTCATCATTATACACCCATGCCAACATATGCTTATGCATATTTAGAGGTACCTCTATCTTTTGAGGACCAGAATAACTGGCTTGATGGTGCCCTACCAAACACAATACTGCACATTGGATTGCACTGAGCAATGATGGTCCTATATGGCCTTTATTGGCCACATATACACAGGCAGTAGCTGAGGTTGGCAGCTTGTACATTGAGCTTGCAGCAATGTACAGAGTGTTAGTATAGTTTGTAATGCAAAATGCTAAACCAGTATGAGCTGTCCCAGAACAATCACATGCAGTCACACCAGGCACTAACCCTGCAACTGTACATTCGATCATGGGTAAAGTACCTGCCAAATGGGAGGAGATTCCGTTTTGGTTAGCTCATAAAAGAAAAGTCCTGGAAGCAGTTTTAACCCATAGTGACTTCAGGATAAACATAGAATACTCACTATGTGCTTACCAATTGGGATGGTTCCCAAGGTAGAGAACTGCAGTACTTAGGGCACGTTATTTGCCACGCTCTATACTACCACACACAGTACACCGACACTTGCCAATCTTCCAGAAGTGTGAAAGCAAATTCAAGATCAATATGGGGCTGCCCTGGCCACAGATTTGGAGATGCAATTAAACTGCAATTTTGCCATGGTATCTTCAATTATAATATGCAACCTTAAAGGGGAAGCAATTGCACTAGCATTGCACATGCGGCTGCAAGACGTTACTATACAGGATCAAGAACGCAAGCTGCCAAACATTGTCGCCGAGACCTACTCTAGTATTGGTCAAGATAGTCTGGAAGCCAGACCTATTAAACCACAATTACAGGGTAAATCCAATAATGATTCCACCAACCAGGCACCTGAGGGTTCTACAAAATTGTGGGATAAACAAAAACAAACATCTGTAAAGGGGAGAATATCTGCATTCAGAGACCCCTCAAAACTGCTATAATCTTAGAACTAGAGATAATATAAAAACACCTGATGAATATCAATATACTGATACACGCCAATCTCGTTCCTTTCAGGACTCACCAGATGAGCGTAGTGAGAGAAGTGGGCAGTCAGAACAGTGAACTGAGTACGTGAAACCGAGAAAACAGTCACATCGCTCATCAGAAGTTACTGTTAAGAAAGAAAATAAACTTCCCCAACAAAAACCCCAATTCAAAAAAGAAAAAAGTGGCAGCAATTTCTATACAAAATGCCACTCAGGATAAGAGCTTTACTGAAAAAGAAGTGGGCAGAGGCACTGCTAGACAGTGCGGCAGAGGTCACCATAGTTCACCGTAATCTTCAAGAGCATCTGGAGGTGAAAGCAACTGATGACTTCTTACAAGTCAAGGCTGCGGACATGTGCGTCTCCACACCCGACAGGGTGTATAAACTGAAAATACAATTAGAAGGAGACATTGAGGGCACAATAGACGTTATCGTTTGAGATTGCGTTGTTACCATTTATGATATCTTATTGGCCGAAATGGATTGGCCACCAAAATTTGTCTTTAATTTCCCATATGGGGAGGAGATAAACAAGCCCTCTATCTCAACCCTTGTTACCAGAGAGCTCAGGGAGGCTTATGCCATTTATTGGGCCAAGGCGCAGGCACCTGCATTATATTGCAACCATATAGGGTGGGATAAAGATTCTCCCTACCATATAATACCAAATAGATCTCAACCCCAACCTCAATCCCAATACCGAATAAAGCATGAAGCCAGATCACCCTTGCTGGAAATCCTCACACAGGTAGAATACCGGCGTGTAACTGAACCTTGTGTCTCACCAAATGAACAACCCATTGTTCTCCGTAGCCAAATCGGACCATTCATGTAAATAGTCTTAGATTACAGACATTTAAATAGTCATACATACACATAAAATGCACAAAGTACAGCACTTATTAACAATATTGTGCACAAAAAATATGAAACAACCCTGGATATTTCCAACAGGTTTATCTGCCAAAATATAGCTCCTTAAAGTAGGGACTTTACAAGCTTTAGCACTTTAGGCTTGCAGAAACAAATTTACCAACTCCCACAAGGCTATAAAAACAGTCCAGGATTGTTTTCAGCTCGTGTTACTTCAATTTTATATGACATTGACCCTGAGGCATTGTCCTACATAGATGATATCTACCTTACGGATGATGATCTCGTTCAATATGTAAGATGGGTAAACCGCATTGTTGAGGGATTTGCAGAATTAGGCTACACAGTTAATTAAAAAAATAAATATATTGCCTTCCTTAGTGTCCTATTTTTGGGATATGAACTATCAGATGAAGGCAAGAGCCCAGCACCCCAATTTTTAGAAAAATGCACACAACTACAACCATAAAACACTGTCAAAAAGCTCTAGTCATTGTTGGGCTTTTTAAACTTTGGCATAACATACATTCCACATTATGCACAATACATTAAACCATTATATGACTGAATACGTCCTGGCTTTTCAAGCAAATATTGGACAGTCAAACACACACATTCTCAGCATTACAACAAGATTTGCTAACAGCTAAACACTTACATACAAGAGATGGCAAAACAAACTTGGTCATCAGAATTATTGCTGGTGCTATTGGTTTCACCTATGTAACATTCAATGAAGGTAATACCCTCCAGATTGCATACAAATCACATTTGTATTCCATACCTGAACAACACTTTACTCCCACAGAAAAAAAATCTGACTGCTGTTCAGATGGCTGTCATTAAAGAGAGACCTCTGGCCCAGAAGAGACACATCATTGTCTGGCTCCGATCCCAGCCCTTGAGGCTGTCACCAAAGCCTGCATTCCTAAAACTAAGGCACTGCATCCACTTTGGATTCAATGGGCAATGTCTCTGACAGCCATTGATGTTGATTATGTTTTTGAACCAAAATTACAAACTTGAAAATTCCTACAATATGAACTTGAATACCCTGTTCAAGCAAACACATTGCCTATTGAACAATACTAATATTTTTTCTGCATTTAATTTGACGCAGCAGCAACACATAGGCCCTCATTACAACCTTGGCGGGCGGCAGAGACCGCCTGCCAAAGTTGAACCGCCGGGCGGCCGCCAATGCAGCCGCACTCCCGCGGGGTCTATTATGAGATCCCAGCTGGGCCGGTGGGCAGAAACCTGGTTTCAGCCCGCCAGCCCAGTAGGGATCTCGGCAGCAACACGGGAGCCGGCTTCAAATGGAGCCGGTGGTGTTGCGGTTGTGCGACGGGTGCAGTTGCACCCATTGCGCTTTTCACTGTCTGCATAACAGACAATGAAAAGCTCCATGGGGCCCTGGCAGGCCGCCCCTGCACTGCCCATGCCAGTGGCATGGGCAGTGCAGGGGCCCCCAGGGGCCCCATGACTCCCCTTTCCGCCAGCCTTTTCATGGCGGTTCTTACCGCCATGAAAAGGCTGGCGGGAGGGGGACTCGCAATCCCCTGGGCAGTGCTGCCTTGGGGGATTTAAACCACCGGGACCAATGCCGCAGTCGTAATTCCCCTGGAAGCACTGCCAGCCTGTTGGCGGTACTTCCTCCAATAATGACCCCCATAACGGCTAAGGAGGAAGTGACTTATTTTATGCTAAACATCGAGAAAGTTGAAAAGTTGCCTTTTACTGTGGCTGAAATAAAATCTACTGAATGGTTAATACACAGAGTTATTAATCTGCCTATTTCAATGTTGCAATTCACGTCCTGCTTGAAACTAATTTCAGTAGGGAGATATAAAAGGCTAGGAGATAGTTACATTCATGAGGTTTAGGAGCTTCTCCTTTCACACAAATGTTTCAGTGGCATGAAAGAGATCTTTCTTAACGGCAATTCAATTCAATTCAATGTTCTTATCATGATTTGGAACTCCAAAGAGGTCCACATGAAAAATGATACAGAACAATAAAATAAGTTAAGTTAATACAATTCCTATAAAAAGGTAAAACTCCAAACCTCCCATTCTTGTCAATATACTTCACACATTACGGGGACATTCTGTAAGCACCAATATTCAATCGTATTGCCCTCTCCTAACATAACATAAATGTACCCTCATAAAACAATATCAAATACTAATAATCCCCACCCAGCGAGACTGGTGGTCGCATCCCTCCCTCCCGTCTTCCGGCTAATCTACCTTTCTAAACAAGCCAACACTAAGAACGCTTAGGCAGTTGGAAGACCCCTCCTCCTATAGGACCCCAGCAGGTACTTTAAAAAAACTCCAATTCCTGCAATGTTTGATTTCCTCACGATGGCCCATAGTGCAATCCAATCACAAGTAATCAATATAGCTTTAGGAAAGTTTGAAAAAATGTAAAAGTCCTAAAGCAAAACCTTTCATTAAGGGGGTTATAAAATTAGTCTCATGCCTCCCCAACAGATCTAGGCCCGTATTTATACTTTTTTAGCGCCGTATTTGCGTTGTTTTTTTGACGCAAAAATGGCGCAAACTTGCAAAATACCATTGTATTTTGTAGGTTTGCGCCGTTTTGCGTCAAAAAGTGGCGCAAATGCGGCGCTAAAAAAAGTATAAATACGGGCCCTTATATTTAACTGCAAGTAGAGGGGTTCAACCATAAGTTCCTCTGAGCAGCTAAGACTGGACGGACAAATAAAATATGCTTAAGATTCTGTACCCCACCTTGGCACAAGTCACAAGTGTTAGTAGCACCATCCTATTTAGAGGTTAAATCCCAAAGAGGAACTCTAACAAGTCTGATCAGTATGAAAAGACACCTCACTCCGTGCAGGAGATTCCATGTCAGGCAAGGCTGAGCCACTTTAGGAGACACTGACTTGATTAGATTATCGAGGCCTCTTTAAGGGAGGCATGACTCAACATCCATCGTGGAGCCTTTAGACCATGACACCCCCTTCAAGATTTTTTTTAGAATTATAAGGGGAGTAGAAGTAATAAGGGCCGGGTCCAGCTCCAGAAGCTGGATAGCACGGGTATCATTTCTGAAGAACCTTGATTTTCCTCTCAGATTATTAAAAATGTCCTCAAAAGCCAGGTTTCTTAGTGTAGATTCCTTGCTGTGTGTGAGGCAATGTACCCTTCGGATCACCGCTGCAAGGCCCTGCACAAAGATGTTACTAATGCCAAATTCAGGCCTTAGAGCTGCCCCAGAAGTTAAATTATTACAAGTGGCAAAGCGTCTTAAAATCCAACATTCTGTCTGATCTAGAAAGTCCCATTTATCTACATCAATGCATTTTATCACATACAGAAGAGTAGCTGGGATCTTTACTTGATATTAAGTCACTTTGGGCCAGATGTAGGTATATATAATTTTGCGACTCGGAAATTGCGAGTCAGAGCAACTCGCAATTTGCGATTCGCAAAATCATATGCAGAATGGTGTCCATGACACCATCTGCGAATCGCGAATCGCAAGGGGGTCGCAAATTGGGACCCCCTTGCGATTCCCTGCACTCACAGGGATGGTGGCCTGCTGGAGACAGCAGACCTCCATGTCTGTGACTGCTTTTTTAATAAAGCTGTTTTTTTTTTTTGTATTGCAGCCCGTTTTCCTTAAAGGAAAACGAGTTGCACTACAAAAGAAAAAATGAAACCAGTTGGTTTCATTTTTTCAGAGTAGGCAGTGGTCCATCCATTGGCGACATTCACAAAGGGGAAGGGGTCCAATGGGGACCCCTTCCCTTTTGCGAATGAGTTAGCACCCACTAGACATGGGCATTTGCGGTCACGAAGCAATTCTGCATCGCGGTGCGAATCGCAAAAAGGAAGGGGACACCCCTTCCTATTTGCGAGTCGCATTCCCATTTTGCGAGTCAGTACCGACTCGCAAAATGGGAATGTGCATCGCGATGCCCGTTTTGCATTGCGCAACTGCGAATTTCGCAGTTTGCGCCATGCCAAACGGTTGCTACATCTGGCCCTAAATGTGAGAAGTGGTGTTTACCATTTGCATTAGAAAAGCCACTAAGCCTTGTGCATGTTAGAGAGCCTTGTTGATAATATTGCAAATTTAATCTTGATAACATAGCGTGGCCGAATTTTTTTTACCTAAAAACCGATATGCATTTACCCGCTCTAACTTGTGTTGCCCAAAACACCAGGAGGAACAGGTTTTCCTTCTGTTTTTTTTTTCCTGTAAAGCATACCACTTGAGATTTAGATGTATTAATACTCAAGTGGTGCTACATAGAATAGGAATTTAGAGCAGACAGACGTTGATTTAGGCCCTTCGGAGTAAGATCAAACACAACAATGTCATCTGCATATAGTAGGCAGGCGAAGGATTGACTACCCACCATAGATGCATAACCATTCATAATCCAAAGGATGTTAGGGAGGTCATGAATATATAGAGAAAATAGCAATGGAGCCAATAGGCAACCCTGCTTCAGGCCATTTTTTGTAGAAAATTTTGATGACAAGCCCTGCTCTCCACCGATAAGGATTTTGCACCAAGTCAAAGAGTGCAAGGCTGTAACCAATCGCAACAGGCAAGGCGGAACACCCAGCTCACGAAGTTTCCACCACAAGATTTTCCTGTCCACCCTATCAAATGCAGTGGAGTAATCGATGAATGCATCATAGACCACTCCCCCCCAATCTGGACATATTTATCAATTATTGTTTGTATTATTAAGATGTTATATAGGGTTTTTATGAGCGTTTCTGAAGCTTGCCTGTTCTACCGGAAGAATGGCATTTTCCTCCACCCAATTAGGTAATTGCGTTAGAATACTTTTCGCAAATATCTTGCCCGTTGCATCCAATAGGGCAATTTGTCGGTAATTTAAGGTTGCTGTTCTATCTCCCTTTTTATATGAGGGGAGTATGATACTGCCCGTCCAAGAGTCTGGGATTCTACCTTGAGAGTAACAGGCAAAGAATGCTGGGTGGAGAAATCTTTCCCAAAGCGAAGGATCCCGTTTGATTAGTGACATCAGGACCTCATTGGGACCCATGGCACCAGGTGAGCACATTGAGTCTAACCCAGACACAGAGGGCGAGCCACTATTGACCACTTCCCTATCCCAGATTAATGCCGGCATCACTTTCACAGGGTCCAAGTCCCGATTTTCAGCATAAAGGGCCCGAATATACAACCTCCATTCATCCTCTGCTATCTGGGGGTGATGGGAGTTTTACGATTTCCGCACCCCTCAGAAATAATAGCACAGAATTTGCTAGGATTTCTCGTCACAGCTGTTCCCCTCAATGCAATCCACTGATGGTCAGCCTCTTTCCTACGGATGGCTAGTTCCCCCCCGCTCGTCTTCTCTCAAGGAGTGATATTTTCCTACTCCTTTCCGTGGACTTACAATCAAGCTGTCACCTTATCAATTTATTAATTTCTCTATTCAGTTTCACAATGGAGAACTGAACGTTTTTGGGGGAAGGATAACTGCACTCAGGCTGGTCACCAGCAATAATGTGTCTCATTAATTTGAGAAACGATTTTAAGGAGTCCCTACTCCAAACCTCAATATTTCCCACTATGTTTTCAAGAAGTGGTTTTAGCGATGTTATTTTAGCTGTAGACCAGTACGTTCTCGTATTTTTCCCATTGATGTTAAGGTTTTTGCCTTTTATGGACAAAGAATCTATCGCGGCTAGCTGAATTTTTTAGGTAAGTTTAAGAATCATATGGTCACTGAGCAAGGTATTAATAGTTACCATATCCTCCACTGTTTGAGCAACATTATACGAAGTGCAAATATAGTCTATGATAGAACTACTCATAGGGGACTTATGAGCATAGGATTCAGGAGAATGAGAGCGAAAGCGCCCATTTAGTATAATACCACTAAGGTTCCTCAGGCCTTTCAATAAAATATATCCACTTTTATCTGTCCTAATACTAGGGGGGAATAAGATGGGCGGGATATTCAATGCTTTGTCCCTTTCTGGCTCACAATAGATATAGAGCGAGGAATTCAAAATTTTACAATTTAAATCCCCTATTATTATTAACTCAGAAATATTTCCTAGGGCATAAATTTGATTAAACATCTGTTGAAGAATACTGTCAAATTCCTTTTCGGTTGGGATATATGCATTTACAATAACCAAGGGGGATTTCCTGCCCTTCTCCCCGCTAAATGAATTTGCACTATTTGGAAGAAGTTTGTTGTGACGGGAAGACTAACAAATTCCCATTTGTGTCTATCACTTAATAGCATAGCAATACCTCCTTTTGCATATCTTTTTTTGAGGGCTGTGCTTTTTTACTAAGGACCATGAAGCCGGGGCAGGAAAAATCAGTTGAACACCAGGTCACTTGAATACATATCAAGTCAGCCTTAAATGAACAAATTGAATTTAATTTTACTAAGTGTTTCTCTATTCCTGCAGCATTCCAAGAGACCAAAGAGAAGTCAGGGTTAGTGATTCCATTGAATCAACATACCCTTCACCTGAGTACTGTTTAGTGCCCCCGCCAACCAATTCCAATTTTCGTTTATGGGACTGGTAACCTGTTGGAGGGAACCTTCTATAACCTTCACCACCCTTGCACCCTGGAATAGAGAAACTTGCACAGTTTCGCCTGAGGATGGAAAACATTTCCCCCAACAGTTCGAATTGCTGTCCATGGGTTCTAAATCATAAGAAGAATGCTGCACACCATGTTACGTTATCTTATCCCAAACTGGGGTAACATCTATGCCTCTACGCTGTAATTGTGTGCATTTCACCAAGATTAGTTTTAGAACAGTTTTAGAGGAAAACCAAACTTTTGCCTGTACTTTGATCAAGGAAAACCAGCACAGTATTGTTACTCTCACTCAGTTTGAGTTCCTCTATTTCTGAAAAACATGTCAAGAAAAAACATTGATTTAAACTTAAGTGAGTATCAAATGTGGTCAAAAACTCCAGACTATCAGGTAACTCCTTAAGCCTATTAAAATCATTGTCCCTTCTAGATATTTCTCCAGCATTCTGAAGATCTGATGTAGAGCTGGAACGGGAGCCCTTGAGGACAGTTTACATGGCAAAATTGAATTGTTTGGAACAGATACGCCACAAGGCATCACCGGGTGCTCAATCTGTGGGTGACCTCAAAAAGAATCCATATCTGGTGGTAGCTGTAGAACAGGGGGCACCTCCACTTTTCCGATCCTAGAGTTCTCCATTATAGGGACCTGATCCTGTACATGCAGAGATCCCACGAAACTCAAACTTGACCTTCCTAGCCATCTTTTTAGTGATTTGCTGTTTCCTTTTTTTCCTCGCCTTTTTTCCACTTATCTTATTCATTTTCCTAATTTTAATGGCCTTTTCGGTCCTGATTCCATTCAACTCATTCGACTTTGAGGAAGAGTGATCTTTCGGAAGAAAAATTGGAAATGGGACCGCCTGAGGATCTGGGGCGAATTCCCTTTTCTGAGAGTCATGGACTACCAAGGGAATATTACGTGCTGTACTTAGGCTGGGAGAAAGGTTGAGAATACACCATACTCTCTTGGAAAGCAGGATTCAATAGCAATGAGACTGCTTTCTCCAGCTGTGATTTTCCCACCTGGGTTCCTTTTTCGGAGTGGGTGAGCATGTCACCTATGTTCATCGAATCCCCAATGACCAAGGAATGCAGAATTGTACTATTTGAATTTAATCCCAGTGTTTGACATGCACCCTTTACAGTCGTATTAGCAAACTCGTCGGCAGTATGGATCATGTTTTTTTTTTTTTAAAGAACCTTCAATATGGATACTAAAATGTCTTGGGTGTGGTCAGAGTTTTTATAGATTTTTCATGGAGTTCCAATATCGATGAAAGGATTCTTTCAAGGCACTTAAAGGATTCAGAAAGGACTGCACGTTGATCCGGCGGACAATTAGTGAAGTTCCCAGTGCAAACAAGATCCGGAGTTTCTGCTGTCCTTAAGTCCAAAAGAAAGTGGTCCGATGGAGTACTACTAATGAGTTTAAGCACGGGGAGCAAGATTTAGATTGAACTACTGCAGGCGTTGATGGCAAGGAAGAGGAAATAATTCTTGAGCCGTGCACCTCATCCAGGTCGATATCGGGGAGGGTAAATTACCAAACTTTAACTTGATGGACCCCACTTACGAGAAGGGGGGCGGGAGCATCCACTGAACCCCCCCATTAGCAGCACACTTATCCATCAAGGGAGTTAGTTCCTTACCCTCATCGGTTCCTTGGAAGATATCATTATTGGTGCCGAAGTGATTTCCTCCCTTACTATCTGATGTCTCACGTGGATCCTTTTTGACAAATGGGAGGATAGTATTCAAACTTTTTATATGATGCATTCCCTTATTTCTTAAGGGATTCGATTTGGTTTTTTTACAGGCCCAACTGAGGAAAGACCTACTCCTTCTCATACATTTAGAGGTCAATTTTATTAAGTGCTGACCCTTTTCTCCTTTTGTTACAACTTTGCTCCTTACTCGTTACTCCAAGCAGACCTATAAACAGTTTTGAGGATTTAAAACGTTTGGGGATCCACTGAGTCCTAATACAGTACTCAAAGCAGCTTTCTCCTGCTGCCCACTTCTGGTGCACACCACTAAAATACAGTTGCACATGGACATCCAGAAGCCATGGGCCTCCTGCCTCGAATCTTCAGCACTACAGCAATGCAAACAGACTAATGCACGGCAAAGCTAAACAGGTCAAGGAGGAAAGGAGTGAAGAGAAGTGGAAAAAAGGCTAGGGGTCAGAACAAGAAGCAACTGCACACCACAGTGGCTAAATACCTTGATTACAGTCTCCCCACGACACACGGCTCACCCGGCTCTCTTCCGCACACTGCAAGCCTTGTCCTGCCGAACTCTGACCTCTGCGAGAACCAGCTCTTTACTTCTTCCGAAGTGCTGCTTAAACACTTGCCCCGTAGGTGCCAGATGGGGGCCTCTGCCGCTTTCCCCCGCTGCCGCTGGCTGCCTAGCTGCCTCAAATATAGACGGCAGCTCTGTCCGTGGGGACAGAAGTACAAGACTCCACCTCTCACGCCTCCCGTTTATCACGGTCCTCCACCTGACCCAGCTCCTTTCTCCAACCAGAGCGCCGCTGCACCACCTGCCCTGCCTGGGGCTGACAGGAGCCTCTGCCCCTCTCCCCTGCTGCTAACTTCCATGGGCTGGCAGCCTCGATCTGCCCCAGTTTATCCCAGCGGGCTCAGCCGTGGGGAGAGAAGTGCGCTCCGCCACACAGCCTTGCTCGATTGCGAGACTCCGCCTCTGCCTCTACCACTTGTGTCTCACGTCAGACGAGGGTGACAGAGTAGGAAGCAGCTGTTGGTAGCTATCTTAGCGGCAGTGACTGCAAGACTTCTGTGAGCCATTCATTGGTTGTTTAGCAGCTGTCCTTGCACAGGGCATGTAACACTTTGGCAGCAAACGTAGCTTGCTATCTGAAGGGAGTTCTAGTCCCCTTGATTAGACCTGCATTCCACGTGCTCTCTAATGGAAATGATGTGCTTCTTAACAGTGAGAGCTCTTATGGAATGCAAGCCGGACTAGCTTACACCATTTTTATCTCCCAAATTGTAACCTGTTGCGGGAATGTTCTTTTTCCTCCTACACAACAGACAAAAGTAGCAGATATTTGGCCTCACATTGCTACTTCAAGTGTGAATTTTGACAAGCTGAGCTGACTAAATGCTTTAGCGTTACAAAAACATGTGGCACTGACATCTGCATGCGAGACCTAAACACAGTCCCATGTAAATACAAACTTTCCCCGACACTTTGGTGAACTTGTGAAATGAATATTTAACGCATCCAGTATTACTGGGATTGTACATTTCATTAAGGCTATTGGTTCTGGTTTAGTTCACACCTTTTCCTCCATTTGGTTTAATACCGTCAGCCATACACTCAATATTTTCCAGTACTTTCAGGGGATTTTCAATTACTTTGACTATAGTACGTGGCATCTTTCTGTTGCTATGTTTCATTCGCAATGGCTGTCTCTTCACAACAAGGAGAACTGAAAGTGCTTCCACCAGCGCAAATGTGTCATGAACACATGATGCAGTATTTTGGAGCACCACTCCTGGAAGAACTGGAGTGCAACTGGTCTCTGTCAGTTGACCGGAAACAGATTAGGCCGACAGTTGTCATATGGTGTGGGATTGGACTCAGTTCCCCACAATTCAGGTGATAATGCTGCCCAAATCCATCAGCCTCATTAGGATAATGAGAGTCCATGCAGAAGGTGAATATAAAGTGGATTCAGTTTTCGCTGGCTTGATTTTGCTGGTGACTTATCGACTTCTGTTTGTGATGTACCTTTAGTCAGCATCTGTCACCAATATGGCCAATTCTGTGGCAACAGTAGCATTGTATGGGGTTTGGTTGCTGCAAACCTCCCTGGTTTCTATGCTTATAGCTATATTGAAACCTTCTTGGGTCTTGCGGTGGAGCTCCCTTCAGAACTGGTGCCATTTGCACACTTGCGTCCAATGTGGGCCCCTGAAGGGTGGTCTTCCTCAATTTATGTTGGACCAACTTAGTGGTGTCCCTCTGGGCTTACTTCCGTTTTTCCTTGTCCTTTTCCTGTTACCTTTTGTGAAAATGCATTATGTGCACTTGTATCTCCCACCGGGGTTTGGTGTCTAGCCTTACTATGCTGTCCAGTCCACTTTGTATTTTGGTGGGCAGGCCCTTCTTGAGGATATTGTTAAAGAAGATGACCTGAGAACCCGTATCTGTCCATGGTTGTCCTGTCTCCTGTACCCACCATTCTCTCATCCTGTCTAGAAAATCTGTTACGTTCATCATAAGTTGCATGGTTTCTGCCATCAACCCTCATACATTGTGGTGAAGCCAATGTAGTTTTTATTGGATCACTGGAGGTTTTCTTAGCCTTTTGGCTTGCAGGCCTGTGCTCCCTGTCACCTAGTGACCTTTAACCTACTTCGCTTGCTCTGTTTGTGCCCGTTCATTTTGTTATTTCCTTTAAGATGGCTGCCAGTGTTTAAAGCTATAAAAACATTTTGAGTTGCATTAGTAGTGCCACTCTGTGAAGTAGTCATTATCTGCATCATAATCAAGTGATGTAGATAGGTATTTACAACATCTCCCTTTCTCACTTACGTGTGACAGGAACATAATTCACACTTGTGGCACAATTTCTGCCACAAGTCTGCCTCCTTATAAATTGTTTGCCAGGGGTCCTACTAGATCTGTATACATATATCTCACATAGACAACGTAATTAGAGGGATTCCATCCAGATACCATCTATGCTGCATGCCACCTTGCTACAGAAATCAGCCTTTGTGTCACCACAGTCTGACGTAGAGACCTCATGCCAAAGTAACGAGGGTTGGGGGATGCTTCTTATGGACATGGTACTGGCAGATTAGGTTTATCATATCTATCTCTCATAAGGTTAAAGATTAGGTTCCCCATGCCAGGGATTTTACATCTCATGTTTACTGTAAGATAGTGTTTTTTTTGTATTTATGACTCTCATCTTCACAGTTATGCTTCTGTTGTTGTTCGTTATCCTAATCATTGCATCTCTTCCATTTTACCGTAGATTGCAGCCTTTTCAATAAACCAATTGAAAACTCTCCTGCATCTTCTTTATTACCTGTGTGTGACTGAGACGTATTACTAATGTGAGAAAAGGATAACTTCTGTTCCACCACAACTTCCCTGAGATGTCACAATCTAGAGTCCATGTGTAAGGCTGCCAGAAATCAACTTTTACTGTTTGGGTTTTTGGTGAGGTGCTACTTGTGAGCCAGGAGGGTTGGGCGGATAGTTGCGACTTGTTGCAGGAGTGACTCAGTCACCTGCAAGCAAAAGTGCTATCATGCCTAAACCTGTAGATTCACCTAGGAGTGAGAGTCCACGTACAACAACATCTGGGCAGGTGGTGAGCTCCAATCCGCTGGCAGAGTTCACAGAGTTTTCACACTCCGCGTTTCAAGTGGCACCCGGAGGTCGGCAAAAAAAACTGCTGACAGCCGGCAGCAGAGCAGAGTTCACAGGCGTACCGCTCACCCATCCCTACTCCAAAGATCTCTTGCTACATCTTTTTTGCCCCTTTGTTGATCTAATGTAACATCAACTTCAGGAAAATAGTAAAAGTATAAGGTTTGAAAAGTAGGGGTTTGAAGCTGAAACATTGGTCTGCGCCTCTTTGTCTGTTCCTTAAATCTGCATCAATGTGGTGTCGGTAGAGCTTTGAAATATTTACTGCATCACCCAGGGCTCTATTTTCATACTGAGCAGCAGCCAAGGCAGTGGGACGGGCTCAAAACCAGAGTCTGATTGGCAGGCAACTTCCAAAGAAAGGTGTTGTCTTTCTGCGACAGCCTCCTCTGTGACTGAAACATTATTTTACCCCAGGCTGTAGCATGGCAACACAGCTCTACTTGCAAACTTCTGCGTTAAACAACAGATTTCCCTTGAGAATATACATTTCCTGCAGGGCTGAGATCATGACTCAATGGCTTGAATAAAAACAGTTGTGAATCTGGTGGTCTACCATGGAGAGAATCTCTAGTGCAGCACGGACCCAAAACCCTGCCACATGAGCTATAAAAGGCAGTTGGGCATTTCCATCAGTGAAGCAGGTCATCTAGTCATGTCACTGACAGTAGCTGGTGCTTCTCCATAGCTCAATTACACAGCTTCCTTGCTAATTTCACTTTTTGTTTTTTATTTCTCCTACACTTTTTTCCTTTCTGACAAAATACATAAAAAAGGCATCAAAATACATGTGGCCCATAATTTTCCAAAGAAAAACTGAAAACTGTGCTGCATTTCACACTCTGCCCAAAATGAATACACCATTTGCACTACAACAGCCAAGGGGACTCCTATGTAAGGCTTTGCTTTCTGCTGGTTGACGTTGAGCTGCTGGTGCAGGCTGCTGCTTCAAGCAGCTGCTACTGTTGAGTGGCTGCACCATTGCCAGCTCCATTTCCAGGCATCCCTCCTGTCACTGTCCTCAGCAGCCTGGGAGCAGAGGTAGGTAGAGAGCCAGGCCGCTGGCAATTTGGACACTGGACCCAGACACTATTCAGACCCTCATCTTCGTTTCTCTTTCATGGGCAAAGGGCAGGGGCACTGGGCCTGGACATTATTTGCATGTGGGGGGCACTGTGTTTGGTAAAAAGGAAACTTGCAGTCAGAGCTCCATGGAAAAGAAGGCTGCTGTGAGACAGGAGATATGCTTGGCAGCCTGTAGCAAGTTTGTGAAGGAGGGCAGTTGGAGAAGGAGTAGGACTGGGTGGCATTCTGCTGCACATGGAACTCCGCAGACATCCACTGAGTTTTTATATAACTCAGAGGAGTTCTGTGGTATAGAACTCTGTGAGCTCCATCCACCCTTAAATATTTCCCTCAGGATCTTCCATATTTGGTGCCTGTATGAATTGAATGCAGCCCTGTCATGCTCCGTGTTTGTCAGTGTGATTGGTAGGGTGAGAGCTCAGGCAAATACTGTGTTGGTCTGTTCTACGATAATATTGCTTAGCAGACTTTGGACATCGCCTATTGCTAGGGTTATTCCTGCTGTGCTCTTCTCAAAGTATGAGATCCATTTCCCAGCCCCATTCAATAACTGCAGCAGTTTGGCTTTTGGCCCTTTCTTATCCACCTGAGCCCATGGCACATAGATGGTCCCTGACAGGCCGTTTTGTAGTAGTGGGCATATTCTCATTTTGGGCAGCTCTGCTGGTTTTCCCTCGACATAGAATTCCTATCTCCTCAGACAATCCAAGATGTAAGGGAAGTTCCATTTGGGACTCCCCCCCCCCCTCTGTGCTGGATGTAGACTTCCGCAACAGAAATGTCCTCTGGTTTGAAGAATCCCTCCTTCAGCCAGGGTCTATCACACTGATGACTTCTCTCTGTCCAGAGGGCTATCAGGTGGCACAAAGGTTGTTGTGCAAAGATCTTGCCTTCCTCCTGAGCTACTATGTCCCTTAGTATTAGTTTAGCTGTCCTGTTCATTCAGGAGGAGCAGCAGAAGTCATCATCGCTGTTATCCTCACAAGCATGCTAAGATGCTATCTTGGTCCTCCTGTGTCAAAGCTGGGTTTGCACCAAGCTGCATTTGTCCCTAATTTCCTGGTCAGCCCCTCTCCTTTGCCGGCATTCTGGTGAGGCACGGACCCCCGTCAAAAGCTTCCCTTCTAATTCTACCTTGGATCCTTCTGTGACTGGGGCTTTTTACCTACCCGTTTTACTCAGGTGGAAGGTGCGCTGCTCTACACTCTCATTTGACTACCAGGGTATGAGCTCTCTCTCTCTCTCTCTCTCGCTCTCTCTCTCTCTCTCTCTCTCGCTCTCTCTCTCTCTCTCTCTCTCTCTCTCTCTCTCCCCCTCTATAGTTCACAGCTCTCCTCTGACTCCCATCTAGATTGCCTCCTTCACTTGGAGCTACATGCTGTTCTTCTAAGTCAGGATCTGCCCTCAAGCTTGCTTTCTGTGGGTTCCTCAGCTACCTGAGCATACCCTGTGGCTCCCTCATCCCCACCAGATCCTGGAGGGCTGGGACCTCTTTCCTCACCCTGGCTAGTTGTCAAAACTGCTATGAATCTTCATGTTACTCAGGTGCGCTCCCTGGAACTAGCAAGAGTGAATGCTCTCTGTGCTGCTGGGGTTCAGTGGACTTGACGCAACGGACAGGGGGACAAACTTTGGGGTGTTGTAGAGCTGGACTGGGGTGGTGTGGGGAGTGCCTAGGCCTGCTGCCCTGTTGATCCGCCATGCCTTGACCTAACAGCTCATTGTTCAGTAGGGTCCCCTGGGGATTCCTGGGCCAGCAGATTGGTGTATCCTAATGCAAAGATAGAAGGCATCAGGGAGAACACCTCCATTCCTGGATGTGGCCCAGGACTTGTGAGCACCTTAGATGCTGATTGCAGGTCAATGTTATCAGCTTGGGCCTCCTAAAAGATGCCCATGATTCTAGTAATGTTTCCCTTTTGTCCTTCTTTTGCCCTGTGCATTTCGTTTGTGTGTGTTCTCGCATGTTCAATTATGTTGGGGTCAAGGTTCCCTCTTTTAGCCAGCAGAATACATGTGACTTGTTTGCGTGCATGCCATTCTTGGCAGAACTTGTCAAGGTTTTTAACCTGTGTAGGGAATATATTCTGCAATGCTCTAAAAGTATATTCATGATAAATTTGGGTAGTTTTTAGGGGATTTTAAGTTACACATGTCTATTTTTTCTGTTTTTTAGAGAATTTTAAATTTCTACTCCGGTAGCGGGGAGATCTGTATATGGAGATTAATGGATCTAATGTAGTTGTGAGACATATATACAAAGGGGTTATTAGACTTAATTAGCTCAATGATATTCAAAGATGCATCAAAATAAACATTTAACTAACACAAACATCAATGCATATGAAGAACCACAACCTAGGAAAAAGTGCAATTGTTAACTCAAAACAGTTTGAAATTTGGTATCAAAATAACAAGCTTTACTTTGGCATCAGATAAGAACTTTTAAGAATCAGCAATAACTTCATAGCACATTAAGTCATTGACAAAACACAATACTTAAGACAGAAAAACACTATTAAATAAATTTACCAGCTTAGCACTTTGGGTCGCCAACAAATGTAACACTTAAGAAAAAACAGTCATATTAGTTCACCACACCAGTTTCACAATATCAACACAACACCCTTTTAAATGGCATGAAGAAAATATGATGAGGCTCAAAAAATAAAGGGAGCTGCCTATTAGAAATACCATAGCCCGCTCCTACCGCATGTTATCCTGTGATCAGGGGAAGCTCTGTGTAGTGATCAGGACTAAGAGAACCTGGTAATCTTGTAGATATCAGTCCTGGGGAAAAGATAACAACAATTTATGTGGAGAAAGGCAGGAATAACTTCAACAACCTTACTAATGTCTGAATTACACCCTATGTCACATCCAAGGATCCTGCAAACCATTTATGTCATGCTCAGTGGTCCAAGCGAACACACCTCTTACGTCTTTCAAACACTAGCATTGAGAAGAAACAAGTGGCACTGAGAAAACCTCTTTAGCCTAGTAAGATTGAAGGGTAGCCTCTATTTCACACCCATAGCCTATGTGTACCATCTGTGTCACGCCCAGCGGTCCTAGCAAAAATCATCTCTTAAAAAAGAAGTGTTGACTCTATATCACAACCAGAGCCTTATGTGTAACATTTGTGTCACGCCCAGCAGTCCAAGTGATCAGCAACCCAAAATAACAAACCAAAAAAACAAACAATATTCACCTTCCCCGATGATTATTAAAGGTGATTTTTGTGAGTTATGCTGGTATGCTTTTTCCTAGTTTCCCACACCAAATGCTAGGACTAGGCTCTGATGTAGTCTGTTACCCTACTGATGGCGACTTCAGGGCAGACCTTCGACCCGCAGATTGAGCGGATTTTTCAATCAATTGTGGCATCTGCTCACCTTTCTTGTTGCGCAAATGTGGATTTGTCTGGGCGGGGTTACCTTCCTATGATCGCAGTCGGGCCCGAGGCACCAACCAGCTCCTATCTGGCTCGCCAAAATGATGCATCAAATGAGAATTTACCCTTGAAATAGACAAAAGACAAGAGGTGTCTTGGCAAAGCAGGAACAGTTTGTTTAATTAAACATTACAGCCAGGAAAGCTGTTACAGAACCGGGGTCGGAGAACTGTCTCTCAATTTGTATTAGGTTTCAGTAGGTTTTTATACATTTCTCTGAGTACTATAAAGCAAAAAAAACATAATTTTTTTTATTGGTCAACAATGCAAACAGATATCATGGAGTTGTTAATAAAAGTCCTGGTAATTAATGCAGGCGGGCCTCAACCTTGCTTGGACACAATGGGACCAGTGAGTAAGTGTCCAGATGTCCGGCCTAAAGGAAACGTGGTTGCTGTGTGTACTGTGTGTGTTGTATTCTGATTAGATGCGTGTTCCTAACTACATGTGGCACCTACATTTATGGTATTCTGGAAGTGCTTGCACCCCTCTGGCTATGAGTGTTTTATTGGGGCCAATCTCTTGGGCCGTTGTGGTGTTACTGCGCCTATCTGTGTGATTTAATCTAAGTTTCCTGTTTGTGGTCTTGCCTGTGGGCTCCGTGTTACCCCACCTGTGACCTGTCAGTCAGCCTTTTCAGGCCTAGGTCTCAGAGCCTACCTGACCACATATCTACATGCTGGGTTGATGGAGACTTCATGACGGGTGAAATCTAACAATGGTGATGCAATTTCATTTATGGATATGAATGTGTTGCTGGGCACATTGACCTTGATTAATCCAATTTTAACAATGGCTCTCATATTTGTCAGTGACTATGACTTGGTGAAATGTGCTTGGAGGGATCTACTCTGCTGACATCAGTTAACACTTGACAGTTATCATGCACAGAGCCTTCACCCATTGCCCATTAATGATGACCCACTTCCTATACTTAAACGTATTTGCAGGCATGGAGCTTTTGGTACCATTTTTCTACCCCCCAGGGGGGCCTATCTGTTCCCCAATACTATCTGGGACTACCTCCTCCACAAGTGCTACTCTGGCCAACCTAGATGTCTGCCATCGGTGGGGGGTTGTGCCTTCTTGGGACATTTAGAGTCACCCTTAGAGGGACCATGCTCATAGCACTCTGTACATTGGGGTACAAACCTCCCTGACTTATGGTCAAAAAATAATTTCTTGTTAGAATCAGACTGGGACTGGTTACCACTACTCCCTTGAGAATTATTTTGGGGGCCTTTGGAGAGCTCATCATTTGTAAGTTTGTCTCCCCCCTCTTTCCTCTGTTGGGAATCCTGTCCACCTTTGTGGGGGTCCCCCCTAGATACCTTTTTGGACACCCTGGTGCTAGCCCAGAGGTCTGCCTTCTCAGCAACTTTCCTGGGATCAGCCAGCCTACTGTGAACTAGGTGCTGGCACAACTCTGTAAAACAAACACCAAAAATATGATCTTTCACGATTAAAATGTACAACCCAACATAACCATTATTTTTGCTTTATCTCACCCAGCCATTCAGTGCCTTGCTGGAGAGATCAATTAAATCTGTCCAGGATTGGTTGCAGAGCTTCTGACTGTCCCTGAATCTTTGGTGATACTTTTCAGGGCTCAGTACAAATCTGGCAATCAAAATTGCTTGCATGGGAGTGTACTTGTTCTGGTCCCCCACCTCTAATGCTAGAAGTGTGCCCCTCGTATGTGTTTGCATGTGTTTCTACAGACCCGCCCAGAATGCTCCTAAGGAACTTTGTGTACATTCAGTGCAACTTCATAAGCAGAAAACCACTTATCAGTGTCACATCCACCACATACTGGGCACCAAATACTTGGGCATACGAACCATCTTATCTCCTTCAAGTACTGCATGTATGCTACCACCATCATTGCTGGAATCTGCCTGCTTGGTTTTGAGTTCCAGCTCTTTTAGACTCTGTTTGGGATCCAGCAAAAGTTCTTTCTCATCTAAGTTTCTTTGAGCCTCAGCTCGTTTGGCCTTCTCCTCAGCTTGTTTCTCCTCAGCCTCTATTTTTAGATTTGTCATCTGCAGCTTCAATTCCATCTCCTCCCTCTTCCCTCAGCTCCTCTGGGAGAGGCTATGGGAGGATACACTGATTCCTGTTGTTGTAGAAGGCTGAAATCCAAGGGTGTCTCCCTCCACTGCCGCAGGTAGCTCCTTGGAAGAGCTATTGACAGCCTCCTCCAACTCATCATGCTCTTGGGCGCAGCCTTTGCCCTGGCTAGCAGTGTCATTTCAAGCTCCACCTTCTTGGTGGCTCCTCAGGCACGTAGCCCCATCTCTTTGAAGAAGCCTTTCAACTGGTTTATTGTATACTCCTCCAACTTAGCCAGCTCAAACTCCATGGCTCCACTTGCAGAACCAGCCAGAGACATGATGCAGGGGACGGATCAAAACACTAAGCAGGGAAAAATAAAGAAAATTTTGAAATGCTCTTGTATGTGGATGGGTAGTGTACATGTAGCTATTGTGTGGCACTGCAAAAAAACATGTCCCATTCGTACAGCTAATCACCATTGTAAAAAACTGGGTCTCTAGTTGGCAGAGGTATGCACCCTGTCCAAGTAGGGACCACAATCCTAGTAAGGGTAAGTCACAACACAACCTATCTTATCCTGTGCTCCCCCTTTGGTAGTGTGGCATAGAGCATCAGGCTTAATTTAGAAGTCAATGTGTAAAGTATTGCGCAATAACTCATTGAGTAATACAGTGAAAACACCATAAAAAGACTCCACCTCACGTTAGAAAAATAGAGATTATTTATCTAAACGAAGATGAAAATGACACAAATCTAACCAGTAGAAGTTGAGATATGAATTTTTAAAGATTAAATCCAAAGTAGTGCTTAGAAGTCACAAGCTGTCAAAAAGTTACTTGAGATCACGAAGATCTGGTGCAAATTCAGAGTTCAGGTTGAATGCGATGGAGGATCGGCGGACTACAGAAACCACGCAGGGTCCGCTGAAGCTGTACCTCGGATGGAGGAAAGCAATAATGTCAATGGTATGAAGCATCAGTATTTTTCACGCAGTAGGGTCACTGCTTTGGTGGCAAACTCCTTTGAAGTGAATAGGATGCATTGTCATTGAGCCCCACTGAGCATTGTCATCAGGCTGCACAACCTGTGAATCCACTGTCGTCATATAGCCTCTGCATCAGCATCAAAGGAACAATGTCTTGGAATTTCTCACGCACTCAAGGCAATGTGTTGTTTTTTGCAGAAATCAGCTGCAGAACACATTTCTGAGGTCCAGAGCTTGGAGGTAGCACTTTGGTCAAGGGTGAGAATCACACAAGGAGAGTCCAGTGGCGCCAAGAGAGTTGCAGACAGTTTTTGATGTCCCTGAGACTGCAGGAGAACAGGGGGCAAGCTGGAAAGCCCTTGGAAATCACTTTTTGAGGGAAGGTAGAATACTTCCAGCAGGGGGTCAGAGAGCAGCAGGCAGCACCGCAACAATCAGAAAAGCAGTCCTTCCAGAAAAGCATTCCAGTGAGTACTTTGAACAGCACAACAATCTTTCTGACAGAGGATCAGTTCCAGTTCCAGAAGTGTCTGATTTTAGGGGGGCGAGTGACCCAGTAACCATACCCGGAACTGCCTTTGAAATAGGGGAGACTTCAAAGAGTGGCTTTGAAGTGCACCAATTACCCTTCAGCCCAGTCCTGTCTGCTAGGCTGGCTAGAAGGAGAATTCAGTAATTTTGTTGGGTCAGGCCACAACCCTTTGGAAGACACATCAGTATGCAGATTAATGCAGATGCAGTTGTGTGTCCTGTATTTGTGGATGTTTGGATGAAATGTACAAATGTAGCATCAACCAGCCCATTCCAGATGTGTATTGGAGACTGACTATAAGGCACACAGAGCAGTAGTAGCAGAGAAATGCCTACTTTCTAAAGGTGCCATTTCTAAAATAGTAATGTTAAATCTGACTTTATGTGTAGAGAGGATTCATCATTACCATTCCAAAGATATGTAATATGATGTAGGTACTCCTTTCCGATTAGGAATTACAGCTTAAAGGTATACTAAGGAATTCCCAATGCTGACCTGTTAGGGAAGCAGGCCTCATAGTAATGAAAAACTACTTTGGAAGTTTTTCATTACCAGTACATGTAAAACTTAAAAATACATGTCCTACCTTCTATTTGCATGGCACTCTGCCCTATGGGCTACCTAGGGCCTACCTTAGTGATGACATATATGTAATAAAAGTAGAGTTTGAGGCTTGGTAAGAGGTTTTGAATGCCAAGTTAAAGAGGCAGTGAAACCGACACACGGGCCCTGCAATGGCAGGCCTGAGACATGGTTTAGGGTCTACTTATGTGGATGGCATAATCAGTGCTGCAGGCCCAGTAAAATTTACAAGCCCTGAGCACTTATAGTGCACTTTACTACGTACATATAACTAAATTCAGTATACCAATTGGGTAAGAACCAATATTACCACGTTAAAGGGAGAGAGCACAAGCACTTTAGCAGTGGTCAGCAATGGTAACGTGTGTAGAGTCCTAAAACCAGCAAATACTGTACAAGTTTAAAAAAATGGAGGGAGGTAGGCAAAAAGTTCTGTGAAGAACACTCCAACACTGTCAGGTCTAACAGTCTACCTAATGGGGTGGCGATTTTACCTTCGTTGTTCAGGCCCACAATGCTTATAAAATTTCAATATTTTACTTATGGGTCACATTTCCTGCAGTCAATGTTAATACAAACACATTCCACACAGGCACTGAAACTGCTTTACCAGGCCAGTACAGAGCTCATAATGATTTAGAAATATCATTTACATTTCAGGAAAATCAAAATTGTCTCCAAGGCACCCTACCACATGCTTTTGTTATTATTAGGCTGGGCTCCCTCAGTAATAAGGGGGCTACATGGCCGGTCCTAGCTGGCAATACACTGTATCCTAATGTACAGCAACTTAATGCGGCAGAGATATGCCAACTATACAATCATCTAGTTGGACTATACAGACAGTTAACATAGTTTATTATGTGTACAATAACAACTGCCCCAGTGACGGCTGTTCAGGCTGTGCAGACACAGTTAGCTGTGCCTGCAATTAGTTTTGTTATCTTCAATGTCATTAAGGGGAAAATAACTTTCAAATGGAAGAAAATTTCATTCTGGATTGCACAAAAAAACAAATCAGCTTGAAGCACTATTTCCCCTTACCGGACCACGGGATAAACATAGAATCCTCACTATGTGCTTGTCACTTGAGATGGGTACCTCCAATAGAAGATTGTTCAACTTGGGACACAGCCTTTGCTACAATATATACCATAATGCATGGTACACATCACTTCCTGTGTTGTCTGAAGTGCTAAAACAGATTCTTATTGAATACGGGGCTCCCCCTCACACTGGATTTAGGGATGAAATTAATAGGCATCTTTGCCACAGTAACCTCAATAATTTTAAGCTATAGTAACAGGGACACTGTAGTTCTGCAACACACCGACACCTCTCACAGGTCACAGTTGCAGACTAGGAGAGTGAACTACTAAAAATTATCGCTGACACCTATTCATCTATAGGTCGAGATAATTTGGGTGCCAGACCAAATAAGCCACACCTTAAAGGTAGTTCTGAAAAGGACAATACAAAACAAGCACCCAAGTTTTCTATAAAACACTGGGACAAACAAAAGATAAAAAAATAAAAATAAAGCACAGGGTGGATCATTGCAACTGGAGACCTCAGGAAAATGTTGTAATTTGTGTAACCATGTTACATTAAAACAGCCTAATAGGTATCAGTATACTGATACAGTTCCTTCTTATTCCTTTTAGGACTCATCTGAGAAACATTCTGAGAGTGTGAGGTGGTCAGAGCGCAGACAAAAAGAACATGTGAAACCAAAAAAGGACTCACAACACTTGTCTGATATCATAATAAAAAAGAAAGAGCAAATTCCACACAAAAAAAACCAATTCAGAAAGAACAAGGAGGCAGGAATTTTGGCTAAATATACCACATATATTGAGAACATTCCTTCAGAGAATGACATGGACAGTGACTCTGCTAGACAGCCTACCAGATTTCATGATAGTTTCCTCAAAATCTTCAAGAGTTTCTGGATGTGAAAGCAACTAAAGACTTTATCAAAGTTGAAACACCTGAACAGCGAGTCGTCCTGTCGGACAGATTATATAAACTAAATGAACTAATTGAGGGGGACATAATGCATTTAATTAAAAGTAATTTAATTAAAAGTAATATTCTGGAAAAATGTAACACTTAGCCATGACATTTTCCTGTTTGAAAGAGATTGGCTACCAGTGTTTGTTAGAACACTACAACAAGGAGAAGATGTTATAGTCCAGTTTTTCTCAGTCCTTGTCTCTGAAGAAGTTAAGTAATTGTATGCTGTACAATGGGCAGATGCACATGCCCTAGCAGTATACCACAATCAAGCTTGCTGGGATGAGTATTTGCCTCATAATGCTATATCCATTATGTCTTGCCTGCAAGTTCAACCACAATACTCAATTAAACATAAAGCGAAAGCTTCTGTGAGGGAGAATCTCTCACAAATAGAGTACCAGGGAATAATTGAAGCCTGTATATCTCACATGAATAACACTTTATTCCTGATAGCTAAAACCAGTAATTCCCATCACATAGTATTAGAGTATAGACATTTAAACAGTCATGCACATATTTTAAATTAAAAACGCACACAGTACAGCTTTCATGAACAATACTGTCCGTACAAAATACAAAACAACTCTGGATATTTCAACAGAGTTTTCTGCCAAAATATAGCACTTGAAAACAGGGATTTAACTATCTTCTCTAAATTGTGCTCACAACACTGTTTTTGTTAGCTCCCTCAGGGGCATAAGAACAGTGCTGGACTGTTTACAGACTGAGTGACATCAATTCTACGTGATATTGATACTGAAGCATTGTCCTATATTGATTAAATATATCTTACAGAGGATGACTTAAACATACATTTAGCTAGAGTAGATAGCATTGTTGCAGGATTTGCTAAACATGACTACAAATGTAATTAAAAAAAAGAAAAAATTGCTTTCTCAGTGTTTTATTTTTAGGATAAGAGTTAGCAAATGAGGGAAAGAGCCTGGCTCCACATTTTCTAGATAAATGTGCTCTTTGACAACCATCAAACACCATCAAAAATTGCAATCCTTGTTTGGATTCTTTATTTTTAGCAGAACACACATATCAGATTATGCATAATGCATAAAATCCTTGTACCATTTAATTTGTTCAGACTTTTCCAGTATACACTGGACATTAGAACATACACCGATTCTCAGATCACTACAAAATGATATGCTTGCATCTAAACACTTACTCACACATAAGCAGAAAAAATTTGGGCATCGTATAATAGGGGTATCAATGGCTTCACATACGTCACATCTAATGAGGGTGATACAGGCCTGATTGAATATAAATCACATTAATATTCCAATGCTGAAATGCATTTTGCATCCATGGAAAAATTACTGACTGCAGTTCAGATAGCGGTCATTAAGAAAATACCTCTGGCTTAAGGAAAGCTAATAATTGTTGTTACTAACGTAGCTGCATTCCATTTGAGCCAGGGCCCTGTTTTTGCCTCTAAGTCTTACAGGGATACTATGGGCTCTTTGGGTGTAGCTGTGCATTTTTATTCACCATATCGTCCTGAGGGAAATTTTATTGTGGAGAAGAAGATCTGAGGTTTAAAGTAATCCTTAATAGTTAAAGTATTAGCTTCAGGTCTTAAATGGATTCATCACCTGTGTGGAGCCCGGAGAGCAGTAAGCAATCTGCCTAGATGATCTTTGGGTGGCAGGACCCCCTACAAGGTCATTTTTGGCATCCAGATGTAAGTTGCAGACCTTGACAGTTCTAGTGCAGGAGCAGCAGATATGCCTTTTGATATAAATTAATGTTTTGCTGTCTTACACAAACTACAAGATTTCCTGTATGAGCATGCTAATAAGCAATTTAAATGTTCTGCTGCATAAGGAGTGAATGTGCAACCAGTGCCTTCCAGCTGGATTCCAAAAGTTGGGGATCTAGTTTGAGAAAAAACTGTGATTAAGAAGAAATGTGGCCCATCATGCCATGCTCCAGTAACAGTCCTGTGCATTGAAGGTACTCCAACTGTGATTTTGCCACTGCATGCTAGTTGTAAAGACAAAAGATTTGTTTCAATTGATCTAGTAAAATTGCATTATGTGACCCATTTCTATACAGTAGGCCACAAGGACTCCTGGGTAGTTCCCTAACTCTTCTTGCTTCCCAACAGGAAATACCTATGCAAGTATTGAATAACACAAATATTGTTTCCCCCTGGATGGGAGATGGAAAATGAACTTCTGTTGATTCTTTTTAACACTGCAAATGCACAACATACATCAGACATAGGTTTACAGTTTTCTACTGATACTCAAAGCAGAGGAATTGTTTATGCTGAACCACTTTTGGAGGTTTCTACCAGTTTTCTTTCACCTGTTTCTTCACACAGACTACTTTCAGGTATTTTGTCAACATTGACAACTTTTCTGCTGATTATTTCCTTATCTCACTGCATGATGTGCATGATTTTCTTATCTGGTTGAAACACACTTATCTGGTCCCACAATGGTCCCATTTGCGGATTGCCATTTCATTGTTTCTCCTGCTCTTGTGGGTTGGATTTGTCACTGTTTTCTTATTGTTTTATTATAAATGGACATCATCTCTCAGAGCACTCTGCTGTAGAACTGGTAGCTGAGGTGTTGAAACCTCCTTCGTCTTCCCACAAAGTGAGAAGAGACCTGACCCTTCTGAACATTTCTGCTTTTCTTATCTCTGATATATTTAGTCCCACAGAAACTTTGCAAATGCCTTATGGTTTTAAAGTAGCCATGGATGACGTGATAACACCTGGTCTTATTTCTGAGGAATGGGATATAAAAAACAGTGACTCTATTGCTATCTGAGCTTAAAGATTATACTGCATTTGAAAGTGAGGATATGTACATGAACTCTGCTAACTAAAGTGAAATGTTTTGTTAGCATCGCTATTTCCACCACTATTTACACACAGCTGGGACTCCCAGGACAATATCTAACTATACACAATGGGAACATTGCCGGACACCACAAGTGGGTACTCCAAAAACATATTCAGACAAATTTGCATATTGTTATGGGCAGGTTACCTTAGATCTGGTTTCTTATATTAGAAACTCACCCCTACAACAGTGAGGAAAAAATTCTGACCCAGACAAAATTAATATACTCAAATTCATTCATTTAACAACTGGCAATTGAAGGCTATGAACATTGGAAAGAAACAAATGATGTAAAATCAGTGTGGGGTACAAAACATTGGCACATTTATGGCATTGATACCTTATTTAAAGCCTGTTTAATTCCTAATACAGATGGTTTTTCTGAATGGCAAAGTGCAGCAAACTACCTGCTTGGGTCTAGCAAAAATGAAAGAGATTAAATTTTCTAGTATTTCCTATATAGCATGTTTTGAGATTTTCCAACATGTTGCAAATTTCACTGAAGAACAATTAAATGGCATGGTACATTTAATTCTACACCTTCCAAATCTTCGCATGGTTGTTGTGGCCAAAGGACACAAATGGTTGTCATGCACATGTTTTAAACTCCTCACAAGGTTTTAAAGTGAGCAGACCGAACCCTCATTAGATCCGGTCCCAACACTAAAGGGTTGTTCCTACTCACAGAGTGGGGAAGTTATGCCAGCAATAGTTATAACATTCTGCTTTGTTTGCAGTGAAAGAACACCTCTCTCTCCTCTCGGATGACATGGATTTACAAGATTTCTTGTTAGGTCCTAGGTCACCATGTACCTAAAGCTTTTTCTATATATCATCTACGATGAAATTTGGAAACTTTTGTTTAGGCAAATTGATCAGGCTAATATGGAAAAAGCATTGGCTGTGGTTGATTATGGAATGAATATGTTGTCCACTCATATTTACACATTAAAAAACATTGTATTATCCACAATTTATATTATACAGAATAAAATGATGTTTCTACAACATGGGAAAAGTGAGCTTAGATCTATTATGCAATTGACTTGAACACTGCAGGTTTCAAAATGAAACCACATGCACTGGAAGCATGTAAACACAACATAATTAGTTTTGTCTTTTAATGTAACACTCAAACAACAAATAATGGCAATGAAAGATGCTGCTTATACATTGCTGAATATTGAAAGATAAGGAAACATGCCTTTCACAGTAGTCAAAACAACTTCAGCAGTATGGCCGATTCAATTGGTTAGCTCACTGCCAATTTCAGCATTCCACTTCACATGATTGAAACATTTTCCAGTAGGCAGATGTGAAGTTTTAGGGAAGAGTTTACTTCACAAGATGTGGCAATTACCCTTCAATTACAAATATGTGAGTGTGGAAAAATAGGTTTTTCTCAGTGGATGGTTGGTGGTATTTTGGTCTTATTTTTGCATGATGCAGTATTATTGGTAGATATTTCTCCAGACAAATTCTAATTAACAGTTACTATAACAGCAATGGAGAAATTCTAGGAACCCATCATAGATTCATATTATATGTGAGTTGCTCATCATTGGTATACATGGTATGTCATCTGGTAAAACTGTTTCAGGTACACACTCCCATTTGCACTCAAGATGGGATTACAGTTTGGTGTAAACTGCCTCATTTTGGGGTGTTTGTCTTCAAGGTACGAAGTAAAATAATCAAAGGAAGCAAATCATGCAAACTGCTGGCTTGCACATCCCATAGTGGGTGAGTTCATATGCAATTTTCATATTGTACCCTATTCCAAGGTGTCAAACTTGGAATGAGAGAATTATTCACTGTGGGAAAACTGGGCTGATTGCCGAAGCCCCCTGACGTTTTGCCCCCATATTTCACTTATGCTGGTGTTTTCATGACTCTGATGGTGCCCTAGGCACTGCTAAACAGTCCCTGGGCCTGTACTCTGAATACAATTAGCATGCAAATTAGTTTAATAATAATTGGCTATGCCATCCTACCTATAAGTCCCTAGTATATGGTACGGCATGTAGGTTTAGGGACCCCAGAATAGATAGTTCCCCCATAGATGTACTGTTGAGCTGCCCAGCGCATTTTAACGGCAGGCCTGCCTCGCTGGCTGTTTTTAAATTAAAGTTATCTTCAAGTTTGACTTTGGAATTAAAAGTACTTCCTAAGGTGTGCCCTAGGTGCCCCCAGGATTGGGTGCTGTGTGACTATCAGCGGGGCTTTATAAAAGATGTTTTATAAGCCCTGGTGAGTGAAAATAGCTAAATTAATTTCACCCTTTGTAATGAATGGGCTCCATAGGTTAACATGGGTAGACTTTATTTTTAATTAATAAAGTTTCTAAAGGAGCTAAATATTTCAGCTTTGGCATCAAACGTATTGCTATAATAAATCTAACAACTTGCCATTACTTGAATTTAATATAACTTACACTTAGAAAGCGTTTTAGAACTCTTCCTAAAAGTTACCAGTTTCAGCTCTTTGGTGCCCTTCTGTGATTTGCCAGGCTGCCTTGATGAGGTGTGACATGGCCTTCAGACAAAGAAAGTGCCTGGAGGAGGAGATCTGCCTCAGCAGATGGTTAAACAGGATAGGGGAGAGCAGCCAAACTGGACTTCAAAGGAGGGAAGGACATTTGGGGCAACTCTGGACCTCCCCCATTTCATGCAAACCCAGACAGCCAGGTGCCCCCTGATTGGATTAGCAGAGAGCTGGAGAGGGGTGTGTTAAGGGGACTTAGCCACACCAATGGGTGGGCTCAGCCAGACCTAATCTCAAAGATTGAGTTTCTGCCATTTTGGATTTTTGAGGAATGTTGCTCCCTGGGATTGATTTTGCCACACTTCCCAGGAAGTGGTCATCCAATAGGTTAGTGGCCTGCACATGATTGGTCAAGAGGCCCCCCTGCTTTCCACCCCAGGAGCCAGGATAAATATGGCAGAGCTGCACCCACACCTCAGATCCCTGCCAGGAACAAAGAGAAGTAGAAGAAGGACTGCCCTGCTGGACCCCTGACCTGCACATGAAGATCGCACTCTGAAGGACTGCACCAGCTGCATACTTGGGCTTCACCACAAAAAGGACTTTACCTGGCTTCAAATGGTTCAAGGAGGGACTCTCTGTTTGCTACAGTTAGATAATAGCTAACCACCGCTCCCTGCATCAAAGCCTGAAGAAACTGACCAGCTGACTACTGTCCAGTGGCCATTTTTGGATTTGAACCTGGTACATTCTGGGAGTTGGAGTCCGAACCCTCAAGGTGCAACTTAGAGCTTCTGGAACGTTGGGGTGAGTTGTTGACTCCTTCCGGACCTCCAAGGACCTTCTGGAAGAAGATCTAGAAGATTGGAGAAGTATGAAGAACTTTTGAAAAAAGCTCCTTAAGTGGACCAAGCCGACGTCAAGAGTCAAGCCAGCTTAAGCCGACCTGGCCTGACTTGCAGGTTTGCCCCGCTGAAAAGCTCCAGAGCCCCAGACTTCCAGGATTTCAATGAGGGCTCCTGGAAAGGCAATTCGATGATGTTGACTCAAAATTGGCTTGCTGTGGAGGGTCGTCCGATGTCAGAAAGATAAAGCTCCAAAAACGTGACAAAGTCTGAATGTAAAAAGTTGACCGAGGCTTCCCACACAGCATATCCGAGGACAGCTCCAGGGATGTCGGATCCAATTTCAAGTTCGGCCCAGACAAAGATTCCGTCCTGAAAAATCGACTAAATCCAAAGGTATCATTCTTCACCAAGGTCTCCTGCGACACATATCTGAAGAAGGCACCAGGGAGGTTGGATCCAATCTGTGACTTCGTCCTGGTGAACAAAATCTTCAAGAAAAAGACTAAAGGCCTCATTACGAGTGTGACAGTCTTCAGACCCCCCCTGTCCAGCACCGTCGCAATGTTCACTGTCTGCAGACTCTGCAGACAGTGAACATTGCGAGCTTGCTGGTGCATTACGAACCGGAGACAATGCTGTAGCCTGTTTCCTGCTAGGCCGGCAGGTGGAAACTGGGGTTTCTGCCAAATGACCTAGCGGGAAACTCTTAATTACTATGGTGGGGTGGTTGCCACAAAGGAGGTGACCACCTTGTCGAGAGTTTGGGGGACGGGCTTTCCCATCTGCCAAACTCTTAATTAGGCCCTACGTCCGAAGGTAAACTTTTAACCAAGGCTTCCTGTGCAGTGTAGTCGAGCAGGGCTCCATTGTAGTTGGCCTCGTATTTTGACTTTTCCCCCGGTTGAGTGCGACCAGATGTCCAGATGGCACGTTTAGTTTCTATGCCCTAAAAAACATTTTGTCTCTAAAGATTCATATCTCTGGGTCCCTTTATTGGATTTTTGTCGTTTTAGTGTCATTTTTAAGGTAAAAATATAATCTCTGTTTATAAATTGGAGTTGAATTTTTATTGTGTTTTGTGTTTTACTTATTTACTGTTTTATGATTTTTAAATGCTTTACACACCTGTCTCGTAAGTTAAGCCTTGTCGCTCGTTGTCAAGCTACCAAGCGATGAGCTGTGATTAATTTATTGAGACCTAACTGGACCTAGAGGGGGTTAGTAGCCTATTGCTAGGTGTAGGTACATATCTGCCCTTACCAATAATCCACTTTCCAACATGCACCCACTATCTATTGCTCTAATTACACATGGCACTCATCAATTTCCCAATTTGCACCCACGATTGCTGGTCAGTTGCAATTGTATCCCTTAGTGCTATTTGTTCTTAAACACATCTTAATATAATAAGTTTAAACCAATCTGCATTATACAACCTCAAACCAATGTGTGACTAAATGATATTCAGGGCCACTGGAATTATGTGGCAGGGGAGCATCAAACTATTCATCAGGGTTGCCTACGTTATGTGGTATGAAATGACAAATTATGCAGCATAATGCAGCACATTTTTTGATACTGCTACTTCATTATTATTATTATTTTCACAAGGTAATAGTGCTAGGGCAAAGATTTCACCTCATTAGTACCAGTTTGACAGCTGAATAGAAAAAAAAAAAAAAAGATGATCAGTTAACCTTTGCAAAGGGTCTTCCAATGCCCACGAAACCACATTGCCAAGTTTATAGTTACTTTTGATATGTTTAAACTAGAAACATTTTTGTTAACATCTGCAGATTATGTAGCAGATGATGGATTATGTGGCAAATGCAGCAAATCCACAATTTTTGGGAAAAAAGCTGCAGCAACAGAATCGCATAATTCCAGTGCCCCTGAATATATTTAATGTATTGCTTTGTCTCTTGATTAACGGGATATCTAACCTGCTACTTGTTTTGTTTTAGAAACAATACAATATTTTTAAATGTGCATGATCGAGTTTCGTGCATCTCCGCGTGTTTCTCTGTTTTTTGTTCCTAAGCAGCAAAATTGCAGTGAGTCAAAAACCCTTGACTTAAGAAGAGACTATTTTTAACCATCCGCAGAGTAAACCGAACAAAATAATTGATTAGTTCCAGAATTAAAGAATGAGTACACGTGTGCTGATCTTGTTATTCATCCACTTGAGCATCCACAGCATCATTTAAAGCCAGGAAGGTCCCTCAAGCCATATAAACTCTTCTTTGTTACTTTGATTTATTACATTACACTTCCATAAATTAGCAGCGGTCATAAAGAATAAACACGCCTTTCTTTTCCTGGCTGCATGACCTTTTCAAATGAAGTCTGCTGTAAAAAATACAAAACACTGCAGCATTTTACATCTTCCTGACAATATCTAGCTCTAGACCTAGTGTGAGTTAGTTGCCTATTGCTAAGTGTAGGTACTTAGCTGCCATTACCAATAATCCACTTTCCAACATGCACCCACTGTCCATTGCACTCATTGCACATGGTACTTATCAATTTCATAATTTGCACCCACAATTGTGGGTCAGTTGCAATTGTATCCCTTAGTGCCATTTGTTCTTCAACACATCTTACTAAAATGAGTGTAAATCAATCTGCATTACACAACCTCAAACCAACATGTGACTCAATGATATTCAGGGCCACTGGAATTATGTGGCAGGGGAGCACCAAACTATGCATCAGGGTTGTCTACGTTATGTGGCATGAAATGACAAATTATGCAGCATAATTCAGCACATTTTTTGATACTACTACTTCATTATTTTTTTTCATATAATAATAGTGCATGGACAAAGACTTCACCTCATAAGAACCCTTTTGACAGCCGAAAAGAAAAAAACAAATAAAAGATGATCAGTTAACCTTTGCAAAGGGTCTTCCAATGCCCACGAAACCACGTTGCCACGTTTTTACTAACTTTTGATATGTTTGAACTAGAAACATTTTTGTAAACATCTGCCGATTACACAGCAGATGATGGATTATGTGGCAAATGCAGCAAATCCATAATTAAAAAACAAAGCTGCAGCCACAGAATCGCATAATTCTAGTGACCCTGATTATATTTAATTTATTGATTAACGGGATATCTAACCTGCTACTGGTTTTGTTTTAGAAACAACAAAAAAAATTCTAAAGCGCATGATCGAATTTCGTGCATCTCCGCGTGTTTCTCTGCTTTTTGTTCCTAAGCAGCAAAATTGCAGTGAGTCAAAAACCCTTGACTTAAGAAGAGACTATTTTTAACGAATCGCAGAGTAAACCGGACAAAATAATTGATTAGTTCCAGAATTAAAGAATGGGTAAACGTGTGCTGATCTTGTTATTCATCCACTTGAGCATCCACAGCATCCTTTAAAGCCAGGAAGGTCCCTCGAGCCGAATAAACTCTTCTTTGTTACTTTGATTTATTACTTTACTCTCCCCTAAATTAGCAGCGATCATAAAGAATAAACACGCCTTTCTTTTCCTGGCTGCGTGACCTTTTCAAATGAAGTCTGCTGTGAAAAATACAAAACACTGCAGCATTTTACATCTTCCTGACAATATCTAGCTGTCTGTTATCTCAGCAGTTTGTTGCTTTTCTATTGATTCTCCGCCCTGCTATATGTCCTCCATACATTTATTTTCATGTACAGCACATGCTACTTGTCAAGATCATATTATTGTATTTTTTGCCTGTGCTTTCCTCTTTACCCCCCGTTCTGTCTTAACTCGATCACCCCGGATCCTTTCATGATTTGGAATAAACATGCCCTGGAAGTTGATATTATATAAAATTAGATGGACACCAAAAATGACGTGTATGGAAAGTACTCTTATAAAAAGACAACGATATTGGTCTAAATTACTGATAGAGTAAGAGTTGAATCCAGCGCAATCCATTTAAAAAAGAGATGAGATATCAATCCCCATTGTTGCCTCGATCACACCGAATAGGCTTGTGTATGTGTTAGCCATTTTTTTTCATCCATTTTCCTTTATTTCCTGTGCATTCTACATCTACTGGCTGTTGGTTTGCTTTCTCTTCTTTTATCAGTTAGTTTACTTGTCAGACGCAGTAAACCCATATCGAAATAGACACGGACGAGAAGAATGCAATGGTTCTTTAATATCCTGTGCGGCAGGTTTTGGAATTGTCGCGCCCAAGAACCATTCGAGAAGGCTCTGATTATAAATGACACGCAATACCTCAGGAAGTAGGAAAGTGTATCACTTAAGCTTGTGAAGCCAGTACAGATACAGAACGGAAAAAAGAAGATCACCAAACATAATAGATTCCAGTTTCCTGACGTAGAAAAGTAAACACATTGCACTTTGCATTACTTGCTTGTCCATCTAATGCTTTTCTCTACATGTTCATGTCACCTATGCATCTATATAATTCCATTTTAGTATTATAGCAGAAAAGACAAAGCAACCAGAGGTATCTACTGCAGCCTGGTGATTTCACTTCCTCGTACCCAACACCCCCCCCCCCATTATCAGCAGAGGGTTTTATGGCAATTTTTAAATGTCTTCTTGCTAGTAAGCTTTTCCCCAAAGTGTGCCTTAGGTATTTGACAGATACTTCCAAATGTCTGATTTATTTTGACATACTAAAGGCATAGCTTCTTGCGAGTATGTGTACCCTAGACCCAAGAAGAAGAGGTCTTTTCAGTTCCGGATTGAGCAATCCCTTTTGTTGGACCTGGCCCTTTTTGTGGGTTTATCCCCTGATTGTCCTGAGACGGGGGGAAGGAAGCCACATTGGAGGCTCTCCACCCCACCGGGCCCCTGAATGTCCTGAGACGGGCGGGGAAGTAAGCCTCATCGTAGGCTCCCCGCCTCTCCCGGCCCCTTATTGTCCTTTGAAGGATGCAGGCAGGGTGAAAGACTCGCAGGAGGCTCCCCACACCGCGTGGTCCTTCCTTATTTTTTTCTGGCTTCGGCCCTCCCTTCTGGAGGGCCAGTTTGGGATCGGGGGGGGGCAGAGATTGCAGGCCTCAGGAGGGGCCCAATATAAAAACCTGAGGGGATGCTTGAGAGCAAGGAGCGCCAGGGCCCCCCCTTATTTTAGGTTGTGGCACTGGAAGTGCTCTCTCTTTAAAAAAACAGGTACTCTTTTGGGGAAACACAATTTCTAATGTTCCGGGTATGGACATTATGGACTGGTGTGCTAACCTGTTTCCTCTGTGGTGTGACATATATGTGCTGATGTTCCTTTTATGGGCATTCTTGGCTAATGTGTTTTTATGACTTGCCATATGTGTTCTAATGCTCCTGGTATGGGCATTTATGATATTTTTATGACAAGTGCATTTCTTTAGTAATGCTTTCCTGACTACTGCTTATGTTGCAGAATAATAAGTAACCTGCGTGTTATGTGTGACTACTGCTGGTTTCTGCATAGTAACTATTGTGTAATGTTCTGACAACTGCCTGAGTAGCAGGGTATTACTGACATGTTGTGTTTGGTCCAATTATGTTGTGTACAATACAGTTTATTTTTAAATAACTTAGTGTTGTGTTTCCTTTGTGGTGGTGATAGTGCGTCACGTGTGTTGTGCAAACGCTTTATACATTGCCTCTGGGATAAGCCTGACTGCTCGTGCCAAGCTACCAAGGGAGTGAGCAGGGGTTGTCTTGGAGGTGTAACTCCCTTGCCCTCACTAGAGTGGGTGGGTTCTACCTGGCTTGCCAACCAGAAACCCCATTTCTAACACCTTTCATCACAGATTAAATTTCAGAATGTTATTAAGAAGATATAGGATGCAGAATATAGACGATGTACATCAACTATCTCAACTGAGCTGTGCAGGTCCATCTCAGATATTTTCTTTAAAAAATGTGAAGATCTGCAAAGATGGCTCACAAAATGGCAGTCTCACCTACAATAAACCCAATCATTGTATACTGGAGATATTGGCTGTGATTGACTTCAGTTTGGCCTCCCCTGAACATTTTTCACAAATATTACAGCTATCCACCTTGTGGAACTTGTTAATGCTATTTGTTGGGGTGGATGGTAGCCTACCACAAGTAATAATGGCTTGTTAGGGCTTGTAAAAGTTTTGGTAATTTTAACCTAAGTTTAACCCCAGGAGGCAGTGGCACAGATCAGACAGGCTTAACTTAAGGAAAATTGTAAAGCATTTTGAAGTATCAATACAGTTAGAAATTCGAAAAAGCACCACAATGAAAATTCCAATTTATAAAAATAGAGAAAATTGTAATGAACCAAATGACACCAAAATGACAAAACCTAATTAGACCATCCACGGATATGGAATTTTAAAGTTTCAACTGAAGTTTCACCTCCAAAAAGTACAACTGCAGGCAACTGGTCATGGTACACTGGGACAAAGGTAAGGGTTGAAGCCAATCGTGATGAAGTGTGAGTCAGATTCGAAGACCAGGTTGTCCTGGTGAAAGAGTTACCTTCAGACTTCCAAATTCGTCTAAAGGAAAGGTGGTTGTTGATAGGTTTCAGCTTGGCGGAGCTCTCAGTGGAGACCTCTATGTTTGTATTTAGAAACATTTTTAGAAACATTTTGTGGAAGTCAGATGTGCTTCAGCAGGGCCAAATAGTAATTTATGTCAAACTGGTGGTTAGATCTCTTGACTGTTCTTCAGAAGAAAAGTTGGCAAAAAGGTTCTAAGTTTCAGCTTTTGCAATTTGGACAGGAGATGTACATTTAAACACAAGCTGTTGATTCCAGGACCTCAGGAACAGCACTTAGGGGTTAGTACTCACTCCAGCAGAACCCAGCAGTAGGGTCCAGGGCAGGTCCAGTTGAAGCTGGTCACGTAGAATTTTCAGGAAAGTGGGCTTCTTGCAGCATTTGTGTTCCTGTAGCTCAACAAAAGGTCAACCAGCTGACCTGAAGTCCATTTCTTGGTCCTGGGTACAAGTGGGAGCAGGTCAAGCCCTTGGGGTTCTCCTCACAGGTCACAACAGCAGCTATGGTCCTTCTTTTGTCTTCCACAGGTCCAGAAGTGTTCTGAAGAGGATACCTGAGGTGCCACATTTATGCCCTGTGCCAGCCTGCGAGTGGTGGAACTCCTGGTCACTCCATAACCAATAGGGTAGAAGTTTTCAGGAGGGACCTGCCCACATTTGCAGCACCCCCTGTGTGGTTTACTGGAAACAATCCCAAGGTGCCCCGCTAAACCTAAAACCAACAGTGTATGATGTGAACCACCTCCAATCAAGCTAGTAGGCATCCACTACTGGGCAGGGGTCTGTGAGGGTCAGGTATGCTGCAATTGGCGTTAGGTATTCTTGTCCATGGGCTGATGACTAGCATTGTGACTGGTAGTGCATTACCTAGTGTGTAGGGCTATTCCCTGTGTGTGTGTGTTGTGTACACCAATGGTGGTGTTGCTGCCATTCATGAAGTGTAATCTTTGTCTCTCCCCCCTTTTTGTTTTGTCACCCTGTCCTTATGTGCATTAGCATCATCTGGCGGAGGAGCAGAGGCACCGGCGATGGAGGGAGCTGCATCCCACAGGGCCCATGAGGCCGAATCCACTGACTGTGAGGGCACCAGTGGGATGGAGGTCGAGGGGAGCACCACGGCAGAGACAGGAGTGGACAGTTCTGACAGTGATACCTCCTCCGATGAAAGCTCCCCACTGGTGGTGGACACCTCTGGGCCCACCCCAACTACAGGTACAGCCGCCAATCCCCGTACCAGCACCGCTCTTCCAGCAGCCCCTCATCGAGTTTTCTGTGCCCGCTCACCCAGGAGGATGGGCATCTCCTTCGCCCCAGGTACCACAGGCCCTGTCCCAGTCAGCTCTGCTACCCTGAGTGAGGAGGCTATTGATCTTCTGCTATCCATCTCTGTTGGGCAGTCAACCATAGTGAATGCCATCCAGGGGCTGGCAGGCCATTTGAAACAAACAAATGCATTCCTGGAGGGTATTCACTCTGGCATGGCGACCCAACAGAGATCAATCCAGTCTCTGGCCTCCTCCCTGATGGAAGCCATTGTCCCTGGCTTAGCCTCCCCTCCAGCTTCCTCTACCCAGTCCCATTCCCCTCAACCTTAACCCACCCCAGGCACACATTAATACAGGATGCACCCAAGACAACACACAGGAGTGGCTCAGGCAAACACAAGCGCCACACATCATCCCACAGGCAATCCCACAAACACCATCCTGATACAGACATACCAACATCCACTGCATCCACTGTGTTCCCCTCCTCCCCCTCGTCCACACCCTCCCAGTAGCGTCTCCACTCACACCTGCATGGACTACATCCTCATCCACTATCCCATCACCAACATGCCCATCACTACACACCCCTCACTGGCAGCTTCCACCCCCACATTCATGCACACGTCCCCTGTGTCCTCTCCCACTATGTCTGTTCCCCCTCACCCACAGTACACAGACGCAAGCACTCAGACACCCAACAGCCATCCACCTCACAACAGAATACAGCCCATGGACCTGCAAACAAACACAGCAGACAGACACCTCCTACCAATCAATCAATCAACAAATTTCTTAAGCGCACTACTCACCTGGTAGGGTCTCAAGGGGGTGGGGGGGTTACTGCTTGAAAAGCCATGCTTTGAGGTGCTTTCTGATAGTTAGGACGCCCTGGGTCTTGTGTAGGTTGGTGCAGGGGGGGGGGGTTCCAGGTTTTGGCGGTGAGGTGGGAGAAGGATCTGCCGCCGGAGGTGGTGCGTTGGTTGATGTAGGCCGGTCTGGGGTCATGGAAGGGTTTGTGAGCGTGGACAAGGATTTTGAAAATTATCCTTTTGTTGATGGGCAGCCAGTGTAGGGATCTGAGGTGGGCGGAGATGTGTTTGAGGCGAGGGATGTTGAGGATGAGACGTGTAGCTGCGTTTTGGATGTGCTGGAGTTTTCTCTGAAGCTTGGCTGTGTTCCCTGTGTAGAGGGCGTTGCCGTAGTCCAGTCTGCTGCTTATGTGGGCGTGTGTGACCTGTTTCTAAAGGAATCCATTTGAAAGTCTTGTGTAGTATACGGAGGGTGTTGATGCATGAGGATGATATGACATTGATTTGCTGAGTCATGGTAGAGATGAGTCCAGTATGATGCCGAGATTGCGTGCGTGGGTGTTGGGGTGGTCCAAGGGTAGTGGGCCACCAGGAGTCATTCCATGCTGTCTTTTTGGGACCGAAGATGATAATTTCGTTTTTTTCTGAGTTCAATTTGAGGTGGCTTGCTGTCATCCAGTTAGCGATCGCGAGGAGTCCGGCATGTAGGTTATTCTTTGCAGTAGATGCGTTCCTCGTGAGGGAGATGATGAGCTGGGTGTCGTCAGCGTATGAAATGATGGTGAGGCCCTGGGGCGGATGATGTTGGCAAGTGGAGCCATGTAGATATTGAAAAGGGCTGGGCTGAGGGAGGGTCCTTGGGGGACCCCACAGATGGTCTTGGTGGCTGTAGACCGGAAAGGAGGGAGGCAAACTCTTTGGGTTCTTTCGGAGAGGAAGGAGGTGAGCCAGTCCAGGGCTTTGTGCCGAATTCCAGCGTCAAAGAGGCCTGTGCGAAGGGTTTGGTGGCATATAGTGTCGAAAGCTGCAGAGAGGTCTAGGAGGATGAGGGCGACGGTTTCTCCCTTGTCCAATCTGGCCCTGATGTCGTCTGTACAGGCGATGAGGGTGTTCTCGGTGCTGTGCTTTTTGTGGAATCCAGACTAGGAGACGTTGAGTATGTTGTTGTCTTCTAGGAAGCGAGACAGTTGTATGTCAACTATCTTCTCTATGATCTTTGCGGGAAGGGGAGTAGAGAGATAGGTCAGTAGTTTGTGAGGTCTTCAGGGTCTGCTTTGGGTTTTTTGAGAAGAGCGTTGACTTTGGCGTGTTTCCAAACATCTGGGAAGGTTGCTGTCTGGAAGGAGCTGTTGATGATGGCCCGGAGCTGGGGAACGATGAGTTGGCTGACCTTGTTGAAGATGTGGTGGGGAAAGGGTCTTTTGGGGAGCCTGAGTGGATGGAGCTCATGGTTTTGCCAGTTTCTTCGTCGTTGGTGGGGGTCCAGGTGTTCAGTACGTTGGTGTGGCAGGGTGCTGTGGTGTTGGCTGTGTCGGTGGTGGTGATGGTGGGTGATGACGATGTGAAGCTGTTGTGTATGTCTGCGATCTTGCGGTGGAAGTAGTTGGAGAGGGAGTTGCAGAGGTCTTGGGAGTGTGGAGGGTCGATGGCGCAGGATTTGGGTTTGGTGAGTTATTTGATGATGGCAAAAAGTTCCTTGCTGTTGTGTGCGTTGTCATCTTTGCGTTCTTTGCAGAAGGATCATTTGGTGGTCCGGATGAGCTGGTGATGTTTGCGCATGGCTGAATTGAGGGCGGAGAAGTTGCTGACTGAGGGTTCTTGGCGCCAGGCTTTCTCAATTTTTCAGCATTCTCGTTTGGAAGACTGAAGTTCTGCGATGAACCAGGGAGCTGTCTTGTTGGTGCGGGTGTTGTTGGTTATTTTGAGTGGGGCGAGGGAGTCTGCGCATGCTTCTAGCCATTGTGTGAGGTTGAGGGTGGCAGCGTTGGGGTCATTGGTACTGGGAGGTGGAGCTTGTGTGAGGTTGGAGATCAGTTGTTCTTTGGAGATCTTGTTCCACTTGTGGGGGGGTAGGATGTTTGTTGATGGGGGTGGTGGGCTTCAGGAAAGAGAAGTGGATGCAGTGGTGGTCAGTCCAGTGGAGTTTGGTGGTGTGAGTGAAGGTGATGTGGCTGCTGGAGGTGAAGATGGCGTCTAGCGTGTGCCCGGCTGAGTGGGTGGGTGCGGCTGCCAGTTGCTTGAGGCCGAGTTTTGCGAGGTTGTCCAGCAGGGCCCTGGAGTTGCAGTCGTGGGTGCTTGCCAGGTGAAAGTTAAGGTCACTGAGGAGTAGGTAGTCCGTGGAGGTGAAGGCGTGGGAGCTGATAGTGTTGGTGTCACAGAATGGGTGGTGGGGTCCTGGTGGTCTGTAGATGAGGGTTCCTCTTAGGGTGGTGTTGGCGTTGATGTGTACCTGAAAGTGTAGGTGCTCTGCGGTGTCTAGGGTGTCATTGGTGTCGTGGAAATCTTGATGGAATTTCTGTGTATTATGGTGATTCCTCCACCTGGTTTGTTGGTACGATCTCTACGGGTGATTTTGTATCCTTCTGGGATGGCTATGGCGATGTCTGGTTCCAATGAGGAGATCATCTATGTTTCAGTGAGGAAGGCAATGTTGGGAGAGTTTGTTGTGAGTAGATCTCAAAGCTCGATGACGTGCTTGTGGATGGAGCGGGTGTTAAGGAGAATGCAGTTGAGGTGATTCGCGGGTTTGGTGTTGTTGTGGTGCTTGTTGGTGTTGGTGTGAGTGCAGGAGAAGTGGCATGAGTGGCATGTGAAAGGTCGGTGTGTGTGTCTGGAGTTGGCCTGGGCGCAGGTGGTGTGCCGGCCGAGGTTGAGAGCAAGGAGCTCTGTGGAGGAGTAGTGGAGCTTGGGGGGGGGCTGGAGGAGCGTGGACCAGGGGGACGGGTGCTTGACGCGGTTTAGGTGCTGACAGGCTTCCCTCTGGTGCGCCAGTGGCGCGTCTGATGCGTGCATCCGCTGCGTGGCCGCACAGCAGCCGCTATTAAGAAGGGGAGGTGAGAGGTCGGAGCAGCTCAGAGGCGGGAGGCGGGAGGGAGTGGCCAATGGGTGCATGAGGAGGGCAGGGCTACAGGGGATGCAGCTGCAGGGTCGGAACAAACGGCAAAAGCCAGAAATGAAAACGGGCACAATCAGAGAGAATAAAACAAAGAAGAGCAGAAAATGGGCACAGGTAAAGTTAATAACAGTGCATAAAACAAAAAACAAATTACAAAAAACAAAATACAATTGACAAAAAAAGAAATACAAGGTATAATGCACACTAGATACGCCTACCACTAGGCACCAAGGATGAGGTGCAGGCGGGTGCCTGCGGGTGGTGGAGGGCATTGAACTTCCTCCTACCACCATTCTCTCTTCCTCCACTCCCAAACCGTCACCCTCTTTCTGCCCCAGTGTCCCTAAGAAGCTTTTCCTCTCCTCCGTTGACCTCTTCCCTACCATGTCGGGCAAGGGTGGTCAGAACCCAGACGAGCACCTCAGCCACCCAGTCCACGGCCCAGTAATGTCGGCAGTTACTGTAGGTGTGAGAGGCTCCAGGAAACCAGCCATCAGCACTGACAGTGTGCCTGCACCCACTGCCAAGAGGAAGGGTAAGGATGCACCACCAGCTGCCAAGGAGAAGGGCAAGGAGGCACCACCAGCTGCCAAATGGAAGGGCAAGGAAGCACCACCAGCTGTCAAGGGGAAGGCCAAGGAGAAACCACATGCTGTGAAAGTGAAGGGCAAGGGGCTTGCACCTGCAGGCAGGAAGGACAGGAGGCCTGGTGATGGGACTGATTCTGAACCCCCACCCACCAACCATGGTGGTTCAGCTGTCTGAAGCTGCAGGGGAATAGCTGGAGCCTCCCCCCACCACTGCCTGCACCACCACCAGCACCACTGCCAGCAGCAGCAGCCGCAGTGGGAAACCGTCCGAAGAGGCAGGGGAAGTGCTGAAGCCTCCCGCCACCACTGTCATTCCCCGACAACAGCACCACCACAAGCATTGCCACAAGCACCACTGCCAGCAGCAGAAGCCCCAGTGGGCAGCCGTGCGAGGCTGCAGGGGGAGGGCTGGAGCCTCCCCCCACCACTAGCTTCCCCAACAATAGCACTGCCACCAGCACCGCCACCAGCAGCACTGCCAGCACCACCACCAGCACCACTGCCAGCAGCAGCAGCCCCAGTGGGCAGCCGCCCGAGGCTACAGGAGAAGGGCTGGATCCTACCCCCACCACTAGCATCCCCAATACCAGCACTGCCACTACTGAGCAGTCATCACCACCGGCTGGCATTGTGTAGTCCTGCCTCCATGGGCTGTAGTGCATCCTGGACCCTGCAAATTCTGTAGGTGGGAAACCCAGGTGAGAGACTGCGACCTTGCACTTCCCAAGTGCTGCATCACAGGGCACAAGACCCCCTCCAGAACCAGTGGAGAAGCCATTCACTTACCCTTGTCAGGATGAAGCACACTGGGCACAAGGCCCCCTCCAGAACCAGTGGAGAAGCCATCCACTCACGCCCTCCTTGCCAGGATGAAGCACACTGGGCACAAGTTCCCCTCCAGAACCAGTGGGCAAACCACCCACTGAAGAGACTGTGGCTTTGCACTCCCCAGGACCAAGCAGTGGGCAAACCACCCACTAGAGAGACTGTGGCTTTGCACTCCTCAGGACCAAGCAGTGGGCAAACCACCCACTTGGGAGACTGTGGCTTTGCACTCCCCCGGACATCGCACAAGGCATGTAGCCCCCTCCAGGACCAGTAGTGTTGTATCATCCTACATATAATTTCCAAAATATTGCAACCATTGAGTGCAAATATTATATTATTAACTCTGACTGGGCGATATTATTGTAGATGATATTAAGAACAGTTTTTATGACAAGCAATATCCAGGCACAATACAACCTTGATAGAGCCCAGAAACAGCCTGTCTTAAAATGGGTCATGTATGATAATTGTGGCAAAATTTTCTGAAATTCTGTGGTTGAAGAATGAATTCATCCTGGAAAAACAGCATAAGGAATATATGTGTGTATCCTTTTTAGAATGATCTATATTTCCTCACGAGATATGTGTTCAAATTCAAAATGTGAGGAGATCTGTTGGCTGAGCGGTGAAGTATTCAGTTTGCTGACATAAGTTTGATTTTCTTACTGGATTGGAATCCAGCCTCAACTATTTCACAAGTTGCTTGACAGTAAATAGAGAGGGAAATTCAATAATGGGGGAGAAGACAAGACAAGTTGGCATGAAAGAGCTCCACAGACTTATTAAATGCTTGGGAAAGGGTATTTTCAGGAAATAATTCTGTGGAATTTTTATTGGCCCTCTGATGGGTTTTGAAGTAATCTCTACACAATGTTTTGTACTTCTCAATGGACATCTTGTGTGATTAAAATATCCAAATTTCCCTTAACCCCTTTGCTGCCAGGCCTTTTCCCCGTCAAGTGCCAAGCCTTTTTTGGGCTCTTTGGGGCAGGGCGCACTTAGGCCCTCATAACATTTTGTTCACATAAGCTACCCACGCCAATTTTGCATCCATTTTTCTAACATCCTAGGGACCCAATTTTGGCATTTTTTGGTGACATACCCCATTTTTACGATTTTTTTGTGCTATCAGCCTCCTTCCAGTCAGTGACAGAAATGGGTATGACAATGGGTATGAAACCAATGCTGGATCCCAGAAACCTAAACATTTCTGAAAAGTAGACAAAATTCAGAATTTAGCAATGGCTAATTTGTGTAGATCCTACAAGGGGTTCGTACAGAAAATAACAACTGAAATAAAAAAATATTGAAATTCAGGTGAACAAAACTGCCATTTTTCTCTGCGTTTTACTCTGTAAATTTTTCCTGGAATGACAGATTTTTTAAAGCAATATACCGTTGCATCTGCTGGACTCTTCTGGTTGCGGGGATATGCTTGTAGCTTCATCAAGAACCCTAGGTACCCAGAGGCAATAAATGAACTGCACCTTGCAGTGGGTTTTCATTCTATAGTGGATATACAGCAATTCATTTGCTGAAATATAAAGAGTCAAAAATAGGTATCAAGAAAACCTTTGTATTTCCAAAATGGGCACAAGATAAGGTGTTGAGGAGCAGTGGGTATTTGCACATCTCTGAATTCTGGGGTGCCCGTACTAGCATGTGAATTACAGGGCATTTCTCAAATAGACGTCTTTTTTACACACTGTCTTATATTTGGAAGGAAAAAATGTGGAAAAAGACAAGGGGCAATGACACTTGTTTTGCTATTCTATGTTCCCCCAAAGTCTCCAGATAAAAATGGTACCTCACTTGTGTGGGTAGGCATGGCGCCTGCGACAGAAAATGCCCCAAAACACAACGTGGACACATCACATTTTTTCCCAAAGAAAACAGAGGTGTCTTTTGCAAAGTGCCTTCCTGTGGATTCTGGCCTCTAGCTCAGCCGGCACCTAGGGAAACCTACCAAACCTGTGCATTTTTTAAAACTAGAGACCTAGGGTAATTCAAGATGGGGTGACTTTTGGGGCTCTCACCAGGTTCTGTTACCCAGAATCCTTTGCAAGCCTCAAAATTTGGCCCAAAAAATACTTTTTCCTCACATTTCGTTGGCAGAAAGTTCTGGAATCTGAGAGGAGCCACAAATTTCCTTACACCCAGTGTTCCCATAAGTCCCCCGATAAGAATTATACCTCAGTTGTGTGGGTAGGCCTAGTGCCCGCGACAGGAAATGCCCCAAAACACAAAGTGGACACATCACATTTTTCCACAGAAAACAGGGGTGTTTTTTTGCAAAGTGCCTACCTGTGGATTTTGGCCTCTAGCTCAGCCGGCACCTAGGGAAACCTACCAAACTTGTGCATTTTTTTAAACTAGACACCTAGGGGAATCCAAGACAGGATAACTTGTGGGGCTCTCATCAGGTTCTGTTACCCAGAATCTTTTGCAAACCTCAAAATGTGGCTAAAAAACACTTTTTCCTCAAATTCTGGTGACAGAAAGTTCTGGAATCTGACAGGAGCCACAAATTTCCTTCCACCCAGCGTTCCCCCCAGTCTTCCAATAAAAATGGTGCCTCCCTTGTCTAGGTAGGCCTATTGCCCGTGACAGGAATGCCCCAAAACATAAAGTGGACACATCACATTTTCTCAAAGAAAACATAGGTGTTTTTTGCAAAGTGCCTACCTGTGGATTTTGGCCTCTAGCTCAGCCGCCACCTAGGGAAACCTACCAAACCTCTGCATTTTTTTAAACTAGAGACCTAGGGGAATTGAAGACAGGGTGAGTTGTGGGGCTCTCAACAGGTTCTATTATCCAGAATCCTTTGCAAACCTCAAACTTTGGCTAAAAAAAACACTTTTTCCTCACATTTCGGTGACAGAAAGTTCTGGAATCTGAGAGGGGCCACAAATTTCCTTCCACCAAGTGTTCCCCCAAGTCTCCTGATAAAAATGGTACTCCACTTGTGTGGGTTGGCCTAGTGTACGCAACAGAAAATGCCTCAAAACACAAAGTAGACACATCACATTTTCTCAAAGAAAACAGAGGTGATTTTTACAAAGTGCCTACCTGTGGATTTTGGCCTCTAGCTCAGCCGCCACCTAGGGAAGCCTACCAAACCTGTGCATTTTTTAAAACTAGAGACCTAGGGGAATCTAAGATGGGGTGACTTGTTGGGCTCTCACCAGGTTCTGTTACCCAGAATCCTTTGCAAACCTCAAAATTTGGCTAAAAACAACACTTTTTCTTCACATTTCGGTGAGAGAAAGTTCTGGAATCTGAGAGGAGCCACAAATTTCCTTCCACCCAGCGTTCCCCCAAGTCTCCGGATAAAAATGGTACCTCACTTGTGTGGGTAGGCCTTGTGCTCGCAACAGGAAATGCCCCAAAACACTATCTGGACACATCAAAATCATCAAATAGAAAACTACCTGTTTTTGCGGGGGCACCTGCGTTTTTGATCCTGGACTCAGCAGTCATATAGGGAAACCTACCAAACCCAGACATTTCTGAAAACTAGACACCCGAGGGAGTCAAGGGAGGTGTAATTTGCGTGGATCCCCCAAAGTTTTCTTACCCAGAATCCTCAGCAAACCTCAAATTTAGATAAAAAATCAAATTTTTCCCACATTTCTGTGTGGGATCACTGCACCGGGACAAATTTCCTATCACCCAACGTTCCCCTTAGTCTCCCGGTAAAAATTATACCTCACTTGTGTAGGTGGGCCAAGTGATTGTGACAGGGAAGAGCCAAAAACACGTCAAAATTGAGGGGGAACCAAAGTAGGTCCAAAAGGGCAGTTTGAAAAAAGTGCAGCATAAATTTTATCGGTATAGATGAGACAATGCTGGGTGGTAGGAACTTTGTGGATTCCTACAGATTCCGGAAAAATGTGTGCTTTCCAGCAAAGTTGTAGGTTTGCAGGACATTGTGGGTAAGGAAATGGTGCTGGGTGCATGTGAAGCACACCACCCTGGAATCAACTAGATGTTTAGTTTTCAGATGTGTCTAGGTCTTGTAGATTTTTCTACATGGCAGCGTCCCAAAGTAAAAAAAAAGTGCAGCCCTCACCATTCCAAGTGGGATGATTTTGAGATTTACCAAGCTCTCATGGCCCAAATGTAAAACAAACACCAAAAATAATCAAATGTCTTCTTGCTTCCCATGGGATAAGATGTTTTAGTGTGGGGGGGGGAGCTGCTAATGTTACCGGTCTGTGAAAGAAAGAAAACACTATTTGAGCATCATCTACAGACTAAGAGTTCAGAGTCCAAATGCAATTGGCCAAGCCCAAAGTTTATGATGCATTTTAGGCCAGGTGTGACTAACCGAGGTAAAATCATATCACTGTAAATACTTACTGTTTAAGTGGTAAAGATGGAATATTTGACATTAGAATACCTGCTGCACAATCATTGTGAAGGGGAGATCCACAGTGGCCAACTCCCCAAGTTGTGCAGAGTACGTCAAAATAGATGGTCAAAATGTACAGTACCTTAAACTGCTTTCCTCTGTAGTCTTTCTGCTTAAAGAAACTAATATGGCAACATTCAAGATGTATCTTCAGCAAAATAATAGGTCTGGGTGAAATTTCCATTAACCTTGCATAATCTCGCATAATTTGTACACTTTGTACATGAAATTCCTAAAATTCAACCATTATGCGATGTTGCGTAATTTGTAGCACAGGGACGATAGGAGGAGCAGAACATGAGCAACTTTTGTCTTCAGAGATTGTGTTTTTTTAGCTTTCGTTTTTACCATTTTGCACTAAAATATAGCACTAAATGTATGTTTTGCATATAATGTAATTTTTGCAAACATTCATGTAGTTACATGATGACACATTATGTGAATTTTGCACTTTCCTAACAAAGTAGTATACAAACTGTGGGGATCTAATTTATTTTCCTTAAAATAAGTCTGCAAAATATGTTTCTGAGAATTTTGCACATAACGCCAATTTACCATAACACTGCTCTCAGAATATCGTCTGACCTAAATATTATGTCATAAATATCATCTACAAAAATGTCACCCCACTAGAGGTGTTAGCAGAAAATATGTACTGAATTAGACTCTGTTTTTGTAGACTATATTTAGTACATTGTATTTATATCTAACAACATTTCTACCTATGATACACTGATATACAATCTGATACCATGCAAAAGAAGGCACATGGTGTGCACTGGCCCACTTTTCTTTTACCATATGCTGGAACTGTAGAGTCTACAACAAGGTGTAAGCAGCTGAGCATTTGTAAGGTCCACTTGTGCAGTGCCTGTATGACAAGCACAGTGACAGCAAAGACTTGGTAGACTTGCATTTACCATATTTCAACTCATCACTCATAAGCTTAACAAATATTTTTCATAAACTTTAAACAGGTCCACTTGTACTTGAATGCCCGAACCTTAGATACTGGACAAGAGGCTCAGAATACCTTTCTATATGGTGGGCATGAGACATGTTTGGTGATGTTAACAATGCTAAAGTTGTAGGTAGGAAAACGTTCCACTTCTTCACAGTTTTTTTGACAAAATAAAGATATTGGGTTTGATTTCCAAAGTGCATTTTGTAATACATAAGTAAGTACTTATTCACTATAAAATGCAATTCACAAATTTGTGAGTGTAAATCTCCACCCCCATCTCTCCAATATTTTCTGTGGAGAAATTCTCACAAATGTAAATGTGGTACTTGGCAATAAATGTGGGAGGGACCAGGGGAAGTGGCTGTAAGAGGGAAATATCACTAAATTGGAGGGGTTTAGGGAAAAATAAGGAGGGGTTTTGCAAGGGCTAGGGAGGGGGTTAGGTAGGGACTTGCACCCACCCACAAAGTAGTAAGCTGGTTACTAGTCACACACTGCGCTTCTAAAGGTATAACAGTCAAAATGACCCAAAACAGTAGTAAATGCGCTCCATCACAGAGCTGAAGTAAGTCCTGCACCACACATGGCCAACCGCTGTTACTGCAATACCCTTCATAGAAGAAAGTAGAGGTAAAGACTTAAAAGAAAACCTCATCAGAAATGATGTTAAATTAACATAATTTTTACTAAAATCAAATTTTAGTTAAATAAAAATAATGACATGAAATTATTGAAATTATTTAATATATAATTGTGTTTGATTTAATGTCCACCACGTTGTAAACATTTAAAATATTATTTTACTGTGAAATATTGTAATAATCCTTCTTTATTTTAAACATACTTATAATGTTACTTTGCATTAAAATATAATAGAACTACTTTTAATTAATCAATCCTTCACTTTTAGTAAATATTAATAGAGGATAAATAGTATTTGTTTAATTTTAGGTGGGATAATTTAAAAATCAAACTTCTGGAAAAATAATATAAATTTAATTGAATATTTTCAAAATAATAGAATTTTAAATTTCAATGATGTTATTGGTGCTGTAGCATTTTATTTTGTTTTAAAATTAATATATGTAATTTGTTTGAATTAATATTTGAACTAATATTTAACATGATATTTTAAATATGACATTTACTGTAAGGGCTAAATTCATTTGTAGGGTGCTTAGTTTCACTCAATAAATACAAATGTTAAATGGATGGTTGACATCACATTGCTTATTTCTCTCTGTGCTTGTGAAATATTTCACAATGACAAGGCTACTCTCTGAGCATTATTCAGCACCAGACAAGCTTGCAGGCCCAATCGTGATCTAAGTATCTACCAATGAATCCTCCCCTGGGTGTGAAAAAATACTGTAAACTCAGAATCTTGCCAGGAAAATGTGAAATACACTGTCCCATATTTCATTTTTTTTTTTATGTAGGTTTTGTTAAATCTACTCTATGGCGCCAATGTACTACAAAAGAAAATCACACTTTAGAAAACATGCACACTGGTCCAACAGCACCATATTGCTATACATATTCTATGCCCTTTGCACAGGCATTATTGTTAAATGAAATAATGCTGCCTTAGTCCCAGAATGCATACAAAATCTAGACTGTTTAATATTCAAGAGAACGTCCTTGTTCAAAGGTGTTGTTTTGGTAGTGACATTACTAAGGAGAGTATGATCTGATACAGGCTAGTAATTGCTAGGGCACGATGATAGGGTTTTTAAGGGATACCAGAGTAATCGTTTCTCACATTTCTGCATTAAAAGCAGTTTAAATATTAGGAGAAAGTTCTCGGGGAAGATAGCACACACTCTGGGTTTGTGCCTTGGGCACAGCGAGTAAGTGTCAAGTTCTTATCCAAATTCAAAATAGAAAGAAGTGTTGATAGTTGGCCTGGAGATGGAAAAATGTTGGGAAATGGATTAATGGTAAGGGCAGATAAGTATCTACACTTAGCCATAGGCCACAAACCCCCACTAGGTCCAGTCAGGATATCAATAAATTAATCTCATCTCAACCCTTGGTAGCTTGGCAGCAAGGAGTAAGGCTTAACTTAGGAGAAAGGTGTGTAAAACATTTTAAATCACAAAACAGTAAAATAAGTAAAACACAAAACACAATCAAAATCCAAAGTCAACCTATAAAAATAGATCATATTTTTATCTTTAAAATGACACTAAAACGACAGACATTTCATAAAGGGAACCATAGATATGAATTTTTAAAGCTTAAGGCCCTCATTACAACCCTGGCGGTCGGTGTTAAAGCGGTGGTAATACGGTCAACAGGCCGGTGGTAAAAAAATGGGATTTGGACCCTGACGGTTACCGCCATCCAACACCGCCACTTTAACACACCGACTGCCAGGGTGGTAACAGCCTTTGGGCTGGAGACTTTGGTCTTCAGCCCAGCGACCATCACATTCCCACCCTCGGGATTACGACCTGGCCTACCACCATGATTTCCGTGGTTTTTGTACCATCACGAAAACCATGGTAGTAGGCACTATCAGTGCCAGGGAATGCTGTCCCTGGCACTGATAGAGGTCTCCCTGTCCCACACCCCCTCCCCAGAGTCCTCCCCCACCAGCTCCTGCCCCCACACATATACACACCCATACGTGCACCCATATACACACATGCACACACGCATACCAACCTCCACCCACGCATGCACACACACATACCCACACACCACAACACACACCAACATACCTTGTCACACACATGCATCCACAGCACACAACACTCACAATCACTCATTCACGCATGCATCCAACGTGGCTCACACCCACATGCACGCATCCCAAAACATACACCCCCCTCCCCACATACACACAACACCCCCACCCCACTCTCCGGTCGGAGAACCTGACTTACCTGCTTGCAGGGGGTCCTCCGGCTGGAGATGGTCTGCTGCGCAGCAAAACACTGCCAGGCCGTATCATTGCTCATGATATGGTCGGCGGTGTTTTGCTGGCGTGGCTAGGCTGCTGTCAGCAGCGCCACCTTACCGCCGCCATGACCGGCAGCGGTGTTCTGCCAGATTTCTGGGGAATACCATTGGCGGTCATAATATGCGTTGCCGGCTGGTAGCCACGGCGGCAGTATGTTGGCAGCCGTCGCCGTCGCTGTAGGCGGTCAATACCACCAATGTTGTAATGAGGGCCTAAATGTTTTTAGTGCATAGAAACTAAAATCGCCAATCTGGACATCTGGTCGCACTTAACTGGGGCAAAGTCAAAATTTGAGACTGACCGGGATGGAGCCCTGCTCAGCTGCAGTGAGCAGGAGGCCCCGGTTAAAGTTTTACTTTTGTACTTAGGGCTTTATTACGAGTTTGGCGGTCTGACCTCAAGACAGCAGCTGTGGCTCATACAGACCACCGCAATACAAGTTACACAGCCAAGTCTGCCAAAAGACAGCCAAAATCTCAACACCGCCAGGACTCTGGAGGACAGAAAAGAGGAGGTCCAGCCACTAGCACCACCAGCCTGTCAAACATCCACCCAATCTATCATGAGCCACAAATCATAGTAGAGATTCTTCCATGGTAGAAAAATCCAATGGCAGAAGAACCGCGGCGGTTGGCGGTCACCATAGTAATACACAACACCACATTGAATAGTTTGAATTCCACACACCTGACAAACATCCACACACCAGACGCATCTACAAACTGCACTATAAAACACACCCCTTCACACCCCACAATCCTTTGCAACCAGAACCTCACACACAGCAAGATAGATATCGGAAATAGAAAGTACAAACCATAGATGAGGAATCCCTCCGCACTTGAAATACCACTCAACCCCCACCTGCACAACATATCAAAAACACAAATTAGTACCCTATACATCAAGCAAGAACTGTCACCCACTAACACCACAACACCCACACTTCATCATCTGTTTTTAGAACCTTTCTGTGTTGTCCAGCACCACCGTGTCCCCACCAAAAAATTCCTTGTTTCACTGATGATGAGTTGAGGGTCATGGTGGACAAAATCATCAGAGTAGAGCACACCCATTTGGAACCCAAGTCGAGCAAACTACTATTGCCAGGAAAGTGGAGATGTGGCAAAGAATAGTCAACAGGATGAATTCTGTAGGCAGCTATCTACCCACAAGGGAGGACATCAGGAATAATTGGAATGACCTGAGGTAGGGGGTCCATTAAATGGCCACGAGGCACCAGCTGGCAGTCAACAAGACTGGTGGTGGTCTCCCGCCTCCTCCCCCAATGTTCACATCATGAAAGGAGAAGGTCTGCATCCTGAGGGCTTGACAGGAATATCTAGGGGATTGTAATCAGGTAAGTCACAACACCTATGATGTTACCAAAAGGTTTTGTCTTGCATCCTCACTGTTCAACTCTTGACATCTTAAGTGCCAACCCTCTCACCACCCCTGTGTCCAACTGTCTGCATATCCCTGTCTGGCATCCCACATGTCAACTAAACTCACCTGGGGTCACGGTGTCTGTATATGGCAGGAGTAATACAGGGACGGACAGCAGTACAACTCCCAGCAGGCATTGTTCCACAATTAAAAAAACTGAACAGTGCACCACAGTGAAAATTGCCTTGCATGTCAACTAAACAATTGACTAAACCCACCTGCATGGTCCACAATTATATAGTCTATGGCACACAACAATACTATGGGCATCTGCCAGTACAATACCACCAACACACAGCCACAGCTGTGTCTTCTGCTAACCTGTCCCTTCTACCTCTCCTCACCTATTGAAATATAGTCACCTGGGGGAAACACATATATGCAATGTGCTGTACTTGGTGTAACCTGACACATATGGCCAAGTGGACTGATTACTCCTAATTTGATGGACAAGTCAGTTTCCACATTAAATTGTGCAGCTGTCTGTTGACTCACTACTGAACTACTGCTAACTGGGAGGTAACATGAAAAATATAAAGATACACAGCTGCCAAGATATGAGTCTATGATCACACATCCAATTGCCAAGATACTCTGAAATCCTGTAGCAAGGTGTAGGATATATGAATCGTATGTATACCACATAGCTGTTCTCCAGATTTGAAAGCAGGTGTCACTGCCATATCAGGGGTTCAAACCAAGCATTTCTGTACATGGCTCAAAGTATATCTACCTGTCAAAGTTTGATACCACATGTTTCATTACAATCTGCAACTGTCTGTTCCACTTCTTCAACAGGTCTACTTGCCATTGAGACCATGGAGAGGACACCTGAGGCAGCCACTTGCCCCCGGATGAAGCCCTCAGTGATGAAAAGATCCCTGGATGTGTGGACAATCAGGATGACTCTGTCCCATCTGGGATACCTGGTCAGTCCACAACTGTCAGCCTCATCCTCCCCACATTGACTTCGCTCAGCCCTGTTGCATCTACATCCCAAGCAACCATTTGCTCCAAACCTGTGTCTCAAGGACAGTTTCTACCATCATGTGACCCCCAGTACAGGTACCAGAGTCACAACTAGAAAACCAATGAAGAACCTGCCACCAGTGGTAGTGGGCAAACTGTGCCAAGGGTAGATGGCATGTTGGGGTAGAGTGAGTGGGAGGGATGGTGTAGGCCAGTGGATAGAGGCTGCTATGGATACAAATGGCCAGGACACCATCCAGCAAGTCTTTGGAGCTTACCGACAGTCCCAAGGAGTGATGGGCCGGGTACTTGCCATGATGGGGGAGATCAAGCAGCTGCAGAGGGACAACCACCAAGAAGTAATGCAACAGTGGGAGGCCCTCAATTCCAACATGATCTTCCTAACAGGGGTGCTGAGAGACATCAACACCACCCTGAGCAGGGTCTGTCCGCAACACCAAACCCCTTCCACTGACCATGTAACATCAGCCCCTTCCACATCTGTGGCAGCCTGTGAAATAGAGGCTCTGCTGTGGGTAGGACATACCTCATAAACCCCTACCTCTGTAGCTGAAGAACCCCCTCAAACGTGGACATCCAACAAAACAACCGGAAGGTGCAGATGCCTAGACTACAACCACTGCCAGGAAGTGATCCTCTAATGACTGGTTCCCCTTGTGTGCCACTGAAACACCCTGTTGACTCTTCTATGACCGCTGTCCATACCTTCCACCTCCAAGGCCTCCCATACCCCTTGTCCTGCCAGCACCCATGCCCCTTCCCCTGCCAAAAAGAAGTCCACCCCTTCCAAAAAGGGACAACCCTCTCCCAAACCACAGCCTAAAGTCCTCCCTCCTAAGCCCAAGCCCCTCTCTCTCCTATCACCCTCCAAAAATCCCTGAGGTGCCTGCCTGCCCCCTTGATCTCCCTACGTGTGGAGGTTGCATGGCAGTCAAGAGTGAAGTTGGGGCATCATTATGTGCCCTTGGTGCTAATAAAATGGATTATGGACTGGCCTATGGTCTTGGACATTCCTATTTATGGCAGGTTTGAACACATTAAAGCCAACCAGTTGTTGGTCTTTTGATTAGATATTTGTCCTGCATTTCCTTTCCTAGGTTTGAGTTGTTCCTGGCTGTAATTGGTAGTGTGCCTGTATTTGTGTGTGTGTGTGTGTGTGTGCTGCTTGTGCTTTATGTACTGTTAGAGCAATATGTGAGGTTGTGTGTAGTGCTTTTGTCCCCCAGGGATAGGGTGTTTGTTGTGTGATGGGTTATGAATATGTAGAAAAATATATTGTTGTCGTGCTATTGTGTTGTGTTTGTGTTCATATGTGTATGTTGTTGTGCTGTGTGGCTTTGTGTGTTTTGATTGTTTGAGTCTGTGTATATTATGCATGGCATAATGGGTTCAATGTGCTGTGTGTGTGTTGACTGCCAGGTTGTATGATGGTGTAATTATATGTTTTCCATCAAAGATGGTTGTTCAATGTGTGGTATGTGTGTCAAGTCCCTGGCCAGTATTGGTTGTGAGTGTGTGACATGTGTTCATATTTGAGCGTTTGTAGTGTTATTGAGACGGTTTGGTGTCTTGTATTGTAATGTGTGAGGCTGGGCCTGTGCTGTGTTGCCGTGCGCAACTGTGTTTTTGACATGAGGTCTGTGTGCTGGCTGCAGTGTGTGTGCTGTGTATGTGTGGTCGTCATTGATGCACTATGTGAGTGTACCCGTCACTGTACAGTTACATGTGTGTGCAGGCCATGCACCCCCTCTCTATGGTATATTATGTAACTGTACAGAATTTGACAATTTAGGAATGAACCAGGTGAGTGCTCGTTCTTAGGGTTGTTGTATTCCATTGTCTTTCAGGGAGTAGGAGCAGTGGTTCCATGGTGGCTCCGGACTTGTATTGCTTCCTGGAGGTAAGTCTCTCCTTTTATACAGTTAGTTTCCGCCAGGTCTTTCATGGTGCTCCGGCCATGGCGGTTATGTTGGGGGGGTGCAATTTCATAATGAGTCCAGCGGAAACATGGTCTCCGCCAAACTGTTTGTGCCTTCATTCAACCGCAGCACTCTGTCCTGCATGGCGGTGCCAGCAGTGCTTTGGCGGTCTTCTGTATGCACCGCCGCCAAAGTCATAATTTGGTGGCCTTCTCCACCAAGACCTTCCTCGAGCGCTCTTCGGATGCACATCGCAGGATGCCTCGGTCAAGGATTCAACATTTGACTTAGATGATTTTTCGGGACAGAAATCTTCATCTGGGACCAAGCTGAAATTGAAGCTGACCTCCCAGGAGCCTTCTTTAGATCCACTGTGCAGGGAGCCTTGTTCAACCTTTTCGGCTCAGATTTAGAAACTTTTTGGGAGCTTTTTTTCTCCGATGTCGGACGACTCTCCACAGCAAGCCAATTTTGAGTCAACGTCATCAGATTGCCTCTACATGAGCCCCAAGTGAAGTCCATGAAGTCTGGGGCTCTGAAGCTTTTAAGCTGGATGAAACTGCAAGTCAGACCGGGTCACGATCGACGTAAGCCGGCTTGACTCCCAATGTCGGATAGGTCCACTTATGGAGCTTTTTTCCAAAGTTGCTCCAAACTTCTCCAAACTTCTGGATCTTCTTCCAGTAGTTCTTCTAGGATTCTTTAGGTGTCCACAACTCACCCAGAGTTCCAGAAGCTCTGTGTTGCTCCTTTGGGGGTTAGGACTCCAGCTCCCACAAAGCACCTGGTTCGAATCCAAAATTGACTACTGGTCACTGGTCAGCTGGTCAGTTTCTTAAGGGCTTGTTTCTGTGGATTCTGGCAAGCTATACTCCACCTATAGCAAACAGGGAGTCCATTCTTGAAGCAGTAGAAACCAGGCCAAGTCATTTTCTTTGTGAAGCTAAAGTGTGCAGCTGGTGCAGTCCTTCTGAGTGCAGTGTCCAGGTGCAGGCCCGGGGTCCAGGAGGGCAGTCCTTCTTCTTCTTATCAATCCGAGGGAGCACTATTCCTCCAAAATCCAAAATGGCAAAAATTAAATCTTAGAGTTTAGGTCTGGCTGGGCCCACCCACTGGTGTGGCTAAGTTTCCCTTAGCACAACCCTTCCTTAATCTAATCAGGGGGCACCTGGCTGTCTGGGTTTGCAGGAAATGGGGAGGTACCCTGGCTCTACCAAACGTCCTGTCCTCCTTTGAAGACCAGTATGACTGCTCTCACCCCATCCTGTTTTACCCTCTGCTAAGATACATCTACTCCCACCAGATGCTTCCTTTGTTTCAGCCCAGGCCACTTCACACCTCATCAAGGCAGTCTGGCTGACCAATTAGAGCAGGGCACTGCAGGGCTGAAACTGATAACTTTTAGTAAGAGTTCTAAAACTCTTTTCTTGGTGCTAGTTATATTAAATTCAACAGTGGCAAGTTGTTGGATTTATAACTTTTGATTTGATCCTAAAGATGCCATATTTAGCACCTGCCAATGGAAATTAAGACTTTATTAATTTAAAGTAAAGTCTCTCCATGTTAACCTATGGAGCCCATTCACCACAATTGGGAAGGGTGCCTTCAATGTAGGCAGGATTGTTTTTGTGCAGGAAGCTGCACCTTTGTGCACAAAACAATCCTCAGATGCATTATCTCTTTCTGAGTGTGCTGCAGCAGCACACTTAGGAAGAGGAAAGAGTGAGGAGAAAAAATGATATTTCTTCTTGTTCCTATGGACGTGTGCAATTCTGACCATTCCCAGGTCTACCAGTGGTAGTAAGTCTAGGAATGTAGGCGGCAATTAGCTCTGCCTCGCATTACTCTCCATTTATCAAGCCATACAAGGCCATGCAATGTACCTTGGTGTGGCTTTATAAGTCTCATTTAGGTTTTGTATCACCCTTGCTTCTGCTTGCGTGATGCAAAGGGGATGCAAAACATTGATACATCTGGGCTCCAATCTGAGTTTACAGGGATCTTTAGAGCTATAATCTCCTGTGAACTGCCTCATGTTCAACTTGGCCCTTTCTATGGAGTGATCACAAAACATTTTGCCTTCACACTCCTCTTTTCTGAAATCATTTTTGTCGGTTTTTAGGAGTGCTAAGAAGTGCTAAAATGGTTGTGCTTTCAACTTTAAACATGGTAAAAGTGGCTTACACTCAATTGGCATATTTAATTTACTTGTGTGTCCCTAGTTAAGTGGCAGTGTAGGTATCTAGGGTCTGTATATTAGACACTGCTAGTTGACCTGCAGCATTGATTGTCCCTAAAAAACATGTCTCAAGCCTGCTATTTCAGCCTGTATGTACAGTTTTTAAACTACCACTTTGACCTGGCGAAAAAAACCTTTTGCCAGGCCCAAACCTTCCTTTTTGAAACAAATAAGGCACCCTTACCGTAAGCCCTAAACATCCCAGAGGGCAGGGTGTAATGTGTTTAAAAAGGTAGGATGTGTAATTTTAAGTTTTACATATCCTGACAGTGAAAAACTTGTAAATTCATGTTTCATTACTGTGAGAGATACCTCTCCCATAGGATAACATTGGGTTACATTATTACATTTACTACGTGATGACTTTCAATTGGGAGCAGACGGACAGTTCAAGTTTGGTGTCTGTGGAATTGTGGTTAAAAACCCTCTGTAGTTGTAAAGCTACATTTCTAGTCACAATTCAAAAAATGCCACTTTATCTTCCTGTCCTAACCATGTGGTGCCTGCAGTCTCATCCTGGGTCACAGGATTAGGTGTAGCTGGCTGTTGACGTTTGTGTATTTCTTCCAGCCAGTGAGACAAAGGGAAGCTAGGTAGTGACAGGATGGGCCACTCTTAGTTAAATAGGAGGAGGAGCTGTCACCTACCACACTTGCACATCACAAATTCTCTGCCTGAGTACTCTCACAAAGGGTTTGACACCAGTCTTTCGTGACCCAGACAAGATGGAGTCAGTACAGGGAGGAAGGGGATGCCTGACATCTCCGGGGGGGGGGTAGAAAACTCTAGACGCTTCCTATACTTCAAAGCAGGCACCAGGCATAAAGATTGGACCCTTTAACCTCACTCTTCAGCACACTTTGGGACTTGTAGACTCAGCCAGGAAGAAGGACTGTTTTGCTGCAGAAAGGATTGCCACTCTGCTGGATTGGTTCTCAGAAGGACTGCTGACCTTCTGTACTGACCTGCTGGCCTACTACCCTCTTGCCTGGGCGAGAAGGACTGGACCTCCATCTTTTAAACAAAGGAACCCAGAGTGACTCCAAGGGGTAGTTGGCTGTCTTTCCGATCAGAATCCCCAGGGACAGAACAGGCTTCCGACAACCTTGAACCCAACATCTGGACTCTGCCATCTGTGAGTCGAGCCCTTCGAAGTGCAGTTACCCCAGTTCTGGACCCTCCGAAGTGTACTTGAAGATGTTCAGCCAGCCCATCTGTGGATTCAGCAGAACAGACACAACCTTTACACAACGCTTCTCCGACAGAGCCGGCCCACCTCCTCTGCAGCTTGATACATTGCCCTTGGAACCAACGCATTGCCTCTGCTGCATGGACTTAATTGATGGAAGAACTTTGTATTGTTCATAATAGCTCATCAAAACCGCTACTGCACAACGCATCTCCACACAAGGACATCAGTTCTCCCAGCTAAGCCCATCGGAACTGCTGCAGCTCGATGCCTCTCCATGCAAGGGCATTGCAACTCACTTTGCACCTTGCCATAACTGCTGCTGCGTAAAACATCATGGCAGGACCTCACATTGTTTCTGCTGCACAATGTATCCTCAATGCTGAACTCCACATCTCTTTGAAACCAGGATTAAGGTACTGTGTTCAGCAGACTTAAGTGGGTCCTTGTAGCCAGCCTGTGCTCTATTTTAATTTGGGATTTGATTGTGACTTTACCCTGACAAGGATTGTGCCAGCTGCTTCAGTACGAGTTCATTCCCTTCAGCCTTAAACTAATTATTTACACACCTCTTTCCCATATTTGGACCAATCGTTGGATCCTTGGCAAACCATTTTATCACACCGTACATAAGAGAACATTGCGAATACTTAAAAACAGGCCACCCCAACAATTAGGTGTGATAAAAAAATAAAATATTTGTAATTCACATCTCTGTCATATGTGCAAAATGAGGAAAGTGAAAAACATGCTTTCCAGAAAGGATCTTTTCCACCTTTAATAATTCTGAAAAGTGCTCTAATGATTTCATTTACTCTGTTGTGGAATCTTCTTGACAAGGAGCAAAAAGAAAACTCATTGCCAGTCAGCCGATGGATGGGGCTGTGATGGCCTAACACATCCAACAGCAGTGTGCATACCAATTTTCGCACTCTTTGTAACCTGAAGACAGACCTACTAGCTGAACTGATGTGTTTATTTTAACATCAGCACTAAGGGCTACATGTATCAACCTTTGGTTTTGCGACTCGAAAATTGTGAGTCAGAGCGACTCGCAATTTGCGAATTGCAAAACAGAATGTTGTATAGTGTCAATGACACTATTTGTGAATCGCAAGGGAGTCGCAAATGCCTACCTCATGACTATTCATGAGTTAGGTCACAATTTGCGACCCACTTAGGAATGGCCACCTTTACAGTGATGGTGGCCTGCTGGAGACAGCAGACCACCATGTCGGTGACTTCTTTTAAACAAAGCAGTTTTTTTTTTTTAAATGCAACCCATTTTCCTTAAAGAAAACGAGATGCATTTCAGAAACAAAAAATTAAACGTTTTTGTTTCATTTTTTCTGGACCACTGCCTGCTCTGAAAAAATGTTTTTACTGACATTCACTGCGATTGTTCTGCGACCGCATTCGTGGTCACAAAGCAATCATACATGGGACTTCTAGTCTCAATTAGGAAGGAAACACCCCTTCCTAATTGCGACTCGCAATCCCTTTTTGCGATTCGGGAAATAGTTTACCAAATCGCAAAAATGGTTTGGTACATGGAAAGTGCATTTTGCACGTTGCAAACGGCTCGATTTGCCGTTTGTGACGTGCAACATGGTACATACATGTGGCCCTAACTTCTTGCAGGCTCACTTTTCTGCCATCCTTTGCTACGCTTTGCGCCAAAAAGTTCATCCACCCGGTTTCACTCTAATATATTTCCCTTTACCCCTCTCAGATTCTGCATGCTTCCAGGAGTCCCAAGTTAAGGGAAAACAACGTGAAACACTATCAAATCATATACATTTAAAATATGGGCTGTTCACAATGTTTATTAGAAGTGTTGTAGCTCCTCCTGTCTTTGCAAAGTGCCCCAAAAAAGAGGTTTCAAACTAAAAACTTGCAAAGCAAATGGAGTGCTTCCCTCAGAGATTGAATGATGTACAGAATGTACCTGGTTTCCACTTCTATAACAATGTTAATCCACGCAAAGTAATTTAACTCCAATACCAAACAACTCTACTTTCTACATTACTTTGGTTCATTTCCTTTATTCTCTACCTGACCTCTATCCTCATTGTCGAATATAGTCTCCTATTACCGGAGACTCCTAATTAACAAACAATTTGCAGTTCTGGGAAATGAACAAGTGAAGGCAACCGAAAAAGATATGCAGATTTGGTTTCACCCGCAATCTTTTTACAGCCTTCTTATTTTCACTTGAAAACCAAGACGTAAATACCCATATAGCTTATTTAAAAAGAATCAACAGAGATTGTGCATGATATTACCAATTTACACACTACTTTTCCTAGCGTGATTTTTCATAACAGGGTCAATCACGTGTCTTTCTCTGTGTTCGGAACCAAATTAGTCCATGAAGAGACAGAACAACTCATTAACAAGCATTTGCAATGCAATGGGTCGCGCATTTTGCTCGAGTTAGAGCTATTAGCGTTGAAAACTTTTAACGGGACCTTTCTTGCCACATAAATTGAAAAGTAATACAGTGTCACACATGAGCGAGCCGATTCAAAGCACCACGCCATGAGCACGAAGGAGACACACAAAAGGAACAAGCATTTGCAATGCAATCTGTGTTGCGTTTGCTCGAGTTAGAACTATTAACATTATAAACAAGAGGACGCGTGGCAATGCATATGTCACCAGCAAAATGTGTTCATTAAAAAAATGTGGTTAATGTGTACTCGTGTGCATAAAGTCCAAACTTTCAAAGAAGGAGGGCGTCTCCTTTACTTTTAACCTTGGTAAAAACAGGAAAACAGTCAATAACAGCTTGGGCGCCTGACATGTTGAAAAGGAAAACAGGGAGACAAAAAACTCACCATGAACAAATGCTCACCCATACCAGCAACAAATGGACATGAAAATGCAGCTTTGTTTCTCGGTTTCACAACTGTGGAAGCTTAAATTCATGACAAACTTAATTGAAAAAATGGAAATATAAAATGCCTGTGTTACACTGTCACTAAACATAGATAAATTCCAGGGTTAGGTAGGGGATGGATGGGTTTGGGTTGGTGGACTGATTGGTTGGTTGATTGAGGGGAGCTACGTAGGTTGGAGGAAGGACATGGACATATAGGGGCATATTTATACTCTGTTTGCGCCGGAATTGCGTCGTTTTTTTTTACGCAATTCCGACGCAAAACTAACTCCAGATTTTGCCCTGGCGTTAGATGCGTCTAGCGCCAAAGTCCATGGAGTTTGCGTCATTTTTTAGCGTGGACACCTACTTTGCGTTAATGATATGCAAGGTAGGCGTTCACGTCTAAAAAATTGACTCCGAGGCATGTGCGCCGTATTTACACTCCCGGGCAAAAATCACGCCCGGGAGTGGGCGGGTCAAAAAAAATGACATACGGCCGCTTTTGCGCCGTTTTTTAGCGCCTGCAAAAGTCAGGCGTTAAGGGACCTGTGGGCTCTGAAGGAGCCCAGAGGTGCCCTCCCATGCCCCCAGGGACACCCCCTGTCACCCTTGCCCACCCCAGGAGGACACCCAAGGCTGGAGGGACCCATCCCAGGGACATTAAGGTAACTTCAGGTAAGTATTTGTTTTTTATTTTCTTGTGGCATAGGGGGGCCTGATTTGTGCCCCCCTACATGCCACTATGCCCAATGACCATGCCCAGGGGACAGAAGTCCCCTGGGCATGGCCATTGGGCAAGGGGGCATGACTCCTGTCTTTGCTAAGACAGGAGTCATTTCTATGGGGGTTGGGAGTCGAAAAAAATGGTGCAAATCAGGTTGAGGCGAAAAATTTGCCTCAACCTGACTTGCCCAATTTTTTGACGCCCAAGCCCCATATCCCCCTACGCCGGCGCTGCCTGGTGTACGTCGTTTTTTTCCACGCACACCAGGCAGCGCCGGCGGCTAACGCCGGCTAACGTCATTGATTAAATAGGGCGCCCGCATGGTGCTTCAGAATGGCGTTAGCCGGCGCTAATTTTTTTGACGCAAAACTGCGTTAGCGCAGTTTTGCATCAAAAAGTATAAATATGGGCCATATTTAGGGAGGAAGAGAATACATAGATCACGAACGTTCCAATTTAGCAGCTAAATGAACTATGCACAGGATTATATAGTTTGGTCCACTGAATCGGCGGAAAGAGCAAGGAAATGGACAGAGAAGGGAGGGTGAGCCACAGGGATGCGTGGTAAATCGTGGTAAAATTATACAGTGCGTGTCCTGGGTTCCTGCGGGTGATGCAAATGTGGTAGACAAACGTGGCTATTTTTGGTGCATCAATGAGAGCAATCTCATTTTACAACTGAAACGCAACACGATTATTTATTTTTTCAGTTTTTCACACAAGTAGATGCTTCCCAGCAAACAACGACTGGGGCGCGAGTTGTAAATTGGAAGTTTGGTACAGAATGTGTGACTATTATAGGAACCTGAAACTTAAATTCGTAGTAATATGTGCCGAACTGGCAATTTAGCAGGAATAGATTTAAAATGTTGCATTTAACATTTTTTACTTTGGCCCGCGTTAGTCGCTTCAATAACGGTCAACATCAAATGTTTTGGGTCTGAGGCTATGGCATTCCAAAGTGGTGAGTCATAGAGCAGGCCCCTGTTTTCAGAAACAATGAAGAGGCGGTGACCCGAAAGGTGCTGCGCTGCAGAAATAAAAGCGCACTGCTGCAATTGAATAAGCGATGCATGTACCCCCACCAGGTACTGTGCTATAGTAATTTTACCACATACGAGTGATAAACAATGGCTGCTGCAGTGCACTGCGATCTTTATTAGAATGTTTTCATATAAAATCCTATCTCTTAAAATACCAGTTATTACATGCCATATTAAGGAACAATCACGGCGGTGGCACAGGTTAGGCGATCAGCAGAGTGACCCAGAGCATACTCCTGCAAGAATACATGAGGTAGCATTGCATAGATGCACATTTCTGCCTGTATATTCTGCTCTCTTGTTTGTTCAGTAATTATTCGTCGTCCCCGGCCCGGTGAGCGGAGACGGATACCTGTGCACACTCACTGCTGTTGCTCAAACTGTGCATGCAGTAAGTGACAGCAGATGTCGGTTTCTGCAGCCCTCACATCCCGGCCCCCTGCAGGCACCGTCTTTCGAGCCTGCAGCAACGTGCTTCACAGTGACCCCTTGAAGTGCGGTTTATTAGAAGTGTGAGCAGCACAGCTCCGCATTAGTTGGTAACACCTGTTCAATTAACCTTGCAAGTGTCACTGCAGTACCCTGCCGCTCCTGCATCCGACCCCTCCACCTCCACAAACACCATCACAGACGCCCAGATGGCGGTGGCGGAAGGCGTACTTTACAACTCAATACAGCGTACGGGTCTGTGCCTAGAAGTGTACACATGAACTGCTCAAGATCACACGTTGCATCTGTTGTCAGAGGATTCTTGACAGTGACCTGTGACCCAGTGCTTTACTTATGGGTAACAGGAGCTGTCACTGTCCCAGCAAGTAACAAGCATTGGCAATGCAATGGGTGTAACATTTGCTCAAGTTAGAGCTATTAGCGTTGTAAAGAAGATGATACGTGACAATGCATATATGCAGCTGTGGCTTCTGCAAGTCTCAAGGGAAGAGTGGTGGGGGGGTGGATGGGGATGGGGAGATTTACAAAAAAAAAATTTAGGAAATAAAAAGATAAGTAGTCCAAAAGCCATGCTGAAAACATGGAGCCTCGTATGTTTTCAGTAGTTGGCCGGTGAGCTCGAGGAAGGCTAAACACTGGAAAAGGCATGACGTATGCATGCCTTTCACTAATGAAAGCAAGTGGATTCTAAAAGGCAAGCCCACGAATCAATGAAAGTGACAGGCGTGATATGGGCGTGGTTAAATCCCAAAGAGAGATTCCAACAGGGACGGAGTGCATGTGCGCTCAAAACTAAAAGACGGGGGCAGCACAAGTGGGAATACATCTTTCTGCAAGGGGGTGGCCTATCATCTGACCTTGCACCACTGGCTATGCAATATTTAATTTGGTGTACAGAGACCACTGCCAGATTGTTAGAAATTGGATTTTTGGTTGGCAGTCAGGTTGCCCTCTGTCCAAGCAAGAACCCTCACTCTAGTCAGGGTAAGTCACACACAATCCAAAATCAGCCTGTGCCCACCCTCTGGTAGCTTGGCACGAACAGTCAGGCTTAACTTAGAAGGCAATGTGTAAAGCATTTGTGCAATAAATCATACAATACCATAATACAACACCACAAAAATACACCACACATTGTTTAGAAAAATATATAATATTTATCTGGGTATTTGCAGGTCAAAACGATCAAAGATGCAATAAGAATTTGTAAAGATATCACTGAAAAGTGATATAAAGTGTCTTAGGTCTTTAAAAAGCAAACAAAGTCTCTTTCAAGCAAAAAGTACCTAGTTTCTGGTGGAAAATCTCTGCAAAGGGCCGCAGAAGAAAAGATTCGTGGAAAAATAGTGTGTGCGGCGATTTCTCCCCAGCACACACGGACTTCCATCGTTATTTTTCACGTGGGGAAGTCGTGCGTCATTTTCCGGCACGCAGACAGTCTCTTTCTGTGAGTAACGGGGATTACCAGATGTCCCGGTTCTGTGCGTGGATTCTCCTGCTTGTTTTCCGGCTGCGCGTCGTTCCGCGGGGCTGTGCGTCAAAGTTTCGCTCTCACGTCAGGCGTTGCGTCGATTTCTCCTCTGGAAGTTGGGCGGCGTTGTCCTTGCGAGGCCGTGCGTCGAAGTTCCGGTCGTCCCGAAGGCGTCGCGTCGATCAGCGTTCGGTGTGCGGCATTTTTCCCGCCATGGAACAAGCTGTGCGTCGAAAGTTCGGCACACGAAGCGTCCAAGTGAAAGAGTGAAGTCTTTTTGGTCCTGAGACTTCAGGGAACAGGAGGCAAGCTCTATCCAAGCCCTTGGAGAGCACTTTTACAACCAGACAAGAGTTCAGCAAGGCAGCAGGCCAACAGCAAGGCAGCAGTCCTTTGTAGAAAAGCAGACAGGTGAGTCCTTTGAGCAGCCAGGCAGTTCTTCTTGGCAGGATGTAGTTTCTGGTTCAGGTTTCTTCTCCAGCAAGTGTCTGAGGAGGTAGGGCAGAGGCCCTGTTTTATACTAAGTTGTGCCTTTGAAGTGGGGGTGACATCAAAGAGTGTCTGAGAAATGCACCAGGCCCCCTTTCAGTTCAATCCTGTCTGCCAGAGTCCCAGTATGGGGTGTGGCAGTCCTTTGTGTGAGGGCAGGCCCTCCACGCTCCCAGCCCAGGAAGACCCATTCAAAATGCAGATGTATGCAAGTGAGGCTGAATACCCTGTGTTTGGGGTGTGTCTGAGTGAATGCACAAGGAGCTGTTAACTAAACCTAGCCAGACGTGGATTGAAGAGCACAGAAAGATTTAAGTGCAAAGAAATGTTCACTTTCTAAAAGTGGCATTTCTAGAATAGTAATATTAAATCCGGCTTCACCAGTCAGCAGGACTTTATATTACCATTCTGGCCATACTAAATATGACCTTCCTGCTCCTTTCAGATCAGCGGCTGCCGCTTCAACAGTGTATGAGGGCAGCCCCAATGTTAGCCTATGAAGGGAGCAGGCCTCACAGTAGTGTAAAAACGAATTTAGGAGTTTTACACTACCAGGACATATAACTACACAGGTACGTGTCGTGCCTTTTACCCTAGAGCACCCTGCTCTAGGGGTTACCTAGGGCACACATTAGGGATGACTTATATGCAGAAAAAGGGGAGTTCTAGGCTTGGCAAGTACTTTTAAATGCCAAGTCGAAGTGTCAGTGAAACTGCACACACAGTCCTTGCAATGGCAGGCCTGAGACAAGGTTAAGGGGCTACTGAAGTGGGTGGCACAACCAGTGCTGCAGGCCCACTATCAGCATTTAATCTACAGGCCCTAGGCACACATAGTGCACTCTACTAGGGACTTATAAGTAAATTAAATAGCCAATCATGGATAAACCAATCAATAGTACAATTTACACAGAGAGCATATGCACTTTAGCACTGGTTAGCAGTGGTAAAGTGCCCAGAGGTCAAAAGCCAACAACGACAGGTCAGAAAAAATAGGAGGAAGGAGGCAAAAAGTTTAGGGATGTCCCCGTCAAAAAGCCAGGTCCAACACAGATGTAATTATGAACCTCGTCATTAACTGGCATTATTAACATAAGTAATGACTAATAATAAATGAACATATTGTTTCAGCACATGGGAAACTGCCAGTGAATGGACCTGCGTTTTAGAGTTAGGTTGCTCCAAATGTCAAGAGACCTATACTAACAACCATTCTGACATATACAGCGTCGAGGTACACATCAATTTATACATGTTCTATCACCGAAAAACACATAAAAAGTGCATCAGTGTGGAAATACGTTTGTAACAAGGACAGCTTTAAAAGAACTCTTTGTGGCATCTGTTCTATTAAACATGGCCAAAACAGATAACACTTCTGTTTGGTACCTGGTTTGCCACTTCAGGCTGGCAATGTGGGAGAAAATGATGACTGGAATGTAGTCCCAAGTGATTGCCATTGTTAGAGATTAATTCACGCATTCCTTTGATTTAATTGTTTTTTGATGCAGGAGACTCCTGGGTAGGCCAACTATACCCAGACATGTGTCCCTTGATCGTCATGCCATAGGGAGGGCACCAAATATGTCTCACTGATTAGCCTTAGCAGGCCGAGACCATTCTAGGGTTGCTTGTCTTCCCTATTCAGAGGGGACCAGACCTGGGAGTTGGGGCGATACTGTTCTCATTGAGTGAAAAATGAAGCAGTGAAATACAGCTCAAAGTGATTGCCTGTGGCTGAGACTTTAGCAAGCAGTCCACTCATCACTTTTATCGGTGTAATGCTCTAAATGTGACAAATGTACTTAGACATGGTTGGTGTGCTTGCCAAAGGATTCTAACAATAGAGCCCTGATGAACTATGTGTAGGGTTAAATTGGTCTGGGGCTGCTTAAATTTCTGTTTAGAGAGGACCTGGTCTGGCTGTTTGTGCTGGACTGTTTCTGAATTATTGTCAAAGCCTGAGACTTTGCAAGTAACCCTCGAACCACCTTTTTCTTTTTCTCAGCACATATAGAATTCATACCAACTACCAGCAGTTTTCAAACTTTGCCTGCTAATCTTTCATCCACAAATTGCCCAGTTTGGGAACAAAAGAAGTGGTAATGATGTCCACACGTATTTCACAGCACAAGAAGGATGGTTTAGTTTTGAATGGTTACCACTGAGAAATTGGTTTGAATCTCTATCTTGGCCTACTAACCTTCCAAAGGTCAGAAAATTGAGTACAATTAAGTTTGTTAATATATGACACAAGTTCTTGAACATATCTTTTGTCAGAATCAGAAGAGAATGGAAGTGTGCACATAATACGGCCATCAACTCGAAAGAGAATTTTGAGGCATCACGTCTGGGATGGATGTGTAAAACTCAAGACATCAGTGATGATGAAGAAGGACTATGGCCCTCATTATGGAGGCCCTCCATGGACTGCCAGATTCAAGGTGGCGGGCGGACTGCCACATTAGTGGTGGTCCACCCACCCTATTATGACCGTGGCAGAAATGCCACGGTGGAAACGCCGCCACTGCCAGGCTGCTGCCACCAGGAAGCCTGGCGGTGGTGGCGTTTCGAATCCGACAGGGCAGCACTGCAAGCTGCGCAGCCCTGGGTTTATGAGTCCCATTCCACCAGCCTTTCCACGGCGGTTAACACCACCATGGAAAGGCAGGTGGAATGGGTGACTCGGGCCCCAATGCACAGCCCTGTCATGCATTTCACTGCCCGAATTACATTTGGAGCTGGTGTCAATGTAAAGGCCCTGTTTCCCGCCGGCCCAGCGGGCACATCATTATAAGGGCGGCGGGGGCTTTGCCACACCGGCGGTCCTCCGCCGACCACTAGCATGGTTGACGGCGGAATATCCCGCTGTCATCAAAATGACAGTCTATATATCCTGTGCATGTGGCCATCTAGAATGCTTTGGTGTATAAAGTCCCTCATGGTCCATAGCACTCATACTAGGAAGTGGTGATACATAGTTGCTTTTATTCCTCGAAGTTAATTAAAAACTCAGCTCTAGTCAAGGAAATAGTCTAACACAGCACTCAAGTTAAAGGATCTCTACCTTGCACTTGAACATTGTTTTAGGAGTCATTCATTAAGCATTACAAGCTCATACTTTTCACTTGTTTGTTTTACAAGGAATCATCCATTTAGGATTACAAATTCTGTGTTGCATTTGTTTGTTTCTACAACAAGAGTTAGGAAACCTCTTGCTCAGACTGCTAATCACTTCTTTGAAGAAATCTGGTATTATAATATTACTTGAGATGTAAACATGATTGCTGCTTAGTTAGGCAAGTGACATGATACTAACGCACACTTACACCATTGCAGTTTATGAACTACTTATGTTAAAACTAATCTGAACTACTGAACATTATTATATAATCCTAAAGCAAGTTTTCCTTAACAATAAATTAATAATAGCAATTGTATTGTTTGTGTATATTGCATAAATTATAATTGTGTTTCCGGATTAGAGGGTGGGTGCATGTGGAATGTGCATGTGCATGTATGGAGATGTGAGTGTGTGTATGTTGTGTTATGTGAATGTGTGTCTGCATGTATGTATGAAAGTGTGTGCAGATTTGTGTGTGAATGGATGAATGCATGTGGGAATGGGTGTGTGTATGTGTATGTGTGTGTGTGTGAAGAGTCGGCATGAATGTGGTGGATGGGGGGTCTTTGGAGAGGTAGGGGGGTGAGGCAGCTAACTGGAGGGGGGGACCCCTATCAGTGACAATGAAGGAATTCCCCATGGCGGTAGGCCAGGGGACAGGGAAGGAATTCCCTGTCACTGATAGTGCCTACCGCCATGGTTTTCATGGTGTTAATAAAGCCATGAAAACCATGGCAGTAGGCGCGGTCATAATCTTGCAGGAGGAACAATGATGGCTGCTGGGCTGGAGGTGGATAGCTCTAGCCCGCGGCTGCCACCGCCGTGGCGGTCGGAGTGGTACATTGGCGGGTTGGTTTCAGCCAACCTGCCAATGTCATAATATGGCAGTAAGTACCGCCAGCCTGTTGGCAGTACTTACCGCCATATTAACGCCGACCGCCGGGGTCGTAATGACCCCCATATTGTTTATGATACTGAAAGTTAGATTCCTAAATGAGTAGACTAGCAGTACCAAAAGGCTTCTCTTTTCTTTAGATATCAACACTCATCCTCGTCGATTTGTCTTTGACTCACTACCAACGCCCCCAAGGTGTATCAAATATTTATTGATATCCCTGCTTGATATGTACTTAGTGTCTCAGGGCACTTGAGGCATTTATTAAATTCCTGACTCTTTGTGAGGGGCCACCAAGTCACTGGCAGTGGGAGGTACACAACTAATGCTGGCATCAAGCTTTCCTGTTCCTCCCCTTCTCGTGTTCCACCTCCCCAAACTGATTTCAGCTTGGTCACTTCATGATATGCTCACACTGTCATAGGACTCTTGTCATGGGGATGAGATTTCTGGTTTCAGGTGGCAGCACCACCACGTGTGGGGGTCTGTGTCTTATCCCACACTGACTGATAGCTGTTGGTCTAACCCTTTTGGCTGGCTAGCAGTACCTCACCAAAGCCCAGAAGTAAAGGTGATTTGTGGCAGCCTGATGCTTGATGCTCCATGACTTCTCAGGGAAGTTGTGGTGAAACAGATCTTACCCCTTTTTCTCAGTTACACGCCTCATACATACAAAAGCCAGACAGAAGTAGGATTTGGTTCAATACATTTTATTGAAGCAACTGCATCATATGTAAAAAGTTATGAGGTGCGATTGTTAGGACAATGAAACACCAAACTATTATTACTGTGACCAGAAAAGGGAAACAGATAAAAAAATCCCAACATTCTGTCACACTAGTGAATCTGAAATCACTGTCTCCACTACTCAAAATCTACATGTGAGTGATAGCAGTGTTTTCCTAATCTGCCCCTGCTAGACTCTGCAAAGAAGCCCCATCTGCCATATTTGAGCAGTATAGGGGTTTTGCCAGTTGGACTGCTGGCAAGCCTCCCAAGTGGATGGAGTGACGAGGACAAGATCAGCAGACCTTTGAATGTTCCCCTCTAACTTAATTTCTGTCAGAGTGTTGTTTTATAATAAAACATGTTTTATAATAAAACATGGTGGTGTTCTGAGAACTGGCCTGACGTGATAAACATCACTGCTAAAATGAAGCTTTTGTTAAAATACTAAAAAAGGAATAAACTAAATGAACTAGGTAAAAGGGTATAGGCCTAGAGCTAAAATAAATGTGCCCAGGCAAAGCGCTAAAATAATCCCACAAAACCCTCCCTATCGTTGGTACAAGAATGCAGAGGTCTAGTCACGAAACCTTAAGCTGAAATCACTGTTCCTACACTACTATTCAAAAGCATATTAAAATGTACATAAAAGAGATGAAATGTACTTGTTGACAAACAAGACAGACCGAAGTCAAGCTGAATTAAAACTGCCAATTTAGAATTTGATCAAAAGGCAATCCAAATTAAGGCCAAATGTCAATGTTCAGCAATAGTTGTGATCCCGCAAAAAATCACCAATATCATCAACTGTGATGGAATCCAGAAAAGATCCAGTTCCAGCAGGTGACAAGTTAACCAACTCAATCGTGAGGAGAGTGAGGGAGCACTCATGTTCCGGTGTCTCAGCCATAGGTACAGCCAAGGAGGCAGCATTCTGTGCAATGCCAGGTGATAACACCAGAACTCACTAGATCCTAAAAGGGCGGCTCTTAGGAAGCATTCCACAGTAATCCCAATCTCAATGGGCACGTCTGGCAATGAACCCTCAGTGAGAACACAATCAGACCTGCGTCCAGAGAAGGTAAGCAGTGCATAGCAAGACACACTTCCTGTGCATGTTGTAATGGGCACCACAAACATCAAAAGATGATCTGTATGCAATTCAGGACCAGTCTGAATGGCAGTGACCAGTCCAACTCCAGTTCTTCCAGGAGTGGTAATCCAAAGTACAGCATCATGCATTCACAACATAGTTGGGCTGCTGGAAGCACCATCATTTCTCTTTGTTGTGATGGAGCAGCCATTGCGAATGAAAAATTGCAACAGCTTCAGAACCCAAGACCATCCAAGCCCTCCTACAACCCCCTATCTCCAACACCCTGAACCAAAGCAGATCCTGCACCACTGGACCACCCTTACCACGGAGGAGATCCTCACCACCATGAGCAACATCCACTCTAGAGCCCCTACCGTCCCCTGTCCTCACCACATTTTCAACAAAGCCAACACCTCCATCTCATTGAGCTCCGCCACACCCTTAATTGCTCAATAGATACAGTCACCTTCCCAGATGACTGAAAGCATGCTGAGATCTGCCCGCTCCTGAAGAAACCCACGGCTGACCCTCTGGACCTCAAGAATTTCCACACTATGTCCCTGCTGCCTTTCCAAGCCAAGGTCATCAAAAAAGCCATCAACACTCGGCAAGCAGATCCAGGACAACAACATCCTGGACATCTCCGAATCAGGTTTCAGGAACAACCACAGCACGGAGACTGCCCTCCTCATCCTACTGGACCTATCGGCCTCCTTCAACATGGTTTCACACCTCATCCTCTGCTCCACACTCAACGTAGTCAGCATCTGCGGAAAGGCCCTACAATGGATATGTTCCTTCCTGTCTGGCAGAACCCAGAGATTCAGACTCCCACCTTACATGTTAGAACCTACAGAGATCAGTTGCAGAGTTCCACAGGGCTCCTCCCTGAGCCCTACATTCTTCAACATCTATATTGCCCCACTCGCATTCATCATCAGGAACCACGGGCCGAGCATTGTCTCCTACCCCAACGACACCCAGCCGATCATCTTTGACCGAAAACCCCACAATTGCCAAGAAGAATTTCCACAACGGGATGGAAGCCATTGCCGCCTGGATGAAAGAGAGCTGTATAAACAAAACTCTGACAGGTCAGAGATCCTTATCCTGGGACCCTCCACATGAGTCTGGAATGACTCCTGGTGGCCATTCACCTTGGACATCCCTCCACTCCTACAAATCACGAACATGACCTTCTTCATCCTGGACTCATTGCTCACCATGACCCGCCTGATAAACTCAGATGCATCCTCCTGTTTTCACACTATCCAGCTGCTCTGGAAGATCTACAAATGGATCCCAAAGGACTACCCCAGAACCGTGACCCAAGCCCTGGTTACCAGAAGACGTGACAATGGCAACACCCTGAAGAACCTGAAGAAACAACAGCAGCATCCAAAACGTCCCACCTGACTCATCCTGGGCATTCCCCGCCACAAACACATCTCACCTAGTAGACCTCCACTTGCTTCCAGTCTAGAACAGGATTAACTTCAAATTCCTGGTACACTCATACAAAGCCCTCCACGACCTAGGACCCACCCACCTCAACCACTGCGTCACCTTCTGCGCCCCGGCCAGACCTCTCAGCTCAACAAGCACTAGCCACTGTTCCTCACATATGGAAGACTTCAGCTGGTGAAAGATCCTTTGCCTTTCTGATAGCAAAGAGCTGAAAAACTCTGCCCCTGCACCTCAGGCAGTCATCATTGCTGCATCAGTTCAGGAAGGACCTTAAAACCTGGTTCTTCAACTGAAACTCGTAGGACAAACCCCCCTCAGTGCCTTGAGACCCTTCCGGGTGTGTAGCTGCAGTTTAGAAACATTGATTTGATTTGATTTGAAAGTTATTGGGAATCCCTCAAAGACACTCAAGATAACAAGCTTAGTTCGCTGCTGAAGCATTACATGTTCCATGAAAGAACAGCTGTTCACAAATCATTAAATGGCTCACAGAAGCCTTGAATGTGCTGGCACTAAGAAAGACCTCCTTCATGCCACTGAAATGTTTGTATGTAAAGGGTAACTCTGACACCTCATGAATGTAAGAATCTGCTAGCCACTCAAATTTACCTACTGGATTGTGTGTCAAGCATGAGATAAACATAAATGTTGAAATGGGCACATTAATTGCCCCAATTTTAAAGGTAGTATTTTAAAAATGTGTTTTTAAAATCATGCCCAGTAAAATATGAAAACCTTTCTACATATGTTTTTGAACTCCCCACTGGTGGGGTTAGGCAATGTTCCTAGTTCTCAGGGTTCTGGCTTTGTTCAGAAAATAATGTCCATAATGATGGTAACAGAACACTTCCCCATAATTTGCAGTTGTTTGATAAACACCTTTGCTTTCACATTCAGTGTAATATTCAAGCCCAGAAAGCATAGAATTAACAGTTTTTACTTCCCAGTCATCAGAAACAACCCTGGGTGTTATAATATCATTAATAGAAACTTTGAATGTATATTGAATTTTGTAATTGTTTCTGTAGGTTTGAAGATATCAAACAGACCTTTATCCCAAATAATCCTATCAGGTGTTGGAACAGCTGAAATGTTCACTAGGGACAAATCTCTTCAGACCTTAAGGGAAGACAAGCAAGGTTTTAAAACCTCACCACCAGTTCAATAGCAGGGTTCAGGAACATAGTGACCATGAATCAGCAGAACAAAGCGATGAAAAAAAACCAATTCAAAGTAGGAAGGCAAGCAAAGTCAGACATATCCACAGATACTACCATGAACCAATCAAATAGTTGTTTTTAAGCCAGATGAAAAACGTACATGCTCTAGGCACAGATGCCGCAGAAGACGTTCAAGAATTTGAAACTGAGTAGTTGATGTCGGCAAAATAACCCAAAGCACTTTGTGCAAATACTGGAGCTGTTGCAGGTGAAGGAGAACTGCCAGATATATCCCTTGGTGTCTCCTAGTAAACAATTCCATCCATTTGAGTTGAATTTGAATAAAATATATCAGCATTTTGGACATTTATTGTCATTGATGTGGTGATAGGAACCAATGAAAGTTATTATCATTGTTTAGTTGTTGTAGAGGCACATCTTGATTGGCAGTGAGAGGAGTCCTCTTGGCCTACTGTGCAGGACTGGCCACATGGTGTAACCTAACACTATCAATTGAAAAGAAACGGTTTTCTTTTGAACCAGTCAGTGGTGATAAAATGACATTTCTGGTACTGTGTATTCCCAGGACTTGGACCCGTGCTCTATAGGCTGGGCAAAATTCCTTCTTCACAGCATGATTTTTCTCGCACTAGATCCCTAACTTTAGGAATCCAGCTGGTGGATGTTGTTGGCAAATCCCTTATTCCCACGGTGGCAGCATGTGCAGATGAATTTTCATCACGGAAATGTTGTAATTCCTACAAGACAAAGACACCTTCATTTATGTTAAAAGATGTTTCTGGAATCACTGCGCCAGAGCCATCAAGATCTGGGACATAAATAGGTATCCCAAACAGGACTTCGTATGGAGTGTGTCCCCCTCCAAATACCTTCTGAGCAGAATATTTACTGGTCTGTAGACTCAAAACAAGTGGTTAAGCCAACTACAGCCCATACTTAATACTCTTGCTGTTAAGGATTGCTTTAAGTCTCAGTTTTTCCGCTCCATGACCACGGTTCCCTCTGGATGGTATGGAGACAAGAAATGGAGTTGAACACTCATCAATGTCATGGTGTCCTTGAATGCCCTGGAGACAAAGGTAGGGCCTTGGTCTGAATGGAATGCTGCAACTCCATATGTCCTGCTGAATACTTGCAAATCTTTAATAACAGTTTGACAGTCAACTGATCATTTTGGCTATACCCATAGAAATCTGCAGCATGAATCAACAGCAACTAATATGTATCTGTGTGCACCATCAGGTTGTAGGTGACCACAATGGTCCAGGCACACACATCGAAGTGGTTTGTTGTAAATTAGTAGGGATGTCTGTGGTGGGCACTTGACTGTGGACTCTTTAGTTTGCTGACAGATGTCACAACAAAGGACATACTGTTATTCTGTTTGAATAGACATGGTCACCAGTAGCATTTTTGAAATAATTAAATGGTAGTCGCCACTCCAGCAGGACAGAAGTAACCTCCTCTTGTGCTGCTTTTATGAGATCTGGTCTTGATTGGAGCCACCTCTGGTATTGTTGCAAATGCAGTGTTTTGGGCTCTTAAAAGGTAGGAATATTTGGCAGGATATGCCTTCGGTAAGGGATTGCTGTTAGCTGAAGCCTTTACAGCAGTCAGTGTTTCATCATACAACCTCATATGGGAACGAGTAATTGCAGCAACAGAAGATGTGTCTACTGCTGCTTTTGCTGCCTCATAGGCTGAAGTGTTTCTTGCAACGTGTACTGCAACACGTTGGTGACAAAATGTATGGACTACTTGGGCCTTTGGTAGCTTGACTTTAAGATCTGCTACCTTTACCCACAAGAATTTGTGTTTGATGGTGTTCCCTTTTGAATCTGTGAACTCATTTTGGTGAGAACAGTGCCAATATTAATTGAAGTACTTGAGATAGTAATACGAATCACACACAATCCATGTAGAAAGTTCAGGATCCGTGTGTTCCAGTACCAAGATGGGAGTCTTAAGCTCTGTAAGTTGTGTGGTGCGGTCCCCTAGGGTCTGGGTATAGGTATTTTGAGGGAGGAATTTACCATTCCTCAGTACCCCACTCACAGCTGAGCAAGCTGCGGAGTATTGGTGTTTCGTACCTACAGCTGGTTGAACTGAACTCTCATTGTAAATGATGATCCAGTATTGTTCAAGAAGCAAAATGTTTGTAGACATTGAGTATTCAAGTTCATATTGGAGAAATTCTTGGCTTTAAAGTTTTGGATCAAAAACATATTCAACATCAGTGGCCGTCAGAGATCTTGCCCTTTGGATCCAACATGGATGTAATACTTTTGCATTTGAAAAACTAGCTTTTGTAACATCCTCAAGGCCTGCTATTGGGGTAAAAACAATAATGCTTTTCCTCTGGGCCAGAGGTCTCTCTTTAATCATAGCCATCTGAACAGCAGCCAAAATGTTTGCAGTGGAAGCAAAATGTTGTTCAGCGGTGGCGTACAAATGTGATTTGTATGCTATTGGTACAGTGTCACGCTCATTGAATGTTACATAGGTGAACTCAATGGCACCAGGAATTACCCTGATGACCAAGTTTGTTTTGTTGTCACAGGTGTGTAAGTGTTTAATTTCAAGCATAGCCTGTTGCATTGCTCTAAGAATGCGTGCATATTCAAGTGTCCTATGTTTGCTCTGAAAAACTGGACGCATTAAATCATAATGTGGTTTTATGCATTGTGCATATACTGGAATGTAGGTTCTGCCAAATTTGAAAAAGCCTAACAGTGATTGTAGCTTTTTGATGGTATTAGGAGGTTGTAACTGTGCACACTTTTCCTCATCCGATAACTCGTATCCTAAAAATAGGATACTGAAGAATTTCAGTTTTCTTGAAATTAAATTTGTGGCCTTCAGCAAATCCCACAGCAATGCAGTCCACCTGTTTTATGTGTGGTCTAAGGTCATCATCTTTGAGGTGAATATCATCAACATTGGACAACGCCTCAGGATTAATATAATGTATTATTGATGTTACATGGCCTGAGAACAATCTTGGACTGTCAACGAAATTTCCTTTGCGGTGACAAGTGCACTGAAGGCACTCAAATCGCGACTTTCAGATGCTAGATTTTGGCAGAAAATACATAGAGATATTCAAGTTTGTTCTGTATTTTTTGCGCACTATATTGTCAATAATTGCTGTGCTATGTGCCCATTGTATTGCAAATATGCATGTATGACTGTTAAGGTGTCTGTAATGTAAGACTATTCTAAATGAATGGTTCAGCTTAGCTAAGTGTAACAAAGAGTTGCTCATTGGTGATACACCAAGTTTTATTATACCCTGGTACTCAAGCTGTGAGAATATTTCTCTAATGGTGTATTGTGTATGAACCTGTGGTGACTATCTAATTGGTATTATATGGTAGGCAAACTCTTTGTCCCATCCTACATGATTACAATACAGTGCCACAGCATTCACCGATGCCCAATCTACAGCATAAGCTTCTTTTAGTTAATCTGGAACAGATTGGGGGCGAGACTGCTGGTTTCAGGTGGCAGCATCTCCATATGTGGAAGACTGAGTTTTATCTCACACTGTCTGATAGCTGTCAACCTAACCCTTTTGGTGAGCTAGCAGCACCTACCAAAACCCAGAAGGAGAAGTGATTTGTGGCAGCCTGACACATGACACTCTATAACTTCTCAGGGAAGTTGTGGTGTAACAGATCTTACCCCTTTCTCTCAGTTTCACAAGTCTTAAACATGGAAAAGACAGACAGAAGCAGTATTTAGTTCAATACATTTTATTGAAGCAACTGCGTTCCATTTAAAAAGGATTGAATTGTGATTGTTGGGACAATGAAACACAAAACTATTATTACGGTGTCCATAAAAGTGAAACAGATAAGAAGTCCCAACATTCTGTCACACTAGTGAATGTAAAATCTCTACCTGCACTACTATAAATCTGCATGAGAGCGATAGCAGTGTTAGCCATAATCTGCACATGGTAGTATTTGCTAAGAACCTCCATCCCAAATACCTGAGCAATACAGGGCTTTTGCCTGTAGGTCTACTGGCAGTCCTCATAAGTCAATGGAGTGATGAAGCCAAGTTCAGCAGAGCTGTGACAAACTGTTACAGTGTAAGATTGCTGGCTGGAATGTTCCCCTCTAACTTAGTGTCCTGCAGCGTGTGGCTTCATAATAAAATAAGTTGTTGTTCTGAGAACTGGCATGGTGTGATAATATATCTTTCGGTGTTAGGTAGACAATGTACTCTTTGGACTAGCAATAGTCTGTAAATAATAATGTGCAGCCTCATACAGCTTTGGGCTAAGCACAAGATGAAATGTCATGCAAAAGAACTAATAACACATTCTGTACGAAAGGGCAACTGATAAAAAAATATATATCTATATATCACTGCTAAAATGAAGCTTTTGTTAAAATACTAAAATGGAATAAATGAAATGAACTAGGTAAAAGGGCACAGGCTGCAGGCCCAGAGCTAAAATAAATGTTCCCATGCAAAGTGCTAAGGTAATCCCACTAGCCACATACCAGCATTTTTCTTACCATGGGGTGGTCAACTTGCCGAAAGAGCATAGAGTCCTTGGCTCTGTTTCTGTCTCTCAGTGGGGTCCGTGGGACTCCAGCATCCCATGTTTTGCTCTAATCTCAACCACAGCAACTGTCATGCTGGCTAAACCTGGAAATGAAGTGGAGGGGCCTGCAGGACCTGGAAGTGATGCAATACTACTGAGGCACTCTAAAGTAAACTTTAACGACATTGTCCAGCCTGGCCTTCCCCTGGAGAAGTCTAGACTCAGCTATGCCACCTACGGGGGCTAAAAATAGAGGTATGGTGAATGGGAAGCAGCAGCATCAGTGGTAATCTCCAAGTCATCCTCAAGTTTGTTTACAAAGAAGCACCACTTAAGGGGGAGCCCAGAGACAGTAGCTAATTCCACTGAGCTCTTACTGATACCGGCCTTGCATTTGCCACAGAAAACAGAAAAAGATGACTCCTGTATTGACTGTAACATGGTAGAAGGTGACAGGACAATGTCTGCTGTGTTTATAGCTGATGCTGCAGATGAAGGTGTGTGGATGTTAGTAAAACCCTTGCTGCACATGAGACCAATGTTTCTGATGTACTGCCAGGTTTTCCATATGACCGACCTATGCACCTTATGATTGATCAAAGTAAGGATGATGTTGCTGACAATGACAACTCTCCATTAAGTTTTGTGGGCCAAAATGTTTAGTTGTCAAGGTTAACCAGGCCAATCTCAGTCTGAGTTTGGCAGGGAGACTATCATCAGTTTGATGGATATCACCTATTGCCAGGCCAGAACCTCAGGGAAAGGGGAGACATGGGCCAGCCTACATGAATGTCAAGCAATGGCAAAGGGGGTATTAGGTGTTTAGGACAAAGGCAGGCCTGCTGGCTGCATGACCTTTTCTATGGGAGCCTTAAGCTTGATATACAAACAAAAAGAATCCTTCCATATACAAAGTGTTTAGCTGCAGTTCAGAGTCAGATTCCTTGAGTTCTGTGTTGCTGTTGCTCAAAGAGATCTTGGGGTAAGATTAAAAGTCTTAGGCAACAGCAACTATTTTTTTGCAAATGAGATAATGCAGCATTTGGAAAATATAGAGGGTCAAACAACTTAGATTGCAGATCCCTGTGAGGGAATGGAGCAGCAGGTTTCAAGCTGCAAGAATAACTTAGAAACTCCCTTTACATTGAATTTAACCCTGGAGAAAGAGACCAAGGGGGTCATTATGACCCTGGCGGAAGGCGGAGAACCGGCGGTAAGACCGCCAACAGGCTGGCGGTCTTACTTCATGGAATTATGACCATGGCGGTTACCGCCATGGTCATCCGCCGGTTCTCCGTTCCGCCTGCTGGGCTGGATACCTGGGTCTCCAGCTCAGCGGGCGTCACTATACCGCCTGCGGTATTTTGACCCGGCTTACCGCCGTGGATTTCCAGCTGTTTGAACCGCCATGAAATCCATGGCGGTAAGCACTATCAGTGCCAGGGAATTCCTTCCCTGGCACTGATAGTGGTCTCCCCTACCCCTCACCCCCACCCAGACTCCCTCGCCTACCCCCCCACCACCCCTGCCACCCCCCAAAGGTGGCAGGGCCCTCCTCCCCACTCCGACCCCCAACATCACATCACCCATACCCACACGACACGCACGCAGGCACCACCTACACACTCACACGCACATACGCCAACATACATGCCTACATACACACACACAGGCAGACATGCACACCCACATTCAAACATACACGCACACATCCATACAGACATATCCACAGACATACACGCACTCATTCCCATACACACAACACCCCCGCAAGCATACACGCACTCACACCCCCTTCACATACACACACGCACACCCCCATGCACCCACACAACACCCAACACCTCCCCTCCCTCCTCCCCTCACGGACGATCGACTTACCTGGTCCGACGATCCTCCGGGAGGGGACGGGAGCCATGGGGGCAGCTCCGCTGACACCACACCGCCAACAGAACACCACCACGGCGAATCACAGGACGTGATTTGCTGGGCGGTGTTCTGTTGGCGTGGCGGTGGAGGTGGAGCTACCTCCACTTCCCCGCCTCCCGCCAGTATGGCTGTTGGCGGCTCTCCATCCGTAAAAGGACGGAGAGCTGCCAACGGTCATAATAGGCCGAGCGGAAAACTGCCAACACTGGCGGTCTTCCGCACGGCGGTCCCTCGGCGGTCTTTCAAAAAGACCACTGAGGTCAAAATGACCCCCCAAGTCTCTGACAAAAATGAGTATCTTTAAAAGAATTATACAAGTTGATCCAATCTGATAATTGTGGGAGTGAAGAGAGCAATACAGGCATGGCCGCATTTATAGATTCACTGATATGATGTTTTATCCATCACACTGACGTACGCACACCCCTACTTACACTCACACATATGCACCCCCTCTGCAATCATTCACACCCTCAACCCCCTCTGCATTCATGTATACCCCACCCCTCCATGCGTGCATATATTCACACACTCATCACTCCATATACGCACACTTGCACACACATACCCTCATCCACACACTTGCACACACACCCCTCATCTGTACATACCCCCTCATCCGCACACTTGTACAAACACCCCCTCTTCTGCACACTTTCACACAGACACCCCCACTCACTCGGTGCTGCACACATGCACCCCACACTCACATGCATCCCAATACACACCTACTCACTCACACACTCAACACCCCTCTGCCCTATGCATAAATGCAGACACCCCCCCAACCGCACACATACATCCAGACACCCTCACTCGCTCGCTCATAAACTTGCACTCAGACACCCTCATTCTCACACATACACACACTCAGACAGATACCCCACCCCTCTGAATACAAACACACATGCATTCGCACCCAGACACACCCTTTCCCCTCCGCATACATGCAGACACACACAGCCTCCACACACACATATTCAGGCACACATACACACATACACTACACACATTCACCCAACACCCCCCTTTTCGGATGATCAACGTAAGTTTTCCGGCAAGGTGGTCACCTTGCTGCTCTGCGCGGTAGAGGAGGAGCAGAAAGGCATCATACTTAACATTGGATGGCACATTCCTGTCATTTCCCAGTACTGCACACAATGTGCTGTCTAGAGCAAATGTAGCACCATGGTGCAAGAGTGCCTGCATTAGTTAGCATGGTTGTTTTTGTGCAAGAAGTGCCACCTTCCTACACAAAAACAATCCCCTGTAGCATATTCCTCTTGCAATCTTTCTATGCTGTAGAAAAAGACAAAGTAATGAGTAGAATTAAAGATGAAGGGGGGTTGGGAGGACACTGCCTCACACCCCAGCACAGTTCACCCCTTTGCATCCTGGTAAATGCAGTTCACAGTTAGCGCTTACTTGGAAATTATCTGTAGTTTTTCACCAAAGTTAGTGAAGACATTGCTGTATATCTCTAAACATGTGTTTCTGGGTTTAGCCCTTCATCAACTTTGTTGTGTAGCTACTTTAGTTATAGCTCCATGCACGTTGTTTTAACACACTAGGCCGCTGTGCACCTTAACCTAGATATACTTTATTCACGTTCGCTTTATTATTACAATAACCATTTTTACCGTCTTGTTTATTTTCACCTATTTAACTGTTTTTGCCTAGGCGAGCACTCTGTTCTTAAACAAGACATTCTTGATCACTCTGTGCTTCATTTAAGGCTGCAGTTCGGTACATTGCCGGTGAACGTGGTAGAAGTTTAGTCTCCAACATTCGTAGAAAATACACATCCTTACATAAGGACATTTTCTCAGAACATCAGCTGTGTTATTATATAAACACTTCCTTGTTCCTTACACGTTAGAGGGAGATTCCAGCCAGGGAACCACGACTGTATGCTGATTGCTGAATGCTTTGCTACAGATGCTAATGCAGACCACAGGCCTATGCTCAGGTATGGGGGTTGATGTCTTCCCAGGGGAACCTGGAAGGCAGAATTAGAGTTGAACATGCTGTGCTCAAATTCTAACCTAGATAAGAAATAGTCCTTCGATTATAGTGCCAATATGATAGTGTTGTTTTTATGCTTCACTCTTCTCGTCACAATTTTAATACTGTCATGTTGTGTCGTCCTGGTTTTTGCAGCTCACGCTTTGCTATCTAAGATGCAGTTTTTTTATTTAACTAATCTTGAAACATATACTGCTTCTGTATATGAGACCAAGTTGTAAATGAGAGAGAACCGGATGTGACCTGAGTGACCACGACTTCCCTGAGAAGCCTAGTATGTCATGCGTTCGGCTGCCCAATCATCACTATCCTGTGGTAGGGATGAGGCACTGCTAGTTGGCCGGAGCAAAACCCGGATTAAAGTGACAAGTGTCACCCATAGTGGGTTAGACTCAGTCTCCCACACCGCGGATGATTCTGCTGCTCAAAATCCAGTAGTCTCATTAGAATAATGAGAGCCTACGCGACAACTTCATCGAACTTGCACTGCGTTTACCATGATGCACTGGGGCTGACTGCATGCTGGATTCTGAGACAGGGTGCTCCCTTTCTGTTATTTCCATTAGAATTAAAGATATTTCTCCTTGTTACACCCCACCTGGGGAGGCCTAGAATTTGATGAATTCCCAGGTTTACTTGTAATGGTAAATCTGGGAATGATCCAAAATCCATTGGTGGATGCGTAGGAATACCCATGCTCCATTCATTGAACTCCATCCCAGGACAGAGTACTGCAACACAACAATTTGCTCTGCATTGCATTATTCTAGATTTATCAAGCCAGGAAAGGCCAAGCAAGGTGGCCTTGCGTGGCTTGATAAATCTGCCTTCAGAGTTGCATTGCTCTTACACTCAATTGCATGATGCAAGTGCTACGCAACTCTTTGATAAATATGGCCTTATTATTTTTCACATTTTCAAAAGATTGACATGCGTTATATAGTAACCTTCAGAATTAATTACTGGATAAAATACTCTGTGAAAGCAAAATTAGAGACAGTCCAAAACTTGCAAAAAGCATAATATAAGATATTACAAAGGATTCTTAAGAAAAGAGCAAAGTTCTATAAGGCTTTTGGCACTCACTATTTCAGTTCAGAAACTAGAATTCTGCAGAATGATAAATGGAAAATTTGGCATTAGATCAAGCCACAGATAATAAGTAATAAAACATGGGTGCAATGGTCCTACAGGAATCTGTTTGGATTGCTAAGGAACATTGATGCCATTATCTTGTCAGTAAAATAAACCAGGATTGTCCAAAACCAATGGTTTAGGTGTGGCATGGTATTCAGGGAGGGTTGGCATACATATTATGGTATTGTTGGAGGTGGGTGGGCACACAGATTATGGCACTGTGGTAAGCTGGGTAATTTTTGGGACGGCATGTATGGAATCTTAAAAAATCAGCTGAAAATCCAAATAACACGAAACCCTGTGCTGTTACTTGCGGTTGTATTTCCTATGCTATATATTTGTGATATTTATAGCTACGTTGGTGTCCTCGTCATTGTTTTTTAGAGATGGAGATCCAAAGTTGTTCCTTGCTTCATGGATTGGTTGGAGAAAAGGAAGAAGGTTAGGGAAAGAGTGTTGGTGTTTGTTGCTATCTCAGGCTTTGTATTCAGATTTTATAATTTTTGAGCTACTTGATGGTAAATTGAGGGTGTGTAAGGGCTCGAACTTGCCTTGGGGGTTGATCCTATGGTGGGTCTGTGGTTTTTTACAGCATCTTATATATTTATGTATCTATGTATTTTTTAAATGTCCAGATTGTTGTTGTTGAATTAGATGGCTCATTGTACCTCCAATAAAATAAATATAAAAAAGATACCAAAGCTTGTGCAGTGCAAATTGCTCAATTTGTGCATCAAGACAGTGTAACTATGCGCAGCATGTCTGTTTCTCTCTCTTGTCCCATTTCCTTTCCCACATCTACTTCTAACTTACATGTTGTTAGTGTGCAGTTAACATGTGGGAACAGAGAAGTGTGGAAGCATAAATTGCTTCCTTTACATCTGATTTGCAAGGTTATTGCACTGTAATCTTCCGCAGCAACTCTCAAACCCTAGATTTCAAATATTTTACACAGCTCAGGAAAAAGGGTTAATTTTTTGATCTGAAATGCTTTTCTAATGTTTCTGCAAATCCTTGTACACCTTACGGAGCTGTCAAAGCAGAGGTTATAATCTATAGTGACAAGATTTGGGAAGGAAGACTAAATTTATTTTACTGTGTGATAAAATGAAATACCCAAATGAGAAATGAGGAGTGCATAATATTGTTCTGTGCTGCTGCTTACTGATATAAAGAGGGTCTTCCATTAAGTCCACCACTATAACAGAGGATCAATCCATCATTGCGCACTTAGAGGTATTTTAGCTGGCGTTACTATCATAGGCATATTAAAACAGTTGCAAATTGTATATCATTCACACTATGGATTTCCAGCAGGTAGCACAGGAACTACCAGAAGCTCACCAGCTGCCAGTGAGTAGCTTTTTAGATACAGCCACCCTAGCACATGATTTAGATGGTTTGGAGTTTGCCGACATTGCCTACTGCATAGTGCAAAAGGCAGCACCGCAGAGCTGTAATAGACACACTTTGTGAGTGACAGCATGTAGAATGGAATATGACCGATAACCATAAAGCAAAAGAACATGTAAAGTAGTCCCAGTGCTGTCAGTCAAACCGTATGTCAATCAAGCAATCATAGCATTTGTCAAGCGCAGGACTATCACCCCAAATGGTATTTGGGCACTGAGGGTGCAGTGTCTCCCTCAAAAAGCCACATCTTGAGTCTCCTACTGAAGTCTGCCAGGGAGGGAGTTTTTGGGAGGTGCAAGGCCTGGCTGTTCCAGGGCTTTGCTGCTGTGTAGGAGAAGGAGCTGCCTCCGCGGCAGCTGCAATGAATGTGGTGTGTGTGTGTGAGGTTTAGTGAGGTGACGCATAGTTGTCTTGCTGTGACGTAGATGCTCAGTTGATGATTGATGTAGGACAGCCCAGGGTTGTGGAGAGCCTTGTATGCGAGTGTGAGGATTTTGAATTGGCATCTCTTCTGGACCTGAGGCCAGTGGAGGTTCCTGAGGTGTGGGATGATGCTTGAGCTCTTGGGAGGTTGAGGATGAGTCTGGATGTGGTGTTCTGTAGAGCCTGGAGTCTTTTAAGTAGCTGGGAGGTCTCTCCGGCATGGGAAAAATTGACATAGTCTAGGTGGTTGGTGACCAGGGCATGCATGACTGTCTTTCTGGTGTCGGTAGGGATGCATATGAAGATTCGGCAGAGCATACGAAGGATGTAGAAGTAGGGGAAGGCATCTGAGTTTTCTTGTCGACTCATGGATAGTTGTAATTCAAGGATGATGAGGTGTTGTGCGTGGTCTGATGGAAAGGGCGTTGGTCTGAGCTCTGCCGGCCACCAGGTGTGGTCCCATATGGAGGTGTTCTGCCCAAAGATCAGGTCTTCCATTTTGTCAGTGTTTTGTTTGAGGCAGCTGCTCTTCATCCATGTTGCTACATTGGTCATGGTAATGTGGAAGTTGGCTTTGACGTTGTGGGGTCTTCGGTGAGTGAGAGGAATAGTTGAGTGTCGTCGGTGTAGGAGACTAGATTGAGTTTCTAGGATCTGACAATGTCTGTGAAGGGGGTCATGTAGATGTTAAACAGGGTTAGGCTGAGTGAGGAACCTTGGGGTATACCGCTGGTGATGCTCTTGGATGTAGAAGTAAAAGAAGGAAGGCAGATACTCTGTGTGCAACCTGAGAGGGAATAGGTGACCTACTTAAGGGTGTTTTATTGAATGCCTATGTTTTGGAGTCTGTTGAGGAGAGTGTGGTTGGAGATGGTATGGAACACTGTGGAGAGGTCCATAAGGAACATAGCTGCCACATTTCTCAGTTGAGGAATGTCCTGATGTCATCCATGGCGGCCCAGAATCCTGATTGTGAGGTTCGAGAAGGTGGTTTCGTTCAAGGTAATTGGTGAGCTGTTGGTTGACGGCTTTTTCATACACTTTGGCGGGGAAGGGGAGCAGGGAGACCAGTCTGTAGTTTTTTAGGTCGCTAGGGTTGATGGAGGTTTTTTTTGGGAGTGGTCGGACCCCTGCATACTTCCAATCATCCGGAAAGGTTGCTGTGAAGATTGAGATGTTGAGGGTACAGGTTAGGTCAATGCTAATAGTTTTGGCTCTGAGGTTTAAAAGCTGGTGGGGGCAAGGGACAGTGGGTGCCCAGGGGTGGATGTATTACATAATGGCTGTGGTGGTCCATGTGGTAATCGGGAACCAGGAGGTTATCATGTGGATGGTGTTCACTGCTTGAGAGATGTTGGCAAGGCTGAAGATGGAGGGTTGAGGTCCATCATTGTTATATGTGGTGGTGATTTTGCTGTAGAAGTAGTCTGAGAAGGTGTCGCAAAGTTTCTGGGATGGGTGGATGGTGGTCTCTGTGGCTAGAAAATTCCTTGATAGTTCTGAAGATTTCTTTCATGTAGTTGGCTGTGGTGCCGATGCAGGCAATGATTGCTGATCTTTTATCTACCTTGATGTGGTGGTGGTAGTTGTTAAGGGCTCCCTTGTCAGTGACTCTGTCCAAAGGGATCTTGGGTCAAGCCCATTATTTCCCAAGTCGGTGGCAGTTGCATTTCGAGTTTCTGAGCTTTCGGAGTGTACCATCTTGATGGCTTGGAGGTGTTGTTGGTTTTAGCTGGTTTCAGTGGGGTGACTTTGTCAGTGGATTTGGTCACCCAAGTGGTGAAGTCTTGTGTGGCCTGGTTGAGGTCGAGGTCTGCTGTGGGCTTGGGTTGTGCTGTGCTTAGGACCTCTGCCTATAGGGGCTTGGGTACCTTGCCCCAGTTTTGGTGGTGGGTGCTGAGGTACTTGGAGGTGGTTTGCTGGGAATTCCAGATGGTAAAGTGGATGATGATGTGGTCGATCCAGGTGAGTTCAGTCATGTGGGTGAAACAGAATCTGTCGCTCGAAGTGATCCATCCAGTGTGTGTCTGCTTTGTGCGTGGGTTTGGTGACCAGTTGGGTGAGGCCGATACCGCTGAGGTTCTCTATGAGGGAAGTGGAGTTGGTGTCATTGGGGTCGGCAAAATGGAAATTGGGATCGCTGAGTAGAACTTAGAGAAGGGAGTCGATGGCAAAGGGGTTGATGAGGTTGGTTGTGGAGTTGTAGAAAGCTGGGCATGGTTCCGAGCGTCTGTATGCGACAGTGCCTGGCATTGGTCTGGAGTCATAAGTTGAGGTGCTCCATGAGGGGTATTGGATTGTCACTGGTGATAGTGCATTGGATGGTTTCCTTGAAGATGATGGCGATACCCTAGCAATATTTGTTAGTGCGGTCTTGGTGTATCATCTTGTAGCCTTCATGGGTGCCCATGGCGATATTGGGGTTTGAGGAGGGTGTTAGCCATGTATTGTGATGAATGTGATGTCTGGGTTGTGGATAGTGATGGTAACCCAGATTTCCGTGGCATGTTTGCATAAGGAGTGGGCTTTCATAGACTTCTGTGTGGCTGCAGTGTGGGCATGAGTGTGCACAGCTGGACTTGCATTGCAGGAGAAATTGCAGTGTAGGCAGGTGAAGGGTCCTATGGTTGAGTGTGGGGAGGCTGTGAAGCAGCTGTTGATAGGGTGTCCGACTTTCATGTCCTGGAGCTCTTTGGTGGTTGAGCAGTGGGTGGTGGGAAGCCTAGGTGTCCTGGTGCAGGTCCAGGCATGGACAGGCTTGTCTTTGGCGCATCTTCAGCGCGCCGGCAGCGCGTCTGCTGCGTGGCCATGTTGCGCCCTCCATTACATGTCTTGGGAAGTTGGAAGGACTGGGGTGGGAGTAGTAGGCAGAAAGATGGGAGGGCGGCAGTGGCATGAAGAAGGCTTCCCCAAAGGCATAAGCAGACGCATTAAGGCTTAGGAATGCAGGCTGAGCTGTCACAATCAACCTCAGGAATGCAGGCGGAGCTGTCACAGTCAGGCGTATAAATATGAGCAGAGCTGGCAGCAGCTGGAAGGAGGGATGTGGAGTGGCTGGGAAGGTCTGACTAGCCCAGTGTTTCAGGCACTTCTCCTGAGGAGAGTGCTAGGGAAGAAGAGCAGAGTGGCTTGAATGTGAGACTAGAGGAATCAAAGTGGAAGTGTTGAATCTTAATTAAATTGACAATCTGATGAAGTTGTCTGTTTTAGTAGCTGTGTATTTGTTAGTAGCTCAGGATAATTGTCATTGTTCAGAAGTCTCTATGTAGAAGACATTGGAGACCCCTATTTTAGATTAACTATTTCACTCTGGTTGATAAAGAGGATGATGTTGATCATAAATTATATATACAAATAATGTTTAGTATTTTCAGCTGAAATCCAGAGTAGTCCAGTTTTATAAATCACAATGTGTATTAAGATTTCTCAATAGCAAGATAATATTGCTGCTTAATATATGATGCATAATGTATCACATGATTTGCCCTTTCTTAACTAAGTCAGCCCTAGTACACAAATAGGTCTTGCAATGCCTCACAATTCAAGTGACCCTGTTATAAGGTCCTATAGACAAGACATAGGACCTCATTCTGAGTTTGGTGGTCCCACCATGGGACCCCCTGAATGAATTACAATGTTCCTTCCGGACTGACTGGCTTGAACATTGTAGTACACAGTTCCTGCCAGGCAGTGCTACAATATTATCCCCGGCTCCCTTAAGGAAGCCTAGCCCAATATTGTAGCACTCCAGCACCATCAGAATGCACACTGCCTGCAAAGCAGACGGTACGCATTCCAGAAGTGCTGGACACGGACGGTTCTGCATTACCCATGGGAAGTGTAGGGGCCTCCCTTTGGCACCTGGAACTGGCTTTGCACCAGCCTTTTCCAGGGCAGAGTACCCACCATGGAAAGGCTGGCCGAAGGCTGAGTTGTAATCAGCCAGGTGGCACTGAGTTTAGCACTGCCATGGTTGAGTACAGCTCAGGCTGCCATCACCATATCGGGAACCATGTTCCTGGTAGGGACATTGGTCGTTAGCCAGGTCCGCCTGCCAGAGTTGTAATGTGGCGATCGGACCCCACAGTTGTGGTGGTTCGACCATCACCACGAGGCTGGTGCTCTTTGGACCACCAGTCCCGCAATCAGGCCCATAGTATTTAGGATTTGTTCATAACACTGCACTTAAAGGAAATAAGATAGACAAAACATTATTCTCAAGTCCTAGTATACTAAGGGGGGGGAGTCCTTACCCTGGGGGGTGCTGTGTTGTGCGATGCCAGTGGGGTCAGGTAAGGGAGTATGGGCATCGGGTATCCTGGCCCAGGTGAGTTGCAAATTTGGGAAGTGGAGACCTTGTCCCCCAGATACAGCGAGGCTGAGGAACAAGATGATTGGGAAACACTGAGTCATCCCAGAAGGACAAGCACATTGTTTCAAATGGTATGGTTGAGGTGTGGCCTGGGAAGGGGTGGGTTGAGATATCAGATCATTGCAGAATCTCACAAGACTGGGGGACTGTAGGTGTGGTCGAATGGAGAACAGGGTATTGTGACACAGGGTCTGCTAGGACAATTAGTAGCATGGTTTCCAAGGAGGGTGAGCAATGAGTGGGAGTGTTTATCACAGTGCAGTACAATAGGAGATGCTAACCTACTGTGTCAAGGGGAAGCCCAAGTCTGGAGGAGAAAAAACTGAGCTCAGGAAGTGAGAAGAGGGGCCCACAATGTCAGGGACATGACAGAGGGGAGTGGGTAGGAAAAGGAAAGACAGAAGCTCATTTGTGATGTGTGGAAGGAGAAGTTGGATGGGGGCATAGAGGAGTGGGAGGGGGTGTCACATTTGTGATGTGATGCCAAAGGCTGGTGGAGGCGGAGCAGTATGGGCATGAGTGTGTGACCGAGCAAGGGGAGGGGACGGGGAAGGAGATATGAGTGAGGGGGTAAGCAAGGACTCAAGGTTAAGAGATTCATTGGTGGCCTACTTCATCTTGGAGAAAAGGTGCCCAGGTCTGAAAAAATATGTCAGCTTTGTCCTGTAGGTTGTAAATAGTACATGGCCAAGAGGTCATTTGTCGAGTGAGGGAGGTGTGGGGGAGCACCAGTGTCTGAATATGCAGAGTTTAGCCATGGCGAGTGCTGTGTGCAGAAGACAGGTCTGGGGGCGTGTCAAGTCTGGGGCACTGGCAGAATCATAGAGAAGATGAGCGGGTGAGTGAGCATGTTCGGTAAAGGTAGAGTTTCCCGCAACATACGCCCAACCAATTCTCAATAGGGCCTGATCTAGGGGCAATCACATAGAATGTGCAGTAGGTCACAGTGGGAGAGTCCCACAGTCTGTAGCTTGACAGGCGTCCAATACCAGTTGTGTAGCGTCTTAAAAAAACAGCATTTCATCCACACTTCCCGCGTCCCACAGTCTCAAGCATCTAAGAGGTCTGCCCAGTCCTCCTGCTCTATTTCTACCTGTAGCTTTAATTGCCAGGAGAGGCAGAGGTTGTGAAGGATAGGCAGGGAGTAGAGTTGGTGGATCATGAGGGTGTGTAGGCCCGACATTACCCCACAGACGTGGCCCCAGGTTCTAAGATAGGAGACAATCTGCAAGGACTGTAGGGACCAAGGGAGAGGCCCAAAGCTACGGTTAGAGCTCTGCTTTAGCTGAACATTTCTCCAGGCTTGATGCTAAGGGAGATAATATTAGTTCTGGATCATGGCAAAGGGTTTCTGATTGCCATTGATTATCACGTGGCCTAGCTGGATGATGCCTGCTGCTTGCCAAACTCCAGTCGAGCATCGCCTCCCATCCATAGCTTGGTGTTGCCCCCTAGTGGAGCATAGCTTTAGTAATGTGCGTGTACTACAAGCATGGCGTGGGCACGCCTCCAGGATTTCACTATTGCTTGTACCATGGGATTGACAGGTTGGGTACCAATTTTCCTTTCCCCATAGAGTAGGGTTGATCCCTTACGACAGCGTAGTAAGGTTGATGCCGTGAGGACCCATTGTGGAGCATGTACTTGAGCCCTGAAGGCAGGTCAAGACCACCACAAGAATGGTGGGCCATCAGTTTGGCCGTGGTCAGGCAGGGTTGGGAGGATCTCCAAATGAAGAAGCGGATAGTCCTTTTGATGGAGTGTAGAATAGGAAGGGGAACCAGCAAGGGAAGTGCACCTAAGACATATGTGAAGCGGGGCAGTGTCACCATGAGGACTGGTTGGACTCTCCCCCAAAAGGAGAGGCCCAATTGGGACTTGGCAACATGTGCCGTGGGGGTGTACTAGAGCCAGCGGAGCTTGGCTATGAAGTTGTCACCCAAATCAAAAAAGCACAGGACTTGGAAGAGGTAGCACCACTCAATCCTGTTGAATGTTTTTCCAGTGTCTAGCGACAGAGCCAGGGCCTCGTCCTGTAAATCCCTTGCTGACAACAGAGTACGTGCTAGGCTGCGAAGATAGTTTCTAGATGACCGGCAGGGCCCAAATCCCACCCGTGCATGATGCACAAGGGATGGTATGAATTTGCGCAGATGGGCTGCCAGTACTGTGGCCAGGATCTTGATATACGCGCTCGGGAGAGATGTGGGCCAGTAACTGCTGCAGAGCAGAGGGTCTTTCCCCTGTTTGGAGAAGACGTAATGTTTGACTTATTAGAGATGGGGTAGAAGGTGGCAGTAGTCTTTTTGTCCCAGAAAGCCTTGTATAAAGAGGTGACTACCTCCTTCCCCACCCACTTGTAAAATTTTATGGGAAATCCATCTCCCCTGGTGCTTTATGGTAGGAGAGTTTGGAGATGGCCTCGGTAATCTCATCCTTACTGATTTCACCCTCCAGCAGGCACCTGCCATCCTCATTAAGTCGGGGTAGAGTAATATGTGAGGGAAAAGATGAGAGGCGAGCGGAGTCTTCCATAGTTTTGGGAGTGTAAATGGGACATATAAAAGGTTGAAAATTAATTGACGATATCCTGGGGGTGTGTAAGGGTGTCCCCAGTTTAAGACTGAATGGCCATTATGACTAGAGCTACCTCTTGTTGTAGTTGTGCGGCAATAAGGCAGCCCACCTTCTCTCCAAGCTCATAATGACATCCCTTCATTCTTTGGAGGGTGTACTCTGCCTTAGATGTAAAGAGGACTTTGAGATCCATCTTAGCCCTCTCTAGGCAACTGCGTAGTGCGGGAGAAGGGGTTGTGGTGTATTAGCACATGAGGGTTACTGTTGTATTCTCCAGGTCGGCCTGTTGGGTACATATGTGGGTGTTTGCGATTGTTGCGTCCCTCATTAGCTGGCCTCGAATTGTGGCCTTGGCTGCAGCCCATAAGACCATGCCTGAGGGGACCAAGCCTTTATTGTTTTCTAAATAAGCAACAATGTGGGATCGCAGTTGTGCTTTGCCTTGCAGTTTACGGTAGCTGGAGAGCTGTAAGCGTCACAGCCTTTGTCCTGGGTGTGAAAACTCCAAGGATAGGATGAGGAAGATGGGGGAATAATCTGAGAGTGTGGCCACTAGAATGCGGGAGTCCTGGACATGAGCCCCCATCCTTGTGATATCAGGAATTATTCTAATCGGGAGTGAGTATTATGAACCGGTGATGTGAAAGTCTATTCCTGATCTTTTAGGTGAGTGAGGCGCCAATGATCCATGGTCCGACAGGATGTCAGCCATCAGGACTCTATCGGCTGCATTACATCAATCTAGGGGGACGGTATGGTGGAGGACAAGGTTATGTGCCAGATTCAAGTCTTCCCCTAGGAGGAAATGGGTGGCCCCAATTTCAGTGAGGAGGCAGTTGAACTGGAGAAAGAAGGAGCGATTATTCCCTACCGTGGCATAAACTGAGCAAGGCACAGAACATGGTTGCCGACCTTGACTTTAGCGAGGATGTAATAGCCATCTGTGTCCATCCACTTTTTAAGGGCAGAAAGGGGCAACGATCGACGTATGAGGATTGCAACCCCGCATTTCCTGGAATCACCAGATTCCGGAGTCTGAGTTACCGGACAACTGCTGTCTATCACCTGTCCCACCCAATTGTGTTGAAGTTTCTCAGATTCAGTTTGCAAAAGGTGGGTTTTCTGTAAGAAAGCAACATCTACTCTCTGGGATTGTAGATAGGCCAGAATCTTTTTCCATTTGATGTAGTGTGTTAGGCCATCAACATTCGAGGAAATGGTAGACAGCAGGATCTACAGAACCTGGTTGAGACATTGAAAGGACGATGGTAGTTGCATACTGGGAATAAGTGGTGGACGTCCCCAAGTGGCAAGATTGGAGGGAGTAAGTGGGGGGGAGTATGCAGGTGAGGATTACAGGGAGGAGTCCCTTGGTCACAAAGGAGATGTAGTTGTGTCTATTGTTGCAGACATGTTGAAACAAGCTAGGGCAAGGGGACAGTAATGGGGAGGATGGGTAGAAAGGAGAAGAGGAAGCAGGTAGGCGAGGGAGAGAGAAAGAACGGCTCTCAGGCAAGGGGAAACCCTGGCATGGGCCACAAACTGCTAACAGCGGGTCTAAGCTTGCGCTACTCGTGCACTGGAGGACCCCACACATAGGAGGATAAGGGACGGCTGGCAGAAGGAAAGACGAGTATGAAATCATATTGGTAGCGTAGCAGGGGTGGTAGTGATGCTGCAAGGGATGATATGGGCCTCGGGTATCAGGGACCATACCGGTGCTTAAACATGATATACTGGGACCAATCAAGGAATACGTGACGTGGGTCATGCCGTGGTCCAAGACTACATGAGAGGATGATAAAGGAGGGTAAAGTGGGGTACGGATGATGAGCTGTGGAAGGGGTGTCCAGGGATGGAGTAGTGTATGGTCATTCCCCCCAGATCTTGTGGGTGGCAATTGAGGTATGCTTCAAGAGGGACGGGTTTTGGGATACATAGGAAAGCCATAGCAGGTGGGCAACAGGCTGTTATATGGCATGCATAGATCATGTGGACCTCCAGGAAGTCCATGTGCAGAGAGGCAGGCATACCGGCATAGCACCGTACACTGTAGAGCTATAATGACCAGAACATGAACAGGGAAACAGAGGGAAATAAGCAGAACAGATTAACAGTCTGAACAATCAAGCGCATAGAATGGCATGCTGGTCCAAGGTGGTAGTGTGGCAATGGTATGGTAAGGAGCAAAGGGCGGCCAGGAGAGCCAACATTCCAGCGAGTGCCGGTGGCCCCATATTTGAGCCCAGCTTCCAAGCGTGTATGGCAGAAAAGGGTAAGTATGTGTCCCCTGAGCATCCCCATAGGAGGAGGCACCTAGGGAAACCTAATGGGTGCTGGCGAACAGACACCAGCACAGTACATGCAACAGTGCTATACTCAGCCAAACATCAGGGATTGCCCTCCTCCTGGTGCGTAGTAGAGAAGATGCACCAAATTTCGGTGGACAATACAATAGTAGTGAGTCCCCTTAGCCCCTGCAGAGTCTCAGGAGCCCCAAATGGTCAGATGTGCCAGTGTATGCCTGTAGACTGGACTGCCATGCTTCTCTTGTTGCAATGGAGGGTAGAGATGGTTCAGCCCAGCTTCAGTGGTGGAGTCGAGTGGATCAAGCATCCGTGTGGCTAGGTCCAGGGCCTAATAGGGCACAGGCAGGTAAGTGAGTATCCTTCCTCAATGACGCCCGAGGTGGTAGGGTGCTGTCCCAATGCCTGGGTGAGCAATTGTCTTCATGAACTGTGGTGTCCGGCTTGTGGTGCTGCTCCCCAAGGTCAGCAATGTAGATCAGCAGAGGGAGAGGAGGAGTGTGCCCTTAGTCAGTTATGAGCGCTCTATGGTACTGAGGTGGTAGCAAAGCAGACTGCTCAATGCTCTCCCGCCAATGCCACTGACAATTCCAGAGTATGAGTGATATGCCGCCATATGTGTCCCCACTCTTCCAGTCTGCTTAGCGTCCTTTGAGTGTGAGAGTCATTGAGGTCTTAGAAGAGGGCCACAGCAATGCCAGTAGGGGAGTGCAGGTTGCCAGTCTACCAGTGGGGGGGTCCATGGATGACAAGGTGTTCTCTCTGGGGTCGATTCCCCCGTGGCGCTCTGCAAAACCCCTGGAGTGTGGTGTACAGCCCCCTCAAAGTGTGGGTGGTGCAGGGCCCCACTCCCAATCAAGGGAAGGGGTATCACAGTGCCATCCACATGCAGGTGGCCAGTGTCTGTTGGAGTTGTCATGCCCAGGGGGCTGCAGGCGCCACTCTCCCCAGCCCAGGTGCACGTGTCCGCAGTGTGGGGTGCACAAAGGCCCGTATGCTGTCCCAATCTGTCGGCCCTCCACAGCCCCACTCACCTTCTGGGGTCTGGGTGGTCTGCATTGAACATTGGTCACTCTGCTCATCCTGACGCAGTGTGCGTGTTGTTGCCCGTGCCACGGGCTGCGTACCTGGTGTGCCTCAGATTGTAGAGAGGAGCGGGGGCAGCAGGACACCCTCCCCACGCACCCTGGTTCTCCTTAGGTCTTGCCCAAATGGGGGCAATATTCTGCAGGCCCCACCACCCCAGCAAAGGTCAAAAGCGATGTAGGCCACCTCAGGCCTCCTAGGGCAGTTCCAAATCAAGCCCGAAGCTCCAAAGGGCTGTGAGGGCCGATGGCAAAGGTGTCCATTACCTTGAGCTTTCCTAGCCCTATCAGGCGTCTCTCCACCTCAGAGGAACGGCCAGAACACCTCCACCAGCTTCAGGACACGATGAAGGAAGAATTGGAAGTCCTCCGTGCTCCTTCAGAGCTGCTGCCATCCTCTCCTTATTCCCCGGCGCAAGGAGCCTTTTCAGCAGGCAGCCATCATGCTCGTGGCCAGACCATGCCCCCGCAGCATTTGATTTGGTTCACAGATCTATGTTATGGTTGTGTTAAGATATATGAGTGTTCCAGAAAAGGTATTCACCATAGTAAAATGGTTATACACACATGCCGCTGACAGAGCTACTCCCAATGGCAGTTTCCTAGTTGGCTAACTCGCACAAACAGGGCCTTGTGGGTGCCAGAGGGCCACTGCACTCCCTCAATAAACGTACTGTACTTTATCTGGTCTGCCAGTACAGTCTCCTGAATACTCACACTTCTCCCTGGGGAGGTGCTGGTAGGAGATGTCTTTGGCACCTTTACTTTCATTCTCCCAAATCCTCCTGCTTCCAAGAATCCATGTAGGGATTCCTGGGATAAATATATCGCCGTTTCCTAGATGGCTGTTAAACATAAATATTGCCTATGTGAGTTTCCCAATCCAACATGATGGCACCACTACTTTTGAGGCAATTTTCTGCTTTAAAGTTATAAAACGAAGGAATGCCTTTACTCCTTGTACACAATAGTTTGTTTGTCCTGTTGGTTTGTTTCCCCACTCCTGATCTACTCTAGGTGATTCCTGAGGTCGTCTGTCTGTTGTTATTCTTGGCTGCTTCAAGTTTTATTCCAGCTTTCTCCTGGGGAGCCAATGGTCTTACTCTTGGTTTGTGTCCATTCATCCCACCTGGAGCCTTGCTGCAATCTAGGAGGTTGTTTGCCAGCTGACATTCTGGAAGGCACTGTCTGCTGATGTTCTAGAAGGCACCATCTACTTAGGTGCCACCAAGTGTTGGCAGCATTGTGGCTACTGGAAGGGGCTGCCTTTACCCCTGGCAGACCAAAACCTGGGCTTCCCTACCTACCTGCACCCAGAGGTCCCTAATTAGGCATCAGTCACCTGGTACACAGATAATTATGCTCATGTGAGCTGGCGAAGAAAAGGAGAATTAATGAATTGTATCAGCATAAAAAGATGTGTCCACCAGGCTGCACAATAGCTTCTACATGGTGTTCCCTTTACATTAATGATGTATTGAATATCTCTGTGAATGTGATTACTACTCCCCAAGATTGGCTGTGCACTAATGTTTGCAGATGATACCCTTTCAATATTTATAACAATGATGAGGGTGCAATTATTGCTTAACAGTTATTCAATTGTCTGCAACCAATGTGGTCTAGAAATTGACAGAGCGGAAAGCAAATATATTGTCATAAATTCACACAAACAATTCAGGGGCAGACTGAAGATGGGAGACCCTGAACCTCTGCCTCTTCTGCCTGAGCTTGACAGGGTAAATGACTTCTACTACCTAGCTGGTAGGTTGTCAGACACACTTTTGCAAGACACACCATATTATGAAAAGTCATCTGAAAAGTTAAAATCAACCTCATTAAGGTTTGTGTCTCCCACATCATTAGTATATTGAGGAGAGGGCCTAGGGCCACCACTAAAGAGTGCAGAGATCTAGGGATATGGTTACACCACCAATCTATCTAGATTTGAGAATAAACATACACAAACTTTGGTTTACATGCCACTAAATGCCCCAATACACACCCTGTGCCTAGACTAGGCCCTTAAATAGCCACCTAGTCAATCTAAAACATCGTATGTACTTGTTCTGTATCTGGTCAGTTGGCGGATTGGAACCATATAAGAACTCACACAAGGACCTAATAAATATAGATAGAGCCTGCACTCTATCTTGGTTAAGCTACGTAAAAACTTGGCTCTATTCACTACTATCAAAAATTGTGTCGGATTACCAACTTTCTATTAATGGGGGCACTGTAAAACTGCTCAAAACCAAAACCTTTTTTTTTTGTAATGAGCAGGTGGGATGGTGATATAACCTTGCTGAGCACTTTTTCGATGTCAAGAGCAGTCTAATGTTTGAGTCCTATTTGGATGAACATCCTCCTTCCAGTGCTAAAAATCTACATTTGAAATTTCGATTGGGATATGCTACCAATTAACAGTAATTAACAGTTTCGGTTGTAAAAATGGTCAGCGGGTGATTTTAAAATTGATAAATGCCCAGCATGTGAGACCTTGACAGAATTAGAGGCTCGTTTTTTATTTTCGGTCCTGCTTACTGCCATTTTTTAAAGGAAATGTATTTTTCCAGTCTGTCCTAATTTAAGTATCAGACAGTACCACAAAGCATTTGCAACATTTAAATTGGATACAAAGGATCTGATCATTTTTTGACTCAGCCTGGTGTCTGAGAAAAGGCCTTAAGAGAACCAGTAGTGTGATTTTGATAACTAATGATACTACAATGATGTGATGAATTTTAAAGCATTTTATATTATGCGCAAATTAATTGAATTGTATTTTATGATATATTTGCATGCTATTCTATGTTTGATGGGTACTTCACCAAAATAAACAAACTAATACATTAAATGAATAAAACACCTCTATCATTTTTATATTTACATCTTTCTGGGTGTTACAGCTGTGATGCAGTGAAAATTGGTCATAAAAAATGGTTGCAAATTGTGCACCAAGCTTTTTTGCAACCAGTTTGGCCCATACACTAATTGGTCACAGTGCTAACCGTCCAGTGGCAGGCGTTCGCAGAAGGACCTGCATAATGAAAAGTAATAAGGCAGGTCTTCTGCAAACACAGGGAAGGTGGCCTGCGATGGAAATGAACCATCATATTAGCATTTGGATTCCCAAATGGGATGTAATTGAAGGAATCCCATGTTCCTTGGGGAAATGGTGCTCTTTAAATAGAATACTGATTGGATACTCGTCAGGGGAAGCAGGTCGCTGGTCCCTTGCACCACTGCTTGCTTCAATCGAGGCACCTGGGACGATTCTCAAAGGGGAAGTCACCAACGAGGACAGCCTCCCTTTTGGAAATCACTTACCACATCCTTTGAGAACTCAGTACCAGTTCAATTGTGGTTGCAAACTATTGAGATATATCATAGAGAATCGCAGTTAGTAGAGGAAGCCCTATTTTTACCCCATCCTCAATGAGATTCAGGATGGGTTGTTAAACTCATTTTGCGAGTCGGAAGTTGCTTTTAAACTAACAAAATGTAAATGTGTTTAATACATAGATACATAACTGTATGTCACTATTTAGTGCTTTTGTTAAGAACTTCTCCAGATTAGAATCTTTAGACAAACTGTATTTTGGCTAGTCATAATTTTTCAGCTGTTTGGATGATCACCATTGTGTTTTTTCAATGTGACTTTCTTCAAAGTATAGTGCAGAATAATAGTTCAATAATTACAAAGAAAGCCCTTGCATGGTCAGGTTATATATTTGAAGCGTGACAATTAAAGTGCTCCATTTCATTTTGTATCTTTTTTAAATGGTATTTGGACAACATATTGAGTTGTACATTTCGGGAGATGTAAATACCTGATGAAAGTACAAAAATATGGTTATGCAAAAATATCATTATCAAGAATATCGTTTTTCAGGTATGTAGCAACATTGTTAAGAACATTGTTTTTGTTAATAAAGTTTTAAATAATATAATTGCAAAATTACAATGTTTTAATTATTTTAATGCGTTTTAGTTTATATAATAATTGTATTTAATGTAATTTTAAGTGACTTAGAAATTTTAATGTAATGGTTAATAGTAATTTATAGTGTTGTAGTGAACCGTTGGGTTTGTAGGAGGACAGGTAATTATGTGATTGATACTAATTTTGTACATTATGTAATTCAGATTTACTTTACTTATATTTCAGGTGTGGGTTGCTGTGTTTGTAGGGGTATGGGCTGAGAAGTTAGTTTGCTGATAATTAATTAGTAATCAGTTATTAATTTATTATTAATTGTGTCAATGAATATTATTTCAGTAACTTGTGTAATAATCATATATTTTAGTTATATTTTGGGTATCAGCTGGGGGGTTTCTAGGGGCATAATTAATTAAAAAATAATTAATTACATATTAATGTATTATTAATTATTGAATTGATTATTAATTATGTGCATTATGTTATTCTGATTTATTTTAGTTGTGGGTTGCTAGATTTGTAGGTGCCTACGTTGGAAGTCAATTGGGTAATAGTTACTTAATAATAATTATGAATGTACAATTACATATTCCATTGATTAATGTATGTAAATTGTGAAATAGATATATATTTTAGGTGTGGGCTGCTGGGTTTGTAGGGTTTTAGGGTGGGAATGGTAAACTCTGTAAATCCTTGTGTTAGTCTGATTTTTAATTGCCTTGTCCCTGTGTTTCCATATTCTCTATTTAATCTTTAATTCTTATCATGGCAGCTTATTTGAAGTCACCTATCATCACAAAGTGACTACAGTGCAGTAGTATCCTAGCAATGATTTCTATTAGCTGTGCTCCAAAATTAGCGTAATATAGTCCATAAAACACCACAAGAGTGAGGGAGCATTTAGCTGTGATTTTTCCGGTAGGCGTTAAAAGTTTGCAGTTGAGGCATGAAGGAGAGTTCTATACTGTTTTTCATGCAGTTTTACTGTGATACCATCAGGCACAGTAATTATAGCAAGTTGGGTGGTCCTTGTGGTCAGTGACAAATGTGCACAGTCTGCCATTGGTGGCTGTACATGAAGCAGAATGGCTAACCTTACACCAAAGCAACACACTGTCAACAAGTCTTGATTTAGGGTGCGATGTTCCATTACAGTTTCTGAGGCACAGTAACAAATTAGAGAGTTGCGATTAGCTGTACATTCTAGTCCGCCCTGCATGGGAGTAAGATAGAAATGTGAGCATTTACTAAAAGGAAGTAGTTTTAGTTGAGTCTCAGAGGGATACCGTCTTCTCTGAATAAAGTTGAATTAGCTTATCCATAATAGTCTGACTCAATGTATCATGTGATCTTCTAAGATTCATTATAAAACAGATATCTGAATGTAACAAAGATATGTATGCATACCTTGTTAATTTGCTAATATTGTTTCTCCTGATCAAAAATATCTGAAATTCATAAACACAAAGAAGATTGTACGTGAATTCTCCTCTCTCAAGGTACATCAAGTTACTTCAATGTCGAGGTGCAAGGAACTCACTGGTCTGTTAATGTGTGAAAAATATGGTTTGTATGTTTTTCTCTAGCTCACATCACTACTGGCCACAGTTTATTCAGAAAGAGAAATTACAACTCTCTGGCCCTCAATACAACCCTGGGGGTCGGTGATAAAGTGGCGGTAATACCGCCAACAGGCTGGCAGTAACTACCGCCAAATTATGACCATGGCGGAAAGAACCTAGACAGACAGAAACTTTACTACACCTACCACCAGGGTGGACTCAACAGCCACCACGGCGGTAGCTGCCAACAGCCAGGCGGAAGCCAATGTTCCACACACTGTATTATGACAGGCCAATCCGCCACCGTTTCCGGGGCGCTACCAACAACATCGAAAGCTTGGCGGAAATACTGCACAGAAGGGAAATGACTCACCATTGGAGACTCAAGAAAGAAACACACCGCCATGGAGCCCAAACTGCAGATCTTCCCCATGATTTTCTACGTCCTGCTCCACCACGAACACCAACAACGGTGAAGACGGCCATGGTGAGTACAGCCGCCTAGCACACAAGGGAGGGGGGAGAAAAAAGGGAGTGACACACACACACTCAACAAGCAACACCCTCACCCCCAACACAATACACACAAGCAGATGCAGTAACACAACATATTTACTCCCTACCCCTCAGGAATAATGCAGGGAACACAGGAAAAGATGAAAGTGAGTGTAATAATGTAAATAAAGCAGAAATATGAAAATTCAATCTAAAAGTATATACATATGTACAAACAAGGGACACTGCCCAGTCCTCAAAGTGCGTGGGCCACAGGGCCACATTACAAAGTCCAAGGCCCCACTTGACTCCTGCAACAACACTGAGAGAACACTGTAGGGGCATCAGTTTGAAAACAGGCAGGCACCTCAGGGGGACGGGGAACCGGGGGCACCTCAGCCGGCAGATGGAATAACACCAATGGCCCTGGAGGGTCCTGGGGAGTGCAAGGTCACAGTCTCTCATGCTGGTGCTGGTGGTGCCCATTCCCTGCAGCCTCGGACGGCTGCCCACTGCTTGTGCTGGTGCTGGTGGTGCTGCTGCTGGTGGGAGGAGGCTCCAGCCCACCTCCTGCAGCCTCGGATGGCTGCCCACTACTGGTGCTGGTGGTGGTGCTGCTATTGCTGGTGGTCGGGGGAGGCTCCAGCCCATCCCCTGCAGCCTCGGACGGCTGCCCACTGCTAGTGCTGGTGGTGGTGGTGCTGTTGCTGCTGGTGGTGGGGGAGGCTTCGGCCCATCACCTGCAGCCTCAGACGGTTGCACCACCATGGTTGGTGTTGGGGGCTCCGACCGAGTCCCAGCACCAGGCCCCTGGTCCTTTCTGCCTGCTGATGCATGCCCCTTGAACTTCCTGGCAGCAGCTGGGGATTGCTCCCTGCCCTTGCCTGCAGGAGCTGGGGGTAGCCCCTTGCCTTTCCTGACAGCAGCTGGTGATTGCTACTTGCCCTTGCCCTTGCCTGCAGCAGCCGGGGGTGGCTCCTTGCCCTTCCTTGTAGCAGCTGGGGGTGGTACTTGACCCCCCTGGCCGCAGCTGGGGATGGCTCCTTGCCCTTCCTGGCAGCACTTGGGGCAGGCACCCTTTCCGTGTGTCTGCCTGCTGCCCGGGATCCTTTCCCACCACAAGTTGCTGTGGACACTACTGGGCTCGTGAACTGGGTGGCTGAGGTGCTTGCCTGGGTTTTACCCACCCTGGCCAGACGTGAAAGACTTGGGTGGAGGGGTAGGTAAAAGGTCAATGGCGGAGAGGAAAAGTTTCCTAGGCACATTGGGGCGGGAGGTTGGAGAAGGTCTGGGAGTGGAGGAAGAGAGAGTGGTTGTAGGAGGTGTCTGTCTGCTGTGTTTGGGTGCAGGTGCATGGGCTGGATGCTGTTGTGAGATGGATGGCTGTTGGGTGCCTGAGTGCTTCCATTTGTGTATCTTGGGAAGGGGGGCAGAAACAGTGGAAGAGCACACAGGGGATGTGTGCATGGCCGTTGGGGTGGAGCCTGCCAGTGAGGTGTGTGTTCTGATAGGTGTGCTTTGGATGTGGTAGTGGATGAGGATGTTGTGCATGCAGCTGTGAGTGTAGACACAACTGGGAGGGAGGTGGAGGAGAGGAGGAGGGGGCCACAGTGAGGGCAGTGGATGTTGGTATGTCTGCATCTGAATGGTGTTTGTGGGAGTGCCTGTGGGATGAAGTGTGCTGCCTGTGTTTGCCTGTTCCACTCTTGTGTGTTGTCCTGTGTGCATACTGGTCTGGCTGTGTGCTTGGGATAGGCTGGGGTTGAGGGAAACAGGAACAATGGCTGCCATCAGAGAGGAGGCGAGAGCCTGGATTGATCTCTGTTGGGCCGCAAAGCCATTGTGAATGTCCTCCATAAATGCATTGGTCTATTGCATTTGGGCTGCCAGCCCCTGAATGGCATTCACAATGGTTGACTGCCCAACAGAGATGGATCTCTGGAGGTCAATCGCCTCCTCTCTCAGGGCAGCATGGCTAACTGGGGCAGGGCCTGAGATGCATAGGGCAAAGGAGATGCCCACCCTCCTGGGTGAGTGGGCAGAGGCAACTTGATGTGGGCCTGCTATGTGGGAGGTGCAGGTATGGGGATGGCAGCTGTACCTGCATTGGGGTGGACACAGAGGTGTCCGCCACAACCAGGGAGCTTCCATCGGAGGAGGTATCCGTGTTTGAACTGTCCCCTCCTGTCTCGGTGGTGGTACTCCCCTCACCCTCCGTCCCACTGGTGCCCTCAGCGTTGGTGGACTCTGACTCCTGGGTCCTGTGGGATGCAGCTCCTTCCATAGCCGGTGCCTCTGCTCCTCCGCCAGATTATGCTAATGCACATAAGGACAGGATGGCAAAACAAAAAGGGGTGGGAGAGACAAAGGATACACTGTGTCAATGGCTGCACCAACACCACAGTTGGTGTACACAGCACCCTCACACACAGGGAACAGGCCTACGCACTCAGTTACAATGCTAGTCTCCAGGGCATAGAGAGGGACACATACCGCCAACTGCAGCATACCTGGCACCCTCACAGCCATGCCCAGTAGAGGATACCTACCAGCTAGGTTGGAGGAATTTCACATCAGATCCCTGTCCATCATGGAACATACTCTGCAATGTCAGGCCTGGCCTAGGTGCACCCACAGACACACATCACCACCTGGATACCACCCCACCATGCGTAAGTAGTAATGATGGGCACTGCACTCATGCCCTCAAGCGCCCATCCAGCTCTGGGTAGGACACCACCAGTATTTAGGCCATCAGTAGGGTCAGGGATCAACGGGCACCCCTTCCTCGTTGGGAGGCCATACCCAGCTGAGCTTCTGCCATCTTCCGTGCCCAGTGTCTCAGGTCCTCCCACCATTTCTGAAAGTGGGTGCTCCGCCTGCCGTAGACCCCAACGGTCTGAACGTCCTTGGCTATGGCATGCCATATACCCTTTTTTTGATGGGCGCTGACCTGCAGAGGAAACATACACAGGGAAAGGTCTTAGTTAGACCGTCCTAGCTGTTACACTCATGGCCCACCATAGCCCTTCCCATCCCCTTACACATAGACATTGCCCAGAATACATGCTGCACACTGCCCAGGGCCCATCCACCAACCACCCCCTACACGAGGCATTTCCACACACGACTCCATGCATTCATGCCCCATGCATTGTACTCACAGTGTACTCACCTGTTGGTCTGGAGGCCCATACAGCAGTCCGTACTGGGGTAGAACCCCATCCACTAGTCTCTCCAACTCTTCCGAGGTGAAGGCAGGGACCCTTTCACCAGTCACACAGGTCATGGTAGGTTCCAGACACAGGTCACAGCAGCACATGCAGTGTAGGTCCTCTCCCTTTGAGGGTCATGTAGCAAGTGAGTGAACAGATAGAAAATGGCAGTGACGTCTGCGGCGGTGCATGCCATCACCGCCAGCATACATTACCATTGGCCACTGTACCCCAGAGGGCCCAATATTATCCAATGTGGCATTGCACGGTGGTTCCCGACTGCCTCCCGCAATGGCACACAACGTCAGCGGAATTACCTCACTTTCAACTGTCCCTCCATACAGGACAGGCGGTCGCCATTTCAGGAGGGGCAGAGCATGGATCATAACTGCATCACAGATCACAATTATACTTACAGGACATGTGCCACTAATGCACTTAAAATTCACATCATGTGTTGAACTGTAGTGGCTACAATGTACAGTTTATAACAGGCTCCTTATTCTTTTGCCCCATGGGTTGCAACCAATGTGGATGAATAGGAGATGGAGACATGCATCCATGTACAGACCCCTGGTGGACTTGGCTACAACGGAGGACAGGCACATAAGCCTCACCTATAGACTTGACAGGGCCTGATATCTGCTATCCGTCACCCCACTGGGATCGCCCCTCTTGTGCAAGTCCTATCTGTGCTCCATTTCTTGGCAACTGGTTCTTTCTAAGTGATAGTGGGCTTGACAGCAGGAATGTCACAGCCAATGTTCTCAGTAGTGCTGACAAGAGTGTGTTCTGCTCTGATTGAATGTGCAGATGGTGTGTTTGGCGGACCAATACATCTCTCATGTCAATGCTAAGTATCCTGAGTCGGTGCACGATGCCTTTATCCTGAGGAATGGCAGCATCCCAGATGTGATGGGCAAACTACAGAGGCACATGGTGTGGCTAATAGGTGACCCCTGGTTCCCACCCAGTGAATGTTGGTGTATGGATATGGAGTGGGCCATAAGGGAAAATGTGTGGCTAACAGTTGTCCAACGATATTTGCAGGGGTCTCAGGTTACCCCAACCTATCATGGCTACTGACCTCTGTGAGGAATCCTAGGACAAGGGCAGTGGAACGTTACAATGGTGCACATGGGGGAACAAGAAGGATCATTGAATGTACATTTTGGCTCCTGAAGGCCAGGTTTCGGTGCCTCCATCTGACTAGTGGATCCCTGTGCTACTCACCCAAGAAGGTCTGCCAGATAATCGTGGCATGCTGCTTGGTGCAAAACCTTGCCTTGAGACGCCATGCGCCTTTTCTTCAGGAGGAGGAGGCTGGAGATGGCTATGTTGCAGCAGTGGACCCTGTAGACAGTGAAGATGAGGAGGCAGAGGATGAGGATGAGGACAACAGAACTGCAGTGATCCGACAATACTTCCAATGACACACAGGTAAGACAGTCTAACTTCACATTTCATTGTCAGTTTTGTTTTCACATTGTAACTGGCAGGCTGGGATTTCCCACTTTTATGGCCACTCACTGTACCCTTTGGAAACTCTTTTTGCAGATGTTGGTGCCCCACTATCGCTCCTGGTGTGTTCACTGCAGCCACCTACAGATCTTTCCTATGTAAACATTACTGTACAGTTGAATTGCAATATTTAAACCTTGTTACACAAATACATACTGAAATCATTTGACATACTCCATACTTGTATTTTTTCAAAGTGTGCTTATTGCTGTGCTATGAAGTAAACGGAGAAGTGCACTGGGCCGAGGTGATAATGGAGGAAAGTCCAGGCTATAGTTCCAGTCTATTTGTAGCACTGGTGCAGTGTCCATGGGGACATAGGAAGGGGAGCAATGGCAGTTCAAGGTGGACAGGGTGACAGAGTGGGACACAAGGGTGACAATCAGGAGAGTCTCATTTCCTGGCGGGGGTCTTGGCAATAGTCTCTGGCTTCTGCCTGGATCGCAGGGAACGTTTGCGGGGTGGTTCTCCATCTGCAGGGGGAGGGGTGCTAGTGGCATGTCGGTCCTGTGACGGGGCCTCCTGTCCACTAGTGGCAGCGGAGGTGGAAAGCTGTTCAGTAGTCTGGCTAGTGACAGGTGTCCACTGGTGTAAGACTGCCTCCCTCATGATGTTGGCCATGTCTGCCAGAACCTCGGCAATGGAGACCAGGGTGGTGTTAATGGCCTTCATGTCCTTCCTGATCCCCCGGAACTATCCCTCCTGCAGCCTCCTGTTCTCCTGCACGTTGTCCAGGATCTGGCCCAGTGTATCCTGGGAATGTTGGTATGCTCCCAGGATCTCAGTGAGTGCCTCCTGGAGAGTTGGTTCCTTGGGCCTGTCCTCCCCCTGGCGCACAGCAGTCCTTCCAGCTTCCCTGTTGTCCTGTGCCTCTGTCTCCTGAACCATGTGCCCACTGCTACTGGCCCCAGGCTTGTGTTGTGCCCTGGGATCCCTGTAGTGATGGACACACTGCTGATTGACGTGTCGTGGGGACAGAGGTATGGGCACGCTGGGTGGTAACTGTGGTAGTGTTTCCTGAAGGGGGAGGCTCTGTGGTGGTGTGTCACTGTGCCTGGGTAACCAACTGTCCAGAGGTCCCTGATGGGCCAGGTTGGACATCCAGATCTAGGCGAGCAGAGTCGCTGTCATCACTATGGGCCTCTTCTGTGGGGGGACTGGATGTTGCTGGCACCTCTTCTCCAGTGGCATTGGCTGGGATACCTGTGGGGATGTAAATGTTATTGTTTCTGTGTGTGACATATTGTGATAGGTGGATTGCCCTCAATTGTTGTTATTGCCCTGGCAGCTTTACCTTGTGTGAGTTGTTATGTGGTGGGCTAACTGATTCTCTCTAGTGGGCATGCTTTGGTGATAGGTGCCCATGCAGGTCTGTGAGTGGTGTCCATGCATTGGCGGTGCATGCATGCCTTGGCATTGGGATGAGTGGGTAGTGATGGTGGGGTCTGTGGGAGGTGGTGGAGTGAGGATATGTGTTGGCATGCAGGTGGGGGGTGATAGAAATAGTGAGTTGACTTACGAGAGTCCAGTCCTCTTGCTACTCCTGCCAGGCCCTCAGGAAGCATGATTGCCAAGACTTGCTCCTCCCATGTTGTTAGTTGTGGGGGAGGAGGAAGGGGTCCACCGCCAGTCCCCTGTACAGCGAGTTGGTGTCTTGCTGCAATGGAACGTACCTTCCCCCATGGGCCATTCCACCTCTTCCTGTCATCCCTTATTCTGGGGTGCTGTCCCATGGCGTTGACCCGGTCCACGTTCCTCCGCCATAGCTCCATCTTCCTAGCAATAGATATGTGCTGCACCTGTGCTCCAAATAGCTGTGGGTCTACCTGGATGATTTCCTCCACCATGACCCTTAGCTCCTCCTCTGAGAATCTAGGGTGTTGTTGTGGTGCCATAGGTGTTGTATGAGTATTGTGGGTGAGGGTGTGTAGGGTGATGTGTTGGGGTGTTTGATGTGGGGTGCGTGGGTAGTGTATAGATGATGGTGGTGTGTGTCTCTGGTCTTGTCTGTGGTCGTGGTGTCTGTCTTGTGCCAATTGTTTGTATTTGTAAAGGGTTGTGGGTAATGTGTGTGTGTTTTATAGTGGTGTGGGTGTGGTGTGTGTATGGGTGTCAGATGTGTGTAGTTGGAATTGCCCAATGTAGTGTTGTTTTGCTTGTATGTGTGTATTTTGAGTGCGGCGGTATGTACCGCCAATGGTTCATTGCCATTGAATGTCCGCCGTGGTGATTCGTGGGTCATAATGTGGTGGGCGTAGATCTATTGGCGTAACAGTGTGGGCTTAGATTCGGACAGTTTATTACTGACCTTTGGTGTGGTGGACTTGTGTGTGTGGCTGAATAGTGACGGATTGGTGTATGTGTGTGATGATATGGTGAACGAATATCTGCCGCGGTATGTTGGCGGCAGTCAGCATGGCAGTAAGTGGGATTTACCGCCAATGTCATAGTGAGGGCCTATATGTTTATGGTAACAGTGGTTCTTGCTTTTTGTCACTTTCTGTTAGAGTGACCACCTTTTATAGAGGCAAATTCTAGGCAGTGACTGTAAAAATTCAGGACTAAAAGTCTGGACAAAAGGTCAGTTTTATCGACATAACCCAGGAGGTTGACAAATAATATAAATGAAAGTACATAGACAGACAAAACAAGTATAAATCAAAATAGGTGTGTGCTCTTTGGTTTGTATAGTACAATGCAGTACTGACATCCTTATGCTACAGGGCTTACTTGCGGTGCAAAACATAGGAAAACATCATAAACACACTAAGAAAAATTCAAAAGCCAACGCTACTGGTAAACATTGGCAATTCTCAATGTACTCAGCCCCATTACGAAAAAAATGAACAGAAACAGTGCTCCATTTTTTAACTTAGACTTCTTGCTTGTAGACAGCAGTACTATAACTTTAAGTTTTCCTTTTTGAAAGTGTACTTTTATGAAAGCTGATAAACTTCAGAAGTTTTTTTTATTACCCAGAAAGAAGTATTAGAAATCGGATATGACTTTTCAAATTAACCTGAAGCTGAAGCTCTGCTTTAACAAGTTCAATGTAACACATATTTCTTTGTCAGTTCACAGGTTTCACAAGAATTGAATGTAAGAAGAAATCGTGTCAGTTGCTGCAAGACTTCATGCACAAGGACTTAATTATTTAACATTGAGAACTTCACATGGAAATACTGAAAAAAAGCAAGTAGTCATTTCTGCATGTATGAAAACTTGTTGCTGGTGACAACTCTCAAAGCAGGGGCAATTATAAAATGATACATTGTTCATGTGAATAGGGAACAGGTAGCCAAATTACTTTTGGTGACATGTCAAAACATACAGTGGTACCCTCTATTAAAACACATTGCTGCACTGCATTTCAGGGAAAAGTCAGCAATGTGCTTCATTTAATATAATATGGGCATTCCTGCCATTGCCCCTGCGCTGGCGCTGTTTTGTCTGCCTAGCACCAATGCAGGCAATCTTGTACCACGGTGCAAGGGCGCCTGCAGTGTAAGGAGGGTTGCTTTTGTGCAGGAAGGCGCACCTGCCTGCAAACAAACAATCCCCTGATACACTTTTCTCTTTCTATGTGTGCTGCAAAGTGCAGCACACAGAAAAAAGGAATAAATAAAGAAAAAGAAAAATATTTCTATCTGTTACACCTCACCTGGGAAAGCATAGCATTTTTGCACATTCCCTGGTCTACAACTTCTGCTAAATCAGGGACTGCATCAAAATCCATGGATGTTGCATAGGAAAACCCATGCAATGTCCATGGGATGCCGCCTTGGGGCAGAGTAATGCACTGATTTGCGCTGCATTGCTATACTTCGGATTTATGAGAAGGACTGCTGCCCTGCTTGTTGCCGTGCTGTCTGCTGGTCTCTCACTTTGCTGGAAGCACTCTTCCTTCCCCAAAAGTGCTCTCCAAGGGCTTCCATTGAGCTTTTCTCCTGTTCAGAAGTCTCAGGGGCAACAAATACTTCATCTTTGAGCTAGTTCACTGACTTCAGCAACTCCAGCACTGACTTCAACGACTCCAGCACCACTGCCGTTGCCTGATGCCACACCGCTGCCTGCTCTGGCTCCGTGGTCCTCGCTGCATGGAACAACCACAGCCTGCAGCGCAAGTCTGATGACCGCGTGAAGCCATTGACATTGCGCAGTGTGATCGTAACACTCTGAAGTCGACTCATCACATCTTGACTGACTGGATTCATTGACCTCGCTGGGTCACAAGAAACCGATGACTTGCCCTGATGCAACAACGGATGCCCTGCAACTGGATGGAATCTTCACCTCACCTCCCCTCCCTCGCAGTATGGAACTGACACTTCACTTTCCCTGATGCAGTACGGGACTGACACCACACTGACTCTATTGACGCATCACCTCCACAAATCTGTGCAACGTCTTTGTTTCTTTGTTTTCAAAGGTACTGTGCCTGGGGGTCCATTCAATTCCATGAGCTGTGCCTGTGGTGTTAGACAGTTGGGAATGACTCTTTCAATTACGTTGTGATAACCCCAGTTGGAGCTGTTGTGCTTTGACGCGCTTTAGTGGGATTTAATTTTTTTAAAATCATAACTTTGTCTGTATACATTGGATTTTCATCATTTTGACCTTATTTTATTCAGATATGTATTATCTATTTTTCTAAACCTGTGTGGTATATTTTTGTGGTGTTTACTCATTGCCTTCTAAGTTAGGCCTGCCTGCTCTGTGCCAACCTACCATAGGGTTAGCACAGTATAATTTGGATTGTGTTGTGACTTACCCTGACTAGGATTATGGTTCCTACTTGGACAAGGGTGGATACCTCTGCCAAGCTGAGACCCAATTCCTAACATTGGTGATCAGCAGTGAGGATAGGGCTTGTGTTTGTACAGTACCATACAATAGCTACGTGTGCAATACCTACCCACATTTAAAGGTCATTTTGATTTTTTTACTTATTGTGCAAGCTTTCCCTGCTTTACATTTTTAACCAACCCTATACATCATGTCTCCGGCTGGGTCCACAAGTGGAGCTGGGAAGTTTGACTTGGCTAAACTGGAGGATCACACATTCCCCCAACTGAAGCGCTTTTGCAAAGATATGGGGGTTCCTGCCCATGGAGCTTCCAAGAAGTTAAAGTTTCAAAGGCCCTGAGGGCCTGGGCAGAGTCCCGCACTCAAGAGAAAAATGAGTTGGGGGAGCCTTAGAAGGCCTCTTCTGAGGATCTGCCAACAGCAGACACCCCTGGATGTGTTCCTCCTGTGAGTCCAGGAAGCAGTGTCTTCAGTCATGGCCTGACCACAGAGGAAAGGAGAAAAAAATTCCAACTGCAGTTGGAAAGGTGAAACATAGAGGCAAAGGAGAGGAAAGTTGAAAGGCATGCTGAGGCTGAAAGAGCCTTAGCTGAGAAGAAACATGTATTGGCTCATAAAGTGAGTCTGAAAGAGCTGGAGCTCAATGCTAGACAATCTGAATCCATCAGTGATGGTGTCAGCATAAATTGATGACCTGCTGGAGGCAAGAAGGTTTGTATACCCAAGGATTTGCTGCCCAGTTATGTGGTGGGAGATGACATTGACAAGTGGTTTTCTGGCTGTGAAGTAGCACTGAAGGACACATGCGTGGGTCCGTGGAACATATGTCTACACTTGGGAGGGACACACTTCTAACATTAGAGATTGGGACCAGACAGAGTACACTCCCATGAAAACCATTTTGGTTGCCAAATCTGGTCTGACCCCTGCGAAGTATCACCAAAGATTCAGGGACAGTCACAAGCTCCTCAACCGATCCTGGATAGACTTCATTGATTACTTCACTAAGGCACTCAATGGCTGGGTGCGGGGCATCAAAATAATGATTATGTTGGGTATACAATTTAATCATGAGAGAGCACCTGCTCAGTGTCTGTTTTACAGAGCTTCGCCAGCACCTAGTTGACTGTAAGCTGACTGATCCCAGGAAGCTTGCTGAGGAGACCGACCTCTGGGCTATCACCAGGGTGGCCAAGAATGTACCTGGAAGTGACCCCAAGAAGGTTGGTTCAGGTTCACCCCAGCAGAGTCAGTGGGAGGTTAAAGATGACCCAGACAAGTCCCAGAGCATGGGGGAGGAAAGGGTTTCCATGCCCCACCTGAGAAACTGGTTCTTGTGGACAGTGGCACAGGGCAGCCCACTTCTTTCCCCTCTGCTTTGAATGCTCCCAGCTAGCACACAAGCAGGGGGATTCTGTCTGTCCAAAGAAATCACCCACTGGTGGAACCTCAACAAGGGTGGCCAATGGGCCTTAGGGGAAAGTAGTCCCCAGGGGCAGGTCATAGACCATGCCATATTCTCCCTCAGTTGGCAGGTAGACTCAGAGGGTGAGGGGATGATCCCTGAAGGTGGGAGTTGTCACTTCTACCAGGTAAGAGTGAATGGGGTCCCAGTCACTGCTCTGAGGGACACCGGGGCTAGTCATACCATCATGGTGGAGAGGCCAGTTTCTCCAGAGTAGTACACTGGCCAGGTGTGTAGAGTGACTCCAGCCCATGGGGAGGATTTTTTCTGCTCCGTAGCCTTGGTATCCCTGGAGTTGGCTGGGGAGGTGACCCCAAGGAGGGTCATAGTTAGTCCCCAGATGCCTATAGACTGAATTCTGGGGAATGAGAAACCCCTGGTGGCAGGAGAACTGGGAATGGAGGCCCCTAAGGGTGCTCTGACAGTTCAGTTGTCTGCAAGTACCACTTACCAGAGGAGGATACAGGAGACCAGATGTAGGGGCAAGGTGAGGGAGGACTCACCCATGTCCCCTGTTCAGCCTTAGGTTACAGATCCTGGGTTGATTGACTAGTGTCAGGATATCACCCCTGAACTGGCAGGAGGTAGATTGGTAGTAGGGTACAAAGCCCCTGGGGCTACTGCCCCTCACTGTGAATTGCCTCAGACATCAGGGAAACCTCAGGATCCCATAGGGAACTCCCTGACACCCCAAAGGCTGGAGGAGAAGCATACCCAATGGCACTGCTTAGGACCTCCACCTACCAGTGGATGGCTTGGGGCCTGGCTCTTGACACTGACAGCTATCAGTGGCCTCTGTTGATTGCTGTCATTGTGGACATGGTTTTCCCTGGGTTGGGGACAGAAGTCACACCCAAGGAGTGGAATGGGCCACATCACGTTGTTGGCCATGGTGGTACTGTCTGCCTACTGGGATGCATCTGTGAGCAAATTAAGATTTGAGCTTCACAGAGGGGATCCACAGATGAGGAGAAGGGTTCCCCATGGGTCAGTTCACTGACCCTAGAGAGTGTAGACAGAGGAGCCCAACTGAGTTCAGAAAGGCATAGAACTGACAAGCGCCCCTGCAGTAGTGGGCCACTGTCCATGTTCCATCGCCCTAAGCATTCAGATGGTACCCAATGCATGTTGCCAACTTTTGAAGCAGAATCAAATCAGAAAGCTGTGCATTTCTGATGGACATCTTCAATTCCCCACCTCATACAAAGGTAAGTTACACTTTTAAGTGTGTTAAATGTGGAACGTTACTTTTTTAAGTTTGAGTAACTTTACTACTCTTGGTCAAAATGTGAGTATTACATTATTCAAAAAGGGGGTGGAGCCAAACATACAAATGCAAGTTACTACTGCCAAACAGAAACCTTTGTTAGAACAGCACCACCCATGGCGAACCATTGATGTTGCAACAGCCTACAATTACAAATATAATTTAATGTACAAGAGATATACAATTAAACCATATTCATTGTTTAAACATAAAATATTTTACCAGTTTTTTTATGTATAAATTAATGCTAGATTAAATTGTAATATATGCAAATCACTTTTCTTTAATTCTATACACACATTTAATAAATATTATTGCATAATTTTGTTGTTTTACTTTTGGTGGGCATTTATTTTTTTAATTTAAAATTGAGAAAATGAAATCTAATTTAATTTTTTATTTTAAAATAAATAAAGATTTAATTCAAGAATGAGTTAATAGCATTTTCCTATTTTGTTCTATTTGCAAACAAATTATAAAATAATTTACAATATTATTTAACAAAAAGACTAAGTTTAGCTTTTTCAAAATGTAATTAACATTTCTAATTTTCCCAATCTTTTACCACATAGAGGTCTCTACCCTGACTGCAGAGTCTCCCTATGGTAAAGCATAGGGAAAAACAAAAAATGTATTTTACTAAAACAAAATAGTAAAACTATTTTTATATTAGATATTTCTGTAAGCTCAGTTTGAGGCAGATTTATTTTAAAGAGAGAACTTGGTTGGCGGAACCGGAGCCTGAGGAAGAAGCTAGTCGGTGCGAGCTGGGAGACTAATGAAGATGAACGCCTGAGGAGCTTAGTGTAAAAGGGGAGACACAGCTGAAGGATCCAGGGAAGCTAAGGTTTGAGACAGATAAAATGCTGTGGGAGGGGCAGTGGAAACAAATTGGCAGATGAGAAGAAGCTCACAGGGGAAAGCAAAGAGCATATTGAGATGCAGATGTCAAAGTGAATTTAGAATTAATAAACAATGCATATTTAGTGAACATGAATAGGTCATGAATAATATAACTGATCTGAGTTTACCATAACAAATCTTTTAAGTTGACATGTCTAGGCCTCAAACTCACTTTCAACTGTTGTACTCTGAATACTCTAAAATTAACGTGGTTTCTCATTTCTCTGTTTGGGCAGCTTGAGTTAAAGACAAATAAAATAACCTTAATTGAAGTAGTTTTATGGTCTTGCTTTTATTGTATCTTAAAATGTATTCTTCTTATTACACCTGATGTATTGGAGGATGGGGCAGAGCTTAACTGTTTGTGTCCAAGGCCACTTTCCTTTTGCTAGTTGAAGTTGTGTATGTAATTTCAAATGAGCCTTTGTTTTTATTTGTTTAGTATAATGCAGATGTATTCATTAGTATTACAGCAAAAAGTCATTTCCATGTGGTGTGGTTTCTGTTCTCCCATCAAATATTGTGATGCATTATTTGTTTGACAGCATGCTGACAGTGGTTTCTCTGTTTCAATTATTGTAAGAATTGCTGTTTTTGTAATGTGAACCAAGCCTTACGGCAGACTCCATGTTGAACTTCTTATTTATTATTTATCTGAGCAGTCCCAATAACTCTATGATCTTTGATTCTACATTTAAAATATTTTTGCAATATTTAGTTGTAAACATTATCTGGTTCTGACCTTTTATTAAAAATGGAGACTGCGCTCTATGCTAATTACCATCAATTGTTTTTAATGATTTATAGATTTTTTATTTTACTGATAAACTATTTCTACCTTCTATAATGATGTCTAAATTTAAAATAAATCTTTTTTTCTAAAACAAATCTCCATAGTTTTGATATTGACCCTTGTCTGGTGTAAGCTTGATTTGACTTGGTTAACTTCCATTCCAGGATTTTCTCCATTTGGCACACACACAAGCCCCTGATGCTTCAAATTAGCGCTTATGGAAAGTAATTTATTGTCAACAGTTTGGATTGAGAAAGTAGCGTTAACATACACTTAAGGAAGTTGGTACTTAGCGGACTGAGGGTTGAGGGACATAGGGGCCGAAGAATTTAAGAGATGATGAGCCTAAAAGACGCATGTAAGTGTGGGGTTGTCAGTGTTTTAGATAAGTTAAAGTTGCATAATTTCATTTATAGGATGCATGGAAAAAACTTGCTTATATGTAAATGAGGGCCTAGTCATGGGCTGGATTTGTGAAATTTTAGGATGTGCAGAGAGCAATATTATTGCATGAGAGAGTGATAAGCCAACCAATATGGAATGGGTGACACTTTTAGGTTGGTGACATCAGCAGAAATCTAAAGTTAAAAGGAAGTATTTGAGGATATGATATATTTAAACATAAGAACACAAATTCCTGACCCAAATGAAGTATTTATTGTATTTTACTTGAATTTATGATATTGGCAAAGATGTTATCTCACAATGTTTAAAGTGTGCGTTTTATTTTGGTATGTATTCATTTATTCATTATTAAACTATATGCACTTCCCCGCTGGAACAAAACTTTATCAATTTATACAATTTTGAAATATTGCTGAATTGAACATATGGTGTCAAAATATAATTGCATATTTTCATGGTCTGCCTTCAAAGATAAGGAAGTGTGACCTTCACAGAGCTGATGCAATTTGATAAAAAAAATGTGCAATAGAATGTATGTTTAAAATTGATTAGACTGTAAAAATAAACAAAATTGTATGATATTAATTCTTGTTCATTTGTTTGATCTGTAGGGACACATCTGTCTATCAGTACTATTTAAAGACACTCAAAATCAGTTTTGATACACTTAAATAATGCATTTCCCTATTCACTCATATTTTCAGCTCCCATGAACCATTGAAAATCCTTGGGGGTGCGTAGCTCAAGACCCTATGGCCCCTTTATACTTTTTGAAGCAAACCTGCGTTAGCGCAGGTAAGGCCCAGTTAGCGTAAAAATAAATGATGCTAACCGGGTGGAAGAGGCATAGGGGAAACAGGAGCTTATGCATCGAAGAATGGCGCTAGTCAGGTTAGAGTCAGAAAAATGACTCTATCCTGACTAGCATAATTTTGTGATGCACAATCCCCATGGACATGACTCCTGTCTTAGTATGTCCCCTGGGCATGGCCATTGGGCATAGTGCCATGTACGGGGGCCAAATTTAGGCCCTCCTTTGGCACTTAAAAAAACAAAAAAAACAAAGAACTTACCTGGACTTACCAGTGATGGGTACCCCCATCCTTAAGTGTTTTCCAGGTGTGGTTAGGGGTGGGTGGGAATGTCCCTGTGGGCAGGGAAGGGCACCTGTGGGCTGCTTCCATGGTCTCCTACCATGGAAATTAACCCACAGGTCCCCTAACGCCTGCCCTGACCCAGGCGTTAAATAATGGTGCTAAGAAAGATTAGCATCATTATTAAGAGGCCCTCCTCCTCCCGTGCATGAGTTTTGCACGGGAGGATAAATAAGGCGCTAAGGCCTTAGAGTCATTTTTTGCCCAGGAACACCTACCTTGCATCTCATTGACGCAAGGTAGGTTTTCATGGTAAACAAATAGCGTTAACTCCCGTATTTTGACGCTAGACGGGTCTAGCCTCAAAATATAAATATGGGGTTGTTTGCGCCAGATTTGCATTAAAAAAATGAGGAAAATCCAGCACAAACAGAGTATAAATATGCCCCTATGAATGTAATTGGATGGTCATGACCTCTTGGTTATCTCAATTATCTGTCATTCAGTTTTTATTGAAATGTCCAATATACCTGGAAACTGTTTTGTTTCTGTAGTGAGCCAAGAATACATTGATAAAGTTATTAACCTGAGTCATGAAGAAGGCCCTGAGATCCCTGAAGTAGGCTTACATTTTGAATGTTCATGGAATCATAGCTACTTTTGATACCTATTTATAATTGATATGTGTACTGCCAAAATAATTATTTTCGAAAAGAAGTCTGTGTCTGCTATTAAGTTATCTCGGTAAAAATTTAAGCTTGTCCCATGTACAACTTTTAAAGCATAACAATATCTATTATTGTGTTATCTGTTTTAGTGTATGCATATTTAAGTATGTGTTGTACTGTCAATTTGTATTTCTGAATGTATGTATGAGTGCTTGTATAAGATCAAATGAGTCATTTGTAGACACTAAAGCTCCGTAAATCTTTTCTATTTATGTTTCAAAACAGTTTGTTTTTCTTTTTGTAATTATTGTTTACATGCTTTTGCTTCTTTAGACACAATGATGTCATCAGTAATTTCCGACGTAAAATCATGAGTGGTGTCATCAATTATGTCATTCATATCATACATTATGTGATGCGTGATGTCATTGGGACCTCCAGGTGGTGGTGCAATTGATGGTTCAAGCAGTAATGTTAGTGGTGCTGTCAAAATTGATGGAATCAATATTGTTGCTTAGGATGTCATCAATGCTCTCATGTGTGATAACATGCTCAAAACACAGGCCTTATTTTTGACTTCCCAAAAAAGTGATTCAATCCAAGTGTAGAAATCATCACCGCAACATTGTCCAGAGGCTCCCCGATGACGACGTTCTCTCCTCAGGTACAGCCTGCAGCCTTGCCCTTCTCAGAAACATATTCATGAAAAGTCTTCTCAGTCTGAAAGTACGCCCCAACTGGGCCCAATCCACTTATGGTATCTGACCAACACTCCGTTGTGATCAGCCACATGTTTCGACTTTGACTCGGTCTCATGTGACTAGATGTCCGTGGCTGGAGCTTTAATCTTTTAGAAGCTGGTAAGTGATGAGCTGTTTGCAATTTGGTGCTCTTGAATAATAAATAGAGTATCATAAGAATCCAAACTGAAAATCCTAGGGTTTTTTTTGGTAAGAAATAAACAAAACGAGGAGGTTCTGTTTTTCAAAGAAAGTATGTTTAGAGCTCTACAATAAGGATACAGTTTCCATGAGTTCTCTAATGGCCCACCAGAAAAGCATGGCCTTATTTTAAGGAATTATTGGACTTCACATGATTATGCATAAATGGTAGAGGGGAGCATCTGTGAAAGTATGCATGCTAACCTACATGGGTAGCAAGATAATTGAACCAACATGTTAATTAGGAAGTGTTTATCTAGTGAGGAGACAGTATTATGGTCTCTGTCAAAGTATTGTAGGACAATTAACTGGATGTGTGATGAACAGATGTATGATGTGTATATATGTTATTGTGGGAGTATGTATTTCACAAATAATTTGGAACCACTAGGTTATTTAGATATGAATTTGTGATCCTATTGGAGAGAGGATTACAATTATATATATTTGGTATGATGCAGGGACATGACGGTATTGATATATATCAATCATACACATCATCTATAATTTTCTTGTTTTTCTAATCTTCCTAATTTCATTGATATGTGGGCTCTCATGAGTTTTAGATAGAACTATAAATAATCTGAAGTAAAAATGGATATTGGTTGACATTCTAATATGGCGGCCGCCTCATTTTGTAATTTGTTTGTGTTGTAATGTTAGTCCTTCTTTAATGTTGGTGAATTTTTTTATTTATTATATTAATTTCATGACCACCCCATCCGTGATCAAGGTTACGGCTGAAATGTGTTGGGAGGAGGAATCGGTTGATAGTAAAGAGTAATTTGCAACTTTGCTAAGGTGTCCGTACCTTTTCCTTCTGTTGTGTAAGGATACGCTATTGCTATATTTGGACTTCCCAGTTCCATGGTCGGACCGCCACTGGCTATGCCTCAGTATTCCAGGACTTGCTTATTTTGACATATAAATATATATATATATATATATATATATATATATATATATATATATATATATGTATGTATATATATGTATATATATATAGATAGATATGTATACGTTATTATCTGTGCTTCAAGCGTTTCCATTGAAAGGATAGGGTCCTTACTCTGCAGTAAAAGTTAAGGTATTGACAAGTATAGATAGGTAGAGAGATAGATAGATAGATAGATAGATAGATAGATAGATAGATAGATAGATAGGTAGATAGATAGATATTACACTGTTGACACTGCGTATTTATAGTAAGGACCTAATTATTTTGTTTTGCCAGTAACTTTGGTACCGTTTGATGATTCTTCATGAAACCTTGCAAAAACCCACAAATTCCATAGGGACATTTGAATAGCACTACGGGCTGATTGGAATTACACCAAATTTGGCAGAAAGCTAGATCTTGATCCCACAAAGAGTGCTGTTCATGATTTGGTCTGAATCCGCTCAGTAGTTTTTGATAAGCTAAGGTTCACAATGTATAGCTATCTGGATCCTTGGGCTAAAATTCAAAAATTCGAACTTCTGACCTGACGCCTTAGCCTTTGTGGGGAGCGGGATCACAAAGTGACCCCCAGCTCAAAAAATTAAAAACACATTTGGAGAGGTCTCTCATGTGAAACCCACTGGAATCCCAGGCACACCTGAGGGACTGGGAAAATGAATTACAGAATATGTGGAGGGGGTCTCCATGAGGGATTGGCTGCCCATGTACAGCACTTGACCTCAAGCCCACCTAACTCCACACTGTACATGGGCAAATGCCGTACATGGCAGGGCCTTGGCTGCCTTTTGGGGTTGGGTACAGTAATACAATCCTACTTTCTGTTAAAATAACCCTAGAATTTCACTGATTAAAACAAAGGTTAAAGTGACATTATAGTTAGGTATGGTAATAACATCTTACTTTTCATAAACAAACAAAGGGTAAAGTGACATTATAGTTAGATGAAAATATCAGTTGAAACATGACATTTGAAACTAAAAAAACACTGAAATTCACCTGTTATGATTTACTGAGCTAACTAGAACTTGTGCCCCCATATCTAGATAGAGATAAACATATATATATATATATATATATATATATATATATATATATATATAAATATATATATATATATATATCTTTAGAGAGAGAGAGAGAGAGAGAGATAGAGATATAGCTCACATTTCGGCCTGGTTTCAAGGTGATCATGATAAATGTGTATGCAAGGTCTGTCTCACGTGGCACAGAGTCTAATGTTCTTACTCAGTTAGTCGATTATATGGAGCTCCTGCATCCATCAGATTACCTGATGGTTGCGGGTGATTTTAACTGTTCCTTTGTATCAAAGAACATTATTAGCAGCCTGACAACAGAGGAAGATGAGCTATGGGGTATTCCTCAATCTAAGGAGGTTGTCTCCCCCTCTGCTTCTTGTGTTGCCTCACAGATGACCTTCCTATGTTTAAAATTTGGACTAAGAGAATGTAATGGCCGCACTAGATCTGATCCTAACCATGCTTCCACTTTTAAGCGAGGGTTTTCCACTAGCACCATTGACTACCTCCTGGTGGACATTAGGCTGTGGACAAGTACCTTAGATATGGAAATACTATCTCACCATGATAGCGACCATAATCCTTTGTGTCTTACTCTAACTAATCATGTATTTATAAGAGCCCAGCACTTAGAGACCACTGTTGTTCCGACTCCTTGTTTGAATCTTAGACAAAACCGTGTCAGTTGGCCAAAAGTGATATCAAATCCATATCTGATCAAGGAAATCTATTTATCGCTTCTAAAATTTTTCTGTAGTTTTGGGGAACAAGAGGCTGCCGCTGCCACTATCCCAATGTATAACTATTCATATAGAAATGGTAGGTACCCTACAGGCCATCTTTTAAAGGAAACTTCTTCTAGGCAGCTATCTGACAATACTCCATGTAGGGAACGGTTTAATAAGGATTGTGTTAATGCAAGATCCAACTTAAAAGCAGCTCTAAAAAAACCCTCACAGGGGGAAATTAGGAATGCCAGACTTAGGTACACCAGGGCCCTGGAACGAGCCAAAAAAAGATGAGAATATGAGATTTGGCAGAGGTTGTTGGATGCAGTCAAGAATCGAGACGATGGTTCCTTTTGGAGGCTGCGGGCTAGTAGATCAAGGGGGGGCAATGACACTATTAGTATGTATATCCAGCCTGAAAGATGGGTTGCTTATTTCTCTGAGATCTATGCTTCCCCTGCACAACAGGACTTTGCGGATATTGGGTGTGATGACTGCAGAGTTTCCGCCAAAGGTACTGCGGAGGACATTGCTTTTACAATAGCCGAAACAACAGCAGCCATCAATTCCTTGAGACCAGCGAATGCCCCTGGCCCTGATAAGATACCGGGGGACCTGTTCAAATCCGAACCCATCATATGGGCATGGTATATAAATACACTGTCAAATGCTATAGCAGCAGGTAGTCCCATTCCGGATTCATGGCACAGGGCAGAAATAATCCCTATATATAAAAAAGGTGATGTGGGTTTGCGAGCTAATTACCGACCAATCAGTCTTATTGATAACCTGCAAAAGATCTTTGCCAAGCAAGTCCTAGGCAGGCTCAGGGGAATGGGTTCAAGACAACCAGCTTTTATCCCCTCTTCAGGCCGGTTTTCATCCAAAAACCAGCACCATGGACCACGTCTTTAGGCTTTCATTGCTATTTTGGAAATACGTCACCTTAGCTAAACAAAAATTGTATGTTGCTTTTGTAGATTTAAGATCTGCCTTTGACCTTTTCCCTAGAGAGAAACTATGGGAAGTTGTAAACAAAATTGGTACCCCAGGGAACTTAGGCCCATATTTATACTTTTTTAGCGCTGCATTTGTGCCACATTTAACTACGCAAAAGTGGTGCAAACTTACAAAATACAACTGTATTTTGTAAGTTTGGGACGTTTTTGTGTCAAAAAGCAGTGCAGATGCGCGCTAAATACGTATAAATATGGGCCTTAGTGCATTTAATTTAAAGGTTGCACAAGAACACATACGCACAAGTCAGATGGGGCAGCCAGGGGGAACTCACTGACAGAATAGATATCAGGCGGTGGTGCGCCAGGGCTGTGTCCTTGCCCCGACCCTTTTCACCCTGTTTATTAATGAGGTGGTGCAAGTTGTAACCGATTGCCATAACGACGCGCCCTCCTTGAACAATCACAAAATCCTGTTTTTTTGTTATTTGCAGATGATTCCCTTTTGATCTTCAAAACACCTATGGGTCTTCAGGTCCTAGTGGACAGGTTCAGTTCATTCTGTGCTGATTACGGATTGTAGCTTAATCATAATAAAACTAAACTTACAACCCTGAGCTGTGGTCTCACAAAAAGATATACCATCCTTCACAATGGGACCCCCCTAAGCAAGGTATGTTCCATCGATTACTTGGGGGTAAGAATTGGTAATAACATGCAATGGGAGGCCCAGATTGATAAAAGGACAGCCCTCCTATCGCACAGATCTGGGGCCATTTTGCATTTATATAAATTCACCACTGAGAAAGCGGTTTCTCCAGCCATTAAAATCTTTCTGGCAAAGGCTCAGGGTGCTGCGGCCGATGGTGCAGAAGTCTGGGGATTCTCTAATGGTAGTAAGCTTTCTGTGGGGGAAAACAGCTTTAAAAGATCACTTTTGGCATGCCCTCGAAACACCCCATTGATCCCAATGTTCTGGGATCATGGACTTTCTCGTATCTCAGACGTAATTGCCCTAAGACCACTGCATTTCTGGGTACATATCTGGACCACTCCTGAATTAATTGTATACAAGGAGTCTCTTCAAGACATCCTAGATAGACCCAATGCACTTTCCATTCCTTGGCTTAAGTATATCTCAAGATGGTTTCATACTTTGGGACTTAGTAACTTCTGGAGTCAACCCCACAACCTAAGGAGGGACCAGAAGAAACACTTGAAAACTGTTTATTGGGCTTATGTCAGGGAAAACTATTTGCTACGTAAGTCACACGGCAGATTGACATTCCAATTCCTTGACTTCAAGTGGTATCCTCACTTTGAACCATTTATGGATCTAATCTTTGACTCATTAAGTAAAAGCTTGTGTGTCCAGTTTAGATACGGATGTTTACCTCTCAAATCATTTCGCAGCTCCTGGAGTTTTGCATTGATAATCGATTCATGTCCCAGCTGCAATTGTACCTCAGGAACCGTAGTACATTTTATGTTTATCTGTCCTGCATGCAGGATTGCTCGACGGAAGTGGTTCTGCCCAGTTTGCAGGAATATGGGCATGAGACACTGTAAAGATGCTCTAAGGATTATGATGAGGGACACCTCTACTCCCTTATTCTGTGTGGTCAGCAAGTTCCTTGTGGCCGCATGGCATATACGCATACGTCACCTAAAAAGCTAAAATGACTTGTTTTAAGTTTTATAGTTTTAATTATTTATTCTTCATTAATAGAATAGTTTTATGAGGACGATAAGAGAGATGGGCTTTTAGGCGGTTAAATATAATTCGCAAGATAAGTATGCGAAGGATTTTAAGTATTTATGTTTTTATTCTTTTTCTTAATTATCCTTGATAGTATGATAGTTGTGTTTTCTTTCTTGAATTTGATTTTATTCTTGTAATGTTATGATGTTATTGCTTTGATGGTTGAATATATAACCGAATAAAGGTTGTTTGTGATAGATAGATATAGATATGTACATGTTTTTTTAATCAAACCTTGTCTTGAACAAATATGAAGTTTTATATCTGAAATGAACAATCTAATATTTGGCTCATATTTAATAAAACGTGTACTAATCTGATTCAGGATCCATCAAATATCTTTTGCAGAATTAGGGAGGCGAGAGCGGTGATAAATGTTTCCGTACACTAACATACTAAATAGAGTGCTTAATTTGTAAATACAAAGGTGCCGGTGCCCAAAGCCCTCCTCTTGAACACGCGGCTGCTGTAATTAAACATGGAATACTGCGGCGGCGTACTCCTGAAGCCATCTCGGGCCACTTCAATTTATATAAAGCCACTCCCCGCCACTTCAGCTCACTCATGCAGCTTTTTGTTTTCTCCCTTTGTGACGCTTTTTCGTTTTTCCCTTCATCCATCTTTCCTATATGCGTCTTTTGCTCCAGGAAATGCTTGAGGCATAAGAATAAGCCCAGGCCCTCAAAAATAAGTACCGGTGCTCAGCAACGGAAACAACAAGCACAAATTAAGCACTGACTAAATAGCCAATCGGGTTCTAATAAAACAATGTCTTTCTACTCCAATTTATATCTAGGTTTCATTTAAGATTCATATATTCATATTTCATAGGTTATCGTTTACGCGTATGTCTTCCGCTATTTCCACCGTTTGTAAGTGTTGCTAAGACGTGTGATTTCCTCTAGCTCCACCTTCTCACATACGGTTTTAAAAGACCTGCCATGGCCTGACTGTCATTTTAGTAACCGATAATTGCACACTCGCTCAGATTGAAGTGCTGCTGTCTGATTTAGGCTTGCAACTAGTACAATGTTAGCCACAAGGACCACAGTGACAGACTACTTATCTGTGTTGCAAGCGTTTCCATTGAAAGGATGCGGGCCTTACTCTGCAGTAAAAGTTGAGCAATTGATAAAAGTTGAGCAAATGACAAGTATACAGAATTCCAACTCTACATATTTTGTGTCTGCCTTCCTAAACTTGCAGAGAAAATAATGTCCTCAATGAGGAAAGATAGAATGCGAAGAGGCTTTGTTGAGAGTGAGAACGCTCCGTAAGATCTCTAACAGGGAAAGAAAGCCTATTCTAGTCAATAGTAACGCACCTGGCTGCTTGACATTAAAGTCGTCTCTTGTTCCCAAAATACTACAGTCATCCTGAGAGCTTCAAATTCTGTACTGCGTGTAATTGAAATGAACACTCAAAATTAAATGTTACATTTTTAATGAATTCATTTTAAAACATGAAATCTGAAATGGCTAGTATTAGTAAAATCACTTATCTCTGATATGAGGCTCAGCAAGGCGAATACTTAATCTTTTATGAGAGGGTTTGCTAATACTTCAAGTTTTTGAACTGGGAGCAATATTGATGTCAGTAATAACAAGAGTCCGAGAATATCTAAAGAGGCGCCGACATTTTTGTAGCTTTTAAACAATTAGATTTCATGCAGGTACACAGGCGAGGCTCATATAGAGTCACATAAAAGAAATTACGCCTGACTGTATTGAATGTGCAACCACGGTGTCAATCAACGCATATCCCCGTCTTTATCGATGTTAATGTCACATGTAAGCATGCTCAGTTCACGTGCTATCATAAGGTCCAATGTACTAGACGTTCTTGCATTTGCAAATCCTATGGTTCACAAAGTAAAAGGGTCTCGCGAAGGCAAACATTTTGTGTGCATTATTAGACCCATTTAACGAGTCTGGAAAGTCTTTCCGACTCCTAAAATGGGTTTTCAACTTGTTCAGAATCTCAGGCGTGGTGAGAAAGTGCGTCTCACTCTCACCCTAACTGCAAGTTGCAATGGCATGTATCAATGGTTTATAGCAGCCAACATCTCAAACCATGTGGTAACGAATTTGCATGTAAGTTATCCCCTTCTGCTGACAAGTAAATATATTCCCCATTTTGGGAATACTTTAGATGTAGCAGGCAGTAGTCACCTGAACCAATGCCTGCTCATCTAGAGGTCACCCAGTAGGATTTATTGATCAGTTGCTAATCAGTTACCTCCTCCTTTGAGGTGTATGTAAACTGTCAATTGTTTGTGACCGAATTTGTGGTTGCAAACCAATAATAAATAACATTGAGACTCACAATTAACCCCTTCGCTGCCAGGCCTTTTCCCCCTCCTGTGCCGAGCCTTTATTGGCTATATGGAGCAGTTCGCACTTAGGCCCTCATAACTTTTTGTTCACATAAGCTACCCACGCCAAATTTGCGTCCTTTTTTTCCAACATCCTAGGGATTCTAGAGGTACCCAGACTTTGTGAGTTCCCCAGAAGGAGGCCAAGAAATTAGCCAAAAAACAGTGAAAATTTCTTTTTTTTCAAAAAATTGGGAAAAATGGGCTGCAGAAGAAGGCTTGTGGTTTTTTCCCTGAAAAGGGCATCAACAAAGGGTTTGCGGTGATAAAATCACCAGCTTCCCAGCTTTCAGGAACAGGCAGACTTGAATCAGAAAACCCAATTTTTCAAGACAATTTTGGCATTTTACGGGGACATACCCCATTTTTACGATTTTTTGTGCTTTCAGCCTCCTTCCAGTCAGTGACAGAAATGGGCATGAAACCAACGCTGGATCCCAGAAACCGCAACATTTTTGAAAAGTAGACAAAAATCTGAATTCAGCAAGGGGTAATTTGTGTAGATCCTACAAGGGTTTCCTACAGAAAATAACAACTGAAAAAGAAAAATATTGAAATTGAGGTGAAAACAACATAAATTTTTCTCTACGTTTTACTCTGTAACTTTTTCAAGCAATGTCAGATTTTCGAAAGCAATATACCGTTACGTCTGCTGGACTCTTCTGGTTGCGGGGATATATAGGGCTTATAGGTTCATCAAGAACTCTAGGTACCCAGAGCCAATAAATGACCTGCACCCTGCAGTGGGTTTTCAATCTATGCCGGGTATACAGCAATTCATTTGCTGAAATATAAAGAGTAAAAAATAGCTATCGAGAAAACATTTCTATTTCCAAAAAGGGCACAAGATAAGGTGTTGAGAAGCAGTGGTTATTTGCACATCTCTGAATTCTGGGGTGCCCATACTAGCATGTGAATTACAGGGCATTTCTCAAATAGATGTCTTTTTTACACACTGTCTTCCATTTGGAAGGAAAAAATGTAGAGAAAGACAAGGGGCAATAACACTTGTTTTGCTATTCTATGTTCCCCCAAGTCTCCCGATAAAAATGATACCTCACTTGTGTGGGTAGGCCTAGGGCCCGCGACAGGATACGCCCCAAAACACAACGTGGACACATCAAAGAAAACAGAGCTGTTTTTAGCAAAGTGCCTACCTGTAGATTTTGGCCTCTAGCTCAGCCGCCACCTAGGTAAACCTACCAAACCTGTGCATTTCTGAAAACTAGAGACCTAGGGGAATCCAAGATGGGGTGACTTGTGTGGCTCGGACCAGGTTCTGTTACCCAGAATCCTTTGCAAACATCAAAATTTGGCTAAAAAAACACATGTTCCTCATATTTCATTGGCAGAAAGTTCTGGAATCTGAGAGGAGCCACAAATTTTCTTCCACCCAGCGTTCCCCCACGTCTCCCGATAAAAATGATACCTCACTTGTGTGGGTAGGCCTAGCGCCCGCGACAGGAAACGCCCCAAAGCGCAACGTGGACACATCCAAATTTGTGAAGGAAAACAGAGGTGTTTTTTGCAAAGTGCCTACCTGTAGATTTTGGCCTGTAGCTCAGCCGCCACCTAGGGAAACCTACCAAACCTGTGCATTTCTGAAAACTAGAGACCTAGGGGAATCCAAGGTGGGGTGACTTGTGTGGCTCGGATCAGGTTCTGTTACCCAGAATCCTTTGCAAACCTCAAAATTTGGCTAAAAAAACACATGTTCCTCACATTTCTGTGGCAGAAAGTTCTGGAATCTGAGAGGAGCCACAAATTTCCTTCCACCCAGCGTTCCCCCACGTCTCCCGATAAAAATAATACCTCACTTGTGTGGTAGGCCTAGCGCCCGCGACAGGAAACGCCCCAAAGCGCAACGTGGACACATCCAAATTTGTGAAGGAAAACAGAGGTGTTTTTTGCAAAGTGACTACCTGTAGATTTTGGCCTGTAGCTCAGCCGCCAGCTAGGGAAACCTACCAAACCTGTGCATTTCTGAAAACTAGAGACCTAGGGGAATCCAAGATGGGGTGACTTGTGTGGCTCGGACCAGGTTCTGTTACCCAGAATCCTTTGCAAACCTCAAAATTTGGCTAAAAAAACACATGTTCCTAACATTTCTGTGGCAGAAAGTTCTGGAATCTGAGAGGAGCCACAAATTTCCTTCCACCCAGCGTTCCCCCAAGTCTCCCGATAAAAATGGTACCTCACTTGTGTGGGTAGGCCTAGCGCCCGCGACAGGAAATGCCCCAAAGCGCAACGTGGACACATCCAAATTTGTGAAGGAAAACAGAGGTGTTTTTTGCAAAGTGCCTACCTGTAGATTTTGGCCTGTAGCTCAGCTGCCACCTAGGGAAACCTACCAAACCTGTGCATTTCTGAAAACTAGAGACCTAGGGGAATCCAAGATGGGGTGACTTGTGTGGCTCGGATCAGGTTCTGTTACCCAGAATCCTTTGCAAACCTCAAAATTTGGCAAAAAAAACACATGTTCCTAAAATTTCTGTGGCAGAAAGTTCTGGAATCTGAGAGGAGCCACAAATTTCCTTCCACCCAGCGTTCCCCCACGTCTCCCGATAAAAATGATACCTCACTTGTGTGGGTAGGCCTAGCGCCCGCGACAGGAAACGCCCCAAAGCGCAACGTGGACACATCCAAATTTGTGAAGAAAAACAGAGGTGTTTTTTGCAAAGTGCCTACCTGTAGATTTTGGTCTGTAGCTCAGCCGCCACCTAGGGAAACCTACCAAACCTGTGCATTTCTGAAAACTAGAGACCTAGGGGAATCCAAGGTGGGGTGACTTGTGTGGCTCGGACCAGGTTCTGTTACCCAGAATCCTTTGCAAACCTCAAAATTTGGCTAAAAAAACACATGTTCCTAACATTTCTGTGGTAGAAAGTTCTGGAATCTGAGAGGAGCCACAAATTTCCTTCCACCCAGCGTTCCCCCACGTCTCCCGATAAAAATGATACCTCACTTGTGTGGGTAGGCCTAGCGCCCGCGACAGGAAATGCCCCAAAGCGCAACGTGGACACATCCAAATTTGTGAAGGAAAACAGAGGTGTTTTTTGCAAAGTGACTACCTGTAGATTTTGGCCTGTAGCTCAGCCGCCACCTAGGGAAACCTACCAAACCTGTGCATTTCTGAAAACTAGAGACCTAGGGGAATCCAAGATGGGGTGACTTGTGTGGCTCGGACCAGGTTCTGTTACCCAGAATCTATTGCAAACCTCAAAATTTGGCTAAAAAAACACATGTTCCTAACATTTCTGTGGCAGAAAGTTCAGGAATCTGAGAGGAGCCACAAATTTCCTTCCACCCAGCGTTCCCCCACGTCTCCTGATAAAAATGATGCCTCACTTGTGTGGGTAGGCCTAGCGCCCGCGACAGGAAACGCCCCAAAGCGCAACGTGAACACATCCAAATTTGTGAAGGAAAACAGAGGTGTTTTTTGCAAAGTGCCTACCTGTAGATTTTGGCCTGTAGCTCAGCCGCCACCTAGGGAAACCTACCAAACCTGTGCATTTCTGAAAACTAGAGACCTAGGGGAATCCAAGGTGGGGTGACTTGTGTGGCTCGGACCAGGTTCTGTTACCCAGAATCCTTTGCAAACCTCAAAATTTGGCTAAAAAAACACATGTTCCTCACATTTCTGTTTCAGAAAGTTCTGGAATCTTAGAGGAGCCACAAATTTCCTTCCACCCAGCGTTCCCCCACGTCTCCCGATAAAAATGATACCTCACTTGTGTGGGTAGGCCTAGCGGCTGCGACAGGAGACGCCCCAAAGCGCAACGTGGACACATCCAAATTTGTGAAGGAAAACAGAGGTGTTTTTTGCAAAGTGCCTACATGTAGATTTTGGCCTGTAGCTCAGCCGCCATCTAGGGAAACGTACCAAACCTGTGCATTTCTGAAAACTAGAGACCTAGGGGAATCCAAGATGGGGTGACTTGTTTGGCTCGGACCAGGTTCTGTTACCCAGAAAACCTCAAAATTTGGCTAAGAAAACACATGTTCCTAACATTTCTGTGGCAGAAAGTTCTGGAATCTGAGAGGAGCCACAAATTTCATTCCACCCAGCGTTCTCCCATGTCTCCCGATAAAAATGATACCTCACTTGTGTGGGTAGGCCTAGCGCCCGCGACAGGAAACGCCCCAAAGCGCAACGTGGACACATCCAAATTTGTGAAGGAAAACAGAGGTGTTTTTTGCAAAGAGACAACCTGTAGATTTTGGCCTGTAGCTCAGCCGCCACCTAGGGAAACCTGCCAAACCTGTGCATTTCTGAAAACTAGAGACCTAGGGGAATCCAAGATGGTGTGACTTGTGTGGCTCGGACCAGGTTCTGTTACCCAGAATCCTTTGCAAACCTCAAAATTTGGCTAAAAAAACACATGTTCCTCACATTTCTGTGGCAGAAAGTTCTGGAATCTGAGAGGAGCCACGAATTTCCTTCCACCCAGCGTTGCCCCCCATCTCCCGATAAAAATGATTCCTCACTTGTGTGCGTAGGCCTAGCGCCCGTGACAGGAAATGCCCCAAAGAGCAACGTGGACACAGCCATATTTTTGAAGGAAAACAGAGGTGTTTTTTGCAAAGTGCCTACCTGTACATTTTGGCCTGTAGCTCAGCCGCCACCTAGGGGAACCTACCAAACCTGTGCATTTCTGAAAACTAGAGACCTAGGGGAATCCAAGATGGGGTGACTTGTGTGGCTCGGACCAGGTTCTGTTACCCAGAATCCTTTGCAAACCTCAAAATTTGGCTAAAAAAACACATGTTCCTAACATTTCTGTGGCAGAAAGTTCTGGAATCTGAGAGGAGCCACAAATTTCCTTCCACCCAGCGTTCCCCCACGTCTCCCGATAAAAATGATACCTCACTTGTGTGGGTAGGCCTAGCGCCCGCGACAGGAAACGCCCCAAAGCGCACCGTGGACACATCCAAATTTGTGAAGGAAAACAGAGGTGTTTTTTGCAAAGTGCCTACCTGTAGATTTTGGCCTGTAGCTCAGCCGCCACCTATGGAAACCTACCAAACCTGTGCATTTCTGAAAACTAGAGACCTAGGGGAATCCAAGGTGGGGTGACTTGTGTGGCTCGGACCAGGTTCTGTTACCCAGAATCCTTTGCAAACCTCAAAATTTGGCTAAAAAAACACATGTTCCTAACATTTCTGTGGCAGAAAGTTCTGGAATCTGAGAGGAGCCACAAATGTCCTTCCACCCAGCGTTCCCCCACGTCTCCCGATAAAAATGATACCTCACTTGTGTGGGTAGGCCTAGCGCCCGCGACAGGAAACGCCCCAAAGCGCAACGTGGACACATCCAAATTTGTGAAGGAAAACAGAGGTGTTTTTTGCAAAGTGACTACCTGTAGATTTTGGCCTGTAGCTCAGCCGCCACCTAGGGAAACATACCAAACCTGTGCATTTCTGAAAACTAGAGACCTAGGGGAATCCAAGATGGGGTGACTTGTGTGGCTCGGACCAGGTTCTGTTACCCAGAATCCTTTGCAAACCTCAAAATTTGGCTAAAAAAACACATGTTCCTAACATTTCTGTGGCAGAAAGTTCTGGAATCTGAGAGGAGCCACAAATTTCCTTCCACCCAGCGTTCCCCCACGTCTCCCGATAAAAATGATGCCTCACTTGTGTGGGTAGGCCTAGCGGCCGCGACAGGAAACGCCCCAAAGCGCAACGTGGACACATCCAAATTTGTGAAGGAAAACAGAGGTGTTTTTTGCAAAGTGCCTACATGTAGATTTTGGCCTGTAGCTCAGCCGCCACCTAGGGAAACGTACCAAACCTGTGCATTTCTGAAAACTAGAGACCTAGGGGAATCCAAGATGGGGTGACTTGTGTGGCTCGGACCAGGTTCTGTTACCCAGAATACTTTGCAAACCTCAAAATTTGGCTAAAAAAACACATGTTCCTAACATTTCTGTGGCAGAAAGTTCTGGAATCTGAGAGGAGCCACAAATTTCCTTCCACCCAGCGTTCTCCCATGTCTCCCGATAAAAATAATACCTCACTTGTGTGGGTAGGCCTAGCGCCCGCGACAGGAAACGCCCCAAAGCGCAACGTGGACACATCCAAATTTGTGAAGGAAAACAGAGGTGTTTTTTGCAAAGTGACTACCTGTAGATTTCGGCCTGTAGCTCAGCCGCCACCTAGGGAAACGTACCAAACCTGTGCATTTCTGAAAACTAGAGACCTAGGGGAATCCAAGATGGGGTGACTTGTGTGGCTCGGACCAGGTTCTGTTACCCAGAATCCTTTGCAAACCTCAAAATTCGGCTCAAAAAACACATGTTCCTAACATTTCTGTGGCAGAAAGTTCTGGAATCTGAGAGGAGCCACAAATTTCCTTCCACCCAGCGTTCCCCCACGTCTCCCGATAAAAATGATACCTCACTTGTGTGGGTACGCCTAGCGCCCGCAACAGGAAACGCCCCAAAGCGCAACGTGGACACATCCATATTTGTGAAGGAAAACAGAGGTGTTTTTTGCAAAGTGCCTACCTGTAGATATTGGCTTGTATCTCAGCCGCCACCTAGGGAAACCTACCAAACCTGTGCATTTCTGAAAACTAGAGACCTAGGGGAATCCAAGATGGGGTGACTTGTGTGGCTCGGACCAGGTTCTGTTACCCAGAATCCTTTGCAAACCTCAAAATTTGGCTAAAAAAACACATGTTCCTAACATTTCTGTGGCAGAAAGTTCTGGAATCTGAGAGGAGCCACGAATTTCCTTCCACCCAGCGTTGCCCCACATCTCCCGATAAAAATGATACCTCACTTGTGTGCGTAGGCCTAGCTCCCGTGACAGGAAATGCCCCAAAGCGCAACGTGGACACAGCCAAATTTTTGAGGGAAAACAGAGGTGTTTTTTGCAAAGTGCCTACCTGTACATTTTGGCCTGTAGCTCAGCCGCCACCTAGGGAAATAAACCAAACCTGTGAATTTCTGAAAACTAGAGACCTAGGGGAATCCAAGATGGGGTGACTTGTGTGGCTCGGACCAGGTTCTGTTACCCAGAATCCTTTGCAAACCTCAAAATTTGGCTAAAAAAACACATGTTCCTAACATTTCTGTGGCAGAAAGTTCTGGAATCTGAGAGGAGCCACAAATGTCCTTCCACCCAGCGTTCCCCCACGTCTCCCGATAAAAATGATACCTCACTTGTGTGGGTAGGCCTAGCGCCCGCGACAGGAAACGCCCCAAAGCGCAACGTGGACACATCCAAATTTGTGAAGGAAAACAGAGGTGTTTTTTGCAAAGTGACTACCTGTAGATTTTGGCCTGTAGCTCAGCCGCCACCTAGGGAAACATACCAAACCTGTGCATTTCTGAAAACTAGAGACCTAGGGGAATCCAAGATGGGGTGACTTGTGTGGCTCGGACCAGGTTCTGTTACCCAGAATCCTTTGCAAACCTCAAAATTTGGCTAAAAAAACACATGTTCCTAACATTTCTGTGGCAGAAAGTTCTGGAATCTGAGAGGAGCCACAAATTTCCTTCCACCCAGCGTTCCCCCACGTCTCCCGATAAAAATGATGCCTCACTTGTGTGGGTAGGCCTAGCGGCCGCGACAGGAAACGCCCCAAAGCGCAACGTGGACACATCCAAATTTGTGAAGGAAAACAGAGATGTTTTTTGCAAAGTGCCTACATGTAGATTTTGGCCTGTAGCTCAGCCGCCACCTAGGGAAACGTACCAAACCTGTGCATTTCTGAAAACTAGAGACCTAGGGGAATCCAAGATGGGGTGACTTGTGTGGCTCGGACCAGGTTCTGTTACCCAGAATACTTTGCAAACCTCAAAATTTGGCTAAAAAAACACATGTTCCTAACATTTCTGTGGCAGAAAGTTCTGGAATCTGAGAGGAGCCACAAATTTCCTTCCACCCAGCGTTCTCCCATGTCTCCCGATAAAAATAATACCTCACTTGTGTGGGTAGGCCTAGCGCCCGCGACAGGAAACGCCCCAAAGCGCAACGTGGACACATCCAAATTTGTGAAGGAAAACAGAGGTGTTTTTTGCAAAGTGACTACCTGTAGATTTCGGCCTGTAGCTCAGCCGCCACCTAGGGAAACGTACCAAACCTGTGCATTTCTGAAAACTAGAGACCTAGGGGAATCCAAGATGGGGTGACTTGTGTGGCTCGGACCAGGTTCTGTTACCCAGAATCCTTTGCAAACCTCAAAATTCAGCTCAAAAAACACATGTTCCTAACATTTCTGTGGCAGAAAGTTCTGGAATCTGAGAGGAGCCACAAATTTCCTTCCACCCAGCGTTCCCCCACGTCGCCCGATAAAAATGATACCTCACTTGTGTGGGTACGCCTAGCGCCCGCGACAGGAAACGCCCCAAAGCGCAACGTGGACACATCCATATTTGTGAAGGAAAACAGAGGTGTTTTTTGCAAAGTGCCTACCTGTAGATATTGGCTTGTATCTCAGCCGCCACCTAGGGAAACCTACCAAACCTGTGCATTTCTGAAAACTAGAGACCTATGGGAATCCAAGATGGGGTGACTTGTGTGGCTCGGACCAGGTTCTGTTACCCAGAATCCTTTGCAAACCTCAAAATTTGGCTAAAAAAACACATGTTCCTAACATTTCTGTGGCAGAAAGTTCTGGAATCTGAGAGGAGCCACGAATTTCCTTCCACCCAGCGTTGCCCCACATCTCCCGATAAAAATGATACCTCACTTGTGTGCGTAGGCCTAGCGCCCGTGACAGGAAATGCCCCAAAGCGCAACGTGGACACAGCCAAATTTTTGAGGGAAAACAGAGGTGTTTTTTGCAAAGTGCCTACCTGTACATTTTGGCCTGTAGCTCAGCCGCCACCTAGGGAAATAAACCAAACCTGTGAATTTCTGAAAACTAGAGACCTAGGGGAATCCAAGATGGGGTGACTTGTGTGGCTCGGACCAGGTTCTGTTACCCAGAATCCTTTGCAAATCTCAAAATTTGGCTAAAAAAACACATGCTCCTCACATTTCTGTGGCAGAAAGTTCTGGAATCTGAGAGGAGCCATAAATTTCCTTCCACCCAGCGTTCCCCCACGTCTCCCGATAAAAATGATACCTCACTTGTGTGGGTAGGCCTAGCGCCCGCGACAGGAAACGCCCCAAAGCGCAACGTGGACACATCCAAATTTGTGAAGGAAAACAGAGGTGTTTTTTGCAAAGTGCCTACCTGTAGATTTTGGCTTGTAGCTCAGCCGCCACCTAGGGAAACCTACCAAACCTGTGCATTTCTGAAAACTAGAGACCAAGGGGAATCCAAGATGGGGTGACTTGTGCGGCTCGGACCAGGTTCTGTTACGCAGAATCCTTTGCAAACCTCAAAATTTGGCTAAAAAACACATGTTCCTCACATTTCTGTGGCAGAAAGTTCTGGAATCTGAGAGGAGCCACGAATTTCCTTCCACCCAGCGTTCCCCCACGTCTCCCGATAAAAATGATACATCACTTGTGTGGGTAGGCCTAGCGCCTGCGACAGGAAACGCCCCAAAGCGCAACGTGGACACATCCAAATTTGTGAAGGAAAACAGAGGTGTTTTTTGCAAAGTGCCTACCTGTAGATTTTGGCTTGTAGCTCAGCCGCCACCTAGGGAAACCTACCAAACCTGTGCATTTCTGAAAACTAGAGACCAAGGGGAATCCAAGATGGGGTGACTTGTGTGGTTCGGACCAGGTTCTGTTACCCAGAATCCTTTGCAAACCTCAAAATTTGGCTAAAAAAACACATGTTCCTAACATTTCTGTGGCAGAAAGTTCTGGAATCTGAGAGGAGCCACAAATTTCCTTCCACCCAGCGTTCCCCCACGTCTCCCGATAAAAATGATACCTCACTTGTGTGGGTAGGCCTAGCGCCCGCAACAGCACACACCCCAAAACGCAATGTGGACACATCACATTTTTTCATTGAAAACAGTGCCTACCTGTAGATTTTGGCCTCTAGCTCAGCCGGCACCTAGGGAAACCTACCAAACGTGTGCATTTTTGAAACCTAGAGACCTAGGGGAATCCAAGATGGGGTGACTTGCGGGGCTCTGACCAGGTTCTGTTACCCAGAATCCTTTGCAAACCTCAAATTCTGTCTAAAAAACACATTTTCCACACATTTCGGTGACAGAAAGTTCTGGAATCTGAGTGGAGCCACAAATTTCCTTCCACCCAGCGTTCCCCCAAGTCTCCCGATAAAAATGATACCTCACTTGTGTGGGTGGGCCAGGTGCCTGCAACAGAATAAGGCCCAAAACTAGTAGAGATAGAGGGGATAGCACAGCAAGTTTATAAGGACATATTCTTTTATACATCTTTAGACTGACTCTGCTTTGGGGACCCACATAAGTGAGGTGTCATTTTACTTGGGAGACTGAGGGGAACACTGGGGAGTAGGAATTTTGTGCCGGAGTGGTGATCTTACGAAGAAAAGTAAGGAAAATATGCTTTTTTAAGCACATTTTGAGGTTTACAGAGGAGTCTGGGTAAGAAAATGTTGGGGGATCCACGCAAGCCGCACCTCCCTGGACTCCTTGGGGTGTCTAGTTTTAAAAAATGTCTGGGTTTGGTAGGTTTCCCTAGATGAAGGCCGCACACAGGACCAAAAACATAGGTTCCCTCTCCCCCCCAAACACAGGTAGTTTTGTAATATATCGTTTTGATGTGCCCACATACGTCCGTGATGTGCCAAACACTAAAATTTTGAAAAGAAACACACTTAGGTTATGTGAAAAAGACCCCTCACCCACCAACCAAGTTGGTGGCATGCTTCATCATTGGGGTCCCACCTGAGGCACCTAGCGTGTCACAGGTGTGCTGCGACGCCTGATTACAGCGGAGCAGGTTTTGTCATTTTTACCACACATACTGGTTGGATTTGGCACGAGGGTGAGTGATGGTTCAGTGGATCAAATTTTACTAACAGAAGAGCTTTCACAAAAATGAAATGCACGGTTAGTAACTGAAAGGCAAAAAACTGAACCAATGACTCACAGCTAGTGAGCTGTAAAGCCGCGACAAGGCACCAACCGCTTTACAGTCCATTCACACAACTTTCATACATGACACACACAAGGCCATTCACACCGCCAGCCACGGGCCCAGCACATTACAACACTCACATCGACAGACAGCGCCACTCAAGGGCCCATCACTTACATACGCCCACATGCCTGATACAACAATCACACCAGCTGATGGGAGTGTGTGGACTGGTGTTTGGCTGGCAGTGTGTTGCAGTAGCCAACAGCAAGTCAATATGTACACTCTCAACCAAGCCCCACTCCACACACAATGGCATCATTTTTTTTTTTTTTTTAACAGAGGCACCCCTAACTAAGTAGAAAGAATTACAAAACTACAAACACAAAAGCTCTAACTAAGAACATGACAGAAATGCTAACCATTAAACTAAACACATGAAAATACAAAACAGACATGAGTTTACACTCATGGTTGTTCCCAGAAATTCTTCTGGGTGTGGTAATTCTTAAAACAAGCACCGACACACAGCCCAGGCTTTGAAGGACAATCTGGGCAGTACATTCGAGTCTCCCTCCGGATACCTCTTCGAAAACACACTCTACATTTCTTAGCTGGAAAGTCTTTTTTGGGTGTGGGAGGAATGTGCTCAGCAAAGTGGCGATCTTTCAATCTAGCCACATCCTCCACCACTGCTTCTCTAGGAACTCTGGCCTGTTCCACCACAATAAGGCTCTCTATCACTGACTCCTGAAATTTCACAAATGTCATCTTTGACTCTGGAGACCTACCCCTAAAAACAATAAAAGCATGGAAGGTTGCTAAGTGGAAGAGGTGAAGTGCTAACTTCTTATACCAAACGTAAGACTTACGAATAGCAGTATAAGGTTCCAACCTCTGGTCAACTCTATCTACACCTCCCAAGTGCTTATTATAATCTAAAATGCACACAGGTTTGCGCACTTCAGCAACCTGGCCCCAAACAGTCACAGGGGAAGTACTCTCATCATGGATGGTACTTAGCATGTAGACATCCCTCTTGTCTGAAAATTTCAAAGCTAGCAGCTCCTCGTTCCGCAAGGCACAGCACTGTCCTCTCTCAAGTTTTTTACAGACAAGCTCCCTTGGATAGCCTTTCCGGTTAGAACGGATTGTGCCACAAGCAACTGTGTCCACTCTAAACAATTCCTTGAACAATTGCACACCAGTGAAGAAGTTATCTACATACAAATGGTGACCTTTGTTGAACAGTCGTCTACCAAGATCCCACACAATTTTCTCAGTAACTCCAAAAGTGGGAGGACAACCAGGGGGGTCAATATTGGAATCCCTACCAGTGTACACACGGAAACTATACACATATCCTGTCCTACTTTCAGACAGCATATACAATTTAATTCCATATCGTGCCCTTTTGCTAGGAATGTACTGCCTAAAAACCAAACGACCCTTGAAGAGGACCAAAGACTCGTCCACACTTAACTCTTTGCCTGGAACATAGACCTCCGAAAACCGATCTACAAAATGATCAAGTACAGGCCTAATCTTAAAAAGACGGTCAGAATCTGGGTGATCTCGTAGCAAGGCTAATGCATTGTCAACAAAATGCAGCATCCTAAGAAGAAGCAAATACCGATTACGACTCATGGTCGCTGGAAATATAGCTGTTGCCATCAAGGGACTAGTAGACCAATACGAAGCCAGTTACGGCTTCCTTATCAACCCCATCAAAAAAGTCAAACCCAAAAACTTTTTTAACTCCTCCAAATTTGTGGGAATCCACTGGGCAGCTCTAGAATGTGGCCTAAGTCTAGCAGCGTTGTCCCTCAAATGCTGCTCCGCATACAAATTAGTCTGCTCAACAATCTCTTCCAAAAACATATCATCCATGAATAACTCAAAGAAATTGATAGGCATAAAGTTCTCTGTATTGGCGTTACACCCCGGGAGACCAGTAAAGGCAGGCAACTCTGGCTGCTCCATGTTTGGGGCAACCCAGACATCAGGTCTTATAACGGGAATCCTTTCATCCCCAGGTTGCTGCACTATTGGCACATCAATGTCCTCCTCTAAAACAGGCCCTTCATCTGCACTGAGTGTGGCTTCATCATCAGAAGATTCCCCTCCAACAGAAACATCACTGCCAGAATCTCTGACTTCCTCCTCTGCCTCAGATGCAGAGTCCGTCTCATAGTCATGATCAGACTGTGACTCAAAAAGCATACCAACCACCTGCTGAGCGGTCATCCTGCGGCTAGCCATAATCTCTCCTGCTAAAATTAACTGGACAAATTCACCACCAACAACCAGCACTGTGTAAGACAAGTAACAAAGTGTAGCTTTGTTAGTAAGAGTTATAAACTCACAAACTATACCGCTCACTTGCCTGAAAAAGCTTGATTCACCAGCAACTACACAGCAATCACCAATGATATCCCACTAAAAATAAAGAAAGAAAGGCAAATTAGAAATAAGACAAAACAAATATCATTGTGCACAAACCTAAGGACAATTTCACACACAATCCTGCATTTAGTACACCCCCTACAAACATGTCATTCATGCATTGCAACAATACTCCTTTGGCGTAAATTGTTTTTACTTACCTAAAACATTCAACTGTGCAAACTGCAGGTCAACCACCGCCAAAACCGCAAGGAGCCACAGCAAATAAAGCAAAAGCTTTGAACTAGAACAAAAAGGAGGAAAACATTTTTTATCACAAATGCAAAGACTTCTTCAGTTGACAAACACCCCACCATCAAACATTTAGAAATTGGTGCCTAAGTGGATTCAGCCATAGGGGCAGATGGGCCTACTAAAAGAATAGGCCTGTCTGCCCCAAGGAACAAAGAAAATACCTTTAGTAGTGTGTCCCCATGGAGAGCGACCCTTGCCAAAGGGGACAGCCCTCAAACAAACAAAAAAACAAAAAAACACACACAACACTATCCCTGGTGCCTAAATGGCTTCTGCCCCCCTTGGGGGCAGGTAGGCCTAAGAAAATAGGCCCATCTGCCCCCAGGGGGTGTAGAAATGGCCAACAGGTCAATGCCCCCCTTGGGGGGGCGCCCCGTGCCCAAGGGGACGCCCCCCCACAAAAATAAACAAATAAAAAAAAATCCCTGGCGTTCTAGTGGTTTCTGCCCCCCTTGGGGGCAGACCAGCCTAAAAATAATAGGCTGATCTGTCTCCAAGGGGTGCAGAAATGGGCTGGGTACATGTGCCCCCAAAGTGGGGGGCGACCATTGCCCAAGGCCCCCCCATCCACTAACACACACACACACACACACACACACTATCCCTGGTGTCTAAGTGGCTTCTGCCCCCCTTGGGGGTAGGTGGGCCTAACATAATAGGCCCATCTGCCCCCAGGGGGTGTAGAAATGGCCAACAGGTCAATGCCCCCCTTGGGGGGGCGCCCCGTGACCAAGGGGACACCCCCCCACAAAAATAAACAAATTAAAATAAATCCCTGGCGTTCTAGTGGTTTCTGCCCCCCTTGGGGGCAGACCAGCCTAAAAATAATAGGCTGATCTGTCTCCAAGGGGTGCAGAAATGGCCTGGGTACATGTGCCCCCAAAGTGGGGGGCGACCCTTGCCCAAGGCCCCCCCCATCCACTAACACACACACACACACACACTATCCCTGGTGTCTAAGTGGCTTCTGCCCCCCTTGGGGGCAGGTGGGCCTAACAAAATAGGCCCATCTGCCCCCAGGGGGTGTAGAAATGGCCAACAGGTCAATGCCCCCCTTGGGGGGGCACCCCGTGACCAAGGGGACGCCCCCCCACAAAAATAAACAAATAAAAAAAAATCCCTGGCGTTCTAGTGGTTTCTGCCCCCCTTGGGGGCAGACCAGCCTAAAAATAATAGGCTGATCTGTCTCCAAGGGGTGCAGAAATGGCCTGGGTACATGTGCCCCCAAAGTGGGGGGCGACCCTTGCCCAAGGCCCCCCCCATCCACTAACACACACACACACACACTATCCCTGGTGTCTAAGTGGCTTCTGCCCCCCTTGGGGGCACGTGGGCCTAACATAATAGGCCCATCTGCCCCCAGGGGGTGTAGAAATGGCCAACAGGTCAATGCCCCCCTTGGGGGGGCGCCCCGTGACCAAGGGGACACCCCCCCACAAAAATAAACAAATTAAAATAAATCCCTGGCGTTCTAGTGGTTTCTGCCCCCCTTGGGGGCAGACCAGCCTAAAAATAATAGGCTGATCTGTCTCCAAGGGGTGCAGAAATGGCCTGGGTACATGTGCCCCCAAAGTGGGGGGCGACCCTTGCCCAAGGCCCCCCCCATCCACTAACACACACACACACACACACACACACACTATCCCTGGTGTCTAAGTGGCTTCTGCCCCCCTTGGGGGCAGGTGGGCCTAACAAAATAGGCCCATCTGCCCCCAGGGGGTGTAGAAATGGCCAACAGGTCAATGCCCCCCTTGGGGGGGCGCCCTGTGACCAAGGGGACGCCCCCCACAAAAATAAACAAATTTAAAAAAAACCCTGGCGTTCTAGTGGTTTCTGCCCACCTTGGGGGCAGACCAGCCTAAAAATAATAGGCTGATCTGTCTCCAAGGGGTGCAGAAATGGCCTGGGTACATGTGCCCCCAAAGTGGGGGGCGACCCTTGCCCAAGGCCCCCCCCATCCACTAACACACACACACACACTATCCCTGGTGTCTAAGTGGCTTCTGCACCCCTTGGGGGCAGGTGGGCCTAACAAAACAGGCCCATCTGCCCCCAGGGGGTGTAGAAATGGCCAACAGGTCAATGCCCCCCTTGGGGGGGCACCCCGTGACCAAGGGGACGCCCCCCACAAAAATAAACACATTTTAAAAAATCCCTGGCGTTCTAGTGGTTTCTGCCCCCCTTGGGGGCAGACCAGCCTAAAAATAATAGGCTGATCTGTCTCCAAGGGGTGCAGAAATGGCCTGGGTACATGTGCCCCCAAAGTGGGGGGCGACCCTTGCCCAAGGCCCCCCCCATCCACTAACACACACACACACACACACACTATCCCTGGTGTCTAAGTGGCTTCTGCCCCCCTTGGGGGCAGGTGGGCCTAACAAAATAGGCCCATATGCCCCCAGGGGGTGTAGAAATGGCCAACAGGTCAATGCCCCCCTTGGGGGGGCACGCCGTGACCAAGGGGTCGCCCCCCCCCACAAAAATAAACAAATACAAAAAAAACCCTGGCGTTCTAGTGGTTTCTGCCCACCTTGGGGGCAGACCAGCCTAAAAATAATAGGCTGATCTGTCTCCAAGGGGTGCAGAAATGGCCTGGGTACATGTGCCCCCAAAGTGGGGGGCGACCCTTGCCCAAGGCCCCCCCCCCATCCACTAACACACACACACACACACTATCACTGGTGTCTAAGTGGCTTCTGCCCCCCTTGGGGGCAGGTGGGCCTAACATAATAGGCCCATCTGCCCCCAGGGGGTGTAGAAATGGCAAACAGGTCAATGCCCCCCTTGGGGGGGCACCCCGTGACCAAGGGGACGCCCCCCCACAAAAATAAACAAATACAAAAAAAACCCTGGCGTTCTAGTGGTTTCTGCCCACCTTGGGGGCAGACCAGCCTAAAAATAATAGGGTGATCTGTCTCCAAGGGGTGCAGAAATGACCTGGGTACATGTGCCCCCAAAGTGGGGGGCAACCCTTGCCCAAGGCCCCACCCCCCCATCCACTAACACACACACACACACACTATCCCTGGTGTCTAAGTGTCTTCTGCCCCCCTTGGGGGCAGGTGGGCCTACAAAAATAGGCCCATCTGCCCCCAGGGGGGGCAGAAATGGCCAACAGGTTAATGCCCCCCTTGGGGGGGCGCCCCGTGACCAAGGGGACGCCCCCCCACAAAAATAAACAAATACAAAAAAAAACCCTGGCGTTCTAGTGGTTTCTGCCCACCTTGGGGGCAGACCAGCCTAAAAATAATAGGCTGATCTGTCTCCAAGGGGTGCAGAAATGGCCTGGGTACATGTGCCCCCAAAGTGGGGGGTGACCCTTGCCCAAGGCCCCCCCCCATCCACTAACACACACACACACACACACTATCCCTGGTGTCTAAGTGGCTTCTGCCCCCCTTGGGGGCAGGTGGGCCTACAAAAATAGGCCCATCTGCCCCCAGGGAGGGCAGAAATGGCCAACAGGTCAATGCCCCCCTTGGGGGGGCACCCCGTGACCAAGGGGACGCCCCCCCACAAAAAAAAACAAATAAAAAAAAAACCCTGGCGTTCTAGTGGTTTCTGCCCACCTTGGGGGCAGACCAGCCTAAAAATAATAGGCTGATCTGTCTCCAAGGGGTGCAGAAATGGCCTGGGTACATGTGCCCCCAAAGTGGGGGGCGATCCTTGCCCAAGGCCCCCCCCATCTTCTAACACACACAAACACACACACTATCCCTGGTGTCTAAGTGGCTTCTGCCCCCCTTGGGGGCAGGTGGGCCTAACAAAATAGGCCCATCTGCCCCCAGGGGGTGTAGAAATGGCCATCAGGTCAATGCCCCCCTTGGGGGGGCACCCCGTGACCAAGGGGACGCCCCCCCACAAAAATAAACAAATTTAAAAAAATCCCTGGCGTTCTAGTGGTTTCTGCCCCCCTTGGGGGCAGACCAGCCTAAAAATAATAGGCTGATCTGTCTCCAAGGGGTGCAGAAATGGCCTGGGTACATGTGCCCCCAAAGAGGGGGGCGACCCTTGCCCAAGGCCCCCCCCATCCACTAACACACATACACACACACACTATCCCTGGTGTCTAAGTGGCTTCTGCACCCCTTGGGGGCAGGTTGGCCTAACAAAATAGGCCCATCTGCCCCCAGTGGGTGTAGACATGGCCAACAGGTCAATGCCCCCCTTGGGGGGGCACCCCGTGACCAAGGGGACACCCCCCCACAAAAATAAACACATTTTAAAAAATCCCTGGCGTTCTAGTGGATTCTGCCCCCCTTGGGGGCAGACCAGCCTAAAAATAATAGGCTGATCTGTCTCCAAGGGGTGCAGAAATGGCCTGGGTACATGTGCCCCCAAAGTGGGAGGCGACCCTTGCCCAAGGCCCCACCCATCCACTAACACACACACACACACACACACTATCCCTGGTGTCTAAGTGGCTTCTGCCCCCCTTGGGGGCAGGTGGGCCTAACAAAATAGGCCCATCTGCCCTCAGGGGGTGTAGAAATGGCCAACAGGTCAATGCCCCCCTTGGGGGGGCACCCCGTGACCAAGGGGTCGCCCCCCCACAAAAATAAACAAATACAAAAAAAAAACTGGCGTTCTAGTGGTTTCTGCCCACCTTGCAGGCAGACCAGCCTAAAAATAATAGGCTGATCTGTCTCCAAGGGGTGCAGAAATGGCCTGGGTACATGTGCCCCCAAAGTGCGGGGCGACCCTTGCCCAAGGTCCCCCCCCATCCACTAACACACACACACACACACTATCACTGGTGTCTAAGTGGCTTCTGCCCCCCTTGGGGCAGGTGGGCTTAACATAATAGGCCCATCTGCCCCCAGGGGGTGTAGAAATGGCCAACAGGTCAATGCCCCCCTTGGGGGGGCGCCCCGTGACCAAGGGGACGCCCCCCCACAAAAATAAACATGTGCCCCCAAAGTGGGGGGTGACCCTTGCCCAAGGCCCCCCCCCATCCACTAACACACACACACACACACACTATCCCTGGTGTCTAAGTGGCTTCTGCCCCCCTTGGGGGCCGGTGGGCCTAACATAATAGGCCCATCTGCCCCCAGGGGGTGTAGAAATGGCCAACAGGTCAATGCCCCCCTTGGGGGGGCGCCCCGTGACCAAGGGGACGCCCCCCCACAAAAATAAACAAATACAAAAAAAACCCTGGCGTTCTAGTGGTTTCTGCCCACCTTGGGGGCAGACCAGCCTAAAAATAATAGGCTGATCTGTCTCCAAGGGGTGCAGAAATGGCCTGGGTACATGTGCCCCCAAAGTGGGGGGCGACCCTTGCCCAAGGCCCCCCCCCATCCACTAACACACACACACACACACTATCCCTGGTGTCTAAGTGGCTTCTGCCCCCCTTGGGGGCAGGTGGGCCTACAAAAATAGGCCCATCTGCCCCCAGGGGGGGCAGAAATGGCCAACAGGTCAATGCCTCCCTTGGGGGGGCGCCCCGTGACCAAGGGGACGCCCCCCCCACAAAAATAAACAAATACAAAAAAACCCTGGCGTTCTAGTGGTTTCTGCCCACCTTGGGGGCAGACCAGCCTAAAAATAATAGGCTGATCTGTCTCCAAGGGGTGCAGAAATGGCCTGGGTACATGTGCCCCCAAAGTGGGGGGCGATCCTTGCCAAAGGCCCCCCCATCCACTAACACACACACACACACACTATCCCTGGTGTCTAAGTGGCTTCTGCCCCCCTTGGGGGCAGGTGGGCCTAACAAAATAGGCCCATCTGCCCCCATGGGGTGTAGAAATGGCCAACAGGTCAATGCCCCCCTTGGGGGGGCACCCCGTGACCAAGGGGACGCCCCCCCCCAAAAATAAACAAATTTAAAAAAATCCCTGGCGTTCTAGTGGTTTCTGCCCCCCTTGGGGGCAGACCAGCCTAAAAATAATAGGCTGATCTGTCTCCAAGGGGTGAGAAATGGCCTGGGTACATGTGCCCCCAAAGTGGGGGGCGACCCTTGCCCAAGGCCCCCCCCATCCACTAACACACACACACACACACTATCCCTGGTGTCTAAGTGGCTTCTGCACCCCTTGGGGGCAGGTGGGCCTAACAAAATAGGCCCATCTGCCCCCAGGGGGTGTAGAAATGGCCAACAGGTCAATGCCCCCCTTGAGGGGGCACCCCGTGACCAAGGGGACGCCCCCCCCCCACAAAAATAAACAAATTTTAAAAAATCCCTGGCGTTCTAGTGGTTTCTGCCCCCCTTGGGGGCAGACCAGCCTAAAAATAATAGGCTGATCTGTCTCCAAGGGGTGCAGAAATGGCCTGGGTACATGTGCCCCCAAAGTGGGTGGCGACCCTTGCCCAAGGTCCCACCCATCCACTAACACACACACACTATCCCTGGTATCTAAGTGGCTTCTGCCCCCCTTGGGGGCAGGTGGGCCTAACAAAATAGGCCCATCTGCCCCCAGGGGGTGTAGAAATGGCCAACAGGTCAATGCCCCCCTTGGGGGGGGCACCCCGTGACCAAGGGGTCGCCCCCCCCCAAAAATAAACAAATACAAAAAAAACCCTGGCGTTCTAGTGGTTTCTGCCCACCTTGCGGGCAGACCAGCCTAAAAAAAATAGGCTGATCTGTCTCCAAGGGGTGCAGAAATGGCCTGGGTACATGTGCCCCCAAAGTGGGGGGCGACCCTTGCCCAAGGCCCCCCCCCATCCACTAACACACACACACACACACTATCCCTGGTGTCTACGTGGCTTCTGCCCCCCTTGGGGGCAGGTGGGCCTACAAAAATAGGCCCATCTGCCCCCAGGGGGGGCAGAAATGGCCAACAGGTCAATGCCCCCCTTGGGGGGGCACCCCGTGACCAAGGGGATGCCCCCCCACAAAAATAAACAAATAAAAAAAAGACCCTGGCGTTCTAGTGGTTTCTGCCCACCTTGGGGGCAGACCAGCCTAAAAATAATAGGCTGATCTGTCTCCAAGGGGTGCAGAAATGGCCTGGGTACATTTGCCCCCAAAGTGGGGGGCGATCCTTGCCCAAGGCATCCCCCATCCACAAACACACACACACACACACACACACTATCCCTGGTGTCTAAGTGGCTTCTGCCCCCCTTGGGGGCAGGTGGGCCTTACAAAATAGGCCCATCTGCCCCCAGGGGGTGTAGAAATGGCCAACAGGTCAATGCCCCCCTTGGGGGGGGGCGCCCCGTGCCCAACGGGACGCCCCCCCACAAAAATAAACAAATACAAATAATCCCTGGCGTTCTAGTGGTTTCTGCCCCCCTTGGGGGCAGACCAGCTTAAAAATAATAGGCTGATCTGTCTCCAAGGGGTGCAGAAATGGCCTGGGTACATGTGCCCCCAAAGTGGGGGGCGACCCTTGCCCAAGGCCCCCCCCCATCCACTAACACACACACACACACACACTATCCCTGGTGTCTAAGTGGCTTCTGCCTCCCTTGGTGGCAGGTGGGTCTAACAAAATAGGCCCATCTGTCCCCAGGGGGTGTAGAAATGGCCAACAGGTCAATGCCCCCCTTGGGGGGGCGCCCCGTGACCAAGGGGACGCCCCCCCCACAAAAATAAACAAATTTTAAAAAATCCCTGGCGTTCTAGTGGTTTCTGCCCCCCTTGGGGGCAGACCAGCCTAAAAATAATAGGCTGATCTGTCTCCAAGGGGTGCAGAAATGGCCTGGGTACATGTGCCCCCAAAGTGGGGGGCGACCCTTGCCCAAGGCCCCACCCCATCCACTAACACACACACACACACACTCACACACTATCCCTGGTGTCTAAGTGGCTTCTGCCCCCCTTGGGGGCAGGTGGGCCTAACATAATAGGCCCATCTGCCCCCAGGGGGTGTAGAAATGGCCAACAGGTCAATGCCCCCCTTGGGGGGGCACCCTGTGACCAAGGGGACGCCCCCCACAAAAATAAACAAATTTAAAAAAAACCCTGGCGTTCTAGTGGTTTCTGCCCACCTTGGGGGCAGACCAGCCTAAAAATAATAGGCTGATCTGTCTCTAAGGGGTGCAGAAATGGCCTGGGTACATGTGCCCCCAAAGTGGGGGGCGACCCTTGCCCAAGGCCCCCCCCCATCCACTAACACACACACACACACACTATCCCTGGTGTCTAAGTGGCTTCTGCCCCCCTTGGGGGCAGGTGGGCCTACAAAAATAGGCCCATCTGCCCCCAGGGGGGGCAGAAATGGCCAACAGGTCAATGCCCCCCTTGGGGGTGCGCCCCGTGCCCAAGGGGACGCCCCCCCACAAAAATAAACACATAAAAAAAAATCCCTGGCGTTCTAGTGGTTTCTGCCCCCCTTGGGGCAGATCAGGCTAAAAATAATAGGCTGATCTGCCCTCAAGGGGGGCAGAAATGGCCCTAAAAGACATGCCCCCCAAAGGGGAGTGACCCTTGCCCAAGGGGGCGCCCCCCCATCCACTACACACACAATCCCTGGTGCCTAAGTGGCTTCTGCCCCCCTTGGGGGCAGGTGGGCCTACAAAAATAGGCCCATCTGCCCCCAGGGGGGGCAGAAATGGCCAACAGGTCAATGCCCCCCTTGGGGGGGGGCGCCCCGTGCCCAACGGGACGCCCCCCCACAAAAATAAACAAATACAAATAATCCCTGGCGTTCTAGTGGTTTCTGCCCCCCTTGGGGGCAGACCAGCTTAAAAATAATAGGCTGATCTGTCTCCAAGGGGTGCAGAAATGGCCTGGGTACATGTGCCCCCAAAGTGGGGGGCGACCCTTGCCCAAGGCCCCCCCCCATCCACTAACACACACACACACACACACTATCCCTGGTGTCTAAGTGGCTTCTGCCTCCCTTGGTGGCAGGTGGGTCTAACAAAATAGGCCCATCTGTCCCCAGGGGGTGTAGAAATGGCCAACAGGTCAATGCCCCCCTTGGGGGGGCGCCCCGTGACCAAGGGGACGCCCCCCCCACAAAAATAAACAAATTTTAAAAAATCCCTGGCGTTCTAGTGGTTTCTGCCCCCCTTGGGGGCAGACCAGCCTAAAAATAATAGGCTGATCTGTCTCCAAGGGGTGCAGAAATGGCCTGGGTACATGTGCCCCCAAAGTGGGGGGCGACCCTTGCCCAAGGCCCCACCCCATCCACTAACACACACACACACACACACACACACTATCCCTGGTGTCTAAGTGGCTTCTGCCCCCCTTGGGGGCAGGTGGGCCTAACATAATAGGCCCATCTGCCCCCAGGGGGTGTAGAAATGGCCAACAGGTCAATGCCCCCCTTGGGGGGGCACCCTGTGACCAAGGGGACGCCCCCCACAAAAATAAACAAATTTAAAAAAAAACCTGGCGTTCTAGTGGTTTCTGCCCACCTTGGGGGCAGACCAGCCTAAAAATAATAGGCTGATCTGTCTCTAAGGGGTGCAGAAATGGCCTGGGTACATGTGCCCCCAAAGTGGGGGGCGACCCTTGCCCAAGGCCCCCCCCCATCCACTAACACACACACACACACACTATCCCTGGTGTCTAAGTGGCTTCTGCCCCCCTTGGGGGCAGGTGGGCCTACAAAAATAGGCCCATCTGCCCCCAGGGGGGGCAGAAATGGCCAACAGGTCAATGCCCCCCTTGGGGGTGCGCCCCGTGCCCAAGGGGACGCCCCCCCACAAAAATAAACACATAAAAAAAAATCCCTGGCGTTCTAGTGGTTTCTGCCCCCCTTGGGGCAGATCAGGCTAAAAATAATAGGCTGATCTGCCCTCAAGGGGGGCAGAAATGGCCCTAAAAGACATGCCCCCCAAAGGGGAGTGACCCTTGCCCAAGGGGGCGCCCCCCCATCCACTACACACACAATCCCTGGTGCCTAAGTGGCTTCTGCCCCCCTTGGGGGCAGGTGGGCCTACAAAAATAGGCCCATCTGCCCCCAGGGGGGGCAGAAATGGCCAACAGGTCAATGCCCCCCTTGGGGGGGCGCCCCGTGACCAAGGGGACGCCCCCCCACAAAAATAAACAAATACAAAAAAAACCCTGGCGTTCTAGTGGTTTCTGCCCACCTTGGGGGCAGACCAGCCTAAAAATAATAGGCTGATCTGTCTCCAAGGGGTGCAGAAATGGCCTGGGTACATGTGCCCCCAAAGTGGGACCTAAAAAAAATAGGCCGATTTGCCCCCAAGGGGGGCAGAAAAGGCCAACAGTTCTCTGCCCCCTCAGTTCTCTGCCCCCTTGGGGAGGGCACCCCTTGCCCAAGGGGGCACCCCCCCCACATAAATACACATAAAAATAAAAAACCCTGGTGATCTAGTGTTTTCTGCCCCCCTTGGGGGCAGATCTGGCTAAAATGAAGCCAATTTGCCCTCAAGGGGGGCAGAAATGGCCCTAAAAGACATGCCCCCCAAAGGGGAGCGACCCTTGCCCAAGGGGGCGCCCCCCCATCCACTACACACACAATCCCTGGTGCCTAAGTGGCTTCTGCCCCCCTTGGGGGCAGATGGATCTAAAAAAAATAGGCCGATCTGCCCCCAAGGGGGGCAGAAAAGGCCAACAGTTCTCTGCCCCCTTGGGGGGGGCGCCCCTTGTCAAGGGGGCACCCCCCCACACATAAATGCACACAATATAAATCCCTGGTGATCTAGTGTTTTCTGCCCCCCTTGGGGGCAGATCTGGCTAAAAAGTAGCCAGATCTGCCCCCAAGGGGGGCAGAAATGGCCTAAGTAATTGCCCCCTAAAGGGGAGCGACCCTTGCCCAAGGGGCCACTCCCCACAAGCCAGAAACAGAAAGTACAACAAAAAAAAACAAATCCCTGGTGTCGCAATGCGATCGGGCAGCAGGAATGCTCAAAGAGACACCGGGGAAAAGGAAAAGCCTTTCCTTTTCCCCGGTGCCTCTTTAGCCCCAACCCCCCACCCACCGGGAAGAGGAACTCACCTCTTCACTCGTCGCCGCACAGGAAGCAAATGGCTTCCTGTGCGGCGAGAATCCCATAATGAAGTCAGCGCGCGATCGCGCGCTGACGTCATTATGGAGGGGTGGGGGGGTGGAAGGGGAAGGGCTTCCCCTTCCATCCCTGACTTTGGGGGGTTGGGGGGAAGCACAGAGAGGGAGCGAGAGCGCTCCCTCTGGGCTGTGTGCCGAGGACGTAGTGGTTACGTCCTCGGCACAGCAGCACTGTGCCGCTGGACGTAACCACTACGTCCGCGGCACAGAAGGGGTTAAGAGGAGTTGCCCCTCCCCCCCCATTGCTTTCACAATGGATCGCAAGACAGAAATGCTTTCCTAACCTGTATAGTTACTATGACTAGAGAATTGTCTACTTTAAGGTAGTGAGACTTCTGCCCTTAGATAGTGAAACTACAAGCGATAGTAATAGAGATAGAATTGTGACATTGGTAGGGGATTTGAGTTCATCAACAGAGGATGTATTTCGCTTGCCAGAGAAGATTTTGGAGGGTGCTGCATACTGGGTATTGCTGGACAAGAAATTGACAATATAGCTACAAAGGAAATGTTTACCCACAACTCTTGTGTATTACAATCACCATTGGCTTCAGAGCTGGCTATGGATTATTCCCATCTGATACCCCCAAACAATTCAGATATAAAGGCGAAACTGTGAAAAGTATACTGAATATGTTTTGTTGTGAGATGCTCCAATATATATAATCTATCTGCTTCAGCAAAAAGCTGCCTTGAAATACCAGGCACCAGGGGTAATTACCAAGAGGCTTAGAATTGAGGACAAAAAGTGATGGGAGGAATACTTGCAAAAAGTCTTAACCACTGGCGTTCACTCAGGGTAGCATTACAATCCACATTTTTTCATCCTCTGTGCTACTCTAGACAAATGTCATAGAAGTCCCTTGCTGTTATAAAAAGCTTCTATCATATAAGCCAGAATTAGTAGAACCCTGGAGTGGAACAAATATGTTGGAAAACACCCATCTTACTTCTTGGGGCAGCAAGGCACAATACTGACCCATTTAAGCACCTTTCTTCTAGGTGCATGGTAGCTAAAAATAACCTCAATTGAGGCTGCTAAATATAACAATGGTATTCAATGTTTGGCTATGTCAACATATTATAAAGGTTTGATTTGGAAGAAAAAAAAATACATATGTTGCATCAAATTGGGAACTATTGCTAAATGCTATTGGAAAAAAGGAAATTGGTTGAATTTTGGCATGATTAACAGCAGGGATATCGGGGGGGTTACACAAATGGGCCAACATGTGACATAAGGAATTAGAAGTGGTTGGTTTAGGCAATTCTTAGCACTCTATCGAGAAGTGTAGTAGGCAACTGAGACATAACATCCCCATCAAATGGAGTAATGAAATACATTGATTCACACTTGAAGAGATCCATTCACACCGTTTTGGAGAAAAGAGAGGCTAGCCCTGACATAGTACCCATAGAACATTTTCCTTTATTGTCTTTGAATATGGGCAGCACCATCAATGCACTTTTTTATATTGATTGTTATTCATTTAAAAAAAGAATAAATACCATCACCAAGGATATACCTTTCAATTACAGGCCTCATTTAGCTGTAAACAATCATGAGCTTTGTATATTCCCTCCTTGATGCTGCATATAATTCAACAACTAAACAATAACAATAAAACCAGAATAAAACTGACCAACAGATCTGCCTCAATCATTTTTGTTTTAATCTGGCTTTTGTGAGTATAAAGCCGTACAAGTAGGCAGGTGGCTGGAGTGAATAGATTTTGTTGGCTTGTTAATTGTGTGACCGGGCTCCTCTAACCAAAAGCCGCAAATACAAAGATATTCTCAAATCACATGGTAAAAGTCTACACCTGGTAGGCCTCCCAAGCTAAATGTCTCAGGCTCACCAGAGTACATCTTGTGCAGGCACTTTAGTGTAAGGTAGGTCTGAGGCCAGATGTTCAACTGCAGTCATTGTAATCAAGCATTCCTGGAGATGTTGGCAGAAACATATAAAGTGGTGGGCAACTCCCCATCTGTACCCAAGTTAGTATCTCATTTGGAATGTAAAACTTCTAAATCAACCTGAATTATACCTCTGTGCAGCAGAATGAGGTTACTAGCTTTGTTGGCTCCTTCCAGAGGTAACAGTTTGTATTTCTCATCCCCTTATTAACACAATCTTTTTAGTTGATGTCCTCTCACTAATTACCATGTTGGGATACCCATATGATCTCTCAGGCCAATAAAATCCTGCAAAACTAATTTATTCTTTCTCATTATGATGTATTTGAGCCATCTCCTCCACCAGTGCTGTACCACATTTATTAGTCAATGTCATACTTTATTTGTGTTGGAATTTGTAAATAATGTCTAGGCTATTGTTGTGCATAACAGCGCTTTCTGTATTTATTGCATTTCATCTGAGCTACCTGATTGCAACTATACAAACATCCACTAACATTATCCGGTTAAATCTTGACTCCAGATTAGTCACTTAATCCTCCTTTGGTTATTAAAAGGCATAATTTAGAGATGGTAACCTGTGCCTTCCCATTCCCTAGATAGGGTAGTTAAATATTTTATTTAGTTCTTTGAAGATGCTTCTGGGGGCACTTATGGGCATAGTGTTAACACAATAGGGAATTATCTGCAGGGTGATGATTTCAGACAGAGCCATGCTGCCCATTGCTGATGGTGGCAACCACTTCCAGAAAGATATTACAATAACTTTGTTTACATAGACATAAAAATGTAATGTCTACAATTAGATGATAATTCCGAATGTAAAGATATGGACAAGTACAGACCTCCCAATTTAAAACCAGGCTGGGAAACGTATCTAGCACCTGCATGTCACCAGGCATAAGCTAGACTGGACAAATTGAAAAATACATCTAACTTGTCCCTCTCGGTCGAAGGAAGTTCTAACATCTCCAAGACGCAACTGAACATTGTTGCAACATAAAGAGATAGTTGTTCTAATCCAGTGCATTAAACAATTTCTATCAACAAAGTTCACAAAAGACTTCAATTTTGAGTATCATGCTAACATTCCTCCTATGCTTACATAAGTTATCTTGTTGAAAACCTGTTAACGTCTTTATTTGTTTTACCTTATCTTTCCCCTAACTCCCTCCTTCCGCCCTTTTATCAACCATCATAACCTTTAGAATATTGCAAAGTCTAAATATTGTGGTACAGTGCCTTTTCTGCTGGCATGAACTGAAGTTCAGCTTTATCAGAGATGCCATCCTGCAAAGGAGGTGGGGTCGTAACAGAGAGTTGAATTTGAACCCCGATCCTACCATTTTATTTATAATACACTTAGGGCCTGATTATGAGTTTGGCGGTCCTAGGACAGCTAAACTTGCGGTGGCAGTCAGACTGCCGCACTCCTGGCAGTCCAACTGCCAGTTTATGATCTTGGCGGTCGGACTGACAGGAGACTGCCTCCACTGCCAAGATCATTATCCTGACAGGTTGATGGCGGTAGAAGTCGAGGTCAGCCACAGCAGTGCCCATGGTGGCACTGCCATGCTGATCATGACTTCACTTTCGGCCAGCCTTTCCATGGCAGTTGCAGCACCATGGGTAGGCTGGCGGAAAGCCAGTGCTGAGGGCCAATGGGGGCCTCTTGCACTGCTCAAGACCATGTCGTGGGCAGTACAGGGGTCCCCCTGCCAGTACCTTTAGAATGTGAACTGTCTGCTATGCAGACAGTGCACAGTGCAAGGGTGCTGGTGTGTGGCAGCATTGGTCCTGGCTCCCTAATATGTTGTCTGAATGATTCCACTGGGCTGACCGGTGGAAACATCATAATATGATGGGGTGAGGCTACTGCATTGACGACAGCCTCACCCCCTATGTATTGACGGTCTAGGCAGCAATGCCGCCAAGATCATAATTAGGCCCTAAATTCTCAACTTTTTCAAGAATCTTTATTTCTTTTACTGTTCTCTATATGATAAAAATTCCCTTCACTAAATGTCTTCATTTCAGCTTATACTCTTGCTTTCATAATATGGGGATAGTTTTTCTAAGGTTTCATGTTTGGTGGCCCATACCATATACCAAGTCTGTGAACACTTGAAATTACTATATTTTGGGGCAGTGAAATATGTGTTCTCTGTCTTTTTCTTGAACTGTTTCATGTATTGCTTAAACTGTGTGGCACCTGAATGCATGCTATTCCACTTGCTCAATGCATCCTGGCAAATGACAAATCTAAACCTGTTTCCTGGAAGCTCGGGGTACTTTTAAAAAGGGTGCTATCATGTTTTAGTATAATTTTATCTTCCCTCTACATATTTCCACTTACTTCCCTTTGTTCTTTTCGGAACAGTTTTCTAGATTTTCCTTAGCATGGACAATAATGATAAAGAGAACTACTCTTCAAGATCTTTGTTTCTCAAAATCTGTCTTTAACATCTTGCATTCTTTTATCCATTTTGAGAAACCTCTTGTTATTGACTCTAGGTTGCCATGCTGTGTTTCTACTTGAGTTAAGTTTTCTTCTCTTGTCCTGACACATTAACACCTGCCAGAATCTCGTCCTGGGAACTTCATAGGGAATCACATTATTTCTAAAATACATACAAATTTATATTAACCATTGACCTAACTCCTTTTATTCCCTCCTTGATTTTAAGTCTGGGTCCTCTTTTCCCTTACATCATGTTGTGTCACTCCCACTGTATAATTTGGGGCTGTGACACTAATCATACCTTTGGTGCCACTCTTCTCCTTCATCTCCTTCTGAATCTTCTTATATTATCCCTTACAACATAATTTACACCTCCAATTGCCCTCACTTTGCCCAAATCTAAAATGGGATGGATGGGGTAAAGGTACTAATTCAGCAGCTTTGTGTGACTGAGCTTACGTTGGTAGCTTCAACTAATCAGTGCACTTTTTCTTACCTTCAAAGGGCACCACAACTCCCTGCTGTTGAACAACTTACTCAGGAAGATGATGTAGAAGCACAGTGGTGGGCCTACAGGGAAATAGCAGAGCAGCTCTAATAGATGAAAGAAATTGTCAGGCCTGTACCTTTCAGCTGGAGTAAAATTGACGCAATAATAGTTCTCATCTTCCATGTAATTCAAGTGGACCCCAAATTGAGACCCGTCTGACACACCAGGTTGAAGGGGCTAAGGTTAACCAGGACCCAACCAGACTTCCGCTGTGTACTTTTGAATGCCTGTTAGTTTTCTGAAAAAGCACAAAGACAACTTTTAGTATGTAGTACTCTTACATAGATTCCTTCCCAATTTTATGTAACCCACGTTTGATTACGATTACACAATGTCCCTCCTCCCTTCATTGAGGCCCTGGTTTCTGTAGACTAAAAATCGAAACAAAGAAATTCTAGAAAATAATTCTGAACAGTTCATTCCATAGGTACTCATCACTCCTACACGCATACATATGACTGTTCGCACTAACACCCACCTAAGTGTATAGGCCTTATGAGTCTAGATAATTAACATCAGTCCCAGTGATCAAGGATCAAATATTGGTCCCTAGGAGTCATCGGTTTTCATCTCCTAAAATCATAAATACACCATACATCATTACTCTACCTAAGAGTCACTTTAGTGATAGTAAATGTATACATCTAGAAATATTACCGCCTGAATATAAGTCAATGATCATGTCAAACAAATTGCTTGTGAAAAATAATAAATGTCTTCTTTCTACTAGGGAAAACAACAAAATAATGGTTGACTTCACCAGTTCTTTTTAGCAGGATTCCTTTAAATAAATATTTCTCCTTTTTTTTATATACTTAGAAAATGTTACTGGAAACCATTGATTTCTTCTTGAAATATCGCCTTTGTTTGATTTGCAGGATGTCAGCAGTTAGAGAAGCACTGAAGAAGAGAAACCGACAGCCCAACAAAGAAGGGAACTGCGACGCTGAGCGCTATGAAATAAGATGCCAAGAACAGAAGGACGGAGCCTCTGACACAGGAGGGTAAGGGAGGGACGGAGAGAAAGCTGACGACAAGCAGTCATCACGGTGCAACACATAGCCTTAAAGGCTACGCACACCACCTTAAGGGGCCCGCCCCTTTATGTTTGCGATGGCATCCAACAAAACATCCCTCTCAAGGTGCCTCCCATAGGTTTGGCTTGTCAGGGTACACTTGATGAAGACAACACAAAAGACGGGGAGCATATACATGACACGAAGGCTCCAAAAGTGTGATCCTCAGAACCATAACCCTTCCAGCGAATCAGGTGATATAGTTTGTGTCACACATGCTTGGAGTTCAAAATTGCTTCCTCTTCAAATTCAGGTTCATCTTCTATCATCACCACTGGGGTTGTTTGCGGGAGAACATTACCAGGAGCAACAGGTTTCAACAAAGACACATGAAAAACGGGGTGCGCCCATAACTGTGAAGACAATTCCAATTTTATGGTAAAATCATTAATTATTTTTAGAATCAGATAAGACCCTAAGTCTTGTGGTTGGAACTATTGTGGTCCTTTTTAAATTGAGATGTTTTGTTGATAACCATATTTGATGTCCCACTTGATATTCAGGGCTTGCCCTTCTGTGGTCATCCACATTCTGTTCACATGTTATCTTTGTTTGATCCTGATTTACATCCGCTGTTTGGTGTATTATTCAAATCTGATCCATATATTCCTGAACAGCAGGAACATTCATACTAGATGTGGAAGCTAACAATAGGAAACAAGGGTGTTCTAGACATTGATTTACCCTTTTTGTTTGACCATCTGACTGTGGGTGATAGCCAGCTGACAAATGGATATCTATCTGCAGTATCTTACACAAGGCCGTCCAAAATCTAGAAACAAATTGAGTGTCTCGATCAGACACAATAATAGAAGGTAAACCATGTAAATGTATAATTGACTGCAAAAAGGTCTCTGCAAGTATTTTAGATGTAGGTAAACCAGACACTGGGGTAAAATGAGCCATTTTAGAGAACATGTTGACTGCAACAGTGACTGCCATAAAGCCATGATCAGTCTTGGGTAGTTCCACTATAAAATCTAGAGAGATTGTATGCCAAGGGTGCAGTGGAGTGGGTAAAGGATGAAGTAACCCAGCTGGTGCCTGATGTGGATTTTTGTTCTGAGCACAACAGCACACCTTTGTACAAACTGTTTTGTGTCTGTCACTAATGTGGGCCACCAAAAATTATGGCTAACCAACTTTAGTGTCTTCTTTTCTCCTGGATGTCCTGCTAGCATATGATTATGAAACCAGTGTAGTGCCTGTTGCTGTAAAACTGAACTGGTAACAAACAGTCCACCCTGCACATAATGCATATCATTTATGACCTTGTTCTCTTGCTTTGTAGAATCTCTTGATCTTTTCTACTATGCTGGGCAGTAACTACATCTGCCAGAAAGAGTTTTCAGATATCACTGCCCCTAAAATATGGTCAGAGAGTATGATTGAAGGGCTTTCAGATTCCTGTTTTTCTATTTCATGACTTAAGCGTGACAATACATCTGCTTTCCCATGTTTACGGCCTGCTTGGAATTGGATAACAAAATCATGGGCAGTAATAAATTGAGTCCAACCTAATCGTTGCATGGATAAAGCCTTAGCTGCCTTAAGGAATCCAAGATTTATATGATCAGAAATGACATTGTGCAAGGGGCCCATCAAATAATAATGCCACTCCTCAAAAGCCTTTTTTATGGCTAGCAACTCTCCATCACCAATGGAATAATTTACTTCAGCTGGGCTGAGTTTATAGGAGTAAAACACTACTGGATAGAGTTCTCCCATCTCTTTATTTCTCTACAATAGGACCCCCCCCCCACACCAACTCCCCCAGCTGCCACCTGAGAAGCATCAGCTTCCACAATAAAGGGTTGTGTAGTGTCAGGATGTTGTAGAATGGGGACCTTCATGAACATTTCCTTTAGATGCTGGAAAGCTTGTTCTGCCTCCTCAGTCCAATTAAATGCTACTCCCTTTTTTGATGACTGAGTTATTGGGGATACCATGGTGGAAAAATGATTTATGAACCACCTGTAAATATTAGCAAATCTCAGAAAGCTTTGTGCATCTTTTACAGATTTAGGAAATTTCTAGTGTACACTAGCATCAACCTTCTGTGGATGCATATTTACCCCTTATGAAGACAGGGCATACCCCAAAAAGGTGACTCTGAAGCATGAAAATCACATTTCTCCAACTCAATAGTCTTTTGTCTCACAATTGCTGCAGTACTGCTCTGACATGCTGTTCATGTTCAGTCATAGATGGGGAATAAATCAGGATATTATCCAAATAAACCACCACACACACAACCAGAAACTCTCCCAATACCCCATCTATAAAAAATTAAAAGGCAGCAAGGGCATTGTATAACCCAAACAGCATCACAAGGTATTTATACAATCTGAACTTAGTACGGAATGCCGCCTTCCTCTCATCTCCTTCTCACACTCTTAACGGATGATAAGCCCCTCTCAGATCCAACTTGGTAAACACCCGAGCATCTTTAACTTGGTCTATAAGACTGGAAATGAGAGGCAGAGTTACTATTTGTAGAGGTGTACAGCATTTAGGCAATACTGTGTTATGCTATAATACTTAAGATCTCATTAAGCGTTTGGTGGGCCGAGGCCCCACCAAAGCACTGCCGGCCCCGCCAGTGCGGCCAGACCACCGCTGACGAGAAGAGCCACCATCAGTCCGGTCGGGACCATGTTTCCGCCACACTCACTACGAGGTTGTACACCATCAACATAACAGCTGCGGCTGGACCACCACAGAATACCAGTCAGAAACAAACAGTATAAATGGAGACACTCACCTCCATACTTGTCTGGGGCCACCATGGAACCACTAGTAGATGTCATTCCGCTGTTCCTCCTCACTGAGAGACAACAGAATCACTGCTGATGAGGAAGGCAACAACTGTAAGTACACGCACTCACCTGTTACATTTGTAAAACGTACAAATTACAACTGCAACATTACATACCATAGGGAGGGGGTGCAGGGACCATATACACACGTAACAGTACAGTGACACACACATAGAGCAACAAACACACACACATACACAGCATGCACACTGCAGCCAGCACACACACCACACGTCAAGGATACAAACTTATGCACAGCGACACAGCACAGGGCCAGCCCCATCAATTAACATACAACAAACTAAAGTGTAACAACAACACCACAAACTCACAAATATGTATACATGTCTAGCACTCACAACCGACACTGGCCGGGAACTGCACACACATACAACACAATATGCAACCATCTGGAATGAAACATACAATTGCACCATCATACAACCTAGCAATTGACATACACATCACACAGACAAACAGTACACTGACCCCATCATGCAATGCATAATATGCGCAGACTCAAACAGTTTAAATACACAAAGCCACACAGCACTACAACAAACACAAATCAACACTAACACAACACACCACCATAACAGCATTTCAGCTACATACAAATACCCATGACACAAAACACACCCTATCCCTGTGAGATAAAAGCACTACACACAATCTCACAGACTGCTCTGACAATACCGGAAACATCAAGCAGCACACGCACACAAATACTGCCACACAACCAATGTCAGTCACGAACAACTCAAACATAGGAAAGGAAATGCAGGACAAAGATGTAACCATGACAATACCATGAATGAAGTACACCAGTCACACTAAGCAGACTATTACAAGGCCACATTGTACAGGTTCCCTATCCACAACAACAAGGTCAAGCACCAATGAAGCAATAGTTTAGGAAAGTGAAATTGCACAAGACTGATCATGAGCACATAGTCAACACATACAAATACTTTTAACCTCATGTTGTGTACCAGGCTATGACACATGTTGGAAAGTAAAGGGAAGCAAGCATGTTGTAGAGAAGCCAAACCTACTTCATTTCACATACTGATAAACATGTGCAATGGAACACTTCTAACCTGTAAGACCTCAAATTGCCATACATTGCAGGTTAAGGTAAAGGAGACAGAACATGTCACACACACCTGCATCCAATAATGATGTATCATGGATTGAAAAACATAGTGGACTAACTCATCTAGGTCAATCTAGGTCATTGGTCTTTGCACAACTAACATCACCTGTCAAGTAAGGGGCTCGTTGCTTCTGACCTATGTCATACAAACTACCACAATATATCAATCAGAGTGTATCAGAAATATGGACACCTAAACTGTGCTGCTAGATGGCAATCTGACCTATCTCATCATGCAAATAGTTCATTTTTGGCCCTCTTACTGAGTGGGTACATCACATCACACACATCAGACATGCTAGGCCTTACGGCTGTCTGTGGAGTATTCTGTGAGTCAAACCACTTGTGTTGCCAACATGACAGGTACACCTCCCAGGATGCAAACCTCAAGCCCAGATACACTTACATCACTACTCGCATGTGACTGTGCACTACCACACCAGCACCACATAAATATCCAGACCAACATCGGTCACCTACACAGCCAAGGCTCATTTGCCACATCCTTCATATAAAATGCAAGAATACATTACAATTTGCGAAGTTGATTCTTCCCTGAACCTTTCTGATGATACATGATGATGACACATATCTGTCAAGTATGTACATGTGAATAGGCTACCATTGTTAATGTGTAATGCCTACAACAGTATGCACAAGGACAATTCAGTGTGACCACTTTCCACTCACAGAACATTAGCAAGGTTATAACATGCCTAGCTTCTGATATCAACATATTTATGCCCCTAGAAATGCTGGAACACATCAGTGATATCCAGCATGCATGTTGTCTACTCTGATGAGGTATCACAAATGTATATGTACATCCATCATTTACCAAGGGGGAGTACCCTGTAATAGGTGTGCATATGTTACTCATGTAGGTCATGGGACATGCCAGATGGACATCACAGCCTCACATGCTGCTGTCATGTATCAGTAAGCCTTAGTAAACTAGTGATGAATAGTATATGTCTGCCCTATGTTGCAAATAAAGAAGAAGAAATAGACATTGCCGAGGACAGAGTACATGGACCTACAACCTTATCACCATTACATTGGGAGGAATTAACTGTTGGTCGGTATCTACATTCACCAAAGTAGAACATGCAGCATCCTGGTACATATCTGACAGTCATAAGTGTGCCATTATATGCAATTGTACTGAGGGAACAACATATTTGGGTAACATGCCTCTAAATATATTTGTATGTGCACACCTGTGTGCCATATATATCTATGGTACATCAATGTGTTCAGAGAAAATCTGTGACACAATGCACTTACCACATTGTCAGAGCCAACATCCTGTTCCCTCACTCAATCACCTGGTAAAGGGACAAACATGAATTAGGTCTGTACTTACCCCTTTGTGACTGCTGTGCTGCCTTCAAATGCCCATCCAACTCAGGGTAGTCACCGCCAAAATGCAGTCAATTAGGAGGCCAGTGTCCGATGGGCACCCTGTTCTCGTTGGGAGGACATCCGCAGCTGGGCCTCTGTGGTCTTCTGGGCCCAGCATCTCATGTCCTCCCACCTCTTCTGAAAGTGGGCGCTCTGCCGGCTATAGACCCCCAGGGTCTGCACTTTCTTGGTGCTGGCACGCCAAATCCCCTCCTTCTGATGTGATTTGACATGCATGGATGACATAGAAAATATAGTATGTCATGTCCACATGTACCATACTACAACTGGCAGCATTGAAGCTAGTTGGTACAACAAGCCAAATACAGACTGACATTAACATCCCCTACACTGATAGTTGAGCATAGGCAGACAGGCCTGCAACAGCTGCCATGTCATCACATATGATCACACAGCATACACGTTTGTAAATATGCAATATCAGGATGAGTCTGGTATGCCAACTTCACTCACCTTGTGCAACAGTTACAAGTAGGTACAGGGAACATACATCAAACACTCTCCACGATGTCTCAGGAATCACAATTGACTCCAAACGTCAGTACATGACCGGGTACTCATTTCATTCTATCACAACTTTGTACCCTACAGACATGCAGCACACAGTCAGAAATGTTGCCTATCTTCCTTAGCTTAGTTTCACAAGGTATACTTGGGCTAACTAAATATTTGTGCAAATGGTGCACCATAGAGCTGTCCATACAGCTGTAGGACCCCCTCCATCAGGTTCTCCAGCTCCTCAGGTGAGAAGGAGAACTGTATCCTATCACCTGTAGGACGTGGAATAATTGCTCCCAGAGGCTGTACACAGTAGCTCAAGTTGGAAAGGTGTGTCTGGCAGCAGTATCAGGAGTCAAATAAGGGAAGAAGTATGAAATGGAGGTCACGTCCACCACATAGAACACCGCCACCACCAACGGACGTCGCCATTGGCCCAAGCAATGTGTTCCAAAGGGAATTCCTAACGCGGTAGTATCTGCCTACCGCCATGACGACTTCCGCCGGCTGACGCAGGTCATTTCCTAATGTCCAGTAGAGTAAGTCAGACAGCAGCCATTTTAAGGTCCTTAGATGGTCAGAAAAGTCCTAATAAAGATGTGTCATGAGGTCACAAACATATGTACATCACAGTATTCAGTGCTGGCTGCAAACAATGTATTTGACATCTGATTAAATATGTATGCAGTGAGATACATGATATGTGAGTCATGTATCATTAGTGGCATACTCTGCACCTTCATGGCAATTGGACAGATGGCAATAGTGTCTATCATGTGTGAAACATGATATGTATGTCATTATCACTGAGACTTTTGGTGACATGTGTGTCCATTGACTAGTCACAAACGAGGTAAGGAGATGAAATTAGAGCAATGGGCCTTCATTTACCTGTGTATGTCCTGGGTACTATGCTTAACTATGTTATACGCCATGTCCACATCATGTGTGACATATGTGGATGCACACTTAGAATGGACACAGTGACTGAACCACATACCTTCTTGTATTCCTCAAACACCCTGACCGAAAACCTCGCCAACCTCGGCTTCACACAGCTCGTCGACACACCCACCCACCCAGCCGGTCACACCCTTGACCCCATCTTCTCCACAAGCAACCACGTCACCTTTAACCACACCACCGAACTCTACTGGACTGACCACTATTGCATCCACTTCACCTTCAAGAAAGAGACAGAACACAACCTCACAGAACAACCGCCACGCCGCCAATGGAGCAAAGTCACTGAATTTCAAGTAACCAACGCCCTAACCCAGAAACTGCCCGTCAACCCCACCGACCCTGACATCGCGGCACACAACCTCAAGCTGTGGATCAACGACTGTGCCAACTGCCTTGTTCCACTCAGAAAACCCTCCAACAACCACATCAAGAAAAAAGCCACCTGGTTCACCGACTACCTCCAAGCCTCCAAACGCCACTGCCGAAAACTCAAGTAAATATGGCTACTCGAATGCACTCCAGACAACCACACGGCACTCAAGGATGCCACACGCAAACACCACCAACTCATCAGGCTAGCAAAAAGATCCTCCTTCAAAACCCGTCTACAAAACAACCGCCATGACTGCAAAGAACTTTTCAACATCGTAAAAGAACTCTCCAGCCCAAGCGCCACCATCAACAACATCACCCCCTCCCAAAAACTATGCGACGCCCTAGCAACCGCCTTCCACCAGAAAATCACTGACATCCACGACAGCTTCAACTCCCTTCATACCTCGGACACTCCTATTCCGCCCTCCATGAACTCCACCCGCTCCAGCTGACTAACCTCCTGGACCAGCATCAGCGACGACAAAACCGGCAAGACCATGAACTCCATCCACTCCGGATCACCATCAGACCCCTGCCCTCACCACATTTTTAACAAAGCAGACACACCCATCGCACCACACCTTCCGGAAAGTCATCCACATCTCCTTCGAAACTGCAAGATTCCCGGAAAACTGGAAACACGCCGAAATCAACGCTCTTCTCAAGAAACCAAAGGCGGATCCCAAGGACCTAAAAAACTTCCTGCCCATCTCCCTGCTCCTTTTCCCGGCAAAATTCATCGAGAAAATCGTCAACACTCAGCTCACTCTGTACCTCGAAGACAACAATATACTCGACCCCTCCCAGTCCGGCTTCAGACGCAACCACAGCACCGAAAACGCCCTCCTCGCCGCGACAGACAACATCAGAAGCCACCTCGACAATGGAGAAACATCAGCCCTCATCATCCTTGACCTATCAGCTGCCTTTGACACCATCTGTAACCACACCCTAAAATCCCACCTCAACGCAGCAGGAATCCAGGACCAGGCCCTCGAATGGACCTCATCCTTCCTCGTCGGCACAACCCAAAGAGTCTGCCTCCCCGTACCAATCCAAAGCCTTCAACATCATCTGCAGCGTACCACAGGGCTCAGACCGACGCTGTTCAACATCTACATGGCCCCCCTCGCACAAGTGGCCCGTCAGCACAATCTCAACATCATCTCCTATGCCGACGACACCCAACTCATCCTCTCCCTCACCAAGGACCCACACACCGCCAAAAACCAACCTCCACGAGGGACTAAAAGCCATCGCCGACTGGATGAGAGCCACCAAGATAAAACTGAACTCGGACAAAACATAGGTCCTCATCCTTGGGCGCACCCCCTCTGCCTGGGACAACTCATGGTGGCCGTCCACGCTGGGTCCCCCACCGACACCGACCGACAGCGCACTAAACCTCGGCTTCACCCTCGACTCCTCTCTCTCCATGTCAAAGCAGGTCAGCGCCATCTCCGCCTCCTGCTACAACACCCTCCGCATGCTTCGCAGAGTCTACAAATGGATCCCAACAGAAAGAAGAAAAACAGTTACCAAGGCCCTCGTCAGCAACAGACTCGACTACGGCAACGCCCTCTACACCGGTATCCCATCCAAACTCCTCCAATGCCTCCAACGCATCCAAAACGCCTCCGCCCGACTCATCCTCAACATCCCTCGCCACTGCCACATCACCCCCACCTAAGAGACCTTCACTGGCTCCCCGTCAACAAGAGGATTACCTTCAAGCTCCTCACCCACGCACACAAGGCACTCCACAACACCGGACCATCATACCTGAACAACAGACTCAGCTTCTACACCCCCACCCGGCATCTCGGCTCCGCTAACCTCGCCCTCGCCTCCATACCCTGCATCCGACGCAAATCTTCCAGCAGCAGATCATTCTCGTACCTCGCCGCCAATACCTGGAACACCCTCCCGCCGGATCTACGACAGACCCAGGACCTTCTTTCCTTCAGAAAACTCCTCAAGACTTGGCTCTTCGAGCAGTAGCAGCACCCTCCCCCCATAAATGTATCTGTTTGGTGGACCTCTACATTTCCGAAGTATGTGTAAAGAACCCGGGTTCAGTTCATGATGGCTCCGTCATGTAGAAAAGCAATATCCCACAGATAATGGCACAGCAGTACACAGAGAGGGCCTGGCTAGTTTATAAGTTATATATGTGATTAGTGTGAGTATCTGATGTCTGCTGCCAAATGTAAGGATGTCCAATATTAATATCTGCACACATGTAACAGTTTCTTACAGGGGATTCTGGGTACCCAAACTGTTCCTGGTTGTTGACACCAGTGAGGTACCCAACCATACCAGGGTAAGTTTGCGTCAATGAGTCCCATGGAAAGACAAGGCTTGTCATTGAGCAGACTTTGGGGCTCCTAAATGCCAGATTTCATTACATTGACAAGTCAGGTGGAGCCCTCCTCTACTCATCTGCCAAAGTCTGCAAAATCATTGTTGTCTGCTGCATGCTCCACAACCTAGCCCTGAGACGTCAGATCCCATATATACAAGATGAGGGGGAGCCAGCAGTTCCAGCAGGTGAGAAAGCAGATTTGCCAAGTGAGGATGACAGTGATGTGGATGTAGGTGGAAACAGTTGTGCAGATCTCATACATCAGTACTTCAGCTGACTGTAGGTATGTGTTTTTCTGTGTAGTACTTTACTTATTGGGTATTTGGGGGGCTTAGAGATGTTTGTGAAGGGTCTTAGTAGGACAGCTCATTAGTTGCTTAGCAGTACAAAGCTCAGGTATGCATGTAAAATTGTAAAATGAGTTGTACAATCCTGATGATCTAATTTGTTATTAGTTGTTGCGCTGCACAGTCAGTGTAACAATTGTATTTGGAACATGTCTTTATGGGTATTCATTAGCGTTACCTGCCTATACCTTTTATATTACATTTTAACTTTACAGATATCTTCACAAGGTCATCCTCATGTGCTCAAATCTGATTTGTGTTACAGGCTGGTGGGATTTGAAGGTCTTACAGGGGAACTGAACATGGATAGATCCAGGTGCTGTATGGCATCATATCAGTGGTGTCTAGGTTCCATTCCCAGACTGTCTGGACAGTGGGATGGTAGTGTACTGTTCCACACAATGGACCTGTGTGCCATGTTGTCTGGGTCCACTGATGTCATATGTGTGGCCTTCTGTCTCTGACATATGTCATCCTATGCCCCCCATCACCTCAGCCTTTTCGGTGGTTTGATAATGACACTATTTAACTTGACGTGACTGTCACTGTGCTTCCTCATTGTGCGCCACTGTGCATGTGTGTCAAGACTGACCAAGGTGAGTAGCATGGCTACAGACACCTGACCATGGTAAGTGGAAGGTTCCATAACTAGGGACGGTTGTACTGACCTCTGTCAGTAATGTGGGGTATGGCCATTTGGGAGATATGGTATGGGAATGTGATAAGACTTCGGTTGAAGAAAGATTGAAGCAATCTGTTTGTCTATATGGATAGCCAAACACTGGCATGTCCCTAACTTCAATAGTCTGTGGGATTCGTGTTATTTACAACTATGCAGAAGCATTACATTGTGGGGCTATGATGCCCTGTGTGACATTTGCCATGTTGTCAACCTATGTGCTGGCACGTGCACTAAACTGGAAAAGGAGTGTACAATTTTAGCTGTATCAGACCCAGATTCAACTGTACATGTGAGCTGGGACTTTAGAGAATTGGAAAAAATTTGAATATGTTGTGTATACAACATTTATCACAGTTTACTATTCCAGATAGCAAAGAAATGACTCTCAACCTAGATATGTGGTTTAGTAAAATGTATTTACATGTGCACAGGTAGGTGAAAGGAATGGAATTAAATCATTAGCGCAAACAGTGAAGGGTAGAGTCATGATGGATGTAATCATCAGGGTAGCAGCTGCTACATTTATAGTCTCAAGTCCAGTGTTCTTGTGCCTTTGGAAAATGGAGAGTAGTGGTAAATCATTCACCATGGTGTATCTGTCATACACAAGGGGCCCTAATGTGCAGATGACCGCTTCCTGGCAGTGGCTGAGGTCTTGGCATCTGCTCCTCCTGGATGTTTAGGTGGATGTCCACATTTGTGGGGGGGGTCTTCAGCTACAGAGGAAGGGGTGTCTGAGGCAGGTCCTTCCCCTTGCAGAGTCTCCATTCCACTGGCTGCCAAAGATGTAGATGGGACTGATGTAACATGGCCAATGAAAGGGATCTGCTGTGGTGTACATAACCTACTCAGGGTGGGGTTGATGTCTCTTAGCATCAGTGTTATGGAGGCCATAGTGGCCTCCCACGTTTGCATGACTTCCTGTTGGTTGTCCCTCTGCAGCTGCTATATCTCCCCATCATGGCAAGTACCTGGCCCATCATGCCTTAGGTCTGTTGGTAGGCTCCAAAGACTTGGGAGATGGTGTCCTGGTCATTTGTATCCCTTGCAGCCTCAACCTACTGGCCCACTGCATCCCTCCCACACCTCCTATCTCCATGTGCCTGTGCCCTTGGCACAGTTTCCCAACTCCCACTGCTACTGGTGACACAGGTACCTGCACTGGGGGACAAATGAAAGTATCAACTGTCATTGGAACACAGAATTGGGGGTGAATGGTTGCCTGAGATGTTGAAGAAACAGGGCTGGGAGGAGTAGTTGTGTGCAGGGTGAGGCTGACAGGTGTAGACTGACCAGGTATCCTAGATAGGACAGAGTCATTCTCATTGTCCTCAAATCCAGGGGTGTAGTCCTCACTGAGGGCTTCATCTAGGGGGGGAAGTGGCTTTCTCAGGTGTCCTCTCCCTGCTCACAACGGATAGGTGACCTGTTGGAGAAGTGGAACAGACAGTTACAGATTAGCATGAAACATGTGGTGTCAAACTTTGACAGGTGAATATGCTTTGAGCCATGCACAGGAAGGCTTTACTGGATCCCCTGATTTAACAGTGACGCCTGCTTTCAAATCTGGGGTACAGCTATTTGGGATGCAGGTACTTCCTAGGTCATACACCTTGCTCCAAGATATCAGATTAGCTCGGCAGCTGTAGCCTGTTGATGGAAGCTGTGTAGCTTAATATTGTTTATGGTGCCTCCCAGTTAGCAGTAGTTAAGTATTGAGTCACCAGACAGCTGCAGAATGTAAAGTGGGCACTGACCTGTTCATCAGCTTAGGTGTAACCATTCTACCAGACCATATATATCAGGTTGCACCTGGTACAGCACACTGCAGATATGTTTGTACCAATAGGTGATGGGAGGTAAAAGGGCCATTTTAGCAGAGGACACAGCAGTAGCTGTGTGTTGGTGGTATTGTACTGGCAGACGCTCATAGGTTTTCTGTCATTGCCATAGACTGTACAATTGTGGATCATTCAGGTGGGTTGCATTGTTTGTTAGTTTAACATGCAAGGCCGTTTTAATTGTAGTACTCTGTTCTGGTTTTCCTAACGGTGGAACAGTGCCTGTTGGGAGTTGTAGTGTAGCCATTTTTAATGTAGCTTTACGCACGTTTGCTTAATGTATTAGGTCTCTGTGCACTTTGCCCTAGATGCATTTTATTTAACCTCGCACTGTTATTTTACAATAACCATTTTCACGGTCTTGTTTTATTTCATTCTATCACACTGTTTAGCTTACTTTAGCACTGTGTTCTCAGACAATACATTCTTGCTTGCTCTGTGCTTCAGTCAAGGATACAGTCTGGTACATTGCCGATAGACGTGGTAGAAGTTTATTCTTTAGGGTTCGTAGAAAGTACACATTCTTACGTATGGACATTTCTTAGAACATCGGCGTGTTAGTTATAAAAACAATTTCTAGGCCTGGTACACATAAGAGGGCGATTCCGACCAGGAACCCACAACTAGATGCTGACTGCCCTGTTGCAGATGCTGATGCAGATTACAGGCCTTTTCCCGGGCGAACCTGAAAGGCAGGCTTAGAGCTTCACAGACTGTGCTCAAAATATAACTTAGAGAGAACATAATTTAGTTGCACTATGATAGCCTTATTCTTGTGTTTCACTCTCCTCATTACTATTTCAATCTGACTGTGTTGTATAGTTCTGGTTATAGCAGCTCACGCTTTGTTATCTAAAATGCAGTCGTTTTATTAAACCAATCTTTAAAACTCAAACTGTCTTTGTCATTTATATATGAGACTGCACTGTGTACGAGAGAACCAGTTGTAACCTGAGTGACCACGACTTCCCTTGGAAGTACTAAGTTGTCATGCGCTCGGCTGCCCAATCGTCTCTTCCCTTCGGGAGAGATGAGGCACTGCTAGTTAGCCGGAGCAAAAATCGGGTTTGGGGTGACAAAGGTCCTTCACCGTGGGTCAGACTTAGTCCCCCACACTGCGAACGATCTTGCCGCCCAAAAATCCAGTAGTCTCATTAGGATAATGAGAGCCTACGCGACACTAACAGTCCCTATACTACCCATGCCATACAAAGGCACTGGGGACCCAGGTGAGATTAGTTGACATGCAGTATGGCAGGGAAGGTTATTTTGATAGTTGGACACAGGGTTGTGAGTATGTTGGCTGTTAAGATGTCAAAAGGTGATCAGTGAGCATGCAGACAGAAATTTAGGGTTACATTTCTAGTGTTGTGACTTTCCTGCCTCCACTCCCCCAGGTATTCCTGTCAAGCCCTCAGGATGCAGGATGTCCAAGACCTTCTCCTCCCATGATGTGAACATTAGGGGAGGAGGTGGGGGCCCATCTCCAGTCTTGATATGTGGAGGAAATTTGTGATATGTGTGATTTGCAGATGTGGGATGAGTGGTATTTGCAGTGGTGAGGGATGCTTATTCAATGGTTCTGTCTTTTTAAAATGCGCTCTGCCTTCTGTGTGTGGCGTTCTTGTTGTAAAGGATTGTGGTGTGTGGTACATGAATGATCACTGTACATAGCCATTTGTAGTCCATGCAGAGCAAGTGGTTAGAGGATTCTCCCACCTTTTGTACTAGATCCCAGGTTCAAAATGCAAGGCACACCAGTTTGATACACATGACATGTAAATACAATCTCTCATCTACTGTGTGACGCATAGCTCATCCATAATGAGAATGATTCTCTGCATACAGTTCCTTCAGGCTGCTGCCAGAGTACAAACTCAAAAGGGACTGGCATGGTGGGTACAGAAAGTGTCTACCCTGTCCATTTGTGGACATGTGGACTAACAAATGCATACGCATGCACGTCAGGGAGTGGGGCTCTGTGTCATATACCTGTGCCACAGAACATGCTTTTGCACATATTAGTACATACTACAGAGATATCATCCAACAAACAAAGGCATGCATTGTCCTTTTTCTGACATTTGACCAAGCTACTAAGTTACATATCATGGGTTCATAGGAATCAACACACTGCCTGCACTGTGGGACAATCATTTATACAATAAGCATGCACAGGACAATTTTGACCTGTGTGTACGTGACAACAGGGCTGTGTGAGTAAGAGACTTGTCTGGGACAGAGGCACACATTGACAATGATGCCAAGTGCAGAATGGTCACAGATCATTAACGCTCCCCTAAAACTATTTACATACTCATCAGGGAAAGAGCCTCAATAAGCTGCACATTAGCACAGAGCCTAGATTTGGCTACATAACAGAATCTACTGGGGTACAGCGAGTGGGCACAGTGCCACAGTTGTATAGCAAAAATGAATCAATAGAACCTAAATTGGTCTCCTATGTCAGTATGTCGCAACCTGCTCTGGCCTTTTTCCTTGGTCTGGGCTGGGTAGGTTTACGTGTCACAGCTGCAGTAGTTCAGCCCATATGGTGGCTGGGACACACCTTTATTACCACTATAGGCTAGACCCCTGTTTGCCTCCTACAGAACCTAGAGTCCCCCCACTACTTCTCCCCTTTGAATGTAGAGCAATTGACTGGAGTAGTTGAGATCACCAGGTCATGAGATGACCACTTTATAAAGAAATGACAAAGTCTAATCCAAGCCCTTTGGATAATAGGATTTACTTTGAGACAATTGATCCCTCTGTGTCAAATTATTTTCTCCCACATAGGTTACACCATTTAGAGCTGTCAGTAGGCTTCAGATGTTCACAAATGTTTACACAGTTAAGTTTTTTTTAAGATTTACTGTTCTCATGTGTATAATCCTGAACCCCTTGTTTCTCTTTTGTTTAGAAATGCCACAAGATTCCTGATACGTTAGTGACCATGGACAGTATATTTTGAGTAACTTAAGTACCCTTTGTTACAAATGGGTAATTCTGTATTAGGCTAGATGTTTAACATATGTTATAAACGACAGATAAGGTTGCAATCACCAGCAGACCAGAAAACCTTTAGGTCTCATTATGAGTTTGGCACTCCCACCACGGGACAGCCAAACTCACAGAGAGGACTCCACTGCCATATCAGTGACATTCCCCTCACGTGTATTACAATCTTCCCGCCGGGCTGACTGGTAGGAACAGTGTTAAGATATTGGTATTGGCTCCTTTAAGGGAGCTGAGGCCAATAGTCTAACACTCCAGCACCCCCAAAACAGGCAAGGCGCATTCTGATGGTGATGGGCAGGGGGCCCCGGTACTGCCCATGAGCATGGGCAGTGCAGGGGCCCCCACTTTGGCCCATGGCACTGGCTTTCCACCAGCCTTTTCATGGTGCGGTCCCCACAATGAAATGGCTGGCAGAAAGAGGGGTTGTAATTAGCCAGGTGGCACACTGAGTTCAGGACCGCCCTGACTGGTTGCAAGCTAGACCGCTGTCGGGAGCCATGTTGTAATTGGCCAGTTGAACTACCAAAGTTGCGGTGATCCGTCCATCAACATGAGTGTGGCAGTTCTCGGACTGCCACACTCGTAATGAGGCCCTTTGTGCCAAAGTGAACCTACAGAAAGCTTGGTGGTCAGTGCCAGCAGTGACAAGCGCCATGCCGTGGAACCACTATACAGTGGTGCTGTGGTCTGTCACTAGATTTCATGGATTGGAGAAACAGATCAAGAGATATTGCCTCAAACTGGAATAAATTTGAATGTACTGTCTACCGTATAATTTTTTATTTGTACAAAGTGTTATATTTTATTGATGGATTGAGATGATTGTGTCTGGTATGGTTTTATGTGAGTGAAATGCACCTAGAAGTTAGGTCATGTCCTGGAATATGCTTGAACTTTGAGAAAGAAAACTAAGTTTTAAATTGTTTTATTTGGTTTGTTTCATTAAAAGTGTGTGATTTACTTTTCTTAGTTGCAATTGTATAGTAAGTATGTGTATATATTTGTGCAATTGCTAAATGTTGTATTTTTATACAACATAACTCTAGGAAGACATTCATGTTAGACTAGAAATTTTAATATTTCCTTATTTTGTATCCAGACTCAACGTCTTTGTGGCCACCAGTCAAAGTAGGAGTTCAGTACTTGACTGAGCTTCCCAGAGAGTCAAGAAGGATTGAGAGGACAGTGTTTGAATCACGCACAAATATCCATTGCTCTGATCTGTGGGACCACCTGCAATATCACTGCATTGATAGGGAAAATTAGCCTGCCAAATAACAAAGCAGGACAAACAACAGACACATTACCACAACAAAACAATGTGTCTGTGCATAATTTTCACTTTAATTGTGGCTGCCTGACAAATACAAAAGAAATGTCGTTGCTGCAAAGTGAATGGTGCAAAATTGAGTATTGTGGATGAGTACATGTCGATGTTGGTGTGTATGGTGGTGAAAATTTACACTGATTTAAGGCAATAAATGTAATCCAGAAATGTGATTGCAAAATGTTATGTGCACTAGTGCAACCTATGCTATTCAGTCCGTACAGTACAATGATACAGTAACCATTTTAATCTAGGCAATTATTGGCGAACAATAGACAACTTATGTTCTATATGTTCTATTTTTTTGTCTTGCAAATGTAAATGAACCTATGAATATGCATGAGGTGTCAATTGCATTCACTGGATGATTCAAGGAAAATTCAAATGAAGCCAAAGAATACAGAAGTGTTCCCTTGCATCTTAACTAGTGCTCCAGCAAACTCTGAAGATTTTTAGCTGGGCAAAGTGTTTACTGTTCATAGTTTCAGAATTCACAAAATATTCCTAATAAAGGCTTACCATGGGGAATAGAAAGAAAGTGTATAATAACACATATATCGCCGTATCACTGCGCTTTTTAGGGGCCATCTTTTATCACCGAATTGTCTCACTGTTACATCATTAAAGCCCATGTCTTTTTGTGAAAAATGTACCAATCTGTGAGGTTGTGTGCTTCACTTTTGTATAGTATATACCAGCATCGTATACAACATATTTGTGTTCCCTTCAAACTCAGAAAGGCCCATAAATCGACCTCTTGATTGATGATTATTCCAGATTGTTGCAATTTTAAGAAGCATAAAGTACGCTACAGATACAGATTGTTGGCTAATTAAAAGGGCCTCTATCACGGTCCTGCAGAAGCGTACACATCTTGAATTCGTAAGTAACTGCTCTCTCCAAACTGGCTGAGTCGCTGCTTTTTAGAGACAGTTCTTTCTTCGTGAGATCTACACTGAAAAGCAATCAATGTTATCAAATACTATCGAAATGTGCTGAGGTTGACATTTTCGTCGCAACATTGACGTGTAGAAATACAGAATGCATTTCTTTGGGATCACTCACATTTGCCTACATTCAGATATATTTGCACAATTTTAAAATGCCTCTGGAGCGGTGGAGTTACATGAGGAATTCAAATCGGAGGATGGAAAGGGATGATAAAGAGAGGCATTTGCAGGAAAAATTATCAAGGCATTTTTATTTACAAACCTACTCCCACATGGGCAAACACAAGTCATATTGCAGCATATTTTTCACGGAAAGACTTGTCCTCCACCAACTCTCTCACATCAGCTCCAGAGTTTCAGGTTACCCACAAGACTCCACATGTTTACTGTTCTATTCAGCTTCCTAGAGTTGGGTTTGGAGAGTTTGACGCAGTGGTGAGTGTGTTGTACAAGGCCAGGGCAAAGTAAAATTGCAGATATGACCTCCATAAAATTTTGCTTGTAGGATCTCTTTATAACCTTGCAAATTGGGGAGTGACGTGAATGCCATATTCCGCTTTTGTGTTGTGTTATGTTATGTTATTTGGCGCTTATACAGCACAGAAGCAGCACTGGTGCAGTTTCTGAGTACTGTTGCGGTCTGAATATGTATTGAAGGTGTGACAGAATAGTTCACAACGCAACTGAATACACAGAATTACAAGATAATTCATTTTAAGACTGGTGTGGCAAAAATGCACACACACACAATGGGTTTGGGCCACCTCCCTCTATCCATTACCTTGTTTGGATCAACGCCATTCAGACATTGCTTGAAGAAAGTGCCATTGACATTTTCAGTCAGTCCAGCGCAGTGTGTCTTTCTTAGCTTCATGCATTCGGCTACTAGGTGCATTAGTCCATAGTTATGCATTGACTGTGAACGTCTTTAAATTGCAACAGAGGCACATTGTGTGTGTCAGCCGAGGGACTCTTGGGGGTAATCATTCTTCGCCCTTCCATTTGGAAATATTGCTGATCTGGGGATATTCAAGTAGAGGCCCTGGTCTGCCCTCAGGCTGGTTTACAGTTTACCGTTCCCATTGTTGCTGGCATGTGTACTGACTGGCTCCTATCACTGGTTGTAGCATGGGGGAGCGTTATAAGTTTTGACACCACTGCTCTTCATTCGCCTAGGCTCTTGCCAAGGGTGTCAGTCTTTTTATGGTGTAAGTGTAGCTGTCAGCTTGCTGGCCCAGTGCTCCTGAAAGGTAAAACTGTGGTTTTAACCTCACAGAGAGGGGCATATTTATACTTTGTTTGCAGTGAATTAGCGTAAGTTTTTAGACACTAATTCAGCGAAACTTAACTCCATATTTATATTTTGAAGTGCCCCCCCCCTACATAGCACTGGGTGCAGTGGCCATGTCCAAGGGACCTTTGTCCCCTGTGTTGGTCATTGGGGTAGTGGGCATGACTCCTGTCTTTTATAAGACAGGAGTCATGTGGTATGGGAGGTTATGCATCAAGAAATTACGCTAGGCAGGTTAGAATCATTTTTATTGATTCTAACCAGCCTAATACCGCCACCCTCACCCAGCTAACGTCCATTTTTATGACGCTAGCCCACCCTTTGTACCGGATTGCGCCATTGCATTAATATGGCACCCTGCTAGGGTCCTGGAATGGTGCAAGCCAGTGCTATACTTTTTTACGCAAAACTGCGTTAGCGCAATTTTGCATCAAAAAGTATAAATCAGGGCCTGATTATAGTGAGGCAAGACAAACATGCAGTGAGTCAAATAGTGAAAGGCTGCAGAAGAAGGTGTTCGCAGTACGTGGGCCCCCAGTGGCAAAATGCAAAATAGCTCTACCTAGAGTGTCAGCTGTGCCAAAATCCATGAATCATGGTTTCTTGGAGAGCATATATCAAACGATACCAATTTATGCTCAGTGGTTCTGAGAAGTGTAATGGTTTTTACATGTTTCAAAACAAAGTAAACACAACTGCACAGGTAGTAATATAGGAAGTCGTGCTTTTTTCTGTAATATTGGAGCTGGATGTGCTGTTCTGTCTCAAGGTTTTAAACTGAACTGAAAGGACGTGTGTTTGTCCTGATAAAGATTGTGTCAGCAGATAGATTGCTCTGGCTTTAATTGTATGGTCCCCACACCATAGAAGGTATGTTAAAAATGATTGCTGTTTACATATACAGTGTGGGTATGCTCAGTCTCTGTTCCAATGCCGTTCTTGTTCTGTCCCCGTTCGCCATCCTGACTACCCCAATACGAGGCTAATAAGGTCCTTCACAAGAAATACATGATATTTCAAGCTAAGTAGGTACAGGGATCTTCAAGCTGTGATACTCTACCCCAGCCTATTACATCTGCTTTCCTCTGTTGATAAAACTCCTCGTTATTTGCAGGGGGTTCCGCAGCACACATGGGCATTTCAGGAGCTTTTTGTTTTATTTGGAAGGTGGAATGGATACATGTTCTAAAAAGTGAAAGATAAAATGCTAATCTGTCAAGTATAGGCAATTAATACCTGTATAATCAAACGTTCCCCGATGGATGCAGCAGGCTTATGAGCCTACTTTTATGTACTTTGGAATCGCAAAAGAGGCTGAAGATGCTTGTGCAGCGCCTTCTGTAATGCAGATCAGTGACAAATATGCACTGGATCACTTTCAAGGGGGCAGTCTCTGATCTGCCTGAAGGTGTGGCCCCATGCACGAGAGGAAGTTACTTCCATTTGCACCCATGCTGTAAAATAGGCACCATACATAGGCAAAGAGTCCTTCAGGAGGCGCACTATATGACCGAACGTTGCATTGAGTTGACACACAGTCACTATGCCCCCAGAGGGTGACCAATGGAAAGGCAAGAGCATCCTCTACAGGCAGCTTCTGTCACTTACTGCACGTGTCTGCAGGGTGATTTCCACACCCTTTTAAATGCAGGCTGCACTGCCATCTGCATAGTGAAAGGAAGACCAGTTGCTTTAAACAACTAGGGACATATTACACAAAGTTCCCTGGGGAACAGTGGGCATATGCAACTGCTTTCTGTGACTCCGGCGCACTTTGGTATTAAAGAAAGGGCTGCAGATACCTGCACGCACAGTCCCATCTGTTATACAGATCATGTGATGGTTCTTTGCATGGGGGTGTGGCTCCATGCAAATAACTGATTACTTTTCTTTTGCACATGTGCCGTATTATAGATGGGTGCACAGTGGCAAAGAAGCTGTACGTTTGCATACATACTTTGCTTTACAAAGAGGTGCAACAGTCTGTTCGTCTCAGGAAAGGAGAAGGAAGAGGGTCCATCAACCCCATTTAAGCTGGCACAGGCACTCACTGGCTAGAAGCGGATCTCCGCCCCCATTTTGAAATGCAGGCTGTTCATTGACTTCACAGTGAAACGTCGTTGACTCAATCAGAAGGTCCGTTTTGTACTAATGGATACCTCCCAGCATGCAGGAGTTTACAGTTGTGCTGGAAGCTGCACATAAGCTTTCATAGGGTGCTCTGTCCCAATCTGTGCCTAGCGAATACAGTTAAAGATGTGTCACGATTCAGACCAGGGCAGTGCGCACCTTACATAATACTAATCCCTGTCTCCCTTTCACCAAAGTGCTGTGCACAGGTTTGAAGTTGGGCTAGGGGCAGCACATCCATTGAAATAGAACACACTGACCAGTTCTGTGCTTGGCCCACTAGGTAAAAAGTAGGCAGTGGCACGGACCAGGACTGTGCCCTTTATCTGCAGTATGGGGTCTCAGTGCAATGGATGAAGTTTAGAAGAGGAACAGCATCTATTCCCGCAAACTCTGTTATGTTTTTTTTAGCCAAAACACAATGTAACTATCACTTATTCCTAAAGAAATCTGAAACAAAGCACATTTATCCCTCCATCATCTGTTGATTGTTTTTGTTTGGAAGTTACACTTTGACCTTCCAGTTATAACGTTGATTGACATCTGGAATTATACACCACAGGGACCGAATTTTGGCAGAAAACTGCCGGTAACCAGATCCCAGAGCCCAAATTGTTTTACTTACAATACAACAAAACTGAGATATTAATCTTACAAAAAATATTTTGTAAAGTATTGCTTCATGGAGCAATGCTCCTTGGTGGCAAATACTGAAAATAAATAGTCCACTGTGTAATGAAACTTCTTAGAAGCAGCTGAAAATACATCTTTAACTGTTTGACAGAGTTTTTGTAATAAAAAAAGCAATAGAAAAACTATGGCCAGGTTTACTAAAAAGTGGAGCAGTGCTGTGCCAAAATTTGCAGCGCCACGCTGCATCACTTTAGAAACTCAGGGATGCTCCATATTTGCTAAAATACGGCACACTGCTGTGTCTCCCCCTGCTCTGATGCTAGATTTAGCTGCCAGCACCAATGCAGGCATCCTTGCACCATAGTGGACGGGTGTCTGCGTTGTAGGGATTGATTGTTTCTGTGCAGGAAGGAACACCTTCATGCACATAAACATTATTAATGGTTTTTTTCTCTTTCTATTTGTGCTGCAAAATGCAGCACACATAGAAAAAGCAAAAATGAGGAGGAATAAAAGTATTTCTCCTTGTTGTGCCATGCTTTTTTTTGGCACTGCCACAGATTTAAGCTTTCTTGTAAATTTGGGGCAGCATCAAAAGCAATGGGTGTTGTGATGGAACGCCCACAGCAACACCTATTGCACATCCCTCTGATGCAGAAAACTGCTGTGGTCTTAAGCCCCAAAAAGTGGCTTAGCGCTGCCTTGTAAATGTGGTGCACTGCACAGCGCCACCGGAGCATGACCAAAAGTGATGGTCCAGTGGCACTAGGGCCTTGTAAATCTGGCCCTATGTCTGTGCCTTGTGTTAGTTCAAACTGTTTGAGTTGTATTTCTGTGTAAACTGCCATTTTACCACTCTGCAGAGCTGTTACTCTGCTTGACTCTTGCTTTGCTGTGCTGATCTGCTGCCCTCTGCCCTTTTTTCTTTGAGTGAGAATGATTGAACCTGTATCTTTCCATTATAGAAGTGACTTCCAGGGCTTGCTGGCTTGCCTCCTGTTTTCTAAAGTTTTTATGTGGTGTGACCTCACGGAGGACCGTTGTGGAACTCTGGAAGTGCAGTCCCAGGTGGTTGGGGGGTGCAGTGGCAGACTGACTGACTGAGTCCTTCCTGTCAGGAAGGAGCAGATCCATCAAAGTGCGTGTGCTTAGTTTCCGATGTTATGTAGGTGTTGTATGAGGATGGGTGGGAGACTATGTCAAATACTGCAGACAGGTCCTGGAGGTTCAGGGCCACCATTTCACCGCTCTCCATTCTCATGCAGTTGTCATCTGTGGCGTTGATGAGGCCAGTTTCTGTGCTGCGGTTGTGGTGATAAGGAGTTGGTAGTCTTCAAGGTATTTGGTGAGGTGCCTGTTGATTTTCTCAAAGACCTTGGCTGGGAATAGTAGCAGGAAGATAATTCTGTAGTTGGCAACTGCTGAATGGTCTGTAGAGGGTTTTGTCATCAACCGGAGACATGTTGTAGAGGTGGTGCTAAGCGTTAGTGAGCCTATTAAGGTAGGAATCCATATTCAAAGATATCAATCAGAAACATCAGCAAAATGTCCAGTGATGACAGATACATGTGCTGATAAGTGCACTGTGCCCTAATAGCCAAAGTTGGCAGCAATTTCTGTCCTTCTTGATGTGTTTCCCTAGATAAAAAAGTGTTTGAACCTATTTGGACAAGAATGTTGAGAAAATCTCTGCATAATGTATGCTACTTTTTTGAATTAATAAATGAAGGAAATGGAGTACCCTATATTCTTGAGTGTTTCCTAGTGGACACCGTACAATATACGTTGCTCATTTGTAACTGAGCAGAGATACTATGACGAGGTTCCATAGCTAGGAAGAATAATAATATTTGTTAATTTTGGTTGCTTATAATATATAAAATACGTTTGTGTAACCAGTTTTGAGTATTTCATCATAGATTTTTAGGTAGGGAAAATAACACATGCTAGCATTTGTTTAAGATCTGATCATGACATGAACAATGTGGTTTGTGGATTGGTAATACCTGGGAGGCTTAGAGGGATACTAACAAATACATTACGTGCTTACACTAAAGAAGAACTTTTAGATTTCCTATTCCTGTGGAACTCATACATTCGACCTCCATTTTAAGGGGTCCAGATGTATGCCTCAGTGCGCTTGTGGCACAGGAAGCACATAAGGATTATTGCTGGTCATTTCCTGGCAAGAAAGTTAAAAAGTACGAAAATAGGAACCATGAGGTATGGTGCATGGAACTCACTGCTAGAATGTCATCTGGACATCACCTGTTCAAAATTGAAAGTAATGTCTCTACAGTTCTATAACCGGGAGTTTAAGAAACTCTCTGAATCCTCTTGGTCAATGTGTTCCTTTAGCCCTTTCTTGCACTATCTTCCAAAGAGTTATTAGGCATATCTGTTTTTATTCACCATCTCACTGTTACTCCCACATCCTGCCTGCCACTCTGTAGTGCTTTTGCTCTTATCTAGTTTTTAGCACTTACATAATACACCAGAAATGCACTTCTGAGTTCAAAGAAGACTTTTATTGTTGTTAATTCTTCCCCAACCGCAATGTAACTGACGGATTAGTAGATTTCAAGCGCACGTCAATGCACAATTTGCAATATACACAGCAGGTTATATTTATAAGATATTGAATGCAAAGCAAAACAAATACTTCACCGTGTGGGAAACTATTTACAGCTTCATCTTTCTAGGGTCTGCAAGCTGATGACTCCCTGTCAGCTGCGAGAAAGAGATTCATCTACCCACACGGGATGCTGGCAACTAGCGCCTAGTTCCAGCACGAAGTCAGGAAGATCCGAATCTGAATCTCTGCAGCCTGTGACATTCGTTACAAAGGTGTGCCCCCTCCTCTCAGACTCGGGAAAACTGAGCTAGCCTTTGGAGACTGGCCAGGTCTCCGAGACTACTCCTCTTCCCAAGCTCAAGCGGAGAAAAACAACCAGTGTACCCTCTCTTATCAGGTCTAGTCTACAGTACTGTGAGAAAAACATCTTGGTTCATCTTGTGCAAAAACACAGCTTGGAAAAATACAGCTTGGATTCTCAACTGCAATGTCTAACTCCACGTTAAAGGCAATAGGCAGCTAACCTAAATATCAAATGCAATGTCTAGTGTCATGTCAAAGCCAATAGGCAGCTGAGCTGAATACAAAATGCAATGTATAATATCATGTCAAAGACAATAGGCAGTTAAGCTGAATACAAAATGCAATGTATAATATCATGTCAAAGCCAAGAGGCAACTGAACAAAACATACAATGTGCTACTGGTGAACATTGAGCAACTAATATGCGCAGTGGTGAAACACAAAGTCATTGGTCAAACAAAATTAGGCCAATAGGCAGGACATTCCGCCCTTTGACCAATTAATTTTTGTTTCACATATCTCTTGTTTCAAACAAAAACAAAAAACATCAGCACAGGAAAAACATTATTAGCAAGTCAGATTTGAATGATCAAAACAATCCCTGTAAAGCAATAGAAGTGAATTAACACACTGATCTCATAACCTTTCACATCAGATACATCTACACAGAAAAGACTGAGCAATTTGTACTCTGAATGAGTCTCTAATTCAATAGTGTTAGCAATTTGATGTGGCATGAGTTCTACTCATGTAAAGATGCACGGTCCATCTGAAAGGTTTGCTGGAAGGTAAGCAAAAGTCAGAGTTCCATACGAGAAGGAAAAAAAAACAAAAACACAGCTTAGTTCCAGTGGAAGAATGCAATCAAACAAGTTGAACTTGAACTGAAGGCGCAGTTTGCGCAAAATGGATCCATGGTGCTGGCACTTTACTCAGCCAGGTTCAGGTTGGGGGTTCGGTCCCTTCCCCGACCCCACACGCACACACCGGAAGGGGGACCACACAGCACACTCAGGGACAGTGGCGAAATGTGGTAGGATCTGCAAAAGAAACAAGTATGACTTTTCTTGCAAATAACATTTTTCATTTAAACTGCACCCTTCCTCTTTCTTTCCCTGTTTTATAATCAGCAGGACGTTTTTGGGGCCCTTTGTTATATTTTCTGCAGGTTCTGGAGGGTCACTTGGGGCTTCAGCCCACACATCAGCACTGAGGTTTTTATCTGCTGCGCCACAGCTTCCCTTTTCTTGCACTGTCAGAAGGGCTGGGGCAGACTCATTCTTTACCAAACCTCCATTCACTGCATTTTTGACAATTTGGGCCATTCTGTCTCCAATTTGTATGAATGAATCAGATTCTTTTCTAGTTATCAGCATAATTTCGATTTTTCCTTGGTAATTTGCAGCAATCACTCTCCCTAAAACCTGATCACTTTGCCATTTCTGTCCTGGTAACTTTCCTCTCCCCAACTGCTCTGTGACTGCTTGCATGACAGATTGCTTTTGTGCGTGCTGCACAGTTTTGATCAAATCTAGGGGAATGTGCATCTCTCTCATCTCTGCCCACCTGTAAGTGGCCTTTTCTCTCAGCTGTTCACATTTCTGGGGCACCCACTTAGCCATCCCCACTAAGGCAGAATTCTGGGTGTACACTTCTCTCTCTGAATTTTTCTCATTAACATCTGCAAGGTAATTGAACCAGTTAGGTGCAAGCCATGTGGAAAAACAAACAGCTAAAACATTAGCAATGAACCAAAAATCAGCGTAAAAATGACACATCTCACGTAGCTCTTGCTTTAAAATCTGGCACACATTGTACAATGCTGTTCCTTCTCCTGTGCCATAAAACAACATTTCAGTCAATGAATCATCAGTAAAACAAACATGCTTTTTATCTTCAGTGGACACGAGTTCAAATGGTTCACACAATTTCACTGGTAACTCTTTTACCTGTGGTACTCTAGCCCTGTCTTGCAAGTACCAGATCCAGTGTATGATTCTAGCTAGGGGCACTATTTTCTTCCCTTGTTCTTGATTTACAGGCACATCAGTGTTTGCACTCATTTTCACTGTGCAGAAACCTGAAGTCTGAATTATTTCATTTGCCAAATCACAAGCGCGCAACTGCATATTATTTTTCACAGTGACCATATACCAAAATGTTAGGATTTCACTCAAATGAGGGCTATTCTGTTTCCAAAAATCAAACAAGCTAATGAAACTCGGTGTCTCTTGCTTTAAAATCTTTCGTTTTACTTGTGCATTTTGCAACGGTAACTCGTAAATCACATTCTGAGCTCTCTCGTCCGTGTTATCAGTTAAGGAATGCATTTTGGCTGCCAAAAACCCTGGCTCACACGAAAACTCAAAGCAGCTGGAAGCTGTCTTAACCCCCTCATTACTGGAATGGGAAAAGAAAGATTCTTCTAAAACAGCATTTTTATACCTTTCAGTCTGGCTAATTTGTTCACGTAAATTCCTATTTTCATGTTCCAACTGCCTACATTTCTCCTGCATTTCTCTGTAAGCAGATAAAGGTATCCAAACCTTTCTGTCATCATTACTTCCAAAAGTCACATTTTCTTCATCACAATAACAAATATTTCTCAAAGCACCATCGGGCAGTTTAGCTACACATGCACTTTCAAACATGGTCTGCCATGCTTCTGTAATTCTCCAAACAGAAAACAATTTCTGTAATTCTCAAAACAACAAAAACAATTACACTTTTAAAGTGTGCACATAGAAATCTACTAATTCGTCAATACCCCACTCCTGGTACCAAATGTAGTGCTTTTGCTCTTATCTAGTTTTTAGCACTTACATAATACACCAGAAATGCACTTCTGAGTTCAAAGAAGACTTTTATTGTTGTTAATTCTTCCCCAACCGCAATGTAACTGACGGATTAGTAGATTTCAAGCGCACGTCAATGCACAATTTGCAATATACACAGCAGGTTATATTTATAAGATATTGAATGCAAAGCAAAACAAATACTTCACCGTGTGGGAAACTATTTACAGCTTCATCTTTCTAGGGTCTGCAAGCTGATGACTCCCTGTCAGCTGCGAGAAAGAGATTCATCTACCCACACAGGATGCTGGCAACTAGCGCCTAGTTCCAGCACGAAGTCAGGAAGATCCGAATCTGAATCTCTGCAGCCTGTGACATTCGTTACAAAGGTGTGCCCCCTCCTCTCAGACTCGGGAAAACTGAGCTAGCCTTTGGAGACTGGCCAGGTCTCCGAGACTACTCCTCTTCCCAAGCTCAAGCGGAGAAAAACAACCAGTGTACCCTCTCTTATCAGGTCTAGTCTACAGTACTGTGAGAAAAACATCTTGGTTCATCTTGTGCAAAAACACAGCTTGGAAAAATACAGCTTGGATTCTCAACTGCAATGTCTAACTCCACGTTAAAGGCAATAGGCAGCTAACCTAAATATCAAATGCAATGTCTAGTGTCATGTCAAAGCCAATAGGCAGCTGAGCTGAATACAAAATGCAATGTATAATATCATGTCAAAGCCAATAGGCAGTTAAGCTGAATACAAAATGCAATGTATAATATCATGTCAAAGCCAATAGGCAACTGAACAAAACATACAATGTGCTACTGGTGAACATTGAGCAACTAATATGCGCAGTGGTGAAACACAAAGTCATTGGTCAAACAAAATTAGGCCAATAGGCAGGACATTCCGCCCTTTGACCAATTAATTTTTGTTTCACATATCTCTTGTTTCAAACAAAAAAAAAAACATCAGCACAGGAAAAACATTATTAGCAAGTCAGATTTGAATGATCAAAACAATCCCTGTAAAGCAATAGAAGTGAATTAACACACTGATCTCATAACCTTTCACATCAGATACATCTACACAGAAAAGACTGAGCAATTTGTACTCTGAATGAGTCTCTAATTCAATAGTGTTAGCAATTTGATGTGGCATGAGTTCTACTCATGTAAAGATGCACGGTCCACCTGAAAGGTTTGCTGGAAGGTAAGCAAAAGTCAGAGTTCCATACGAGAAGGAAAAAAAAAAAAAACACAGCATAGTTCCAGTGGAAGAATGCAATCAAACAAGTTGAACTTGAACTGAAGGCGCAGTTTGCGCAAAATGGATCCATGGTGCTGGCACTTTACTCAGCCAGGTTCAGGTTGGGGGTTCGGTCCCTTCCCCGACCCCACACGCACACACCGGAAGGGGGACCACACAGCACACTCAGGGACAGTGGCGAAATGTGGTAGGATCTGCAAAAGAAACAAGTATGACTTTTCTTGCAAATAACATTTTTCATTTAAACTGCACCCTTCCTCTTTCTTTCCCTGTTTTATAATCAGCAGGACGTTTTTGGGGCCCTTTGTTATATTTTCTGCAGGTTCTGGAGGGTCACTTGGGGCTTCAGCCCACACATCAGCACTGAGGTTTTTATCTGCTGCGCCACAGCTTCCCTTTTCTTGCACTGTCAGAAGGGCTGGGGCAGACTCATTCTTTACCAAACCTCCATTCACTGCATTTTTGACAATTTGGGCCATTCTGTCTCCAATTTGTATGAATGAATCAGATTCTTTTCTAGTTATCAGCATAATTTCGATTTTTCCTTGGTAATTTGCAGCAATCACTCTCCCTAAAACCTGATCACTTTGCCATTTCTGTCCTGGTAACTTTCCTCTCCCCAACTGCTCTGTGACTGCTTGCATGACAGATTGCTTTTGTGCGTGCTGCACAGTTTTGATCAAATCTAGGGGAATGTGCATCTCTCTCATCTCTGCCCACCTGTAAGTGGCCTTTTCTCTCAGCTGTTCACATTTCTGGGGCACCCACTTAGCCATCCCCACTAAGGCAGAATTCTGGGTGTACACTTCTCTCTCTGAATTTTTCTCATTAACATCTGCAAGGTAATTGAACCAGTTAGGTGCAAGCCATGTGGAAAAACAAACAGCTAAAACATTAGCAATGAACCAAAAATCAGCGTAAAAATGACACATCTCACGTAGCTCTTGCTTTAAAATCTGGCACACATTGTACAATGCTGTTCCTTCTCCTGTGCCATAAAACAACATTTCAGTCAATGAATCATTAGTAAAACAAACATGCTTTTTATCTTCAGTGGACACGAGTTCAAATGGTGCACACAATTTCACTGGTAACTCTTTTACCTGTGGTACTCTAGCCCTGTCTTGCAAGTACCAGATCCAGTGTATGATTCTAGCTAGGGGCACTATTTTCTTCCCTTGTTCTTGATTTACAGGCACATCAGTGTTTGCACTCATTTTCACTGTGCAGAAACCTGAAGTCTGAATTATTTCATTTGCCAAATCACAAGCGCGCAACTGCATATTATTTTTCACAGTGACCATATACCAAAATGTTAGGATTTCACTCAAATGAGGGCTATTCTGTTTCCAAAAATCAAACAAGCTAATGAAACTCGGTGTCTCTTGCTTTAAAATCTTTCGTTTTACTTGTGCATTTTGCAACGGTAACTCGTAAATCACATTCTGAGCTCTCTCGTCCGTATTATCAGTTAAGGAATGCATTTTGGCTGCCAAAAACCCTGGCTCACACGAAAACTCAAAGCAGCTGGAAGCTGTCTTAACCCCCTCATTACTGGAATGGGAAAAGAAAGATTCTTCTAAAACAGCATTTTTATACCTTTCAGTCTGGCTAATTTGTTCACGTAAATTCCTATTTTCATGTTCCAACTGCCTACATTTCTCCTGCATTTCTCTGTAAGCAGATAAAGGTATCCAAACCTTTCTGTCATCATTACTTCCAAAAGTCACATTTTCTTCATCACAATAACAAATATTTCTCAAAGCACCATCGGGCAGTTTAGCTACACATGCACTTTCAAACATGGTCTGCCATGCTTCTGTAATTCTCCAAACAGAAAACAATTTCTGTAATTCTCAAAACAACAAAAACAATTACACTTTTAAAGTGTGCACATAGAAATCTACTAATTCGTCAATACCCCACTCCTGGTACCAAATGTAGTGCTTTTGCTCTTATCTAGTTTTTAGCACTTACATAATACACCAGAAATGCACTTCTGAGTTCAAAGAAGACTTTTATTGTTGTTAATTCTTCCCCAACCGCAATGTAACTGACGGATTAGTAGATTTCAAGCGCACGTCAATGCACAATTTGCAATATACACAGCAGGTTATATTTATAAGATATTGAATGCAAAGCAAAACAAATACTTCACCGTGTGGGAAACTATTTACAGCTTCATCTTTCTAGGGTCTGCAAGCTGATGACTCCCTGTCAGCTGCGAGAAAGAGATTCATCTACCCACACGGGATGCTGGCAACTAGCGCCTAGTTCCAGCACGAAGTCAGGAAGATCCGAATCTGAATCTCTGCAGCCTGTGACATTCGTTACAAAGGTGTGCCCCCTCCTCTCAGACTCGGGAAAACTGAGCTAGCCTTTGGAGACTGGCCAGGTCTCCGAGACTACTCCTCTTCCCAAGCTCAAGCGGAGAAAAACAACCAGTGTACCCTCTCTTATCAGGTCTAGTCTACAGTACTGTGAGAAAAACATCTTGGTTCATCTTGTGCAAAAACACAGCTTGGAAAAATACAGCTTGGATTCTCAACTGCAATGTCTAACTCCACGTTAAAGGCAATAGGCAGCTAACCTAAATATCAAATGCAATGTCTAGTGTCATGTCAAAGCCAATAGGCAGCTGAGCTGAATACAAAATGCAATGTATAATATCATGTCAAAGCCAATAGGCAGTTAAGCTGAATACAAAATGCAATGTATAATATCATGTCAAAGCCAATAGGCAACTGAACAAAACATACAATGTGCTACTGGTGAACATTGAGCAACTAATATGCGCAGTGGTGAAACACAAAGTCATTGGTCAAACAAAATTAGGCCAATAGGCAGGACATTCCGCCCTTTGACCAATTAATTTTTGTTTCACATATCTCTTGTTTCAAACAAAAACAAAAAACATCAGCACAGGAAAAACATTATTAGCAAGTCAGATTTGAATGATCAAAACAATCCCTGTAAAGCAATAGAAGTGAATTAACACACTGATCTCATAACCTTTCACATCAGATACATCTACACAGAAAAGACTGAGCAATTTGTACTCTGAATGAGTCTCTAATTCAATAGTGTTAGCAATTTGATGTGGCATGAGTTCTACTCATGTAAAGATGCACGGTCCATCTGAAAGGTTTGCTGGAAGGTAAGCAAAAGTCAGAGTTCCATACGAGAAGGAAATAAAAACAAAAACACAGCTTAGTTCCAGTGGAAGAATGCAATCAAACAAGTTGAACTTGAACTGAAGGCGCAGTTTGCGCAAAATGGATCCATGGTGCTGGCACTTTACTCAGCCAGGTTCAGGTTGGGGGTTCGGTCCCTTCCCCGACCCCACACGCACACACCGGAAGGGGGACCACACAGCACACTCAGGGACAGTGGCGAAATGTGGTAGGATCTGCAAAAGAAACAAGTATGACTTTTCTTGCAAATAACATTTTTCATTTAAACTGCACCCTTCCTCTTTCTTTCCCTGTTTTATAATCAGCAGGACGTTTTTGGGGCCCTTTGTTATATTTTCTGCAGGTTCTGGAGGGTCACTTGGGGCTTCAGCCCACACATCAGCACTGAGGTTTTTATCTGCTGCGCCACAGCTTCCCTTTTCTTGCACTGTCAGAAGGGCTGGGGCAGACTCATTCTTTACCAAACCTCCATTCACTGCATTTTTGACAATTTGGGCAATTCTGTCTCCAATTTGTATGAATGAATCAGATTCTTTTCTAGTTATCAGCATAATTTCGATTTTTCCTTGGTAATTTGCAGCAATCACTCTCCCTAAAACCTGATCACTTTGCCATTTCTGTCCTGGTAACTTTCCTCTCCCCAACTGCTCTGTGACTGCTTGCATGACAGATTGCTTTTGTGCGTGCTGCACAGTTTTGATCAAATCTAGGGGAATGTGCATCTCTCTCATCTCTGCCCACCTGTAAGTGGCCTTTTCTCTCAGCTGTTCACATTTCTGGGGCACCCACTTAGCCACCCCCACTAAGGCAGAATTCTGGGTGTACACTTCTCTCTCTGAATTTTTCTCATTAACATCTGCAAGGTAATTGAACCAGTTAGGTGCAAGCCATGTGGAAAAACAAACAGCTAAAACATTAGCAATGAACCAAAAATCAGCGTAAAAATGACACATCTCACGTAGCTCTTGCTTTAAAATCTGGCACACATTGTACAATGCTGTTCCTTCTCCTGTGCCATAAAACAACATTTCAGTCAATGAATCATTAGTAAAACAAACATGCTTTTTATCTTCAGTGGACACGAGTTCAAATGGTGCACACAATTTCACTGGTAACTCTTTTACCTGTGGTACTCTAGCCCTGTCTTGCAAGTACCAGATCCAGTGTATGATTCTAGCTAGGGGCACTATTTTCTTCCCTTGTTCTTGATTTACAGGCACATCAGTGTTTGCACTCATTTTCACTGTGCAGAAACCTGAAGTCTGAATTATTTCATTTGCCAAATCACAAGCGCGCAACTGCATATTATTTTTCACAGTGACCATATACCAAAATGTTAGGATTTCACTCAAATGAGGGCTATTCTGTTTCCAAAAATCAAACAAGCTAATGAAACTCGGTGTCTCTTGCTTTAAAATCTTTCGTTTTACTTGTGCATTTTGCAACGGTAACTCGTAAATCACATTCTGAGCTCTCTCGTCCGTGTTATCAGTTAAGGAATGCATTTTGGCTGCCAAAAACCCTGGCTCACACGAAAACTCAAAGCAGCTGGAAGCTGTCTTAACCCCCTCATTACTGGAATGGGAAAAGAAAGATTCTTCTAAAACAGCATTTTTATAACTTTCAGTCTGGCTAATTTGTTCACGTAAATTCCTATTTTCATGTTCCAACTGCCTACATTTCTCCTGCATTTCTCTGTAAGCAGATAAAGGTATCCAAACCTTTCTGTCATCATTACTTCCAAAAGGCACATTTTCTTCATCACAATAACAAATATTTCTCAAAGCACCATCGGGCAGTTTAGCTACACATGCACTTTCAAACATGGTCTGCCATGCTTCTGTAATTCTCCAAACAGAAAACAATTTCTGTAATTCTCAAAACAACAAAAACAATTACACTTTTAAATTGTGCACGTAGAAATCTACTAATTCGTCAATACCCCACTCCTGGTACCAAATGTAGTGCTTTTGCTCTTATCTAGTTTTTAGCACTTACATAATACACCAGAAATGCACTTCTGAGTTCAAAGAAGACTTTTATTGTTGTTAATTCTTCCCCAACCGCAATGTAACTGACGGATTAGTAGATTTCAAGCGCACGTCAATGCACAGTTTGCAATATACACAGCAGGTTATATTTATAAGATATTAAATGCAAAGCAAAACAAATACTTCACCGTGTGGGAAACTATTTACAGCTTCATCTTTCTAGGGTCTGCAAGCTGATGACTCCCTGTCAGCTGCGAGAAAGAGATTCATCTACCCACACGGGATGCTGGCAACTGGCGCCTAGTTCCAGCATGAAGTCAGGCAGATCCGAATCTGAATCTCTGCAGCCTGTGACATTCGTTACAAAGGTGTGCCCCCTCCTCTCAGACTCGGGAAAACTGAGCTAGCCTTTGGAGACTGGCCAGGTCTCCGAGACTACTCCTCTTCCCAAGCTCAAGCGGAGAAAAACTACCAGTGTACCCTCTCTTATCAGGTCTAGTCTACTGTGAGAAAAACATCTTGGTTCATCTTGTGCAAAAACACAGCTTGGAAAAATACAGCTTGGATTCTCAACTGCAATGTCTAACTCCACGTTAAAGGCAATAGGCAGCTAACCTAAATATCAAATGCAATGTCTAGTGTCATGTCAAAGCCAATAGGCAGCTGAGCTGAATACAAAATGCAATGTCTAATATCATGTCAAAGCCAACAGGCAGTTAAGCTGAATACAAAATGCAATGTATAATATCATGTCAAAGCCAATAGGCAACTGAACAAAACATACAATGTGCTACTGTTGAACATTGAGCAACTAATATGCGCAGTGGTGAAACACAAAGTCATTGGTCAAACAAAATTAAGCCAATAGGCAGGACACACTCTCTCTGCACACATTCTCCTACCTACCACATTTCCCTCTTAATATCTCCCTGTGACAGTCCTTTAATCCTTCCAGCCATTCGAAATCCCCTCTCCCCTCTACCCACTTTGAATTATATTAGTGAGTAAATAGACTTTCGTCTGTCACACAAAATACTGTCTGAGTTTATGGCAATTAAATGTGATAAGTTCTCTGACTTGGCACTTAGAAACATAGGTACACAAATAGCTCCAACAATCCGTGCAGATTCAACTTTGGTATGTATAAAATGCAAATTTGATGAATGAATTTCCTCAAACATAAAATGACCAGTCCATGGTTGTGAGCGATCCGGGGTGGGGACCCCTACAACAAGAAGATTCTCATAAATAATGTAAACACCCACGAAGCTGGTGATACAATCCATTTAAAAACAACTCTGTTATGATGAGATGCACACAATAGAAGTTCAGTAAGATTTATTTAGAGAACAGCCAACCCAACAGGATCCGTGTCGCCACGTCTCTCCACCGTCTTCACTCAACTGTCCTTCCTGGAACCCCTAGCTTCTCCAGGCTCTAGAATTAAGTCCTAGAACATACAAGGCAGTGAGGTTCCAGGCCTAACCCAAATCAGGCCTTACATAGACACATCTCCAGTACATAAGAAGATAAATACAAGTACGACATCACAACACATCCCCCCCCCTTCGCATTAAATAACAAAACAAAAATTAAAGCAAAACAGTAGGAATAAAAGTTTGTAGAACAATAGAACAGTTTCGCAAAATAGAGTCAAGATAAATAATCTTTCATCCAGGATGGTTGGGAACGTATCCTGAATGATAACCTGGATGGTACACTGGTACATGGAGATTCCTTGGAAACTCCCTTGGAAGCTTCAGTGACATGATTTTTCCTTTGATCCTCAGTGACATGATTTTTCCTCTGATCTTCCAACTTTGGAGCGTCTGTCCATTGGGTAATTCTAGACATACTCCACACATCCACATTGTCTAGGATCACACTATTTTTCTTTACCTCTCTGATGCGGAAAGGCCCCTTAAAAAGCGATCTACCTTTAATTTTAAAACCCGGGTCCTTTACTAACACCAAGTCACCTACCTTCCACCCTACTTTAGCAACACCATGCTTGATATCAAAACGCAACTTGTAATTGCGTTGGTACCTCTCCCGGAGACTTGGTGCCTTATCAAATCTACTCAGGTCCTTTTTGGCCTGTACTAAGGTGTTATTGAACCATGCTGGGAACAATTTGGTGCGACCCACTCTTCCCCTCAAGTGCTCAAAAGGGGCTATGTTGGTAACACTATTTGGAGTGTTGCGATGTGCCCACCACAAATCCCTCAAGATATTAGCTAAAGGAGCTCTTGTCACAATAGCCTCTTGCACACAAGCCTTCACCATCCTGTTCATTCTGTCAGCCAGACCATTAGCTTGTGGCAAATATAAAGCTGTCTTCAAGTGTACAATAGCCAGGGAATCTAAGAAATGTTTCATTTCTAGTGATGTCAATTGCACCCCGTTATCCGTAACTAAATGACTGGGAATACCTTCTCTAGAAAATTCCTCCTCCAGAAATTCAATTACCATACGAGTATCAACAAAATTCACACATTTTGTTACCACCCATTTGGATGCATAATCCACCAAGAGTAGAACATAACGTTCATTCGGTGGTAGAAGATGGAAAGGGCCCATAAACTCTAGACCAAGCTTAACCCAGGGTTTCTCTGGAACTTCTACAGGGGAGAGTGGCGCACTAACCACCTTCTTGCTTTTATCGCTGCGCGCACAACTCAAACAATCCTTTACAATCGCTTCAACTTCACTATCTAACCCTGGCCACCAATAAATGGCTCTAAGTCTGGATTTGGTTAAACTCCTGCCTAAATGCCCTTCATGAGCTAAATTCACAATTTTGTTCCTTAAATCTTTCGGAGGTACGAATTTGTCTCCCCTGTATAATTCACTACCATTCAAGGAAAGTTCATCTCTCACATTCCAATAGCCTTTCAATGAATCAGGAATGTCTCTAAATTCTGGCCATCCTTTAACAATGAATTCTCCAAGACTATGTCTGTCAGGATCCTTCTCCAGAGCCATTTCCCACTCCTCTCTATTAATTGCTGTCTCCCTTACCCAGTTGATAGTAACTACATCCTCTACCTCTTCCTCACTATCAATCGAAGCACGGGATAAGAAATCTGCTACAACATTTTTCAGCCCAGGCACATACTCCACAATAAAGTTGTATTCCAACAACCCTTCAGACCACCTACGAATTCTCGGGGTTAACTCTTCATTCTTTTTAGAAGAAAAAATATGAACAAGCGGTCTGTGGTCAGTTCTTACAACAAAAGGTAGGCCCCACAAGTAGAATTTAAAATGATTGATTGCCCACATACAGGCAAGTGCCTCTCTTTCTATGACTGAATGGTGTTGTTCAGCCTCTTTGAGGGAGCGAGAAGCAAATGCTATAACTCTTTCTTCTTGACCAACCTTTTGGATCAACACAGCCCCTAAACCCTTGACACTAGCATCTGTGTACAAAAAAGTTTTCACACACACATCAAAATGCCCTAAAGTAGGCATCATTCTGATACAGTCTTTCACAAAAGAAAAAGCTGTTGCACAGTCCTTCCCCCAAATAAATTCACAACCCTTTTTCAAAAGAGTTCTTAAGGGTTGCGTCACACTGGAAAAATTGGGAATGAACTTGGAGTAAAACTCTGCCAGACCTAGGAAAGACCTCACATTGTCTTTGTCTTTGGGTTCAGGCGCGTGAACAATAGAATCAACAAGTTCTAATTTGGGTTTTATTCCCTCACCAGAAATGGTATGTCCAAGGTAGGTCACAGAAGTAACTCTAAACTTACACTTCTCCTTCTTAACAGTAAGACCGGCCTCTGCTAGCTTGTTCAAAACTAATCTCAACATTTTGTCGTGTTCCTCCACAGTTTTGCCATGCACCAAAATATCATCTTGAAAATACAACGTACCATCAATCCTTCCCAAAATTTTGTTCATGACACGTTGAAAACACGCAGCCGCAGAAGCGAGACCAAAAGGCATCCTCAAAAACTGATAAGCCCCCAACGGCGTAACAAAGGAAGTGAGGTGCCTAGAATCAGGGTGTAAAACAACCTGATGATAAGCAGAGGATAGATCCAATACACTAAACACCTTCGAACCACCCAGACATGACAACGCTTCCGTTATGTTAGGTAAGGGTTGACGATCTATCCATATATTTTTGTTAAGGTCCCTGAGATCCACACACATGCGGATACGTTTCCCATTGTCTTTAGGTGCTAAAACCACTGGAGCCAACCACTCCGAAGATTCAATCTCCTCGATAACCCCAGCTTCAAGTAACCTGTCAAGTTCCGCCTTCAGAGGCTCCAACATCATTCTCGGCACCCTTCTGACTTTATGTACAACGGGTACAGAATTTTCCTTCAGAATGATTTTGTGTTGAAAATTCGATAAGCACCCTAAGTTATCACCGAAAACACCAGGGAACTCTTTGCAAACCCCTAATGAGTCACTAATATCTTCCACCACCATCACTTGATTATTAGAATTAGGGTCTAATTTAATACCCATATCACGCTGGTGTCGCCATCCTAATAAATTATTACCACGTTTGGCTACATAAACCTTACCTATGGTGACTCTATCTTGGAATTGGATTTTCATCACCCTGTAACCAATCACCTCAATTCTAGCACCCCCATAACTGACTGGGTTGATATCAGGCTTAACAAGGGGAAGAGAAGACTTCCCAAAAATATCCTGCCAGTTCTTTTCACCCACCATTGTATAAGGCGAACCTGAATCAGCTAGAACGGTAACGATCCTATCATCAAGTTTTATGATGCATTCAGGCATGATCACTGGTCCCTCATCTACCACATTAAAATTATGCTTAATATGATAAATTTCTTGTCCAACAAATAAAACCATCTTATTGACATTCTCAGTGACCATGTCTACGTTATTTTTGTCATTATTACAAACTCTGGCATAATGGCCTCTCTTCCCACACTTCCTACATAAGGAATTACGTGCAAAACAATTGGTACTGTTCGCCGTATGCCCCATATTGCCACAACGATAACAACGTAAGTCTTTAATGTCTCTCTTTTTTCCTTGAAAAAATCCTTGAGCTTTGTTGTCAATCCCAATCTTAAAAAATTCTTCTTGGTTCCTTGGTAATTGCACAACAGAGAGACTGTCTCCTTCGGTAAGGTTCATTTCTTTGATCCAATTGCTGGTACTCTCCATTCCCTCAACAATAGCAATTGCTTCTCTCAAGTTAGGGTTTATTGTTAACAATTTCTCCTGCACTTTTTTGTTATTTGTACAACGTACAAGCTGGTCACGAATTAGTGAATCTGTGATTTCACCAAAATCACAAGTGCGTGCTAAGGTGCGTAAAGCAGCAACAAAATTCACAACACTCTCTGTACTGCCTTGAGACCTGGCGAAGAATTTATGTCTTTCTAACACTACATTAATTTTGGACTCAAAATGAGCTGCAAGAATTGCTATAGACATTTCGTAAATATCCCTAGGTTCACCGTCTGCCCCACCAATGCTCATAGGTTCAAGACTGTCATATATATTCCTGCCTTCAATACCAAGATTATGTAGAAGAACAGCTTGTTTTCTGGTTGGAGAGAATTTCTCTCCACCTATGGCTATTAAGTAAGAGTCAAAAAGATTTTTCCAACGTTTCCAAGGCAGTATGGGGTCACCTTTGTCCGATAAAAAGGGAGGTGGTTGTGACATGGTAGGTGTAGCCATGGTGGTAAAGATGAAGAAATTAGCTTTCCTTGTCCCTTTATTAATTTATTCTGTATTTTCAACAATAAAATGTCATCCTGCATATGAGTCAAAAAATGAAACTAATTAATTACTAATAATAACAATGTAATTCAACTTCCTTCAACAAAAATCAACTAGAGTAACGGTGAACGCGAGCCCAAAAGATGAAAGTGTAGATTCTTTCTGAACTGGAGTAGTAACATGGTGAGCGGTCTAGATTCCAAATCGTGACCGCAGAGACAGGAAGTGAGTATGACAGGATGTGCGTCCAAACCGTAACGCGGTAAACAGTCTAGATTGGAAGAAAACTAGCGTGCGATGAGAAGACACTCGTCTCGTGCAATACAGCAACCGAAGAACGTACACGCGGAGGGAACACGAGCTCGTCACGCGCACCACAGCTATAGGAGGAGGGAACACAAGCTCGTCTCGCGCTCCGGTGCAACAGGAGGAAGAGAAAAAAAACTTACAGGCTCGCTGCAACAAAGTTTATGTCTGATAGGACATCAGCGCCCAAACCACGAGGAGAGCTCCGGTGGTCCTCCCTGCCACCCGGAATGAAAGCAAGGGTGTCTTCATGGCGAGTGTTCTTCCTTCTGCTGTCACCACCATGCGGATCCAACCTTCAAACAGGTAACTCCGTGGGTTCAGGGTTGGCTCCTCGTCGCCAGTGTTATGATGAGATGCACACAATAGAAGTTCAGTAAGATTTATTTAGAGAACAGCCAACCAAACAGGATCCGTGTCGCCACGTCTCTCCACCGTCTTCACTCAACTGTCCTTCCTGGAACCCCTAGCTTCTCCAGGCTCTAGAATTAAGTCCTAGAACATACAAGGCAGTGAGGTTCAAGGCCTAACCCAAATCAGGCCTTACATAGACACATCTCCAGTACATAAGAAGATAAATACAAGTACGACATCACAACAAACTCTCCATTCTGAAAATAGCCAGAGGTTGAGGTTTGTCAAGGAAATAATGAAATCCATGTTTAGGGTGGACAAGGGGAGGGAACAAACCACAGATTGATGAGATTGTATTCTAGAGGTATTATCTACTGGAAACATGTTTCTGTGCCAGGAGAGGAGCATTGTTTTTACATATAGTTTTATGACTAGATCCACGAATCGTATTGAGGTAAATATCACAATAAAACATGTAAGTCATGATTTTGAGAGTACAATTGCTGGAGTCCAGTAGAACAGATAAAAGCCAGAAAGTCCACAGGTGGATGCTGTGAATGTTTTCCGTATCCCATATGGTATGCACTAGCCTCGCTGATATCGTCATGCGGCTGTGAGAAGCACACCTGTTATCAAAGCACCCCATGTCAATTTCTAGCCCATAGGCTCAAAATAACAGATTTTTATCTGCAGGTAACTAAACCTCTTGTGATTCCATGCTGTGTCTGTTTTAGCTTCCGATTATAACACTGCTTGCTTCCACCACAACCAATGCTTAATTTGAGCTAGAAGTTGCAGGTGGGGTACACTGGCACTTATTTTGGGGTTTATGTGCTAATTGTATACTCCTCAACATACTTTGACCCAGGGCAGGAGGGAGAAAAACAGAGAAGGAGAAAAAAAGTAATGAAAGATAGAATTACAGTGACAAAGAAAGGGGGTATGAAAAGAAATATAAAGAGTGATATTAAGGGACAGGAAGTGTCTATTGGTTAATGAAACAGACATAAGGTGAAATCTGGATGACTGCCTTGGTATCAGGCACCCCAATATTCAAAAGCACTGGACGCAGGCTTCCAAGACAACACCTTAGGACAAAAAGGGCCTGATTATGAGTGGGTCGGTGTATTCCAACTCTTGTGTAAACGCAGTTTTTGCATATGTAGTAATTATGAATTGAAAGTTATTTGTCCCACTCAATAATTATCAGACACATCAAGGGGAATATTCATACTCTGTTTGCACCAAATTAGCGTAATTTTTTTAAACTCTAATTCGGTGCAAAACTAACTCCATATTTATACTTTCGTGCTAGACCCGTCTAGCGCCAAATTTATGGAGTTAAAGTCATTTTTTGGAAGTTGATACCTACCTTGCCTTAATGAGATGCAAGGTAAGCGTTCCCATGAAAAAAATGACTCTATGGCCTTAACGCCATATTTAGGGGCATATTTATACTCTTGGGAATATTTATACTCTGTTTGCACCGAATTAGCGCCTTTTTTTTAACTCTAATTCGGTGCAAAACTAACTCGATATTTATACTTTGGTGCTAGACCTGTCTAGCACCAAGGCCCTGATTTATACTTTTTTGTGCCGCATTAATGTTATTTTTTGACGCGAAAGTGGCGCAAACTCACAAAATATTGACCCTTATTTATACGTTTTGGTGCAAAACAGCACTAACTCAGTTTTGCACCAAAAAGTTTAACACTGGCTTGCACTATTTCTGTGCACGAGCCGGGCACCATATTTATGGAATGGTGTAAGCCGGTGCAAAGGGTAGGCTAGAGTAAAAAAAAAAAAAACTTTAATCGAGTGCGGCTGGCTGTATAGAAGAAGGAGGTTTAGCACCAAAAAATTACTTTAGGCAGGTTAAAGTAAAAAAAATGACTCTAACCAGATTAGCGTCATTTTATGGTGCTAAACCGACCATGCCACATGACTCCTGCCTTAGGAAAGGCAGGAGTCATGCCCACCACCCCAATGGCCAGCACAGAGGAGAAGGGTCCCCTGGGCATGGCCATTGCACCCTGTGCCATGTATGGGGGCCCATTTCAGGACCCCCATGGCACTTTAAAAAATAAAATGCAATCTTACCTGTACTTACCTGAGATGGGGTCCCCATCCTCTTTAGTCCCTCTGGTGTGGGTTGGGGTGCCCCTGGGGCCCAGGGAGGGCCCCTGTTGGCTTATTCCATGGTCTTCCACCATGGAAATAGGCCACGGGTGTCCTAACGCCCGCCCTAACCCAGGCTTTAAAAAAATGGGGCAAAGCAAACTTTGCACCATGTTCTGACCCCTCCTCCCTCCCATGCACCATTTTTGCATGGGAGTATAAATATGGCATTAAGGCCATAGAGTCATTTTTTGTATGGGAACGCCTACCTTGCATCTCATTAAGGCAAGGTAGGTTTCCACTTCCAAAAAATTACTTTAACTCCATAAATTTGGCACTAGACGGGTCTAGCACCAAATTATAAATATGGAGTTAGTTTTGCATCGAATTAGAGTAAAAAATAAATGACTCTAATTCAGTGCAAACAGAGTATAAATATGCCTCTTAGGGTCAAAAACTTATGCTAATCTGGTAGAGTCATTTATTTTGATTCTAACCTGCCTAACGTCCTTTTTTGTTTACACTAGCCTACCCTTTGCACTGGCTTGCACCATTCCATGAATATGATGCCCAGCTGGTGTTAAATAATGGTGCAAGCCAGTGCAAAACCTTTTGATGCAAAACTGCGTTAGTGCAGTTTTGCACCAAAAAGTAGAAATAAGGCCCTAAATACCTCATTCCTCATTAAATTATGGCAGGTCACAAACCTGCTGAAACTGAACAGGGGACACGTGTTCTGTATTTATAGTACCAAGTAGATTTTGGTGCATTAAACAGCAAAATCCATATATTATTCCTTGAAAACTTATAATAGGTGCTATTATCACACCCTTTAAAAATTGTTCCTGGTTATCTTATTTATGAGGTGCATTATTAGTACCTTCTTTACCGACCCACTCGTAACCAGGGAGTTATTTGTTTACAAACTAATCACTGATATCAACTACTGTTAGTGGTTTGCCCTTACCCCTGAGGTTAGAGAAGGATTTGCTGGTAATTAAAGAAGGTTCCAATTGGCTAACTGACATTCTTTAATTCAAATCATTTTAGTAAGCAGAAAACAATAGTACTGTTAGATCTCATTATCTTAGGTTGGTCGTCCACTTAACGTTTTGTCTTTCTATTCCATTTTTTTACCTAGTTTTTGCTGGCATAGGGCTCTATGCACTTTACCACTGTTAACCATTGCTAAAGCGGTTGTGCCCTCTGCCCTAAATCCTGGTAACATTGGTTTAACCTCAATTGGCATATTTAATTTACTTGTAAGTCCCTAGTAAAGAGAACTACATGTGCCAAGGGCATGCAAATTGAATGCTACTTGTGGGTCTGCAGCACTGATTGTGCCATCTACTTAAGTAGTCATCTTACCATGTTGCAGACCTGGTATTGCTGAGCTTGTGTGCTGTTTTACACTGCCATGTCAACCTGGTAAAATAACCCTTTGCTAGGCCCAAACTTTACTGTTTTATACATATAAGTCACCCTTTAGGTATGCCCTGGACAACATAGGGGGCAAGGTGCAATCTATAAAAAAGGCACAACATGTATGTTTATGTTATTCTTGTCCTGAAAGTGAAAAACTCCCAAACTAGTTTTTCAGTACAGCAAGACCTAAGCTTTTTGAGTTTGGTGTCTGTGGACTCACAATTTAAAAAAACAACTTATGGTGAAGCCAGATTTCAAATTGCAGTTCTGAAAATGGCACTTTTGGAAAGTTGCCATTTTCTTACTTTATCCATTTGGGACCACATGTATAGAAAGTTGGCATTTTTTCACTTTATCCATTTGGGACCAGATGTACGAAGCATTTGTGATATCACAAACAGGCTGAGTCTGCAAATCAGCCCACTTGCAAATGCAAAAAATTATTTTCCCATGTAGCAAGTCCAAATAGTGAGTTGGTAATCTATTACCAAATCACAATCTGGGTGTGCAATTTTGCAAGGTGCATGTTGAGAGCATCCCTTCCTAATACTGGATCACAGTGGTATGTATGAATGTTTTGTGATCAAAAGGCAGTTGCAAAACATTCTAATTTTGTCACCAACTTCAAGTAGGTGGAAACCTATTTGCCAATGGGAAGGGGTCCCCAAGGGACCCATTCCCCTTTGACAATGTTTGTAGAAATATTTTTAAGAGCAGACCGTGTTCAAGTAGACCACTGCCTGCTCCTAAAAAATGGAGAAAAATAAACTTTCATTTGTTTTAAATGCATCCTGTTTTCCTTTAAGGAAAACATGCTGCATTAAAAAAAAAAAAGATTTCTTTATTCAAAAGCAATCACAAACGTGGTGGTCTGCTAACCCCAGCAGGCCCCCTTCCCTTTCATTTTAGCGATCCCCAATGGGTTGCAAAGCGAGACCTACCGCATAAATATTCATGCAGTAGGTTTATTATCAAAGACACATTTTCACATTGGTGTTTGGGGTTACCAAATAGCGAATCACTAGGCTTAGTTATTTGGTAATCACAAAAAATTAAGTTCATACATGTGGCCCTTGGTGTCTACTGCCTATCTCCAATACACGTCTGGAGTAGGGTGACACCTGGGCTGTGTATTCCAGCTAGACAGCCACACATAAAGAGAGCTTAGGTGTGACTGATGGGCCATCCGCAGGCCTGATGGGCCATTCTGGGTAGGGTGGGAGGGATGTGCTGACACTTACACCTGAATAGACAGTGTCCTGTCCCCGCACAAAGGGCTGCATACCCCCTGTATTGAATCAGGAATGGAGGACCTCTGTGCACTTCAAAGACCTTTCTCTCCCTCTTCAAACACACAACAGTGCATGAGTACTAGACCTCAGACTCCACCAACTCAGTACACTTTTGGATCTGCAAATACTATGCCAGAAAGAAGAACTGATGTGTTGCTACAAGGACTACCACTCTGCAGAGATGTTACTCTGCTTGACTACTGCTTTGCTGTGCTGATCTGCTGCCCGCTGCCCTCTTGTCTTTGAGTGAGAAGGATTGAACATGCATCTTTCCATCCTAGAAGTGACTTCAAGGGCTTGCTGGCTTGCCTCCTGTTTTCTGAAGTCTCAGGTACACAAAATACTTCCAACTCACCATTCTACAGCACCTAGTCTTTGCTTGCTGCAAGTCTTGCACTGACAAGTGGAGCCAACCCAGTCCTAGGTCCTTGGAAGCAGGTAAAACTTGCTGCTCTGCCAGAACTAATGCATTGTTGCTGCTGCAAGGGACCGAACCAGGGAATCGCCCCTATTGAGTGGATAAGAGCCTGCACTATCACTACTGTAGGGATCAACTCTGATGCATCCCTGCGGCTGCAAGGCCAGAACTGGCATATCACATCACCTTCAGATCCACAGCACTACGGAGCCAATGCATCACTGCTGCTGCATGGAGCAAATCGACGCATTGCTTCTGCTGGCATATCCCCTTTAAGACCACCGCACCCTGGTATCACTGCATCACCAATGCTGCTTGGGGAAAATCGATGCATCTCTGTGACTGCGTGGGAGAAATCAATGCATTTGCTCTGCTGCTGGATCCATACCGGAGCATCACTTCCACTTTTCCGTGCATCTCCATCGATGCCGTCAGGGTTAAGGTACTTTTGTTCTGCAGGGCTAACTAGGTCCCTGTAGCTGGCCCACGCTCCATCGCAATCGGCATGAACTCTTGACTTTGTCATGGTCCAGTGCAGTCAAATGTCCCAAGTAAGCACTTAATGCTTTTAAAGTGCTATTTTACCTTTAATCTTCAAAAAATCATATTTCAAGTTCCACTTATTGTTTTTTTGTTGTTTTGATCTTTATTACATTAGGCACTATTTTTCTAATTGGCATGTGTGTTAGAACTGACAGCCTTAGGGTGGTCATCTCCAAACTTTCTGCCTACCTCCCTCCTTTTTTCTGACACTGTTTTTGCTGGTTTTAGGACTCTGCACACTTTACCACTGCTAACCAGTCCTAAAGTGTATATGTTCTCTTCCTTAAACATGGTAACTTTGGTTCATCCTCAATTGACATATTTGATTTACTTATAAGTCACTAGTAAAGTGCACTACATGTTCCAGGGCCTGTACATTAAATTCTACTAATGGGACTGCAGCACTGATTGTGTCACCGATATAAGTAGCGCCTTAACCATGTCTCAGGCCTGCCATTGCAAGGCCTGTGTGTGCAGTTTCACTGCCACTACAAATTGGCATTGAAAAGCACTGACCAAGCCTTAAACTTCCTACAGATAAGTCACCTCTAAGGTAGGCCCTAGGTAACCCCGAGGGCAGGGTGCTATGTAAGTAAAAGGCACAACATGTACATGTGTGTTTTACATGTCGTGGTAGTGAAAAATTCCTCAATTTGTTTTCTACTACTGTGAGGGCTGCTCCTTTCATAGAAAAGCATTATGATATTTTTTTTTTGTTGGTCCTCATTTGCATACCATCCTTTCTCACCACAAGAGGATATAAGGTGGGAAGGTCATTTAATACAGAGTGAACTATGATTAACCGCTGCCCAACTCTGCCAAACCTTACCTGCCCAGAGATATGGCCTCACTATAACCACTCCACTTACCAATAACGGCCGATGGTGGTACATTAGAGGCATGTTTAATCATTGGACCGTGCCAGACCAAATGTACTCCCTTATCCTCCCCCATCCTCTCCCAGACCCCACCATTGCTTCAGTTGGTTCCAGAATCTATTTTTTTACTATTCTTACTCGTATCCAGCTTCAAGTTATACATTAAAGCATCTTTCCAATCCGTAAAAGTCAGAGATGAGACATCAATCCATTTTTTATGAATCTCTCTTCTTGTGATTTTTGGATGTATGACAGGTCCTCAGCTGATAAGCAGGGCTAGCTCTAAATTGTTATTTTTTATGATGCTTGTGGCATCCCAGCTCCACTTTTAAATCCCTCGCCCAGGTGATAATCTGAAGGTACTTGAATTTAGACAGGTTACCCACTACCTCCCCATTCAGGTTTTCAAATGACCTAACCTCTTCATTATAGCAAAATTGTCCCCAGTACAAAGAACCTGCTGCCTTCAGAGGTATTGCCAATGATCAGAGGTATTGCCAATGCATCCTTTGTCCATTCCGGTGACCCTGGGGAGTCCCAAATAGTGGCCTTTTTGCTATAATACGAGTTTCGTGGCCCTCCTGACCGCATACCACAGACTCGCTAGATCTTGTAACACCTTAAATCCTCTGCCATTGCAATTAGAGCCTGCTCCAGCTCAGACTGACGTGGGTGATTAAAGGTCTCCCTCGCATTCTTCAGGAAGAAGGCCCACACATAATACTACATATCTGGCACGGCCAACCCTCCTTTTTCTTTCCTCCTTCTCAGTTTTTCCAGGAAATACGTACGCCTTTAGATGCCCAAATGAAACTGCTGATTTTTCCTTGAAGTTTCCATAAAGAGTCCTTACTAAAAATTAATGGTATCGAATTAAAGATAAATGTAAACTTAGGGACAATCACATCTTAATTAAATTAACCCGACCAATAATAGTTAGGGGGAGATGTAACCATCTCTTCAGTAAGATATCTACATCCCTCATTACCTTCCTAAAGTTTGTTTCTGCCAATTTATTTATATCCTGTGTTATGGTAATCCCTAAATATTTAACCTCCTCCTTCTTAATTACAGGGCTACCTATCTCCATATTCCAAGCCATCACCTCCGTCTTTTGATTATTAACTGCATAACCTGAGATACTCCCAAAATCTCTCGTCAGTTCTTCCAATACCGAATTAGTCTGAGTTAGATTAGAAGTATAAATCATCAGGTCATCTGCGTACAAAGACACCTTCATAGAAACATTTCCACACACAAAGGGGAGAATTTGCTGATCATTCCTCATTTTAGTAGCAAGTGGCTCAATATACAAATCAAACAGTAGCGGGGAGAACGGACACCCCTGCCCCGTACCCCTTTCTATCTTGAACTAGGAAGTGAGATCGCCATTAACCAAAATTCTTGCACAGGGGTCCTGGTAAATTTTTTGTGATGTCCTAATGAAATGCCCCCCAAGAGTATAACCCTCACATACCTTATTTAAATAATTCCAGTTAACTCTATCAAAAGCTTTGGTTGCATCAACCATCACGACTGCTAAAGGGGAGTGGCATGTGGTGGCCAAATCAACTGAAGATACCAACCCATGTGTCAAATCCTGCATATGACCCTTACTTTCCTATTTGTGGCAGAACCTAAATTACTCAAAGTAACTTTACTCTTACAGGTATTATTAATTTGCCCTTCCTTACTCCTCCCTGTAATCTGCTTCTGAGGATTATTGCAAGTTTCTGCTTCTAACTGCTTTTTTGCCGCCTTCGCACTCCGCAGGGAATAGGCTCCCCCACCTCTACCACCCCTAACTCCTATCTTCCCTTCTCCTCTTCTGGCCCGGCTCAGAGCCACCCCCTCTGCCTTATCCACCATGGGACCTTGGGACGCCAGGAAGATAACTCTGTTCCTTGATTGCAGTCTAATGTTTATAGAGCAAAATTTAACTCCCACACTCCTTCGGCTTTCTTGCTCGACTGTTGCAGCAGCACATATGAAAAACGCCTTCTCAGCTTCTCCTAAGCCTTCTCCTCTACTAGTGCAGCCAGTGCTGACTCTGCCACACCTCCCCCGGAACGGAATCCTTGCTGCTGCCTCCCTTCCTTGAAGCACCTCCGGGCCGGCTCTCAACAGGGGTGCCGCCCGCTTCTGTTCACAAGTGCTCCGTACCCCTGCCACCTTCAAAAGGGAGGAAAAACCATCCCTTGGACGCTGTTATATTCGCGCCGCCTCCTCCGACCCCCGGTAAGCGGCTACAATTCTTTTAGCGTATCGTGCTTCTGAGCCCTCCGCGCCCGGCCCTTCAGCCAGCCGCCATGTTCTCCCCCTGTTTCTGCATGAATTAGCCAGAATAGCATTATGATTGTCCTCAGATACCTTTTGAGTGGTGGATTCTGATCTGAAAGGGGTAACCAGGTCATATTTAGTATGGCCAGAATCGTAATAGAACATCCTGCTTATTGGTGAGGTTGAATTTAATATTACTATTTTAGAAATGCCATGTTAAGAAAGTGAGCACTTAAAACCATCTTTGCTTTACAGCCTGTTTCCAATCAACAGCTGGTCTGCACTGGTTGACAGCTCCCTTGTGCATTTCACCCAGACAACCACAAACACAGAACACTCAGTCACATCTGCAATCATCTGCATAATGAATGGGTCTTCCTGGGCTGGAAGGGTGGAGGGCCTGACACTTACATTTCAAAGGCCAATGGCCTGCCCTCACACAAAGGACTGATAAATCCTCCACTGGGACCCTGGCAGACAGGGGTGGGCTGAAAGGGAAACTTGTGCACTTTAAACCCACTCTTTGAAGTTTGGCATTTTTGGGTACACAAACTGGGTCTCTGTCCCCACCAACTCAGACACTTCTGGAACTACACCTACACCTGCACCCTGTCAAGAATAGTTGCACGAGTGAGTCTGTAATTGATTATGATGTGATGCTCCACCATGGTCTGCAAATCCACAAGTGGTCTGTACACCGATGAGGCCCTTCCTCGCCACAAGGGTCTGTACCTAGGAGGAGTTGAAAACACGTGTGAGGTACACACATACATTAGCACACATTGTTATTAATTCAGTACTGCTAACATGATTGTATGCAACACTAATGCATAGTGTGAGTGACATACCAGCAACATGACAACAATGATTGATCATGGCTGGTCACGTGAGCTAATGTTAATTTTCACATGCCTATGTGTGTTTGGGGAACAATAGGGCCTGCATTGTGCAGATGGGAGTTTAACAAATGCATAGTTTTTGCCAAAATGTCTGCCCTATGTAATCCAGAAGTGTTGTGGTGGAAGTGACCTCATACCGCTAGCGGTTGACGTAACAGCGTACTGCCGTGCACAAATTCATTGGTTAACATGGATGTCAGTGGGGAATCCTAGCATATCATAATTGCCGCCGGCGGTGACGGTGCACACCGCTGCGGTGCGTACGCGAACTCGTCACCCCAAATTCACTTGACTCCCTGACCTCATGCAAGCAGGTACTCCACTGAGTGTACTGCTGTGTCCTGCCTCTGGTCATGGAAGTGGCACGTGCAGGAGGGGGAATGGCTCTGGCCTTCATCCAAGAGGAATTAGAGGCTCGTGGACGGAGTCCTGCGCCTGTACACCAAGCTCTACAGATGGTCAGAGGAACAGGTGAGAATGAGGATTGGGGGCCATGGATGTGTGTAGTGGTTGGTGTTGGCTGCATACATGTGTGCACCTCTGAGACTGGGTGGGCCAGGGTTCCTGACATGCTGCGTGTATGTGTGCTAATAGTCAGTTTGAACTGTCCGTCCCATAGTGGACGTATAGCCTGTTGTATATGATTGACCAGTGCCTGACCTCTGTGTTACATTTCTGTGTGTCCCATATAGGTCAGTGCCCACCAGAAGAGGGGACTTTGACATGCCATCACCAAGGAGGTGCAGACCCTGGGGATCTACAACTGGCAGAGCACCCACTGCAGGAAGAGGTGGGAGGACCTGCGGTGCTGGGCGCGAAAGATCTGCGAGGCCCAGCTGGGGAAGTCCTCCCAACGGAGAAGGGGTGCCCGTCGGTCACTAACCCCCCTTATGCAGTGCATCCTGGCGGTGGCGTACCCAGACCTGGATGGGCGCTTGAAGGGTGCACAGCAGTCACATACCATATTTTTGACCTTTGATGCATGTGTGTGTGTGCACTTGGAATTATGCTGCTTAGTTGCAGGGACTATGACTGATGTCCATCTACATTATGGCCCCTGTGGGGAGTAGAGGTGTTTTGCTCAGGTCTACTATATGGCAGGTCCTTAAGTTATTTGGGGAATGGCTGTAGAGCAGGGATCTGGCCACTACTCAGGGGCATAGCCATGGGTATAGCGGTAGGTGCTGCCTGTTGGAGGCTTTTCTGGGTGGGTGTATGTGTGAGCCACTATTGTACCTCCCTTCAGCTATTTACAACTTCTCTCTTGTTTTGTTCCCCCATCCCAGTTCTCTTGTGTTGTCTGTGTACATCAGCATCATCTGGTGAGGGAGCTGAGGCATCAGCAAGTGGGGATGCAGCGGCCCATGGATCCTCGGAGGCAGAGTCATTCAACGCCAAGGGGACCAGTGTGTTGGAGGGCGAGGGGAGTACCACAGGGGAGGAAACTACCACTGGAGGTAGTGACTCCAATACCTCCTCCGATGGGAGCTCCCTGGTGGTGGCGGACCCTAGTGGGCCCACACCTACTGTGTCATCTTCCGCCACCACCCATACCATCACCGCCCTCCCATTTGCTCCCCACGGAGTTGCCAGTGCCCGCTCACCCAGAAGGGTGGGCGTCTCCTTCGCCCCAGGCACCTCTTCCCCTGCCCCAGTCATCCCTGCTGCCCTCACGGAGGAGGCTATTGACCTCCTGAGAACCATCTCTGTAGGGCAGACAACCATCGTCAATGCCATCCAGGGGCTAGTATCAGAGATGCAGCAGACCAATGCCTCTCTGGATGGCATTCACAGTGCAGTGTCTGGCATATAGAGATCTTTTCAGGCTCTGGCCTCCTCTTGGACAGCAGCCAGTGTCCCTGGTCATTCCGTCCCCCCTCCAGCCTCCTCTACCCCTTCCAGCACACGACTCCCTTCACCCGTCCAAAGTACACATTCTGACACGCAGGCACGCACCTCAACACACAAGGAGCACATTTCAAAACACAAGCACCACACCGCCCACCACAAGCATACACACAGCCAACATACACATGCACACACAACAACATCCACTTCCCCCAGTGTGCCCACCTCTTCTGCCTCCCTGTCTGTCCCCTGTACATGCACATCCCCAGGCACTGCACCTTCATTCACTGTTGCTGACCCTATTCCTGCAGTCACCACAATACATCCATTCATGCACCCCAGACACCACATCTGCACTCACCATAACTACTTTAGTTGACACATGCAGCACACTCACCAGACTTACAGACACCCAGACAACATACAGTCACACTGGCAGCCTGTCTGTCTTGTGCCACTGTGTCCATCCCCCCTCCTCCCAAGACACTCAAACGCACCAAAACACCCACCCATCACACTCAGCATACTGTCCAGTCACCTGCACCCACATCACGAACACCTACAGCACTTACTACCACTCCCTCTACCTCCACTCCCACCCCTTCCTCCAGGTCCACCCCAATTGCACCAAAGAAACTTTTCCTCTCCCATGTTGACCTATTCCAACCAACAGGCCCACCCCATCTCGTCCCTAAATGTGCACACCTCCTTACCCTGTCCACTCCGTCCATGCACAACTCGCCCCTGTCCGCCCTTCACATTCCCGTGCCCCTTCCCCAGAGAGAAAGAAGCCCTGTGATGAACCTGTTCCATCTGCTACCACCCGGGCCAAACACACTCCCCCATCTTCCAAGGCCAAACCCAAACCCCCTCCACCTTCCGCAAAATAATCTAAGCCCCACACCCTTTGTAAATACCCACCCCCACCACTCCCTGCCCCTGTTCCCTGAGGTGCCTGGATGCCCCATTGTTGCCCCTTTGAGGTGGAGTACTGTAGCACTTGTGGGAGTCAGGTTGGGGCCACTTTGGACCATCGGACTTGTCTTCAGGCGGACTGGCCATTGACCTTATATCCACTTTGGTTGCTCAGTGAGCATAATAAAGGTTGATGTGTCCTATGTTGTTGGAGGCAAACTCTGGATCTGTGGTCTCTCGTTTCATTGTTTGTGGGTGTGGGGCACATGTATGTACTTTGTGCAGGTTGGATTTGCCTTGTGTCGGGTAAGTACCTCTTGCTGTGGGGTGTATGGCTTATGCTACTGTGAAGGGTTGTGGGTGCATTACAGGTTGGGTGGAGTGTGTGGGTATGTAATTGTGCCCTTTCTTCCCTTTTTTAGTAGGTTGTGGTACTTACCGTTGTCGTCTTTGTCGGTGGTCTCGTCGTGGAGGTATATGGCAAGGAGCAGAGCTGGCATGATCAGCAACGCTCGCTCCATGTTTGCTTTGGTGTGTTGTGTGAGCCTCCGGTTAGTGTTTCCTTATATTTGTTTAGTTTCTGCATGGCTTTGCGTGGTGGTGGTTCCCACCCCGGAACTGATGGTGGTCTAGTGCTTCATTATTTTATGGCCAGTAGGACCTTTCCGTCAGCCTGTGGGGGGGCTCTGCCATCGTTGTCGGCACTCCTCTGCTGGCGGTGAGTGGTTTTCAGGTTGCCTGTGTTTCAGTTGGTTCTTTATTCGGCGGCATGGCCCGCATGTCTGTTGGCGGTTATTACCGCCACCGCCGGCAGTGCGGTGTTTACCGCTGTGTTCATAATGGGGGCCTAAATGCCTTTGTAATATATTTCCTTTTATCTAATTATTGCTCTAAACTTAAATCTCCACAATATTCCTTTTTTCATAATGTCTACATATTGTTATACTCTGCATTTCTCCTATAATATATTTTTACTAATTTGTTTCCCTTTCTTCTCTTTCACATAATCTCTAAAACTGTTATTTATTCTGTTGTACACAGAACATCCTAATGATATTACAAAATACAATGAACTATTGTGGTCAAATTATGTTTTTCTTTTTCTGCATCATTGTCAAGTTCTATCTCCAAGACTATAACAAATATTCTACTATGCTTTATTCAAAGATGTCTCATGATTAAAATGGTACCCATTTGAGTGGCTCAGCCTAGTACCCATGACACAAAATACCCCAAAACACAGCTTGAAGATGTGATATTCCACCCAGCAAAATCAATGATTTTTGTTTTACTATGTAGGTAGCTGCTGGATCAGGGCCCTAGCTCAGCCACTAAACATAGAAAAGTACTAAACCCGAACATTTCTAAAAAGAAGACACTCTAATGTTTTCTTATCCTTAGTGCTGTGCAAACCTCATATGTCTGGTAAAAACATATATTTTCCTCACTTTTTTATAAGATACAATTCTTCAAAATTCCTGCCCCCCAGCATCCCTAAGGTTCTCCTAATGAAAGCAGTACCCATGGCTTTCTAGTGTTTAAAAATGTCTGGATTTGGTGCGTTTCCCTGAGGGTCAGCCATACCTGTGTTCCAATCCCGCAGCTAACCATTTTGCTTATGTCTACATGTTGAGTTTTGGGGGCCTTTGTGTCCCTGGTGCTAGCTACATAAGTGGGATAGTATGTATACTGCAAGGTGTGTGGCACCATTGGTTGTACAGATATTGTAGATCTCTGTAGATTCTGGAACTTTAGGTCACAGAAATATGAGTGCAATTAACCATAATGGTCTTCAGGGCATTACGGGTAAAAAAGCTTAGTGGGAAGCATGCAAGGTAGCCACCCTGGACTCCTCTAAGTGTCTATTTTTCAGAAATTTCGGAGTTTGGTTGGGTTTCCTGGATAGATGAAGATGAATGGTCCAGCCATTCAACATGGTAAGTGAGTCGAAATTGGAATTTAACCCCATTCTGTTGGACCATGTGTAAAAACTATACCCATATGTATCAACATTTCCTTTCGCTTGACTTAGGGATCTGGATGCTTAAGTCCCCAGAGAAGCAGACTGTGAGGGTTTTATGGGTGGGTGTCGGGCCTGATGTCAGGATGGGCTAAATGTCCTGACATCCAGTGGGCTTCCTGCCTATCTTTGTGAAAATTATTGGGATGACCCCCCTCAACTCTCCTGAGGGGGCAGATTAGAGGCACCCTCACAATTTGGCAAACTTCCTATCTGCCCTTAGGTGGACACAAATATTCTATTGTCCTGTTTGAGGTGCTGGTGAGGATCAATGCCAGTGTGGACCATCTTCACCCTTTTGTTTGCTTTGGTGCCATTTTACAATCTTCGGTGTCCAGTGGACTTTATCTCTAGGGGTGTGTAAAATTTGCATAATTTGTGTGATTGTGTTGTCAATTTTCTGCACATGGATGCATTGAGACAAAAGCATTCCTCCTCTTCTTATGTTCCTGTACATTTGTAATAAATATTTACTGCAAATTGCACAGGTTCAGAACATTTTGTACTGCAAATGGCACATAATTACACAAAGTATTGTCATGGCATAATTTAGGAAATTTTGTGTAATAAGGGTATTGCAAAATTCTCTAAATTACACTGATTAAGCTGGCAGAAAACATCATTTAGGACTATCCATTTCTTCTTCTGGTCTGGGGGTAATGCCTAAACCCTTGGTGGGCAGCCATCTTCCTTTGGATTTTTTGGTGCTGTTTTGAAATTCCTGGTGTCTTCTAGACTTTCTGCCCCACCAGGGAGGGGCAACTCTGGGTAATCACGCATCTACCTCCTCAGAGGCAGAAAGACTGGGTTAGGGTGGAGGTATGGCTGCCCTCATCTGATGTTTTTTAAAAATAATTCCCCAGGGTCTAGGGGACTTTCTACACCCAACCACTGTGGGGAGATAATAGCAGAACACTAGTATTTGCTTCTTTTGCAGTAGGGACATGGCCATATGTCAGAGTGGGACACTTCTACACCTTTGAAAAAACATTTGTGGCTAGTGATCTTTCTACTTATCAGTGGGAGTTGGAGGAAAGACCCCAATCCACCCTTGCAGGGTGCAAAAAGACTGAATTTTCCCCCATTGGGGTGGGGCATAGATTGATGCCATGATGAGCTGCCCCAACGCCTTTTTAGTTTTTTATTTCAATTCCCTGATACAAAAGAAGTCTTGCATTCTACATAATTTGCTGCTTTTTCCTATGTATTCTATTCTATTACATTTCCTTGAAATTGAGGGGCAGATTTAAGAGCCCCATATGCCACAATATCGACACATTAGCGTGATTTTATTTGCGCTAATGTGGCAATATTATGGCAAAAGCACTGCACTAGATTTACAAAGTGGCACAATGCATGCATTGAGCAACTTTGTAACCTATTGCACCACATTATGGCAGCACCAGGCATAATGTATGCAAGGGGGGCGTTTCCCCACTGGGGTGGGTGATAAAATGGCACAAAGAAATCTAAAAAGATTTTTTGTGTTATTATTTTGGCAGTTTTAATGCCTGCTCAGAGCAGGTGTTAACAGGAGACACACCATTGGTTTGAATGGGCCACTATGTACTGTTCAGGGTTAGCACCAAAAGTTTGGCACTAACCCTGAACAGTACATCAATACCATCAAACATTCTGAAACTATTGCTCCCAATCCTGCGCCATGGTTCACCATATTTTAAATATGGCTCACACATGGTGGCAGTAGGGGGGGGTGCTAAGGGGTGCAAGGAAAGTGGCACTGCACTATGTTTGGTGATGTCAGACTTGACATTTAGAGGCAATGTGTGTAACCTGGATTCTTTTAATAACAATTAGTAACTCTCTACTTTTGCCTTGGATTAATTTCTTCAATTGAGCCACTATGCCTGAAAGGAATGGCCTAATCACCCAATCATGGCTTCTTGACATCCCTGAGAAGTATTTTTGAAATGCTTACATAACACCATTCTTTAAGACAAACACACAGCCCCTGCTCACGCTTCAAGAGACTGGGTTTTATTTTTTTGTGATCCAAGAAACAAAATAGTTGTTTAATGATAACGATCTATCATGCATATTTAATTAACAACATTAGACACAATGACAGTCACCATGAAAATGCAAAATCTTTACAAACAGAAGCACTGAACAGAAAAAGTAAAACTTACGTACACAATGCAAAAGTTAAAATATTGCTTTTGGCAATGTGTGGCAGCTAATCAAATAGCAGTAGTCATCAAAGTCTCTTGGGGGCTTTGTTCAGCCCTTGACAGAAATTTAGTGAGTTGGCTGTTCCAAATTGTGTCCATAGAATTAAAACACGCCATGACAGCCTGTCCACAATGTACTGTTCATTAAACACCACTCTTAAAAAATGCTCATTTCCCTTAGGAGTTTAGGACAGATGTAGAGTAAGTGGACATGGTCCTCTGTAGCCAACCCACATAGCCGACAGGAAGTTGAGTATACATTCTGAAGCTAATGCAAACTTCAAAAGAGCAAGGATAGGACCAAAACAATACTTTATGAAGTTTTGCTTGAGATAAATTGACCAACCAACCTCTAGAAATTACTATGGTTTAAGGGTTTTATAGAAAGTTAAAAACATACATGAATGAGTTCTGTTTGCTAGAAACTCCTTGTCCTCGGCTGCAAGATTTTCTTCATTATGCAGTTAATTGCTTTTTTAGGACACTATGAGATGCTGATAGCTCCCAAAGGGTTTGTTGTTAGACCTGACAGCCTTAGGGTGGTCTTCCCACAAACTGTTTGCCTTCCTCTTCCATTTTACTGCCCTATTTTTGCTGGCCTTAATACTGTGCACTTAATTACTATTGAGGTCCAAACCTTCCTTTTCAATAACTTGTCACCCCTAGAGTAGGCCCTGGACAGCCCAGAGGGTAGGGAGCATCATATTTAAAACGTTGGACATGTAGATTTAAATTTAGCATGTACTGATAGTGAAAAACTCCTAACTTCATTTTTTACTACTGCAAAGCCTACCTCATTTTTAGGAGAGCATTAGAGTTATCCTATTACATTCTATAAGTGTAATTTCCAGATGGAAATAAGTAACTGGTTCATGTTTGGTGTCTCTGGGGTCACAATTTAAAATCCTAACTTATGGTGAAGTCAGATTTTAAATTGCAATCCAGAAAATGCTACTTTTAGAACATTGACACATTTCCTAACTCAGCCACTTAGTGACTGTAGCCTGTACTGGGGTCATATTACTGGGTACAGCTGCCAATTGAGCATTGTGCATTCCTCCTAGACAGACTCATAAAATAGGGAGCTTAGGTTAGTCTAGATGGGCCATCACTGGCAGGATGGGAGGGAGGAGCTCAGCGCAGCCCCACTTACATTTGAATAGGCAGTGTCCTGCCTCCCCTGAAAGGGCTGCATACGCCCTGTAGTTAGTCTGGAGCTAGGACAGGGAAGACAAGATGCCTGGGTACTTCAAAGTGAATCTTCTAGAAGCTTCTCCCCCCTTCAAAGGCACAACTGTTATAATACTGGACATCATACACCAACTCTTCATTACACTTCTGGACCAGTGGATACTCTGCAGGAAGGACTGCTGTGATGCAACAAGGACTGCCACTTTGCTAGACTGCTAGACTGAAGGACCTCCTGCCCTGCAGTGCACTGATCTTTGTTGCTAAGTAATGCACCCAGTTTTATTGATGAATGTTGAAGTTGTTTATTGTATTGAGGGCTGTATTTCAGCCATTAACCCACCTCTAACAATCCTTTGAGTAACAGAGTGTTGGCCCAAAAGGCTTGTCCTGTTCCCTCTTATTTTGTCCCAGAGGAGTTTCATATACATCTTTCTTATGGGCCAGATGTAGATTCCTGGTTGAAAATGCCCTGATTTAAATAGTGAAAACACCACACAAAAAGGATACCACACCAGGGTAGAGAAATAGGTGGTCCCTCTGACATAATATTTCTTAAATCGGTCATCTGTAAGTTTCCAGCTTGATAGGGGACCAGAACCTGTGCCAAAAAGCAGAGACCTCATTTTGACATGCAGGTCAATGGGAAATAGCCCCATGTCTAATGCTAAAGGCAGCATGAACATACTTGTGGGGAGATTAGTTAAACTCTGTAGGGATTTGTTCTCTACATGTCAACTCTTTTATATCCCCATGACCCTGCGGTTCATCTCCATAAAGTGCTGAGTTTTTGGCTTTGATCCTATAAATATCAAGAGCCGGAAGCCATTATTCAGATTTCATTATGTTTTGCCATTTTAAGAATTGCTCCTGTCTCTTGAGTCTGCCAAAGTGTGTGTTTCCCTACTTCATGCCTCCAGCTGAAGTTGTGTTATAAGTTTACCCCTAAGTAGGTAAAGTCATGTACTTGGTCCAGGGGCATATTACCCAAAACAATGCTTACCAGCCTCACCTTGTATGGATTTAGGGCCATATATTAGTTTTTTCCTATATTAAATTCCATGACACAATCTGAACAAAATGTCAAGAAGCAATTTAAAATGGCCTGGCGGCCTGCAGGAGTTTTGGATATAAGTAGTGTTTTGTTGGCGCATAGGAGCTAGAGTATCTTAACTAGACCTGTCTTGAGGCATCATTATTTGGGAAGTCAATTGCCTGGATCAGGTCATTGATAAATAAGGAGAACAGGATAGGGGCCAAAACATAGCCCTGACTCACTCCCCTTTTAATTTGAAAACACTCTTTTTTTCCCCACTTTTCCCGTACCTAAGACATGCTAGGTTATCAGTGTAGAGTCTAATCAAAATATATAAGATGCCTTCGGGTACTCCCATGTTAGCTAAAATATCCCACTACTTTTTCGTGGGAATTAGGTCAAAGGCTGCTCTCACATCAACACTTACTACATTGAGATGTCCTTTCCCTAGCAGTACAGTTTTTCAATAAATTGCACATATCCTCAATAACTGATTTAAAGTGCTTGTTTTTAGCCTAAATCCTACCTGTAGCTATGAAAAAATATGATTTTTGGAAGCCCAGTCTAACAGCTTCTCTACAATCAGTGGGCAGAAATTATTTTTGAGTTTGTCTAGGAGACTAATGGGTCTAAAATTAGCAGGATCATCTAACCTCCCTTTCTTGTGAATTTGGACTATGCCAGCTTGCTTTAATGTTGATGACATGTTTCCTCCCCCTAAAGTTGACTGAGAAAGTGTGTTTACAGAGTGCACCCAGATGTCCATTTAGAGGCAAAAAGGTCACCTGAAATGCAATCTCGGTCAGGGGCTTTTCTGGGAATAATCAACTTTATCAGTTTACAGGACTCTTCTTGAGAAATCTCTAGAGAATCTCACTGTTCTGTCCTATTGTTCTTTTGATGGAGTCTCCTCCATCCACCTCAGTGCTTACAGGGGACACATACAGTTTCCCAAAATGCTAGACCCAAAATTGTGGTTGTACATTAAAATCCACTGCTAATACCTGGGACCAGCCACCATACGTGACGATAACCCAGAATACCTTTGTGTCCACACATTTTACAGCCAAGGCCAGGTCTTCCCAAATTTCAGTTTCTCAACTCATTCTGGCTTGTTCAAGCTCCTTCTTATAATGGCTCCTAGCTCCTGGGATAGCACCATAACCTTAGGATTTTATTGTGCTTAGGGTGGAACATTTTGCTTCTCTTCACTTCATGCTGTACTAAGAGTGTGTTGTTTTCATGGTCTTCAATACCTTCAAACGCTCCCTTTGGAACAAGACCCTTAGCTCTATAAATAGGTCCTGCTGTTTGGAAAAAAATGATTCCTCAGCACCCTTTTGGTCTGTCAGAGGCTTCATTTTACCCAATGACTCAGGTACTCTTGTGTAGGCCTGCCTCAATATATCAGGGTGGTCTTCCACATACTCCACATTAAGGGTCTTTTTGTTGTTATATAGAGACAAATCACCCAGGAGTGATGGTTTAAGAATCTCTTCTCCAGAGCCGATATGGCCTCCCAGCTACAGTTTAAGAGCATTGTGATCGCTAACATGCCTTTCTAGGATTGTCATATCCTTCATAAATTGCCACATACTAAGAGATAGTAAAAACAAATCTATCCTACTGGCATAATTCAGCTGTTTAAAAGTGAAGGTCCCTTCCTTATCTGATGGAGACCTGCTGTTACAAACATGTAGCCCTTGTTTTAATGCTATTCCTAATAATTGATTTGCTTGGAACAAACCACTCTTTACTTTAGAGACGCCTAGTTTTGGTATATGCCATGTGACATCCTCCTCCTCAGCTATGCCGTTTTCAATCTGTGTAGCTGTACTCAAGTTAAATACAGGCCCCTGATGAGGTTTGGCATTGTTCTGCTCCTTATTGGTGCTCTCTATAGGATTCTTGAGGATGGAATACACTGGAAACTTTCTTCTTCAGGGATTCATAAGGGACCTTTTACAGAGGATAAGCGATATGGATAAGCTGCTGAAGAGTAGATTAGGACAGTGATTCCCAGGCTCCAAACATTTTTCCTTTAGGACTTGACTTGTGATTAAGTTAGACGCCCAGGTTACAAGGTGGGATTCCCTCCTATTATTTCCTGAGGCCTTAATGTGTGAGTCCAAAGCTGATGGAACTTTATTATTTCCACTGTCCCAAAGGTAGTGGACCACAGTTTGAGGAGGTGGGCTCTTGAGGCCTTCTCATTATCAAAATATCTTGGAGTTTTGCATCTTTGAAAACATTGAGCTGTTCATTGCTGGTTGTGGGCTGTAATGGGAAAACAAGGTCAAATCAGTTTTCTGTACTTACTGTATGCTCTTTCCCAGATCCTTGAAGCCAAATATTAGAAATGGCTTCCTATTCATCACTTTTTTGTATTTGTAACTGTGCAGATTTTATTGAAGTGTGTGCAGTGTGACCTGAATCCTAACCTTGGTTCCGAATTCTGGGTGTCAATAAGTCCCCGGCTGTGAGTGTAAATGTGGCGGTAGTAGTACCACAAACAGGCTGGCTGTTCATACCGCCACATTATGAGAATGGCAGGTTGGCTGCAGCCAACCCACCACTTCTCCACTCATATCACTATGGCGGTATCAGCCGTTGGGCCAGAGATATCAATCGTTAGCCCGGCAGCCGGCACAGTACCACTGGCAGCATTATGAGCCTGCCTACTACCATGGTTTTTGCCACGAAAAACCATGGCAGTAGGCCCTACCGGTGACAGGAAATTCCTTCTCTGTCATCAGTAGGTGCTCCCTCACCCCCAACACACACATGACACCCCCATGCCCCATCCAATCCAAAGCATCACCCCCACTCCCCATACACACACCAACTCCCCACCCCAACATTCACATACACCCCTGATCTAAACACACACCCTCCCACCCCCTCTGATCCAAACACACACCCCACCCTGATCCAAACACATACACCCCCTCCAGTCCAAACACACACACACCCACCTTCAATAAAAACACACACACCCCATCCCCTCCTATACTCTCACTCACCCTCCCACCCCCCATACACGCACACACCCGCAGACACGCACCAGGCATAAACCCAATCACTCACACTGGCATACATGCATTCATACACACACTGGCATACATGCATTCATACACACACTGGCAGACACGCATACTTCAAGACAAGCTTGCACACATTCTCACACACAGAGTCACACTGACATGCAGACACATGCTCACTTCACACTTCTTACATGCATTCACTCATACACATACAATCACGCAAACAACACAACGCACATAAACACATTCACACACTCACTCACACATTCATGCACACACTCAGACACACACACACACACACACCTCCCACCACCCTCCCACCCCCTACCCTATCGGAAGCCAGACTTACCTTTGTTGAGGAGGTCTTCCAGCAGGGAAGCGGTACTGCTACAACCAGCAGCACCACACAAGCAGAACACCATCAGGCCGTATCACAGGTCATAATACGGCTGGCGGCATCCTACTAGCATGACGGTGCTGGTGGTAGCCGCACCACCTAACCACCGTCTGCCACCAAGAACACTGACGAATTTCTGCCCTTCTTGTGGCGGAATTCCGGCAGTGCTCATAATTTGGCAGACGGATGTTAGCCATGGTGGCAGTAGTTTAGCAGCTGTCATTGCAGCGATAGGTGGTTTTTACCACCAAAGTCAAAATGACCACCTATGTCTCCTTGTGGTGGAGCTCAGTTTCTATTTTGTAATGTTGTAATTAAAGTATTTGCCGAGAGGGTTGTTGTCAGGTTTTTATTTAGTTTTTTTCTTGCCTTGCATAGGTTTCTCCATTGCTTTTTAGTTATTGCGCCAGTCAGCCATAACTGTATGTCGTCTTGATCTATAATTAGGGTTGGGCGTAACTGGTGTAATTCTCTGAAGCCTAAGTATTCATAACAACAGTAAATTCAATTGTAATTATGCATAATTACTTGAGAAGCATACTCCAACATTTAGAGCTATAGGCTATTCAAAATAGGCTTAAGAATGTATTTTGTGCTACTGAAATAGCCCTGAATGCTACGGGACATGAACAGTAAAAGCCAGCAGCCGCTTGCTCTCTTAGAGTGTTGTTGTTGTGCTCCTGCTGCAGGATTTCTTTGGCAATTCTGTATCATAAGAGTAAGGCTTAATTACTGAAATTACTCTGATTAGTCCATCATAGTAAAAATTCACCCTTGCCTAACTATAATGCCACTTCATGGTTTAATGATTATGTATTAGGTTCCACAGCTTTTTCATTTATCAAGGAGGCTTGTTCCTGATTTGATAAAGGGGATATCTTACTTAAATCATCTTTGTGAGGAGGAGGCCTGTGAGGTCCCAGAGCTTTTCTCATAGCGTCTCTCGCAGGTTTTTTAGTGGTGCATCCTGAGCCAGCTGTGTGTGAAAACATTGTGCAGTATTAGAAAGAGTCATTGACTCTTGGGCAGAGTTTGTTGATTATTGTTGAGCAGGATCACTCCTGCTGATATGCTGCAATGCTGTGTTATGCTCGGTTTATTAGATTATTCAGTTCTGCTCATTTGTGGTTAATTTGTGTGACAATTACTAATAATGTATTTAAAAGGCCCATTTGCAGGTCCATTTTATTGGATTGATAATTAAAGTCTGCAACGTTTAGTTTTCAAGTTCTTAAAAGCGACTTCCATGTCTCACTCGGGCTGCTAGATAGATTGCACTACTTGGTTTGAAGGGCAGTAGGGTCTCTCGGTGGAAGGCATTCACTGAATGTGTGGCAGGCTGTGATGTCCTTGTTAATTGAGCTTCATTCAACAATAGTTGCCCTGACAGTAGCCCTGTGTATACAGGGCCTGGTGTCAAAAGTAATTTGAGGTTGTCAAGAGGGGCACTTCCAAGATGAATTCAGGTAGATTCCTGAAGTCCTTTTGAGGGGTCTCCATTCAGTCATTCCTTGCCAGAGCTGCTTCTGTTTTGCTTAACTTAATTTGGGGCTGATCACCAGCTCCCATATTCATGCCTGCTAGGGTTACCTCATGGGTTACCTTACAGTGTAAGGCGTACACTGATCTCATTGTGGTTAGACTACTTGTACTTGACCTGAAGGGATTCCCCCAGAATGCCAATGGGTTTCAATTATAGTAGCTCTGGTGCAGCAGGCAACTGAGGATATTAATATCCACAATTAGATTGGGCAAAGCAATTACTTCATTCAGTGGTGTATCCAAGTTTGAGAAGGAAGAAGATGGAGAAGCTGGAGACCTGAGTCCAATTAATTCTGATTCTGTTGAAATTTCCCAGACTCTATTTTAAACTTTCAGCTTGTTGCACTCAGTGAATTGCTCCAAACATCCCAAAGTATTGGTAGGGAGAATTGGCACTGGAATGCCAGCTAATTTATCTCTTGATGAAAAATTGCACCACCAGGTTCCTTAAGGAAGTTACATTTCAGTGGGATATTTGTGATCTTTTCAAATAGCCCAAACTCAAGCAATGCAAGAATTGCAGTTTGCATTTTGCACAAAAGGTGGGGTGTTTCATGGGTTCGTCTACAAAATATCTGGAAATCATGGGAGGAACAGTAAGGAGCAATTTCCTAAATATAATCCACTTTGGAGGATTAGACAGAGGGGGTCATTACAACCCTGGCGGACGGTGTTAAAGTGGAGGTAAGACCGCACACAGGCCAGCGGAAAAAAAAAGGGAATTATGACCGTGGCGGAAACCGCCAACAAAGACAGCCACTTTAACACTCCGACCGCCACGGTGGTACAGACAAACAGCGCGGCGGTCACCGCCAACAGACAGGCGGGAGACAAAGTACCGCCCACAGTATCACAACCTACCAATCTGCCACCTTTTCCGGGGCGGATTCACCGTGGATAAAAACATGGCGGAAACAGCCATTTCAATGGGAAAACGCTCACCTCTACACACTCCACGAGGAAGGAGGACACCATGGAGCCGGAACTCCAAATACTGTCTGAGATAGCCTTCCTGCTCCTGTACGATCATCATCAATGCCGGCGCCGAAGACAACGGTGAGTACTGAACCTACGACATAGGGGAGGGGGAGGCGAAAGTCAGGGACACACACACGCAACACCCCCACCCCCACCCCGACCCTCACCCACTACAACACACACACCAATGCATATCCAAACATAACAGTAACAACCCCAATACCACCCGGAAGAATGCAAAGACAAAAGGAATTGAGTGCAACCATTGTAATGTATCAAAATACAGTAAGCAAATATATACAGATATAATTTCACATTCAACAAAATATACATCACGATTAGTAGTGCAGGTATGCACCAATCAATGTCCGTGGACCACTGGGCCCAAAATGCATGGGCAAGGCCCACACACGATACCTGAGCAAAACGGAGAGAACACTGCAGGGGCATCAGATCAAAATACAACAGGCACCTCAGGGGGAAGGGAAGGGGGAGCACCTCAGCCGGATGAGAGCACCACGACAGATCCACGAGGGGGCTCCATGCCCATTGATGTATCCTGGGGATTGCAAAGCCACAGTCTCTCAAGTCTCTACAGTGGGTGGGTTGCCCACTGTACCATCCTGGGGAGTGCAAAGCCCAGTCTCTCAAGTCTCTACAGTGGGTGGGTTGCCCACTGTACCATCCTGGGGAGTGCAAAGCTACAGTCTCTCAAGTCTCTACAGTGGGTAGGTTGCCCACTGTACCAACCTGGGGAGTGCAAATCCACAGTCTCTCAAGTTGATAACAGTCTCCACTGGTTCTGGAGGGGGACTGGTGCCCAGAGTGCTTCATCCTGTTAAGGACTGATGTACTGGATGCTGTTCTCCACTGGTTCTGGAGGGGGACTGGTGCCTAGAGTGCATCATCCTGTTAAGGACTGAGGTAGTGGATCCTGTTCTCCACTGGTTCTGGAGGAGGACTGGTGCCCAGAGTGCTTCATCCTGTTAAGGACTGAGGTAGTGGATGCTGTTCTCCTCTGGTTCTGGAGGGGGACTGGTGCCCAGAGTGCTTCATCCTGTTAAGGACTGAGGTACTGGATGCTGTTCTCCACTGGTTCTGGAGGGGGACTGGTGCCTAGAGTGCATCATCCTGTTAAGGACTGAGGTAGTGGATCCTGTTCTCCACTGGTTCTGGAGGGGGACTGGTGCCCAGAGTGCTTCATCCTGTTAAGGACTGAGGTAGTGGATGCTGTTCTCCACTGGTTCTGGAGGGGTACTGTTGCCCAGAGTGCATCACTCTCCCCGTGACGGTCCCAGTTCCGTCACTGCCCCTGCCGCACATGGGCTAGCGGTGCTTGAGTTGGCGGTGCTTGCCCTGTTCAGCGGTGCTTGTCCTGTTCAGCGATGCTTGACTTTGCTGTCTCTGACCTGTTCAGCGGTGCTTGCCATGGCGGTCTTTGCCCTGTTCAGCGGTGCTTGCCCTGTTCAGCGGTGCTTGACTTTGCTGTCTCTGACCTGTTCAGCGGTGCTTGTCATGGCGGTCCCTCATTGCCCAGCAGGTCTGTGGCTGCCGGGGCCCTCCTGGGAACTGACTCTGGTGGTGGCCTCCTGGCCAGTGACGATGGGACTGCCTTCCTGGGCACTTACTCTGGCGGTGGCCTCCTGGCCAGTGACAATGGGACTGCCCTCCTGGGCACTGACTCTGGCGGGGGCCTCCTGGCCACTGACGATCGGACTGCCCTCCTGGGCACTGACTCTGGCGGTGGCCTCCTGGCCAGTGACGATGGGACTGTCCTCCTGGGCACTGACTCTGGTGGTGGCCTCCTGGTCAGTGACGATGGGGCTGACGGTGGCCTCCTGGGCAGAGGGATGATGGCGGGATTCTCTGCCGTGCTGCTCTTCCCAGACTTTGGCGCTGTCTTCTGCCCCTTCCCCACCTTGCGAGGAGTCACAGCTGAGTGGACAGTCCCCCCGGGACCCTTGTGAGTGGCTTTGCCAGGTGGAGACTTCCCTCTATCCCGTCGGGTACTGTCCAACTTCTGGTGCTTCACAGGGGGGGACTGGCTGTGCTGTGGCTCCGTGTCACCCTGGCTGCCCTGGTGCCCGGTGCACTCCACATACCTCTAACAGGCACCACTGGTACCGGAGATTTTTTGGCTGAGGTGCTAGTACGGGACCTAAGAATTGGAGTGGGGGTGGTGGGAAAGAGGTCAAGGTTGCTCAGGAAAAGTTTCTGACGAACACTGGGACGGGTAGCTGGAGGGGGTCTGGGAGTGGAGGAACAGGAGGTGGTTGTAGGAGGTGTAACTTTTGTTGATTTGGGTGCATGCGCTGGAGGCTGTTGTGAGGTGGATGGTTGTTGGGTGGGTGTGTGCCTGCGTTTGTGTACTTTTGGAGGGGGAGTCACAGACACACTGGGAAAGGACACAGGGGACGTGTAAATGGTAGTGGGGGTGGTGAGTGCAGGTGAGCGGGGTGTGGTGGTGGGTGTGCTGGTGTGGGACGTAGTGGCTGTAGTGGTAGTGCATGCAGGTGAGAGTGTAGATGATACTGGGAGGGAGGAGGGAGACGACGAGGAGGGGGACACAGTGGATGCAGTGGATGTTGCTGTGTCTGTATGTGGGTGATGCTTGCGCGACTGCCTGTGGGATGTGTGGTGCTTATGTTTGCCTGAGCTTTCCTTGTGTGTTGACGTGTGTGCAGGCTGGTCTGATGGTGTGCTTGGGATAGGCTGGGGTACAGGGGATTGGGTCTGGGTGGAGGAAGTTGGAGGGGGGAGGCTAGACACAGGGACAATGGCTGCCATCAGTGCTGAGGCCAGAGATTGCAGGGTTCGATGATGGGCAGCCTGACCAGAATGAATGCCCTCCAGGAATGCATTAGTGTGTTGCAACTCCCTTTCTACACCCTGGATGGCATTCACAATGGTAGACTGCCCAACAGTGAGTGACCTGAGGAGGTCAATGGCCTCCTCACTGAGGGCAGCAGAGGTGACAGGGGCAGGGGCTGAGGTGCCTCGGGCGAAGGTGATGCCCACCCTCCTGGGTGAGCGGGCACGGGGTGAAGGCTGAGGGGCTGCTGGGAGGGCGGTGCTGGTAAGGGGGGTGGCGGCTATACCCGTAGAAGTGGGGGGCACAGATTTTGATGCCACCACAAGGGAGCTCCCATCGGAGGACGAGTCCATGTCGCTGGTTGCTGATCCTGTGACCGCCATGAAGCTCCCCTCGCCCTCCATCCCACTGGTGTATTCAGAGTCCGTGGTGTGGACCTCCATGGCCATGTGGGATGTAGCTCCCTCGTGCTCCGGTGCCACTGTACCTCCACCTGATGATGCTGATGCACAAAAGAACAGGGAGAGCACAAAAAGTGGGGGGACGACAGAAGAAAGACAGGTTGAGTGCATGGCTTACCGCTACCGTTGGCGGACAATACAGACACAGCAGCCCCCTACACTACGCCGCGCTGTTGGGCTCTACTGATGCAGTTCCTGGGATATGGCCTACATGGCTATGGTGGACATCAGCACACATAGATGACACAGGGGCATGTATACCGGTACTTGCCACTCTACAGAGGTGGGGTGGAGTGCCACATGGCCTGCATTACGGAGGGGCCTAGACTACAGAACTCGCCCTGGCCTAGGGAAACCCACAGCCCTCCTCCCCCACCCAGACACCTTCAATGCGCGCAAAGTCCGCTGCATGAGAGTGTACTCACCCCCTTTTGCCTGGTGTGATGTCCTCAAGCGCCCATCCAACTCAGGGTAGGCCACCGCCAGGATCCGGAACATCATGGGGGTCATGGTGTGACGGGCACCCCTCCCACGTTGGGAGGCCATCCCCAGCTGAGCCTCCGCCATCTTCTTGCTCCAGCGGCGAATGTCCTCCCATCTTTTACGGCAGTGGGTGCTCTGTCTCTGGTGGACCCCCAGGGTCCGGGCGTCCTTGGCGATGGCACACCAAATATCCTTCTTATGGTGGGCGCTGACCTACATGAAATGTACAGGGGAAGAAGAGAAGTCATTATCAACTGCACCGTCGAAGTGAGTGGCCCACATCCCTACCCTTGCCATGTGGCACATGCATTCACAGTCCTTCATGCTCGCAGAACTCTGCCCCCTTCCTTATTACAACCAGCCTTCTCCACCCAGGCGCTGCCCATACAACTTGCTCCCTGTGTTCTCATCTGTTGGTCTGGAGGACCGTAGAGTAGCGTGTACTGGGGGAGGACCCCGTCCACAAGCTTCTCCAACTCCTGTGCAGTGAAGGCAGGGGCCCTTTCCCCAGACGCACAAGCCATTGTCTCTTCCAGACCGAGGTCACAGCAGCACTTGCAGTATAGGTCCTCTCCTGTCGAAGATCAGGTATCGAGTGATTCAACAGATAGAAAATTTCGGTGACGTCCGCGGCGGTGCGTATCATCACCGCCAGCGCACTTCGTCATTGGCTCCTGGGACCCATAGGGTCCAATGTTAACCAATGCAGCATTGCGCAGCGGTCTTCGACCGCCTACCGAGACGGTGTACAACGCCAGCACAGTTACCTCACATCCCATTGTCCCAGTTTAGAGGTCAGGCAGCCGCCCTTTCAGGGGCCCACATGGCTTCATTTTCATATGTGTCACACATACCTAGGCCTGGACTCAACACACATACAGACAACTTTTTAGATTATGTTTCGTGTTCTGTGTAGCTGTGGGTACATACCTCTGAGTTATTTGACTCTGTGGTAGCTGTTGTCCTTCCTAGGCACCGTCAGCTGGGACATGTGAGGAGATGGCGGAATCCTCTGGTGTACCGACCGCTGGTGGACCTGTTGACAATGGAGGTGCGATATTTAATCATCACCTACAGGTTTGACCGTGCCACAATCCAGGAACTGTGTACCCAGTTGGAGCCTGACCTGATGTCAGCAATCCACCATCCCACTAGAATCCCCCCTGAAGTCCAGGTGCTATCAGTGCTCCACTTCCTTGCAAGTGGGTCATTTCAAACAACAGTGGCCATGGCATCAGGGATGTCCCAGCCTATGTTTTCCAACGTGTTGTCCAGAGTGTTTTCTGCTCTGCTGAAACATAAGACGAGCTACATCGTTTTCCCTCAGGTGGAGGATTTGGCTACTGTTAAAGGTGACTTCTATGCCCTTGGACATATCCCTAACATCATAGGTGCCATTGATGGGACCCATGTGGCTTTGGTCCCCCCCCACAGGAGTGAACAGGTGTACAGGAACCAGAAGAGTTATCATTCCATGAATGTACAGATTGTATGTTTGGCAGACCAGTACATCTCCCAGGTAAATGCTATGTTCCCTGGCTCAGTGCATGACGCCAACATCCTGCGGAATAGCAGCATCCCTTATGTGATGGGTCAACTCCAGAGGCACTGTGTGTGGCTATTAGGTGACTCTGGTTACCCCAACCTGTCTTGGCTATTGACCCCAGTGAGGAATCCCAGGACCAGGGCAGAGGAACGCTACAATGAGGCCCATGGGCGGACTAGGAGGGTGATCGAACGCACCTTCAGCCTCCTGAAGGCCAGGTTCAGGTGCCTCCATATGACAGGTGGTTCCCTATTCTACTCACCAAGGAAGGTGTGCCAGATCATCATCGCCTGCTGTATGCTTCACAATCTTGCTTTACGACGCCATGTGCCTTTTCTGCAGGAGGATGGTCCAGATGGCGGTGTTGTGACAGCTGTGGAGCCTGTGGACAGTGATGAGGAGGAAGCAGAGGAAGAAGACATTGACAACAGGGACTCAGTCATCCAGTAATATTTCCAGTGACACACAGGTGAGAACACTTTCTTGCCTACTACAAGTACTTTCACACTTCTACCTCTATCCTGTCTGTCAATTTCAAGCAGTGTTTGGTAACTGAGTTGTACATTTCCATTACGGTTTCACAGGTGTGGTTACCAACGTGTGTCATCTGCCTGCATTCTTCATGGACTTGTGATGTGTGACATAGGTATGTTGACATTACATTTGAGTATGGATTTTGTCACTGTCATAGATAATACACATTTTCAAAATCACAGACTGACTCCAGATTTTTTTGTTCTTCAAGGGTGTTTATTGAAGTGCTAATTATTGGAGGGGGTGGTACAATGGTGAGGGGTGATGGTGGAGGAATGTCCATGGCAGAGTCCAGTTTATTAGTCTCACAGGTGCACTGCCCATATGGGCATAGGAAGTGGAGCTGGGGCAGTTCCAATATGGACAGGGTTACAAAGTGGGACAGTGGGATGACAATCAGGGTGGTCTCATTTCTTGGTGGGGGTCTTGGCATCGTGCTCTGTCCTGTTTCTGGATCTCAGGGACCGCTTGCGGGGTGGTTCTCCGTCTGCAGGGGTTGGGGTGCTGGTGTGGTAGTCCTGTGGCGGGCGTCCTGTCCACCAGCGCCGGCGGAGGTGGTGGGCAGTTCATCGTCCATGCTAGTGTCAGGGGCCCCATGGAGTGCCACGGTATCCCTCATGGTTTTCTGTATGTCCTTCAGCACCCCTACGATGGTGCCCAGGGCGGAGCTGATGGTTCTGAGTTCCTCCCTGAACCCCAAATACTGTTCCTCCTGCAGGCGCTGGGTCTCCTGAAACTTGGCCAGGACCGTAGCCATCGTCTCCTGAGAGTGGTGGTATGCTCCCATGATGGAGGAGAGGGCCTCGTGGAGAGTGGGTTCCCTTGGCCTGTCCGCCCCAGGTCGCACAACAGCCCTCCCAGTTCCCTTGTGTTCCTGTGCCTCTGTCCCCTGGACTGTGTGCCCACTACCACTGCCCCCAGGTCCCTGTTGTTGTTGGGGTGGTGGGTTATCCTGAGTTCTCTGTAGTGGTGGACACACAGCTGATTGACGTGTCTTGGGTACGGAGGTATGGGCCCGCTGGGTGGGTGCTGTGCTGGTGTTTCCAGAGGGTGGAAGGTCTGTGTTGGGCTGTGCCTGTTCAAGGGGAACCGACTGTCCCTAGGCCCACGATGGTCCGGGCTGGTCATCTGGATCCAGTTGGCCAGAGCTGCTGTCATCACTGTGGTCCTCTTCTGTGGGTGGGTAGAGATGTCTGGACCCTCCTGTCTGGTGACGTTGGGTAGTGGTCCTACAGGGGTGTAAAAGCATGATTATTGCATGTGTGTGTGTCATGGTGTGCAATGGGTGGGTGTGCGTGTACCCCAGTGCTAGCATTCCTGTGTGGGGGCTTGTGTGATGATGGTTGGGGGGGTGTTATGGGTATGTGCAGTGTTCATGCTTTAGTGAGGGGTGTCCATGCTTTGTTGTATCATGCAGGGCTTGGTGTTGGGATGGGTGGTTTGTGTTATTAGTACATTAGTGAGGAGTTGGAGTAATGGGGGAGGGGGTGAGGGTGGGGGTCTGTGATAGCATGCAGGTAGGGTGGGGGATATGATAGTTAAGATTTGACTTACCAGAGTCCATTCCTCCACCGACTCCTCCGAGGCCCAAGACCTGCTCCTCCCATGTTGTTAGTTGTGGGGGAGGAGGTGGGGGTCCGCCGCCAGTCCGCTGTACCACGATGTTGTGCCTGGAGACCACGGAACGCACCTTCCCCCATAGGTCGTTCCACCTCTTCCTGATGTCCTCCCGATTTCTTGGGTGCTGTCCCACTGCGCTGACCCTGTCGACTATTCTTCGCCATAGCTCCATCTTCCTAGCTATGGAGGTGTGCTGCACCTGTGATCCAAATACCTGTGGCTCTACCCGTACGATTTCCTCCACCATGACCCTGAGCTCCTCCTTGGAGAACCTGGGGTGTCTTTGCCGTGCCATGGGGTGGTGTATGTGGTGATGAGTGTGGTGATGTGTAGTGGTGTGTGGTGTTTTGTGCGTGGATGTTGTGTAGGTGATGGTGTTGTGTGCCTCTGTGTGGTGGGGTTGTCTATGCTGTGCTATCTCTCTGGCCTTCGTCTACATTTTTGGTCGTAGGGGTTTGTGGGTGATGTGGGTGTGTGTTTTATATCGTATTGATTGTGTGGGAGTGGTGTGTGTATGTGTATCAGGTGTGTGTATTTGGAATTGTCCAATGTGGCGGTGTTTTGGAGATGTGTGTGTATTTTGAGCGCGGCGGTGTGTACCGCCAATGGAATACCGTGGTTGAAAGACCGCCGCGTGCATTCGTGGGTCGTGATAGCATGGGCGTGTTTCTGTTGGCGTGACGGTGTCGGTTTTGTTTTCGCCAGTTTATCACTGACCTTTGGTGTGGCGGACTTGTGTGGGTGTCTGAATTTCGGCGGATTCTGAGATGTGGGTCATAATAGCTGTGGCGGATTTCCGCAGCCGCGGCAGTGTATTGGCGGTCTTCTGCACGGCGGTAAGCTGCTTTTACCGCCAATATTGTAATGACCCCCATAGTTTCTTTGTGCCAAGACTCTATTGATGTGGAGTATGCAGACTAAAGATGGGACTTGAATTGTTTTAAGCTAGTGCATACCTTGGCTTAAACAGGGCTATTAATAATAATAATAATTGGTGGCCCTAAAGCGTATATAAAGGAGGTGATAAAGATTTTATTCCCTAAACCCCAATCACGGCATTGTGTGAGATTGCAAGCTGGAGTAGCAGAGAGTCCTCTATGATAGGTTACATTTTGCCACATAGTTACTGCCAACTATCCTGGTATACTCCAGTGACTGATAATGAGTGTTCAGGCACTGCAAGGGTCCTTGGGTCCCTGGGTTTCACAAGCTCTTAGACCTGAGAAAAGACATTGATAGGAACCACGAAGGTTCGGGTTTTGACAAGATGGGTTATTGATGAAAGGAGAATGAAGAAAGATTTATCAAGTAGGCAAAACATAGCTAATAATATCTTAGCTAATCTATTAACTCTTTCGCTGCTAAGCCTCCCCCGGTACCCTCTCCCATGCCACACCTTTTTTTGGCTATTTGGTGTAGTTTGCGTTTAGGTCCCCATATTTCTTGTCCAAGTAACCTATCCATGTCAAATGTAGGCACTTTTTTTTCAACAACTTGGGGATTCTAATGGTAATCAGGATTTTTGAATTTTGCTAGAGGGGACCGAGAAATTGTCCAAAATACAGCAGAATTGGTTTTTTGGGGGGGAAATGGGAGAACTTTGCTGCAGAAGAAAACTTTTTCCCTGTGAATGGCATCAATGAAGGGTTTCCAGTAGTAAACTCACCATCTTCTCAGCTTTCGGAAACAGACAGACTTGAATCAGAAAACCAAATTTATCAGCACAGTTTTGGTATTTTACTGGGCCATAGCCATTGTTTCCTATTTATTCTGCGTTCAACCTCCTTCCTGATAGTGGTAGAACTTATGTGAAACCAATGGTTGATCCTGGAACGCTATACATTTCTGAAAAGTAAACAAAATACTGAAATCAGCAAGAAGCCATTTATATAAATCCTTCAAGGTTTTCACAAAGAAAGTAGCAGTTGAAATTAAAACTAATATTGAAATTGAGTAGAAAAAGGCCATTTGTGTCTACATTTTCATCTGTAACTTATTTTATTTATGGCAGATTTTTAAATGCATTATACCATTACATCCACTGGACCCTTCTGGTTGTGGGGATATATAGGGCTCGTAGGGTCACCAAGAACCATAGGTACCCAGGAGCCAGTAACTGAGCTGCACCTTGCAATGGGTTTTTCATTGTATGGTATACAGTAATTAATTTGGTAAAATATACAGAGTGGAAAATGGGTATCAAAGAAACCTATGTATTGCCAAAATGCACCCACAATATGAAGCTAGAAGCAGTAGTGATTTGCACATCTCTGAATTTGAGGTTACCTATACTAGCATGTGAATTAGAGGGCATTTCTTAAAATGACATCTTTCTTGCAAACTGTCTTACATTTGGAAGGCACAAATGCAGAGAAAGACAATTTGTAATAACACTTATTCTACTATTTTGTGTTCCCCTAAGTCTCCTGATAAAATTTGTACCTCACGTGTGTGGGGTGGCCTGATTCCCACAATAGCAAACAGACAAACACTCAACACCTAATTCTTCTGTGCAAAACTAACCCATTTTTTGAAAAGTGGGTGTCTGTGGTTTTTGGGCCCTACCTCAGCTGCCTCCTAGAGAAACCTATCAAACCTATAAATGTTTTAAGACTAGACACCCAGGGAAAACTAGGATAGGGTGAATTGTGTGGTTCTCACCAGGTTGTTTTACCCAGAATCCCTAGCAAAACTCAAACTTTGACTAAAAAAACACAACCTCCTCACATTTCTGTGATGGAAAGTTTTGGAATCTGCACTGAGCCACAAACATCCTGCTACCTAGCATTCTCCTACATCTTCTGATGAAAATGGTACCTCACTTGTGTAGATAGGCCTAGTGCCAATGACAGGAAATGGCCCAAAAAGCAACATGGATACATCAAATTTTTCCACACAAAACTGACCAGTTTTTTGCAAAGCGGGTAGCTCTGGTTTTTGGGCCTTTCCTCAGCTGGAACCTAGGGGCACCTAGCAACCTTGTACATTTTTTATAGCTAGACACCCAGGAGAATCCTGAATTGTGAGACTTGTGTTGCGGTCACCAGGTCTGTTACCCAGAATACCTTGCAAATCTCAAACTTTGTCTAACAAAACACATTTTTATTACATTTCTGTGATGGAAAATTCTAGAATCTGAGGGGAGCCACAGATTTCCTACCACCCAGTGTTCCACTCAGTCCCCAGAGAAAAATAATACCTTACTTGTGTAGGTGGGCTAAGTGCCTGCGACAGGGAAGAGGCAGAAAAGTGTAGAAATTGTTGGGGAAGCAAATCAGGTTTTTCATACTCTGCTTTTGGCACCTACACTAATGGGGGAGAGTTTTTATCAATACAGATGGGGAAATGCTCACTGGTGGGAATTTAGTGGATTCCTATGGATTACAGAAGGTTCCATCAAGGAAAAGAAGGGAAAATGTGTGATTTCACGCAAAGTTGGAGGTTTGCACGGTATTGTGGGTAAGACGATGGTGTGGAGTGCATGTGAAACACATCACTTTAGATTCATCTTGATGCTCAGTTTTTAGAAGTATCTGGATCTGGTAGGTTTTTCCAGGTGGCTGTGTACCAAAGTTCAAAAAGCACAGCCGCTCACCATCGCAAGGGGGGTGACATTGGGAGTTAGCTAAGCTCTCTTTGCCCATATGATGAAATCAAAACCCACAAGAGTCAAATGTCTTCTTGCTTGCTATTGAGGTGAGATAGATTAGTCTGCAGATTGGGCAGAAAAACTGTTGCTCCCTTCAGTTGGAGTTGGGGGCATAACCATGCCTATGGAGGTAGCTAACCTCCCCCTTACTTAAAAAAAAAAAGATGCATCCCTTTTGCCCAGTGGATATTATGCCTGCCCGGGAGGGGGAGGGGGTAGATCAGAGATAATAATCCCCATCTGCCCCCTTGGATGCAGAACAACTGTGGCCAATTATTTTGGGTAGCCTCCACAATCCCCATTTAGGGCAGCCCTACCCCTAGATGTACATAAAAAATGGTTTCCAGTGAGCTCTCTGCCCCCAAGGGGGGCCGATCAGGAGGTACTGCCCCCATTTGTCCCCCAGGGGGGCAAAAAGACTAAAAATGCCCAAAATAAACAGGAGTAGCAAAAGCCATTACCCAAGGGGCCCCTTATCGCTTCTTGGTGCTTAGTGGGTGGATGCTTGCTTGGGAATCTCCCTCCTACAGTGATTCCCAAGCAGAGTTCCATTAGGGATGGGTACCATTAGAAAGGGAAGACGCTCCCCTTTCCAATGATACCTCTTTTGTCTGCCTCAGTGCTCGGTGTGCTGGATAGCTCCCTGAGCACCAAGGCAGTGAAAGTGAAATTAAGTCAGCACATTACGCAAATTGATCGTCATTTCATTGAAACTGACAAAACAGCCTTGGGATATGGGGAAGCTCTCCCACATACCCAGAAGCAGTTTAATTGTAAAAGAAATCCCTCTAGTAACTGCACCTGAGGGATTTTAAGTGCCATGTGCATGGACAGCCGGGAGCCGTCTTACCCGCATGAGCACTGTAGCGTCGGAAGGCTCCTGCCTGTCCGAATTACCAAAACAGTTAACTATCTTGTGGTATTAGCTGCAGTTTCTGGAAGTGGGATAGGAACTGATTATCTGCATAATGGTCACTAGACATATATCAACTGGACTGCAGTAGATATATTGTGAACAAAAAGGAAAGACAAATGGTTGTCAATTACAAATTGGTGCATGAAATATAATGCATCAATACATAACACATAATAAGCACATGTGAGCAGGTCTGCCTCTGATGGCCCTTGCTCTGCATGACTGTGTGAGAGGATAATGTATGCCAGAGATGGAATAGTCCCTGTCTAGAATAAATCTAAAGTCCACCAACTATTATATCTAGCAGGCAGACCATTATATAGGCTGCATGTATGCTCTGGCCCTTATTAGGAGTTTGGCAGGTGGAAAAGGCTGCCAAGCAAACTCCCAGAGGTTTCTTTCCAGCTGACCCTATTTAAGTTTACAGCTGGCCCAGTAGGAAATGTACAACAACATTGACGCTGCCTCTTAATACAGCCGGTGGCATTGCTGTTGTGCGTCGGGTGCACCAGCATCCGTTGCTCAAATCACTGTCTGCATAGCAGACAGTGATTTGCCCGACCGGGCTTGCCAGGGGGGCCCCCGCATTGCCCATGCCAAGTGCATGGGAAGTGCGGGGGACCCCCTGGGGCCCCAGGTACCCCGTCTCTGCCAGCATTTAAATGAAGGTGAAACTGCTATGTAAACTCTGGCAGAGACAGGGGTCGTGATCCCCAGGGCAGCTCTGCTTACAGTACTGCCCTGGTGGATTGGGACCACTGGCATTGCCAGGCCATCTGGTGGCTGAAAAGTGGCACTTTCACCGCGGTCGTAATGTCACAGTCTGACCACAACTGTGAGCCTGGTGCCCTGGTGACCGCCAGGGTCATAATGAGGCCCTCTGTCTCCATTGGGATGGAGTATCCATACTGCCACAATATTAATCAGGCTGTTAGACTAGGTTATTTTTCACCAAACTGATTATGCTACCCAGACTCCTTTATGTCATAACACTTTTGTTGGTGGGGTTCCGCTCTACTGGTTTTAACAGCTTGATTCAATAATTATGGAGCTAATGTGTGACGGGAGCCAGCAATGAGTTTAACCGGAACTACTCAAGCAACATATTACAGTGGGTGGTCCAGGCGCCCCAACAAGGAGCTCTCTTGTCTGTGGCACAGCTCCAATGGATTGCCTGTTGGCTCTATGGGGAGGTGTGTGCATGATAGGGAACCAAATCAGGATGAGTTGGTAGTACTCCTAATGGGAGTAAAGATTAGAAGACAAAATTGTACGATGCTCCTTTCTATTGTTCTGAAATGTTTGAACTGCTTGGTTAAGAGGCCATCAAGTTGTCCTCAACATGCTCCTGCCTATCCTCTTGGTGGCCTTCACTGAGGGGAAGTGTCCTTCTTTGCAGCTTGCCACTTATTGCAGTTGACTTCGGTTGGGATTGTTACAGTGAGGGTCTGCTATTCCGCCAGTGAAATCCTACGCTTAGAAACATTTATAAATGAGTGTTGCATAGCATACAGACAGTCAGTTATATATGGATCTTTGATGCAAACACTTGGGTTTTTAGGAATCACTGAGCCTCAACATCATGATCTGTTACAGCTCCTCTTTGCAATTACAGCAGGTAGTGAATTAATAACTTAGTCCCTCATTATGACATTGGCGGTAAATCCCACTTACCGCCATGCTGACTGCCGCCAACATAACACTGCGGCGGCGGATAACCGCCAAGCATATCATGACACACACATACCAATTCGTCACTATACTGCCACACACAGAAGTCTGCCATCCCAAAGGTCAGTGATAAACTGGCGGTGTCCAAACCCACACCGTTATGCCAACAGAACAACGCCCACAACAGTATGACCTAAAAATCACTGCTGCAGACATTCAATGGTGGTAAACTATTGGCGGGACATACCCTGCGCTCAAAATACACACATTCAAATAAAACTACACCACATTGGACAATTCAAACAACACACATCTGACACCCATACACACACCACACCCAAACACCCACACCACTATAAAACACACACCCACACTACCCACATCTCTTTACAACTAGAAAGAATTGCAACAAGAGAGAGATACAGCAAGAGCACCCACAGAACCAGAGCCACATAACACCATCACCTATACACCATCCATGCACCTTACATCACACACCGTAATGCATCACCCAACACACCCTCACCCACACCACTCACACTACACCCATGGCACTACAATGACACCCTAGGCGCTCAGACGAGGAGCTAGGGGTCATGGTGGAGGAAATGATCCGGGTAGAGCCACAGCTATTTGGATCACAGGTGCAGCAGACATCCATTGCTAGGAAGATGGAGCTATGGTGGAGAATCGTGGATAGGGTCAACGCGGTGGGACAGCAACCCAGAACAAGGGATGACATCAGGAAGAGGTAGAACGACCTACGGGGGAAGGTGCTTTCTGTGGCAGCAAGACACCAACTCGCTGTACAGAGGACTGGCGGTGGACCCCCACCTCCTCCCCCACAACTATCAACATGGGAGGAGCAAGTCTTGGCAATCATGCATCCTGATGGCCTGGCAGGAGTAGGCGGAGGACTGGAATCTGGTAAGTCAAATCTCTATTAATATCGCCCCTTACCTGCATGCCGTCACAGACCCCCACCCTTACCCTCACTCCCATCACTTCACCACCTCCCATATACCCCACCATCACAACCCACTTATCCCAATACCAAGCCCTGCACGCAACACCAATGCATGGACATCCCTCACAGACCTGCATGGACACCTATCACCACTGCATGCACACTGGAGAGAATCACCTAGCCCACCAAATAGCAACTCGCATAAAGGCAAATCTTCCAGGGCAACAACAACCAAAGAGGGCAACACACCCATGCACACTGTGGCCCTCATTACAACCCTTGGAGTCGGTGTTAAAGTGGTGGTAATACCGCAAACAGGCCGGTGGAAAAAAAAATGGAATCATGACCATGGCGGAAACCGCCAACATAGACAGCCACTTTAACACTCCGACCGCCACGGCGGAACAAACAAACAGCGCGGCGGTAACCGCCAACAGATAGGTGGAATACAATGTACCGCCCACCCTATCACAAGATGCCTATCCGCCACCTTTTCCGGGGCGGAACCAACACGAACAAAAACACGGCGGAAACAATACACAGAAGGGAAAACACCCACCTCTCCACACCCCACGAGGAACCAGGACGCCATGGAGCCCGAATTGCAGATACTGCCAATGCTGGTCTTCCTTCTCTTCTATCAGGAGCACCAACGACGGCAGCGATGACCACGGTGAGTACTGCACCTACAACACAGAGGAGTGGGGAGGTAAAAGAAAGTGACACACACACGCAACTCGCAACACCCCCACCCACAACACCATACACACAAATACATGCAGCAACAGTACACATACACCCACCACCCCCTGGAAGAACGCAAGGACAAAAGGAATTGATTTGGACAAATGTAATCATGTGAAATCTCATTATCAAAGTTCAAAATCCAGTAAACACAATTATGTACACCAACTACACAAGTCTGGCTAGTGCACCAATCATTGTCCGTGGACTACTGGGCCCAAAATGCATGGGTGAAGCCCACACATGATACCTGACTGGAAACGGAGAGAACACTGGAGAAGCATCAGATCGAAATGAAATAGGCACCTCATGGGAAGAGTGAGGGGGGCACCTCAGCCAGATGAACGCACAATGCCACTGCTGCATGAGGGGGCTCCATGCCAATTGATGTATCCTGGGGAGTGCAAAGGCACAGTCTCTCAAGTCTCTCCAGTGGGTGGTTTGGCCACTGCTTTATCCTGGGGAGTGCAAACCCACAGTCTCTCAAGTCTCTCCAGTGGGTGGTTTGTCCACTGCTTTATCCTGGGGAGTGCAAAGCCACAGTCTCTTAAGTCTCTCCAGTGGGTGGTTTGCCCACTGCTTTATCCTGGGGAGTGCAAAGCCACAGCTTTCCAATTATCTCCAGTGGGTGGTTTGCCCACTGCTTCATCCTGGGGAGTGCAAAGCCACAGTCTCCCAAGTGGATGTATCTCTCCACTGGTTCTGGAGGGGGTCTGGTGCCCAGTGTGCTTCATCCTGCCAAGGACTGAGGTAGTGGATGTCAATCTCCACTGGTACTGGAGGGGGCTGGTGCCCAGAGTGCTTCATCCTGCCAAGGACTGAGGTAGTGGATGTATCTCTCCACTGGTTCTGGAGGGGGCCTGGTGCCCAGTGTGCTTCATCCTGCCAAGGACTGAGGTAGTGGATGTCAATCTCCACTGGATCTGGAGGGGGCCTAGTGCCCAGAGTGCTTCATCCTGCCAAGGACTGAGGTAGTGGATGTATCTCTCCACTGGTTCTGGAGGGGGCCTGGTGCCCAGAGTGCTCCACGTGCAGTGTGGCCACTACAATTCCCTCACCTGGGTGTGTGTGCCACAAGATTGCAGAGGTACAGGTTGCATGATATGCCATGGAGGCAGCGACCTACCCCACAATGCTGTGGCTTCGCATTACACCTGCAGGTGACAACAGTGATGACAGTAATGCTTCATGGAAGCTACCCAGGGTCCTGGAACTCACCACTAGCCTCAGACGGCTGACCACTGGGGATGCTAGGCATGTCTGCGGTGGTGCCACTGTCGGAGGACATCGCAGGGCCGCTGCTTGCGGCGGTGTCTGTCGTGGCAGTGCTGGTGGCGGTGTCTGTCATGGCGGTGCTGACGGCGTGGCCTGTGGCGGCGGTGCTGGCTGCGGGGTCTGTGGTGGCGGTGCTGGCTGCGGGGTCTGTGGTGGCGGTGCTGGCTGCGGGGTCTGTGGCGGCAGTGCAGGCGGCGGGGTCTATGGCGGCGGTGCTGGCTGCGGGGTCTGTGGCAGTGGGGTCTATGGCGGCGGTGCTGGCTGCGGGGTCTGTGGCGGCGGGGTCTATGGCGGCGGTGCTGGTTGCGGGGTCTGTGGCAGCGGTGCAGGTGCCGGGGTCTAAGGCGGTGGGGCATGTTTCAGCACCTGCTGAGGGAGAAAGGAGGATGTCTCCTGCAGCCTCAGACGGCTGCCCACCAGGGAAGAGGCTGGGGACTGTCGCAGTGGCTGTAGACGTGCCAGAGGCGGTGCAGGTGGCGGTGTTCACTGCCGTACAGGTTGGCGTGGACGTGTACAGAAAGTGTGACACTGGTCCCTCAGTCTGCCCTCTCCTGACCTGCCCTTCTGTTTTTGGCCCTTCCCCACCTTTGATGGTGGCGCAGTTGTCTTGCCACTATCCCCTTTCATTTTCATTGACCTCTTGGTGGCTGGAGTTTTCGTCTTCTCCCTCCGGGATGTGTGCAGCTTTTTCACCTTGGCAGGTGGCGGAATGTCCTTGCCCTTGCTACGTGACACACTGGCAGCCCTGATGGTTGTCGCACTCCATGACCCCGCAGTTGCTGGCACCACTGTGCCTGGGGATGTGGTGGCTGAGGTGCTGGGCTGGGACCTGGAAAGCCTGGCCCTAGGGTAAGGACGGGGGGGAGGAAGTGGAGGGAAGAGTTCAATGTTAGTCAGGAAGAGTTTTTTTAGACACACTGGGACGGGAAGATGGAGGGGTTTTGGGAGTGGAGGAAGAGGTAGTGGTTGTAGGAAGTGTACGTCTGCTGAATTTGGGTGAATGTGCATGAGCTGGAGGCTGTTGTGAGGTGGAGGGTTGTTGGGTGGGTGGGTGCCTGCGTTTGTGTACTTTGGGAGGAGGGCTCACAGACTGGTAGAGGACAGTGGGGATGTGTGAATGGTAGTGGGGGTGGTGAGTGCACGTGAGCGGTGTGTGGTGATGGGCGTGCTGGTGATGGAGGTAGTGGCTGAGGATGTAGTGCATGCAGGTGTGAGTGGAGATGAGACTGGGAGGGAGGAGGAAGATGTGGAGGAGGGGGACACAGTGGAAGAAGTAGATGTTGGTATGTGTGCATGGCTATGGTCCTTGTGTGAGTGCCTGTGGGATGTGTGGTGCTTATGTTTGCCTGAGCCACTCTTGTGTGTTGATGTGTGTGCATGCTGGTCTGATGGTGTGCTTTGGATAGGCTGAGGTACAGGGGATTGGGTCTGGGTGGAGGAGGATGGAGGGGGAGGCTGGACACAGGGACAATGGCTGCCATCAGTGCCCAGGCCAGAGCCTGAAATGCTCTCTGTTAGGCTGCCTGGCCAGAATGAATTCCCTCCAGGTATGCATTTGTTGCAAATGCCTCTCAGCACCCTGGATGGCATTCAGAATGGTAGACTGCCAAACAGTGAGGGATCTCAGGAGGTCAATAGCCTCCTCACTGAGGGCAGCAGGGCTGACTGGGGCAGGGCCTGAGGTGCCTGGGGTGAAGGAGATGCCCACCCTCCTGGGTAGCGGGCACGGGACAGACGCTGAGCGTCTGCTGGGAGGGCGGTGCTGGTAGGGGGTGGCAGCTGTACCTGTTGATGCGGTGGGCACACATGTGCTGCTGTGGCCTGTGTGTGATACAGACCATGGCTCCTGTGACTGGGGAAAGGGCCCCCGCCTTCATGTTGGCGGAGATGGAGAGACCGGTGGATGGGGTCCTAACCCAGTACCGAATGATGTATGGGCCTCCAGACCAAGAGGTGAGCACATGGGAGTATGATTCATGGTGGGTGAATGCATGGAGTGCTGTGTGTAAAGACCTCATGTAGGAGGTGAGTGGTGGATGGGCACTGGGCAGCGTACAGCATGTATGATGGACCATGTCTGTGCTAATAGGAATGGAAAGGGGCATCGTGGGCCATGAGTGTAACAGGCAGGACGGTCGGACTAGTAGATTTCCCTGTGTGCATTTCCCTGCAGGTCAGCGCCCATCAAAAGAAGGGTATATGGAGTGCCATCGGCAAGGACGTGCGGAACCTGGGGGTCTACGGCAGGCGGAGCACCCACTGTCAGAAACGATGGGAGGACCTGATACACTGGGCACGGAAGACCCTGGAGGCCCAGCTGGGGATGGCCTCCCAACGAGGAAGGGGTGCCAGTCGAACCCTGATCCCCCTGATGGCCCGCATACTGGTGGTGGCCTATCTGGAGCTGGATGGGCGCTTCGGGCTTCACTGCAGCCACAAAGGGGTGAGTACAGTGCCCCAATATACAACTTGTGCCTGGTGGGGTGGGATCCAGGTTGGGGGTGTGGGCCTTGTGGGTGCCCCTAGGTCAGGCCTGGTATTGCAAGGTTGGTCCCATTTTGGGCAGGGTTCTGGTGTGAAATTACTCCAACCAAGCTAGTATGTATCCCCTACTAGGCAGGGGTCTGTGAGTCTCAGGTATGCTGCAATTGGAGTTAGGTGTCCCTATCCATGGCCTGGTGACTAGCTTATTTACTGGTAGTGCATTGCCCAGTGCATAGGGCTGTTCCCTGTGTGTGAGTGCCTCATGTATGCCAACGGTGGTGTTGTTGGCGCCATTGACCAAGTGTATCCTTTGTGTCCCCCCTTTTTGTTTTGTCACCCTTTCCTTATGTGCATTAGCATCATCTGGTGGCGGAGCAGAGGCACCAGCAACGGAGGGAGCTGCATCCCACAGGACCCAGGAGGCCGAATTCACCTATGGTGAGAGCACAAGTAGGACAGAGGGCGAGGGGAGCCCCACGACGAAAACAGAAGGGGACAGTTTGGATACGGATACCTCCTCCGTTGGGAGCTCCCAGGTGGTGGCGGACACTTCTGGCCCACCCCAGCTACAGGTACAGCCGCCATCCCCCTAACCAGCACCACCCTCCCAGCAGCCCATCAGTGATTTTCCCATGCCTGCTCACCCAGGATGGTGGGCATCTCCTTCTCCCCAGGCACCTCAGGCCCTGCCCCAGTTAGCCCTGCTGCCACGAATGAGGAGGCTATTGACCTCCTGCAATCCATCTCTGTTAGGCAGTCAACCATTATGAATGCCATCCAAGGGATGGCAGCCCAAATGCAACAGACAAATGAATTCCTGTTGGGCATTCACACTGGCATGGTGTCCCAACATAGATCAAGCCAGGCTCTGGCCTCCTTTTTGATGGCAGCCATTGTCCCTGTTTCCAGCCTCCCCCCTCCATCTTTCTCTTCCCAATCCCATTCCCTTCCATCCCAGCCTATCCCAAGCACACAGTCAGACCAGCATGCACCCAGGACAACACACAAGAGTGGACATGGCAAACCAAAGCACCACACTTCATCACACAGGCACTCACGCACACATCATCCAGAATCAGACATACCAACATCCACTGCCTCCACTGTGCCCCCCACATCCTCGTCATCCACCTCCCTCCCAGTTGCGTCTCCACTCACACCTGCATGCACTACATCCTCATCCACTACCCCCATCACCAGCACACCTAACAGCACACGCCCCTCACTGGCAGTCACCACCCCCACTTCCATGCACAAGCCCCCTGTGTCCTCTCCCACTCTGTCTGTGCCCCCTCCTCCCAAAGTACATGAACACAAGCACTCTGACACCCAACAGCCATCCACCTCACAACAGCATCCAGCCCACGCACCTGAACCCAAACACAGCAGACAGACACCTTCTACCACCACTCCCTCTTCCTCCACTCCCAAACCATCTCCCTCTTCCCACCCCAATGTCCCTAAGAAGCTTTTCCTCACCAACATTGACCTCTTCCCTACCCCTCCCTCCATCCCTCATGTCAGGCCAGGGTGGTCAAAACCCAGGCTAGCACCTCAGCCACCCAGTTCACGGGCACAGTAGTGTCCCCAACTACTCCAGGTGGGAAAGGATCCTGGCCACCAGCCCGGCAGACGGGCACGGTGCCAGCCCCAAGGGAGTTGAGGAAGGGCAAGGAGTTAGCCCCATATGCAGGACGGAAGGGCAATGAGGCAGCCATAGCTGCAGTACGGAAGGGCAAGGAGGCAGCCCCAGCTGCAGGAAGGAAGGGCAAGGAAGCTGCCCCAGATGCAGGAAGAAGGGGAAAGATGCCTGCAACAGCAGGTAGGAAGGACAAGGGGCCTGGTGCAGGGACTCAGTTGGAGCCCTCTCCACCAACCATGGTGGTGCAGCCATCTGAAGCTGCAGGGGAAGGGCTGGAGCCTCCCCCAACCACTGCCAGCACCACCATCAGCACCACTGCCTGCAGCAGCAGCCCCAGTGGTCAGCCGTCCGAGGCTGCAGAGGAAGGGCTGGAGCCTCCACCCACCACTGCCAACACCGCCACCAGCACCACTGCCAGCAGCAGCAGCCCCAGTGGGCAGCTGTCCGAGGCTGCAGGGGAAGGGCTGGAGCCTCTCCCCACCTCTGCCAGCACCACCAGCAGCACCACCACTACCACCACTGGGCAGCTGTCACCCCCAGCGGACAGAGTGTAGTCCTGCGTCCATTGGTTGTTGTGACACCCAGCTGAGAGACTGTGATCTTGCACTCCCCAAGATCTGCATCACTGGGCACAATGCCCCCTACAGAAACAGTGGAAGAAGCCATCCACTCACCCCATCCTCCACAGGATGAAGCTCACTGGGCACAGTGCCCCCTCCAGAATCAGTGGAGAAGCCATCCACTCACCCCATCCACCACAGGATGAAGCTCACTCAGCACAACGCCCAATCCAGAACCAGTGGAGAAGCCATCCACTCACCCCATCCTCCCCAGGATGAAGCTCACTGGGCACAACGCCCACTCCAGAACCAGTGAGCAAGTCACCCACTTGAGAGACTGTGGTCTTGCACTCCCCAGGAACCAAGCACAGGGCATGTTGCTCCGTTCAGAGCCAGTGGGCAAGTCACTCACTTGAGAGACTGTGGGTTTGCACTCCCCAGGACCAAGCACAGGGCATGTTGCCCCCTCCAGAGCCAATTGGCAAGTCACCCACTTAAGAGACTGTGGCTTATCACTCCCCAGGACAGTGGTGTTGCACCATCTTCCGGCTGAGGTGCCCCCCCATTCCCAGTCCCCCTGAGGTGCCTGGTTATTTTCGACCTGATGCCCCTGCAGTGTTCTCACCATGTTGTTGCAGGAGTGAGGTGGGGCCTTGAACTATGCGATGTGGCCCTGTGGCCCACAGACATTGAGGACTGGGCAGTGTCTTTATATTTTTAAATATGTATATACTTGTTGATTTGGATGCACGTATTGCTACTATATTTATCTTATTACACGCACTTTAATCAATTAATTTTGTCCTTGAATTATTCCTGAGGGGTACAGGGTGAATCTGTAATGTTTGTGTACCTGCTTGTGTGTTTGGTGTTGGGGGTGGGGGTGTTGTGTGTTGCGTGTATGTGTCACTCTCTTTTTCCTCCCCTCTTCCTCTCTGTGCTGGGCGCAGTACTCACCGTGGTCATCTTCGCCGGCGTTGGTATTCGTAGTGGAGCAGAAGGTAGAAGATCATCGGGAACACATGCAACTCGGGCTACATGGCGGTGTGGTTCTTCTGTGAGTCTCCAGAGGTGAGTTGTTTCCCTTCTGTACAGTGTTTCCACCAGGCTTTTGACGTCATTGGTACCATCCCGGAAAAGGTGGCGGATTGGTGTCTCATAATACAGTGGGGGGAACATTGTCTTCAGCCTGGCTGTAGGCAGTTACCGCTGTGGTGCCTATTGATTTTGCACTGGCAGTCGGTGTGGTAAAGTGGCTGTCTGTCTGAGCGGTTTCCGCCATGGTCCTAATTTCATATTTATTACCTCTGGCCTGTTGGCGGTATTACCGCTGCTTTATCACCAACCGCCAGGGTTGTATTGAGGGCCTTAGTTCTCTAAAACCTATGAGAAAACAGTCTTTTTGTAGGTCCCCCTACTACTTTTTGTCCCATTTGGACTATGAGCTGTTGTTTTTCCAACTCTGAGAGTGCACTGAGGCCTGATGTACAGGCTTTAGTGACAGTGTTCTGTCCCTTTACAAAGGGCATGTTGAAATGAGTGTTCCCAAGTGGCAAGTACTGACTTTCTCATAAGTCCCCAGTATATAGTACATAAGTCCCCAGTATATAGTAACCAGATACCCAGACATGTAAGTTTGAGCATCCACACAAGGCTGCACATAGCCACCTTATTCCTTGACAACATATATAGGTCTCCCCTAGGGAAGGCTTATAGAGCCCTATGGTAGGGAGCTGTATTTTATTAAGTACGGCATATATATCAATATGTCTAAACAGCAGCACATCTAAATTCTTGTTCACCGTTGATAACGTTAGCAGCCACATTGACTAACGCAGGGTTACCAATCGGCACTCCAACCCGGCTAACTCCTGAATGGGACTTCCCACCTGGGTCATGTAAGGTTTCACATTAATCATGACATTAAATGAGACGATGCTCAAGTTGACATTTATGTCAGTTATAAAGTTATGCAACATTTAGAAAGTTGCCACTCTGTGCCTCAGCTGGTCCAGTGGCCTCCCAAAGGCCCTTCCACACAGACAGCTTATGACCACCTGGAGAGATGGGTGGATGACTCCCAGGCTCAGAAACAAGAGACACTGCTGTTGAGTGAGGTGTGACTTCCTCCCTTAGCATGGCCACTTGGGGTGGTAGCCTGAAAGGTGAGCTTTCAAGGGGACGCAGCCTTTGAAGGACAAATGGTGATAACACTGCAGAGCAGGCTGCCTGTTGTTCCTGTAAACAGGTTGGAGACGTGGTCAGAGAGGGAAACCCATTGTCAGAACCATTTTCCTGTGGGTGGACTACCATGCTCCTGATGACCAAGGAAGGGTCATGCTATATTGGAAGGGGGAGAGTGTTGCACTCTGGGATAGCCAGATGCCACTCCAGACAAGAACTTAATTACCTAAGAGGTGGGTAGTCACTAGTCCATTGGCTTGTGACTGCATTGTCCCCCCAAGCTCTTTCATGGGATACATATGACATTCCTGGCATCCTAGACTTCAGATCATAATGGAATTGGAGAGAGGACCAACGAAAGACTGCCAAGCTGCCCTTGGACCCACACAAAGAGAGGCTGCACCGTCTGAAGGACTACACCTGCTGCACTTTTAGCTAACAAAGTTTGGACTCTGCCTACAGCTCCTGGCTTAGGAAAATGTTGATTCCCAGCCCGAACCTACAGCAGTGATGCAAAGGATCAGTTGGCTGATTTACTGGAACCAGCTCCAGGGATACAAGGGTTGAAGTGGCCCAAACTGACAAGTTTGTACCCACTGCAACTGTTTTGCCTCTACTAGTCACCGACCACCCAAGAGGACAAATCTGAGATAGCCAAAAGTTGCACTCAAGTCTTCCTGACCCGGGAGTGCTAACTAAGTCTGAATTCATCCCACCCAAGGGATACTAGCCCCCACCTAAGGATTTTCTTACAAATGAGGTGCTGACTGACAAGTAGCCCAGCAACAGCTGGCTTGCTACTGCAATGTAAAGGAATTCAAGAGGCCTTGATCTCTGCAGCCAAGTTCAGCCCACTTCCGTGGACCAAGGAACACCATCAAAGACAACCCCACAAACCACAACACATAGGGAACATCCTTTGAGCATTTTTTCCTGCATCCTTCAGTGCCAGCACTAGGCTTGGGCAGAGCTCCCTAAGTTTTACTCTGTGGAATTCCACGGAGTTACTGAAAATCTCCACCAAATTCCATGGAGTTGCACGAGCGGGCAGAGTAGGTTGATCACAGACCCGTAACTGTGCAAGGCTTCACCTATAAAACTGCCATGGTCAGCCAGCAGGAGTAGCTTTTTCAGAAGCAAATATTACTCCTTGGCAGCTTCAAAAGTGTGTTTCTTTTGGTCCTAGTTTAGTGCAAACACCGCAGAGTTTCTGTGTGCAGTGAGTGTCACAGAGGGTAGCTGCAAATGCCATCAGCTCAGAATGTGCTGCACGCAGGAATTCACACCCTAACCGTGCACGCTATAGACAATTGCACTGCCTTGTACTTTAATCGCATCATGCTGTGCTTCTTTCCGCTAAAATGTAGTGTGCCATATGCAGCATTACATGCCATGCACAAAACACATCTTGGTTGTTTCATGCCTGCTTACTTTTATAGTGAGCTAGAACAAAAATGCTGACACACGCTGCCGGGGAGTGCATTGAGTGGATGACGGCTGGCTGCACTGAAGTGGAAGTGGGAAAAAGGAAGCCCAGTGTTGGTGGGGAACGAAGGATGCTAAGAAGTCTGGTGAGCAGCACTCCACACTCAGCACTATCCATAACCTTCTTGCCATAATAACTGTAACTGGTCTTTGGGGTGCAATACTTGTGCATTCGCTTTGAGTGTTGTGATTTTTGTGTGTGACAAATCTCAACATTGTGGAACAACAGATACACAGAGTGAACAGAAATGACCCCCTGTAGGAAAGTACCATCTTGCCTGGCATGTTACCCCAATTTTTGCTTGTGTGTCAGTTTGTTTCTGCCTGTCTCACTGGGATCCTGCTAGCCAGGACCCCAGTGCTCATAGTAGTGGCCTAAATGTGTGTTCCCTGTGGGTGCCTAACTGTGACACTGAGGCTCGTGGCTCTGTTAATCAGAACCTCAGTGCTTATGCTCTCTCTGCCTTTAAAATTGTCACTGCAGGCTAGTGACCATTTTTACCAATTCTAATTGGCACAATAGAACACCCTTATAATTCCATAGTATATGGTAACTGGGTACCCAGGGTATTGGGGTTCCAGGAGATCCCTAAGGGCTGCAACATTTCTTTTTCCACCCATAGGGAGCTCAGACAATTCTTACACAGGACTGCCACTGCAGCCTGAGTGAAATAACTTCCACGTTATTTCACAGCCATTTTACACTGCACTTAAGTAACTTATAAGTCACCAATATGTCTAACCCTTACTTGGTGAAGGTTAGGTTGCAAAGTTACAAAGTGTGAGGGCACCCTGGCACTATCCAAGGTGCCCCCACATAGTTTAGGGCAATTTCCCCGGACTTTGTGAGTGTGGGGACACCATTACACGCGTGCACTACATATAGGTAAATACCTATATGTAGCATCACAATGGTAACTTCGAACATGGCCATGTAACATGTCTAAGATCATAGAATTGTCCCCCCATGCCAAATCTGGTATTGGGGTTCCAATCCCACGCTTCCCCGGGGCTCCAGCATGTACCCCGGGTACAGCCAAACCAGCTCTCTGGGGTTTCCACTGCAGCTACCACTGCTGCCAACCCACAGACAGGCTTTTGCCCTCCTGGGGTCTGGGCAGCCCAGTCCCAGGAAGGCAGAATAAAGAATTTCCTCCGAGAGAGGGTCTTATACCCTCTTCCTTTGGAAATAGGTGTTAAGGGCTGGGGAGGAGTAGCCTCCCCCAGCCTTTGGAAATGCTTTGAAGGGCACTGATGGTGCCCTCCTGGCATAAGCCAGTCTACACCGGTTGAGGGATCCCCCAGCCCCTGCTTTGGCGTGAAACTGGACAAAGGACAGGGGAGTGACCACTCCCCTGTCCATCACCACCCCAGCGGTGGTGCCCAGAGTTCCTCCAGTGTGTCCCAGACCTCTGCCATCTTGAATCCAGAGGTGTGAGGGCACAATGGATGTCTATGAGTGGCCAGTGCCAGCAGGTGACATCAAAGACCCCTCCTGATAGGTGCTTACCTGACTAGGTAGCCAAGCCCCCTCTGAGGTCTATTTAGGGTCTATACTGTGGGCTTCTCTTCAAATAATGAATGCAAGAATTCACCAGAGTTCCTCTGCATCTCCCTATTTGACTTCTGCCAAGGATCGACCGCTGACTGCTCCAGGACACCTGCAAAACTGCAACAAAGTAGCAAGAAGACTACCAGCAACCTTGTAGCACCTAATCCTGCCAGCTTTCTCAACTGTTTCCTTTTGGTGCATGCTCTAGGGGCTGTCTGCCTTCACCCTGCAATGGAAGCCATGAAGAAATCTCCAGTGGGTCGATGGAATCTTCCCCCTGTTAATGCAGGCACCAAACTTCTGCTTCACTGGTCCTCTGGGTCCCCTCTCATTGTGACGAGCATGGTCCCTGGAACTCAGGAGCTGGATCCAGGTGACCCCGACAGTCCAGTGGTCCATCTGTCCAAATTTGGTGGAGGTAAGTCCTTGCCTCCCCACTCCAGACAGTAATCCTGTGTACTGCATGAACTGCAGCTGCTAGGGCTTCTGTGCACTTTTGAAAGGAATCCTTTGTGCACTGCACAGCCTATCTCCCCAGCACTCCGTCCTGCATTGCTCAACTCGCTGAGTTGACCACGGGCTTCGTGGGACCCTCTTATGTAGTGTTGAGATGACCACTGTGCTCTGTTTTCTTGAACACATGTTCAAGTACTTCTGAGGGTGCTGCCTGCTTCTGCGTGGGCTCTCTGTATTGCTGAGCGCCCCCCTCTGTCTCCTCGTCCAAGTGGCGACCTCCTAGTCCTTCCTGGGCCCAGACAGCACCCTTTTTCTTCAGCTGTGATATTTGCAGCTAGCAAGGCTTGTTTGCAGTATTTCTTCACTGAAACACCTCTGCATCTTCCAGCACGTCATGAGGCATCTTCTGTGCAAAGGAGAGGTTCCTGGCATCTTCTGTTGTTGCAAAATCTTCAGCTTCTTCCACCCGGAGGCAGCCATTTTGCACCTTCATCCGGGGTTTAGTGGGCTCCTGTCCCTCTGGACACTTTTGTGACTCTTGGACTTGGTCTCCTTCCTTTGTAGGTCCTCAGGTCCAGGAATCCATCTTCAGTGCTTTGCAGTCAGTTGTGGTCTTTGTAGAATCTCCTATCACGACTTTAGTGTGTTTCTGGGGAAGTAGGGTATATTTACTCCTACTTTTCAGGGTCTTGGGTTGGGGTATCTTGGACACCCTTACTGTTTTCTTACACTCCCAGCGACCCTCTACACACTACTCTAGGCCTGAGGTCCCTAAGTGGTTCGCATTCCACTTTCTTAGTATATGGTTTGTGTTGCCCCTCGGCCCATTGCATCCTATTGTATTATCCAGTGTTTGCACTACTTTTCTAACTGTTTACTTACCTGATTTGGGTTTTTGTGTATATTTTGTGTATTTTACTTACCACCTAAGGCAGTATATCCTCTGAGATATGGTTGGCACATTGTCACTAAAATAAAGTACCTTTATTTTTAGTAACTCTCAGTATAGTGATTCTTATGATATAGTGCTATATGATATAAGTGCTATAGTAGGAGCTTTGCATGTCTCCTAGTTCAGTCTAAGCTGCTCTGCTATAGCTACCCCTATCAGCCTAAGCTCCTAGAACACTAATAATCTACTAATACGCAATAACTGGACCTGGAACAAGGTGTAAGTACCATCAGGTTCCCACTATAAGCCAGGCCAGCCTCCTACACTGGTGGTGCAGCGGTGGGATAAGTACTTCTAACTGCTTTACCACTTTGTCATTGGTGCTTTTCATAAGAAAAAACATATTCCAAATACTTACAAATATACACAGTTAACCTAAACAGTTTAACTTTCTTTCTAAAGACTTTCTAAAAAGTTTCTAAAAAGTTTTGAAAAGTTTGAAAAGTTTTACTCTTTTCTCCAAAAGTTTCTAAAACTTTTTTCTCTCTGTCCTAAACCCTTTCTAACAACTATGTCTACAGCAGAACTTACTCCCACAGTTGTCGAGGCAGCCTATGGTAGTTTAAACTTTAAAGTTTTGAGGGGTCTCTGTATAGAAAGAGGTTTACGCATTGGTAAGAACCCTACCAAAGACTTCTCCTTAGCCTTCTCCTAGAAAGTGACCAGAACCAATCTGGCCCATTCCAGGATCAGGAGGTAGAGGAGGGGGGTACCCAGCAAGAATCAGGGGAGGGCCCTGAAGACTCTGGGGAGGGTTCATCCAAAGACCTGACAGCTAACAGACCACCTAGTAACACTGGTAGTGGGAGGGGGTCACACACTAGTAGGGCACCTTTCACTTCAAAAAGCCAGGTAACTAGAGTCCAGGCAGTTAGAAACAGGTCCACTTCTGCCAATTCCCACATTTCCTCTGTGTCTCAGAATTCTAAAACCTCACACCCTGAGGACAACAACATATAGAGGGAACTCAGAAAGCTGAGGTTGGAAGAGGCCAGACTGAAGCTGAGACAGCAGCAGTTGGCCTTAGACAGGGAATCTCTAGATATAGAGAGGAAAAGGCAGAGGTTGGGGTTAGTTCCCCATGGTGGCAGCAGCAGTGTCCTTGATAGTAATCCTGTAAGAGAACAAGATTCTAGGAACCTGCATATGACAGTTCCCCCTTACAAGGAGGGGGATGACATTTACAAGTGGTTTGATGCACTCGAGAGGGCCTGTATGGTACAGTTGGTCCCTCAAAGGCAGTGGGCTGCTATCTTGTGGCTATCTTTCACTGGTAAGGGTAGGGATAGGCTTCTTACTGTCAGAGAAAGTGATGCCAACAACTACAAAGTTTTGAAGGATGCACTCTTAGATGGATTTGGCCTAACCGCTGAACAATACAGGATAAAGTTCAGAGATACCAGAAAAAAGCTCTCTCAAGACTGGACAGACTTTGTAGACTGTTCAGTGAAGGCCTTGGAGGGATGGTTACATGGCAGTAAGGTGACTGACTATGAAAACCTATATAATCTAATTCTGAAAGAGCATATTTTGAATAACTGTGTGTCTAACTTGTTGCATCAGTACTTGGTAGACTCAGATCTGACCTCTCCCCAAGAATTGTGAAAGAAGGCAGACAAATGGATCAGAACAAGAGTGAACAGAAAGGTTCATACAGGTGGTGACAAGGATGGCAAGAAGAAGGATTTTAAGTCTTCTGACAAGGGTGGGGACAAAGATAAAAAGCATTCTGAGTCTTCATCAGGCCCACAAAAATCCTCTTCCAACAATCAAAAGAAGCCATGGTGTTATTTATATAAAAGTAAAGGCCATTGGGCAAGGGATTCCACCTGCACAAAGAAAAACACAAAGGCTCCCACTACCACAACCTCAACTGCGACCTCTAGTGCCCCTAGTGATATCAGTGGTGGTGGGAAGTCTACGACAAATAGCAATCAAAGGTGTAGCTGGGCTCCCCATTGGTAATGTAGTTGGGGTTGGTCTTGTTAGGGAGACCACAGAGGCAACTTTAGTCTCTGATGGTGGTATCGACTTTGCCACCTTGGTTGCTTGTCCCCTTAATATGGGTAAGTCCAAGCAACTTCCCCTAATAAATGGTGTTGAAGTTGAGGCCTACAGGGATATAGGAGCCAGTGTCACTATGGTGATTGAGAAACTGGTTCACCCTGATCAACACCTAGTTGGTCAACAGTACCAAGTGACTGATGCTCATAACAACACTCTTAGCCACCCCATGGCTGTTGTGAATCTCAACTGGGAGGGGGGGCTACTGGTCCAAAGGAAGTTGTGGTAGCCACTGATTTCCCTGTAGGCTGCTTACTAGGCAATGATTTGGAGACATCAGCTTGGGCTGAAGTGGAGTTAGAGGCTCATGCAGCAATGCTGGGCATTCCAGGGCAAATCTTTGCTCTCACAAGGACCCAGGCCCAGAAACAAAGAGGACAGGGAAGCTTAGATCCTGGAACAATGAGCCAAGTCTCCCAAAAGCTAGGTGTAGAAAGGGTAAATCCTTGCCCACTATCCCTCCCTCTCCAGAAAATTCCCCTTTTGAGGAAGAGGAATCCTCTCCCTGTGCAGAACCTACACCAGATGACCTGGCAGCAAACACTGTTGAACTTTTGGGTGCAGGGGTCCTGCTAGGGAAGAGCTGAGTGTGGCACAGCAGACCTGTCTCACACTGGAGGTTTTAAGACAGCAAGCTGTCAAACAGCAGAATGGGGATATCACTGATAGCCATAGGGTCTACTGTGAAGGTAAACTCCTTTATACTGAGTCAAGGGGCCCTAAACCTGAAGCTGCCAGGAGCTTGGTCATCCCTTTGCAGGGTAGGGAGTTTCTTCTGACCTTGTCACATGATATTCCTTTGGCTGGGCATTTGGGCCAGAGCAAAACTTGGGGCAGACTTGTTACATTGTTTCACTGGTCTCACATGTCAGAGGACACTAAGGAGTTTTGTCGCTCCTGTGTGACCTGCCAAGACAGTGGCAAGACTGGTGGAACATCTAAGGCCCCCTTAATTCTACTCCCAGTGGTAGGGGTGCCCTTTGAAAGGGTAGGGGTTGACATAGTTGGCCTCCTTGACCCTCCAACAGCTTCAGGCAATAGGTTTACCCTTGTGGTAGTGGACCATTCCACTAGGTATCCTGAAGCAATTCCCTTAAGGACCACTACAGCTCCTGCAGTGGAAAAAACCCTCTTGGGAATCTTTTCAAGAGTGGGTTTCCCTAAGGAAGTGGTGTCAGACAGAGGTAGTAACTTCATGTCTGCATACCTCAAAGCTATGTGGAAGGAGCGTGGTGTAACTTATACGTTCACTACTCCTTATCATCCACAGACAAATGGTCTGGTTGAGAGGTTTAATAAAACTCTCAAAGGTATGATTATGGGACTCCCTGAAAAACTCAGAAGGAGATGGGATGTCCTGTTGCCATGCCTCCTTTTTGCTTATAGGGAGGTACCCCAAAAAGGAGTGGGCTTTAGCCACTTTGAACTCCTCTCTGGACACCCTATAAGAGGTCCCCTTGTTCTAGTGAAGGAGGGTTGGGAACAACCTTTAAAAGCTCCAAAGCAAGACATTGTGGACTATGTACCTGGCCTAAGATCCAGAATGGCTGAGTACATGAAAAAGGCCAGTAAAAACCTTCAAGCCAGCCAAGAGCTCCAAAAGCAATGGCATGACCAGAAGGCTGTCCTGGCCCAGTACCACCCAGGAAAGAAGGTGTGGGTATTGAAGCATGTGGCCCCAAGAGCACTCCAGGACAAATGGAGTGGACCCCATCTCATTGCTGAAAAGAAAGGTGAGGTCACCTATTTGGTAGACTTGGGCACTGCCAGGAGTCCCCTTAGGGTGCTCCATGTCAATCGCCTGAAACCTTACTATGACAGGGCTGATTTAATGCTGCTCATGGCAATTGATGAGGGGCAGGAAGAAGTGAGTGACCCTCTGCCTGACCTCTTCTCCATCACTGAAGCTGATGGCTTAGTGAAGGGAGTGGTGCTTGCAGATTGCCTTACCCCTGAGCAGAAGGACAATTGTATAAATCTCCTAGGCCAATTCTCTGACCTCTTCTCACTGATACCAGGTACAACTACCTGGCGTGAGCACACAATCAACACTGGAGACAGTTTACCTGTCAAAAGTAAGATTTATAGGCAGCCTGACCATGTCAGAGATTGCATAAAACAAGAGTTACAGAAAATGCTGGACTTAGGAGTGATTGAGCCTTCAGAAAGCCCATTGGCTAGCCCAGTTGTGCTTGTCCCAAAACCTCACAGTAAAGATGGTAAAAGAGAAATGAGGTTTTGTGTTGACTACAGAGGTCTCAATCAAGTAACCAAAACGGATGCTCACCCTATACCCCGGGCAGATGAGCTTATAGATACACTGGCTTCTGCCAAGTATCTGCGCACTTTTGATTTAACTGCAGGGTATTGGCAGATTAAATTATCAGAAGATGCTAAACCTAAAACTGCATTTTCCACCATTGGAGAGCACTATCAGTTCACTGTTATCCCCTTTGGTTTGAAGAATGACCTGCCACTTTTCAGAGGTTGGTGAACACAGTCCTGCCAGGTTTGGAAGCTTTTAGTGCAGCATAGCTAGATGTATAGCTGTCTTTAGCTCCACCTGGGATGAGTACCTGGTTCACCTATGAAACGTTTTGGAGGCCCTGCAAAAGGCAGGCCTCACTATCAAGTCTTCAAAGTGCCAGATAGGGCAGGGGAAAGTGGTTTATCTAGGCTCCAACAGGTGGAGAACAGGTGGAGAACAGATTGCACCACTGCAGGAGAAGATCCAGACCATCATGGAATGGTCTCCCCCTACAACTCAAACCCAGGTGAGAGCCTTCATAGGCCTCATAAGGTACTATAGGAGGTTCATTAACCCCTTCTGTGCCGAGGACGTAATGGTTACATCCTGCGGCACAGTGCTGCTGTGCCCAGAACGTAACCATTACGTCCTGGGCACCTATCCCAGAGGGAGCGCTAGCGCTCCCTCTGTGGGGTTCCCCCTCACCCCCCCAAGTCAGGGATGGAAGGGGAAGCCCTTCCCCTTCCACCCCCGACCCCCCTCCACCCCCCCTGTGACATCAGCACGCGAGCGCGCGCTGACAATCACAATGCCTCCTCCTTCGCGCTGGAAGCTCAGCTTCCAGCGCGATGATCGGAAGAGAAATGCAAAGCATTTCTCTTCCGATCACGGGGAGGAGGCAGAGAGGCTTCAAAGGGAAGGAAATTTATTTCCTTCCCTTTGAAGTCTCTCTCTGCGTTTTGGCAGCCGGATTGTAAAGCAATCCGGATGTCAAAACGCCCACTAGACACCAGGGATGCCTTTTCAAAAATGAAACTGGCATAAAGGGAGCGACCCCTTGGGTAAGGGTCGCTCCCAGGGGGGGCATAGATCGGCCTATTATTAGGCCGATCTGCCCCCAGGGGGAGCAGAAACCTCTAGGCACCAGGGATAATTTTTATTTTTTATTTTTTGTTTAGTTTTTGTTTTTTGAGGTGGGGAGCGACCCCTTAGGCAAGAGTCGCTCCCCTAGGGGGGCAAATTATATTTAGGACATTTCTGCCCCCCTTGGGGGCAGATTGGCTTATTTTTATGAGGCCAATCTGCCCCCATGGGGGGCAGAAACCACTAGACACCAGGGAGTTTTTTTGTTTGTTTGTTTTTCACTTAAGGGGAGCAACCCCTTAGGCAAGGGTCGTTCCCCTGGGGGGCAAATTTATTTTAGGTCATTTCTGCCCGCTTTGGGGGCAGATCGGCTGATTTTAGGTCAATCTGCCCCTAAGGGGGGCAGAAACCAATAGGCACCAGGGATCTTTTTTTTGCGCCGTCACTCAAGGGGAGCGACCTTGTAGGCAAGGGTCGCTCCCCGGGGGGGAGGGTGGGGGACAAATTTATTTTAGGCCATTTTTGCCCCCCCCGGATGCAGATCGGCCTATTGGTATTAGGCCTTTTCTGCTCCCAGGGGGGGCAGAAACCTCTAGGCGCCAGGGCAAATTGTTTTTTTGTGGTTTTTTTTGTTGTTTGTTTTTTTAGAGATGGGGAGCGACCCATTAAGCAAGGGTCGCTCCCCTAAGGGGCAAATTGTATTTAGACCATTTCTACCCCCCTTGGGTACAGATTGGCCGATTGTAGGTCAATCTCCCCCAAGGGGGCAGAAACCACTAAGCACCGGGGATTTATTTTTTGGCGCCAATGTCAGGCAGGGGGAGCGACCCCGTAGGCAAGGGTCGCTCCCAGGGGGGTGTTGGGGGGATGGGGGGGGCAAATTTATTTTAGGCCATTTCTACCCCTGGGGGCAGATCGGCCTATTGTTATTAGGCCGATCTGCCCCCAGGGGGGCAGAAACCTCTATGCGCCAGGGCAAATGGTTTTTTTTTTGTTTTTTGTTTTTTTAGAGATGGGGAGCAACCCATTAGGCAAGGGTTGCTCCCCTGGGGGGCAAATTGTATTTAGACCATTTCTGCCCCCCTTGGGTACAGATTGGCCGATTTTAGGTCAATCTCCCCCAAGGGGGCAGAAACCACTAGGCACCGGGGATTTTTTTTTGGGCACCAATGTCACGCAGGGGGAGCGTCCCCGTAGACAAGGGTCGCCCCCCCAGGGGGGGTTGGGGGGATGGGGGGCAAATTTATTTTAGGCCATTTCTGCCCCCCTGGGGGAATATCGGCCTATTGTTATTAGGCCGATCTGCCCCCAGGGGGGCAGAAACCTCTAGGGGCCAGGGCCAATTGTTTTTTTGTGTTTTTTTTTTTACTTTTTTTTTTTTTTAGAGATGGGGAGCGATCCATTAGGCAAGGGTTGCTCCCCTGGGGGGCAAATTGTATTTAGACCAGATTGGCTGATTTTAGGTCAATCTGCCCCCAAGGGGGCAGAAACCACTAGGCACCGGGGATTTTTTTTTGGCGCCAATGTCACGAAGGGGGAGCGACCCCATAGGCAAGGGTCGCTCCCGGGAGGGGGTTGGGGGGGGCAACTTTATTTTAGGCCATTTCTGCCCCCCCTGGGGCCGGCTGAGCTAGAGGCTAAAATCCACAGATAGGCACTGTTTTCTAATGAAAAATGTGATGCATCCATGTTGTGTTTTCGGCCATTTCCTGTTGCGGGCGCTAGGCCTACCCACACAAGTGAGGTATCATTTTTTTTGGGAGACTTGGGGGAACGCTGGGTGGAAGGAAATTTGTGGCTCCTCTCAGATTCCAGAACTTTCTGTCACCGAAATGTGAGGAAAACGTGTTTTTTTAGCCAAATTTTGAGGTTTGCAAAGGATTCTGGGTAACAGAACCTGGTCAGAGCCGAACAAGTCACCCCATCTTGGATTCCTCTGGGTTTCTAGTTTTCAAAAATGCTCTGGTTTGCTAGGTTTCCCAGGTGCCGGCTGAGCTAGAGGCCAAAATCCGCAGGTGGGCACTGTTTTCTATCAAAAAATGTAATGTGTCCACGTTGTGTTTTGGGCCATTTCCTGTCGCGGGCGCTAGGCCTACCCACACAAGTGAGGTATCATTTTTATCGGGAGACTTGGGGGAACGCTGGGTGGAAGGAAATTTGTGGCTCCTCTCAGATTCCAGAACTTTCTGTCACCGAAATGTGAGGAAAATTAGTTTTTTAGCAAAATTTTGAGGTTTGCAAAGGATTCTGGGTAACAGAACCTAGTCAGAGCCCCACAATTCACCCCATCTTGGATTCCCCTAGGTCTCTAGTTTTAAAAAATGCACAGGTTTGGTAGGTTTCCCTAGGTGCCGGCTGAGCTAGAGGCAAAAATCTACAGGTAGGCACTTTGCAAAAAACACCTCTGTTTCCTTTAAAAAAATTTGATGTGTCCACGTTGTGTTTTGAGGCATTTCCTGTTGCGGGCGCTAGGCCTACCCACACAAGTGAGGTATCAATTTTATCGGGAGACGTGGGGGAACGCTGGGTGGAAGGAAATGTGTGGCTCCACTCTGACTCCAGAACTTTCTGTCACCAAAATGTGAGGAAAATGTGTTTTTTTTTGCCAAACGTTGAGGTTTGCAAAGGATTCTGGGTAACAGAACCTGGTCAGAGCCCCACAAGTCACCCCATCGTGGATTCCCCTAGGTCTCTAGTTTTAAAAAATGCACAGGTTTGGTAGGTTTCCCTAGGTGCCGGCTGAGCTAGAGGCAAAAATCTACACGTAGGCACTTTGCAAAAAAACACCTCTGTTTTCTTTCAAAAAATGTGATGTGGCCACATTGTGTTTTGGGGCATTTCCTGTCACGGGCGCTAGGCCTACCCACACAAGTGAGGTATCATTTTTATCGGGAGACTTGGGGGAACGCTGGGTGGAAGGAAATTTGTGGCTCCTCTCAGATTCCAGAACTTTCTGTCACCGAAATGTGAGGAAAACGTGTTTTTTTAGCCAAATGTTGAGGTTTGCAAAGGATTCTGGGTAACAGAACCTGGTCAGAGCCCCACAAGTCACCCCATCTTGGATTCCCCTAGGTCTCTAGTTTTAAAAAATGCACAGGTTTGGTAGGTTTCCCTAGGTGCCGGCTGAGCTAGAGGCCAAAATCTACACGTAGGCACTTTGCAAAAAAACACCTCTGTTTTCTTTCAAAAAATGTGATGTGGCCACATTGTGTTTTGGGGCATTTCCTGTCACGGGCGCTAGGCCTACCCACACAAGTGAGGTATCATTTTTATCGGGAGACTTGGGGGAACGCTGGGTGGAAGGAAATTTGTGGCTCCTCTCAGATTCCAGAACTTTCTGTCACCGAAATGTGAGGAAAACGTGTTTTTTTAGCCAAATGTTGAGGTTTGCAAAGGATTCTGGGTAACAGAACCCGGTCAGAGCCCCACAAGTCACCCCATCTTGGATTCCCCTAGGTCTCTAGTTTTAAAAAATGCACAGGTTTGGTAGGTTTCCCTATGTGCCGGATGAGCTAGAGGCCAAAATCCACAGGTAGGCACTTTGCAAAAAACACCTGTTTTCTTTAAAAAAATGTGATGTGTTCACGATGTGTTTTGGGGCGTCTTCTGTCACGGGAGCTAGGCCTACCCACACAAGTGAGGTATTGTTTTTATCGGGAGACTTGGGGGAACGCTGGGTGGAAGGAAATTTGTGGCTCCTCTCAGATTCCAGAACTTTCTGTCACCGAAATGTGAGGAAAATGTGGTTTTTTAGCCAAATTTTGAGGTTTACAAAGGATTCTGGGAAACAGAACCTGGTCAGAGCCCCACAAGTCACCCCATCTTGGATTCCCCTGGGGCTCTAGTTTTCAAAAATGCACAGGGTTGGTAGGTTTCCCTAGGTGCCGGCTGAGCTAGAGGCCAAAATCTACAGGTAGGCACTTTGCAAAAAACACCTCTGTTTCCTTTAAAAAAATTTGATGTGTCCACGTTGTGTTTTGAGGCATTTCCTGTTGCGGGCGCTAGGCCTACCCACACAAGTGAGGTATCAATTTTATCGGGAGACGTGGGGGAACGCTGGGTGGAAGGAAATGTGTGGCTCCACTCTGACTCCAGAACTTTCTGTCACCAAAATGTGAGGAAAATGTGTTTTTTTTTGCCAAACGTTGAGGTTTGCAAAGGATTCTGGGTAACAGAACCTGGTCAGAGCCCCACAAGTCACCCCATCGTGGATTCCCCTAGGTCTCTAGTTTTAAAAAATGCACAGGTTTGGTAGGTTTCCCTAGGTGCCGGCTGAGCTAGAGGCAAAAATCTACACGTAGGCACTTTGCAAAAAAACACCTCTGTTTTCTTTCAAAAAATGTGATGTGGCCACATTGTGTTTTGGGGCATTTCCTGTCACGGGCGCTAGGCCTACCCACACAAGTGAGGTATCATTTTTATCGGGAGACTTGGGGGAACGCTGGGTGGAAGGAAATTTGTGGCTCCTCTCAGATTCCAGAACTTTCTGTCACCGAAATGTGAGGAAAACGTGTTTTTTTAGCCAAATGTTGAGGTTTGCAAAGGATTCTGGGTAACAGAACCCGGTCAGAGCCCCACAAGTCACCCCATCTTGGATTCCCCTAGGTCTCTAGTTTTAAAAAATGCACAGGTTTGGTAGGTTTCCCTATGTGCCGGATGAGCTAGAGGCCAAAATCCACAGGTAGGCACTTTGCAAAAAACACCTGTTTTCTTTAAAAAAATGTGATGTGTTCACGATGTGTTTTGGGGCGTCTCCTGTCACGGGAGCTAGGCCTACCCACACAAGTGAGGTATTGTTTTTATCGGGAGACTTGGGGGAACGCTGGGTGGAAGGAAATTTGTGGCTCCTCTCAGATTCCAGAACTTTCTGTCACCGAAATGTGAGGAAAATGTGGTTTTTTAGCCAAATTTTGAGGTTTACAAAGGATTCTGGGAAACAGAACCTGGTCAGAGCCCCACAAGTCACCCCATCTTGGATTCCCCTGGGGCTCTAGTTTTCAAAAATGCACAGGGTTGGTAGGTTTCCCTAGGTGCCGGCTGAGCTAGAGGCCAAAATCTACAGGTAGGCACTTTGCAAAAAACACCTCTGTTTTCTTTAAAAAAATGTGATGTGTCCACGTTGCGTTTTGGGGCATTTCCTGTCATGGGCGCTAAGCCTACCCACACAAGTGAGGTATCATTTTTATCAGGAGACTTGGGGGAACGCTGGGTGGAAGGACATTTGTGTCTCCTCTCTGATTCCAGAGATATCTGTCACCAAAATGTGAGGAAAACGTGTTTTTTTAGCCAAATTTTGAGGTTTGCAAAGGATTCTGGGTAGCAGAACCTGGTCAGAGCCCCACAAGTCACCCCATCTTGGATTCCCCTAGGTCTCTAGTTTTCAAAAATGCACAGGTTTGGTAGGTTTCCCTAGGTGCCGGCTGAGCTAGAGGCAAAAATCTACAGGTAGGCACTTTGCAAAAAACACCTCTGTTTCCTTTAAAAAAATTTGATGTGTCCACGTTGTGTTTTGAGGCATTTCCTGTTGCGGGCGCTAGGCCTACCCACACAAGTGAGGTATCAATTTTATCGGGAGACGTGGGGGAACGCTGGGTGGAAGGAAATGTGTGGCTCCACTCTGACTCCAGAACTTTCTGTCACCAAAATGTGAGGAAAATGTGTTTTTTTTTGCCAAACGTTGAGGTTTGCAAAGGATTCTGGGTAACAGAACCTGGTCAGAGCCCCACAAGTCACCCCATCGTGGATTCCCCTAGGTCTCTAGTTTTAAAAAATGCACAGGTTTGGTAGGTTTCCCTAGGTGCCGGCTGAGCTAGAGGCAAAAATCTACACGTAGGCACTTTGCAAAAAAACACCTCTGTTTTCTTTAAAAAAATGTGATGTGGCCACATTGTGTTTTGGGGCATTTCCTATTGTGGTCGCTAGGCCTACCCACACAAGTGAGGTATCATTTTTATCAGGAGACTTGGGGGAACGCTGGGTGGAAGGACATTTGTGTCTCCTCTCTGATTCCAGAGATATCTGTCACCAAAATGTGAGGAAAACGTGTTTTTTTAGCCAAATTTTGAGGTTTGCAAAGGATTCTGGGTAGCAGAACCTGGTCAGAGCCCCACAAGTCACCCCATCTTGGATTCCCCTAGGTCTCTAGTTTTCAAAAATGCACAGGTTTGGTAGGTTTCCCTAGGTGCTGGCTGAGCTAGAGGCCAAAATCTACAGGTAGGCACTTTGCAAAAAACACCTCTGTTTTCTTTAAAAAAATGTGATGTGTCCACGTTGCGTTTTGGGGCATTTCCTATTGTGGTCGCTAGGCCTACCCACACAAGTGAGGTATCATTTGTATCGGGAGACTTGGGGGAACGCTGGGTGGAAGGAAATTTGTGGCTCCTCTCTGATTCCAGAACTTTCTGTCACCAAAATTTGAGGAAAATTTGTTTTTTTAGCCACATTTTGAGGTTTGCAAAGGATTCTGGGTAACAGAACCTGGTCAGAGCCCCACAAGTCACCCCATCTTGGATTCCCCTATGTCTCTAGTTTTAATAAATGCACAGGTTTGGTAGGTTTCCCTAGGTGCCGGCTTAGCTAGAGGCCAAAATCTACAGGTAGGCACTTTGCAAAAAACACCTCTGTTTTCTTTAAAAAAATGTGATGTGTCCACGTTGTGTTTTGGGGCGTCTCCTGTCACGGGCGCTAGGCCTACCCACACAAGTTAGGTATCATTGTTATCGGGAGACTTGGGGGAACGCTGAGTGGAAGGAAATTTGTGGCTCCTCTCAGATTCCAGATCTTTCTGTCACCGAAATGTGAGGAAAATGTTTTTTTTTAGCCAAATTTTGAGGTCTGCAAAGGATTCTGGGTAACAGAACCTGGTCAGAGCCCCACAAGTCACCCCATCTTGGATTCCCCTAGGGTTCTAGTTTTCAAAAATGCACAGGGTTGGTAGGTTTCCCTAGGTGCCGGCTGAGCTAGAGGCCAAAATCTACAGGTAGGCACTTTGCAAAAAACACCTCTGTTTTCTTTAAAAAAATGTGATGTGTCCACGTTGTGTTTTGGGGCGTCTCCTGTCACGGGCGCTAGGCCTACCCACACAAGTTAGGTATCATTGTTATCGGGAGACTTGGGGGAACGCTGGGTGGAAGGAAATTTGTGTCTCCTCTCTGATTCCAGAGCTATCTGTCACCAAAATGTGAGGAAAACGTGTTTTTTTAGCCAAATTTTGAGTTTTGCAAAGGATTCTGGGTAGCAGAACCTGGTCAGAGCCCCACAAGTCAACCCAACTTGGATTCCCCTAGGTCTCTAGTTTTCAAAAATGCACAGGTTTGGTAGGTTTCCCTAGGTGCCGGCTGAGCTAGAGGCCAAAATCTACACCTCTGTTTTCTTTAAAAAAAATTGATGTGTCCACGTTGCGTTTTGGGGCATTTCCTTTCGCGGGCGCTAGGCCTACCCACACAAGTGAGGTATTATTTTTATCGGGAGACTTGGGGGAACATAGTTTAGCAAAACAAGTGTTATTGCCCCTTGTCTTTCTCTACATTTTTTCCTTCCAAATATAGGAGAGTGTGTAAAAAAAGACATCTATTTGAGAAATGCCCTCTAATTCACATGCTAGTATGGTCACCCCGGAATTCAGAGATGTGCAAATAACCACTGCTTCTCAACACCTTATCTTGTGCCCTTTTTGGAAATACAAAGGTTTTCTTGATAGCTATTTTTCAATCTTTATAGTTCAGCAAATGAATGGCTGTATACCCGGTATAGAATGAAAATGCACTGCAGGGTGCAGCTCATTTATTGGCTCTGGGTACCTAGGGTTCTTGATGAACCTACAAGCCCTATATATCCCCGCAACCAGAGGAGTCCGGCAGACGTAACAGTATATTGCTTTCGAAAATCTGACATTGCAGGAAAAAGTTACAGAGTAAAACGTAGGGAAAAATTGATGTTTTTTTCACCTCAATTTCAATATTTTTCTTTTTCAGTTGTTGTTTTCTGTAGGAAACCCTTGTAGGATCTACACAAATTACACCTTGCTGAATTCAGAGTTTTGTCTACGTTTCAGAAATGTTGCGGTTTCTGGGATCCAGCATTGGTTTCATGCCCATTTCTGTCACTGACTGGAAGGAGGCTGAAAGCACAAAAAATCATAAAAATGGGGTATGTCCCAGTAAAATGCCAAAATTGTGTTGAAAAATTGGGTTTTCTGATTGAAGTCTGCCTGTTCCTGAAATCTGGGAAGCTGGTGATGTTAGCCCCGCAAACCCTTTGTTGATGCCATTTTCAGGGGAAAAACCACAAGCCTTCTTCTGCAGCCCCTTTTTCCAATTTTTTTGAAAAAAACGAAACTTTCACTGTATTTTGGCTAATTTCTTGGCCTCCTTCTGGGGAACCCACAAAGTCTGGGTACCTCTAGAATCCCTAGGATGTTGGAAAAAAAAGGACGCAAATTTGGCGTGGGTAGCTTATGTGAACAAAAAGTTATGAGGGCCTAAGAGCGAACTGCACCAAATAGCCAAAAAAAGGCTGAGCACAGTAGGGGGAAAAGGCCTGGCAGCGAAGGGGTTAAGAACCATGGCTCCATTGCAGCTCTTCTTAATGACCTCACTAGTAAGAAAATGCCTAAAAAGGTATTGTGGACAGCTAGCTGTCAAAAGGCTTTTGATGAGCTAAAACGGGCCATGTGCTCTGCACCTGTCCTAAAAATTCATAGTCCAGACTGATGCTTCTGAATTAGGGGTAGGGGCAGTTCTATCACAGCTTAACACTGAGGGCCAGGATCAACCTATTGCTTTTATCAGCAGGAGGTTGACCCCTAGAGAAAAGTGTTGGTCTGCCATAGAGAGGGAGGCCTTTTTTGTGGTCTGGGCACTGAAAAGGTTGAGACCATACCTGTTTGGTGCTCACTTTATTGTTCAGACAGACCACAAACCTCTATTATGTCTTAAACAAATGAAAGGTGAAAACCCTAAATTGTTGAGGTGGTCCATCTCCTTAAAGGGAATGGACTATGCAGTGGAACATAGACCTGGGAGTACCCACTCCAATGCAGATGGACTCTCCAGATATTTCCACTTAGACAATGAAGATTCACCTGGGCAAGGTGAGCCTTTTTGTCCCTTGTTTGGGGGGGAGTTGTGTAGGAAAGTACCATCTTTCTTGGCATGTTACCCCCATTTTTACTTGTGTGTCAGTTTGTTTTTGCCTGTCTCACTGGGATCCTGCTAGCCAGGACCCCAGTGCTCATAGTAATGGCCTGAACGTGTGTTCCCTGTGTGGTGCCTAACGGTGTCACTGAGGCTCTGCTAATCAGAACCTCAGTGCCTATGCTCTCTCTGCCTTTAAAATTGTCACTGCAGGCTAGTGACCATTTTTACCATTTCTAATTGGCACACTGGAACACCCTTATAATTCCCTAGTACATGATACCTGGTGCCCAGGGTATTGGGGTTCTAGGAGATCCCTACGGGCGGCAGAATTTCTTTTGCCACCCATAGGGAGCTCTGACAATTCTTACACAGGACTGCCACTGCAGCCTGAGTGAAATAACGTCCACGTTATTTCACAGCCATTTTACACTGCACTTAAGTAACTTATATGTCACCTATATGTCTAACCCTCACTTGGTGAAGGTTAGGTGCAAAGTTACTAAGAGTGAGGGCACCCTGGCACTAGCCAAGGTGCCCCCACATAGTTCAGGGCAATTTCCCCAGACTTTGTGAGGGCGGTGACACCATTACACGTGTGCACTACATATAGGTCAATACCTATATGTAGCTTCACAATGGTAACTCTGAATATGGTGATGTAACATGTCTAAGATCATGGAATTGTCCCCCCATGCCAAATCTGGTATTGGGGTGCCAATCCTATGCATCCCTGGAGCTCCAGCTTGGACCCCGGGTACTGCCAAACCAGCTCTTTGGGGTTTTCACTACAGCTACTACTGCTGCCAACCCACAGACAGGCTTCTACCCTCCTGGGGTCTGGGCAGCCCAGTCCCAGGAAGGCAGAACAAAGAATTTCCTCTGAGAGAGGGTATTACACCCTCTCCCTTTGGAAATAGGTGTTAAGGGCTGGAGAGGAGTAGCCTTCCCCAGCCTCTGGAAATGCTTTGAAGGGCACAGAGGTGCCCTCCTTGCATAAGCCAGTCTACACACGTTCAGGGATCCCCAGCCCCTGCTCTTGTGCGAAACTGGACAAAGGAAAGGAGAGTGACCACTCCCCTGTCCATCACCACCATAGGGGTGGTGCCCAGAGCTCCTCCAGTGTGTCCCAGACCTCTGCCGTCTTGAATCCAGAGGTGTGAGGGCACAATGGAGGTCTCTGAGTGGCCAGTGCCAGCAGGTGACATCAGAGACCCCTCCTGATAGGTGCTTACCTGACTAGGTAGCCAATCCTCCTCTGAGGGCTATTTAGGGTCTCTCCTGTGGGTTTCTCTTCAGATGACAAATGCAAGAATTCACCAGAGTTCCTCGGAATCACCCTCTTTGACTTCTGCCAAGGATCGACCGCTGACTGCTCCAGGACACCTGCAAAACTGCAACAAAGTAGCAAGAAGACTACCAGCGACATTGTAGAGCCTAATCCTGCTGGCTTTCTCGACTGTTTCCTGGTGGTGCATGCTCTGGGGGCTGTCTGCCTTCACCCTGCACTGGAAGCCAAGAAGAACTCTCCCGTGGGTCGACAGAATCTTCCCCCTGCTAGCCCTGCTAACGCAGGCACCAAACTTCTGCTTCACCGGTCCACTGTGTCCCCTCTCATTATGACGAGCATGGTCCCTGGAACACAGGAGCTGGATCCAATTGACCACGACAGTCCAGTGGCCCATCTGTCCAAATTTGGTGGAGGTAAGTCCTTGCCTCTCCACGCCAGACAATAAACCTGTGTACTGCATGAACTGCAGCTGCTAGGGCTTCTGTGCACTTTTGCAAGGAATCCTTCATGCACAGCACAGCCCAGGTCCCCAGCACTCTTTCCTACATTGCTCAACTCGCTGAGTTGATCACCGGCTTCGTGGGACCCTCTTTTGTAGTGTTGAGACAACCACCGTGCTCAGTTTTCTTGAACCTGTGTTCAAGTACTTCTGCAGGAGCTGCCTGCTTCTGTATGGGCTCTCTGTATTGCTGAGTGCCCACTCTGTCTTCTCTTTCAAGCGGCGACCTCCTGGTCCTTCCTGGGCCATGGCAGCACCATTTTCTTCAACTGGGACCTTTGCAGCTAGCAAGGCTTGTTTGCACTCTTTCTGCATAGAAACAACTCAGCTTCCTTCAGCACGCTGTGGGACATCTTCTGTGCAAAGGAGAAGTTCCTGGCATCTTCCGTTGTTGCAGAATCTTCAGCTTCTTCCACCCAGAGGCAGACATTTTGCACCTCCATCGGGGGTTTAGTGGGCTCCTGCCCCCCGGACACTTTCTTGACTCTTGGACATGGTCCCCTTCCTTTGCAGGTCCTCAGGTCCAGGAAGCCATCTTCAGTGCTTTGAAGTCAGTTGTGGTCTTTGTAGAATCTCCTATCGCGACTTTAGTGTGTTTCTGGGGAAGTAGGGTAACTTTACTCCTACTTTTCAGGGTCTTGGGGTGGGGTATCTTGGCCAACCTTCATGTTTTCTTACACTCCCATCGACCCTCTACACACTACACTAGGCCTGGGGTCCCTAAGTGGTTCGCATTCCACTTCCTTAGTATATGGTTTGTGTTGCCCCTAGGCCTATTGCATACTATTGTATTCTACAGTGTTTGCACTACTTTTCTAACTGTTTACTTACCTGATTTTGGTTTGTGTGTATATTTTGTGTATTTTACTTACCTCCTAAGGGAGTATATCCTCCAGGGGCGGCTGGTGTTCAAGGGCTAAGGGGCTGCGCCCCTAGCCTTTTCTGGCCTCTCTAGTGAAGCATATATTTAATTACATGATGAAAGTAAAACATTTTCTGCACAACATTTTCCGAGTGAAAGTTGTGCACTTTCAATAGCCCCACGGTGCATGCGTGAGTATGTGGCTGAAAGCTGCACAGTAGGGCTGACAGGGCTGACAGGGCTGACAGGGCTTGCCCACGCAAAGCCCTTACGTTTTCTCAGAACGCAGTGACGTCCCTGGCTTATCTCCTCATCCACCAGAAGCCCTGATAGTAAACAGCCTGCAGCGTTTTTTGTTCAGCCCGGGTTTCTGAAAACTTCATGCCACTCTGATATTATTATCTACCCCTTCCTATATACTCAAATGGTGGGGTGTGATCATAAGGGTCTATGTACCAGAGGTCACATTTTATTAAAATAATGTGGCATTGTGCAAAGAAAATCCCCTTTTCCTGCATTACAAGCAGTCTGTGGCAGAGAAATGGAATAAATACAATACATAACTCCATCCAGGGCTCTCTGGGAGACAGGAGTGTGACCTGAAGACCTCAAGTCATAAATATGCCAAAGAAAACCCTGGACACAAGTAAGTTGGAGCTCTATCTTTCTTACAGACAATAAGAAAACAATCTGTTCTCTCAGCTCTCCTATCCCTTCACTGCCTCTGTAGGTGATTTCCTCTCTCAAAGGCAGTAATAGTTCCAGTAATTTAGCATGGCTAGTTATGCTCGTTTTATTTCTTCTGCAGACTAATGACGTGATATGTCATATTAAACATGTAATCTGCAGCTCAAATAAACTTGTAGCTTTTATCACTGAAACTGCTGGATACTGGATGGGTTAGGCAATGTGTGTTTGTTTGAATAAGTGTTGGCAGGGCTTGACTGAGTGACTGAGAAAATGTGGGTGTCTGTGTATAAGAGTTGTGTGAATGGCTGTGGATGACAATGTAGATGAGTAAATGGGTAGGTGACCAAAGGCAGTGGGTGAGTAGGTGAATGCAAATACTTGGGTAGTGAGGCCCACTCACAAGATGCAATTCCGTCTTGTATTTGTGCCCCACCACTGCTTTCAGTCACCAGCCACCACTGATATCCTCTGAGTTATTTTTGGCACATTGTCACTAAAATAAAGTACCTTTATTTTTAGTAACTCTCAGTATTGTGATTCTTATGATATAGTGCTATATGATATAAGTGGCTTAGTAGGAGCTTTGCATGTCACCTAGTTCAGCCTAAGCTGCTCTGTTATAGCTACCTCTATCAGCCTAAGATGCTAGAACACTACTAATCTACTAATGAGGTATAACTGGACCTGGCACAAGGTGTAAGTACCATCAGGTACCCACTATAAGCCAGGCCAGCCTCCTACACCCCTATACCAGAAAGGAAGGCAAGTCCTGCAATTTTGAACAGTGTGGGTGACTGGGACTAAATGGGTGGGTGTGGGCATCAGTAAACTCTGCCACACGGCAGAGTCAGAGTTTTTTGTTAAAGTTTGTGCTTCGAGCGGAGCACGGAGTAGCAAAAACTCTGCATACTCCTCCCACTGAGCAGAGTTTACCACCCACTTCTAATCAGGACCACTCCACTGTTGTCTATGCTGGCTGTCCTGTAAAGTTTGGATTTTTCTTCAAAAGCAGAATTGGTAACCCAACCCGGGCTGGAGTAGCTGAACAAACTGTTTCAAACTTTTTAAAAGTTTCCAAAGTTTAAATTCATGAAAATATTATCTATTTTTATAACTTGGTGCCTTCTTTCTTTTGTGTGTCACTGTTTTCCTATTTTGTCATTCGGTGCTGTATAATGATTTAAACATTGTCCCTTTGCTAAGTCTTACTGTTCACAGCCACAGCTACCCAGGGTTGAGCTTGAAAATAAGCAAAGAAGCTTGACTGGACCTAAAGAAGCGGGTATTCGTGAGTGCACTGCAAAATAAGGCCCTATCATCTAGCACTCTCAAATCCTCACAAAACCCTAAACAATACTGTACGAGCTCCCCTGATAATAATAGGACTAGATTCAAACTGTGCCATGGGACAGACATGGGTGATATAAGACTAGGTGAAAATGTTGTCATGTGGACAAAACCATTCTAGAAATAAAAAGGTAAAGTTCATACAATTAAATTATCTTCACCAGACATAGCTATCCCAGTTTCAAATTAGAGGGCTATTTGGACGTGACCCCAGAACCTGCCCTCCCAGTATGTTAACATCTGTAGACTTTTTTCACATGGTCTGGAGCTGCCCTTGAATAGGAGTGTTTTAGGAACAGTTCACATGACACTTAGGTGACACATTGAACATGGAATTTCCAAATAAAACAGAGATCTGTCGGACAGTCCATCCACCGAAGCCTAAAAAAGTTGGCACTTCATTTTCTGACCTGGCCCTGTTGTTGGTTAAATGGCTTATTCCCATGACCTAGTAGTCAATTGGGGGCCCTTCATATGCTTAGTGAAGATACAACATAGAACACTGGGTGCAGGTAGAGGAGGGAGCATTGAGAAGGGAAGAAGCAACTGGCACCTGCTGACAGTGAACAGCTGATCTTTGGCGGAACATAATTCAGTCTTTTATGGAGCATTGCACACCTGCAGAGGTATAATCCAGAACATGATCACATATTACATTCCCTAATGTATATAATTAGATAATATGCACTAGATTCATGACCTATGCTGATGCCAGGTGGCAGTATAGCTTGTTCTCTTGTAGGTGATGCAGCCAAATGGATGTCTTCATTATCCACTACCTCTGTATTACCAGGACTCTATTTGTCTGGTGGTGGACCGCTCTTGAATTTGCTGGTATACCTCATTAAAAACTTCATGGCTCACTGTTAAATGATTACTGATTTCAACTAATCACCTTGGAGAGGGGCTATTTCATGTGACAATTTCACTGTTCTACTTGGCTCGATATACATATGGGGAAACAATTCATAAAAATAAGTTAAAGAAAACAGGGAGTCTGAAACAATGAAGGTGTCATATCATTAATTATTGTTTTCATTCAACTTCTTACATAAGCTGTCTCTTTTTTTAATCCCTCACAAGAGCTAAATAGGGTATCTTAAAAATATTAGGAACGTGATCAGAACAAAGACTGAACTTATACATAAAAAAAGTCCCAAATTGTTCAGCAGTCCAGTGATGGTCTCAGATGTCTTTATTGCCGGTGACATCCCCAGTTCAGTGTATTTGGAGAGAAGGTCAACAAGTAGCATTCACAGAAACAAATCTATAAGGCCATGTGGCCTCACTTATTAGTTTTAATATTTGCCGCAGGGCAGTGCACCAAGTAACTTTGCTGTGCTGCCCTACATCAAAAGGAAAGGGCAGGAATGCACCTTAATAATTAAATATGGGGCATTCCTAGCCCTTCTGCCTGTACCAGCACACAAATTGGTGCCTAGCGCCAACATAGTGCAAGTATGTCTGCCATGTTGGCACAAATGTTTTTGTGCAGGAAGGGACAACTTTCTGCACAAAAACAATCAATGAAGGTGTTTTTCTCTTTCTAAGTGTGCTGCATTCTGAATAAAGTTATTTCTCCTCAGTACACCTCCAATGGAGGCACACAGTTTTGACGCATTCCCATGTTTACAGACCTTGTAAATATGGAATGTGTCAAAACCCATGGGTTTTATGTGGGAAAACCCACTGCAACCCCATGGAACGTCTCCTTGACATGCAGTAAGGCAACACAACACTTTGTGCTGCCTTGCCTCACTCCATATCTATGAGGCCGTGCAAAGCCATGCAGGATTGAGAGGCCGGTGCTACAAGAACATCACAAAAAGTGATGCTCTGGCAGCACAGGCCTCTTGAGGCCCCTAGGGCCCCACTTACTAGTTTGTGCCGCAGAGCGGTGCAGCAAGTCACTTTGCTGTGCTGCCCAAGGTAAGGGCAGGAATGTACATTATTAATGAAAAACTGTGCATGCCTCTCCCTTCTGCCTGCACACAAATTGTTGTCTAACACTAACATAGGTAGCCTTTTACCAAGCTGCAAGGGTGAGTGTGTTGTTTGCAAAATGGTTTTTGAGCAGGAAGGAAGACCATCCTGCACAAAAAAAATCAATGGACGCGTTTTTCTTTTTCTATGTGTGCTGCAGCAGCACACATCGAAAGAGGAAAATTGAGGAGAAATAAAGCATTTTCTCCTCGCCATGCCTCCCCTGGGGAGGCACACAATTTTTGACGCATACCCAGGTTCACAGATCCTTGTAAGTCTGGGAATGTGTCAAAACCCATGGGTGCTGTTTGGGAAATCCCACCACAAGGCCCATGGTGCTCCTCCTTGATGTAAATTGTCCTTACTCCCTATCTATGAGGCTATGCAAAGCCTCTCATAGATATGATTGAGAGGCCTGCACTACCAGAGCGGCATCCTTTAAATGAGGCCCATAATTCAATTTTCTCTCAACCTTTAAGCAGGCCAGCTTAGATTCAAAAGTGCTTCGCCCTTGTCACCAAAATGTTTGTCCAGCGACCTATTCATTTATTATAAGGTGTGCATACGATCGATTAGCAAGGAAAAGAAAGTGTGCCTTTTTTGGGTTTCATATTTTATTGAATAAATGCTATTGGTTAAGTGGCAATAGCCAGTAGACACTATTAACAGCTTGAGACCCTCATATGCAAGCCGGTCACACAATACCAGCAAATTTAATAAGAAATTAAAGGCAAACCGTGTCTGTAAAATTTGTGTGATTGAGATATGTTTAACAGGGCTCAGGCCTCAGGCAATGTGGTAGCATCAGATATTCAAAATGAGCAAAAGGAAGAACACAATGCAGATGGACTGTACTAAACTGCACTATATTATATTTATTACGGCACACTTATATTCAACTATTGCTGCGATCCATATTCATAAAATCAATTTTAAATAAAGTAACTCATATTTAAATGAATGTGTACACTTATGCATTCACACAATGATACGTTCTTAACTAGATGTGTGGAATTATTGCTGTGGAAGCAGGTACCCTTCTTTACAGAAAACAAGTGAGAAATAGCTCCAAAAAAGTTGGAAGGCAGTAAAGGCAAAGTAATTCAGAAACTTTGGCAATGTTACAAGTGTGCATTAAATTTGCATGAAGTAAGAATACATGGACATTGCAGGCGTAATTTGGAACAGCGCATCAATTCAGGATTCCCCCATGCAATGTTTCCTATTAAGAAAAAACAAGGAGGAGAGAATGAAGCATGAATTCCTACTTGCAATACAGCTCCCATAAAAAAAATAAAAAAAACATTTCGACCAATTTCTTTAAATAATACCCAGGCAATATGTGTGACATGCCAAATCAATATGATATTTACTTGAAATGGCAAGTGCCTGCTCAATTCATAAATCTCTAGACAACACAATAGCATTCCCATAAAACATAAAATATACAGTATGACCCTTTGGCACATGAATATGTTTTAATGTAATAAAGGTGGAGAAGCGTGTTGATTCAGAAAAGTGAAAAGGGCGAAGAAATTCAAGAGAAGTATGAAGATGGGTAGAAGTCAGTGGAACAAAAGGAGTTATGGTTAATGATGTTAAACCCATATTTATACAATAACGCAGTTCAGCATCAAAATGTTTACCGCCGGCTAGCGCCATTCCAAGACGCCAGCCGGGCATCATATTTATGGTATGACGCTAGCTGGCGATAAGTTCCGGCTAGTGTCATAGAAAAGGATGTTAGCTGGGTGCGGGAGGTATAGGGGGAGCAGGGGGTACAGTACAGTCAGAGGCAAAAAAAATAAAAAATACCTCTGCCCAGACTAGCGTAATTTTTGTACCTTAAAACCCCATGGATATGACTCCTGTCCCAGTTCAGACAGGAGACATGCCCCCCAGCCCAACGGCCATGCCCAGAGGACTTATGTCCCCTGGGCATGACCATTGGGCACAGTGCCATGTAGGGGACCCCAAGTTAGCCCCCCCATGCCACTTTGAAAAAAAGAATACTTACCGGTATGGTTGCCGGTGGGTGGGGGTGTTCCTGGGGGCAGGCAAGGGCCCCAGAAGGCTGTTTCCATGGTCTCGGACCATGGAAAAAGGCCCACAGGTCATCTAATGCCTGCCCATACCCAGGCGGTAAATAATGGCGCTAAGCAGGCTGAGCACCACTATTTAAGGCCCTCCTCCTCCTGTGCATGATTTTTGCACAGGAGGATAAATAAGGCGCTAGGGCCTTAGAGTCATTTTTTGCCCGGAAATGCCTACCTTGTATCACATTGACGCATGGTAGTTTTCCTCAGGCAAAAAATGACTATAACTTCAATATTTTGGTGCTAGACATGTCTTACGCCAAAATAAAAATATGTAGTTAAGTTTGCGCCGGCTTTGCATAAAAAAAAAAGACTTAAATCCGACGCAAAGTGTCAAAGCCTTTGCTATGCGCAAGGTCGGGTGTTATAGCAACAAGAATATGGCAAACAGATAGGGGCCACATTACAAGGTATTTATGAGTAAATCAAGTTGTACTGCAGGAGGATTACTTCAGGTACTCATAAATGCCTGTGTGAATCGGCCCCTAATGTTGTATTACAATATTTACGCTGTTTACTTGTACAAGGAAGTAAGTAGAAGTTAAATCATTGCCGCTCAGTTCTGATTTGGCAGTGATATAGGGGCAAATAAAGAAACCATTTATGAGTATGTGCAATAGTACTTCTGACGTAGTGGTGCATGTGGGTATGAACGCCTTTGTGAACTGGGCCCAGGATGGTTATGTCAAGTAGGGCTAGAAATTCCGTAAAAAAATTTCTAGTGCCCTGATAAAAGAAATCCAAAATTAGTGCCACTGACAAATGTAGGAATTACATTTTGCATTCGTTTGCACATTTTGCTTTGACTCTTTTGTTTTGTTGTGCTCCATTATATTTATCTTGTGTTGTTATTTTGCCTTGTGACGTCAGTATGCTATGTTCTGTTGTTTACTGTCAATATGCCAATGAATGCTGCTACAGTTCCAGCTTAATGCAGCACATTGCTTTCAAGCTTTAGTGACCATCAACCATGCACTACTGTCTAAGTTGGTAAAATAATACTCTTCGAGTTCTTCGAATAATGAATACTCAGTCAGCAAACCTTTAGCAGAGTCTTGTGATAAATTAGCACTCCACGGCCGTATCAAATAAAACGAGCACTGGCAGTGGTGACAGGTTTTAGCTGGTGGGTGTTTTGAGTGGATGAAGAGCTGGAGCAGCACTAATTTACCACCTTAGAAAATGGTAAATGGTTGCTTGTCAAAGGAACTGTCAAGGCATGTGCTGCTTTCAGCTGGAAAGATCGCAGTGTTTGTTGACATGTTTAAATCAAACTCCTAAAAATACTGTATTGAGATACACAAAGCAACATAACAATGAAAAAGTAATATGGCACATCACAGCAACACAGACAAAACAGGTGGCAACATAAAAACGTCAGTGCACAAAAAACAAAATCACATTGCAATAATTCAGCAGAAAAAGGCATAAACACACAAAACAATAGAACACATCGCCAACACAACAACATGCCATATAGCAAAAGTGCACAAATGTTCTTTCCACTCATTACTACTGACAGAATCCTCTATTCGTAATATGTTGGTAAAATGTGGTTAAAGCAAGCACAAAAGTATTGTGATCCTGCACCAAGGACCATAACATAAACAGTTATGCTGATTCAGTGCCAAGCTAATAACTTATTTTATGTCTTGCAGTGAGTAAATTACATTAATACAATCCAATATTTCTCTGACTTAAAGCTTATTTTTCTAACAGTTCAGCTACTCAAAACACCATGCAGGGTTTGCCTATTTGTATTTCTGAGTTGTAAAGTTCCAGCACATTCGTATAATATTATCCAGCAATAAAAATTTAGCAAATTGCATGCAGTAAACTCACCCCAGGACTGAGCAACTATGAGTAAAATCCCATGAGTTGAGTAAAAAACAGTGTGGAGCCTATTTGTCAGCCCATGAAACCACACGGAATTATCTATTATGATCTGAGCACATTTTAAATGTATGCAGTGACTGATGTGTGAGGTGAGGGTAAGGTAGGGTGATGGGGTAAAAGAGGGAAGGATGTATTGTATTCTTCTCCAGTCAATAAAATGTGGCAAGAAACATTTCTGCTGCTGCAGTCAGTCTCATGCAGTTTTTCCAGCCGGTTTACCAGCTGGGAAAATCAGGTCAAGTTCTTCTTCACCTGGGAAGTCCAGGAGCAGAAAATTATTACCACTAATAATCTGGAGGATGAGGTCCATTTGCTTTGCAGGCATGTCCTCTTCTGAGTTTTTTAATGTTTTTGGAGCCACCCAGGAGATCAACCTTATTATCCTTAGAGATCTTTATGCATGAGAATTTCAAGTAGAAGGGAGTCCGTCCTCCTCTGGCCCTTCTGAGGGGTCACAGATCCCAAGAACAGCAAATTTAGTCACCCTAATATGCTTTCACAAGTCCAGCAGTATTCTGAGGAAGGCTGGGCAAGGGTCCATGTTTGGATGGTTCACTCAGCTGTGGGTGGGAGGCACCATTAGACACTCCTAGATCTTCTGTGACCAGTAGAGTATTGCTTTTCAGGCCCTGACCTACCCACTTTTGCAGTATTCTTTGTTTGCCTTAATGCAAACAGGCAAAAAATGCAATGTGGCAGGGCAGTGCCATTATGGTCAAAGTCTGTTACGTAGGGGAGTATATTATGGCAATCACCAGTGTCCACCAACAACTTGTAGCAACATTTAGTTTGAAGCAGGCACTGTACCCACAACAAACCCAGCAATAGATGTCTCGTAGGACAAAAGCTCAGACCTTCGGCAACTAGAGAGGGGATGTGCAAGAATTATCCTGTCATCCTGTTCTCTTCCTTTCAAGAACATATATAGCTCAACAGACCTGCAGAATTTGACATTGTTGTGTTAACAGAATATCCACAACACCCACCCTGCATATCCTGTTGAGCTCTGATGAGTGATCTTGGTCTATTCAACATAAAACCTAATCTACTAGTGATGGGAGAGAGTAGGATTACACAGATCCAAATCCTCACAGTGAAGTATATTTGGGGTTGCCTTAAACCCGACCTGTGGATATCTAAAACCACACCCCTTTGGTGATGGAAGAGACTACTGTAGCTGTGGAAGCATTGGTTTCTATTGTTGAATCAGCAGTGACCTCCCAACCTCTGTCACCCTAGATCTGTGTGATTGGGGTATTTCTTGCTAATGCTAGACATACTCTCCCCATCACTTGATCAGGTTTTAGGTTTTTAGTCCTGAAGAATTGCTCTAGTCAATAACGACATTTGAGGCAAGAAACATGTCAGACTTTATAAACACTATTTCATGAGCTGCATGAGATCATTACCTCCACAGCCACCCACTGCTTTTTAATCATAACAAGAGAACCCACCCATTACATTTAATTGGGTATTTCTTAGGTATATCCATGATACACCAATCTACACCTAGAGCACCTCCACCCTACACTTCACTTTGGCATCTCATGCTCAGAAGACCTCCAGCAAAGAACCCCCTTGAGAGACCCACTGGGCATTGCAGTACCTTCCCAATGAGGGGCTGTCCAATGATGAAGAAGCATGACACCCACCTGTATGAATAAGGGCTCTTGCTTCTGAGCAATCAGATCCCCTGATCTGTTGTCTCAATTCTCCCGGACTAGATTTTCTTTTCCTTTCTTTTTCTCCCCCAAACCTAGGTGCTGCATATCTTTTGTCCTAAATAAGGCAAAGAAGTGGGAACTTTTCAAAAGTGGCACTTTCAAAATTATAATTTAAATTTGGACTTCACCATGAGTTAACATTTTTAATTATAATTCCAGAATTACCAAACTTGAAACGGTTACCTGGTAACATCTGGAAATTAACTCCAATGTTATCATATGATAGAGTCAGGCTTTGTAATAGTGAAAAACACAATTACAAGTTTTTTGCTACCAGAGTATGTAAACCTCAAAGGTACATGTCCAACTTTTTAAATGCACAGCTGCCTTCCCTTTGGGCTGTTCACGTTAGGGGGGACATATATGTGCTGAAAAGCAGGCATAAGAGTAGAATTCCACTCCGCCAGTGGAGTTTGCGAAATTTAGGCACTTTCTGCTAAGAGCTATAGCTGCATGTTGTGCTGCCTGATTTGAAACAAAATCTTATGGTGTGGTGGTGTGGTTTTACTTTACAATGTTTGACTAAATTGGTATTTATTACAGAAATAACCTACCTCACTAAGATTGCATTTGTCTGTACTATTCCAACCTACAAATATGTCATGTTTCACTTACTACATGTTTCTCTTGCTTAGTTGCCTTAAGGTGCACAAGAGAAGAGACCTTGTATCACCTGAAGTACTGCCAAAGAGAAGGCCTTACAGTTACTTCGGTCCTCCAAACTCTTCCGTTTGTGAATCTTAGTGCCAATCCCAACATAGAGCTTAAGATGGCCCCAAACAAAGTTGCTCTCAAGAAAGTGGCCAGTGAGAAGAAGCAGCTTTCCACAAGTGGCGTGCCAACCGCTAGCTTTCTTGGGAGACTTTTGCCTGCCATACCGGCCTTCGGGGAGAAACCTGGAAGCAGGACTCCAGCACCAACAGCAGCACCCCAACTTAAGCCCAAGACCACTCCTGTCAGTGAGGCAGCCGCTGCAATTGTAGATACGCTGACAAACAGGTACCCTCAAATAGATTTGTCCCTTTCGCAAAGTAGAACTCAATCGTTTCAGGAAAGCGAGCAAAGTGGACAACATCTTTCCGAAGGTGGAGCAGAACACGAGGTTGAGCTTCCTGCCCAACAAGAACTTCCTCTTTTAGAATCCATGGCTCCCAGATCTCCAGCAAAAAAAAGGAGGGGGGGTCTTCACCAACGTCTCAAAGCACCTCATATAATGACGATGAAGGGGACATGGAGTGGACCTTGGCAGAGTCTGGGAGATGCCAGGAGAGGCAAGGGAAATAGAATTGAATAATGGAATAATGATGAGGAGGAGAATGATGACAGCAATCAAGTCATTGTGGAAGCTGGCACAGGGGATTCTGACATTACTATCCAACCTGCTCTGTGGGAAGTGACACAGGCAGCACTGCCAGTTCCCATATTTGTAAGGCCCCAGCACAGACCTTCACTGAGCCGTACCTCAGTAGAAGTATTCGCCTGCAGAGAGACAATAAACACACCCACCTACATCAAGTTCTTATTCAGACATTGGCAGTGCCTCATAAAGAAAGTACTCCTCCCAAGTTGGGATTTTTTTATGATTAGCAAACAGGAAGACAACATTGTGATATGCTCCATTTGTCACACTAGTGTTTGTCGAAGTAAGCCTGGTTTCCATTCTGGTACTGGAGGCCAGACAACCCATATGAAAAAAACACTATGCAATTTGGTGAGAGGAGCACCTTAAAAAATGGCTGAACATGGTGTAGAGATGAAGATGAGTTGAGCCAGGAAACATCAGCTACAACTAGTCAAATCGTGGTGGAAGATGAGAAAGAGGAGGCTGACATACTCATGCAACGAAGCCCTGTTCCCAGCAGTGCACCAGAATCACCTGCCTTGCGACCTCACATTGGCACAGGAAGGCTCTGAGTCATATGAAGCAACATAGCATACGGTTACTACACCATGATGCCCATTGAGTCTACCACCACCTGTATCTCAAAAGTCATCTGTGTCAGTGGCCCCACCAAAGAACAAAATCTAGGCTACAATTACGGGTATGTTTAGGCAGGAGGAGCCACACAACTGCAACCACCCAATGACACGTTTGTACAATGGGAAGCTGGCAAAAATGTTAATGCTGGACCCCCTCCCTTTTACTTTTATGGAAGGCTTGGGATTGTTAGAGTTTGTGACCGCCATCTGCCTGAAATGGAAGGTTCCAAGTCAGACCTATTTTGCCAAAGTTGCTGTTCCAGTACTGCAATATAAAGTGCTGCATTTGGTTGGACAAGTTTGCAGCAAAGTGTGGCCCACACTATCTACCTGACGACAGACATGTGGACCAGTTGTCAGGGGACTGATTACATGTGTATCACTGAACACTGGATCTCTTTGTGGGGGTAAAGCAAAAGCTATCTTCAGGTCTTGGCCCTGAAGAAAGTTTTAGGAGCATTCAGTGGCATGCAACAGTGGCCATGTTCGCCATGGAGAAATCACACACAGCTGGAAAAATCTTGGACAAATTTAATAGCAAGGTGTCAGAATGGCTGTGACCCAGAGGTCTTTGAACTGGATTTGTTGCCAGGGACAATGGCAGTAACGTAGTCAAGGCCATAGTAGATGGTGGTTATTTCAGGGTCCTATGTTTAGCGCACTGCTTCAACCTGGCTGTGCCAGACTTCCTCAAAAAGAAAGACATAGTCAGCAACATACTGACCAGCTGCTGATGAATCTGCACTCATTTCAGCCATTCTTTTAAAGCCCGGAAATAGTTGCAGATTATTCAGCATGGTTACAGAGTACCAGATAAAGGAGGTGCTAACATGTTGGAACTCAACCTATGATATGTTGCAACGACTGTTTTAGCAGTACAGACAGATTAATGATTATGTCATTCTAAGTGGAGGGGATGACACAGATGCTGCTCCCTTTTGTGGTTTTCTCACAGGAAGTTAGCAAGGAGGACAGCATGATGGGGCAAGGTATCCCTTTGTTGCATCAGCTAAAGAAAGTGTGTGAAAAGTTTGCACTCACAGGTGTGGAAAAAAAAACCAGAAGCACATGCCTCGTTGAGAGCCTAAGCTATCACTTGACCTACATATGTGCCAGCCTAGTTGATCCACTCTGGAAACAATTCTTTCCTCTTTCATTCCTTTTTCTGAAGGGGATAATTCAAAATACAAGAGGTGGATTGTTGAGCAAGATGGTGGACTGAATAAAGAATGGATTGAAATTAAAATCCCACTGCACAGATCTGGGATGCCACCTTTAACTTCCAGAGAGGGCAGTATTGTCTCACAGCTGCCAACACCGGCAATAAGAGCATCAGAAGAATTGATGCTTGGTAGGTCTCAAGTATACTGCAGAGGCAAAGTCAAAAGTGGTTGAGCAAGTGGCAGCAAAAATGACACTTCAGAGGATGCTCTGGGAACGTCTGGATTACACAAACATATTATATGACCTGTTTGCAGTGTAGAAGTCTCCACATTCCCTTCACGACAATGCCTGCCTCCCTCACATGCCATTGCCTATCCGTTTCTTTACATCACCTAGCAGGGCTGCCCTAGAAGATCATTGATTAAAAGACTGCCAATGCCAATGTCCAATTCCAATGTTTAGATACCATCAAAGAGGAGATATTTTGTTCAACCACTGTGCTTGGATTGGAAGAGGTAACTAGGGGTTACATGTACCAAAGAAATGATTTGTGACTCACACATTGGGAGTCAGAGTGACTTGCAATTTCAGTCACAATACCGTATGTTGAACAGTGCCAATGACACTGTTTGAGATTCGCAAGGGGGTCGCAAATGCCCTACCTCATGGATATTCATGAGTTAGGTCGCAATTTGTGACCCCCTTGGGAATGGCCGACCTCACAGGGATGGTGGCCTGCTGGAGACAGCAGACCACCATATCTGTGACTGCTTTTAAATAAAGCAGTTCTTTTTTTAAATGCAGCCCGTTTTCCTTAAAAAAGGAAAACAAGATACATTTCAAAAACAAAAAATGAAATGCTTTTGTTTCATTTTTTCAGAGCAGGCAGTGGTCCTTTTGACCACTACCTGCTCTGAAAAAATGTTTTTACTGCCATTCACAACCCCTTCCCTTTTGTGAATGGGTTAGCACCAGTGTGACACTGGTGCTAACTGAGATTGTTTTGAGACCGTATTCACTGTCACAAAACAATCATACATGGGACTGCGACTCGCAATTGAGAAGGGAACACCCCTTCCTAATTGTGACTCGCAATCCCTTTTTGCGATTTGGTAAATAGTTTACTGAATCGCAAAAATAGTTTCCAACATACCGAAGTGCACTTTGCACCTCTCAAACAGCCTGATTCGCTGTTTGTGATGTGCAAAATGCTACGTACATGTAGCCCTAAGTAACAATTTCACCAATGAGTGGTGATATATACATTGATTGTGAATGTGAATTTGTGAGTGATGACTGATGTTTGTGGTGGCTGAAATTTGTAAACCTGATTCTGATGATTTGCAATGTTTGGGGGTAAATGGGTGATAATGTCTTCCTGAAACTGACTGGTCTTTCAAACTTAGTGAAATTTACCAACAGGGACCACTCCTTTTTTCTGGTTTCTAAGACCAGACCAGTCATTTTAGTTACCAAACACAAATCTACACAAAATACTTCAGTTCTTGTTCTCTATTTGTTCTTCAACAGCAGTGCACTTGAATAAATAGGTCTACCTTGTTCAGTATAGGGCTGGGACGGAGATCCTCAGAATCAAGAGGAAGAGGAGGAGGATGGAATGACTCAGGGTGGGACTACCTCAACAGATAGAATGAGAAAGTTATTGACTTCAAAGAGAAACCATTGTGATGGTGAAGACTATGAGGCCTAGTACTCACTCAGCTCTGTGGACTGGAGAGAGGTGCGTTGATTTGGAAAATGCTACTGACTGTGTGTTTTCTGCATTGCCTGCTCAAATGTGAAAATCCTCTTTATGTTCTTGCTCTGCCTCCGAGTCTTCTTTGTACATTTCTGACTTTTCAGGAAGCTTACCTTGCTTACTTCTGTCCTTCTCCTTTACTCTATAATACAGGTACTGTTTTCTTCAATATGGAGGCCTTCCTTTAGACCTCTCCTGCACAAACAAAACTTGGTGAAATCTCAAGTCTCCAGCTTACCTACTGCACAGGTTCAACAAGCTCCCCTAGAGTTACAGGCATTCCAAGAAGAATGGAGATGTACAGCCCAATTTGGCAATACAGTATCATTTTCCTTTTAACAATCATAATTTTTGGAACTGTGTTGGTTAACTTCAATCCTCCATAATTTGTATTTTTCCAACCTGGATGACATAACATTTAAAGTTATATATTTTGAGATCTCTCATGGGCAGAAGAACTGTTTGCAATGCATGTAACTAAATTGAGTCATACTTATACCTTCATCATTTCCTTCCACAACAGATTGATGATGGTGTGCTTCTCCTGATTAATATTGTCATGGTTTCTTATGTGTAGTGTTTGACTTTGCCACATCTTTCCCAAAATCACCTTTTCCATTCATTCATGAAGGCCCCTAACCCCCTTCCTCTGGGCTGTGTGATTTATTTAGGTGTGACTTAATTTTACACAATAAATGGATCACACACTTGCTGGCGTGGATGTGGTGAAAGCGACAACAACTCATGCATGACCTTCTATTATCTGGGCAATATTCCATACCGGCCCCATTAACATAATCATAAAGGCCTGTAGCATTGTGGTTGCATAAACACTTAACTTCTTGACACTGAGCCAACTTCTCCTGACTCCATGATTTCATTTTCTACATTTAGGTTTTTAATAATAGCTCCCCACCATTGCTCAGAAGAAGTTGATATTACTAGTTTTGATTGTCATAACGGCTCTTCTTTGTTGTGTGTCAAATACTGTCATTGTGGTGCCCTGGTCTCAGTCTTCCTAAACTTATGGTATTATATGACCCACTAACTCTGTTTTCTTTCAATCTAGTTGACAGAGATGTATAACCCTTTGATTAATCCTGCAGTTGCACGTCACATGGGTGGGAGTGGCACCTTCTGTCTTCCCTGTTAATACTACTACCTACCACCCCCGTTAAGATGCTATCTTGGGAAGAACCCTGCAGTAAGAAATCTCCCTTGCTTCATCTATTCAAGTAAAAGAAGAACTATGGATTAAACTTAACTTGTTTAGTTAGCAATTAACTCCTACTGGAGAAGATGTTGTCTGTCTGTATCTATATTTTTGTATGCATAATAAGCAATAGCAACCATCCCCTAGCGGTCAATATAGATGCAGAGGGCAGTAGAGCAAATGTATAAGTCAATGACATACACTTTTTTTATTGCAGATTTAAAAAACAGGCTACACTAAAATACATCAATGCAATCTAAATCACCAGAATATACATTTGGGGCATAAATCTAGTAAAATAAAGAATCCCATTTTTTTTAACAAATACAAACACCCACCCTTTCCACCCACAACTCTCCTCAAGCAGATAGCTACGTCCCCAAAAAGTCAAATGAAAAGTCCAATATGAAAGGTTTTTGAAAACCCATTCCAACTCCTTCGACAACAAGACCCTCTCCACCCACAACAAGTCCCTCCCATCAAAACAAAAAATAAAAAAGGGTTCAGAAGAGGACACTGTCTATATGGGTCTGGAGCTGGTCCAGGCTCTCCTCATTCCTAGGGAGCCAGCTCACCACCCATTCCATCTGCTGCAGGATACAGTGGAGCAATACCCTGTCAGAGTGGGAGGAGGTGGCAGAAGGTGCAGTCAGGGACCCTGACAGGTGGCAGCTCTGGCAATATAGTTGTCGGGAGGCTGTTGACTGGGGCTGGCATGCTGCTAAACTGGATCCTGGGTCAGAGGCAGCTATATTAGCCTCTTCTTCCTCCAGGACCACCAGCCACCGGTATTTGGCCTGGATCTCTAGCCTCTGCCGCCAGAGATGGGCCACAATCACCTGCCTGATTGATGGCCATCCAGCAGGAGTAGCTATATCGAGAAAAAAAAAAAAAAGACTAATTGTAAACAATGCTCTGAACAAATACTTCTGCAAAAGTAGGTAGTTGGTGGCAGAGTAGGACTGCATTGCTGATCCCCTAGGGACATTAGAATTTCATGTGATTAAGATTAGGAGAGTAACAAGACACCACCCAGACCGCAAAGCTGCAGTTCATTTTACCAGGCAAATAGTGTCCATAATAAATGATTCAGACTTGGATCCAGGCTTGACAACCAGGCGAGTTAATGTAGTGCCACACAGGTCACAAAGCCATCAACAGGCAGAAAATCCAGTGAAAACATCCTGTGTCATAAATCTCTCAATACTGATGAGAAGGTGAGGTAAGTCAAGAAAGCAGTATTAAAATTCAGTTCACTGTCCCAATGAAACCTTGATAAGTTCTCTGTTCTGTTATTCCAGTATCCGTGCACCAAGTGTAATAATTTATTATTACACTTGCAGGCACTTCATTATGACAAACTGTTATCAGAAACTGTTTGCATTTACAGAATCATTGCCTTGAAAGACTCATTGTTGACTAAACACGTGTCGGCTGCCTGTTCTCCTTGGATTAAAGAGCATTTTTCACCCACCGAGCTCCAAGTCTGGACAGTATAATATGGACATTATTTGCCTGATTCAATATACTGCAGATTTGTGCTCTGGAGGCGTCTTGTTGTTTTCTATACAGGAGTTTTCTCCCAATATTGTAGTACACTTTTAGTACCAAAGTGTTGTCACCCGTGGAACCCTTACACTATTTGTTGTGCTATTGCGGGCCAGATGTAGCAAAGAAACATTTTGCGACTTGCAAATAGCGAGTCATAGCGACTCGCTATTTGCAACTCGCAAAATGTTATGCGGAACGGTGTCTCAGACACCGTCTGCGAGTCCGTATGGGGTCGCAATGACCCACCTCATTAATATTAATGAGGTGGGTCGCAAATTGCGGCCCCATACCGACTATGGGCACTCGCAAACATGGAGGCCTGTTGTAGTCAGCAGACTTCCATGTTCGTGACTGCTTTTAAATAAAGCAGTTTTTTTTTTTTTTTAAGTGTAGCCCGTTTTCCTTAAAGGAAAACGAGCTGCACTTAAAAGAAAACCGAAACCTTTAGTTTCGGTATTTTTTCAGGGTAGGTAGTGGTCCCTTGGACCACTACCTGCCCTGAAAAAATAATTTGGTGTCCATTCACAAAGAGGAAGGGGTCCCATGGGGACCCCTTCCAATTTGCGAGTGGGTTACCATCCACTTGAAGTGGATGGTAACTGCGACACCATTTGCGACCGCATATGCGGTCGCAAATGGTATTGCATAACACTAGGAATCGCAAATAGGAAGGGAACACCCCTTCCTATTTGCGATTCTGAAATGCATTTTGCGAGTCGCTCCCGACTCGCAGAATGCATTTCTGCATAGGAAAATGCGATTTGTGACTCGCAAACGGCAGTTTTTGCCGTTTGCGACTCGCAAATCCTTTCCTACATCTGGCCCTGCATTACTTAACTGAGTGATCCTTTTGTAACCACTGCTACCCAATTGTTTCCCCATGCATGCCTCACATAAAAAAGCACTGACTGTCTGGTAGAAAAGAATTAAAGCAGAATAACACCAGATTTTAAAAAAACAATGACCTCATTTTTTTTCTTTTAAAGGATTTTCCTGTAAATAAACAATCACTTTTAGTGGACAAATAAAAATGAATCACCTCTCAGTTAGAATAAGGCATTATGCACTATGGACTACAAGTTGTTGTGCCAAATTAATGGAAGCATGCTAGCCAGCGCTTCAAGTACTTTGCTACTGTCTGCAGCTGTGGCAGTGATAGTTGACAATTATCTACCTTTAATTCTAATGTCCTGCTCTTCTCCAAATGCCCTTCACTTAGTTTCTACCCTGACCCCAAAGAGGCAGACGAATAAGTAAAAAATGTCACACATGTCATGTTTAAAATACGGATATGAATTCATCCTATCTGCCAAAAGTAGACGGTAGGGAAAATGATGCACTTCCTTACAGGGAAAGGAATTGGATATATAAATTATATTTGGCACATTCGTCACAGAGTATCCTTTACACCAAACTTGAACAGACATCAGGCACTGACTAGTCCCACTTTACTTACTGGCCTCACTCAGCACCACAAATTCTTCAATACAAATTAATTTGCTGGACAGTAAGGAAAGGAAACTTGACTTACTGTACTGCAGAGTAAGGCAGAGGGATAAGGCAGGTAGGTATAGCTTTTGCTATAGAATAGAGATGTGTCCTATTCATTGTGTGCCTAAGCTTTGGCGTATTCAGCCACTATGCAGACGAATGTCTATTGGAAACAATCTGAACAGGCGTACAATTAATCTATAAAGGAAAACCATGAAATATATATTCGGAAGCAGTTCACATAGCCATTAAAATGTGGCACATGCCATGAACAGATTTTTCAATTTGCTTGGTAGGCTGGGATGGAGGAGCTTCTCCAACCGACTAGCATCCTTTGTTATGACGCTAGCCAGGCCTTACCACCGGCTAGCGTCATTCCATAATTATGATGTCTGGCCAGCGTCTTGGAATGGCGCTAGCCAGCAGTAAACTTTTTCACGCAAAACTGAGGTAGCACAGTTTTGCGTGAAAAAGTATAAATCTGCCCTTGTGTGTTCGGTTTGAAATATTTGTAAATCCTGCATTAGCTGAGGCAGATGCACATTGCACAGCCAACACTGCAGTCACAAATTGAACCATACTGCACTTCTTCGGTCATGGGTGGCGACATGCCATGGGCAGGGAGTGGGTTGATGAATGGTGATGATTGGTGGGATACACATCTGCCTTATTTAACAAATTGAGTGAGTCAAGGAATTAGAACACAAATTATAATAGCCCTCAATTTGAACCATAGCTTTGATAATAATAAAACACAAAGTAATCAAAGTAAGTAAGCAGCATGTCTTCATATAGAAGAGCTCCCTTGTTTACTCATATTCAATCAACCTTCCATTCACATTACTATATTCATCATAGCCTCCATGATTTAAGCTTTACTTTATCTCATCCAGTCTTTCACCAAAATTCAAAATCCATATCCATCCATTCAGTTTCTACTATCCACTCTTTCTTTCAATCATCCTTTTATTCAATACTCACCCAAGCATCCTTTCAGCCACCCATGCATCCTTACCTTTTGCTATTTTCACCCACCTTTTCTTTTAACCTTCTGTTCTTTCCAGTTTCCATCAAGCCATCATTCTTAGTGTGCATTATGTGGTCTTTTGTTGAGTTGTAGATAAAACAGGCCATAAGTAACCAAACCACCGCTGTAGATGTGTGGGGTTCACAATCACAACGCCACTAGCTAGTGAGTAATAGAAATTGTCAATAAGCAAGCAATGTGACTTACCAGTGCCTGTCGCTGCTGACACTTCTCCCCCTACTCCAGCTGCTCCTGCAGAGGAACTTGAGCCAGCTCCACTGGTGGTCGGTGTGCCTAGAATAAAACATCAAGCGGTTTTTAGATGCCATGTACACCTCCCCTTAATTTTTTTATTTAAAAAAATACAAATGCAATACATTGTTGCAGTTCGGATAGCACAGCAATACCTTCTATCAACAAATATCACTCTGGGCATTTTGTTAGTTCACAATGTTAGAAAAGCCATGTAGTTAAGCCAACCAAAAACTTAGCATAATGGAGGGGCAGAGCTATAGCCTATGATGATGATGACTTGGAATCATTGAAGCACAATGAAGGGTTGGAATAAAAATGGTCAATTATAGAAAAAAAGATAATGCAGAGATAGCAGGAATTAAACAAACATTTGATAGGAGAGTTCGAAAAAGAAGACAGTATAAAGAAGGAAACAAGGTGAAATTACAAGTAGCATGATGGTAGGCAGAGGTAGGAGTGAGGGAAATAATAATAATATTAAATAATAGGTGATGGAAATGGCATTTTTTGCAGGGTTATCCCCAAACGTTTTGCCTTCTTCCTCCTGCTTTATCTGATCTGTTTTTGCTGGTCTGTTGTCTCTGCTGACCAATGCTAAAGTGCAAGTCCTTCCTATATAAATCGTATTGGTGATTCGTTTATCCATGATTGGCATAGCTGATTTACTAGTAAGTCCCTAGTAAAGTGCAGTAAAGGTGGTCAGGGCCTTTAAATCAAATGCTACTAGTGGGCCTGCAGTATTGGTTGTACCACCCACATGAGTAGCCCTGTGAACACGTCTCAGACCTGCCACCGCATTGTCTGTGTGTGTAGTTTTAAACTGCCAATTCGACCTGGAAAGTGTACCCACTTGCCAGGCCCACACCTTCCCTTTTACTACATGTAAGGCACCCCTAAGGTAAGCCCTAGGTAGCCCCAAGGGCAGGGTGCAATGTATGTTAAAGGTGGGACCTGTGTGGTGTGTTTAACATGTCCTAACAATTAAATACTGCCAAATTAGGTTTTCACTGTGTGAGGCCTATCTCTCTCATAGGTTAACATGGGGGCTGCCTTTAAATATTATTAAAGTGCAGATTCCCTTTGAGAGCAGATGGAGATTTGGAGTTTGGGGTCTCTAAACTCACAATTTAAAAATACATCTTTTAGTGAAGTTGTTTTTTAGATTGTTAGTTTGAAAATGCCACTTTTAGAAAGTAGGCATTTTCTTGCTTTAACCATTAAGTGAGTCTGCCTGTTTGTGGATTGTCCATCTGGGTCAGTTTGACAGTTGGCTATTGTAAATTCCCTATAGTGACACAAAGGGAAATGGTGTGTTGCCTGCATATCTTGATGAGCCATCTGAGCTACAGTGGAGGGAGGAGTGGTCGCTCACACCTGAAAGGGCTGTGCCTGCCCTCACACAATGCGGTCTCCAACCCCCTGGTGTGTGTCTGGTGCCTGGCCTGGACAAGAAAGGATCTTGCAAACAACTGAGACTTTCCTTTGAAGTTTTCCAACTTCAAAAGTAGAAATGGGTATAAGTATTGGCCCCAAAACCCCAGATTATTAGAATCTTTCTGGAATCAAGAAGAAGAGCTGAAGAGCTGGAGGAGGAGTACTGCTATTTGCTGTGTTGATTTGCTGGGTTGGCCTGCAGTTGCTGTTTCTGCCTTAAAAGAGAGCAAAGGGTGAACTTTGCTGTGTATCCTGCTTGAGAAAGTTCTCCAAGGACTTGAGGTAGAGCTTGCCTACTGTTGGAAGTCTCAGGGACATCAAAGACTTAAGTTTCATCTGCCTACAGCACTGGGAACTGTGTGTTTTCTGCTGTTCATGGAGAAAAAACACTGGGACGCCGCCAACGACGCCGCTGGCTTGCACGGTGACCTCTAAGCGCCACTCGGAGTCACACCTCCCCAGTTCGCACCACGACCCTGGTCTCATCAATGCCGCCATCTGATGCTGCCACCAAGACGTTGCTTGCTCTGTGACCTGTGGGCTCCACACTACAAGGTCGCCATGCTCACAGTGCAGCCTGGGCATCCCCGATGACGCTGCTCCTGCTGCCACTGGTGCCGAAGCCTGCATCATAGCCTGTGGACACCGTTTATGAGGTACATGAAGCACCTTCCCATCCCGCACTGCAGCCCGGGTCCACTGATGCCAGCACCGTCAACTGACATCCCCGTCTGCACCACAACCCGTGGACACTGCAAGGAGCCTGTCCTGCACCGCCGACTTGGGCCTACTGACGACAGCGCTTCAATGACGGCGCTGCTGCCTGCACCGTGATCTGGTGACACCGCACATTGCACCACCCCACTTCACGCCGCAGCCCTGTTATCACTGACACCGCTGGTCACCGTCACCGAGCCACTGCCTGCATCGTGACCTGTGGACACCGCACGTCACATTGTCTCATTTTGCACCGCAGCCCCGATGCCATCCACGCCAGCACTCCTGACTTCATCAGCCCAGAGTTAGATCTGCAACACGTGTGACTTCAGGGGCCCGACTACCCCCACACCCACTCCCAGACCAACATCATGACACCAATGACGCCGCTCTCCGGATCTCATCGCGGATATCACAATACCCTGCAATTCCAAAGGTACTGTTTGCGGGTCTTTCTGACACAGTAGCTGGCCTGCAAAGCCACACCGGGCCTGAACTGTTGGTTTTGTTGATCTTGATGCTGTGATAGCCCCAGGTGGAACTAACAACTTCAAGGGACTGTATTATTAAGTTAATTCTAGGAACATTCATATCTTTATTACTGTATGTTAGATTTTTTTTGTTTTAGTCTTGTTTTACATGGATAAATATTGTCTATTTTTCTAAAACTGGTGTGGTTTCCTTTTGTAGTGTTTTTACGGTATTACTTTGTGTTATGTGCAAATTGCTTCTAAAATAAGCCTGACTGCTTGTGCCAAGCTACCAAGAGGGTGAGCTGGGGTTATATGAGCAGATAGCTCCCTTATCCTTACTAGAGTGAGGGTCCCTACTTAAACAGGTTACAAACCTGCTGCCAACTAGAGACCCAATTACTAACAATAGGACTTACTGGGATGAGCAGAGCCCTCAGCTTTGGCGCTAGTGGTCGGCACCTCCCCATCCCATACTGGACCCACCTCTGTGGTGCCCCTCTTCCTGCCCTTGGGTACTGATGTAACAAATGAAGAAGATAAAAAAATAGATTAGTGGTACAGTTAATCTCCACAAAATGACTATATAACAGACAAACACAGGAACATTGTACTTAAATCAGATCACATATGGCACTATTATGATCGATTATCGTTGAGTTGGCTATACTCTTAAAATCCCTATTCCAATTTTCCTTAACAAAAACTACATTTGGAACTAATGTATTGCAATGAATGATCTTTGGTTCTTTTCTAATTTCTCAAACTCCTTTTTTGGGCCAAATCAGACTCCCTTTTTGTAATGCATAGATACATACTAGTATCACACATCACTGTGAAATTGCTTGGGACTGTAGAAGCTACATAAAGAAAGTCACAGAGAATGCTAACTCACTTATATCACAAATTCACTATGGTGATAGGAGGACAGAGGAATCTACCTTGCAAACGAGTAGGATGATGCAGCACTGAGCACCTGCCTATCCCTAACTGGATCACATAATAAATATTGTTCTTAACGTAAACTAAATGCAACTTACTTCAGAGTGAGAGCAGTATGCTATTCAGGAATAAAGGCATTGCAGAACACAAACACAATAAAATAGTTAATACTTACAGAGCCCCTGAATCTCCATGCCTAGCAGGTCAAGCAGGTCTTGCTCGCAGTCAATGATATCTGCCCAGTGGTGTGTCTGCTGCTGGGTGGTGCGCTGGACCTGAGCTGTGTCCCAAAGACATCTGCGCTCCCTAGCCCAATGCAGCCGATGCTCTGCTCCTGAAAGGGGTAACTCCCACCAGGCCTGTCTCCTGCTGCCAGCATGGAGGAGAGGTGGCGATACATGTAGAAAACCAGTGCTGCGACCTCCTTCTCACAAAAGATGGTCTGGAGCTGCACCCCTTGGTGGAGCCACCACACACAAGGTAGATGTCTGCTGCTGGCTGTCTGGGGGCCTGGTGCTGCTGCTCCCCTGTTCGCTGGCGCCACCCTGCTCTGCCATGGTGCTGGGTGGTAGGGTGAAGAGAAGAAAAGAGGAGAAGGAAGAAAGGAAAAAATAACTAAGTGAATAAAGAGAAAAATAAACAAAAATACAAAAAGTCACAAAAATCCTGAAAAAAAATAAAAAAGCGTAGAAATACACAGACACAAAAGACACACTAACAGAATAAATAAAAATGAGAGGTAGAATAATTGGGAGGGTGGAGGTTTGAAAAGATAATTAAGGGATGAAAAAATAGGGCCAGCACCATAAACAGTGAACGACAAGATGGCCGTGACCACACAAACAACGGGGTGCTGTTCATGCACAATTTTGAATGCAAGTACATTCTTTGTGTTGAGTTTGACATTAAAAGGCAATGCAAATGGGAACAACAAGGAGCTTCACCCACCCACAGAACTCCACATGGCCCGGCAGAGCTTTTTTGCCACTCCACGAAGTTCCTCGTAGCTCAACTCCTTCATTCCACCCAGACCTATTGAAAAGGAAGATGTGAATCTGCCAAATGGTTTATTTTGTCAAGTCGAAATGGCAGTTTAAAACTGAACACTGAAGCTGCAATGGCAGGTGTGAGACATGTTTAAAGTTCTAGTTAAGTGGCTGGCACAGTTAGTGTTGCAGGACCACTAGTAGCATTTAATTTACAGACCCTGTACGCAGGTAGTGCGCCATAACTAGAGACTTATAAGTACATTAAATATGTAAATTGGGTGTAAGTCAATCTAACATGTGTTAAGGAGAGAGCACAATCACTTGTCTATTGGTTAGCTGAGGTAAAGTGTGCAGAGTCCTAAGGCCAGCGAAAATGAAGTCAGCAGAACAAGAGGCCTGAAGACAAAAAGTTATGAGGGAAAAACACACCAAGGATGCCTGGTCTCACATCACCCATCTGGCAGCTCATGTTGGTGAAGTGTACCTTTCTAAAAGTTACTTTTTTAAATATCTTTTTAAAATGCAACATCACCATTAAATTTGATTTTGAATAACTATTGAAAATATTGGTTTAATTATTATTCTAGCTAGTTCCTTTACAGAGTTAGCAGTGCTTTTAATTGATTTTATGGTTTTGTACATAGGAATGTTAGGCCTGCGAGGGTGAAAGTAGCTTTAGATCAGTGTCACTGTAGGAACATGTTAATATTACTTTTCTGCATGTTCCATTTTTAAACACCATGCTCTGTATTTTGAGGGCCATATGGCCTACATAGGGCTGACTTACATTTTTTTAAAAGGGAAGTATTCCCTCATCAAAAACGGTCTATTTTTGGCAGATGATAATGCAGGTTTAAACTGCAACAGTCATGCTAAAATGGTAGGAATGAAGCCATGTTTTCTTGTCACATTTTTCAATGGCAGAATAACTGCTGCAGTCCACAAATAAGGTTTAATTTTCCATGCCCTATACTATGGCACTGTAGGAGAGTTAAATTTCCCATTCATGGATTGGCCAATTTCTTCAAGGTTTAGGGGTCAGAGCACATACATTGGGCAGTGGAAATCCGTTCCCTAGTCTGCAAAGTCTAAACAAGAGCAATGAAAGCAAGCAAGAAATGGGGAGTAATTATGCAAAAAGGGAATTTTTCAACAATTTTATTAAAGCTAAAAAAATGTGATTTCATTAGAGTTTATAGTTAGTAATAACTATACAATGATTTATAGATTTAAACTATTTAAACTATTTGTAAAGGCTCGCATTTTGTTACTGGAGAAAGCAAAAAATAACTGGCTGACTAACGGAAAAACTGACTGGTTGCATTAAAATAGCACATACTTCACTATGGAGTCTGAGAACTAGTATTATGTAATTGTTTGTCTGAAAGAAGACTACTCTTTATTTGTGGCAAATGATGAAAACTGTCTGAATGTTTGCAGGAAGAGCATTTTAGGATTTAGCCACATGCACTCTAACATCTTCCACCCTTTCTCATTAGAGTTAAAGGGAGAATTATAAAAAATGTAATTAAGAGTTTTAACAGTTTTAATCTTTCAATACTTAAGAGGCAATTCAAAAAGATAACTTACAATGGTGAGTAATTTAAACATGTTAAGTTTTCTTTTACATGTTTGAGTGACATTATTGCTTTTGGCTATTCACCATTTACAAGTGTAAAGTTACTCAAAAGTGTAGACTTGCATGTCTCCTAACCCTAAACTTGGGGTGAAGCTAAATTTCTGAGTTTAAGTTACAATAGCCAAAACAGAGCACTAGTAAGTATTCAATGACGGAAATCTCCCTATAATAAAGTATAGGGAAACATAAAAATGTCATTAATCCTTAGGGAAATGGGAAAAACCTGTATGTTAGATACTAATGTAAATTAATTCTACATACATTTATTACAATGTAAATCTTTGTAATATATTGTAGCACTAACAACTTAATTTACAAATAAAATACATTCAATTAAATTAAAAATATTTCGCTAAACGTTAATTTAAAAAACATCTAAAGTAAAAATTATTTGTATATTTGTATATTGCAAAATATATGTATACAGACCAGTGTTCCCTGGGATGGTCAGGTAGATGTCGCCAACGAGAAGGGGGATGACAATGGTGCAGCACATATGGGGGGGACCGCAAAACACTGTGGCAGGAGTTCACAGGAGACTACAAATTGTACAGACCTTCTACACATAGTCACTGTACAATCACTTTGTAAATATCACCAATAAATTACATTGCATCTGAATCTCCATGGTCTGCTCTACATATAACATATAACAACAGTTACAAGCATAGTAGCAACATAGTGTGTGATGTAAGAGGGTCTAGTGCCTCCATTTCACACATCAGTGTCACATAACTCAGAGGCATGTGGCTCTTGCAGGCCTAGATCCATGCATCACAACATATAACATGGCAGTAAGTGGGCAATGTGCATATTTCTAGCCCTTTCCCCACATTGTCTCCATGCTTGGCAGGATGTATGCAAGGGGAGCATACTTAAGGTAGGGGCTGATATCAAAAGGTGTTTAAGTAATGTAAGAATTGAATGGTTTCACATCTCAGGTACACTGTACCTCACTTATGGCACACACACGTTGGCTGTAAAGTGCGCTATGGGTTGCCAGACAAATTAAGCAGCAATAGTTGCTGTACGACTATCCAAACAGATGGCTCATTGTCAGGATCTAAGAGTAAAATGGGACAATACACCACCAAATTATTGTCTGGGTGGAATGTAGGTAGAGTGTGTTCCACTCCCTCTGTACATTCTATACACACTTGTCAAACAAATCTGCTGTCTTGACACATGCATACAGCAAATCCGGATACACATATGAATACTGTGTATGGCCTAGGTAGAAAAGGGTTTGCAAGTACCAAGAATGGTTGACACATATCAGCAATATAACCTAGCATAGTCTGTATTACACCATCACACAGCACATAGCAATATACACCACTCATTGTTAGTCACATGCCTGACCAAGAGCAAGGTACCAACAGTTACAAAATTTCCTAATATGTTTAGGTCTCCAACATGCCAATCAGGTGTGGGAAGTTAAAGTATGTCCAGCAATGTCTAAACATGTCACAGACCCATTCAAAAATGAATGGGAGTAGAACTAGACAGATATGTTGCAAGTGGCTAATGAAAAAAGCAGCACTGAGATGATTTCAGACATTAACATCATCCAGTCATGGTAAGAGTAACAAAGGTTGTGGAATGCAGGAATACATGCTTACCTATGTTCAACAAAGGATGTGGATGGGCAGCTGAGAGATACCAACAGATACTTGAAAATATAACATGGGAGGTCACTTGGAGACCGCACAAGTGGTGTAGGAGGAGTAATGTCATGTGTGTTTGGTACAAAGCCAAGCAATGGGCCGGTAACTATCATGTAGCCAGTAGTAGAAGATGTGTACATCTATAATTTACACAAGTCACATGTTGCGTCCTGTCCATGTATGACCGGACAATGTTTCTGTAGAAGACGTCTACAAAGTGTAAGCAGCCTAAAGATTGCCAGCGATGTAGGACACAAAATATTCCTAACAAGTGATGAGGTGAAACATGGAGAAGGAACACACATGGACCAATACTGACTGTGCAAAACATCAAAGTCTAAATGTGATCACCCAACGTATGTACAGAGAGGGTGGCTAGGTCCGTACAAAACACACTTATGTTTGCCACTACTATAACCTGGTAGTTGCCCATTGCATACCAACATGACAGGAGGCCAAAATAGAAGTCACAACAGAGATACAACCCCTAACCAAGTTGCCCATGAAACGTACTAAGGACATCAAATCATGTCTGTCACACCATGCCAAAAGATATGACATGTCCTACATGTGCAAGCAGCCAGTCCTCAGTACATGATAGGGAAAGGCTGACATCAACTACCTCAGAGAAAAACTTGATAGACCAGCCCATTTGATCACAATTCTGCATGTGTGTGTCTGCAGTGGACTGTTGCTCTGTTGAATAGCAATCACGAAGAGGCTAGATCCCCACCCAAAACACCTTAACACCACTGCTCTGGCTACATAGACTATTGCCATTGTCAGGGGCCTGATGCATGTGCACAGTGGACTGTGTAGTCTGGAGCTCTGTCAACTTGAGCCTTCACATGCAACCATGGGTCTGTGTCAGCATAAAAGCTCCCAGAGTAGTGATGAAGAGTAGGCTGCCATCTTTGCCAGACTGCTACAAAGTGGTATGCCATTGTATGTGACAGTCACAACAAAAATGAAGTGGTCAATTGTGAGTACCTAGTTGGTGACATGCTCACATATGCCAGATATCTCTGCATACATGTATCACTTAAATGGCACAGGCCTGGTAATGTGTACCCGAGTCTAAACAAAAGGTAACTTACCACAAATGTAAGTGCATATGTCTCACAAGATCATTTCCAGAAAAAAATGACCTTCACAGGTGTTGCGACATACAGGACACTGACATGAGTACACATGCATTTGTCAAAGTCCAACATGTATCCTTGCAGGAAGATAGATATGTGAGATTTCATACGCCATGAAAACACCCCTGTGGTCATATGTTACTGAAATGAGCCTACACACATCTTTACACACACACAACACATAGCAACCTTCATTGGCACATGTGTGCACGCCATCTCCTGCAACTAAGATTCATGTGGAACTGTATGTCCCAAGTGTAGCAGAGCATCTTGAAGGCTAAACTAACAACACACCACAACGTGGACACACATGCATGCACAGTGCCAGGGGTAATGCAATTTCAACCCAGCTGTAATCCACTGCACCCTCTGAATACAATTTGTTATGGCTGTCACATGCCTTACCATGTATTGGACATAGCCCATCATATCTACTGTATTGTGTTGTTGGTATGAGTACATTTGTATATCAGACATAACAATATGGTACACTCCCAAATATGTGCTAGACACATTTGTACATGTACTAACATGTATGTGGAAACAGTCTACCTGCACATGCAAATATGCACATGGCATCAGTCATCGCATGCATCACACACATAAACAAACACATAGGTTAAACATACCAATGTCTCCGTCAAGATATGAAGGGACATGCAAAAACATGTAGCCACACCATACCTACAACATAATTGCACAGCCCCTGTGACATGGTATGTGAATCTCGGTGCACTGTAAGCCTTCCTAAATAATTTCCAAGCATTCCCATCGTGCGTCAAAGCAAATGGTTAAATTCTGTACTCCGCAAGCCCAGGAAAATGATGCCTGGCCCCTATGCGTCAATCACACGGCCGCATGCCTTGTCAGCCTGTAGTGGAAGGAATATCAGGCATGACCATCATGTGTCAAAAATGTAGATGCATAACTGAAAATGTGACGCACAGGACCATGAAGAGATTAAACAGGACATCCTGCCTGCATACATTGTACAGTGAGTTCACTTTCATGTTCACTTCACAGTCTTATTGTCTGTGACTGTGTGAGAGTGTGTGGAGCTGGTGTCGTTGGTTGATTGGAGTGTTTTGTGCTATGTCCTGTTGCTGTTGTGCCTTATTTGTCTTTTAATCAGTCTTCTGTAGCATATTAGTACTGTATCTGTCACTGTATTGTGAGGTGTTTGTCTAGGGATAGAATAGTTTGTTGGGTATATAGGGTAGTTGGGGTACTTTTATCTTTACTTTCTTTCCTACAATTACATTTGCAATATACAAACACTGGATGATGTCTGAGAACATGAGGATGTCAAAAAATACGGCTCATTAGCTGGGGAGCTTTATATAGCTTGTGCATTATTACATGTCAATGATGCTGGTATTGGGTGGCCGTGTTACTCAGGGCTACCCCACAGAGGCCAGGAAGCTGCGGTGGGGCAAGGTGCTTCACCACCTAACAAAGTATTCAGAGCTGGACGCAATGGCCATCAACTTAAACACTGTTGAGCTGAACTGATCTAAAGGGAACAAGACCTACTGAGATTGGTGGAGCAATTGGTAAGTATCCCATTTGCATAGCAACACCATCATTTGCCTGTGCTTGACAGGTGCTGATAAGCTTGAGTGCAGCATGTTTTGTCAAAGGACCTGGACATGTAGTATTGTGCCTGTATTAAGAGCCCCAGCACCACCTTAGGGCTGCCATTGTAAATAATGCTTATGAAGCAGAGCCAGGGCAGAAGTGCCATCTTCCCTGCGCAATCATAACAAAGTGGAGGGATGCATGCATAGTCCCACTCATTTTAGACTAGCTCGGCATGAGGCCTGCGACAGGCATCATGCATGGGAATGAGGCCCTACACCTGTATGGGGGGGCTAACGTATATAGCTCTGGGAAATAGGAGAAATGTCCTGCACTTTGAACAGCTGCTCACAGCAGGTGTTATAAGAGGGCATATATTTGTATATAATGGGCCCCTATGTACTCAACAGAAGTCTTGCTAACCTTTTTGTTGCTACTCCTGCATCATTTGGGTCCATATAAACTGACGAAGTTGCCTCCTACCTGCCCCATGCAGCGCCTTATTTCTCAGAAGGCTACACGTGGCGGGGGAAAGGAGTGCACTAAGGACCACAAAGACTGTAGTGATGCACTTGGTGCAGCACCACTTAACTTAAGTCTGCCCCTTTGTGTCATTGGCCAACACCATTTAAGGGAGCTTGACTATGCACTGGGTCCAGAATACTAGCACTTTCCTCTTCCTGTACATTGTGTATCTGATACACCCCAAAGTGTGTCTATTACTCCACACACATGTGCTAAATTTGTATCACAGGCCTGCCATGTCTTACTGACTGTATGTGGCAGGCCTGCATCTGCACCAGTACTAGCACATTACTCAGAAACCTGCACCAACACAGACATCCTTGGACATCCTTGGACCACAGACCAAGTGTGCCTCTGATGAGGAAAATTTCTATATGCATGGAGAATTAATGGAACACTATGGCAACAATGGCTGGCCACACAGTATTGACAAGGCATCTGTAATGTAAGTTAATGTGCAGGTAGGAACAACTAAATAAACATAAGGAAACTGCCCTGGCATAATAGCTCATGTGTGTGTGCCTTGTAATGGGACACACATATTTGTAACTTGAAACAAGGATGTATCAAAGCAATCCTTGACATTTTGAATACTCACACAACCCCTGGGCAGTTGTCTGTCTGTTTGCGATGACAATGAGTTAGATGTCTTCAACATCTAGGAAAGGCACAAAAGCTATGGGTGTCACAATGGGAAGGACACTGCAACAACCATTGTAAGCCGGTAAATGCACCACAGGAGTGTCAGGGAAAGTGATGATTTTTAGGTGCCAAGGGCTCCATTATCTGACACTAGGTCTGACTGGCATATTATAGATGTTTGGCAGTTGGTCTGATCTACCACAAGATTGACTTGCTCCCTCAACTTAACAATTTGATTTTAAAACTGTCGTCCACGCACAGAAATGTCCAAATATGACAGAGCTATATTTTCCTTTCAAGTATTGCAGGTGAACCTCCACCCTACAGCAGACGAGAGGTGTCCAGATTTGAAGACCCCAATGCTGCCAGTAAGTGTCACCTTTTGCGTCATGTGTGGCAATCCAGGGTTTTGTGTGAGACAGTCAGATGTGTGCAATGCAATGAATAAAGGTTTTGCATGACTAATGCTATGATATCATCATAGTTAGAATGGTTCATCATGTCAGACTCAAAGTTGAGCATTGAGAATGGCTTGATTGTTGCACAAGTGACAACGTGTACTGCTATGGAATTGTGGATGTTAAAAAATGGAAAGCATGACCACATATACATTCATGTCAATCATGATAGGTGTCAGAGCTGCTGTTTATGTGATTAGCATGCCTGTTGACAACAACTTTGTCACAGCACTTTTGAGTGCACTGTGTGTCACACGTAGCTTACAGTTACTCATGAAACGGTACAGATAAGGGACATGTATAGAGGTCCCTAGGGGGCATATGTAGGACCTCTGTACTCTTCAGATATAAATTAAGGCCTCAGTCGTACAAGAAGCCATATTGTGCTAGGCAACAGTCAGTAGAGTACACTATTAGTATACAACTCAGCTCCAGCTGATTGTGGGAAATGTCTATGGATTATCACAAGCTAGATCTCAGCAGATTTACCAATATGGTCTTTCCATCAGGATATTTGTGAGTGATCTTGGTCAAATCACATGTGCATATGATGTGAATGCTAAGTGTGTTCCTGGTACCTAGGTGATGTCTGACATGCATGTGCACATGTTGTTCAATAAATATGAATACTGTAGCAGCACACAATCAGTGCCAATCTTACTGTGGCCCTAAGGGCACTCATTACACATTTTGCACAACATAGCACAGGGCACAGGGCAATAGTTATGTAATTTGTAGACAACTTTGATGTGCTGTTCAGGCTGTGACCAAACTTTATGGGGACTTTGCATTATTTGTACATGTACACATCATGAGCAATAGTGTGCCCCCTTGTAATGTATGCTCAGACCAGGTCTTGAACCAGGACACATGAATGAAGCTTTAATAAACCTTAAAATAGCCAGTGGGAAGTTTTCAGCCCCCCCATCAGATGATCCCCACCTTGCATCCACTCTGCCTGGGCAAGGCTTGATGTAGCACCAGGGGTGTCAAAGTGGTGGATTGCATACAAAGCACCCCATAATGACAATGGCACAGGGAATCTAGACTTTTGGGCCACGTGATACTCACTAGTTTGTTAACACAAATGTTGAGCAAGGACGCAGTAGCCCACTCATCCTTGGGCCTTGATGGTCAACAATGGATAGCTGTTATCCCAGAGACATGTACATGATACCGTAGATGGCTGGTAGGAAATAGTCATAGATTTGGAGTAAGACATTGTTGTGGAATGTGTGTCATCTGTGGATGCTGTGTACATTACATGTCTGTTCTACCTCCACCCAATGCTGTATTAAGGGCCAGATGTAGCAAAGTATTTGCACGTCGCAAACGGCGAAAATCGCCGTTTGCGAGGTGCAAATGCCTCTTTGCTATGCAGAAATGCATATTGCGAGTCGGTACCGACTCGCAATATGCATTTCAGAATCGCAAATGGGAAGGGGTGTTCCCTTCCTATTTGCGATTCGGAATGAAATGCAATACCATTTGTGACCGCATATGCGGTCGCAAAGGGTATCGCAGTTACCATCCACTTCAAGTGGATGGTAACCCACTCGCAAATTGGAAGGGGTCCCCACGGGACCCCTTCCAGTTTGTGAATGGACCCAAAACTTTTTTTTCAGGGCAGGTAGTGGTCCAAGGGACCACTGCCTGCCCTGAAAAAAAACCGAAACTAAAGGTTTCGGCTTTTTTTTTAAGTGCAGCTCGTTTTCCTTTAAAAAACTGCTTTATTGAAAGCAGTCACGAACATGGAGGTCTGCTGACGACAGCAGGCCTCCATGTTTGCGAGTGCCTAGACTCGCTATGGGGCTGCAATTAGCGACCCACCTCATTAATATTAATGAGGTGGGTCATTGCGACCCCATAGCGAGTTGCAGACGGTGTCTGAGACACCGTTCTGCATACCAATTTGCGAGTTGCAAATTGCGAGTCGGAATGACTCGCAATTTGCAACTCGCAAATTGGATTTTTCCTACATCTGGCCCTTAATGCTTTATTCTCCTCATTTTTCAGCTGCCAATATGGCACCAGCTGAACAACATGCCTTCCACAAAAGGGCAGACGGATACAGGCACATATTGGATGTGAATGCTGGGTACCAGAGGATGGAGAGGAGGTTCTGGAAGGAAAAGGTCACAGGGACATGGTGTGCTTTCCCACATGGGGGAACTCCATAGCAGCCACAAACAAAGCAGGACACATTGGGGAAAAAATCACGGATCCAGGGGTCCTCTGCAGGTCCGACAACCTCCACATCAGCATCACCTGTCACAAGCCAGGCACCTGTACAGCCACCTGCTGCAGCCATTACATCTAATTCTGAAAGAGACACGAGATGGGACATGGCCGCCATGATGGGCACATTGGAACGTTTAGAGAAGGAGAGTGCAAAAAAACATAAGTTGCTAAATTATATTAAAAGGAAATTGAAAAAGATGTGAAGTGGCAGTGTCACAACCTCCCAGGTCTTTCCCTCTCCCTTTTACATGTGATATACATTTATATTGGGTTTTAGATGGGTAGTGTTAGGTTAATGAAATAGTGTAGGGTAGGCATAGGTTAGAGTAATTATAGTTGGGGGTGGGGTTTAGTACTTTTTTATTTAGGGGTTGGGTGGGAGGTTATGATAGGGTATATATGTGTAAATAAAATGTAAGAAAATAACATTTAAAAATATTGAAAAAACATTTGAACAAAAAGATATTATATATTTGTTTAGGACATAGGATAAGGAAGTACATTTGTACCCTTAGTTTATGTTGTCCTACTTGTATCTTGTCTCTTAAAGGGGGTTTGAGGACAATGCTTAGAGTGTGGCATTATATGTGTAAGATTAGTTTAGAATAGGTTAGGTAGGTGTAGTTTTAATTTAAGTTAAGTTAAGTTAGTTTAGGTTAGTTTAGTGTAGGGTAGTTTTTAGGATAGGTTTATGCATGAAGTTTAAACAATTTCTAAATTGAATAAATCATGTTTGTATTAGACTATTTGTCTCCATGTTGATTGAGTGTCTGGGTGTTCTCATGTGTGCACTGGCCAAGTAGGAGGAATGTCTTAGGGTATGCCTACTGTCTTCATTTCTATGGATTACCTTGTGCATCTCCTATGACCAAGGAGCTGCTAGATTGGCTGCTAAATGACATCAACTAGTCCAAGCACTTGTCATCCACTGTTCCAGCCATTCACATTGTGTATGTATATGTAATCTTAGACAGGTGAGAATGGAACTTCAACTGTCATTAGTTGGATCTTGCAGTATCATTGTTGGCAATTGTGCAAATATGACAATAGCCAAATCTGGGACTGTATCCTACAACACTGACAGGTGCCAGTAACTGATTAGGTTAGCCTCTTCTGTGCCACACACATTAGTTAAATGGTACTCCCATAGGGGTACACTACCAGTGACTTGATTCTGAGCCATACATGCAGTAAGTGAACTTCCAAAAACTTCTGTTCAATACATGTATTGAATACTCTGTAAATTGGTTGTAGCCCACAAGACAATATTTCACGTTAGGATCCTAGTGTGTGGCTTTGTTTCTGAGAGTAATGCACTCATGTAATAATGTTCTGTACTCATTGACATGGATTTACATAATGCAATCATGTTTGCTAAGTTGATGGATAACAGTAAATGTAGAAATGTTATATGTGAACAAGGTGCTTTATTTATAGGTGCAAGTGTCATTTCAAATGCTATACAATGTCCAGTTCACAAACCTCATGAGGGAACCTTAGCCATTTTTAGTACAATCAAAGTCCAGGGGTGAGGGACGTGTAATGAGACATGGTTAGGAGAAGTGTGCATTAGTGAGGAGGTGTCCAAATTGCCAATAGATACGATTTGAGACAGTGACAGTACATTTTCTGCTGTCACAACGCTCGCATGATCTTAAGCACAGAACTAAGGAGATACTGTCCAAGTGGCACAGACTGGTGCTACTGGGTGGTTTCCCTTGTAAATTCTTTGCCTTCTACATCTTCATCCTCTGATGTGTGTGGTGCCTCCTGTGCCATGGGTGGTGCTATTGTTGAGGTTGAGGGGGCCACACACACATCAGGGGATAGAGATGTGCAGCCAAAGGTCCTGGCAGCTCCCATTAGTGTGAACACATAAGCCATCACTGCAGCAAGGAGGAACTGCCGATTTCTCAACACTGCAGCAACATCATGGTGGTAGGCAGCCATGTTTTCCCTGTGGGAGGCCACTTCCCACTGTATGGCTCCAGGGTATTCTGTATAGCCCCCAGCCTGTTGTCTATCATGCTGCTGCCATGTTGTGAGTGCAATTTTTGAAGCCTCTACCTCATGAAAACAGCTCTGTTGGCCAGGGACTGCTGAAGTCCATGTAGTAGATGCCTCTGATGACAGCTGAGTTGTCCTTAATTGGCCTGAGGAACCTCTGCACTCCCTGTAGACTGCCTGCCATGGTCTCCATCACCAACCAACCCTGCTTGGCCAGCTCCTGCTGGACTTCTACTACTGTTGTCTGGAAGGTGATGTCTGGGTCCTCGGAGTACAGGGCTGAGTCAGTACTGGCTTGTGCTGTGTGTTGGTAGCTGGGTGGTTCATGTGGAGACCCTCCCTGTGACTGGAAGTGGTATCTTGGGGGAACTTAGGACATCCTGGAGAGTGACTTCATTGATGGTCAGCAGCTGGTCATCCATGTCATCAGTAAAATCCAGGACAGGCAGGTCGCCAAGAGGTAAGGCATCATTCTCTGCAATGAGATAGTGAAATGGCAGTCTTGGCTTGTGGTGGCTGTCGACATGGCACATCATTTACTTGCTACTGGAGGCTCAGTGACATGTTACAGACCCAAGGTTGTAGTTGTATTTTATGTGTAACATTGTGCATGACACATGGGTGAAACTCACAAGGTATTTTGAGATACTTGGGTGCCCCTAGCGTCACCTGAGCATTATTTTTTGTGATGTCACAGTGACACAATGCCCTGTGATGGTTTTACAAGGTGGCACAAAGCGAATTATTGTGGCTTACTATCATCTTGTAAAAAGGACCCCTTCACATGCAGCACTTTGCGTGGTAGGGGCATGCAATGGGTGTTGCTGTGCGCATGCCACAGCACCACCCATTGCATTTTGACAGTGCCTCATGGGTTTTGGTAAGCCAGAGTCATTGTCAAAATATAATGCCACCCCACAAGTTAAATGCTATATTTTCACCTCATTTGTACATTTTTCAATGTATGCTGCATTTGCAACACTAATGTCCTGTTAAGAATGTTTTTGTGCAGAAAGGTGCTCTTTCCTGCACAAAAACAATCTCCCTCTTGACACAGCCATCCTTGCACTATAGTACAAGGGATGCTGCATTGGCCCACATCATCTAATGTAGCCCATGGCACAGGGAGTGACACATGGGTGCCCCATATTCTAGTAAATACTGGCCATCAGTGAGTTTTTAAAATGATGCTGCGCAACACTGACAAATTTGGGGAAGCGTGGCACACCATCATTTCCTATTTCATCTGGCTCTTTGTTCTTTGTTCCCACACCACCTACTTCCTTGCAGGCTCCTTATCCTTTCCACTGACGCCATAGTGGCATGTAATTAGCCCTCCTATTCACCATGGTGGACATTGAGATAGTAGTGTAATGTGTGCTGTCACTCCTTTAGTGAAATGTTGCATTGGCACCATGAATGATGGCACTACTGCAGTATAGCACAATTAGGTCCATTGCTAACATGCTTTTGTTACATTCTCATCTGCCTGTAGCAGTCCCCACACATGTACTTATTGGAAGGGGCAGTGCAACCATTATGGATTATTTGTACAATTAGATTGTCCCTCCCTAAATTTTGAACATTTCCTTGCACACAACATATCAGCAACAGGCATGTGTTGGTGTAAGGATGTTGAATGGGGATCAATGCATGCATTTTATGACTTTGTAGATGTGGTAAAAGGGGAATGTACAGCTTGTTTCCACATGGGCTATTATTAGAATGATAATACAGTTACAATATGGGCTAGTGGCATTTTGCCAGTAGTGGAACATTACCTTGTGCCAGTTCTTGTGCATGTTGATTGTACCATCAAGCAGTAGACCAGCCATTCACACAAGACACTCTATATTATCAGATGGTGGGGTTGCAGCTACTTGTGCAGCTGCACACATGATGTTTACAGACATGCCCCATGTGTTGTATGTGTTTAATTTTGTGGCCATTCCCATAGTGTGCATGGAGTTGTGTGAGAGTTGTTGTGGGTTCATCCTGTGTGATTTGCCTTCCAGAGGTGGAACACTTTTGGCCTGATTTTTCTCAAATGGCACAGCTCAGTGCAGTAATAATAAGTGTTACACAATGCTGCACCAGTTTAGAAATGCAGGGATGTGCCATGTTTAATGGAATACAGTAGACCCCTGCAATTCCCCCTGCTCCAGCACAGATTTGTTCTCCCTGCACTAACGCAGGCATTGTTGCAGCATGATGAAGGGTGCCTGCGTTGAGGGGATACATTGTTTATGGGCAGGGATGCGTCCCTTCCTGCACATGTACAAGCTATTTTTGCTATGGCGGCATTTCAATATATGAGAAGGGCAATGAGACAAGGAGGAAGAGAAGCATTTAGGACTGTTACACCATCCTGACACAACCCCTGGGATGGTATTGACTTCAGTCCTAGTCTCTGTTGTAAAAGTTGTATTGGATTAGGGGCTATCACAATACTCAATGGGTGATGTCATGGCACAGCTACTGCCGCTCAAATTGCAGGTAATTTTCAGGCATTGTGCTGCATATTTATATGGTGGAATATAACCATAGTGAGTAGTTTATGTCAATGTTGTGTATATGTTGGAGTGCATTGCTCAACAAAAGCGTCAGTACAAGTGTGGCTAGGGTGGCGATTGGCAATTTTGATTCAAGGTCTATATGCCTGGATGCAAATCTTTAGCATGCTTTGAGTGTGTCCTTTGTGCTTCTCCCTTCTGCCATTTGTAAGATTTCAGATATTCCCCCCGCAACTTACCACGCATTTGTGTTTGTTCTTGGTAGTCTGCACTGTCCTATGCTGCAATTCCAGTGACCAGCTCCTCTGGGATGACCACTGCGACCAGCTCCTCCACTCTTCCAGGTCCTCCTGTAGTGCAGGACTTCCACCTCCAATCTGCAGAGCTGCCTTTCAGCTTCTGTCCAGTTCTCTTTGGTCCTGCGCTTGCAATCATGCCAGCGCTTCTTGCAATCTATGACAGTCCTCACCTCTGCTATGCTGTTGACTTTGTCTACTATTGCCTGCCATATGGATTCTCTCTTGCTGTCTGGCCATTTAGAGGTGATGAAGAGCTGGAGTTGGTGCTTCTCCTCACTAAAGCAACACTTTTGCTTCCTCTTCTCCTTCTCTTGGGACTTTGCGAGACCCTTTTTGCTGGTACTTGGGTGACTGGGGTCTCTCTGGGGTCTCTCTCGGCCTGCATCTTGTCTTTCAATTTTTTTTCTTGCTTGTGCATTTTCTTTGGCGCTAATGCGGTTAAAAATGGTACCAACCCGTTTTGCGTCAGAAATATGTGCTGCTCCTAGTGCCACTTTTACAGCAGTAGCTTAATTCTTTCTTACAGCATGTCACAATGGTTGGCATCCTTTTTTTATGCTAACCATTCCTTAGAACCATTGTGCGCCATTTGTTAAATATTGCACACTGATGGCACTAGGGAATGATGGTAGCTTACATTAAACATTTTGGCACACAACTGCGCTAGCACAGTTGTGCACCATTTTTCATAAATATGGACCAAATCTATTAAGAAAATTGGTTCACACAATATGATCCTCGTTCTATGTTGTGGACTAATGTCTGCTGGGCTTGATTTTTCTGTTTGTGTTCTATATTCAGAATTATAGTTTGATTGAAAATTGTGGAGATCAAGCGCTTTTGTCTGCATGTTTTTTACTAGGCAAAGATTGTGCAAGCAAATTCCATGCCCCTTGAGTTTGCACAACTCAGAATGGAGCATATAGGCCCTGATTTATACTTTTTGACGCTAAATTGCGCTAACGCAGTTTAGTGTCAAAAAGTATACGCCTGCTAGCACCATCCCAAGATGCCAGCTGGGTGTCATATTTATGGGATGACGGTAGTCGGCGATAAGGCCTGGCTAGCGTCATAAAAAAGGACGCTAGCCGGGTGGGGGAGGCGTAGGGCGAACAAGGAGTTTAGAGTCAAAGGATAACGCTAGTGTGGGCAGAGGCATAAATAATGCCTCTAACCAGACTAGCGTCATTAAAACCCCATGGACATGACTCCTAAGTTAAGACAGGAGTCATGCCCACCACCCCACTGGCCATGCTCAGGGGACTTATGTCCCCTGAGCATGGCCATTGCACTCTCTCTGAAATGGAAGAGAGTGCAATTTGCGCCCCCAATAAGTACCAAATCCTGTGATTTAGGTATTGATCAGTGTAGGGAAAGGTGCAAAAGACATTGTGACATGAAGGGGTAATTAGTCTGAGCAGTGTAGATGAACGTGATGCATGCAGAAATCTGAACCGTACGTGGAAAAGTCCACGATGTCACTGACGATGGGGTACCTGATGAAATCCAAACAGATAGAGGCACACACTTTTCAGGAAAAGCAGTGCAGGACTGGGCCCAAGAACAGGGAATTCGGTGGATATTACGCATTAGCTATTATCCACAAGCTGCAGGCATGCTTGAGAGATATAATGGATTGTTGAAAGAACAGCTAAAAAAGTTATCAGCACATCAGACTCTAAAAGGTTGAAATAGTAATTTAGACAAAGCCTCATTTTAATTGAACAACAGACCAGTTGGGCAGCAGACTCCTTTCATTCGGATGACAGGGCATGATAAAGAACCTACACATACAATGATTGTCTGGAAAAAGAACCCTCAAGCTTGATTACCTTTGCAGGCTACTCCTGGCAGTACAGGACTGGATGTGTTTGCTCCAGAAGATGGAGAAGTACCTGTAGGACAGGTAAAAACCTTACCCCTAGGAATAGGAGTGAGAGTACCACCAGGAACATAGGGTAGGATTGCCCCTCGATCTAGCCTAGCCATCAAGGGAGTGTCAGTACTTGGGGGAGTTATTGACACAGATTATAGAGGAGAAATCAAAGTAGTATTGTTGAACCAAGGAAATGCTGCTGTATCATATCAAGCACATGACAGACTTGCACAATTGATTTGTGAACAAGCGTAAAAATCCCCATATAGAAGAGAGATCTGCCCCCCCGATAGTACCCAGAGAGGTGAGGGAGGATTTGGAAGCACAGGAAAGAAAGGGTGGGTGCATCATCCGGGGAAAATGCCAGAAGCAGGAGAGATATTGAGTCAAGGGGTGGGGAGCACGTATGTTGTACCTTTAAAGAACTCTAATGTACCTGTGTTTGTACCTGCAGTGAGACTCACCCGCGCTCATAAATGATGACATCTGAGTCAGTGATGTGGTTCCTGTTTGCAGTCATAATTGCAAGTGGAAGAGCAGTTTGGGTTCAACCGAATATAGCAGAGAATGTTGTTACGGACCTCCATGTTACCGATGACAAGGGGAAGATTTCACTTTGCAACGTAAAAGTACCTGGAGACAAGTGGATGGCTGCCAAAGCTGTGACCTGGAAGGTAATAGGACAGCAAATCCGACATGCTAGTGGACTAAACGAATTGCAAGGAACACCAGCAATAGTACAAGCTTTGAATTATACCTTGAACATGATATGCAAATATTGTGATACCATTGTGCCATTTACGCCAGCACTGACATATCCAGGTAAACCCTATAATTGTTCTGACAAACAAAGTTTTTTACCAGGACATATGGTGGTTGTTACAATGAACAATGGAACCAAAGGTATTCCAAACCACCAGCCTTCATGTTCTATGTAGCTGAAAGAAACATGACTAGCAACCTAGGAAACATTTCCATAGTTCGGTATAGGATAGGATGTAAGCAAGCTTTGCATGCAAGCATAATTAACCATATTGTATTTCAGATAAATATTGCTAAAGGAGATATCTCAAATTATTATCCACTATGCGCACCATGGACACTACAGATGTGGCCATTGCCAAAGCTACGTATTAGAAGAGGCCTAGGATCCTTCATAGCCGGAGCCACCGGAATAGGGGTAGGGGCCTTATATTCTTTTGATATTAAAGCCATCAGGAATAAGTTATCATCTACAGGCTATAGTGCAGGAGAGGGCATAAAAGTAATTTCTCAATGGGGGCCTGCACACTCACAGGAGGTATGGAAAATCCTATGAGGGTTGTACTGTGATTGGCAATGGCATAATTTCACATATGAGCAATTTAGAAAAAGCTTTCAAAACACATAGGCAGTGCCCAAAGTTATCCAATATTTATTATGGCAAAACATTGTTAATCAACAATATGCAGATTTTAAAGCAGAATGGGGACATGTCCAAGGCGAGTATTGGAGACAACAACTACATTTGCCCTAGGAGATATGGGTAAAGCCCATACAGCTTCATTGTGAAGAAGAAATGTGTTATGCTCATTTTGATATAGCAAGAAGTGATCTTCCTCCTGAAATGTGGTGCCCTTTTATATTGCTCCCCGTAGTGATAGGTAAAGAATGGTGGATACCTCATACTGATAAAAAGTGGATTGATCAGACAAACCACACTGTAGATCCCACCAGATGTGCAGATTGGAGTAAGGGGTGGGTATGTACCCACACAGGACGGGTGCTAAATCCATGCCTTCACCCAATACCAGGAGAATGCGAATGGCTACCTTATCCTATTAATGACACAGACTTATATTAGATAGGGATGGAGAGTATATGTTATGTTACTAATCATCCCTTTCTCATTAACAGATTTGTACAAACCCCAGGGGAGCAAGTAATGTGTATGTGTAATATTACCAGTATTATTGACATAAGTACTTACATCCTATACCAGCCGACTGAGTTCACCACAACCACATTACAAACGCAAATGTGAGCACAGTTATAATGGAACATCCTGCTTGTTGTTAAGCTACCCAGACTAGAGGCAATCAGGCACTACGCACAAGTCACATTTGCTAAATTTGATATGGCAGCTAAATACACCAAGGATACAGCCATACAGATGACCATAGATGCTAAACAGTTTATGCACACTGCTTCATGCATCCTGCAAATAACTGAGCACCACTGGTATGATATTTTCTTGGGCTGGGCACCAGGAGCTACAAAAACGCTAAACGTAATTTGCATCCTTTAATTTGGTTACTGATTGTTTGTGTCATACTGATGACTATATTATGCAGACTATTTGTACGCGCTAAACAGCTTTATACTGAAATGCAAGCACTTAGATCAATGCTGACGGGTACTTGCAGCAACCTAGCTGGAGAAATGGCAAAGTAAATAATTTTGGTTTTGCATGCATCGCGCTCATCCAAGGGGTGGAGTGATCAGTGTAGGGAAAGGTGCGGAAGACATTGTGACGCGAAGGGTTAATTAGTCTGAGCAGTGTAGATGAACGTGTTGCATGCAGAAACCTGAACTGTACGCGGAAAAGTCCACTATGTTGCTTTCAAGCTTGTTTTCCAACATTCCATAGATTAAATTATCCGCAGCCTGCATGTGCAAGAAGCAGGAAGTGGGGGAGAGGGAAGCAAAGGTCGCTCTAACCCTGAGAAAGGGAGTCCAGGAAAAGGCCAGAAAAATAATGGCTAGTGAACAACAGGGCAGCCAAAGGACATGTGCTGATAATATAGCTAGAAAATGCGAGAAAGGAATAGAGTCCAAGGCTCAAGTTATTTTAGCACCGAAGCGCGGGCGAGGGGATTGAAGCGCGCAGATGGAATTGTGCAAGCTGCCATCGCCCTCATCGCTGCCTCCCTGGCTGTGCTGTTCTGAGACTGTGAAGCTCGAGGGGGAGAGAGGTTCGAGCAAGCGGGAGAGGGCTTCCCAGCATTGTGGATAAAGTTAAGTTTCACCCATGGATGAAAGGCCTTTTTTTCTCTGCTTTATTTCTGATTGATTAACATACTAGCGCGATATGTTTATAATCTGATTTATTCTGCTCATTTATATTTGACTTTTCTTTGAACGTCTTAATGTGAATATGTTGCTGAAGCTGAAATGTGCATTCCGTAAAACAGTCAACTAATGCAGTGTTCATATTGGTGAAGTCTTTGCTCATATATAAATAGATACTCTTTATTGCTATTTTTCATTCTACTTTGTTGATGTGCCAAAAGCATATATATTTCACTGAAAATTCTATTAAAAGCTAAGTTGTGTGCATTATTGGTGTGTGGTCCTTCATTGAGCGTCCTTAAAGACTTATATTGATCAGATCAGGTGTCAATCAATCACCTGAATAAGACAGGTATTTACTGGGTGAACAATTGACACTGTTTATTGTTCCCAAATGCTAATGACGACCTGGGTGAACAACACCTGTTTGGGGAACAAAAGAAATGAACTAGTGTTTTTAAAGATACTTCATACTCATGTTAAAAGGCATTATTACACTATAGGTGGGGGTCCTGCCTTGTTGCTCCCACACTCTGAAGTACCAATATAAAAATATTGTTAATTTTGAATTTCTGTACAGTAGTCAATTTTAGATTAGTTTCATCAAATGCAGGCTAACACGAGGAATCAGTGTTTCTTTGTGTTTTTTTCTCCAATTAGTGGTGGTTTATGTCTGTTACCTCAACTAAGGCACGTTTAGAGTAACATTAAATTCAGATTATGGTATTATTGAGGGTTTTCTTTCAATTACTGAAGTAGTTTTGAGGCAGGTGTTGCTCTATGAACACATGGCCATTAACATCTGCGCATCAGTCTCAAATCCAGGGTGAAATACTTTGCAAAATGGCAGTGGGATGTTGTACAATATGTGAATTTTCATATGCAGTGGATTTTATCTTCTTTTCAACATCCGCGATGTTTGAGTCTAATTCCTTAAGCAAAACTTTCAAGATGCTGTGCGTCTTCTGCGAATTTCAATAATTTGGTGATTAAGCAGCACACCACTTTCCATTGGAAGGACATGTGTTAAGAAGGACGTCTGGTTTGAAAGTTACCTATTTGCGAATTCTGGCATTTGTAAGGAAAGTACAACTGTATAACTTTTAAAATTGTTTTGAAGTAAGGGATGCATTAGATTCTGGGAAGAGTACTGAAACATTTCTTTGTTCTTTCATGTTAATTTCCACAGTCATGTTTAGCAAATGTGTAACAAAAATACCAGATCCACCAAGTCTCCATTTGAAGCCTATAAAGTCTTCCAATCAAAGTGGTGTTAGTGCTACTAAATTGCTTTTTTTGTAACGAATTGAGGGGCATTTATTGCATGTTTTCACTGTACGGTTTGATTTAGCTATCCCCCTTCTTATAAGGTTTGGTTTTATGAAAGCAACACAAAAAATCAGCTGAAGGTGGTGACATTTAGGGGCATCATTATAAAGTGCTTGTACTGCTGTTGAGTCATTATTTTTGATGCTCTAATGGCACAGTCAGTTCTCCATATTTACAAGGTGACTCATCCAGACCACTGCGCCACTTTTCAGAGGACTGCATTGGAATATTGCTGTGCCTGAACTGGCTGCGCTACACAGTCTTTAAAGTATGCAAGGTAGCGGTTCCATCATAAATACGTAAAACCAAAGCAGTGATATTTACACGTTTAGGCAAAAGTGACTCATCATCAGCAAGCAGCGCCTGACATATGTCAAAATGTATGCACACTGGCAACCCAGGCATAAGAAATGACACATTGTCACTGTTATATATGAACAGTTCCTACCCAAAGCACTTTGGCAAGCTCAAATTCGCCATGGAGGTGCTAATACTTCAGCTTGGAGACTATCACCACCCACACCATCACCCCCATGACCATCACATAGGCAGTGCAGGATAAGAGAGCTTGTGTACCTCCAAAGGACTACCCTCATACATCTCAGGGAGGAGAAGGTCATCACTATTACAGACTTGGAAGCGAGTCCATCATACAGCTCCTGAACCAGTACCTCAGAGGCCCACCAACATCCATTCACATGTCAAGCTGATGGCAATCCTCCACATGCTGGCATCTGTGTCATTCCAGACCACCACAGCCAGAGTGGCAGGAATCTCACAGCCATCTTTTTCGGCCTCCCTACCCTCCGTCCTGGATGCCACCATTAACCTCACACCACAGTACTTTATGTTCCCCAAGAGACAGCAGCAAGAACTAGACACAGAGAAAGGCTTCTATGCCATAGCTGAATTTTCACATGTCTTGGGGGCTATGGATTGTACACCTGTACAACTGGTGCCTCCTGCTGCAACATCACACATGTACCACAATAGGAAGCATACCTATTCAATAAAAATACAGGCAATTGTGGACCATCTAGGGATGTTCATCAATGTGTTGGCTAAGTATCCTGGAGTGTTCATGATGCCTACATCTTCAGGCACTCCATCATCAGTGACGGCTTCCAGAATGGGAGATATGGGAATGGCCTACTGGTTGGTAAGTACACCTGACATTCATGACAGACCTAATAACAATTAAGAATGTATGATAAAATAACATCTCTGTGTTTGGTGACTGAGACAGTACATTGGTAGGAAGGGTGTGCCTCATCCTTGCACCATACATCGTGGCATATGTGCAATGCAACCCCGCAAGCCACACATGCTAAGACATGCTAAGCCACTGTGATTGCCTTTCACTGGTAGAAAGATCCAGAGCAATGCGACATTCGAAAAAATGCTGTGTTGCATCACTGAGTGCAAGGAACGGTTTCAATGTCTGTTGTCTGGGTGTCCACATGTAACTCCTAATGATTCATGAGGCATGTCATTTATTCCACACCAGGTAAATTGTGAAATGTCTCAAATCAATTGCCCTCCCCAGGTCATGTGTACCAGGTAAAAAATACTTAGGTCATCCAACACACTCTTGTCATCCATGTGTGATGGATTCTGTGGCACACAGACATACACTATCAGGCCTCAAAGGGTTCATGATGTGTAGAAGGGTCGCTCCTCATGCACAAAGTAAATTTCACATGAAATGCAGTCAGGTGTTCATCATGTTGTAATTGTGCTGGTCCTGGTTCCACAAAGCCTTATTGTGCACCAGTGCAGCTTGAAAACTCAGGACTGTGCAGTATGGCCTAAAATATTTCCTACATTGGACTTAATCAGTGAGGCGGTGCAGTGCTTGTAACTTACTTGCTGCACTATACAGCGCAACATATCTAAATATATGGGGCCTTGTGTCCAGCCCACATAGTGTGCCCAGCGCTTTGCAATGTGTAGACAATGATAGCCCACATTTCATGCACTCACTAATCTATCCATGGGAGTACCTACTGAACATCAGTGACTACTACTGTCACATTGATATCATGTATTAAGACAGAAATGTCAAGAAGAGTCCAAAGCTAACATAATAGAGATGTGCGAGATAAGTGTCTCCTCAATAGCATATTTACTCTCCAGATCACTACAGACTGGTCATTTTCATGCTAGTGTATAAAGGAAATTTATATATCAGTAAGTGTATTTCAAATGTCAATATACTTGTATGTGTAGTAAAGTGTCAGGAATAATAATTATGAAAGACTAGTTGTGCCATCTAATGTCAGTGCAGTCCCCAGACATGGGTAAATGTCTAAATTGGTTCACAAAGTGACAGCAAAAGTACAAATACAACATATCTCTCATATCATACTGAGAGTCCAAGCACACACATACACTCAGGGATACAGCCACATAGCCACATTCAAGCAATGTTTTGGTACACCTGTTCTGGGGGTAATTTGCCTAAAGTAAAACCACATGAATCCAACAATGTGCAAGCCACAAACAACAAAACAATTTTGCCAGATGTGGGACTCAACAATTATCAACCTGGATTTTAATGAAGCCTGGACAAGGCACCACAGTGTACTCAGGATATCAATGTCAACGATTCCCTTGACAGTGATGATATAAACATTGCAAATAGGCACACAATCTACAACAAATTACAGTACAACCCCTAAGTGTGCAGATCAATGCATTCAGTACGGGTCTGTGGTAGACAGATATCAGTTATAACATCAGTGTGTCCTACCTAGAGATGCCCCACATTGTATATGCATGTGTCAACCCCAGTGCACCATGACATATTGACTGATAAAAAGCATTAGCTAAAGGCTGACAAAAAATCATGCAACTATTCAGGGAACCTGTGTCAAATACACTGCATGTACTCACCAGATTTCACTTTCTAAAGGAAGTGGAAAATTCAAAGGCTCTGTCATTGGTAGGTAGTACAACAGCATCATCAGTGGTTCCATAGGGACACATGTGTGTGCATTTGAAACAGGTTACTATTGGTCCAGCCTATTTTTGTCATTTTATGCATGATAAAAAAAACAATTTTTGAGTAACATACTGTCACTTACAGCTGCAATGGACCTAAAAAACACATATCACACTAAGATGCTTCCTAAATCTCGTCAGATTGTGGCACTGTCAAAAGTAGCAGGGCATGCACATCTTTCGATATGACACAGAGATCAGGAATAGACATGTGGAATTACATGTGCTAATCTAAATGTAACCAATAGTGCTGAATACTGGTAGAAATGTGTATGAGTCATTCAGTACACATAACAGACATGTGATTGAATGTGGATTGATCAGTCACTATGATCATTGAATGACTTTTATTTCTTTGTCTTTTCAGCTGACCAAGGATGTGGTCTGCAGCCATGACCCCATTTGCACATCAGCAGATAGAGACAGACCATAACTACAACCAGGCACTGGGCAAGATATGGGGTATTGTTGAACGGACGTTCAGGGTACTGAAGTCTTGCTTCCACTGCTTGGACATGTCTGGGGAGAGATTGCTACACTCCCCCCCATTGTCTGCAAAGTGCTCCTAATGTGTTGTGTTTGCACAACATCTGTGTGTTGACAAATGCCCCATGGGCCACAAGGACAAGAAAGCACCGGATGAGAATGAAGATGAGGACAGAGGGGAAAAAGTTGTCACAAATGCAGGTACCTAGTGAAGAAACCTCATTGTACAGAACTTTTTCACTGAAAGTATCTGATGAAGTGAAGTGTTTTGATGGCCATACATATACTTTTTGCTTGAAAGAGTGTTCAAAAATGCCAATAAATGAATCAGAACCACCTTTGTGTACGCAATTTTTATATAGTCACTGTAAACATCAAGACACTCACATCTCACCTTATAGAATTTGGTCCATCACAAAGGTATGTAGCTAGATGTTAATTCTCCTCAGGACAACATCATGTAGACCAAACTATGCAAGTCATAATGACTCTGGCGACCTTCAGGCCGCCAGGGAAGCAGTGGCAGTCAGACCACCGCCACTGGGGCAGTCCAGCAGCCACATTACGACCGTGGCTGTTCCACAAGGGTCGGACCCCCCTCTCCACCACTTTTTGGCTGACGGATGGCCTGGCGGTGCTGGTGGTCTCAATCCACCAGAGCAGCGTTGCAATTAGCGCTGTCCTGGGGATTAAGGCCCCCCTCTCCACCGGCGTTCACATGGCAGTTGGCATGCCATATAAAGGCTGGCAGTGAAGGGGGCCCCATGGGAGTCCCTCCACTGCCCATGCACTTGGCATGGGCAGTGCAGGGGCCCCCATGGCTAGCTCCGTCGCACTTTTCGATGTCTGTAAAGCAGACCGGTAAAAGCACGACAGGTGCCGGTGCACCTTACCCACTGCAACATTGCCGCTGGCTCAATTAGGAGCCATGTTGTGGGCTGTTTTCCGCTGGGCCAGCAAGAAAATCAGAATGGGGCCCACAGGAAAGGGACCTCACTTGCGGTAACCTGACTGTGGGAGTTTGGCCGCCAAACCCTTAATGACCCCCTGTGTGTGCATATCAACAACATGTGTCAAATGCCTGTGATTCGGGAAGACATATACCAAGAAAATATAGCAATGTGAAATAGGGTACACAAGTTGTAAGTATGTGTGCTGATACGTTGTTCTGACTGTCAGACACACTACCACAAACCAAAGGAAGTGTAAATGTAAACAATGTGCAATGACTGATTGTGTGTTGTACATCTTGACATTTTCTACTGCCTGACATGTGTGGAGGCCAGGATAATGACCTTTGTAGTCCAAAGATTGTGAACAGAGACCCACAGGATGTGCATGGTCACACATTGCATCCCAGTGTGCTATCTCACATAATGTATATAGATTTTGAGTCTTTACCTGTGCCCTGCTTGATTGGCTAACTATACCCAATTTTCGCACACTGGCCCGAATAGGCAAGGATACTACTGTTACATGCAGGAATGGATGTAGACCCGTTGGTGTGTTTTACTCTGAGGAAAACAATGCTGTGACTCCTATAGCTCCATCTATGTGTGTTTATAAAAACAGGACACAAAGAAAATCAAAGAGCAAAATAAATGTCAAAGTGCAACTACATGCAATATCATTCCTGCCAAGGTAGCATACATTGACTTATTCCAGGTTAGAGTTGTGTAATCTTTCATTAAATGTACATATGATCATCTGGTCATGCCTAGCCACATTCTAAGTTCACATAAGCCCTCTCTTTTGTAGAATAATGGGATGCATGGGAATGGTAAATATATTTCAATTCCAAATTCATCACAATTGTTTGAGTTATTCAAACTGGTCTCATGATGATCTGATTCTAGGCTAACCTTTTAGGCAAACACTTTTCCACAGCTGTAATGTGCATATGCCACACATATTGTTCCAGACAACAAGCCCAGACAGCAGATGTGTATGTACCCCAAAATTATATTGTGGTCGTTGATTATTTCGGTCCGGTAAATTATTTCTCCCACAAAATAACACGTCATATTGGCCAAGCCACATACCTTTCATATCTATACTGTTAGAAATGGGGTCTATAAATGTCAGTGGTTTGCACCCTGTCCAAGTAGGGACACTAACTCTAGACAGGGTAAGGGAGTCACACAGCTAAGATAACCCCTGCTCACCCAGTGGTAGCTTAGCAAAAGCAGTCAGGCTTATCTCAGATGCAATGTGTAAAGTATTTGTATACATACACACACACACAGTAACACAGGGAAAACACGACAAAAGTACTCCACAGCAGTTATCTGAATAAAACAAGACCAAAAATGACAAAAATCCAACATACACAAGTCAAGTTATCACTTTTTAAATGTTGCAAAGAGTCTTAATAGAGAGGAAACAATGGTTGTTTTTGTTTTTAACATACAGTACCTGTGATGTGTCAAAATCAAAGACAATAAGGACCCCAGAGGAAGTGAGGAGCCGGAAAACAAAGCAATGTGTCAGTTCCTTACTGCGCTGGGGAGATGATGTGTTGGTTTCTTACTGGCAGGGTGGGTAATGTGTTGATTCTCTCCTCGCAGGAAAAGCAATGCATCTGTCCCTTACAAGCTGGGGAGGTGATAATTTTGTTCCTTACTGAAAGGGGAGGTGATGCATTGGTTCTTTCCCAGCAGGAGAGGTGATGTGTCAGTTTCAAGTCATGCAGCCTCGGTTCCTTGCTGTGGTGCAGAGTCAATGCAAAAGTGATGCCCTTGAACGATGCAACGGAAAATTCAGATGCACTGTGATGATAGTGCCGCAGTGGAACAGGTGCTGCTTCGGTCCTCAGGAGCTGGGTCGATTCTTCCACTGCAAGCAGCTGCTGCATTAATTCTTCAGTCATAACACAGGTGCCGTGTCGATTTTCCATCTGCAAGCCGTGTGTTGCATCGACTTTCAGCTGCGGCACTCCAATGTGTGGATCTTACCCCTCAATACACCAGTTTCCACTTCCAAGGGCACAGGGGTAGATTTGGCAACACTGGTCAAGTCAGTACTCTCAGCGGAAGAGCCCAGGTACTGGCAGATTAAGTCTTTGATTTCCCTGAGACTTCTAACAGGAGGCAAGCTCAGTTCAAGCCCTTGGAGGACCTTGAAAAGCAAGATGTAGAAAGCAAAGTCCAGTCCTTTCACTCCCAGGACAGAAGCAGCAAGCAGCAGGCCAGCCCAACAAAGCAAAAGGGAGAATGTCAGTCCCTCCTATGGCATCCAGCTCTTCTTCCTGGCAGAATGTCCACAGTCCAGCAGTTTTCTGATGTTGTGATATTACATGCCCAATACGTATACTTAATTCTGCCTTTGAAGTAGACAAAAGTCAAAGGAAAGTCTTTGCAGTGCACAAGACCCTGCCTTTCCCACTCTGATCCTAGACACATTTCTGGGGTTTGGAGACTGCTTTGTGTAAGGACAGGCACAACCCTATGCAGGTGCAAGTGTCAACTTCTCCCACCACTCAGGATATGCATGGCACACCTCAGCTCCCTTTCTGTAACTGTCTAGAGTGATTTTACAAACAGCTGAACTGTCATCCTGACGCAGAGGTGTATTCCACATCCTGTCAGAGATCCCAACCTCCATATCTCTTTCTGCTCCCACTAGGAAATTACATTTGAAAGATATTTTAAAGCAATTCCCACGTTACCCTGTGAGAGAGACAGGCCTTGCAATAGTAAAAAACAAAACAAATTCAGCAGTATTTCACTATCAGGATACGTAAAACATGGCAGTACATGTCCTACCTTTTTGCATACACTGTAACCTGCCCAAGGAGCTGCCTTGGGCTAAACGTAGGAGTGACTTACATGTAGAAAAAGGGAAGGTGTGGGCCTGGCAAGTGGGTGCACTTGCCAGGTTGAACTGGCAGTTCAAAGTTGCACACATAGACACTGCAGTGGCAGGTTTGAGACATGTTTACAGGGCTACACATGTGGGTGGCACAATCAGGGCTGGTAGCCCACTGGTAGCGTTTGATTTCAAGGCCCTGGGTACACCTAGTGCACTTTACTAATAACTTACTGGTAAACTAAATATGCCAATCATGGGTTAATCAATCACCAATGTCATTTTAGATAGGGATCACTTTCACTTTAGCACTGGTCTGCAGTGGTAAAGTACCCAGAGTCATAAAGCCAACAAAAATACAATTCAGCACAGGATCAAAAACAGGAGGTCAAAAGCCAAAATGACAGGTGGAACCACTCCAAGAGCTGACAGGTCTAACATATACAGTCAATCTGTGTGCGGTGTGCCACATATACTGTAGACTGGCAGAAGCAGCCAGTGTATGTCATTACCTGAGTGTGCACTGTGTCCATAACACATCCCATCTTAGGAAGACAGACAGATAGCAAGATCTTCAAGTTTGGTCATAATCATGTATATCAATGTGCATTACATTGGCATAGAACTGCAATATCTGTGAAATAACAAAGGCCTACTATGTATCTACCTATGTATAGCCAAGCATAATGTAAACTGTAATACATGTACATAATGTAAAGGTCTCAACAAATCACAATATGTATGTGTATTTCACGGAAATATATTGCCTGTCATACTGTCCTCACCATGAACACGAGTCACGCATACGTGCACTGTAAATATACACATACAGCACATCCCAAGTCTTCAAGCATCTCATCTAAAAAAAATTGAGCAAGAAAAGTGGTCCCTGTGAGTTTTTAGCTGCATTGCACAATTCACCACACTGCACCACACACAATGCACGGGCCACCCCAATCAGTGGGGCTCCGCTTATGGCGGCGGGGTCGGGCCTGAACGTGGGGGTGGGGATCATGGAGAGGCAGGCTCCCCGGCCCCCACCTCTCAATAAAAACATAGCCGGTTGGCTGTGAAGGGGTCCGCCGCCCCGGAAGCACTGTTTGGCGGCCCCGGAGGCGCTATTCGCGCTTCCGGGGTCGCTCACAGGAATTACGTCACATGGTCAGTTATATAAGGGGGCCGCGTTTGGCGAGCACAACTTTCTCGCGCTCGCCGATCATACCAACAAGTCATTTAGGCTATTTTTCTCTGACATTGGGCTATTTAATTTGTTTTGGGCTACTTTGGGCTATATTTGGGCGTTTTTGGGCTAGTTTTACCAATTTTAACCTTATAACCTTATTTAACTCATTTTACAGGTTGCTTTTGCAGCATTTCAGGGGAGAAGAGGACGAGGCGAGTGGCCCAGCAAGCCTCACGGGGACCGTATGGGTTTGAGCTTAGCTCACCTGACCCAAGTTATTCTCGGTGGCAGCTCCTGTGGGGTTCCTGGGCTACTAGGTGAGTGGCCACATGGCCAATTTTGTGCGGGAAGCGTTTAATGGTCCTGTTTTTTCTTGGTAGACAGGGTAAGGGGCCTCCTAAATTGGGGTAGAGTGTAGGGGAGGTACCTTTTTGTCACACCTGTTGGGGCCTATGGTAAAGGGCCTCTTACATTAAGTGCTTTCTCGGTAAGGGGAGTCTTATTGGGGTCGGTGAGCGAATTCCTGTTTGGAGGGGTTTCCTTGTGGGGCCCATTTATATATTTGCCTGTGCTAGGGTCCGTGCATGGGTCATGGCGGAGAAACAGTCGTGAACAGAAGATCTCCTTGAGGCCCTGATGCTTAGGATGGACGCTATGGACCAGGCCATTGCACCCTTGAAGGCACAGACTTCTTCTTCAGGGGTGGTTGCGTCCTCGAACGGGGATATGCCCCAGCAGGTGGGAATACCATCCAGTGAGGCGATATCCCCAGCTCCAAAGAGGGCACGGGGTAGAGGAAGAGTAAGGGTGCTGGAGAGAGGCGGTTGGAGGCCACCCAGGCACAGGTTGGCGACGGTGTCAATATAGCTTCATTGCGGCCTGGGGTTAGTGCATCGCTGGTAGTGGATGCGGGGCACGTTGAAAGGGGGGCCCAGAGTCAGACGGCAGAGCACACTTCGGGCGTTGTGGTCCCTCTACAAGACGCTGTTGAGGGTAGAGACACTGGGGAGGCCAGTCAGTGGGATCTTGTAGGCCACTTGACATCTGTATTGCCGTGGCTGTCTGAGATGGGGTTGCTGTCCACCAATTTAGTGGGGGGCCCATTGTCAGGGGCTAAGGAGGGGGACGTTAGGGAACAGACGTGACAACTGGTTTACAGGTTGGGCACTGCAAAGAGTGCCCAGGGGTCTCAAGATAAAGGGCCCAAGTCTAACACTAGCGTGGGGGATCGGGGAGCCAGCTCCTTCTTCCCAGCCCCTACAGGGGGGGACCAGTTGACTACTGGTGCGGCGTCCATGACAAAACCGGTTACTTCTGCGTCAGGCACGCTGGCAACCCAGACAGTTAATACCCCAGCAGTGGTGACCTCTACAGCAACGACTTCGGTGATCAGGGGGAGCGCAAGTGCAGGCACTGGTCACCCTTCACCCATTACGGGGTTGGGGGATATTTGCTCAGAGCATGAACAGTTAGGGCTACATGTACCGGATGAGGTGAGGGAGAAGATTTGGAAGGGGGCGTACATCGATATCTTCGATTTACTGATTGACAATGCTGAGAATGAGGAGGTGCGGCATTGCAAAGAGTGCGCACATTCGAGAGAGTGTGGGAATGGGCCACAAAGAAGGAGAGTGGAGGAGTCTTTGTCCAACTGGGTTAGAGTGTTCTCCATTTATCATGCCATTCTAGCTGAACGTTTCATGGACTTGGGTGCGCAGTTATCTTGCTATCAGAACAGGATCGTGGGGGCACATGATGAATATGGTGGCATGGCATGGAAGGAGTATGATAAGGAATTCATGAGAATTAAGGCGCATAAGCCTTTATTGGCATGGGATCAGATACACATGATCACTTGGTGCTTCATACAAATCGCACTCAAGGTCCGGGTCAGCAGCCTTTTCGTGAGCCTGCAGGGATGGGCTAAGGAGCCAAGAAGGGAGCCTGCTGGGATTTCAACCGGTGCACTTGTTCCCGGTCTCCCGGGACATGTCGTTTTAAGCACTTCTGTTCCTTTTGTGGCCAGGCCTCCCACCCAGAATTCAAGTGTTTTAAAAAATCATGAGATAAAGGGGCAAAGAACAGGATTGACGATTTGGGGTGCATGGGTCGCACGGTATCTTTTGTTAAGGCTTTGTCCCCCGTTAATCTTTTGGCTATGGTCCCTTGGCTTAAAGTTTACCCCAACCAAGCAGCTGCGCAGGTGTTGTATTTGGGTTTTAAGGACGGTTTCAGAATACCGGCTCAGGACTATGTTGGCTTGCCCCATTGCAAGAACCAGTTGTCTTTGCGTTCCAACCCCGGGGTGGCAAGTAAGAAAATCAGGAAGGAATTGGGCTTGGGGCGGGAGGCGGGGCCCTTTGGTGAAATTCCCATGCAGGGCTTTGTTTGTTTTCTGTTAGGGGTAGTCCCCAAGAAAGAGCCAGGGGAGTTCAGACTGCTTCACAATCTGTCCGCTCCAAGGGGGCAGTCAGTGAATGAGGCCTTTGATGGGGCATTGTATTCGGTTAGGTATGCTTCTTTGGATCACGCAATTCAAATGCTGCAGGAGCTGGAGCCTGGAGCTTTGATGGCAAAATCGGACATTGAATCTGCATTTCGGTTGTTGCCAGTGCATCCCGAGGACTTCCGCTTGTTGGGTTTCCAGTGGGAAGGAAAGCATTACTTTGATAGGTGTATGCCTATGGGCTGCTCTGTGTCATGTTCCTATTTTGAGAAATTTAGTACCTTTCTGGAGTGGGTATTTAGGGACAGGGCGCGGCATGGATGGGTTTTACACTACTTGGTTGATTTCCTTTTTCTGGGGCCCGATGGATCTAAACAATGTGCTGTTGCATTAAACATATGTAAGAAACTCATGATGGAATTTGGGGTTCCACTTGCGGAGGGAAAAACAGTGGGCCCATGCTCCATGACTGAATTCCTAGGTATAGAGTTGGATTCAGTTTCAAGTGTGTCCAGATTGCCTGGGGAGAAGGTGGTATTTTTTTCACACGCGTTGTGGTCCTGCCTAACGGCACAGAAGGTGACACTTCATCAGTTGCAGTGCTTGGTTGGGCAGCTCAACTTTGCGCTGCAAATCATACCCATGGGGCGCACCTTTTCTCGGTCAATTGCCCAAGCCATGTCAGGGTTAAAGGTCAAACATCATCACACCAGGATTTCCAGTGAAGTCAAACAAGATAGGAGGATTTGGGAAACCTTACTGCGTGACTTTAATGGGACAGTGCTGTGGCCTAGTCCGCCGAGGTCCAATGAGGAATTGGGACTTTTTACTGATGCAGCTGGGAGTGTAGGCTTTGGGGCTATATTTGGTACAGCATGGTGTGCTCAGCGATGGCCCTTTGACTGGGTCCAGGAGGGCCTAGTGGCCAATATTGTTTTCTTGGAGCTGTTCCCAATTTTAGTGGCTTTTTCTATTTGGCCAGAGGGATTCCAGAATCAGTCATGATTTTCTGGTCTGATAATATGTCAGTTGTTTAGTGCATTAACCAGCAAGCGGCTAAATGCAAGATAATCCTAAGGCTGCTGAAAGAGATAGCATTATTGTGTTTAAGGTTGAATGTGACCTTCAGAGCTAAGCACGTACCTGGAGTGTTGAATAACGCTGCTGATGCACTCTCCCGTTTTAAGATGCAGGTTTTCAGGTCTCACCTCCCCAGAGCGGAGGAGTTCCCAACGCCCTTTGTAGAGCATCTGTGGCAGATTGGTGCCAAGGAATACCGGACCTCGTGGCAGCCAGCTTATCACCCAGGACGCTGAAGGCTTACCAGGGAGCATTTGCAGCCTATGTTGATTTAAGGGGTGGGGTGGTATCGTCAACTTGTTTTGATCCAGCTTCAATCTTGGCATTTTTTGAAGTTTTGAGGGCTGAGGGGAAGTCAATTGCGTATGCTAGGCGTTACTCCACTGCTATTTCTTTCTTTGCGCAACTATGGGGGCTGCCCGATGGGACAAAATAATTTTTGGTAAGAAGGGCCCTTCGGGGATGGCAGCACATTCAGGGTTCTAAGCCGGACGCTCGTCGGCCCATTGATGTGAAAAAGTTGGTGGCCTTGCTAGTCGCATTGGATCGTGTTTGTACTTCTCCCTGGGAGGTCACCTTATTTAAGTCAGGCTTTACCCTTGCCTTTTATGGTGCTTTTAGAGTGGGTGAACTGGTTGCGCGCAATAAAAGGGACACCTTGGGGGGTCTGCAGCTGGTGAATATTCATTGGCCGGATGGGACTGGGTGTCTGGTAATTACTGTTCCCCGCTCTAAGGCAGATCAGGATAGAAAGGGGGACTATATTCTATTGCATAGAGCACTGGGTAATGCATATTGTACTGTACAGAAACTGGAGGCCTTCCTAGCACAGCGCGCTCCAGGGGAGATTGGTGTGGTTTTGGTGCATGCGGACGGTACGCCGCTTACTAGGTACCAATTCTCATAGGTACTCAAGCTTCCCTTCTGACAGCGGGTTTGGTTGCCTCAGATTTTGGCACTCACGCCTTTAGAATAGGGGCAGCCACAGCGGCTGTGGCAATGGGATTCCCAGGAGCAGCGGTTAAGAGAATTGGAAGGTGGTCATCGGATTGCTACAAGCAATATGTGAGGCTGCACATACTATGAGTTCATGTCCTGGACACCTCTCTTTCTTTGTACTCTTTGCAGACACCCTCCACAAGTATTTGCCAGTTCTGAAAACTCCAGTGCACGCAGGAGTTGCTGGTATCATTAAGGTGTGGGTAATCGGATATTCCCATGTCCGACGTGCAGGTGAACTATTCACAAGGATTGCCTTTGCGTCACACGCATCGGAGGCTGGTTTCGGCATCTCTTTCCTTGGCCGAGGCGGGATGAGGGTCACTCAATTAAGGACATTCCTAGATTCAATGCCCCCCTTAGGTTACTCATCATCGGACATCATTGTGCTGCACCTTGGGGGTAATGATCTGGTTGCTCTATGACGCCGGCAGCTGTTTGAACTGGAAATATCCAAACTTGGTTGGTTGGCCAAAAAATTCCCTCAGACTGTCCTTGCTTGGCCGAACATGATTCCTCTTTCTCTCTGGAGGGGCAGGATCTCTGTAAAAGCCCTCAATGACTCAGTGAGAAGAATCAATAGCAAATTGGCCAAGTTGTTTCGGACTCCAACGTTGGCTTTGATCTCGCATGGCTGCATTAAAGGTGACAGGTTTTTTCTGCAGGACGGAGTTCATCTTTCGCAAGTAGGCTATGAAATGTTTTTAGAAAATATACTTGCCTGGCTCTCTCAGCATACGTGAACTCTTCCTGGGGGGGCACATAGATGGGCCATGATGTGGGCCTGTGGTGGGGTGAGATCATGACTGTGAATATAAAAGAGTACCTTCTTATTACAAAATTGGGTGATAAGCTAATTGGACCCTCCAAGGGGTGCTGGCTGGGAAGTGTGGATGACACACAGGGGTGCGGGGGGTTGCGAGCGGTCGCTGGCATCTGGCCCCTAGGGCCAAGCACCCGCGCATGCGCAGAAGGTCTAAAGCGAGCACGGGCCCTTGGAAGGGTGGAGTCACAGTGTGGCGGGGCGCCCGAGGTAGGTATCCTAGTGGGCAGCCGGGCCCCCTCCACAGCAATCCAGTCTGGAAGGTATGAGAGCGCCCTGATGGAGATCCTACCCCTGGGATTTGTAGCGTAAGGAGCGTAAGGAGGGGTAGGGTTAGGGGGTATAGGAAAACAGTCATGATCTCATTCACGGCCACCAACATTGGGTACGCAGGAACGAACTGTTTTAGTCAGTGACAGGAATGTGGATGTATTAGCTTACTCTGTTAAGGCTAGGCATCCCTTGAACTCTGTAAATACTTTGTGAACATGATTGTGGTTACTGCGTATCATTTTGATTATGATTAACAATATTTTGTCAATAAAATACAGCCGGGGTTTACGACCCCTAATCCCAAAGTGAAGTGCATCAAAGGTTTTAATTCAAGCTTACGCAGGCGGGGGTGAGTGGGGTTTGGTGGAAGGAGGCCTCGGCGATGCCTGGCCATATAGGCTAGTTGTATCAGTTAACACAAACGCATTGTCCTTTTGCGTGACACATTGCACCTGGAGCATTGGTCGGAAGCCACTCATCAGCACCACAGCATCAAAAACAATGCATTGTGGATTGGCATGTGTTGTCCGTAAATCACGCATTGGTTATTTCTCTACATAAAAAATTAAACATTTATTGAAAACGTTCCGCATAAACCAAGGAAATAATGCAATGGCTCTGCCATGCTGCCAACCAGAAATTGTGAATTTACTTTCACTTTCACTTACAGTCTTTTTATCTGTGCTGGATGATGGAGGTGTTTGATGTGTGTTGTGGTGATTGATTGCATTTTTTGGTCTTGTCCATGCTGTCCCTGATGTGTCCAAATATTGTTATTTGTGCACTGTATTTGTTTTTTGTATTGTTTTGTCTACTGCATTGTTGGGTGTACATATATTTAGGGGTCTCTAGCTTTAGGGGAAGGGGAAGGTTAGTTTTAGTTTAGTTGCAGTTAATGGTGGGTATTTTAGCATGGGATATGTCGGAGAAAGGCAGAATCAATAATCTGACTGTGGAGGAGTTTGGGGACCTACTGTGGCTGTTGATCTACTATCTCCCTAATATGATGTCAATGGGGGGGGTAGGGTGAGCCAAGGTTATCCCACCAAAGAGAGAAAGGAATGGTGGGAGAAGGTCCGGTTTTTGGAGCCGTGTGTTTGGAGTTCAACCACTTTCTACCACTTCAAGCACAGATGGGCAGATGTGCTGAGCCAAGGAAGCAGATCTGATAGATCATCTTGGAATGGAAGTTGGTGAGTCTGTTGGTAGGTACTTATATTAAAAGAACTTGTAGCTGTATGCCTTTAGCAAAAATCTTTTATTGCTTTTTTAACTGGAAGGGTCAGACATGTTTTTGGGTAGTACGCCATGATATAATCAAGCTCAGTCAAAATCAAACATCATGCCACAGGTGCATGTTCATAGTGGCCTACCAATAGCCGAATCATACCATGCAGTGCATGGGAGGCCCAGAGGTGCTAGGGAACTCATCCGGCACTGTGCTAGAAGTGTTTTCACCAGGCCTGCAAAGATACTGACTTCAAGCAGGGGGGCACCCGCCATGTATGTTACAGGGTGGCACACTCACATTTCATCACACCATAGGCTGGACAGGGTGTTTGTTTCACCCCCAAACAATGTTACATACTTGTATTTTGAAACTTGGTCACAATTCTTTAATTAGCATGTTCAGGGCATGAATGATCAATGTATATTTACTGTGCACTTGTAACATGTAAGGAGATAATTGAAGAAGAAAAACAAGCATGGTTACTATCTGATGTGTGTAGCATTGCTCAGCACATGTATTAAATTGAGAAGGCCCTAGGAAAATTAATAGCTTGCAGAGTGTGGTCTGTCCGATTTTTCTGTTCACGTAGCCATCAAAGCCAAGCACCCTTGCAGCTAGGCTTCTAGCCAAACTTTGCCATTCAATAAACTTGTGTGACAATGTGAGCAGGCTAGGCTTCACAAATCAACATTCCTTCCTACGATAGATGCTGCATATGTTTTTGTGAGGTGGAAAGTTAAAATGTATCATTTATCAGAGCAATACAAGTAGCCAAATGGCATATCCCCATGTGTTGCTGTGAGTGTGTAAGTACATTGTCCATAACAATCATTTGCTTGGGTTCACCACTTAGCCCACATTTATCATTATGTATGGCAAATGTCATTCAGCATTATGGGTACCTGATCACCCCTCACAGTACTGCATATCAGTGACTTGTGAGATGGGGTGACAGAGGAGTATTTTGCAAAATGCCTTGGTGGTTTTAAGGATAGAGGAACAAAACTCTATGTGAACATGACTTTGTAAGATTCAACTTCAGTTTGCCTGTCTGATGCACATTTATACCGTATTTGTCCAAATGGCAATGTAGGGTTATTTTGTCTGCCAGGTCCAAACAGCATTTGAGGATTCCTACCTCTGTGCAGACAGAATAGGTATGACTAGATGTGGCAGATGCCACCAGTCCACATATGGTAATGCAGTTATATGCCTGACTCATGTTCTCAGACACCCAATGTCGATATATGACACATGATCATACTGTTGCAGTGTTTTGTGAAGAAAAAAGCAAATGTGTAAAGGCACACATGCATGTCTGCGCTCTGTTATCAGCATACAGCCCTCTACAGAGTCCACCTACTGGTGTCATGACCCACACTGGCCCACCAAAAAGCTGTCACCCTTAATTCATTTTTGGAAAATACCTGCAAGATACATCACAAGATACTTATACATATACGATCTACAGCATGCACGCACACTCTCATCATATGGATATGGTTTGAGGCGATGTGCATCAAGGTAACATTCCTTGCTGACATGTATGGACAAACACTAGGATATGTAAATGGTTATATCGTATTGCGTGACTTTCATTACATGAGCTATGTAATAGGCTTCCTGTTATTTCCATGATTCAATATTGGAGAGGTGTCTAACAGATCTGTTTATTTTTAGTGAGCTAGCCACCGTCCATCTATGTTTCAACTACCTGGCACAGAGTCAGTCTATGTTGCAATGTGTGTGGCCTTGTGAATTTGCCATATCAGTTTTGCAATGCTGATGCACAATACATGTACTTACTAGACATTACTCCTTTCACATAGATTATTGACCGTAGAATATACCCTATTGCATGCTGCATAACAAACCCCAGGGAGTCCCTTGGTGGACCATATGTATCATTTCATGTGTACACAACATTATAGCTCCTAATCAGTCTTAGTAGTTTGGTTATACATTTATTTGAGCAGACACTGCCATTTCATATACCTACAATGCCATCACCTGGGTTATTTTGCATTGTTACATAAAAGAAGTATATGTATCTTCTGATGATTGATCATTTTTTGTTCAATAATTTTTTGGGGTTGGACATGCCAAATGTGATTTTCCTAGAAATCTAAGACTAATATTAATGGCAACAGGTACAAGTTCAGGTTTGTCTGATACATATTTTCTTCCTCTCCACCTGAAAACATGATGCCTTAACAGGAAAAGGCCTATGCAATCATGTTGGAGATTTACTGCCACATCAGGCACTTTGCCCCTACAGGCATATGGCAAGGATGTAAGTTGAAGGGAAGGTGGCAGGGACTCAAGTTTGGACCTCAGGGACAAAAAGGACTGGCCAAGGCAAGCACCAGCCAGGATGTTGATGTGCCTCATGGTGGCAGAGCACTTGCAGGTAAAGCACCTCATCATGTCAGCCAGTATAAACACCACAGACTGTGACCACAGCCCCAGGACAGCAATCAACATTTGAGAAACAGACCCTTAAAGACCTTGCAGACATTAAAATAAGGGTGGCTGCTAATGAGCTTCAAGTAGCCACAATAATGTAGATGGTACAGACATTGCAGCAGTCTGTGGATTGGATTGCCACAAAGATTTAGGCCTCCCTCAGACATTAACCCTTCACCCTGTTTTTTATATATAGGTTTCAGAGATTACTATTTTAGCATAGGTTTGGATATGTTGCAGCACAGAGATAGGTTAATTTAGCATTACTAATTTTTACATTTTATTAGGTAGTTATTCTTAGGTGGGGATATGGGTTTGAAGGTTATTAAGCGGGTGGGATTTTATTGTGTAAGATGTTTATAGAAAATACATAGTACAACAATTTATATGTGTTAGGTTTTAATGTTTAGGCAGTTTGAGTTTAGGTGTGCTTTATGTTTGTATTGTGTGAATATGTGTATCAGGAGGCATGGGATTGATATTTAATGTGTCTACTGTGGCATAGGATTAGAGTAGTACAAGTTAAGGTTAGGTAGGTGTGACAGGACACTGAAGCCTTCAAAGCTAAGGGCAACCACTGAGTCCCCCTGGGGGACTCACAGAAGCTTATTTCCAGGAACGTGCTAACAACAGGGGGAATCGCTGCGTCAAGAGGCCAGATAGAGAAGGAAGTGGGACGGAGGATCCCGAGCAGGAGGAGAGACGGTGACAGAGGAAGACCAGACCAGAGAACAACAAAAGCAGGATGAAGATAGGAGATCAGCGCGGAGGAACAGTGAAGAGTCAAGATCCAGCAGTAGAGAAGGAAGAGAGCAGAAGAGCCAGCCACTTTCCCAGAGGGACGTGACTCTTGCAGTTACGGAACCACTTGTGCGATTCACTCTCCACTTTAGTAGGGAAGTCTGAGGGGAAGCGGAGAGGTGGAATGGTCAAACTTGAGCCGCACATTTAAAGTGAAAGAGAGTAAAACCCTTGTAGAGTAAGCATAACAAAAACACATTTTTCAGTGTTCACTTGTGATTAGGTTTATTTACTTTCCAGTTTATGCGTTTGTTTTCCTCTTATTTTAAGTCTCCTTTATACCAAGAACTAAGCCTCGGAGAGACCACCACCACCCTAATATTTTTGAGAAAAGCACATAGCTGGACATGGCTATCTATTGGGGAGCACAATTTTTCCTTTAAAGACACACCAAAGGAGTGTCTCAGTGGACCATTCTCCCCTTCACACTAAAAATCACTCCACGCCTTAAGTGAAAAAATTAACGTAGAACTAAAACAACAGGAGTTGATTATACAAGAAGGAAAATACGAACCTGATAGAGACTTCTTGTCTTTTCTTCTCTTCTCTCCTTCTCTAGCTGGCTAAGTGGGAGCAGACGAATGTCAAAGCTTTGCCTTACCTGTGGAAACAGACAAAAAGAGAGAGAGAAGAGATTATCAGGGGAGCGGAAGACCAAGACCTAAAAACAAAAACCTATCCTGTTAATAGACTCTAGAAAAATAAAACACCTAAAGCTCTGGTGGGAAATAAAACAATCAGCTTTTTCAAACAAATCCCCAGTGTGAAGTCCTGTGTGTAATCCAAAGAAAGGTACTTAGATCTCCCCGGAGCAGTAACTTTCCTGTCAAAGTGGTGTCAGAAGTGGGATTTTGTAATATAGACAGGAAAGAGCCATGGTGGTAAAACCAACCCTTGTGGACATGATAGCACAGTTGGCCAAGGGACAGAGACATCTACAGCTGTTAAGGGAGGAACAAGTAAAGGAGACACATTCTGATAGAGACGTTCTGCAGACAGCCTTAAAGAACCAAGCCACCATAATTGCAAGTAATCAATTGGTTCACGACACAGTCCTAGAAAAGCTCACTAACACTGTTGCCACTACTAGAAAACATACAAAATGTACCTAGGTCTTTCTCACAAAAATATCAGGAAGGAGCGGACCCGGATTCTTTCTTTTCTAATTTTGACAGTGTTGCCACTTCTACCAATTGGCCATGGGATCATTGGGGACAGTATATAGCCCCTCTCTTAAACAGGACTTTTCAATCTGCCTATCAAGCAGTCAAACCCCGCATACTGATATAAAAACGGCAATATTAGAAAGAATTGGCCTAGATAAAGAGAGCAATAGATTTAGTTTTTGCCAGACCAACTGGAGTCCATCACAAAATCCCCACACACTGTTTTATAAACTACAACATGAGGGATATAAGTGGTTAAACCTCACAAATCTACCAAAGAGGAATTTTAAATGCCATCCTAGTAAACAAATACCTCAGAAAAGAAATGTCTACCAAAATGGCAAGGTCCCTACCAGGTTATAGACAAAATAACCCCTGTTACTTATAGAATAGAGATTCCCGAAGGTTCCAATAAAAGTCGAATCTACCATATTAATTTACTAAAACAATGGAAAGAGAATGAGACCCCTACTCCTACAAACAATACAACCTTGTTCATTACTAAGACACAATCCTTAGAGATAATTGTTGGTCCCACACTTGAGGAAGAAGACCAACAAATAGAACCTACCTATGGGGTAAAGTTGACTGAAGTACAAAAAACCCAAATGAAGCTGGTAGTGATAAAAAATAGAAAGGTGTTTTCAAAAAATCCCATGTAGAACCAATTTAAAGCAACACCACATTAGAACTGTTGAGGGGAAGGTCTCTAGACAATAACCCTATTGACTACCCAAAGCTCGACGACAGCTAGTAGAAAAATAGGGAAAGAATATGTTAGAGGCAGGCATCATAGCGCCATCCTCTAGCCTCCGGTGTTCCCTAGGGTTTTTAGTACCCAAACCAAATGGCAATTTTAGATTTTGTATTGATTTTCATCAGCTTAATTCAATGTCCCAATTTGATACGTATCCTATGCCTGAAGTGGATGACTTACTTGAACACCTAGGCCAGGCCCGGTTTCTAACTACTTTAGACCTGATGAAAGGGCACTGGCAAATTCCCCTAAACCCCTCAGATAAAGAGAAAACAGCCTTTGCCAAGCCTTCTGGGCTATAACAATTTACTGTGTTACCCTTCGGATTACATGGAGCCCCTGCTGCATTTCAAAGGTTAATGGATATTGTATTAATACCCCACTAGGAATATAAAGCTACATATCTAGATGACATTTTTATCTATTGTCACAGCTGGGAACAACACTTAGATGAAGTGTCTTAAATCCTACAAGCTTCACAAGAAGCTGGGTTAACAGCAAATTCCATGAAGTGTAACGTAGGACAGACTTCTATTAAATACTTTGGTTATCTCATTAAAAACGGGTGTATTAAACCACAAGTTAATAAGGTCGAGGCCATAAAACAGATACCCATACCGAAAAGCAAACGAGGCATAAGAGCCTTCTTGGGAATGATTGGGTATTACAGGTGATTCATTCCTCATTTTTCCACGATAGCAGTGCCATTCACATCCCTTCTAGAAAAAGTCAGTCCTGACAAGATAACCAGTTTGACCGATGACCAATATCAAAGTTATCAGACCTTCAAAAACATCCTCACTACCAAACCAGTTTTACAATGTCCTAACTTTCAGAAACAGGTTTTCTTACACACAGACATATCCGATCAAGGTCTAGGGGCTGTTATTTTACAAGAAGGTGATGACGAACAAACACATCCTATTGTGTATCTAAGCAGGAAATTAATGCCTAAAGATAAGAATTGTCCAACCTTGAAAAAACAATGTTTGGCTATCAAATAGGCTATTGAGGCTCTCCAGTATTGCTTACTAGGGAGACCTTTTGTACTCCAAACAGATCATGCCCCTTTGACGTGGTTGGCCAAGCATAAGGATTCAAATGCAAGGGTTCTCCGATCATTACAACATCGGCGGTAAAGGCCGCTTACCGCCGTGCAGAAGACCGCCAATACACCACCGCGGCTGCGGAATTCCGCCACAGCTATTATGACCCACATCTCGGAATCTGCCGAAATTCAGACACCCACACAACTCCGCCACACCAAAGGTGAGTGATAAACTGGCGAAAACAAATCCTCCGCCGTCACACCAACAGAAACACACCCATGCTATTACGACCCATGAATCCACGCAGCAGTCTTTCAACCACAGTATTCCATTGGCGGTACACACTGCCGCGCTCAAAATACACACACATCTCCAAAACACCGCCACATTGGACAATTCAAAATACACACAACTGATACACATACAAACACCACTCCCACACACCCAACACAATAAAAAACACACACCCACATCACCCACAAACCCCTACGACCAAAAAATAGAGACGAAGGCGACAGAGAGAGCACAGCAATACACAACCCCACCACACAGAGGCACACAACACCATCACCCACACAACATCCACGCACAAAACACCACACACCACTACACATCACCACACTCATCACTACATACACCAACCCACACATCACCTACACCACCCCATGGCACGCCAAAGACACCCCAGGTTTTCGGAGGAGGAGCTCAGGGTTATGGTGGAGGAAATCGTACGGGTAGAGCCACAGCTATTTGGTTCACAGGTGCAGCACACCTCTATAGCTAGGAAGATGGAGCTATGGTGAAGAATTGTCGACAGGGTCAACGCAGTGGGACAGCACCCAAGAAATCGGGAGGACATCAGGAAGAGGTGGAACGACCTACGGGGAAGGTGCATTCCGTGGTCTCCAGGTACAACATCGCGATTCAGCGGACTGGCTGCAGACCCCCACCCCCTCCCCCACAACTAACAACATGGGAGGAGCAGGTCTTGACCATTATGCATCCAGAGGGCCTCGGAGGAGTCGGTGGAGGAATGGACACTGGTAAGTCAAATCTTAACTATCATATCCCCCACCCTACCTGCATGCAATCACACACCCCCCCCCCCTCATCCCCTCCACTACCACTCAAAGTCCTCACTAATGTACTAATAACACAAACCACCCATCCCAACACCAAGCCCTGCATGACACAACAAAGCATGGACACCCACCACTAAAGCATGCCCACTGCACATACCCATAACAACCCCTAACCATCATCACACAAGCCCCCACACATGAAAGCTAGCACTGGGGTACACGCTCACCCACCCATTGCACACCATGACACACACAGATGCAATAATAATGCTTTTATACTCCTGCAGGACCACTACCTAACATCACCAGATGGGAGGGTCCAGACATCTCTACCCCACCCACAGAAGAGGCCCACAGTGATGACAGCAGCTCTGGCCAACTGGATCAAGATGACCAGCCCGGACCATCGTGGGCCTTGGGACAGTCGGTTCCCCTCGCACAGGCACAGCCCAACACTGACCTTCCACCCTCTGGTAACACCAGCACAGCACCCACCCGGCGGGCCCATACCTCCGTCCCCAGGACACGTCAATCAGCTGTGTGTCCACCACTACAGGGAACCCAGGATAACCCACCACCCCAACAACAACAGGGACCTGGGGGCAGTGGTAGTGGGCACACGGTCCAGGGGACGGATGCACAGGAACACAGGGGAACTGGGAGGGCTGCTGTGCGACAGGGGGCGGACAGGCCCAGGGAACCCACTCTCCACGAAGCCCTCTCCTCCATTATGGGAGCATACCACCACTCCCAGGAGACGATGGCGACGGTCCTGGCCAAGTTTCAGGAGACCCAGCGCATGCAGGACGAACTGTATCTGGGGTTCAGGGAGGAGCTCAGAACCATCAGCTCCGCCCTGGGCACCATCATAGGGGTGCTGAAGGATATACAGAAGACCATGAGGGACAGCGTGGCACTCCAAGGGGCCCCTGCCACTAGACTGGACGATGAACTGCCCACCACCTCCACCGGACAGGACGCCCCGCCACAGGACCACCACACCAGCACCCCACCCCGTGCAGACAGAGAACCACCCCGCAAGTGGTCCCTCAGATCCAGGAACAGGACAGAGCAAGATGGCAAGACCCCCGCCAGGAAATGAGACCACCCTGATTGTCATCCCACTGTCCCACTTTGTGACCCTGTCCAGATTGGAACTGTTCCAGCTCCACTTCCTATGCCCATATGGGCAGTGCACCTGTGAGACTAATAGACTGGACTCTGCCATGGACATTCCTCCACCATCACCCATCACCATTTTGCCACCACCTCCAATTATTAGCACTTCAATAAACAGCCTTGAACCACAAAACAATTGGAGTCATTCTGTGATTATGAAAATGCGTGTTATCTATTACAATGACAAAATCCGTTCGAAAATGTAATGTCAACATACTTATGTCACACATCACAAGCCCATGAAGGATGCAAGCAGATGAGACACGTTGGTAACCACACCTGTGAAACCGTAATGGAAATGTACCACTCAGTTAGCATATACTGCATCAAATTGACAGACAGGATAGAGGTAGAAGTGTGAAAGTAAATGTAATAGGAAAAAAATGTGTTCTCATCTGTGTGTTACTGGAAATATTGCTGTATGACATAGTCCCTGTTATCAATGTCTTCTTCCTCTGCTTCCTCCTCATCACTATCCACAGGCTCCACAGCTGCCACAACACCGTCATCTGAACCATCCTCCTGCAGAAAAGGCACCTGGCGTTGCAAAGCAAGATTGTGAAGCATAGAGCAGGCGATGATGATCTGGCACACCTTCTTTGGTGAGTAGAATAGGGAACCACCAGTCATAAGGAGGCATCTGAACCTGGCCTTCAGGAGGCCGAAGGTGCGTTCGATCACCCTCCTAGTCCGCCCATGGGCCTCATTGTAGCGTTCCTCTGCCCTGGTCCTGGGATTCCTCACTGGGGTCAATAGCCATGACAGGTTGGGGTAAGTAGAGTCCCCTAATAGCCACACACGGTGCCTCTGGAGTTGACCCATCACATACGGAATGCTGCTATTCCGCAGGATGTAGGCGTCATGCACTGATCCAGGGAACATAGCATTTACCTGGGAGATGTACTGGTATGCCAAACATACCATCTGTACATTCATCGAATGATAACTCTTCCGGTTCCTGTACACCTGTTCACTCCTGTGGGGGGGGGACCAAAGCCACATGGGTCCCATCAATGGCACCTATGATGTTAGGGATATGTCCCAGGGCATAGAAGTCACCTTTAATTGTAGCCAAATCCTCCACCTGAGGGAAAACGATGTAGCTTCTCATGTGTTTCAGCAGGGCAGACAACACTCTGGACAACACGTTGGAAAACATAGGCTGGGACATCCCTGATGCCATGGCCACTGTTGTTTGAAATGACCCACTTGCAAGGAAATGGAGTACTGACAGCACCTGCACTTGAGGGGGATTCCTGTGGGATGGCGGATTGGTGATATCTGACCTGGCTCCAACTGGGTACACAGTTCCTGGATTGTGGCACGGTCAAACTTGTAGGTGATGATTAAATGTCGCTCCTCCATTGTCAACAGGTCCACCAGCGGTCGGTACACCGGAGGATTCCGCCATCTCCTCACATGTACCAGCTGACGGTGGCTAGGAAGGACAACAGCGACCACAGAGTCAAGCAACTCAGAGGTATGTACTCACAGCTACTCAGTACACGAAACATAATCCAAAAAGTTGTCTGTAAGTTTGTTGAGTCCAGGCCTAGGTATGTGTGACGCAGTTGTAAATGAAGCCATGTGGGCCCCTGAAATGGCGGCTACCTGACCTTTAAACTGGGACAATTGGATGTGAGGTAACTGCGCTGGCATTGTACACCGTCGCGGTAGGCGGTCGAAGACCACGGCGCAATGCTGCATTGTTTAACATTGGACCCTATGGGTCCCAGGAGCCAATGACGAAGTGCGCCGGTGGTGATGATACGCACCGCCGCGGACGTCACCGCCACGGACGTCACCGCTGCGGACGTGACCGCCATTTTCTATCTGTTCAATCACTTGATACCTGATCTTCGACAGGAGAGGACCTACACTGCAAGTGCTGCTGTGACCTTGGTCTCGAAGCGACAATGGCACGTGCGTCTGGGGAAAGGGCCCCTGCCTTCACTGCACAGGAGTTGGAGAAGCTCGTGGACGGGGTCCTCCCCCAGTACACGCTACTCTACGGTCCTCCAGAGAAACATGTGAGTACATTGGGTGCAAGTTGTATGGCCTGTGCCTGGGTGGAGAGGGCTGGATGTAAGTAGGAAGGGGGCAGAGTTATGCGAGCATGAAGGAGTGTGAATGCATGCGCCACATGGCAAGGGCAGGGATGTGGGCCACTCACTTCGACTGTGCTGTTGCTAATGACTTCTCTTCTTCCCCTGTACATGTCATGTAGGTCAGCGCCCACCAGAAGAAGGATATTTGGCGTGCCATCGCCAAGGAAGTCCGGACCCTGGGGGTCCACCAGAGACGGAGCAGCCACTGCCGTAAAAGATGGGAGGACATTCGCCGCTGGAGCAAGAAGACGGCGGAGGCTCAGCTGGGGATGGCCTCCCAACGTGGGAGGGGCGCCCTTCGCACCATGAACCCCCAGATGTTCCGGATCCTGGCAGTGGCCTACCCTGAGTTGGATGGGCTCTTGAGGGCATCACAGCAGACACAAGGGGGTGAGTACACTCACATTCTGATGACTTTGCGTGCAGTGGAGGGGTCTGGGTGGGGGAGGAGGGCTGTGGGTTTCCCTAGGCCAGGGGGAGTTCCGTAGGCTAGGCCCCTCCAGAATGCAGGCCATGTGTCACTCCACCCCACCTCTGTAGAGTGCCAAGTACAGGTATACATGCCCCTGTGTCATCTTTGTGGACAGATGACACTCATAGCCATTTAGGCCATATACCAGGAACTGCATCTGTAGATGCCAAGAGCACGGCGTAGTGCAGGGGCCTGCTGTGTCTGTATTGTCCGCCAACTGTAGCGGTAAGCCATGCACTCAACCTGTCTTTCTTCTGTTTCCCCACCCCTTTTTGTGCTCTCCCTGTTCTTTTGTGCATCAGCATCATCAGGCGGAGGTACAGTGGCACCGAAGCACGAGGGAGCTGCATCCCACATGGCCATGGAGGGCCACACCACAGACTCTGAATACACCAGTGGGACAGAGGGCGAGGGGAGCTTCACGTCGGTCACCGGATGAGCAGACAGCGACACAGATTCGTCCTCCGTTGGGAGCTCCCTTGTGGTGGCGGCACCATCTGTGCCCCCCACTTCTACAGGTACAGCCGCCACCCCCCCTACCAGCACCGCCCTCCCTTCACTCCGTGCCCGCTCACCCAGGAGGGTGGGCATCACCTTCGCCCCAGGCACCTCAGCCCCTGCCCCTGTCACCCCTGCTGCCCTCAGTGTGGAAGCCATTGACCTCCTCAGGTCACTCACTGTTGGGCAGTCTACCATTGTGAATGCCATCCAGGGTGTAGAAAGGGAGTTGCAACACAGTAATGCATTCCTGGAGGGCATTCATTCTGGTCAGGCTGCCCTTCATGGAACCCTGCAATCTCTGGCCTCAGCACTGATGGCAGCCATTGTTCCTGTGTCTAGGCTCCCCCCTCCAACTTACTCCACCCAGACCCAATCCCCTGTACCCCAGCCTATTCCAACCACACCATCAGACCAGCATGCACACACCTCAAAAAACAAAAGTGGCTCTGGCAAACATAGGCACCACACATCCCACAGGCACTCACACAAGCATCACCCACATACAGACACAGCAACATTCACTGCCTCCACTGTGTCCCCCTCCTCGTCGTCTCCCTCCTCCCTCCCAGTGTCATCTACACTCTCACCTGCATGCACTACATCTACAGCCACTAGGACTCGCACCAGAACACCCAGCACCACACCCCGCTCACCTGCACTCACCACCCCCACTACCATTTGCACGTCCCCTGTGTCCTCTCCCAGTGTGTCTGTGACGCCCCCTCCCAAAGTACACAAACGCGGGCACCCACACACCCAACATCCATCCACCTCACGACAGCCTCCAGAACATGCACCTGAACCCAAAGCCACAAAAGTTACACCTCCTACAACCACCTCCTCTTCCTCCACTCCCAGACCCCCTCCAGCTACCTGTCCCAGTGTTCCTAAGAAGCTTTTCCTGACCAAGCTTGACCTCTTTCCCAACCCCCCTCCAATTCATAGGTCCCGTACTAGCACCTCAGCCAAAAAAAGCCCAGTTCCAGTGGTGCGTGTTAGAGGTATATGGAGTGCACCGGGTACCAGGGCAGCCAGTGTAACACGGAGCCAAAGCACTGCCAGTCCACCCCCTGTAAAGCACCAGAAGTTGGACAGTGCCCGACGGGAGAGGGTGAAGACTCCTGCCAGCAAAGCCACTCACAAGGGTCCCGGGGGGAGTGCCGAGTCAGCTGTGACTCCTCACAAGGTGGTGAAGGGGCAGAAGAAGTCTCCTAAGTCTGGGAAGAGGAGCACGGCGGAGAAGGCCGCCATCCTCCCCGCTGGCCAGGATGCCACCGCCAGCACTATCGTCACTTGTCCGGAGACCACCGCCAGAGTCAGTGCCCAGGAGGGCAGCACAATCATCACTGGTCAGGAGACCACCGCCAGAGTCAGTGCCCAGGAGGGCAGCACTATCGTCACTGGTCCGGAGACCACCGCCAGAGTCAGTGCCCAGGAGGGCAGCACAATTGTCACTGGTCCGGAGACCACCGCCAGCGTCAGTGCCCTGGAGGGCCCCGGCAGCCACAGCCCCGCTGGGCACTGAGGGACCGTCATGCCACACACCGCTGCACAGGTCAGAGACAGCAAAGTCAAGCACCACTGAACAGGGCAAAGACCACCATGGCAAAGCACCACTGTACAGGGCAAAGGCCGCCATGGCAAAGCACCGCTGAACAGGGCAAAGACCGCCATGGCAAGCACCACTGAACAGGTCAGAAACTGCAAAGTCAAGCACCGCTGAACAGGGCAAAGACCGCCATGGCAAAGCACCGCTGAACAGGTCAGAAACTGCAAAGTCAAGCACCGCTGAGCAGGGCAAAGACCGCCAACTCAAGCATCGTTAGCTCATGTGCAGCTGGGACAGTGACGGAACTGGGACCGTCACGGGGAGCGTGATGCACTCTGGGCACCAGTCCCCCTCCAGAACCAGTGGAGAACTGCATCCACTATCTGAATCCTTCACAGGATGAAGCACTCTGGGCACCAGTCCCCCTCCAGAACCAGTGGAGAACTGCATCCACTACCTGAATCCTTCACAGGATGAAGCACTCTGGGCACCAGTCCCCCTCCAGAACCAGTGGAGACATGCATCGACTTGAGAGACTGTGGCTTTGCACTCCCCAGGATGTTACAGTGGGCAAACCACCCACTGTAGAAACTTGAGAGACTGTGGCTTTGCACTCCCCAGGATGGTACAGTGGGCAAACCAACCACTGTAGAGACTTGAGAGTCTGTGGCTTTGCACTCCACAGGTGGTACAGTGGGCAAACCAACCACTGTAGAGACTTGAGAGACTGTGGCTTTGCACTCCACAGGTGGTACAGTGGGCAAACCAACCACTGTAGAGACTTGAGAGACTGTGGCTTTGCACTCCCCAGGATAAAGCAGTGGGCAAACCACCCACTTGAGAGACTTGAGAGACTGTGGCTTTGCACTCCCCAGGATGGTACAGTGGGCAAACCAACCACTGTAGAAACTTGAGAGACTGTGGCTTTGCACTCCCCAGGATAAAGCAGTGGGCAAACCACCCACTTGAGAGACTTGAGAGACTGTGGCTTTGCACTCCCCAGGATGGTACAGTGGGCAAACCACCCACTGTAGAGACTTGAGAGACTGTGGCTTTGCAATCCCCAGGATACATCAATGGGCATGGAGCCCCGTCGGGGATCTGGTGTGGTGCACTCATCCGGCTGAGGTGCCCGCCTTCCCTTCCCCCTGAGGTGCCTGTTGTATTTCTATCTGATGCCCCTGCAGTGTTCTCTCCGTTTGTGGACAGGTATCTAGTGTGGGCCTCGCCCATGCATTGTGGGCCCAGTGGTCCACGGACATTGAAATGTGCATACCTGCACTACTAATCGTGATGTATATATTTGGAATGTGTATATATTTCTGTATATACGAGCTTACTGTATTTGGATACATTACAATGGTACAAGTAATTTGGTTTTGTCATTGCATTCTTCCAGGGGGGTTGTGGGTTGTTACTATGATGTTTGGAAATGCATTGGTGTGTGTGTTGTAGTGTGTGAGGGTCAGGTTGAGGGTGGGGGTATTGCGTGTGTGTGTGTCTGACTTTTGCCTCCCCCTCCCTTATGTCGTAGGTGCAGTACTCACCGTTGTCATCGGCGCCACCGTTGCTGGTGTTCGTAGAGGAGCAGGAAGACAAGCGCATAGAGTATTTGGAGTTCGGGCTCTATGGTGGCCTCCTTCCTCGTGGAGTGTGTTCAGGTGAGCGTTTTCCCATTGCAAAAGCTGTTTCCGCCATGTTTTTATCCACGGTGAAAGCGCCCCGGAAAAGGTGGCAGATTGGTGTGTTGTAATACTGTGGGCGGTACTTTGTCTTCCACCTGTCTGTTGGAGGTGACCGCCGCTCTGCTTGTCTGTACCGCCGTGGTGGTCGGTGTGTTAAAGTGGCTGTCTATGTTGGCGGTTTCCACCACTGTCATAATTCCCTTTTTTTCTTCTTCGCCGGCCTGTTTGGGGTATTACAGCAGCTTTAACACCGTCCGCCAGGGTTGTAATGACCCCCTTTGTGTTTCAAGTCAAACATGCTCGCGGCTCTTTGCTAACCAATGCTGATTATTTGTCCCGATATCCTACGGACTCCTGGCTCCAACTGCCAAACCCTGGAGAGAGCAAGTGTGACAGGACACTGAAGCCAGCAAGGCTGGGGCAATCCCTGAGTCCCCCTGGATGACTCACAGGAGCATATTTCCATCAAGTACAACAGAACATGCTGACGTCAGGGCGAATCGCGGCATCAAGAGGCCGGAGAGAGAAGGAAGCGGGAGGGAGGATCATGAGCAAGAGGAGAGACACAGACAGAGGAAGACCGGACCAGAGAACAACAAAAGCAGGAAGAAGACGGGCGACCAGAGTGAAGGAACATGAGGAGTCAAGATCACACAGTAGAGAAGGGAGGGAGTGGAAGAGCCAGTCACATCCCCAGAGGGACGTGGCTCTTGCAGGTACGGAACCGCTTATGCGGTTCCCTCTCCACTTTAGTGGGAAGTCTGGGGGGAGAAGTGGGGAGGTCGAATGGACAAACTTGAGCTGCACAGTTAAAGTGAAAGAGGGCAAAGCCCTCATGGAGTAAGAATAACAAAACACATTTTCTAGTGACCACTGGTGATTTAGTTTATTTATTTTCCAGTTTCTGCATTTGCTTTGCTGTTATTTAAAGTCTCCTTTATACCGAGAAGTAAGCCTCGGAGAGACCACCCTAATCTTTTTGAGAAAAGCACATAGCGGGACATAGCTATCTATTGGGGAGCACTATTTGTCTTTTAAAGACACACCAAAGGAGTGTCTCGGAGGACCTCTTCCCGCGTCACATTAAAAATCACTCTACATCCTACGTGCACAAATTAACGTAATACTAAAAACAGCAGAAGTTGATGAGAAAAGTAAGAGAATACGTACCTCTTAGAGACTTCTTGTCTTTTTTTCTTGGCTTTACCTTACCTATGGAAACAGAGAGAGAGAGAAGAGACTACCAGGGGAATGGAAGACCAAGACCCGAAAACAAAAACCTATCCTCTTAATAGACTCTAGAAAAACAAAACACCTAAAGCTCTTGTGGGAAATAAAACAATACGATTTTTCAAACAAATCCCCAGTGTGAAGTCCTATGTGTAATCCAAAGAAAGGTACTTAGATCTCCCCGGAGCAGTACCTTTCCTGTCACAGTAGGTTAACATAGATTTAAGTTAAGGTAGTGTAGGTTAGTTAGCATAGGTTCATTTTGCTACAGTTTAAATAGGATGAATAGTGCAGTGTAGTTAGTTTTAGATTGTATTTATTTTATAATGATAATAATAAACAATGTTTTCAGTTTTCACAACTGCTTAATTATTTACTGCGTAGGAGTTGTCATTCATGCTTAGGTTGTGTTGAGAACATGCTATAGAATTTGCAAGAAGTGTTTATATACATGTGTAAATTGCCGAACATTTATTGAGAAGATCCTGTCACACAGCCCTGCCATGATTGGACACACAGCCCATAACAGGTATTCACGTACTGTTGCACTGGGTGTGTAAGTTAGGCTACAGGTAATGTGTGGATGATTATGTCAAACCATTGTGGCTAATCAATGATGAGTTGGGTCACACGCTAATACCAGCTACTTACACACTCACCCTTGTACCATTGTATTGATACATCACTATTGTTTGCTGTCTAGTATCTATGGAAGTGGTTCCCACCTGGGCAGCAACATACTGTTGATTGATTGTTAAGTGCTGCATTTATTGCTTGTGAACCTGGGTAACTACTTGCTCGTTTAGATGCACATAGAATTCATATTAATTATTCCCTTGGCCTGTGTCGATTTTTCCATGGGTCTATGGTCCATAATTCCCTTTAGACAGTAGGTAGTGTCATTAGGATCAGCACATCTACCATGGGCTACTGAGATTTTTCAGATGCCAAGAGTTAGAGTGTTGGCTAGTATTGAGGCTACACCTGTGTGCTCACACCCTACATATCAGTGCAGCTGTGTGTAATGTAGGTTCATGTTAGGGACTAAGGGACATATTTACAAGCCCCATGCACCTACTTGTTTTGATGTTCCCACTGTGCAGAAGGCAGACTCATATCATTGAGGGTACACCAAAGATAATTTACCTGGCTATGACTGGCCTCATATATATGGAGTAAGGCAAAGCAGTGAAAATGGCTGTGTTGCCTTACTCTGCGTCAGGGGGGCATTACATGGGCATTGTGGTGGGTTTTCCAATCCAATCCCCTTGGATTTTAACTAATTCCCAGATTGAGACAGACATGTAAACCTGGAAATGTGTCAAAACCATACAACTCCCTGAGGCAGGCATAACAAAGATAAATATCTTTATTTATCTTTCCTTTTTCCTTTTTTCATGTATGCTGCATTGTGAAATGCTGATAGGAAGAGGAAAAATCCTCCTTGGATTATTTTTTGTGCAGGAAGGTGTGCCTTGCTACATGATACAAGTGTGCCTGCATTGACACTAGGCAGCCATAAGGGCACCAGCGTTGGTGGAAGGAACAGAAAAAAACAAACATTTTGGAAAATACTGGGCAGGTCTGTCCTTTCCCTGTGGTGCAGGCGGTACAGCATTGCTACTTGCTGTGCTGCCCTGGGCCACTATTGTTGAACTTATGCCCTTATGGACATGACTCTGCAAATGTTCCTATGTGGCAGTGCTTCACATGCCCAATATCTGACTCCCTTCTCAGGTGAGGAATTGATCCTCTGACAGCCCCCATTCGATTCCACTGATTTGTCATTCCGATGTGGCTACATTGCCCCAAGATAAACCCATTGGCCTCATGGTTCAAGGGGGCATGCATTATCCAAGACAGGGTGGCGGGGGTTCCAGTGTTCTGCCATGATGTGGAATTCCAGTCCAGACCTTTTGCTTCGTATTGTGGGACTTGTAGTCCTGGACACTGGCATTATTCTTTGCCCAACAAATACCAAGGTCCACAGGTGAAGCTGGAGTCGTGAAGAACATCACACATAGACTGAACACACATAATGGATGTGGGCTGGGCTATGCATCTTGTGAGTGCTTTGTCAGTTGCATTTCTATAATGTGTGACTTAACATGTGGCTATTTCCATACCTTTCCCTTACACTCAATGTAGCATTCCACGCATGTTGCCATTTACACTGAAGGTCTTGTTGGTCCTTATAGGTTGAACTGTCAAGCCCTTTCACTCCTGCCACCAACTTGGCTGGGATGACTGATGCCACCTGCTCCTCCATGATTTTCAGCTTCTACTGGACCTTAGGTCCTCCTCCGATCCGCATGGCTGCCTTCAAGTTATTGACGCTTTCTCATTGGGTCTGCGATTGTAGTTGTGCCAGCACTTCTTGCAGTCTATCACTGATTTTTTGATTTGCCCTACACGTTTGATTTTATCCTCTATGGAGTTCCATATGGCCTCTTTCTTCCCTAATCCCAATTTTGCCATCTCTGTTATGAGTATTTCATTTTCCTCCTCAATAAAAGTACTCTTCCTCTTCCCCTTGGGCTCTGCTTGGACTTCCCAGCTGGTCCTTGCGTTGTTCAGGTTGTTGCTCGGGATGCTGCTGACTGCCTTTCTATAAATGGAAATACCTTTTTTTTTAATGCGTCACTTTTTGAAGGGTTTCTGAAGCATTATTCACTCTAAAGTGAAGCAAGTCTGCTGCAAATCAGCAATGCATCATTTTTGCATCACATGCTGTAGTTTTCCCTATAACATCCCTCCCACAGATGCGTTATTTTGTTTGACGCGTCATGGGCCATAATCCCATGGTGTATCATCTCTTAAAAATGATGCATCCATGATTTAGGAAAAGTTGTAAGGAGGCACAGGTTTTTCTGACACATTGCTACGTGACCACAGCAATGCGTCAGTTCTTGAAAATATACCCCTGTATGTGTAGAGTGAGATGTTTAATTGCTAACTTTGAAAATGACTGGCCTGACAGTTTTATGTCATAGGTATTAATTTATGTGTGTTCTCCATCTCCCAATAGCGCGTTTTTTTAAATTGATTTTGCGTTTCTGGAAAAAACAATTGGTTTGAATCAGAAACTAGTAGCACGGTTCATTCAGTGAGCCTTTGTAATCCTCCATATTAACCATTCCATTTATTTATTGCAGGAGGTCCTCAAAGTTTTCAGTGAAAACTTCACTGAAGCATATTTAACAGAAATACTGGAAAGACACATTTGTGCTATGTTCAATATGTTTTATTCATACACAGAAACTTTATCATAATATCACAAAATGCTTCCATGATGCACACGTCCCAGTGCTCATCTCACACTTTCTGTTCTGGTTCACGACAGGCTCATATTTATACTTTTTTAGCGCCGCATTTGCGCCTCTTTTTGACGCAAAAACGGGGTAAACTTACAAAATACAACTGTATTTTGCAAGTTTGCGCCGCTTTTGCGTCAAAAAATGACGCAAATGCGGTGCTAAAAAAGTATAAATATGGGCCTGTGCCAGTGCATTGATGACACACATCACGCAGGGCTACTCTGGAGTACAACATTCAGTGCTCCCTTGTTCCCTTGACGTGCATCACTTGTTCTCACATAGTGGGCACTGCTGTGTCCTTTGCAGATTGCATTGTAATGTGCTCCCCTGCTCCACTTCACCTTATGCTCGCTGCTGCACATAATCCTGTTGCCTCTGTAGCATAGGATTATTTATAAACTTTAGGACTGTGTGCATAGATGCCTGTACGTTTTTCGAACTTTGTAGAAACAGGTAACTGTGTACATTTGCATATGTGCATGCTCTATTCATCTAAGCGTCACCAAATACTCTGCAGGTTTTAGTATATTCGCTATAAGGAACAAACCTACTGGCTTCATCAGTTTGTTGAAGTTTTGTTGTCCATTGAAAATTGTAAGTTATCCAATCACTAATAGGGCAGGTTCACTAATAACATGTACATTTCCAACATTCAAGGCCATACTAGGAATATATCTATGTAGTGCACAATTCTTTACCTCATTGTTCTGTAATATATTTCAGTGACATTTATATAATGTTTCACACCAAGGGGCATAACTACAATTGGTGCAGCAGGTGCAGGGGCACAAGGGCCAGAGACCTGGAGACCTATTGGACCCTGAAAATTGATGTATTTTACTACCCCAATAGAAGTCAAAGGGGTCATTTTCCCAGCCTGAATCAGGGCCAGTGGATTCGCTGCTACGCTACTGCCACTTAAACAGCCACAGCAGTGTTTCCAGTGAACAATTAGGCCCATATTTATACTTTTTGACGCATACCAGTGCCAGCGCTGGTTTGCGTAAAAAAATGTACCACTGGCTAACGCCATTCCAATGCACTGGACGGGAGCCTTATGTATAGATTGACGGTAGCTGGCGCTGCGGGCTGGTTACTGGTTAGAGTAAAAAAAAATGACTCTAACCGGGTAGCGCAGGCATAGGGAAGAATGGGGGTTGTGCGTCAAAAAATGGTGCAAGTCAGGTTAGAGTAAAAAATAATTGCTCTAACTGGACTTGTACCATTTTTTGATGCACAACCCCCATTGAAATGACTCTTGTCTTAGCAAAGACAGGAGTCATGCCCCCCTGCCCAATGACCATGCCCAGGGGACTTTTGTCCCCTGGGCATGGCCATTGGGCACAGTGGCATGTAGGGGGGTTCTCCATGGGTGTCCTCCAGGGGTGGGCGAGGGTGGCAGGGGGAGTCAGAGACCATGGAAATGAGCCACTAGGTCCCTTAACGCCTGCCCTCACCCAGGTCTTAAAAAACAGCACAAATCAGGCTGGGTGCCATTTTTTAAGGCCCGCCCCCTCCTGTGCGTCAAAATGACGCAGGAGTATGAATAAGGCGCATGGGCCTTAAAGTCATTTTTGGGACGGGAACGCCTACCTTGCATGTCATTAACGCAAGGCGGTTTCCTGCATCCAGAAAATGACGCGCACAGCTGAATTTTGATGTTCACTGGGTCGGGTGTCAAAGTATAAATATGGTGTTAGGTTTGCGCTGAATTTGCGTCAAAATTTTTCATGCAAATTCAGCGCAAACAGAGTATAAATATGCCCCTTAATATCCTACTCTGAAGACTGGGTGCATCTGTACTGTTCTTAGGTGGAATGTGTTCTGGTCTTGTGTGTCATGATTAAAGTGGCATTCTCATCATGTCACATGAGCATCGGGTGGCGTGAAGAGGAGCGAGATATCATTGTGCACGGTTGCATGGGTTTAGGTAAAAAAATGTCACCGATCTGTTAAGTCTGGTAATTGTTCTGGTGTTGTGTGTAATGACTAGTTGTTTAATCTATCAAAAAGCCATCGCAACTGATGCCACCATCTCTATGGTTTATAAGCTCACCATCTTCAGAGGCTCATGGGACAATCACACCTCTAAAAACATTAGAGATCACGAAATACAAGAAATCAAAACTAACCAGTATGTCCTCTCTGTCTATGCACCCAGGGACTGTATGAACTTCTCATATCAATCAGGACCACCTTCACAATTCCTCAATTTAAATACGACTTCAAGACACACCTCCTTAAAGTATACTACCTTGTGATGCTGTAAGCAGTCCATCCCCTCTCAGAACCAAACACATCCCACATTGCCTTGAATCACTCTCTGCTTGTAGCTCTATCTTCAACCTTGCACTCCACTGCTTTGTGGCTAGGTTAGCACTGTACAAAAACTACATATATGCATACATACTTGTAATGTTAACTTTGTTTATGCTTACAGTGAAGTCAATTGGCTGCCTTCCTATTTTTATGCAGTTAATAATTCTGCTTCTTAGTTGGGCATTCTCCTGAATCATCCATGGAGAACGAGTCAGTCTTTTTCACCTTCCTGGTTTCCTTTTGACCTTGCATGATTCTTCTTTTTTCATAAGGGAATTTATAATTATCCTGCTTGTATATACAAGGATCTTCCACTGATGTGTAGCATGTTGTATGGCAAGCTAGAAAGCAAAGGTGGTGGTCTGTGTTGAAGAATTAAACGCTATAGGTAAATCTGTTGTTTTTCTTGAATAAAAGATAGACCACTTTTGTACAGGCCTTGTGCACAACTCAAATTGCCTTGAAGGGTAGTATCTGCACATGACAAACATAAAAGTAATAATTAATGCTGCATTGAAGTGGAAACAAACGTGTGGGAGTAGTAGATGCCTGGTTTCAGCATGTTGGATGTTTAGATGTCTTTGGAGTAAGATCCATGCTGTTCCTAGATAGAGTCAGTTTGCATTTTGCAGAAGTGGGAAGATTAGGTTAAATGGTAGCCTGGAACTTCTTTGGGAAATCAGAGTGTGGGAAATGTGTGTAAACATTTGCATGGTGTTGACCTGTGGACCTATTACACCTGAGGGATGAATGACAGTCTGTAGTCCATGGAACATACGATGGGACATTTATGAGCCCCTCTGCATTGTTTGTGCACTAAATAATATGATGCAAGAGTGACAAAACAGATAACTGAGATTTATGAATCCACGCAAGGCCATTTTGCGTGGTCATGGGTGGCTTCATAAATCCGGAGAAATGCAACACAGGGCAAATTGCTGTGTTGCATTTCTATGGGCCAGAATGTCTTTCCATGAGTGTTGCATGGGTGTTTCCAAGAACCATCCATAGATTTTGATGCATTCCCAGAGTTACCAGAAATGGTAGATCTGGGAATGTGTCAAAAACCTAAGCCCCCCTGGCGAGGCATAACAAGGAGAAATATGTTTATTTCTTCAATTTTTTTCCTATTTCTATGTGTGCTGCAGAAAGAGGAAAAGCCTTAATGAATTGTTGTTGTGCAGGATGGTGCCCCTTCCTGTACGAAAACAAAACTACATGGAATGGAGGCACCCTTGTACCACGGTTCAAGGGGGCCTGCTTTGGCAGTAGGCAGCCCATTGTGCACCAGTGTTGGGGAAAGAATAAGAGTTTGCTGTATTGGGATAAATACAGCACATTCCTGCACTTTCCCTGTGATGTACTGAAGCGCAGCAAGGTGACTTGCTGCACTGTCAATTGGCCATAAATATGGCCCAAGTTTTTTTTTTAAGTCAGTACAGGTTGGAGGAGTAAGGCTGAGGTCCTGTGGACAGATATACATTTGCAGATAGTTTTTCACTTCTCAACAAACTAGGATCACAATATTGGATGAGTTTCAGTGAGTTCCTCATCATCCCCTAGCTGCCTGCCTAAGGACATGGTCTAGATCAAAATTCGATTAGTTTCTATGGTTTTCCATGTGCATAAGTGTTAGACCTGTCAGCTCTTGGAGTGGTTACCCCTGTGTTTTTCGCTAACAGAGTTTTTGTCACTCTGCTGTCCACTTGGAGTGCAGAGTTCAGCCAAGAACTTCGCTAGCCCGGCAGCAGAGCAGAGCTCGGCACAAGCATACTGCTGTGGCCAGTGTGGAGCTGTTGCAAGCTGCTGGTGAGGGCTGCACCGGTGTCAGCTCTAGATCCAGACCTCCCTTCTTTCAGTGTTGACTGGCATCAGCTCTAGATCCAGGTCTCCTTCCTTTCGTTGTCCTCAGCATCCCAGGAACAGGGGGCAGAGGGAGGAAGAGAGCCAGGCCGCTGGCAACAGGGACCCTGGACCCAGCTGGTCAGACCCTCCTTTTGCTTTCTGTCCTATGTGTACACGGGGTCCGGCACTGGGTGTGGACAGGATTTGCATATGGTGGGAGTCTGTGCTTGGAAAAAAGGAAACATGCAGTCACAGCTCCATTTGAAAAGTACCTGTCCCCCCAGAATCCTGTTATGGGATGAGGTGCTGAGGCCAACAGGGAGAGTTGGAGACTGGGTGTGCCTCAGAGCCCAGTGGCAAGCCAGGTTAGGCACTATGTGAAAATACCAGGCTGCTGGTGGTGAGATGGTTTTGCTGCTGCTAGTGCTGGACCTTAAAGAAAAGGGCGGTCTGAGGTTGTGTGTGAGTACAGAGGAAGCGATTGCAAGGCTGGTGGAAGACGGGTGGTGTTCTTGGCCACCCATAGCAAGTTTGTCAAGGAGGGCAGTTGGTGAAGGGACATGTGCAAGTGTGGAGTGCAGCAGGCTCCAGGCTGGTGGGCTGTGTCAGTTCAAGAGGCCTGAAACAGAAGCTTTCACTGCCTATGGCATGACACCCTGGCCTGAATGCGCCCATACTTGGAAGCATTAAGCAAGGTCAGGCCACCGACCCCGCTTGGCTCTTCCGAGATTGGGCCCATTCAGGCCAGGGTAGTAGCACAGCTGGCACTCCACTGCATGCTGAACTCAGCGAAATTCAACTGAGTTTTTAGCCAACTCCTTGGAAAGAACTCTGCAAGCTTAACCCACCCTTAGTTATGATCCTGTGCTGAACTTTGTTTTTGCTGGCTTTAGGACTCTGGGCACTTTACCATTGCTGATCAGTGCTAAAGGTCAAGGGCTCTCTGTCTAAATTAGGTTGGTGATTGGTTTTCTCCATGATTGGCACATTTGATTTACAAATAAGTCCCTAGTAAAGTGCACTAGAGGTGCCTAGGGCCTGTAAATCAACTATGACCAGGGGGCCTGCAGCACTGATTGTGCCACCCACACGAGTAGCCCTGTAAACATGTCTCAGACCTGCCATTGCAGTGTCTGTGCAAATTTGTCATGTCAATTTGACCAAACCTTCCCTTTTTCGGCAAGTACACCACCCCTAAGGAAGGCCCAAGGCAGCCCCATGAACAGAGTGCAGTGTATGTAAAAGGTAGGACAAGTACTTGTGTGTTTTACATGCCCTGATAGTTAAGTACTGCAAAACTCAGTTTTCTCTACTGCAAGGCCTATCTCTCCTATAGGATAACATAGGGATTGCCTTGAGATATCTTTTAAGTGCGTGTGCCAGTGGGAGCAGATAGAGATAGAGATATGGAGTTTGGGGTCTATGAACTCACAATTTAAAAATACATCTTTTGGTGCAGTTGGTTTTTAAATTGTAAGTTTGAAAATGACGCTTTTAGAAAGTGGGCATTTTCTTGCTCAATCATTCTGTGCCTCAGCCTGGCTGTGGAATACACGTATGGGTCTGACTGACAGTTGGGCTGTTTGGGAATTCAATCTAGACGGTCACAGAAGCTGAGGTGTGACTGATCTGAGGTGTTTCTTGCATATCCTGATGAGTCTTCCTGGGCTAGAGTAGAGGGGGGAGCTGACACTTGCACCTGAATAGTGCTGTGCCTGCCTTACACAAAGCAGTATCCATCCCCTGGAATGTGTCTGGGGCCAAGACAGGAAGAGGCAGGGCCTTGTGCACTACAAATACATTCTTTTGGAGTTTGCCTACTTCAAAGACAAAAATGAATAAATGTATTGGACTGCTGACCCCACAACTTTAGAACACTTTTGGACTGAGGACATTCTGCCAGGCAGAAGAGCTGAACCCCTGAGGAGGACCTGTCACTCTGCCTGTTGCTTTGCTGTGCTTGCATGCTGATGCTACTTCTGCCCTGGAAGTCAAAGGATTGGACATTGCTTTCTACATCCTGCTTTCCAAGGTTGTCCAAGGGCTTGAACTGAGCTTTTCTCCTGTTGTGAAGAATATCAGGCATATAAAATACTTCATTTGCCAGTGCCTGGGCTCTTCTGCTGAGAGTCCTGACTTGCTAAGCTGTGCCTAATCCGGTCTCTGAGCCCTTAGAAGTAGAAGCTGGTAACATGCAGGGGAAAATCCACGCAATACTGTGTGCACATCAGAAAAACCAATACAGCACCCGTCCTGCAGCTGAAAATGTGATGCAGCGCCTATCCCGCAGCTGGAAATTCGATGCAGCACCTGTTCTCAATGAGGACCCTTCACAGAGTGCATCGGAATTTTCCACGCATCGACCCTGGACGTCAAATCTTCAATATCACAGCAAGGACCTGAGGCTGCATGTTTGAAAAACAATACATCATTTTCCTGAGGGGGAAAGAATAGACACATCGCCTACCTGGTGGGGAAAGAATCAAAGCACAGCCTCACTTACTAGTAAGGAATTGACACATCACTTGCTTTTCTGATGCATCACCTCTCCTGCTGCTTTATTTTTTAGGTATACCAGGTACTTTGTGCTAAAACAATGCATGTATTGATTCCTATTGATTAAGACTATTTTAATTTTAAAAATTTATATCTTCTCTCATGTATGTTGTATTTTTGTTATTTTGGTCTTTTTTTCAGATAAATATTGGCTATGTTTCTAAATTGGTGCGGTGTACATTTGTAGTGTTTTCATTGTGTTACTGTGTGTGTGAGTACAAATACTTTACACATTGCCTCTGTGATAAGCCTGACTGCTTGTGCCCAGCTACCAAAGGAGTGAACAGGGGTTATCTTAGGTGCATGACTCTCTTACCCTGACTAGATTGAGGGTCCTTATTTGGACGGGGTGTATGCTGACTGACAACTAGAGATCCCATTTCTAACAATGATGATCTGCAGCCCAGAAGTGTAACAGCAGTTATTTAAATTAAAGGACTTCATGAGCTCCATTAGTGAACCGAACAAGTTGCTGAAGAGATAATCAAGCCATGTGCCCCCCACCAAGCAAGAAAGCTCATATGAAATGAGGAATGGTATTATGCTTGATCTCTAAGAGAGGGATGAAGCAATCCAATCTATGATGGTTTCCCGGCTGTCATGTTCTTCTTCTACTATCTTCATTGGGAGGGAGGTTTGGTAGACTGTGCAAAATCTGAAAAACATGTTTATCACTAGTTGTTTACAATTTATTCTATTTCTGTTTTTACAGTTCTTGCCTCTAGGTTTATATGGAGTCAGTTAATTATTCATAAGAGGTCTTCTGTTTCTACTTAGCAGTAACGCAGAGGACAGGAAGCCACCAGAGGCTGCATAAGTGGGGAATGGCAGGAAGATGAAGACAAAAGGATTCACTGGAAGTAATGGAGATTCCATTACAAAATCCAGCAACTTGCAGCTTATTCTTCTTCTTTATCAGTGCCCTACCTAAATAAGGACTTGCTAAGCAGTAGTCCAATGATTATACCTCTCATGTCATACTTGCACTACCCACAAATAACTCATGCACTACATGTAAGGAGGAGGTATTTAAAATATGGAAAATAAAAAATAACTTACCTTGCTTGCAAGTTGCTGACTGACATGTTGTCCTCTCTCTGCTTTTCTTTTTCTACCCAGGCTCCAGCACAGGCCCCATCAAACTCCCTTAAACAATACTGGTGCTGCTCTCATGCTGTTTTCCAGCATTAGAGAAGCACCAGGATTGGAGGGAATGGCCTCTCTTGGTGCTCCCAAGGCACTGTATGCCTGTGCTTGCTCTCACCCAAGCTGGCTGGCTGGCTGTCTCAAAACAGCCGGCCAAAGAGATATGCACATTTTAAACAAGTGCATAGGCAGCCCACGACTTCTCTCCGCTAGTGGCAGTCAGCTGGCCCAGTCCCGTCCTGACACTCAGTTCAGGGCAGGTGATGAAAAATTAAATGCTAATAATTAAATGTATTACCATTTTATTTTTCATCTCTGGGTAGTGTCTCAGGCATTTTTGCCAGTGGGCCAATACTCCTCTACTCTACTGGAGGAACCATCCCTGTGTAGTACCAAATATGTGAGAATGTTCTCTCTAAGGGAAAGTTTACTTCATGAAAGTGTGTATCTTATCCCTTGCTGTGATTTACAGACATCGAAATAAGGTTATTCTTAATTGCTTTCATTATGTGAGCTGACATACTCTTCTCCTTCATAGAAAATTGACAGACAACTGGTAATGCGCTGTAGAAATACTTAATCTGATCCAACAACTCTTGGTAAACAGGGAAGTAAAGTGTCAACTACCAAATTCCAAGCACAGGGTTAGCCAAAGTGAAAAATAAGCTATGTGAACTGTAACTTCCTGTGTGTGCCTATCCTACTGAAAATTGAGAAACATCTCTTGCAGACAAACCAGATTCAGTGTGACATATGGTCAAGTAATATGCTGTTAAATATGTAATGTGGGGCACATCATAGAAACAGTAGCTGATCCCAATTAGAGAAATGGTTGATGAAAGAAAGATCCTCCATCTCATTGGAGATTATAGCCACAAGGAACATTTCCAATGTGTTTTCTTGGAATTATGGTTTATACAGAGCTGGGTCATTGCTGTTTTGATCTCTGGGCAGTGTTGATGGCAGAAGAGCCCCTCACTGAATGCACCTTACAGTAGACATGGGTAACTGTTTTATTAATTTAATTGGCATAACTGACATTTTTTATAAGTAAGCTGTAGAAGTGAGCACACAATTTGCAAGCTTCCTAAATATCAAATACCACATAGAATATTATTGTGAAGTGAAGTATTCATCCCTCACATCTGAAGTGAATGTTATAACCTGGCTAAAAGGCAGCCATGTATAGTGCTTAATTTGAAGAAGAATATGTGACAGTGCCCAAAGCTCTGTTCAGAAGCACACAGCCAGCACCGCCACTCTGAATACCGAGGCTGTGTATTTTGGAATCCACCTCATGCCTCTTTAATCTACTACCAGCCACTCTTTGCCCCTTTGTCTCACTCTTGCATGTGCCTACTTTCTCCCTAATATTTCTTCATCTTCTTTCCTGTTTGTGTTTTTCTGCTCTCTTGCTCATGGTCAATATCTGATGGGGAAAAAGAAGTGCTGGTTCCCCCAAAATAAATGAAAGTGGGCTCCACTGGCCATGTAACATTTCCATCTCAGGTCTCAGTATTAGAATAAAACAGAATATGTGTATTGATCAAAGTACTGAATTGGACACTATAGTGGTCATTACAAACCTGGTGGTCGGTGTAAAGCGGCAGTAAAACCGCCAACAGGCCGGCGGCAAAATAATTGGAATCACTACTGTGGCGGAAACGCCCCACATAGACAGCCACTTTAACACTCCGACCGCCAAGGCGGTACAAACAAGCACCGTGGCGGTAACCGCCAACAGCCAGGCGGAGGACAATGTACCACCCACAGAATTACAACAATCCAATCCTCCACCTTTTCCGGGGCGGATTCACCGCCAACCAAAACATGGGGGAAACAGGACTTGGAAGGGAAAACGCTCACCTCTACGCACCCCACGAGGAACCAGGACGCAATGGAACCAGAACTTCAGATACTGCCAGCCTTTATCTTCCTGCTTCTCTACCAGGAACAACAAAGGCGGCGGCGAAGACAACGGTGAGTACCTCACCTACGACACACTGGAGGGGGGAGGGAAAAGAGAGTGACACACACACGCAACACGCAACACCCCCACCCCCACCCTCACCCACGACAACACACACACTAATACATCATGATATATTACATTACACCCCCCAACCCTCCCCTGGAAGAATGCAAGGACAAAAGGAAATGAGTTGAATGATTGTAATATATTCAAATACATGAATCAAAAATATATACATTTATAAAGATATTCACGTTATAAACAAATATATACACCAAGAACACAAGTCCAAGGGATTCCACCATCACTGGTTCTGGAGGGGTTTTGTGCCCAGAGTGGTTCATCCTGCCAAGGACTGAGGTAGTGGATGGATCTCTCCACTGGTTCTGGAGGGGGCTTTGTGCCCAGAGTGCTTCATCCTGCCAAGGACTGAGGTAGTGGATGGATCTCTCCACTGGTTCTGGAGGGGGCTTTGTGCCCAGAGTGCTTCATCCTGCCAAGGACTGAGGTACTGGATGTCATTCTCCACTGGTTCTGGAGGGGGCTTTGTGCCCAGAGTGCTTCATCCTGCTCGTGGCGGCCTCAGTAGCGTCGGAATCTTTGGCGCTCACTGGCCTGAGGTGCTGGTGGCAGCGGTGTCCTGTTCAGCGGTGCTGGTGGCGGCGGTGTCCTGTTCAGAGGTGCTGATGGCGACGGGGTCCTTGGCAGTTGTGCTGGTGGTGGCGGTGTCCTTGGCAGCGTTGCTTGTTGTGGTCTTGTCTGTGCAGGTTTTCCCAGACTTTCCGGTTTTACTGTGCCCCTTCCCCACCTTGGATAGTGGTGCAGCTGTCTCCACACTCCCAACTGTATCCCTGGGAGCAGCTTTGGTGGCAGATTTTTTTCCTCTCTCCCGCCGGGCACTGGCCAACTTTTTCTGCTTTTGAGGTGGGGGACTGTCCATGCTCTGGCTGCCCTGCTGCCTGGTGCACTCCGGAAGACGGTTACTACTGGCACCACTGTACCCGCAGATGCTGTGGCTGAGGCGCTGGGCTCGGACCTGGAGAGGCGGGCCCTAGGAGACTGAAGGGGTGGGGGAGGTGAGGGAAAGAGGTCAAGGTTGGACAGGAAAAGTTTTTTGGGCACACTGGGACGGGTAGATGGAGGGGGTTTGGGAGTGGAGGAAGAGGTTGTGGTTGTAGGAGGTGTATGTTTGCTGACTTTGGGTGAAGGTGCATGGGCTGGAAGCTGTCGTGAGGTGGATGGCTGTTGGGTGGGTGTGTGCCTGTGTTTGTGTACCTTGGGAGGTGGGCTCACAGACACACTGGGAGAGGACACGGGGATGTGTGAATGGTAGTGGGGGGGGTGAGTGCATGTGAGCGGGGTGTGGTGGTGGGTTTGCTGGTGATGGAGGTAGTGGTTGAGGATGTAGTGCATGCAGGTGTGAGTGGAGATGAGACAGGGAGGGAGGAGGGAGACGAGGAGGAAGGGGACACAGTGGAGGCAGTGGATGTTGGTATGTCTGTATGTGTATGATGCTTGTGTGAGTGCTTGTGGGATGTGTGGTTCTTATGTTTGCCTGAGATTCCCTTGTGTGTTGACGTGTGTGCATGCTGGTCTGATGGCGTACTTAGGATAGGCTGAGGTACAGGGGTTTGGGTCTGGTGGAGGAAGTTGGAGGGGGAGGCTAGAGACAGAGACAATGGCTGCCATCAGTGCTGAGGACAGAGTCTGAAAAGCTCACTATTGGTCTGCCTGACCAGAATGAATGCCCTCCAGGTATGCATTGGTTTGTTGCAACTGCCTCTCTACACCCTGGATGGCATTCAAAATGGTAGACTGCCCAACAGTGAGGAACCTGAGGAGGTCAATGGCCTCCTCAATGAGGGCAGCAGGGGTGAGGAGCTGCTGGGAGGGCGCTGCCGGTTGGGGGGAGTGGCGGCTGTACCTGTAGATGTGGGGACTGCCACCGCAAGGGAGCTCCCATCAGAGGAGGAGTCCGTATCTCTGGTCTCAGCTCCCGTCCCCGCTGTGGAGCTCCCCTCAGCCACCATCCCACTGGTGAATTCAGACTCTGTTGTGTCGCCCTCCAGGGCCATGTGGGATGCAGCTCCCCCCTGTTCCGGTGCCACTGCTCCTCCTCCTGATAATGCTAATGCACACAAGAACAGGGAGACCACAAAAATGGGGGGGAAGACAGAAGAAAGACATGTTGAGTGCATGCAATACCGCTACTGTTGGCGGACACTGCAGACACAGAAGCCCCCTGCACTACGCCGTGCACTTGGAGTTCCCTAATCAATCACAGGGACATGTGTTACAAGGCTATGCCCGATTGCTGCACACATGGATGTCACAAGAGCCTGACTAGGTGTAGTTGGCTCTGTACACTGGTGGGGTGGGGTGTCACAGGGCCTGCCTTCAGAAGGGACCTTGCCTACTAAACTCGCCCTGGCCTAGGGTAACCGACAGTCCATCTCCCCCACCCAGACACCTACAATGCACGCTGAATCAGCTGAATGAGAGTGTACTCACCCCCTTGTGGCTGCTGTGATGCCCTCAAGCGCCCATCCAACTCCAGTTACGCCACCGCCAGGATCCGGAACATCAGGGGGGTCATGGTGCGACGGGAACTCCTCCCACGTTGGGAGGCCATCCCCAGCTGGGCCTCCGCCGTCTTCTTGCTCCAGCGGCGAATGTCCTCCCATCTTTTCCGGCAGTGGATGCTCCGTCTGTGGTAGACTCCAAGGGTCCGGACTTCCTTGGCGATGGCACGCCACATATCCTTCTTCTGGTGGGTACTGACCTACAGGAATAGTACAGGGGAAAAGGAGAAGATATAACCGTCCGCACCATGACAGTCATTGGCCTGCATCCCTACCCTTGCCATGACGCACATTCACTCAACGTCGTTTCATTCAAGCCTCATTCTCCCCCCGTATCTTTCATTCACACCACTCAAACAGCCATTGCCCATACAGCATGTTCACAGAATACTCACCTGTTTGTCTGGAGGACCGTAGAGTAGCGTGTACTGGACGACCCCATCCACTAGTTTCTCCAACTCCTCCGTGCTGATGGCAGGGGCCCTTTCCCCAGACACACGAGCCATTGTCTCTTCCAGACTGAGGTCACAGCAGCACTTGCAGTGTACGTCCTCTCCTGTCGAAGATCAAGTATCAAGTGATTGAACAGAGAGAAAATGGCGGTCACGTCTGCTGCGGTGCGTACCGTCACCACCGGCGTACATCGTCATTGGCTCCTGGGACCCATAGGGTCCAATGTTAACCAATGCAGGATTGCACTGCGGTCTTCAACCGCCTACCACAATGGTGTACAACGCCAGCGCAGTTACCTCATATCCCGTTACCCCACTTTACAGGTCAGACAGCCGCCATTTCAGGGGCCCCCTTGGCAAGTATTTTGGAATGCATCACACATATCCAGGCCTTGCTTAAACACTAATACAGCCATATGTCGATTTGCAACCATTTTCCGATTAAGTTGTGTTTACGTACCTCAGAGTTGGTTGACTCTCTGCTCGCTGTTCTCCTCCATAGGCAACGTCCGCTGGGGCAGGTGAGGAGATGGCGGCATCTTCCGGTGTACAGACCGCTGGTGAACCTGTCGACAATGGAGGAGCGACATGTGATCGTCACATACAGACTTGATCGTACCACAATCCTGGACCTGTGTGCCCAGTTGGAGCCAGACCTGATGTCAGCTCTGCCAGACTGAGGTGAGCGCGTTTTCGCGATCACTGCCGATTTTTCCCATTTTAGCTTAAAAATTTCCTGTACCTTGCCGCTTTTTATCGCTCTGTGTGAATTTGAATTTGTACTTATTAATCTGTCTTTTTAGGAATGAGAATTACTACATGCCTGTTTTTACAAAGTTTTTTAACGTTTGGATTTATTTAATGCACTTCAATTTGAATTGTTGGGATAATCACCGCCCCTCCTTACCTGAATGATACTCGGTTGAGAAAGGGATATTTTTAATTTATGGTGCTCTGAGACTCCGACCACTTTGGGTGCAGGAAGTTGGGCCGGTTAGAGCCCACTTCCGGTTTCGAGGCCAAAACCGCGGTTTGCGGTCTAGTGGTTTTGTCCCATCAAGGGGGGTTAAATGCCGGCTCAAACACGGCCGCGCAGACTGAGGTGAGCGCGTTTTCGCGATCACTGACGATTTTTCCCATTTTAGCTTAAAAATGTCCTGTATCTTGCCGCTTTTTATCGCTCTGTGTGAATTTGAATTTGTACTTATTAATCTGTCTTTTTAGGAATGAGAATTACTACATGCCTGTTTTTACAAAGTTTTTTAACGTTTGGATTTATTTAATGCACTTCAATTTGAATTGTTGGGATAATCACCGCCCCTCCTTACCTGAATGATACTCGGTTGAGAAAGGGATATTTTTAATTTATGGTGCTCTGAGACTCCGACCACTTTGGGTGCAGGAAGTTGGGCCGGTTAGAGCCCACTTCCGGTTTCGGGGCCAAAACCCCGGTTTGCGGTCTAGTGGTTTTGTCCCATCAAGGGGGGTTAAATGCCGGCTCAAACACGGCCGCGCAGACTGAGGTGAGCGCGTTTTCGCGATCACTGCCGATTTTTCCCATTTTAGCTTAAAAATTTCCTGTATCTTGCCGCTTTTTATCGCTCTGTGTGAATTTGAATTTGTACTTATTAATCTGTCTTTTTAGGAATGAGAATTACTACATGCCTGTTTTTACAAAGTTTTTTAACGTTTGGATTTATTTAATGCACTTCAATTTGAATTGTTGGGATAATCACCGCCCCTCCTTACCTGAATGATACTCGGTTGAGAAAGGGATATTTTTAATTTATGATGCTCTGAGACTCCGACCACTTTGGGTGCAGGAAGTTGGGCCGGTTAGAGCCCACTTCCGGTTTCTGGGCCAAAACCGTGGTTTACGGTCTAGTGGTTTTGTCCCATCAAGGGGGGTTAAATTCCGGCTCAAACACGGCCGCGCAGACTGAGGTGAGCGCGTTTTCACGATCACTGCCGATTTTTCCCATTTTAGCTTAAAAATGTCCTGTATCTTGCCGCTTTTTATCGCTCTGTGTGAATTTTAATTTGTACTTATTAATCTGTCTTTTTAGGAATGAGAATTACAACATGCCTGTTTTTACAAAGTTTTTTAACGTTTGGATTTATTTAATGCACTTCAATTTGAATTGTTGGGATAATCACCGCCCCTCCTTACCTGAATGATACTCGGTTGAGAAAGGGATATTTTTAATTTATGGTGCTCTGAGACTCCGACCACTTAGGGTGCAGGAAGTTGGGCCGGTTAGAGCCCACTTCCGGTTTCGGGGCCAAAACCGCGGTTTGCGGTCTAGTGGTTTTGTCCCATCAAGGGGGGTTAAATGCCGGCTCAAACACGGCCGTGCAGCGGGCGCGCCGCTGGCGCGCCGAAGGCTCGCCAAAGGCAAGCCCGTCTGCGCCCGTCCGCGCCAGAACGGGCCAGAGGGCCAGGAATCTTGCATCTTGTTCTGGAAAAATTAGTTATACCATTGAAGAACTCAAGAAGCTGGCAGGCCCCCGGTGCACCCACACTCTTATCCCTGACACTGCTTACGCCTGGAGGTGTGCGCAGTGTAATTGGATGGTGCCTATACCATCTTTGATGGGAAAGCAGAAAACCCAGGGAGTTTGGGGAGCAGGGGGGAACAATTTTGAACATGCTTTAGGTGGAATTGTAAGGGACGGTAGAGCGGTGGGCTCTTTCGCTCTTATTAATGTTAGATCCCTCCCAAAACACAAATTTGAAATTAATGAACTTATTCTTACTCTCAACATAGACTGTCTCTTCCTAACAGAAACTTGGGCGAGGCCTGACTCGGACCCTGATTTTATTGAGGCAACCCCTACCGGCTTCTCCTTTCACAGGGTGGACAGGAATACAGGCAGAGGAGGAGGCTTGGCCATTATTTGTAGGTCTGAGTTCACTTGCACCTGGAATAGTGCTAGTCACATACCAGATGTCTGTGAAGCTATGGCCTTTAAACTATTCCTGGACAAATTTCTAGTCTTGGAAGGCCTGTTAATTTACCGGCCCCCCGGCCCCGCTTCTAAGTTCCTCTCGTTATGGCCTTCATTATTGGAACCTTTAATCATGGCCCCTAAAGCAATCATCTTGGGAGATTTTAACATCCATTTTGATAATACGCGTGATTTGCTGGTTGCGGAATTCCTCAACCTTATGGTGGTTCTGGATTGGGTCCTAAAAGATGGGATGGCCACTCATAGAGCTGGTCATACCCTAGATGGGATTTTCACCCACCCCGAGGAAGATTTGTATCTCTCAACGACCCCGTTAGAGTGGACAGATCATGCTCTCCTGACGTTTAAATTTCTGGCCAGGCAGCAGCCCATAATATCCATTCCCCAGAAAAAACTGATAAGATCCTGGAGAAATATTGAAGCAGAACCACTGAAAGTAACACTTTTACATAACTGGAATGATCCAAAGGTGTCCATGTTGTCACCGCTTGCTAGATTTAATCTGGGCATTAGAAAGGCAATGGACACGCTAGCACCGGCAAGGATCTCTGCTTCCCGTACTAGGAAGAAACCCAATCAACCTTGGTTCTCTCAAGCCCTCAAAATCTTACAGAGGAAATACCGGCAGAAGGAACGCTGCTGGAAACTCAGCCTTTGTGAAGCCGAGAGGGTGGGTCTCAAGCTCGCACTTAACACTTACAAAGAAGCCTGTCGGGTAGCCAAATCGGACTATTTTACACGTAAAATTAGCGAAGCAGCCAACTCTTCTAGAGAGCTATTTAGAACCGTTAATGTTCTCACCACTCCCTTAGGCACTCCCAAAGTAGAAAATTCTCAAGACTTCTGTAATAAAGTAGCCACATTTTTTGAATGTAAAGTTCTTGACATTTATTCCAGCTTTAGGTTGGATAAGAAACCAGCTAACCCGTCCCCCCAGTCAACTATTCATCCTCACCCGGGGGTGACAACTAACGGGGTGCCAGACAAGCCACTCTTACTCTCAAAGTTTAAGATGCCCTCTCATGAGGTTTTGTGTAAACTGCTCTTGGAAGGTAAATCTGGCTCCCCTATGGATCCCTGCCCCCCTACTATCCTCCAATTAGTACCAGAGCTAGTGGTTTCTATGCTGGCCCCTATTTTTCAGGAAGTGCTTGCAACGGGCCTATACCCCAGGGTATGGAAAGAAACCACTATTATCCCGTTAAAAAAGAAGGCAGCTGGCAAACCCGATGACTTGACGAACTTACGCCCAATAGCCCTTCTCCCCTATGCGGCCAAAATCTTAGAAAAACATCTTAATAAAGAATTGGTTGATTTCCTGTCTGCCTCTAAGGGCTTGGACAGCTCGCAACATGGTTTTCGGAAATCCCACAGCACTGAATAAGCTCTCATTGCATCATCGGACACCATACGCAGACTGGTGGATAAGGGGCAGGGGGTCTTTCTGGTGTTATTGGACCTGTCGGCAGCTTTTGACACCATTGCTCCCCATATCCTGCTAGACCGTTTATATCAGGCAGGTATTAGAGACCAGGCTCTTAAACTGATCGAATCTTTTCTATCTGACAGGTGGGCCACAGTTAGTAGTGGCGACTTTAGATCCCCTGCCTACCTCCTGCCGTGTGGGGTCCCTCAGGGCTCCTCCTTAAGCCCGACGCTATTCAACGTGTACGTAGCACCGCTGGCAGAGCTGGTTCGCTCTTTTGGCTTTATTCCTACTTCATATGCAGACGATACTCAAATCATCATCCCTATTGATAAAGACCTTGAAGAAGTGGCCATCCGCTTCAACGCCTGTATGACAGCAGTGAATCATTGGATGAAGACCAACCGGTTGAAACTCAACTGTGAAAAAACTGAGATTTTGTGCTTTGGAATTGGAAGGGTACATTGGTCTTCTAGCTGGTGGCCTGAAGAATGTGGGACGCTTCCTGTTCCACGGTCTACCTCAAAAAATTTAGGAGTAATATTTGATGAGCAACTGTCTTTTAAACCTCAGGTCAATCTGATAATTAAGACCTGTCTGTGGACTATGAAGAAATTAAAAAAAATATTTCCTTTTATTCCACAAGCCTGCAGAACTACTGTCATTTTGGCTTTAGTCATTTCCAGATTGGATTATGGAAATGCGCTTTTACTCAATCTGGATAAAGAATCTTTGCACAAACTACAGTTGATGCAGAACACTGCTGCCAGGCTTTTATTAAAATTGCCTCGCGGGGCCTCTGTTAAGAGGTGCCTTAAAGATCTACACTGGCTTCCGGTAATCCAGCGGCTCTCTTTTAAGGCTCTCTGCATCACCCACAAGGCTGTCCATGGGATTGGGCCTAAGGCATTAACCACCAAGCTGCAATGGCACAGGCCGAATCGGCTGTTGCGCTCGGCCTGTGCCTATCAAATTCAAACAACCCGCACTAAGAAAGTAAAGTGGGGAGACAGAGCATTTACCATTGCGGCTGCTAAAATCTGGAACTCTCTACCATTGAACATTAGGCAAGAACATAACTATTTAATATTTAGGAAATTGGTCAAGACCTGGCTGTTTCCTCTATAAGTTTGGGAGTTTTCCGGTTAAGTTACCCTGCCTCACCCAGTTAGCGCTTCAATGCCCTTGGGCCGGAATGCGCTTTATAAATACTCAATACATACATACATACATACATCCCACAGGAATCCCCCCTCTAGTGCAGGTGCTGTCAGTACTCCATTTCCTAGCAAGTGGGCCTTTTCAAACAGCAGTGCATCAGGGATGTCCCAGCCTATGTTTTCCAAGGTGTTGTCCAGAGTGTTGTCTGCCCTGCTGAAACACATGCTGAGCTACATCGTTTTCCCTCAGGTGGAGGATTTGCCTACAGTGAAAGGTGACTTCTATGCCCTGGGACATATCCCCAACATCATAGGTGCCATTGATGGGACACATATGGCCTTGGTCCCCGCACGCAGGAGTGAACAGGTGTACAGAAACCTGAAGAGTTAACATTTGATGAATGTGCAGATGATGTGTTTGGCCTACCAGTACATCTCCCATGTGAATGCCAAATATCCTGGCTCAGTGCATGACGCTTACATTCTGAGGAATAGCAACATCCCTTATGTGATGGGGCAACTCCAGAGGCACAGGGTGTGGCTATTAGGTGAGGACATGGACCCTATACAGTGTGAATAGGTGTCTGGGTCTGGGGATGTCCCTATGAGTTAGTGTGTGTCTAACAGTTGTCCCTCGCCATTTGCATGTGACTCTGGTTACCCCAACCTGTCATGGCTACTGACCCCTGTGAGGAATCCGAGGACAAGGGCAGAGGAACGCTACAATGAGGCGAACTAGGAGGATTATAGAGGGGACCTTAGGCCTCCTGAAGGCCAGGTTCCGGTGCCTCCATATGACAGGTGGTTCCCTATTCTACTCACCAAAGAAGGTATGCCAGATCATTGTGGCCTGCTGAATGCTTCACAACTTGGCTTTGCGACGGCAGGTGCCTTTTCTGCAGGAGGATGGTCCAGATGAAGGTGTTGTGGCAGCTGTGGAGCCTGTGGACAGTGAAGACGAGGCAGCAGAAGAAGAGGAGCTGCTGGCTACAACACGGGAGAAATCAGGAACGGAATCCCGATTTCCTCACCCGTGCAACGAACGCGAAGGTGTCGGGAGTCCTGGGGGAGGATTCCAGAACCGCTACGCGGTTACCTAGACGACGCAGACGCTCAGACGGGGAACCCGGATGTCCGGGTTCCCGGAATAATAAAGACTGACGAGGGACTCTCGGAGAGGAGAGTTCCAAATAAGGAAGACACCGGAGCAGGAAAAAAAGAGGTCGAAGATGAAAACGGAGGAGACGACGAATGAAGGAGGACAACAAACCCGAAGCCGTACAGTGTCAAAGACACTACAACAAAGAAGGAAACTACCAAAAGTCGAGAATTCCGCCACGTCCCAGGAGGGACATGGCTGCACCAGGTACGGTCCTTTTTAAAGGACAATTTCAAACTGAACGCGGGAAGGGAGGGGGCTGCGGGAGAGGGAACAGGGGAGTGAGGGAAGTGGAGGGGAGGAGAGGAGGGCTCTAAAATAGGGACATTAAAAGCCAGGAGAGATAGCCCACATATATATAAAAAGGACTTATAATTACATAAAATACATATATATCTCACACGGAGGTGACTTCCTTTTTCCTGACTTTGAGAATATCACTGATTTCTAGGGGTGCTCTCTCTCTCTCTCTCTCTCTGTCTCTCTCTCTCTCTCCCCCCTATCCTATCAACAAAAATACTTACCATCCAAAACCCCCACTTACCCATATTTCCGTTCCTCTTGTTTTCCGGTCCATCTGGGAGAACCGCGGAGACCATCCACGCCTGTCAAGAGGAGTCCTGGAGAGAAGAAACAACATAGGGATTAAGGATTAATAGTATATATTCATTTGGAGCGTTGTCACAGATAACTAGAGCAATAAAGACATTTGTTGCACACCCCAACTGAGTATCGTAGTCCTTACTATCGCCTCACCCACTGCCACAAGGACAACAGGAACACAGTGATCCACCAATACTTCCAGTGAGACACAGGTAAGAAGACAACACAGCCTGCTACATCTGATTTAATTCTACTGCCTCTCATCTGTCTGTCATTTTCACCCAGTGTATGGTCACTGAGTTGTCACTTTCCCTTACGATTTCACAGATGTGGGTCCCACTGTGTGACATCTGCTTTGTTTCTGCATGGACTAGAGCTGTGTGACATAGGTAAGTTGACAATACAATGGACATTGCTATTTCCCTAAGTTATTGCAAATACACAATTGTGAAAGCACAGACTGACTCCAGATTGTTTTGTGATTTAAGTGTGTTTATTTAAGTGCTAAATAGTAGAGGGGTTGTAAAATGGTCAGGGGTGATGGTGGAGGAATGTCCATGGCAGAGTCCTGTCTATTTGTCTCACAGGAGTATGGACAGTGTGACAAAGTGGGACAGAAGGATGACAAATCAGGGTGGTCTCATTTCTTGGCGGGGGTCTAGGCATTATTCTCTGTCTTTGTCCTGGATCTCAGGGACCACTTGCAGGTGGTTCTCCATCTGCAGGGGTGGGGTGCTGGTGTTGTGGTCCTGTGGCAGTATCTCCTGTCCACTAGCACCGGCGCAGGTGGTGGGCAGTTCATCATGCAGGCTAGTGTCAGGGGCCCCTTGTTGTGCCACAGTGTCCCTCCTGGTGTTGACGAGTTCCTTCAGCACCCCAACAATGGTGCCCAGGGTGGAATTGATGGATTTTAGTTCCTCCCTGAAGCCCAAATACTGTTCCTACCTGCAGCCACTGGGTCTCCTGAAACTTGGCCAGTACTGTTGCCATCGTCTCCTGGGAATGGTGGTATGCTCCCATGATCTTGGAGAGGGCCTCGTGGAGCGTGGGTTCCCTGGGCCTGTCCTCCCCATGTCACACATCAGCCCTCCCAGTTCCCCTGTGTTCCTGGGCATCTGTTCCCTGAACCGTGTGCCCACTGCCACTGTCCCCAGGTCCCTGGTGTTGTTGGGGTGGTGGGTTAGCCTGGGTTCCCTGTAATGGTGGACACACTGCTGCTTGACGTGTCCTGGAGACAGAGGTATGGGCCCTCTGGGTGGGTGGGTGCTGTGCTGGTGTTTCCAGAGGGGGTAAGCTCTGTAGTGGCCTGTGCCAGTGTGAGGGGAACCAACTGTCCTGAGGTCCCAGAAGGGCAGGGCTGGTCATCTAGATCCAGTTGGACAGAGCTGCTGTCATCACTGTGGGCCTCTTCTGTGGGTGGAGTGGACATGTCTGGACCCTCCTGTCCAGTGACGTTGGGTAGGGGTCCCGCAGGGGTGTAAAGGCATGATTATTGCATCTGTGTGTGCCATTGTGTGCAATGGGTGGGTGACCCTGTACCCCAGTGCTTGCATTCCTGTGTAGGACCTTGTTTGAGTGATGGGGTGAGGGTGAGGGTGGGGGTATGTGATGGCATGCAGGTGGGGTGGGGGGGATAAGGTAGTAAAGATTTGCCTTAACAGAGTCCATTTCTCCAGCTACTCCTGTGATGCCCTCAAGATGCAGTATAGCCAAGACCTGCTCCTCCCATGTAGTGAGTTCTGGGGGAGGAGGTGGGGGTCCGCCACCAGTCCTCTGAACCGCAAGGTGGTGTCTTGAGACCATGGAACGCACCTTCCCCCGTAGGTCGTTCCACCTCTTCCTGATGTCCTCCCGTGTTCTTGGGTGCTATCCCACTGCGTTGACCCTGTCCACAATTCTTCGCCATAGCTCCATCTTTCTAGTTATGGTGGTGTGCTGCACCTGTGATCCGAATAGCTGTGGCTCTACCCGGATGATTTCCTCCATCATGACCCTGAGCTCCTCCTCAGAGAACCTGGGGTGTCTTTGCTGTGCCATGGGGTGGTGTGGGTGATGTGTGGGGTGGTGTGTGTTGTGATGTGTGGGGTGATATTTAGAGGTGTGTTGTGTGAGGTGCTTGGATGTTGTGTGAGTGATGGTGTAGGGTGCCTGTGGATGCTATTGTTCTTTCTGGTGGTGTCTCTCGCTGGCCTTCTGTCGCAATTGTTGACGTAAGGGTGTGTGGGTGATGTGGGTGTTTGTTTTAAATTGTATTGGATGTGTGGGAGTGGTGTGTGTATGTGTAAATTGGTAGCCATTTGCAAATTGGCAAATTTTGCCGTTTAAAAGGCCAATTTATTTCTAACATTAGTTAAAAATGAAATTAAGTTCCTTTCTGAAACACCAAAGTCTTCAATAAAATAAAAAATCATCAGTCAACTTCATTTTATTATATTTTTCAATAATTACTTTTGTAAGGTTGTTGCATTTCTGTCTAAGAGACTTTGGGGCAGATTTAAGGAAAGTGGTACTGCACCCTGTGCAGCACCACTTTCCTACTGCCCCTAAGTGCCCCTATACTGCCCCCCTACTGCCACCATGTGTGTGCAGTATCTAAGATGCAGCGCACCATGGTGCAGGGTAGGGGGCACTAGTGCCAATATTATTAACTCTATTGATGTACAGTTCAGGGTTAATGCAGTGTTAGTGCCAGCATTTTGGTGCTAACCCTGAACAGTACATAGGGGCCCACTGTAAACAATGGTGTTCCCTCTTTTGATGCCTACTATGAGCAGGCTTTAAAAGTGCCAAAATAAATGTTGGAAATAAATCTTTTAGATTTCTTTGGGCCCATTTTGTCGGCCCTCCTAACAGGGGAACATCCCCTTTGCACACAGTGGGGGTCATTCTATGTCTGGCGGGCGGCAGAGGCCGCCCGCCAGACTTCCCCCACCAAAATACCGCTCCGCGGTCGAAAGACCGCTGAGGGTGTTTTGGGATTTGCCCTGGGCTGGCGGGCCGCCAGCCCAGGGCAAATCAACCTTCCCAGAATTGAGCCGGCGGAGTGGGAAGGTGCGACGGGTGCAGTGGCACCCGTCGCGTATTTCAGTGTCTGCAAAGCAGACACTGAAATACAGAGTGGGGCCCTCTTACGGGGGCCCCTGCAGTGCCCATGCCATTGGGCATGGGCACTGCAGGGGCCCCCAGGGGCCCCGCGGCACCCCCTACCGCCATCCTGTTCCTGGCGGGAGACCCGCCAGGAACAGGATGGCGGTAGGGGGTGTCAGAATCCCCATGGCGGCGGAGCGCGCTCCGCCGCCATTGAGGATTCTCAAGGGCAGTGGAAAACCGGCGGGAGACCGCCGGTTTTCCAAATCTGACCGCGGCCAAAGCGCCGCGGTCAGAATGCCCTGCGGGGCACCACCGGCCTGTCGGCGGTGCTCCCGCCGACCCTGGCCCCGGCGGTCTCAGACCGCCGGGGTCAGAATCAGGGCCATTATGCCTGGAGCAGGCATGATGTAGCACAAAGGGTTACAAAGTGGTGCAATGGCGTGGGAAAAAAGCCACATTGGCGTCAAGAAATAGATGATAAGGTGGCACTAAAGTGCACTAGCTCCTCTTAAATAAGAGCCTTCATTTGCACGCCACTAGCCAAAATCCTTTAAGTTCAACATTAATGATAATTGTTGAAGTCAAATGTTATCATTACGGAGATGTGTTAATTTAGTTACATTAGCTGTGATGTTCAGTTCTAGTGACAATGTTGATTCTTGGTCTTTTTTCGGAGGCACAAAGTAATTTACTCCATATTTTTATCTCATGAGCACTTTCAGTCACATAACATAAATTTCTTAATTTTAGCTTGATAAAAGCCTCTTTCTGTATCCATTCATCCAAATCCTTTATGACAATTGAGCACTGTGATGAACAATATGAAACTACACTTCTACAACATGCTCATCAACAGAAGTGTGAAAGTGGGCTTTATATATTATGTTATTTGTGTTGGTGCTTTAGGTTAAAGAAGTGAATGTGCTCACAGTGGTCATTCTCAATCTGTCATGGCTGTAATCTCAGAATTTGACTGCCTGACTGAGAAACATGTCTATATTTTCCCTAAAACTGTGAAATTGTTAAAGGCATGCACCTGTTTGGAAAAATAAAGCCTTTCAATTTCTAGTTCATGTTTTCTGTGTAAGTGTTGAGTAAACATGATTTATTGCATGCTTTCAGTACTGAAAATTCCATTTAAAAGCCTACCTGTGATTCTTTTATTCGTTGTGAATGTTTAATACACAAACAACCTAGAATACTTTTACTGTTAAAGCAGTGGATTATATCGGCATGGACAATTTTTTAATCCCTTAGAGCAGCAAAACACCTGGATGATTTTATTTTCTGTCCACCTTTCTTGTGTATATAACTATGCCATATTGTGCAATTAATGATAATCATTATGGGGGTCATTACAACATTGGCAGTAAAAGGCGCTTACCGCCGTGCAGAAGACCGCCAATACACTGTCGCGGCCGCGGAATTCTGCCACAGCTATTATGACCCACATCTCGGAATCCGCCGAAATTCAGACACCCACACAAGTCCGCCACACCAAATGTCAGTGATAAACTGGTGAAAACAAAACCTCCACCGTCACGCCAACAGAAACACACCCATGCTATCACGACCCACGAATCCACGCAGCGGTCTTTCAACCACGGTATTCCATTGGCGGTACACACCGCCGCGCTCAAAATACACACACATCTCCAAAACACCGCCACATTGGACAATTCAAAATGCACACATGATACACATACAAACACCACTCCCACAAACCCAACACAATATAAAACACACACCCACATCACCCACAAACTCCTACGACCAAAAATTAGAGACGAAGGCGACAGAGAGATAGCACAGCAATAGACAACCCCACCACATAGAGACACACAACACCATCACCCATACAACATCCATGCACAAAACACCCCACACCACCACACATCACCACACTCATCAACACATACACCACCCCACACATCACCTACACCACCCCATGTCACAACAAAGACACCCCAGTTTTTCCGAGGAGGAGCTCAGGGTCCTGGTGGAGGAAATCCTACGGGTAGAGCCACAGCTATTTGGAGCACAGATGCAGCACACCTCCATAGCCAGGAAGATGGAGCTATGGGGAAGAATCGTCGACAGGGTCAACGCTGTGGGACAGCACCCAAGAAATCGGGAGGACATCAGGAAGAGGTGGAACGACCTATGGGGGAAGGTGCGTTCAGTGGTCTCCAGGCACAACATCGTGGTTCAGCGGACTGGCGGCGGACCCCCACCTCCTCCCCCACAACTAACAACATGGGAGGAGCAGGTCTTGACCATCATGCATCCAGAGGGCCTCGGAGGAGTCGGTGGAGGAATGGACACTGGTAAGTCAAATCTTAACTATCAGATCCCCCACCCTGCCTGCATGCTATCACACCCCCCACCCTCACCCCCTCCCCTATCACTCCAACTCCTCACTAATGTACTAATAACACAAACCACACATCCCAACACCAAGCCCTGCATGACACAACTAAGCATGGACACCCAGCACTAAAGTATGCTCACTGCACATACCCATAACAACCCCCCAACCATCATCATACAAGCCCCCACACAGGAATGCTTGCACTGGGGTACACGCACACCCACCCATTGCACACCATGACACACACACATGCACTAATCATGCTCTTATACCCCTGCAGGACCACTACGTAACGTCACCACACGGGACCATTGTGGGCCTCGGGACAGTCGGTACTGGTCTGCCAAACATACCATCTGTACATTCATGAAATGATAACTCTTCCGGTTCCTGTACACCTGTTCACTCCTGCGTGAGGGGACCAGAGCTACATGGGTGCCATCAATAGCACCTATGATGTTGGGGATATGTCCCAGGGCATAGAAGTCACCTTTCAATATAGCCAAATCCTCCACATGAGGGAAAATGATGTAGCTCCTTACATGTTTCAGCAGGGCAGACAACACTCTGGACAACACGTTGGAAAACATAGGCTGGGATATCCTTGATGCCATGGCCACAGTTGTTTGAAATAATCCACTTGCAAGGAAATGGAGCACTGATAGCACCTGCACTTCAGGGGGAATTCCTGTGGGATGGCGGATTGGTGAGATCAGGTCTGGCTCCAACTGGGTACACAGTTCCTGGATTGTGGCACGGTCAAACCTGTAGGTGATGATCAAATGTCGCTCCTCCATTGTTAACAGGTCCACCAGCGGTCGGTCCACCGGAGGATTCCGCCATCTCCTCAAATGTCCCAGCTGACGGTGCCTAAGGACAACAGCGACCAGAGAGTCAACACATTCCCAGGTATGTACCTACAGCTACACAGAACACAACACCAAATACAAAACTCTTCCTGTATGTGTGTTGTATCTAGGCCTAGGTATGTGTGACTCAGTAGTAAATGAAGCCATGTTGGCCCCTGAAATGGCGGCTGCCTGACATCTAACGTGGGAAAATGGGATGTGAGGAATCTGCACTGGCGTTGTACACCGTCGAAATAGGTGGTCGTAGACCGCGGCGCAATGCTGCATTGGTTAACATTGGACCCTATGGGTCCCAGGAGCCAATGATGAAGTGCGCCGGCGGTGATGGTACGCACCACCACGGACGTCACCGCCGGGGACGGGACCGCCATTTCCTATCTGTTCAATCACTCGATACCTGATCTTCGACAGGAGAGGACCTACACTGCAAGTGCTGCTGTGACCTCGGTCTGGAAGAGACAATGGCTGCTGCGTCTGGGGAAAGTGCCCCTGCCTTCACTGCTCAGGAGTTGGAGAAGCTAGTCGACGGGGTCCTCCCCCAGTACACGCTACTATACGGTCCTCCAGACCAACAGGTAAGTACACAGGGAGCACGTTGTATGAGCTATGCTGGGTGGAGAGCGCTGGATGTCAGTAGGAAGAGGGCAGAGTTCAGCGAGCATGAAGGACTGTGAATGCATGTGCCACATGGCAAGGGTAGGGATGGGGGCCACTCACTTCGACGGTGCAGTTGGTAATTACTTCTCTTCTTCCCCTGTACATGTCATGTAGGTCAGCGCCCGCCAGAAGAAGGACATTTGGCATGCCATCGCCAAGGACGTCCGGACCCTGGGGGTCCACCAGAGACGGGGCACCCACTGCCGGAAAAGATGGGAGGACATTCGCCGCTGGAGCAAGAAGACGGCGGAGGCTCAGCTGGGGATGGCCTCCCAACATGGGAGGGGTGCCCGTCGCACCATGACCCCCCTGATGTTCCGGATCCTGACGGTGGCCTACCCGGAGTTGGATGGGCACTTGAGGGCATCACAGCAGGCACAAGGGGGTGAGTACACTATCATTCTGCTGACTTTGCACGCAGTGGAGGGGTCTGGGTCGGGGAGGAGGGCTGTGGGTTTCCCTAGGCCAGGGCGAGTTACGTAGGCTAGGCCCCTCCGGAATGCAGGCCATGTGGCACTCCACCCCACCTCTGTAGAGTGCTAAGTACAGGTAGACATGCCCCTGTGTCCTCTATGTGTGCAGATGTTCACCATAGCCATGTAGGCAGGATCCCAGGAATTGCATCTGTAGAGGCCAAGAGCACAGCGTAGTGCAGGGGGCTGCTGTGTCTGTATTGTCCGCCAACGGTAGCAGTAAACCATGCACTCAACCTGTCTTTCTTCTGTCGCCCCCCCCCCTTTTTGTGCTCTCCCTGTTCTTTTGTGCATCAGCATCATCAGGCGGAGGTACAGTGGCACCGGAGCACGAGGGAGCTGCATCCCACATGGCCATGGAGGGCCACACCACAGACTCTGAATACACCAGTGGGACGGAGGGCGAGGGAAGCTTCACGTCGGTCACTGGATCACCAAACAGCGACACGGACTCGTCCGCCGATGGGAGCTCCCTTGTGGTGGCGGCACCATCTGTGCCCCCCACTTCTACAGGTACAGCTGCCACCCCCCCTACCAGCACCGCCCTCCCAGCAGCCCCTCGGCCTTCGCTCCGTGCCCGCTCACCCAGGAGGGTGGGCATCACCTTCGCCCCAGGCATCTCAGCCCCTGCCCCAGTCACCCCTGCTGCCCTCAGTGAAGAGGCCATTGACCTCCTCAGGTCACTCACTGTTGGGCAGTCTACCATTGTGAATGCCATCCAGGGTGTAGAAAGGGAGTTGCAACACGGTAATGCATTCCTGGAGGGCATTCATTCTGGTCAGAGTGCCCTTCATCAAACCCTGCAATCTCTGGCCTCAGCACTGATGGCAGCCATTGTCCCTGTGTCTAGCCTCCCCCTCCAACTTCCTCCACCCAGACCCAGTCCCCTGTACCCCAGCCTATCCCAAGCACACCATCAGACAAGCATGCACACACCTCAACACACAAAAGTAGCTCAGGCAAACATAAGCACCACACAACCCACAGGCACTCACACAAGCATCACCCACATACAGACACAGCAACATCCACTGCCTCCACTGGGTCCCCCTCGTCGTCGTCTCCCACCTCCCTCCCATTGTCGTCTACACTCTCACCTGCATGCACTACATCTACAGGCACTAGGACTCGCACCAGAACACCCAGCACCACACCCCACTCACCTGCACTCACCACCCCCACTACAATTTACACATCCCCAGTGTGTCTGTGATGCCCCCTCCCAAAGTACACAAACGCGGGCAGCCACACACCCAACATCCATCCACCTCACGACAGCCTCCAGTACCTGCACCTGCACCCAAATCACCTAAAGTTACACCTCCTAAAACCACCTCCTCTTCCTCCACTCCCAGACCCCCTCCAGCTACCCGTCCCAGTGTTCGTCAGAAATTCTTCCTCAGCAACGTTGACCTCTTTCCCACCACCCCCACCTCTCCAATTCATAGGTCCCGCAGTAGCACCTCAGCCAAAAAAGTCAGTACCAGTGGTGCGTGTTAAAGGTGTGTGGAGTGCACCGGCCACCAGGGCAGCCAGTATGACACGGAGCCAGAGCACTGCCAGTCCACCCCCTGTAAAGCACCTTAAGTTGGAAAGTGGCCGACGGAGAGGGTGAAGACTCCTGCCGGCAAAACAGCTCACAAGGGTCCGGGGGGGGAGTGCCAAGTCAGCTGTGACTCCTCCCAAGGTGGTGAAGGGGCAGAAGAAGTCTCCAAAGTCTGGTAAGAGCAGCACAGCAGAGAAGGACGCCTTCCTCCCCGCCGGCCGGGACGCCACCGCCAGCAGTATCGTCACTGGTCCGGAGACCACCGCCAGAGTCAGTGCCCTGGAGGGCACCAGTATAGTCACTGGTCTGGAGACCACCGCCAGAGTCAGTGCCCTGGAGGGCACCAGTATCGTCACTGGTCCGGAGACCACCGCCAGAGTCAGTGCCCTGGAGGGCACCAGTATCGTCACTGGTCCGGAGACTACCGCCAGAGTCAGTGCCCTGGAGGGCAGCAGTATCGTCACTGGTCTGGAGACCACCGCCAGCGTCAGTGACCTGGAGGGCCCCGGCAGCCACAGCCCCGCTGGGCACTGAGGGACCGTAATGCCACACACCACTGCACAGGTCAGAGACAGCAAAGGCAAGCACCGCTGAGCAGGGCAAAGACCGCCATGGTGAAGACCGCTGAACAGGGCAAAGCACCGCTGAACAGGACAAAGACCGCCATGGCAAAGCACCGCTGAACAGGTCAGAGACAGCAAAGGCAAGCACCGCTGAACAGGGCAAAGACCGCCATGGTGAAGACTGCTGAACAGGGCAAAGCACAGCTGAACAGGACAAAGACCGCCATGGCAAAGCACCGCTGAACAGGTCAGAGACAGCAAAGGCAAGCACCGCTAAACAGGGCAAAGACCGCCATGGTGAAGACCGCTGAACAGGGCAAAGACCGCCAAATCACGCATCGTTAGCCCATGTGCAGCTGGGACAGTGACGGAACTGGGACCGTCCCGGGGAGCGTGATGCACTCTGGACACCAGTCCCCCTCCAGAACCAGTGGAGACCTGCATCCGCTTGAGAGACTGTGGCTTTGCACTCCTCAGGATAAAGCAGTGGGCAGACCACCCACTGGAGAGACTTGAGAGACTGTGGCTTTGCACTCCCCAGGATAAAGCAGTGGGCAAACCACCCACTGGAGAGACTTGAGAGACTGTGGCTTTGCACTCCCCAGGATAAAGCAGTGGGCAAACCACCCACTGGAGAGACTTGAGAGACTGTGGCTTTGCAATCCCCAGGATATATCAATGGGCGTGGTGCTCTAATCCGGCTGAGGTGCCCTCCCTTCCCTTCCCCCTGAGGTGCCTGTTGTATTTCTATCTGATGCCCCTGCAGTGTTCTCTCCGTTTGTGGACAGGTATCTAGTGTGGGCCTCGCCCATGCATTTTGGGGCCAGTGGTCCACGGACATTGATATGTGCATACCTGCAGTACTACTCGTGATGTATGATTTTCAAATGTTTATATATATCTGTATATATTTGGTTACTGTATTTTGATACATTACAATGTTTGAACTGATTTCCTTTTGTCTTTGCATTCTTCCGGGGGGTTGTGGGTTGTTACAGTGCTGTTTGGAAAGGCATTGGTGTGTGTGTTGTAGTGGATGAGGGTCGGGTTGGGGGTGGGGGTGTTGCATGTGTGTCCCCCTGACTTTTGCCTCCCCCCTCCCCTATGTCGTAAGTGCAGTACTCACGGTTGTCTTCGGCGCCTACGTTGCTGGTGATCGTAGAGGAGCAGGAAGAGAAGCGCAGAGAGTATTTGTAGTTCGGGCTCCATGGTGGCCTCCTTCCTCATGGAGTGTGTTGAGGTGAGTGTTTTCCCATTGCAAAAGCTGTTTCCGGCATGTTTTTATCCACGGTGAATCCGCCCCGGAAAAGGTGGCGGATTGGCGGGTTGTGATACTGTGGGCGGTACATTGTCTCCCGCCTCTCTGTTGGCAGTGACCGCTGCGCTGCTTCTCTGTACCGCCGTGGCGGTCGGAATGTTAATGTGGCTGTCTATGTTGGCGGTTTCCGCCACGGTCATAATTCCCTTTTTTTGTCCGCCGGCCTGTTTGCGGTATTACCGCAGCTTTAACACCGTCCGCCAGGGTTGTAATGACCACCTATATCCTTATATACAAAGGCTTTAACAAACCGGCATGCAAAATGCTGCCAGCCAAATATCATAGCTTCAGGTGTTACATATTACATGTGACTACTTGGTATTTATGAAAGAGTTTGTGTGTGCCAGTCTGTAAGTTATGTGGCTATGTAGGTTTGTTGTATTAAAATGTTAGTGTTTGCACTTGTGCTATTTGCTTGCATATGTGAATTTAAATAAATTATCTTATCATTTTCAGCTTCTGCGTTAACAACCTAGAGAAGTTAACAATGTCCAGTTACACATAAACACCCATTACAAAAACATGAATAAAAAACAACCAGAAAAAGAAGAAAGATTGAAGTTCTACATTACAATGAAAAACAGTATGCAGTCTTAAAAAAGCTGCACTCGAATACAAAGGGAGCTCCCATACCCAACTATTTGTCTTGAGCATTTACTGTATAAACTGTGCTCAGCCTATTGATTGGAGATCATTTTATCTTGTCTATTGTGCTTTCCATAGATAGGCTGCAACTTCTTTGCAAATGTAGGGAGTAGTTTTTTTTTTTTTTTTATAACAAAAAATGATGCATCAGCACTTTTGACTACTTGGCAGTCTGAAAAGAGGTAACAACCACTTTTTATGGTGTCTCAATGTTTTTGTTCAAAATGTCAAAAAGTGCATAGCTGTGTCCTTCCCCCAACACCGCAGTCAAATCGATCGGGATTATGAGATGTCTTGTTACATGTTGCTCGATATTCATTGGTCATAAGCCCACCTACATTGAATTTAGGGTAGATTGGTCACCATACTGCAGGTTAAATACAATCCAAATAACTCTGAGCCCCTTGGAACTCCTTACAGCTTACATGGGTTGCCAGTTGTGGAGCATCTCAAGTATACTCTAAATGAGGTCAACAGATCTTTTTACCCTACCAGAAGGGGTGGAAAATCTCAACAACTCATACAGTCAACATTTAAATTTACAATTTGACCAATGTGGTTACCCATGGAAAACCTAAGTGCAAATAAAGGTAAAGGGTTTTATAACAAGCTCAGACTCAAATTAATGTAGACAATTCTCAGGACAAAGTTATAAAAATACAAAATTATTATCACTGTCCCAAGTGTTGAAACAATTAAAGCTTAACTTACATACAACAAACTAAACACTCCATCAAAATACAGAACAATATTATCAAGACTTGGTAACCAGAGAATAAATTCCGACTATTTCTTCTAAACATTTGTATTGGTTTCGATCACCTAATTAATTTTTAAGCAAAAGGGATCTCTTAAAAGTTCAAGTTCCAATGCTGCATGTGCTGGCCTAAAAGACATGAGGATAAAGAATACATAAAGTATAAAAAGAATTTGGAAGAACAGTATCTTGGGCAAGATAAAACTAACTAAAGCTGGCAAAAAGCAAGTAGAAAGAAAAGGTGTCAGCATGTCAGAATCTCTGTCAAGATTCTTCTCATGGATCTGAGAAAAATCTATGCCTACTCATCTTAGCATTTAGGGAATGTGTAGGTTAAGGGCAAATTGGTCTGTACCTCTCCAAGTTCAAGGAATTAGTTTGATGCTCATGCTCCAACAAGGGAACAGTAAATTAAAGTCCAAAGTCAGAGATGATTTGTTCATGGGCCACATCACATGAATCATGAGGTTGGTTTGTCCAATCATAGTGAAATGCACAACAGTCACTTGAAACATAAGGGAAGATTTCCATTACCAACATGGAAAAGATATCCATCTTTTATCTCCTGTACAACTATCCTACATTATACAATGTTCATGTTCACGGTTCCTCAATGTACCAGCTTTAAGGTTACTTTCTCAGGTTCACTATGCAGAAAACAAATGAACATCTATTTCCAAGCTTTCATTCTATGGAAACCAAGTCTGAAGGAAATGTCTCATTAGCAAGAATTACTAAACATTTTTCTACACATTCTAGAGAATAGAGTTTTGCAGGCCTCAAACCGACTAATTAAAACATATTCAAATGTCACATTAATTTTTGTTGATAAAGTCACATATAGCATTCAAAATATGAACTCATCATTAATAAATCTGGTCAATGTTCATGTTATAGTGATTGTCAAATGAAATAGCTTTGTTAATACATTTCTTCAGCAATAATATGGAACTACATTTTTTCCATTAACGTGTAACATTTAAAAAATTTCTAGAAATTCATTATTGTTTCTATGAAAGCTATTCCTTAACATCATTAAGAATCACATGGAATCAAGGTAATTGATTATAGATGATGTTTTAGAGCTATACCACATTATTTTAGATCACTATTATACAGTGAATGCACATTGATATAAGCTTTCAGTGCACCACTTTACAGTTAACTTGTTAGAGATTTAAACAACAAGCTGCAAATATGGTTACATATATATGGTAATTTTGACATCAAAGGTAGCAATAACATTTTAGTCACATCGCCAGTAATGGAATTACACATGCTGAGGTGATAATGTCTATGGCTCTCAGCTCTTAATAGCTGTAAATAATACTGCAGTATCACGTCCAAGAAGGGCTGGGTTAATCACAAGTAAACTCTTCCCAATGTCACATGTAGCCCTCTCACAAACAAAAGCCATTTCATCTGAGAGGTATCATTAAAAGCTATGACTTCCACCCTTGATTTTGTTTCTGTTAGCATGTCAATTCTTATTCAACTTCACCCAGTATAAAAATCGAGTGCAAAGTAATACTGTCAGAAATATAGTTGTCATTCCTTTACTATCTAGTCAATGTTTGCCTCATAATAGTGCTTAATATATTGGCAGTTTTGTTAATGTGGGCAGTACAACTCAATTTGTAGTTACACCGTACCCCTAGAAAATCAAAGTGGCTCACACTTTCCACTGGTTCTATGCTAATAGCAACTGGGTTTCTGAGAGCCTGACATTTTTCGTAGTCATCATTTTTGTTTTCTTAATGTTTATTGATAATGCTTTAGCACAACAAAATTGCAAGAAATCGTCAATTCACTTGTGCGTAGAATTTGCAGTTAGGGAGAAGAGGACAGTATTATCTGTGAACTGTAATACAAGTATTTTCCGATTATGCAGTTTTAGCACATCAGTCTTTAGTTTCACGAGGTATCAAACAGAATAATTTATGAACAAGCTAAATAGTAGCAGGGATAAAATACAACCCTGCTGAACTCCAGATAACATTTGGAAAGTATTTGTGCTTGTCTAACCCTCATCATAGTGCTCTCTAGTATTTGTTCCCTAGTTTAGAACTATAATTGCCTCCAATAATGCATTCTCTACCCTAATACACTGTGGTGCTACCCATAGTGAGTTTCCATAGACCACGTTGAATGCCAATTTAAGGTCAATAAAAGACAAACAAAGAAGCATCTTCTAAATTGCTAGATACTTTAAACAGATCATATAAAATAGCATGACTTAGAAAATAGTACGTAAGCCTTCCCTAAATCCAGTCTGAACATCTGTAAGAACTCTTTTTGAATTGACCCAACTCTATAAGCCATATACTAGCACTCTTCGATACGTTGTACTAGCCCCGTATAGAAGGGAGATGCATCTATAATTTTCAGGGTCATTTTTGTGCAATGGAATTATAATGGCAGATTTCCATGCTGCTGGAGCCCTCCCTGAGGTGAGGACAGCATTAAATATCTTTTGTAACACCTGTGACCAAAAGTTAATGTCCCCTGGAGCTGCATTAGACCCTGGGTCTTTATTCTACTTCAGTCTCCTAGTAGCAATTTCCAGCTCATGGACTAAGAACATTAGGAAAACCATGTATCCCCATTTTTAATTACCTTCTCTTCGCTCCATCCCTCCTTCTAGGTAGAAGATGATTTTCCTCCATTATAAAGTACTCTAAAGTTGCAGAGACAGAGACAATGGTTTTCCTTCATTATAATATGCTTTAAAGTAGCAGGGACAGAGGAAATGATGGGTCATATGTATGAACACATTTTCCCATAGACACAGAATGGATAAAACCCTTTGATATATCTGGCCCAATGTTCCTTCATTTTGAAGTGCTTTAAAATGGTAGAGATGGTGAACATGGTTTACCTTCATTATAAAGTGCTTTCTTCCCATATTGTCTTCTAGAATTCACTCTTCTTCTGTACAAGGACTTTTTTTCAGTTTCTCCTTGCCACTTTAAATAACATTTCTTTTGTACCACTACGGTGGAGTGTCGTTAGTAAGTGGAAAACGCATATTTTTCATCTGCCAGCATTCTCTGTCAAACCATTCATTTTTGATGGCACTTTCAGCATAGGTGGAAGACGCTGCTGTTGTTTTATATCAGATATTTTCTCCATCACTTGCTCAAAGTGATACAAAATAGCCCCTCACTCGTCATTTCTGCTCCAGTATATTAGTTATGTATGCCAACAAGTATGCCCTTAACATGGGTGCAATTTGACCATATTGCAGTGAGCTTCATTTAACATCCTTCATATTAAAGGAGGGGGTGACATCTATATATAAAAGTGCCCTTTGGGCTCAAAATAAAGACTAGGTAGACAGGATCTCCCAAAGATGGCAGTCAGTGAACCATGCTCACTCTTTTCCCTTTTACATACCTCCCTGTTTCTCACAAAATGTCAACATGTCATATCAATTCAATTTCAGCTTTATTTCGGTAAAACAATACCATAAAAGCATGCCGACACAATTCATACATTTCTAAAAGAAAACAAAGGTAATTTGGTAAAAACAGTAAAACCAGACCCATCATAAGATTAAAAAAAATAAAATCCAGGACTCCCCCAAGGCCATACAGTACAGTTAGATAAAAAAAAAGAATAAGCAATTGATCGATTAAAACACTATAGAAATACACAGTACACATCACTTTACAAATCACCATAAGAATATTATAGAATAACCATGAATACCATCTATGTGCACAAAACAAATGGGATTGATATCTGACTGTTAATAGCAACGGCTGTGTACTGGCAAGAAAGTTCACTTGGTCTCTAGAACTATAAGTAAGCACAAATAATGACCATTATGAAAATAGAATTTCGTGCTTCTTTTGTAAGACATTAGTCCCTAGCATACCAAAGTGCCTCTAAGAATCTTGGCAATGTGCCTACCATCATCACATGTGGTCTTGTTTTGCTAGTTTTTAAGAGCTGAGTGAGAATCCCTAATGCCCAACGATTTCTTTTTCCCATACATGCCTATATTCGGCTGAAAGCCATAAAAGGCAAACGATCAAGTATTATAAAAGACACATTATTCCAACAACAATTAATATTCATTTAGCTACTAAAAACCGACTGTCTGGATAAAAGCGAATATTAATCTTAAAAGCTATAAATAGGAATCAATTACAGTATTACATTTTTATAAAGCCCTTAGAATTTGCCTCCAGTGCCATCAGGCACTTATTTTGCTTTGGTAAGGGAGGACTATTTAAAATAAAATTAATAAATAACTAAATCCTAGAGCCTTAGGCCCACCTTGTCTCTAATAAATGAGATTGCTAGTAAAAACCGGCTTAAACCAAAAACAACATATGGTATCGTACTAGATCTCAAGAATCTTGCTGCTTCATTATAGTTCCTGATTCCAACGTTCCTGCAAATAGGTCGAAGCCATTTCCTCCTTGGTTTATCATAGGCATTGCAGTTTAAAAGGACATGGTCCGTCGTTTCAGGAGTCTCCATATTACACAGCCCACAAATCATCTCTTGTCTTCTCCCATTGAAGGGGCCCCATTTAGAAGTAAAAGCCTTAACCTGGAGAGTCCCATATCGAAGCTTCATAAATAAAACTTTTGCTCGTCTAGGTTGGATAGTATCTATCCATTCCTCAGCATACGGTAATGGTTTAATATCCAGGAAACTTAAAGTAAGTCTACCTAGATCCTTGCTGTAAAGAGGGCTGTTTAGGGTAAAGTCCCAAAATACTTGTTTTAGTTGATTCTTAGATTGTTTTGTTAGTGTATGTGGTTCTTCCCAGTAAAATTTCAGGCCAAGAGTGTAAAAGCATTGTCTTATATAATGGAGCCACAGGAGGGAAATTGCCTTGTCCAAGTCTATAATCTCAATTAGCGCTTGCCTATAATGGATTAATTCAGGGGTAGACCAGAGTCTACACCAGTAAAGCAAGGGCCTCAAGGCTGCCAGTTTACCTATTTGTTTCATGTTAATATCATAGGTTAATGGAATCAGTGGAGTAGATGGAGGGAGACACAGTACCCCCCTCATAAAATTATTTTCCTGGGTAACCAATGGAGTTAGATTTATGAATCCCCAGAGTTCAGCACCATATAGGGCAGCAACCTGTGCTTTGCACCTATAAATCTCAAATACTGGTGAAACAATACTAGACCTTGAGCATTTCTAATTTTTGCCAATTGCCATGGAGCTATGCGCTAAGGAAATAGCAGCTTTGTTAACATGCGGTGCCCATGACAATTTGGCATCAAGGAGTATCCCTAGATAGTTGAAATGTGTTACTCGTTCCAATGCCTGCCCTCTAATCCGAATGTTTCTCTTGAGTGCTTTATGAGGGTTAACAGTCAGGTATTTGGTCTTGTTTGTATTAATTTCTAATCCCTTCAGGCTGCAATACTCGCTAAATTTATCTAATAGAGTTTGCAAGCCCATGGGAGTTTGGGATAATAGGATGGTATCATCTGCAAAGAGGAGGGCGGGGACAGGATCACCGTTCAATCTTGGTGAGTCATGGTTGCTTTGTTTCAGATAATGAACCAGATCATTAATGTATAGTGAGAAGAGGGTTGGGGCAAGCACACAACCCTGTCTCACCCCCCTCTTGATAGGTATTGGGTCTGTCAACTCACCCTTTGGCCCCCACCGAACCTTTGCAAATGTATTTTCGTGTAGTCTCTCTAGCTGGCTCAAGAGGTTCCCTGGCATACCCTGTTTCCCTAGTGCAGCCCATAGGGAGTCTCTTGGCACTAGATCAAAAGCTGCACGCAGATCCACAAAAGCGATATAGAGATGGCCTTTCGTTAGTCTAGTATATTTCCACATTATCGTCAATAGCCTAAAGGCCTGATTGACTCTGCTCGTCTGCTGTCTAAAGCCAGCTTGGTATATAGTCAGTATGCTGTTTCCATCTATCCAGCTGTTAATCCTATTCAGCAGCTGTCTAGCATATACTTTTTGCGTGACATCTAAGAGGCTAATTGGTCTATAGTTCCCTGGTTCATCCCTGGAACCTTTTTTGAAGACTGGGATTATTTCTGCCCCTTTCCATGTCTTGGGCACAAGACCTCCCCTTGCTATAGCGTTACTTAAAAGATTTAGATAAGGTGCCCAAATTTCTAAACTATGTTTGAACAGATCCCCCGGTATCTTGTCCAAACCGGGGGCTTTCCCCAGCTTGATTGCTTCAATGGCGTTCACCGTCTCCTCCAGGCTAAATTGTAACTCGGGTAAGATGCCCTGAGTAGCTAAGGTTTTATGTCTTGAGGGATAGAAATCAAGGCTGGGGGGATCAGAATAAAGGTGTGTAAAATAGTTAACCCATGTATTGGGATCTATATGATGATCAGTAGAAATTATCCCCTCTTTGCTACCATGGGAAACTATTTTCCAGAAGATCCTAGCGTCACTGGTTTTTGCTGCTTCCAGGAGATCTTGCCATTTTTGATCCTCCCAGTTACTTTGGGCAGTTGCCAGTGTTTTCTTGTAACTGGTCCTTGCCTGTTGTATGGCCAATTGGTTCTTTTGCTTTAGAGCCTCTATCAGCTCTCTTTTCCTCTCCCTACATTTGGTAGTGTACCATGGGCTGCTTGGGGTGATCTGCACCTTCTCCTTTTTGGGCTTGTACCGTGGCTGTTTGGTCAGGAAGGGTCTTAGTGCAATACTCATTGATTGGTGAATGGCCGTGATGGGGATATCAGTAAGTTCATTTTCAACATAAGGCTCTAGGAGATTAGAATATGTATGGTAAATATTTGTCATAGTCTCCAGATTGCCTATTATTGCAGGCCATTTTATATCCCGTCTGTTGTTACTGAGGAAGGGTTGTAACTCCACCTTATTATGTTCTACATATTCCAAATCCAAATCTAGGAGGTGGGCGCTAAGTTCAATTATTAGCGGGAAGTGGTCGCTTTCCCTTCTTTTATCTATTTTAAAAGTCACTATTCTTCCCCATGTACTTATACTATGTAAAATATAATCTATTTTCGAGGTAGAGTTGCCTCTCTGGAAGGTATCCAAATTAAGGCCTCCTTCACCCACTCTACCATTACATGCCCTCAGTCCATGTTTTAATGTAAGGCCCATAAGTTGCAATGCAGCCACTGTGCCTGGAACAGTTTTTTCTATTGTTAAATAAGGAATTGCTCTGGCTCGATCTTCTTCTTCTGCTAAATGTTCAAATCCAGTTATGGGTTCATAATTACAATTAAGGTCACCCCCTATCATAATTGTCTCTCCTCCTGGGATCTTTTTAAGCAGGTCGTCTAATAGAGTTATTTCAGGCGACTCCAAGTTTGTCCTTCTAGGTCTTATGTATACATTGAACAAGTGGGATATTATCTTATTTTTTCCCCCCATTACCAACCATAAAATGTCATCTGACTCTGTGGCTTGCATACGTATCTGAACATTTAGTGAGATTTTCACCCAAACAGCCAGTCCCCCCGACGGTCTCCCTCTGGCAGCTGAAATTGCACTAATAAAGTAGGTTTTATATCCTAGCTTATAAGGCGGGTCTTTAAGCCAAGTCTCTTGAAAGAGACAGACATGGTATTGATCAATATAGTCCTGCCATTCCGGGTCTGTAAGCTTATTTTTTAAGCCTGCTACATTCCAGGAGATCATAGTGATAGGACCCCTCCCGTTTGGGGTTGTAACATTAGAAGTAGGGCTCAAATATGCTGTCGAGTCTTTCCTACGGGGCAAAGACTCCACTACATTCCCTGCCCCTGTAACATGAGGATCAAACCCTATGTGGGGCTCACCTACTGTTGGGTCCCCAATTGGTCCCACTTGTGCCTGATCGATCTGGAGTAGTCAATCTACTCTTTCAAGATTGGAATCACAGTTTCTCTTTTGCAATCCCTCCATGTCATTATACTTAGGCCTCGGGACTAGGGGTTTGGTAATGAAAGGATCTGGACTGAACCTCATGGCATTGATCGTGGAGGCAGGGGTTCTCTGTTCCATGTCAATCAGGCCTCTGGATAAGCTTCCATCCTTAAATGTTAATGCAATAACATCATGTTGCCCCATCCCTCCTGAGATTCTTTCTGCCCTCTTAATATCTGAATGAATTATGGATAGACAGTGTCTTTTGGTCCTAATCCAGTGTGTAAGCTTATTCTTTAGGGAATCTTCGTCTTCACTACGATCTAGGGCCAATTTTGGAACATTTAACAGATAAACGACATTGGTCCTAATGGGAAACCTATCCCCCACAGAATGTCGATTCCATGTAGTATAATGGTAACGGTCATGAGACACTTGGGGATGGGAGATCTGAGTGAGCTCCACATTCCCTTTTTGGGGCCCTTTTACCAAGCGGGATTCTCTTCGTGGATTCCCTATTTTTTGGCATAAATCACTAGCATTACTTCTAGGGTAGTTGCGTGGACCAGTATTTTCCCCGTTTACCCCTCTCGTATATCCCTGCGGATGCTGTAAAATCTTGGCTGTAGCTGGGGTAGGGTTGGGGTTAGTATTTGAATTTTGAGAACGTGTGGATCTACCTTGTGGCTGAAATGATATAAGGGGGGGTCTCCTTTTCGCACTGAGCTTTGTGGGTACCCCTACCCCCCTCCTTTTCCACAATATCTGATAGGGTTCTTACTTCAAGTTTCAGGTCCTTAACTTCCTGTATTAATCCAGAGAGTAGGTCATAGAGGTCTGCTATAGTTCTTGTTTTATGTTTTGGAGGGTTCACTGGTTCTAAGTTGCATGGAGAGATCCTCTCTCTAGGTAACTGTACAATTGGAATAGTTGGGTATGACTCATCCAGCAATTCCCCCTCTTGTGTATTCTGTACTTTATTACTATCAAGTTCTGCCAAGACTGCATATTTATTGAAACATACAACTTCACACTCCTGCATGTGGCCCTTCTTCCTAGTACTATCTATGGTGCATGGATGTCTGGATCGAGTTGTAGCATCCTTAGGGCTACCAGTCCTAATATCGGGTGATACCTCCCCCTCTTGCTGACTAATAGTCTCTATCACTTTATCTTCCTCTAGTTCAACTTTCTTCGTGTAGTAAGAGGTAATCTTTTTATCAGGTCCCTCCCGGACAGTGGCCCTACTACATAATAATGACTCTACCTCCTCAATAAGATCATCAATTTCGTCTATAGTGCAGTTCTCGCCCGCATTCCTGAGTTTTTTTGTAGATTTCTCTTTCCCCCTTGGGGGTTCTGATGCCTTACGTTTTCCCATACTTTGAGCCACCTATATGATACTTCGGCTCTAATGGAACCAGAGGACAAATATGTATTTATGGACAAGAATAGAAGTAGGTCTAGTGGGGGTAAGCCTAAATGATAAATACTGACAATGAATATGACAAGTATTTAAGTAAAGATTTTACACTCAAGATTACAGGTAAACTTCTTGCAATAAAGTAGAGAGACAGCGACCCGGCCCGGCCCCACTTCAAATCTAGCAGGTAATAGTAAGAAAAGCACTATGCTGGGAAAGGATGACTTCCGTCCTAAGGCCCTCTATAAAAGGACCTTTTTTAGGGGTAGGTATTGGCACAGTACCTTCAGGCGGCCAGCTACTTATGAGCTGCCTAAACCGAGTGTCTTGATGTGAAAGTTAGGGGGGTGGCCCTGCCCTGCCTCTTCCTGGCAATGACGGGCAAGGACGGGCCCGCCCTTGGCCCGGGCGCGTCCCGCGACGGCGGGAGCGCTGTAAGAAATTAAAGGGCTCCTGCCCCTGGACACACCTCTCGACGCGCTTCCCGCGACGGCGGGAGCGCTGTAGGAAATTAAAGGGCTCCTGCCCCTGGACACACCTCTCGACGCGCTTCCCGCGACGGCGGGAGCGCTGTAGGAAATTAAAGGGCTCCTGCCCCTGGACACACCTCTCGACGCGCTTCCCGCGACGGCGGGAGCGCTGTAGGAAATTAAAGGGCTCCTGCCCCTGGACACACCTCTCGACGCGCTTCCACGATATCAATCATTATGTAATCCATTGTGCTTGCCCTATTACCTTTCCCACATTTCGACGTTTCAGGAGTGTCAGCACTTGTTCGACCATTCAGAATCTCACAGCACTATTCAGGATCACCTCTAAACCACACAAAACTGGGCAAGGGATACACCAAGCCTCCTCCATAGCTCTAACCCCTTTCTCAGGTAATCCTCTTGGTGGACCAATGACACATTCTCCCTATAACATACATTTTGGTTTTGTTAATGGACTGGCAGAGCTCTAATCTGCATAATTAACTCTTCAAGTTACTACTATTCCTTTCATACTATGATCTAGGTCTAATGACTCTAGATGTTTTGCTGAATTAAAGGAAATCAGATTTCCATGCTGTATATTGGCAGGTGCTGCCTTTGCATGTAGTGGTTGCATGTTTAGTTGAACCTAAGTTAACAAACCTTAAACCACCTATAGATTACCTTGATTTTACTTGTGTTGCTAAAATATGGAAAGTAATGAAATCATTTAGCATTTATTCCTCAATCAGCTATGTCTAACAGATACCTGAGGCACTCATGTAACCTAACTTGGACTCCAGGCTTGCAGTAGTCGGTTGAAGAAAAGATGGGATTAATTCACCAGGATACTACTTCTGGTGTATATTGGCTTGCTTTTCTTCTAACTTGGAAACATGGCCTTAACGGGTGAAACCGCCAGGCGGATGAGGGCTGCATTTCAGGCACAAGGCTGATGGTAGCAATGTTCATTTATTAGCATCTTCAGCTCTCTTTAAATTGCCTGTTATGGATTATTTATTTTTAGAAATCTCCTATTATCAACTTCCTCCAGCACTCTATGTCCTTGCCTTTTCTTGTGGTATGTCATGCAGCATAAAGGACCCAGGTTAAGGAATTGGTGGACACGCATTCAGGGGCGAGGGTAACTTCTTTTGAGGCTATAGGAGAGACCTTCCATAAGTTTTTCTCTGAACTTCATATGGAGGAGAGAGAGGTGAGCAAGGGGATGATCGATGAATGGTTGGAAAGGGATGACCCCCGCCTGTTGGAGAGTAAATAGAATTATTTATCCTATTACGGGGAAATAAGAGCGGTGTTAAAAGAAAGTAAAAGTGGTAAGGCCCCTGGAATCCCGGTGAGTTTTATAAGGCATTGGGGGATGCTATAATTCCTATTCTTCTGCAATTGTTTTCAGAGATCTTTGAGGGAGTAGTTTCCTTGCCAGTTTCATGGCAGGATGCTACTATCTCGCTCATTTTAAAACCCGGAAAATCCCCTTTGAAGTGTGAGTCTTATAAACCAATTTCTTTGCTTAATAGTGACTATAAGCTGTTTGCTAAGATATTGGAAAACAGGTTAAGTATTGTGGTGAGTGATTTGTTTCATTCTGACCAGAGAGGAATACATTTTTACATGAGCAGACATTTACCTTAATAGGGGCCATTGACTTAGCAGCCACGTTTCAAGATCCTTTGGCTGTTATAGCTGTAGATGCAATGAAAGCCTTTGACAGAGTGAACTGGAAATATTTGCATAGGATTCTCGATCGTAGTAATTTGGGACAGAAATTCTGTCATGTAATACGATCTATCTACCAGGCACCCAAGGCTAGGTTGTTGGTTAACAGTAGGTTAACGGACTCATTTTGGATCACCAGGTGAACTCGACAGGGCTGTCCCCTTTCCCCTTTGTTGTTCAACTTGTACATTGAACCTTTGGCCAGGAGAATCAGGCAGGATTGAGAATTCTCCCTTCCAGGAGTAAGGGTTGGGTGAAGAAAGTAGCACTGTTTGCTGATGATCATTTGATTTATACATCTGATTTGTTGACAGCGATGCCTATTCTGTTAGATATTACAGAAGGCTTTGGCAGGATTTCAGGCTATTACATTAATTCGGTATTATGGTCTGGAATCTGAAGAGTGCAAACTGGCGTACTACTAAATGTGTCAGATGTTTAGGTTTAACAATTGTTTATGATTTGAAACGAATCCCCGTGGTAAACATGAGGTCTGTTATAACAGAGTGTAGTAAGCTAATGCTAGGTTGGTTCCATCTGCCTCTTACCCTTATCGGGAGGGCCTATTTGGTAAAAATTATAATACTACCTAAGTTGAATTTTCTCTGTAACTCTATCCCTCTATATATTGATAAAAAATTATTGGTTATGTTCCAACAGAAAATAAATACCTTTATTTAGGTGTCCCAGGATAGCTTGGAAGAAATTATGTAGAAGAAGGGAGAAGGGTGGTCTGACTCTTCCCGATATTCAAATAATGCATGGGCGTTCCATCTTAAGAACGTTAGGGTGTTGTTCTCCTTCCCGGATTTGTCAGTAGTGGGTACAATGTTTAATTCTATGGTGGCCACCGAAAAGGGTGCAACAAAGTACTTTTTGTATAAGTTTGGTGATCCCAAGTTTTTAAAGAAAGTTGAATTGATAATACTACAAGATGCCGCAAAGGTATGGTTTGAGGTCCGCAGAGTGGCTAAAATAGAATATTATAGTTTGAGGGCTCCTGTTTGAGATTCTCCAGGTACCCCTGAATGTTTAACAGATGTATTGGCTCGGCCTCTTAAGAGGGCAGGAGTTGAACTTTGGGGGGATCTGATTAGGGGGGGACTTTGTTATCCTGGGATGAGCTTTTGGAAATAACAGAGGGATCCCTCTCAAGATTAAAGTATGTTCAATAGAGGAATTGGACATGTGAGCCTACAATTACGTTTGGGTCTGCAAATCTATTAGAGGACACTTTGATAATGAATTATGCAGGTTTACAAAAAGTTTCAAAATGGTATTGGAGGATCTTGGATGTTCTAGAGGGTGATTTTGGATTACCGGTTGCCCTTTAGGGGGAGGAGTTCCCTTTAAGGCAGATTTAGGTGCAGAAATGGTGGGAGTCATCAATGCAAAGGGTGTTTAAAATAGTAAAACCTGCATCACTGAGAAGGAACCATCTTTATACATTGCATAGGGCTTTCTTTTCCCCCAAGAGGCTTTCTAAGATTAGGGGAAGAGAAGAAGTGAATTTTGCAAAATGTGGTTTGATACGCACATGTTTTTGGGCTGTCCAGTGGTGTTAGCCTTTTGGCGAAAAGTATGTATATCTATCTCAAGTATCATTTGGCAAAATATCTATCCAACCTTATCCTTAGTCATTTTTATGGTACTAGAAGAGGATGCAGTAGTGAATAAAGAAACAAGATCAATACTTTTCGATGCAAAACATTTTTGGCTAGGAGGGAGATCTGTAGGAAATGGATGGCTCCCTAGCCCCCCTCTTATATAGATTGGCTTAATGCCTTGATGGGAATTTCAAAATTGGATGAGGGAGCGAGTAAATCTAATAAGGAGAAAAAAATTACAAAGTGGTCACGTTTGTGGGAGTGGCATTGCACTTTAGTATAATGTACTATTTGTATATGTTGATATCTGTCCTATGTTTACAAACTTATTTACACTTGTGCCTTTGACAAATACTGCGGTCTAAGGCTGAATGAGAGAGCTCTATTCTCCCTGGCACCAGACTTCTCCAGGAAGGGTGAATAATACCGGGGCGATATGGAGTAGTTCTGATGGCCAGAGATGTATGAGGACAAAAAAATATATATATGTATATAAATGACCCCAGCCTGTTAGGCAGTATCCTCCCTTCCTTGGATTCAGATTGTGCTTGGATAGAATATAGTTACTGGGCCTAGACCTGTCCCAAGGTATGCAAATTATGCCTCTTATACAAAAATGACCATATTTTTCAGAATTATTTTACCCATTTTCGGTGACTTAAATTTGACCTCTCTTACCTAGGCTTTCTCCTTGTTCATGGATTTTCTAGTGGGCTAACTCCATATCCTTAGTTGATATGTGCCTCAAAGATGGAATAGCACAAAAATATTGATTAGCTGTGACTTGTTTATTGGGCTGCAATATGGATCATCATTAATGAAGTCATTGTATTAAATGTTAAGCACAGTAGTTACCCTGTCCTCCTCAGTGCATATTGCTCTTTCTAAGTCACTTGTATTGGTTGACATGGATAAGGAGAAGGGGGCTGCCATTGAAAGGGTAGGGAATATGCTAAATGAGTTAGTCCTAGATACCAGAGGTAAGCCACCCCGATTATTTGAGGGTGCTACTTCACTGTTAGATAAGCTATCTATTGCATCAAGAGCTCTTGTACCACCATCAGCCCCATATATTGGCTCGGCTTTAATTTCCTGTAATACAATATTGCGGGTTATAATTCACACCCAATACAGGCCTCGCTTATTTACCTTTCTTTAATTCTTGTTTTTCTCTGCTTTTTACCTCCTTCGCTTTTGGGCTGTGGTCCAATGTAAAGAACATATTTCAGTGTCTGTTCTACACGTCAGTATTATTTGCAACCCCTGTTGGTAATAGTGGATATACTTGAGGTTCAGTGTAGATTGATGTTGTTATGACGACCCCAATAGTTGTCCCATTATTTTAGGCTTTGAAATATAACTTCTTCCCTGATTCCTTATGTTATGCTGCAGCCCATCTTCCATTCTTCTCGTGAAAGTGATCCCAGGGCATATACACCCTCTACAGTTTCAGTGTCCTTTTTGCTATCCCTGTCTATTAATCAGATGGTAGGGAAATACTGCTTGATAATGAGAGGACATGCCGAGCACTGCCCGAGTCTCCACTGTATTGTACCCTTTCAATGGCGCCTTGTTATTTACAGCTAATTCGGGGTTGCACATATCGGATTGCACTGTTATATTCCTCTTCGGCCCAGCACCCACCATGCTTTTAATATCAAGGACACCATTGCTGCTACATGATCTAGTTGAGTTAATGTCATCCTGTGGAGATCCTTGGGGGTAAAGGTTGAGGTTGAAATCAGAGTCATCCGAGAGTCTGGAGAAGCGATTGACGACTGACGACTGATGACTGACGACTGACGACTGACGCTGTATGCCTGACATCACAGGACTGTGCCACATTGCACCGGGGGCAGGGGAACAGATCGGCGGCCCGGTCCCCCAGCAGCCGCTAGACACAGCTCCCTGCCGGGGGGTTCAGCCCTCATCGGGGACCCCCCCATCAAGGACCCACAAGATTGACCCACAGGATTGTGCCGTGGGATCACGGATCACCCAAGGAGCAGAGGGAAAGATCGTCAGATCGGAGGCCCGTTCCACCAGCTACCTCCATCAAGGACCCGCAGGATCGTGCAGCAGGATCGCGGATTGCCCTGGGTGCAGGGGAGCAGATCGGTGGCCCGGTCCGGTGCGCCTGCGAGATTAGCCACTGCAAGCCGCCGCAGACCACTGCTAGCTGTTTGGGGGCTGTCTTCCTGTTGGAGACCATCTTCCTGCCCACAAAAACTTTAAAAAAGCAATCACTTACTATTCTTTGTGCACTGTTCTTTGTTCTGTGGGCACTTGACCACCTTGCCACCTTACCTCTTCGCTGCCTTGTCTCTCTGCTAAGGGGAAGGAGCCCATGAGGATCCTGCAGAGTGGGCTGAGGAGGGGTGACGTGGGGACAATAAGCACGGCACATTACAGCTCCCTGGTGGGGGCCGTTTCCTTCCCTGCCCTGCCACCTTTACACCAGCTGTTCCACTGCAGGCAAGGGGCCCAACAAGAACTTGGGTAGAAGGCTACAGAGGATGCGAGTGCAGCAAGTCACCACTCCTCTCTGTGGGCCATCTTTCTGCCCCACTGCCTTGCCCCATTGATGCCCCATTACATGCAAGGAGCCCATCAGGGGGCTGTGGAGGCTGCAGTGGTTGTGGGGGAGCGCAGGTGGCCCATATACAATCATCACATTACCTGGCCGCCCTACTGCAGATTTGAGGATTGGAGCAGTGTTTTGGCGTCTTGGATCTACGCCACACCATATTGCGCCTCGAGGAGTGAGATGCGAGGATCACAGCTGGTGATCACTAGCACAATAAACTGCTGCATTTACTACCATGGCCTCGCCTTACCACGGTTACAGAAAACTCTATGAGCTTCACGGAGACTGTGGGTGACACACCGACGATACGGCATGGTGAATTGTAGACCTTCAGACCCCCAGTTTTAAGAGCTGTGGAGGCCACGAGAGAGGCATTGGTGGCATGACACTGAAAGGACTGGGGTCCAACGTGCAGAGGCCGACCACTCCCAGCTGCAGCAGGACCCAACCACCAGTGGCAGTAAAGAAGAACTGGTTACATCAACAGGCCATTGCACAGGTGGTCCCTCTATAGGATGGAGCAATAAGGTACTGTTGGTCCCTTTAAAATTCACTTCGGCCTCAATTCTCCGCGGAGGGCCTCATGCTTTAGGGCACACAGGGAGATTGCAGGGATGCTGTGGGCGTCAAATGGTGCATTTCCCATCTTGAAACAAGTCAAACATCAAGCATTGCACTGTAGGATACAATGACTGCACAAAAATTTAAATCCTGCCATCTGGTTTTGGGGAGATCGTGTTCTAATCAAAATCTAATCCCTTGCGCAATAAAGTCACAAATACCTTTGGCCTAAAGTGCCGAAATCACATTTTTCCACTATGGGAAAAAGAGAAGCCTCCCCCTATCTCTTCAAAGCCAGGCTCTTTAGATCATAAGGGTTTTTCTTTACCAGAAAACCCCTTTCCACCTGTCTTTATCCCAAGGAATTAGCCCTTGCTCATGCCTTAGCAGATCTAAACAAGAGCCCAGCCTTGTTTCATACATCTTCCTTTATTCTTGAGCCTTTGACTCTTTGTTAAGCCTCTTTACCTGCTTTAGCTATAATTGCTCTACCAAATTGTGATGTGGCCAGTTTACCCTGTCGAAGTAAGCCTCAGCAAGGCCTACTAGTGCAAGGGGTTCGCCCTTCTCTGCACAAAGTCCTCAGACCATATAGGAAGAAGTTGGCACAGAAACTGAAATAAAAGACAAAGTTTATTAAACCTCATGAGTGGTACTACAGTTCAAACAGCACCCTTCGGTAATGTTTGAAGTAGCACACTGAACTAAGAGAGCATGGTCCTTTTATACCCACGCAGGGGCTAAAAGAAGGTGGTACAATTATAGAAGAAAGACCTATATACATATAAGGTCACATGGAAATGCACAGTCGACAGGTAGGAGGGGCTAACAGTTTTCAAGGACTAGTTGACACATTACTGTCTGTTACTAATTACTAACAGCTGCAGATCTTACTGAGCATGTGCGAAAGTGGGAGATGCTAAATATAACTTGTCACTAGACAGATTTTCAAGAGTAGTTAACAGGAAGGTAGGACAGAGCACATGGCAGCATGTAACAGAGAAAATGGCTGCCATGAATACAAAATGGATTCCACGAAATGTTCACAATAGTTGCTAAATACAAGATGTCTTCTGCTAATGCTTAATCTGATCGCTACTAAATTACAACAGACGACCCTTTCAGCATTAGCTGAAGACATTCGTCTTTCTGGGATAATCTAAATCTTCATCTTGTATATTCATGCTCATCATTTCAGCTATTTCCTTATCTAACATGTGTTGTGCTTTCATTTCTGTAATATTTATTTTGGTAGGCATACCAGCAGTAATACACATGGAGCAGAACATTGGACCACTCTGAATACAGATACAGCATGTGAAAAATATTGCAATCATTACACACAGGATAGTCAGTAGTTTCCAGCCCCAAGCGGAAACAAGAGCCCAAAACCATCCAGAAAAAGTCTAAGTACCAGTCTCTGTGTGAATTACTGCAGCAATTTTATGCAATTTAGATATTACATCATATACTGAAGGTGAGTGATCTGGAATGAAAATGCAGCAACTAATACCGATGATACGACATGCACCACCTCGATCAGCTAATATCACATCTAGTATCATATGATTTTGGAGCGCTACAATCCTCGCAATTTGGAGCTCCTCTGTAATATTCCCAAGTGCAAGAGCTGCCTGATTAGTAACAGCTTCCACAACCCTATTCAATCCTCTCACTTTCCTACTGTTTAACGCAGCACCCACAAAGTAGAACAACCCTAAATTAAAATCAACATATTGTTGCAGGCTAGAGTCCACTTGGGCTACCTCATTTGTACTTATTGTCCTTTTATAACTATTTTTAATGATCTCATTGAACGGTTTAAAATCTCAGTGATATGATGCAGGTGCCAAAAACACAAGGGGTAATAGAAAAGATACATAACAAACACCTGACCACCCAACAGGTAGTTGGTAACATCCATAGTTACCACAAACAAAATATGTATTATATGAAGATGTAAAACTACTATTATTTACACCCTCAATAGTTAAAATCAAGGTACAACTGCTTATCCCCACTGGAATACGCCCAATGCTACGTATACATAAATCCGCTTTAGTTTTTGTAACAGAAATCACAAATTGTTCTTTCTTATATTTGTGAAGACATATGGTATTGAAACATTGTCCGGTTGATGCTCTTCCCAGTCCCATTTATTTCCTTTGGCTTGGGGATACCCATCTTTGTCTTGGTAGCATACTTTATTAAGACGAAAAAGAAGTCCGCCCTCTGTACGTTTTCCAGATGCAAACAAAAGCGTATACCAAGCTTGACAAGAACCATTGGGGGAAAAAGGAAGAGGAATGAAATGTGTTCCTCCTTTCTTTTGATGCGCAGGTATCATTCCACATACCCAACAGTTAGTAGTATTTGTAGTATTATGAGTATGATGCAACATCTGAATGAATGTAATATTGAAGTACGATTGACGGTGCTTCTGCTCATGATAGGGAAGCGTAAAGTAATACTGATCCTCTGGTATTGGAGTAGTGGCAACAAAAAACTCACGAGCAGGAGCCATCTTTTCAACAAAGCAGATGATTATTGCTATAAACACCAAAACAACAACAAACCCCATAGTACTAATGATCACTTTGTTATTCATTTTAGCAACAGTGATAATCGACCCTTCCAGAAGTTAATTAAAAACAATCGTTGGAGCTCTTATCCCTGGGCAGCCGCTGATTTCTTCGCCACGGGCCAAGGCGGGTGTCACTACTCTAATGCATGGCTGTTCCCCCCCCCTTGCCACATTGGCTCTCCGTTTCACTAACCCAGGGCGGTAGCTCAACCAATTTCAGCACTACAGATTTTTTCCTCGGTCTCAAATTATATTGCGATACTTCAAAAATCGTATGGTCCGGGAAGAACTCTGCAGATTCGTCAGGTGATATAGCATGGCCTTTCTCCGTAGTCAAGATCTCTCAATGATTGGTCAGCACAGCAGGTTCCACCAAGGTAGGTAGCACTCTCTTGCAATGAGTACTATGGACCCAATTCTTACGGTTCGTCACTCGAACTGCTGTCCTTGTCGCAAGGAGCACCTGCTCTGGACCTCACCAGCTTGGTTCCAAGCTGCTTGATTGTTCAAAGGACTTAATCATCACCTGGTCACCAAGTCGGTGTTCATGTCCTTCACCTGTAGATCTGTCAGGAAGTGCTTCTCGAACCTGTTGATGAATAGAAACCAAATTGTCGGTTAACTGTGACAAATAATCATTCATCAGGACACAAGGTACATCATGTACAGAATTTGGCTTAGGATCTCCCCAAATGTTCATTGGCCTTCCAAATACTATTTCATAGGGGGTAAGGCCTGTTTGAGAGTGTGGCACTGACCTAATAGACAATAATGCCAATGGTAATGCATCCGGCCAAGTTAAAGATGTGGAAGCCTGTATCTTCTCTTCAAAGTAGCATTATACCTTTCCACCAACCCTGCTGATTGTGGGTGGAAAACCGCATGGAATTTCTGTTTGATCCCTAATCCTTTCAGGACATACTTAATAACTTCCCCAACAAAATGAGGTCCGTTATCATTCCATAAAAGTCTGCAAACACCAAACCTAGGAAAAAAGTATTTTAAAAGCACCTTGGCTGTGGTAATGGCAGTATTATCCTGTGTGGGGTACGCCTCTATCCATTTATTGAAGGCACATACCACCACCAAAACATACTTTAAATTGTTGCAGATTTCAAGCTGAATATAATCCATTTGTAGAACTTCGAAAGGTGCAGTTGGTGTAGCAAACCCTCCTGCAGGAGTTTGTGTCCCTTTTCTAGGATTGTATTGTAAACAGATCAAATAAGACTGTACTGCTCTCTTAGCTGTACTGGAAATTTCTGGATGCTCCCAAACTTGCGTAAGCAACTTCGTTATTGTTGAAGCTCCAACATGTGCCAGCCCATGTGCCATCTGTACCATAGGTTGTACAAAAGCTATGGTCAATTTCCATTTATCCATCTGCTTATTCCACCAACAGCCCTCATCATCCAATTCTTCTTCTTCAGACCAATGCTCACGTTCATTCACAGAAGCAGATTTCTGTATATCTAATACGTCTTGTCTAGCATTATGCCAACATTCAGCTTGTGACTTCATTACATACATAGAAGTAGTACTTCGCTGCTTTGCAGTCTCACATGCTACGCGGTCCGCAAGGGCATTACCATGCCCTATCTTATTGGTCACTCTCTTGTGTGCACTACATTTCACAATAGCTATTTTCTTTGGATATGTCAATGCAGTCAAGAGGTTATGCACTAATTCTCCGTGCATTATCTGCATCCCGTGGGATGTTAGAAATCCTCTCTCCTTCCAAAGCAAACCAAAATCATGAGCCACTCCAAAAGCATAGCGGCTGTCTGTATAAATGTTCACACATAAGTCAGTACTAAGCTCACATGCTCGTGTCAAAGCTATTAGTTCAGCTGCTTTAGCTGACTTCTGTGGTATAGGAGCTGTCTCCACTACCGTGTGTGTTGTGGTGATTGCATATGCAGCTGATGTCGTACCGTCTGGTAACTTCAAACAAGACCCGTCAACCCACAATTCCCCATCTACATCTGGAAGGTGCGTATCTTGCAAATCAAAACGACCCTTTGTCTGTTCTTCGGTAAGGAATATACAATCATGTGATTCTTGTGACTGAGGCTGAGTCACCGGATATGGCAACAAAGTGGCTGGATTTAGTGTTGCACATCTCTTCAGTGTAATGTGAGGAGCCAACAATGTCAATTCATATCCTGTCTGGTGAGCGCTAGTTAAATGTTTCGTCTTTGTTTGATTTAAAAGAGCATCAACTGCATGGGGTACTAACACCAACAGCTTATGTGACAAAACTATCCCTTCACTCTGACGTATTGACACAGCTGTTGCCGCAACTGAACGAAAACACCCAGGCAACTCTCGCGCGACAGGATCAAGAACTGCTGAAAAATATGCACAGGGACGCTGCTTATCGCCATGTGTCTGTACTAAAACTGACAATGCACATCCGTCTTTCTCATGTACGTAAAGTGCAAAAGGCTTCGTGTAATCTGGAGTACCTAACACTTGTGCTGAACAAAGGGCTTGTCGTAGCTGCCGGAAAGCAGTCTCACATTCATCTGTCCATGGGAGGGACATTGGAGTATCGTTAGTCAAAAGTGCTAGCAAAGGTTTGACAATGTGTGAAAACCCTAATATCCATTGCCTACAAAAAGAAGTAAGACCAAGGAATGCACAAACATCTTTCTGAGTAGAGGGTACTGGTGTGTCTAAAATTGCTTGAATACGATCTGATGTAAGTGCACAGCCCTCCTTAGGCAAAAGGTGTCCTAAATAGGTTACCTTTGGTCTACAATATTGCAATTTCTTTCGTGACACTTTATGATGGTGTGAAGCAAATAAGAAAGTAAGGACAAAGTGCACTTTTCACATTGCTCAGGGGTATCAGCTGCCAACAAAATATCATCGACATATTGTATGAGAGCCACACCTTCAGGCAAAACAAAAGAATCAAGTTGTAGTTTTTAACGCTTGACTATAAATACTAGGACTCTCAGGATAGCCTTGAGGAACTCTGAAAAATCTACATGATCGTTTATTCAAAGTAAAACTAAACAAATATCGTCTGTCAGGATGAATAGGAATCGAAAAGAAAGCATTCTTCAAGTCTATCACAGAGAACGTAGTTGCTGTCGGGGGAACCAAAGTAAGAAGTGTTGTGATGTCAGATACCACAGGATGTCGTGGTACCACAATCTTATTCACTTCTCGTAAATCAATAATGAATCGGTAAGTCCTAGTATCAGTATCCTTTTTCAGAATAGGAAGAATCGGACTGTTACAAACAGTATACGGAACTTCCTCAACAACTCCAACTGCAATAAGGACATGCACAATTTGTGTGAGTGCTTCTTCGCCCTCCTGTGAAATTTTGTGTTGAGGCAAACGTGGCAATACAGCTCCCTCCTTGACACTAATATGTACCAGTGGAATAATCATTTGTCCCACATCAGTATCTGAAGTAGCCCACAAAGTACTAGGGAGTGAAGCTAATGTAATATCCTCTTTAACAAGACAACTTTTTCCATCACAGGATGATTATCATTCAAAATAGCACGCACCCCTTCAGGAGAGCATTGTATTGTAGCCCTGAAATACTTGAGCATATCGAGACCCACAATATTGTCTGGTGTATTTGGAGAAAGCAAAAACGGACATGGAGCAGTAAATTTATCTATATGGAACGCAAGTGGTTGTGAAAATGGGTTAGGGGAAGGTGTTCCATCGAAACCTATCGATGCAATAGTTAAGCCACACAGGGGAACCCTTGGAACCAATTGTTTAGACACAGCGCTACGAGTAGCTCCTGTATCAACCAGAAACTGATCAGTATAACCCAAAACATGTGCTGTAACATAGGGACCCCTCTGATCTACTGGAACATCAACTGATTCCTTACCCCATCCTAGGCAATCCCATGCATAAGCATAATCTTGGAAATCAGGCTGCACATAGTTAGACATCTGGTATTGGTTCCGTCTATCAAAAGTGTTAAACCCATCCTGCCCTCGTACATTAGCATCAAACCTAGCATGATCATTCGTGCTTCTTCTAGGCCCTGAATATCCTGAGCGATTTCTCATTTGTCCCTGACCACGTGAACACCGCTGAACACATAGTGCTGGACAGTCGGCAAGCCAATGCCCAAATTTCTTACAATACTCACACTGATCAACAGACAAATTTGAATGAGTGTAAGAAGAACCATAAGATCCACGCTCCACCTCTATCACTACCTCTAAAAGGCGGACCATAAGCTTGAGCCAACAAAACCTTCGTCTTTAATTCTTTAATCTTTTTATCCTCGCTACCTTTTGCTTCTAATTCCTGACATTCATAATACTGAGCCACAGTCAAAAGAGAAACCGGAGTATAGGTAGTCCATGAACTTTCACTAGCTTTTAGATGACTATCTATTCCTGGTAACAGATTTGTGACATATTTATCGACGAACAAATGTCTGCCATATCATCTGACAATAACTGGCTGCTAAAATCATGAAATGCTTCTTCAAACCGTGTAAAGAAATCAGAGACCGATTCATCTGCCTTTTGCTTACAAGACGCTAAAACAGTCCAATCTATCTTTTTAAGGGGAATAATCGTTTTTAACTTAACTAATATGGCTGCGGGAAGAACTAGAATCAACTGATACAGGTTTTTCGCAGGTTCCCTATCCCCGTCCATCTGTTCTAATTCTTTCCATGACGCCCCAACAACTACACGATCATCAACTTTACGAACAGTTCTCCACATATCTGGCGGTAATATCAATCCGAAAAATAAATCAATGTCAGCCAAAGTCATAGTACAAGAACTAATTGCTCCCTCAACTTCCTCATAAAAGGCGGCTGGATTTTTCCGCGGGTCAGGTAATGCTGTTTTAAGTGCCATTACATCTGCCCTATTCCAAGGAGTATACACCCAATCATAAATAAAATAACCCTTAGCATCAACAGAAGTTTTATCATCACTTGTATCCAATCCTTTAGGAGGAACATACAAAGGCGCGGCCTCCCGCATTGGTTTCGCGTGAACTATCATAGTCTTATCTGTTCCAAAGATGGAAGCTTGCACCCCGCCGGTCTGGGATGTCCGTGCAACTACGTCCACTGCCCTTTTCTCCTCTTGCAAACGGACTGCTGCAACACATAATTTCACCAAAAGCCTGATTGCATCAGCCACCTGAGAGAAAACAAAAAGACCATCATGCATTTGCTTACGATCAGCTGCTACATCATCGGGCTCTAACTCATCAGAATATTTAAAAAATAGTTCAATAACTTCTGTGCCAAATGCCTCAGTAAAATATAGCTGCTCCTTTTCCGTCCACCCCTTCATGTTGTCTAAAAGTTCAGAAGCAGAGACAACGCTACAAATTGCTTTACGAGCAATAGATCTAAGTTCAGACGCACAGTCAGCAGGCAACATAGAGCGACTGTCTCGTATCTTCTGTTGCTCCGAACCGGAGACCTCAGCTAACTCATGAGGGGCAGAAGAAACGACATACGGAGGTGGAGGGCGAACTAGTAACAAAAATTCATTGTGCGGTTTATTAAGGATAGGATAGAGAGGTTGCCGAACAGTGTATTGGCCAGTTACCTGTAATTTACGTTCTTTCTTTTCTATCTCCTTTAAGTCATTTCTTTCTTTCTTTCTCATTTCCAGTGCTTTCACATATACATTCTTCCACTGCTCTTTCTCAAGGAAGGCTTGCTCATGCTTCACTCGTCCACGCACTTCTTTCTCCCACATTCATACACAGTCAAACATATCTTGCCTAGACCTTCGCTTACACATACATTGTTCCACATACTCAATCTTTTGCAAATCAAATGACCCATGCATAGGCCAACGTAACTCAGGATCCGCACAAGTGTATTTATTCGATAATGCGCTGTACATTATGGAAGAAAGACCATGTTTAACATACATATCTCTATTGGGCGTCCCCTCTGGGGGTGCCGGTTGCGATTCTTCCAGTCTCAAATTGGTACCATTAAAAAAGCAACACATCCTACGAAGTGCGCTAAAAACAGGCATGCCAAAAATAGTGCAGAATATGCAGTATTATAATCAAAGTAGCACTCAAAGTGCTGTTCAAATCAAAATTAAATTGGAGAAAATTCTCCTCATTACCTGCCTATATGAATTGTAATTTATATATCAAATCAAAGGACACAAATTGACTAGTCACCCAAAACACGAGAGCCACAGTAAGTGGTGCTAAACTTCATTACCAAACAAAGGCATCAAAACCCACAGCAAGTGCCGTAAAACGGCTCTTACCAATCACAGGGTGTCCAGGTTCCAAATGCCAAATTCTAATATCGACCAAATGGTCACTGCACAATGAATGAACAAAAAGGATTTCAGTTGAGTACCGGCGCCACCTGGATGGTCAAATCAGAAAGAAGGGAAAAACGTCGTGGTTGCCAAGACTCGGGTCTCCTCAGGCATTGATCGTCCACAGCGAGATCCCAATCCTTTGTTGCGACCAATCTGTCTGGCGTCCGAGTCGCCGATGAGTCCCTGTTTGGGAACCAATTTGTAGAAAGTAAGCCTCAGCAAGGACTACTAGTACAAGGGGTTCGCCATTCTCTACACAAAGTCCTCAGACCATATAGGAAGAAGTTGGCACAGAAACTGAAATAAAAGGCAAAGGTGGTCATTACAACCCTGGCGGACGGTGTTAAAGCTGCGGTAATACCGCAAACAGTCCGGCGGACAAAAAAAGGGAATTATGACCGTGGCGTAAACCACCAACATAGACAGACACTTTAACACTCCGACCGCCACGGCGGTACAGACAAGCAGCGTGGCGGTCACCGCCAACAGACAGGCGGAAGACAAAGTACCGCCCACAGTATCACAACCCACCAATCCGCCACCTTTTCCGGGGCGGATTCACTGTGGATAAAAACACGGCGGAAACAGCTTTTGCAATGTTAAAACGCTCACCTGAACACACTCCACGAGGAAGGAGGCTACCATGGAGCCCGAACTACAAATACTCCTTGCGCTTGTCTTCCTGCTCATCTATGATCACCAGCAACGTAGGCGCCGAAGACTACGGAGAGTACTGCACCTACGACATAGGGGAGGCAAAAGTCAGGGGGACACACACGCAACAGCCCCACCCCCAACCCGACCCTCGCACACTACAACACACACACCAATGCAGTTCCAAACAGCACAGTAACAACCCCCAACCCCCCCAGAAGAATGCAAAGACAAAACAAAATCAGTTCAAACATTGTAATGTATCAAAATACAGTAACCTAATATATACAGATAGATATACACTTTCCAAATACATACATCACGATTAGTAGTGCAGGTATGCACATTTCAATGTCCGTGGACCACTGGGCCAAAAACGCATGGGCGAGGCCCACACTAGATACCTGTCCACAAACAGAGAGAACACCACAGGGGCATCAGATAGAAATACAACAGGCACCTCAGGGGGAAGGGAAGGGAGGGCACCTCAGCCAGATTACAGCACCACGCCAGATCCACGACGGGGCTCCATGCCCATTGATGTATCCTGGGGAGTGCAAAGCCACAGTCTCAAGTCTCTACAGTGGGTGGGTTGCCCACTGTACCATCCTGGGGAGTGCAAAGCCACAGTCTCTCAATTCTCTACAGTGGGTGGGTTGCCCACTGGACCATCCTGGGGAGTGCAAAGCCACAGTCTCTCAATTCTCTACAGTGGGTGGGTTGTCCACAGTACCATCCTGGGGAGTGCAAAGCCACAGTCTCTCAAGTCTCTACAGTGGGTGCGTTGCCCACTAGACTATCCTGGGGAGTGCAAAGCCACAGTCTCTCAAGTGGATAACAGTCTCCACTGGTTCTGGAGGGGGACTGGTGCCCAGAGTGCTTCATCCTGTGAAGGACAGACAGAGTGGATGCAGGTCTCCACTGGTTCTGGAGGGGGACTGGTGCCCGGAGTGCATCACGCTCCCCGTGATGGTCCCTGTTCGGTCACTGTCCCAGCTGCACATGGGCTAACGATGCTTGATTTGGCGGTGCTTTGCCCTGTTCAGTGGTCTTCACCATGGCGATCTTTGCCCTGTTCAGCGGTCTTCACCATGTCCGTCTTTGGCCTGTTCAGCGGTGCTTTGCCATGGCGGTGCTTTGCCCTGTTCAGCGGTCTTCACCATGGCGGTCTTTGCCCTGTTCAGCGGTCTTCACCATGTCGGTCTTTGGCCTGTTCAGCGGTGCTTTGCCATGGCGGTGCTTTGCCCTGTTCAGCGGACTTCACCATGGCGATCTGTGCCCTGTTCAGCGGTCTTCACCATGTCGGTCTTTGGCCTGTTCAGCGGTGCTATGCCATGGCAGGTGCTTTGCCCTGTTCAGCAGTCTTCACCATGGCGGTCTTTGCCCTGTTCCACGGTCTTCACCATGGCCGTCTTTGCCCTGTTCATCGGTGCTTTGCCATGGCGGTCTTTGCCCTGTTCAGCGGTCTTCACCATGGCGGTCTTTGCCCTGTTCAGCGGTCTTCACCATGTCGGTCTTTGGCCTGTTTAGTGGTGCTTTGCCATGGCGGTGCTTTGCCCTGTTCAGCGGTCTTCACCATGGCGGTCTTTGCCCTGTTCAGCGGTCTTCACCATGTCGGTCTTTGGCCTGTTCAGCGGTGCTTTGCCATGGCGGTGCTTTGCCCTGTTCAGCGGTCTTCACCATGGCGGTCTTTACCATGTTCAGCGGTCTTCACCATGTCCGTCTTTGCCCTGTTCAGCGGTGCTTTGCCATGGCGGTGCTTTGACCTGTTCAGCGGTCTTCACCATGGCGGTCTTTGCCCTGTTCAGCGGTCTTCACCATGGCGGTCTTTGCCCTGTTCAGCGGTGCTTTGCCATGGCGATCTTTGCCCTGTTCAGCGGTCTTCACCATGTCGGTCTTTGGCCTGTTCAGCGGTGCTTTGCCATGACAGTGCTTTGCCCTGGTCAGCGTTCTTCACCATGGCGGTCTTTGCCCTGTTCAGCGGTCTTCACCATGTCGGTCTTTGGCCTGTTCAGCGGTGCTTTGCCATGGCGGTGCTTTGCCCTCTTCAGCGGTCTTCACCATGGCGGTCTTTGCCCTGTTCAGCGGTGTTTGCCTTTGCTGTCTCTGACCTGTGCAGTGGTGTGTGGCATTACGGTCCCTCAGTGCCCAGCGGGGCTGTGGCTGCCGGGGCCCTCCAGGTCACTGACTCTGGCGGTGGTCTCGTGACCTGTGACGATACTGGTGCCCTCCAGGGCACTGACTCCGGCGGTGGTCTCCTGACCTGTGACGATACTGGTGCCCTCCAGGGCACTGACTCCGGCGGTGGTCTCCGGGCACTGACTCTGGCGGTGGTCTCTGGGCACTGACTCCGGCGGTGGTCTCCGGACCTGTGAAAAAACAGCTGGTGGTGGCGTCCCGGCCGGCGGGGAGGATGGCGGCCTTCTCCACCGTGCTGCTCTTCCCAGACTTTGGAGACTTCTTCTGCCCCTTCAACACCTTGGGAGGAGTCACAGCAAACTCAGCACTCCCCCCGGGACCCTTGTGAGCTGTTTTTCCGCCAGGAGTCTTCACCCTCTCCCGTCGGCCACTTTCCAACTTAAGGTGCTTTACAAGGGGTGGAATGGCAGTGCTTTGGCTCTGTGTCACACTGGCTGCCCTACTGGCCGGTGCACTCCGCACACCTTTAATACGCACCACTGGTACCAGACTTTTTTTGGCTGAGGTGCTACTACGGGACCTATGAATTGGAGGGGTGGGGGTGTTGGGAAAGAGGTCAACGTCGCTGAGGAAGAGTTTCTGATGAACAATAAGATGGGTAGCTGGAGGGGGTCTGGGAGTGGAGGAAGAGGAGGTGGTTGTAGGAAGTGTCACTTTAGGTGATTTGGGTGCAGGTGCAGGTACTGGAGGCTGTCGTGAGGTGGATGGATTTTGGGTATGTGGGTGCCCGCGTTTGTGTACTTTGGGAGGGGGGCGTCACAGACACACTGGGAGTGGACACGGGGGACATGTAAATGGTAGTGGGGGTGGTGAGTGCAGGTGAGCGGGATGTGGTTCTGGGTGTTCTGGTGCGAGTCCTATTGCCTGTAGATATAGTGCATGCAGGTGAGAGTGTAAACGACACTGGGAGGGAGGAGGGAGACGACGAGGAGGGGGACACAGTGGAGGCAGTGGATGTTGCTGTGTCTGTATGTGGGTGATGCTTGTGTGAGTGCCTGTGGGTTATGTGGTGCTTATGTTTGCCTGAGCTACTTTTGTGTGTTGGGGTGTGTGCATGCTTGTCTGATGGTGTGCTTGGGATAGGCTGGGGTACAGGGGATTGGGTCTGGGTGGAGGAAGTTGGAGGGGGGAGGCTAGACACAGGGACAATGGCTGCCATCAGTGCTGAGGCCAGAGATTGCAGGGTTCGATGAAGGGCAGCCTGACCAGAATGAATGCCCTCCAGGAATGCATTACGTGTTGCAACTCCCTTTCTACACCCTGGATGGCATTCACAATGGTAGACTGCCCAACAGTGAGTAACCTGAGGAGGTCAATGGCCTCCTCACTGAGGGCAGCAGGGGTGACTGGGGCAGGGCCTGAGGTGCCTGGGGCGAAGGTGATGCCCACCCTCCTGGGTGAGCGGGCACTGAGCGAAGGCTGAGGGGCTGCTGGGAGGGCGGTGCTGGTAGGGGGGGTGGCGGCTGTACCTGTAGAAGTGGGGGGCACAGATGGTGCCGCCACCACAAGGGAGCTCCCATCGGCGGACGAGTCCGTGTCGCTGTTTGGTGATCCAGTGACCGACGTGAAGCTCCCCTCGCCCTCCGTCCCACTGGTGTATTCAGAGTCTGTGGTGTGGCCCTCCATGGCTATGTGGGATGCAGCTCCCTCGTGCTCCGGTGCCACTGTACCTCCGCCTGATGATGCTGATGCACAAAAGAACAGGAAGAGCACAAAAAGGAGGGGGACGACAGAAGAAAGACAGGTTGAGTGCATGGCTTACCGCTACCGTTGGCGGACAATACAGAAAAGCAGCCCCCTGCACTACGCCATGCTCTTGGCCTCTACAGATGCAATTCCTGGGATCTGGCCAACATTGCTATGGTGGACATCTGCACACATAGATGACACAGGGGCATGTATACCTGTACTTGGCACTCTACAGAGGTGGGGTGGAGTGCCACATGGCATGCATTACAGAGGGGCGTAGCCTACCTAACTCGCCCTGGCTTAGGGGAACCCACAGCCCTCCTCCCCAACCCAGACCCCTCCACTGTGCGCAAAGTCCACAGAATGATGTTGTACTCACCCCCTTGTGTCTGCTGTGATGCCCTCAAGCGCCCATCCAACTCAGGGTAGGCCACCGCCAGGATCCGGAACATCAGGGGGGTCATGGTGTGACGGGCACCCCTCCCACGTTGGGAGGCCATCCCCAGCTGAGCCTCCGCCGGCTTCTTGCTCCAGTGGCGAATGTCCTCCCATCTATTACGACAGTGGGTGCCCCGTCTCTGGTGGACCCCCAGGGTCCGGACATCCTTGGCGATGGCATGCCAAATGTCCTTCTTCTGGTGGGCGCTGACATACATGACATGTACAGGGGAAGAAGAGAAGTCATTAACAAGTGCAACGTCAAAGTGAGTCCCCATCCCTACCCTTGCCATGTGGCACATGCATTCACAGTCCTTCATGGTTGCTTAACTCTGCCCCCTTGCTACTGACATCCAGCCCTCTCCACCCAGCATAGCCCATACAACATGCTCCCTGTGTACTTACCTGTTGGTCTGGAGGACCGTAGAGTAGCGTGTACTGGGGGAGGACCCCCGTCGACTAGCTTCTCCAACTCCTGAGCAGTGAAGGCAGGGGCCCTTTCCCCAGACGCAGCAGCCATTGTCTCTTCCAGACCGAGGTCACAGCAGCACTTGTAGTATAGGTCCTCTCCTGTCGAAGATCAGGTATCGAGTGATTGAACAGATAGAAAATGGTGGTGACGTCCGCGGTGGTGACGTCCGCGGCGGTGCGTATCATCACCGCCGGCGCACTTCCTCATTGGTTCCTGGGACCCATAGGGTCCAATGTTAACCATTGCAGCATTGCACCGCGGTCTACGACCGCCTACCGCGACGGTGTACAACGCCAGCGCAGATACCTCACACCCCATTGTCCCACTTTAGAGGTCAGGCAGCCGCCATTTCAGGGGCCCACATGGCTTCATTTACTACTGCGTCACACATACCTAGGCCTACACTCAACACACATACAGGATGAGTTTTGTGTTTGGTGTTGTGTTCTGTGTAGCTGTGGGTACATACCTGGGATTTTGTTGACTCTGTGGTCACTGTTGTCCTTCTTAGGCACCGTCAGCTGGGACATTTGAGGAGATGGCGGAATCATCCGGTGTACCGACCGCTGGTGGACCTGTTCACAATGGGGGAGCGACATTTGATCATCACCTACAGGTTTGACCGTGCCACAATCCAGGAACTGTGTACCCAGTTGGAGCCAGACCTGATCTCACCAATCCGCCATCCCACAGGATTACCCCCTGACGTGTAGGTGCTATCAGTGCTCCATTTCCTTGCAAGTGGATCATTTCAAACAACAGTGGCCATGGCATCAGGGATGTCCCAGCCTATGTTTTCCAACGTGCTGTCCAGAGTGTTGTCTGCCCTGCTGAAACACGTAAGGAGCTACATCGTTTTCCCTCAGGTGGAGGATTTGGCTACAGTGAAGGGTGACTTCTACGTCCTGGGACATATCCCCAACATCATAGGTGCTATAGATGGCACCCATGTAGGTCTGGTCCCCCCACGCAGGAGTGAACAGGTGTACAGGAACCGGAAGAGTTATCATTCCATGAATGTACAGATGGTATGTTTGGCAGACCAGTACATCTCCCAGGTGAATGCTATGTTCCCTGGCTCAGTGCATGATGCCTACATCCTGCGGAATAGCAGCATCCCGTATGTGATGGGTCAACTCCAGAGGCACCGTGTGTGGCTATTAGGGGACTCTGGTTACCCCAACCTGTCCTGGCTATTGACCCCAGTGAGGAATCACAGGACCAGGGCAGAGGAACGCTACAATGAGGCCCATGGGCGGACTAGGAGGGTGATCGAACGCAACTTCGGCCTCCTGAAGGCCAGGTTCAGGTGCCTCCATATGACAGGTGGTTCCCTATTCTACTTACCAAGGAAGGTGTGCCAGATCATCATCGCCTGCTCCATGCTTCACAATCTTGCTTTGCGACGCCAGGTGCCTTTTCTGCAGGAGGATGGTCCAGATGACGGTGTTGTGGCAGCTGTGGAGCCTGTGGACAGTGATGAGGATGAAGCTGAGGAAGAAGACATAGACAACAGGGAGTCAGTCATACAGCAATATTTCCAGTGACACACAGGTGAGAACAATTTTTTTACTATCACATTCACTTTCACACTTCTACCTCTATCCTGTCTGTTAATTAGTAGCAGTATATGGTAACTGAGTTGTACATTTCCATTACAGTTTCACAGGTGTGGTTACCAATGTGTGTTATCTGCTTGCATCCTTCATGGACTTGTGATTTGTGACATAGGTATGTTGACATTACATTTTCGAACGGATTTTGCCATTGTCATAGTTAATACACATTTTCATAATCACAGACTGACTCCAGATTGTTTTTTGGTTCAAGGGTGTTTATTGAAGTGCTAATTATTGGAGGGGGTGGCAAAATGGTGATGGGGGATGGTAGAGGAATGTCCATGGCAGAGTCCAGTCTATTAGTCACACAGGTGCATTGCCCATATGGGCATAGGAAGTGGAGCTGGGGCAGTTCCAATCTGGGCAGGGTAATAAAGTGGGACAGTGGGAGGACAATCAGGGTGCTCTCACTTCCTGGCGGGGATCTTGCCATCTTGCTCTGTCCTGTTCCTGGATCTCAGGGACCGCTTGCGGGGTGGTTCTCCGTCTGCAGGGGGTGTTGTGCTGATGTGGTGGTCCTGTGGCGGTGCGACCTGTCCACTAGCGCCGGCGGAGGTGGTGGGCAGTTCATCGTCCATGCTAGTGTCAGGGGCCCCTTGGAGTGCCACGGTGTCCCTCATGGTCTTTTGTATGTCCTTCAGCACCCCTACGATGGTGCCCAGGGCGGAGCTGATGGTTCTATGCTCCTCCCTGAACCACAAATACTGTTCCTCCTGCAGGCGCTGGGTCTCCTGAAACTTGGCCAGGACCGTCGCCATCGTCTCCTGGGAGTGGTGGTATGCTCTCATGATGGAGGATAGGGCCTCGTGGAGAGTGGGTTCCCTTGGCCTGTCTGCCCCCTGTCGCACAGCAGCCCTCCCAGTTCCCCTGTGTCTCCGTCCCATGGACCGTGAGCCCACTACCACTGCCCCCAGGTCCCTGGTGTTGTTGGGGTGGTGGGTTATCCTGGGTTCCCTGTAGTGGTGGACACACCGCTGATTGACGTGTCCTGGGTACGGAGGTATGGGCCCGCTGGGTGGGTGCTGTGCTGGTGTTACCAGAGGGTGGAAGGTCAGTGTTGCGCTGTGCCTGTGCAAGGGGAACCAACTGTCCCGAGGCCCACGATGGTCCGGGTTGGTCATCTGGATCTAGTTGGCCAGAGCTGCTGTCATCACTGTGGGCCTCTTCTGTGGCTGGGGTAGAGATGTCTGGACCCTCCTGTCTGGTGACGTTGGGTAGTGTTCCTGCAGGGGTATAAAAGCATGATTATTGCATGTGTGTGTGTCGTAGTGTGCAATGGGTGGGTGAGCGTGTACCCCAGTGCTAGCATTCCAGTGTGGGGGCTTGTGTGATGATGGTTGGGGGGGTGTTAAGGGTATGTGCTGTGGGCATGCTTTAGTGAGGGGTGACCATGCTTTGGTGTTGCATGCAGGGATTGGTGTTGGGATGTGTGGTTTGTGTTATGAGTACATTAGTGAGGATTTGGCGTGATATTGGAGGGGGTGAGGGTGGGGGTGTGAGATAGCATGCAAGTAGGGTGGGGGATATGATAGTTAAGATATGACTTACCAGTGTCCATTCCTCCACTGACTCCTCCAAGGCCCTCAGGATGCATGATGGTCAAGACCTGCTCCTCCCATGTTGTTAGTTGTGGGGGAGGAGGTGGAGGTCCGCCGCCAGTCCGCTGAATCACAATGTTGTGCCTGGATATCACGGAACGCACCTTCCCCCATAGGTCGTTCCACCTCTTCCGGATGTCCTCCTGATTTCTTGGATGCTGTCCCACAGCGTTGACCCTGTTGATGATTCTTCACCATAGCTCCATCTTCCTGGCTATGGAGGTGTGCTGCACCTGTGCTCCAAATAGCTGTGGCTCTACCCGTAGGATTTCCTCCACCATAACCCTGAGCTCCTCCTCGGAAAACCTGGGTTGTCTTTGGCGTGACATGGGGTGGTGTAGGTGATGTGTTGGGTGGTGTATATGTTGATGAGTTTGGTGATGTGTGGTGGTGTGGGGTGTTTTGAGAGTGGCTGTTGTATGGGTGATGGTGTTGTCTGCCTCTGTGTGGTGGGGTTGTCTATTGCTGTTGTCTCTCTCTGGCCTTCTTTCAGATTAATTGGTCGTAGGGATTTGTGGGTGATGTGGGTGTGTGTTTTACATTGTGTTGGGTGTGTGGGAGTGGTGTTTGTATGTGTATCAGGTGTGTGTATTTGGAATTGTCCAATGTGGCAGTGTTTTGGAGATGTGTGTGTATTTTGAGCGCAGCGGTGTGTACCACCAATGGAATACCGCGGTTGAAAGACCGCTGCATGGATTCGTGGGTCGTAATAGCTTGGGCGTGTTTCTGTTGGCGTGACGGTGGAGGTTTTGTTTTTGCTAGTTTATCGCTGACCTTTGGTGTGGCGGAGTTGTGTGGGTGTCTGAATTTCGGCAGATTCCGAGATGTGGCTCATAATAGCTGTGGCGGAATTCTGCAGCCGCGGCGGTGTGTTGGCGGTCTTCTGCACGGCGGTAAGCGGCTTTTACCACCAATGTTGTAATGACCCCCAAAGTTTATTAAACCTCATGAGGTGGTACTATAGTTCAAACAGCACCCTTCGGTAATGTTTGAAGTAGCACACTGAACTAAGAGAGCATGGTCCTTTTATACCCAAGCAGGGGCTAAAAGACGTTGGTACAATTATAGAAGCAAGACTTATATACATATAAGGTCATATGGAAATGCAGTCGACAGGTAGGAGGGGCTAACAGTTTTCAAGGGCTAGTTGACACATTACTGTCTGTTACTAATTACTAACAGCTGCAGATCTTACTGGGAATGTGCGCAAGTGGGAGATGCTAAATATAACTTGTCCCTAGACAGATTTTCAAGAGCAGTTAACAGGAAGGTAGGACAGAGCACATGGCGAGCAAATGGCAGCGTGTGGCAGAGAAAATGGCTGCCATGAATACAAAATGGATTCTGCGAAATGTTCACAATAGTTGCTAAATACAAGATGTCTTCAGCTAATGCTTAATCTAATCGCTACTAAATTACAACAACCCCATGCAAAGGAAACCTCATCTCATAAACCAGGCACCGATGCTCCTTTTCTATGTACCGACCTGGAGAATCTTCCTGGGGACTTCACTCTCCCTGATCTAGATTTAGAACGTATCCAAAGATATAGATCACACCAGGAAGCAAATTCTCCCCCACCATTGCTTCTCCCTTTACCCAAGGGACTACAGTTTTTCAGCAGCACACCCTCTAACCACTCCTCTCTTTGTTCTCATCTTTCAACACCCGACCTGAGCCTAAAAAATAATCCTTTAAGCAATAATCCTGATTAAAATACCTTGGTCTCCTCTTTGCTCTCAGGCCTAGAGCATCTCCTATCCTCCATTTTGAACCTTTTAGAAAAATTGGTTGGGAGGTCTGATTGTATTCCCGACTCCGTTACGGCCATTCTAAAATAATTTACAACTGACAATGGAACATATCCTGGTTTCTGCACGCAGCATTGCAATGATATCTTAGCATGGAATCACATTATTGTAAACAGTGAAACACCCGATTGTATTGACTTGTGCTCCCAAGCTGGAGCACCGAAGGTGGGACAATCCCCTACGAATCTTATGCCAATTGAGAGCCCTGCCAATTCCTTTAGATTCATACTAAGGGACTAAGGGACTTTACAACAGAAAAAGACTTGGAACCAGTCTGACAAAACTCTGAGACGGTTATGTTTGCAATCTTTAAAGCTCGTTCAAAGGCAAACATCTTAACTAACACCTCAGATACCCCTGTGCAGCCTCCAATACAAACCAATACAAAATTGGAAAAAAGTCAAAAGCTCCAAAAAATCAATCCGGAGACATCCCAAAAAAGGTCAGAGAAAGGTATGTTTTTCCATAGTCCAACCTGGCCAGCAAGATTCCTTAAACCAGGAGGCCCGAGGTTTACATTCTTGCCTAGCACCTTCCGTCTTTTCGGCAACATGCGAGCTCCATCCACTGATTAGCAATCCCAAAATGGTCAACCTAATTTCAACTTGTGAGCCAACTACTTCTCAATCCATTAGGTCAACCTTGAATCCCTCTGCTCAAACCTTTGAAGCCATCACAGGACCCACAACCGCTCAGACATGGCTGCAACCTTTTAGAAGGGAGTGTCCATCTGATTTGACACAATACATACTATATTGGGGCAGGTACATTGATGATGTTCTCCTTTTTTGGTCTGGTGGCCTTGACTCATTTGATCTCTTTTTACATCATTTGAACACCAACACCTTCAATGTCACCTTCTCTGGCGAACACAGCACATCACATTTCAACTTCTTGGATCTTACCCTATACATTAAAGGTGATAAAATCTGTTCCAAACTTTACAGAAAACCTACAGCATGTAACTCCATCCTACACGCCACAAGCTCACATCCTGCCGCACAAATCAATGCTATACCTTATCGGGAGCTTACTAGGATTAGGAGAAACTGTAGTGAAGACATGGTTTTTCAGGAAGAGCTAAAATCCATGAACACACGTTTCATTCGGAGGGGTTACTCACACAACACGCTGATACGAGCTAACAGTAGAATCAATCATGTTAAAAGATCCGATCTACTTATTTCTTCCACCAAGAGGAATGACACATCGAGACCCCTCTCGTTTATTACCCGTTACAACGCACTTAGCTCCAACATATTCAAAATTCTCAAGAAACACTGGTCATTCTTACTAGCCGATGGGCACCTTAATAAAAGTCTCCCCCCCAAACCGATCATCACCTATAGTAGGGGACCTGCCCTACGCCACTATCTGTGTCACAGTTTCCTACCACCTGATTCAAAAGAGACTTGGCTACCTTCAGAACCACATGGGTCCTACAAATGTGGAAATTGCAATATGTGTTGTTTCATAAAAGAGAAATTGATGAAATTCCAATACAACTCACCAGTCACATATAGGATAAATAAGTTCATCAATTGCAATACCAAATATGTGGTTTACTGTTTAATCTGCATTTTCAACCTTATCTATGTGGGTAGCACCATTCGACCACTCAAAGAGAGACTACATATTAGAGCTATCTGCAACAGCAATGTTAACTACCCCTTTGTGGTTCACTTTAACGCTATGCATGGACAGTGAGAGGTTTTAGACATCAGCATACATGGCATTGATGTGGTTAATCCACTACCCAGAGGGAGTAACAGAACCCACATTTTGAGACAGCTAGAGAGCAGCTGGATCATTAAACTCAGAGCTGTGGAGGAGGGGATCAACATTGACAAAGATTAACATACCTTCCTTTAACTTACTGCTCATGTCTGACACACTGCTATGGTTATTATAAATAATGTTTCGTTTCTTTACTATTTACATGACTGTATGTATGCTCCCCATTTGTTCTTTACTGCATGCCGTTTTTGCCATTAAAAAAACAATATTTTTTCTGGCATACGACTCATCCGAATGCCTCTAATATACGGTAACAGTAGATTTTTGTATTTACCAAACCAATATTTAACTTGCTATATTTATGTTTCATTGCACTGAATTATTGCCTACTAACAACTACTCTTGCGCTGTCTAAAATAATATATTTTCACACTTAGTTATATTAGATATACTATTTGTGTTGGTCTCTATTTTGTGTATTTCTGTATGTATGCCCCTCATTTGCTTTTTACTAGTTGGCCATTTGACTTTTTTCCAATAATGATTCTCTGTCGTATAACCCTACTTAATGCCATTGGTACTATGATGACTATGATGTCCATCTAACATATTCTTCCTTTGTAAAACTGTATAAATCATGTTACTACACTTTGTACATATAAGTCACTATTTATGCTCTTACTAACACATTCACTTGTCCTGACATATTTGTCTTGGTCTGTTCACCATTTACTCACCTTGCACTTTTTCTGATCTATATCCTTTGCATTGACTACTCCAATATGGCCCCCATTTTGGTCCACCTTTTTCTTGACCCTCTTGAGTACTCTGTCCCTTTTCAGTTTCTACATCTTTTTTCCTCCATCTTTCTGCCCTTTATAAAACCCACTGTACTCGCAGGTATGGCACTTATACAAACACACCGACGCGATCGGCACGGTATGATTTCCATTTTTCCATCGCCTATAAGGTAAGAACACGCTAGCTTCATAGCGCCACATCTCCCCCTCTCTCGCTTCATGCTCGTGATTTTGGCTTCACAGTTTAAGCGCGACTGGCCTTTTTACATGCTTTCATTTATTTTACTAGTAGGCATTGTGCCTTTCACTAACGTTATCTTCGCACAGCATTTTTCTTTCCTACTGACCGCCATCATCTGCGCTGCACTTCTTACCCCTCGCTCATCTTATGCCCCCTTTTTTATTGCTCTGCAGGTCACACTCGGTCGGCATTTGCCGATTCCCTGACGCGACCTGTTCTTATAGTCTTTCAAGCTGTTTATAAGGAGTTAATATCCACGCTGTGTGAGTTTGCTTTATAAGGCCACCACCCCCTAGTATTTATATATTTTATTTTTGCTTGATATATTTTCTTACAATTGTGTACAGGTTTGATGAGAGTGCCTTACATGTTTTTTCATATTCCATTTTTCTACTTTTTATGTTAGTCCATTGAGATATACCCATTTTTTTCTTGCAATATAATTTGCAATCCAAAGTGTGAGCATCCATGTACCCTAACTTAGGATGAAATGACTTAGTTTTCAGCGTATTGGCCTACTTTTCTGTTTTCATGATACTTTTCATGATTTTTCGGCACCAGCTCTCCTATAAATTATATTTTACATCTTCTCCTATTTTCTTATTATCAGGCTTATCATAGCCTTCGTTGCTACCTGTACTGCATTGGAGTGGCTCATTTTTAGCTACATTTCTGCTTCACATCTTTCATATGAACCTTCGGGACTCCAACTTATTTATCTTCATCCTTATAAGTCCACATAGCTAAAGGTATTTGACCTTTTATTTTCTGCTATGCTTGTAATCACCCACCTACGCACTCTTGTTTTGGCATATACTTAACCCTATTATGAAGACTCTTTCTTTGGGGAATCATCCAGCCATTTTCACTTTATTCTATTTTATGTACTACATCCAACAAAAGTGTAATTCACTTCTCTATTCCAGCTCTCTGCGCAAATATGGCATGTTGCACACAATGTGAATGTGGGCCGTATCTGTACAATTCAGTATTCTCACACCACTGGGTCATGGGCCTTTCCCACTCGTTCTCTATAATTTAGTATGTTCATCACTTTCATGCTGTTCACTCTTCTTTTAACACGTTTCTTCAGCGTGCGTATGCATCCCACCAAGTTTTATATAATCTAGTGATTTTCCAGTCATGTTCACTCATCCATATGTGACTATTCTTCATCACACGTGACACTTGTGTTTGGGCCTTTGTCGTTTCCCTCGTCGTCTGGATATTTTTTCTTGATGTTGGTCATCTCTGTGTTCGTATTTCCATTTCATGCCTTGCTATTTATGTTCATCTATTTCATAGCCTTGACAAAGTCTTGAAGACGAAACACGTGTCGGCTGTTTTGCTGTTTTGGACTTGTATCATTTGGTCATCTAACTGGAAGCCTGACCTTTTGCTTCCACCTACAATAGATATCCTGTGTTACCTGCTTGCCTAGACTACGACTCAATCTTTGAATCTCCACTTGGATATACTACATGAACACTTTACGTTGGGTGTGCCCTGGCCTTTGTGTTCTTATGGTTTAGGTCTCCACTCACTTTTACAGTGGGTGAGCCTTGTTACACCTGAGGTGGCAGGTGTTGGGCTAGCCTGGCACCCATTACTAACATTTTCACAAGTAACAGGACTACTACTGATGTACATTTGTCAAACATTTGTTGATGTGCAAGCACCTTTGGCATTCTCCACCTGTTTTCGCTTTCATTTCACCTTTTAGAAGACGACAGGGTTGCTACCCTGTTGACACCGCATTAGATTTCATGCTTTTATTTGACAATGATCTCTTCTTTAACAGATCTCAATTGTTAAAATGTTTTTCTGATATTGAACCTCTTAGAATGATTGAAAGTAAGGATATACATTTGGTCTCCTTGAAGGTTGCAGACTCTGGTCAGTTGTATTGTTTTTCTCCAAATTGAAAAAATATTAAGAAATTTAGAGTCTTTACAATGTACAGGTATTGATGTAGTCCCCATCTTGAGCGAGAAAGGTTTAAGGTTAACAGAGCAGGATCTCCAATCTTCTGATGGGGTGTTGATACCTATTTCCTCAGGTATCCCTTTGGTTAAACAGGACACTAACTCTCACATTTACCAGGATTTAAAAATTCACCTTAGGGCCTATGGCCGAGAAGTATTATTTAGGGACACTCCTGTTTGTCTACCTCCTGATTTTAGCATCAATCCCCGCTCTTGAAATTGGTTACCAGCAGTTTTACGTATTTCCACCAAAACCTCTAGACCAACAGCACCATAAATGTAGCAATGAGCTTACCCTCGTATCTTGGAATGCGGCAGGTAAAAAGTCCAAAGGGGGAAAAATTGATTTTATATTCAATCCTGATATAATTTGTCTCCAAGAAATGTGGTCCTTGGGTAGTTGCAGTTTAAAAATAATTATTCCTTCTGCTGTAAGGCCTCGCCCTCAACGAGGGGTCATGCAAAGGGAGGGGTCACATGTTTGCTGTCAAATAGACTGCATTGGGAGCATGAATGCTTTAGGGATCCTAATAATTTGTTTTTAGTAGTAACATTATACTGCATTGGAGTTGGAGACAAGGAAATCTCCTTCACTTTGATTAACTCTTATGTTCCTCCTGGTGTCCCTTTTAATAATGTCCTACTTAAGGTATTTCTTTACATTGAGGAACTTTGTCACAGGGACCCAGGAACCCAAATCATTATGGTAGGAGACCTTAATTGTAAGATTTCTAACACAGGGCTTGAATCCTTCTGCGATGAGGAAAAGGAAGAAGCATTTAGATTACTGCCTTGCATCTTTCCCCACAAAACAAAGCCTGATAAGTGTGGGATGCTCTTTCTAGAGTAATTGAGAGAGAATTAATGTATTATTGCTAATGGTAGACTCCTATCTGACTTCCCAGGCCATTCGACCCATAAATCGCCTGGGGTGCTGCAATCCTGGACTACGTGGTAACAAACTATCAGTCTTTCTCTCTATTAAAGGATCTATTAGTAGTACAGACTACCCTTGGTGATCATAATGTTCTGGTAGTATCTCTTGATCTGAAGGCAGAACACACTGATTCATGGAGTCTAGCAGGGCAGCACCCCCAGCTAAACGTTAAAAATGGTAGAACATATTGGTTCCTGGATAGTTTTAAGTGGCTTAAAGGAATTCTGGAAAGTACCCTGAATGACCTTGGAAACTGGGTAGGAAAAGAAATGGAGAGTTTCACTAGTTTAATGCAACTGATTGCTTCAATTCCCAGTCAAAAGCCTCAGAATGGATATATAGCAAATCCCTGCTCCCTTGTATTAGTAAATAGAGAAATGAATGCTCTTATCGATAAACAGCATAGGGATCATACCTCTATGAGGCAATCCCATCTAGATATTCTAAAAAGAAGGAGAAGGAGATTAAAAAAGGATGCCACGGATAGATCCTGGGTTAAAGTAAGCGAAGCAGCCTCTTCTGGCCATACTAGGAGGTTTTGGTCCTTGATAACCGAGGGGTGTGGTACTAGAACCAGGCCCCTTCCAATATCTACTAGTGAGTTAAGCTGGTAGACTTTCCTATTTGACCTTTATGCTTCTAATGGGACTACTGTGAAAATCCATCAAACCAGATTAAATTCCCCATACTCATAGCCAAACCTTAAAGAAATTGAAGCTACAATAAGAGGAATGCGTAGTTCCGTCGCAATGGGACCGGATGAAATCCCAGTACTGTTAATAAAACACGACATATCCTCCTGGTGCAAGATTTTATTCCCGTTGTTCCAGTATTGCTATGAAGTTAGGGACATCCCTCAATCTTGGAAGGGTAGCATGACCCCTGTATAAAAAGGGGGATCAAAATTGTCCTAGGAATTACCGCCAGATTGCACTTATGGATGCGGTCGGAAAAATCTTTGCTAAATTCCTGTTGTCACAGATTAATGATTGGGCAGAAAGTTACAAAATTATCCCCTTAGAGCACTCATGGCACAATTGGCAATATTTCAGTTTTGCAAGTAATTAATTAAAAATATGCCTCGCTGAAAGGGGAACAGATCTATGCAGCCTTCATAGACTTCTCCACAGCATTTGATAAGGTAGACTGTGATATGTTATGGAAGAAGCTTCTAAGACTAGGCATGCCCGGCATCCTCTTTGACCTTGAGGTAGCTCTTCACTCCTCTCCCTGGTGCAGTTTTGCTAGGGGGTGAACAAGGTCTATCTCATGTTATATCAACCAAAAGCGGCCTAAAACAAGGATGTATGTTGTCTCCACTGTTATTTTCCCTGTATCTTTCGGATTTACCAGCACATTTAACTCAATGTGAGGGCTTTGCTCCCAAATTAGGAGGTAGATCGCTATGCTGTCTACTTTATGCAGATGGCATAATTATTCTAGATCGTACCCCAATGGGGCTTAATAACAGACTCAAAGCCCTCGAGCAATACACTGATTTGCACTTCTTAAAGATAAATTGCTCAAAAAAGCAAAATCTTGTGCTTTCACGGGAACAAAAGATTAAAGCACAGCAATTTTAACTTGACCTTGAGAGCTCAACAGCTTGAAAGAGTAACCTCTAACGAATTTCTGGGTAAAAGTGTCTGTGGGAACCTCAAAGAAAGAGAGCATATTGAGCATAATCAAAGAAAGGCCCAATCTCAAGCCAATGGTTTGAATACCCTCTATAGGGCAACAGGCAGAAGGCATTTTAAACATCTTTTAGAGGTATATCGGGTAAAGATGCCTCCATCGTTACTATATGGTATTGAGCATATTGGGGCTTGTAAGTGGATCTTTCTCGATAAACTCGAGGGACATGTTCTATGAAATATTTTAACCATAAACTCAGCCTTCTCTGTACTGTTGTAAGACTTGAGTTGGGCCTGTGTAGCTCTTTTATACAAGGCTTGGACGCGATAATTCATTGGATGTTCAATTTGATGACGTGCTGTGGCAACTCTTTGCAGTCACTGCTAAAAAAAGAAATACTAGCCGCTCATAAAGTAAAATGTACCATCTGCAAGAACTTTTTATTTGCCAAGGATCTTTTACCATTAGATCTCTCTGCAATTTTTACTCTCGCTCCAGCACATCTTAAATCCACACTCAGGAAAGCAACTTGGGCAGTGAGTTTCCGCCAGGATAGTCAGGCCTGTGCACATAGACAGAGTATTCATATAATATCTGAGTCTTTATAGCCAAGCATCAGACAGCCCAACCTCAACTGGAACTTGCCTTATGGGGTGAGAAGATTCTGGCTCCTGTTGCAACAGGGGCAGCTCCCCCTGAACACAATACAAGCAAAATGGTTTGGCTCTTCCGCTGTTTGTAATCTATGCTAGGCCTTATCATCGTAAGTGGTTGTGCCACATTTGTCTATCTCTTTCACTTAGATCTGCTTCTAATCTATAACAAGCCTTATTTCTTCCACCTAATGAAATGTTTTGTGCTAGAGTTTTTAACTATTTTAAGTGTTTTTTTAACTTTGAATTACCTTAATCAATGTGGTTATCAAAGTTTAATTCAATCGCTATTCTTATATTTCTTCTCTTTGTATATTTATGCTTTATTTTATATTGATCTCCATCGGAGCTCTGTAACATAATAAACTTAAACTTGAAAGTTGAGTTAATGCCTTTTCTAACGGGGCCGGAAAGAATTGAGGATTTTCTGCATTGCATTTATGTGTGTCTGTATGAGTGCACAGAAATCAGTACTTGTTTTGCTCTGCAGCTGCCTGGGTGCATGCCCCTTTTTGAGCGTCTGTGTGTGCAGATACTACAAAAAAAGCTTTAGCTGTGAGTTTTTTTTGTCCTGAGGCAGAGTCGGACCTAGCCATATGCCTAAAGGATCAGCCTGCTTCAGAAGTCCACTCTGCAGAAGAAAATAAGCAACCTCAGAAGTCTGGATATGCATGTTTGGAGATTGTGTATTACGTAGTTGTGCAAAAGATATATGAATAATACTCTAGTTCAGGCCCGAAGCCTATTACACATTATATTCCCACGGAAATCCTAGAGTTTACTTTGCTTCTACAGAAACGTCAGAGGGGCAAGAAAGATCCACGATTTGTATAAACTGACTTCTCAATGTTTAAAAAAAGTCTAAAATCGAGTAGATCGAGGGCACATTGAAAGGTCCGCATAAGCATTTTGTCATAATGTGTACTCAGCTAATACATATTAATTATTAAGTGGAATGAATCATTCATTATTGACAGCACACTAGCAAGTACACCAGAAATGTCCCTAATAAACCTTAGCGTAAATACAAGAGAAGACACTATGGGACGTTTGGCTGAAGAGTCAAACTGATACCACAGCAAAATAAGCGTCTAAGACTTCTTTCAGGCTTACATTAAGTACCATTGATGTGACATAAAAAAGTGAAAGAACAAAGACCCCCCATCCAGTTTCCTGTCATTGCTGGATTAAATGGAAAAGTTACATTCAATCAAGTAAACTCCGGTCTACAGAAAGCTGCGAATAACTGCTACCCTTATAAAAACTATTCAAAGTGTAATTCTGTCACAAGTCATGCTGGCCTCGTCAGGACTGATGACACATTTTAAGTGTGAAAGCCTAGCGTGTTGCTTTTAATTTTGCTTTTTCTGTCGCCCAGATTACATGGTACGCTTGGAGCAGATGAAAGAAACAGCAGGGGTTTCGAGAGAAAACGGACGAACTAGTGTCGAGAGCCGAACGTCTCCTTCCTGGTTAAGATAAACATTCGAAATTCTGCTATTCAGGAGTCCGAAACAGTAGTGAAATCTGAAGGTGAATATTTTACTCATTCTGTTTTCTTTTAGAAACTTGAAATCGTATTGGAAAATTACATTTTTTGGCCTTTTTTCAAGCAATATATTGTTTTACAGCGTAAGTGGCATGCGCAAAAGGCAGGCTACTTACATTCCTATGCTGAAATACAACCTTATTCTTTGAAAATCTGATCTTTTTATGTGATTGAGTTGTGGGGACCAATGAATGAGAGAAATTGCTTTTATAGCTTGAGGTTGATGAAATTGTGTTAATATGCTATAAACCCTGTCTGAGCGAAACGGTAAGAATCCCGCTGGGCTAAAAAGATATTGAACTCTTTCTGAAATTTACTCAGTCCACTGCTTTGAAAATGCATCTCAGAAATATTTCATATGTTCCTCAGCGTGAATCTCTCACTACTCATAGAGGAGTAATACATTTTGATGAAGGAGAATAAATCCACCATCCAAGCCATGAGCGAGGACATTTCTACATAATGTAAATATGTTTTCACTAACTGTGGGCAAGGGGAAATGACTGAAAAATGAGACATAATTACTACGAAATAAGTGTATTTTGGGATCATTAAAGAAGGGGGCCAGGGACTGGCATACACATAACAAAAAATACCTACAAATGGATAAGACAATGCCATTCACAAAAGTTAAACCTAATTCTATTACAGTAGTATTACTCACAAAACAGGACCGGATCCACTCCAATGAAGCCTTGAAGAAAGTCAAGCACAACACAAGGCAAATCGCTGGTACTGCAGCACAAGCTCATACACATCGATGAAGTCAGTGAAGAACAATAACACATTTTATTCTCACTCTGCGCAAAGAAAAGATACTGTCTCATGAAAGACACGCGTTTACTAACTCTATAAATAAAAAAGGTTCATGTATACCACTGTATGCTAAAAAAAAAAAAAATAGCGGATTACAAAATAATTACATGTCTGTTCTTTTCTTTTAAATATATTTCCAATAGAGAGATAAATGTTGGAAAACAGAAAAACAAATCCAAAATATAGAAAATAGTGTGTAGTGCTGCACAAAACAAGAGCATGTCAGCATGAGAAGAAACAATGTAAAAATAAACTGCAATATGTCATAACTTATTCATTTGTAACTTCATAACCTTATACGCAATTAGAAAATAGATACATTTATTTCATATTTTTCAAATACATATCAATCACAGATGCTAAAACCACCAATATAACTATGCACATAACTTAACAGAAAAAAAATACACCTGCTAATCTATATGGGGTACACATGCACTGAAGAGAAATCTACCAATGGGGAACCCATTGGAATTGCAATAAATATTAGTCTACTGGCTGTTATCATCAAACAACTGCCATAACTGACAGTGTTGAAAACATGACAGAAACAATCATCCACTGGAAATAGATGAAGTTCAAATCCATTATGTAGCCCAATACCTGGAAAAAGCAAGCACTAGCTCCTCAGCACCAACATACCCAATTTTAAAAGGCTAATGTTAGTGAGAAAGTAATGAAACTTTTTTTTTCCATACTGAATTAAGAAGACCACTAGTACAAGAAGAGCTAAAAGACAATTTAAAAGATCTCAAGAAGGCTTGATGAGATAAATATTGCTGCCCATCAAAAAAGAGCTCACACAATAGAGAACTTAATTCTCAGTGATAATGACATCAAAAACAATAAATTATACTTTTTAGCTCAGGTATCAGTATGCACATCCTAATATAAGGTACTCTTTCTACTGGATAGCTCTTCCAAATCCTATCCACTGCCATTCACCCCGAAAACAAAGTTCACAACCAGTACCAAAACACTATGGGCCTCTTTACGAGTTTGTGGGCCTCAGGATCACCATGTTGGCTGTGGCAGTTGTACCGCCAACAGGCTTGTGAAGAAGACAGCCAAATTATGACCATGGCAGTATTCCCTACAGAATACAGCCAAAGCACCGCTGGCACTGCCACTGTGGTCAGACCGCAATGTAAGATACCTGCAGACCAGCGGATACCTCGTTACTGCCAGACAGATTACAAGGCAGCACACCAGCAGGGTTTCTGCCACGGTCGCACCACCACAGAATTCCAAGCAGAAACTAACTGGATAAAAGTGGACACACCTTCAGGGAGCCATATTTGTCCGGAGCCGCTATGGAACAGAGCTACATGTCATCCTGCTGCTCCTGCTCGCACAAAGACAGCGGAATATTTGCTGCCGCTGATGACAGCAACGGTAAGTACGCAGGCTTACCTGTAACTGTTGTATGTTGTCAATGTATGTACACTCACAAAATATACTATTGGGAAGGGGGTGCACGGGTGACAACCAGACGCTACTACACACTGACACGCACACGCACATACAACCACAAACACACATGCAAATACACAGTACACACATTATGGCCAACACACACACATGCATCAAAAACACACACTTATACACGGAAAAACAGCACAGGCCCAGTTACACACAATAACACACAACACCACCACAACCATACCATTGTCAATACGTTGGCAAGCACTCATTAAAGGCACTATCCAGGGACACATCACACATAAAACACAACCAATGAGCAACTAACACAAAACCGTACACCTTACCAATCGACACACACAGCACATCGTATCCATCATACCATGCACTAAACACACACAAGCACACTGTCAAAACACACCAAGCCACATAACACAGCAACAAACACATGTTAACACATACACCACTCAATAGCATGAAATGGGTTTTGCGCTTAGGTTTGGGAGGGGGCCTTTGGGATGTGGCTTGAGGGGGTTTAGGCTTAGGGGAGGGTTGGCTTTTTTAGGAGTGGTAGACTTCTTGGCAGGGGGAGGGGCATGGGTATTTACACGGCAGGCAGGGAATGGCTTGGAGTTGGAAGGGACAAACTTGGGCAGGGAAAAAAACATTTGGGGTCTCACGGGGGAGGGGGAGGGAAAAGGGCAAACTCCGAAATTAAGGCTTTTTTGGACACAAAGGGACAGTCATAGCAAAAGGGTTTGGGTATAAAGTGAGAGGGAGTGGTAGTAAAAGGTGTTGGTGTGGATGTCTTGGGTGCATGTTTGTGCGAGTTATGCTAGTGGGTGCTGCATGTCTGCTGGGTGGGTGAGTGAGGGCGTTTATGTGTCTTGGGATGAGAAAGAGAGGAGGTGCTGGGGGATGCCGTGGTAGGTGACTTTCTGTTGGGGTGGTGACTGCAAGTATGGTTGATGTGCTGCATGTAGGAGTGTCAGTGCTTGTGGTGTCTGAAGGTGTGCTGACTGGGGTGGATGTCTGAGGGTCAGGATAGGTGTAGCGGCTGGATCTGTGAATGTTGGTGTGGTGTGTGCAGGCTTGTCAGGTGTGCTGTCTGTGATGCTGGGGGGAGGAGTGTTAGGGCAGGTTATGGCTGTTGCTGGGTGTGCATCTGAATGTCATTTCTATGTATGCCAGTGGTGTGTCTTGTGGTGCCTATGTCTGTCTGAACTACCTTTGGATGTTGAAGTGGATGCATGCTTGTTTGTTTGTCTGCTTTGGCTGGGTCTGGGAAGAGGGGTTTGGGATGTGGAATACAAAGATGGAGGGGGGATAGTAGACAAAGGGTGACTGGCTGCCATCAGTGTGGATCCTAGAGCCTGAAAGAATGTCTGTAAGCCAGTCAGTGCACCTTCAATGCACTCCAGGATCACATTACTCTGTTGGATTTGAGTTGCCAGACCCTGGATGCCATTCACGATGGTCAACTAACCCACAGAGATGGACCTCAGGAGGTCAATAGCCTCCTCACTGAGGGAGCAGGGCTAACAGGTGCTGGGGCAGAGATGCCTATGGCAAAGAAGACTCCCACCCTCTTGGGCGAGTGGGCAAAGCTAACTGGGTGGGGAGCTGCAGAGAGGGTGGTGGTAGAAAGGGGGATGGTGGACAGAAATGGTGCTGGGGTGGTCGCAGATGGGTCCGCCAGCACCAGTAAGTATCCAATGGAGGAGGATTCTGATGAAGATAAACTGGATCTTGTCTCCCCGTGGTACTCCCCTCGCCCTCCGGGCCACTGGGTCTCTCGGTGTCAGTGGTATCATGACTTGAGGTCCTGTGGCCAGCAGCTTCCCCACTCAACTGTGTCATGTTTCCTTCACCTGCTGATGCTGGAAAACAGAAAGAGTCGTAGGGTCATCATATTCTTTTCAAATGCCAACATCACACTGTACACATCAATCACATTACAACCACTTGTACTACACCCCCAGCTAGAACCAAGTTAGTGCCAACACCATGTCACAACTAGATACCACCTACAGCCCTACATTACCCCAATGTCACACACCAGCCAAGCCACCTACCACACACCAACTATACTATCATATGAGTAGAACAATCCCAATAACAATTCCATGACAACTTGACTTGCCAACACAAATCTAAGTCCCTATCCATAGCATAATAGTCAACCAATAACCAAGCAATGGAAAATAGTGGTAACATTCTTTCCAACATATCACACACAAAATCCACACATACCTACATTTTTAGCTGATGTCAGGTACCAGGAAACTAACCACATCATGTGCCAAACACAAGACAGCATGTTGCATACAAGCCAAAACCATTTCTTGTCGCTGAGTCCATAACCTTCACAATTGACATTTGCAAACATGCAACAACTATACCTGCCTTTTCAATAACTGGAGTATGATAGAGTCAAAACACATGTCAGCAACACATGTTCCAGTAGTCATATAGGAAACGATGATGCATACTGTGTGGAGCTACTCATCTAAGTCCTTCTCCACCTGTAAACAAAGTCATGTAAACTTATAGGGGTGAACGTAGCCCACAGACAAGCCCTGTTATCATACCAACACCTTAAACACAATGTACACCTGTCATGTGCATGAAGGGCACATGCAGTAAATTAATCATGATGAGCGGCAACATCAGTAGCCATTATTCAAGTGGCAACATCACTATCCACACTTCAGACATGAGCAATCTAATATCTGTATATGAACATTACAATGTCAAAACACACTTCTGAGCTTTACATGATAGAAACATACACCTTGAGGCAAGCCAAATGACTGGCTACACCTACCATTCCAACAACATGTGAAGGTGAAATACTACACCTGCAATACAAATCAGTGAGTACAAACTATAGGATTAAAAAAATAGAAAAAATAAGTATGTTTAAGTTGCATCACAATGTTGATATATGTCTGGACTTAACAATGTACACATGATGTTGGCAAAAACACAGCTTTGATTGAACATATAACCAAGATGTTGTGGCGTGTTAGCATGCCCATAACACATTAAAATAGGACATTGCTGCTGTGTAGCCACTTATCATCCAAAGAACATGTGCATGGTACTAATATTCTGAGCTCTCATATCAATGATATGGGTTGCACTAGGAGTCTAGTTATACATTCACGATTTAGTTCCATTCTGAGGAAACAGAACACGCACAAATGTTCAGTCCTCAATTACCAATGGGGACACCTCCTAACAGATCTGAGTAAGTGCAGCAAGTGTGGCATGTGAAATGTCAGATTATGGCCACAGCCTCACAATGAGTTAATACTCATTGGAGACCTCAGGAAAAATAGTCATGCACTCAACTTGTCAGATTCAATGTTGCACACAGAGATGGATCAAGGGGCATTTGAATGGACAGAGGGCAAAGACCAGGACACCTTACCATCAGGATATTGAGAGTATGGATTTCTAGGTGGCAAGGAACAACCAGCAGGGTACTAAGAGCAGTATAGTGGTACACATATGACACAATCACATGTGCATCATAATATGCTACTGTACAGAAGGGATGACATAGGCGAGTAATATGTCCCTATACACAATACAATGTGCACACCTATGTACCAATGTTGAGGACTGCACATCTAGGTTTACCTAGGAGATATTTTACTTTTTACACTTACCACATTGTCACAGCTTTGAGTCTTTCACATCGTACACTGACCTTGTAGAGGAATGTAAATGAGTTTACTGAGTACTCACCCCCCTTGGCTGCTGTGCTGCCCTCAAATGCCCATCCAACTTAGGGAAGCCACCGCCAATATGCCATCCATTGGGAGGGTCAAGGTCAGATGGGCACCCCTTCCTCCCTAGGAGGGCATCCCCAGCTGGGCCTCAGCAATCTTACGGGCCAAGCATCTCAGGTCCTCCCACCGCTTTTGACAGAGGGTGCTCTTTTGGCTGTGGACCCCCAGGGTCTGCACTTTCTTGGCAATGGTATACCAGATCCTCTTTTTCTGATGGGTGTTGATCTGCATGGATGACACAAACAAGAGTAGAAGGACATGTGCACATGCTCCATCCCAAAACAATTATGCTGAACAATCAAGTTAGCGCAAGTAGCCAAACATACGCTTCCTCACACTTCAAACTTTTTTGCAAGTCAACCTCTGCAGTAAGTCCAGGTGTGAAATGGAGTCAGGCATACAACCTGCATACCCTGTACCAGGTTATGGCTAGAAACATAGGAACAAATCACAAGTATTTCCTCAATATGGTGCATCTCTACAACTATTTGTCACACCTACATTGATGTAAATGTTGTAATGTGCATATGTGGATCAGGGTACATACATCACACACTATGTACTGGGTATCAGGGGTAACAGTATTTCTATGAACATGTGCACATAACCATCTACCCACACATGATAGCTCAATCCTTCATTCATGCACATTTCATCTACCTCATCATACACTCTACCTTTCACCCATTGGTATTGCATTGAGCACACCTGCTCCTCTGGAGCCTCATATAGCTGTCCATATAGGAATAGAACTTCCTCCACAAGCTTGTCCAGCTCTTCCGGAGAAAAGGCAGGGGTCCTATCACCTGCAGGATGTGCCACGATTGCTCCCAGAGGCAGTACACAGCAGCTCAGGTTGTGGAAGTCTTGCTGGCACAAGTACACAGTACACAGCAGCTCCCAGAGGCAGTACACAGCAGCTCAGGCTGTGGAAGTCTTGCTGGCACAGTACACAGCAGCTCAGGTTGCGGAAGTCTTGTCAGGAGTCAAGCGAGGGACTGTGCAGAAGATGGAAGTCACGACCACCATGTACAGGACCATCACCGCCTGTGGACATCCCCATTGGCCCAAGTCCACGAAAGGCAGCAATGTGTTCCAATGGTAATGCCCACCGTGGTTGTAACCACCTACCACCATGACGACATCCGCCGGTGGAGTCAGGTCACTTCCTGATGTCCAGTACAGTACGTCAGGCAGCTGTCTTTTAAGGGCTCAAATATGTATGATGTAGTAATGAAAGTTGTGTAATTTACTGAAACCTCATATCTATGACAATGTGTGAAGTGCAGGCTTAATGTGTACAAGTATTAATGTGCATGTCATTAGTAGAGGAAGTGAAATTAGGTATTTTGGGTTATGTACATGAAACAGCGTTGTCACCATACTAATGACAATCTGAAGATGGTATAGGTTCAGAAAAATGTGTTACATGTCTACATGGTTGATATTACTTTCACTGTCAGTGACATGTATCTCCATGTAGATTATATGTGAGGGTTTAGGGGATTTGAATCCGGTACACTCTTATATTTTGGCTCACTACATGCTGAATACCACATAATTCACTGTTTCATGTGATATGATTTAGATATATGTGTGATGTTGTGATCATATTCATGATGTATGGATTGAGTCATTCACATACATTCTGGTGTTGTTCCCCATAGTTACTCTGCCCTGAGGAGAGCAAGACAACCTCCAGTGTACCGTCCACTAGCAGACCTGCAGACCATGGAGGCGCGACATGTATTCCAGAAATATCACCTGGATAGGCATACAATTATGCATCTCTGTCGTCAGTTGAAGCAAGATCTGATGCCTGCCATTTGCAATCCCAATAGCATACCTCACATCGTTGAAGTCATGTCAGTGCTGCACTTCCTGGCCACTGGCTCCTTTCAGAATATAGTGACCCTAACTGCAGGGATGTCTCAGCCCATGTTCAGTCTGGTTTTGAAGGCTGTACTGTCTGAATTGTTGAAACACCTGGACAGCTACATCAGATTTCCCTAACGTGAGCATTTGGCCCATGTGAAGGCAGATTTCTATGCTTTGGGACACATTCCACATGTGGTTGGAGCCATTGATGTATCCCATGTAGGTTTGGTTCCCCAAGTGCAAATAAACAGGTATATAGGAACAGAAAAAAATTCCACTCCATAAATGTCCAAGTGGTCTGTTTTGCTGACCTCTACATTTCACAAGTGTGTACAAGGTATCCTGGATCAGTCCATGATTCCTTCATCATGTGGAACAGCAATATTCCACTGCTGATGACATTACTATACACAAAGAGGGCCTGGCTGGTTGGTAAGTGATGTATGGCATGCATGTCTGTACCTTTTTTCCTGCTACCATATATGCAGATGTCCAAAATTAAAGTTTGGATTGCTGTCACTATACCTTACAGGGGACCCTGGCTACCTAATCCGTCCTTGGTTATTGACACCAGTGAGGTACCCAACCACACCAGGGGATGTCCACCTCAATGAGGCCCACGGAAGGACAAGGTGTGTTGTGGTTCGGACATTTGGGCTCCTGAAGGCAACATTTCACTGCATAGCCAAATCTGGAGGAGCCCTCCTCTACTCACCCTACAAGGTATGTGAAATAATTGTTGCCTGCTGAATGCTCCACAACCTTTCCCTGAGACGTCAGATTCCATTCGTCCCAGATGAGGGGAAGCCAGCAGATCCTGTGGGTGGAAATGCAGATAAGCCAAGTGAGGGTGAATATGATGAGGATGAAGCTGAAGACATCAGGGCAGATGTCATCAATCAGTACCTCAGCTGATTCAAGGTATGTGATGTTACAAAAGATATTCCTTGGCATATTGTGGAGGTTATTCATGCCATGTTTTTATTACCGAAATCAGTGTGGTCTTAAATGACTCCAAAGCCTATGGCTCAGATATGCATGCTGAATGTTCCTTCGAGTTGTGTACAGAACTGTTATGTACATAGTCTATTGTAGTTATGAATATACATTGTGATGTTTGTGTTCCATTATAGCCTATACCTTATCTTTGTCAATCACACATTTGCTGATTGGCTGTTTGGCTCATCCTCATTTGGCATTGTCAGACAGTGTCAAAGGCAGATGGGATTTGCAGACTGAAATGAGCTGTGGTCATGAATTAGACTAGGTACTGTTTTGCAAGAGATTCGTGGTGTGTGAATGCTATGCCCAGCCTGTCAGGACAGTTGTTTGAAAGTGCCCGTTGCCACTAAAAGTACCTGTTTGGTATTGTAGGTGGATCAAATGGTGACATGTGTGTGTCCATTTGTGTCTAACACGTGTCATAATGTGGTATCCTGACACCCTACCATCATTATGGTTTTTGTTGTATGTGATCTAACTTTTGCATAGCTGTCAGTGTGTTTCCTCAATGCAGACCAATGTGCATGTGTCTAAAGACTGACATAGGTGAGTGGCAAGCCTACAGATACCTGACCATGGTAAGTGGAAGGTTCCATGGCTGGGGAGATTTGTACTGGCCTCTGTCTGTTTCAAGGGATATGGTCATGTGGGAGAATAAGGTCTAGTTGTGTCTTAAGGCTTTAGCTGCTGATACATTGAACCAATCTATCTGCCTCCTGGGATAGTTATAAACTAACATGTCCCTAATCTCTGTATTATGTGATTTAGTAATGCATGACACCTAAGATGAAACACTGAAGTCCATAGCATGACTTCAGAATGTGCTGATTGCCATTCTCCAAATAAATATGTGGAGATGTACAATACAGGTGACTTGTAATATCTATCCTGGCTGCCCAGTACATGTGTGATGACCATAACAAAGGAATACCTTTGGGGAGGAACATTTTGGTAAAATAGTTATCATATATGGCAGTTGCATGTGGTCATATGGTTGATACAGCACACATGCACAGCATCTGTGATTAAGTGGTATTTATTGGGGAATGAACAACAAAATGAGTGAATTGAAACAGAAATTAACTAAAGCTAATAGAGAAAGGTTCAGTCATGGTGGATGAAATCATCAGGGTAGCTTCTACACCATTTGGAAACATAAGTCCAGTGTTTGTGCACCATAGGAAAATGGAGTTAGGTATCAGAACTGTCAACAGGGTGTATCTGTGACACACAGGGGGAACCAATCAGGAGAGGTTCACTTCCTGGCAGTGGGTTTAGTCTTGACATCTGCTCCTCCTAGATGTCTGGGTGGACATTCACATTTGCGGGGGGTTCTTCTGCTACAGAGGGTGGGGTGTCTGAGGCATTCCCTTCCCTTGGCAGGGCCTCAACTCCACTAACAGCCACAGATGTTGAGGGGCCTCATGTCTCACGGCTTGTGGGAGAGACCTGATCTTGGGTGCCATAGGTACTCAGGGTAGTGTTGATGTCCATCAGCACACCAGCAATGGAAGCCAGGATGGCATTTTGGGCCTGCCACTACTAAATCGCTTCCTGGTGGTTGTGCATTTGCATTCTGCTCTCCTCCATCATGGTCAGTACCTGGCCCATCATGCCTTAGGAATTTTGGTACGCTCCCAAGACTTGGGGGATGTGTTCCTGGTCAGTTGTGTCCCTTGAAGCCCCCATCCTCTGGTCCACACCATTCCTCCCACATACCCTACTCCCACATACCTGTGTGCCCACTCCCACTAGTGGCCGGACCATCATTGTCAGGGGTAACATTAGGGGAATCAGGTACCTGGACTCTGGGGCACACAATGGACAAGACTTTCCTTGGGACACAGGTTTGGGGGCGAATGGTTGCCTGGGATGTAGTTGCAACAGGTCTGAGAGGAGTCATTGTGGGCAGGTTGATGCTGACATTTGTTGACTGACCAGGTGTCCCTGATGGGCCAGCTTTGTCCTCAGTGTGTAGACATCCAGGGCTGTTTTCCTCACTGGGGCCTTCATCCAGAGGAGTAGTGTCTGACTCTGGTATCCTCTCAATGTTGGGGATGGGAAGGTTACCTCTAGGAGAAGTGGAACACACATTTGGTGTAAGTAATGCAACATGTGATGTATAATTTAGACAAGTAAACAAGGTATGTGAGATGCACACACTGCCTTTACATGATCCCTTGACATGTCAATGACAGCTACTACTTAATCTGGGTTAGTACATTGTGGGACACAAATATTTGCAATTGCATACAACATGCTCTATGCTCATGGAGTATGTTGGTGTTTAAATGGATGCAAACATCTTCATATCTTGTCTGAGTGAAGACATGACAATGCACATTGCTCTCCTAGTAAGGTGTATGGCATCATTGAGCCAACTAGAAGCTGAACAGTGCACAATGGTGTCAGAGCTGGCACGAAAAATAGGTGTTACAATTTGCCCTAAGCCTACGTCTGTTTTACTGCAAGTGCGTCCAGTTTGCCATTTATGTGTCCCCCCCAGGTGAGTATATGACATCATTAGGGATGTTTTCTCTGAGTCCAGTTTGGTATGGGACACATCTGTAGCTGTGAATTGCTTGTAATGGTACTGGTAGTGGGCCACTGCATAGCTGTCATTGCTATAAACTGTTAAACGGGGGACCATTCAGGTTGAATTACTTTGATAGTTTCACATGGAATACATTTCAAATTTAGTGCACGGTTCTGGTTTTGTTAATGTTGGAAAAGTGACTTCTGAGAGTTGTAGTGCTGTCAATTCCCAGGACTTAACATATCCTTCCAAAACAATGTGGCCCAAGGTGAGTTTACCTCACATGTGTCACGGCATGGTGATTTGGACAGGTGGTGGTGGATGGTTTGGTCATTGGGGTGCGGAATGGTGATGAGTGAGCATGCAAGACAAAACTGTTTGGTGCCTTCAATGTTGTTGTTACTTACCCAACTCCACTCTCCCAGGTATTCCTGTCATGCCCTCAGGATGCAGGGTGTCCATGACCTTCTCTTCCCATGATGTCAACTGTGTGGAGAGGCGGTGGGGCCCACCACTAGTCTTGACAACCACCAGCTGGTGCCTGGATGCCATGGAACAAACCTTCCCCTTGAGGTCATTCCACCTCTTCCTGATGTCCTCCCTTGTGTGTGGGCAACTGCCTACTGCATTCACCCTGTCAACCATCCTTAGCCACAATTCCATTTTCCCTGATATTTATGGTTGCTGGACCAGTGATCTCAATAGATACGGATCAACCATGATAATTTCATCCACAATGACCATCAACTCATCCTCAGTGAAATGTGGATGATTTTGTGGGGGCATGGTAGTGGAAGTAAAGACGGTGAGATAGTGAATAAAAGCATAAAATTGTTTGTGATGAAGTGTGGGTGCTGTGATGTGAGTGGGTGATGGTTGTTGTGTATTGTGTGGTTTTGTAAATTGTGTGTTGTGTATGTGGTGCAAATGTGGTATGTGTGCCTCTGTCTTTGAGTGGCGTGCTGTTTGCAAAGGATTGTGGATTGTGTAGGGGTCAGTTTTATAGTGCTGTGTGTAGGTGTGTCGGCTGCGTGAATGTGTGTCAGGTGTGGGTTATTCAAACCATCCAATGTGGTGTAGTGTTTTGACTTATGTAAGTTGAGACCGTCGTGGCTTGCACTACCAATGTTTTTCTGCCATGGAAGAACCACTCTTGTGATTTGTGGATCATAATTAGATCGGTTGGTTTTTGTTGGGCTGGCTGTGCTGGTCATCTTACCACCTTTTTTCTGTCCACCAATGTCAACATGGCAGTCTTTTGGTGACCACAACCTCTGCAGTCTTACCATAAGACTGCCAAAGTCATAATGAAGCCCTATATTATGAACTTCCACATAAATAAACAAATCACCACACACACCAGGCATTACTAGCAATTGTAAAGTAAAGCATTACTAATTATGACTCACAGGAGAGGAGATGCAGCCTCATAGCCAGAGTTGCCAGGTTTGGAACTAGGGAATCAGGTTTTATTTTTGGCCTTGGCTCAACATTGTGTGATTTTGGGCAGATCAATTAATCTTCCTGTGCCATAAAAAATGTGAACTTGTGTAAAATTATGTAGTGCTCACATAAAGCACTCTGATGTCTTGTGGCCAGGAATGCATTATATGAAACTGCAAAAATAAGTCCAATAAAATAATTATGAATTTTAAAAATGCAAATAAGGACCACACAAGTGGTGGGATTGCTATTTTGCTAAAAGCCAATTTAATCTCATTGTTTCAAGTGACAACACAACCCTCGAATTTAGTACAATGAAATAAAGTAAGATGGAGGGGTGCACTGCTGATAAGAATAATACTCTGGCAAAATCTTTTTTTAATGTCATTGCTAAAACCATGTAAGTAGAACAGGGTCACTCAGTTTTGTTTGTAGAGAACTTCAATGCAAAGCTTTGAAATTATGCAGCTACTATACATGCAGATAAATTAAAAGAGGAGGCATATAATATTCCAGGAATCATATTCCCAAGTAACCTAGAAGTGGCTACTCAAGGAAAACTATTGGTAGAATTATCTTGAGAAATAGATTGCATAATACCAAATGGAAGATTAGCTAAAGATATTCCTGCATTCCTCACTTATGAAATCTTTGGTGCATCTATATAATTTGTTCCTATGATGCACATGGTAATTGTCTGATATGAGGGGCCTGTGTACCCCAATGAGTGATCATAGGACCTTAAAATATGTTTAGGATGTCTCACTTATTAATTCAGATAATTGGAATAAAAATGATTCATTATCACCAAATAATGGTAATGGATGTACTTTCTGGAATTATGGGAAACTAACTACAGTTCCTGAACAAGCATTAGTGGAGATAGCTGTAGCAAACATTGCATTAAACAAATGGTTGGGAAAAAACAGTTGAAGATGAAGGTAGAACAATTAAAGCCCAAGAAGAAAAAAGTTCTAAACTTAGATGCTAATGTGCAATATTAATAGTCTATTCTGGCATCAATTTAACTTTTATTGTAAGGAAAGGGGAAGGATAATTATTTACTTAATGTAAAAAAGTAGTAGTCTAGAGGGTCAGAATAAGAAACTAATGGCAGATAATAAATGGATAGGATTATGGGATGCTGTTAAATTAAACAGCAGCAGTAGACTTTAGAAACTAGTGGAAGAAGCATCAGGATGTTGTAGGGATGCCCTTTTTATGTCTTTTAGTTGAAGCACATGGGTAGAACATATTTTTGGTCTGTATGTTGCAAATATTAGCAGCCAAGACCATCCAACTAAATTAGTTAGTATTCTACGTCCAGCGGAGACTTCGACCCTCCTACAGTAATGCAGATAAAAAGTTACATCTTAAAAGTTAGCTCTTCAGTGGCCATGGGCCCACATGAAATACCAATAACAGTTATGAAAAGAGACATCTAGTGATGGGCTAATTTCCTGGCTCCGGGCTTTGGATTATGTAATATAAGTGGATCCATTCCTTCATCTTGGTAGGGTAGCATATATATATCCCTCTACAAAAAGGGGAAACATCTATATGATCAAATTACAGGCAAATAGCATTACTGAATGCAGTAGGTTATATTTTTGCTAGGAGTATTTTGGATCATCTTTAAAACTGGGTAACAGAATGAGAGATTTTCCCTACACGTCAAGTGGGGTTTAGAAAGAACTGCTGAACATTTGACAATGCTGTAATGTTGTAAGCAATCTTGGAAAGTATGTAATTAATAGAAGGCATTCTATTATGCATTATGCAGCACACACATAAGTGTCAAATCACCATTAGTGGTTGTTTATGTGCAGGAAGGGACACCTTCCCACACATAAACAATCAAACATCTCAACGCCGACATCCGTGCCCAGTGGTGCAAAGATACCTGCATTGGTGCTAGGCAGCTCAATTTAGCACTAGCACATGCGACAACACAGGGGTGAACTATATTCAATTGAACACAATGCATCCCTATGTTGTGAAAATCACAGAGGGCAGCACTGCCAATTTTGACACACCATCACACTCCGTCATTTTATGTTAAATATGGGCAAAAATGTTTGATGCTAGTGTAGAGAAGCACCACAATAGCATCAAAAATGTTGACACCATTGTACTAACAACTGCCTGAATGCATCGTATTACAAATAGGGCACAACCATGGTTTTGTTAGGTGCTGTTGGGGGGGGGCACAGAAAAGTGGGTCATCAGGTCTGACGCACCACTTTTTCATAAATATGGGTCTTAGTCCCCTGTCCTGAAGTTCTAAAAACAATAGATATATGAGGGCTGGCTACGGATACTCTGAATCCCGTACGCCCCGTGGGGAGACACAGAGGGGCCCCCTTGGCATCAAAAAAGGCCAAAAATGCCACAACCATGCAAGATTCTCATTGGATTGGAAAAAAGAGCACTGGGATGGCCAGACCACATTTAGGAGTAGATGTACAAAAGGATTTTACCCATTCTGTGTCTATGGGAAAAAGCTTTCGTACATATGGCCCTTAGTTATTATAAGTCCTGGGGAGCACACTCTTGGGGCTGTGTTTATAAATGGAAGGGGGCAACATACCCCGCGAGCCTCCACAGGCCCCGAGGAGCCCACTCCTGCGGCCAAAAGAATGTTTATGGGGGATGTACAACCCCATACCTGTCCCATTAGAGGCCCCTGGGAGCTCGCCCTTGGGACTGATCTTATAATTTATGGGGAGGGGAGACACACAGCTCCACTCCACAAGCCATTGGAAGCACAGGGAAGGCCCTTCCTGGGGCTGAATATAATATGTAGGGGAAGGGAGCTGCAAGTGCCCTCTCCAGAGCCTCTAAAGGCCCTGGGTAGACCACCTCCGGGCCCAGCTGAGCAGCTATGTCCTGGGGTGCCCACTCTGGGAACATAGTGGTTTCCATTGCCTACACTGGCATGAGCAGGGAATCCTGGTGTGTGCTCTCACTGGGCCGGATCATTTTCAAATCTCCCCATAAGCAGGAGCAAACACCAAGTCTACTCCCATCTGGCGTGAGCTTTAAAAATGTTCCTGCCCCTTGGGAGTGAATTTTTCATCTGTTTCCCTACCCACTGTGATGCTGGCAGGTAGACAGATGAAAAAAATGCTTTCTGCCCACAGGGAGCAGCATTAGTCGCTGATCTATGAGGGTGGGAGCAGTGCTGGCTCTCTATGGATACAGGGAACTGTCTTGGGTTCTCCCCATGGCCCCAGTTGACAGTGTGAGGGATGCCTGGGATAGTTACCCACCTTTTGTTCCACCGGGCTCTGGGGATGGGGTCTGCAGGACTGAAATCAAGCTGGGGAGTGGGGGGCGAGTGCCCTTGCCCCCTTTGACATGCTACCATGCCCCCAAGGATGGATTTTATGGCTCCAAAATTGCCCTGAGGAGGGGAGCCACTTCCTCCCCTATTTAATGGTGCCGGGCCCCAGAGGATGGGATCCACAGGCTGATATCGTCTCAGGGTGGGGGCCACGTGCCTCCCCTATTGAACATGCTGCTGGGCCCCAGGGAATGGTGTCCCAAGAGTTGATTTTGGCCTTGGCGGCCCACTTTTCCCCCTCCCAAGGGTTCCGGGTGCTTAAGCGAGGCGGTTGTGTGCCACCTTCAAAATGGTGCTCGGCCTCAGTGGATGGTTTTTTGCAGGCCAAAATCAGTTCAAGGAGAGGGGGCACCTGTGCCCTTTCCCCTTTATTTAAAAGAGTGGCCGAGGGGAATGGAGTCCCCAGGACATATAAGTCTTGGGAAGGGGGACCACTCGGCCCCCCTCCCTTTTATTTAAATGAGTGGCCCAGGGGGATGGGGTCTCCGGGCTCATAATTTCTTTGGCAGGAGAGCATGTGGCCCCATTTTCTTTAATAAAAAAAAAAAAACTAGCCCTGGGAAATAGGGCCCCTGGAGCCAAGCCCTTTGGCCAGCCCCACACAGCGCATAGATGAAGGCCATATACAGCTTGGGACAGGATGTATAGAGGTGTTTGCTGTAACAGCCAAACCACCACTGCACACAGCGGAAGGCCATGCAAAGCAGGAGGTTGAATTTACATATGGTAATTAAGTATTAACTTACGTACAAAAAAATAGAAAGTCACAGAAGAAAATAAGGTTAAAGTAACATTATGGATAGTTGTGATATTAAGTTTTTTTTAATAAAAGAGCTTAGAAAAAAAAAATGCAAAGATTAAAGTAACATTATAGTTAGGTGGATTTCTCACTGATAATGGTAACATTTTGAGCTAAAAATACCAGAGAAATACAGCAGTTATAGTAAGCAGCACTAACTATAACGTGAGCCCCCACAATGGACTGCTTATGACCTCACATGTGACATTATTCTTGACATTTTCTATGACATCATTTATGGCGTCTCTGATGACATCTCAAATGACATCATTGATGAAATCACTGATGACATTACCGATGACATTCTTCAATGATTGTGTTTGTTTGTGGTGTGCAGATACCATATTAATTTTCTAACTCATTTTGTACAGCCTATTGCCAACCAACCATATGTGCACTATAGTTATGTAGGGGTATTGATCACTTTATAATTTTTTTCAAGGATAACTCTGTGCAACACTTCACTTCTGTTCGTTGACCTTCAGACAAGTTTCTTGGTTCTACAGAAAAGGTTTCTCACAGAAGAAATAGTAGATATGCAGTAGTTTGTAAACTGCCTTCAGTTATTGCAAAGAATCTTGCCAGAATGTAACATGTATGCTGAGGGCTCAATTTTGCATATAGTGCTTGTTATCAACATGTGAGTTGTATTTGTGGAGGCAGTAGTAATGGGTGAATTTCCTCCTGAGCTATTTTGTGCTTTCTGTCAGGCTTGTAATGTCATCCTAATTTATAAAGCAATATTTGTGAAAGTTAAGTTTGGATGATGTCATCAAGGATGTCATATATGAGATCATAAGCAGTGCATGGCGATTGTGCAAGTTACAGTTAGTGCTGCTAACTATAACTGCTGAGTTTCTGTGTTTTTGTTTAGTTCAAAATGATAACTATGTCAATGAGAAATTCACCTAACTTTAACGCTACTTTAACCTTTGGTTTTGTCTGTGAATGTATTTTTTTTAAACAAAAACAGATTTGTTTATTACACATATTTCTAATGTTTCTTTAACCATGTTTTTTTTCAGTGAATTTATCTTTTTTTTTTTTTTTAAGTAAATGAATCCCTTTATTTTTTTATGTTAATCTATAATAGAGAAGTGAATAAAACATGGTTGGACATTTATTTATTTTTGTATTTTTTTTAAGCGATCACTCTCTCAAGATGCTGATTGGAGTCAGATGGACAGTCCTCTGTGTGGACTCCAAAGGGGCTGTAATTGCTGTTCTGCTCTTGATTACCACTTGCAAGATTGTGCATTTTAAGTTAAGTTCATTACAGTGTTTTGCTACAGTTTTGAACAAAATAGAACATTACACATTAAGTGTAAGGTAGAAAAATGTATTGGGCATTGTTCTATAGAAAATATGAAGGAAGTTTTTTACGGTCTTGCGAGATGCTCAATGTCCAGTTTGATATGACAGGAGTCTATAGGCGAGATGGAGTGCACTTCATTCTGGAAGGGAATGTATCCATTTCTGTATATTACTGAACATTGCACGATATAAACACAAAGGCTATTGCCGGAGCAAAATTATTGCAACATTGTGACATTGTAACTATTTCAGGGTATAAATCTTTTTTTTTAAAATACTGATACCCACAAGACTCGTGAGAGCAGGAACAACCAAACTCAAGTCCTCACTCTCATTTTTGTCCAGCTCTTGGGAAAACCTTGTGAGCTCAAACATTCAAAATATATCGAATGCATAATAGCTCTGTAACATAAGATATGAATATCCTACTAGTTTAAAACAAATAATCTGCAAGAGTCTTGCACAATTGTAAAAGTTTTTTGGGGAATAATTTACACTTTCCTTCATGAAAGTACTCATACCTCACTGTCCCCAATTGCAATGTGTAGCTAGAAAGTGGCCTCTCCAATGAGACCATTTCATAGTATTACAGGAGTGCATATTAGGGTGTGAGGAGAGACCGAGATCTACACATATGTATAGCGGGGTGTAGGGAGAGGTAGTCTCTCCTGCAATACCTTACATCAAGATATTGAGTAACTCACTGCTTTGTTAGCATCCCACAACTTTAAAAAAAAATTACACTTTCCTTTGTTATAGTACTTATGCCTGATAGTCCCTATTACTGGTCTGTGGGAGGAAAGTACACTCTCTAGTAAGACCTGTTCACAGTATGACAACAGTGAATACCAGAGTGTAAAGAGAAGCTCCAATTTCACTGAAACCTTTTCACAGTATAACTGTGCATAGTAGAGTATTGGGAGTGATCAGCCTCTCTATTGCTACCTTGCAAGAAGGTACATAGTATGTAGAGTAGGGTGAGAAGAGACACTGCCTCCCCACTCACACCGTGGGGCACAGTTGGGTGGGAAAGATAACTCACATGTAAGACCTTACTCTTCCAAATTAAGTATAACAAGCACTGGCCTGTATAGTGAGACCTCTCCCCAAGAAAATAAACATATTTATCATGATGTGGGAATCATTTTCACTGTCCAATCACAGCTCTCCCTAGGATGACTGACCAATACAGTAGTGTGTAAAGAAACATTCTCCTCTAAAACTAACACCTATCTCTAAGACAACAAGGATGTGCAGTACAGTGTCGGCAAGGAGCGGCCTCTCCCCTGACAACTCTTCCTAGACCAACAAGGATAAGCTGTGGTATCTGGGTAGGGAGTGGCCTGTCTGCTAACATATCTTAAAAGGGTGAAAGGTATCTGTAGTAGGGTTTGAGAAAAAAGTATCTTTCTGCTCATATCATATCTCTTCTCATGTTGACAGGTAAAAAAAAGTAGGCTGTGGGGAGAACTGCCCTGTTTGCTGACAGATCTGTCTTGCATGATAAGTCTGCATAGTACAGTTTGGAGAGAGACTGGCCCCCCTCAAGTGACCTGTCTCTTGGATGATAGGTGTGCAAATTAGAATGTAGAGATGAACTTAGCTCTATGCTGAGAAGTCTGACTTGCATAACAACTATAGAGGCTATGCCATGAAAACACACTTCCCTATCAGCTGAGAGATCTCCCCAGAGTAACATGTGTGCAAAGTAGACCGTGGATAGAGACTGTTCTCTCTGTGCATACCTCTCTTTATAGTGATGAATGTTCATAGTAGAGTGTAAAATGGAGTATTCTTTGTTGAAGACTGGGTCTTGCACAACTGGTTCCCATATTTAATTGTAGGGACATGCTCACCTCTTTTTCAAACATCTCCCAATGGTGACAGTCATAATTAATGCTGTGTGTACAGCAGCTGATAACGTGTGTTACACTATGAAAATGCTTTGCTCTCTGTGTCAATCCCTTGCTCTTCTATCAAAGATCCCTAGACTGCAGGGTGGGCAAAGACTGATCTTTCTACGAATACCTCACTGTTGCATGCCAAGTCACCACATCTGCAGAACAAAATAAGTGCCTCTAGAATAAAATATGTGCATACTACCATAGAGTTACATATACGTGCAGCAGCATATTTATAGTCGCTGAAGATGGAACTGGCAGTTTTGGTGACTATTGCCCTGGTATAAATAAAAATTACATTTATAAGTATTAAGCAAAGAAAATTGAAATTAACTTTAAACTTTTTTTACTACAAAACAATTTAACAAAAATACAGAACTACCACTATTTTAACAAACTATATGGACAAGTATTGCACAAACAAAACAAACAACTTGCTTTATTGGCTTACTGGATTTTGATTCCCTTAGCACTTTTTTCTAGTCTTTTAGCCACCTCAGCCTGTTAAAGATCCTTCAGTTTCATGGTATATATAAGCAGGCATGAAAGTAATGAAAGCACCATATCTAAAAATTACCATTCACAAAGCCTAGCTTCTCTAGAGTTAGCTCATTCTGCTGAACTGCACAATTGTTTAGTCACTGCCACAGCTTTCCAACCTGAAAACACTGTGCTTCAAGAGGAAATTCTTGCTGAATGGCACAATAATCCTGCTTGTGGTAACCCATCTCTTTCTTGCTGCTTATGAAAGCAGCTATTTATTTATTTCCACAGTTACCAGTTATCATTTTGCTCCTAAAAATAGACAAAATAAAAAAGACTAAATGCTACATACTATCAATACTTCATAACAGAGATAAACCACTATGCTGTCTAAGTTTTACTATATTTTTCACCCACAATCACATATTTATATCTAGTACACCAGTAACCTGCTATTCCTTCCTGCTGAAAAATACTGGTATGCCATGACCTCTGCTTCCATAACAGTTTCTAAAGTAACGTAATCATCTTGACACACTTTTGTTAACACCCACCACAGTTTCACTCTAGAAGTAGCAGTATCACAACTCAGATATCTCATAGGGATAAGATATAAATACAAAGAGATTCATAAAAACATGAGAGCTTGTAATATTGCATCTTTTCTTTTAAAATGTAAGAACAGTACTTCCTTTACTGACAAGTATGTGCAGTTTAAAGACCTCCTTTTGTGACACAATCTATAAACTTTGCTCACATCTCTCTACATTATAAATGTGTTCCTCCGAAAAGCTATATTAATATGTCTACACTTTCCCAAACAGCTTTTCACTCTGTCAACATGGTGTACAATAAGTTTACCGACATTAGCACACTTACTGACACTGTACAGCAATGTTTATAAACTATATTGTGAACTTGGAGTTCTTTCTTAAAAGTCTCTTTCAGCTCCACATAAATTCACTGCTGCTAAACTCAAACTTCCTTCTCAAAAGCACCAAGGAAAAACTCTGGTTCTGTAGCCTATCACATCACATAATTTTTTCAACCATGTAATAAGTAATTATTGGTTGAGCCTTGGCTTTTTTTTTGCTTCTCCCCATGCAATCTAGAAAGATCATAAAACACCTCATAATAAGCTCAATCATTTTTCATGAGGGGGATCTTGTGAAATGTTTGTGAGATTGAACAAATTCCATGCAGCAAGCTTCAATCCATGAAGCTTGCACACTACTTTTATGAGTCTCTTGTGGGATCACAACACAATCGTGGGACAATAGTAGCATATGAGAGGGGCTAATCTCTCCACTGGGAACTCTCTCTTGTACAATAGGTCTGTATACTACACTATAAGAAAGGACTAGCCTCTCCTTTCAAAGATCTCTCTAAAACACAAACGTGCATAGTAGGATGTGGAGAGGTACTGCTGTCTCCTGTCAGACCCCTCTAGCAAATGTTGGGAATAAGTAGTAGACTCTCTAATTAGACTGGCCTCTCCTTTGAGGCTTCTTTCTCAAATGATGGCTGTGCATAGTGGGGTGTTTAGAATGAATGGCCTCTCCTGTCAGACCTCTGTCACAGAAGATGGGTGTGTATGGCTGGGCGAGGGGGGTGAGACTGACCTCTCAGATGATGAATGTGCATAGTAGGGTGTGTGCATCGACTGGCCTCTCCTTTCAAACCTCTCTCTTAGATGACAAATGTCCAATGTAGGGATTGTGGATTGACTGGCCTCTCCTTTAAGACCTCTCTCTCAGATGACAGGTATGTGTAATACGGTGTGATCATTGACTGTCCTCTTCTTTCAAACCTCTCTCTCAGATGACGGGTGTGCATAGTAGGCTGTGAGAGGAAATACTGGCCTCTCCACTAGGACCTTTCTCTGAGATTATGAATGTGCAAAGTAGTGAGTGGAGAGCCACTGCCCTTTCCTCTCAGACCTTTCTCTGACATGGCAGGTGTGCATATTACAGTGCACATGGACTGACCTTTTTCTGTCGGACCTTTCTCTCAGATGACAGATGTGCTTAGTGGGGTTTGTGGAAAGAGACAGGCCTCTCCACTAAGACCTCTCTCTTAGATGATGGTTGTGCAAAGTAGTGAGTGGAGAGCCACTGCCCTTTCCTCTCAGACCTCTCTCTGACATGGCAGGTGTGCATATTACAGTGCACATGGACTGACCTTTTCCTGTCGGACCTTTCTCTCAGATGACAGATGTGCTTAGTGGGGTTTGTGGAAAGAGACTGGCCTCTCCACTAAGACCTCTCTCTTAGATGATGGTTGTGCAAAGTAGTGAGTGGAGAGGAGCTGCCCTTTCCTCTCACAACTCTCTCTGACATGATGGCTGTGAGTATAAGGGTGTATACATAAACTGACTTCTTCTGTCAGACCTCTCTCTCAGATAATGGATATGTGTAGTAGGGTGTATGGAGAGAGGCTGGATTTTCCACTAAGACCTCTCTCTCAGATGATAAGTGGGCATAGTAGTGAATGGAGAGGGACTTCCCTTTCCTCTCAGACCTCCCTCTCTCTGAGCGGTGTGCATAGTAGTGTTGAAGTAAGCCTCAGCAAGGCCTACTAGTGCAAGGGGTTCACCTTTCTCTGCACAAAGTCCTCAGACCATGTAGGAAGAAGTTGGCACAGAAACTGGAATAAAAGACAAAAGTTTATTAACCTCATGAGGTGGTACTACAGTTCAAACAGCACCCTAGGGTAATGTCTGAAGTAGCACACTGAACTGAGAGAGCATGGTCCTTTTATACCCACGCAGGGGCTAAAAGGAGATGGTACAATTATGGAAACAAGACTTGTATACATGTAAGGTCATGTGGAAAATGCACAGTCGACAGGTAGGAGGAGCTAACAGTTTCCAAGGACTAACAGCTGCAGACCTTACTGAGCATGTGCGAAAGTAAGAGATGCTAAATATAACTTGTCACTAGGCAGATTTCAAGAGCAGTTAACAGAAAGGTAGGACAGAGCACATGGTGAGCACATGGCAGCATGTAGCAAAGAAAATGGCTGCCATGAATACAAAATGGATTCCGCAAAATGTTCACAATAGTTACTAAATACAAGATGTCTTTTGCTAATGCTTAATCTAATCACTGCTACATTACAACAGTAGCATGTGGACACAGATACTGACCTCTCTGCTCAGACATCTCTTTGAGATGATAGAGTGTGTCATAGTAAGTAGAGCGGGATTGCGCTTTCCTCTCAGACCTCTCTCTGAGATGATGGGTGTGCATAAAAGGGCATTTTAGTGAGTGGAGATGGGCTGCCCTTTCCTTTCTCTCGGAGATGGCATGTGTACATATATGAGTGTGTACATGGACTGGCCTTTCCTGCCAGGCCTGTCTCTCAGATGACAGGTGTGTGCAGTAGGGTGTGTGGAGAGAAATTAGTCCCTCCACTATGACCGCTGTCTCAGATGATGGGTGTGCATAGTAAGGTATGTGGAGGGACTACCCTCTACTTTCACACCTCTCTCAGATGACATGTGTGTATAGTACTCAGTGCGGAGGGACTAGTCTCTCCTATCAGATTTCTTTCTCAGATGACAGGTGCAAAGTTGTTTGAGGGGAGTGACAGGCCTCTTGAGTCACACGTTTCTCTCAGAGGACTTGTGTGCTTCATATAGTGTGAGGATAGACTGACGTATCCTCTCAGACTTCTCTCTCAGATGACAGGTGTGTATTCAAGTACATGAGGAGAGACTGCCCTCTGTTGTCAAGTTTATCTTTCAGATGACAGGTGTTCATAGAAGGGTGTGTGCATGGACTAACCTCTCCTTTCAGACCTCTCTCTCATATGATGGGTATGTGTAGTAGTGTGTGGGAATGGACTGCATTCTCCTGTCAGAACTCTCTCTCAGATAATGGATGTACATAGTAGGGTGTATGGATGAAATTACCTTTCCTTTCTGACCTCTCTTTCAAATGATGATTGTGCGTAATCGTGTGTGAGGAGGGATGGCTCTTTCCTGTCAGATGTTTCGCTCAGATGACAGATGTACATAGTAGGATGTGTGGGTAAACTGGCCTCTCTTGCCAGACATCTCTCTCAGATGATAGGTGTGTGGGTACAGTAGTTTGTGTGGATGAACTAGCCTCTATTTTCCAGCCTCTCTATCAGATGATAGGTGTGCTTCGTAGTGTGTGGAGAGGGACTGTCCTCTCCTGTCAGATGGCTCTCTCAGGTGATGAGTATGCATAGTAGGGTATGTGGATGGACTGGCATCTACTTTCAGACATCTCTCTCAGATGACAGGTGTGTGTGCAGTAGTATGTGGGAGGGACCACCCTCTCCTGTCAGATATCTTTCTCCAGTGACAGGTGTCCATAGCAGGTTGTGTGGATGGACTGGCCTATCCATTTAGAGCTCTCTCAGATGATGAGTGAGCACAGAAGGGTGCAACAAGAGTCTTAACTCTACTCATAATGCTTCCCAAGCCAATTGCCATAATTATAGATTGTGATAAACACCATGTCCAGTAAGACTCCTTCCTTCAATAACAATTATGCTTACCAGAATGTACTCAAAGATCATCAAATCCTTCCTACTGTCCACTATCCCTCACAAGATTGTACCTTTTTCAATAAAAAACATCCTTCTACTTATCACAGTTCTTATCTCTTATACACTTCTTCTTGTTGGACCTTTGTCCTCATGCAGGGTCATCCCCAATCTTTTTGCCTCCTACCTTCAATTTTTTCTGTCCTGTTTGTGTTGGCTTTTGAACTCTGAGGACTTTACCACTGATAACCACTGCTAAAGTGTATATGTTCTCTGTTTAAACTGTATTGTTGATTGGTTTATTCATGAGTAGCATATTTGATTTACTAGAAAGTCCCTAGTAAAGTGCACTAGAGTTGCCCAGGGCCTGTTAATCAAATGTTATTAGTGGTCCTGCAGCTCTGGTTGTGCCACCCACAATAGCAGCCCTCTAATCATGCCTCAGACCTGCCACTGCAGTGTCTGTGTATGCAGTTTTAAACTGCCAATTGCACTTGGCAAGTGTACTCACTTCCCAGGCCTAAACCTTCCCTTTTCTTACATGTAAAACACCCCTAAGTTAGGCCCTAGGTGGGCATTTTCTTGCTTAAACCATTCTGTGACTCTGCCTGTTTGTGGATTTCCTGTCTGGGTCAGTTTGACAGTTGGGCTGATTGCACCTCTCTCTAGACCGTGAAACAAAGGGAGCTTGGGTGTAATCTGCATATCCTGATGAGCAATCAGTGCTAGGAGAGAGGGGAGGAGTGGTCAGTTACACCTGAAAGAGCTGTGCCTGCCCTCACACAATGCAGTCTCCAACCCCCTGGCATGTGTCTGGGGTCTGATCTGGGCAAGGCAGAATTTCACAAACACAGAGAGAGACTTTCCTTTGGAGTAGGCCTACTTCAAAGGCCAAAATGGGTATAAGAAGGGCACCCAAAACCATAGGCTTTAGATCACTTCTGGACATCAAGAGGAACCTCTGCCTGGAGAAGAGCTGAAGAGCTGAGAAGTGCTGCCCTGCCTGAAACTGTGCGTTTTGGAACTATCCCACAGTTGCTGCTTCTGCCTTTGCAAGAGGACAAAGACTGGACTTTGTGTGCCTTCCTGCTTGTGAAGAAATCTCCAAGGGCTTGTCCTGAGCTTTCCTCCTGATGTTGAAGTATATGGGCCATCAAAGGCTTCTCCTGCCAGCACCTGGACTCTCTGCTGAGACTTCTGCCCTGCCAAGTGGTGCCCTATCCAGTTCCTGGGGCCTTGACAGGTGAAGCTGACAGACTAAGCCTGAATAAATATAAATATATATATATATATATATATATATATATATATATATATATATTCACTGAAGAAACCAAAGGTTATAGGTGGATATGCAGGCAGGGAAACATTGCTGTCAAAGAGAGGGAGCTACCTGAGCTGTGCTGACCTCCCGCCCCCACAAAATTTAAGTTTTGGGTTGGGTCCAGGGGGATGGAGTCCCCTGAGCCAAGGTCAGCTTGGGAGGTAGGCCCATGGACCCCCCTCACCAAAGAAAAAAAAAATGCTAATGCTTGGCCCTGGGGAATGGGGTCCCTGGAGCGGAATTTGGCCTGAGGAAGGGGGGCTACACAGCCCTCTCCCACCAAACAAAATAAAATGTTTAGGCTGGGCTCCAGGGAAAGGGATCCCGGGGGCTGAGATCGGCCTGGGGGGCATGCAACATCCCTCACCCCATGAAAGTTACATCTTTAACCTGGGCCCTTAGGTCCTCAGGCCTTGATCAGACTTGGGAGAGGGGGCATGTAGGGTTTGGTTGGTATATGGTATGGCTGCAGGCCCTGTGGCCAACACCTGCTATGCATGGCAGAAGGCTGTGCACAGCACAGGGTTGCATAGTAATAGGGGCATGTATATAAATATATATATGAAGAGCAAGTGGCTGGGATGGGGAGCACGCGGCTGGAAAGGGGAACGTTCTGGGTTGCATAGCAAGATGCCACCTTTGGAGTAAGTGTGACTACAAGGGGAAACTCCCCTCCCTTTTTCCCAGACCTGAGGCAATTTACCTTTACACCATAGGGCCTTCCTCATTTACCTCAAACAGGTAGGCCCAGTGTGCATTTCAATGCATGTGCTGACGTTTTAGCCGAGCCAGCCATCCCCATATACAGGAGGGATCCTAGGCCCTGACGAATGCCCCAGACCAGTTTGGCTATAGGAGAGGCCAGAAACATGTTGATATAATTTTAGATGACACCTTGAACCATTATGTTCAAGATTGTCTCATATTGTTTTAAATCTTACCAACAAACACCGTTATTAAAGGATTAAATTATACAGGTGATTTGAGAGGTAATTTTAGTATTTATTCTCCTTCAACTGGATCCCTGCCTTATCCAGAAAAATTAAATTTCAGCACTCCCTCAGAGTTCTTTTAACAACTAGGTTGAGCCCGCCCAGGTGGTATCATCTCAAACCCCCCACCCTTCTCTGAAAACTCGACCGTCACCACCACATTCCATGCTAACAATTAGATCACCAAGTCGGTGACCTACTTACCTGTGAAGCGGGCCAGAGGAGTCCGCTCTTAACATTACCCATAAACGTTGTGGTACACTTTAAACATTTTCCACTCATTGAACGAAGAGATTCTTGAAGGTGAAATTGAAAAAGCAGAGCAACATAAATCATCATGAGTGGGTTACGACGAGACAGAGGACATTGCACTTTGTTAACAGACATTATAAATCCCCACAATATCAACATGGAGGCTAAGGCTGCCAAACGGCTCCTGAGGGCAGAAGCACTTTTTAATAGTGAATCGACATTGCATGCAGCCAGAAGGAAAGGCAGTAAGACTGGAGAGACATCTATTTGCAATGTTAAACAGCTATATATTTGATTAGAATGGCTACTAAAAAAAGAAATTACTAAGAGCTGGGAAGTAGTTACCCTTGAGAAATATATTCAAGTGGGAAGAGTGCCCAGGGGACTCAGGATCTTTACCTGACCCAATTATCCAGGCACAAGCCCTGAAATGTTACAAGAATGGTATGAGAACAGTATGGAATGTTCAGAGCACATGATGGAAATCATATAATACAATATGCAAAAAAGACATTGAGGAGATTAAGAAGAATGTTAGAGAATTGGAAAATAAGATTCAATCACTAAAACAGGAAGAAGTAGGTAACAAACTGAGATCAACAATGGAAGCAGACCTGGATAAACTTGAAAAACAAGTTAAAGAACGAAAACAGAGGAAATTCATAAGGGATTTCAACACAGAAAGAATTTTGACCTTTGCGAAAAGGTTTGATATTTTAAAACAACAGCTGCACACAGGCCGGCTGATGCTAGAGGAATCCGTTGAGACAATGAACTGTGAATCTGATACAGATTGGGGTTGGGTGAAGGAGAAGGGACATCCCTCAGAACCAAGAAAACTACTTTTTTAGACAAGATGAAATTAATCTATATGGACCAAACAACACCAAGAGGCAAAGGATGAGGACAAGTTCATGGAACAGCAAAGATGCAAGAAAAAGAAATGGAGAAAGATGAGATGGAGGTTCAGGAATAGCAAGAGGCTACCCACTACACAACAGACAAGAGAAATAACAAAAGAAAGTGAGGATGGGGTTGAGGAAAACCTCGTTATTTGTCTGTCCAAGCATGTGCTTACACAGCAAGAACTAAGTCTACTCCGGAGGGGCCTCACATTCTGCCCTGAAAGGCACTTTGAATATGTAAAAAATAGGCTTCATCTATATAAATTCATCTGCAAATTGAAGTTAGCGAAGTTCTCCTCCAAGATGGGGCCAAAAAAATGATCAGAACTACTCGGTCTAACTATTGAACAGAAAGTTGATTTCTAAAAGGTGTATGATTTAGCACATAACGTATGAGGAGATGAACTAACAAAAACACAAGTGTTGACAGAACTGGATATCAACACAGACGGCCATTGCTATACAAAGTTCAAGCCTCAATCAGAATTGTGCCCCAACTTGATACCAGACAAAAAGATTGATACTTTCTAGGAACCAGTATTGGCAGATCTGGAGAAGGTAAAGAATGTGACACATACCAACCACAAAGAAAATGTACGTTTTGGTGAATGAGATGCACTTAAGAAATTGATGGACAATGAGAGGTTAGAAATTAAACCAGCAGACAAGGGAGGAAATATAGTCAGTATAGAGAAAAGTTACTATTTGGAAGAACCCCTCCAACAACTCAATGTATCCTGTACTAATGTAAATTGTCGGAAAATTCCCTTAATGGTCTGACCATGGATTTACATAAGAGACTCCAAAGGTGGCATTCAGAAAGTTTGATAAATGATGATGAACGGGCATTCTTGATGTATGAGAGTACAGTGATCCCAACAACCTATTTTCTACCACAGATACACAAAACATTAACTAAACCTCCTGGCAGACCCGTTATATCTAGCTGTGGGTCATTATATGAAAATTTGTCATCATCGGTAGATGCCTTGCACCCATGGTAAGAAACCTCAGTTCATATATAAAAGATACAGGTGAATTTTTAAGGTTGTTGGATGCTATAGCATGGCAGAAAGGTTACCTATTAGTCACTATAGATGTTGTGTGCCTTTACACATCAATCTGACATGCAGTTTGACTAAGAGCAGTGAAACATTTCTTACAACAAAGGAGAATTCATGAGCTAAAGCACTCAGAAATGCTGTTGGAGATGGTGGAATTATGTCTGAGGAATAATATATTTATCTTCAATCATCGGATTTATTCTCAGACATGTGGGACAGCAATGGGAGTTTCCTTCTCTCCAAGCTACGCTAACCTCACTATGTGTTGGTGGGAGAAGCATGTGGCTTGGAGAGAGGAAAACAATGTGTACATCGAAAAAACTGTCATTTGGTTCCGCTATATAGAAGATTTATTTCTGATTTGGAATGGCTCATAAGTGCAATGCAGGGAGGTTATTACCAGACTGAATACTAACAACTTAGGTCTACAGTTCACTTATAAGATGAGCTGAGTACAGATTGAATTTGTGGATGTGACAGCATATATCAAGGATAATAGAATACAGACAACGCTACACAGAAAGACAACAGCAACCAACAGTATACTGCATGGGTCGAGTTTTTACCCAGGATCATTGAAGAAAAGCATCCCCTATGGGGAATTCATCAGGATGAAAATAAACTGTTTCAATGTGGATGAGATGGAAAATAAGATTAGAGAAACTGAACAGAGATTCCTAAAGAGAGGATTTAAACATCAGGATATAAAATAAGGGGAAAACTAAGCCAGGTCTATGACATGCGCACAGATACTTATGAATAGGCAAATTAGAGCCAAGGAGGCAGAAGATACAAGCATTAGATTGATTCTGACATACAGCAAAGAGAATTGTAAGATCCTAACTATTTTGAATAAATAATGGGCTGTGATAAAGAAAGATCTGGATATTGGCCAACTCATAGGTGTGCGACCAGATGTTACCTTTAGGAGGTCACCCTCACTTACGGATCCTTTAGTAAAAACCCACTTTAAGTTAACAACATCAGAAAATTGGTTATGAGAGAAGAACAAAGGATTTATGTGCTGCAACAAGTGCAAGGCATGTCGGATTGGTATCCACAAGACGGAATTTCTTGACTTTAAAGGAAAGAGTATATCCATAAAGGTAAGAAGAACATGTGACACCTCATTTGTGGTGTACATTATTGAGTGCCTTTGCGGAATGCGATGCGTGGGAAGCATGATCTGCCCTTTGAAAAAAGCATACACTGGATCATATAAGAGCAGTCTAAAACAGAGGCATGAGCTACGCATGGCAAAACATCTTCACTGTCATGATGGGGTGGATTAGTCGCACATGAGTTAGTGTGGTGTAGCCTGTATAAGAAAACATGAGAGAGGAGGGGATAGAATACTCAAACTGAGACGTTTGGAGTCAAGACTGACTGAATTGGGACGAAGAAATACATAGTCATTTGTAGGTTTTGAACAATGTGGGTGGGTGTACAGCTATTGGAACTGTGCACCTAGACCATAGGCAGTCGTACTATGCATATTTTAATGTCCACTAAATACCAAGGGACTTACACATGTCGTGACAGTTTGAAGCCTCGCTTGAAAATAAACAACATGCTATTTGTTTGATGGTAATGCTTAGATACATAACCTCCCAAAACATGGAAAGTGGTAACTATGGGGGTGAATTTTCCTTCAGTAAAATGATGAATGATATGCTTTATCCTGGGTAAGGGGCAATGTTTAACCTGCCAGAAAGACCTCTGAGTGATGTACATATTGTAAGCAATCCCTTACGAAGATTAAAATAAGATCATGGCTAACATTCCATTGTGGGGAAAGGGGTACTGGAGTGCCAATGTGGTCATTTGTACGGAGCAATACAATCAGAGAAAAAGGGACACAGTTAGGGACCTAATGGTGTGAATTAAGAGTATGGAAGGGATACTACATCAGATAGTCAGTGGCCTCAGTGATGTAAATTAGTTAAGTAGGGAGAAGCGAAGATACCCAATGATGTAAATCGAGTGCACGTTGGGGTACAATATCAAATGCCTAATAATCATTGCTACATTAATCAAATTACTGATGAAGCCATGATACTATTTGAGAATAGTATCAGAATAGGATCCATATCACACACATGGGATGATGGATAAAATCTGCTGGCACTTTGGTTTTCTATGAATATAAAGGATCGATTGGTATAGACTGCGCAAATCATGCTTATCAGGGCCAATTCATGAATATGAACAAATATATTTGTAGTGGTTTGTTTGACATTTTTGGAAGATGTAATACATTGTCTGTTAACATGTGTTTGGCACCTGTAATGGTGGTTCGTTATCTATATGATTTCTATGTGTTTATTTTTTGGTTGTTTTTAACAATGAACTATAGTTCCCAGAATGCTGCATAAGGGCAAAGAATTCTATATAGGTGACATAGAAAATGCACTCATTTACCATGATCAAGAATGTGATAGTCGAAACGTGTTGGTGATAGTCTGCTCTGGTGATCATTAAAATATGGATAACAAGTCTTTTGGACCGCTGCGTTTCCATTTGGAAGATATGTTATTGCAGGGAAATGGTCCGTCCTTGATGAAGAGGCACCCGCTGTTGAGCGCTGCATGAGGGGACTGTGTGTGTGTGTGTGTGTATATATATATATATATATATATATATATAAATATATATATATATGCTGCACATAAAATTTGAACGATGGCACTCCATGCAGAGTACTGTCCTTCATTTATATCCAAAATTTCATATCAATCCATGTAACTCAGAAATCACAGAATTTAGGGCCATAAAATCTGTGATTTCTGAGTTACATGGATTGATATGAAATTTTGGATATAAATAAAGGACAGTAATCTGCATGGAGTGCCATCGTTCAAATTTTATGTGCAGCATATATTGAATGGGTCCTGTGCCCATTGTCTGAGCACTGAGCACCCACCTCGATAGGCGAGCGCAGGAAGAACAGCAGGACTCCTTATATATATATATATATATATATATTCACCAAACTTCCCTCTCAGCCTTATAATGAAGGAAAATGCTGGCACGCCAGACTCACTTCCAAGTCCATCATTTTATTCATTATATGACTGTACCCAGCAGAAACATTTCAAAGCTCTAGGGCTGACACGTTTCAACCGTGTCGGTCCTATTCATAGCCCACATTAATCCTGACTTGAAAAACAGGCCCAACCAGCTCTCAACCTTATATCCTGTCTGTTAGTAAACATAAACAAAATACTCACACTAATGCAATATGATTACAACTCAACCCTTTTAAATTCATTAATACATTCCTTATTCATTCTCTCATCCCCCTCTTTTTATTGTTCTACTTATTTATCTATTCTTGCCAAAATAACAGTTATACTGCTTTTTTCAATCTAAATAATACATTCATCCTATCATAAATATTCAGCCCAATTCCTTAACTAAATACAGAAACTCTTGTTTCCTCCATTGATTTCAAATTAACTCATTCTCTCATTTTCTTTAACTATCCACAATATTTATACATTTAACAATTCAGTGGTATGGGCCAAAAATGCTGAGTGTTAGATCAATGTCATCCCCAGTGATTAACATTACAATATGTCTAATTTAAAAAAAAGCAACAAATCATAAGTATCTCATTATCCCACATGTACATAAAGTTCTTCATCGTAATTCAAACCATATGGGGTTCTACTGTTAAGTCTGATGATATATTCTGATTCCATCCTCCTAAGGGTTCGTTCCCTGTCTCCTCCTCTTGGCGACAGCAATACCCTGTCAATTCCAAAAAATGACTTTCCCATCATGTTCCTGTTTGCAATGTCTCACTATTGGATCATTTACATCATTGTTTTTTATGGCCCGCCAATGTTCCAAAATTCGTTTTTTGACAGGAAAAATTGTACTGCCAACATACCATAAATTGCACGGACACATAATAACATATATCGTAAGGTCTGAATTATAATTAATGAACTTATCAATCTTCCTCTCCTCCCCTGTGGGTAATGTATATGTCTTACGATTTGTAGTGTACTTACAGGCCTTACAATTCGCACATCTATAAAAACCTCTCTGTTTCAAAAATCCCACATTGTCTCTCTTACTCATGTGACAGTGTACTAATAAATCACGCAGGGAACTACTTTTTCTATATGTCATCCTTGGAAAAGGGACTCATTAGAGGGCCTATCACTTTGTCCTCTTTAATAAGATGCCAATATTGTTTCATAATTTTCCTGACCTGACCAGAATTTGAATTAAAGGTTGTTATGCATCTCAATGTGTCATCTTTCTTTTCTCGTTTTCTCTGAACCAAGAGGTTATCACGTTTTGTATTGGCTACTTTATAGCAAGCTTCCCTAATAACCTTCATAGGATAACCCCTAGATCTAAATCTAGTAACCATGTTTTTCTGTTCCTTCTCAAAAATAATTCCTGTACTACAATTCCTCTTCGCTCTCAATAATTCTCCATAAGGTATACTCCATTTCAATCTTGCTGGATGATGACTGTTAGCATGTAATATGCTATTACCTGCCGTGCTCTTCCTAAACAGGCTCCTAGTAACCGTCTCTCCTTCTATTTTCACCAAAACATCTAAGAATTCCATAACTTGCATGGCAAATTTATATGTAAATCTCAAATTTAGTTCATTTCTTGGTAACCAATTAAAAAAATCCAACTAAATATTCTCAGGAGCATCCCAAATGATAAATAAATCATCAATAAATCTCGTCCAAAGAATTACATGTCTCAACCACTTCTCATTCTCTTCCGTCATCACATGCTGGGTCTCCTACCACCCCATAAATACACATGCAAAACTTGGAGCAAAGCAACTTCCCATCGCAGTCCCCGTCGTCTGTCTAAACCACTTGTCTTCATATAGAAAATAATTATTCTCCAGACAGAATCTTAGCATCTTCAAAAGCATTTTAGTATGTCCATACACCCGCAACGGCTTGTCCCTGAAAACACATTCACATGCCTTGATCCCTAACTCATGTCCAATGCTAGTATACAAGGACACTACATCAACAGTTGTCATGAAATAACTTTGCTTCAAAGGGATGTCCTGAATTTTTGTGATAAAATCCATACTGTCTCTACAATATGAAGCCAAACTCAAAACATAAGGACTCAAAAAATGATCCAAATAGATGGAGGTATTCTCAAGGAGACTACCCCTTGCCGATACTATTGGTCTGTCAGGTGGGTTGTTGCTGTCCTTGTGAATCTTTGGCAACATATAAAAACATGGCACCATTGTTTTTTTTCACTGTCAAAAAATGACAAAATTGTACTTCATCACTATTAAATAGACCCTGACCATGCCACTCTGCGAGCAAAGAATGATAGGAATTTACAGAGGCCTTATATGCCATCATTGTCGATACCTAATAACATTTTGAGAACTCCAATTGAGTATTAGTTTGTATAGTTTGTATTTCCCCAAATCCCACAACACAAGGTTTCCCTCTTTATCTGATGGTTTGATGATAAAGAATGTTGCATTTTTCAAGGTATCAAGTGCTCTACATTGACCCCCATGTCAAATTGTTGGCCCAGCACCTCTTCCTCTTTTTCCATAAGTCTAATAAATCAAATCCCACTGCCTCATGAAAGGCATCAATATTATCATGCGGGATCGTGGAATTACACCTTGATTTCGACTTAAAGCCACTGCCACTCGGACTATCAGAATCCAATCCCAAATCTTTCAACAACTCGCAGTGTGTGTCCTACAATCAACCTCTCCCCTACCTCCAATTCCCTTAAGGCAGCTAAACCCTCAAGGTCTCCAATACATAATTCCCCAGAGGAGCCCACCATACCCGTTTCATCATCCTTGCTCTTTCCTTGCCCACCAGATTTCTCCTTTTGTTTTTATAAATATCTTCAATAATGTTAATTTTCTAACAAACTGAAAAATATCAATTTGTGTTTTAACATAATAAAAATCTGCAACTATATTTATACTTGTATGTATGTATATTCACTAAAAAAGCCAAAGGTTACAGGGGCATTATAGTTAGACTCACATTTCACTCATACAAAGCCAGTGAGCCTGAGCTAACTATAATTTGAGCCCCAGTAGGCGCTGTTTATGACCTCACAGAATACATCCCTCATGACATGGTCAGTGACATCATTGATGACATCAATGATAACTTCTCAAATGACATCACTGATGACATCATCCACTGAGTGTAAGTGGCTGTATGGATGTGTGAGTGGGTGTGTACGTGTGTCTATGAGTTAGTGAGTTGTTGAGTCAGTTGCTATATGGGAGAGTGAGTAAATTGAGTAGATGTGTAAGTAGCCTTATGGGTAAGTAAGTGGTTCTGTGAGTGGCTGCAGTTTTTGAGTGAGTTGGTGTGTGAGTGGCTGTACAGGTGAGTGAGTGAGTGGGTGTGTGAGTCTTTGTATGGGTGAGTGACTGGGTGTGTTAGTGACTGTATCAGGGAGTGGGTGCGTGAGTCAGTGGCAATGGGTGAGTCAGTGGATGTATGAGTGGCTGTATGCATAAGTGAGTGGCTGTGTCAGTGAGTGTATGGGAGAGTGAGTAGATGTGTGAGTAACTATCAGTGAGTTAGTGGGTGTTAGTGGCTTCATGGGTGAGTGTGTGAGTGGGTGAATGTGTTACTTTATTGTGTGTCAGTGACTGAATGCATGAGTAAGTGGGTGTGTGATTGGCTGCATGCATGAATGTGTGGGTGTGTCAGTTGCATTATGTGTGAGTGAGGGGCTCTGTCAGTGAGTGTCTGGGTGAGTGCGTGGATGTGTGAGTGGTTGTATGTGTGAGTGACTCAGTGTGCCGGTGGATATGCAGCTTTATAAGTGGCTACATAAGTGTTTGAATAGGTGTACAAGTGTGTGTGAGTGGCTCTATGAGTCTGTAAGTGGGTTAATGAGTAGCTGTATGGGTCTGTAAATAGGTGAGTAAGTGACATATGGGTGACTGTGTGGTTGTGTCAGTGGCTATATGAGTGAGTGAGTGGATGTGTGTCAGTACTTTTATTGTTGTGTGACTGGGTATCTGAGTATTTGTGTGTGAGTGTACATATGTCAGCTTGTAGGGGTGTGCGAGTGGGGTGTGTGAGTCATTCTGTGGATGATGCCATCAGTGATGCAATCAGTGATGACATTTGAGATGTCATAAGTGATATCATCAGTGATGTCACTAACCATGTCATGATCATGTAATATTTGAAGTCATAAGCAGTGCATTACTGGGGCGCAAGTTGAAGTTAACTGAGGTAGCTACACATGCTGAATTTCACTGGTTTTGTACAAGTGAAATGTGACCCTAACTATAAAGTCTCTGTAATCTTTGTTTTTTTCAGTGAATTTTTAAGGTTTTTTAAATTCTGTTTCCTAGGTTTAATGCTCCTGTAACATTTGCTTTTTTCAATGAATTTCTAAGGATTTTTCAAAATTGTGTTTTTTATTTTTATTTGTTAACAGTATTTTTAACATTTTATATTGGTTCTGTGAGTAACTATTTTGTTTGGTGAGTAAGTGTGAGAGTGGGTTCCTGGGACTATTAGTGGGTGTGCGAGTGGCTGTGTGGGTTGGTAAGTGGGTGAGTAAGATAGCATAGTGAATGAATCTGCATACTTTAAACTTTTAAGATCATTTCTGTGGTGTGCACTATGGTATCATGAGTGCAGGAGTAGTTTCCATTGTTGTAAACATACACAAAGGGCCTCATTACAACTTTGGCAGACTTTCCGGAAGACCGCCGCAGTGACAGCCGCCATAAGAACACCATGTTGGTGGTCATCCGACCGCAATATTAAGAGTCACTCAGTGAAGACCGCCAAAAAACAGCCATAAATCCGAGACCCCCAGGACACTGGAGTGAGGGAAAGAGGTGGTTTCACCACCGGCACCACCAGCCTGACAAAAATCCACACATCAGATTGCAAGCCACAAATCACCACAATGGTTCTTCCATGGTGGTAACCCATTGGTGGTCCGAACCGCCGCGGTCAAAACTCTCATCAGGCAGAACACTACACCACATTGAATAATCTGAATACCCCAAACCCAACACACCTACTTGCTGCACTATAGAACACACCCCTATACAATCCACAAACCTTTGCATCAAAAACACCATTAACATACCCAGAGAGAAGGAGAAAAGAATTGATATAGCACTTTCACATCATAGGCACACATATATACCACACTTCCATATCCCAGATCAGCACAATAAACACAACACAACAACTGTCACACCCCACAATGCATCGCCCACACCTCAGCAATTACCCAATACTGCAATGTTACACTCACAACACCCCCACAGAGCATTGACACAACACTACCACGTCCCCACAAAAACACCCATGTTTCTCTGATGAGGATCTGAGGGTCATGATAGATGAAATTGTCAGGGTAGAGCCACAACTCTTTGGAGCACAGTTCCAACACACATCGATTGCCAGGAAAATGGAGTTGTGGCAAAGAATAGTTGACGGGGGTCAACTCAGTAGGCAGCCATCCACACACAAGGGACGACATCAGTAAGAAGTGGTACGACCTATGGGAGAATGTTTGTTCCATGGCATCACACTACCAGATCGCCGTGCACCAGACTGGCGGTGAATCCTCACCTCCTTCCCCACAGTTCACATCATGGGAGGAAAAGGTCTTGGACATACCGCATCTGTAGGGTCTGACTGGAATACCTAGGGGACTGGAGTCTAGTAAATACCCAAAACATTCATGTCACACAACAGTATTGTCATGCATGACTCATCACCAAATAATCCCTATTTAACTAAAATACCCACTGCACCTCCCACCTATTCACCTAATACCCCTCTCTTACATGACACCACTTCACTGAGCCCATCTGCCCCATAGCCGTTGGCAATGACACGTTAATGACTGGCAAATGAAATCACTACAACTAACAGAATGTACTAACACAACGTTTTGAACACCTTAAATGTGCACAATACATCACATTTCATGCATGTACAACTAAAGTATTAGCTGCACCATCTAGATTGACCTAGTGAGGACTAGTACATGGCGATGACAGAAATGAAATGGCACACTCACAATAGCAAACAAAACAACATACAGCCACAGTTTAGTGACCATTCCTAATGGCTGCAGATTAAATATCCCAAGCCAGAAATGGACTGGCCTGGGTTGGAAAGTAAGATGGCTGAGTCGATGCACATGCATAATATCTAGATACAGGACTATTATCCTTGCATACTAACATACTGTGTTTCCACTAGGACACAAATGTGCATTATACAGCTACGAGTAAGGCTCACAAATCACTAGGTAACAAATGTGTACAGTCATGCCAATGTTCAGACAATAACGGAACTCATTTGCAGTGCAATCTGTTCCAAACCTGTATGACATCTACCAACATAGAGTATGGCAATCAAGTCACAGAATAGTATGTACAGCAAAGGTTTGTTGTGCAGCATCTATCAAAGTAATTGCAGGGAATCATGTAGAGTCACTTTCATTCATCTCATTCAGAGGTAATGTAACACTCGTTCCAGCCTGATCTATGTGTCTCACTCCCTCCATAGATAACCCAGCCATTGCCACCATGGAGAGTATACCAGACACTGCCAGTCCCCCTCAGGATGAAGGCGCCAGAGAGGACAACATGCCCGGATGTCTGGACAATGACAAACAACCTGGCCCATCAGGGTCACCTGGTAAGTCAACGACTCCCTGCCTCACCTGCTCACATCAACACTCCCCGCCCCTTGTACAACCACACCACAAGCAACCCTTTGCCCCCAATCTGTGTCCCAAGGTCAGTTCAATCTATTGTGTGCCCCACAGTACAGGAACCTTGACATCCCTGACAATGAAAGCCTTGCTACCACTGGGAGTGGGCACACCATGCCAGGGGCACAGGCAGCTGGGGGTAGGGTGCATGGGAGGTATGCTGTTGGCCAGCGGGTGAGGTATCAAAGGGACTCCACTGATCAAGAAACCACCTACAAAGTCCTGTGAGCATATCAAGGTTCCCAGGACAGGATGGGCCAAATAATCACTGTGCTGGGGGAGAATCAAACGTTGCAGAGGGAATTCCACCAGGAAGTCATGAAGCAGTGACAAGCACATAATGCCACCATGGCTACTATTGTAGGGGTACTGAATACCACCCTCATTGGTTCCTCAACACACCACCAGGCCTCTTCCACTAGCAACCTAATATAAGCCCCATCTACATCTGTGGCAGCTAGTGGAATGGAGACCCTGCCTCTCCCTCTGTAGCTAAAGAACCCCCGCAAATGTGGATGTCAGACATCTGGCTGGAGCAGATGCCAAGACCAAACCCACTACACTGAACTGAATCTCGCCTGATATGTTACCCTTGTGTGCCACTGAGGTACATGGTACAAGGACATTGGACCTGTGTAACCAACTGGTGTAACTGCTACTCTGATGAGTCCATCTACCATGACCTAACTGATCACCCCTTTTTTCATTTTACCACTTTGATTTTGACCGTATTAATCATGATATGCACAATAAATCACAATTGCGCACAGCTACTGTATATGTGTCTTTGTTAATGCTTCAACAATTGCCATGCTTCCCAACTGTGGTGAAGTCATGCCCCTTTGCATCAAACAGCCAGAGTAATGGTCATCAGACAGAGCCTCCCACAGCATGAGACATATTACAACATAGGTGTCACAGGACAGGTGTCAGAGAGGTTGCAATCCAGTCCAACACCATAGTATAGTCAGTATTCTAATCTGCAAATAGACCAGGACAGAGAGTACTGCTAGAATGGAAGGCATGCTGGCACATAAGGCAAAAATACAGGTAACAGAAGTCATGGCCATGGTAATCCACCTACAAAGCAGGGGCATCCAGGAAAGACCTATTTATCACCAGGTAAAAACTCTTCACATACACATAACATAGGGCCATATATACCAAAGCATTTTTCCATTATCACAGAAAGGGTAAAACCCTTTGACACATCTGGCCCATAGTTACATGATTGCACATCACATGGAACACACATATGACTTCACTGAGGACCCAGTACATTAACCATACACAAATATAGGGCCTATACCTGGAGTAATGTACTTACTCCTTTGTCACTATACAGTTATCTACACCTTGTACAGCAACGTCAGAATACAAACACAGCTAGGCTCCATGGTCATCACAAACTACTCCACCCACTGTGTAGCCAGAAGCCATGATCCATTCTTCACACAAGTGCCACATACTTTAACTGACATGAACAATACTATTTCACATCCCCCAACCCTACTTGTAATAGGAAAGTATGAAGCTGTCACATTTCCACATGTCTGAAGGGAGTACAAACAAATTTACATCTCATGGTAACTATATCCAATTTCCCTGTTGTCTGTCATTAACAACTCTCATGTCTGTCATCTACTAACATTGGCCACTGACAATAAGTACATCAAGTCATAGGTTGCAGAGGCAAACAGGAAATTGGAATTTCAGTGAGTGGAAGGAAAATAGGGTAGGAGAATGGAAGAAACATAGCTCAATACTGGCAGGTTATTCCAGAAGTGAATGTTAGGGTCAGATGTAATAATACATGTTTGATCTGACCTCTATTACTGTACACCTTACAATCTACCAGTCAGCTTCCACAACACATCTATAGGCATTGCAGCTCATTACACGTCCACTGATGAATCTAGTGAGGAGGTATTATGGCAGTGATCCACATCAAAATGTGCACATGCAACTCTTCTAAAGGTTCACTTCACATACCTGCATGTCAGTGGAAGTGCTGATTGGTGAGGTCTGTCCTAGAGCCAACTGCTCCGTCTTCCTCTGGCTCTCCATCACTTGCCATATCAGCATTACCAGCCACTGGTTTTGCTGCCTCCCCCTAATCTGCAATCAATGGTATCTGACTTCTCAGGGCTAGATTGTGGAGCATGCAGCAGGCAACAATTATTTGGCATACCTTGTGAGGGGAGTAGAGAAGGACACCTCCAGATAGGTCCAGGCTTCTGAATCTTGCCTTCAGCAGCCCGAATGTTTGCTTGATTACACTCCTTGTCCTTCCCGTGCGCCTCATTGAAACGGGGTTCCCCTGGCATGGCTGGGCACCTCACTGGTGTCAACAGCCAAGAAAGGTTTGGATAGCCAGAGTCACTGGTGAACACAATGGTAGAACAAAACATAAATAGCTTCAGCGACTGCCTAAAATGTGATGACAGGTGACAGAACATCGAAACAGACAATACAATGCATATTTACCAAGCATCCAGGCTCTCTCTGTTTGGAGTTGAGCCATCAGATGTGAGACATTGCTGTTCCGCAATAAGTAGGAATCCTGCACTGGCCCAGGAAACTTGGCTGTGACTTGTGAGATGTACTGGTCTGCCAGACACACTACCTGTATGTTGATTGAGTGGTAGTTCTTCCTGTTCCTATACATTTGTTCATTGGCACTAGGAGGAAACAGGGCTACATGGATGCCATTGATGGCTCCTACCACATGAGTAATGTGTCCCATCTCATGAAAGTCTGCATTCACAAATGCCAAATCTGCTCTTTGGGGGAACCTGATGTAGATGTCCAGGTGCTTCAACAAGGCACGCAGTACATCCTTCAACACCAGACTACACATGGACTGAGTCATCCCTGATATTAAGGTGACAGTATTCTGATAGGACACTGTGGCAAGAAAGTGTAGCACTCACAATAATTGAACTCTGGGAGGTATACAATAGGGATTGCGAACAGCTGGCATCAGATCTGGCTCCAACTGTGTATATAGATCCATGATGATGTGACAATTCAGATGATATGCCTTGGTGGCATGCCTGTCCTCTATGGTAGCCAGGTCAACTAGTGGACAGTATACTGGTGGTTGTCTTACTTTCCTCATGACAGGATAACTATGTTGAGAGGAGCGAATGTACGATAAATTACACAGTGTGCGCACATCACCAACACATTGTATATTACCTGATACCTAACATCTGTAGCGGTGACATAGGTCTGCTGACATATGAAATACAGATCATAGATATGCACCTAATTCACCCTAATTGCTGCACATTGGCTTAAATGTAGATTGGAATGTACATATAAAATATATGTCATTGTACGTGTGTGGGTGACTTTGCTGTCATGGACTCATTACACATATGTTTAGGTATCTACCTATACCTAGCTGTGGCCTATGTACCTCAGAATCGCTTTTCATAGTTCTTAACATGTAGAGAGCCTGAACACTTCATTGTGTAAAGATTGTCACAATTTGTTGCACAACCATGATGGCCCAACATACGGTTACACTGAAATTAAGGGGAGTAAGTGACTGACGCAGAATATTTATCACATCCATCATTTACATGTGCCCAAAATGGCAGGCGCCTGACCTACCGCAGGGGACAGTTGGAAGTGACCTAAGTCTGCCAGCGGAAGTCGTCATTGCGGTTTGCGGTCCCAGCCGTAGTGCATCTTGTCATTAGTTAACATTTATGCCTTTGGCAGACTGTTGCCAATGGTCATGACTGCCGGTGGTGACCGTCCTGTACGTGGCGGACGTGACTGGCATTTTACGAAGTTTTGCTCACTTGACTCCTGACACTGGTGCCATCAAGACCTCAATGACGTGAGATGCTGTGTACTGCCTCTGGGATCCATCATGTCACTTCCTGCAGGTGATAGGGCCCCTGCCTTCACCCCCAGAGAGCTAGACAAGCTAGTGAGAGAGGTCCTACCCCTGTTTGAACAGCTATATAGGGCACCAGAGGAGCAGGTGAGTCCAATGGCCGAGCCATGTGTGATAGGCGTTATGTATGATGTTTATTCGGGCATGTGAACTGGTTAGGGTGTAGATGCATTCACATGCCTTATTGTGAAGGCGTGTGAGCAGAGAATATGGGTATGTGTACCTACTCGCAGTGACAGATGTGTGGTGACCACTCCTATTGGTATGGTGTATGTATACATGACTTTCTCCTTTTGTCTGTATCATCCATGCAGGTGAACGTCCAACAGAAGAAAGGGATCTGGCATGCCATCGCCAAGCAAGTGCAATCCCTGGGGGTCCACAGCCTACAGAGCACCCATCGTCGCAAGCAGTGGGAGAACCTGAGACGCTGTGTCTGGAAGACTGCGGAGGCCCAGCGGGGAATGTCTTCCCAACGAGGGATGGATGCCTGTCGGATCCTGACTGCCCTAATGGCCCACATTTTGATGGTGGCTTACTCTGAGGTAGATGGGCGTTTGAAGGCAGCACAGTAGCCACAAGAGGGTAGGTACTGACTGTATCCTTATACTTGGCTCTGGTTGTATGGTGTTTGCAGTCACACTGTAGCAGCCGTGACAATGTTTTAGGTGCTACATGTATGTAGATTAGTTGGAATACATACTACCCACATTACCTGACTATTAGATGTATATCTGGCATTCATGGTTGTACTGCCATTTGATGGAGTTTGTTTTGACCAATGACTTTGTGTTTCACCACTGCGCATATTAGTTGCTCAATGTTCACCAGTAGCACATGGTTTGTTTTGTTCAGTTTAGCCGCCTATGGGCTTTGACATTGCATTAGTCATTATATTCTGTATTCAGTTGAGCCGCCTATGGGCTTTGACATTGCTGTATTCTGCCTATGGGCTTTGACATGATATTATATATTGCAGTTTGTATTCAGCTTAACTGCCTATTGGCTTTGACATGATATTATACATTACATTTTGTATTCAGCTCCGCTGCCTATGGGCTTTGACATGATATAAGACATTGCATTTTGTATTCAGCTTAGATGCTTATTGGCTTTGACATGACACTAGACATTGCATTTGATATTTAGGTTAGCTGCCTATTGCCTTTAACATGACATTGCATTTGATATCTAGGTTAGCTGCCTATTGCCTTTAACGTGGAGTTAGACATTGCAGTTGAGAATCCAAGCTGTATTTTTCCAAGCTGTGTTTTTGCACCAGAGAACCAAGATGTTTTTCTCACAGTAGACTAGACATGATAAGAGAGAGTACATGGGTGTTGTTCTCTCTGCTTGAGCTTGGGAACAGGAGTAGTCTTGGAGACCTGGCCAGTCTCCAAAAGGCTTGCTCAGTTTCCCAGGTCTGAGAGGAGGGGGCACACCTTTGTAACGAATGACACAGGCTGCAGAGAGTCAGATTCGAATCTGCCGGACCTCGTGCTGGAGCTTGGCGCAGGCTGCCAGCAATCCCGTGTGGGTAGATGAATCTCTCTTTCTCGCGGCTGACAGGGGTCATCAGCTTGCAGACCTTAGAAAGATGAAGCTGTAGATAGTTCCCACACGGTGAAGTATTTGTTTTGCTTTGCATTCAATATCTTATAAATATAACCTGCTGTGTATATTGCAAACTGATATATTTTGTTTGATTAACGCGGACTTGAAAGCTACTAATTCGTCATTCACAAATATTGTGGTTGGGGAAGAATTAACAACAATAAAAGTCTTCTTTGACCTCAGAAGTGCATTTCTGTTGTGTTATGTTAGTGCTTAGAAACTAGCTAAGAGGAAAGCACTACAATTGGTACCAGGAGTCGTGGGGTCGGTCATTAAGAGGTGATTAAGAGGGTGTTGACGAGTTGGTAGATTTCTAAGTGCACACTTTAAAAGTGTAATTGTTTTTTTGTTGTTTGGAGAATTACAGAAATTGTTTTTTTTGGGGAATCACAGTAGCACCGCAGACCATGTCTGAGAATGCATGTGTTGATAAACTGCCTGATGGTGCTACGAAAAAGTGTGAATTGTTTTCTGTTTGGGGAATTACAGAAGAAAATGCATGTGTAGCTAAAATGCCTGATGGTGTTTTGAGAAATAATTCCTGTTGTACATATGTAGAAAACGTGTCTTTTGGAAGTAATGATGACAGAAAGGTCTGGATACCTTTATCTGCTTACAGAGAAATGCAGGAGAAATGTAGGAAGTTGGAACATGAAAATAGGAATTTACGTGAGCAAATTAGCCCGACTGAAAGTTATAAAAGGGCTGTTTTTGAAGAATATTTCTTGTCCCATTCCAGTAATGAGGGGGTTAAGACAGCTCCGAGATGCACTGAGTTTCCGTGTGAGCCAGGGTTTTTGGCAGACAAAATGCATTCCTTAACTGATAACACGGACGAGAGACCAGAATGTGATTTACGAGTTACCGTTGCAAAATGCACAAGTAAAACGAAAGATTTTAGAGCAAGAGCCGACTTTCATTAGCTTGTTTGATTTTTGGAAAAAGAATAGCTCTCATTTGAGAGAAATCCTAACACTTTTGTATATGGTCACTGTAAAAAATTATAAGCAGCTGCGCGCTTGTGATTTGGCAAATGAAATAATGCAGACTTTAGGTTTCTGCGCAGTGCAAGAAGGAAATACTTATGTACATGTAACTCAAGAACAAGGAAAGAAAATAGTGCCCCTAGCTAGAATCATACAATGGATCTGGTACTTGCAAGACAGGGCTAGAGTACCACAGGTAAAAGAATTACCGGTGAAATTGTGTGCACCATTTGAACTCGTGTCCACTGAAGATAAAAAACATGTTTGTTTTACTAATGATTCATTGACTGAAATGTTGTTTTCTGGCACAGTAGAAGGAACAGCGTTGTATAATGTGTGTCAGATTTTAAAGCAAGAGCTACGTGAGATGTGTCATTTTTACGCTGATTTTTGGTTCATTGCTAATGTTTTAGCACCTAACTGGTTCAATTACCTTGCAGATGTTAATGAGAAAAATTCAGAGAGAGAAGTGTACACCCAGAATTCTGCCTTAGTGGGGATGGCTAAGTGGGTGCCCCAGAAATGTGAACAGCTGAGAGAAAAAGCCACTTACAGGTGGGCAGAGATGAGAGAGATGCACATTCCCCTAGTTTTGATAAAAACTGTGCAGCACGCACAAAAGCAATCTGTCATGCAAGCAGTCACAGAGCAGTTGGGGAGAGGAAAGTTACCAGGACAGAAATGGCAAATTGATCAGGTTTTAGGGAAAGTGATTGCTGCAAATTACCAAGGAAAAATCGAAATTATGCTGATACCTAGAAAAGAATCTGATTCATTCATACAAATTGGAGACAGAATGGCCCAAATTGACAAAAGTGCAGTGAATGGAGGTTTGGTAAAGAATGAGTCTGCCCCAGCCCTTCTGACAGTGCAAGAAAAGGGAAGCTGTGGTGCAGCAGATAAAAACCTCAGTGCTGATGTGTGGGCTGAAGCCCCAAGTGATCCTCCAAAACCTGCAGAAAATATAACAAAGGGCCCCAAAAACGTCCTGCTGATTATAAAACAGGGAAAGAAAGAGAAAGGGTGCAGTTTAAATGAAAAATTTTATTTGCAAGAAAAGTCATACTTGTTTCTTTTGCAGATCCTACCACGTTTCGCCACTGTCCCTGAGTGTGCTGTGTGGTCCCCCTTCCGGTGTGTGCGTGTGGGGTCGGGGAAGGGACCGAATCCCCAACCTGAACCTGGCTGAGTAAAGTGCCAGCACCATGGATCCATTTTGCGCAAACTGCGCCTTCAGTTCAAGTTCAACTTGTTTGATTGCATTCTTCCACTGGAACTAAGCTGTGTTTTTTTTTTTTTCCCTCTCGTATGGAACTCTGACTTTTGCTTATCTTCCAGCAAACCTTTCAGGTGGACCGTGCACCTTTACATGAGCAGAACTCATGCCACATCAAATTGCTAACACTGTTGAATTAGAGACTCACTCAGAGTATAAAAATTGCTCAGTCTTTTCTATGTAGATGTATCTGATGTGAAAGGTTATGAAATCAATGTGTTAATCCACTTCTATTGCTTTACAGGGATTGCTTTGATCTGATGTTTTTTTTGTTTTTGTTTGAAACAAGAGATATGTGAAACAAAAATTCATTGGTCAAAGGGCGGAATGTACTGCCATTTGATGGAGTTTGTTTTGACCAATGACTTTGTGTTTCACCACTGCGCATATTAGTTGCTCAATGTTCACCAGTAGCACATGGTATGTTTTGTTCAGTTTAGCCGCCTATGGGCTTTGACATTGCATTAGTCATTACATTCTGTATTCAGTTGAGCCGCCTATGGGCTTTGACATTGCTGTATTCTGCCTATGGGCTTTGACATGATATTATATATTGCATTTTGTATTCAGCTTAACTGCCTATTGGCTTTGACATGATATTATACATTACATTTTGTATTCAGCTCCGCTGCCTATGGGCTTTGACATGATATAAGAGATTGCATTTTGTATTCAGCTTAGATGCTTATTGGCTTTGACATGACACTAGACATTGCATTTGATATTTAGGTTAGCTGCCTATTGCCTTTAACATGACATTGCATTTGATATCTAGGTTAGCTGCCTATTGCCTTTAACGTGGAGTTAGACATTGCAGTTGAGAATCCAAGCTGTATTTTTCCAAGCTGTGTTTTTGCACCAGAGAACCAAGATGTTTTTCTCACAGTAGACTAGACATGATAAGAGAGAGTACATGGGTGTTGTTCTCTCTGCTTGAGCTTGGGAACAGGAGTAGTCTTGGAGACCTGGCCAGTCTCCAAAAGGCTTGCTCAGTTTCCCAGGTCTGAGAGGAGGGGGCACACCTTTGTAACGAATGACACAGGCTGCAGAGAGTCAGATTCGAATCTGCCGGACCTCGTGCTGGAGCTTGGCGCAGGCTGCCAGCAATCCTGTTTGGGTAGATGAATCTCTCTTTCTCGCGGCTGACAGGGGTCATCAGCTTGCAGACCTTAGAAAGATGAAGCTGTAGATAGTTCCCACACGGTGAAGTATTTGTTTTGCTTTGCATTCAATATCTTATAAATATAACCTGCTGTGTATATTGCAAACTGATATATTTTGTTTGATTAACGCGGACTTGAAAGCTACTAATTCGTCATTCATAAATATTGTGGTTGGGGAAGAATTAACAACAATAAAAGTCTTCTTTGACCTCAGAAGTGCATTTCTGTTGTGTTATGTTAGTGCTTAGAAACTAGCTAAGAGGAAAGCACTACAATGGTTTGCAATGTGTACGTTTAGTTCACCAGTGTCAAGACATATCTATGACTGCATGTGGAGATGCTCAGATGACTAAGATGTAAGCTGCTGTTTCATCCTACCCAAAGAGCATGTCCTGGTCCATCCTTCAGCATATGTGCTTTAGTAGCACTAAGGTGTCTGAGCACTCCCATCTGTCTTGATCACTTGTATTTGCAACTGGGTGCTTGACATTTTTAGTACAGGGGCTATGTAACATTTGTCTTGGTACAGCTATTGATGCTATGTGAGGCAGGCATCACAATCACTCAATAGATATTGCCAGAATAATACAGTACATATGGGTCTGTACGTGTATCCCCATTTTCCCATCATCTTCACACTAAGGGGTGTGTGAAGATTGTAAGGGAAGACTATACTATTTTGGATGTCTGATTTTGTCTATTTGTCCTTTTCATGCATTTCCATTGCATTGACATATGTGCAATTCACAATTATCCCAATGGCTTTGTTCTCGAGGCAGTAAATGGCTAGTCAGAGCTGCCCTTTGACAATATGCAATGTTCATGCTATGTGTGCCAATAACAGTGACACACATGTTATTATCTGCCTGCGTCATGTCTCAATCGTTACTTGGGGGCACATGGGGGTTACTTGGGGGCACTTGGGGGTCAATCCTTGCTACCCTTAGCCTAGCTGATGTGGGCAGTTTGGACAGGAATTGTTATTGATTGACTTACATTTTCAAGATTAAATGGTTTACCTGTACTATTATTTCTAAAACAGATGTTGGTGTGGGATATGTTGACAATGCAATGGCAGTTGTGTAGTTTGATGTGTACATCTTGAGTACATATTTTCTCAGTGGGATATGTGTGTTGTTTGGACCTAGGCACAGGTAATCACATGTCAGGAAAGATGTGAGTGGTGTTGCTGTACTGATGTAGTCATGTGGTGGAACTGTAGCAGCATGCCAGGTGGAATGTTAGATGGCCTAGGATGTATTTAGTGACTGACTAATGTTTAGTTGTTCTTACACTGCACTCAGTGATTGTCATTGGATGTCACATGTGTGCTTATGTAGCCCACTGAAGCTGCACATGCATGTATGAAGTAATGTGGTGTATCTGTATTGATTATCTGCAGATGTTCCTCTGGGATTTGGTCCATGTAGTGACATGGCTGTTCTCCAGACATGTATTATACACATCAGATATCACCTGTATGGAAGTGCCTCATGGTGTGGCAACATAGGTGATTATATCCATTATGGCATATATGTACAGAGGGTTCGGCCAGGCATGCAATTAGAATGGCAGGTGCTGTGTGGTCTATGAATTGAGTCTTCTTACCTATCATGAGACATTACTTATGGACATGGACTGGTCAGGTGTAGATTGAGAACATGCATGTTATGTTGCGATCTGTCAACTGCTGTTCCTAAAGATGATAGGAGTATGGAGCGTTATGATCCAGATTAGGACAGATTTTCTGCTTCTGGTAGGGCATGATGAGCATGCTGACATAGCTTTATAGGTGATTTCTTGAAATGCTCCAGTCGTGCTAGATTAATTGGAATATGATGTGGGTGAGATGGAAGACATAAAGTGGTCAATAGGAGTAACATGTTGTGAAATAATGTAGGTAATGTTGGTTACTAAATGACATAGCCTAGCCAGGAAATGTATACCTACAGTTGTCCATATTGTAATGTGTGTATGTGAAGAATGTGATGACCCTCTCTTTCCCTCTCTATCTCTCCTTCTCTCTCTCTCTATTTGTGTGCATCCGCATTGGCAGGGGAAAGAGACAGGGCACAGGCAAGTGGGGAAGCTGCTGGCCAATGGACCCAGAGAGCTGATACTACCAACAGTGAGGGACACAATGGCCTGTAGTGTGAGGAGAGTGCCACAGGGAGACAGGCTCCACATCATCCTCTTTGGAATCCTCCTCCAGTGGACACTCCCTGGCTGACCCTTCTTGGACAACTCCAGCACCATCTTTGTCTGCCATCCACAATTACCACCACTGCCCTCTCTGTAGCTCCCCACCTAGTTATCCATGCCTACTCACCCAGGAGGGTGGGCATCTCCTTCGCTGAAGGCATCTCTGCCCCTGCCCCTGTCAGCCCTGCTGCCCTCAGTGAGGAGGCTATTGACCTCCTGAGGCCGATCTCTGTGGGTCATTTGACCATTGTGAATGCCATCGAAGGACAGGTAACTCAAGTCCAACAGAGCAAAGCATTCCTGGAGGGCATTCACGGTGCACTGGCTGGTCTATAGAGATCCTTTCAGACTCTGGCCTCCACACTGAGATCAGCCAGTCACCTTTTGTCTTCCGTCTCCCCTTCACCATTCTCTTCCCAATCCCATTACCCCCTTCTCCGTCCCAGCCAAAGCACACAGACAGACAAGCATGCATCTACCTCAATATCCAAGGGTACCACTGACAGACAGAAACACCACAAAACCCACCACTGGCATGCACACAAACAACACCCACCTGCAGACACACCAACACTCACTACCTGCACTGACTCCCCCACTACCCCTGCCCTCACAGACACTACACCGGGCACACCTGGAGACACCACACCAAAATTCACAGATACAGCCACAACTCCTATTCTACCCACAGTCACCACAATAGCAGACCTGCAGACAACCACCCCAGTCACCACATCCGCTGACACCACAGCTACAGGCATGCCTACATGCAGCACATCCACCCTACCTGCAGTCATCAACCCAACAGTCACCCCTCTACCATGGCATCTCCCGGGACCTCCACCCTCCTCCTCCCAAGACACATAAACACCCACATTCACCCACCCAACAGACACCCAGTACACACAATCATACCTTGCATACACATGCACCCAAGACATCCACAAAAATACCTCTTACAACCACTCCCTCTCCCTCCACTCCCAAACCCTTTTGCCATGACCGTTCCTGTGTGTCAAAGACATTTTTTTCACTTGGAGTTGTCCTTTTTCCCTACTCCTCTCCCACCCCATGTGACCCCCAAAATATCTGTGCCCCTCCCCAAGTCTAGCCCTTCTACCTCCAAGTCCACCCCTGCCCCCCTGCAAGTAGCCATGCCCCCCCACCAATAAGTCAACCTCTCCCAAGACTTCCCATCCCTCCCCGAAGCCTCAATCAAAGCCTCCCCCCACACCCACACCCAAAGATCCACCTCCGAAAACAAAACAAAACCCCTTTCCACCTCACCTCTTATTCCCTGAGGTGCTTGCCTGCCCCCTTGATGCCCCTACCGATGGAGGATGTACAGCAGTCAGGAGTCAAGTAAGGGCACTGGAATGTGCCATGTGTGTCTGCAGCACATATGTTTTTGGATAGGCCTAAGGCCTCTTAAAAGGTACATAGTTCTGCATATCTATTTATTTATTTCTTTATTGCCATAAACCTGGGCTAAACAGTTGGTTCCAGGGTTACATTTCTGTCCTGCCTTTAATTCCTTATGGCTTTTTTGGTCTTGGCTGCTTTTGTTTATGTGTGAGTATGATTTGAGTGTGGTGTTTGTGCTACCAGTTGAGCCTGGTCAACATGTGCAGCTGTGTGCATTGCTTTTTATCCTGCTGTGAAGGCTGAGTACTGTGTGATGGCCATGTATGAGTTTGGAACATGGATTTATGTTGATATTGTGTGTAGTGATTGTGTTGACATGTGTTATTTTGAATGTTGTGTGCCCTTGTGTGGTTGTATTGTGTGTGTGAGTGTGTGTGGTGATTGGTATATCAGATCTAATGTGATGTGTGTTGACGGGGTCTGACGTATGCCTTGTTGTAGGGATGTGTGATTGTGTGTGTTGGTTCTCTGGTGTTGTTAGGTTGTGGTGTGTGTGTGATTTATTAAGTGGAGGTGTGTTTTGTGGATTATTGACAGTGCTTTCGAGGTTTTGCAGTTGTGGTGTTGTTGTGTCATTTGGTTGTGTTGTGTGCTGTAATGTTTGACTATGCCAGTGCTATGTATCTGGGTGTTGGTGTGTGTTTTGGAAGTGTGTGTGTTGACCGTAGTTTGTGTACTATGTATTTGCAAGTGTGTATGTGGCTGTGCGTGGGTTTGCATGTTACTGTGAGGGTGCCTGTGTGTGTCGCCATCGCAACCCGTTTAGGATGTGTATGTTGTGTGTAGATACATTGGCTTTGTGCAATAGCAACAGAGAAGAGTCTGTACTCATGGTTGCTGTCATCGTCACAGGTTCTGGAGTCAGGTGAGCAGGAGCAGCGGGAAGACGTGTAGCTCAGGTTCCATGGCAGCTCAAGACTGGTATGTGTTCCTGAAATGAGTGTCTCCTTTCATAGAGCTGGTTTCCACCAGGTTTTCCATGGTGGTGTGACTGCGGTGGAAACCTTGGCGGCATGCAGCTTTGTAATCTGTCCAGCTAGAACATGGTTTCCACCAGCCTGAAGGTGGCTACAGTTGTCCGTGGTAGCCTGACTGCACTGATGCTGCCGGCGATGGAAGGGCTGTATTCTGTTGGGAAGACCACCATGGTCATAATTTGGCATACTTTGGCAGTCATCTCTGCCAGCCTGTTGGGGGCACGATGGACACCACCAAAAATGACGGTCATGACACCGCCAAACTCGTAATGACCCCTAAAGTGTGTTCAGGTGTAACATTTAGATTGGTTGAGACCTTATGCAGACCATTTTTCCTGTGGCAAACTTTGGTTTTGGAGATGTTATCCATTAGGATGTACACATGTATATAAGTGGGAACTCCTATTTAAGCAGTTAAGTATTTTGCTATATACCTGTTTAACGTTTATTTTTATGGGTTGTTAACATTATATTTGTTTTTTTCTACTTTTTTTGTGAATTGTTGCAATCTATCTTTTGCGTATTTTGCTATTATAGTTTATTTATGATAAAGTATCAACAATACATACAAGAGACTACTATAACACTTTCCTGCAGTGGGTGCTCCGCCGGCTATGGACCCTCAGGATCTGCACGCCCTTGGCGAGGGCACGCCACAACCCTTTTTTCAGATGGGTGCTGACTTGCAGAGGAAACACAAACAGAAGGACACCATGAACCACACACTCTAGCCTGTCACACATATGGGCCACATAGTGCATTTGCCCCTCATCAGGCACACACTTGACCTGTACCCCTGCATTAACACTGCCACCAGCCATACCACTCCCAAATGACACACTGCCAGCACACACACACATCTACATGCAGCCATGTTGCATGCTACGCACCCATCATGTACTCATCTGTTGATCTGGTGGCCCATACAACTGCTCATACAGGGGTATGATCCCATCCACAAGACTCTCCAACTCCTCTGACTTGAAAGCTGGGGCCCTTTCCTCTGTTGCATGGGCCATGTCAGGTTTCAGCCACAGCTCACAGCAGAACACGTAGTGGAGATGTAGTTATGTGGAAAGTCAGGAATCAAGTGAAGTGCTACACAGAAAATGGCGGTCACGTCCACAGCGGTGAACACCGTTACTGCCGGCGTTGATCATCATTGGTTCCTGTACTCCATGGAGCCCCATGTTAGCCAATGAGGAATTGCACAGCAGAACACACTGCCTCCCGCCTGCATACAGGACAGGTGGTTGCCATTTTCTACTGCTAGTACAGATGTACTAATTTATTAGTGCATCATTGGTGTTGAATGTACATACCTAGACAATTCTAGTGTTTAACATACAAACATGCTCTGTGTACACTGATGTTGTGTGTTCATAGTTCCTGTTCTCCTTTGCTTCTTATTTTTGGGTCAGTTAAGTACCAACCACTGCGGAGGAGTAGAAGGAGGAGGAGGAGGAGGCAATCACCGGTGTACAGACCCTTGTGGACTTGGCTACACTGGAGGACAGGTACATAATACTCACCTATCATCTGGACAGGGCCACAATTACTGATCTGTGTGCACAATTCAAGTCTGATCTGCTACCTGTGATCCGTTGCACCGCAGTAATACCCCCTCTTGTGCAAGTACTATCAGTGCTCCATTTCCTGGCAACAGGCTCTTTCCAGGAGACAGTGGACTTGGCTCCAGAAATGTCACAGTCAATGTTCTCTATTGTGCTTGCGAGGATTTTGGCAGCCTTGCTCAAACATCTGTGCAGATACATCGCATTCACCCAGGTAGATGAATTGTCCACTGTGAAGGCTGGATTTTATGCAATGGGACACATACCATATGTGATTGGGGCCATTGACGAGACCCATATTGCCTTAGTCCCCCCGGGCATATGAACAGGTGTACAGGAATAAGAAGAGCTTCTACTCACTCAGTGTCCAGATGGATTGCCTTGCTGACCAGTAGATCTCCCACCTCACTGCAAAGTATCCTGGGTCGGTGCATGATGCGTTTGTCCTGAAGAATAGCAGCGTCCAACAGCTGATGGCACAACTACAGAGGCACAGTGTGTGGCTCATAGGTGAGCCTGAGTCCCCATCCAATGTATGTCAGTGTATGTCTTCAGGAGTCATAGCACATGCCATTGTGAAAGGCTAATGTGTGTCCCTCACTTCTTGCAGGTGACTCCGGCTACCCAAACCTGTCCTGGCTCTTAACCCCTGTTAACAGTCCGAGAACAGGGGCTGAGAATAGGTTCAATGATGCTCATGGGCGTACCAATGATGCTCATGGGTGTACCCGGAGGATTGGTCTCCTGAAGGCTAGGTTCAGGTGCCTCCAGCTGACAGGTGGATCCCTATGTAACTCTACTGAGAAGGTCTGCAAGATTATTTTTTGTCTGCTGCATGTTGCACAATTTGGCCCTCAGATGCCATGTGCCCTATCTGCAGGAGAAGGGGGTGACAATGCACCTGTGGCAGCAGTGGACACTGAGGACAGTGAGGAGGAGGAAGGAGAGTAAGATGTGCTGTGTGGCTGTGGCACAATGCCAGTCACTACCTTTGCATGCCAAATGACTGTCACTTATGCCTTCCCTTATTGCAGATGTTGGTGTGGTTACAACAGTGTGAAGCTGTGATGTGTACAGGCTGCTGAGACACATATGTAGGATGGATCAACATATTACTGGACATTTGCAGTTCAATACAGTTCAATACATTGCATATTTCCTTCAGATAAAGCACTATTACTCAAGTTGTGTCCAAGGGTGTTTATTAATTATTCAGATATACAATGCAAAGTGCAATAGAGTGGGTGATGGTTGGGGGTTGGGAAAAGTCCAGTGTAGTGGGCTAGTCTGTTCGTTGCACAGGTCCAGTGTCCAAGGGGCTGATAGGAAGGGAAGCAATGGCAGTTCAAAGTGGACAAGGTGATACAGTGGAACACAAGGGGAACATTCAGGAGGGGCTAATTTCCTGGCAGTGTTCTTGGCAACAGTCTCTGGTGTATGTTTGGGTCACAGGGAACGTTTGCAGAGTAGTTCACTTTCTGCAGGGGGAGGGGTGCTGGTGGCCTGTGGGTCCTGTGGCAGGGCCTCCTGACAAATAGCTGCAGCAGATGTTGATGGGTGCTGGGCGGAGTGGCTAGTGGAAGTGGCCCGCAAGTGTGCTCTGTCCTCCTGCATGGTGTCGGCCATGTCAGCCAGCACCCCTGCAATGGAGGCCATGTTGGCATTTAGGGCCTGCAACCGCTGCATGACCTCCTGGTGGTGTACCCTCAGAGCCGCTGGTTCTCCTGCATGAGCATGTGCAGGGATTGTTGGTATGCCCCGGGACATTTGTGAGTGTCTCCTGGGCAGTTGGTTCCCTGGGCCGTCCTTCCCCGGGCACACAGCTGTCCTCCGAGTGTCCCTGGACCCCTGTGCCCCCTGAACAGTGTGCCCACTCCCACTGACACAAGGCCCGTCATTGTCTTGCCTGTTTTGTATGGACTCGGGTCCCTGTACAGGTGGACACACTACTGATTGATGTGTCCTGGGGACAGAGGTGTGGGGACATTGGCTAGCTGATGTGGTGATCGATTCTGAGGGGGGCTCTGTGGTGGACTGGCTGTGGGATGGGTAGCTGACTGACCAGTGGTCCCAGACGGGACAGGGAGTTCATCCAGATCCAGAGCTCCTGAGTTGCTGTCATCACTGGGGGCATCTTCTGGTGGAGGACTGGGTAGCTGTGGCACCTCCTCGCTGCTGACATTGGATGAAGCACCTGTGGGGATGTAAGTGATGTATTATGCTACATGTCTGTGACATATTCCACATTACTAGCTTTCTCAATGTTTTGCTGTTGTCCTCCCACCTTTGGTTGTGTATGGTGATGGATTGTGGGACTGTTAGTTCTCCATGCTCTGCATGCATTGGTGGTGGGTGTGCATGCAGAGCTGGAAGGGATGTGCATGCAGTGGGTATGGCATGTAGGGCTTGGCATTTAGGTTTGGTAATTGGGGTGGTGCACTGTGTGGGATGGAGTGGGGTGATGGGAGTCACGGTGAGGGGTTGTGGTATCATGCAAGGTATGGGGTTGATAGGTAATAAATGTTGACTCACCAGTGTCCAGTCCTGCGGCTACTCCAGTGAGTCCCTCAGGATGAAGTATTGCCAAAACTTGCTCCACTGCAGGTTGTTCCACCTCTTCCTTATGTCATCCCACGGCGTTCACCCTGTTCACGATTCTCCTCCATAACTCCATCTTCCGGGCAATGGTGATCTGCTGTACCTGTACTCCAAATAGCTGTGTCTCTACCCTGACAACTTCTTCAACTATGACCTGCAACTCCTCATCAGTGAACCAGGGGTGCCTTTGTGCGGACATGGGTGTTGTGTGGAGTGTGTTGTGCAGAGGGTGATGTGTTAAGTGGTGGGGTATGTGTTGTGTGGTGCATGACGGATGAATGAGTAGTTGTGATATGTGTGTGCAGTTCTCTCTGGGATTGCTGTGGCAAAGTGTATCGGTCTTGTCATGTTTGCAAAGGATTGTGGGTGATGTGAGGGTGTGTTTTATAGTGCTGTTGGTGAGTGTGTGGGGTGTGCGTATTTGTGTAAGGTGTGTTTTTTTTTGTTCTGGTCAATGTTTTTTGCTTTTGAGTGGCCACATCCGCCAAGGCGGAGTCCACCGCTAATGGTTTACCGCCGTTGAATGTCCGCTGTGGTGATTTATTGGTCATTATTTGGAGGGCGTTGTTTTGGTGCCGTAACAGTATGGGTGGTAGTACCGATAGTTTAACACATTCAGTGGATCTGATAGATTTGTGTTTGTGGCTGTTTTCTGTCGGTTTTGTGTCATAATCTGCTCTATGGATGTTCGCCTCTGTGACGGTTTGTTTGCGGTAGTCAGCGCGGTGCTATTCGGTATTTACCGCCAATGTCATAATGAGGGCCTGAGTGTATAACTACTTGTATGTGTGAGTGAGTGGTAAATGGATGAGATAGTGAGTACATGAGTGCATGCATGGGTGGTTAACAGAATGCATGCATGCATATATGGGTGAGCGAGTGATTGGATGCATGATGTTTGAGTGATTGACTGAGTGCATGAGTGCATGTATGAGTGAGTGACTGAGTGTATAACTGTTTATAGGTGAATGAGTGAGTAGTACATTGGTGAGAGAGTGAGTGCATGACTGCATGCAGGAGTTTCACTTAGCTCCACCAGCCTGCCCCCGTGCCTCTGTAACTGTCAACTGCCACCTGGACAGCAGTTCGATGCCCTCCTCCACCCGCAGGCACCCGCCTGCGCCTCATCCCTGGTGCCTGTGGTAGGCTTTCCCTGCTTTCGTCGCGTGAGTGATCCTTTCTGTGTTTGCTATAATCTGTTTCAGTCATTTGTATTGCCGTGTATTGTTGCCGTGTTGCAAGAATCTGTTTAGGTAATTTGTATTGCCGTGTATTGTTGCCGTGTTGCTAGAATCTGTTTAAGTAATTTGTATTGCCGTGTAGTGTTGCCGTGTTGCTAGAATCTGTTAGTTATTTGTACTGCTGTTTACTCCTGCAGCGTTTTTCTGTGTGTCTCTGACCCTCTGCCCCCCCTTTTTATTCTTTCGTTTTCCCGGCTCTCACCACCTGTTTCTTGCTATCGGCTCTGGACAGTCTCTTCTCCCCCTGCTGCTGCCTCCCCTGTGGCCCCACCCCCCTCGCACACCCGTTGGCCCTCCACGCCACCTCCCAGCTGCTCCACCCTCCCACCTCATCCTCTTAATGGCAGCCACTTCGCGGAGCCCCGTGTGAACTCCCTGACTGGGTTCTGGCCAGGAGTTTCACTTGGCTCCACCGGCCTGCCTCTGTGCCCCTGTGAGTGTCGACTGCCGCCTGGACAGCAGTTTGAGGCCCTCCTCCACCCGCAGGCACCCACCTGCGCCTCATCCCTGGTGCCTAGTGGTAGGCTTTCCCTGCTTTCGTCGCGTGAGTAATCGTTTCTGTGTTTGCTATAATCTGTTTAATTATTTTGTATTGCCGTGTATTGTTGCCGCGTTACTAGAATCTGTTTAAGTAATTTGTACTGCTGTGTATTGTTGCTGTGTTGCTAGAATCTGTTTAAGTAATTTGTATTGCCATGTAGTGTTGCTGTGTTGCTAGAATCTGTTTAAGTAATTTGAATTGCTGTGTATTGTTGTCGTGTTGCTAGAATCTGTTAGTTATTTGTACTGCTGTTTACTCCTGCCACATTTTTCCGCGCGTCTCTGACCCCCTGCCCCTGTTTATTCTTTCGTTTTGCCAGCTCTCACCGCCCTTTCTTGCTACCGGCTCCGGCCGGTCTCTGCTCCCCCTGCCGCTGCCTCCCCTGTGGCCCGCCCCCCTTGAACACCTATTGGCACACCCTCCCACCCCACCCTCTTAATGGTGGCCGCTGCACGGCCGTGGCACGCCAGAGGCAAGCCCGTCTGCGCCTGGACTGCGCCCAGCGCCAGTCCCCCTGGTCCCCCTGACCCAGCCCCCTCAGACAACACTATTCTTCAACCACACTCCACTCCCTCAACCCAGGACCACTCCCCGCCTGCACCCAAGCCAACCCCAATCACACACAGGGACCTTTCACCTGCTATGCCTGCTGGTTCTCCTGCTCCCCCACAAACACCAGATACACCCACGCACCCCTCCCCACCCCCAACGCTCCCCACAACAAATACCACAACTCTGACGATGAAGACTCTCACACAGTGCCCACCCACCCCAACAGACCCTACCCCTACACCAACAAGTCCCACAACCCAAACACACTCCACAACAACACCACCACAACCCACAACCCACAGCAACACCAACCCCCCCCCACACCAACACCATTGCACACCACAACCACCTCAACTGCATACTCCTAAACACCTGTTCCTTACACAAGCATGCCATCGAACTCTGGGACCTTATCACATCACACTCACCAGACATTGTCTTCCTCACGGAAACTTGGATGAACCACTCATCTGAGCCAGACATAGCCACAGCCACCCCAGATGGATAAAAACTCCATCACCGAAACCGCTTAAACAAACCAGGAGGCGGCATCGCCTTTATACACAAAAACACCATTAAGGTCACCACCAACATACACAACACCCTAGACAGTGCAGAACACATGCATTTCCTAATGCACATAAACAACAACACCACCCTTAGAGGAACCCTCATCTACAGACCACCAGGGCCTCGCCCCCCTTCTGTGACGCCATCGCCAACACCATCAGCCCTCATGCCCTCATCTCCACAGACTACATCCTCCTCAGTGACTTTAACTTTCACCAAGAAAACCCCCACAACCACAACTCCTCATCCCTTCTAGATAACCTCACGAACCTCAGACTCAAATAACTGATCACAGCACCCATCCACTCAGCAGGACACACACTAGACGCAATCTTCACCTCGAGCAACCACATAACCTACACTCACACCACCGAACTCCACTGGACTGACCACCGCTACATCCACTTCTCTTTCTCCAAACCCCCCACACACCACACCCTACTGCATGTGGGACAAGATCCCCACAGAGCACCTGAACTCCCAACTCGCACAGAACCCCCCTACATCAACGACCCCAACATTGCTGCCCATAACCTCACACAATGGATCACAACCTGCGCAGACTCACTAGCCCCTCTCAGAAGAAACATCACCACCCGCAACATCAAGAAAGCCCCCTGGTTCACCCCGGAACTCCAAGCATCCAAACGTGAATGCCACAAAACGGAGAAAGCTTGGCGACAGAAACCCTCAACCACCAACTACTCCACCCTCAAAACCACCATTCGCAAACTCCACCAACTCATACGCACCACCAAAAGAGCATACTACAAGGAACGCATAGACAGTAACTCTCACAACAGCAAGGAACTCTTTACCATCATCAAAGAGCTCTCCAAACCCAAAGCCAGCAACATCGACCCCACGCACACGCAACTCCTCTGCGACTCCCTCTCCAACCATTTCCACCGCAATATCTTAGACATACACAACAGTTTCACACCTCACGCACCCGCCACACACATCACCGACTTGATCAGCAAAGACCCACCACCCCCAACCTACTCACCTGGGCCCCTACTAACGATGACAAAACTGAAAAAAGTATGAATTCCATCCACTCAGGCTCATCCTGAAGCCCCTGCCCCCACCGCATTTACAACAAAGCCAGCCCAACCATTGATCTGAAGCTTTGTGACATAATGAACAGCTCTTTCAACGCCGCCGCCTTCCCAGACCCCTGGAAGCACGCAGAAATCACTGCTCTCCTGAAAAAGCCCAAAGGAGACCCCAATGACCTCACCAACTACTGCCCAATTTCACTTCTCCCCTTCCCCACCAAGGTCGCTGAGAAACTAGTGAACACCCGCCTGTCTCACTTCCTAGAGTAAAGCAACACACTCAACACCTCCCAGTCTGGGTTCCGCAAGGACCACAGCACGGAAACCCCCCTCATCCCATGCACTGACGACATCAGAACCAGAGTCGACAAAGGCGAGACTGTCGCACTCATCCTCCACCCACACACGCCTCCACAACGCAGGTATTTGACACAAGGCCCTAGACTGGCTGACCTCCTTCCTCACCGAAAGAACCCAGACAGTCCGCCTCCCTCCCTTCCACTCCACAGCGACCAAAATCATCTGCAGAGACCCTCAAGGGTCCTCCCTCAGCCCCACCCTTTTCAACATTTACATGACCCCGCTCGCCAACATCCTCTGACCACACGGAATCACCATCATATCCTACGCAGACGACACCCAGCTCATCATCTCCCTCACCCGAAACCCTACCACAGACAAAACCAACCTCCGCGCTGGACTCCTTGACACCGCAACATAGATGACAGCTAACCACCTCAAGCTCAACTACAACAAAACCGAAGTCATCCTTTTCGGCCCCAACAAAACCATGTGGGATGACTCCTGGTGGCCCACCTCCCTTGGTCCCCCACCAACACCATCAAACCATGCACGTAACTTCGGCATCATTCTGGACCCCTCCCTCTCCATGACCCAGCAAATCAACGCCAGCACCTCCTCCTGCTTCAACACACTCCTCATTATGCGAAAAACCTTCAAATGGATACCCATAGAGACCAGAAAGACCATCACCCATGCACTCATCAGCAGCAGGCAAGACTACAGTAACGCCCTCTACACCGGCACCACACTGAAACTCAAACGCAAACTCCAGAGGATCCAGAACGCAGCCACCCGCCTCATCCTGGACCTCCAACGCCATGAACACATCTCCCACACCTCAGGTCCCTTCACTGCCTTCCAATCGACAAGAGGATCACCTTCAAAATCCTCATCCACACACACAAATCCCTTCACAACACAGGACCAACCTACCTCAACGAAAGAGTGAACTTCCTCACTCCCATTCACCACCTCCTCTCCGCCGACCTCGCTCTCGCTACAGTCCTTCGCATCCAATGCGCCACCACTGGAGGCAGAGCCTTCTCCTACCTCGCCCCCTAGGCCTGGAACTCCCTCCCCACCAACCTTCTGCAAGACTCAGAACCTCCTGCTCTTCAGAAAGAACCTCAAGACATGGCTGTTTGAACAGTAATCCACCCCCCTCCACCAGTGCCTTGAGACCCTCACGGGTGGCTAGCGCGCTCTAGAAAATTCTTTTGATTGATTGATTGATTGATTGATTGATGGTTCCGGCAAAGTCGTGTTTTGTGTCAAAGTGGCGCTGTCTGGCCCAGGAGGGACCTGGGGGGGGCTCAACTCTGCGTGAGTAGGAAGAGGGGGCTCTCAGCACTTCAGAGAGTGCTCAATAGACCAGACAGTACCCACGGGAGTCCCAGGACACAGGGACAAAGGAGGTGGAAAATTTGGTTGCTGCAGCCCTGCAAAGGAAGGTCCCACGCTCCCGGAGGTCAACTCAGCGAGTTGAGCATCACAGGATAGAGTGCTGGGGACCTGGGCCAGGCTGTGCCTGAAGGAATTTTGCAAATAGTGTACAGAGGCCTCAGGAGGTGAAGAAGACACAGTGCACAGGGGTACTGTCGTACTCGGGGAAGGCAAGCTCTTACCTCCTCCAAATTAGGACAGCAGGGCCTTAGGACAGTCTGTGTCAAAGGGGTCTGCCACCTGTGTTCCAAGGGGCACACTCGTCACCAGGAGAGGAGTCCAAGAGAACCAGTCGTCAACTTAGAAGGTACCTGCGTGAGCAGGTAAGTGACTCTGTCACTCCACAGATTTCTTTGGTCCTTCTAGTGCAGGGTGAAGACAGGGAGTTCCCAGAGCGTGCACACCGTGGAAACTGTTGCAGTTGCTGGCTGGAGCTGAAGTTGCAGAGGAGAAGTAGCCCTTCTGGATACTTTGTTTGCTGTTACAGCGGTTCCTGGAGCAGTCTGCGTTCGATCCGAGGTCAGAGGATGAAGTAGTAGTTGCAGAGGATTCCTGCTGGAAACTTGTAAGTAGAATCTGAAGAGAAACCCACAGGAGAGACCCTAAATAGCCCTGAGAGAGGGCTTGGCTACCTTATCAGGTATGGGCCTATGAGGAGGGGTTTCCGATGTCACCTGATGGCACTGACCACTCACAGGCCTCCAGAGTGTCCCCACACCTTGGAAAACAAGATGGCTGAAGTCTGGGATACACTGGAGGAGCTCTGGGCACCACCCCTGAAGTGGTGATGGACAGGGGAGTGGTCACACCCCTTTCCTTTGTCCAGTTTTGCACCAGAGCAGGGACTGGGGTCCCTGAACCAGTGTAGACTGGCTTATGTAAGGAAGGAGCCATCTGTGTCCTTCAAAGCATTTCCAGAGGCTGGGGGAGGCTACCTCTCTCCAGTCTGTAACATCTATTTCCAAGGGAGAGGGTGTAACACCCTGATCCCAAAGGAAATGCTTTGTTCTGCCTTCCTGGGACTGATCTGCTCAGACCTCAGGAGGGCAGAACCCTGTCTGTGAGGTGGCAGCAGCTGTAGCTGCAGTGCAAGCGTCAGAGAGCTGGTTTGGCAGTACTGTGGGTCCATGCTGGAGCCCCCAGGATGCATGGAATTGGCTCCCCAATACCAGATTTGGAATCGGGGGACATTTACATGATCTTTGACACCTTACATGGCCATATTCAGGGTTACCATTGTGAAGCTACATATAGGTATTGACCTATATGTAGTGCATGTGTGTAATGGCGTCTCCGCACTCACAAAGTCCCGGGAATTGGCCGTGAAATATGTGGGGGCACCTTTGCTAGTGCAAGGGTGCCCTCACACTTAGTAACTTTGCACTTAGCCTTCATTAAATGAAGGTTAGACATATAGATGACTTATAAGTTACTGAAGAGCAGTGAAAATGGCTGTGAAATAATGTGTGCACTATTTAACGCAGGCTGCAGTGGCAGTGAAAGGGTTTGTCTGAGCTCTTTATGGGTGGCAGAAGAAATACTGCAGCCCATAAGGTTCTCCTGGAACCCCAGTGCCCTGGGTACCTAGGTACCATATACTAGGGACTTATAATGTGGGTCCAATATGCCAATTGAAATTGGTAAATGAAGTCACTAGCCTATAGTGACAAACGTAAAGGCAGAGAGAGCATAAGCACTGAGGTTCTGGTTAGCAGAGCCTCAGTGACATTCAAGCACTACTGACAACACACACATTAGGCCATAAATTATGAGCACTGGGGTGATGACCAGCAGGATCCCAGTGAGACAGACAAAAACATACGACATGCAGATAAAAACGGGGGTAACATGCCAAGAAAGATGGTACTTTCCTACACATAGTAGGTGTTCCATTCCAAAAAATGACGCTAACCCTATAGTGCCATATTTATTGCCTGATGCTAAAATAGCGCACAGAAAGGAATTGGTCTAAAAAAATTACGCAAAGCCCTATTTGCGTCAAATTTTAATGCCTGGTCAGACCAGGCGTTAAAATGAGGCCCACAAACCACTACTTAGGGAAAACACACAGAAGGAGCATTGGCAACCTCCTGGACAACATGGAACTGTTAATGCTCCAGCTTGGCACACTGCACAGACAACAAAAATGACAACAGGTCCCTCCAGCACCACCACAGCAACCTCAAACACAGAGGCAGCACAGAAGGAGGGAGAGGATATTCTGACAGCACACAACCATCCTTGGGCTCTGGGATCAAGATGTCATCAGAACCTACCGACTGAAGCGGGAGTCCATTGAATACCTACTGCCACACATAGCACCAGACATAACTGCAAGGGTGGAAACTCCAACAAATATTCCACCCATGACTAAACTCCTCGATGTCCTCCATGTGCTGGTGTCAGGAAAATTCGAGACAAGGGGTGCTCAAGTGGCTGGTATATCTCAGCCATTCTTCTCAGCCTTCCTACCAAAGGTTCTGGATGCAATCATCTGCCTTACACCCCACCACATCTGCTTCCCCAAAACCCAGCAACTGAAGCAGGAGACCAAGCAAGGTTTCTACCTAATAGCTGGGCTCCCGCATGTGCTGGGTGCCATGTTCAACTTGTGCCACCTGTAGCAACAGATCACCACTACAAGAAGCACAAACACACCCATTCCATGACTGTGCAGGCCCTTGTGGACCACCATGGACCACCATGGACTCTTCACAAACATCCTTGCCAAATATCCCCGCAGCGTCCATGATGCCTACATATTCCAGCATTCCACCCTCAACAAGCAGCTCCAGGATGGGCAATATGGCAATGGCCTACTCATAGGTAAGAAACCATACCAACCAGTACACATACTACACACCAACCTTGTAGGACAAACAATACATACACCACACTAAACACACATGGGCAGGTGAGCACAGATTTACAGACAACAACACAAATGCCACATGCCACACTACACCGTATTCATTGCACATCACGCACACATATACCCATATGTACATAATACTGCCACAGCCTGACTGGCATACCACATGAATGACAGGTGGAGCTACGTCCCCTTTGCATACAGAAGCTGAGCCCAAACCATTACGTGCCCACTGGTTGACAACTAAATGCAGATCCCACAAAAATGGCATAGAAAGTTACACATAGGCACAGTCCCACATTTGTCATGTTGTTCAAGCCTTTGGTGGCACCAATATTAAATGCCACCCAAGTGTTTCCACTACCAACTACATATCACCCACAAGTGCCAGATGTACCTCTAGTATACACCTTCACCTCTCTGATGCATTGTGCTGCACACATAGAAATACAACATCATCTGCGAAGAAAGACCATGGGGCAGATACATAAGAAGTGGTGCTGCACCTAGTCCAGTGCCACTTCACATGCACCCCTTGGTGCCCCCTCACGCCACCATGTGTGCACCATATACAAGAAACGGGTCACCATGGCTTAGAGTAAGTGCAAAGCTGTAAATAATGGCTGCCATAGTAGGACTCTGTAGGAGTATTGAAAACATACTTGACCTTTCATGCACCGTACAGAGAGACCCATGCAAAAATATGGTGTGCCCCCTCCAAGCGCCTGCGCTGTGCATGTGTTAAAGTGTCTGTGATAAATCATGCATAGGAACATTGAAGACTCCACTGCACCTATTTTGCTACCCCTCCAATTGTGTGAATCACACCCTTGTACACATGATGCTTGGCACAGCCATCGTCTGCCAGAAAGGGCCACAAAGTGTTGCACTACATGTGTAGTGCCACATTCTAACACGGAGACCTAGGTTTGGCTTTGTAGGGCTACTATAGTGTCAATACAAATGACACCATTGTGGTGCAAGGAGGTGGTAGATCATATTAACAATAAGACACAGTCTCAATTATAGACAACACAACACATGTTTGGCATTGTTGAACTGTCAGCTTGGATTAGTTGGACAATCACCAGGTCCCTGAGCCACAGCCCATAATAGCAATGTCCATCAACACAAGGTTGAGTGCAGCATGTTTTGTCAAGGTTCAGGACAGGTTGTTGTGGGCCAGATTCAAGAGCCCCTAGCACTACCCTAGTGCTGTCATTGTGAAATTCTTAAATGACACTAAGGCAGGGCTGAAGTGCCATTTTCCCCTTGTGATATTAAAAAAGTGGTGCGATGCATGCATAGCACCACTTTGTTAAGCCTTGCACAACATGATGGCTGTACAATCATCAAGTGTCGGAGGGGAGCCTATCCCTGTATGGGGGGCAAAATAAATGGGTCATGGAAAACCTTTGTATATCTTAGCGTCATTTTTCCTGCACTTTGAACGCCTGATCAGAGCAGGCATTAAAAGAGGGCATGCCTTTATATATGATGGTCCCCTATGTACTCTGCAAGAGTAGTGCAACATTTTTGGTGCCACTCCTGCTGAGTACATAATTTGCATCTATAAGAAAAGACACAATAGCCCCCTACCCTGGGGCATGGTGCACCATATATTTCATACGGCACACACTTGGTATGGGAAAGGGGGGCTCTAAGGGTCACAAAGACAGCTGCGAGGCACTAGGTGCAGCTCCACTTTCCTAAAATCTGCCCCCTTGTGTCTTAGGCCAACAGCATCTAAGGAGCTTAGTTAGGCACCAGGGTCCAGACTAGTTCCTCATTCCTCTTTGTGGACATTGTGTATCATATACACCCCATAATGTTTCGATTATCTGACACACATGTGCTAACTTTGTACCACAGGCCTGCCCTGTTTTAGAGACAGTGTGGGGCAACCCTGCATCTGTGGCAGCACTAGCACATTACTCAGATGCCTGCACCAATGCAGGCATACTTGGACCACAGTGTGTCCGTGTTGAAGGGAGTGTATATGCACAGATCGGTATCCCTTCCTGGACATAAATGGTCTACTATGGAGACAATGGCTGCCCACACAGTATTGGCAAGACATCCGTAATGTAATTCTGTTACTGCACCAACCACTGCATGCCCCTCTGATTCAGAATACTGAGTCGTGCTGCCCCATATGGACATGGAGGTGTAACGCAAAAAAACAGCTGTATGGTAAATCCATGTACATATGGTGCAGTGAAATGCATCACAGGAGCGTCAGGAAAATTGATGCTTTGGTAGTACCAGGGTCTCCATTATCTGGCCCTTCATCTCACAGACAGATTATAAATGTTTGACAGTTGTTCTGCCATACCACTAAGTTGACTAGCTTAACAAGTTGAACGTGAAACTGTTGTCCATGCACAAAAATGTCTAAAAATCATTAAGCTATGTTTTCCTGTCATGTATTGCAGGTGGGCCTTTACCATACATCACTGGAGAAGTGTCCAGATTTGAATACCTCGATGCAGCCAGTAAGTGGCACCTTGTGAGTCACATGTGTCATTCCAGGGTTTTGTGTGAGAGGGTCTGATGTGTGCAATGCAATGATGTAATGTGTGACCAATGAGATGACGTCATCTGAGTTAGGATATGAACATCATGTCTGATGCTATGTTGAGAATGGAGTATGAGTTGATTTTCGCACAAGTGCTAATGTGTCCTGCTGTGGAATAGTGGGTGTTATGAAAAGGAAAGCATGCCCACCCATACATTGATGTCAATCATGATATGTTTCTGAGCTGCTATTTGTCTGATTAGGATGCCTGTTGCCAACATATATATCACAGCACTTTCAACAGCACTGTGTGCCATACGTAGCTTTCAGTTATTCAGGAAACGCTACAGATGATATACAGGTTTTGAGGTTTCTAGGGGGCTTATGTAGGAGACACTTGCACCACCCGTGCTTACTACTCTTCAGATCATGAGTCAGGCAGTGAACATGCAAGGAGCCTTATTGTACTGGCCAGCAGTCACTTGAGTACACAATGAGAATACAACTCTGCTCAAGTAGGTTGTGGGACATATTTACAGTATGTAGCAAGCTAGATGAATTCAGATTTACCAACATGTTGGTAAATCTGCATACATCTAGCTTGTTACACATCATGTGTACATAGAATGTGAATGCTGAGTGTGTACCTGGCACTTAGGAGATGTCTGACATGCATGAGCACATGTTAATCAATAAAAAAAGGATACTGTTGCTTCACCTAGTGCAATGCCAATCTTACTATGCCCCTTAGGGCACCCATACAGCCACCATGTGTGTGCCTCATTACCCAATTTGCACAACATAGCACGAGGTAGTAGGCAATCGGTACCAAATCTGTAGACAACTTAGATGTACTGTTCATGCTTTGGCCAAACTATATGGGTGCTAAGCCTGAACTGTACATGTGGGCCAATTGTGATCATTGGTGTGCCCCTTGTAACACGTGTTCTGGACAGGTGTTAATCCAAGGACACATGAATGATGCTTTGCCAAACATTAGAATTGCCTGTGGGATGTTTCCTTGTCCCCTCTCAGATTACCCCCACCTTGCATCCATGATGCCTGGCCAAGGCTTGATGTAGCACCAGGGATAACAAGGTGGTGGATTGCATACATTGAGCCACATATTGACAATGGCACGGGGATTCTGGAATTGTAGGGCCACTTGATCTTCATTAGTCCAATGACACAAATGTTGAGCAAGGACACCATAGTCCACTTACCTCTGAGCACTGATCATCAACAATGGATAGCTGTTATGCCAGCGACATGTACATGATACCGTAGATGGATGGTAGGAAGTTTATATTGATTTGGAGTTTATCAGTGTTGTGGAATGTGTGATGGACAGCATGCGCCATTTGAGAATGCTTGTCTGTTCTACCTCCTCCCAATGCTATATTTAATGCCATGTTCTCCTCATGTTTCAGATGCCAATATGAACTTAGCCGAGAAACACGCCTTTGAGAAGAGGGCTGACAGCTATAGGCACGCAATGGTGGAACAGGCCAGGTAGCAAGGAATGTAGAAGAAATGTAGGAGGGAGAAATCCACTGGGGCTTGGTGTGCATTTTTTAATGAGGGATCTCTGCTGCAGCCCACAACTGTGCAGGCCACATTGGAAAAGAAATCTGGGGTCAGGGGGGAGTCTGCAGGTCCTACCCCCTCTACCTATACTGCACCAATCCACATACAAGGCACCCCAACAGCCACTTGCTCCAGCCACAAGCACATCCTTCTAATCCAACATGAGATGGGACATGGCAGTCATGATGGCAAGGCTGGGTAAGTTCGAAAGAGACAATGCCCAAAATTACAAATTACTTAAGTACTGCAAGAAGAAACTGAAGGAGTTGTAAACTGTTTGTGCCACAGCCTTGCACTTCCTTCCCTCTGCCTTTTACTAATGTTACATTTTTAGTGGGTTTTACATGGGTAGTGTTAGGATAGTTAAATAGGGTAGTTTAGGTGTAGGTTAGTGTAAGTATAGTTGGGGTGGCTTTTAGTACATGTTTTATTTATAGGGTTTGGGTGGTGGGGTTATGTTGGGGTTTCTATGTTAATAAAACCAATCTAAAAAACGTACAGAAATATATGTATTTGTTTAGGAAATAGGTTAGGTAAGTACATGTGTAGCTTTAGTTTATGTTGTCCTAGTCATGTCTTGCTTTTTAAAGGGGGTGGACAATAATTAGAGTGTGGCGTTACATGTGTAAGACAAGTTTAGAATAGGATATATAGGTGTAGGTGTAAGTTAAGATGAGTTAGTGTGGGTTAGTTTATAGGTTAGGTTTCGATATGAGTGTCTCGTGTGTGCACTGGCCAAGTAGGAGGAATGGCTTAGGGTATGCTTTCTGTCTTTATTACCATGGATGCCATTGTGCATCCCCTATGACCAAGGGGCTGTCAGATTTGCTGCTAAATTATATCAGCTACTCAAAACATTTGTCATCCACAGTTCCAGCCATTCACTTTGTGTATGTATACAGAATCTTGGACAGGTAAGTATGGAACTTCAACTGTCATTGCTTTTTGCTGGGGTCTGGCAATATGTTTGGTGGAAGGTGTGGCACATTTGACATCAGCCATTTTAGGGTCTCTGTCCTGCCACACTGACAGCTGCATATCAGTGATGTAATTCACCTTTTCTGAACCACACATATTAGTTGTACTTGTGCTCTCATCTAGGTAAATTACCATATACTTGATTCAGACCCATACATGCCATATGTCAACTTCCATGGATATCTGTTCATTACGTGCATTTAAGACTATGTAACTTGGTTGTAGCCCACAACACCTTTTTCATTTTAGGATCCTAGTATGTGGCTTTGTATCTGACAGTAAAGCACACATTGTAATTATGTTCTGTTCTCATTGACATAGCTTCACTAAATGCATATATTTAGCTGTGTTGATGGATCACAGTAATAGTTAAAATGTTGCATGTGAACAGGGAGTATTTTCTAATGCTGTACAATGTCCAGTTCACAGACCCCATGAGAGATCCTGAGCCATTTGTTGGTCAATCAGAGCCCAGGAGTGAGGGACATGTCATGAGACATTGTTAAGAGAAGGGTGCATAACAGACAAGTCAACAGTGGTTGAGTGAAGAGGGCACATTGCCAGCTATCACAACACTGGCATGATTGTAAGCACAGAACTAAGGAGATACTGTCCACGTGGCACAGACTGGTGCTACCGGGTGGTTTTCCTTGTGAATATTACTCCTTCCACATCTTCATCCTCTAATGTGTGTGGTGCCTCCTGTGCCATAGGTGGTACTGTTGTTGAGGTTGAGGGGGCGGTACATGTTTCAGGGAATAAAGATGCAGAGTCAAGGGTCCCGGCAGCTGCCATTGTTGAGAACACATAACACATAAGGCATGACTGCAGCTAGGAGGAACTGCTGATTTCTTAACACTGCAGCAACATCACGGTAGTAGGCATTAATGTTTTCCCTAAAGGAGGACCCTTCCCACTGTATGGACTCCAGGGTATTCTCTATAGCCCCCCTGCCTATTGCCTATGATGCTGCTGCCACTTTGGAAGGGCAATTGTTGAAGTCTGCCTCATGACAGCAGCTATGTCGGCCAGGGACTGATGGAGTCCACGTAGCAGGCAGCTGAGTTGTCCTTTATTGAACTAAGGCACCTCTGCCTCCCCTCTAGACTGCCTGTCATGGACTCCACCCCTACCCGCAACTGCTTGGCCAGCTCCCACCAGACTCCTACCACTGTCCTCTGAAAGGTCAGGTCCGGGTTCACGGAGTCCAGGGTTGTGTCAGGACTGGCTGGTGCTGTGTGTTGGTAGCTGGTTGGTTCATGTGGAAACCCTGCAATGCTGTGTGCCCTCCCTGAATTTGGAGGTGGTGTCTGAATGGAACCTAGGACAACCTGGAGAGTCTCTTCCTTGATGATCGGCAGCTGGTCATCCATGTCATCATTCAAATCCAGGACAGGAAGGTCGGCAGGAGGTAAGGCATCATCCTCTGCAATCAGATAGTCACATGTCAATCTTTAACTGTGGTGGCTGTTGACATGGCACATCGTTTATTTGCTAATTTTGCTAATGGAGGCTCAGTGACATGTTACAGACCCCAGTTTTAGTTGTATATTATGTGTAGTGTTGTGCATCACACATGGGGCAACCCTACATGGTATTTTGTGCTTTGATCCCACACCTCCTATTTCCTTGCAGGCCCCTTGCCCCTGCCACTGACACCATGGCGGCACATAACTTGCATTCCTATTCCCCATGGTGGACATTCCAACTATAATCTAATGTATGCTGTCACTCTTTTGGTGTTAGTGTAAGGATGTAGAATGTGGATAAATACATGCATTTTGAGACTTGTAGCACAAGTGGAATGTGCAGCTTGAATCCACAGAGCCAACTATTTGTATAATGGTTCCAGTTGTATTATGGGCTAGTGACATTGTGCCAGTAGTACAATTTTGAAGCCACTCGTGCCAGTTCTGATGAATGTTGAATGTCCCATTAAGTAATACACCAACCATTCACACAACACACTCAATCTTGTTAGATGGTGAGGTTGCAGCTACTTGAACAGCTGCACAAATAATGGTCACAGACATGTCCCATGTGTTGTATGAGTTCACTTTTGTGCCCATTCCCAAATGACACATGGAGGTGTGTGAAAGTTGTTGTTGGTCCACCCTGTGAGGCTTGCGTTCCATAGGTTGCACATTTAGGGCCTGGTTTTTTATCAAGAGGCACACCTCAGTGCAGCAGCAATATATGTTGCAGGCGCTGCGCCAGTTTTGGAATGCAGGGATGCCCCATGTTTATTGGAATATGGCACACCCCTGCGATTCCCCGTGCACCTGCGCAGATTTATTCTCCCTGCACCAAGGCAGGCATCTTTGCACCATGATGAAGGGGTGCCTGCGTTAAGGGGATAGATTGTTTATATGCAGGTAGGTGTTCCTTCTAGCACATGTACAAGCAATTATGGCAAGGTGCATTTAAATGTGTGCTGCAGGATGCAGCACACATTACAAGGGCAATGACACAAGGAGGAAGGAAAGCATTTTGCCGTGATGCACATCCTGACACCACTCCTGGGATGGTATTGACTTCAGTCCCAGTCTCTGGTGAACATGTTATGTTGGATCTGGGCAATGACAATATGCAATGGGTGTTGTTGTGGCACAGCCACACTAATTGCACCTTCATTCCAGGCAATGTGCTGAATATTTACATGGTGGTGTAAAGCCATAGAAAGTGCCTTATGTCCAAGTTGTGTATAAGTCGAAGTGCATTGAGCAACCAAAGCATCACTACAAGCTCACTAGAAGTGTGGCTTGGATGGTGATGGAGCATTTTGATTCAGGGCCTATGTGTCCCCATGCAACCCTTTAGCATGCATTGAGCGTGTCCTTTTGTTCCTCCCCCTCTACCATTTGTGAGATTCCAGATAGACCGCTCCTGCAACTTACCCTGCATACTGTCCTTGTAACCTTTGTTTTTTTTAAGTGAATTTCTGTGGGGTTTTTAAATTCTATTTCCTAACTATAACGTCCCTATCTAATCTAATCTTTGTTTTCTTCAGTTAATTTCTATGGCTTTTTTTAACATAAAGTTATGGTTTATGTTATGTTTCGGCCATGCATGGAAGGGTTAGGCCACAGGTCCTATAGCCAGCCCCTATAACCACCCAACCATGTACTGCCTTTGGCTGTGTGGGGAATGGGTTGGCCTGAAGGCCTGGCCACACTATAACCACTTAACCCCATGCCACACATGGCCTTTAGCTGGGCGTGGCCAGGCCCTTTGGCCAAATCCCTATAGCCACCCAAGTCCCCGCAGTGGGGTTTGGCCACAGGGCCTGGCCTGGGGTTGGGCGGTTATAGGCAGTTGGCTGCAACCCAAAGATTTTGCTGAGAGAAAGGCTTTGGTCCGATTACGAGTTTGGCAGTAAGGTCACCACTGTGGAAATGGTGGGGTTCTCCCTTCTGCAAAATCGGCTGTCCGCCCACCTAATTATAAGTTAAACGGGTGCACATAGGAAAGAGCACTGCAAAACTGCCATCACCTCCAGGGAATACAGGGTGCAGTGGTCGAGGCCAATACATATGTTTGAGGGTGGACCACCAGTCCCACCGCCAGTCCAATTGCAATGGACTTTGTCACCGCTGTGGTGGCCAAATCACCACAATAGAGCTGGCAGAAACAGAGGGATAAAAGGCAGAAAATTACCTTCACTCACCTGTACACGTACCCTGACGTCATAGATACAATAGTACATGTTGTGCCTCTGCTACTGGATCATTGACAAAACGTGTAGCGTCATGGAGGCAACCAACCGCCTGTCCTCATTTCACCCATTTATATTTGCTTGCCACTTCATAGATGACCAGACAGGTGCAATATGAAGCCCACTGTTGTCCTCAGACAAAAAAAACATATGTGTGTCCCTATCAAGAACAGCCAACAATGTTTGCACCTAATTCACGTCTCTGTTGCACTCTTTGGCCAGCTCACTCACACAGCACAGGGACACTCCCTCAATATCAAAATGTGTGCCACTTCACAGATTACCAGGCAGGTGCAATATGAAGCCCAGTGTTGTTCTCAGACAAAACAACATCTGTGTGTCCCTATCTAGAACAGCCAACTCTGTTTGCACCTAATTCACCTCTTTGTTTCCCTCTTTGGCCAGCTCACTGATACAGAACAGGGACAGTCCACCAATATCGAAATGTCTGCCACAATAAGAAACAAGGATAGTGATGTTTGTCCACAATACACCAACACAACAGCAGAATCACACAAACATCCCAACAAATAATCACTGTGACACCCTCAAACTTCACACAGGATATGTCTAGTAATGACCGACAACAAACCTAAATAGGGATGCAGCAATCAAATCAAACACACCTTCTATGCAATAGTACTGCACTAGACCCTCACACATCAGGCACATCAAACAATCACATTTGGAAAATATTATCCTAAATGATACTCCTAAGAACTAATGCAAGCCTACCAGGGAAAAACCTCCTGTAGAACAGGCTCTTTACAATCAGTGGGCCCCTAAAAAGTCTGAGTCACTGGGCCACAGCCCATTTTGCCCATGCCCCTACAGTGCACAGGCTCGCAGGTTCAAGGCATAGCCAGAACATACAAGAACATCACCAAGTGCCATGTATATGTGTGCTATGTGGAAGTTCAAGATACTTAAACAAACACATCAGTAACTGCATTCCTAACATACAATTAAAGTAGGTGTAAACTACACACAAAACAATGGACAAATATCACATAAAGCCACAATAACCAATCACCCGATACATGTGGAGAAATAAATGACTAACTTGCACACAGTCAACACACATCCAACATACGTCATAGTGAGAAGTGTAAGTCAAATAAGAGTGGCAATGCACAAGACTACCTGAACACTTTACCACTTGAAATACCACACAAAACTCAGGCCCAATTTGGATACATCACATAAATACATCCATTGCAACAGTGCCCCTTAACCCATGTAAGTCCCGTACTGGTCACAAAAATCAAATATAAAAACCTTGTCACATTGATCACCATTAAGAAGGAAAATAATACAACTGAAGTCCCAAAACCAAATGTCATGAATTAAATAATTAAGTGCTCACCACCTTGATGTATGCCTTCCCAGAAAACACCACCCTAACACATTCCATCAGAATATGTGCATGTACATAACAAAGTACACCATAAACATATAAGGAGCATAACCTGCCATAGGGCCTGATTTAGATCTTGGAGGAGGGGTTACTCTGTCACAACGGTGATGGATATCTCATCCCCCAATATCTAAATACTGTAGAAAACAAATGTATTTAGCTTTTGGTGGACTGGATATCCATTCATGTTGCGACGGATTAACCCTTCCAGTGAGACCTAAATCATGCTTATAATGTGTAAACCCAATGACATTGTGTCAAAATAAAAATATTAAAACATTTGGATATTCACAGAAGTAGTTAGAAAAAGTAAAACATGGACTAAAGTGCTCAAGAGAAAGAAAACACTTTATGCACATTTGGGTGGGGGACGTTTGTGTTTGGAGGTGGACTTAGCATTGGAAGTGGCGGGTTTGGAAGAGGAATGGATGGGTTGATGCTTATGAGGGGTTCTGAAAAGTGGAAGAGATGGAATGTCTCTTGGAAGGGGTAGCTGAAGGGCCTGGAAGGGCTGGATGTGATGATACTAGAGGTGGGTTGGGAGGTGTGAGAGTTGTTCTTGGGTGTTGAAAGTCTGGGATCCTTATTTGTAGTTGAAGTAAGAGGCTTGGGAAGGTTCATGGCCATAAAAAAAGGATGGTCCTCCACAGGGAACTTTGAGTAGTGTTGGGTTTTGGAGAGAGACGGAGTGACTGGGACTGATGTGCCTGGGACTGTTGTTGGTACAGGTGTGCCTGGTGAAAGTGCTGCAAGTATGAGTGTTTAACTAAAGGTGGGGTGTTTTAGGTGTTTGCTTGTGTTTTTGGGTGTGCATGAACTGAATGTGGAGTCAGTGGTGTTTGCTGATATGGAAATAGTGGGGGTGGATGTGGTGGATGTTGCTGTGGTGGTGACTGCAAGTGTGGTTGTGTGTGGTGTGTGAATGGATGTGACAGAGTGGGTGCATGTGGGAGTGATGTTGTCAATACTGGATGTGGTGGTGGGTGTATGTTGTGTGCACGTGTGTTTAATATCTGATGTGCTGTGTGTGGATGTGATGGGGATTGGTGTGTGTAAGTGGATGTTGTGTTGTCTGTGATGGGTGTGGATGTAATGTATGTGATGTAATCTGTGGTGGTGGTGTGTGTAGTGTAAGTGTGTTTGGATGTGTACCTGGTATTTGTATGTGTTTCTGTCTATGTGTGGATGTGCTGCTTACGTCTCTATGGGTGCATGAGAGTAAATGTGTGTGTGTGCTTTGGACAAGTGGGGAATACAGCATTAGTATGGGGAAGGGGTTGGGGAAGACACTAGGTAGGAGCATGGGAGGCTGCACAGAGGGAGGAGGACAGAGACTAAAAGGATCTTCTAGGCCAGACATAGCACTATGAATGCCTTTCAGGTAGGCTCTCATCTGCTGCAGATGGTATTCGGGCCTACAGAGATGGACCTCAAGAGGTCAATAGCCTCCTCACTTTGTGCCGCAGGTGAGACAGGGGCAGGGTCTAAGGCGTCTGGACAAACGGAGACTGGAGCTCTCTTAGGAGAGCAAGCCTGGCCAACTGGGTGGGGAGCTACAGGAAGGGTGCTGATGAAACTAGTGGTGGTAGGCAGGGATAAAGATGATACTGATCCTGTGGGGTCTGACACCACTCAAGAGTGCCCTCTGGGGGAAGACTCAGAAGATGACGAACTTGAGCTGACGTCCTCTGTGACACTCCCTGCACCATCACGGACACTGGGTCCCTTGTTGTCCTGCAACTCATAGCCAGAAACACTGTGGCCAGAAGCTTCTCCAACAACGTTGTACTGGATGTATCTGAAATGACACATTAGGAAGGGTTAATTACATTTGCATAAACACACCTGTCCATCAGATTCAAACACAAAATATCACAGGAGGGCACGGACTGGTGCATCTGCTGGCTCACTACATGTCACATAACTTTGGCAGGAGCACATAGATGCATGCTGGATTTTCAATAGTTGGTCACAATGATGTCACAACCCCCCCGAACCTAGGCCAGATTTTTGATTATGAACACTCCCTTATCATCCATGTAGTCAGACAGTTGCCCACCTGGTGCTTTGGTCTTTGTAGCATACACTGCTGAACCAATGGCAGAAGATATGATGCCTAGCAACAGGACATCCGTACAGTGTCCACACAAGCCCCAGATTCCCCCCAGTGCTCATTTTCCTGGAAAACATCATGATGAGATGATGGACAAGTCATTCAGCAAGGTAGATGCAATACCTGCTGCAGAAGGGATCATGTCACATGCAAATGCACAGTTTAAACTGATTACACTGTTTCTGGTGATACTTCTCCATGTGACCTGTTTCAATGAAAGTTGTACTGAGGTAGATCAACTACTTATCACATGCAGCATAGAAAAGTGGGCTGGAGAAAATCTTAGCCTAGACATTGGGAGATACCTAATACAAATGTACTTATCATTTTACTCCATATGGCACCAGGAACAACAACAATCAGGCTGGAAACTGGCGACAACACCATTCTCGCCTTGCATTCCTAGAAGCCCATACACCTTTGATGTCTGTGGTATGTCAGTGAATAACAATGGCATGAAGACTTGGACATACTTCAGTTTTGATGAGATGGCACAACACTGCCCCATTTGAGAAATGAAACACCAATGGCCCTAAAAAAATGAGTGCAGGCACTCACATATGAAACTAACATTGTCATATATCACTCCCCAATGTATGTCACCAGTCAATGAATGTACCTTCAAACAGTATTGTAGATGAAACAACTCCAGGGAAAGGTGCACTGTGAAACATGTATCTACTACTGCTGATGCCACCAGTGATGTTTCAATACTCATGTCACTTGAAACTCTATGTACCGATGGTGAGTACAGGTCAATTACTGCAAGTAAAGTGCGCTGTATGCTATGTCACATGGAATATGGGTCACAGATCATCAAACACAATAGTGAGGGCGCATCCCTCCTGACACAATGAAGACAAGTGGTCTGTCTGATACAACTTTCCCCCAGAACATCAAAAACATTGAGTTGTTCATAGCCTTACTCTGCCATGTGTCTGTTCAAAACAGACAATTAGCAGTGGATTGGACTCTGCTGGTTTCTTGGTCATGACAAACATTAGGCAAAGAACATAAATCTGCACTCACTATAAGACCTACACAATCCAGAATTCTTCCTGTGTGTTGGACATGGCATATCCAGAATGTTTTGGGGCAAATAGGTCCCAGAAAAATAAATTAGTTTGTAAGGTATCATGGACAATTCTGGCTAGTACTCACCCCCTTCAAGCTGTTGTTGGACCCTCAACTGCCCATCCAGCTCTGGATAGGCCATCGCCAGGATGCAGGCCACTAGAGAGGTCAGATGCAGGTGTATTCCCCCTCCCCATTAGGAGGACTTCCCCAGCTAAACCTCCGTGATCTTTCAGTTCGAGCGCCTCAGGTTCTCCCACCGCTTTCTACAGTGGATGCTACGCCAACGATAGACCCCCTTGGGGGTCCACAATTTCTAGGTGATGGCTTTCCAAATTGTCCACTTCTGATGGGAGTTGACCTGTATAGACACAATAGATTAAAAAAACGGAAGTCAATGCAATGATTTTCTCTATTGTTATTGGTTGTAACTCAATTTGTTTAAAACTAGCACAAGCCAAAATCAACATTTAACACATAACAAGTTTGATTTCCGTAGGCTGACCACTGGCAAGACATGTAGATACACTTGTGGTGTCATCTGCTGCCCAGTCTCATCCCTGGTCATGTCCTACACTGACTAAGCCAACATACTACCATTGTGTTGCCCAAGGCCATATGCAAAGAAAAATGACACATCATTCAGAGTTTAATTACAGCACATTATTTGTGCTTTATTGTACAGACACCTTTACAGTTAGGTCCATTGACTTGGTACCTATGGTCCATATAGCTTGCAAGCATAGGACAGTATGCATCCTCAGACTTGGACACTCATGACAGCCCTCCGATCATAACCAGTGACAGTTTCCTCAATGCTGATGTCTGGAAATGTAGACAAGTTAATGTAGTCTCATACTATGTCTGTTGGAGTGTGTGCAGTATATAGCTACATTCCATCGTTGTCTTTGATGTGGATGGATGTTAACAAATTGTTGATACATTCTATACAGACAGATCTGGGGCCGAGGCATATACGGCCTCACCTCTCCCTCCAGTCATGTGAGTAACATCAGTCAATTTCTATGGACAAATTGTGCACGAGTCCAGACGATCACCCCCCTAATCCTCAATCACCAAAACCTATGGTGCTATAATAGTGAAGCAAGACTCAGCACAAAATTCATCCAATTGTAGAAGAAGGAAGATGTCCTTAAATATCTTCACATCCTTAGACAATACTGTGTATATATATATATATATATATATACATATATATATATAATTATATATATATAATATATAATTATATAATTTCATCAACCATATTTTCTTTGAACATTAATGATTTTATTGGTTCACTTGTGAATATCTATGTATAACTCCATGTGCAGTCAAAAAAAACATAGCCAACCCGTTTCGTCCCGCAGGACTTCTTCAGGGCTAAAAACATACAAATATAAAAAACCATAAATTAATAAGAAGAAAAGAAACAGACTATACAAAGAAAAAATAATTAGACATTCAAATTATTGCATAAATGCACCTATAATTAATTCAATATTTAACAAATTCTCCTGCCGCCTATATGTTAATTTACAAAATCCATGTGCAATTATTTGCATTATATATTTAAACTGTAACACAAATAAAGAAACAACATATCATTAATTGATCTTCCATAAAATTTCAGTTCAAATTAATCCAAGCCATAATATGCTTAAAGATCATTTGCACATCTATTATCCATACGATTATATATTTTTATATGTTTATTTGTATACACAATCAAGACAAGAAATGCGATACTTGGCACTATATGGTAAGGCTATAGAATGTCTATTATTATAGCTTAAAAGTGAAAGTATCCCAAATAGAATTTTTATTTTTTGTTTTTTATATTTCAAACATAATGAATGATAAACAACAACCTCATTGAATTCAATCACCATCAAGGACCTCCAAAACAAATTTTAAGAGCCGATGTAAAATTAATGATCTTCAAATTAAAATATTTACTTAATATTTGTAACTAGACAAGCACGTTGACGAGATATTGTCAAAGATCGCATACACGTAACGCTAAGATGTATCCAACAATATTAAGTCACATGCATTCTACATCAAAACTAATGGCTTCATCTCCACAATACGGCTGCCATATCAATTTAAATCCCAACAGTGAAACTTAAGGGTACATTATGCAAACATGTGTGACAAAGTGTATTTTTCACCTAATTTAATTTAAACTTAATCACATTATACTAAATCTCGAGATGCTGAAATACCTTATTTATTTGAGCATGTTAGGCAGAATGTTTTGAAATTCATTGATATCTATATAATCTCATAACCAAGTTTCTACCTTCCAAATTAAACTGATTCTTCCTCCCACAGCATTCCGATACGCCAACAGAGAAGCAAAACTTCTCATGTACAAACTTGTCGCTTTTATAGTATCCTTTCATTGTTTTCACCTGTGTGGATTTTTTAGGAATCTTAAATGGAATAAGTTCAATAATTAAAACCCAGCAAGATTCAATTATTTACCTATGTAAATTATAAATTCACATGTATTGTATCTGATCACTCCTCCTATTTAAAACACCGAAACATGATTTTTTTGATCCTCATTCAAATGCATTTACGCATGGCGGCCATTTTGTAATTTCCCTTCATTATTATCACCTGTATAGATTTTTAGGACTCAGGTTCATACGTGCGGTTCTGGCAGACATCTTGGAATGTGCAACACGTCATTTCAATCCCCATTTTCAAATGGTCTAGATGTTCTTAAATTAAATGAGTGCAATAATTAAAACCCAAAAGAGTTTGATTATTTGCCTATATAGAAATTGAAAATCAAAATTTGATGCATCTAGTTGTGCCTCCTACCTGAAACACCAAACCAAGATTTATTTATCGTCATCTAAGTACATGTACTCATGGTGGCCATTTTGGATTCTCATCATTTATCGGCCCAAAAGGAAAAAACTAAATTACTTTATACATATTTATTTTTAACCTGTAAGATATTTGCACCAAATCCAAGGATATTACATCCCCATTGCCCATTATTTGACATTATTAAGTTAAAGTCAATCTCTCTTAATTTCTCTTTCATTAAATATATGTATGGCGGCCATATTTAATATGCTTTGTTCTAAACAGCCATTAGCGACTCAGAGTAAATAATGTCTTTATATGTGTCCAATATTGGCCATTAGATGAAAGAACTCAATCCTATACTGAAGGTGGCAACATTACCCTTATACAGTCTTATTTAATTCATAGTCAATTTTCCTTAATATTAATTTCCTTTATGTGTATATGCGGCGGCCATATTAAAATATGTTTACTCATGGCGGCCACAAAAAATGTATATTGCTAACCATTTGATCTCAATCCAAAAGCAAGAACATAGATGACATTGGTATACATTTACGTCAAAATGACTTTGTATCCTATGCTCCACCATTAGCACCAATTAATTTCATTAGAATCTGACAAATATTAAATATGTCGATAATATATTTAAATCACTATTCATCCTGTACAACACTCTAAAATCAACACATATCATTTGATCTTTCTTGTCTCTTCCAAATTCAAATTCCTAAGAAATAATGCAATTCATTATTTACATTCAATCCTTCCTTTACATTTCGCAGACGACATATCCATCTTGCCTCAACTTGCCGGAGTATAAGTTCCCTCTCTACTCCTCTCTCACATGGGGACACATGCTCAATACCATGAAACCAAATCTGAGTATTAGTAGGATGGGTCTGTTGTATATGACTGGCCACAGGATATCTGACATCACCATTTTTTATAGTTCTCACATGTTCCTGCAACCTTATTTTAAGACTTTGAATGCTGCTACCTATATACAATTTCCCACATGAACATCCTATCACATATATCACATACGTGGTATTACAATTGATAAAAGAACTGATGGTGTATTCTACCTGGGTATTAGATCTGAATCTCTGTATTTTGTTAACACCCATTTTACATATTGAACATCCTCCACAGATATAGAAGCCTGATGGTTTAACTGGTAACCATGTTTCCATTTCTAATTTTTTCTGATTGTCTTGTATGTAACTGGGACATAATGTATCCTTTAATGTTTTGCCCTTACAATAAACTATGTTGGGCTTTTTAGGTAAAGATCCTTCTGACAATGTGAGTGAGTTTAAAATTGGCCAATTTTTCTTTAGTACATTGAAGACATGGTTGCTGTATAGATTGTATTTTGTAACAAAACATAGCTCCCATTTCTTATTAAAATGCCTATTTTTCTTTTTATTCTCACTCTTTTTGTAATCTTCTTTCAATGGAAACTTTCTATCCAATCCCTTAATTTTTTCTTTGGCCCTTCTAAGGACCCCTTCATCATATACTCTATTGCGAAACTCCAGATCTATGGCCAGTAGTCTCCTTTCAAACTGTTCATTCTGACTGCAGTTGCGTCTGGCCCTTACCATTTCGCCATACGGTATAGATTCAATTGTCTTTCTAGGATGTGCACTTGTGACATGCAATACGCTGTTACATGCTGTAGGTTATCTGAAAATATCACTATGGATAACATTATTGTGCACATAAAGTTGTAAATCTAAGAATTCAATGGTTTGTCTATCATATTTTAAAGTCAAGCTCACATTAAATCTGTTTTCATTCAAAAAAGCATGATAAGCCAGGAGATCATTTAAACTCCTGTTCCATATGATGAAGATGTCATCAATATAACGACCGTAAAAAATTATATTATTCATCCATTGAAAAGCTTGACGTCCCCAGGCATGCTCCACCTCAAACAGACTCATGAAAAGATTAGCATACAAGGGAGCAAACCTGGAACCCATCACTGTCCCTTGTTTTTGTAAAAAACATGTTGTGTTGAATAAAAAAGCATTGTTGGTCAATATCAACCTGGCCATATCCAACAACATGTGCGTATGTTCCAGGAGACTCGCATTCCGTTTATAAAGAAAACATTTGGTTTGAAAGCATGTATATAAACTTTCAACATCCATAGTTACAAAAAAAATCCATATCATCCCAAGAAAAATCCTCTAGTTTGTTCAACAAATCCTTGCCATCTCTTAGGTATGAGGGTAGGTTCTTAACAAGAGGTTGTAAAAAACTGTCCACATATTCTGACATGTGTTCAGTAGGGGACCCATTACTAGAAATAATAGATCTCCCTGATGGAAACATACCAGGTTTATGGATTTTGGGGAGAATATATATACATGGGAATTTAGGATGGCATATCTTTAGATATTTATACTCATCGTCTGTAAGAAGACAAGATTCATGCCAATCCAAAAGTTTAGCATTAATTGATCTCTGTATCTCCATTATTGGATTATTATCTAATTTCTCATAAAAAAAGTATTATCAGAAAGTTGCCTTTCAATTTCCTTCAGATAATCACCCTTATTCATAAGTACAATATTGCCACCCATATCAGCCTCGCGTATGACTACATTTTAATCATTTTTTAGATTGGTCAAAATACCCTTATCCTTTATTGTTAAATTAAAATCATGCCTACAGTTCCCCTTTTTTGAAATGTGTATCTTCAATTTTATGTAACTCATTAGTAACTCTACGAAGAAATACATCAATAATACTATCCTGGGTAGCAAGAGGCATGAATTTAGATTGTAATTTAAAGCGACTTTGTGTACTAAAATTCTCTTGAATATTGGGATCACTTGCAAGCTGAAGGAGATCTACTGCTTCTTCTGAGTTATCTGGAGTGGCAATGGTATGTATGTCACTTAAATCAGCAATCGAGAAACTAGAAATCTTTGAAGAACTTGATAAACACTGACTCTTTATTGGATGCTCATCAAAAAATTTATTTAATTTAAGATTTCTTACAAACTTAAATAAATCTATGTGCAAATCAACAAAGTTACATTTTTCACTTGGGTAAAATCCTAAACCTTTGCTCAAATTTTTATTTTCTTCCTCACTGAGAATTCTTGAGGCTACATTAATCATCTTAAGATCTTTGGTAACATTTTTTTTCATTTATCTTTTCAGTAAACAAGTCAATCTGCCTGACCTCAGTTTCTATAAACTAAACCTAGCTAATAATGCGTGTCAAAAATATTTTAGTGCTCATCCAGGGTTCATAAATCTACATGGGCAATACTCTTGGCCTCAGTACCACACAACCCCTGCCCCAGCCTGGCCCATGGTAATGACTGGGCAAAGCTCAAGCTCGTGTCTTGCTAACTGCTAGCAGAGCATACTAGTCCAAAGTGAACGTCATATTTCATGCATTTCAAAATTAAATTTTCAACTTTAGTTAATTCCATATGTGTGCTTTAGACTGTGTGGCATGCTGAGGGTGTCTGTGAGACAACATGTTTGTGAAGACATGACCTACATTGAGTGATAGTTGGGAAATTGCATCTACCTAACCTCATTCTGAAGAGGTCATCCCAGGATACATTCACTGCGCATGCAGACGTGTGTTTTCAGAGTTAACATTCTCTGAATGCCACATTGCTCCCAGCTCTCAGGAAAGCTATACAAACATATGTGGGAACATACCCCACCAATGAAAGATTGGGATTTCCACACTTCACACATCACAAAAACGATGTTTAGTACACAGTGTATAGTGCTGCCCAATACCAAAAATCATTAGCCTATGTAAGGGCCACACTGCTGTGGCCCAGTAATCAGTGAACATTATGCAACAGAGACACAATGTTACCACTGGGAAGAAACATTATTGTTTAAAACCAAGTCACATAGGCATGTGAGAGAATGACCTGTTCCTCCGGAGAGGTAGAGGAGCCTCAGTTTCCAGCATCTCTAGTTCTTCTGCTGAGAGGCACGGGCCCTCTCACCCTCTTGGGTGGACATCAGTGCTCCTAAAGGACACAAATAGCAGCTAAATAGAGGGGGTCTTGATAATAGCAGTGTCAGGAGGCAAGTGAGATTTTTTCCAAACCATGGTGTACCTGTATGTGACATACACGGTCATCAGCATTTGCGGACACAGCGATTGGACCAGGTATGCCACAGTAAAAAATGTTAGCCTATGTCTGTGTCCGTCGTGCACTCATCCACCTATTGCATGCTTGAGATACGCTGGCAGCATCTGATGCACAATGTCTAATATGCAAACTCAGGCAGCTGCCATTTCAGCAACTTATAGTGATGTAATGGGGACTGTTATCTGCCATCACTAAAAATGATGGATTGCATCTGTAATCATGTAAATTACTTTTGACAAGGATTTTAATGAACCCTTTCATATCTCTTGTGCACTAATTTACATGTAGGCTTTATTAGCACAGTGCACTGCACATTATCATTGATGGAATCCTCCCATTCCCAAATATATGCAGCATATGTTTTTTTAAAATATGCATCAGTGCTGTACATTTTACCCATCAATTGTGCAAAAAACATGGCATGGCAACAATGGGGATTGTTAATGGATATAGCATATTATACAATTTAGATGAAAATGTATTTTTGAAAAATTGAAAGTGCTACGTACTGTCACATAATTATTAACTTCCTATTCACATATGTTACTGTGGACATTGTGAGCAACCTTCATATACTATTTCCAATTCACACCTAGGTATCCTGTGAGAGGGAGAGGGTGACAGACTCCTGTGTATCATCCATTCCCAGACCTTCACACAATGGTATAAAGGGACATCATCCACAAGTTTAGATTGAATAGGCAAACTATGCTGGACCTATGTCATCAGTTGGAGAGTGATCTCCTGCCACAAAACATGAATACCACATGTTTGACACCAATAGTGAAAGTGATGGCAGCATTGCATTTCCTGACAACATGTTCCTTTCAATACATTATCACTATCTGTGGTGGTATGTCACAATCAAAGTTCTGTTGTGTTCTAAGAGGTGTGCTTTCATCTCTGATGCAACATCTGGACAGCTACATAATCTACATATGGTTCCCCAGGCTTGAGGATTTAGTTAATGTGAAGGCTGGATACTTTTGAGTGGCAATGATACAACTTGTTGAGGGAGCCACATTGCCTTAGTACTACCACACAACAAGTAGCAAGTTTACTGTATCAGGAAGAACTTCCATTCAATAAATATACATGTTGTCTGCCTGGCTGATCTTTACATTTTCCAATGTCTGTGTCAGCTTCCCTGGATCTGCCTATGATTCCTTAGTCATGTGGAACAACACCATACCCTAGCTGATGTCATAACTGCAACCAGAGAGGGCCTGGCTTGTTGGTAAGTATGACATGCACTAACTTTGTGTGGGTGATGTGAGGTAGTATAAGCAGGAACTGTGTAACCTAGTGTTGCACACCTGACTGTCTTCAATTTAGGGGTCTCAGCCCAACCCATCTGGCCATGGTTGTTGGTCCCACTGAGGAATCCTTCAACACCAGGAGAAGTCTGCTTCAATGAGGTCCATGTAAGGGGCTAGTGGAACAGGCTTTTGGGCTTCTGAAGGCCAGATTCCACTGTCTGGGAAAAACTGGATGAGCCCTCTTCTACTCATCCAGGAAGGTCTGTCAGATCACTGTGGACTTCTGTATTCTCCACACCCTAGCCCTGCTATGGAACATATCTTATATTACAGAGGACAGGGAGCCTGAAGTGCCACTGGGTGAGAATCATGGAATGCCAGAAGATGATGATAGTGGTGAGGAGGAAGGCGCTGACTTGCAGCGGTATTTTGTCAACTTGTCATGACTTGGACTGTGCCATCTACTGTTGTAGTGATGATCGAAGGAGTATGTTGAGTGGAAATGTCATGGAGGACAAGCTCATGTTAATTCTGGTGAAGGTGTTTGTTGAGCAAGGAATGACAGATGCTCAATAATTTAGTGGTGCTGTGTTATGTTCCTTCAAATTGGAAAGGTCTGTGTTCTCAAGGATTTGTCTGTCTTAAATGTCTTACCTCAATGGGTTGTCATCTAATTTTCGGGTCTATTCTGTATCAGGTACCTTCACCAAGGTATCATCTTTTGGACATTTCAGAGTTGTGACAATATTTGTTATTTGGTGCTGTTTTGATGTACAGTGTGGAGAATGCTAATACTGTGGTATAACAGAGACAGACTTTGGAGGAATGAATCCTGGAGCTGGACAGCTTACATGTGATCTTTTGGAGGTAAGGCATAAACCATTGCACTTGTCCCTTGTCATTTGGTGTTTGAAATGCAATGTGTGTGCCAACATGTGCTACAACAAGATGTTCTGTTGGAGCCCAAACACATTCTCCCTCAAGATTGGCTAAATCTTCATTGTGTGTGACGTGTTTGTAGCTCTTGATGTATTTCATCAGTGTAGGACAAGGTGCATGTAACACGACACAGAGGATTGGTATTGACATTCCACAAGATACTGAGAATGTTGAATGGAATTGTCGTATGCTCAGATAATGTTGTACTGACATGCGAATGTCTTTTGGGCCCATTGATGAGGGATTCCCTTTGTGGGCTAGATGCTATAGCTCCTGCTGGTGACAGAAACCACTTCAGGTTTGCTGATTTACAATGAAATGGTCAGATATGTCCCCTCCTTCCATGTTGGGTTTGTCTACACAATAAATTATGGCCACTGTAGAGGAACATTGTTGTCTTGTCTGATTTGCTATGTGTCTTACATGAGGCCTGACTATTGTTGCTGCAATGTTTTTAAGCTGGTATATGTGTACACATATATGTATGTTTGAGTGAGACATGGTTGTGTGCCTGAGTTTAACCTTGGATATGTCCAACTTATACATACTTACACAAGTACATGTTATACCATTATCAAGTTCATGTGTCAGTACATGCATACAATGCTAGTTGTGTGAAAGAAAACATAAGGAAGTTAGTCTGTTGCATTTATTTTATTGTAGTTAACAAGATAACTGAAACATTGAGAATAACAAAAAAGACCTGCAAAGTCAGTCATGGTTGTTGAAAACATATTTGTAGTTGCCACAATCTTGTCCAAGGTCCAAAATACTGCTGCTGTCAGAAAGGTATGTGTCCAGAAATAGTCCAAAGGGTGAATGTGTAACACACACTGGTGGAAATTAGGGATAAGGTTTCTTGTTGATGGAGGTATGGTCATCTTCACCTTCTGTTAATTTTCTGAGCTGGCCCTTCTATCCAGTGCGGTGTAGATCCATAGCTGCAGGGACAGAGGTGTCTGGTGGTGTGTTCTCCTCTGGCAGGGCCTTTCCTCCTATGGCTCATGCAGATGTAGATGGTGCTGATGGAGTTGGACCACAGGTAAAGGTTGATGGAGCTCGGAAAGCCCTCCACATATGAGTGCAGATGCCCATCAGCTCCCCTATTTGTGAGCCCATGTTGGAGATATTGACTTCCAACTGATTGTGTGTGTCCCTCTGCAGCTGTTTCATCTCCCTTAGTTCAGTGAGTACCTGGCTTATCATCCCTTGGTGCTCCTCGTAGGCTCCCAAAAGTAGGCATATCTAGATATGGCACTTTGTACTGAAAGGAAATCTGTCCAATACAAAACCCATTCTAGATTCATGCACACACCTCTGCACTATGGTCAAAGGTGTGTGTGGGGTACTTGGCAGTAAAGTAGTGCATGGGGAAGAGAGTAGGAACATGCCATATCTCTGTAGATATGGCACTCTTGTGCTCTCTCCCTGTCAAGCAATGCAGTACAGAATTTATGGCTGCTGATCTGCATAGGGTAGCACATTTGTAAATCTGTCCCAAATTATTTTAGAAGATTCCAGATGATAGATACTAGTAATCCCAAAAGCTTCATCTTCTCATTCAAAACCCATCCTAAATAACCTAAACTGCTGGCTATATATTCAAAATAATCCATCAGTTTAAATTGAAAAAAAAACAGGTTTTTCATTGACATATTGTCTATTAGACCGGTATTTTAGCCAGAAAATATATAAGCAACATTGAAATACTCATACTACTAATGTACATTTTCCGAATCTCTGAATCTCTAAAATTCCTACTTGTTATATAATCCCTCATTGTTTGTTCTTCACATTTATCCATCCCAATCTCCTAATTGGGAAATCTCCATGGAATGTATGTGCACACGTCATCACACTCCATCATGGCCACTGAACAAAAATAAACCATCACCCAAATTCATACATGAAGCCAGGAATATCATCTTTCGAATCATATAACACTCAAGGCTATTGAAAAATGCCATTGAAAGAAAAAACAATGTTCTCATTTGCAGTGCAAATCCTTGATAAATGTCAAAAGCAACATAATAAAGTTAGGTGGTATCAGGACCTTCTTTATTTATTCTTATCTTAATGTATATGGCGGGACAGACACATTCTTTAGTGTCTTCTTTTTTCTCCAGAAGCTCTACAATACCTCATAAGAAGAGATTCTTATTTACAGTATATTGAAACCTGTCCTGTGAGCTATCCATCAGCATATAAGATAATGCAAAATTATGACTAAATTGACAGACTTCACTCTTTGTGTCCTCACAACTATCTATGACTGTATAAATCTCTTGAAACCACTATTCTCTTACCTCTGAAGTACTTAACCTTTACTCCCAAATCCTCCTTTACTAACCCCTCATGTGAGGAAAAATCATATGGTAAGAATATTGCAGAAAATATCCAAGTAGCACAAACCTCCCAGACTGAAGACTCACCAGTTCAGAGTGATTCTATAAGGAAGTTGTAGTGGGTAGCTGCTTCTGTGACTGGCACATACATGAGGGCTATGATCTATTGAAATTCATTAGCAAGTGGGCTGTTAGTTGCATATTCTGCCCTTAGTGCAGATTTTTAGAGGTGTCTCCAAAGGCTTTTATTGAAATGTGAACAGCAGCCTTGTATGGCTGTGTAGCTTAGTAGTTTAAAGTAGGTAGAACTTTCCTTGTTATGAAGTAGACATTTGTTACTGTTGCGATATTCACCTTGTATGGTGTATATCTGTTTGAATGGTGGCTAGCATGATTTAAAGGTGTTAGCCATCATCCATGTTTGGGTTTAGCCTAGCCTGAGGAGGTGTTTTTCTGTTGCATGTATTATTATTCTCCTGACATTATTTTTACTGTCACACAGAAGGAAGGGTACTTGAGGCTCTGGTGCAGTCTCCGGGAAAGCTTGAGCAAAAACTGAGACATGGCCATTTTCTTTCTCCTTTGTACAGGTTCCTATTTGGGAGCATCTCCTGAGCGTCGCGGTGTGTTGCAGTCACAATATTATGCAGATTTGAGGTATTTTTCTGGCTAACATAGGTGGGCCGCCATTTTGTTTTACCTATCTTGCCTCCTGACACACCTGTGTGCATCCTACTTGCTCTCATTTTCAAAGGCTGGACATTCTTTCTTTTAATACTACAAGTGGAGATTTTCTGAAACACATATTCTGACCAGCATGTACTTCCCCTGCTATTTTTATATTGATCTTTTCTTAGTTCCTGAAGGCACCCTGGCTGAACTTACTTACTGCCATTTTCATTCTTGAGCTCAGTTCTCCACAACAAATTATGTTCCTGTTTTTAGTCATTCAGATCAATTCACTGCTGTAGCTTTATTTACAATGGATAATAGATTACTGGAGCCACAATTATTGCCTCACCACTAAATATAATATATCTTTAATGGTGATTCAGAGTAATGTGTTACAGTTAACCAATTCTGATATTTCCATGATTTAACATTTACTTGTGTGCAAATAGCTATTAATATTCAACACCATTGCTGTGGAGATTTCTTTAAATAAGGGTGTTTATAACTCCACATATGGGAAATACCAGGACTCTAAAATTACATACTCCTGTGATGTCAGTTGCTCAATCAAAAACCAAAGTTGACATCTTTAACGCTTTCTCTGTATTGGATATTATAGAGGAAAATATGGGTACCGCTCATGACCTATTGGAATCTTCCTCTAATATGTTGACTGTATCCACATCTTATATCAAGATATCCTCTAAACCTGCTTCAGCATCTGCTATTTCTATAACCAAAAGAGCCTCCTTCGCTGATAAATCCTAATTCAACAATATCAATAGAACTTCTTCTTGAAGAGATCAGGGCACTCAAACCTTATGTGGAGGATACTAATAAGCAGCTTGAATTGTTCGATGAAAAATGATCTTCGGTGGAGAACAGAGTGATTTAAGTGGAGCGCAAAGTTAAACAACTTGAGGATTCAGTGCAGACTATTCATGCAATGTAAGCCAAAGTGTTATCTTTAAAAGAGCATGCAGAAAACATGGAGAATCGCAACAGAAGGAATAACTTATGCATTTATGGTTTGGCTGAAGAAGCGGAAGGCACAGACCTCATCTCCTTCTTCAAAACATTTCTGCCTCAGATTCTGGATCTTTCCCCTTTGACTCCTTTAAGCAGCAGCAAGCACATAGACTTGGTCATCCCTCTTTCATTGCTTCAATGTCACACAAACCCAGAGGAGTTGTCATCAACTTTTTGGAATACCTCAATCTTCTAACACTTATCAAATCAGCTAAAGCTAAAGTTTGTATTTCCTGGTCTGGATCTAATTTATTTTTAGTATAAGGTTTTGCAAAAAGCCACAGCAGATACAAGGAAAAGATTTATTGACATGCACCCAGCTCTACATTCACTCAATGTAAGATTTGGACTTTTCCCCACACACAGTGACCTACAACAATACCACTACCACATATGAAGTTCCTTCTCTTCTCCAAAATGTTATTGAAACCTGAAGAGGAGCAACAATGGACAGTTCTAACATATAGGGCCTGATTACAATCTTGGCTGAGGGAATTATTCTGTCACAAATTTGACAGATATCTTGTCCTCTGTGTTTAAAGTTCCGTTATATCCTATCTAACCTGTTATATGCAGGCGGGATATCCGTCACGTTTGTGATGGAGTAAACCTCTCCACCAAGGTCATTTTCAGGCCCATAATCATATCTGATATATTTTGCTTCAAAAAGGTTTTTTCCATATAAGTAATGTGTCAGGATGTTAATTTTCCAGTTCTTGGCTGCTCTAATATTTATTAGCTGTTTGGTTTACATTTTTGGATCTTGTACTTGGTAATATAATGTTATATTTTTCTTTCTCTTTTCTAGACTTGTTCTGTGTGTACAGAATTCATTGAACTCCCTTTTATGTGGTCTGCTTCTTTCCTGTGTGTCGATTGAATCAAACTTCAGTTGTGTCATCCCCTATATGTTCTCACCACCCTTGGCTATTTGTTTGTTTTTTGTATATTTTTTGTTATTTCTTGTTTATTCCATTTTTCTTCTCATCTTTTATTTCTTCTTTCTTGACTCTTTTTCTTCCTTTTACCTGTTTTCTTTTTCTCCAGATTCTCAGTTTCTTTCTTCAGCCTTTTTTCAGCAATTATATTTTACTTCTTAATGTCCCTCCATTCTCTTTTCCCATTGCTTTATTTTTCAATATTACTTCAAAATTGCAAGTTTATTATTACTCACCTATTTGTACAATTGTTATCATGCTGATCTTACAGATTCTAATTCTTATTGGAATCAAGACAAAATAAAGTATTTAGGTCTTTGGTTTCATCCCTCCATTAAGACACATGGGATGATTATTAGTTCGGCGGTTGAACCGCCCAAACTCCAATATGGCAGTGGGGAGGTTGCTGTGAAGTGGGTGGCCTCACCTCAGGGAGCCGAGCCCAATGCCCCTGCCCGCAGCACCCTCAGAAGGTGCACTGTCTGCAGTAGCAGACAGTGAGCCTTCCGAGGGTGCTACCAGGGGGGCCCCTGCACTGCCCACAACAGGGTCCCGGGCAGTGCAGGGTCCCCCCTGCGGCCCCAACTCTGCCTTTCCACCAGCCTTTTCATGATGGGGACCCTGCCATGAAAAGGTTAGCGGAAAGGAAAGTCATCATCAGCACGGCGGTGCTCATCTCGGCACCGTCGTAGTTGACCACGACTTTCACTGCTGCCAAGCCATTAGGATCCCAGATCCTGGCAGTGGCAGAGGTCACCGGGCAGTCCTACCACCAGGATCATAATCTGGTGGTCAGACTACCAGGATTATGGGGTTAGATCGCCACAGACAGTTTGGTGGTCTTAGTACCGCCAAACTCGTAACCATGCCCAGAGTCTCTGAGAAATATGAAACAGGTTCCCTCTTCTACTACTTCTATTGCCTCTAAATGAAATCCTTTATTTTTATCCTGGTGGGGTAAGTTGGATTCCTTTAAAATGATGTTCAGCCCCATAATGCTGTCTACTTTATCTAACATTCCTGTCAATATTCCCTCTTTTTATTTAAACAAAATTAACTATTATCTAGTTTTCTCTGGCATGATAAGAAAGCTTGTATGTCACATCAGAAACTTAAACACCCCAAGCATTCAGGAGGAGTTCATTTTCCAGATTTCCATTTTTGTCATGCGGCCTTTTTCCTTAAACAGGTGCATTTTTAATCAATTAGAGCAGCCCTACTGAGGCTCCTCTCTAGGTTGATATTGAGTGTTTTCCCATCTCTCCCTTTTCTTTTTCAGAATTGTTTTTTTTTTCTCTTAAAAGCCTTTATCTATGTCTCTTCCTATTTATAAGAATGCATGTAAGTTTTTACGCCCAATTTATTTTTATCCTTTCTAATGATTCTAAAACTCAATTTTTACAGTCATCAATTTAGTATAATAAATTGATTTGAATTAATTTAAAAAATCTATTTTTTGGAGAGCTTGCCACATGAAGGGTTTGAAATTGATTTATCAACTTTTTGAAAATGATGCTTGCCTCTCATTCACTGTAGCTCATCATTTTCAGCTAAATACAATTATTTAATATCAGTTATTTCTTTTGTTTATATTATTTTATCTGAAGATCCCTCTCCCATTACTCCCTTTACTCATAGCTTCTTCCTTACTTTCATTTCCTTTTGCATCACAAATATATCATATAATTATGACTTATACAGAACTCAGAGAAAAGACTATTGTAGAATTACAGTGGGAACAAGATTTAGGTATTTCTTGTTGTACACCTCTTTGGAATAAGATTTGGCTAAGAATTTGAAAATCTTCAATGGCAGCTAGTATTATTCAAACTTTATTTTTTATGGTTTACTTGGAGCTAGAGCTTGCTTCTCTTGGGTCATGCAAAACATGACTTCCTGCTACCTCTGCTATATTTGAGGGGTGATTGTGCTCCCTAACATTAATTACTGTTTAATTTTGAGTGTTAGACCTTTTACCACAAGCGTTAGCACAGTATTTAGTAACATTGAAGTCTGTATTGTTGGTGCTTATGCTCTCCTGGCCATATGCATATCTTATATGTAATAATATTTTATATTTCCTTTCTTGGAGAAGATGCACATGGATACTTCTGACATTATATCTGTAAATTTTATAAGTATATATTTATAAATTTCCGTTTAAAATGATTGCACGTTAGAGTTAACAGTTTTAAATATATTTTTGCTGTTTCGATTTTATAATGACATCTGCTGTCCTTTTTATCTGGCTGCTTTTTTTGCTGTGTTGGGTTGAGATGTGCTGTCTGCTGAATAGACTAGGGTGTGTTTTAGGTTTTTCATTTAATACAACACTTATATTAACCTGAGAGGATCTGAGTTAGGGAACATTTTATTGTATTTTATTGCATTTGCCATCTGTTTGTTGATTTGATTTTGTTGTTTTGGAAGTTGGTGTATCTGGTTAATTTTAGTGTTTTAAACAGTAATTATTAGTTGAAAACTAATTTGTTTCTTTTTTAATTATTTAAATAATATATTTGTGGTTGATATTGCTGCTCTCATTCTTTTTGTCATTTTATGTATATTTAATGTTTTAATGATAGCATGTTATACTTTATTTTTATGTTTGATATAATGGTATTCGATCTTTTTAACTGCAATATTTTTACTGACATTCCTATATTTCTTGTTTTTTTAACATTGTGGTGAATCTATGTTTAGTGGTCAATATTGTGTCAGATAACCCTCTTCAAAAAATTAAATCACATGTCCATCAGTTATACCCCATTCAGTTAATGGAATCTTGGCTCAAGGCATATTTGCTCCTAAACCCTTTCATAAGTAGAGTCTCTTCAGCCCAAATTCTATCGGAAAGACACCACCTGAAAGTACAGAATCCATATGCTCAAGTGCTATTTATTGATAGTCAACGCTGACGGGCCATGTTTGCCTGGCCCAAACTATTGAAGAGGTATGATGGGTAAGCACAAGTATGCAGGTGACAATAATATTGTTTTACAAATTAGAGTTTATATTATGAATCAGCTAGATTGGGCACAGTGACTATGTTCTAAATGGGTATCTTTGCCTTTAAGGCATGTAAGCACAATTGTCCAATAAAGGGGGCACAGTTGTTAAGACTGTAGAAAAGATGGAGTCTGTCTGTTTTACATGATCCTGAGGGACTTTGACAGTCATAGCACTCACTTAGGGGCTGTCTTATGTATTGATAGGGATTAGATTTTGCTGGAGTTTTAAGCTCTCCTCCGTGTATGTCCTAAATATCCTTTTGTACCCTCCTTGTTAGATGCTTATGTTTTATTCTTGAAATTCACCAAAGCTCTTCTGAATGGCTCCGCCCCCCATCCTTTGCTCTCCTCCTAAACTGAGACTGATGTCCAGTAAACCTTAGAAAAGGTGTTTGTAAACTTGCAGTCTGTGATCACCATCTGCTTTCTCCACTGCCCACGTTTGGCACAGTCTGAAGATATAAGTGTGCCTGCCTCTTTTTCTCTGCAGGGCTCTATGGCAGTCAGCTCCATATGAACTGGAGGATGCCCAAGGCCTCCTTCAAAACAAAACATCTAGACTCTCAGCCTAGGTCTCCTTCCCAGAGACGCAGTGTAGCTGGACACCTTTGAGGGCTCCTTGACATGCATCGCACTTGAGTGCTTCAAATACTCAGCTTTCGGCTGTGTTATTTTGTGGTGACCCTCCCAGCAAGAGAAAAACCTCTTGTTCGTGCTCCTCTGAACCTCAAAGAAATAAGGCATCCTTAAACATCCTCCTTTGTTGAAGAGTGTTAAGGTTTTATCTGGACCCTCCAGGAGTACACACAAGCCTTCTGAGTGAAGTTTGTGCTACTGCTACACAACTGCCTTCAATGACCCATTGAGCAATCCAGTATTTGCCTCACAAACGATCTAGCCCTTACCCTCATAACAATAATGCCTCTCCCCAGTCTGCACTGAGTGCTAACTCTAAGAAAAACTGAGTTTTGAATCCTCACCACCTCACTGGAGTCTAAGGTTATGGCTCACCCAGAGCTTGAATCCAAGATCGTTGCTTTCTGAGTAAAATCACGTCTCAATCACAAAAAAGGACTAAACAGGGAACTTAAGGCCTGTAAGAATAGAACTTGTATGTGGCAGGATTCTTGGTTACATCTTTGGACATAGCCGTGTCCCCCTCCATAGATAAATCTGAACTTTATGTGGAGGCCCATTTGAGGGGGGTGATTCCAAAGCTTTCTCTATCAATTCCAACAGAACCCTTTCCACTAAGTGAAAAAGGCCATTTTAAACGTAATAAATTATTGATTCACTGAATTTTCCTACACCAGGATGGGTCTGGCTTCCTTGCCATGCTTCTCTGGAATGCCTTCTTGAAGATTTTAAGATATATTGGAACTTTTACTTCCATCCAAAAGGCACAACGTGGCACTCATAGATCTTTTTCCGGATTGTTCTTTTTGGAAGGCCAGGAGCTCAGAGAGTTTCTCCCTGCATCAAACATTCACCCTTATAGGTCCCCTTTAAAGCTGTTTATGGGTTGTCTGAAGAAAGTGGTCTGGACTTATTAAATCCCCTCTATATTATTTTCTATTTTTTCTTTTGAACCACTCATGTTTTAGATCTCTGCTATGAGTAAATCTCACCAACCGAGTCACACTCACTTTAAGCTCCATTAAACTGGTTCACTGCTGCACAATTGTTTTAAGAAGCTCTGAAGTTAATTGCACCTGATAATGTGTGCACATGTGTATGGACACATGTATTAATGAAGCAAGTAAAACTATTGCCTCAGCCTATTATCTACACCAGGAAGCCTCTCACAGAAGTGATCTTCAATAAATTGTTTATGGCCTCTATAGGCATTACATTTCAATTAGGTATTTAAAATAAAATATTCCCATTTCTGTTTTACTACAGTGTAATTCTATAGTGCTTTGCTGTAAGGTTGTAATGCTTAACTGTATTCCCATTGTAGGCAAATGCTGCACTAAAATAACAACTTCACATTGGGTCAACCTAAGAAGAGTGTATGGCCCTTTTTATAGGTAAACAAAAGTCCTGTGTGCAAATATGTTAGTTTAACTACAGTATATGTGCACTCCTTTGTGTATTTTGAGTTCTGGTCATAGCTGTCCGAGTGAGTCCTTGTGTAGATTTGGCTTTAAATTGCACTGCTAGGTCAAGTTAATTATACTGAAAGTTAGAAGGCATATCTTCCCCCACCCAATAGAGTAATCTCAGAGAAGGTTATGGTGGAATCTGCATGGGTTAATTGCACTCAGAAAGACTGACAAACCTGGGTATACTATTCCTAGGGAACCAATAATACACCAGCCAGATCCATGTTTCTATTCCTTCTAGGTGATCTCTAGGGGGCTCCTTTGAGGTTTTGGTAGGAAGGAAGCAGATTAACAGTGGTGGTTGTGGGCAGGCAGAAAGCTTTCAGGGAGTTATGACCATTGACCACTTGAAGATGCAAACTTGAAAAATCCCAAAATGCTCTGTACGAGGGATGTGACATGGGTAGAGTGATGGGCTGCCACCATTGATTTGGGCAGAAGTACTTACTCCCTGGAGGTGCATATCTCCACTTGAAAACCCTGGCCAAAGGAGAGCATTTTGAGAAGCACTAGCATCTGCAGGACCCAAGGACAGAAGGAAATCTCATTGATGAACCCCTGTAGGTAGTGGTAAGTCACTCTGGACTTGCACTGACTTGGTGTCTGTGGCCCTGAGTTTCCAAAGCCAGTAGGGACTTGGGGACTGCAGGGAAATGGACTTACTGGGTACACTGGAGCTGAGAGCTCCCCTGGATGTTCTGTGGGCCGAGCCTGCTTGAGACACTAATACATGGGGACTATCTGAATCTGACTGGTGGAGGGCCCAGGGGGGCTCGGGGTGTGCAGAATGCAACCAGAGAGGGTGTCCTGTCTTGAAAGCCACATGTTACTGAGGAATTCCAGGGGAGTAGTAAAAGCCCTGGTCCTGGGTGCTGCCACGGAATACTGACAAGCAGGCAGAGAAGAACTAAAAGTGGAGAAGGTCAGGTCCCCACTTGGTAGAGCAGTTGTAAAAGCACTTTGAGGAAAATTGGAAGGACTTAGAGGCCAGAAGGCCTTCAATGAATACTTCTGGTGGCTAAAGTATACCATCAGTAGCAAAATGAACCAACCCATCCCAGAATTAGCCCTCAAATGCAAAAGAAAACTGCCCATTTAGGATCCCTTCATTTTGCCACCTAGCTAATGAAACTTTAATGCTGTCAGTCCTAGGGAAAGAATGCCACTTTAAAAGATTTCTTTGTGAATTTAATGGCCCTCTGGGGGTCCATCTAGAGGGACAGCAAGTGGCTGGATGTCCACTTGAAAAGGGGAGGAAGCTAGGCCGAGCGTTGTCCCTCATAGCAAAAGAAGGTTCCTGTGGAAAGCTAAATAATTGGTAGCACTATGGGACACTATCCCCTGCTGCTTTGCCTGTGTCTGGAGGAAGCAGGAAGCATGTTTTATTAACTGTCGAACTTTGGTCATTTCCAAGTACAAAGGCAGCTGCTCCTGTGCCAGCACTCAAAATAGTGGCTGCGAGGCAGAGAGCCAGCCAGGTTGCAGGGGCTTAGGGTCCTGCATGACCCTTAGGTTGTGACACCTTGTGTGCCCTAGAAGCACATAAATTTTTTTTTTTTAAATGGTGTCTCATTATGTGCTCAGTCCCCAGCTCATAGCACCTTCACTAATAAGCTTTGGGCTACTTTCCTTCACTACCCTGAGAGTCAAGTGCTGAAAAGGCACACCCGGTGCCAGTTAAAAACTTCACAGTAGCAGGATCACAGAGCACTGTTGATGAAAACTCTCAGTTGTTAAAATTGGAACCCACTACCCTCCTCCTGTCCTTAGACTCTCAAACCAGAATTCCTGAGATAATCATGGGCTATTTCTTTCTCTATCATCCACAAGGTGATGAGGTTTTCCAGGGTCTTTTCTCTTCAACTCAAAGCAAACTAGCTCCCATAGATCCTCCCTTAAGCTTTACTTCCTCCCCTCTAAAAATTGGGTACAGGCTCTTTGAGCACAAGTAGATCCTCATATTACCCAGCCCTAGGTTCTAGAACATGGCAGGGAGTATCACATAGATTTGTTTGACCACCATCCCATGACATCGCCCACAGCCATGCATTTCACTTCACCATAGGCTGGTCTAGTATTCCAAAACATTTAGGGCCATATTTATCAAGGTTTTGTGTCACTCTTGCACCATGCAAGAGGATGCCTTCCCCAGCCTTTCATGGCTTGATAAATCGAAAGAATAATGCAGGGAATCACTAAAAGCGGCTTTGCATTACTCTATTACAGTGAGGCATTCCAGGGGTGTAGTGTGTGTGTTTCACTTCAGTCCCCTCACCTGGCCTACTGTATCAGTCAACCAGATTTCAATCACAAAAGAACAAAGGTATGCTTATGTATTGAAAGTACCCACTGAATAAACAAATAAAAATGGTATTACAAGAATAGAACATGAATGCTCCTTCCTATGATGATCTACCCTTAAGGCCTCAACCTCATCAACAGTCAAGAGAAGGTATTTGCAATACTCCTCTGCCTCTGTCAAAAAAGGATAGTGCCCTTCTTGATGCACTGATCTTTGGTGATCAATTTGACTTTCTATTTATGCCTGAATCCTGGATTTAAAAGAAAGGACTATAAATCAGTTTTAGATGAAAATGCTCCCCCAAATAAACAATCATAAAATATAACTGTACTGGTCATGTCGGAGATGAGTAGCATTACAATATCTTAAATCACTAAATGATAATGGCATACATTGTGCATATTCTGCTGAATCTGAGGTGATTTGAAAGCAATAAACAACATTCCATGCTGAGATGTATATTTTTATATCATCCTGCTGAAGCCTTGTTGAACTACTGTATCTGGTTTGAGGAATGGATCATCTTTAAATCATCTTATTTGGGCTGACTGTTGAGAGCCTCTTTCCAACCATAACTTCCTCGCCCAATTAGTAAATAACCCTATCGACAAGGCAGGAAACATGCTCAATCTACTTCTGACTAACAGGGACAGAATTGAAGTTAAGCTAATGCTAGAACTTCTTTAGACCAATCACTTATTAATAATTTTCCATGTTTCACATTTATAAAAAAAACTCAAGTTTAAACTGACTCAAATTATTTGCAGAAAGTGGGAAAACTGTTAAAATGACATTTTGAAAAGTCCTACAAGAAGCTCTCTTCTCAGCATAGCAACTTTGAATCCTTATTCACATATTTTGATACATCTTTAAAAGCAAGCTTCTAGGCTCCCTGAAAAAAAACAACATTTGTACAACACTAGGGGCCTGATTCTAACTTTGGAGGACGGTGTTAAACCGTCCCAAAAGTGGCGGCTATACCACCTACCGTATTACGAGTTCCATAGGATATAATGGACTCGTAATACGGTAGGTGGTATATCTGCCACTTTTGGGACGGTTTAACACCGTCCTCCAAAGTTAGAATCAGGCCCTAGGTTTCTTTGTTGTCTTTGGTACACACCCACTCATAAGATACAAAAGGAGAAACTGACATTGCTAGAAAGACTACTGCATAAAGCATATAGCAACTCAGATAAACTAGAATACTCAAAGCAAATGTGCAGATATAATCAACTTGTAGGAAAAATTTAAATATCCTGCTACAGCCTAAAAATATTAAAAGCAAATAGGTCTACCCAGATACTTTTCAAATCATTTACAAATTGAAAAATCTGTAGCTGTACGTCGCACAGCAACTCTCTCTTAAGAACTGTCTCATTCTCTAGCTTTTTTCTTTAATGCCAAAGGCAGGTAGACAGAGTATGGCCTTAAATTCTATATGCCTACACTATAGTGACCAAACAGCTTTAATATATCAGCTTGAAAAGAAACAGATGTTGCCTCCATATTTTCTCCTATTAAAGGCTTTAAATGGGGTTGTACAATCTGGTGCTGAGTACCTGCATCTTTTTAATTTGAGAGGAAGAGTTCCTGCACTTCTCATCAGAGGTACAGTGTGTTTAATGGAAGAGAACCAGTGCTTCTCAAGAGCAAAGAGGAACTCTGGGACTGAAAGTGCCTATACTTCTACATTTCCTTTTAAAAGAGCTAATCCTATCACAATCGACAATGGTCACAATATACTGATATTCAGCAATTCAATAGGCTCTCTGATATCCTGCTGATATATTGAGTAATTTTAACCAGACTGCCTCCTTAGTGCCAGGAATGTTTCCAACAGCACACAAAAAGGGCACTGTGAAACAATAAACTAAAATCCTCCATTTATCCAGCCCATCCTACAAATTACTGACCCATTTTATTACTATCTCTCTTGTTATAAATGCTAGAAAAAACTGTCACTACGCAACTTCAGGTTTTTATAGAAGAAAACAATATTTTAATTTGCAGGCCAACTTTCAAATCAGGATCTGGGACGATGCTAATCATAACCTTGGCTATGGAAGATCTAAGAATGAACACAGACATGTTAAACACACGAGTAGCAATACTCCAGAATCTATCCACATCATTAAGTTTCATTGACCATAGAATCCTATTGGAAAACTTAAGAACATGTTGAATGTGAGTATTAGAGATACAGTTTCCCAATAGATAAAGTCTAACTACATCTTTGTGAATTGGGCCCCTAGTTTATTGTTAACTAGCTTATTGGAAATCAAATATTGACCATTTGACCATTTGAGGCTGAGAGGAACTTCATCAGGACTTGTATGCTATATTATCAAACTATCAATCTTGAGTGCTGTAGGAAATTGGGTTATTAGTTGTATGGCCTGAACAGGTAATAGGTCCACAATCCCCTTTTGTAGCACTTGACTCTCTCATGGTAGTGAGGCAGAGCAGTCCAAGGCCTACCAAGAGGAGGTGTTGTGTGGTTAATAATCACCCTTCTCTGGCATGCAATAATTACACTCAATAAATGATTATCTAGCCTGTACATTTTATTTAGAAAAGGAGAAATACATTTATTACACAAACACTACTAAATACTATGTAATAATTTACTAATATGTACATTGGCAGATGGAAAATACCATATGTGACATTTCATAATCAACTTTGAAGCCCCTAAAGGGGTCACACAAACATATCATGTCAGTCTTTTGGATTTGTCAAGGTTCAAGCTACATTTTAAAATCATCTTTTTGTACTTAAATGCAATTATCGAAAATAATAATCCTGCATGAATGCACTTATTAATGAAAGTATATATACTGTGAGCAGCAATACAATCACGGTCATCATTATGGGGAAGCAATAAATAATTTATAATAAGTGAAACCTGTGTTTGTGTACTTTTAAAACATTTTCAACTATCAAACTGCAATTATGAAAGCAGCCCTCACAGAGCATCACATCATGATGGCATTGCACTTCAACCATACACTTGGCCCCAAGAGGCACTTCAAGACATCTATACCTTGTAACTACCTTCAGGCCAAAATATCTGTAATCATACTGATAGCCCATAGAGGGCACAGAACTCCCAGCTGTAGAGCAAAAGCTTCAGCCTTGGGAGTGCTTGAAAGCGTGTTGCCAATCCTGGGAAGGTGATTTTTTTTTTAGTCTGACACAACTTAGGATGGGGACACCTCATATCTGTCCTAGGAGAAGTTGCATACTCTCTCTCATTGTGCGTGGTGACCTGCTGTCCTGGGGCCTCCACAAGGTGAGAAACAACCAGAATTAGTGTAAAAGGGTCCAAAAATGAGCTAACCCACAGGGCTTTATAGGGAACTTGTTTGGGAGCCATGAATAATATTTTAGCAGTTTTACTGCTGTGCCAGGGAGTGCTGCTGCAGTGTATAGCACTGCTTGGCTTTGTGTCTTATGGCAATGGGCATTATAATTTCTGTTGCCCGGTCCCACTCGGACACCCCCAGGCTCCCCAAATGTTGGGTGCAGTGGTGGGAGCCCATCCCTCACTGCACCGTAAGCTCTCTTTGCCAGATGGGCCGTGGAAAAAGGCCAAGAGTTGTCAAACTTAAAAATGCCATATTGGGGCCCTTTTGAGCCGATTTGGACAATCCAGGGCTCATTTTACTCCACATGGTGAGCTCTAGCCACCAGGGGCACTTGCAGAAAACCACCTCCCCTTCAAAGCAGTGCAATTCTCAAGGAGCTGGTTCTCCTGGTTTCCTGTGTCAGCTCTACTCTTGATCTTCGTTTCTGGGTGCAGAAAAGTCCTGGGCTTTCCCTCAAATGGTCGTCAGGTGGTCTAAGGGGTCCAGCCTCACTGGCTCTTGGGGAGACCCACTGATCCTGGAGTCAACTGGGCCGAGTTATTAGTTCTGAGTGGAGATCGGGGTTCCTACTTCTAGTTTTCCATGGCGGTCCCAGGATCCAGTAGTGATGTGTAGAAAAATCCACAGGTAAGTGAGAGTCTCCTCCTTGTGCAAGTCTTTTTAACCCCTACAGTGCGGGTGTCAGCACTACCTCCCTGGTGTGTGTCACGACCAGTGGCCGACACCAGAGAGGGGGTTAAAAAATACCCCAGGAGACACAGAAGATCTCCATGTCTCCACCCGCCCCCTCAACTACCCCCTGCCACCCCCTTGTGATGTCTGTGCACCCCGACAGTAACAAACCGAAAATTCGGCTTTACAACAAGCCTTAATCTTTAAGACCGCTGATGTTCTCACCATTCCTGCCACCACACCTCGTTTCTCTGGGGATTCTAACAAGTTGCGAGAATTCCTAGATGCCCTGACAGTTTACTTTGCGTTTTCAGTACCCTGTCTGGTCCGGCCTTAGCCTGGGCAACTACTCTGGTAACCTCCAATGATTCCTATCTTTCTAATTTTCCAGCCTTTATAGCTGCCTTTAAGCAGATGTTTGAGCGTACTGGACTTGAATCCTCGGCATAAGAAGCCCTAAGCAACATCCAACAAGGAAGTCAGGACGTCTTTGAATATATCACACGGTTTAGACAACTGGCAGCTGAAACCTCTTGGATAGAACGTACCCTTGTTACCCTTTTTCGAAGTGGTCTTCAGGATGAAACCAAAGACAAATTAGTGCGTTCCGCTAGAGTGGAGGACCTCAAGGGTTTCATGGACTTGACTCTCTCCATAGAATATCGTCTTATTGAACGTAGGATGAAGAAGAAAAAGAACTGTATAACATCACATTCAGGAACCTCACGTACCATTCCTCATCATTCGGGGGAGACTCGTTCTGAAGCTAAAGTATCTACTGATGAGGAATCTATGAAAATGTATATGGACTGTGGACCATTATCGATTAGTGAGCGTGAAACTAGATGACAAAAAGGACTATGGCCCTCATTACAACATTGGCGGTAAATGCCGCTTACCGCCGTGCAGAAGACCGCCAACACACCGCTGCAGCTGCAGAATTCCGCCACAGCTACTATTACCCATAGCTCGGAATCCACCAAAATGTAGACACCCACACAAGTCCGCCACACCAAAGGTCAGTGATAAACTGGCGATAACAAAACCTCCACCGTCACGCCAACAGTAATAGGCCCACACTATCACGACCCACTAATCCACGCGGTGGTCTTTCAACTGCAGTATTCCATTGGTGGTACACACCGCCGCGCTTAAAATACACACACATTTACAAAACACAACCACATTGGACAATTCCAAATACACACACCTGATACACATACACACACTACTCCCACACATCCAATACAATATAAAACACACACCCACATCACCCACAAACCCTTACGACCACAATTGCGACTAAAGGCCAGGGAGAGACACCACCATCTACAAACTAGCATCCACAGGCACTCAACACCATCACTCACACAACATCCACGCACAAAACACCACACACCCCTAAACATCACAACACACACCACCTCACACATCACCCACACCACCCCATGGCACCGCAAAGACACCCCAGGTTGTCTGGGGAGGAGCTCAGGGTCATGGTGGAGGAAATCATCTGGGTAGAGCCACAGCTATTCGGATCACAGGTGCAGCACACCACCATAGCTAGGAGGATAGAGCTATGGTGCAGAATTGTGGACAGGGTCAACGCAGTGGGACAGCACCCAAGAACTCGGAATGACATCAGGAAGAGGTGCAACGACCGACGGGGGAAGGTACATTCGGTGGTATCCAGACACCACATTGCAGTTCAGAGGACTGGCGGAGGACCCCCGCCTCCTCCCCCACCACTAACAACATGGGAGGAGCAGGTCTTGGCTATACTGCATCCTGAGGGCCATGCAGGAGTAGCTGAAGGAATGGATCTTAACTATTACACCCCCCCCCTACCTGCATTCTATCACATACCCCCACCCTCGCCCTCACCCCCATCACTCCAACTCCTCACATATGTCCCACTATCACAAACTACGCATCCCAACACCAAGCCATGCATGCAACAACAAAGCATGGACACCCATCACCAATGCATGGCCACTGCACATACCCATACACACCCCTAAACAATTAGCACACAAGGTCCCACACAAGAATGCAAGCACTGGGGTACAAGGTCACCCACCCATTGCACACCATGCCACACACAGATGCAATATTCATGCCTTTACAACCCTGCAGGACCCCTACCCAACGTCACCGGACAGGAGGGTCCAAGCATGTCCACTCCACCCACAGAAGAGGCCCACAGTGATGATAGCAGCTCTGTCCAACTGGATCTAGATGACCAACCCAGCCCATCTGGGACCTGGGGACAGTCGGTTCCCCTCACACTGGCACAAGCCACAAAAGAACCTCCCCCCTCTGGAAACACCAGCACAGCACCCACCCAGCGGGACCATACCTCTGTCCCCAGGACACATCAAGCAGCAGTGTGTCCACCACTACAGGGAACCCAGGCTAATCCACCACTCCAACAACAACAGGGACCTGGGGGCAGTGGTAGTGGGCAAACGGTTCAGGGGACAGAGGCCCAGGAACACAGGGGAACTGGGAGGGCTGTTGTGTGATGGGGAGGACAGGCCCTGGGAACCCACTCTCCACGAGGCCCTCTCCAACATCATGGGAGCCTACCACCATTCCCAGGAGACGATGGCAATGGTACTGGCCAAGTTTCAGGAGACCCAGCGGCTGCAGGAGGAACAGTATTTGGGGTTCAGGGAGGAACTCAAATCCATCACCACCACCCTGGGCACCATTGTAGGGGTGCTGAAGGAACTCGTCAACACCAGGAGGGACACTGTGGCACAACAAGGGGCCCCTGACACTAGCCTGGACGATGAACTGCCCACCACCTCCGCCAGCGCTAGTGGACAGGAGACACCACCACAGGACCACAACACCAGCACCCCACCCCCTGCAGATGGAGAACCACCCCGCAAGCGGTCCCTGAGATCCAGGACAAAGACAGAGAACAATGCCAAGACCCCCGCCAAGAAATGAGACCACCCTGATTGTCATTGTTCTGTCCCACTTTGTCACCCTATCCATCCTTAAACTGCCCTAGCTCCACTTCCTATGCCCCATTGGGCAATGCACCTGTGAGACTAATAGACTGGACTCTGCCATGAATATTCCTCCACCATCACCCCTAACCATTTTACAACCCCCTCCAATATTTAGCACTTAAATAAACACCCCTAAAGCACAAAACAATCTGGAGTCAGTCTGTGCTTTCGAAAATGTGTATTTGCAATAACTGTGTAAAAATTATATATCCATTGTATTGTCAACATACCTATGTCACACAGCTCTAGTCCATGAGGAAACAAAGTAGACGTCACACAGTGGGACCCACATCTGTGAAACTGAAAGGGAAGTGACAACTCAGGGTCCATACACTGGGTGAAGGTGACAGACAGATGAGAGGTCGAACAATTATATCAGATCTAGCAGGCAGTGATGTCTTCTTACCTGTGTCTCACTGGAAGTATTGTTGGATCACAGTGTTTCTGTTGTCGATGTCCTTTTGTTCTGCTTCCTCTTCTTCACTGTCCACAGGCTCGACAGCTGCCACAACACCTCCATCTGGACCATCCTCCTGCAGAAAAGGCACCTGTCGTCGCAAAGCCAAGTTGTGAAGCATACAGCAGGCCACGATGATCTGGCACACCTTCTTTGGTTTGTAGAACAGGGAACCACCTGTCAGATGGAGGCACCTGAACCTGGCCTTCAGGAGGCCGAAGGTCCTCTCTATAACCCTCCTAGTTCGCCCATGGGTCTCATTGTAGTGTTCTTCTGCCCTTGTCCTGGGATTCCTCACTGGGGTGAGTAGCCATGACAGGTTGGGGTAGCCAGAGTCACCTGCAAATGTCGAGGGAAATCTCTTAGACACACACTAACTCTTAGTGACATACCCAGACACCTAGTCACACTGTATAGGCTCCATGTCCTCACCTAATAGCCACACACGGTGCATCTGGAGTTGCCCCATCACATAAGGGATGCTGCTATTCCTCAAAATGTAAGCGTCATGCACTGATCCAGGAAACTTGGCATTCACATGGGAGATGTACTGGTCGGCCAAACACACCATCTGCACATCCATTGAATGGTAACTCTTCCGGTTTCTGTACACCTGTTCACTCCTGCGGGGGGGAACCAAGGCCACATGTGTCCCATCAATGGCACCTATGATGTTGGGGATATGTCCGAGGGCATAGAAGTCCCCTTTCACCGTAGGCAAATCCTCCACCTGAAGGAAAACAATGTAGCTGCTCATGTTTTTTAGCAGGGAAGACAACACTCTGGACAACACGTTGGAAAACATTGGCTGGGACATCCCTGATGCCATGGCCACTATTGTTTGAAAGGACCCACTTGCCAGGAAATGGAGTACTGACACTGCACTAGAGGGGGGATTCCTGTGGGATGGCGGTTAGCTGACATCAGGTCTGGCTTCAACTGGGCACACAGTTCCAGGATTGTGGCATGACCAAGTCTGTAGGTGACAATTACATGTTGTTCCTCCATTTTCGACATGTCCACCAGCGGTCTGTACACCGGAAGATGCCGCCACCTCCTCATTTGCCCCAGCAGACGTGCTCTATGGAGGAGAACAGCGAGCAGAGAGTCAACCAACACTGAGGTAGTTAACACAACTTTATTCTTCAATTTTTTTAAACCGCTATGTGCCTGTATTAGTGTGTATGCAAGGCCTAGATATGTGTGACGCATTTAAAATGAATGCCATGTGGCCCCCTGAAATAGCGGCTGCCTGACCTGTATTGGTTAACATTGGACCCTATGGGTCCGAGGAGCCAATGACGATGTACGCCGGTGGTCACGGTACGCACCGCCGCAGACGTGACCGCCATTTTCTCTCTGTTCAATCACTTGATACCTGATCTTCGACAGGAGAGGACCTACACTGCAAGTGCTGATGTGACCTAAGTCTGGAAGAGACAATGGCTCATTTGTCTGGGGAAAGGGCCCCTGCCTTCAGCACGGAGGAGTTGGAGAAACTAGTGGATGCGGTCCTCCCCCAGTATACACTACTCTACGGTCCTCCAGACAAACAGATAAGTACACTGTGAGCATGCCGAATGGACAATGCCTGTGTGGAGTGGTGTGGATGGAAGATGGGGGGGGAATGAGGCGTGCATGAAACGACGGTGAGTGCATGTGCGTCATGGCAAGGGTAGGGATGCAGGCCAATGACTGTGACGGTGCGGACGGTTATATCTTCTCCTTCTCCCCTGTACTATTCCTTTAGGTCAGCGCCCACCAGAAGAAGGATATTTGGCGTGCCATCGCCAAGGAAGTACGGGCCCTGTGGGTCCATCATAGACGGAGCACCCACTGCTTTAAAAGATGGGAGGACATTCGCCGCTGGAGGAAGAAGACGGCGGAGGCCCAGCTGGGGATGGCCTCTCAACGTGGGAGGGGTGCCCATCGCACCATGACCCCCTGATGTTCGGGATCCTGGTGGTGGCGTATCCTGAGTTGGATGGGTGCTCGAGGGCTTCACAGCAGCCACAAGGGGGTGAGTACAGTCACAGTCAGCTGATTCTGCGCACAGTGGAGGTGTCTAGGTGGGGGAGGTGGGCTGTGAGTTCCCCTAGGCCAGGGCGAGTTTAGTAGGCAAGGTCCCGTCGTAAGGCATGCCATGTGGCACCCCACCCCACCTGTGTTCAGAGCCAACTACACCTAGTCAGGCTCCTGTGACTTCCATGTGTGCAGCAATCGGGCATAGGCCTTGTACCCCATGCCCCTGTGATTAATTAGGGAACTCAAAGTGTACGGCGTAGTGCAAGGGGCTTCTGTGTCTGTAGTGTCCGCCAACGGTAGAGGTCTTGCATACACTCAACATGTCTTTCTTCTGTCTTCCCCCCCTTTTTGTGGTCTCCCTGTTCTTGTGTGCATTAGCATCATCAGGTGGAGGAGCAGTGGCACCGGAGCAGGAGGGAGCTGCATCCCACATGGCCCTGGAGGGCGAGACAACAGAGTCTGAAGCCACCAGTGGGATGGAGGGCGAGGGGAGCTCCACGGCGGGGACAGGAGCTGATACCAGCGACATAGACTCCTCTTCTGATGGGAGCTCCCTTGCGGTGGCGGGCACCTCTGCACCCACCGCATCAGCAGGTACAGCCGACACCCCACTACCAGCACCGCCCTCCCAGCAGCCCTTCAGCGTGTGCCCCGTGACCGCTCACCCAGAAGGGTGGGCATCTCCTTCGCCCCAGGCACCTCAGCCCCTGCCCCTGTCAGCCCTGCTGCCCTCAGTGTGGAGGCCATTGACCTCCTCGGGTCCCTCACTGTTGGGCAGTCTACCATTTTGAATGCCATCCAGGGTGTAGAGAGGCAGTTGCAACAGAACAATGCATACCTGGAGGGCATTCATTCTTGTCAGGCAGCCCAACAGCGAGCTTTTCAGACTCTGGCCTCAGCACTGATGGCAGCCATTGTCCCTGTGTCCAGCTTCCCCGCTCCAACTTCCTCTACCCAGACCCAAACCCCTGTACCTCAGCCTATCCCAAGCACACCATCAGACCAGCATGCACACACCTCAACACACAAGGGAAGCTCTGGCAAACATAAGCACCACACATCCCACAGGCACTCACACAAGCATCATACCCATGCACACATACCAACATCCACTGCCTCCACTGTGTCCCCCTCCTCCGCATCTCCCTCCTCCCTCCTCGTCTCATCTCCTCTCACACCTGCATGCACTACATCTTCAGCCACTACCTCCATCACCAGCACACCTATCACCACACCCACTCACTTGCACTCACCACCCCCACTACCATTCACACATCCCCTGTGTCCTCTCCCAGTGTGTCTGTGAGCCCACCTCCCAAGGTACACAAACGCAGCAACACACCCACCCAACAGCCATCCACCTCACGACAGCCTCCAGCCCATGCACCTTCACCCAAAGTCAGCAAACGTGCACCTCCTACAACCACTACCTCTTCCTCCACTCCCAAACCCCCTCCATCTACCAGTCCCAGTATGTCCAAAAAACTTTTCCTGTCCAACCTTGACCTCTTCCCCTCACCTCCCCCACCCCTTCAGTCCCCTAGGGTCCACCTTTCCAGGTCACAACCCAGCACCTCAGCCACCACATCACCGGGCACAATGGTGCCAGCAGTAACCGGCTTCTGGAGTGCGCCAAGCAGCAGGGCAGCCAGTGTGCCAAGGAGCCAGACCACGAACAGTCCCCCACCTCAAAAGCATAAAAAGTTGGCCACTGCCCGGCGGGAGAAAGGCAAGACTTCTACCACCAAAGCCTCTCCCAGGAGTAAAGTTGGGAGTGGGAAGACAGCTGCACCACCATCCAAGGTGGGGAAGGGGCACAGAAAGACAGGCAAGTCGCAGAAAACCTGCACGGCGGACAAGACCACCACCAGCACCGCTGCCAAGGACACCGCCGCCACAAGCACCGCTGCCAAGGACACCGCCGCAACAAGCACCCCTGCCAAGGACAATGCCACCACAAGCACCGCTGCCAAGGACACTGCCGCCACCAGCACTGCTGCCAAGGACCCCGCCGCCACAAGCACCACTGCCACCAGCACCGCTGCCATGGACACCGCCGCCACAAGCACCGCTGCCAAGGACACCGCCGCCACCAGCACCGCTGCCAAGGACACCGCCGCCACAAGCACCGCTGCCAAGGACACCGCCGCCACCAGCACCGCTGCCAAGGACACCTCCGCCACAAGCACCACTTCAGAGGACACCGCCGCCACAAGCACTGCTGCCAAGGACACCGCCGCCACAAGCACTGAAGGCCAATGAGCACCAAAAGCTCTGACGCTACTGGGGCCGCCACGAGCATGATGAAGCACTCTGGGCACCAAGCCCCTTCCAGAACCAGTAGAGTATCCCATCCACTACCTCAGTCCTTGGCAGGATGAAGCACTTTGGGCACAAAGCCCCCTTCAGAACCATTGGAGTATTCCATCCACTACCTCAGTCCTTGGCAGGATGAAGCACTCTGGGCACAAAGCTCCCTCCAGAACCAGTGGAGTATCCCATCCACTACCTTAGTCCTTGGCAGGATGGAGCACTCTGGGCAAAAAGCCCCCTCCAGAACCAGTGGAGACTGTTATCCACTTCAGAGACTGTGGCTTTGCACTCCCCAGGATAAAGCAGTGGGCAAACCACCCACTTGAGAGACTTGTGAGACTGTGGCTTTGCACTCCCCAAGATAAAGCAGTGGGCAAACCACCCACTTGAGAGGCTTGTGAGACTGTGGCTTTGCACTCCCCAGGATAAAGCAGTGGGCAAACCACCCACTTGAGACACTTGCAAGACTGTGGCTTTGCACTCCCCAGGATACATCAATGGGCATGGAGCTTCCTAGTGGATCTGGCTTCATGCACTCATCCGGCTGAGGTGCCCCCCCTTCCCTTCCCCCTTAGGTGCCTGTTGTATTTCGAACTGATGTCCCAGCAGTGTTCTCTCTGTTTTGTAACTGTAATGTATCAATATGTATTAGTGTGTGTGTTGTCGTGGGTGAGGGTGGGGTGGGGGTGTTGCGTTTGCGTGTGTGTGTCACTCTCTTTTCCCTCTCCCCTCCCCTGTGTCGTAGGTGCAGTACTCACTGTGGTCTTCGTCGCCGGCATTCGTGCTCCTGGTAGAGGAGCAGGAAGACAAAGGCAGGGAGTATGTGGAGTTCTGGTTCCATGGCGTCCTGGTTCCTCGTGGGGTGTGTAGAGGTGAGCGTTTTCCCTTCCAAGTCCTGTTTCCGCTGTGTTTTTGTTCGCGGTGAATCCACCCCGGAAAAGGTGGACTGTTGTAATACTGTGGGCGGTACTTTGTCCTCCGCCTGTCTGTTGGCGGTTACCGCTGCGGTGTTTGTTTGTACCGCCGTGGCGGTTGGAGTGTTAAAGTGGCTGTTTATGCTGGTGGTCTCCGCCACGGTCGTGATTCCATTTTTTTTACCGCCAGCGTTGTAATGACCACCTATGTCTTTATTGTGGTGCTTATGGTCATCTGATCGTACCTGCCCCATTTGTCCGTCATAGCCCTTGCGAAACGCCAACTCCTGTCCTCTCTGAGAAGGGAGAGGACAAGATATTCCGAGATACCTTCCATTTGTTCCTCCAGAGAAGAAATAACAGCTCTTTTCCTTTTATCCAAACCTTACAATTGGCCGATGGCCGAGAAGAAAGAGCATTAGCCTTGTTGGATTGTGGGGCCAGTGGTATTTAGTTAGATGAAACATGGGCTCTGGAAAGGAAAATCCCCCAGATACCCAGGGACATATGGTGGATGGTTCCCTTCTAGCTTCTGGACCTGTCATTAATACCACTCCTACCTTGTGTTTACATTTCAGGAAACATCAGGAATATGTCTCTTTTGATCTGATATCTTCACCAAATCACATAATGATTCTGGGTATTCCATTGCTAACCCGGCACAATTCCTATATTAATTGGGAAACCAAAAACATTTCACTTTCTTCCCAATTCTGTCAACAGCACTATTATTTATCAGGAACTTATTGGTCCCCAAAGAACATGTTATTAACACCACCTAAAGCTGGTTGTTCCATTAAGCTCCTCCAAGGAGTAACTAGTCATTATCTGGAATATGCTGATGTATTTCAGAAACCTTAAAAACCTGTGCTACCGCCTCATAGAGAATATAATTGTGTCATCCCTTTAGAACCTGATGCCGTAGTCCCCCTTGGGAGAATGTATTCTCTTACCGAGCCTGAGAAAAAGATTCTCAGAGAATATCTGGAGCAGAACATTCAGAGTGGTCTGATTGCCCCTTCCTCTTCACCCGCAGGGGCTCCCCTCTTTTTCATACTGAAGAAGACAAAGGATTTACGTCCTTGTATAGACTTTCGCGGATTAAATAAGATCACTACTAACTACCGCTATCCTCTGCCCTTCATTAAAGATATTTTAGAAGCCGTCAGAGAAGCAAATCAATTCACCAAATTAGATCTTACGGGAGCCTACCATCTTTTAAGGATAAAAGAGGGTGACGAATGGAAGACTGCCTTCAGAACTCCTTTTGGCCATTATGAGTATCAGGTAATGCCCTTTGGACTAACCAACGCTCCCTCCATATTTCAGAGATTTATGGACGCTATCTTTTCTGACCTTTTACACCAAATGGTGGTTGTCTATTTTGATGATATTCTGATATTTTCCACTCACCCAGAACATCACACTAAACATGTACTCCAAGTACTAGAAAGGCTTAGGCAACATCATCTATTCTGCAAACCAGAAAAATGTGAATTTGATCAGACTGAAGTGAAATACTTTGGGTATCATATCAATCAAGTAGGTATTGCTATGGACTCAGACAAGGTCCAAGCCATTTTGGATTGGCCATCCCCCTCCTCCATCAAAGAAACCCAGTGTTTTCTAGGATTGGCCAATTTCTATTGTCAATTCATAGCTGACTTCGCCCAGAAAACCAGTCATATCACGCAAACTCTTAAGAAAGAAAATCTACGGAAAAGTTTCTGTTTGACCAAAGATGCAGAAACCGCATTTCAAGCATTAAAACATGCCTTCACTCAAGCTTCCATTTTACCGCATTCGGATACCACCAAACAGTTCATTGTTGTCACAGATCCCTCGGAAAAGGCGATAGGGGCCACTTTACTGCAAAAACAAAGTGATGATGGGTTAGAACACCCTGTATTTTATCTTTCCCACATACTGTCTTACTCGGAACGCAATTACTCGGTTTTAGAACGAGAACTGTACACCTTGAAGACACCCTTTCTGGAATGGAGACAATTTCTTATGAGGACTAAACAACTGTTTGAGGAGTGAACTGATCCCCGGAATTTGCAGTGTTTAAGAAACTTCTAGTGCCAAAATCGTCATCAAGCCTGATGGGGTTTCTTTTTCAGTCAATACGACTTCTACATAACTTACATCCCTGGTTCCCCAAATATTTTGGTAGATGCTCTGTCACAACACTATCCTGAATGTAGTGATTCTACTACACAAAACTTAATTGAACCTGATAGAATCATCAGATTAGTACAATCCTTTTTTGATAAAGTCAAATCTGAGCATTCAAACCTTGATGAAACTGAAATGAATACTTTACGTACACATTTACGGAAAGAGAAGGACTACTATTATCACAAGAAAACATTGCTCCTGCCTACTAAAACATCCCAAACAAGGCCCTGCGAATGTGGCACAATTCCCCAATTGCAGTTCATCATGGTATTAAAGCCACCCAAGATCTCCTACTTCGCTCTTTTTGGTGGCCCACTCTTAAAACAGACACTGAAAGCTATGTGAGTTCTTGTCCCATCTGTGCACAAGCGAAGACACCCCGTAATAGACCAGCAGGGTTGCTTCGTCCTTTACCTGTTCCACCGGCTCCGTGGCATACTGTATCCACTGACTTCATGTGTTCTTTGCCTCCCTCAGCTGGGAATCGAGTAATAATGGTGACAATTGACTCATTCACTAAATTGGCACATTTCTCTGCATTAAAGAAACTACCCACTGCAAAAGAATTAAGTCAAATCTTTATTCAGGAGATCTTTCAGCTTCATGGCCTCCCTCAAGTCATAATTTCGGAGAGTGGTTCCCAATGCATCTCACGCTTTTGGAAACAGTTCTGTAAGACATTCAAAATAGCCGTGGATCTGTCATCTGGTTTCCATCTCCAAACAAATGGACAGACAAAATGCCTGAACCAAGGTCTTGAACAATATCTACATAGTTTCTGCAACGCTACGCAAAGTAACTGGTCTATGTACTTACCACTCGCCGAATTCTCATATAACAATGCAGTGCATAGTGCCTCGAAGGTCTCTCCATTTTATTGCTCTTATGGGTTCCATCCTAAGGCCTTTCTTGTTACTCTCAGAGAATCATCTACACTCCCTGCCATCACAAAATTTGTTCGGCGACTTTGCGGTATCCAACATGTTATACATTCTAACCTTCAAGCCACTAAGATACGCATGAAAAGGATGGCTGATAAAAGATGTTGTGATGCCCCATCTTATCAAATCAATGATAAAGTATGGCTTTCTTCTAAATTCTTACCTCTTGTCCCAAAACAAATTTAAACCCTGGTATTATGGACCAATTCTGATCCTTCAAAAGATCAATCCCGTTTCAGTTTGTCTTCGTTTGCCTTGGACTTGGAAAATACATCCTGTGTTTCATGTGTCTCAGCTAAAGCCCTATGTACCTGATCGTTTTCACAGACAATTCTCCTGTCCTTCTCCTCAATTGGTTGATGACATGCCTGAATATGAGGTGCAGGAGATCTGTGACTCTCGGTTCTTCCGTGGACATCTCCAGTTTCTCATCCATTGGAAGGGCTATCCTATGAGTGAATGCTCCTGGGAGGACTCCTCTTCAGTTCATGCCCCTCTTCTGGTCCTTCGCTTTTTCTATCTTTTCACACACAAACCAGGGGCCTCGGGGGGGACCTACTGTCATGCTGTGGGCCACTGTGGCATCTCCCGCTCGGGCCGCAGTGGAGGCCATGGTTCGTTTTCCAGACAGCGGGGCCCACTGTGGCCCTTTTTTCCAGACGCGCTCTGTTTCCTTTACTGCACCGGGCCGGAGGCCCAGGATTGGGAATCAGTCCTTGCTGCGTATAATGCACGGTAAGGGTGTTGCTGCGGGGTGCCCGCACCCCCCCCCTCCGTCATTACACTTACCTGGTGCCTCATTCTAGGGCCTACTCCTTTTTCCTTCTTCTTCCTGGAGGAGCCATGATTTCTCTTTCCCAGCATACAATTCTCCTTCACCTTCCCTGTATGCATCTGTTCCCCTTACTACAATGGTGTCTTTTCCTATCTTGTTCTATAGTTCCATTCCCAATCCAAGATGCCAGTCCTACTTCTTCCTGCATGTCGCTTCCTGTCAAGGGGTATATAAGGTGATAGATTCTTCTTCTCTTTGTGTTGCAACACTTCTCCTGTGGTGGTCACGCTCCGGCTGGTCTTCTATTGGACTCCAGTTTTTGCTCCTGTTTTTCCTCGGTCTTTTTAGTGATTTTCCAGGCATCGAAGTTCTGATTCTCTTGTGTCCTCCTTCTGTTCTAGGGAGTTCCTCTCTTAGAATCTTTTTCCCTTTGGGGTTTTTCCTCTGGGACTCCTTCTGGAGGGCACAGACTGTGGTGGCGTACTAATGTCAGCAGCACCATGGCTATTGGAAGGGGTCACCCCTACCTCGCCAGAGTAGGACGTGCAAGAACCAAGGACGCACGCCATCCCCATCCGATCTGGGCGGTAGGACAAAGGTAAATTGTGACAGAAATGCAAGTTATTAATCTGAGGGGGGGACATGTGAGTCTGTAGTTTAATTTAACAAGATAAAGGAGGGAGAGAGGAGGGGGAATTATAGATAGTGGTATTTGGGAGATCATATTAGTTATATGTGGTTTGAGAAGAGTCAAAAGAAGGATACAGGAGGGAAGAGTCTAGAAAGGGTTATTAGGGAGATCATAGTAATAAAATGAGGTATGGGATGAGTCAAAGGAGGGATACAGGGAAAATTGAAGAAAGTGTTATTTTGGACATCATAGAGGTAAAATGAGGTTTGGGGTGAGTCGAGGAGGGATAGAGGAGGAAAGAGTCTACAAAGGTGTATATGGTTTATATTTGTTGTTGTGGAGCAGCTCAAAGCAGAAGCACCTGTTTTGTCACCCCAGCAAAAGCCATTTGGTCCTAGTCCTCCAGCACCTGGAAGTTCAACACATTTCTGAATCCTAACCTTTCAAAACTTATAGGAGAAATCCAATAAGACACACCCAAGGATCCAAGGACCTCAGGCACATCACTTCGAGATCAAGACTCACTTCCACTGAGGCCTCCAGCAGGGTCCAGTTGAGGTTCATTTGTAACTGGTCAAGTGAACACTTTAGGAAAAAGGCCACTTGCACCTTGTTGTGTCCTAACCACATAGACAAAGAAGAGGTCAGCAAACTGACCCTTGGAGCCCATTTCTCTGTCCCGGGCACCAATGGGAGTATGTCTGGCCCTTCATTTCTCCTCTCACTCTCAAACAACAGGTGCAGTCCTTCTGTTCTTCTGTAGGTCCAGAAAGTGTATTGAGGATGGTGGCTCTGGGGTGTCACATTTATGATTTACCCTAGATAGTGGGTAGGGGTGTCTCCTGACACCACCTCAAACATAAGGATTAAAGTTGTCAAGGGCAGCCCTACTCACCTTTGCAGCAGTTCCCATTTGCCCTACAGCAATCTCACAGTGCAACGTATTCTTACATCCAAGATGTAGAAACCATTTCTCCCTTTTACACAGCCTGTGTGCCTGCTAAGTGGAGTACCCAGGGAAATTAGCAGCCCCTGTGGCCTCTCAAATCTGGTTCTGGGAGTTGCTTCCCTCCCACTGGTGTTGGATCCCATCTGGCTGGGAAAACAAAGATTTGACTTCTTCAGGTATCACCTTATTTTGACTGGTGAAAGGGTAGTTTTTGTTCAAAATTCTGCAAAGGGAAGAAAAACACCTCCCCACAATTAGGTCATTATCTCTGCTGTGGGAGCAGTTTTCAATCCTCATTAATGTCAAGAACTGGTAGGGCAGCTACTAGCAAGTTCATGAAAATTAGCTTCCACGCACTTCAGGTAGGGAAAAGGTAACTTTTAAAAATTTACATTTTCTATATATGTATTAAAATTATTTTATATTTTAATAATTTAAAAATAAATAACAAACAAATTATTTTTCCAGGTTGTCCGAAACCCAAGATAGCAGATTTTATATTTTAATCTGTAGTCTAGTTTTTCTTAAAAGACAGCCAGAATCTTCCACAGATAAAATGGCTTTTGGAGCCATGTCACTATATGTATATGGTAACATTAAATTTCTACTTGTTATACTTTTAGCTACCATGCACCCTACATTGTGAGCTGCAAGGCCTACAAAGGGGTGGTTTATTAATTTTAAAAGGAGGTTTTCCCTTGTAAAAAAATTTATTTTGGCAGGTTGGACTACATGTTTTATACTGCAGCAGTCAGGGCTGAATGATAGGCCCGAATATGTGTTTTTTTTCCTGTCACTGTAGTTGATGATACAATAAGTGCCGCAGTCCACAGGAAACATTTGACTTTCCATACCATGGTTGTAGTTTCAACACCATACTATAGGGTCTTATACTAGAGAGAAATATGCTAATGACGGGGTAGCCAATTTATATTTGTTTTGGCCATCAGAGACCCTAAACTGGGCACTGGTAACAAGTGCCCCAGTGCGCAGACTCTAAAAGCTAGCAATACAATTTAGCCAAAAAATGGAGGTGACAATGCAAATTGGGTATTTTCTCACAATGTCACTTCTGATTGCATTTTGGTTAATAAAAGCATTGTTGATCCTGAAAGTTGTTTGATTGTTTTATTACGCTTCATTATATTTCTACTTGTGAAGAAATGCTGTGCTCTAAATCTTCGACATTACCTCCGGACTCTGAGGAGTTCCTTGCAAGTGAAATCTACATGCACCAATTGAATGGTTTGGGTCCTCATCTCACCAGTCTTTGCTTTAAATTAATCCTCTTTTCAGTTAGCGTTCTTCACGAGATTAGCGAAATTAGTTGAAATTTCTTTAAACTTCATTACGCTTTCTGCATCACGGTATGTTTCCCTAGTTCGTGTGTAAACTGCCACATCTACTCTGTATCCAGTTTTCCAGCGTGGTGGCTAATCTATGAAAACACAACCTTGTGTTTTTTTCATTATAGAGCACTATCTTTTAATAAATGAGAGCTGATTTGTAAAGTCTGCTTTACCTTTCCTGAAAAACGAAAAAAAAAAAAAAAAAAAAAAAAAAACCGGAAGTCCTCATCCTCGGCAACACCCCGTCCGCCTGGGACGACTCCTGGTGGCCCACGGCCCTCGGCACCGCACCGACCCCCGCAGACCACGCCCGCAACCTCGGCTTCATCTTGGACCCTCTTCTCACCATGACCAAGCAAGTCAACGCCGTGTCCTCCGCCTGCTTCCTCACTCTCCGCATGCTCCGCAAGATCTTCCGCTGGATCCCCGCCGACACCAGAAAAACCGTGACCCACGCCCTTGTCACGAGTCGCCTGGACTACGGCAACACCCTCTACGCCGGGACCACCGCCAAACTCCAAAACCGCCTGCAACGCATCCAAAACGCCTCGGCCCGCCTCATCCTCGACGTACCCCGCAACAGCCACATCTCCGCACACCTGAGACACCTGCATTGGCTCCCAGTCAGCAAAAGGATCACCTTCCGTCTTCTCACCCACGCACACAAAGCCCTCCACAACAAGGGACCGGAATACCTCAACAGACGCCTCAGCTTCTACGTCCCCACCCGCCCCCTCCGCTCCGCTGGCCTCGCACTTGCTGCCGTCCCTCGCACCCGCCGCTCCACGGCGGGTGGGAGATCTTTCTCCTTCCTGGCGGCCAAGACCTGGAACTCCCTCCCCACCAGCCTCAGGACCACCCAGGACCACTCCGCTTTCCGGAGACTCCTAAAGACTTGGCTGTTCGAGCAGCGATAACCCCCCCTTTCCCCCCTAGCGCCTTAAGACCCGCACGGGTGAGTAGCGCGCTTTATAAATGTTAATGATTTGATTTGATTTGATTTGATCAGTCAGAATTAAATTAATTGCATAGAAAATATTGATTTTGTTTAGGAACCTGTGTAATGTTGCGAAAGGGCTGTGTGTTTGAAAAAATTAAAGGCTGTCCAGTAGTAATTCAGCAATGCCGCATTAACCAAAACATGTGATTGCTTTTGGGTTTCAGTTTCAGTTAGTCACGCTGTAGCCCATACTCCGTGCATGCTGAGAAATTATTTATTCAGTGCGATCGTTGAAATGCACACAGATTAAAAAGTGATCAATGTTACTTTGTTAATGCTTATACCGAAATAATATTAAATTATTTTGTTGCATTGAGCAGTAAATTGCAATAGGCCTAATTTGATGAAAGTATCGATTACTTTTCTTTCAAGCAATGGATTTCTGTAACTGTTTGCAGTCACTGCTGTGGGTGAAATTGGGATTCAGTTGTGACAAGTAGTGTTTCTTTTTATATGCATTGGTTTTCTAATACCTGCACTGCCCACGGAAAAAGGAGATAGCAAAAACGCGGTAAACACTACCACAGACATGACCCTGTAGCCGCAGCAATTTAAATGTCAAGTAGTATGTCAATGGTACCTTAAGTGGTACTGACGCTCCTCTTGGCTTAAGATGGAAATCGCTTAAAAGGATGCATGCGCCAGAACATTGGCTAGAAACACTGATCTGTAAGACAGTAAGCCATCTGTAGAATAAACAGGTTCATTGTAAATCAACCAGCCGTCAACCGTGAACATCTGATTGATTATTCTTTCCACAAAAACATCTGAATGTCCCGATTAATACCGGGACTTTCTCCTATTAAATTCAGGTTGAATTCTATTTTAGAATTTTAGGGATTTCTACGAAATGGCGTCTGCATGTGTGACTGCATAGTCTGCATGTGGCAAGGTAATACATTTCTCTGTTCTACCATCAGTAAGCACATCTGTGCATGTCATGTTTGTTTTCTAATGTTATGCTTCAGTTTAGCAATACACCATAGGAATGTCTTATGCACAATAGGCTTGAGGAACTCCATTTCGCAGACATCCACTTCCAAAAATTCTGCTGACTGCACCATTAGCTTTTGTCTACATTGAGTGCTGATACAATTGACTTTCCATCTTTCTAGCTTCAATCATGCTCGTAGAATGAGTGTGACCTGACATTAGCATTGCAGGATTGCAGATAGTGTGCAACATGAGTTTTATGTATTACACATAGACAGACAAATTTACTGTTCACACGAAGGCCCAGGTAATGATAACGTGTCCCAATCTAGATAATTTATTCACTCTGGGACTCGTTTTAGGCTGATGAATCTTTTGACCCTGATTGAAGCCTCCTTGAGACGCGATAACTAATCAACATGTAATTCAATAAACCAATAACCTCATCAATATTCACAATAGCAAATCAATCGAATTAATCAGTAACATCAATAAAATTGAAACACACCATGACCTTTCAGTCATGAATAACCACACAGAATTTAGTAAGATTTATGATATTTATTCCCTATTGATTACACTCTACTAGCAAGTTTATTAGTCTCAAAACCATAAAACACATCAACAACGTCACAATATAGCAACTCGAATAAGATTTAATTAAAGAAAAGATCATACGCATTAGAACAAAACACGACGTCAACATTGGTTATTCTTAGCAGAGTATCATTAGCGCATTATTCAACAAAGCATAGATTCAGTCATTTGTCTATTTGCCTCCGTTTAGTGAATTCCTTAACTAACCTCGAATTAGCATTAGCATGTTGGGCTTCATGCAAAACAATTTAGCAACACTAATTTAGAAAACATCTTACTTAGGTCTCTGTCAAAATGTAGCAGTTGGTACCTAGAAAGAAAAGACAAACAGACAATTACAATTTCATCATCATATAGTTACCCTCCATAATGGGTCAGCATACAGAGTCAGTCTTCGTCCTCAGGACAGCAGTTGATTCGCCATCAGACAGGAAACACAGCAAAGTTCCGCAAGACGAGCAATAAGGGACACTTCCCTCATAAGGAGGAAAAGTAAGTATCAGGTAAGGAATGAGCTGAGGATGGTTAAAGTATCAGAAGAATAAACAGCAAAGTCTCAAAGGATAATGGCAAAGTATAGCTTAAGACAGAATAATGGCTAATAATGGCTCGGTGGAATGGCAAGGAATGGTGAAGAATTGGCTGATTTCTCTTCGGGTCATGCGGTTATATTAAAATTGTCGAACAAGTCTCTAATTTCCAATTGGTCAATATTTGGTGCATCATTATCTCCATCCAATAGTTTACTTGTCGCCTCATTGAGATTGTCACCTCATAACAGTTCTCACGTAGTTTATTGGTTCCTGGGTTTGACAACTCCAACGGGTAGAATGTCAGGTGCGGAATAAGTGACATTTGTTACTCAAGTCAGTAGTCCCATTGTCTCCCCTAGTCTAAATGACCTTGTACCTGTTGCGAATTACACTGTTGCCCTCCACAAGAATGTCTCCTTGAGCAAGTCGGGTTCTCATGATAAGATTTACTACGGTTACACACACACACATCTCTAACTCCTGGAAAAGTACGACTACATGTCCTTCAGCAAGTCAGCACATTGTACGTTAGAAAAACACAGTTAATATGAAACCGGACAGCTAGGCCCTGACTCATGCTAACTAAGGCCTAGTGATTAATTAGCAATTCTAATACATAATACCTAACATTAATACAGAAAAATCATACATTAATACATTAGTAATCCATCAATAGTCAATTTCATTAATCATCGAATACACATGTCCCGTGGGCACATTTGATACACATGCGTTAACGTTTAAATTTTCTATGCGATTTCGCTAAGCATTATATTGCAAGCTTCTCATGTTAATTATTAGATTTTAATCACGCTCCATCAATCCCTCCTCTGATGACTCTTGTCATCACACAAATCCTTTCCCTTCACAACATTTCACTTTCTTAGTTCCTTCATTTCAATTCGTTCCCCCATTTTTGACTTTTCGTATTTTGCTTTGAATATTTTCTCCCTTTTCTTTTCTTACCTCCTCATAATGCGTTTTGCCATTTTTTCTCTAATTCTTTTACTAATTTTACATGATAACCATAGTCCGAATAAACAAGCTAAAACAATCAACATTCCCTCTACTATTTTTGCAAATATCCCATGCCAAATAATACTAAACCAACTTCCCACTTTAGCAAGTCCCTTTCCAACCTTTTCCCAAACTCCAGGTTCTTTCAGCTCCTTCAAATCTGTACTATCTCTTGTTAGGTCAATAAGGATACTTCTAATCTTATTACTATTATCCGGAATATAAGCACAACAGTGGCGCACATTAAGCATCTTACAGACTCCAACACTTTTCGCTAAAAGAATGTCTAAAGCAAGCCTATTTTGAAGAGTCATAGCCCTCTCCGTGGCAAGTTCAGTATCCATCAGGAGTATAGCCCCTGTGAAGTTTGTCAGCATGTTATCCACAATAGTAGACAACTTTCGAATCTTTATGGAGTTTACAATAACTCCCACTGAAGGAATTATTGCTCCAAATATATCACCCACGACAGCAGCAGCTGTCTCTCTTTTCTGTCTAGTATGATGTAATTCAGACACTTTAGGAAACTTCCTTAAGTCATCAAATTGGTAAATCTTTGGAAAACTATTCACAAATAACATGTCCCATACCATCCCTTTGGAAGACGGTAATAAGCATTCAGTCCACATAAGTAATAGATCCCTGGGATCGCTGGATCCTGTCCATTTAACATGAACGTCCACTTACTCTGAAACAAAAACACATGTCTGCACTCACTCGTTCCCACAAATAAAGCGTCATGGTAAGATTTTGGCCTATATATGCAAAGCTTTCCTACGTGTACTGCATCTAAAGCTAATTTGCCTTGTGTCTTTATTGCACTATAAGCATAATCATTTGCAAATTTTAGTTTCTCTAATCCCTTTTCTAGCTTTTATTTTAACACTTTTCTTCTATCATCAGTGTGATCTAAAAAGCTCTTCTCTACAGGCGTTAGTAAGCAGGTTAGATTATTGCGATGCGCATAAGCTGTACCAAATGTCAGTGTGGGCTCAAAGAAACCCATAACTATTTTTATACTATGATCTCTAGCTACCTTACTCAAATATTCATTTATAGGCACAAAAGAAAACACTACATCTAGATTAGAATAGAAGTACTGAATATATTTGTGATCATAAAACCTTGTTAATAACAAACTACAACTTATCCCGTATGTTAACGGCAAACTATGATATGTAACCCCTTCTTGTACTGACGAAGGAATTTTTGTGCACACATAACAATTCTTCGCATCCATTGTTTCAACATACTCATTCAACAAGCGATAGAAAACATTAGAAGATAGTTTCCCTTTTGTGTTAGTTCCCTCATGCAAATATTTTGTATCCTGCTCAATTCTTTCCCATGGTGTTAGTGTAGCAGTCTCAGGAATTGTGGCATTGTTAGTCTCACTCTTATCCACCAATGGCATTCCCACAATCACAGCTATGATTACTATCGCACACACAACACCCAAAATAATACCCAACCATCTACAAATTCTATTCCACTTATTATTATCTCTAGTGTTAATCATGATCTGTAAAGAATCAGAAAGCAGAACAATATAAAGGCAAACAATCAACTGCGGAAGGTCTAAAGCTCTCTTTTTTTTAAAAACATTTTTTTTTAAGCAAAGTCTTTCTTTAGCAAGTATTTACAGCGTTTCGCTCAACCAGGATCCTTGTCAAATCAGGTTAGCAGCTTGTCAAAATCGGTTATTCAAGTCAATTCAGGTTAACAGTGTCACATCGGGTAATTTATCAGTCTCTTTTTCGCTCAGCTTTTCAGCTTTACTTCAAATTTAATACAATCTCTATTCTCTGTGGTCAAGTTCAGGTGCCGTAGTATTGACCTGGAACCTCTAGATCAAAACAGAATGCCAAGAATTCTTGTTGCCACTCGGCTGTCGTTGCATAAGCCCATTCAGGACTCGCGTATCTTTTGTTTGCAATTCTCTTTCTTTTCAATTTGCGGTCACCCTGCAATTCTCCTTCGCTAAGATCTTCCTTCCTTGTGGTATCGACCTCTTCATCTATTGTTTCATTGATGATTACTTTCCCTTTTTTAGTTTGCGATTCCGGCCACTTATCTCCCTTCAGTATCGTTTTGTTGTTTGGCTTTTCAGGGTGCTGTTCAATGCCGTGCTATGGTGCCTTCTCTTGATGGACCTGCTATTTGCTCAGGAGGAGTCTGCCCGCTTTGCTTCTCTCCCGACTCTTCCCCTTCGCCTTCTGGGTCAGTCACGGGCTCTACTTCAAACCCGTATCCTTCTGCTTCTGGGAGAACCTCTCTTTGTGTCAGTTCCCTTGGTGCCTCAGTTGAGATAGGCTCACTGTCACCCCTCCGGGTCTCAGCTCTAGCTGGAGTGACTAAACCGTCCTCAACGGGCTCTCCTTCAGTCTCAGTTCCCCTTTGATTACCCTCCGGCCCTGAGACTTCCTTTTCTGTAGCTGTTATTTTCAACAACTCAAGTTCCTCATCAGTTGGACACGTCACCTTCTTTGTGTCACTGGCATGGATCCAGTTTGGAATTCCCGCACATTTCACAGCAGTAGTAGTTGTCAGTATCACTTGATACGGCCCCTTCCAACGTGGCTCCAAACACAACTTCCTCATGCGTTTCTTGACAACAACCCAGTCACTGGCTTTCAGGTTGTGACCTGGATCATTTATCCGTGGCAATGTGGTGGCTTCCACCTGGTGAGAGAAAGAGCGGACCACGTCAGCCAGACCCTTGCAGTAGTCCAACACCATATCATCCGTGATATTCACAAGAGCATTTGCAGGCACTGCTGGTAATCTCATAGCTTGGCCCATGAGAATTTCATGAGGAGACAGTCCTGTTTTCTTGTTAGGTGTACTTCTCATTGACATCAGCACTAAGGGCAACGCATCAGGCCATTTCAAGTTTGTAGCTGCACATATCTTTGCCATTCTCTTCTTCAAGGTACCATTCATCTGTTCCACTAGTCCTGAGGCTTTGGGACGGTAGCTACAATGCAACTCCTGTTCAATGTTCAGTGCGGCACACAAGAGCTTAACCACCTCATTGTTGAGGTGACTTCCCCTATCTGATTCTAAAGAGATCGGAAACCCAAAACGTGGTATCAACTCCCTAAGCAGCAACTTCGCTACTGTGAGACTGTCATTCCTACGTGTAGGGTAAGCTTCAATCCAGTGACTAAAGATACACACAATCACCAACACGTACCTCAGACTTCCACACACAGGCATCTCAATAAAATCCATCTGCATCCTGCTAAATGGACCTCCTGCTCTCCCAATGTGGCTCAAATTCACCACGGTCCCTTTCCCCGCTTTCATCTGCTGACAGATGATGCACCTGTGACAGATTACTTCTGCTGCTTGTCTGAATTTTGGATTAAACCAATCGACTTTGAACAACCTGATCATGGCGTCTCTCCCAATATGTGCTTGACCATGGTAAAACCTTGCGAACTCAGACAAAAGGCTGTTTGGCAAAACCATTTTCCCCTCATCTGAAACCCACAAATCATCAGGTCTTTGTACACATTGCATTTTAACCAAAGCACGTTTCTCATCTTTGCTGGCATGCCCCTGTAACAATTTTAACTCTTCCATTGTGTCAACCCCCCTCAATGGATAACCTGTGTATGTCTCATTTTCAGTTTCCGATAAGAATTCCCACTGATCTTTGAACGATATACAGTTCAATGCGCAAAACCATGCGTCTTGATCCGCCTACCCATTCCCCATTGAAACAAAGTCTTGTGATTTCACATGAGCATTGCATTTCACCACGGCAATTTCAAGAGGTAACTGAATCGCGTGCAACAATTCCTTAATTATTTCACCATTTTTCACCGGAGAACCAGAAGAGGTCAGCAAACCCCACTGGGACCATAATTGACCAAAATCATGGACAATTCCAAAACCGTATCTGCTGTCAGTATAGATAGTCACTTTTAGTTTGTCAGCGGCATGCCCTAGTAAGAGCAACCAATTCAGCCACTTGAGCAGAATACACTCTCTCGAGCCAAGATGCTTCCAGGATACCGGTGATTGTACACACAGCGTATCCGGCTCTCAGTACTCCTACTGAGTCTCTCAGACATGAACCATCAACAAAGATAATTTAATCATTTTCCTCCATATCAGGTCTCGGTTTGGGGCACAGTTCGGTTACCTCAAAACAATCATGTTCTACTTCCTCAGCATCATCAACATCTGTATTCTCATTAGGAAGTAAAGTTGCCGGGTTTAACACAGTACATCATTTCAGTGATACATTAGGTGACCCCCAATATAATGGTTTCATATTTGGTGAGTCTCGCATTTGTCATATGCTGCGTCTTGGTTCAGGTGAGTAGTATTTCAACTGAGTGTGGGACCATTACTGTTAAGGGATGTCCCATCACAATGCCTTCACACCGAGTAAGGCTTTGACCAACTGCTGCAACTGCTCACAAACAGCCCTGTGGGGCTGCTGCGAATGGGTCCAAAGTAGGTGAAAAATATGCTACTGGGCGGTTTGCACCTCCATGAACCTGTCAGGACAGACAAAGAACAAGCATCACGTTCATGACAAAACAGGACAAAAGGCTTTTTGTAATCAGGCATACCTAAAGCTGGAGCCCTGCACATGCACTCTCTCAGTTCAATGAATGCCCTAATTTCTTTCTCGGACATAGTTAGGGTATCCGGGCCATCCTTAACCTCTTTGACAGTCAACCTCACCAAAGGCTTAGAGATAATTGAGAAGTTGGGAATCCACTGGCGACAGTAGCCCACCATTCCCAAAAACATCCTCACGTCTCTTTTGGATGTCGGAGGACTCATTTGTAACATGGCTGTCACTCTTTCTTTGGATATTCTCCTCGACCCCTTTTCAATCAGGTGGCTTAAGTACTTCACCTCTTTCTGACAGTACTGTAACTACTTTGGGGACACTTTATGTCTGTTCTTTCCCAAATGGTTCAGTAGGGCAATAGTATCATACCTGCAGTCATCTTTCGATTTGGATGCAATCAGCAAATCATCAATATACTGTACTAAAGTCGAGTTAAAAGGCAGTTCCAATGATTCCAAATCTTTCTTCAATATCTGATTGAAGATGGAAGGTGATTCTGAAAACTCTTGAGGAATTCAACACCAACTGTAAACCTTGTCCAAGAATTTAAAACTGAATAAAAATTGGCTATCCTCATGAAGAGGAACTGAAAAGAATGCTTGAGACAAGTCCACAACTGTGAACCACTCTGCATCACATGGGACCTGAAACATGATCACGGCTGGATTTGGCACTATGGGGTAACATTTTACTACTATCTCATTAATTTTTCTTAGGTCTTGGACAATTCAAACTTTCCCACAAGGCTTTCTCAGTCCAATTATTGGAGCATTACATGGGCTGCTCATCACTTCTTTTAAGACCCCTTGCTTCACAAAGTCTGCAATTATCTGCGTCACTTGTATGAGGACGTCTTGTGCCATGTGGTACTGTGGTACCTGGGGAAACATGGCATTTGGCTTCACATCTACTTTGACTGGTTCTACTCCTTTGATCAGTCCCACTTCCTTTCCTGTCAAGTCCCACTCATTCTCTGTCACTGTTCACTGTAATTCTGTTGGCAAATCGGTCACTGTGAACATCGGGAAGAAGCTTATCAAAGGGTATTCCTCATCTGTGGTCTCCGTCTCTGAGATCTGACTATCGTCCCCTTCATCATCACTGTTTGTCTGCACCTCAATCCCTTCAATGGAACAGGTGATCGATCACCTCGTTTTACACAGTAAGGGCCATATGTCCGAACACTTTTTCCCATAGACACTGAATGGGTAAAAACCTTTGCTACATCTGGCCCTAAGTCTCCTCCCAGTAGAGATACGGGACTTGAATCACAGACTACAAACCTGTGTAATTCCTGAAAGGTACCAATCTCAACTTGGACCGGCCGGATCTGTAATCGGATTTGTCAAGAGCTGATTTGCTACTCCTACCACCTTCATAGTACGCCCTGAAAGCGGCAATTTTGGAACCTCTGCACTTCTGACTGTAGAGCATGTAGCTCCTGTATCAACCAGGAACGAAACCTTGTGACCCATCACCTTCCCTTGCACGTAAGGTCCCCTCTGATCTACTTCTAGGGACGATGCAAGCCTGCACTCCTCACTATCTGAACAATCATCCGACCATTCATCGTTTATTCCATTCTCACCACGCAATGGGAACTGTTGTACTGTATTATTTTGACTTATTGTTTGGCCTGTGACCTGTTGAGGAAGCATCACCTGTTGCTGTCCCATCGGAGCTAAAGGCAACTGCATTTGCTGTCTAGGTACCATGGGAATCTGCTGTTGTATTTGCTGCAACTGTGCTGGTTGAACGCGTGGCATTTGCATTTGTTGCATAGGCTGGAGACCCTGCATCTGAACCATATTATTCTGGAAGTTTGGATTTGGACCCCTCACTCTTGGACCCGTCACATTTTGAAATGTAGGAACATCATTGCTTTGTTGAACAATACCATCCTGCACCATCATTGGGCACTCCCGCTTCCATTGTCCCACGCCCCCGCACGCATGGCATGGCAACATCTTTTTCATCCCTTGCGCGTCATTTTGAACCACAACAGTATTCAAGTCTGGACCATGGTTCACAAAACCTCCCCGACCTCTGCCTCATGTTTGCAGTTGGAACATTCCGTTCCCTTGAGGCTGTTGCTGTACCATCTGCTGTACTCCATTTCCCTGCATCCCTGCCTGAGCTGCCTTAATTTGCATCACCATCACCTTCTCTTTCAGCTTTCTCTGCTTCAATTCAATCTCATCGCTACAGTATTTTGCATACTGCAACACTTCATCAATCGGTTTTGCTTGCCAACAGATCAAATGATTCTTAATCATCTGGCTAATCTCTGGCCTCAATCCTTCAACAAACCTGAACACAAGGTGATTCATATCTTTTGGTTCTATAACTTCCGTGCCACTGTAATGTTTGAATGCTTTTAACAACCTCTCATAGTAAGCATGTATCGACTCTTTGCCTTCTTGTGCGGTTCGATCGATTTTTTTGCCAATCAGTAACTTTCGGCGACACCTTCTGTTTTAAAAACTCAATCTCCTTATAGTAGTACCTCATCACTTCAGGAGACGGTGCTCCAGTAATCTTGACCCTTGCCGGTTCCTCTGTCGGCCAATCCACACCCCTCTTACACTCAAGCCACAAATCAGCTGGGACTATAATCTCAAACAGGGTATTCAAGTCTTCCCAAAGACACTTTGCAAGCTTCACAAACCTGTCTGTCTGCTGGTACCACTCTATCGGCTTTTCCCTCAACCTGGGATAATCATTTGTGAATAACAAAATGTCTCCTCTAGACCACGGTACATGGAATAAAACCCCCTCCAGCTGTCTCCCTCATAGGTAACATCTTTACTGTTCCCATGTCTGGTGCAGCTTTCGCTTGCTGCGGGTCCAGGCAGTCAATTTTCCTCTTATCTCTCTTCTTTGCCCACCTGCCTTCCCACTTCTCTAATGCTCCCCAAACTTAGGCACTCTGTAGTATGTCTTTGAGGTGTGCCTTCATTCCAGTGGATCTCATGTGATCAAAATCTTTAGGTTCGAAGGCTAACCTATAACTCCTTTTCAGATGCTTAGTATTGTCTAAGTCTATACCGTATTTGTCTGCTACGTTCGCTAAACTCTGCTGCACCTTACTCACTTCTTTGGTTATTTTCGGGTACAAATATCTTAATTTTGCTTCAATGTATGACTCTAATCTGTTCACTCCCATGCTCCCTTCTACTAGCTCAGCTGCTTCCACCCCCAACCTCACAAAATTCAGGTATTCCTCTCTCTCTGACCGCTCTGCTGTCGCAGGAGTAGTCTGTGGAGTGTTCAGCTTGTCTAACCACTCAGTCAACTGTTGCGCCGTTAAGCCTTGCAACGAGATATTTCCAGCCTGCATCGTTGATGTCTGTGATGTATTTGCTCCCAATATCTGTGATGTCAGTAGACCCAAACGTGCTTGTCTCATTGTCTCTAAAGGAACCCCAATCGGTCTGAAGTCCAACAAGGATCTAGATCCCTCGACTGTCTGTTCTCCCGGTGTCATCCCTTGGGAACTTCCCGTGAACCCTCCTCTTATCACCTCTTGAGTCATTACTCCTTGGTCACATACACTAGGCTTCGCCTGAGCATATAACAGTACTGGCGGACCAACAGTAATCGGCAATGATTTAGCGGCTGGTGCCTGTCCGTTTCCCAATCCCAGTGGAGCATTAACTCCCATAGCTTGATTCATCATAGGTGCTGTAACTAACTGCGGTCCTGTGACCGAAGTGTAATTCGGGACCACCTGTTGCTGCGGCTGGGGCAGCAATTGTGGAGTTGGCTCAATCTGCACTAACTTTGATCTCGTGTATACTGGATCAGGCGGCACCATCACACATCAGGATAGAGCCTCTGAACTGGTGGTGGTTGCAACTGTATCTATGTGTCTGGTGCAGTGGATACACTAGCACCATTCTGTATCAGGGCTGATGTGGTAGCATTATTTGTCTGTACTGCATTCGCGATCCCCTGATTCTGTGATGAATTTTCAGGACCTGCACTAGTACTCTGTCTATTGTCATTTATGGCATATGGTGGCGGTCGATCATGTAACAACTGATTTAGAAACTCATCATCATCAGAATCGTCTGCATCTACCCAAGACTTCTGAGTATCCTTCTGCTTGCTAGAGCCCTTGTCTGTTTTTCAAGTAGCCTTTCTTCCCTGTGTTTCGGCTTCTTGAGTTATTGCCGGAAACATCCTAACTCCATCTATTATTTCCCTTCTCCACATCCTGGTCTCACTATCCCATCTAGCTTCTGCTAAGGTCTTTTCTGCTTTACTCATTTTCCGCTCTAATTTCTGTTGCCTCTGTCGTATGACCATTAATTCCCAAATCGCTGATGCCTCAAACTGAGCTGGTCTCGGAGGCGGCTTCTGCTCATTTAGCGCTTTCCGCAAATATTCTAGGACCCCTATGTTAAAGGTTCCATTTTCTGTAATCGCCAAACACCCATCTTTCTCTGTTAATTTACACCAATGCTTTAGCCAAAGGCATGGCCTGACTCCCTTCTCCTCCATTGAGGCATGAGCCGGAGTATCCTCTGGCGGTGTAGGCTCCCCCACACTTGCTGTAATGTATGTATCTCCCCTCAAAGCACTCTTTAAAGCCTTGAAAAAATAAATTTTCTCGTCTTTTATTTTGTGTAGAATCTAATCAGGAAGTGACTTTAGTTCCCAGAACACTCTTCGCCTACCTTCTCACCCAATTGCTTCTCACGGACGGCTGCCAATCCGTGTGCGACCCTCTCGGCTACTAACCTATCCCAGCGCGGCTCCAATGATGACACACTCACACAAACTGCGGCTGACAAAGTCTTGTGGCTTGTCTTCCTCACTCTCTATTCACACAAAACGAAAGCAATATATTGCGAGCACTTTAACAACAAAACCCAAAGTTGCCGGTTTACTACAGGAAGGGTAACACATTCGCTTCAGAACTTTACAGAGATTTCACTTGAAGCCTCGGCCGCTACTCTCTCTTTCTCAGATCCCACACTCACAAACAAAATTTGACCCACAAATTCTACTCTCGACTTGTCAATGATTCGTTCTAGTGCACTTTAGAACATGCCAAATCTCCATCGAAGGTTTCACTCACACAATTTGACTCAAACTTGACTCGTCAACCACGCCCGATTGACCTATTAAACCGTGCAAATTACAACATAAGCCAAGTGTCTCATGCACTTATCAATATACTCCGGAGTCTTAGACTACGCCGGATCCATACATCACCAACAACCACGTGGACAATTTTTTAGCACAAAGCGCCACACTCACATGAAGTTCGCCGACTTCCCTACTCTCATACTGCAGAGTACGCCCACTCCTACTAAAACATTTCCTTGCCTAAATTCTCACAAACCCCACAATTCACCTGCGATATGCATAGGCTGAGCAAGCGCAAATTCTACTTCACTCATACTATCACTAGAACGCCGAGAACATACCCAACTCACTTCGTCAAGCTCCGAGATTCCGGGAAAGTCATTTGGGACTTTGGGGCACATCATACCTCAAATTTGCATGATCTTAAAAAAACAATTCCAAAATAATGTCGTCCTAGGGCCCCAAAGGGCCAAACCGTTCTCTGCTACCAGAACTGATAACGCGTCCCAATCTAGATAATTTATTTACTCTGGGACTCGTTTTAGGTCGAAGTGGTGTCTGCATGTGTGACTGCATAGCCGCCATGTGGCAAGGTAATACATTTCTCTGTTCTCCCATCAGTAAGCACATCTCTGCATGTCATGTTTGTTTTCTAATGTTATGCTTCAGTTTAACAATACACCATAGGAAGGTCTTATGCACAATAGGCTTGAGGAACTCCATTTTGCAGACATACACTTCCAAAAATTCTGCTGACTACACCATTAGCTTTTGTCTACATTGAGTGCTGATACAATTGACTTTCCATCTTCCTAGCCTTAATCATGCTCGTAGAATGAGTGTGGCCTGACATTAGGATTGCAGGATTGCGGATAGTGTGCAACATGAGTTTTGCTTTGTATTACACATAGACAGACACATTTACTGTTCACACTAAGGCCCAGGTAATGATACCGTGTCCCAATCTAGATAATTTATTCACTCTGGGACTCGTTTTAGGCTGATTAATCTTTTGACCCTGATTGAAGTCTCCTAAGGAGGAAAAGTAAGTGTCAGGTAAGGAATGAGCTGAAGATGGTTAAAGTATCAGAAGAATAAATGGCAAAGTCTCCAAGAATAATGGCAAAGTATAGCTTAAGACAGAATAATGGCTAATAATGGCTCGGTGGAATGGCAAGGCATGGTGAAGAATGGCTGATTTCTCCTCGGGTCATGCGGTTATATTAAAATTGTCAAACAAGTCTCTAATTTCCAATTGGTCAATATTTGGTGCATCATTATCTCCAGCCAATAGTTTACTTGTCGCCTCATTGAGATTGTCACCTCATAACAGTTCTCACGTAGTTTATTGTTTCATGGGTTTGACGCCTCCAACGGGTGGAATGTCAGGTGAGGAATAAGTGACATTTGTTACTCAAGTCAGTAGTCCCATTGTCTCCCTTAGTCTAAATGACCTTGTACCTGTTGTGAATTACACTGTTGCGTTCCACAAGAATGTCTCCTTAAGCAAGTCGGGTTCTCATGAGAAGATTTACTATGGTTACACACACATCTCTAACTCCTGGAAAAGTATGACTACATGTCCTTCAGCAAGTCAGCACATTGCACATTAGAAAAACACAGTTAATATGAAACCGGACAGCTAGGCCCCGACTCATGCTAACTAAGGCCTAGTGATTAATTAGCAATTCTAATACATAATACCTAACATTAATACAGAAAAATCATACATTAATACATTAGTAATCCATCATTAGTCAATTTCATTAATCATCGAATACAATGGTGGCCACTCCCCGTGGGCACATTTCATACACATGTGTTAACGTTTACATTTTCTATGCGATTTCGCTAAGCATTATATTGTAAGCTTCTCATGTTAATTATTAGATTTTAATCATGCTCCATCAGTAACAAACCCCTCCTGTGAATATGAAAAAATGGTGGGCCTGATTTAGATTTTTGGGGACGGAGTATCTACAGTCGCCATTGAGAAGTACATTACTCCTGTCATTACGGGAGAACTCAATCTGCCAAATTTAGAGGTGTCTTCCGGCCCAACGTACATATCTTAAATTTCTAGGAACTGCCATTACAGTGGTTCCTATAAATGCATTGGAAGTTTGACAAACAACTCCTTTGAATTGATGGAACCATTCATGAAACTGTCAACATTTTTGTTTTATTTTCAAAAACAGAATCCCTAAGTGGGAACTTCTTTATGAAAAAACAAAAAGAAGTGCACACTCTTGTCAGGAGCTTTTTCTCCCATAGCATTGGCGTAATATTTCAGTGTTCACTGCCCCCTACCATCAAGTTTTACCTGGAGGTGACAGACAGTGAAAACTTGTCATTTGTCACTCTGAATAGGGTGGAAGAACAAATGGCAAAACCTCAGGTGGTCCTTACTGGTTTGGGCTGTAGGAGATATACATAAGCAGCTGAGACAGAGTAGTTTCCACTATTTCGATACTGAAGTTCAGCCTGACTCTAAGTGAGTTAGGCAGACTGCAGTTTGGCCGATAAGGTATTCTATTGCTGTGCAACAGAGTATTCTCTCCTCCAAACTGTACTTCAGACTCTAAGTCAGCAGCAGAATATGTGTTTATTTTTCTACCACTGACTCAACCTACGACAGTGCTGTCATAGCACACATCTCCTATTTATGCATTAAACATGTTAAACTGAATTCTAGACATAATTGTTTTTTGTGAATGTTTCTGCTAGAGAGCTATCGGCATGAATAACCAGAGTCAAATCCTGTAACTCACTGCTATGATGCAGCAACAGTTGGTACACCAAGGAATTCCAGGTTGCTCCCAAAAGGCTTTCACAGAGCCTGACAGAGCAGCACTGGAGAGCAGGGAGCATGGCTTACGGAAGAGAGTGTGAAAAGAGTGGTGGAGATGGATGGAATAAGGCCAGGTATTTATTTATTTTTTGGACACAGAACGGAGGCGATTTAATGTATTGATTCACCATTACTCCTCTGCATAGTAGTAGAAAGCAGCAGATTATTTTGGAGGCCCTAACTAGCCTTAACATTCATAGGTAGGTAAAAAGAGAATTGGGATAGTTTTCACTCAGAAGATCAGAGTGATATTATAGACTAATTGAGTTTTGCTTTCGGTGTCTATTTGATGTCACTCAGAACCTCTCAGTGAAAAACATACCATTAATTCAATGTTACCCATCTAAAATTCTATATATAACAGTTGTTTTAGTGCCATTTCTCATGGTACAGAGACATGTCAATGAAACCTTTAAACTAGAATTGTTGTTTTTAATGTTTTCAGAAATTACAATTTTAAAAAGGCAACATATTGCTACTTTTCTCTAGACACTACAATGGACATTTGATTGACTGGGGAAGTTATTGGGAAAATTATTCCCATCTAAATCTTATAATGGCATAGTCTGTCAAATGACGTCTGGTAATTGGCTAATAAGATTAGTAGCAATACCAGATGTGGTTACTTTTGGTTTCAGGAGACCAGCAACATGCTTCTTGATTAGTCTTTATCCTCAGACTGCCAGTTTGCCTATCCCTTTGATGTAGTTGTTCAGGAACGTAGAAGCATTAGCAGGAAGATAATTCAGGATGTCATGGGAAATGAAACAATCATCTTAGACAATATTAGCGGAGAACAGAATAGGCAGTCTTGGTTGTCTTATATCCTGACTGAAATGCAAAGTTGCCTTACCTTCCCTTCTTCTTTGTCTGGCAATTATATATTTAGGAGTACAGAGGAAGTTAAGAGGATCAGAAACGGTAGGATGAATTAGCTCCTGGCTTGTTCCTGTTGACCCCGATATTTGCCTTAGGTATGGTATTAGGGTAATCAGGTTGATGATAAATCCTATTTTGGGGATCTGTTAAATGTCTGGCACTGATTTGCAAGTCCCAAACATCACTATTTTCCAGAAGTAATATCCAGAATACACAGAATTCAATCAGGACAAGCCCTTATGTCAGCATGATTATGCATGCACTATCTCAAACCCTACTGACACCATGTTTCATTTGAAGATCCTTTACTTGTGGAGTGCTGCCCTGCAAGGGTTCTTGTAAAACATATTATGATTTATGGAACTCGCATCAGCCTTAAACATTGTCATCTACTGAAGAGTTTTGAGTTCTGTAAATGTTGCAGGAAATTAATCAACCCAAAAGAGCTGTCCAGCATTTATAACAAACTTCAATCAATGTTTGGCCACCAGAAATATCTTGCTCCATCAAACACTTCACCACACCCTGCTAATCAGCCTAACCTATGCTTCAAAACGTCTTTCAGATACAGAGTCAATTAGCACTTGAGAGCAGTGCTCTAAGAAAACTGTCAAGCTAATTCATGTGCCATTATGGTTTATTTGCTGTCTCCCCAAAATAGGTTAAGTGAAGTAAGCTACATTAATAAAATATTGTTAGACCTGACAGTCTTAAGGTGGTCATCCCCCAACTTTTGGCCTGCGTCCCTCCACTTTTCTGACACAGTTTTTGCTGGTTTTATGACCCTGCACACTTTACCACTGCTAACCAGTGCTACAGTGCGTATGCTTTTTCCCTTAAACATGGTAACATTGGTTCATCGACAATTGGCATATTTGATTTACTTATAAGTCCCCAGTAAAGTGCACTACATGTGTCCAGGGCCTGTAAATTAAATGCTACTAAGTAGCCCCTTAACCATGTCTGAAGCTTGCCATTGCAAGGCCTGTGTGTGCAGTTTCAGAGGATTGACTTTATGGTGAAGCATTGCCCAGGGACTGACAACCCCAATGCTGATGGTCTCTCCAGATACTTCCGCCTTAACGATGAGAGCTCCGAAGGGGTTGGGTAGCTCTTCCACTTTCCGCTGCGAGGCACATGTTAGGCCTCACAGCCTTTGGGTGGTCTTTGCCTGCCTCTCTCCCTCCACTTTTCTGACACTGTTTCTACTAGTTTTAGGACTCTGCGCATTTTACTACTGCTCAAAAGTGATAATGTGCAAATGCTCTCTCCCTTAAAACATGGAAACAGTGGCTCATACCCAGTTGGCATATTTGATCTATTCGTAAGTCCCTTGTAAAGTGCACAACATGTGCCCAGTGCCTGTAGATTGAATGTTACTAGTGGGCCTGCAGCATTGGTTGTGCCGCTCACATAAGTAGCCCCTTAACCCTGTCTCAGGCCTGTCATTGCAAGGCCTGTGTGTGCAGTTTCACTGCCACTTTGACTTGGCATTTAAAAGTACTTGCCAAGCCTTAAACTCCTCTTTTCCTACATATGTCACCCCTAAGGTAGGCCCTAGGTAACCCAAAGGGCAGGTTGCTGTTTAGGTAAAAGGCATGACATGTACATATGTGCTTTATATGTCTGGGTAGTGAAAAACTCACAAATCTATTTCCCACTACTGAGAGGCCTGCTCCTTTCCTAGACTAGCATCAGGACTACCACTTTTTTGAGTGGTAGATTCCAATCTGAAAGGGGTAACCAGGTCATATTTAATACGGCCAGAATGGTAATAGCAAATCCTGCTTATTGGTGAGGTTGGATTTATATTACTATCATAGAAATGCTGCTTTTAAAAAGTGAGCATTTCTCTGCACTTATAAAGCATCTGTGCCTTTCAGCCTGTCTCCAATCAATGTCTGGTCTGTGCTGGTTGACAGCTCTGTTGTGCATTTGACCCAGACAATCACAAACATAGGACACTCAGTCACATCTGCATAATGAATGGTTCTTCCTGGGGTGGAACGGTGGAGGGCCTAACACTTACATTTCAAAGGCCAGTGGCCTGCCCTACCTCCATAGACTGATAACTCCCCACTGGGAACCTGGCAGACAGGAAGTAGGTGTCTTCCCTACTTCAAAGGCAGTTTTGGGTATAAAAACTGGGTCTCTGATCCTACCAACTCAGACATTTCTGGACCTGCACCTGATTTCTGTCAGAAGACCTATCTAACTGCCCAAAGGACTCCCTGGACTGCTTTGCTGAGCAGAACTGCTGCTCCGCTGTTGCCCTGCTGCCTGATGGCCTCTGACTGTGCTGGAAGGACTCTGCCTTCCCCCAAAAGTGCTCTCCAAGGGCTTGGTTTGAGCTTTCCTCCTGATCTGTGGTGTCAGGGGCTACAAAGACCGCCACTGCTAGATTTTTGCTAATACACCGACTTCAGCGACTTCGGAACAACTTCAGCGATGCCACAGCCTGCTCCCACTCCATGGACTTTGCTTCATGCAATGACCGCGGCCTGCAACGCAAGTCTGATGTTGCTGCAACCTGCTGACTTACAGGGTCATCATGACCTTACGAAGCCGACACATTACGTCATGACAGACCGGAACCAGCGACCCCACCAGGTCACAAGGAATTGGTTCCTCACAGACACCGCTGCAGCAACTCCCCCTGCATCCGGACGGAACTGACTCCTCACCTCCACCTGCTTTGCAGCACAGGACCGAATCCTCTCTCCTCGGAAGCTGTAAGGGACTGACGCCACACCGACTCCAGCGACACCTCTTTCCGACTCCGTACAACATCCTTGTTCTTCGTTCTCAAAAGGTACGGTACATGGAGTTCTGTGTGACTCCCTTGACCGACATTGGTGGTTTCAGATTATTGGGAATGACTCGGTCAATGACGCTGTGATAGCCCCAGTCGGAGCCATTGTGTTTTCTAGGCTCTTCAGTAGATTCAATCTTTAAAAATTCATAACTCTGCTTGTGTTCATTGGATTTTCATTGTTTCAACAGTATTTTATTCAGATAAATAGTATCTATTTGTCTAAACCTATGTGGTGTATTTTGTAGGTGTTTTTACTGTGTTAATGTATGCTTTATTGCACAAATACTTTACAAATTGCCTTCTAAGTTAAGCCTGACTGCACCGTCCTAAGCTACAAGAGGGTGGGCACAGGATCATTTGGATTGTTTTGTGACTTACCATGCCTAGGATTGTGGTCCCTACTTGGACAAGGGTGCATGCCTCTTCCAACTAGAGAACCCATTTCTAACAAATATTAATAAAATGAAACATTTATCATGCTCACATATGAACTCGCTTATTCTGTAAATGGAAATCTATGTTCTTCATGTATTTGGACTTCACAACGTCTCACGGACCATACATTAAGCTCTAAAAATTCAAAAGAATGCCTTAAAAGGAAATCCTTGAATGTGCCATGGTATGCCATGATTTCCTGATTTTTTGCTGCTCATGTCTTTCGGACAAGTGTTAGTAACAAGTCTGTCACCATTCAACACAAGTCACTAAATTAAATTGTCATATTCATTTATATTACCTGTCTCTCTCACTCTGCATAGCTAGACAAAATATTGAAAACTAATAATACTACACTTGAAGGGGTAAATCTTCTCACATAGCTGTACTTATTGCCTTTGGCTAACCTGTTTTTGTGTATTCACCTCAGTCAATATGTCACAGTGCAACCTTCAACTCATTCAAAGTGGTTGTGCTTTATCATTCTATGATAGGAGGGCACTGCTTGGTTGCTGACATTTGGTTATGAGGCAGACTCAGTCCTATTTACCTGTACCCTTAAAATGAAACAGCCTACTGACCCTCTCCTGTAAAATCTATACATATTCCCCATACCAGAGATCTTCAACTTGCCTCCATGGTGTGTGTGTTCAAGTGTTATATATCTAGGAGACTGTTTATAGAGAAAATTGTGTTGTGTTATGGCAGTTCAAAGTGGCAGTTCCCTTTTCAAGCCAGTGTCATAGTAAGGGTGTCATGAGTGCCAACGCAAGCAAGGAAATGAGAGTGTCTATCCCTCATTAGGTAGAAAAAACACAGGGCATAATTGGTTGTAGTGAGCCTCTCAAAGCACTGTGCTCTAGACCACTGCATCTGCTGTACAACAGATGGCAGTGTCTCTACTTCAAGATATTTTGTCCTCCTCATGAACATGTCCCAGAGATCCACAGATTTCTGGCTGGATGTGAGCATGAATTATAGTTTTATTGTAGTTACATTTATTTAGCACTTACTTTCTCTGATTAACCTTTGAAGTGCAGCTTCCAATTAGGAGACTCTTGTCTAGTCACTTTATCAGAGCATAACTTAGAAACATGAAATCCTGGTTATAGTTAAGCCAATAGCCCAGCTGAAGCCATGCTCACCACATCCTTCCAGAAACAACTTAGATGTAAGCTGATAAAGGAGCACCTTCTCTGGATGAAATGAGAATTTATTATATGAACATTGTTAGAAATTGGGCTTCTGTTTGTCAGAGTATGCACCCTGTACAAGCAGGAACCTTGATCTTAGTCAGGATAAGTCAGATGCAAACTAAAAGAAAACCTGTGCCCACCTTCTGATAGCTTGGCATAGGGCAGTCAGGCTTATGTAAAGAGTCAATGTATAAAGTATTTGTGCAACACACATGAAGTACCACAATTAAAACACCACAAAAAATACTCCACACCAGGTTAGAAAAATTAATTATGATTTTAAAAATGATTTAAGATCAAAATGGCAAGGATCCAGTAAGAAGTCAAGTTATGATTTTTTAAGAATAAAAAGAGTTGTAGTGCTTTTAAAGTTACTTCAGGTCCCCCTGGACTGGGGCAAAGTGAACATCTCAAGCCGACCACGATGGAGCGCAGGCCGGGTACAGGAACGACGCAGACCTGGGGAGAAGAGAACATTGATTCTGGTCTCAAACACTAAATGGATACGGGGGTTGCTGCATTTGTAGATGTGTCGATGTCACTCCTGCAGTTGTGGAATGCACTGATTTTTCACATGACTTGATGGTGATGTGTTGGTTACCGAAGACAAGTGTCAAAGATGCAATGCAATATATCCAACGGCGATATGGCAGGTTTCTCCATGCTGTTGAAATGATCCTTCAATCTTCTTTCAGTGATTTTGGCAATGCAGTGGTTTTAGTGCTGCATTGATGCTAATGTGCTGAGTGGCGCTTCCAGCAGGCAAAAGACTCGCCGGTCAATGCGGTGGTTCCAGAGATGCTGCTTGGGCTCCAGGTGTGATGTGCCAATTTGACTCCCGCCACAGGGTTGATGCGTCGGTTGACACTTCCAGCAGGCAGGAGATGCATCAATTTCAATAACAACGCATCTTCTGTGCAGTGCCAGGAAATCGGATGCATTGCCTTATTGTTCGATGTATCTCCTCCTCTGCGACCCCATGCATCATTATTTTTGACACATCCCTGGTACTGTGTGTTACAAGAATACCGCCCTGGTTCATAAGGATTGAGACTCATTTGAACATTTAAAAAGGGAAATCTTGACTTGTGCATCTTGGATTTTTGTTGTTTTGGTCTTATATTTCTTCAGATAAACATTAGCTATTTTCCTCAACTGGTGTCAACAAGGTGTGTACAGGATAATTTAGATTGTTTTGTGACTTACCTTGATTAGGATTGTGGTCCCTACTTGGACCAGGGTGTACACCTCTGCCAACCAGAGCCCCAATTTCTAACAAAGTCCAGTATTCCTTCTCAGACATAAAGACAGTGCTCAAGCAGGAGAGCAGTCCTCTTGTGGCAGGGCACTCCTTTGTCTGTAATGCCTACAGGCTCAAGGGTGGTCTAATGAGTTGCTGTGGAGGGCCACTATTTTTACCCATTGCCAGCCTTTTTTGCGTGAGGACACTCTGTCCTACACCACATCTGGTTCTGGAAAGGTCTTCCCTTCCCCTGTCTAGCCTCCATGAAATCTGAAGTGAAAAAGGGCTATCATCAAGTCCCTTGTGCTAGAGGCAAGCCCTTAAAAGTGCAAGTAGGGCAGTGCACAGCTCTGCCCCAGCCAACCTGACAGAATTACCCATTCTGTCCACATTTAGTCTCCTTTGCGTCTTTGTCTGGGAGAAATACACAAACTCCCAACATCAAAGCCATTCACAGTCACCTGACCCAGGGCACTTGCAGAAGGCACAAAAGGTTAGGACAGAAAAATGCAAACTGTCTAAGAGTGTCAATTTCAGAATGGTGACTTATAACTACATCTTTACCATTAATTTGAGTGACATCATTATACATCTATCTGTTTCCAATCCTAAGTTAGCACTTATTAAATGCATTAAGTTCACCTAATGTTAGTCAATGTGAGATTTTCACTGCCAGGAAATGTGAAACGTAAGTTCTACATTTTAATTACAATGCATCCTGACATGTGAAGCATTAGGCTATGCCTTATGGGTAGCTTATATGTATTAAAAAAAGGATGGTTTAGGCCTTGTAACATTTTTTTGCCAGGTTGAAATAACAGTTCAGGCCTGAGACATGTTTTAAAAGGTTTAAAAGGCTGCATTAGTGGGTGTCACAATGAGTGCTGCAGTAACTATTGGTATTTAATGTACCGGCCCTAGGCACATATAGTGCCAGTTGTGGGGAAGCCAATGTTACCATGTTTAGAGTACAGAGCACATGCACTTTAGCACTGGCCAGCAGTGGGAAAGTACCCAGAATGTGAAAAAGCAGCAAAAATGAGTCAGAAAAACTGGTGGAAGAAGGCAAACAGTTTGGGGGTGACCCTTCAGAAAGGGGCATTTCAAACAGGTCCCAATAAGCTTTTACATGTAGTATCATTTACTAGGGACTTATACGTGAATTAAATGTACCAGTTAGGTCTAGGCCAATTTTACCATGCTTGAGGGAGAGCACACATACACACTTTAGCACTTGTTAGCAGTGGTAAAGTGCACAGAGTCCTAATGCCAACAAAAGTGGGTTCAGCAACAGAAGGCAAAAATCTAGGGGAGACACTGCAAAAAGGGCCAGATACAACAGAGGCATTTTCTTACAGTTACACTTTTGAATCATATTTGTACCTAAGACATGATACGAGTGATAAAGTACCTATATATACCAGAGATATAAACCAGGAACCATTATCTGTCTCATGACCTAGAGAAAATGCTTCAAACCACTTTCTCTTTTACTCTTCTGTGTGAGTGTACAGGTAAGAAGTTTAAATGTTTTGTAGTCCTATAAGCCTCTATTTATTAAAATACACTACGCTGTTGGTGCAGGAACCAGGCCCACAAAACTCATTTGTATAGGTGCAACTGGTGTGCTATTCAGATTCATTTTTAAAGGGGGTCCAAACAAGGCCTTTTATTGCGATAATAAAATATGAAGCACCATTGCAGATGAATGTTTTTTATGGATGTGCTTTTTGACCTTAAAAACTGAACTATGACTGTAGATCTTGAAAGACTGAATTACCAATAGTTTAATGAACAACATGATTTAAAACAGTGGAGGCCTTCCTGCTCTGCCACTGCAAAATCTGCACATACCAGAATTCAAGGGGTATTTTCCTTAGGTATATAATTAAAGGATTAACCTGCCGAAATGAACCTGTACAAAAGTGCAGAAGTCTGGTGATTGCCTCGAAACCTCTTAATCTGATATAAAGGATAAAAAGGTGCACTTGTAACCAAGGTCTTGGTGTTTTTAGTAACCAGGCCCTTACCCCCAGATGTTTCTCCAGTCAAATATTTAGAAAGGCAGGCATTTTGTTCCACTGACAGAAAGAATGCTGCTGTACCCCAAAACCTCACCATTCCAGTTGGTATTCCTCTCCAGAACACCCTGTCCAGTTCCCATTAAAAACTACTGTAAAGACCCCACCTCAACCCCAAACATAGGTACACAAACACGCATCAGCTCCAGAAAGATGAATAGTCCCATGAGGAGGACACTACTATAATGTGGAGGCAAAATGAAAGTTTCAAGCCTAAAAAAGACTATGATAGGGCACTAATTTATGTACTCAAATTAGACATTCAATGGAATTCATATATTTATTAATGGTATTACCCACCCAAAGAAGAGATATGTTTCATTTTGTTATAATGTTTGTTTAATGTGATTGTGTCTTCTAACATGCTACTTGAACTAACAATAACCTTTCATGTGCACTGTTAGAGATGTAGTTAATTCCCTTTCCCATGAGTGTTAAAGGGAGTGAGAGTATTGTTGTGAGGGCCTAGTGTGTGCGGCATTCAGAGTGTGTGACTACATTAGGCTTTATTATTTGGATGACTAAATGTGACATACTTTTGGATTTCAGGATTTACGTATAGTACATGCCATTCATTATGCATTTCTACACCCGTGTTAAATATATTAGTGCAATGTCTGACATGTGAGTGTGTGTCCTGCACCACTGGTAGTTAACATAATGGTTTACAAACGTTGCACTTACCTTCTATTTTGTTGTGCATTGTGTTATTGTTCATCTACCACTGTTGGATACATTTCCAGGGCTTGGTGTAGCTGGTAGATGGTGATAAAGTAGGTTTTGTGGTTGATGTGGGCAGCTTTTGGCTGTTTATGTTTATGGACTGCAATGTTTCCATCAACAGAAATTTGAATTTGAAGACACTAACGGGCTAATTTTGAGTTTGTTGGAGGGGGTTACTTTGTCACAAATGTGACGGATATCCCTTCCGCTGTATTACAAATCCATTATAGCTGATGAAACTTGTAATTCTGCGGATGGCATATCTGTCATGTTTGTAATGAAGTAACCCCTCTTCCAAACTCTAAATCAGGCCTTGAACCTTTCTTTTGAGATTTAGTACACCCTTTCCTTTCTATCCCCCTCTTATTGTCCTTGACCTTAATGCCATTCGCAAAACTCACATTGGTATACTCTTTGTTGCCCAACAAATCTTGCAAAAGCCTTATTCCTATACTGCTATCTGACATGTTATCAACCTATGACCAAGCTGTAATATATCTGGATGCAAATGGTCCCCTACTACCTCTATCAATAAATCTTCCATCATTCAAAAAGCATTCACCTATCTCTATTACAGCTACCCTATCAAGATCCCAATGATTTGGTTCCCTTCCCAAGTTTTCCTACTTTGAAACAACCACTGCTGTCTGTCCTCACATTCAAAATCACCAATGCCCCTGTACACCGTGTCTCTTTCAGTCCACAAATCTTCAAATACTAAACTCTCAGCTAAGATTCTCGCTTGAATGGTACCTCTTTTGACCATTACCCATTCACTGGCTTAACCATGCAATGCTTTAAAACTTTGGTTGCTCTGCCTTTATTCAAAAATCTTGCCTATGATGCAAAGTACCACCCTGCATCTCAGCTACTTTCCTTCTCCATAACCATGAAATGTCTTTATGTTTCTGTATTAATGTTCTCAATCTCCCTAAGCATAACTGGCTTCATAGAATTTAACTAATTGAAATCAACTTCATTCAAGTGTCAGATGTCATTTTTTAGGCCCACCACATTAGACAATATTCTCTCTATCCTTCTGCTACTAATTATTTGAGTGCCAGCTTATACTGCTGACCACCTTATCCTACTCCTCCTACAATCTGTATTCAGCCTCATTGGCACAACCCTTAGCTGGCTGTCATATTAACTCTTCAGTAACCTTTCTGAGGGCCTAATTTAGAGTTTGGCAGCAGAGTTAATCAATCACAACACCGTCACAAAAGTGAAGGATATCCCATCCACCAAAATATAAGTTCCGTAGGATATAACAGGATTTATATTTCAGAGGGCGGGGAAGGCATCACTGTTGTGATGGAGTAACCCCTCCCCAAACTCTAAATCAGGCTCTTGTTGCCTTACTGCATTTCAAATTGCCCACCTCAATCTCTACCATTTGGTGTCACTCAAGGCTCAGTTTAGAGCCTACTAGTTTTCTCCCTACTTACTTCATGTCTAACAATATTGAATGAGCATTACGGTTGTATTCCTATCTCTATGAAGCTGACACACAAATCTTCTATATATACTCCTCCTCCAATTTTGTACTTCAGACTGTCTAAAGCTATTTGACACTGAATGGTTCTTGGTTCTCCTAGGAAGATCTCATTGAAACATCTTCCAGTTTTCTCACTCAGACCATATCCCTATATATTGCTTCTAGAAAACACCATTGTGCTAACCACAGGCTATCCACCACCCCAAATCGGTATCTTGATTCAAGGCATTCATTCTTCTGGGTACTCTAAGAACCTATGAGAAATTACACCCCACCCCATTGTTTAACAACCTCTTGGTGACCTAGTTCCTGCAATCACAGCTTCACAACAGCTGATCAGGAAAAGCACTCTGCTGCAAATTTCCTGGCTACATCACCTTCCTTTATGCTGTGACCAATGTATATTATGTACATTTATTTAAATCTCTTCTTGCATTTTACTCACAATCCCCCAAAGCTTTCTCATACTTAGTAAATGTTCACAACAATCATACACTGTTCATTTTTCCACTTGCTAACACATGCCGCAATTCTGATAGAAATGATTAATCATGAGGCACATATTCCAAAGTTCTAAAAGCTATTTGTGATATAGGATAAACATAGTGTGGATGCCCTGCACTTGTAACTTCATGAGTCATAAGTGTCTTCAAGAATCGGGCCACATTATCAAATGATCTCTATTTCAATCCTCCTATTATTATCAATGATGCCATCATTTATCAGAAACGTTTGCCTTATAGTCTAACCATCTCTTGTGTGATATTATTATTTGGCTTCCCAGGTGGAATGATAAGCAAAACAATAGTTATATTTTATTTTTAAACTATCAAGGTCACCAGACATTCAGATGAAGTTCAACACTGAGTACGGTGAGTACTGCAATCAGTTAAACACCGGTCTTAAAAAATTTGAGCACCTACAAATTGGTCCAGATTAGAGATGAGATGGTAGTATTGAATTTCATCACTATTGTGGTACGAGAACATTGATGAGCAAAATATTGAAAGGTTAAGTGCCTGTAGGGAAGTATATATTTACTATTTCTAACTCTACATCTAAGTAACTTGAAGGTATACATCTACTATATAGGTACATATTATGTAGAGTTAGATATTGAAAATCTAAAGTTACTAACCTCTCAATATTTTATTTGTTTCAATATTCTGTCTTCAATATTGTGTCCCAGTGATACTGCGGTTTTGACAGCCAGGGGGGACACACTCTTGACACTTCATGCTGCTGTGATCTAGTAAACTAAAAAATATGCATATGTGTACTATAAAAAGTTCATAACATGAAGATGCATGTAAACATTTATTTGCCAGTATGTTAGCGTTTTTTGCATTATCATACACAGTTTGGTCCATTTTCCCAACCCATACATGGAAAACATTTAATTGTGTTTCTGTAAATCATCACCTTTTTTAGCAGTAAGGATATATTTATTTTAAAAGATGCATTTTCGCATGTAAGTTGAGTTTGAAATAAACAGCAAAATATTGAATCATCTGACTAGCTCCATGATAAATTCCCTTTATCTCCCAAGAGTTCATAAATGCGGATATAATGAAGCTAATGAAATGGAGATAAACTGCAAGCCTCTATAAACAGCTTCAGTGGGACTAATTTAACATCCCTAAAAGAGAGTTCAGCTTATAAGGCAGGCATATCCAATATTAAGAAATCAACTGATTTGCTGCAATGTAATGAACTAACACACTGAGGTTTTAATAACTTTTAATAACTCACTGTGGGAGAACCAAATAATTATATTCTTTAAATCTCTGAAGTCTACGGGGAACAAAGACATGAGGCTAGATTGTCCCTATAAATGGATGGCATTTATAAACATGCATATTTTCTTGTGAGGACTGGTCTCCCATATTGTCATGTTATGTATATATTTGGTACTAAAAATACATGTTTATGTTTAAGCTGTCTTATGTATATGCAGGAATTGCGTGAGAAAGAGATAATAACAAATACATTTCTTATTCGGTAAACAAAGAGCCTGATTATGAGTGTGGCAGTCTGGTACCACGACACTCATTATGACCGTGGTAGTTGGACCTCCAGGGTACAGCCATCTCTGCCAGGAACATGGTTCCTGATGGGTTGACGGCAGCCTGAGTTGCTGCTTGGCTGATTACAACTCAGCTTTCTGTCAGCCTTTCCATGGCAGAGACCCTACCTTGGAAAGGCTGGCAGAAAGCCAGTGCTGGGGGCCACAGGGGGCCACTGCACTGCCCATGCCAATGGCATAGACAGTGCAGGGGCCCCCCTGTCCAGCACCATCAAAAGCGCACTGTCTGCTTTTCTCCCTTAAAGGAGCCGAGACCAATATCATATCACTGTTACCACCGTTCAGCCCAGCTGGAATGTGTAATACAATGTTCTGGCCAGTCAGCTCAGAAGGAACTTCTGTATGACAATAGCATCCTTCCCCCAAGTTTGGCAGTCAGCTTGCCCGACCGCCAAACTTAGGCCCAAATTCTTTATTATTTCACCTGCTGACTGTTGATAAATTCAGTCAAACAAGAAGTAATCCCCTTTCAGTAATGCAACGCTGTCATGAACCTCAATTCACCAACACGCTAAAGGTCACACTTTTTTCAGAAGCCCATGACAACATTTCAGGAAGTGACTTCACCTGAACTTTGACTGTCATCACTGTTGGAAAATGGGTTATTGGTAGGGCAGGTAGGTACCTACACCTAGCAACAAGCCACTAACCTCCACCTAGGTACAGTTAGGTCTCAGTAAATTAATCCCAGCTCAACCCTTGGTAGCTTGGCATCGAGTGTCAAGGCTTAACTTAGGAGACAAAGTGTAAAGCATTCAAATATCACTAAACAGTAATTAAATAAAACACAGGAAACAGTTTAAAAATCCAAAACCAATTTATAAAAATAGCTTATATTTTTAACTTTAAAATGACACAAAAACGATTAAAATCGGTTCAGGGGAACCGGAGATATGAATTTTTAAAGAATTATTACTTTTCTAGCGCTTAGAAACAAAAAGCGCCAATCGGGTCATCTGGTTGCACCTCGACCGGGGCAAAGTCAAACTTTCAGGCCGACCGCGATGGAGCCCTGCTCGGCTACAGGTCGCGGGAGGCCTTGGTTAAAAAGTTACCTTCTGACTTAGTCTTTATTTTGAAGTTTTTCTTCACCGGGACGAACCTGCCAGTTGAATCCGACCTCCTGGAGCCCTTGTCCGGATACGCGATGTGGGTTTCCTCGGTGGAGACTTTTACCTTCGGACTTAGTCGTTTTTTCGAGATGAAAATCCTTCGACCGGGGTAAACCTGGATCTTGATCCGACGTCCATGGAGCCCTTCTCGGATACGATGGCTGGGAGGTCCCGGTCAACTTTTTACATTCGGACTTAGTCTCTTTTTTGGATGTTTTTCTTTACCGGGACGAACCACGAAGTCAGGCCGGGTCGCGGTTGAGGCAAGCCAGCTAGAATTTCCGCGGCTGGTCGGTCCCTCTCTGGAGCTTTTTTCCAAAAATTCTCAAATCTTTTCCAAACTTCTGGGGCTTCACCCAGATGTTCTTTTAAGGTTCTTTTGGGGTCCACAGCTCACCCCAAGGGTCCAGAAGTTCTGTGATGGTCCTTGGGGGGTGCGGACTTCAACTCCCAGAATGCACCTGGCGCAAACTCCTTTTTGGCCACTGGACAGTGGTCAGCTGGTCGCTTTCTTCAGGAGTTGGTGCAGGGGACTCTGGTTTAGCAATTTTTCACCTGTAGCAAACAGGGAGTCCCTCCTTGAACCAGTTAAAGCCAGGCAAAGTCCTTCTTGTGGTGAAGCCCAAGTGTGCAGCTGGTGCAGTCCTTCTGAGTGCAGGGTCCAGGTGCAGGCCAGGGGTCCAGCAGGGCAGTCCTTCTTCTTCTTTAGTTCCTGTCTTGTTGAATTCTGGAGGGGATCTGAGGCGTGGGTGCAGGTCTGCCAGTTTTATCCTTGCTCCTGGGTGAAAAGCAGGGGGGCCCTGGTTCTCCAATCAGGTACAGGGTCGTCCCCCTGTGATGACCACTTCCTGGGAAGTGTGGCAAAAATCCATCCCAAAAGGCAACAGTCTCCAAAAATCCAACATGGCTGAATCTGATTTTTGGAGGTTACATCTGGCTGAGCCCACCCACTGGTGTGGCTAAAAATCATAAACACACCCCTCTCCTGCCCTCTCCTAATCTAATCAAGGGGGCACCTAGTTGTCTGGGGTTGCAGGATGTGGGGGTGTTGCTGGGTGCTGCAAATGTCCTTCTCTGCCTTTGAAGACCAGTTTGGCAGCCCTCCCTCTTCCTGCCTCACCATCTGCTGAGGGGAGATTCTCTCCCCCAAGCACATTCCTTTGTGTGAAGCCTGGCCACTTCACACCTCATCAAGGCAGCCTGGCAGAAGCTGCTGCAGGCTGGCCAATCAGAGCACAGCAGCAAAAACAATGCAGAGCTGAAATTGGCAACTTTTTAGGTAAAGTCTAAACTTTTTACCTGAACAAGTTATATTAAATCCAACAACTGGAAGTTGTGGGATTTATTACAACAATTAATTTGATACCAAATTCTTGGTATGTAACATTTAAGGAGACTTTAAAATTTAAAATAAAGTCTGCCCATTCTAGCCTATGAAGGCCATTTACTTCAATGAGGGAAAAACGAATTTGGCTGTTTTTACCTCACCAGGGCTTATAAATCTATTTTTATAAAGTCCCTGCTTATAGTTACATGGCACCCAGCCCTAGGGGCACATAGGGCACACCTTAGGGGTGACTTATATGTAAAAATAATGTAGTTTAAGACTTTGGAAGTACCTTTAATTCCAAAGTCGAATTTGCATATAACTTTAATTTAAAAGCACCCAGCAAGGCAGGCTTGCTTTTAAAATGACACTGGGCACCTCAGCAATGCACCTAGGTGTGCACCACCTATGCTGTGGTCCCTAAACCTACATGCCCTACCATATACTAGGGACTTATAGGTAGGTTAACTTAGCCACTTATAATTAGCCTAATTTGCATATCCATTTTACACAGAGCACAGGCCCTGGGACTGGTTAGCAGTACCCAGGGCACCTTTAAAGTCAGGAAAACACCAGCAAAAAGTGGAAAATGGGGGCAAAAAGTTATGGGGCCTCTGCAATCAGCCCTGTTTTCTCACACAACCCCCCCCAGCCCACACGCCCAGGAGACTCAGCCCAACCCTGGGAGAGTCTTCCCGGCTTGTTAGGCGAGGAAGACAGTGAAGAAAACTGGCTGTCCCTTTGCAGGGCCTACTCTGCCTTACATCCTCCTGTCAGGGTCACTCCCTCTGGGTAGTGAAGCCATCCCAACAGTAAAAGGACCCAACTCAAACTGAAACTTCCCTCTAGGGGGATCTTCCTCCTCTCTCTCTGCCAACTTGGGTAGTGAGGTGCCCACCTCCCCTACTCCTAACTTTGCTAGGGCAACACCTAGCTTACCCAAAGAGGTCACCCAACACTTGAGCAACCCCACCATGACCAACAGGGTCAGGGGGCCTACTTTGCTATTGGCCCTGGGGTCTGCCTCCCAGGCCAAGTACAGTGCTGCCAGGAAGGCTAGCACCCAGCAGAGGCTACTGACCGCTGTCAGTACCCAGAACCACACCCTAAGCTCTCCACTGACAGGTGGCTGAGCTGCTTTAGGGGCATCTTTGGGGTCCTGGCACCCCTCTTGCTGTCTAGAGTGGGGGGCTACCACCTCCTGTGGCAGACACCCTCCTTCCACTCTCCCTTCTGTCAGTGCAGGGGCAACACCTTGCATCTGGACAGCTGCCTGACTACTCAGGACTTCCTGGGGGTCAGGTGAGGCCTCACCAGTGCCAACTCTGGGCTCCCCCCTTACTGGGGCAGAAGGCCTTTGGCTTCCTGGAACTCTCTTTAAGAGTGGCCTACCCTTCCTTTTCTTCTTTCCTTTTCTTGGGGACCCCTGTCTCCTAACTATAGGGACTGACTCCCCAGGATTTTGGGTTGGGGGGGCGCCCTGGGCGACCACCCCATCTGTGACCAGACTCACCTCTGGGAGGTCATTGCCCAGGATACAATCTAGGGGGAGGTCAGCACTGACTACCACCCTAATCCAGTCAAGGATACCCTCCCTCTCTAGGGACACTATGGCTACAGGTTTGGAGGTGACCTCCCCTGTGGCTATCCTGACTTTCTTTGTCTTTCCTGGGACATACATGTCTGGGGTCACTAATCGGTCACTCACTATAGTGTGACTGGCACAGGTGTCTCTCAGGCCAGTGGTAGGGATCCCATTCACTTGAATGTGGTGGAAGTGCCTACTCCCACCCTTAGGGATCACCAGCTTACCATCTGGTCCTGTCTCCCAGCACAATGCTAGGAGGACTTCATCATCTGAGGAGTCCTCCTCCATGGCTACACTGGACAGCCCAGTGCTAACCACCATCTTTGGACAGGCTGCATCTCCTCTGAAGTGACCTGTCTGCTGACAGTCAAAGCAAGCCCTACTGTCCAAGAGCTTTTTTAACCCTGGGTCTAACTGTCTCTGCTGGTCAGAGTGGGAGTGGGATTTACTCTCCTCCTTCTTAGGGTTCTGGGGTACAGAGGGAGTCTCTGTGGTGGGCTTACCACCTCCCTCCTTAGGTTTTTGGGGACCTGTCCCCCCCTTCTTGGAGTCTCCCCCCTGGGACTTGACAACCACCCTGGTCCTCAAACACTCATCAGCTGCCTCCCCCAGCTCTCTAGGGTTGGTCTGCTTAGAGTCCACTAGATGCTGGCGTAACCTTTCTTGGGTACAATTGGTCAAGATGTGCTCTCTCATGATCAGATTGTATAACCCCTCATAAGTATCTACTTTGTTACCAATAATCCAGCCCTCTAGTGCCTTTAGTGAAATGTCCACAAAGTCAACCCAAGACTGGGTACTGACCTTCTGGGTGTCCCTGAACTTCATTCTATATTGCTCTGGGGTCAGTCCAAACTTCTTGGCTAAGCACCTCTTCATACTAGGGTATGAATCTGCCTCCTCCCCCCTTAAGGTCAGAAGCCTATCCCTCCCTGAGTTGGGGACCAACTCCCACAAAAGGGAACCCCAGTATTGAGGCCTAACCCTTCTCATTTGGAGTGCCCTCTCAAAGGCCCCCAGCCACTTATCTATGTCATCCCCCTCTACATAAGCAGGAACCACCCCCTTGGGTAATCTGGGGCAAACTCCCCCACCCATGGACACCTCAGCTTCTTTATCGCTGCTTCCATCTCTTTTCTCTTTGTATGCCCACTTTTTCTTTTCTAGGGCCAGCTTCTCTGTTTCCAAAGCTATGTATGCTAGCTGGGCCTCCAGCTCTCTTTCTCTGATGGATGGGTTCTCTCCTCCTGAAAGGACCCCCTTTCCACCACTAGCTTTGGATCTGCCCCTAGTGACTGTATTTACTGAGGACCGTTCTTCCTCATCCTCACTTGGGCTCAGATGCCTTCCCTCCCCTGAGTGGTTAGAGCTTGCATCCTCCCTTCTTTCTCCCTCCTCTGGAGCTTCTTCTGACTCTACCTCTTGGGCCTCAGCCCATGCTGTCAGGGATGTGATCAGGATTTGCTTCCTGAGATCAGTGGTTGCAGGCAACCCTCTTTCAATACACAACCCCCTAAGCTGGACTACTGTCAGTGTGGGTAGGCTAGCCAGATCAAGCTCCATGGTTCCCTAGTTTTGTGTCAACAAAAACGTTTTGCAAAAATTGGAAATAAGAATTTAGAAAAATTAAAAAACTTCAATAATTGAAATTAATCCAAATTAAAAATTAAAAACAATTTTTGCACTAGGACAATTTAAAGGATTTTTTATTTGTTTTACCTAAAACTGTAACGTGATATTGAACACAAGTACAGGATCCCACCGCTGCCACCAATTATGTTGGAAAATGGGTTATTGGTAGGGCAGGTAGGTACCTACACCTAACAACAAGCCACTAACCTCCACCTAGGTACAGTTAGGTCTCAGTAAATTAATCCCAGCTCAACCCTTGGTAGCTTGGCATCGAGCGTCAAGGCTTAACTTAGGAGACAAAGTGTAAAGCATTCAAATATCACAAAACAGTAATTAAATAAAACACAGGAAACAGTTTAAAAATCCAAAACCAATTTATAAAAATAGCTTATATTTTTATCTTTAAAATGACAGAAAAACGATTAAAATCGGTTCAGGGGAACCGGAGATATGAATTTTTAAAGAATTATTACTTTTCTAGCGCTTAGAAACAAAAAGCGCCAATCGGGTCATCTGGTTGCACCTCGACCGGGGAAAGTCAAACTTTCAGGCCGACCGCGATGGAGCCCTGCTCGGCTACAGGTCGCGGGAGGCCTCGGTTAAAAAGTTACCTTCTAACTTAGTCTTTATTTTGAAGTTTTTCTTCACCGGGACGAACCTGCCAGTTGAATCCGACCTCCTGGAGCCCTTGTCCGGATACGCGATGTGGGTTTCCTCGGTGGAGACTTTTACCTTCGGACTTAGTAGTTTTTTCGAGATGAAAATCTTTCGACCGGGGTAAACCTGGATCTTGATCCGACGTCCATGGAGCCCTTCTCGGATACGATGGCTGGGAGGTCCCGGTCAACTTTTTACGTTCGGACTTAGTCTCTTTTTTGGATGTTTTTCTTTACCGGGACGAACCACGAAGTCAGGCCGGGTCGCGGTTGAGGCAAGCCGGCTAGAATTTCCGCAGCGGGTCGGTCCCTCTCTGGAGCTTTTTTCCAAAAATTCTCAAATCTTTTCCAAACTTCTGGGGCTTCACCCAGATGTTCTTTTAAGGTTCTTTTGGGGTCCACAGCTCACCCCAAGGGTCCAGAAGTTCTGTGATGGTCCTTGGGGGGTGCGGACTTCAACTCCCAGAATGCACCTGGCGCAAACTCCTTTTTGGCCACTGGACAGTGGTCAGCTGGTCGCTTTCTTCAGGAGTTGGTGCAGGGGACTCTGGTTTAGCAATTTTTCACCTGTAGCAAACAGGGAGTCCCTCCTTGAACCAGTTAAAGCCAGGCAAAGTCCTTCTTGTGGTGAAGCCCAAGTGTGCAGCTGGTGCAGTCCTTCTGAGTGCAGGGTCCAGGTGCAGGCCAGGGGTCCAGCAGGGCAGTCCTTCTTCTTCTTTAGTTCCTTTCTTGTTGAATTCTGGAGGGGATCTGAGGCGTGGGTGCAGGTCTGCCAGTTTTATCCTTGCTCCTGGGTGAAAAGCAGGGGGGCCCTGGTTCTCCAATCAGGTACAGGGTCGTCCCCCTGTGATGACCACTTCCTGGGAAGTGTGGCAAAAATCCATCCCAAAAGGCAACAGTCTCCAAAAATCCAACATGGCTGAATCTGATTTTTGGAGGTTACATCTGGCTGAGCCCACCCACTGGTGTGGCTAAAAATCATAAACACACCCCTCTCCTGCCCTCTCCTAATCTAATCAAGGGGGCACCTAGTTGTCTGGGGTTGCAGGATGTGGGGGTGTTGCTGGGTGCTGCAAATGTCCTTCTCTGCCTTTGAAGACCAGTTTGGCAGCCCTCCCCCTTCCTGCCTCACCATCTGCTGAGGGGAGATTCTCTCCCCCAAGCACATTCCTTTGTGTGAAGCCTGGCCACTTCACACCTCATCAAGGCAGCCTGGCAGAAGCTGCTGCAGGCTGGCCAATCAGAGCACAGCAGCAAAAACAATGCAGAGCTGAAATTGGCAACTTTTTAGGTAAAGTCTAAACTTTTTACCTGAACAAGTTATATTAAATCCAACAACTGGAAGTTGTGGGATTTATTACAACAATTAATTTGATACCAAATTCTTGGTATGTAACATTTAAGGAGACTTTAAAATTTAAAATAAAGTCTGCCCATTCTAGCCTATGAAGGCCATTTACTTCAATGAGGGAAAAACGAAATTGGCTGTTTTTACCTCACCAGGGCTTATAAATCTATTTTTATAAAGTCCCTGCTTATAGTTACATGGCACCCAGCCCTAGGGGCACATAGGGCACACCTTAGGGGTGACTTATATGTAAAAATAAGGTAGTTTAAGACTTTGGAAGTACCTTTAATTCCAAAGTCGAATTTGCATATAACTTTAATTTAAAAGCACCCAGCAAGGCAGGCTTGCTTTTAAAATGACACTGGGCACCTCAGCAATGCACCTAGGTGTGCACCACCTATGCTGTGGTCCCTAAACCTACATGCCCTACCATATACTAGGGACTTATAGGTAGGTTAACTTAGCCACTTATAATTAGCCTAATTTGCATATCCATTTTACACAGAGCACAGGCCCTGGGACTGGTTAGCAGTACCCAGGGCACCTTTAAAGTCAGGAAAACACCAGCAAAAAGTGGAAAATGGGGGCAAAAAGTTATGGGGCCTCTGCAATCAGCCCTGTTTTCTCACATCACATCACAGGAAATGGAGTTATGCACTGGAGTCATGTAACCTTTGGCTTTGTGGAACAATTTTGCATATCACATATTGAGGATGAGCACCCTGGCTTAGTTAATCACAACATGGTTTCTTATGCCATCATAAGCTTTTATTTGTGCTGAACATATAACCTGGGAGAGAACAGAAGGCAAAGAGGGCTTGGCGCAGAGAAAGACCTTGGAGAGAAAGAGAGGTGAGGAGCAAGCATTTGAGGTGAAGATGGTTTGAGAGGGAAAGAAGAAAAAGCATGAGAAGGTAAGAGAAGAAGAATATAGAGAAAGGAATGTGGAAGAGATAAAGGGGCAGGACAAAGAAAAATAATTGGAGCTAACAGCAAACAGGATTAATTAAAAGAAGAAATAATCCAAATAATGGGGAGCAATCCTTTAGAGGATAGACATATAAACAGGGATTTAGCAGTGAAGGGGATGAGAAAGGGAATAGGAGGATGCTATCTGTTGTAGTTCCAGACAAAGTACTCCATCAATAATTGGATGGAGTGCAGCAACAGTTTTAGGAACCATATTTGGCCACAATAACAGATTGCTGGTCTCAAAGAATGTGCCTAGCAGCAAGACAAGGAAGATGAACATCACTCACTCCTCTTACTCAAGGATTGTGGTGTGCTCTGCTGGTGACATGCCAAGAAGAGGGTGTGTTAATTGGAAGCTTCAGAACATGGACTGCTAAGTTTTAGAGTAGGAGTGATAGGAGGACATCACCATAGCAGGAAGTGTTGTCCTCCAGAAAAGGTGGACTAGCACAGAGCAGGGGATTCTGAGTACACAGACCTACAGCAAGAAGTTCAGAATATGTAGAACCAGATTAGAGGATCTGAGTTTATTGCAGCAGCTCAGAGTTAAAAGGTGAACTGCTTCAGAGGAAGAGGTGTTGTTCAGACACTAGCAGAGGATGTTAAACTGTCATGGCTGATCCAGAGCAAGTGATTCAGAGTTGATAGTTTCAGAGCAAATGTAGTGAAGCAGATAGTCCAGAAAAGGGGCTGCTGAACTGAAGAGCTTTTGATCAAAGCAAGTTGTGCTGTCAGGTGCTCCTGTGTGGAGGGTCAGTAGAAGGGTTTTGATTGGGCATTTGCAGAGAAAGAGGAACTGGCTTTCCAAGCAGAAGCCAAGTGCACAGTTTCAGATCACAGAGTACTGAACAGACATTTCCAGATCACATGGTTCTAAACGTACCAGTTAAGATCTAGAGTTCCTGAGTGAAGAACATGGAGGTAATGGGTGTAGGAGGCTGCCTGGCTTATACTGGGTACCAATGGTACTTACACCTTGTGCCAGGTCCAGTTATCCCTTATTAGTAGAGTAGTAGTGTTCTAGCAGCTTAGGCTCATAGAGGTAGCTATAACAGAGCAGACAAGGCTGAACTAGGAGACATGCAAAGCTCATGTAATACCACTTATATTATGTAGGTACTATATCATAAGAAAGACAGTACTCATAGTTACTAAAAATAAAGGTACTATATCTTAGTGACAATGTGACAAAAATATCTCAGAGGATATACACAAAATACACAAAATATACACAACAAACCAAATCAGGTAAGTAAAACAGTCAGAAAGTAGTGCAAACACTGTAGAATACAATAGGTTGCAATAGGCCTAGGGGCAACACAAACCATATACTAAGAAAGTGGAATGCAAACCACAAATGGACCCCTAGGCTAGCGTAGTGTGTAGAGGGTCACTGGGAGTGTAAGAAAACTTTAAGGATGTCCAAGATACCCCACCCCAAGACCCTGGAAAGTAGGAGTAAAGTATTACTATTTCCCCAGAAACACACTAAAGTCGTGATTTTGCGAAGACCCCAACAGACTGCAAAGCACTGAAGATGGATTCCTAGACCTGAGGATCTGCAAAGGAAGGGGACCAAGTCCAAGAGTCGCGAAAGTGTCCATGGGGGGCAGGAGCCCACTAAACCCCGGATGAAGGTGCAAAATGGCTGCCTTCAGTTGGAAGAAGCTGAAGATTCTGCATCAACGAACGGAGGCAGGAAGTTCTTCTTCATGCAGAAGATGTCCCACGGTGTCCTGGAGGAAGCAGAGTTGTTTCCTTGGCACAATACCACAAACAAGCCTTGCTAGCTGCAAGAGTTGCAGTTACAGAAAAAGGGTACTGCCGGGCCCAAGAAGGACCAGGATGTCGCCACTTGGGAGAAGAGACAGAGGGGGCCCTTAGAAATCTAGAGAGCCCATGCACAAGCAGGAACCACCCACAGAAGTCCTTGAACATGGGTTCAAGAAGTCTGAACATGGTGGTCATCTCAACACTGCAAAAGGAGGTCCCACGACACAGGAGATCAACTCAGGGAGCTGAGCATCACAGGACAGAGTGCAGGGGACCTAGGCTCAGCTGTGCATGTAGGATTTGTTGGAAATGTGCACAGAAGCCCTTGCAGCTGCATTTCACACAATAAACAGGATTACTGTCTGGAGAGGGGAGGCAAGGACTTACCTCCTCCAAATTCGGACAGTTAGACCACTGGACAGTCTGGGTCACTTGGGTCTACCACCTGTGTTCCAGGGGCCACGCTCGTCAGGATGAGAGGGGTCCCAGAGTACAGGTGAAGTTTGGTGCCTACTGAAGCAGGGGGAAGATTCCGTCAACCCACAGGAGATTTATTTGTGGCTTCCAGTGCAGAGTGAATGCAGGCAGCCCCCAGAGCATGCACCACCAGGAAACAGTCGAGAAAGCCAGCAGGATTAGGCGCTACAATGTCGCTGGTAGTCTTCTTGCTACTTTGTTGCAGTTTTGCAGGCATCCAGGAGCAATCAGTGGTCGATCCTTGGCAGAAATCCAAGAGAGAGGTGCAGAGGAACTCTGGTGAATTCATGCACGTCGTTATCTGAGAAGAAGCCCACTGGAAAGACCCTAAATGGCCCTCAGAGGAGGATTGGCCACCTAGTCGGGTAAGCACCTATCAGGACAGGTCTCTGATGTCACCTGCTGGCACTGGCCACTCAGAGGCCTCCAGAGTGCCCTAACACCTCTGGAAACAAGATGGCAGAGGTCTGAGACACACTGGAGGAACTCTGGGCACCACCCCTGGGGTGGTGATGGACAGGAGAGTGGTCACTCCCCTTTCTTTTGTCCAGTTTCATGCCAGAGTAGGGACTGGGGTTCCCTAAACTGGTGTAGGCTGGCTTATGCAAGGAGGGCACCATTTGTACCCTTCAAAGTATTTCCAGAGGCTGGGAGAGGCTCCCCCTCGCCAGCTTTTTACACCTGTTTCCAAAGTGAGAGAGTGTAACACCCTCTCTCAGAGGAAATTCTTTGTTGTGCTTTCCTGGGACTGGGCTGCCCAGACCCAAGGAGGGCAGAACCCTGTCTGGGGTGGCAGCAGCAGTAGCTGCCGAGAAAAACCCCAGAGAGCTGGTGTGGCAGTACCCAGGGTCCATAGTGGAGCCCCGGGGATGCATGGACTTGGCTCATCAATACCAGATTTGGCATGGGGGGAAAATTCCATGATCTTAGACATGTTACATGGCCATGTTCGGAGTTACCATTGTGAAGCTACATATAGGTATTGACCTACATGTAGTGCACATGTGTAATGGTGTCCCCGCACTCACAAAGTTCGGGGAAATGGCCTTGAGCTATGTGACGCCACCTTTGCTAGTGCAAGGGTGCCCTCACACTTAGTAACTGTGCACCTAACCTTCAGCAAGTGAAGGTTAGACATATAGTTGACTTATACGTTACTTAAGTGCAGTGAAAATGGCTGGGTATTAACGTCTGCGTTATTTCAATCAGGCTGCAATGGCAGTCCTGTGTAAAGGTTTGTCTGAGCTCCCAATGGGTGGCAAAAAAAATGCTGCATCCCATAGGGATCTCCTGTAACCCTTGGTACCTAGGTACCATATACTAGGGAATTAGAAGGGTGTTCCAGTGTGCCAATTAAAATTGGTAAAAGTGGTCACTAGCCTATAGTGACAAATTTAAATGCATAAGCACTGAGGTTCTGGTTAGCAGAGGCTCAGTGACACAGTTAGTCACTAAACAGGTATACACATTCAGGCCATAAACTCTGAGCACTGGGGTCCTGGCTAGCAGGATCCCAGTGAGACAGGCAAAAACAAGCTGTAAAATGGGGGTAACATGCCAGGCAAGATGGTTCTTTCCTACAGTGGGAAAAGAATTTGCTGAAAAATTCATTTCAGAGCAGGGTGTTATGAGACATAGGGTATTTGGACAAAATATTGATTTTTACAATTTGTGACAGAAATATTATCAAAAAATGTTGTTACTACAAAAGTATGGGATGCAGAATATTGTTTTTATAACGAAATATTGTTTTCAAAAATAGTTTTGTAAAAGATATCCTTGTTTACTATTTGCAAAATATTTTGATTAAATATTAACCACTTCGCTGCCAGGCCCTTTCCCCCTCAGGTGCCAGGCCCTTTTTTGGCTATTTGGGGCAGGGCACGCTTAGGCCCTCATAACTTTTTGTCCACATAAGCTACCCATGCCAAATCTGCGTCCTTTTTTCCCAACATCCTAGGGATTCTAGAGGTACCCAGACTTTGTGGGTTCCCCTGAGGGAGACCAAGAAATTAGCCAAAATACAGTGAAAAAATCTTTTTTTTTTTTTACAAAATTGAAAAAAGGGCTGCAGAAGATGGGTTTGCAGTGCTAAAATCACCAGCTTCCCGGCTTTCAGGAATAGGCATACTTGAATCAGAAAACCTAATTTTTCAACACAATTTTGGCATTTTACTGGGACATACCCCATTTGAAAAAAAAATTTGAGCTTTCAGCCTCCTTCCAGTCAGTGACAGAAATGGGGTTGAAACCAATGCTGGATCCCAGAAACCTAAACATTTCTCAAAAATGTAGACAAGATTCTGAATTCAGCAATGGGTAATTTGTGTAGATCCTACAAGGGTTTCCTACAGAAAATAACAACTGAAATAAAAAAATATTGAAATTGAGGTGAAAAAACAGCCATTTTTCTCTATGTTTTACTCTGTAACTTTTTCCTGCAATGTCAGATTTTTTAAAGCAATATACCGTTACATCTGCTGGACTCCTCTGGTTGCGGAGATGTATAGGGCTTGTTGGTTCATCAAGAACCCTAGGTACCCAGAGCCAATAAATGAGCTGCACCTTGCAGTGGGTTTTCATTCTATACCGGTTATACAGCAATTCTTTTGCTGAAATAGAAAGAGTAAAAAATAGGTATCAAGAAAACCTTTGTATTTCCAAAATGGGTGCAAGATAAGGTGTTGAGGAGCAGTGGTTATTTGCACATTTATGAATTCTGGGGTGCCCATACTAGCATGTGAATTACAGGGCATTTCTCAAATAGACGTCTTTTTTACACACTGTGTTATATTTGGAAGGAAAAAATATAGAGAAAGACAAGGGGCAATAACACTTGTTTTGGTATTCTATGTTCCCCCAAGTCTTCCGATAACAGAAAGTTCTGGAATCTGAGAGGAACCACAAATTTCCTTCCACCCAGCATTTCCCCAAGTCTCCCGATAAAATGGTACCTCACTTGTGTGGGTAGGCCTAGTGCTCGCGACAGGAAATGCCCCAAAACACAATGTGGCACAACACATTTTCTAATAAAATAGAGGTGTTTTTTGCAAAGTGCCTACCTGTGGATTTTGGCGCCTAGCTCAGCCGCCACCTACGGAAACGTACCAAACCTGTGCAATTTTGAAAACTAGAGACCTGGGGAAATCCAAGACGGGGTGACTTGTGGGACTCTTACCAGGTTCTGTTACCCAGAATCCTTTGCAAACCTCAAAATGTGGCAAAAAAAATTATTTTTCCTCACATTTTGGTGACAGAAAGTTCTGGAATCTGAGAGGAGCCACAAATTTCCTTCCACCATGCATTCCCCCAAGTCTCCTGATAAAAATGGTACCTCACTTGTGTGGGTGGGCCAAATGTTTGTGACAGGGAAGAGCCAAAAACACGTTGAAATTGAGGGGGAACCAAAGTGGGTCCAAAAAGGCTGTTAGAAAAAAAAAAAAATTAGGCTGACAAGTGCAGCAGAAATTTCATCGGTATAGATGAGACAATGCTGGATGGTAGGAATTTTGTGGATTCCTGCAGATTCCGGAAGGTTCCATCACAAAAATGTGGGAAAAATGTGTGCTTTCCAGCAAAGTTGAAGGTTTGCATGGCATTTTGGGTAAGGAAATGGTGCGGGGTGCATGTGAAGCACACCACCCTGGAATCAACTAGATGCTTAGTTTTCAGATGTGTCTAAGTCTTGTGGATTTTTCTACATGGCAGCTTCCCAAAATAAAAACAAGTGCAGCCCTCACCATTCCAAGTGGGACGATTTTGATAGTTACCAAGCTCTCATGCCCCAAATGTAAAAAAATAAAAATAATAATCAAATGTCCTCTTCCTTGCCATGGGATAAGATGATTTAGTGTGCGGGGAGAGTTGAATGACTGTTAGCCCCTTCAGTTCGGGAGGAGGCATAACCAGGCCCATATTGGTTAGTAGCCACCACCCCACTATTTTCTTTTTTTGTTTTTATTCCCTGGCATCTAGTAGACTTTCTGTCCCCCCGGGGTGTGGATCGGGGGTAATTGCTCAATCTGGCCACTGGTGGGCAGAACAACTTTGGCCCCATTTATTTGGGGTGATGGTATGGCCATACCCCCAACCTCTTATTTTGAAAAAAAAATCTTTCCTGGTCTCTGGTGGGCTTTCTGCCCCCCTTGGGGGCAGATGTGCCTTCCAAAACTAGACCAATATGGCCAACAGTAATGTGCCCTCATGGGGAGCGACCCTTGCCCAAGGGTCTGCCCCCCAAAACAAAACACACACTTACACACAAACCAATCCATGTGTCTAGAAGTTTGGCCTAACAAAAATAGGCCAATCTGCCTCCACAGGGGGCAGAAATGGCCTAATAATAATTCCCCACCCCCCGGAGTGACCCTTGCCCAAGGGCTCGCTCCCCAAACATCAAAAATTAAAAATAAACAAAAAAGTTAATTATCCCTGGTGTCTAATGGTTTTCTGCCTCCCCTGGGGGCAGATCAGCCTAATAATTTTAGGCCGATCTGCCCCCGGGGGGCAAAAATGGCCTAAAAATAATTTACCCCCCTGGGGAGTGGCCCTTGCCCAAGGGGTCACTCCCCTTATGCGCAAGTAGAAAAAGAAAAACCCTGGTGTCTAGTGGTTTCTGCCCTCCCTTGGGGGGGCACGCAAGGCCGATCTGCCCCCGGGGGGGCACAAATGACCTAATTATAATTTGTCCCCCCCGGGAGGGACCCTTGCCCAAGGGGTCGCGCCCCAAACATAAAACAAAAAAATAAAAAAAATGTTATTTTTTTATCCCTGGTGTCTAGTGGTTTTGAGCCCCCCCTGGGGGAGATCGGCCTAATAATTTTAAGCTGGTCAGCCCCCAGGGGGGCAGAAATAGCCTAAAAGTAATTTGCCCCCCTGGGAAGTGGCCCTTGCCCAAGGGGCCACTCGCCTTATGCGCAAGTACAAAAAAAAAAATCCCTGGTGTCTAGTGGTTTCTGCCCCCCCTTGGGGAAGATCGCAAGGCCGATCTGCCCTCAGGGGGGACAGAAATGGCATAATAATAATTTGCCCCCCCCCGGAGCGACCCTTGCCCAAGGGGTCGCTCCTCTAACATTAAAAATAAAAATAAACAAAAGAAAATTATCCCTGTTGCTAGTGGTTTACATCGGCCTAATAATTTTAGGCCGATCTGCCCCAGGGGGGCAGGAATGGCCTAAAAGTAATTTCCCCCCCTGGGGAGTGGCCCTTGTCCAAGGGGCCACTCCCCTTATGCGCAAGTAGAAAAATAAAATCCCTGGTGTCTAGTGGTTTCTGCCCCCCCTGGGGGAAGATCGCAAGGCTGATCTGCCCCCGGGGGGGCTGAAATGGCCTAATAATAATTTGTCCCCCCCGGGAGTGACCCTTGCCCAAGGGGTTGCTCCCCAAAAAAAACAATAAATAAAATGGTACCTGGTGTCTAGTGGATTTCTGCTCCCCCGGGGGCAGATCGGCCTAATAATTTTGCCATACGCAAACATCACCAGCTGATCCGCACAACCAAAAGGACCCACTTCAACACCAACGCTCACAACAGTAAAGGCATCATCAAAGAGCTCTCCACTCCCAAGACCTGCTCCAACGAACCCCCCGCCATCACAGGAGTTCTGCAACTCACTCGCAACCCACTTCTGTCGAAAGATAGAAGAAATCCACAACAGCTTCAACCCCCAGACCCACCAGCTGACTACAAACACCCACAAACCCAACACCCCAAGCAACACCCACCTCCTCCACACCTGGACCCCCGTCAACAAAGAAGACACCACCAACACCATGGCCTCCATCCACTCCGGATCACCATCGGACCCCTGCCCACACCATATCTTCAATAAAGCAAATATAATCATCGCTCCTCATCTCTTCAACACCATCAACAGTTCCTTCGAGTCAGCCACCTTCCCAGAAAGTTGGAAGCACGCAGAAGTCAACGTTCTGCTGAAGAAACCCAAGGCAGACCCAGACGACCCCAAGAACTACCAACAGATCTCCCTCCCCCCTTCCCAGCCAAAGTCATCGCTAAAATCGTGAACAGCCAATTATCCCGGTTGCTGGAAGACAGCAAGGCACTCAACACCTCCCAATCTGGATTCCGCAAACACCACAGCACCGAGACCACACTCATTGCTGCCACAGACTACATCAGGACCATTCTCGACGAAGGAGAAACAGCAGCACTCGTACTCCTGCACCTCTTCCCACCCTTCGACATGGTATGTCATGACACTCCGTCGCACACGCCTCCATAACGCCGGAATCCGCGATAAAGCACTCGACTGGATCTCATCATTCCTCGCAGGCAGAACCCAGAGAGTCCGCCTTCCACCGTTCCTATCAAAAGCCTCCAGAATCATCTGTGGCGTCCCGCAAGGATCGTCGCTCAGCCCCACGCTCTTCAACGTTTACATGGCCCCACTCTCCAACATCGCACGAATACACCACATCAACATAGTTTCTTACGCAGACAACACTCAGCTAATCCTCTCCCTCACGAAAGACCCTACAGCTGCAAAGAACAACCTCCACAACAGACTTCACGCCATCGCCAGCTGGATGGAATCAAGCCGCCTCAAATTAAACACAGACAAGTCAGAGATCCTCATCTTTGGCGCCTACCCCTCAGCATGGAACGACTCCTGGTGGCCCACCTCCCTAGGATCCGCACCCTCTCCCACCACCCACGCACATAACCTGGGATTCATCTTGGATTCTGTACTCAGCATGACTCAGCAGGTCAACGCCATCTCCTCTTCTTGCTACAACACCCTCCGCATGCTCCGCAAAATCTTCAAGTGGATTCCCGTTGGAACCAGGAAAACTGTCACCCATACCCTGGTCAGCAGCCGATTGGACTATGGAAATGCCCTATATGCAGGAACAACAACCAAACTACAAACAAAGCTGCAAAGAATCCAGAACACATCCGCCCGCCTCATTCTTGACATCCCATGCCACAACCATATCACCCCTCACCTCAGAGACCTACACTGGCTACCAATACAAAAGAGGATCACCTTTAAACTACTCACCCACGCACACAAGGCCCTCCACAACACAGGCCCAGCCTACCTCAATGACAGACTCACCTTCCACACCCCCACCCACAACCTCTGCTCCGCCAGCCTCGCCCTCGCCTCCGTCCCCCACATCCGCCACACCACCCCCGGAGGAAGATCCTTTGCCCACCTAGCCGCCAATACCTGGAACTCCCTACTGCTCCACCTTCGCCATACCCAAGACCTCTTAACTTTCAGGAAACGCATCAAGACATGGCTTTACGACCAGTAGCTTCCCCACCTCAGCGCCTTGAGACCCTAACGGGTAATTAGTGTGCTTTATGCATCCTGTGATTGATTGATTGATTGATTGATAGCCTGTGAGGAGGGAATGTATGTTGAAGTACAGAGGAAACTGCATACATGAGGTACTTACATGCTCTTCTGGTATACCATAGAGCTGTTCAAATAGGGGTAGGACCACAGATACCAGCTTATCCAGCTCCTCTGGTGAGAAGGCTAAGGCCCTATCACCTGCTGGACATGGAATGATTGCTCCCAGAGGTGGTACACAGCAGCTCAGGTAGTGGAGGTCTTGCTGACAGCAGTATCAGGAGTCAAGTGACTGATTTTGCAGAACATGGTGGTCACGTCCACCACGTACGTGCCTGTCACCGGCCTATGACCACCACTGGCATCAATGTTAGCCTATGGCTGTGCCCCTGTGGTTGTGACCACCTACCGCCATGACAACTATCTCCAGCGGTTGTGGGTGGTTCCCAATGTCCTGTGGAGGAGGTCCGGCATCCACCGTTTTTGCGGCTTGAAATGTATTATACGGTTCCAACAAATGTGTCACACTTCCGAAACTGTTTGGTTTTGCATCATTGCCTGCTTGTCTTTTCCTGTCATGTAACTCCTCCTACTCAGGCACCATGGCATTGGGGCACAGCCTCCCCCAGACAAAGGGCATTTTAGTGCTTGTGACATCAAGTCACAGTCTGAGAGGCATTTTTTGTTACACAATTGTTGATGACCATTCACATAATGTGTACACGTATGTCAAAGCAAGGAGGTGACATGTGACTGATATGTGATTTTCAGTGTGATGAGTACTGTGTATCATGTCCAAACCTCAATACATGCCTTGTTACATTTTAACATTGACATACATCCTGTATGTTGCAAGAGACACATTGAATAATGGCAGTACTCATGCCTTGTCATACCTAGGTATACTGGGAGGGGATTAATCAGACAAACTCCTCTCTATCGTCCACTGCCTGATCTTCAGACCATGGAAGAACACCACATTATCAGTTGACAATTATGGACCTATGTCATCGGTTAGAGCCAGATCTGATGCCTGCCATTTGTCATCCAAATAGCACACCACCCATTGCACAAGTTACAGCAGTTTTGCCCTTCCGGGCCACAGGGTCCTTTCAAAATACAGTGGCCCTGTCTGCTAGGATGTCCCAGCCAATGTTTTGTCTTGTTTTGAAGGATGTGCTCTCAGCAATGTTGAAAATCCTGAAAATATATATTCGCTTTCCACAATGTGAGGATTAGAACCCATGTTAAGGTTGACTTCTATGGTTTGGCATACATCCCACTTTTGCTGGGAGCCATTGATGGGAGCCATTGATGGTACATTTGTCGCTTTGGTCCCTCCACATGGCGATGAAAAAGTGTACTGTGAAAGAAAGAGGTACCATTCCATTAATGTCCGACTGGTTTATTTGAGGGATCTCTTCATTTCCGAAGTCTCAGTTGCCCTAGCACAGTCAGTTCCTGCCAGTGAAGACACATTTCACTCCTGGGGTATCAGTCAACATAAGAATCCTGGCTATCCTGCAAAATTGTCTGAACCATCAGACCCCATTTGTGTTGTAGCCATTTTCAATTTTGAAAAGTGCTCAAGGCAGCTCCATTACTCCAAGTGGCATAGGAAGGATTGACACTGGTAACCAGCTGGGGACTATTTGGAATTGGTTGCCTTCAGCCCTATCGCATGGGCGGTCTGAATGATCCTTGCGGGAGGTGTCTCTCATGTCAAAGCACGAACCCCTGTCATTATGCTCTTTGAATATCAGCGGGGATTCCCACAAGATCAAATCTGTGGACCTACTGTTGTTTTAAAATTGCAATGAAATAATCCCTTTGCAGGAAACATCGGCTGAGGCTAGCTGTCTGCTGCCAGGGTTTTTGGAAGTCTGGAAAGCTGCTCATAGCAAGTGTAAAAGTGTCCATGCTAAGGGGGGGTTATCCATCTATGTTACCATTAAATTAGAAGGTCGTATTATGACACTTGCTTGGGAATAAAAATGGGTTCTGGGTATTAATATTAGCAATTAGAGATAAAAGCAAACCTTCTTTGTGATAAAAGTTTACATTGCTCTGGGATCAAAAGAAAAAAAGAGGAAAGTTGACTCATCTAATGCTGATTCTGGGTAACTTAGCTGGGGAACGTCCGTATGCTGATTGTTTGTAACTGGGGACTTTAACACAATTTGTTTCAGGATAGCTCTGAAGCCCTCGAGGGTCCTGATCTTTGTAACTACCTGTTAGTATCCGAACAATGGAGACCAAGGGACTACCCTCTTAGCCCCGTGGGTGAGTATGTGGTAATGCATTTAAACAGCATGGGACTTAGGGCCAGATGTATGTAAATGTTTTGCACTTGCAAACGGTGCGAATCTCAAAATTCGGCCGTTTGTGAGTGCAAAACAGTGGTCTGCAATGCATGAAAGGCATTCGCAGACCACAAAGCAGGAATCACTAAAATAGCGATTTCTTGCGTTGTGACCTGGGTTTTGCGAATCACAATTTGTGATTCGCAAAATCCACATCGCAAGGTGATGCAGCAAAAAATCGCAAATTGCGACTTTTCGCAGAATGGCATTTTGCACATGCAAAACACCATGGACTGCAATCTGGTGGTAACCTGGTGCAAAATTTAAAAATGCATTTAATTTAAAATGCATTTTTAAATTGAACATGTAAAGCACACATGCCCTTTTGGCATGTGTGCACCTTACATGTCCCCCAAAACATTTTTGGGGTGCAGCAGAGGGGGCCATAGGCCCCCAGCACCCTGGGGATTTGCATTTCCAAAATTGCAATTTCTGGTTCAGAAATCGCAATTTTGGAAATGCAAAAAATCTGCAGCTATGGGCCAAAAGGCCCATAGCTGCGAATGGGGCCGGTATCGCAGTTTGTAATTCAGTAATAGCATTTGCGATTTTTAAGAAATCGCTATTATCGAATCGCAAATGTGATACATGGCACTTTGCGAGTCGGTAATAGCGATTTCTTAAAAATCGCTATTACCGAATCGCAAAGGGCCGTGATGATACATCAGGCCCTTAATGTCTTGAACAGCTGTTTACCACAAGACCCCCCTCCCCGAGTTGAACAAGATCTGATGAGTGAACCCATTCCTACCTGGTTTATACTATCTGTAATATGGAATTGTTCACCTTTATCAAAACATTTTTGATATCCACTATATCCACTTGGTGTGACAGTGATCATCGCCCCAAGACCATAGTTATAAATTCTAGTTTCCATTACTATGCTGTGACTCGGGCTGTGTGTCATGGCGTATGTTTTGAGACTTTAACATGCATGAAATAGAGCTCTTCCTCTAGTGGGGCAGTTAGGGCTGAGTGTGTTAACTACATTGATTCCAAACTGACAGGTAGTGTGTCTCAATTAAGCTATTGGACACTTTTGTCTTCTTTTTATGGTCAAGATTTCATCAACCTGTAAATAATTATATTTCATCTATGCAGTATGTTACCTAAAGGGAGACCCAGGAGTTAAAGAAAGCTTGCAATAAAGCTGCTATGGCAATTAGGTAGGGACCTGATTCAAAGGCCTTACTAATTAAGTTTAAGGAATTGGAGAAAGGCTATAAGAAGGCCATCTATGGAAAAAGTCAGAGACACCCTAACTTATTTTGGGCAAACTTAGAAGCACCAGTATGGACTTGAATTCAAGAAAGTTATGGTCCCTTATTAGCAATCTGTCAAACAGTCAAGGAGGGCTTGGTACTGTTAATGTCGCAGAGGGCGAATGGGCTTCCTTTTTGGTTAGATATTTTTTCAGTAGTCATGTTGAGTGTGGAAGTGGAGTCCTCTACAGTACTACAGATTAAATTTCAGCTTCAGCCATCAGGGCCCCGGTTCCCTCAATTGAAAACCATGTCTTTTTCTTTGGCCCATCTTTGTCGCATGATTTCCAAGGCAAAACAGGGTGGGGCTTTGGGTCCCAATGGCCTTCCACAGATCCTGTTCAAACAGGATATCTCCTTTTGGGCAGACCACCTTGTGATTCTTTTTGATTACTGTGTCTTGTCTTCAAGAATTCCAGAGTCTTGGCATGGTGCTGTAATTCACCTATGACATAGAAGTGGCTCAAGACCAGACCCAGCCAATTTTAGGCTGATAGCATTGCTTGATAATGAGGCTAAGTTTTATGCCAGTCATCTATTAGAAGATCTTCGATCCTGGGTGGAGTTGAAGGGCTTAATGCCAATAAGCCAAACAGTGTTTTCAGCTGTATTGGGCACAACTACCAATTTACTAGCTATATCCACTTTTGTTGACAAGACAATTTTGTCAGGATCTGTGCTGCATTGCTGTTTTGTGGATTTTAAAGCAGCTTTCGATTGGGTCCCCGGGGGCTCCTTGTGGGTTAAAGTACAAAATTAGGGAATTACATCTGTGCTCCTGAGTGCTATTATGGAGTTACATGCAGACACCTGGGCCCACATTAAACTAGGATATGGTGGCTCTCTCTTTCTAGGAAAATTTCCACCTTTCGTGGTGTGAGGCAGGGATGCGTGCTTGCTCCCTTGTTTTTCATTTGTTTATTGTGGACCTGTCACCTGCTCTTGATGCCATTAATTGTCACCCAACTAAGATCGTGGGTTTCAACTTAGTTACTTCCTCTAAGTTGATGATTTGGCAATGTTGATCTACACCAGGGTAGGCCCACAATGGTTGCTTAACCAACTTGCACTTTATACAGCTGTGAACTATTTCGAAGTAAATTTGCTAAAAACAAAAGTGGTTTCTACTGGCAGGAAAAGGCCTTTGGGAAGTAACTGGTATTATAAGAGCAGTAACCTTATTTCTGACCACTGTTATAAATACTTAGGGGTGCATCTCGATGCAAGAGGAAGGAGATTGATGTCAAAGCTGTGACTCTGCAGGTGTCTTTTTCAAAACTATTTAAAACCCTCAGGGGGCCTAATCTGTTCCTGCTATTTGAAGTTATGAAAGCAAAGACTACTTCCTCATTGCTCTATGGCCAGGAAAGTCATGTTGGGTAGACGCACATGTCTGCTAAAAAGGTTGGTTACCAAGATATATCAGGATTTTTCAGCAATCGCAATCTGCATCCCCTGTGCAGGTTTGACTGGGATTTGGCCTTTTAGATCAGTGGGCAGTAGATGCAGGTGCCTTCCTAAACCTCTGTAAGTTATGGAGGGCTAAAGTGGGTAGTTTGGAGTCAGTTTTGTTGCTCGAAGCTAGTGCTACAGAGGCAAAAGAGCCTCACTCCCGTTTTTGACTAATTCTAAATGGCTACTGAGAGTTGAGGATCTCTGGGTCAACAATCCATCTCAGTCCCTTTTCAAACTTGGTATTATAAAGAATGTTCAGTATTGCCCTACTATTTGGATCATGTTCTCCTTGCCAAGCGTAAACATGCCTGGGCGGTAATTAGTTTGTTCTGGCCAGCTAATCTAGCTGGTAATTTCTCCTGCTCCTATGGCATTCATTTGAAAGAGAAATGTATGGCGTTAAGGATGGGTGATTGGGCTTTTTTTTAGGGACTTACCCATCTATCTGCTCAACACAGGGGAGGGTGTAATGTGTACGGGTTGTAGTAGCTTGGAAGAATCTTTTGAACATGTGATCTGTCTGTGTGCAGCTATGCAGAAGGAGTGTAGATCCTTGTTGCGGAACAATTAGAATGAACTGGGGGTCTGCTCCTGCCGGCAGGACATTATTAAGTCCCTGGATCCTGAGAACATAATGTTGAATGTTTTGTTGACCAAATTTATTAATGCTGCTCAGGTCAAATTTGTTAAGGGCACCGCGAGCAGTGATTAATGGTGTTTTGAGTCTGAACCGACTTTGCACAGTCAATGAGTTTTTAATTCTTTTATCATGGCTCTTAACATTTTGCCGGCTACTCTATGATAGATTACTCAATGTACGTAAGGTAAGCATTTTAAGGACCCAGATAGTCCTCTGCTCCATGTTTATTGTTCATGGGGAGGGTGTATGCCTTGTAGGGAAGCATTTTTGGAGCCTGGAAGTAACTTTAGTAACAATCATGTGCTATTTTGTATCCCACCGTTAGATACCGTGCTATTATTGGAATGTTCTCATTTTGATGTTAACGTATATAAACTAATTGAGCATTTTACTGTGATTATAATGTTTGATATTAGCATCTTGTTTTACTGGTAGCTTGGGGTTTTCAATTTGCGTATTGTATTATTTGATAGTTTTTGGTTTTAAATTGTAAAGAATTTTAATATCTGTACAAAATTATATACACAAGTCTGTGCCAGTTTACTGGGTTCAGTCCATGATGCCTTCAGTATGTGGAACAGCGCAATTCACCCAACAGATGTCACCACTGTACACAGAGGGAGGCTGGCTGGTTGGTAAGTCAACTCTGTTCTGTTTGTGTGTGTGCAATGTCTGCTGCAACAAATCCAATGAGAGGGACTCATTGTTGCACATATGTTCCATTCCATAACAGGGGACTCTGCATGTGCAAAACATCCATGGTTGTTGATGACGGTAAAGAACCCAACTACGACAGGGGAAGTCTGCTTCAACAATGTCCATGGAAGAACACAGTGTGTCATGTAGTAGGCTTTTGGGCTCCTGAAGGCTAGATTTAGGTGTCTGGACAGGGCAAGTGGAGCCCTCCTCCACTTACCTGAAGAAGTGTGTAAGATCATTGTGGCTTGCTGGAAGCTCCACAACATTAGCCTGCGGAGGAATATTTAGAGCCAGCAGTGCCACTGGGTAAGAATCCTGAAATGCCAAGTGAGGATGACAGTGACATGGGCAGATCTCATCAATCACTACTTTACCTAAATGTAAGTAAGCATTTTTGACGCTAGTTCTCCTAGCTACCTCCATGGTGCACCGTATTTTTGATATGGCGCACACATGGTGGCATTAGGGGGGCTCTAAGGGGCACAAAAAAAAGTGTCGCTGCACAATCTTCTTAAATCAGGGCCTCAGTTTGTACGCTCTGACCCATAAATATGGTGTAAATATTGGTAAGCCAAACTGTCATTCTATAGCAGGACCGGAGGCTTCGGATTATGCTTTCTCTTTCTTTACTGAGAAAATCACAACAGCCAATAAGTGTTAAACATACAAAAAAACTACATTTCCCAACATTCCCAGTAGTCCGTAACATGCCCAATCCCAGGCCTTCTCTCCATATAAATGTCTCTGCCTCCTTAGTCCTTCATTTTTCTTTGCTGCTGACAGCCAGAGACAAGTACCCAACACTTTTCACCGGAGTACGATTTGCTTTATAAGTGATTTTATCGATTTAACTGTATGACGGTGGAGCGGGAGCGGGGTTCTGAACGGCGCTTCGCTGGGGACTCTGTTCCTCCAATTATCCACTCTCTACACCCTTTGCAGGCCTTTTCTTTTGCAAGGTTTTTCCTCGGATTGGTGATCACAAACATGTATTCTCCCATAATTGTATTGCTTGGAGCACACCCGCTGGGTGCTCCGTATTTCAGGAGAGTGTCACAGACCTCTTGTTGAGACCTGGCGAGCGCTGGACTGAGAGGCTTGTCCTCTCTCTATTTCTATGCACAAGCATGTGCGAGATGAATTCCAAGGTCCTTTCCACTCCAAGTTCATCTGTTGTGCAGCGTGTCATGTTTCCTCACTGATAAATACCCCCTGAACACCTGGCAGGCGTAAAAACGATTCCAGGCTTTGCCTTAGGGGAATTTAATGTGCATGTGCTCCCTCCACTCTTTTTCTCTCTTTTTGAATAGGAATTTTCTCCTCATTTAACCTGCCAGGGCTGTTCCCCCCCTGTTGAAATCCTTCCTCTCCTCTTGTGATAAAAATTGCATGCTACACCAAAGAGGACGAGTATTATCATGATGAACCTGAGATTCCAAATGAGAATCAGATGGAGGCGAGACTAATACAGGCCCTGGGTCACCATGTGCAGAACTCTGTTAGCCAGGCTCTAATAGGTCCAGGATATCCAACCTTCTAACATGGGCCTTGCCCAGAGAGCCTCAATGGGAACTGTTTCCTCAGCGAAAATATTAGTGCGAATGAACACTTTGTTTCTAAAAGACAACAAATACGGGCATGGGGGCACCAATCTTTGGACTATTGGGCAATGGATGAACCCAAATAGTCAACTAAGTGAAAGCACAAGATCCAACATACCACTGAGGAGACAGTCGTTCAGAGGAATTTATTTTCAACTCTGTGTCCTTAGTAGAATTGAACATTCTTGAGGGGATAGCTAGAAAGCTTTTTATTGTATTTTATATTTAGTAACAGTAACACAATGTGGTACATGCACCAGTAGCATGAATGTTACATTTCACACTTCATGAGAGCAGCAAAAACATGCCTTCTGGCCTACCCTTGTATTCGGAACTGAGTTGCCTAAACACTGCAACAGCACACATCAAGAAAAACAATTTAGTGTGTATAAAACATACTTTTAAGAGTATGTCACAAGTGATTTGTAGTCCACAAAGCTCAGTGTTCAATGTATAAATAAAAGTGGGATATTTCATATATTCAGAATAACAACAGCGCAGTGACTAGCGGGAGAGAGCTAATTCCAATGCATGGTTAATTAAGCTTTTCAACATTTATGTGTAATATACATAAAACATATAGATCAATTGTTTGTGTAGATGTTTGCTAAATATAGTGAAAAGCTTACATTATGAAAGCCTTCTTTGGATCGCCTGTAGGTTTCAGGAATAATTAATTTAGTTCAGCTGGTTTTCCTTCCCTTCAGAGGTAGCATTTACAAAGTTAATGTTGTGTGAAATACCTCCTTCCCCAAAGACAAATAAGCTGACCTTGAGAGCAGAAAGACTGGTCGGGATAATGACTTATTCCTTGCTCTGATTGTTAGCGAAAGAAATACAAGCCCCCACTGTGAGATTTTTACACCTGTACAACAAATTATGTATTCAGGAACATATCTAAAAATCATAAAAGGCAGCAGAACAGCTCACTGCCTATCCATTTTTTTGCTGCCAGCATTATTATGATCTCTTCTTAGAAGGTAAAGAACCTTTGAGTTTGATACAGAAAAGACTCAGCTACGACCCACAGGTTATAGCGTTCGCTATCTCTTGGAAGTGCCAAAACAACGTAAAACCGTCAACAACCATGCGCTCTGTAGTTTCCCTAGGAGTGGTTCCAATGGAGACCAATTTCCTAACAGATAATGCCTTCCAACAAACATAAAATTCACATGCAAACTAGTGGGTGCTTCTCATTTTATTCACGTTTGAATAGAACAACTTAAGACAATGAACAGCCCGGTGACTGGGCAGGGCTGACTCTAGTATCTGGTTTAAGATTTACACCAGATACATCAAACACTTTTAACAGAAGCACTTAAAGGTTTCTGAAAAGATTGATATCATTCATGCCCACTACACAGTGATACTTGTGCAGGCACTCCAGTTAATTACTCTCGGACTGAGGGGCATATTTTCGAAGCTCCCAGGGCCACCTGTGTGTCACTTTTTATGATGCTTTGGCGGTGCAGAATGCAGACCCATATCTACGAGGTCATGCAAAGTCACTTTGCGTGGCTTTTCATGACCTCGTTGATATGGTGTAAGGCAACACAAGTCGCTGCATTGCCTTACACTGGCTCAGGGAGGCTTTCAGTGAGCGTTGCAGTGGGTGTTCCCACGCAACACCCATGGGTGTTGACACATTCCCAGATTTTCAAAAATCTGTAAACCTGGGAGATTGTCAAAACTGTACACCTCCCCAGGGCAGGCGCAATGAGGAGAAGTATGTTTATTTCTCCTGGTTTTTTTCTCTTTCTATGTGTGTTTCATTCTGAAGCATACATAGATAGAGGAAAATGCCTCTCTGGATTGATTTTCTGCAGGAAGGTTCCCCTTCCTGCACAAAAGCAATCCTGTCAATAACACAGACACCCTTGCACCGTGGTGGATGGGTACTCATATTGGTCCTGGGCACCAAATTGTGCGCCAGCGCCGGGGGGAAAAGGCAGAAATGCACCCTATGTTTTAAATACAGTGCAGTTCTGCCTTTTCTGAATAGTTTCCAAACAATTAGGGCAGATTCTCTGCAGGGGTCACTGCTGTAAAATATTTTCCCATGGGTAAGAAGAAAATAGATCACCATTTTTTCCCAAATTGGGTTACAGTAAAAAGGTACACTTGGAGTGAGGCAAGAAATCCTTAGAAGCAATCTTGGGTGTCTTATAGTTGGATGTTAAGCCAAGGCTTAATATTGCATGATAGATATGCACCTGATAAAATGAGAAGTGATTAAGTACATTTGCACTATGGCATTCCACATGACTAAAACTGCATGATGCTGAGAAATGATGCAACCTCCCTCTTTCTAACTTCTGTTCCTTAACTGGTAGTGATTCGTTACAACATAAGAAAACAATTCAGTGCCTACTTAAAAAAATGAACTAAACCATTCCGATCAACTTGTACATTACCATGGGTGGTTCGCTGATGATACAGATCATGCTTCTTCATTTTTGGTTTATCCTCACACCTTTGTAATTGATGTGTGTTTCCAATGCACCATTTAGTTGTATTTCCTATCTCTTGGCTTATTTATCAAATCAAGTTTGAGTAAGGGACGTAGTACGGAGGTATTAGTACTTCACAAACTCACTATTGCAATTTTAAATCCCTTTTTGGAGATCTTTGCCTGAGCATATTCTGTATCATATGCTTGCAGGTTTCAACCATTAGTGTCAAAATCCTTATGCACCGAGACATGCTCTTGCATAGTAAAAGGGGGAGGGAAAGGGAGCGGTTAAAAAATGAAGATATTGACTACTGGGGGGTGGAGTTGGTCTTCCCAAAAGTTACAGTTACAACTGGTACAATACTATTACGGTCAAAATAGGTTCAAATCCACTCCAGTCAAGTATTGGACAAAGTCAGGCACACAGGTCTAATACTATTACAGTCAAAATAGGTTCAAATCTACTCCAGATAAGTTTTGGAGTAAGTCAGGCACACAGGTCAATTACGAACAAAAAAACATTTGAGGCAAGAAATAAAACCAATGCCACAAGGAAAAAATAAAAAATGAAAAAAATATTTTTGAATGTCTACGTTTATTTTTACATTTTTTACTTAAACAAACTTAAAAACCACAAGTTTATCTTTCAAGTAATATAAAATACATATTGCAACAAGGCACATGTGCTACAGCAAGGGATGGAGAGAGGGAAGAGTCATGACTCTGCCGCACCAATCAACAAGTGAAAAGTGAATCTCACTAAACATCAACTAGTCACACTTGGTCTGCCCATAAGAAAGCAAAACAGAGACAAAAAAAATAGTTTCACTATATTGGTGATTATCTTTGTTGTCTTGCCCTACATCTTGAAGAGCTATTATCCAAATAGGAAAGAAGGGATTTACAGGCAGAGGATGAACATCTTTCTCATGTCAAGGGAAGCAGCCATTGCCAGATACCAATTCTCATCTAAAACTATTATTGACGTTGTAGACTGCGAGCAGGAGCTCAATATATCTGTGGCCCACTGTAGGCCATGAATGCACATGTCAAACTATCTGGCCTCTGAACTTTTTCAGCTATGCAATGGAGAAACTGTGGGCATCTTTCAGGAAAGCCAATAATGCTGCTGGCAAGAGGTAGTGAGATGTATCACTAGCTGGGAGAACCAGTTTAACACCCTATCACAGTTGAAAGTACTCCTGCAGTTGCTAAGCAATAGATATAGGGTATGTATGTAAGAAAGGTAGACTCCATTGAGAATAATTAACAACTTACTCTGTAAAAAATGTGGGGGAGTTAAAGGCTGTGTTTGAGAGACATTTGTGTAATGTCTGCCTATCTTGGATGGATGTGGGGAAGACAGTTGTGTGAGTGTTGATACAAGAACTAGTTGTGAAGGAGTGGTATTGGGTTTTTATCTGGCATTATATTGGGGCTCTCTGAAAGAGACCATGCATATAGTATGTCAGGTTGAGTGATGATCAGGTCATGCTTCTCAAGCAGGTGAGTTGGATAAAGGATCCATGTTCAACTCCACCAAGCGGCTTTGCCACCTGAATCCTTGAGATCACCCACCTCCTCTCAAACAACCATTTTTTCATGGGGTCCTGAATGATGGGTACCTTCACCCATACTGCATTAAAAGAGGCTGTCAAATTCTAGCACATGTTCACCTTCTCCACTCCATTGAGAGCATATGGAAGCAGACAATGTAGGTCTTCATAATCAACAGTTACATAGGTAACTACTATGGGCCCTATTCACAAACTGCTTTTTGAAGTCTTTTGCAGTACTACAACAGTGCTGCAAACATACTACAACATGCTATTCACATACTTGTGTGCAAAGTTTATGGATCCCCATACCATTTTCTTTAAGGAGATCTCCACCCGCCTGAGTTTTAGAAGCAAATGTAGGAAGGAAGGAGGGAAGGGGCTGGAAAATGGGCAATACTTATGAATAATGAAAAGGGATTAGGGAGAAGTAATGATGTTTTAAGTAAGCATTATGGAGAGGTTTAGAGAGTGACACACACCTACCCACAAAAGAGTTTGCCCATTGCTGTTTACAAACTGCACTTCTAAAGTTGTTATAGCCATAAAGAGACCCAAAACAGTAGTGAATCACTTCAGTTCAGACTTCAGTTCAGAGGTAAATGACATCCATCACCACACATGGCCAACCACAGGTGTTTAAAATAAAACCCCATTAAAATAATATTACATTAAATTCATGTATTAAAAATACTTATAAAGGAAAATAACATAATGTTAAAACATAAGTAAAAATACTGCATATTCATGTTTTAGCTCTAAAGTAGTTTATTAACTATTTTCAACTTTAAAATTAATGTAAAATTACATTTTATTAAAAATACAATTAAATTACATTTAATTAATTACCTACATCATTTTTTATAATTATTAATCCATAATAAAGATGTGGGTTTTTATTTTCTGATTTAGGATTCAGAAAAATTACTTAAATTTAGTTTAATACATTTAGATGAATTAAAGAATGTATTTAGAATTAAGTTACTAGTGCTGTTGCATTCATCTTTTATTCCACATTTACATATGCATATGTGTACATATATATATATATATATATATATGTGTGTGTGTGTGTGTGTGCGTGTATATATTTATATGTGTGTGTGTGTGTGTGTGTTTGTATATCACATTAGTTTGCAATAGTATCAAACATCTAGCATAAAGTTGTATTTACATTTTTTAGGTAATAAACTATTTTAACTTTTCTCTATATTTTTCCAAAGGGAGACTTCAGAGTCGGGATAGAGATCTCCCTATGGTAAAGTAGAGGGAAAATGGAAAAGGTTATGACATTTTGAAAATGCTTGAAATATATTTTTATTTATATATTATTGTAAATTATTTTTTATAAGTGTAGAAACAAAGAAAACATCCTACACCATTAATTACTTGATTTTGAATTGAATCTTTAATGAATTAAATATATTCAATTAAACTAAAAAGATTTTCCGAATTTTACATTAAAAATAAATTGCCCCATAAAGTAAAAAAAATATTGTTCTATTATACATTGATAATTATTAAAAGTTCTATATAGAATTAATGAAAAGTAATGTAATTATATTTTATTAAATGTGATGTTATATTATTTGTTTATTTTAACATAGCTATTTAAAATAATGTATCATTAAAATATAAATATTTCTTTTTTATATGACTTTTAACAATAAACATTAATCAGTTATATGTCTAACTATCTTAAATGAATTAATTACATTTGCCATAACTTCCTATGGGCTTTTATTTGAAATCTGGTCCTCCGTTATTTTCTATGGGAGAGTGTTGCTGTATCAGTGGTTGACCATGTGTGGTGCGGAACTTACTACTGTTTTTTTTGGCAGTAGAAGCTTATATTTGACATTTGGCTCCACCCCCTTTCGCAGGGGTAGGTTTGAGGTGTACGTTAGGGCAACTTCCCACTCAATATTTGGGAATTGATAAAAGTAGTAAAGTTACTCATAATTGTAAGAGTTAACTTATATGAATAACTTACTCACAAGCGTCCATTACCTTTGTGAATAGCTCTGAACATCTTTTTTGTCTCAGTGAACTTGCATTTCCTTGTGAGTGAGGCTGGCTTCCTCTCGGAGTCTATGGCTGTTTTGTGGTGTCTTGTTAATTAGGAAGAGTCCAAGTGGAGAGTGCAGAGCCTAGGTTGTGGAATGTTTTATTGTGATAGTAGGTAAAGATTTGTCAGGTATGTGAGATTTGGGTCAATTTCATATTGTTATCCCACTTCCTTCCATTTGGCTTCCATCATTTGTACAGGCACATGCTAGAAACCTCACTGTCAAGGTCTTATTAGTAACTTTTAGTCATGTTTCTGTCTTAGGAGGCTCTTCCAACTCATGTAAGGAGCAGGAGAGGAACTCCTGCTTGAAGGTGAGAGTTGTACATTAAATTGGTGAATACTACTTGGGTAGAGAGGTCTGCCTAGGCATAGGCAGAAGTCTATGGGCCTGATTAACAGTGAGTCCGGTAATTCCGACCTGTGAGCAAACCTCTGTTTACCCACTGATTTGAATTATGAGTTTGGTTGTATTTAACACATACAGTAATAATCGGATGCAAGAAACACCTTAAACGTCATTAAATTTAATCAGGAAATGAATGTAGGAAAGTTATAAAGTTTTTACCATATATGCAGATTTTGGTATGTTAAACACCAAAATCCACATGTTATTCCCAACAAACCCAATAAACGACATGCCCCATGGCAGCAAAACTCACAATCAGGCCCTACATGTGTGGAGAACTGTGCATGTGGAATTCTCTTTGTGAATTTGGCCCTCTTCATTTATTTACACGTGGGCCCTAATTACTGTTGTCCTGAACGGGTGGTGCAGTATTTACCTGGTGCAGTAAGTCCCTCCAATTCTGAATTTTATTTGAAAAGTTGAAGTAATACATGCTGTATTCGGTGCCACTCAATATTTACTGCACATTTTTCTCCAAGGCATATATTTGCAGGTTTTACATACCAGGATTCATCACAGAAAAATCCCAGGTGTACATTCATTACCTCACAACTCATAATTTTGATCCCTGTGACAGCACGCAGGTGTGTGATAGAATCTCTCTTCCAATGGATCTTTTTAAGTTGAATGAGACTTCGAGAGAGTTAACTATAATAAAACAATTAAAATTTCATGATGATTTGGCCATACAATAAGCTCCAGGAATTTAGGATTGGGTTTTTTTTTTTTAAACTCTCTTTTATTCAGTTTATAACAACTTAAATAAAGACAAAACAAGCAGTGCATTTTCATACGTGATATCTCAATGTCCATTGTTCGCCTGGGTGGGGGGTGATGATACCTGTAGGCAAAAACATGGGACATATCCAATCAGACCAGAAATAGCGACCCCTCCCAAGGACTTAATATGTAACCAAACTGTTCATACACCATGTTTACCAGTGTTACTCTGTTACTACAGTTGGTTGACACCTGTATGCATAGCATAATATTCCACGGTCAAGGATCCTCATCCGTGCTCCAAATAGAGCTGGACTCCTGAACCCCATTGAAGCATTCTAACAGTGTACTCCAGGCTGTTATGTCTCTCAGTGCCCCTTTTCTTCACTGTGTCAGTTTCATGTTTTGTTCTTCGGCCACACCCCATTCCAAAAATCTCTGGACCATTTAGAAAGGGAAGGGCTTCATGTCCATAGCTACCTTTGGCTTAGCCAGCACCAAAGCAAGCTACGCATACCTATATGGGATGCGCCTACCCCATGGTCTCTGTATTATACCCAGAAGGCAAGTTGCCTCAAGCCCAAGAACAGTGAACCCGTGCAACTTCGGAAACACCAACTACAAAAATAGCTGTACCTCACTACAGGCTCAAGCCAAGTGGAGAAAGGAAGCACCTGTTTCCCACATCGAGGACACCCAGCCTTCCTTGTCGGGTCCATCTTATTATGTCAAGCAGGCATGATGTACACAGGATGGACAAAATTAAAGTGCAACAATTTAAATCTGTGGTTACAAGAGACTGTGCATAACAGAGACAGTGCCAAATTCCAGTTCACGTCTTCTATGGGGTTCTCCAGCTCTCGATCCCAGGCCCTACGCACTGCACACTCTACCCCCACACTATCCTCGCACAGCGCTCTATAAAACAGAGTAATCAAGAGGGAATCCTCTCCCTAATTTATTAACCCATTCAACATCTTTGATGCCAAGGGCACCACCGGGAACCCAGACCAGACCTCCAGAGCCACACTCTCAATCTTGGCATATTGCAAGAACTGGCCAGCGCTCAATCCAAACGCATCTCACACCTCCCAAAAGGAAATAAACTCACCATTGGGATATAAATCACCCGCCACCAAGCAGCCACCCATTCTCCAAGCCTCCATTGACATTAAATTATCCATATCCAGAAAGGGGGCCAGACTCCAGATCTTTAGTTCCCTATCAAAGGGAGCACATCAGAGTATTTTCTTAACTGCCTGTTCCCATATCCCAGCTGTATTCTTGACCAGATAGGGGACAGGAGTCACCGACCTACCGCCCGACATTTATGCGTGCACCAGTGCCTCATCTCCCAACATGCCAGAGAACAGCTGCTTCTCCCAATTATTTGTCTGCGTCACCCACTTAGCAGCATGTTGTAAATCAGCTGCATAATAATAGAGCCTAATATTACGGAGTGCCAAGCCTCCATCTTCCATATCCCTTTGTAACATGGACAGCGCCACCCTGCTACAACGGCCAGCCCAAACCAAGGAAATTAACAAGCTATCCAGATGATTAAAAAGCAGAGTCGTCAATGGAAACAAAGAATTCTGGACCAAGTAAAGACACTATGGCAAGAACACAATCTTGCTCACAGCCGCCCTTCCCATCACGGATAGAGGCAGCTTATTCCAAAATGATAGAGTGCTCTAAACCCTTCACCACCCATTCCACATTGTGCATCAGATGCGCTGTCGCGGTACGTGTAACCCATATGCCCAGATATCGAAAAACATTCAAGTTCCTACCTGAGCCCCACCTCAGGCAAATCCTCTGGAGGGGCATCACACAGTGATCCTAGAGGAAACAGCAGAGACTTCGTCCTATTCACCCAAAAACCAGATGCAGCCCCAAATTCTTCCATCAACTGTAACAACAGGGGGACCAAGACATGTATCTCGGAGGAGGTATAACAATGCACCATCAGCATGCAGGGAGACGATATGAGTGGCCCGTCCCAACTGAACACTCCAGGGCCCCAATTCCTCACGCAGCCAAGCCGCCAGATGTTCCACCGCTAAAGCAAAGAGGAGCTGTGACAATGGGAATCCCTGCCTGGTTCCCCTACCAATTGTCCAAACATCCAAAAGCTCTCCGCTCACCTGAACACGTGAGGTAGGAGCAGTGTAGAACAAAGGAACCCAAGCACAAAATTGAGAGCCAAATCCCATTCCCTGCAGAATTGCCAATAAGTACTCCCCCTCCACAGTGTTGAAACACTTCTCTAGATCTAGCGATACCAATACCAATTTGTCTACTGCCCTTGCTGTTTCATGTAAAACGTGTGCCAAATGGCGTAAGTTGGAAGTCGTACTGCGACCAGGAATGAATCCGTATTGATCCTCATGTACCAGACCCCGGATCACTCCATGCAGTTGAATAGCCAAACTTTTACACAGACTCATGACATCTGTATTGAGCATAGTAAGAGAGCGATATGAAAAAGGGTAATCAGGATCCCCCCCCAGGCTTCAGCATTAGACAGACAGCGCCCTGCCGCATGGTCTCAGGAAGAATACCCTGATCCCGAGCTTCCTCAAACACCGCCAACAACCTCTCCCTCAAAAAGAGAGGAAACCTCTGGTACAACTCGATTGAGAAACGGTCCCCACCAGGCGATTTAGACTTTGACAATGCCTCCAGAGCCTCACCCACTTCTTCAACCGTTATCGCAGCCTCTAAGCTCTCCACACAGTCCAGCCGCAGAAGTCTCATCCGTTTCAGAAACTTACCTAAGCTAACATCTGAGACAGGAGGATCAGCCCTGGACACAACCTGCAAATGTTCCACTAATACCCGAAAAATATCTCTGCGATTAGTAACCTGTACCCCGCCGCATTCCTAATACACAGGATGGGAGGAGAGTCAACCTCCTGCTTAAGGAGGCATGCCAATAATTTACCAGACTTGTCACCATCCCAATGGAGATGCTGTCTATACGATCTAAGGGTAACCTTATCCAGCGGTATCTGGTGCTGTGCTACCTCCAGTTCACTTTTGCAATCTGTAAGTTCCTGTTCCATTTGTTTGCGCACCCCACATGCAGTGCCTATACATACTCCCCTCAAGACAGCCTTCATGGCATTCCATTCTGTGCCCCTGGAGTTAGTCGTACCCCAATTCAAATCCAAATAGTCCTTAAGGGCTGCCGCCATTTTCTCACAACAGCCAGCCTCCATCAAAAACGGGGGAGGCATATACCAACTATGAGACACATTAGCATCAGATCCCCATAGCACATGCATCAGTACCGGTGCATGATCAGACAAAAATCTCCCCAAATGCTTGACACCCATTACCTGTGAACAGGTCAGTCAGCCCAAGACGAAACGATCCAATGGACTATGGCCCCCATTACAACCCTGGCGGTAAATCCCGCTTACCGCCAGGCTGACGGCCATCAAGATACCGTGGCGGAAATCTGCTACAGGTATTACGATCCACATCTCGTAACCCACCACAATACAGACACCCACACAAGTCTGCCAAACCAAAGGTCAGTGATAAACTGGTGATACATAAACCTATACCGTCACGCCAACAGAACTACGCCCACACTATCACGACCCACAAATCAACACAGCGGTCATTCAACCGCGGTAATCAATTGGTGGTACAGACCGCCGCACTCAAAACACACACAGACTTACAAAACACAACCACATTGGACAATTCAAAATACACACACACCTGACAAACATACACACACCACACCCACACACTCACACCACTATAAAACACACTCCCACATTATCCACAACCCCTTACAACGACCTGTTTGGAAGAAGCCCAGAGAGAGAGAATAGCAAACACATCACTAGCATCCACAGGCACACAACACCATCACTCATAAAACAGTGGTATCCAGACACCCGGTAGCAGTACAGAGGACTGGCGGTGGACCCCCACCTCCTCCCCCACAACTAACAACATGGGATGAGCAAGTCTTGGCAATCATGCATCCTGAGGGCCTCGCAGTAGTAGCAGGAGGACTGGACTCTGGTAAGGCAAATCTTTACTTCTATATCCCCCCACCCTACCTGCATGCCATTACAAACTCCTACCCCTACCCTCAGACCCATCACCCCAACACCCCATAGATACCCCATTATCACAACCCACACATTCCAATCCCAAGGCCTGCATGTCACACCAATGCATGGACACCTATCACCAAAGCATGTCCAGTACAGATACTCATCCAGGCCCAAAAATTAACAATCAAACAAGGCCAAAGACAATAAGCCAACCACAGGAGTAGAGGTTAACTCATACATTGGACAAGGGGACACACAAAGATACAATAAGTATGCATTTACCCCCAACAGGACCCCTACCCAATATCACCGGACAGGAGATGCCAGATATATCCAGTCCCCCTACAGAAGAGGCCCACAGTGATGACAGCAGCTCTGAATGCCTGGATCAAGATGACCAGCACGGCCTATCAGGGACCTCAGAACAGTCAGTTCCCCTGTCACTGTCACAAACCACCACTGAACCTCCTCCCTCAGGAAACACCCCCACAGCACCCACCCAGAGGGCCAATGCCACTGTCCCCAGAACACGTCAATCAGCAGTGTGTCCACCACTACAGGCACCCCAGGAAACCCCACTAACCCAAGACAATCAGGGACCTGGGGTCAGTGGCAGTGGGCACACGGTTCAGGGGACAGAGGCACAGGATAACAGGGAAGCTGGGAGGACTGCTGTGCGACAGGGGGAGGACAGGCCCAGGGAACCAACTCTCCACGAGGCACTCTCAAACATCATGGGAGCATACCATCATTCCCAGGAGACCATGGGCACTGTACTGTCCAAGTTTCAGGAGACCCAGCGGCTGCAGGAGGAACACTTCCTGGGGATCAGGGAAGATTTGAAGTCCATTAACAACACCCTGATCACCATTGCAGGGGTGCTGGCAGACATGGCCAACACCAAGATAGACATAGTGGCACACAACGGGTCCCTGACACTAGCCCAAACGATGAACAGCCCTCCACCTCCGCCGGCGCTAGTGGACAGGAGGTCCCACCACAGGACCAACAGGCCACCAGCACCCCACCCACTGCAGAAGGAGAACCACCCCGCAAATGGTCCCTGCGAACCAGGCACAACACAGAGAACATTGCCAAGACCCCCGCCAGGAAATAAGACTCTGATTGTCACCCTTCTGTCCCACTATGTCACCCTGACAACCTTGAACTGCCATTACTCCACTTCCTATGCCCCCTTGGACAATGCACCTGTAATGCCAATAGACTGGACTCCACCATGGGCATTCCTCCACCATCACCCCAGCCCATTGCAGAGCCCCTACACTTATTAGCACAGAAATAAACATCCTTTATTCACAAATCAATCTGGAGTCAGTCTGTACTTTCACAAATGTGTTATTGCAAACTTTCAGAAAAATAGCAATGCCAATGTTCATTTTCACATACCAATGTTAGTCAGTTGTTGGGCAGCAGTAAACATAGCAGAAGGCAGAAAGTAGTACAGAGATCTGTAAAATGGAAAGCCAAAGTGAACTGTCAGGGTCCATACACAGAGGCAAAAAGGCAGAATCATGAAATGTCCTACAGTAGAATGATATGACAGGAGCAGTGCCAGTCTCTTACCTGTGTCTCACTGGAAGTATTGCATGATGATGTTGTTTCTGTTGTCAATATCTTCTGCCTCCTCTTCTTCACCATCCACAGGCTCCACAGCTGCCACAAGATGAACATCAGGCCCATCCTCGTGCAGAAAAGGCACCTGGCGTCTCAAAGCCAGATTGTGCAACATGCAGCATGCCATGATTATCTGGCACACCTTCTTCGGTGAGTAGTATAGGGAGCCACCTGTCAGATGGAGGCACCGGAACCTGGCTTTCAGGAGGCCGAAAGTACGCTCAATTATCCTCCTAGTCCACCCATGTGCCTCATTGTAGTGTTCCTCTGTCCTTGTCCTGGGGTTCCTCACTGGGGTCAGTAGCCAAGACAGGTTGGGGTAACCAGAGTCACCTGCAAATATCGAGGGACAACTGTTAGACACACACCAACCCTTAGGGACTCTCCCATACCCAGACACCTATTTAGACTGTGTGTGGAACTTGGGCTCACCTACTAGCCACACCCGGTGCCTCTGGAGTTGCCCCATCACATAAGGGATGCTGCTATTCCTCAAAAAGTCATCCACAGGGCCAGGATACTTGGCATTCACATGGGAGATATACTGGTCTGCCAAACACACCATCTGCACATTCATTGAATGGTAGCTTTACGATTTCTGTACACCTGTGCATTCTTGCAGGGGGGACAAATGCCACATGTGTACCATAAATGGCACCAATGATGTTGTGGATATGTCCCAGGGCATAGAAGTCAGCTTTCACTGTGGCCAAATCCTCCACCTGGGGGAAAACGATGTAGCTGTGCCTGTGTTTCAGCAGGGCAGACAATACTCAGGACAACACGTTAGAGAACATTGGCTGTGACATCCCTGATGCCATGGCCACTGTTGTTTGAAAGGACCCACTGGCCAGGAAATGGAGTACTGACAGGACCTGCACTAGAGGGGGGATTCCTGTGGGATGGTGAATAGCTGACATCAGGTCTGGCTCCAACTAGGCACACAGTTCATGGCACAATCAAGTCTGTAGGTGATGATGATGTGTCTGTCTTCCATTGTCAACAGGTCCACCAGGGTCTGTATTCCGGAGGATGATGCCATCTCATCATCTGCCCCAGCGGACGTGGCCTCTGGAGAAGAAGGGTGAGCAGAGGGTCATACACCACATAGGTTTCACAAGGGTGTTTACAACAAATGTGATGTAGTCTGTGTTTAGCGCTGTATGTCCGTATTCCTGCACAAAACTGCTGTGACGCAGTTAGTTGGCCTGCCATGTGGCCACCTGAAATGGCGGCTGCCTGACCTGTAAGGAGGGACACGGGGAAATGGTGTTGTACACAGTCGCAGTAGGCGGATGAAGACTGCGGCCAATTCCGCATTGGTTATCATTGGGCCCTATGGGTTCCAGGAGCCAATGACGATGTACGCCGACGGTGACGTACGCACCGCCGTGGACGTGACCGCCATTTTCTATCTGTTCACTCACTTGATACCTGACCTTCAACAGGAGAGGACTTACACTGCAAGTGCTGCTGTGTCTGGAAGCGACAATGGCTTCAGTGTCTGGGGAAAGGGCCCCTGCCTTCAATGTGGAGGAGTTGGAGAAACTGGTGGATGGGGTCCTCCCCATTACAAGCAACTCTACGGTCCACCAGACAAACAGGTGAGTACATGTGAGCATGATGGATGGGACATGAATGTATGGAGTGGCATCGAGGAAAGATACAGGTGAGGGGTGGGCAGAGGCCAGCATGTGAGGATGGTCAGTGTATGTGTTTATGGGGCAGGGTGGGTGGTTGTGGCCAATGAGTAAGAATAACCGGTTGGGGGAGTAAAATCCATTCCTACTTTACATTTCCTCTAGGTCAGCACCCACCAGAAGAAGGGAATTTGGTGTGCCATCGCCAAGGAAGTGCAGACCTTGAGGGACTACCATAGACGGAGCACCCACTGCCGCAAAAGATGGGAGGACCTGCGCCGCTGGACCAAGAAGACGGCGGAGGCCCAGCTGGGGATGGCCTCCCAACGTGGAAGGGGTGCCTGTCGCACCATGACCCCCCTGATGTACTGAATCCTGGCAGTGGCATATCCGGAGTTGGATGGGTGCTTGAGGGCATCACAGCAGCCACAAGGGGGTGAGTACTGTCTCATGCAGCTGACTCTGCGTGCTTTAGGAGGTTTCTGGGTGTGGGAAGAGGGCTATGGGTTCCCCTAGGGCAGGGCAAGCATGCCAGGGTAGATCCATTTGTTAGGCAGGCTCAGTGCCAGTCTAACCCCAAAAGTGGTAGTGGCTATCTACACCTAGTCAGGCTCCTGTGGGTTCCAGGTGTGCATCAAATAGGTATAGGCACAGTCCACCATGGGCATGTGATTTTCCCCTGAACTGTTATTGCATGGCCTAGTGCACAGGGCTGCTCCTTGTGTGTTGTGTCCGCCAACGGTGGTGTTGTTGCAGGCATTGACCATGTATCTCCTCTGTCTTTCCCCCCTTTTTGGTTTGTCACCCTGTCCTTGTGTGCATTAACATCATCTGTTCCCCTTCCTGCACAAAAGCAATCCTGTCAATAACACAGACACCCTTGCACCGTGGTGGATGGGTACTCATATTGGTCCTGGGCACCAAATTGTGCACCAGCGCCGGGGGGAAAAGGCAGAAATGCACCCTATGTTTTAAATACAGTGCAGTTCTGCCTTTTCTGAATAGTTTCCAAACAATTAGGGCAGATTCTCTGCAGGGGTCACTGCTGTAAAATATTTTCCCATGGGTAAGAAGAAAATAGATCACCATTTTTTCCCAAATTGGGTTACAGTAAAAAGGTACACTTGGAGTGAGGCAAGAAATCCTTAGAAGCAATCTTGGGTGTCTTATAGTTGGATGTTAAGCCAAGGCTTAATATTGCATGATAGATATGCACCTGATAAAATGAAAAGTGATTAAGTACATTTGCACTATGGCATTCCACATGACTAAAACTGCATGATGCTGAGAAATTATGCAACCTCCCTCTTTCTAACTTCTGTTCCTTAACTGGTAGTGATTTGTTACAACATAAGAAAACAATTCAGTGCCTACTTAAAAAAATGAACTAAACCATTCCGATCAACTTGTACATTACCATGGGTGGTTCGCTGATCATACAGATCATGCTTCTTCATTTTTGGTTTATCCTCACACCTTTGTAATTGATGTGTGTTTCCAATGCACCATTTAGTTGTATTTCCTATCTCTTGGCTTATTTATCAAATCAAGTTTGAGTAAGGGACGTAGTACGGAGGTATTAGTACTTCACAAACTCACTATTGCAATTTTAAATCCCTTTTTGGAGATCTTTGCCTGAGCATATTCTGTATCATATGCTTGCAGGTTTCAACCATTAGTGTCAAAATCCTTATGCACCGAGACATGCTCTTGCATAGTAAAAGGGGGAGGGAAAGGGAGCGGTTAAAAAATGAAGGATATTGACTACTGGGGGGTGGAATTGGTCTTCCCAAAAGTTACAGTTACAACTGGTACAATACTATTACGGTCAAAATAGGTTCAAATCCACTCCAGTCAAGTATTGGACAAAGTCAGGCACACAGGTCTAATACTATTACAGTCAAAATAGGTTCAAATCTACTCCAGATAAGTTTTGGAGTAAGTCAGGCACACAGGTCTATTACGAACAAAAAAACATTTGAGGCAAGAAATAAAACCAATGCCACAAGGAAAAAATAAAAAATGAAAAAAATATTTTTGAATGTCTACGTTTATTTTTACATTTTTTACCTAAACAAACTTAAAAACCACAAGTTTATCTTTCAAGTAATATAAAATACATATTGCAACAAGGCACATGTGCTACAGCAAGGGATGGAGAGAGGGAAGAGTCATGTCTCTGCCGCACCAATCAACAAGTGAAAAGTGAATCTCACTAAACATCAACTAGTCACACTTGGTCTGCCCATAAGAAAGCAAAACAGAGACAAAAAAAATAGTTTCACTATATTGGTGATTATCTTTGTTGTCTTGCCCTACATCTTGAAGAGCTATTATCCAAATAGGAAAGAAGGGATTTAAAGGCAGAGGATGAACATCTTTCTCATGTCAAGGGAAGCAGCCATTGCCAGATACCAATTCTCATCTAAAACTATTATTGATGTTGTAGACTGCGAGCAGGAGCTCAATATATCTGTGGCCCACTGTAGGCCATGAATGCACATGTCAAACTATCTGGCCTCTGAACTTTTTCAGCTATGCAATGGAGAAACTGTGGGCATCTTTCAGGAAAGCCAATAATGCTGCTGGCAAGAGGTAGTGAGATGTATCACTAGCTGGGAGAACCAGTTTAACACCCTATCACAGTTGAAAGTACTCCTGCAGTTGCTAAACAATAGAAATAGGGTATGTATGTAAGAAAGGTAGACTCCATTGAGAATAATTAACAACTTACTCTGTAAAAAATGTGGGGGAGTTAAAGGCTGTGTTTGAGAGACATTTGTGTAATGTCTGCCTATCTTGGATGGATGTGGGGAAGACAGTTGTGTGAGTGTTGATACAAGAACTAGTTGTGAAGGAGTGGTATTGGGTTTTTATCTGGCATTATATTGGGGCTCTCTGAAAGAGGCCATGCATATAGTATGTCAGGTTGAGTGATGATCAGGTCATGCTTCTCAAGCAGGTGAGTTGGATAAAGGATCCATGTTCAACTCCACCAAGCGGCTTTGCCACCTGAATCCTTGAGATCACCCACCTCCTCTCAAACAACCATTTTTTCATGGGGTCCTGAATGATGGGTACCTTCACCCATACTGCATTAAAAGAGTCTGTCAAATTCTAGCACATGTTCACCTTCTCCACTCCATTGAGAGCATATGGAAGCAGACAATGTAGGTCTTCATAATCAACAGTTACATAGGTAACTACTATGGGCCCTTTTCACAAACTGCTTTTTGAAGTGTTTTGCAGTACTACAACAGTGCTGCAAACATACTACAACATGCTATTCACATACTTGTGTGCGAAGTTTATGGATCCCCATACCATTTTCTTTGAGGAGATCTCCACCCGCCTGAGTTTTAGAAGCAAATGTAGGAAGGAAGGAGGGAAGGGGCTGGAAAATGGGCAATACTTATGAATAATGAAAAGGGATTAGGGAGAAGTAATGATGTTTTAAGTAAGCATTAGGGAGAGGTTTAGAGAGTGACACACACCTACCCACAAAAGAGTTTGCCCATTGCTGTTTACAAACTGCACTTCTAAAGTTGTTATAGCCATAAAGAGACCCAAAACAGTAGTGAATCACTTCAGTTCAGACTTCAGTTCAGAGGTAAATGACATCCATCACCACACATGGCCAACCACAGGTGTTTAAAATAAAACCCCATTAAAATAATATTACATTAAATTAATGTATTAAAAATACTTATAAAGGAAAATAACATAATGTTAAAACATAAGTAAAAATACTGCATATTCATGTTTTAGCTCTAAAGTAGTTTATTAACTATTTTCAACTTTAAAATTAATGTAAAATTACATTTTATTAAAAATACAATTAAATTACATTTAATTAATTACCTACATCATTTTTTATAATTATTAATCCATAATAAAGATGTGGGTTTTTATTTTCTGATTTAGGATTCAGAAAAATTACTTAAATTTAGTTTAATACATTTAGATGAATTAAAGAATGTATTTAGAATTAAGTTACTAGTGCTGTTGCATTCATCTTTTATTCCACATTTACATATGCATATGTGTACATATATATATATATATATATATATGTGTGTGTGCGTGTATATATTTATATGTGTGTGTGTGTGTGTGTTTGTATATCACATTAGTTTGCAATAGTATCAAACATCTAGCATAAAGTTGTATTTACATTTTTTAGGTAATAAACTATTTTTACTTTTCTCTATATTTTTCCAAAGGGAGACTTCAGAGTCGGGATAGAGATCTCCCTATGGTAAAGTAGAGGGAAAATGGAAAAGGTTATGACATTTTGAAAATGCTTGAAATATATTTTTATTTATATATTATTGTAAATTATTTTTTATAAGTGTAGAAACAAAGAAAACATCCTACACCATTAATTACTTGATTTTGAATTGAATCTTTAATGAATTAAATATATTCAATTAAACTAAAAAGATTTTCCGAATTTTACATTAAAAATAAATTGCCCCATAAAGTAAAAAAAATATTGTTCTATTATACATTGATAATTATTAAAAGTTCTATATAGAATTAATGAAAAGTAATGTAATTATATTTTATTAAATGTGATGTTATATTATTTGTTTATTTTAACATAGCTGTTTAAAATAATGTATCATTAAAATATAAATATTTCTTTTTTATATGACTTTTAACAATAAACATTAATCAGTTATATGTCTAACTATCTTAAATGAATTAATTAAATTTGCCATAACTTCCTATTGGCTTTTATTTGAAATCTGGTCCTCCGTTATTTTCTATGGGAGAGTGTTGCTGTATCAGTGGTTGACCATGTGTGGTGCGGAACTTACTACTGTTTTTTTTGGCAGTAGAAGCTTATATTTGACATTTGGCTCCACCCCCTTTCGCAGGGTTAGGTTTGAGGTGTACGTTAGGGCAACTTCCCACTCAATATTTGGGAATAGATAAAAGTAGTAAAGTTACTCATAATTGTAAGAGTTAACTTATATGAATAACTTACTCACAAGCGTCCATTACCTTTGTGAATAGCTCTGAACATCTTTTTTGTCTCAGTGAACTTGCATTTCCTTGTGAGTGAGGCTGGCTTCCTCTCGGAGTCTATGGCTGTTTTGTGGTGTCTTGTTAATTAGGAAGAGTCCAAGTGGAGAGTGCAGAGCCTAGGTTGTGGAATGTTTTATTGTGATAGCAGGTAAAGATTTGTCAGGTATGTGAGATTTGGGTCAATTTCATATTGTTATCCCACTTCCTTCCATTTGGCTTTCATCATTTGTACAGGCACATGCTAGAAACCTCACTGTCAAGGTCTTATTAGTAACTTTTATGGTCATGTTTCTGTCTTAGGAGGCTCTTCCAACTCATGTAAGGAGCAGGAGAGGAACTCCTGCTTGAAGGTGAGAGTTGTACATTAAATTGGTGAATACTACTTGGGTAGAGAGGTCTGCCTAGGCATAGGCAGAAATCTATGGGCCTGATTAACAGTGAGTCCGGTAATTCCGACCTGTGAGCAAACCTCTGTTTACCCACTGATTTGAATTATGAGTTTGGTTGTATTTAACACATACAGTAATAATCGGATGCAAGAAACACCTTAAACGTCATTAAATTTAATCAGGAAATGAATGTAGGAAAGTTATAAAGTTTTTACCATATATGCAGATTTTGGTATGTTAAACACCAAAATCCACATGTTATTCCCAACAAACCCAATAAATGACATGCTCCATGGCAGCAAAACTCACAATCAGGCCCTACATGTGTGGAGAACTGTGCATGTGGAATTCTCTTTGTGAATTTGGCCCTCTTCATTTATTTACACGTGGGCCCTAATTACTGTTGTCCTGAACGGGTGGTGCAGTATTTACCTGGTGCAGTAAGTCCCTCCAATTCTGAATTTTATTTGAAAAGTTGAAGTAATACATGCTGTATTCGGTGCCACTCAATATTTACTGCACATTTTTCTCCAAGGCATATATTTGCAGGTTTTACATACCAGGATTCATCACAGAAAAATCCCAGGTGTACATTCATTACCTCACAACTCATAATTTTGATCCCTGTGACAGCACGCAGGTGTGTGATAGAATCTCTCTTCCGATGGATCTTTTTAAGTTGAATGAGACTTCGAGAGGGTTAACTATAATAAAACAATTCAAATTTCATGATGATTTGGCCATACAATAAGCTCCAGGAATTTAGGATTAAGGTTTTTTTTTTTAAACTCTCTTTTATTGAGTTTATAACAACTTAAATAAAGACAAAACAAGCAGTGCATTTTCATACGTGATATCTCAATGTCCATTGTTCGCCTGGGTGGGGGGTGATGATACCTGTAGGCAAAAACATGGGACATATCCAATCAGACCAGAAATAGCAACCCCTCCCAAGGACTTAATATGTAACCAAGCTGTTCATACACCATGTTTACCAGTGTTACTCTGTTACTACAGTTGGTTGACACCTATATGCATAGCATAATAATCTACGGTCAAGGATCCTCATCCGTGCTCCAAATAGAGCTGGACTCCTGAACCCCAGTGAAGCATTCTAACAGTGTACTCCAGGCTGTTATGTCTCTCAGTGCCCCTTTTCTTCGCCGTGTCAGTTTCATGTTTTGTTCTTCGGCCACACCCCATTCCAAAAATCTCTGGACCATTTAGAAAGGGAAGGGCTTCATGTCCATAGCTACCTTTCGCTTAGCCAGCACCAAAGCAAGCTACGCATACCTATATGGGATGCGCCTACCCCATGGTCTCTGTATTATACCCAGAAGGCAAGTTGCCTCAAGCCCAAGAACAGTGATCCCGTGCAACTTCGGAAACACCAACTACAAAAATAGCTGTACCTCACTACAGGCTCAAGCCAAGTGGAGAAAGGAAGCACCTGTTTCCCACATCGAGGACACCCAGCCTTCCTTGTCGGGTCCATCTTATTATGTCAAGCAGGCTTGATGTACACAGGATGGACAAAATTAAAGTGCAACAATTTAAATCTGTGGTTACAAGAGACTGTGCATAACAGAGACAGTGCCAAATTCCAGTTCACGTCTTCTATGGGGTTCTCCAGCTCTCGATCCCAGGCCCTACGCACTGCACACTCTACCCCCACACTATCCTCGCACAGCGCTCTATAAAACAGAGTAATCAAGAGGGAATCCTCTCCCTAATTTATTAACCCATTCAACATCTTTGATGCCAAGGGCACCACCGGGAACCCAGACCAGACCTCCAGAGCCACACTCTCAATCTTGGCATATTGCAAGAACTGGCCAGCGCTCAATCCAAACGCATCTCACACCTCCCAAAAGGAAATAAACTCACCATTGGGATATAAATCACCCGCCACCAAGCAGCCACCCATTCTCCAAGCCTCCATTGACATTAAATTATCCATATCCTGAAAGGGGGCCAGACTCCAGATCTTTAGTTCCCTATCAAAGGGAGCACATCAGAGTATTTTCTTAACTGCCTGTTCCCATATCCCAGCTGTATTCTTGACCAGATAGGGGACAGGAGTCACCGACCTACCGCCCGACATTAATGCGTGCACCAGTGCCTCATCTCCCAACATGCCAGAGAACAGCTGCTTCTCCCAATTATTTGTCTGCGTCACCCACTTAGCAGCATGTTGTAAATCAGCTGCATAATAATAGAGCCTAATATTGTGCCAAGCCTCCATCTTCCATATCCCTTTGTAACATGGACAGCGCCACCCTGCTACAACGGCCAGCCCAAACCAAGGAAATTAACAAGCTATCCAGATGATTAAAAAGCAGAGTCGTCAATGGAAACAAAGAATTCTGGACCAAGTAAAGACACTATGGCAAGAACACAATCTTGCTCACAGCCGCCCTTCCCATCACGGATAGAGGCAGCTTATTCCAAAATGATAGAGTGCTCTAAACCCTTCACCACCCATTCCACATTGTGCATCAGATGCGCTGTCGCGGTACGTGTAACCCATATGCCCAGATATCGAAAAACATTCAAGTTCCTACCTGAGCCCCACCTCAGGCAAATCCTCTGGAGGGGCATCACACAGTGATCCTAGAGGAAACAGCGGAGACTTCGTCCTATTCACCCGAAAACAAGATGCAGCCCCAAATTCTTCCATCAACTGTAACAACTGTAACAACAGGGGGACCAAGACATGTGTCTCTCGGAGGTATAACAATGCACCATCAGCATGCAGGGAGACGATATGAGTGGCCCGTCCCAACTGAACACTCCAGGGCCCCAATTCCTCACGCAGCCAAGCCGCCAGATGTTCCACCGCTAAAGCAAAGAAGAGCTGTGACAATGGGAATCCCTGCCTGGTTCCCCTACCAATTGTCCAAACATCCAAAAGCTCTCCACTCACCTGAACACGTGAGGTAAGAGCAGTGTAGAACAAAGGAACCCAAGCACAAAATTGAGAGCCAAATCCCATTCCCTGCAGAATTGCCAATAAGTACTCCCCCTTCACAGTGTTGAAACACTTCTCTAGATCTAGCGATACCAATACCAATTTGTCTACTGCCCTTGCTGTTTCATGTAAAACGTGTGCCAAATGGCGTAAGTTGTAAGTCGTACTGCGACCAGGAATGAATCCGTATTGATCCTCATGTACCAGACCCCGGATCACTCCATGCAGTTGAATAGCCAAACTTTTACACAGACTCATGACATCTGTATTGAGCATAGTAAGAGAGCGATATGACAAAGGGTAATCAGGATCCCCCCCAGGCTTCAGCATTAGACAGACAGCGCCCTGCCGCATGGTCTCAGGAAGAATACCCTGATCCCGAGCTTCCTCAAACACCGCCAACAACCTCTCCCTCAAAAAGAGAGGAAACCTCTGGTACAACTCGATTGAGAAACTGTCCCCACCAGGCGATTTAGACTTTGACAATGCCTCCAGAGCCTCACCCACTTCTTCAACCGTTATCGCAGCCTCTAAGCTCTCCACACAGTCCAGCCGCAGAAGTCTCATCCGTTTCAGAAACTTACCTAAGCTAACATCTGAGACAGGAGGATCAGCCCTGGACACAACCTGCAAATGTTCCACTAATACCCGAAAAATATCTCTGCGATTAGTAACCTGTACCCCCGCCGCATTCCTAATACACAGGATGGGAGGAGAGTCAACCTCCTGCTTAAGGAGGCATGCCAATAATTTACCAGACTTGTCACCATCCCAATGGAGATGCTGTCTATACGATCTAAGGGTAACCTTATCCAGCGGTATCTGGTGCTGTGCTACCTCCAGTTCACTTTTGCAATCTGTAAGTTCCTGTTCCATTTGTTTGCGCACCCCACATGCAGTGCCTATACATACTCCCCTCAAGACAGCCTTCATGGCATTCCATTCTGTGCCCCTGGAGTTAGTCGTATCCCAATTCAAATCCAAATAGTCCTTAAGGGCCGCCGCCATTTTCTCACAACAGCCAGCCTCCATCAAAAACGGGGGAGGCATACACCAACTATGAGACACATTAGCATCAGATCCCCATAGCACAGATCAGACAAAAATCTCCCCAAATGCTTGACACCCATTACCTGTGAACAGGTCAGTCAGCCCAAGACGAAACGATCCAATGGACTATGGCCCTCATTACAACCCTGGCGGTAAATCCCGCTTACCGCCAGGCTGACGGCCATCAAGATACCGTGGCGGAAATCTGCTACAGGTATTACGATCCACATCTCGTAACCCACCACAATACAGACACCCACACAAGTCTGCCAAACCAAAGGTCAGTGATAAACTGGTGATACATAACACAGGCACAACACAGAGAACATTGCCAAGACCCCCGCCAGGAAATAAGACTCTGATTGTCACCCTTCTGTCCCACTATGTCACCCTGACAACCTTGAACTGCCTTTACTCCACTTCCTATGCCCCCTTGGACAATGCACCTGTAATGCCAATAGACTGGACTCCACCATGGGCATTCCTCCACCATCACCCCAGCCCATTGCAGAGCCCCTACACTTATTAGCACAGAAATAAACATCCTTTATTCACAAATCAATCTGGAGTCAGTCTGTACTTTCACAAATGTGTTATTGCAAACTTTCAGAAAAATAGCAATGCCAATGTTCATTTTCACATACCAATGTTAGACAGTTGTTGGGCAGCAGTAAACATAGCAGAAGGCAGAAAGTAGTACAGAGATCTGTAAAATGGAAAGCCAAAGTGAACTGTCAGGGTCCATACACAGAGGCAAAAAGGCAGAATCATGAAATGTCCTACAGTAGTATGATATGACAGGAGCAGTGCCAGTCTCTTACCTGTGTCTCACTGGAAGTATTGCATGATGATGTTGTTTCTGTTGTCAATATCTTCTGCCTCCTCTTCTTCACCATCCACAGGCTCCACAGCTGCCACAAGATGAACATCAGGCCCATCCTCGTGCAGAAAAGGCACCTGGCGCCTCAAAGCCAGATTGTGCAACATGCAGCATGCCATGATTACCTGGCACACCTTCTTCGGTGAGTAGTATAGGGAGCCACCTGTCGGATGGAGGCACCGGAACCTGGCTTTCAGGAGGCCGAAAGTACGCTCAATTATCCTCCTAGTCCACCCATGTGCCTCATTGTAGTGTTCCTCTGTCCTTGTCCTGGGGTTCCTCACTGGGGTCAGTAGCCAAGACAGGTTGGGGTAACCAGAGTCACCTGCAAATATCGAGGGACAACTGTTAGACACACACCAACCCTTAGGGACTCTCCCATACCCAGACACCTATTTAAACTGTGTGTGGAACTTGGGCTCACCTATTAGCCACACCCGGTGCCTCTGGAGTTGCCCCATCACATAAGGGATGCTGCTATTCCTCAAAAAGTCATGCACAGGGCCAGGATACTTGGCATTCACATGGGAGATATACTGGTCTGCCAAACACACCATCTGCACATTCATTGAATGGTAGCTTTACGATTTCTGTACACCTGTGCATTCTTGCAGGGGGGACAAATGCCACATGTGTACCATAAATGGCACCAATGATGTTGGGGATATGTCCCAGGGCATAGAAGTCAGCTTTCACTGTGGCCAAATCCTCCACCTGGGGGAAAACGATGTAGCTGTGCCTGTGTTTCAGCAGGGCAGACAATACTCAGGACAACACGTTAGAGAACATTGGCTGTGACATCCCTGATGCCATGGCCACTGTTGTTTGAAAGGACCCACTGGCCAGGAAATGGAGTACTGACAGGACCTGCACTAGAGGGGGGATTCCTGTGGGATGGTGAATAGCTGACATCAGGTCTGGCTCCAACTAGGCACACAGTTCATGACACAATCAAGTCTGTAGGTGATGATGATGTGTCTGTCTTCCATTGTCAACAGGTCCACCAGGGGACTGTATACCGGAGGATGATGCCATCTCATCATCTGCCCCAGCGGACGTGGCCTCTGGAGAAGAAGGGTGAGCAGAGGGTCAGACACCACATAGGTTTCACAAGGGTGTTTACAACAAATGTGATGTAGTCTGTGTTTAGCGCTGTATGTCCGTATTCCTGCACAAAACTGCTGTGACGCAGTTAGTTGGCCTGCCATGTGGCCACCTGAAATGTCGGCTGCCTGACCTGTAAGGAGGGACACGGGGAAATGGTGTTGTACACAGTCGCAGTAGGCGGATGAAGACCGCGGCCAATTCCGCATTGGTTATCATTGGGCCCTATGGGTTCCAGGAGCCAATGACGATGTACGCCGACGGTGATGTACGCACCGCCGTGGATGTGACCGCCATTTTCTATCTGTTCACTCACTTGATACCTGACCTTCAACAGGAGAGGACCTACACTGCAAGTGCTGCTGTGTCTGGAAGCGACAATGGCTCCAGTGTCTGGGGAAAGGGCCCCTGCCTTCACTGTGGAGGAGATGGAGAAACTGGTGGATGGGGTCCTCCCCATTACAAGCAACTCTACAGTCCACCAGACAAACAGGTGAGTACATGTGAGCATGATGGATGGGACATGAATGTATGGAGTGGCATCGAGGAAAGATACAAGTGAGGGGTGGGCAGAGGCCAGCATGTGAGGATGGTCAGTGTATGTGTTTATGGGGCAGGGTGGGTGGTTGTGGCCAATGAGTAGGAATAACCGGTTGGGGGAGTAAAATCCATTCCTACTTTACATTTCCTCTAGGTCAGCACCCACCAGAAGAAGGGAATTTGGTGTGCCATCGCCAAGGAAGTGCAGACCTTGAGGGTCTACCATAGACGGAGCACCCACTGCCGCAAAAGATGGGAGGACCTGTGCCGCTGGACCAAGAAGACGGCTGAGGCCCAGCTGGGGATGGCCTCCCAACGTGGAAGGGGTGCCTGTCGCACCATGACCCCCCTGATGTACTGAATCCTGGCAGTGGCAAATCCGGAGTTGGATGGGTGCTTGAGGGCATCACAGCAGCCACAAGGGGGTGAGTACTGTCTCATGCAGCTGACTCTGTGTGCTTTAGGAGGTTTCTGGGTGTGGGAAGAGGGCTATGGGTTCCCCTAGGGCAGGGCAAGCATGCCAGGGTAGATCCATTTGTTAGGCAGGCTCAGTGCCAGTCTAACCCCAAAAGTGGTAGTGGCTATCTACACCTAGTCAGGCTCCTGTGGGTTCCAGGTGTGCATCAAATAGGTATAGGCACAGTCCACCATGGGCATGTGATTTTCCCCTGAACTGTTATTGCATGGCCTAGTGCATAGGGCTGCTCCTTGTGTGTTGTGTCTGCCAACGGTGGTGTTGTTGCAGGCATTGACCATGTGTCTCCTCTGTCTTTCCCCCCTTTTTGGTTTGTCACCCTGTCCTTGTGTGCATTAACATCATCTGGCAGAGGAGCAGTGGCACCAGAGCAGGAGGGAGTTGCAACCCACATGGCTCTGGAGGGTGAATGTACGGAGTCTGAAGGCACCAGTGGGACAGAGGGCAAAGGGAGCTCCATGACGGGGACAGGAGGAGACACCTGCGACAGTGACTCCTCCTCTGATGGGAGCTTCCTTGCGGCGGCGGGCACCTCTGTGCCCACCACAACAAGAGGTACAGCCGTCACCCCCCTACCAGCACCGCCCTCCCAGCAGCCCCTCATTGAGTTTCCCGTGCCCGCTCACCCAGGAGGGTGGGCATCTCCTTCGTCCCAGGCACCTCAGGCCCTGCCCCAGTCAGCTCTGCTGACCTCAGTGAGGAGGCTATTGACCTCCAGAGATCCCTCACTGTTGGGAAATCAACCATTTTGAATGCCATCCTGGGTATCGAGAGGCATTTGCAGCAAATAAATGCATTCCTGGAGGGCATTCATTCTATCGTGGCAGCCCAACAGAGAACATTTCAGGCTCTGGCCATAGCACTGATGGCAGCTATTGTCCCTGTGTCCAGCCTCCCCCCTCCAACTTCCACTACCCAGACCCAATCCCCTCTACCTGAGCCTATCCCAAGCACACCATCAGACCAGCATGCACACTCATCAACTCATCACACTCGTGAACATGGCAAACATAAGCATCCCACAGGCACTCACACAAGCACCATCCCCAAGCAGACACACCAACATCCACTGCCTTCACTGTGTCCCCCTCTTCCACTTCCTCCTCCTCCCTCCCAGTCTCATCTTCACTCACACCTACATGCACTACATCCTCAGCCACTACCTCCATCACCAGCACGCCCATCACCACACTCTGCTCACGTGCAATCACCACCCCCACTACCAGTCACACGTCCCCTGTGTCCTCTCCCAGTGTGTCTGTGAGCCCTCCTCCCAAACTACACAAACGCCGGCACACACCCACTCAACAGCCATCCACCTCACAACAGCCTCAAGCCCATGCACCCTCACCCAAATTCAGCAGACGTACACCTCCTACAACCACTACCTCTTCCTCCACTACCAAACCCCTCCATCTTCCCGTCCCAGTGTGTCTAATAAACTTTTCCTCGCTAACTTTGACCTCTTCCCTACACTTCCCCCGTCCTTCCCTTAGTGCCAGGATGTCCAGATCCCAGCCCAGCACCTTAGCCACGAAATCCTCCAGCACTGTGGTCCATGCACGTCCTGTAACATCGCGGGCCGCACCTATCAGGGCTTCCAATGTGCCACCTAATGAGGCCAAGGATCACCCTATTCCACCACCTGCCAAGGTGAAGAAGGGGACAACATGCTGTAAGGAATAGCCGCACCAAGCAAGCAGCAAGGCATCCTCCAAGACAAAAGAGGACAGTGCCAAGGTCCCAGCAGGGACTTCCAAGGTGAAAAAGGGACACAAGGCTAAAGGGAAGTCAGCTCAGGGCACGGAGCCTCAGGGTGAGGGACTGGTGACACCCTTTCTGCAGGTCAGAACAGCAACCTGTACTATGGTGGACACCACCGCAACCGCCGCCACCTGCACGCCCACTTGCACGTCTGCTGCCTCTGCTCCAGTCCCCAGCATCATCCTCAGTGGGCAGCCATCCAAGGCTGCAGGACATGTCCTGGTGTATCCCTCCACATGTGCTGACACATGCACCACCGCCAGCATGTCCGCCGCTGACACCGCCGCAACCACCACCACCTGCTCCGCGATGTACTCAGACTGTGCCACCACAGCCGACATGGACATCATCCCCAGTGGGCAGACGTCCGAGGCTGCAGGAGACATCCTGGACCCTGCACAGCATACATGAGGCACCACAACCAGCACTGGTAGTACGAGCAGTTGGCAGGCTGAGTCGCCGCAGGGTGGAGTGTGTCTCTGCCTCCATGGAGTATCATGCCATCTGTTACCAGGAAATCACGTGGCTCTGACACCCAGGTGCAGGAATGGGAACTGCCATACACCATGTGAAGCACTCTGGGCACTGAGCCCCCTCCAGAACCAGTGGAGAACAGCATCCACTCACCCAGTCCTTGGCAGGATAAAGCACTCTGGGCACTAAGCCCCCTCCAGAACCAGTGGAGAACAGCATCCACTCACCCAGTCCTTGGCAGGATGAAGCACTCTGGGCACTAAGCCCCCTCCAGAACCAATGGAGAACAGCATCCACTCACCCAGTCCTTGGCAGGATGAAGCACTCTGGGCACTAAGCCCCTTCCAGAACCAGTGGAGAAAAGGATCTACTACAGAGACTGTGGCTTTGCACTCCCCAGGACCAAACAGTGGGCAAACCACCCACTTTAGAGACTTGTGACACTGTGGCATTGTACTCCCCAGCACCAAACAGTGGGCAAACCACCCACTTGAAAGACTTGTGAGACTGTGGCTTTGCACTGCCCAGGACCAAGCAGTGGGCAACCCACCCACTTGAGAGACTTGAGAGACTCTCCCCTTCCCCCTGAGGTGCCTGTTTTTTTTCGACCTGATGCCCCAGCAATGTTCTCTCCATTTAGAGGCAGGTATCATGTGTGGGCTTCGCCCATGCATTTTGGGACCACTGGTCCACGGACAATGAATGGAACACTATCTGGACTTGTGTAGTTGCTGTACATATTTGTATATACTGATCTGCTACAGACCTGTTTCCATATCCAAATTTAAGATGATTACACTTGCTACAATCATTTTGTTTTCTCCTTGCGTTCTTCCAGAGGTTACGGGGTGTATATGTAATGTTTCTGTGTGTATTTGTGTGTATGGTGTTGTGGGTGAGGGTGGAGTCGGGGGTATTGCGTGTTGCGTGTGACTCTCTTTTTCCTCCCCCGTGTGCTAGGTGCAGTACTCACCGTAGTCATCGCCGCCGTCTTTGCTGCTCCTGGTAGAAGAGGAGGTAAACCTACAATGGTAGCACCTGTAACTCAGGCTCCATGGCGTCCTGGTTCCTCGTTGGTTATCAAGAGGTGAGTGGTTTCCGTTCCAAAGACTGTTTCCGCTGTGCTTTTGATGGCATTGGTACCGCCCCGGAAAAGCTGGCGGATTGGTACCTTGTAATACAGTGAGCAGTACATTGGGGGTCATTACAACATTGGCGGTAAAAGGCGATGCTCAAGAGATGTGAATGCTAGTTGGTTGTTAAATTTTGCAGGCAGAGTAGCACAATTTAGACTCCATCATTTAGTGATCATTGTGCAAATGCACACTTATTTTTAATATTATATGTATTATGTCTTAAAATATTAATGTGTGTGACCATTTAAAAGCATTAATAAAATGTAATCACTGGGAGACCGAAGCTTTATAAGCATGCGCACTAATGTCCATTTGAAAAAAAACATTCTTCATGCTTTATAGTTAAACTTCATAAATAAACATGTATTTTCTAATTCACATTGTGCATTTATTTTGAATGTTTTATGTGTGCATGCATTATCATATATTCAAAATGCACATTAAGGGGGTCATTACAACATTGGCGGTAAAAGGCACTTACCGCCGTGCAGAAGACCGCCAATACACCGCCGCGGCCGCGGAATCCCGCCACAGCTATTATGACCCACATCTCGGAATCCGCCAAAATTCAGACACCCAAACAACACCGCCACACCAAAGGTCAGTGATAAACTGTCGAAAACAAAACCTCCACCTCCACTCCAACAGAAACACGCCCATGCAATTACGACCCATGAATCCACGCGGCGGTCTTTCAACCGCGGTATTCCATTGGCGGTACACACCGCCGCACTCAAAATACACACACATCTTCAAAACACTGCCACATTGGACAATTCAAAATACACACACCTGATACACATACAAACACCACTCCCACACACCCAACACAATATAAAACACACACCCACATCACCCACAAACCCCTATGACCACAAATTTGAGACGAAGGCCAGAGAGTCTGCACAGCCAAGACAACACCACCATACAGAGGCACACAACACCATCACCCAACCCACATCCACGCACAAAACACCACACACCACTACACATCACCACACACATCAACACTCACACCGCCCCACACATCACACATACCACTCCATGTCACGCCAACAACACCCCCGCTTCTCTGAGGAGGAGCTCAGGGTCATGGTGGAGGAAATCGTACAGGTAGAGTCACAGCTATTTGGCTCACAGGTACAGCACACATCAATAGCCAGGAAGATGGAGCTATGGCGAAGAATCGTGGACAGGGTCAATGCAGTGGGACAGCACCCAAGAAATAGGGAGGACATCAGGAAGAGGTGGAATGACCTACGGGGGAAGGTGCGTTCAACGGTCTCCAGGCACAACATCGCGGTTCAGTGGACTGGCGGTGGACCCCCACCTCCTCCTCCACAACTAACAACATGGGAGGAGCAAGTCTTGACCCTCATGCATCCTGAGGGCCTCGCAGGAGTCGGTGGAGGATGGGACACTGGTAAGTCAAATCTTAACTATCATATCCCCCACCCTACCTGCATGCTATCACACACCCCCACCCTCACACCCTCCCCTATCACTCCAACTCCTCACTAATGTACTAATAACACAAACCACACATCCCAACACCAAGCCCTGCATGACAGAACTAAGCATGGACACCCAGCACTAAAGCATGCCCACTGCACACACCTATACAACCCCCTAAACCACCATCACACAAGCTCCCACACAGGAATGCTTGCACTGGCGTACACGCTCACCCACCCATTGCACACCATTACACACACACATGCAATAATCATGCTCTTATGCCCCTGCAGGAACCGAAGGACCGTCACCACACCAGAGGGTCCAGACAACACCACTCCACCCCCAGAAGAGGCCCACAGTGACGATAGCAGCTCTGCCCTACTGGATCCTGATGACCAGCCCGGACCATCGTGGGCCTCGGGACAGTCGGTTCCCCTTGCACAGGCACAGCCCAACACCGACCTTCCACCCTCTGGTAACACCAGCACAGCACCCACCCAGCGGGCCCAAACCTCCCTACCCAGGACAGGTCAATCAGCGGTGTGTCCACCACTACAGGGAACCCAGGCTAACCCACCACCCCAACAACAACAGGGACCTGGGGGCAGTGGTAGTGGGCACACGGTCCAGGGGACGGAGGCACAGGAACACAGGGGAATTAGGAGGGCTGCTGTGCGACAGGGGGTGGACAGGCCAAGGGAACCCACTCTCCACAAGGCCCTATCCTCCATTATGGGAGCATACCACCACTCCCAGGAGACGATGGCGACAGTCCTGGACAAGTTGCAGGAGACCCTGCGCCTGCAGGAGGAACAGTATTTGGGGTTCAGGGAGGAGCTCAGGACCATCAGCTCCGCCCTGGGCACCATCGTAGGGGTGCTGATGGACATACAGCAGACCTTGAGGGACACCGTGGCACTCCAACGGGCCCCTGACACTAGCCAGGACAATGAACTGCCCACCACCTCCGCCAGCGCTAGTGGACAGGATGCCCCGCCACAGGACCACCACACCAGCACCCCACCCCCTGCAGACGGACAACCACCACGCAAGCGGTCCCTGAGATCCAGGAACAGGACAGAGCAAGATGGCAAGACCCCCGCCAGGAAATGAGACCACCCTGATTGTCCTCCCATTGTCCCACCTTGTTACCCTGTCCATACTTAAACAGCCCCAGCTCCACTTCCTATGCCCAGATGGGCAGTGCACCTGTGAGACTAATAGACTGTACTCTGCCAATGACATTCCTCCACCATCACCCATCACCATTTTTCCACCCCCTCCAATAATTAGCACTTCAATAAACACCCTTGAAACACAAAACAATCTGGAGTCAGTCTGTGATTTTGAAAATGTGTATTATCAATGACAGTGTTATAATGCATTTCCCATTGTAAAGCTAACATACCTATGTGACACATCACAAGTACTTGAAGGATGCAAGCAGATGACATGTTGGTAACCACACCTGTGAAACAGTAATCGAAAGGTACAACTCAGTTACCAAATAGTGGTTGAAACCGACAGACAGGATAGAGGTAGACCTGAGAAAGTTAATGTAATGTCAAACATGAAAATGTTCTCACCTGAGTGTCACTGGAAATATTGCTGTATGACTGACTCCCTGTTGTCGTTGTCTTCTTCCTCAGCTTCCTCCTCATCACTGTCCACAGGCTCCACAGGCTCCACAGCTGCTACAACACCGTCATCTGGATCATCCTCCTGCAGAAAAGGCACCTGGCGTCGCAAAGCCAGATTATGAAGCATTAAGCAGGCGATGATGATGTCGCACACCTTCTTCGGTGAGTAGAATAGGGATCCACCTGTCATATGGAGGCACCTGAACCTGGCCTTCAGGAGGCCAAAGGTGCGTTCGATCACCCTCCTAGTCCGCCCATGGTCCTCATTGTACCGTTCCTCTGCCCCGGGTCTGGGATTCCTCACTGGGGTCAATAGCCAGGACAGGTTGGGGTAACCAGAGTCTCCTAATAGCCATACACGGTGCCTCTGGAGTTGACCCATCATATCAGGGATACTGCTATTCCGCAGGATGTAGGCATCATGCACTGAGCCAGGGAACATAGCATTTACCTGCGAGATGTACTGGTCTGCCAAACATAACATCTGGACATTCATTGAATGATAACTCTTCCTGTTCCTGTACACCTGTTCACTCCTGTGGCGGGGACCAGAGCTACATGGGTCCCATCAATGGCATCTATGACGTTGGGGATATGTCCAAGGGCATAGAAGTCACCTTTCACTGTAGGCAAATCTGCCACCTCAGGGAAAATGATGTATCTCCTTACGTGTTTCAGCAGGGCAGACAGCACTTTGGACAACACATTGGAAAACATAGGCTGGGACATCCCTGATGCCATGGCCACTGTTGTCTGAAAAGACCCACTAGCAAGGAAATGGAGCACTGACAGCACCTGCACGTCAGGGGGGATTCCAGTCGGATGGCGGATTGGTGACATCAGGTCTGGCTCCAACTGGGTATATAGTTCCTTGATTGTGGCACGGTCAAACCGGTAGGTGACGATGACATGTCGCTCTTCCATTGTCAACAGGTCCACCAGCGGTCGGTACACCGGAGGATTCCGCCATCTTCTCAACTGTCCCAGCTGACGGTGCCTACGAAGGACAACAGCGACGAATCAGTCATAATTCCTCCAGGTATGTACCCACAGTTACACACAAGACTACATCACTCACGGAACCCTTCCTGTATGTGTGTTGAGTGTAGGCCTAGCTATGTGTGACGCAGAGGTAAATTAAGCCATGTGGGCCCCTGAAATGGCGGCTGCCTGACCTCTAAACTGAGACAATGGGATTGTGGGGAAACTGCACTGGCGTTGCACACCGTCGCGGTAGGCAGTCGTATACTGCGGCGCAATGCTGCATTGGTTAACATTGGACCCTATGGGTCCCAGGAGCCAATGAACAGGTGCGCCGGCAATGATGATGCGCACCGCCGCGGACGTCACCGCCATTTTCTATCTGTTCAATCACTAGATACCTGACCTTCGACAGGAGAGGACCTACACTGCAAGTGCTGCTGTGAGCTCGGTCTGGAAGCGACGATGGCTGCTGCGTCTGGGTAAAGGGCCCCTGCCTTCACTGCACAGGAGTTGGAGAAACTGGTAGACGGGTCCTCCCCCAGTACACGCTACTCTACGGTCCTCCAGACCAACAGGTTAGTACACAGGGAGCACGTCGTATGGGCTAGGCCTGGGTGGAGAGGGCTGGTTGGAAGAGGGAAGGGGGCAGAGTTCATAGAACATTAATGCATGGGAATGAATGGGCCACATGGCCAGAGTAGGGAGAGGGCCACTCACAAAGACGGTGCAGTTGGTAATGACTGTTCCTCTTTCCTTGTGCATGTCATGTAGGTCAGCGCCCACCAGAAGAGGGACATTTGGCGTGCCATCGCCAAGGAGGTCCGGACCCTGGGGGCCCACCAGAGACGGGGCACCCACTGCCGTAAAAGATGGGAGGACATTTGCCGCTGCAGCAAGAAGACGGCGGAGGCTCAGCTGGGGATGGCCTCCCAACGTGGGAGGGGTGCCCGTCGCACCATGACCCCCCTGATGTTCCGGATCATGGCGGTGGCCTACCCGGAGTTGGATGGGAGCATGAAGGCATCACAGCAGACACAAGGGGTGAGTACAACCTCATTCTGTGGACTTTGCGCGCAGTAGAGGGGTCTGGGTGTGGGGAGGTGGGCTGTGGGTGTCCCTAGGCCAGGGCGAGTTCGGTAGGCAAGGCCCCTCCGTAATGTAGCCCATATGCACTCTACCCCACCTCAGCAGAGTGCCAAGTCAAGGTATAGTTGCCCCTGTGGCATCCATGTGCGCAGATGTCCACCATTGCCATGTAGGCCATATCCCAGAAATTACATGTGCAGAGGGCAGGAGCACGGCGTAATGCAGGGGGCTGCTGTGTCTGTCTTGTCCGCCAACGGTAGCGGTATGCTATGCACTAAAACTCTCTTTCTACTGTCTCCCCCCCTTTTTCTGCTCTCCCTGTGCTTTTGTACATCAGCATCATCAGGCGGCGGTACAGTGGCACTGGAGCACGAGGGAGCTGCATCCCACATGGCCATGGAGGGCCACACCACGGACTCAGAATGCACCAGTGGGACGGAGGGCAAGGGGAGCTTCACGTCGGCCACCGGATCACCAAGCAGCGACACGGACTCGTCCGCCGATGGGGGCTACCGTTGTGGTGGCGGCACCATCTGTGTGCCCCACTTCTACAGGTACAGCCGCCACCTCCCCTACCAGCAACGCCCTCCCAGCAGCCCCTCAGCGTTCGCCCCGTGCCCGCTCACCCAGGAGGGTGGGCATCACCTTCGCCGCAGGCACCTCAGGCCCTGCCCCAGTCACCCCTGCTGCCCTCAGTGAGGAGGCCATTGAACTCCTCAGGTCACTCACTGTTGGGCAGTCTACCATTGTGAATGCCATCCAGGGTGTAGAACGAGAGTTGCAACACGGTAATGCATTCCTGGAGGGCATTCATTCTGGTCAGGCTGTCCTTCAGCGAACCCTGCAATCTCTGGCCTCAGCACTGATGGCAGCCATTGTCCCTGTGTCTAGCCTCCCCCCTCCAACCTCCTCCACCCAGACCCAATCTCCTGTACCCCAGCCCATCCCAAGCACACCTACAGACCAGCATGCACACAAGTCAGCACACACAGGTAGCTCAAGCAAACATAAGCACCACACAACCCACAGGCACTCACGCAAGCCTCTCCCACATCCAGACACAGCAACATCCACTGCCTCCACTGTGTCCCCCTCCTCCTCTTCTCCCTCCTCCCTCCCAGTCTCATCTACACACACACCTGCATGCACCACATCTACAGGCACCATGAATCGCACAAGGACACCCAGCACCACAAGCCGCTCACCTGCACTCACCACCTCCACTGCCATTTACATGTCCCCTGTGTCCTCTCCCAGTGTGTCTGTGACGCCCCCTCCCAAAGTACACAAACGCCGGCAATCACTCACCCAACATCCATCCCACTCATGACAGCCTCCAGTACCTGCACCTGCACCCAAAACACCTAAAGTGACACCTCCGACAACCACCTCCTCTTCCTCCACTCCCAGGCCCCCTCCAACTACCCATCCCAGTGTTCATCAGAAACTGTCCCTCTGTAAAGTTGACCTTTTTGCCCCCACCCCACCTCCAATTCATCAGTCCCGTCGTAGCGCCTCAGCCAAAAAACCTCCAATACCAGTGGTGCCTGTTCAAGGTTTGTGGAGTGCACCGGCCACCAGGGCAGGCAGTATGACCCGGAGCCAAGGCACTGGCAACCCACCCCCTGTAAAGGCTCTACAATTGGAGAGTGGACGACGGGACCGTGTGAAGACTCCTGGTGGGAAAACAGCTCACATGGGTTCCAAGGGGATTGGAGAGTCAGCTGTGACTCCCCCAAAGGTGGTGAAGGGCCAGAGGAAGTCTGCCCAGCCTGTTGGGAGAAGTGCGCCATCATTTCCGGCTGTCGAGACACAACCGCCAGCACCGTCGTTACTGGTCCAGAGACCACCGCCGGAGTCATTGCCCAGGAGGGCCCAAGTATCGTCACTGGTCAGGAGACCACCGCCGGAGTCACAGCCCAGGAGGGCCCAAGTATTGTCACTGGTCATGAGACCACCGCCGGAGTCACTGCCCAGGAGGGCACAAGCATCGTCACTGGTCAGGAGACCACCGCCGGAGTCACTGCCCAGGAGGGCACAAGCATCGTCACTGGTCAGGAGACCACCGCCGGAGTCACTGCCCAGGAGGGCACAAGTATCGTCACTGGTCAGGAGACCACCGCCGGAGTCACAGCCCAGGAGGGCACAAGTATCGTCACTGGTCAGGAGACCACCGCCGGAGTCACAGCCCAGGAGGGCACAAGTATCGTCACTGGTCAGGAGACCACCGCCGGAGTCACAGCCCAGGAGGGCCCAAGTATCGTCACTGGTCAGGGGACCTCCGCCACCGCCGGAGTCATTGCCCAGGAGGGCCCCGGCTGCCACAGCCCAGGTGGGCTATGATGGAACGTCATGCCACACACCAATGCCCAGTGTAGGGAACGTCATGTCACACACCAATGCCCAGTGTAGGGAACGTCATGCCACACACCAATGCCCAGTCTAGGGAACGTCATGCCACACACCAATGTCCGTACCAGAACCGCCATGTCAAAGCACCGCTGAACAGTCCAGAGACCGCCATGGCAAAGCACAGCTGAACAGTCCAGAGACCGCCATGGCAAAGCACCGCTGAACAGGGCAACGACCGCCATGGCAAAGCACCTTTGAACAGGGCAAAGACCGCCATGGCAAAGCACCGCTGAACAGGGCAACGACCGCCATAGCAAAGCACCGCTGAACAGGGCAAAGACCGCCATGGCAAAGCACCGCTGAACAGGGCAAAGACCGCCATGGCAAAGCACCGCTGAACAGGTCAACGATCGCCATGGCAAAGCACCGCTGAACAGTCCAGAACCACCATGGCAAAGCACCGCTGAACAGGGCAACGACCGCCATGGCAAAGCACCGCTGAACAGTCCAGAACCGCCATGGCAAAGCACCGCTGAACAGGGCAACGACCGCCATGGCAAAGCACCGCTGAACAGGGCAACGACCGCCATGGTGAAGACCGCTGAACAGGGCAAGCACCGGGTAGGAATGAATAGACCGCCACATCAGGCATCCTTATCCCATGTGCAGCTGGGACAGTGACAGGACAGGTACTTTCACGGGGAGACTCATCCAGTCTGGGCACCAGTCCCCCTCCAGAACCAGTGGAGACCTGCATCTACTTGAGAGACTGTGGCTTTGCACTCCCCAGGATGGCACAGTGGGCAAGCCACCCACTGTAGAGACTTGAGAGACTGTGGCTTTGCACTCCCCAGGATGGCACAGTGGGCACCCCACCCACTGTAGAGACTTGAAAGACTGTGGCATTGCACTCCCCAGGATGGCACAGTGGGCAAGCCACCCACTGTAGAGACTTGAGAGACTGTGGCTTTGCACTCCCCAGGATGGTCCAGTGGGCACACCACCCACTGTAGAGACTTGAGAGACTGTGGCTTTGCACTCCCCAGGATGGTCCAGTGGGCACACCACCCACTGTAGAGACTTGAGAGACTGTGGCTTTGCACTCCCCAGGATACATCAATGGGCATGGAGCCCCGTTGTGGATCTGGCTTTGCAGTCATCTGGCTGAGGTGCCCCCCCTTCCCTTCCCCCTGAGGTGCCTGTAGTATTTCTATCTGATGCCCCGGCAGTGTTCTCTCCGATTGTGGTCAGGTATCCTTTGTGGGCCTCGCCCATGCATTTTTGGACTGTTGGTGCACGGACATTGTTATGTACACATCTGCACTACCTCTCGTAATGTATATATTTATGACTGATTTTCATATATATCTCTGTATATTTTTGTATGACATGTATTATGCCACATTACAATGTTTGACCGAATTTCACTTTGTCTTTTCATTCTTCCGGGGGGGTTGTGGGTTGTTACAGTGATTTTTGTGAATGCATTGGTGTGTATGTTGTATTATGCGGGGTTGGGGGTGGGGTGGGGGTGTTTGGTGGGTGTCCCCCTAACTTTTGCCTCCCCCCCATGTCTTAGGTGCAGTACTCACCGTTGTCTTCGGCGCCTACGTAGTTGTTGGTCGTAGAGGAGCAGAAACACAAGGGCAGGGAGTATTTGGAGTTCCGGGTCCATGGAGTCCTCGTTCCTCTTTGGGATGTGTTCAGGTGAGTGTTTTCCCATTGCAAAAGCTGTTTCCGCCGTGTTTTTATCCACGGTGAATCCGCCCCGGAAAAGGGGGCGGATTGGCGGGTTGTAATACTATGGGCGGTACATTGAGTTCCGCCTGTCTGTTGGCGGTGACCGCTGCGCTGCTTGTCTGTACCGCCGTGGCGGGCGAAGTCTTAAAGTGTCTGTCTTTGTTGGCGGTTTCCGCCAGGGTCATAATTCCATTTTTTTATCCGCCACACTGTTTGCGGTATTACCGCAGCTTTAACACCGCCCGCCAGGGTTGTAATGACCACCATTGTCTTCTGCCTGTCTGTTGGCGGTTACCGCCGCGGTGTTTGTTTCTACTACCATGGCGGTCGGGTGTTAAAGTGGCTGTCTGTGTTGGCGGTTTCCGCCATGGTCGTGATTCCATTTTTTGTACCGCCGGCCTGTTGACGGTATTACCGCTGTTTTAACACCGACCACCAGGGTTGTAGTGAGGGCCCATATTTATTATGGCCCACAATTTATACTTTTTTAGTGCCGCATTTGCGTCATTTTTTGACGCAAAAGCAGCGCAAACTTACAAAATACAATTGAATTATGTAAGTTTGCGCTGAATTTTCGCCAAAAAATTACGCAAATGCAGCGCTAAAAAAGTATACATATGGGCCTATGGGGGTTATTACAACTTTGGAGGAGGTGTTAATCCGTCCCAAATGTGACGGATATACCACCAGCCGTATTACGAGTTCCATAGGATATAATGGACTCGTAATATGGCTGGTGGTATATCCGTCACTTTACCGTCACTTTTGGGATGGATAAACACCTCCTCCAAAGTTGTAATAACCCCCTATGTGTCTTAGAGTGACAGGTGTATTCCCTGGCCTTCAGATGCAGTTTTCTCCATCCATCCCAGAGTCCTAGATTATGCATAACCGATGTGAGGGATCTCGTTATCAATGGTTTGGTTTCCATCTTAGGAGGAGAGCGATCCACCTCACCATCCAATATGCAATTATAGTCTCCAGCCCATATCAGAGGGGAGACTATTTCCCTCCCCCAGCATTTCAGGTATGTTGTCATAGAAGGAGGGATCCTCTATGTTAGGTGCATAAGTGTTGAGAATGATAAGGGGCATTCCATCCAAAGTGCCATGTATATGTATATATCTACCTTCCACATCTGCTTCACTGTAGATATGTGTAAACGGGACCCCAGGGGCAATCCAGATCAACACTCCCCTAGCATAAGAGGAAATGGATGAAGAGAACACCTGACCCTGCCACTTTCTAGCCAACCTATGTGCTTCCTCTTCTGTCAAATGAGTTTCCTGGAGACACGCTATATGAACCCTATGCCATTGCAGGAAGGAGTATACTCGTAGTGTAGATCTTCAGTCCCCTCACATTCAATGTCGGTATATGAATCTGTCGACCCATATTAAGATTGCATAACACTCCTCCCTCTAGGGCCCCTCCTCCAGTCCCAAGCCCAAAAGAAGAAGGCGAGACAGATCCCAACCACCCATCTCACACTCAACAATGCACTGCCGTTATATACATCGAACCATTGAGAACTTGCGCAAACTTTGCACCCCCAAACCTCTGTACCCACCCCGGATGAACAGTAAAACATACTTATCAAAACATATTGTAGATCCATATATATGTATGCTGCCAGGACAACAGCCCACACCCCAACACCCAAAAAGCCTACCACAACAGTGAAAGTGAACACCCACGTCCTCACGAGTATACACAGTGGCTTCCCCCATCCAAACATCAACTAGGATGAACATTTCCCCCCTCAACCACATAGTACAAAGACATAAAAGCCCCTTTAAACAACTTCTGTAAGAGTTTCATTACTCCCAATCATGCAAGGCATGGTCCATAGGCTGAACACAAGGCCCCCAGCCCGAGCCGCACAAGCAGTATCCCAAAAAGGCCCACATATTCAAGAATCAACAGATACCACCCCAGCCTCCACGTCCGCTGGGCCAGCAAGTTCAACAGCTTGCTCAGGATCCACCGCCTCCATAGTATCATCCTGCTGAATTTCAATTCTGCTGACAGAGTCATCACATCGCTGTGCAGAGACTTGAGACAGGCCATCTCCACGCCTCCTCCAGTCTGTACCATCCACTCCAGAAGTACGACCTGAACCAACTCCATACCACTCAGAAGGACCAGGGCCAACCCTGTCCCACATCTTCAGCCATCTCCAGACTTCCTCTGTGTGCTCAAAGAACTGCGATTTGGCACCTGAAATCACCTTCAGCCGTGCCGGATACAACAACATGTATCTGATGTTCATGGCATGAAGCTTGGCCTTCACTTCCAGAAACCCTTTTCTGGAGGACTGGACCTTATTCGTATAGTCTGGGAAGATGGAAATCTTGCGATTCTCAAAGACAGCCCTATCAGTCTCATGGGTGGTCCATAGGATACAGTCCTTGTCTTTATAGTTCACACGCTGTGATGGCCCTAGGCGGTGCCCCAGGCCGAGGAGGAGCAACCAGAGCCCTATGAGCGCGATCCACTAAAAACAGCCTGGACTACCCCTCTGGCTGCAATACTTTTCTGATCCATTGTTCAACAAAGCTTTCCACCGTGGAGCCTTCCGCGTGTTCTGGGAATCCAAGGAGGCGAACATTGTTCCATCGAGAACTGACCTCTGAATCCTCCAGCTGCGTCTATAATGTCCCGACAGTAGATGTGACCTGAGACACCTGTTTGGGCAATGTGCCCACCTCTGTTTGCAAGTCTACAATAGGCCCCTACCCCACCTTGACCTTATCAGATAACTTGCGTATGTCAGCACGCCAAAGATTCACCTCCACAGCCACCATTTTTATTTCCCCCTCCAGGGACACTATGGAGCCATGAATTGCGGCTAACAGCTCAGCATGCGTGGGCTCCCCCACTGTGGCTGGTGTGTCCAATGCCTCTCCCGACCCTCCCATGTGAGTCTGTCTCTGTGGGAGTAGTGTATGCGTAGTATATTGCTCCATAGTGTTCCCGTGCGACGGCACTGTCTGCCGATGTCGCCCCATCTTACCTCCACAAAGGAATAATAGGATGTGTTACTACCAGGGCAATGCAGATCCGCTGTTCAGCCCAAATGTCCACCGCAGGGGACCCCAAATGCCCACGCCACCATGCCGACGACTCCAGCCTAGCGTGGTTCAGGTGTGCACACTGCGCGTAGGATCACAAATCACAGTCCTCTACACCTCTGTACAAACTCCAGAAGTAGAAAAAACAAACACCTCTCCGTTGCAGCAGAAACAACTGTCAGGCCCCAGATCAGCCTCCATCATCGCCAGTGAGCCCTGCAGAATGGTGCGCCAACCCAGGCCACTCTCACATGACCCAGCCTAGGCATTGAACCACCTTCCCTCCCGACTCTGTAGCTCACCATCGTGCAGGTCTATTCCCCTGTGCATGTGGGGAGCAACATGCTAGCAGGCAAGCCAGAGAGGGTCCAAACATGCCCCCCTCACCTCCTTCACCTCGGAGTATCATTACAGGGCGACACCAGCGCCCGCCCTAGCACTAGCCATCCTCTCTGCCGACTCAAGGGGAGTACAACCAAATTCGCCCACCCCCACGCACTCCAGCTACCCGATCCAGGGCCTGCAGGTATCCGCTCCCGCTGGCAAAGGCGGTAATGGGCCCGCCCCACGAGCGCTGGTCACGTCCGTCTGACCAGACCCGACCCCGCTCTCCAAGCGACATGAAGCTCCAACTGGGGCCAAAATCAAGCAGGGACCCGCCAGAGTCGTCAGGGCACCGCTACTGGCTGTTGGGGTGGTGCAATGCCATCTGGCACCCAGGATACCTGTAGAATAAAACCGGGACGGCGGAGCACACTAGCGACGCTACCACTTGCCATCTTGGTTGGCCACACCCCTGTGATTAAGGTTAAGAGATCAATAATCAATCCAATATGTATACATCAGAAGAATATTAAAACAATACAAGTTTACAGCTGGCAAGCTGAAATATCACAATTGGTTCAGTCTCTATACATTAAAATACAAAGCAATAACAGCCACTGCAATACAGATACTGAGACTCAGAAATATGTTCCATAAAGAACTCCTGATCTCTCTTCTACACATGAACTTATTTCACAATCGTCTAACTGGAGTTCTAAATAAGGAATGAGGATGATTTGAATGAAGTCTTATGGAAATTTGGAAATGTGAGAAGGAGTCAGCATAGTGAAGGTTTCAGTAGAAGTCTTCCAGAAAAAGGAATATATTTAGCATAAAGCTTCACTCTTGCACGAATAAAGAAAACAGAAAGGTCTGCATCCCTCAAAGTCCAAGGGAATCTGCTCTAACTTCTGATAAAGTTAACATTAATTGAAATGAACAGACCCTTCATTAGCATTCGTATCTCTTCCCTCCCCACCAAGAACCAGTCGAACTCTGACAGTTGCTGCAACCTTGATCAACCCTCATTCCTGATACCGGTTAAATAGGTGGCTTCAGCTGCTCATTAGGTCTCCACATTTCTTGCCAAGACTCCTCTTTTTAGGCATTGCTATCAATAAACAAATACATTGCAGCAATACCCCTTTTTTTAGCTAAGGCCACCTTGAGAACACACCAGCAAAAAAAGAACACCTTAATCAAACAACATACATTTCAAAATAAAGACCTTTAGTCAGGCTAACTTTAACTAAAGATTTAGGGGGTCTTTACAACCCTGGCGGATGGTGTTAAAGGTGCGGCAATACCGCAAACAGGACGGCGGACTAAAAAAGGGAATTATGACCCTGGCGGAAACTGCCAACAAAGACAGCCACTTTAACACACCGCCCGCCACGGCGGTACAGACAAGCAGCGCGGCAGTCACCGCCAACAGACAGGCGGAAGACATAGTATCACAACCTACCAATCTGCCCAGCCTATGTTTTCCAACGTATTGTCCAGAGTGTTGTCTGCCCTGCTGAAACACGTAAGGAGATACATCATTTTCCCTGAGGTGGAAGATTTGGCTACAGTGAAAGGTGACTTCTATGCCCTTGGACATATCCCCAACGTCATAGGTGCCATTGATGGGACCCATGTAGCTCTGGTCCCCCCCACAGGAGTGAACAGGTGTACAGGAACAGGAAGAGTTATCATTCCATGAATGTACAGATGGTATGTTTGGCAGACCAGTACATCTCCCAGGTTAATGCTATGTTCCCTGGCTCAGTACATGACGCCTACATCCTGCAGAATAGCAGCATCCCTGATATGATGGGTCAACTCCAGAGGCATGGTGTGTGGCTATTAGGGGACTCTGGTTACCCCAACCTGTCCTGGCTATTGACCCCAGTGAGGAATCCCAGGACCAGGGCAGAGGAACGCTACAATGAGGCCCATGGTCGGACTAGGAGGGTGATCGAACGCACCTTCGGCCTCCTTAAGGCCAGGTTCAGGTGCCTCCATATGACAGGTGGTTCCCTATTCTACTCACCGAAGAAGGTGTGCCAGATCATCATCGCCTTCTCAATGCTTCACAATCTTGCTTTGCGACGCCAGGTGCCTTTTATGCAGGAGGATGGTCCAGATGACGGTGTTGTGGCAGCTGTGGAGCCTGTGGAGCCTGTTGACAGTGATGAGGAGGTAGCTGAGGAAGAAGACAACGACGACAGGGAGTCAGATATACAGCAATATTTCCAGTGACACACAGGTGAGAACATTTTCATTTTTACCATTACATTCACTGTCACACGTCCTCCTCTATCCTGTGTGTAATATCATGGGATTATTTGGTAACTGAGTTGTTTCTTTCTATTACGGTTTCACAGGTGTGGTTACCAACGTGTGTCATCTGCTTGCATCCTTCAAGGACTTGTGATGTGTGACATTGGTATGTTGCCTTTACATCTAACAATGCATTTTGACAATTTCGTAGATATTACATTTTACCAAATCATAGACTGACTCCAGATTGTTTTGTGTTTCAAGGGTGTTTATTGAAGTGCTCAAAAATGGAGGGGGGTTGTAAAATGGTGATGGGTGATGGCGGAGGAATGTCCATGGCAGAGTCCAGTCTATTAGTCTCACAGGTGCACTGCCCATATGGGCATAGGAAGTGGAGCTGGGGCAGTTTAAGTATGGACAGGGTAACAAAGTGGGATAGTGGGGTGACAATCAGGGTGGTCTCATTTCCTGGTGGGGGTCTTGCCATCTTGCTCTGTCCTGTTCCTGGCTCTCAGGGACTGCTTGCGGGGTGGTTGTCCGTCTGCAGGGGGTGGGGTGCTGGTGTGGTGGTCCTGTGGCGGGGCGTCCTGTCCACTAGCGCCGGCAGAGGTGGTGGGCAGTTCATCTTCCATGCTAGTGTCAGGGGCCCCTTGGAGTGCCACGGTGTCCCTCATGGTCTGCTGTATGTCCTTCAGCACCCCTACGATGGTGCCCAAGGCAGAGCTGATGGTCCTGAGCTCCTCCCTGAACCCCAAATACTGGTCCTCCTGCAGGCGCTGGGTCTCCTGAAACTTGACCAGGACCGTCGCCATCGTCTCCTGGGAGTGGTGGTATGCTCCCATGATGGAGGATAGGGTCTTGTGGAGAGTAGGTTCCCTTGGCCTGTCCGCCCCCTGTCACACAGCAGCCCTCCCAGTTCCCCTGTGTTCCTGTGCCTCCGTCCCCTGGACCGTGTGCCCACTACCACTGCCCCCGGTCCCTGTTGTTGTTGGGGTGGTGGGTTATCCTGGGTTCCCTGTAGTGGTGGACACACCGCTGAGTACGGAGGTTTGGGCCCGCTGGGTGGGTGCTGTGCTGGTGTTACCAGAGGGTGGAAGGTCAGTGTTGGGCTGTGCCTGTGCGAGGGGAACCGACTGTCCCGAGGCCCACGATGGTCCGGGCTGGTCATCAGGCTCCAGTAGGGCAGAGCCGCTATCGTCACTGTGGGCCTCTTCTGTGGGTGGAGTGGAGTTGTCTGGACCCTCCGGTGTGGTGACGGTCCTTCGTGATCCTGCAGAGGCATAAGAGCATGATTATTGCATGTGTTTGTGTGATGGTGTGCAATGGGTGGGTGTGCGTGTACCCCAGTGCAAGCATTCCTGTGTGGGGGCTTGTGTGATGATGGTTAGGGGGTTGTTATGGGTATGTGCAGTGGCCATGCTTTGGTGATGGGTGTCCATGCTTAGTTGTGTAATGCAGGGCTTGGTGTTGGGATGAGTAGTTTGTGTTATTAATACATTAGTGAGGTGTTAGAGTGATAGGGGAGGGTGTGAGGGTGGGGGTGTGTGATAGCATGCAGGTAGGGTGGGGATATGATAGTTAAGATTTGACTTACCAGTGTCCATTCCTCCACCGACTCCTCCGAGGCCCTCAGGATGCGTGATGGTCAAGACTTGCTCCTCCCATGTTGTTAGTTGTGGGGGAGGAGGTGGGGGTCCGCCGCCAGTCCGCTGAACTGCAATGTTGTGCCAGGAGACCGTTGAACGCACCTTCCCCCGTAGGTCGTTCCACATCTTCCTGGTGTCCTCCCGATTTCTTGGGTGCTGTCCCACAGCGTTGACCCTGTCGACTATTCTTCGCCATAGCTCCATCTTCCTGGCTATGGATGTGTACTGCATCTGTGAGCCAAATAGCTGTGGCTCTACCCGGACAATTTCCTCCACCATGACCCGGAGCTGCTCCTCGGAAAAGCGGGGGTGTCTTTGGCGTGCCATGGGGTGGTGTGTGTGATGTGTGGGGCGGTGTGAGTGTTGATGTGTGTGGTGATGTGTAGTGGTGTGTGGTGTTTTGTGCGTGAATGTTGTGTGGGTGATGGTGTTGTGTGCCTCTGTAGGGTGGGGTTGTCTTTGCTGTGCTGTCTCTCTGGCCTTCGTCTAAATTTCTGGTCGTAGGGGTTTGTGGGTGATGTGGGTGTGTGTTTTATATTGTATTGGGTGTGTGGGAGTGTTGTTTGTATGTGTATCAGGTGTGTGTATTTGGAATTGTCCAATGTGGCGGTGTTTTGGAGATGTGTATGTATTTTGAGCGCGGCGATGTGTACCGCTAATGGAATACTGCGGTTTAAAGACCGCCGTGTGGATTCGTGGGTCGTAATAGCATGGGTGTGTTTCTGTTGGCATGGAGGTGGAGGATTTGTTTTCACCAGTTTAACACTGACCTTTGGTGTGGCGGAGTTGTGTGGGTGTCTGAATTTCGGCAGATTCCGAGATGTGTGTCATAATAGCTGTGGCGGGATTCCGCGGCCGCGGCGGTGTATTGGCGGTCTTCTGCACGGCGGTAAGTGCCTTTTACCGCCAATGTTGTAATGACCCCCTTAATGTGCATTTTGAATATATGATAATGCATGCACACATAAAACATTCAAAATAAATGCACAATGTGAATTAGAAAATACATGTTTATTTATGAAGTTTAACTATAAAGCATGAAGAATGTTTTTTTTCAAATGGACATTAGTGCGCATGCTTATAAAGCTTCGGTCTCCCAGTGATTACATTTTATTAATGCTTTTAAATGGTCACACACATTAATATTTTAAGACATAATACATATAATATTAAAAATAAGTGTGCATTTGCACAATGATCACTAAATGATGGAGTCTAAATTGTGCTACTCTGCCTGCAAAATTTAACAACCAACTAGAATTCACATCTCTTGAGCATCTCTACTAAGGGCCTGATTATGACTTTGGTGGTCTGCCATCTGGTTGGCAGTCGGACCACCGTATTATGATGCATGCAGTTCCATAGAGAAAAGACTGTTGTGGCTCCTCCCACACTACCAGGCAGCGCAGACTGCTGCAGTGGTGAGGTAGACCAATGAGGCCATCACAGCCAGTGTTTCCGTTAGACACATTATGATGTTGCCTTCCGCTGACATGACTGTAGCAGTCCAACTAGCACATCCCCGCTGGGGGAAACAGACATTAGAGGAAGGAACTGTGCTACCATGGAGCTGATCACTCATATCCTGTTGCTGCTCATAGATGGAGCACAAAATCCATGCTGCCGTGGACGCAACCGACGCACACCCACCCGTGTTCCTAAACTCACCAACAGATAAAGGTTCCACCATCCTCCTGGTATGTAGGTTACTCTACGTGGACCAAGTATACTTGTCATTGTGTTCTGGGTCGGAGTCGTTCACAACAAATGACCCATTCACAGCCTCATGACGCCCCCTTCGGGCAGGCCACTAACACTGTACCGCTACACTCCACAAAAATACATGTCTGCTCATTACAGTTTAGGGGGAAGGGAAGTGTGCAGAACATTGTGTCACACAACAGCAACAGCACATCAACATCACACATAGGTAAACTGACACCCTCACATTTCTCACATGCCATGGACTGATTTGAGATTGAAGACACATATATATGGATGAGTCATTTAACACAAATGCACCTTCCATGCAACATCCCTGTAATGGACCCACACATATCATTCACATTGCAACACAATGGGAGGTCAATGAGATACACAATATTTTGTGAAACAAATATACAAAGCTCACAATGGAAACAATAACTGCACAATAGGGATGGGGGCATCAGGAGCACTCCTGGAAGGATGCGGAACTGGAACACATTTTTCTTTGCACATGCCCCTAAAACACTATTTGCATAGGAACTTTCCCTTCATGCATCTCAGGGACAACTAATAGTAAAGCTAAGTTGCATGCCTATCTGCCAAATGTGAAAGTGTAAGTCAAGAAAGCAAATACAACAGTAACAGCATGGGCCATACATTCAGATGAAGTAGCTAGGAGGTACACACATCCTAATAGACACACGGTCAGTCAAATGTAAACAAAGGTAGCACAACTGAACACCCTCCATGGCTGGACAAATAAACCTCTAGCTTCCACACATGCGACAAATGTACAATCCAGATCAGGGGGACAAATCTAACACAAAACATATTTAAAAAACCATAATCCAATGGCACCCCAATAGGATTACCACCCACATATCCATACATTGAACGTCTACCCTTGTCCTGGGTGACACCACCACTGCCCACAAAGTCAGATCTTACCAACCACAGTGAATGGTCAGCAATTAGGGTGAAGCCCATGCAACAGTAGACATTAAACACAACTTGCACAGGAACAACAAAAACTTAGAAAAGTAATGGCATGACAAATGTGTACCCCCCAAAAAACTTGTGTTATTAATAGTGAATGCTGAAGAGCAAAGGCAATTGCCCACTCCAAATAGTAGTCCATGCACAGTACTGTGCTCCAGCTTGATTCTGATCACTGCCAGATAACTTCCACAGGAAGGGGCATCAAGTGGGCATGCAGGCACCTCAGGAATCATTCTTGGGTGCAGTGGAGTCAGGCTTGAAATGGGTAGGCTTGGGTATGGGAAGGATGGGCTTTTTCTTATGAGGGGTGGGCTTCTTCTTTGGGATGGGAGGCCTATGGGTGCTTGCAGGGGGCCAGGTGTGACAGAGGAGGACTTGAATGTGAGAGGGATGGGTTGGGATGTGGGTGGGGTCCTCTAGGTTTTGGGAGGGGGTGGAGGTCAAGGAGAAAGGGCAAGGTTAAAAAGGAAACTTTCTTTGGAAAAACAGGTAGGGTCTTTAGAAGGGATTGGGTTTTTGGAGGTTGAGGGAGTGGTCATCTTGCCTGTGGGTGTTGATGCTTCTGGTGTGTGTGTGTGAGGTGTGCTTGGGTTTGGGTGGTGTCTGTTCTTTTGCATGCATGAGTGTGAACATTTGTCTTGTGGGGGTGTAAGGTGGAGGTACTGCGTGATGTGGGAGTGGTGAATGTGTGCGTGGTTGTTGGGGTAGTATCTGTGGGTATGGTAGATGTGGTGGCTTTGTTTGTGGGTGTTGGGGTAGTATCTGGGGTATAGTGGTTGTGGTGGCTGTGTAAGAGTGTGTTGGTGTGGTGTCTAGGGGTATGGTGTCTGAGGTGTCTGGGCCTGTGGATTGTGAGGTGTTGTCTGGGTGTATGGTGGGTATGGTGGATGTGTCACTGGTTGTGGTGGTGGTATCTGTGGGTGTGGAGGTTGTGATGTGTGGGTTGGTAGGTGTTGTGGGGGTGTCTGTAGGCATGGTGGTTGTTGCGGTATCTGTGAGTGACTGTTGAGTGCTTGTGTGCTGGTGTGTCTTGTGGTGCTTGTGTTAATGTGTGCTGCTTGTGTGTGTTGAGGTGGGTGCATGCAGATGTGTCTGTGTGCTTGAGACAGGTAGGGAAATAGGGAATTTGGATTGGGAAGAGGTAAGGGTTGGGGGAGGATTGTGGGGGGTGGATGGCTACTGTCAGTGAGGAGGCTGAAAAGATCTCTGTAGGGCAGATATGGCACTATGAATCCCTTACGGGTACAAATTTGTCTGCTGGAGTTCGCTGGCCAAACCCTGAATGGCATTCAGAATGGCAGTATGCCCCACTGAGCTACTTCTCAGGAGGTCAATAGCATCTTCACTCAGGGCACCAGGTGTAACGGGGGCGAGGTGCCTGGGTGAAGGATATGCTCACCCTCTTGGGTGACCAGGTACAGCCAATTGGGTGGGGAGCAAGGTGAAGGGTGGTGATGGAACTGGAGGTGGCAGACAATGATGGAACATGAGCAGGTTCTGATGGGTCCACCACCAGTTGGGTGTGGCCACTGCAGGTAGAATCAGAAGATGACAAGATTGATCCTGTATCCTCCATGGTACTCCCCTCAACCTCTGGGCCAATGGGTCCCTCCGTGTTCATGGTATCATGACTGGAGGTACATGACCAGATGCTTCCCCACTTGGCTCTGCCCTGCCTCCTTTGCTTGTCTGGGATGATGCTGGAATAACAAAGAGAAATAGGGTCACTACATGTTCCTGATTACACATTTGACCAACATTTGTGATTAGCAAACACTACCATGACCTACAATATCCCCCTGCAACAAGCTCCTTCAAAGTGTCTCCTACAGTTGCCACACCATATGCATGCATGTTACATGAACTGTCAACAGTTGGCCACAGAAAATTCAGAATAACAGACAACTCCAATTGCATGGGTGAAGTTGTGCAATCAGAGTACCCATTGAAAAAGTAGGAGACATTATCACCTTCACTGGTTTGCCTCATGTAGTAGGTTACCCATTGTCACACAATAGTAGGGCACTGCCAAGTTGATTTACACAGATCCCACACAAGCTCATGCATCCACCTAATCTTCACATACCCAGTACAAGTTAATTTTTTTAGATAATTTTTGTTGATTTTATGAAGAAACCAACTTTCAGGAGTTTGTATCTTTGCCGCATTCTTGTAAAGTGATGAGTCATACATTCTTGCATCAATTTCCCAATTCCATATCATGAATAAATGAGGTCAGAAATGCAGCCATGCTGTTGACAAAAGTACAGTAGCCTGAGGAAGGTGACATAGAAATACCCATGTCATACTGGAAACAAATCAACAATGCTAATTTCACTATGTGTAAGTTGTCCTAATGGAGTCATGGAGTATATAGAAATGTTGCTCAGAGAGATAACACATCTTGCACGGAAATGTACACTGGAGACAAATTGTGCAAAATGTCAGGGAGATATGTCTCCAAAATCCACAATGAATCCACTAGCCCAAGTGATTATACCTTGCTTGATTGGTACTCCTGACAATAACATACTCTAATTGCATCAGTAAAAGCCAAAAGTCCTATGAATGCTGGAGAGGCCCACGGATTCCCAAGTATTTGTAGAAGGCCCTAAACATGTTGCCCAATGGGAAGCCATATCACTCTCTCTATTTTTGTCATGCAAACACAGATTCCCTTGGATGAATGGTTGTACACAACCACATATGATTCCCATATAACTGCAAATCACTCATGATGCATAGCAACACTTAGGTAACAAACCTTCCCCATTCCACGTGTACAAAGCACTTTGCTATATGATTCCACGTGAATGGCATCAAAATGCACATTATGGCCCTCATTATGACATTGGCAGTAAGCCCCGCCTACTGCCATTCTGACTGCCGCCAACACACCGCCGCTGCGGCGGATTACCGGTATCAGTATTATGACACACACATAGGAATCTGTCACTACACAGCCACACACACAAGTCCGCCAGACCAAAGGTCGGTGATAAACTGGTGGTATCCAAACCCACACTGTTATACCAACAGAACTACACCCACAATATTATGATCCATGAATCACCGCGGTGGACATTCAACTGCGGTAAACCATTGGCGGTACATACCACTGCGCTAAAAAAACAGATACACAAACAAAGCAACACTACATTGGACAATTCAAACTACACACACCTGACACACATACACACACCACACCCACACACACAACTATAAAACACCCACCCACACTACCCACAATCCTTTACGACTACAAAACATTGCCACCAGAGAGAGAGACACTAAGAGCACCCACAGAACCAGAGCCACAGAACACCATCACCCATACACCATCCACACACCTTACACCACACACCCAACACATCACCCCACACACCCTCACACACATCACACACACTATACACGTGGCACCACAAAGACACCCCAGGTTCTCTGAGGAGGAGCTAAGGGTCATGGTGGAGGAAATCATCAGGGTAGAGACACAGCTATTCGGAGCACAGGTGCAGCAGACATCCATTTCTAGGAAGATGGAGCTATGGCGGAGAGTCGTGGATAGGGTCAACACCGTGGGACAGCACCCCAGAACAAAGAATTACATCAGGAAGAGGTGGAATGACCTACGGGAGAAGGTGTGTTCTGTGATAGCAAGACACCAGATAGCAGTACAGAGGATGGCGGCAGACCCCAACCTCCTTCCCCACAACTAACAACATGGGGGAGCAAGTCTTGGCAATCATGCATCCTGAGGGCCTGGCATGAGTAGCAGGAGGACTGGACTCTGGTAAGTCAACTCTTTACTACTATCACCCCCCTACCTGCATGCCATCACGTACCCCCACCCTCACTCCCATCACTCCACCACCTCCCACACACCCCACCATCTCAACCCACCCATCCCAAGCCCTGCTGGAACACCAATGAATGGACACCCATCACAGACCTGCATGGACACCTATCGCCACTGCATGCACACTGGAGAGAATCACCTAGCCCACAAAATAACTGCTCACACAAGGCAAAGCTGCTGGAGCAATAACAACCATACAGGGCAACACACCCATGCACAAGATGTCACACGCAAAAACAATAACACTGCATTTACATCCCGACAGGTCCCCCAGCCAACGTAACCGGATAGGAGGTGCCAGCAACATCCAGTCCTCTCCCAGAAGAGGCCCACAGTGATGAAAGCAGCTCTGGATGCCTGGATCTGGATGACCAACCTGACCCAGCGGGCCCATACCTCTGTCCCCAGGACACGTCAATCCAGCACTGTGTCCACCACTACAGGCACCCCAGGACACCCCACAAACACAGGACGATCAGGGACATGGAGTCAGTGGCAGTGGGCACACGGTTCAGGGGACAGAGGCACAGGACAACAGGGAAGCTGGGAGGACTGCTATGCGACAGGGGGAGGACAGGCCCAGGGAACCAACCCTCCAGGAGGCACTCACCAACATCCTGGGAGCATACCACCATTCCCAGGAGACGATGGGCCAGATACTGGACAAGTTGTAGGAGACCCAGCGGCTGCAGGAGGGACAGTACTTGGGGATCAGGGAGGACCTGAAGGACATCCACACCACCCTGGTCACCATTGCAGGGGTGCTGGCAGACATGGCCAACACCATGAGGGAGGCTGTGGCACACCAACAGGCCCCTGACACTAGCGACACCGATCAACAGCCCTCCACCTCTGCTGCCGCTAGTGGACAGGAGGCCCCGCCACAGGACCAACAGGCCACCAGCATCCCTCCTCCTGCAGAAGGAGAATCAGCCCGCAAACGGTCCCTGCAATCCAGGCAGAAGCCTGAGACTATTGCTAAGACCCCCGCCAGGAAATAAGACTCTCCTGAATGTCACCCTTGTGTCCCACTCTGTCACCCTGTCCACCTTGAATTGCCATTGCTCCACTTCCTATGCCCCCTTGGACAATGCACCTGTGACACGAGTAGACTGGACTCTAACCTGGACTTCCCTCCACCATCACCCAAGCCCATTACAATACCCCCTCCACCTATTAGCACTTAAATAAACACCCTTGGAAAAATTACAAGTATGAGTCTGTCAAATGATTGAACTATGTATGTGTTTAACAATCTGTAAACATTGCAATTAAACTGTACAGTAATGTATGAATTGGTATGACCTGTAGTTGGCTGCAGTCAACACACCAGGAGCCAGAGTGGGACACAGATATCTGAAAATAGACATGCCAAAGGGTATAGTAAGTGGCCATATTTTTGGGAGAATCTGCCTGCCATGTACAATGTCAGGAGACCGCGGCGGCCATTCTGGCTTTCCCGCTGGGCCGGCGGGCGACCGCCAAAAGGCCGCCCGCCGGCCCAGCGGGAAAGCCCCTGCAACGAGGAAGCCGGCTCCGAATGGAGCCGGCGGAGTTGCAGGGGTGCGACGGGTGCAGTGGCACCCGTTGCGATTTTCACTGTCTGCAAAGCAGACAGTGAAAATCTGTATGGGGCCCTGTTAGGGGGCCCCTGCACTGCCCATGCCAGTGGCATGGGCAGTGCAGGGGCCCCCAGGGGCCCCACGACACCCGTTCCCGCCATCCTGGTTCTGGCGGTGAAAACCGCCAGAAACAGGCTGGCGGGAAGGGGGTCGGAATCCCTGGGCCAGGGGAAAACCGGCAGGAAACCGTGGTTCCCCTTTTCTGACCGCGGCTTTACCGGCTGACAGCGGTCAGAATAGCCCTGGAAGCACCGCCAGCCTGTTGGCGGTGCTTCCGCTGCCCTCCGCTCTGGCGGTCAGAGACCGCCTGGGTTGGAATGAGGGCCATAGTGTCTTACCTGTACTGTTGTGTGATTGCTGTGCTGTTGTCCTCATCCTCTGCCTCCTCATCTTCACTGTCCACATGTTCCACTGCTGTCAAATGCCCATCTCCAGCCTCATCCTCCTGCAGAAAAGGCACCTGGCGACGAAAGACAATGTTGTGCAACATGTAGCATGCCACGATTATCTGGCAGACCTTCATGGGTGAGTAGTACAGGGATCCACCTGTTAGATGGAGGCATCGAAACCTGGCCTTCAGGAGGCCGAATGTACTTTTTATTATTCTTCTCGTTCGCCCATGTGCCTCATTGTAACGTTCCTCTGCCCTTGTCCTGGGATTCCTCACAGGGGTCAGTAGCCATGAGAGGATGAGGTAAGCAGAGTCACCTGCAAATATCGAGGGACAACTGTTAGACACACACTAACCCTTAGGGCCCACACCATACCCATACACCAACACCTACTGGGTGGGAGGCAAGGCTCACCTATTAGCCACACCCGGTGTATCTGGAGATGAGCCATCACATTTGGGATGCTGCTATTCCTCAGGATAATGGCATCATGCACAGACCCAGGATACTTTGCATTGACATGGGAGATGTACTGGTCCGCCAGGCACAATATCTGCACATTCATCAAATGAAAGCTCTTTCGATTTCTGAACACCTGTTCATTTTTCCTGGGGGAATGTGTACCATAAATAGCCCCAATAATGTTGAGGATATGTCCCATTGCATAAAAGTCAGCTTTCACTGTGGACAAATCCTTCACCTGGGGGAAGACGATGTAGCTGCGCATGTGTTAAAAGAGGGCGGACAACACTCTGGACAGCACTATTGAGAACATTGGCTGTGACATTCCTGCTGCCAAGGCCACTACCAGTTGTAAGGAGCCAGTTGCCAAGAAATGGAGCACAGCTAGGACTTGCACAAGAGGTGGATCCCGGTGGGCTCACGGATAGCAGAGATTAGGTTAGGCTCCAGTTGGGCACACAGATCTGTGATTGTGGCCCTGTCCAGTCTATAGGTGAGGCTAATGTGCCTGTCCTCCATTGTTGCCAAGTCCACCAGAGGTCTGTACACGGGGGGATGTCTCCATCTCCTATTCATCCGTAGCGGTTGTAACCTAGGGGGCAAAGGAATGAGCAGCTGGTCAGTATTCCACATTTCCAACCACTACACTGCATTGCATGTTGTGACTGCAACACATTTATGTTGGATAGGCCCAAATGGTGCATATGTGTAGTGTGATGCAGTTAGGTGCCATGGCCAGCCCTCCCCCTGAAATGACGTCCGCCTGTCTTGTGTGGAGGGACAGGTGAAAATGAGGTAATTCCACTGACGTTGTGTGCCGTTGCGGGAGGCGATCAAAAACCGCTGTGCAACTCCTCATTGGTTAACATTGGCCCCTATGGGGTACAGTGGCCAATGGTGATGTACGCCGGTGGTGACCGCTGCGGACGTGACCGCCATTTTCTATCTGTTCACTCACTTGCTACCTGACCTTCAACAGGAGAAGATCTACACTGCAAGTGCTGCTGTGACCTGTGTCTGGAACCGACCATGGCTCGAGTCACTAGGGAAAGGGCCACTGCCTTCAACGCTGCGGAGTTGGAGAGATTGGCAGATGGGGTCCTACCCCAGTACCGAATGCTGTATGGGCCTCCAGACCAACAGGTGAGCACACTGTAAGCACGATGCATGGGACATGAATGCATGGAGTGCTGTGTGTGAGGGCCTCGTGTGGGGGGGGTTTGTGGAAGGGTCCTGGGCAGCATGCTGCATGTATGAAGGGCAATGTCTGTGCGTAAGGGGATGTGAGGGCTATGGTGGGCCATGAGTGTAACAGTTAGGATGGTCTGACTGATACCTTTTTCTATGTGTATTTTTCTGCAGGTCAGCACCCATCTGAAAAAGAGTATATGGCATGCCATCACCAAGGAGGTGCAGATCCTGGTGGTCTATGCCAGGCGGAGCACCCACTGTCGCAAATGGTGGGAGGACCTGAGACGCTGGGCATGGAAGATGGCGGAGGCCAAGCTGGGGATGGCCTCCCAACGAGGAAGGGGTGCCCATCGAACCCTGACCCCCCTGATGGCCTGCATACTGGCGGTGGCCTATCCGGAGCTGGATGGGAAATGAGGGCATCACAACAGCCACAAGGGGGTAAGTACAGTTTTCCAATATACTACTTGCGCGTGGTGGGGTGGATCTCCGGGTGGGGGATGTGGGCCTGTGGGTGCCCCTAGGCCAGGCCGGGCATTGCAGGGTAGGTCCCATGTTGGGCAGGGTCTGATGTACCATACCAAGCTATTAGGCATCCACTACTAGGCATGGGTCTGCGGGTTTTAGGTATACTGCTATTGGCGTTAGGTATTCCTGTCCTTGGCATGGTGACTAGCATTGCCTATTGCTTAGGGCGGTTCCTTGTGTGTGTGGTGTGTGTCGTGTACGACAAAAGTGGTGTTGCAGCAGCCATTGACCAAGTGTATCCTTTGTCTCTCCCCCCCCTTTTTTGTTTTGTCACCCTGTCCTTCTGTGCCATAGCATCATCTGGCGGAGGAGCAGAGGCACCGGCGACGGAGGGAGCTGCATCCCACAGCACCCAGGAGGCAGAATCCACCGACGGTGAGGGCACCAGTGGGATGGAGGGGAGCACCACGGAAGAGACATGAGGGGACAATTCTGACAGTGATACCTCCTCCAATGGAACCTCCCTGCTGGTGGCGGACACCTCTGTGGTCACCCCAACTACAGGTACAGCCGCCACCCCCGTACCAGCACTGCCCTCCCAGCAGCCCCTCAGCGTGTTTCCCGTGCCTGCTCACCCAGGAGGGTAGAAATATCCTTCGCCCCAGGCACCTCAGGCCCTGCCACAGTTAGCCCTGCTGCCCTGAGTGAGTAGGCTATTGACCTCCTGCGATCCATCTCTTTTAGGCAGTCAACCATAGTGAATGTTATCCAGCTGGCAGCCCATTTGTAGCAAATAAATGCATTCCTGGAGGGCATTCACTCTGGCATGGCGGCTCAACAGAGATGGCAGCCATTGTCCCTGTTTCCACCATCCTCCCTCCAGCTTCCTCTGCCCAGCCCCATTCCCCTCAAACCCAACCTGTCCCAAGCACACAGGCAGAATAACATGCACACAAGACAACACACAGGAGTGGCTCAGGCAAACACAGGCCCCACACACAATCCACAAGCACTCACACAAATACCATCCAGATTCAGACGTACCAACATCCACCTCCTCTACTGTGTCTCTCATCGCCCATCTTCCTCCCAGTAGTGTCTCCACTCACACCTGCATGCACTACATCCTTATCCACTACCTCCATCACCATCACACCTATCACTACCCGCCCCTCACTGGCAGTCACCACCCCCACATCCATGCACATGTCCTCTGTGTCCTCTCCCACTGTGTATGTGCCCCCTCCTCCCAAAGTACACAAACGCAAGCACTCAGACACCCAACAGCCATCTACCTCACAACAACATCCAGCCCATGCACCTACACCCAAACACAGCAGACAGACACCTCCTACAACCACTTCCTCTTCCTCCACTCCCAAACCATCTCCCTCTTCCTGCACCAATGTCCCTAACAAGCTTTTCCTCTCCACCATTGACCTCTTCCCTATCACTCCCCCCGTTCTTCATGTCAGGCCAGGGTGGTCAAAACCCAGGCGAGCACTTCAGCCACACAGTCCATGGCCACAGTGGAGTCGACAGCTACTGCAGGTGGGAGAGGCTCCGGGGAGTCAGGCACCAGTACTGAAACTGTGCCTGCACCAGGTGTGTCAAGGAAGGGCAAGGAGGCACCGCCAGCTAGCAAAAGGAAGTGCAAGGATGAACCACCAGCTGGCAAAGGGAAGGGCAAGGAGACACCACCAGTTAGCAGGAAGGACAAGAGGCCTGGCACTGGGTCTCATTCAGTACACCCACCACCAACCATGGCGGTTCAGCCGTCAGAGGCTTCAGGGGAAGGGCTGGAGCATCCCCCAACACTGCCATCACTGCCACCAGCACCGCCACCAGCACCACTGCCAGCACCACTGTCAGCAGCAGCAGCCCCAGTGGGCACCCGTCCAATGCTGCAGGGGAAGGGCTGGAGCCTCCCGCCACCACTGCCAGCACCGCCGCCAGCACCACTGCCACCAGCACCACTGCCACTGCCAGCAGCAGCAGCCCCAGTGGGCAGCCGTCTGCGGCTGCAGGGGAAGGGCAGGAGCCTACCCCCACCACTGCCAGCACCAACACCAGCCCCGCCACTGCCACCACTGAGCAGCCATCACCGCCGGCGGACAGTGTGTAGTCCAGCCTCCATGGGCTGTAGTGCGTCCTGGCCCCTGCAAATCCTGTGAGTGTGACACCCAGGTGAGAGACTGTGACCTTGCACTCCCCCAGATCTGCATCACAGGGCACAATGCCCCCTCCAGAACCAGTGGAAGAAGCCATCCACTCACCCCCTCTTTGCCAGGATGAAGTACACTGGGCACAATGCCCCCTCCAGAACCAGTGAAGAAGCCATCCACTCATCCCCTCCTTCTCAGGATGAAGCACACTGGGCACAATGCCCCCTCCAGAACCAGTGGAGAAGGATGAAGCACACTGGGTAAAAGGCTCCCTCCAGAGCCAGTGGAAGAAGCCATCCACTCACCCCATCCTTCCCAGGATGAAGCACACTGGGCACAAGGCTCCCTCCAGAACCAGTAGAAGAAGCCATCCACTCACCCCCTCCTTCCCATTATGAAGCACACTGTGCACAAGGCCCCCTCAGAACCAGTGGAAGAAGCCATCCACTCACCCCTCCTTGCCTGGATGAAGCACACTGGGCACAATGCCCCCTCCAGAACCAGTGGGCAAACCACCCACTTGAGAGACTGTGGCTTTACACTCCCCAAGACCAAGCAGTGGGCAAACGACCCACCTGCGAGACTGTGGCCTTGCACTCCTCAGCACCAAGCAGTGGGCAAACCACCCACTTGAGAGATTATGGCCTTGCACTCCCCAGGACCAAGCAGTGGGAAAACTACTCACTTGAGAGACTGTGGCCTTGCACTCCCCAGGACCAAGCAGTGGGCATGTAGCCCCCTCCAGGGCCGGTGGTGTTGTACCATCTTCCGGCTGAGGTGCCCCCCCATTCCCCATCCCTCTGAGGTGCCTGTGTATTTTCGACCTGATGCCCCTGCAGTGTTCTCTCCGTGTTGTTGCAGGAGTAAGGTGGGGCCTTGGCCTATGTGATGTGGCTCTGTGACCCATGGACATTGAGGACTGGACATTGTACCTCCATTTGTAAATATGTATATACATTTTTAATTTGAAGCATGTATTTATACTATTTTGTCTTATTACACTCACTTTAATCAATTCCTTTTGTCCTTGCATTATTCCTGAGGAGTATGGGGTGGATTTGTAATGTTATTGAATCTGTTTGTGTGTATGGTGTTGGGGGTGGGGGTATTGCATGTTGCGTGTGTGTGTCACTCCCTTTTTCCTCCCCCATCCCTTGTGTGCTAGGCGTCAGTACTCACCGTGGTCGTCTTCGCCGGTGTTTATGTTCGTAATGCATGAAGAGGTATAGAAGCATGGGGAAGATGTGCAACTCGGGCTCCATGGCGTCGTGGTTGTTCCCTGAGTCTCCAGAGGTGAGTTGTTTCCCTTCTGTGTTCTGTTTCCGCCATGCTTTTGATGTCATTGGTACCACCCCGCAAAATGTGGTGGATAGGCCTGTCTTAAGACAGTGGGAAGAACATTGTTTTCTGCCTGGCTGTTGGCGGTTACCACTGTGGTACTTGTTGCGACTGCCATGGCAGTCGGTGTTTTAAAGTGGCTGTCTTTGTGAGCGGTTTCTGCCGTGGTCATAATCCCATTTTTTTTTACCACCGGCCTGTTGCCGGTATTACCGCCGCTTTATCACCGACCACGAGGGTTGTAATGAGGGCCTATGTGTAAAAACTGTAGCCCTACCTGTCATGTTCTTCATTGCTACTGCAGTTGTACATGCCAAATACCATGCAATGATAGGTGAGGGTATGTGTGAGCCAACAACAAATAGTGACACACTCCTGGCTGTGGCACTACATGAAATGTAGCCCCATGACATATGTCTAATTCCAAACACATGTTGGCATGCACACATGTGAGGGAATTCAAACATCATCTCACGAAGACAGGTAGACCAAGCGCGAAAGAGCTGTGAAAATGATTTGACAAAAGGAACACATGCTAACATGTAGGCACAAGGAATGATGGCAACAGTGATGTTACCAAAATCATGTCAATGGACATTCCCCACTTACCAATGAAAGGGATTGCTCTGTGACTGCATCCAGAGAGCAATGTATCCTCTGTCACATGTGTGATGGTCACCTTCATATGACAGACAGTAGTGATGCACCAGCACTCAAGACACACTGAAGACAAGTGGCCTCTGGAGGACAGATGCCATTATACTCACCTGAGCAGGCACATGGCAGAGGACAGATATCTATTATGCCATGTTGTTTGGGATATCACACTGAAGAGTAGTGGAATGGTGTGTACAAATCACACCGACAAAAACAATCATGACCTGATTGATAACTGTATTTAGCCATGTGTTAGCCCTGGAGAGTAAATTGGTCATGGACTAGACTCGGTTGTGTCTGAGGTCACTGAGCTAATAGGCAAGGCACATCAGCATGCACCAACTTACAAACCTATGCAAATAGTTATTCATGTAGTGTGTCACACATGGCCGATCCACAATCTTCAGGGAGAGATGGCAGAACCTAACATCAACATGGCAATGATACCGGCAGAACTATGCCCTGGACTCATCCCCTTGTAGCTGCTGTGCTTCCCTCAAATGGCCATCAAGCTCCAGGTAGGCAACCACCAGAATGTGAACCATTAGGGAGGTCAGACTCATATGTGCACCCCATCCATGCTGGGAGGACAGCCGAATCTTGACCTCAGCAATCCTCTGGGCCCACAGTCTCAGGTCCTCCCACCTCTTGCGACTGTGGGCACTCCACCGGCTATGGACCACCAGGGTCCACACATTCCAGGTGTTGGCTCTCCAAATGCTGTTCTTCTGATAGGCGTTGACCTGTATGGATACAAGATACAAATCTAAAGAAAGGTTTTTGCCCAAATGGTTGTGTCACACATATGTCAGAAACACCAAGGACACCATTTTATTCTTGTCAACACACGATAAGTGTAAAGCACACATGCTGATAAGTACAGGGACATGACTACACACTTTTGGAGTAATCTGTAGATTAACCCGCAACCCTACTCATGGCCTACACTGACTAACCAAGCCTACTGAGATCAGGTAGCCCAGGGTCAAGCAACATGCACGGTGATGCAAGTCACAATGAAAAACTACACACCAATGTAGTCTTCTGAAGGGTAAATGCCATGAACCTGACTGGACAGACACATTAACAGACATATTCCCATGAATTGCCTTTCATGCCTGCGGTGGCACTCGCTCATCCCTGATCTCAGTACAGAGTTCCTTTATAGAATTGGTCAGTTCCCTGGTGTTCTCCCCAGCTGTTTGCTGTCCGTCATGCAGCTTGCAGATGTTTGTATTCAGACACTCCAACTGCTTGTGCAGCTCCCCCCATATTGGCATTGTGTGACTGCAACTGCCAGCGTATTGCCCTCATGTTTTTGTTATGTAGGTGATGCACTTTGAGCACAGATGCTTCCAGGCCACCCTCACCTACATCTGTGTGCTGTGTACCTGCATCGTGAGGCCTCCTGCGGGGAGTTGAGTGACGCTGGGGCAGGGACGGCTGCCTTCCGGTGGATCTGGCTTCTGGGGATGGAATGTGGCCTTCATCCCGCATGTCATCAGAGTCCTGGCTCAAATCGTGGAGAGGTAACACCCTTGCCCTGCGTCTGATTGGTGCGATACACAATGACTCACTGGTGTTGGAGTCGGACAGAGGCTGTGTTTCTGCATCCCCCACAATGGCACATTCTTTTGCTGCTGGGCCTGAGCCATCTGCAACGACAATGTGCAGCATGTCATTTATTAATGTATCACCAAATGTGGCTCAATGGTAATACATGTACACATACATCGTATCCCTATGTACTGAGTGCTGTGTTCTTCTGGGTGTCGCTCTACTTAATTGCATTCTATATGCTAATTTCAGCTCTGGGTTGTGGACTACCACTCTCATAAGGCATTGTTGTTGCTCCTTTAGCCTGCTGGCCACCCTCTCCTTGGCACGGGAACGCAGGTCATACCACCTCTTGCGTATCTCCTCCACTGAGCGCTGTGCAACCCCCACTGCGCATATTTTTGGTCTGGATGTCAGCCCAGAGTTTTTGCTTCTCACTCTCTGGTACCTGGAGTGAGCTCTTCTCAAATAGCCGGTCATGGCTCCTCACCACCTCCTCAGTGAGCACCTCCAAATCTTGCTCACTGAACTTCAGCTTCCTCTTCCTCTCTCCCTTCTCCTTCCCATTCGCAGCGTTGGCCATGTTGATGTCAGGTCCTGTCTTGCTCACAAACTTGCTCCCTGGGGCTGGTCTGTGACTCTCTGCTGCTCCTGTGGGTGTGGTCCCTGCAAACAGCATGGGCTGAGTCACTTCCTGCTTGTGATGTCATCAGGCTGTGCCAGGTGACCGTTTTTGCAATTTGCGATTTTCAAATGCCGAATGGCAAATAATTTTGAGATTCGGTATTTGGACCTCGCAATTCACATTAGCGATTTTTAAGAAATCGCTCTTTCCGAATTGCTAATTTGTTACATAGCATTTTGCGACTCAGAAATAGCAATGTCTTAAAAATCGCTATTTCCGAATCGCTAAGGTTTTTTTTCATACATCTGGCCCCTGGTCTCTACAAGCTAAGCATACATAACCTACATGACACTCACATTTCCAATACTTCCATGCATTACATTACATTATGTGGCCATCATAAATGTGGCTCGTGGCATCTGTGGCACTCTGAAGGGCGCATTGAGTCATTATGTGCCTCTCATACAACAGCTTGACAAGGCCAGATGTGGGATGAATGATTTGTGGCACTATACACATTACTTACGAGATCCTCAAATGCCTCAATGACTCAAACAACGTGCATATACAGCTCATGCTGTCATACACATACATGTTGCTTGACATTTACAACCATCATATCCATAGATGTGTCCTTGTAAAGACTCCCTGCCTAGATGTATGAATGCCACATAATGATGACATAGGCCTCAAAGTAAATCACACAACACAATGTGAATGTGCAATATAGAGTACTTTTATCCACTACCTGCACCATGTACATCCCATTGATGCCACACAAAATGTGACAGCAGGCACACAAGAAGTATAACTGACACACAGGGGCACATTGTAGCCTGTGAGGAGGGAAAGGATGGTATTGAGCAGAGTCAGATGTGCCTATGAGGGTCTTACCTGCTCTTCTGGTGAGCCATAGAGTTGACCACACAGGGGATGGACCTCACCACTAGCTTCTCCAGCTCCTCTGGACAGAAGGCAGAAGTCCTTTCACTTGCTTGCCGATGCATGATTGCTCCCAGAGGCTGCACACAGGTGGAAGTGATGATGGCTGCTGTGTCAGAAGTCAAATGAGTGAAATTGTGCCACATACTTGGTCATCACTGCCGACGGTCACAGACATTGGCCCGCAACCGCAAAAGGCAACAATGTTTGCTTATGGCTGTTTGCACGGAGGTTGAAACAGCCCACTGCATGGATGACTTCCACCACCAGCGACGGGAAGTTCCTAATGTCCAGTAGCTCTGTTGTTTTTGTGTTTGTCGCCCTACGTGGGAAGAGTATGAACAGGCATGTGATTTAATCTAGCCTGTCTGATGAGGAGTAATACCCTGAAACTGGTCCCAGGATGTTTGTTTCTGGTCAAGGGAGGACCAGGCCTGCAGTTCGGGTGGGCCTGTTCCCATGGGGAAGAGGGTCAAGACTGATTTGCATATGGTTAGGTCCAAACTGGAGTGTCATTGCAAGCAAAAAACTGATGGATTAAACCCATATCTGTGACTGGAGATGAATGTTTGATTTGTTCTGCATTCCGTCCATCATCTGTTGTTTTTGTATTTGTCACCCTAAGTGGGAAAGGTATGCCCAGGTGTGGATCCTTTGCTTACTAAGCCACAAGATTCAAGCTAGTCTGGCTGAGGAAGGGTGATACCCCAAACCCCATCCCAGGATGCTTGCTTCTGGTCCAGTGAGGGCCTGGCCGGGCAGTTCCAGCTGGACTGTTCCCATGGGGAACAGAGTCAAGGCTGATTTGTATATGGCTGGGTCCAAACTGGAATGGCATGGCAAGCCAAAAAACTGATGTATTAAACAGATGTGTGACTGGGGGTGAATGGTTGATTTGTTCCGCGTTCCGTCCATCATCTGTTGTTTTGCAGTGCAGTAGGTCAGGCATCCGCCATACTGGCAGTTGGAAATACAGTTGTGGGCCCTGAACAATGTGTCACAACACAAATATATGTGTTTGATCATCACCAACATCCCAAAGCAGCCTTGAGGTGTTGTTTTCTACTACACTTTAAACAGTGGCATAAAATGGTGGTTCCCGGATCACTGTCGGTGATAGTATTTTTTGCAGTCAGAACGGGCAGTCAAATATAGAGGGGCACATGAGGAGCAGATAGTTGGGTGATGTCCAAATCCATGTTGTACATACATAAAGATAGCCATGGGGGTCACATTTGGCCTTGAGTAGTACACAGTTTGGATGTGTAATGCTCTAAGTCATCTGATTTCGCAAATAGGTTCCCTAGGAGAGGGAAGAGCCAAAAAGCTACAGTCTGCTGTCCACTGCCAGACCTTAAAACCATGGAAGAACATCACATAATAAAACTGTTCCATCTGCCTAAAAACACTAATCAAACAAGCATACCACCCATTGGGAGATTCGTGGCAGTATTTCACCTCCTGGCCACAGGGTCCTTCCAATGTTCAGTGGTGTGCTAAGTGACGTGTTATCTGCACCGCTGAAACATATTGCCAGCTTTATCAGGTTCCTCAGAACTGAGGATTTGGCCAATGTGAAGGATGACATCTATGGTTTTTCTTGCCTCAGACATGTGGTTGGAGCTATTGATTGGATACATGTTGCCTTGGTGCCACCACAAGTCAGTGAACAAGTCTATTGAAACAGGAAGGACTTTCATTCTATCAATATGCAAGTTGTCTGCTTGTCAGATCTCTACATCCCAAATGTTTCTGCCAGATTCCATGGATCAGTCCATGATTCCTTTGTAATGTAGAACAGCACCATACCCCAGCTGATGTCACAACTTCAACGAGAGAGAGTCTGGCTGGTTGGCAATTCACATCTGTCTTCATTTTGTGTGTGCAATGTCAAGTACTACAATCACAAAGTGAGTGACTTATTGAGGCACCCATGTCTCATTCCAAAACAGGAAACTCAGCATACCGAAACCATCCTTGTTTGTTAACAACTCCCAGGAATCCAACTACGCCAGATGAAGTCTGCAGCCAAGAGGCCCATGGAAGAACACAACGGCCAGTGGGAGCGGACTTTTGGCCTCCTGAAGTCCAGATTTCGCTATCTGGAAAGGACTGGGGGAGCCCTCCTCTACCCACCCGGGAAGGTGTGCCAGCTCACCGAGGCATGCTGCATGCTCCATAACATTGCCCTGTGGTGGAATGTTCCTTATATGCCAGAGGAGGGGGAACCTGAGATGCCACCTGATAGGAAACATGGGATGCCAAAAGAAGATGATAGTGGTGAGGAGGAAAGTGCTAACTTGTGACAAGATCTCATTGACAGCTTGCTTTCATAAGTGTATGTATTTCATGAGATGCCATGACTTTATACAATGAACTGTAGTTGTGATGACGTGTGCAGTATCTTTTTAGTGATAGCTATGGGGCTCATGCAAAATATGCAAAAGGTTGTTTGATGAACCAACTTTTAAAACAATCACATTTTGATGCTGTTGCTTTGTTTATGTCTGATTTTTCAGAATGACTTTGTTGTGTAGACATTGGCTGTTTGACTTGTGTCATGTGTATGGTTTCATGGCTCCACTCCTTGATTTGTTTTTTGTTCAGGTACCTTCACCATGAAATCTTCATTTGGGCATTTCAGAGTTGTGACATTGGCAGGTACATCGTGCTGTTGGGACATACAAAGTGGACATGGATTTTCCCTGGGAATGTTTCTCACAAACTTTGGATGTGTTAAGACAGCTAGCCAAGTGATAGGATGAAAGAACTTGAAGAGCTAGTTAATACCTTAGTAGTGAAGTTGTTATTTGGAAGATGAGATAATAGTACATTTGTGTGTATGTTGCGGGCACAGTCCCTTAGTGGTCACAAATAGTTACAAAGGGTAAGACAAGAGCAGTAACTACCCTAACTACTGTTGTATACAGTATAATTGATTGGTGGCTGGGTGCTACAAAACTTCAGTTGAAACAGGATTAAATTAACCACTTTCTGTTCCCAGACACTGTCACTCTGGTGGCGGAGTTTAACTAATTGCTGGGTTGCAGGAAGAGATAAGTAACCTACTGAAGAATCCATATATGACAAGAGACTTCAAGTAGGGAAAGCCTAAGGGAAAAAGTTACTGTTTAATGTGAGACAATTTCCGAGGGTAGGGTTGTGCTGCACTCTTGTGTCAACAATGCTATACTACACCAACTAGCAATGGGAAGACTAATAATGATGGCAAAGAAAACAGTAAAGTGCGTTTCTGTTTATATTTTCAAACCCACTGTCTGACCTGCAACAGGCCCGGTCCCATTCCCAAGCAAAAAAAGTCAAAAAACTTTTTATCTAACTTCCCTCCATTCCGACCCCCTCCACCCTCAAAATCCCCCCCATCAAAACAAAAAATCAATTAAAAAAGGACTTTGAGGGTGCACAGTTCAGTAGAGATGTTGTCCATCTCCTTGGCTAAATTCTGCTACCCATGCAACAGTAGTGCTACCTAACACCTAAGATGGTAAACCATGCTTAGGACACAGTGAGTGGGTGGTTTTCGTGGCAGTAAACCCTGGCTGCAGGTGGCTGCGACAGTAGCATGGCTGAGGTTGATGTGCACCTGGATTCCTCCCTTTCTTCCTCAAGGGCCACAAGCGGTGATATTCAACAGCCACTGCCTCCAGTTTCTGCTGGCACAGCTGGGCGGATAACTCTTGCCATAATGGCAGCGGAGGGTGATGCCTGTTGCCAGCTCAAGCAGAAGGAGTAGTTATATCAAGAAAGTAGGAAGAACAAAATACTACTTGTGATGCTCAGTTCAAACACTTGTTTACATTGCCTATAGTGGCACAGTACATTAGCGGAACATTGCTAGTCCCCTAGGGCCATTGGAATTGAATTTGGATTTGATGATTGATGATACTGATTAGTCACACAGCCTACGCCAAGGTTTTACCACCCATGCGTCAAATCATACCTAGGTAGTGAGTCATAGAACTGACAGCAAGCAATTAGACCAGAACACCAGCATACTCAAAACATGATTTTTGATTGAAGTATTTCATACAGACATTGTGTGTTAATAAATTAATTACCTGCCCTTAATGAGCAAAGCGTATATAGGCATATATAGATGTGTATATACATTTGCTGAACATTTTGAAACATTATGGAGATATAGAGTGAAAGATATAAACAGGACAGGTTTCAATTAGAGATTTGAGCTTTGATACTAGTTCTGAACGTGAGAAGGATAATTTGGTAAGGAAATGTCTCCCAGATGGTTCAGACAAGTTTTTGTTTAGATTAGATCGACGCTCAAACTACACACCACTTATAAAAGCTGCACAAGGGAAAAGAAAATCATGAAGGACAGAATACAATACTAATTCGGAACAGCAAAAAGTGATTTCAAACAAGCAGTTTTTAACCTAACTGAAAAGACATTATCATGAGCTGAAATGCACATGCTTTCACTTAGACTATCATATTGTCCTGACTTTAGTGTCAATTATACACAAGGTAGGATAGATCTATATACATTTATAAGAAAACTAAAGTTGATGAAAATACATAAGAGTAGAGAGGGTAAAGTGGGCATCAAGCATGACACTAATGTGCCCAAGAGTAACATGTTGATCTCTGATATTTGTTTGATGCGAGAGTTGAATGAACTGGACTAAGAATGTAGTGAGGATGATCAGAATGTGGATGAAGTGTTTTATGGATAATTAGCTATGATACGCACAGAGGAAGAAGGTGGTTCGAAATTAAAACTGAAGTCAACATTTGTTCCACAGACACCTAAGGATAACATATATGTTTTCCGATGCCATAATTAGCAAATTCAAACATATGAAAGGGCAAGTTCTCAAAGAGAGGAAAGCAAATATGTTCAAAATCAGAAAGATATGGCAAAATTCAAATGTAATGGTGACATACCTATCAGGAACTCACATAAAGGTGGCAATGTAGTGCTACGGCCGAGCAGATGTATATGAAGGAGTCACACAGGCAACTTAATGACAGTGATTGTTATAAGTGAATCACCATGACAGAATATCAGGAAGTGGGAAGTTCATCTTACAATGAATTGTATCAGTGGCATGATACAGGATTAATAAATAGGGATGAGTATTCATTTTTTCAACAGGAACACCTCAGCTACCTATGTTTTGTTTAATTCCTAAAGCACACTCCACCAAGAATGCCCATAATAGCTGCACAACTCCGTGTAATTGAAAACGTAGACTCTTTTAAACCAATTAGTCACCGAATTACCATCATACCTTAAAGAGAGATCAGCATTTTTGTGAGGGATTTTTGACATTCAATGGGAGGAATCAATGCTGTTAATGACACTAGATGTGTCATCACTATATACTAGTATACATCTTAAAGATGGCCTGAGGGCAGTGCAGTATTTCTTAAGAATGAGACCCATAATATTCTATGAACACAGTAAAATTGTAATGCAGATGATTGAATGGTGTCTAACTAAAAACATTTTGGTGGTCATTAAGACATTGGCGGTGAGTGATAAAGGGGTGGTAATACCGCCAACAGGCTGGTGATAATTATTGCCAAATTATGACCATGGCGGTAATACCTTCCATAGACAGCCAATGTACCACACCAACCGCCAGGGCGTTAATGTCACTGACCGCGGTGGTAGCCATCAACAGCCAAGCGGACGCCAAGGTACCGCCCACCATATTATGACATAGCAAACCACCAGGATTTCCAGGGCAGTACCAACGCCATCAAAACCTTGGCAGAAACATAACACAGAAAACTAAAGACTCACCAACAAGTACACAGAGGACTCTGCCGCCACCATGGAACTGGAACTTCAAGTCTTCCCGATGATCTTCTATGTCAAGGCCTTCCTGGAACACCAACGCCAAAAAAGGCAATGACAGCGAGTGCAGCCACCTAGCACACAAGAGAGGGAGGGAGGAAAAGGAGAGTGAAACACAATTGCACAAAAACACCATTCCCACACACACACCATACACAGAACCAGCAGCAGAGTTAAACCAATGTCACAGGACACACGTTAAAATAAAACAAGGACCACAATGAGAATCAACTAACACTGTAATTTGATGCCAACAGCCACCAAATTGCCCATTCGAATACAAGTGCAGGTGACAATGTCCAGAATGGGCCAATGGCCAGTCCAAAGTACCAAGGGCCACATGGCCATAGGGCACAGTCCAAGGCCAACTTGACTCCTGACACAATCTGGAATCCACTGTTCAGGGGCATCATTTTAGAAATTAGCAGGCACCTCAGGGGGAAGGGTGGAGGGGTGGGTGAACACCTCAGCTGAAGTGGAGAACTTGCACACTGGGTCTGGAGGGGGCTACATGCCCAATTGTCTTTGGTAGGTAGTGCAAAGCCACAGTCACTGAAGTGGGGAACTTGCCCACTGGTTCTGGAGGGGGTTCCATGCCCAAATGTCTTTGGTGGTAAGTGCAAGGCCACAGTCAGTGAAGTGGGGAACTTGCCCACTGGTTCAGGAAGGGGCTACATGTCCAATTGTCTTTGGTGGGGAGTGCAAGGCCACAGTGTCTGAAATGGGCAACTTGCCCACTGGTTCTGGAGGGGGCTCCTTGTGCAACAGTCCCTGGAGAATGCCCTCTGCTGGAGGTGGGGGCTCCTTGCCCTCTGCTGGAGGTGAGGGCTGGTGGTGGTAAGGGCTGCTGTGACTCTGCTGGAGGTGAGGGCTGCAGTGCCTGTGCTGGAGGTGGGGGCTCCTTGCCCTCTGCTGGAGGTGAGGGCTGCTGTGCCTGTGCTGGAGGTACGGCTCCTTGCCGTCTGCTGGAGGTGAGGGCTGCTGTGCCTCTGCTGGAGATGAGGATAGCTGTGCATCTGCTTGAGGTGTGGTCTCCTTGTCCTCTGAGGGAGGTGAAGCCTGCTGTGCCTCTGCTGGGGGTGAGGGCTGCTGTGCTGGAGGTGGCGGCTGCTTGCCCTCTGCTGGAGGTGAGGGCTGCAGTGCCTGTGCTGGAGGTGGGGGCTCCTTGCCCTCTGCTGGTAGAGTGGGCCTCTTTCCTTCCATTGGTGTTGGATTGGGACACTTGCCCTTTCATTGGTGGTGGAGAGGAAACCTTCCCTTTCATTGGTGGTGGAGTGGGTACCTTCCCTTTCTTTGTTGGTGGAGGGAGTACCTTCCCTTTCATTGGTGGTGGAGTGGGTACCTTCCCTTTCTTTGTTGGTGGAGTGAGAACCTTCCCTTTCTTTGGTAGTGGAGGGGGATTCATGTGTCCCCTCTTGTGACAGATCCCCTTGGCCTTTGACATGTCACATGTGTCCTTGCCCCCAGGACTAAGAGTTGCCTCCACTGTCCCGTCTCCTGTCCCATGCTTTTCACCACCCTAGTCCTTCCTTTCTGAGCCAGAGGTGTGCTCTCAGTAGGAGTAGCAGCCGTCACACTCTGGGGCCCCTTTGTGCCAGCAGCTGATGATTTGATGGGAGCAGTGGCAGACTGTTTGGCTGAGGTGCTGTGCTGGGTCGTTGGGACCCTGCTCTTACGGGCAGGACGGGGGCATGGAGGGAAAAGGAAGAGGTCAAGTTGGGCAAAGAAAAGATTCTGAGGGATGTTGGGGCAGGATGTGGGAGGTGGGATACGATGTTGAGGGAGTGTGCATCAGAAGTGTACGTCTGTTGGACTTGGGTGCAGGTGCATGGACAGTGTTCAAGTGTGAGGTGGATGACTTTGGGTGTTTGAATGCATGCGTTTGTGTCTCTTAGGGGTGGCAGACAGGGTGGGAGACGACAAAGGGGACGCGTGGATGGATGTTGTGAAGGTGTCTTCAAGTGAGGTGTGTGTGATGCTTGATGTGGTGATGGTGGTGGTGGCTGTTGATGTAGAGCATGCAGGTGTGAGTGAGGATGTGACTGTGAGGAAGGAGGGGGAGACATTGGAGGCAGTGAATGTGGTTGTGTGTGCAACTGTCTGTTGTTTGTGTGAGTACTTGTGGCCTGAAGTGTACTGCCTGTGTTTGATTGTGCTACTCTTGTGTGATGTTTTGTGTGCATGCTTGTTTGTATCTGTGCCTGGGATGGGTTGGGGTTGAGGAAACTGGGCCTGGGAAGTGGTAGTTGGAGAGGGGACGGTAGGAACAGGGACACTGGCTGCTATCAGAGAGGAGGCCAGAGCCTGAAACGAGCTCTATAGAGCCGCCAACCCACCGTGGATATCCTCCATGTATGCACTGCATTGCTACATCTGGGATGCCAGCCCCTGGATGGCATTTACAATGGTTGACTGCCCTTCAGAGATGGATCTCAGGAGGTCAACAGCTTCCTAACTCAGGCAGCAGGGCTCACTGGGGCAGGGTCTGATGTCCCTGGGGCGAAGGAGATGCCCATCCTCCTGTATAGCAAGCAAGGGCAACTCGGTGGGGGGCTACTGGTAGGGTGGTGCTGATATGGAAGTGGCATCTGTACCTGTAGCTGGAGTGGTTGCAAAGGTGTCCACCACCACCAGGGAGCTTCTGTCGGAGGAGAAATCAGAGTAAGTGTTGTCACCTCCTGTCTCTGCCGTGGTGCTCCCCTCACCCTCCGTCCCACTGGTCCCCTCAGCACTGGTGGACTCTGCCTCCTGTGGAATGCAGCTCCCTCAGTCGCTGGTTCCCCCTGCTCCTCTGCCAGATGATGCTAATGCACACATGGACAGGATGACAGAACAAAATACAGGGGGAGAGAGAAAGGGAACACTGGGTCAATTACAGCAACAACACCACAGTTGCCATACACATTACCATCACACACAGAAATCAGGAATGAGCACTATGCATCGCACTGGCATTCCATTGGCTAGGTGGCACAGCAAGATGAGACCCAACCACCGCCGACTGCACCCCTCCTAGGTCCCCCTAAGCCCTATCTGACATGGAATGCAACCTAGGTAGGTTACTAGATTTTGCTTTACACCCATTTACCTTGAGCTGAATCACGCAGCAATGGCTGAGCTGGCATTAAGTGGCACCCACTAACTGGACCCCACCACCAGGATCCCATGCACCCAAAAAAAGGTTGTCACACTCACTGTACTCACCCCTTGTGGCTGCTGTACTGCCCTCAAGCACCCATCTAGCTCTGGGTAGGCCACTGCCAGTATGCAGGCCGTCAGGGGGTCAGGTTCCGATGGGCACCCCACCCTCGTTGGGAGGCCATCCCCAGCTGGGCCTCCGCAGTCTTCCGGGCCTAGTGTCTCAGGTCCTCACACCTTTTCCTACAGTGGGTACTCCGCTTGCTATAGACCCCCAGGGTCTGCACATCCTTGGCAAGGCATGCCACAATCCCTTTTTCTGATGGGCACTGACCTGCAGAGGTAATACAAACCGGAGGACACCATTAACCATACAATCCAGCCTGTCACACATATGGCTCACCAATTCCATTTCCATCTCCACTGGCACACACATCACCCGGAGCACTGCATGTACACTATCACCAGACATACCTCCCACCCAAATAACACACTGCTAGCACACACATCTCCATGCAACCTTGTCACATGCATCGTGCCCATGGTGTACTCACTTGTTGGTCCATACAGGGGTAGGACCCCATCCACCAGGGGCTCTAACTACTCCAAAGTGAAGGCAGGGGCCCTTTACCCTGTCACAAGGGCCATGGCAGGATCCAGACACAGGTCACAGCAGCACACGCAGTGGAGGTGTTGTCCTGTGGAAAGTCAGGAACCAAGTGAGGTTTTAGACAGAAAATGGCAGTCATGCCCACGGCAGTGTACACGTCAATGCCGCTGATCCCCATTGGACACTGTATTCCATAGAGCCCCATTTTAGCCAGTGAGGAATCGCACGGTGGGGCAAGACCGCCTTCCGCCATGACACCCAACGTCGGCGCAGTAACATCACTTTCACCTGTCCATACTTACAGGACAGGCAGTCGCCATTTATGGTGGTGGACAACATTCAGAAATTGGAAACTGTGTCATTGCTGTAAGTTGCACGTACATTGCCATTCACATTGTCCGATTACATACATGCTCCATGTACACTGAGGTGGTGGTTCCATTGTCCAGTTTGTGGCACCCTACTCACTCTTGTGTCCCTTAGATACCTGCCACTGCGGAGGAATAGGAGGAGGAGACAAGACCGTGTGTACAGACCGCTTGTGGACTTGGCTACACTGGAAGACAGGCACATAATACTGACCTATAGACTGGACAGGGCCACAATCACAGAGCGGTGTACAAAATTGGAGCCTGATCTCATATCAGCTATTTGTCATCCCACTGGGATACCCCCTCTGGTGCAAGTTCTGTCAGTGCTTCATTTCCTAGGAACTGGTTCTTTCCAAGTGACAGAGGGCTTGGCAGCAGGAATGTCACAGCCAATGTTTCTCAATCGTGCTGGCAAGGGTTTTGTCTGCATTGGTCAAACACATGTGCAGCTACATCACTTTCCCCCATGTTGAAGATTTGGCCACTGTGAATGCTGGATTCTATGCAATGGGACATATACCAAATATTATTGGGGCGATTGACGGAGCACATATTGCATTTGCCCTCCCCCGCACAATGAATAGGTGTTCAGGAATCAGAAGAGTTTCCACTCACTCAATATGCAAATTGTGTGCCTGGCGGACCAGTACGTCTCCCATGTCACTGCCAAGTATCCTGGGTCGGTGCATGATGCCTTCATCCTGAGGAATAGCAGCATCCCAAATGTGATGGCACAACTACAGAGGCACAGGGTGTGGCTAATAGGTGAGTCCCCACCCAATGTATGTCAGTGTATGCCTTCAGGAGTCATCCCCCATACCACTGTGTAAGGCTAATATTTGTCCCTCAATTCTTGCAGGTTACTCTGGCTACCGAAACCTATTGTGGCTCCTGACCCCTATGATGATCAGGACAGGGTGTTGGGAATTGATATAATGATGCACATGGGCGAACCAGGCGGATCATAGAACATACCTTTGGCCTCCTGAAGGCCAGGTTCAGATGCCTCCATCTGAGAGATGGAGCCCTCTGCTACTCCCGAGCAGGTTTGTCAGATAGTTGTAGCAACCTGCATGTTGCACAACCTGGCCCTCAGATGACATGTGCCTTATCTGCAGGAGGAGGAGATTGGAAATGCCCCTGTGGCAGCAGTGGACCCTGAGGACCGTGAGGATAAGGAGGTAAAAGATGAGGATGTGGACAACAGAACATCAGTTATACAGCAGTACGTCCAATGAGACAGGTGAGACAGTGGAACTGACCATTCCTCTGATTATGTATCTTTTCAGTGTGGCTTTAGCAGGATGGCAGACACTTCCTTTGCATCTCAACTGACTGTCATCTATGCCTTCTCATTATGCAGATGTTTGTGTTATAACAACTGTGTACTGATGTGATGACTACAGACAGCTACAGGTCATTGTTCGTATGCTATCACAGAGTTCAGGTCATTTGCGCAAGATATAACTGCTACCATAATTGCACAGTTTCATCACATAAAGCACTATCAGTCAAGTTGTGTACAAGGGTGTTTATTGTAGTGATATTTATAGTCGGAACAGTGTAATGGAATGGGTTGATGGTAGAGGTAAGTCCAGGGTATTGGTCCAGTCTGTTTGTAGCATAGGTCCAGTGTCCAAGGAAGGGGAGCAAAGGCAGTTCAAAGTGGACAAGGTGAGAGAGTAGGACACAAGGGGGACATTCAGGAGGGTCTCATTTCCTGGCAGTGGTCTTGGTCTTGGCAAGTGTCTCTGGCATCTGTCTGGGTCACAGTGAACGTCTGCGGGGTGGTTTACCTTCTGCAGCAGGAAGGGTGCTGGTGGCCTGTGGGTCCTGTGGCAGGGCCTCCTGTCCACTAGCTGCAGCAGATGTGGTGGGCTGTTCAGTTGACTGGCTAGTGGAAGAGGCCCGCGGGTCTGCAGTATATTCCCTCATTATGTTGGCCATATCACTGAGTCCCCCTTTTATGGAGGCCATGGTGGTGTTAAGGGCCTGCAAGTCTTTCCTGATCTCCTGATGGTGTATCTCCTGCAGCCACAAGTTCCCCTACATGATATCAAGAATCTGGCCCATCTTGTCCTGGGATTGTTGGTAAGCCCCCAGGACATTAGTGAGTGCCTCCAGTTCCCGGAACCTGTCCTCCCCCTGGCGCACAGCTCTCTCCAAGTGTCCCTGTCCCCCTGGGCCTATGTCCCCTGAACGATGTGCCCACTGCCACTGACCCCAGGACCCTATTGACTTGGCTGTGAGATGTGGATTGGGGTCCTTGTACAGGTGGGCACACTGCTTACTGATGTGTCCTGGGTATAGAGGTGTGGGGATGTTGGGTGGGTGCTGTGGTGTTGGATACTTAGTGGGGAGGATCTGTGGTAGACTGCATGTAGGCTGGGGTGGCTGACTGACCAGTGGTCCCTGATGGGCCAGGAAGTTCATCTAGATCCAGAATGTCCAGAGTTACTGTCATCACTGGGGGCATCTTCTATTGGGGGACTGGATAGTCATGGCACCTCCTTGCCGCTGGGATTGTAGTGAATCCTAGTTTGTTTTAATGGGGTACAGGAGTTAGCTAATCCTTTGACTTGCAGACTTGTGCCCCCATCATCTAGTGACTTTTATCCTAGTTAGCTTACTCTGTTTTAGCACATTTATTTAATTAAACCTTTTAAGATGGCTGCCTTGATTTTAGTCCATGTTTTAGTTTGCGTTATCAGTGCTACCACGCTACATATCAAGCAACAAAGATCAACAAACTGTAGGTGTTCACATTAGGTACTTTCCCTCTTCACACTTTCGAGGGAATTGTTTATATAAATTACCGTCCCAAGCATGTCTTGTTATCTATCGTTTGGGAACAGACCTACGTTAGGGGTCCAAGCAGATCTCTATAAATGCTCCTCACTTGAACAGATAGTCAGAGGGATTCCGACCAGATGCCATTGCTGCTATTGATGCTGCACGTCTTCTTGACGATGACTCAGTCTTTGTAGCTCTACAGAGTCTGAGCTAGAGACTTCATTCCACAGTAACAAGGGTTGGGGGGCTCTTCTCAGGGACATGGTATTGGCAGATTAGGTTTATCATACCTAGCTCTCTTTTAGGTTAGAGGTTAGGCTCATTATGTTAGGGTATTAGGACATATATTATATTGCATGTCACTTCAAGTCATTACAAGATGGTAGGGGTCTTTGTGTTAATTGTCTTTACCATTCTGTTTCTTGCACTGTTCATTATCCTAATCACTGCAGCCCATGAAAAGTATCACAGATTGTAGTTTTGCTAAATTAAACCTATTGAAACTTTACTGCATCTTCTTTATTGCCTGTGTTTGATTGAGACATTGGGGGTGATTCTGACCCTGGCGGTCTTAGACCGCCGGGGCCAGGGTCGGCGGGAGCACCACCGACAGGCCGGCGGTGCCCCGCAGGGCATTCTGACCGCGGCGCTTTGGCCGCGGTCAGTGCAGGAAAACCGTCGGTCTCCCGCCGGTTTTCCGCTGCCCCTAAGAATCCTCCAAGGCGGCGCAGCTCGCTGCGCCGCCTTGGGGATTCTGACACCCCCTACCGCCATCCTGTTCCTGGCGGTTCGCCCGCCAGGAACAGGATGGCGGTAGGGGGTGTCGCGGGGCCCCTTTCATTGCAGACAGTGAAATACGCGACGGGTGCAGTAGCACCCGTCGCACCTTCCCACTCCGCCGGCTCGATTACGAGCCGGCTTCATGGTGGGAAGGTCATTTTCCCCTGGGCTGGCGGGCGGCCTTTTCAAGGCCGCCCGCCAGCCCAGGGGAAAACTCAAAATACCCGCTGCGGTCTTCCGACCGCGGTACGGTATTTTGGCGGCTCCCGCCGGGTGCGCGGTGTCCGCGCCCGGCGGGAGTCAGAATGACCCCCATTGTGTTTATGTGAGAAAGGGGTAATCTCCATTTAACCACAACACTTCCTGAGATGTCACAAACTTGAGTCCATGTATAAAGGCTGGGTCGACAGTTGCGATTTGTTGTAGGATTGGCATAGTCAACTACAAACATAAGTACTGTCATCCTTGAACTAGCAGTCTTGCCTAGAGCAAGAGTCAAACTAAGAGAGGATTGGCAGGGGCACCTGCAGGATGTAAGCGATGTATTATGTTTCATGTCTGTGGCATATTGTTCATCCCCAGCTTCCCCCATATTGTTGCTGTTGCCCTGTCACCTTTGTTTGTATATGGTGATGTATTGTGGGATTGTTAGTTCTCCATGCTGTGCATGCATAGGTGGTGTGTGTACATGCAGGGCTGGGAGGGCTGTACATGCCATGGGTATGGCGGGGTTAGTCACATGTGTAGGTGCACTTTGGAGTGGAGTGATGGGAGTCAGGGTGAGGGGGTGAGATGGCATGAAGGTATGTGGGGTGATAGGTCATAAATATTGACTCACCAGTGTCCAATCCTCCGGCTACTCCAGTGAGTCCCTCAGGATGCAGTATTGCCAAGACTTGCTCCTCCCATGCTGTCAGCTGTGGGGGAGGAGGTGGGGGTCTACTGCCAGTTCTCTGGATTGTGAGCTGGTGCCTTACTGCCATGGAACATACCTTCCCCCGTAGGTCATTCCACCTCTTTCTGGTGTCGTCCCTTGTTCTTGGATGCTGTCCCATGGCGCCATAGCTCCATCTTCCTTGCTATGGATATTTGCTGTACCTGTGCTCCAAACAGCTGGTGCTCTACCCTGACTATTTCCTCCACCATGACCCGCAACTCCTCATCTGTGAAATGGGGTGGCTTTGTGGGGACATGGGTGTTGTGTGGTGTGTATTGTGCAGTGGGTGTTGAATAATGTAGTGGAGTGTGGGGTGCATGATGGATGGATGGGTTGTTTGTGGTGTTTGTAGTTGTGTCTGTGATTTCCGTGTCTGTCTCTTGGCTATTTTTAATGTTCATTAAGGGTTGTGAGTAATGTGGGTGTGTGTTTTATAGTGCTGTGGATGGCTGGGGGTGTTGTGTGTATTGGTGTCCAGTGTGTGTGTTTGTGGCAGTATTCTGTTGGTTTAGTGTGTGTATGTCATAATTTGGTGAACGAATGTTCGCCGCCGCGACGGTATGTTGGAGGACGTCACTGCGGCGGTAAGTGGGATTTACCACCAATGTCATAATGAGGGCCTTTGTCTTTAATGGTGAGATTTTTGTACAATGCTGTGGAACTGTGATGTGGACCTGCATCACTCTCAGCTATGCAAATTTGCTTATTGGCAGGTAGCGGATAAAGGTCATAGAAGGCAGTGGAATAGAAATATGGTCTAATTGTATTATCCTATAGGTCTGTTTTATTGATGACCTCTTCATAATTTGGAGAGGCAGTGCATTGGAAGAACAATGTTAGACCTATCATTTACTAGTAACATTAGTGCTGCCCATTTGGATGCCTAGAAGTGCAAATTAGGATAGATGTTTGGAGCTTGGTTACAACATAACATAGAAAGCCCACAGTGGCAATATCATGATTTATGCACATAGTTTCCATCCAATTCCTCTGATCAGTAGCATCCCAGTGTCAGAGTGTTACAGTGCTAGAAGAATAGGTAGTATTGATTCTGAGTACCTGGATACAGAGAGATAAGTGATTGAACGATTCAGGGAAATGAGTTATACCGAAGAAACTTACATCAGCATCTGTGAAGACTATAAAATATAGCAGAGATGAAGCATTATTTGGAGTTAAAAGAACCCAAAAAAACAGAAAAAAGTAGATAGTGATTCATAACTACTTATAAAAGACAGCATAAGAAGTTGTGAGCTCTACTCTCTAAACATTGGCACTTGATAAGATGATTGGTAAGGAAGTTTCCTAACAACATCACATTGAGCTAGATATACGAGGAATGATCTAGTAAAAAGTAATGTGGGAACCCCCGAGAAGCCCTACCACCTAGCTGCCTATAGGTAAAGGCTTTATCAAATGTAACAAATGTAAGGCCTTTAAGAATGGCGGGGATTTGAAATATTTTTATATATCTGATCAAGTCAAAAGTCATGTACGGTGCAAACTAAGTTGTAAAAATTATCACGTGGGGTCTGTACTAACATGTACGTGTCCGGAGAAATACATAGGCAGTACTACATTACTGCTGCATGAGAGAATTTTACAACATCTCAGAGCTATTTGTCACAATCACCTGTCCTATCCATTAGCATAGCATTGTAAAATCATGCATGAAACTGATATATCACAACTTAAGTACAGTGTCATTGCACATATTCCATAGCAACTGAGAGGGAGAGATAGAGAGTGTGAATTAAGGAGATTGGAAGCAAGGATGATTCTTGATTTAGACACTAAGGAACCCAACAGTTTGAATATTGATGGGGACTAGTTCACTTTTCTCTGACTTGAAACATGTTCAATCACTACTGATGATTTGTGATCAATTGTGATAAATTGTACTAGTAGTTTGCAATTAATTCATCTGTTCACAAATACGTTTCTTTAGATTGATCACTCAGTGCCATAAACATTTAGAACCAATTGACCTCTCTGCTCATCCCTTTCTCTAGGACAAAGAATAATTTTACTAGTGGTTTGTGACATAGTATCCTGTCTTCTAAGACCTATCTTCTGGATGTATGTTGCTGTGGTTTGTGTAAATACACTAACACTTCTTTCCATATTCATGAATGGTGTTATTGTGGTTTCCAATAGTCTAGCCTATATGGTTATATGCTTTACTTTAGTCATTAGTGTTTACAGTAGTGGGCCAGAAGAGACAGGACAATTCACTGAGATCTGTGTCTTAGTTGATAAGTGATTACAGAAGTTCGTAAGGGTACAGTGAACTCTATGCTGTACATCTCTCACTTGTGTCTTCTTCTTTTAAAAAAAAGTAAATGGTATTTTACGAAGTATTTTGAAGTTTACCTTTTCAGCGGATGTCATCAATGTTGTCATCAGTGATGTCATTTGAGATGTCATCTGTGATGTCATTAGTGATTTCACTAACCATGTCATGAGTGATGTGATATGTGAGATCATAAGCAGTGCATTGCCGTGGAGTAAACTATAGTTATAGCTATAACTGTTGAATTTCCATTGCTTTGTGCTTGTAAAATGTGAGCCTAACTGTAAACTCCCTGTAACCTTTGTTTTATCAGTGAATTTCTATGTTTTTTATTTCTATTTCCTAACTATAACATCCCTGTAACCTTTGTTTTTTTCATTAAATTTCTATGGGATTTTAATGTTATTTAGTAAGTGTAACATCCTCAGGACCTTTGTTTTCTTAGAATTTCAATGTTTTCATTATAAAAATTGTACTACAATTTCACAATAAGTTAAATTTAGTAATATACATTTCCATGAGATTCTAAATACTTTTTTTCACACATTCATTCTTACTATACATTTTAAAAGTAACAATTAACAAGTCAAGGTAAGACCACTGATGTAGTCTGTCTATAAATGCAATTCACAAAGCTTTTCTCATTTTTTTAATTCTTTTTATTGATCTGCAAATCTGCAGTGAATTCAAGAAGGGAGCATATACAAGTCAATTCATGGCTGCTAATTCCTGTAATGAAATAGCGGCAGATCCGTAGTGAACAGTCAAAGTTACAGGTCCATTATTATCAAGAATGGTTAGGACTCATCAACAATATAATGCCATAAGTAGTGTTAAAGAGGAAGAACCTTCAAAGTTTCTGTCTTAGGTGGCCAACAGGTCCGCAAGCCCATCATCAGGACTCAGTGCTGAAAAGTGGATCAAACCTACATTAACATGTAGGAATACAAATTTAAAGCAGTTCGCCATAGAGAAAAACAGAAACAAAATGTGCAATACTTGCCAACAACAAAATATTGTGTTAACCCTCTAAAAAATGCAAAACATGCTAAAACTCTCAAGTGACACAACCAAGCCCAAATCACAATTGTATAGGTATCCATAATCAAAATCAAAACACTAGACCAGAATTATTCACAAATTAAACCTTACCAAAGTGCAACCAGTATACGCCAGGGATTTGCCAGAACAGGAAATAATATTACGAATGGTGAATACCTTACACGCTAATCTAGGGAGGGTGGTACCATAGTCAAGGATAATCTGGATTATGATGATAAAGTGATGAGAAAGATACGGAACCCTTTACATTTAAAAAAAAAAAACTCACAAAAGATCCTACTTCTTCCAGTAGAAAAGCAATTTCCAAACTGACAGGGTCAGGTTTTAGTGGCGGCTGACTTAGTAAGAAAGAATATGACCACTTGAATAAGGATGATTACACAATATCAGCTGTTTGCACATTATTAAAAATCCATAAAGATGACAAAAAACTACCTCGGAGACCCATTGTGTCAGGGTGTCAATCTGTCCTACAGCCGTTAGCTGAGTACATTGGTTTCTTCACTAAACCATATGTACCCTTGACAAGTTCCTACATGAGAGACAGCCTTTTAGTTATTACACATGCCTTTTGATGCTAGTTCTGATATTCCTGTCACAATGGACATCAAAGGTTTGTATACAACATTCATCAGCTTGAAGCTTTAAAAATTATTGAAGAAGTACTTGAATCTCGCTCTAGGCCTCATAATGTACCCAATGATTTCATTAGGAAATGAGCTAAAATACAATTATTTCATCTGCAATGCGGAGTTTTATGCCCAGATTAAAAGAGTTGTGATGTGTGCAATTTTTGCTGTGAATGTCACAAATGTATATGTTACCAAATGTGAAGCAGGAACTATTTACAGTGATTCTAATCCACTTGTAAAGCATTTATAGAAATGTCTCCATTAAATAGATTATGGCGGTCATTCTGACCGCAGCGGTCGACGGTCGCCGCCTGCCAAGCGGTTCCTGCCGAAAGACCGCTCCGCGGTCAAAAGACCGCGGTGGCCATTCCGGCTTTCCCGTTGGGCCGGCGGGCGACCGCCAGAAGACCGCCGGCCGGCCCAGCGGGAAAGCCCCTTCAACAATGAAGCCGGCTCGGAATGGAGCCGGCGGAGTTGCAGGGGTGCGACGGGTGCAGTGGCACCCGTCGCGATTTTCACTGTCTGCAAAGCAGACAGTGAAAATCTGTATGGGGCCCCCAGGACCCCACGGCACCCGTTCCCGCCATCCTGGTTCTGGCGGTGGACACCGCCAGAAGCAGGCTGGCAGGAAGTTGGTCGGAATCCCCATGGCGGTGCTGCAAGCAGCGCCGCCATGGCGGATTCCCTGGGCCAGCGGGAAACCGGAGGGAAACCGCTGGCTCCCCTTTTCTGACCGCGGCTTTACCGCTGCGGTCAGAATCACCCAGAAAGCACCGCCAGCCTGTTGGCGGTGCTTCCGCCGCCCACCGCCATGGCGGTCATGGACCGCTAGGGTCAGAATGACCCCCTATGTCTTGTTCATCTGGCAGATATTTTTCAGTTTCATTTATGGCTTAATACCCAAAATATCAACTTAAGGCTTAATCTTGAACATAACAGCAACACCACAGATTCACCTCTGACCAACCTCCTGCTCTCCTGGACCCCCGTCAATGACAACTACTCCATCAAAATCATGAACACCATCCAGTCTGGCTCTCCATCTGACCCCTGCCCTCACCACATCCTCAACAAAGCAAGCTTCGTCATCCACCCCAACTACAGAAGATCATTATCAGCTCCTTCGAGTCAGCCACCTTCCCGGAGAGCTGGAAACAGGGCAAGATTAACGCACTCCTCAAAAAACCCAAGACGGACCCAAAGAACCTCAAGAAACTCCAGCCTATCTCCCTTCTACCCTTCCCGGCAAAAGTCATCAAGAGGGTTGTTAACAGAAAACTAACCCGCTTCCTCGAGATGAACCACACCCTGGACCATTCCTAATCTGGATTCCGCCGCAACTACAGCACCAAAACCACCCTCATCGCCGCCCGACGACATCAGAACCATACTGGACAGCGGCAAAACTGCGGCCCTCATCCTCCTGGACCTCTTGGCCACGTTTGACATGGTCTGTCACCACACCCTACGCTCACACCTCAGCAATGCTGGAATCTGCGACAAGGCCCTGGACCAGGTCACCTCCTTTCTCACCGGCAGAATTCAGAGAGTCCGCCTCCACCCATTCTCCTCGGAGGCCACCAAAATCATCTGCGGCGTACCCCAGGATTCGTCCCTCAGCCCAACCCTCTTCAACGTCTACATAGTCCTGCTCGCTAACATCACCCAAACCCACAACCTCAGCATCATCTCATACGCCGACGACACCCAGCTGATCCTCTCCCTCACCAAGGACTCCGCCAAGACCAATCTTCATGAAGGAATGAAGGTCATCACCGAATGGATGAAGAACAGCTGCCTCAAACTCAATTCCAACGAGATGGAAGTCCTCATCTTCGGCTAGACCCCCTTCGAATAGGATGACTCCTGGTGGCCTGCCACTCTCTGAACCGCTCCGACTCCCACCGACCATGCACACAACGTAGGATTCATCTTGGACCCCTCACTATCCATGACCCAGCAAGTCAACGCCATCTCCTCCTCCTGCTTCAACACCCTCTGCATGCTCTGAAAGATCTACAAATGGATACCCACGGAAACCAGAAGAACAGTCACTCAAGCCCTCGTAAGCAGCAAGCTGGACTACGGCAATGCCTTCTACGCAGGAACCACAGCCAAACTCCAGAAGAGGCTGCAATGCATCCAACACACCTCTGCACGCCTCATCCTGATCATCCCCCGCCACTGCCACATCACAGACCACCTGAAAAACCTGCACTGGCTCCTAGTCAACAAGAGAATTACCTTCAAACTCCTCTCCCATGCTCACAAAGCACTGCACAACACCGGACCAGAATACCTCAACAGACGACTCTCCTTCTACACCCCGACCCAGCATCTCCACTCTGTCGACCTTGCCCTATTAACTGTCCCACGAGTCTGCAGAACTACAACCGGCAGTAGGTCATTCTCGCACCTCGCAGCTAAAATGTTAAACACTCTTCCCACCCACCTTCGCCAGACCAAAGACCTCCTTACGTTCAGGAAACCTCTCAAGACCTGGCTGTTTGAGCAGTAGCAGCACCTACCCCCGCTCTCCCTCCCCTCTTCAGCGCCTTGAGACCGTCATAGGTGAGTAGTGCGCTTTACAGATCCCTGATTGATTGATAATAACTATATGATCAGTTTATTGGATTTAAAAATCACTGATGATAATGGGTCCTTGTATGTAGGCCTACATACTTAACCAACAGTTTATACCTTGTTGAAATATACAAATCTCCATCCCAGAAATCTGCAGATAACCTTCATTTAGGCCAAGGTTTAAGAATTAGGCGTAGCTGCTCCAAAAGGGAGGATTATTTTACAGAAGCTAAACTTCAGATTTTCAAATTTGTGGCCAGGGGATACCCTAATGGAATGGTGACAAGATCACATAAACAAGCCTAATACTATAATCGCGATGCACTACTTCAGGTAAAAGAAAGACCTACCCTTATTCGAATGACCTGTGTTACAACTTTTGGCACAGAATTTAATAGGATCAAACAGAAATTCCTTTGGAATTGGCACCTGTTAGAAACATTACATAGACAATGTGTTAAACCTTTTTTGTTTTTTAAAGAGGGAGACATTTAAAATAGCAGTTGGTCAATGTTTATGTTGAACAAGAACTAATGACTCTAAGCAATGGGGTTTAGCTCCCATATTTGCTCATTTTCCTATAGTAATTCCACAGTCTGCTCTGCTACAAAAATGGTCAAATTATGTGTTCTCAATGAGAGAGTGTGGCATTTGAAACATGTTATAATGTATTGAATGTCCTTGTGCATTATATTTCATTGGAAACAACACTCAAAAACTGAGAAAATGTATCTTGCAACACAATCTTAGATATGTTGCAATGTTGTTAATATTCCCATAGTGGATCACTACAAAACTAAGGGACATGCACCCAATGCCAGGAAATGGTTTGTCTTGGAAGTGGTTAAAAGATCTAGAAGATGGCATGACCTAGACTGCTTGCTGACAACAAAAGAAAATAGATGGCTATGTTTGGCTTAAACTGTGAAGAAAGGATTGAACCAAGAGGTGGAATAGCATTTGGTGGTTACTCTGTGATAGGTGAGACTAGTGTATGTTGATGTTGCTGTGCCCTTGCATTGTTGGGACTTTTCATAGTTTATATATTGATGTGGCCCATCTTTCAATATATTTTATATTTATGTGTATTTATATGTTGGACTTTTCTGTGTTCATGTTGTGTCCATATAATCTTTCCTTATGTGTTTAGCTGTCTGCCTCATATTCTTCTGGTGTAGAATATATAAGATGTCCCTGTTTAGTCCCTGAGAGCAGATTATACTGTTTGTGTGTCTATTCTTGCATTTTTTTATTTTTTAAATACATCATGCACTTTCAATGTTGGTGTTAAAGCCCTTTGCAAGATGACCCCCATGGTTCCCTTTGAGACCAGGTGACCATTGTAGGGTCAATTTGTGTAAGAGTTTGCCTTATTAGTTTATAATTTCAGTTTTTAATTTTCAATTTGAATTTAGGATGAGCCAGTCATTAGCTATGTTATTTTTGTGGGTACTACTTATGTTCCACTGAGGATAATTTCCTTTTATTTAATGGTCTTCTAAATGATTTTTGCAATTCAATGCGTCCTTGAACATTGGAGAAAAACAATAATAAAGAATGTATAACACCCCACCACAACTGCACATTATGCCACTGCAAATAAGCAACACAGGACATTGCACATACTACCATTTTTAAACAATAATTTTATCTGGTATAGCGCCTCACTTTAAATTCTAAAACAAGCTTCAGGAAAGCTGAATGGAGAGTGTGTGTCACCTATAAGGAAGTGGACAAGAAGGTCCTAAAGGATGCCCTGCAATAATATCAGAAGAAAATTGCTAAGGTCAAAGTAGGGAACTACGCTAACGCCATCCTGATCTAATAATGCCAAAAAGGTGTTTGACATTATGCGAGAAGTCTCTAATACAGAATGCCTGAATCAAGCAATTGTTCCATCGTAAGTTCTCTGTGATAATCTTGCAGAGTTTTTTTAGTAAAAGACCAATAAAATCCTGAGGGTATTAACAACTTATATAAGACACAGAATCCTCCAGGAGTCACTGATGACCAGGAAGATGGGGCAAGTACCCTTGTTGCCTCCATCAATGAGAATGAGAATCTTAGGGGCAAACTGGAATACTTTGAACCGCTAACAGAAGACTTTTTCCGAGCCTTTGCCGTTGGCACCTGCTTCTGGCTTTTCATTGGATCCCCTGGCTTCCAAGGTCTGGAAAGAAGAGGTGGAAGAGTTCTTTGCAGTATTATCACAAACATGTTGCCAATCACTGCAGAAGGGCATTGTATCTCCACTTGGAAAAAGGCGATAGTTAGTCCAATATTGAAAAAACAAATCTTTGGCTCTTGAGTGATTATATAGGCCAATATCCCTCCTGCCATGATCAGTTAATGTTCTGAAACATTGCGTGAACAAGACACTGTCTCAGTGCCTAGAAGACAATGACCTTCTTGAAGAGGAACAATTTGGCTTTCTTTCAGGTCATGGGACCGAATCACCTTACTTACAGCCATGGATAAACTCAGAATGTGAGTGAATAATGGTGAATCTGTGGTGATGATTGTGTTAGACCTTTCGGCCACATTGAATATGGTTATCGATAATATGCTTCTGACTTGGCTGGCCTCAATTGGAGTATGTGGAATAGGAAAGAACTGGATCTGCTCTTATCTGTCTAATAGGTGTCAGGCGGTGGCCCTTCCCCCTTTTCATTCTGATTTCAGGAATATTAAACAGGGTGTCCCTCCCGCAAGGCTCATCAATCAGCCTGATTCTTTTCAATATTTATATGAAGCCTCTGATTTTACTTATTCATTTCCACAATGTTAGCCTAATAAATTGTGCTAATGGCACCCAACTTATTTTGTCATTGGAAGGCAACCAGCAGATGACAGTCAATGCTTGCAATGATTGGCTGAGCTACAATTCTCTTAGGTTCAATGGAGAGAAGACAGAGGGCATGAATTAGATCTCGGCGGAGGGGCTACTCTGTCGCAATGGTGATGGAAATCCCATCCACTGAAATCTAAATACTATTGTTTTTTATTGTACCATAATTAAATTACACAATTTGGTGAGTGCCCATAACACAAATTTAACTTCATCTCTCCTCTCATTGGAAAATTGACCAATAACACTCCTGCTCCATTGTAATCAGGAGTGGAAGCACACCCCTCATGTGCTAGGTGTTCGGGGTGGGACTCCAGTGATGAAGCATGACACAAGCTAGCTTGGTTGGTGACAATTCTTCTAAAAAAACTTAAGGGTGTTTTTCACTCTGTACCTTATGGTGTCCATAGGAAGAGAGAATGGAGCATTTATAATAAAGACAATATGGTTGGTAATTAGCTCATTTTTCGTATTTGCTTGTCCTCTCTGGGAAGATAAGCAAGCTCCTTTTGTTTCCCCTCACTCTCTGGATGGTTTACCATGTAACATAACGACAAACAACAATATAGTTGTCTACTACAAATTGAATATCCATATTGACATTCCACATTTGCAAAATGACAGGATTATAGTTGTTAATACATTTCAAGGCCTCTGTTCTCCTGAAGTTCTAGGTGTTTTTTGTTGGTGATTTACAAGTAAGTGTATGTCTTACTGCAGACATAAAACTGCTCACTCTTCCTTCAGAAATAACAGGTCTCCCAAAGCGAAATTTTGTGTGAAGTTTTCCATTTGCTCTGTATTTCTTCTGACGTTACTTTCTACATCTATGTGATTGGAAACACAGTGCTTGCAGCTTTAAGCTTTTTTCCTCAGTGTCTTTGGAATGTTGCATGTAATACAATGTTCTGAGAAAGAAAGTACAGAGTCATCTGTGTCTGTTACAATTTATGTGGGTCTTTTACACACAACAGCATATGAATATGAGGGGCACTTCTTGCTTGGTATTCTTTTCACCCAAAAAAATCAGTAAGTTCTCCTGGTATCTTCCATTTGAGACTTTTAACTTTAAAGTTTGCTTCTCTCAAAAACTCATGCAAATAATCCAGTGCAGAACTCAGTGTTACAAACCAAGTTGCTGCACCTACATTTTGTAAAGTACACTGGAGCTCACTAAATTATGATATCAGTAATCATTGGTCCTACGTCGGAAAGCCATCAAATTTACCACATTATACTCATATAGATCACTTTCAAATAAGAGATGGAATACATATGGAATACTTTGTGAAAATCTAAGATCCCTTGCATTAAATCTTGTTGATCTATACTCAGCTGCAGGTATCTGCACAGGGCTGTCATCATACCTCTCACCTACAGTTTTATGACATCCCCCATAACCTCTATTGAACATAGTGGATGGATACTAAAGTGCTCATATTTTTCTTCAGATTTACTTCTATCCACTTTTTCAAACTGTCCACTTGAAGGCAGCATTTCTTCCATCATGCATCGTCCAACAACATCTACATCTTTATAGTACACATTATTCTCTTTAGGATGCAATGTACCTTTCTTTACCTTATTTACATCCACTAGTTTCTGCCCGATTGCTGTCTTTTTTGTGGGAACTAGAATAACAAGCTTCACTTATAAATCTCTCTCTCCACCCTCAGTTTTATTATTGCATTCAAAACCTAAAGAAAATACAGAACTCTACCTTTAAGTTCCTAATGGAATGGCTGGTGGTTTACCCATCTTTTGGTTTCATACAAACTATTGCTTGAAAAGGGTGTATAGATTGTATGTATATTCCTTTATAAACAATCAAATGTTATTGTTCCTCTGGAATATCACCCACCTCTAACTCATTGTGTATTGCTCTGACAGACATTTCATTGTCCTCTAATTTATCATAAAAATACTTGCACATGAACTGGTGTTTCAACAAATCAAAATGTTCTTCCAGAAAGAAATACACTGCAAATTCTAGCCACTTGTGTCTGTTTTCTTCAGTTATCAAGGGCACACCAACATCTCAAAGTTGGCCTTTGTAGTAGGGCCACCAACAAGAAATACAGACATAGTTTAATTTCTCTGTATAAAATGCATTAAACTTTGCTACTTCTTGCCTAAAGTTATCAGTGCTAATATATCTGTTGTTCCTCTACACCTTAGCATGCCAATTACTTCAAGGTCAAAGAAACATAAATTAGCATCTTCACAAATTTTCAACCTATGATAATGTACCATGCAGAAGTGCTTTGCTCATTTCTCCTAAACACAATGCAGGACTTTTGCAAAGTAAAGTCGTATAACTAAATTTCACATTTATAAATGATGAACAGCCAACATTTGAATATTATGAAAGGTTTTTTTGCACGCTTTTCTGGATAGACAAGCCAATGAGTGCCCTTGTATATTAGAATATTTTCTCACTTTGCATGGCTCTCATGCTTGTAAGAATGCAATTTTCCACTTTCCACTTTTAGATGGCAATTTACATAGAGAAGATCTTATTGTATCAATTGATTCCTGGTGAATACTACAGATACTACTGTACTCCCATTTATGCAAAGGTGGATGTCTATGCCTTCCTTGTACCTTTTCACTGATCTTTTCCTCAACATTTCTGGGAACCATCTCTTCTTCTGTAATGGGATTATGCTTTACCTCATACCATCGGACAGTTGTTCAACTGCATTCGCTAATTTGTTCTGATGTAAGTCACTTTCTTCACTAAAGAAAACCTCAGTACTAGACATATGCTTCCATACTCCTTCAAAATTTTGCAAAAGTTACTTTTATTAATAAGTCTATTTTGTCTTCTTTTCTTCATAGACAACACTGTTTTATCCAATGATCTCATTCTGTTTAGTATCAACATAAATAATTTGCTCTTCAGGGCAAATGCTTTATCAACCACACTCTCAAATTATTATTTTTGTTTCAGTGCTGCCCTTGTCCTCTTAACTACTTCATGCTTCATACCAAATTCTGTATTACCCTACTTCTAAACATTCTAAATCATATTTCTTTCAATTCCTTTTGCCTCCTTGTCAAAATAGGTGCTTTTTCTAAAAATTTTCACTCTCAATCTTACTTACTCCTTCTCCATGGTTCCCTTACTAGCGGCTCTATTTTTCTATTACGTTCTCTAGAGCATGTCTTTTTTCACTCGTACTTTTAAGCAGACATGATTCTTTCTTCTGTTTTGTTCTCATTCCTGTCTTTCTTAGCATTGTAAATCCTCTTCTTTAAACACAGGTGGATACCTGAAAAGCAAACATACAATATGTTTACCTTTACATTACATACTATTAGATGACATACTATAAGCAAGATAGTAGTGATATAAGTGGTTATGTCAGTGGGTAAGTGTAGTATGGATGTAAAAATGGGTATTTGAGTGGCTCTATGGGAGGGTGACTGGGTGTATGAGTGGTTGAGTGATTATATAAGTGAGTGTATCAGTGCGTCTGTGAGTGGATGTGTAAGTAGCTGTGTGGGTGTGTGACTGGGTGTGTTAGTAACTGCATGGGTGTCTAAATGGGGATGTAAGTGGCTGTATGGATTGGTGACTGGCTGTATTAGTAGATGTTTGGGAGTGTAACTGTGTCTGCAAGTGTCTCTGTTAGTGGTGGATACATACGTGATGTGTGGGTGTATGAGTGGATATTTAAGTGCCTGTGTCACTGTCTGATTGGGTGTGTGAGCTGCTGCATGATTTTGTAAATAGGTATGTGAGTAGCTGTATTTTGCCTTTCACTATAGTGTCAAAAGCTACACACGTACTTTCAGCTTACACACTCATGGTTTTTTTAATATACTTTTTTATAGTACACCTAATTAACACACCTGCAAAATCTCTTTGCTGTTGTCCAGCTTTTATTTTAATATCTACTTTCCACTGAAAATCTAAAGTCAGAAATATAGCAGTTATCCTCCATGCTCAGTACAAAAGTACCAATAATGGCTACTCTTCCCAATGTGGTTTCACTCGTACTCCTGTACTTAGCGAATTACAGACTTCTTTTCATCTTTCATTTTGTTATACCACTGTTAAATGGTCACTATTTTTGACTATTCCCAGGTTTCCTGTAATGAAGCCCAATTTGGTAGTTTTTTTTGCGTATCCGAGGATCTACCTCGAGAATCCACAAGGGACCACATGGGGGGTACCTTGTGGTCCAGAAGAGACCACAAGGGACCCCCCATGTGGTCCCTTGTGGATCTGCGGATCCACATGAAACCCCTTAAAAGCAACTTGCCCTCATGAATTTTCATCTATATTTTATTCTGTAAAATATTGTCAATTATAAGACATACACTCCCTGCTGAGCAATTTTTGTACACTAGTCTACTTTTCAATTTCACACAGCAGTCTCTTTTGTTCTCCTCCTCTACACTCTTTTAGCTTTATTTGCATAGTAACCATATTTCCAATAGTCTCTCCGTACGAGCAGTTCAAAATTCACAAGACTCTCTCTCAACAGCATCACATTAACGGTAGCAGGTGTGATTGGCTGTTTACAATTCCAAGCATATCCCAAACAAAATAACTTTTTTATCTTTCCAAAGCCAATTACAGAGTTAGTTACTTTTTTCCTTAAAATCACTACCTAATTTTAGTTCCCTGCACATCTCCACCATCCAATCAAATATGTTCCTTATGATTTACTTGCTGTCCTCCATTGTAACTGCCTTACATCTTCAGAACTGCCTCATTCTACTGCTGTTTTTTGCTACTCCTGCTTGTCTCTAAAATGGTCAGTCTGGGTTGTGGGCCATAGTTTTGTGTTTTGGGCCAGAGACAGTGCTAGAAAGAAGGGTATTGACATGGATCTAGGTTGACCCAATGTATACATTACTTGGGCTGGTGAGAGAGGGTTACAGTGACATCAGTTGCTGGCTTTGGTTGAAAGCATTGCAGACTGCCAACATTCAGACATCCTGACTGTGCACTGTGGTGGCAATGACCTAGGCACAAATATTGGGATAGTACTGGAAATCCTAATGAAGGATACTTTTGCTAAATCAATGTCACTTTCCCACATACTGCCTCGGTGTACACTTGGCAAATACAGAAGTGGCAGTGGTCGTCCCAAATGTTTATGCAGATAGAGAAAACCAGGAAACTTGTCAATAAAGATGTTTTTGTTTTTCCCTGAGACCAAAACATGGTCTCTATATACCATAACAACATATGCTACATGGATGGAATATTTCAAAAAGACAGAGTCCATTTCACAGATGCGGGCAACAGGGTGCTCCTCAACAACTGAAAAAACTGCATGCTGTTCTATGGGTAATTCTCATCTACACACCATAAACACAAAGGCTCTTTTCAGGGCCAACCTTTTCACAAAAAACTGCTTCTTTTTGTTTTCAAATAAGGGCCTGCCTTTGCGGGTAGATCACTGCCTGTGTGTGGGGCTGTGACTAGCTGTGTAAGTGAGTGTGTGGGTGTGTGAGTAGCTGTCTAGTACCTGTATGGGTGTGCATGTGGCCTTCTGGATCTATGACTGGGTATACAAGTGAATGTATGAGTGTGTGAGTAGTTGTGTGGATGTGTAAGTAGTTCCGTGAGTGGATGTGTTAGTGGGTGAGTCACTGGCTGTGTGGTTCTGAATGTGGCTGTATAGATGTGTGGGTGGGTATGTGAGTGGTTGCAAGGTTGTGTAACTGGGTGTGTGATTGTGTAGTGGGTATGTGAGTGGGTGTGTTAGTCTTTGTTTGGGTCTGTGAATGGACGTGTGATTAGATCTCTGGGCCCAGTGGGTGTAAGAGTGGCTGCGTGTGTGTGTGAATTGGTTGTTCAGTGTTTTTCTGGGTGTCTGAATGAGTGTGTGACTGGTTGTATAGGTGTGTAAATGACTGTGTGAGTTGTTGTGTGAGTGTTTGTGTGGGTCTGTTAGTAGATGTGTGAGTGGTTATCTGGGTCTGTAAGTGGGTGTGTTAATGTTTGTATAAGTATGTAAACAGGTGTATGAATAGTTTTCTGGATCTCTCACTGGGTGTGTGAGTCACTATATGGTGTCAGTGTGGGTGTGCAAATGGCTTTCTAGTTATCTGAGCTGATGTGTCAATGGCTGTATGGGTGTATGAGCAGATATGTCAGTGGTTGTGTGAAGGTAAGAGCGAGTTTGTGAGTAGGTGTGTGAATAACTGTTTGAGTTTGTGAATGTGAGTGGATTTTTTATAGGTCCCTGAGTGGATGTATCAGTGAATTTATGGGTGTGTGAGTGGCTGTATGAGTAGCTATATGGATGTGTGATTGGGCATGTGAGTGGCTGTATGGGTGTGTGTGTGGGTGTGTGAGAGATTTCTGGATCTCTGCATGGTTGTGTAGGTGTTTAACCGGATGCATAGGTGTGTGATAGGTGTGTGAGTAGTGTAAGTGTAAGTGACTATGTGGGTCTCTCAGTGGTGTGCCAGTGGCTCAATGGGTGGTCTGTGAGTATGTGTATCAGTAGTTTTGCTGTATATGTGTGTGTGTGGGAGGGGGGCGTGGCCTGACTCCGATGGCAGTGGAAGCCTCTCCGTGAGGCTCCCGCCAGAGATCCCCACTCCGGTCCAGTCTGCAAAGAGGTGGACCCCCTGCGCGCCCCACGGACTAACAGCAGGGTCGGGGGGGTCCGGAGACTCATTTTTCGGGGTCCGACCCCGGAGGAAGGAGAATTTCGGGGCCGAATTAGCGCCCGTCGGAGTGCCGCGAGGAAGGGAGAAAAAAGAAGATGGCGGCCGCGACTTGAACGGCGTTTCTGGAGGCGGAGGACCCAATAAAGGCAGGTTCTTGCTCCCTTCCAGTGTATCCTTCCGGGAGTCAGAGAACGAAGGGTGCACTGGGGGATACTTTTGGGGACTCATATCGACGAACAGAGGGGGCCGGTATTGCGGCGGAGACCAGATAGGGACCGCGGGGCGTTCGCAGCGCGGCGTCCCGCGCCATAAGGCTGAATCGGACGGGACTCGATAAGGGGCGATAGCGCCGGGATCTCTCCTGGGGCTCCAGAGACAACCTACCTTTGGCGACGACTGTTTGAGAGAGACGCGGTGGACTCGAGGGGCCTTTCCCGGTGCGGCCCGACCCCTTGTTCCGCCGGAGGGGGGCTGGGGCGAGAAAGGCGAAGCTAACGGTTAGAAGAGGCGAACCCGGACGAGACAGTGAAGTGGCGCAAAAGTCCCCGTACTGCGGAGATTCCCCCTGACGATGCGGCGCTGTGTGCACAAGAGCGCAGGAGTTCCCCAAATTCAGGCTGAGAGCCACTCCGACTTGAAGGTTCTCCCTATGAGCAACGAAGTAATCGGGCTGGATGAGATCGCACCCTGTTGCACAGACGAGACGGTGAAGCGGCGCAAAGGACCCCGAGCTGCGGAGATTCCCCCGATTGCGCGGTGCTGAGAGCATAAGAGCGCAGGCGACCCCAAAATCCAGGATGAGAATCAGTCAGACCTGAAGGTACCCCCCATGACCGGTGAAGTAATTGGGCTTGATGTGATCGCACCCGGACTAGGAGGAGGGTGAGAGGGGCCCATCCTTCTGGAGTGAAATACCCCTTGGGAATGGTCAGTAGTCTAGAGTGAGAAGGATGGCTGGTAACAAGAGGCGATAAATCTCATACGCGGGCATAGTGTGCTGGAAACAGTAATTTATTAATGAAGGTCTGGAGTTCCCCCTGGCGGAGCAGGGCACCGAGTTGTGCCGAAAGAATAAATGTTTAATGACCATTGAACAATCGTAGTTGAAGCTACACCTCAGAAAATGGGTAAAACCGGTCGCCGAAGAGACACAGAACAAAAAGAGGGGCCCACAGTTGAGACACAGGCAGATACGCCCGAACACAGAAATGTCGCCTCGGGGGGGGGGAACATACCGATCCCACACTTCAAGATGTCCTGCAAGCTATAACGGCTTCCCGGGTAGCACTGGAGGGGAAAATTGATGCATTAGCCACGGATTTTACAGTACTACAAGACGATCAGCGCCGCCTGGCTGAAAAGGTGTCCACCACAGATAGACAACTTAAAGAGCTCTTCCCGGAGGTCAAGGATTCTACTAAGGCCACAAAGCTGCTGGAGTCCAGAATTAGGAGCTTAGAACTAAGAGCAGAAGATGCCGAGAATAGGTCACGGCGCAATAACATTCGGGTGATTGGAATGCCTGAAAGTGTCCCTCAAACAGGCCTGGCGGAGTTCCTCGAGCGATGGCTTCGAGAGGGCTTAGGGGGCGATGGACTTTCTCCCTTTTTTGCCATTGAAAGGGCTCATAGAGTACCGGCGCGCCCTCCTCCACCGGGAACCGCCCCGAGGCCTATAATAGCCAAGCTGCTCCATTACCGAGACAGAGACTACCTATTGCATCAAAGCAGAACCAAAGGAGATCGTACAATGGACAACCACAAGTTTCGTATTTTCCCAGACTTTTCCCGGGAAGTTCAGAAACAAAGGGCCACCTTCAGTGCTGCAAAACAGAAACTGCGCCAATTAGGTCTGCAATATGGCATGATGTTCCCGGCAAAACTTAGAGTAGTAACCAAAGAAGGGACACAGTTTTTCACTACGGCGGAAGAGGTATGGCAATGGCTTGATCAGCTTCCACAAGAGGAGAATGGTCCTCCGGGACAAGTCTCCGGTCATGAGCGGAAGAGAGAGGCTAAACGCAAAACGGCCCGTACTGTAAACAGTCCTTCGCATAGGGAGATGCAAACGGAGAGGCGAAAAGCCATGGAGGCAGCAGCTTCATTGAACGGCTCGGATTGCGGGTCACAAGTGCAGTCTGCAGCGAACTGTGAACCATCTGATTCAGAGCATGAGTCAGAATCCTCTCGGATATCCGACGGATCGGGACCAGTCATAACTCCGGGCACCTCTGACTGTATCATATGAAAACCCTCATACCAAACTGCTCTTGTGACAGTTGTCCTAGTAATGAAGTTTTCCAGTGACGGACAACGTGGTGCTTGGTGAGGAGAGAGCACTGGCTGTTGCTGTGGAGGTTATCCTCATCAGAAGGGCGAGAAAATGGGTCCACAAGCACTATGACACCCTGTAACCCGGTAGTGGGGATCAGAGGGATGGCCCACTCCTTCGAAGAACTTGGAGTAACCCCAATTACAATAAGCTAGTTAAGATTTTGAGTCATTTGGATGAGAGCTGTTTTAACTTTTGTCCTGGGGAGAGGGAGTTGGGGTGTTAATTGTTGGGGTATGTTTAGGGGGAGTGATGAATGGTGGGTATCTACCTCTGATCTACTGACGGTGTGTGAAGTGAGAATAGGGTGCCTAGTGGTAAATGCTAGCCCTACACGGGATTGGACACAGATGGGGCTTGAAACACAGCTATGGCGTCATTAGGCAATTATAAATTTTTATCATGGAATGTACGGGGTATGCACACAATGGCCAAAAGATATAAGGTATTTTCGCATTTGAAGCGGAGGGGGATTCAGATTGCGCTGCTTCAAGAAACACACTTAACCCAGCCTGAAGGGCTTGCTCTGCAGAAGAGGTGGAGAGGCCAGACATACTATACCTCTTACTCTGCATTTGCCAGGGGTACTTTGATATGGATCGGAGCCGGGGTCCCATTCCAACTCTTGGACAAGCTCATAGACCCGGAGGGTCGTTTTGTAGCAATCTGAGGGCGATTGGAGGGAAGGGATCTGGCGTTGATTAATGTCTATGCCCCGAACGTGGATCAGGGGGAGTTCTTCACTCGCTTATCGGGCCATTTGGCCGCCTATATGCAGTTCCCCCTCGTGATGGGGGGCGATTTTAATTGCGTGGCTGATCCTTCTAGAGATCGCTCCCACCCCCCGTTGCACGATTCTCCTTTGATGAGAGTAGCAAGATTATTTTCTTCCTGGCAGGCGAGTTGGGGACTAGTGGATATCTGGAGAAAGTTGCACCCGGGGGCCAGAGACTATTCCTTCTTCTCCCCTTGGCACGAGCTCCATGTCCGTTTAGATGTGTTTTTCTGCTCGCCGGACATTTCCCCTCGAGTGCATAATGTTGAATACCTGTCCCGCACTGTCTCCGATCATAATCCTCTTTTATTGGAGATAGGCTGGGGTTCACCCCCTTCCTGCATCCCCACCTGGCGGTTGAAGATTGAATCCCTAGAAGACAAACCCTTTCAGGAAGAGCTAAGACAGCATATTGTCCATTACTTTATAGATAACGAGGCTTCGACAAATAACCCATTGATTGAATGGGACGCTTTTAAGGCGGTAGTGCGAGGGCGCTGTATTGCGGGTGCTGTGGGGGTCCGAAGGTCTTTACTTAGGGAGACTGAAAAAGCAGAGAGTGAACTGTGGGAGATGGAAAAAAAAAGGCCTGAAAATCCGCTCCTGCAGCCCTCTATCTTAGAGCTTAGAGCAACGGTGGCTGACTGTGTGGAGCGCCTTAGATGTTTTGACTACCAAAACTATATTACATGGGCACATGAGGAGAGAGACAAAGCAGGTCGGATGTTAGCTTGGGTGGTTTCGCAAACACATAAAACGTCGCCCATCCTGGAAATGATCTCGGAGGACGGGAATTCCCTTTACGGGCAGGAGCAAATTAACTCTCACCTGATGGCCTTTTATAAACGATTATATAAAAGCACTCTCTGTACAGACGGTAGCTCTATCGATAATTATGTATCTGGACTGCAGTTGCAGACACTGACGCCAGATGCTACGCCACAACTTGAGGGCCCCATTACACAACCAGAGATTCGAAAGGCCATTAGTGAGCTATCGAGGGGAAAGACTCCGGGTACAGATGGTCTTCCCATCGAATTCTATGCCGCATATATAGATCAGTTAGCTCCTAGACTCGAGATTCTATATCAATCTGCCAGAGAAAGGGGAATCTTACCGGCAACAGCGAGGGAGGCAGTAATAATACCCTTGCTTAAAACAGGGAAAAATCCAATGGAAGCGGGGGCATACAGGCCTCTATCCATGCTGAACCTGGACTACAAGATCCTCAGTAAGGTTCTGGCCACTAGACTGCTCCCCCATATGACAACACTAATTCACACGGATCAGGCGGGGTTCATCCCGGGGCGCAACACAGCGGATAACATACGCAGATTTATAGCAGTCATGAATGATCGAAAATCGGCCAGCTAAGCCCACGGAGTCCTCGCGGTCGATATAGAAAAGGCCTTTGACAGCTTGGAGTGGTCATTCCTTTATACAGTGTTGTCCCATCTTCGATTTGGACCGGAATACATTGCCTGGGTCAGACTGCTGTATACTAAACCCATTGCTAGAGTACGTACGGGGCGGATCATATCCAACCCCTATGTCGTTGAACGGGGTACCAGACAGGGATGCCCCCTATCGCCGCTGTTGTTTGCACTGGCTATGGAGCCGTTGGCGGCAGCGGCGCGTGGGGGGAGAGGGGGCCCTGGTATTGTGGCAGGGGACAAGAGACATCAAATAGCGTTGTATGCAGACGATCTATTGATTTTCCTAGACGATATACATAGAGACCTACCCCGGGCCTAACAGTTGCTTTCGCAGTTTGGTGAGCTATCCGGTCTACGGGTGAATTGGGGTAAGACCGGCTTGTTTCCTTTGAATGCTACAGTAACGCCTCCATTAGAATTGGGAAATGTCCGGTGGGTTCCAAGATGCCTCTCATACTTGGGGGTCAAGGTTTTTCACGACCCACAGGATATAATCGACAGCAATATTGGAGGCGCACTGAGTTCTACCCGATCCAACATGGCTTTTTGGCAAACCTTGCCTTTATCTGTGGCGGGGAGGGTAGCCATCCTTAAGATGGTGGTACTGCCTCGTCTCCTGTACTATTTCACTGTCCTGCCGGTATGGGTTCCTAGGGCCATATTTACAGAACTGGAGACCATGGTCATAGCATTTATCTGGGGGGACAGCCGAAAGAGAGTTGCTCTGTCCAAACTTCAGAGGCGTTCAATAGACGGTGGCCTAGCAGTCCCGGATTTTGAGGCTTATTACTTGGCAGCGCAACTTCAATGGTTGGCACAATGGATATCCAGCAGGGCTGCAACAGGGTTGAGGGTTAAGGCGTTTACTCCCCCAGAAGCTAGATTATACGAACTGTTACTAGGGTACCCGGGTATGGGGAAGAATGACTCCCCTGAGTTTAAAACCCTTGCGCGATGTTGGAGGAGATTTTTGCGTAAAATCAAAGTAAGGGCTCCTTTCTCCCCGGACCTGCCCCTCATGTCCTTAAGGGCTTTACCTCATCGTGGTGACTGGGGCGGCCTCCGGTCCTGGGTGGAAGCTGGGATACAGTCGGTGGGAGCACTGTTTAGGGAGGGAACACTGATGTCATTTGAAGCACTGCGTCACAATTTAATCTACAGAGGGGACACTTTTTACTATTTGGCTCTGTGGCGGCTAGTATCAGAAAACATTGGTTAACAGGAACTGGGGGGCCCGCAACACAAACGACCTGTACATATTTGGTGTCCTCTTCGGGGGCCTCCAGAGCAGTTTCTAACCTTTACAACAGAATTCGGGAGGATATGGCCACACCTTTATCTGAGCTCAAATCGTCCTGGGAGATAGACCTAGGCACAGCTATATCCGACGAGGATTGGGAGCGTACGCTTGGTGGTTTCCCTAAGATGACTCGCAATGCCAGATTTAAGCTGATTAATTTTTATGTCCTACATAGGGCTTATCTCACTCCTGAACGGATCAGCAGATACTTTGGGGTGGAGGGATTGGGATGCCCGAGATGCGGGTTGGAGAGGGCTGAATTTGGACATATGTTCTGGAACTGCCCTGTTGCGGAGGGATTTTGGGCGGAGGTGTGTAGACTGGTGTCTGGAGCGATGGGAAGAGAAGCCCCTTGCACGATAGGGCAATGTTTGCTAGGGTGGTTTCCACGCACGGCTAAGTACAAAATAACCAACAGATTCAGGGATCTGGCCTTCGTATTGGCTAAAAGGGAAATAGCAATATCCTGGAAAAATCCGATTGGACCAAGATTGTCTCAATGGTCCGGAGAGCTAATTAAATGGGCTGGATGTGAGAGCTCTGTCCTTCATAGTGAGGAGAGAAGGGGTAGACGGCCCCTGGGGGCGGCACAATGCTGGGATGCAATACTTGATTCCTTTAAAGAAGAAAGCCGGGTGGATCCAGTGCCCCTAAGAGAAGGGTGATAGGATGCCATTTTGAAACTGTCAATAGTCCCAAACAAATAGTTGCAATGCAAGATGACCCAGAGGTGAGCCTCTAAGTGTAAACTAATCGGAGAACCACGGGCATGATAAGAGCAGAGGGCTGACTCCTTCATATCACATCTACACACAAAACGACAATCTAGGCATACTACTAGTATCATCACTGGGGGGAGGGTACAGTTGGGGAGGTTGAGGGATGGGGAGGGGGGTAGATAACATGACAATAGAATGCTAGTTAAGTGGGAATGAGTGGGTTGGAGTTCACTGGACTTGTGGGTATGTGAAAATTGCTCTATTTTCCCTTTTCTTTTTTTCTTATAGCTATGTACTCACGAATGTCGAATTGCCTACTTACTGTCGTTAAGAAATGCAATAAAATTTGTTTAAAAAAAAAAAAAAAAAAAAAAAATATGTGTGTGTGTGGGTGGGTATGTTATTGGCTGTTTAGGTCTATGAGAGAGTATGTAAGTGGCTGTATAGATGTGTACCGGGCTGGGCGAGTGGTTGTATGGGTGTGTGTGAGTGGGTAAGTAGGTGTCTGTGAGTGTTTATGTGGGTCTGTGAGTGTGTGTGAGTGGTTCTCTGAGCAGATGCATTAGTGACTATGTGTGTGTGAGTGGGTGTGTGAGTTTGTGAGTGGGTGCCTGAGTGGGTGTATGGATATGTGCCTGGGAGTGTGAGTGGTTGCTGGGTGTGTGAATGGCTGTGTCAGGGGTTTTCTGGGTCTCTGAGTAAGTTTTGAGTGGGTGTGTTGGTATGTAAGTGTGCATGTGAGTGTAAGTGGCAGTATGGGTCTCTTAGTGGTGTGTCAGTGGTTGTATGGGTGTGTAAATGGATGTGTCAGTATTTTTGCTGCACAGGTATGTGAGTGGGTGTGTAAGTGGTCTGTGGGTCTGTAAGTAGATGTGTAAGTGGCTGTATGGTTATGTACATGGCTGTGTGAATGTGTGATTGTATGTGTGGGTCTGTGAGTGGTTAAGTGAGTGTTACACTAGGTCTCTGAGTGGATTTATCAGTGACTGTATGGGTGTGATAGTGGGTGTGTGAGTGACTGTATAGATGTGTGAGTTGGTGTGTAAGTGGTTGTGTGGGTGTATAAGTGAGTGTTTCAGTGGGTCTGTGAGTGGGTGTATATTTTTGTAATTGGGGTCTGGATCTGCAGATCCATTGTAGATTCACATGGGGGCAGAGCTGAGTGCTGCGATGGGTCCTCGCACACCCCCAAAAAACATTTTTGAGCAATCTCTTGCCCATGAGGGTTCCTTCACAGACTCCTCCATCAGTCCCATGGGGTCAGGATACCTCTATCCTGACCGCTTATATCCTATTTACACTTTATTTCCCCCAGGGAACTGTGTCCTGATTCAAAAAATGGCTGCCTCAACTTTTCTCCTAGGTTGCAGCCTGTCAATCATGGCATTGATGATGTCCCGTGTATCCACTTCTCTATATAGACATAAATATTTGTATTTTAATAACTCCAAAGCTCCTAAACAGATTTACACCAAATTACTAAAAGCACTTGGTACTAAAAGCACTCCTTGTGGACCAAGATCTAGCTTTCTGCCAAGTTTGGTGTAATTCCATTCAGCGGTTTGGGCTGTTGTTGTGTTTAGATTCCCTATGGGAAATTGCATGGAGGAAATGTGTTTCGGGATGCCCCCTTTTTCTTGGCTCCTGCTTGATGAATCACCCAGAAACTTTATAGAGAGCAGCTGAAATGAGTAATAAACTAATTTTGAAAATGTCATTGACATTCATCAAATGGCACCAAAATTATTAGCAAAACAATATATTGCACCCAACTGGGTGTCGCCAATAGGTAGCTATAATTAGGTCCTAGTTTCCATAGGAAAAGCGTTTATTGTTTTGCTAACAACTTTGGTACCATCTGATGAATTTTCATAAATCTACCCTCAAACAGTGGCTGGCCCTGGTGGATGGGTGCCCCAAGCACAATAGGTTCTTAGGGAAGGAGGCTGCATGCCCCCCTTCTCCTTTTTAACTTTGGCTTGATCCCAGGGGGATGGGATCTCTGGGGCCAAAAGTGGCCCAAGAGAGGGGCCCACATGCACCCACCCACATTTTAATAAGGCCGGGCCCAAGGGAGGGGTGCTCTGTGTCAACCCTCCATCATAAATATACTACTGGGCTCCAGGCATAGGGTCCCTGGGGGCTAAAATGGCACGGGATGGGGCGCCACATACCCATTCTCAAAAATTACCCCAAGCCATGGGGATGGGGTAATCGGGCCCAAAGTGGCCCAGGAAGCGGGGCACATGCCTTGCCTCTCCCTCACAATGGGGCATCAGGGGCAAGGGTCTCTGTGGCTGAAATCAGCCAGGGAAGGAGGCCCTGCAAGCCTCGACACCCAGCAGGTCAAGCAGTTCCTTCTCCCGGTCAAGGACATCTGACTAGTGGTGCATCAGCTGCTGATGCGTGTGTTTGATGCCAGTGATAACGCACATATACCACTGTACTCACTTCCAGAGCACCTGATGCTCTTGCACGGCATATCCCTTTCCCGGCCTGTCGCCTACTGCCAGCATGAGGGGGAGATGGTGCTGTACCCAGAAAATGAGTGATGCCACCTCTGCCTCCGTGAAGATGGGGCGGGGCCACACTCCTACTTGTCAGCATTGCCCATAGTGGATGCTAGTGGTGCTCACTCTGCTTGCTTCTGTCATACATGAGAGTGGAACTGGAGTTGGAAGTCAGGAGGAATTTAGACTGGGATAGGATTCAAAGGGGAAGGAAAGAAACAGGAAGACAGAGAGGAGAGGCCAGGAAAGAAAAACAAAAAAAAGTTAAAAAAAGCCGCAGAAACATAAAAGAGGGAAAGTGGAACAGTAACAAAGAAAGTAAAAATAAAGTTGAGATGGAGAATAGGGAAAATCAGATGTGGTTGGATTAGGTTGGATGAAAGGCGAAAATACAGGAAAAAGGCCTCTTGCAAGAAGAGGGATAGAAGCAAAAAGAAAATGGCCACATGTTTGGTGCCACATGGTGCTGTTCGTGCTGATTTTTCAGTGCAGAACATGCTACTGGCCTGAACAAGCAGCATGAACGGCTGGACTAGCATTTTCCACATGTTTGCAGTATTACATGGAATCTCATGAGTTGATTAAACCGTGGTGGAATTCTGCGGAGCAGAACTCCACAAGCTCTGCGCAGGCCTAGAAAAAACATCACACCCTCAAGAGAACAGAAAAACCTGAACATTAATTTTTTAAACACCGCCACAGCTGATGTTCACCTAAACAGCATCCTTACATATTGGAAACAACCAATGAGAATCACAAATGATGTTAATTTCTTAATCTCAGAATCTAAATTAACCTGGTGGTAAGGCAAAGGACAAGTCAAAAGAAGAAAACCATTGCATCCCTTTTGTAAATGCCAATGTTTCATTTACCTTAAGTAAACAAAACTTTTCCACAATGATGTCCTGATTAAGATCTTGTAAGTATACACATAAACAGATCTTTCTGTTAGAACGTCTAGCCTCTAATAAGGGTGTTATCTAATTGGAAGTTCCAATGGGTTCTGTGATGCCACCTTTTGAAATCTTCTCAATTTCATTGTCCACCTCATCCCTCACAATCATAGGTAAGTTTCCTTCTTTATGCACCTTATGGGTTGCATTCTTCTCTGGAATGATTTTATAGGTAAATCTCTTTAGGACACCAATTGCGCCTGAAAATGCACTTGTAAAGTCATTAGGTATTTGTTGGTTGAATACCTCATCCTCTCCTGCAAGCATTAATTGTTTTGCACAAGTAGGATGTAAAAAGTATATCCAGAGCTCATTAGTCAATCCCTCTAAAAACAGGGTAACCTTCTTCAGCCACATGCAATTTATCTATAGCTCTCCTGTTTTTAAATTCAAATTAAACTGTGCATTAACCAATGCTTAATTTCAGCTGGTGGGGGCCACCGGCACTCATTGTTGGGGATTGGCACTTATTTCTCATCATTAGATATTTCCAGAGAGCGAGAGAGGGAAAGCACACAAATGGAAAAATAGAGGAAGAGAAAGATGAAAAACCCATCACAAAGGGAGAACGAAGGGACCTGCAGGAGAGAGACAAAGCTTGATGGAGTGTCTGGCAGTGCATTAAAGAAGACCTGGGTGAATTCTGACTACACAGCTTTGGTATTACATTTAATAGTGCTGGTCAGACTTCTGAGCTGTGCTTTGTGCAGAGCACTCATTATATTACAAACTAAGCACTCACGATAGACTATAATACGTGTAGGGTCCCTAATAAAACTTTGCCGTCTAGCACCGGAAAGTAGCAAGTGTTCACCTAGCACCTTGACAAATTTTTCCTCCAAGAATTTTCCTCAATGATAGTGCATGATGCATGTATCAGCATCTCCACCCCTCCCACCTTACTATTACACAATGGTTTACTACGCAATTTGGCACTAAGCGCACACTGTGTTGTCAAAACAATTATCTGTGATAAAACTCAACATAAATTCTTTTTTTCCATCTAATTCAATACTATTTTTTTCTGTATTAGAATCCTTCACTATTTTCACTTTATCTTGGTTCTTCCTGTAAACGTTGGAAAAATAATCCTTAACACCATAAAAGGAACACTTTTGATTCATTGTTGGACATGTTTTACAATGAGCTAAATGCCCCTTAATCCCACATCTATATGACTTCTGTTCATCCATTTCTCTATTCACTTCAACTTTTTTTGCGAATTTCTACTGCATTAGTAGAGTCCTTACCTTTTCTTGTTTCCTCCTCATATTTTATCTTCCTACTTCATATCTTACCAACCTAATCTTTGCTATATTTGTTCCTATGGCTAATGACTGCTTGAACACACTTGCTTTAACTTTCTGCCATCCGTAAAATAGCAATAGTTTCCCTCAACTCTGAATCTCCATGCACTCATAATCTCCTTTGAATTTATTCAGTTATTAACATGAATTATGATTTGATCTCTGATTAATTCAGCATTGTAGGACGTCAGTCTTAGGGTGGTATTCCCCAAACCTTTTGCTTGTTTCCCTTTCCATTTTTCGTTTTGTTGAAATTCTTTTTTTGTTTACCTTAACCACTGCTAACCTATACTAAAATGCTTGTGCTCATTCCCAAAAACATGGTTAAATTGGCTTACATTTTATTGGCATATTTAATTTACTTATGTCACTTGTAAGGTAGTATGCCATATACACAGGACATGTAAATTAAATGCTACTAGTGGACCTTTAGCACATATTGCACAACCTATATACGTGACTCCTTTAAACAAGTCCAAGGTCTGCCGTTGCAGTCTGAATGCTGTTAAATTGCCATTTCAGCTTGGCAATATAATCCCCCTTGCCTAGCCTTCAATTCTCCTTTTATTGCATATGTCACGTGTAAGGTAGGCCCTAGGGAGACCATACGGCAGGGTGCATTGTAATTAAACGATTGGACATGTACTTTTAACTTTTTCATGTCCAGGCAGTCAAACACCCTAAATCTGTTTTTCACTATTGTGAGCCATACCTGTCCTATAGGATAATATTGGGTTGTATTATTACATTTAATAAGTGATATCTTTTGATTGGAGACAGATAAACATTTCTAGTTTGCCATTTATGAAATGGTATTTACAAATCCATTTTAAATTACAATTTTGAAAATGTCACTTTTAGAATGATAGCATTTTTCTGCCTTTAGACATTTGATGTCTGCAACCTCCCGTAGGTCTAACTGACAACTGGACTTTGTGAATCCCTCCCAGACAGTCACACAATAGAAGAATTAAGTGTGCCTGAATGAGCCATATGTAGGCAGGATGGGGGTGGAGCTGGGCACAGCCCTAGTTGCAACTGAACAGTATATGCCACGCCTTTATATAAAGGTCTTGTCACTTTTAAAATGTCTGTACAGCCAGCTTGAAGCCAGGGCAGGGGAGGCAGGAAATTCCATGCCCTTCACAGAGAAACCTCTAGAAGCTTCTCCCAACTGCAAAGACGGTACCAGGTATAGCAAGCATTTGCAATGTAATGGGTCTCGCATTTGCTCGAGTTAGAGCTATCAGCGTTGTAAACTCCTAACCGGACTTTGCTTGCCCATAAATTGAAAATGAAAAGCAATACAGTTTCACATAGGAAAGCCAATTCAAAGCACCATGGCATCAGCATGAAGGAGCACACAAAAGGAAAAAGAAGTTCGCTCGCAGTCAAATGTATCGCCAAAATTTGCAATTAGCCATGCAACAGGAGCGATGTCCAAGGCAGTAACTAAACCGCCCCAAGGAGGGACAAATATAAAGCATTTACCAAAGAAAATAAAAGGATTTTTGAAGGCAAGACCATGAATGAGTGGGCTTGGCTAAAAGCCCAGATACATACCAACAAGTCGGAAAAGCAGCGCTTGCGTGCTGCTATGCTCGACCTAAAAATAGGGTCTTAAGGCTCACTCTACAGTTCACTTCTTAAAAGGGCTCTCACAGAGCTGCCTGCAGCTGTGGCCTGCTGTTTACTCCACAAGACATCTTTGCTGCAACTGGAAGGACTGCTTTTCTGCTTGGAGCCTGTGTTGAACCCTAAGATTTCTGCTGGCTGTTGAGTCCTACTTCTCCACCTGAATCCAGGGCTACCAGAGTAAGTCCAAGTTCTAGTTTGCTGGCCTTCTGTTCAGAGACAAAGGCTCCCACCATCTTGAACCCATACCTGAACCCAGCCTGAGTGAGTCTTAACCCTCCCAAGTGGTGCCTTCCACTCATTGTCCCTTTTTGACTAGTAACTGCTCTGAGAACCGAGGGAAGATCCGAAACAACTTGTTTGTTGATCTGTCCAAGATGCATCACTGGTCAGACTGACTTTGTGGCTGTTCTCACTACATTCTTCTCTGCAGCAGCAAATTCTGTTCAGGTGTCCTTCACTAAAGGTATATTTGGCATCCTAGAACTCTTGTCCGCTACAGCCTCCTACCTTGTCTCACTGGAGATTTTCAACTTCTAGAAAAAAGACTAAGTCCAAACATAGAACTCTTTACTGTGCCTTCGTCCAGTAGCTCCCCAACAATGATATTCCCTCCTAATCAGCGGTCCTTCACCAAAGAGGTATCCAGTCTCATGTAATTGACTTTGGCTACAACCCTCTGCCATGTTCTACTGGAGAATTTTCACTTCCATTTCAGGGAAAAGGGATTAGAATACTCCATCACAAACTTGACGTTTTATAATTGCATTATGTCCTAAGGAGATCGTAATATGGTGGCCGGTTTATCCATCATTTTTGTGGTGGAGTATTCAATCCGCTATGTTCTAAGTCTGGTCCTAAGCCTAAACATATAAATCTTTACAGTGGCTTCGACCCAAGGCTTTCAGACAAGGACGATCCCTCCTCTGACACCTCCTGCAGCTTTGCTCCTTTGAACTTTACATTCTCAGAATAATTTTTCCAAGAATATCTTCTAAGTCCAAATGTAAGATCGGACTGGGTCACCAACCACGTCTTGTCTCTGACCCACACTCTATTGTGGTCCACCATATTTTGCAACTTTGATCTGGTCTCGCGTGACTAGATGTTTGTGGTTGGCACTTTGATCTTTGAGGTGTTCGTTTTTTATTAAAAACTTTCAAAATGCATAACTCTGGTTATACTGATTAGACTTTGTTATTTTGGTGTCGAATAATTTAGTAAAATGTATTGTTTTCCTGAATTGATGTACGATTTTTCTTGTATTGTGTTTTTGCTTTATTACTGTCAGTGTTCTGAATAAATACTTTATACATTGCCCTAAGTTAAGCCTGCCAGTTTTGTGCCAAGGTATCAGAGAGTTAAGCACTGGTTAATTTAATGACTTTTGTTGTTCACCCTGGTGGGGTTTATGGCTGTTGCTTGATCAGGGTTCCCACTCAAACAACAACCCAATGTCTCACACTTCCTTAATGATAATTTGTACCACACTTAACCAAGCTACTGGTACCAGGGTAACTTGCTAGCAGGTAAATTGAGGTGATCTTCGAAAATGTGAAAAATCAATTTATACAAGAGTGCAGTCTTTTCTGATGGTTACATGTATATATGTTTACCTTTTAACTTCTAATTGGTGGATGTGTACCCTGATTTTCAGGTAAGGATGCTCACAAACAATCTGTTGTGACATCAAGAGTTCCATAAGGCAACCCTACTCCTAATAGAGGGTTTCACCATTAAATTGAACCCAGAAACACAGATTTGGGGTGAATTGGAATAACTGGGATTTAGTCATGAATTTGTAGGCTTAATCTGTCTATAGCATATTCTAAAGATGAGGGTACCTAGTTACATTTTCCCTCAAGATTCATTTTCTTAGGCTCCTTTTATAATCCAAGAGTAACATATTGTTTTTCTTTTGATATAATCCATCTTGTCTTCTTTTAAATCTTTTAAATTAGCTACCAGAACCACTACTCTGGATAGTTTTAAGTGAGAATGGATAAGTTACTTACCTGTAAATCCCAGTTCTCTTCCAGGGGTATCCTCATCAAAGTAATAAACACTGAATATTCCCGCCCACATGCGGGGACCCCGGAGCATATACAAACACACATGTATATGTATGAAATATCTAGAAAAATAACATTTTAGTAGAGAATTTCAATTCAAACAAAATATATACATGTGCAAACAGCCAATGCAGCCTATGTTGAGAAACAGGCTAAAAATGCTTTTTATTTTATTTTATTTTATTTTTTTTCAAACAGAAATTGAAATCTTCAATTAAAGGTACAAACGTTCTGTAATCAAAGTAGAAGGCATAGAAAGTGTAAGCAATCCATTTTAAAAGAGAAAAACTGCATTGAAAATAAAAGAACATTATTAGCCAATAAGATGCATGCAGGTTAACACAGCATAACCAAAAAATTGACACCGTGCCTTTAAGACCCTGAGCACCTCCAGTATCCCACCATGCCTCAGGGGTGAGAGTGAGGTGGCAGTTGGTTTGCAGTTAGGACAGTACTTTTTTCGGTGGTAAGGAGAAATAGAATAGACAAATGAGTAGTGCTGCACTTCTGAAAATTATGCCCTGGGAGGAGGATGGGTTGTTTACGACTTTGATGAGGATAACCCTGGAAGAGAACTATGATTTACAGGTAAGTAACTTATCCTTCTCTTCCAGGGGATCCTTATCAATAGTCATAAACACTGAATAGATTAGCAAGCCCATCCCACACCCCTGCGGACGGAATGCTAGAAGTGCAGGTAATTTACTTGTCAAATGCAAATAAATTTCTTAGAGAAGCCTGACCCACTTGAGTGTCTGTTTTGGCATCTGAATCTAGACAGTAATGCCAGGTAAAAGTATGTACGGATCTCCATGTGGCAGCTTTGCGAATCTCGGAGATGGGTACATTCTTAAGCAGGGCTGCAGTCGCCGCTTTCCCTCTCGTGGAGTGAGATTTAGGTTTAGCTGATAATTGTTTGTTAGCCAATTGGTATACAGTCAGAATACAAGAAACTATCCATCTCAAAATAGTCTGTTTTGAAGCAGCCTCCCCTGTCCTCATATGTCCATAATTAACAAACAAGCAATCAGATTGTTTGATTGACTTAGTCTTATCAAGGTAAAATTTGAGCACCCTATTAAGATCCAGGAAGTGATATTGTTTGGTTAATGTGGAAGTCCGACACATCCTTAGGCAAAAATGATGGGTGGGTTCTTAGAACTACCCTGTTATCGTGGAAAACCGTGAAGGGTTCCCTCAAACATAGAGCCTGAATCTCACTAACCCTTCTTGCCGAGGTAATGGCTACCAGAAAAGCTGTCTTCCACATAAGGTGTTGCAAAGAAGCTTTGTGGATGGGCTCAAAAGGAGTGGCCATAAGCCTAGACAAGACCACATTCAATTCCTAATGAGGTGAGGGTTTCCGAATTGGTGGAAAAACTTTTTCAAGTCCTCTAAGAAATCCTTAACCACTGGCATAGTAAAGAAAGACTTCTGAGAGGGCGACTTACGATAAGCTGTAATGGCAGATAAATGTACATTAATGGAGGAAAACTGCAGCCCTGACTTCGCAAGATGTAACAGTTAAGGTAAGATAGCCTCCGCCTGGACCAAAATAGGATTGTAATCATGCTGCCGGCACCACACGTAAAACCTTTTCCATTTGAACGCATAGGAGACTCATGTAGATGGTCTTTTAGACTCCATGCATTCCTGCAAGAGTCCTAGATGTCCATATTGCAGGAATTCAGGAGCCACGCTGTCAAGCTCAGAGAGGGAAGGCTGGGATGCAGAATTTTCCCCCCTAATATGTGGAGAAGATCCGGTCTGCATGGCAGCCTCTTGTGAGGTTGCTGTGACAACTGGAGGAGGTCTGTGTACTAGTATTGCTGAGACCATTGTGGGGCTATGAGTATCATCTTTGTTTTGGACCTGTAGAACTTGTTGATCACCGCAGGTATCAGATGGATCGGTGCAAAAGTGTAGAGAAATTTCCCTGACCAGTCTATGAACAGGGCTTTCCCCTTCGTCCCTGGACGGTAGAACCTGGATGCGAAGTCTGGGCATTTTTTGTTGACGTCGTCTGTAAACAGGTCTATTTGAGGCTGACCCCACCGTTGGAAGATATCTGCTAAGACGTCGCCGTGAGGCACCCAGTCGTGGGAGTCTATTAGACCTCGACTTAGTTAATCTGCTTTTGAGTTTTGTTCTCCCGGAAGGTGGACCGCTGTGACAGACCAGGGGTATCCTCATCAAAGCCATAAACACTGTATATTCCCGCCCACATACCGGGACCCCGGAGCATATACAAACACACATGTATATGTATGAAATATCTATGAAAAATAACATTTTAGTAGAGAATTTCAATTCAAACATAATATATACATGTGGAAACAGCCAATGCAGCCTATACTCTTTTTGCCTATTTAGCCCAACTGCTTTCATAGTGTCAACCTCTGATTTCATTTTTGCCATCTCATCATCAGTATGAGATCGAAATAATGAGTTCCCATTAAAAGGCAGGTTCAGGATGCAGTGTTGTGCTTCCTGTTTCACCATGTAAGGCATAGCCACGAGGACCTCCTTGCACAAATGCCATGTGTGTAGCCATGAGCCGCCTAATCTGCGCCATCTGCAGCAGCACTAATAACTTGGTTGTACACTAAACTCCCCTCCTGAAGGATCTCTTGGAAATCTTGCCTATCTTTCTTCGGCAATTTTTCTACGAACCTGTTCAGAGAGTCCCACAAAGAATGGCCGTATCTTCCCAACAGTGCAGAGGCACTGGAGACCTTCATGTATGCTGCTGAAGTGCCACACATTTTCCAGCCCAATGAATCCAGATGTTTGCTCTCCTTATCTGGATGGACCATCAATGATGATGCCACCGAATGAGTCTTACGGGTAGCAGCTAAAATCATGGAGTCTGGTAATGGATCAACCCTGAGAAACAAAGGATCCTGATCTGGGGCTTTATAGTTTTTCAGTATCCTAGCCGGAGCTGAGTGAAGGCTAGCAGGGGTCAGGAATGTGTCCATAGCCAGTTGTAGAAGATCAGGAACCAGTGGCAATAACTGTCTGGATGAGGCACGATGATGTAGGGTATCAAAAATTACTGACAATGAAGTAGTCGGCTCTGGAATATCTATATTAAGATTCTGAGCCCCTCTAACCAACACCTCGTTGAAGGTTGTAATATCGTCGACTGGCGATACTCTTGCTGGAGTGGAGTTATTCAGGGTTGGCAAATAATCTTTGATGGAAGACTCCAAGCCGTCGACCACAAAGGAGACCTGCATTGTTGTTGCTGTGATCTAGAGGATCTAGATTTAGACCGCCGTCTAAATCGCAACCTACTCCTGGTGGATGATCTTTCTGGCTGCGCTGGTGTCTAGGACTGGGCTGGTCCCAAGTTGGCCTTGTGCGCTCGGCGGGTGTCATTAGTGAAGGCGTTCATGGTAACGACACCAATGGTAAATAAAGGCACGAATATTGAAAGTCTGGAGAAGCTGGTGTCTTATTAAGGCTTTCCAACCACCTCGGAGACAAGCTTATAGGTGAGAGAGGTGTCCTAGCAATGATGCTCTTGATGCCCCCGATGACCCACTCTGAATAGTGACCACTGGGCCTTGGTGAGGAAGAACAGTCTCAGAAGTCTGTTGCAGACCTGTAGGTGACTTTTGAGGGGGCTGGTACGTAGAGCAACTCTTTGCGAGACAGGTGTCACAGGTGATGTTTGTCTTGACGTCTGTCAACGTTGCACTGCCATCGACGGAGATCTGTGAGTTCCTGACGTCAAGCAAGACTTCCCCGTCTTCTCAGGTCTCAACGTCGAATGGATTGACGACGAGTGGTGGCCCGTTGCAGGAATATGCTTCGACGTTGAATGTCTTGATGTCGAGCGATGGGCAGACAGAGATGAGTGTCTCGAGGCTGCATGATGAGGGGACCTCAACCTTGTTCTCGAGGCCGACTTCGACAACAGATGCCCCGATGTCGGAGGATGATGACTCGCCTTCGACGGTTTGTGAGCACTGATGGGTCTACTCAATGTCGATCGGTGTGTGACCATCGACGGAGAACTACCCCAATGAGGGAGTTGAGTCTTCGAAATCACATCTTTCGACTTCGCTTCAGTCACCGCTGATTGCGGTGTGCTCTTCAACATCCGGTGATGCGACGATGGAAGGGATGACATCAACGGGGAACAGACAGGAATTTTCCTACCGCCCGACGTCGATCTGGCTCGCCGTTGTTTCTAAGAATCTTTAGAAGTCTTCCTAGGTAGAGATAAGGATGAAGTCTTCTCTCTTTTATGCAGACCATGTAACCGAATCCTTTCTCTGTCCTTGAGAGTTCTTTTGGACAGATTCTTACAATGTCTGCAGGGTTCCGGGCAGTGAATTTGAAGCAAACATACTGTACAAACAGAGTGTGGGTCTGACTGGGCCTTCTTCTTCCCACAAGAAGGAAATTTCACAAAAAATGAAGGCATATTTGTGAGAAAGAATTAGCACTCTACTTAGGAAATATGAAGAGCCATCGAGTAAAGCAGAGAAAAAATAGTTTTAGATAATTTTTCTGGCCAAATAACCAGACAAATGAGAGCTCAGTGCTCCAAGATCCTCACAGAAGAAGCCGGAAAAAAGAATTGACCTAACTGTGAACCAACTGTCACCTCACTCTCACCCCTGAGCCACGGTGGGATATTGGAGGTGCTCAGGGTCTTAAAGGCACGGTGGCACTTTTTTTGGTTCTGCTGTGTTAACCTGCATGCATCCTATTGGCTAATAAAGCTCTTTTATTTTCAATGTAGTTTTTCTCTTTTAAAATGGATTGCTTACACTTTCTATGCCTTCTACTTTGACTACAGAAAGCTTTTACCTTTAATTGAAGATTTCAATTTATGTTTAAAAAAAAAAACTCCAAAAAATAAAGCCTTTTTAGCCTGTTTCTCAACATAGGCTGCATTGGCTGTTTGCACATGTATATATTATATTTGTATTGAAATTCTCTACTAAAATGTTATTTTTCATAGATATTTCATACATATACCTGTGTGTTTGTATATGCTCCGGGGTCCCCGCACATGGGTGGGAATATTCAGTGTTTATGACTATTGATGAGGATCCCCTGGAAGAGAACACAGTAAAACACTGCAGTGTGCATTAACTATTTTTGAGGTTGGGCATGACACTGCAACGTTTGATGGACTATTTTACATCTGAATAGCATGTCAGCTGTCACACACTCCTTCAGTATCTTGTACATGCAATGCATTCTGAAATCAGTTTTATTGGGCTTTTTTTGTCAGCATTCAAGTGCGAGCCTTTATCACCAACAACTTTTCTACCACCATCAATGCCACCACCATTACCATAACCAAAACATTCACCACCATTACCACCACCACCAATAACACCATTACCAACCCCACAGTTACTACCATCACAATTTACATCAATGTCCTTCTAAGACTATTACCATTTTATTGCCAAATACCACCACTATTACAACTATCATTATCAAGACTACACAACCCAGCACCTCAACAACGAACACTCCATTACCATGACCACTATATCATGTGTGCATGACTATGTTTACATACTTTAGGACATAAAAGCCAGACGTACTAACTTTTCTAATGCTTGTTTTATTATAGTTACACCTAAGGTTCATGAAATCTTTAATTTTTTCTCAGAACTTTTTCAAAATTCTTCAGATTTTTTTTTCCAGAAATACGGGTGAGCGGAAAACATATCGGAACAAAATAGCTTACTGTGTGATCATTCACCCGAGATTGATTAGTATTTTTCTCTGTAAGTCAGTGCTTGTACATGTCAAATCCGAGAAATGCGACCTTTGTGAATGGTTTAAAATATGCTTTGACTAATAAATGCAATGACTTGTCAATGCTCTTTCAAAACAATGGCAGCAGAAAATAAAAATATATATATATTGTATAGCTTTTCTGCAGTCTTTTGACTTATCGTTGCATTTGGGGTGTTTCTGAGGAGTGGTATTACACAGAAGTTCGTTATTCCGTACTTTGTTATGGTTTTCTATATAATTATTGATGTGGCTCTTAGTTTTAGTGGCAAAGGAGCCTTGGCATAAAAGCGCAATTCACATAATTGGAAAAGGGCTCACAGCAGTATTTATGTCATACTCTGACCTTTCCATTTTTATGGAATGATTTGTCAGCCTTGCTGAAACTTCCTCTCTACCCTTTAAAGCCTTCCGGTGCTTGATGTTTTTCCCTGATGGCAAAATGCGTATTCTAGCTTTAACCACATTTAGACAGATTTAATTGCTGCGCTATAGATGTTCTAAACAAGACACTTTACAATCTTTGAAAACATGATTTACAGATCACAAAATATTTTAGAGCCGCTATTTCATGTTCTACGTGGTAAGTAAAGGTAGTACTTGCTCTAAACATCTTTAACCACCATACTAGGAAAACATGACTTTTCAGGCGGCAATATGTGATTGTCTTGCTTTGGCCCTGTCACACAAGCCTCAGAAGATTGAGTGGGAAGAATTTTGCGGATGGCTGCAGATTTCAGAACTTTCCCTCACAGAATTGTGAGAAAACACGTGAAATTTGCTAAAGTGTGAAGGGTTGCAGGGCATAGTGAGTAAGAATCTATAGTGAGATCCATGCAAACCATATCTACTCCTTGCACCACATTAGCATCATTGTTTTTATGCTAATGTGGCCCAACAAGGACAAAATCACAGTGACAAATTTACAAACACATTGCCCTACATAATGCCTGCGCCAGGCATAATGTATGCAATGGGGGCGCCTCCCCATTGGGGGGGGTGAAAAAATGGTGCAAAGAAATCTAAGAAATTTCCTGGCATTATTTTTTTGACACTTTTAACGCCTGCTCAGAGCAGGCATTAAAAGGAGGCACACAATTGTTTACAATGGGCCTCAAAATGTTTGACGCTAATCCTGCAAAGCTTTGAATTAGCGTAAAAAATTCTGATGTTAGTACTCTAACTACTGCCATGGCTCTCCGTATCTTAGATACGTCGCACGCATGGTGGCATTGGGGGGTGCTAAGTGGCACAAGAAAAGTGGCCCTGCACTGAATGCAGCATCAGTTTTCTTAAATCAGGGCCTTAGTTTTCCAAAAATGTCTGGGTTTTGTATATTTCCCTGGGTGGTGGCTGAGCCTGCGACAAAATTCTGAATCTATGCACTGTGCAAACTATGATTATTCTTTTGACAAACATGCCTCCGTGACTTATTTTATGGCCTTTAATCTGATGGGAGCTTAGCCCAACCACAGAAGTGGGGTACCTTTTTACCAACATAAGTGTGGTGGTGTTGAATGGTAGGAAATTTGTGGATATCCATGAATGCTGCAACTTTCTTTCACATAAATGTGAGGAAAGTGCATGATTGTAGCCAGAGCTTGAGACTTCCTTCAGATAGTATGGTATTGTTTTGTGTTCCATTTTTTAAATTAGATAAGTCAATGAATCCGGCTACAGTTACAGCCAAATGCCTTGAGTTTCCTTTTAAAGGCAACAAATGACCACTCTCTATGTTGATAAATTAGCTCTCTTACAGCTCTAGAACTGTTTAAGACACCAGTCAGTCCCCAAACTGCAGCAGAGACTAAGCATAGTGCTCACTTTATAAGACACAGCACAATAAATCAAATCCCCACGAAACACAAAATGAGCAGCTGTTCTTGTAAAGTTTAGGAGAGTGTGGACCTAATTTTAAATGATAATAGTACATTTGATTATTGTGTCAGTTGTTGTTGGAAATGGCCTCTCTGCAGGGTCACCCCCAAACGTTTTGCCTTCCTCATTCTCTTTTTCTGACCTAATTTTTGCTGGTTTTAGGACTCTGCACACTTTACCACTGCGAATTAGTACTAAAGTGCATATGCTCTCTCCCTTAAAACATGGTAACACGCGTTCATACCAAATTGGCATATTTGATCTACCATATTGACTAATGTAAGTCCCTAGTAAAATGCAATACATGTGCCAGGGCCTGTAGATCGAATACTACTAGTGGGCCTGCAGCACTGGTTGTACCACCTACATAAGTAGCCCCTTAACCATGCATCAGGCCTTCCATTGCAAGGCCTGTGTGTGCAGTTTCACTGCCAATTCGACTTGACATTTCAAAGTACATGCTAGGCCTTAAACTCCTCTTTTTCTACATATACGTCACCCCTAAGGAAGGCCCTAGGTAACCCATAGGTGCTGTTTAGGTAAAAGGCAGGACATATACCTGTGTGCCCTGGTAGTTGAAAACTCCAAAAAAGTGTTTTCCACCACTGTGAGGCCTGCTCCTTTCATAGGCTAACATTAGGGCTACCCTCAGCTACTGTTTGGATTGTAGATTCTGATCAGAAAGGGGAAACAGGTCGTGTTTAGTATGGTCAGAATGGTAATACAAAATCCTGCTCATTGGTGAGGTTGGATTTTATATTATTATTTTAGAAATGCCTCTTTTAGAAAGTGACCATTTCTCTGCACATAAAATCCATCTGTGCCTCACAGCCTTTCTCCAATCCACCTCTGGGTTGGGCTGATTGACAGCTCCCTTGTGCATTTCGCCCAGACAACCACAAACACAGGATACTCAGTCACACCTGCACACATCTGCATACTGAATGGGTCTTCCTGGGCTGGAAGGGTGGAGGGGCCTGACACTTACATTTCAAAGGCTAGTGGCCTGCCCTCACATAATTGACTGCCAAACCCCCTACTGGGACTCTGGCAGACAGCCCTGTACTGAAAGAGGACCTTGTGCCCTTCAAAACCACTCTTTGAAGTCTCCCCACTTTAAAGGCATTTTTGGTTATATAAACTGGGTCCCTGACCACACCAACTCAGACACTTCCTGGGACAGTCACTCTGAACCAGATCCTGCAACCTGCCAAAAGGAGCTGCCTGGCTGCCCAAAGGACTCACCTGGGCTACTTTGCTGTGAAGGACTGCTTCGTTGCTGTTGCCCTGCTACCTTTCTGGCCTCTGGCTCTGCTGAGAAGTGCTCTCCAAGCGCTTGGATTGAGCTTGCATGCTGTTCCTGAAGTCTCAGGGCCATAACAACTTCTACTTTTCAAGGAAACTCTTTGTTCAGTGAAAATCGACGCACAGCCTGCTGGAATTGACGCACAACCTGGCCAGTGGTGAAAGAATCGGCGCATCCCTGAACCAGAACGACACAGCCCGGCTTCCCTAGTGGCGATCGATGCAGTGCCTGCATTGCGACCGGAACTTCGATCCACAGCCATACCAGTACGACCATTGCTGAGCTGGAACTACGCAGCCCGACTTCCTATGTGTTGAATTTACACAGCGCCTTCTGTGCAACAGAAACTCTGACACATCGCCATAACAGATCAACGCAGCACCTGTGACTTCATCCTGCATGCCCAAGATTTCCATGCATCGTCCCTGGGCGTCAAAAGACCCCACATCGCTGTGAGGATCCAAGACTGCATGCCAGAAATCGATACAAAGCCCTTGCAGTGTGGGAAGAATCGACGCATCATCTGGGTGCATCAGGAAATCCGATGGATACCTTCCTTTTTCCACGTATCTCCTCCTCTGCCGCCTTGGTGCGTGTAATTTTTAAGCATACCAGCTACTTTGTGCACACAAGAGACCTTTGTTGATTTTTAAAGACTTAGGACTCTTCTCATCATCGCAATAGTGATTTTTCAACTGGTGATTATCAAATCTTGAAAGTTTTGACCTTAATTTAATCTGATAAATATCTTAAATACATTTTTCAAAACCTGTGTGGTGTATTTTTGTGGTGTTTTCATTGTGTTATTGCATGATTTATGGCACAAATACTTTACACATTGCCTTCTAAGTTAAGCCTGACTGCTCAGTGCCATGCTACCACAGGGTGGGCACAGGGTAATTTGGACTGTGTGTGACTTACTCTGACTAGGATTGTGGTCCCTACTTGGACATAGGAGTATTCCTCTGCCAACTAGAGACCCCATTTCTAACAATTGCTATTCGACATTCATGAGCACTTTGATTTTTCCCATGTTATGTGTTGCCTGAGGAGGGGAAGTCTTTTGTCATGTGTGGAAGTTGAAAAGTGCACATATTCATTTTCAGCACTTTTAATTTGTGTCCTACAGCTGTTGTGAAATAATCTTTGACATTCTAGTATCTGAGGATTACATTGTTTTTTTTGGAATTTTGTGCAACCCATATCGTGGTAATATCGGAAATATGTTGCATAAATCAGTATACCTGTCACCCTTAACAAGGTAGCCTTACATTGCCAGTAGTATTGACACACAAAGTTACTCATTCATACCCATGGACCTCATAATTTTCACTGTCCATGCAGTTTTTGCTAACATCACCTCTTTAACAGTCTCTTCCTTGCGGAAAAGTATGTGATCTGAATGTTTATTTATCACTTCAGGGGCAAAGACCAGTCCCACTCAACTGTGTGAATAGGAAGCCTTGCATACTCACCACACCAGGAAGGGTACAGTGGGTACCATTAGAAGCAACAAACTCTAATAACTGCATTAAGAATGGAACATGAATCTCCCAAAGATCAAGAAAAGGAAATACAAATGTCATTATGATCAAACACCGAAGCATCATTGCAGATGTCTATACAATCAGCAGGCATGAAAGTAATTTCAGCAGCTCACCATGTCACATAGTCCCAGGATGGGTTTCTGTACTCCATTGGAAGCCTCCCCTGTTTCACCATTATGAAAACCTCTGTTTGGGTTCCAGATGACTACTAAAGCAAGACTGAGAATATGGCTCCCCCTGGCCTTGGATGGCTGGTTCTGTTGCAAAGTGACCCAGGCAGGGTTTTGCAGGCCTAGGGATGGCTTCCTTGTTTTGCAGGATTAAAATACTGGGCCTGGGAACTTCTCAGAGGTGCAGGCCCCCTGTCCTTGACTTCTTTAGCTTAGATCAGAAAAGGCCTGGGTCAGTGGTCAGAAGGTCCGGAGGTAGAGTCCCCTTGGTCTGGACTCCATTTGCCCGCCAGCTGTGTTGCAAAGATCCCTGGATGGGGTTTTGCAGTCTGAAGAGGGCTCTCTTGTTTCACCAGGGTAAATAGCCAAGATCGCACCTCAGTTAATGGTCATTGAACTCCACACCCTGTGCCTGTCCATGCTAAGTGTCCAAGTCCCACTCATCCTGGCCTGGGGAGTCCCTCAGCACCCATCCAGCCCCTCCAAAAGAAAGCAGAACTTTTCAGAAAGCACTGTTCTATGATATGGCTATCCTCCAAGCCTGCTCAAAGTCCAGACACCTGGTTGTGTTCCATAACAATGCTTGGTGCACCTAGAGAGTGAGGCTGCCTTAGAAGCCCTCATGAGGGCTCATTTGAAACTGAAAAGAAAGTCCAAGAGGTTGTATACATTTGCTCAAATGTCACCCTCTGTCACTATATATACATGGACAAGAAAGGCTAATAATGATTTCCCAGATTAGTAGGAACAGGTTGCTAGGGATCCAGGGATCATCTGCTTGTTCTCCATGTGTATTGAGAGGAGCCAAGTGGGCCCGAACTGGGCCTCGAGAAGCCAGTGTAGTATGTTGACTTCCAATCCTGATACACTTACACTTCTATGGTTCTGCCTTCCTGGAGAAGAGGCAAAGACAGAAGGCAGGTAACAAAGGCAGCCTGGCCTGCTCATGGATATCCTATCCAGCATTGCAGTTTGATTAATTGGGTGAATTTGGTCCATTGAGGGATAGATAACTCGACACGCCTCAACTGTTGTTTTAAAGAGCTTCAGCTCCACCTGGGACTGTCAGCCACAAGGGTCTACCTCTTCAGGAAGGACACCCTCTCAACCTGTTAAACTTGTTATATTATTATGGGAATGAGACTGCTGGATTCGGGGCAGCAGCACCACCGCTTGGGGGTAAGCGAGTCAATCACACACTGTTTGGCAGCTATTGGCCCAACCCTTTTGGCTAGCTAGCAACACTGCACCCAAACATAGAAAGCAAAGGTGACTTGTGACAACCTGATGCATGACACTGGGTGTCCTTCCAGGGAAGTAATTTTTAACAAATCAAACCCCTTTCTCTCATAGCAAAGGTCTTATACAAATACGTAGTCTAGTAGCTCCACTAAGAAAGACCTCTGTTTCACCTTGTGGATGTAACTGTTCCCTAACTACTCAAATCTGTAAAATGTTTTAAACATTTGGTGAATTAAAATGTTGAAATAGGCAGAATAATCACCACATAAAGTATCTATGTTGCTGATAGAATTTCTGCTACTTCTCCAATTTCTCAATGTTAAGCATAATGTTTTTAGCCATTGTTTGCCATTGTCTTATTAAATTAAATGCTTCACATAACTTGATAGAGTTAAAGTGCTGCCAGGGCATGCAGCCACTTCTAAGAACCTGTAGGATCCAATCCAACTGCATGATGGACTTAATTTGACTCGTTCCATGATGTAAAAGCAACATATCATTTTGAATGATGTCTATTGCCGATGACACAATGTTATTTAGTGTGTAGATGCAGTTGGCAATGTGTTCATACCATTATGGGCAATGGCTTGAGCCTTTTCTATGTTGTCTTTGTCAATCTGCCTTAGACGTACAGTACCCATCATAGATGGCATATAAAAACAGTTTGAGCATGAAATTCTAGTACCCAACAAGAAGTCTTCTATGTCAACATCTTCTGAAAGGAGACTAAGATGTTCTTCACCTAAAGTGGAAGAATGTAACCACTGTTGGTACAATTTCCTCACATTATATGTCATATTGATACTTGAGTGTTGAGGTGTGATGTAACAAGGGTCCAGTCGGATTGCTTTGAAGCCCCGTGTGCATTTTACCAAACGTGCGTGACAACCATATGTGTCTACTAGCCACAAAATTCTTCCACCATGACATAAAAGTGAGGAATTAAAGGTGCTATACTGAACCCAACTAGTGCTCTCTTCTTCAGTAGCATTTAAGTGTCTGCTAATTGTTAAATTGAGCTGGTGTGGGAACACCTGGCCCATTCATCTCTTTCATTTTTGCTAACCCAAGGCAAAAATATAATTTGTAATGAAATAAAGCATGCTCTAAATAAAGCTCACCTACCCTCCATTTGCCATTCTTGTGTTCCCCATATACTCTTCAAATCAACTGTGTTTTTTCAAAACTCAAACAAAGGAATCTGAATAGATTAGTTTCGTGTCAGTTAGCAATATCTTTCTCACTTTAGAGGGAGGCAGGTTAAAATAGTATGATTCTGTATTCTTAGCATCATGCCCAGTAAAATATGTAAACTTTTCTACATATGATTAGGAACTCCCCACTGGTGGAATCGGACAATGCACCCATTGTGTGTAATTAAAAACTGGTCTTGGGGTACTAGCTCGATGCAGAAAGTAATGTCCGTAATGACGATAACAGAACATTTCCCCATAATTATCTGTGTTCATATATACATCTGAACTTTAATACAGTATAATATTTAAGCTCAGAACTCATGGAATCAACTGTTTTTACATCCCAGTTATCAGAAACAACCCTAGGGGTAGTAACATAATTCATGGAAACTTTGAAGACATATGGAATTTGAATTACCTCAGTAGGTCCAAATATATTGTATGGTACTTTATCCCAAACAATCCTATCGGGAACAGCTGATACGTTCACAAGGGACAAATCTCTTAGGACCGTATGAGAAGAGAAGGTGTTAAAACCTCAACCACCAGTTCAACAACAGAGCATTCAGGAAGATTGTGACCATTTATCAGTAAAAAGAAAGCAATCACAAATCCAGTCCAATGCAGGAAGGCAAGCAATGTTAGCAGTATACATAGATAGGCCCTCATTCCAACCCTGGCGGTCTCTGACCGCCAGGGAGGAGGGCAGAGGAAGCACCGCCAACAGGCTGGCGGTGCTTCCTGGGCTATTCTGACCGCGGCGGTAAAGCCGCGGTCAGAAAAGGGAAACCAGCGGTTTCCCGCCGGTTTTCCCCTGGCCCAGGGAATCCTCCATGGCGGCGCTGCTTGCAGCGCCGCCATGGGGATTCCGACCCCCTTCCTGCCAGCCTGTTTCTGGCGGTTTCCACTGGCATGGGCAGTGCAGGGGCCCCCTAACAGGGCCCCATACAGATTTTCACTGCACCCGTCGCACCCCTGCAACTCCGCCGGCTCCATTCGGAGAAAGCTTCCTCGTTGCAGGGGCTTTCCCGCTGAGCCGGCGGGCGGCCTTTTGGTGGTCGCCCGCCGGCCCAGCGGGAAAGTTGGAATGGCCGCCGCGGTCTTTTGACCGCGGGGCGGTCATTCGGCGGTAACCGCATGGCGGGCGGCAACTGCCGCCCGCCGCAGTCAGAATGACCGCCATAGTACCATGAACAAACAAAATAATTGTTTTTAAGTCAGTTGTAAAGCTTATATGTTCTTGAAACAGGTGCAGTCATGGACACAGAGGAATTGGAAGAAAAGTTGTCAATGTCGACAAAATGAACAGAAGTAGTCTGCAAAAAAGAAGAGCTGATGCAGAACAGGTAGATAGACCCAAAGGTGGTGGTTCATAATTAACAATGCCATCCATTTGTGTTTAATGAGAATAGTAGAGCTCTACATTTTGGACATTTCTTGTCGGTGAAGTGGTGACAGGAAGTAATAGAAGTTCATTCTGCACCATCCCTAAACTCAGGGAGACAATTGTAGCACTGGTACTTGTTGAAGCATTTTTGAGTGTTTGAAGAGGTATATCCCAGGAAGTAGAGAGAGAGGCAAGAGAACTACCCAGGAATCCTCATCGTCTGCTGTGGAGGATCAGCCACATGATGCAATATTAGGCATTGTAAATTGAAGTAAAGCAGTTTTCTTTAGAATCAGGCAGCAGTAGTATAATGACTGTTGTGGTACTCTGTATTCCCAGGACTGGTACCGGTCCTTTATATGATGGATCAAAGTCCATTTTCACAGCAACCTTTTATCGTACTAGATCCCCAGCTTTAGGAATCCAGCCAGTAGATGTTTTTGACAACTCCCTCATTCACAAGGTGGCAGCATCAGCAGATGAATATTTTATCATGGAATTGTTGTATTTCCTGCCCTATGGTACCTTGTCACAATGTTGGGTACCATGGGGGGAAGGACACTATGGTCCCACCTGGCACCTCATCTCCTGCGTGACCCAGCACTAGTGTTAGAGATGGATCTGCTAAAGCAGCTCCCTCTCAGTGAGAGCAATGAGACTGCAGGGGTCCAAAAAGAATCCCCTTTCTATTTTTAAGGTTTGCTTTGGGGAAATGGTGGTCCCTGAGGCTGCGAGGGGCCACATGGTCCCACACATACAATTTGAGAAATGGAAATGCTCTGGGGAGGTGGCGGTCCTTGGGCTGCAAGGGAGCCTCGCAGCACCCTCACATATTTTGAAAAATGCTCCAGGGAGGTGGTTGTCCCAGAGGATGGGGGGCATGTGGCCTTCTTACATACAATTTGAGAAATGCCCCGGGGAGTGGCGGATCCCTTGCCTGCGGGGGGGGCTGGTTCACCCCCTGTTACAATTGTTTGAAGCCCTGAAGGGGTGGTGGTCCTGGGGCTGTGGGGAGACTGGGCACCCCCCTGCGTTTCATTTTTGTAAAGCCCCGGGGAGCAGGCAGTGCAGGGGGCTGCAGGGGACCAGGGATCCCCCCCTCACATTGAAAATATAAATTCCCCCTGATCCTGGCCCACCTGGGGGCCTCACAGAAACAAGCAGTGTAAATTTACTAATTTCGGGAATTTGCGACAGATTTCTTTAAAAAAAAATGCTTTTTAGTCCTGGGGGCCATATTAAGAAGTTGCACTCTGTCAGGATTTCTGCCACAGTTGCCCCTACCACCAGAGCTAAGGGGTCAGGCTGTCCCTACCTTGGCCCCTTTTCTTTTTTTTCAAATTTTTTAGTGGGACTCAGCTGAAGCCGAGTCACAAGATGGCTGCCAATGCTTCCTGGTTAGGAGTGTTGGCAGCCAATCAGAGCTGTACATTTTCCTGCATGAGCTCGTCATTATTCGCGAATGCACCAAATAAGTGAAAGCATAATCTGCGTACCGAAAGCTAGCTTTCTGATAAATTTGTGTGTAATACCGTCTTGTGGTTCGAGCTGTAGTTATGTCTAAATGTCCTAATGGAATTAACATGGGAAGCACAACTTTTTTGACCCCACCCCTTTTTCTCAGCCCCTGCATGACAGATCACCACAAACCTTTCCGTGCGCAACAAAAATCACAGTAACACTTTGTTTGGAAAAAATTTAGAAAATTTATTTAAATATGCCTGACATGTAGGCAAGTCAAAAAATGCTTTTTCTATGGAACCATGGTCCGAACTATAACCTCCTAATGGCGACCACCACTAGGTAAGATATATATCTTTATATATACTCACTGCTGAACAATTATAGTTAGGTTCTGAATTTATACACACAAAACCATAGAAATTCAGCTGTTATTCAGCTATCAGCTGAATTCAGCTCACAGAGTCTTTAGACATGACTGCAGCCTAAACCGCTGGACGGAATTACACCAAATTTGCCAGCAAGGTAGCTTGTGGCCCGGAGATCAGGCATTTTTTTATTAGTGTAAAATCGTTCTGTAGTTTTTGAAATAACAAAGGGAAAAGAAACATAGATATCTAGAGCTGTGCTCATACTAGCTCTGAACACTTAAACCAGGAAATGTTTGCAATCATTTTGGGAGTCGGCTTCAGTCGAGTCTCCCAAAAAAAAAAAAAAAGATAGGAGGGTAGTGTAGGTATATCCAAACCCCCTTGCCTTGGTCCTGGGGTCCACCTGGGACCCACCAGGGCTAAAAAGTATGTTTTTAAAGTTCTCAGCAGCAATCAGTGGGTGGAACTGTGGATTTTGCCAATAATTTGTTTTATTAAAAAAGTGTTCTCCCATTCTTCTTAGTCATTTTGCCCCAACATGGGCCAGGGCATGGATAGTGTAATTACAAATGTAGGGATGCATGGGGCCCCCCTCCTAGGGCTTTTAGAAGCCCTGGGGACCACCAGCTCCCTGTGACTACAGTCAATAAAGAAACATTGGGTTGTGCAGACCACCCTGGGCCCTGCCACCTACCTGAGGCAATAAATTAAAATTGTTAGGGGGACTGCATTGACCCCCTTCAGACCTCTGGGACCACCACTTCACCCAGGGCTATATCTTTAAATGTACAAGAGACTGCACAGATGCCCCCATGCTTCGGGGACCACCACCTCCCTGAGCTTACATAATATATATTGTTGGGGGGATGTGCAGACCACCCTGGGCTCCAAGAACCACCACCTCCCCGGGGATGCAAACAAATTTAAAGAGACCACCAATTTCCCGGGGCCATAGAAGTTTTTAAAAGTTATAAAAATATGGAGGGGAGCCACACAGCTGACCTGGGGAGGTGCAGGTCCCTTGTGCTAGCCCATGCAGAAAAAAGGAGTGCTCCATGTGGCCCCCTCCTTGAGCCTTACATGATCCTGGGGACCACCACCGTCCAGGTATAGTTCCTGCTTCCTCCTCAAGTTACCACCCTCAGGAGGTAGCTGTTTGCTTTTGCTTGGTGGGAGCTCTGACAGCTCCTGTCAAGTAAAAGCAAACATATCTCTGCTCCCAGTAAACGGGAGCAATAAAACAAACTGTTCCCGCTTGTTGGGAGCTGAGTTTTCACATCTTTCTTTGCCTGCTGTCATGCGGACAGGGAACAAGATGAAAAGATTGCTCCTGCACACAAAGCGCTGCATTTTCAGCAGCTCCCTCCATGCCGGAGCAATACCGTCTCAAGCAGGAAGAGAGGAGCCAGCTGGGACTGTGGGGTCTTTCAGGCTCCCCCATGCTCCCCATCAAAGAATACTGCGTGACCTGGATGGGGAGAGGACATGCAGGAGGATGTGGCTGGTCCCGGGATATGGGGTCCCCAGAGCCAAAATTACCCTGGGGAGGGGGCCATGTGTCCTGTCCCAATTTAAAGTGAAAAAATGGCCTCGGGGAGGGAGCAGGCCCTGGGGCCTGGGAAGTTCACACTTTATTATTTTTTTGTAAATACAGTTCTGCAAAATTGACCCACAGATATTGCCAAAAAATGTTTTAAAAATACTTTTTGGCCTTGGCAGGGTGCCAGGGAGATCCACGATCAAGGTTAGAGAGACAGTGCATGGCGTGGTGTTTGGTGCTTTTAAACAGATGGCTGTAGGGCCCGACCGTAGACCAGGCCCTGCAGCCAACACCCACCATGCATGGCCAAAGCCATGCTTGACGCAGGGTTTGGAGTTTAAAGGGGACTGACCACAGGGCCTGGCCATAGGCCAGGGCCTGCTCCCAATCCCTGACAAACATGGCCAAAGGCCTTGCATGGCACAGGAATTGGTGCTTGTAGGAAGTTGGCAGCAGGGCCTGGCTGCAGGCCAGGGACTGTGACCAACCTCAGCCGCAAAGCCATGCGGGCGGTAGTTGGATTAACTTAAAGTAATTAGAATTGCTTAACATTAAAAAAACAGACATTCACTGAATGAACACAAAGGTCACAGGGATGTATAGTAAGGAAATATAATTGTTATTGTGATTGTGATGTTAGTTAAATAAAATAGGTGACTTCACAAGGCCTTTAATGTTGCTACAAACATCAAATTAAAAAACAAGTTTATTGTGTTGATGTGTTGAAATATTCGTTAAAAAAGGAATGTTTATATTAGCTGACTAAGGTCCTGATTTATAGGCTGGCATGCAGATTACTCGGTCACAATATGAGTGATGCCTTCCACCTCATTACAAGTGTATTATAGGTATTTGTAATGAGGTATATGGGGAGCCCCATCACTTTGTGACTGAGTAACCATCCACCAAACTCTAACTCAGACCCAAAGACTTTGTAAATGATGAGATAATGAGGGCCAGACTAAAAGTCCTATTGTTGGTGCAGTTACAAAGTCAAAAAGTCAAAATGCAGACAGAGATTAACCCATTCTGTATACTACAAACAAATTTATAAATAAAACTCACTATTATTGAAATTAGGCTGTGGATAAAGAACCGTACCATGACTGTTATTTTCAATATGATAGATGACGTTGTGAATTATGCACTTGTAGTATGTACGTAGCAAGCTTTGGGATAGAACACAATATAGATTATTGTTTCTATACCTGGGTACTGAGGCAAAAAATAAAACACATATTTTTATGCATTTTAAAAGCGATGTTTAAATATCTTTTGCTACTGTATTATAATAGTTGAGAAATCTTTATTAAAATTAAATTGAAATGGAATTGAAGCACCAAATTTAAAGGTCACTTTTATCACTAAAGGGCACAAAAAGCTCTAAACCACAAGTCTGTTAATGTTGCTGTTGTTATTACGCAACAGATTTCATCTTCATCAAATGAAACAAGACAGAAATGACCTTTTTACAAATAAAAGTTGAAACCGTAGAGTTAAAGCAATGCTACAACTTTTTTATTTTCCATTAAAGTTGAGCTAACAGTCAGGTTCTCACTTCGGACAAATAATCCAGGTTACTTGCAATTTTACAGAAGTAGATTCTGCTCCATTTTGAAACAGTTGCCTTCTTTACAGAACTGCAAGGAGCTGTTCCAGTGTTATCTTAAGGATTTTTGGTAATCAAAGCAAGGCATTTCTTGCTGCTTTTGTTTGCAACTATGCAAGTACTTTTAATTTAATTTCCCATTTTCTGCTTCTTCAAGAATGCATGAAGATAAATATTGAATTATCTATTGAATGAACAGAAATGGGGCCACACAAAAACACATGAAAAAATACTTTGGAAGTGGGTTCAAAATCCGTAAGATGCCACTGGATGCAGAGAGAGAGCATGGTATAGGTAGGCTGAGAGAGGGAAAGAACTTTGATATAGAGAAATAAAGGTTGTATAGGAAGAAACATCTATTTTCCAAGAGACCCTTTGGAAAATGGGGGGCCTGAGGATTATCCCACTTTGCCCACACTTTAAAACATCTCTTTGATGTTATCCAATTCCCTACAAAGAAACTATTACAGAAAATTAAACTGAAATATTTAGTATGTTCAGAGGGGTTTTAGTTGCAGCGGCAGTACCACAGTATCATTACATTAATTAAGAATAATATTGAATAATCCTCTGATTTATTTGATCCATCTCAATTTGTGTTTCAATGTTATAAAGTGAAATAAGGAGAAGGTGCTCTGGTGCAGACGACTTAGCAACACATTTAGGCCCTCCTTAAGAGTTTGGCGGTCCAAGGACTGCCGTGGTGGAGGTGGCGGTCGCAACACCGTGGGCCCACAGAGCAGACCGCCATATTATGACCATGACATCGTTCCGAGGGGAACATAGCCAAGAACACCACCAGTACCGCCAGTGCGAACGGGACGCCGTGGCCGACGGTAGGCATCACCAGGCCAGCGGCCGGTGGGAACCATGTTTCCGCCGACCATATTACGAGATTGCACTCTGCCAGGATTTCCGCTGCAGTTGTCCCCCCACGAAAGGCCTGGCGGAAACAAACTACATAAAAGGGGGCACCAACCAGGAACACAGGAACATCAGGAGCAGCAATGGAGCCTGAACTGGAAGTCTTCACACTTCTCCTGCTGGCCATACAACTCCAGAACCAACAACGCCGGCGAAGACAACAACCGTAAGTACAGCCACTTAGCACACACTGGGGGGAAGGACAATAGTACACACCCACACACAACACACAATCCCGCCACGGCTAACCACGTTCACACAAACACCCGTACCAAGACATACACACACTCACACACAAACCACACACAACAAATTGCACATATACTGCACATACATATGGTTGGAAAGCCAGGGCAAGTTTGTTACCCTTTACACCAACGGGTATCTGGTGCAGAGGTATTAAATAGAAATGGCAATATATTGAAAAACTATGTACAACATAGACCTACTGACCAGTCCAACTTCATGAGGTGCACCAGCACACAGGACAATGGCCATAGCCCCAACGTGACTCCTGGTTGAAAAGTGGCCTCCACATGGCAAGGGCATCAATGGGGGATGCAGGCACCTCAGGGGTGGTGGGTTGTGTTTGGGAAGAGGTTTCTGGTTTGCGTTTGGAAGGGGGGTCCTTTGGTTTGGTTTGGGGGGGTTTAGATTTGGGATTTGCTCTTGGGGGAAGGGGCTTGGCTTTGGGAGGGGTAACATTGGGCTTTGTGGGGATAGAAGCCTTAGATAGAGAGGGGTATGGCTTGTACCAGGGGGTAGATGGGAGGACTGGGAGGTGGAAGGCAGTTGGTTTGGGGAGGATAACAGGGCGCTTGGGGGGAACAGGGATTGGGACAGTGGAAGGGAACAGGCATAATTCCTGCAGTAAGCACTTTTTAGGGACACAAGGGTTGTCATGGAAAACCATTTGGGAGTGGGGAGAGGGAGAGTGGTTGAGAGGTGTGTACATGGAGGGCCCTTGGGTGCAGGTGTGAGTGTGGATACCATGTGAGTGCTGTGTGACTGTAGGGTGGGTGAGTGTGGGTGTTTAGGTGTAGTGGGAGGAGGGGGAGGAGATGCAGGGAGATGGCAGGGTGGATATGTGAATGTATGTTGTGGTGGTGTCTGCAGGTAGGGTGGATGTACTGCATGGAGGGTGTTGACAGTTGGGCTGAGTGCGCATGGAGTTTATGGGGTGCAAATATGGGGGTCTGCTATTGTGGTGACGGTGGGAATGAGGGCACATGTGACAGAATCTGAGAGTGATGATGTGGTGACTGCAGGTTTGAGTGGTGTAGTGTCTGTGAGGAGGAGGCGGTGGGGGGTCCATGTAGGGAGTGGATGTTGTTGTGTCTGCATGTGTCTGTTGTATGTGTACATGGCAGTGGTGGCTTTTGTGGTGCTTGTGTTTGTCCTTGTGAACCATACCTGTTGATGTTGATGCTGGTATGAAAGTGTGCCTTGAATGGGTGTGGGGAGAGGGCTGTGGAATTGGGAACAGGTAGCCGGGGGGGACGGAGGAAGAAGGGACATTCACTGCCATTAATGAGGAGGCAAGAGTCTGAAAGGATCTCTGCAGGGCAGCCAGGGCACCGTGAATGCCTTCCAGATAGGCACTGGACTGCTGCATCTGTGCTGCCAGTCCCTGGATGGCATTCAAAATGGTTGACTGCCCCACAGAGATGGACCTCAGAAGGTTAATAGCCTCCTCATTGAGGACAGCATGGCTGACTGGGGCAGGGGCAGAGATACCTGTGGTGAAGGAGATGCCCACCATCCTGGGTGAACAGGCTCGGGCAACTGGGTGGGAAGCTACAGGGAGGGTAATGCTGGGAAGGGGGTGGTGGACAAGGACTGTGCTGGGATAGTCCCAGATGGGTCTGCCACTACCACGGAGTGTCCATGGAAGGAGGAATCCAAAGATTTAGTCACTGATCCTGTCTCCCCGTGGCACTCCCCTTGCCCTCAATCCCATTGGTCATCTTGGCTCCGCTGGTGTCAGCGTTCTGGGTCCCATGGGCTGCATCTTCCCCACATGCCAGTGCCCCTTCTCCTTCACCTGATGATGCTGATGTACACAAAGAGAGAGGGGGAGAGGAAGGGAGAGTGGCAGAAAAAAGACAGAGTGCAATGGGTCAATACCAATCCAACATTCACATAGAGTAACAACATCATTATCTGCTGCTATGCCATGGCAGGCCATGCCTTCACCTATACCTGCCACAGCAGTAGGACACAATGGGGAAAACTTGGGATTTGCTCTTGGGGGAGGGGGCAATGCTGATGGAAACTGCTCATGTGGGAACATTTGCACACATTTACTTGATGAAGGTCATACTTGTCACACTTGCCCAGTACTTAGCACATTCTCATGGTCGTTCATGGAGACATATCCTGTACTCCTTACTCAGCAGAATCCTGCACGGATAGGTAGCATGCCCACTAATCACTTAACATTTAGCACAGTAACATCTGGGGCCAATGTGCCTATTTATACATACAGTACAAGGCAGCTGAATGAGGATTCACTAATTACCTCTATCACAGTGGTAAACTGATACTGATGACAATGCCCTGATACCTCAAGTGAACTGATGCTGATGATAGGAGCTGGGCTCAAACATTGTTGAAGGTGACCACACAAGTCCAAAATTGGAAGTAAATGCTCTCATAAGTCACTGTCTGCATGGAATAGGCACACATTTTTTATACCAATCCTACCAGAGTGGGTGATACCCATAGTTGATGTGCATCTACCAATGACCTATGCCACATCTTCCCACTAGTAGGTAACCCAAAGCCATACAAGCATTACATCATTGAGGTATGAGTGTGTACTGACCCGCTTGTGGCAGCTGTGCTGCGCTCAATGGCCCATCCACCTCAGCATGGGCCACCGTCAAAATGTGGGCCATTAGGGGAGTCAGGGTCTAACAGGCACCCCTCCCTCATTGGGAGGACATCCCCAGGTGGGCCTCTGCAGTCTTACGTGCCCAGCATCTCAGGTTCTCCAACCGCTTTCTGCAGTGGGTGCTCCACCAGCTATGGACCCCCAGGGTCCACACTTGCTTGGTGGTAGCACACCAAATCCCCTTCTTCTGATGGGGGCTGACCTGTATGGGAGACAGTGACAAAAGGACAAAGTCATATAGAGTGGCATCACACAGACAGCAGTGGACATCACACATCAGACACGTCTCATGGCCACACTAACGTGTCTTCACCCTACTAACACCTGACTCCTCACCCATCACCATGCATCCACTCTGTCTGCCTTGTCCCAATGCCTTTCAACCTCACAAACATCACTATCAGATAGGACAGTGACATAAGACTCACCTGCAGCTCTGGTGCCCCGTACAACTGTCCATATAAGGGTAGGACCCTGTCCAAAAGCTTCTCCAGCTCCTCCTGGGTGAAGGCTGGGACCTTATCTCCTGCTGGACATGGCATTCTGGCTCCCAGAGAGAGTACACAGCAGCACACGCAGTGGAGGTCTTGCTTGCACGAGTGTCAGAAGTCAAGTGAGCTAAGCTACAGAAAATGGTGGTCACAGCCTCCGCGTACATGACCGTCACTGCCAGCAGTGATCACCATTGACCCCAGTCTCCCATAGGCAACAAGGTTATCCAATGAGTAATTGCACAGCAGCTGAGACCACCTACCGCCATGACGACTAACGCCAGCGGACTTTGATCACTTCCATCTGTCCTATGCAGGCCGGAAAGGTGGCTGTCATTTTGAATGTATTAGGTTAATTGTAGGTGAATTGTAGGTGCGTCATGGATGAAATATAGTGATCACTGCATAGATTGACCATGTCAAGACATTCAAGACATCAACTTTTGACTTATCCTCTCTTCTATTTCCAGATACCGTGCAATGGTGTGAATGAGACATGCCGCTGTGTACCGGCCCCTAGTCGACCTTGCTACTCTGGAAGAGAGACACATCATAGAGACATATCATCTGAACCGTCAGACCATCATGGAGCTGTGTACCCAGCTGGAGCCAGATCTGTTGCCTGCCGTACCTCATCCCTCTTCCATCCCTTCCACAGTACAGGTGTTGTCAGTGCTCCACTTCCTTGCCTCAAGGTCGTTCCAGATGACAGTGAACTTGGAAGCAGGGATATCACAGCCAATGTTCAGATTTGTTTTGAAGCATGTACTGGGTGCTTTACTCAAACACCTGTCCAGCTACATCAGGTTCACCCAATGTGTGGATTTTGCCACGATCAAAGCTAACGTCTATGATATGGCATATATCCCTCATGTGATAGGGAACATAGATGGCATCCACATTGTCTTGGTTCCTCACAGGAGAAATTAACAGGTGAACTTTTACTCCATTATTGCCCAGGTGGTGTGTCTCGCTGACCAGTATATCTCCCAAGGTACGGCCAAGTACCCTGATTCTGTGCATGACTCCTTCATTCTGAGGAACAGAAACGTCCCACTTCTGATGGCACAACTACAGAGGGACAGGGCCTGGCATGTATTCAATAGTATGTGTGCCCCTGTAATCTCACCTCTCTTCACAATCTGCCCTGGGTCTCTACCAGTACTGAGATTGGTCTAACCTTTGTGCACACAAGTGACTCTGGCTAGCTTAACCTTCCCTGGCTGCTGACACCTGTGAGATATCCCACTACAGATGGTGAACACTGTTTCAATGAGGACCACAGCTGGATGAGGAGTGTCATCAAGAGGACCTTTGGGCTACAGAAGGCAAGATTCTGGTGTCAATAAGTGTCCAGAGGTTCCCTGCTCTACAGACCACTAAAAGTCTGCCATATTGCTGTTGCCTGCTGCGTGCTACACAGTCTGGCCCTGAGACGTCCCATCTCATTGCTAGATGTAGAGTAGATGGCAGCTGGACCTGTGGCTGATGATGGTGACATAGTAAGTGATGAGGAGGCAGATGATGAGGACGCAGCTGACTCTAGAGCAGAGTTGTTCTACCAATACTTCCAATGCGGAACAGGTATGTGTAGACTGTTTTGTATGTGACCTATACTCCTGTCTGTCTAGTGGCATAGAACCTTCTGGTGTGTGTCATCAGTGGAGCTGCTGAGTGCAGCTATCCCTCTGGGTAGGATGGGCAGACATATTGCCCATTAGGGGAGGTGTTACTGTTCAAATGTCAGTGCTATTTTCACTCTGCTGTTCTGTAGCGTCACATCTGCAAAGTACTGTCCCTTTGGTATGTCCCCTGTACTGCTATGTCACTTACAAATGAAATGCCCAATCATAGTGGTGTCATCAGTAATCCTACTTATACTCAGTCCACAATGTGAGGAAGTTTTACCTAGCTTTTACTGACTGTGGAACATGCCTTATGTTGAGATTTGTCTTCTGTGAGGGAAGGACCTAGATGTCTAGGGAATATGGATCTGCCATGGAAATATGGTTTGAGATTTCACTTGCCAAATCACACTGGGGAGCTCGACATACTGCATGTGTGTTGACTGGCAAACATTGACTCCTATTGTGATAGTTGTCCCTGTCTTGGTCTTTTTGCAGGTCATTTGTGTGGTGCAACTTTGGTTCCTGCCCTGCCTGGTGGCTCCCTTGACATATGTATTCAGAATATATCTGCTCCACCTTCATCCCTGCTGCTTATTGGTCCCCCTTCTGTCAATCTCACAGACTTTTTCAGGACAATGGGCTAACGGTTATGACGTGTTGTACAACAGAAAATTGTACTTGTTACAATAAAGACACATAGGCAGTAGCTGTGCTTAAAGGTAGTTAATGTGATTCACACGTGCAATGGGTGGAGTGGCCTCATGGTGGGTGAAATCATCAGAGTAGTTGTCCCAGCTATAGGTCCAATATCCATGGAGCAATGAGAAAATGGAGACATGACAGTGGACAGTCAACAGGGTGTGTCAGTGGCACACAAGGGAGAATGTTCAGAAGAGGGTCACTTCCTGGCAGTGGTTTTGGTCTTGGCATTAGGTCTTGCAGGATGTCTGGATGGGCGACCACGCTTTTGTATGGGTTCCTCAGCTACAGAGGGAGAGGGGCTGTTGGTCTGCGGGTCCTCTGACAAGGCTTCCATTCCACTAGCTGCCGCCGACGTGGAGGGCTCAGTTGGAACGTGGCTAGTGGAAGGGGCCTACTGATGGGTGGAGGAAGCATGCTGGATGGTAGTGAGTTCCCTGAGCTCCCCTGCAATGGAGGCCATGGTGGCATTGAGGGTCTGCCACTGCTGTAGGGACTCCTGGTAGTATTTCCTCTGCGGCCTCTGGCTTTCCTGCAAGGTTGCAGGGATCTGACCAGTATTTTCCTGTGATTGCTGGTATGCTCCCAGGACTTGGGAGATGGCCTCCTGGCCTTTCATTTGCCTTAGGTGCCCCATCCCTTGGGCTACAGGCACCCTCCCACTGCCCCTGGCACCCTGTGCCTATGCCCCTAGCACAGTGTGCCCACTCCCAGTTGCACGAGGACCTTCATCGTCTTGGGTATGTGCCCTTGACTTTGGTCCTGATATTGTGGGGCACAATATCAGGACCAATATTCCTTGGGACACAGGTTTTAAGATTAAGGGTTGCTTGTGGTTTTGTAGTCACTACGGTGGGGGACTCCAATGAGTCCAGGGTAGGGCTGGAGGTGGTGGACTGGCAAGTTGCCTCAGATGGGTCAGGCAAGTCATCTATTTCTAGACATCCAGTGGGGCCTTCATCCTGGGGAGGGCTGTCTGTCTCTGGCATACTCTGCAGGGTGGCAATGGCGGGGGTACCTGTGGATGGAAAGGGAGAGAGTTGCATTGTGGAGATGTGCTTGTTTGTATCACCATCTGATGCATGGAGTAGCTTGACTTGCCTCCCAGTGATGGCAAGGACAGATGCAGCACTGCAGATTGTGAAACTGTCTCCATGTTTCATTGAGGTTTGAGGATAGTGGATAGCATTGCTGTCATTGCCATGTAGAAGAACGAAGTCAAAGCATCCAATTAGTGTTGCATGTGCTGTAATTTTCCATGCATATATTCCACTGTGAAGCGGGACTGTCATCTTTTGATGTGCAGGGAGTGATGCATTGTGGGAGTTGTGGTGCTTGCATTGTGATTGGTATCAGTGCAATAGGGAGAGACTATTTGGGGATGGGGGTCAGGTGGTGTGGCATGCTGAAGAGGTGCGTGCAGTGATTGGGGGGTGCAGAAGTGTGAGACGGGGTGGACTGGGGAATGTTAGGGTGGTGGGGCTGCATGCTTTCCATTAGTGGTTGGTGTCTGGGGAGTGTTGTTCACTTACCAGAGTCAAGTCCTCCGATGATTCCAGTCAGGCCCTCAGGATGCAGTACGTCCAAGATCTTTTAATCCCACAATGTGAAGAGGAGTTGGGGGCCCAACGCAAGTCTTCTTAATGGAAATCTGATGATCTGATGCCACGGAACGCAGCTTCCCCCTAAGGTCGTTCCACCTCTTCCCTAAGTCTTCCCTTGTGTGTGGAGGGATGCCCACTGAGTTGACCCTGTCAATGATCCTCCACCATAACTCAATTTTCCTGGCAATGGACATTTGCTGGACCTGTGCTCCAAACAGTTGTGGCTCTACCCTGATGATTTCATCAACCATGACCTCCAACTCCTCATCGGTGAAGCATGTGTGCTCTTGTGGGGACATGGTGGTGGTGTAGTGGTTTGGGGGGGTGATGTGTGCAAGGGTGTGGTGTTTGGGGATTGATGGTGTGCGTAGGGTACTTATTTAGGTGTGCAGGTGTGTTGTGATGTTTGTGTACAGTTGTGATGTGTGTTGTGTACTGCGTGAGTTGTGTATGTGTGCCTATAGTGTGTAAGTGCTAAATAGGTGTGTTTGCGTGCTGTTGGTATCTATGTCTGTGGTTGTAGTTGTAAAGGATTGTGGGCTGTGTGGGTGAGTTTTGTAGTGGTGGGGGTGGGGGCGGTGTGGGTGGGTGTAGTGTGTCACGTGTCGGGTATTTATACTGTCCAATGTGGTGTTGGTTTCTGGTGGTTGTGATCTTCTGAGCCCTGCGATTCACTCCGGCAATGGTTTTCTGCAGTGCAATGACCGCTGTGCTGACTTGTGGATCGTAATATAGACAGAAGAAATGCCGTCAGAGACAATAGAGGTTTGTGCTGACTTTAAAGAAGGGTCATTTCTTCTTCTGCATATGGCAACATACTGCAATTAGTTTTTCCCCAGTATGCCCACTATTTTGAACCTCTGCCAATACACTAATATCAGTGCTGGCCTGCATGGTGCTTTACGTACTGTTTTATTCAGTCCCCTACAATATGAGATGAGGTGTGGTTGCCTCAGAACTCATGCATCACTTAAATTGTCCTCAAGTACAATTCTTTATCATACAGTGGGCATTCAATATAGAGTTTTTTTTTAAATAGCAATAGCTAAATAGCAATAGCTCTTGTAAAGTTTGAGACAAGAAAACTACTTTCTCCTATTCTATAACTCCTCTTTGCATTACAATCTTGGACTCCTATGTTTATGATAACGACAAGAAAAAAATAAACTAAAGAGCATGCGCTTTGTGTCACGCAATTTGACATTTTCATTTGTCTAAAGCCTCTGCATTGTAATCAGATAAAATGGAGGATAAACAAGATGCTTTTCTCCTTGGTGATGCTTTTTCTTTAGTTTTACTAAAACTCTCTACTTGATCAATACAAATTTCCTTTAACATCAACTCTTTAACCAATACAATATACAAAATACAAATTAAAACTTCTGCCTCTATTCCAAAAGAATTACCACTAAATCAAGTCAGGGTACTAAAGTTAAACAGAAGAAACAACTAAAAGGTTTCAAACTATAGATGATAGAAGGTGTTATATGGACCGAAGAGTGACTGAGATAGAAAAATGCGTCTGCAACTTAGGAGGTCTAGCAGTAAACAGATGAATCCCTGCGAAAGAATGATCTATTCTTAAAACACATGCAGAGAATCATGCCAATTACAATAAGAGGAGGAACAACTTTAGAATGTATGGATTGCAAAAGGAATTCATGATGGCTCATCAAGTTGATCATAAACCTAACTTTTCATCATTATCTTCTAAAACCAGAGGAGTCATCATTTTATTCCTTGAATATACTGGCTTGCTTAAAGTCATACTGGCTGACAAAAATAAAAAAAGGAAATCTCATAGTATGGAAATAAATTATTTTTGTCTCAAGATGTTGTGAGGATCAATACAGAGAGATGTATGATAGTTTTAGAGATGTTCTTGAAAGTTTAAAGGGATGAATGCAGTATTTGGTTTATTTAATTCATTTTTCATCTGGTCACACCATCCAGTAATTATTGGGTTTAATGTAGGTATGTTTTTTTCTTCATCTTGGTTCTGATTCATATTGTTTTTCTTATGTTATACTCTTCTCTTCATAGCTTTTTGTTTCTCTATCGTATAAAAGGTACTTGTTTTCTACATGTTTATTAAATGTATGTTTTTTTCTGATTATTTCATTGATTTTTTGTAGTATTATGCTCCTGTGTGGGAACATATGTTCACTTGAACTGTACTGTTTCACATGGATCTTAGAGTTGTTTTTTGCAATGTGAAAGGACATGGGTCCTCATTATGAGTTTGGCTGTTGGACAAGCCGGCTGCCAAACTCACAAGGAGGATACCATCACTATTGTGGTGGCATCCCTCCTAAGCATATTACAATGTTCCTGCTGGACTGACCGGTGTGAACGTTGTAGTATGTGGTTCCCGCAGGAATGCCCAGCAGATAATGGCTACAGTGTTGGTCTCGACTCCCTTAAGGGAGCTGAGGCTAATACCATAGCACACAGACCCTAGCAATGTGCGCTATCTGCAAAGCAGACGGTTCTCATTCCGATGATGCTGGGCAGTGGGGCCCCTGTACTGCCCATGCTCTGGGCATAGACAGCACAGGGGCTATTCGGTGGCCCTCAGCACTAGCTTTTCACCAGTCTTCTCATGGCGGGGACCCTGCCATGTGAAGGTTGGCAGAAAGCTGAGTTGTAATCAGGCAGGTGGCGCTGACTCAGCACCGTCCTGGTTGAGTACAACTCAGACTGCTGTCAGACTGACGACAACCACAGTTTAAATGTGGTGGTCGAACCCCCCAGTTTCAGTGGTCTAACAGTCACAGCAAGGTTTGCAGTCATTGAGCCACCAGCCACGTAATGAGACCCTAGGTTTGTCTATTACAAAATAAAGGTTTCCTCAAAATTAACTAAATGAAGTTGCATGTTGCTTTATTACAGAAAATACATCTATCATAAAATGAAACTCTAATACTTAGGGCCTCATTACGAGACTGGCAGTGTTGAAACCGCCAGCCCCGTCGAGGCGGAAAGAACAGCCACTGTTGTGGCAGTCCGACCACCACATTAAGACCCTGGTAGTCAGACCTGCAATCTCTGATGGGATCGGTGGTCCTGACAGGTTGACAGCGGGTGGAGGTTGGACTCAGCCAGGGTGGAGCTACATGCAGCGCTGCCCTGCTGATTACAACCTCGTTCTTGGCCAGCCTTTTCACGATGGTTTCTCCATCATGAAAAGGCTGGTAGAGAACAGGTGCAGGCATGGCAGTGCAAGGGTCCCCCTGTCCAGCATCATCGCAGTGTTCACTGTCTGCTCTGTAGACAGTGAACGTTGCAAAGGTGCTGGTGCACCCTGCAGGTGACAGCATTGCCGCCGGCTCGACTTTGAGCCAAAGACAATACTGCTGCCAGTTTCTTTCTAGGCTGGAATGTGGAAATTTCTGCCCGCCAGCTTAGCAGGAAACTCATAATAGGTCCAGCTGGGTGGTTGACACAAAAGCAGCAGCCACCCTGTCAGGAGTTTGCATAATTAGGCCCTTAATCAGGATTAGGTAAAAATAGCAAATGTATCACCTGCTGCTAAAAAGAATAATTTGATAGTGTTTCTTTACACTAAGAGTTTGGAATAACAATTAACTCACAGGAGAGACATGATGAAAAGTGATGGATCAGCTGTCATATGAATCTTGATAAATTGCCTATTGCTATCTTTAGCATATATGGTCCAACACAAACTGATAATACTTTCTGGAAAGACTTTATACAGGAAGTATGGGGCTGTTCAGATGATTACGTGATTTTTGACAGTTTTGCGATCAATTAACAGATCCATTTTACAAATAGGAACTCTTCAGTCAAATATATTTTGAACAAAATGCAAAAATAATTTAAAACTGCTATCTTTCAAAGATATTTGATCAATACTTTTGATACCAGATATTAAATTCAAAAGCTAACTCAGCTAATAACTAATGCTGAAATTGATACTATTGTAATATTGTATCATGCACCGATTATCACTACTTTTGATCTTATTCCTATGACTAAAGAAAGGAGTAGATGGAGATTTACCAATGCACTTCTAAACAAACACTTACGGAACTTTTGCAAAACTATTTTTTTGTCATAGACGATACCAGCAATTTGTCCATCTACATGATGTGAAATTCATTTAAGGACACATCAAGAGATATTGTTATCAACTTTGAAGGCCATATCTAGAGAAATTGTTATCAACTTTGTAAAGAGAAATAAGAACATGGTGGAAAAACAGTTAAATGAAATAACAAACAATAATAAAAATAGAGCACTTTTACTACATATTCAATTGTAATGATTTAGATGAATTAGATAATGCTACATTTCTGTTTAATGATAAATTTACTAAGCTTGCATCTCCATTTTCACTACAGTCTAGTGCTAAATACCCTCTTGCATAAAGAGTCAGGCATTTTACATGTGTTCCCAAATTTTGCAAAACCTGTTGTACTCCTGAAATGCTTCCCAAGAAAAAAAAAGGGGATTATTTTTCAATTATTCAAAAAATAATTCCTAATAAATTTTGAGATTCCCTCTTCAGAAACAATATATCATTACAGAAAATCAGTACCACAATCAAATTACTTGAAATAACACAATGAATCAGGTACTGAAGATGTTTTAACAGAATTGTTATGACATTTTTTTAAAATTCTTATTTCCCAAAATATTTGATTAGCCTAAATATTTTTCGGACATAACAATTCTCCAGGATCCTTTCACAATGTTTTATTTTGCATTAGACCAGAGGAAGGGCAATATCTCTAATTAGGAAACTATTATAAACCAAATTATTTGACAAATGTAGATTGTGAAGTTCTTACTAACATTTATCTCTTCATTTAGAATCTTTCTTAACTACTTCACTAGAACATGAAAAAGTAAGCTTTCTGAAAGTAAACCAAATGCATACAACAGAAAAGCCTTATTTGAGATTCTACACAAATGTAACTTCAATAAATCTCCTTTAACAACTAGCACATTCAGGAAAGTGAGCTTTTTCTTGAAACAAAAAGTATAAATAAATATAGGAAATTCTGAAATCTTCTCACTAAGTATATATTGTTTGAGATAGTAGTTTGAATGTGGACTCAATAAATCATTTAAAATGAAGTTATAGCCCTTTTTTCATATTTCCAAACTAAATGTAACCTGTGAAACCCATCTGAGAATAGATAAAACAAATTACCCCAGAATGTTTTTTCATACATTTAACTGAATGAGATAGATTCATCCACTAAAAATAGAGAGGGCAAATTAATTGTTATGACATCACAAACTAAAGCATATCATATTTACGGACACTCTAGAATGTCTATTACTGATTGACCAAAAACTGACTTATTAAAGGCACAGGGCTTAAATTTTGCTAAGAGAGAATATGTATGGCCAATAATAATTCATCAATAATATCTCCAGCCTTCCTAGAATACATCATGTTTAAGAGGTTCCCAGCCTCCATAGAGGAAAATGCATCCATTTGAAACACAATTACATAGCATTTATATTATCTTTGAAACAATGGCTGTATGTTTCTACTATCTATACCTTGTCAAATGGTAACATGTTAATTTATTATTCTGACCATAACCATCAATGTTTATCATTAGAGATCAGAATGTTTTTCCTTGATTATCTGTTCTGATATTTTCAATCTACAAGAACATGTAAAGGTATTGGTCCTTTCTGTTTTCATACTTTTCTTTCATTCTTAGATATGATATACAATAGTTTTTAAATTAATTAAAATTAAAAAATGTAACATAACATCTAAATATTTTCCTTTATAAATATTTTTTATAATTTAAATGTGTTTAATATTTCATATTTATTTAATACAATAGTGTATATAGTTTAATTAATTATATTTTAAACGGTACTAAAATATTAATTTAGCAATATAAATCTTAAAACTGCAAAATATTAATTTGCATACCTTTAAACTAATTGCCACAAAATTTGCTTTAAAATGAAACTTTAAAAAAATCACCCTAAACCTATTCCTTAAAAAACGAATATCCCTTTAATAAAGAAAAATATAAACCATTATTTATAAATATTAATACAACTAAAAATACAAATGTCAACAATTTCATAACTGATAAATTATCTGAAGATATACATAATAAAATACTATACATGTGTGTTCAAATATAGTAGAATAAATTACATGTTAATTAACACTTACAAATGATGTTACATACAACAATAATTTCTACATCAATATTTTTTACAATGATATTAAAAACAGCAATTAAAATAATATTTTTACCAATGGTATCCCTCCCAACAATATTTTTGACAAAATTTTCACTTTCGAAATTCATCTTTACATTATTTTTGACATCCTGATATTCTTGAAACAATATTTTTGTACCACAACATTTTTTTCAACTATTTTGTCCAAACACCGAAAATAAAACACAGGTGCCCATGGATTCCAAAATGACATATACTAAATATACATTCATAGTATATTTATCATAAATCTATAACGATATACTGAGATTTCTGACCAATGCATTATTCACACTGAAGCCTTACCATCCATAGCATCCGGGAGGGTTTAATCCTATTACTTTGAGACATTTTTCTTTCCTCTGAAGCAATTAGTCATTCTATTTTGAATGGATATGTGTTTGATAAAAGTTATGGAAATAGGAGATTGTACATAGTATGGACATACCAATTAAACCCACTCAGCCACTTAAACTTACCGAATCTAGATTCTGATGTATCATAGCCCTATGGATACATTATGTCTTTTCATTGGCAGGAGTGATATTAACATGTCTCATAGTAGTTAGAATAGTCGTCGTAGCCATCATAGAGAGATCAACTAGCATTCGGAGAATGATGGGTGTTCCTATGAAAAATTGCCCATAGACTCCCATGTTAAGGTAATTGTATCCCTTTACTTCGTTAGCACTAGAATAACATTCAAGGTTGTATCTTGTGATTTTCCTTGCTAAAAATTAATTTATCAATCCTTATATTCCTTAGTGTAAAAAAAATCTATATGTGTGGTGATTAACTCCACGGAGATAGTATGGTAATCAAACTTCTTTATTTAAGATTCAGCAAGTGGAAAGGCCAACATGCATATCCCTAGAAAGTCCAGCTGTAGCTGCCCAACTGACATTTCTCTCAACATTCTCATATTTTCTAATCAACACAACAACTACGCGCTGTGCATGGTGATGTCAGTTACAGCATGTGGTTTAAAGATAAACATGACACATCTCCCCCTTTTATACACAATAACTTATAAACTACAATTCTACTTACTATTACGAAATATAAAATTATGGAAGATGAAAAGGTGAAAGCAAAAGCTAATAACAGGTGAACGTAACGTAAAACATTGGTATTTTTGACATATTTTTCAACATAATTCTTCAAATACATTAGTTGTTTTATTTGCCCCTTGGATTTAACAATAGCTCGGTTTTCCTTATTGCCATCTACCTGCACCTCCTCTTTACTCACTTCATTCATTATCTCTATCTCCACACTTCTGTCTTTCGCTTTCACTTCTTTCCAATCATCCAACCTACTATACTCACTAGCTTCTTTTTTTCCCTCATTTTCATCCTTCCTGCTACCTTTAAACCTTATGATTCTGTTAAAATTGATACACATCCATCACTCAACTTTGCAGAATTTATATACAATTCTGCAACCTTTAATGGGATCAGAAAGTTTACTTCCACGCTTCTTCACTCTCCATGGAAAGTTCACAAATACCATATCTCCTTTCTTCACCACCACTTCCTTGTTGCCCTTCTTTTTAGCACTATAGTCCTTATATTTACACTGTGCTTTCGTAACAGTCTGTCTCATTACTTCTGGAGACCACAGCTGTAACTGAGATTAAGCCATCAATCCTTGGCTGTTCCTCAGGAAGGGCACTCTCCCCCTCAATATCAAGAAAAGGCTGTATCCAGTTACAGATGGTGAGGTGTGATACATTCACACTGTAATTTAAGTACAAGCCATCCAATTTAATCTTTTTTCCTTAGCCAATTGCAAGGTTTCTTTTATCACGAATGACCCTCCCAACTTCACTATTGCTGTTGAGATGAAACACAGAAGTGAATTTGTGTTCAGTCCCATTGTGACACATGAACCCTTCCACCATCTCACTCCTAAGTTAATCTCCATTGTCTGTGATTAATTCTTATGTAACCCTTCCCTCTGAAAGATGTAATCCAGGTACTTAACAACATTTTCTGCATTGGCATTGTTCACAAATGCCACTTCAGGCCATTTAAAAATTTTTACTGTGGCTAATAAATTTTACCACAATTGTCCATCATCACCTTCAATAGATCCCAGATATACACACTTAACACTTTCCAAGCCATTATAGGACACGGCACAGGGCATAATTGTGGTTTTAATGGCACTTGTGAATTATCAGCTTCCATGAAAAGATCACAATCCCTAACTACTCTCACAACTTTTATATCAATACCAGGCCACCAATTATTCTCCTTGATCCTCCTTTTACTATTGACGATACCTAAATGCCCATCATGATACAATTGAATGGCTAACTCTCTTGTTTTAGGCGGAATAACCCTCACCCCTTTTGTGACATTCTCATGCATAACTGTGAGTTCACTGTGAACTTCCAAAATGTTCCTATAATAATCATCCAAGCATTTCTTTTCTGACCAACCTTCAATGATAAACTTCTTCACTTTTCCCAAAGTGACATCCTTTTCAACTACTTTATGCCATTCTTTTTCTGAAATGGCAGTTATACTGTCATCACTCATCCAAGCTCCACACACTTCATCTTTGTCATCATTAATTTTTCTTCCAATGGTAATGGTAACTTACTAAGGCAGTCAGCTACTCTGTTTTTAGCCCCTGGGACATACTTCAAGGCATATCTGGAATCCAACAGGCTTACTGACATTCTTGCAATTCTAGGTGTGCACTGAAGAGACATTCTGAGGATAATGCCTTGAGTAAAGGTTTGTGGTCACATCTTACAACTCATACCCATATACAAACTTTTTGAAATGTTCTAACCCTACTGTGTGTTCACGCCCTCTGAAACCCTTCTGAGACAGTACAACCACTATCCTTTAGTTGCTTGCATCAGTTTTCAAAATGCAATCTAACTTGGGATCACAACCTTTCAAGCTCCCAGTCATTCAGATACTGTCCTTAATTTGTTGAAAGTCACATTGAAAAGTGTCGGACAACACACATTTGACCCTGTTTTTAAGAAGCTGCCATAAATTATTAGGGACTGATTATGAGTTTGGTGGTTGGAAAAACCCACCCTCCAAACTCATGATAAGGAGACCGACACAGTGCTGGTGGTCTCTCCACAGTCCCCATTAGAGTTTTCCACTGGGCTAACTGGTGGAAACCAAGGTTTCCATCAGTCAGTGCAGTATACAACTTGTGGCGGCATTGAACTCAGCTCCACATGGAGCAGATTCCAATGCCATTGCACTCGGGGTCCCCCTAGCACACTTGGATTGTGAACTGTCTGCTAAGTTGCATTCTGACAATGCTGGGGACAGGGGCCCCTGCACTGCCCACAACAATGTAGTGGGCAGTGCAGGGCTCCCATGTGCTCCTAAGCACTTGTTCTCCACCAGCCTTTTCATGGCAGTTGAACATGGTTGTAATCAGCATGGCGGCACTGATTTCAGTGCAGCGATGGCTAATTGCAACCACAACTTCCATCATCCCATCAGGATCAAAGATCATGGCAGAGATGGAGGTCTTTTGCCCAACTGCCAGGGTCTTAATGTGGCAGTCAAACCGCCTCAGCTGCAGTGATCTGAACTCCACTGCGAGTCTGGCAGTCTTCAGACCACCAGGCTTGTAATAGAGTCATAAGTCTTTTCTGAGAAGTTCTTCACAAACTTAGCATAAAAATGTACTAATCCAAGAAAACACCATAGTTAATCCTTGTTTGTGGGGGCTGGAGCCTCCTTAACAGCACAAAGAATACTTTTTTGGGGTTTGATTCCCTCTGATGTGACCTCATTCCCCAGGTAGTCTAATGCTTTTACAGCAAATTTACATTTATCTAATGCAGCAGTAAGCCCGTTCACCCTTAGAATTTCCAACACTTCAGGCATCCTGCAGTCGTGATGGTCCCTGTCCTTTCCCAAGACTAGAATATTGCCTTGGAAGTACACAATTTCAGTCTTGTTCTTGAACAATGTATGCATTCATTTTTGGAAAACTACAGCTGCTGATGTGAGACCAAACAGCATGCCTTAAAATTGATAACATCCTTAGCAGATTCATAAATGTTGTTAGCAATTTGCTGTCCTCATGAAGCCTTAAATGGTGATATGTGGAGGACAAATCTATATATGAAAACCATCCATACATGTTGTCATTGTCAACAACTTGTTAATTTCAGGTATTGGAAAGTTCTCAACCACAATGTTACTGTTAAGGTATCAGAGATAAACGCATAAGTGCATCTTACCATTATTACATCTGGCAACCACCAAAGGAGTGACCCACTCCAAGGCCTTCTTAGGTTCTGTAATCCCATGAGTAGTAATTTCTCAATTTCATTGTTTACCTCTTCTCTCAAAATCCATGGAATTTCTCTGACCTTCTGCACCTTGGGAATAAAAAAAAAAAATGTGCATAAATCCCTTGAGTGTGCCTATCTTCCCTGTAAACATGTCTGGGTACTTATATTTCTAAACTAACCTATTTTACTCAACACCTCTGCAGGAGTGGACATTTTTAACAATGATTTTTACTAAGCAATAATGTACTGATCATTGATGAACTAAGATGTGAAAAACGTGTGCCTTTTGTAAATGGTCACCATAATTCATTTTGTTCTCTATTTAGTTAAGCCTTCGCTAAAATTGTGGTTATTTTCCATTGCTAAATGATTACCTTAAAAGAGTGTGATTAATAGCTTATAGATATGTAAACAGCTACCTCTAGTTGGTCGCTGCGTTATGTTTTACAAGGTCAGATTTATTAGGTCATTACACGAGATTTGGTTGTTGGTGGTTAAGAAAACGTTGGTCATTGAAATCCCCTCAAAACAATGTTGTGTCAATCCATTGGCCTAAGGCGCGAAATCCACTATTCAGTTTGAAGTATAAGCTAGGATTTCTTGGCGCTGGAGCAGTTTTTGGTAGCAGAGTTACTGTTACATCGTTTTTGATGATGTCATGATGACGATGTTATAGTTTGTGAAAGAATTCTTTTGAAATCTACATATTAATTTTTCTGAAATGTTATATGGATCTGAGAAAATGAGTTGCTAGTTGTCTTAAGTGCCTTTCCCCAGTCCTCGTAGATGCTCTAGATTGAAGGGTATGTTACTAGTAGTGTCTGAATTGAATTGAGTGAGGTGAAATGTTTTGCGCTTGCACAGCTTAAGCTAATTTGCAGATGATTGAGATGTATATGAGTTTAGAAGGAGTAGGTGTACTCCAATAAGTATGAGAGTAGGGAAGCGGTGTTCTTCATTTGAGTGTTGTGTGGTTGGTAAGTCGAGTTTGCGAGACAATTTGTGCAAATGGATTTTACTGAGATTTGGTGAGTACTATGTGCACTAGGACAACAGTCCGATGATCAGTTGAGAAGTGAAATTTGCAGGTCAAATTTTGCTCGCAAATGAGGGGAACTGTAAAAAAGAGTAAGCGAAAGCCACAGTTATACTTAGGAAGGATCCTGAAGCGATTGTAGTACCCTACTTGTAGTAAATGGGCAATTTCTTTTTTTAATTTCGTTTAAGGTCTTGCTTGCAGAATAATATTGCGTTGATTTAATGTGTGAGTTGTGAAAAAGTTAGGCCGAAAGACTTTGACAGCGTTTTAGCGGTCTCTCTGAAAAGGGGTGTGTGCATTGGTATGACGTAAGTTGTGCCACTCTGGGATAGGTTGGTTAGTGAGATGGGTCGCACACGGATTCATCAATCAGTCAGACACTAGTGTAGCGCGATTGGAAGGTGAGAGTGTCAAAGAAGATTGTGGGATTTTAGTCACATTTTCTCATTGGTTGTTTTTGAACAGATTTAGCTGTTTTGTTTAGTTTGATTTTGTTTGTGAATATATTTGTTTTGTGGACATCGTTTTTGAATAATTTTTGTTGAAAATGAAGTTTTTCAAAGCTTTGAGAAGTGCCCTTAGAGGTGATGAGTAAATTCCGGCACTTGAGGGTGAAATTTGTCTGCCAGAAAATACTCTAGGATACATTGTGATTGAGGAAACGGGTATGGGAGCGTGCCTTCGGTTGAAACATTGGGTTAAGATCACAAAGAAAGAAGGTTGTTTGGCTTTCCCAGAAAATGTTCCATTCAATTTGAGAATTTTGGAGAATTTAAGGCAGAAAATGTACAGTCTAAACCTCCTCTGTGGCCGGCACAGTACTAAGCCTTAGTGATTTGGGAGTTGGTAGCTACGCAGCAACAAGCATTAGATTTTGAGAAAAAAGATGAAAAGAGTAGAAAAGACACTATCCGAAGCTAGATGGGATGAAGAGCAGGGAAGTTGGAGAGTAGCTACTTTACAGGGAATTAGATTATTTCCAGCAAGAACAAAAGATGATGAGGGTGAGTCAAAAGCTGAGAAGAAAAAGAAAAAGAGTTCTTTCAGCAAATAAGGAGCAGAAAGTAAAAGACTTGAAACAAATTATGGTAAATGATGATAATGAGTAAGATGAAGATGAAATTGTTTCTGAGATTTTGTAAACTTATCCACCACCACATACAGCTCAAGGTCATCAGAGAACTAGTGTGAGTGGAATGAGTGGGATTAGTAATACAAGTCCTACTGCACCATCAACATCGGGGATATCACAGAATATCCTGAGCAATGAACGAGTTCAGATGCAGAGTAGTTTCAATGATTCATTGAACAGACATCAGTTGGAAATAAACATTTTTTAAACTTATCCAGAGGCTCAGATTATAACGATGACTACAAATTTAGTGTTGTCTCCAGGTCAGCAAGGACTGAATATAATTAAAAAAGACCATGTTCAAATACAGATTCCTCAAATGCAAAGAATGAGAACAATGCAGATACAGAAAACTGGAACTTTTGCTAATCCAGATGCAATTTCAGTACCTATTAGGATGTGTCCGCTTATGCCACTATATGCACAGATTAATAATAGTGGAGTGAGTTCTTTAGTCCAGTTTTAGAATGGAATTTTGGAAAATTCGACTCCAAGACAAGAAAAAACCCTGAATGACACTATTTCTTTAATAGATTTGTCTCCTTTTGAGAATTCTGGGATCAGATCCTGCAGTAAACAGGGGGAGAGACTATTGTCTCCACAACAATGTGCGAGCACAGCATGAGAACAAGATTCAGGTGCACAGTCTAATGAGATTTCTTTAAAAGGTTTATCTGCACAAGAGATAACAAAGTGGTTAGAAGATTTAAGACATTCAAAGACTTTAGATAAAAACAACAGAGAGGAAGACTGAATAAACAGAGTAAGGTTGTCTATGGAATGAAATTAACTCCTTGAAGGGACAATGGGTGTGAATAGACGTGAATCATCTACTGAAGCTCAGTTAAGATACTTATGTAAGATAATTACAAAGAGAGCAGGGAAACTACACCAACAGTTACAAGAAATAACAGATGAGTATAACATTGATCTCACGAAATTGAAAAGCCTGAGAGAAGTTATAGGTTAGGACTTGGAGAAGAAAACTTTGCACACATGAGTTCTGCAGGGATGAAAACACATCTTAGGGAATTGCTTAAAAGAGTGCAGGTTTGGAGAACATTAGACAAATGGGAAAGCAGATGGGTCAGGAAAAGAGTAAGACCAAAGAAAGGAGACATGGCACAGACAGAAGACTCAGTGTAAATGTTGCTGATGAGGGAAACACCAGGAGGAAAAAAATTTCATGTACCTTGGTGTAGGAGTGATATCATAAGTTTTACGAATGATTACCCAAGATTGAGAGAAAAGCCAGTAGAATGGAATCAGCAACAGATAGGTTTGTGAAACTTGCAAAACGTCTGTGGCAAGACCTGAATACACTGTTTGATATTGTTGTTCTAGTAGATTTGTCGATTAAATGCAAAAGGAGTGTGGTTTGGCCGACAAGTGAACGCAAAGGGATTTAAAAACAGGTGCACCATCTCCAGAAGTAATGAAATATTACTATAAAGTTGTTAAGGTCCTGAGAACGAGAATTTTGTTGAAAAATGTTGATTGGCAATGCATTGATAGAACAACACAGGAAGCAAAAGAATCGGTTGATGCATACTTTGAAAGATTGTTGAAGATGTTTAAAGAATTCATAGAGACAATCGAGAAAGGCAATTTGAATCATTTTGGGGGTTATTACAACTTTGGAGGAGGTGTTAATCCGTCCCAAATGTGACGGTAAAGTGACGGATATACCACCAGCCGTATTACGAGTCTATTATATCCTATGGAACTCGTAATACGGCTGGTGGTATATCTGTCACATTTGGGACGGATTAACACCTCCTCCAAAGTTGTAATAACCCCCTTTGTGTTTTTAGGTTTGTCGAAGGATTGAGACCAGAAATTAATCAGACAATTAAGAATCATCTATTTTGCTGGCAGGTCAAACCAATCGATGAAGTGTTACAGTATGAGAAATACTGTAGTGATGAGATTGAAATGAAACAGAAAAAGTTGAAGGAGAAAGCAGTGGTGATGCAGATTAAGGCTGCACAGACAGGAATGCAGGGAAATTTTCAGACGCAGTTACAAGGAAATGGCATGTTTCAGAGTCAAGGTAGAGGCAGAGGATGAGGTGGAATGGTGCTTCCGGTAGCCAATAAAATGTGGATTTGAATTCAGTGGTGATACAAGATGAGCAGCAAAGGAGGAGAGCGTTACCTTGTCATATTTGCAGGGTAATTGGACATTGGAAGAGACAGTGCCCGATGTTGAATCAAGGTGGTGTTGTGCAACAGACAAATGGTGTCAATTCTTATCAGAGTATGAGGGGACCTAGAATGGGAAGTCAAAATCAGAATGTTCAGAATAATATAAATAAATGCCATGCAGGGTTTTCAACCTTTGCAGCTGAAGCAGCAGATACAGAATGTACAACCACAGGTACAAAAAGTCAAAATGCCACAAATGCAACAAATGCAGCCACAGGTGCAGATGGTGCCTGCACAACAAATACACATACTGAGGCAGGCCCAAATGATAAAGGGTCCTATGGATCAACAACAGGTAATGCTTTTGCAGGTAGTCAAAAATTAGAAACAAAACAAAAGTGAAAAAACGGTTGATCAACTTCCTTTACACAGTGAGGCTGAGATAAAAGAGGAATGGCCGTTGGATAGTTCAGATGAGGAGCAGTATATGATAGTAGCATCTTTAGAGGTGGATCAGAAAGGTCTTTATGTGAAGGGTGAAGTACATGTCATGAAGTTAACTTTCTGGTTGACACAGGAGCTCCATGCTCAAACTATAGAAGTTCCAGATATCCCAGTATTGGAGAAAATAGTTCAGATTGTAGGAGTAGTGACCAATACTCTTACAGAACCAGTTTTTGTGAAAGTTGGTAATTTTAAGGATTTTCACAGATAGGTTATTTGCAATTCCAGTCCAGTGTCATTACTTGGAAGAGTTCTGCTGTGCAATATAAATTGTTCAATTTCATGTTCAACTAAATGGATTGAGATTGTGACAAACAGTGATGAGGAAGATTCAATGATTTCTGCCAAAAAAGGAAGAGTGTCCAGGGAGATTCCTCTGATTAATTTTGATGAACAAACACACGAAGACAATAATTCAATTGATTTAATTGATTTCTTTCCAGTTTTTGAAGTAAAAAATCTTCCAGTTGATTAACAGGAAAGGGTCAAGTCAAAGGTTTGGGATCTTTCCGGGAAGAACATTGGTCTGATCAAGGGAGTTGAAGGAGTTAGAGTGGCAGTAAAAGAAAATGTGGTATGTCCACAAACTGCACAGTATCCAATGACAAATGAGGCAATCGAAGGAATAAGACCTTTGATAGAGCAGTTTTTGCAACAGGGAATTCTGAAAGAGGTGATGAGTAGCCTGTGTAACTCACCAATAATGGGCTTGAAAAAGCCAAGTGGGAAAATTTGTCTTGTTCGGGATTTGAGGAAGATAAATGATGTTGTAGTCAAATGTTGCCTAGTTGTGCCAAACCCAGCTGTGATTATGTTTCAGATTCCATGTGACACTGAATGGTTTACAGTGATTGATTTGGGACAAGCATTTTTCTCTGTGCCTCTTCATGAGGACAGTAAATATCTTTTTTGTTTTAAAATCCTGACCAGAACATATATTGTTGGTGTAGAATTCCTCAAGGGTTTTCAGAGTCACCATTGATTTTCAATCAGATTTTGAAAAAGAACCTGGAGTCATTTGTAATGCCTTACCAATCGACATTGGTGCAGTATATAGATGATCAATTGATTGCATCAAAGACAAAAGAAGGTTGTAAGGAGGATACAATTACATTGTTGAATTTTTGGGGGGGACAATGCTCATAAGGTGTCTCCTGCGAAATTGCAATATTATCAGCGAGAGGTGAAATATTTGGGTAATTTGATTGAAAAAGGATCTAGGAGAATTTCGAAAGAAAGAATAGCAACAATTTTGAAGTTGAAGATACCAAGCTCCCAAAAAGAAATGAGAATGTTTCTGGGAATGGTAGGATATTGTTGTCAGAGGATTCTACATTTTTTGGGTATTTCTAAACCTTTACAAAAGCTGACACATAAGGATGTTTCAGACCCCATAATGATGGATGAGGAATGTATGAGACCATTTACCGAACTGAAAGAGAGTTTGTGTCAAGCTCCAGCGTTAAGTATGCCTGATTACACAAAAATGTTTCTGTTGTTTTGTCATGAACGAGATGGATGTTCTTTGTCTGTCTTGACACAGACACATGGTGGTGTCAATTGACCAGTAGAATATTTTTCAGCTACTTTGGATCTCGTTGCAGAAGCCTTACCAGGATGCTTGCGAGCAGTTGCAGCAGATAAGCAGAGTATAACCCAAAGTGAGAATATTGTAATGGGTTATCCTCTGACGGTAATGGTACGTCATTCATTAGGGATTTTGCTGACACAATCAAAGACACAATACTTGACCAATGCAAGATTGACACGATATGAGACAGTGATTCTTGGGGCACCTATGGTGACAATCAGAAGATGCACTGTGCTGAACCCAGCAACATTATTGCCAGATGGGAGAGATGATTCAGATAAAATAGATGATACTGAGCACAATTGTTTGGAAGTTACAGAATTATGCACAAAACCGAGGGCAGATATTAGAGACACTTGTCTAGAAGACAATGATCAAATTATCTTTGTTGATGGTTCCTGCCTGAGAGAAAATAGGGGTACACTGAGAGCAGTATTCAGTATGCACGATTACTGGCATATTAAAAGCTTTGTGGTTAAAAGGAGTGTTTTCTGCTCAGATCGCAGAATTGGTGGCTCTTACTAGAGCATACCAAATTTCTGATCAAATGAAAGTAACAATCTATACTGAGAGCCAATATGGATTTGGCATTGTTCGTGATTTTGGACAAATTTGGTCACAGAGAGGTTTCCTAACTTCATCAGGTTCACCTGTAAGAAATGGTGAAAGATTACATGAATTACTACAAGCTGTAAAGAAACCTGAGAAAATTGCTGTGGTTAAATGCTGTGCACAACAAAGAGGACAGGATTATGTGACTATGGGAAATGCTTATGCAGATCAGGTTGCAAAATTCTGGGGGTTATTCTAACTTTGGAGGAGGTGTTAATCCGTCCCAAAAGTGACGGAAAAGTGACGGATTTACCACCAGCCGTATTACGAGTCCATTATATCCTAGGGAACTCGTAATACGGCTGGTGGTATATCCGTCACTTTACCGTCACTTTTGGGACGGATTAACACTCCTCCAAAGTTAGAATAACCCCCTCTGTGCCTTAAATAGCATCTCATTCAAAGAAAAATGGAAACTTGCCTAAAAATGATGAAGTCTATAAAAAATGTACAATGCAAAGTGTTGAAACTCTGGAGGAGCTGAAGGCTATACAAAATAATCTTTCAGAGGAAGAGCATAGAGATTGGGTGAAACACAATTGTATACAAAGAGAAGATGACATTTGGGTGACAACAGAAGGGAAGTTAGTTTTAAAAAACAGTTTGTTGACACAGATGGACAGATATTACCATGGTCAAGCACACATTGGGAGAGATGCAATGATCAGGAGTTTCAAACAGTTCTGGTTTAATCCGAAATTTAGACAAGTTGCTGAACTGGTTTGCTATAGATGCATTGTTTGCCAGCAGATGAATATTGGTAAAGGAACAGTCGTCAACATGGGACACATAGGCATGGCAGGAGGTCCATTCATCAGGATGCAGATGGGTTTTATTGAGATGCTTGCGTGTGCTGGTTTGAAATATGTGCGGGTGACTGTATGCATTTTTAGACACTGGATTGAGGCTTACCCCAAAAGGAGAAATGATAGCCTTACAGTAGCTAAGTTACTTTTGAGACGATTTATGCCATGTTTCGGTTTCCCAGGCTCTTTGGAATCAGATAGAGGAAGTCACTTCAACAATCATTTTCAGCTTTAAACATTCAGCAGAAGCTACATTGTAGTTACCGCCCAGAAGCTTTAGGACGTGTAGAGCAGATGAATAGAACTTTAAAGTCCTGATTGGCAAAAGTGTGTGCATCAATGAATTTGAAATGGCCAGATGCTTTACGTTTAGTTCTAATGTCAATGAGAAGTACTCCTGACAAGAAGACTGGTTTGTCCACTCACGAGATTCTGATGGGGAGAGCAATAAGATTGCCAGCAATACCTGCAAATGCACTTGTAAATATTACAGATAACACGGTGCTAGATGATTGCAAAAGTTTGGCTGATGTGGTTCGATCTTTCTCTCATCAGGTGGAAGCCACAACAGCTCAACAATCTCAAGGTCAAGGTCATAACTTGAGAGCTGGTGACTGGGTTATCGTACGGAAGCATGTAAGAAAGTTGTGTTTGGAGCCACGGTGGAAGGGGCCCTACCAAATAATCCTCGCGACCACAACAGCTGTGAAGTGTGCGGGTCTACCGAATTGGGTGCCAGCCAGACACACAAGGAAAGTGAATAACCCAACAGAACAAGAAGAGAGGCAGTTGAGGTTACCAATAGCTAACAACATTCTAGGTAAAGAACAAGAAAGAGGGAAGCTGGAGAAGATTCCTGAGAATGATTGAGATGTACCTACTCCTATGACGGATGAAAAAGAGAAACGTTTAGAGGAGAGTGAACAGTCTGTGAGTGGAGTAGAAGGAAAATCAGCACACGAGGAAAGAGAAAAATCAGTTAAGAAGAGTTCTGATCAGAGGAGTGTGTCTTCAGAAAAGAGTGATCAGAGACAATCGGATGAGAGAAAATCGGCTCAGAGGAGGGTGTCCTCAGAAACAGGGGGTTTGACATACCAAACTGAACAAAAGACTGACCTCATTGGAAAAGGAATCGAGACAGATCCCGCCCAAGTGGATTTGGCTCTTCCTGAACCAGTTGCGGGAACGTCAGAAGGAAAAGGTTCAAGTTCAAATCCGATTTTGAGAAATTTACTGATGAATAAGATGTTAAAAGGAGATAATTGGTCAGAGAAAAGTTCGAAAGGAGGAAAGATAAATGTGGTTCCACCAATTCAGGAGGAAAAAGAGCTGAATGAAGGAGGAAATAGTAGTGGAGAAGAAGGTGAAAGTAGTAAAAGACCAAAATGAAAGAGAGTTGCAAGCAAAAGATATTCTGGTCCAGAATGGGCATATGTAACTACAAATGAATGGCAAGAAGAATTTTTGAGCTATTGTTTTGACAGAGACACTGAAAACTTTCATTTTGGCATGTGAAAAATAACTGGGAATCTTTGGAAAAAGCTGAAATTGAAAATTTTGAAAGTCGTGCTGAAAAAGAGACATTGATAACTGAAATTGACAAATTGATAACTGAATTGGACAATCTGCTATACTGGGTTTGAAAAGAAGACTGTCCTGACTGAATGAACTATTAAAAAAAAAAAATAGGAGGGGTTTTATTTGTGTTTTTGAAATTATTTTGAAAACGTTTGATTTTTTTTTCCCTAATTCTTCAGAGACCATGCGAAACTTTAGTAACCAAAACAGTAGAATTAATTGTTGCAAATGAGTAGATGTCGGGTTGGCGGTGGCAAGCGTGTTAATATGCTTATATTATTTGTAGGTGTTATTGTTTATGAGACGAATGGAGCAAACCATACTGCAGAGATTGACAATTCTTTGGAGACTACTACTCCTACATCACTAACAAAAAATGTATGAGAATGTTGAGGTGATGGACGCAAAAGATTGTCATGTTTGTATGCAGATTTCGACTTCAGTGGAAGAAGGAACTACTTACCATAGTGTACCTGTAAATTATGCTATAAGTTGCAGTCTTTTACTAACACATTTCTATAACCAAGAGTATATCCAATATTTCTTCTCTAACTATGACCTAGTGTTTTCGTTTGTACCTGTCATTGGTTATTTGAATAAAAAAGCCAAGTATAACAACATAGTTATTATGAGAGATTTGTTTCAACCAACTTTAACCTTTGGAACCGCTTTCGCTCATCGGAATAACCTAACCTGTTTACTAACACCTGTAGAAAAGACATTTCTAGATAACACAGAAGATAGAAAGAGAGAAATAAAGGCGAGGATAAATAAGGGAATGATAAGTCATAGACCAGGGATTGATTATGCTTATACTGACATTACTAAGCAAGGAAAACTAACACTGGTTGCTGAACATGTGGGAAAGCTTTGTATATATAGGCCACAGAGTAGTAATGATAGAATGTTTGTAGGTATGAGTGAATGTAGGCATGTATTTATGTTCCGGAGTAAATTAGATTTTATGATGAATGGACAGGACCTACCAGTGCCTGGTGTTTACTGTATTTGTGGAAGAAATGCTTATTACCATCTTCCTAGAGGATGGTATGGCAATGTTATTTGGGAACAGTCTTTCCAAAAATATACCAGTTGGAGGACTTGACAACATTTCCTAAGATGACAAGAATTCAAAGGAGACAATAGCGAGAATCAATTTCTAGCATTGTAAGAGACATTTTCGGAGCTATAATTCCTTCAGTAGGAGTAGTTCTAAATTCTATTAGGATACAGAAGTCATCTACAATAGTAGATAACGTGTTGACAAGTTATTCTGGAGCTATCATTCTTCTAGATACTGAATTAGCTGCTACAAGAGCTATGGCACTTCAGAACCGCCTTGCGTTAGACATTCTTTTGGCGAAAGAGGGCGGAGTGTGCAAATTACTTGGTTTGAGTCATTGCTGCATTTACATACCAGACAATTCAAGAAAAAATAGACGTTTGATTAATAATGTAACAAATAACAAAGATGACTTAAAAGAACTAACTGAAACTATGATTTGGGAGAAAGCTGGCAAAGGAATTGCAACTGTGGGAAATTGGTTTGGTAATTTGGGAAAAGGGATTATATTAAAATTAGTAAAATGGGTCTCAATAATTGTGTTTTGTCTAATTTGGGTTTGGGAACATATAACTTAATAAAATGGATGAAAAGGAAAAGATTTGAAAAGAATCAGAAAAGATTTGATGTGTAAATGAGTACAGTTTATGGGAAAAGTAGAAGTAAAAAGAAACCTAATGCAAAAATGGAAGAAACAAGGTTTTGAATTTGTGGAAAGAAAATAAATGAATTTATTATGGGTTTGTGTGATGACATAATTAGTCATCAGAGGAGGGATTGCAGGAGTGGAAATTTTTAACAATGATTTTTATTAATCAATAATGTACTGATCATTGATGAACTAATATGTGAAAAACTGGTGACTTTCAATAGCTTATAGATGTGTAGACAGCTACCCCTAGCGGGGCTTTGCGTTATGTCTTACAAGGTCAGATTTATTAGTTCATTGCTCGAGTTTGACTGTCCTATTGTTTAAAATGGTCATTAACGTGTGGTTTCTTCCTCGAGGATGGAAGTAGACAATACAAATTAAGACGTTTCTTCCTGAGAAGCGAAATTTTGATGAGATGGAACAATGGATTCACAGACGAGACAGAAGAGAAGAAGAAATTGTTATAACTGTGTTTAGCTAATATTGTCGTCAATTCATTTTTAGTTATCTAACCGTAATATTATTGGCTGAATTGTATAACACTCCATGTCCTGACCAATCGTGAACTTTTTTAAAGATTAAGGCCCTCATTCTGACCTTGGCGGTCGGCGGAGAGGCGGCGGTCGGACCGCGAACAGACCGGCGGTCCAAAAAATGGCATTCTGACCGCGGCGGTCACCGCTGCGACCGACCGCCACTTCCCCACTCCGACCGCCACGGCGGTCATGACCGACGGGCTGGAGTTTGCGCACTCCGGCCCGGCGGTCGCCCCAAGACCGCCACCCGTATCATGACCCTGCTTACCGCCGTGGTTTCTGGCGGTCGGGAACCGCCATGCGAACCATGGCGGTAGGCACTATCGGGGCCCGGGAATTCCTTCCCTGGCACTGATAGGGGTCCCCCCCACCCCCCACTGCCCCCCCGAGTCCTCCCCCCACCCCCTCCACCCCCCTGCCACCCCCCAGAGGTGGTACGAACCCCCTCCCCACCCCCACCCCGAAATGCACATACACGCACCCCGACATGCACGCACCCCAACATGCACATCTGCACACACCCATGCACGCACACATCACACAACACCCCCCCACCCCCTCCCCTCACGGACGATCAACTTACCTTGTGCGTTGGTCCTCCGGGAGGCGACGGGAGCCATAGGGACGTGACCGCCGACAGCACACCGCCAACAGAAGACCGCCACACAGAAATGTGGGTCGTAATTCTGGGGGCGGTGTTCTGCTGGCGTGGCGGTGGAGGTTGACCAGTCTCCACTTTCCCGCCGACCGCCAGTCTGGCTGCCGGCGGTTTCCCGGCGGAACGCTCCCAGCGGTCGGAATGCGCAGAGCGGCATACCGCCGCGGTCGGCGGTCTTCACCGCGGCGGTAACTCGGCGGTCTTGCGAAAAGACCGCCGAGGTCAGAATGAGGGCCTAAATATATTGTTCTGTCACCTGCTCAGAGAGAGAGAGATTTATTTATTTGTGTGGACTGAGGGAGTTCTTAGTAGAGGTTCAAGTCGTATTAGTTGTGGGTTCAGCTGTCGATAAAGGCCAGACCTTATGACTGATGGTGTCCCCGTGCTGAAGTAGACTACGTTGTTGTTCTATGGGTAATGTATGAAATTGAATTGTTGAATCGTCATATGTGTGTTTGTTTTACAGGTACCAGCTGCAAATCATGAATTAATTGCTGCATAATGATAGTATTTTTTTTTTTTTTTATTATACCCCGAGTTAGAAAGATTTTCTAAATTTGTGTTTCTAAATTCTTTTTACATGAAGCACAACATGTTAATGCTATTTAGTGGTTAGTGAGGAAATATCACTTCACATGCTCATGATTCATATTGGCATTCTTTGATCTTCTGCACTAATGTATACTATTACATTGTTGCAAATATTGGTGTTATTAATTAGTGTTATGATACTTGAAATAATCTGCCCACTTGCTTTGATTAAACTCAGATATATAAGACGTTCTAATCAGCCACTATTGATTCTATGTGCTTATCATTTATGTTTAAGAGTTATTTTCGTGACTTTAGCGTTGTTAATATAGGGAAATAAATGTATAATCCTTCTTAATAAACTGGTGTGGTTATTGCGTAGTGATTAGATTATTCGATTATTTGGTTGTTGGTGTTTAATAAAACGTTCTTTATTGATATCCCCTCAAAACAATGTTGCGTCGATCCATTGTCCTAAGGCACAAAATCGACTATTCAGTTTGAGGTAATAGCTAGGATTTCTTGGCGCTGGAGCACCTCCAACCACTAACACCTGTTCATCACCATTAGGGCCCAAGATAATATTTGAGGCCCACTGGTCAACCCAGCCTAGAACGGAAGGGCCCTCTCCTGCCACATAAAGTTTGCACATTGCTTTTCTTCCTTTAAACCCAAAAGACAATCTGCTATAACCAATCATACGTAGGGGGTCGCCCGTAAATCTTTCAGGGGCTACATCTAGTACAGATAGGGATTTTCCTAATAGTTCTGCAAATATCTCCTTCCATATCCACTTATTTACTATTGTGTTTGGAGACCCAGAGTCCGCCACAATAGATACCTCTACCCCACCAATTTTCATATCACAAAGTGGTTTAGACCTCGAGTGTTCACTGCCATCAAAATGTTCATTAATTCCAAGCATGCAATCACTGTCTTTGTGACTAAACTCCAGTTCTGACTCTTATGAGCTGGACTCCAAGTCTGACTCTTCCTGCACTCTATTTACAGTTTTGCCTGCTTTTCCTTTTCTACACACTTTTGAAAAATGCCTTTTAATGCCACACTCCTTCCATTCTTGGTCTCTTGCAGAACATTTTTTGCTACATGGTCTTTATTTCTACACCTAAAACATATTCTCTCCTTACTTTCTTAGTTTTATTCTGTATTTTAGATTTTGTCTCTTTTACCTTTCTGCTTCAAACCATCTCCTTGATCTCTTCCTTTGAAGTAGTCCCTGCGGCGTTTGCACACTTATTTGAAATGTCCACTTTCTTGACAACTGCAATCACATCTACTAATGATACTTCCCCATATATCCACAAACTTTTCTGAATACGCTCATTGTGAATGACCTCATCGTCTAAAGTCCCAAATCTACACGCCAGCGCAATGTGTTTTTTAAGGCTTCCACAGTCTCTAATGTGCTCTGTTTTCTTCTGAAAAAATTGTGCCTATCAGTAGCAATACACATAGACGTTGAATGATACTTATCTGAATCCTCAAGTGCATGTTAAAAAACATCAGAATCACTTGAACTTTGATGTATGTTTTCAATAGCATTGTACACTAGGAGCCCTTGAGGTCCTAACAAGTGTAAGAGTATCTTTATTTTTTTATTGTGACAATTTTCCATCTTCAACGGTATCAGGGTAATTTAGAATATACTATTTCCACCAATGCCAGATAACTTGGAAGTCAGGGCACTCATGAATCAAAAACAATTACATAAGATGTGTTTAGTGTCCATAGAATCCTGATCGAGAAAATCGTTGTGAGACCGAAAATCGTGAAAGAAGGAATCTTCAATTTATTCTTGAAAGATAGAATACATCACAGTGATGAAAGAACAATCCTTAAGGTCAACACATCTGTGACCATAGCATCCGAAACGTAATCAAGTAACACAACGCCGAAATATAGGTTACAACACAGTGATAGAAGAGCAATCCTTGACAGTGAGCATTAGGCCAAAACGCCGTCTGTGCTATACACAGACCTTCGTTACCATTTTAGGGCTTAAAAGATGAATGAAAGCAGCCATCACACTTTGAATTCAGTTAAGAAGTCCTAAAGCCACATACTGAATATTTACTGGCGGATTTTACGAGAGCTGGATTATATAAAATGAAGGAAGACTCGCAGACACATATTTGTTAATAGCTGTAAAAATATGTTCGGTATTTTGCAGATAGTAAACGAGAGGCCTAGGAGCAGGGAGAATACAAATCAGCCTGACAACCTATGTGTACGCTTCACCACTCAGAGAAAAACCATGCATAGATCTTGCAGCTGATTAGCCATATAATTACAAACCTAAAAGTCCAGAAAACCGCAGTTCATCTTTGACGAAGTTGCCGCTGGCTGTAGATGACAGCGCTAACACAGTTTTGCACTTTCATGGCGAGCTCTTCTAAACATGACATAAGTCCCTTCCCGGGCACTGATAAACTATTGCTTTAGTTAACAGCGGATCCCGTGCCTTTGCAGTAATCACCGCAGCCTGAAAGGTTCCCTTGTAACGCGTTTTGTCCTTGGCCATATCGTTGAAAAAAACTGATATACCCAAAATACGTTTTTCGTGGTGCACCCACTGATTGCTCTTCATTTTGTCTGTCTTGTTGATGCGCAGTGATTACAGGCATTAATTCAGTAAGAAATTATAGACATTTCGTCCCTCAGATTCTGCAGATCGGCTCCCTATTGGCGAATAAAATCAGAAGTGCCTATTTTGACAACCTATTGGAAAATATACTTTGCAGTTACTTTTATCCACATACTTTAACAAAACCTATTTTGGCACTATTTTAACATAACAAATAAAGCAAGAGAACGAAATAATTTCACGGAAAATGATCCTATCCCAAGCAGAGTGCTAAAATAATGAGAACAATATGGTGTATATGATGTATGTTATAGAACTATTATTGGCCAACTGTGCAGAATCTAAAGCCGCCATATTAAAATGTCAGAGTGAAGCAGTGCTTAATTTGTGCTTGTTGTTTCCGGTGCGGAGAATCAGCACTTATTTTTGAGGGCTGGCAAAATATTTTGTGTCTCAAGCATTTACTGCGCGCAAAAGACACATACGGGAAAGATGGAGGAAGAGAAAATCAAAAAAGAGTTACAACGGGAGAAAGCAGAAAGCTGCAAGAGTGAGCTGAAGGGGCAGGGAGTGGCTTTAAATGAATTGAGCAGGCTTGAGATGGCTTCAGGATTATGCTGCCTCAGTATTTCATGTTCTCACATTTAATTGCAGCAGCCATGTGTTTAAGAGGAGGGCTTTGGGCACCAGCACGTTTTTATTTACAAATAAAGATCTGGATTGAAGTAATCAAATGAATAGCCTCACTGACTAACAATCCGATTCAACCATAGGTGACTTTCCCATTAATATTTTCTAAAGAAAATACATCCCAGTAAAAAGTATGGCATCACAAGTAGATGTAGTGCATGTAGTTTTACTTCTTGCAATTTTAGATCATTCAAGTGTAGAGTCAGTGCTAGGACTACTTGGCAAAAACACCTTCTTTATGATTTTAACCAACATGCCATATTCCCAATGTAACTGCAGACAGACAATACACTAAAAATAAATGGGCGTATCTATGAGAGGCTTGTGTCACCAGAGCGCCACGTTTTTTTTGACACTCCGGAGGCTCAAACCACTCAACCATATCTATAAGACCATGCATAGCAACTTTGGGTGACTTTGAATGGGTGGATAGATATGGAGTAAGGCAAAGCAGCGTAACCCATTGCGCTGCCTTAGTCTGCGCCAGGGAGGAATTCCATGGATGCGGTGGTGGGTTTTCCTAAGCAACACGCCTGGGTTTTGACGCTGTCCCAGATTGCTTAATCATGTAACCAGGGGAAGCACCAAAACCTTATGCCTCCCCACAGAAGGCATAAATGGAATAAATATTTGTACTTCTCTTCGTCCTTTCCTTTTTCTGCAGCACACACAGAGAGAGGAAAACACCTCTCAGGATTTTCTTTTTTGCAGGAAGGTTTCCCTTCCTGCACTAAAACAATCCTGCATGAAACGCAACACCCTTGAACCATGGTGAAAGGGTGCTTGTGTTGGCACTAGGCAGCCAATTGTGCTCCAGTGCAGGGGGAAAGGATAGGAATGCAGGGTATTGCATACATATGCTGCATTCCTGCCCTTTCTCAGTGGCCTAGGGTAGAGCAGCAAGAACACTTGCGGTGCTGCCCTACACAAATTCCTAAAAAATAAGCCCTAAAATATGTCTTCACAAGTTTCCCAAATTTGACAGGGACAATATATTGCATGCAAATCCCACTGATCTCTCCAAAGACCATGGAGTATGTACAGTGAAACTGCAAAAGGCAGCAAACCACAAAGTGAGGTCCATGTGATGCTGGTCTTGAGGCACCTACTGATGCACAAGGTTCTTGGGTTCAAGTCACAGTGATGTCATTCTCTAAATACCAAAAATCATGAAGACCCAGATAGTACATACATTGCTCATGACTATGATTACAAACTCCTCCCTTCCTGTACTGGTGACAAGGACAATGAAACATGGGCAATTCAAGAGTGTGATGTTATGGTATACGACTTTCACAGTTTCACAAGTGTACTGAAAATTCATTGTCTATTTCAAGTATTCACCTATCAGGATCAAGGGTGTGTATATATATATATATATATATATATATATATATATATATATATATATATATGCTCCCACAAAATGATACACAGTCATACGCGGCACTCACAGGATACCTGGAATTTCTTGTTTAATATGTGAATCAATTATCCCATGTTGGGATTATCGATTCACATATTAAACAAGAAATTCCAAGTATCCTGTGAGTGGCGCGTATAACTGTGTGTCATTTTGTGGAGAATTAATACAGGGAACTGGTCCTTCCCTGACGCGTGCACCGCCGGCTCGAGCGCGCCTAGAGGAGATCAATTGGTGAAATAAATATATATGTGTATATATATATATATATATATATATATATTTATATATATATATATAGTATCAGCTACTGCATTTGTGTGGGTGGAATCCAACATTCATTCATGAAGAATATGGATGAAACTATGGGACTGATTTAAAGTTTGGCAGACTGAATAATTAGTATTGCAATGGCAGAGTGCTTTACTACCCCCATGGCATGAGTGGTCCACCTCCCCTATTTAGACTTGTCTGCTGCCCTTGCAGACCATCCATAGCATTTCCAGGAACTGCCATTATGGCAAATGCATTGTAAATTTGATGGATGGCTCAGTATGTCAAATTTAAAACATATTTTTTAATTTTCAAAATTTTTAAAATAACCCAAAACAATCACCTCCCTAGCCATTGTGTGGGGGTCTTTCAAACGTTTTTACTACCCCTTACCTCAACATGTACAGTGGTGATGGGCAGTAAAAACTGACCATCTGTCCACCCACTCTGAAAAGGGCAGGTAGACAAATGACCAAACCTCAGAGAGTCCTTTCTCCATCAGGCTGTTGGAGGTGTGTGTAACATATTAATTAAGCCCTAATTGATCATTTTGCATAAGGAGAAGTAATGCAGGGTAGGCGTGCTCCCCTCTGATTAGCATCAGGATTGTGTGAAATAACTGCCACTGTAACGATGTTTGAGGTATTGAGTGCCATCTTTACAAATACTAGGAAAAAGTCTTTAGAATGAAGATAGCCAGCATAATTATTTAATTGATTCATTTGAGGCATTTGAACACTCAGCAGTTTATACCAAACATTTGGCCAATTTAGGCTCAATTCTGTTGCACTCACAATCTCTGGCCACTACTTTACAAACCAGAGGGTGTCTGTTGCATGGTTCTACCTTGCTAAACACTATTGGTCAATAATTAATAAATTAATAACAAGGAGAACACTAATCAAAATGTGGGATTTCAAGTGCTTTCTTTTCAACTGTGATTTTTAGAAAGGAAAACACTCATGCCTTTTGCAGTGGAATACCAACAAGCAAAATATTTTCATCCTTGCATTTGCTGATTGAGAGCCCCAAACAATGATTGGAGGTTTTTCAATAATGATTTCTATTTCATTGGTTTGAGTCAGGGTGTAGATGGGTACTCTGTGTGTGCAACCAAGGACATCATAAATGACATCCTGTAGGGTCAGCAAGAATAGTAGCATAAACTGCTTGCTTGCATATGTGTAAATCTGTAGATGAAAGCAAGTGCAATATGAAGACTGGTGCACTGTAGATAAGCTTGGTCTGAGCCATTCAAAAAGAAGCATTGTCTCTCTGCACCCACTTCTTTGAACGTCTTTTAGAACATCTTTGTGAATATCTTAGTTTAACTCCATTCCAACTATCTGGGCTGCATGATTTAAAATTGTTGATTGGCAGTGCTGTTTCTCTAGGTGTGAACCAAATTACTTGAGCAATATTGTTGAACGACTCTAGGAGAATGGAGAGTGTTAGACCTGGCATCCTTGGTGTGGTTTCCATTAACTTTTTGCCATTTGACCTCCTGCTTTTCTAACTCATTTTTGCTATCTTTTAGGATTCTGGGCACTTTACCACTGCTGACAGGTGCTAAAGCACACATTCTCTATGATATAAACATGGTAACATTGGCTTCTCCACAACTGCCTTATTTAATGTACTTCTAAGTTCCTAGCACACTGCTTTGTCAAAGTGGCTGTGCATGGTCTCATAGATATGGTTGAGAGGCCTGTGGTGCTGAAACTTCAGAATAGGTGACGCTTCGTGGCACAAGCCTCTCATAAATATGTTCCAATAGGTCCATTTTTGGGCCCATGCTGTTTGTTACATCTTGACTGTAAATCATTGGGTTGGAATGTGGTTGACAGAGGATCACCTGAGTAGCTTCAGCTATGGTGTATGTGAAGTCTCATCATGCAGGATCATATGAACAGCTTAGTGTACAGTCACTAGCCTGAAACTACATTGCACACGTATGTCATGATGTGTCCGGTGAGAGCACACAGGTTCTGTCTGACATGGTTGAGAACACATTGCCTCCTGTCAACTACAATTTTATACTTGGGGTGGTGTTTAATGCAAGTGAAGAACACAAGAAGACCATGAGTGTCCATTGGGAGAATAGATGGTGTGCGAGCCTGGTATGCCCCTGGTAGTGTAGTGCAATGTAGGTATGGCTGAACACATTGAGCTGATCCGTGTCTGAATTGGGAAACATTGCTTTGCAAGGAGGTGAGTAGTGACATGGTGACAAGTGTATTGAAAGGTAGCCTGTGCTATACTCATGAGCTGCTGTGTCTGATAGTGTCACGCTTATTTCAGCAGCTGTGAATCGATGCCAGAGGAGAGGGCATGGGTGTCCTACATCCTACATGGAATGTGGACCTGGGTGAAGATGTATCACATGTGGGAGCTAGACAAAGAAATATCTGACTCTGTCTATGACACATATGTCAAAGCACGAGGAAGTGATACATATTTTATACTTGCATATGGTAACTTTTATTGTAGGTGTTGTATTCAAATGAGAGCCCATGGCTGACCTCAGAGACATCATTGTGTGACTGTTGAGTTCCTGCATCTAAATGAGGAGTACCAGAGGACGTATGTGCAGGTTCAAGTGAGAGGGGGTGAGACAAGAGAAGTGTGATACTCTGCAGATAATTACCTATTGCTATGACAAAATAGGGTAAGTGTCAGTGTTTTGAAATTTCTTAGATCGAATTGGTATTCACCCTCAAAGTTGTGACACACTGTCTGCTCTTCTGAACTATGGTGGCAACTGCGTGTATAATGATTTTACATTTGTTCACACAAATAGGTCAATCTATTGTATGTACATATCCTTGCACATTCCTGCACTGTAGTCAGGTTGGTTGCTGGGTAGAGTTCTATGGATGTGTATCAAATAGGAGCCCTTGGCCACATTAATGCACAATGTGAATTTAAAACAGGACAATATGGCAGACTGGTGTGATGTTCAGTGTGCAAGGCAGACTGCAGGATCAAATCTGATACAAGAACAAACCAACAATACTATCCCCAGGGATGTGGGCTGAGTACTGGCAAGCAGGGATGCAGGTACCCTGTTGACTTTGTACAATTTGCACAGTAGTGGTGTCAAAAAGTGAAACAATAATGAGTGCAGCCTTTAAATAAAAAAGATAGCAATCCACAAGGCAGATGTGTACTGTACATCAACTCATCCTCAGAGGCAGAGTAGGCCAGCAAGCTTCGTAATTGTGTTGCTATAGGTGCGATGACATGGAAAGTCACTGTTCTCAAACATTGGTTGTGTAAACAATGGAAATATATTGCCATTGTAAAGCCAACTACAGTACAACTTTGCTTGATGTCCTACAAGTAACATATGTTTTACACATCAAATTTGAAATGAAAGTGAATGAGAATACATACTGGAAGTGAGCTACATTACTCAGGTCAAGGTCTAATGTAGGTCACCAGTAACATATTGCTATTGCATTGCAGTGGGAGAACAAACAACTGCTAACCAGCAGCCTTTCCTGGATGGCCAACCTTCTGGAGAGGACATAATGCCCCCCATGGATGAAGACACCTTCCAGCAACTCCTGGAATCCATTGGAATACCTTCTCCAGTCACTACAATGGATGACGGTGTTGCTGGGTCTCCAGGGAATCTGCCTACCCCAGGACATGCCCCATCTGCCACCCCGAGTCCAGTTCTGGACTCCAAGGACCCCCAATTTGTCTTCTAAAGGAGAGTAATCGGAGTCCAGCTTCAGCTGATAGATGAGGTGCAGACAGAAATGAAGACCATTGTGGACAACCTAGAAGGAGTCCACAGGTGCATCAGTCCTACAAATTACACTTCTGAGGCTATCAAAGGCAACTACCCATTGCTCCATAGAATGGAACAGTCCCTGTCTGACATTGCTGGTGTCATGATGCAGAGGCAACAACAAAAGCCCTTTCAATGTGACACCAGTGAGGTTGTCAACAGATAGGGGCCATCTGCAACATCCCCCAATCTATGTAGTGCAAGCAGATCTCTTATATTGCAACCATGGGTGCCTCCCACGTTGACCTTGTAGGCTTGGTGGCGTGACATTAGTGTTGTGTTGACTTCTTTGCTGGTGCAGACAGATGCAGCCAGGGACAGGGGAGCTGCCTCTTCTGTCCCTGATGTGTGTGTGCCTCAGATGCCTCTTGCACAAACACCACTCCCCCTCAGGGGAGGCTCAATACACATCAGAGGATAACGATGTAGACTCTACCACTTTCTGGTGTAAAATTGCCCAGTAACATTTGTATGTGCCTCTTGGCCAGTATCCCATTGGACCTTTGTGCATCTTCATGCCACCTCCCTTGTCACCTGATATTATCCCCTTTTTTTGTCTGCCCACCTGTTAATCGGATTATTTGAGGACTGTCAGTTTGGCCTACCTTCCATAATGGCAATTTGGACTGCTTGCTCACAAGAATAGTCCTCTTCTCGACATGTCACATGGCATGTATCTCCTATGACCCCTGTCTGTACATCTTTTGGATTTCAATAATGTTGTAGTTGTTGCCCCAATAACTGATACAGTTGAATCAAGATTGAACACACCTGTAAATAAATGTACTACCATGATCCAGTGTGTTGTCTGTCCGTGGCAGATGGGACTAACTAGACCATGGTGGATATATCAATACAAAAGCCACTTCTTTGCATCTCGAGGCAATTGTGCCACAGTCCTTATTACATGTTCTGGGTGGACATGGGCAAGTATTATGTACCTTCACTGTGAGGGCTTTATGTTGAAAGTCCCATATAACTACTGAACCCTCAGTGAGACAATAACTGGCAATACCTTTACAGGAACACAGTGAAAAAGCTGAACTATTCTCAGAAATGCCTACATGCACAAAATGGTTTCTGTGAGTCATGTGAGCCACTAACACAGTTACACACAACCACAACCTTCTTGCACAGTGATCAAGATAACATGAACACACACATGTCTGCCTTAATGCCTACATTGAAGAGATCGCATAAGTACCATAATAATGTATGCACAAACAACATGCAGATACTACTTGCAAGAATCCTTACGTTTTTGCATCGTAGCTATCCCACTGAAGCATGTTGAAGCTCATTGTTACACCTTGGATGTTAGTAGGCATAACTACAACAAATAAGTATTGGCCTTCCAGTGTCAACTGACAAATGGTGTCTTAAAGCACACTGTGATATGTAGGGTCAATGTGTTCCTCTGCTACTGAAAAACCTCACATGCATTGAGTATGGGTGTAACCACACATGACATCAATAGTACAATATGCAGACATAACAAAAATTAGGAGCCAGGTCATACACCCATTAAGCAAGCTACACATCCCCAGGGTAAGAGGAAATGGGAGACTTATGGTTTACTAACCTAGCAAGTAATTGCACAAAGTCACATGCAGGAAGTCCCCCACTTAGCAAATACTCAGTGGCAAGGATGATTGAGGTTATCCAGGCATGGTGGAAATTGGCCCTTTCTACAGGGATTCACTCGTCTTTTTGCTTTTGACCTCCTTTTTCTGATCCTGTGCTGAATTTAATTTTTGCTTGTTCTATGACTCTTGCCACTTTACCACTGCTGACCAGTGCTAAAATGCAAGTGCTCTTTGTCTAAATTGTATTGGTGATTGACTTACCCATGATTGGCATGTTTGATTTACTAGTAAGTGCCTAGTTGAGTGGACTATGTATACTCAGGGCATTAAACAAATGTTACTAGTAGTGCAGCACTGATCAGTAGCCCTCTAAACATGTCTCAGACCTGCCACTGCAGTGTCTTCGTGAGCAATTTTAAACTGTCAGTTCAACCTGGCAAGTGCTCCTACTTGCAAGGCCAAAACCTTCCCTTTTACTATATGCAAGTCATCGCTAAGGTAGGCCCAAGGCAGCCCCATTGGCAGGGTGCAGTGTATTTCAAAGGTAGGAAATGTACTGGTGTGTTTCACAAGTCTTGGTAATGAAATACTGCTAACTTCAGTTTTAACTATTGCAAGGCTTACGTCTCCCATAGGTTAAAATGGGTTCTGCCTTGAAATATCTTTCAAGTGTAATTTTGCATTGGGAGCAGAGAGAGATGTGGAGATTGGGGTCTTTGACCTCACAATTAAAAAAATACATCTTCTAGTGAAGTTGGTTTTTAAATTGTAAGTTTGAAAGATCCGCTTTAGGAAAGTGGGCATTTTCCTACTTAACCACTCTGTGCATCTGCCTGGCTGTGGAATACATGTCTCGGTCAGGATGACAGTTGGGCTGTTTGTGAATTCATTCTAGACAGTCACACAAACAGAGCTGAGGTATGCCCTGCATATCCAATTTGCTCTTCCTGGGCTAGAGTGGTGGAAGGACCTGACACTTCCACCTAATATGGCTGTGCCTGTCCTTCCACAAAGCAGTCTCCATCCCCCTGTAGTGTGTCTGGGGCCAAGGCAGGAAAGGCAGTGTATTATGCACTACAAAGACTTTCCTTTGAAGTTTGCCTGCTTCAAAGGCAAAAATGAGTATAAGTATTGGGCCTCTGAGACCACAACTTCAGAACACTTCTAGACTGAGGACATTCTGACAGGAAGAAGATCTGGGTTCCATTGGAGAAACTGCCACTCTGCCTGTTGTTTTTTTTTTGCTGGCCTGCTGTTTGCTGCTTCTGGCCGGGGAGTGAAAGGACTGGAGTTTGCCCTCTACATCCTGCTTTCCAAGGTTCTCCAAGGGCTTGAACTGAGCTTGCCTCCTGTCAAAAAGTCTCAGGGACATCAAAGACTTCACCTGCCAGTGCCTGAACACTTCTGCTGAGAGTCATGTCTTGTCAAGTGATGCCAAATCCATTCCCTGGGCCCTTGGAAGTGGAAACTGGTGTCTGGGAAAGAAAATCCATGCATCGGATAGCCGCGGCTGAAAATCGACGCACCGCCTGGCTTGCCGCAAAAGAATTGTCACAGAGCCTGCCTTGCGGCTAAGGAATCAATGCAGCACCTGCCTTGTGGTTGAAGGATCGATGCAGCACCTGTTGCACCGCTGCTCTATCATCACAGTGCATGTAGATTATCCCCCACATCATCCTTAGGTGTCATTTTCGCATCAACCCTGCACCGCAGAAAGGATCTGAGGCTGCAGGATTTTAAACCGATGCAACCTCCCTCCTGTGGGGAGAGAACCAATGCATCACTTTCCCTACCAGTAAGTAACTGATGCATCACCTCCCCTGGCTAGTAAGGAACCAACGCATGACCTCTCCTGCGAGGAGAGAATCAACGCATCACCTCCCCTGTCAGTAAGGAACTAATGCATCACTTCCCCTGCACTGTCAGGAAATGACACATTGCATTGTTTTCTGATGCCTCACCTCCTCAGTGGCCCACATCATCTTTCTTTTTGATGCATCCAGGTACTATGTATTAAAAGGAAACAACCATTGATTACTCTGGATTATGACTCTTTGCAACACTTTAAAAGTGATATATTTTCTTGTATATGTTGGATTTTTGTCATTTTGTTCTTGTTTTATTCAGATAAATATTGGCTATTTTTCTAAACTGGTGTTGGGTGTTTTTGAGGTGTTTTCACTGTGTAAATGTGTTACTGTGTGTGTGTGTGTGAGTGTGTGTGTGTGTGTGTGTGTGTGTGTAAAAATACTTTGCACATTGTCTCTGAGATATGCCTTACTGCTCATGCCAAGCTATCAAGGGGTAGAGCAGAGGTTATCTTAGCTGTGTGGCTCCCTTACCCTGACTAGAGTGAAGGTCCCTACTTGGACAGGGTGCAAACCACTGCCAACTATAAACCACATTTCCAGCAAGGCAGATGGGGACCACATCCATGATTTAAAAACAGATAACAACAATGACATCCTACTAAAATAGTGCAAGGGTGAGTGTGTATGAGGGTGTCTCCAGTGTGCATCCCAGCACATCCAGGAATGGGTAATCTTGGAAGACAGAACCATCCATATTATACATGCAACATCTAGGTCACACACAGAACAGTGGATAACTATCTGTGTTGAGCTGTGTGTAAATTCACATGAAGACTGGTAAAGAGTTCGTAAGTGACTTGAGTGAGAGATAGACTGACTTTTGTCCATAAGTCTCCCACAAAGTTACACATATCCACAAACAATGGAGGCAACTCATCCTAAGCAATGTCATGAAAGTAGAAAAATAAATATAACTTCAATTTCCATGCTTATAAAATAAATATAACTAACTTACTCTATCCAGTCTAAACCTAAACTACATTAAGCTACCTATCCTACACTAACTTACTATGGGCCTGATTAAGAGTTTGGTAGATGGAGTTACTTCATCACAAATGTGACGGATTTCCCATCTACTGTATTACGATCCCATTATATTCTATGGGAATCATAATACGGCAGATGGGATATCCATCATGTTTGTGATGGAGTAACCTGTCTGCCAAACTCTAACTCAAGCCCAATATCTAATCTATGACTAACCTACCTTAACTTACTTATCCTACACATACTAACTTACCACTACCTTAACTTAACTAAACTTATCCTACAACCATACCTCACAGTAGGCCACAAAATGTAAGTTCTAGGTATCCACATGATGATGATCAAACACATGAGCAGTCACACATGTACCCATGTCATCTGTTGTTTGTCATGGATCATTTACACTTTGAAAATGTAACTTTTACATTTCACAAACTAACGTTGTTAATATCCATAACTAAAAAGGTTCGTTTTTGATGGCCATCATGATGACACTCATTTATTCTTAATATAATATGTATTTTGTCTGGCATACTGCTACAGGAACAGGTATGTTGTTGACAGAAAAATGAGGTGTAACACATCTGGTATGTTTTCACACCCTTGGGGTCAGTCACACAGATTTATGTTTAGCTTGAGAGATCTAAAGTATGTTCCATTTGTAGGCTAAGTGTGCTGAAGGTTAATGGAACACATGTGCCACATAGACACACTGTATGCCTAGGATTCCATCATAACTACCTGTACATGCATATTAACAGTGTCTGTGTGAACATATCGCACATCTTCAGTACCTGTGTCAAACCCATTGCCGGCTTCAATACACCGTAGATTCACAATGGGAAGCTTCCTTGTTTATTCATAATTAATACGTGGTAAGATTCCATTGTGTTTCACACACTGACAGCACATGAGTAGTAGGTGATCATTACCTCCCAAAGTACATCACGATGTTACATGTAACTTAGATCACACTCAGACCTAAGCTTTCAACATGCATGTACTCATGACACTATCCGGGAGCAGTGGGGGCTCATGGAATGAGTCCACCTCTCCATGGGTGAATGGTCTATGTCCCCCTGGAAAAAAATGATTTGGAACATTGCATTGTAAACAGTGCTTTAACACATGCTTACAAGTACATATTGTAAACTATGCTAACCCAGATTTACATGTTCACATAACAGGTTAGTGTCAAATATCTGATTATGGCAACATCTTTGAACATAGCTAGCCAGCATGCAGCCCTGAACTGGCTGGAGTATGTAGGTCAGCTGTATTTATCATCACAATGCTGAAGCATGCTGAGCAGCATCATGTCAGACTACATTTTAGCATGACACATTGCTGCACTGGCCTGCCTCAAATTGAAAACACAGGAATGTGCCATTCCCTTTCTTACCCCACGTGCTGGTGCCATTTCAGCAGCCTTGCACCAATACAGGCAGCCTTGCATCATAGTGGAATGATGTCTGAGTTGCATGCAGCATTGTCTATGTTCAGGAAGGGGCAAATGTCTGTACCTAAAAAATCATGTGAGTCATAATCATCTTCTATGTGTACTGCAGAATGCAGCACACATGGAAATAAGAATAATACAAGGGGTTATAAAGACAACACTCAGCTTTGCACATTCCCTGTTGAGGTGTGAGCTTTTGACACATCCTCAGTTATGCATGGCACAGTACATTTGGTGAAGCAGAACAATCCATTGGGCTTGCAGGGGATCAGCCACCACAAAGGCCATGGAAAGCCTCTCTGACACTGAGTAGGTCAAAGCATATTTTGTGGAGCAGTGCCTTACTCCATATCTATGAGCCCTTTCTAAGCCACATAAAGTCAATTAGCATGGAGTCATAGGTCTGGCTGAAAGTTTAGCACCAGCACTGCATCACTAAAAGTGATGCAACAGCCCCACCACACTCTCAGATATATGCCACAAAGTTCTTTTACATTCATTATCTCCATGATTTTATTTCATTTTGATGTACATCTTGGACATTGCAATCATGAAAATAATTTTCAAAATGATGTACAGTATATGTTTTTGTTTAGCATCAATTAAATAGATACTTCACAAACATTAGAAGGAGTAAAGTTACATGCCAACAGGTTCACCAACCCAATCTCCAGTCTCAGCAGGTCAATGAGATCTGCCTCCCATGCTGCCATGTCAAACTGCCTATGTTTCATCTGATGTGCAGTTTGTTCCACCTTAAATATCTTCTGGTGGTGCCAGCGGACATGTTCCCATCTGTCTTTTTTATCTTTTGCAGGTTATCCCTGGCTCGCCCTGCCCCAGCTGCAACCATTCTCAGCAGATAGTGCATATTTAACCAAATGAGGTCCCCAAATGCCTGTTCCAAGACATGTTTCCCCCTCCCCGACATATCCCTATCCCTCCCACTAACGAAATATAACAGAGCTGAACCCATAACTACTTAAACTATCCATAAAGGTAAACCCCACAACATGACAAACTCTCAACAATACAGTGACAAAAGTACACAAAACTAGACAAAAGGTCAATAATGGACAACAATAAAACACTTTTGAGAAACAGAGCACACACAGACAAGACCAAACTACAAACACAGACAGACGCGCAAAACAGCAACAAAACCCAGCACAGACTAACAGAGAGTAAGAGAAATTTAAAGTAACTTCAAACTTTGTAGTGTGCAGCCTGCCACACCCATTGTGTCATTTCCTGGCTGAGTTGCCCCTAGTTTCTTACAAATATGTCATTTTTTTCTGAATTCTAGGTGGTGATTTTGATATAGGAAAATTAAAGTACACCACATTGGCACTTAGCTGGTTTGTACTCAGTTATGGATATCATTTTACTTACAATGTCACTTCACACACAGCCATGCATTAGGGAGCATATCAGTGCTGCACTGTAAGGCTAAGCGCATTCTGTGGCCCTCTGTTAACTATCACTGGATGTTCTTGGAACTCAACTATGATGCACATGTGTCTGACATAAACCAAGATCATGATGTGCAGCACACACGCTCAGTCTGCTCACAAAGTTTGGATGTACACTCCCTTGGAGCTGTGCTTAAGTGTCAGAAGGTGAACACATGCTTGCAGCACATACACCCCCAGAATGTCCACAACATTCCACATTGATAAATTCAAGTAGTGTATGTCTTGCCCAGGCACATGCATTTGCCACATGGTGTTGATATGGACACATATTTTGATCTACTTGATGTTGTGCTGGGGTGAGTGTAACACCCAATTATAGACCTTTGGGTTAGGCCCAAATCAGGTTGATGAGATGTGAGTGTTTTTATGTTTACAGTGACAGTGATATAACCCCTTCGCTGCCAGGCCTTTTCCCCCCTCCTGTGCCGAGCCTTTTTTTGGCTATTTGGGGCAGTTCGCGCTTAGGCCCTCATAACTTTTTGTTCACATAAGCTACCCACGCCAAATTTGCATCCTTTTTTCCAACATCCTAGGGATACTTGAGGCACTCAGACTTTGTGGGTTCCCCTGAAGGAGAGCAAGAAATGAGCCAAAATACAGTGAATTATTATTTTTTTTAAATGGGAAAAAAGGGCTGCAGAAGGCAGCTCTTGTTTTTTTCACTGAAAATGGCACCAACGAAGGGTTTGCAGTGGCAAGATCACTATCTTCCCAGCTTTCAGGAACAGGCAGACTTGAATTGGAAAACCCAATTTTTCAATACAATTTTGACATTTTACTGGGACATACCCTATTTTTACTATTTTTGTGCTTTCAGCCTCCTTCCAGTGAGTGACCAAAATGGGTAAGAAACCAATGTTGGATCGTAGAAAGCTAAACATTTCTGAAAAGTAGATAACATTTTGAATTCAGCAAGGGGTCATTTGTGTAGATCCTACAAGTGTTTCCTACAGAAAATAGCAGCTGAAATCAAAATATATTAAAATTGAGGTAAAAAAACAGCAATTTTTCTCCACGTTTTACTCTGTAACTTTTTCCTGTGATGTCATATTTTTGAAAACAATATACTGTTACGTCAGCTGGACTCTTCTGGTTGCGAGGATATATAGGGCTTGTAGGTTCATCAAGAACTCTAGGTACCCAGAGCCAATAGATGAGATGCACCTTAAAATGGGTTTTTATTCTATACCGGGTATACAGCAATTCATTTGCTGAAATATAAAAAGTGAAAAATAGGTATTAAGAAAACCTTTGTATTTCCACAATGGCCACAAGATAAGGTGTTGAGAAGCAGTGGTTATTTGCACATCTCTGAATTCCGGGGTGCCCATACTAGCATGTGAATTACAGGGCATTTCTCAAATAGACTTCGGCCCGTATTTATACTTTTTGACGCTAAACTGCGCTAACGCAGTTTAGCGTCAAAAAGTTTAGCACCGGCTAACGCCATTCTGAAGCACCATGCGGGCGCCGTATTTATTGAATGGCATTAGCCGGCGCTAGCAGACCGGCACTGCCTGGTGTGCGTGGAAAAAAACCACGTACACCAGGCAGCGCCGGCGTTGGGGAAAATGGCGTTAGGGTGTCTTAAAAATGGTGCAAGTCAGGTTGACGCTAAAAAATCGCCTCCACCCGATTTGCGCCATTTTTAACGACGCCCAGACGCCATTTACATGACTCCTGTCTTAGTAAAGACAGGAGTCATGCCCCCTTGCCCAATGGCCATGCCCAGGGAACTTATGTCCCCTGGGCATGGTCATTGAGGCATGTAGGGGGGCACAAATCAGGCCCCCCTATGCCCAAAAAAATATAAAAAAAATAAAAATGTATACTTACCTGAACTTACCTGAATGTCCCTGGGATGGGTCCCTCCATCCTTGGGTGTCCTCCTGGGGTGGGCAAGGGTGGCAGGGGTGGTCCCTGGGGGCATGGGAGGGCAGCTGTGGGCTCATTTTGAGCCCACTGGTCCCTTAACGCCTGCCCTGACCCAGGCGTTAAAAAGAGGCGCAAATGCGGGGTTTTTTGCCCCGCCTACTCCCGGGCGTGATTTTTGCCCAGGAGTATAAATACGACGCATTTGTGTCGCAGTCATTTGTTTGGACGGGAACGCCTACCTTGCATCTCATTAACGCAAGGAAGGCGTTCACGCAAAAAAATGACGCTCTTTCCTCATACTTTGGCGCTAGACGCGTCTAACGCCAAAGTATAAATATGGCGTTAGTTTTGCGCCGAATTTGCGTTGAAAAAAACGACGCTAATTCGGCGCAAACGGAGTATAAATATGCCCCTTTTTTTTTACACACTGTTTTACATTTGGAAGGAATACATGTAGAGAAAGACAAGGGGCAATAACACTTGTTTTTCTATTCTGTGTTTCCCCAAGTCTCCTGATAAAAATGGTACCTCACTTGTGTGGGTAGGCCTAGCGCCCACGAAAGGAAATGGCCCAAAACACAACGTGGACACGACATTTTTTCACAGAAAACAGAGGTGTTTCTTGCAAAGTGCCTACCTGTGGATTTTGGCCTCTAGCTCAGTCGGCACCTGGGGAAACCTAGCAAACAAGTGATTTTTGAAAAATAGACACCTAGGGGAATCCATGATGGGGTGACTTATGGGGATCTGACCAGGTTCTGTTACCCAGAATCCCTTGCAAACCTCAAAATTTGACCCAAAAAACACTTTTTCCTCTCATTTAGGTGACAGAAAGTTCTGGAATCTGAGAGGAGCCATAAATTTCTTTCCACCCAGCGTTCCCCCAAGTCTCCCGATAAAAATGGTACCTCACTTGTGTGAGTAGGCCTAGCGCCCACGAAAGGAAATGGCCCAAAACACAACGTGGACACATCAAATATTTTCACAGAAAACAGAGGTGTTTTTTACAAAGTGCCTACCTGTGGATTTTGGCCTCTAGCTCAGCCGGCACCTGGTGAAACCTAGCAAACCAGTGCATTTTTTAAAACTAGACACCCAGGAGAATCCAAGATGGGGTGACTTGTGGGGATCTGACCCAGTTCTGTTCCCCAGAATCCTTTGCAAACCTCAAAATTTGACCAAAAAAACACTTTTTCCTCTCATTTAGGTGACAGAAAGTTCTGGAATCTGAGAGGAGCCATAAATTTCTTTCCACCCAGCGTTCCCCTAAGTCTCCCGATAAAAATGGTACCTCACTTGTGTGGGTAGGCCTAGCGCCCACGAAAGGAAATGGCCCAAAACACAACGTGGACACATCACATTTTTTCACGGAAAACAGAGGTGTTTTTTACAAAGTGCCTACCTGTGGATTTTGGCCTCTAGCTCAGCCGGCACCTGGGGAAACCTAGCAAACCAGCACATTTTTGAAAACTAGACACCTAGGGGAATCCAAGATGGGGTGACTTGTGGGCTCTGACCAGGTTCTGTTACCCAGAATCCTTTGAAAACCTCAAAATGTGACCAAAAAAACACCTTTTCCTCTCATTTCGGTGACAGAAAGTTCTGGAATATGACAGGAGCCACAAATTTCCTTCAACAGCGTTCCCCCAAGTCTCCCGATAAAAATGGTACCTCACTTGTGTGGGTAGGCCTAGCGCCCACAAAAGGAAATGGCCCAAAACACAACGTGGACACATCACATTTTTTCACAAAAAACAGAGGTGTTTTTTGCAAAGTGCCTACCTGTGGATTTTGGCCTCTAGATCAGCCGGCCCCAGGGGGGTCAGAAATGGTCTAAAATAAATTTGCACCCCAACCCCCCGGGGAGCGACCCTTGCCTATGGGGTCGCTCCCCCTGCGTGACATTGGCGCAAAAAAAAAGATCCCTGGTGCCTAGTTGTTTCTGCCCCCGTTGGGGGCAGATTGACCTAAAATCTGAAATGGTCTAAATACAATTTGCCCCCCAGGGGAGTGACCCTTGCCTAATGGGTCGCTCCCCATCTCTAAAAAAACAAACAATCAAAAAAAAAAACACAATAACAATAGGCCGATCTGCCCCCGGGGGGGCAGAAATGGCCTAAAATAAATTTGTCCCCCACCCCTTCCCAGGGAGCGACCCTTTCCTACGAAGTTGTTCCCCTTGCGTGACATTGGCGCAAAAAAAAAAATCCTGATGCCTAGTTGTTTCTGCCCCCCTTGGGAGCAGATTGACCTAAAATCCGCTGATCTGCCCCCAAGGGGCAGAAATGGTCTAAATACAATTTACCCCCCCAGGGGAGCGTCCCTTGTCTAATGGGTCGCTCCCATCTCTAAAAAAACAAACAAACAAAAACAAAACACACAAAAAATTTGCCCTGGTGCCTAGAGGTTTCTGCAGATCGGCCTAATAAATCAACAGGCACCATGGCAGTAACCGCCTTCAGACAGGCGGAAGACAATGTTTCACCCACTGTATAATGACATACCAATCCGCCACCTTTTCCGGGGTGGTACCAACAACATCAAAAGCCTGGGGGAAACATTGCACAGAAGGGAAACTACTCACCTCTGAAGACTCAAGGAAGAACCATGCTGCCATGGAGCCCGAGTTGTATATGTTCCCTATGCTCTTCTACGTTCTGCTCCACTAAGAACACCAACGCCGGAGAAGATGATCACGGTGAGTACTGCACATAAGGGATGGAGGGAGGAAAAAGAGAGTGACACACACACGCAACACCCGCACCCCCAACACCATACACACAAGCAAATGCAGCAACATAACATATTTACTCCGTACCCCTCAGGAATAATGCAAGGACAAAAGGAATTGATGAAAGTGAGTGTAATAATATAAACTAAGTAGAAATACAACAATTAAATCTAAAAGAATATAAATATGTACAAACAAGGGACACTGCCCATTCCCATAATTTTTGGGGGTCACAGGGACACATCGCAAAGTCCAAGGCCCCACCTTACTCCTGCAACAACACAGAGAGAACACTGCAGGGGTATCAGGTTGAAAATAGCCAGGCACCTTAGGTGGATGGGGAATGGGGGGCACCTCAGCCGGAAGATGGTACAACACCACTGGTCCTGGAGGGGGCAACATGCCCTGTGCATGCTCCTGAGGAGTGCAAGGCCGCAGTCTCTCAAGTGGGTGACTTGCCCACATGCTCTGGAGGGGGCAACAAGCCCTGTGTTTGATCCTGGGGAGTGCAAGGCCACAGTCTCTCAAGTGGGTGACTTGCCCACATGCTCTGAAGGGGGCAACAATCCCTGTGCTTGATCCTGGGCAGTGCAAGGACAGTCTCCCAAGTGGATGGCTTCTCCACTAGCTCTGGAGGGGGCATTGTGCCCAGTTATCTTCATCCTGTGGAGGATGGGGTGAGTGGATGGCTTCTCCAATGGTTCTGGAGGGGGCATCGTGTCCTGTGATGCAGATCTTGGGGAGTGCAAGGTCACAGTCTCTCACCTGGGTGTCAGACCCACAAGATTTGCAGGGACCTGGCTGCACAACAGCCCATGGATGCAGGACTACACACCGTCCACCAGATGATGCTAATGCAGATGGGGACAGGGTGACAAAACAACAAGGGGGGAAAGAGACAAGGGATACACTTGGTCAATGGGGGCACCAACACTACCGCTGGCGTACACAACACCCTCACACACAGGTAACAGCCCTACGCAATAGGCAATGCACTACCAGTCTCAATGCTAGTCACCAGCCAATTGATAGGGACACCTAACCCCAATTGCAGCATACCTGAGACCCACAGAGCCTTGCCCAGTAGTGGATGCCTACTAGCTTGGTTGGAGGACTTTCACATCAGAACCCTGTCCAACATGGGACCTACTCTGCAATGCCAGGCCTGGGCTAGGGGCACCCACAGGGCCCACCCCCACACCCGGGTACCACCCCACTAGGCGTAAGTTGTAAATTATGGCACTGTACTCACCACCTTGTGGCTGCTGTGATGCCCTCAAGCGCCCATCTAACTCCAGATAGGCCACCAGCAGTATGCAGGCTATCAGGGGGGTCAGGGTTCGATAGGCACCCTTCCACGTTGAGAGGCCATCCCCAGCTGGGCTTCTGCCGTTTTCGGTACCCAGCGTGCCAGGTCCTCCAACCGTTCCCGACAGTGGGTGCTCCCCATGCCGTAGACCCTTCAGGGTCCGCACGTCCTTGGCGATGCCACACCATATACCCTTCTTTTGATGGGTGCTGACCTGAAGGGAAATGGACACAGGGAAAGGTATTCGTTTGACCGTCCTGCCTGTTACACTCATGGCCCACCATGCACCTTCCCATCCCTATTAGCACAGACATGGCCTACCATACATGCTGTACGCTGCCCAGGGCCCAGCCACCAACCCCTCCTACATGAGGTCTTCACACACAGCACTCCATGCATTCACACCCCATGCATCGTACTCACCGTGTATTCGCCTGTTGGTCTGGAGGCCCATACAGCAGTCGGTACTGGGGTAGGACCCCATCCACCAGTCGCTCCAACTCTGCTGAGGTGAGGGCAGGGGCCCTTTCCCCAGTAACACGAACTATGGTTGGTTCCAGACACAGGTCACATGCAGTGTAGGTCCTCTCCTGTTGAAGGTCAGGTAGTAAGTGAGTGCACAGATAGAAAATGACAGTCACATCTGCGGTAGTGCATATTGTCACCGCCGGTGTACCTCACCATTGGCCACTGTACCCCATAGTGCCCAATGTTAACCAATGAGAAGTGCACGGTGGTTCTCGTCAGCGGAATTACCTTATTTCCCCCTGTCCCTCCATACAGGACAGGCAGACGCCATTTCAGGGCGGGTGCCGGCCATGGATCCTAACTGCTCCAAAGTACACAAATGCATAATTTGGACTTCTCCAACAAAATAATGTTACAATCACAATATGCATTGAACTGTAGTGGTTGGAATGTAGAGATAATGAGCAGCTGCTCTCTCTTTTGCCCCATAGGTTGCAACCACTGCGGATGAATAGGAGATGGAGACATTCCCCCTGTATACAGACCCTGGACTTGGCAACAGTGGAGGACAGGCACATTATCCTCACCTATGGACTTGACAGGGCCACAATCACAGAGCTGTGTGCCCAATTGGAGCCTGGCCTAATAACTTCTATCCGTCACCACACCGGGATCCCCCCTCTTGTGCAAGTACTATCAGTGCTTCATTTCCTGGCAAATGGCTCTTCCCAAGTGGCAGTGGGCTTGGCAGCAGGAATGTCACAGCCAATGTTCTCAATAGTGCTGACCAGAGTTTTGTCTGCCCTGATTAAACACATGTGCAGCTTCATCGTTTTTCCCCAGGTGGAGGATTTAGCCACAGTGAAAGCTGACTTCTATGCAATGGGACATACCCCAACATAATTGGGGCAATCGATAGAACACATATTGCATTTGCCCCCTGACAAAATGAACAGGTGTTCAGAAATCAAAAGAATTTTTACTCTATGACTGTCCAGATGGTGTGACTGGCGGACCAGTACATCTCCCACGTCAGTGCAAAGTATCCTGGGTCTGTGCATGATGCCTTTATCCCGAGGAATAGCAGCATCGCAAATGTGATGGGCCAACTCCAGAGGCACAGAGTGTGGCTAATATGTGAGCCCTGGTTCCCACCCAGTGGATGTTGTTGTATGGGTATGGTGTGGGCCCTAAGGTTTAGTGGGTGGATAACAGTTGTCCCTTGATATTTGCAAGTGACTCTGGTTACCCCAACCTCTCACGGCTACTGACCCTTGTGAGCCATCCCAGGGCAAGGACAGAGGACCGTTACAAAGAGGCACATGGGCAAACAAGAAGGATTATAGAGAGGACCTTTGGCCTCCTGAAGGCCAGGTTTTTTTGCCTCCATCTAACAGGTGGAGCCCTGTGCTACTCACCCAAGAAGGTCTCCCAGATCATCGTGGCATGCTATATGTTACACAACCTTGCCTTGCGTCACCAGGTGCATTTTCTGCAGGAGGATGAGGCTGGAGATGGCCGTGTGGCAGCAGTGGATCCTCTGGACAGTGAAGATGAGGAGGCAGACTATGAGGATGACAACAGAAGTGCAATTATTCGTCAATACTTCCAAAGAGACAGTGTTGATACACATATAATTAGCAGTTTGTTGTGTGACATTGTCACTGGCAGGCTCTGTATTCCTACTTCTATGCCCTCTCACTGTACCCTTTGGCATCTCTTTTTGCAGACATTGGTTCCCCACTATTGCTCCTGGTGTGTTCATTGCATCCAACTACAGGTCTTTCCAATGTAAACATTACTGTACAGTTGAATTCTAATGTTTGAACCTTCTTAAACGAATACATTTTTAAAACGATTGACATACGCCACATTGTATTTTATCAAAGTGTGTTTATTGCAGTGCTCTGAAGAAGAGGGGGTAGAGTGATGATGGAGGAAAGTCCAGGTTACAATCAGTCTATTTGTATCACATGTGCATTGTCCAAGGGGGCATAGGAAAGGGAGCAATGGCAGTTCAAGGTGGACACGGTGACAGAGTGGGACACAAGGGTGAAAATCAGGAGAGTCCTATTTTCTGGCGGGGATCTTGGAAATAGTCTCTGGCTTCTTCCTGGATCACAGGGAATGTTTGCGTAGTGGTTCTCCTTCTGCAAGGGGAGGGGTACTGGTGGCCTGTTGGTCCTGTGGCGGGGCCTCCTGTCCACTAGCAGCAGCGGAGGTGGAGGGCTGTTCAGTGGTTTGACTAGTGTCAGGAGCCCGGTGGTGTGCCACTGCCTCCCACATACTGTTGGCCATGTCTGCCAGCACCCCTGCAGTGGAGACCAGGGTGGTGTTGATGTCCTTCAAGTCCTCCTTGATCCCCAGGTACTGTCCCTCCTGCATTGGCATGTTCTCCTGCAACTTGTCCAGAATCCTGGGAATGTTGGTATGGTCCGAGGATCCCGCTGAGTGCCTCCTGGAGGGTCGGTTCCCTGGGCCTGTCCTCCCCCTGTCACACAGCAGTCCTCCCAGCTTCCCTGTTGTCCTGTGCCTCTGTCCCCTGAACCGTGTGCCCACTGCCACTGACCCCAGGTCCCTGATTGTCCTGTGTTTGTGGGTGGCCTGGGTTCTCTGTAGTGGTGGACATCCTGCTGATTGATGTGTCCTGGGGACAGAGGTATGGGCCCTCTGGGTGGGTGCTGTGGTGGTGTTTCCTGAGGGGGCAGGCTCTGTGGTGGTGTGAGAGTGTGCCTGGGTAACCAACTGTCCGGAGGTCCTTGATGGGCCAGGTTGGTCATTCAGATCCAGGCAACCAGATCTGCTGTCATCACTGTGGGCCTCTTCTGTGGGGGGACTGGATGTTGCTGGCATATTGTGCATGGGTGGGTTGCCCTCTATGGTTGTTATTGCCCTGGCAGCTGTGCCTTGTGTGAGTTGTTATTTGGTGGGCTAGGTGATTCTCTCTAGTGTGCATGCTGTGGTGATAGGTGTACATGCAGGTCTGTGAGGGGTGTCCATGCATTGGTGCTGCATGCAGGGCTTGGCACTGGGATGAGTGGGTTGTGATGGTGGGGTGTGTGGGAGCTGGTATGGTGATGGGAATAAGGGTGGGGGTATGTGATGGCATGCAGGTGGGGGGGAGATAGTAACAGAGAGTTAACTTACCAGAGTCCAGTCCTCCTCCTACTCCTGCCAGGCCCTCAGGATGCATGATTGCTAAGACTTGCTCCTCCCATGTTGTTAGTTGTGGGAGAGGAGATGGGGGGTACACCGCCAGTCCTCTATACTGAAGCTGGTGTCTTGCTGCAATGGAACTCACCTTCCCCCATAGGTCGATTCACCTCTTCCTGATGTCATCCCTTGTTCTGGGGTGCTGCCCCACAGCGTTTTCCTTGTCCACGATTCACCGCCATAGCTCCATCTTCCTAGCAATCAATATCTGCTGCACCTGTGATCCAATTAGCTGTGGCTCTACCTGGATGATTTCCTCATCCATGACCCTTAGCTTCTCCTCTGAGAACCTGGGGTGTCGTTGTGGTGCCACGAGTGTGATGTGAGTGGTGTCGGTGAGGGTGTGTAGGGTGATGGGTTGGGGGGGTGTTGTGAGGTGTGTGGGTGGTGTATAACTGATGGTGGTATGTGGCTCTGGTTGTGTGGGTGCTCTTGCTGTCTGTCTGTCGGCAATGGTTTGTAGTCGCAAAGGGTTGTGGGTACTGTGGGTGTGTGTTTCATAGTGGTGTGGGTGTGGTGTGTGTATAGGTATCAGGTGTGTGCTGTTTTAAACTGTCCAATGTGGTGTTGTTTTGTATCTGTGTGTGTATTTTGAGCATGGTGGTATGTACCACCAATGGTTTACCGCCATTGAATGTCCACTGCAGTGATTCGTGGGTCATAATGTTGCGAGTGTAGTTCTGTTTGCGTAACGGTGTGGGTTTGAATACCGCTAGTTTATCACTGACCTTTAGTGTGGCAGACTTGTGTGTGTGGCTGTATAGTGACGGATTGGTATTGGTATTGGCGGTTATATGCCACAGTGGTGTTATGTTGGCGGCAGTCAGCATGGTGGTAAGTGGGATTTACCGCCAATGTCATAATGAGGGCCTTAGTCTATCCAACAGAAGATTTATGAAAGGAAGTTCTGGATAATGTGGTTGCGTTGCCCTCTACCCACATTTGTATAAATTCTCCTCTATCCTCATCTTCCTCTATTGCTTCCTGCTCCTCATGGGGCACATTTCATGGGACATTCGTCCTTACATATATGTTATGAAATATGCAACATACAAGATTTAGTTTGCGCACAATAGGGGGAAGTGTAGTAATCGCCCCCCAACATGTCCAAGTAGCGAAAGTAAGACTTCAGCACACCAAAACATTCTTTCAGCTATACCCTTTGTCATGACCTGTGGCTACTGCCCATATCATTAGTCAGCTGAAATAGAAAAAAGGTATTTCAGTCAATGATAATGGTAATTGATACACCCATATTCTTGTACCTGTCTGTGATGTGTAGTGAAAAACTCATACACATTTCTACCAGTATTTCACAGTTTTGTTAACATATACATTTGCCCATTTTATTTCACATGTCTTCTCAAGTTCTCTATGTCATATCAAAAGATGTGCATGCCCTGATACTTTTTACATGCTCAAAAATCAGACGAGAACATTTGGGCAATAGCTTACTGTGAAAGGTATTTTGACAAGTTCATTGACACTGTAGGTTGTATGCACTCACTGCATGAACAAAGTGACAGTTTTTAACATTAATTTAGCCCTTTTGGTCACCCCTAGGTAGGCTGTGCTGGTGCCAACCTGTTTTACACTCACACTAATGTGTCCCTTTGGAACCACTGATATTCTTGCTGCACAACCTGAAAATGACAGAGCCTTTGATTTGTTCACTTACTTTTGCAAGTGATGTTCTTGAGTACAAGTGCTAACTTCGAATTACATGAATAGTTGTCTGCTTTATTGTTAGCCTTCAGGTGCTGCTGTTCATCAGATAGATTGTCATGTTGCACTGGGACTGCCACACAGGCATTGCAATGTGGGGCATCTCTATGTAGGACACATTAGTGTTGTAACAAATATTCAACCACAGACCTAAACCAATACACTTGTCTTCCCATGCATGTGTTTTCCAGTAACTTTTAGGGGTTTGAGTATCTTATGCAATGATTATATCATCATTGCTGTGACAAATTAATGTTGAGATTGGTATCCTGAGTACACTGCAATGCCTTGCCCAGGTTGCATTAAATTGTATGTTGATGATTGATATATGTCAGATTTGGCAGCGTTGTGTTAGTCTTTGTCACTTTAACCTATATGCTTTTCATTTGGGCAACTTACCCCACAGAGTAGATGAGCCAACATATTTGTTGCATCTGTCAATGTGGCTGTGAACCTAAGCGCATGTCTGTACGTGAACTGTCAGTATGGCCATACAGCACAATTCTAGCTTTTCAAACTGCACTGGCACACAATGGGCTGTGTGGCACAGAGACAGGCACGTCTACAACATGGTGCTTTCATGTCTGCATTTCATGTGGGATTGACTTTGTGCAGGAGGGGCCACCTTCCTGCACAGCATGAAACCTCAGATGCCTGATTGTCTATGTATGTGTGCCACAAAATGCACCACACATAAATTGCAGGAGTGTCTTGGATGACATAAGTTATTTTTCCTTAGTACACATGCCCTGGCAAGAGCATTTGGTTTTCAACATTTCACATTTACCTGGTGTGGGATACATGACATGCTTCATGAACCATGGGAGTTACATTTGGCCATACATAGAGCAGCCATGGAACCCCTACCTTGCACACAGTGCAAAAAGGTAGTGGTGCACTACCTTTTTGAACAGTATTGCATTTCTCTGAATCTTTACACCATTAGAAGGCACACAGTGGCTTTGCCTGTCTTAACATGTGTGACATGGAGGATTGCACTGCACATGTGTCATGGTGAATTGTGCAAGTATGAGACACAAGCCTCATACATATGGTCCTATTTTAGTCAGCAGACACAGAAAAGGCTATTATGTCAAACATTATTTAGTGTTAGTAGGTCTTTTATGTTCTTCAGATGAACTTACCCACAAATCGGCCATTCCAATCTCACCCATTCTGGAAGCCTTCATTGATGTGGGCATCATGAGCACTCACAGGGTACTTGGCCAGCACATTTGTAAACATCCCTAGATGGTCAACATTTGCCTGGAAGTTGATGGAGTAGGTGGGTTTCCTATTGTGAAACACGTGTGATGTTGCTTCAGGAGAAACAAGTTGCACATGTGTGCAGCCCATAGCCCAGAAGAAATTTGAAAACCCAGCGATGGCATAGAAGCCATGCTTAGTGTCCAGCTGTTGTTGTTGTGTCAAGGGGAAAAGGAAGTACTAGGGTGTGATGCTGATGACTGCATCCAGGGCAGAGGGTAGGATTGCAGAGAAACATGGCTAGGAGATTCCTGTTAGTCAGGCTGTTGTGCTATAGAATGAACCAGATGCCAGCATGTGGAGGATTGTCATCAGCATGATCTGCAGAGGGATGTTGGTTGGCCTGTCAGTTGGTTGATGAAGCGTTGGCACAATCTGGTTGAGCAGTTGAATATTGGACTCCCTCCTGTGTCTGTAATATGTGATGACCTCATCTTCCCTGTGGTCAATGAGGGAAATCAGCTGGTGGTAGACACACTCCCTTCTCCTGCACTTCTTACGTGGTGGTGTTGTTAGAAGTGGTGGTGATGGTGTTGGTGGTGTCTCTGTGTAACTCCCAGCTGAAGTGTGAGCACCTCCACGACATAGCTGAGCTTGCCAAACTGTTTTGTTTGTGTTGTATTTATGTACCAGAGCCACTGCATCATTTCTTACACGTGGTTTGCCAAGGCTGAGGAATTGTTGATGCATTTGAGGCTCTGTGTGCCGCTTGCCAACAATGCTGCAATTTTTGGGAAAACCTTAAATATCACTGAACAGTTTTACTATAATATTTATGAGGAAATGCCGACCTTGCATATTTTTATCTCTTCGTTGCGCATCTGGTTCTGGTGCAGGTCTTTTTTAGCGCAGGCCTAAATTCGAACACATTGGCTCATATAAGTTGACTTAAATATGGAGTACTTCCTGCGCCACCTTCACGTCACAAATAATGGATCAATTGCGGCAAAAGCCTCTCATAAATATGCTCCCTAGGCTTTCGACACAGCGGATAGAGACCCAGTGTCAGATGGGTGGAGAGACATACAGGAGTGGATAAGGAGCTGATGACAGGCCTGCTTAAAGGGTTCTGCCATATTCAAACAGGAGATGCTGGCCAGTCTTCCAAAAAGACAAAGAGAAAGTGCTGCAAAGACGCCAAAAGTACTACAAGAAAATAGTTAGGATTGGGTAAAGAAATTTTTCCAATCCCTAGCTAGTGCACAGTATCAATCTGGCATCTTAACCACCAGCTCTTCACAAAACTCCTGGCCATGGGAAGCTTCCACCTGAAAAAGAAGACCCTCCTGAGAGATGAGGAAGATGAGGACTCATACAGAAATCCAAGGACTCTTGAATCTTGCTGCCACCTATGGACTTGAACAGCTTTCCAAGGGTCAAGTGATTGGCCCTTGTTGGACGTGGTCCATTCTGTTTGGTGACCCCTCAAATGTTTCTCCTTCCCTCTCCCATTTTTGCTGAATTCATTTTTGTTAGGCTTAGGTTCACATTCCCCAAATTTTTGTTTACCTCCTCAACCTTTCTGACCTTGTTTCTGCTGACTTTAGGGCTCTGTGCACTTTACCACTGCTAACCAGTGTGAAAGTGCTTGTGAGTTCTCCTTTGAACATGGTAGGAAATGGCTTTCACCTGATTGGCCTATTTAATTAACGAATAAGTCTCTAGTAAAATGTTTTACCATATACCCAGGGACTGTAAATAAAATGCTACTTGTGGGTCTGCGACATTATCATGCCACACACTTAAGTAACCCTTTAAAACATGCCTCAGCCCTGCCATTAGAGTTTGCATGCAGTTTTAAACTGCCAAATTGACTTGCCGATATAACCCACGCCTTAAGCCTTAAACTCCCATTTTATTCCTTTTGTAAGGTAGTCCATAGATAGCCCATAGGACCGGGTGCATTCTAATGATAAGTTTAGACATGTACTTCTACATTTTGCATGTCCTGATAGTGAAAAACACCTACATTTGTTTTTCACTACTTTGAGGCCATAGGATTCATTGGGTTGCCCCCCTACATTTAATAAGTGCTACATCTTGATTAGGAACAGGAGACATTTTAATTATTAATCTTCCTTAACGGTATAGTTTGATTTTAAACTACAATTTTGAAAATGACACTTTTAGAAAGTTGAAATTTTTCTACCCTAACTTTTTGATGCCTGCAGCCTGTTCCTTGGTCACATGACTAGCTGTAGGTGGCAGCTGGATGATGTTTATTCCTTCCAGACAGTCCCATAATAGAGGAATTAAATTTGCCTGTATTGACCATCACTGGCATGATTGGGAGGGGGGGTCCTGGGAATAGCCAGACATGCAACTGAATAGGCTCTGCCCTGCCTTCACACAAAGGGCTTGTCACCCCAGCGATGTTTATGCAGACAGCCAGGACATGAGAAGCAGGAAGCTTCAAGCACTTCAAAAGGAATTCTTTACTTACTTCAAAGAAGGCCCCAGATATACAAATAGGACCCTTAGGCCCTCTAGACCCACTGTTCACTTCCTGGACCTGTGGAAGGACTCCCAGAGGATTGTCTGCTGCTGCAGCCTAGCGTGTACACCACAAGACTGCTGTGCTGCACCTAGAAGCACTGCTTTTCTTCTTGGAGCCTGCCTTGAACCCTCAGAGGCCTGTCTTTCTGCTTGAGCCTTGTACCACTGCATACATACTTTACACAATCCATCACTCAATCAACAACCCAATTTCTCACAGCACTGAAAAAGGCAGACACTAACCCAAATTCAATCTGATCTGAGGTTGTTGCCATACTGAAAATAGGCTCATCACAGCCTTGTTGCAAAGGTACCTGACCTTATGGCATTCTGTCTGACTACCACTTCCACCTGTGCTCTGTTGAGAATTTTAACTTCCACAAAATTGCAAAGATAATATTGTGGTCAGGAATAAAGCAGCACATCTATCTGTATTCTGTACAACTCCCTGGGATCAGGTTCCACACAGCACACCCACTCGAATATGATTTACTAATGATCCAACTTACTTCTGGGGAACATTGAGCCACATTCAATGGCTGATATGAGAGCAAATACAGGAACATGAGTTATCCTGCTAAGACTAAAATATCCTAAGCCATAACAGTAGAAGTGTTTTAATTCACTATATGCAGGTTTACAATAGTGATGTACAATAATATTGTGCCCAATAAATCGACCTGCCACAACCCTAAGTGAAGTATATAATTATTATTCTTGATTCTATACATACTTACCTTGAGAGAAATACATAAGTGGAATTAAGAGCTGTACTTATATACTTACCTTACAGTGCAGGGATAGGGCTAGTGAATACACTATTATTGTCATGGAATATATTCTATTCAATGTAATGATCTACCACCCTGTGGAAAATACAAGAGGTCCTGTTAAACATAAAAGATACTTTAGTTAAGCAGAGCTGGTACCAGTGGGCTGATATAGCAGAAAAATGGAGTGTGGAATGGGTGGTACCTGCAAACTAATGTCCCTAGGAGATCGCAGGTGATATAATTTACTATTGACTGGCAAAGGATCAATTTATTAATAATGATTATTATTAATGGCTAGTCCTCCACGTGGCTTACACATCTATAGAAAATTAAGATTTTAAAGTCCATTGGAACACCAGCATCCGTCCTGATGATCAGATGCAGAAATTCCCATCTGTTCTTGGGGAGACATCTGGGTTTATAAGAGCACACTTCTGGATTTGTGTGATGAACTGTCCACAAATCCCCTCCTGATTCTGCTACTCGGCTGGGTCAGTCCAAGCCAAATGGCGAAGACTCTATTCATGTTGGAAATGCTGCCTCAGCAGCATTTGCTGCCGGGCACATGCGGTGTTAGAAAGGGAATTGCCTTTGTCACTTTTCTGCCTACTGCCACTACATTCAAGCACATCAGCACTGAAGCAAAACTGTGGCCTCTAAAGGGTAACAGATGTCCAAAATATGCATGGAAAAAACTATACTGCAGACCTCACAGCATATGCTCCTCCCAATATATTGTAAAAGATCAACAGTGAGGAAAGAGTGCTTTAAATCTATGTGAGTCTAGTAATACAGCCTATTGACTTGTGGTGGAGGGGAATGAGAGCAATGAATGAAGAGAGATGGCAATAATAACTGATTTAGAGTTTGATGGGGATTGTACTCCATCACAAATGCAACAGCGTACCCTCTCTGACAAACCCTTGTCCACCCACATGATTTACAGGAGGGGGGATGTTAAGTATTTCAGCGATGGAGCCTACTCCTACTTTGTTTGATGTCAGTCACTAGATGCTAGGTGTGATTTTCAAACATTTTACATAACTCACCAGCTGGTAGAGAAGACTCATACTGCAATGCTTGCTAGAGTGTCTGCCTTGCCCTAAGCTACGCTACGAACATGTCTCCGGAATTGTATTATTTTTTTTATCTGCACATTGGATGATCATGGATATGTGCTGATTGTCATATTTACAGAGCCTCCAATGTCTAGAGGGACACATCAAATGTATCCCTTATTTGTGAGATTGACGAAAGTCTCGTCACAGGGCTTGGAAGAACTGACAGTAGTCACAGCAACTGATTACAGTATAATGAGCCAGCCTTTTTACCAGATGTCAACAGTGGTAGAGTCACCTACTTTTCTCTGCTTTTCAAAAGCTCTTTCAGTTCCTTTCTTCCACACACTTCACTTCCCTTTATATAGTTTGCACAGGAAATAATTTATTCTGTATGGATGAGACATTGTGGGCATGGATCATGTATGTGGTGCTTGCTGTGTCCAAACAGTGATCCAGTTTGGGACTCCTGTAAGTATGGGGTGTGCATGTCTGACCAAAAGGAAGTTGAGGATGAGCAGGCCAGACAGGGAAGGTAATTTGTAGCAAATCAAAGGATATTCATGGGCCTTTTTGAAGTGACTCTTGCTCATATGAATGAAGGGTGGAGACAGTAGCCCCTTTTAGAAGAGTAGAGATAGGCCTTGTCCCTTTCCTGCTTCAGTCTTCCCCACAGGTCATCTGGAAACAGTTTTGTGCTGTAGCCAAGCATAAAAAGCCCTTCTTGAGCTATTATTCTATAGCTCCTGACAGGCAATAGACAGATCTACTCACTTTGTGTCAGGATTCTCATTGAGTAGTGCCAGATGACATATATCAGTGGAGACCAAGAAAGTCTTAACTCTAATGTTGGGGTCTTTGAATACTAACTAACTTTGTCAACTTTGGAAACTGAAGACTTGACGTTTTGCATTCTACTTGCTTCTTTGAACTACCTTGTTGAAAGGAGCCAAACAATGCTGAAGGCAGTTGTTAGAGGTATCCTTACCCAAAGTAAAGGTCAGCAAGAAAGGGAAGGATGTGATGAGCTGTGCTGGGGAGATACATTGGTATTGCCCTTATGTAGGTAAAAAGAAGAAAGCAAAAGTGACTAAGAAGGTCATATAAAAAAGTGCATGTGGTGGCTTGGTACTTGGTACACTTGTAACTGCATTCAGCTGTTTCATCTCAAGAAGTGCCTGTACTGGCTATGTGCTTAAAAGAATTGCATCTGCACTCTGTGGTGTCATCTCTAATTCCCAACAAGACCACCACTGTGACCCCTGATGGGCTCTTCAATTGTTTGGGTGGTGAGTCTGAGCTATATCCTGGGAAAGATTGAAAAAGGAGATTCCCCCCCCCCCTCGGCAGGGGCACACTCGTTTTCTGAACCGAAGGCATACAGCTGCGTACAAATTGGAGTTGGAGAAAAGAAAGGTCTACCTCTTCCCAGAGATTGTGTGCTAGCAAGCACACAAGTGTGAGCTGCAACACAGCCTCAGCTGGAATGGTACAGCGGGAAAGACCCTCACTGCTTGACTTTAAGCTACAATTTGCAACTAAAACTGTGGGGACCACAATAACATTCTGTTGTTGTATCTTCAAGTTTAAGAAGAGTGAAAGGCCACTTCATATATTCCTTAATGATGATGTTATTTTACATGTAAGGGCCTCGGAGAAGTCTGATGTTAGAACAGGCTGTCTTCTCAGTGATAATTGTGTGTGATATTTTGTCCTCTTCATTTCAAATGTTTTCTGATTAAGTCAAATCAATGGCTAGGCAATGATGTGTAAAGTGGTGCACATGCTTGGCTTAGTTCTGAATCTCTACTTCACCACCTCCCTGGTCTATCTAGCAATCTTTAGGGTTACGTTCCAAAGAGGTGCACTTGGTGTTCGATTTTGAGTTAAACAGTGTTATCCAAACGCACCAAAGGTAAAATAATCAAGTTGTTACAGTTTGCATCATCTAACCCCTGGTTGCACTGGGACTCCTGATAAACTTCCCACCTGTTTCTGCAAACCTTTACAAATAACAAATTTACAGAAATTTCGAACACCTCAGAATTTTCCTGAACCATCTTCACCCATGCCTAATTGTTTCATGCACAACTCTCCAAGAGTGGAAGACCATCTGTGTCACCATAGGGATATTCGTGGGGACTGTGGAGGCATGTAACATAGCCATAATCCTAGGGAATCCCATTGATGCCAGTTCCAGTTGGTGTGCAGGGTCAGACCACCCCCAGCTAAACTATCCATTAATCACCAGGAGCTGAGAGGCTAGATAGTATAGATAGAGGTTAGACATCCCTATGCCGCAATGGTACAGAGCACGTGGGCAATGAGTAAGAGCTAGATGTGCCCTAGAGTTATGCCAGAGGAATGATGATGCCAGCCGATCTATACCATGCAGACATCGATGTGGCTAGAGCAACAGGAAGTTTTGAAGTTAGAGTAGGGTACACCAACAAACCTGAGAAAACGGAGGCCGAAGCTGGCCCCTGCCACTACCCGCTCAAAGTATGCCTAGTCCACCATTTTCAAAAGCCTTTCTCGAAGTTGATAAGGAGCAGTGCCAGGCAGGATTGAAATAAGTGACAGTGGACTATAGCCACATGAAGACAGCGGAGACAGTGCTGTGTGCTTCTGGTAGGCAAAAAGCCACATTGGTCAGGAAGTATGTGGGTGTGAATGACCTGTTTGAGCCAAGTGGCTAGGATTGTGGCATAAATCTTGACTTCCCCATTGATGAGGGAGATCGGGTGATAATCAGCACAGAAGTTTGATGGGGGCTGTGTTTTTGAAGAACCACAATGGTAGCGTTGTTTGTTTCTCAGGGAAGGATCTAGCCTTATTAGCGTCCTCATGGAGTGTGAGGAGCTTGGGCATCAGGATGTCCCTGAATTTGGCCAAATAGTCTGTGGGAAACCCTCCAGGGCTGGGGGTCTTCCCTTAGGCTGCGGACAAAATTGCCACCACTATCTCCTAACCTGATGAAGGTTGGTTTATGAGTAGAACCTCTGCATAGGATAACTTGGGGAGAGAAATCTCCTGTACTAGGTGTTGGTCAGGATCGGGATCCACGCTGGAGCGGCAGCATATGGCTGACAGTAGTAGTTGGCAAAGGTTTGTGTGATATCCTGAAGGGCATGCTGGTTCTGACTTCTTGCATCTATGATTTCTGGTATTATCCTATTTGCTTTTTTCATCTCCCCAGCCATAGACCCTTGCACCAGAAGCAAGCCAGAATTGTTTTGCAGTCTCATGTGATAAGAGGTAGATCTACTCTCATTTTAGGTCTAGTTGATGGGTGGTCTCACCCTGGTGACTGGTGGCTACACCTAACTGCAAGCTAAAGTCTCCTCCTTCCAATTAAGTGATGTGTTTGGCACAAGCCCATTCCATTTCTCTAATCCATGTCCATGCCACTTCAGGGGATTAGAAGAAGTAGGTTTTATCTGCAAAAATGACAAAGAGCCTGGCTGGAAATAGGGTCTGTTAAGAGAGGTTAAGGACTTGAAGCTATTGTTTAACTGTGGCATAGGAATGGCATTATTGTTCTGCCTCTTTAGTGTAATTCGGGAAGATGAGCAGTTTTAGACCTCAGCAGGATGGCATCTCTATCTTAGAAGTTGAGGATGTAGGTGATATGTGGTCTGTGTGTTGCTCCCGGGGGTGGTTTTGGTGCCAGGTCTCTGTGCACTCCCTTGATCATGAACCAGGGAGACAGTTGATCCGCTGGCATCCAGGCCTTTAATCCAGGTTTCATGGAATTCTGCCACCCTTGGGCGTTTAGCATCCTCTGGTATACCTATAAAGCGCAAGTTATTACTTGGTGATGGAGCTCTGCTGTATCTGAAAGCAGATGAGAGACTTGGGACTTGAAGGTGGTGAGTTCATCTTCCGCTGTGGACAGGCGGGTTTCAGCTTTGGTTATAGCCATGGCATTGCGTAGATCTTAATTCAGAAGAGCCATGTCCACCCGTACCTCCCCCATTTTGGTTTCCACAGATGCTTGGAATGTATTAATTGCTTAAAGAGTTGTGGCTAAGTCACCTTCGGATGATGGCACTTTGTTCAAGGGGGGACAATCAGTCTGCCCATGCCAGGTGGTGTACTGATCTATCCGAGTTTGAGAGGCCGTTGGCTGATTGTGCTTGTCTTTACCCATCATGACAAGGTTCCAACCTGTTGTGTCTGATTGTAGAATGCTGAATCCAGAGGGATTCTGGCCCGCTTACCATGAGGGTACAGCAGCACGAACAGCCAGATACCAAGGGTAAGTAGAGAAGAGCTGGGTTGTTCACCTATGGGATCCGGTCACAAGAGCAAAGATCATATGCCTAATGGGGGGCTCCAGAGGGATATCAGGCAGTGCCAGGGCCATTGCTACATGATGCCCAGACCCTTTGGCCGAGCCGCAGAAGCAAGGGGCCACACAAGAGCCCACAATAGTGAAAGTCTCCCCTTAGGGCATGCTGTATTTGATCGGGAGCCCACAGGGGGCCTCACTGCAGGGTCGTACCCACTCCCAATCCAAGGTCCCACCAGCACCCCCAGGCCCACACACCCGATGAATCAGTCAATTGTCTCTCTTTCCCGTCAATTGCAGCAGTTTAATGCAAGCGTGGGAGGGTGGGTGCCAGCGGAGCCGCACAAAGTCAATTAGGCCATGGGGACAGGTAGGCCACGCGGAGTGGCATGGTGGTCAGAGTTCGATGAGGTTACCACGTCTGAGGGTGGTGACGGGCTCCCATGTCTTCAGAATCAATGGCCCGTCCGATGGAGGTGTTTGCTGCTTCAGGATAGTGGCAGGCTGGCAAGCACAGAAAGGAGAGGGATGGGGGACCCCCAGCCAGAGAGGCAGATGTCTGCAGAGCTTTTGCTGCAGTGCACTAAAGCCTCCATGTAAGGCGTGAGTGGGTGTCTCATGATACAAGGTTCAACCAGCACACCCTGGGGCCCCACACCCTTTATATCAGTTGCTATTCCCATCAGTCATACAAGCGTGGAAGGGTGGGGGCCAGTAGGGCCATGCAAAGTCAATTAGGCTGGGAGGGCATGTAGGCTACTTGATGGGGCAGCTGGAATCCATTCAGGCTATCTGTCTGAGGTCAGTGACGGACGCTGGTATCTACAGAAGCAATGGCCCTGTCCAATGGGGATGTTCGCCCTTCAGGCTGGGGGCAGGCTGGCAGGCAAAGAGAGAAGCCAGATGATGGCCTGGCCCCACCAAATAGTCAGATGGCTGCAAGGCTTTCGCTGTGGTGCACTGGATCGTCTAGGTAAGGCGTGGGTAGATGTGAGCAGGCTGAATGCAGATTCGGGATTGCGTTGTCTGTAGGCAGAGACCCAGGATTTCTGGGAGATCAGCAGCTCATCAAACAGCTCGAAAGGTCCCGCTGTGATGCTGCAGGATGCAGTGCTACAGGAAGTGAAGGATTCCCCTAAAACCTGTGGATGGCAGCAGATGACGGAGGAGTGTGGAGCACTCTTAGAGTGTGACTGCTGGTTTGATACTCCATGCCACCCCCCCACTTTTCACCTTTTAGCATGAAGTGTGTGCATGCATAAAATTCTATGAATTATTTCATCCACCAAACAGGATACTGTGATAGTTATTTTAAAAACAGCACTAGCATGCACAATGTAAGGTGAAAAAAACAAAACCCAAGTGTGAGGCAGATCAGCATGCCTACCGGTACACATAGGTTTTCAATAAAAGGGTGTCATGTCTGCAAAACACAATGTAGGATTCCAGTCATCAGGCATAAAAAATTACTTTGCTGCAAAGGATCCAAGGATGTGTTAAAGTGCCCTTGAGATTAGTTACGAAAAGTAATTAATGGCCAGCAAACATGGGTACTACAGCATGAACATTACTTGAAACATATAGAGAGGAACATGTGAATACATTGACACAAAGTATGTTACTAGAAATGGAGAAGATTAAAGTAGTTGTATAATAATATTAATAATAATAATAATAACAATAATAATAATAATAAAAATATGTTAGTACTCCCGTCTATAAAAATATAGTTTATCAGCAACAAATACAATGAAAACATAAAATAAGGAAAGCATCAAAACATTAAAAATAGCAATTATAAAAGATTCCATAATAAATATTTTTTCAAAATTGTCACTTCTCGATCCTTCAGTCAAATGCTCTTTGCATTCACATCCTTGCAGCCTCATCAATGACAAATTTAAGATAAGTCTTTTTGACAACTGCTGTAGATGAACAAAAATAATGTTACAAAGATTCTGATGCACAGCACGACAATATCATAGCGAATTGTTCCGCTCCCTGGGATTTAGGTAATTATACAAATAAATCGGCCCCTTGTGTTAAACCTTTTACAGAAATATAAAGAAAAAATGTATGTTTAGTTGTTATAAAAGGTTTTTCTTCGATACACGATCCTATAGTGACGAAGGACCAGCTGTATCAAAGACCTGGTTTGCATTTCTTGAAAAGCAAATTTTTAGAAATCGCTTTTTGAGAAATGCAAAATGGGATGTAAGAAAATAGCGAATCCCTCATAGCGATTTCTTAAAATTCTCAATCACTATTAGGGAATATCACTATTACGGAATGGAAATCCATTCATCCCTATGGGCCTGAAGGCCCCAGTCCAATGGTTTTGCATTTCCCAATTTGCGTATTCCTGTTAGGAATTTGCAAATTTGGTAATCCAAATCCAAGGGTGCTGGGGACCTAAGGCTCCCTTTGATGCACCCCCCCCCAAAGAAAGTGTGCACATGTAAATCACACAAATGCCTTAGGAGCATGTGTACGCTACATGCCACTTTTAAAAATGTATTTTCAATGCACTTTTAAAATTGCACATGGGTATCACCAAATTTGATTTTGTGGTAATTGCATTTCCTAATGGCCCAGTTCCCATTTAGGAAATACATGATACATGTGCTTTGGAAATCCCTATTTTCGTTTTCCTATTTAGGGAATCGCAATTTGCGAATACCTATTCAAAGTCGAAATTTTAGGAAATCGCTAAAAATTGCAATTCCCTAAAATTGCACTGCACTGCCTTTCATACATCGTGAAAGACGAATTTGCATTTGCAAATTGTGGAATTTACGATTTGCACCGTTTGTGAATGAAAAATCCTCTGATGCATCTGGGCCCAAATGCTTTAGAGGTTCTTTGTTGACTTAAACTAGGGCTGTTTCAATTGTTTTTTTTTTCTTCCAAATTGCGGATTATACCTTTGTTAGCATTAATTAACTGTGAGGTTAGATTCATTCATGCTATAGCACGTAGGAGACAAAAACCTTCATTAATTTCAAAATTTGACCTAAAAAATAAATTAATCTGTCTTGGATGGGGAAGATGCATTGAAGGAGCTTTTGAACAGTAACATAGCAACTCAGTTTGTCAGCTTGTAACGTAACATTAGAGAAGTGACAATAACAAAGGGAAACATGATACATGAGATGCAGATGGAGAATGGAGGACTTTTTTGGAGGATGGAGGTAGATGCTCCTTTAGGATAAATCATATGAGGCACCTCCTGACTCATGTAAAGGATTTCACTAATACATCAGACTGGACAACAAGGGGTCCTTGCCTGGTAATATAGTAAGAAAAGCAGTACCAAGGGTGATGACATGAAATTAAAGGAGACAGGACAATAATCAGTAAGACGGCCTCATTGTACAGTGTACATCTATGTTCTATTTAGTTAAACTTCTGCTGCACTGATATCTCAAGTAAACAACCTGATCTAAAATTCACTGCTGCTGTTGATCTGGATTCTCAACAGCAACTTCATAGAAATGATAAGAAATCTCCCTGGAGATAGGAAGCTGAACCAAGTACTGTTGGTAGAGTCAGTCTGAGGGAATCCCACAAAGACAGCTGCACTAGATCATCAGTGGAGAATCTCAAAGTAGAAGGAGGAAGAAGAGAGGTATGAAGTGGGTAGGGTGGAACACGAACAAAAGGAACCCACCTAATGGATGAAGGACAGTAAGGCAGGGATAAGCTCAGTATAAGCACAGTGCACTGAACTATTGTTAATCTGTGGCTTGGATATTCAGGAAAATCTCCAAGAGGTTTATGTGAAATGTGAGCTCTAAGGAAGAACTTCTGACAGAATTAGACCAGGACATTTGGCCTTGCCATGGCACTTTGAAGCAGTGGGTCTGCCTCACTTAGAAACCTATGCCTACGGCCAGCATGTAAGAATTGGGGCATTTGTGTAGACCGTCTATAATGTAACTGACCCTAGCCCTGAACTCCCTGTGTGGGGGAGGTAGAAAAGGTTCCTGGCAATTGTTTGTTGTTTTTTGTATAGCACAGCCATTCCACTTGCTCTGGTAATGCCCACACACTAACATTGACTTTAGCTTCTTCTGGCGTGTTGGGATCCTTTTTTCGAAAATTCATAACTTGTGATCTCCTCTAACAATTTTTATTAATTGGGTATAATTTGTAATCATTTTCTTTTTCCTTTTACTAAGTTGCTTTGATTTTAATGTTCAGTTGATGCTGCTCAAATACTTAAAGAAAGAACTGCCTTCAAGATAGTGCTTCTGCTTGAGCAGTAAGCTATCAGTGTGTCACCGCGCACTACCGCAGCGACTCTTTCGAATGCCATGCTCAGGCCAATGGTCTGAGTTTCAGCACGCCGGCACCGCCACGGCTCGTTGTTTTGCCTTCCTGTTTTTGCTGTGCGACCCACGAGGCACAGTTCATGCTCTGGGTTGCGCCACAGCCCTTGCCACCCTCCCTGAATTCACAGTTACCCACCTTTTTGAGTTATGTCCTTTTTCTTTCCTCCTTTTTCTTCTTTTTTTCTCCATCTTCGTTTCTTCTTTTTTTCTTGGTGTCCATGTTGTCTTCCTTTGGTTTTCTTCTACCCAGCATCCCTTTCATTTTCCTTTTCTACTTGGTCCTTTTTCCTATTCTTTTCTATATGGGCTTTCCCAATTCGAGGTGATGTCGCACTTTCTTCCTGTTATGTCACTTCCTGTCTTATGGTATATAAGCACTTCAGTTTTTCTCTTCCTGGTGTTGCAAACACTTCTGCTTGGTGGTGATCCTCGCTCCTGTTTTTCCCGTGTTTTTTCCGCCTTCCTGTTTTTTCCTGAAAGAATTACTCAATTTCTCCTTTTTCATTGTTTCTTTTTTCCTTTCTTCCAGGAGTTCCTTGATAGAGGTTTTTTCCCAATGTTTTGGGTTTTTCCTCTGGGACTCCTTCTAGAAGGTACGGTTTGCATTGGCGTCTTATCTAGTCAGCAGCACTATGGCTGCTAGAAAGGGTCACCCCTATCTTAGTCAGTTCAGAACCAGTAGAAGACCGGGGTTCCTTCAAGTTCATCAGCCAATGGTGGTAAGAGACGTCCAGATCCTGACAATCAGAGGTAAACCCGGGATTTCTAAATGCAACCTGTGTTCCATATTACTTAAACCTGTGGGCGACAATTCATTTCTCATCTCCTAGGTCATAATCCAAGTTTGCACAATGTCAATGCACTCATTTGGTCAACAGTGATTTTCAAGAGGTATCTAGCTGGCTGCCTGCTGCATCATGTAATGTCACTTCGTCAGGGTAGGAAAATACATTTTCTGCCCTGTAAAGCTCTATCATTTTAAAGTGGTTCTGTATGTGAGCTCCCTCTGCTAAACACTAGAGAACAGTGACTGGTTGGTTATACAGGATTATAATGTCATGTGGCAAGACCATGAAGAATGCACTCTCCCCACATTGAACCTTTTACAGCAGACATCCATCCTTTTAAGTGGATCCCTCTGTGAGTAGCAGGTGCAATGTGATCAAGAAGACTATAAGTGGGTGATCTCCAATGTTTATTTTAACCAGTCATTGGAAATTATGTCAGTGCCATAGATTAGAGTCACTCTTTTAAATGAATGAGCACAATCTAGTTAATTTTTGTCTGTTTTTACATGGCTGTCCTGCAACACGTGATCGTGTTTTTGTGGTATAAAATTTATGCCAATTATGTATTGATGACCTGCATTTTCTGTTGTATCTCCTTTGCAATTGAGACAACTTTTTTCTAGTATCTGACTGCCTCTGTGGGTTAAGGCAAGGATTCAGGTATATTATTGTGTCTTTAAGGTGATTGTTTGATTGAGCCCTAGTGGTTTGACTGAGCCCTTCCACAGAGTCAACCCAAATTGTTGTCCCTCTATGATGAACCATTTTGTTTGGCTTTTAGAACTCAGTGCTCTTTTCTACTGTTAACCAGTTGCAAAGTGCTCTCCCTTATAAACATTGTCAAATTATTGTATATCTGATAGTACATTTAATTTACTTATAACTCCTAGTATTTGGTACTACATGTACCAAGGCCCTGTTAATTAAAAGTTAGTGGACTTCAGCACTCACAATGTCATTCACTAGAGTAGCACTTTAAAACATATCTTAGGCCTTCCACTGTAGCCTGTTGCGCAGTTTTAAATTGCCTCTTTGACCTGACAAACCAGGCTTACACCTTCCTTTCAATATGGATGTCAACATCAATAAAGGACATAAAGACACATAGGACAAGGCGCATGGTATTTCAAATGAAGGGCATGTATACTTAAGTTTTACATCTTCTGACAGGAACACACTCCCAAAGTCATTTTTCACTGTAGCAAGGCTATCACTCCATAGACTGACACTGTGCTCCCCTTTTATACTTAATAAGTGATAACTTCAGTATGGGAACTGATAGAGAAATACTTCTTCCATTCATTTCAATTTTAATTCAAACACCTCTTTAATGGTAAAGTCAGATTTCAAGTCACTACTCTGAAAATGCAACTTTAAAAAAGTTGGCATTTTTCTGCCTAAACCACATGTGCCTTTCTGTCAGGGGTCAGTGTCACATAACTACGAATGGCTCTCCTGTAGTGTGCTGTGTGTTACTTACAGACATGGGAACATGACAGGCCTGGTTTAGAGGAAGTATATCTTTCTAACAGGTTGGCTGGGGAGGATCTGTGACTTGCCCTGATTACACTTCAGTGGCCCCTACCTGTGGCACATGCAAAGGATCCTGACACCAGGCCCTTCTTTGCCTTTGTCCCCCCAGACAGAGTCGAGTCAAGCCCAGGGAAAGGGGACAAATTGGCAAGAAGTAGTTTAAGAGCAGGCCAGGGATGGACCCCACACAAAGGCTGGCACTAGCTTTAAGAACAGCACCCTTAGAACGTCCCGTTAGAATAGTACTGGACCTGTATATAAAGTCGTCACATAGTTCCATGCTGTCATACCTCGATCGATATTAGTGCATGTATAGTCAGTACTTCTAGTATGACAGCATGGAACTATGTGACGACTTTATAAACACGTGGTGTGACTTTTGCTATGCATTGCATTGCTATGCATCTGTGCACTTTGGTATTTTACCATGCTGGGTTAAGGATCACTGGTGATTTGTGGACTGTTTGTACACTTGTGGGTATTTCGGCTGAGCTTTGATCTCATATATTATGTTTTCAATTGAAGTATATTAGTGTAGTAGTAATTGGATATGTGTGGGTGGTGCCTTGGCCTTTTCCCTTCTCGTTCGTCATACGGGGCTGTGACGGTAGTGATATATAAAGTAATTATTTGTGCTTTAATACATTTATTAGCATTCTCTGCTTAGATTTTGATTGTACAACAATGCAGGGTTGATAATTGCCCTTGGGTTTGATATGTTCTTTAGGCATGTGAATTAATTTCAATAACATAATGTATGTAATGAATGCATTGTATTTTCTTCTGTTACATATCTATATATTATATGTTTTGTTATTTTTCCAGCCTTGAGAAAGTCACGGGGAGTACCCACTCCTATGACAAAACACGTGTTGGCTGTTTCAGTGTTACAATAAAGGATGGATTCAACAATCAACATGATGCATATTGGATTGTGTCTATTTTCGGATTTCCAGTGAATGTCCTATTAAGCATTTAATTTATCTGCATAGTCCGCCAGGATTTTTTCTATACGAAACTGACACACTATTGAGTGCCTAGGTCTCCATCATTTACTTTGTATATCTGTTTTCACAGTTTTTTGGGGGTAGGGGAGATTCCTCCGAGGCCGGGAGCACCATTGTGTATAAATCTATGTTGTCATTTCTTAATTTTGCCAGGATATTAGTGTGAGCGCTTTTCCCCTAATATTGCTCCCCAGTAACATATTTTGTAGTACTGGACCTGTAGAAGATTCAGAAGGACTGTCCTGGTGTTTAAAGAAAAAACACTGGACCTTCTAGCCTTGAACCCAGAAGTGACTGCAAGGGTCAGTTGACTGACCTCCTGTTTGAGATACAGTGAAAAAGCTTTCAGAGGCCTTCCACAACAAGGCTTGCATGAATCATGCAGCTGGTTTCTGCTGGAATGAGTCTTGTTCCCCAGATGGGCCCACCATTTCCTAAATCTTTGTCTGACGTCAGAGTGTACTTCTCCTGCCAAGCTCTGAATTTAAAAACAAAAGATTGGTGCTCTTCATGACTTCAAGCTGGCTCTTCACATCGCCAACAGTTATCATGTCACATGCCCAATGAGAAGTTTCCAAGGTGGCCTGCACTTCACACCAAACAGTGGTCGCCCTGTCTCCAACCACAATGAACTGCTCCTCACACTGAGAATGATCTCCTCACAGCCCCTGCCAGAGCAGAGCTCTGATGTTGTAAGGTAAACTCTTCACCGGGATTAACCTGGTCCCAGTACCCAGCCCACGCCCTATCATGGTCAGTCCAATCTTGTGACTTTGACCCAGTCTGGCACAACGAGATGCCAGAGAGTGGCAGTTTCTGTTTTTGGTGCCATTTTCAGCTTTCAAAGTTCATAACTCTAGATCTACTAATTAAATTGTTGTTTGTTTTTGTGTCATTTCATTTAATTATTTTACTGTATTCCAAATTGATTTGGAGTTTTTTATGTGTTTCACTATACTACTGATCAAGTGCTGCATAACTACTTTACAGATTGTCTCTAAGTGAAGCCAACTGCTTTTTTGCCAACCTACCAGAGAGCTAAGCACAGGTTTATTTAGTGACCTTTGTGACTCACTCCGACAAAGATAATGGCCCTGATTTTGACCCTGGCGGTCTTCTGACCACCATGGTTAGTGTGGCGGCATTACTGCCAACAGGCTGGCGGTACATACCGCCACATTATGAGATCGGTTGGTTGGCTGCAGCCATGGCGGTATGAGCCACCGGCCAGAGATGTCTATCTCCAGCCCAACGGCTGACATAGTACCGCCCATGGCATTATGAGCCGGCCTACCACCATGGTTTTTGTGGCATTAGCACAAACACTCACACATCCATGCACATACTCAGACACACACACAACACCCCCCTCCCCTGTTGGATGCCCAACTTACCTTGTCCAGGAACCGGAAAGGGCACTGCTACCATCAGCAGCACCCCGCCAGCAGAACACCGCCAGGCCGTATTAATGTCCTTAATACGTCTGTCGGCATTCTACTGGTGTGACGGTGCTGGTGTTAGCAGCGCCAGGTTACCACCTTCCTCCACTATGAACACAGCCGGATTTCAGCCCTTATTGTGGCAGAAGTCAGGTAGTGCTCATAATATTGCGGATGGATGGTAGCCGCCAATGTTATAATGAGGGCCTATGTTTCTTACTTGAGTGGAACACTCACCCATCTCTATTGACTGGCCCAATTCAATTTCTTGAAATTATGATATATGTTTTGAATTTGTTGCCTCATACAAATAATAGAAAAAATATTACAATGCACACACCTGGTTCCCACCGCGTAGATGACACTAATGCTAATGCTATCCCCCAACTCTAAAATCTGGAAGAAGGGGAGCACAGAAAACAGAACTCCTAGTACTCACCAACCTCCAGAAGGGGGTGGTGAGAAACGGATAAAATAACAAACAACAAAACCTGTTGTTCCGTCTCTGCTCCACAACGGCACTACTCTGTAATGGGTTCCTCACTTCTTGACCTTCTTGTTAATCATAGATGTATACTTGCAAGTCTGCTCTTCTGGTTATCAGTGAAAATGCAATGCACTGAAAACGACAAGAAAAGGCGATCACTAACAGTGCATGGATTCACTACATACTTTACAATTCAATTCTTTCAATATTTCACACTTACAGGTTTCTTGGGAGTATATGAATCAGATACTACAGAGGCATCTTCTGGAGCTCTCAAAGAACTGGAAGTACTCTGTAGAATAAATTCACTCCACAGAAAACTCAGACTGGGGATAATGGCATCTCAAAAACAGCATCTAATACATATCTTTGAAATCTGAAACATTCACAAGTAAATGGGAAATAAGGTTTTTGTGAGCACATAGGTTGGAAGTTAAATAACTCTAAATCTATGTTTGAGATCATGTTGCAATCAGAATTTAATTAAATTCAAAACTACATGAACTTAAAACAAGAGTTAATGGACACAATGATGGGATACCAGCTTTCCCATGGTTGTGCTTAACAAATAGGTCAGGAAAAACATATGTACAGAGGTACACAAGATTGGGATACCAGATTTCCCAAGGTTGTGCTCTGCACATAGGTCAGGACTCAGCAATGTACATTCACATGAACAGAATTGTTTTTTATACAAGGTTGGAGTTATCGATACTCCCAGGACTAAACTCTGTACTTTGACAGACACATGAAAATATGACAATGTAATAAACAAGATTGCATCAAGACAAAGGTTGGAATCACTGAGATTTCTAAGATTGTACTAGGAACATGGATTGGAGTAAGGGAAGCTCCCAAGACAATCTTGATGCACAGTTACTGAAGAAACACAGGATGGAGTGGCATACACTCCCAAAGTATACCTGAAAGCAAAACGACTCTCAGTTCAAGTTTGTAGTCTGAAGCACTTCCAAGGTATGTCAGAAAACATGATAACACTCAATTAAAAAATTGGAGATACAGGCTGATTCACAAGATAGTCTCTAGTCCATGGGCAACAGTTCAGAAAACCAAGATTTAGAGAAAGAGTTCAATGGCAGAAGCACAGAAATAAGAGACAAGCCTGCAATGACTACTAAAGATTGGTACACACTAACCTGGGAACAGGTACATAGCCTGGGAAGTACTTTACAGGAGCTCAGAGGCAGCAGGAGGGTTATTGCAGGAGGATAAGAGGAGGCAGAATTGTAGATCATGGAGGAGAGACCCCTCAGGGTCTCGGGAGTCAGTAACTTTCAGTCATCTGCAAGGACCTGGAAGACTGAAATGTCAGGTGGTTTCTGAACGACTTGGCAGATGGTGCAGAAATGAAGCAAGAATGGTCCTGCAACTCAGGAGATGAGTGCAGGGATAAAGCTTGCACTGAACAGGAGCACAGGAGATCCAGGTGACCCTGGAGGTAAGTGCAAGGAAGATGCTTGCACAGGACTTGATAGAGACTCACACGGGTCAGGATACAGGTACCAGGCCAAGCCCTGATGCAAGTTCAGAGGGGATATTTATACCAGAAGCCAAGAGTGTTCTAGAAGAGCATGTGTTTCAAGTGGAGGCTTCCAAAGAAGCCTGGGAAGAATCACATGTTACATCCAAATGGGCATGGTTTAACAGGCAGCAGGCACAAATGGTAATTGACAACAAGTACAATAGAACCCACGTGCATGATGGTACATACTAATGGTTTACAGTGGAATGTGTCTATCCAAACAGAACATGTCATACCTGCAGGTGCAAACTAGAAACTTGAATAGCAACACACTCCGGAGGGTCAATGGTTCAGGGCTAACAGAACGGGGGTCATGGATCTTCCTATATGGAAAGGTGCCACAGTGAAAGGAATGACACAAGTCTGGTGAGTAATACACCCCTAGGATAGGGCACACGATTGAGTCGTGAAAAATGTATTCTTTTTCCCAATATTACCTCAGCATCTTTGTAGGACAGTCTGAATCATTTTCCTTATGTTCTGGAAATTGTTCAGCATTTGTAATTTATGCATCACAATGGTTGTGTCTTTAGGAGTGGAGGTTTACCAGCTAACAGCTGGTGACATTTGAAAGTGCTGGGGTGTGTGGACCCCTCTCACACCAATGGAGTACAGTTACTGCCCGCCCCCCCCCAGTTGAGTGCAAGCAACACCTCATGAAGAATGCAGTAAGGAGACCACTCCCCCCAAAAAATATAGAATGTAGTCAGGATTCCCCAGTCAGCCACTCTTGTGCTATGCATCCAGTCATCATTGCAGAATGCAAGTAGGGCTATCATTTCATGTGCAGTTGTGACACCCTGGTGAGTACAGTCAGGACACCCTGCAGACTGAAGCTACTACTAGCATCTATGGACTGTAGAAAGGAAACATGAGGAATGCAGCACCCTCGTCTCAGCCTACGCCTACCCCTGTACCCCTTCCATAACCCGGCCACAGCTTGAATCCTTTGGCTGTAGTGGGTTTAAGGTAAATTGCAGACTGAAGCTTGGTTGTCATTTGCGTCAATGGACATTACGTCTGTACTAGGTAGTTCTGACCTAAGACACATTGGCGTTCATTACAATATTGGCGGTAAAAGCGCATACCGCCGCGCAGAAGACCGCCAACACACCACCGCGGCCGCGGAACACCGCCACAGCTATTAAGATCCACAGCACGGAATCTGCCGAAATTCAGACACCCACACAAGCCCGCCACACCAAAGGTGAGTGATAACCTGGCGATAACAAAACCTCCACGTCACACCAACAGAAATACGCCCACACTATCATAACTCACGAATCCAGGTGGCGGTCTTTCAACCGCGTTATTCCATTGGCGGGACACACCGCCGCACTCAAAATACACATACATATACAAAACACAGCCACATTGGACAATTCGAAATACACACACCTGATACACATACACACACCACTCCCACACACCCAATACAATATAAAACACACACCCACATCACCCACAAACCCTTACGACCACAAATCAAGAACGAAGGCCAGAGAGAGACACCACCATCAACAATACAAGCATCCACAGGCACACAACACCATCACCCACATAACTTTCACGCACCGCACCCTACACACCACTACATATCAGCATACTTATCACCCCACACACCACCCCACACATCACTTACACCACCCCATGGCACGGCAACAGCATCCCAGGTTCTCGGAGGAGGAGCTCAGGGTCATGGTGGAGGAAATCGTCCGGGTAGAGCCACAGCTATTCGAGTCACAGATGCAGCAAACCTCAATTGCAAGGAAGATGGAGCTATGGCGAAGAATAGTGGACAGGGTCAACACAGTGGGACAGCACCCAAGAAATCAGGAAGACATCAGGAAGAGGTGGAATGACCTACGGGGGAAGGTGCGTTCCGTGGTCTCAAGACTCCACCTGGCGGTTCAGCGGACTGGCGGCGGACCCCTACCTCCTCCCCCACAACTAACAACATGGGAGGAGCAGGTCTTGGCGATTCTGCATCCTGAGGGCCTTGCAGGAGTAGATGGAGGAATGGACTCTGGTAAGTCAAATCTTAACTATTACATCCCCCACCCTACCTGCATGCCAGCACACACCCCCACCCTCACCCTCAGCCAATCACTCTAACTCCTCCCAAATGTCCCAACACCACAAACCACACATCCTAACCCCAAGCCCTGCATGAAACAACAAAGCATGGACATACATAACTAAAGCATGCTCACTGCACATACACACACACCCCCCCTAAACCATCATCACACAAGGTTCCACACAGGAATGCAATCACTGGGGTACACGGTCACCCACCCATTGCACACCATGCCACACACAGATGTAATAAACATTCTTTTATACCCCTGCAGGACCCCTACCCAACGTCACCGGACAGTAGGGTCCACACATGTCCACACCACCAACAGAAGAGGCCCACAGTGATGACATCACCTCTGTCCAACTGGATCTAGATGACCAGCCCGGCCCATCGGGGACCTCGGGACAGTTGGTTCCCCACACCCAGTCACAGGCCACCACAGAGCTTCCCCCCTCTGGAAACACCAGCACAGCACCCACCCAGCGGGCCCATACCTCCATCCCCAGGACACATCAATCAGCAGTGTGTCCACCACTACAGGGAACGTAGGCTACCCACCACCCCAACAATAACAGGGACCTGGGGGCAGTGGTAGTGGGCACACGGTCCAGTGGACGGAGGCCCAGGAACACAAGGGAACTGGGGGGGCTGCTGTGCGACAGGGGGCGGACAGGCACAGGGAACACACTCTCCACGAGGCCCTCTCCTCCATCATGGGAGTCTACCACCACTCCCAGGAGACGATGGCAACGGTACTGGACAAGTTTCAGGAGACACAGCGCCTGCAGGAGGAACAGTATATGGGCTTCAGGGACGAACTCAGAACCATCAATTCCACCCTGGGCACCATCGTAGGGGTGCTGAAGGAAGTACTCAACACCAGGAGGGACACTGTGGCACAACAAGGGGCCCCTGACACTAGCCTGGACGATGAACTGCCCACCACCTCCGCCGGTGCTAGTGGACAGGAGGCACCGCCACAGGACCAGCACACCAGCACCCCACCCCCTACAGAGGGAGAACCACCTTGCAAACGGTCCCTGAGATCCAGAAACAAGACAGAGAACGATGCCAAGACCTCCGCCAAGAAATTAGACCACCCTGATTGTCATCCTACTGTCCCACTTTGTCACCCTGTCCATCCTTAAACTGCTGCAGCTCCACTTCCTATGCCCATTTGGGCAATGCACCTGTGAGACTAATAGACTGGACTCTGCCATGGACATTCCTCTGCCATCACCCCTCACCATTTTGCTACCCCTTCCAATTTTGAGCACTAAAATGAACACCCTTAAAGCACAAACAATCTGGAGTCAGTCTGTGATTTCAGAATACTGTATTGGCAATAACTGTGGCAAAAAGCTCTTTCATTTGTAATGTCAACATACCTATGTCACACAGCTCTAGTCCATGAGAAATCAAAGCAGATGTCACACTGTGGGACCCAGATCTGTGAAATCGTAAGGGAAAGTGACAACTCAGTGACCATACACTGGGTGAAAATGACAGACAGTAGAGAGGCAGTAGTGTTTAAGTACATGTAGTAGGCAGGTTTGTATTCTTACCTGTTTCACTGGAAATATTGCTGGATCACTGAGTCCCTGTTGTCCATGTCTTCTTCCTCTGCTTCCTCGTCTTCACTGTCCACAGGCTCCACAGCTGCAACAACACCGCCATCTGGACCATCCTCCTGCAGACAAGGCACCTGTCGTCGCAAAGCCAAGTTGTGAAGCATACAGCAGGCCACGATGATCTGGAACACCTTCTTTGGTGAGTAGAATAGGGATCCACCTGTCATATGAAGGCACCTGAACCTGGCCTTGATAACCCTCCTAGTTCGCCCATGGGCCTCATTGTAGCGTTCCTATGGCCTTGTCCTGGGATTCCTCACTGGGGTCAGTAGCCATGACAGGTTGGGGTAACCAGAGTCCCCTGCAAATGGCGAGGGACAACTGTTAGACACACACTAACCTGGAGGGATATCCCCAGACCCGGACAACCATTCCCACTGACTAGCTTCCAGGTGCTCACCTAATAGCCACACACGGTGCCATTGGAGTTGACCCATCACATAAGGGATGCTGCTATTCCGCAGGATGTAGGCGTCATGCACGGAGCCAGGGAACATGGCATTCACATGGGAGATGTACTGGTCTGCCAAACATACCATCTGTACATTCATGGAATGATAACTCTTCCGGTTTCTGTACACCTGTTCACTCCTGTGGGGGGGTACCAAAGCCACATGTGTCCCATCAGTGGCACCTATGATGTTGGGGCTATGTCCCAGGGTATAGAAATCACATTTCACTGTAGACAATTCCTCCACCTGAGGGAAAATGATGTAGCTCTGCGTTTCAGCAGGGCAGACAACACTCTGGACAACACATTGGAAAACATAGGCTGGGACATCCCTTGATGCTATGGCCACTGTAGTTTGAAATGACCCACTTGCAAGGAAATGGAGCACTGACAGCACCTGCACTTGAGTGGGAATTCTTGTGGGATGGCGGATAGCTGACATCAGGTCTGGCTCCAACTGGGTACACAGTTCCTGGATTGTGGGACGGTCAAGCCTGTATGTGATTATCACATGTCTTTCCTCCTTTGTCGACAGGTCCACCAACGGTTGGTACACCGGAAGATGCCGGCCTCTCCTCACATGTCCCAGTGGACGGTACCTACGAAGGACAACAGCAAGCACAGAGTCAAACAACTCAGAGGTACGTACCCACAGCTTACACAGAACACCATTCATAATCTAAAAAGTGGCCTGTATGTGTGTTGTGTCTAGGCCTAGGTATGTGTGACGCAGTTGAAAATGAAGCCATGTGGGCCTTTGAAATGGCAGCTGCCTGACCTGTAAAGTGGGTCAATGGGATGTGAGGTAACTGCGCTGCCGTTGTACACCGTCGCAGTAGGCGGTCGAAGACCGCGGCTCATTGCTGCATTGGTTAACATTGGACCCTATGGGTCCCAAGAGACCTAGACGATGTACGCTGGTGGTGACGGTACGCACCGCCCCGGACATGACTGCCATTTTCTATCTGTTCAATCACTCGATACCTGATCTTCGACAGGAGAGGACCTACACTGCAAGTGCTGCTGTGACCTCGGTCTGGAAGAGACAATGGCTCGAGTGTCTGGGGAAAGGGCCCCTGCCTTCACATCGGAGGAGTTGGAGAAACTCATGGATGGCGTCCTCCCCCAGTACACGCTACTCTACGGTCCTCCAGACAAACAGGTTAGGACACTGGGAGCATGCTGTATGGGCTATGCCTGTGTGGAGAGGGGTGGATGTAAGAAGGAAGGGGGGAGAGTGCTGCGTGCATGAAACAACGATGAGTGCATGTGCCACATGGCAAGGGTAGGGATGGGGGCCAATCACTTTGACGGTGCAGTTGGTAATAACTTTCTCTTCCCCCTGTACAAATCATGTAGGTCAGCGCCCACCAGAAAAAATATATTTGGCGTGCCATCGCCAAGGACGTCCGTACCCTGGGGGTCTACCACAGAGGGAGCACCCACTGACGGAAAAGATGGGAGGACACTCACCGCTGGAGCAAGAAGTTGGCGGAGACTCAGCTGGGGATGGCCTCCCAACGTGGGAGGGCTGCCTGTCGCACCATGAACCCCCTGGTGCCCAGGATCCTGGCTGTGGCGTACCCGGAGTTGGATGGGCGCTTCAGGGCATCACAGCAGCCACAAGGGGGTGAGTACACTCTCATTCTGCTGATTTTGCGCACAGTGGAGGTGTCTGGGTGGGGGAGGTGGGCTGTGGGTTTCCCTAGGCCAGGGCGAGTTCCGTAGGCAAGGTCCCTCCATAAAGCAGGTCATGTGGCACCCCACCGCACCTCTGTAGAGTGCCAACTACACCTAGTCATGCCCCTGTGTCATCCATGTGTGCAGATGTCGTCCATAGCCTAGTAGGCCATTTGCCAGGAATTGAAGAGTGGAGCCCAAGAGCGCGACGTAGTGCAGGGGGCTTATGTGTCTGTTGTGTCCGCCAACGGTAGTGGTAATGCATGCACTCAACATGTCTTTCTTCTGTCGTTCCCACCCCCCCCCTTTTTGTGGTCTCCCTGTTCTTGTGTGCATTAGCATCATCAGGCGGAGGAGCAGTGGCACCGGAGCACAAGAGGGCTGCATCCCACATGGCCATGGAGGGCCACACTACGGAATCGGACTTCACCAGTGGGACGGAGTGCGAGGGGAGCTCCACGGCGGGGACAGGAGCTGAGACCAGTGACACGGACTCGTCCTCTGATGGGAGCTCCCTTGTGGTGGCGGCAACATCTTTGCCCCTCCCATCTACAGGTACAGCTGCCACCTCCCCTTCCAGCACCGCCCTCCCAGCAGCCCCTCAGCCTTTTCCCCGTGCCCGCTCACCCAGGAAGGTGGACATCACCTTCGTCCCAGGCACCTCAGGCCCTGCCCCAGTCACCCCTGCTGCCCTCAGTAAGGAGGCCATTGACCTCCTCAGGTCCCTCACTGTTGGGCAGTCTACCATTTTGAATGCCATCCAGGGTGTAGAAAGGCAGTTGCAACAAACAAATGCATTCCTGGAGGGCATTCATTCTGGTCAGGCGGCTCTTCAGCGAGCTTTTCAGACTCTGGCCTCAGCACTGATGGCAGCCATTGTCCCTGTGTCTAGCCTCCCCCTCCAACTTCCTCCACCCAGACCCAATTCCCTGTACCCCAGCCTATCACAAGCACACCTACAGACCAGCATGCACACACGTCAACACACAAGGGAAGCTCAGGCAAACATAAGCACCAGACATCCCACAGGCACTCATGCAAGCATCACACACATGCAGACACACCAACATCCAGTGACTCCACTGTGTCCCCCTCCTCCTCATCTCCCTCCTCCCTCCCAGTCTCGTCTACACTCACACCTGCATGCACTACCTCTACAGCCACTACTACCATCACCAGCAGACCCACCACCACACCCCGCTCACGTGCAGTCACCATCCCCACTACTATTCACATATCCCCTGTGTCCTCTCCCAGTGTGTCTGTGACTCCCCCTCCCAAGATACACAAACGCAGGCACACACCCACCCAACAGCCATCCACCTCACGACACCCTCCAGCGCATGCACCTTCACCCAAAGTCAGCAAACGAACACCTCCTACAACCACAACCTCTTCCTCCACTCCCAAACCCCCTCCAGCTACCCGTCCCAGTGCTCCCAAAAAACTTTTCCTGTCCAACCTTGACCTCTTTCCCACACCTCCCCCACCCCGTCCGTCTCCTAGGTCCCGAACTAGCACCTCAGCCACAACATCTCCGGGACCAGTGGTGCCTGTAGTCACCGGAATCTGGAGTGCACCGGCCACCAGGGCTGCCAGTGTGGCACGGAGCCACAGCACAGACAGTCCCACACCTGTGAAGCATCAGAAGTTGGCCAGTGCCCGGCGGGAGAGGGGGAAGACTCCAGCCACCAAAGCCGCTCCCAGGGGTACAGGTGGGAGTGTGGAGTCAGCTGTGACACATTCCAAGGTAGGGAAGGGGCACAAGAAACTCAGCAAGTCTGGGAAGAGCAGCACGGCAGAGAAGACCGCAATCATCCCCGCTGCCCAGGAGGCCACCGCCACCAGTCCAGCTGCACAGGAGGCCACCGCCACCAGCCCTGCTGCCCAGGAGGCCACCGCCACCAGCCCAGCTGCCCAGGAGGCCACAGCCACCAGCCCTGCTGCCCAGGAGGCCACCGCCACCAGCTCAGCTGCCCAGGAGGCCACTGCCACCAGCCCAGCTGCCCAGGAGGCCACCGCCGCCAGCCCTGCTGCCCAGGAGACCACTGCCATCAGCCCAGCTGCGCAGGAGGCCACCGCCACCAGCCCTGCTGCCCAGGAGGCCACCGCCACCAGCTCAGCTGCCCAGGAGGCCACCAGCCCAGCTGCCCAGGATGCCACCACCACCAGCCCTGCTGCCCAGGAGGCCACCGCCACCAGTCCAGCTGTCCAGGAGGCCACCGCCAGCACCAGCCCAGCTGCCCAGGAGGCCACCTCCACCAGCCCAGCTGCCCAGGAGGCCACCGCCGCCAGCCCTGCTGCCCTGGAGGCAACCGCCACCAGCCCAGCTGCCCAGGAGGCCAACGCCAGCCCCAGCCCAGCTGCCCAGGAGGCCACCGCCAGCACCAGCCAGCTGCCCAGGAGGCCACCGCCACCAGCATAGCTGCCCAGGAGGCCACCGCCACCAGCCCTGCTGCCCAGGAGGCCACCGCCAGCACCAGCCCAGCTGCCCAGGAGGCCACCGCCAGCACCAGCCCAGCTTCCCAGAAGGCCGCCACCAGCACCAGCCCCGCTGGGAGAGAGAGGACCGCCAGCACCAGCCCCACAGAGACAGAGAGGACCGCCAGCACAAGACCCGCTGGGACAGAGAGGACCACCAGCACAAGCCCCGCTGGGCCATGAAGGACCGCCAGCAAAAGCCCCGCTGGGCCATGAAGGACCACCAGCACAAGCCCCGCTGGGCCATGAAGGACCGCCAGCAGCTGAGTCGCTGCCAAGGAGACCGCCGCTCCAAGCACCACTGAACAGGGCACCGCCGTGTCAAGCACCGCTGAGCAGGGCACTGCCATCTCAAGCACCGCTGAACAGGGCACCGCCGTCTCAAGAACCGCTAAACAGGGCACCGCCGTCTCAAGCACCGCTGAACAGGGCACTGCCATCTCAAGCAACGATGGCCCATGAGCGCCAAGGGCACTGACGCTACTGAGTCCGTCACGGGCAGAATGAAGTATTCTGGGCACCATGCCCCCTCCAGAACCAGTGGAGAGATCCGTCCACTACCTCTGTCCTTAGCAGGATGAAGCACTCTGGGCACCAAGCCCCCTCAAGAACCAGTGGAGAGATCCATCCACTACCTCTGTCCTTAGCAGGATGAAGCACTCTGGGCACCATGCCCCCTCCAGAACCAGTGGAGACTGTTATCCACTTGAGAGACTGTGGCTGTGCTCTCCCCAGGATGGAACAGTGGGCAACCCACCCACTGTAGAGACTTGAGAGACTGTGGCTTTGCACTCCCCAGGATGGAACAGTGGGCAAACCACCCACTGTAGAGACTTGAGAGACTGTGGCTTTGCACTCCCCAGGATGGAACAGTGGGCAAACCACCCACTGTAGAGACTTGAGAGACTGTGGCTTTGCACTGCCCAGGATGGAACAGTGGGCAAACCACCCACTGTAGAGACTTGAGAGACTGTGGCTTTGCACTCCCCAGGACTGAACAGTGGGCATGTGGCCCTCTCGTGGATTTGGCATCGTGCACTCAACCGGCTGAGGTGCCCCCCCTTTCCCTCCCCCTGAGGTGCCTGTTTTGTTGCTCTCTGATGCCCCTGCAGTGTTCTCTCCTTCATAGTCGGGGATCTTGTGTGGGCCTCACCCATACCGTGTGGGCCCAGTGTTCCACGGACTTAATTGGAGCACTACCTGGACTACTATTTAATATATTACAATGGTTACACTCCTTTTCTATTGTCTTTGCATTCTTCCAGGGGGGTTGGGGGGTGTAACTGTGATCTATCATGCTGTATTAGTGTGTGTGTTCTAGTGGGTGAGGGTGGGGGTGTTGCGTGTGTGTGTCCCTGTTTTTTCCCTCCCCCCTCCCCTGTGTCGTAGGTGCAGTACTCACCGTGGTCTTCGCCGCCGGCGTTCGTGCTCCTGGTAGAGGAGCAGGAAGACTATCACAGGGAGAATTTGGAGTTCCGGGTCCATGGTTTCCTAGTTCCTCGTGGGGTGTGTAGAGGTGAGCGTTTTCCCTTCGAAATCCTGTTTCCACCGTGTTTTTATCTGCGGTGAATCCGCCCCCGAAAAGGTGGCGGATTGGCCTGTTGTGATACTGTTAGTGGTACTTTGCCTTCCGCCTGTCTGTTGGCGGTGACCACTGCGCTGTTTATTTGTACGCCGCGACAGGCGGAGTGTTAAAGTGGCTGTCTTTGTTGGCGGTTTCCGCCACGGTCGTAATTGCAACATTTTTACCGCCGGCCTGTTGGCGGTCTTACCGCCGCTTTAACACCGACCACCAGGGTTGTAAGGACCACCTTGGTGTCTTGTATGGATGCTAAAGTAAATTAAAATAATAGATATAGCGCTAAATACCAAAGTAGAGTGGTAGAGGGTACTGTTACATAAATTATGGTACTTAATTTAATCTCCGTGGAAGCATTGAAGGCTGGGTCTCATTTGCTTTGATTTGAATTTGTGACCTCTATGTTACCTAGAAAAACTAGCTGGTATATTATGGTGCTTCCACCTGCGTAGCTCAGCTTCACTAATGTATGGTCCCAAAGTGCTTTTGGGTGTAATATTTTATCTACCTTTATGCAATATTGATGAGACTAAGGCCCTCATTATGACACTGGTGGTCGGTCATAAAGAAGCGGTAATACCGCCAACAGGCTGGCGGAAACTACCACCAAATTATTACCATGGCGGAAAGATCTCCGAAAGACTGCCAATGTACCACACCGACCTCCATGGCGGAAACAACAGGCACCACGGTGGTAGCCGTCTTCAGCCAGGCGGAAGACAATGTCCCACCCACCATATTACAAGAACACAATCTGCCACCTTTTCCGGGGCAGTGCCAACAATATCAAAAGCATGGCAGAAACTGACCTCAGAAGTCAAAGTACTCACCATTGGAGACACAGGGAAGAACCACGCCACCATGGAACCCGAACTGCATGTTTTTTCTATGATATTCTATGTTCTGCTCCACCACGAACACCAAGGCCGGCGAAGACGTTGACGGTGAGTACAGAGTGACACGCACAACACACAACCCATATACACACACCATATACACAATCAGATGCATTACAAAAACAAGTTGACCCTGTAACTCGACTGAATAATGCAAGGACAAAACGATTTTGCAAAAGTGTTTGTAATAAGATCAACACAGTAGAAATAATAAGTTAGGCAAGATAATAGATATGTAGATATGTATAGAAAAAGGTACTCAGTCCAGTCCTCAATTTCTGTAGGCCACATAGCCACGGGCCAAAGTCCAAGGCCACACATGTCACCTGCTTCAACACGGAGAGAACACTGCAGGGGCATCAGTTTGTAAATAGGCAAGCACCTCAGGGGGACGGCAGACAGGGGGCACCTCAGCCGGGAGATGTAACAAGACCACTGGTTCTGGGGGGGACAAGATGCCCTGTGCTTGATCCTGGGGAGTGATGGGCCACAGTCTCTAAGGTGGGTGTCATACCCACTGGTTCTGGAGGAGGCAACGTGCCCTGTGCTTGATCCTGAGGAGTGATGGGCCACAGTCTCACAGGTAGGTGTCATACCCACTGGTTCTGTAGGGGGAAACGTGCTCTGTGCTTGATCCTGGGGAGTGATAGGCCACAGTCTCACAGGTGGGTGTCATACCCACTGGTTCTGGAGGGGGGAACGTGCCCTGTGTTTGATCCTGGGGAGTGCATGGTCACAGTCTCTCAGGTGGGTGTCATACCCACTCATTCTAGAGGAGGCAACGTGCGCTGTACTTGATTCCGGGGGAGTGATGGGCCTCAGTCTCACAAGTGGGTGTCATACCCACTGGTTCTGGAGGGGGCAACGTGCCCTGTGCTTGATCCTGGGGAGTGCAAGGTCACAGTCTCCCAGGTGGGTGTCATACCCACTGGTTCTGGAGTGGACAGGCAGCTCAGCAGCGCATGGAGGCAGGATTACATACCGTCTGCCGCCGGTGACGGCTGCAAAATGGTGGTGCCACTGGTGGGGGGAAGCTCCTGCCCATCCCCTGCAACCTCAGTCGGCTGCGCAGTGGTGGTGCTGCTGGTGGGGGAGGGCTCCTGCCCATCCCCTGCAACCCGGACTGGCGCACAACCATGGTTGGTGGTGGGGGCTCGGTCACAGTTCCTGGAGCAGGCTCCTTGCCCTTCCTGCCTGCTGGTGCAGGCTCCTTGCTCTTCCTGCCTGCTGGTGCAGGCTCCTTGCTCTTCCTTCCTGCTGGGGTAGACTCCTTGGCCTTCCGTGCGGCAGGTGCAGGCTTCTTTCCCTTCTTGCCGGCTGGGGCAGTCTCCCTCCCCTTTAGGCTGGCTGGTGCAGGCTTCTTCCCCTTCAGTACATGTGGCCTGGATCCCTTTCCACCTTGAGAGGGTGTGGTTAATACTGGGCCTGTTGACTGTGTGGCTGAGGTGCTTGGCTGGGTTCGTGATACCCTGCCCATATGTGCAGGATGGGGGGAGAGGTAGGGTAGAGGTCAATCGTGGATAGAAACAGTTTTTTAGGGAAACTGGGTGGGAAGAGGGAGATGGAATGGACGTGGAGGATGAGGGAGTGGTTGTTGGACGTGTCTGTCTGCTGCTTTTGGGTGCAGGTGCATGGCCTGTATGCTGTATTGAGGTGGATGGTTGTTGAGTGCTTCAGTTCGTGTACTTTAGGAGGGGGGACAGACACAGAGGGAGAGGACACAGGGGACGTGTGCATGGCTGTTGTGGAAGTGTCTGCCAGTGAGGTGTGTGTTTTGCTTCATATGGTGATGATGCTGGTAGTGGATGATGATGTAGTGCATGTAGGTGTGAGTGTAGACGTGGCTGGGAGGGAGGACGAGGAGGAGGAGGAGGAGGAGACAGTGGAAATAGTGGATGTTGTTATGTCTGCAACTGGATGGTATTTGTGTGAGTGCCTCTGTGAAGAAGTGTGGTGCTTGTGTTTGCCTGTGACACTTTTGGGTGTTGTCTTGTGTGCATGCTCGTCTGTATGTGTGCTTGGGATAAGTTGGGGTTGAGGGCAATGGGACTGGGCAGTGGAAATTGGAGGGGGGGACGGTAGAAGGAGGGACAATGGCTGCCATCAGAGAGGAGGCCAGAGCTTGAATCGATCTCTGTTGGGCTGCCAATCCAGTGTGAATGCCCTCCAGGAATGCATTAGATTGTTGCATCTGGGCTGCCATCCCCTGGATAGCATTTATAATGGTTGACTGCCCTACAGAGATGGATCGCAGGAGGTCAAAAGCCTCCTCACTCAGGGCAGCAGGGCTAACTGGGGCAGGGCCTGAGGTTCCTGGGGCGAAGAAGATGCCCACCCTCCTTGGAGAGCGGGCACAGGCAACTCAATGAGGGGCTGGTGGGAGGACAGTGCTTGTACGGGGTGGCAGCTGTACCTGAAGCTGGGGTGGTCACAGAAGTGTCCACCACCACCAGGGAGTTTCAATCAGAGGAGGTATTGGTGTCAGAACTGTCCCCTCCAGTCTCCGCCGTGGTGCTCCTCTCACCCTCTGTCCCACTGGTGCCCTCAGCATCGGTGGACTCTGCTTCCTGGATCCTGTGGCATTCAGCTCCCTCCGCCGCCGGTGCCTCTGCTCCTCCACCAGATGATGCTAATGCACATAAGGACAGGATGACAAAACAAGAAAGGGGGGGAACAGAGAAAGGATACACAGGTTCAATGGTTGCACCAACACCACTGTTGCCGTATACAGCACACTCACACACAGGGAACAGGCCTGCGCAATATGCATTGCACTACCAGAGAAATAGTTAGCCACCAAGGCATGGGGAAGGGCACACACCGCCAAACGTAGCACACCTGGGATCCACGCAGCCCTGAACAGTAGTGGATGCCTACGAGCAGCAACATTTTCCCCTCTGAACCCTAGCCACCAGGGGACCTACGCTGCATGTCAAGCCTGGCCTGGGGGCACCCACTGACATACATCCCCCACCGGATACCACCCTACCATGTGTAAATTGTAATTATGGGCACTGTACTCACCTCCTTGTGGCTGCTGGGATGCCATCAAGTGCCCATCCAGCTCTGGATCAGGGGTTCAGGGTTCGACGGGCACCCCGTCCTCATAGGGAGGCCATCCCCAGCTGAGCCTCCGCCGTCTGCCGTGTCCAGCGTCTCAGGTCCTCCCACTTTTTCCGAAAGTGGGTCTGCACATCCTTGGCGATGGCACGGCATACACCCTTCTTTTGATGGGCGCTTACCTGCAGAGGCAATACAGACAGGAAAATACCATTAGACAAACAGTCCTGCCTGTTACACATGTGGCCCACCATACCAGTTCCCATCACCATTTACACACACATGGCCCAGCACACAACCTATATGCCGCCAATAGGACATCCACAACCCCTCTTACACAAAGCCTTTACACACACAACTCCATGCACTCATGCCACGTGCATCGTGATCACAATGTTCTCACCTGTTGGTCTGGAGGCCCATACAGCAGTCTGTACTGGGGTAGGACCCCATCCACCAGTCTCTCCAACTCCTCCGAAGTGAAGGCTGGGGCCCTTTCCCCGGTCACACAGGCCATAGTAGGTTCCAGACACAGGTCACAGCAGCACATGCAGTGTAGGTCCTCTCCTATGGAAAGTCAGGTAACAAATGAGGAATCATATAGAAAATGGTGGTAACGTCCGCGGCGGTGCATACCGCCGGCGTAGATCACCATTGGCCACTGTAACCCATAGGGCCCAATGTTAACCAATGAAGAGTTGCACTGCAGTTCCTGACCGAGTCCCGCAACGGTGCACAACATCACCGGAATTACCTCACTTCCACCTCTCCCTCCACACAGGACAGGCGGACACTATTTTAGGGTTGGGGGGCAGTCCCTGGAATAATGCTGCGTCACAGGAGATACCAGCACATACAGGACAAATCACAACGACCCATTTCATGTTTATAGGATGCAAAGTTCTGTTCTAGTTCCATTTTTCAGTTTGTGACCGGCTCCTCCATCTTTTGTCCCTTAGATTCCTACCGCTGAGGATGAATAGGAGAGGGAGACATACCCCTGTGTACAGACCCCTGGTGGACTTGGCTACACTGGAGGACAGGCCCATTATCCTCACCTATAGACTTGACAGGGCCACAATCAAAGAGCTGTGTGCCCAGTTGGACCCTGACCTGATATCTGCTATCCATCACCCCACTGGGATCCCCCCTCTTGTCAAGTGCTATCAGTACTCCATTTCTTGACAACTGGTTCTTTCAAAGTAACAGTGGGCTTGTCAGCCGGAATATCACTGCCAATGTTCTCAATAGTGCTGACAAGAGTGTTGTCTGCCCTGACAAAACACATGTGCAGCTACATTGTTTTCCCCGAGGTTGAGGATTTGGCCACAGTGAAGGCCGAGTTTTATGCAATGGGACATATCCCCAAAATAATTGGGGTGACTGATGAAACACATATTGCATTTGTCCCCTCCCCACACGCCAGAATGAACAGGTGTTCAGGAATCGTAAGAGTTTCCACTCTATGAATGTTCAGATGGTGTGTTTGGCGGACCAGTACATCTCCCATGTCAATGCTAAGTATCCTGGGTCGGTGCATGATGCCTTTGTACTGAGGAATAGCAGCATCACAAATGTGATGGGCCAACTACAGAGGCACAGGGTGTGGCTAATAGGTAAGCCCTTGTTCCCACCCACTATATGTTGGTATATGGGTATGGTGTGGGCCATATAGGATAGTGTGTGGCTAAATATTGTCCCTTAATATTTGCAAGTGATTCAGGTTACCCAAACCCATCAAGGCTGCTGACCCCTGTGAGGAGTTGCAGGACAAGGGCAGAATGTTATAATGATGCACATGGTGTGAGAAAGTAGCCTCTTTCTAGCATGGTTACCCCCACTTTTGGCCTGTTTGTGAGTGTGTGTCAGTGTGTTTTGCCTGTCTCACTGGGATCCTGCTAGCCAGCACCCCAGTGCTCATAGTTTGTGGACTAATGTATGTGTTGTCAGTAGTGCTTGACTGTGTCAATGAGGCCCTGCTAACCAGAACCTCAGTGCTTATGCTCTCTTTGCTTTTAATTTTGTCACTGTAGGCTAGTGACTTCTGTAGGAAAGTACCATCTTCATTGGCATGTTACCCCCATTTTTACCTGTATGTCAGTATGTTTTTGCCTGTCTCACTGGGATCCTGCTGGTCTGGACCCAAGTGCTCATAGTTTATGGCCTAATGTGTGTGTCTGTATAGTGCTTAACTGTGTTGCTGAGGCTCTGCTAATCAGAACCTCAGTCCTTATGGTCTCTCTGCTTTTACATTTGTCACTGTAGGCTATTGACATAATTTACTAATTTCAGTTGGCACACTGGACCCCCTTATAAGTCCCTAGTATATGCTACCTAGGTACCCAGGGCATTGGGGTTCCAGGAGATCTATATGGGCTGCAGCATTTCTTTTGCCACTCATAGGTAGCTCAGACACACCCTTGCACAGGCTGCCATCACAACCATTTTTACTACAATTAAGTAACTTAGAAGTCACCTATATGTTTAACCTTCACTTGCTGAAGGATAGGTGCAAAGTTACTAAGTGTGAAGGCACCCCTGCACTAGCAAAGGTGCCCCCACATAGTTCAGGGCCATTTCCAAGGACATTGTGAGTGTGGGGATGTCATTACACATGTGCACTACATATAGGTCAAAACCTATATGTAGCTTCACAATGGTAACTCCGAGTATGGCCATGTAACATGTCTAAGATCATGGAATTGTCCCCCCATTCCAAATCTGGTATTATGGAGCCAATTCAATGCATCCTGGGGGGCTCCACTATAGACCCCCAGTACTGCCAAACCAGCTCTCTGAGGCTTGCACTGCAGCTACAGCTGCTGTCACCTCATAGACAGGGTTCTGACCTCCTGGGGTCTGAGCACCTCAGTCCCAGGAAGGCAGAAAAAAAGTATTTTCTCTGAGAGCAGGGTGTTACACTATCTCCCTTTGGAAATAGGTGTTACGGGCTAGAGAGGGGTAGCCTCCCCAGCCTCTGGAAATGCTTTGAAGGGCACAAATGGTGTCCTTCTTGCATAAGCCAGTCTACACCGGTTCAGGGACCCCTTGTCCCCTGCTTTGGTGCAAAACTGAACAAAGGAAAGGAGAGTGACCACTCCCCTGTCCATCACCACCCTAGGGGTGGTCCCCAGAGCTTCTCCAGTGTGTCCCAGACTTCAGCCATCTTGCTTTGCAAGGTGTGTGGGCACTCTGGAGGGCTCAGAGTGGCCAGTGCCAGCAAGTGACATCCGAGACCCCTCCTGATGCTATTTAGGGTCTCTCCTGTGGGTTCTCTTCAGATTCTGCTTGCAGGTTTCCTTCAGGAATACTCTGCAACTACTACTTCATCCTCTGACCTTGGATCAACTGCAGCCTGCTCCAGGGACTGCTATAACAGCAACAAAGAATCCACAAGGGATACTTTTCCTCTGCAACTTCAACTCCAGCAAGCAACCACCACAGTTTCCATGGTGTGCACACTCTGAGGACTCCCTGTCTTCATCCTTCACCATGATCGAAGAAATCTCCAGTAGGGTCACGCAGGCACCTTTCTAGACGACGACCGGTACCCTTGGACTCCTCTCACAGCGACGCTCGTACTCCTAGGGACACAGACGGTGGCCCCAATGACATAGACTTTCCTGAGGTCCTGCTTACACAATTTCAAGGAGGAAAGACCTTGCCTTCCCTGAGAGTGACAGTACCACTGTGTACTGCGTCTTCTTCACCTCCTGAGGCCCCTGTGCACTATTTGCAAAATTCCTTCATGCACAGCCTGGCCAAGGTCCCCAGCACTTCATCCTGCGTAGCTCAACTCACTGAGTTGTCCTCCAGCGGCATGGGACCTTCCTTTGTTGTGCTGCACCACCATGTTTTTCACCTCCTTTGTCCCCATGTCCTTGGATTTCTGTGGGTGCTGCCTGGCATCCCGAGGGCTCTCTAAAGTGCTGAGAGTCCCCTCTTCCTCCTCACACAGAGTTGAGGACCCCAGGTCCCTCCTGGTTCCAGCCAGCGCCATTTTGATGCAAAACATATATTTGTTGTAACCAAGGCTTGTTGGTGACTTCTGACACAACATTACATCTGCATCCATCTTCATGTCATGGGACATCCTTTGCATCATGCAGGAACACGCTGGTATCTTCCTAGGGTGCATTCCTACAGACTTCATCTAACTTCTTTTGCACCCTCTTCTGGGTTGGCAGGGGCTCCTACCCTTCCTGGAACTTCTTTCAACTTCTGGACTTGGTCCCTTTCTTTTTCAGGTCTTCAGGTCCAGGAATCCAGCAGTTGTTGTTTGCAGACTTGGTTGGTTACTGCAGTAATCCATGTCACAAGGTGTAGTGTGTCCTAAGGAAACTTGCAGTACTTTACTCTTGCTTTTCTGGGCTCTGGGGTTGGGTAATTTACTTACCTTTACTGTATTCTTACTCTCCCAGCGATTCTGCACACACTACACTTGTCTAGTGGGGAATTTGTTATTCGCATTCCACTTTCTTAGTATATAGTTTGTGTTGACCCCAGACCTGTTTTCTCCCATTCCATTCTATAGTATTTCCAATTGTTTGCACTATCCTATGTCTAATTACTTACCTTATTTTGGTGTCTAGTGTATATTTTGCGTATAATACTTACCTCCAGAAGGATTATTGTCTCTAAGATATTGTTGGTACTGTGTCACCCAAATAAATACCTATATTTTTGGTAACACTGAGTATTGTCTTTACTTGTGTATAAGTACTGTGTAACTATAAGTGGTATTGGATGAACTTTGCATGTCTCCTAGTTCAGCCTAAGCTGATCTGCTATAGCTACCTCTATCAGCCTAAGACTGCTAGAACACTACTACTTCACAAGTGAGGGATAACTGGACCTGGTATAAGGTGTTAGTACCCAAGGTACCCACTACAAACCAGGCCAGCCTCCTGCACATGGGCGAACCAGAAGGATCATAGAAATTACCTTTGGCCGCTGAAGGCCAGGTTCCGGTGCTTCCATCTAACAGGAGGATCCCTGTGCTCCTCACCAAAGAAGGTCTGACAGACAGTGGTGGCATACTGCATGTTGCATATCCTGGCCCTCAGACACCATGTCCCATTTCTGCAGGAGGAGGAGGCTGGAGATGTCTGTGTGGCAACAGTAGACCCTGTGGACAATGAGGATGAGGAGACAGAGGATGAGGATGAGGACAACAGAACAAATGTGATCCGACAATACTTCAGATGACACACAGGTAGGACAGTGGTGCTTCACATTTCAATGACATTTGTTTTAAATTGTGTGGCAATGGCATGCTGATATTTTCAACTTCTAGGCCCACTTACTGTTCCCTCTGGCAATTCAGTTTGCAGATGTTGGTGACCTGACATACTCCTGGTGTGATCACTACAGCCAGCTACATGTCATTAATCTATGCTCATTATCTGTACAGTTGATTTGAAATGTTTGTCCCTGTTAAAATGAATACATATTTGATATACATGACATACTCCAAAAGGTTTTTTTTAAAGGGTGTTTATTGAAGTGCTAATATATGGAGGGGCAAGGTCAATGGGATGGGATGATGATGGAGGCAAGTCGAGGGTATTGTTTCAGTCTGTTTGTAGGACAGGTGCATTGTCCAGGGGGACATAGGAAGGGGAGCAATAGCAGTTCAAGGTGGACAGGGTGTGAGAGTGGGACACAAGGGTGACAATCAGGAGAGTCTAATTTCCTGGCGGGGTCTTGGCAAGTGTCTCTGAGCTTCTGTCTGGATTGCAGGGAACGTTTGTGGGGTGGTTTACCTTCTGCAGGGGGATGGGTGCTTGTGGCCTGTAATTCCTGTGGCGGGGCCTACTGGCGACTAGCGGCAGCAGAAGTGGAAGGCTGTTCACAAGTCTGGCTAGTGACAAGGGCCCGCTGGTGTGAGACTGCCTCCCTTATAATGTTGGTGATGTCAGCCAGCACCCCTGCAATGGAGATCAGGGTGTTGCTAATGTCCTGCAAGTCCTCCCTGATCCCCTGGTACTGGCCCTCCTACAGCCGCCGGTTTTCCTGCACATTGTCCAGGATCTGGCCAATCGTGTTCTGGGAATGTTGATACGATCTCAGGATCTCTGCAAGAGCCTCCTGGAGAGTTGGTTCCCTGCTCCTGTTCTCCCAGTGTTCCTGTTGGCCTGTGCCTCTTTCTCCTGAACCGTGTTCCTACTGCCACTGACCCCCGGTCCCTGATTGGGTGAGTTGTGACTTGGGGTCACTGTAGAGGTGGACACACTGCTGATTGACGTGTCCGGGGGACAGAGGTATAGGTAGGCTCAGTGGGTGCAGCGGTGGTGTTTCCTGATGGGGGTGTCTCTCTGGTGGTGTGTGACTGGGCCGGGTAACCGGCTCTCCAGTGGTCCCTGATGGGCCAGGTAGGTCATCCAGACCCTGAAGACCAGAGTTTCTGTCATCACTGTTAACCTCAGTTGGGGGACTGGATATTGATGGCACCTCCTCTCCACTGACATTGGCTGGGGTACCTGTGGGGATGTAAATGATTTATTATGGTTTCTGTGTCTGACATATTGTACAACCGTGGCTTCCCCTCTATGGTTGGATTTGTCTTCCCAGCTTTTAAGTGTGTATGTTAGTGTATGGTGGGATTGTTAGTTCTCTATGTTGTGCATGCTTTAGTGATGAGTGCCCATGCAGGGCTGTGAGGATATCCATGCATTGGTACAGCATGTTGGGCTTGGCATTGGGATGAGTGCGATGTGATGGTTGGGTGCGTGGGAAGTGGTGGAGTGATGGGAGTGAGGGTGAGGGTATGTGATGGCATGCAGGTAGGGTAGTAGTAGTAGTAGAGGGTTGACTTACCAGTCAGTCCTCCTTCGACTCCGGCCAGGCCCTCAGGATGCATGATTGCCAAGACTTGCTCCTTCCATGCTGTGAGTTGTGGGGGAGCACGTTGGGGTCCACCGCTAGTCCTCAGGATCGCGAGCTGGCGTCTTGCTGCAATGGAACGTACCTTCCCCCATAGGACGTTCCACCTCTTCCTGATGTCATCCCTAGTTCTTGGGTGCTGTTCCTCAGCGTTGACCCTGTCCACAAATCTCCACCATAGCTCCATCTTCTAGCTATAGATATCTGCTGCACCTGTGCTCCAAACAGCTGTGGCACTACCCTGACAATTTCTTCCACCATGACCCTTAACTCCTCCTTTGTGAAACGGGGGTGTCTTTGTGGTGCCATGGGTGTGAGGTGTGTTGGTGAGGGTGTGTTGGGTAATGTGTTGGGGTGTGTGATGTGTAGTGCGTGAGTGGTGTATAGGTGTGAATAGTGTGTGGCTCGAGTTGTGTCAGTGGTGGTCTTGGTGTCAATCTCCTAGAAGTAATTGTTGTTTGTAAAGGGTTGTGGGTAATGTGGGTATGTGTTTTATAGTGGTGTGGATGTGGTGTGTGTATGGGTGTCATGTGTGTGTTGTTTGAATTGTCTAATGTGGTGTTGTTTTGAATATGGGCATCCATTGTGAGCGCAGAGGTATGTGCAGCCAATGGTTTACCGCCGTTGAATGTCCGCCGTAGTGATTCGTGGGTCATAATGTGTTGGGTGTAGTTCTGTTGGTGTACCCGTGTGGGTTTTGATAGCGCCAGTTCATCACTGACCTTTGGTGTTGCGGATTTGTGTATGTGACTGAATACTGAAGGATTGGTGTGTGTGTCATATTATGGTGAACGATATCTGCCACGGCGGCGGTAAGTTGGCAGCCGTCAGCGTGGCAGCAAGTGGGATTTACCGCCACTATCATAATGAAGGCCTAAATGTCCCCTGTACATGAGGATGTAATGATGTGTTACATTTAGGACCCATCTGCAGTTGTAACAATGTACTATCTAATATCACAGAAAAGCATGGACAAGCTTCCATTACTCCTTTCACCCCTCAATTCCCACAGGCCTCCCATTGCACACCAAAATAAATTTATAAAGAATGCCTTATGGGGGGGCGTGGCCGGGCCACGAAACAAGATGGCCGCTTAGAGCGAGAGCTCCGCGCCGAGGCGGTCCCGGAGGGGCGACGGGGGCGAGAAGACAGCCGGACAACACACCGGGTTCGGTGCCCCTCCACCCCTACAACAGCGGCGACACGGAACCATGTCCGGGGACCCCGTAGGAGCGGGACGCAAGGCAGGAAACTCGCGACTCGCCCCAGGCCGATAAGGCCTGGAAAAAGGGGGCGGAGTCGCGTCTTCGGAAGACCGCGGATGGCATGCCCGTAGCAGCAAGGAGCAAGCTGAACAGGCCGCAGGGACTGCGGGAGTCGTGACGACCCGCATCCATCTCCCTACAACGCCAACAAACACCCGTGGACCTTCCCCCCCCCCTACAGGGAGACGGGAAGACACAGCAAAGGGGTGCGGCCCCTTCGACAGCCGGGAGAGAAACCCAAAGAGAGAGGGACAACAAAAACCCTCCCGCTGAGATAATAAACTTTCTCCCCCCCCCCCCTCCAGACAACTAATACTGAGGAGGGCAGAGGGGCACGACGGGAGGCACGTGGAGGCGAGGGGACGAGAGGGGTGAGCGACTGGGGGGGCACCGGGGATGAGGAGAGCCAAGAGAATAGAGATACAGGAGAAGGGAGTGGACTGACACCAGTGTAAGCCACCGAACATCTATATCCTTATCGGAATCTACGGAGGGAATCTCGGGCCCCACGTGGTCAGACTCTGTAGACAATTGAGGCGATGCCCGGCAACAAACCGAACCATAAACCTGTCAGCAAGCCTGCACGACAACTATTATTCTCAGAAGCGCTACAACACAAACGCCTAACCCCCACGAAGATAAACCCTCAAACATCGCCACCTTTAAACGAGTTCACCACGATGCCTGATAAAGATCAATCCACGACTATGGACAGGATACTACAAGAGATCACCACCGTCAGCCGCCGCATAGAGGGGATGGACGCCTCTATAACTTCATTGACACTAGAAACCAAATCCATGCGATCTGACATTGCCGGCTTTCAATCTAGAGTGACAGGGCTAGAACAACGCATGGGATCACTAGAGACGCAGATTAACACGTCTCAGGTGCGAGAACAAGACTTCATCTACCTCAGGAGCAAACTAACGGACATGGAGGACAGGAGCCGGAGAGACAATATCCGCATACTTGGGATCCCGGAAAACGAAGAAGGCTCGGATATGCAGACTTTTCTGACCTCCACTCTTCCAAAAATGATTCCATTGGACTTTGACCCGCCGCTAGAATTCCAACGGGCACACAGGATAGGCCCAAAACGCTCTGACAACTCCTCAAGGCCCCGCCCAATCATCGCATGCTTGCTGCGGCATAATCAAACCCGACAAATACTCCAAGTAGCACGCAACCACGGCCCTTTCCGAATAGACCAGCACGAGATCCGAATAACCGCCGATTACTCCAAGGAAACCAACGAACGTAGAAAGGCTTTCCTAGCCCTACGACCCCGGCTTCGCAAACTAGAGATGAAGTACGGTCTCTTTGACCCTGCAAGAATGTGGGTTACAAAAAATGGAGTATCCAAGGACTTTTATAACCCCGACGAATTGAGACTCTTCCTTGACTCTTTCCAATCACAGCCTATGGACTCTTACAACACAGACAGTGAGCATGACATTGCAGGAGGCAGTGATAGGGCCGAAACCCCCCACTTGGGAATAGAACAGGTGAAGACGGCTCTACACGACACCGGAGCCAGTCATAGAGGTAGAGACATGGAGAGACTAACTAGATCATATGATGACAGGGGTCAGATTCTACACGCAGTAGTAACCCACACCCAATTATCGGAAAGAGACAAATCCCGCTCCCCTTTAAAGCCTACAACTGGGTCTTCTTGAGAAGGTAACGCGACAAGACGACTTATGGGACTATCGCCAGAGAGTCGAAAATAACAACTATAGACTCCGCGGAAGGATGAGTACCTTTCCAGATCATATGTGTATTACTATTGTAATTGTCTAAGACTGCTAGTATCAATGTTAAAACCAGATACATGAAAAATATATGCTCTTTATGACTAGAGCCGAGGCCCTATAATGGAAACTACCAGTACATCGTTATTTGCCCTCAGTACACAACAGATGACGATTACTAGAACAGGGATCAGACCCCACCAACTCACTGTATGTTGAATAAGGGCCCGGTCCCGACCCTATAACCCTATAACAAGGTAACAAGGTAACAGGGGCATTAAACAGATAACAAAAAATAAACACTAATTAACTATCATGGAACTTACCTTACATTCCACACACTACAAAGTATCTCATGGTAGTAAACAACAAAGTATGTGAAACTTTCCTAATACACACCACACTCGACCAGCGCCGACATTAGACCCGTTTAGCCCCCATTATCACCCCAAGGGATGGGACTAGATAACGTAAAGATAAATTAATTCCAATACAGGGACAAACAATACGATATAACCTGAAACATATCAAAGCTCCCACTACTTGACTTTACCTTATTCTACAATAAGAAACTGGGGGAAAAAAATAGAACACGAGGACATAATACAACATAATACCGCATAACAAAGCGAAATATTAGGACATTCTACACTGCCACTCCACACCACATTATAACATCACAATGTAAATTATAAACTATTAGCTATTCTTTTCCCCAGATGTTCGCACCTACCCCCATCCTAATTATTATTACTATCTTAAACTATCACCAACAACAGAACGACTATGATGGTGGCACATACCAAGCAAGACCTTAGTAGGTCAGTATTATGATGTAATAATACACGGCAAGGAGTTAGTAATAGGATGAGATACGCACTATCCTCGCGTAACCCGGGGCTCAGCTACACTCATTACCTATCCTACGATTAATAGAGAGACGTTTGGCATAATGGCTCCTAACATGATAATGTGATAAGATGCCAGGATATGTTATGTTGATCAACCTAATATGTCATTGAACAGTTGTAAGGCGAGATGAGACGAGGCAGTGTTATAGTTGAAAAGAAATGCTCAGGAAGTATTATATTATACTGTATATTGGTATCTTTATGTACCCATGCATACGCGAGAACTATAATACTCTGTTTGAGCTCTCTCCCCCCCCCTCCTCTGCCCTGCCCCCCCCCCCTCCCCTCGCCAGCCGGTCTCGGTCTTTCTGTCTGCCCAGTCCCTACTTTAATCTACGACCCTATCTTATGAACTCCTAAACACCCTACGATACCATACAACATCAAGTACTAGGCACAACATCCTAAACACCATACCCCATCAACACCCGACACCCCCTCCCTCCTCTCCAGCGCCGCTCAGGTACTATAGTTATTAACCGATCATTACTTCTGCCAATATACACTTTAGTTATATAACTAATACACTAGCCACTAACCACCGATGAACAGACCCACTTCCCGATACATAAACATAAGCACTGCTGTGTGCCCCCCCCCCCCACCCCTCCTTATCACCGACATATCGATAACTGGCTGTCTGCTGTTTCCCCCCTTCGCCCCCCCGATCGAGATCGCCCGACGGCACAAGAGCTCCGAGAGAAATCGGTCCCGCCGTTTACAGACCTAACGAACGAAGGAGGTTGGACTCCTAACCTCCCTCATCCCTACCCTTCTCCACTTCTTCCCCCAAATTGCACGCTCTCTTGCTATACTCTCAATCTCAACTTCAGCACACGCATCCATCCCTTCCCCCCCTTCTCCCTCTTTTCTTCTCCCTCTCATTTCTCCTTGCCTTCTTTTTCCCTCATATTTCCCCTCCATCTGGCTCTCGTCCTACTTATATTACCTCTCTTCCTTCACCCTCTCCTCTCTCTTCTCTTTCTTCTCCAGAGGATTCCCTTGGCCTCCACCAGCTCCTAACCCTCGTATAAAATAAAATAAAATAAAACACCGTATCATATCGAAACACAACTCCCACTCTAACTACTAAGTCAATATCTCCCACAGGGTGCTTACTTACTCACAATTATCCAATATGTCGAAGCCCCACCCTCAAGCGACGCGACCATTACGCATACTCTCTTGGAATGTACACGGCATGACGAGCTATGTTAAGCGGAAAAAGATACTGTCCTATTTTCAATCCAAAAAAACAGATATAGCCCTGATTCAAGAGACACACCTTGACACTCTGGAATCCAGTAAACTTAAACGGGATTGGGTAGGGAGGGTTGCCTTCAGCTGCCGTCCAACGAGTCAGGAATCTGGAAGTAACGGACCCCGCAAATGTGGAGTGGCGATACTAGTGCGTAAATCCCTCCCGGTCACTATCATTAAAACCTGGAATGATACGGAAGGAAGGTATATATTTGCTAAATTAAAACTAGGGGACACTGTTTTATGCGTGGGATCCGTTTACGCACCAACCGGCCCAAAACGCCCATTCCTTCTACAGCTAAATCGCCTCCTGACAGAAATCGGAACTACTCGATACATAATCGGGGGAGATTGGAATCTCGTCCAAGACGCCATAATGGATAGGACAGGCCCTGTCGATGTATGTAACAATCACGACAGAGCGCTTCTGACAGACCTGACCACTGACGTCGGTCTGGTGGACTGCTGGAGAATACAACACCCGAATGATAAGGAATATACTTTCTTATCCACCGTCCATGGCACCCAATCGCGTCTGGATTATTTCTTAGTATCACACACTGTAATCCCTCATATACAAGACACCTGTATCCTAGACAGTGGGCTCTCAGATCACTCCCCAATACTAATCCGGATCCAGGTGGGACTCTCCTTCTCTGGTCGTAAACCATGGCGATTGGCTGTACACAGATATCGCTCTCCTCAAGGGAAGGAACAATTAAAAGCTCATGTAACCACATACATGGCCGAGAATTCAGGCACTGTATCCTCAAAAAGGATCCTATGGGCGGCAGCAAAAGCAACCCTAAGAGGGAATATGATGCGAGATGCAGTACTGGCCAACAAAGACAGAATAGCCCGCCAAACCACCTTAGAGACCATGATACGGGACCTCACTAAACAATATACCGCCCAACCATCCCCTAGGCTGCGACACGCCTTAGAACAGGCCCGCATGGCACACAATGAACTCTATACATCTCAGGCGGAATACGCACTGCAAAAATTGCGAGGCCGCCATTACGAACAAGGGGAAAAAGCAGGTCGCCTCCTAGCGGCGCAGCTCCGACAAAGAGAGGCAGCCTCTGCCATTGCGGCCATAACATCTTCTTCAGGAGCAGTGCTAACTCGCCCACAAGACATTGTAAACGAGTTCGCCAAGTACTACCGACATTTGTACACTCCTGAAACAACGACAGATCAAACACAAATGGAGACATTCCTTGCCGCGGCCAATCTACCCCGTCTGTCTGAGGCAGGCAGGGCCCTCTTGGACGGTAACATAAGCAAAGAAGAGATAACCCAAGTTATAACAAGCCTCCCCTACCATAAATCACCAGGAGAGGACGGATTCCCTGCGGAATTCTATAAATGGGCTGGGGAGGAGGCAATAACCGCAGTACATGAAGCACTGACGGAAGCATGTCAAGAAGGCTCCCTGGGCGCTCTATCCAATAAAGCCACGATTGTCATCTTGCCTAAGCCAGGGAGGGACCCCCTTCTTTGCGGCAGTTACCGTCCTATCTCCCTTTTGAATGGGGATGTCAAACTCCTAGCCAGTGTTCTAGCAGCGCGGCTCCGCAAGGTGATACCATCGTTGATTCACAATACCCAAGTAGGATTTGTACCAGGCCGTACCTCCAGAAATCATATGCGAACTCTTTGCCATACACTGTTAGAATCCATACAATTACCTGACGAAGCCCTAGCCCTGTCCCTAGACGCGGAGAAAGCATTCGACCGCATTGAGTGGCCCTACCTATTCACAACCATGAAGCATTTTGGCCTGGGGGAACAATTTATCTCTAAAGTACGTTTATTATATGACCACCCCACAGCACAGGTTAACTGTGGGGGCATCATGTCAGACCCATTCCCTATCGGAAGGGGCACACGCCAGGGATGCCCCTTGTCGCCACTTCTATTTTTATTGGCCATGGAACCCCTAGCTGCCACCATACGAAATTCTCACCAAATAAAAGGGATCCATATCACCGGGGGCATATCCAAAATATATCTCTACGCAGACGACATTCTGTTAACAATGTCCGATCTAGAAACCTCGCTCCCAGCACTACTTTCCACTATAGAAGACTTTGCATCCCTATCCGGATATCGGGTAAACTGGGATAAAAGTGAGGCACTACCATTATCCCGCATAACGACGAGGGCAGCGATACATGGCCTTCAATTCAAATGGACCCCGACCCGCCTTAAATATTTAGGAACGTTTATTAACAGAGGTCTAGAACATATGGTCAGGGACAACATAGACCCCCTTATATCTAAAATGAAACAAGACTTTGCCAAATGGTCCCTACTAGGCCTGTCCATGTGGGGCAGGACACAGGCGGTCAGAATGGTCACCTTACCACGCTTCACATACGTGTTAGGCATGCTTCCCCTACAGATACCTCTTTCCTCACTCCGATTAATAGACGCATCCATAAGGGCCTTCGTCTGGGGCTCCTCACGCCCAAGACTGAAACCTGCAATAATACTGGCACGACGGCTCTACGGAGGATTAGGACTACCCTCGGTAGAACAATACTCCCTGGCCCTCCAACTCTCACAGCTAATATATACGCTTCCGGATATAGCCGATCCACCGCAATGGGTGATCACAGAGAAACTCCTATATGGACAGTATACGGAGATGGGAGGAACATACGCCGACCACGTTCCTTTAACTAACCCCATCCTCAAGGCTACAAACACAGCGTGGTGCAGAGCCCATCGACTACTAGGAGTACACCCCTCCCTGCATACTCAGGCTCCCATAGCAGGGAATAAAAGCATTAAAATAGGAGGGACTATTCTCAGATGGCCCCAATGGTCCGACGCAGGTATTCACAATATATCTCACATAATAGATGGAGATAGCTTCCGCACATTCGCCTCCCTCCAGGAAGAATTCGGTATCCAAAGTAACCAGGAGTGGCGATATCTACAGCTCAAACACTGTATGCGGAGAACATTAGGAACCCCCCCGTGGCTGCTCAAAACCTCACCCATCGTCACCTATCTTCAGAAATGGGGCCGACAAAAAGGCGTCTTGGCTGGCCTCTATGCCGAATTAACTAACCACCTTTACTCTCAGCCTTTACTTGAACGACTACGCTTAAAGTGGCAGGACATACTAGAGATAACCTACACGGACGAAGAATGGCCAGACATACTAGAAGCCCTCGACAGGGGCGTACGTGAAGCACGCCTGAAATTTTGCCTATTTAAAATCCTTCAGGGATGGTACTGGACCCCCGTTAAACTTTTCAGGGCAGGGTTGATACCTCACGCGAACTGTTGGAGATGCACAGAGCCATATTGCGACCAACTTCATATCTTATGCCACTGCCCCACGGTACAGTCACTATGGGACGCGGTACGCCTCGCCTTATCGGACTTCATACAGATACCAAAACCGACCCCACCAGCATTTATCATTCTACATGACATTCGCCCGTATCCCTCCCTATCGCGGGCACATAAACGATTAATCCATACGGCGCTAGCCACGGCCAAAATATGCATACTCCGGCACTGGAGATCTAGCATTGCCCCCACACCCATGGAATGGATGACGGCCATGTATCAAACGGCTACCCATGAACGAGTGATTTATAACCTACAGGACCAAGCAGAACAGTTTGAGGAGGTCTGGCGCCCATTCTTGAAGAGACCATGAAGCGGCTGGTGGATGACCAACGGATGATCAATGTTCAATGATTAGGGAATATTAATTACCAATCACCCTCTGAGAATCCTAGACTCCGGAAACACATTTAATCTCCTATTGCCCCCTCTCTCTCTCCCCATCTACGCTATCCTCTCTTCTCTCTCTCTTTTTTCTCTCTCTTTATCAATCCACAGGCCTCTAATTTTGTCACATGCCCGAGACCCTGAACTACCCAACATAGTAATACAAGTCGCTTCCTAACACAAACAAGGACTGAGAAATCAACTCATATAAGATGTAGACACTCTCTAACCGACCTTACCATACCTATCATACATATTATCTACCCCTAGATAATAACTTGCTACAGACGGAGAAGTACAGAACGATCTACTCTTAGGCCTGAACAAGCTAGTCTCAGGATACAAAGACCCCCTGCCTACCTCGAGTCTCTTCATTCTACATTCCCCCGCGATTACCTTTCCTCTTTCTCCCTCTTTCTTTCCCTTCCCTCCCCCTCCCCATTTCATATGACTATTTTGCCTCTCCCCTATACCAAGACCAACCCCTCCTACACAACTCTATCCTCGCTCCCCCTCCCTTTACCACCCCCCTCACCTGTTTTCCACTCTTCTTCAAAATAAGGGTATACAACTCAACTATGCCACTGGGAATTTTTACTTACCTGACAGTACATGTATATATGCTTACAATGGAAATAATTGTGGTAAACGAACAAAAACAATGTTTTGAAAGCTAAACAGTTTGTTTATATGCTGTATGTACCGCCTTATATATTCTTAATAAAACTTTTGAAACAAAAAAAAAAAAAAAAAAAAAAAAAAAAAAAAAAAAAAATGCCTTATGCTTTCATAGTGCTTCTGCATACATCAGTCCTTTCTATATGAACCTCACAAGGCTGAGTTGACCTCACCATAATTCAACCACTGGACCACCTTCAAGGCACTACAGATATTAGTGGTGAGCGCCCATTGAAATTTAAATCCCATAGAATATAAAGGGATTTATATTTCGGCAGATGGGCTATCTGTCACCATTGTGAAGGAGTAACCCATCCTTCAAAATCTAAATCAGGCCCTAAGTATCAGTTTGGATAAAAGTGAAATGTAATGTCATTGTGCAGTGCAATTGTCTAAAATCATACATTATGTACACAAACTAAAATAATCGCCCAGCCAGCCAATAGTGGCGCAATCCTCAACTCCTTTGTTAATTTTGTCTCTTATTAATGCTGACACATTGCAAACAAGTATGCCACTGCATTCTATCCCAGTCACTGTAAACTGTCAATTGAATTGCATTGAATTGTGGCGTGCAACTGTCAAAAATCCTTCATAATGTATACAAGCTAAAATAATCGCCCAGTCAGCCAATAGTAGAGCAATGCACAACTTCTTTGTTGACCATATGTATGCCTTGCAGTTTCGCTGGTCAGGTGACATGCCTTGACCGTATGTATGCCTTGCAGTTTTGCTGGTCACGTCACATGCCTTGCAAAACACATGAAGTCCCTCATTAGGAATTTGGCGCTTTTCGGGGAAGACTGCCGTGCAAAATGTAAAGCAGGATTGCGAGTCACAAAACACAAACACAAACCACCCAAATACTGACACAAAACCAACACTGCCAGGCCAACCCAGGGTGAAAGAGTGACTGATCAATCACTGGCACCGCCACGCTGACACCATTCTGATCGTCATATTATAAATCAACCTCCAGCACAGAGGAACATGCACGGGGGACACCGTAGGCAGTTCCCACCGCGGTGGAACACAAAGGCACTGCAGAAAGTAGCCAACACAACATTGGCTAGTTCAAATCTCCCACACCTGATAAGCATACACACACCACGCATACCTGACCATGCCACCCTATAACCCCCCACAACAAGCCGCTGTGACAAATACGAGCAGCCACAGCCACACTCGAAACTAAGCACAACCCAAACACAGCAAACAGATATCACACAGCACACATTGCACAAATCAACAGTGCAGCTCATCAGCACACACAGCCAAACACCCCCAATTCACCACACACCCTCTACTGCACCCAACATGCACTACACATACCTACCCTGCAACATGTCACACCAGAAGCACCCACGGTTCACCTACAATGAATTGCGGGTCATGGTGGACGCGATCATCAGAGTAGAACTACAGCTCATGGGAGTCCAGGTACAACAAACATCCAAAGCGAAAAATACGAAGTTATGGCAGAGGATCATCGACAGGGTCAATTTAGCCGGCACATACCCACGCACAAGGGAAGGCATCAGGAAGAAGTGGAATGAACTCAGGGGGAAGGTCTGTTCCATTGCGTCCAGGCAGAGGATAGCCAGTAACAAGACCGGCGGTGAGCTCCCACCTCCTCCCCTTCAGTTGACAACCTGGGAGGAGAAGGTCCTAGGCATCATGTATCCAGAGGGCTGACTGGCATCAGCGGAGAGCTTAAAACTGGTAAGTCAGCAATACCCTCCAAGCACCAGCCACCCATGCCCAGCATGCCTCCCCACCACTCTCCAACCCACTGCAACCCACCCCACTAACCCTGTCCCGAACACCCAGTCCCAAACACCCCACAACCCCCTTCTTCATGCCACACCACCCCACTCCCACCATCCCTACTCACAGACCCCAAATGCACGGATGTCAACCACAATGTGAAGAACCACAGCTCCCACAATCCAAGCTGTCATTGCCATCACTGGGAAGCAAGTCGAGCCACTGCATGCATCACAACAGGGACAAAACAACAATAGTCACACAACTAACATCTACTGCATCCATCAACAGGTATCCCTGCCACTGACACCATGCATAGGATGCCAGGCTCAGACAGCCCTTCCCAGGATGAAGGCCCCACTGGATGTCTAGATAAGGACGACTTGCCTGGTCCAATCTGTGGCCACTGGACAGTCCACCAACGGCACACCCACCCAGGACACACTGGAAGACCCGACCTATGTGGCAACAACACCACAGCCAGACTCTGAGCACCAAACCTGTGCCCCAGGGACCCATCAATCAGAGGTGTGCCCCGTAGTACAGTGGCCAGAGTCAAGGGCAACCACCCCTGACAATGATGGCCCTGCTGTTACTGAGAGTGGGCACACTGTTCCAGGGGCACAGGCACAGGGGGCCAGGGGTATTGGGAGGGGAACCGTGACCCAAAGGTCAGGACAACCACACCAACTGACTGCCCAGGAGGGCCTCAACCAAGTATTGGGTGTATACCAGCCCACCCAGGACACAGTGGCCCAGATCCTCGCTACCGTGCAGGAGACCAAGTGGTTGCAGGGGCAATACCATCAGTAGGTCATGCAACAGTTGCAGCCCCACAATACCAACATGACCTCCATAGTAGGGGTGTTCAAGGACCTGACCACTGTCATGTATGTGTCCACCAGCCATCAGCAGGCCCGACCACTGTCCACATCAAATCACAGCCCTCCATGTCAGTGGCAGCCAGTGGCATGGAAGCCCCACCACAGGACTCATAGGACTTCAGCACCGCTACCCCTGTAGCTGAGGAACCCCACGCAAGCGAATAATTTCAAGTAGACATCCAGCTGGACATGATGACCAGATCATGACCACCGCCAGGAATTGACCCTCTCCTGAACATTTTCCCTTGTGTGTGACTGTGACACCCTGTCGAGTGTCCACTCCCATATCTCCGTCTACCCATGGCCAGCAGACTGTACCTGGACTATCTTCAGCTGGCCTTACCATTTTGATGATCTTTGCTGCCATGACCCCACTCATTGCCCCTTACACTTGTACATCCCAAATAAACGACAATTGAGCACAATCAGTGTCTACTTGATTATTTGCCATCAGTATGTATGGAACTGCCAATATTTGAACAAGTGGTGACCCATCGCCCCGCACATTCATGGCTGGGTGACTGAGGAGGGAGCAAAATGCTGGGATGACGATCGTGGAGCAGGCAGTGGCTGGAGATATGTTTGAATGGAGGCAACAGCCCAGGCAGGGAGCAAAGAACACCACACCATTGTTCTGAAATGAGAGCAAGACAGGGACAACAATCACTGTAGGAATCACAGATGCCAACTCCACACAAATGCACTATAAGAACAGGTATCCTAGGTAGATATGCCAGTCAGGTCCATAACCATAAGGCCAGTACCGACACACATACACAACAAATACCAACCCAATGGTCCCATCCTCACAGCACCCAGCTCCCAACCTGGCCCCATGCCCACTGCCTCCAACAACAATGTTGCACTGCCACCCAATGTCGACTCCCAGGATGGATGCTGCACAGATGCAACAACCCTGTGTGGCACATACATAGCGCTTGAACTGGCAACTCAGGGAACATTCTACATACACATTGATGGCACTAGTGCACTAGCACAACACCTGCTTGATCATAGCCCTGACCTGTACACTGTGACTACCTCAGTCATGGACACATGTGACATCCCCCAACCCACCCAGAGTCAGAGTTGCAACCAACACCATCAGTGGTCACAGAAAACAGGTGGCATCAGGGACAAGGCAGACAGTTGTAGAGGACACATACCTCACAGTTTTCACATACCTGCTGTCGTAGTTTGACTCTTGCTCTAAGCAAGACTGCTGGTTTAAGGATGACATTACTTATGTTTGTAAGCAACTATACCAATCCTACAACAAGTCCAGCTGCCATCCCAACCCTCCCTGCTCACTAGCAGCACCTCTCAAGAAAATCAAACAGTAAAAGGTGACTTGTGGTAGCCTTTACACATGGACTCAAGAGAGTGACATCTCAGGGAGTGTCGTGGTGAAACGGAGATTACCTCTTTCTCACATTAACAATGTCTCAATCAAACACAGGTGATGAAGAAGATGCAGTAAAGTTTTCAATAGATTTTATTTAACAAAACTGTAATCTACGATAAGTTGCATGGGCTGCAATGATTAGGATAATGAATAATGCAAGGAACAAAATTGTAAAGAGTCATTAATGCAAAGACCCCCACCATCTTGCAATAGCATACAATTACATGAGATGTGAGGTATGTCCTAATACCCTAATAATGTAAACCTAATCCCTAACCTGAAAGAGAGCTAGGTGTGTTAAACCTAATCTGCCAATGTCATGTCCAGGAGAAGAGCCCCCAACAATCGTTACCTTGGAATGAGGTCTCTAGCTCAGACACCGTAGGGACCCGAAGACTGGGTCAGCATCAAGGCGACATGCAGCATCGATAGCAGCAATAGCATCTGGTCAGAATCCCTCTGGCTATCTGTCTAAGTGAGGTGCATTTATACAGATCTTTTCGGACCCCTGATGTAGGTATGTTCCCAAAGAATAGATAACAAGACATGCTTGGGACGGTAATTGATGTAAACAATTCCCTCAAAGACATGAAGAGGGAAAGTACCTAATGTGAACACCTACAATTTGTTTATATTTGTCGCTTGATATTGATACCCTAGCGTGGTGGCACTGAAAACGTGAAACTAAAACATAGACCTAACTAAAAACAAGGCAGCCATATTAAAAGATATAATTAAATAAATGCGCTTAAACAGGTAAAAGTCATTAGGCGACAGGGGCATGAGCGTGCAAGCCAAAGGCTTAGCTAACTCCTGTTTCCCATTAAAACAAGCTAGGATTCACTACACCATCCCATTGCCGTAACAAGTATGACGCCGTAGTAGTGACACCACCGAAGGTGAATGAACCCAAATGCTAAAAATCTCTTTGGACTGAAAGCTAGAAGCATAAAACTAGGTAAAATTCACATTTAAAAACGTCCAGGCAGAGGATAGCCAGTAACAAGACCGTCGGTGAGCTAAAAAACAAAAATAGCTAAAAAACATACAAAGAGACATAGGCCCTCATTCTGACCTTGGCGGGCGGTGGAGGCCGCCCGCCAAAGTCCCTGAGTCAGATTACCGTTCCGCGGTCGAAAGACCGTGGCGGTCATTCTGACTTTCCCGCTGGGCTGGCGGGCGGTCGCCTTCAGACCGCCCGCCAGCCCAGCGGGAAAGAGGCTTCCACGATGAAGCCGGCTCGGAATCGAGCCGGCGGAGTGGAAGCTGTGCGACGGGTGCAGTTGCACCCGTCGCGTATTTCACTGTCTGCGCAGCAGACAGTGAAATACATGTAGGGGCCCTCTTACGGGGGCCCCTGCAATGCCCATGCCAGTGGCATGGGCACTGCAGGGGCCCCCAGGGGCCCCGCGACCCCCCCTACCGCCATCCGGATCCCGGCGGTCCGACCGCCGGGATCTGGATGGCGGTAGGGGGGGTCGGAATCCCCGCGGCGGTGCAGCAAGCTGCGCCGCCGCGGAGGATTCAATGGGGCGGCAATGGCATGGGCACGGCAGGGGCCCCCGTAAGAGGGCCCCCGTAAGAGGGCCCCAAAAAGTATTTCAGTGTCTGCCCAGCAGACACTGAAATACGCGACGGGTGCAACTGCACCCGTCGCACCTTCCCACTCCGCCGGCTCAATTCTGAGCCGGCATCCTAGTGGGAAGGTTGATTTGCCCTGGGCTGGCGGGCGGTCTTTTGGCGGCCGCCCGCCCGCCCAGGACAAATGTCAGAATCACCGCCGCGGTCTTTCGACCGCGGTGCGGTGTTCTGACGGCGGTACCTTGGCAGACGGCCTCCGCCGTCCGCCAAGGTCAGAATGACCACCACAGTCTTGCCTGTTACACATATGGCCCACCATACCCATCAACATTTACACACACATGGCCCAGCACACAACCTGTACGCCGCCAATAGGACATCCACAACCCCCCTCACACAAAGCCTTCACAAACACAACTCCATGCATTCATGCCACATGCTTCGTGCTCACAGTGCCCTCACCTGTTGGTCTGAAGGCCCATACAGCAGTCCCTACTGGGGTAGGACCCCATCCACCAGTCTCTCCAACTCCTCCGAAGTGTAGGCTGGGGCCCTTTCCCCGGTCACACGGGCCATGGTAGGTTCCAGACATAGGTCACAGCAGCACATGCAGTGTAGGTCCTCTCCTATGGAAGGTCAGGTAACAAGTGAGGAATCAGGTAGAAAATGGGGGTCATGTCCGCGGCGGTGCATACCACCACGGCCGGTGTAGATCACCATTGGCCACTGTAAACCATAGGGCCCAATGTTAACCAATGAGGAGTTGCACTGCAGTTCCTGACCGCCTCCCGCAACGGCGCACTACATCACCGGAATGACCTAACTTCCACCTGTCCCTCCACACAGGACAGGCGGATGCCATTTAAGAGTGGGGGTCAGTCCTTGGAATAATGCAGCTTCACAGGAGATATTTGCAAATACTGGACAAATCACAATGACCCATTTCATGTTTATAGGATGCAAAGTTCTGTTCTAGTTCCATGTTTCAGTTTGTGACCGGCTCCTCATTCTTTTGTCCCTTAGATTCCTACCGCTGAGGATGAATAGGAGAGGGAGACATACCCCCGTGTACACTGAAGGACAGGCACATTTTTCTCACCTATAGACTTGACAGGGCCACAATCAAAGAGCTGTGTGCCCAGTTGGGCCCTGACCTGATATCTGCTATCCGTCACTCCACTGGGATCCCCACTCTTGTGCAAGTGCTATCAGTACTCCATTTCTTGGCAACTGGTTCTTTCCAAGTAACAGTGGGCTTGGCAGCCAGAATATCACTGCCAATGTTCTCAATAGTGCTGACAAGAGTGTTTTCTGCCCTGATAAAACATATGTGCAGCTACATTGTTTTCCCCCAGGTTGAGGATTTGGCCACAGTAAAGGCCGGGTTTTATGCAATGGGACATATCCCCAAAATATTTGGGGCGATTGATGAAACACATATTGCATTTGTCCCCTCCCCACCCACCAGAATGAACAGGTGTTCAGGAATCGTAAGAGTTTACACTCTACGAATGTTCAGATGGTGTGCTTGGCGGACCAGTACATCTCCCATGTCAATGCTAAGTATCTTGGGTCGGTGCATGATGCCTTTGTACTGAGGAATAGCAGCATTCCTAATGTGATGGGACAACTACAGAGGCACAGGGTGTGGCTAATAGATGAGCCCTTGTTCCTACCCCCTATATGTTGGTGTATGGGTATGGTGTGGGCCATATTGGATAGCGTGTGGCTAAATATTGTCCCTCAATATTTGCAGGTGACTCAGGTTACCCAAACCTATCAAGGCTGCTGTCCCCTGTGAGGAATGCCAGGACAAAGGCAGAAGGTTATAATGATGCACATGGTGTGAGAAAGTAGCCTCTTTCTAGCATGGTTACCCCCACTTTTGGCCTGTGAGTGTGTGTCAGTGTGTTTTTACTGTGTCACTGGTATCCTGCCAGCCAGGACCACAGTGTTCATAGATAAAAACCTATATGTCAGTGTGTTTTGCCTGTCTCACTGGGATCCTGCTAGCCAGGACCCCAGTGCTCATAGTTTCTGGACTAGTGTATGTGTTGTCAATAGTGCTTGACTTTGTCAATGAGGCTCTGCTAACCAGAACCTCAGTGCTTATGCTCTCTTTGCTTTTAAATTTGTCACTGTAGGCTAGTGACTTCTGTAGGAAAGTACCATCTTTCTTGGCATGTTACCCCCATTTTTACCTGTATGTCAGTATGTTTTTGCCTGTCTCACTGGGCTCCTGCTGGTCAGGACCCAAGTGCTCATAGTTTATGGCCTAATGTGTGTGTCTGTATAGTGCTTAACTGTGTTGCTGAGACTCTGCTAATCAGAATCTCAGTCATTATGCTCTCTCTGCTTTTAAATTTGTCACTGTAGGCTAGTGACTTAATTTACCAATTTCAATTGGCACACTGGACCCCCTTATAAGTCCCTAGTATATGCTACCAAGGTACCCAGGGCATTGGGGTTCCAGGAGATCTATATGGGCTGCAGCTTTTCTTGCTACCCATAGGGAGCTCCGACAAACCCTTGCACACGTTATTTCACAGCCATTTCCACTACACTTAAGTAACTTATAAGTCACCTATATGCCTAATCTTCACTTGCTGAAGGATAGGTGCAAAGTTACTAAGTGTGAGGGCACCCCTGCACTAGCAAAGGTGCCCCCACATAGTTCAGGGCCCTTTCCAAGGACTTTGTGAGTAAGGGGACGCCATTACACACGTGTACTACATATAGGTCAAAACCTTTATGCAGCTTCACAATGGTAACTCCGAATATGGCCATGTAACATGTCTAAGATCATTAAACTTTCCCCCCATTCCAATCTGGTATTGGGGAACCAATTCAATGCATCCTGGGGGGCTCCACTACAGACCCCCAGTACTACCAAACCCTCTCTCTGAGGCTTGCACTGCTGCTACAGCTGCTGTCACCTCACAGACAGGGTTCTGCCCTCCTGGGGTCTGAGCACCTCAGACCCAGGAAGGCAGAACAAAGCATTTTCTCTGAGAGCAGGGTGTTACACTATCTCCCTTTGGAAATAGGTGTTACGGGCTGGAGAGGGGTAGCCTTCCCCAGCCTCTGGAAATGCTTTGAAGGGCACAAATGGTGTCCTTCTTGCATAAGCCAGTCTACACCGGTTCAGGGACCCCTTGTCCCCTGCTCTGGTGCAAAACTGAACAAAGGAAAAGGGAGTGATCACTCCCCTTTCCATCACCACCCTAGGGGTGGTGCCCAGAGCTTCTCCAGTGTGTCCCAGACTTCAGCCATCTTGCTTTGCAAGGTGTGTGGGCACTCTGGAGGGCTCTGAGTGGCCAGTGCCAGCAGGTGACGTCAGAGACCCCTCTTGATAGGTCCTTACCTGATGAGGTAGCCAATCCCCCCCCCCACTGCTATTTAGGGTCTCTCCTGTGGGTTCTCTTCAGATTCTGCTTGCACGTTTCCTTCAGGAATCCTCTGCAGCTACTACTTCAACCTCTGACCTCAGATCAACCGCAGCCTGCTCCAGGAACTGCTGTAACAGCAACAAAGTATCCACAAGGGATACATTTCCTCTGCAACTTCAGTTCCAGCCAGCAACTGCCACAGTTTCCATGGTGTGCACACTCTGAGGACTCCCTGTCTTCATCCTGCACCAGAAGGACCAAAGAAATCTCCAGTCGGGTCACGCAGGTACCTTCCAAGATGACGACCAGTACCCTTGGACTCCTCTCACAGCGACGAGCGTGCTCCTAAGGACACAGACGGTGGACCCCAAGACTGTCCTGAGGTCCTGCTGATGCAATCTGGAGGAGGTAAGACCTTGCCTTCCCTGAGAGTGACAGTACCACTGTGTACTGCGTCTTCTTCACCTCATGAGGCCTCTGTGCACTATTGGCAAAATTCCTTCATTCACAGCCTGACCCAGGTCCCCAGAACTCCATCCTGTGATGCTCAACTTGCTGAGTTGTTCTCCAGCAACGTGGGACCTTCCTTGGTTGTGCTGCACCAACCGCATTTTGCACCTCCTTTGTCCCCTTCTCCTGGGATTTCCATGGGTGCTGCCATTTTGATGCTAAATGTATATTCGGTGTAACCAAGGCTTGTTGGTGACTTCCAACACAAAATCACATCTGCCTCCATCTTCCTGTTGTGGGACATCCTTTGCATCATGCAGGAACCCACTGGCATCTTCCTAGGGTGCATTTCTGCAGTCTTCGTCCAACGGGGACTTTTCTTTTGCACTCTCTTCGGGGCTGAGAGGGGCTCCTGCCCTTCCTGGAACTTCTTTCAACTTCTGGACTTGGTCCCCTTGTTTTTCAGGTCTTCAGGTCCTGGAATCCAGCAGTTGTTGTTTGCAGACTTGGTTGTTTACTGCAATAATCCACATCACGATGTGTAGTGTGTCTTAAGGAAACTTGCTGTACTTTACTCTTGCTTTTCTGGGCTCTGGGGTGGGGCAATTTACTTACCTTTACTGTATTCTTACTCCCCCAGCGATTCTGCACACACTTCACTTGTCTAGTGGGGAATCTGTGATTCGCATTCCACTTTCTGAGTATGTGGTTTGTGTTGCCCCTAGACCTATTTTCTCCCATTATATTCTATAGCATTTCTTATTCTTTGTCTCATTACTTGCCTTATTTTGGTGTCTAGTGTATATATTGTGTAGAATACTTTCCTCCAGAAGGAGTATTGCCTCTAAGATATTGTTGGTACTGTGTCACTCAAATAAACTACCTTTATTTTTGGTAACACTAGGGCCCTCATTACAACCCTGGCGGTCCGTGTTAAAGCAGCAGTAATACCGCAAACAGTCCAGAGCAGAAAAAAATGGGATTACGACCGTGGCGGAAACCGTCAACATAGACAGCCAGTTTAACACTCAGACTGCCACGGCGGTACAAACAAACAGCGCGGCTGACATCCCCAACAGACAGGTGGAAGACAATGTACCGGCCACCCTATCACAACAGGCCTATCCGCCACCTTTTCCGGGGCGGAACCAACGCAAACAAAAACACGGCTGAAACAGTACAAAGAAGGGAAAACATTCACCTTTCCACACCCCACGAGGAACCAGGATGCCATGGAGCCCGAATTGCAGATACTGCCTATGATGGTCTTCCTGCTCCTCTATCAGGAGCTCCAATGACGGCTGTGACGACCACGGTGAGTACTGCACCTACAACACAGGGGAGGGAAAAGAGAGTGACACACACACGCAGCACGCAACACCCCCACCCACAACACCATACACACAAATACATGCAGCAACATTACATATACACCCCCTCACCCCCTGGAAGAACGCAAGGACAAAAGGAATTGATTTGAACAAATATAATCATGTGAAATATCATTATCAAAATTCTAAATCCAGTTTATACAATTATGTACACCAAATAGACAAGTCCGGATAGTGCACCAATCATTGTCCATGGACCACTGGGCCCAAAATGCATGGGCAAGGCCCACACATGATACCTGACTCCAAACGGAGAGGACACTGGAGGGGCATCAGATAGAAAATATACAGGCACCTCAGTGGGAGAGGGAGGGGTGGCACCTCAGCCTGATGAAAGCACAACACCACTGCTCCACGAGGGGGCTCAATGCCCACAGTTTGGTCCTGGGGAGTGCAAAGCCACAGTCTCTCAAGTCTTTCCAGTGGGTGGGTTGCCCACTGCTTTATCCTGGGGAGTGCAAAGCCCCAGTCTCTCAAGTCTCTCAAGGGGCTGGTGTGCCCACTGCTGTATCCTGGGGAGTGCAAAGCCACAGTCTCTCAAGTCTTTCCAGTGGGTGGTTTGCCCACTGCTTTATCCTGAGGAGTGCAAAGCCACAGTCTTTCAAGTCTTTCCAGTGGGTGGTTTGCCCACTGTTTTATCCTGGGGAGTGCAAAGCCACAGTCTCTCAAGTGGGTGGTTTTTCCCACTGCTGTATCCTGGGGAGTGCAAGGCCACAGTCTCTCAAGTCTTTCCAGTGGGTGGTTTGCCCACTGCTTTATCCCGGGGAGTGCAAAGCCACAGTCTCTCAAGTCTTTCCAGTGGGTGGTTTGCCCACTGCTTTATCCCGGGGAGTGCAAAGCAACAGTCTCTCAAGTCTTTCCAGTGGGTGGGTTGCCCACTGCTTTATCCTGGGGAGTGCAAAGCCACAGTCTCTCAAGTCTCTCAAGGGGCTGGTGTGCCCACTGCTGTATCCTCGGGAGTGCAAAGCCACAGTCTCTCAAGTCTTTCCAGTGGGTGGTTTGCCCACTGCTTTATCCTGAGGAGTGCAACGCCACAGTCTCTCAAGTCTTTCCAGTGGGTGGTTTACTCACTGCTGTATCCCGGGGAGTGCAAAGCCACAGTCTCTCAAGTCTTTCCAGTGGGTGGTTTGCGCACTGCTGTATCCTGGGGAATGCAAAGCCATAGTCTCTCAAGTGGATAACAGTCTCCACTGGTTCTGGAGGGGGCTTAGTGCCTAGAGTGCTTCATTCTGCCAAGGACTGAGGTAGTGGATGTCATTCTCCACTGGTTCTGGAGGGGGCTTTGTGCCTAGAGTGCTTCATCCTGCCAAGGACTGAGGTAGTGGATGTCATTCTCCACTGGTCTGGAGGGGGCCTGGTGCCCAGAATGCTTCATCCTGTCAAGGACTGAGGTAGTGTATGTCATTCTCCACTGGTTCTGGAGGGGGCTTAGTGCCTAGAGTGCTTCATCCTGCCAAGGACTGAGGTAGTGGATGCCATTCTCCACTGGTTCTGGAGGGGGCTTCGTGCCCAGAGTGCTTCATCCTGCCAAGGACTGAGGTAGTGGATGTATCACTCCACTGGTTCTGGAGGGGGCTTTGTGCCCAGAGTGCTTCATCCTGCCAAGCACTGAGGTAGTGGATGTCATTCTTCACTGGTCTGGAGGGGGTCTGGTGCCCAGAGTGCTTCATCCTGTCAAGGACTGAGGTAGTGTATGTCATTCTCTACTGGTTCTGGTGGGGTCTTTGTGCCCAGAGTGCTTCATCCTGCCAAGGACTGAGGTAGTGGATGTCATTCTCCACTGTTTCTGGAGGGGGCCTGGTGCCCAGAGTGCTTCATCCTGCCAAGGACTGAGGTAGTGGATGTCATTCTCCACTGGTTCTGGAGGGGGCTTTGTGCCCAGAGTGCTTCATCTTGCCAAGGACTGAGGTAGTGGACGTATCTCTCCACTGGTTCTGGAGGGGGCATGATGCCCAGAGTGCTCCATGTGCAGTGTGTGCCACGAGATTGCCGAGGTACAGGTTGCGTGATACGCCATGGAGGCAGAGACATACCCCACACTGCTGCAGCTTCGCATTCCATATGCAGGTGACAACTGTGAGGACAGTGATGCTTCATGAATGCTGCCCAGGTCCTTGAACTCATCACCAGCCTCGGACGACTGACAACTGGGGATGGTAGCCATGTCTGCGGTGGTGCCACTGTCTGAGGACATTGTGGGGCCGCTGGCAGTGCTTGCGGCTGTGTCAGTCATGGCGATGCTTGCGGCGGTGTCAGTCGTGGCGGTGCTTGTGGTGGGGTCTGTGGCGGCGGTGCTGGCTGCGGGTTCTGTGCCGGCGGTGCTGGCTGCGGGGTCTGTAACGGCAGTGCTGGCTGAGGGGTCTGTGGCGGCAGTGCTGGTGGCGGGATCTGTGGCAGCGGAGCATGTGTCAGCACCAGCTGAGTGAGAGAGCAGGATGTCTCCTGCAGCCTCGGACGGCTGCCCACCAAGGAAGAGGCTGGGGACTGTCGCAGTGGCTGTAGACATGCCGGAGGCAGTGCAGGTAGCAGTGCTGGTGGCGGTGCAGGTGGCGGTGTTCTCCGACATACAGGTTGGCATGTACGTGGAGAGAAGGTGTGACAGTGGTCCCTCAGTCTGTGCCACGATGCCCTCTCCTGACCTGCCCTTCTGTTTTTGGCCCTTCCCCACCTTTGATGGTGGCACAGTTGTCTTGCCACTATCCCATAGGTGGCAGGTGTTTTCGGCTTCTCCCTCCAGGATGTGGGCAGCTTTTTAACCTTGGCAGGTGGTGGAATGTCCTTGCCCTCACTCCGTGGCACACTGGCAGCCCTGATGGTTGGCACACTCCATGACCCAGCAGTTGCTGGCACCACTGTGCCTGGGGATGTGGTGGCTGAGGTGCTGGGCTGGGACCTGGAAAGCCTGGCCCTAGAGAAAGGACAGGGGGGGAGGTTTAGGGAAGAGGTCAATGTTAGCCAGAAAAGTTTTTTTAGACACACTGGGACGGGTAGATGGAGGGGGTTTGGGAGTCGAGGAAGAGGTAGTGGTTGTAGGAGGTGCACGTCTGCTGAATTTGGGTTAAGGTGTCTGGGCTGGAGGCTATTGTGAGGTGGATGGCTGTTGGGTGGGTGTGTGCCTGCGTTTGTGTACTTTGGGAGGAGGGCTCACTGACACACTGGGAGAGGACACTGAGAATGTGTGAATGGTAGTGGGGGTGGTGAGTGCACGTGAGCGGTGTGTGGTGATGGGCGTGCTGGTGATGGAGGTAGTGGCTGAGGATGTAGTGCATTCAGGTATGAGTGGAGACAAGACTGGGAGGGAGGAGGGAGACGTGGAGGAGGGGGACACAGTGGGGGGAGTGGAAGCTGGTATGTGTGCATGGGTATGATGCTTGTGTAAGTGCCTGTGCGTTGTGTGGTGCTCAAGTTTGCCTGAGCCACCCTTGTGTGTTGATGTGTGTGCATGCTCGTCTGATGGTGTGCTTGGGACGGGCTGAGGTACAGGGGATTGGGACTGGGTGGAGGAGGTTGGAGGGGGGAGGCTGGACACAGGGACATTGGCTGCCATCAGTGCTGAGGCCAGAGCCTGAAATGCTCTCTGTTGGGCTGCCTGGCTAGAATGAATGCCCTCAAGGTATGCATTTGTTTGTTGCAAATGCCTCTCAACACCCTGGATGGCATTCACAATGGTAGACTACCCAACAGTGAGGGATATGAGGAGGTCAACAGCCTCCTCACAGAGGGCAGCAGGGCTGACTGGGGCAGGGCCTGAGGTGCCTGGGGCGAAGGAGATGCCCACCCTCCTGGGTGAGCGGCCATGGGACACACGCTGAGGGGCTGCTGGGAGGGCAGTGCTGGTGGGGGGTGGCGGCTGTACCTGTTGATGCGGTGGGCACAGAAGGGCCTGCAACCTCAAGGTAGCCCCCATCAGAGGAGGAGTCGCTGTTGCTGGTCTCTGCTCCTGTCCCCGCCGTGGAGCTCGCCTCTCCATCCGTTCCACTGGTGGCTTCAGACTCTGTTGTTTCGCCCCCCAAGGCCAAGTGGGATGCAGCTCCCTACTGCTCTGGTGCCAATGCTCCTTCGCCTGATGATTGTAGGAAAGTATCATCTTGCCTGGCATGTTACCCCATATTTTCACTGTATATATGTTGTTTTAGTCTATGTGTCACTGGGACCCTGCCAGGCAGGGCCCCAGTGCTCATAAGTATGTGCCCTGTATGTGTTCCCTGTGTGATGCCCAACTGTCTCACTGAGGCTCTGCTAACCAGAACCTCAGTGGTTATGCTCTCTCTGCTTTCCAAATTTGTCACTAACAGACTAGTGACTAAATTTACCAATTCACATTGGCATACTGGTACACCAATATAATTCCCTAGGATATGGTACTGAGGTACCCAGGGTATTGGGGTTCCAGAAGATCCCTATGGGCTGCAGCATTTCTTTTGCCACCCATAGGGAGCCCTGACAATTCCTACACAGGCCTGCCACTGCAGCCTGCGTGAAATAACATCCACGTTATTTCACAGCCATTTACCACTGCACTTAAGTAACTTATAAGTCACCTATATGTCTAACCTTCACCTGGTGAAGGTTGGGTGCAAAGTTACTTAGTGTGTGGGCACCCTGGCACTAGCCAATGTGCCCCCACATCGTTCAGGGCAAATTCCCCGGACTTTGTGAGTGCGGAGACACCATTACACGCGTGCACTGTACATAGGTCACTACCTATGTACAGCGTCACAATGGTAACTCCGAACATGGCCAGGTAACATGTCTAAGATCATGGAATTGTCACCCCAATGCCATTCTGGCATTGGGGTGACAATTCCATGATCCCCCGGGTCTTTAGCACTGAACCCGGGTACTGCCAAACTGCCTTTCCGGGGTCTCCACTGCAGCTGCTGCCAACCCCTCAGACAGGTTTCGGCCCTCCTGGGGTCCAGGCAGCCCTGGCCCAAGAAGGGAGAACAAAGGACTTCCTCTGAGAGAGGGTGTAACACCCCCTCCCTTTGGAAATAGGTGTGAAGGCTGGGGAGGAGTAGCCTCCCTCAGCCTCTGGAAATGCTTTGATGGGCACAGATGGTGCCCATCTCTGTATAAGCCAGTCTACACCGTTTCAGGGACCCCCCAGCCCTGCACTGGTGCGAAACTGTACAAAGGAAAGGGGAGCGACCACTCCCCTGACCTGCACCTCCCAGGGGAGGTGCCCAGCGCTCCTCCAGTGTGTCCCAGACCTCTGCCATCTTGGAAACAGAGGTGTTTGTGGGACACTGGACTGCTCTGAGTGGCCAGTGCCAGCAGGTGATGTCAGAGGCTCCTTCTGATAGGCTCTTACCTCTCTTGGTAGCCAATCCTCCTTCCTAGGTAGCCAAACCTCCTTTTCTGGCTATTTAGGGTCTCTGCATTGGGGATCTCACCAGATACCGAATGCAAGAGCTCACCAGAGTTCCTCTGCATCTCCCTCTTTACCTTCTGCCAAAGGATTGACCGCTGACTGCTCAGGATGCCTGCAAAACCACAACAAAGTAGCAAGACGACTACTAGCAACCTTGTATCGCTTCATCCTGCCGGCGTTCTCAACTGTTTCCAGGTGGTGCATGCTCTGGGGGTAGCCTGCCTCCTCCCTGCACCAGGAGCTCTGAAGAAATCTCCGTGGGTCGAAGGAATCTTCCCCCTGCAACCGTAGGCACCAAAAGACTGCATCACTGGTCCTCTAGGTCCCCTCTCAGCCCGACGAGCGTGGTCCCTGGAACTCAGCAACTCTGTCCAAGTGACACCCACAGTCCAGTGACTCTTCAGTCCAAGGTTGGTGGAGGTAAGTCCTTGTCTCCCCCCGCTAGACTGCATTGCTGGGTACTGCGTGATTTGCAGCTGCTCCGGCTCCTGTGCACTCTTACAGGATTTCCTTCATGCACAGCCAAGCCTGGGTCCCCGGCACTCCTTCGTGCAGTACACAACCTTCTGAGTTGTCCTCCGGCGTTGTGGGACTCCCTTTTGTGACTTCGGGTGGTCTCCAGTTCACTTTTCTTCCAAGTGCCAGTTCAGGTACATCTGCAGGTGCTGCCTGGTTCTGTTGGAGCTCCCTGAGTTGCTGGGCACCCCCTCTGTCTCCTCTTCCAAGTGGCGACATCCTGGTCCCTCCTGGGCTACAGCAGCACGCAAAAACCTTTACCGCAACTGTTGCAGTTAGCAAGGCTTGTTTACAGTCTTTCTGCGTGGGAATACCTCTGCAATCTTCATCGCAACGAGGGACATCCGTCTTCCAAAGGAGAAGTCCCTAGCTCTCTTCTTTCTTGCAGAACTCCAAGCTTCATCCAAACTAGTGGCAGCTACCTTGCACCCTCAGCTGGCATTTCCTTGGCTCCTGGCCACTCTCGACACTGTCGCGACTATTGGACTTGGTCCCCTTGTCTTACAGGTACTCAGGTCTGGAAATCCACTGTTGTTGCATTGCTGGTGTTTGTTCTTCCTGCAGAAACCCCTGATCGTGACTTCTGTGATCTCTGGGGGTTGTAGGTGCACTTTACACCTACATTTCAGGGTCTTGGGGTGGGCTATTTTTCTAACCCTCACTGTTTTCCTACAGTCCCAGCGACCCTCTAAAAGCTCACATAGGTTTGGGGTCCATTCGTGGTTCGCATTCCACTTTTGGAGTATATGGTTTGTGTTGCCCCTATACCTATGTGCTCCTATTGCAATCTACTTGAATTCTACACTGCTTGCATTATTTTTCTTGCTATTACTTACCTAATTTTGGTTTGTGTACATATATCTTGTGTATATAACTTATCCTCATACTGAGAGTACTCACTGAGATACTTTTGGCATATTGTCATAAAAAGAAAGTACCTTTATTTTTAGTACTTCTGTGTATTGTGTTTTCTTATGATATTGTGCATATGACACCAGTGGTATAGTAGGAGCTTTACATGTCTCCTAGTTCAGCCTAAGCTACTTTGCCATAGCTACCTTCTATCAGCCTAAGCTGCCAGAAACACCTCTTCTACACTAATAAGGGATAACTGGACCTGGCACAAGGTGTAAGTACCTCTGGTACCCACTACAAGCCAGGCCAGCCTCCAACAATGATGCTATTGCACACAAGAACAGGGATACCACAAAAATGGGGGGGGGGAAGAAGGAGAAAGACATGTTCAGAGCATGCAACACCACTACCGTTGGCAGACACAACAGACACAGCAGCCTTCTGCACTACGCCATGCACCTATAGTTCCAAGATTATTCACATGCCCATGGGGTACAAGGCCTAAGCTCGATTGCTGCACACCTGGAAGTCACAGGAGACTGACTAGGTGTAGATGGCACTAACCACTGTTGGGGTTGGGGTGCCACATAGCCTGCCTCACAAGGGACCTTGCCTACCAAGCTCGCCCTGGCCTAGGGGATTCCACTGCCCACCTCCCCCACTCAGACACGTCGTAATGCGTGCAGAGTCAGCTGAATGAGAGTGTACTCACCCCCTTGTGGCTGCTGTGATTCCCTCAAGCGCCCATCCAACCCAGGATACGCCACCGCCAGGATCCGGAACATCAGGGGGGGTCATGGTGCAACGGGTACCCCTCCCACGTTTGGAGGCCATCCCCAGCTGGGCCTCCGCCGTCTTCTTGCTCCAGTGGCACAGGTCCTCCAATCTTTTCCAGAAGTGGGAGCTCCATCTGTGGTGGACCCCCAGGGAACGGACGTCCTTGGCGATGGCACGCCAAATAGCCTTCTTCTGGTGGGCGCTGACCTAGAGGAATGGTATGGGAGAAAGGAAATTCTTTACCAGTCCGGACCGTCGTACTCGTTGGCCCCCATTCCCACCCTTGCCCTGACGCACATGCACTCACCATCCGCACATGCAGGCCTCAGCCCCCCATGTATCTTCCATCCACACGACTCCAAACAGGCATTGCCCATGCAGCATGCTCACAGTGTACTCACCTGTTTGTCTGGAGGAACGTACAGTTGTGTGTACTGGGGGCGGACCCCAACCACTAATTTCTCCAACTCCTCCGAAGTGAAGGCAGGGGCCCTTTCCCCAGACACATGAGCCATCGTCGCTTCCAGACACAGGTCACAGCAGGTCACAGCAGGACTTGCAGTGTAAGTCTTATCCTGTTGAAGGTCAGGTAACAAGTGAGTGAACAGACAGAAAATGGCAGTCACGTCCGTGGCGGTGCGTACCGTCACCGCCGGCGTACATCGTCATTGGCTCCTCGGACCCATAGGGTCCAATGTTAACCAATACAGAATTGCGCTGTGGTCTTCGACCGCCCACCGCGACGGTGTACAACGCCAGCGCAGTTACCTCATATCCCCTTGTCCCACCTTACAGGTCAGGCAGCCGCCATATCAGGGGGCCACATGGCATTTATAATAACTGCATCACACCAATGTAGGCCTTGAATACACACAGTTACAGGCATATTGCGGATTAATAAATGTGTGCAAATTACATTTTGGGATTCCTCAGTGTTGGCTGACCCTCTACTCGCTGTTCTCCTCCTTTTTTTCTTTTTATTTTGCTTTGTGAACGCTCAGTCTTCAGAAGGCTCACACGTGAATGAAGAGTGCATTGGAATTGATTGGTGACCTTGCATATGAGGAGGAATGATATTTTAAAATTAAATATGATCTCATCATAAGTAGACAAGTAAAAGAAGTGAAGAAGTCTGAGGATATATTTAAGGGACTCCCATCGTACTAGTCCTGAAGAAGACCCGTTGTGGAGCTGGGATTTGGCCAAAGGTATAGAGGGGTCGAAACATCGATGGATATATCATAGTCTGGATTGGTTTCAGTAGAGGATCTTTGGAGGATTTAAGGAATTGATTTAGACTCTCTGAGGATTTGGAATGGAGTTAATGCAGCAAACAGAAAAGAACCAACCAACTGTTTTTAATGTTTTTTGTATAGGTTTTTGATTCATTGGAATATGTATTATTCTTCTTTCTATCTATCACAAGCACTTTTTCTCACACTATCTGTCCTTTGGTGTATTGTTTTACTAGATGGGTTGTCAATATAGGATGAATATATTAAATTGATATTTACGTATAAGTAAATAAATGAATACATATATTTTTATGAATAAATAGTTTTTTTGTTTTCACCTATGTTGTTTTATGATATACAAATAATTTTTCGATCTTTCCCCGTTAGGGCATTGTTGTATGTAATGGTTCTCCTTCATAGGGCACGTCTGCTGGGGCAGGTGATGAGATGGTGGCATCCTCCAGTGTACAGACCGCTGGTGGACCTATCGACAATGGAAGAGAGACACATCATAGCCACCTACAGACTTGTTTGTGCAACAATCCAGGAACTGTGTGCCCAGTTTGAGCCAGACCTGATGTCAGCTATCCGCCATCCAACAGGAATACCCCCTCTAGTGCAGGTCATGTCTGTACTCCATTTCCTGGCAAGTAGTTCCTTTCAAACAACAGTGGCCATTGCATCAGGGATGTCCCAGCCAATGTTCTCCAACGTTTGTCCAGAGTGTTGTCTGCCCTGCTGAAACACATGCGCAGCTACATCGTGTTCCCTCAGGTGGAAGATTTGCCCACATGCAAGGTGACTTCTATGCCCTGAGACATATCCCTAACATCATTGGTGCCATTGATGGGACACATGTGGCATTGGTACCCCCACGCAGGAGTGAACATGTGTACATAAACCAGAAGAGCTACCATTCTATGAATGTGCAGATGGTGTGTTTGGCAGACCATTACATCTCACATGTGAATGCCAAGTTTCCTGGCTCAGTGCATGATGCTTATATTTTGAGAAATAGCAGCTTCCTTTATGTGATGGGGCAACTCCAGAGGCACTGTGTGTGGCTTATAGTTGAGGACAAGGACCCTATACAGTGTGAATAGGTGTCTGGGTATGGGGTTGTCCCTAAGGGTTAGTGTGTGTCCAACAGTTGTCCCTCTATATTTGCAGGTGACTCTGGTTACCCCAACCTGTCATGGCTACTGACCCCAGTGAGGAATCCCAGGACAAGTGCAGAGGAACGCTACAATGAGGCACATGGGCGAACTAGGAGGGTGATAGAACGAACCTTCGGCTTCCTGAAGGCCAGATTCCGGTGCCTCCATATGACAGGTGGTTCCCTCTATTACTCACCAAAGAAGGTGTGCCAGATCATCGTGGCCTGCTGTATGCTGCACAACCTGGCTTTGCGACGCCAGGTGTCTTTTCTGCAGGACGATGGGCCAGATGGTGGTCTTGTGGCAGCTGTGAAGCCTGTGGACAGTGAAGAAGAGGGGTCAGAAGAAGAGGATATCGACAATAGAAAAAACATAAGCATGCAATACTTCCAGTGAGCACAGGTAAGAAGATGTCACTGCCTCCCATATCTCATACTATTATTGGAGCTAGCATAAGTCTGTCTTTTACACTCAGTCTATGGACCCTTAAGTGTCACTTTGGCTTTCCATTTTACAGATGTGGGTACAACTTTGTGCCCTCTGCTATATTTCCTCCAGGCCTACAGCTGTGTTACATCGGTATGTGCACAAGTAAATTGACATTGCTATATTCCATGGTTATTGCAATTACACGTTTGTGAAAGCACAGACTAATTTCAGATTGTTTTGTGGTTGAAGTGTGTTTATTTCTGTGCAAATAAGTGGAGGGGGTTGTAAAATGGGCAGGGGGATGGTGGAGGAATGTCCATGGCAGAGTCTAGTCTATTTGTTTCACAGGTGCATTGTCCAAAGGGACATAGGAAGTGGAGCAATTGCAGTTGAAGGATGGACAGGGTGACAAAGTGGGACAGAAGGGTGACATTCAGGGGGGGTCTCATTTCCTGGCGGGGTCTTGGCAATGTTCTCTGTCTTGTTCCTGGATCTCAGGGACCATTTGCGGGGTGGTTCTCCTTCTGCAGGGGGTTGGGTGCTGGTGTTGTGTTCCTGTGGCGGTGCCTCCTGTCCACTAGCAACGGCGGAGGTGGTGGGCTGTTCATCGTCCTGGCTAGTGTCAGGGGCCCCTTGTTGTGCCACAGTGTCCCTTCTGGTGTTGACAAGGTCTTGCAGCACCCCTGCAATGGTGACCAGGGCGTTGTTAATGGACTTCAGGTCCTCCCTGATCCCCAGATAGTATTCCTCCTGCAGCCGCTGGGTCTCCTGAAACTTGGCCAGTACCATTGCCTTCGTCTCCTGGGAATGATGGTAAGCTCCCATGATGTTGGAGATTGCCTCGTGGAGAGTGGGTTCCCTGGGCCTGTCCTCCCCTGTCGCACAGCAGTCCTCCCAGCTTCCCTGTTATCCTGTGCCTCTGTCCCCTGAACTATGTGCTCACTGCCCCTGCCCCCAGGTCCCTGATTTTCTTGGGTTGGTGGGTTTGCCTGGCTTCCTTGTAGTGGTGGACACACTGCTGATTGACATGTCCTGGGGACAGAGGGGTGGGCCCGCTGGGTGGGTGCTGTGGTGGTGTTTCCTGAGGGGGGAGGCTCTGTAGTGGCTTGTGACTGTGTCAGGGGAACCGACTGTCCCGAGGTCCCTGATGGGCCGGGCTGGTCATTTTGATCCAGTTGTGCAGAGCTGCTGTCATCACTGTGGGTCTCTTCTGTGGGGGGACTGGATATGTCTGGTACCTCCTGTCCGGTGACGTTGGGTAGGGGTCCGGCAGGGGTGTAAAGGCATGATTATTGCATCTGTGTGTACCATCGTGTGCGATGGGTGAGTGGCCCTGTACTCCAGTGCTTGCATTCTTGGCTTGGTCTTTGTGTGATATTTGGTTTGGGGTTTGTGTGGGTATCTGTAGTGGACATACTTTGGTGATGGGTGTCCATGCTTTGGTGTTGCATGCAGGGCTTGGTATTGGGATGGGTGGGTTGTGATAGTGGGGCATATGTGAGGTGTTGGAGTGATGGGGTGAGGGTGGGAGTATGTGATGGCATGCAGGTAGGGTGGGGGGATAAGGTAGTAAAGAGTTGACTTACCAGTGTCCATTCCTCCTGCTACTCCTGCAAGTGCCTCAGGATGCAGTATTGCCAAGACCTGCTCCTCCCATGTTGTTAGTTGTGGGGGAGGAGGTGGGAGTCCACCGCCAGGCCTCTGTACAGCAATCTGGTGTCTGGAGACCACAGTATGTCGTTTCACCTCTTCCTGATGTCATCCCGTGTTCTTGGATGCTGTCCCACTGCGTTGACCCTGTCAACAATTCTTTGCCATAGCTCCATCTTCCTTGCAATGGAGGTGTGCTGCACCTGTGATCCAAATAGCTGTGGCTCTACCCGGACGATTTCCTCCACCATGACCCTGAGCTTCTCCTTTGTGAAACGGAGGGTGTCTTTGTGGTGCCATGTGTGTTTTGTGAGGTGTGTTGGTGAGGGTGTGTTGGGTAATGTGTTGGGGTGTGTGATGTGTAGTACGTGAGTGGTGTATAGGTGTGAATAGTGTGTGGCTCGAGTTGTGTCAGTGGTCTTGGTGTCAATCTCCGAGAAGTAATTGTTGTTTGTAAAGGGTTGTGGATAATGTGGGTGTGTGTGTTATAGTGGTGTGGGTGTGGTGTGTGTATGGGTGTCATGTGTGTGTTGTTTGAATTGTCCAATGTGGTGTTGTTTTGTATATGGGCGTCCATTGTGAGCACAGCGGTATGTACGGCCAATGGTTTACCGCCACTGAATGTCCGCCGTGGTGATTCGTGGGTCATAATGTGCTGGATGTAGTTCTGTTGGTGTAACTGTGTGGGTTTTGATAGCGCCAGTTTATCACTGACCTTTGGTGTGGCGGATTTGTGTATGTGGCTGAATACTGACGGATTGGTGTGTGTGCCATAGTATGGTGAACAATATCTGCCAAGGCGGAGGTAAGTTGACGGCCGTCAGCGTGGCATATAGTGGGATTTACTGCCAATATCATAATGAGGGCCTAAATGTCCCCTGTACGTGAGGATGTAATGATGTGTTGCATTTAGGACCCATCTGCAGTTGTAGCAATGTACTATCTAATATCACAGAAAAGCATGGACAAGCTTGCATTACTCCTTTGACCCCTCAATTCCCACAGGCCTCCCATTGCACACCAAATTTTTTTTATAAACGAATGCCTTATGCTTCCATGGTGCTTCTGCATACATCAGTCCTTTCTAGATGTTCCAATTTAATGGTACTTAACTTAGGAACCTCACAAGGCTGAGTTGACCTCACCATAATTCATCCACTGGACCACCTTCAAGACACTACAGATATTAGTGGTGAGAGCCCATTGAAATGTAAATCTCATAGAATATAAAGGGATTTATATTTCGGCAGATGGGCTATCTGTCACCATTGTGAAGGAGTAACCCATCCTTCGAAATCTAAATCAGGCCCTAAATATCACTTTGGATAAATGCGAAGTGTAATGTAATTGTGCAGTGCAATTGTCTAAAATCACACATTATGTACACAAACTAACATAATCGCCCATCCACCCAATAGTAGAGTAATCCTCAACTGCTTTGTTAATTTTGTCTCTTATTAATGCTGACGTATTGCAAACAAGTATGCCACTGCATTCTATCCCAGTCACTGTAAACTGTCAAATGAATTGCATTGAATTGTGAAGTGCAACTGTCAAAAATCCTACATAATGTATGCAAGCTAAAATAATCGCCGAGCCAGCTAATAGTAGAGCAATGCACAACTTCTTTGTTAACCGTATGTATGCCTTGCAGTTTCGCTGGTCAGGTGACATGCCTTGACCGTATGTATGCCTTGCAGTTTTGCTGGTCACGTCATATGCCTTGCAAACCACATGAAGGCCCTCATTAGGAGTTTGGCCCTTTTGGGGCAAGACCACCGTGCAAAATGTAAAACCGGATTACGAGTCACAAAACACAAACACCAAACACAAACCACCCAAATACAGACGCAAAACCAACACTGCCAGGCCAACCCATGGTAAAAGAGTGACTGATCAATCGCTGGCACCGCCACGCTGACACCATTCCGATCGTCATATTATAAATCAACCTCCAGCACAGCAGAACATGCACGTCGGACACCGTAGGCTGTTCCCACCGCGATGTAACAAAAAGGCAATGCGGAAAGTAGCCAACACCACATTGGCTAGTTCAAATATCCCACACCTGATAAGCATACACAAACCACGCATACCTGACCACGCCACCATATAACCCCCCAACAAGCCGCTGTGACAAATATCAGCAGCCACAGCCACACTCGAAACTAAGCACAACCCAAACCCAGTAAACAGATATCACACAGCACACATTGCACAAATCAACAGTGCAGCTCATCAGTACACACAGCCAAACACCCCCAATTCACCACACACCCTCTACTGCACCCGACATGCACTACACATACCTACCCAGCAACATGTTACACCAGAAGCACCCACGGTTCACCTACAATGAGTTGCAGGTCATGGTGGACGCGATCAACAGAGTAGAACTACAGCTCATGGGAGTCCAGGTACAACAAACATCCAAAGCCAAAAAGATGAAGTTATGACAGAGGATCATCGACCATGTCAACGCAGACGGCACATACCCACGCACAAAGGGAGGCAACTAGGAGGCGTGGAATGACCTCAGGGGGAAGGTCTGTTCCATGGCGTCCAGGCAGCGGATAGCCAGTAACAAGACTGTTGGTGAGCTCCCTGCTCCTCCCCTTCAGTTAACAACCTGGGAGGAGAAGGTCCTGGGCATCATGTATCCAGAGGGCTGACTGGCATCAGCGGAGAGCTTGACACTGGTAAGTCAGCAATAACCCCCAAGCACCAACCACCCATGCCCAGCATGCCTCCCCACCACTCTCCAACCCACTGCAACCCACCCCACTAACCCTGTCCCGAACACCCAGTCCCAAACACCCCACAATCCTCCTCTTCATGCCACACCACCCCAGTCCCACCATCCCTACTCCCCCCCCCAAATGCACGGATGTCAACCACAATGTGAAGAACCACAGCTCCCACAATCCAATCCAAACCAATTTCTGCAGCGCAGCAGCTGTCATTGCCATCACTGGGAACCAAGTCGAGCCACTGCATTCATCACAACAGGGACAAAACAACAACAGCCACACAACTAACATCTACTATATCCATCAATAGGTATCGCTGCCACTGATACCCTGCAGAGGATGCCAGGCTCAGACAGCCCTCCCCAGGGTGAAGGCCCCACTGAACAACTTGCCTGGTCCATCTGTGGCCACTGGACAGCCCACCAATGGCACACCCACCCAGGACACACAGGAAGACCCGACCTAAGTGGCAACAACTCCACAGCCAGACTCTGAACACCAGACCTGTGCCCCAGGGACCCATCAATCAGAAGTGTGCCCCGTAGTACAGTGGCCAGAGTCAAGGGCACCCACCCCAGACAATGAGGGCCCTGCTGCTACTGAGAGTGGGCACACTGTGCCAGGGGCACAGGCACAGGGGGCCAGGGGTAGTGGTAGGGGAACTGTGACCCAAGGGTCAGGACAGCCACACCAACTGACTGCCCAGGAGGGCCTCAACCAAGTCCTGGGTGTATACCAGCCCACCCAGGACACAGTGGCCCAGATCCTCGCTACCGTGCAGGAGACTCAGTGGTTGCAGGGGCAATACCATCAGTAGGCCATGCAACAGTAGCAGCCCCACAATACCAACATGACCTCCATAGTAGGGGTGTTCAAGGACCTGACCACTGTCATGCGTGAGTCCACCACCCACCACCAGCAGGCCCCGACCACTGGCCACATCACATCACAGCCCTCCAAGTCAGTGGCATCCAGTGGCATGGAAGCCCTACCACAGGACTTGCAGGACTCCAGCACCGCTACCCCTGTAGCTGAGGAACCCCACGCAAGCGAAAAATTCCAAGTAGACATCCAGTTGGACATGATGACCAGATCATGACCACCGCCAGGAAGTGACGCTCTCCTCAACATTTTCCCTTGTGTGTGACTGTGACACCCTGTTGAGTGTCCACTCCCATATCTCTGTCTATCCATGGCCAGCAGACTGTACCTGGACTATCTTCAGCTTGCCTTACCATTCTGATGATCTTCGCTGCCATGACCCCACTCATTACCCCTTACACTTGTACATCACAAATAAATGACAATTGAGTACAATCAATGTCTACTTGATTATTTGCCATGAGTATGTATGGACCTGCCAATAGTTGAACAAGTGGCAACCCATCACCCCACACATTCATGGTTGGGTGACTGAGGAGGGAGCAAAATGCCGGGATGTCGATCGTGGAGCAGGCAGTGGCTGGAGATATGTATCAATGGAGGCAACAACCCAGGCAGGGAACACAGAACACCACAACATTGTTCTGAAAGGAGAGCAAGACAGGGACAACAATCACTGTAGGAGTCACAGATGCCAACTCCACACAAATGCATTATAAGAACAGGTATCCTAGGTAGATATGCCAGTCAGGTCCACAACCATATGGCCAGTACCAACACACATACACAACAAATACCAACCCAATGGTCCCATCCTCACAGCACCCAGCACCAGACCTGGCCCCATGACCATTGCCACCAACAACAATGTTGCACTGCCACCCAATGTTGACTCCCAGGATAGATGCTGCACAGATGCAACAACCCTGTGTGGCACACACATAGCGCTTGAACTGGCAACTCAGGGAACTTTCTACATACACATTGATGGCACTAGTGCACTAGCACAACACCTGCTTGATCATAGGCCTGACCTGTACACTGTGACTTCATCAGTGATGGGCACATGTGACACCCCCCAACCCACCCAGAGTCATAGCTGCAACCAAGGCCATCAGTGGTCACAGAAAACAGGTGGCATCAGGGACAAGGCAGACCGTTGTAGAGGACACATACCTCACAGTTTTCACATACCTGCTGTCGTAGTTTGACTCTTGCTCTAAGCAAGACTGCTGGTTTAAGGATGACAGTGCTTATGTTTGTAAGCAACTATACCAATCCTACAATAAGTCGCAGCGGTCATCCCAACCCTCCCGGCACACTAGCAGCACCTCTCAAAAAAACCTAACAGTAAAAGGTGATTTGTGGCAGCCTTTACACATGGACTCAAGAGTGTGACATCTCAGGGAGTGTCGTGGTGAAATCCGGAGATTACCTCTTTCTCACATTAATAACGTCTCAATCAAACACAGACAATGAAGAAAATGCAGTAAAGTTTTCAAAAGATTTTATTTAACAAAACTGCAATCTACGATAAGTTGCATGGGCTGCAATGATTAGGATAATGAATAATGCAAGGAACAGAATTGTAAAGAGTCTTTAATACAAAGACCCCCACCATCTTGCAATAGCATAAAATGACATGAGATGTGAGGTACGTCCTAATACCTGTAGGGAGGTAGCCTCTTTCTAGCCTTGTTACCCCCTCTTTTGGCCTGTTTGTAAGTATGTGTCAGTGTGTTTTCATTGTCTCACTGGGATCCTACTAGCCAGGGCCCAGTGTTCATAGTGAAGACCCTATGTTGTCAGTATGTCTGATATGTGTCACTGGGATCCTGCTAGCCAGGACCCCAGTGCTCATAAGTTTGTGGCCCATATGTATTCCCTGTGTGGTGCCTAACTATATCACTGAGGCCCTGCTAACCAGAACCTCAGTGTTTCTGCTCTCTCTGCTTTTAAAATTGTCACTGCAGGCTAGTGACTAATTTTACCAATTCTGATTGGCACACTGGAACACCCTTATAATTCCCTAGTATAGGGTACATAGGTACCCAGGGTATTGGGGTTCCAGGAGATTCCTATGGGCTGCAGCATGTCTTTTGCCACACAGACAATTCTTACACAGGACTGCCACTGCAGCCTCAGTAAAATAACGTCCATGTTATTTCACAGCCATTTTACACTGCACTTAAGTAACTTATAAGTCACCTATATGTCTAACTCTCACTTAGTGAAGGTTAGGTGCAAAGTTACTTAGTGTGAGGGCACCCTGGCACTAGACAAGGTGCCCCCACATTGTTCAGGGCAATTTCCTCGGACTTTGTGAGTGCGGGGACACCATTACAGGTGTGCACTATATATAAGTCAATACCTATATGTAGCGTCACCATGGTAACTCCGAACATGGCCATGTAACATGTCTAGGATCATGGAATTGTCACCCCAATAGCATTCTGGTATTGGGGGAACAATTCCATGCATCCCCGGGTCTCCAGCATAGAGCCCGGGTACTGCCAAACTAACTTTCCAGGGTCTTCTCTGCAGCTACCGCTGCTGCCAACCCTCAGACAGGTTTCTGCCCCCCTGGGGCCTGGGCAGCCCAGTCCCAGGAAGGCAGAACAAAGGATTTCCTCTGAGAGAGGGTGTTACACCCTCTCCCTTTGGAAATAGGTGTGAAGGGCCTGAGGGGAGTAGCCTCTCCTGGCCTCTGGAAATGCTTTGAAGGGCACAGATGGTGCCCTCCTTGCATAAGCCAGTCTACACCGGTTCAGGGATCCCCCCCAGCCCTCTCTGGTGTGAAACTGGACAAAGGAAAGGGGAGTGACCACTCCCCTGACCAGCACCTCCCAGGGGAGGTGCCCAGAGTTCCTCCAGTGTGATCCAGACTTCAGCTATCTTGCTTTGCAAGGTGTGGGGGCACTCTGGAGTGCTCTGAGTCGCCAGTGTGAGCAGGTGACGTCAGAGACCACTCCTGATAGGTCCTAATCTGATGAGGTAGCCAATCCCCCTCTCAGGGCTATTTAGGGTTTCTAATGTGGGTTCTCTTCAGAGTCTGCATGCAAGTTTCATTCAGGAATCCTCTGCAACTACTACTTCATCCTCGGATCAACTCAGCCTGCTCCAGGAACTGCTGTAACAGTAACAATGTATCCACAAGGGATACTTTTTCTCTGCAACCTAAGCTCCAGCCAGCAACTGCAACAGTTTCCATGGTGTGCATGTTCTGAGGACTCCCTGTCTTCATCCTGCACCAGAGGGACTCCCTCTTCGACTTCTGCCAAGGATCAACCGCTGACTCTCCAGGATGCCTGCAAAACTGCAACAAAGTAGCAAGAAGACTACCAGCAACATTGTAGCGCCTCATCCTGCAAGCTTTCTCAACTGTTTCCTGGTGGTGTATGCTCTGAGGGCTGTCTGCCTTCACCCTGCACAGGAAGCCAAGAAGAAATCTCCTGTGGGTCAACAGAATCTTCCCCCTGCCAATGCAGGCACCAAACTTCTGCATCACCGGTCCTCTGGGTCCCCTCTCATCTTGACAAGCATGGTCCCTGGAACACAGGAGCTGGATCCAAGTGTCCACGACAGTCCAGTGGCCCTTCTGTAAAAATTTGGCAGAGGTAAGTCCTTGCCTCCCCACGCCAGACAGTAATCCTGTGTACTGCGTGAACTGCAGCTGCTAGGGCTTCTGTGCACTTTTGCAAGACTTCCTTCATGCACAGCCTAGCCCAGATCCCCAGCACTCCGTCCTGCATTGCCCAACTCGCTAAGTTGGACTCCGACTTTGTGGGACTCCCTTTTGTTGTGCTGAGTAGACTGTCATACTCAGATCTTATGAATGCCTGTTCAGGTGCTTTTGCAGGTGCTACCTGCTTCTGCATGGGTTCTCTGTATTGCTGAGTGCCGCCTCTGTCTCCTCCTCCAAGGGGCGACCTCCTTGTTCTTCCTGGGCCATGGCAGCACCCAAAACCTTTAACCTTGACTCTTGCAACTAGCAAGGCTTGTTTGGGGTCTTTCTGCGTGGAAAGAACTCTGCATCCTCCAGCACACCGTAGGACATCTTCTGAGCAAAGGAGAAGTTCCTGGCACCTTCCATTGTTGCAGAATCTTCAGCTTCTTCCACCCGGAGGCAGCCCTTTTGCACCTTCATCCGGGGTTTAGTTGGCTCTTGCTGTGGTACTGAAAATTCTGGACCCGTGTTATAAACATCGTCGTATCACAACGCTTTTGGTATCAGCAGACCGAGAATGGTTAGAATAGTATGCACAAGCATTGTATTCATATTCAGGTGACGAAATCACCCGAATATCAGAGTTTCCGTCCTGAAACTCTGAGGTTCCATTTAAACGACAGCCATTTTGTGATTGCCCTCACATAGGCCAATGACTAATGCTGAAAACGAGTCTGAAGGACACGTACATCTTTGCTGACTCCTCTGTGACCTGAGCAAGCTGACTCCACTGGCTGAAGCCAAACCTGTTCGGCCAGTTTCTTTCCCAGTGGCCGAATTAGATTAGTATCAAGGCACAACACATCATAAAACCTTTTCATCACACACAAACCATGCCTAATCTTACACAAACCTGTCCCTGTTTCTTTCTTTATGACTTGCTTTACAAGGAGGAGGTGCCTGTTTATATTGGGGTTCCGTCGATATCTGATGAAAGTACTGAGCCTTGCCGGGTAATTGATTGAGGGCTGGACAAACTGAAATATGGCTTGTCATCATAACCCTGCTATTTGTTTGTAGTGAAAATATGTGAATGGTCAACTGTAAAATAAGGAATGTTTGCCTAAAGCATAATATTTTGTATAAAAGAGAAGGTTAGCTTTGCAAGGGGAGCAGTCTCCTGAGAATATACACTGTGTTGTACTTCTAGGATACCTGTTACTGGCTGCAGCCAATAAACAAGATCTTTGACTTCACCAAGAAGACTCTGTGTTTCTGTAGTCTGAAACAGGAAGGACTCGAAGTCTTAGGGTGTGTTCCCTGGCACCACTGGGTTCTGAAAAACCCAGTACTTCAGTTGGCCCCCAACGTGGGGCGATTTCAGCGGTACCGGTCCAAGCCAGAGGTTTGTGAGGAGCTTCGTGTGAAAATTCTGGAGGGAGGCCGCCACTTCATCGACCCCTGTATGTCGACGTGGTCCGAAAGTTTTTGCTGCGAGGTTCCCTGCTTTCCGACGGCTACGAAGGACTGCTGCCCTGACTATCGCCCTGTTTTGGACCCTTGATGATTTGGTAGAGCAAAACGATAAACAAGTCTTCTGGTGACGTCATCGATACCTCAGTTAAGTATAAGTGGAGCGTCTCCCAGTCCTTAGTTTGGTTCTTAGTTTGGTATCCCCTTGGGATCTTTTATTTGGAACTTGCAAGTACCAAAGCCGAGGGATTCGTGTATTCACAAGACTATCGTATTCGATAATCCTTTGAAGTTTGAAGATAGACTGGAGAGCGAAGATGCCTGGTTTTAGCAGACATGGAAATTTGTTTTGTCTTGGTTATAATAAGGATTCCCGATTGGAGGACTCGTGTCCGGTTCCTCCGATTGGAACTCCAACCTATGAACTATATGTGAAACATGGCATAGGCCCCATCATATATAATGAAGTATGGATCCGATACACCAGGAAAGATGGTGTTTTAAAATGGCCCCAATATGGTAGTTTTGACACAGAGATTCTGGATAATCTGGAGGTTAAACTTTTTAAGAAGAAAGCCCGGCCGGCGATGTTTGACTCTTTCCGCCTATGGCGTAAGGAAGCCAAACAGAAGGAAATTAAATTAGCAAAGAGAAATAAGAGGGAAGAGGGTATCTCGATAATGCAAGCTGCCATACAGTTTAAAGATGATGAAGAAGAACAGATAAATGAGCAGTTGCACAGGCAACGTAAAATGGTGACCGATAAATGTTATCCAGTTTTTCCACTTCTTCAGCAAGATGCAGCAAAAGAACTTGAGAAAGATCCTTTAATGTCACACTTGTTGATGTCGCCACCCCCTTATGCGCAGAATGCTAAAGCACCTCCGCAACCTTTAGCTGTGCAACCTCCGGTTATTGTGCCTCAGGTTCTTCCACAGCCGCCAGCTCCTCTTCAGTTGGCTCCTACTACTATGGCGCAGCCCCTTCAAGGGCCGCCGACTTCGCTACCTGCTCCATCTGTACCTCCTACAACTTTATGTACTACATCGACTGCCTCTTCTGGTGTTCTTCCTGATACTGCCTCTGAGTCTGCCTCTGCGTCTGCCTTGCCTCCCTCTGTTTTTCCTCCTGTTCTTTCATCAACTTCTCCTTCTGTCCTACAGAGAATGACAGATACTGTTGCCAGCCTTATATTTCCTCTCTTTGGGTCGTCTGGTGTGACCCCAGATACGGAGCGTAAGCAGTCGCGTAGTCAACTGCCTAAATCTCGAGAGAGAGAAATGTTTGACCGTATGGCGCGTAAATGGGTTGTTTACCCTTCAAGATACGATGTAGAGTCTGTTATGGATGTCTTCTGTCAATGGGAAGCATTGAAACAAAGATACGTTTTTGAGAAAATGTGTGCTTTCCTTTGTGAGGAATTGGAGGATAATGATTTGAAAACAAATCCGCCTGATTTGTGCCGTGTACGGTTTGAGTTTGCAAAGGGCACGATTGTGGGTTCCGATGTTGAGAAAGCAGTTGCGACGTTGTTGTCCTTTAGGAATAAGGATCCTTCTCAGTCATTGTTCGAACATGACTCCTCTGTTAAAAAAAGGTGCGACAGTACCCAATGAGAGAAGTCCCTCCAGTATGGAAGGACGCCATTGAGGCTGATGTTGCTAATCAAATTGATGCTGTCCCAGCTCATTTTCAGCGTGTTTGGGTAAATGTTCCGTGGAAGTGAGCTGAAGTTTTAGCCCTTAAGCAGACTTTGCCTGATCCCCGTAAAAACCCTGCAGGGTATTATAAGGAATTATCACAGACTGCAGACTCATGCATTATGAATTTAGCCGACATAGACATGTTATTTGGGAATGTTGATCCACAGCCTTTGTGGGGATTGATTCGCCATACAGATCATGCGCAAGAGTTAGGTGACTCATGGGCTAATATTAGTGCTGCAAATGATAGACAAGTTGGTGGTGCCAAGCCTGAGCCTTTGGTAGCAGAACTGCCTGCTAGGATCATTACTTACATGAAGACTTTAATGCCTGCGATGCGTGTGAATTGGGATAAATTGTCTGCGTGTAAGCAGAAGAAAGATGAAACAGTGTCTGATTTCTTCACCAGGTTTGAGGAAACGTTTATCGACCACAGTGGTCAAGATATGAGTACAGAAGGTGGTCAACGGTTGTTCGTCGACAAGTTTGTGCACAATTTGCTTGCCGAGCTGTGTAAGAAATTGAAGGATTCAGAGAGTTCTTGGGCCGTTTCCTCTTCAGCACAAATATTGGCTACTGCACAGTACTACGAAAATAGGGATAAAGATGAGAAGGATAGAGCAGACAAGAAAACTAAAGAATTAAAGACAAAGGTTCTTTTACAACAGGCGTATCCGCCACGTGGTGGTCAGAGTAACTATCAGCAACCTCAACAGTTCCAGAGAAACTCGCAAAGGTTCGAGTTTTCTCAACCACGTGTTCCTGTAGGTCCCAATCAGTGTTCATATTGTAAAGAAGAGGGTCATTTCAAGTATAGTTGTCCTATTTTGTTACAGCGTACGAATGATGCTTCTGGCGCAAGAGGTTGAGGTGTTCAACAAGCTCCTAGAGGTAGAGGACGTGGAAGTTTCCCCAAGAACACGAGTTCCTTTCCGTCTCAAAACTCAATGAATAGCTTTGACCAGCAACATAACGCGTCTGGTAGGACGGCTCAGTACTATGCTGACGACTACTATGCAGAAGATGAGAATCTGGAAGGTAATAATTGCTAGGACAGCCATAGACGGAGAGAGGGAGTTTTTTTAGTTCCAGTAGATCAGAATGGACCTTATGTTAAGGTGATTACATCAGGTGTGTCGGAGCCTTTTCTGTTGGATACTGGTGCTACAAAGAGTTCTATTATGCACTCAAAACTCCCTGGCTCACCTTTGTCTGGCGAGATGAATGTTTCAGTAGCTTTTTCTGGCACCCCGGTTAGGAACCCGATTTCTAGTCCTATGTCCCTTTCTGTTGGACCTTGTGAATTGGAAGCACCCCTTATTCTGACGACAGGTTGTGGTGAAAACTTGTTAGGATTGGATTTGTTGAAAAGATTGTATGCAACATTATATTGTTCTCCTTCGGGAGTACAACTTACACTGGGTAGGAAAATGGTCTCTCCAATGTATTTGTCGAAGGATAAACCTCCGACCGAACTGTCGTTTCTTTCTGATATCATTTGGGCTACTGGTCCTAACGATGTGGGTCTTTTGGAAATACCGCCTTATGTTGTGACATTGAAAGCCAATGTTAAATTACCACGCATTCAACAATACAAGATCTCTAGTGAAGGTGAAAAGGCGTTGCTAGCGATCATTTATGATTTAATTGAAAAAGATGTAATTGAAGAGACAAGAGGCAACGTTTGTAATAGTCCTGTTCTGCCTGTTTTGAAACGTACTGACCCCTCTAAGCCACCTGTTTACAGGTTCGTGATTGATCTTAGAGAGGTAAATAAAATAGTTGTGCCACAGTTTCCAGTTGTTCCTGATATCACTGCCATATTAACTATGATTCCAGCTTCCTCCACCTGGTTCTCTGTGATTGACTTAAAGAATGCTTTCTTCAGCATCCCGATTGCCGAGGAGAGCAGGGATATTTTTGGCTTCAGTTTAGGAGGCCGAAGTTTCCGCTTCAAACGCGCTCCTCAAGGCTACTGTGAAAGTCCATCAATATATAGTCAGGCTTTAAAAACACAGCTTAATGCAATTGTTTTACCTGACGGTGCTACCCTTATTCAGTACGTCGATGATTTGCTAGTCGCTACAGATACTGAAGAGATTTGTAAAGAAGCCACCTTGTTGTTGTTGCGTCATTTGTCTGATTTACATCACAAACTGTCCCTTTCAAAACTGCAATATTGTCGACAAGAAGTGACCTACTTAGGTCATCTCTTACCGAAGGAGGGAAGGAAACTGACCTCAGAAAGAATTCAGGCAATTGCAAAATTTAGTGTGCCAAGGACACAGAGAGAAGTACGTACTTTCTTGGGCATTACATCATACTGCAGACAATGGATACCGAATTTTTCTTTGCTGACCAAACCTTTGGTAGCATTGACCTATAAAGATACACCGAATCCCGTTCCGTGGTCTGAAGATTGTCAGAAAAGTTTTTCCGAATTGCGTAATGCATTGTGTTCGGCTCCTGTGTTGGGTACCCCCGACTACAGTAAGCCCTTTACACTGTATGTCCATGAGAGAGAGGGTTGTGCATTGTCAGTGCTGACACAGTCTTTTGAAGCAAGCAGCGCCCATGCACATATTTTTTGTCGACTTTGGATCCGGTAGCTAAAGCATTGCCGAGTTGCTTGAGAGCCACAGCGTCAGCAGCTGTTTCTATTCAACAGTCTGCGTGGTTAGTGATGAATAATATGTTGATTGTGATGGTTCCACATGCAGTGGACACGTTGTTAAACAGGACCAAGACACAGCATTTAACTAGTGCTCGATTGTCAGGTTACAAGTTGACACTGTTAGCGAGTCATGTGCACATAAAGAGGTGCAATACGTTGAATCCAGCCACATTATTGCTGATTTCAGTAGAAGCAGATGATGTTGAACAACATGATTGTTTTCTTAGGACAGAAGAAGAAACGAAAGGGAGAGAAGATCTTAAAGATACTCCTCTTGTAAAGTGTGATGGTACCTTATGGGTGGATGGTTCATGCTTCAAGCTTCCGAATGGTGATATGACTGCAGCATATGCTGTCACAACTTTGCATACGATTGTTGAAGCTGCACGTATACCACATAATTCAGCTCAAGCAGCAGAGCTGATTGCACTTACGAGAGCGTGTGTGTTATCGAAAGGAATGAAAGTGACCATATATACCGACAGCCAGTATGCGTTTGATGTGGCCCATAGTTTTGGAAGATTGTGGAAAGAACGTGGGTTCCTGACTTCGCATGGAGCTAAAATTCAGCATGGTCAGTTGGTGAATGAGTTTCTTGAGTCACTGACCTTGCCATTACAAGTTGCGATTGTGAAATGCAGTGCACACAAGAAGGTTACTGATGATGTCGGTCGTGGCAATGCATTTGCTGACGAAATCGCAAAAGAAACAGCAAAAGATGTGATGAATCGAATGTATGTTGCAGGCCCCGCAATATGGGTTGGTGACATTGGAATGTGTGAAGATACGATTGAGGGTGTGAAGTCTCTTCAAGCTGAAACTTCAGAGAAAGAGTTGAATGTGTGGAAAGAAAGTACGGGTAAATTGGATGAAAATGGTTGTTGGGTTGACTTGTCAGAACATCAGCGATGGTTGTTACCCGATGCGTATGTGCTTGCAGTGGTGACAATGGCTCAGGGAATGGCCCATATCAGTGTGAAAGGGATTTGTAAGTTGTTGGCTCCAGTATGGCAAAATGCTGGAATTCCTAAATGTGCAGAGAATGTGGTCAAGAATTGCATGGTGTGTCTGAAATACAATCCTGGTAGGGGAACCCCAACTCCAGCTGGTCATTTTGCGCCTCCAACGTATCCGTTCGAGGTTTTGCAGCTAGATTTCATCCACATGGAAAGGTGCAACAATCTGAAATACGTACTCGTTGTTGTTTGTGCCTTTTCAAGATGGGTAGAAGCATATCCCTTAAAAGACAACACTGCCTTATCCACAGCTAAAGCCCTTGCCAAAGAATTCTTCCCTAGGTTTGGAATGCCGAGAATGGTCTGGAGTGATAATGGGAGTGAATTTGTGGGGCGAGTGATGAAAAAAGTATGTGAGGGGCTAGGTATCCAGCAAAAATTCCACGCTGCAAATCACCCCCAATCAGCTGGACTAGTAGAGTGCTATAATGACACGCTAAAACTGAAGTTGGCAAAGATACAAGCGAGCTCTGGTCTTAAATGGCCTCACACTCTGCCTTTAGCACTCCTATCAACAAGAATGACTGTGCATTCGCGAGTGGGACTTAGTCCCTATGAAATTGTGTTTGGCCGCCCGGCCAACATATGGGGAGTGCCAAGACCAACAAAATTCAGTGAGATCGAACACCCTGTACTGCTTGATTATTTGTATGAATTGACAGCTAAATTGCGTGTTCTACACCAACAGGTTCACGATACACTGCCTCAGGTCTCTGAAGCTCCAGGACATCTTATCGATCCTGGATCATGGGTGCTGGTCAAGAACTTCCAGCGGACAAAGAATGACCAGCCCCGTTGGACCGGCCCCCACCTCGTCCTTCTCTCAACAAGATCAGCTGTTCGAGTGGAAGGGAAAAAAACTGGATCCACGGCGTACACTGCAAGAGGGTCCCTTTTCCTCTACCGTACGACCGGTGGGTCCAGGAGGGGATCGCTGACTCTGAGACTGAGACTGTGCCTCGTTTTTTGCCATTTAGCGATGCACGTGTAAAAGGAACAATTTCTGAACGCGAAAGTGACAATAATTTGCAAGAAGCTGTGCCACCGTCAATTCGATTGAACACTACAGAGCCTGAACTCTTGTTCCAGAACCAGACAGTACCTGGAAAAAGCCGTTATAATTTGAGACCAAGAACTAAGGACAAATAATTTTTTTCCCGTTCCTTTGCTATTTTATATTTTTGAAAGTGCGGCTCTCTCATCTGAGAAACTTTCTTATTTTTGTTTTTTTCTTTTCGAACCGCCATCCGGGTTCAGCTGTAGGGTCGTGGTTGCCCAAGTCTTTGGAGTGCAGCTGAAGACATTAGGTCGACAGTTCTGGTCAGTCTAAGGGAGTTGCCCTGGACTGACAGAAGCATTCCCTAGCATAGAACACCCTACCACCGCGAGCAGCAATTAGAGAGGATGGAGTTTTTCAAGAATGAGAGACCTGCCAAACAGATGGATTTTAAAGCCAGAACGTCTATAATAATGACAAAGAAACGATTTTTGATATTATGTATTTTCATGTTGCTCAGTGTAATGACGTTTTTAATAGGATATGTTTTATTCTCTTTTCAAGTGACATTTGCACCCATTACACAGCCCATACCTCCTTCTACTGTTTCCTCGCATTCTTTTCACCCCCTGCCTGAACACGAGTCTGCCAGAAGATTAGAATTTGTCAACAATTCATTCATTCAGCTTCTACACCAACACCAATTAGTAGTGAACACAACTAACTGTTGGGTGTGTGGTCTTATGCCTCATACTACTGATAAAGGTATCCCTTATCTGGTCCTGCCTTTCAGCCATAATGGTTCTGTGTGGGCATATAGAACGGTGTTCATATACGCGTATGAAGCCAACCCCCACGTTCTGTGAAAGATAATCCTAAGAATAGTGCTCTAGCTAAGGGTATAGTAGATATGATTAGGGAAGATATTTCCTATGAGACTATCCCGAGAGATGAAACACTAGCATATATTGGATGGAACATAACAGGATATGGAGTTACTCTGAGTGGGAACCAGCGAGCAAAGAGATCCTCCCCGATTTGGATTGTACCCCATCAGGGTCACCTATGTCTGCAAGGTAATGGCAAGAATCCCAGAGCTCAGTTAGGGAAAAGTATCTGCACTGAAACATATGTTTTTGCGTCTCAGACTTCTCCTTCGTTATTAGCAGCTAAGGGTACCTATTTCATCTGCCATAATAGAGCCTATACATGGTTGCCCCCTGACTTCTCAGGCACATGTTTTGTTTTGTTCCTGTTACTTCCCACCTACACGGAAGATTACCATAAGACAAGGATAGTTAGAGGTGTCATAAGTAAAGAAGACACTACAGGACAAGAATTTGGAGATTTCGTAAAGGGTTTTCTGCCGTTTTGGGGGCCTATGGTTAACAGCAGGAACATAAGGCAATTGACAAGGGTGGTTGAATCCACGGTAGTTGAAACCGCCGGTGCCCTTAGTAATTTGACTGCTGAGCTCCAGTCGGATCGCCTTATGACTCTTCAGAACAGGGTCGCATTAGACGTCATACTTGCAGACCGAGGTGGGGTATGTAAAGTGATCCAATCAAGTTGTTGTGTTTTCATCCCAGATAACGCTCCGACAGTCTACCAGGCCATTTCCAAACTGCATAAGATCTCCGAATCTATTCACGTGGATAAAGGAGATTGGTCATTGATGGGGTGGTTCTGGGAGCTGATATCCGCCTGGGGATGGAAGACTCTGGTAGTCATTGGGATGATCTTAGCCATTCTTTTCCTGTCCTGTTTGTGTGTACAGTGTGCTCCTGCAATATGTGGCCTCTGTGCTACATTGTGTGTAAGGAAACCTGTATCAAAAGACGAGCTAAGTAACAGGATGATGCTACAGCAACATCTCAACGACTTTATGAATATAGACCTGGACTCAGATTAGCGTGAGTATGGGTTATTACCTATGTAAGGGCAAAAGGAGGGTCTGTGGTACTGAAAATTCTGGACCCGTGTTATAAACATCGTCGTATCACAACGATTTTGGTATCAGCAGACCGAGAATGGTTAGAATAGTATGCACAAGCATTGTATTCATATTCAGGTGACGAAATCACCCGAATATCAGAGTTTCCGTCCTGAAACTCTGAGGTTCCATTTAAACGACAGCCATTTTGTGATTGCCCTCACATAGGCCAATGACTAATGCTGAAAACGAGTCTGAAGGACACGTACATCTTTGCTGACTCCTCTGTGACCTGAGCAAGCTGACTCCACTGCCTGAAGCCAAACCTGTTCAGCCTGTTTCTTTCCCAGTGGCCGAATGAGATTAGTAACAAGGCACAACACATCATAAAACCTTTTCATCACACACAAACCATGCCTAATCTTACACACACCTGTCCCTGTTTCTTTCTTTATGACTTGCTTTACAAGGAGGAGGTGCCCGTTTATATTGGGGGTCCGTTGATATCTGATGAAAGTACTGAGCCTTGCCGGGTAATTGATTGAGGGCTGGACAAACTGAAATATGGCTTGTCATCATAACCCTGCTATTTCTTTGTAGTGAAAATATGTGAATGGTCAACTGTAAAATAAGGAATGTTTGCCTAAAGCATAATATTTTGTATAAAAGAGAAGGTTAGCTTTGCAAGGGGAGCAGTCTCCTGAGAATATACACCGTGTTGTACTTCTAGGATACCTGTTACTGGCTGCAGCCAATAAACAAGATCTTTGACTTCACCAAGAAGACTCTGTGTTTCTGTAGTCTGAAACAGGAAGGACTCGAAGTCTTAGGGTGTGTTCCCTGGCACCACTGGGTTCTGAAAAACCCAGTACTTCATTGCCCCCCGGACACTTGCGTGACTCTTGGACTTGGTCCCCTTCCTTTACAGGTCCTCAGGTCCAGGAATCCGTCTTCAGTGCTTTGCAGTCGGTTGTTGTCCTTGCAGAATCCCCTATCTCGACTTTACTGTCTTTCTGGGCTAGTAGGCTAACTTTACTCCTATATTTCAGGGTCTTGGGGTGGGGTATTTTGCACACCCTTAGTGTTTTCTTACACTCCCAGCGACCCTCTATATGCTACACTAGGCCTGGGGTCCATTTGTGGTATGTATTCCACTTTTTGGAGTATATGGTTTGTGTTGCCCCTAGGCCTATTGCCTCATATTGCATTCTAGTGTGTTCTACAGTGTTTGCACTACTTTTCTAACTGTTTGCTTACCTTATTTTGGTTTGTGTGTATATTTTGTGTATATTACTTACCTCCTAAGGGAGTATATCCTCTGAGATACTTTTGGCATATTGTCACTAAAATAAAGTTCCTTTATTTTTAGTAACTCTGAGTACTGCGTTTTCTTATGATATAGTGCTAAGTGATGTAAGTGGTATAGTAGGAGCTTTGCATGTCTCCTAGTTCAGCCTAAACTGCTCTGCTATAGCTACCTCTATCAGCCTAAGCTACTAGAACACTGCTAATCTACTAATAAGGGATAACTGGACCTGGCACAAGGTGTAAGTACCATAAGGTACCCACTAGAAGCCAGGCCAGCCTCCTACAATACCCTAATAATGTAAACCTAATCCCTAACCTGAAAGAGAGCTAGGTGTGTTAAACCTAATCTGCCAATGTCCTGCCCATGAGAAGAGCCCCTCAACCCTCATTACCTTGGAATGAGGTCTCTAGCTCAGACACCGTAGGGACCCGAAGACTGGGTCAGCATCAAAGTGATGTGCAGCATTGATAGCAGCAATAGCATCTGGTCAGAATCCTTCTGGCTATCTGTCTAAGTGAGGTGCATTTATACAGATCTACTCGGACCCCTGATGTTCACAAACAATAGATAACAAGACATGCTTGGGACGGTAATTGATGTAAACAATTCCCTCGAAGGCGTGAAGAGGGAAAGTACCTAATGTGAACACCTACAGTTTGTTTATCTTTGTCGCTTGATATTGATGCCCTAGCGTGGTGGCACTGATAACGTGAAACTAAAACATAGGCCTAACTAAAAACAAGGCAGCCATCTTAAAAGATATAATTAAATAAATGCTCTTAAACAGGTAAAAGTCATTAGGTGACAGGGGCATGAGCCTGCAAGCCAAAGGCTTAGCTAACTCCTGTTTCCCATTAAAACAAGCTAGGATTCACTACACCCTCCCCATTGCCGTAACAAATATGACGCCGTAGTAGTGACACCACCGAAGGTGAATGAACCCAAATGCTAAAAAGCGCTCTGGACTGAAAGCTAAAAGCATAAAACTAGGTAAAATTCACATTTAAAAACATGCTAAAAACAAAAATAGCTAAAAAACATACAAAGAGACATCGGGGGTCATTACAACATTGGCGGTATAAGGCGCTTACTGCCATGCAGAAGACCGCCAATACACCGTCGCCGCGGCGGTAGACCACCACAGCTATTATGACACACATCACGGAATCTGCCGAAATTCAGACACCCACACAACCCCACCACACCAAAGGTCAGTGATAAACATGCAGAAACAAATCCTCCACCTTCACGCCAACAGAAACACGCCCATGCTAATACGACCCACGAATCCAAGCGGCGGTCTTTCAACCGCGGTATTCCATTGGCAGTACACACCGCCGCGCTCAAACTACACACACATCTCCAAAACACCACCACATTGGACAATTCAAAATACACACACCTGATACACATACAAACAACACTCCCACACACCCAACACAATATAAAACACACACCCACATCACCCACAAACCCCTACAACCAGAAATTCTGAGAGAAGGCCAGAGAGAGAGCACAGCTATTGACAACCCCATCACACAGAGGCACACAACACCAATCACCCACACAACATCCACGCACAAAACACCACATACCACTACACTCACCACATACACCACCCCACACCTCACACACACCACCCCATGTCACGCCAAAGACACCCCCGCTTCTCCGAGGAGGAGCTCAGGGTCATGGTGGAGGAAATCGTACGGGTAGAGCCACAGCTAGAGTCACAGCCCAGGAGGGCCCAAGTATCGTCACTGGTCCAGAGACCACCGCCGGAGTCACAGCCCAGGAGGGCCCAAGTATCGTCACTGGTCAGGAGACCACCGCCACCGCCGGAGTCACAGCCCAGGAGGGCCCAAGTATCGTCACTGGTCAGGAGACCACTGCCGGAGTCACAGCCCAGGAGGGCCAAAGTATCGTCACTGGTCAGGAGACCACCGCTGGAGTCACAGCCCAGGAGGGCACAAGTATCGTCACTGGTCAGGAGACCACCACCAGAGTCACAGCCCAGGAGGGCCCAAGTATCGTCACTGGTCCAGAAACCACCGCCGGAGTCACAGCCCAGGAGGAGCCTGGATGCCACAGCCCCGCTGGGCAATGATAGAACGTCATGCCACCTACCAATGCTCATTGTAGAGAACGTCATGCCACCCACCAATGCCCATTGGAGAGAACGTCATGCCACACACCAATGTCCGTATCAGAACCGCCATGGCAAAGCACCGCTGAACAGTCCAGAACCGCCATGGCAAAGCACCACTGAACAGTCCAGAACCGCCATGGCAAAGCACCGCTGAACAGTCCAGAACTGCCATGGCAAAGCACCGCTGAACAGGGCAAAGACCGCCTTGGCAAAGCACCGCTGAGCAGTCCAGAACCGCCATGGCAAAGCACCGCTGAACAGTCCAGAACCGCCATGGCAAAGCACCGCTGAACAGGGCAAAGACCGCCATGTCAAAGCACCGCTGAACAGGGCAAAGACCGCAATGGCAAAGCACCGCTGAACTGTCCATAGACCGCCATGGCAAAGCACTGCTGAACAGTCCAGAACCACCATCTCAAAGCACCGCTGAACAGGGCAAAGACCGCCATGGCAAAGCACCGCTGAACAGTCCAGAACCGCCATGGCAAAGCACCGCTGAACAGGGCAAAGACCGCCATGGCAAAGCACCGCTGAACAGTCCAGAACCGCCATGTCAAAGCACCGCTGAACAGGGCAAAGACCGCCATGGCAAAGCACTGCTGAACAGTCCATGGACCGCCATGGCAAAGCACCGCTGAACAGGGCAAAGACCGCCATGGCAAAGAACCGCTGAACAGGGCATGCACCGTGTAGGAACGAAAAGGCCGCCACATCAGGCATCCTTCTCCCATGTGCAGCTTTGACAGTGACAGGACATGAACTTTCACGGGGAGACTCATCCAGTCTGGGCACAAGTCCCCCCCAGTACCAGTAGAGAACTGCATCTACTTGAGAGACTGTGGCTTTGCACTCCCCAAAATGGCACAGTGGGCAAGCCACCCACTGTAGAGACTTGAGAGACTGTGGCTTTGCACTCCCCAGGATGGCACAGTGGGCATCCCATCCACTGTAGAGACTTGAGAGACTGTGGCTTTGCACTCCCCAGGATACATCAATGGGCATGGAGCCGCGTCGTGGATCTGGCTTCGCTTTCATCTGGCTGAGGTGCCCCCCCTTCTCTTCCCCCTGAGGTGCCTGTAGTGTTTCTATCTGATGCCCCAGCAATGTTCTCTCCGATTTTGGTCAGGTATAGTTTGTGGTCCTCGCCCATGCATTTTTGGACTGTTGGTGCACGGACATTGTTGTGTACATATCTGCACTACTTCTCGGATTGTATGTGTAAATAAGAGTGATTTTGAGATATACATATATATATATATGTATATTTTTGTATGACATGTATATTGGCACATTACAATGTTTGACCAAATTTTGCATTGTCTTTTCATTCTTCCGGGGGGATTGTGGGTTGTTACTGTGATTTCTGTGAATGCATTGGTGTGTATGGTGTAATATGCGAGGGTGGAGGTGGGGGTGTTTGGTGGGTGTCCCCCTAACTTTTGCCTCCCCCCTCCCCATGTCGTAGATGCAGTACTCACCGGTGTCTTTGGCGCCTACGTAGCTGTTGGTCGTAGAGGAGCAGAAAGACAAGGGCAGGTAGGATTTGTAATTCGGCCTCCATGGTGTCCTCCTTCCTCGTGGAGTATGTTGAGGTGAGCGTTTTCCCATAGCAAAAGCTGTTTCCGCCGTGTTTTTATCCACGGTGAATCCGCCCCGGAAAAGGTGGCGGATTGGTGGGTTGTAATAGTGTGGGCGGTACATTGTCTCCCGCCTGTCTGTTGGCGGTGACCGCCGCGCTGCTTGTCTGTACCGCCGTGGTGGGCGGTGTGTTAAAGTGGTTGTCTTTGTTGGCGGTTACCGCCAGGGTCATAATTCCCTTTTTTTGTCCGCCGCCCTGTTTGCGGTATTTCCGCAGCTTTAACACCGTCCGCCAGGGTTGTAATGACCCCCATAATGTCAACCATAACAAGCACAGCAGGCCAAAGTAAAAGCAATTAATTAAAACTTTGAATTTGGTATTATAAGCCAATCATCAAATCTTTCTAACAATAGTAATGATCTGAAGAGCATCTTCAAAGCCATTGAATGGAAAGGACCTCAGGAAAGAGGCCACATCGTCAGATGTTAGATCGTTCACAGGATAAGCAGACGGATCCACGGAGCAGTAGTGCGTAGTAGTCCCTTTTGCAGGTCCACCTGCAGGAGTGGCACTCTCCACAGGGCCAAAAAGAGCCAGATTGTTCACTAAGTGTGGCCCATAAGTGGCCTCGCGAATCAGCAATAGCCTCAAGGGGCACAACCGTGAATGAACCCTCATCAGGGACATCAGCAGTGCTTGGTCCACAGGAGGCAGTGGCGTAACAGCAAGACACACTGTAGGCAAGTGTTTGAAGAGGCACTATACGCAGCGAAAGACTGGTTGCACGCACCAAAGGAGTGGTCTGAATGACAATGACCAATCACACTCCAAATCCTCCAGCAACTGAGCATTAAAGACCTGAACCATGCGTTCACGGCACAGTTGAGCTGGTGGCAGTGGCTCCATTGCTCCGCGTAGCTGGAAAGACACAACCACTGTGAATCAGTAGAAATAGCAGCAGTATTCTGCCGATTAATGCCAAAATTACAGGAAAGCCGCTAAACACACTTGAAAAGAGTGAATGGATGGCCGATGGATGGACTCTGAAGACAGTCTGGAAGATGGACATAAATCCAGACCCAACAGCCATAAAGAAGTGGACAATTCCAGTAGTGCTTGAGGCATTGAAAATTCTGGATACCAGCTCTCCAAAATGCTTGGAGAAGTTGGTATTTAATAGGGATTGTATCTCGGCTTATGATCTCACAACCTGGAGAGCATACATCTCTCTAGCTGATGTCAATGCGACTTGTTTTTGAAACAGTAGCGCTTTTAGTCTGCTCAGTTTGTCATAATTTACACTAGCAGTATCAATGTGAGGCCGCATTTCTGATACTTTTATCTCTTGTATGGGGAGGAATAAAACTTGTCCACAACACGTAACAACATTAGAAACTGAAATTGGGTAGGAAATCCCTGGTCGCATACTGCAACAGCTTTGGTCAGTGAGCACCACATAACTTCCATTTAAAAGTACATGAAATGCGGGTAGAATCACAGGATGGGAGTACCCTTCAGAAAAAGGGCAAGTTCATGACCCAGGCATTGCAAAAGCTGTGAAGGGACACCTGCTTGCAGATCATTGAATAACTAACAGTAGTCTCGCATTCGCTTCCGTTGAGAAAGACCTCTGTTTTGTTGTTCAGACATTTGTATTAAAAGGGCAACTCCTACACTTCTTTAATATAGCTATCGTCTAGTCGCTCGTACATGCCCACGGCAAGATGTTTCAGGAATTTCAAAAAATGAAAAGTCAAAGTGGGTAGATTAATAATGCCATGTAGGAGCCATACCATTGAAGGACTCTCCGCAACTGTGAAAGGCAACTATTCTAACTTCTCTATGTGTAGCAGGGTGCAACTTGCTTCCCTTTTAGCAATCAATTCTCTGTTGTTCCTTGGATAAATTAAAAGCAGTGAACAATTCACTACTGTTAATGTACTTCCATGGAACACGGTCATTTTTCAAAGTCTGTAACGTCCAACCTAACTGCATGATCGAACGCAGCAGATTTTGCCCATGATATAAAAGGGACATGTCTGTTTGAATAACATCTATCCCAGACGATACTATGTTTGTCAGGGAATAAATCCTGTTGGACAGAGTGTTCATGCCATTGTCGACAACAGTTGAAGCCTTTTCTAAGTTTTTCTTATCTATTTGTCCTAAATGTGCAGCAGTTTCTGTCTGAGAAAGCTTCCATATCTCAATATGCATAGCATAGATGAATCTCTTAGAGCGTTGCTTTCTAGGACCTAACAAAAAGTCCTGCAAATATCTTCAGAAAGAGAGTTGAGATGTTCCTGAACTGTGGCTAATGTGTTAGTCCGTACCTATTGTTGGCACAGTTTACCCACACTGTATGTTGTAATTATACCCGTGTGGTGACCTGAGACAAAGCGACGATCTGGCTGGCTAATCTTAAAACCACCTGAGGAATTCACAAAATGTGCCTGACATCCATTGGTGTCCACTGGCCAAATGAACCACCCACCGGGACTGGAAAGTGAAGAGTTCTAGGTACCAGCCTTAACTTTGCATCTTGTTCATCCTCAGTGACATTCAGGAAGGATTGCTGTTTATTAAACTTTGCCAGTATGGGGATACTGGGCGTGTTCATTTCCTTTATCTTTGCTAACCCCAGACATGTTGTCTGTTGAACTCTGTCATTTCAAAAGATCATTTGCACAGGAATCAGATACGCTCTAAATAAAGCTTCCTTACCCTATATTTGGCAATCTTGTGTTCCCCATACACTCTTTAAATCAATAGTGTCCCTCCCGTATTCGTAACCTTCAACTGCAAGATGGGAAACCAAGGAATCTGAATAAATCAGTTTTGTATCAGTTAGCAAAATTTTCTCAATTTTTGAAGGATATAATTTGAAATAATATGACTCTGGATGCTTTGTTTCATGCCCAGAAAAATAAGTAAATTTATCTGAATAACGTTTTGGGCTCCCCACAGGTAGTGTTTAACAATGTTCCCACTGTGTGTAGTTAAGTACTGGTCTATGTCTAGTAGCACGGTGCAGGTAGTAATGTCCCCAGTTGTTATAGCAGAACATTTCCCATAATTCATTGTATTTGTATATACATCATTACTTTCAAATACTGAATATTCCTTCATTTCACTTAACATAGAATCTATTGAAGATATATAGAATTTGAATGACCTCAGTAGGCACATATATATCAATTGGAACGTTGTCCCACACAATCCCATCAGGAATAGGTGCGGCTGAAAGGTTCACAAGGCACTAGCCTTTTCGGACCTTATGTGAGGAATGATATGGAGTTAAGACTTCATCCACAGGCTCAACAGAGGAGCGTTTGGGAAGGTAATGACCATTTATAAGTAAGAAGAAAACAGTCACAAAACCAATCCATAGAAGTAATGCAAAAACTGTCAAACAGAATCATAAATAGTTCCAGGGGTGAATTAAATAGTTATTTTTAAGCCATAGATACAGCTTACGTGTCTTTGATACATTTTCAATTACTGGAGTGGATGAGTCTGAAGAAAAGTTACCAAAATAACCAGAAGTATTGTCTGCAAATGCAGGAGCTGGTGAATTACTTGTGGATAGATCCACTTCATGTGGAGGCTCATAGTAGAAGGTGTTGTCAGTCTTGGACAGGTGATGTCGTTTAAGTGGTAATTGGAATCAGCAAGAGTTCATTTTCTGCCCTCCCCTCACGGTTGAAGAGGTATTTGTAGCATTGTTGAACATGCTTGTGTAGTGAGAGGTAATGTTGTTATTTCTGCTTTGAAGAGGTAGGTCCTGTTGGGTAATGAGAGGGGGCCGGGAACTACCCAAGGGACCTCTGGGTAAACTGTGCAGGATCAGCCACATGGTGAAGTTTAATGTCATCAATGGAAATGAAACTGTTTGCTTTGGAACCAGGCAGTGGTAGTAAGATTATAGTTCTGGTTTCTTGTACTACCAGAACTGAGACCGGTGCTCTGTAGGATGGACAAAATTCCTTCTTCACAGTGATCTGTTCATAAACCAGATCCCCGACTCCAGCCAGTGGAAGTAGCTGGTAAATCCCTTGTTCCTAAGGTGGCAGCATTGGTGGATGATTTATCATCACACAATTACTGAAGCTCCTGTAAAACAGTGAGACATTCTTTTGTGTCAAAAGGTGTGTCTACTGCCACCAAACCAGGGTGATCAAGATCTGGGAAATACAGAAGTATCCCAAAGAGAACCTCAAAAGGAGTGCATCCCCCCAAGGACCGTCTTGGCAGATTATTCAGTGCTCACTGGACCACAAATAGGTGATGAAGCCAGCTGCGGCCAGGACCTAATACTCTAGCTGTTAAGGGCTGCTTTAGCTCACGATTCCTCCTCTCCACAACTGAATTTCCCTCGGGATGGTATAATGAAGAGTAATAGAGTTCAACACCTATCGCCCCCATGGTGTCCCTGAATGCCTTAGAGGCAAATGCAGGGTCTTGGTTGGAATGGAATGCTTTAACTGCATATGTACCGATAAGGATCAGCAAGTCTTTTATAACAGTTCGAGTGTCAGCCGACCGCTGAGGCCATACCCACAGGAATCTAGAAATAGAATTTACAGTGACTAAAATGTATTTGTATGCACCATCGGGTTGGAGCGATTGCAGTGGTACAGGTACACACATTGTAGTGGCCTGCTGGAAACTAAGAGGGATGTCTGCTGTGGGCATTTGATGTTTGAGCCCTTAATTTTCTGGTAAATGTCACAACAAAGGACATATTGTTTTGTATGTTTGTATATACCTGGCCACCAGAAGTGTTTCTGTAAGAGTGTTACTGTGGCCAAAATACCAGCATGAGCAGAAGCGACTCCCTCATGTGCTGCTTTTATTAGGTCTAATATCTGGTCTTGGCTGGGGATCGCTTGATCTCAAACCCTAGGAATTTTTGCATAAGCAACATTCTGTGCACTGATATGTAAGAGTATTTTGTGGGGTATCCTTTTGGAAGTGACTTGCCTTCAACCGAAGCTTTCACGGCAGTCAGACTTTCATTATCCAGTCTCGTCTGAGAACGAGTCACTGCAGCCACAGAAGTTGTAGCTACTGCAAATGTGGCTGCTTCATCGGCCAAATTGTTGCCAATAATGTGTACTCTTACACGTTGGTGGCCCAAGGTATATACTACATGGACAAAAGGTAGCTTGTCCTTAAGATCAGCCACCCACCCCCACAGAGTTCTGTGCTTTATGGTGTTCCCTTTGAAGTCTCTCAACCTGATCAATCACCAATGATTAAGATAATCATTGTATGACTGGACGCAGTAGTATGAGTCACAGACAATTAAAGTCAGCAATCCTGGCTCTGTGTATTCTAGCACTAAGATAATGGCTTTGAGTTCAGCCAGCTGAGCTGTGCAGTCCCCAAAGCTCTGCGTGTAGGTATTGCAATGGTGGAAAACTCCATCCTTCATTACTCTGCTCACAGCTGCGCAAGCTTCTGCATATTGACGTTTGGTACCTACAGCTGGTTGTGCTGAACCATCAGTGAAAATGACAGCTTAGTATCTGTCAAGTGCAAAGATATCTAGAGGAGCAGAGTACTCCTGTTCGTATTGGGGAAATTCTTGTGTCTGAAGTTTTGGATCAAAGATGTAGTCAATATCAGTGGCAGTCAGGGAGGTTGCCCACTGAATCCAGCATGGATGTAATACTTTAGCATTAGGACTGCTTGCTTTAGTGACAGCCTTTAAGGCTGGCACCGGGGTAACGACAATAATGCGTTTCCCTTGGGCAAGTGGCCTCTCCTTAATAACAGCCATCTAAACTGCAGTTTGAATTCTTTCTGTGGATGCAGAACATTGTTCTGCATTGGATTATAAATATGATTTATATGCTATGGGCACTGTGTCGCCCTTGTTAAAGGTGACATAAGTGAACCCAATGTCACCAGCAATTATTCTGATGACAAAATTTGTTTTGTTGTCCCGTGTGTGCAAGTGTTTTGCTTCTAGTATGTCCTGTTGCAATTCCCTAAGGATAAGTGTGTGATCAATAGTCCTGTGTGTGCTAGAAAAATCAGGGTGCATTTAGACATAAAGTAGCTTTATACGTTGTGCATAGTCAGGAATGTACGTTCTGCCAAAGTTGAAGATATCAAGTAGACTAGTTTCTTGAGAGTGTTAGGTGGGTGGAGCTAACCACATTTTTCCAGAAAGTGCAGGGCCAAGCTCTTCCCCTCATTTGATAGCTCGTATCCAAGGAACCATACATTGAGAAAGACTATTTTAGTTTCCCTAAAATTACATTTGTAGCCAAGGGCTGAGAATCCTAAAACAATCCGATCGACCCTGGCAAGATGAATGTTGAGGTCATCATCTGTGAGATAGATGTTATACACAGAAGACAATGCTTTGGGATCAATATCATGTAATAATATTGATGTTACTCGGGCTGAGAACAGCCCTGGGCTGTTCCTGTAGCCTTGGGGCAAACGGCAGAAGCGTTGCTGTAAGCCAAGTGAGAATGCACTCAGGTCCCGACTTTCACGTGCTAAGTTCTGGCATAAAAAAAATTTGGAAATGTCCAAGGTTGGTTTGTATTTTTTGCGCACGATATTGTTTATTAGTGCTGTGCTATGTGAATTTTGTATGGCGTATGCACATGTATGATTGTTTAAGTGTCTGTAATCTAATACTATTCTGTAGGAATGGTCTGGCTTTGCAAAGGGGAATAACGGGTTATTCATTGCAGAAAAAATAGGGCTCAATTACTCCCTTGTACTCGAGCTGAGTGAGGATCTCCCTCACTGGAGCTTTTGCTTCATGTTTAACAGGATATTGTGGCTGAGGCTGGGGTGTAGACCTGATAGGTATTACACGACAAGGAGGGTCCTTGTCCCAACCTATATGATTGCGGTACAATGCATGTGCCTGCGCTAAAGCCCAGCTGACAGCTTGGGTTTGTTTTACCACCTCTGGAACAAGATCAGAGAAAGAAGGCAAAATTACATCTTCCCCATGTGGGAGCCTACGGAGTGATCTGGTGGCCAGTCCCTTTTGGCAAATAGGATAGCACATCTAAGTTCATCTCAGAATATCACAGCAATGGTGCACTTCACGTCTCCCTCAATTTGGATATTTAAATCATATACCCTATTGGGTGGGAGAACGCGGCCATCCGCAGTCTCAACTGCAATGAATTTTCTAGTTGCTGTTGCATCCAGATGATCTTTCAGACCCTGGCAACATATCGTGACCTACACTGTGCTGTCTAACAGTGTCACTGCCCACGTCTTGTTCTTCAGCAATGTTCTCAAGTGTACTGGCATTTTTTAATTGACAGTGCCGCCACCTTTTTCTTTTTAAACTGTGGCTTTTGTTATGGGGACTTATCTTCTTTTTGGTCTGAAGACAGTGCTGAGTCTTTCTTCTGTTTCACGTATTCAGGACGTCGATCAGGATGGCCCCCTCTCTCGCTACATCTATTCGGTGCGTCCTGAAAGGAACGAGAGGGACGTGAATCAGTATATATATGTCAGGAACATTTATGTTTTCTCTATTTCTGAGAGTATATCTCCTGTCGGAGTTCTCCGGTTGTGGAGAACCTGCTCTCTGATTTTGTCTATCTTTAAATTGTTTTTGTTTATCCCAGCACTTCTTCGAACCTTCCCGTGTTTGTTTAGTACCTTCCTTAGGGATGGAACTTTTTCAGCTTGGCTCCCAAACTATCCCGTCCTATACTAGTATAGGTGTCCGAAATTATTTTCAGTAGCTGTTTCTCCTGATCCAAGTGTGGAATCTCTTGGAGGTGCTGGCGTTTAGCCACTGCTACTGCTTCCCCTTTAATGTTACTGAGTATGATTGAGGAGACTGCGTCAAAATGACACATACGTTTGATCCCCAAATCTAGGGCTTGTGTTCCAACACTTCCAGTAAATTGGCATGTGTTGGGGTACCATGTGTGGTAATATAAATTGCAGCGAAGACGCTACCCCATGGGCGGCAGTCATCCACCAAGGGAAACATCCCAAAGGGCAAGCACATTGCGAGAATTCTATATTTTTCCTGTGGTTCCGCATGCGGGAACACAACTTCCATCTGAATTGTTTTCTGGGCTATCCAGAACTGAATTTTTTCTGTTGTGTGGGTACCCTACCCATCATGATAGTATGTACTATTTGTGGAGTAATCCCAGTAGCCAATTGGTATACAGCAGGTGCTGGTGATACTGGACATGCTGGTGTAGTGTTCAGAATTTGCATTACAAACTGAACAAGTTGTCTGTAAAGTGTTACCAGCTCAAAGTATACATTCTAATAGGTCTGCTGCCTGTATGTTTTGTATACCTGGGTGAGGTGTGTATGTGGCAAACATAGGCCACGTTGGCCGTATATAACCTAAGGGACCTAATCTCATGGGTTGTATTACATGTGGGTGGGTGCCATTAAACCAGTTCTAGTGTTCTTGATAGATAATCAGGATTTCAAGATACTGGTATGCTTGGTACATTTGAGGTACGTTTGCAATTTTGTATGCGTGGAATGTGAATGATCTTTGGTCTTCCTCAGGAAAGGTGACCCAAGAGTAGAATGTTTCTGTTTGGTATGCTTCACTAGCTTCTACTATGAAAGTGACATCCCCACCCTCATCTGTTAAGCCATGCACTACCAGGTGTAGTGTTAATGCTTGTCTGGCATTCTCAGGAATGTCTACGGCGTTAGCCATGTTTTAAAATCAGTAAAGAGATGGAACACCAAATGGGGAGCAAATTTGCTTTAATGGTTCAAGCTTGAATAACCTACAGCCTAGTTAGGTGCTCTCTGTTCAGCTGAGGAAGATCTTCCCCAAGACCACAGATGTCTCCGTATGATGGTACTTAGAGTTCCTACTGTATGTGAGACAGTGAAAGTCAGAGTATCGGTAAATTAATACCTAAGCACCATAGTTGATGGCGCCATGTCGTAGTTTGACTCATGCTCTAGGCAAGACTGCTGGTTTAAGGATGACAGTTCTTATGTTTGTAGGAGACTATGCCAATCCTACAAGTCATAACTGTCGTTCCAACCCTCCCGGCTCACTAACAGCACCTCACCAAAAACCCATACAGTAAAAGGTGATTTATGGCAGCCTTTACACATGGTCTCAAGAGTGTGACATCTCAGGGAGCGTCATGGTTAAACTGAGATTACCCCTTTCTCACATTAACAACATGTCTCAGTCAAACACAGCCAATGAAGAAGATGCAGCAATGTTTTCAATAGATTTTATTCAACAAAACTGCAATCTTCGATAAATTGCATGGGCTACAATGATTAGGACAATGAATAATGCAGGAAACAGAATGGTAAAGACTAAAGTCATTAATACAAAGACCCCCACCATCTTGCCCATCTTGCAATAACATAAAATGACATGAGTTGTGAGATATGTCCTAATACCCTAATAATGTAAACATAATCTTTAACCTGAAAGAGAGCTTAGTGTGTTAAACCTAATCTGCCAATGCCATGTCCATGTATAGAGCCCCCCAACCCTCATTACCTTGGAATGAGATCTCTAGCTCAGACTCCGTAGGGACATGCAGACTGGGTCAGTGTCAAGGCGATGTGCAGCATCAATAGCAGCAATAGCATCTGGTTGGAATCCCTTTGACTATTTGTCTAAGTGAGGTACATTTATACAGATCTGCTCAGACACCTGACGTAGGTCTACTCCCAAACATTAGATAACAAGACATGCTTGGGACAGTAATTGATGTAAACAATTCCCTCGAAGACGTGAAGAGGGAAGGTACCTAATGTGAACACCTACAGTTTGTTTATCTTTGTCGCTTGATTTTGATGCCTCAGCGTGGTGGCACTGATAACGTGAAAATAAAACATGGGCCTAACTAAAAACAAGGCAGCCATCTTAAAAAACATAGGCCCTCATTACAATCCTGGCGGTAAATCCCGCTTTCCACCGTGCAGAAGACTGCCAACATACAGTTGCAGCAGCGGAATTCCGCTACAGGTATTACGACTCACATCTCGGAATCCGCCACAATACAAGCACCAACACAAGTCCGCTACACCAAAGGTCAGTGATAAACTGGCGATCCCAAAACCTACACTGTCACGCCAACAGGAATACACCCACAGTATCACGACCCACGAATCAAAGAGGCGGTCTTTCAACAGCGGTAATCCATTGGCGGTACACACCGCTGCGCTCAAAATACACACACATTTACAAAACACAACCACATTGGACAATTCAAAATACACACACCTGACACACACACACCACACCCACACACCCAATCCAATATAAAGCACACACCCACATCACCCACAAACCCTTACAACCAAAATTCTGGAAGAAGGCCAGAGAGAGAGATTTCCTAACATAACACCAGCATCCACAGACACACAACACCATCACTTAAACAACATCCACACACCTCAAACAACACACACCAACACATCCCTCACACATCACAACAGACAGCACCTCACACATCACCCACACCATATCATGGTACCTCAAAGACACCCCAGGTTCTCTGATGGGGAGCTCAGGGTCATGGTGGAGGAAATCGTCCGGGTAGAGCACAGCTATTCGGATCACGGGTGCAGCAGACATCTATTGCAAGGAAGATGGAGCTATGGCGGAGAATTGTCGACAGGGTCAACGCAGTGGGACAGCATCCAATAACACAGGATGACATCAGGATGAGGTATAACGACCTACGGGGGAAGGTACATTCTGTGGTATCCAGACACCAGATTGCTGTACAGATGACTGGCGGTAGACCCCCCTCGTCCCCCACAACTCCTCCCCCACAACTAACAACATGGGAGGAGCAAGTCTTGGCAATAATGCAGCCTGAGGGCCTCGCAGGAGTAGCAGGAGGACTGGACTCTGGTAAGGCAAATCTTTTCTACTATATCCCCCCACCCCACCTGCATGCCATCATATACTCCCACCCTCACACCCATCACCCCAACAACCCACAGATACCCCACTAACACAACCCACACATCCCAAAATCAAGCCCTGCATGTAACATCAATGCATGGACACCCATCACCAAAGCATGTCCAGTAGAGAGACTCACTCATGCCCCCAAATCACCAATCACAGAAGGGCCACGGCAATAATGCAAGCACAGAAGTAGAGGGTAACTCACCCATTGCACAAGATGGCACACAAAGATACAATAACTCTGCATTTACACCCCAACAGGACCAAGACCAAGACCCAACGTCACCGGACAGGAGGTGCCAGACATATCCAGTCCCCCCACAGAAGAGGCCCACAGTGATGACAGCAGCTCTGCATGCCTGGATCAAGATGACCAGCCCAGCCCATCAGGGACCTCAGGATAGTCGGTTCCCCTGACACAGTCACAAACCACCACTGAACTTCCCCCCTCAGGAAACACCACCACAGCACCCACCCAGCGGGCCCATCCCTCAGTCCCCAGGACACGTCAATCAGCAGTGTGTCCACCACTACAGGGAACCCAGGCAAACCCACTAACACAGGATGATCAGGGACCTGGGGGCAGTGGCAGTGGGCACACAGTTCAGGGGACAGAGGCACAGGATAACAGGGAAGCTTGGAGGACTGCTGTGCGACAGGGGGAGTACAGGCCCACGGAACCCACTCTCCAACATCATGATAGCTTACCACCATTCCCAGGAGACCGTGGGCACGGTACTGGCCAAGTATCAGGCTGCAGGAGGAACACTGCCTGGGGATCAGGGAGGACATGAAGTCCATCAACACCACCCTGGTCACCATTGCAGGGGTGCTGGAAGACCTTGTCAACACCAGGAGGGACACAGTGGCACACCAACGGGCCCCTGACACTAGCCTGGATGATGAACAGCCCTCCACCCCCGCCGGCGCTAGTGGACAGGAGGCCCCGACACAGGACCAACAGGCCACCAGCACCCCCCCCTTGCAGAAGGAGAACCACCCCGCAAATGGTCCCTGAGATCCAGGAACAAGACAGAGAACATTGCCAAGGCCCCTGCCAGGAAATAAAACCCCCCTGAATGTCACCCTGCTGTCCCACTTTGTCACCCTGTCCACCTTAAACTGCCATTGCTCCACTTCATATACCCCATTGGACAATGCACCTGTGAAACAAATAGACTGGACTCTGCCATGGACATTCCTCCACCATCAACCCAGCCCATTTCACATCCCCTCCACTTATTTGCACAGTAATAAACACACTTGAATAACAAAACAATCTGGAGTCTGTCTGTGCTTTCACTAATGTGTAATTGCAAAACCTCTGGAATATAGCAATGTCAATGTAATTGTTCACATACCAATGTAACACAGCTGTAGGCTAGCAGTAAACATAGCAGAGGGCACAAAGTGGGACCCAGATCTGTGAAATGGAAAGGCAAAGTAACAAGTCAGGGTCCCTACACTGAGTGAAAATGACAGCCTTATGCTAGCTCCAACAATAGTATGAGATGTGGGAAGCAGTTACATCTTCTTACCTGTGTCTCACTGGAAGTATTGCATGAAGATGTTGTTTCGGTTGTCGACATCTTCTTCTTCTGCCTCCTCTTCTTCACTGTCCACAGGCTCCACAGCTGCCACAAGACCACCATCTGGCCCATCCTCCTACAGAAAAGGCACCTGGCATCGCAAATCCAGGTTGTGCAGCATACAGCAGGGCACTATTATCTGGCACACCTTCTTCGGTGAGTAGTATAGGGAGCCACCCTTCAGGAGGCCGAAGGTGCGTTCTATAATCCTCCTAGTTTGCCCATGTGCGTCATTGTAGCGTTCCTCTGCCCTTGTCCTGGGATTCATGACAGCCATGACAGGTTGGGGTAACCAGAGTCACCTGCAAATGTCGAGGGACAACTGTTAGACAGACACTAACCCTTAGGGACAACCCATACCCAGACACCTATGTCAACTGTGTTGGGACCTTGGCCTCACCTATTAGCCACACACGGTGCCCCAGGAGTTGCCCCATCACATAATGGATGCTGCTATTCCTCAAAATGTAAGTGCCATGCAAAGAGCCAGGATACTTGGCATTCACATGGGAGATGTACTGGTCTGCATAAACACACCATCTGCACATTCATGGAATGGTAGCTTTTCTGGTTTCTGTACACCTGTTCATTCCTGCAGGGGGAAAAATGCCACATGTGTACCATCAGTGGCACCAATGATGTTGGGGATATGTTCCAGGGCATAGAAGTCACCCTTCACTGTGGGCAAATCCTCCACCTGAGGGAAAATTATGAAGCTGTGCATGTGATTCAGCAGGACAGATAACACTCTGGAAAACACGTTAGAGAACTTTGGCTGGGACATCCCTGATGCCACGGCCACTGTTGTTTGAAAAGACCCACTGGCCAGGAAATGGAGTACAGACAGAACCTGCACTAGAGGGGGCATTCCTGTGGGAAGGATAGCTGAAATCAGGTCTGGCTACAACTGGGCACACAGTTCCTGGATTGTTGTACGATCAAGTCTGTAAGTTATAATTATGTGTCTCTCTTCCATTGTCGACAGGTCCACTAGGGGTCTGTACACCGGAGGATGCCGCCATCTCATCACCTACCCCAGCAGACATGCCCTATGGAGGAGAACAGCGAGCAGAGGGTCATCCAACACTTAGGTATCACAATGTGTTATTTGCTAAAACTTTGGAAAATCGCAATGTGCCGGTATCTGTCTGTATTCCAGGCCTAGATAGGTGTGATGCAGTTTTTTTCCATCCCATGTGGCCCCCTGAAATGGCGGCTACCTGACCTGTAAGGTGGGACAAGTGGAAATGAGGTAACTGTGCTGGCATTGTACACCGTCGCGGTGGGCGGTCGAATACCGCAGCACAATTCAGCATTGGTTAACATTGGGCCCTATGGGTCCCAGGAGCCAATGACGATGTATGCCGGCGGTGACGGTACGCACCGCCACAGACGTGGCTACCATTTTCTTACTGTTCACTCACTTGATACCTGACCTTCAACAGGAGAGGACCTACACTGCAAGTGCTGCTGTGACCTGTGTCTGGAAGCGACAATGGCTATAGTGTCTGGGGAAAGGGCCCCTGCCTTCACTTCAGAGGAGTTGGACAAATTGGTAGATGGGGTCCTCCTCAGTACACGCAACTGTATGGTCCTCCAGACAAACAGGTGAGTACACTTTGAGCATGGTGGATGGCACCTGAGTGTATGGAGGGTGGGGAGGGGGACTGGCCAGCATGTCAGGATTGTGTGTGTATGTATGGGTGGGATAGGGTGGGAGGTGTTTGGCAATGCGTGAGATGAAATGTACGGGCTAGAAACATCCATTTTTACTTTACTTTTCCTCTAGGTCAGCGCCCACCAGAAGAAGGGTATTTGGCGTGCCATTGCCAAGGATGTCCGGACCCTGGGGGTCTACCATAGACGGAGCACCCACTGCCATAAAGGATGGGAGGACCTGCGCCGCTGGAGCAAGAAGACAGCCCAGCTGGGGATGGCCTCCCAACGTGGAAGGGGTACCCATCGCACCATGACCCCCTTGATGTACCAGATCCTGGCGGTGGCCTATCCGAATTTGGATGGGCGCTTGAGGGCATCACAGCAGCCACAAGGGGGTGAGTACACTCTAATTGAGCTGACTCTGCGCGCTTTACAAGGTGTCTGGGTGGTCGAAGTGGGCTCTGGGTTCCCCTAGGCCAGGGCGAACTTGGTAGGCTAGGTCCCTTGTTAGGCAGGCTCAGTGGCACCCCAGCCCCACTACTGGTAATAGCCATCTACATCTAGTCAGTCTCCTGTGACTTCCAGGTGTGCAGCAATTGGGTTTAGGCCTCGTCCCCCATGGGCATGTGAATTTGCTAGGAACTGTTAGTGCATGGCTTAGTGCATAGGGCTGCTCCCTGTGTGTTGTGTCCGCCAATGGTAGTGGTGTTGCATGCACTGAACATGTGTTTCTTTTGTCTTCCCCCCCTTTTGTTTTGTCTCCCTGTTCTTGCGTGCAATAGCATCATCAGGTGGAGGAGCAGTGGCACCAGAGCAGGAGGGAGCTGCAACCCACTTGGCCCTGGTGGGTGAAACAATGGAGACTGAAGCCACCAGTGGTACAGAGGGCGAAGGGAGCTCCACGACGGGGACAGGAGCATTCACCAGCGACTCCTCCTCTGATGGGAGCTCCCTTGCGGTGGCGGGCACCTCTGTGCCCTACGCATCAACAGGTATAGCTGCCACCACCCCTTCCAGCACCGCCCTCCCAGCAGCCCCTCAGCGTGTGTCCCGTGCCAGCTCCCCCAAGAGGGTGGGCATCTCCTTAGCCCCAGGCACCTCAGGTCCTGCCCCAGTCAGCCCTGCTGCCCTCAGTGAGGAGGCTATTGACCTCCTGAAATCCCTCACTGTTGGGCAATCTACCATTTTGAATGCCATCCATGGTGTTGAGAGGCATTTGCAGCAAACAAATGCATACCTGGAGAGCATTCATTCTGGGCAGGCGGCCAAACAGAGAACATTTCAGGCTCTGGCCTCAGCACTGATGGCAGCCATTGTCCCTGTGTCCAGCCTCCCCCTCCAACTTCCTCTACCCAGACCCAATCCCCAATACCTCAGCCTATCCCAAGCACACCATCAGACCAGCATGCAAACTCATCAACACACAAGAGTGGACATGGCAAACATAAGCATCACACATCCCACAAGCACTCACACAAGCACTTTCCCCACGCAGACACAGCAACATCCACTGCCTTCGCTATGTCTCCCTCCTACATGTCCTCCTCCTCCCTCCTTGTCGCATCTCCACTCACATCTGCATGCACTACATCCTCAGCCACTACCTCCATCACCAGCACGCCCATCACCACACACCACTCACGTGCAATCACCACCCCCATTACCATGCACACATCCCCAGTGTCCTCTCCCAGTGTGTCTGTGAGCCCTCCTCCACAAACGCAGGCACACACCCACCCAACAGCCATCCACTTCACAACAGCCTCCGGCTCATGCACCTTCACCCAAATTCAGCAAACGTACACCTCCTACAACCACTACCTCTTCCTCCATTCCCAAACCCCCTCCAGCTTCCCATCCCAGTGTGTCTAAGAAGCTTTTCCTGGCTAACATTGACCTCTTCCCTACACCTCCCTCTGTCCTTCCCCTATGGCCAGGCTTTCCAGGTCCCAGCCCAGCACCTCAGCCACCAAATCCCCAGGGACAGTGGTGCCAGCCATCAGGGCTGGCAGTGTGCAACCTTGCAAGGCCAAGGACATTCCGCCACCTGCCAAGGTGCCCACATCCCGGAGGGAGAAGCCACACCTACCAGCCACCAAGGGTTCCGCCAAAACAAAAGGGGACAGTGGCAAGACACCTGCGGCACCATCAAAGGTGGGGAAGGAACAAAAGCAGAAGAGCAGGTCATGACAGGGCACGTTGGCACAGACTGAGGGACTAATGTCACCCCTTCTGTCAACGACAACACCAACCTGTATTGCGGCGAACACCGCAACCTGCCCGCCACCTGCACCGCCACCTGCACCGCCACCAGCACCGCCACCTGCACCTGCACCAGCACCTCAACCTGCACAGCCACCTGCACCACCACCTGCACGTCTACAGCCTCAGCAACAGTCCCCAGCATCTTGCCCAGTGGGCAGCCGTCCGAGGCTGCAGGAGACGTCCTGCCTGTGTCCCTCAACAGGTGCTGATACATGCACCACTGCCAGCAGCGCCCCCACAGACACTGCCGCAAGCACCGCCACCTGCAACGCGATGTGCTCGGACCGTGGCACCACAGCTGACATGGCTACCATCCCTAGAGGGCAGCCGTTCGGGGCTGGAGGAGACTTCCTGGACCCTGCCCAGCTTCCAGAAGGCATGACTTTCATCACTGTTTGCAACTGCAGGTGGAAGGCGAAGCCGCAGCAGGGTGGAAAATGTCTCTGCCTCCATGGCATATCATACTACCTGTTCCTAGGCAATCTCATGGCACACACACACCCAGGTGAGGGAATGGGACCGGCCACACTGCATGTGGAGCACTCTGGGCACAACGCCCCTTCCAGAACCAGTGGAGAATCCCATCCACTACCTCAGTCCTTGGCAGGATGAAGCACTTTGGGCACAATGCCCGCTCCAGAACCAGTGGAGAAAAGTATCCACTACCTCAGTCTTTGGCAGGATGAAGCACTCTTGGCACAATTCCCCCTTCAGAACCAGTGGAGACTGTTATCCACTTGAGAGACTGTAGCTTTGCACTCCCCAGGATAAAGCAGTGGGCAAACCACCCACTGGAAAGACTTAAGAGACTGTGACTTTGCACTCCCCAGGATAAAGCAGTGGGCAAACTACCCACTGGAAAGACTTGAGAGACTGCGGCTTTGCACTGCCCAAGATACATCAATGGGCATGGAGACCCCTCGAAGAGCAGTGGAGTTGTGCGTTCATCCGGCTGAGGTGCCCCCCTCCCCTTCCCCCTGAGGTGCCTGTTTATTTTCGATCTGATGCCCCTGCAGTGTTCTCTCAGTTTCGAGTCAGGTATGTTGTGTGTGCTTCGCCCATGCATTTTGGGACCACTGGTCCATGGACAATGATTGGTACACTATCCGGACTTGTGTAGTTGGTGTACATATTTGTATATACTGATTTTTGAACTTTCACTATCTGATTTTTCATGATTACAATCGTTACAATCATTTCATTTTGTCCTTGCATTCTTCCAGGGGGTGAGGGAGTGTATATGTAATGTTGCTGCATGTATTTGTGTGTATGGTGTTGTGGGTGAGGGTGGGGGTATTGCATGTTGCGTGTCACTCTCTCTCCCGTGTTGTAGGTGCAGTACTCACCGTGGTCGTCGACGGCATCTGCCCTGCTCCTGATAGAGCAGGAGGAAGACCAGCATGGGCAGTACGTGTAACTCGGGCTCCATGGCGTCCAGGTTCCTCTTTGGGTGTCGAGAGGTGAGTGGTTTCCCTTCTGTGTACTGTTTCTGCTGTGCTTTTGATAGCATTGGTTCCGCCCCAGAGAAGGTGGTGGATAGGCCTGTTGTACTACAGTGGGCTGTACTTTGTCCTCCGCCTGTCTGTTGGCGGTTACCGCTGCAGTGTTTGTTGTTACCGCCATGGCGGTCGGAGTGTTAAAGTGGCTGTCTATGTTGGCAGTTTCCGCCATGGTCGTGATTCAATTTTTTTCCGCCGGCCTGTTGGCGGTATTACCGCTGCTTTACCACCATCAACCAGGGTTGTAATGAGGGCCATCATTTTTTAAATGTGCTAAAACAGAGCAAGCTAAGTGGGGTAAAAGTCACTAGGGTATGGAGGCATGAGTCTGCAAGCCAAAGGCTAAGCTAACTCCTGTTTCCCATTAAAACAAACTAGGATTTGCTACACTGCATCTCAGCCGAAGTAATGTTGAGTCAACTGCATCCTCATCATCCTCTTCTTCATCACTTCCCATGTCCCTTTCATCAGCCACTGTCACAGCTAGCCCCTCCTCTACATCCAGCAATGGGAAGTGACGCCTCAGGGCCATATTGTACAAAATGCAGCAGACCACATCGATCTGTGGATTATAGAGCATGGCACTCCCCGAGACATGCAAGCAGCAGCCCTGGCCTTCAGCAGGCCGAAGCATCTCTGAATGACTCATCTGGTATGACCGTGGGCCTCATTGTAATGGTCCTCTGCAGCTGAGGTTGGATGCCTTCTGAGTGTCAGGAGCCAGGGCAGGTTGGGATAGCCAGAGTCACCTGCGTGCATGAAGGGAAGAAGCATGTCAAGACTGGGAAGGCAATAGGGCGGGGACACAAGGGTGCAGTGAGCTGAAGGGCACACTTATGCAGGGGTACCTATCAATGAGCCAGGCCCTGTCCCTCTGGAGTGGGGCCATCATGTGTGGGATGCTGCTGTTTTGCAGGATATGGGAATCATGCACAGAGCCTGGGTACTTGGCCGTCACCTGGGAGATGGACTTGTCCGTGAGACACACCACCTGCACATTGACCGAATGTCAGGTTTTACAGTTTCTGTACACCTCCTGGGTGGCACCTAGGCAATGTGGGTGCCATCAACAGTCCCAACGACATGTGGGACCTGTGCCACGAGGGCAGCCTTAACAGTGGGCAAATCTGCACATCGGGGTAATCAGATGTAGTTGGCCATATGCTTTATCAGGGCACACAGTACATCCCTCAGGACATTGCTGAATATGGGCCACAACATTCCACTTGCAAGGCCCACTGTGACCTGGAAGGAGCCTGAGGCAAGGTAGTGGAGGAATGACAACACCTGCACTGTGGGAGGATGGCATTGGGATTGCAAATGGCAGGCAACAGATCCGGCTCCAACTGGGCCACTAGTCCCATTATGGTCACACAGTTCAGGCAATAGGTCTGGATGATGTAACGCTCCTCCAGGGTGGCAAGGTCTACTAGGGGACTGTACACCAGAGCATTTCTCATCCTCAACCGTCCATCGTACCTAGGAACAGAAGAGAGTTAATTAAATGTTGTGTACCATAGACAGTGTTGATGGTGTTGATGTGGCCGCGAGCCACCATATGTCACCTATGACCCACAAACTTTCACAAACATTACACATTGGATATGTAAAATGGTAGCTGCCTGTCTGACTGCATGGGACAGGTGGAAGTAAGATCATCCCGCTGGTGTAACATGTCATGGCGGTAGACGGTCACGACTGCCGTGCAACTCACCATTGGTTAACACTGTTGCGTATGGGAGGCACGAGCCAATGGTGACCGCTGCCGGCGGTGACGGTGATGTCCGTGGTGATCATGACCACCATTTCATGTGCTCATGCTCAATTGACTCCTGAACCTCATGCACTGAAGGCGCCAACTGTGTGTGCTGTTGTGTTCTGACTCTGGTAGCCAAGATGCCATGTCCTGCAGGAGAGTTGGAGTGGCTCGTGGATGGGGTCCTGCCCCTGTAAGGACAGTTGTATGGGGCAGCAGAGCAGCATGTGAGCACAATGTCATTGTCCTGTATCTGATCTGTGCACATGTGGGTGGGGGTCTTGGTAGGTGGCAGTATGTATGGAGCATGGACATGGGTGAGGGACCTAAGGCTAATTTGGCTGATGACATGTGAGTGTGGAAGTGTGGAAGTGTGCTCTCCACTACTGTCCCAGGGATGCCACTCTACTGGGCTGTGTCCTTCTGTCTGTGTCACCCATGCAGGTCAGTGCCCATCAGAAGAAGGGGATTTGGCGTGCCATCACCAAGCAAGTGCGAACCCTTGGGGTCCGTGACCGGGGGAGCATCCACTGCGGAAAGAGGTGGGAGTACCTGAGACGCTGGGCCTGGAAGATTGCATAGGCCAAGCTGGTGACATCTTCCTGATGAGGGAGGAGTGCCTGTCAGACCCTGACCCCCTAATGGCCCGCTGGCCGTGACTTACCCTGAGGAGGATGGGTGCTTGAGGGCAGCACAGTAACCATATGGGGGTAAGTCCTCACTCTCACTGGGTGAGCGGGCACAGGCAACTGGGTGGGGAGCTACAGTGATGGCGGTGCTAGTAAGGGGGGTGGTGGACAAGGATTGTGCTGGGATGGTCCCAGAAGGAAAGCGAGTTTTGCCATCTTTCACATTGAAAAGTCAGTGAACATGCCTTTCACAGTTGCACAGAGTCTACTGACAGTATGCCTCGTGCATGGCATCCTCAATCTGCCCATTACCATGTTTCATGTTTCCAACTTAATTAAACATCTTGCAGTGGGCAGAGATAAGCTGCTAGGAGATAGCGACATGAAAGTACAGTGGGAGTTGCCCTTGCAACATAAATGGTGGTACTGCGAAACAGAGGTCTCCCACAGCGGGAGTGACTGTGAGCCTAATGCTAGCCATTCAATGATATGCAAACAGGTGTCCCTTCAAGGCCTTTGCAATGGAGGGGTTGTGAACTTGGCCTGTTGTCAGAAGGGTACTCCCGACCCTTTGATACATCCAGTGCCCCATACACTTAAAATGGAAGTTTTGTGGTCCTTAACGACCACAGCTGTTGCATAATGAGTCCAGGAGTTGCCTACGCGATCACAGTCTCAAAGATTGTAATGTTTTGCCGACAAGTTACAACCCCCACACAACAGATCAGAGTAGCAGAAAGGTGGCCCTACATTGATGCCACTAATGTAACCAATGACAAGCTAAGCAGACTGAAGGCGCTAGTGTTCCAGTAACAATTCGCGTTGACCTCAGCTATAGAGTTGTGTACTCACCAGATGGCAAGATCATTGGCTGAGACACAATCCCCATCGCATTCCAACTCCGCAGAGCACTCTGGAGACTTGCTATCCAGAATAACCAACGCTGCAAGCACTACAGGGATTGTACAATGCTGTAAGTCTGTCGGGTCTGGATTTGTGTCCCTCTTCCATACTGTTTCTGGACTCATTCTTACACCCATCCATCACTCCCATCAAGTGTGTTTTGCGGCTATCTTGTGACTTTGGCATCAATAGGCAGGATACTGTTGTACCTGATACGCAGTGGTTGTGGCTTTCCAGTAAAGCGGAGTAATGGAGCCACTACCAGCAGCCCAGCTGTGCCATGATTGCCTGGTACAGCTCTTTGGAGCTCTGTTACTGGAGGAACTGGAGTGTGACTGGTCCTTGTCACTCCGAACACTCCTATGGTATGTTCAGCCTGTCTTTCACTGCACATGGTGGCACTTTGAAAATCTACCTATGGTGTGCCTTGCTGTTCCACCAGTGCCTCCTGTGGACCGAGAGCTGCTGATGTCCCCACTGAGGCTCCATTCACAGTCATGCCCCTTGAGACAAAGGCTGATTCGAGAGGCCATTTACGGGCCATCTTTGGTGGATGTCTGGGCCCTTTTCGACACTTTGAATGTTGCTGGTCCCGCAGATGTGTCTGCGCATGAACCTGCTGCGCACTACTGTACTGTGGATGTGTCTGCCAATCCTATCATTGATCTGACATATGATGAGGTGGCCTGTATCCTGAGTGCATTTCCATTTGATGGCGTGGAAGACCATGGAGGACGCCCAACCAGTCATCCTGACATTCAGCACCCATCAGAAGAAGGGGATATAATGTGCCATCGCCAAGTAAGTGTGAACCCTGGGGGTCCATGCCCGACAGAGCACCCACTGAAGAAAGAGGTGGGAGGACCTGAGATGCTGGGCCGGAATACTGCGGAGGCCCATCTGGGGACATCCTCCTAATGTGGGAGGGGTACCCATCAGACCCTGACCCCCCTAATGGCCTTCATTCTGGTGGTAGCCTACCGTGAGGTGGATATGTGCTTGAGGGCTGCACAGAAGCCACAAGGGGGGAGTACACACTCTCACTTACACCATGTGTTGCCATTGTGGCTCGGGGCCAGCACTATTAGGGAACTGTAGCATGGTTAGTAGGTGGATTCATGTACACTGTGGTTATTAGACAACTGGGCAGGATTGTCATCATAGATGTGTGGCCATGCCATGCAGTCAGTGAATAGAGGGGCAGTTACCTCCAATGTTGTATCTGTTTTGTCACCTTCTACCAAGAAAGGACTAGGCAGCTCATGCCAACAGTATCATTGCATCTGGGGTGTCAGGCCATTGTAATCAGTTTTTGCCAATCAATGTGCCATGGACGAATGTAGAGTCCTCAATCTGCTGGCAGATACTCTGTGTTGTGAGGTAAGGTGGGGCAATGTGTCACTGTGCAGTTTAATAATGGCCTAGTAGGCATGACAACTACCCATGCAGGATTATGTAGGTTTGGTTGTCCAGGACTTGTGTGTCTCAACAGACATGGGAAGTGTGCAGGTACTGGGCAGGTGTGGTGGGTATGCCTCTCATCATGTACACGATTACATCTGTATTAGCGTCAACAGTACATATGTGCTTAGATATGCTTCCCCCCTGGTGTTCCATTGTTGTATCATGTGTAGGTGAGGGCATGGCGTGTCATGGCATGGCATTAGAAGATGATCTAGTTACTCTGTGTGTCTGTTGTGCTGGCATTGACTGATTGCACCCTGTCTCTCTCTCCCACCCACTCTCCCTCTCCTCCTCTGTCTTTGTGTGCATCAGCATCATCTGGCAAGTGAGGAAGCTGCAGCCCACGGGACCCAGGTGGCTGATAGCAGCAGAGCTGAGGGGACCAGTGGGACGGAGGGCGAGGAGAGTGCCACGGGGGAAGACAGGATCGACCATTCCATCTTCAGAGTCCTCCTTCGATGGCGGCTCCCTGGTGGTGGATGACCCATCTGGGCCCATGCCTGCATCATCCTTGTCTGCCATCCCCTTACCAGCACCGCCCTCCCTGTAGCTCATACCCCCTGTGCCCACTCACCCAAGAGGGTGGGCATCTCCTTCACCGCAGGCACCTCTGCTCCTTCCCCAGTCAACCCTCCTGCCCTCAATGAGAAGGCTGTTGACCTCCTGAGGTCCATCCCTGTGGGGCAGACAACTATCATGAATGCCATCTAGGGACTAGCATCCTAGATGCAACAGTGCAATGCATTCCTGGAAAGCATTCACAGTGCCTTGTCTGGCCTGCAGAGATCGTTTCAGGCTCTGGCCTCCTTGACTGCGGCCAGTGTCCTTTCTACTTCTGTCCCTCCTCCAGCTACTTGTTCCCATACCGACAGTCCACTCCCCTCACCCATCCAAGGTACAAATACTGACACACATGCATCCACATCAACAGACATGGTACGCAAGGACAGACATAAGCACCAAAGACGTCATCACCACCATGCACGTACTCAACTGATACATACAGACATGACAACATCCATACCCTGCACCGACCCCCCACCGCCTTCCTCCTCACAGTCAGCACACCACACATTCCTTCAGTCTGTACCACATCAGTCACTGATCCTGCCACATGTGTCTTCACTGACACGGTCACCATATACTCTGACCCACATTCATGCACCCCATAAACCACTGGGGCAGACACCACAACTGTCGACACACCCACATGCAACTCATCCACACTACCTTCAGACACCACCCCAACATACACTCACACGTCCCCCTTGCCATCTCCCTGCATCTCCTCCCTATCTCCTTCCAGTACATCTAAACACCTGAACTCACCCACCCAACAGTCCCCCAGCACACTCATATCATCCACCCATGCACCTGCACCCAAGGCACCTCCACGTGCACACTTCACAACCATACCTATTCCCTCCACCCCCAAACGTCCTCTCCTTGACCTCCCATGTGTCCCCAAAAAACATTTCCTTTGTGAGTTTTCCCTGTTCTCCACCACTGACTCAATTACTGTTCCCCCAAGCGTACTGCTACCCTTCCAATGCCCCTGCCTTTTGCCTCCCAATCTGCCTCTGCCCTGCCCATGCACCTCTGCCACCTGCCACTTCCGCCCCTATCACGTCCACTGCTCCTGCTGCCAAACCCAAGCCCACGCCTTCCACTTACAAGGCCAGGCCCACTCCCTCCACTTCCAAGGCCAAGCACACTCCCGCCAATACCCAGGTCAAGCCCACTCCCTCCACTTCCAAGGCCAACTCGGGCACCTGTTGGACTGGCCCTTGGGCCTGTGTATTAATAGGTACATTCGCAATGTTGACTTTTCTTATATATCTGTGCCACAACACCGTTGGTGTCGATGGTACCTACCTTGTCCTGGCTTTCTGTCTGATTGTGGGTATTAGCCTGTATGTGTATGTGTGTGTGTGTTTGTTTGCGTATCTGTGTGGGCGTGGCTTCCTGTGTCTTGTGTGTCTTGTGTGTGTGTGTACTGACATTGTTCCCTCCAGTGTGTGCTAGGCTGGTGTACTTACGGTTGGTGTTATGGTCGCCGTCTCTGGTCTGGGAGTTGCAGGACCAGGTGGAGGATTGGTAGGAATTGCAATTCTCGTACGATGGCGCCTACAGACGTGCCTGTGTTCCTGAAGGTATGTGTTTTTTCCATTTATATTGTTAGTTTCCACCAGGCTTCTGGTGGCGGTGGTTCCTCCCTGGAAATCCTGGCGGTGTGCAACCTTGTAATATGGTCATGGCTTCCTGCCTGACCGCCAGGCAGATAATGGCTGCCGCCTGGCATGCCTGCTCTTCCACTGTGGTGGGCCGAACAGTAACTTGCCTGTGTTCAGCAGGTGCCTTCTCGGTACTTGTGAAATGGCGGTCTTCACTGCCGGGCCCGTGGCAGTGCATCCTCCAACTTTACCGCAGCAGTACGCTGACCGCCAAACTCGTATTGAGGGCCAAAGTGTTTTGGAGTGTTATCATGTTGTACTTACTAATCTCAATCTTCATTTTGGCTGACCGCACTCTCAGTAGTTCTTGTACGTTGATGGTGGTGCTAATATCAGTCTAGGACAATCTTCGCCATGGTGACGAAGCTAATGGGCATGCTTGTATTTATTTCAACAAAGTTAACACAGGGGTCATGTCTGTGCCTCTGTACATATCAGTATTGAGTTCCATGAGCATATTTTTAGAAAAAAAGGCATGTCCTGTGACCTGGAAATTCCGCGTGCATGTTTCTCTTTCCCTCTGAACAGTCTGTGCCTTCTTTTGCTTCATAACCCTTTATCGTAGCAAAAGAGCTTCATATGTGCTCTGTACACAGTGGAGACTTAGCAGACTATGGTTTTATTGGAGGAGGAAATGCCTAAGCAAGCCGGTCATTTAGGGTTTTGCTTGAATTCCTTTAGGTCATGCATAGTCCTCGAATTACTGTATATGGTTTTCGAGTGCAAGATAATCTCAAATGGACAAACTTTGTAAATCAAGCAATAATTGCAATTGTACAGTACAAATAGTCATTAAATGGCATTGCAGTATTTTAGGCAGGAAATAACAAAAGGCTGACTCAAAGCAATGTTGTGTGGAGAAGGCAGAAGGTAATCTTTGTCTCCCACATATCTTATGAGATGGAAGGCATTTCTTGTGATCCAATGAATTTGAGGTAAGAAGGATAGATCAAAATCAGAAAGGACCCCATTATATGTGAATTTTCATTAATCAGAACAAGAGAGGTCTATTTGACGCAGACCAGCTTAAAGATAGGCCTGGTGGTGTTACATGATTTAATAACTATGTTTTAGTCTCAAAGAGGCTAAACTCTCCTTTATCAAGAAAGTCACCTATTTTGGGGGCCAGATCACAACTAGGTCATGAAAGCGGGAAGGGTATTGTTAGACCTGACAGCCTTATGGTGGTCTTCCCACATCTTTCTTTTTGGCCTCCTCCCTCCATTTTTCTGAACTAATATTTGCTGGTTTTAGGACTCTGCATGCTTTACTACTGCCGACCAGTGCTAAAGTGCTTGTGCTCTCTCTTCTTATCAGGATAATATTGGTTCCTATCCAAATGGCATATTTAATTTATTCATAGGTTCCTAGTAAAGTGCACTATATGTGTCTATGGCCTGTAAATTAAATGATACTAGTGGGCATGCAGCGCTGATCACGCCAACCACATAAGTAGACCATAACCATGCCTCAGGCCTGTCATTGCAGGGTATGTGTGTGCAGTTTCACTGCCATTTTGACTTGCCATTCAAAACCTTTTTCCACGCCTTAAACTCCACTTTCATTACATATAAGTAACCCCCAAGCTAGGCCCTAGGTAGCCCATATTGCAGGCTGCCATGTAAATAGAAGGCAAGACATGTATCTTTAAGTTTTACATGTCCTGGTAATAAAAAAACTCCCAAAATCATTTGACATTACTGTAAGGCCTTCCGGTCTCACCAGTCACCATTGAGAACGCCTAATTATACTTTTAAATTGTAATTTCTGATTAAAGTGGAGTGGCTACATCATGTTTTATATCTTTGGAATGGAAATGATAGTTTGCTGGATTTAACATCATTATTTTAGAAATGCTAGTTTTAGAAAGTAGGCATTCTTCTGTTCTTACTGCTCTATGTGCATCACATCCTGTCTCCAAAATACGGCTGGAATGGGCTGGTCGACAGATACCTTTGTGCATTCCATCCAGACAGCAACAAACACAGGACACCCAACTGCATCTGCATTCATCTACAAACTGTTGGGTCTACCTGAGCAGGAAGGATGGGAGGGTTCACACTTACACTTCAAAGGGTAGTGACCTGAATCTGCATAAAGGACTGATTACCCCCCACAGATAGCCTGGCAGGCAGGACTGGGTTGAAAGGGATGCTGGTTTACTTCAAAGCCACTCTTTAATGTCTTCCCCCTCTTCTAAGGCACTTTTGGGTATAAGTACTGGGTCTCCCACCCCCTAAAATCAGACACTTCTGGATTTGGAACTGAATCTCTGTCAGAAGGACTGCTATGCTGCTCAAAGGACTCAATTGGGGTGTATTTCCAAAAGCACTATTTTTCTGCTTGTTGCTCGGCTGTCTGCTGCTCTCTTACTCTGCTGCAAGGACTCTGCCTTCCTTCCAAAAGAGATCTCTAAGGGATTGCTAGCTTGTTTCTAGTTTTTCTGCAGTCTCAGGGACATCAAAGACTGCCTATACCTCTTCTGGTGCTGCAGGACGCTGCCACACTAGAGACTCACCCTTTCCTGAGCTGCTCCCTCCAAGCTCTGGGCCTCAGAAGTGGTTTCAGCAGCTGATTCCTGCAAAAACTGACGCATGGGCCAGGGTGGGTAAAATGTTGCTGTATCACTCCTTCAACGCTGATGCAGAGGCTGTTTGATGACAACGGATTCACAACCACACTGTGCGCAGTGAGAATACATCACAGTCACTTCAACAGAGCCGGACAACGATGCTGTGACCCGACGGCATGGAAAATACTGAGCCCATTACACGGACGCTTTGCTCCATCCAAGGTACTGTTTCAATGGACCCTGTATGGGCTCTTTAGGCAGCCTACCCTCCATCGCGGTCGGCCTGAATTTTGGATTTGCACCAGTCCCTCCAACCATTTGACTGTTAGTGAGTTTTAAGGAGTATTTTGAATGTAATCTTTCAAAAAATCATGTCACGACTTCCACTAAAGTTATTTTGGTCTTGTTTTACTCAAATAAGTATTCTCTTTTGTTCAAGTCTGGTGTGGAGTCTTTTTATGTTTTCACTGTGTTAACTCAACTCAGACAAGGCGGAGATTCTTGTAATTGGCTCCACCAATTCCGCCTTGAACCACTCTTGGTGGCCTACCACACTGGAATCGCCCCAGCTCCCATGGACCACACACGCAATCTGGGCATCATCCTGGATTCCTCTCTGTCCATGACCCACCAAGTCAACGCCATCTCATCATCATGTATCCCCACCCTCTGAATCCTCCGAAAGGTCTTCAGATGTATACCCTCCGACACGAGGGAGACCGTCACCCACACACTTGTAACTAGCAAACTGGACTACGGCAATGCATACTATGCTGGCATCACCAAAAACACTAAACAATGAAATGCATTGACAGCAACCTTCATCATGACAGTTCTTGTCAATGCTTTATAAATGACCCCCATCTGTCCAGGTATTTATAAATCTGGCAGCTAAGACCTCCATCAGTGTGATGGAGAAATACAAAGGAACATAAGCCCGACCACCCAAAATCACAGATATGAAGGCCCAATATTAATATAAAACTTAAAGGTTTATGTAGTGGTCCCAATACTTTCAAATGGTGATCTGACTTTCTGTATGAAAATCTCAGTTTTTACCTTTTGTATAGATGGCGAGTTTCTGAAATATGCTCTTGTATCTGCAGTGTATGCTCTTGTATCTGCTGTATCTACACATAAAAGGCAAGGGTAACGCAAAGGAGTCAGTAGTATTTAGAAAGCAACACAAGTGGCGATTTGTGCTGCCTTGCAAGGCTTTGTAATGAAATGTAAGGAAACACAGCTGCTTGTGCTGTGTTATGTTCTATTTCAAACTAGGATTTGTTCCATTGATAGAGCATGGGCGTTACCACAGTGAGACGTAACAAGGAGAAATATCTGTATTTTTCCTTTTTTCTTCCTCTTTCTATGGGTGATGTATTCTGCAACAGCCAAAGAAAGAGGAAATGCATCTAAAGATTACATTTGTATAGGAAGGTTGTAGAAAACAATCCTGTATATAACACAGGCACTGTACTTGCTGCCCTGCGTTGCATGAAAGATTAATAAATATGCTCCAAAGTTTGTGGATGAGGTCCGCAAGTACAAAGCAAGTTGCACTTCAAAAGAGACCAGCCCACTAGGTATAGGAAAAGATCATTTTTCGGGGGAAAGGCAGTCAAGTTTTAGAGTACTTTGGCATAATTCTTCTCGTTAGTTCTCTAGACGTGTACAGGTGGGGTAAAGTGCCACTCCCGTGGGAATCTGCAACTCTTGCACATAAGCATCGAGCACTACAAACTGTATAATATGGTTTCTTTAGCTATACAATAGCTCCCTCTAATGTAATGTGATTAGCCTTACGCAGTGGATTATCCCTCCTGATTAACATAATTTACGTCGCTACTACAGCATGAAAGATAGTATAAAACTCAGCAGTCATCGTCTGAAGCATGCCATCTAAAGATCCTCTTTAAAAAGCCTTGAACAAGAGAGATAATATTATGAAGATCTGCCTTTGAGTCCTCACAGCATGTTGTGCATCACTTTGCTGTGCATCTAAAAATGCTCCATTATGTTTGAATGTGATAATAATAGTTCATTGTCAGGAATGTGGCTGTTCCAGTCAGTCATTTTTGTCTTCGTATTACAGGCAAAAGATTCCTGCAACAAATTTGATACTTGTACATATATTTTAGTGCAAATTGTGATTTATTGAATTTCTTTCATTTTGACCACAACACTTTTCAAATTTCCTGCAATAGCATTTATATTTTCTGTTCTACAAGATCGGTCCATATCTGGGACCATTGTCAGAGGCAGAACTGGGTGTCAAAAGGACTTTCTGGAACTGCATACCGAGGGAGAATTTTTTCAACAATAATAACCCAGCGTAAAAATTATGATGGGATTTACTTTCCGAGGCAAATCCTGATTCTAGTGGGAAAGGTCCCTAAAGTAAGGCAACTTAGCTCCATGCACTACTTTGTGCTACTTTAGGCAGGCAACTCATTTCATGAGTGGCACATGGACATTCCTTTACAACCATCCACAATTTTGATAGAAATCCTTATCCAGCAGTGACAGCAGGTAACTTGCGAAAGTAGTGCGATGGACACACGTGCACACTCACTTTCAAACATCAACAAACTCACACATTCATACCCGTTCATTCACAAACATGAGTGTGTATACATATGCACAGCCATCCTTTCACAAACACACGCATACTCACAGACTTACACTCATCGGTTTAAGAGGTACACACTTGAGGTCTTACTTCCACTCATAAATTTACAATCACACACACATGCACATACTCACACTCATCCATACACAACCACACAAACACTTATACCCATCCATTCATAGGCACACATGCACACATACCTTCACTCCTCCATTCGTAGCACACTTCACAAATACACATATATAACTGCATAAACACCCACACTCAAACATTCAATAGGACTCTTACTGGACTGCTGCAGTGACAATAGGACCAGCGGGTCATGGGAGGTAAAAGCACAACAGTCCATAAGGAGCTTGAGGCTTTGGGAGGAAAAGTGGGAAATAAAACATCCTGCCACATTCTCTCATTGGCTAACCCTACCAAGGGTTAGCTAAAGAGAGGAGCACCTTCCCTAACTTGTCACAGAGTGAGGTCGGTCAGTTGAATTTGCTGATTCCATCGCACTCTTTGATAAGTTATAGAAGGGTGGTGTGAAGCATCACTGATATAACTTAACCCTGAAGCTCTTATGACTGAATCCATCAGTAATTCTTTCCCTTGTCATGTGGAGAAGGACCATTGCAGGCTTTGCCTGGCTGATGACGTCACTTCCCTCATGACTGTGAGATCTTCACCCTGGGAAAACTTGGCTCAAACTGAGAGACATCTATACATTAGAACATGCAAAAAGCCTGGCTGTCTGATCTTCACATGGTGAGTGTCTCACAGGCTGACCTTTTCCTTGGCATGCCAGACACTCATCAAGTTTAAAAATGGTGGTGGGGTGGCCTTAACAATGGACCTCTTCTGCTAATTACTAACATTGGTAGATAGGGGTTTCTTCAAACCGTTTCAAACTCTGTATTTGTGCTGGCCGGTACAGCACACATGCAAAGTGTAAAAAGTATTAAACCATAGTTTTTGTATTGGAGGAAACCAGTACAAACCCTATGCTTTATGGAACACACACATACAGATTGGGCAAAGGTACAAGGGTGTGTGTGTTGTCAAGGGCAGCCAAAATTGTTTCTGCACTGGGAGATACACAATCTTTGTAGATATGGCATTTTTCCATTGACACAAAGCAGTTCAGAGGTTAAACGTTGGTTGCTGCACTGCAATGTGATGAGAATTAGTAAATCTGCCCCTACATATTGTTTCCTTCAGAGAAAAGAAAAAAGGTCTCATGTTCTGCAAGTAAAGAGAATGTTATTTCTGTAAAATGCATCTGTTCCACAGGCACAGGGTGCACACTGTTTTCGTTTTTCAGCCTGAATCCTGGCTGTCCTTTTTATTTCTGCAGCAGCGTTGCGGTTCTTCCCATCTCTCTTCTCTGACATGCTGGTCTGTGAAGTAAATACTCTGGAGCATTATCCCCTGCCAAGAAAGAGTTGTGCAGTCAGCATGAGTTATGAATAAGATATTTCTGAGGGAAATAAAGTGTGCTAGATGGGGGCATGAGAGCAAGGAAATCTCACAAAGGCCATTGGTGGACTAAAGATTACAGGATAAAAGCTACTAACTACTAAAAGCTACTAACTACTGAAGACTATTAAAATAACCACCCGTAAGTCAAGCTGGAGACACAACTTTCCAGTCCAATTTGTCAGACCCTTTTAGAGCTCTTTTGCTGTAGGAATGCACCCAGTACCAGACCAGGGTCAAGGATCTTGGTTCACGAGAAATGGATAATAGGCAAGGGAATGACCCAGGACCAACATGGTGCTAAGAAGCCTTAAGGCCAGCAACCACACATATATATATATGAACAATGTATTAAGCTTAGCAATTTCTGTAGGTTCAGCCCCAAACTTGTTGCCTTCGCCCTCCTGTTTTCTGAACCGTTTTTATTATCTTTTAGAACTTTGCACATTTTATCACTGCTAACCATGCTCTCTTCTTTGAACATAGGAAAATTGGCTAACACACAATTGGCACTCTGAAGTTACTTATAAGTCCCTAGAAAAGTGGTACTACAATACCAGAGGCCTGTAAATCAAATGCTACTAATAGACCAGCAGCACTGATTGTACCTCCTGCTTAAGTTGCCCTTTTAAACATGTCTCAGGTTAGTTATCGCACTCTGTCTGTGCAGATTAAACCCCCATTTCAACCTGGCAAAATAAACCTTTTGCCAGGCCTCAGCCTTCCTTTCTAATACATTTAGGCCATCCCTAGGGTAGGCACTAAACAGCCCATAGGGCAGGACACAGTTTATTTATAAAGTCAGACATGCACTTTTGAGTTTTACAAATCCTTTGGTGTAAACCCGTTAAATTTGAATTTCACTACTGCAAGGCCTACCTTACCTTATCATGTCACATTTAATAAGTGATAACTTACAATAAGGAACAGATAGGAATAAAGAGTTTGGTGTATACAAAATTGTTATTTGAAACCCACTCTAATGGTAAAGTCAGATTTTAAATCCCAGTTCTAAAAATGCCACTTATAGAAAGTTGGCAATTTCTTGTCCTAATAATTGGTTGCTTGCTGCCTGTGTCCTTGGTGCAACTGTTAGTCAATACTTGTGTATTGTTCCCAGACAGTAAAACAAAGGGGGAATAGGTGCCAGGAGGATGGGCCATCTTTGACTAGATGATGGGGAGGAGCTGTCATCTACCATATTTACACATCACAATGCCTCTACCTGGGCACACTCACTAAGGATTTGATACACATTTTTTGTGACCCTAGACAAGTTGAGGCCAAAGAGGACTGCTACTCTGTTGACCTGCTGCCCTGCTACCTGAGTTAAAGGACTGGACTTGAATCATGATCCCACGACCACCAGAGTGACTCCAAGGGCTAGTTTTCTGGCCTCCTGATCAGAGCCTCAGGGACAAAAAAGGCTCCAACCACCTCAAAACCAGCACCTGGACTGCTTCTGATGTGTGTCTTGCCCCCCAAGTTGTGCCAATCCAGTTCACAACCTTTGATAATGGGCCAGAAGGTGCTCTGCCACACCAGCTGTGGTCCTGTAGGCAGAAGCGATACAGGTTGGCACATCTCCTTAAAGCTCTGCTTCAGAAATGCCCCAGACCGACTCACCCAGATGCAGGACCTTGCATCACAGCCTGCAGTCTCCTCTGAACCGTCACTGTATGAAGCATCCTCGATGCAGACCACGAAAGTCCTTTGTCAATAGCAGCTTCAACCATAACACAACACTTCTCTTTGCAGCCCCACAACTCCTTAGGAAACCCTGGGGGTGAAGCACATCTTCAATGCAGGACTTCGCATCGCAAGCCCCTCATCAATGACATCCTCAACGATGATGCAGGTCTCCACAACGCAGCCCCTAGCTCCTGTGAACCACCAATGTGTGATGCATCCTTGATGCAGGATCTTGCAGCCCTCTGCTAACCAGGATTTAAGATACTTTGTTCAGCAGGCCTAACTTGGGTCTTGTATCCAGCCAATGTCCCATCATGGTTGACCTGAACTTGTGACTTTGTCACGGTCCAGCGCGACTTGATAACCACAGTTGGTGCTTTATTCTTCTAGGCATTATTTTTACTGAAAACTTTGAAATGATGTATCTCTGGTTTTACTGATTGATTGTTGTCATTCTGTTCTCAAATTATTACATTTTACTCTAGATTGGTGGGTTATTTCTTGTGTTGTGTTTCCACGTCATTACTATTTGAAGTGCTGCATAAATACTATACACTTTGTTAAGCCTGATTGCTTTTGTGCTAACTACTGGAGGGTTAGTACAGGTAAATATAGGGTTTCCTTATGTTTCACCCTGACAGGGTTGTGGTAGCTGCTTGAGTAGGCTTTCACACCTATCAACCATCAACCCAATTTCACACAAATGCAGTCTGAGCAAATGAGCTAAATAGAAGAAGAAAGAATTCACATTAACACACCATGTTACCTCACGATGACTTAGAGGCACTCATGGTAAGGTGCGCCAAAGATGGAGTTTAACAAGTGTCCCTCCTACTAAATCCTGCTGCCAACACTCTGGTCCCAAGTACATAAGAAACAAAAAACAACAAAAAATCCCCTCAGGAACTGCAGTACTTGAAACCACAAAACAACCCCTTAGGAAGTGCAGCACCTGTCAAGGCATAATCATTATCAACCAGGCCCCCAGTAGATCATCTAATTCCTCATTAGATGAGCATCATCAAATAGGTATTAAATAATCTAGTAATGATGCTCCTTGTGGTATTCTGACAAATTATTTGTGTGTTTGCATTTCACAACAGTTCTCATGGCTTGGCCCACCCCTCCTGCAAGAAGGGGACAACTGTTTCTTCCCCCAAGATGCCCAAGGAGTAATGTGCTCAAGTGTGATTAGGTGCAGAGGGACATTTATGATCTAATAGCTATGGACAGAGGGCCATATTTATACTTTTTTACGCAAAACTGCGCTAACGCAGTTTTGCGACAAAAAAATTAGCCCCGGCTAACGCCATTCTGAAGCGCCATGCGGGCGCCGTATTTAATCAATGACGTTAGCCGGCGTTAGCCGCCGGCGCTGCCTGGTGTGCGTGGAAAAAAACGACGTACACCAGGCAGCGCCGGTGTAGGGGGAGATGGGGCTTGGGCGTCAAGAAATGGGGCAAGTCAGGTTGAGGCAATTTTTTCGCCTCAACCCGATTTGCACCATTTTTTTTCACTCCCAACCCCCATAGAAATGACTCCTGTCTTAGCAAAGACAGGAGTCATGCCCCCTTGCCCAATGGCCATGCCCAGGGGACTTCTGTCCCCTGGGCATGGTCATTGGGCATAGTGGCATGTAGGGGGGCACAAATCAGGCCCCCCTATGCCACAAAAAAAAACATTGGTGCAAAATCACAGGAAAAGAAAGGAGCTTAGTGTTTCCTGAAAATGGGACATTTAATTTGCAAAATTTATAAAATTTGAGACAACTGATATACAGTCTGAAACCTCCGCCAAGACCAGCACAGTTCAAAGCATTAGCGATCTAGGAACTAGTAGCCAGACAACAATAAGCAATGACATTTGAGAGAAAAAATAGAAAAGCAGAGAAGTCACTAGCAGAAGCTAGGTGGGAGAATGACCAGAGACAGTGGAGACTCGATACCTTACATGGTATTGTGATGTTTCCTTCGATTTCAGAAGACAGCGAGAAAGAGTGAAAGGAAGTTTAATTTCAGATGAGGATCAGAAAGTGAGGCAAAGAAATGTCTAACTCATGATGAGGAATTGGACGATGATTAATTAATTTTACAGTTGTTGAGAAATCATCCACCACCATATGTTTGTCAGCACCAGAGCAGTACGCGCTCTACTGGCGACAAAAATGCAAAAACCCAGTACTCTCAAAACAACGTAATTTATGCATTGTGCTGATATGTTGTGGTTTAACCTTTTGCATTGCAGATTTCAATCCTGAAAACTTATTTTTAATATGCTTTCAAATACTGTTCCTTTGCAATGTATTGCTGCAGGTTTTCAGAGTGTGTTAGGGTGTGGCCCCTTTCCAGGGCCTTCCAGTGACTTTCCCTGCAACATGCCTGGGCGTGGTTCTGGACTGGTCCAAGACTCTATAAAAGAGAGCCAGCCCAACTCCCAGTGCTCACTATTCAGAGGTCCCGGTGCAGAGCAGCAGCTTTTTCCTGAGCTCCTGTCCCGGCGGCCTATTTGGATCTTCCAGACTTCTGCCCTTCATCCTTCATTGGTGATCCTTGTTCCAGGCGGTAAGACGGTGGTAGGACTGTCCCGAAACCGTTATTGAGAATTTTCATATTCGTGTTTTAATTCTTAAATGAGTAACAGATTACTTGCGCGCTACCATTTCTTGACATTTATATGGTAATTTACAAATAGGCAAGACGCGCGATTTATTTCATAAAGGTTTGACTTTGTTATTCATTGCGTGCTATCATTTCTTGACATTGGAATGGTGGCTTAAGAATCGGCGAGACGCGCGATTCGTTTTATGATATTTAAACCTTGTTGTCCATTGCGCGCTACTATTTCTTGACATTTACATGATGTTTTATGAATTGGCAAGACGCACAACTCGTTTCATGAGGATTTAACTTTGTTGTTCATTTCGCGCTACCATTTCTTGACATTTACATGGTGGCTTAAGAATCGGCAAAAGAAGCGCGATTCGTTTCTTTGTACTTTGATCTTGTTATTTATTGTGAGCTGTTATTTCTTGACATTTACATTGTGTTTTATGAATCGGCAAGAAGCGCGATTCGATTAATGATGATTTGACTTTCATATTCAAGGCATGCTACCATTTCTTGGTATTTTACATGGTGCCACTTGAATCGGCAAGACGCACGATTCTCTCCTCAAGTTTAATTCATGTTGTTTATTGTATGCCACTATTCTAGGATATTTATTATGTAATATTCGAGTTGACAAGTTTTGTGATTTGTTTCCTGAATCCATATTGTGTTATTCATGGTGCACAATCCTTTTATGGTATTTACTATATATGTATATATATATATATATATATATATATCTGCAATATGAGCAATTTGTATTGAAACATTTTAAGAGTACACAGAAGGCCAGAGTTTCTAGATGCAATATTGTATGGTCCTAGTATACATTCTCAAAACAGGATTAATATGACTGGTTTAAAATGTAGTCAGATTTTTTTTTTTTTCTGATTCTCATGTAAAGGAAAGTACTTGAATAAGAAATTTTTCATTTAATTCATCTCGATTCCCCTACAGGTATCCAGCCATCTTGAAACTTAGTCATTTTAAACGTAACTCTTTGATTGTTCATGTTTTCAGAGTAACTAGGTTTAGAATCATAGTTTAGTATTGATTTCAGGAGATATAATTTTCATATTGTGTGTTCTAACCTTTTTCTTACTACAGGTCTCCTTCCCAGCTGTTCCCTTCCTAATCCCCTCTTCCCCTCTTGAACTCTCTCAGACTCTGTGATTTATCTATCAGAGTCTTGGAGCTGTTCAGTGGTGGACGTGTTGGGAAGGTGCACAGACCCCGAGGATCTGGTGACTCTGACAGAATAGTGAGCCCACAAATTATAATCCTCCTGGCTTATGTATGTTCTCAGCATGGCCACGCTAGACGAGTTAGTCAAGGCTATCACCCAGCTCCAAGCAGAGGTGGTATCATCCAAAGAATTGACAACTAGCTCAGCAGAGAGAGTGAGTCAGTTGCAAGATAAGGTAGAGAAGAAGGAACAAAGTCCCACAGGTGTGTCTTGGCCAGGTACTTCTTTTCAGGCTTCTGGAAGTAATCCGATTTCCCTAAATGTTCCTTCTGCAATTCCTTTACCTCCCCAGAACATTTCTCAGGTGACCCTTTTAAAGCGCAATCTTTCCTGGTTCAATTGGAAGTACACTTCACCTGCAGACCAAATACTTTTCCCGATGCCCAGTCCAAAGTAGCTTTCTTGTTCTCATATCCGTCTGGGGATGCAGCTACTTGGGCAATTCCTCTTGTGCGTAAAAATAGTCTCTTGTTGTATAACTGGAGAAATGTTGTTTGTGAATTTGAGAGAGTTTTTGATCGTAGAACTGTAACACAGTCAGCAGATCGTGAATTAATAAATTTACGCCAAGGAAATCAAGACCTATTGTCGTATTTAGCCAACTTTAACCGGCTGGTTGCCGAGACATCCTGGCCTCAAGAAAAACAAGTGGTCTTGTTTTACAAGGGACTCAAAGAAGAATGAAAAGATATCTTAGTGCAAATGGACCCACAACCTACAGACTGTCAAGAATTAATAAATCTTGTCTTGAGACTTGATCATCGTTTAGCAGAACGTAAAGGAGCGCACAAAAAGATTGAAAAATATTCATGGCGCGTTCATGATAACAGAGACTCAAGAACTCCAAAAGAAAGAACGCCGGAACCGATGGAAATTTGAACCATCAGAAGACCTTTGACCAAAGATTAAAGGACCTACGCAGGAAAAATGGACAAAGTCTTTATTGTGGGCGAAAAGGTCATTTTGCCAAAGATTGTCCAATCAAACCAAAGAACAAGCAAGGTCCAGTTCAGAAGGTCGCAGTCAATGCACCAGTCGAGTTGGAAAACTAAAACACCCAAGATGCAGAGAAGGGTTGCTATTGGGTGTCACCGTGGACCCTTCCCAATCTAGACATCTTACATTGGCAATAAGAGTTCAGGTCTAGAAAAAGATCTATTTAAAAAAGCTCTAGTCTATTCTGGGGCTACTGGGAACTTTGTTGATGTCCATTTGGTTCGTGCATGGGGGATCCCATGTATTGAAAAGAAGACCCCAGAAATCATCCAGGCAGTCGATGGAAAACTTTTGACTGGAGGTCCGGTAACTCTTCAGACTATCCCCTTGTCGATGATTTGTGAAGATAAGAATCAAAGAAAGAAACATAAAGAGAAAATCATCCTTGACGTGATCCATGCTCCCCAATATGGGATTATCCTCGGCTTGCCAGGGTTAACTCATCACAATCCGGAGATCAATTGGGCAGAACGAAAAATCGTGTTCTCATCTATGCTATGTAACGAACAATGTCTCCAAAAGATTCAAGTACCAAAAGTTTGCAACTCTTACATAGCTACTGCCACGGAGAAAGAAATTCAGCTGCCCAAACAGTATTCATCTTACAAAGATGTATTTGATGAGAAAGGAGCAGAGACTCTACCTCCTCATAGATCTTATGACTGTCTAATTGATCTAGCCCCAGGTGCGATACTTCCCAACTGTCGTGTATATGCCCTGTCAGAACATGAAAATCAACATTTACGAAAATACCTAGATACATTTTTGGAGAATGGCTTCATTCGCCCCTCTAAGTCTCCTGCAGCTTCGCCTTTGTTTTTTGTTTCAAAAGCTAATGGAGAACTTCGAACTTGCATCGACTATAGGGGGTTGAACAAAGTCACCATCAAGAATAAATATCCTTTACCCCTAATTCCGGTCTTATCGGAACAAGTAAAGAGAGCAAAAATCTACACAAAGCTTGACCTTCGAGGTGCTTATCATTTGGTCAGAATGAGAGAGGGTGACAAATGGAAAACATCGTTCAAGACAAGATATGGACTTTTTGAATACACAGTCATGCCTTTTGGTCTATGTAATGCTCCAGCAGCATTTCAATTTTTCTTGAATGACGTTCTTAGAGAGTACCTCAACATATTTGACTTAGTCTACATCAAGGACATTTTTATCTACTCAGACAATGAAAACGAACATGTCCAACATGTCAAGAAAATTCTTGCAGCCCTTAGAAAACACCATTTATATTGCAAACTAACCAAGTGTGAGTTTCATGTTACCACAGTTGAGTTTTTAGGGGTTATTCTTACCCCTCAAGGTATGGTGATGACAGAAAAGAAAGTAAAAGCCCTATCTGATTGGCCCACCCCAAAGATTGTTTGTGAGGTACAATGTTTCCTGGGGTTTGCAAATTTGTACCAGAGGTTCATAAATCATTTCTCCCAGACAGTGGCTCCAATCAATAAGCTACTAAGAAAGAAAGAAAAGTTTGTATGGTCCCCAGAAGCTGATCAAGCCTTCTCGACTTTGAAGGAAGCTTTCTCCACTGCCCCAGTCTTGACTCATCCTGATGCGAATCAACCTTTCATAGTGGAAGCTGATGCTTCAGATGTAGCAATAGGAGCCGTCTTATCACAACGAAATAAAGACACTGGTCAACTTCATCCTGTAGCTTATATGTCCCGGAAGTTGAACGAAGCCGAACAGAACTATGTCATTGCTGAAAAAGAACTTCTGGCGATTTGTGACGCCTTTAAAGAATGGAGACATAATTTGTTGGGTGCCAAATACACTGTTACAGTATATACTGATCATCAGAATCTTCAATTCATGAGTTCCGCCAGACTTTTGACCCCTCGGCAATTACGCTGGATGCTTTTTTTTCTAATTTGATTTTGTAGTAACCTTCCAGCCTGGTAAAGATAATCGCAAGGCTGACGCCTTGTCCCGTCAAGAGTCTACCACGTTGCCTGCATTTTAAGCCTCCAGAGCTATCATTGCTCCTGACAAGGTTCTATGTATCATAAAAACTGAAGATTTCTTTGAAGAAATTCGCAACTCTTTCACTGTTGAAAAATGGCAAACATTGGCCCAAGCAGATCCCAAAAGGTCAATCATGCAAGGTTTACCCTTTCATGACGCTCGTTTGTTCGTAACCACTACCAAACTTTGCAAGATAGTTTTTCATTGGTTGCATGTTATACCTACGGCAGGGCACCCAGGTACTCCTAAAACTCTTGAACTGATCCAACGCTATTTTTGGTGGCCTACCCCAACAAAAGACGTAAAAGCAATGGTAAACAACTGTGAAGTTTGTGCTCGCTTTAAAACAAGTCATTCAAAACCAAAAGGGTAGTTACATCCACTTCCAACCCCAAGTCTTCCATGGGAGCACATTTCTTTAGACTTTATTACCGGTCTGCCAGTGGTTCAACAGCATTCAGTAATTCTGGTGGTAGTAGATAGTCTCACGAAATATGGCCATTCCATTGCCTGTAAAAAATTGCCCACTTCTAGTGAATTGGCAACTATATTACTGAACAGAGTGGTTTGTTATCATGGACTGCCAAAGGTTATCCTCTCCGATCGGGGGTCACAATTTTCCTCCAATTTCTGGAAGATATGGTGTAAAACAATCCAAGTGACATCTACGCCATCTACTAGTCCCCATCCTCAAACAGATGGTCAAACGGAGAGACTAAATCAGACTTTGAAACAATACCTACGTGCCTACGCTGAAAAGGCACTTTATTCTTGGACATCTATGCTCTGGTTAGCTGAGTTAGCTTACAATAACTCATTCCACACTTCTATTGGCGTTACACTCTTTTTTTGTTTATTTGGCTATCATCCTGACACCTTGCCCATCACAATTCCTCAAGAAAGTTCTCTTACTCCAGCTGTGTCAGAAACCATTCAGCATTTACATTAAACCCAGAAACTGATTCAACAGCATTTAGAAAAAGCCAAACAAAATTATAAAAGGCATTATGACAAGAAACATTGTGAGGGACCGCAATATCAACCAGGTGACAGAGTGTGGCTTTCCACCAAACATATAGACTTCAAGAAGAAGCACATGTTTAACCCCAAATTCATAGGTCCTTATACTGTCCTTCAGCAAATCAATCCGTTGACCTATAAACTACAATTGCCCAGATCCTTACGGATTCACCCAGTGTTCCACACTTCCCTCTTGAAAAAGGCAGTCCAAAAGGTCCACCCTCATCCAGCTCCTGTTCTAGTACAAGGGGAAGAAAAATACGAAGTCAAGAAAGTGTTGGATTCTAAACTGAGAGGGCATAATCTATGGTACTTAATCTCATGGAAAGGTTATGGTCCTGAAAGTAACTCATGGGTTTCCGCATCCGATGTTCATGCTCCAGTACTTGTGAGATGCTTTCATCGTCTTAATCCAAGCAAACCAGGCCCTAGAACGCGTCTGGGAGAGGGGAGTACTGTCGACACAAGAGCAGTACGCGCTCTACTGGCGACAAAAATGCAAAAACCCAGCACTCTCAAAACAACGTAATTGATGCATTGTGCTGATATGTTGTGGTTTAACCTTTTGCATTGCAGATTTCAATCCTGAAAACGTATTTTTAATATGCTTACAAATACTGTTCCTTTGCAATGTATTGCTGCAGGTTTTCAGAGTGTGTTAGGGTGTGGCCCCTTTCCAGGGCCTTCCAGAGACTTTCCCTGCAACATGCCTGGGCGTGATTCTGGGCTGGGCCAAGACTCTATAAAAGAGAGCCAGCCCAACTCCCAGTGCTCACTATTCAGAAGCCCTGGCGCAGAGCAGCAGCTTTTTCCTGAGCTCCTGTCCTGGCGGCCTATTTGGATCTTCCAGACTTCTGCCCTTCATCCTTCATTGGTGATCATTGTTCCAGGCGGTAAGACGGTGGTTGGACTGTCCCGACACCGTTATTGAGAATTTTCATATTCTTGTTTAAATTCTTCAATTAGTAACAGATTACTTGCGCGCTACCATTTCTTGTCATTTATATGGTAGTTTACAAATAGGCAAGACGCGTGATTTATTTCATAAAGGTTTGACTTCGTTATTCATTGCATGCTACCATTTCTTGACATTGGCATGGTGGCTTAAGAATCGGCAAGACGCGCAATTCGTTTTATGGTATTTAAACCTTGTTGTCCATTGCGCGCTAGTATTTCTTGACATTTACATGATGTTTTATGAATTGGCAAGACGCACAACTCGTTTCATGAGGAGTTAACTTTGCTGTTCATTGCGCGCTACCATTTCTTGTCATTTACATGGTGGCTTAAGAATCGACAAAAGAAGCGTAATTCGTTTCTTTGTACTTTGATCTTGTTATTTATTGTGAGCTGTTATTTCTTGACATTTACATTGTGTTTTACGAATCGGCAAGACGCGCGATTCGATTAATGATGATTTGACTTTGATATTCATGGCATGCTACCATTTCTTGGTATTTTACATGGTGCCACTCAAATCAGCAAGACGCATGATTCTCTCCCCGAGTTTAATTCATGTTGTTTATTGTATGCCACTATTCTAAGATATTTATTATGTAATATTCGAGTTGACAAGTTATGTGATTTGTTTCCTGAATCCATATTGTGTTATTCATGGTGCACAATCCTTTTATGGTACTTACTATATATATATGTATATATATATATATTTATATATGCAATATGAGCAATTTGTGTTGAAACATTTTAAGAGTACACAAAAGGCCAGAGTTTCTAGATGCAATATTGTATGGTCCTAGTATACATTCTCAAAACAGGATTTATATGACTGGTTTAAAATTTAGTCAGAATGTTTTTTCTGATTCTCATGTAAAGGAAAGTACTTGAATAAGAAAGTTTTCATTTAATTCATCTGGATTCCCCTACAGGTATCCAGCCATCTTGAAACTTAGTCATTTTAAACTTAACTCTTTGATTGTTCATGTTTTCAGAGTAACTAGGTTTAGAATCATAGTCTAGTATTGATTTCAGGAGATATAATTTTCATATTGTGTGTTCTAACCTTTTTCTTACTACAGGTCTCCTTCCCAGCTGTTCCCTTCCTAATCCCCTCTTCCCCTCTTGAACTCTCTCAGTCTCTGTGATTTATCTATCAGAGTCTTAGAGCTGTTCAGTGGTGGACGTGTTGGGAACATGCACAGACCCCGAGGATCTGGTGACTCTGACAATGTTGCACAAGAGGGTCCAGGTACTAGCATGAATCCCACTGCACCAACACCTGTTAACATGACACAGAGTCCAGTACAGAGTAACCATAACATGACTAAGAGTTCCATACAGATTAATCCTAACTTTAACCAGAGTTCCATACAGGCTAGTCCTTTTGTGCAAATACCAGTGCAGAGCAGCTTCAATCGATCAACTGACACTGTACAGTTGACACAACATAGTGTTCTGAGGATTTACCCAGATGTGACTATTGTAAATGAAACAGCAAATCTAGTAGTGCCACCAGGACAATTTTACGAGAAACTAATGTTGGTTCAGACAGACCGACTCCAATGTTACTGCCTCAAATGCAGAAATGAGGGGGAGTCCAGTCTCAAAACGTAACTGTCCATCCAAATCCAGATGCTGTATCCGTACTTATTAATATTCGTCCAACAATACCATTGTATGCACTGGGAATTTATGGAACAAATGGACAGGGAATCCTAAGTCAAAAATCTGAGTGGGTCAAAGTGGGAGAAGGAAATAATGCTAATGCCGGAATTGTTTCTCCAATGAGACAGACGTTTGATGGGACAGGGTCACTAATAGACCTGAGTCCTATTAGAGCTCCCTTGTATACTGAGACAGAGCCACACGTTGGCACCAACACAAGATTACTGTCACATCAACCTCTGAGTTTAACTGTACAACAGCTACCTGGTACTCGACCTAATGACATCTCATTACAGGGTTTTACAGCTCAGCAATCAACCCAGGGGTTAGAAAAGCTAAGTATTTCACAAGATGTTTCTAGTGGAGGGAATTATATTAACTACACTAGGATTTCAATGGAAGCGGTGAGCTTGTTGAGGGAACCATGGTTGTAAATAGGTTAGAGTCCTACAGTGAAGAAGAATTGAGATACTTGTGTCTGAAGATTACAAAAGAAGCAGTGAGATACAACAACAGTTAGTGGATGAAACAGACAAATATGGAATAGACCTTTCAAAATTGAAATGTTTGAAAAGAAGTTACAGGTTGTATTTCGAGGCAAAAGACTTCAAACACATGAGATCTGCAGGGATGAAAACACACCTTAGAGAGTTGCTTCAAGGCATCCAGATATGGAGAGCATTAGACAAATGGGAAGGCAAATGGGTGAAGAAAAGAGACAAGTAAAGAAAAAAGGTCCTGATACTTTTTCTGCAAAAGTACGCAGACTAGGGAGGCAGTGAACGTTTTACCAATAAGAGAAATTCCAGCAGGGAGTTTTATAAATGTCCGTTATAGCAGAAGTGAAATTTTGTCATTTACAAATGAATTCCCCAGGTTGAGGGAGAAACCACTCAATGGGTACCAGCAGACACGTAGGTTTATGAAACTTGCAAAATGCCTGTGAAAGGGTTTGAACACTCTTTTGGAGATAGCTGTTCCAGCAGACTTATGGATCGAATGCAAGTGGAGTGTAGGTTGGCCAACAAGTGAGCCACCAAAATATATCCAGCAACAGGTGCACCATCTCCTGAAGTAATGAAATATTACTGTAAAGTTATTGAATTTCTGAAAACAAGAATTTTGCCCAAAAACGTTGATTGACAGAGTACAGATAGGACAGCTCTGGAAGCAAAAGAATCAATTCATGCATACTATGCGAGGTTGCTAATAGCATTTAAACATTCCAGTGGAACAGAAACAATTGAGGCAAACAACATGATTCACTTTGTGTTCATGTTTGTTAAAGGACTCAGACCAGAAAATAGTCATATGATTAAGAGCCATTTGATTTGTTGGCAAGCCAAACCAATGGTTGAGGTGCTGCATTATGCGAAATACCGTAGTGATGAGACTGAATTGAAACAGAAAAAGTTGAAGGAGAAGGAGATGGTGATGGTGGTGCAGATCAAGGCTGCACAGACAGGGATTCAGGGAAGTTTTCAGCCTCAGCAGCATCAGGGAAATGGCATGTTTCAGAATCAAGCCACGTTTCAGAATGGAGGCAGAGGTAGAGGTCATGGTGGTATGGGAAGTGTTAATCGTAGTTTGGATTTGAATACAGTAATGATACGAGGAGAGCCACAAGGAAAGAGAATATTACCTTATCACACTTGAGGAGGAATCGGGCTTTGGATGCAGCAGTGTCCCATGGAAAATCAGGGAGGTATGGTTCAACAAGTGAATGATGTCAATTCACTTCAAAATGTGAGAGGACCAAGAATGAGAGGTCAAATTCAACATTTCCAGAATAATGTAAATCTGATGCAAGCTTTCCAACCCATGTAGCTCATGTTAAATGTACAACCATTATAAATGTGAATGCCCCAGTTACAGCAGATGCAGCCACAGGTGCAGATGGTGCCTGCACAACAAATTCAAATGCCTAGACAACAAATTCAGATACCTCAAGCCGCTATGGATCAGCAGCAGGTGATGGTTCTCAGATGGTCACAGGTCCAAATGTGAATCAGAGTAATAATACTGTACACCTATTTCCATTACACAGTGAGGATGGAATAAACGATGTTTGGATGTCTGACATTTCAGATAAGGAGGAATGTGTGATGGCAGTTTCATTAGAAGTGGATCAGAAAGGTCCTTATGTTAGAGGAAAGGTGAATGATCACAACATTTTGGCCTAGTCCTGCAGAGGGGCTTATTGTAGTCAATGGTATGTCCTTCTTAACACCTGCTCTGAAAAGGGGTCAATAAAAGTCCTGAAAATATTATGCAAGGAAATCTCTTAGATTTCCTTGCACCATTTTTTCAGCCCCCCCCAACAAGGGTACAACCCATTGCATACATTATGCCAGGTGCAGGCATAATGTGACTCAAGGATTTACAAAACATTGCACTATGGCACATGTAGAAAGATACTTTAGCGTTGCCTTAGCATCAATAAAATGACAGTATGGCGTGCTAAGGTGGTGCTAGGGCCTCTTAAATCAGGCCCTCAGTGTCATGCAGGAGACGTTCCAGTCCTAGCAAAGTGTTTTCAGGAAAATCGAGTTCAGCAAAAAGGTAAATAGCCCTGATTCACAGGGAGTGTTTTCCCTGCACTGGTGGGCCATTTGATATTTTTCTTGCCCAAGTCCACCATACCTGGACCTTGCCTTGCTTTGCATAGCAGACACGTCATGAAAAATGACTGCCTGTAGTCTCCCCAAAGGAAGATGCGATTCTTGTAGGTGTGACCCAACAGTCATGTGGTTGGTGGACCTCTGGGCCTCAGGTAAATGATGGCAGAGCTAACAAAGACCCCATCATCAAAGAATCCAGTGGTTTCCCAGGCAGTAAACAGAGTAGGGAAACCAAACGGTTGACGAGGAAGGAGGGTCACCGGTTTACAGCATTCCTTCCATTTCCCAAAACCCTAAATAGGGCCCTAAGTCTTCCACTACCCATGTAACAAAACACGGACCAAACTTGATAAGAATATTTTGATCTTGATTTTACACCATCCAGATTACATGTTGAATACCTCAGGACTAAGGGAATACCTACATCTTCAATGTCAGTCAGATTTTGTAGATCGGATGTGCATTTTTGCCAACTGCCCAAAACTTTGAATATACTGGCAAGGGTCTCTCTTCATGTTTTATCCATATACTTAAACCATAGAAAGAAGGCATGCTTAGCATGAATAGCATCAATCACAATGGCTTCATTTTTAAGTATGAACGTTACAAGAATAGCAATCTCTTGAGAATGGAACGATTCTGCCTCTTTGACTAGTACAATATGGCTTGAAGAGACGGTGAAGTATGTTATTTTGAGCTGAGTTGGGCAAGTTTAATTCTTAAAAGAGCCAAATTCTTAGCTTATGTGGGCTTATGGAATTGCTGATGCATCTGTTTTACCGTATTGTTTGTTTGTACACTGTATATACAATACTAGCTGTTCTCAAAGAATTAATCTGCTAAATGTATTTAATTTTTCATTGTGTGTATTTATACATGCATGGCCTGCAAAAAACGTCATCAACTTATATATTATCTGTTTCTTGAATTTGATGTGAAAGATTCCGTTATTGCCTGTGAACTATATAACGTTTCCCTTCAACATCTACAGCAGCAAAGCATATTCATGCTGTCCTCTATGTTATGTCTCATTAGCTCTTGATTGTTGTAGGCGGTGCTGATTTTCAGATGGAGATGTAGTGTTGATGTGTTTAGACTACATTTTCATCTGTTTTGCTGAAATAAATTTGCACGTGTGCAGCAATGTCTGTGTGGCAGTGTTTTTTCCTTGCTTTTGTCCTCCTGAAGGTTGGAAGCTTTGGTACACTGTAATGATTAAGTAAATGTTACTAAGTAGACACAAGAGTGGCATGAAGCCAAATTAGAGTAGGAATCTCCATCATATTCTCTCTTCTTTTTGTATTCCTCGTTCCTTTCTTGGTAGTGGGGTGTGGAGTTAACTGAAGGAGTGTTGGGTGCCTTGGATATTTGAGGCATAGACTGAGTAGCTACTCACCTAATTCATGATCTCTCAGAAGAGTGGAGAAGAATGGAGGCTAGGAATTAGGCCATTCTAGCTTGGCAAAACTCAAGTGCCTGAATGGTGGCAGGAAACCTCATTATATTAGGAATGGAATGAGGAAGAGACATAGGAGGGTGAATTGAATGTATTATGTTGCATTACGCACTCACAAACATACTCTGCCCCATAGCTAAGGGTTAGTGGCTCATCCACTGGATATTGGTTATTGTTGCTTAACATAAGTTCTCTTGTACTTTTCAGGAAACCATCCCATTCAATCCGGTTCCTTTGTGGTACAGTACACTGGCAGGGATAGATGTTGTGATCTATGAAATGAGGTGTTAGCACTTTAGCAAAATGCAAGATTAGTGATGAAGGCAAATATACAAGCAACTTAGGATAAGTGTCTCCGAGAGAGGCGGCATATGGTGGATGAACAGTAAGAAGAGGGTTGTTCATAAGAAATAAGGTGAGGCTGCTGTCGCACGTTGTAAATCTGGGTCAATTTCTCATGCATGGCTTTAGGACAAAGAAGAGGCTTTTTGAATAGCACGCAATCTGATGATGCATTAGGTGCATGTGGGAAAGTACAATATATACTTGGTACTTTTCAAAGCCACTGGAAACTGGTGAAAGATCTCTCTCCTGCTAGTTCTCTAGACCAGTCGTGTAAAGGTCTGCTGTTATGTGAAAAACAGAACCAGTCCCTGACATCCTGTGTGGACATAAAGAGCATAAACACGCACAGTAAGCATGTGACACGTACGGTAGTAGGACTCTGTGCGTAAGTCTGAGTACTGAAGAATGGGGGATCCATTTTCAATGCCTTGGGTTTAACAAGACAAAGGATTGAAGTTGAGGATAGTTCCCCAAAGCATGACTGCGTATTGCTTGTGGCTGGACAATGGAGTCCCAGACACCGAAGCAAAGAGGATGGAGAAAGAACTACTTTTAGAAATTCCATGACGACTTAGCAGGGGCTGCTGATTCGTTGTTCCTGATCATTGCGATTTGGTGGATGATAGGCGTGAAGGGTGTAATGCAAATTTTTGTTGTTCAAGGTGAGGCAGTTTCCAAGGCAAGTGTTGTTCAATGAACGGTTGGTTCTGGAATAAGTATAATATAAACATATGCATGAAAATCATATCTTTTAAATAGGAAATAATGCATACTTGAATGCATCTATTAACGGAGTCATGGACAAATGAAGAGATTGCATGATGTCACGGAACACCTTAAACACTAAGTTGTGTTATCATCAATTGCCATCAGTAAAAGTAGTTGTGACTGCCAAATTCTACTAAACATGTTACCACATATGCCAGAATAGTATTTCAATTTTCACTTGTGTTAAGGCAGGAGTGCAGAAGGCGTTTCAATGGCCATTAACAGCTATATTCTTGTGGGATGCGGTCCCTTTCCGGTTCTCATGGGTGGTAGCAAGTCAGTACAAGAACTGGAATGTTTACAATGCACCTTCCAGCCTCTGCATTTGATGTTGCCAAATCTCATCCTGTGATGTGTCACAGCTGTTGGCTTGAGGATGTAAGGAGGTTGAAAGAGTCGCGCCTTGTCTTCTAATCCACCTTTTCATTTCCCATTATCTCAGCTTTAGCTAGGCGTTTTCAACGATTACCGATCTCAGCTCGCCATTAGAGGTTTCCAAAAATCATGACAGTACGTCAAACTGTTAATTTAGTGGTGATTTACAAAAATACATCAGTGCCACATTTAATTTGTTTTTTGTTGCTTTTATTTATCTAGCACAAAAGACGGGACAACTCTGGTTACAGTAAAACTCTGAGACATAAAAAAGATGACTGTGCGTGTGAAGCTACCTCTGCACGCACCACAGGAGCCTACGGCAACGGGCACTAATGCCCCGATTCACAGGATGTATTTATTGAACCCTGTGGGTTAGGTACCTACCAGGGCCACTAACTACCTCCATTTTTGAGGTGTATCATTACAGTGTGGAATAACATGAAGTACTGGCGCATTCATGACGAAATGTACTGAAGCTGTGCATGCACTGATTCGAATTTACAGAGCCACTCGTAGTCGGGGCTCTTTGAACATGAAGTTATTGTACAGCAGAGCATCCATTGTATTTGGTGTTGCTACAAATGCAGATATATTTTTAAATAGTAATTCACATGCTAAGCATCACAGTTAACTTCAACGTGCTCTCAATAATGGCTAGGTGCGACAGGTGTTGTGGCATTCTTATTAGGAGGACATTTTGAAGAGTTATTTTTAGCACGTTTCTTCTTCGATATCGATAGCTCTGATACAATCATCATACTATATCTAAGGATGAATGACATTCATGTTATTTGTCAGATTGTGTGAAATTACGGAAACATTAGACGTATAAAGTAAAATGCAAATTTGTCATTTGGCTTACGTTTGAGCACAAAATGAATCTTCAAAATGGCATGCAATGCACGAAGTGGAGTAATGGCAAAAGTTCTTGAATTTTGTGTAAGAAGCATTTCCTGAAATTTCAGAAATTATGCGAAATTTGCCAGCATATTTTAAATTTCGCCCAGGCCTAATTGTACTACAATAAACAATGTGGTCACACCAACCTATGTTCACATTGGATAATTAATTGTGGGACACATGTTTCAGATGTCTTTCAATTTAATAGTCTTTGGCAAAACCCCAAAGTTCGAACATCATGCTGTGTTGGTGTTTCGTTTTGAGCTGCATTGGGTGGATGTGAAATTGAAGTTGCTTGATGAGAAAAAACAGACTGACTGGGGAAATGCTTGTGGTCGAAGGTTATCGATTTTGCGTAGCAATCTCCTGGGCCATGCTAAATAAAACTATGATAGGCATAGTTATTTAAACCAACTTTTGACACAATTACGTTTACCTGGATAAATATGAATATGTTCATTGTGATAAAAAAAAAGTAAATGCTTCAAAGTTTTGGAAACTAGTTTATATTTGTGCTATCGTACTTCATTCAGGTATTACCTTTAGCATATAGCATTCTGATTAAAATACATTATATTGCGCATCTCTTACTCAACAACCGTGTGCACTGCTAAGAGATTTGATGTAACTGTATGTAAAGTATTTTTCTTGCAAACTAGAGGTATTTCTCATTAAAAACTATAAAAAAAATATACAAAGGTTGCAAAGATTCACGAGATTAGGTTTTTTTTTAATAAAAATCAGGTCTTTTGCAAGTATTATGTTGTGTATGCAATTTGTGTCGAGTAACTTAGAAGGGAAAGCTAAGTAAGGCATGACTTCACATCCAAAATGTTCGTGAATTACTGGGGTGACATGGTTTTGGAGTACTTGGTGGAAAGAGCAAGGCAAGGAGTCATTAATAGCGGAGTCTGACAGTCAATTTGTTAAACATCCGCCCTAAAAAAAAGTGGCAACAAGTACAACTTTAAATGTAAATCTGTTCTGCTAAATAAATTGGCCTCTAAGAGGCAGCATTTTCAAAATACCTTATTGGTTGAGGAAACTGAGGGGGGGAGGGGGCGGTTTGGCAAGAGGGTGTTTAGCTCATGCAGGAGATGGCAGCTCTATTGAGAGCCCTCCCTGGTTTCACCGCCACCTGATGGTTACGGAGCGGGCTGAGGGACAAATTCGGTCCCGGAAAACTTTGCTGACTCCACTGATGTAACCTGAAGTCTTGAGCAGAGCACTCTTCATTTTGAATGTCAATGACCCACCTGCCCTCCTCGATCCCTGCGCAGTGCCAGAAAAAATGGTGGCTCTGCGGTAGTTAATGAGAGAAGTTAAGAGGCTGCCTCCTAGCCCCCAACACCAGTGCATGGTTCGGTGATCGAATGACTTTCTACACCGACCATTTGCACCAGCTGCTACATCAGCAACTTTCCACATGCCACTTGCATCTGCCGCAAAGGGTACGCCTTAACCAGGGACTGGGCTGCAATTATCAACATGATGCAGAGAATAATCACGGCACCACACTGCTTATCTGGTTTCATCCCTTGCCCATCCTGATTTATCCAGCGAATCTATGTTTTCTGGAGCTGTGATGGTAGGGATGGTAGGAAGGTGATGGAGGTGCCTGTGGAATAGCATTACAATTCCGCAGAGCCTTGCTAATGAAGAGGCTACAGCTTCATAGATGCAGCATCTAGATTGATGGTAGCACCATACAGAATCTTTTGCTGCTCTTCAAAGTAACTGTATTTCACTGTTTGATTGCTTCATTGTTCTTCATGGGGATGACTAGCAGATATGTTGTGCCAACCCCAATGCCTTTTGACCAGACCCCTCCCACTGGGTCCCCCTGCTGGATCACTCCTCAGATGCTATTATGCTGTCATGAATGACCGTGTCCTGTAAGATGCTTAGACTTAATCAACCCTAAGCCTCATGGGCTCACTCGTTGTCCACCCTGTGACATGCAGGATTGGGGACATTCTGCCACAACCAATGCCAATACAGTCAGGCCAGTATGCTTGATCTACATTCTTAGGTAGTCCATTCTTCCTCATACTCTTAATACCACATTGGTTGTGCCTGACACTATACTTCTCATTGCAGGGCCAGCCTTCCATCGGGTGGCTCAGGTTTATTTTCACCCATTTGTATGAATAACTGGGATGTCCCTGTGTAAACCTGATACACCTGTAACTGTGTGAAGACCTTATTTCCCAATGATCTGTGGGATGACAACGGCAGAATCACAGGACCACCAGGAGAAGAAGGAAAAGAAAGGAAGGTCAACCTCAAAAGGTCAAAACAAGAACCTTTTCTCTCAGAATCTCCAATAAAGGAAAAGCAGGATACGTAGACTACTTTAGAAGCTATTCTGAAGAAATTAACAAGGTGCATGACATAGCCCAAAGCACCAAAAACAATATCAATCTCTAAGAAGTTGAGTTATCTGGCATTCACAAGGATTCTGTAGACGTTAATCTCAGGGTGTCCAATGAAGACACAGGAAGTAGGATAGTAAAAGACAAGAGCCTGCAGAGACCTCAAAAGAGAATCTACTAAACTGGAGGATCTCAACATTCCTGACAATCTTTGGATTTTTGGTCTTATCGAAGATGTTTAATATGAAGCATCCGCTGTGGTCCACTTTCTGGAAAAATATCTTCCATCAGTCTGGGGTCTTTTATTTGGTAGAGATTTTGAGACTGAACACATTCACCGGGTGCCCACTCATAAATCTAAGGCTGCTACATCCCCTCATGTTCCTATATTCATACCTCTTCAACACTAACATACCGACTTAATTCTGGCACACATGAGGAAAGTCAAGTCAATCCAATGGAAGGGCACCAGGATCTCTGTTGGAAAGTGGATTATTGGTAAGGGCAGGGAAGTACCTACACTTAGCAATATGCCACTAACCCCCACTAGGTACAGTTACATTTCAATAAATTAATCCCAGCTCAACCCTTGGTAGCTTGCCAACGAGCGGCAAGGCTTACCTTAGGAGACTGGTGTGTAAAGCATTTAAAAATTACAAAACAGTAAATAAGTAAAACACAAAACACAATAAAAATTCAACTCTAATTTGTAAAAATAGAGCATTGATTTATCTTTAAAATAACACCAACACGATTAAAATTAGATAAGGGGAACCAGAGATATGAATTTTTAAGGAATGAATGTTTTTAGGTGGATAGAAACTAAAAGCACCAATCTGAACACTCAACCGTGTCAATGTCAAAATTTGAGGCTGACCGCGATGGAGCCCATCTCAGCTACAGCACACAGGATGCCTCGGTCAAAAGTTTACCTTCGGACTTAGGTGGTCATTATGAACATGGCGGCAAACACCGCCCTGCCGGCGGAGGCGGTAACTCCGGCCAACAGACTGGCAGGCAGGTCCACCAAATAATGAAGCAAATGAGAAACAAGTAGCCACACCACCATCTTTGTAGTCTTGATGAAGATGGAGGAGGTCACCTACAGGCCAGAGGAAAGGTCTTTCCCACCCACCAAATAATGAACTACCAGACCCCCAGCAGTTCTGGGGCAGAAACCACTGGCATGCAAAGTGTGGCAGAAATGAACAAGTTAAAAGGAAACACTCATTGAAGGTACACAGAACACGGCGATGCAGATATGGAGAGAGAGTTGGAAATAATGCCAGTGCTGCTCCTTGCCATTTACCTCCATGACCGTGATCGACGATGAAGACGTCGACGTTAAGTACAGCAGTCTAGTCCACATGGGAAGAAAGGGCACAGTTACACACCCACCCCACCTACCCTGAAATGCACTTCCAACCCCTTCCACATCCCAAGCCATACATACCATAACAAGATATACTTACCAGACAAAAGGCAACAAAGACCTGTACCAAAGTACACATATGTGCACACAACACACCCCTAGTGAAACGCTAAAACAACGTCATAATAATGTGCCATCTGCACAACTGGGCACTGTAAATTTATTAACTGGAGAAAACGTAATGTCCGAATAAGGCCATTGGCCAGTCCATGTGAAAGACCCTGAAGGGCCAAAATAGCCTGAACTTGACTCAAGCATGTGCAAAAGGTACCCCACTTGAAGGGGGCATCAATGGGGCAGCCAGACACCTCAGGGAACAGGGGCAGGGGGTGGTGGGGACTTATGTCTAGAAGGGGGGGTTCGGCTTAGGTTTGGGGGGTGGAGGGGGTTTGGCTTTGCCCTTGAAAGGAGGGGGAGTGGTCCTGGACTGGGGGTGGCAGAGGGACCTGGGGCAACACAGGGCTTCTTCCTCCCTGGGGAAGGGGCACAGGATTGGGAAGGGTGGACTAGGGCGGACTTGGACGTCGAAGGGGTGGACTGGGCAAGGAGATGGGCACGTTTAGGGACGAAACGGGGTGGGCCACTAGGTTCAACAGGTCAATATGGGAAAGGAAAAGCTTCTTAGGGTCAGTTGGAAGGGAGTGGAGGTTGAGGAAGTGCTTGTATGTTTTGGTGTGCCGGACATGTATGCAGGTGCCTGTAAAGTATGCTGATGTGTGGTGGATGTGTGTGTTGTTGATGTCTGCAAATGTTTGCATGTTTTGGAAGGGGGGGAGTGGAAACAGTGGGACAAGACAGGCTGCCAGTGTACATGGATGTTGTCTAGGTGCCTGTATGTCTGGTGAGTGTGCTGCAAGTGTCTGTAAATGTACTCATGAGTGCAGGTGTGGTGTCTGTGGTGCATGTCTGGTTGTTAGATGTTGTGATGGCTGCATGAATGGGGGCAACAGCAGTGACTGAGAGTGCAGTGAGTGTGGGTGTGCATGGTGAAGTGACAGCCAGGGTGGCCAGGGAGGTTGACACACTGGGGGAAGTGAATGTTATTGTGGGTACATTGGTATGTGGTGTGTGTGCATGCTTTCTGGTGGGAAGTTTGGTGCTTGTGTTTCTCTGTGTTCTTCTTGTGTGTTGATCCATATGCATGGCGGTCTGTACGTGTGCTTGGGAAGAGTGAAGGGAGTGGGGTGCTGGAAGGGTTAGAGGTGGTGGGAGGAGGGACGGAAAGACCCAGAACACTGGCTGCTGTCTAAGGGGATGCCAGAGCCTGAAAAGATCTCTGTAGGCCAGACATGGCACCATGAATGCCTTCCAGGTATGCATTGCTGCATCTGGGATGCTAGCCCCTGGATGGCATTCACAATGGTTGTCTGCCCTACAGAGATGGTCCTCAGGAGGTCAGTAGCCTCTTCCGTGAGGGCAGCAGGGCTGACTGGGGCAAGGGATGAGGTACCTGGGGCGAAGGAGACGCCCACCGTCCTGGGTGAGCGGGCACGGGAAACTGGGTGGGGAGCAACTGGGAGGACAGTGATGGCATGGGGGTGGCAGAAGATGGCATAGAATGGGTGTGCCCAATAGGGTCCACCACCACCAGGGAGCTCCCATCAGAGGAGGTGTCAGAGTCACTACCTCCAGTGGTAGTTGCCACCCCCATGGTACTCTCCTCGCCCTCCAACCCACTAGTCCCCTTGGCGTTGCTCAACTCTGCTTCCTTGGAACCGTGGACTGCTGCATCCCCACTCGCCGGTGCCACTGCTCCCTCGCCAGATGATGCTAATGTACACAAAGGACACAAGAGCACATGGGTGGAGAGACAAAACAAAGCAACAACTTGGTCAAAAAATTAATATATGTACATCGCCCGCCTGCACACACTCCCACCCAGGTCGCACACCTACACGCAGCACCTACAACATTATTCATGACTGTGCCCCTGACTACTGGCCATTACCCTAAAATAGAGCACAAGACCCACAGAAACGACACAAACCTGATACACTGTGTGGAGTACACCCATGAGAGATTATGCCCAGCCAATGCACTTACAAGCCCATGAGGCCACAAAGCATACTAGATGACAATAAGGGGACCCCCATGTGCCTAAGGTGACTGCCCAAACTAATCGTCACACCATTCCAGGGACTTTGAGGGGGTAGTACTGCAGGAACACACCTGTCCATGTACCTGGCATTAGAACGCAGATTTACCACAGCACCAACATCCATCCATCAAAGTGGTATCACAACAGTGTTTTTACTCACCCCCTTGTGGCTGCTGTGCTGCCTTCCAGCACCTATCCAATTCTGTATAGGTCACTGCCAGAATTTGGGCATTTAGGGGGGTCAGGGTCCAACGGGCATCCCTTCCTCGTTAGAAGGGCCTCCTTATCTGCACCTCTCCGGTCTTCTTGGCCCAGTGCCTCAGGTCCTCCCACCGCTTCCTGCAGTGGGTGATCTGCCAGTTTTAGACCCCCAGGGTCCTCACTTCCTTGTGGATGGCTTTCCATAGTCCCCTCTTCTGATGGGCGCTGACCTGCATGGGACACACAGAGTAGAGAAACAGACGTCATTGTGGGTGTCCCATGAACAATTTCCATGCCCATTCAACCTGATATGGCCCATTGAGACAAACATATGGACATTTTCAAAGGTATACACTGCTAGACAAGCTACAAGTGAGCAGTCACACAATGAAAAGAAACAAATACAGGCATCTGCCATATTCACACTCATCTAACGAGGACACACAGCAACTCACCTGCTCCTCTGGTCGCCCATACAGCTTGGCACACAGAGGTAGAACCTCGCCCACCAGCTTCTCCAGCTCCTCCAAGGTGAAGACCGGGGCCCGTTCCCCTGTGACTCACGCCATCTCCGGGACCAGAGTCAGGACACAGCAGCACACACAGTGGAGTACTAGCCTGCACAGGAATCAGGAGTCAAGTGTCAAGGGTCTGATGACATGGTGTTGGTACTGCAGCAGTGTGCTCCGTCACTGCCGGCAGCGATCATGATTGGCCCAGGTCCCCCATTGACATCCATGGAAAGCAATGATCGGGTGCATGGCGGTGAACTCCGCCTTCCACCATGAGGACTTACGCCAGGGGAATGAAGGCACTTCCTCAACACCATCCCTGGATGGCAGGATGCTGCCATTTTGCGGGCACCACGTCACCATAACCTGGCCAGGGGCCTCATCCAGGGCCTCAAAATCTACGACCTTAGTCACCTGTTGAATTAGTCTAGGATCCTGACATGCACCTATCTTTGGAATTGTGTCCTTACTGGGATGCTATTATGACAGATTTTACTCAGCATACATAGGCCTGACAGTGTCATTCAGAATTTGTGTATATGTGTATTACCTACGTGTCTCACTTACAGAAATACAGTTACATCAGGTGATGCACATGCATGTTCACACTCAATATGTGTCTTTTCCTCCCCCATAGATACAGAACCATGTGGCAAGGAAGGGCCCCATCGGTTTACAGACCTGTGGTTGATTTGGAAACTATAGAGGAACGTCACATCATTGTCACCTACAGACTCAATAGAGCCATTATCCATGACCTCTGTGTATTGGATCCTGTACTGAAACCGTCTAATCAGAATCAGCATGTCATTCCTACAACTGTGCAAGTGCTATCTGTACTCCATTTTTTGGCTACAGGCTCATTTCACATGACAGTGGGCATGGGTGCAGGGGTCTCACAACCAATGATCAGCCTCATCCTGTCAAAATTCCTTGATGCATTCGTCTAATACCTGCAAACATATGTCCAGTTTCCCCAAAGGGCTGAATGTCCTGCCATCAAATCTGGATTTTATGCCTTTGCCAGCATCTCCCATGTGATTAGTGCCATTGATAGTACCCACATTGCACTCATACCCCCAAGAGGGAATGAACAGTTATACAGGAATCGGAAGAACTACCACTCCATGAATACACGATTGGTGTGTACTGCTGACCAGTACATATCACACTTAATGGAACAACTACAATGGGACAGAGGATGGCTCATAGGTGAGTGTGTATGACACTGGATCAGTACATAGTTGACAGTCAGCCAATGTGCATGTGATGTCAGTTTGTTCAAGCCCTCTTTCGCCTCCTTTTGCAGGTGATTCTGGCTATCTCAAATTGCAATTGCTCCTAACACCTGTGAGGAATTCCAGGACAGATGCCGAGAGGAATTATAATGAGGCCCATGGACATACTAGGAGGGTGATAGAGTGCTCTATAGGTCTCCTGAAGGCCAGATTCCGTTGCCTTCAGCTCTCTGGAGGATCCCTGTGCTATGTCCCTGGCATGGTGTATAAGATTGTGGTGGCCTGCTGCATGCTGCACAACTTGGCTGTGAGGAAAGCTATCTCCCTTCTAGAAGAGGAAAGTGCTGTCCAACCAGCGCAGCAACTTCAAAGAGGGGATGTGAGTGATGGCGAGGAAGAAGAGGGGGAAGATGTAACCTCCAGGAACTAGCTGATCCACCTATTATTCCAGTGACTATAAGGTACTGTTCAATGATGCTGATGTTTTCACTGCAGATTTTGAACTGACTAATGTAATTGGTAATGTGGTGTCTCTAGTCAGTGACACTGTTAACTGATGTCTGCAGTGGCATGTGGCAGCTAATCCAATATTATGTTCAGTGTGACATATTTCAGACAGTACAGTACATTGGATCCCTTCCTGCAATAAAGGCATGATTATGAAATTTACTGGCTAATGCATACACACTCTCAAATCTTAAATAATAATGACGATGGACATATGATTTAAGTGTATAGATGTATTTATTGTGTGGCATGATATACATAAGTGTAGGGACATGAAAGGGAATGGGCGCATAGTGTATGAAGAAGCGCAGGCACATCTGCTCCAGTGTTGGTAGAACAGGCTTCAGTTCCATGTGACATCACAAAACAAAATAAAATGATGGACGGAGTGTTGAAACTTTTCAAACACCCACTGCCAGTCACAGATCTGGGTTTAATCCATCGTTATTTTGCTCGCCATGTCGCCCCAGTTTGCATGGCTGGAGCAGGGCTACAGGGGTAGGGGTGCTGGTGTCCAGTGTGTCCCCTGGCAGTGCTCCCAGTCCAGTAGCTGCTGCAGATGTAGAGGGCAGGATAATGTCCTGGCTTGTGGTAAGGGCTTGCAGGTGGGTGGAGGTCTCCGACTGGCTGTAGTACTGGTGCTGCAGCACCCCTGCAAATGTGGTCATGGTGGCATTGAGCTGTTTCCATTGCTCCATGGCCTCCTTTTGGTGTACTACATGCAGCCTTTGATTTTGCTCCAAGGTGACCAGGATCTTGCCCATCCTGTCCTGTGGATGGTGGTATGATCCTAGGACCTCAGAAATCACCTCCTGGGCTGCTTCATCCATCCTTTGGCCACCTCCCTGGGCCACTGATGTCCCCCAATGGGCCTAGTCCCCTGAGCCTGTGTCCCCTGCACAGGCCTGGCAATCCCACTTGCACTGGGCCCTTCATCATCCTGCCTGTTGGAGGGTGGAGACTTTGGCCTTTGTACATGTGGTCTGCCAGCCTGTGGCCAGAAGACACTGGTGTGGGGTTATTTGGCCAGAACTGATGATGGTGGTTGAGTGGTATTGGTGTCAGTGGTATCCTGGGTGGGGCTGCTGGAGGGTGACAGTCCAGGACTGTGTGATGGGCCTGGGTATTCCTCAAGTTCCATACGTCCCTCGGCACTCTCCTGAGTGGGGCCTCTGTCTTTGTGTGGAGAGCTGGCACTTCTTGGTGTTTCCATCCGGGTGGCATGGGTGGTGGTGCCTGTGGGGGGGTGGGTAAAATGTACATGTGGGTGACAGGTACGTTTTGGGCAACTGATGCACTGCTTTGCACTATTTTGTGCTTATATTCCCCTGTCGTCGCATGCAAGGTCCCTTGGTGTACTTTCTTTGCATTTTATGTGGGGGGTGGAGGTGCATTTTGGGTGCTGTAGTACCACTGGGATTCCATGCACAGGACTGTGCACAGGGGGCAGGATGGAGGTCTGTTTGTGGGATAGTGGGCATGCAGGGTAGTTGGATGTGGGTGATGTGGACATGCTGGGGATGGGGCCCTGGTGGTAGTGTGAGGGGTGGGGTGATACATGCATGATAGGTTGGTGACTGTTAAGGTAATGTAGTTGACATACCCAAGTCCAGTCCTCCAGTGAGTCCGGTGAGGCCCTCTGGGTGCAGGATAGCCAGGACCTTCTCCTCCCAGTCGGTGTATTCTGGGGGTGTAGGTGGGGGATCGCCACCAGTCTTCTGTATGCTGATGTGCCTGGATGCTATGACCTAACCTTCCCACACAGGTCGATCTATCTCTTACGGATGTCCTCCCTTGTGCATTGATAGTTTCCCACTGCGTTGACCTTGTTGACAATCATCTGGCATAGCTCCATCTTCCTGGCAATGGGTTTCTGCTGCTCCTGTGCCCCGAATAGTTGTGGCTCGACCTTAAGTATTTCGTCCACCATGGTCCTTAGCTCCCTGGTGCTTAGGGGGTGCCATGGTGTGTGTTGTGGGTGGTGTGTTGTGGGAGTATTGGAGAGGATGTTATTGTGTGGTTGTGTGTGTGGCTGATGAAGGGGTTTCAGGTTTGTATGTGTTTTTGTGGTGTATTTGTGTATGTGACTCGTGTTATGTTGTGTTTGGCGTATGCATGCTGTGTTGTCAATCTCAGTCATGCTATTGGCGTTGCAAAGGATTGTGACTTGTGCATGTGAGTGTTTTATGGTGTTGTGGATCTGTGTCAGGTGTGTGGGTTTCCAGGTTGCCAATGTGTGGATTTGTTGTTGGTGGGTCCCATTGCTGGCCGTCCGTACTGCCAATGGTCATTCGGCATCCTCTATCCGCCACGCTGATTTGTGCATCATTATCTGGTGGCCACAGGATTTGTCTGCTTGGCAGTGGCTGGGTGGCGTGTGCTGCCTTTCCGGCATTGTGGACCCTGGCGGTGGGTGGAAAATGTAGGATTTTTGGAGGTTTCACTTTTTGTCATCACAATTTGGAAGTCTTCTGTTCACCGTTGCTGCGGCGGTCGGCGGTGATTGCCGCCAAGTTCATAATGAGGGCCTTAGTCTTTTTCTTGAACATTTTTCCTACTGGGATGAAGTCACCAATCTTATCTGAGCTCCCTCCAGCCTTCTTCAGATATGCGTTGCAGGAGATCTCGGTGAAGAATTCTACCTTCAGACCTAGAAGCTTTGTCAGGACGGAAATGTTCATCCAGGCCGAAGTTGAAATAGAATCCAACATCTCTGGAGCCCTCCTCGGATACACTGCATGGGAAGTCCCAATCAACTTTTTATGTTCTGACTTTGTCACTTTTTTGTAGCTTTTTCTCTCTGAAGTCGGCAACATTTCACAGCAAGCTGATTTTGAATCAACGTCGTTGGATTGCCTTTCCAGGAGCCTCTGGTTAAATCCTGGAAGTCTGAGACTCCGGGGCTTTCAGCAGGACAAACCTGCAAGTCAGGTCAGGTCACAGTCGATGTAAGCCTGCTTGACTCACAACATTGGGTCGGTCCCTTTATGGAGTTTTCTTCCAAAGGTTTTCTAATCTTCTCAAAACTTCAGATTTTTCTTCCAGAGGTCTTTGAAGGTCCTTTGGGAGTACACAACTCACCTCAAGCTTCCAGAAGCCCTGAGTTGCTCCTGGAGGGTTAGGACTCAAGCTCCCAGAATGCACCTGGTTCAGATCCAAAAATTACCACTAGCCATTGGTCAGCTGGTCAATTTCTTCTGGTTTTGATGCAAGGAACTCTGGTCAGCCTTTTTCTACCTGTAGCAAACAGGAAGTCCCTTCTTGAACCAGTTGAAGACAGGCAAAGTCATTCTAGTGGTGAAGCCCAAGTGTGCAGTTGGTGTAGTCTTTCAGAGTGCAGTGTTGAGGTGCAGGACCGGGGTCCACCAGGGTAGTGCTTCTTCTTCTTGTCTTGTTCCTGGTAGGGATCTGAGGTGTGGGTGCAGCTCTGCCATATTTATCCTTGCTTCTGGGGTAGAAAGCAGGAGAGCAACGGTCCAATCACAGGCAGGCCACCACGCTCTTGGAGGCCCACTTGCTGGGAAGTGTGGCAAAAATAAATCCCAAGGAAAAACAATCCTTAAAACCCCAAAATGGCAGAATCTAAATTTTGAAGGTTAGGACTGGCTGAGTCTACCCACTGGTATGGCTAAAATTCCTTCACACATCCCTTTGCTGCCCTCTCCAAATCTAATCATGGGCACCTGGTTGTCTGAGTTTGTAGGAAATTGGGGAGGTCCTGAGCTGCTCCAAATGTCCTTCCTGCCTTTAAAGACTAGTTTGACTGACCACCCCCATCCTTCACACCTCATCAAGGCAGCCTGGCCAGACTGCCAGAGGCTGGCCAATCAGAGAAAGGCACTACAGAGCTTAAGTGGTCAACTTTCAGGTAGAGTTCTAAAACTCTTTCCCTGAACTAGTCATATTAAATTCAACAATGACAAATTGTTGAATTTATTATAACAATCATACCAAACTTGAAATATTTATCTTATTTTGGAACTTTATTAATTGAAAATAAAGTCTCCCTATTTTAGCCTATGGAGCCCATTCACTACAATGATGGAAAACAGATTTGGCTTTTTTCCTCACCAGGACTCATAAAACATCTTTTATAAGGTCCCTGCTTATAGTTACACTGCACCTCACCCGGGGGGCACCTTAGGCACACCTTAGGGGTGAAGTATACGTAGAAATAAGGTATTTTAAGACTTTGGAAGTACTTTTAACTCTGAAGTCGAATTTGCAGATAACTTTAATTTAAACGCAGCCATCAAGGCAGGCCAGCCTTTAAAATGACACTGGGCACCTCAGCAGTGCCCCTATGGGGGCACTACCTATGCTGGGGGCCCTAACCCTATATTCACTTACTCATGCTTGGGTCCTAAAGGTAGGTTGACACTGCTAATTATGATTATCCTAATTTGGCTCGTACAGTTTAATCAGAGCACAGGCCCTGGGACTGTTTAGCAGTGACCAGGGCACCAGCAGAGTCAGGACAACACCAGCAAAAAGTGAAAAATCGGGGCAAAAGTTTAGGGGGCTTCTGCAATCAGCTCAGTTGTCTCACAATCTCCATCTCTCAGGACATTGTAAGGGATAGTGTCTTGAGGAGGAAAAGCTTTTTGGCACTTAGGAAAACCCTAGCACTCGTTCGTAGGCCCCTCTAAATTCTGAATTGTCTTCAAGGATCACTCGCATATCTTGTTGTAACCAGCAGAATTAGTAAAGTTTCTCAATAACACTTTTGAAACCCAGATGGAGGAGAGCAATGGCAAGCCTGGTTGATTTGGTAGATGGCAGCATACATGATGTGAGATATATCAATCGTGAGCTCAGACAGCACCCTGTCTGCCTTGTCTACATATTTCCCTTCAAGATGTTCGTGGCCCTGCCTCCAATACTTTATGTCTCTCACTCCTTTCTACTGGCCTGGTGACCTCTGTGAAATGGGAGAAGTGGACCTAAAGGAATCCAGCATCCTGTGCACCTTTATTTACCATTTAACATGTCTTTTGTTATTACAGATGTTGATGACTGAAGAACCCATATCCCCCACCAGACTTCATTGTTTAGCTATGATTATGTTTGTATTGCCTCACTGGCTCCATTTGTACGTTTAGCTGCACTTTCAACTTTCGTGCCCTCTTGTATTTCTGGATATGCTATGCAGTTCTGTAATGATTGTAGGCACTCTTAATAATTCATTGATTAAAATATTTACATTATCTACATTCTGTATCTTCAGGCCTATTGTCCTATCTCCATTTGGGTACATTGTGTAGTGCTGACATGCTTCAACAGGGCTTGGATCCTTTTTTTTGGCCAGGATGATACTTTGGAAAGTGGTTTTGGTCTGTGCCCCCCTGATATTTTTGAGCTCCCAACATGGTAATCTTGTTTTTCACACACAGACTCAAGAGTACTAATGTTTATTCAGCTTGTTCATTTTAAACATTCCCCGGAGCGGAAGGGGTGGGTCTTATCTGCAGGTCTGTTTTGTGCTGACTATTTTGAGTGGTTAATTTCACGAAGCCCAGGGAACACATAACAATGTCTATGTGCATGACGGTCTGTTCTTTTTCCCAGATTCTTTGCTACATGAATAAGGGGGTCATTATGACCCCGGCAGTCGGCGTTAATGTGGCGGTAGTACTGCAAACAGGCTTGCGGTACTTACTGCCATTTTATGACATTGGTGGGTTGGTTGAAGTCAACCCGTCAATGTACCACTCCGACCGCCATGGTAGTAGCAGCCGCCGGGCTGGAGATAACCATCTCCAGCTCGGCGGCTGCCATTGTGCCACCTGCGGGATTATGACCCTGCCTACCGCCATGGTTTTTGTGGGGTTCGTAACACCACAAAAACCTTGGTGGTAGGCCCTATCAGTGACAGCGAATTCCTTCCCTGTCACTGATAGGATGACCCCACCCCCCACCTCTCCAAACACCCCGAACCTCCCTACCTCTCCAAACAAGCACCCACCTCTCGAAACACCCCCACTCCTACAACCACACCCCCATGCACACACACGCAAAATCACACACTCATTCACACACATATATACACGTATGCATACATTCAATCTCACACACACTTCAAAACATACACACAGCCACGCATTCCGATTTCTATACATACACGCACTCACACTTCCATGCATTCACCCACACAATCAATAGTAAACACACACCTGCATTCACGCACACACTCACACATACATGCACACACCCCTCCCCCCCACACACACACAACACCCCACCCCTCCCCTGTCGGAGACCCGGCTTACCTGGATCCAGGGGGTCTTCTGTCAGGAGACGGGAAAGGGCGCTGCTACTGCCAGTAGCACCTGCCAGCAGAACACCACCAGCCCATATTATTTTTCATAATACGGCTGGCAGAGGTTTACTGGCGTGGTGCTGCTGGTGGTAGCAGTGCGACCTGACCACCATCCGCCAGTATGGCCACAGCTGGATTTCCGCCCTTCTTGTGGCGGAAATCCGGCTGTGGTCATAATATGGCAGACTGCTGGTAGCCGTGGCGATGGTCTTTTGGTGGGAGTTGATGCGGCAGTTTTTACCACCAATGTCATAATGAGGGCCTATGTCTTTTAGGGGCATATTCATACTCTGTTTGCGCCGGAATTGCGTCGTTTTTTTTGACGCAATTTCGACACAAAACTAACTCCATATTTATACTTTGGCGTTAGACGCGTCTAGCGCCAAAGTCCATGGAGTTTGCGTCATTTTTTAGCGTGGACACCTACTTTGCGTTAATGAAATGCAAGGTAGGCGTTCACGTCTAAAAAATCGACTCCGAGGCATGTGCGTCGGATTTATACTCCCGGGCAAAATTCACGCCCGAGAGTGGGCGGGTCCAAAAAAATGACGTACGGCCGCTTTTGCGCCGTTTTTTAGCGCCTGCAAAAGGCAAACGTTAAGGCCCATATTTATACTTTTTGACGCAAAACTGCGCTAACGCAGTTTTGCGTCAAAAAAATTAGCGCCGGCTAATGCCATTCTGAAGCGCCATGCGGGCGCCGTATTTATTCAATGACGTTAGCCGGCGTTAGCCGCCGGCGCTGCCTGGTGTGCGTGGAAAAAAACGACGTCAAAAAATGGGGCAAGTCAAAAATGCGGCAAGTCAGGTTGAGGCAAATTTTTCGCCTCAACCCGATTTGCGCCATTTTTTTTCACTCCCAACCCCCATAGAAATGACTCCTGTCTTAGCAAAGACAGGAGTCATGCCCCCTTGCCCAATGGCCATGCCCAGGGGACTTATGTCCCCTGGGCATGGTCATTGGGCATAGTGGCATGTAGGGGGGCACAAATCAGGCCCCCCTATGCCACAAAAAAAAAAAAAAAAACACTTACCTGAACTTACCTTAATGTCCCTGGGATGGGTCCCTCCAGCCTTGGGTGTCCTCCTGGGGTGGGCAAGGGTGACAGGGGGGGTCCCTGGGGGCATGGGAGGGCACCTCTGGGCTCTTTCAGAGCCCACAGGTCCCTTAACGCCTGCCTTTTGCAGGCGCTAAAAAATGGCGCAAAAGCGGCGTACGTCATTTTTTTGACCCGCCCACTCCCGGGCGTGAATTTTGCCCGGGAGTATAAATCCGACGCACATGCCTCGAAGTCGATTTTTTAGACGTGAACGCCTACCTTGCATCTCATTAACGCAAAGTAGGTGTCCACGCTAAAAAATGACGCAAACTCCATGGACTTTGGCGCTAGACGCGTCTAACGCCAAAGTATAAATATGGAGTTAGTTTTGTGTCGAAATTGCGTCAAAAAAAACGACGGCAAACTCATGGTCATTGGGCAAGGGGGCATAGACAGGAGTCATTTCTATGGGGGTTGGGAGTGAAAAAAAAATGGCGCAAATCGGGTTGAGGCGAAAAAATTGCCTCTACCTGACTTGCACCATTTCTTGACGCCCAAGCCCCATATCCCCCTACGCCGGTGCTGCCTGGTGTACATCGTTTTTTTCCACGCACACCAGGCAGCGCCGGCGACTATCGCCGGCTAACGTCATTGATTAAATACGGCGCCCGCATGGCGTTAGCCGGCGCTAATTTTTTTGACGCAAAACTGCGTTAGCGCAGTTTTGCGTCATAAAGTATAAGTATGGCCCTTAGTGTTTCATCATGTGCTTACTTTTAATGATGGGGATGCACATGGTTGGTAATTTGTAGTTCTTAATACTTTTTATGTCCCCTATAGTGTGTCTTTGTGGTCTATTGCTTAGGTGATGCTCGGCAACCATGTCAAGCTTGCATATTAGCAGCCCAAAAAGATGATTAACTTGGTTTGTTCCGTAGCTGTTGGTGAGGGGGGCTCTCACACCCCAGTGTGCGTGTACCCCACTGCCTTATCTATACTTTGCCTTTTGGATGTACTCCTCCCTATATTCAGGAATCCCTAGATTCAAGCAGTTTTTCTGTTCTTTAAATTAGTCATCTGTTTCTCCCTTCTATTCTTTTGAGCTTTCTACCTTTCAGTGCCATGTTTCAAATTCCCATTACGTATTTCGACTGTTGGTTATTAGATAGACCATAATTAACCCTTATGCCAAGAAGCTCATTATGACTCTATATGTATTTCCTTTGTTGACATTGGAAGTAGTCTCTCTAAATATGAAAGGGCCTAGCCACCCAGTGAAGTGCAGGAAGTTTTCTGATTATTGCTACTCTTTGAAAGGGGACACAGTGCTGTAAAGGAAAAGTAGATCAGATCGGTAGTCAATGGCTGGGTGCATGACCTTTCATGTCCCCCAGAAATATCTAAAAAGAATGGGACTGTTACACGAATATTAAGGAATTCTGGTCTCTCATTCATTACTTCAGAGCACAACGACTGTGGTAGATGGATGATTACCTGACTTCAAGCAAGTGACTCAGAAGTGTTCGCAAAAAACATATAGCAGCGAATATTGATGACCCTGTCTTCTGGTCAAATTTGGCTGCCAAAATGGCTGTGCTCCCCATATTATTCTGAGTGGAGACTTTCATTTACCAGTGGATTCTATTTTAGAAAGAAACTTCGCCGTCAAGTATGGAACTTCTAAAGCACATAAAGCAATGCCTTCATTCTGCAATGCTCATGCCCTGACTGATGAGTGGAGGCTACATGATCCCACCTGTAATGACATTATCTTCCTCCCCTCAACAAAATAGTTTCTCAAGAATTAACTATATATTAGTTGACAATCCACTGGTACAAGGTACCTTATCCTCTACCATTGAGCCCATCACTATTTCAGGTTAACAGCTCTATTCGTGTTAGGATTTTGCCCCCTCAAATGAAAAATGGTTCATGGAGAATGAACTCTGAAATTCTAGAGAATGAAGTGTATACCTTGGGAAGTAAGCCAAGAGTGAACATAGTTCCTAGAAGACAGCACTTCCACAGTCTTCACTCTAGTCACCATTTGTGACACCTGAAAAGCTTTTTTTTAGGACAGGGGATAAGCAGGATATCTAAGAAAAATGAAGAAAGTGGATCTTCGCTAGACAGAATGGCAGCAGATATCAAATTCCAAAAATTTCTATTCATAGGTTTGAAAGATCCTTCTGCCCTGACTCAACTAAAAAAATGAAATATGAATATAAACAAATTGTGAGTAAATGTGCACACTCGCGGGTCTAGGCATAGAAATGGGAATACATTGATCTACTTATATAAAGCAGGGGAAACATTAGTTACTTATTTACAAGTATCCAGCAGCTCATAGCATACGTTGATTGTATCTGGACCCAATATATTTCCCATTCTGGCTTAAAATGTAACAATATATTAGGTACCCATTGCCAGTATTAGTGGATTTGACTATGTTCCATCAGGGTTTTGCCCATTCTCACACCATTTTAATATACATGATTAAAGCCTTACAAGTATGAAACAGACTTCCAGCCTCTAACATTAGTAAATCTCTATTCCAGTTCACTCAAGCACAGTAAGAAGCTCCTGGTATCCAAATCCTCAGCTTCAAGCTTAGAATGGCAAAAAAGGCATTGCCTTTATCTTGGATTTATATGAAGATAAGGAGACCTTATCATTTGTGACTTTACAAGGAAGGTATGCACTACCCAACTTGGACTTTAATGACATTTTAAGGCTCAAGGCTACAAGGCTGGAATCTCTAAATTGAGCCCGTTGCACTCCATTCCCTTGTTCTCTGTCCTCAAATGCATCCAATCAGGTTGAGATGTAGCCTCTAAGATATATAAGTTAATTCATGAGTGCTCTTCCTTACCAACATTTAGCCTATTCACTAAATGGTTCAGATAATTTCATGACGAAGGTGTCACTCCGCCAGTGAAAGACACTTGAGATAAGATTGGTTCCTCCCTGTTTCAGGTTAAACTCGCCCTCTTACTACTACAAACAACATTATGTTTTATGCTTTCACTTTCTTGAACCTATAGTAAACTTTTTAAACTGAAACTGAAAGATATTGACTTTTGCTAGTTCTATGGAACGTTGTGTGGCAAAATGGAACACATGTTTTTTTGGATGTCCTTATCTTGTTCCCTATTGTAATGAGATAGCAACAAACTAGATAAAATATTTAATACTACTGCCTCATTGGATTTTCCAACTATCGCACTTGGTCCATTTGTCGCTGGGACTTTCCCCACAGTAACAGACAGTGACTTCACTCTCTTTGCTTTGTTGACCATAGTTGCTATTAAAGGTATTCTGCTTGATTGAAAAGACTTTAAACATGTATCTTATCATAATTGGTGAGTGTGGGTATCTTAGAAGCACACACTCCATCCAGTCACATCACACTAATAATCTAGTCCCATCTATGCATATCTGGAGAACCTTAAATGCTTTTGTAAATAACCAGGAATCATAGATCATTAGCCTTATTACGTGCACATCTGCAGTTAAAATGGTCAGATGTTGCCCTGTTTGTGGCCCTAACTAACAACTGCTTGACTCTCTTTCCCCTCTTTTGTACTCCCTTCCTTACTTCTTCCCTATGCTATTGTGCTTTTATATCTCATACACTATATTTATGAGCCCCTAGCACCACTGGGGTGCCACTTTTCGTGATACTCTGGTGTTGCAATGCCCTGCACCATAGTTACAATGTGGCGTTAAGCCACTTTTTGTGGCTTAACGCCACCTTGTAAATACAACCCCTTCATACACAGCCCTTTGCTTGGAAGGGGCGTGCAATGGGTGTTGCTGTGGGAGTGCCACAGCAACACCCACTGCAATTTGACGCTTCCTCAGATTTACAATTGTAGTAAACTTGAGGCAGCGTCTAAATCCAATGCCACCCTAGGTGTGGCGTTACAGTGGCACAACGAGGCAGAATATCTCCTCGATTTTTGCTTTTTTTATACGTGCTGCATTCTACAGCATGCATAGATAGAGCAAAATGTCAGACATGATTGTTTATGTGTGGGAAGGTGTCCCTTCCTGCACATAAACAATAATTTCAAAATTACACTTTGGTACTTCTGTGTGTGTTGCACAGAACTGCCAAATTGTCATTAGTGATTGTTTATGTGCAGGAAGGGACACCTTCCCACATGCAAACAATCAAACCCCTGAGTACTGACCTCTTTGCATGATGGTGAAGGATGCCTGTGTTAGCGCTAGGCAGCTCAATTTAGTGCCAGCACAGGAGACAACATTGCCGTGCGCCATATTCAATGAATTAGTGCGCATCCCACCTTTGTGAAAATGACAGTGTGGTACTGCCAATTTTGATGCAGCTTCACAATCAATCATTTTTTTTTAAATATGGGCCTATGGTTCAGAGTGTATGACTCTCTTTTCCTTCTCTCCGTCTACAACTGTGTGTTTAGAAACATTTACCATAAGGTCTTGAACAGTAGATGAATATTGTTAGCAGCATATACACTCACATTTTCACCCAACCAAAGTTTATAGGATGATTTTTATAACTTGTCTTTCAATATATGTGCTAAGATTTCATTCTTATGGTGTTCTTCCATGATTATGTGGTTGCCATTGTAATGATTTTTCTGACCACAAGTTAACATTTTGTTATCTTATAATGTGTATGAAGATTGTTCCTTTTTGTACTCACTAAACAATTCAATGCCATTTTTGGAACATGTACCGGCCTCAAAGAGCTGCATGTAAACTGCAAGCACTAGGCTTGGATTATTTCCTCAATTTGTTAAGTTTATAAAGAAGGTTTCCTTTGGGTTGTTATAAATTCTTGTTAGTTCTGACGACCCAAATTACTGTTGTTTTAAATCCTGCCTTTGGTGCTCATTCCGAGTTTGGTGGTCATTTCTGAAAACCGACGTGCAAATGGCAGCCGATACACCACCAGTAATGGCAGAGTGAAGCTTGCCACATTACGAGTGACCAACACAACACTGCTAAATTTTGACCAAAAAAACAACACCGTCGGCCCAAACAATGGTATGAAGGAGGCCACTGCATCACCACCACCGCCACACCGAGAAAATGCCACCCAAGTCAGCATCACAGAAACCAACATGGTGGTAATCCAGTGGCGGTCCAAACTGCCACGGGAAAAAAAGTAGCCACCACTGCAGCAGCACTGCACAAGATAGGATAACACCAATAGCAACACCTAAAACACATACACACACCTGTCCACAGCACTACAAAACACACACCCACACATACCCAAAATCTTTTGCAAATAGAAACCCTGACAGAACGAGAGAAGGACACACTGAAAGGAGGCACTGCACCTAGATACCACAGACACCATCATACTAAGCACCCATCACACAACACACCACTGCACACAAAATACCACAGAGCACACGCACATACCATTACACATATCCACAACTACAAACAGCCCACGCAGAATTCCTGCACACCATACACCCCACCTACAACACAACCACCATAGCACCACAAAGAAACCCAGATTCACATAAGAGGAGCTCAGGGTAATGGACGAAGAAATAGTAGAAGTGGAGCTGGGACTGCTTGGAGCACTGGTCTAGCAGACATCCATATCCCGGAAGAACGACTAATGGCAGAGGATAGATAGTCAACAGGGTCAATGCAGTGGGGAACCATCAAAGCACAAGTGGGGACATTAGGAAGAGGTAGAACAACCTTAGGGGGAAGGTACGGGCCATGGCTTACAGGCACTAAGTGGCCGTCATGAGTACTGGTGGTGGACACCACCACTTCCCCCCGAAATGGTACCGTGGGAGGAGATGGTCATGGCCATACTACATCCGGAAGGGCTGAAGGGCAGGGCATTGCTACTTAACTGGACACTGGTACATCCACTGTAATCACTGGCCACCATGTCCCTGTGCACAGATGTACCCCCACCACCTTCTCAACCCCTCAAACCACCCGAATGTGCACAATCCCATCATTGGCCCCATACCCACACTTGCATGTCACAGCTCTCCACTGACGCCATTCCCTCACAGCCCAACATAGTGCATGTATGCCTCACACAGCAGAAAGTCCTACAACTACCACAATGCAACTCCATAACTTTGCCTGACTTCTACGTCCATATCAGATCTCTGCAATTGCATGTTAAACCATGTCACTCCCCATCACCAGTATGTGGTAGGAATGCACATCAGTACATGGCAATGACAGTAGCAAGACAAACATAAACTGTGCTGCAAATTAGGGCCATTGCAACCTTCACCTTCAACTGATGGGAACACAAGCAGTGGACTGGAAACTGGCAATGCCATTACTGCCCTGTAAATACAGTGAATGAGGAAATACAACCATGTGTGTCACCGCAAAAAATAACATCATCTGACACAATACTGCTCATCTTACAGGTCTCCCAAGTACTGACACATGGCAGAGGAGCCCACTGACAGGAAGCCCAGGCCTGGATGCAGCACCAATAGGGGAGGATTCACATGCAAGTCTGGATTCTGACAATGACCCTGGCCCATCAGGCATGAGTGGTCAGTCCATCACCACCAGCCTCACCCTGCCCACAACTCAAAACCACCTCCCATGTGGCAGCCAGTGCACAGCAGAGCCCACCTTCCCATACCTGTGTCCCAAAGTCATATCAATCATCAGTATGCCCCACAGGACAGGGGCAGGAGTCAACAGTGCAAAGCCAAGACAATGACGGTCCTGGTGTCAGTCAGAGGGGACACACTGCACCAGGGGCACAGGCACAGGGGGCAAGGGCCAGTGGGAGGTCTATCATGGGACTAGGGACAAGGCAGGTACAGGACACGACTGGCCAGGAGGCCGTCTCAAGGGTCTTGGGAGCCTACCAGCAAACCCAGGACCAGTTGGGCCAGATAATTACCACCTTGCGAGACACACAAAGGCTGCAGGAGGAATACCACCAGGAGGCCAGGCAGCAGTGACAGGCACACAATGCCACCATGGCCTCCATATTAGGGAGTTCAAGGAACTCAACTGCATTCTGCGGACATTCTCCACCCAACAGCAGGCCGCATCCAGTAGTCAGTAAACACCACTGTCCTCAACATCTGCACCTGCTACTGGAATGGAGGTACAGCAGGAGGACCCACAGGACAACAGCACCCCTATCCTTGCAGCTGAAGAGCCCCCTGTAAAAGAGGTTGCCCATCCAGACATCCTGCAGGACCCCAGGCCAAGACCAATCCCTCCACCAGGAAGTGATCCCTTTTCTGAAATGTCACACTTGTTTGCCACTGTTACATCCTGTTGGCTGTCCAATACCAAGGTCACATAATTCAGAGGCAAATGGACACAGGACTTATGAACCTAACAGCTGGACCACCCAACCTGTCCATCACCTAGAGCACTACCCCACTCATCTGGACTGTGAATTTCTATACTGAATAAACTATAGGCGCGCAGCAGAGGGCAGGTTCCCGGACAAACTGAGGATTTAACACATTCGTTTTCCTTGGTTGATGCTAGCGCAGACCTAGGGAGCCCAATCTCTAATATGGGATGGGCGACTATACTGACCGATTGACTTAGGCATAATCTGTCTTCCACTCTGTAAGTGACTGTATGTGCACTTGATAATATTACTGATACATAGGAGAAGTAGTTTGATAATCAAAGCCTTTTTTGTGGGTCCTGAAGAAGCGTCACTGGATCACTTTGTGACCAAGCATAGACGCGAAACATGTTGACCATGCAGGATTAGGTGAACTACCTTCCCTGATTATAGAGTGTAACAGTACATTATTCCCAGCAACACTCTTATACTTTTGTTTTTAATATTGGCCTGAACCCAATTTCTATCGCATTAAAACAGTGGCTTAGGTTCAGAGCTAATTTTAGAGTTGTGTCTTTTGTTCTACACTCTCCGTTCTTGATTCAATTTCTTTCCCAGACCTCTGTTGTTAGCAATTTTACAATGGTTGAGTGCCACCCAGAATGCTGGGTGGCCCGCCAGGCATTGCAGCACCAGTCTGGCGAGGAGGAAGCCCGATGATGATACCTGTCACCCAAATGGGTGCTTGAGGGCCCTCCTAAGAATACTCAGTATAGATTCGCCACTTTTGAACTCGATTATCTTTCTTGTTTTTCTCTCTGTTGTGGAACAGTGCACTTATTTTGATATTATATACTGAATAAACACCTATTATCACAAGTTATGGTACATGTCTCTTTATTGTTAGTATTGTCAAATATGTTAAAGAACAACAAAAGAATACACAGGTCTATACAACCTAAATGCCCAAGTTACAGATGTAGTGGGATACTCCAGCAGGTGTGTAAGTACATCCATTTTGTTTTAACATCCACTGTCAACTATGCCAACAGACAAATCAGCAAACAGACTGCAAATGTCACCTGAAGAGGGATAAATAAATGGAATGAGGTGCAAGGTGGTAAGGAACGTAATGCACAGTCATACATCAATAGCAGTTGAACACAAACACTGGATGAGTGTCCCAGCAGATATGTTACACCATATGTAAGGGACTGTATTGGCATTCACACATGTGTCGGACAGGAAAGATGAAACATAGGTAACATCCTCAATTGCACAACTCCCTGAGTAGTCATAAACAGGTACTTGACACCCAGCAGATGATAATGGATGACATGCCTACGCAGCAGGACAAGACTGATAAGTCCCCATAACATATTCCCAAACAGGCAGCCTGAGGACCCTAAACCTTTAGTACAACCAGAAGGCTGTACCGCAATGACACCAGCATTCCACAAATGAAATTAGCAGCTGTGCATTTCCACTACCTCTCATGGTGAGTCACCTACCTTTCAAGGTTGTTACCCAATGTCTAAGGCTCCAGTCCCACACATACCTTGATGCATGCAAATACTGGCTACAGATTGGCTTCAGCAATACATCTCCCATGCGCAGATGATATGTAATGCAGACATACCTGTACATCAAGGAAAGTAGTGGCCAATCATGTCAGTACTGTTGTCATGTGCCTCATCCTTGTCAGCCTCCCCCTCAGCATCAGAAGCACCGGCCACAAACACAGCTCCAGCATTAACATCCCCCTCCCCCAAAAGTGGGATGTGCCTTCTGAGGGCCAGATTATGGAGCATGCAGCGTGCAACAATGATTTTGCAGACTTTGCCTGGATTGTCCTGTAATGCACCACCAGACTCATGAAGACAACAAAATCTGGCTTTCAAGAGACTGAAAGTACGTTCAATCACACGCCTTGTCCGGCCATGTGCCTTATTGTACCTGTTCTCCCCAATGTAGTTGGATGACTCGCAGGTGTCAGGAGCCAGGGCAGGTTGGGGTATCCGGAGTCACCTGTGTGGAAAAGGAAACATGGCCATGGGTAACATTGCTAGGCGTAGTGCTCAGTGTGTGATGAGCGGTATAGATGTCGGAAATGGAGAGCAGTTCACCTAATATAAGCCAGGCCCTTTCTCCCTGTAGCTGTGACACTGCTGTTCCTCAGGATGTAGGAATCATGTACTGATCCTGGGAATTAGCGTTCACATGTGTAATGTATTGGTCTTCAAGACACACCACTTGTACATTGAGTGAATATTTACTTTTCCTGTTTCTGTAGACCTGTTCATTGATCCTCTGAGGTACCAGGGCAATGTGAGTCCCATCAATGGCCTCAATTACATGTGGGACATTTGAGATGTTGTAGAATGCTGCTTTCACAGTAGGAAAATCTGGAGGTAGTGGGAACCTAATGTAACTGTGCACATGCTTGAGTAGGACATCCAGCACATCCTGCAGCACCTTACAGAACTTGGACTGTGAAAAGCCTGCAGCCAGTCCCACTGTTCTCTGAAAAGAGCCTCTCGCCAGGAAATGCAGGACTGACAACACCTGGATTGTTGGAGGGATGGCATGGGGATTCTTCAAACCCGGCAGGTCTTCCTTCAACTGGACGACCAGTTCCCTGATACACAAACGGTTCAGTCGATAGATCAGGATGATGTGGCGCTCTTCCATGGTTTCAAGATATACGAGTGGCCGGTAAATTGGTGCATTCCTCATCTCTCCATTGTGGCCAAATCTGTGCGGGGATACAAACAACAATCAGGGTATCTGTCACAATGAAGGCTATACAGTATGACACACGACAGTCATTATGTAATAGTTATGCAAGTTGCCTTCAATGTGTGAGTACACATTTGTAAGGAAATGCCTCCTTGGCATGGTTACCCCCTGACGTTTTGCCTTTGCTGATGCTAAGTTATAATTTGAAAGTGTGCTGAGACCCTGCTAACCAGGCCCCAACACCAGCGTTCTTTCCCTAAACTGTACCTTTGTCTCCACAATTGGCACAACCCTGGCACTCAGGTAAGTCCCCTGTAACTGGTACCCCTGGTACCAAGCGCCCTGATGCCAGGGAAGGTCTCTAAGGGCTGCAGCATGTCTTATGCCACCATAGGGACCCCTCACTCAGCACATACACACTGCTTGCCAGCTTGTGTGTGCTGGTGGGGAGAAAATGACTAAGTCGACATGGCACTCCCCTCAGAGTGCCATGCCAACCTCACACTGCCCGTGGCATAGGTAAGTCACCTCTCTAGCAGGCCTTACAGCCCTAAGGCAGGGTGCACTATACCACAGGTGAGGGCATATGTGCATGAGCCCCTACAGTGTCTAAGCAAAACCTTAGACATTGTAAGTGCAGGGTAGCCATAAGAGTATATGGTCTGGGAGTCTGTCAAACACGAACTCCACAGCACAATAATGGCTACACTGAAAACTGGGAAGTTTGGTATCAAACTTCTCAGCACAATAAATGCACACTGATGCCAGTGTACATTTTATTGTGAAATACACACAGAGGGCATCTTAGAGATGCCCCCTGAAAACATACCCGACTTCCAGAGTGGGCTGACTAGTTTTTGCCAGCCTGCCACACACCAGACATGTTGCTGGCCACATGGGGAGAGTGCCTTTGTCACTCTGTGGCCAGGAACAAAGCCTGTACTGGGTGGAGGTGCTTCTCACCTCCCCCTGCAGGAACTGTAACACCTGGTGGTGAGCCTCAAAGGCTCAACCCCTTTGTTACAGCGCCACAGGGCATCCCAGCTAGTGGAGATGCCCGCCTCTCCGGCCACTGCCCCCACTTTTGGCAGCAAGGCTGAAGGAGATAATGAGGAAAACAAGGAGAAGTCACCCCCCAGTCAGGACAGCCTCTAAGGTGTCCTGAGGTGAGGTGACTCTTACTATTAGAAATCCTCCATCTTGTAGAAGGAGGATTCCCCCAATAGGATTAGGGATGGACCCCCCTCCCAACAGGGAGGAGGCACAAAGAGGGTGTAGCCACCCTCAAGGACAGTAGCCATTGGCTACTGCCCTCCCAGACCTAAACACACCCCTAAATTCAGTATTTAGGGGCTCCCAGAACCGAGGAAGACAGATTCCTGCAACCTAAAGAAGAAGAAGGACTGCTGACCTGAAGCCCTGCAGTGAAGATGGAGACGACAACTGATTTGGCCCCAGCCCCACCGGCCTGTCTCCCTACTTCGATGAAAACTGCAACAGCAACGCATCCAAAAGGGACCATCAATGTTTGAAGCCTCAGAGGACTGCACTGCATCTAAAGGACCAAGAAGCTCCCGAGAACAGCAGCCCTGTTCAATAAATTGCAACTTTCTGCAACAAAGAAGCAACTTTAAAGACCCCACGTTTCCCACCGGAAGCGTGAGACTTTCCACTTTGCACCTGACGCCCCCGGCTCGACCTGCAGAAAACTAACACTACAGGGAGGACTCCCAAGCGACTGCGAGCCCGTGAGTTGCCAGAGTTGACCCCCCCGAACCCCGACAGCAACGCCTGCAGAGGAAATCCAGAGGCTCCCCCTGACCGCGACTGCTTGTAACAAGGAACCCGACGCCTGGAAAAAGCACTGCACCCGCAGCCCCCAGGACCTGAAGGAACTGAACTCCAGTGCAGGATCGACCCCCAGGTGACCCTCTGCCTATCCCAGGTGGTGGCTACCCCTAGGAGCCCCCCCGTGCCTGCCTGAATCGTTCAAGAGACCCCCGGGTCTCCCTATTTGATTTCTACACAAAACCCGATGCCTGTTTGCACTCTGTACCCATCCGCCCATGTGCCGCTGAGGGTGTAATTTTTGTGCCAGCTTGTGTCCCCCCAGGTGCCCTACAAAACCCCCTTGGTCTGCCCTCCGAGGACACAGGTACTTACCTGCTGGCAGACTGGAACCGGGGCACCCCTGTTTCCATTGAAGCCTGTGTGTTTTGGGCAAAACTTTGACCTCTGCATCTGACCGGCCCTGAGCTGCTGGTGTGGTAAATTTGGAGTTGCCTTGAACCCACAACGGTGGGCTACCTTGGGCCCAAATTTTAACCCTTTAAGTGTTTTACTTATCTGTGAACTTAACAATTACTTACCTCCCCAGGAACTGTTGATTTTTGCACTGTGTCCACTTTTAAAATAGCTTATTGCCATTTTTGTCAAAACTGTACATGCTATTGTGATTATTCAAAGTTCCTAGAATACCTTTCATTTGAAGTATTACTTGTAAATCTTGAACCTGTGGTTCTTACAATAAACTAAGAAAATATATTTTTCTATATAAAAACCTATTGGCCTGGAGTAAGTCTTTGAGTGTGTGTTCCTCATTTATTGCCTGTGAGTTTACAACAAATGCTTAGCACTACCCTCTGATAAGTCTACTGCTCGACCACACTACAACAAAATAGAGCATTAGAATTATCTCTTTTTGCCACTACCTCTAAGGGGAACCCTTGGACTCTGTGCACACATTTCTTACTTTGAAATAGTATATACAGAGCCAACTTCCTACAACATTACTCTACCCTCCGTACCTAACCAGACGATGGCACATGATTCCTGTGTGAATGGACGTATATAGGACTTGTACACCTACACCTTCCCTGTGTTTTACTATACCGATCAAATATACTGACAATTGTTGTGAAAAGTCTGTAAATTTCACTAGACACACACTACATGTGTCTATATTCACTGTGTCAGACCCAAAGTATATAGTTGTGACGACAGGCAGGTAGTCACTCTGTGGAACTCAGGACAGTAATGTCACAAACTAAAATGCCATCCGCATGTCCGGCATGCATTGTACTGCTGGAAGTGACCTTGTTCCACCAGCGGAAGTCATCATGGCAGAGTACGGTCAGAACCGCTGTGCAACTTCTAATTGGTTAACATTGATGTCATTGGGAGACTGGAACCAATGATGATCACTGCCGGCGATGACGGTCATGACCACTGCGGTTGTAACTGCCATTTTGTGTGGGACGGCTCACTTGACTCCTGGCATTCGGGCTAGACAGGCCTCCACTTTGTGTGCTGCTGTGTCCTGTCTCTTGGATCAACAATGGCACACACTTCAGGGGAAAGGGCCCCAGCCTTCTCAACAAAGGAGCTGGAAAAACTGGTGTCAGGGATCCTACCCCTGTATGGGCTTGTACGGAGCTCCAGGACAACAGGTCAGTACAACGTCCTTGGTCCCACAAGTTGGGTGTTGTTTAACAATTTATGTCTGTGCACATTGACATGTCATCACTGATCAGGTCTGTAGCACGCACATGATATGTGTGGGATATTACCAGTGTGTGATCAGTGTGTCGCCAAAGCTTACTGCTGGATTGGTATCATTTACATATTGTGCACCCTTTGCTCACTGTTTCCCAATCAGGTCAGCACCCATCAGAAGAAAGGGTTGTGGCGAGCCTCCACCAAGGATGTGCGTACCCTGGGGTCCCATTGCCGGCGGACCACCCACTGCAGGAAGCAGTGGGAGGACCTGCGACGCTGGGCCTGGAAGACCGCAGAGGCCCAGCTGGAGATGGCCTCCCAACGTGGGAGGGGTGCACATCAGATCATGACCCCCCTAATGAACCGTACACTGGTGGTGGCATACCCTGATTTGGATGGGTGCTTGAAGGCAGCACAGCAGCCTTAAGGGGGTAAATGTTGACTGTTAGGTCACTATTGCATGGTTGTGCACTGTAACCTTCTTTGGACTTGGAATTAATGTAGTCAAATGTGATTTAGGGACTGTACAGTCCTGGTTGCCACACCCATCAAGTAGGAGACTGTGATAGTTGCTATGTTGAGCCATGTAGGATGAGAGGTGGTGGTACAGTGACACATGTTCAGCTGTAGGTATGGGTCTCTCAAGTCTTCTATCATGTCAATGGCTGCATCTCTGCGTGTACTGTAGTAGTTTTAATTGGTCATGGTAGCACTCTATATGGGTAATGACAGGCATGTTACGTGAAGGTTGCAGTTGCATCACTTCCTATATCAATGGATCCTCTGTACCACATGTACTCCTCCAATTCTGATTAGTTAATGAGTGTCCTGGGTCCCTCTCTGCTTAGATTAGTATCATCCTGTAATGGATGACATGTGACTGGGTATAGTTCTGAGCTTGATTCTAGGAGTAGTCATTCTGACATTGATGGGCATGTAGTTGTCTTCATGCAGGAGTTTGTTCTACAGGGTTGGGATGGGTTTGGACATAGCTTGCATGACTCTATTTGGGAAAGACTGCTTCTTAGTCTATTGTTTTGCAGGCAGAGACTGTTATCTACATTGTGTGTATGTGAAGTAGATGTGTGGGTTCTAATATTTTCCTCCCTTTCTGTTTTTGCCACCCTCCTTTTCTCTCTTCTCCTCTGTCTATGTATGCATTAACATCATCTGGCGAGGGAGGAAGGGCACTGGTGAGTGGAGATGCTGCAGGAGGAGGCCAGCAGTGAAGTCGATGGGACCAGGGAGACAGAGGACGAGGGGAGCACCACGGGGGAGACTTGAGTTACCACAACATCTGACTCAGATTCCTCCTCCGATGGAAGCTCCTTGTCAGTTGCGGACTCTTCTGGTACCACACCAACACCATCATTGTCCGCCACCCCCTTTCCAGCACCGCCCTCCCTGTAGCACTCCACCCAGTTGCCCATGCCCGCTCACCCAGGAGGGTGGGCGCCTCCTTCACCGCAGGCACCACTGCCGCTGCCCCTGTCAGCCCTGCTGTCCTCAATGAGAAGGCTATTGACCTCCTGAGGTCCATTTCTGTGGGGCAGGCAACGATCGTGAAGACCATCCAGGGACTGGCATCCCAGATGCAGCAGACCAATGCATTCCAGGAAGGCATTCACGGTGCCTTGTGTGGCCTCCAGAGATTGTTTTAGGCTCTGGCCTCCTCGTTGACGGCAGCCAGTGTCCCTTTGTCTTCCGTCCCCCCTCCAGCTTCCTGTTCCCAATCCACAAGCCCTCTCCCTACACCTGTCCATGGCAAACCAACACACACGCACACACCCAGTACAAAAGATAAGGTGCACAAAGACAGACATGGGCATAACAAACGTTCACACAGGCACACACACAACACACATCTGCAGACACAACAACAGACAATTTTCCCACCACCTCCTTCTGTATGGTCACATCTCCACTCATACCTGCCAGCACAGCATCATCACACACGGGTCCTGCTTTCATTCCTGTCATCTCCTCAAGCACCAAAACAGCAGACTCACAGTCACAAACCCCACACACCACATCCACACTCACCAGGGCTACTGTCTCTGCCACCTGCAACACATCTACGTCACTTGCACACACCACCACAACATTCACTCACACATCACCCATTCCCTCTCCCTGCATCTCTGCCCCTCCCAAGAAATGCATACGTACCCACTCACCCACCCAACACACAGCCACCACACACATCTAGACACTGTACACAACAGCATCCACATACAGCACACATACACATCAGACGAGCACTCCCTCTACCTCCACTCCCAACTCTCAGTCATGCAACCGCCCCTGTGTACCGAGGAGAGTTTTCCTTGCCACCCTTGACCTCTTCCCTACTCCTCTCCCACCCAGTCTTCCCCGTTAACAGCGTGTCCCACTGCCCCTCTCAGGCCCTTCCACCTCCCATTCCTTGGGTCCCCCTCTGGTGTTTTCCCTGCTCCTCCACCCAGCAAAAAAGCCACCTCTCCCAGTGTCAAGGTCACCCCTCCCAAGCCCAAGCCGAAACGTGCCCCTTCCACATCCAAGCCTCCCCCACCACCCCATACCCCTGAGGTGCCTGCCTGTCCTATTGCTGCCCCTATGAAGTGGAGGCCTAGCTTCAATCAGAGTCAAGTTGGGCCCATTTAATAGACAATGTATCTTGTTGAAGTGGACATTGGACTTGCCAATGCAACTTTTTGTATATAGTTTATTGTTTGAATACAACTGCCCACATTGCTTTGGTTGGCAAGATAAGATGCTTGTCCTGGTTTCCTTCTACATGGTGGAGTGACATCTGTGTGCAAAGGTCTGTGATATCTGTGTGTGGATTGTGTCTGTGTTGTTGCATGCGCTTGGTAGATTGTTTGGGCCATGGGGATGTTGTGATGTGTGTGTCTGCTTGCTTGTGTGTTTGTATGGGGTGTTGTGTGCACCCGTGCGTCTAGTGCTGCATGTGTGTATTTCCTTGATTTTTGGTTGTACGTGTTGTATCACCTATATGATTGTTTGGATGTGTGTTCACAGCTATTTATTGTGTGTCATTGCTACATGGAGTTCATGGTGTGTGTGTGTATGTGTAGTGTCGTACCACATGCCCGTCTATGCCATCGTTGAGGTGTTTGTGGGGTAGTTGTCATTGTGTGGTTATGGGGTGTGTTAGTGGTGGTGCTGTTGTGCGTTGTGCTGTATGTTTGGCATGTATTTGCATGGCTTGGTGTGTGTATTGGGTATTTGGCATTGACGTATGTTGTGTGTGCATGTGCGTGTCCTTTACTGTGTGTGTGGGTTATGTATGTTCTGTGTGGGAGTGTATCACTGCCATTTCCCTCCCCTCTGTGCTAGGTATACTTACGGTTGTTGTCTTCGCTGTCGTTAGTGGTCCTGAAAGTGTATGGCGAGTTACAACGCTGGGAAGCCTAGCAGTTCATTTGCAATGGCGGCCGCGGTGGTGTCTCTGTGCCTGGAGGTGGGTGTTTCCATTTATACTTTCCTTTTCTGCCAGGTTTTTAATGGCGGTAAGGCCCTACCGATATCTTGGCGGAGTAGTTGCTCGGAATATGGAGGGCGGGACCTTGGCTGCCTCCTGCCTGAAGTTGTCTTCCGCCGGCGGATGCTGCTCGTCGGTGGTGGCGGGGCTGGCGGTGAGTTGTCTGTATTGCATTGGGTTCACTGCCTTACTCGTTATTTGGCAGTCTGCACTGCCACCCTGCCGGCGGTCACAAGAACACTATCGCCATGGCAGTTCAGTTACCGCCAAACTCGGAATGATTAACTTTGTGTTCCTCATGACATGCACTCTTGTCTTTTGTACCAGTTCCTTTACATTGATTTACACATGTGTATGATGTATTGTCTCTATGTGCAACGTAAACCCCTCTGTCAACCTACACCGGGATAAGTTGAGCTATAAAATAATAAAATAAAATAAAAAATCAGTTTTTCAAAATGTTATTTGTTTAATTACTCATACCCACAGATACATCTCTTACTCAGGAGGGTTGAACAAAGTCAAAATCCTGGCTCAAAATAATAGCTTCTCCAAAGATCTTGTGAAGTGATAATCTGTGTTGCTTTGTTTCATACCATTGTATTGGCATCTAGGTATTAGATCGCAAATGGATCCCATCCAGGATGATACTTGAACAAATGAAGGACTGATAGCCATTTTAATAAGGTCTGTGTTTTGGGCACTGATGGAAGTGAAAATTAGAAAGCCCTCTTGCTGTGTGTAGGTTGCTAAGCAGACAACAAGCAGGTGCTCCCCAATTGTGTCCTGTACCATAAAATTAAACCAGGACAAATTCAGCATATTGCAATGGGTCAGCCAGATAGAAAATCAACCTCAAAAATAGCCACTGAAAACAGGGTCTGGAAGGATCCCACTTACTTACAAAATGTTCTTAAGTTACCGCTGGGGCGTGGGGTAGTACTCGAGAGAAAATCTAAGTAAAGTATGCACTCTTATGAAAAATGTTTCTGAGTTACAGGTACTATCTAACGTTTCAGTGGGTGAGGATAATATAACAATCTGGAAATCCACAGGACTAGATATTTCAAATTTTGCAAACTGAGTGACACTTTTATTAAACAGTTGCACACTATATAATAGCAACTAAAATTGCTTACATGTGCTGTGTTGTGGCTACAAAGAGAAAATGCTCTTATTTATGTCACTTTTGTTCAATTTGCACCAATGCAAAGTTTTGATAAATATGGCCCTTTGAGGTGAAGTTACTTGCTTTTGAACTCAAAACCTGGCTTTTAATCTTTCAAACTTTGACCAATAAATTATTTAATTGTGAATAAATCTTGTCATATCTGCACAATAAAAATTATTTTTAATGTAATTGTGTAAGCCAGGCGTCTCCAACCAGTCAATTGCGAGTTACCGGTAGCTCGCTGAGACCCCCTGAGTAGCTCACATTAGTAGCCCATTAACATCCTTAAAACATTTAGACTTTTTTTTCACCCAAACCAGCTGCTCAGATTGGCTTAACTGAGCTTAGTTCTGTTGGAGCAAGCCAAAGAGGATGACCTTGTTCCTCCCTGGCATCTCCATCTCTGCACGACCTGCCTTTCATACTCTATCATCGCACTTCTAATCCTGTGTGAGACTGTTGGTGCAGCAGGTGTGGCAGAGTAGAGTGACCAGTGCAGGAAAGCGTGTAGGTGGTGCAAGCAGTATTGAACTGATACCAGGACCCACGGCACCTGCCTTGTTCAACCTGCCACCGATCGGAGCAGCAGCTAAGGTTTAAGGAACCTTGTGCCAGCCAGATCTGCTCCACACTCGCAGTGAGCCCTGGCCCTGGCCTGATAGTGGTATAGGCGAGGCAGCTCATTTCTAATCTGCTGTAAGCATCAGCAGCAATGGGGCCTATATGTCATATCAATTATTGTCACAAGTTGGGGCGTGGCCTGGCCGCCGGGCAAGATGGCCGTCACTCTGTGAGGCTCTGCCGGGGCCGGGCAATCCATCCGACATTATACATCCTACGGGCGGCAGTGAAGGAGCGGACCCCTGGGATTCCCCCTCCGGACACTCCGACGGTGCTTCGGGGGCCGGGTTTGGCTGCTTCGGGCTCCCGAGAGGCGGATGCACGCTGGGAGGCCTGGCGCCGGAGGACGCCCCCGCGCGCCGGCCTCCGTGGTGTGCTCGGAGGAGAGGGGGGCTGCGGCCGCTCCCCGAGCGAGGGGAGAGAAGACGAGAGCACGGGAGTCCCCCGCTGGAGCCTGAACGGCGGCCGTTTCGGGCCGCGGCTCCTCCCCCTCCCCTTCCCTTATCGATTGGCTTCTGGTGCATGTGGCGGCTGGGAGCTCCGGCCTCATAGGCCTCTCCCGATCCGCGGCTGAGATTCTCTCCGGACTTTGCGGTCCCGGGGCCCCCGGTAGGAGCGTGCAGGGGCCGGTTGACAATAATGCGCTTTCTGAGAGCGCTGCGATTGGAGGAGACGAGGGCCTGAATATGGGACCTGCTGAGAGACTCGCCTGGTGATCCCTGGTATAGCTCCTGGCTGCCTACATATAAACATTGATGGTGCCCGGCGGACCGCTTTTGGAACCTTGATCTGTACTAACAGCACAGAACCAGGTAGGGGGTGGCCTGGGGTCTGGGTGGGGGGTCGGAGGCCCTGGCTGGCGCGAAGCTGTGCTCCTTGGGCCCTTCCTGGCTCGTGGAGCTCAAGAATCCTGGTTCTGCAATCTAGTGGCCTGCGGACCCCCCCCTCTCCCCGGCTCCCCCAGTGCTGCGTCGAGCCCCCCGCAGCTGGTGGGGCTTTCGGAGCCCATTCACAGAGACAGATTGACTTGGGAGAGGTTGGGGTCGCCGGTGCCCCCGGGGGGCCATCTGGTAGCCTGGTGAGGAAAACGAAACAGCTGGCCAGGTGATTTCTTGGAGGCAGAGATTTGCAGTCTTGGACAGGTGCATCTGGACTGCTCTAGTTGCACTATACGTGTAGTACTGCAAGATGGGCAAGGCAGATAAGCGACAGGCTAAACTCTCCTTCTCTGGTGGGGAGAAACGCTGCACCCCTCCCGCCTCCCAGACTGGAGATGCAGACGCCGAGGGGGAGGCTCCAGAGATGTCTGTGAGATCCATGTTCATGGAACTTAAGACCAGCTTGGCCGGAATAGATGCCAAGCTGGATCATGTATCAGAGCGGCTTGATCGCATCAGAGCCCGGGTAGATGACCACGATGCTAGGTTTAAGACTCTGGAGACTCGCACATCTGAGATAGAGGATGCTCGCAGTGGCGATAGGGAACAGATTGCACAGATGGAGCGTCTCCTGGAGGTGATACGAAACAAAAATGAGGACCTGGAGGCCCGGTCCCGACGCAACAACATCCGCATCGTGGGGCTGCCGGAGGCAACTGACATGGGACGCATGGAGGACTTCGTTGAGAATATGCTACAGGAGCTGTTCGCTGGCGAGCTCTCTCGGTTGTTGGTGATTGAGAGGGCACACCGTTCCTTGGGCCCTCGCCCCCCGCCTGGCACTCCTCCGCGCCCAATTATTGCACGACTATTGAACTATAGGGACCGAGATGCTGTGCTCCGGCTAGCTAGGGAGAAAAGTCCTCTAGTGTATAAGAACTCCGAAATTAACTTCTTTCCCGATTATACCCCAGGTGTACAAGCACAGAGGCGGGCTTTCCTACCGACAAAGCGCCTGCTCAGCCAGGCTGGAATCGGGTTTGCTCTGTTATACCCAGCTAAATTGAGGGTGCAACATGAAGGCAAAGTACTGTACTTCTCGGACCCAAAGCAGGCGAATAAGTTCGCAAGTCGATTACCTAAGCAACGGGGGGCGGGGGCGCCGGGGGGGGTGGGCTCCGAGGACGCCTCTCTCAGTGACAATGATTAAGTGTGGGGTTCGAGACTTCGTTGCCCCTGGGGCTGTTGGGGCGTGAGGGTCCGCTCCGCGATCTGCCCCTGACGTGTAGCTGCTGTTTGCCCGTGGCCCCTCTCCCCTAGACCATCTAGGTGGAGAACTGTATGGCAGGCCTCTGCCCCACGGATGATTCCGGTTATGTTTTGTTACATGCCCGCAGTTCGGGCTTTAGGGATGGTTAGATGGGATATTACTAGGGTCCAATTGGGGGGCCTGGGTGGGTGGTGGGAGGAGGGGGCTAAATGGGAAATGTTCCTGGTTTTTTTTCTTGTTAAGTTATCGGCAGGTGGGGGACTGTGTTCATGTGCGGAGCTGTATGACTGTGGTTCTGGATGGGGGATGATGATTCCTCTGCTGTGAGATGCTTGACATGGAATGTGCGGGGACTAAATGATAATCGAAAGGCCCGGCTGGTGATGGCTTATGTTAAACGTCATGGCATTGACATCTGTATGGTACAAGAAACGCATCTGACGGCATCGACAGTTGATAGGCTGAAAGCTGGCTGGGTTGGGGAAACTCACCATTCTTCATACTCTAGCTATGCTCGTGGGGTTGCAATCATCATCCGTAAGGGGCTGCAGTGGCGCACGCGCGAAATCATTTCTGACCCTAATGGGAGATACGTAATACTGAGCGGAGTGCTGTCAGATAGGGCTTGCCGGCTAGTGGCAGTATATGGGCCAAATGTGGATGACCCGGAGTTTTTCCTGGAGGTATGGCGCCAAGTAGAGTCGCTGGGAGCTGGGGCCGTGATCTGGGGCGGTGATTTTAATGTTGTTCTGGATGCGTGGCTGGACCGGGAGAGTGCGGCTAAGATGCAACATGTTTCTGCAGCAAGGTCATTGACAGCAGTGATGGATAGTGGCGCGCTGGTGGATTTGTGGAGGCAGAGACATACAGGAGTGCGGGAGGGCACTTGCCTGAATTACTTCCATAGCAGCTGGTCCTGTATTGACCGATGGCTGGGCACTAGAGATGTGGAGGCCTGGACAAGAGCAATAGACCATCTTCCCCGCACGCTATCAGATCACTCACCGGTGTTACTACACCTGGCGATACCTAGTGAGCTACAACAGATGGTAATGTGGCGGCTGCCTAGTGGTGCTCTCCGGGAAGACACCTTCCGAGGGGAGGTACGAGAGGCTATTAGGTTATTTTTTGAGGAGAACCGAGGGTCGGTGAACTCCCCTGGTACGGAGTGGGAGGCATTTAAAGTGGTTATTCGTGGGGTGTGTCTTGCAAAGCAGCATGGGATAGTGAAAACTCTAAGGCGGGAGATGGCTGATATCGAAAGGAGGCTTGGAGACCTGGAGCGGCGTTTAGAGGTGACATGGTCAAAGGAGGTGCTTGCCGAAATCAGGCGTGAGGTGTCGCTATATGAGGAGGCTTCTCTCCGAGAGGTTTGTTTCCTTGGGAGACATGCGCAGGCTCGCAGGTATGGCGAGGGTGAGAGAGCCGGGAGGACGCTAGCGGGACTATTGCGCAGACCCTGGGCCAGCAATTACGTCACTGAGGTGATAGATACTGAGGGAGGCGTGATGCAGGTATTTACTAAATTTTTCGCGCAGCTATACGCTCCTCCGGTGGGTCTTAGGGAGGCAGATATGAAGGAGTATTTTGAGAGCATTGCGTTAGTATGGTTTGAGGAGGCACATAGGATGTATCTGGATATGCCGTTCACAGTAGAGGGGGTGATGGAGGCGATTCAAAGCCTTCCCGGGGATAAGTCTCCGGGCACCGACGGTTTAACCCCTGCTTTCTATAAAGAATACGGGGACATTCTTGCCCCCCATTTGCAGGAGGTGTATGAGGAGTCCCTGGCGACTGGGTCGCTTCCGACCTCCCTCCGGGAAGCTTTAATAATAACTGTTCTAAAACCTGGGAATGGGAAGGACCCGACGCGATGCGATTCGTACCGCCCACTCTCCATGATAAACATTGATAATAAGATTCTCGCAAAAATGATAGCGACCCGACTGCAGCCACTACTGTCTAGAATGGTGCTCCCGGATCAATCGGGCTTTATTCCCGGGAGATCCACGAGTCATAATCTGCGTACTTTCTTTGCGGTACTGGGATCATTAGAGACAGGCGATGATGTAGCTGCAGTGTTTCTTGATGCCACCAAAGCTTTTGACTCCCTGGCTTGGGAGTATATGTTTGCACTTCTGAACCGAGTGGGTCTCAGCGCGCGTTTTGTGAACTGGATCAGGTTGTTGTACACTCTGCCTACTGCCAGGTTGCGGCTCAATGGCGGCATATCTGCCCTATTCCTAGTCTCGCGGGGAACGCGACAGGGTTGCCCGCTGTCTCCACTTCTTTTTGCGGCTGCCATGGAACCTCTGGCGGCAAGACTGCGACAGAAATATAGTAATAGCGGCCTACAATTCAGGCAACGCCCTGTCTTGATATCCTTATATGCAGATGATATCGCGCTATACGTGCGTAATCCAGGGCAAAACCTAGATATCTTATTAGATGAGATTTTTCGCTTTGGAAACTTTTCTGGGGTCACTATCAATTGGTCGAAATCAATGATCCTGCCACTATCCTCTAGCGTGGAGAGATTTGATTCACGATACCCTCTAGTTTGGGCAGATGGACCGGTGCGCTATCTGGGCATACACTTGTGCTGCGACGCGGAAACGCTTTGGCTTGCTAATTACGGGACAGCGCTGACATGGCTAGAGGAAAAAGTGGAGGTCTGGAAAGCTCTGCCCCTTTCGCTGACCGGTCGCATTGCTATTGCCAAGATGGTGGTACTCCCTAAATTTTTGTATTTATTCGTGAATCTTCCCCTGCCACTCACTAAGGCTTATTTCCGGCGCCTGAGGTCTGCGCTTGTGCGGCTGGCGTGGGCCGGTAAGCAGCCCCGCATCGCTTGGGAGAAATTGACGCTGCCATTTGAGCGTGGTGGACTGGCAGCCCCAGACCTGGAGTTATATTATCACTGTGCACAGGCACATTTTGCGTACTATTGGCTGAATCCGACCCGTTATATGCCACATCTTGCACCGGAGAGTGACTCTGTCTGGCCTGACGGCTTGATATGTGCGCTCGGCAGGCGAGTTCTCCCACGCCCTAGAGGCATAGACACCGTCTCCTGCACTGCCGGGGCATGGAAAGTGTTAATGCGGCGAGTTGGGTTGCCGGTTCCCTTTGCTCCATCGCTGCCTGTTTTGGCGGTGGCAGACGCCCAGATGTTCCGTGATGGAGGGGTGCGTGGGTTTCTACGAGATGCTGACTTGTCGGTGCTGGGAGACTGGGTGGTGGAAGGTCGGCTGCTGGATGTTCCTGGTGCACTCTCGAACTGTGATGGCACCCCGCTACAGCGCTTTTGTGCACTCCGTGTCCGCGCTTTGCTGCGGGAGCGCTTTTTTGAGGGGCCGGATGCTCCCTTGGAGTTTCGAGCTCTGGAGGCACTCTGTAGCGCGAGATCCCCCTCCAAGTTGATAACTAAGCTGTACAATGATGTGCAGGAGCAGGGGAGCGACCTTGTGATATCCGCTCGGGCTGCATGGGAGAGATGTGGGGGAGCCTATCCCGAAAGCGATGTGGCGCAGCTGTTGTGCTCATATGAGGACACTGTCTCCGAATTATAGACTACGCTTGCTGCACTTTAAGTTTCTGCACCGAATATATTATACGCCTAGGAAACTATATTCCATGGGACTGCTGGCGGACTCGCGCTGCGCCAGATGCGGGGCTCCGGATGTGGGCTTCCTCCACCTGGCATGGGAGTGTGCGGAAGTGTATAAGTTTTGGGAGGAGATAAGACGGTCAATTGTTGAAATGACAGAGGAGGAGATACCCCTCTCTCCTAAGATAGCGCTGTTGGGATACATGGACGAGGTCCATGGCCTGCATAGACGCCTAGTAGGCCTTCTCATGTTGCTGGCTAAGCGTAGAGTCGCGATGTGCTGGGGCCGGGGGAGGGCCCCCTGTAGAGCGGATTGGTTGAGAGATGCTGCTTTTTGCCATGATCAGCTGTTAGTATTCTGGGAGCTCATGCCAGAGAGATCCCGCCCTAAGGATATCTGGAGCCCTTTAAATGAATACCTGGCGACGCAGACTGAGAGTGCTGTGTGATTGAAGTCCCCTATCTGTGTGTTTCAATCCCCCTCCCCCTGAATCATGCGAGTGTCTTTGCTGTGAGATAGCCCTGCGCGATGCGGCTGTGTCCTCCACCTGCCTGTTTTTTAGAGGTTTTGCAATTGCTATATTTTTGCAGTTCTTCCTGCTCGGCGTGGTAAGATTAATACCATAGGGCGTAGCTGCCCTTGCTCTTTCGCGGAGTGTGGACTGTTGCATCCCTCCGCTTCGGAGGATTTTTTTTTCTTCCTTTTCTCTTTCCTTCTTTTCCCTGGAATGGATCCCTGGGGTAGCAGCACATAGAGAGAGATACCGGTAGAGTCACATCTGGGATACGGGATACCACAGTAGTTATATGATGTGTAATGACCTTTATATATCCTTATCCACCTGCCGAGAGATCTGCTGAACCAATGTATGTTTCTTTGATTTGTATTTCACTGAATAAAACAATTAAAAAAAAAAAAAAAAAAAAAAATATTGTCACAAGTGCTAGGGGTACAAAGAGTGTTTTTTTTATTTCTATGGAATGCTCCCGATTTGGTGTGAGGGGAAGATTACTCTGCACTAACATAAAAGTTATTGTATTTCTTTAGCGTCCCTTATGACCTTCCCCCACCCACTCCTTTCCCCCCAAGCCCTCCACATGGCATGACCCCTTTTGCACTTTCCTGAAGTGCAAACGCCCTTGGCTCTTCCCTCCAACCCCCACCTGTAACTCCTGTCCCTCCATTACCATTCTTGCACAGATTGTTAGGACAACTCCAGTCCTCTCCCATCCTCCCTTCCTTGTAGAGAAGTCATCACTCTGCCCATGTCTGTGTGAGAGAGGCCAAGAAGAGACAAGAGACCCCACACAGGTGCTGCTGCTGGCTCCTCATAGGGCTTGGGTGGAATTGAGAAGCTCGTGATAGTTAAAGCTTCTTGATGGTTAAAGCTTCTTGATGGAGCAATGGTATTATTTGAATGGTGAGGACTGCAGCACTCACAGCACGATTATGTATGTATACACACACACACACACATACATTTATATATATGTATAAACTTATATGAAACAGACTTGCTGAACTTGCGTAAAAGAGTATTCACTGTTTATTATCATTGCTCATATCCTGGTAAAAAAGTCAGCAAATCAACAGCTGTAAGAAAATATGCTTTCTTCCGTCGTATTACATTGTATCATTTCAAACTCCTGATAATCAACAAAGCATTCTGGTTTGCAGTGGGTTTCGGGTGCCTTTTGTAGTGCCTGGTTATTCATGTGTCAAATCTAATGTGGTTTATACAAGAGATCTTTGGTGGGCATGACGATCAAAGGTGTGCTTAAAAAATGCTGATGTGAATATCACTGCTTGTAATCAAGAGATGTTGCTGAGAATGTGAGAATATATAAGCACAAGCTTACCATTTTAGAAGTGCTCAGTATCCTAAAGTTGAGACTTTCTTAGAGTGGTTAGCATGGGAATTGGTGTCAAAATCAGTTTTGCATGGAGTTCACCCAGACAATACATGCCTGGGGCTGGCAGTCCCTGTGGTCTAGCAGCCCTTTTGCCAGGAAAAACCCCTTAAATATAGGCCTGGGGCCTTGCAGCTCCTGAGGCCTAGCAGCCCATTAGCCTGGAAAGGTGGTCCGCAGCAGGCCAAGTGACCATGAAGCCCAGAGACTGTAAGGCAGTGTCAAATACTAGTAAGGAACCACAGATCGAGGCCCAGCAGAGCGTGAGAAAAGGCTGATTTTTTTTGGAACACTTGAAATCAGTCATACTATGCCATGCTGTGCAAGGGAGGAGCCAGAACATTGGAACACCTATCATTTGAAATACAGCTGTATTTATTACCACTAAACACTCAAAGCAAGTAAATCTGTCCCTCCTTTTAAGATTTCCTTTCACCTCATTTCCAACCATCTAAACATCCACCCATTTACCAGTTAATCTATTTATCCATCCATCTGCCCATTGCTTTACCTTTCCACCTACCCATCCACCTATAATTCCATCTATCTCTGTATACTTCCATCCATCCATTCATCCTCCCGTCCTTTCATAGTTCTCTGTCTGTTGATTCTTACGTACAATCACCCTTTCACCTTTTTATCGTTTGATTCTTCCAACCACCCGTTCACCTTTCTATCTTTTCAACATTTTACATTTACATCCGATCATTCTTTCACTGTTCTATCACTTTGCCTTTTTTCTTTTCACTGTTTTCTTTCTATCATCCTTCCTCTCACCTCTTGTTCTTTCTTCCTCTTTCTATGTATCCACCTTATTTCTCGAATTCTTACTTTTTCTTTCTTCATTTTTCCACCATGCATACTTTTCCTGTTGGTCCCTCTCCCTGTGTTGTTTCACTATTTCGATTTTTCTCTTTATTCTATCATTGGGCTCTCATTCAAAGCTCCACATCCCTCCTTCATGGCACTCCACATATTGTTATTTCTGAACATTTTAATTGTAGACCGAAAAGGCCCATAATTAAGTATTTAATTTTTAATTGTGACAAAGTTCACCAGCCCATGTGCCTCGGGTCAACCCCAGATTAAGCTGCTGCATTAGGGGGGTTCCCTACGCCCCGGATGCAGTGGCATTCTTCTTGTGCCTGGCTTTTCCAGCTCTTTAGTTTCATCAGAAGTACTGGAAATTCAGATTATTAGCTGGTTCTCACTTACCACCAAAGACAGCTTTTGCAACTTTTGTAACATCCAGCTCAGCCCTTTGCAGGTGAAGGGGGCAAAGTGGTGATAGAGGTCTCACACATCACCAAGGGCAACAATCTTGTGTCTCACCTACCTCAAGTGCCTATAAGCATCTTTGATTTCTACCTCCAGGATCATACTTGCACTGCAGGGAGATAGGTCCTGTGTTCCACTGTTCTAGAATGCCCTTACATCAGGTAATTTACCATTGCAGATATTTAAACTCTATTCACATCCTGTCACCAGTGCACTCCCTTCCCCAAAATGCCCTACCTGTTTTCACACTGTACACCATGCCACCTTCCTTCTGCAGGAGGATAAATCCTTGTTGGCAAAGGGATCATAGAGAGGGTCACAGAGGTAGAAAAAGGGGAGGGGTGTTACTCCTAGCATTTCTTGGACCGCATAGAGGGTGGATAGCTACATCCTCTTAATGCCTTCTTGTTTAAGAATAGACTGAAAATGCTGACTTTAACCCAGGTCCTCTCTGCCCTGTACCTGGGTGATTGTAGGGAGTCTTTGGAATTGCAGGATGCATACATTCATGTGCCTGTCATGTACTCCCACGGATGCAACCTTCAGTTCATGGGGCTTTGGATGCATTTTCAGTACACAGTGATGCTGTTACACACTAACTTTTGCCAGTTGGGTGCCCATTTTTTTCAGATCTCCAAATAGGTCACCCAGCAGGATCTGAGGTACTAGAAAGGAACCATAGGCCCTGTACACTGCAGTGTCAACCACTGGTAGGGAGCCACAAGCCTGGGGACTGCAGGGTCTGAGTCACCGGCAATCACAGCTACATGCCCTGTAACTTATGAACCACTAGTAAGGAACCACAGGCTTGGGCCCAGCAGGGTGTGAGGTACTAGTAAGGAGCCTCTAGCCCCCAGATTCCACAGACAGTGTCAGCCACCGGTAGGAAACCACAGGCCTGGGCACTGCAGGGTCTGAGCCCCTTAGCAACAGGTCATGTAACTTATGAACCACTCATAAGGACATCAGGTAAACAACCAACGACCTGGGTGCTGCAGGCAGTGTCTCCCACTTGTGAGGAGCCAAATCTTTGGCCCAGCAGACAATGTCATGCCCTGGGCCCTCATGGTGTAATTAACTGGTAAGGAACCAAAGGTTCAGGCTCTAGTAGTGTGAACAAAAGCTGGAAACCCAAAGAACCAATCAGATCAGTCAAAGGAGCCATGTAAATATATTAACTTTACTAGAAACATTTAAAAGAGCTTTCTCTTCATATTTGCTGTTTGAAGTATGTACAAAGGGCTCAATAAAAATACCAGCTTTAGGTGATTTTAGTTTATTTTTTCACATGTTTGAAGATTACAATTGCCCATCGAAAACCACTCAGGTGGCAAGGCTAAGTGAAAATAAAGTCAAATATATAAAAAATACAAAGGTATGAGCTTTCAATTAAAACGCAGAGTGTATTTCTGTAACATGCGGAAGAACATCCAAATTTATCACTGTATTGCAATACATTTTTAGAAATGAGAATAGTTTTTAAGCATCATGGACTCCCTCCATCGCTGAAGACAAGAAAGGAAAGCCACTTACCATGTCTATCATATATGATGCCTAGATTGTGCTTACTACACACAGAGCTTTACAGTCACACAGGTGAGATTTTGTACAGTATCCACTCTGAACTAATGCTTTTCAAGGTGGTGTCATGTATGATAATGAAGAAAAGGAAGGCATTGTGTTACAGCATTTATAGCGCTACCTAACCCAATGTGTGGCCCAGAAGCACTTGCCTACAAGATCCGCAAGCTGTGTCATGTAGGGTGTGTGATTGTAAGTGTTTTCTTTGGTTTGTGATCCTATATTGGTATTGTTTTGTCTGATGAACACCAAGGTGCATTTATCTTTATCATGTTATGGGGTGCCGCACATTACAGTGTTGTGGATGATGAGGTGTGAGTCGGATATACAGTTTATGATTTTCATTCTGCTGACAGCTTTGAACAGTTATATAGATCCCATAGGTATTTCTGGTGATTGTAGTAGTCTTCTAGCAGCCTTAAGTGGTTACTACCGAAGTCAGGATCACACAGTTTATTGAAAAGGGGAGCCAGGATTGATCCAAAGTTTTCTGGTTTCATGTTGTACTGTTCACCTACTGGGTATCTTCTTCTCCCTAGAGTTGGCTTGGCCACCTTCAGTGCTTCATTCAGTAAGTTGCGACCTGTGGCATACTGAAGATTAGACACAAGCAGGGGAGTGGAGCAGTTTAGAGCAGCAATGCTCAATGAACTAGTTATTTGCAATAGGGCAAGTCAACGAATAACCGTTCATCCTGATACCAAGAGATTTTCAGTCCTAAGTATATTGGTATAAACAGATAACATTATTTGTTGCCTCAGTCAGCTATGTGCAATATGGAATATAGGTCACACAATGAAGTAATGTTTGGTTTAAAACTCAGTTGGGTGCTAGGTCCAAGACATCTTCTTGTATCTTGTAATTGTTGCTGTCATATTATGCATCAGAAAAGAGCATGTACTTCTTTTAATGATTTTTCTGAATGTATACTTATCTTGTTTATTTTGCCTGCATGGCTGCTAATCACAATAAAAGCATTGCTTCTAATGGCAGAGTCTTTATTCAACTATTTCAAAAATAGCCCTGAAATTATGTCTACCATTTCAGATGTGCTGTTAAGGTCAAACACCATGCTAAGAATGGTATCTGCATAATCAACCAACATAATAGAGCAGTTGCAGCAGGATTTAAAGAAATGCAAATATATTTCTATTCAGTGTGATGAATCAGTTGATGCAAGTGATATTGCCCAGTTGGCAATGTTTATTACAATGTTTTTTGACAATTTTGCTAATAAAGAAGAATTTTTTTAACTTTATTGCTTCTGGCACCAGAGGAGCTGACATCCACAATGAGGTGAACAGTTATATTTTTGGAAAAAAAAATTACCATTAAAAAAATTTGTGGCAATAACAATTGATGATAGGACGTCATTCTTGTTTCATTACCAATTTTGAAGCAGATTCAGATTTCGCTCCGTTATTGAACTACCATTGTATTATACATCAACAGTCAATATGTGCCAAGGTAATGGGATTTGATAATGTGATGACTCCTGTTGTTGAACTTATGAATTAGATTCGGGCAAATCTCAAGCAGCACCGATCCTTCAAATCAGCCGAGTATAATGAACTTTTTTCTGCATACTCAGATTCAATGGATTACCAGGGGAAAAATACTGTGTAGATTCCTTTCGCTATTGTCAGAAGTCAAAGCTTTTATAGAGTCTAGACATAAAGACTCAGCAGAGTTATCAAATACTGAGTTTCTGCTTCATTTAGCATTTTGACAGATGCAACAGAAAATTCACTGTATTGAACTGCGTATTACAAGGGAAAAAACAAGACAATCACTAACATGATTAGTTCTGTGAAAACATTCAAATCAAAACTTAACCTTTTCATAGAGCATATATAGAAAAAGAAGATGTAGCACTTTGCCTCTGTACTCCAAATCCTTTCAGAAAACAAAGCTAAGGCTGTGCTCCCGGACATAGTACAGTACCCTCCTGATGAGGCTCAATCGTGAGTTCAGTGACAGATTTAGTTATTTTGAGCAACTGGAGCCGTGCATGAAGTTCATTTCAAACCCCTTAATGTAGGTGGATGTTAGTGAAATTTCTGAAAAAAATATGCTGTTTCTTAAACTTGACCCTGCCACCATGGAAATGAAGATTGTCAGAGTTCAAAATGACATTGAATTGAAAGCACAGCAATCTAACATTTATTTCTGGAGTTTTTTGCTTGCTAAAAAGTATGAAAACATCCACACAGCTGCACTGAAGCTTTTTCCCAGTTTGTCTCTACTTATTTTTGTGAACCAACATTCTCTAATATGAACTTTGTAAAAGTTGTGCAAATTTCGGACTGATGAACAATTGAATGACTCCACTACAGTTGCCCTCACAGTCTAAGTAGGAGGTACTTACACCTTGTGCCAGGTCCAGTTATCCCTTATTAGTAGATTAGTTGTGTCCTGGCAGCTTAGGATGATAGAGGTAGCTATAGCAGAGCAGCTTAGGCTGAACTAGGAGACATGCAAAGCTCCAACTATACCACTTATATCATATAGCACGATATCACAAGAATCACAATACTCAGTGTTACTAAAAATAAAGGTACTTTATTTTAGTGACAATGTGCCAAAAATATCTCAGAGGATATACTCCCTTAGGAGGTAAGTAAAATACACAAAATATACACACAAACCAAAATCAGGTAAGTAAACAGTTAGAAAAGTAGTGCAAACACTGTTGAATACAATAGGATGCAATAGGCCTAGGGGCAACACAACCCATATACTAAGAAAGTGGAATGCAAACCACTTAGGGACCCCTGGCCTAGTGTAGTTTGTAGAGGGTCACTGGGAGTGTAAGAAAACACTAAGGGTGTCCAAGATACCCCATCCCAAGACCCTGAAAAGTAGGAGTAAAATGATACCACTTCCCCAGAAACACACTAAACTTGTGAGAGGAGAATCTGCAAAGATCACAACAGACTGCAAAACACTGAAGATGGATTCCTGGACCTGAGGAGCTGAAAAGGAAGGGGACTAAGTCCAAGAGTCACGAAAGTGTCCGGGGGAGCAAGAGCCCACTTAACCCCGGATAAAGGTGCAAAAGAGCTGCTTCTGGTTGGAAGAAGCTGAAGATTCTGCAACAAAGAAAGGAGCCAGGAACTTCTATTTTGTGCAGAAGATGTTCCATGTAGTGCTGGAGGATGCAGAGCTGTTTCTTTGGAGAAAGACCTCAAACAAGCCTTGCTAGCTGCAAAGGTTGTGGTTAAAGAAAAAGGATGCTATCCGGGCTCAGGAAGGACCAGGAGGTCACCACTTGGAAGAGGAGACAGAGGAGGCCCTCAGCAACACAGAAACCCCATGCACAAGAAGGCAGCACCCATAAAAGTACTTGAACACGGGTTCAAGAAAAGTGAGCACAGTGGTCATCTCAACACTACAAAAGAGGGTCCCGCGAAGCCGGTGTTCAACTCAGCGAGTTGAGCAATGCAGGATACAGTGCTGGGGGCCTGAGCTGTGCTGTGCACAAAGGATTCCTTGCAAAAGTGCACAGAAGCCCTAGCAGCTGCAGTTCATGCAGTAAACAGGATTACTGTCTGGAGAGGGAAGGCAAGGACTTACCTCTTCCAAATTTGGACAGTTGGACCACTGGACAGTCTGGGTCACTTAGGCCCACCACCTGTGTTCCAGGGGGCACACTTGTCAGGATGAGAGGGGTCCCAGAGTACTGGTGACGTTGAAGTTTGGTGCCTGCTGGAGCAGGGGGAAGATTCTGTCGAATCACAGGAGATTTCTTCTTGGCTCCCAGTGCAAGGTGAAGGCAGACAGCCCTCAGAGCATGCACCACCAGGAAACAGTCGAGAAAGCCGACAGGATTAGGTGCTACAATGTCGCTGGTAGTCTTCTTGCTACTTTGTTGCAGTTTTGCAGGCATCCTGGAGCAGTCAGCGGTTGATCCTTGGCAGAAATCAAAGAGGGAGATGCAGAGGCACTCTGGTGAATTCTTGCAAATCGTTATCTGAGGAAAGACCCACAGGAGAGACCCTAAATAGCCCTCAGAGGAGGATTGGCCACCTAGTGAGATAAGCACCTATCAGGAGGGGACTCTGACGTCACCTGTTGGCACTGGCCACTAAGAGGCCTCCACTGTGCCCTCACACCTCTGGATTCAAGATGGCAGATGTCTGGGACACAATGGAGGAGCTCTGGGCACCACCCCTGGGGTGGTGATGGACAGGGGAGTGGTCACTACCCTTTCCTTTGTCCAGTTTTGCGCCAGAGCAGGGGCTGGAGGTTCCCTAAAGCGGTGTAGACTGGCATATGCAAGGAGGGCACCATCTGTGCCCTTCAAAGCATTTTCAGAGGCTGTGAGAGGCTACTCCTCCCCAGCCCTAAACACCTATTTCCAAAGGGAGAGGATGTGACACCTTCTCTCAGAGGAAATCCTTTGTCCTGCCTTCCTAGGATTGTGCTACCCAGATCCCAGGAGGGCAGAACCCTGCCTGAGGGTTGGCAGCAGCGGTAGCTGCAGAGAAAACGCAAGAGAGCTGTTTTGGCAGTACCCGGGGTCCATGGTGGAGCCCGGGGGATGCATGGAATTGGCACCCCAATACCAGATTTGGCATGAGGGGACAATTCCATGATCTTAGGCATGTTACATGGCCATATTCGGAGTTACCATTGTTAAGCTACATAGAGGTATTGACCTATATGTAGTGCACACGTGTAATGGTGTCCCCTCACTCACAAAGTCTGGGGAAATTGCCCTGAACTATGTGGGGGCACCTTGGCTAGTGCTAGGGTGCCCTCACACTTAGTAACTTTGCACCTAACCTTCACCAAGAGAGGGTTAGACATATAGGTGACTTATAAGTTACTTAAGTGCTGTGTAAAATGGCTGTGAAATAACGTGGACCTTATTTCACTCATGCTGAAGTGGCAGTCCTATGTAAGGATTGTCTGAGCTCCCTATGGGAGGCAAAAGAAATGCTGCAGCCCATAGGGTTCTCCTGGAACCCCAATACCCTGGGTACCTAGGTACCATATACTAGGGAATTATAAGGGTGTTCCAGTGAGCCAATTAGAATTGGTGAAAATGGTCACTAGCCTATAGTGACAATTTTAAAGGCAGAGAGAGCATAAGCACTGAGGATCTTGTTAGCAGAGCCTCAGTGACACAGTTAGTCACTACACAGGTACACACATTCAGGCCCCAAACTATGAGCACTGGGGTCCTGGCTAGCAGGATCCAAGTGAGACAGGCAAAAACAAACTTACATACATGTGAAAAATGGGGGTAACATGCCAGGCAAGATGGTACTTTCCTACAGTCTATACCCCTGATTACAGGGGATTGGTGGACACCTGGCAGTGTCAAGTCTCTCACTGTAATGGTTTGTATGTAGTTGCAATGAATACGTATTCAGTTACTGGTGAAATCCCAAATCCAAGTATCTGTTTCATTACCGACACCAAATAAAAAGTCACTGCAGAGAAGAATCTTCAGCAGTTTACAAAGTTATTTTATTAGTTGAACAAAGAGAAAGGAGTGTGTACTGCAGGCTGGTTTTTACTAACGGCAAGCAGAAAGAGCTGGAGAGAAGGATATTTACCACCTTTCCAATTTTTTATTTGCTGCTGAGAACAAAGCAGTGTTTACTGGAGGCCTGGTTTATTGATATCAAGAAAAATAGATAGCTATAGAGAAGAATCTTTGGCATCTTTCAAAGTTATTTTATTAGTAGAAGAAAAACAAAGCAACGTGTACTGCAGGCCTGGTTTACTGACACTCCAAGAAAGTAAAGGGAACAATAAGAATATATTTGCCAACATGACTGGTGCCATAAAAACCTTAAAGTTAAAATGTAACCTTTCAAAGAATGCAGAGTAGAGGACAAATGCAGGACTTTCCCAAATATCTGCATAAAACAAGGCTGAAGTTCAGCTTATATGGTCATTAAACACACATCAATCTTGTCAAATCTGCAATAGAAGAGTAATACCTCTTTGAATCCATCTGCATTTGAGATTCAACAAAGCTCTGCACCCGCTGATTGTCACACACTGACTATTATAATGACTTCTTCGGAATCGCCCTCCCAGGCTTCCAGGTTACACAGTATTAGAGGACATCACACAGATCCATATTGAAGGTAAGATTGATTTTCTTGTATGTTTGTTAATTGAGCTGCATTACAATGATTATTTCAGTGGCAGCTATTATTTGAAAGGTCTCAAAGCATGGTGACAACGTGAAGAGTGAGCTCTTAATTATCTGTAGGGGAAGAAAGCCATCTCCCACTATGCTGATCTCTATATTAATTTGCTTAATCATAATCACATCAATCATGGTGTAGTACTTCCTGTTTGAGATGATTGTGCTAAATAGAAATACAATAATAATATTCTCTGTAAAGTACTTCTCAAGTTCCTGTATCCAAAGCTATTCGACATATAGGGCCTGATTATGACCTTTGCGGATGGGATACTCCATCACAAATGTGGCGGATCTCCCATCTGCTGTATTACAAGTTATAATATATCCTATGGAACTTGTAAATTGGTGGGTAGGATATCTGTCACATTTGTGACAAAGTATCCCATCCGCCAAGGTCAAAATCAGGCCCATAATATCTTAACCAGGTAGCTAAATCGAATAAACAATCGACATGACAGCTGAACTCAAGTATAGGATATGCAAAACACTTAATCAACGATTGACCACATTAAACATTTTAACTAAAACAAAATACTTTTTTAACACATGCTTCTATTGATGTTTTTTAGATAGATAGAACTCACTGTCACTCAGAAAGTATTATACATGTCAATAGCACTTTGTGATACAGAATAAGATGCATTATTACATTTTCCCTGTGCTAAGAGCTAACATTCAATAAGTATCTTATAGCGCAATGGTATGCCTAGGGGCAGCCTACTTTCTATTGGCAGAGAAGTGAAGGGGATTATTAATGTGGTAATCCAGGTTCAAATGTTTTATCTATTAGCGTGTGGCAAAAAGTCTCTAGAAGGATGTTTGCAAAGACGATATTTGAAGAGTGTGAGACCAAATACTTTCCCTCACTTTCAAATAGTTCTTGGTGTTTTTGAATTATGAATGAATATACCATCATGGGTTTCTCTAGCAGGGTCTTTGAGATTTCTGGGATGAAATAATAGGTGTGGTTTGAATTTTTTTTTAAAACAACAGTTTTGAGTTTGACCCATAGGCCAAATTGAAATCGGACCTTGGAGTCTAACATCATGCCATTTTTGTAGTGTATTGGTTTTGTTTGATCTTTGTTGCTGTTTTTCAGTTCTGTCCATCTGTATAATAGTTTGAATGATCTTATTTGTATTTCCATACTGCTGATCCTCCACTAACTGTAATTCTGGGGGCTATAACTAACTTAAACAGGACACCATGCAAACATAACCTCTATAAACAGGATATCACTGACATATTTGGAAGTTGATTATATCTTACAGCGAGTTTCGCGATCTATCCCAAGGAGGCCAGCATAATACCCAGTTGTTCAGATGAAATTAGAATTATAAGGTATGATGGGCAAGACATTGGCGTCAGCTCACATAAAGGCTCATTCAAACCCACATAATAAACAAAAATGTGATTTGCACAGTACTAGCGCAGACAGAGTCCAAAGATCACAGAGCTCATTTGTAAAATGAATTGCTCTAGGGTTGTTAGCCAGATAAGTTACTTCCATCTATCCAAGAGATGTTGGGGTACCCAAAAAGCAGAGGCTGGTCCATGTCCTGTTACTATTTGAGTCATTTGTACACTGCTCCAAACAACCTTCTGCCTGAACGTCAGGCTATTGTTGCATGTTAAAGATGTTGAACATATGAAGAATGTAGTGATATCTCCTTGTGTGATTTGAATCTGAGTTCTTTCACAATGTATATGGCAATTCCATGTTTAACCAGAATGGCTGTTCACTCCCATATCCTTGGAAGTATCTCTCATCATCGACTTCTTATATACTTAAATTAACCTGGTCATACATGCAGAACAGTTTAGGAGAGAGATTGAAGAGATAATAAAGCAGTAATAATATTTTGCCATCTATTATGGATCTTTAGAAGCCTAGACTGAAGAAACTCAGCTGAAGTATGGGGTCATAAAAATTGTCTGCCGTGCATTATGATTTATGCATGTTCACAGGAGATTTGTATTGCTTCTGAAGAGAAAGAAGAATACATTGCTAATGATAGTAGTTATTACCTTATTGTTTTTCCTCCACACTACATGCTGATGAAAGTGGTAATGACAGCACTCTTTGATACTAACCTCATCCCTCTTCCTCAGTGCTATCTTTATGCTGATGATCCACCCCCATAGGCAAATACCTTGTTAATATAACTATAAACTGTTTTTTTCTTAATTATCCCCTCTTTCCGCCCTCGGACGTGGTGTCCACCGGTTAGTAAAAACTGTTTTCCCTGTCCCCTTTATGGCTATGGTGTAACTACAACAGGGGCCGCCCTACTAACCCCGTACCTCGGTCAGTTGAACCATATAAAATCACAATGGTTGCAGAAGGTAATGTTCATATATAACACAATTTATCAAAAGAAAATGAATAAAACAGTGCCTAACCGAAAATTTAAAGCAGTTGAAATTCTCATTGAGTAAAGCTTTTTTCACAGCACAATATACATACAAGCAATTTATGCCCCACATATTACACTAAACAAATACATAAGGGCAATGTACAATGTAAACAGTAAAGAAAGTCAAAGGGTCTTGAATAGAAATAGTCCACAAAGGATGGAAACTATCACAGTCAGTGTTTCAGCCCGAATTTGCAAATGATACAGCAACTGTGTTTTGACCCTTGCAATTTACTAGGTCTTCATCCAAACAAACAATATTTGGAGCAAAAAAACAAAAATCTGAAAAAAAGATAACAATAACAATAATGAAAGGCACTGTATAGAAATAAACACTACCAACAAGAGATGAGAAATTGTTATTACCTAAATACAACCCTCACAACGATCCTCATATCGGTCATACCAGCTGTGTAAAATACCTTCAAAATCATGGAACTACTTTTGAAAAGCTAACAGGAAAGCACAATTTAGCTCTCCTCAGAACACTACCATGAAAATCACAATCAGTGTCACAGCTGCATGGATGGTGTGCCGGCACCTGGTCGACATTATAGAATAAATTAATCCCCTTAGAAGAAGAAAAAGACTATCACTAGGGAATGTCACAAAAGACCACAAGACATAAACTTATACCACAGTGATAAGGATTCACTGTGCAAACCAACACCATGAACAAAAATAAATGGAATTAATAAAATTAAAAGGATGAGATTGAAGGAAAAAGGCAAAACTGATCAAGGTTAATACATGGACCTAAAATGTGCATGTGTAAAGCTAAAACACTGATCTCTGTCAGTGTCTTTAGAACCTGACCAAGCACATTTCTCTCATATTCAAGCCAAAGAACAATGAGATAAAAAAATTGTAAGTGGCATAAAATACAAAACAACCCTCACCCTACATTAATAATTGTATCCACTACCTAGAGAACTGCATAAATGATTCTCCGAAACTGGGTGGGAAAAAAATCCCCTGTCTGCTTTATGCAGATGATACGATCCTATTGTCAAAATCGCCAATGGGAATTCAACACCTGATCAACCAGTTCTGTGCTTACTGTAGCGACTATGGTTTAGAAGTAAACATTAAGAAAACTAAATTCATGATATTCACTAACTCTAAAAAACGATTGCGTACTGATATTAAGATGAATTCAACCCCATTGGAGAAAGTTGAAGAGTTTGACTATTTGGGTCTCAGATTATCTACATCAGGCAAATGGAAGGCAGCTATTGATAAAGGGGCTCTGATCATAAGCCAAAGAGGTGGGGCCTTAGTCCGTAGATCTAGAAAGGCTCCGAGCCCCCCTCTGAACATTCTCGCGGAGATTTATAATGTTCAAATTAGAGCAGCGGCCTTATATGGAGCGGAACTTTGGGGGTCCAACAAAAACCTGGACATTCTGCAAACCAAGGAAAACATTTTCCTTAGGCAGGTGTCCAGGCTAGGTACAGGTACACCAATGACCCCTTTAAGGCTTGACCTTGGTTTAAATGGCATTAAAACCATAGCGGCCTTAAGACCCCTTTCCTACTGGATTCGTCTATGGAAATCTGCTGAACTTGAACCATATAGGCTGGCTATAAGAGAGTTGATAGCTGCCCCCAAGGCATTGGAGAGAATCCCTTGGCTGAAAGAGATGAAAACCGCCTGGGATAAAATGGGTCTTCCCCATTATTGGAACCACCCGGATCAAATCCCCGATAAGGCTAGGAGATTTGTCACAAGCAGATATTGGGAGAAAGTTAACGAAGATTCCTTGCACCAAAAGGGGGCGGGTAGGTTAACAATGGATTTTCTTCAAATTAAGCATGAACCCTGGGCTGAGAATTTCCTGAACCTCCCTATCCCTCCGTATGCCCGCGCTCTTTACCTGCAGTTAAGATATGGTACATTGCCTATCAATGGGTTCACGGCCCATTGGCCATCTAACATCGCTACAAATGATAGGTGTATTTTCTGCCAACATTGTAAAGAATCATCAGAGCATGTATTATTCTTCTGCCCTCTGTATAAGACACCAAGAAAGAGGTGGATTATTCCCCTCTGTAAAAATATGTCATTTCAGGATAGAGCGACTGCCATTAGAATCTGCACGCATGATTTCTCTCCCAGGGTAGCCATTCCAGTTACCAAATACTTATCGGAGACCTGGTACATCCGTCGCAAATTCATTGCATCTAAAAGCTCCTGAGTCATCTCTATATTAGTCTTTAGAAGGATTTTAATCTGCTCTTTTTATCTTCCTGTATTGTTTTTAGCAGGAAATTTCCATTAGGAAGTTGTTGCCTTCTTCATGATTTCCTGAGACTGCATTAGCCTATATAGCCTTCCCATATAGCTTTTACTGCTGTTTTTTGATTGGTATTCTGATAATGTTTTTTATTCTATTTTTTATTTTTTAATCTAATCAGACTATCTCTGTCTTTTTGTCTTCTGGTCGTGCACACTGGTCCCCCAGACAAAAAGTTTTATACCTTAATTTTTAGCTCTGTCCCCTTTTTTTTACTACATCTATTTATGTCCTATTTTATTGTATTTATATATTTGATCAAATGCTCTGTCCTGTTGTTCTTATTGCTAGAATGTTTTGACGACTATTGGTTTTACATTGTTACCATGTTTTTATCACTCTTTTCTTTTATGTATGATTGTTATTATTACCTCAAATGGTCTAGATTTCTAGACCGAATGAACTCAAATAAAAAATAAACCCTCACGTGGTATACTTCCCAAGAGATCAAATTATTCCCACCTCAACCTCGATCTGTCTAAATAATGTCCATATGTAAAAAAAAACAGGGAAATGTTTTATAAATTGAGAAAGTAGAAAGATTTTTTTTAGAAGGAAAACCTCATACAAGTGTGACAAAACATATTCAGTGTATACTAATCTTTGATGAACATAATATAGAATTGTGTATTAGCCATTAAGCAGCTTACACTGAAAATAGCATAACATTCTAGCTTCACATTATTTGCATTAACATAAATTACTGAAAAAATGTGTAACAAAGATTTCATACAGTAGGGACAAATCCTGTCCAAGGAACTAATGGAATGCCATCTTGGCAACTGTCTTTCCCCAAAAGTAATGCAACACTCACTGACAATGTCTGATCTTCCCTGATAGGCTTGGGAGAGGGTTGCAGTTAGTTTTCTTTGGGCTTTTAGGAAAGGGACATCATCTCATGATAGTCATTAAATGAGTATTCATGCTTACCTTTAGTGGATGAATTATCATCAACCACCCATGACATGGTAATTGGCGGCTGGATGGCTTCTTTGTAGCATGGGATATCCCCGCCATTCTTAGATCTGACAATGGCCCGCCATTCAATAACCGAGGATTCAAAGAGTTTCTAGGCAAACTAAGTGTCAAGCACCAAAAGAGTACATCTCTCTGGCCCCAAATCAATGGCATGGATGAACAATTCATTGGTACCCTTGAGAGGGTAATTCAATGAGCATTGAGCAGAGTCAAGCCCTTTGTCAAGCCCTCGGTGTGTATCTGTGAACCCCTCATTCCACAATTGGTGACTGTCCTGCCACCTTGCTATTTTGGAGAGCCATCTGAATCAAATTGCAACAGTGGAAAGTGGATCGGTCCTTAAATGGTGATAAGGTTAGTGTTCTGGACACTTCTCGAAAGTACAAGATGAAGGCATAAGCTGATCAGCATCGAAACAGTCTTCAATGAAGGTGAATAGTTCCAGGTCAAACAGAAAAAAAAGCATAAAACAGACACCCTGTTTGCTGTTGATCCTCTGATAGCAGTGACGTGAAAAAGACACAATCACCAAGTGGGTCTCGTCACATTTTAAACACCTACCTCGATAGTCATCAACTCCTACAATTATGGATGAGGCGACTCCACCTGACAGTCTAGATCAAGCATCAGAACCTGTGCCACTGGTGCAGAAGTGCATCCCAACTACCTCATACTACCCGATCTGGCAGACTAGTGGAAGTGCCTTGATGATTCATTGAAGAGATATGATACAAGTATTGTTTGTATTTTTTATTTAACAAGGGGGGAGATGTTGTGTTGTGAGACTAGGTGCACTAGGACCAAAGCGGTTCTTGGCGGATCTAGGAGAGAGCTCACATAACTTGTCGGGAGGAGTCAAGGTGAGGTTATTAATGGTTATTACATAATCAGACTATTGTGTGTGATCATATGCTGAGGAATAAAGACTTCTAATCTAGAGCTTGAGGTATGGCATTACTTTTTGCATGCTTCCAAGCTAGGCAGAATGCTATATGCAGTAATTCATTTTCCTCCTAGATCCTGTGTTCAGATTCGCTTATATACCACAGCTAAAGACAACCCTCCAGAGCCAGATTTATCAAATTCTTTAGGCTTAATGTTTTTGGTGATAGGAGCAGCAATTTGGGCTCTTAGAACACTTCTATATGCTGGTAGCCTTTTCCCTCTGCTAGCTATTAGCATGCTTGCCTTGCACCCTCCTGTCTTCAGAGACTTTTGCCCTTGGGATGCTAGTTGATGCTTTTGTACATCTCAGGAGAGAGGTGTTTCCACTAATAAGTCCTGGACATGTTAAGACATGGCTATTCCATAAAGTTTCCTACATGCTCTAAGACTTCTCACCTTGCCTAACCCCATGTCCCAGGAATCCTGTGAAACATAGGCCCTCATGACAAACATCCAAGATCTCCCATTCATTGCACCATTATATGTATTTCTTGGAAGAGTGAGAAACTGAGAGACTCAGTTTTTTTGTTGAAATCCAGAGTTATGTCCAATAATCTTCTCAAAAGTAGGTATGGTGAAATTTGCTTTGTTTCCTTTGTGAAAATTATCAACAAAGCCTAACAACTATGTACATTTATGGATTTTTACACAAGATTATAGTTGGTATTTTGCACTATCTTTTGCACGCAATGTGTCTTTGCATTTAATTTGGATGCAAGGATGGAGACATTTCATGCTCAAAAAAGCTGAAATTGGTCGAAACAAGACAACCACTTGCATTTAGTTTGTTTTTGCTCTTTCTTCACTGATCTCAATTATGCAATCATGTAATGACAAAGGACCTGATTTAGAACTCAGCAGACAGGTTATTCCATCAGTGACAGATAGCCCATCCTCCAAAATCTAAATCCTATAAGACATAACAGGATTTAGATTTCGGCAAGCGGGCTTTCCATCACCATTGTGATGGAGTAACCTGTCATCCAACATCCAAATAAGGCCCATAATCTGTAACTTTAAAGCCAAATGAAGGAAAGTATGCCTGTTTACAACAGCATAAACAATTTTTTGCCTGGGCCTACTTAAAGGGGCAACTGAGCTTGTCATGTCAATTTCTGTCATTAAGGAGCCCCTCATTGAATTATTGCTTTGATTTCCATGGAGGACAATTAAACTTTTACAGTCATGCAAGAATGATACCTCCATTCAGTCACTCTGCCTGAACATTCCAGGTTTTAAGATTTACAGCCTTAAATGGTTATTTTCACTTTTAGATTATCCTGACAATAGATATTATGTGCTAGTTGTGGCTTTCCTTCCCTGCTGCTTTTCATGAAAACAGTTGCCCCTATCATGGTTTAAACCATGCCTAGGGGACTGCCTCCAGTGAGGACAGTAGGTCTCAAAAGGAGCTGTTTTGTTCTTTGAACCTAAAAGAACTCTTGGTCATCATCCATGCTTTATAGGATTTTCTGGTTTCTCCAGTGGGCCGTCCGTTCCTGGGGTGGATAAAATACAAAACAACCCTCACGTGGTATACTTCCCAAGAGATCAAATTATGCCCAATCTATGGGAACAGAGGGGGCCACATGGCCATACCATTTAGAGGGAGTTGCCCATGTACCCATTTGATTGTGTTTCCTTTTACTGCCAGCTACATCACATGTATTAACATTATAGGGAAGGACATATCATGAGCTCTGCATAATTGCCAAGAGGCTGCAAGGCTTGATATACTGTAATTTGGTTTGGGTGAGTGAGATCATATTGTCTTTCCAGTAGTAGTGATGCCCTGTCTGGTTCTGTTGTCACCATTGGACATCCCGCCTATGTGATGTGCTGAGAGGTCCCAGGCCCTGTTGTTAATATGATCACGATAGGGCATCCTAATAATGTGTTGAGAGGTCTCCCTACCTCTCTCCTATGAGTATTTCGAGGTTTTGTACATCCAGAGGCAAGTGTTATTTGTGGGTCTCTCTGCCTACTTCATACAGATTTGAATAGTTGTCATCACTGTGTTGAGGGATTCTTGGGTAGGATAGGAACCTGTGGATACTGTTGTAACCCACGTGAAACATAGCTTTAGCTCTCCAACTTTTCCTGGTGTCTTGGATTGGCTGTTGGAAACCAATCAGAGTACTGTTATTTAGATGCAAATCAAAAAGGACACCTAGTGAGGAGCAACACACACATATGTCGCTAATGCAGTGCAAAGTTAATGAAATACTAGCACAAGCACATGTATTGGCAGTGATGGTCAAGCAGCAGACTGGTTGCATAAATCTATATATGTACATGTATACTTTAGCAGGATGGTCAGAGGTAGATGCTAGTTGTCATGATACAGTGAATTAAGGCACAAAGGTAAATCTGCCACTTTGACCAACACAGGAGAATCCATTATTTCACCGTAGATACTGAACCCAATGGTCACAATCAAGTGTACAGTACACTACTAGCTCAATGGTAGTAAAACCCAAGTTCCGGAATCAATTGCAACAGTTAATAAAACAGACAAGAAGGAAGTACTAACACTAGAGAATGGTGACATAAACAGTGCTAGATTCAATAATGAACACAGAACAGTGGCATGTACATTCATAGTGCAGTACTAGCACTTATAATGGTGCTTAAGGCGAGGTCCATTACTTGCAATTTCAAAGGTGTTGCAAATAAGCAAAAATATAGGGGGTTGACGAGATGGTTGATGTTGCTTTCCCCTGAGGTATAATTTTTGCAGGAGACCCACCTTAAGAGCAACACCCCCAACATCTTTATCGAAAAGCAGTGTCCCCATGCTTATTTGTCTTTGGCGGTTTGAGGTGTTACGATGTTCCTAGGGAGAGGGGTAGATTGGTTGATAAGGGAAGCAATATGGGATCCACGTGGTAGGTGGCTATGGCTCAAGATGGTTGCTAATGGAAGCCCCTTGAATGTGGTCAATTATTATGGTCCAGTCACCGATGAGGTTGATGTTCTTCTGCAGATCTACAATACTGCAATGGGGGGTGAGGGCCCTATAATCATAGGAGAAGACTTCAATTATATACAGGGTTTGGCATTTGATACATCAAATACCACTGAAAAGCAGGCAAAGGCCCAGACTAATGGAGTGATCTATAGTATGAAGCAAGATTTTCAGTTAATAGACCCATGCGTTGCAATCACTCCATTTTCACACTGCTTCATGATTAAATTTCTTCTTTATTTCTCAGTCTGTTAAAAGGGTGGGTTCAGATACCAGGATGAATGCTTTCTCTGTGGTTTCCGTTATGGTATAATTGGTCAAAGCTAGGAGGGAAGGGCCCATATGGCAGTTGAATCGGTCCCTTCTTCAAAGAACGGCTGGGAGATAGGAGGAAATTAATTGTAGAATTTTTTATCCTTAATCGAGATACGACCTGCTCTTTTCAGTCTGGGTGGCATTCAAAGCTACAGCTTGTGGGAATATTAATGCATATAAAGCTAATCAGGATAAAGAGCAGCTTGTCAGATAGCAGATTTGAAATATGCAGTTGAATTTGTCCTGCAGGCCCAAAGCAGGCTTACAGGTACAGACCTCTGCTTGTGCATCATTTAGTGAGGACCAAGCAGAACGTGAGGGATATTTTTATATTAGAAGAAACAAACAGCTTCAAACCATATCAGCAACATGTCTATAAAGAGAGCCAGCAGATTGGCAAGTTTTTGGCTTGGTCGACACTGATTAGGCAGGATGCCTTGACAGTTATGCAACTACAGAACCTAGTAACCCAAAGATTAGCCATGGAAAAGGTGTTCCAAATCTTCTTACCGCATTTTGGAACCCTATATAGGTATTATGAGTCCAGGATGTTGCCCCCAATCTCAAAATGCGCTGGCTGAGAAAATTATAACTAATAAAGAGTGGTAGAGATTCAGGAAGCCCTTTCAAAAATGCCCAACAGAAAGGCATGTGGGAATGAAGGGTTTCGATAGTTTTATAAAGTATTTGCAGCAGAACTAGCACCTTCCTTAACTGACATATTTAACTTAATCCGGGAAAGCGGAGAAGTACCTTCTACATTAAGGCAATCCACCTTTGTGAGTTGTTTTCTAATTCGGGCATTTGACTACTTTTCATGCAACCAGACTAGTGCAGCAATAATAATAATCGATGCGGAGAAGGCATTTGACTTGGTTAAGTGGGAGGATTTGTTTTATAGTTTAAGGAGGTTCGGATTTCCAACACAAATTGTTTTTATGACAGAGAACCTATATCAAGGTGCATTGGCGAGAATATTCGTCAGTTCTAACTTGGCCGGAAGAATGCCAATTAATGGAAACACCCGTCAGAGTTGTCCTTTAGCCTCAATTTTGTTCACTTTTTTATTGAGCCCCTAGCTGTCAGAATTTGGAGTAACGAGGGGATTTGTGCTCCAATGGTGGGTATGTTGAAGCTGAATCTATTCTCAGATGACAATATTCTAACTCTCAAACCCAAAAATTTGAATGCACAACGGGCTACGAATGATAATAGAAATAAAACAGGGCTGCTCCTTTTTAACGCAGCATCAGGTGACCTGCCTGTTTCTCCGAAGCAGGAAAGTAGCTCTTACAGCCCTAAGCATTATTTAGTTATATTTGTAATTAGTAACTATTCACAGCTTTTTCAATTAAATTATATGGCAACGCTTAAGGGCATTCGGGGGTTACTGGAAAGGTGGCCACGTCTCCCCCGACAGTCGTTGGAATAGTTGCTGTTATAAAAATGTATATTCTACCTCTACTTTTATTCCAATTTTCAAATGTCCAAATTAAAGTTATCAACAGATTCACTTTTTAGAAGTTTTATCTGGAAAAAAAGCTCCTAGGGTCGAATATTCTGTCTTGCAATTAGATATTGCACAGGGAGGCTTGGCACTGTCTCATGTGTGGACATTCTATGCAACGTATTTTGGACTTTTTGGAAACATTGCTGGAAGGACGTTTGGTAGTAGATACCTTTTACTAGAAAGAATGGTTCAGGAATCAGAAATTAGTCTACCACCATATATTAAGACAGCAAAACTGCCAAAGACAACTAGGTATACATTGCTTCAGGAGGTGAGTAGCTCGTTTGGCATCGAATCACATCCCAGGAGGTCACAATCTATTATAAACTCCAGCATTTCACTAGAACAGAGCTGAGGTTTTGGAACTCTCGTGGCTTTATGGAGCTTGGTCATTTGATCCTGAGGAGCAAATATATCACCTACAAGAGAGACTTCTTGCAAGGTGTAGAGAACAGTGCTATCATTTACCTCTTAGCTTTCAGCAGATTATAAATGTTTTAATCTGTCACGAGGAAAGTCAAGCTGCCGACCCGGTCCTCCTGCATATGGTAGTAAGATCCAATCTTCAGGGAGTTGGAAATTTGGCACAGGTTGCTATGCAGTTATGCAGTCCAGGAAAAAGTGACTACTTTTCTTGAAAAAATTTGACTGAAAACACAATATCCTGTTTCTGAATGTGATTGGCAGATAATCTTAGAAATCGGGTGTAAATCTTAAGGAGCGGCAAATTTTAAGACAATGGCCTCATTACAACCCTGGCAGTAAATCACGCTTTCTGCCGTGCTGAAGACCGCCAACATACCGTTGTGGCAGTGGATATCCACTACAGGTATTACGACCCACAGCTCGGAATCCGCCACAATACAGACACCCACACAAGTCTGCAACACCACAGGTCAGTGATAAACTGGCAATAGCAAAACCCACACTGTCACGTCAACAAGAATACACCCACACTATCACGACCCACAAATCAACGCGTCCGTCTTTCAACCACGGTAATCCATTGGCGGTACACACCGCCGCGCTCAAAATACACACACATTTACAAAACACAACTACATTGGACAATTCGAAATGCACACACCTGATACACATACACACGCCACACTCACACACCCAATCCAATATAAAGCACACACCCACATTACCCACAAACCCTTACAACCAAAAATTTGAAATAAGACCAGGTTTGAGAGATTAGCTAACACAACACCAGCATCCACAGACACACAACACCATCACTTATACAACATCCACGCACCTCAAACAAAACACACCAACACATCCCCTCACACATCACAACAGACAGCACCTCACACATCACCCCCACCACATCATGGCACCTCAAAGACACCCCAGGTTTTCTGAGGAGGAGCTCAGGGTCATGTTGGAGGAAATCATCCGGGTAGAGCCACAGCTATTCGGATCACAGGTGCAGCAGACATCCATTGCAAGGAAGATGGAGCTATGGTGGAGAATTGTCGACAGGGTCAACGCAGTGGGACAGCATCCAAGAACACAGGATGACATCAGGAAGAGGTGGAACGACCTACGGGGGAAGGTACAGTCCGTGGTATCCAGACACTAGATTGCTATACAGAGGACTGGCGGTGGACCCCTACCTACTCCCCCACAACTAACAACATGGGAGGAGCAAGTCTTGGCAATAATACATCCTGAGGGCCTCGCAGGAGTAGCAGGAGGACTGGACTCTGGTAAGTCATATCTTTACTACTATATCCCCCCAACCCCACCTGCATGCCATCACATACTCCCACTCTTACCCTCACCCCAATCACACCATCAACGCCATATGTCCCACTATCACAACCCACACATCTCAATATCAAGGTCCTACATGCAACAACTATGCATGGACCACTGTCACCAAAGCATTTCCAGTACAGAAACCCACACAGACCCCAAACCAACTATCACAAAAGGGCTAACACAATGACGCAAGCACAGGAGTAGAGGGTACCTCACCCAATGCACAAGATGGCACACACAGATATTAAAATTATGCATTTACACCCCAACAGGACCCATACCCAACGTTACCGGACAGGAGGTGCCAGACATATCCAGTCCCCCCACAGAAGAGGCCCACAGTGATGACAGCAGCTCTGCACGCCTGGATCAAGATGACCAGCCCGGCCCATCAGGGACCTCGGGACAGTCGGTTCCTGTGACCAAACCGAGCCTCCCCCCCAGGAAACACCAGCACAGCACCCACCTACCGGGCCCCCAGGACACGTCAATCAGCAGTGTGTCCACCACTACAGGGACCCCAGGCAAACCCGCCAACCCAAGGCAATCAGGGACCTGGGGTCAGTTGCAGTGGGCACACAGTTCAGGGGACAGAGGCACAGGATTACAGGGAAGCTGGGGGGACTGCTGTGCGACAGGGGGAGGACAGGCCCAGGGAACCCACTCTCCACGAGGCACTCTCCAACATCATGGGAGCATACCACCATTCCCAGGAGACCATGGGCACGGTACTGGCCAACTTTCAGGAGACCCAGCGGATGAACGAGGAACACTACCTTGGGATCAGGGAGGACTTGAAGTCCATTAACACCACCCAGGTCACCATTGCAGGGGTGCTGGCAGACCTTGTCAACACCAGGAGGGACACAGTGGCACACAAACGGGCCCCTGACACTAGCCTGGACGATGAACATCCCTCCACCTCCGCCGGCGCTAGTAGACAGGAGGCACTGCCACAGGACCAACAGGCCACCAGCACGCCACCCCCCACAGAAGGAGAACCACCACACAAATGGTCCCTGAGATCCAGGAACAAGGCAGAGAACATTGCCAAGACCCCCAACAGGAAATATGCCCTATGGAGGAGAATGGTGAGCAGAGGGTCATACAACACTTAGGTATCACAATGTTTTTTTGCAAAAACGTTACAATTTCTCCATGTGCTTTGTCTGTCCGTCTTCCTGGCCTAAATAGGTATGCCACATTTGTTTGGCCTGCCATGTGTCCCCCTGAAATGGCAGCTGCCTGACCTGTAAGGTGGGACAAGGGTTAATGAGGTAACTACACTGGTGTTGTACACCGTCGCTGTAGGTTGTTGAAGACTGCAGCGTAATTCAGCATTGGTTAACATTGCACCCTATGGATTCCAGGAGCCAATGAAAATGTACGCCGGCGGTGACGGTACGTACCGCCATGGACGTGGCCGTCATTTTCTAACTGTTCACTCACTTGATACCTGACCTTCAACAGGAGAGGACATACACTGCAAGTGCTGCTGTGACCTGTGTCTGGAAGCGACAATCGCTACAGTGTCTGGGGAAAGGGCCTCTGCCTTCACTTCGGAGGAGTTGGAGAAACTAGTGGATGGGGTCCTCCCCCAGTACACGCAACTGTACGGTCCTCCAGACAAACAGATGAGTACACTGTGAGCATGGTGGATGGCACACGATTGTATGGAGTGTCGTGGATGGAAGAGGGAGGGGAGTGGGACAGGCCAGCATGTGAGGATAGTGTGTGTGTATGTATGTCTGGGCCAGGGTGGGAGGTTTTTAGGCAATGCGTGAGAAGAACTGTATGGGATAGTAACATTTATTCTTACTTCACTTTTCCTCTAGGTCAGCGCCTACCAGAAGAAGGGTATTTGGCGTGCCATCGTCAAGGAAGTGCAGACCCTGGGGGTCTACCATAGACAGAGCACCCACTGCCGGAAAAGATGGGAGGACCTGCGCCGCTGGACCAAGAAGACGAGTGGAGGCCCAGCTGGGGATGGCCTCCCAACATGGAAGGGCTGCACGTTGCACCATGACCCCCTGGATGTACCGGATCCTGGCAGTTGCAAATCCGAAGTTGTATGGGCGCTCCAGGGCATCACAGCAGCCACAAGTGGGTGAGTACACTCTCATTCAGCTGACTCTGAACGCTTGACGAGGTGTCTGGGTGGGGGTGGTGGCCTGTGGGTTCCCCTAGGCAAGGGCATACATGCAAAAGTAGAACCATTGTTTTGCAGCCTCATTTCCAGTCCAAACCCCAAAGGTGGTATTTGTCCTCTACATCTAGTCAGGCTCCCATGGGTGCCAGCTGTGCATGAAATGGGTCTAGACAGAGTCGCCATTGGGTATGTGCTTTTCCCCTGCACTGTTAGTTCATGGCTTAGTGCATAGGGCTGCTCCCTGTGTGTTGTGTCCGCCAACGGTAGTGATGTTGCATGCACTGACCATGTGTCTCTTCTGACTTTCCCCCCTTTTTGTTTTGTCACCCTGTTCTTGTGTGCATTATCATCATCTGGCAGAGGAGCAGTGGCACCGGAGCAGGAGGGAGCTGCATCCCACATGGCCCTGGAGGGTGAAGTAACGGAGTCTGAAGGCACCAGTGGGATTGAGGGAGAGGGAATCTCCACGATGGGGACAGGAGCGTACACCAGCGACAGCAACAGCGACTCCTCCTCTGATGGGAGCTCCATTGCGCTGGCAGGCACCTCTGTGCCCACCGCATCAACAGGTACAGCCGCCGCCCCCCCTACCAGCACCGCCCTCCCAGCATGTGTTGAGTGCCCGCTCACCCAGGAGGATGGGCATCTCCTTCGCCCCAGGCACCTCAGCCCCTGACCCAGTCAGCCCTGCTGCCCTCAGTGAGGAGGCTATTGACCATCGTGAGATACCTCACTGGTGGACAATCTACCATTTTGAATGCCATCCAGGGTGTTGAGCGGCATTTTCAGCAAACAAATGCATACCTGGAGGGCATTCATTCTGGGCAGGCGGCCCAACAGAGAGCATTTCAGGCTCTGGCCTCAGCACTGATGGCAGCCATTGTACCTGTGTCCAGCCTCCCCCCTCCAACTTCTTCCACCCAGACCTAATCCCCTGTACCTCAGTCTATCCCACGCATACCATCAGACCAGCATGCATACTCATCAACACATGAGAGTGGACATGGCAAACATAAGCACCACACATCCCACAGGCACTCACACAAGCACCATACCCATGCAGACACAGCAACATCCACTGCCTCTACTGTGTCCCCCTCCTCCATATCCTCCTCCTCCCTCCCTGTCTCGTCTCCACTCACACCTGCATGCACTACATCCTCAGCCATTACCTCCATCACCAGCACGCCCATCACCACACACCGCTCGTGTGCACCCACCACCCCCACTACCATTCACACATCCCTTGTGTCCTCTCCCAGTGTGTCTGTGAGCCCCCCTCCCAAAGTACTCAAACGCAGGCACACACCCACCCAGCAGCCATCCACCTCACAACATCCTCCGGCCCATGCACCTTCACCCAAATTCAGCAAACATACACCTCTTACAACCACTACCTCTTCCTCCACTCCCAAACCCCCCTCCATCTTCCCGTCCCAGTGTGTCTAAGAAACTTTTCCTGGCTAACATTGACCTCTTCCCTGCACCTGGTCCCCCGTCCTTCCCTAGGGCCAAGCTTTCCAGGTCCCAGCCCAGCACCTCAGCCACAAAATCCCCAAGCACAGTGGTGCCAGCAACTCCGGTCTCTTCGCAGGCACCACCCTCAGGGCAGCCAGTGTGCCACCTAGCGAGACCAAGTAGCAGGCCATTCCGCCACCTGCCAAGGTGAAGAAGGTGCCCACATGCAGGAGGGAAAAGCCCCACCTACCAGCAAGCAAGGGCTCCTCCAAACCAAAAGGGGACAGTGGCAAGACACCAGCAGCAACATCAAAGGTGGGGAAGGGACACAAGCCGAAGAGCAGGTCAGGACAGGGTGCAGTGGCTCCGACTGCGGGACCAGAGTCACCTCTTCTGTCAACCACTACAGCAACCTGTACGGCGGTGGACACCTCCACCAGCACCACCACCTTCATGTCTGCTGCCTCAGCAAAAGTCCCCAGCATCATCCCCAGTGGGCAGCCGTCCGAGGCTGCAGGAGACGTCCTGCTGTGTCCCTCAACAGGTGCAGACACATGCACCACTGCCAGCACCTCCGCCACAGACACCGCTGCAAGCACCGCCACCAGCCCCGCGACGTGCTCAGATAGTGCCACCACAGCTGACATGGCAATCATCCCCAGTGGGCAGCCGCCCGAGGATGAAGGAGATGTCTTGGACCCTGGCCAGCGTCCATGAGGCATGACTCTCAGCCCTGTTTGTACCTGCAGGTGGCAGGCAAAGTCACAGCACAGTGGAGTGTGTCTCTGCCTCCATGGCGTATCATGCTACCTTTTCCCAGGTAATCTCGTGGCGCACACACCCATGAGAGGGAATGGGACCTGCCACACTGCATGTGAAGCACTCTGGGCACAAAGCCCCCTCCAGAACCAGTGGAGAGATACATCCACTACCTCAGTCCTTGGCAGGATGAAGCACTCTGGGCACTTAGCCCCCTCCAGGACCAGTGGAGACTGACTTGTAAGACTGTGGCTTTGCACTCCCCAGGATAGAGCAGTGGGAAAACCACCTACTGGAAAGACTTGTGAGACTGCGGCTTTGCACTCCCAGGATAGAGCAGTGGGCAAACCACCCACTGAAAAGACTTGTGAGACTGTGGCTTTGCACTCCCCAGGATAGAGCAGTGGGCAAACCACCCACTATAAAGACTTGTGAGACTGTGGCTTTGCACTCCCATAGGATACAGCAGTGAGCATGGAGCCCCCTCGTGGAGCAGTGGCATCATGCGTTCATCCGGCTGGGGTGCCCCCCTTTCTCTCCCCCTGAGGTGCCTGTTTCATTTCGATCTGATGCCCCTGCAATGTTTTCTCTGTTTTGAGTCAGGTATCTTGTGTGGGCTTTGCCCATGCATTTTGGGACACTGATCCACAGACTATGTTTGAGTAATTTCCGGACTTTTGTAGTTGGTGTACATATTTGTATATACTGATTTTTGAGCTTGCACTATCTGATTTTTATTGATTACAATCGTGACAATCATTTCCTTTTGTCCTTGCGTTCTTCCAGGGGGTGAGCGGTGCATATGTAATGTTGCTGCATGTATTTGTGTGTATGATGTTGTGGGTGAGGGTGGGGGTGTTGGTGGGGGTATTGCGTGTTGCGTGTGTGTGTAACTCTCTTTTCTCTCCCACCCTCCCTGTGTTGTTGGTGCAGTACTCACTGTGGTCATCGATGGCGTCTTTCCTGCTCCTGATACAGAAGCAGGAAGACCAGCATGGGCAGGAAGTGTAGTTCGGGCTCCATGGCGTCCTGGTTCCTTGTTGGGTGTCGAGAGGTGAGTGGTTTCCCTTCTGTGTACTGTTTCCGCCGTGCTTTTGATTGCATTGGTACCGCCCCGGAAAAGGTGGCGGATAGGCCTCTTGTAATAGTGTGGGCGGTACTTTGTCCTCCGCCTGACTGTTGGCGGTTACTGCCATGGCGGTCGGAGTGTTAAAGTGGCTGTCTATGTTGGTGGTTTCTGCCATGGTCGTGATTCCATTTTTTTTCCTGCCGGGCGGTATTACAGCTGCTTTATCAACGACCACCAGGGTTGTAATGAGGGCCAATGTCTTTTCTGTCACAATGGATGACGTATTTTACCCCTGCAGCCCTCCACAAAATGTAGCTGTTAGTGTTGTATCATTGTTTTTGCTGCCATCAGACAGGTGCTTGGGATTGGTTGTGTTAGCACGTCTGACCTTAATTAGTAAACTTACAAGCGGACCCGAATAGGTCGATGAACCTTTTGACTCGCAATCAAGGTGTTCTTACCATAGCTCCAGTACATGCACATCAATAATCAATAACCAATACACAATATCAATAATCAACAACAATCAATAACAATAATAATCAATGGAGTTAGTAATTATCACACACCATGACCTTTCAATCATGAATAACCACACCATTTAGTAAAGAATATTTATGTCCGTATATTACAAATGCTAAGGTCATGTAGAAACAATACTGGCTGTCCAAAGCGGCAGATGAAACGTAATCTAATCAAAGCTTGAACTACAACACATTCTAACGTTACAGTGCAAAATAATAACAGTCAACTGTGTCTGAGTAATTACGTATATTCAAATTCATCAAGCATTATTCCCTTTTAGCACAATTTCATTAGTGAGGACACTTAACTAATATCAGATTAGCATCAGCATGTTGGGCTTCATGCAAAACAATTTAGTACACAAATTTGGAAAAACATCAAAACAGTGCAGTTGACACCTAGAAAGGAAAAGCAAGTATGCATAATAATCAACAGTCTAATTCACAATACCTATCCTCAGTGTTCATCAGCAAGCAGAGTCAGTCTTCATCCTCAGGACATCAGTGGATTAGCAAGGCATCAGGATTCAGAATCAAAGTTCAGAAAACACAAAGGCCGTCATTACGACCCTGGCGGTAGGTGATAAAGTGGTGGTAATAATGCCAACAGGCTGGCGGTAATTACTGTCAAATTATGACCATGGCAGTGATATCTCCCATAGACCGCCAATGTACCACACCGACTGCCAGGGCGGAAACAACAGTCACCATGGCGGTAGCTGCCTACAGCCAGGCAGAAGACAAAGTACTGCCCACCCTATTTTGACACAGGAAACTGCCACCTTTGCTGGGGTGGTACCAACGCCATCAAAATCCTGGCGGAAACAGAGCACAAAAGTGAACTCACCATTGGAGACACAGGGAAGAGCCACGACACCATGGAACCCGAACTGCAAGTCTTTCTGATGATCTTCTACGGTATGCTCCACCTAGAACACCAATGCCGGTGAAGATGACGACGGTGAGTACATAGCACACAATGGAGGGTGGGAGGAAAACGAGAGTGACACACACATGCACAACACACAGCCGACACACACACACACCATACACACAACCAGCTGCATTACAAAAACAATTAGTCCCCGAAAATGTGCTGAATAATGCAAGGACAACAGTAATTGACGAAAGTGATTGTAATCAGTTCAACAAAAAAATCTATAATCCGATTTGGCCATGAAACAGATATGTACACTTAAATAAAAAAGGGACACTGCCCAGTCCATAGTTCAAAGGGCCCACATGGCCACAGGGCACATTCCAAGCCCAAATTGAATCCTGCAACAATACGGATAGAACACTGCAGGGGCATCAGTTGTGAAATAGGCAGGCACCTGAAGGGGTGTGGGGGGCACCTCAGCCGGATGCGGGAACAAATCCACTGGTTCTGGAGGGGGCAACATGCCCATTTCTTTGTCCTGGGGAGTGCAAGGCCACAGTCTCTCAAGTGGGTGTCCTGCCCACTGGTTCTGGAGGGGGCAACATGCCCTATGTTTTGTCCCGGGAAATGCAAGGCCACAGTCTCTCAAGTGGTTGTCTTGCCTACTGGTTCTAGAGGGGGCAACATGCCCTCTGCTTTGCCCTGGGGAGTGCAAGGCCACAATCTCTCAAGTGGATGTCTTGCCCACTGGTTATAGAGGGGGCAACATGCCCTGTGCTTTGTCCTGGGGAATGCAGGGCTACAGTCTCTCAAGTGGTTCACTTGCCCACTGGTTCTGGAGGGGGCAGCCTGCACAGTAGCCCCTGGAGGGTGGACTACATGACGTCCACCAGCGTTGAAGGCTGCACTGTGGTGGTGGTTGGGAGAGGCTCCTGGTCAGCCCCTGCTCTCTGTGATGGCTGTACTGTGGTGGTGGTGGGGGGAGGCTCCTGGTCAGCCCCTGCACTCTGTGATGGCTGCACTGTAGTGGTGGTTGGGGGAGCTCCTGGTCAGCCCCTGCTCTCTGTGATGAGGCCCTGTGACAGCTGCTAATGGTGGCGGTGTTTGCTGACAGCTTCCGCTGGTGTAAACTGCCTCCTCTCCTCCGGGTCATGGGTTGGGGATCCATCACCCTTCCAGGCAGGAGTAGATGGGCTTATCCCCCCTCTGCCTGCTGGTGCAAGCTCCTTCCTCTTCTGTCCAGCTGGTGCAGGCTCCTTCCCCTTCTTCACAGCTGGTGCCGAACTCTTCTCTTTCATCCCAGGTTGCGCTGCCTCCTTCTGCTTCAGTATTGTTGGTCTGGTATCCCTACCCCCACGAGTAGGTGGTGTTACCACTGTCCCCGTGGACTGTTTGGCTGAGGTGCTGGACTGGGTCCTTGCTATCCTGCCCATATGTACGGGAATGGGGAGGTAGGGAAGAGGTCAATCATGGAAAGGAAAAGCTTTTTAGGTACTTTGGGGAAGGAAGAGGGAAGAGTGATGGGAGTGGAGAATGAGGGAATGGTTATCAAAGGTGTATGTCTGCTGGATTTGGGTGCAGGTGAATGGTCTGTATGCTGTTGTGAGGTGGATGGCTGTTGAGTGTGTGAGGGCTTGCATTTGTGTCCTTTAGGAGGGGGGACATACACAGTGGGAGAGGACACAGGGGACACATGCATGGATGTTGTGGCGGTGGACCTACTCTGCTATGTGTGGCCTGGCCTAGGAGCAACCAAGGATAAACAACCACCACCCAGATACCACCCCACCAACCGTAAGTTGTAATGATAGCCACTGTACTCACCCCCTTGTGGCTGCTGTGATGCCCTCAAGTGCCCATTCAACTCAGGGTAGGCCACCACCAGAATGTGGGCCGGGGGGTCAGGTTCCAACGGGCACCCCTTCCTTATTGGTAGGCCATCCCCAGCTGGACTCTATGGTCTTCCGTGCTCAGAGTCTCAGGTACTCCGACTGTTTCCGACAGTGGGTGCTCCACCTGCCATAGACTCCCAGGGTCCACACCTCTTCGGTGTTGGCACATCATATTCCCTTCATTTTATGGGCGCTGACCTGCAGAGGCTATACAAACAGGAGAACACCATTAGACAAACAGTCCAGCCTGTCAGGCAAATGGCCCACCATACCCATTTGCATCAACATTGGCACACACATAGCCCAGCCCACAACATGTACACTGCCAAGAGGACATCCACCCATGTCCCTTACACGTTGCCTTGTATTGCTATTAATTGTGTTTGACCAATGACTTTGTGTTTCACCACTGCGCATATTAGATGGTCAATGTTCACCAGTAGCACATTACATGTTGTGTTCAGTTTAGCTGCCTATTGGCTTTAACATGGAGTTAGCCACTACATTCTGTATTCAGGTCAGCTTCCTATTGGCTTTGACATGGCATTAGCCATTACATTCTGTATTCAGTTTAGCTGCCTATTGGCTTTGACATGGCATTAGACATTACATTTGGTATTTGGGTTAGCTGCCTATTGGCTTTAACATGGCATTAGACATTACATTCTGTATTCAGTTTAGCTGCCTATCAGCTTTGACATGGCATTAGACATTACATATAGTATTTAGGTTAGCTGCCTATTGGCTTTAACGTGGAGTTAGACATTGCAGTTGAGACATTGCAGATGAGCTGTGTTTTCCCAAGCTGTGTTTTTCCACAAGATAGACCAAGCTGTGTTTTTCACCCCAGACCCTAGCTGATAAGAGCGCGTAGATTTTGTGTTCACCTCTCAATCCAGTCTGAGAACGAGTGAGGCTTGGAGAATTGGCCACCCTCCAAGTTTCTTCGATTCTCACACTGAGTTTGCTTTTGAGGGGTGGCTCTGGACAATAGAGTTAGATTGAAACTATCTTGACTTAAGACAGGAACGGAGACGTCAGTTGCCTGTCCCCGTTTGGATAGAAAATCTCTTTCTCGCAGTTGAGTCATCAACTTGAAGCCCCAGAAAGATGAAGCTGAGTATAGGCCCTACAGCCTTGCCCTACAGTGATGCAATTTTGACTTTTATGCTTTGCTTGAAGTTATGCTATAATATAATCACATGTATTTGCTGTGTACATTGCAACTGAGAAGTACTTTGATATATTTTGCTTTCATTGCTGCAACTACTTTTGAATGTGTGCTTCCAACCTACTGATTTCGTCTCTCAGGAACCTAGTGGTAAAGTAATAATAACAATAAATGTATTTTTTAAACTGAGAAGTGCATTCCTGAGAGGTTCTATAAGCTTGGTCATGAGATAAGAGAAGGAAAGCAGAACAGGCCTTCACACACAACTCCATGCATTCATGCCACATGCATCGTGCCCAAAGTGTACTAACTTGTTGGTCTGGAGGCCCATACAGCAGTCCTCACTGGGGTTGGACCCATCCACTAGTCGCTCCAACTCCTCAGAAGTGAATTCTGGACTCCTTTCCCCAGTCACACGGGCCATGGTAGGTTCTAGACACAGGTCACATGCAGTGTAGGTCCTCTCCTATGGAAGGTCAGGAAACAAGTGAGAAATCAGTTAGAGAGTGGTGGTCATCTCTGCGGCGGTGCATACCGCCACCGCTGGCATAGATACCCATTGGCCACTGTACCCCATACGGCCCAATATTAACCAATAAGGAATTACATGGTGGTTCATGACTGCCTACCTCCACGGTGCACAAGGTGGGTGGAATGACCTCACTTCCATGGGTCCCTCCACCCAGGACAGGTGGTCACCATTTCTGGGTGGGTAAACAGGCCTATCGATAATTGCTGCATCACAGGATCAATAGGCACATACTTGATAAATTACACTGTCCCATGACATGTTTGCACAATGTGGACTGCTGTTGTGCCTCCATTGTTCAGTTTGTGACAGCCTACTCACTCTTATGTCCCTTAGATACCTACTGCTGCGGATGAATTAGAGATGGATGCATAACCCCATGTACAGACCCCTGGTGGACTTGGCTACACTGGAGGGCAGGCATATTATACTGACTTTTAGGCTGGACAGGGCCACAATCACAGAGCTGTGTTCCCAATTGGAACCAGACCTGATATCAGCTATCCGTCATCCCACTGGGATTCCCTCTCTTGTGCAGGTTCTATCAGTGCTCCATTTCCTGGCAACTGGTTCTTTCCAAGTGACAGTGAGCTTGGCAGCAGGAATGCCACAGCCAATGTTCTCAATTGTGCTAGCAAAATTCTTGTCTGCCCTGATAAAACACATGTGCAACTATATTGCTTTTCTCCAGGTTGAGGATTTGGCCACTGTGAAGGCCGGGTTTTATGCAATGGGTCAGATCCCCAATATAATTGGGGCAATTGATGGAGCACATATTGCATTTTTAGCCCCCCACCACAATGAACAGGTGTTCTGGAATCGTAAGAGTTTTCACTTCATCAATGTGCAGACGGTGTGCTTGGCAGACCAGTATATCTCTCACGTCAAAGCTAAGTATCTAGGGTTGGTGCATGATGCCTTTGTCCTGAGGAATAGCAGCATCCCAATGTGATGTCCCAACTACAGAGGCACAGGGTATATGTTGGTATATGCCTATGGCGTTGGCCATATAGGATAGTGTGTGGCTAAATGTTGTCCCTCAATATTTGCAGGTGACTCTGGTTACCCAAACCTATCATGAAAGCTGACCCCTTTGAGGTATGCCAGGACAAGGGCTGAAGAATGTTATAATGAGGAAAATGGGCAAATCAGAAGAATCACTGAAAGGACCTTTGGCCTCCTGAAGGCCAGGTTCAGGTGCCTCCATCTGACAGGTGGATCCCTGTGCTACTCACCCAAGAAGGTCTGCCAGATAGTAGTGGCATGCTGCATGTTGTACAACCAGACCCTCATAAGGCATGTACCTTTTCTGCAGGAGGAGGAGACTGGAGATGCCCCTGTGGCAACAGTGGACCCTGAGGACAGTGAGGATGAGGAGGTAGAGGATGAGGATGTGGACAATAGTACATCAGTGATACGTCAGTACTTCCAGTTACACACAGGTGAGACGGTGCAACTTCACATTTCTATGAGTATTGGTGTATTCTGTGTGGCATTGACATTACGGCCTTACCCACTTCTTTGCCCTACTTACTGTTACCTATGGATATTCATTTTTCAGATGTTGGAGATATGACAACATTCTCCTGATATGATCACAACAGCAAGCTACAAACTACTTACAGTTCATTTGCAATGGTTGTAGCTGTTTCAATCAATACAAATGTGCAATACATGAAATACTAGTTGTAATTTTATCCAAGGGTGTTTATTGTTGTGCTAATATATAGAGGGAAAAATGCAATGGAATTGGGTGATGATGGAGGAAAGTCCTAAGTATTGTTCAAGTCTGTTTGTAGCACAGGGGCATTGTCCATGGGGACAAGGTGTACAAGGTGACTGAGTAGGACACAAGGGGGACAATCAGGAGAGTCTCATTTTCTGGTGGTGGTCTTGGCAAGTGTCTCTGGTTTCTGTCTGGGTCGCAGGGAAGGTTTGCGGGGTGGTTCACCTTCTGCAGGGTGGAGGGGTGCTGGTGGCCTGTTGGTCCTGTGGCGGGGCCTCCTGGCCACTAGCAGCAGTGGAAGTGGAGAACTGTTCAGATGACTGGTTAGTGGTAGGGGCCCGCTGGTGTGCTGTTGCCTCCCTCATGATGGCACCCCTGCTATGGAGATCAGGGTGTTGTTAATGGCCTGCAATTCCTCCATGATCTCCTGATACTGTCCATCCTGCAGCCGCCTGTTCTCCTGCACGTTTTCTAGGGTCTGGCACATTGTGTCCTGGAAATGTTGGTAGGCTCCCAGGATCTCGGAGAGTAGCTCTGAAGAGTCAGTTCCCTGGTCCTGTCCTCCCCCTGGCGCACAACAGTCCTCCCAGTGTCCCTGTTGGCCTGTGCCTCTGACCCCTGAATGGTGTGCCCACTGCCACTGACCCCAGGTCCCTGATTGTCTTGTGTGCAAGGTGTGGCTTGGGGTCCCTGTACAGGTGGGCACACTGCTGATTGATGTGTCCTGGGGACAGAGGTGTGGTACGGTGGGTGGGTGCTGGGGTGTTGGATCCTCATGGGTGAGGCTCTGTGGTGGTCTGTAAGTGGGCTTGGGTGACCGGCTGTCCAGTGGTCCCTGATGTGCCAAGTGGATCATCCAGATCCTGAAGTCCACAGTTACCATCATCACTGTGGGCCTCTTCTGTTGGTGGACTGGATAGTGGTGGCACTTCCTCTCCAGTGACATTGGATGGGGAACTGTGGGGATGTTAATGATATATTATGCTTCAGGTGTCTGACATTTGTACTTCTGTAGCTTCCCCTCTATGGTTGTTGTTCCTCTGCCAGCTTTTGCTTGAGTATGTTGGTGTATTGTGGTTGTGTTAGTTTCGCTATGCTGCGCATGCCTTGGTGATAAGTGTCCATGCGGAGGTGGGAGGGGTGTCCATGCATTGGTGCAGCAAGCAGGGCTTGGTATTAAGATTAGTGAGATGTGATGGTGGAGTGTGTGGGATGTGGTGGAGTGATGGGAGTGAGTGTGAGGGTGTGTGATGGCATGCAGGCATGTGGGGTGATAATTGTTAGGAGACTTACCAGTGCTCAGTCCTCCTCCAACTCCGGTGAGTCCCCCAGGATGCAGTAATGGCAAGACTTGCTCCTCCCATGCTGTGAGTTGTGGTGGAGGTGGTGGGGGTACACTGCCAGTCTTCTGCATGGCAAGCTGGTGTCTTGCTGCAATGGAACATACCTTCCCCCATAGGTCATTCCACCTCGTCCTGATGTCATCCTTTGTTCTTTGGTTCTCTCCCACGGCGTTGACCCTCCCATGATTCTCTACCAGAACTCCATCTTCCTTGGTATTGATATCTGCTGCACCTATGCTCCAAAGAGCTGTGGCTCTACCCTGATGATTTCCTCCACCATGACCCTTACCTCCTTCTCGGTGAAACGTGGGTGCCTTTGTCTTGCCATGAGTGCTGTGTGATGTGTGTTGGTGAGGGTGCGTTGGGTAATGTGGTGGGGTCTGTGATGTGGAAGGCATGATGGGTGTATGGGTGTGAGTGGTTTGTGTCTAGTTGTCTCTGTGCTCTTCTTCTCAGTTTTGTGGTGACAATAGTTGTTGGTAAAGGGTTGTGGGTAATGTGGGTCTGTGTTGTACAGTGGTGTGGGTGTGTGGATGTTGTGTGTGGATGGGTGTCAATTGTGTGTTGTTTGAATTGGCCAATCTAGTGTTGTTTTGTCTGTGGGTGTCCATAGTGAGTGTGGCGGTATGTACCGCTAATGATTTACCGCTGTTGAATGTCCGCTGTGGTGATTCGTGGGTCATAATGTGATGGGCGTTGTTCTGTTGGTGTAATGGTGTGGGTTTTAGGACCACCAGTTTATTACTGACTTTTGGTCTGGCGGATTTGTGTATGTGGCTGTATTCTGTCGGATTGGTGTGTGTGTGTCATAATGTGGAGAATGGATATTCGCCAGCACGACAGTAAGTTGGCAGCCATCAGCACAGCAGTAAACAGCATTTATCGCCAATGTCATAATGAGGGCCAAAGTCTTTAAGGATTAAAGTTAAGCACGTCTTTTGTCAAGGCGCACAAGAAATTAGTGACCTTTCGGTCAGCAGGGAAATGGGCAAATCTGTCTTCTCTCAGTGCAGCGTCATTAAATTATAGCTAGTAAACTACTTCCCAAATCCCTATTGGTCAGTTAATCGCATGTCCAATAAAACTAAAATTCCAAATCTATGAATTCTACTATTACTCTGTTCACATATTGTTGATTGGTTGTCCTGCACTGTCTTCATCTTCCGGCTTGTCAGGTTGCAGCTTCTACTCCAGTCACCATCTCCATTGTTCTTCTCCTGAGAAAGTCAGTCTCAAACACAGTACACAAAAAATGTTACATTAGGAAGAACAGCATCTTCTAGCAGTCAGTTCTCACAAGAGCATTCCGTTATGAATACATTTAAACAATACAAAATAGGAAATCACAGTTTAACACTCTAGGACAGCCATTTATTAAATGTTAAGAAATATAGCTTTGACATGAGGCCTGACAAGTAGGCCATGACATTCGCTAAGTTAGGGCCTACAATTAATAAAACTAGGACATAATCCAAACCTTTAATATGACATATTACTACATTAGTCAAACATATATTCAACATTTCACACTATTAATCTACTAAATACACTTTGTGAACATTGGCGGCCACTCTTCGTAATCACATGTTCAAATGTGTGCATTATTTTTCTACCTTATTATATTTTCTACATAAACCCATTATTCAGAATACATGAACACTTAATATTTTTCATTAAAACCCCTGCGCTAGCAGTTGTACATTTTTTATACTTGGCATAAGTTGGAGCAGTTTTAGGAATAGTTATTGCGGCTCTCAGCGTGGTCTCCAGGCCAGGTCGTTCCGGAAGCACCAGTATCAGCAAATGGGGACAGGTGTTTGTATCCATTGTGCTTTCAATACCTCGCTCTTTGATTCTTCAAAAGTGGATAAAATAATTAGGCCCAACATCGAAGGGTTGGTGGGAAAAAATGCTCAGAACAAAGAAGTTTGACGAGGCTTACACAAAACAGGTTGGGGGCACAAAGCGGTTTGCGGCTATCTGGCGATACAGCCAATTTAAAATGTGGTTCCCGACCCGCTTTGAATGTGAAGCGACATATTTCTTCCTGCCATCTCGAGTAGAGAAGGTATCGATCTGTCTTTGAGGTAGTGTAAGTGGGTGCAAGATTTACATTTACTGGACGATTTTTCTGGGGGACGCACTTAGCATTGTAGCTTGGAGAGGTACTGGAAGTTTTGTAGCAGCTCGGTAAATATGTACTAAGGGGAACATGCTTGGACTCAAAATGCTTTGTGAATCAGTGCTCTTGCGTATGTTGCCCATCTGTTCTATCCTTAAGATTGCAATATGCTACTGCCTGAGTTACTGCTTGCACTTTATTCTCAGGTTGGTTGTACTAAGTCCATTAGGTATGTTGCATATCTGTTTTATCTCCAAGAAAGCAATATTACATTTTATGAGAGTTAGTATGCTTGCACATTATTTGGTTAACCACGATGGCACATTAAAATAACAGCATCATGGGGTATCGATACATTTACTGTAATATACATGAAATGGTAATATGGTTGCTTATGTGGTTCCAAGATGCTCTGGTTTGTTTGCAGTTTATTTGGCTAATTACGATTCCACTTTAATATACCAACCTCATGAGGTATCGACAGTTCTGCTGAAATATGCATCAGATGGCAATACGGTGGTTTGACTGTTTCAACTTCAGTAAGGGTGTATGTCACTCTGAGTTCTTATATAGTGGCACGCTATGTGTCTTAGCAACACAGCACTTTAAAACGTGTACCCGGGAGTGATAGCACAGTTGTATATCTGTCCCATTACGATAGTTGTTATCATGTGCTCGAATTAACTACATAGACTGTTTAGTGTTATGGTAACTATGCATTTAGTCATTTTTCACTCGTGCTAATATGAATGCACTTTATAAAGGGTAGCAGGTTTATTTGTCCTTGTATGATGCATTATGTCACTTTATCTACTTCCACCGTACTGTATATTACGTTTATTGTCTGTTACTGGCTTTTTAAGGCACATTTTTAAACATTGCATGGACGGTCATTTGCATCGGCTATTTTCGTTCTGCTCAATAAAAATTAAAATAAACAAAAACAAGAAAAAAACAAATTCTTATCTGTGGGAGTGGGAGATACCTACAGATATAGGTAATGTATTTCATACAGATACAGCAAAGCTACAATGACCTTTTACCAATGCCATCTCAGGTCTTTACACTCTCTTGTTACATTGACAAGCAGTTTGCCTCAGAGAATGGCATATACCATGCTAATGTTTTTACCAACACTTCAGATTTTTTATTACTACATTTTGTGGCTCTATCGTTTCTCTTCAAGCAAAAAAATTTGAATTACAGTATTATATGAAAGAGGATGGCATCATCGTATTACAGCCCTACAACTTTTCGTATTATCACTGCAATTAACGCAATATAACACATTTACTACCGCAACATGTTAAGTTCCATCAAAGTAATTTACAATGCATCATTGTTACAATACATTCAAAAGTGTAAGTGTTGGAATTATATTAAGGTTGCAAGAGGTATTATTGGGTAAGGGATGGTTACTGTGTAGCGATTATAAGGGGTCTTTTTAACATTCAGGGATAGGTGGCACAAAAGGGTGGTAGGGAGTTTTTGAGGTTGTGGAATGAGTTGTGTAGAGGGGTAGAAATGTTTTAGGGCTCAGAAACTGGTGGTGCATAGGGATAGTAAGGAGTTTTGAGGGTTCAGGAATGGGTGGGAAAGAAGTGAAGTAAGGAATTTTTAAGACTCCATGATTGGTGGTGCATACGGATAGTAAAGCATTTTTAGGGCTCTGGGATGATTGGAGAATAGGAGTATCAAGGGGTTTTAAGACTCACAAATGGATGGTGCACACAGACAGTAAGGAGTTTTTAGGGTCAGGAAGAGTGGTGTGTAGGGGTTGAGAAGGGTCTCTGGCAAGACTCCTGCAAGATCACACAAGCGTTTGCACTGGCTCCTGCGAGAGTACCATGGAAGAGTGAAAAAGTAAAAAAAAGAATTCTCCTGTGGGCACAAATGAGCCCATTCCCTCTAGGCGCACAAACCCCTGCTACATGCAGCCTTTGCCCTGTTCCAAACTGGGTGTGGGTAGGCAACCTTATGAGCACAATTAATATGACACTGGTAGCAAAGCACCTATAAAGCAAATAATTTGCTTTGTATCAATGCCTTCACAGAGGGCACTCTCTCCTGGCACTGAAACCCTTTTCTGTTACCAAGTTCCTACAGATTTTGCCCTGTTCTGGACACTTTGCAGGTGGGGGACCTCTTGTGTGAAAGCAATAAAATAAAGGTGGACAATCCCCTACAACACATAGCCTCCACTTTTGTGAAGAAGTCTTTAACAAGAGCCCACTCCCTCCATACTATAAGCCCCACTTGGAGGTCAAGGGCCTTCTAAACACAGCCTGCGGCCTGTACCAGGCCCTTTCAGGGAGACTGACCTCTTGTGTGCAATCAATGAGACAAGGGTTGCCAAACCCCAATAACACACATTCTTCATGAAGAGTCCATTCACTCCAGACATGCCACTTTAGGTTGCCAAGCACAGCCTTCCTCCTCTATTGGACCCTTTGTGGTAGATGAGCTCTTGTGCAAAATCAATGAGATGCAGATGGCTAAGCTCCTACAATGCACATCCTTCTCTTTTACAGACGTCTTCATGAAGAGCTCCCTCCCTTCAGACACCCTAGTCCCATTAAGTGGCCAAGGCCCTACTACGCAAAGCCTTTGTACTGTTATTGACTGTTAGAACTGGGGTTTATGGTTGTCAGAATATGCAGCCTGTACAAGCAGGAACCACCACTTTAGTCAGTTAAGCTAGTAAACACACTTCGAGATAACCTCTGGTAGGTTGGCACAGAGCAGATTGGCTTATCTAAAGAGGCAATGTGTAAAGTATTTGTTCAACACACACACAGTAACACAATGAAAACACCACAAAAAGGACTCAACTCAGGTTTAGGAAAATAGATATAAATATGTATCTGAACTAAGCGAGAACAAAACAGCAAAAATCCAATCAGTTCAAGTCAAGATATGATTTTTTAAGAAATAAACTAAAAGCAGTGCTTAGAAGTCACCAGTGGTCAAAAGATCAATTGAGATTGTAAGGGATGGATGCAAACCCAAAGTTCAGGCCAACCACAATGGAGAGTAGGCCAGCTACAGATCCCATGCAGGATCCACTGGAGAAGTACCTTGTATGGAGCAAGCATCGATGTTGAGGAGCAAATGTGAAGGCAATGCAGTGATATTTTTCTCACAAGTGGATCCCCCATTGGTATCGAACTCCGAAGAGATGAATGCAGTGTGTCATCACCGAGCTGCATTGAGCATTGTCTTTGGGCTGCACAGACTGTGAATCTGCTGTTTTCAAACTGCCTCAGTTCTTACCAGTACAGTGGTGATGATGTGTCTGTTTTTGCAGTAATCCATTGCAGAACCCAAGTCGGATGCCAAGGACTGAAGGAGGGCAAGTCAGGCAATGGTAGGTCTCAAAGATGGCAGCATGCAGCAGCACCAGGAGAGTTGTAGGCAGTCCTTGATGTCCCTAAGACTGAAGAAAAACAGGAAGCAAGTCAGCAAACCTTTGGAGTAACTCTGAGTTCAAGTAAGATGGGTCCAGTCTTTTTCCTCAGCAGAGCAGAGATCAGCAGGTAGTAAGACAGCTCAGCAAAGCAGAGGAGCAGTTCCTTGGAACAGTTAGTCCAGGCAAAGTGGTAATCTTTACAGCACAGCACTCCTTACGCCAGCAGAGCTCTTCCCACGTCCAGTAGTATACTGATTTGGTGGAGTCTGAAACTGAGGTCTTATACCCAAATGTGCCTTTGAAGAGGGGGTGACTTCAAAGAAGGGTCTTTGATGGGCACAGAGATGCTTTCTTCCTAATCCTGGCTCTAGTCAGCCAGTAGGGGTTAATCAGCTCTCAGGGATATATTTGGTGCCTGACACCTTTAGTTCTATGTGTCATGAGGGAAAGTGCTTTTGCCTGAACATAAAAGATCTGTCATCCTTGAGGGATAGCTCTACTGTATGTACCTGTTAGATCCATATGACAATATTTCTATCTGAAACAATAGTATATGGATAACCTGAGGGGCACTGCTGCTGCCTGAAGATGATATTTCTATGTGTCATGATTTCATCTGAATCTATAAGATCTGGGTGACACGAGGGATAACTCTGCTGCAACTGCCCTCTCGTCTGACCTGTGTGGTCTATTTTGCTGTCATTACCCCTGCCGCCTGACCTGCTTGATCAGGTTGCTGCCTTTGCCATCTCCCTCCTGCCTCCATTGTTCAAGCCCTATTCCTACTGCCCCCTCTTGTCATCCATAGTCTGTTGTTCTGCCACTGCTCCTCCCGCTTCTCCTGTATAGTCCATTGCACTGGTACTGTCCATAACACCTGCCAAGTGTGGTCGGATTGCTAACTCTGCCCGTGATCCCCCCATAACTTACAGTGCCTTGTCAATTTCTCTGCCCCACTCTCCCAACATTGTTTTAATGAACAAATAGAACACTAACAGTTTGTATTTATGTAAAAAATGTGTTACAACTCAAGTCATCTTGATTTAAATAAAGCTGTAAAATCTAAACTTGTTCCTTTAGAACTGAACAAAATGAGGGGGTTATTTTTCTCATGGTAGTTATGGTTAGTGATCAAGAAATATAAAATGAGGATACATTTTCTGTATTCTCAAGTAGTGGCAAAGGGCTTTTAAACTATTTGCTATTTTCATGTGTTATTGTCCATTGTATGACTTGATTTTTTGTCACACTGGTTACTTAAGCATTGTTCACACTTCTATCACTGAGCTTCATTTCGGCTAGATTTGGATGATATATGGGCTACATTTTTGCATTTATTTCCCTGGTGGATATCTTGAAATACATTTCTGTAATCAAGCTCCATCATACCTTGATTTTCCAAAGATGGCATTCAAGTGTGCCACACTTTTGTGATAGAGTCAGAATGTTAACACTCTAGTTTCACATTAGAACACTGTCTGAAACTGCAGTTGATCAATAGGGGGTTAACTGGCAGGCTGGTGGTGGTGCTGTAAGTGCATGTTTCAGTCTGTATGCCAGAATGTTTTACTGAAAAGGATGAGGAAGTAATTTGAGAATTGTGTTATATTTTTCATTTCTACAGCACTAACCATAATTTCTATGAACAACAAACACCCTAATTTGGTTTATTCTAAACAAAATGGTTATTTATTTTTTTGATTCCATCAAGATGGCATTCAAGTGTGCCACACGTTTGGATAAATAAGAATGTTAGATCTTTAGTTGTTCACTACAACACTGTAGGAAGCTGCAGTAGAGTACTGGGGAATCAATGTATAGGATGCTGCGTCTGTTGTAAGCACACATAGATCTCTGTATGCCAGACTTTATTTTGTCATGACTGAAAAAGGTAGTCGGAAATTCGCAGAAAATATGCTTCAATTTGTGCTTCAGGAGCACCTTCCTTGATCATTGAAAGGACATTAGAAAACAAAGTAGTTTCTCACAAACATGATTCATCAAATCTCAGCAGAGGATCAGCATTTATACGGGGTACAATCACCTTAGAATACACAGATGTTCATGAAATTAGTATGGTACCACCAACAAGTCTCAGAGTCATGTAATGACTGCAAATATATGTGGTCAGAGAGGACCTGGACGCCTACTGTCCAAATATCTCTGTAAGTTGAAGGCTAATTTTGTGCAAACAGCTCAAATAACTTACAGCAAATCAAAAAAAGCATGTTTTCTAAATAAAAATCTAGCTTTCTGTTAAATTTGGAGTAATTCTGTTCAGCCTTTCCTTTCTTTACCGCTTCTTAAATTTCCTATGGGAATTTGCATGGGGAAAATGTGTTCCGGGACCCCTTTTTCTCATTCGTGCCCGACAGATCACCCAAAAGCTTTCCAGAAAGGATCTGCGGTGGATTAATATTTTTTGGTCAACTTAAAAAAAAAGGTTTTGTAAAAATTCATCAAGCAGGATCAAAAGTATTAGGAAAACTAAAAACACTCTTCCAATTGACATTCTGATCCGGCTATGATTATGCCACTGTGAAGTCTCCCCAATCTGTGATAAGAATTTTATATTTTTAATTAACAACATAATTATATTATTCAATATATATCAATATATACTAGCGATTTTAGCATTTAAGTGTCATCCATTTAGTATTCATTGCTTGCCTAAGAGAGCACATATGCCTGTCAAAGTTTTGATAAATGTGTGCTATATCTTGGGATAATGTGCTAATATTTGAAATGTGTTTTACGAATTAATGTATATTATTGTAAGTCAAATTGTACATGCAAAGCACATTGTGAGGAATTTAAAAAACGTATTCTGAAATATGATTTTCCTTTTTAGGGCATTAACACATAGAGTAGGTTTAACAAGACATATAAAGAAAGAAAATCAAATGCAAAGTGGGACAATGTGACTTTGTTCCGGCAAGGTTCTGTGTGTACAATGTTTGAAGAGAATTCACTGTTAGATGCTGGTATCTGTAAGGCTAAGCTTGTGAGGTGTGCGGATTAAATGTTTGAGGCCATCTCTGCTGTTTTGATAGAGTTTTTACCAGCACTGTTAGAAAGGTGAAATGTTGTGGTAACCATCCGTTTAACTTTGGGCCTTGTTTAGGGAAGCTAAATATCCTACAAATGCATTCAGGACTGTGAGTTGTAGGAAAAGATTCACAGTTAGACCTCTTTTCTGTGACATTTGAGCTTTGCAAATATTCAATAAGGCTTATCTATGTTATACCTCGATAAAAATAATGTTATTTAATGTTAAGTTATGCATTTAAAATATGTAATTGTACATTTTTCACACACACTTTTAAAATTGAAAAAAATATAAATTTTTGATATACAAAATTAATCAATTTAAATTATTATATATGTGACTTTTAGTAATGTTTTTTTTAAACCATATTTTATTGTGCTTTTAAGTTTTACTTGCAAATATACAGTCTTCGAGTGGTCTCGATTATTCAGTTACAAACATGTCATATGGCTACAATGATTCTCAATTCAATGGTCATACATTATTAGAATTAACTTGGAACAACACTTTAACATCCCACCCATTTTCCCACCCCTATTCCCTCCCTAGTGAGCTCTATTGTGTGTTTAAGGTTTCTTGTGTTCTGTGCATAACCAGACAATCTAAGGACAGACTCCTCATGTGTGGATTGAGCTCCCCCTATGGAATATTCAGTTCTGGGTTTCGGCCTTCAAGGTCTCAAGCAAAATCCCCCACCCCTCTGCCACTTCTGGAGATCTGATTCCGCGCCTAGCTTCTCAGTGCAGAATAGTCCCTTCGCTATTCGCCCATTTAGATATTTCAGTCTTCCAATGGGACGCCCTGGGCCCCCTTGGGTTTTTCCAAGATGCCGCGATCTCTCGCCTGGCCAAAGAAAGGGCCAAGTCATGGAACCTGTCGGAAACTTTAGTCTTAGCGTGGTGTGGAAACCAATGTAAGAGACAGTGACCCATAGTACGGGGTATTGTTTTTTCTAACAGTCGCAATAAGGTGAGGAGTACCTCGGTCCAGTAGTGGTCCAGGATGGGACAGTCCCAGAACATATGCCTGAATTCTGTCCCTATCAAGCCACATCAGGGGCAACCTTCTGTTACTTTCCCAAAGTATTTGTTAATACGGGCTGGCGTCAGGTATGCTTGGTGGAGCACATAGAAGTTTATGAGTTTGAATCTGGCATTTCGTGTTGCTCTGGGAAGCCCCTTTAGGATATGCTCCCACTCCTCGTCCGGAATACCTAGGCCTAGGTCTTTTTCCCACGTTAGTTTAAGTAGGGTCAGGGGGGCAGTTCTGTCTGCTCGTAATAGGCCATAGAGAGTCGAAACTGCCTTGTGTATACCAGTTGCAGAAGTCAAGTAAGTGCATATAGCCTGAGTTGTGGGTTCCCCCCCTCTCTTCTGCCACTGTCTGCGGATGCAGGCCACCAGTGCCCCATGTAGCAAAAAATGTCCCCCCGGTATTGCAAATTCTGCCCTGAGGGCCTCGAAAGGCATTAGCTCTCTGTTCTTAAAAAGGTCCCCCACTTTTAAGATCCCTGCCTCGGCCCAGTACTTAAGTTCCGTTCATGAGCCCCGGTGTGGGAGGGCTCGTAATGACAAAAGGGGTAATTCTGGGGAATATGGGAACCTCACCCCAATTGTGGGTAGGAAAGACCCCCAGCCCCGAGTCAGAATTTTCAATTCCGGAGGGTCATCTTTACCATCCACAGGGATTCTCAGTAAGACCTCAAACAATCTGAGTTCTGTGGGCGTAAATGCCTTCACAGCTGACCCCCCTTCTGCTCTATTCGACCTCCATTGCGCTAACCACTGAAGTTGAGCCGCTAAGTAATAAGATTCAAAATCTGGTACCGCTAGGCCGCCGTATGAAGTTTGTCGCTGAAGTTTGGATAGGGCTACTCTCCTCCTTCCCTCTCCCCATATAAATGATGTTATTGTCGTTTCTAGTTCTTTAAAGATTATTCTGGGAATCCTAAATTGGCAACACCACGAAGTGATACAGTAGCCTTGAGAGTATGATCATTTTAAGAATTGCTATTCTCCCTTTCACTGATAGTGGTAAGGTCTGCCAGAATGACATGCAGGTTTTTATAGGACGTATGGAGCTACCAATGTTGCCCTCCAGAATATCCTGCGGTTCGTGATAGATCCTTACACCCAAATAAGGGAGCCCAGTCGGGATCCATCGGACTAATTCTAAGTCCGGTGGGGGAACCTGAGGTCCCCCCAAGTGGGAACAAACCAGTTTTGGCCCAATTTACCTTTAGACCCGAGCATTCCTCAAACCGGGATTACAAACGCTGTGCCCAAGGCAGATCTCTCTGGATGTCTTCTAAAAATATTAACAGGTCACCTGCGTAGAGGGCAATACGATGTCTCTCGCCTCCTGCCATTATTCCTGGACCTCATCCTCCCGCCCTAGTGGCTGCTGCTAAGGGTTCCATTGCCAGGGCAAAAAGAAGCGGATACAATAGGCAGCCCTGCCTAGTTCCTCGTTCGACCTCATAGCTTCTGGAGATCGTCTGGCCCGTGCGCACTCTAGCCGTGGGTTTAGTATGCAAGAGTTTCACCCAGGAGATGTAGTCAGGCCCTATTTTCAGATGTGCCATTAGTGTGTAAAGGAACTCCCAGTCCAAACTGTCAAATGCTTTCTCAATGTCTACTGCCAATACTCCGGTGTGAGTGGACCCAGCTGCCTGGTCTCTCATAATGGCAAGGAGTCTATGAATATTGCTGGCAGTGCTGCGCCCTGGGATGAAGCCCGATTGGTCAGGGTGTATCAATGTGGTCATAAATGGGAGCAGTCTGGTTGCTAAAATTTTACTGAGAATTTTATAATCAAGGTTTAACGTGGATAATGGTCTGTATGCTCCCACCTCTGCTGCATTTTTACCAGGTTTGAGGAGAGGAATTAGAATTGCCTCCCGGGTCATAGTTGGTAGCTCGCCCTGTTCTTTGGGCATTTTATATAGGCTTTCTAGTCGAGGTGAGAGTATTTCTGTGTAGGCGGCATAAAATTCAATAGGGAGGCCGTCTGTCCCAGGGGTTTTCCCTCTAGCCAGGCTTTTAATGGCCTCATTGATCTCTGTTTGTTTGATGGGCCCATCTAGTAGTCCCTGTGCATCAGGAGGTAATGAGCTCATTTGCAGACCCGCTAGATAGTCCATTATGGTTCCCAAGGGGCGATTAGTTCTATTCTTGTATAGGTGTTCATAATAGGATGCAAAACGTGCATTAATTTGTTCTTGTCCATATATGTGAGCCCCCTGTTCTGTGGTGATATCTACTATGACTGGGGACCTGTTGGACCGTGATACTACCCATGCAAGTAGACGGCCCTCCTTGTCTCTCTCCCCATGCACACGGGCAAGGTAACTTCTAAAATCAAAGCATCAGAGGTGTTCTGTACAATCTGCAACTTCCGCCCTAAGTTCTAAAATGGATTTCTGCAGGTGTGGGTTCTCAGGTCGGTCTCTCTCGGCTTCCCTCAGTTTATCCTCAGCACTTTCGGTGTCCCTTAGTAGGGTCCTACGCACCCCACCGCATCTGCTATGCATCTCCCCCTTATCACCACATTGAAAGCGTTCCATTTGTTCAGGCGGTTAACAGCAGATGTGTCATTTTCTTTAAAGTACTGGGTGATGTGCTGCCGCAACTCCCCCCGAAAGAGCGGGTCCTCAAGGGTGTCAGGTTTTAGCCTCCAAGTGGAGATGCTGGGGATAGGAGACCCCCATCTCATTGATAATAGTAGGGGGTTATGATCAGATAATGTGTGGGTTAAATATTCTCTATTGTATATCTGGGGGAATACGTCTGAGGTACAGAGGAATGCATGTAGTCTAACATGCAACTCATGTAGCTGAGAAAAGAATGAGTAATCCCTTTCGCCTGGGTGTAGCATATGCCAGGCGTCGATCAGCCCCCAATTCCTTTGCCAGGTCGAGAATTGACGAGACGCTTTCATTAGTGGTGAGTCATGTAGAGGTGGGTGTGATCTGTCCAGGATAGGGACCCCCACACAATTGAAATCTCCCCCCAGTATGACTGAGGACTGCAAGTAAGGGGCCAATATTCCTTATATGCTTGTAAAAAATTCTCCCTGGTCAGTGTTGGGGGCATATATATTAATCAGTGTAAGGTCCCTACCCTCCAGTCGTCCCCGAACTGCCACAAACCTGCCTTCAGGGTCTAAGAGGCTATCCAGCATCTGAAAAGGGACCCCAGCTCGGATCCAGATTAAAGTACCCCTCGCAAATGCAGAATAAGAAGTAAAATATGCCTGACCTCGCCATCTCTTTCGTAATGCCTTTCCCTCTGCCTGAGTTTCTTGGAGCATTGCAATTTGAATTCCCCTGCGTTTTAGGAATGAATTTTTTTTATATCTCTTGGCCATCGAATGCATGCCCCTTACGTTCCATGAGAGATATTTATATGATTTTAACATTATCATTTTGAAGACTTCCCCCCTCCCCTTGGTCCAGCATCACCCCTCGGGTATTACCACATGCTCCATCCACTTTAATAGAGTCCCAAGTTTGCGCCATACTCATAGTGAAATCTGATAGATGCTCAGTTATCCCCACCCATAAATCCCAACAATCAACAACCCAACTCCCCATCCCCGGGACAAAAGTAGGAACTTCTCTTGCCCAAATCAAAAAGGATATAACCAGAGTGTCAAAGTGGGGGTGTGCTCTTATCTTGAATCCAAAGTGCACTGAGACACACTCTCCCCGTCCCAGGGTAAGTAGCATGCTGGGTTGATAGTTTTCTTGTTTTCCTGCAAGTTCGGCCATTGATGTGCTGTGGGGTCAGGAGACGATCTCAGACTAAGACTTTGCCATCCCTTTAGGTGAAGTGCCTTTTCGCTCTTGAGTATTACAGATTCTCTTCAGCGGTTTTGGAAAGTGTCCCCTCAGATGATGCAGTCCGAAGTGCCAGGTGTCACATTGCGGCCGATCCTGTCCGACGAATGCGACAGCTCCGATTCCGCCTCGGATCCCAAATGGTCATGGTCATCTTGCGTCAGTTTATAAGAGCCCGTCTCCGGACTCTTCAGGGAACAAGCCGCCTCCATTGCTTTTTGTCTCTCTTTCAACATTTCTGTCAGAGATGGGCTACCCACTCCTGAGGCTCTGCTGCGTCATTCCGATTGGGAGGATTCATGGCTGCGCGGACTGTCTTCCTGTGGATGCATCTCGATCCATTGCCAGGTCTCTTCGGCTGTATTGAAAAATGTTATTCCTGTTTTGGTCACTACTCTCAGCCTTGCAGGAAACATCATTCCATATTGAATCCCCATTTTGTGGAGTTTTTGCTTGGCATCCCTAAAGGAAGCTCTCTGTTTCTGTACTTCCTTGGAGAAATCTGGGAAGATGCGGACCACCTGTTTTTCAAGTATGCTGTCTCCTCTTTTCCTGCTCTGGCTAAGCAGGTAGTCTCGGTCCCTGTAGTGAAGTAGTTTAGATATGATTGGGTGCGGGGAGCCCCCAGAGGAGGTAGGCGAGCCGGGACTCGGTGCGCTCTCTCAATTGCGAAGAAGGGAGACAGGCCGTCCTCAGCAACCTCTTCCCTCAGCCAGCGCTCAAGAAACTCCACTAGATTCGATTTTTCGGCCCATTCCGACAGTCCGATCACCCGAATATTGTTTCTGCGAGATCGGTTTTCCGCATCTTCTGCGCGTAGCTCCAGTGCCCGGATTCGTTTTTCCATTTGTTGTGTTTCTTTGGTATTGCCTTTAATCTCAGGGCGTAATTCTTCAAGTTTCTTGTCTGTAGTGATCACTTTTTCAGCCAGACGGCGGTGATCATCCCTGAGCACTGTGAAATCGGAGGACAGCGCGTCTATTTTTCTTTCCAGCGCCGCCCGGGATGCAGAGATAGCCCAAAGGATATCTTGAAGAGTAGGGTCTCCTCCCCTCCTCTTGAGGATGGGGTCCGGGGGTCCACCAGAGCAGTCATCTCTCTCAGGGATGGTCCATTTTTAGTTTGAGGGTCTTTTTTCTTGCCCGTTCTTCCCATCGTATGTGCCTTTCAAAGTGTACACTGTAGGAAGCCCTGCTCAGATTTCCTAGGACCTATTTGCTCAAAGGATCTGGGTATGCTGTTTGCAGAGCTATTCCTCTTTTTCCAGTAAATCCCTGCCCCCAAAAAGGTAAGGGAGGTCTCTAGCTGTACCTCGGTCGACTCTCCGCACAGGGTGGCAGTGTTCCAACCGCTGCCGTGATCCACCACGACAGGGCAGCAGATGTGCCCAGTTCGCCTTCTCTCTTAATCAGCTGTAGTACCACCTTGTTAGCTGAAAGATAAGGTCTAAGGGGCCTTTTTCATTCCTGCATGCACTGGACTGAAGATGCAAGTCTTAGATTTAAGAGTTTCTCTCAAGGGTTCCTCCAGGGGCCAAGGGGTGGTTTGGTGTCCACTTGCTTTAAGTGTTCGTTCTCCATTAGTTGTCTGTTGCTCGTTGTTGTTCTGATGCCGTTCCTGGCTCTCAGAAGGTTCTGCAACATTATTTTTGTGACAAGTAGGGCATATGTTTCCCGTACAATTCTCGGCAGTTCTTAAAATAATTGTGGGGTAAAGCTGCTATTTTGAGTTTACTGAGCTAATGCCTCGTTCCAATGCGGCAACTTCGGTCCAGGTGCCAGATCACGGAGTCGGCCGCGTTCCAGCCGCTCCTTCCAACTCAAGTTGCTCGGGTCTCCACAACCGCCGGAGCCATCCGGGAGTCCCCCCAGTGTGGGGATTCTCCACTGGTTCAGCCCCGTAGGAGTACCACGTATTTCCAGGCATTCGGGCAGCCCCCCGGGCAGATCCTTCACTCCTGGTTGCCCCCCGGACTCACCGCCTCAGTTTCCGAGCCTCTGAGTGTTTCTCGTTGCTGCTAGAGGCGCCAAAGCGATGTTCAAGATGGTGGCCGCCATCTTGGATTGCTTGCGGCCTGGGGTCGCCCGGGTTGAATAACTCTAAAAGTCGATTGTCAGGTGAAGATAGCCTTCGGTACTGCAGCCGCTGGGTTCCCTAAGCCTTCAGCCCCACAGTAAGCCGTTTTGTTGGGACCACGCAGGTTTGAACACCCCGAGACGGGGAGTTAGAGACGGGAGCCTCACGAAGAGGCTGCTACCGTCATGGTGTCCAGCCACACCCCCCTTGACTTTTAGTAATGTTTAGTACACATTACATACAAAAAAGTTGTAATATAAGTGGGATATGTATTATAAGAAATCTCAAAATAAATAGTTATATATGAATTAAATATATTTAAATACATTAATTTAATAATACATGATTAGGATAATATTAATGTAACTTTTTTATATGTATCTAAAATTATTTTATAGAAACATTTAATCTCAAATGTTTATAATGAAATTATACTAAACATAAATAACCTTTTTTTACTTCTTTCTTTCCCCTATTTTACCATATTGAGAGCCATACCTTGGTGGCGGAAGAATATTTGCTGGAAGGGCCACACTAAATAAGATTGGCCTTCATTCAGTTGTGTTGACCTTAGAGCTCTGTGATGAAGGGGCCACAAGGTTGTAGTTGTATGACAGTGGAATGAGAGGCGGCTTCACTGGCAGAAACTGGGTGGCTTTCACACCTCTAAATGAAGTGGAAAACCACAGGTTTGGCAGAAATTGAGCACCACCAATTCACAAAGAAGCACCAGATCCTGGAAACGCTAAATTACCAATAATATTCAGTAAATTAAATACTACAACAGAAAGTATGAAGCAAGCTCACCTTGCTGTGGTCATTCAGGAAAGACAGAAATGCATGCTATAGAAAACTTTCAGCGCTCCCGAGGATTTGTAAATAAATACAGGTACAATGCAAACGAATACTCTCTTATCTGTTGCTATGTGCAAGGTAATGCCTTGAGGGTGCCACCTTCTGTCCCAGGAAACGCGCGTTGTGTGAACTTCGTAGAATGTCTAGTGTTTCAGACCTGAGAATACTAAACGATTTCTGACTGATCCGGCATTTTCCTAAACGGGTTAAGTTCACGGTGATCCAACTTTTCCTTTTCTTTTCTTTATTTCTCAGCAGTTCAGGTGTCTGCTGTGGGTGAATGCTCACTTTAGCATGTGTAAAGAGGTTAATCATATTGTTACCTTACCTGCTTTTCGTTCTTTTTAATCACTGATGAACACCTTTCTACAGCTGGGAATAATTGTTAGTTGATGTTTCCCATGGGAAAGCAAACACTCAGTTTTGCTTAGCTGGCCTATTTAAAAGGTGTGACACTTACACAACGTCGTAATTATTTGAGGCAAATACATTACTCGTCTAATCAGCAGAACCTTAGTTTCGGTGTCGGTCACTGCAAGGTTAACAGTAGTCATTTTTGTATATTTTTTCCCGGTGTAAATTATTTTAATGACTACGAAACGAAGACTTGAAACCTTTTCTGTTACTACTGACAGACTGTAATTTGGTACTCTAACCTGGTGTTCTCTTTTGTCATAAACTGCTTTTAGATAAAATTGACGAAGACGACTCGTGAGATTAACAAGGCACTTTCACACTTCTTTCTCACAATTGCAAGTGAGGCTTCAAAGTAGTCAACTTGGCGGAGCATAGAAAAGAGGAAGGAGAACCACCTATGGTTTCATAATGGTGAGCAGAGCTAGAACCAGAAAATGAATAATTGTACACTGTGTGTCTGTAGTCATTACTACCTGAAATACGTAATTCCATTCACAAATTAAAAAGTGCAGTTTGCGCATCACCAAATTGAACTGCACTGTTTTTATCCAAAGGAGGTCACAAAATTACCTGCCTAATGAATATTAATTAATCCGAACTGGAGTTATGACCCCTTGTGATTGCCTGTGACCGTAGGGGGTGAAGACTGCAAAGGACTGAAGATTTCCATCATTCAATCAATCAATGAATCAGGGATTTGTAAAGTGCACTACTCACCCATGAGGGTCTCAAAGCGCAGAAGAGGGGAGGGGGGAGAAGGTGGAGAGTAGGGAGGAGATGCTACCACCCAAACAGCCAGGTCTTGAGAAGTTTCCTGGTCTGGCGCAGGTGGGTGGGAAGAGTGTTCCACGTTTTGGTGGCGAGGTGCGAGAATGATCTACCGCCGGATGTAGTTCTGCGGACTTGTGGGACGGTTGGGAGAGCAAGGTCGGCGGAGTGGAGATGCCGGGTCGGGGTGTAGAAGGAGAGTCTTATGTTGAGGTATTCTGGTCTGGTGTTGTGCAGTGCTTTGTGAGCGTGGGTGAGGCGTTTGAAGGTGATTATCCTGTTGACTGGGAGCCAGTGCAGGTTTTTCAGTCTGTGATGTGGCTGTGACGGGGGATATCCAAGATGAGGCGTGCAGAGGTGTTCTGGATGCGTTGCAGCCTCTTCTGGAGTTTGGCTGTGGTTTCTGCGTAGAGGGCATTGCCATAGTCCAGTTTGCTGCTTATGAGGGCTTTGGTGACTGTTCTTCTGGTTTCGGTGGGTATCCATTTGTAGATCTTTCAGAGCATGCTGAGGGTGTTGAAGCAGGAGGAGGAGATGGCATTGACTTGCTGGGTCATGGATAGTGAGGGGTCCAAGATGAATCCTCGGTTGTGTGCACGGCCGGTGGGAGTCGGAGCAGTTCCAAGAGTGGCAGGCCACCAGGAGTCATCCCATGAGGACGAGGTGGAGCCGAAGATGAGGACTTCCGTCTTGTCTGAATTGAGTTTGAGCAGCTGCTCTTCATCCATTCGGCGATGGCCGTAGGGTGTGGTGGCAGATGGTGTTGAATGCGGGCGAGAGGTCCAGGAGGATGAGGGCCCCAGTTTCGCCGCTGTCCAGTATGGTTCTGATGTTGTCGGTGGCGGCGATGAGGGCGGTTTCGGTGCTGTGGTTGCTGAAGAATCCAGATTGGGAAGGGTCCAGGGTGCTGTTCTCCTCTAGGAAGCAGGTTAGTTGTCTGTTGACAGCATCCTCGATTACTTTTGCCGGTAATGGGAGCAGGAAGATAGGCCGGAAGTTCTTGAGGTCCCTTGGGTCCACCTTGGATTTTTTGAGGAGGGCGTTGATCTCAGCATGTTTCCAGCTCTCCAGGAAGGTGGCAGACTCGAAGAAGCTGTTGATGATCTTCCGTAGTTGTGGTGCAATGATGGAGCTTGCTTTGTTGAGGATGTGATGAGGGCAGGGGTCATATGGAGAGCTGGAGTGGATGGTGTTCATGATTTTGATGGTGTCGTTGTCATTGACGGGGGTTCAGGAGAGCAGGAGGTTAGTCGGAGGTGAATCTGTGGTGTTGGTGGTTGCCGGGGGGTCTGGGTGCTGAAGCTGTCGTGGATGTCTGCAATCTTGCAGTGGAAGTAGGAGGCTAGGGAGTTGCAGAGTTCTTGGGATGGCGGGATGTCATTGGCGTTGGAGCTGGGGTTGGGGAGTTACTTCACGATGTTGAAGAGCTCCTTGTGGCTGTGTGCGTTGTTGTTGATTCGGTCTTTGAAGGCAGTTCTTTTGATGGCTCAGATGAGTTGGTGGTGTTTGCGGATGGCGTTTTTGAAGGCTGTGTGGTTGTCCAGAGTCTGATTTTGGCGCCACTTGCTTTTGAGACTTCGGCAGCTTTGCTTAGATTTGTGGAGGTCAGCGGTAAATCAGATGGCCTTTCTGTCGGTGCGTCTATTGGAGGGATTCTTGAGTGGGGCGAGAGTATTGGCACAGGTGTTGGCCCATTGCCTGAAGATGTGGGCAGCTGCATCAGTGTCGGTGGTGTCGATGTGTGGGTTCTGGGAGAGGGTCGCGATAAGTTGGTCTTCGGTGACCTTGTTCCAACTGCGGTGGGGGATCCGCTGTGGGTGATGGTGTGTTGTGGGTTTCTTGAAGGAGAATTGGATGCAGCGGTGGTCTGTCCAGTAGAGTTCGGTGGTGTGGCTGAAAGAGACGTGATAGCTGGGGGAGAAATTAGGGTCGAGTGTGTGTCCAGCGGAGTGGGTAGGTGTTGTGGCGAGCTGTTTGAGGCCAAGGTTGGAGAGCTTGTCAAGCAGGGTGGCGATGTGGTTGTCGTTGGTCTTCTCAAGGTGGAAGTTTAAGTCTCCAAGGAGTATGTAGTCGGTGGATGAGAGAGCGTGCATGCTGATGATGTCACTTAATCCTGTCATTTACATTGACATTCCCAAAAGGAAACATTGTTTTTAACATCAGCTTAAGTCCATTAATGCAACACAGGCATCTTTAAAAAAAAAATGTTTTTGATTTGGGAAGACACCCATCTGGCACCCACCCATAGGAAAGGCAAGAGGACAGATTCCCCTTTGCTAATCAGTTGCTAATATATCTTGGGCATTGGAAACTGATTGATGGTTTGGAACTTCAGCAGCAGTCACAAATTATTGATGCATCCCTTTGAAACTCACAAATAGGAGAGGGACACCTCTTTCACACACCCTCCTATTTGTGTGAGCCAGAAAGAGTTTTTCAACTTTTATAAAATAGCTTTCGTACATTTTAAAAAGCCTTCTTATGATTGCAGACCCAGACATTTTGTAAATATAGGGATTGGGACTGCAAAAGAGGTTTGTACATTAGGCCCTCCATCGTCTATTTTCAGCAAAGATAACTTTGCAATATCTATTCTGAGAATAAATGCTGACATAAACTGGAGCTGTTTCAGAAACACATGGATAGAGCTGTTTTTATTCCAATGTAGCACAACTGGACATGGTTTTTTAGCAAGTTAATAATTTGTTTTTACAAATCCCTTATACATTTTCTGAGTACAATGCAGATTTGTTCAGGTCAACTGCAATCAAACCACAGGAATTTTGGTGATGAGTCGTGTGTGTGCAGATGCCAAAATTGGAGCCAGTTCACCAAAACCTTATTCTTTTAAGCCCTGTGGGAAATAGCTAATCCCCAATATTCATAAAGGACTGAGGAACTGCAAATTTAACTACTACTTAGCAGACTATACCTGTAATATATTGGGATAATTGGGATGAAACTCTACTCAACCAGCAACCAAATTCTTGAAAAGTAATACACATGCAAACTCCAAATTAATCTGTGCCCAACCCTCTGGCGGTTTGGCAAAAAAGCAGTCAGGCTTAACCTAGAGATAATTTGCAAAGTGTTTATGGTGCACTTCAAATACTAATAAAGTGAAAACACAAGAAAAATTCTACACCGATACATCAAAAATCCCATCAGTAAAACAGGAGATATGCAGTTTAAAGATTTAGGTAACAATAATGCTTAAAAGCACAAAGATCCAACTGTGGTCATCTTGTCGCTCCGAACTGGGATAAAGTCACAAGTACAGGCTGATCATGATGGGGTGCGAGCTGAATACAGGGACCAAGCTGGGCCCACTGAGCAAAGTACCTTAAATCCTGGTTGCTGAGTGCTGTGAGGCCAGTATCAAGGATGGGTCACATAGTGCTGCTTCGGAGGAGCTGCAAGGCTGCGATGTAAGGTCCTGCATCAAGGATGTATTTCAAAATGCTGATTCTGAGGGGCTTTGATGTGAGGTTCTGTGTCAAGATGGATCTCACATCGGTTGTTCCAACGAGCTGTGTAGAGATGCAGCACACTGTGTCAGTTCTACTAGGAGCACAGCTGGCTGGCAGAGCACTTTCAGGCCCATTTCCAAGGGTCCAGACTGGGGTGGCACCACTGGGGAGTAGGACATACAGAAGTCTGAGTCCAGGTGCAGGGTGCAATGTGATTGGTGTCTTTTCTGTCCCTGAGGCTCTGATCAGGAGATCAGCCAACTAGCCCTTGGCTAATCTGGCAGACCTAGGCTCGAAATGCAGTGTCCAGCCCATCTCACTCAGGCAGTGGGGCAGCAGGGCAAAAGAGTAGCAGGGCAGGGGAGTAGCAGACCTTCTTGCAGCAGAGCAGCACAACCATCCTTCTTCTGAGTCTTCCACAGTTCCAGATGTGCACCGAAGAGATGGTTCTAAGAGTTCACTATTTAGCTTTGGTTCCAGCTTTGAAATGGGAGAAGTTTTTACAGAGTTGCATCCCTCCAAAGGTGTTTGGAATTTCCTTCTACCCTGCTATGTCCACAGTTTGCATGAGGGCACAAAGGACTAGTGTGAATTCCTTTCTGACTGTGCTGAGACAGAGTCTTTGTGATGTGCAAGTGTGGAAGGTGACAGCTCCACCCTCTTATCAAGTCAGTGATGGCCCATTCTGCCAATACCTAATCCCCCATTGTCTCACTGTATGGGAGTAATAGACAAAGAGCAACTGACAGCTACACCCAGTCATGGGACCCAGGATAGTGGCTACAAGCATCAAATGATTGAATAAAAGAAAACACCAACTCTCTAAAAATATAATTTTCAGAACTGTGAGTTACCATCAGAATTTACTATTAAAGAGGGTTTAAATTGCAATCCTTTAGCCACCAAACTTGGCATTCCTACCTTTGCAATTGAAAGTTATCACATATTAAATGTAATAAGGTAACCCAATGTTATTCCATGGTAGAGGCAGAATGTGCAGTAATGAGAACAAATGTAAGAGTTTTCACTACCAGGACATATGAAGGTTAAAAGTACATATCAAACTTTTTGATTACATTGCACCCTGCCCTAGGGCTGTTAATAGCCTAACGTAGGGGTCAAAGGTTTATTTTACAGGGTCAAAATGGCAGTTTAAAATTGCACACACAGGCTGCAATGCCAGGTCTGAGACACATTTACAAGGCTACTTAAGTCAGGGCCCAATTAGAGCTGAAGGCACATAAGTGGCATTTATTTTAAAAGCCCTCAGTACTTGAAGGACCACTTTATTAAGGAAATACAAATAAATTACATGTACGAATTGGGTGTAACACAATTCTAACATGTTTTAAGGAGAGAGCACAAGTACTTTAGCACTGCTTAGCAGTATTAGAGTGCCCAGAGTCCTAAAAGCCAACAAAAGTGGAGTCAGAAAACAGGATGGCTAGGGCATAAAGTTTGGGTATGATCTTCAGGAGAGGTCCAAGTGCAACAATAATCATTTTATTATACCAGAAGTACTTTGGAGACAATGGAAAAAATTGCAATATTATGAAGTATGAGGCCCACTCAGAGAACCAGATGTCCCTAAAGCTTTGTCTGGAGCTCTTTTTGGAACTATCATTTCACTGACTTTCCCACAAGAGGAGCCAAGAGAAAAGGGAAATGGGCTATGAGAGAACCAGAACTGGATTCATCCTATAAGCGTATTTGTCTCAGATGCCCTCTACAAAGTATATGTACATGGTGTAGTTACGATAGATTATAACAGTAAGAATCTAGAATGTGACAGAATAAGTAGTCAAGAAAGTTTAGGTAAAAAGATGAATTAGACTTGATGGTTGTAGAGGTGGAGTGAGTGGTGATAAGCCCCATCATACCAAGATACCAGGCGGAACTGTTAGACTCCATAGACAGACAGGTGAGGCTCAAGGTATACCCAAGCAAACCACAATGCAGGGGGTATTCAAGAAAGGGACTAAAGGAAAACTCTATCTCCTGGTAAGCAGTAAGGATAAAACAACAACAGTGTAAGGACAGTACGCTAGAGGGTTGTAGCAAAGCAGGACAATCACAGCAACTACCCAGCAGGTTTTCTAGGCATCTGCTCATTTTAAAGAGGATGTAAATACTGACTCTGACACTAAAATTCCTATAGTGAGAGTGAACTGGGACTGTGAGCCTAAACCCATCTGCCCTGTTCAACAAATTTTCTATTTTTACCTGAACCTTTGAGTGATTTGAAATGTGCGACTCTTCTGAATCTTGCCAAAACTGTCTGCTACATTTGAAATGTATATTTGTACATAAACATGATGCATGGATGAGGTATTAGGTGGGAGGGCTGTGTCGTAATGCATACTTGGATTAAGCACACTCATCAGTGTATAATGGTGTATGCAGCTCTCCTTTATAGTAGTGTTTATGCTATGTCGATCAAGAGTTGGACAAGTTTGATAATGAATATAATAATTAAACATTATTATATGTCATTACTCAAATATCACATGTCCATTATAATCATATTTTAGCATGAGCCTGCTTGTGGTCCAGTGCTGTGTAACATCCAAGTTGTATGTGTATGCTTAGTTGAGTTACTAAAGAAAGTAAAGGTCATATTTTCAAGCCCCTTGCGGTGCTGGTGCGGCATTTTCTGTGACCTATACCTACTAGGCCACAAAAAGCCACTTTGAATAGCTTTTCATGGTCTCGTAGAGATGTTGTATGGCAACACAGCACAAGTTAATGCATTGCCTTACACTGCGTCAGGGAGTCGTTCCATGGACATTGCAGTGGGTGTTCCTATGCAACACATATGGGTTTTGACACAAGACACAGTAGGCCTGGGAATGCATCAAAACTGTATGCCTCCCCAGGGCAGGCACACGGAGAAGAAATATCTTTACTTCTCCTAGTTGTTCCCTCTTTCTATCTGTGCTGCATTCTGCAGCATACATACAAAGAGGAAAATGCCTCTCTGGATTTTTTTTTGTGCAGGAAGATTACTCTTTCTGCACAAAAATAATCCTGCCAACAATGTAGACAGTCTTGCACCATGGTGCAAGGGTGCCTGCATTGGCGCTAGGCAGCAAATTGTGCACCAGTGCAGGGCAAAAGGACAGAAATGCACAGGATCTTGTAAATGCAGTGCATTTCTGCCCTTTCAAATTGGCTTATGTCAGCACAGCAGAAAGACTTGAGGCACTGCCCTATGTCAGTTCCTTGAAAATATGCCCCTAAGTTTCAAAGTCACCAAAAGAGATTATACAGCTACTCTAAATGGACAACTAAATGTACTTGGCGCCATCACTCTTCTCACCTCTGCCAAGGTGAAGCTTGTGAGCCGCTTACAGCTAAAGCATTCAAAGAATGTTGCTTTATGCTTAGAAAGCCCCTGAGATAAAAAATTAATTGACTTCGACTAAAAAGCAATCCCTTCATGGTCATTGCTTTGTGGCCACCAATGTACAATAGAAATATAGAATTATCCCTTTGAAACAATTATATATTGATTGATGACAATGAGCTTGATTACAAACTGCATTTTATATTACATAAAATAGTATTGCATTAGTACTGCGTACAATAACATGCAATTTACAAACTTAAGAGTATAATGCTCCACATCTACTTTATTCTTTATGGGGTGATCTTCACACATTTTGGTTTACTACTTAGTTAAATAGGTTACAGGGACGTTATAGTTAGGTTCTGAATTTACTCATACAAAACCATAGAAATTCAGTAGCTACAGTTAGAGTTCTTACTCGTAACTATAGCATGCCCCCTAAAGTAACTATAACTCCGCCTTCAACATGCACATCTAGTTACTCCACTTATTATATCATTGATGAGATCTTGTATGGCATCTTTGATATTATCACTGCAACATTTGCAATACAATTATTGATAAGAAAACTGTGCATGGTAAGGGCGTGAATTATAGTTACCTTACGGCGCGAGTTATAGTTACTTGAAAGAACTATAACAGCCTGAGTCTTAGACTTTTCATCCTTGGCGTGGTCTCCCTTAACTTTTTGCCTCTGTTTCCCAGATTGTTGATGTGTGCTGGACTCTGATTTTGCTGTTTTTGTTACTCTGAACACTTTACCACTGCTAACCAGTGCTAAAGTGCAAGTGCTCCTATTCAAAATGTGTATGTAACTGGTTCATCCATGATTAGCATATTTGATTTACTAGTAAGTCCCTAGTACAATGCACTAGAGGTGCCCAGGGCCCGTAAATCAAATGCTACTAGTGGGCTACTAGTGGGCCTGCAGCACTAATTGTGCCACCCACCTAAGTAGCTCTGTAATCATGCCACAAACCTGCACACTGCAGTGTCTGTCTGTGCAGTTTTAACTATAAATTCGACTTGGCAAGTGTACCTACTTGCCAGACCTAACCCTTCCATTTTCTTACAAATAAGACACCCCTAGGGTAGGCCCTAAGTAGCCCCAAGGGCAGGTTGCAGTGTATGGTTAAGGTAGGACATATAGTAATGTGCTTTATATGTCCTGACAGTGAAATATTGCTAAATTCGTTTTTCACTGTTGCAAGGCCTGCCCCTCTCATAGGTTAACATGGTGGCTATCTTTAAATCTGATTAAAGTGTAGATTCCCTTTGGGAGCGGATAGACATGTGGAGTTTGAGGTCTCTGAGCTCACAATTTAAAAATACATATTTTGTCAAAGTTGATTTTAAGATTGTGTGTTTAAAAATGCCACTTTTAGAAAGTGAGCATTTTCTTGCTTAAACCATTTCTGTGACTCTGCCTGTTTGTGGATTCCCTGTCTGGGACAGTTGGGCTGGTAGCACCTCTCACTAGACAGTGACACAAAGGGAGCTGGGGTGTAGTCTGCATTTCCTGGTGAGCCATCTGTGCTAGGAGGGAGGAGTGGTCACTCACAACTGAAATGGCTGTGCTGGCCCTCACACAATGCAGTCGCCAAACCCCTGGTGAGTGAATGGGGCCTGGCCTGGGCAAGACAGGATTTCACAAACAAGCGACAGTTTGCTTTGAAGTAAGCATACTTCAAAGGGGAAAATGGGTATTAGAAGGGTACCAAAACCACAGACTTTAGAAACCAAGAGGAACCTCTGCCTGGAGAGGAGCTGAAGAGCTGAGGAAGAAGAGCTGCCCTGCCTGTGACTGTGCTTTGCGGAGCTATCCTGCAGTTGCTGCTTCTGCCTGTGCTAGTGGTTTTCGGACCATCGTGCGGCTGAATGTCTGACGCAAACACCGCTGGGTGTGTAACAACGACTCAAGGCCTGCCCGGACCCGAGAGTGCTGACCGGATCGAACCATCACTCTCCTGTGGAGGGAAGAAACGACGCACGTCGATCCGACTGAAGGATTTTAGCATTTTTAGTGAGAACTTGACTTGTGTATTGTGGATTTTTTGTCGTTTTGGTCTTGTTTTGTTTAGATAAATATTCTCTATTTTTCTAAATCTGTGTTGTGTCATTTTTATAGTGTTTTTATTAAGGGACTCTTTGTGTTGGTACAAATACTTTACACCTAGCACTCTGAAGTTAAGCCTACTGCTCGTGCCAAGCTACCAAGGGGGTAAGCAGGGGTTAGCTAAGGGAGATTATTGCCCTGACTAGAGTGAGGGTCCTTGTTTGGACAGGGAGTAACCTGACTGCCAACCAAAGACCCCATTTCTAACGCTGAGTGTATATATATATATATATATATATATATATATATATATATATATATATACTGTATATATATATATATATGGATATATATATTTAGCTAAGTAGATAGATAGATAGATAGATAGATAGATAGATAGATAGATAGATAGATAGATATACCCACATATACATAGAAATATGTTTTAGCTAAATGTTTTAGACATATTTAAAAAATTTAAGTAAATCTGCACATACGTTTCTGTAATTTTAAATACATATTAAATAAATATAGACATTTTACATTTGGATAAGATTTTGTTTAAATTCCTATTGATTAAATTCCTATTGAAAAACATGTCACCCCTTATATAATATATTGAAATTAATTCATAAAATAAGTAAAACAAATTGAAAACTTGATTTACATTAGTATTTATCATAAAATATATGTTTTTAATTTAAGAAAGATTGTTATTTTCCCTAATGTTTGTAATAAGATCTGTGCCCAAGTGAGCAGAGAACTACACCTCCACGTAAACATTTTATTTGTAGAAGCTTCACAGTATTAATTTAATTTTGATTAAAGATGTATTTTGCAACAACTCAGCCGAAATCAAATGCCCGTATTTATGAAATATGTATTAAAAACATGTCTACAATTACTTTAAATTCATTAGTAATTTACTAGAAATCAAGTTACATTTATTTTATATACAAAAAGGTTATTACAATATTTTTTCCAAAAATATGTTAGCAATATTTCTTTTTTACGATACATTAAATGTATACTGGTAATACAAAAAACTCCTAATGTATTCATTTTTACATTAGTTACATTGGGCTTCCATTGCATGTAGAAGCTTCAATACGTTTCAATGGGATGGTGTTGCATTAGCAGTGGTTGCCCATGTGGGGTACTGGACTTACTCCAGGGTTCTTTTTGGCTTCATGAAACGTACACTTGTAAATTCTGTTCCATTCCGAGTTTCCGGGATTGGAAACATGTAAGTCTACAGTTTGTATTACATTTTCACGAGGAAATGGTGAATATCCAGAATAGCAGATTTATTTATTTTTATTTTGAAAGTATCTTTATTGGTTTTGTCACATAATCAACAGTAACACATGACAGATTGTGGTAGTTTGATTACATATTTTGCTAAGCAGAGTAGGTAATCGAACAAGCGTGTGCTAGGGGTTGGTGTGCATAGCAAAAGTTTGACTGCAGTCAAGCGCTGTGGGCCATGAGATTGAGTTCCAGAGGTCTGTGGGTGCAAGTGTCACTGTTGTGTAACTAGGGAAAGGTGTGAGTTTGGGCAGGTAAGGTGGAAAAGTGATGGGGGTGTCTAGTATTGGGGGGGTGTAAGGTGGGAGAGAGGCTAGGTACGTGCATGCAGCACTGTATTGAACTCCAAGAAAGGTAAGAGATGGAACTGAATCCAGTAGATCATGGTAAGAGATCATCGTTTCTTATCTCCTGCAAGAAGTGTGTTAAGAATGGCGGCCCATTGAGGGGATATGAGTTGCTTGGGAAGTTGAGGAACCTCATAGTAGCGGAGTGCATCTTCCTCCACCGCTCTCCATTTGCCTAGTGCTCCCTCCCATGCCTCCAAAGTGGGAGCACAGGTCCACGCCAATGTAGTGTAGGGGTGTGTACATTTATTTTTGTGCAAATCAAATTTTTTATTCAGATTTTAACCGCTACATCATTTGTTTGATTCTGATGTTCCTCGCTAATAGGAAACATGGTGGAGTTGCAGAACAAAAGCAGGAAATGCACCAAAGACTACGCCATACAGTACAATGAAAATGCCCTGTTTAAGATTAGAACCAGGATGTTATTTAAATTGATCCTATGTTCCTGATGCAAATAGTGGATTTTAACGGTTATTCATTAATTAGCTGTAAATTTCTGAGCATAATTTGCCTGTACTATTAAAAAAAGCAAACATATTGTACAAATGAGACAGGTGGTTTGAATTTGCACTCCGCTCTTTTTTAGTTCATTGATATGAATTCACTTCAAAATGAGCCCATAATTAATAGTTTATAGTGGACAACAGACGTTTAAAGCAATTTTTTTAGATAGAAATTCAGATTATTTAGCAAATTTATAAATGAATGAAGGAGGACTGAATGAATAAATGAATGAACCTTGACCCCCAAAAAATGCAATTTAATTGTTTTAAAGCAATTCCTGATAGCAGACGCAAGCCTATAAAGACATAAATATATATATTGTTTTTTTCTGAAGCTACATTGACTAGCATTAGTGTGTGTGGTCAGTCATAACTTGCAAGTTCTAGAGCTTTGACCTCGAAACTTCTGGCTTATATTGAGCTGAGTCAGTTTTTGATGATCCGAAGAAGATGTTATACCCAATGTTTTGTTTTCTATGGTTGACCTATTTTAGAATACTGACAATATTGTTTTTTTTTGTATAGAGTGTTTTAAAGGTGTTTCAGGCATTGACAGGAAGTCGGTTTGGTATTATTTTTAGGTGGGAAAAATGGAGTCTCAGAGCTTCTTATCAACTGCCAGTCTTTCTGCTGCTTTCTGGATTGCTTTTAGACAATGGCATACAGGAGAATGTGTGCTCTTCAATGCAGTATTTATACTTAAAGGTACCCTTCCAGTACGAATTCCTATGAAGAGAAGGCCAAAAGGGGTCATACACGCTGGATGTGTGCACATTCTCTTGTTTTTGATGGAACGTATTTTCTGGATACCTTAGTAGGTGAGGCTTTTTTGTCACAAACTATGAATGTTTGTGATGCTCTGATCCGATACGGCCCCTTTTACACAAAGCTACTCTAAGTTAATTAAATGCTGTGGACAGACTACCTTTCTAGCAGAAAACACCATTTGAGCTGGGAAGTAATTGACTGTGGTCGCTTTGCACTGCTTTGGGTTTCACCTGCACAAAGCATTTGTATATCTGGGCAATGGGGTTTGTGCAGGCCAAGTTAGGGTCACTTGTGAGGAGGTCAAATAAAGAGTTCATGACAGTTCCATCGATTACTCGGCCTTGTCACTATACTTGAAGAAAGAACACATCAGAGTACACATAATCAAGAAGTGGTGGGATGTCTAATATGAGTTTAATCTAGTCATCGTAATACATTTATTTTTGATTTGAGAGGTCTCATTGGGTCATCTTGATCAAGGTTTTTGGTCCGGCTTAAAGGCACTTTAGTTGTCTATCGGAAATCATGCAATGAAGAAAAATATTAAATAAAGAGCATATTTTGCTGATCACTCTTCAAATAAGTACCATTCGCATTTTGGATAAGCCCGCAGAACAGTAGAATCAGAGCCTGGCAATGGGCAGCCAGATCCAGCTATTGTTATGTTGAATGTGTCATTTACATTCTGGACCAGCTCAGAAGACCACCACCCAGTGTTTGGAGTTTCTGTCATTACGGCAATGGCTCCTTAACTCTATGGTCTAAATATACTAACATTAGCAAATGCGCTCATGGGCTACAGATCAATTTTCACTGCTGCCAGGGGTATCTTCAATAGTAAGTAAATCAATATAATTTTTGTGTCACTTTTTGCTGCTTTGTGTCACTTGAGCACCTGTGGAACATGTTAGTGAATACCCCTATATTTGACTGATATGTCATCTGGAAGGAGCAAGCACCAAGAGACAAATGTCAATCTCCACCCCCCAATATGATGGACCGCTCTGCAGGGAATTATTTTTTGTAGTGCGAGTGGTGAGACTACAGATGTGTGGCCTCTGTACACATTAGCTAATTGCAACATCACTTATTATGCTTGGTGCCAGAGCACCATCCTGCTGTATAGCTCCACTTGGGTTGTACTTAGGTTATTGCCATCCACACTCCGTCATAACACCAGACAAATCAGCACTATTACAGAGTGGACTTGAGCGGACATATTATTACTATTGTTGTTGTTATTATTATTATTATTATTATTGTTATGTATTTTTATTATTAATAATAATTTCTAAAGTGCACGATTACCTGGACGGCGTCCTGGTGCTAAAAATTAACAGCATGAAATCCCTCCTTGACAACAATTATAAAGTGAACAGGCAGGTTTTGACCAATATTCAAACTGACCCAGTTCCGCGATACTCCACAGAGAGATAGGCAGGCTGTTACAAAAACACACAGCTTGAGATAAGAACACTCATCCCCACACACAAGAGAATCTGAATAGGTATTTTAATAGAAGGGTGGCTTCTGCTGAATGCAGAAGATGGTCAGAACAGTTTTCAAAGAACTTGTTCCGTAATACAGAGAGATTTAAAAGGTATCCTCCTAGCTACTGGTAGGCAGTGAAGCTTTTTTCAATGCACGGAAGGCCAATTATTTTGTGGAAGTCACAGGGCCAAATCAGCTGAAGCATTCTGTATGCGCAAGAGATGTTTGATCAAGGAAATCGAAGCTCCCAGAAACAATGAATTACAATAGTCGAATAGACTAGGGGACAGATTAATGAAAAGTGACGCAGCACTACGTGCATCGCTGCTTTTCTAGCACCCCTTAACACCCCCCCAATGCCACCATGTGTCTGCCATATCTAAGATATAGTGCACCACGGCGGTAGTTAGGGAACAAGGGTCAGAAATGATGACACTATATCGGAGCTGTGAAGGATTAGCATAAAAAATGTTGATGCTAATCCTGCAAAGCCCATTGAGGCCCATTGTAAACAGGTGTTAAAAATACTGGAAAAATGATGGAAAGAAATCTCTTAGATTTCTTTGCGCCATTTTTTCGGCCCACCTGACAGAGGTGTGTTGCGTCTTACCTTAGCTCAGAGTTAGTGTAATGTCAAAAAACTCTGAGTGTGCATAGAATGTGGGTGCGTGGAAGGGAGCGGTTGAGAGAGAGAGATGGGAGAGAGAGACGAGTGGGGAGAAGTGGAAAGAGGCCAGGTGGAAGGAAGTACAATTGTACTCTAGATTGTCCCATTTCTTACCAATAAACGTACCTTTTTACTACTTAAGACTGTGTAGGGAAAACCCCCTCTGCATACATTATGCCTGGCGCAGGCCTAATGTAGCGCAAAGGTTTATAAAGTGGCGCAATGCATGCACTGGGCCAGTTTCTAAATTTGGCGTGGAGATTTCGGCCTCGTTGCGCCACATTAGCGTAACAATAAATGACACTAATGTGGTGCAAGGAGGCACTAGGGGCTCTTAAATCTGCCCCTAAGTAGCTTATCTTGAATAATTGAAGACTATGTTCAGCCAAAAGCAGTGGTAATACCATACAGGGAACTTAAAGTAATGCAAAATGAGTATATGCCAGCCTGTTTACATGAGCTGTCAAAGATAGATCCCTAACAAAAAGATACCAATTGTTCTGACCTCAGAGGCACCAGCCTGTGGAAAGCTGGAATAGGGAGGCCAGAAATCTACCAGCAGTGCATGAGGGATCTTGTTAGCAGCACAGCACAGCACCCCCGTTTTATCCTTATTGAATCTGAGAGCATTCAGAGTCAGGCAGTTAGTTATTTTCCGTATGGATTGAAATTATTTTGAGATTTAGGCATCTTTGAATCCACTGATATTACTTATTGGGTATCATCTGCTCAGTTCATAAAAATTACCCCCTGATGCCAGAGCAGGAGGACCATCATCCTCAAATAGCTCTTAAATAGAGTGAGGCTTAATGCAGGCCTGGGGCACCTCCTGTTTCGTGTTTCAGAATTCTGAATGGTACAGTGGAAGGTGAATTGCCTGGGCTCAATGGTTCAAGTAGGATACATATCATCACTATCTAAGATCTTTACCCTTTACATCGATTTCAGTTAGGCTTGACATGAATATCTCATGGGAGACAGTATTGAATGCAGCAGACCAGTCTAATAATACCAGGGCTACAAAGCTTCCCTTGTCGATGGCCATCCTCAGGTCATCCAGGACGGAGAACAATACAAACTCCATGCCACGCATTAGAAGAAAGCCTGACTGGGCTGGATCCAACAGCTCATTACGCTCAAGGTGGCCAGCTAAAATAGAGTCCTCATGTTTTTCTAAGATTTTAACTGGAAAAGGAAGCAGAGAAATAGGCAAAAATTATCGAGAGTACTAGGGTCAACTTTTGGTTTTGTTAATTAAGGCATCATAATGCTTTCTTCCAGTTATGGGAATGGGAACAAGACCTGAAGATAAAGAGGCTTTGCAAATTGGATGACAAACTTCTGAAAGTGTCCCATCTAGGGCATGCCATACTTTGGGCGGCATCACATCACTGGGAGAATCCAACGTAATGAAGAACACAGAATACAGAAAACCTCAACTCAGAAATCTGATCAAAGTCTTCCAAAGTTATTGCAATGCTCCCAGCCCTTAATTCATTAGCAACAAAAAAAGTAATTATCCATCATAATGAGATTGTAATGGCCAGAGTTCTGGGCACAGGATTCTTCCACCTCCTTCACTGAAGATGACAAGCCTTACATGAGATTTGTAATTTTATTTGTATAGTAAATCATCACAGAGAGCTTAGCAATGCTTTATTGAAAAGGTAATACCAGGGGGATTTGATAGTAAATGAGTGATAGCAAAACCTTTCTTAGATCAATTTAGGCAGAGAGAAGCTCATTTGAAAATTTACTGGCTTTAGAGGTCCTGTGACAAACTGGGTCTCTAGTTGGCAGACGTATGTATCCTGTCCAAGTAGGGACCACAATCCTAGTCAGGTAAGTCAGATAAACAACTTAAGTAAACCTGTGCTCACCCTCTGGTAGCTTGGCACAGAGCAGGGAGGCTTGTGTTCAAAGGCAATGTGTAAAGTGTTTTTACAACACTTAATTACATGAACACAGTGAAAGACACCACAAAAAGACTCAACACCAATTTAGACAAAAAAAATATATTTATCTGAATGAAACAAGACCACAACAACAAAAATCCAATCAGTTTATGTTTTTTTAAAGATTAAATGTAGACAGTGCTGAAACGTCTATAGTGGTAAAAGGTTACTTAAGGTCACGAGGGCCCAGTGAAAATCCAAATTCTAGGTCGACCATTATGGAGGGTAGTCCACCAACAGAGCAGACCAAACAGCAAAGTGACAGTCCCTCCTACAACACAGCACACAGCAGCAATAGGCTAACACAGCAATGCAGTTGCAGAGTAGTGGCCCCTTCTGGCAGCACAGCAGTCCACACTGCAGAGTGTCCTGGTTCCAGCAGATATCTGATTGGATGGGGTTTGGGATCAGTATTTATATTGTGGTGCCCTTTTTCTGGAAGGTGGGACAAACATGCAGGCATTCCTTTGAAGTCCACAAGATTCCTGTCCTGCCCTGCATGGCTCCAGACACTCTACAGGAAGTTATGTATCCCTTTGTGTGGAAAGACGCACATCTATATTCAGGTGTATTCAAAGCAGTGCTAAGCTCGGCCCCCATCAAGCCAGGGAATGGGCCATTGAGGCCCATTAAGTCACATCTAAGCTCCCATTGTGTATTGATAGGCATAGCTGTGTTTTGCCAAGAAGGGTCTATGGTCATTGGCGTAAGTCGTTTCTTTCTCCACTTAAATTGTTGCAATCTTTTCCCTCGAGCTGGTATTGACAAGAGTATCAGGCTGCTCTAGCTTCACGCAGTGCAGAGCTTCTCTTGGTCACAGGATAACATGCACTAGTGGTGGGCAGGGCTAAGGTTTTGCAGGTGGGCCATTCCCCTGATTATATTGGGCCTAGTCAGCATCTCCTCTGCCAGTTGAGATGGTGTTGTTTTGCTATTATGATGCTGGTAGACCAATGTGATTATGTTTGTCTTAAATGTTGAATGTTGTGCTGGTGTCAATGTGTAATGTATACAATGAGAAAAATGTTGATTTGCGCAAAGTATTGTTTAATGCCAAAATAAAGCTCTCTATTTTGTCACCCAATTGCAGGCTGTTGTGAACAGACACACTTTTTTCCTAGGGTTGAGTCTCTTCATGCATATGTTTGTTGAATGTTTACTTTTATGCATCCATGAATATCATTGAGCTCATATGATCTGGGAATCCCCATGTGTTTATCATTCACCACAGGATTAGGTGTGTACATAGTGTCACTTTAAATGAGAGATCCAGTAAAACCCTTGTACATATTTTCCCCTCACCAAAGTAAAATGTATAAGCAAATAGGAACAGAAAAGTCAGTAATTTGAAAGAGAGAAAAATCCTATAAAAATAGACATTTTGAACACGTGTAACTCAAAAATTCCCTAAAGAGCGCAAGCCCAGAAGAGTAACTGTCCCCTGGAAAGCATTACCCAATACCACCAAGGGATCACCTTTAGAGCACGTGCAAAATAAATTCTCCATGCAGGCCAAAAAGCTAGGCAAACTCTGCCATGAATTACACACACACACCACAACACACATGTTCCCCGGGCCCGAAGAGGGAACATTCAACACTAACACGATTGAGCACATAAGAACATATATACAAACAAAATACATGGGCCAAAAGAAGGATAAAAGGGTAGCATTGCCGGAACGATGGGCCATTTTTGAGGAAGTACAGGCCAACAGCATTGACCCTCTGGAGGTAAGTGAGGCATCTGCACCTCCCCCACCATATGTAGTTATGGAGGTCCTCTCCCCAATGCCAGTTATCCCTGCATTGGGCTACACTAACCCACCAGTTGAGGGAGCTCATGGGACCCATACCGAACAACAGGCTCACTAGATCTAGGAATCCCCATGTGTATAACCTCCGGATTAGGTTTGATAAACTCCTTGTGTACATAGTTTCCCATTATTGTAGAGATACAGTAAGTCCCTTGAACATATTTTCTAGTAACCTGGATAAAATTTAGAGACCCATAAAAACAGAAAAGTCAGCAACTTGAAAGAAAGAAAAACCCTATAAAAATAGAAAGCAGGCCTCTTAATCTTTTCTAAGAGGCGATGTGTGGATTTGCATGGCCACATATATATGGATTAGGGCAAGGCAGTCCAAAGTGCTATGTTGCCTTACTCTGTGTCAAGGAGGCGTTGCACAGGCATTGTGGTGGGTTTGCCCATGTAGTACACATGGGTTTTGACATAGTCCCAGACTTACAAGAATATATAAACCTGGGAATGTGTCAAAACTGTGCACCTCCCTAGAGGAGGCAGAACAAGGAAAAATAACTTTATTTCTCCTCTTTTTTCCTCTTTCTGCATTCTTCAGCACACATAGAAAGAGGGGCACTCCTCCACTGATTGTTTATGAGCAGGAAGGTATCCCTTCCTGCACACAAATACTCATGCCAACAACCCAGACATCCTTGCACCATGGTGAAAGGGTGCCTGTGTTGGTGCTCGGCAGCAATTTCTGCTCCAGCGCTGGCTGAAAGGACAGGGATGCACAATATCATGTAAATACAGTGCACTCCTGAACTCTCGATTTGGCGTAAGGCAGCACAGCTAAAAGGCTTGTGGCACGGCCCTACACCAAATGTTTGTAAATTAACCCCTGGGTCTCTAGTTGACTACAATCCTAGACAGGGACAGTTAGACACACAATCTAAATTAACCTGTGCTCGCCCTCTGGTAGCTTGGCAGAGAGCAGACAGGCTTAATTTAGAAGTCAATGTGTAAAGAATGTGTGAAAGCACCAGGAGAGCTGCAAGCAGTCTTTGATGTCCCTGAGACTGCAAGAGAACAGGGGGCGAGCCAGCAATCGTTGGAGACTCTTGGGTAAAAGGATGTCCACTGCATTAGGCATCCATTGATAATAGATCTCAACCTTAGAGTATATTGACATATTTGCGTTAAACCATGAAAGAAACTCTCTTAGCTGACTATTTACCTTCTCTGCATCCATCCACCTCAAGTGCATTTTTTAGATGGCAGGTTGCTTCTCACTTTCATAAAGCCTTGTAATATTGCCTGAACAGATGTGGAAATGGATAAAAGAATTATCAGACTAGGCCCGCAGTATAGTTGATCCTAACCAGTAAATTCTTGAAGTCAATGATCAAATCCACTGTGTGGCCACCTCTATGAATGGGGCAATTGACATATAGTATTAGTCCAGTGGCCTCCAGCAAAAAATTAAAATCCACTACCTGAGAGTTCCTGACTGACTCTGGCAAAAAAACTCTAAAAATGTATCAGTGAAACACACCTGGTGGCCTGTAGTAAAGTAGCCCTGTTAAGGGATCGATCCAGAGGGTTGCAACAAAAACCCCAGAAGTTCAGCCTATGTAAAGCCTTGGAGATCTAATGTGGGACCAGGGCACCCATAAAAACCAATTCTTTTAGGCCCCATGGAATGGAATCCCTAAGGCCATTTAATGGCTCAGGGACTACATAATCCACCAAATGATAATGCAGCCCCTGGGGATGGAATGGCTAAAGTAGGGTGGGACTACATGCCCCCCTCCCTTGAAATTCATGTTCATCACCAGGGAATGGGGTTGCCGGTGCCATGTAATTGCTCAGTTCCTAAAATATTAAGGTGGTGCTTCCCAGCCCACCCGGTAAGGATTAAAATTGAAAAGACCAGCCTTTTTTTCAGTAGTGCTGCAGATCTACGGACCCCATTAAAAAAATCAGTTTTTGACTCAATGGTGGTCAGGATCTCTCTACCCTGCCCTCTTTATTTTTGTTTTCACTTTTTTTAGAACAAGAGACTGAGGCTGTTATGACGATTCTTGCGGTCATGAGACCGCAAAGGGCTACAGTGGTGGTCGGACCGCCGCCAAAGCAGCGGTCTGGCCTCCACATTATGACCCTGTCAGAGCCGCCACGGTCCGCCACGTTCCAACCGTCAGCAGCGCCAGGTTGCCACCAGTTGAAAGCCTGGCGGTGCCAGACGTCTTAATCTTCCAGGGCAGTGCGCAAAGCAGCACAGCCCTGGGGATAACGACTCTTCTCTGCCGGTGTTTGCATGCACCCCCATGCAAAGGCTGGCTGAGATGGGCTACTGGGGACCCCATTGGGGCTCCTGCACTGCCCATGCACTTCACATGGGCAGTCCAGGAGCCCCCATGGACAACTCCATTGTGCTTTCCTCTGCCCCAATTACGGGCAGTGAAAAGCGCGACAGGTGCTGTTGCACTCGATGCACTACAACATTGCCGCTGGCTCGATTACGAGCCAACATCAATTTTGTGGTGAGTTTCCCACCTGGCCAGTGGTCAGAAATGCTGTTTCCGCCTGCTGGCCCAGCAGGAAAGTCATAATAGGTCCTGCGGGCGCACAAAGGAGTTGTGGTTTTCTGAGCCAAAGAGATTAGCCAGCGGTTTCCTCCACCCACCAAACTCCTAATGAGGGCCAGAGTGCCCAAGCCCTAAATGGCTGTTGCAATATATTTGCTAATGTTGTGGCAGCCTACAGGTTCTTACCTTTTGATATTTGTGGTTCATGGAGCCTCTGATGAATGAAACAGCATAAATTGGAACCTTCATTTCTCAACAACTGCTGAACAGATTTACACCAAATCACACTTTCTGGATAATTATCTAGCTTTCTGCCAAATTTGGTAAAATTTAGATCAACTGTTTTTGCAATATCCCCATTAACTTTTGTAATGGAATAGGTGAAAATTTTGGGATCCCACTTTTTTCTCAGCTCCCGCTTGACAGATCACGCCAAAACTTTTCATGAAAAAGATGAGAGGTCTGGGACTTTTTTGGGAAAGTTTTCTGAAGATTCATCAACAGTGCCAAAGTTATTAGCAAGCCAAAATATAAATTTCCTGTGGTGATCTGGTCCATGGCCCTTACTATAACTGCCCACCCACGACTGCTGTTACAGTTGGAAAACTAAGGTTAAAGTAACATTTTAATTTGGTGTTGAAATTTGTTCCAAACTAACATTTAAAACCATAAAACACTGAAATTTGCCAATTATATCCCAGTGAGATAACAATAGTTTGCACCCCTGCCATGCTTTGCTTATGACCTCACATATTACATGTCTCATGACATGTTAAACATCATTAATTACATCACTGATGACATCTCAAATGACGTCATCGATTATATCACTGATCACTTCACTGAACCATGCTGTGACTTTTGCAAACAGATGTATGTGATGAACTCTCATGAAGTATCCTTATAGTGCCTTGGGTCAGTGCATGACTCCAAAGCCTGTGAAGACTGTGCCCAGATGAACCAGAAGGCCTTATGAGACCAAATTTTATTTTACCAAGCACAAGAGGCTATCACAATGTGACTGGTCAATCTGACTGGACGGGCCCATTCCTGCTCTCAAAGTTGTTCTGGTGGCAGATCCTCTGCTTGATTGATATTTTTGGGTAATCCAAGAAAAAAACATAAGTTGAAGTGAGAATGAGTCCCTTTCCACCACTCTTGGACTCCAGATGGGGTGCAAGGATGTCAAAGGGCCTCTGGCCTCACTCCTGATCTCCATCGGAGCTGACTCTATGTCTGTCCTGGCGCCCTCTGAGTTTCTGGATCCATCAGTGATGCAGCAGCAAGCAGAGGCCTTCATAGAGGTCTTGCTGCTCATTTTCAGCACTTTCCTGACAGACTACGGCATGTTTTCAGGCCAAAGGGTCCACAAAGGCTTCCAGTTGGACATCTACTGGTTAATCTGCCCTCTGTGCTGTCTGTGCCTCGTCAACTCATGTGAGGGTCAGGACCTACTCAGATGTCGAGTTCCCTTAACATCGTCATCAATTCTATTGCTGATGTTTTTATAGCCTGAGGAGGATCTACAACTCATTGTACTATCTGACTCCAAGCAGAATTGACTATGACTTTGACCACTATTTACCAGACTTCCATTAGTAGGGCTCAAACTTTACACAATCTTCTTGACACTTAGTCGGGCAAGAGCAATTATTATGAAGGGTACAACTATGATAATGCAATATTGTTTTAGGAACATTAAAAGGCCAGTGGTCTGGATACGTCTCTACATTCTGGCCTTGTGTCTCCCATTACTTATGCCACAGAGGAAATTGCCTCATTTGAAGTTGTTATGTGATGGGCAGCAGAAGATCTAGAATTATGGCTCCCCGCTGTGGAGGTGAAGACTAATGCGCTAACTGATGTATTCAACCAAGTCAGCCCCCTACAAAGCCCCTTGTATCATGTATTGAATCCCTTATGTACACCCTTTTGAACATGGGGTTAAAGCCATACTCAGGTCCGCCTGTTAATAAGTAGGTTTTCCACTGTCACCGGTCTGCACCGGGCGACCCATCCTTTTTTACTCAACATCTGACAACTGAGAGATTAATGGTACAGGCATCCACAAGCAAGTAAACCCCACTGTGTTTCCTTCCACTTCACCTTATCATGAATGCAAAAGGATAGATATGTTTGGAAACAAGATTTTCTTCTCTGTGAACCTTGTTCTGAGGTCGATGAATGCTAGTTGCCTTTTAGGCTGCTACTCTCATGACCTTTGGGATTCAGTGGTAGAAGTTTTACCAGCTGTTCCACACAGCCTTTAGGCATTCTTCACACAGGCTATTGAAGACAGTCACTATACTGAGAATTTTGTCAGACACTGTGGTTGGACACGAACAACTGTTTGGAGAAAGAGATGAGCACTAGCATGGCTCTTAGAATCTAAGCCTGAATGGGGTATTCCAGCAGCTTCTCCTAGGATGTCCAATCATCCATAATGGACATGCCATTTGATTTCTCTTGCAATTTGATGTCTCACATCTTTGGTGAAGAAGCAGACTAGGCTTTGGAATGGTTCAAAGAGAGCAGAGCCACATCACACTCCTTGGAATAACTGAATTTTTTAGTAGATTTTGGTGACACACTCAAAACAACAATTATTACAAACAATCAGAGTTCTCTGTTGTAATAGCCTCCTTCAGATTAAATTGGAAACCTCTGTTTTCAGTAGGTTTGTCAAGCTCTTAAAAGGGTATTCACCATCTATGGTTTTTGCATTTCGGATATCATGGTTACTAAATTTGTTGATTGTGCATGGCAGCTTCTGTCATAATAGTGGTAAATGACGAGGCAGCATTTATATACCATCTGAAAGACAGAGGTGTCCCTGGCACGGGGGCTGGGGCTGCAGTAAACTTTTTGGTGCATGCAAATGCTGTATATTTCTTTGACTTTTTTTTTACTCATGGGTAAAGTTTGATCATATAGATGCCATTACTTGGCATTTTTTACACAAATACACCTGTAGCTGCTCATGAACACAGCCAAGCATTTTATGACTTAGAGGTTCCTTTGAACTACCAAGAACATACAAATTGGTTTGGTGATCACTTACCACCACGCACAATGTCTGACTGGGTCCAATAACTAATGACACTTGGCCCATGTCAGGTTGGTACATACCTTTTCCTAATCCACAGGTTGTAAAACTTAGGGAAGTAATAACTATTCTAAATCATGAGTATCTTTATACAGGAGACTCAGATCAGATGGTGTGTACTGCAGCATATCCATGCAAAGAAGTTCCAATATAGCCTGCACCACAGGCCCAAGTTACTATATAAGCAATTAGTTCCCTGACCATAAATGCTATTATGTGCAAAATGCATGTACAATACAATGAAATTGCTTCCCAGATTGCTTTCCAGGTCTATTAGTTGAAAGTGGTCTATCCTCACAACACCCCAAGACAAGCTTAGAATTCTGACTGTGTCTTCCCGTTGGGATGGCATGAACCATACAGGTGTGCAATACCTGGGAAACATATTTGCACGCATCCATACTACTATGCATGGCACACCCTCAATTATTGTATTACTAGATGCATTAAGACTAGTACAAAATTATCATGGACTGCAACTGCTCTAGTTCTAAGAATGAAACAATGAGTACTGTTGAAACAGTTTCCTAAATCATTATGAGCAACATTCTGAGTGCTTTCACTATACATCAGAGACTTGCAGTGGTTCCTATTTAACAGCATGAATGGCAGTTTCCTTAAATAATTTCAGAATCATATTAACCTGTGGTCCCAGATGTCTTGGGATCACTAGCCACCAAATCACTTCCCAAAAGCAAAACATTAGACTGAGGATTCTGGTCAGGAAAAAACTGTGTCTGAAATTAAAAAGGAAGAGAGAGTAAAACAGAAGAAAAATACTGTATATCCCTCAAATCAGGAGTTGAGCCAGGCTGGTTACAATTTGAAGAACTGTAATAGAATTAAAAATCCAGATATGTATTAATATTCTAATAACTATTCCTCCAGTTCTTTTGGAGGCTCTGACAGTAAAAGGACAGAGAACACTGTACAGACCAGACTGAGTACTGCAGAAAAGATGAGTATACTAAGTCGAAAGGTGTTTCAGGCTGTGCAGTCAAAGTTAGTGTAATGAAGGAAGAGAATGGTTCAGACTCGAAGTCTGACTTCAAAAAGATTAAAGTAGCCATATTAGTTAACAAAACATTCCCTGCAAGCTATGGGTGCTTTTGTGGAACAGGGCATGGGGGATAGTGCAGTAGAACTGACAATAGTGCACCATACTGTTCAAGAGTTTCTAGTGGTAAATCAAACTGAAGAATTGTGGAATTCCTCAAAATTAAATTCTATCGAGTTGCAGAGTGGGCACTGTAATGTGAGGTGCATACTTCTTGGTGTCCTTGCACAAGTATGTAAGGGCAGTGTGGGGTATCCACTCTGGTGCATACTCCTTGGTGCCCTTAAGTACTTATGTAAGGGCAGTGAGGGGATATGCACTGTAGTGCAATGCAGTGCATACCCCTCTGTGTTGTTACATAAGTATGTAAGGGCACCATGGCATATCTACTCCAGTGCATACCCCAATGTGTCCTTACATACTTATGTCTTTACATAAATATGTATGGAAGCCTAGTGGTATGCGATCTTGTGTTGTGGTCTTTAAACAGGGCTGGAAGAGAGGGCAGTCCCTCAATGTTTGCAACTAGTGGTGGGCGGAGTTGTACTCTATGGATTTCTGTAAAAACTCAGCCTGATTCCACAGAGTTCTACAAGCTGCGGGGATCCACTTTTCATCTGTATGTGTTTTAGTGTTTAAGTTGCATTATATTAATTGGCTACAGAGCAATAAGCTAAAATCGAGGAGCGAGGGGGAAGGTAACAATCTAAAGGGAGGAAAAAGGTATACCAACAGACCTTGTGGATGAAGTGGCTAACTCTGTATTGTCAGAGAAACAGAAGCTGTGACCAGGGGTTGAAGGAATAGCTGGGGAGACCTTCTCTAATGCATACAATCTATGTACAGAATGAGGGCTTAACCCATCTGTGTGCTCACCCATTGCACCTGGAGTCTTCCTTCCCTCTCTGCTGGCGGTGGATGCCCCTTTTTCCTCCTTTCCCGCTGTCCGACCCCTCTCTGCTGCTATCAAACCCCCATTGCTCTGGACAGTGCTGTTACAGTAGTAAAAGTTCCACAAATCACAGTGACAGAGATGGGTAAGACGTAGGCCAATCCGCAATTGCTGAGATCACTTGTGCCTAGCTGAGGGTAGCAAGTTTCAGTGGTTTTAAGAAACACACCACTCCTCCTGCCAGGGACTTGGACATAGCTATATTAGCTAGTATTACAGGTGGCGCAGCACAAGCAGTTCAGCTCTCAAATGGAAAAGGGAGCATGTCAGCCAATTTTCTATTAATGTACCTGTAATCATTGCAGTCAAGGCTGGAAGCCTCAGTGTGGTTATGCCCTGTCTAGCCAAGTGGGCTGAACAGATTATCCAGTAAGTGTGTTGCATCCCAGAGGGGACTGATTGCTATGCTTCCAAAGCATGGAAGCACAGGGGCAACTTCAAATTGTGACCCAAGCCACGCTGAAGCATGAGGGTGTGCACACATTTGACAGCTGATACCAGGCCTGCAGTCTTTGTTGTGTTTAAGAGCAGGAATGAAAAGAAGACCTGATGCATGCTACATGGCAGGCACCAAGATATGAGACAGCACCTCTGACTGGACGGGCTCCCTGAAGAGAGCTCCCAGTATAGTTCCACTGTCAAATTTGGCAAACCCAGGTATTTTCCTTGCCTTTCTTCTGCCTTTTTTTTGTACAATTAATGTTTGTTACAACCTAGCATTGTTTGGAATACTGTACAATTTGTATTTGTGAATATGACAGTATCTATAATTAATGTGCAGCTGACTTTGCAGGCAGAGTTCTGCCACTGGGGTTGTATGTATCATCATAGACGCTACACTGTTGATCTATTTTTTGTGTCACTGCATTGTGTGGACTTCCAGCGGCACCGTAAACTGAGCCACATGGCGGAGTGGAGTTTTTGCTTCCAAACTCTGTGCTCCAAGCAGAGCACAGAGTGGCAAAACTTTGGGAGCTCCGCCGGCGAAGCGCTTTATACTACCCACCCCTATTTAAAACCTATGGCATATTAAACTTTAACTGCAGTGGTCTTTAAAAAAAGAGGGGCAGGTCCATCTTCCAGACCTGTTAAAAGTTAAAAGCACTGCAAATTAATTCTGCCGGTGGAGAAGTGGAATTTAATCAGTAATTCTGCATTACAAGAATAACATGGAATTATCAAATTCCTCCAGTTCCGCCGACAGAATTAATTATTCCTCCCAGACCTAGATTAAACTCGATATGTCAATGTTAAATCCTCCAGATAGGGTTTATAATGTATTCTGGTCACATTTATCTGATGTCTATCACATCATTCTTGCATAGGATGACTGTCCTCCAGTCTTTAAAAAGGGTGGGCCAGAGGAGATAGCAGATTCATACTTCCTATCTGAAGACCTCAGGCAAAAATCTGCACCCAACGAGGCTTTAAAACAAGCCTCCATCGCAGTGTTGAAACCAAGCAGAGTGGGATAAGAAAGCTTTTCCACATGTCATTTTTTTGCGGATCAAGCCCCTGATACAGGCTCAATATCCTCTGAAGCAAGAAGCAAAATACAACATAAAAGCTATCTTAGCTCAGCTGCAATATTAAGGCATCATGGCACCTTGTAGTTCTACAATGAGCACCTCTCTTTTTTCTGGTTTTGAAACAAGGCGGATCATATAGAATAGTTTTAGATTATAGAAGCATAAACTCACATTACACGCACATATGCTGAACAAAATGCTCAAAGTACATGACTCGTGACAAACTTGGTGCAGAAAAATTATAGTGCCTGAAAGCAAGTATTTAATAGCTTTATCATGCTCCAGATTTACATTCAGTTTTAAAAGATTGTCAATGGTCCAACGTATTAATTCTAGTTTATCTGCAGCACACATTATTGAGATCTTACAAGAATATCTCAAGGCAATATTTTACAGTAACAGCATCTACATCATGGACGATGACTGAAAAGAACACCTGAATGGGGTGGACTGGATAGTGAAAATAATGGCCAACGGATGGTTGCAAAATGAATTGAAGTTTTTTTTTTTAATTTGCTCAATTGAATTTGATATTTCTCGATTGAGGGTAGAGGTCTGTCTTGGATGTTTTACAGAAGTGTGCCATCCTACAGCCTGCAAATACGTTGAAAAACTTACAAGCTCTAATGGGATTTCTTAACTTCATAAGGACTTACATGCCATGTTATACTGAGCGAGTGAAGCTCTTGCACACCCTAATTTCTCCCACCTTTTATGAAAACACTGGAGAGAAAAAACACACTTACCTTACATGGACTTCAAGCAGACATATTAAAGTCTAAGGCACTCATGTTCTAAAGACTTGCCTGTCCTTGCATGACACAATTTGTTGCAACACAATGCACGTTAATAACTGTGATTTACTAAGCCACACAAAGCCACTTTGCATCGCTTTGCATGCTTTAGTAAATACCAAATAACAGATTACAGCATGTAGTGCTACCTTGTGTTACTTTGCCTAGTATACTGGTTAAATGGATGGAGTATCGGTCCCATGCATCCACACCTGCATTTTGATTCAAAACCAAATTTTCAAAGACTTGTGAACCTGGGTTTGTGCCAAAATGGTGTGCCTACCCGACGGAGGTGTAACAAGGAAGAATATCTTCATTTCCTCTTATTTCCTCTTCCCACATGTCTTCTCTGGCATAGATAGAAAGAGGAATGTGCCTTTAGGATTGTTTTGTGGAGGAGGTATCCCTGCTTACATGAAAACTATTCTGTCCGTAACACAGGCACTAAGGTTCAAGGGTGCGTGCCTTGGGTCTAGGGAGCACAGAGTGCACATCACAAGCAGAGAGCAGAAATGTTCCATATCTTTGTAAAAATTTATCATTTATGTTCTCTCCCTTTCAACCAATGTGGCGGAGCTTTGCCTTGCTGTATTTTGTAAAAAAATGTAAATCACTCCATGACACCAAAGCAAAGCTAGCTATTAGAATTGTTGCAAGTTCTTCAGGCTACTAATATATAGTTTACAATGAAGGACAGACAGTCCTACTGCTTTCAAATCAAATTTATATTCTACATCTTCAGCATGTTTCTCTCCCATAGTGAAAATTTGTATGTGGTTCAGATGTTCATTTCCGATGAACACCCGTTAGTGCACAGGAAACTAATAATTAGAGTCCTTCCTAGTCCTACGTTAAAAGTAGCAACAAAAAATGTTCCTAATACTCGAGATGTACACCTTTGTTAGTTGCAGCTGACCAAGGGGCATATTAAAACTTTTTGGTGCTACCGCAGTTTTGCACCAAAAAGTTTACAGCCGGCTTGCGTCATTCCTGAGTGCCAGCAGATGCCATTTATGGAATGGCGCAAGCTGGTGCCAAACTTGGGTTAGCTGCAACAAAAATGATGCTAGCTGGGTGGGAGTGGCGGTATGGTAATAGGAGGTTGTGCTTGAAAAAATGAAGTTAGGCTGATTAGCAGCAAAAAAAGAATGCCTCTAACCAGCATTGCATCATTTCCAGGAGCACAACCATCCAAAAACTGACTCCTGTCTTCGAAAAGACAGGAATCATGCCCACCACCCCAATGGCCAGCACAGGGGACCAGTGTCCCCTGGGCATGGCCATTGCACCCAGTGCCATTCAGGTGCCTCCTTGTTAGGCCCCTAATGGCACTTTTAAAAAAATGACAAAAACACTTACCTATACTTACCCTACTTACCTGGGATGGGGTTCCCCATTCTCTAGTGTCCCTCTGGTGTGGGTGGGGGTGCTCCTGGGGCTTGGGGTGGGCACCTGTGGACCTATTCCATAGTGTTTGTCCATTAAAATGGGTCCACAGGTACCCTAATGCCTGGTCTGATGCAGGCATTAAATAATGGCACTAAGCAAGCTTAACACCATTATTTGGGTCCGCCTCCCGCCCGTGTCATTTTAGCACAGTGGGATAAATATGGCACTATTGTGATTGTGTAATTGCTTTGGATGGGAATGCCTAGCTTGCATCTCATTGATGCAAGGTGGGTTCATGCATCAGAAAAATAGTGCAAACTTCAATATTTTGATGCTAGACGGGTCTGGCGCCAAAATATACATATAGAGTTAAGTTTGCACCAAATTTGTGTCATTTGCGTCATTTCCAGGCACACAACCCTCCTAAAACAGGACTCCTGTCTTAGAAAAGACAGGAGTCATGCCCACCACCCCAATGGTCAGCACAGGGGTCCAGTGTCTCCTGGGCATGGCCATTGCACCCAGTGCCATGCAGGGACTCCCTTGTTAGGACTCCTAATAGCACTTTAAAACAAATGATAAAAATACTTATCTATACTTACCCTGCTTACCATTCTCTGGTGTCCCTCTGGTGTGGGTGTGGGTGTTCCTGGGGCTTAGGGTGGGCCCCTGTGGACCCATTCAATGGTTTTTGTCCATGGAGATGAGTCCACAGGTCTCCTCACACCTGGTCTGACCCAGGCATTAAATAATGGCACTAAGCAAGCTTAACACCATTATTTGGGTCCGCTTCCCACCCGTGCGTCATTTTAGTGCAGGGAGATAAATATGCCGCTATGGGGGCATAGCGTCATGTTTTGGATGGGAATGCCTACCTTGCATCTCATTGATGCAAGATGGTTTTATGCATCCCAAAAATGGTGCAAACTCCAATATATTGACGCTTGACGGGTCTAGTGTCAAAATATAAATATGGAGTTAAGTTTTCACTAAATTTGTGTAAAAAAAATGATGCAAATTCAGAACAAAACGGAGTATAAGTCTTTAAGTGCAGTTGATGTGAAATTTCAGTACAATTGGACTATCCACACTCAAGAGTTTCTCCAATGTACACAAAATAAACTAACTCCTGATATCCTACGTATTGAAGACAATAAGACCATCTTTTATACAGACAGCTCAGCACATCCTGTGGTATGTACTGACCAGATATACTATGCAGCTTCAGCTGTAGTGCAGGGAATATTTGAAAATGCTTGCAGAAATTCATGTCTTATTGGTTGCACTAGAAAATGGTTATTCATCAGCTGTCAAACTAATAGTGCTGGATTCACCTTTTTGTGTGAAAGGGCACAATGTTGATTTAGCACATTAGCAATTGAACATATTGAGAGATTCAAAAAGGAAACAGATTTAGAAAAGACAGCTCTGGGAAAAGGTGACTTTCTTAGAAGATGAGCATCCTTTGATCAATGTTCGATATGCCATGGCCTATTAAAGTGATTATTTCACACTAAAGAGAACTGTGCAACTGACTTAGCCGCAAAGGCAGTGGCTCATACTTTTGAAGTAGCAGCAGTACCCAGACCTCAAACCAATAGCAGCACAGATACTTTGGCAGCAATACAAGCAATAGCTAGAGGTGAAACACTTCCATACAGCTTTCTCTGCAAATTCCTAATAAGAGACCAGATTAGATTTTTTTTAAACAGCTTATGAGGGGTTATCCTCTGCCCATGCTGACATTAGTGCCACCTGAACCATGCTCAAGCAAAAATAATAATGGCCCTGTCTACCCAAACTAAAAACTATATATGACAGTGTAATATCTTCCAACAAAAACAGTTCGACTATTTCCCATTTACCTCAAGCATAACAGGTCTATCTATCAAATAAACCTATGTAAATATATATTAGTTACTGGTGATTCATGCTGCAGATTCCTGTGTGTGTGGCCACAAAAGGATGCTGATGCTCAAGCAGTCACAGTTCATACCTTTCATTCAGACAATGGTCCTGCGTTCACCACAAAAGTGTTATGAGATTCTATTTCTGCTCTAGGAGAGCATTAAAAAAATTGACTAAAGGAATATTAGGTGGTAGCATCTAGTCTGTAGCTTTCCGACTCCACCACCGGCGAAGATAAGGTTTCCAAATCTGATGAAGGGTGGATCCCTAAGGTTAATGAGCTAGTTAAGGAAAATGTTACCAATAAATATGTATTTGGGCCATCTTACAGAGCACCCATTTCATTGTTTGGGGTAGAAGGCACACAAACTGTGATCCTGCCTTCACTTCCTGTTTCAAAACAAAACTGGAAGGAGTGCATCAATCACATTAAAAGGCAGTATGTTGCCAATTTTGTTCAGGAGAACCCCATGACACATAAATGCCTTCATTGTAGGATCTTTCAACCTCTCTCTGTTCTGAAGGAACTACCCTAAGAGAAGGGCAGTCACCATGCAATCTCAAGTTCCAACCCAGGGACTGTATATCCTACTATGTCTCTAGCTTAACATCAAGTGCTAAATTCCACAGAAGAACCCAATGCTGTGTTTTTAACAATCCAACATTTCCAACTATTGCTATGGCTTATGATGAACCAACAAATGAGTTAACATCAATTGAAAGTATGCCTTTACAAGAAAAAACACTTTTTGAAAATGATCCTGACTTTGAATTATATGAAGTACCAACACAGTTCACAGTTGCTCAACATCACCACTTGCTCTGTTTGCCATTGATTTCATGACAAGTATCTTACACCTCTGAGACCCTATTTCTGAATTTGCTCCTGAGTGTGTTACCTTGAAATGTGGATCATCATTTTGACTACAGTGTTGGTGTTGAGAGGTATTTCATTCCTGATAAAACTGTGCCATTCCCTCTAGTTCAAGAACTGCAACTGCATTCTTCTTCTCACGGAGCACATCGGATCATCATTCTGTTAACATCATTACATACTCTGTGCTAGACAGTGTATTTTTGGGAAGAGGTGCCTTATCAGATCATGGGACCTACTGAACCTCTACAAATGTAATCCAATTCCTTTTCAGATTAATGAGACCTAATAAGTGGTTCAAGAATGATGAAAGATTTACGGAAAGACTCCAGCTTAGACAGTGAATTCTTTATTTAAATGCTGACAATCATAAATATATTGGCCAAATTTAAGAAATGCCTAGCAACACCTAGCAGCACATTAGTATCTTTTTTTTTACTCTAATGTGGCATTAGGTTGGCAAAAGCACTGTGCCAAATTTATAAAGTGGTGCAATGCATGCATTGTGCACTTTGTAAACCCTTGTGCCACATTATGCCTGCACAAGGCATGATGTATGCAAAGGGGCTGTTCCTCCATTAGGAGGCCAAGACAAATGCTGCTTTGGAAACTATGAGATTCCACTGCACTATTTTTCTCGTAATTTGTAGCGCCTGCTCAGTGCAGGTGTTACATTGAGGCACACAATTGTTTATAATGGGACTCTATGTACTTTGCAGGATTAGCACCAACACTTTTGGCACTAATCCTGCAAAATATCACAATAGCATCAGAAATTATGATGCTATTGATCCTAACGTATACCATAGAGCGTCATATCATTAATAAAGTACACACATGGTGGCATTAGGAGGGCACAATGGGGCACAACAAAAGTTGTGCTTCATTACATGAAGTGCCACTTTTCTTAAATCAGGGCCTTTATTTTTGCTACAGGAACACCACTACATACAAAGAGCCAGCACTCCTCCAAAATAATTAATTATACACTGAGGAAGCATTATGGGGCTGTACCTATAAATAGATACCAAATATCTAAAATACCTTTCCTTAAATCAATGCATTGACAGGTCAGAGCCAACAGCTTTATATTATTTACAGAAAGAAGAAACAAATAAACCTCAACACTATTCATGTCAATATATTAGCATAAATGTGTTGAAAATCTGGCAGTGCAAAGCTATAAGTATTTGAAAAGAAAATAATGAAGAAAATGTATTTGGCGATTATAATTGTGACAAATCCAGGGTACATAAACCTTATTTAGAGCATGCATAATTGCATAATTTAAAAAAATTGTTTTTATGAACAAAACTGTCCATCATAGCATTTGTCGGATATTTGGCTATACTAGAGATTCAAACAGACCTTCAATTCCAAAAGTTAATTTGTCCAAGTTTCCAAAGTGGCAGAGGAAAGAAAACATTACAGATTCTCAAATAAATAAGATGATTGTGTGATACGTACAAATTAACCATGTTTCACCACAAGGAATAGCCAGCCCTATGGCTTGATATTGATGTATGTATGAACCATTTTCTGTCCAAATGCTCTTGGTCATGTAGCTTACCTATCAGACCCCAGGCATATTAAATATACCCCTCTAAATGTTATCACATACAGTGTGGGTAAACTGTCCCAACTATGATTACCATTTGTGACTATAAATAAGCATCTGTATGCAATGCAATCAGCAAAACAATGTATTTTAATGACTTTCTCTTGCCATAGCTAAATTTAAACATTTCATATTATTAGCAGGCTGTAAAAACTATAATGAGATGCAAAGATGTTCAGAAAAAGAAGCCACCAAAAGGATTCAAGAAAATGACAGGGGAATTATGTAAAGCATGTTAAATGCTATTGATGTTGACCTGCAAACACTTTTTAACAATGTCATCTGCCCCATATCTTCTAAAAGAAGCTTTACATTTCTTACAGCATGGACAAGCTCAGTTGTGGGCTACTATACAGCTAAACTGGGCAGTGCACACACTGGAATTGAATAAAGAGCCTTGACAGTTCATCAATGAACGTGACTTATTTGCATCATATTATTTAACATGCTGTCTCCTAGTGCTCATACCTCATGCTAGCTCTCTTGTGGACCACTGATATGGTGGTTCCTTGCTACCCATTATGCTTCCCTCTAGGGCACTCTTTCAAGCTGGGCACTCCCTATTCCAGCCTCCCCACACCCGCTGCCCCCTGATGATTTGGACCTTCCATTTGTAGTTTACCCTGCTGCCAGGGGCACTCTACCATTTGTAGGCACTTATAATCTTTTTCACTCGAGTGCCCTCTGCCCTTTGATCTTCATTTGGAGCACTTCATAATAGTGGCTTCTCCTGTTCAAGATTTTCCTCACACATGTACAGGATTTCTTCCCCACATGCCTTGAAGCTTTGTACTATATAACTTTTGGGCTCTCCAAAAGAAATTGATTTCTGATGACGTTCCTAATATCTGCTTAAGGGATTGAAACATTGACTGTTGGGATGGACCTTATTTGCAATGTTTATCAATTTATAACAGACTATGCTGTTCCTGTTTTGCATAGGCACTTTGACCACTTTTATCACATGGGTGTATCACATAAAGGAGAGCACTGTACACATTTTGTCACCTTTACCCACTGTGACATTGATTTTTCTTTTTCATATTTTGTTCTTTTTTCAAATAAACAACCATTCTGTATTAAAGAATGGTGATACTGTGAATCTAGGGGCCACTGTTTTGATATACTTTGACTAACCAAGGTGCCTGATGACTCTGGGGATCCTTTATTTCTTAGTACTAGAAAATTTATCCTCCACACAAAGTATCATGTCTAAAAAAGAAGCCTCTTACACGCTATTAAGTAATGAAAAAATGGAATATGCCCCATTTTCTATAGCGGAATACCCATATATCACATGGTTCCTGCATAAAGTAGTTTTACTACCCCTGACTACCGTTCATTTTCATGAATGCCAGAAACATAAGTCCTTGGATTGGTGTGAAAAAATGCACAACACTTTTCTCCACCATAAATTGGAGTTACCGTTTGAACTAGTTTGTTACACACAAAATAATCCCACATTCATATGAACACCTGGATCTTCAAATTCTGTGGGTCACTTACTCCTTTGTGATTCCATCACTCCACACAGAGTTTGTAACCTTTTGAAGCCATGATTGACCTATAAATTGGTAGCTGCATCTGTTTCTTTTTTTTAATAACAAGTAAATATTGGTTTCCAATCAAATATTTTCACAATATTACATTCACATTTGCTGACCAGAAAATATAGATCCCTCATATAATCCTTGCCTAAATTTATAGTATAGGAATTTAGTAGTGAAATGAGTCCCCTATTCCTAATTCCACCCCAACATGCCTCTTGGATGAAGGAAATATTCAGTCCACCATGTCTATGCCCAACCACTGCATCCCCCTACCTCCAAAAACTTTATTGCTCATCAGGTCAGAAAGTTACCCAAGATTTCAAATGTTCATATATTGTCCGTAAGTCTGTATATTATCGTTTCAAAATGTGTTACCTCCTTCATTTCTTCAAACCACAGCCTGTGGGATGGGAATTTTGTGGTATTTCAAAGTTCAATATCCCCATTTTGCATAATTAGTGTAGTTGAATGGCATGTCTTCACAAGGGACATCAAGGTAGGCAGCACTGAGAAAACACAAATACATGCACATGACGTGTTAGGGGTTCTCCCAGATCTTCCTCAAGAATAAACCATATATGCTACCAATATTCAGAAACTTTTTCACACTCTCATAGAACAGGTGCAAAATCACCCCCTCCCCACATTCCCACACTGCTAGCAATGTGATAGCAGACTCAATTTAGCTCTGTGAATCTTCACCGGAGTCCAAAGTTATCTATGTAAAATCTTAAAGTGGCTAAATTTAAATCTCCTTTCCCTTAACCCCTTGGGTGCCCAGGACATAAGTGTTATGTCCTGCACCCAGCCCTCGAGGAAGTGCTAGCACTCCCCTGAGGGCTTCCCACCCCCCCCTCCCCTGGGCAGGGATGGAAGGGAAATCGCTTTCCCTTCCAACCCGCCACCCTCCCCCCAATGATTTTAGCACGCAATTGCCCACTGAGATCATTAGAGGCCGCCATCGCACTGGAAGCCATTTGCTTCCAGCGCGTCTACAGAGAAACAGGTAAGTTTCTCCTGCAGACAGGGGGGATTGTTTATGAAAGGGGCATCGGGGAAAGGAAAGGCCTTTCCTTTCCCTAGATGTCTCTTTCAGCATTCCTGCACGGGCAGCAGGATTGCCCACTAGACCCCAGGGATTTATTTTGTGTCTTTTGCATTTGGGGGGAGCGGCCCGTTGAGCATGGGTAGCTCCCCTTAAGGGGCATAATAATTATCACCATTTCTGCCCCCCTTGGCGGCAGATCAGCCTTTTATGTTTAGGCCGATCTGCCCCCAAGTAGGGCAGAAGCCAGAGGGACGCCAGGAATTGTTTATGTTTTTTTTTCATTTGTGGGGGGGGCAGCCCCTTGGACAAGGGTCCCCCCCAAATGTGGCACAGCACTGTTGGGAAGTACTGCCCCCCTTTAGGGCAGATCGGCCTATTTTTTTAGGCCCGTCTGCCCCTAACGGGGTAGAAATCACTGAGCTTCAGGAATTTTGTTTGTATTTTGTGTGGTGGGGGGCCGCCCCTTGGGCAAGGGTTGCTCCCTAAGGGAAGCCAATATTATTTACACCATTTCTTCCCCCCTGGGGGGCAGATCAGCCTATTATTTTTGGCCCAAGCCACAGTGATGCCAGGGATTTTTTTCTTTGTTTTTTTTTGTGTGGGGGGTGGCTCCATGTACAAGGGTCACCCCCTCCAAGGGGGCACATCACTGTTGGGTAGTTCTGCAGATCGGCCTATTTTTTTTAGGCCGATCTGCCCCCAAGGGGGCAAAAAACACTTAGCATCAGGGATCTTGTGTGTGTGTTTTGTGTGGGGGCAGCTCCTTGGGCAAGGGTCACTTCCCAAGGGGGGGGCAATACTATTTATACCATTTATGCCCCACTTGGGGGCAGGTCAGACTATTATTTTTAGGCCCATCTGCCCCCAAGGGGGGGCAGAAACCACTTAGCAGCAGGGATATTGTGTATGTGTGTGTGTATGTTTCGTTTGGGGGCAGCTCCTTTGTCAAGGGTTGCCCACCAATGGGGGCACAGTACTGATGGCCATTTCTGCCCTCCTTTGGGGCAAATTGGCCTAGTTTTCTTAGGCCCATCTGCCCCTGAGGGGGGCAGAAACCACTAGACACCAGGGGAAATTTCAAAATGTTTAGGGGCGGGGTGTTTGTCAACTGGCAAAGTATTTGCATTTGTGATTATAACAGTTTCATCTTTCCTTTTCATTGTAGTTCAAAGCTCTTGCTTCCTTTGCTGTGACTCTTTGCAGTTTTGGCAGTGGTTGACTTGCAGTTTCGGTAGTTGCATGTTTTAGGTAAGAAACAACAATTTAACTCAAAGGAGTACTATTGCCATGCATGAATGGCATTTTTGTAAATGGTGTACTAAATGCAGGATTGTATATGAAATTGTCCTTCGATTTGTGCATAATGATATTTGTTTTGTCTTATGTCTAATTTTCTTTTCTTTTTTTCTTTTTAGTGGGATATCATTGGCGATTTCTGTGTCTGTGCAAAGTAGTTGATGGTGACTCTAGTCTTTTCAGGCAAGTGAGAGGTATAGTTTTTGAGTACATAACTCTTTGTGATGAAGTCACACTGTGTATATTACTTATTTTAGACAATGATGGTTGTTGTTGGCTCATTTGTCAAGTTATTTTTCTTAGAAAGGATCATGGCTAGCTGCAGGATGACCGATCAGCAGGTTATTGGTATGCTTTTTGAGTCATCTTCTGATCATGTAACTGACTCTGCGTCTGAGGCAGAGGAGGAAGATTCTATCAGTGAATTTTCTGTCCAAGAGGAATCTTCTGATGGGGTAGCAACTCTCAGTGCAGAGGAAGGGCCTGTTTTAGAGGAGGACACTGATGTGCCACTAGTGCAGCAGCTGGGGCTGAAAGGTTTCCTATTGGAAGACCTGAACTCTGGGTTTCCCCAAACATGAAGCAGTCAGAATTGTGTGCCTTTACTGGTCTTCCAGGGTGTAGAGTGAATACAAAAAACCTTTTGCCTGTCAATTTCTTTGAGCTGTTTATGTACGATGTATTTTTGGAAGAGATTGTTGAGCATACTAATTTGTGGGACAATGCTGCCAGACTTAGGCCACAGTCTAGAGCTACCCAGTGCATTCCCACAAATCTGTAAAAGATTTAAAAAAATTGGGGTGTGACTATTTTGATAGGGTTGATTAGGAAGCTGTGACTAGCTTCTTATTGGTCTACTAGTCCCCTGATGGCAACATCTATATTTCCTGCAACCATGACTAATAATCTGTATTTGCTTTCTCTTCAGATGCTGGATTTGGTTTTTAGGCAGGATATTCCTGCAGGAGGGCACGTCATGGAATTAAAATGTATCTGCTGTCTGAAAGTAGTACAAGATTTGTTTATAATTTCCGGGTCTACACTGGTAGGGATTACAGTATTGACCCCCCTAGTTGTCCACCCACTTTTGGAGTTAGTGAGAAAATTGTGTGGGAACTTGGTAGATGACTGTTTATCAAACGTCACCATTTGTACGTAGATAACGTTTACACTGGAGTTCAGTTGTTAAGGGAATTTGTTCAGAGTGGACACTGTTGCTTGTGGCACAATCCACTATACCCGGAAAGGCTATCCAAGGGAGCTTGTCTTTAAAAAACCTGAGCGGGGACAGTGCAGTGCCTTGAATAATGATGAGCTGCTAGTTCCGAAATTTGCACACAGGAGGGATGTGTACATGCTGACTGACCACCATCCATGATGAGAGTACTTCCCTTGTGACTGTTTGGGGTCAGGTTGCCAAAGTGTGCAAACTTGTGTGCATTTTGAACTACAAAAAGCACCTGGGTGGTGTTGGTAGAGTAGATCAGAGGTTGGAACCTTACACTGCTGTTCGTAAGTCTTAGGTTTGGTATAAAAAGTTGCCCATACATTTGTTTAATTCAGCAACTTCTAAATATTTTATTGTGTTCAAGGATTGTTCCCCTGAGTCAAGGATGATATTTCTTAAATTTCAGGAGTCAGTGTTAGAGAGCCTTGTTGTGGTGGATCATGTAAGAGTTCCTAGAGTAGCAGTGGTGGAGGATGTGGCTAGATTGAAAGATCGCCTCTTTCATGATCAGATTTCTCCCACTCCCAAAAAAGACTTCCCCACAAATAAATGTAGAGTCTGTGCCCAAAGAGGCATCCGGAGGGAGACTGGTATGTACTACCCGATTGTGCTTCAAAGCCTGGGCTATGTGTGGCCGGCTGTTTTAGGAGTTACCACATCCAAAATAATTTTTGGGAACTACTGTGAACGTAAACTGCCTGTTTTATATTTTCATATGTTCAGTTTCACAGTTGGCATTGCTGTGATATATTTACATAGGGCTTTTGTGTTTTTAGTATTGCACTTATTTACAATTAGTTAGTGGTGGTCATCTAGGGAAACCTAATTTTTTTTAAACTAGACACCGTGTCTGGTGGAGTCCAAGGAGGTGTGGTTTGTATGGATCCCCCAACATTTTCTTGCCCATACTCCCTGCAAACCTCAACATTTGCTTAAAAAAGCATATGTGCTTATGAACTCGCTGTGCTATCTCCTCAAACTCCACAGTTTTTTTTTGCCTTTTACTGCTGCAGGCACCTGCGCCACCCACATAAGTGAGGTATCATTTTTATCGACAGACCGAGGGGAACATTGGGTGGCAGGAATCTTTTACCAGCACAGTGGTCCTACAAAGAAAAGTGTAGAAAATGTGATTTTGTTTAGCTATATTCGAGGTTTGCAGAGGGTTCTGGGTAAGAAAATGTTGAGGGATCCACGCAAGCCACACCTTGCTGGACTCCTCCAGGTAACTAGTTTTCAGAAATGTCTGGGTTTGGTAGGTTTCCCTATAAGACTGCCACACCTGGGATCAAAAACGCAGGTGCCCCCCTGCAAAAAGAAGTCCTTTTGTAATAGATCATTTTGCTGTGTCCACGCTGTGTTTTGTGGCCTTTCCTAACGTGAGCACTGGGTCTATCTACACAAGTGAGGTACCATTTTTCTTGTGAGACTTGGGGGGATGCTGGGTAGAAGGACGTTTGTGGCTCCCCTCAGATTCCAGCACTTTCCATCACTAAAATGTGAGAAAAAAGTGTTTTTTTGCCAACTATTGAGGTTTGCAAAGGATTCTGGGTAAGAGAACCAGGTAAGAGCCCCACAAGTCATCGCATCCTGGATTCCACTAGTTGTTTAGTTTTAAAAAATGCACTGGTTTGGTAGGTTTCCTTAGCTGTCGGCTGAGCCAGAGGCCAAAATCCAGAGCTAGGCTCTTTGCAAAAACAGGTCAGTTTTCTTTGGGAAAATGTGATGTGTCCACGTTGTATTGTGGGGCATTTCCTGTTGCAGGCACTAGGCCTACCCACACAATTGAGGTACCATTTTTATTGAAAGACCTGGGGGAATGCAGGGTGTGGCTCACCTCAGATACCAAAACTTTCCATCACTGAAATATGTAGAAAAGGTGTTTTTTTGTCGAATTTTGAGGTTTGCGAAGGATTCTGGGTGCCAGAACCTGGTGAGAGCCCTACAAGTCACCACATTCTGAATTTCCCTAGGTGTCTAGTTTAAAACAAATTTATACGGTTTCTAGGTTTCCCTAGGTGCCGGCACAGCTAGGCACTTTGCAAAAAACAGGTCAGTTTTTTGGGGGGAAATGTGATGTGTCCACGCTGTGTTTTGGGGCATTTCCTAACGTGGGCCCTGGGTCTACCCACACAAGTGAGGTACTATTTTATCAGGATACCTGGGGGAATGCTGGGTAGAAGAAAGTTTGATTCCAGAACTTTCCATCACCAAAATGTGAGCCCCACAAGTCACCCCATTCTGAATTCCCCTAGGTGTCTAGTTTTAAACAATTGCAGAGGTTTTGTAGATTTCCCTAGGTGCCAGCTGAGCTAGAGGCCAAAATCCACAGCTAGGCACTTTCCAACAAACACATCAGATTTCACTGTAAAAATGTGATGTGTCCATGTTGGATTTCCTGTCGCGGGCATTAAGCCTACCCACACACGTGAGGTACCATTTATATTGGAGACTTGGGGGAACGCAGAGTAGAAGAACAAGTGTTATTGCTCGTTCTCTTTCTCTAAATTGTTTCCTTCCAAATGTAAGATTGTGTGTAAAAAAGATGTCTGTTTGAGAAATGCCCTGCATTTCACATGCTAATATTGGGCCCTAGAATTTAGATATGTGTGAATAACCACTGCTTCTCAACACCTCATCTTGTGCCCATTTTGGAAATACCAAGGATTCCTTGATACTTATTTTTGACTCTTTGTATTTTACAAAATCATTTTCTGTATACCCAGTATACAATGAAAACCAATTGCAAGGTGCAGCTCATTTATTGGCACTGGTTACCTAGGGTTATTGATAAATCTACAAGCCCTACATATCCCCTCAACCAGAAGAGTCCAGCAGACATTATGGTATACTGCTTTTGAAAATCCGACATTGCAGGAAAAAGTTACAGAGTAAAACGTGGAGAGAATTTCACCTCAATTTCAATGTTTTTTTTTTATTTCACCTGTTATTTTATGTAGAAAAACATTGTAGGACAAACACAGATGACCCCTTGCTGAATTCATAAGTTTGTCTACTTTAAGAAATGTTTAGCTGTCTGGAATCCAGCATTAGTTTCACAACAATTTCTGTCACTAACTGGAAGGAGGCTAAAAGCACAAAAATAGTAAGAAGGGGTTATGTCCCAGTAAAATGCCAAAATTGTGTTGAAAAATGTGGTTTTCTGGGTCAAGTCTGCCTGTTCCTGAAAGCTGGGTAGATGGTGAGTTTGGCACTGTAGACCCATTGTTGATGCCATGTTCAGGGAAAAGACCATAAACTTTCTTCTGCAGCACTTTTTTCCCATTTAAAAAAAACAAACAAACACAATTTTAGCTGTATTTTGGCTACTTTATTGGTCTCCTCCAGAGGTACCCACAAACTCTGGGTACCTCTAGAATCCTTAGGATGTTGAAAAAAAAGGACGTAAATTTGGTGTGGGTAGCTTATGTGGACAAAAAGTTATGAGGGCCTAAGCACACACTACTCCAAATAGCCAAAACAAAACGTGGGACCTGAGGGGGGAAAGGCCTGGCTGTGAAGGGGTTAAAGCTCGCTCATGGTCACTTTTCTAGTCCTTGGCATCACACGTCATTGTGCGTCAGATTTTCCACCCCCTTCTGTACCCCCCTTGCCATCTAGGAGGAACAGACTCAGTCAATTAGAAAGGTGTGGAGCTCAGAGATGGTGTCCCCAAAGTTTATTCCATGTATGTATATTTGTAATGGTGCTGATGATGTCCTATACAGTGCCCTCCCAAGTACTTCCTGCATATCACTTTTTTATTGTGTATATATCCAGTTATGTGTATTTGGAAGATCAAATTCATCCTGCAGGCCCGTAAATATTTTTATCTCCCCTTCCTTGAGCATTGCAGCCAAACACCTAATTATGCAGCCCTTCTAGGTTCACCAGCTGATATTTGATTGCCACACCTTAATCGCTGCTTTATGCCAAAGTGGAGTACCCGCATGGCGTGTGTCCGAACCCCTACCTGAACTTGGAAAATTATTAAATCTGAGTGCAACATTCATTTTCACTACTTGCACCTTCCCCATTAGGGAGACGTTCAGATGGCCCCACCTTTTAAAATTGGTTGCTGTCATCCCATTAGAGGGGTGAGGGTTTCCTGATCCATATTCTCTAAACCTCTACTTACCAACACTCTCAAATATTTAAGGTGGTGATAGTTACACTTAAAGGGCAGGTCCCCAAGGATGCAGGTGTCATGGTTCACATGAGGAGGAGCGCCTCACATTTAACCCAGTTAATGCAAAGTTGCGAAAAATATTCTATCAATACCACAACTCTCTCTTTGGATTGCTGAGTTTGAGCTTATGTTAAAAGAATGTAATGTGCATAGAGGAATGTTTGTCCTCTGCCTTCCTTATGACAGCAGTTCCCTGATCTTATCACATAGCCACTGCCAATGGTTCCAGGGCCAGAAGGAACCACAACAGGGACAGTGGGCACCATTATCTTGTTTCTAGTCCCATCAAAAATAAAGGCAATGTGAAAAGTCCAGATGTAACCACTTCCTCCATGGACTATGACATACTCTGCACGCAGGTCAAGACTTTGTGGCTGAACTCCATCTGCACCACGTTGCAGAGAAGGGTACCCCCATTACAATCTAGCAAATATTTTTTCCACATCTAAGGAAACAAACACCTTTTTATCACCATCATTCCAAAGCTGCCAGAGAATATATGATAAGACCGTAAGGTGGTAGGTCGAAGCTCTTCCTAGAACAATCCCCACTTGTATGGGGTGCACTAAAGTGTAATGCATCTTTTCAGGTGTCCTGCCAGTATTTGTACTAATAATTTTACATCCGCATTAATGAGGGGACTGGGTCTTTAATTGACACAACCCAGGGCATCCCTGTCCGGTTTGGGAATTACAACTATCCTAGCCCTAGTGAAGTGAGTAGGTAGACTACTTGTGGCCACCATTTCTTGGAAGAATTGACACAGAAGGGGAGTGACTATGGTCTTGACCATCTTTTCATATTCAGCCAGGAATCTATCTCATCCTGGGGTTTCTCTGCTTTCAGCTCATCTATGGCCTGCAATACTTCATCCTCTGTAATATCAGCATCCAAAAAGGCAATTTGTTCTGCCATAAGTCTCAAAAGGAACAGTGCCTCTAAAAATCTACCTTCCTCCAGCAGATCTGTGGGGGTTCTGACCTGTATTGCCAGGAATTAGACATGAAATTCTCGCAAGAAGTGACAGGGATGTATCAAGAGATCCACATTGTGACTGCGAATGGCAAGAATAGTGTGGTTTGGTTCCAGCTCCTTTAGTTGCATGGCTGATAGGGGACCCACTTTCTCACCTCTTTCATAAAGCCTGTACCATATTAGGAAGAAAGCCATTTCAGCCTGGATAACATACAGTTAATTAAAATAATTTTTAGCCTTTGTAAGTGCTTGGAAATGTTCTGGAGTGGTGTGTTGTGCACACTCCAATGTAAGGGATTTATTCTTTTCTTATACATAGCATCTATCCCAGTCCGCTCACTTCTTGGCTATCGCAGATTCGCACATCAGTTCTCCAGTAATACTAAGCTTCCCTGCCACCCTCAGTATCAAGAGTGATTCCACCGACCTGCCATTTTTGTCTATGTAATGTTGGACCAGTGATACTAGTCACCTTTTGTGAGAAACTGGGTTGCTGGTCAATTGGGGTGTGTGAACCCTAGAGTTACTCTAAGGTTCTGAGTTCAGAGATGCAGGTCCAGTCCTTGCCCAGACAAGAGGGCGGCAGGCTGCAGGTTAGCACAGTAGGATAGCAGTCCTTCAGAGCAGTAGTCCAGCAGAGTTGTAGTCCTTTCAGGAGAACCCCAGCCCATCCTGGCAGAGTATCCAAAGGTCTAGAAGGGTCCAGAAGTACACTTAAGGTTTGGTGTTTGCAGTCCACTATTTATACCCAGTTGTACCTTTGATGTGGGGAGAACCTTTTGGAGGCATGCCTATGAACTGCACAGGTGCACTGGCTTCCTTGCCCTGGCTCCATACTAACTAAAGGCGGTACAGTTATTTTTGGGAACTACTGTGAACGTAAACTGCCTGTTTTATATTTTCATATGTTCAGTTTCACAGTTGGCATTGCTGTGATATATTTACATAGGGCTTTTGTGTTTTTAGTATTGCACTTATTTACAATTAGTTAGTGGTGGTCATCTAGGGAAACCTAATTTTTTTTAAACTAGACACCGTGTCTGGTGGAGTCCAAGAAGGTGTGGTTTGTATGGATCCCCCAACATTTTCTTGCCCATACTCCCTGCAAACCTCAACATTTGCTTAAAAAAGCATATGTGCTTATGAACTCGCTGTGCTATCTCCTCAAACTCCACAGTTTTTTTTGGCCTTTTACTGCTGCAGGCACCTGCGCCACCCACATAAGTGAGGTATCATTTTTATCGACAGACCGAGGGGAACATTGGGTGGCAGGAATATTTTACCAGCACAGTGGTCCTACAAAGAAAAGTGTAGAAAATGTGATTTTGTTTAGCTATATTCGAGGTTTGCAGAGGGTTCTGGGTAAGAAAATGTTGAGGGATCCACGCAAGCCACACCTCGCTGGACTCCTCCAGGTAACTCGTTTTCAGAAATGTCTGGGTTTGGTAGGTTTCCCTATAAGACTGCCACACCTGGGATCAAAAATGCAGGTGCCCCCCTGCAAAAAGAAGTCGTTTTGTAATAGATCATTTTGCTGTGTCCACGCTGTGTTTTGTGGCCTTTCCTAACGTGAGCACTGGGTCTATCTACACAAGTGAGGTACCATTTTTCTTGTGAGACTTGGGGGGATGCTGGGTAGAAGGACGTTTGTGGCTCCCCTCAGATTCCAGCACTTTCCATCACTAAAATGTGAGAAAAAAGTGTTTTTTTGCCAACTATTGAGGTTTGCAAAGGATTCTGGGTAACAGAACCAGGTAAGAGCCCCACAAGTCATCACATCCTGGATTCCACTAGTTGTTTAGTTTTAAAAAATGCACTGGTTTGGTAGGTTTCCTTAGCTGTCGGCTGAGCCAGAGGCCAAAATCCAGAGCTAGGCACTTTGCCAAAACAGGTCAGTTTTCTTTGGGAAAATGTGATGTGTCCACGTTGTATTGTGGGGCATTTCCTGTTGCAGGCACTAGGCCTACCCACACAATTGAGGTACCATTTTTATTGAAAGACCTGGGGGAATGCAGGGTGTGGCTCACCTCAGATACCAAAACTTTCCATCACTGAAATATGTAGAAAAGGTGTTTTTTTGTCGAATTTTGAGGTTTGCGAAGGATTCTGGGTGCCAGAACCTGGTGAGAGCCCTACAAGTCACCACATTCTGAATTTCCCTAGGTGTCTAGTTTTAAAAAAATGTATACGGTTTCTAGGTTTCCCTAGGTGCCGGCACAGCTAGGCACTTTGCAAAAAACAGGTCAGTTTTTTGGGGGGAAATGTGATGTGTCCACGCTGTGTTTTGGGGCATTTCCTAACGTGGGCCCTGGGTCTACCCACACAAGTGAGGTACTATTTTATCAGGATACCTGGGGGAATGCTGGGTAGAAGAAAGTTTGATTCCAGAACTTTCCATCACCAAAATGTGAGCCCCACAAGTCACCCCATTCTGAATTCCCCTAGGTGTCTAGTTTTAAACAATTGCAGAGGTTTTGTAGATTTCCCTAGGTGCCAGCTGAGCTAGAGGCCAAAATCCACAGCTATGCACTTTCCAACAAACACATCAGATTTCACTGTAAAAATGTGATGTGTCCATGTTGGATTTCCTGTCGCGGGCATTAAGCCTACCCACACACATGAGGTACCATTTATATTGGAGACTTGGGGGAACGCAGAGTAGAAGAACAAGTGTTATTGCTCGTTCTCTTTCTCTAAATTGTTTCCTTCCAAATGTAAGATTGTGTGTAAAAAAGATGTCTGTTTGAGAAATGCCCTGCATTTCACATGCTAATATTGGGCCCTAGAATTTAGATATGTGTGAATAACCACTGCTTCTCAACACCTCATCTTGTGCCCATTTTGGAAATACCAAGGATTCCTTGATACTTATTTTTGACTCTTTGTATTTTACAAAATAATTTTCTGTATACCCAGTATACAATGAAAACCAATTGCAAGGTGCAGCTCATTTATTGGCACTGGTTACCTAGGGTTTTTGATAAATCTACAAGCCCTACATATCCCCTCAACCAGAAGAGTCCAGCAGACATTATGGTATACTGCTTTTGAAAATCCGACATTGCAGATAAAAGTTACAGAGTAAAACGTGGAGAGAATTTCACCTCAATTTCAATGTTTTTTTTTTTAATTTCAGCTGTTATTTTATGTAGAAAAACATTGTAGGACAAACACAGATGACCCCTTGCTGAATTCAGAAGTTTGTCTACTTTAAGAAATGTTTAGCTGTCTGGAATCCAGCATTAGTTTCACAACAATTTCTGTCACTAACTGGAAGGAGGCTAAAAGCACAAAAATAGTAAGAAGGGCTTATGTCCCAGTAAAATGCCAAAATTGTGTTGAAAAATGTGGTTTTCTGGGTCAAGTCTGCCTGTTCCTGAAAGCTGGGTAGATGGTGATTTTGGCACTGTAGACCCATTGTTGATGCCATTTTCAGGGAAAAGACCATAAACTTTCTTCTGCAGCACTTTTTTCCCATTTAAAAAAAAAAAAAAAACACAATTTTAGCTGTATTTTGGCTACTTTATTGGTCTCCTCCAGAGGTACCCACAAACTCTGGGTACCTCTAGAATCCTTAGGATGTTGAAAAATAAGGACGTAAATTTGGTGTGGGTAGCTTATGTGGACAAAAAGTTATGAGGGCCTAAGCACAAACTACTCCAAATAGCCAAAACAAAACGTGGAACCTGAGGGGGGAAAGGCCTGGCTGTGAAGGGGTTAAAGCTCGCTCATGGTCACTTTTCTAGTCCTTGGCATCACACGTCATTGTGCGTCAGATTTTCCACCCCCTTCTGTACCCCCCTTGCCATCTAGGAGGAACAGACACAGTCAATTAGAAAGGTGTGGAGCTCAGAGATGGTGCCCCAAAGTTTATTCCATGTATGTATATTTGTAATGGTGCTGATGATGTCCTATACAGTGACCTCCCAAGTACTTCCTGCATATCACTTTTTTATTGTGTATATATCCAGTTATGTGTATTTGGAAGATCAAATTAATTCTGCAGGCCCGTAAATATTTTTATCTCCCCTTCCTTGAGCATTGCAGCCAAACACCTAATTATGCAGCCCTTCTAGGTTCACCAGTTGATATTTGATTGCCACACCTTAATCGCTGCTTTATGCCAAAGTGGAGTACCCGCATGGCGTGTGTCCGAACCCTTACCTGAACTTGGAAAATTATTAAATCTGAGTGCAACATTCATTTTCACTACTTGCACCTTCCCAATTAGGGAGACGTTCAGATGGCCCCACCTTTTAAAATTGGTTGCTGTCATCCCATTAGAGGGGTGAGGGTTTCCTGATCCATATTCTCTAAACCTCTATTTACCAACACTCTCAAATATTTAAGGTGGTGATAGTTACACTTAAAGGGCAGGTCCTCAAGGATGCAGGTGTCATGGTTCACATGAGGAGGAGCGCCTCACATTTAACCCAGTTAATGCAAAGTTGCAAAAAATATTCTATCAATACCACAACTCTCTCTTTGGATTGCTGAGTTTGAGCTTATGTTAAAAGAATGTAATGTGCATAGAGGAATGTTTGTCCTCTGCCTTCCTTATGACAGCAGTTCCCTGATCTTATCACATAGCCACTGCCAGTGGTTCCAGGGCCAGAAGGAACAACAACGGGGACAGTGGGCACCATTATCTTGTTTCTAGTCCCATCAAAAATTAAGGCAATGTGAAAAGTCCAGATGTAACCACTTCCTCCATGGACTATGACATACTCTGCACGCAGGTCAAAACTTTGTGGCTGAACTCCATCTGCACCACGTTGCAGAGAAGGGTACCCCCATTACAATCTAGCAAATATTTTTTCCACATCTAAGGAAACAAACACCTTTTTATCACCATCATTCCAAAGCTGCCAGAGAATATATGATAAGACCGTAAGGTGGTAGGTCGAAGCTCTTCCTAGAACAATCCCCACGTGTATGGGGTGCACTAAAGTGTAATGCATCTTTTCAGGTGTCCTGCCAGTATTTGTACTAATAATTTTACCTCCGCATTAATGAGGGGACTGGGTCTTTAATTGGCACAACCCAGGGCATCCCTGTCTGGTTTGGGAATTACAACTATCCTAGCCCTAGTGAAGTGAGTAGGTAGACTACTTGTGGCCACCATTTCTTGGAAGAATTGACACAGAAGGGGAGTGACTATGGTCTTGACCATCTTTTCATATTCAGCCAGGAATCTATCTCATCCTGGGGTTTCTCTGCTTTCAGCTCATCTATGGCCTGCAATACTTCATCCTCTGTAATATCAGCATCCAAAAAGGCTATTTGTTCTGCCATAAGTCTCAAAAGGAACAGTGCCTCTAAAAATCTACCTTCCTTCAGCAGATCTGTGGGGGTTCTGACCTGTATTGCCAGAAATTAGACATGAAATTCTCGCAAGAAGTGACAGGGATGTATCAAGAGATCCACATTGTGACTGTGAATGGCAAGAATAGTGTGGTTTGGTTCCAGCTCCTTTAGTTGCATGGCTGATAGGGGACCCACTTTCCCACCTCTTTCATAAAGCCTGTACCATATTAGGAAGAAAGCCATTTCAGCCTGGATAACATACAGTTCATTAAAATAATTTTTAGCCTTTGTAAGTGCTTGGAAATGTTCTGGAGTGGTGTGTTGTGCACACTCCAATGTAAGGGATTTATTCTTTTCTTATACATAGCATCTATCCCAGTCCGCTCACTTCTTGGCTATCGCAGATTCGCACATCAGTTCTCCAGTAATACTAAGCTTCCCTGCCACCCTCAGTATCAAGAGTGATTCCACCGACCTGCCATTTTTGTCTATGTAATGTTGGACCAGTGATACTAGTCACCTTTTGTGAGAAACTGGGTTGCTGGTCAATTGGGGTGTGTGAACCCTAGAGTTACTCTAAGGTTCTGAGTTCAGAGATGCAGGTCCAGTCCTTGCCCAGACAAGAGGGCAGCAGGCTGCAGGTTAGCACAGTAGGATAGCAGTCCTTCAGAGCAGTAGTCCAGCAGAGTTGTAGTCCTTTCAGGAGAACCCCAGCCCATCCTGGCAGAGTATCCAAAGGTCTAGAAGGGTCCAGAAGTACACTTAAGGTTTGGTGTTTGCAGTCCACTATTTATACCCAGTTGTACCTTTGATGTGGGGAGAAGCTTTTGGAGGCATGCCTATGAACTGCACAGGTGCACTGGCTTCCTTGCCCTGGCTCCATACTAACTAAAGGCGGTACAGCCTGTTATTTGGAGGCAGGACAGGCAGCCTATTCAAGTCTAAGTGGAACTGGGCCCCGCTCCTTCCTTCCATCTTGCCTGGAATGGCCTATCCAAGCACACCTAAGCTCCTCTTGTGTGTAGCTGTCTAAAAGGAATACACACCTATCAACTACACCCAGTTATGTGACACAGAGATACAATGCAGGCAACAAATGGCTAATGCAGGAAAATGCAATGTTTTGAAAGTGGCTATTTCAAAATTGTAATTTAAAATGTGACTGCACCATAAATTAGGATTTGTCATTACAATCCCAAAGACACCAAACATGAAGGGGCTACCTGCACCTGCTAGACCTGACTGCCATAGGGTACTTATTTGTTTTACATTTCCTGGTAGTGAAAAACTCACATATTCATGTCTCACTACTGTGAGGCCTGCTCCTCTGATAGGCCAGCATTGGAACTGCCCTTATATACTTTAAAGTGGTAGATTATGATCTGAAAGCAGTAGCTTGTCAGGTTTAGGATGGCAAGAATGGTAATAGAAAATCCTGATTACCGGTGAAGCTGGATTTAATCTTACTATTTTACAAATGCCACTTTTAGAAAGTGGGCATTTCTCTGCACTTTCTGCCATCAGTGCCTTCTAGCCTGTCTCCAATCCATGTCTGGTCTGTGCTGGTTGACAGCTCCCCTTGTGCATTCCACCCAGACAGCCATAAACACAGGAAACTAAGGGGGTCATTATGACCCTGGCGGTTGGAGTTAATATGGAGGAAAGTTTTGCCAACAGGCTGGAGGTACTTTTCTCCACATTATGACATTGGCGGTTTGGCTAAAGCCAAACTGCCAATGCACCACATTGACCGCCACAGCGGTAACGACTGCCGGGCTGGAAACTTCAATCTTCAGCCCAGCGGCCATCACTTGCCTGCCTGCGGGATTATGACCCCGCCTACCGCCATGGTTTTCGTGGCATCCTTACCGTCACAAAAACCATTGTGGAGGCACTATCAGTGACAGGGAATCACTTCTCTGTCACTGATAGGGGTCTTTCCCACCCCCTCCCCCTCCACAGGTTTCCCCCACCCCAATTCCTTTCCAGACCCCGCTACACCCCCTCTCTTCACACATGCACACACGCATACACACACCCATTCCAACATTCATCCACACATGCATACATCCATTCACACACACATCCACACACACTTACATAGATACACGCACACACATTCACATAATTCAACATACACGCACTCACACAATGATACATGCATACACACAACACGCAACACACACTTGCATACACGCATGCACAGACATACACACACACACACGCACACACACACACAATACTCCTCACCCACCTTACCTTTTGGAACACCCGTCTTACCTGTAGTCAGGGGGTCCTCTGGGGCAGGAGACGGGACAGGGTGCTGCTGCCAGCAACAGCATCTGGCAGCAGGACACCGCCAGGCTTTATTATTCTCATAATACAGCTGGCGGCGGTCTACTGCCGTGGCACTGCTGCTGGCAGCAGTGCCACCTTACCGCCATGCACTGCAATGGCCACAGCCAGATTTCCGCCATCCTTCTGGCAGAAATCTGGCTGTGGTCATAATCCGGCGAATGGCTGGTAGCCGCAGCAACGGTCTTTTGGCAGCAGTCTCCACAGCGGTAGGTGGTTTTTACCACTGGGATCTTAATGACCCCCTTAGTCTCACCTGCATTCATATGCCTACAGAATGGGTCACCCTGGGCAGGAAGTGTAGACCATTAATTCAACCAAAGCTTGAGGACAGACCACTACCTTGAAGGCCCTAAAAGAAGACTATAAATTAAAGAGCCAGGTACTGAGGGTTTTCCTAATGGCCATATAATCTTTCAAGCTAGTAAGGTGTCGGTGAAGGTTGTTCCACAACTTAGATGTGGCCACTGAAGATCATCTACCTCCGTACCTTCTTTTCTGAAATTTTGGGATCACTGCCAAATTGTGATCAGTCGGGCAAAGAGGTCTGGTCATAAAATACCAGTGGGAGATATTTCTGATGGCTTTAGTCCCTGAGCTATGTAAGGCAAAATATGCAATGCACAAAGGCTTTAAACATAGTTCAATTTCTAACTGGAATCTAGTGAAGCTTAACTAACTCAGCAGAGATTGAATGATATTTAGGAAGGTCAAGTATCACCCTCGCTTCTGCATTCTGGTCATTTTAAATCTTCTTGACAGAAGAGTTATTAATGTTTAGATAGGTCACCCTACAGTGGTACATTTTTGATAAAATTGAGGCAAAAGCAACTGATTTTCATGCTGTCAGAAGTATAAGGGAAAATTTTCCAGTGCATCTTAATAACATTAAAGGAGGTCCCTACTGTTCAGTTCAGTTGAAGGTCAATAGCAAGGTGGTGGTCCACAATGACACTAAGGCCCAGATTTGAGAGGTCCTAGCGCCATGCTAACAACACATTAGCATAATTATTTTACGCTAATGTGGCGTTAGATGTCCAGAAATGCTGTGTCATATTTACAGAGCGGTGCAATGCATGCCGTGCGCTACTTTGGTGTTCCCCCATAACAGTGGCTGAACAAATGGCCCAGAGAAATCTAAGGTTTCTTTGCAGATTATTTTTGGGCATATTTTACACCTTCTCTGAGCAGGCCAACACCAGGCACCCAAAAGGTCCCTCAGGCCCAGATATGGCACTGGAACACCTGCCAAGACCTAGGCCCCCTCTAAGAAGTGACTCTGACAAGAACTGTCCTCCAAGTGTGCCACTGAACCACCGTCCACACTGTGCAATAACAACCCCAAAAACTGTGAATAACAGATGGACATATTACTACTGGCAACAATCGCTGAGACCATATAGCCAACATAGACATCCACCAGTAGCCCACTCCCATCACTGTAAAGAGCACCATGGCATCCCTGACACCAAATAAAACACCTGTTCACCAATGTAAAGGTCCCCTGTCAGTATGCTGAATCAAACTGAAGTGTGCATGCAATAGTAATTGAAATTATTTATACATTTCTTAATTGCAGGAATGGCATCCCATGCATAACATGGGGTTGTGCCAACAGAAATGTCAAACAAGTTGTCCATAATGTCACATGTCCCATGCAAACCTGGTCACAGTGTGAATGTCTATAGATCCAACACCCCCATTGAGGATAAGACATACAGACAGTATGCTGCACAAACAGTGTTGGAAAATGGGTTATTAGTAAGGGCAGGTAGGTACCTACACTTAGCAATATGACACTAACCTCCACTTAGGTCCAGTTAGGTCTCAGTAAACTAAACCCAGCTCAACCCGTGGTAGCTTGGCAACGAGCGACAAGGCTTAACTTAGGAGGCAGAGTGTAAAGCATTGAAATATCACAAAACAGTAATTAAATACAACACAGGAAACAGTTTAAAAATCCAAAATCAATTTATAAAAATAGAATATATTTTTATCTTTAAAATGACACAAAAACAAATAAAATCGGATAAGAGGAACCGGTGATTTGAATTTTTAAAGAATTATTATTTTCTAGTGCCTAGAAACAAAAAGCGCCAATCTGGTCATCTGGTCGCACCTCAACCGGGGCAAAGTAAAAGTTTAAGGCTGACCGCGATGGAGCTCGGCTTGGCTACAGCCCGCGGAAGGCCTCGGTCAAGAGTTTTTCTTCAGCGGGACGAACCTGACAGTCCAATCCGACCTCCTGGAACTCTTCTCTGGATACGCGTCGCGGGAGACCTCGGTGGAGATTTTTACCTTCTGACTTAGTCGTTTTTTCGAGGTGAAAATCCTTTGACCGGGGTAAACCTGGATCTTGATTAAACGTCCTTCGAGCCCTACTCGGATACGCTGGCTGGGAGGTCCTGGTCAACTTTCTACGTTCGGACTTAGGGCCAGATGTTGGTACAAAAAAATTAGCGACTCGCAATTCGCGAGCATGTGAGACTCGCAATTTGCGTGTCGCTAACTGGAATGCAGGTTGAAAGTGCGCGGACAAATTGCGTCTCGCACCCGGAGTCGCACCGCAGATAGCGAGTCCGCTGTTTGCGAGGTCGCTTTTTGCGACCGTGCAAAAAACGGACTCGCAATTTGCGAGTGGGTGTCGCAAATAGCGACTGTGCTGAAAATTGAAAGCAGGTGCTGCAGAACACTCCAGAAACCACTCCAGAACACTCAGGAAAACGCTTCCTGGCACATGATGATGACATCACAGCCAGGAAGTTTACAAATACACCTGGGAGGAGGGAGGACCACACCCTTTTTTAACTGCAGCACAGCTAACAGAGCACCAGCAACCATGGCTGACATTCCCAGGAAGAGAAAGCTCACATTTGCAGAGAAGGAGCTGGAGGTGCTCACGGATGAGTGCTGTCAGCACCATGATGAGCTTTTTGGGAAGGCAGCCCTCAATGTGCCAGACTCTGACAAAAAATGAATTTGGCAGGAAATCCAGGAGAAGGTAAACTCCCTGGGGGTCAGCCACAGGAGTGTGGATGAACTAAAGAAGAGGTGGTACGACCTCCGCTCCCGGACCAAGGAGAGGGTGGCAGAAAGGCTCCAGGAGATGAGAGGCACAGGAGGGGGACCATCTTCCATACCACCACTGACACCCCTTGCGGAAAGGGTTGAGGAGACCCTTGAGCCGGAGGCTGTTACTGGAATTGGAGAACTGGACACCTATGAGCCTGGACCATCAACCGGTGAGTACCATGTGATATGCCTGTACCCCCATCAATGCCATACCCCCACCCACCATGTACACAGGGGCATGCACAACCAAAATAGCTCCATTTCAGAGTAGCAAACACCAGAATGATGCATTATGGGCAATGTAGTCAAGTAGGCACTTCATAGGCAAATGTTTATTAGGAAGTGTTTAACAGATAGTAGACACTGACAGTGTTTTCCCCATGTCCCACAGGTCTCCCACAAGACACCCCCACCAGCCAAAGCAGCCAGGTGCCAATGGTCAGCCAGCCCCAAGAGGAGACAACAGGACCAGCCACCACTCCTACCTGCACCACAAACACCATCCCCTCTTTGGCAACACCTGTTGCAACAGTGGTCTTGGAGCCTGCACCAGGTACAATCCGGAGTGCCACATCAGACATCACAGGGCCTCCACCGCTGCGCAGGCGACGCAGGATGAGGATAGCAGGGCAGCAGGCAGAGTCAGGGCTTCCATCCACAACACCAACGGAGGCCCAACTGCTACGGGGTCAGCGCCTGCAAAATCAACAGTTAGGGCGGATTAGTGGGGTTCTGCAGCGCTTCGAGAGGAACCATGCCAACAGCATGCAGCAGGTGCATGCACAACTGGAGGTCATTGGGAACAACACTGGTGACCTAGCCCTGTCAATGCGCGAACTGGTGGCTGGACTGCTAACGCAGAGTGAGGGTGCACGGCGCAGGGACCGCCAGCTGCTCCAAAGGCTGGACAGGATGGCCTCCTCTATCGTCAGACTGGCAGTGAACACAACTGGGCTGTCAAGGAGAACAGTCAGCCTCCATGTTGACATGGGCCACTTTGCGGGTGATGTGGCACGGGGACTGGGCCGGATCACCCATGCAATAGACCTTATGGAGGCACGGCAGGTGTCCAGGGGTACAGGTGACACCCCACAAGACAGTGAGGAGGGCTCCACTGTCAGCAGTGTCTCTGCTAGTGACACCAGGGTGCTACGGAGTGGGAGTACAAGGCAGAGCACTGCTGAGCAACCTGGTACCAGCCAGGCTGGCCGAGCCCGCCGTAGGCTGTGAGCTAAACACTGTCCCTGATGTTGGGGCACATGATGGCAATGTGTCCCATGCCAGGTGGTCATTTGAAGTTCCTGAACAGTGTTTCCTTGTATATAGTTTGGTTTTTGCACATATTAAATCATTTGTTCGTTACACTTAACACATGGAGTGTTTGTTCTATTGGTGAGTATGGTGGAAGTTGGCACGTACCTTCCAAAGTATTGGGTTGCAATGTGTTCCCGTCTCAGTCTGCTTTGATTTGCGATGCTCCTATCCCTATGATGGCGATGTGGTTGCTCTTGCTCTTCATCCTCCAAATCTGGGTCTGCAGGGGTGAGAGGTAGGCCACGTCGGGTGGCAATGTTGTGCAGGATAGCGCATGCGACAAATATTTTGAAAGCCGTTATGGGGGTATACTGGAGGGCACCTCCACTTCGGTGGAGGCATCTGAACCGTGCTTTCAGCAGTCCGAAGGTTCTTTCAATCAAGTTCCTGGCCCTCTTATGTGCACTGTTGTATCGCCTCTCACATTCATTGCTGGGTGTTAAGTACAGAGTCAGTATCCATGGCCGTGGTGCATATGCACTGTCATCTGTTGGGCACAAAACGTACACTGTTAGCAAGTCGTGGTTGGTTTACACATTGATCTGTGTGCATGTCTACAAGGTGCATGCAGCTCTACCTAGGAGGTATCCATCTCCAAATTCCCCACGTTCCAGGTGTTGGTGTATCCCACTGTGCCTAAAAATGTAGGAGTCATGAGTACTGCCTGGAAATTTAGCTACCATGTCAGTGATGACATAATGGGCGTCACATACCACCTGAATATTGAGTGAGTGGGTACACTTTCTATTGCGGAACCGATATTCCTGGTTTGCAGTAGGGCATATCTGAATATGTGTCCCATCTACACACCCTATGACATGGGGAAAGTTGGCAATTCGGTAAAAGTCTAACTTGGTGCTGTTAATTTCTGCCTCATTCCTGGGTAGATATATGTATCGGGACATGTGTGTGAGTAAGGCATCTAGGAATGCCCTGAGGAACCTTGATAGTGCACTTTGGGATACCCCACCTGCCACAGCAATGACCCCCTGATAGCTTCCCGAGGCCAAGAGGTGCAGTGAGCATAGCACTTGCACATGCGTAGGGATGGCGCAGCCGCGCACAGTCTGGCGTTCTAGCTGTGGTTTGAGTAATTCTATTAAATCTAGTATAGCTGCGCTGCTAAGTCTGTATTTGTCATATATTTCCTCCTCAGTTTGCTGGAAAAGAGTCTGCCTTGTTCTGTAAATCTTCTCCTGTCTCTGGCTCCTCCTCCTCCTCTGTTGGGCTGCGTGGGCTCTCCTCCTCACTACTATCAGGTATATCTGCGCCATCTTGTGTAACGCAGATGCCTTCTGGGTCCCTTTTTATACTTTGGTAATGATTACCACCTGCTCTGAGTTAGTGGTAAATTGGACATGCAAACTGGGCTTTTTGCGACGAGTCGCAATTTGCGAGTTGCTATTGCATATGGTTTGCGACTTGCAAATTGCGACTTCCTATTAGCGGGTCGCAATATGGGGTTGCAAATTTTACGAGTCGGTAACAGCTCGCATCGCATTTTGCGAGTCGGAAATGGGATTTTTGCATCCCATTTCCGATTTTGCAGAGTCGCAAATAGCGATTCGGGCCATTTGCGACTCGCAAAAGTTTGCTACATCTGGCCCTAAGTCTCTTTTTTGGAGATTTTCTTCACCGGGAAGAACCTGCAAATCAGGCCGTGTCGCGGTTGAGGCAAGCTGGCTAGAGTTGCAGCAGCGGGTCTGTCCCTCTATGGAGCTTTTTTTCAAAAGTTCTCAAAACTCCTCCAAACTTTTGGATCTTCTCCCAGATGTTCCTTTGAGGTTCTTTTAGGGTCCACAGCTCACCCCAAGGTTCCAGAGGCTCTGAGATGATCCTTGGGGGGGTGGACTACAAATCCCAGAATGCACCTGGCACAAACTCCATTTTGGCCACTGGGCAGTGGTCAGCTGGTTGATTTCTTCAGAAGATGGTGCAGGGGACTCTGGTTAGCAATTTTTCACCTGTAGCAAACAGGGAGTCCCTCCTTGAACCAGTTGAAGCCAGGCAAAGTCCTTCTTGTGGTGAAGCCCAAGTGTGCAGCTGGTGCAGTCCTTCAGAGTGCAGGGTCCAGGTGCAGGCCAGGGGTCCAACAGGCTGCCAGAGGCTGGCCAATCAGAGAACAGCATCAAAAACAATGCAGGGCTGAAGTTGGCAACTTTTCAGGTAAAGTTTAAAACTCTTTACCTGAACAAGTTATATTAAATCCAACAACTGGAAGTTGCAGGATTTATTATAACAATTAATTTGATACCAAACTCTTGTATCTGTCGGACTTTTAAAAGTAAAATAAAGTCTCCCCATTCTAGCCTATGGAGGTCACTCACTACAATGAGGGAAAAAAATTAATTTGGCTGTTTTACCTCACCAGGGCTTATGAAACTATTTTTATGAGGTCCCTGCTTATAGTTACATGGCACCCAGCCCTAGGGGCACATAGGGCACACCTTAGGTGTGACTTATATGTAAGAATAAGGTAGTTTAAGACTTTGGAACTACTTTTAATTCTAAAGTCTAATTTTCATATAATTTTAATTTAAAAGCAGCCAGAAAGGCAAGCCTGCCTTTAAAATGGCACTGGGCACCTCAGCGCCTATGGGGGCACTACCTATGCTGGGGTCCCTAAACCTCCATGGCCTACCATATTCTAGGGACTTATAGATGGGTTGACCTAGCCAATTATAATTAGCCTAATTTGCAGACTGATTTTACACAGAGCACAGGCCCTGGGACTGGTTAGCAGTATCGAGGGCACCATCAGAGTCATGAAAACACCAGCAAAAAGGGGAAAATGGGGGCATAAAGTTAGGGGGACTCTGCAATCAGCCCTGTTCCCTCACACAACAGCATCAAATAGTACCACTTAGTTACTGGAAGTACAGTTGGATCATTTGGTTCCTGGAGTGTACCTCTTCCCCCTCCTCATCATCACCATCACTCTCATCCCCTCTCTGAGGAAGCTGGTCTGGATATATAACCCCCTCCTCCTCAAAGAGGGGAATACATTTCCTCACAGCCACGTTGTGCAGCATGCAGCAGGCCACCCCTACTCTACACACTTTTCAGGCTCATAGGCCAGGGATCCCCCAGAGATATGGAGGCAATGGAATATAGCCTTCAGGAGACCTATTGTGCACTTTATCACCCTCCTAGTACGTCTACGGGCCTTATTGTAATTCCTCTATAAATCTGTCCTAGGATTCCTCACTGGTGTCAGGAGTCAATGCATGTTGGGGTAGCCAGAATCACGTGCAAAAGGGGGCAAAACAAGACTGTCCCTGACAACACTCAGTTGCAGACAACCTGGCTGTCTGCTATGTGCCAAAATGTGTCAGACACACTTACCTATGATCCATCATCTGTCCGCTTGTAGTTCTTCCATCATGTGTGGTACACTGCTGTTCCTCAGCACAAAGGAATCATGGACTGATCCAGGGAACATGGCATTCACCTGGGAGATGTACTGGCCTGCAGTACAAACCAATTGAATTTTCATGGAGTGAAAGTTCTTCCTGTTTCTGTACACCTATTCACTTACTCTTGGGGGAATGAGAGCTATGTGGGTTTCATCGATGGCACCTATCACATGGGGAATGTTGGCAAAGGCATAGAAGTATGACTTGATGGCAGGGAGGTGAGCACTTTGGGGAAGCCTCACATAGGACTGCAGGTGTCATACAAATGCATTCAGGAATCTGGACAGTATAATGCTAAACATTGGCTCTGAAAAACCTGCACCCATGCCCGCTGTCACTTGAAATGAGCCCGTGGCCAAGAAATGGAGTGCAGAGAGCACTTGCACTTTAGTAGGGATGGCATGCTGATTCCGATTAGCCGGGCTCAGTGCTGGATCCAGTAATGCACAAAGTTCACGAATAGTAGCACGGTTGAGTCTGGAATTGATAATGATCTGATGCTCCTCTAGGGTCCCCAAATCAACAAGAGGTCTGTACACCAATGGGGCCCTCCATCACTACATGGGTCTGTACCCAGGAGAAGCTGAGAACACATGTGAGGAACACACATACATCTGCCCAACATGTTAAATATTCAGCACTGCTGGCAAACAAGTCGATGACACATATGCATGGTAGGATGTTAAACTGGAGTGACATGTCCTCAATGATACATCAGGACTGTTGTGGTGAGTAAATGTACATTTGTTCATGCCTATGGGGGTTGGGGACAATAGGGCCTGCATGGGACAAATGAGAAATAAATAAATGTGTAGTAATGGCCAAAATGTCTGCCCCCTGTAATCCAGAAATGTTGTAGTGGAAGTGACCTCATACCGATAGTGGTTGGCGCAATATCGTAAGGCGGTGTTCACCGCCAAGCGACCATTCATTGGTTAACATAGTTGTCAATGGGAATACTAGCGTATCATGATTGCCGCCGGCGGGGACAGTGCACACTGCCGCGGAGCGTACACCATCTCGTCACCCCAACTTCACTTGACTCCGGGATTACGTGCCTGAAGGTACTCCACTGAGTGTGCTGCTGTGTCCTGACTCTGGTCCTGGAAATGGCACGAGTGGCGGGTGAAAGGGCCCGGCCTTCACCAGCGAAGAATTGGACAAGCTCATGGACGGGGTCCTACCCCTGTACGCCAGGCTCTATGGTCGACAAGAGGTACAGGTGAGTAGGTGGATTGGGGACATGGATGTGTGTAATGGTGGTAGATGGCTGTGAACATGTGTGCACGTTTGACACTGTACAGTTGTGGGATTCATGACATGCTGCGTGTGTGAGGTCCAGTTATGATGTTGTGAGTGTCCGTCCCATAGGAGACGTACTTCAAGCAGTGGGAGGTCCTGCGGCACTGGGCGAGGAAGATCTGCGAGGCCCAGCTGGGGCAGTCCTCCCAACGAGGAAGGGATGCCCGTCGGGCCCTGCCCCCCCAATGCATTACATTCTGGCGGTAGTGTATCCGGACCTGGATGGGTGCATGAAGGCTGCACAGCAGACACAAGAAAGTGAGTACAGAAACCATTGTATGCCTCCTTGATGGATGTGTGAGTGTGCTGTGGTATGTATGCTGTCTATTGGCTGTCATTTTATATAATGGCCCCCATGGGAAGTAAGGTTGAAAGAGACAGGTCTGCATTACTTCAGGTCCCTCTGTGCTGTAGGAAATGGCTGAAGAGCAGGGTTGTGGCCAATAGTCAGGGGCATAGCCGTGTGTATAGCGATAAGTGTTGCATGGTGGAATATTTGCTGGGTGGGTGTATGTGTGAACCAGTTATGTACCACCATTCAGCTATTTACAAGTGTCTCTCCTGTTTTGTGTCCCCATCCCTGTTCTCTTGTGTTGTCTGTGTACATCAGCATCATCCGGCAGGAGAGCAGTGGCACCAGCGAGTGGGGATGCAGCGGCCCACAGTTCCACAGAGTCGATCGATGCCAAGGGGACCGGTGAGTTGGAGGGCGAGGGGAGTACCACGGGGGAGGCAACTACCACTGGAGGTAGTGACTCTGATACCTCCTCCGATGGGAGCTCCCTGGCAGTGGCGGACCCTAGTGGGCCCACGCATTCTGTGTCATCTTCCACCACCCCATACCATCACCGCCCTCCCAGTTGCTCCCCACCGACTTGCCCGTGCCCACTCACCCAGAAGGGTGGGCATCTCCTTTGCCCCAGGCACCTCATCCCCTGCCCCAGTCAGCCCTGCTGCCCTCACGGAGGAGGCTATTGACCTCCTGAGGACTGTCTCTGTAGGGCAGACAACCATCGTCAATGCCATCCAGGGGCTAGAATCGGAGGTGCAGCTGACCAATGCCTACCTGGATGGCATTCAAAGTACCGCGTCTGGCCTACAGAGATCTTTTCAGGCTCTGGCCTCCTCTGTGACGGCAGCCAGTGTCCCTGGTCATTCTGTCCCCCCTCCAACCACCTCTACCCCTTCCAGCACCCCACTCCCTTCACCCGTCCCAAGCACACATTCTGACATCCATGCACACACCTCAACACATAAGAAACACACTGAAAAACACAAGCACTACACTTCCCACCACAGGCATATACACAGCCAACATACAAGGGCACACACCAACATCCACTTCCCCGAGTGTCTCCACCTCTTCCGCCTCCCTGTCTGTCACCTCTACATGCATACTCACAGGCACTGCACCCTCATTCACTGTTGCTGACCCCAGTCTGGCAATAACCACAAAATCAGACATCCATTCATCCACCCCATACACCACACCTGCACTCACCACAACGACTTTGGTTGACACATGCAGCACACTCACCAAACTTGCAGAAACACAGATAATATACATTTACACTGGCAGCCTGTCTTGTCCCACTGTGTCCACCCCCCCTCCTCCCAAGACACTCAAACGCTCCAAAACACCTACCCAACACACAACCACCAGACCTCAGCATACTGTACAGTCACCTGCACCCATGTCACAGACACCTACAACTGTCACGACCACTACCCCGATTGCCCCTAAACAACTTTTCCTATCCCTATTTGAACCCACTGGCCCACCTCGTCTCGTCTCTAAACATGTCCACCTCCTTGCCCTGTCCACTCCTCCCACGTCACAGCCCATCCCTGTCCGCCCTTCCCATTCCGGTGCTACCTCCCTGTGAGCAAGAGACCCATTGCCGGCCCAGGTACATCTGCTGCACCCCAGTCCAAGGCTGCTCCACCTGCTTCAAAATCCAGACCCAAGCCCCCTCCACCTCCCAAACGTAAAGCCAAGCCCTCCCTCTGAGTCGTAAGTCCCCCCCCACCACCCCCTGCCCCTGTTCCCTGAAGTGCCTGGATGCCCCATTGTTTCCCCTTTAAGGTGGAGTACCATTTGCACTTGTGGGAGTCAAGTTGGGAGCATTTGGGCCCATCGAACTTTGGACTATGGACTGGCCATTGGCCTTCTGTTGGACTTCTGTTGCTCCTGGAGCTTAATAAAAATTTGTGTGGCCAGTGTAGGTTTTGCCACACTCTGGATCCATGGTTCATCGTTTCTTTGTGGGGGGGGGTGTTGTGCACATGTGTGTACTTTGGGCAGGTTGTCTTGGCCTTGTGTCAGGTAAGCACCTCTTGCTCTGGGATGTATGGCTTGTGCTGTAGTAAGGGGTGCTTTGCGGGGTGGGTGGAGTCGGTGGGTATGTAACTGTGCCCTTTCTTTTCTTGTTTAGTAGGTTGGGGTACTTACCATCATCATTTTCGTCGGCGGTCTCGGTCGTGGAGGTATATGCAAGGAGCAGTACAGGCATGATTTGCAACGCTCTATCCATGTCTGCTTCAGCGTGTTGTGTGAGCCTCCAGTGAGTGTTTCCTTATATTTGGTTTGTTTCCGTCTGGCTTTGCGTGGCGGTGGTTCCCGCCCCGGAACTGATGGCCGTCTAGTGCTTCATTATTTAAGGTTACTATTCCTCTTCCCCTCCTACTATCCCATACAATAGATTACTCTTTTGGTGAGTCTGGTGCAGAAAGAGAAGCTCTAATCAAAATCCTGCATGTAGCACAGGTCAGTCCCTCTTTCTGACGTAGGCCCTCATTATGACATTGGTGGTAAATGCCACTTAGCGCTGCAGTGAGGGCCACCAACATACCGCCATTGTGGCGAATATCCGTTCGCCATATAATGACACATACACACCAAACCGACAGAATACTGCCACACACACAAATCCGCCAGCCCAAAGGTCAGTGGTAAAATGTCGGAATGAGCACCTGTACTGTTACGCCAACAAAACAACGCCCACCACATTATGACCTATGAATCACCACAGTGGACATTAAATGGCAATAAACCATTGGCAGTACACTCCGGCGCACTCAGAATGGCTCCCCAAATTTAAAACGACACAACATTGGTCTAAACGAAAATCACACATCTGGCACTGATACACACACCACACACACCCACCCACACCACTATAAAACACACACCCACATTACACACAACCCTTTACGAACAACAATAGTCACCACAAGACTAACACGAAGACCACTGAGACAACTACACACACACACACCATAAACACCAATTCATCCGTCATGCGCCCCACATCCCACACCCCACCACATCAATCAATACCATTTACACAACACACACCACATAACACCCATGTCCCCACTAAGGCACCCCCTTTTCACTGATGAGGAGTTGCGGGTCATTGTGGAGGAAATAGTCAGGGTAGAGCCACAGCTGTTTGGCGCAAAGGTACAGCAAATATCCATTGCCAGGAAGATGGAGCTATGGTGGAGAATCATGGACAGGGTGAACGCCGTGGGACAGCATCCAAGAACAAGGGACGACATCAGAAAGAGGTGTAACAACCTTCAGGGGAAGGTATGTTCCCTGGCAGCAAGGTACAACCTCACCATCCAGAGGACTGGCAGTAGACCCCCACCTTCTCCCCCACAGCTCACAGCATAGGAGGAGCAAGTCTTGGCAATACTGCATTCTGGGGGACTCACTGGAGTGGCCGAGGACTGGACACTATTTACAGTATTTACTACTCATCACCCCCATACCTGCATGTCATCACACACCCTCACCCCCATCACTCCACTCCATCCCACACACTGTACCTAAACATATTACTAACACCAATGCCAAACCCTGCATGCTATATCAATGCATGGACAGCCCTCCCAGCCCTGCATGTATACCCATCGCCAAAGCATGCACAGCGTGGAGGACTAACAATCCAACAGTACATCACCATACACAAACAAAGGTGTCAGGGCAACAGCAACAATAGAGGGGAAGCTAGGGATGTACAATATGTCACAGATATGAAGCATAATACATCACGTACATCCCCACAGGTGCCCCAGCCAATCTCAGAGGCGAGGAGGTGCCACAACTATCCAGTCCCCCAACAGACGATGACCCCCAGTGATGACAGTAACTCTGGACTTCAGGATCTGGATGAACTACCTGGTCCATATCGGACCACTGGTCAATCGGCCAACCCAGCCCACTCACAGTCCACCACAGAGACTCCCCATCAGTATTCAACACCACAGCATCCACCCAACATCCCCACACCTCTGGTCCCAGGACACGTCAATCAGCATTATGCCCACCTGTGCAGGGACCCCAGTCCACACCTCTTTCCCAAGACAATCAGGGACCTGGGGTCAGTGGAAGTGGGCACACTGTTCAGGGGACAAAGACACAGGGGAACAGGGACACTGGGAGGACAACTGTGTGCCAGGGGGAGGATAGGCCCAGGGACCCAACTCTCCAGGAGGCACTCACTAATGTCCTGTGGGCATACCAACAATCCCAGGACAAGATGGGCCAGAGCCTTACCAACATGCAGGAGAACAAGCGGCTGCAGAAGGAACACCATCAAGAGATCAGGGAGGATTTGCAGGCCCTCAACACCACCATTGTTTCCATAGCAGAGGTGCTGGCAGATATTGCCAACATCATGAGGGAATGGACAGCACACCAGCGGGCCCCTACCACTAGCAAATCTACTGACCACCCCACCACTCCAGCTGCAGCTGGTGGGTAGGAGGCCCTGCCACTGGACCTACAGGCCACCAGCACCCCTCCCCCTGCATAAGGTGAACCACCGCACAAATGTTCCCTGTGACCCAGTCAGAAGCCAGAGACACTTGTCAAGACCAAGACCACCGCCAGGAAAAGAGACCCTCCTGAATGCCCCCCTTGTGTCCCACCCTGTCACCTTGTCCACTTTGAACTGCCTTTGCACCCCCTTCCTATGGCCCCTTGGACACTGGACCTGTGCTACAAACAGACTGGAACAATACCCTGGACTTCCCTCTACCATCAACGCCATTCCATTGCACTATCCCATCAATTATTTACACTACAATAAACACCCTTGAACACAACTTGAGGGATAGTGTTTTATGATGAAAATGTGCATTTGTGGAAAGAGTCACATCTTGTGCAAATGATCAGAACACTGTGATAGCATACAATTAATGACCTGTAGCTGCCTGAAGTCATCACATCAGTACAGTTGTTATATCACCATCATATGCAAAATGAGAAGCGATAGGTGACAGTAAGTTGAGACGCAAAAGAAGTGAATGTCATCCTGCTACAGCCACACAGAATACATCAATATTCAGAGAAATGGTCAGTTCCACTGTCCCACCTGTGTGTCATTGAAAGTATTGATGTATAACTGATGGTCTGTTGTCCACATCCTCATCCTTACTGTCCTCAGGTTCCACTTCTGCCACAGGGGCATTTCCAGTTTCCTCCTCCTGCAGATAAGGGACATGTTGTCTAAGGGCCAGGTTGTGCAACATGAAGCATGCCACTACTATCTGGCAGATCATCTCACATGAGTAGCAAAGGAATCCACCGGCCAGATGGAGGCATCTGAATCTTCCCTTCAGGAGGCTGAAGGTCCTTTCAATAATTCTCCTAGTTCACCCATGTGCATCATTATACTGATTCTCAGCCCCTGTCCTGGTATTCCTCCCAGGGGTCAGGAGCCACAATAGATTTGGGTAGCCAGAGTGACCTGCAAGTATTGAGGGACAAACATTAGCCTTACACAATGGCATGGGGTTAACACCAGAAGCTATACACTGAAAGACATTGGGTGGGGAGTGAGGCTCACCAATTAGCCATACCCTGTGCCTCTGTAGTTGTGCCATCACATTTGGGATGCTGCTATTCCTCAGGACAAAGACGTAATCCACCGACCCAGGATACTTGACAGACTCCAATTGGGCACACAGCTCTGTGATTGTGGCCCTGTCCAGTCTACAGGTGAGTATTATATGTCTCTCCTCCAGTGTAGCTAAGTCCACAAGGGGTCTTTACATGGGGGCTTGTCTCCTCTTCCTATTCATCAGCAGTGGTAGGTATCTAATGGACACAAGAGTGAGTAGGCTGTCACAATTTGAACAATGGAACCACCACCTCAGTGTACATTGAGCATTGATGTGATGGGACAATGGGAATGTCAATGTATGTGCAAATTGTGGCAATGAAGCAGTTTTGGATTACCTGAATGTAGTCCACCACCATGAAATGGCCACCGCCTTTCCTGTGTCTAGGGACAGGAGGAAGTTAGGTAACTCCGCCGATGTTGAGCGTCATGGCAGAAGGAGGTCTTGCACAGCTGTGCAATTCCTCATTATCCAGTATGGGGATCTATGGAGTACAGTGGCCAATGGGATCAGTGGCGGCGGTGACGGTGTACAATGCCGCGGACGTGACTGCCATTTTCTATCTAAATCCTCACTTGATTTCTGATTTTCCACAGAACAACACCTAAGCTGCGAGTGCTGCTCTTCGGTGACCTGTGTCTGGATCCAGCCATGGCTTGTTTGACTGGGGGGGAAGGGCCACTGCCTTCACTTCAGAGGATTTGTAGCACTTGGTGGATGGGGTCTTACCCCAGTATGGACAGCTGTTTTGGTCTCCAGACCAACAGGTGAGTACACCTTGGGCACGATGCATGTGACAAGGTTGCATAGAGATGTGTGTGCAAGCATTGTGTAATTTGGGGGGTGGTATGTCTGGTGGTAGTGTACGTGGTGGGTGGCGGGTGATGGGATTTGTGGGCCATATGTGTGATAGGCTGGAATTTATTTGTAATGGTGTCCTCCTGTCTGTGTTTCCTCTGCAGGGCAACACTCATCAGAAGAAGGGATTGTGGCATGCCATCCCCATGGACGTGCGGACCCTGGGGGTCTACAGCAGGCAGAGCACCCACTGTAGGAAAAGGTGGGAGGACCTGAGATTCTAGGCCCAGAAGATCGTGGAGGCCCAGCTGGCGATAGCCTCCCAATGAGGGCGGGGTGCCCACCAGAACCCCCTGATGTCCTGCATACTGGCAGTGGCCTACCCAAAGCTGGATGGGCGCTTGAGGTCATCACAGAAGCCACAAGGGTGTGTGTACAGTGGGCGTTACAGCTATAATTGGTAGGTGGCATGGGATCCTGGTGGTAGTGTCAGTTAATGGATGCCCCTTAATGCCAGGTCAGACATTGCAGCGTGATCCAGCTCAAGGGTAAAGTGTGTATTGCAAAATCTGGTAACCTAGCTAGGTTGCATTTCATGTCAGACAGGGCTTAGTGACTCCAAGAGGGCTGCAGTTGCCTGCGGTTTGCTCACTTCTTGCTGTGGTACCTAGTCAATGGTATGCCATGCGATGCATGGTGCTCAATCCTGATCCCTGTGTGACCGTAATGTGTATGCCATATGTGGTGTTGGTCTCTCCTTTTTTCTTCTGTCATCCTGTCCATGTGTGCTTTAGCATCATCTGGCGGAGAAGCAGGGGCACCAGCGACAGAAGGAGCTCCATCCCACAGGACCCAGGAGGCAGAGTCCACTGATGCAGAGGGAACCAGTGGGATGGAGGGTGAGAGAAGCACCACAGAAGAGACAGGAGGTGACAACACTGAATCTGATTCCTCCTCCGATGGAAGCTCTCTGGTAGTGGCGGACACCTCTGGGACTACCCCGGTTACAGGTACAGCCGCCACCGAGTTGCCTGTGCCCGCTCACCCAGGAGGGTGGGCATCTCCTTTGCCCCAGGCACGTCAGGCCCTGCCCCAGTCAGCCCTGCTGCCCTCAGTGAGGAGGCTATTGACCTTTTGAGATCCATCTCTGCAGTGCAGTCAACCACTGTGAATGCCATCCAGGGGCTGGCATCCCAGATGCAGCTATGCAATGCATTCCTGGAGGGCATTCACGATGGATTGGCAGCCCAACAGAGATTGTTCCAGGCTCTGGCCTCCTCTCTGATGGCAGCCATTTTCCCTGTTCCTAACTCCCTCTCCAACTACAACTTCCCAGTACCAGTCTCCTCAACGCCAACCCATCCTATGCACACATACAGACAAGCATGCACACAAAACATCACACAGGAGTGGCACAGACAAACACAGGCAGCACACTTGAGCCCACAAGCACTCACACAAACAGACAGTTGCACACACAACAACATCCACTGCCTCCACTGTTTCCCCCTCCTCCTCCTCCCTCACAGTCACATCGGCACTCACACCTGCATGCACTGCATCAACAGCCACTACCACAATCACCACGCCAAGCAGCAGACACACCTCACTTGCAGACACCTCCACAACATCCATCCAAACTTCCTCAGTCTCCTCTCCCACCCTGTCTAACCCCCTCCTAAGAGACACAAATGCATGCACTCAGACTCCCAACAGCCATCCACCTCAAATCAGCACACTGCCCATGCACCTGCACCCAAGACCAGCAGTCATAGACCTCCCACATCCACTCCCTCAACCTCCTCTCCCATCCCCCCTCCCTCCTTCCACTCCACTGTCCCTAAGAATCTTTTCCTTGCCCAACTTGACCTCTTCCCTCTCCCTCCACCCCCCTGTCCTGCCTGTAAAAGCAGGGTCACAATAACCCAGCCCAGCAACTCAGCCAAACAGTCCACGGGACAGTAGAGGCACCTCATAGTCATGGAGGCAAGAAAGGGAAGGATCCCACTCCACCGCCCAAGAGAGGGAAGGATTAAACTCCACCACCCAAGAGAGGGAAGGATCCCTCTCCACCATCCAAGAGGATAAGTATCACACTCCATCACCCAAGAAATGGAAGGTTCCCACTCCACCAACTAAGAGAGGCAAGAGGCTCCCTCCAACAGCAGTGGGCAAGGAACCCTAACCTCCAGCAGAGGCTGCCAGGGTTTCCCCTTCAACAGCAGTGGGCTAGTAGACCTCACCTCCAGCTGGGATACAGCAGCCCCCACCTCCAGCTGACACACCGCAGCCCTCACCTCCAGCTGACACACAGCAGTCCTCACCTCCAGCAGAGGGCATGTGGGCTTCCCTCCAGGGACTGTTGTGCAAGTTCTCCGCCTCCATAACCAGTGGGCAAGTTCTCCACCTCAGATACTGTGACCTTGCACACCCCAGCAAAGTGAAATGGGCATGGAGCCCCCTCCAGAATCAGTGAGCAAGTTCCCCACTTCAGCTAAGGTGCCCCCCAACTCCTCTTCCCCTTGAGGTACCTGGCCATTTCCAACATGAAGCCCCTGCAGTGTTTTGCAAATTTCACCAGGGAACAAGTTGGGCTTGGACTGTGCTGTGTGGTCTTGTGGGCCTTTTGTACTTTGGACTTGCACAGACTTTGGCTTGGACACGAGTCTGCTTCATTGATAAAGTCAGCTACAATGGGGGGCGTGGCATCAAATAATAACACATCATGTCAGCCAAAGATGAAGAGGGGTAAACTTAAAAAGCTAAACTGGAGTCCAATTTGCTCCCAGAGTTTCCTCTCTCAGGCAAATTTACATAGAAGCCAAATTAAAACTAGAAGATCAGTGTGAAAGGAAAATCATAGAACCAAAATAAGGCTAAAAAATCCTTTTCAAGATGGTGCCTTCCTAGATAGGAGCCAGGCACCTCCAAACAACATGCAACTTAGTGCATTACACAGAGAAGAAGGTGCCCTATCCTGCAAATAGTGGCATGGTACAATGGGCGATCATTCAAGGCTGTCCTTATCAATTAGATGCTTTTCAAGTGAGACCAGTCTTTTGGTACATTGATGGCTTGCAAAAACCTATTCTAGAGGTTCCATTGGAACTGTGACCAATGAAGCCATTCAATGTAAAACAACTTCTACAGCCACTAAACATGCACCAAGCCTAATGTTTAGCGCTCCAGTGTAAAATGAAAAACAACTGTTACTGCATTTCTGAATCTAAATGACGAAGAGAGTGCTAAAGGACAATTTGTACCCCCTCTTTATTTTCCTATCCTTAGTTTTTCTTTTGCATCCAACCCCATTAACTATAGGCAAAATGGTTTGCCTGATTTGATTTTTAATCTATCAATGCCCATAGGAGAATATGCATAGACATTTTATGCAGTATTCTAATGAAATGTTTATGCAACGTGTTATGCAATATTTGTATTCAGTATTTCTTGCAGTATTCTTATTCAGTTAGCTCAAATGGATGTATTTTAAACGTTTTTTGTGTTTTATTGTATTGTAGGTGTCTTTAAAATGTTAATATTTTGGTTAACAATCCGGGTAGATTGTGAACACTGTAACAGGGTCCATTTAAACCTGTTTGAATGCAGATTCTTTTATCTTTTCTATTAGAAAGTGTGAAGTTTTGGGCATGTGTAGGAGTGCTAGCATTGTGTCAGCCTTTTATCTGGGTTGACATACTTCTATTGTTTATATTATGGTCTCTGCTATAGCATTATGGATGCTTACGATGAAAGCTGCCATGTTTCCATTGTTTTAATTATCGGAGCACATTCTCTACATGAAAATCAAGATGATGCATTTATCGCCATACTTATTTTATCTTGTTGGAACATAAGTGTCACAAAATAAATTGGAAATCATATAGTATAACAAGTCAGTTATCTAACCATCAATTGGAGAGTCTTCGCAACCAAACTATCAAGCCAGAGATCATGCCAGTTTGCTGTGACAACCACCCGTAGTCGGGGCTGCTCCAGGAATAGTACAGTAGCTTTCAGCCTGGCGCTGCTTCTTATGTCGCGTAGGCTCTCATTCTTCTAATGAGACTACTTTGTGAGACAGAATCGCCCCCGGCGTGGGAGACTGAATCTAACCCACTGCGGGTGACACCTGTCGCTCCAATCCCGTTTTTTCTCTGGCTAACTAGCAGTGCCTCATCTCCACCTAAGGATGGGGATGACTGGGCAGCCGAGCGCATGACATCTTTAGCTTCTCAGGGAAGCTGTGGTCACTCAGGTCTCATCCGGTTCTCTCATTAACAGTTCAGTCGCCTTATATAAATGACATACAGAGGCGTACATGTCTCAATAATAGGTTTAATAAAACGACTGAATTTTAGATAGCAAAGCGTGAGCTGCAATGACCAGGATGACACAACATGACAGTATTAAAATTGTGACGAGAAGAGTAAAGCATAAAAACAATGCTATCATATTGTCACTATAATCGATGGACTATACCCTACCTAAGCTAAGATTGAGCACAGCATATTAAGCTCTAATTCTGCCCTTCAGGTTCCCTGGGAAGACATCAACCCCCATACCTGAGCAAAGGCCTGCGGTCTGCGTTAGCATCTGTAGCGCAGCATTCAGCAATCAGCAGACAGTCATGGTTCCATGGCTGGAATCTCCCTCTAACATGTAAGGGACAAGGAAGTGTTTTCTAATAACACAGCTGATATTCTGAGAAAGTGTCCCTACATAAGGATGTGTATTTTCTACGAATGTTGGAGACTAAACTTCTACCACGCTCACCGGCAATGTACCATGCTGTAGCCTTGGAAGAAGCACAGAATGTCTTGTTTGAGAACAGAGTGCTGTCCAAGGCAAAAACAGTTAGATAGACAAAAATAAAACAAGACTGTAAATATGGTTATTGTAATAATAATAAGATGAAGCTGAATAAAATATATCTAGGTTAAAGTGCACAGCGGCCTAGTGTGTTAAACTAATGTGCATGGAGCTATAACTAAAATGGCTACACAACACCGTCCTCTTGTCAGTTGAAAGTGGTTCAAAGCTATAAATATATAACTTTATTGCAATAAAGCTCAACCTAAGATATATATAAAAGCAATGTCAATGATGATAAGTCGAAAGGACACATGAGCATATAATGGGACAATTTAAAACAGAAACATGTGGTATAAAACCGAATTCCAAAAGGCAAGTCAATTTTGAAAGTTCTAATTTATTCTTGGGCCATAGAGAGCGTGAGATCTTCCACTTCGGCCGATGTTAAAGTCGGGAAGTCATTGCCAAGAAGGATCAAGGAGCAGTTGTGTTCCATAGCCTCAATCTCAGCCAATGCGGCATTCCGTGGTGTGCCCATTGATGAGTCGTGAGCTACATTCTCCAAGAAGGGTAACTCATAAGTAGCTTTGCATAGCAAACGCAACCTCAAAGCGCATGTCCGGTAATGAACCCTCAGCGAGAACATCAACAGATCAGCGTCCAATGTAGGCAAACGCTGCGTCGAAAGACAGACCTCCAGTACATTTTCGAAAGAGCACCAGAGGCACTGAACCACGGGCTGCACACAATGCAAGACCGGTCTAAACGACAAAGACCAGCCACACTCCAATTGCTCCAGGAGTGTTGCTCCAAAATACTGCATCATGTGTTCACGACACAGCTGCGCTGATGGGAGCGCCCTCATTCCTCCTCATTGGGGCGGGACAGCCATTGTGCATAAAAAATAGCAACAGCAAGATGCCATCTAATAAAGCCAAAGTTATTGGAAATCCCTCAAAAATGCTAGAGAAAATTGGGTGAATTGGGGATGACATCAAATCGAATATGGAGGAGAAGGTGTGAATGAAACCAGTACCAACAGCTTTGAAAAAATGTGTGATTCCAGTTGTACTGGAGTCATTGAATATTTATCCCACGAGTTCACCAAAGTGTCTCGGAAAGTTTGTATTTAAGAGGGACTGTATTTCTGCCGACAACCTTGCCACCTGAAGTGTATATGACTTGCGTGCAGATGTAAGGGCCACATGCTTTTGAAACAATAAAACCTTGAGTCTGCTCAACTTGTCAAAATTCACAGTTGAAGTAGCACTGTGAGGCCAAATGTCAGCTACCTCTTTAATTTTAGTGGGGGGAAAAAGTACGTTCCCGCAGCATGTAACGACCTTAGAGACCGAAACTACATAACCTATCCCGGCTCACATACCACAACAGTCTTCACTATTGAGAAGGATGTAGCTGCCGTTTGAAAGCACCTGGAACGTAGGTCTAATCAAGGGGACTGGAACTCCCTTCAGATAACAAGCTAAGTTTGCAGCAGAGGAGTTACATGCCCCGTGCAAGGACAGCTGTTTTCAAACCATCGAATGGCTGACTGAAGCCTCGCATTCACTACCGCTAAGAAAGACTTCTTTCATGCCACTGTGGCATTTGTACGAGAAGGAAATCTCCCACATCTCATGGATGTAACTATCTCCCAGCCTTTCATATCTGCCTACCGGAATGTGTTTTAAACAGGAGGTAAATTGAAGTATAGAAATAGGCTGATTAATGACCCCGTGAATTAGCCACTCAGCAGATGGTATTTCAACCACAGTAAAAGGCAACTTTTCTAATTTCTCAATATTAAGCATGACATAAGTCACTTCCTTCTTAGCCATTAGTTGTTGTTGTCGCGTTAAATTAAAGGAAGAAAATATCTCCCATGCACTGACATGCTGCCATGGAACGCGACCCGCCTTCAGTGTTTGAAGTGTCCAACCCAACTGCATAATGGACCTTAGTTGACTTTGTCCATGATGTAAAGAAGACATATCCATTTCTATAATGTCTATAGCAGAAGAGACAATATTATTAGTATATATCTGGTTGGACAAGGTATTAATCCCATTATCCACAACAGCTAATGCTTTTTTCAGATTGTCCTGATCTAGTTGCCTTAACTGGGCAGCTGCCTCTTGTTGGGAAAGCTTCCAAATTTCATTATAGACTTCAGATAAGAAACTCTTCCTATGATGTCTTCTGGGGCCCACCAGGAAATCCTGTACGTCAGTGTTATTAGAGAGGAGAATGAGGTGTTCTCTAACTGCGTTTAGTGAGGATGATCTTAAGCATTGCTGGCACAATTTTCCTACACTATATGTTGTTGATATATAGCAAAGGTCCGGCCTACTAGTTCTAAAACCCCCCGAGGAGTTGATAAAACATTGATGAAACCCATTGGTATCTATTCGCCACAATAACCACCCGCCAGGACGTGTCAGTGAAACATTAAATGTACCATTCTGGATCCATTTGTTGAGCTGATCTTCAGTTGCATTTGTATATTTTTGCCATTTATTAAACTTTGCAGGGGCAGGTATACTGGGCATGTTTAATTCCTTAATTTTAGCTAAGCCCAAACAACTTGTTTGTTGTACTGTTTCAGTTAAGAATATAATTTGTACAGGTATGAGGTATGCTCTAAACAAAGCTTCCTTTCCCCTAATTTGCCAATGTCTTGTTCCCCATACACTTTTCAGGTCAATCGACTTCAGACAATATTTATAGCCTTCTATAGACAACGGGGACAACAAAAGATTCTGAATATATAAATTTCGTATTTGTCATTAGTATATGTATATCTTTAGTATGTGGTACCTTAAAATAATGAGACTCAGGATTTTTAACATTGTGCCCAGAAAAATATGTAAACATTTCAGAATATGTTTTAGAACACCCTTGTGGTGGGGTCGGACAATGTTCCCATTGTGTATAATTAAAAACAGTTTTGGGACTGCTCGCTCTATGTATGAAATGGTACCCATAATAATTCTAGAAAAACATATCACCATAATTTTCTTTAGATTGATAAACATCCTCGTTTTCAAAGACAGTATAATACTGTAATTCAGTCATCATAGAATCAACAGTTTTTACGTCTCAATCATCAGAGACAATGCCTGGTATTATCATATCATTCATTGATAGTTTGAACACATATGGTATTTGAATTACTTCCGAGGGACCATATATATCAAATATTACCTTGTCCCAAACAATCCCCCTCAGGAATTGGCACTGCAGAAATGTTACAAATGATAAGTCCCTCCGGACCTTATGTGATGAAAATTGTGGTTTTAGGACCTCCTCCTCCAACTCAACTGTTGATCTCTTGGGAAGAAAATGACTATTTACCAACAAGAAGAAAGTGATAACAAAACCACTCCAAAGTAGGAAAGCTAGGACAGTCAAAGAGAGCCATATATAGTTCCATGGAAAAACAAAATATGTTTCTTTAAGCCAGTTCGTTAGCTTATGTGCTCTTGACAAGTCAGGTGTTGAAGAGGCAGATGAGTCTGAGAAGTCATCTTTGAAGTCGGCAAAATATCCAGAAGCAGTTTGTACAAATGGTGGGGCCGTGGTCAGTGGTGGAGTTGGTATTTCCCTTGGTGGCACATTGTAGATCGCACCATCCGGCTGTGATAGAGTTGAGTCAACTCAGTCAAATGTTTCTAAATTGTTTGATTATAGTGGAACTAATGCAAGATCATTTTCCACCCTCCCCAAGCACGGAGAGGTATCAGTGTTGGTATAAATGACTTTTAGAGGAACTTCTTCGCCAGTAGTGAGAGGGATTCGGGAGCTACTGGATGTTCCTCTTGGTCCACTGTGCAGGATCGGCCACATGTTGTAATTTGACATTGTTGATGGAGACAGAATGATTTTCTTTGGCACCTGCCAAAGGTGGTAGAATGACAGTTCTGGTACGGTGTATCCCTAATACTGGTGCTCGATAGGAAGGGCCAAATTCCTTTTTCACAGTGACTTTCTCACGTACAAGATCCCCAACTTTGGGAATCCAGCCGGTAGATGTTACAGGCACATCCTTGATTCCTGTGGAGGCAGCACTGATAGAATAATTATCATCACAGAACTGTTGCAATTCCTGTAAGACATTGACACGTTCGTTTATGTCAAAAGGTGTTTCTGCTGCCTTCACGCCAGGACCATCAAGATCCGGAACATACATTCGAGTTCCAAACAGGCACTCATAGGAAGTACGACCCCCAGGGACCTACTAGGCAGATTATTAATTGCTCTCTGGACTCCATATAGGTGGTTGAGCCAACTACAACCCGTACCTAAGACTCTGGCTGTTTAGGATTGCTTTACATCATGGTTTAATCGTTCCACAACACTATTTCCTTCAGGATGAAATGGAGACGAGTACTGGAGCCATGGCGTCCCTGAATGCCCTTGAGGCGAAAGCAGGGCCCTGGTCCGAATGGAAAGCCGCAACCACATATGTACCAATAAAGACTCACAAATCTTTAATAACAGTCTGAGCGTCAGCTGAGCATTGTGGCCACGCCCATAAGAATCTGGAGCATGAATCAACAGCGACTAAAATATACTTGAACACACTATCCGGTGTTAGGGGACCACAATGATCCAAGTACACACATTGTATTGGTTTGCTTGAAATCAAGAGGGGTGTCTGCGGTGGGCATTTGGCGGTGGAAACTTTAATTTGTTGACAGATGTCACAACAAAGGACATACTGCTTGGTCTCTTTATAGAGACCTGGGGCCAGATGTAGCAAAGGGTTTTATCCATTCTGTGTCTATGGCAAAATGTGTTCGTACATATGGCCCCTGGTCACCAATCCCTGGCCTGCAAAATCGAAATTGTAGCTGCACACCAGCATGGGCAGATGCCACCCCCTCATGCGCTGCTTTAATCAATTGTGATCTTATATCTCTATTGGGAATGTCTCGTACCCCTATGCCTGGTATCTTAACCTCAGCGACAGCATACCTCCCATTCGGTAGGAATATTTGTCAGGAAATCCTTTACGATAGGGCGTGCCGTCTGCGTCCGGTTTTGAACTCAAATGAGTCACTGCAGCTACAGCAGCCACAGCTACTGCTGGCTTTGCGCCTTCGTCAGTCAATGTATTTCCAGAAATGTGTATCCCAACACTCTGGTGTCCAAGTGTATGCACAACATGGACATTTGGTAGCGTCTCTTTCAGATCTGCTACTTTCCGCTATAAAAGTCTGTGTCTGATGGTGTTGCCTTTGGAATCTCTGAACCCATTCTGGCGCAAATAATGCAGGTATCCATTGAAGGATTGGACACCATAATATGAATCACAGACAATCAGCGTAGGCTATGCAGGATCCGTATGCTTCAGTGCCATCAGCAGAGCCTTTAGTTCTGCCAACTGTGCCGTGCAATCCCCTAGGGTTTGTGTAAATGTATGCAGGGGCCAAAATTTATCACCCTCCATGTAGCCGCTTATGACTGTGCAAGCAGCAGAATATTGGTATTTTGTGCCAATTGCAGGTTGTGCTGAGCCATCGGTGTACATGTCTATAATATTGTTCAATAGGCAATGTATTCGCTGGAACTGGGTATTCTATTTCATTCTGTAAAAACTCTTGAGTTTGTAATTTTTGGTCAAAGGTGAAGTCTACATCAGTGGCTGTCGAAGACATAGCCCATTGTATCCAACATGGATGTAATGCTTTTGCATTGGAAACGCTGGCTTTTGTAACAGCCTCTAGGGCTGCGATCGGAGAAACAACAATAATGCATTTTCCTTGGGCAAGAGTTCTTTCTTTTATGAAAGCCATCTGTACAGCAGTGAGAATTTTCTCAGTGGGAGCAAAGCGCTGTTCTGCCCCAGAATATAAGAGTGATTTGTACGCAATCGGACTGTCTCACCTTCATTAAATGTCACATAGGTGAAACCAATGGCACCAGCTATTACTCTGATGACCAAATGTGTTTTGTTCTCTCTTGTATGTAAGTGTTGTGCTGCAAGCATGTCTGTTTGCAGATCTCGAAGAATGCGTGTATGTTCAATTGCCCAGAATTTACTTGAAAAATCAGGATGTATCATATCATATAAAGGTTTTATGTGTGTAGCATAATCGGGAATGTAAGTTCTGCCAAAATTTAGGAAACCCAGTAGAGATTGGAGTTTTTTAATCATATTTGGTGGTTGTAACTGTGTGCATTTTTCTAAGAATTGTGGCGCTAGGCTCTTTCCTTCACTTGATAGCTCATATCCCAAAAACAGGACGCTTAGTAAGACAATTTTTGTTTTTTTTTAATTGAATTTGTAGCCAAATTCAGCAAATCCTACAACAATGTGGGCTACCCATCTTAGATGTTGTAGCAATTCATCATCTGTAAGATAGATATCATCTACAGAGGACAATGCTTCAGGATCGATCTTGTGCACAATTGCTGTCACACGAGCTGCGAACAGTCCTGGACTGTTCTTATACCCCTGGGGTAAACAACATTTTTTCTGGGAGCCTAGTGCGCTGAAACTTGTTAAGTCTCTACTCTCAGCTACTATATTCTGGCAGAAAAAAACATTGGAAATGTCCAGTGTTGTTTGTATTTTTTACGCACTATGGGCCAGATGTACAAAGAGTTTGGCATGATGCAAACTGCGAATTTAGCTGTTTGCGCCATGCATAACGCGCATTGCGATGCTCATTCCCATTTTGTGAATCGGTAACCTGGTTACCGACTCGCAAAATGGGAATGCGACTCGCAAATAGGAAGGGATGTTCCCCTTCCTATTTGCGATTTGCATCACAGTGCAGAATTGCTTTGTGACCGCGAACGCAGTTGCAAAGCAATTCGCAGTTAGCACCCATTACAAATGGGTGCTAACCCATTGTGAATGGCTCTGAAAATATTTTTTCAGAGCAGACAGTGGTCCTATGGACCACTGCCTACTCTGAAAAATTTAAACAAAAAAGTTTCATTTTCTCGAGTGTATTGCAACTCGTTTTCCTTTAAGGAAAATGGGCTGCAATACAAAAAAAAAAAAAAACTGCTTTATTGAAAAGCAGTCACAGACATGGTGGTCTGCTGTCTCCAGCAGGCCACCATCCCTGTGAGTGCAGCGAATCGCAAGGGGGTCGTAAATTGCGACCCACCTTATGAATATTAATGAAGTGAGTCTTTGCGACCCCCTTGCGATTCGCAGATGGTGTCATGGACACCATCCTGCATATGGGTTTGCGACTCGCAATTTGCGAGTCGCAAACCCAAACTTACCTACATCTGGCCCTATATTATTTATTAGTGCTGTGCTATGTGAGTTGTGTATAGCATAAGTGCATGTTTGGCTGTTTAGGTGTCTGTAGTCTAAGACTATTCTATATGAATGGTCTGGTTTAGCTACTGGGAATAATGGATTATTCATTGGGGAGACACAGGGATCAATTATGCCCTGGTACTCTAATTGCGTGAGTATTTCTCTCACAGGTGCTTTTGCTTCATGTTTTATAGGATACTGAGCTTGAGGTTGAGGTTCATTTTTAATTGGGATTACATGGTAGGTGGATTCTTTATCCCAACCTACATGATTTCAGTATAACGCAGGTGCCTGTGCCAAAGCCCAATCAATGGCATAGGATTCAGCGAGTTCCTCTGGAACAAGGGGCAAGAAGGAAGGCTTAATCGTGTATTCCCCATATGGGCAGGTACGGACAAATTCAGGTGTCCAATCTTGTTCGGCCAATAAAACATTGTATATGCGTCTATGATGCACTCAATGCCTCCTTCTAACTGTAGTGTTACTTTATACACCCTATCGGGCGTGGAGACACGCATGTCCGCTGTTTCTACTTGTAGAAAGACATCAGTTGCTTTCATCTCCAGATGCTCTAGAAAACTCCGGCGAACTATTGTGACCTCTGCTGCGCTGTCTAGCAGTGCTAGAGCCCACCTCTTGTTCTTCAAGAGGACCCTCTTCCTGAGTGGCTTGTTGGACTGCGACTGGTGCCACCGTTTTCTTTTTGAATTGTGGTTTTTGTTGGGCCGGTTTCTCTTCCTTTTGAACAGAAACCCCCGAAGAGCGTTGTGATTCCTGTCTCGGTTTCACGTACTCCGTTCTTCACTCTGATTGCCCACCTCTCTCATTTCTTTTTTCCGATGAGTCCTGAAAGGAAAGAGATTGGCATGTATCAGTAAATTGATATCTATCAGGCGCTTTTATGTTATCTCAGTTTCTGATATTATATCTATTCTGTGGGTTCTCCATACTCGGAGAGTCTCCCTTCTCTTTGTTAGGAGTTTGTTGTTTTTTATCCCACCGTTTCTTATTACCCTCAGGTGCTTGCTTGGGAAAATCTTTATTCGATTTACCCTGAAATTGTGGTTTGGATGGTCTGGCCCCTAAACTGTCTCAAACAATGCTAGAATAGGTCTCTGCAATTATTTTAGGCAGCTCTCGTTCCTGATCCTGTTGCGGAATGTCACGGAGCCGCAAGCGCACTGCAAATGCAACTGTTTCCCCATTGAGTTTACTTAAAATGATTGAGGATACTGTGGCAAAATTGCCCATCAATTGCATCCCCAAATCTAGGGCCGGCGCAGTCCCATACTCATCTTGTATTTGTTTCAACACCTCCAGTAGATTGGCAAGTGTCGGTGTACCGTGTGCCGTATAGAGTGCGGAAAATACCATGCCCCAAATATTACAGTTATCTACTGTAGGGACCATCCCAAAAGGCAAGCACATCGTTAATATTCTATGTTTATCCTGAGATCCCGTATGGGGAAATACTGCCTCCAGCGCATTAATCTTTTGTGCTAACCAAAACGGAGTTTCTTCCAGTTTGGTGCGTACTTTACCCATTATTGAATGTACAGTCGCAGGATTTATACCTGGTGTTGCTGCATGTGGATGAACTGGAGCAGCACGTGCTAGGTTTGTATTTAGTGTTTGCATTACAAATTGTACTAATCATCTACAGTATATATCGCTATTAATTTAGGATATAAACGATGAACTTCAACCACCTCTAAATTTGCTACTTCACGATGTGGTGTATAGGTGTCCAATAAAGGCCAGGTAGGACCACTGTTACTTAGAGGACCTAACCTTACCGGTAATATCATGTGGGGTAGGGTGCCATCAAGCCAATTGTTATGTTCTTGATAAGATAAAGGTATTTCTAAATATGTGTATGCTCTGTATTGTCCAGGCACATTTGCAAGTGTATAATGATGAAATGTATTTGTGTTCCCATTAACTGCTGGAAATGTGACCCAAGAATAAAAAAGTTCTGTTCTATATGCTGCATGGGCATCCACCACAAATGTGACTGGACCCCCTTGGGGCATTAGGCCATTTGCTCATAAATGTGTAGTTAGAGGTTGTCTCATATTAACCGCTATCTGTACCTGCTTTAGATTCGCCATTATAGACAGACTATATGCACAGAGAAGGCACACCAAATAGGGCTTTCCTTTTAAAGTTCAAGCTTGAACAACCTCCAGCTTCAGATAGGATAGCCTACGTAGCTGGGGTGGAAATGCTCAGTACCACGGACATCTCCGTATGCGGTATTGAGGTGTCATTATATATAATGAGACAGAGATACTCCGGAGGACCCTAAAATTAGAGCCTGACCAAACGCTGGTGGCGCCATGTCGCGTAGGCTCTCATTATTCTAATGAGACTACTGGATTTTGAGAGACAGAATGGCCCGTGACATATGAGACTGAGTCTAACACACTGTGGGTGACACCTGTCGCTCCAATCAGGGTTTTGCTCCGGCTAACTAGCAGTGCCTCATCTCCACCTTAGAATGGGGATGACTGGGCAGCCAAGCGCATGACATCTTTAGCTTCTCAGGGAAGCCGTGGCCACTAAGGTCTCATCAGGTTCTCTCATTAATAGTTCAGTCACATATATAAATGACATACAGATGCAGTATACTTTTCAATAAAAGGTTTAATAAAACGACTGAATCTTAGATAGCAAAGCGTGAGCTGCAATAACCAGGACGACACAACATGACAGTATTAAAATTGTGACGAGAAGAGTAAAGCATAAAAACAACGCTATCATATTGTCACTATAATCGATGGACTAGCTCCTACCTAAGCTAAGATTGAGCACAGCATATTAAGCTCTAATTCTGCCCTTCAGGTTCCCCTGGGAAGAGATCAACCCACATACCTGAGCAAAGGCCTGCGGTCTGCGTTAGCATCTGTAGCAAAGCATTCAGCAATCAGCATGCAGGTGTGGTTCCCTGGCTGGAATCTCCCTCTAACATGTAAGGGACAAGGAAGTGTTTTATAATAACACAGCTGATATTCTGAGAAAGTGTCCCTACGTAAGGATGTGTATTTTCTACACATGTTGGAGACTAAACTTCTACGACGTTCACAGGCAATGTACCGTGGTGTAGCCTTGGAAGAAGCACAGAGTGATCAAGAATGTCCTGTTTGAGAACAGAGTGGTGACCTAGGCAAAAACAGTTAGATAGACGAAAATTAAACAAGACCGTAAAAATGGTTATTGTAATAATAATAAGATGAAGCTGAATAAAATATAGCTATGTTAAAGTGCACAGCGGCCTAGTGTGTTAAACTAACGTGCTTGGAGCTATAACTAAAATGGCTACACAACACTTATACCCTGGAAAGGGCTATGATACAGAACAGCTAAACAGATGTTTTTTTCCTATAGAAGACATGTTGTGTGATATATTTAAGAAACTGAATTAAGAAGACTAAGAATTTGATAACCATGTTAGGATTCTTCATGTTGGTATTGTTGGCCTTGTCATGTATTTCTGCTCCAATCACTTTATTCGGTATGAAAAAATCCAACCAAAAAAACAGATAACAATACAATACATAAAACCAATTAGCAACAAATCAGTGTATAAAAATGCCCATCATTTAAAAACAAATAAAACATCAATATTAAAAATTTTAAAAACATTCTTAAAAGTGATCTAAATTACTGCACCAAGTGATAGCTCCCTTCAAAAAAGATCCCAAACTCCGCCACACCAATACATCAGAAGCCATTCGCAGCCAAAAAAAGGCAGGGCGATATTGCACAAAACCCTTGGGCCTCAACTGGGGGAATAAAAACGACACCTAAAAGGTGCATACAAAACACAAAATAATGTAAAATAGGTCAAAGTCTGCAAAGGCACCCCGTCACAGGGACACGGTCTAATAGATTTTTCACCATACTGGCCTAGCGGGAAGCATATATTACTTCTAATAACCACAAGGTGAAATCGGTTAATAAGAGACCTTTCCCTCACATCATTTGTCTCTAAGAGATAGGGCTCAGGGCCCGCCCCCATCTTGAGCATAATAAAATCCCTAACCGTTTTTTTCCCTAAAACCTCCCCCTCTCTTTTGGCCCCCAAGATTCTCAGAAAGTTATCCTTTACCCAATTTTTATCTCGGCTGGTCAGACCCTCAGGAGTCTCAAACATATCAGGCCGCCCCAGTTCATGGGCCGCCTTTCTTATATACATCAGCCAGGGGATATTCTTTGCATGGTCACAAACCACGCAATCCCATAAAATCTCTCTATTAAAAGTGGCATACTCATTACTCCAAATAGAGATCCATAGCAAGAGCGGAGCAAGCTGGATGGTGTCTTGTACAAACCCAAGATCTAGTTCCAAGTGAAGATAGAAACCAGAGGTGGTTTGGCCAAGTCTCAATAGCCTTCTGCAGAAATGGTTTTCTTCTAAAGCTGGGGCTCGGGTATCCATATACCCCCATATTTCTGCTTTTATTTTCTCATTTTGCATGGTTACTCTTCATATTTTATGCACTAGACTTCGTTTTCAGAAAGAAGCATTTTAAAGTTATATCCTGTGTTTCTTTCTACTACTTTGAGAATGCTATTCATTTATAAAGGGGTTTGGACTGCTACTGTGTTCCTGAACTCACTTAATAGGGCTAATTGTGACCAGAAAATAAACACAACCTACACAGTATTGTTCACTGGGTTGTGTATGGGTTGCAGTCTAATGGGATTTTTATTTTATGTTGGTGCATTGTAGTGAATTCTTACACAGGAGGTTAGAATTGTGACATTTGCAGTTCTGGAGAGGGGACCCCGAGAATTTGGCAGCTGATTTTTTTGTCACCACTGAGAATGTGCAATTACAATACTTTGGCACATTGGAGCTTCCACAGCAGCTCTCTCTACAAGACACCTTCGTCCTGATTTATACTTTTTGAAACAAAAGTGCGCTAACGCAGTTTTGCGTCAAAAAGTTTAGCACTGACTAGCGCCATTTTGTAACACCACCTGGGTGTCATATTTATACTGTGATGCTGGGTGGTGCTAAAAATTGGTTAGAGGCATTTTTCCCGACATTAACCATTGTGCCTTGTCGTAAGGCCATGGAGGAAAAATTACTCAAATCCGTTTAACGACATGCAAACACATCGCAAAATGTAATGCACCATTTTTGCCCACAATAGCATAAAATACAGATGCTAACAGAGAAAACAGTGCAAAGGAGAGGCAAGGAGGCCAGGAGAGACACCCAGGGAGACCCATTCAACCAGGAATAAGCCAGGAGGACACATCCAAGACCCAGGGGAGGGAGAAGAAGAAGAGAAAGAGTCGTTTGAGCGCAGAGGACCATGAAATACTGGTGAGAGAGGTGATTGAGCATCAAAATGAACTCTTTGTCACCTCAAAATTGCCAATTGGAAGGAGAAAGGCTATTTGGCAGCAGATAGTGGATAAGATTAACAGTGTGGCAGAGGTCAGGTGAACTGTAACTGAGTGCAAGAAATGCTGGCATGACCTCAAATGAAGGACAAATGAAAAAATGGCAAGTAACAGGAAGGCTGCACTGCAAACTGGAGATGAGGATTGAGCACCACAAGAGTACTTGGACGAGATGGAGGAGATGGTTGCAGTGGTCATACCAGATGAAATTGACACAGGAATTGCAGGACAGGACAGCACAGACTACTAGGAGAGACCACAAATGCAGAGTAAGTTGCATGGGGAAAATGTATGCTAAAATGTCAAGTACAAGAAGAGGGAGGCACATAGGACTCACACAATGCATGTCAAAGGAGTGCAGAGGTACATAATGCATATTAAGCAAGCTGCTGCATGCTGACATATGCTACACATGCACCTACCCCTTGGTAGTGCCATGCACCATAAAACATACACAACCTAAACACATGTTGAACGTCAGGCCTAACTACCTACATGTACATATGCAGCAAATGGGATGGATGGCATGTGTAATCACTGTGCCACTGGTTGTGTCATCACAACATCCCTTGCATATAGTCATATCAACACTACCAACATGACCAAGACGTCTGAGACTAGGAAGTCAATCAATACTAGTCCTCAGGCTATGTAATAGTGGTGTCCTTTGCAGTAACACGTTGCAACTGCTTTGCCTCATTGCCCAAATGCATGTGTGCTGCATCTCACAGAAATGTGTATGTGTTTGTGGTGTGCACTGATTGTGCTGTATTGCAGCATGGTTCATATGTGTTGTTACCTGCACATCTGTGTTACCCTGGCCATGTGTTAATGTAGTGGTGTATGTCCTGTGTGTCCTACAGGGTTGGTGTGTTGTGTGTCTATTGCTAGGTTTGTTGAGTTACCCACAAGTAGGTCATTTCCATATTGTCCATCCTGAAATTGTTCATTGATCCTGCTGTGCCAGAATAAGTAGGCATCATTGACACTCCCAGGATACTTGGCCAAAATGATTATGAACAGTCTCCGGTGGTCCACTGTGGCCTCACATCAATGGAATGTATGTGCTTCTGATTCCGGTATAAGTGCTTGGTTGCTACAGGTGGAACGAGCCAGACATGGGTGCAGTCCCTTGCACCAAGCACATGTGGGAAGCCATGGATTTGATAGAAACTCTGGGCCTGATTCTGACTATGGCGCCGCCATAGTCCCGCCGACAAATGACCGCACCGCGGTCAAAAGACCGCGGCGGCCATTCTTACATTTCCGCTGGGCCGGCGGGCGCTCTCCAAAAGAGCGCCCGCCGGCCCAGCGGAAATGCCCCTGCAACGAAGATGCTGGCTCCGAATGGAGCCGGCGGAGTTGCAGGGGTGCGACGGGTGCAGTGGCACCCGTTGCGTATTTCAGTGTCTGCATGGCAGACACTGAAATACTTTGTGGGGCCCTCTTACGGGGGCCCCTGCAGTGCCCATGCCATTGGCATGGGCACTGCAGGGGCCCTCTTACGGGGGCCCCGCGGCACCCCCTACCGCCATCCTGTTCCTGGCGGGAGACCCGCCAGGAACAGGATGGCGGTAGGGGGTGTCAGAATCCCCATGGCGGCGGAGCGCGCTCCGCCGCCATGGAGGATTCTCCCGAGCAGTGGAAAGTCGGCGGGAGACCGCCGACTTTCCGTTTCTGACCGCGGCTGAACCGCCGCGGTCAGAATGCTCGACGGGGCACCGCCAGCCTGTTGGCGGTGCTCCCGTGGTCGGACCGCCAGGGGGTCAGAATGACCCCCTCTGTTTGTTCTCCTGCTGCTTTTGCTGGGTGTTGCGGAAGCTGATGTGGCAGGATGGCAAGGAGATAATAGCGTCTTACACCTTCGGCAGGAATGGAGAGAACAACGACTGTGAGACACCAGCAACCAGGGCACCCATTGTTTGGAATGAGCCACTTGCCAGCATGTGCAGGACAGCTAGCAGCTTTGTCACAGGTGATATGTTGTGTGGGGTTTGCAGGCTAGCTGTGATTTGTGGCTCAATGTGGTGCAGGAGGTGTAGTATGACTTGCTAGTTCAGTCTGTAGGTCCTAATGATGTCCTGGTCCCTGAGACCAAGGAGGGTTGCCCTGGTTCTGAAGACCCTCTCCTGCCTTCTGCGTTGCCTTTGTAGGCTGTGTTGAAGTGGTGGTGATTGCTGTAGTTGTTGCTGTCCTCTGCGTCGTCTCACAAGCTGGATCAGTATCACCTCCATCTTCTCCTGTGGGTTGGTAATGTTTTTTCTGTGTGTTCTCCTTAAGTAGTGATGGATTTGTCTCATTATAATGCCTGCCCCGACCCAGGAGTTAAATTTTGATGCTGATCGGTATTAACGTAATTTTTTGGGTCGGCCTCCCACCCGTGCGTCTTTTTTGCCCGATTGGATAAATATGGCGCTAAGAGGTTTGAGTCATTTTTTGTACAGGAACGCCTACCTTGCATCTCATTGATGCAAGGAGGTTTCACGCATCTAAAAAATGATTTTAACACCAATATTTTGACGCTAGACAGGTCTAGGGTCAAAATATAAATATGGCATTAAGTTTGAGCTGTATTAGCATTAAAAAAAATGACGCTAATTCAGCGCAAACAGAGTATAAATATGCCCCCTTGTATCTCGAGTAGATGTTAAGACTCCTTTATGCCATCCTGCCACTGTGTCTCCTACCCTGGGTTTCAAAGTACGACAGGAACAACTAAGTCCGAGTTATACTAGTATCACCAGGTTCAATCAGGATACTGAGGTATCCAAAACTCCTGGCATGATTGTCTATCCACTGATCAAGTTGCTGCTTTTGGAGAAACCTCTGTCTCAGCAGAAGGGTAGGATCCTGCACTCAGGCATGCACAAGCTGCACCTCCATGCTCTCAGACTGAGCTGAGATTGTTGACCACCTTCGACCTTTCACTGGAAGTCGTTGATGTCATCTTGGCAGTGAGGGGTCCTTCCACGAAATTAGTGTACACCAGACATTGAACAAATTTGTGGATTGATGTGACACCTAACTAAATGTCCCACTACAAGGGAAAATGTTCGACGTTTTGTTGTTTATTCTGTCCCTGGTCCAGCAAGGTCTTGCTTTGTGAACTGTTAAGGGCTACATACTGGCTCTTTTGACTTTTGTGCAGTTGCTCCATCTGTCCTCTTTTTTCAAATTGTCTGTTGTAATGAGATTTTTTTAATGTTTACATTTATTTCCACCAAAAACGTTCGTGATTCTGCAGCGAGACTTGATGTTAGTGCTCGTTTCTTTGTTGTGTACCCATTTGAGCCACTGCACAGTTGTCCTTTGAGATTTCTGACATTAAAGACAGTCTTTATCATCACCATAACAGCAGCCATACTTCTCAATACATCAGTGATGAGGACCCGAGCTTCATTTCTACTAAAAGTGGTCATTCCTTGTCTTGTTCAGGAGGCTTCTCAGGCTTCCACCATCTTAAGATATACATTGACCTTTGGCTTTACTCCTACAGTCTGACTGCCCTTCATCCCCTAGTCCAAGTTCTCCAGTAACAAAGAAACCTAATGAAATAACTCTAAAAAAAGGGAACATTTAGGGGATTCATTTCTCCTTCAAAGCTCTTGCAAGGAACTAAACTTACTTGATTTTCTGAAAAAATAAAAATAAATATAGGAAGGTGGCTGTTTCAGGCGAGACAGCATAATTTCAGGCTCTGGTTCATTAGTGCTCTTTAACTAAAAATGAGGTAATGATTTGGTAATCCTCTCAGAATATTCTATACTTACTCTGGTTAGCGACCGGTAAGTAGTGATACACACCACCTCACACAAGAATGGTCCCTTAATGCCTATATTAAAAGGTCTAATTACCAGGCAGGATTGACCAATAATTTCTACCTGAAAGCGCAGAGTCTTCTGGCATTGGCTATGTACCAACATCCCTGGGAGAGAGCCCCCCCAGGAAATGGGGGTTAAAGCTTTGTAACTCAGACTTTAGAGGTGCTCTTGTCCCCTGTGTGTGGGCCAGCAATGGTTCTCCATACTGTAGGAGATAAAACCAAGGTGTCTAGGGGGCTCAGTGAATGAAAAGGAGCATATCCTGTCAGCTCTATATACAAATATGTCAAAAGAAGTATTAAAGATGTCCTTTGTTATGCTAGCTGTGTTGTACCACTCCCAGTTTGTTAATATGCGGTAAGTAGTCAGCTGCTAACAGACTTGCCCTTTAGGGCCCACAGGGCAAACCATTTTTCTCCCCAAAATGTATTGGTCCCTGAAGATGTCATGAGTAGTATGACTGGTTTTCATCAAATTTTGACTCAGGAAGAACAAAGTAAATTTGTATAAAATTCGGATGCTATAAATGTGTTTGATTTTAATAATTATGCGGAAAATAATTTTGAGTTCTCTAGAATTTTAGCATTAACTTTAAAATTGTTGCTTTCATGAGGGAGTAGGTGAACATGCAAATTAGGTAAAATGTGGATACATGTATAAATGAATGAATGTGGAAGAGTGACTATGTGAGTGCTTGAAAATGTGAATATAGCAGTGAAAGTGCAACCATAGTCATTTGTAGACTGATGGAAAAAACAAACTAAAACCACTTTGTGATTCAACAAAAGGGACTTACTTACAAGCCCTGTGGAGCAGGGTAGCACAGCAAGTGACCTTGCTGCACTGCCCTGTGCCACAGGGAAAGGGCAGAAATGTGCTGTATCTACAAGATACCAGCAAAAAAAAACAGATGATCGACAGGATGCTGAACAATGCAAACATTAACATCCAATCACAGAGATCTGGGTTTAACCCAATGTTGTTTGCCCACCATACCACCCCAGGTTGGACCCAGCTATATGCAAATAAATCTTGACACTGCTCCCATGGGAACAGTCCAGCCTGAAACTCCAGGCCAGGTCCTCCCTGGACTAGGAACAAGCATCATGGGATCGGTTTTGGGATAGCACCTCATATCAGCCAGGCTAGCTTGAATCCAGTGATGCAGTGAGCATGGGACTCACGTCTGGGCATATCCTTCCCACAGGGCAACAAAAGCAAAAAGAACAGGTGACAGACGGAACGCTGAACAATTCAAACATTCACCCCACGTCACGAAGATCTGGGTGTAATCCATTGTTTTTTTGCCCACCACACCAGCCCAGTTTGAACTCAGCCATATGCAAATCAGTCTTGACACTGCTCTCCATGGGAACAATCCAGGTCAAACTGCTTTTTACTTTTGTTGCCCTAAGACCGTCTTAATGTTACTGTGTTATAGGGGTCCAATGCTCAAATCATTTGCTGAAGGACCTATCCAGAAACCTCCACAACCCTCCACTACTACTAGATTTACAAATATACTTGCTCACTGTCCTCATGCACAAGTACTCTTAGTAAAACTCAACTATTCCTAAATCAGAAACGATGTTTTGCTATGGCAAATTACATTTTTCCTTCGACCAAGATCACTATGATGCCTTTGCATTCAGTATTTATCAGCCTAGATGTAATGAACTAATAATGTGGATATACTTTTTCTCCACATAAAAGATGAAAGTCCATTATCAAAACATGATATTTTGAGTTTGCTCTTCGCTAGTTTATAATATGAATTTAGCAATTTACTTATAATGCCTTTCAATTTCTAACAATATTTCTTCCCAGAAAAATATGTTTTCATTTTTTAATAATAATGTCTGTTCAGCTGTAAACAAGCTTAAGAAGAAAAGTGGATTAAGGCTGTTAGACTTTAATCTTGTTACTCAAAGTGGTTTTAGTTTGATTGTTTTTTCCATCAGACCATCAACCTATGAATGACAATGGATGTACTCTCATAGCTATATTCACATTTCCATGCACGTACCAGAATTTAAAAGGTTCCCACAGAAGCCAGCAGGGGAGGCAACGTTTCTGTCTATTATCCTAAACATTGTTGCAGTCACTAAAGACATTGGAAAGGGTTTTTATACTGTTCCTACGACAAAAAACGTACTCCTAGAGAAATACCTTACAAGAGATGAAAAGTGATTTTTTTGTTTTGTCTGTAAAAGATAGCGAAACAAGGAGCTGAAGCCAAAAGAATGTCGGAAAAAAGTTTTAGAACAAAACGAGGGGGGAGGCTGTAGTTAACAATTATATTTTCATATACTTGGTGATTTCTGCTTTCATTTCCAGTATGATTTTGCCTTGTAAATATTTTAGGTCAGGTGTGACTCGAGTGCATGTGCCCAGTATGTACTGTTTTAGGACAAAGATTTTTCCAAGTGTATTGCGCTGATCAAATGGCTTTGAGTTATTTATGACAGTTTGCCTACATTGCATGGTTATATGCTTTTATCAGACTATTGGAGCCTTATGCTGCAACTCTTATGCAGAATCTTGGCACAACATTTCATAAATTGGTCACCAAGACCTAGATTTAAGAGGGGTTAGTGGCTCCGTGCACCACATTAGCGCCATATTTTTTACACTAATGTGGCCCAACGAGGCCAACATTTCAGCAGTGCCAGATTGGTAACCCCTTGCGCCACATTATGGCTGCACCAGGTATAACATATACAAGGGGGCGTTCCCCTCTTAGGGGGGGTGAAAAAATGGCACAATGTTTTAGGCAGAGACAATACCCTGCTGAATAAACTTGTTGTTAAGATCTACAAGTGGGTCTTTTGATTACGGAACTCTTCATCAGTTGCCCAGGTGAAGCTAGGATTTGGCCTCTGTAATCAGTGGGCTGCAGGCACCGGTGCATCTGAAGTCAGTTGTAGCTGGCCTAAACAGGCTCATGTACGTTTTTTTAGAAGATTGTCTGCAACTTCTTTATGTAAAAGACCTCTGGGTTAGTAACCCCAATCAACAGCATTTTAAAATGAGTATAAGAAAGCATGTTCACCTCTGCTCATTTTACTTGGATGGGAAATTTCTTGCCAAATGCAAGCATGCTTGAGCAATAATTAGCAGATATCAGCTAGCCACCCCATCTTCGTATCTTTCCTGCATGCATGCCTTTCATTGAAATGTGAGATTTATGGATCTTAGGCTAGACAAGTGGCCTTTCTTGAAGGACCTAGCTGGCTGGCACCACCTACATGCAGACAGTACCTGCAGGGGCTGTGATGGATGTGAAGAAAAATTCAAACATGTTGTACGCCTCTGTCCAGCATTGCTATGCGAACGTAGGGCCAGAGTATAGAGGGAGTGGAATAGATTGGGGCCATTATCACCTCCTTAAATCCCAATAAAACGACCCTGAATATTTCATTGACAATGTTTGTTACCATTGTATCCAACTTGCTCAGCCGGCTAGGGGCCAGATAGCTGGTTCTGCCCATTTTACTAACCCATCTAGTCACTCAGTCCCAAATGATGAAATTGTCCAGCTGCACTGAATTATATTCAAGATAAACCACTCTCTAAGGGGACAACACTGTTGGTCACTAATGGTTGTTTCAATGCATTTGCACTTTATTAGTTTATTGCCTCATTGGCAATGAGGGTTAATATGTTGCTACCTTAGCTTAAGGCAACCAGAGGGGGTATAGTTATGATATTTGATTACTTGTCTAATTTTCTTTGTCACTTTTATTGATGGAGATTTAGCTGCTCTATTTTACTAGTTAAATTATTTATAAAAATTGACTGGCTAAATAAGACATATTAAAAAATAACAGATCTCATAGTCCTTTTAATAGACTGATCACACTAGTAATATGTATGAAATAGTTAAATGCTCAGTTTTAATGGATGGTTCCAATTTGATTTATTTGCCATGCGTTTTAACTTGGAAAGGTTTTAAATAATGAATCAACAATAAAGTTCAACAAGTGGCAGTTATGGAGGGTGAAGTGTGAATTATGCCAAGTGGCCAAAAAAGAGCTTAGCATTCTAGTGGTAAAAAGGCCTAGCAGCAAAAGAATTAAGAAGACCAACAGCCAATAAATGAATGGAGCTGACGTAAAGCCCACTCATATTCTATGTGTTTTTCTTTGTAAAATGAGGTCTTCAAAAGACAACTGCAGCTCTCTGCAAGTGAGACCTAAAAATTAGACAACACATGTAGGAAGTTGGCTCTGTATGTGCTATTTCAAAGTAAGGAATAGCATGCACAGAGTCCAAGGGTTCACCTTAGAGGTAAAATAGTGGTAAAAAATAGATAATACTAATGCTCTATTTTGTGGTAGTGTGGTCGAGCAGTAGGCTTATCCAAGGAGTAGTGTTAAGCATTTGTTGTACATACACATAGACAATAAATGAGGTACACACACTCAGAGACAAATCCAGCCAATAGGTTTTTATATAGAAAAATATCTTTTCTTAGTTTATTTTAAGAACCACAGGTTCAAATTCTACATGTAATATCTCATTCGAAAGGTATTGCAGGTAAGTACTTTAGGAACTTCAAATCATCAAAATTGCATGTATACTTTTCAAGTTATTGACAAATAGCTGTTTTAAAAGTGGACACTTAGTGCAATTTTCACAGTTCCTGGGGGAGGTAAGTTTTTGTTAGTTTTACCAGGTAAGTAGGACACTTACAGGGTTCAGTTCTTGGTCCAAGGTAGCCCACCGTTGGAGGTTCAGAGCAACCCCAAAGTCACCACACCAGCAGCTCAGGGCCGGTCAGGTGCAGAGTTCAAAGTGGTGCCCAAAACACATAGGCTAGAATGGAGAGAAGGGGGTGCCCCGGTTCCGGTCTGCTTGCAGGTAAGTACCCGCGTCTTCGGAGGGCAGACCAGGGGGGTTTTGTAGGGCACCGGGGGGGGACACAAGTCCACACAGAAATTTCACCCTCAGCAGCGCGGGGGCGGCCGGGTGCAGTGTAGAAACAAGCGTCGGGTTTGTAATGGAAGTCAATGGGAGATCTAGGGATCTCTTCAGCGCTGCAGGCAGGCAAGGGGGGGGTTCCTCGGGGAAACCTCCACTTGGTCAAGGGAGAGGGACTCCTGGGGGTCACTCCTCCAGTGAAAGTCCGGTCCTTCAGGTCCTGGGGGCTGCGGGTGCAGGGTCTCTCCCAGGCGTCGGGACTTTAGGTTCAAAGAGTCGCGGTCAGGGGAAGCCTCGGGATTCCCTCTGCAGGCGGCGCTGTGGGGGCTCAGGGGGGACAGGTTTTGGTACTCACAGTATCAGAGTAGTCCTGGGGTCCCTCCTGAGGTGTTGGATCGCCACCAGCCGAGTCGGGGTCGCCGGGTGCAGTGTTGCAAGTCTCACGCTTCTTGCGGGGAGCTTGCAGGGTTCTTTAAAGCTGCTGGAAACAAAGTTGCAGCTTTTCTTGGAGCAGGTCCGCTGTCCTCGGGAGTTTCTTGTCTTTTCGAAGCAGGGGCAGTCCTCAGAGGATGTCGAGGTCGCTGGTCCCTTTGGAAGGCGTCGCTGGAGCAGGATCTTTGGAAGGCAGGAGACAGGCCGGTGAGTTTCTGGAGCCAAGGCAGTTGTCGTCTTCTGGTCTTCCTCTGCAGGGGTTTTCAGCTGGGCAGTCCTTCTTCTTGTAGTTGCAGGAATCTAATTTTCTAGGGTTCAGGGTAGCCCTTAAATACTAAATTTAAGGGCGTGTTTAGGTCTGGGGGGTTAGTAGCCAATGGCTACTAGCCCTGAGGGTGGGTACACCCTCTTTGTGCCTCCTCCCAAGGGGAGGGGGTCACAATCCTAACCCTATTGGGGGAATCCTCCATCTGCAAGATGGAGGATTTCTAAAAGTTAGAGTCACTTCAGCTCAGGACACCTTAGGGGCTGTCCTGACTGGCCAGTGACTCCTCCTTGTTTTTCTCATTATTTTCTCCGGCCTTGCCGCCAAAAGTGGGGCCTGGCCGGAGGGGGCGGGCAACTCCACTAGCTGGAGTGTCCTGCTGGGTTGGCACAAAGGAGGTGAGCCTTTGAGGCTCACCGCCAGGTGTGACAATTCCTGCCTGGGGGAGGTGTTAGCATCTCCACCCAGTGCAGGCTTTGTTACTGGCCTCAGAGTGACAAAGGCACTCTCCCCATGGGGCCAGCAACATGTCTCGGTTTGTGGCAGGCTGCTAAAACTAGTCAGCCTACACAGATAGTCGGTTAAGTTTCAGGGGGCACCTCTAAGGTGCCCTCTGTGGTGTATTTTACAATAAAATGTACACTGGCATCAGTGTGCATTTATTGTGCTGAGAAGTTTGATACCAAACTTCCCAGTTTTCAGTGTAGCCATTATGGTGCTGTGGAGTTCGTGTAAAACAGACTCCCAGACCATATACTCTTATGGCTACCCTGCACTTACAATGTCTAAGGTTTTGCTTAGACACTGTAGGGGCACAGTGCTCATGCACTGGTACCCTCACCTATGGTATAGTGCACCCTGCCTTAGGGCTGTAAGGCCTGCTAGAGGGGTGTCTTACCTATACTGCATAGGCAGTGAGAGGCTGGCATGGCACCCTGAGGGGAGTGCCATGTCGACTTACTCATTTTGTTCTCACCAGCACACACAGGCTTGTAAGCAGTGTGTCTGTGCTGAGTGAGGGGTCTCTAGGGTGGCATAATACATGCTACAGCCCTTAGAGACCTTCCCTGGCATCAGGGCCCTTGGTACCAGAGGTACCAGTTACAAGGGACTTATCTGAATGCCAGGGTGTGCCAATTGTGGAAACAATGGTACATTTTAGGTGAAAGAACACTGGTGCTGGGGCCTGGTTAGCAGGGTCCTAGCACACTTCTCAGTCAAGTCAGCATCAGTATCAGGCAAAAAGTGGGGGGTAACTGCAACAGGGAGCCATTTCTTTACACAAGCCCCCCCCAGCCCACAGGCCAGGAGACTCAGCCAACGCTGGAAGAGTCTTCCTAGTCTGTCAGGCGAGGAAGAGTAGAGGAAATGGCTGGTTTGTTGCAGGGCCTACTCTGCCTTACATCCTCCTGTTCAGGTCATTCCCTCTGGAGAACTGACCCACTTCCACAGTGATAGGACCTAGTCTGAACTGCCTCTTGTCTGTGCTTTTTATGTCTTCACCCATTCTTTCTATTTTGAGGTCCGAGGTATCCACCTCTGCTAATCTTATCTTAGCCAGGGTCACCCCTAGCTTACCCAAAGAGGTTACCCAGAGCTGGAGTAACCCCACCATGACCAACAGGGTCAGGGGGCCTAACTTGTTAGTTGGCATGGGGTCAGACCACCATGCCAAGGATAGTGCAGCCATAAAGGCTAACACCCAGCAGAGGCCACTGACAGCTGTCAGTGCCCAGAACCACACCTTTAGCTCTTCACCTACAAGGGAAGGGGCTAAGTTACAGGCTTCTTTGGGTTCAGGGTGCCTGTCTGCTGTATTAGAGTGGGGGGTTACCACATCTTGTAGTAAACACCCTTCTTCCACTCTTTCTTCTGTTAGCTGAGGAGCCACCCACTCAGGCTTAACAGTTGCCTGACTAGCCAGGACTTCTTGTGGGTCAGGTTGGACTTTATCAGAGCCATTTTTGGAGTTCTCCCCTACTGGAGCAGAATCTCCTTGGCTTGCTGGAACCTTGGCTAAAGGTTGTCCACCTTTCCTACTCTGTTTTCTTTTCTTCTTCTTCTGGGGCCTGCTTGTATTTACTGCAGAGGCAGGACTTCCAGAATCCTTGGGAGAGGACTGGCACTGGACCAGTTCCTCTCTTGAGCTCTGACTAATCTCTGGGTAGTCATTTCCAAGGAGACAATCAAGGGGGAGGTCTGTACTGACTACTACCCTTCTCCAGCTAAGAGTGCCACCCACTTCTATGGGCACTAAAGCCACAGGCCTCTTAGTGACCCTGTCTAGGCTAACTCTTACCCTGGCAGTCTCACCTGGGATGTACTGGTTTGAGAGCACCAGCCTGTCATGCACAATAGTGTGACTGGCACAAGTGTCTCTCAGGGCAGTGGTTGGGATTCCATTCACCAGTAGGTGGTGGAAGTGTCTACTTCCCTCTGGAATCTCCAACTCACCTGTTGGGCCCTGTTTCCAGTTGAAGGCTATGAAGACCTCCTCATCTGAGGAGTCATCTCCCATGGCTACACTGGTTACCCCTGGAATCTTGTTCTGGGGTTTGTTTTTGGGACAAGAAGTGTCCTTGGTGTGGTGCCCAGACTGTTTACAGTTGTGGCACCATGCCTTAGTGGCATCCCAGTTCTTACCCTGGTACCCACCTTTGTTTTGGGTTGTGTCTTGGGGCCCACCCACCTGTTCTGGTTTTTGGGGGCCTACAGAGGACTCTTTTTCTTTGTTTCTAGTGTCACCCACTTTCTCCTGGGGAGTTTTTGTAACCCCTTTCTTTTGGTCACCCCCAGTGGAAGTTTTGGTTACCCTAGTCTTGACCCAGTGGTCTGCCTTCTTTCCCAATTCTTGGGGAGAAATTGGACCTAGGTCTACCAGATACTGATGCAACTTTTCATTGAAGCAGTTACTTAAAATGTGTTCTTTCATAAACAAATTATAAAGCCCAACATAGTCACACACTTCATTTCCAGTTAACCAACCATCCAGTGTTTTTACTGAGTAGTCTACAAAATCAACCCAGGTCTGGCTCGAGGATTTTTGAGCCCCCCTGAATCTAATTCTATACTCCTCAGTGGAGAATCCAAAGCCCTCAATCAGGGTACCCTTCATGAGGTCATAAGATTCTGCATCTTTTCCAGAGAGTGTGAGGAGTCTATCCCTACACTTTCCAGTGAACATTTCCCAAAGGAGAGCACCCCAGTGAGATCTGTTTACTTTTCTGGTTACACAAGCCCTCTCAAAAGCTGTGAACCATTTGGTGATGTCATCACCATCTTCATATTTTGTTACAATCCCTTTGGGGATTTTTAGGATGTCAGGAGAATCTCTGACCCTATTTAAGTTGCTGCCACCATCGATGGGACCTAGGCCCATCTCTTTTCTTTCCCTTTCTATGGCTAGGAGCTGCTTTTCCAAAGCCAATCTTTTGACCATCCTGGCTAACAGGGGGTCATCTTCACTGGAGTTATCCTCAGTGATTTCAGAGGTGTTGGTCTCTCCTGTGAGGGAACCAGCATCTCTGACTATTATTTTTGGAGACAGGGTTTGAGGGACCCTCTTCTCCCTAGATAGGACTGGTAGGGGGGAATTTTCCTCCAAGTCACTATCCTCTTCCTCTGAGTTGCCACCCTCAGAGGGGTTGGCCTTTTCAAACTCTGCCAAAAGCTCCTGGAGCTGTACTTTGGTAGGTTTGGGGCCCATTGCTATTTTCTTTAGTTTACAGAGTGACCTTAGCTCTCTCATCTGTAGATGGAGGTAAGGTGTGGTGTCGAGTTCCACCACATTCACATCTGTGCTAGACATTTTGCTTCTAAAAGTTGGAATACTTTTTAAGAATCTACAACTGGTTCTAGAATCTAATTCAAACTTTTACAAACTTTTAAACTCTAAAAGAAATGCTAAACAGGATCTAACACAAGGCCCTAGCAGGTCTCTTAAGAATTTAGAAAACTTTTCAAATTGCAAAAATCAATTTCTAATGACAATTTTGGAATTTGTCGTGTGATCAGGTATTGGCTGAGTAGTCCAGCAAATGCAAAGTCTTGTACCCCACCGCTGATCCACCAATGTAGGAAGTTGGCTCTGTATGTGCTATTTCAAAGTAAGGAATAGCATGCACAGAGTCCAAGGGTTCCCCTTAGAGGTAAAATAGTGGTAAAAAATAGATAATACTAATGCTCTATTTTGTGGTAGTGTGGTCGAGCAGTAGGCTTATCCAAGGAGTAGTGTTAAGCATTTGTTGTACATACACATAGACAATAAATGAGGTACACACACTCAGAGACAAATCCAGCCAATAGGTTTTTATATAGAAAAATATCTTTTCTTAGTTTATTTTAAGAACCACAGGTTCAAATTCTACATGTAATATCTCATTCGAAAGGTATTGCAGGTAAGTACTTTAGGAACTTCAAATCATCAAAATTGCATGTATACTTTTCAAGTTATTGACAAATAGCTGTTTTAAAAGTGGACACTTAGTGCAATTTTCACAGTTCCTGGGGGAGGTAAGTTTTTGTTAGTTTTACCAGGTAAGTAGGACACTTACAGGGTTCAGTTCTTGGTCCAAGGTAGCCCACCGTTGGAGGTTCAGAGCAACCCCAAAGTCACCACACCAGCAGCTCAGGGCCGGTCAGGTGCAGAGTTCAAAGTGGTGCCCAAAACACATAGGCTAGAATGGAGAGAAGGGGGTGCCCCGGTTCCGGTCTGCTTGCAGGTAAGTACCCGCGTCTTCGGAGGGCAGACCAGGGGGGTTTTGTAGGGCACCGGGGGGGGACACAAGTCCACACAGAAATTTCACCCTCAGCAGCGCGGGGGCGGCCGGGTGCAGTGTAGAAACAAGCGTCGGGTTTGTAATGGAAGTCAATGGGAGATCTAGGGATCTCTTCAGCGCTGCAGGCAGGCAAGGGGGGGGTTCCTCGGGGAAACCTCCACTTGGTCAAGGGAGAGGGACTCCTGGGGGTCACTCCTCCAGTGAAAGTCCGGTCCTTCAGGTCCTGGGGGCTGCGGGTGCAGGGTCTCTCCCAGGCGTCGGGACTTTAGGTTCAAAGAGTCGCGGTCAGGGGAAGCCTCGGGATTCCCTCTGCAGGCGGCGCTGTGGGGGCTCAGGGGGGACAGGTTTTGGTACTCACAGTATCAGAGTAGTCCTGGGGTCCCTCCTGAGGTGTTGGATCGCCACCAGCCGAGTCGGGGTCGCCGGGTGCAGTGTTGCAAGTCTCACGCTTCTTGCGGGGAGCTTGCAGGGTTCTTTAAAGCTGCTGGAAACAAAGTTGCAGCTTTTCTTGGAGCAGGTCCGCTGTCCTCGGGAGTTTCTTGTCTTTTCGAAGCAGGGGCAGTCCTCAGAGGATGTCGAGGTCGCTGGTCCCTTTGGAAGGCGTCGCTGGAGCAGGATCTTTGGAAGGCAGGAGACAGGCCGGTGAGTTTCTGGAGCCAAGGCAGTTGTCGTCTTCTGGTCTTCCTCTGCAGGGGTTTTCAGCTGGGCAGTCCTTCTTCTTGTAGTTGCAGGAATCTAATTTTCTAGGGTTCAGGGTAGCCCTTAAATACTAAATTTAAGGGCGTGTTTAGGTCTGGGGGGTTAGTAGCCAATGGCTACTAGCCCTGAGGGTGGGTACACCCTCTTTGTGCCTCCTCCCAAGGGGAGGGGGTCACAATCCTAACCCTATTGGGGGAATCCTCCATCTGCAAGATGGAGGATTTCTAAAAGTTAGAGTCACTTCAGCTCAGGACACCTTAGGGGCTGTCCTGACTGGCCAGTGACTCCTCCTTGTTTTTCTCATTATTTTCTCCGGCCTTGCCGCCAAAAGTGGGGCCTGGCCGGAGGGGGCGGGCAACTCCACTAGCTGGAGTGTCCTGCTGGGTTGGCACAAAGGAGGTGAGCCTTTGAGGCTCACCGCCAGGTGTGACAATTCCTGCCTGGGGGAGGTGTTAGCATCTCCACCCAGTGCAGGCTTTGTTACTGGCCTCAGAGTGACAAAGGCACTCTCCCCATGGGGCCAGCAACATGTCTCGGTTTGTGGCAGGCTGCTAAAACTAGTCAGCCTACACAGATAGTCGGTTAAGTTTCAGGGGGCACCTCTAAGGTGCCCTCTGTGGTGTATTTTACAATAAAATGTACACTGGCATCAGTGTGCATTTATTGTGCTGAGAAGTTTGATACCAAACTTCCCAGTTTTCAGTGTAGCCATTATGGTGCTGTGGAGTTCGTGTAAAACAGACTCCCAGACCATATACTCTTATGGCTACCCTGCACTTACAATGTCTAAGGTTTTGCTTAGACACTGTAGGGGCACAGTGCTCATGCACTGGTACCCTCACCTATGGTATAGTGCACCCTGCCTTAGGGCTGTAAGGCCTGCTAGAGGGGTGTCTTACCTATACTGCATAGGCAGTGAGAGGCTGGCATGGCACCCTGAGGGGAGTGCCATGTCGACTTACTCATTTTGTTCTCACCAGCACACACAGGCTTGTAAGCAGTGTGTCTGTGCTGAGTGAGGGGTCTCTAGGGTGGCATAATACATGCTACAGCCCTTAGAGACCTTCCCTGGCATCAGGGCCCTTGGTACCAGAGGTACCAGTTACAAGGGACTTATCTGAATGCCAGGGTGTGCCAATTGTGGAAACAATGGTACATTTTAGGTGAAAGAACACTGGTGCTGGGGCCTGGTTAGCAGGGTCCTAGCACACTTCTCAGTCAAGTCAGCATCAGTATCAGGCAAAAAGTGGGGGGTAACTGCAACAGGGAGCCATTTCTTTACAACACACAAACTTGAAAATGCACTGTTACATAAATACCTGCTGCAACAAACGTGCTCAGATATAGACACAGTCACACACACAAGCACACATACACAGAAACATGCTTGCGTACACAGGGAGCTATTCATATACGCTGATACTACTTTGTTCACATACACTTATAAAACAGACATTTGACTTAGTGTAGACAATATGCATCCCATTCACAAAGGTAACTTACTTTTGAGTAAGATTACACTTTTGAGTAACTTCACTACTTTTTGTTATGTAAAAACTGCACTTTTGTAGTAACGCTCACACTTTTGTAGTAAGTCCAGCACTACACATGGCCAACAACTACTACTGCATTACCCTCCCTTAGATAATGATGATGATCCGGACCTAAAGTAAAATCCCACAGGAAATATTGTTAAATTAAATTATTTAAAATAGTTAAAAATGTAGCTAAATGTACATTAAAGCAAAACTATCTATACAAATAGTACCTATTCCTTATTTATTTAATTATAGAATATTTAATAGTCTATGTTTAGTTTAAACAATGTAATATTTCATTTTATTTAAAAACAAAGACATGAATTCTAATTAATCCTATACATCAATTTGAATAATTATTAATGCACATTAAATAAATATTTATTTTCTTCAGCTGAGAATTTCTTTTTAAATTTACACTACAGAAAAATAATTTGCTTTTAATTTACTATTTTTCCATTAATTAAAGTTTTAATTCAAAATTAATAGTGTGTCAGGATACTTCAATTCGATTTCCTCAGAAGCAGAAGATAACTCCTCAGTCCCGACCCGAGCTACTCACAACGAATATTAATCCTTCGTGCTGAGTACCCCGGAGGGGGAAAGGGGAATGGGATGGTAGAGAGACTGCCACAGAGATAATGAACGCTAGTACTCAGTCTGCCTCTTCACATCTAAGATTGGATACAGCACCTGCAAGAGTCACAGTCGCAATTACTAGGGACATACAACATTAGTTTTTCACTTTCTACTCTCAACACTTCATTCTCTTTAATTCTATTATTTCTTCACTCACCCTGAGTTCTCTGTAGCCTTGCTTCTCTCTATAAATGATAGCTCTTCTTAAAAAAATGCTTATTACTGATTCTGGAAGAACTTCTCAACCTTTGTTAGAGATTGGTTTTATGTTGCTGTATATATATATATATATATATATATATATAGTTGGTGATAATGCGTTCTTCAAATCAGCTGATGTTATTTAATTTCTCCTGTCTTATTGTGACTTCTGTCAATACTTGTATTTGTAAATTCTTGTTTATTAAAGTTTGTTTCTCCTTTCTTACTTCGACATTTGTTGATAACTTGTATTTGTAAATGCTTGTTTATTACAGTTAGTTTTTCCTTCCTTACTTCGACATCTGTCGATAACTTGTAGTTGTAAATGCTTGTTTATTTTAGTTTGTTTCTCTTTTAAACTCTATTTTGGTTTATTACTATTGAATTTGTAAATGCTTATTTGTTAACAGTTCGTTTCTCCTTTAAACTTGGCCTTCGTTTATAACCTTGACATTTGTAGATACTTGCTCTTTTAAAGTTCGTTTTTTCTTTGACTTTAATATCTTAAACAAGAACCTTGTAAACATAAGATTAATTCAAACATTAACTCTGTAGCCTTGCCGACTTCCACGGGAACGGTCTACTATCAAACTCTTCGAATAAACCTTGACAATATTTATCCGTTTTCTGTAATATAATCTTCAAATGTAATTTTACCTCACAGTAGTTTCTGTTCTGAAGCGCGCTCTCTCTCCACACAGCTGATTCCAGTCAGACCTCAGTTGAAGTGCAAGGCTTCCAGCTGGAGAGCTCGTAACCTAGCAACCAACCGATTGCAAGACTAGAACTGTAACTAACCTTCAGGACTCACAGCGGCCATCTTGGATCTTCTCTTCTTGATTCTTCCTTTGAAATAAGCGCACAATTACTCTGCAAACCTTCTTCCAGTTTGGGCTTTGCTGTCTCCACTGAGGATATCTCTTTGCTTTTCTCATGCACTTCTTTGATTTGACTTGGCAAGTTTGTGTGGTCATGACATAGTGTTGGTGCACTTTTCTGTTTTGTTTGACTTTTAAAGTAAACACCTGAAATAAATTTACAATAATATTTAACATCATAATTAGTTTAGTATTGATTTTTTAGTTACATAACCTTTACTTTACTAAAGGGAAACACCACAGTCAGGTGGAGATCTCTGCATGGTAATATACAGGGTTAATTGTTATTCATGTGAATCAATTTCATGCCTTTACAGACAAATAATTCTGATGAAGAAGGAGGGGGTGGGTCAGGAATACTTGGACATGTAAAGAAGAATTGGAGTAATGAATATTAGAGGTAAGCAGTCCAAATATTGCCTCATCATCCCCTTTCTGTGTCCCACTCCTTAGAAACTTGAGGCATGCTCAAGGAAAGACGCACCATCAGCTGAAACTAAGACATAAATAAAACTCAAGCAATTTAAAAAAACCTGAGCAAATAATCATTCAACAGCCATGTTCACAATACTATAGGTAGCCACTGAATTCACCATTCTAAAACAAACACATCCAGTGATTTAGTAACATCAATTCATTGACCTAGAAGTCCTAATAACCAAAGAATATAAAGTCATTTAGATCACAAGCAAAAATCAGCTTATAATGAGTTAAACATCTGGATGAGGTAGCCCACATGGCTGCTGTGCATTCCTCTGCTAAAGAACACCCCATCCACTACGTCCAATAAGTATCCATCTCCTTGTAGAGTAGGATGTGTAATTGTTCCAGGATGGTCCCTGGTAGGTCTCAGTCTCCTGATAAGCCAGCAAAATTACCATCTTCACCCATATCGCCAAGGTAGATGCAGACGGATTCTCCTCCCTTCTTTCCATGTCAAAGTTTACAAACAGACAAACCATTCTGCTATATTTAGACTATGTCTCAAGATAGATCAGCACAGCCCAACTATGTCTAGAGGATAAGAGAGCACAGAATGAGAACCAGAATCAGAAAAATAGGCAGGTAGAACAATTTCTTGTTCCATGCAGCTTTTCTAATAGATCTTAGGAAGGAATGAATTGTCTAAGGACAAGGCTATTCAATCTTCAAAGATCCACCCAGTTCCCCAAACCTTTTAGCTGTTGTGACTGCAGTTAGAAAAAGTACATTCAAGGTAAGGGACTTCTTGCAGCTCTAGTTGAAAGGTTCAAATGGAGCTGTCGCGGGAGTTGACAAATTAAATTGGTAATCCCACAATCGAAAAAGATTCTTAACTCATGGAAGTGAAAGAGAAAATCCTCTACATAATCTAGAAATTAAAAGTTCAGAACTGGAAAGGACACGCAGGGTAATCTAAGAGATCTAGTGGCTGGCCATTATAGTCTAAGGGTGGCCACAGATAACCCCTAATTAAAACTGTTGTTCAAGAATTGCAAAATAGGAGCTAAGGCTAGGTTAGATGATATTCCTGTAGCGGTAAACCAGGCATTGAAATATGGTAATTGATGATTATAGTCCTTGTTCGTTGATTTTCTTCTAAAGGCTTGCAATGATTTGAACATAGAAACTGGAACTCAGGAACCTCTTCTTCTCAAACCCCTGACAAATAACCTTAGTCAGGTCAGAGTTTCCATGGGAAGAGGAGAATGTCTCAGAGGAGATAGAGTCAGTCGGAGTATCCATACAGGATCTATCACTAATTGAAGAAGTAAGGGAAACCAAGACCTCCTCATCCAAATCAGGATGATGATAATAATTTCTTCCTGCTCTCTCTGTAACCTTGTGAGTATTCTGAGAATCAAACGTATCAGAGGAAATGCATAAAGGAGACCCTCAAGCTACCGACTGAATAGAACATCCACATATACTACTTGGGAATCCTTAAATACTGAGCCAAATTATGTGAGTCAAAAGTTGTAGTTGTTTGCAAAGAGATCCGAAATGGAAAACCCAACCTATAACATATCTCATGGAAAATCGATTGATTCACTATGAACTTCTGGGGAACAAGGTCAAAACCCACTTAAGTAATCTATCTGTAAAATCAGAATACCTATGATGAGGATTGCTCTCAAATGTGGCCAATTCATCTCACCCTACAGACGAATTTGTTGAGTCAACTGATTTAGGGAGGAAGAACCTGTCCTGAACCAAGGATTAAGTAAGACATGGTTACCATATTGTCTGTTCTTACCATTACAAACCTTGCCTAGAGGTGATAGGAGAAAGCTAGAATGGCTCTCCAACAGTCAATACCTCTCTCCAAGACCCTAAATAGTGTGATTGACCATAGCAGGCCTGCAACCTAGAGTGCTGGTATCAGTAGTGAATAAACCAAGTTTGGGATAAGTGAGTGTAGTCCCCTGAGATAGGGATGATAGGTTCATCCACCAATGTGAGTTCTTTCAGATCAACTGGGTCACTGCAATCAGGTGCTCGTAGTCCTTTTCATAAGCATCCCCATACTGCAGAATATGATGTACCTAGTCCCCTAAATGTAGGCCTGCCAAGCAGACTGAAGTAAAGAAAGAAGGTAATTTGTTCTCAGTATAGTGATGATAAATTATATCTGAGGAATGCTGTTGAAAAGAAAAAATACACTACTCGCCATGTCCCCTCAACTCGCAACAGTTGTGTCGCTGAAACCTCTGACTTAGACAATTACTCTGCTAGGCGCCAGTGTAACGTCTTTCTTTTTTACCTCTGTTTGTGAAACTAGTCCAAAATAAGTGTTGAATACTGCTCCTCTGTATACCAGTCTCTGGCATGGTAGTAGCTGGGATTTCCCCTAGTTGATAAGTAAATCTGCCATTGTGCAACATCTGGATTGTGTACTGTGTAACCAATAGAATTTGGTCTAGTGTTGGTGCCTGGATTAAGAGGTTGCCCAAGTAGGGCTAAACCATAATCCCCCAAGAACGTAACAGCGTTAGGACTATAGCCAAAGCTTTTGTAAATATAGTGGGTGTGGTCTTGATGCCAAAGAGTAAGGTCTGAAATTGTCAATGCTGATGGTCCTGGAAATCAGAGAAATTTCTTCTGGGATGGAGAGACATCGATGCAGAGGTATACATCCTGAAGGTGCATTTTGGGTAAATAGTTCCCGTAAGGAAATCAGTGGAATACCTTGCTAAAGGTTGTTCATTTTTTAAATGAGTTAAGGGATAAAGGAATTGAGAAGCCTGAGATCAGATACCATCCTTTAGTTCCTGCTGGCCTTCTACACAAGACGTACTTGGAAATAATACCCCTTCCCTCTCTCTTGAACAGTGGCAGGGATGATGCCTTTCTTAAAGACTACAACAGTCTTCTCTTGTCCCTGCCCAGAGACCATGCAGTTCACAGGAAATGTGAATGCAGAAAATGAGGTAATGCCTTGATTGAGTAGCCTTGTGAAATTATCTGAAGAACCTGAATGTCTGAGACCAACTTCTTCTATCTAGTATTTTTGCTTACAATTAAGGAGAAGACCTTCAATGGGAATCTCTGATGACTCAGCATAGTCAGGAGCTCTGTTTATGTCAATCTTTGCCCCCTTAAGGCAAAATGAAGTACTGGATTGAGCATTTGTAGGCTGAAACCATGACCTATTGTAAAATTCAGAACTCTTTCTGTATTTGTCATACCTTTTCTTGACACCTCCAGAAGCCCTTTGTCTGTAGCTGTGTGAAATTGGGCTTTTGGTTGCCTGGGGTGTTAGTCCTGCTTAAGCAACAGTCACAAACCGAGACAGGGTGAACCACAAAAGTCACTAAATTAACCTGTGCATAACCCTGAGTAGCTTGGCACAAAAAAGCATTCAGGCTTAACTTAGAGGCAATGTGGAAGGTATTTATGCAGCACACAAGCAGCAATAAAGTGAAAAAAACAACACATGAAGATTCACACACCAATTTAGAGAAATAAAGTGGGTTTTTAATAAATTGTTTGATTCCAAAACAATGGAACTGGAGTTATGAATTTTTAAAAATGGCACCTAAATGATCAAACCACCCACTGTGGACATCTATTCGGACAAGACAGGGTCAAAGTAAAAAACATATGGCTGAGCACGATGGAGTGCTGGTCAGATACACAAAGTAGAATGGGTCTGCTCATCGACTGCCTTCAGACCTAGAAGTATTTTCAAGAAAAATGTTCTGAGAAGGCAAAGTTCAGCAGGACAAGTCTGAAGGAAGTATCCCAAGGACAGAGAGTGTCATCGTCTGTGAGCATCTGGACGAAGTCTCGTGAAGATTTCTAAGTTCAGATTTAGTCACTTTTTGGGAAGTCAAAAATCTTCTGTGGGACAAGGCAGAAGGTTGTAGACAGTTACTGTAGGAAAGTACCAACTTGCCTGGCACTTTACCCCCATGTTTACTGTATGTATGTTTGTTTTTGCCTATGTGTTACTGGGATCCTGCTAGTCAGGACCCCAGTGCTCGTAAAGTATGCCCTGTATGTGTTCCCTGTGTGGTGCCTAACTGTATCACTGAGGCTCTGCTAACAAGAACCTCAGTGTTTATTCTCATTGCCACACTGGAACACCCTTATAATTCCCTTGTATATGGTACTGAGGTACCCGGGGTATTGGGGTTCCAGGAGATCCCTAGGGGCTGCAGAATTTCTTTTGTCACCCATAGGGAGCTCAGACAAATCTTACACAGGACTGCCACCGCAGCCTGAGTGAAATAACGTCCACGTTATTTCACAGCCATTTTACATTGCACTTAAGTAACTTATAAGTCACCTATATGTCTAACTCTCAATTGGTGAAGGTTAGGTGCAAAGTTAGTTAGTGTGAGGGCACCCTGGCACTAGCCAAGGTGCCCCCACATTGTTCAGGGCAAATTCCCCAGACTTTTTGAGTGCGGGGACACCATTACACGCGTGCACCACATATAGGTCAATACCTATATGTAGCATCACAATGGTAACTCCTAACATGGCCATGTAACATGTCTAGGATCTTGGAATTGTCACCCCAATACCATTCTGGAATTGGGGGGACAATTCCATGCATCCCTTTGTCTCCAGCATAGAGCACGGGAAGTGCCCGGGGTCTCCACTGCATCTACTGCTGGGGCCTGGGTTGCCTGGTCCCAGGAAGGCAGAACAAAGGATTTCCTCTGAGAGAGGGTGTTACACCCTCTCCCTTTGGAAATAGGTGTGAAGGGCCTGGGAGGAGTAGCCTCTCTGGCCTCTGGAATTGCTTTGAAGGGCACAGATGGTGCCCCCTCTGCATAAGCCTGTCTACACCGGTTCAGGGATCCCCCCAGCCCTGCTCTGGCACAAAACTGGACAAAGGAAAGGGGAGTGACCACTCCCATGACCAGCACCTCCCTTGGATGCAGAGGTGTGAGGGCACAATGGACAGCTCTGAGTGGCAGTGCCAGCAGGTGACGTCAGAGACCCCTCCTGATAGGTGCTTACCTTTCTCTGTAGCCAAACCTCCTCTGTGGGCTATTTAGGGGCTCTCCTGTTGGTATCTCACCAAATAACGAATGCAAGAGTTCACCAGAGTTCCTCTGCACTTCCCTCTTCGACTTCTGCCAAGGATCGACCGCTGACTGCTCCAGGACGCCTGCATAACTGCAACAAAGTAGCAAGAAGACTTCCAGCAACATTGTAGCGCCTCATCCTGCCGGCTTTCACAACTGTTTCCTGGTGGTGCATGCTCTGAGGGCTGTCTGACTTCACCCTGCACTGGAAGTCAAGAAGAAATCTCCCGTGAGTCGAAGGAATCTTCCCCCTGCTAACTCAGGTACCAACTTCTGCATCACTGGTCCTCTGGGTACCCTCTCATCCTGACGAGCGTGGTCCGTGGAACACAGGACCTGTGTCCAAGTGTCTTTGACAGTCCAGTGGCCCTTCTGTCCAAATTTGGTGGAGGTAAGTCCTTGCTTCCCCACGCCAGACAGTAATCCTGTGTACTGCGTGAACTGCAGCTGCTCGGGCTTCTGTGCACTTTTGCAAGACTTCCTTCGTGCACAGCCTAGCCCAGGTCCCCAGCACTCCGTCCTGCATTGCCCAACTCGCTGATTTGGACTCCGACACCTCTTTTGTTGTTCCGAGTCACCTGTTCAGGTGCTTCAGCGGGTGCTGCCTGCTTCTGCTTTTGCTCTCTGTCTTGCTGAGCGCCCCCTCTGTCTCCTCCTCCAAGGGGCGACCTCCTGGTCCTTCCTGGGCCCTGGCAGCACCCAAAATCCTCAACATTGACCCTTGCAGCTAGCAAGGCTTGTTTGCAGTCTTTCTACGTGGAAACAACTTTGCATCCTCCAACACACCATGGGGCATCTTCTGACCAAAGGAGAAGTTCCTGGCACCTTCTGTTGTTGCAGAATCTTTGACTTCTTCCACCCAGAGGCAGCCCTTTTGCACCTTCATCTGGGGTTTAGTGAGCTCCTGCCCCCCAGACACTTGTGTGACTCTTGGACTTGATCCCCTTCCTTTACAGGTCCTCAGGTCCAGGAATCCGCCTTCAGTTTTCTGCAGTCAGTTGTCCTTGCAAAATCCCCTATCTCGACTTTACTCTCTTTCTGGGGTAGTAGGGTAACTTTACTCCTACTTTTCAGGGTCTTGGGGTGGGGTATCTTGGACAAACTTAATGTTTTCGTACACTCCCAGAGACCCTCTACACACTACACTAGGCCTGGGGTCCATTTGTGGTTTGCATTCCACTTATGGAGTATATGGTTTGTGTTGCCCCTAGGTCTATTTCTCCCTATTGCATTCTATTTTGATTCTCCATTGTTTGCACTACTTTTCTCACTGTTACTTACCTGATGTTGGTTTGTGTGCATATATTTTGTCTATATTACTTACCTCCTAAGGGAGTATATCCTCTGAGATACTTTTGGTATATTGTCACTAAGATAAAGTACCTCTATTTTTAGTAACTCTGAGTATTGTGTTTTCTATGATATAGTGCTATATGTTATAAGTGGTATAGTAGGAGCTTTGCATGTCTCCTAGTTCAGCCTAAGCTGCTCTACTATAGCTACCTCTTTCAGCCTAAGCTGCTAGAACACCTCTATTCTACTAATGAGGGATAACTGGACATGGTACAAGGTGTAAGTACCACATGTTACCCACTATAAGCTAGGCCAGCCTCCTACAGTTACAGGAGGTTGAATATTCCTTTCTGGAAGGACCGCTTTGCAGTGAACAACATAGCAGGAGCAGCCACAAAGTCGGGCAAGCCAGTGATGTACCTTGGGTGGATCAACAAGCAGCTTGTTTTTCAGTCTTCACCTCGATTCTCAGGGCAGTTTTTAGGCAAACATTTTTTAAGTCCCAAGCCTGGATTTTGGATATCTGGGTACATTTACCACCACAACCAAGGGTGTAAGAGTGGTGGGACACCATGTGGGGGTTCAGTATCTACACAGTGTGAGTTCAGGTGTGGGTTCAAGATGATGAGAGCCTCTTATGCTCATATATCTCTTAACAGGAGGCCAGCAAACTAGTCCTTGGAGTCACTCTGGTAGTCCTGATTTCGGGTGAAGATGCAGGGATCCATGAAGCAAAGCAAAGCATTTTTGTTGGCCTTAGGACTCTGCACATTTTACCACTGATAACCAATACTAAAGCACAACAAAAATTAAACACAGCAGAAAAATTGAGGTAAGTAGGCAAAAGGTTTGGAGAAAGACCACACTAAAGCTAACAGGTCTAACAGTATCAAAACTTCTAACTGTGTTTCTGCAACTTAATTAACTACGCATTTCCTTGAACTCTTCTCCAAATACTCTATTTCTGGAGTAAGGCATTCTTATAATGCAATTTTTCTGGGAAGCACCTACTTCCAACTCTCTAAATATAGATGTCCCGTAGTATCTTCTACACCACGATATGCCATCACTGAAGCTCTTAAGTCGTCAAACATTCTATGGAGAGGTACCAGCCTTACATCTCCAGTATTCTTAGGAGTTGACAGTAGTCTTCCTCTTGAATCCTCGAGGACAATGCTTGAAAGTCTGTAACAAGAGAGTGTGAGATATAAACTATGTAAATATCTGACCTCATTCCCATACTCAGAACTGCATGTGATCTCTCCAGGGCATTTTCAACCTTCTTGTTGCCTGGGTCTGACAGAGAAACATCCTATGATAACAAGAAAGGTTTTCCATCGAGACCAGCTAAGAGAAGGCCTTCTGTTTTGAGGTTCTTCTAGTATCCCCTTAGCAGATGGGTTTACTCTACTCTGAACCTCGGGACTGGATCTCTGTCAGGATCCCTCCATTTCCTCTTTAGCAGGCTCACTAGAGGTGGAATAATAGGAACCTTGGGTATGAGCGTGCAACAGAACTACCACAACCTGCCACTGCTAGTCCCTGGCTGATCCTCCTCCACAGATAATTGAAGATTCATTGAAAGGTAAGTGATTATGGGTTTTAGATCCTCATTCTTAATGTATGCTCTCCTAGGAGTGGATGACTCTGCGGTGAACTCAGCCTTAAGTGCCCAGGAAGAGACACATTTGGGAGATGACACTGATAAAGCAGATCTGTCAAAGGAAGGATGAGACACCATAAAAGAGGAGATTTGTTTCGCTGCCAATGGTATGCATCGGAAAGAAATTTAACCATGCTCTTCAGATCCTTGTTTAATAGCAATGGAGATTCAGTCATCCTACTCTTTGAGTCAAGGTGATGAAGCTAACTTTTGCCTAATGAATCAAGATAATTGTGTTGTCTCTTTTACATGTGCCCCCCTATTGCACCCTAAAAGCAAACACACAGAAGCAAAGATCCACCAGCACATCCTCTTTTATAGTGCTTGGGCCCCGTACAATTTAGACGCCCAGCCCAACTACCCAAGGGAATAATAAAAGTTTCCTTTATAAATATATAGCTCTTCTTCAAATCTCTAATATCTTGAAAATGATGGGACTAGTACAAGAAATTCAACTTTAATTTCAGCCAAAGTTTAGCAAAGCAGAAACTGACTCAGAGCTGCAAATCAACCTTCACTATAAAATATGAGTCCCACCCAGCCTCGGATACTAAGGAACAGGTAAGGCTTAATTTACAGGCAGGCAGGCACACACAAAGCTGGCCAATACACTCATGAGTCTGAGGCAAGACAGAGACTGCTAAGTGAAAAGACGTAGATACGAATGGTGATCACCCAACCTGAAATGTCAAGGTTTGTCCATAATTTGGGTACCACGTGCGTTATCAGTGATGATCCTGTTACGGTTCCCCTTTGTCTGTAACTTTGGGGATTGTCATTCTGTCTGTGGCTGATTGTTACAAACAGAATGACAATGAGCCCCTCTCAGCATGTATTGGGCCTCCTTCTACCCCGGCCTAGGGCAGATCATTTATCCAGGGGCTCTAGCATGCACCTGGGGCCAAGCACTGGTGGAGGGGTTTTACTTTTTTAAATATCTTCCATAGACTTCAGGGTCAATGTAGCACAACATCTAAGTACTACAGTGTAGTAATGTACCTCCTGCAAAGCACAAGCTGTAACATGCAGAAACATTTGTTTTTTATGTAGATAGCTCCGCCGGTTACTGCTGTTGTCAAATATTTACTTTTGTTACTAGCAGATGTTTTTCTCCACTTTTTATTATTCTAAGGTTGCTAAACAGGGTTCTTAAGGATAATAATGAATACTTATAAGAAGTCTTATTAGTAAAAACAAACCCAAACATTATGTGATGCTTTAAATACTGAGTTTGTATTTCTCCAGACCAGGCACTCTTAGCATATAATGCCTACCAGTATGGATGACTTGTGACTCCTATACCTTGTAAACGTCATTGTCTTGAGTAACATTTCCTACACATTGACTAACACCATGGGTAATCGCAAGCATTTTCCCAGGGGCCCCAAGTTTGATTTGTGATTTGACTGCATTGATGCCAGCAGGGTAGCAGTCAAATGGGGGGAGGTTTTAAAGAGGGGATATGAGAGTATGGTGGGAGTAGAGGGTAGCAAAGCATAAACATCTAGTCGCTGAATTGCACAATGTGAAACCAGATAACCTGCTTCCTCGCTTTACCAAATTGTGTGATCATAGTTATTTCAATTTCTTACCATTTTCTTTGCTATCATATGTAAGAGGACCTCACAATGCATGATGTCACCATTTGCACTGTACAAACTCTTCTCCTGTGTTCGATTTAACTATTATGTTGTTCATGTGCAATAGGAAACCAGGTTACCCAAAAAGTGCACACAACTGACTTGACTCTGTTATCAGGGTTGGGGGAAGAATAAATACTTCTCAGTGCCCTGATATAATCTGATGTACCAAGATGAAGTGGTTATGCATGTTAATAAAATACACTTTTTGAGATTTTAAAATACCCTATTGTATCCTTACACTTTTGCTGCAAGATGTCCTTTAAGAATGAAGGTGTTCTTGCAGTTAAACAGTGCAGGACAACCTAGTTACTTTCTTTCTTTTTCTTCAATTAACGTTTAAATAAAGGGCTGCTTGTTTATTAAAAAATTTTTTAATGTTAGTGCTGAAACAAGTAAAGGGGGTCAAAATGAAGGTCAGGAGGGCTGCATGCGGCCCTCTGGCTGTACTTTGAGTATCACCGACTTACAGACTCATGAGTTATTGTCGCTGTATAATATGTGTGCAGTATAACACACATCAACACCCTGCCCTACATACCTGCAATGAGTCAAACAATCAATCAATCAATCAATCCGTTTTTGTAAACTTTGGGTACTCACCTGTGAGGTTCTCAATGCACTAGGGGGAGGGGCCTCATCTAAAGAGCCACGTCTTGAGGTTCTTCCTGAAGGTGGTGAGTGTCGGGCTTTGTCTGTGGTGCAAGGGGAGGTTGTTCCAGCTCTTTTCTGCAATGTAGGTGAAGGATCATTCTCTGGCGATGGTTTTGCAAATGCGAGGGATGGTGACCAGGGCCATCTGGGTGGAGCAGAGGGATCTGGCGGGGTGTGCAAGGAGATGCAGTGGTTCAGGTAGGCTGGTCCCGCTTGTGTATGGCCTTGTGAGCAGCTTGAAGGTGATTTGCTTATCGACAGGTAGCTAGTAGAGGGTCCTCAGGTGTTGGAAGATGTTCTCGGCGAGGGAGGTCTAAAATGAGTCTGTCAGCGGCGCTCTGGATGAGTTGTATTTTTTTGATGTTTCTAGTTGAGGTGCCGGCGCAGATGTCATTGCCGTAGTGAGTAGTGTGATAAAGTAAACTAAATACACATAAGAGGGTCTATGTAGAGATGAGGAACACCATTGGAGGGTGCTGTTTAGAGAATTTGTGGAGAAGTTGAGGCCAGATGTACAAAGCTATTTGGAGGTCGCAAACAGCAAAATTTGCCTTTTGTGACTGCTAAATGGCCTTGAACCACGTACCATCCGTATTTTGTGAGTCGGTAACCTATTACATACACTTGCAAAATAGGCTTTGCGCCTCACTAATAGGGGGGCGTGCCAAGGGAGTCTCTTCCTAATAGCGAGTTGAAGTTTTGTGACCGGGAATGCATTAGCAAAACAATCGCAGTTACCACCAAATTCAAATGGTAACCCATTTGCAAATGGGAAGAGTTCCAAAGGGACCCCTCCTCGTTTGTGAAAGGGGGCACAAACATTTATACAGAACAGGCACTCTGGAAAAATAAAAAGGAAACTTTTCATTTCTTTTCTATAGTGCAGTCCGTTTTCCTTTAAGAAAAAAAAACCTGCTTTATTTAAAGAGCAGTCACAGACCTGTTGGATTGCCACTATCCCTCTGAGTGCTGTCCATTCCCAAATGGGTCGAAAATTGTGATATGCCTCATGAATAATAATGAGGAAGGTTCCTTGCGACCCATTTGCCAATCACAAACAGTGTCTGCCAGTAGCTAAAACTCACAATTTACGAGCCACAAAAGCTGACAGTTGTGCATCCGGGTCCAAGTCTTTCGGGGGTTTGGGCTGTGTCACCCACAAAGATTGTCATGCATGCTCCTACCAGCAGTAAAGATGGCCCTGTCAGGACAAAGCTAGAGGTGGGCGAGCATACGGGGATAGAATTGAGCCAGCTGTCAAATTCAGCTTGATTTATATATCTTTGCTAGCTTATTCATCATTCAATACGTCTAGCTATGTGTGAGTGTTTGCTCAAAACTCCAGTGTGCAATATAAACTAAAGAACATAAACCTATTTTAACTTTTAGTTCTGCCACATGTCTATTTTATAATTGTGCAGAGCTCTCAGATATGATGGTAAAAATTGTATTTTGTCCTGAAGTTTTGTCCTAAATTTTGACTCTTTGTCCTGAATTCCTAATGTCCAGAATTTGCCTTCTTGCCATGTGGTCACCATGTGTAGACATGTGCACTGCTAAAAGCTAAGCAGGCCAATGGATAGTTCATATGAAAGGGGATTGCTGCATCAAATGGAATTTGATCTGCTCTGTCTCAAGTAACTGGTGCAATGTCAAAAATAAAAGGAACTGCTGTGATCCGTTTTAAGTGGGCCGACTCACCTCCGGTTACAAGAGGAAAGTCGTGTTGAGTTCCAATTAAACAACCAGAGCAATACCCTTTAAAACGCAGGCCCTGCATTACAAATAGCACAAAATGCAGTGCATGGTTGAAATAAATAAACACTCAAAGTGTCCTACCTTGAGAGAAACATCCACACTCCTATCCAGCCCGAAAAGGGGGTCAAGCACCGCTGCAGTAAAGAAAGCACCCTTGCAGCCTTTCAGAAAAGCCCAGACATGGATGGGCACAAAGGACAAACAGGAAATGAGGAAGTGCGAAACACTGAGGAAGACTTTAAACTTGATGAGCTAGTCTCAATAATGGTGGCACATTACTCTTTTTTTAAGTACTGGGACGAGTAAGGTGATGAGCGGGTAATGCTTGGTTGTATTATGGATATCAAACCATATCTTTTTATAAAGATGCAGTTTTCTGGTGCCGATCTCAGTTGCTGGATTGATTTCTTGCGGCCACAGAAATTCGAAACCATGTGAATTCACATACTCCTGTTTCTGTGTGATTTTTAACCGAGAACAGGACGGAAAGCCGAGACAGGTTTCGAATTTACTGAGCCACCATTACCTGCATTGTATACATGGATTAAAGGAAATGTAAGTAAATGTAAGTATTATTTACTGCTTGGTTAATTACATGCATTACAATATGTATAATTGCATGTCTTGTGGACCACAATTTCAACTGAAATTACAGACCAATTGAAAACATTAAGGGCCATATTTATACTTTTTGACGCAAAACTGCGCTAACGCAGTTTTGCGCCCAAAAAATTAGCGCCGGCTAACGCCATTCTGAAGCGCCATGCGGGCGCCGTATTTATTGAATGGCGTTAGCCGGCGTTAGTCGACCGGCGCTGCCTGGTGTGCGTGAAAAAAAACCACGTACACCAGGCAGCGCCGGCGTGGGGAAAAATGGCGTTTGGGCATCCAAAAATGGGGCAAGTCAGGCTGAGGCAAAAAAATCGTCTTAACCCGATTTGCGCCATTTTTTTTTGGCGCCCAGACGCCATTAACATGACTCCTGTCTTAGCAAAGACAGGAGTCATGCCCCCTTGCCCAATGGCCATGCCCAGGGGACTTCTGTCCCCTGGGCATGGTCATTGGGCATAGTGGCATGTAGGGGGGCACAAATCAGGCCCCCCTATGCCACAAAAAAAAAAAAAAAAAAAAAACGTACCACAACTTACCTTTTCTTCCCTGGGATGGGTCCCTCCAGCCTTGGGTGTCCTCCTGGGGTGGGCAACGGTGGCAGGGGGTGTCCCTGGGGGCTTGGGAGGGCACCTCTGGGCTCATTCTGAGCCCACAGGTCCCCTAACGCCTGCCCTGACCCAGGCGCTAAAATCCGGCGCAAATGCGGGTTTTTTAGTCCCGCCCACTCCCGGGCGTCATTTTTGCCCGGGAGTATAAATCCGACGCAATAGCATCGGAGTAATTTTTTAAGACGGGAACGCCTACCTTGCATATCATTAACGCAAGGAAGGTGTTCACGCAAAAAAATGACGCTAACTCCATGTACTTTGGCGCTAGACGCGTCTAACGCCAAAGTATAAATATGGAGTTAGTTTTGCGTCGAATTTGCGTCGAAAAAAACGACGCAAATTCGGCGCAAACGGAGTATAAATATGCCCCTAAGTGAAAGTATATAGGCATATGCTACTTCTAAGTTTGCCCTCTTCCCTCATAATGGAGAAACTAAAATACTTCTGAATAAATATATCCGGTCACTAGTACGAGCATGATTAAAAAACATAGGGCCTGATTTCTACTTTATTAGAGCCGCATTTACGTCATTTTTTGATGCAAAAGCGGCGCAAATGTACAAAATTCAATTATATTTTGTAAGTTTGCGCTGCTTTTGTGTAAAAAAATGACGCAAACGCAGTGCTAAAAAAGTATAAATCAGGCCCATAGGGCCAGATCTACAATAAAGTGGCGCAACAGAAGTGATGTGTCACTTTTCTTGCGCTGCACTTTGGGGGCAGATTTATACTTTTTGATGCAAAACTGCACAAATGCAGTTTTGCGTCAAAAAGTTTAGCTCTGGCTAGCACCATTTTTTAACACCACCCGGGCGTCATATTTATACTATGACGCTGGGTGGCGCTAAGAATAGGTTAGAGTAATTTTTCCTGACGCTAACCATTGTGCCTGGTCGTAAGGCAAAATTATGTTAACGCAGGAAAAATGAATCTAATCCGGGTTACGGCATGTAAACATGTTGCAAAATGGAGATGCACCATTTTTATCCGCAATAGCGTAAAAAGCGACGCTAATGAGCAAACAATGCAAAGGAGAGGCAAGGTGGATCTACAAAGCCAGGAGAGACCCAAGGGAGACCACAGACAACCAGGAACCAGCCAGGAGGACATTGACAAGACCCAGGGGAGAGACAAGAAAAAGAGGAAATGTTGTTTCAGCTCAGAAGAGCATGAAATACTGGTGAGAGAGGTGACGGAGCACCAACATCAACTCTTCATCACCTCTAAATTGCCAATTGGAAGGAGAGAGGTAATTTGGCATCAGATTGTGGAAAGGATTACCAATGTGGCAGAGGTCAGGAGAACTGTCACTCAGTGCAAGAAACACTGGCATGACTGCAAGCGGAGGACAAAGGAGAAAATGGCAAGGAACAGAAAGGCAGCACTGCAGACCGGAGGTGGGAGTCCAGCACTACAAGAGGACCTGGACGAGATGGAGGAGATGGTTGCCGTCGTCATCCCAGGGGAAATCATCACTGGTATCATAGGACAGGATAGCGCAGACCACCAGGAAACAACACATATGCAGGGTAAGTTGCATGGGAGACAAAAATGCCAACATGTCAAGTGCAAGAAGGGGGAGGCACATAGCCACTACACAATGCACGTTAGCCCTGCAAATCAGGCAGTGGAAAGGGCAAAGAGGCAGGGCATGGGACCCCTTGCATTACCCATGCCAGGTAAATGGGCTGTGAAGGAGCATCCAGGGGCACAGCACAACATAACACCAACAACCTTTGCAATGGGGTGCACCGCCATGCCAAGGCTGGTGGAAATGCGGAAGCAGACCAGGAGTGTAGGGTAGAACATAAAACTGGTCTGGTGTCACAGGTGGTATTGTCAGAATGTAAACTGTAGGAAAACACCCAGTGTCAGGCCATTGGCCCAAGGGGCATTCCCCATTGACAACAGTTGCCACTACTACCCGTGCTGTTGGCGCTGGTCATTTAGGAAATGGCAGTTAGATGCCCATAGAACAAACACACTTGAAATGAGGGTTCATTATGACTACGTGATCAATCTCCATAATCCGTATCCAAGTGTCTAGTCCATAGACTCAATAACCATCAGGCACTGTCACATACATAATGATGTGCACAGCAGTAATCTCATACCCATCGTGGCCATCCCTGGGTTTAGAGCTGTGCCTGTGTCATATTAGCTGCAATGCTACCAATGCACATCTCAGGTATCATAGTGCAAAGACAACTGATTGAGGGGGAGGACATATGTGTGTAGGAAGGCGAACACACCCGCACAGTCACAAGAGGAAACAGAATTCTGCCAGGTCCATCAGTGCAATACAATATAGCACACATACGCAAATATCAACATGAGGAACTAGCAATGGTAAACAGTGCATTGTCTCTTGGCAATGCTGTGCATGGGGCGGTGCTAGGTCTCAACACAGCATAGGTGTATGTGAAAAATGAAAGACTGGGACAGGACCATATTGTCATGTGTGGTGCTGCGGCATCAGCACACCAACACTCATTGCATGGCCTCACCATGCAAATGGAAGCAGAGGGAGGGTTGATGAGGACGAAAAGGTGGCAATCCACAAATTGGACAGAACACACGCGTAGAAGATGTGACGCAGCACAAATTGCGCAAACTGCCGTTCACTACATGTGACATGCAGGTGGGGCATATGGCTGAGAGACTGCAAACATTAAGGACAGGAACAATGCATGGGAAGCAAGATGACAATGTACCACCAATAGGAAGTCAGTGACGTCACATTACAACTACCACAACACAGACACACTAATTGTACAATATCTCATTGCAGAGGACGATGGCTCTCCTGTGGATTTGCCTGTCCTGGACTACCCTGATGACCTGGATGACAACAATCAGCCAGGAAACCGTCCAAGATGTCCTGGGAACCCTCCAGACACCACCTCCAGTCGCAAGGAGGAGCATTCATGTAGCAGCCATCCCAGAGGACCCACCCACCACCCCAATAGTATGACCTCCCAGCTCAAACACAGCTGAGGATTCTGATGACACAAGGACTACCTTTGAGAGGACAGTAGTGGCAGTCCAGCGGGAGCTGGCTAAGGAGGTGCGGGTGGAAATGCAAACTATGGCAGCCAGCCTTGAGGGTATACACATGTGCATCATAACGGCGACTGAACAGACAGCAGCCAAACAAGGCACACCATCCCCACTGCATGGAGTCCAACAGTGTGTGAGGGACCTAACCACTGCCGTGACAGAGTTCACACATCACCTACCCTCCCAATCTTGCTGCTGCATGCATGACAACAAGCAGGACTCCATGCACCGGGAACAGGCATCCCTCAGGGCAGACATGGCTGCTGGGAACTTGGTGTCCACTTCTCCAACCACTGAAGTGTGTGTGGTCCCCTCTACCCCATCACCACCAACATCAAGGGCAGAGGAGACAACACACACATCAGAGGATGAAGATGTGAAACAGATCATCTTCACCAGTAGGAGTACCCGGTAGCACAAGCCCATGCCACATGGGAGGAGATGTCCCCTGTCCTGTGCTTGACAACATGCCAGTGTTGCTACAGTTGGTGACATGCACTTTCCACCGACACACTGTTAACCTTTCCACTATGAACTGCAACTGTCTCTATCTACTCCATTTGCAATTCATGTTCCCCTGCACTGAACGACACTTCACCCCAGCATTTCCAATGACAAGATCCTCAAACCTGCACTTGTGTTGTGTCACAATAGAATGGTTTACACTAATGGGGTCACAGACCTGGGCATTGTAAATATTGCACTACAGAACTTTAAAATAAACAGCACCTGCACAACCACTTTGTCTCTGTGTAATGTGACACATCTACTTTTCTGGAGATTTGTGATGCATGTAACATGTCTATAGTCACAGAGTGTCAGTATAAGAGTACAGAAGTATTGTGGGCAGATATCTACGCACAAGGTACCTACATGATGAACGTCAATGCTGGCTGCATTCCCTACAAGCAAGTCACTGTGTATGTGACATTTGTTTAACACATATATGTCTCACCCACTAAATACAGCAGGAATGGCTGTGTAAGAGTGCTCCTTCAATAATGTCAGCTGGGAGAACAAGTGAAACACATTGGTGTGAAATAGTTATACTTGACTTCATCTGAACTTGTCACTGCTCAGTTTAGCAGTGTTGACATGAACTTCAGGCTGCAGGCAGACATCCCACAGTGACCAACATTCTGACACAGGACCCAAACAATGACAGCTTAAAAAGAACACCTACCTGTCCAATAAATGTGAACCGTAGTCAGCTTGAGTGGTGGGTACATTGGATGGTAGATGCATTGAGAAGTAGATTTGCTGTAGCTGCCAATGTGACAGCTCAGTGGGAATTGGGAATTAACATGTCAAGAGGGGGATCTGGATGCAGAACGGAATGCCCAGCCCAACAGACACTTGGCACTGTACCCTTGTGCAAAGACCCTGAGCCCCAAGCATATGACCCATGCAGTAAGGGAGTACCCCCAAAGATTTATTACATGTAGAAAACTGAACTTAAAACTTTGTAAAACACCTATACTAACCTAATCTATCCTACCTATACATTACACACAACTGGCCCTAACTACCCTATGCTAAGCTTACTTACCACATTTAACAACACACTCTAAACCCTGGCTCCCCCACCCCCAGTATGTCTAGAGACACATGCAGGACAACATATACTGACCTAAACATATACTATCTAATCCTAAACAAATATGTTTATTTTTATTTTTATTATATATATTTATTTTTTATACACAAAGGCCCCAACATTAACCGTCACCCACCCACCCACAAACTAACATGTAATATTCTGAAAACCCACCGTCCAAACATACTTATCCTATCTAAACAACTACCCTACTCTAACCTATCATTAACCCCATTAAATTAAACCCACTACAAAACACGATAAGGAATGAGGAGGGAAGGGACTGAACTAGGGGTGAAGGGAGGCATCAGTTTGGAGGTTGGCCCTCTTGAGTGTCCTCTTGATGGCCTTCATCCTCTTTGTATTGCGGTCAACCTCCTTCTGTAGGCTGTCCATCTTTTTGAGGACCTGTTTCATGTCCCTCTGGAGCTCCTTTATTGCTGACATGTCCATTGCAGCAGGTGTGGTGGGTTGTGGTGCCGATGTTGATGGTGCTGCAGATGGGGCTGTGGTCCCCTGTGTAGTTGTGGTGCTAGGTCCACTCTTTGTGGCCAATGCGGGTCTCCCCTGGCTGACTGTCAGCCATTTCCTAGTGGCTTGCTTTTTTCGATAGTGTTGTACCATCTTGCAGTACCCAGTCTCCACATCCAATATGTGGTGATATTGCACTGCCCTCTTCTGGAAAGCCCTGAGTTTCTCAACATCCATGGTGGCAGCTGTAAAATTGAGACAGGCAACCATCAGTGTCATTGTTGTGTGATGTATGTACAGATGATACTCTTACCTCGATTTGCACATGTACTCCTAATCACAGTCCAGATAATACAATGCCCCTGATGAATGTAATGGCATTGCTGCCTACCCATCATGTCATTGACACCAAAGCAAAGCACAAGAGTTGGACCAAATAAAGTAATCTGTGCATTGATTTAGTGCAATGTGCCACAATGCAAAGGCAGTAACTACTTCACATGTGCCAGGACAACTAATCTTCATCATTTGAGTCAACTTCAAAGCACTCAACACCAGTCACTAGTAGATGTAATTGGGGTATGGTATGCAGTTGCTAATCATAAGGGGTCAGTGTTGATTGGGACACATGCAAGCCTGAATGAGATAACTGTCATCTACACTGTGACCATCACAACTGCCTACATATATGTTGTTCCCCTACCACTGTGCAACAGGGGTGATGGACATGCAATACATCATCACAACTGTTGAGGTCAACCAAAAAGGCATGCTCACCTATACATGGATTTAGGGAGTGGAACACATGTGAGGAGTGCTCACACTTAGGAATAAGGTATCCGTAGGTCATTCACATCTACATTCATGTGTCCAGGTGTGGACACCCATCAACACCTGATCTGCCAACACAATTCCCAAAACACCCACATTGATGCCAGCACACGTCTGGCCTTGACCGGCATGCATGCCTATTACATATCACATAAGTGTCACATGAATGGAGTGCAACTTATGGGGCTACTTGCTGGGGGACAGTTGTCCATCCAGTCCTTCATGTACATTACAATACAGGGATGCACCAATTTGTGAGGAAAACTGATGCATCACTGTATTGTGAGAATGATAGTATGACCCAGTGTCAATATGCTGACACTGGTGCACTTCCAAGTCACATGTGGGCCTACATGTGGCTAGTAATCACCTTGTTCACACATTGCTGCCTATTGCGCAGCACAAGACTCCCAAGATATGACTCTCTTTTTGTGAATGGGTAACCCTTGCATGGGACACAATGTCATCATCCAGCTTACTTAGATATCTGATCACGTGCCAGCTCATCATATCATGCAATGAGTGCAACACACAAGAGTCACTCACACAACAGCCACAATCACTACACGGGACAGACACTATCACACTTACTGGATAGGTCTGTGTCCTGAAATCTTGCCACTTCTCCGATGGTATAGGGGGAAGTCCACCTGTAAGACATGGATGGAAATATTCGATCAATGTCATAGCACTGGACATATGTGTGGACAACATATCACAGTGTGTAACATTTTACATGAGTGAGCTAGTGATCCTGTATGAAGACAGTACAACAGACTGCAAACTCACATTGACACTGACACTCAGGTGATTAAGAGCTGCCCATCTGCACACCTGCACTGGGCCTAACAATCAGGTGGTGCTAAACCCTTTAACAGTGGCTAATCCATTTAAGATGGTACTTCACGGCATGATTTGTATTTGGGTGAAAAATTCCATGGCACTTTCCTGGTGCACTGCAATGCAAGTGACTCATGTATTGTGGCTTGTGCATCAAGGCATACTGAGTTACTGTGTGATGGACATGTGGCTCAGTTTTCAGTCTGCAATTATCATGTGTTCAGTGGTCCATGACAGATGTGGCAGAGTTGTATGTTGGTAACAAAGGCCCCTTTGGCAGTGTCCCCTAGGGTGGGTATGCCCCCTTTGACAAAGTAATGGCAGGGATCATGTGTGTATAATGATGACAATGTAGCGCTAAACATGGATTGCCCACTTTGCTGTCAGGATCCAGTAAAATATGGTATGCAGCCAGTGTCTTGCCTGATCATCACTGACAGAATGCATGGTCACAAGTGCTGCCATGGCACCTGAAATGTGTGACTAAGGGCCACATGTACAAAGATCAGGTTTGTGAGTCGCAAATTGCGAGACTTAGCAACTCGCAATTTGTGAGTTGCAAAACCTGATGTACAACACTGTCAATGACACTGTTTGCAATTCACAATGGTGTAGCAAATGAAGTACCTCATAAATATTTATGAGGTAGGTCTCAATTTGCAAACCCATTGGAAATGGTGGCCCTCACAGGGATGGTGGCCTGCTGGGGTCAGCAGACCACCATGTCTGTGACTGCTTTTAAATAAAGCAGTATTTATTTTTTAAATGCAACACGTTTTCATTAAAGGTAAACAGAATGCATGTCAAAAACAAAAATGATAACTTTTCTTTTCATTTTATCAGAGCAGGCAGTGGTCTGTGGGACCACTGCCTGCTCCAAACTAATCTTTTTGCATGCATTCGCAAATGGGCTAGCACCAGGTTGAAACTGGTGCTAACTGCAATTTTTTGTGATGGCATTCGCGGACACAAAACAATCATACATCGGACTGCGAGTCACATTTAGGAAGGGAATGCCCCATCCTAAATGCGACTCGCAAACCCATTTTGTGATTCCGTAATGTGATTGCGGAGTGGCAAAATTGGGTTTGTGCATTAGAAAAAGTATTTTTCTCGTTGCAAACGGCCAAATTCTGCAAACTGGGCCATTTATGATGATAAAAAAGAGCTTCGTACATGTTTCCCGAAGTGATAGTTGTACATGACTCAAAAAACCTTTGACCTGCATTGTTAAAATGTATAGACATGTGGACTCCATCTCAGTACTGGGACACTAACACTTTGTTCTGGTTGCATTCAACCTGGCCACAAACATTGCATGCAGCACGCCAACACATCTGCTACTGTCACTCAGGAGCATTCTACTGTACACATATGTCAATGTGATACTCACCAACAGGGCCTCTGATCACCACACTTAGGTGGTCTTGCAGATCCTGCTCTCTGGCCACTAGGTCAGCCCAGCGATGCTTTAGCTGGTGCTCATTACGGCTGGTATGGTACACCCTCTTCCGGTGGTGGAGCAGCTTGCCCCACCACAGTCTCTGTGTGATACCCCTGCATCACCCTGCCACCAATCTCGAGCACAATGGGTAGGAGGTGGCACACCAGCCAGACAAAGCCCCCAAGCTCCTCTTCCCCAATCCCTGTCAGCCTCGCCCTTCCTGACATGTCCCTCAACCACAATTTCAAACAGTAAATATAAAAAAAAAAAAAGAAATGAGAATAAAGAAACTGACTGCCCAAACTTAAGAACCCCAACTAACCCAACTAATCTAACACCCAGACAGACAACTGACAGTACAAATACAATATAAAATACACTAAACTACACAAAATCACATACACTGGTACAAGTAACAAACAGATTACACAACAGACACAACAAGAGAAACACCATGAGATACAATAGTCGCAACACCAAGACAAAGTGTGGCTCAATGGTTAGAGTGGCAGACACTGAAGCAGAGATCTGGCTCAAGACCAGGGTTCAAGTCCCACTTCGGCAGGTCTTGGGCTCAATTCCCCTTGACCAGATATTTCTCGCCTCAGTGCCTAATCTAATTCATGGGTCCCACTCTGCAACTCTGGGCAATAGCTTGCTTAATCTCCACAACGGCCCCAACAGCGCTTGGATGCCTGGCTTAACCCTGGGGGTGCTCAGGAGTGGGCGCCTCACAGGGAAAAGCCAGGAGGGGTTCCATAGCAGTATGAGTACAGCGCCTTGAGACCCTAACAGGTGAGTAGTGCGCTATACAAGTGCTAATTTAAATTTACATTTTTTTTTAATTTAAATTTAAAGCCACAAATGCACAGACTGTAAAGTGAAAGTGAAAGTACACCCACTCTACCCTGCCTGTAAACAGGATTTCCTATTACACTTCCTGTCCCCTTGTGACACGTTTACATGATATGTGTGTTTTTTTGACGCATACGATGCTTGCATGAATATTTTCAACGCATTACGTACGTGTGTGGCAATATACAACACATTACCTGTATACTTCAATTTCACTGGATATCGGCATGAGTGTGGTGCGTGGGGGGAATTCACGCTAAGGGCCCATGTTTGGGTCGTTTGCGTTTGCGGGTGTTTTCGATGCATTAATGTCAACATTTTTAACTCTATCTATGATTGCAGGATTTTCTAATATTTAACATGCATGCACCCTGTATCAATAAAAAGATAGGATGGTATGGCCTGCAGTGTGAAATATACTGTATGGTCACATGTGGTAGAGCAAGCAACTTTGTGATTTGGGTGTGAATCGTCTGTAACACACTGTGTGTGTTTCTGAAGGAATGGCATGCAACACTTTGGACGTCATGCAAATGTATGAATATGTGCCAAATGTCAAGGTATGTGTTTGTGAAATGTGTTGACTCATGTGATGTGTGTAGTTGTTTGACGTAGAGGACATTACATTTCAGATGACAAACACAACTCAGGCATCATTGAGGATGGTTGAGGAGTGCTATGTAGGATATGTTACCCCTCATATGTCACTAATTGTTGGTTATGAGTTCATGGTGACATGTGTGTGTGGACTACACAAATGTCTGACATGTGTAATGTTTGCTACCTACTGTATTTGAAACACTGTGCCTAAATTCCACCCATAAAATGTTTTGTACATGTTGGTTTGACTCATTACAATTCGCTATGTTACTTGTGTTGCTGTGGTGGACCTGCTGCCCTAGCTTCATGTGTTCACATATTTTCAGATGTGCATTCCACAGAAGTGTCCAGTCCAAGTATGTGGGCATGTGTACCTTGTATCAGGATTGGTCTCCATGGCAGTGGCAGGACTGAATTCCAGGGATGGACTTTGCAGGGCATGTGTTGTGAACATTGCTTGTCATACCTGGGACAATCAAGCTATTCATTGTCACAAATGATGCCCCCCCATGTCACACAAACTCCTTGCAGACATTGCAAGTGTCACACTTAGTAATGTCAGGGGTATGTACATACATTCCTGTACTGCTGATGTTTCACATCCACTGCCTCATGTCATAGTTGTGTGTCATGTGCTACAGCTGACCATGTTGCCAACGTGGATATGTTGTGGTCTATTGATTGTGTCCTTCATTTGTGACATTCAAGAGATGAGTCTTTTTGTTATGTGTGTGATAGTTGCTGTACAATCATACACATCACATGTGATGTTGCATCAGAAGTAGTCAGATTTGAATTTGTAACATGCTCCCTGAGGTAATACTCACATTCCTAAGGCACATGTGATGGAGAATGAAGACACCAGAGCAGGATTGTGTGATCAAGTAAGGTGTTTATTTACATATCTTAACAAGGTGTGTAGAGTGACTATAAAGTGAAAAAGTTGTGTAAAACTTGCTGTCTGTTGTGCATTCCGCAGCTGTGTTCTGCTGTTCCCCCTCATCTTCCCTGACACCGTCCTCCTCCTCCTCCTCCTCAGGCAGTTCTTGGTCCAGTTCAGATAATGGGATGTTCATCCTCACACAAATGTTGTGCAGGATAGCACAGGTCAGAATACTTTTACACACAATGTGTGGGGCATATAGGAGGCTAACTCCAGTAATGTCCAGGCACCTGAATCTCGATTTCAGGATACCAGAAGTCCTTTCCACAATGGTGCGTGTCCTCCGATGTACCTCATTAGAGGCACACTCTGCTGCTGTGCTTGGGTTGGGGAATGGGGTCATGATCCATAGCTGGATCCCATAACCCTGATCCTCTGCAAAAGATAATAGGAGTGAGTATTTTGTTAGTGCTTGCAACAGGAATGTCATGCAGCATGGCAGTTGATATCTTGTACTGTCTGTGACTCATATGTGTTTGTGGTATGGTGTGAGTTCCTAGGCTTCTGTGAGTTCTTCTCAGCACTGGGTTGTTTGACATGACACCTTGTGTTTGGCTCATGGACCTGGGATCTGTGATTTGGTTTCCTAACTGTTGGTCAGTATGTATGTACCATGCGTTCTGTAGTGTCCCATAAGTATCAGTGTGCTGTCACTGGAGGGGACATGAAACATCCGCACACAATATGGATTCAGATGTGGTGGTAACATGGTTGCACTACATGGCCTGGGCATCCCATCCATTTAGACATATGTCATTGCAGATGAAATGCGACACTGAGGCACTTTGAATTGGGTAGGTGACAATGTACAACACATCTCCATAAGTTGGCAGCACTGAGCTGTTCAGTATTGACAATGCACAATTGTCCCATGTGTGACTTGTTTCTAGGCAAGCCTTTGTTGTTCCCTCTGCCAGTAACTCATGTGCAACCGTGTACCTACACTACTGAACTTACTCCAGGGAACCTGGCTAATTGCCTTGTCGAGGTGGATGTATCTGTGCAGGAAGGGCCATCTCCCTGTACATATGCTATTTTGATGGACAATTGGCTCTTTCAGTGTGTGCAGCAGTGTGCAGTTTGCATTGGTTGCACATCAATATGTGTTCATAGCACTGTCCACTTCCTTATTGCAACTGGCAAATGGCACCCCAGGAGTGGTATATGATGTTGAGACTGCCTCAGTATTTCCGTGTCAACTACATGTGAGTCAGCATCATCATGCTATGTGTCTCATGGTGTTAGACCTTCTGCAACACACACTGCACACCCCTTCCACGCTACATACTGCTTGGGAGGCTGGCCGATTGACTATGTGGCCTAATGTAATTGTAAATGGTTCATCTTCCAAGTTGTACTTACAGTGCAGGCCATGTCATTGTGACTGTGGGCTTTGCATTGTTCCCTTGGTGCTCTAGAGTGGCAGCTAATGTTTGTGGCAGCCGTCATTTGTCCAGAGGTGTGTATCCCATTGTGTCAGGGTGTACAACATAACTACCAGTGTCACACCTCAGTGTCACCCTGCCCACGTGTCAATTTTGTGGTGCATGTCTTGTGTGTCCTAAAGGGTTGTTATGCTGTATGTATACTGCTAGGTTTATTGACTTACCGACAAGAAGGCCATTGCCATATTGTCCATCCTGAAAGTGATTATTGATCCTGCTGTGCTGGACTATGAAGGAGTCATGGACACTCCGAGGATACTTGGCCAAGATGTTTGTGAACAATCCCTGGTGGTCAACTATGGCCTGCATATTGATAGAATGCGTGTGCTTTCTGTTCCTGAATAGGTGCTCTGTTGCTGCAGGTGGGAAGATTTAGACATGGGTGCAGTCAATTGCACTGAGCACATGCGGGAAGCATTGGATTTGATAAAACCCTTGTTTTATCTCCTGCTGCTTCTGCTGGGTGTTGAGGAAGCTGACGTGGTGGGGTGTGAGGGAGATTATGGCACCTAACACCTTGGGCAGGAATGCTGAGAATGAGGGCTGTGATACCCCAGTGACCAGGGCACCCGTTGTCTGGAAGAAGCCACATGCCAACATATGCAGGACAGCTAACAGCTTGGTCACCGGTGGTACGTTGTGTTGTGTCTGCAGGCTAGCTGTCAGCTGTGGCTCAATATGGCGCAGCAGCTGCTGTATGGCTTGCAAGTTGAGTCAATACCACCGAATGATGTCCTGTTCTCTGAGTCCATGGAGAGTTGTCCTGTTTCTGAAAAGTCTCTCCTGCCTTCTGCGTTGCCTTTGTGGGCCACGTTTGGGTGGTGGTGGATGCGGCCTTTGGTCCTGTGCTTGGCGTTGTCATGCAAGTTGCATCAGTAGCACCTCCATGTTGTCCTGTTGGTCTGTAATGTTGCTTGTGTGTGTTTTCCTTAAGTCATGGTGTGTTTGCCTCATTTCAATGGCTAACTTGACCAAGACGTTAAAATGAGACCTGTGCGTCATTTTTAACCTGTTGGATAAATATGGTGCTAGGTTGTTTGAGTCATTTTTTGGACGAGAACGCCTATTTTACATCTCATCCTTAAAATGACTTTAACTCCATATTTTTGACGGTAGACGTGTCTATGGATATGGAATTAAGATTGCGCTGTATTTGCGTAAAAAAATGACGCAAATCCCGTGCAAGCAGAGTATAAATATGGGCCTTAGTCCCCCTAATGTCCCTATGGTTACTCTATATTTACAATACAGCGCACCATGGTGCATGCTAGCACAATAGCGCCAGAATTTATGACGCTATTGTTGTGCTTTTCATGGTTAGCGTAATAATTATGGGGCTAGTCCAGCAAAGCACTAGGGAGGCCCATAGATTATTATGGGCCCATCACTTTAATGCCTGCAATGTGCAAGCATTAAAAATGACTAAAAAATGATGCAGCGAAATCTTGTAGATTTGACTGCACCTTTTTTTTGTGGCTTTCTTCTTGAGGAACGCCCCCCTTGCATACATTATGCCTGAGGCAGGCATAATGTGGCGCAAGGGGTTACAAAGTGGCGCAATGCTAGCATTGCGCTATTTTGTAAATATCTAATGCCACATTAGCATGAAAAAAATTACACTAATGTGCCGCAAGGAGGCACAAGGGCCTTGTAAATCTGGCACATAGTATGAAAGGCTATAATGAATCATAAAAAGGTTAACCAGCAGACTCCAAATTTTGGTGTGAAAAATAATGTATGAATGCGTGTCTGTTGAAGATACAACCAACAAAGTTGTGGTAGTGCATGAATATGGGTGAGAAATGAGCCCCTATATGCTAAGTCAAACTCTGGAGGGATTTGCCCCCCAACCGGACTAGTCATTGTCAATATCAGTGTTCTTCCAGCTGTTTTGGTATGTGGATAAATACACTCATTGCCTTGCAAACCAATTGAATGGAGGTCCCATTTAGAAGGATGATCACAGCTGGACAACATGACCTAACTTGGAGGCCGGTAGGGCAGGCCATAAGATTCTTCACCTTTGGTCTTTGAGGGCCAGGCACACACAAAGCAAGTGCAGTTTGCTTTCTTGTTTGTATAGATATAAGTGACACTCATCATTGGGCCAAGTCCTCTTCCAGGTGGGAACCAGGTCCTTTGCTGAATTAACACCAAGATGTATGTACAGCAGGATGTGTTTCATGGCTGCCAGAAATTGAGCAGTCAAGGATGGCTGTGGGCCGCAAGCGGAGTATGATGACAGGACTGCCCAAACATGACACTTCTGTGCAAACCCTGCCTTATCAAGAGTTTGTGATGAAAGCTTGACTGCTCTATTGGTGACCCTCTTAAAGGCAGAATATCCAATGGGTGTGTCCTAGGCATTGTCTAGTTCAAAGCTTTGGTTGATTTTTTTAAAACAGAGAGCCAAGAGGCCTCATGGTTGGGCTATTTTCCCATTTCGTGCCAACTCAGACAAGCCACTGTGTCAGGTTATGCGGATATCATCCTCCAGTACAATCTCTAGCCTGAGTTGAGCTTGAGAAACATACTTTTGAAAAGGTTCAACTATAGTCGATTTAGGATAGTCACATCTTTCCACTTCAACTGTTCGGAAACATAAATGAGTGGTGGCATGAACTTTGCACTGATGACCTAGAGTAAATGATGAGTAAATGTATTGCATAACTTTGTGCATATTGTTCTGAATGTTTGGGTAGCAAGATTTTCTTTGAAAATTAGATGGAAATCCATGTTCACGTTGAGGTACTCATACATTTCAACCAATTCAACACTTGGCCATTTGCGTACTATGTAAATCTAGAAACCATCTTAGTTTTGCTGTAATTTAGTTCCAAGCACAGGTTTTGAATATATCCACTCAACTGATCAATTAAGCGCTGCAGTCATATTGATGCTTGGCTGAACAAGACAATGTTGTCTGAATATTTAAGACAATATAGTTGTTCATGGCCAAAGCTAGGGAGGGTTGCTCACCACTTGGGCTAGTGTGGTACTGAAAATTCTGGACCCGTGTTATAAACATCATCGTATCACAACGATTTTTGTATCAGCAGACCGAGAATGATTAGAATAGTACGCACAAGCATTGTATTAATATTCGGGTAACGAAATCACCTGAATATCAGAGTTTCCGTCCTGAACCCTCGTGTTCCATTTAAACGACAGCCATTTTGTGATTGCCCTCACATAGGCCAATGTCTAATGCTGAAAACGAGTCTGAAGGACACGTACATCTTTGCTGACTCCACTGTGACCTGGGCAAGCTGACTCCACTGCCTGAAGCCAAACCTGTTCGGCCAGTTTCTTTCCCAGTGGCCGAATGAGATTAGTATCAAGGCACAACACATCATAAAACCTTTCATCACACACAAACCATGCCTAATCTTACATGCACCTGTCCCTGTTTCTTTCTTTATGACTTGCTTTACAAGGAGGAGGTGCCTGTTTATATTGGGGGTCCGTTGATATCTGATGAAAGTACTGAGCCTTGCCGGGTAATTGATTGAGGGCTGGACAAACTGAAATATGGGCTTGTCATCATAACCCTGCTATTTCTTTGTAGTGAAAATATGTGAATGGTCAACTGTAAAATAAGGAATGTTTGCCTAAAGCATAATATTTTGTATAAAAGAGAAGGTTAGCTTTGCAAGGAGAGCAGTCTTCTGAGAATATACACTGTGTTGTACTTCTAGGATACCTGTTACTGGCTGCAGCCAATAAACAAGATCTTTGACTTCACCAAGAAGACTCTGTGTTTCTGTAGTCTGAAACAGGAAGGACTCGAAGTCTTAGGGTGTGTTCCCTGGCACCACTGGGTTCTGAAAACCCCAGTACTTCACTAGGAGCCTGTCAAGGTCAGCCATAAAGCTATTAAATAGACATGGGGCTAAAACACATCCCTATATCCGGCCTATGTTGGTACTAATCTTACATGTGGTCCTCCGACCTTGATTTCTACCCAAGTGTGAGTGTAGAAGTTAATAATTTCATCCAATAGTTTTGCCAATGCTCCCCAGTTAGCCATTTTGTCCGACAGCCTTTCTATCAGGACCTTGTTGAAGGTGGACATCAGATCAATGAAGCAGGTGAAGATCTTGTGTGCGCTCACCTCAATTTGTTTTACAAGGAGGGTAACTGCCAGCAGGATTGTTATGGTGCTCTTACCTGCTCTGAAGCCGGTCTGTGTCGTTGGAATGATGTTTGCTTAGTCAACCCAGGACTCCAGGTCTAAGTGCAGCTTTGAGGTGTACAATTAAGCATCTACATAATTTAGGGCAATTAGTCTATAGTTTGCTAGATTTGAAAGAGTGCCTGATTTATAAATAGGGTGGACTATACTGCTGTGCCTATATTCTGGGATGGAATTTGCTAAATATGCATGGTTGAAAAGCGGTGTTAAATGAGTGTCCTAAAATGAAGGATCTATTTCGAATAAGGCATTGCTGAGGCCATTTGGTGCTGGTGCTCCGGCAAATCTGAGCTTTTATAGCGAGTAATTAGTGCTTGATTAAAGGAGGGTTGATGCAAAATAATACCATAAACATGCTACATTCTCAACATCACCACCTAAACCTGGTGTTTAAAAAATGTGGACACATAGCAGGTGAAAACATATCTCAGCATCAATAAATAGAACGATTGGGCAAAGGACCAAAGTAACAGCAGTTGTTAGAATTACACACTCTACTCATATTCTCCTACCCTTTTTAGCAGACCCACCACATTTTAAGGCAATTTCACCACCCTCCTGTCAGCTCTGTGTATATGGTTAGAGGATTAGGGGAAAAAAGTGAAGGCCAAACATATTTTTCTTCAAATTTTCCCTGTGTATACCACACTTCAGCCAAGCATAGATATGGCTGTTAGTGCCATGCTTTCACAATCAATTGTGCCCTACTAAGGACAATGCACTCCAAAACCAACCAGCAAATTACGGGGCATATTAATGGGGATTTGGGGCAATACAGCACAGCAATTCACCTTACTGTGCTGCCCTTCATCAAAGTGAAAGGGCAAGAATGTGCTGTATCTGTAGTAGCATTCCTGTTTTTTTCCCCCCTCACTGATGCACAATGCTCTGCCTAGCACCAATACAGGCACCCTTGCACCACTGTGCAAGGGTATCTGCGTTGCATTCAGGATTGTTTTTGTGCAGAAAGGGACACCTTCCTGCACAACAACAATTCTGGGAGGCATCTTCCTCTTTCTATGTGTGCTGCATAATGCATCACACAGGAAAAGAGGAGAAAACAAGGAGAAATAAAGATATTTCTCTTTGCTGCACTACACCGGGGGAGGTGAAAGGTTGTGGATCATCCCCAGGTTTACAAGTTCTGGCTAATCTGGGAGTCCATGGGTATTTCATGGACACACCCACCAGAACACCCATGAAATGCCTGCCTAGCACAGAGTAAGCCAGCACAGCAATTTGTGTTGCTTTGCCTCACTCCATATCTATGAGGCCACTCCAAGTGACCTTGCATGGCCTCATAGATATGATGTGGTGCTTTGCGCCACCGCTGCTTCACAAAAAGTGATGCAACGGCAGGGCAAATGACTCATAAATATGCCCCAGCAGCTAAAAAGTGAGTAGGTTTTTAGATATGCAGATAGAGACAAACTGTCTGGTCTTTAAAAACACAAACACACACATAAATTCCTCCTCCAAACATCCTGCACACCCATCAAGGTGACTTGCCTTAAAGCAGTGGATTAAACAAAGTTGTGCATTATAAGTTTCTTGGCTTGGTTGGTTTATTGACTTATTTGTCCATTATTTGATTCATGCATTAATCAATTCATTGTGCTTGTTTCTTCATTTAATGATTGATAGGGGCAGCCGGCTCAGCCATGCCAATAAATTGAAATTCAATATTCAACTTGCACAAAATACAGGGACAGATTGTGAACTGGCTTTGTTTTCAACAACACAATTACAAATTAAAACAATTGCAGAAGTGCTGCAATGGGCTGCATGTTGGTCTCATTGGTTTCCCAATGTTTATGGGGAGAAAGTGTCTCTTTTGATGTGCTTAGCCCCCCCACTTTTTGTCTCTTATTTGATGTGGTCTCAAAGTTGTGAGTGCCAGGGCCCCTTCTAACCAGGTTACCTGGGCCCGATCTCTTTCCCAAAACTGTTGTGACGCATTGGCACAGTTGGCAACAACTTCAGCTACCACCATACCCTAGTAAATAGTACTTAAGTACTCATGCCATTGGGTACTATGGGTAGGCCCCTGAGGGCAGCAGCACAGATTGTGCCACCCTCAGGGACCGTGCATCCAAGTGCACCCATCACTGCCACTGCAGGCTGAGTGTGCTGGTACAATCCTAAAATGCAAAACTGATATAGCACATAGTCTGTGTGACCTGTTTGCTACACACAACATGCAATATAGGCAACCCCTCTGGCAGGCCTTCCAGCATGAAGGCAGGGTGCACTATAATGCATGTGTGGGCTTAGATACATGAGCAATATGCCCTTGCAGTGTCCTTGCCAAACCTAGGACATAGTAAGTGAACAGAGCAGCCATTTTAAATGCATATGCTGGACACTGGTCAGTACAAGTTTCACAGTTCCATGATCACAACAACCCCAAACTGGTACCCGTATTGGATTTAATGCAAAATGTACCCAGTGGCACCTTAGAGGTGACCCCTGCAAAAGCTAACTAACCCTGGCATGGTTGCTGGCCGGTCACAATCAGCCTGCCACCACCATAGTGGATTCTGAAACCCTGAGGTGAGAGCCTGTGCTCTCTGGGTTTAGAAAACAAACAAAACAAAACAAAGCTCTTTCTAGACAGAAGTGTTACAGCTCCTTCCCTAGGAATGTGCACTGCCCTGCCAGAAACTTCAAAGGGATTGCTGCCCTTGAAACAACCTCCCAGCCCTGCTGCTAGCGGCTGATGGCCATCCCCATTGCAAACATCCACTTTTCATGGGAGTAACAGTGGGAAAATGCACAAAGGACAGGAGGAGTGGCCACCACCAGCCTGCACCACTCCTAAGGTGTTGCATACTAGGTGACCCCTCCATTTCATTTTCCACTATTTTGCATGGTAGGAAAATAGCCTATCAGGATAGGGAAGTGACCTCTGCCCACAGGAAGTGGTCACATAGTGGGTGTAGCCACTCCAAGGTAGCTGACCCATTGGTCACTATTAGGGACTCTCCTAAATGCTAACTAAATGCAGTATGTAGTGCGCACTACTATACCTGTAGATCATATTCCAAGGAGAAGACCCTAGGCTGGAGAACTGCAATGCTGCTGCACAAAGAAAAAGGTGCCAAACCCTGCCTGCTGTACCCAGGACTTGACAATCACTGCCAAGGAGTGCATGGACATCAGACAGACTCTACAAAACCCCAGAGGACCTCCACCCTTCTGCAAATTTGCCAAAGATCTGCCTCCAGAGTGAAGGCATCACTCCCTGCAACAAAGAAGCAAAACACCAGTAAAGACCAGTTCACTGACCAGCCACTGACCAAGGAACCCAATGCAGCAGCTAGACCAAATTCCACCCAACAGACCCAGAGGACAGATCCTGCAAGTGTGCCAAGTTCAGTAGCACTATGACCTCCAGTGGCTGAACCGTGCGATAGCCCAGAGTACTGGACTCCCAACATCAGACTCCAAGAAGGAAAGTCCACTCTGGACTCTCCAAGGACCAGGAGCAAGCTCCAGTCGAGAGACTTTTGGACACATAATAACACCCCCCCCAAGGGGCCCTGATGACCTGCAATCCATCCTCAAAGTGACCTGACTCCTGGTTCCAAATGCACCTTTGTGCACAGCTCTTAGCTCACCTATCTTCTCTGCACCCGGCCCCCTGTGCCCTGCACCAGAGAACCAGCTGTGCTCTATGGGTCCAATACCCCTTGTGATCTCTACACTAACAGGGGACCCACCGGACTCACCTTGAAGTCCTCCTGCGCAGTGCTTTTCCAAGTAGTCCTCCACAGTAGTCTTGCACCAGCTCCAAGGACTTTTGAGCAGCTGCTCCTGGTGAAACCGGGAGCCGCTGAACATCCCTGCCCGGTCCACAGAAAATCTTGATGACCCCAAACTAAAAATGAAAGAAGACATTGGTAAACGCATTGCCTAATTTTTTATGCATTTTGAAAAGTTTCTCTGATTGATTCCTATGATTCGTAATTACTCACAAAATTACTATTTTTTGCTACATTTTTAAAAATCATAACTTAAAAAATACTTACCAGATTTTGATGATCTTGGTCTTAAAAATGTTATTAAAATCTGAAGTATTTTTGTAAACTGTTCTCAAGTTATTCTTTTGAGTGTGTGTCTACATTTCTTGATACTGAGAGGACAACAAATGCTTAGCACTTCTCCAAGATTGGCCTAACTTCTTGACCAAGCTACCATAAGAATTAGAGAATTAGGTGGTCTGGTTTTTACCTCTGTAAAACAAGTTTGGGTTACGGGGACTCTCTGCAGAGTGCTCATAAAAAGTAATTTGAGCTTCATCCAAGGACCAGTTGGGTTGGCTGTCTTATTACCCCTTACAATATCACAAACAAAGCAGAAGGTGGAATTGGCATTTTTAAAATATGTCTTTGTAATATGTTTCCTCTTTTAACCAAGAGATCTAGTTCCTCATTGGCACTAACAGTTCTGCAGTTATCAATAGCTCTGGCTGCGATGACTATAGAGGTGATGTAAGGAACAGAATGAGCAAGGGCTGTGAGAAGCCTGTGCCTAAGTAGCATTTAATGATGAGAGGAGCACAGAGGTTGTTCAGGACCAATCTCCAAGTGATTATAATTGACGTTGGAATAGCATCATTTTAATTAACAGCATTTTAGACATGCATTGGGGCTTGGTTTAAAGGGCTAAGCAGGCACACACAGTTGTGAAGAGCTGTTCAGCTGGGCAAGGAAAGGGCCCAGTAGAAGGTTCACTGTCCTGCCGGGCATTCGACAAGCAAGCACTGTCAATGCCCAATAGGATGTGTAGTGGAGGAAGGCACATAGGCCTGCTGGGCACTGTGACTTCTGCTAGTGACCCAATGTGCTATGGAGGGGCAGTGGGGTAAAACTCAATTGGCCCACTGAGCATTTTGGTTTGTGAAGAGTGGCCTAGTGGAAGAAGGGAGTGGCAGCTGGGGAACATTCATGGGCATGTCTGGCATGAATTAAAGAAGTAATGGCAGAGACAATTTGTGTTAAAGTGGTGGAAACTTCACTGGCCTGCTAGGCACTCTGAGTGATGAGCCCAACAGGAGAAAGGTGGGAGAGTGGGGAAAGCTAGAAAAAGATCAGAGGGGGGTTCACCAGATATACAAATAAATAATAAGGATTGATATAAAATAGGCTTTTATCTCGAGAGCATTGGAGAAACAGATACTATTTGTTTTTGCTTTAAAATGAATGTTGTTATTTGAGGACTAAACACATTGCATATGAAAATGGCGTAACTAAGGTGCTCATCTGGGCAGAATCTATGTAGAAATATGATTTAAAGCCATCAGATCAGGGGTGGAAAGTTAAAACAGACATGCAAAGCATTCAATCATGTTCAAGGGACTGATCAAAAAGTCATCTTTAAAGATGGTGAAGCCAGAATGCTCTTTTGGGATGGATTAAACACAAGAATAGTGAAGACACCCATGAAATCAGGAACACTGAGTTTGAATAGACAAGCAAGCTATCCACCATGAGCAAGAGGCTGACCTAAAGCCCAAAGCTGACCCTCATCCAACTTTATGTATACAGTATATTATGAAAGGAATAGATTTGTCTGCAGAGAGCTACATCTGTCTGTAGCTGCAAACTTAAAAAGGCATGCAAGTTTTATAGACCTGGGAATTCATCAAAAGCCTACACCTCCCCAGGCGTGCTGTAACAAGGAAGAATAACTGTATTTCTCCTCATTTGTTCCTCTTTCTATGTGTCCTGCATTTTGCAGCACACTCAGAAGGAAGAAATTGCCTCAATTGATTGTTTTTGTGAGGGAAGGAGTACAAAAACAATCATTCCTGCAATTCAGAGACGCATGGTGCAAGGGTGCCTGTATTGTAGCATGACAGCCAATTGTGTGCCAGCATAGGAGGAAATGACAGGAATGTGCCATATCTCATAGATAATGCTTATTCCTGCCCTTGTCTTTTAATGCAGTGTATCACAGCAAGAAGCCTTGCGGTGCGGGCCTGTGCCAAAATATTGTAAATGAGGCTCATAGTGTTCCTTTGCAGTAGGAGAAAATAGGACCACTGTGACTTTGCCTCTTAGGTTACATAGGAGGTCTATCCCAATTTTCAAATGAAACATGACAACACCATCTAGCGGTAGATTTTGACTGTGAATTGTAATGATAGAGTAAAGACTGTTTGGAAAGAGGTTCCTATGTGAAAATGAAATCAATCAGCTAGGAGCGATGACTTACTGAAGTATGTATGAATGTCTTCACAAAAATGTCCAAAAAATAAGTTTACCTGCCTCAGCATTATCTACTGCAAAGACAATCTGCAGGAATAAACAGCAAAATAAACCATTCTGATTGGCTAGGCCCGCAGGACCAAGAGTGGTCCACAAGACTGAGAACTCTGAATGGCTAGCCAAACATGAAGAGAAATGTTGCGTCCGCCATTCCTGAAAAAAAACACATATGGAGGACTCAGTGATACAATGACTGCCTAGTCCTTGTGGGATAAATCCCAAAGGAATCCTATTGACCGTTGGGGCAAAAATGAAGAAAAAAAGATTTTTATGGGTCATTGTGGTTTAGTAGGAGTCCTGCGGGAGCCAGTGTAGCCCTTTTTGATCCTGCAGGACTCCAGGAAGAGTAAGCGAGTCCCGACTCTACTCCTGTCAGAGTCCCATGGGACCAAAAAATGAAGGAAGATAACTATAAGTTGCACACCCACCATGCACGGATTTTTTATGAATAATTTTACAACAAACTGGGACATTATCAATGAAGTTATCAAACATGTCACGAGTGCTGTAATATCTGGAGTAATTAGAACTGAATGGCAGGGGCGTGAGTTATAGTTACCTTAGGGCACAATGTTTAAAATGTGCCTTACGGCACATGTTTAAAATGTGAGATTAACTATAACGTCCCTGCAACCTTTTCTTTTTAAGTGAATTTCAATGTTTTTTCAATTCTATTTCCTAACTATAACGTCCCTGTAACCTTTGTTTTTTCAGTGAATTTCTATGGTATTTTTTTACGTAAAGTCATTTTAAATATTACACATTAATCAAACTTCCGCCATGTCTTGCGGAGGTTGGGCGTAGGGCCACTAATTTTTTTATTATTTATATGGGAGGCCACAAGGACCCCTGGGCCCCAGAAACCAACAGCGCCGCAGGGCAATTTTTAAATTATTCCTAGGGAGGATGCAGGGACCCCCGGAACCCAGGGGCCACCACCTCCCCAGGGTATTTCTAAATTATTTACAGGGGGTCACACATACCCACCCTGGGCTATATTTTAAAACAATTAGGGGGTCCCTGGGGACCACCACCTCCCCAGGGCTCTTTTAAAAAAATGTAAGGAGGGCCATAAGGACTCCCCACGGTCCCCAGAGACAACCACCTCCCCAGGGCCAAACACTGGGCACTATCTGGTCAGGCTGCAGCCAGACAATCATGGCATTCCTTGTGGCACATGCTTTTGAGAACACTGTGATCGTCGTTATAAATTTGCAAACACAGATCTACAAATATATTTCCCCTTTAATGTCTCTTAAACTACTGAATGGATTAACACCAAATTATGAATAGAGTAATTTGTGCATGTTACCTACCATTCTGCCAAATTTTGTGTAATTCCATCCAGTGATTCGGACATTAGTCATGTTTAAAAAGTATTGGAATTAACATGGGAAATGCACTTTTTTTTATTCCCCCTTTTTTGGGGAAAAGTTTGTGAAGATTTGTCAAACGGTAAAAAAAGTAGGCAAGTCAAAAAATGCTTTATCTATAGAAACTATATATATGCAACGCACTATACATATAGGCCAGTAGGCAGTTATAACGAAGCCCATGTTTCCATCAAAAAAAGCATTTTTTTACCTGTCTATGGCCCTCATTACAACTTTGACGGGCGGCGAAGGCCGCCCGCCAAAGTTGCGCCGCAGGAATGCCGCACCGCGGTCTGAAGACCGCGGCCGGCATTCTGAGTTTCCCGCTGGGCGGGCGGGCGGCCGCCTTAAGGCCGCCCGCCAGCCCAGCGGGAAACAACCTTCCCACGAGGACGCCGGCTCGGAATCGAGCCGGCGGAGTGGGAAGGTGCGACGGGTGCAGTGGCACCCGTCGTGTATTTCACTGTCTGCAATGCAGACAGTGAAATACAAAGTGGGGCCCTCTTACGGGGGCCCCTGCAGTGCCCATGCCATTGGCATGGGCACTGCAGGGGCCCCCAGGGGCCCCACGACAAGCCATACCGCCATCCTGTTCCTGGCGGCCGAACCGCCAGGAACAGGATGGCGGTATGGCTTGTCAGAATCCCCTCGGCGGCGCAGCAAGCTGCGCCGCCTTGGAGGATTCAAACGGGCCACGGGAAACTGGCGGGAGACCGCCAGTTTTCCTGTTCTGACCGCGGCGTTACTGCCGCGGTCAGAATGCCCTGCGGGGCACCGCCAGCCTGTCGGCGGTGCTCCCGCGTGCCGCGGCCCTGGCGGTTCTATACCGCCAGGGTCGTAATGAGGGCCTATATCTTTAGTGCCATTTGACGAATCGTCAAAAAATTTCTAAAACAGTGTGCCAGAGAATCTAGTTCCACATGGGAGGTTTAGGGGTGATACTTCAAGCAGGGGCCGAGAAAAACAGGGGCCAGAAAAATAGCATTTCCCATGTCACTTCCCTTAGGAGCTTTGTACATGCCTACATCCCGAACCACTGGTCGGCATTACAGTAAATTTGGCTGAAAGGTAGCTTTCGGTATGCAGATTACGCTTTTTGTTACTTGGTGTAAATCCATTCAGTAGTGTTTGAGATATTAAAAGAAAAAGAAATATTGATAAATAGAGGCGCAGAGGATTTACAAATCCTCCCGATCTCATGCTGAGATCTGATTGGCTGGCAACACTTCAACCAGGAAGTGCTGGCAGCCATCTCGAGACTCCACCGAGTCCCAGAAAAAAAAGATTTTAAAAAGTGGGCAGGGTGACCCCAAAGCTCTGGTGTTGGGGTCAGAGGGACCCGCAAAGATAAAAAAAGCATTTTTGTTTTTAATTTTTCATGCAAATTCACAACGGGGTGGCAAATCCAAGGCAATTTTTTTTTTTTAAAAAAGGCACAGTTTCCGGCTCTTGTTTTAATAAAGCCTCCGGGTGAGTCAGGTCAAGAGGGCGTATGAAAAATAAAGAGAGAGGGGCACAAGGCCCCCCTCCTTGGGTAGTTTTGTGCCCCAGGGACCACCACCTCCCTGAAGCAAATGATTAAATTAATGCATGGGGGCCCCTGTGACCCCTCACAGCCCTGCAGACCTCCACCCCCAAGGCAAATGATTAAATTAATGCAGGGGGCCTGCAGAGCCCTCCCATAGCCTTGGGGTCTGCCACCTCCTGTTGACAAATGTTTAAATAAGTGCATGTGGGCCTGCACTGCATCCTCCACAACCCCGGGGATCTCCACCTCCCCGGTGCAAATGATAAAGTTAAAGTGGGGCCCTCCTCCGCCCTGGGGACCAGGAAAAAAGATAATTAAAGGGGGTCCATTGTTGACCCCCAGCCCTGGGGACTCCCTGGGGCAAAGTATGATGTTAGAGGGAGAGTGGGGACTGCCACCCTCCATGGCCAGCTCATGTTCTGTCCCAGGGTGCCCACCCCCAGGACATAACTGTTTGGTGTGATTTAGTGCAAGCTTTGACAACTCCTACCAAGCCAGAGCAAACACTCTGGTTCCAGCAAGTGACAGCTGTCAAATAGCTCTTGCTTGCTGGAAGCTGATAATTCCACTGTTTCCCTGCCCATAGACATGCGGGCAGGGAAACAGAGGCAACCATTGTTCTCACAGGGGAGCTGCATGTTTAGCAGCTCCCTGTCTGTGATAGAAATGCAGGCTCCCGCAGGAGGTGGTGAGCAGGTTGGGACTTCAGGGTCCTCCCTCAATCCCATTGCACACTGAGTGCCTTTAGGGACACCCATGACAGCTGGCCAGGCCCCAGGGATGGGTTCCCCTGGGCTGAGATCGTCCAGGGGAGGGGGCCACACAGCCCCCTCCCAAAAAAGAAATGTGTTATAGCCAAGCCATGACGTGTAGGGTCCCAAGGGCAAAAATCAGCCAGGGGATGGGGGCCAATTTAATAAAGCTGGGCCCCAGGGTCCCCAAACTGGCCATTAACACAATGAGGTAGCACTTACTCCCTAACCAGCAGAAACGTATTGCAAACTGTGGACTGTTGCTGGATAAACGAGCAGGTGAAGTTCTGTTCTGGCTATGATGCTCTTTTTACAGAAATTAAACCTCAACAGGAAGCACTTACAAATATCAATGTAGCAGGTGCCCCAGTTGAAGCTCCACTTCTAGAAAAGACAAATTATCCTAACTCTTGGGCTCTGTGAAGGCAAAGCAAATGTGTTTACTCTGTGATTCCATGTTGAAAAACTATTTGAAATACTTAATCAGAAACTCTCACATCCACTCTCACACCCACATAGACCGTGTCACCCCCACTCTCACACCCAGGCAGATACTCTCACACCTACTCTCATACCCAGAGACACCCTCTAACACCAAGTCTCACACCCAGAGAGACAGGCTCCAGGCTCTTTGGCCAATGCCCGCTGCGTATGGACAGACAGGCCATGCGCAGCATAGGGTTGGGTGGTTAGGGTGGTTGGCCACAGGGACTGTATCAACTAGTTTCGGTCTCCACTAGGTAGTTATACTTAGGACCATGTTTCCATAGAAAATGTGTTTTTTGCTGTGCCTGTATCTTTGACACTGATTGACAAATCTTCACAAAATGTTCCTAAAAAAGTGTGTCAGTGATTCTTGTTGGGCACAAGAAGTTTTGGGGTGATCCATCAAGAAGGGTCCAAGAGAAAGGGAGGGGTAAAAAAGTGCTTTTCCCATGTTCATCCCCATAGAAATTTTGAACAAGAATACTGGACGGAAGGTTTTGGTATGCAGAATACACTTTTGTATCTGTTCCGTAGTTTCAGCGAAATTAAAGGGGAAATAAATATATATATCTGTGGTCGCAAATTGATCACGACCATTGCAGTGTATTGCGAATGCACACAGCACCAGGAATGCTGTGATTGGCTTTCCACACCCTGATCAGAAATTTTTAGTAATGGGACACAGTACCCGGGGGTGAAAAATAAAATTAAATGTGCCATAAGGGGTCAAGGCGGAGGTATCCTCATCCCTGCAATGTGATACAGGGGTCTTTCGGACTCAAATTATGCCCTTAAAATGTTTACTTTTCATGCCACATGATATTCACAAATGTGTTGCGGCGCTCAGCATACCATCCCCCTGTAATGTCATGATGAATTTGCAAATATCGGCCACAACAAAAAAACATTCAGAGACTCATTCATACACTAATTCATTCACTCACTTAAATACTCATGCATCTGCTCACAGACCCACTCAAACCCTAATACACCCAATCACAGACCCACTGAGACACTCACAAACTCACTCACACATGCACTCAGATCACTCACAGACCCAGTGAGAGAATGACAAAGCCACTCACAGACCACCACAGAGACACTCACACACCCACTCCCAAACCCACTTAGACAGGTTTAAACCCACTCAGATACTAATGAAACCAACCACAGACTCACTCAGATAGTGATGCTCCTACTCACGATCCCACTCAGATAGTGATGCTCCTACTCACAGGCTCCCAAAGACACTCATACATTCACTCACTGACCGCCTCAGACACTATTGAACCCACCCACAGGCTACTCATATCCTAACACGGCTACTCACAGACCCATCAGATTCCAACACTCCCAATGACAGACCCACAGAGACTCCCATACACCCACTCACAGATCCATTGACAGAAACACAGGGCCAAGCACTGCTGCACTTGGTCGAATGGCATTGAACGGTGTTTGGGTGGTTATAAGAGAATAGTGCGAGCACAGTGTTTGTTGGATTATTGTACAGTAATTAAAATTACTTTACAATAAAAAAAACATAGAAAGTCACTGAAAAAAACAAAGGTGACAGGGACGTTATAGTTAGGTTCTGAATGTACTCGTACAAAGCCATAGAAATTCAGCAGTTATACTTAAAGTTATACATATATATATATATACATATATATATATATATATATTTATATATATATATATATATATATATGCAAAAAAGAATAAAGAACTCTGAGTAGTTTCCAAGTTTAGGTGGAGAGCAGCTCTAGTAAGGAGCACTGTGCAACACCAGTGACACTCTATATTTGCTCACCTCAAAAGTCTGTTTATCTAGCAACATTTTTAAGCATAGGATCAGCACAGTGCTATCCACTCCGAGCTAGATAGTGACAATGGGTGTCATTACAACACTGGCGGTAAAAGCCGCTTACTGCCGTGCAGAAGACCGCCAACACACCGCCGCAGAATTCCGCCACCGCTATTATGACCCACAGCTCGGAATCCACCAAAATTCAGACACCCACACAAGTCCGCCACACCAAAGGTCACTGATAAACTGGCAAAAACAAAACCTACACCGTCACGCCTACAGAAATACGCCCACACTATCACGACACACGAATCCACGCAGCAGTCTTTCAACCGCGGTATTCCATTGGCGGTACACACCGGCGTGCTCAAAATACACACACATTTGCAAAACACTACCATATTGGACAATTACAAATACACACACCTGAGACACATACACACACCACTCCCACACACCCAATACAATATAAAACACACACCCACAACACCCACAAACCCCCACAACAAAAAATTCTGAAAGTCGGCCAGAGAGAGAGCACCAGCAAGAACAACAGCAACCACAGGCACACAACACCATCACCCACAGAACTTTCACACACCTCACACAACACACCACTACATATTAGCACACATATCGCCACACACTCCACCCCACACATCACCTACACCACCCCATGGCACGTCAAAGACACCCAGGTTCTCAGAGGAAGAGCTCAGGGTCATGGTGGAGGAAATCATCCGGGTAGAGCCACAGCTATTCGGATCACAGGTGCAGCGAAGAATAGTGGACAGGGTCAACGCAGTGGGACAGCACCCAAGAAATCGGGAGAACATCAGGAAGAGGTGGAACGACCTACGGGGGAAGGAGCGTTCCGTGGTCTCAAGACACCACCTGGCGGGTCAGCGGACTGGCGGCGGACCCCCACCTCCTCCCTCACAACTAACAACATGGGAGGAGCAGGTCTTGGAGATTCTGCATCCTGAGGGCCTCGCAGGAGTAGGTGGAGGAATGGACTCTGGTAAGTCAAATCTTAACTATTACAACCCCTACCCTACCTGCATGCTATCACATACCCCCACCCTCACCCTCACCCCCAGCACCCCAACATATGTCCCAATATCACAAACCACCCATCCCAACACTAAACCCTGCATGCAACAACAAAGCATGGACACCCATCACTAAAGCATGGCTACTGCACATACCCATACAACCCCCTAAACCATCCTCACACAAGGTCTCACACAGGAATGCAAGCACTGGGGTACACGGTCACCCACCCATTGCACACCATGACACACACAGATGTAATAACCATCCTTTTATACCCCTGCAGGACCCCTACCCAACGTCACCGGACAGGAGGGTCCACACATGTCCACACCACCAACAGAAGAGGCCCACAGTGATGACAGCACCTATGTCCAACTGGATCTAGATGACCAGCCCGGCCCATCGGGGAAATCAGGATTGTCGGTTCCCATCACCCAGTCACAGGCCACTACAGACCTTCCACCGTCTGGAAACACCAGCACAGCACCCACCCAGCGGGCCCATACCTCCGTCCCCAGGACACGTCAATCAGCTGTGTGTCCACCACTACAGGGAACCCAGGATAACCCACCACCCCCACAACAACAGGGACCTGAGGGCAGTGGTAGTGGGCACACGGTCCAGGGGATGGAGGCACAGGAACACAGGGGAACTGGGAGGGCTGCTGTGCGACATGGGGCGGACAAGCCAAGGGAACCCACTCTCCACGAGGCCCTCTCCTCCATCATGGGAGCCTACCACCACTCCCAGGAGACGATGGCAACGGTACTGGGCAAGTTTCAGGAGACCCAGCGCCTGCAGGAGGAACAGTATATGGGCTTCAGGGAGGAACTCAGAACCATCAGCTCCGCCCTGGGCACCATCGTAGGGGTGCTGAAGGAACTTGTGAACACCAGGAGGGACACTGTGGCACTACAAGGGGTCCCTGACACTAGCATGGACGATGAACTGCCCACCACGTCTGCCGGCGCTAGTGGACAGGACGCCCCGCCACAGGACCACCACACCAGCACCCCACCCCCTGCAGAGGGAGAACCACCCCGCACACGGTCCCTGAGATCCAGGACAAAGACAGAGCACAATGCCAAGACCCCCGCCAAGAAATGAGACCACCCTGATTGTCATCCTACTGTCCCACTTTGTCACCCTGTCCATACTGAAACTGCCTCAGCTCCACTTCCTATGCCCATATGGGCAATACACCTGTGAGACTAATAGACTAGACTCTGCCATGGACATTCCTTCGCCATCACCCCTCACCATTTCACTACCCCTCCAATATTGAGCACTTAAATAAACACACTTAAAGCACAAAACAATCTGGAGTCTGTCTGTGATTTCGAAATAGTGTATTAGCAATTACAGTGACAAAATGCTCTTTCAAGTTTAATGTCAACATACCTATGTCACACAGCTCTAGTCCATGAGGAATCTAAGCAGATGTCACACAGTGGGACCCACATCTGTGAAATCGTAAGGGAAAGTGACAACTCAGTGACCATACACTGGGTGAAAACGACACACAGAAGAGAGGTAGTAGTGTTAAAGTACATGTAGTAGGCAGGTTTGTATTCTTATCTGTGTCTCACTGGAAATATTGCTGGATCACTGATTCCCTGTTGTGCATGTCTTCTTCCTCTGCTTCCTCGTCTTCACTGTCCACAGGCTCCACAGCTGCAACAACACCGCCATCTGGACCATCCTCCTGCAGAAAAGGCACCTGTCGTCGCAAAGCCAAGTTATGAAGCATACAGCAGGCCATGATGATCTGGCACACCTTCTTTGGTGAGTAGAATAGGGATCCACCTGTCATATGGAGGCCCCTGAACCTGGCCTTCAGGAGGCCGAAGGTCCGCTCGATCACCCTCCTAGTTCACCCATGGGCCTCATTGTAGCGTTCCTCTGACCTTGTCCTGGGATTCCTCACTGGGGTCAGTAGCCATTACAGGTTGGGGTAACCAGAGTGACCTGCAAATGGTGAGGGACAACTGTTAGACACATACTAACCTGGAGGGATAGCTCCAGACCCAGACAACCATTCCCACTGACTTGCTTTCAGGAGCTCACCTAATAGCCACACACAGTGCCTTTGGAGTTGGCCCATCACATAAGGGATGCTGCTATTCCGCAGGATGTAGGCGTCATGCACTGAGCCAGGGAACTTGGCATTCACATGGGAGATGTACTGGTCTGCCAAACATACCATCTGTACATTCATAGAATGATAACTCTTCCAGTTTCTGTACACCTGTTCACTCCTGTGGGGGGGGTACCAAAGCCACATGTGTCCCATCAATGGCACCTATGATGTTGGGGATGTGTCCCAGGGCATAGAAATCCCCTTTCACTGTAGGCAAATCCTCCACCTGAGGGAAAACAATGTAGCTCCGCATGTGTTTCAGAAGGGCAGACAACACTCTGGACAATACGTTGGAAAACATAGGCTGGGACATCCCTGATGCCATGGCCACTGTTGTCTGAAAGGAACCACTTGCAAGGAAATGGAGCACTGACAGCACCCGCACTTGAGGGGGGATTCCTGTGGGATGGCGGATTGCTGACATCAGGTCTGGCTCCAACTGGGTACACAGTTCCTGGATTGTGGCACGGTCAAGCCTGTAGGTGATAATCAAATGTCGCTCCTCCATTGTCGACAGGTCCCCCAACGGTCGGTACACCGGAGGATGCCGCAATCTCCTCACATGTCCTAGCGGACGGTGCCTATGAAGGACAACAGCAAGCACAGAGTCAAACAACTCAGAGGTACGTACCCACAGTTTACACAGAACACCTATCATACACAAAAGGTGGCCTGTATGTGTGTTGAGTCTAGGCCTAGGTATGAGTGACGCAGTTGGAAATGAAGCCATGTGGGCCCCTGAAATGGCGGCTGTCTGACCTGTAAAGTGGGACAACGGGATGTGAGGTAACTGCGCTGCCGTTGTACACCGTCGCGGTAGGCGGTCGAAGACCGCAGCGCAATGCTGCATTGGTTAACATTGGACCCTATGGGTCTCAGGAGCCAATGGGGATGTACGCCGGTGGTGACGGTACACACCGCCGCAGACGTGACCGCCATTTTCTATCACTTCAATCACTCAATACCTGATCTTCGACAGGAGAGGACCTACACTGCAAGTGCTGCTGTGAACTCGGTCTGGAAGAGACAATGGCTCGAGTGTCTGGGGAAAGGGCCTCTGCCTTCACATCGAAGGAGTTGGAGAAACTCGTAGATGGGGTCCTCCCCCAGTACACGCTACTCTACAGTCCTCCAGACCAACGGGTAAGTACACTGGGAGCATGCTGTATGGGCTATGCCTGTGTGGAGAGGGCTGGATGTAAGAAGGAAGGGGGAGAGTGCTGCATGCATAAAAGACGGTGAATACATGTGCCACATGGCAAGGGTAGGGATGGGGGCCAATCACTTTGACGGTGCACTTGGAAATAACTTCTCTTTTTCCCCTGTACATTTCATGTAGGTCAGTGCCCACCAGAAGAAAGATATTTGCAGTGCCATCGCCAAGGACGTCCGGACCCTGGGGGTCTACCACAGACGGAGCACCCACTGGCGGAAAAGATGGGAGGACATTCGCCGCTGGAGCAAGAAGATGGCGGAGAGCTGGGGATGGCCTCCCAACGTGGGAGGGGTGCCCGTTGCACCATGAGCCCCCTGATGTTCAGGATCCTGGCGGTGGCCTACCCGGAGTTGGATGGCGCTTGAGGGCATCACAGCAGCCACAAGGGGGTGAGTACACTCTCATTCTGCTGACTTTGCGTGTAGTGGAGGTGTCTGGGTGGGGGAGGAGGGCTGTGGGTTTCCCTAGGGCAGGGCGAGTTCCGTAGGCAAGGCCCCTCCGTATGTCAGGCCATGTGGCACCCCAGCCCACCTCTGTAGAGTGCCAAGTACAGCTAGTCATGCCCCTGTGTCATCTATGTGTGCAGATGTCGTCCATAGCCTTGTAGGCCATTTCCCATAAATTGAACAGTGGAGCCCAAGAGCGCGGCGTAGTGCAGGGGGCTTCTGTGTCTGTCGTGTCCGCCAACGGTATCGGTAATGCATGCACTCACCATGTCTTTCTTCTGTCGTTCCCCCCCTATTTGTGGTCTCCCTGGTCTTGTGTGCATTAGCATCATCAGGCGGAGGAGCAGTGGCAACGGAGCACGAGGGAGCTGCATCCCACATGGCCCTGGAGAGCGACACTATGGAGTCTGAATTCACCAGTGGGAGGGAGGGCGAGGGGAGCTCCACGGCGGGGACAGGAGCTGACACCAGTGACATGGACTCGTCCTCTGATGGGAGCTCCCTTGTGGTGGCGGCAACATCTGTGCCCCCGCATCTACAGGTACAGCCGCCACCCCCTACCAGCACCGCCCTCCCTGCAGCCCCTCAGCCTTTGCCCCGTGCCCGCTCACCTGGGAGGGTGGGCATCACCTTCGCCCCAGAAACCTCAGGCCCGGCCCCAGTCACCACTGCTGCCCTCAGTGAGAGACCATTGACCTCCTCAGGTCCCTCACTGTTGGGCAGTCTACCATTTTGAATGCCATCCAGGGTGTAGAGAGGTAGTTGCAACAAACCAATGTATTCCTGGAGGGCATTCATTCTGATCAGGTGGCCCTTCACTGAGCTTTTCAGACTCTGGCCTCAGCACTGATGGCAGCCATTGTCCCCGTCTCTAGCCTCCCCCCTCCAACTTCCTCAACCCCGACCCAATCCCCTGTACCTCAGCCTATCCCAAGCACACCTACAGACCAACATGCACACATGTCAACACCCAAGGGAAGCTCAGGCAAACATAAGCACCACACATCCCACAGGCACTCACGCAAGCATCACACACATGCAGACACACCAACATCCACTGCCTCCACTGTGTCCCCCTCCTCCTCGTCTCCCTCCTCCCTCCCAGTCTCGTCTACACTCACACCTGCATGCACTACTTCTACAGCCACTACGTCCCTCTCCAGCACACCCACCACCACACCCCGCTCACATGCAGTCACCACCCCCACTACCATTCACACGTCCCCTGTGTCCTCTCCCAGTGTGTCTGTGACGCCCCCTCCCAAGATACACAAACGCAGGCGCACACCCACCCAACAGTCATCCACCTCACGACAGCCTCCAGCGCATGCACCTTCACCCAAAGTCACCAAACATACACCTCCTACAACCACAACCTCTTCCTCCACTCCCAAACCCCTCCAGCTACCTGTCCCAGTGTGTCCCAAAATCTTTTCCTGTCCTACTTTGACCTCTTTCCCACACCTCCCCCACCCCGTCCGTCTCCTAGGTTCCGAACTAGCACCTCAGCCACAACATCTCCGGGACCAGTGGTGCCTGTAGTCACTGGAATCTAGAGTGCACCGGCCACCAGGGCAGCCAGTGTGGCACGGAGTCACAGCACAGACAGTCCCCCACTTGTGAAGCATCAGAAGTTGGCCAGTGCCCAGCGGGAGAGGGTGAAGACTCCAGCCACCAAAGCCGCTCCCATGGGTCCCGTTGGGAGTATGGAGTCAGCTGTGACACCTTCCAAGGTGAGGAAGGGCCACAAGAAAGCCGGCAAGTCACGGCGGAGAAGACCGCCATCATCCCCGCTGCCCAGGAGGCCACCGCCAGCACCAGCCCAGCTGCCCAGGAGGCCACTGCCAGCACCAGCCCAGCTGCCCAGGAGGCCACCGCCAGCACCAGCCCAGCTGCCCAGGAGGCCAGCACAATCCCAGCTGCCCAGGAGGCCACCGCCAGCACAAGCCCAGCTGCCCAGGAGGCCACCGCCAGCACCAGCCCAGCTGCCCAGGAGGCCACCATCAGCACAAGCCCAGCTGCCCAGGAGGCCACCGCCAGCACAAGCCCAGCTGCCCAGGAGGCCACCGCCAGCACAAGCCCAGCTGCCCAGGAGACCCTGCAATGGAGACCGCCATCTGAAGCACCGCTGAACAGGGCACCACCATCTGAAGCACCGCTGAATAGGGCACCGCCATCTGAAGCACCGCTGGACATGGCACCGCCATCAGAAGCAACGCTGAACAGGGCACCGCCATCTCAAGCACCGCTGAACAGTACACCGCCATCTCAAGCACCGCTGAACAGGGCACCGCCATCTGAAGCACCGCTGAACAGGGCACCGCCATCTCAAGCACCGCTGAACAGGGCACTGCCATCTGAAGCACCGCTAGCCCATGAGCGGCAGGGGCACTGACGCAACTGCGTCCGTCACAGGGTGAATGATGCATTCTGGGCACCATACCCCCTCCAGAATCAGTGGAGACTGTCATCCACTACCTCTGTCCTTAACAGGATGAAGCACTCTGGGCACCATGCCCCCTCCAGAACCAGTGGAGACTGTCATCCACCACCTCTGTCCTTAACAGGATGAAGCACTCTGGGCACCATGCCCCCTCCAGAACCAGTGGAGACTGTCTCCACTACCTCTGTCCTTAACAGGATAAAGCACTCTGGGCACAATGCCCCCTCCAGAACCAGTGGAGACTGTCATCCATTACCAAGCACTCTGGGCACCATGCCCCCTCCAGAACCAGTGGAGAATGACATCCACTTGAGAGATTGTGGCTTTGCACTCCCCAGGATTGAACAGTGGGCAGACCACCCACTGTAGAGACTTGAGAGACTGTGGCTTTGCACTCCCCAGGATTGAACAGTGGGCAGACCACCCACTGTAGAGACTTGAGAGACTGTGGCTTTGCACTCTCCAGGATTGGAACAGTGGGCAGACCACCCACTGTTGAGACTTGAGAGACTGTGGCTTTGCACTCCCCAGGATTGAACAGTGGGCAGACCACCCACTGTAGAAACTTGAGAGACTGTGGCTTTGCACTCCCCAGGATGGAACAGTGGGCATGTGGCCCCCTCGTGGTTTTTACGTTGTGCACTCAAGTGGCTGAGGTGCCCCCCCTTTCCCTCCCCCTGAGGGGCCTGTTTTCTTTGTATCTGATGCCCCTGCAGTGTTCTCTCCATCATGGTCGGGGATCTTGTGTGGGCCTCGGACTATCTTAGTGCACTACCTGGACTACTATGCTTGGTATTTATTTTGTACATGGTGTATATATATATATTTCTGCCTACTTGTATTTAATATATTACAATGGTTACACTAATTTCCTATTGTCTTTGCATTCTTCCGGGGGTTTGGGAGGTGTAACTGTGATGTATTAATATGCATTAGTGTGTGTGTTGTAGTGGGTGAGGGTGGGGGTGTTGCGAGTGTGTGTCCCTGTTTTTTGCCTCCCCCCTCCGCTGTGTCGTAGGTGCAGTACTCACTGTGGTATTCGCCACCGGCGTTCGTGCTCCTGGTAGCAGAGCAGGAAGACTATCACAGGGAGAATTGGAGTTCCGGGTCCATGGTGTCCTCGTTCCTCGTGGGGTGTGTAGAGGTGAGCGTTTTCCCTTCGAAATTCCTGTTTCCGACATGTTTTTATCCGTGGTGAATCCACCCCGGAAAAGGTGGCGGAGTGGCCTGTCATAATAGTGTGGGCGGTACATTGTCTCCCGCCTGTCTGTTGGCGGTGACCGCTGCGCTGTTTGTTTGTAGCGCTGTGGCTGTCGGAGTGTTAAAGTGGCTGTCTTTGTTGGTGGTTTCCACCACGGTCGTAATTGCAATTTTTTTACCGCCGGCCTGTTGGCGGTTTTACCGCCACTTTAACACCATCCGCCAGGGTTGTAATTGCTATGTGTACAGCAAAGTCTTTAAGCATAGGTTTGACACAGTGTTAGCCTTGCCGAGCTGTAGTATGATAAAAGCCATTTACCACTCCAGGCACAGTATTACAGCTTTGGACTGGTGAAATACTGTCTAAGCCAAACTGGAATGAGTAAAAGCAACCCTTGACACGTGTTTCGCTCTCATTAGTGCTCATCAGAGAGGTTTAGCTTTGTCCAGACACAAGGGAGAACCCAGTATAAGTTTATAAGTATAAATTTGAGGTGAGCAAATCTAGAGTGTCGCTGGTGTTGCAGAGTGCCCCTTACTAGAGCTGCTCTCCACCTAAACTTGGGAACTACCCAGAGTTCTCTATTCTTTGTTGCATAATTTATGCGTCACTCTAACCCTGAAAGGGATTTGTTTTGATATATCTATATCTATATCTATATCTATATCTATATCTATATCTATATCTTTATCTACATCTACATCTATATCTATATCTATCTTGTTACACACCTCAGAAAGATCCTGCTCCCATGAGGGGTGGAGTGTAAACCAGTCGAGCAAACTGGCACACATATTTGTAGTCTCAATCCTCCATAAAACACTCGCTCAGGCATTAAAACAGATCACAAGAATCTAAACACCTTCCACGACGTGTTTCGGCTTAGCAGTGGCTTTGTTCACAAAATCATTGTGTTGCAAAAATAGCATAAATCAACTGAATGGTATATCAAAAAGTGAAAAGGGGCTAGTATTGTCAGTCCCATCCATGCATGCATGTTAGTGGGCGCCATATTGGAATGTCCCAAGATCTATATTGGATATCATTATTAATTTTTATGAGTTTTAGAAAAAAATCAATTCATTTCTCCAACACATTCCATGTTTGGAATACATTATATATCAACATATCTATTTGCATTTCAATCTTCGCAGGTATATCCTGTTTATCAAATTCACAACATCTTCATTTAGTACAATGCATTTCTGCCATGTTACTTTACTGTATAAGTCATCAATTCATTAATCATTTGCGATATCCATTCCAATCATCTGCATTATGAAATACTCATACTAATGGGTCATGTTCTATTTTCACCAAGCACAGATGTTCTCCTGCCATCATAGATATACTTTTTGTGAACAGTAGTTATTTCCCATTTTCATTTCATTTTCATATCATAGTAACTCTACTCTATGTGCACAGCCCTCCCTCAGCCCTGGGAACAACCACCTCCCCGGGGCAAACAGGAAAAAAAGAAATATGGGCAGTTTCAGGCCTCTGCAACCCAAGCCACCTCTTAATTACCTTAGGGCTTGAACTATAGTTACTGGTGATAACTATCACTATAACTCTGGAATTTCTATGTTTTTGTCTGAGTAAATTCAGAACCTAACTACAAAGCCCCCTGTATGCTTTTTTTTTTTATATGAATTTCTATTCTATTTCGGAACAATAATGTCCTTGTAACCATTGCTTTTTTCGGTGAATATATACATATATATATATATATATAGCTCACCTACTGGTGGTTGCCAGTAGGCATGGTTTAGTTAAGACCATGCTTCCACCAATTTCTTTTTTTTTACTTGCCTATATCTTTGGAACTGTTTGATGAATCTTCATGAAACTTTCTAAACAATAGTGTGCCAATGATTCTTGTTGTTCACAGGAAGTTTCAGGGTGATCCGTCTAGCAAGGGGCTGAGAAAAAGTGGGGGCCAAAAATGTTGTGTTTCCCATGTTAATTTACATAGGACCCTTAGACACAGACTACAGCCCGAAACACTGTATGAAATTACACCAAATGTGTCTTTTGCTTATTTGGTGAAAATCTGTCTAGGAGTTTAGGAGATTTTAAAAGGAAAACACATTTGTATAGCTAGGGCTGCAGATCTTTTGCAACATTTTTAGACAATCACGATGTATTCGCGATTCACATGACAACAGAGATGGTGTGATTGGCTGGCAGCAACCTGACTAGAAAGTTGCAGCTGCCATTTTAGGGATAATCCATTTATGACCTTAAAATCATTTGTTTTGAGGCCCACCATATTCACAAATATGTTACGATGCTCAGCCTGGCCCCCCATGTAACGTCATGCCAAAATCACCAATATCGGCAACAAGAAAAAAAAATTACAGTCATGAATACACTAATTCATTCAGTTACAGTGGTACTGAGAAAGTCATGCACCCCTTCAAAGAACTACTGAGAAAGGCACAATAGAAGTGTGATGCACCCATTTGCAGACTCAGGCACACCCTCCTGTGCCCATTCATACTCTCACACACCCATTTGCAGACCTAGTCACACTCCGATGCACACATTCACTGATCAACCACACCCTGATGCACCCATTCGCAGATGCAGTTGAACCACCATGCACCCATATACAGACTCAATCACACTGTCACACACCCATTCACAGATACACTCACAACCTGATTCACCCATTTGCAGATTTACTCATATCCCCATGCACCCATTTACAGATCAACTCATACCCTGATGCAACCATTCTCAGACCCAGACAAACCATCATGCACCCATTCACAGACTCAGTCACACCCTCACTCTCCCATTCAAAGACCCAGTCACATCCTCATGGACCAATTGACAGACACACTCACACCCTCATGCAACCATTCCCAGCTCCACTCAGACTCTCATGCACCCACTCACATTTCAGCTCACACCTTTATATACCCATTCAGAGACCCAGCGATACCGTCATTCACCCATTCGCCGAGCTAGTCACACCCCCTAGCAATCATTCATAGATCCCCTCACACCCTGATGCACCCATTCACAGACCAAGGCACATCGTCATGCACCCATTCACGGATCCAATAACACCCAGACGCACACATTTGCAGACCTACTCACACCCTCATGCACCCATTCATAGATCCACTCACACTCTGGAGCACCCATTCACAGATGTAAGCTCACTCTGATGCACCCATTCACAGACCCACTCACATCCTCATACGCCCATTCACATAACCAGTCACGCTGTTTCAACCATTCATAGACCCAGTCACACTCTCATGCACCCAATCACAGACCTGGTCATACTCTTACGTGCCCATTTGTAGACCTACTTACACTCTCATACACCCATTCACAGATCTATTCACACCCTGAGGCACCTATTCACAGGCACAGTTACATGCTCCTGCACCCATTTGCAGAGTCACTGATATTGTCATGTAGCCATACACAGATTCACTCAAACCCTGATGCACACATTTGCACACTCACTCTTACCCTCATGCAACCATTCACAGATCCACTCATACCCTGAACTACCCATTTAAAGACCCAGTAACACCCTCATGCACACATTCACAGACCCACCCACACACACACCTGCTCACAAATCCAGTCGCACCCATTCGCAGACCTAGGTACACCCTCATGTACCCTTTTATAGATCCAGTCACAATCCTATGCATCCATTTGCAGATGTAGGCTCAGCCTGATGCACCCATTCACAGACCAACTCACACTCTCATACAACCATTCACAGACCCAGTCACAGCCTTATGCAATTATTTATAGACCCAGTCACTGTCACATGCACCCAATCACAGGCCCAGTCATACTCTCACCCATCCATTTGCAGGGCCACTCACACTCTCATACAGCCATTTCCAGCTCCACTCACACCCTGATGCACCCATTCCCAGACCCAGTCAGACCCCCACACACCCATTCGCAGACTCACAGTGTCACGCACCCATTCACAGATTCACTCACATCCTGATGCACCCACTGCAGACTCACTCATACCCCCATGCACCCATTCACATATCCACTCAAACCCTTATGCACACATTCACAGTTCTGCTCAGACCCTCGTGCACCCACTCAGAGACCCAGTAACACTCTCATGCTCCCATTCACAGGTTCACTCATACCCGGATGCACCCATTTGCAGAGTAACTCATATCATACACCCATTCACAAACTCAGTCACACTCTCATCACCCATTCTTAGACCACGGAAAGACTGATTCAAAATTGTATACATGGAGTGAGAGACATACACTTACATATGTTTGTGGACTTCTTTTTAAAGTAATCTTTGGTGTCTGATATTGAAAATTGCTAGTAGATATATACTTATCAATTGTGAATGTGTTGGTGTGTATTGAAATCCTGCTTTTGTTTTGCTTTTTGGCAGCATAGTCGCAAATATCATGACATCATCACAAATATTTAAAAAAATAAAAAGAAATTATGCAAACAATGAACACCAATTTCAGTCAATAAGATGGCTCTCACAAGATCCTTTGTGTTCATTGTTAGTATGAGATAGTTACATGTAAAACTGGATGCAGAATATCAGGTTTGAAAGAGAAACTTCCCTCCGTCTGTGAAGTGCACCCCATCACTTCTATATATACCATTTATGTGAAAGTGCAGGTTGTTGGATGTTCAGCCCATGTTATGGTCCTTGCGGAATGCAGAAAAACTTTCTTTAACATGCTTCCTGGCTTTGTCAATCTGTGAACAGAATTGATTAGACCAGTTCAGTTTCTGTTTTTGGCATATGTTGAAGTGCACAAAGATAGTGTGAGAGAAAAGTGTCATCAATTGTGCAAATGTATCCTTAATTAGGATTTCCATTCATACCCTAGTCAGTGTACCCAGGTCATTACTACCAAAGTGCACAATCATGAGGTCGGGGTTGGCAATCTCTAATTCTTTTAACCAAAAGCAGAAATTGGTGGCACTTAAATTCTCTCTGACAAATTCAATTGATATCCACATTAGCCAGACCCAAGTCACTGTCAATGACACTGTTGCTAGCAGCCTCTTTAGCACAAAACCCATAGCTGTGGCCAACAATCCACTCCCTAACCATTTTGAAGTAAAGCAGTATTAGCAGTCATAAGAAGGTTGGAGCTGAATGAGGCAGTTTTGAAAATGGAATGCAATCAAAATGGAGGGCTTCTCCTGACTTAATCAATACATACTTTTGATTGGGTACTGTGAGTATGTAGGTGACTGAAGTTAGATAGTATTTTAAAATGATTAGTAAGTAGTTCATTTTTCATTGGCTATGCTACAAATAAAATGTGTACTGCTGACTTAGATATGGTTGTCAATCTGTACAGTAAACCACACCCACCACGGCTGATTTTGTAACAAATGTAGCCCTTATAGAATGTGCAGTGGACTTTTGACCTACTGGTTCTAGTGAGTTTCTATGGAGACTGTGGTAACAGTGTATTGGGGGAAGGGTGTTAAAGAGAGACTCCTGTTGTTCTAAAAATGAAAAGAGTTTGCACTTAGTATTGTGTGATGTGTTTACTTCCCGAGAGAGGAAATGCTAATAAAGTCCACTATGTTCTTGAAGTCATAAAATTATGAAGCTAAATATGTTTTTGGACACCCGTTTTTTTCGCCAATTTTCCCGATAATTGCATAATGTCGCAATCAGGATTTTTTTTTTACCATATTGGGTTCTTTTGAAAAGTGAATGAAAGGGTTAACACATAATAACCATTCAAAAGTGTGCTTGCAAAACTAAAAAATGAAAGGTATTCTTTTATTTGCTCTTATCTGCATTTATCATACAGTGCAAAGTTGAAAAGGTTGCCATTTATGGCTGCTTTGTGTAAGAATGGTGACCCATTCTTACGCTTAGTTTTGATAATTGCTGAGATTATTGAATCTATCTGATAAGAGAACAAATAATAATTCACTAACAGATTTCATTTACAGGTATGTGAATTACATTTAATTGCGAGAAAAAAAGATTTAAAAGATACAATTCTATGTAAGATTATTAAAACAGAGTATGAAATGTACAGAAAAGTATTGCAACTACCTGAGATGATTTATGGCTAGTTGTCCTAGTAGTTTTATATATTTATTAATATGTGTAAGACAAAAGGCCTCATTATGAATCTCACAATGGTGGCCGATCCACTGCCAGTGCAGCTGTCCGAGTGCCAAATTACGACCGCAGCACAACTGCCAGCACCACCAGGATTAGTCATTTAGGTGGTCTGGAGGTCATGATGTTCCTAATTCACCAGGGCAGAGCTGCTGGGGTTCCGACTTCGTTCTTCACCAGCGATTTCATGGTGCTTGCACCGCCATAAAAAGACTGTCAGAAAACATGTTCAGGGGGCACCGGGGGGCTCTGCACCGCCCATGAACATGGCATATGCAGTGCAGGGGCCCGCAGGCCAACAGCGTCCCATTGTCCGCTGTCTGCTTTTGCAGACAGTGAATATTGTGAGGGTGCTAGTGCACCCTGCGCACTACAGCAATGCCGCTGGCTTGTTTACGAGCCAGAGACAATGCTGTAGGCCATTTCCTGCTAGGCCAATGGGTGGAAACTGAGATTTCTGCCCACTGACCAGCGGGACACTCATAATGGGCCCAGCAGGGAGGCATCGACAAAGGCGGCAACCTCCCCTTCAGGTTTGCGGTGGATGGGATTTTCCGTCAGCCAAAATCATAATAAGGCCCAGAGCTTGTCTGAGGAAGCGTTAGGGTAGGTGTTGGTAAATTATAGGTCAGGTTTCTATGTATTTAGAGGGTAAGATATCTTCTTAAAAGTAATAGTGAGTCACATGTGTAGTACAATGGTTCTATGCGTAGTTAGATAAGGACTCTTTAAACATGTGTGACATCCCAAAGTGCAGATGATGTCTATTGTCTTCTACTGCCAGCTTCTTATGGCATGAAGAACATACTTGAGAAGTATCAAATCCATATTACAGTGGATATTACTCCTCTGTTATATCTCATTGCCCTACTAGAGGTAGAAAGCTATGTTCACTCAGATATATAGGCAAGTAGTCACAGAATTGTTTCACATATCCAGACAAATACTACTTTCCTGAATGGTGAGCCCTAGTACTGCAGAGCTTTTATGTGCTCTGTCAATAAACACTGAAATTGGCCTGCAAAAACCCTTTGTCAAGTATCAAACTCATGTTTTAGGAGAAATAACTCTCCTCTGTGATATGCTGTAGATATGCCATCAAACATGGTGCATTGTACTGAAGTGATTAGGAAACATACTTTCTTTTCAGTTTTAGAATCTTACTCATACACTTGCAGACCCCTAAACCAAGCACTACATAGAATGCACCACTCACCAAGAAACTGGAATTCATGTTTCTAATGTACAAATGCTGTGTCTCAGCCACTGACAGAGAAACAAAGACACGTCTACATTCACTGACATACTCAATAAGCACTTGTATATGGAGCAATATGAAAGGCAATTGCAGACGCACTCAGATACCCCTGTATTCCCTATCAGAGGCACTGATATATATGTTCAGCTACTTACGTACAGATTTACAGAGCCATTCAGGCACTAAAACAGGCAGTCACATACTGGCAGATGTACTAAAATATCTCATTGCAATACTAGAACGAGACAGGTATGTTCCCTCACATATATAGGCAAGTACTCACACAATATTTGCACGTATCCAGACAAATACTGCTTTTAAGAAGAGTGAGACCTGGTAGTGCAGAGCCTGTGTCTGGTGTCTCACTGGCCACTAAAATTGGCCTGTAAAACTCATTTGTGAACTCTCAGACTCTCGTGTTAGTGCAAATATCTCACCTCTGCAATATGTTATAGGTAAGCCATGATGTATAGTGCAATGTGATTAAGGGACTAAGAAAGGTACTTTTCAGTTTTAGAAATTTACTCTTGCACTTTCAGACCCCTAAGCCAAGCACTGCATAGAGTGTATCACTCACCAAGGAACTGACATTAATGTTTCCAAAGCTGAGACACTTATACATTCATTGACATACTCAAAAATAACTTATATATGCATCAATATCAAAGGCAAAAGGAGACACACTCACATACCCCTGTATTCCCTGACAGAGGCATTGAGGCATGTGATCAGCCACTACATAGAGATTTTTGGAGTTATACAGGTATTGAAACTTGCAGTCACAAACCAGCAGATGCACTAAAATATCTAATTGCACTACCAAAGGTAGACAGCTATGTTCACTCAGATATAAAGGAAATGGTGAGGCCTAGTAATGCAGAGTCTGTATGTGCTATGTCAGTGGACACTGACGTTGGCCTGTAAAAGTGCTTTGTGAAGTGTCAAACTTATGTTTTAGGTCAAATATGTTATCTCTGTGTCATGCTGGAGGCATGCCATCAAGCATGCCACAATGTGCTTAACTGATTAAGAGATATTATTTTGAGCTCTACCAAATTACTAATTAACTTTCAGATCTCTAAGCCAAGCAAGTTGTAGAATATACTACTCAACAGGAAAGTGATATTCATGTTTGCAGAGCATGGAATCTGTGTCTAACCCACTCAGAGAGGAACAGAGTCCTATATACTTTCACATACCAAGAAAGTACTTATATATGCAATGCTATCAAAGGTAAATGCGGATACATTCACATATCCTTTTATTACCTAACACAGATACTGAGGTATTTGTTCAGCTACTTATGCACACATTTAAAGAGTCATAAAGGTATTAAAACAAACAGTCATATACCAGCACATGTACTAAAACAACTGAAGGGATTACTACAGGTGGACTCATATTTTCACTCAAATATATAGACAACTAGCGACACAATATTCTTGTGTGTCCAGATCAAAAGTGTTTTAAATATGAGTGAGGCCTACTAGTTCAGACCCTGTAAATACACTATGGCTGCTCAATGAAGGCTGCATCTAAAACCCCTTTGTCAATTCTTAAATCCACATTTTATTACAAATAAATCACCTCTGAGATATGCTGTAGGTATGCCATCAACCATGGTGCTTTGTCTTTAACGGATTGACAGACGTCGTTTTCACTTTTAAAAAGGCACTGATGTACTTGCAGGCCCCATGCAGAGCACTACATAGAGTATACCATTCAGCAAGGAACTGGCATAGCTATTTGGAAAAATAGATTCTCTGTCTCACCCAGTCAGAGAGTGACCCAGAGACTTCTACATTCATTCACATAGTCGGAAAGTACTTATGTATGTAGCTCTATCAGAGGCAATTACAGACTCTATTGCATACCACTGTAGTCTGCTGTTCAGGTAGGTTGGACTGGTGTTGTGAAGTGCTTTGTGTGCGTGGGTGAGGAGCTTGAAGGTAATCCTCTTGTCGAGGGGGAGCCAGTGGAGGTCTCTTAGGTGGGGGGTGATGTGGCTGTGGCGAGGGATGTGGAGGATGAGTCGAGCGGAGGCGTTTTGGATGCGTTGGAGGCGATGCAGGTGTTTGGATGGGATGACTGCGTAGAGTACGTTGCTGTAGTCGAGCCTGCTGCTGAAGAGGGCCTGGGTTACTGTTTTTCTCGTTTCGGATGGCATCCATTTGTAGGTTCTACGAAGCATGCAGAGGGTGTTGTAGCAGGAGGAGGAGAAGGCGTTGACTTGTTTTGACATGGAGAGGGATGAGTCGAGGATGAAGCCAAGGTTTTGTGCGTGGTCGGTTGGTGTCGGTGGGGTGCCTAGCAAGGTTGGCCACCACGAGTCGTCCCAAGCGGAGGGGGTGGGCCCAAGGATGAGAACCTCTGTTTTGTCTGAGTTTAGTTTTAGCCGGTTGTTTCTCATCCAGTCGGTGATGGCTTTCAAGCCCTCGTGGAGGTTAGTTTTGGCGGTGTGAGGGTCCTTGGTGAGGGAGAGGGTGAGATGGGTGTTTGTCGGCATAGGAGATGATGTTGAGGTTGTGTAGATGGGCCACTTGTGCGAGGGGGGCCATGTAGATGTTGAACAGGGTCGGGCTGAGGGATGAGCCCTGGGGTACGCTGCAGATGATGTTGGTGGCTTTGGATTGGAACGGGGGGAGGCGGACTCTCTGGGTTCTGCCGGAGAGGAAGGATGTGGTCCAGTTGAGGGCCTGGTCTTGGATCCCTGCTTCGCTGAGGCGGATTTTCAGGGCGTGGTGGCAGACAGTGTTGAAGGCGACCGACAGGTCTAGGAGGATGAGGGCTGATATTTCTCCATTGTCAAGATGGCTTCTGATGTCGTCTGCGGTGGCGAGGAGGGTGGTCTCGGTCCTGTGGTTTCGTCTGAAGCCGGACTGGTAGGGATCGAGGATGTTCTTGTCTTCGAGGTATCGGGTGAGCTGTGCGTTGACAATTTTCTCAATGACCTTTGCCGGGAATGGGAGCAGGGAGATGGGTCGGAAGTTCTTCAGGTCGTTGGGGTCCGCCTTAGTTTTTTTGAGTAGTGCATTGATTTCGGCGTGTTTCCAAATTTCCAGGAATCTTGCTGTTTCGAAGGAGATGTTGATGGCCTTCCGTAGGTGTGGTGCAATGGCTGCGTCTGCTTTGTTGAATATGTGGTGTGGGCAGGGGTCTGATGGTGATCCGGAGTGGATGGAATTCATGGTCTTGCAAGTTTCGTCGTAGTTGATGCTGGTCCAGGAGGTCAGGCGGCTGGAGCGGGTGGAGTTCGTGGAGGGCGGGGTAGGTGTGTCTGAGGTGTGAGGGGTGTTGAAGCTGTCGTGGATGTCTGTGATTTTTTGGTGGAAGGCGGTGCCTATGCACATTTATAGAGTAATAGAGGTAGAAAACAGACAGTCACATAGCAGCCCATATAGTAAAAAAGCTCAAGGCTCTGTCAGTGGACCACTCAAATGGTTCTGTGAAATCTCTTTGTCAAGTCTTAAATCCATATTTTATTGTACACAACTGACCTTGCTGATATACTGTAGCTATGCTAAAAAGCATGTTGCATTGTTCTTAAGTCATTGATACATCTACTTTTCACTTTTAGAATTTTACTCATTGTTAGAAATGGGGTCGCTCGGTGGCAGTCAGTTTGTACCCTGTCCAAGTAGGTACCATCACTCTAGTCACAGAAAGAGAGATATACAGCTCAGATAACCCCTGCTCATCCCCCTGGTAGCTTGGCACAAGCAGTCAGGCTTATCTCAGAGGCAATATGTTAAGTATTTGTACAAACACACACAGTAACCCAGTGAAAACACCAGAAAAGGACACCACACCAGTTTAATAGCCAATGTTTATCTAAATCAAACAAGACCAAAATGATAAAAATCCAACATACACAAGCAAAGATATTAATTTTAAAAGATGAAATCCTAATAAAAACACTTAGAAACATAATAGCACAAACTGGGGCTATACAACTTTGTTGACGGAGTCATTCCCAACAGTCCGACGCCACTCGCTGGGAGGGCAGATCCAGACACTGGGATGTACAGGCACTGCTACCAGTCCCAGGGCATGTGCTCTGTGTAAAATGAGTATGGAAATTAGGCTAATTACAATTGGATGTATCAAGCTACCTATAAGTCCCTAGTATAAGAAAGGGCATGTAGGTAGAGGGACCCCAACATAGGTAGTGTACACATAGGTGCACTGCAGAGGTACCCAGTGTCATTCTAAAGGAAGGCCTACCTTGCTGGTTGCTTTTAAATTAAAGTTACCATTAAATTCAACTTTTGAATTAAAGGTAATTCCAAAGCCTTAAACTACCTTATTTTTATATATATTTAACCCATAAGGTGTGCTCGATGTGCCCCAAGGGTTGGGTGCTATGTGACTATAAACCAGGACCTTATTAAAAGTGTTTTACGTGCCCTTGTGAGGAAAAATAGCCACATTTGTTTCTTCCTCATTGTAGTGAATAGGCTCCATAGACTAAAATGGGGAGACTTTATTTTAATTAATAAAGTTCCAAAAGCAACTAGATATTTCAATGTTGGTATCAAACCGATTGTAATAATAAATCCAACAACATGCCATTGTTGAATTTGATATAACTAATTCAGGGAAAGAGTGCTTGAACTCTACCTGAAAGTTGCCAACTCTGTAGTGCTCTTCTCTGATTGGCCAGCTTCTGGCAGTTTGGCCAGGCTACCTTGATGAGGTGTGAAGTGGTCTGGGTTGAAGACAAAGGAAGTACCTGGAGGGAGATCTGCCTCAGCAGATGGTAAAACAGGATGGGGGAGAGCAGTCAAACTGATCTTCAAAGCAGGTAGGGACATTTGGAGCAGCTCATGACCTCCCCAATTTCCTGCAGCCCCAGATAACTAGGTGCCCCCTTGATTAGGTTAGGAGATAGCAGGAAAGGGGTGTGTTAAGGAATTTTAGACACACCGGTGGTCGGACTCAGGCAGACCTAACCCCTAAAATTCAGATTCTGCCATTTTGGATTTTTAAAGAATGTTGCTCCCTGGGATTGATTTTTCCACACTTCCCAGGAAGTGGTCATCCAAGTAGGTGGCGGCTTCGCTGTGATTGGACAGTTGGCCCACCTGCTTTCCATCCCAGGAGCAAGAATAAATATGGCAGTGCTACACCCACTCCTCAGATCCCTACAAGGAACAAGAAGAAAACGGACTGCCCTGCTAGACCCTTGAACTGCACATGGACTTCGCACTCTGAAAGAGTGCATCAACTGCACAGTTGGACCTCACCACAAAAGGACTTTGCCTGGTTTCAACTGGTTCAATAAGGGACTCCCTGTTTGCTACAGGTAGAAAATAGCTAACCAGAGTCCCCTGCATAAAATCCTGAAGAAACTGACCAGCTGACCTCTGTCCAGTGGTGATTTTGGAGTTTGCGCCTGGTGCATTCTGGGAGTTGGAGTCCTAATCCTCAAGGAGCAACTCAGAGCTTCTGGAACAATGGGGTGAGCTGTGGAGCCATAAAGGACCTTCAAAGATTTTCCGGAAGAAGATCCAGAAGTTTGGAGAAGATTGGCAAACTTTTGGGAAAAACTCCATAAAGGGACCAAGCCAGCTTACGTTGACCGCAACCCGGCCTGACTTGCAGGTTTGTGCTGCTGAAAAGTTCCGGAGCCCCAGACTTCCAGGATTTCACCAGGGGCTCCTGGAAAGGCAATCTAACGATGTGAACTAGAATTCAGCTTGCTGTGGAGGGTCATCCGACTTCGGAGAGAAAAACCTCCAAAAAGTGACAAAGTCCAATTGTAAAAAGTTGACTGGGACTTGCCATGCAGTGTACCAAGGAGGGCTCCAGGGACATTGGATCCAATTTCAACTTTGGCCCAGAGGAACATTTCCATCCTGACAAATTGACTATGTTTGAAGGTAGAATTCTTCACTGAGGTCTCGTGTGACGCGTATCCGAAGAGGAATCCAGTACGAAGGTAAACTTTTGAACAAGGCCTCCGACTTGCTGTAGCCAAGCAGGGCTCCATTGGGGTCGGCCTCAAATTTTGACTTTGCCCCGGTCGAGCGCGACCAGATGACCAAATTGGCGCTTTTAGTTTCTATGCGCTAAAAAACATTAATTCTTTAAAAATTCATATCCCACATTTCCCTTATGCGATTTTAATTGTTATGGTGTCATTTTAAAGATACAAATATACTATCTTTTATGAATTGGTGTTGGATTTTTATTGTGTTTTGTGTTTTACTTATTTACCATTTTGTGAATGTTAAATACTTTAGGCACCTGTCTCGTAGTGAAGCCTTGTCACTCGTTGTCAAGCTACCAAGGGTTGAGCGGCGATTGATTTATTGAGACCTGACTCGACAAAGTGAGGGTTAGTGGCCTATTGCTAAGAGTAGGTACTTACCTGCCCTTACCAATAATCCCCTTTCAAACACCCAGATACAGTACCTTTGGTAACATGGAAAACAAGCCAGTGCATAGAGGTGATGCGTCGATGGATGCATGCGGCGTCGGCTAATTACTGCAGAGCAGGGGAGGTAATGCAGCGTCAGTGCAAGGCGTCAGTCCCTGACGATCTGCTGGGGTTGATGAAGATGCGGTGGGATGACCTCTCGGAGTCACAGTCATGGAGCCACAGGCACCACGAGGGAGTCAGGTGCCACGGACATCGGTGACATGGGACTCTGGGATTACAGTGTCGTGGGACTTTAGTTGGGCTGTGACGGTGTCGGTGTGGGTCATCACATTCCAGTTGGGACCACAGCTTCAGGTTGCAGGAAGAGGAGCAGAGTCCTGCAGTGGCACCAGTTCTGGAGTCGTCCGTAGTTTATGTGTCTAGTGTTTCTTGATTTTCAGGCCAGCTTTCAATCCGAAAGGCCCAGGAACTGGTTTGGCACCACTTGACAAATCCGGGTCCTCAGCAGGAGGTGCTGGCTGGTGCTGGCTCATAAAGTCTTTGCTGTCCCTGAGACTTCTTAACAGGAGGTAAGCTCAGTCTAAGCCACTAGAGAAACTTCACAAGCAGGATACACAGCAAAGTCCAGTCTTTGTCCTCTCTCAGGCAGAAGCAGCAACTGCAGACCAACCCAGCAAGGGACACACAGCAAAGGGGCAGTACTCCTCCTTCTTCTTGGCAGAGGTTCCTCTTGATCCAGAAGTGTTCTGAAAGTCTGGGGTTTTGGGTCCTTTATACTCATTTCTGCCTTTGAAGTAGGCAAACTTCAAAGGAAAGTCTCTGTTGTTCACAAAATTCTGCCTTGTCCAGGCCTGGCTCCAGACACACTCCAGGAGGACGGTGACTGAATTGTGTGATGACAGCCAAAGCTCTTTAAGGTGCTGGTACCAGCTCCTCCCTCCCACTCTAGCCCAGGAAGACCCTCTAAAAGTGATGTTTTCAAACCGACAATGTAAAAAAACTAAAAAAAAAAAAAACTAAAAGTTGTATTTTAAAATTGTGAGTTCAGAGAACCCAAACTCCAGATCTCTATCTGCTCCCAATGGGAAATTGCAATAGTGAAAAACAAATTTAGCAGTATTTCACTATCAGGACATGTAAAACATACCAGCACATGTCCTACCTTTTAGATACACTGCACCCTGCCTATGGGGCTGCCTTAGGCCTACCTTATGGGTGACTTACATGTAGTGAAAGAGAAAGTTTGGGCCTGGCAAGTGGATGGAATTGCCAGGTCAAATTAGCAGTTTAAAACTGCACACACAGACACTGCAGTTACAGGTCAGAGACATGTTTATAGGGCTACTCATGTGGGTGGCACAATAAATGCTGCAGGCCTACTAGCAGCATTTGACGTATAGGCCCTGGGCACATCGAGGGCACTTTAATAGGGACTTACTAGTAAATCAAATATGCCAATCATGGAAAAGCCAGTTACCAATACATTTTAGATAGAGAGCACTTGCCCTTTAGCACTGGTCAGCAGGGATAATGTGCCCAAAGTACTAACACCGGCAAAAACAAAGTCCTGCACATAGTCAAAAATACAAAAAGCAGAGGCAGAAAGACAGGGGAAACCACGCCAAAGATGCCAGGTCTAACACTCATGCACTTGCACACCCCTTAGTCAAGCACTACCTAGAGCATTGAACTCCTAAAGGTACTGGACTCCATGTGTCCAAAGCATGAGTCCTGTTCTCATCTTGTAACATAGCAACAAACAGACTGTTACATTCAATGACATAGTTAGAAAGTATTTATATATGCAGCACTATGAAAGGCAATTTGAAACTCACTTGCTTAATGCTAAATTTCCTATGATAGGACTAAGATATTTGTTCAGACAGTTACATATACATTTACAGAGTCATGCAAGTTCTAAAACTCAGAAACTAGCACATTTGGTAACTTATTTAGGTGTTCAGAACTTTCTAAAATGTACAAGCTATGTGTTAATAGAAATACATTTGCTGTGTAATGTGCTATATATCTATTTCTATCTATCTATCTCTCTATCTATCTATCTATCTATCTATCTATCTATCTATCTATCTATCTATCTATCTATCTATCTATCCATCTGTCTATCTATCTATCTATATGTTATAAGCCATAATAACACAATTCTTTATATTATATTTAACTATGTAAAATAAATGTCCAATATACAAGTCAATAATTAGAAAATAAATACACCTTTTTTATTTGTTTTCAGGTGGAAGAATCTACATAGCTACATACAGTTACAATGCCGTCAAAAAGTAAGCAAAAAAAAGAAAAACAAACAAAAATACTACCTCCTTAGAACCGAGTAACAAAAGGGGCACAATGCTGAAAATGTAGTGAGAGAAAAACAAGCTGATGGTGAGAGAACAAAGGCATTTGTTAAAATAGCATATAGTCAAATTGAAAGGCCACAAAATAAAGTGCATAAAAGAGAAAGTTGGACATCACCTAATAAAGGAGTAAAAGAACATGATATCACAAGCATAAAATCTCACAAAGAAGTACAGAGTTGAACTAGAAGACAGCGCCAGCTTAAGTAAATAACAGTTAGAATGTTCCATTGCAGAGTAATCCAGATTCTAATGATAGGTATGAATAAGGAGAGAAGATGTAAGACAAAAGGAATGTGTTAAGGGTATAGTTGATAAGGGCTTTGCTCTAAAGAAGAAGCTATTGCTTTGATTGTTAACCAAATGAAAACACTACACAAAATAGTATTGAGTATGAAGAGAAAAAGCCTAGGGTAAAGACTTAGAAACAGAGCTAAATTTTGCAAAGCTTTTAGCGGTGAATGGAGACATACTTCTAGTGCTGAGCCTTGCTTCAATGAAGACTTGCAAGAGAACAGACCAGTGCATGCAGTTGATGAATCTGGACATTGTTATGAGATGAAAGATGGTTCTCCTATTGAGAAAGAGGTAATGTATCTAGAAATGTAGAGTAAGTGATAGCTGAAGAAGTACCAGGAAAGTGTACACAAGCCCCTGCATATGAGTGGATGTGTAGCAGTGTTAATAGTATTCACCAGAAATCATTTGACTCAGTGAGAAATGTTCTACCTGTCTCTCTATGCAAAAATCTTAAACAGAAGATTGCCATTTTGCAAGCATTAGATCCGTGCAAGGTGAGGAAATCAACAAATCTATAGGGACATTCTCTGGCATGTTTATTAAAGAAAGTTTATCAAAGCATCTTTCATCATTTTAGAATGTTAGTTGTGCACTTCTTGCGAATGCAAACTTTAGTTAGTAGGCTTTATCGTGTGAAGAGTCTGGCATTTTGTTTACAATTAAGTAATAGAGATATTTTGCATGTAACAGTGGTAGAGGTAGAAAAGATTTGTGGTTATATGCAATTTTTTTTATTTGGACCTGAAGACAGGTGCAGGGAAAATTAACACTTAGAAAGTGTAGGTGTACTAGAACAGGAAACAGGTATTTCTGTTGGTAGCTTTCATGAAGAGATTAGAAATTTTAACATAGTCTCTTCAAAGAAACCAGAGTTAATTTGTATTTCTTTTTGATGCACTCACTACAAACTTGTAACGTTATAGTCTCTTCAAAAACTGAAAAAAGAAAGTAGTGATAAGTTGCAAGGTTGTGCAGCTTTTTTATTTATGGAGGAACACTTTGAATATTTAACTCAACTGATTATTAGTAAGTATTGTTATAATAAATAAGAGGACACTAAAATGCCAGCTACAGCAGTGTATGACAAGTTAGAACTAGTTTGTATTCTATAAGAACTTCAAGATTTGAATGTTTTTGATTGTATACTGATAAAAATTACACCTCCATTTAAAGCTGTAGTCCGCCTTGAGCAAAAAACAGGAAAGTTACCTCCAGGTGAGCTCCAGAAATATCTAAAAGGTAGAATTGTGTCTTTACCAATAGATTTTAAGCAGAATGTTGAAACTGTAGGCGTCCAAAGAGATTTGGAGGAAGGACTTGTAATTCTGTCGTTCTAGTCAATGGTGTGCCTACCAAGAATAAAAAGGTATGGCTAGAGTTAGTAGATGTTAGTAAAGTAAAAAGAACAACATTATGGGGGTGATTCTGAGTCTGGCGGGCGGCGGAGGCCGCCCGCCAGACTTCCCCCACCAAAATACCACTCCGTGGTCGAAAGACCGCTGAGGGTATTTTGGGATTTGCCCTGGGCTGGCGGGCGACCGCCAAAAGGCCGCCCGCCAGCCCAGGGCAAATCATCCTTCCCACGAGGACGCTGGCTCAGAATTGAGCCGGCGGAGTGGGAAGGTGCGACGGGTGCAGTGGCACCCGTCGCGTATTTCAGTGTCTGCATAGCAGACACTGAAATACAAAGTGGGGCCCCCAGGGGCCCTGCGGCACCCCCTACCACCATCCTGTTCCTGGCGGGAGACCCGCCAGGAACAGGATGGCGGTAGGGGGTGTCAGAATCCCCATGGCGGCGGAGCACGCTCCGCCGCCATGGAGGATTCACAAGGGCAGCGGAAAACCGGCGGGAGACCGCCGGTTTTCCGCATCTGACCGCCGCCGAACCACCGCGGTCAGAATGCCCTGCGGGGTACCGCCGGCCTGTCGGCGGTGCTCCCGCCGACCCTGGCCCCGGCGGTCTCTGACCGCTGGGGTCAGAATGACCCCCTATATCTGGTACAAAATAACATTTACTATAAGTTAGACCTGACAGCCTTAGGGTGGTCACCCCTAAATTTTTGTCTGCCTCTCTCCACTTTTTGGACACTGTTTTTGTTGATTTTAGGACTCTGAGCACTTTACCACTGCTAACCAGTGCTAAAGTGTATATGCTGTCTCCCTTAAAACATGGTGACATTGGTTAATACCCAATTGGATTACTAAATCTACTTGTACGTCCCCAGTAAAGTGCACTACATGTGCCCAGGGCCTGTAGATTAAATGCTACTAGTGGGCCTGCAGCACTGATTGTGCCACCCACCTACGTAGCTCATTAACCATGACTAAGGCCTGCCATTGCAAGACCTGTGTGTGCAATTTCACTGCCACATTGACTTGGCATTTAAAAGTACTTGCCAAGCCTTAAACACCCCTTTTTCTACATATAAGTCACCCCTAAGGTAGGCCCTAGGTAACCCCTAGGGCAGGGTACTATGTAGAAAAAAGGCAGGACCTGTACCTGTGCAGTTTATATGTCCTGGTAGTGTAAAACTCCTAAATTCGTTTTTACACTGCTGTGAGGCCTGCTCCTTTCATAGGCTAACATTAGGGCTACCCTCATAACTGTTTGAATGGTAGATTCTGATCTGAAAGGAGTAACAATGTAATATTTAGTATGTTCAGAATGGTAATACAAAATCCTGCTGACTGTTGAAGTGGGATTTAAAATTACTATTTTAGAAATGCCACTTTTAGAAAGTAAGCATTTTTCTGCACTTAAATCCTTCTGAGCTTTACAATCCACGTCAGGCTAGGTTACTTGACAGCTCCATTGTGCATTTCACTCAGACAACCCCAAACACAGGATGCTCAGTCACACCTGCACACATCTGCATACTGAATGGGTCTTCCTGGGCTGGGAGGGTGGAGGGCCTGACACTTACATTTGAAAGGACAGTGGCCTGCCCTCACACAATGGACTGCCTAACCCCCTTCTGGGACCCTGGCAGACAGGATGGATCTGAAAGGGGATCTGGTGCACTTCTAAGTCACTCTTTGAAGTATCCCCGACTTCAAAGGCACATTTGGGTATTTAAACAGGGCCTCTTATCCCACCAACTAAGACACCTCTGGACAAGATACCACTGGTGAAGAAACTCTGAACCAGAACCTGCAACCTGCCAAGAGGAACTGCCTGGCTGCCCAAAGGACTCACCTGACTGCTGCCCTGCTGTTGCCCTGCTGCCTTGCTGCTGCCCTCTGGCCCTGCAGAGCAGTACTCTCCAAGGGCTTGGATAGAGCTTGCCTCCTGTTTCTTGAAGTCTCAGGACCAAAAAGACTTCCTCCTGCAAAGAACTCATTGTGTGGCAAAAATTCAATTCACAGCCTGCCAGAAACGACGCACAGCCTGCATCATGGTGAGAAAATCACAGCACGCCGAACCGGAATGACGCAGCCCAGCCCCCGAGAGGAGATCGATGCAGCACCAGCGTTGCGACCAGAACTTCGACGCACGGGTCACTAGATTGATGCAAATCCGAACCGGAATGATGCAGCCCGACTTCCTGTGAGAAGAATCAACGCAGCGCCTGCCAGTGACTTCGTCCTGCATGCCCAGGATTTCCACATATTGTCCCGGGGGCATCCAAAAACCCCGCAACCCGAAGAGGATCTAAGTCTGCAAGCCGGAAATTGAAGCAAAGCCTTATCTGTGTGAAAACTTATCGACGCATCGCCTGTGTGCGCCAGAGAAATTGAAGCACACCTCCCCGTTTTCCACGCATCTCCTCCTCTGTGGCCCTTTGCAGATATTTTAAATGCAAACCAGGTACTTCGTGCTTGCAAGAGACACTTGTTGCTTTTTAAAGAATAAAGACTCTTTTTATCATTCTTTGAAGTGATATTTCAACGTGTACTTATTGAATCTTGATAAATTTGACCTGCATTTATCCAGATAAATATTCTTTATTTTTCTAAACACTGTGTGGTGTATTTTTGTGGTGCTATATTGTGTCATTGCATTATTAATTGCACAAATACTTTACACATTGCCTTCTAAGTTAAGTCTGACTGCTCAGTGCCATGCTACCAGAGGGTGGGCACAGAATAATTTGGATTGTGTGTAACGTACCCTGACTAGAGTGAGGGTCCTTGCTTGGACATGGGGTAACCTGACTGCCAACCAAAGACCCCATGTCTAGCACTATAGAAATGCAGATGTCCTTAAAGATATTACCCATATGGAGGATGACTCAGTACCATCAAGAGGTCAGATTGAAAAGGTTGATTGATCAAAAACAGAAGAAATTTAGAAGCACTACAGTATTCATCCCTTACATTATGAAGAGATTATTGGAGATGCTATTGATCTATTTCAAATGAAAGAAGCAAAAGGAGATCAATTAAGTGACTGGGAGAAAAGCTTAGAAGTTTTTTTTTTTCTACAACTGTTTCCTACTGGAGTGGGTGGTAGGTATGATGACCGGCCTCTACAGATACCAGCAGTTGAATACAGATCAACTAGACTATATTCAGAGGACCCTAGATTTTGCCAGTGTTTTCCTTACATGTTTCCCTTACTATTTGAGAGTGACTTGCCTGGCTTATCTTATGAGGTAAATCATATTCTCAGAACAGGGAAAATCTGCAGAATTTGTCTGCAAGAGAATGTGTTGACAACGTTCATGGAAACGATGAAAACCTAGAATACAACTTGATTAATCTGATGGCCTGTCAAGGTGGAACCAACGAGTACTGGTATTGTCGTCACAGTGAGTTGAAAAGCATGTTGAGAAACCTAGTATCACCTTCTTGGTTTCTCATACTCAGTTGTGTTGAGTATGCATGGGATGACCTGCTTGAATGTTTACGAAAAGCGAACTCAAACATAAAAGGCACCTGGTTAACTGTGTTTGTTGGACCCCGCAAAGGTTTGCAGATATTTTAATCACAAATTTCAAACAATGGTGGTTTTCATTTGCAATAAAGCTAATCTACCTCTTGGCAAAGTGACTGATTTATTTTGGTGCAAAGAGTACCATGCTAGAGATGCTCCACACATACACATGCTGCTATGGGTAAAATATGCCCTAAAGTTTGGAAAAGACAGTGATGAGTCTGTCTTGTCTTTTATAAAACAGCATGTAACATGCACTATCCCAAGAGAAAATTCTCACAAGGGATTGAGCCAAGACGTTCTTAGATTTCAAACTCACAGGTGTGGTAAATACTGTAACCGAAAATATAGACCAAAGGCAAAATTGTATACACTATGTTGTATTGGATTTCCATGTCCTGTTATCGCAGAAGGAAAAGTGAATAGCTTTTTGTCTGCAGTGAGACACACATTAACACAGAAGTCACTGAAAAATATGTACAACATCAGAACAACAGAAGCTTTGAATTATATAAACAACATAAATCTCTTATTCTAAAAATGTTACTGTACATCGGTGAACAAACTTTTCATGTGTAGTAACAACATCAACAGAATTAGCTGCGCAAAACATTAAATGCGATACTCTGCATCAATTACTAATGCTACCCGTTGAACATGACAATAAACAGGAATGTCAGAAGCTATCTGGTGACACCTGTCATGAAGTTTCAAGAGTATTTAAAAAGATGACTCTTCTCATCATCAATGAAGTGAGCATAGTATGGAACTTAATGCTTGTTTTCATCCACTTAAGGATGCAGCAAGTTTCAAGAACAAACTATGCTGTACTATTTTGAGGAAAACAATTTAATAGTCTTTGGTGACTTTCTCCAACTTACCCCTGTAAGAGGACAAACCAATTTGTAAAACTCTTCTGCATAATGACACAAGAAATTCCCTAGGAAGTATTGGCAACGTAAACATTTGGTTAAACTTTTAGTACAAAAAAAAAAAGTAAAAACATGTGTCAAGCATCTGATATGGAATATGGAGTGATATTGAAAGACATGAGAGTAGGAGTTCTTATAAAAGATGGGAGACATGCTTTAGAAAGTCACCTAATCAAGACTCTAATCTCATCTGCCATGCCTGCACCAACTATCTTCCTGGGGCTATTTGTGTTGGAGTGTGGCCATGTGTAACCCCACGTGGAGCCAATGATGGCCCTGGGGACCACTACTCCTCAGGGCCAGCTCCTACTATGTGACGGGGTGCCCACCCCAGGGCATAGCTGTTTACTCTGACTTGTCAGAAGCTTTGACAGCTCCCTCCATGTCAGAGCACCTCAGAGTAAACACCTCACTTTCTGCAAGTGAAAGTTGTCAAACAGTTCTCACTTGCAGAAAGTGAAGTCTTCATCTGTTTCCCTGCACGCAAATACGAGTGCAGGGAAATAGATGAAAACATTGCTCCCACAAGTAAGGAGCTGCTATTTAAAGCATGTTCCTGCTTGTGGGATGATTTCTGGCTCCCGCAGGACGTGGGGAGTAGCCTTGGACTACCGTGGCCTTCAGGGTCCCTCTGCAGTCCTGACACTCTCACTCTCTTCTATCCCATAAAGGGATGGAAGAGAGAAAGATAAATTTTTATAACAATGGTCTTTCTATGTAATGGCTTCAAAGAGTCACACTGCCAAGATGTTTGTTCAGAATGTTATAGTTACATTTGGATGCGGAGCAGAACAGTGTCACTTTTAGCCTAATGGTCAAGGTCTTGTGCTGTCACTCAATAGGCTGAAGGTTCAATTCCTAGTATCGCTTGGCAGTGTGTCTATTTATTTTCTAGTGTTTTCACTGATAAACATATCTAGTGATGAAACATTGAAGTATTTCCCCCTGAAAATCTGTGGGTTGAATGTCTGGACACTGCCCTGTAAACAGTCACAACTGGCTTAGTGGTTAATGTCTCAAACATGCACACTAAAGGTTAAGGGTTCTTGTCTAGGTGAGTCTGTGGTAATTTGCTTCTTCAGTTTCTTTTCAGCTACAAATATTTAAGTTATGTACTGTAAGGTATTCCCATTCTTTTTAATTGACAAAGCATTCTTCTTTTCAATTTGTCCAGAAATATCTCATTCTAAGTAAATCATTTATCAAAGTCTTAATCTCTCTCTCTCTCTCTCTCTCTCTCTCTCTCTCTCTCTAAACCTCTCAGTCTCTCTCTCTCAGGGTTGGGTGGTTGGGGGAGGTTGGTCGCAGTGACTGCCCATAGGCCAGGCCCTGCAGCCAACCCGCACTATGCACGGCCAAAAGCCATGCGCAGCGGTAGGTTGAGTAGTTATAGGGGTTGGCCACAGGGCCAGGCTGCAGGCAGGCCCTGCATCCAGCTGCAGCCACCCATGGGAGAAGGCTGTGCATGGCGGTGGTTGGAATAATATACAGTAATGAAAATGACTATACATTAAAAAAAAAATCACTGAAAAAAACAAAGGTTACAAGAACGTTATAGTTAGGAAATACAATTTAAAAAAACATAGAAATTCACTTAAAAAGTCAAAGGTTACAGGGTTGTTTTAGTTAGGTTCACATTTTAAAGGTACAAAACCATAGAAATTCACCAGTTAAAGTTAGAGTTATCTTGAGTAACTATAACTCGTGCCCTAAGGCAACTATAACTTGTGCCCTCACCATGCACTGCTAATAACCCCACAATTTACAGCACTCAGGACATCTTTGATAACAAAATTGATATTATCAATGTAATACTTGCTTTAACTTTTTTAATGAAAAACATTTGCATGGCAGGGGCATGAGTTAAAGTTACTTGAGATAATTCTAACTGTAACAGGTACATGTCTATGTTTTTTTACATTTAAAATGTGAGCCTAACTATAATGTCACTGTAACCTTTGTTTCTTTAAGTGAATTTCTAGTTTTTTTAAAATTCTGTTTCCTAACTATAACATCCCTGCAACTTTTATTTTTTTCAGTGAAAAAAAAACCAATATATATATATATATATATATATATATATATATATATATATATATATATATATAATAATTGTATCAAATTGAAAATAGGCAAACGGCACTCCCAACAATTGCTGAATAACGAAGAAGTTTAATTAAGTCTTTAAAACCATTTCACCATCCGGTTTGAATAACGACAAAGTTTAATTAAGTCTTCAAAACCATTTCACCATCCGGTTTGGACGCATTTCGACCATTATGGTCTTTGTCGACCGTGTTATTCAGCAATTGTTGGGAGTGCCGTTTGCCTATTTTCAATTTGATACAATTACATATGGGTCCTGCGCCCATAATTGTGCACCAGCTCCGGAAGGCCAGCACTGGAAGAACAGCAGGATCAGTTTGATATATATACATATTTATATATAATATATATATTATAAATACCCTCTTTTGTACTCTTCTCCCATCCTGCAACTCCCAGAAACAAACTGCTGCTTGTGAAATTCAGGCCTATTTCTAGGCCACCACTAGAAGGTTATACATATATATATATTATCTTCTAGTGGTGGCCTAGAAAGTAATAAGCTGAAAGGTAACTATGACTGTCACCCTCACCATGACAGCTAATTATCCCACTTATTACAACACTCATGACTTCTTTGATAACATCGTTGATAATATCAATGTAATTTGTGCATGGAGAGGGTGCGAGTACTGCATTTAGCAATTGTTTTTAAAAACAAATCCCAGGAATGTGGACTTGCATAATTCCAGTGGCATAGATAACCAGCAATGCTCTATGTCTAACCAAACATGTGCTTCCAGGGGTGCTACAATTCAGGCTTTTTCATCTTTTAATAGACCATCATGATTTTTGCAGGAAGGCCCTGGGGAAGATAGCCACTCAGTTGCACTTGAACAAAATGCAGGCTACTGCTGAGGCCTTCCGTCAGCTAGGAACTTAGGAGGAAGAGGCAATTGTACCAGCTCCTTCAACTTCCCAGCTAGTGGAAACGAGTCATCATATTTTTGTAAGTGACTGAGCCATACCACCCCAGAGTAGTCAACAATCCTCCCCCCAACTCCCACAGAAATCCTACTCAATAATGTCCTCTAACCAAAAGCTGTTGGAGAGGGTAGAGAGACTGATGCAATACTTTTTCATGGGAGGTGTTGGTCCAGTTGTGGGGGGCCTGAAAGTGATTATTCAGGAAAGATGTAGAGTTAGTGTAGTTTTGTGTTTATGTAGGGTTCCGGGAGAGGGTGGGTGTTGTTATCATCTGATAAAGGGTTAGTATAGGTGTATGTTTATTTAAGGTTTAGGGAGGTAAGTGGGACCCCTGTGAGTGGTAGGTGTGGCTGAATTTTTCTTATAAATACTTTTTGTGTTATAGATAATGGCCTCTCCGTTTATTAGATATATGGTTTGCTTTGGTATTTTCTGTTTACTCAATGGGATCCAGTAAATCAGGGAACTCTACCTACCTACCAACAGATGCCAAACACTGAACTTTCCCCTTCACAGTGAATAAAGATGGTTCATTCATCATATTTTCTCTACCTGACCTCCCCTGCCACACGATCCCAATTTGGGCCTCCACCGTCTTGCAAGCAGTGTTAAAAGCTCACCATGCCCAACTTATGCACCCCTGACTTGATGTAATTTGGGCCCCATTATATCAATAGCAATGTAGTGCCCTCTCCTCAACAGTCACTATGAAGGAGTACTAACCATTAAAATTGATGTCTCATACCTTTCATTACTGTGCCACTGCCCAGAACCCTAACAACTCCATCCTCTTTACCTAAGCTTGGCTGTCCCCCACGTTCCTTCAAGAGCTGCGAGGAGCTGCTGATGCAGGGGCTTTACTCAAGGGAGAAACTGTGGGAGTTCTAAGAGGCATAAAAAGTGAAAACATCACAGCAAACAAGGTTTCTTATTTTGAGTGACAAAGGGGAATTAGCAAAAGGATTACATAATATTGAAGGCAAAGTGAGTCACAAATCGAATACAGAGTAGAGCAAGAAGGAGACAGTACACAGTAATTTTTTTCAGTGTCCTATGCTACCTTTTTAATCAAAATGTGGATATAAATGTACATATAACAACATAGGCATTTCAATAATGAGGAATATATGTATTTGGAAACTGGGTACCCTATGTGGGCCATAGAATATGAAACAGCACACATCAGCTACCTTTATCTAACTATTTATCATAATAATTTAGTTTCAGCATCAGAATGTCCCATGATCAGGGTAAGAGGGATGGTGTGGGCTACCTTGTTTTTTTCAATTCCAAATTCAATCATTTTTAGTTACTCACACCACATCTGCCTCACAGAGTTTAACATTTGTTGATGGTGGAACTAGATTACAGCACAACAGATCTCAGATCTGGAGGAAGAAGGGTTAAAAAATAAATCATTAGATGGGTGAGGAGAGTAGTGACAGTTAAACAAGCATTCCTTCTATCACACCTTTTATGTATTTTATGTAAATTCATAACTGGCCAGGGATGTGCCCAGACTTGGGTCCCTTGCTTATTGTGCCACAGGAATGAAGCTGTGCTAACTTGAAGAGGCCCTATCAGGGTAAAACCCTATCTAGGGTTAATTGTGCTCCTGTTCAGAGAGAATCTGGCTTGACAGATCAGACTTGACTGTTTCTGTTGGAGCAGGGCCAATCGTATTTGCATATGGCTGGATCTAATCTGAGGTACCCTGGTGTCACAAAAACAAAAGAATCAAATGCTACCTAGGGACTGCCAGAGGTTAAACTTATTGCAAGCATTCCTCCCATCACTTTGTGTGTGTAATATGTGAGTAGACCACCAAACAGTTCTACGTAGAGGTGGAAGATGACAAAAGATAGTATGGTTCTGCAGGGGACCCCACAGACGGAAGGGATGTGTTTTGACCTGGAGATGCCAATATGAAGAAACTGATGTTGATTGGAAAGGCAGGAAACCCAGTGGAGGAGATTGTCAGTCAATCCAATGTGAGACCCCAGGGTGTCTATGAGGGTGGGATGGTTGACTGTGCTGAAGGTAGCATTGTCAAGAGACAGGGGGTATCTTCATCTGTGGTCAAGAAAGCATTGTCTATGATGTCTAAGGTAGTTGTGTCTGCATTGCAGTCTCATCTGAAGCCAGACTAGTAGTCATGCAGGAGAATGTTAACATGTATCTTTTTACTGAAAGTGTAATCATGCCATTGCACCCTTCTGTAGATTGAGGGGTAGGTGGGTCCAGCAGAGGGTTGATACAGTGCTTGCTTGTCTTAAACAGCATACGGCTTTTGTTGATTGCTTCATTGGTTGTGTTGGTTTAGTACTTTGCTTTAGCTGATGGGATAAACTGTCTGCATGTTGTGTGGACGACATTCAGTAGCAAGAGGTCATCTGGAATTCTGTTTTCCTTCAATATTATTTTCTGTTTGGGGTTGGATAATTTATTGTCAGCAAATTCATTAGAGTACCAAGGTGCTGAAGGTTTTGACTTGCACTTGGGTATTGTAATTGAGGCATTGATATTTACACAGATTTCCAAAAAAGTATTGCAGTCATTTAGAAGGGTATTGGCATTAGGAATGTAGATGATAAGATGAGAGATGAGTTCAAGCATTAGGTTTTCTATGGACAAGTTTTGTATTGGCCTTGGTTTGTTGGAGGAATGCTGAGCAGGTGGATAGCTATGGCAAAGTGGTCAATCCAGTTCAGAGGTATGTGAGATTTGCATTGGATTGGTGGTGATGTTGGGAAGATAAAGTTGAGAATGTGTTTTTTGAGTGTGTTGTTTGTGTGACATGATATATCACATTGAGTGTATCAATGAGGTTAAGGAGGGTCTCTCTTTTTTGTTAATCTTCTGTTGTTTGGAAGGTTGTAGTCACTCAAAAGAGTGGTGTGGGCATATCAGATGGAAAAAAGTGGTGAGGAGGTCTGAGAATTCATCAATAAAGTTCTTGTTATGCCTGGGAGGCATGCAGATGACATGGAAGGTGGTGTCAGATTTGCAGTGAGTGGAAAATGGCATGTCAGAAGCTCCGTGGAGATTTGATGATCTTCTTCCTGAGTTCTCTCTATTAGCTTTTAATCAGTAAACAGGTGGAATGTATTTCCCTCCCATCAATTAACAAGCCTTCAAATGATCTTGTACTATTTTTTTCAATAAATAGATTATATGCTTTGTTCCTGTGCATGCACTGTCGATAGTTCAGGGTTTGCTACCAACCCCCACACCTATGTGCAAATCCTGTGTTGTAGGGCTCACAGATTCCCACTTCAGGTACCTCAGTTTGGCCGCTTAGGTACGCCCTCCTTTTAGGTATTCACAAAATATTAACGTTTTGAGACCGATTTTGGTCACACACATTAATACATACCACTATGATTCAGTAATTGGAAGGAGAATGCTATACACAGCCCATCCAAATACCGAATCACAAACCCAAATTGAGATTCTATAGAGTTGTATTTTAGTGTTTGTACATAAAAAAATATTTTTCCGGTCACAAACGGCCGAGTTCTGTGAGTCTGCGTGCGACCTCAAAAATCCTTCATACAGCTGACCCTGTATACCTCAATATTGCAACATTTTGCAAGGGTTATGTTTGAAGTAACATTCAGCTGTTCAATTTATGTTCTTCAGTGTTAATATGACAGAATCATGTAGAACTATGTATTACAATGTTATATTTTTCTAGAATTGAAAACTCAAAAGATTTGTCTAAATCATCCAATCTGATGTAATATGATGTGTCACAGAAATTATTACTGGAAGATGCATACCCTGAATTAGTGGTTTTGATACTAAGCAATCCACAAAACACCAACAACCATATCTTGCAAATTCTAGATTAATCTGTACATACAAAAGTGAGGTTGGATGTATTCAATAGTGCCACTCAACCACAAGTGCATCAAATACACTAGTTTATTTCCAACTTCTTGACAGAACGTGGCAGGATGTGGGGTTCCAAATCAGAATATGACAAAAGAAATGTAGTCCTAGAATTTAAATCCTATCTAGAAAAAACTCAATGCCTTAGACTGCCATTCCCAAGAAATACTGGTAGACGTTGGAGTTACTTTCATATTTACTATTTGTCTTGTTATAGTCATGGGTTTTACATAACCCAAATATTGACAACATTGAGTAAACATGAGCAAATCAGAGGATATTTTACATGCTATCCCCTATGATATCTAACAGACCTCTGCTTAAATATATATGTTCAGGAGGCATCTCATGAGTAGCCCAAAATTACTAAATTTAAGTGAATCTTCAAAAAAGAACGTATGACACGTGAGCGCTCACTCGCTTTGCTCACGGTTTTTATTTGCAGAACATGGTTCTTGCAAATCATTTCAATATTTGTCTTCTTAATGTGTACCATTGAGGGAGAGTCCCACTGATCACCAGGCTCAAAAACTGATGCTTCGAGTACTCCCCCAATTTCTGGAAAGTGCCCCCCGCCCACACTTGTTGCAGTATCACGTGGGCATATAGACGTCCTCCATTTCCAACATCGTCAAAAACATTTACTTTCAAAATTATCAATCATTTGATCCTTTGTTGTCAAGTCAGTACTTTATAAGTATTCTAATCAATTTTTTTTTTTTTTTTCGGTGAGGAATTCCTGCACTTTAAAACAGTTTAATCAGCCTGACGAAGTGTCTCCTCCGGCGAGAACGCCCCAGCTTCCGGCCTGGATCTTTTCAGGACTAAAAGGGGGACAACGGCAGCAATACCTCCCTCCTCAGCACAACAGCTCACCTTAACCTTTTGGGAGCTGTGCAGCAGTAAATGTTTTAAAGCTTTATGTGCACCATGTAAATAAATAGTGTTGAAGCAGTGCCAAGAGCCTGATAAAACTGTCATGCACCTGCCTTATGAGCTGTTGCTTACGTACGTTGTGGTACATTTGAACGTTTTGTTAGCTATTCATAAACAATCTATTTATTTTAAACCAAATGGAAAGAATAAAACAATGGGAACAGAATTCAATGGGTGCAAATACACTTCTGACGCAACCAAATGAAGCGCTATAATATACAAATAACAATTGTAAAAATCATTGTTTTAGATACAGTAAAAGCGAACTGACCGACGTAAAATATTTAGGTTGGCACATTCGGGCATTACAAACCTATTCTGATTTGCCAGGCAACGCGAGAATACCATGTAACAGGGCATAGCAAAGAAAGGACGGATTCCAAATTAATCTCTTTGGACATTGCTTTTCACAGTTCACCTCACTGTGTGTATAGCTACGTGCCCCTGGCAGTCATTCAACACCCAGTCATAAACACAAAAAATGACATTGTCAAGGCTTACATAAAACGAATGTAATTGCAAAAGCACAGCGTCTTTTGACAGAATGAGAGAGATTTTTTTTTAAACTATACAATTCCATCAACGTTGTCCATAAACAGTGCAGGAGGGGGGTAGTAATCGCGCAGCTTGCAGATTCTGGACATGTTTACACGTGTTATGTTTCTTTTATCCTGAAAGCAAGGTTTGTCTCATATTGTACTGCAATTTCCTTTCCATACATCAATCAGCACACAGGAAATCGGAATAGCACACTAAAGGTAGATTGGTTCTGTGCACAACTAAACACTAATCGACATTCACTCTGAGGTAAATGCAGAACTGTAAGAAAAGTGCAAGTGCAAAAATGAATGAAAAAAAAACATGGGTTCAAGGATATGTTAATAGATGGTAACAAATGTTAGCAACAAGATAATATAAAGAGCTTAGGGGCAGCGTTAAATATGCAGTCCTTTAAAAATTATCTTTCAATTTAACAATACATGTCAAAGTCCCTAAAAGAGTAAACATATGAGTAGAGTGAGATAGTTAAAACAAATCAAATAAAGACAATGGAAGGAACTGCTAGACGGGACGATGGATAGAAAAGAGGACATTGTGGTACAAATTTTAAACAAATTCTCATTACTGTGTGAAAGTGTTGCCCCACTGCATCTGATACTCTTCGGAAGTCACTAGTAAATATAGGAACAATTAGGAACTCAGCTTCAGGGGAACTCACACCCATCTATTAACATAAAATAATCCACCGGGTTGGTTTTTGTGTCCTGAATTAGACCAAAATCTTTAACTTGTAAGATATGCTGCAGCATGGAGGAATCAACCCACACATTCCAATTCATCAAACAATGAATAACTCATTGTCCACGTAAAGAATGACTATAAATTATTGGACACGTATTAATCAGAATATATTAAGGGAGAAGATAACCATGAATGAATAAAACTCCCATGTTTTTTTCTGAGGCAATGCAAACATTCTACAAAGACCCCAACATTATTTATTTTAGTGCAACACCAACCTCGCACAGAGTATCAGAAAAAAGATCTTGAGGTATAAAATATGGCCTTTAGGATTATATTCTAAGAAGGTTTTCAGGTTTTGATGGAGAAGTCTTCTTTCCTCTTGTTATGAAAATACGGTGTACCATAGCTATCAGGCACTTATCTTATGAACATTAATTTCCGATCACAGGTCACTTTCTAGGAAGAATCCTAAAGCCACCTTACTCATAGTAATTATGCTAGAGAACACAAATAACATAGCTATTTTGCTTTAATATGCGTTGACTGGCGATTTTTTACAGTAAATGGGCATAAATATCCACCCTAAATCACACCGAGGAGGCAAGTGAGGGGTGTGTGGCTAGCCGGCCAAGATGGCAGACGCGAGCTGATCGACCTCTGCGTCTCGACTCCGGTTTATCCAACACTGAAATGCTCATATGGGGCCAGTGACCATCAAATAGTGGGCGCTCCACCACGCTGAGCCCCCCTGAACACCAGCGGCCCGATTGCGACACTGCGGGGGCCGAAAATGAGGCAGAAACCACAGTGGATCATACACGACTGTGGACGGTGGCCTGCATGAGGGAAGTGAGGAAGACGCGCAATGCCTAGTGAGAGCGCCGCTATCGCGTTTGGCCTGTGGCGGCGGCGGTCCTTGGAACAAAACTGGGGTCAGAACGGAGCCCACAGTAAGTGAGTGGTTGTGCCTGTCGACACGGCTGAGTGCACAGTGATTGGGGAAAGTGCAGGGCCTGCGGAGGCCACGGGGGCAGAGTGGGCTGCTCTTGTGGGCTCTGGGCGGCCCGTGGCTGTCGGCACACACAACCATGGACTCCCGTGACGGCCCTGAAGAATGAGCGTCTGGAGAAACGGTGCTGATTCAAATGGTTGGGCTGCTCGTGCTGCTGTGCAGCAACATCCTTGACGCGCACGCAAGCTGGCCCAACCTAACCCCCATGGCTGGAACAACGCTGTGCCCTACAGGCGGAAGGACCTAGAAGATGACACCTTACTGACCTTCAGGCCGCCTGACATAGTCTCCCGGACCAGAGAGTGCACAATACACCCCAATTAAACAACAAGAGGAGAGGATAAGATATACTAACTAGCAGGGTGGAATGTGATGGGCCTGTACCTCAACGGTCTTGCCCTACTGCACGGATGTGGGTCCAGCCGGAGCAACCAGCGCTGCTAGACATACTGGACTTGCAGGGTGCGCTGGTGGGGCTCGCTGGACGGAACCTCTTGGGGCTTGTCCCGCTCGTGGAGCGACGCCCTAAAGTGTCGCTTACACCCCCCATAGATTGCTGATATGGCGGGAGCTAGCCGTCTCCGTTCTGGAACTGGTGCTAAAAATCTGCAGGAGGCCGTGGCTCAAGATAGCCAAAAACTAGACGTTGTGCTGGCGGCTGTGGAACGCATAGGTGACTTGCTGGAGCGGGCTCGCACCTCCCTGGAGGGCAAAATCGACAAGCTGGCCAATGATCTTGCCTTGTTACATGCGGATCACCGCAAGTTAGCGGAAAAGACAGGTATGCTAGAGGCATGAATTGACGAACTGGCACCCATGACATCCCGACTGGAGGCTGCAGTGGGAGATTCACTAGGCCGTATATGTGAACTGGAGCGCCGTGCTGAGGACGTTGAAGGCCGCACCCGAAGAAATAATATACGGGTCATTGGCCTTCCAGAGGGTGTGGAGTGTCGGGATGCAGTCGCTTATTCCGAGACATGGCTCCGGGGGCTGGTGCCGGAGGGCTTCTTGACACCCTTCTTCTCGGTGGAGCGTGCACATAGGATCTCTGTCAGACCACGTCCACCTGGGAGCGGCACACGACCTTTTATTCTTCGTCTGCTCCAGTATGCGGACAGGGATATTGTACTTCGGACAGTCAGGTCGTCTCCCCCGCCTCAAATGGACAATGCCCAAGTCATGCTGTTCCCCGATTACACGTTGGCTGTGCAGAGATCGTGCCTCCTATTTACCCTTAAAACGCAAGCTCTGGGCTCTGGAACTTGAGTACTCCCTTTTATTTCCGGCCAAACTCCGCATAATAGCTGAGAACAAATCCTACTTTTTCACTACGCCAGAATCGGCGTGGGACTGGCTGGAATCTGCAGGCCGCATTAGTGGTTGAGACCCAGACGGGAATCAGCTGTTGCTGCGGAGTTGTCGCACCCGCATGATGCGAGGCTGCAGGGCCCGTGGCACTGCTCCGGAGAGGGCAAAACATGTTCCTGACTTGGAACAAATCATCCAGGAACGCCGTGATGCATTGCAATCGGCAGCGGCCATCAACACTCCAAACACTGTTTTGGAAGCAGACACTGACATTTCACAACCCAATAGTGAAGGACTCGCTACACCAGATTGCTTCTCGAAGATGGACTTGCCGGTGCACCTGGAGGTAACCCCTTGTACAGCAGAAAAACTTTTCTAACACCCTCCTGCATTAATCTTGACTTACAAACGGCCTTACAAGCGGATATTCCATGGTCCTGTGAGTCTTTAATAGGCAATAAGTACCTTGTTCATAGGTAAGTCATGAACCACGGAATTGATGGTCTGAAGATGCAACTGGGTACTCACAGGGAACTCTTCTAGTGAGGCGCATAATTTACCCCTCATACTTCTGCTGTCTGCAGGCACCAATCTCCATTGACCTCACACCCCATTACTCATGCATACCGGGGTACACACCTCGCCTCACGCCTACTTTCAAAACACTCGGCCTACCCCACTCTCCTACTAGTGGATACTTACTATTCATAGTTGGTTTTGTTGACCTTATGGGTTATTTGGTTTGGGCAGACACCGGTTGTCCCTCTGCTCTGATGGCGCGCATTAAGTACCTGAACTCAGAACTGGCACCTGCTAGACATATGGCGCCACCGTAACCCCACCAACAGAATCTACTCATACTATTCCGCCCCTCGTTCACTCCGTGTGCACCTTGACAGAATATTGTGTACACCCAATCTATGTTCTACAGTACTGGACACTGATTATTTAGGCCGCACTCACTCAGATCACAATCCACAACTTGTACACTTGGGCTGGGATGTCTCTCCCCCAACTGTCCCGGTCTGGAGGCTCAGACCTGAGTTTCTGGAAGACACAGCGTTTAGCACGTCCTTAAATGGGGCAATTCCTGAATACTTCACACACAACAGGGGTGCAGCATCTTCCGGTCTGGTGGAGTGGGATGCCTGCAAGGTCTTTATTAGGGGCTACTGCATGGGAACGCAGTGGAATCTGCGACGCTAAGTGGAGGGTGAGCTCACTCGTGTGGAGCGGACCTTACTGCGACTGGAAGGGGAAATTACCTGAAGTCCTACGGGGATAGCACAACTGACATCAACTCTGGCCGAGCATCTATCTCTTTTAGAACGGCTACGCTGATTAAATAATGCCGCCCACTCGGCGCTTACTCATGCCTCTGCTGATAGATCGGGCAAGCTGTTAGCGTGGCTGACTAGATGTGAGTGGGACCGTGGCCCGGTCATGGAGCTTCGCTCGTTGTCCGGGACCATACTCCACACGCCCTTGGAGATACACTCTGAGTTCACACAGTACTACAGGGCCCTTTAAAGTTCTGCTGTGCTGCCGAATAAGCAGACCTGTGCGGAATTTCTCTCATCAATTACACTACCCCACCTGACAGAGGCCCAGCGGGACATGCTGGAGGAACCATTAGAGCTCCCTGAAATCCAAGCTAGTATCCATGAACTATCTGCAGGTAGAACTCCTGGCCCTGATGGTCTTCCAGCTGATTTTTATAAGACCTTTTCCTCTATCCTTGCGCCCCATCTCCTCCGCCTATACGAGGAAGCTGTGCAGAGAGGATCTCTATCGGCATCGCAGGGCGAGGCGCTACCGGTGTCCCTCCCCAAAACAGGCAAAGACCCATTGGAACTTGGCTCCTATCGCCTGATAGCAATGCTCAATACAGACTATAAAATATTGGCCAAGATACTAGCGACGCGTTTGTCGCCCATGGTGCCGGACCTTGTACATGCTGACCAGAAAGGATTTGTGCCTGTGTGCGATACTTCTTATAATATCAGGTGACTATTCCATGTTATGCACTGTTCGAAACCGGACTGGCCATTGGCAGGACGCCTGGTCCTTGACCTGGAGAAGGCCTTTGATTCACTGGATTGGCCATATCTTTTGGAAATCCTGGGGCGGTTCGGCCTTAGACCTCGCTTCCTCCATATGGTTAAACTATTGTACACTTGCCCCAAGATCCAGGTCAGGATGGGAGGGAGTATCTCAGAACCGGTTGAGGTGCACAGAGGCACGCGACAGGGTTGCCCCCTTTCTCCATTGCTGTTTTCCCTAGGCTTTCATTACACACTTAAATTGTATTAGGGCAGTACGAGGCAAAACCACTTACATTGGAGCCTCTGAATATCTATAATCTGCATATGGGAACCTGTGAAAAAAAAAAAAATAGTTTATTTGTACAAGGGATAATAAATCAACATAAAAAATTATAGATATCACCCACTCACATGAAACACTCTGTTTTGATCATGCTGGACAAAAGTCCTAGTGACACTATTCACCATAACAAGATAGATGAGACAGGAAGGTTAATTAATTAGGCTTACCCTCCCACATTCGGGTTTAGGCTCCTTAGGATAAAGCAGACCTTAGGACTGACGTCGTCCTGGAAAGGTCATGCACAAAAAGCACCCCTTAATTTAACATCTGTTGACTACACAGTGTTAATTTAATGTAGGCTATCGAAAGAAAGCTGCAAGTAACAGAAAGCAAACCTAAAATCTAAAGCGTGTACCTATCTAAATAATTGGCTTAATGTTTAAGAAGGCACCATCACTAACTAATTATCAGGTGAGAGAAAAAAGAACACATAAGCATCCGTAGTAACGTGTGAAAGGTCTTTCGTCCACATGAGACGGAGCACGTCGACTGAAACGCGTGTAGTCAGATAGAAAAGTCCTCCAGATTCTCATTAGTCATTGTAATGTCTAGATGTCACTAAAACTAGCCAATATTCTGATATGAGTAATAAAACATCCATGGCTACGTATAGATGGCCGTCTGCCAGAAAAGGATAGCGAGCAGCAACCAAAAAGTGTGCCACTAAACAAGCAAAAGGTCGAAGGTCTCAGAAGTAACTACAATATCATAGAATGTAAATCAGGAGTAACGCTACCAAAGGGTCACATCAACACTTACTATGAGTAACGTCGTCTCGGGCCATGGACCTACCCAGCGTCCGCGATCCCGGAAGTAAACTGGGAATCAGCAACGGTCATTAAAAAGGGTCAGTGCGTTACGTCGCACCCTATCAGTTCACTCACTGTCTCACTAATACGTCAGTGGGCACGCTCGAAGGGGAGCGGGCCAATATAGACGGATAGTACGTCTATTTTACGAAACGCAGAAGCTAATAAAGACAAAGGCTTCACTCGGAGACAGGAGGAGGAAGCCTAGAACCTTGATGTGTAGATGCGTTAGACCAAGGAAAAACAACAGAGAAGGGGGAACGGATTTTGGGTAGATAGGACCGGACAATGTAATCATGTCTCGAATTGATATTGTCATTTAACACAGTAAAAGGACGAAGGGTAAGGTCATCTCATGATCATGTTTCTGGATAGAAGCTCATCCAAGGAATCTCATCATTTAGCCCATTATTATGAGTCCCCAATTTGAATATCCAATGTTGTTCTTTCTCAAAAGACTCTTGGAGCCATTCCTCAGGTAGTTAGGACATTCTGGAACTAACCACTGCATATCATAAGGGGTATGTTTGTTCTCTTGAAAATGAACACTCAGTTTTGTAGTTAATCGTCTGCATCTAATGTTGCTGCGATGTTCATTGATGCGGATCTTCACAGGTCTTGTTGTCATCCCTACGTAACGGAACTGACAGGAGCAGGTGACGATGTATATGCAGTTCCGTGTCTTACAATTAGTGTGTTTGGGCAAATACCAATGGGATGTAGGTCTAAGGAATCAGTTCGTATGGTTAGGGAGAAGACATTACAATTGCCACAGGGATGATGTCCTTGTACTGGTGGAAGTTGCTACAAGGCTGACTGAGGTGGTTTGATGGTTGCTACCTTAGGACGTGTGTGGACTATTTGGTCTTTGATGTTTTTAGACCTTTTAAAAGAAAACAGGGGTTTTGGTATGGAGTGCCCACCGCTGCCAAGGATGGACCAACGATTGTTGATTAATTTCCGGATGGAATTTGACAGTGGAGTATATGTTGAGACGCAAGTTAACTTAGGGTCTGACTGGTTGGGTACAGATGTCAAGAGTGCTTCTCTGTGGTTATTAAGGGCACGCTTACGGGCTGAGTTCACTATTTGCAATGAGTAGTACCTCTGATGCAATTTGTGTGATAAGTCGTCTGCTTGTTTCTCAAAGTTCGAGACTTTGCTGCAGTTACGGCGGAGTCTCAAGAACTGTCCATAGGGTAGGTTGCCTCATAAAGATTTTGGATGATGGCTCTCGTACAGAAGTAGATTGTTACGGTCAGTCTTTTTGTGGTACGTTGTAGTTTCCAGCTTGCCTTGATGAATGGATATTAATAAGTCAAGAAACGGTAACTGTGAGGTGGAGACAGTGGAAGTAAATTTGAAAAAAGGATCCAGACCATTAATCCACGAGGTGAACTCCTCTACCAATTTGGTGGGGCCATTCCAGATTATGAGGATGTCATCAATATACCGGTGTCATAGCTTCATATTGTGTCTGAAAGGGTTGGACTCGTGAAGTATGAACTTGTCCTCAAAGAAGTACATGTGAAGGCAGGCCAGGCTGGGGGCAAAGGTGCTCCCCATCAATGTTCCTCGTATCTGATGATAAAGCTGGTCTTCATATTCAAGGTAGTTTTCTGTTAATGCCAGGGATGCACATTTCATGATGAAGGATATGGGTGTAGATGATGTATGATTACTACGTAAAAGAAAATCCTCTACAACCTGGAGAGTAGCGGCCTGTGGTATATTACTATAGAGAGACTCTACATCCAGGCTGTTCAGAACGTGGATTTGTTCGGTAGTATTAATCTGGTTGATGAGATTCAGAACGTCGGTAGTGTCTTTGAAATAGGTGGGAGTCTCTCTGACCAAAGGCTGTAAGAAATGGTCGCAAAAAGTGAATAATGTTTCCAAAACTGAGCCGATTCCAGATACAATGGGTCATCCTGGGGGTGAGAAAACATTCTTATGGATCTTGGGCAGGCAATAGAATTATGGAATGCGAGGATTGTGGGTATCAAGGAAGTCAGCTTCCTTCCGTGAAATCCAGGAATTGGTTAGTGCCTCATCAATCATGGTACGTATTTTAAGTTGTAATTCACCAGTGGGATCCCGAGTAATGGGTTGATAATAAGTACAATCATTCAGGAGGCGTAGGCTTTCCTGCCTGTATGTCTGGGTGTCTAGAATGACTATTGCCCCACCTTTATCTGCTGGGTTGATAATTATTTCAGGATCAGCATCCAGGGAATTGAGTGCTCTCTTCTCCGCTGATGACATGTTCTTAAACGTATGTTTGGGTTGTAATTTCTTGACATTGGTGGGTGGGATGAAAGTGGATGGCTTTTTTAAGCCAGAGTCATCGAGACATTCCATCGTCTTGTCTTGAAAGAAGAAGTGTAATCGTATCTTTCTAAAAAAATGAGAGAGTTCACAGTTGAGGCGAAAGAAATCTTCCTCAGGGGTGGGGACAAAGCCCAACCCTTTGTTCAATACTCGTAACTCATCAGTTGAGAGGTGTCTGGAAGATAGATTGACCACTAAATCTTCTTGTTCTGGTTCTTGCCCAGGCTCCTGGTTACCGTCTGCGGTTCCTCTCTGGACCAGTGGACCTGACGTCCTCTTCATCTGCACCTGCCTCTTCCTCTGTCCCGGCCTCTGCCGAAAAAAGGACCGAAGGGGACGAAAGGACAGGGTTGAAAGAAAGGATAAGGTGGTTGCCATGGTACATTTTGATGAACAGGGTAGAGTGGGGGATTATAGTAGGGTTGTAATCCCCCATCATCCGTGCGCCAGCCATCTGAGGAGGAACTATTGCTATAGGTACGTGGTTTCCTATAGACCGGGCCCGAGTCTTCAGAGGAACGTGATTGAATGTCTGCCTCATAGTCCTCTTTAATGTAGGGGTACACCTTCTCTCTGCTGAACCTGTTGATATCTTTTTGTAATTTAGTGATTTTCTGTTGTGTGAGGTATTTCTTATTCTCATTGAGTTCCGTGTTGATCTCTGACAATCGAGCCTTGAAAGAGGCAAAAGATAAAGTTGTCTTGAGGGCACTTTCTGTCAGATTAATCTCAATAGTGATAGAGTCAGCTAGTCTTTTAGATGTGTTAATAATGAGAACTAACCAATCACAAGTGCATTTCTATGCAATCTGTGCCCAGTCTTTCCTACAAATCAGATCCTGCAAGAAGATTCTAGGTACGTTGGTAACTATCAATACATTGGGTGCTATGTTGGCTCGAAGATATTCGGTCATGATTGTCCCATATAGAATTGTCTTCATCAGGTCACATTTCAGAGAGGAAAGTTTATCCCAATCCTCCTTCTGGCTACCAGAAGGCCATGTACTATCATTGCCTAAGATGGATGGTATCTGTAGTATAGCAGTTACTATTTCATCATTGAAACTTAAACCCTGAAAGTCCTCCATTGTGGGGAAACCAGGTGTTAGTGGGAGATAATGTTCAGAGTGATGATCACTTGAAAAGCCTAATGATCTGTCCATTAATTGGAAAAAAATTACAAAAAGTTACCACAGCTGAGCTGCTGTACAAAGCTGTCAAATAACAAGGGGGACGGGGAGATTATGAGGTCCAGTGTACAATCTCCCTGACCAATCAGTTATACAAAAAAGAGCAGACTGTTCCTATGAGGAGGTATTCACAGGTTCAAGAAAGAAGGCACTTCTTTTTTAGAAGCAAGAGCCCTCACACATCCAATGGATGTCATGCTTCATCAGAGGGCCAGCTCCTCGTCAGGCCGGCGCTGCAATGCCTGACGGGCCCTACAAGGGGGCACTTTGCCGGAGATCTTTGTAAATCAGAGGAAGTGCTGTTAAAGTAGTCGGAGTACATTTGCGTCAACCTATGGAAGAAAGCTGGAGAAAAAGAAAGAAGTAAAATTGGCTCTGAAGTCCCTTAACAACTCATTTACTTGGTATAGGGACTCAAGGTCAATATTAAAAACAAGGGGGAGTGGAAAAGGAATGAGGTTCCACCACTCTGCAACTGATAAACAAACTGAGCAGGAAAATTATCCCTGTTGCTGGTGAGAAACGGTCAACATGTTTTGTGACTTTGGTGTCTCTATAGATCAGATGGCGCTTCGTCAGGACCAAAAAACGAAGGCTCCTCGGCTTTCATTACACACTTAAATTGTATTAGGGCAGTATGAGGCAAAACCACTTACATTGGAGCCTCTGAATATCTATAATCTGTGTATGGGAACCTGTGAAAAAATAAATAAATAGAGTTTATTTGTACAAGGGATAATATATCAACATTAAAAATTATAGATATCACCCACTCACATGAAACCAAGAGGAACCTCTGCCAAGTAGAAGAAATGATGAGCTGAGGAGGATTGCTTCCAGTGCCTGTGACATTGCTTTGTTGGGCTATCCTGCAGTTGCTGCTTTTGCATGTGAAAGGGGACAAAGACTGGACTTTCTGGCATATTCTTGCTTGGAAAGAATCTCCAAAGGCTTGAACTGAGCTTATCTCCTGTTTTGAAGTCTCAGGGCCATCAAAGACTTCATCTGCTAACATCTGGATTCTCTGCTGAGATTCCTGCTCTGCCAAGTGGTGTCCTATCCAGTCCCTGGGCCCTTGAAAGGTGAAGTTGGCAGAAAAGAGCTGAAAATCCATGCACAAAACGCCGCATGGGGAAATTTTAGACTCACCATCTGCAAGGTGGCTGATAAACAATGCACCGCTGGCCTCGCGCCTAAAGTCAACACTCCACCTGCATCGCGGCTGGGAGATCTGCGAATCATGGCTGGAGAAACGATGCACAACACCGATTTGAGGCTGCTTTTAATGACGCAAACTGCAAGCAGCATGGTTTTCTAACACTATGCAACCGGATTTTCCATGCATCGTCACTGGGTGTCAAAGTCAACCCGACTCTACACAGATCTGAGGCGCCCCATCCAGAAATCAACGCATTGTTCTCTTGCGAGGGAGAAAACAGCGTCTTGCTGACCTGACCAGAGAAGAAACAATGCACGTCCTCCCTTGTGAGAAAGAAATCAATGCATTGCTGTCTTTTCTGAAATGCGCTTGCCCGTGCAGCTTTATTTTTTGACACAAACCAGGTACTGTGTGCAAGATCAATATTTCCATTGTTTTCTATGGAGTGAGACTCTTATTCTTTTGAAAATTCATATTTTAACTTGCGCATGTTGGATTTTTGTAATTTTGGTCTTGTTTGATTTAGATAAATATTACATATTTTTCTAAACTGGTGTGGTGTCCATTTTGTAGTGATTTCACTGTAGTACTGTGTTGGTTGGTACAAATACTTTACATATTGCTTCTGAGTTAAGCCTGCCCGCTCATGCCAAGCAACCAACGGAGTAGGTGGGGGTTAACTAGGTGTGTTTTTCCTTTTCCCTGACTAGAGTGAGGGTCCTTGCTTGGACAGGGGGTAACCTGACTACCAACCAAAGACACCATTTCTAACAGATTGACATGTTGAAACTTTTCAAACACTCACCTCCAGTCACAGATCTGGATGTAATCCATCATAATTTTGCTTGCCACGTCAACCCAGCTTGTAACCTTATTGTTGGCCTACATCATGGAGTGACCTGCAGTTATGTTGAAATCACATGTCTTTGGGTACAACCATTCATCCACTGACATCTGGGTCTGCATGATCAAAATGGAGACAATGATATAGCTTCCAACTGGGCAACATGTTGATGGCCTTCAACAAGCACATGCAAATCTCTGGGCCTCACCAACATCCAAGGGACTAATGGCATCTACTGATGCACTCAGAGTACGTCATTGCAAGGGGTGCAAGACAATAGTGGTGATTTCCCTGAGGCTTGCTGATTCATTTTGTTCTGTGTTTTAGGGACATCTCTCCCTGACACATTGCACATGATGTCTACTTTGTCCATTTCCATGCCAAATGTGTGTCATATCTGAGGAAAATTAGTACCAATGACTCCATTGGGACAAATATCAATTGGTGAAGAGTGAGTTGTGGAAATGCTTCCAGTGAGACATGAGTATTTCCATATTACCTTCACCAGGCTACTGTCCTTTTATCAGCTTCATTGCAGTATTTTGGAGTATCATTTCTTATTGTTGGGTCATTATCTATGTGACAAATAGATGTGTGCATGACCTTTTTTGGGTTCTGTGGGAATGCAGCTGGCATTGCATATTATTGTATGACAACAGGTAATTGAGGTATGTTCCATGGGGCAAAGCATCAATGGTCATGAGGTCTCTTACCAGTTAAATGGTTACTGTGAATGCAGAACTTTATCCATGCAACTGTAATTGTCTGAGACCCTGATTTTCCTGTGGGCAACTGTTGAGAGTTCAGATAGCATGAATGCATATGGTATGGCACATGTATGAGCCACTTAGGAGGCGTTTATTGCTGGGCCTACTTAACATCATGTTACTGATTGCTAATCAGAGCTGTTGTTCAAGTGTGATCATGGATATGTGATGATCCTACTTCTCATTGTATTTGTAGCATCAGCCCACGGAAGTGAAGGTGAAGGGGCACAGCCAAGTGGGGACACATCTGGCCACAGGACCTCAGGTCAAGACACCACAGACACAGAGGGACCGAATGGCCTGGGGGTTAGGGGAGTGCCACAATGAGACCGGAACAACATTATCTTTCTCAATTGGAATCTTCCTACAGTGGACACTCCCTAGTGGTGGCAGAACAATTAGGGTGTACCTCTGTACCATCTTTATCCGCAACCCCCTGTACTATCACCACCTTTCCTGTTGCTCCCCACCCAGTTGACCGTGCCCACTCACCCAGAGGGTGGGTGTATCCTTTGACACAGGCATCTCCGCCTCAGCCCCTGTTACCCCCGCTGCCCTCAATGATCTCCTGAGGAGTATCTCTGTGGGTCAGATAGCCATTGTGAATGCCACCCAAGGATTGGCATCCCAACTGCAGCAGACAAATGCATTCCTGGAAGGCATTCATGGTGCATTGTCTATGGAGATCTCAGGCTCTGGCCTCAACACTGATGGCAGCCAGTTACCCTCTACTTTCCATCCCCCCTGCACCTCCCTTTTCCCAATTCAAATCTCCCATTCCCCTACCTACCCCAAGCAAACAGACCGATCCCCATGCACCCACCTCAACACACAAGAGCAGCACGCATAGACACTAGCACCAGAAAACATACCGGCACACAAGTAAACAACAGACACCCTCACACACATCTTTGATCACCACTTCTCCAGATATCTCCAACACCCCCACTGGCAAACACATGACATCAAGCACATCGCCAGGCCCCACCACAAAAGTCAGTGATACACCCACCACACCCAGAATACCTGCAGACACCACCCCAACAGACACACAGATATCCACCACATCCAGCATACCCTAAGACACCACCCCAACAGATACACCCATGTACCACTCCATCACCCAGCACCTCCACCTCTCAGACCACCAAGGTATCCAAATGCCCACCCTCACCCACACAACAGACACTACCCAAACACAAGCATACCTCCCACATGCACACACCTAAGACATCCACATCAACACAGCAGACAACTACTCCCTCGGCATCCAAATCCCAAACCCCCTTTCTGCTGACCATTCTTGTGTTCCTAAGAATGTTTTTTTGTTTGATCTTGACCTTTCCTCTGTTCCCTCCACCCCGTCCCAAGCCCCGACCCACCTCCCAAACCATCCCTTCGACCTCCAAATCCTCCCCTGTCACACGTGCCCCCTCTGGAAGCACCCATACCCCTCCCCCAAGAAGAAGCCCACCTGTCCAAAAAAGCAGTCCACCCCTCCCAAACCCACCCATACCAAATCTAACCCCCCCAAAGATGATCCCTGAGGTGCCTGCCTGCCCACTTGAAGCGCCTTCCTGTGGAGGTTCCCTACAAGTCAGGAGTCAAATGACAACATAGTGATGTGCCTGAACTTTTCAAGATGGACTGTCCAATGGCCTAGTTTTTTTCAAGTTTCACTTTAATAAAACCAAACAGTTGTTTTGTTGGGTACACATTTGTCCTGTAATTACTTTTCTACCTTTATGTTGTCCTGAGAAACCTGTGTTGACTGCCTAAAGTTGCATGTGTTTCAGCCAGCTTGGTGATCCATTTGCTGTTGTTTGCAGTATCTGACTTTGAGAGAAGATCTGGTGACCCCTAAGACAAGGGAACATGTTGACTGTATGGGTTTGTAGATGTAAATGCAATGACACTGTGTACTGCTTGGTATGGTAAGTATTTCAACTTGTGTTGTTCAATGTGAACAAACATGTATGGTATTAGACATGTCCTCTAACATGGATAAGTATTTATCTAATGTGTGGCAGCTTGTGTTTCATTTGTGCAGACATGGAGGGTGTTCAATTGTGCTAGCTTCCTTTACATTTGACTGTGCATGTGTCTATTTAGTTGTTTGTATTTTGCAGCTACTGCATGTAGAGCTATGTCCCATGCAATTGGAGATGTATGTGGTTTGTTGACTTGCACTTCAACATTGTGAAGATAGTCATGCTGTTGGGTCCAGTATTGTTTGTCCCTGAGATACATGTAGGTCCAGTTCCTCTGCAAACATTGCTAAATTGGCATGGGCAAAGTGATATGAGTCTCAGTGTAGCCTCCTTCCCTGAGTGCTTCTGATGGCCCCATTCCTATTGAGCAGGTATTGTTTGCATAGTGAGCTTTGAATATTTGTCTCTCTGCCTATTGTGCATCCCATTGTGCATCCATTGTGTTGCAATGTGGTTGATGTGTGTGCCCATTGCACAGCTGTTTACTGGGAGTGGTATTTGTGTTCCATGCCACATCCATACATATGTGTGTTGAATCTGATGATAGTCCATGGCATGTGAGTGTGTGAGGTGTATTTGTAGATGTGATGTTGCTGTGCTGTTGGTGCTGTGTGACATGATGTTGTGTACACTTTACTTTTGTTTACTTGAGATGAGCAGACGTGTGTTTTTGCGTAGTGTTGTGGTGCAGTGTGTGATCTGCATAAAGGGGATGCATTGTGACTGTGAATGTGTCCTTCTTTGTGTCTGATTCCGACACGGGACACAATGAAAATGTCCTAGGTGCCCGTAGTGTGACCCTCATATGATGTGGATGATTGTGTGACAATCTATTGTTGAGCGTAATGACACCGGTAGGTGTGTGAACTTACTGTTGGTTGTGTTCACAGGTGCATGTATTTTTGCTTCATCAATGATCATCAACAGTGGCAGAACGTGTGTGATGGGCTCCAAAGAGGCACTAGATGTGTGAGCTGCCTCCAGGTGAGTAGCTCCCTTCATACTCCTGTTTTCACCTGCTGAGATGTGGTAGTTGGACCGCCATGGTCACATTGGCGGTGTGCAGCCTCATAATGTGTCCAGTGGAAACACAGGCTACGCCGGCCTGTTTCTGTTGCCTCATGACTGCAGCAGTCTGTGCTGCCTGGCTGTGCTGGCAGGACCACTGCTGTCTTAGGTCTCCATAGGCCAGCATGACTCGTAATACGGTAGTCTGACCTCCAACCTGTGGGTCCATGGACTGCCAAAGTAGTAATGTGGCCCATAGTCTTTTGCGCTAAACTTAGACCAAAAGTCTAAATTTACGACTTTCAATATTCATAAAGGGTATTTACGAGTAGTATCTATACATCCTCACTCGGGCGGATTCTTCACACTCAGAACGAAGTATCCACACTCGGGGTGAAATCTCTGCAATCGAGGCAGATTCTCCACACTCTGGCGTAATCTCTTCACTCAGGCGTTGTGAGTGTGATTACATATACCTGCAGACTATCAGCACCACCTGCAATCCCAGAACTAGAAACCACATAAAAGCAGCACACAAACAAGGCTCTGGTTTCGCCACATGAAAGTTTTGCCTGCCTGCTCTGTGCCTTTCTTTCACCGTGCTACCTCTGAGGAGGAAGAAGGATTATATCGAGGAGGAAACCACCATACTCACAGTGGTAGTCCGACCACCAGATTATGAGGATGGCAGTCGGACCACCACAAGACCACCACAACAGCCATGATCTTCGATCCTGAGAAGGTGTGGAAAGCCATGGTCAGATTCGGTGGTGCTGATGCCACCACTGCCATGCTGATCATGACCTGCTTTTCCACCAAATATTTCTGGCAGGGACCCCGCCATTAAAAGCTTGGTGGAAAGGTAGGAAAGAGGCCCCAAACAGGGCCCCAGAGTGATTTTGCCCACTTAAGCAGCGTGGCTGGGGACACATGTTGTATCCACCTATGCCTGTATTGTCAGTGCACACTGCTGCAATGCATAACATTGTTCATGGCAACAGTGCACCCGAGATACATCTGGTGCTGCACTATAGAGGCATGTGCCTTAGGCATACTTCCACAGTGACAGCGTCACAGACACTACTGCCAGCCTTGCAGGTGTGTCATATTACGACTGTGGGGAGGCTGCAGGCTTGACAACATCCTCCCGACCGCCATATTGGCACACTGCCGGTCAGACCATTAATATTATAATCAGGCCCTAAATGATAATTATCTGCAATACATAACAAATGTGACTATGGATGTTGTCACAAAAATGTGTAAACTGCTTGGTGAGTCAGATCCTCATGTGTCTCATTTAGTCCATTGCACTACAGGTCCCAGAATCCTTTGTGATGAAGATGGAAACTTCCAATTACTCAGTCCCAAACAGTGGCCCATCGCTGCTGGTTTATTCACCTAACACTTGTAAATTGCAATAGATGATTTACCTCTTTCACTTACCAATACTGTTGGCAGGTAGATGCAAATGTGTAAATATGTAAGACGTTGCACATATTCAACTTTTTTGGTTATGTCTGGTGACTTTTCCCTTTTATTCCCGCATACAGCCAGAGTACAGTCACCCACTGTAACAGATGTCACTGCACCAGCAGGGAGATAACGCCATGGACACAATAACCCATAACTCCGGAACAAATTGATACAGAATTATGGACAGATGTTCCAAACTCTTACATTGTGATCAGACAGCCCATAGATATATTACTTAGAATCTATCAGCAGTCTCAAACCTGTGAAATGAACTAGGAAATGCTGTGCATCACATGTGTCAAATGAAATGTAAACTTAAAACACACATATTATTTTAGGCCCTCTGACATTGTCCAGAGAAACACAGCCCACAGCAATATCAGCTACATTAACGGAAGTGACATCTGGCCAGGCGCCACATCTCTGGGAGGATGTGGGACCCTGGTAACTATACCTATAAATAACTCTACCAAATGCTCATTCTCCCAAAAAGAACTAAATGTCAACAGTATATGTGTCTGATATCACTGTTGTCTCTCATCACAATATGCTCACATATGACTCATAACAATATGACTCATAACAATATACCACTTCATACATGCTGCCTAATGAAAGGACAACTTAATATGTATGGTAAGTGAGTATAACGCATACCTAATTGCTTGTATTGGGCCTCATTTACAAGGCCCATGGTGCAGGGTAGTGCAGCAAGAACCACTCCTCTTCCAAGCAGCCATTTCAGCTGCCAGTGATACACAAGAGGAAGAGGTGGGTGAAGAGGAGGATGAGGAACAAGTAGAAGAAGATGAAGAAGATCTGGCTTTGCTTGTAGAGGATGATAAGTCAGATCGCCTGGCCACCATTGTTGGCCCACTGGGCAAAACATCTAAGCCCACACCTGCTCTGCCCAGCATAGCACCTTCAAGTCCACCCCCAAAGATTGCCCATTCCCAGTAGTCAGCCGAACACATCATTCACCTACCCCAATACAACCATCAACCCCCCACAGCCCTCAGGTCTAGCTCAGACATGTTGGTTCCCCTACACACTCCTCCCATGACAGTGCTTCCCAGGCCTTCTCGGTACCATGTGAGGGACCTGCTACTCCTGGTGAGAAACAGGTTCCCCACAAGCACCAATCTCTTGCCCACAGCCTCCCACCTGTCCCCTCTCCACCGGCGGACCTAACAGTCATATCCAAGGCCGTCCCATGCAGAGGGGGCTGGCAGATGGTCATGGTGGCCAGTGGGAGGAGGATTTTTTCCAACAGCAGGCTGATGAGAGGGAGGACATTTGTACAATAGGAGCTACTTTGTATGACATTTCAGGCTCACTACAAGACATGAACCAATTCACACAGATGATGGACTGACTGTCCCAGGTCTTAGACAGGATGGATAAATCCTGGCAAGACATGTCAAAGAAGATATGTGGCATCACACCCATCCAAAGGAAAGAGAGTGCAAGATACAATGCCTTGCCAATAAAGATGATGGAGGGCATACTGAAACTGATCCAAAGTCTCCATTTATGGTCAACCCATGGAGAGGACCCGATACATCTACCTTCACCAAATCACACCCACCCATCAGTAATACAACCTGCACAGTCATCCTCCCAACCTTCACCGACACCACCCCTTTTGCAAATGTCCCCACTGCAGATTCATGTCCCCCTCTTGCCAGTCATATCCTGTAGGAGGTTGGCCTGGTTTGTAGTGTGTACCAAAGGTACTTACACCTTATACCAGGTACAGTTAACCCTTATTAGTGAAATGCAGTCAGGGTCTAGAAGCCAGCCTCTCTAGGGGTAGTGTGGAGGAGAAGCTAAGGCCTAACCAGGAGACATGCAAATCTCATGCAATACCACTGTAGTCACACAGTACTCACACACATGAAAGAAAATACTCAGTGTTACAAAACTAAAGGTACTTTATTTTGGTAACACAAATGCCAAAAATACCAGAGAGACTATACTCCCTTAGGAGGTAAGTAATACACACATTTTATAAACTAGTATGCAGAAATAGCTGTAAAACCTGTTAGAAAACAGTGCAAATTGTGAAAATCACAATAGTTAGAAATGGGCCTGGGGAAACACAAACCATATACTAAGAAAGTGGAATGCGAAAGTTGGTTTCCCACCTAGTGTATAGAGGGGAGCTGGGAGTATTAGAAAATACCAAAGGTAAGTAATAGAAACCCCCCAGAACACAAGAAAGCAGGAGTAAATCACAGTAACTTTCCCAGAGCACACAAGAACATGAGAGAGAAGATATTGCAACAACCAGAAGAGACTGCAAGACACCAACAATGGATTCCTGGACATGAAGAAGGGGACCAAGTCCAAGAAGTACTGAAGAGTTCGGAGAGAACAGGAGCCCCGCTAACCCAGATGAAGGTGCAAAAGAAGAACCACCAGCGAGAAACAACAGTCAGAATTGCACCCAAGAAGACAGATGTGGGTTCCTGGTTGGTGCAGAAGATGTCCCACGCCAGATGGCTAAATGGATTCTGGTTGCATGCACAGATTTCACCAACAAGCCTTGACACACACAAAGCTTGCGGTTAGCGGAAAATGGTGCTTCTCGGGGCCAGGAGGGACCTGGTAGACACTACCCAGGAGGGGGAGGCAGATTGGCCTCTCAGCAACTCAGAGAGCCCTCAAAAGACCAGGTAGCATTCACAGGAGTCCCACAGCACAGGGACAAAGAAGGTGCAAAAGGAGGTCCATACTGCACTACAAATAAATCCCATATCTTTTGGAGAACTACGCAGGAAGCTGTACATCACAGGATAGAGTGCTGAGGGCCAGAGCTGCACGATGCATGAAGAACCTTTGGGGAACAGTGCCAACAAGCCTTGGCAACTGGAAAAAACACGCAGTGCACGGCGGTACTGTCTTGCGTAGGGAGGCAAGCTCTTACTTCTACCAAATTGAACAGTAGGACATCAAGACTGTCAGGACCACTGCAGTCCACCACCTGTGATGCTGGATCCACTCACTTCATCAAGAGAGGGGGACCCAAGCCAGATGTTGTTGCTGCAGAGGGGTGCCTCCTGAAGCAGAGAAGTGACTCCTTCACTTCAAGGGAGATTTCTTTGTTCGTCTGCTGCAGGCTGAAGACATGCAGTCCCTGGAGGACGCACGACCTGGAAACAGTTGCAGTTGCTGGTATGAGCTGAAGATACAATGTTGCAGAAGTCATCTTTGCTTCTTTGTTGCAGTATATAGAGTTCCTGGAGGGTCCAGATGCAGTTTCTTTGGTAAGAAGGCGAAGTAAAGGATGCAGAGGATTCCAGTCCGAATCTGAAGAACCACCCAAAATAGAGACCCTAAATAGCCCTGAAAGGGTAAGCACCTATCAGGAGAGGGCTCTGACATCACCTCTGGCACTGGCCACTCAGATCCTCCCAGAGTTCCCTGCCAACTTGGAATCCAAGATGGCAAAACCCAGGGACCCTCTAGAGGAGCTCTGAGAACCACCTCTGTGGTGGTGATGGACAGGGGGAGTAGTCACTCCCCTTTCCTTTGTCCGGTTTTGCACCAGAGCAGGGACTGGGGGTCCATGAACCAGTATAGACTGGATAATGCAAGGAGGGCACCACCTGTGCCATTTAAAGCATTTCCAGAGGCTCTGGAAGGCTACCCCTCCCATGCCTGTAACACCTATTTCCAAATGGAGAGGGTGTAACACCCTTCTCCCAAAGGAAATGCTTTGTTCTGCCTTCCTGGACTTGAGCTGCTTGAGCAACAGGAGGGCAGAAACCTGTCTGAGAGGTGGCAGCAGCTGGGGCTGCCTTACAAACCTCAGAAGGCTGTAATGGCAGTACAGGGGTCCTCTAAGGGGCCCCCAGAGTGCATGAAATCATACAACCAATGCTTGCAAAAGCCTTGGGTTATGATTCCAACATATTTGATACCAAACATGGCCATATTCGGAGTTACCATTGTGACAGTGGACATAGGTGGTGATCTATGTCTAGTGCAGGGGTGCCCTCACGCACAGATACTCTTCACCCTGCCTTTAGGGCTGGAAGGCCTGGAATAAGGGTGTCTTATAAGTGACCTGGTGCACAGTAAATGGCAGTGAAAGGGTGCATGTACCATTTCACACAGGCTGCTAGTATTTCACTGTCTGCTATACGCGACGGGTGCAGTAGCACCCGTCGCACCTTTCCCACTCCGCCGGCTCGATTACGAGCCGGCTTCATGGTGGGAAGGTCGTTTTCCCCTGGGCTGGCGGGCGGCCTTTCGGCGGCCGCCCGCCAGCCCAGGGGAAAAGTCAAAATACCCGCCGCGGTCTTGCGACCGCGGTACGGTATTTTGACGGCGGGACTTTAGCGGGCGGCCTCCGCCGCCCGCCAAGGTCCGAATGAGGGCCATTATCTTGTGAAAAATGTGAAAAACAATTAATTAATAGTCCATTGGAAAGAGAGAAAGGAAATCAAATAATGGTCTACACACAAAATGGACAAGGGTAATTGGAGGGGTTTAAGCTAAATAAATAAAACACGTCAGGAAGTGTCAGGGGAACCAGTCCATATACAAGGGGGAAACAAATAGTCCACATTCCAAACATGGACCTGTCACTGGTCATTCTTGTCATCCTCCTTTTCCATAATGTGGAGATCCTCCACCTCTGTGGCCTCCTTCTGGCTGGCCGGTGCAGCATCAGAAACCCCACAGTAGGGTGACACATGTGGGGTACAATGGTTATGAGGGGAAACAGTGTGGGTACACATACAGGGTGACACATGGGGGTGGTTTGGGAGGGATGCTGTGCTATGGCAGACAGCATGGCTGTACCCAAGGAAGTGATGGTGGCATTGAGGGTGGCCATGTCTCCTGTATGTTCCTCTAGGAAACTACACAGTTCATCAAAGATCCACAGTAGGATCCGAGAGGACATATTTGGATCCCACATCAGATGCCACCATCAATTCCTGGGATACATCCACAGGAGTGAAAATAAAGGGAGGGGTTTGACTCGCAAATGAGGGGTGTGGGGTGTCAGGAGCAGAGCTTTCCCTCGGTTCTTCTGGGCAACCACTTGGTGGGGAACTAGTGGTAGGGGGTGCAGCTGGAGGCCCTGATTAAATGGGGGCCTCAAGAGGTAGGGAGGGGTCGGTGGCATGCCCAGGTGGTGATAGGACCTGCTCTGGGGATACCTCAGCTGTGTCAAGTTCTTGTGTGTCTGGGGAAAGTCACAGTTTTCCCCCCCAGTGGCTGGAGGTATCCTGATCAGTACCCCCCTACAGTGTCTTCAGCTTCCACCCAGTCTGTTGCAGTTGTGGCAGGCTGTGACAGTGTTGGTGAACTAGCCCTGCCTGGTGATGTTCCGGTCCTTCCTCCTCCTCTTCACTGATGGAAAGAGTCCATGGCCGCCGACGCCTCGAGGATGCCCCCCTCTGCCCCAGTCATGTTGTTGGTCAATCAGGTCCATTGAAATAGAAGGCAACACTTTATTTAGTTGGAGTACGAGTCATAGCAAAGCATGCAACTACATGAAGCAAGTACATACTTTGCTCTCCTTTGATCCCACTAACCATTCAGATGTGTCTTGGAATCAAAAGTATATGTACTTGCATGTGATTTCCTGCATTCACTCACACATTGACATCTTTAACAATTTTGGATAGTATTCTGTACTGACCAACCCTCACCTTCAGCATTATTGCAATCAGTGTTTACTGACATTTCTACATAGTCGTCTTCCAATGTCATGCTACAAGTGGAGATGGGGTACCGTCTGGATGGATATATCCACACATAAGCATTGATCTGGGATTATTCTGTAATGTGCAGTCTCAACAGCCTTCCAATTACTATTAAATATCATCTGTTGTGTAGCATTGTCTAACACAACACAAATGCTCGATTGGGTGTGCATATAAAACAAAGGCTTTGGATATGAACAAAGCTAAATTGAAAATCTAAGCATTTGAGTATCCCTTAACAACAATAGACAAAATATATGGCAAATGCCACATCTAGCATGTCAAGACTGCTTTGTTGGTGCTGTACACTGGTTAGCACATGTGCATAATTAGTACAGCTAACTAGACATTACAAATGACATATAAGCCACTGTTGGGAAGATGTGTGTATTACGTCCCCCTTGGAAACGTTGGTATCATTTTAAGTGAGTCAGGTCTCACAAAATCAACCTTAACTTCATGACACATAATATTACATTTTGCACTGAAAAAAACACACACAAGGCATGTACGATACAGCATCCAACACCCAAAGGCCTCTCGTCCCCACATCGGTCACTGCCTGGCCCATTTCATCCCCATTGCACACACAGTCATAAGACCCTTGGGTCACCAGTCCTGGTGTTGGCAGTGCATTTATTCATTCAAATGTGACTGTGAGTGTCATTTCCCCAGTTGAGTGCACTATGGTTGGTGCATACAGTGTACTCCAACAAGGCATTGGCCTTATGACTGCTCTAGCAATCGCTCACCTTTGGGAGACATAAGACACACACAAAAAGCATGCATGATACAGCATCCAACATCCAAAGGCCTCTCATCCCCACACTGGACATTGTCTGGCCCATTCGTTCCCCATTGCACACAGCAGGTATCCATCTCTTGGTTCACCAGCCATGGTGTTGGCAGTGCACTTATTCATTCAAATGCAAATGTGAAGGTCATTTCGCCAGTTGTGTTCTGAACACTACAAGTCCCAGAATGCACTCTGATTAGTGCATTCAATGTGCTCCAGTGAGGCATTGGCCTTATGATTACTGTAGCAATCATTCAGATTACATGAATGGTGAAATAAGAACACATGATGATACAGCTCTGTCATCACTCACATCATACTACCAGACACATAATGCAGGTCATGCGCTTACCAGGTGTCTGCTGCTCAAATTCTTCGATCTGAGTATTGAGGGTCAGCAAGGCTGCCCTCAGGGACTTCCTGTACAGTGGCATGGCCTCTGCTTGTGGGGCTGGGAGGACATGCCCATTAATTCCAGGACCCTGATTCTGGCTAGCGTTTTAGGTCTTACCAGTGCTTGCAGCATGTTTTGGCCCATCAGAGGTACACGCACACTGCAGTGCAATGTCTGCTATGTCAACCCAGTATCTGGCGCACTCTGCATTGCTCAGCTGGTCCTCTGGTCCCCCATAAAGTTGAGTGTGCTTATGAAGCACCCCCTCAGGTAATATGTTCAATTGACCTTCACTGAAAGGGGATGCCTTCTCATCAAATCCCTCAGCCATTTTGGGGGCAGTTTGGAAAAACAGGAAAGCAGTGTTAGACCTGGTATCCTTGGTATGGGCTTCCCGGTCTTTTTTTGCCTCTGCTTCCTGTGTTTTGAGTATGTGCTGGAATTTGTTTTTGCTGGTTTTGGTACTCTGGGCACTTTACCACTGCTTACAAGTGCTAAAGTGCAAGTGTTCTCTGTGTTAACTATGTGTGTAATTGGCCTTTCCTTGACTGGCATATTTGATTTACTAAGTCCCCTGTAAAGTGCACTACAGCTACACAGGGCCTGTAAATCTAATGCTACTAGTGGGCCTGTAGCTCTGACTGTGCCACCCACACAAGTAGCCCTGTAAACATGGCTCAGACCTGCCACTGCTGTGTCTGTGTGTGTAGTTTTAAACTGCCATTTCAACCTGCAAAGTGTATCCACTTGCCAGGCCCAAACCTTCCCTTTTTATATGTGTAAGCACCCCTAAGGTACGCCCTAGGTAGCCTCATGGGCAGGGTACAGTGTATGTTAAAGGCAGGCCATGTAGTAATGTCTTTTACATGTCCTGACGATGAAATACCGTCAACTTCAATTTTCACTATTGCAAGGCCCATCTTTCTTATTGGTTAACATGGGAATTGCCTTTAAATATTTTTTAAGTGCAGTGTCCCGTTGGGAGCAGATAGAGATTTGGAGTTTGGGGTCTCTAAACTCACAATTTAAAAATAAATCTTTTGGTAAAGTTGGATTTTGAATTGTCAGTTTGAAAATGCCACTTTTATAAAGTGGGCATTTTCTTGCTTAAACCATTCTGTGACTCTGCCTGCTTGTGCATTCCCTGTCTGGGTCAGACTGACAGTTGGGCTGTTTTTGAATCTCCACTGGACAGTGACAGAAAGGGATCTGTGGTGTAGCCTGCATATCCTGATGGGTCATCTGGGCAAGAGTGAAGGAAGGAGCTGACAATTACAGCTGTATGGGCTGTGCCTGCCCCCAACCTCCTGGTGTGTGTCTGGGGCCAGGCTTTGGGCAAAACAGGATCTTGGGAACAACAGAGACTTTCCTTTGAAGTTTGCCTACTTCAAAGACAGAAAGGGGTATAAGTAGTGGACCCAAAACCCCAGATTTTCAGATTTTGTCAGAAAACAAGAAGAACCTCTGCTAAGGAGAAGGGCCGAAGAGCTCGAGGAGGAATACAGCCCCTTTGCCTGTGACTGTGTTTTGCTGGGTTGACCTGCAGTTGGTGTTTCTGCCTGAAAGAGGACAAAGACTGGACTTTGTGCTACATTGCTGCTTGTGAAGTGTCTTCAAGGGCTTGGACTGCACTTGCCTTCGGTTTTGAAATCTCAGGGCCATCAAAGACATCCTCTGCCAGCACCTGGACCCTCTGCTGAGACTCCTACCCTGCCAAGTGGTACCCTATCTAGTCCCTGGGCCCTTGAAAAGTGAAGCTGGTGGGACTAAGGTAGAAATCCACGCACAGGAGGAGTGCATGGAATATTTTGATGCACCACCTGCAACATGGCTGTAAAAATGACTTGTCACCTGCATTGTGGCTGAGAAATCAACGCACCTCCTGCATCATAGCTGGGAAATCAACGCATTACCTGTATAGTGGCTGGAGAAATGACCCAACACCCACTTGCAGGAGCTGAAATTCACGCAAGCCCCATGCAGTGCGGATCATCATCACCATGCAGACGGACTTTGCATGCATTGTCGCAGGCCATCAAAATCAATGTGAACGTGCCAGGACCCCAGGTGCCCAACCAGAAATCAACGCATTGCTCTCTTGCAAGATAGAAAAGCGCTGCATTACCTACCCGACCGGAGAAGAAATGGCACACAGTCTCACTTGCGAGTAAAGAATTGATGCATCTCTGACTTTTCTAATGCACACTCGCTCATGCAGCTTTCATTTTTTACACAAACAAGGTACTTTGTGCAATGTGAACACATCCATTGTTTGCTATGGAGTAAGACTCTTTTTAATTTAAAAACGCATAACTTTACTTGTCCATGTTGGAATTTTGTCATTTTGGTCTTGTTGGATTTACATAAGTATTGACTCTTATTCTAAACTTTTGTGATGCCCATTTTTTTTGTGTTTTCACAGTATTACTGTGCATGTTGTTATAAATACTTTACACATTGCCATTGAGATAAACCTGACTGCTTGTGCCAAGCTACCAAGGGGGTGGGCAGGGGTTATCCTGGGTATCTATCTCCCTTACCCTGACTAGAGTGAGGGGCCCTGCTTGGACAGAGTGCAAACTTACTGCCAACCATAGACCCCATTTCAAGCACAGAGGATGTTATCTGGATGTGAGGATAGCTCATCCTGAACAGTAAATGACTGCCTGCAACTTCCTGTCATGAACTGTCAGCCTTTTATTTCCTGTTTGTTGTTTCCTGTATGAAATCGTTGTTTTCCGGCAGCATGTGGAGTCTCCAGGCTGACTGCAGAATTTCCGCATCTGGGCTGTACTCTCCTCATTCGGGGCAGAGAATCGGCACATGGGCTGGAAAACAAGGCTTTTATCCAGAAATACAGTAAAACATGTTAAAAATATAACGGAAGTTCAGTTCAGTAAAGGAAGAGGGTCTGGGTATACACAACATCACAGCACAGTTTGTCTCTTTGCATTAGGGTACATGCAGTCCACATTTTGCACTTACATCAAAGTTGACAGTTGTGTTTCCACAAAGTTGGGTGAGGTAGTGCTGTTTACCTCTAGACACTTAGAGCCTGATTCGCAAACGACCTCCGCACTTGTGATGGAGGCCCCTCAGTCATGGGAGAGTTTTGCACATGGAGCAGGATCTCCACATTGGGAATACCAAGTGTGGGGGCCCTTAGTGACTCAGGCACATACATGTGTTTCTGGATTTCATTCTTCATAAGTAGAGAACAGCACTCTGAAACCACTTCAATACAGAGAGGTGCAGGCAGTCATTTTATGTTCATTCTAAGTCATCCTCACTTCCAGACAAGATCCTCTGCCATCCTGCTGCACTTTAAAACCCATCCCTAACACTGCTTAGGGACCTTGGGGCAAGCATCCTCACATTCACTAACTGAGGGAGTGGTTGATAGTTACCCTCTGCATTATGTGGGACCAGAGGAACCGATGAGTGCTGCAGCACACAAGAAGATCTGGAGTTAAAATGCTGTGTGCTGCAGAGTTGTATGTCTTTGTACCTGTGATGGGCCTAAATGTGCCATAAGACCAGTGTGTGTGTGTGTGTGTGTGTGTGTGTGTGTCTATATGCAACATGAGCAGCTCAGAATATAGCAGTCACTCGATGCCATATATCTTGCAGGCTACCTGTTAAGTTGACAAAACACAGAGTTATATCATCATAGCTGTAAATTGGACCTACATGTTGGATACATTAGACATTCCGCACAATAAAAAATGCAAAGACATTTTTGAATGGGGCCATAAGGTGGTAATCATATTCATGAGGGAGACATTTTCTAATCACACAGCCCTACCAAGTTTCCCAGGTCCATTCATCAATTGATTTCAGCCCAGATGACTGCGTTGAATTATGGGACTTGTAGTCTTTTTCATTCCATAGTGAAACAGGAACCAGCTTCAGCAAAAATTACCAACAGGCTTGGAGTAGGACATCACACATGGAGCTGCCAAATATAGCAACTTTGAGCTTTGATTATCCATTCAGTACACAGGTCTATTTGAAGCAAGGTGTACATATGACAGACCTATGGCCACACTGCCACATGAGGTGTACCTCACACACATACAAGGGACTTGGGGCCAGATGTAGCAACCCTTTTGCGAGTCGCAAACGGCGAAAATCGCCGTTTGCGACTCGCAAACGTGGGTTTGCAATGCACAAATGCATATTGCGAGTCGTTACCGACTCGCAATATGCATGTGCGACTCGCAAATAGGAAGGGGTGTTCCCTTCCTATTTGCGACTTGCAATGGTATGCAATACCATTTGCGACCGCATATGCGGTCGCAAATGGCATCGCAGTTACCATCCACTTCAAGTGGATGGTAACACAATCACAAATTGGAAGGGGTCCCCATGGGACCCCTTCCACTTTGTGATTGCACCCAAAAATAGTTTTTCAGGGCAGGGAGTGGTCCAAGGGACCACTCCCTGCCCTGAAAAAACCGAAACAAAAGGTTTCGGATTTTTTTAAAATGCAGCTCGTTTTCCCTTAGGGAAAACGGGCTACATTAAAAAAAAAAAAAAACTGCTTTATTGAGCAGCAGGTCGCTAACATGGAGGCCTGCTGACGTCAGCAGGCCTCCATGTTAGCGAGTGCCCATAGTCGCTATGGGGCCGCAATTTGCGACCCACCTCATTAATATTAATGAGGTGGGTCTTTGCGACCCCATAGCGACTTGCAGAAGGTGTCTGAGACACCTTTCTGCATCCCAAATTGCGACTTGCAATTTGCGAGTCGCATAGACTCGCAAATTGCAAATCGCAATTTGGTTTTTTCGTACATCTGGCCCTTGATTCACTAAGGGCCTCAGCCCTAATTCCAGGGGCCCATCAGTTGTGGGGGAGCCTCTGCATTTAGGGCAGGATCTATGCACTCAAAATCTCATTGCAGTGATTCCACCCTGAGTATGGAGACTCTCCAACAACTGCAGCACCGCTGCCCGAGGGAAGATACCTCTTCTAAATCAGGACCCCAGTGTCAAACTGTCCAAAGAAGTCTCACACATGCACTGACATTTAGGGGGTCATTACAACCCTGGCGGTACAAGACCGCCAGGGCTGAAATGACGGAAGCACCGCCAACAGGCTGGCGGTGCTTCAGGGGTCATTACGACCACCGCGGTCGCACCGCCGGGGCTGGCGGATTCCAGCCACAATGGCCCCGGCGGTAGTAATCCGCCAGAGCAGCGCTGCTAGCAGCACTGCCCAGGGGATTACGAGTCACCCTACTGCCAGCCTTTTCCTGGCGGATTGAACTGCCAGGAAAAGGCTGGCGGTACGGGGAGTCGCGGGGCCCCCTGACAGGGCCCCATGCAGCTTTTCACTGTCTGCATTGCCGACAGTGAAAAGCGCGACGGGTGCAACTGCACCCGTCGCACGGCCAAACCACCGCCGGCTCCATTTGGAGCCGGCTCCTATGTTGCGGCCAAGATCCCCGCTGGGCCCGCAGGCGGAAACCAGGTTTCTGCCCGCCGGCCCAGCGGGGATCTCATAATGACCACGGCGGGGGAGCGGCCGCATTGGCGGCCGCCCGGCGGTCATATCATGGCGGGCGGTAAGGTCATAATGAGGGCCTTAATCCCTTGAGGCAATGGAGACCTTAGAGACATTGTTCACACTAATCTCTGACATGTGCAAATAACATATTGCATGGGCAATTTTCTGACTCTTGTCTATGGCTGTTGTTTACAGACATTCTGGGGGTCATTACAACCCTGGCGGTAAAAGCCGCTTACCGCCTTGCAGAAGACCGCCAACACACCGCCGCGGCCGTGGAATTCCGCCACAGCTATTATGACCCACATCTTGGAATCCGCCAAAATTCAGACACCCACACAAGTCCGCCACACCAAAGGTCAGTGATAAACTGGCGATAACTAAACCTCCACTGTTACGCCAACAGAAAAAAGCCCACACTATTACGACACACGAATCCATGCAGCGGTCTTTCAACCGCGGTATTCCATTGGCGGTACATACCGCTGCGTTCAAATTACACACACTTCTACAAAACATCCCCACATTGGACAATTCAAAATACACACACCTGAAACACATACACACACCACTCCCACACACCCATTACAATATAAAACACACACCCACATCACCCACAAACCCCCACAACAAAAAATTCAGAAAGAAGGCCAGAGAGAGAGACACCACCAGCAAGTACAACAGCATCCACAGGCACATAACACCATCACCCACACAACTTACACGTACCTCACACAACACACCACTACATATCACCACACTTATCACCACACACTCCACTCCACACATCACCTACACCACCCCATGGCACGGCAAAGACACCCCAGGTTCTCAGAGGAGGAGCTCAGGGTCATGGTGGAGAAATCGTCCGGGTAGAGCCACAGCTATTCAGAGCACAGGTGCAGAACACCTCAATTGCAAGGAAGATGGAGCTGTGGCGAAGAATAGTGGACAGGGTCAACGCAGTGGGACAACATCCAAGAAATCGTGAGGACATCAGGAAAAGGTGGAACGACCTACGGGGGAAGGTGCGTTCCGTGGTCTCAAGACACCACCTGGCGGTTCAGCCGACTGGTGGCGGACCCTCACAACTAACAACATGGGAGGAGCAGGTCTTGGCGATTCTGCATCCTGAGGGCCTCGCAGGAGTAGGTGGAGGAATGGACTCTGGTAAGTCAAAGCTTTACTATTACATCCCCCACCCTACCTGCAAGCTATCACATACCCCCACCCTGGCCCTCACCCCCATCACTCCAACTCCTCACAAATGTCCCAATTTCACAAACCACACATCCCAACGCCAAGGCCTGCATGAAACACCAAAGCATGGACACCCATCACCAAAGCATGCCCACTGCACATAGCCACACACCCCCCTAAACCACCATCACACAAGCTCCCACACAGGAATGCTAACACTGGGGTACACGGTAACCCACCCATTGCACACCATTACACACACAGATTTAACAAACATCCTTTTATACCCCTGCAGGACCCCTACCCAACGTCCCCGGACAGGACGGTCCACACATGTCCACACCACCAACAGAAGAGGCCCACAGTGATGACAGCAGCTCTGTCCAACTGGATCTAGATGGCCAGCCCGGACCATAGGGGACCTCTGGACAGTCGCCTCACACAGGCGCAGGCCACCACAGAACTTCCCCCCTCTAGAAACACCAGCACAGCACCCACCAAGTGGGCCCATACCTCCGTCCCCAGGACACGTCAATCAGCTGTGTGTCCACCACTATAGGGAACCCATGATAACCCACCACCCCAACAACAACAGGGCCCTTGGGGCAGTGGCAGTGGGCACACGGTCCAGGGGACGGAGGCCCAGGAACACAGGGGAACTGGGAGGGCTGCCGTGTGATAGGGGGAGGACAGGCCAAGGGAACCCACTCTCCATGAGGCCCTCTCCTCAATCATGGGAGCATACCACCACTCCCAGGAGACTATGGCAACGGCACTGGCTAAGTTTCAGGAGACCCAGCGCATGCAGGAGGAACAGTATATGGGCTTCAGGGAGGAACTCAGAACCATCAGCTCCACCCTGGGCACCATCATAGGGGTGCTGAAGGAAGTACTCAACACCAGGAGGGACACTGTGGCACTACAAGGGGCCCCTGACACTAGCATGGACGATGAACTGCCCACCACCTCCGCCGGCGCTAGTGGACAGGACGCCCGGCCACAGGACCACCACACCAGCACCCACCCCCTGCAGACGGAGAATCACCCCGCAAGTGGTCCCTGAGATCCAGGAACAAGACAGAGAACGATGCCAAGACCCCCCGCCAAGAAATGAGACCACCCTGATTGTCCCAATTTGTCACCCTGTCCATAATTAAACTGCCCCAGCTCCACTTCCTATGCCCATATGGGCAATGCACCTGTGAGACTAATAGACTGGACTCTGCCATGGACACTCCTCCGCCATCACCCCTCACCATTTAACTTCCCCCTCCAATATTTTGCATTTAAATAAACACACCTAAAACACAAAATGATCTGGAGTCTGTCTGTGATTTCGAAATAGTGTATTTGCAATTACAGTGACAAAATGTTTTTGAAATAGTAATGTCAACATACCTATTTCACACAGCTCTACTCCATGAGGAATTTAAGCAGATGTCACACAGTGGGACCCACATCTGTGAAACCGTAAGGGAAAGTGACAACTCAGTGAGGTGAAAATGACAGACAGAAGAGAGGGGTTTGCATTTTACCCACTTTACGTTTTGTTAGACCCATCCATTACAAGGAAGCTTTAATATATTTTCAGAGATTGCCAGATAGGCAAATTTGTCATTTTGTATTAGATTTTGTTACAGCTTCTTTAAGTATTAGGAAAAGGCTCATTTCATTTTAAATGTATATGTATGTATAGTTTAATATTGTAAGTTAATTTTTGTATTCTGTTATTGTGATTTTCCTTATGTTATGAGTTTTATTTGTTTATTTTATGGGATTTTAGACCGGATGTTTACGTAATGTTTTAGATATGGTACTATTTTATTCTTCTATCTATTTACTGTAACGTAATTATTGTGTGGTATTTGTGTTTTTGTCTGTACTTTTATGGCATTTGCCGAATAAAGTTTTGTGACTGACTGACTGACAGACAGAAGAGAGGTAGTAGTGTAAAAGTACATATAGTAGGCAGGATTGTATTCTTACCTGTGTTTCACTGGAAATATTGCTGGATCACGGAGTCCCTGTTCTGCATGTCTTCTTCCTCTGCTTCATCCTCATCACTGTCCACAGGCTACACAGCTTCCACAACACCTCCATCTGGACCATCGTCCTGAAGAAAAGGCATATTTCATTGCAAAGCCAAGTTGTGAAGCATACAGCAGGCCACGATGATCTGGCACACCTTCTTTGGTGAGTAGAATAGGGATCCACCTGTCAAGTGGAGGCACCTGAACCTGGCCTTCAGGAGGCCGAAGGTCCGCTCTATCACCCTCCTGTTTTACCCATGGGCCTCATTGTACCGTTCCTCTGCCCTGGTCCTGGGATTCTTCACTGGGGTCAGTAGCCATGACAGGCTGGGGTAACCAGAGTCACCTGCAAATGGCGAGGGACAACTGTTAGACACACACTAACCTGTAGGGATATACCCAGACAACCACTCCCATTGTCTTGCTTCCAGGTGCTCACCTAATAGCCACACACAGTACCTCTGGAGTTGACCCATCACATAAGGGATGCTGCTATTCCGCAGGATGTAGGCATCATGCACTGAGCCAGGGAACATGGCATTCACATGGGAGATGTACTGGTCTGCCAAACATACCATCTGTACATTCATAGAATGATAACTCTTCCGGTTTCTGTACACCTGTTCACTCCTGTGGGGGGGGAACAAAGCCACATGGGTCCCATCAATGACACCTATGATGTTGGGGATATGTCCCAGGGCATAGAAATCACCTTTCACTGTAGGCAAATCCTCCACCTGAGGGAAAACGATGTAGCTCTGCATGTGTTTCAGAAGGGCAGACAACACTCTAGACAATACGTTGGAAAACATAGGATGGGACATCCCTGATGCCATGGCCACAGTTATTTGAAAAGAGCGACTTGCAAGGAAATGGAGCACTGACAGCACCTGCACTTGAGGGGGGATTCCTGTGGGATGGCGATGTGGGCCCCTGAAATGGCAGCTGCTTGACCTGTAAAGTGGGAAAATGGGATGTGACGTAACTGCGCTGGCGTTGTACACCGTCGCGGTAGGAGGTCGGAGACCGCAGCGCAATGCAGCATTGGTTAACATTGGACCCTATGGGTTCCAGGAGCCAATGACGATGTACGCTGGTGGTGATGGTACGCACCGCCGTGGACGTGACCGCTGCGGACGTGACCACCATTTTCTATCTGTTCAATCACTCGATACCTGATCTTCGACAGGAGAGGACCTACACTGCAAGTGCTGCTGTGACCTCGGTCTGGAAGAGACAATGGCTCGTGCGTCTGGGGAAAGGGCCCCTGCTTTCACATCGGAGGAGTTGGAGAAGCTCGTGGATGGGGTCCTCCCCCAGTACACGCTACTCTACGGTCCTCCAGACAAACAGGTAAGTACACAGGGAGCTTGTGGTATGTGTTGTGCCTGTGCGGAGAGGGCTTGATGTAAGAAGGAAGGGGGCAGAGTGCTGCGTGCATGAAAGACGGTGAATGCATGTGCCACATGGCAAGGGTAGGGATGGGGGCCAATCACTTTGACGGTGCAGTTGGTAATGACTTCTCTTCTTCCCCTGTACATTTCATGTAGGTCAGCGCCCACCAGAAGAAAGATATATGGCGTGCCATCGCCAAGGATGTCCGGACCCTGGGGTTCTACCACAGACGGCGCACCCACTGCCAGAAAAGATGAGAGGACATTCGCCACTGGAGCAAGAAGACGGCAGAGGCTCAGCTGGGGATGGCCTCCCAACGTGGGAGGGGTGCCCGTCGCACCATGACTCCCCTGATGTTCAGGATCATGGCGGAGGCCTACCCGGAGTTGGATGGGCTCTTGAGGCATCACAGCAGACAAAAGGGGGTGAGTACTTTGCGTGCAGTGGAGGTGTCTGGGTGGGGGAGGAGGGCTGTGGGTTTCCCTAGGCCAGGGCGAGTTCCGTAGGCAAGGCCCCTCCGTAAGGCAGGCCATGTGGCACCCCAGCCCACCTCTGTAGACTGCCAAGTACAGCTATTCATGCCCCTGTGTCATCTATGTGTGCAGATGTCGTCCATAGGCTTGTAGGCCATTTCCCAGTAATTGAACAGTGGAGCCAAAGAGCGCGGCGTAGTGCAGGGGGCTTCTGTGTCTGTCTTGTCCCCCTACGGTAGCGTTAATCCATGCACTCAACATGTCTTTCTTCTGTCGTTCCCCCCCCCTTTTTGTGTTCTCCCTGTTCTTGAGTGTATTAGCATCATCAGGCGGAGGAGCAGTGGCACTGGAGCACGAGGGAGCTGCATCCCACATGGCCCTGGAGGGCAGGACTATGGACTTCACCAGTGGGACGGAGGGCGAGCGGAGCTTCACAGCGGGGACAGGAGCTGACATCTGCGACACGGACACGTCATCTGATGGGAGCTCCCTTGTGGTGGTGGCAACATCTGTGCCCCCCGCATCTACAGGTACAGCCGCCGCCCCCCCTACCAGCACCGCCTTCCCAGCAGCCCCTCTGCCTTTGCCCCGTGCCCGCTCACCCAGGAGGGTGGGCATCACCTTCGCCCCAGGCACCTCAGTCCCTGCCCCAGTCACCCCTGCTGCCCTCAGTGAGGAGGTCATTGACCTCCTCAGGTCCCTCACTGTTGGGCAGCCTACCATTTTGAATGCCATCCAGGGTGTAGAAAGGCAGTTGCAATAAACTAATGCATTCCTGGAGGGCATTCATTCTGGTCAGGTGGCCTTTCACCGAGCTTTTCAAACCCTGGCCTCAGCACTGATGGCAGCCATTGTCCCCGTCTCTAGCCTCCCCCCTCCAACTTCCTCCACCCAGACCCAATCCCCTGTACCTCTGCCTATCCCAAGCACACCATCAGACCAGCCTGCACACAGCTCACCACACAAGGGAAGCTCAGGCAAACATAAGCACCACACATCCCACAGGCACTCACGCAAGCAACACACATTCAGACACACCAACATCCACTGCCTCCACTGTGTCCCCCTCCTTGTCGTCTCCCTCCTCCCTCCCAGTATCGTCTACACTCACACCTGCATGCACTGCCTCTACAGCCACTACGTCCCTCACAGCACACCCACTAGCACACCCTGCTCACGTGCAGTCACCCCCCCACTACCATTCACACTTCCCCTGTGTCCTCTCCCAGTGTGTCTGTGATGCCCCCTCCCAAGGTACACAAATGCAGCCACACACCCACCCAACAGCCATCCACCTCACGACAGCCTCCAGTGCATGCACCTGCACCCAAAGTCACCAAACGTACACCTCCTACTACCACCACCTCTTCCTCCACTCCCAAACCCCCTCCAGCTACCCGTCCCAGTGTGTCCAAGAAACTTTTCCTGTCCACCCTTGACCTCTTTCCCACACCTCCCCCACCCCATCCATCTCATAGGTCCAGAAGTAGCACCTCAGCCACAACATCTCCGGGACCAGTGGTGCCTGGAGTCACCGGTATGTGGAGTGCACTGGCCACCAGGACAGCCAGTGTGGCACGGAGCCACAGCACAGCCAGTCCCCCACCTGTGAAGCATCAGAAGTTGGCCAGTGCCCGGCGGGAGAGGAGGAAGACTCCAGCCACCAAAGCTGATCCCAGGGGTCCCGGTGGGAGTGTGGAGTCAGCTGTGACACCTCCCAAGGTTGGGAAGGGCCACAAGAAACCCGGCAAGTCTGGGAAGAGCTCACGGCGGAGAAGACCGCCATCATCCCCGCTGTCCAGGAGGTCACTGCCAGCCCCAGCCCAGCTGCCTAGGAGGCCAGCACCAGCCCCAGCCCAGCTGCCCAGGAGGGAACCACCAGCCCCAGCCCAGCTGCCCAGGAGGCCACCGCCAGCCCCAGCCCAGCTGATCCGTGAAGGACCGTCAGCACAAGCCCCGCTGGGCCATGAAGGACCGCCAACTCAAGCACCGCTGAGCCATGAAGGACCGCCAGCACAAGCCCCCCTGATTAGGGCACCGGCAGCACAAGACCCGCTGGGCCATGAAGGACCGCCAACTCAAGCACCGCTGGGCCATGAAGGACCACCAGCACATGCACCGCTGGGCCATGAAGGACCGCCAGCACAAGCCCCGCTGAGCCATGAAGGACCGCCAGCACAAGCACCGCTGAACAGGGCACCGCCAGCACAAGCACCGCTGGGCCATAAAGGACCGCCAACTCAAGCACCGCTGAGCCATGAAGGACCACTAGCACAAGCACCGCATAACAGGGCACCGCCAGCACAAGCACCGCTGGACCATGAAGGACCGCCAACTCAAGCACCGCTGGGCCATGAAGGACCACCAGCACATGCACCGCTGTGCCATGAAGGACCGCCAGCACAAGCCCCGCTGGGCCATGAAGGACCGCCAGCTCAAGCACCGCTGAAGAGGGCACCGCCAGCACAAGCACCGCTGGGCCATGAAGGACCGCCAACTCAAGCACCGCTAGCCCATGAGCGGCAGGGGCCCTGACGCAACTGGGTCGTCACAGGGTGAGTGATGCACTCTGGGCACCAGTTCCACTCTAGGACCAGTGGAGACATCCATCCACTACCTCTGTCCTTCACAGGATGAAGCACTCTGGGTACCAGTCCCCCTCCAGAATGAGTGGAGAGATCCATCCACTACCTCTGTCCTTCACAGGATCAAGCACTCTGGGCACCAGTCCCCCTCCAGAACCATTGGAGAGATCCATCCACTACCTCTGTCCTTCACAGGATGAAGCACTCGGGCACCAGTCCCCCTCCAGAACCAGTCGAGACTGTTATCCACTTGAGAGACTGTGGCTTTGCACTCCCCAGGATTGACCAGTGGGCAAACCACCCACTTGTGAGACTTGAGAGACTGTGGCTTTGCACTCCCCAGGATTGAACAGTGGGCAAACCACCCACTGTAGAGACTTGAGAGACTGTGGCTTTGCACTCCCCAGGATTGAACAGTGGGCAAACCACCCACTGTAGAGACTTGAGAGACTGTGGCTTTGCACTCCCCAGGATTGAACAGTGGGCAACCCACCCACTGTAGAGACTTGAGAGACTGTGGCTTTGCGCTCCCCAGTATTGAACAGTGGGCATTGAGCCCCCTCATGGATCTGGCGTCGTACACTCATCCGGCTGAGGTGCCCCCCCCTCTTCCATTCCCCCCGAGGTGCCTGTTGTATTTCTATCTGATGCCCCTGCAGTGTTCTCTCTGTTTTGATCGGGTATCGAGTGTGGGCCTCGCCCATGCATTTTGGGCCCAGTGGTCCACGGACTATAAGTGTTGCAATACCTGGACTTGTATTATTGGTGTATATATTTGTTTATGGTGTACATATATTTTGGAGTACTGGATTTTAATAGATTACAATCGTTACAATAATTTCCTTTTGTCTTTGCATTCTTCCAGGGTGTTGGGGGGTGTAACTGTAATGTATCAACATGTATTAGTGTGTGTGTTGTAGTGGGCGAGTGTAGGGGTGTTGCGTGTGTCCCTGTTTTTTGGCTACCCCTCCCCTGTGTCGTAGGTGCAGTACTCACCGTGGTCTTCGCCACCGGCGTTCGTGCTCCTGGTAGAGGAGCAGGAAGACTGTCGCAGGTAAAATTTGGAGTTCCGGTTCCATGGTGTCCTCGTTCCTCGTGGGGTATGTAGAGGTGAGCGTTTTTCCTTAGGGATTCCTGTTTCCGTTGTGTTTTTATCCGCAGTGAATCCGCCCCGGAAAAGGTGGCGGATTGGCCTGTCATAATAGTGTGGGCGGTACATTGTCTCCCGCCTGTCTGTTGGCGGTGAACGCCCGCTTTGTTTGTTTGTATTGCCGTGGCGGTCTGAGTGTTAAAGTGGCTGTCTTTGTTGGCGGTGTCCGCCACGGTCGTAATTGCAATTTTTTTACCGCCGGCCTGTTGGCGGTCTTACCGCCGCTTTAACACCGTCCGCCAGGGTTGTAATGACCACCTATGTATGGCTTAATAAGAAGTCTCAGGATGGAATTTATGGAAAGAGTGTTAAATGTAATAATATCATCATGGACAACAAACTGCAAACCACATGAAGGCCGCAACACAACAGGTTGCTTAGGTGAAAATAGTGTCAACCATATGGTCATGCACTTGCATACCTTGCCCTCTGCTTTGTACCATGGCCTGGTTGCCCAGATTCAGACCTAGCTCAGGGTTCTGAGGTATGTGTAAGTGATGACTTAATGCTATTTTGTGCAAAACAAAAAAGGGGACTATTATCCTGCACAAAACTTCAAGGGAGTACAGCAGCATCCCCTGTGAGGTCAAGACAATGGAAGCGTGACTACAGGAGATCAAACGTGTGCTATATGATGACTTGTGTAAGTCTGTGTGCCCTATTGTACCTCCACTGAGGTACAGTGGTTGCACACCTTGAAGATGTGAGGAGATGAGGGAAGAGTGCATATGAAGTATGACCTGAGAAAGAAAATTAGGAAATATTTATACATGCTCCTCTTAGATGTGCACCTGTGCTTTACATGATGTATGAAATGGTACATGCTGTGTCCGTGTAGGGTGTGAATGTGGCATGAGGGTTAGTGTTGTATAATAGTTGTGTATATTGAAAAACAGTTGTACATATGATACTTTTGTGGTGCTGGGGACTTACCCAGTAGCCACATGTTGCTAAATTCTCTCACTGCCATCCACCCAGCAAGAGGTGACCTGCAGAATATATGCGTGAATATCTATCCCAAGTGATAAAATTCCACCTGAGTGTGGAGAATCCATCCCGAATGCAGATATAAAAACACTACTTGTAAATGCCCTTTGTGAATATCAGAAATCATAAGCTTTGGAAGTTTACCTTTGTGAATCAGGCCTTTATATATTTTAAACTTTTATTTTCCATTTATCAACACATTTTCAACATTTCTTAACTTTTTATATGCATATTTTCAACATTATTTAACATATTTTTAAAGTATATATTGAATAATTGTATATATTGTATACTATTATTTAATTTACATTTCACAATATGCTTACATTTTATTACAACATTCTTTGATATTTTCCATTCATCAATATATTGTTAACTTGTCTTAACTTTTTGTATACACATATTTTCAACATTATTTTAAAATGTTTTAAGTGTTATATTAAATAACTGTAGGTATTTTATACTAGTATTTAACCCCTTCGCTGCCAGGCCTTTTCCCCCTCCTGTGCCAGGCCTTTTTTTGCCTATTTGGGGCAGTTCGTGCGTAGGCCCTCATAACTTTTTGTCCACATAAGCTAACCAAGCCAAATTTGTGTCCTTTTTTTCCAACATCCTAGGGATTCTAGAGGTACCCAGACTTTGTGGGTTCCCCTGAAGGAGGCCAAGAAATTAACCAAAATACAGTGAAAATTAAGTTTTTTTCAAAAAAATTGAAAAAAGTGGCTGCAGATGAAGGCTTGTGGTTTTTCCCCTGAAAATGGCATCAACAAAGGGTTTGCTGTGCTAAACTCTAAACTCAGCAGCTTCCCAGCTTTCAGGAACAGGCAGACTTGAATCAGAAAACCCAATTCTTCAACACAATTTTGGCATTTTACTGGGACATACCCCATTTTTGCATTTTTTTGTGCTTTCAGCACCTTCCAGTCAGTGACAGAAATGGGCATGAAACCAATGCTGGATCCCAGGAACCTAAACATTTCTGAAAAGTAGACAAAATTCTGAATTCAGCAAGGTGTCATTTGTGTAGATCCTACAAGGGGTTCCTACAGAAAATAACCACTGAAAAAGAAAAATATTGAAATTGAGGTGAAAAAAACATCAATTTTTCTCTACGTTTTACTCGTTGTAACTTTTCCCTGCAATGTCAGATTATCGAAAGCAATATACCGTTACATCTGCTGGACTCCTCTGGTTGCGGGGATATATAGGGCTTGTAGGTTCATCAAGAACCAGAGGAACCCAGAGCCAATAAATGAGCTGCACCCTGCAGTGCGTTTTCATTCTATACTGGGTATACAGCAATTCATTTGCTGAAATATAAAGAGTAAAAAATAGCTATAAAGAAAACCTTTGTATTTCCAAAAAGGGCACAAGATAAGGTGTTGAGGAGCAGTGGTTATTTGCACATCTCAGAATTCCGGGGTGACCATACTAGCATGTGAATTACAGGGCATTTCTTAAATAGATGTCTTTGTTATACACTCTCCTATATTTGGAAGGAAAAAATTTAGAGAAAGCCAAGGGGCAATAACACTTGTTTTGCTAATCTATGTTCCCCCAAGTCTCCCGACCTAGGGGAATCCAAGATGGGGTGACTTGTGGGGCTCAGACCATGTTCTGTTACCCAGAATCCTTTGCAAACCTCAAAATTTGGTTAAAAAAACACATGTTCCTCACATTTCTGTGGTAGAAAGTTCTGGAATCTGAGAGGAGCTACAAATTTCCTTCCACCCAGCATTCCCCCAAGTCTCCCGATAAAAATTATACCTCACTTGTGTGGGTAGGCCTAGCGCCCGCGACAGGAGACGCCCCAAAGCGCAACGTGGACACATCCAATTTTTTTAAAGAAAACAGAGGTGTTTTTTGCAAAGTGCCTACCTGTAGATTTTGGCCTCTAGCTCAGCCGGCACCTAGGGAAACCTACCAAACTTGTGCATTTCTGAAAACTGGAGACCTAGGGGAATCCAAGATGGGGTGACTTGTGGGGCTCGGACCAGGTTCTGTTACCCAGAATCCTTTGCAAACCTCAAAATTTGGCTAAAAAAACACATGTTCCTCACATTTCTGTGGCAGAAAGTTCTGGAATCTGAGAGGAGCCACAAATTTCCTTCCACCCAGCGTTCCCCCAAGTCTCCCGATAAAAATGATACCTCACTTGTGTGGGTAGGCCTAGCGCCCGTGACAGGAAACGCCCCAAAGCGCAACGTGGACACATCCAATTTTTTGAAAGAAAACAGAGGTGTTTTTTGCAAAGTGCCTACCTGTAGATTTTGGCCTCTAGCTCAGCCGGCACCTAGGGAAACCTGCCAAACCTGTGCATTTCTAAAAACTAGAGACCTAGGGGAATCCAAGATGGGGTGACTTGTGGGGCTCGGACCAGGTTCTGTTACCCCGAATCCTTTGCAAACCTCAAAATTTGGCTAAAAAAACACAAGTTCCTCACATTTCTGTGGCAGAAAGTTCTGGAATCTGAGAGGAGCCACAAATTTCCTTCCACCCAGCGTTCCCCCAAGTCTCCCTATAAAAATGATACCTCACTTGTGTGGGTAGGCCTAGCACCCGCAACAGGAAACGCCCCAAAGCGCAACGTGGACACATCCAATTTTTTGAAAGAAAACAGTGCCTACCTGTGGATTTTGGCCTGTAGCTCAGCCGGCACCTAGGGAAACCTACCAAACCTGTGCATTTTTTAAAACTAGAGACCTAGGGGAATCCAATATGGGGTGACTTGTGGGGCTCTGACCAGGTTCTGTTACCCAGAATCCTTTGCAAACCTCAAAATTTGGCTAAAAAAATACCCTTTCCTCTCATTTCGGTGACAGAAAGTTCTGGAATCTGAGAGGAGCCACAAATTTTCTTCCACCCAGCGTTCCCCCAAGTCTCCCGATAAAAATGATACCTCACTTGTGTGGGTAGGCCAGGTGCCTGCAGCAGAATAAGGCCCAAAACTTGAAGAGATAGAGGGGATAGCACAGCGAGTTTAGAAGGGCATATTCTTTTATACATCTTTAGACGGACTCTGCTTTGGGGACCCACATAAGTGAGGTGTCATTTTACTTGGGAGACTGAGGGGAAAACTGGGGAGTAGGAATTTTGTGCTGGAGCGGTGATCCTACTAAGAAAAGTCAGGAAAATATGTTTTTTTATGCAAATTTTGTGGTTTACAGAGGAGTCTGGGTAAGAAAATGTTGGGGGAGCCACGCAAGCCACAACTCCCTGGACTCCTTGGGGTGTCTAGTTTTAAAAAATGTCTGGGTTTTGTAGGTTTCCCTAGATGAAGGCCACACCCAGGACCAAAAACATAGGTGGGCCCTCCCCCCCAAACACAGGTATTTTTGTAATATATAATTTTGATGTGTGCACATACGTCCGTGATGTGCCAAACACTAAAATTGTGAAAAGAAACACACTTAGGTTATGTGAAGAAGACCCCTCACCCACCAACCAAGTTGGTGGCATGCTTCATCATCGGGGTCCCACCCAAGGCACCTAGCGTGTCACAGGTGTGCTGCGACGCCTGACTACAGCTGAGCAGGTTTTGTCATTTTTACCACACATACTGGTTGGATTTGGCACGAGGTCGAGTGATGGTTCAGTGGATCAAATTTTATTAACAAGAGATTTCACAAAAATGAATTGCACTGTTAATAACTGAAAGGCAAAAAACTGAACCAATGACTCACAGCTCGTGAGCTGTAAAGCCGCGACAAGGCACCAACCGCTTTACAGTCCATTCACACGCCTTTCATACATGACACGCACAAGACCATTCACACTGCCAGCCACGGGCCCAGCACATTACAGCACTCACATCGACAGACCGCGCCACTCAAGGGCCCATCACTTACATACGCCCACATGCCTGATACAAGAATCACACCAGCTGATGGGAGTGTGGACTGGCGTTTGGCTGGCACCGCCAGCCAAGCGCCACCCCAAGCACACCGCCAGCCAAGCGCCACCCCACTCACACCGCTAGCCAAGTGCCACCCCACGCACACCGCCAGCCAAGTGCCACCCCACGCACACCGCCAGCCAAGCGCCACCCCATTCACACCGCCATCACTTTTTTTGTTTATAAACAACAAAGAAACCACTAATTATAAAATAAGCACAAAACTACAAACACCAAAGCTCTAACTAAATACATGACAGAGATGCCAACCGTGAAACATATGAAAATATAAAACAGACAGCTTACGCTCACGGTATTTCCCAGAAGTTTTTTTGGGTATGGTAACTTCTATAACAGCTGGGCACACACAGCCCAGGCTTTGAAGGGCATTCGGGGCAGTACATCTGGCTCTCCCTCCGGATTAATCTCCGGGCACATACTCTACATTTCTTTGTGGGCAAGTCTTTTTTGGGAGTGGGAGGAACGTGATCTGGAAAGTGCAGATCTTTCAATCTAGCCACATCCTCCACCACTTCTACTCTAGGAACTCTTGCCGGTTCCACCACAATAAGGCTTTAGATCACCGACTCCTGAAATTTAACAAATGTCATCCTTGACTCAGGTGAACAATCCTTGTATACAATAAAGGCATTAAAAGTTGCCAAATGAAATAAATGTAGGGCCAACTTTTTATAACACACATAAGACTTACGAAGAGCAGTGTAAGGTTCCAACCTCTGATCAACTCTATCAACACTACCCATGTGCCTATTGTAGTCCAAAATGCACGCAGGTTTGCACACTTCCGCAACCTGACCCCAAACAGCCACAGGGGCAGTACTCTCATCATGGATGGTCGATAGCATGTACACATCCCTCCTGTCTGAAAATTTCATAGCTAGCAGCTCATTATTCCACAAGGCACTGCACTGTCCCCTCACAAGTTTCTTACAGACAAGCTCCCTTGGATAGCCTTTCCGGTTAGAACGAATTGTGCCACAAGCAACAGTGTCCACTCTAAACAACTCCTTGAACAACTGCACTCCAGTGTAGAAATTATCTAAGTACAAATGGTGACCTTTGTTAAACAGCCGTCTAGCAAGTTCCCACACAATTTTTTCGCTAACTCCAAAAGTGGGCAGACAACCAGGAGGGTCAATACTGGAATCCCTATCAGTGTAGACCCGGAAATTATACACATATCCTGTACTGCTTTCTGACAGCATATACAATTTAATCCCATACCGTGACCTCTTACTAGGAATGTACTGCATAAAAACTAAACGCCCCTTGAAAAGGACCAAAGACTCGTCCACACTTATCTCTTTGCCTGGAACTGATCCACAAAATGATCAGGGACAGGCCTAATCTTAAAAAGACGGTCACAATCAGGGTGATCTCGTGGCAAGGCTAAAGCATTGTCTACAAAATGCAGCATACGAAGAAGAAGCAAATACCGATTACGTGTCATAGTTGCAGGAAATATAGCGGTTGCCAACATGGGACTAGTAGACCAATAGGAAGCCAGTGACGGCTTCCTGATCAACCCCATCAAAAAAGTCAAACCTAAAAACCTTTTCATCTCTTCCAGATATGTGGGAACCCACTGAGTAGCTCTAGACTGAGGCTTAAGTCTTGCAGCGTTGTCCCGCAAATATTGCTCTGCATACACATTTGTCTGCTCTACAATCTCTTCCAAAAATACATCGTCCATAAACAAGTGAAAGAAATGGACAGGCAAAAAGTTTTCCGTATTAACTCTACACCCTGGGAGACCAGTAAATGCAGGTAACTGTGGCTGCTCCATGTTTGGGGCAATCCAGGTGTCAGGTCTTCTAATGGGAAACCCTTCAGCCCCAGGCTGCTGCACTCTTGGCACATCAATGTCCTCCTCTAACACAGGCCCTTCATCTGCACTGAGAGTAGCTTCTTCATTAGAAGAATACTCTCGGACAGAAAACTCACTTCCAGAATCTCCTGCTTCCTCCTCTGCCTCAGATGCAGAGTCAGTGTCGTAATCATGGTCTGAAGACGACTCAAAGAGCATGCGAACAACCTGCTGAGCGGTCACTTTGCGGCTAGCCATGATCCTCACTAACAACAAATGGATTGCCAACAACAACTAGCACTAAAATAAGTAATAAACAAAGTGTAGCTTTATCACAAAGAGTTATGTACTAGAAAAAACTATACCACTCACTTGCCTGAAAAAGCTACTCACCAAGCAACTACTCTGCACAGACACAGCAATCACCAATGATATCCCACTAAAAAGAAAAAAGCTAATTAGACATATGACAACACAAACATCACTGTGCTCAAATCTAAGGGCAATGTCAAACACACAATACTGCATTTAGTACACCACCTACAAACATGTCATTCATGCATGTCAACAATACTCCTTTGGAGTAAATTGCTTTCACTTACCTAAAACATGCAACTATGCAAACCGCAGGACAACTAATGCCAAAACCGCAAAGATCCACAGCAAAGGAAGCAAAAGCGTTGAACTAGAAGAAAAAGAAGAAATCAATTGTTATAATCACAAATACAAATACTTTGCCAGTTGACAAACACCCCACCACCAAGAACTTAGAAGTTGTCCCTGGTACCTAAGTGGATCCTGCCCCCCTCGGGGATAGATGGGCGTAAACAAATTGGCCAATCTGCCCCCAAGGGGGGCAGAAATGGGCAACACCTCTGTGCCCCCTTTAGGGGGGACCCTTCCCAAAGGGGGTACCCCCAGCACAAAACAAAACAAACAAAAAGAATCCCTGGCGTATTGGTGGTTTCTGCCCTCCTTGGGGACAGATGGGCCTACAAAAATAGGCCGATCTGCCCCCAAAGGGGGGGGCGACCGTTGCCCAAGGAGTGCCCCCAAACACACACCACACACACACACACCACACATTCCCTGGCGCCTAGTGTGCTTCCACCCCCCCGGGGGCCAGATCGTCCAAAAAATGGCTGGTCTGCCATTGGGGGGGCCGAAACAGAAAAAAAAAATAGCCCCCCAGGGGAGCGACCCTTGCCCAAGGGGTTACCCCCAAAATAAACAATAAAAACAAAATCCCTGGTGTCTAGTGGATTTCGCACCCCCCTTGGGGCAGATCAGCCCAAAAATTGGCGATCTGCCCCCAGGGGGGGGCGAATTACTAAAAAAAATAGCCCCCCCAGGGGGGTGACCCTTGCCTAAGGGGTCGCCCCCAAAAGAAACTTTTCTTTACAAATAAATCCCTGGTGTCTAGTGGATTTCTCCCCCCCCGGGGGCAGATCGGCCGAAAAAAAGGCGATCTGCCCCCGGGGGGGGGGGGGGAGGGTGTGAAACACTAAAAAAATTGACCCCGGGGGGGGCGACCCTTGCCCAAGGGGTCACCCCCAAAAAACACAAGAAAAACTAATTCCCTGGTGTCTAGTGGATTTCGCACCCCCCCGGGGGCAGATCTGCAGAAAAATCTGTGATCTGCCCCCAGGGGGGGGCGAAATACTAAAAAAAATAGTCCCCCAGTGGGGCGACCCTTGCCCAAGGGGTCGCCCCCAAAAGAAACTTTACAGTAAAAATAAATCCCTGGTGTCTAGTGGATTTCGCCCCCCGGGGGCAGATCCGCTGAAAAAAAGGCGATCTGCCCCCAGGGTGGGGCGAAATACTAAAAAAAATTTACCCCGGGGGAGCGACCCTTGCCCAAGGGGTCGCCCCCAAAATACACAGACAAAACAAAATCCCTGGTGTCTAGTGGTTTTCACCCCCCCCCCCCCCCGGGGCCAGATCCGCCGAAAAATCTGCAGATCTGCCCCCGGGGGGGGGGGGCAAATACTAAAAAAAAATTCCCCCCATGGGGGCGACCCCAAAAGAAACATAATCAAAAAAATCCCTGGTATCTAGTGGAGATTCCTGCTCCACGATCGCGGGCCCAGCCCGCGATCGTGGAGCAGGAATCTTGTGAAAACAGGCACAGGGGGAGAGGAAAAACCCTTTCCTTTCCCCCGTGTCTGTTCCCCCTCCCCCCCCACCCCCCAAAAACGGAAAGGACTCACCTGTTGGGTCCTTTCCACACGACGCGCTGGGAGCAAATGGCTTCCAGCGCGCCCGGCAACACTTGATGATGTCGGCGCGCTGTGCGCGCGCTGACATCATCGGATTGCCGGGGGGGTCGAGGGTGGAAGGGGAAGGTCTTCCCCTTCCATCCCCGCCTTGGGGGGGAGGGGGTTGCACGGGGGGCACGCTAGCGCTCCCCCAAGTTCCCCTGTGCCTTGGACGAGGTGACCTTGTCCAAGGCACAGGGGAACTGTAGCCTTGGACGAGGTCACCTCGTCCAAGGCACAGAACCGGTTAATTTAGGGAAGGGGGAGTAAACACGGGTATGTATCCGTATGTTATTTATAATATTGCCTGTGGGTTTTTGTGTATATTTAGATGTATTAGTTTTACTGTTTTTCACTAGTTTATAGTTTTTGGATTTTTGTAAACTATGTGAGTAACATATCACTATGTTATATTAACATTGTGTTATGTTAGTTATATTTTGATCATTATCTGTTATGTGTATGCATTTATGAGAATGTAATGTGTTTTACAGGTGGGTATTTTCAATTACCATACAGGTTTTTGTCTACAAGCTTGTCCTATGGAAATAGCGACTTTCTTTTTTTTTTTAAGGAAATCATTTTTAGTTTCTAATAAACCAATGTTTTTACTTCCCTTTTATGAATTTCCAGGAGCATTTACTTTTTCTCCAAACACTTTTTTGTTTTTTAAAATACTTTCTAGATACTCTGGATTGTGTTGTGTGATTTCTATTAGATTTGTTTTATTTTTGAATTTTTGGGGCTTTTTGGACAATATTTTCCCATTTATGTGTATTTCTATTTTTTACTACATGGATACAGAGAAAGATCTGCAGCTGCAAAACAGTAAGTTTAACGTATTTCTTTTCTTTTGGGTGGAAATGTGATATATTGTTTGTGTAAGCAATTTGTGATTGTTATGTGGAATTTTTTGCATATGGGTTGTAACTATTTTATGTGATGATTGAGTTTGTTTTTAACTTTTTTGGGTGGTGACAATTACAATTTAAATTTATAATCCTTCATTTACATCTTCTTTTATTTTATCAGTCTTCAATAACTCTGGAATTGAAATTACATTGTTGACTGATGTAATAAATTATATCATGTATTTGTTCAAATAAAAATGATTGGTGTGCTGGTTTAGAATGTGCTGAATTTCAGAGGACATTGGTAGTTTACTGTTTATAGTTATTTTAAGTTTTGTCTATGATTTCTAAGTAATCTGCTACTTCGTTATCTGTGAAAATTTTGACTTTAAAGTGCAGTATCTTGTACATTCTTTCAGATGTTGCTAAGTTTAGGGCCAATTTGGCTAACAGATTGCCTCACTCATAGTGCTTGGCAGCTTTGCTTTTTTTGCCATGCTTCTATAAATTTGTAGAGGGTAAGTTGGGTCCTTATAGTGTGGCTTGAAAACGTGTGTGTCACCCTTCCCCTGCATTGTTTGTTATGACTTCTTGTGCCAACGTGCTGTCATAGGCATTTCACCATGGTATTTGGAATTTGTATTGACATCTGTGCCTGGAGCGATGCAGTCTGCTAACCCATGTGTCTGCAAACCAGGGGACTATGTTTGTCTTCAGTATGTCAGAAGTAAAGACTTGGAGATTCATTACGAGTTTGGAGGTCTTTTGGCAAGACCATCGTGGTGGCAGCCACCAAAAGACCACCAATGTGGCAATCCGACTGTCGTATTAAGTGTCAGACTGTGAAGTCTGCCAAAAAACAGCCAAATTTCCAAAACTGCCAGGACAGTGAAAGACGGAAAAGAGGAGGTCTCACCACCAACACTGACAGCCCGACAAACATCCTCCCATCATATTACTATCCACAAATGAACTCAGCGGTTCTTCCATGGTGGAAAACCATTAGAGGTGCTGTTGGAACACCACACCACATTGGATAGTTGAATACCCCACACCTGATATACATCCAACAACCAACATCCCAGAGAGTTTTAATTAGCAAGAACAGGCACCCATTTACACTTTACTACTCACACATCACACACCTGCACAACTTACAAAACACACATATTTGTACCACACACAATCTATAACACCCGTCACCCACTCACATCGCAGCATCTACACCTCACCATTTACCTAGCTATGCAACCTTTCACTTTGAACACAATCACACTATTGTCACAACCACTACCATGTCCCCACAAAAACACTCATGTTTCATTGATAAGAATTTGAGGGTCATGGCGGATAAAATTGTCAGGGTAGAGCCACATCTGTTCAGAGCACAGGTCTTACAAACATCTATTACCAGAAAAATTGAGTTGTGGCAAAGGATAGAGAACAGGGTAAATTATGTAGGCAGTTATCCATGCATAAGGGAGGACATCACGAAAAAGGGGAAAGGTTGGTGCCATGGCATCAAGACACCAGCTGGCAGTACTGAAGACTGGTGGTGGGCCTCCACCTCCTCCCCCTACTTTTACATATTGGGAGGAGAAGGTCGTGGACATCCTGCATGCTGAGGGCCTAAGAAGAATACCCAGGGGAGTAGAGTCTGGTAAGTACCAACAATATTCATATCACAGAATTGTCTTTCCCTACATGCTAACTCACCACCAATGCCCACCCCAAATTACATTCCACCCACTCCAACTCTCTCCTAATCACCTAATAACCCTCCCTAGCATGCTACATGTTCCCTAAACACATCAAACCCTACAGCCCTTGAAAATGGCAAGTGAAGCACTGGCTAATTATAGCACTACAACTCCCAGAATGCTAAATCCCAACATAGTCATCGCCAGTATAGAACACCCTTGTAATGCATGTCAAACCGATATCTGATCTAAGCCATCTTGATTGTACTAGTGTGGAACAGTATCAGGCAATGACAGCAATGCAATGTCTCACTCACACTAGCATCCCAAGCAAAACACAGCTATAGCTCAGTGCTCATATATAATGGCCACAGATCAAAGATCCCATGCTAGAAATATACTCACCTGGTTTGGAAAGTCAGATGGCTGAATGGATCCACATGCATTACATCCAGATACAGGTCAATGTCTATCTTAAACTCACAAACTGTGTTCCAACAAGGACACCAATGTGCCTTCTAAATCTCTTATTTGTGCCAGCTATCATGCCAGACAGTTCACTAGGTAACAGGAATAAACAGCCATGTCAATTATCTGGCAATATCAGATGCTATCAGCTGTACAATCACTACCAACATGGTTTACCAACATAAAACATGGAGTATGGAATTTAATTTACAGAGTTTTATGTGGTATCCAAGTTACATAGTGCATCAGCTGTCAATGTCTCTGCTGGGGACCATGTCAATGCACTGTCTGTATCTCAAACAACTGCTACAATACCCCCATTGTAACCTGAACTTAGTGTTCCACTTCCTCCATAGGTAACCTTGCCAATGTCAGCATGCAGAGGGTCCAAGAGACTGCCACTACCCCTCTGGATGAAGGCCCCAGGGAGGACAACACCCCTGGATGTCTGTCTGGACATTGACAAAGAACATGGCCTATCCAGGATGCCTAGTCAGTCAACAACTGTCAGCCTCACCCTGCCCACATCAACTCCTCCCAACCCTGTTGCATCGACACCGCAGGCAACCATTTGACCCCTAACCTGTGTCCCAAGGACTGTGTCATCCATTGTATGTTCCACAGTACAGGTACCCGAGTCTCACCTTGCTACCCCTGACAATGATGGACCTGCCACCACTGCGAGTGGGCACACTGTGCCAGGGGCATAGCCAACTGGGGGCAGGGTGTTTGGAAGGGATGCTCTGGGCCAGAGGATGGGATCTCAAATAGACACTACTGACCAGGATACCATCTGCCAAGTCTTGGGAACATACCAATGTTCCCAGGACATGATAGGCCAATTTATGATCATGTTGGGGAAATTCAAAAGCTGCACAGTGACAACCACCAGAAGGTTATGCAGCAGTGGCATGCACAAAATTCCCAATTGGCTTCCATTGCAGGGGTGCTGAGAGACTTGAATACCATACTGAGTAGGTCTTGTATCCAACATCTGGCCCCTTCCAATAGCAATGAGACATCAGGCCCTTCTACATTGGCAGCTGCTAGTGGAATGGAGGCCGTGTTAGGGGAAGGACATGCCTCAGACACCCCACCCTTCTGTAGCTGAAGAACCTATCCCACAAACATGGATGTCTACCTAGACATCCAGCAGGAGCAGATGCTAAGAGCAAACCCACTGCCTGGAAGTAAACCTCTCCTGAACTGTTCCCCTTGTGTGCCACAGATACACCCTGTTGACTGTTCTGTAACCAATCTCCATTTTTCCATGATGCAGGGACACCGGACCTGTGTTCCCAAATTGTGTAGCAGCTACCCTGATGATGTCTTCCACCATGACTAAACCTATCACCATTTTCTGTGTGCATTTAACGTTCATAGACACATATGTATTTTGTTTCTCCACAATAAATCACACTTCAACACAGGTCCTGTATATGTCTCATTTTTCAACCATGTAAAATAGTTATGCATGCCAACTCTAGTCTGATCATCTCCCTCTGTATTGTACCCCATTATTATGGACCCCATATGTGGACTACATCAGCAGGATACTCATTACAATAAGATTATAACTGGAGGGATACCAAATAGGTTGTAAACTCCAACTACACACAATCACCAAATATATGCTAACAGCACAAAGAGCATGACTGAAAGTAGCATCAGGATGTCTGCTAAGGTGTAACACAATGCTAAACTACACGATACAGAAGCTAGGGTCATGTCACTCTACCTAAAAGGTGGGCGGCACACAGATTGGTCCTTTGTATCACCTGGCAAAGCCTTATCACATAACCATACCATAGCTTCCAAATATGCATATCCCATGGTACAGGCAGAGATAAGTATAGATCTACCCATACCTAAAAACTATCACTTACATTAGCCACATACCTGTAGGCTTGTCACTCACCTATGTCAGTCCACAGTGACATGCACATTGATCTGCAAAGTAGGAACACTAACAGCTAGATTCAAGGTAGAATCTATGAAAATGTTACTATTGTGCAGGCTATGTTCTTACATTTGTACATGAGCCAGACACATAGTCAGACATAAATGACAGCATTAGACAACCTCATGTACCCTACAGTTGACCTTGATGGAAAAACACTTTTCCACCTCAGCGTCCTGACAGTCTAACACTGTCAGTCACACTCCACATAATCAAGACTCAAAGTACCTGGTATCAGTCATGTCCACTTCTCATGTCTGTCTGCAGTCCCCATCTGCTTCTGACAATGTCTGTTGTTTGCCAAGGTTGATCAGCCACACAGGATCCAGGATAATCTGAGTTTGTAAGAGAAGAGGGATGGGACATAGCAGTATACACTCCCCAGTTCAGAGAAGTCATGTCAGAAGTATAATTTTGCATCTGCTCTAACAGTACATGATAATGAAGACCACTATGTTCTGTACACAATACAGTTTACAGTTTGCAAGCAGAACTTACCCGTAGGCATTGGAGCTATCTACAACCCCACTGATGATGCAAGAAAGGAGGTGACATGCTATCCATCTACTTCAGGTTACAAATTTGACTCACAAATGTACATCTACTTCACACGCCTTTTAGTCAGTTGAAGTACTGATTGATTTGATCTGCCCTAGAGACTCCTGCTTCATCTTCCTCTGGCTCATCATCACTTGGCAAATCTGCATTACCATCCACAGGCTCTGCTGCCCCCCCCCCCCCCCATCTTACTCATCTCTACTATAAATGGTATGTGTCATCTCAGGGCAAAATTGTGAAGCATGCAGCAGGCAACTATTATTTGACACAACGGTGTGTAGAGGAGGGCTCCTCCTGATCTGTCCAAGCACCTAAATCTTGCCTTAGAGAGCCCAAAGGTCTGCTCAATGACACGCCTTGTCCTCCATTGGGAATCATTGTAGCAGACTTCTCCTGGCATTGTTGAGTACCTCACTAATGTCAACAACCAAGGACGGTTTGGATAGCCAGAGTCACTTGTGAACAAATTTGTGGAATAACACACACATATACGTGGGACATGCAACATTGTGATGGCAGGAGACATACATTGCAAACACACATTTCAATTGTAACTTACCAACCAGCCAGGCCCTCTCTGTGTGGCTTCATGTCATCAGCAGTGGGACATTGCTGTTCCGCATCATGAAGGAATCATGGACTGATCCTGGATAATTGGCACTGACTTGTGAAATGTACTGGTCTGCCAGACACACCACCTGAACACTGATTGAGTGGTAGTTTTTCCTGTTCCTACACACCTGTTCATTGACACTGGGGGGAACCAAGGCTATGCGGGTGCCATCTATGGCTCCAGCCACATGTGGAATGTGCCTCATAGCATAAAACTCTGCCACAGTACATCCCTCAAAACCAGACTGAACATGGGCTGAGACATTCCTGCAGTTGGGCCACTGTATTCTGAAAGGACCCAGTGGCCAGAAGGTGTAGAAATGACGTGACTTGTACGCTAGGAGGTGTGCTATAGGGATTGCGAATGGCAGGCATCATTTCTGGCTCCAATTGATCACAAAGATCCATGATAGTATGATGATGCAGCCGATAGGTCTGGATACAATGTCTCTCTTCCGTAGTGTGCAGGTCTGCTAGTGGGTAGTACACAGGTGGTTGTCATCCTCTCCTCATGGTAGACAAACTATGTGAAGAAATTTCAACACAGTATATGACAAGCAGCATGCAGACATATTGTAAAGTCAGATACACAACTCGCACATATCTGCTGTTGAGGTTGGTTACAAACTCAGATATCTACATTACACCATATTGGTGTGAACCCTATGACACCCTGTTTGGGGCACATTCCCCCACTTAACTATTGAACTACACATACAGAATAATCTGTTACTGTATATGGTTGTAAGTCCAACAGATTTGACATATCTTGCACATATTGTTGCACATTATCTACGTTTTCGAGAAACACTGGGAACATCAGAGTAGGTATACATTGCTAACACCACGCATCGTCCTGTAACACAACATTTACTGCACAGATGCACAAATTGACAACTAAAAATGAAGGCACTACTTACTGATGTACTGCACGATATGGGGTATAGTTGATGATAAAGATGATAAAACTCTTTCATACATGTAATGTGCTTAAAATGGCAGCGACCTGACCTACTCTACTGGACACATGGAAGTGACCTAAGTCCTCCGGCGGAAGTTGTCTTGGCAGTCACCAACGCTTGGGTTATTGCCATTGGAAGACATTGCTGCCTTTAGCGGACTTGGGCCAATGGGGATGTCTGCTGGCGGTGATGGTCCTGTACATGGCAGATGTGACCGCCATCTTATGCAGTATTGCTCACTTGACTCCTGTCACTGCTGCCAGCAAGACCTCCACTACCTGAGCTGCTGTGTGCTGCTTTTGGGAACTATTATGCCACGTCCTGAAATTGACAGGCCCCCAGCCTTCATCCTTGAGGCGCTTGAGAAGCTCATGGAGGAGGTCCTACATTTGTAGAGACAGCTACATGGTGCACCTGAGGAGCAGGTGAGTGCAATGCAATACCAATGTGTAATAGGTGTGGTGAATGTCATGAACTATGTACTGTTCTCTACTATTCTCTACTATTGGTATATTGCTTGTGGACATGACATTTTCCTTTTGTTTGTGTCATCCATCCAGGTCAACGCCCATCAGAAGAAGGGAATTTGGCATGCCAGCGCCAAGCAAATGAGGACCCTGGGGGTCCACAGCCAGTAGACCACCCATTGTAGGAAGCAGTGGGTGGATGTGAGATGCTGGGCATGGAAGACCGCTGAGGCCTAGCTGGGGATGTCCTCCAACGAGGAAGGGGGTGCCTATTAGACCATGACACCCTTAAAGGCTCTTTTTTTCCCTGACTTACCTTTGCAAATATGAGGGTGTTTGGTCTGTTTGGTTATGTCTAATTTCTGCCTAACTTAATGGTGTAGCCATCTCACATACACCTGTTGGTGATGTGGGATATGTTGTCATGAAATTAGCTTGACTCTAAGTATATGTGTCATTCATGGGTACACTAGTACTCATTTGTGTAAGTGTTAGTTCTGGACTTAGGTTGCGGGAATCACATGTCTGGGCAGTTATTAGTGATGTAGGTGCTCAGGTGTTGCCATGTAGAGGTTACTATTCAGCATGTATGGTGGAATGGTATGAACTCTTAATGCACATTGTTTGGTGTCCATTGTTTTGTTGGTGTAACTATGCTCCTGTGGTTGTCTGTGGATGTATCCTGTGTGCGAGGTAGGCCCCTATTGCAGTACATATAATTGTTCTGAATGTGACAATGTATCAGATTAGTGGGTGCAGAAACTCCTAATGAATCTTTTCCTAGTATTTATATCGATTTTTTAATGACATGCAATGTCATTTTGTGATGCACACTGTATGGGAATGCCACATGTAGTGTATTTATACAAGGTTTTTGCCATTGTGTAAGTTGTGTACCTAATGATCAGTTAGTCATGTGACTGGAAAGCAACATGGGTTTACTTTCATGGAACATGAGTTTTGGTGATGGCCTGGGCAGGTGTGGAGTAGAAGTAGGCATGATATTGTGTTATAAGTCAATTGCATTTCCTTAAACTAATTTGATGATGGACAGTGATGATTTGCATGGGGATACAATTCTGGTGTAGCCAATCCATCTTGTGCATGATGCTTTTGAGTTACAGCTGAAATTATGGGATGGTGAAGTAATGGTCAGATGGTTGGCTTCTGTTGTGCGTGAGACTGCTGTCATATGGGAAAGTTGAAAAGTATCTTGTTGTGAAATGGTATAGGCTCTGAATGGTTGCTAACTGGGTCTCTATATGCAAGAGAGGTTTTGTTACCGTTGTCCATGTTGTAATTTATGGCCGTATGAAAAATGTGATGGCCCTCTCTCTCTCTCTCTCTCTCTCTCTCTCTCTCTCTCTCTCTCTCTCTCTCTCTCTCTCTCTCTCTCTCTCTCTCTTTCTCACTCTCATGCTGTGCATCAGCATAGGCAGGCAAAGGAGACGGGGCAGAGCCGAGTGGGGAAGCTGCAGGCCATGGGACCCAAAGTGCTGAGACCACCAACACTGAGGGACCCAGTGGCCCTGAGGGCAAGGGGAGTGCCATGGGTGAGACAGGATCCATGTCTTCTTCATCAGAATCCTCCTCCAGTGAACACTCCCTGGAGTTGGCAGTCCCACCTGGAACCACCCCAGCACCATTTCTGTCCTCCACTCCTGTACTACCACTGCCCTCCCTGTAGCTCCCCATCCAGTTGGCCATGCCCACTCATCTCAGAGGGTGAGCGTCTCCTTTGCCTCAGGCACCTCTGCCCCTGTCAGCCCTGCTGCCCTCAGTGAGGAGGCTTTTGACCTCCTGAGGTAAATCTATATGATTCAGTGAACCATTGTGAATGCCATCCAGGGACTTGCAACTCAGGCCCAACAGAGTAATGCATTCTTGGAGGGCATTTAAGGTGCACTGGCTAGTCTACAGAAAACCTTTCAGGCTCTGGCCGCCACACTGATGGCAGCCAGTCTCCCTTTGTCTTCCATCCCCCCTGTTAGAAATGGGGTCTTTGGTTGACAGTCAGGTTAACCCCTGTTCAAGCAAGGATGCTCACTCTAGTCAGGGTAAAGGAGAATCACCCTCAGCTAACCCCTGCTTACCCCCTTGGTAGCTTGGCAGAGTAGTAGACTTAACTTCAGAGTGCTAGGTGTAAAGTATTTGTACCAACACACACAGTAACTTAATGAAAACACTACAAAATGACTCAACACTGGTTTAGAAAACTAGAAAATATTTATCTAAACAAAACAAGACCAAAACTACAAAAATCCACCATACACAAGTCAAGTTATCAATAAAAAAGCAAAAAGAGTATTTATGTAGTTTATAACACACACTAACACTGTTAGCGTGAAAATGTACCTTGGGTGTGTCAGAAATAACCCCACACAGGAGAGTGTGCATCAAAAAGGGCTTGCAATGCGTCAATTCCACTCATGAGCGGGACCTTGCATTGTTTTTCCTGTCGTCGGGTCAGGGTGCGTCATTCCTTCTCTCTGCAGGAAAGCGATGCACCGATCCGGCCAGCACTCTTGGGTACGGGCAGGTCTTGCGTTGTTTTTACATGCCAAGTGGTACTTGGGTCCAAAATCCATCCGCACGATGATCCTTAAACCACGCAGCGCGGGTTGCGATCTCCCAGCCTCCGTCAGCCATACTGCCCATTATTTCTCCTGCTCTGTGCGTCGATTCTTCGGTCGCGCTTCCGGCGATTATCGATTTTCAGCCGCAGAGCCAGCGGCACGTCGTTTCTTCAGCCGCAGATCAAAGTTGCATTGATCTTTTCTCTGCACGGCGCTCTGTGTGTGAATTTCCTCCTCTTAGGCTGCCAGCTTCTCCTTTCAGGGTCCCAGGAACTGAATGGGCACCACAGGGCAGAGCAGGAGTCTCTCCAGAGACTCCAGGTGCAGGCAGAGAGACTTCAAACAACAGGAGGCAAGCTCTAAATCAAGCCCTTGGAGAGTTCTTCTCAAGATGGAAGGCACACAAAGTCCAGTCTTTGCCCTCTTACTCTGGCAGAAGCAGCAACTGCAGGATAGCTTCACAAAGCACAGTCACAGGCAGGGCAGCTCTTCTTCCTCAGCTCTTCGGCTCTTCTCCAGGCAGAGGTTCCTCTTGTTTCCAGAAGTGTTCTAAAGTCTGTGGTTTTGGGTGCCCTTCTTATACCCATTTTCTCCTTTGAAGTAGGCCTACTTCAAAGCAAAGTCCCTCTTGAATTTGAAATCCTGCCTTGCCCAGGCCAGGCCCCATACACTCACCAGGGGGTTGGAGACTGCATTGTGTGAGGACAGGAACAGCCCTTTCAGGTGTGAGTGACCACTCTTCCCCTCCCTCCTAGCACAGATGGCTCATCAGGAAATGCAGACTACACCCCAGCTCTCTTTGTGTCACTGTCTAATGTGAGGTTCAACCAGCCCAACTGTCAAACTGCCCCAGACAGGGAATCCACAGACAGGCAGAGTCACAGAAATGGAGTAAGCAAGAAAATGCTCACTTTCTAAAAGTGGCATTTTCAAACACACAATCTTAAAATCAACTTTACTTAAAGATGTATTTTTAAATTGTGAGCTCAGAGACCCCAAACTCCACATGTCCATCCGCTCCCAAAGGGAATCTACACATTAATCAGCTTTAAAGGTAGCCCCCACATTAACCTATGAGAGGGACAGGCCTTGCAACACTGAAAAATGAATTTAGCAATAGTTCACTGTTAACAGATATAAAACACATTACTATGGCCCTCATTACAACTGCTGTGGTCGCCAGAATACCACCCTTGCTGGTGGTATTTCTGGCTCCCTATTTCGACTTTTCTTCTGGGCCAGCAGACAGTAACAGTGTTACCGTCTGCTGACCCAGCGGAAAAGTTGCATCAACATTGCTGCTGGCTCATAATAGAGCCGGTGGCAATGCTTATGTGCAGCGGGACCAGTAGCACCCGTTGCGCATTTCACTGCCTGAAATTCGGGCAGTGAAATGCGTGACAGGGCTATGCCTGGGGGCCTCTGCACTGCCCATGCCAAATGCAAGGGCCCCCAGGGGCACCCCAAGTCTCCCTTACCACCAGCCTTTCCATGGCGGTGTTTACCGCCGTGGCCAGGCTGGCGGTTGGGGACTCATAATCCCCAGGGCAGCGGTGCTTGCACTGCGTCCATGGGGATTGTGACCACCAGGCGGAAGCCCGGCAGTATAGTGGAGGGGCAGGCGGCATGGTGTGGCTATTGCATCACGGTCATAATAGCTGGTGGAACACTGCCAGCCTGTTGGCGGTGTTACCGCCAGCTTACCGCTGGCCGCCAGAGTCATAATGAGGCCCTATATGTCCCACCTTGACCTTATACTGAACCCTGCCCTTGGGGCTACCTAGGGCCTACCTTAGGGGTATCTGACATGTAAGAAAAGGGAAGGTTTAGGCCTGGCAAGTGGGTACACTTGCCATGTCTAATTTACAGTTAAAACTGCACACACAGGCACTGCAGTGGCAGGTCTGAGACATGATTACAGAGCTACTTATGTGGGTGGCACAACCAGTGCTGAAGGTCCACTAGTAGCATTTGATTTACAGGCCCTGGCACCTCTAGTGCACTTTGCTAGGGACTTACTAGTAAAACAAATATGCCAATCATATATAAACCCAATTCCAAAATCCCTCTTCTCCGACCCAGTCAAAGCACACAGAAAGAAAAGCATGCATCCACATCAATATCCAAAGGTAGATCAGACCACAAGACACCACCGGCATGCACGCAAGCAACATACACCTGCACACACTTCAACAGACACTACCTGCTCTGTCACCCCCACATCTCCCAGCATCACAGACACAACACCTGACATACCTGCAGACACCACACCAACATTCACAGACTCAGCCACTCCACCTATCTTACCCACAGAGAGGCGCCAAAGCAGACCTTCAGATATCAACCCCAATCACTGGGCCCGCAGGCATCACAACCACTGACACTCCCACATGCAGCACACCCACCTTACCTGCAGCGCCCACCCCAACAGACAGTTAACCTCTCACCATGACATTCCCCAGCACCTCCACCCCCTCAGTCCCGTACACATAAACGCCCTCACTCACCATCCAACAGACAGCCATCATCCACAAGCATACCTCCCACATACACACACCCATGACGACTACACTGACACATCAGACAACCCCCTTCCTCACCCTCCACTCCCAAACTCCCTTCTGATGACCGTCCCCGTGTGTCTAGACAATTGTTCCTTTTATGTTTTGACCTTTTCCCTACTCCTCTTTCCCCGTGAGACCCTTAAGCACCCTGTTTCCCTTCCCAGGCCTGTCCCTTCTACCTCCAAGACCTCCTATCCTCCCCCCTACAAGTACCCATGCCCCTATCCCACCAAGAAGTCTAACCCTCCAGAGAAAACCCAACCCTCCCAAGTCAAGACCTAAACCTCCCTCCCAAACCCAATAGCAAAGGACCCCCTCCCACGCCTAAACCCAAACCACCCTCATGCCTCCCCCATAATCCCTGAGGTGCCTGCCTGCCCCCTTGATGCCCCTACCTGTGGAGGTTACACAGCAATCAGGAGTCAAGTTCATGTTGCACACTTACTATTTGGACTGGACTATGGATTTGTGTATTTCAATATGTATTATTATTTCTAATAGATTATTTGACCTACCAGTTGTTGTTTTCAACGTTACATATTTGTCCTAGATTTTTTTTCGTAGGGCATATTTGAAAATGGCTGACATTGTTTGTGTGTGACAATTTGTGTGTAAGTGGTGTTTGTGCTACCTGCTTTGTCTGGACAGCATGTGAGTTTGTGTGCAGTGTGTTTGTCCTCCAGTGATGGGTGTGTGTTGTGTTGTGTGTTGTGTTGTGTGATGGCCATGGATATGTTGGGGACATGTTGTCATAGTATTGAGTGGTGTTTGTGTTGGCATGTGTTTGCTGCAGCGTTTTGTGCCTTTGTTTGCTCTGACTGTGTGCGTCTGTGGTGAATGGTATGTCAGATACATTGTGATGTATGTTTGCTGCATATGTCGAATGCTGCGTTGTATGGTTGTGTTTGTTCCCTATTTGTGGTACATTGTGCACTATGTGTGGTATGTCAATGGGTAGTATCTAGGTGCTTGTCAATGCATTGATGGTGTTGTGGTTGTGGTGATGCAGTGTTGTTTTGTGGTGTTGTGTGTTGTTGTGTGTAACTGTGCTGGTGATGTGTTTCTGGGAGCAGGTGTGTGTATTTGATATGTGTCTGTGTGATGGCCGTAGTTTATGTACTGTCTATGTGCGGGTGTGTATGTGGCTGTCTGTGAATATCCATGTTAGTGTCAGGTTACATGGATGTGTGTCACCCTCACCACCTGCTTCAGATTGGTATGCTGTGTGTGCATACATACTTTGACAATTTACAACAGAGACAGGTAAGTGTGTGTACTCACAGTTACTGTCATCATCTTCGGCAATGATTCTTGTGTCTCTGGGTGAGCAGGAGCAGTGGGAAGGTGTGTAGTTCAGGTTCCATGGCGGCTCCAGATGAGTATGGCTTCCTGAAGGTAAGTGTCTGCTCTTATACAGTTGGTTTCTGCCTGGGTTTCCGTGGTGGTACGGCGCGGCAGAAACCTTGGTGGTGTGCAACCTCCTAATTTGTCTGGCTGAAACATGGTCTCCGCCGGCCTGCTGGTGTCTATCATCCGTGGCAGCTGGCGGTGCCGGCAGTGCTTTGGCTGTTTTCTTTTGGGAATACCGGCATGGTCTTAATATGGCGGTCTCCTTCAACAGCCTGTTGGTGGTGCGACCCGCACTGCCAACATGCCGGTCCTGGGACCACCAAACTCGTAATGAGGCCCGTTCTGTTAGTAAATTATAGTGGTTGATTACATCTGTGAAAGGGACATAGGCTAGCACCATCATATTTCAAATTTCAAAGGCAAATCAGCTGACTGTAGAGTATTCTTCTCTTAGTGCAGACTTTGGAGGAGTCTCCATGTATTTTGATAGTAAAAGCCTTGTGTGGCTGTATGGTGGTATATATTCAGAATGGTGTGAGTCATGGTTTGGTCAAAGTCTCTGATTATTGTTTGGTAGTAGTAGTTATTTGTTTTATCTTTTATATGGTTTAGGAGGTTATACTAAGTGCTGCTCTTATTATTTGGTAGAAGGACATATGTAAAAGGGATATTTGTGTCCACCAAGTATTGTATATCTGAGTGAATTATTTAGACACATTTTGAAGGTCCTATCCATCATCCATATTTGAAATTGGCTAGGTTTTACTAGGTTATCTGCTGTAGAATGTATTAGGGTTTGCTTCTCATTAATTAGGTTGTCATGTGACAGGAAAGTTCCTCATTATGTGTAATTGTTAAATGTCCAGGTATGTGTATACCTTGGTATCTTCTAGGAGCAGGTGGAGTATCACTCTTTTTTTGTTTGCAAATTTAAACATTTTAAAGTGTGAATATGTGGTATTTTGCCTTTTAAACCTTCAGGGACTTTAGATAGATTAACTAATTAAGTACATTCCTGGGAGCTAGTGCTTACCTCTTGTATATCCTGCAATATCTTCCTTACTTCTATTTCTGTCACATTTGGGAGGGAAGGGGTGTAGTGATCTCTTACATTAAGTACAACATCATCTTTCATAGTTTCCTTTCCACAGCATGCATTAGAATAACATTTAGTACATTTCCAGTTTATAATTTCTGAGGTGCACTTTTTGGCTCTATGTGTAGCCCTTTTGATTTAGTAATGCTTTCCTTTCTTCAAAGTGATACTTCAAAGCTTCTGTAATTGTATCTGAAAGTAGTGTAACAGGAAGTTGTAGGTTTGATATTTACATGTAAAATCACTCAGCATAAGTATACTGTATACTTATATGTATGCTTTGTTTAGATGTTTCACACAGTTTTGTAGCTTTTCTGTTGGTATGTTCTAATGTGGAGCACGTGGTTTCTTTTCTGCTGGTTGACAGATAAATGTTTCATTTTAAATGTTAATTTGTGGGTACTCTCTAGAGTTGTTTTTGTGGCAGTTTATCACTTTCGCAAGCTGTGGTTTCTTCTTTTAGGAAGCCTGTGTAAAGAGTTGGAGAGTGTATTAATATTGATTTACTATTTTATCTTTTTCAGTTTAATAACAATTACATTTTAGTTTAAATATAAGTTTTACTTACTTGGTTGGGTAGATCTTTAGATGTATATACATTTCTACTATGATGGTCTGGTGAGAAATTGCAGCGGTTTCCTTGTCTTGCAATGTTTACCATTTTTTAAAGTATTTTGGCCCATATTTATACTTTTTCTACATTGTATTTGCATCATTTTTTTGGCTCAAAAGTGGCGCAAACTTACAAATTACAATTATGTTTTGTAAGTTTGTGCCACATTTGCATCAAGAAATTACGCAAATGCGGCGCAAAAAAAGTATGGGCCTTTGTTTTCAAAATTAGTGTGCCTTTTATATTGTTGATTTAATTGTTTGTTTGATTTTATTAGTTAAAGTTGTTTATAGTTTTATTTATTTCTTTGTTTAGTTTTAGTTTAAAAAAAAATTTCAGTTGAGTCCTTCTATGGTAAACGCTAATTTAGTTTTTATTTTTGATGTGTGATATATAGTTTGATAGTTCTGGGTATAAATGAATTTGTACATAAATGTGTTAGTATTTATGTTGGTTTTAAATGTTTGTAATTAATGCTAATTCTTTTGGAGTTGTATTATGTTAATATTTTAGTTATATAATTTATTGAGCTGAATGGTGCATATTTTTTGATGCAATATATTTTGATTTCATTTAACCATGTGCATAAAATGTGCTGTTTTTTGGGGGGGTAACTGAGTTATGTAAAAGTGTTTTTATGTATTAATGAAATTATAATTTAATTATTTTGGCAAAATAATTTAGTCACTATTGTGTGAATTGATATTTTTAACATATTATACGTTCATTTAAAGGTAACAATATTTTCATTTCTAATATTTTTGTTTTCGATAGAGGTAAAAATCAACATTTTTAACAACAATATTTGTGTTCTTGATATTTGTGGTTTTGCTGCTTAGGTATAGGAAGTCATTATTTGTCGTTATCTGTATTTAATTTCCCATATTTTTGTGTTTCAATATTGTAAGCATCAATATTACGTCAGTGATACAATCCTGTCATCTTATTAGACATCAGCCTTTATTTTCCAGAAAGGCTGCAGGCAGTTCGAATTGCTGTACTTTTGGCTAGAATAAAAGAGATTCAGTAACTTTGCTGAGATCTATGTAATGGTTCCCAGTAATAAATGTACATATGCTTAAATGGGCTGCACTTTTTTATTTGAAACAGAGGGGCAGGTTTACTGAGGAAACATGTATGTGAAATGCACACACTTGCCTGATGTTAGCATTATATGCTCCAACTGCCCATTTTGAGCAAGGGCTCTAGTTAGTTGAAATGAAAATTGTCTCTTTATTACTGACTGGGCTACTTGCTATTTGTACATTGAATGCAAGTTAGACTTTAGACTTGCTGACAAGTTGTGTTTTTCCTAAATAGGGACACAGGACGCCCCACCGCAGATCTCTGGAGTACTGTCCCTAAGGATAGGTTATGGAGACCAAAGAGGAAAATAAGGGTTTGGAGACAGATGCCACCCACAGTGGGAGGACCAGTAGGCCATGGGTTACATGCTGTGACAGGAGATCATCTGAATACTGGTGCTGTTGAAGCCACCTCTGTCCTGGAGGTGCTGCTTGTGCTGTCATAAAGACAGAGACTTGGTATAAGGAGACTCCTGCAGAGAATGTGTCACCCATGATGTGTACTGTATGTCCACACTTAAAGTCCCAGGTTTGCCAGGCATCTCCTAAGCATTAGGGTGTAGATTATGAGAAATTAGGTTGTTGACTGACTGGGTTGTGAGCTCTGGACATGCAGCAGCCACAATGCTTCTCATGATAAGGCACAAGCAAACACAAAATTGTAATGCGTAAAGTATTTGTAAAACACTTCAAACAGTATTACAGTGTGATCAACACACAAAAACAATCCCACATCAAATTAGGGAAATAGAGCTGAAAAATCCAATCAGTAGACCCGGAGTTATGAATTTTTAAAGAATTTAATGAAAATTGTTCCCAAAACCACAAAGCGCCAACTCGGGCTATCTGCTCGAGCTGGACTGGGTCTTTCATGTCGACAGCGAGAGAGCACAGGTAGGACACAGTGACCAGGTTAGACTTGCTGAGGTTTACCTTCTTAAGCCACGAGCCCTGTTCGCTTTGGAGAGGGCCACTAGGAGGAGGGAGAGCATTCATGAAGCTGATGGCATAGCACAAAAATCCAGCTTGCATTTCAGGCACAAATTGCTGGAGTTTTGTGCTGGCAGTCCCAATGAGAATTTGATGCTGGAGCTTGAAGAGTCAGGTTGATGGAACTGCATGCTGGATTGTGGTGTGAACAGCGAGGTCTTGATGGGAACAGGCCGGTGCGCAATTGCAAAGAGCTGAAAAGTATGATTTCAGCACACTGAGCCACAATAAGGGTCCACAACTGGAGGGGCACCATTTGAGGGGCATGAACTCACTGCAGCTGGGTAGAGGGGCTGTTGCAGGATGTTGGAAAGCCTCTAATCTCCATGAGGTTAAGATCAGAAAGCCTGCAGACTAGCCCTTGGAGTCACTCTGGGAGCCAGGGGTTCAAGATGAAGTTGCAGGTTCAGTATTACATCCCCAAGCAAGAGGTCAGGAGGCAGCTATTCAGCATAGCAGGGCAGCAGTTCTGTCAGAGCATATTTCTTGCAGAGTGGCAGTCCTTTCAGCTGCACAACTGTCCTTTATCCTGGCAAAGAATACACTGGTCCACAGATGTGCTGAAGAATTGGTGTGTGGGGTCCAGTATTTATGCCCAGTTGTGACTTTGAAGTAGGGAGAAACTTCTAAAGGCATGCCTTTGAAGAGTATAGATACCCTGCCTTCCTGACCCTGGCTACACACTAACTATAGGGGATATGCAGCACTTTGTGTGGATACAGGACATAGCCTTTTCAAATTTAATGGGGGTGAGCTCTGAGTCTTACTCCAATCCTGTTAGTGATGTCCCATCCAGTCCCACCAAAGCCACCTATTGTGATGGCTGTCTAGGAGGAATAAACAAAGCCCAATTGTCAGCTACACTCAGTCGTGTGTCCCAGAGACAGGATACAAGCACCAATGGCTAAAGCAAAAAAATGCTACCTTTCTAAAAGTGGCATTTTCATAATTGGAACTTAAAATCTGACTTCACTATAAGTTAGGATTTTGAATTGTGATTCCGGAGACACCAAACAGGAACAACAGGAACTGTTTACCTAGTCCAATTACAATTTGGAAATTACATCTATCAAATGTAATTAGGTAACTCTGATGTTATCCTATTGGAGAAGCAGGTCTTGCAGTAGTGAAAAATAATTGTAAGAGATTTTCACTACCAGGGCATGCAAAACGTGAAAGTACAGGTCCTACTTTTTACATACATTGCACCCTACCCTCTGGGCTGTCCAGGGATTATTTTAGGGATGACATACATATTAAGAAGGAAGGTTTGGGCCTGACAAAAGGCTGAATTTGCCAGGTCAAAAAGGCAGCTTAGAAACCATACACACAGCTTTCAATGGGGGGTCTGGGGCATGTATGTTTTAAACAGGCTACTTAAGTGTGTGGCTCAATCAGTGCTGCAGAGCCATTAGTAGCATTTAGTGTACGGACCCTAGGCATATGTAGTACTATTTACTAGGGGCATATAAGTAAATTAAATATGCCAATTGGGTGTAAGCCAATATTACTATGTTTTAAGAAGAGAGCACAAGCACCTTAGGATTAGTTAGCAGTGTGAAAGTGTTCAGAATCCTAAGGCCTGCAAAAACGAATTCAGCAAAAACAGAGGCTCTGAAGGCAAAAAAGTTAGGGGGAATACCACGCCAAAGATACCAGGTCAAACCCAGATCATGCGCTGAAGGGGCATTCAAAGGAAGTCACCCCTTAGGTAGTGGAAGTGCGAGTGAAAGGAAGGTGTAGAAACGTTTTGGTGTTCTGTTTTTATCTTTTCATTGTTTTGATGTTCTTAAATATTTTTGCACACTTTTCCTAAGTAAACATGTCTTTTTCACCCCACACAAGGAAGACTATTCCATAGTTGATGTCAAAAAAGATTTAAAGAACATGCCTTTGGATTTTAAAATGAAAGTCGAAAATCGCAGTTGGGAAGCAAAGAGTACGCTCCTGGCAGTGCTCAATCAAAGAAGATTTTTCATCTCAATAAAAAAGCTCTGTCCACAAGGCAGATAGTCTGGAAGAGTATTCACACGGTCTCTAATTGTATTCTTTGTTTCACTGGGTGCCACTGCATGTGTTGTCTGGGATGGGTTGTATGATAAAATATATGGAAGAATCCCACTAGCTTTACTGCTAGGTTTTGTAATCTTTCAAGATGGGCAGTCACTGATTCTGGAGGACCAAGACTAAAGATGTTGCAAAAGTCAACCCTTGATGAAATTGTGGCTGAGACCACCTTAACATGCAGATGGCTACATAGGAAACAGAGGGATCTTAGAAGATGGAGGACATTGTTGAAGAATAGGCGGCACTAATAATGAAAGTTCTTGGTCTCACATCACTCAGTGGTTTCACTTTTATGAGTCACCTTACCTAAGAACTTATGCTATAGAATATTATGTCAATGTTTGAAGGGACTGCCAGTAAACCATAGCACAGGCATGTTTACAAGTAGCTTTACGAAATGGCACAAAATCCGACACTGGTATTCATCTAAGCAGGCAGTCATTTTGCTAGTAGATTTAGGTGTATGGTACTCGAGATACGTGATGAGCTGCAGGTTGTCAGCCTGTGAGATTGCAAGATAGCCTAAAGATCTAATCAGTTAACACAATGGGCAAATGTGGATATTAAATAACATCAAGGAGAGGGAGGAGTGATGTGTGATGTTGTGGGCACTGACGGGAAGCGATATGGTGGGAGAGCCACAGATTGAGTCCATCATTTATTTATAGAATAACCTGAACCAACTGAGGATAGGACCTTTGTTGTCATCTTGTGTCAGGAGGCTCAGTAGTATTTGATTGTCAATTGAAGAGGAAGCGGCTGAGAAATCATGAAGGGTTTTGACTGAAGAACTCCACTCTTGTACGGTGTAACGCAGCTTATTGACTCCAAAGGCAATGGCTGTTTCGGTCCCACAACCTGGCCAAAAGCCAATCTGCCAGGGTCTCAAGACAGCAAAGGCAATAATTATCTTTTAAAAGAGGGTTGTAACTACACCCATGTTCTATTGAGAAAGGACCTACCAGAAGAAGGGAGGATGAAGTTATGTGTGAACGTTTGTCTGATAATAAGGGAGCAAGATTTTAAAAAAATGAGCCTGATTTTAGTACTCATAAAAGTGTGTATTTTGGTTGATACAAGCAAAATTGGGGAAACATAATGAGGCAGAAGGGGGGTTTTAATTGTGGAGATGAGGAGGGCTGAGTGAATTATATTGGTATAGATTTTGGGATTTTAAGGAAATAAAACTGTGGCAAAATTCTTTGTGAGGGACAAGTAGCTGAGGTGATGCAAGAAGAAAAACGAATTGACTTTCAAATGTAAAATTCACGCTTTAAATTAGACAACTTCGTGGAATCGAACTTACCCATGTTTTAGGAGGCGTTTTTTCTTCTTTTTCATCAGAATGCCTCATGTCAAAATTCTGCATTACGTATTATGCCTACACCAAGTCATAATTGAGAATCCTGGCTTTAAGCACCAATATAACCATTTTGATGGAAATACTCTTGGTAACAGACATCTGTGAACCATTTCCCTTTCTATCTAACCCCTCCAAACCCTTTTTTTTATTGTTTACTTACATTTTCTGATGTGTTGTTATTTTATATATATATATATATATATATATATATATATATATATATATATATATATATATATAATTTTACTGCCTCTGCAATGTGCTCATAATCACAAACATAAGGGACATAAACTGTTCAAAATTAAATTCAAATATAAAATAAAATTAAGTTGATAACTACTCTTCGGTAGATTTTGAGCAGCTGATTAACAACTGCAAGAATTTCATTACAAACGTTTTTGCGTGAGCAGATCTGTGGCGATTGCATCTCTGGGAGTAACATGAATGAAAAGGCTGCGCTGGAAAACATCGCAAAGGCCATACGAGCATGAGAAGTCATGGTTACAGGGAGGAGCGGAGGAAGTAGGAATTAATGTTTAATCTCTTTGGACGTTGCTTTTTACAGTTTACGTCAGTCATTCAACAACTAGTGATAAACCCCAAAATAACTGTCAAGTCTTAGATAAACATCCTGTAAATGTAAAAAACACCGCGCTCTTTTGTGAAAGGGGCAGAAAGAGGGGTATTATCCTTTCAAAGAAATGTATACCACCCTCTTAACTTCGCCCATAATTCTAAAAGGAGTGAATCGTAATTATGCCGCTTGCAAAAAGCAGGACGACGCATGAAACAAATAAAGGATACAGACCTTTTAAATAATTTTTTTTGACCTACATTGATAAATCAGTGCAACAATTACATGGGGAAAATGACTTGAAAGTGCATTAAAAAAGGTTTCTATTAAAAAACGTATTTTTCACATCTATGTTGAAGGCTCAAGTGATAAATTCAGATTGTTTTAACCGCGCTCTCCAGACATTTGATCCTATACATGAAACTTACGACCACACAAATCTGAAATAGAAATTAGTTTCCTACAGTTGTAAACATAGGGACAGGAAGGTTCAAAGTCAGAGGATGGTGAAGGACATTTGAGCTATGATGAAGAACAGGGAGTGTGTTGCTAGTACTCACAAGTGGTCTCAATTATTTTTCAAAATCAAATGCACACCTTGTGATAGTGTTCAAATCGCTGTGAAAAAATGCCTGCACCTATATATAAGCTTATCACGGAGCATTGTACTGATAGATTTCGACCCATTTGGGCATTGGGTTTGCAGGCATGGTATTCTACTTTATTCTATGGGGCTTTATTTGGTGTTTATTACTGCAACATATGTTGAATGATGAGTTATTTATGTTAACAATTTTTATAGATGGGACTTCAGTAACATTTGTTTGCATCTACAAGGTTCTACTTACCTTATTATTAGTGGAGCCCTATTTTGTGTAGTTATGATTGCAACATATGTTGAAATATGAGCTTATGAGAACAACTACTTCCATTTCAACCTGCGTGATACAGGTGTCGATGCTTGTGTAAACTGTTCCAAGATGGTAGCTGCAAGGGCAAGCTTAGTGATGTGTTAGCCCTTTTCCTATGTATGTTGCAGTGTAATTGACAAAATTTGTGCTTTTAAATGTCTGTGAAAGTGGCAGTAACTCACCATGATCAAGGCTACTCGATCCCCAAAACACATTGGGAAGTCTGCGCACTTTACCTGTCACTGTCTGTGGTGATTTGAGTAAATATTTACAGTGCAAGCTGTCTGTGGAGTGTGCATGTTCTTTCCTGGCCGAGGGAAGCTGTGTTTGTAATATAATAGTTCGGACCTAGTTTCCATAGCAAAGACAATTTTTGTTTTGCCAATAACTTTGCCCCTGTTTGAAGAATCTTCATGAATCTTTCAGAACTAGTAAGATAGTCAATTGAACTGCTGTGTTAAAAGTTTTGAGGTAATTCGTCATAAAGTTTACACATGACTACAGCCCGAACCGCTCAACAAAATTACACCAAATTTAGCAGAAAGGTAGTGCTAACGCGTCCGTCTATGTCAATTTATACACATCAGGACTCGTTTTAGGTCGATGAACCTTTGGACCCAGTGGTGAGTCTCCGTAAGACGAGATTACCAAACACTCAAAATATATTTCACAATAACCATTAAGGAATCTTCGGCGCATTCATTGGTGCTCAGACTCAAATAACCACACCTTGAAGGAAGATTTGTGAATTTATTCCATATTGATTACAATCTAATAATAAACGTATTAATCTCAAAACCAAGAAGCATAAAAGCATAATCACAAAGTGGCAATTACGATGAACTTTCAACAATGCGATGATCAGAATCATAGGATAGATACGTTAGCAGAGAATAGACCATAGTGCATAATAAACCATAGAATATCAGTTCAGCATAGCTACATGTCAGTCACGTCAGTTCCGTCCGTCAAATGAATACCTCATCTAACCACAAATTAGCATTAGCATGTTGGGCTTCATGCAAAACAATTTAGAACATCAATTTGGAAAACATCTAACTAAGATACTTAATTAAACACACAGCAGTTGGTACCTAGAAACAAAGGCATATAGATTCCGTTAGCATTAATAATTACCCTCCTCGAGATAGGTCAGCATACAGGATCAGTCTTCGTCTTCAGGACATCAGATAGTTCACCGTAAATCTATCTAAATTAGAAGCAAGGGACACTCTCCTCATAAGGAGGAAAGTGTAATAGGGCAGTCTATTGGCTAGGATGATTTTGTCTAAGTCTCAAATCACCAAATAGAGTGACAGAGTTTCTGGATGCAATCAGTATCATTCCCTACCTAATGCGTCTTGTCTCTTGTGTCATGAGTTTTTATCCCCTTTTCGTAATACATTCCCCCAAAATTCTATTGGTTAGTAACTACACCCCATTATTGGTAACCAATCAAATTATACATTAAGTAATGCATTTGTAATTTCTTGATATTAACTTGTCTTCCAATTGGTCTTCATAATCAGCATTTTCGTAGGTGGTACGTCCGGGGTTACTTCACCATCTTGGCACACATCTCAGGTCAAAAGTTCTCTTCCCCTCGTCTCATTGTCCTTGGAAGTGTCCATTAATGTTTCAAAGCACATAGCTTTATACTAAAAGCTGCTAGCATGCGGATGAGAAAATTTCTTCATGTTTCGAACTAGTACAGAAAGAACAATAGCTGGGTCATGGTCATTTGCAAGTCCGCACACAGAAGAAGCAGAAAATATGCTTTCAAATGAGAGTTACACAGCTAATTCGCGACTCATGCTAACTTAAGACATACGAGTTCTAATGAATACAGTTTTGATCGTAATAATGCGTATAATTGAAAGATTATTATTAGTTCAGCATTAGTGTTCATAAATGAGTAAATCTTTGCGTTTATTAATACTTTTAATTATTAATTATTAATGTTGCTTTGTCAAATGTAAGCATTTCACGTCTATAATATATGATATTTAAACTACGCTCTCTCAGTCCCTCCTCTGATGACGCTCGTCATCACACAATTCTTGATCTTTAATTTTTCACCTTGCGCATAATGCGCATTTCAACATCTTGCCCTTTATGTGAACTTTCCCATATTTCATTGAACATTTTCTCTCTTTCACTTTCTTCATTCTGTTTGGCTCTTTTTGACAAGTTTCTTTTAATTTTGTCATTAATTTTGCATGCTCCCCATAATCCTAATCGACAAATCAAAACAATTAGTAGGCCCAGCATAATTTTAGCAAGAACTCCATTCCAAATGTTGGTAAACCAGTTTCCTACCCGGGCAATTCCTTTTCCAAATTTTTCCCACACTCCAGGTTCTTTTAGATCCTTCAAATCTGTACTATCTCTAGTCAGGTTAGAAAGCATGTTTCTAATTTTCTTACTGTTATCAGGTATATATGAACAGCAGTGACGTTCATTAAGCATTTTGCACACACCTCCATTCTTTGCTAAAAGAATGTCTAAAGCAAGCCGATTTTGTAGAGTCATAGCTCTTTCTGCAGCAAGTTCAGTATCCATTAATAATATTGCTCCAGTAAAATTTGTCAGCATGTTATCCACAATAGTAGGCAACTTTGGAATTTTCATAGAATTTAAGATAACCCCAACTGAAGGGATTATTGCTCCAAATATGTCACCAATGACAGCAGCCACTGATTCTTGTTTTTGGCTAGAATGTTGTATTTCAGAAGATTTAGGTATTTGTTTTAAGTCATCAATCTGGTATATTTTTGGGAAAACTATTCCCAAATAACATGTCCCATACCATCCCTTTGGGAGACGGTAATATGCATTTAACCCACAGATGTAACAGATTCCAGGAATCGCTGGGTCTTGTCCATTTAACATGAAGGTCCATTTACTCTGAAACAAAAACCACATGCCTACATTCACTCGTACCCACAAACAAATTGTCTTGATCGGATTTTGGTCTGTATATACATAGCCTACCTACGTTTAATGCATCTATAGCTAATTTGCCTTGTGTTTTAATTGCAGTATAGGCGTAATCATTTGCATAAGTGCGTTTTTCTAAACCTTTTTCTAACTTCTCCTTTAAGGCTTTGCGTCTATCATCTGTATGATCTAAAAAGGTTTTCTCCACAGGAGACAGTAAGCATGTTAAATTGTTGCGGTGTGCATAAGCAGTTCCAAATGTTAGTGTTGGCTCAAAGAATCCTCTAACTAATTTTATATCATGCTCTTTAGCTAGCTTATTTAAGAATTCAATTACAGGCACAAAAGAAAACACAACATCCAGATTTGAATAAAAGTATTGTACGTGCTCTTGATTATAGAATCTTGTTAGTAGCAAACTGAAGCTAGTCCCATAAGTAAGAGGGAGGCTATGAAAGTAACCCCCTCCTGCACAGATGAAGGAATTTTAGTACACACATAACAATCTTTCGTATCCATAGTTTCCACATACTCATTTAATAAGCGATAGAAGATATTAGTAGAAAGTTCCCCTTTTGTATTAGTTCCCTCATGTAGATGTCTAGCATCCTGCTCAAATTTCTCCCATGGTGATAGTTTATTAGTAATAGTAGTAGTTTCTGGTTTTGAAGTTGCGTTAATGGTTTCTCTCTCTTTCCACGGCATTCCTACAATCACTCCTACAATCATTATTGCACATATAACATCTATCATAAATCCTAACCAACCACACACCTTACTTCCTTTGTTGCTATAAGCCATGTTTATATAGAATCAGAATAGTAGATCAACAATCAACTTAAGATGGCAAATTCTTTCTGCGTATTTACAGCGTCTTCTCTCACTCCAGGACCCTTTTTGTCAGCTCAGGTTAGCAGCTTGTCGTAATTCTGTTTCTTGATGTCAAATCCAGGTTTAATTGTCTCTTTCCGGTAGGTTTATAAAGTTTCTTTTCCTTTTAATAGATATTTTTCTCAAGGTTTTCTGTAGTTGTTTTTTTTCTTCAGGTACCGTAGTATTGGCCTGGCACTTCTCGATCAAAACAAAATGCCAAGAATTCTTGTTGCCATTCAGAGGTTGTAGCATATGCCCATTCAGGACCTGTGTACCTTCGGTTTGCTATTCTCTTTCTTTTTAATCTTCGTTCACCTTGCTGTTCCCCTTTACTCAGATCATCCACCTGTGAGGTATCTCTATCTTCTATTATTGTCTCGTTTGTTAATTCTCTTATTCTAAAAGGTGACTTTTCTGGCCATGTATCACCTCTATGTGTCTTGTTTCGGTGTTTTCCTTCAGGACGTTGGACAGCACCCTCCTCTTGTGATATGGTGTTTTCTCCTGATAAGCTTGGAACTTGATTAGAAGATTCTGATTCGTTCTGATTTAAATTTACCACTTCTCCGTCTCTCTCTCCTTCCTGTTCGATACTATATTCAGGCTCTGAATTGTATTCGTCTGCTTCTGGGAGAACCTCTCCTTGCCTTTGTTCTCCTGCTGCCTCCACTGAGATTGGCACTCCGTCACCTCTCTCGAACTCTCTGATAGTGTGAGGGACGCGGCTGTTCTCAGCGGGCTCTCCTGTAGTCTCAGATCTTTCTTGACTGATCTCTGACTCTGAGACTTCTCTCCTCGAAGTTGCTGTACCGGAATTTTCAAATTCCTCTTCAACAGGACACGTTACCTTTTTTGTATGGCTGGCATGTATCCTATTGGGAACCCCGGCACACTTCACAGCAGTAGTAGTCGTTAATATCACTTGATATGGCCCTTTCCAACGCGGCTCAAGACACGATTTTCTTACGTGCTTCTTGACAACCACCCAATCTCCAGCTTGCAGAGAGTGTCCTGGTTCGCCGATTGGTGGTAACGTGTTAGCTTCCACCTGGTGAGAGAAAGAGCGTATCACGTCAGATAAACTTTTGCAGTAATCCAACACCATATCATCTGTAATATTCTCTAGGGCATTTGCAGGTACTGCTGGTAACCTCATTGCTCTACCCATGAGGATTTCATGGGGGGACAATCCTGTTTTCTTATCTGGTGTGTTTCTCATGGACATCAATACTAGCGGTAATGCATCTGGCCACTTCATGTTTGTTGCTGCACACATTTTCGCTATTCTTGATTTTAAGGTACCATTCATCTGTTCAACTAGTCCTGATGCTTCAGGGCGATAGCTACAGTGTAACTTCTGCTCGATGTTGAGTGCTGCACACAGAAGCTTGATCACCTCATTGTCGAAGTGTCTTCCCCTATCTGATTCTATAGAAACCGGGAACCCGAATCGTGGTATTAATTGCCTCAGTAATAGTTTTGCAACTGTGAGACTGTCATTTCTACGTGTAGGGTATGCCTCAATCCAATGACTGAAACACACACAATCACCAACACGTACTTCAATCCTCCACAAACAGGCATTTCAATGAAATCCATTTGTATTCTATTAAATGGACCCCCAGCTCTTCCAATGTGGCTCAGATTTACCACTGTTCCTTTTCCAGCATTCATCTGTTGACAGATAATGCATCTATGACAAGTAATTTCTGCAGCATGTCTGAATTTTGGATTAAACCAATCAACTTTAAATGATCTGATCATGGCATCTCTTCCTAAATGTGCTTGCCCATGATATAAACGGGCAAATTGTGACAGAAGACTATTAGGTAAGACCAACTTTCCATCATCTGAGACCCATATATCATCTGCTCTTTGTGTACATTGAATTTTCTGCCAGGAATGTTTTTCTTCTTTGTTAGCACGGTTTTGTAGTGTTTTTAACTCCTCTAAGGTATCAACCACTTGTAATGCTAGATTCAAAGTTGTGTCATTTTCAGGCTGAGGTAGCAATTCCCACTGCTCTTTGAATGATATACAATTTAATGCACAAAATCTTGCTACCTGATCTGCATAATCATTCCCCATTGACACAAAGTCTTGTGATCTGGTGTGAGCACTGCACTTTACCACGGCGATTTCAAGAGGTAACTGAATTGCATGTAACAAATCTCTGATTTGTTCTCCATTTTTCACTGGTGATCCGGAGGAAGTCATAAAACCCCTTTGTCACCAGATCTGACCAAAATCATGTACAATTCCAAATCCGTACCTGCTGTCAGTATAGATTGTAACTTTCACATTCACAGCAGCATGGCAGGCCTTTGTAAGAGCTATTAATTCTGCCACTTGTGCTGAAAATACCCTTTCAAGCCAAGAGGCCTCAACTATGCCAGACATTGTACATACTGCATAGCCAGCTCCCAATGTCCCTGTTGAATCTCTTAAACAGGACCCATCCACGAACATAATGCAATCGTTTTCTTTTAATTGGATGTCCTGTATGTCTGGGCGAGGTTTGGTACAGAGGTCAGTCACCTCAAGACAATCATGCTCAAATTCTTCCCCCTCTTTGATTTCTGTATTTTCATTGGGAAGCAGAGTTGCCGGGTTCAGTACTGTGCATCTTTTCAGTGTAACATTTGGTGATCCCAAAATAATCGTCTCATATTTGGTAAGTTGTGCATTTGTCATGTGTTGTGTTTTCGTTCTTGTCAACAAGATTTCAACAGAATGTGGAACCAAAACTGTCAAAGGGTATCCCATGACTATGCCCTCACATTGGGAAAGGCTTTGACCAACTGCTGCAACTGCTCGCAAACAACCTGGTAGGGCTGCTGCAACAGGGTCCAAAGTAGCTGAAAAATATGCTACAGGGCGATTTGCATCTCCGTGGACCTGTGTTAAAACAGACAAAGAACAAGCATCACGTTCATGACAAAACAATAGAAAAGGTTTCTCATAATGAGGCATTCCTAATGCTGGGGCCCTGCACATACATTCCTTCAGCTCTAAGATTGACTCAAGTTCTTCTTTTGTCAAAGTGATTGTATATGGTTCATCTTTGACATCTTTCCCTGTCAATTTTATTAGGGGCTTGGCAATGATTGAGAAATTGGGTATCCATTGACGGCAATAACCCACCATTCCCAAAAACATCCTGACATCTCTTTTTGTTGTTGGGGGATTCATTTGTATGACAGCTGTTATTCTCTCTTTTGATATCCTTCGGGATCCTTTCTCAATTAGATGCCCCAAATATTTTACTTCTTTCTGACAGTATTGCAGTTTCTTAGGTGACACCTTATTGCCGTTCTTTCCCAAATGATTCAACAATGCAATGGTATCGTATTTGCAGCTGTCTCTGGTTTTGGATGCAATCAACAAATCATCAATGTACTGCACAAGAGTTGAATTAAAAGGCAGCACAAGAGGTTCCAAATCCTTCTTTAATATCTGATTAAAGATGGATGGTGACTCAGAAAACCCTTAAGGGATCCTGCACCAACTGTACACCTTATCCAGGAATTTGAAACTGAACAAAAATTGACTGTCCTCATGCAGCGGTATTGAGAAAAATGCCTGTGATAGGTCTACTACGGTAAACCATTCAGCATCGCAAGGAACTTGGAACATTATTACCGCTGGGTTAGGAACCACAGGGCAGCATTTTATCACAATTTCGTTTATTTTTCTCAAGTCTTGCACAATTCGAACTTTCCCACAGGGCTTTCTCAAACCCATAATAGGAGAGTTACATGGACTGCTCAAAACCTCTTTCAAAACTCCCTGCCTGAGAAAATCTGCAACTATCTGTGTCACTTCAATGAGTACGTCTTGAGTCATGTGATATTGTGGTACTTGTGGGAATACTGCATTTGGTCTTATCTGCACCTTGACTGGTTTGACTCCTTTAATTAATCCAACCTCTTTCCCTGTCAAGTCCCACACTCTCTCTGTTACAGACCCTTGTAAGTCAGCAGGTAAGTCTATCAGAGTGAACACTGGGAATAAGGTAATTAGAGGGTAATCTTCGCTCGTCTCCCCTCCTTCCATGAGCTGGCCCTCATCTCCTTCATCATCACTGTTTGTCTGAACTTCTATTCCATCGTTGGAACAGGTAATTGAACATTTAGTTTTACATAGTAAGTCCCTTCCCAGTAGGGATACTGGACTTGAGTCGCATACGACAAACCTATGCAGGCCTTGAAAATTTCCAATTTCAACCTGTACTGGGTCAGTAATTGGATTTGTCAAATACTGATTAGCCACACCAACCACTCGTATAGTGCGTCCCGATAAGGGTAATCTCGGTACTTCCACACTGCGGACTGTAGAGCATGTGGCTCCAGTGTCAACCAAAAATGAAACTTTATAGCCCATTACTTTTCCCTCTACATATGGGCCTCTCTGATCTACTTCTAATGAGGCTGCAAGCCTGCACTCTTCGCTGTCTGAACTGTCATCTGACCATTCTTCATTCATCTCAATTTCACCTCGTAATGGGAATTGTTGTACAGTATTGTTTTGACTCGTCACCTGACCTGTGACCTGCTGAGGAAGCATCACCTGTTGCTGACCCATCGGGGCTAGGGGTAACTGCATTTGCTGTCTAGGCACCATAGGAATCTGCTGTTGCATTGGTTGTACTGGCACAGTTTGGAAACGTGGCATTTGCATTTGCTGCATGGGTTGCACCCCTGACACCAAATTATTCTGAAAGTTCTGATTCTGTTGTCTCATCCTTGGACCTCGTGGATTCTGCTGTGCACCGACACTCATGCCCTGCTGAACTGTACCATCATGCACCATATTTGGACAATCCCGCTTCCAATGTCCCATGCCCCCGCATGCATGAAATGGTGACATCCTCTTCACTACTTGCCCATCATTTTGAACGACAACATTATTCATGTCCATACTACGATTCACAAAACCTCTACCTCTACCTCTTGGCTGTACCTGAAACCCACCGTTCATTTGCGGTTGCTGGTGCATCATCTGCTGAACACCATTTCCCTGAATTCCAGCTTGTGCAGCTCTTATCTGCATCACCATCACTTTCTCTTTCAGCTTTTTCTGTTTTAACTCAATTTCATCACTACAGTATTTAGCATACTGCAACACCTCATCAATCGGTTTAGCTTGCCAACAAATCAAATGGTTCTTAATCATCTGACCAACCTCTGGTCTCAACCCTTCAACAAATCTGAACACAAGATGATTCATGTTTTTTGGCTCGATCGTCTCAGTACCACTGTAATGTTTAAATGCCTTTAACAATCTCTCATAATAGGCATGTATTGATTCCTTAACCTCTTGCGAAGTCCGGTCGATTTTCTGCCAATCGGTCACCTTCGGTGACACCTTTTGTTTAAAAAATTCAATGACTTTATGATAATATTTCATCACCTCTTCAGAAGGTGCTCCCGTCGCCTTATCCCTTGCCGGTTCCTTTGTGGGCCAATCTACCCCTCTTTTGCACTCAAGCCACAAATCCGGCGGGACAATAATCTCAAACAATGTATTTAAGTCTTCCCAGAGACATTTTGCAAGCTTCACAAATCCATCTGTCTGTTGATACCACTCAATTGGTTTTTCTCTCAACCTTGGGTAATCATTCGTAAAGGACAAAATATCTCCCCTGGACCAAGGCACATGGACTAAAACACCACCAGCTGTTTCTCTCATGGGCAGGATTTTTACTGAATCCACATTGGGTGTGGTCGCTGTTTCAATAGACCCTGGGCTATCCCTCTTCCCTTTGTCTTTTTTCTTTGCCCATCGGTTTTCCCATTTCTCTAATGCTCCCCAGATTTACGCACTCTGCAGCAATTCTTTCAGGTGTGTCTTCATGCCTGCGGATCTCATGTGTTCAAAATCTTTCGTGTCAAAATCTAATCTGTAGCTTCATTTCAAATGTTTCGTGTTCCCAATGTCGATATTGTATCTGTCTGACAAGTTTGTTAATCTCTGGTGTATTTTCCCTACTTCTTTGGTAATCTTAGGGCATAAGTATCTCAATTCTGCCTCAGTGTAGGATTCTAACCTATTCACCCCCATTGTTCCTTCCACCAACTCAGCAGCTTCTGCTCCTAGTTGTACTAGATTCAGGTATTCATCTTGTTTTTCTTTTTCAGGATTGGCTTCGGTTACTGTAGTCGCTGCAGTCTTTTGTGATGTGCAAGTTTTCTCTAACCACTCATTTAACTGGTGTACTGTAAAACACTGCAGTGAAATGTTCCCTGCATGTATCATTGGAGCATATGAGGTATTTGTCCTCATAGTTTGGGGAGTCAGGACTCCCAACCCTGCTTGTCGCATTGCCTCAAGAGGTGCCCCTATTGGACTGAGGTCCATTAAGGGTCTTGATTGTTCGGAAACCTGTCCTCCCTGGGCCATTATTTGTGGAGTTCTAATAGGCCCTCCTCTTATCATTTCATTAGTCATAACTGCCTGTTCACATGTCCCTGTTTTCTCCTGTGCATATAATGGTACTGGGGGACCAACAGTGATAGGTAGTGATATTGCGGCAGGTGTCTGACCTGATCCCAGGCTTCTAGGAGCTGCAACACCACAGGTCTGCTCTAATAATCCTGGTGCAGGTTCTTTCAAAGGACCCGCTACTGGGTTATACCCCGGTATCAGTTGTGGAGGTTGTGACACTAACTGTGGGGTTGACTCAAGCTGTATTAGCCTTGGCTTTGTATATATCGGGTCTGGCGGCACCACCAAGTTCGTAGTAGTCTCAAACACTGGAACATCTGGGTAAATTCTTTTTATCTGTGGTGGGGGTTGTAACTGTATCGGTACGTCTGGTGCAGTAGGTACACTGTCACCATTCTGTATCAAAGCTGTATCACTAGTCTGTACCGTATCAGTAACTCCCTTCTCCTGCGTCTGGTTCCCAGGATCCAAGCTAGTGCTCGGAACATCGTTACTCACCGCATAAGGTGGTGGTCGGTCATGCAGCAATCTATCCATAAACTCCTCATCCTCTGAATCATCCTCTTCTTCCCAGGACCTTTTTTGTTCTTTATCTTTGCCTGAGTCTTTGTTAGTTTTGCAAGAAGCTTTCTTTCCCTGTGTCTCTTCTCCCTGTGTTATCGCTGGAAACAGCTTTAACCCATCTACTATTCCCCGTCTCCACATCTTATTCTCGTTATCCCATCTTGCTTCTGCATAAGATTTTTCTGCCCTTGTCAACCTCCTGTGAAACCTTTCCTGCCTATGTTTAAGAGCCATCAGATCCCAGATCGCTAGAGCCTCATATTGTGCCGGTCTCGGAGGTGGTTTCTGCGTACTTAACATCCACCTCAAGTTCTCTAATACCTTTTGATTGAATGTCCCATGTTCCGGAAACGCTAGACACCCTTCTTTTTCTGTCAACTTGCGCCATTGTTTTATCCATAAACGAGGTGCAACACCCTTTTCTTCCATAACTGTATAGGCTGGAGTACCCTCAGGTGGTGTAGGTTCCCCGTCGGTTGCGACAATGTACACATCTCCCCTCAAAGCGCTTTTGAATGCCTTAACAAAATTCATTTTATTTTATATTTAATCAAGAAACGGCTTAGTTCCCAGGACACTCTTCACCTGCCCTTTGCTCACCCTATTGTCTCTCACGAACGGCAGCCAATCCGTGCGCGACGACTCTTAACATCTGACCTATCCCAGCGCGCACCACTGACGTCACACCCATACACACTCTGCAGCTGACAAAGTCTTGCGGCTTGTCCACACCTCGCTAACCTCTTACAACTCATACAAACTAATGCGATTTATTGCAGACACTTTAAAATGACAACACAAATCTGCCGATTTACTACACGAAGGGTAACACATTCGCTTCAGAACTTTACAGAGATTTCACTCTCTCCTTCTCAGTTCCCACATGCGCAAGCAGAATTTGACCCGCAAATCCTACTCTCGACTTGTCAATGACTCCCTCTAGTGCACTTTAGAGCTTGTCAAATCTCCATCGAAGGTTTCATACATACGTTGTGACTCAAACTTGACTTGTCAACCACGCCCGATTGACCTATTGAATCGCACAGATTACAACAAAAACCATAATTTTCATCCTACTCCGGAGTCTTAGACCTCAACAGGTCCGTATACCTTAACCAACCACGTGGATAATTTTGAACAATAAGCGCTGCATTCACATGAAGTACGCCGACTTCCCTACTCTCATACTGTGGAGTACGCCCACTCCTGCTAAACGACACTTATTTTGGCCTAAATACACACAATCTTCACAATCTCCTGCAAGATGCATAAGCTTTGAGCAAGCGCAAAGTCCCTAACCACATATACTATGGCGCCGAGAACATTCCCAACTCATCTAGGCAGACTCCGAGATCCCAGGAAAGTCCATGGTGAACCTAGCCACTCATTGTTTTGCCAAATTTCATTATCACAGAAAACAAAATTAAAAATTAAAACTCCGTCCTAGGGCCCCCAAGGGCCAAACCGTCACTCTGCTACCAGAACTGCTAACGCGTCCGTCTATGTCAATTTATACACATCAGGACTCGTTTTAGGTCGATGAACCTTTGGACCCAGTGGTGAGTCTCCGTAAGACGAGATTACCAAACACTCAAAATATATTTCACAATAACCATTAAGGAATCTTCGGCGCATTCATTGGTGCTCAGACTCAAATAACCACACCTTGAAGGAAGATTTGTGAATTTATTCCCTATTGATTACAATCTAATAATAAACGTATTAATCTCAAAACCAAGAAGCATAAAAGCATGATCACAAAGTGGCAATTACGATGAACTTTCAACAATGCGATGATCAGAATCATAGGATAGATACGTTAGCAAAGAATAGACCATAGTGCATAATAAACCATAGAATATCAGTTCAGCATAGCTACATGTCAGTCACGTCAGTTCTGTCCGTCAAATGAATACCTCATCTAACCTCAAATTAGCATTAGCATGTTGGGCTTCATGCAAAACAATTTAGAACATTAATTTGGAAAACATCTAACTAAGATACTTAATTAAACACACAGCAGTTGGTACCTAGAAAGAAAGGCATATAGATTCCGTTAGCATTAATAATTACCCTCCTCGAGATAGGTCAGCATACAGGATCAGTCTTCGTCTTCAGGACATCAGATAGTTCACCGTCAATCTATCTAAATTAGAAGCAAGGGACACTCTCCTCATAAGGAGGAAAGTGTAATAGGGCAGTCTATGGGCTAGGATGATTTTGTCTAAGTCTCAAATCACCAAATAGAGTGACAGAGTTTCTTGATGCAATCAGTATCATTCCCTACCTAATGCGTCTTGTCTCTTGTGTCATGAGTTTTTATCCCCTTTTCGTAATACATTCCCCCAAAATTCTATTGGTTAGTAACTACACCCCATTATTGGTAACCAATCACATTATACATTAAGTAATGCATTTGTAATTTCTTGATATTAATTTGTCTTCCAATTGGTCTTCATAATCAGCATTTTCGTAGGTGGTACGTCCGGGGTTACTTCACCATCTTGGCACACATCTCAGGTCAAAAGTTCTGTTCCCCTCCTCTCATTGTCCTTGGAAGTGTCCATTAATGTTTCGAAGCACATAGCTTTATACTAAAAGCTGCTAGCATGCGGATGAGAAAATTCCTTCATGTTTCAAACTAGTACAGAAAGAACAATAGCTGGGTCATGGTCATTTGCAAGTCCGCACACAGAAGAAGCAGAAAATATGCTTTCAAATGAGAGTTACACAGCTAATTCACGACTCATGCTAACTTAAGACATACGAGTTCTAATGAATACAGTTTTGATCGTAATAATGCGTATAATTGAAAGATTATTATTAATTCAGCATTAGTGTTCATAAATGAGTAAATCTTTGCGTTTATTAATACTTTTAATTATTAATTATTAATGTTGCTTTGTCAAATGTAAGCATTTCACGTCTATAATATATGATATTTAAACTACGCTCTCTCAGTAGCATTCGGTCCAGAAAACACCCTTTTGTGATTTGGTGTTAATCCGTTTAGTAGTTTTTTAGATATTAAAGGTAAAAGAAATATGTACATCTGGGAGGAGCCTAAGCACAGATCTCATCCCAGGAAGTGCTGGCTGGCAACTTGGGACCCATATACATGATAGCACCCCATTAGAAATGCATTGTAGTAAATGGCAAGTTTTGAGGGTCACGAAAAGGAGAATGTATAAAGAGTGAAAACAGATTTTAGCTACAAAAGAAATAATTTATTGATGGTACCAAATTAGTTTTTAGATTTGTGGTGTGTTCTAAGGTGGTTTAACCCTGTGAAAATAGAATTCTGCTCGGAGTTCATTAATCATGTTTGAGAGAAAACAGTCTTCTCATGATTTTCCCATTGAGGTTGAGGAAGGTGCTCCAGAAGCCAAAAGGGGAGCATTTTTTCTCTAAATTCACACTATCTTTCTCAGCTATATGAAAATTAAATCTGCCATTCTCAGTAAAGCATGTACTTCGAACAGGAGCATTCTGTTAGTTGATTCCTTTGTATTCTACTGCGGCCCCCCAGACCCTGAGCGTTCTACAGAACAACTAGAGCGCTAACAGTATGACTTATGACAAAGGTTTGACATACCTGAAGCCATCTTGACTGCATCAAACTGGAAAAACCTAAAACATTTAATTTAGAAAGGAGCAAAATGAGGAGGTTCATTTAGTCGTCGAATATATGGTCAGTGCTGAAAAATTAGAACAAGTTTTAAGTGAGGTCTCAAACATCTTCTTGACATGTAGACTGAAACGTGCACTTTCAACACCAGCAGCAGGCAGCCAGTTAACTCCCTGGTGATCAGCAACTTTACTACGGTGTTCTAAAGAGCAACTAGAGTGCTAACATTCTGAACTGATGCCAGAGTGTGGCACATCCTAACTCAATCTTGATGGAATCCAAGTGGAAAACTGAAAGGATTTTCTACTGAGGACTGCAGTAAATGAGGAAATTAGGGAGCTTCATAACAAATAAGTCTCCCAAGATGGCCACCAGAGGAAAAAGAGCCCAAATGTAGCACAAATATCACCCAAATGTATCCCAAGTATAGCCCAATGAAGTGTGCAAAACACATTTCTTTTTTCAAATTTTATATACCTGAAGTTATTAGAGTGCTTTCCATCAACATTAGTTACATTACAACAATAACACATTCATTTTCTTTTTAGGCATTGGAAGATTAACGGCATCATTTTGAGGCTGGTGGTTCTAAGACCTCCAGCCCGCGGTGGTAGTCAGACCAGCGCGACCATAGAAGACTGACCGTCAGAATTACAAGATGGGCGTGCAGACTCACCTACAAACTGCATCCCCACAAGGATCAAAGAACAAAATGGGCTAATGGTGGTCTGGCTTGTAGTAAGCCACAGAGATGCTGAACTCAGTACTGTTATACTGATTATAGCCTTGTTCTCCCCCAGCTTTTTCATGGTGGTTTCCCCACCATGAAAAGGCTTGTGGAGAACAAATACAGTGGGCCACATGTGGGGCCCTGCCCAGTACCCTTAAAATGTGCACATTTCAAGGGTGTTGATGAATCCTGAGTGTGGCCCTATCATGAGCCGGAAACAATGCTGCCGCACCCTTCCCACTGGGCTGATGGGCTGAAATCTTGGTTTCTGTCCATCAGCCCAGTGGGAACGTTTTAACAGGCCCAGTGAGAAGACCTCCATATCTGAGGCGGTCTTCTCACCAAAGGGCTTGTGGGCTGACGGACAGCCAGTCAGCCTTCTAATGAGGCCCTAAGTGATTTACCCATAATCACAGAATGTCGAGCTGATGTTAAAACTTGAACCTTGTTCCTCAGTTGCAAAGCCTTCATCTCTGGAGATAACACCACATCTTCTCCCCTAAGTGTAACATATATTCAAGTGATCAACTGTATAAAAAACATAAATATAGAAAATTATTTAAAAGTGCTTTGTTGTGATTTGAGAACTCAGACTATTTTTATTTATTTTAGATAATTAGAGCAATAACCCTAATTTCGATGGGAATAAGACCCTCACATGTGTGTAATTTTGAAAGGAAATGCTTTTGGTATTACAGTTTTAATTACATTTTTCATTAGAATCCTGTGGGGAGGCAGAGACCAGAGGCATGCACTTACATAATTGAGGACAGGGAGGAGGGTGCAGCAGGAACAAGCTGACCACCTTGGGCAGGTGGGAAGGGCCGTGACAGAACAACAGACCATAGAGGGCCGGGAAAAGGGGGCAGGGGCAAGAAATCAACCATGCAAGAGAGGCTGTGGCAATATAACAGACCCCTGATGGCAGAAGGATGAGGCAGTGATGGTGCAACCAAAAATTTCAACAGACCCGATTTAGGCAGGAGACACCTGATGTTTTTAAGTTCAAAAAAAGCTTTCTTTTATCTGTCTTCTACCTAAAATCTCCTCTTTTTCAATTTAAGTTCATGGGGAAAGCAATTCTCCAGTTTTTTTTTCAAAATCTCCCTGTTACCAAGTCCAAAATATTGACAAGTATGACACATTGGATCATGGAGGGCAGAAGCAACGGGGAAGGGACATGGACTCGGATAACAGATGGCAGGAGGGAGATGGGTAGAGGCACCAAACTGACCTTACAGAGCAGTCATTAGGTGTTACAGCAGCACATCACACAGGGCAAGTGGGACAGCAGTACAGCACAACAGACCATGGAAAGCAGTAGGGAGGGGACAGGGCCATGCACATGGACAGCAGAGAGCAGAGGGGAAAGAGGCAAGGGCAGGAATCTGACTATAAAACACAGACTGGAAGGACAGTTGCAGCATAACAGACTATGAAGGGCAGGACAACAGACTAGAAAAGGCAGGAGGGAGGGGATATGGGCGTGTGCATGGAAAACAGAGAGCAGGGGGCAAGGGGGCATGGCAGGAACAGCAAGCTGACCATGGAGGAAAGGTGGGATGGGCACTGAAAGCACAACACACCATGGAGCATAACAGTGAGACTATGATGGCATACACACAGACAAGAGAGGGAAAGTGGGAGGGGGCCAGCGGCAGCAAGCTGACCACACAGAGTAGGTGAGAGAAGCTGTGGCAGCACAGAAGACCATGCATGTCAAGCAGGAGCATTAGTGGCAGCACAATGGCCGAGGTGGGAAAGAGGGAGGGGGCAGGGGCATGCACAAATGACCATGGAGGACAGAAAGGAGTGGTAGAGGCTGGACACAGACAAGAGAGGGTAGGAGACAGAGCGTCACAACAGACCACGCAGAGCAGGCAGGAGGAGAATTTGCGGCATAACATAGCATGGATGGCAGAAGGGAGTAGCAGCAAAATGGATCATGGAGGATGGGAGGGAGAGGATGAGGCATAGAACTCAGATAGGCGGGGTGGCGGTGGCAGGGACAGGCAGAAGCCACCTGACCATGCTAGGCTGATGGGCGGGGCAATGGCAGCTCAAGCGAACACTCAGAGTAGATAGGAGGGGCAGTGCAGGCCCATGGAACATGATGAGCAAAAAGGAGGGCACAGGGATATCCACACAGCCATCAGAGGGCAGAAGTAAGGAGGGTAGGGGCAGCAAGCTAAGCACAGAGGCTAAGTAGGAAAGCAGTGATGGGGCATAGAAATGGGCAAAGGAGGCCAGGAGGAGTAGAAAGGGATATCAAGCTAAATGGAGGGAATTAGCAGCACATCAGACCATGCAGGGCAGGAGGGAAGGAGCTGGTGCATGGACTCAGACCACAAAGGGTAAGGAGGAGATGGGTGGGGCAGCAAGCTAACTGTTCAGGCTAGCAGGAAGGGCAGTGGCAGAACATTTGCCACACAGGGCTGTAATGAGGAAGCAGGGGCATGGATTTGGAGAATAGATGACAAGTCGGTGGGGGCAGGAGCAGCAAGCTTGGGTAGGGGCAGCACAATGCCAGGCCAGGCCCTGTGCCCAACCCCCCAAACATGCATTGTGATGGGCATCTTAATTAATGTTACAAAAACCCCAGAAATTCACAGGAAAAAACAAAGGTTGCATGGACGTTATACTTAGAAATAGAATTAAAAAAAAAAAATAATAACTTTAGAAATTCACAACAAATCAAAGGTTACAGGGACATCATAGTTATGGCCAGTTTTTACATGCACAAAACCATGGAAATTTAGCTGTTATAATTAGAGTTATTTCAAGTAACTAAAACTTGTGCCCCAAGGAAACTATAACTCGCGCCCTCACCACGCACTGCTACTTACCCCTAATATTATATCAGCTGACATCTTCTTTGACATCACTGATAATATCACTGTAACATTTGCAGGAAAATTATTGATGAGAAAACTGCATGGCGAGGGTGCAAGTTATAGTTACCTTAGGGCACGAGTTACAGTTACTTTAAATAGCTCTAACTATAACAGCTGCACTTCTATGGCTTTGTGCGTGTAAAATCTGAACTTAACGAAAAAAAACTTTCCTGTAACCTTTGCTTTTTCTAATTAATATATGCACACAAACACACATATTTAGTGCATGATTAATAAAAACCTTTTAAATCCAACATATGTAAAACAATAAAACATTCAGATTGTGCATGTAAGTGAAATTAAATAACAACAGACATATATAAACACTATTATATTGTGGTTTTGGCTCAATTTTAACTGTCTCTTATGCTAATCTTATAAAGTGATAATGCTTTCATAAAATTATTAGAATGTGCAGGTAAAGCAAAGGCAAGATGAGGGTCCATAAGAACGTGTGAAAATATTGATAAAATCACATGTTGTATATTGTTGCTATTAAGTAAACACAAAAACATATGATAGGCCTGCATATTTAATGCACAGTCAGGCAGGGGCCACATGTAAACCGGCAGTCTTCAGCCTTTCAACTCATGCGGTTTCAACATATTGGAAAATACTAACCTGAACTTAACAATCGGAATATTCAACATTGTATTTTATTGGACAGGACCACTATGATGATTACTTCTCTTTATTATACGGTCAGCGTTGTTTCTCTGATGGTAGAGTGTTCCACTTTGGGTCATAGTCTAAAGTTTGAAGGGCTCCAAGGTGAAATGAAAGAAATCTATTTTTTGTATGGCCTTTATGATTTGCTCCCAGGCAGGGCTGAACACAGAGAGGATTATGAGGATAAGATCATTCAGACAGGTTCCTTTATTACCATTGTGCCCAGGACCTGGACTCTTGCTCTCACCACTTTCCTGTCGTCATTCTGAGTTGTTCCCAAGTTCCATACCTCAGGGAAGCAGAGGTCATCCAAGCATGTGTCCATATTTTGGGCATGAAAGGCTTCACCTCTAGTGTTCTTTAGCTCATATCATATTATACTGTTCAGTGTATCGGAATGTGCTGACATGATTTTATGGCACAGCTTGATGAATTCGTTTTTCCTAGACATCAATTGTTGAGGAAGGCCAAACTCAAGACAAACTCTAGGCAAACCTAGGCAAATGATGCTTATTTTTGGAGGTTAAGAATGCCTTTGTCATTTTTCGTGTCTAAGTATCTAAGAATTTTTTGTCTTTGCACAGCATAACTTCACTTCCATATGACAGAACTGGTAGAAACTTTTGCTTTCATGACCTACAGTATTGGGACCACACTAGGACCTGTTTGGAAGGGGTTTGTTAGTAAGGGCAGGTAGGATACATACACTTAGTAACAAGGGCACATTCACAAATAAGGTCCAGTCAAATTCTCAGGAAATTAATCCTTGCTCAACCCTTGGTAGATTGGCCCACAAACAGTTAGGCTTCACTTGGGGGAAAGGTATGTAAAACATTTAATATCAACAAATAAATAAGAAAGACACAACACACAATAAAAATCCTCTACCAATTTATAAAAATAGGAAACATTTTTCTCTTAAAAATGACAAGGTTCTAATCTAGGGAACTGGAGATAGGAATTTTTAAAGATTAAGGGCTTCATTATGACTTTGGTGGTCGAAATGAACAGACCATCAAAGCTTCTGGGAGGAGGCTGCTGTCATACTGGTGGCCTCCCCCAGTCATATCACAATGTTTCCACTGGGCTGACCAGCAGAAAAATCATATTATGACATTTCTGCCAGTCAGACTGGCGGAAACAGTGCCATGGCATTAGCCATGCCCCCCTTAAGGCAGCCAAGACTAATAAGGGGAACAACAGCACCCTCGGAATACTCACATTCCAAGATTGCAGGCAGGGGTGCACCCAGCCCTGGCTTTCCACCAGCCTTTTCATGGCAGGGACCCCGCCATGAAAAGGCTGCTGGAATGGGGACTCATGATCAGCATGGCGGCACAGAACTCAGCACCACCATGGCTGACTACGACTACGACTGCTGCCAATCCACTGAGATCCATGATCCTGGCATTTGTGGCGGTCTCTGGTGGTCCCACTGCCAGGGTTGTAATGTGGCGGATGGACCATCACTGCGGGTTTTGCAGTCCTCGGACAGCCAAACTCATAATAGGGGCCTAAATAAAAAAAAAATTACTTTCTGGTTCTGAAAAGCAAAAGCACCAACCCTGGCTATTTGATTGCACCTGACCAGGTCAAAGTCAAAGTTTGAGGCTGACTGCAATGAAACCCAAGTCGTATACAGTGAATAGTAGGCCTTTCTCAAAATCTTACCTTCGGACTTGGGGCCTGGTTTAGGTCTTGACTTTTCCATCAGTTAATCTGTCTGCCTAATAGGCGGTCTGCATGCTTAATTTAGATGTCGGCGGGTCTATCCGAATCTTGCCGTCTCCACCAGAATTGTCCTCCTTCATCAACAGCATCATAGGCAAAAATGCCTGTTGGAGGCAATATTTGCACCATACCAACCACAATCACAATGTGCCTTCCCATCAACGTAACTGTGGCGGGAAAACCACTACATCTAATTTTGCAGTTTCAAAGGGATATAAGGTAGAAACTTACCTTATAATCTTTTTTCCACTTCTGTTTCCATCAAATGAACCCAAGTCCTTCCTTTGCTGCTGCTAATTGACCACAAAACAAATGAACCCTGCCATCGCCATAATCAAAGGTAAGCTTCATTTCACTTGTCATTTGAATTGTCTGTTAACGTTTGCTCTGGTCTTGTACATTGTCAAAAATCTCTGACAAGTAATATTTTTCAAATGTTTAATGCATATGTGTGTGTAATAATGTCATTTAAGAAAGTTCTAAGAAACACACCTGTATTCACTTTTTTTATTTTATTTTTAAATTTGGTGCAAGCTTTCCTCATGATGTTGGACAGTTACCCATACAAGTGTGTTCAATTATTTATTGTGAACTAACAAATTATGAACATATGAATTACACGTTTTGATTAATTTGGATGCAATATAATTCAGTAATAGCACTAGACAAGGTAAAACATGTTTTCAAATGTAAAATCAATCTTAGTTCTAAATTTAAATCATAACTTTTCTGTATGTTACATATCCCCTTCTGTAGTGCATTTACTGTATTTTGTTACACTTAATGTTAACTTCTTTTTAAGGTGTAATGCACATGTGTTATTTTTTCACTTATTAATGTAAAATGAACACACCTTGTTACCACAAAAAAAATAAGAATTGTATTTTTTGGTGTAAGTGTCCAATATCATGATGAATGATTGCATCAAAATGTTAATGTCCTTTAAACTTTTTTTCTAATGTTTGGGCTTTACAAATATGTCATGTAAAATATATGTTTTATTACCATCATAAATGTGAGTAAGAATATGTATTTCATATTTTAAGATTTAACAATTTTAATAATCAATGAATTGTACATGACTATTAATAGTAGAGCCAACTTTCTCAAAGTAAAATTAACATTTTTATTTATAAGTGAGATAATTCTCTAATGCAAAGCTTTTACAAAAATAAATATAGGAAAAAATGGTTGTCAAACACAACATCATGTGGCTTTTTTGCACATAGCTTCCCTCCAAAGCATATTCCAAGGGTAACCTCCTCAGGAAGGGGCATCTATTGGGCACAGAGCAGGCACCTCAAGGCTTTTTCTTGGGAATGGTGGGTTTAGGTTGGGTAGGGGTCAAGACAAGGTAATAGATGAATTAGGATGATGACTAAGGGTAGGAGGTAGCGAGAGCTGGATTGGGTAATGTGCTTATGTCTGTATGTTTGACAGTTGCATGCGGGTCTGGTTTTTGATTTGTATGTTTGGATGTGTGATTTTTGGCTGTTGTATGATATTCTGGTGAGAGTGTGTGTTTTCTTTTGTTTGATGCTGTTCTGTGTGTAGGTATGCTTTTGTATGAGTGCATTGGTTTTGATAAGTGTGTTGTTGAGGTGGTTGGCATGGTTGTGGTGGTGCTTGTAGGTGTGGTGGTAGTTGTGGTGCTTGTGGGTATACTGGTGGTTGTGGTGCTTGTGGGTGTTGTGCTTGTGGTGCTTGTGGGTATAGTTTCAATAATGTATGTATGTTGTTTGTATATTTGGGTTTGTGTTTGTGTTTATGTGTCCGTTGGAGTGGGTGTCAGCAAAGAAGTGAGTGTGCTTAGAGTTGGGGTGGGAGTTGGGAATTGGGTGAGGAAGGGACCTGAGTTGTGTCAGAAGGTTAAGTTGATTGGGAGGCTGGGGTGAGTAAGAAGGCTACTATTTTGACAAGTGATCTCAATATGTCAGACATTGAACTGTGAATGGCATCCAGAAATGCAATCATTTCAATGGCAGTTTAGCCCCTGGATGCTATTCACTATCATATCTGGCCTGCAGAGATGCTGCATAAGTGTTCAATTGCCTTATCACTCAGTGCAGCTGGGTTGACAGGAAGTGAGGTGCTTGTGGCAAAGGAGACCACTGCCCTTTTAGGGGGTTGGGTTTGGCCAACTGGGGAGGAGCAAGAGAGAGAGTGCAGTTGTGTCTCTGGATGGTGGACAAGGATGAGATTTTAAAAGTTTCGGTAGGGTCCACTATCACTAGGGACCGGTAGCATGTAGAGGCCTCCTGAGATGATGACGATATGGTGGTCTCTGTTCCAGTCCCCTCACGCTCCATACCACTGTGTCCATCGGTGTCAGCTGTTTCTCCACCCAAAACACAGTGGCCAGCTGCTTCCCCACCTTCTCGGCCAATATCTCCTTCACCTGCTCTTGAAGATGCTGTAAAAACATATACAATAGTTTTATTGTATCTGCATATAACTTATCACAAATCTTTTTCTCAAAACGTTTTCTAAATGTTTTAATTTCACCTTCTTCAAGGTTTATGTTCATATTTATCATCTGCATGAAGGGAACATCTTCAGAAACCACTTAGTCACAGTTTTTTCATTTTCTATCATCACTCCTAATTCAATTTTGATCATTTTTCTAATCTATTTTTAATTATCTCTAGGAACTGTTTTACACGTTTGAATGTTTCAGATTTGTTGTTTTGGATAGTGATCTTATGTTACCAAACTTTTTATCAAGCAAACAACTTTGTACATTATGTGTACAAGGCAAACAATGCTGATTAGACATTTTATTTTTAAAAATAAAAATATGAATCAATGTATGTTAATATTTATTGTAATGTTTATCAATATTTGTATAAACTGAAAGAATGTTTTATTTTGTTTTGTGAAATTTCACAATGATAAAACTTTCTTGTCTTAAGTATTTATTAAAATGTTACAATTGCATTTTTCAATTCTGTACTTAAGTTGCTTATTAATGTACCACACCCTACATATTTACTAATGCTGTTGAAGAAATCAAACAAATATGTTTCTGTTTCATTTTAAATTACTGCTACAGCATAAGTAAATATATAGAAATTGATACGTTTTAATGCACTTTAGTACAGATAAAGAAATTACAATTACCATTGTAAAAATAACAAAACATTCTGAAGTTCAGGTTAGTCTAATATTGGTACAACATTACAGTACATTGATTCATATGAAATAAAAAAAAAAAAAAATGCAACTAACAATTAAATTGTTTTAAACTTGATGCATTTCAAATAATTCAAGCTGAGTCATTGTTTGAGCCTGATTTTTATTTGTATAGATGGGATTCTCCAACATATACTTGATGGAATTTCCCTCTGTCAAAATTCGAAGTGCATTATAAAATATTGCCCTTGGAATTAGTACAACTGTCTATCTCTTTTGGTTGTGATGGAACATTTCATCTGCAACAATTCCTTTATGGATTCTGTATTTCTTCATTATTGGTTTTCCATCTGAACATAGCAAAGGAGATGAAATAAATGTACTTTTGCTATGTGTTGCCCTGCCACTAATGTGTTCACATGCCTGTCTCCTGAATTACAACAATTATGCATATAGCATTAATTTTTCTGAAAACAGACTGGCTTATATACACATTTATGAATAAGACATCATGAACAATTGTCATTTGTTACATAAATTGAAACTTTTTTATTAAAAACATTTTAATATGTTATTATTCTCAAATATATCCATTTAATTTTGTTTTGACTCATTTTGGGTCACGTGTTTAATATTGATTGTTATTAATACTAATTCACCAGTGTGAAGAAAGAACTTCCTGTAGCACACCACTGAAAGATGGTTGTGACACTCCACCGAATACTGCAACATTGTATTTGAATGATCCTGCAGCCACAAAATGGAGTACTGCCATTAGATTCACTATTGATGTTATTGATGCATACAACAAAACACATTTATACCCAAGTAATACATTTTCATTTACAAAGTTATATTACCCCTGTTGGAGTCCCTTGTCATGAACTCTCTGTCGACCCTAGTACGTAGGTAGGTGGTCAGACAGGCTCTTCCACCAGGCTTGAAGGATAATGACTGACAGATCACAGTTGGGGTAACACTTAGTCGACAGCCAAACAAACAAGCTTAGAACAGCTCACACAGATAGGCAGCAACAGTACAATGGTCCCTGGAGATTAGCCCCAATAAAGCACAAATGGCCAGAGGGACGCATACATTCCCAAAACACCAGAAAGTTAAAGGCCACATGTAGTTAGGTACACTCAGCCAATCAGGACACAGCAAACACTGCACATGCAGGGACCATGGACCCTTGAGGCCGGATATCTGATTACGTACTGGAAATTGTATTTACAGTTCACACATTTCACCAAGAAAAGAATGTTTTATGTGTTCATTGCTCCCAGAGAAATGTATAAAACGTGGGTCATTTCTATGTTCTGTGAGAGACTGTCCTCAGACCCTGGTGCTGTAACTGCTTTCCTGGCTGTAATGTTTAATTAAATGAATCATTTCCTGCTTTTCTAGATGCCTCTTGTCTCTTGTTTTTCAAGGTAAATTCTCATTCGAGCAACATTTAGGCAAGCCAGCCAGAAGCTGATTGGGTCTTCGAACTCAATTGCGACCAAAGGAAGGAGAACTCAACTGGATGGATTCAGACTTGCAAAAACAAGAAAGGTGAGCAGATGCCGTAATGGATTGAACATTCTGCTGAGTCTGCGGGGTCTGGCCTGAAGCCACCATCATAAGGGAGAGAGGATACATTAGAGCCTTAGTCCAAGCATTTGGCATGTGGCAAACTAGTAAAAATCGTATTTTACGGAATCAGTTTCTTGATTGCAGCATCAGGAAGGGTGATTCCCTCGGCGTAACACAGCTGGCACGCTTGACACCTGAGTGTAATACAGGTTTTTTTGGACTGCTAGGCTTGACACAGGTGGCACATATGAGGCTCTGGGTAGGACACAGGGCCAGCACTCTCTTCAAGAGGTGCCTTTGCTTGGACTGCTGGATGTGATGCAGCTGGTACGCATAAGCTCTGGGTGTGATAAATGGCCCACATGTTGATCTTATGAAGCTATCCTGGTTTTCTCTGTGCCACCAGCTTCTTAACCCTGGTGGTATTTGAAAGAAGTGAGAGTTTTGCTTCCCTTGGACTGCTGGACATGACACAGGTCTATGGTCACTAAAATAAGTCCTTTTTTTCTCCATATAAATCGGTACAATCTTTTCCCCCAAGTTGGTTGTTGTAAACTAACAATTGCACTTATTTCCTGGGATGCGTCTCTTCATGCCTTTTGTTTGTTGAATGTTTACTTTTGATGTACCTGTGAATGACGGTGAGTTCATTAGATCTAGGAATGCCCGTGCATATATCCTCCCCACTAGATTAGGGGCCTGATTACAACATTGGCAGTCCCAGGACAACCGATGCCGCAGAGGCAGTTGGACTCCTGAACTCCAAATGCCACATTAATAATCTGAAGGTCAGACCTCCAGGGGATCACTGTGCCCACAAGGAACATGGTTCCCGATGGGCTGACAGCAGTCGGAGTCGTGGTCAGCCACAGCGGCTCTGAGTTCAGATCACAAGTCCAGTTTCTACCCGCCTTTTCATGGTGGGGGGCCCGCTGTGAAAATACTGGTGGAAACATAGTGCAGAGGTCCTAAGGGGGGCCCCTGCACTGTCCATGCCCATTGCTTAGGCTATGCAAGAGGCACCTGCTTAGCACCTTTGGATTGCGTACTGTCCACTTTTCAGTCAGTGCTCCTTCTGAGGGTGCTGGAATGCTATGGTATTGGCTATGGCTCTCTTAAAGGAGCTGAAACCAATACTGTAGCACTGTTCCCACCATGCTTACCGGCAGGGACAATCTAATATGATGTTCCCACTCATCAGCCTGGTGGAACTACATTAATACAATGGGGTGAAGCAGCCGGATTAATGGCTGCCTCATCTCCGCTAGTTTGGGCGTCTGCTCGTCTGACCGCCAAACTCGTAAGGAGTCCCTAGGTTTGGTAAACCCCTTGTGTATATAATTTCCTTTACTAGAGAGATCCAGTATTTCCCTTCTACATACTTCCCATTGCCAGAGTAAAAATTTTAAACCCTACAAAAACAGAAAAGTTAGCAACTTAAGAAAGAAAAGAGAAAGCTAGAACTTGTGTAACATAAAAATCTTCTAAAGAATGCAAAACCTATTAGAGTAACTGTCCTCTGAAAAGACTACCCAAATACCACCATGGGATCACCTTGAGCACACATGCAGAGTAAGTTCCCCACTCAGGCCAAAAAGCTTAGCAGATTTCTGCCACGAATTACATGTACATACCATGACTCACACATTCCCCTGGCCTAAAGAGGAAATATTTTACATTAATAACATCACTAGAATATACGTACAAACAAAGTATACAGGGCAAAAAAAGGACAGGAAGGAAGCACTGTTAGAGCTCTGGGCCATTTTTGAGGAAGTCCAGGCCGATAAACTGATACATCACCAGTAAGCGAGGCGTCTGCACCGCCCCCATCATATGTAGATATGGTGGTGCTCTCCCCTATGTCTTCTATCCCTGTGTTTGGGATACACTAACTCACCAGTCAAGAGAGAACAAGGGACCCCTACCAAACAGCAGACTGTTAGGGCTAGGTATAGCAGATCATCAGGCCCACAGACCCCTACAGTCCTCCACCTCCCCAGTCAGGCAGTAGAGCTCCCCAAAGTGCTACACCTGTTCGTCACAGTCGGGAGACTGAGCCTCAGTGGAACAGGGGGCATACTCCCCCGCTGGTTCTGGGGAACATTCGCAAGTAAAGGAATTATTTATTGCTGTCTTGGATAGTGAGATAGCTAGCGAGAGTGAGGAAAGAGGACCCAGCCCTCCTCTGATGGTGAGGAGGGAGCCACAGGGCACACCCAGGTAGCTGAAGAAACCACTGAGAGAGAGAATAGGAGCAGGTCTCAACTTAGAAGAACAACACATAGCTCAGAGGGAAGGAGGCAATGTAGATGGGAGTCAGAGGAAAGGCATGAACAGAGGAGAGAGAGACAGCTCACAGCCTAAATGCCCAGCATGATAACAGGGTAGTATGCTGTTCACCTGAGGAAAGCGGGAGGAGATAGGGAGCTCCAGTCACAGAAAATCAGAGATAGAGTCAGAAGGGAAACTTTTGGCAGGGGTTCATACCTCACCAGAACACCAGCAAAGGAGAGGGGTTTGCCAGGAGAACAGGGAACAAGGCAGCCAGGTGCCGGCCTAGCTTGGACACAATAGAAACAAAATGGCACCACTGCATGCACACGAGGAGAGTCATGATGAGGACATCCGCTACTCCCTCCAATTGCACAGGACAGATAATCCAGTGTCAAGAGATATAGTAGCTCAGTAGGAAGGTGAAATGTTCACTCAACCCTTTTGTCAAATGCTAGGCCACTGGACAGAGAGAAGTGTCATTACAATAGGTCCTGACCGGAGGAGGGATCCTTTAAACCGGGGGCATAGTAAATGCTGAAGGCTGCATCTGGCATGGAGGGGGAGCTCCCAAGTGGAACTTACCTTACATGCAGGACGGCCTGAGGAGAGTAGATCACTCACTATGGGGAGGGAAAACCATTAGAGACATCCGGAGTGTGACTATGCCTTTCACTACAGAAGAGCATGTCAGGAACCATCTATATGTCATTGGTCCAGATGACTAAGGCGGGACTAAGAGCCAAGCTGCTGCTGTTGTTGGATTTGTCTAGGAAATCAATCTCATTCTTTGAGAAAAACACAGCAGGGATCACTCTAGCAAGAGTCTGCTAAGCAGCATTATCGGTGAGCAGATCAACATGGTGTTCACCCATGCTTGCATCCCTACAGTCGCATTGATCACCTCAGAGCATGATGGGGGCACATTTAATTTATACAGGCACCAGATATGGACAGCCCTGATGGAAAAATTCCACGACAGCCCAGACTTTGGTGGATTAATGGTGGAAACCATGAGGCCTAGGGAGACCATAATAGACTTCCTAGATAGGATAAGAGAATGGTGGGGACAGGAGACTGGATGGTACCTCAAGTCATTTTCGTTTATAACATCCTCTAAAAGGGGCTGCCCTACGACATACAAAGTGGTTTGAACAAAATAGAGGATCTAGAAACTAAGCCCTGGTGAGAAATACAAGCACACACACTGTACTTCCACAAGAGGAAACAAGAGATAGATGAGGAGGTGCAGGAGCAGGCCCAGAGGGACAATGCTAAGTTGATCCAACTTACATTAAGGAAGACTACCCTCGAGGGAGCACATTGGCAACAATGCATGAAAATGGCACCAGTCATGAAGGGCACTCCACCACAGGACCCCTGAGGGCTCCAAAATGGCCACATCGCTGGAAATCAGGGTGGCTGGCAGCAGCCAAACCCCATACAATGCTACCATTGCCAAAGAAGAGACAACGTGGCTGACAGATGCCAGCTAAGGGCACACCATGGTCAGAAGTCAGTGAGCAGAGGCCAGGCTCTGCAGAACTCCTATCCACAGAATCAGGCCCAGGTAAACATAGCAGCACCTCATACTCAGCCACTTGAAAACGAGTCCACTACCACACTAAAGCAGCATGGGTCAGGTAATTGGACAGCGTATGGCATCAGCAGTTGCAACTGGAGATCAAGGGCCATCATGGCTTGGGTCGACAACCACGACAGGGAGGGGTAGTCATTTGGGGAAGCAGTTCTTTTATGCGGACACAGAACCCAAATGTGCAGTAAGCCTCAGCACTCCATGTTCAAAGAATACATTTTGAGGACACCCTAAAATTTACTGCAGTATAACTCAAAATAAAAAGACAAATGAGAATACAATTATGGATTTCAGCCTTTACTTGTACTTGTATATTCAGGGTTAACACATGACGGTTGACTGGGTGTCCTCGCTAGAGTTCGCCATCCCAGGCTGCAGTGTGGCTGTAGATCGGGAATCCATAACTGAGATCGTCATTGAGGTGCCCGCTAGACCCTGGGTCCCGATCTACTGCTGATACCCCAGGGCGGGGATAGCCGGCCAAGTGACACCGCAGACTCCCACGGCGTCCAACTCGCAGGCAGCTATTGAATCAGTGGTCAGAGTATCAGACGGCCAGTCCTGCCGCTGCACATTTGTTGGGCCATGATTTGCTTTCTCGCTCGCAGCGTGGCCCGAGGATCCTTTCTTGGGTTCCGGGCCACTCCGCATATACTGGCAGCCCCTGTAGTCTTTTCTTATCTGTTTGCTGGACTCCTTTTCCTTTTTTCTTTCTTCTGTTTTTTTTCTTCTTGTGGCCATATTTTCTTTTTCCCAGGTGTCTGTGGTTCCTTCCCTGCTTGGATTGCTTACTTCCTTTCTTGCAATGGCATTTTCTCTATTCATCTGTATGTGGCTTTCCTATTCCAAGATGGTATCTTTAGTTCTTCCTGCATGTCACTTCCTGTTTGCCAGCATAAAATCACTGAAGGTCTTCTCTTCCTTGCATTGTAAACACTTCTGTCCTGGTGGTGATCCTCGCTCCTGTTCCCAGAGATTCTGGATCTTTATCCTGTTTTTTGCCATCAGTTTTGTAGTTCCTGATTCTAAGATCTTTTTGCTTCTCCTTTTGTCTCATCTCAGGAGTTCCTGTGGATTGAGTTTTTTTCCCATATTTGTGGTTTTTCCTCTGGGACTCTGGAGGGTACGGTCTGCTAGGCTTAGTACTGTCAGCAGCACTGTGGCTTCTGAAAGGGGTCACCCGTGTCTTGGTCAATCCAGATCAAGCAAAAAAACAGGTGGTGCCCGAGAATTGCAGACTACAGTGTTGAGAAGCGTGCAAACCAAGAAAGGCCACACTCCAGAGGAAGAGCAGTTTGACTGAGCCAGACAGAGCAGCTCCCCAACCCACTCTTAAAGGGCAGGTAACCAGGTCTTCCAACCCATAAGCAAAGTGTGACAAGTTGCTATTATCAAATTAAAAGGGTTCCCAGCCAACACCGAAATGTGTTTTAGTCCTAACAACAATAGTGCCTCCAAGGTCCCCCAACTAAATGGGGGCCCCCATTTTTGATGCAAAACGAAGATGTCCTCCAGTGATGGGGTTTGCAAGCTATAACAGAGGCTGCACATAAAAACCTGGGCTATATTACTATTCTGATCTGTAATACGTCTATGTTTTTTATTAAGATCATGCACAGTGGCATCAATTAGGTTTTAGGCAGAACATCCAGACAGAAAGGCAACTGTCACACTCATATGCAAAGAATAAATTAAACACCTTGATAGAGTCCCGAACACATCTATTTGTGTACAGTAATATAAAAATACAAATACATAACACCCCCAAAAGGATCTAATCATGTGAGGTATCCATAAAATGTTATATATTGTCCCAAAAATCCCGAACCTGCAACATTTAGTAGAGTTCACAGGATATATATATATCAAAATAGGTTTCCACCAAACAGTCGAACACGGTTCAAATATAGTAATGTCCATTTCCATGCTGTGATTCACAATGGCAATTTCCTTGAGTTTGTTAAGGCCTATTCAACAACATATTGACTCTCTGCATGATGTCGAGGTCTCATCAGGACAGAACAATTGTTAAAGGGACACCTTCTTGTGAACTAAAAACCATCACCAAATGCACCCACAAAAGTGTGAAAAAGACTTACAAGGAGGAACTTTGCACTGTTTCCTCCTTTGTAAAATAAATCAGAATTGAAGTCAGTTGTCATCAATTAACTTGATAAATCTCCAATATACGCTCTACCTTACAAAACCGCCAGAGTGAGGATTACACCAAAGTCTTGAATGCCCCTTCCCCGATGAGTGTATATATATTAAGGGGCATATTTATACTCTGTTTGTGCTGAACTAATGTCATATTTGTTTACGCTAATTCAGCGCAAACTCAATACCATATTTATATTTTGATGCTAGATCTAGTGTCAAAATATTGGTGTTAACGTAATTTTTCAGATGCTTGAAACCTCCTTGTGTCAATGAGATACAGGGTAGGAGTTCCTGTCCAAAAAATGACTCAAATGCCCTAGTGCCGTATTTATCCACCTGGGCAAAAATGACGCACGGTGGGAGGCGGACCCAAAAAATGACATTAACACCGATTTGAGTCTAAATTTAATGCCTTGGTCAATGCAGGCATTAAAATGAGGCAAACACACCACTACTTAAGGAGAACACACAGAAGCAACATTACAACCCACAGGGGAAGATGGAGGTGAAAATGATCCAGCTTGCTAGACAGTGCAGAGGCCAGCAACAACTCTTGTACTCACCACCACGATAATGCGGCCCACAAGGGCAATGCAGAAGGCAGGAGAGGGTCTTCAGAACCAGGACAACTCTTCTTGGCCTAAGGGACCTGAAAATATTTAGACCTACAAACTGGCAAGCCATACTACACCTGCTGCACCACATTGAGTCACAAAATACAGCCAGCCTGCATACCCCACCCAACATACCAACTATGACAAAGCTGCTCACAGTTCTGCACATGCTGGCAAGTGGTTCCTTGCAAACAAAGAGTGCACTGGTTCCTGGTGTCTCACAGCCATCATTCTCTGCATTCCTTCCAAAGGTAGTAGATGCTATCATCTCCCTGACACTCCTCCCCATCAGCTTCCCCAAAACCAAGCAAAAGCAGCGGGAGAACAAACAGGGGTTCTATCAAATCCATGGGTTTTGCATGTGCTTGGTGCAATTGACTGCACCCATGTGCGGCTCGTACCACCTGCAACAACAGGACACTTAGACCGGAATTGCAAGCACACGCATTCTATAAATGTGCAGGGCATACTGGACCACCGGGACTATTAATAAGCATTTTGGCCAAGTATCCTGGGAGTGTCCGTGACGCCTACATATTCCAGCTCAGCAGGATCAATGAACAATTCCAGGAATGACAATTTGGAAGTGGCCTACTTGTGGGTAAGTCAACAAATGTAGCAATGTACACACAATACACCAACCCTGTCGGACCACCAAGACATACACACAACAGTAACATATGGCCAGGGTAACACACATGTGCAGATGATAACACATATGCACCATGCAGTAGTATAGCACTGTTGTGTAGCCATTTTAGTTATAGCTCCATGCACGTTATTTTAACACACAAGGCCGCTGTGCACTTTAACCTAGATATATTTTATTCGGCTCTGCATTGTTATTTTTACAATAACCATTTCTACGGTCTTGTTTTATTTTCATTTATCTAACTGTTTTTGCCTAGCCCAGCACTGTGTCCTTAAACAAGACATTCTTGATCACTCTGTGCTTCATTCAAGGCTACAGTTTGGTACATTGCCGGTGAACGTAGTAGACGTTTAGTCTCCAACAATCGTAGAAAATACACATCCTTACGTAGGGACATTTTCTCTGAATATCAGCTGTGTTATTATAAAAACACTTCCTAGTCCCATTAGACGTTAGAGGGAGATTCTAGCCAGGGAACCACGACTGTATGCTGATTGTTGAATGCTTCGCTACAGAAGCTAACGCAGACTACAGGCCTTTGCTCAGGTATGAGGGTTGATGTTTTTATGCTTCACTCTTCTCGTCACAATTCTATTACTGTCATGTTGTGTTGTCCTGGTTCTTGCAGCTCACGCTTTGCTAGCTAAGGTGCAGTCATTATTAACACAAATACTGCCTCTGTTTGTCGTTTATATATGAGACTGAATTATAAATGAGCGAACCGGAAGCGACCTGAGGGACCACAACTTCCCTTTGAAGCCTAATATGTAATGCGCTTGGCTGCCCAATCATCACTATCCCCTGGTAGAGATGAGGCACTGCTAGTTGGCCGGAGCAAAACCCGGATTTATAGCAACAGGTGTCACCTGCAGTGGGTTAGACTCAGTCTCCCACACCGTGGACAATTTTGCTATTCGAAATTCAGTAGTCTCATTAGAATAATGAGAGCCTACGTAACATGGCGCCACCAATGTTTGGTCAGGCTCTAATTTTCAAGTCCTCCGGAGTATCCCAGTCTCATTATATATAATGACACCTCAATACCTTATGCGGAGATGTCTGTGGTACTGAGGATTTCCACCACAGCTGCGTAGGCAATCCTACTGCAGCTGGAGGTTGTTCAAGCTTGAACTTTAAAAGGAAAGCCCTATTTGGTGTGCCTTCTCTAAACTCATAGTGTCACTATTTTGGCGAATCCACAGCAGGTACAAATAGCAGTTAATATGAGACAACCTCTAACTGCACATTTATTAGCACATGGCCTAACAGCCCAGGGGGGTCCTGTCACATTTGTGGCGGATGCCCATGCAGCTTATAGAACAGAACTTTTCTATTCTTGGGTCACAATTCCAGCAGTTGATGGGAACAAGAATACATTTTACCAATATACACCTGCGAATGCGCCTGAACAATACAGAGCATAGGCATATTTAGAGATACCTCTATCTTATCACAAACATAATAATTGGCTTGATGGCACCCTACCCCACACAATATTACCAGTAAGTTTAGGTCCACTAAGTAATGACGGTCCTACCTGGCCTTTATTTGCCACCTATACACCACATCCTGCAGTTGCAAATCTAGCAGTAGCTGAGGTTCGTCATTTATATATTGAATTAATAGCGATATATAGACGATTAGTGATGCAAACACTAAATACAAACCCAGCACGTGCTGCTCCAGCACATCCACATACAGCAACGCCAGGTATAAATCCTGCAACTGTACATTCAATTATGGGTAAAGTACCCGCCAAACGAGAGGAAACTCCGTTTTGGTTAGCACAGAAAATTAATGCGCTGAAAGCAGTATTTCCCTATACGGGACCTCAGGATAAACATAGATGATTAACAATGTGCTTGCCTTTTGGGATGGTCCCTACAGTTGATAGCTGTAATACCTGGGGCACGGTGTTTGCCGCGCTCTATTCAACAGCACATGGAACACCAACACTTTCCAATTTACCGGAGGTGTTGAAACAAATTCAAGATGAATAGGGGGCTGCCCCAGCCCTAGATTTGGGGATGCAATTGATGGGCAATTTTGCCACAGTATCATCAATCATTTTAAGTAATTTTAAAGGGGAAGCGATGGCGCTTGCAGTGCGCATATGGCACCGTGACATTCCACAACAGGATCAGGAACGAGAGCTGACAAAAATAATAGCAGAGATTTCTTCAAGTATTGGTTGAGATAGCTTAGGGGCCAGACCACAAAAAACACAATTTCAGGGTAAATTGAACAAAGATACCCTCAAGAAAGCACCTGAGGGTCATAAGAAACGCTGGGATAAAAAGCAACAAACTCCTAAAAAAGAGAGGGTGGAATCTCCGCGTATGGAGACCCCACAGAATAGGTATAATATCAGAAATAGAGATAATATAAAAACGCATGATAGATATCAATATACTGATAAACACCAATCTCATTTCTTTCAGGACTCATCGGAAAAAATAAATGAGAGAGGTGAGCGATCAGAGCGAAGGACAGAGTACGTGAAACCGAAACAGGAATCACAACGCTCTTCTGAGGTTTCTGTTAAAAAGGAAGAGAAACCCGCCCAACAAAAACCACAATTTAAAAAGAAAAAAGTGGCAGCAGTCGCAGTACGACATGCCACTCAGGAAGAGGGTCCTCTTGAAGAACAAGAATTGGGCTCTAGCATTGCTAGACAGCGCGGCAGAGGTCAGAATAGTTCGCCGGAATCTTCTAGAGTATCTGGAGGTGAAAGCAACTGATGACTTCATACAAGCAGAGACTGCGGACATGCATGTCTCCATGCCTGATGGGGTGTACAAAGTAACATTACAGTTAGAAGGAGACATTGAACGCATAATAGACACAATCTTTTGGGATTGCGTAGTAAAAGTATATGATGTCTTGTTGGCCGAACATGATTGGTCACCTGACTTTGTCCGCACCTGCTCAAATGGAGAAGAAGTCATTAAGCCTTCTTTCTTGCCCCTTGATCCAGAGGTACTTGCTGAATCCTATTCCATTGAATGGGCTTTAGCACAAGCACCTGCATTATACAGAAATCACGTAGGATGGGATAAAGAACAGCAGTATCCTATAAAACATGAAGCAAAAGCACCAGTGAGAGAAATACTCACGCAATTAGAGTACCAGGGTGTGATTGAACCATGTGTCTCACCAATGAATAACCCATTATTCCCGTAGCCAAACCAGACCATTCATATAGAATAGTCTCAGACTACAGATATATAAACAGTCATACACGCACCTATGCTCTCCAAAACTCGTATAGCACAGCACTAATGAGCAACATAGTGCGTAAAAAATACAAAACAACACTGGAAATTTCTAATGTTTTTTCTGCCAGAATATAGCGCCTGAAAGTAGAGATTTAACAAGCTTCAGCGCACTAGGCTCCCAGAAAAAAATCTGTAGTTTACCTCAAGGGTATAAGAACAGCCCAGGACTGTTCGCAGCTCGTGTTACTGCAATTGTGCACGAGATTCACTCTGATGCATTATCCTATGTAGATGACATCTATCTTACAGATGATGAATTGCTACAACATTTAAGACAGGTAGCCTGCATTGTTTTCACATTTGCTGAAATTGGCTACAAATTCAACTTCAAAAAAACAAAAATAGCCTTCCTCAGTGTCCTGTTCCTAGGATATGAGCTGTCAAGTGAGGGGAAGAGCCTAGCGCCACAATTCTTGGAGAAATGCGCAGTTACAACCGCAAATACGATTTAAATTTAAAAACTCCAATCACTATTGGGTTTCCAAAATTTTGGCAGAGTTTACATTCCAGGTTATGCTACACGCATAAAACCTTTATATGATTTAATACGTTCTGATTTTTCAACTAAATTCTGAACAATTGAACATACACGTATTCTTCGAGAGTTGCAGACAGATGTGCTTGCAGCACAACACTTACACACAAGGGACAACAAAACACATTTGGTCATCAGAGTAATAGCTGGAGCCATCTGTTTCACCTATGTGACATTTAATGAAGGTGAGACAGTCCCGATTGCATACAAATCGCACTTATACTCAGCGGGAGAACAACGCTTTGCTCCAACTGAGAACATTTTCACTGCTGTACAGATGGCTGTCATTAAAGAAAGACCTCTTGCCCACGGAAAACACATTATTGTTGTTTTTCCGATCTCAGCCCCAGAGGCTGTTACCTAAGCTAGCATTCCAAATGCAAAATCATTACATCCACGTTGGATACAATGGGCTACGTCTCTGACAGCCACTGATGTAGACTACATTTTTGACCCAAAGTTACAAACTCAAGAATTTTTAAATATGAAATAGAATACTGAGTTCCAGCAAATACATTGCCTATTGAACAATGTCATTGAGTCATGTACACCGATGGCTCAGCACAACCTGCAATTGGAACTAATCATCAATATTCTGCTGCTTGCGCAGTCGTAAGTGGCTACATGGAGGGCTATAAATGCTGTCCTCTACATACCTTTACACAAACCCTAGGGGATTGCACAGCACAATTGGCAGAACTAAAAGCTCTGCTGATGGCGCTGGAACACACGGACGCTGCACAGCCTACGCTGATTGTTTGTGATTTGTACTACTGTGTCCAGTCTTTTAATGAATGCCTTCATTATTGGTGCCAGAATGGGTTCAGAGATTCCAAAGGCAACACCATTAAATACAGACTACTGTGGGGGAAAGTAGCTGACCTGAAACAGATGCTACTAAATGTCCATGTTGTACACACACTTGGGCAGCAGCGGATTGTAATACATGTTGCTGGAAATACACTGGCTGATGAAGGAACAAAGTCTGCAGTGGCATTAGCCAATGTAGCTGCACTGACTCGCTCGAGTTCCAAACCGGACGCAGACATTTGGGATGCCGTGAGAGCTACGGCTGTTGGTAAGCCCTATCCTAAAGGATTTCCTAATAAATATACCTATCGAATGGGGGATCGCCTGAACGCTGAAGTTAGAATACCAGGTGTAGGCGTAAGGGACATCCCCAACAAAGACATAAGACCAGGATTGATTACAGCAGCGCATGAGGGGGTAGCTTCTGCCCATGCTGGTGTGGCGGCTACAATTTCAATATTGCAGGCCTGTTACTGGTGGCCAGGTCTCTACAAAGAGACCAAGCAGTATTTCCTTTGTTGTGACATCTGTCAACAAATTAAAGTTTCCACTGCCAAACGGCCGCCACAAACACCCCTCTTAATTTCTAACAAACCATTACAATGTGTGTACTTGGACCATTGCGGTCCCCTAACATCGGATAGTGCATACAAGTATATTCTAGTCTCTGTTGATTCATGCTCCAGATTTACATGGCTATGGCCACATCGCTCGGCTGACGCTCGGACTGTTATTAAAGATTTGCGAGTCTTTATCGGTACATATGCAGTTGCCGCTTTCCATTCTGACCAGGGCCCTGCTTTTGCCTCAAGGGCATTCAGGAACGCCATGGCTTTGTTGGGGGTCCAACTCCAGTACTCGTCTCCATTTCATCCCGAAGGAAATAGTGTTGCGGAGCAATTAAACCGTGATTTAAAGCAATCCTTAACAGCCAGAGTCTTAGGTACTGGTCGTAGTTGGCTTAGCCAACTATACGGAGTCCAGAGAGCACTAAATAATCTGCCTAGAAGGTCCCTGGGGGGGTCGTACTTCATATGAGTGCCCGTTCGGAACTCAAATGAATGTTCCAGATCGTGATGGTCCTGGCGTGGAGGCAGCAGAAACACCATTTGACATAAATGAACGACAACTGTCTCACAGGAATTGCAACAGTTCTGTGATGATAATTCTTCTAACAGTGCTGCCTCCACAGGAATTAAGGATGTGCCTGTAACATCTACTGGCTGGATTCCCAGAGTTGGGGATCTTGTACGTGAGAAAGTCACTGTGAAAAAGGAATTTGGCCCTTCTTATAGAGCACCAGTCCCTGTACTAGGGATAGACGGTACCAGAACTGTCATTCTACCACCGTTGTCAGGTGCCAAAGAAAATCATTTTGTCTCTATTGACAATGTCAAACTACACCATGTGGCCGATCCTGCAAGCCGACCAAAAGGAACATCCAGTAGTACCCCAATCCCTCTCGCTACTGGTGAAGAAGTTCCTCTACAAGTTGTTTATATCAACACCGACATCTCTCTGAGCTTGGGGAGGATGGAAGATGATCTTGCATTAGTTCCTGTAACGTCAACTACTTTAGAAACATTTGACCAAGTTAACTCAACTCCAACACAAACGGTTGGTGCTATCTATAATGTGCCACCGCAGGAAGCACCAACTCCATCACTTACAACGGCTCTGCCATTTTCACGAACTGCCTCAGGATATTTTGCCGACTTCAGCGATGACTTCCCAGATTCATTCGCCTCTTCAGCAGCTGACTTGTCAGGTACACGTAAGCTAACAAACTTGCTTAAAGAAACATATCTTATTTTTCCATGGAACTATCTATGGCTTTCTTTGACTGTCTTAGCCTTTCTACTTTGGATTAGTTTTGTCATCACCTTTTTCTTATTAATACATGATCACTTTCTTCCTGAAAGATCAACAGTTGACCTGGCGGAGGAGGTATTAAAGCCACATTTTTCATTGCATAAAGTCCGAAGAGAGTTATTCTTTGTGAGCATTTCTGCAGTGCCAATTCCTGATGGGATTGTTTCTGACAAAGTAATGTTTGATACATATGGTCCCACGGAAGTTATTCAAATACCGTATGTGTTCAAATTATCAATGAATCATATAGTAATACCAGGCATTGTTTCTGATGATTGGGATGTGAGAACAGTTAATTCTATGATGACGGAATTGCAGTACTATACTGTCTTTGAGAACGAAGATGTTTACCAATTTAAAAAAAAATTATGGTGACATATTTTGCTATAATTATTATGGGCACCATTTCATACATAGAACAAGCAGCCCCAGAACTGTTTTTAATTACACGCAATGGGAACATTGCCCGACTCCGCCACAGGGGAGTTCCAAAACATATTCTGAAAAGTTTGCATATGTTTCAGGCACAATCAAAAGAATGCTGAGTCATATTATTTTAAAGTACCACCTACCAAGGATATACATATGTTAATGACCAACATTTTTTCTGAATCCTTTGTTTCCCTGTTATCGATAGAAGGCTATGAATATTGGCTTAAATCAATTGATTTGAAAGTGTGTGGGGAACAAGAAATTTGCAAATTAAGGGAAGGCGAAACCTTGTTTAGAGCATGCCTTACTACTGTACAAATTATCTTTTTAAATGGCACAGTACAACAAACAAGTTGTTTAGGTTTAGCTACAATTAGGGAATTAAACATGCCGAGTATACCTGCCCCCGCAAAGCTTTTTAAATGGCAAAAATATACAAATGCAATTGAAAATGAGCTCGATGAGTGGGTCCAGAATGGTACATTTAATGCATCACTGACACGTCCTGGCGGGTGGTTATTGTGGCCAATAGATACCAATGGTTGTCAACAGCATTTTACTAACTCCTCGTGGGGTTTTAGGATGAGTAGGCCTGACCCTCGCTACATATCATCAGAGCATGCGGGTATCAGTACAACATATAGTGTGAGAAAATTATACCAGCAGTGGCTAAAATCATCCTCACTAGACGTGGTTAGAGAACACCTCAGTCTCCTGTCTAACTCCACTGACTTACAAGATTTCTTGTCAGGCCCCAGAACATCACGTAGGATGCGTTTCTTATATGCAGTATATAATGAGATTTGGAAACTTTCAGAACAAGATGCTGCTGCCCGGTTAAGGCAAATAGATCAGGAAAATCTAAAAAAGGCATTAGCTGTTGTGGATAATGGGATTAACACCTTGTCCCACCGGATATACACCATAAATAATATTGTCTCTTCTGCTATAGACATTATACAATCATATATGTCTTCTTTACACCATGGACAGAGTCAGATCAGGTCCATTATGCAGTTGGGTTGGATGCTTCAAACATTGAAGGCGGGTCACATTCCATGGCAGCACGTCAGTGCAAGAAAGATTGTAGCTGGGTGGATGGCACAACGACTTCCACATCGGATAAGAGCTGTTCGCGCGGCCGCGCGAACAGCGTCTCCAGTTACCTTGACGACCGGGGAGCCGGCGTCACCAACGAAAACCCGGATTTCCGGGTTTTGAGGAGAGAAAAAAGCGAGGACGGACGAGGCGTGGAGCGCGACGCGGAGAGAGAAGACGCCGGTCCAGAGCGAGAAGAGGAGGAAAAAGCACCAGGGACACCGAAAGGAAACCCAGAGGAGCCCAACCCCACCAAGAAAACGGGAGAACGGGGAAGCCCAGAAGCAGGTGGAGAGACGCCTAGTCGCTGCCACGTCCCAGGAGGGACGTGGCTTGCTAAGGTACGGTCCCTTCTGAGGGGCAGAGAATCCCTACATTAAATCGGGATGGGGGAGTGGGAGGGGGAGATAGAGGACTGAGAGGGAGGAGGGGAGGAAGGGGATTGAGTAGAGTCGGGAAAAGGAGAACGGGCACAAAACAAGGCACGGAAAACACTTTAATCCACGAATACGGCAGGCCAATAAATTGAACGGACGCCGTAAGAAACAAACCCAAGGGTGCACGGAGGGTGATTTACTTTTCTTTTTAATCACACTCCTACACATACTCTCTCTCTCTCTTTCTCTCTCTCTCTCTGTCCCCTACTTTCGCCCCCCCTACTTCTAAATAGTTCCCAAAGAGTACAAACAATCCGACTTACCTTCCCTTTTCTTCTTTTCCGGAACACGGGAGACACCCACCAGAACCTTCGCCAGTCAAGCAAAAGAAAGGGAAAAGAAAGAGAAAGGGAGAAATTGAGCGGAGAAAACGTCAAGAAACTGTCACCGCAATAACAATAATAATAATAATAACCTATAAATAAATATGTAACTCCTTACCTGAGTCTCTGAGTCCTTCTGTCACCGACCCACGTAACAGAGATATTTTCTTCCTTTAATCTAATGGTACAACAACAACTAATGGCTAAGAAGGAAGCAACTTATGTCATGCTTAATATCGAGAAATTAGAAAAGTTGCCTTTTACTGTGGGCGAAATACCGTCTGCTGAGTGGTTAATACATGGGGTTATTAATCTGCCTATTTCTACACTACAATTCATACCCTGTTTAAAGCACATTCCGGTAGGCAGATATGAAAAAAAGGGAGATAGTTACATTCATGAGGTGTGGGAGCTTCCCTTCTCGTACAAATGCTTCAGTGGCATGAAAGAGGACTTTCTTAGCGGTAGTGAATGCAAGACTTCAGTCAGCCATTCGATGGTTTGTAAACAGCTGTCCTTGCATGAGGCGTGTAACGCCTCTGCTGCAAACTTGGCTTCTTATCTGAAGGAAGTCCCAGTCCTCTTGATTCGACCTACGTTCCAGGTGGTTTCAAACGACAGCTACTCAATGGTGAAGGCTGTTGTGGCATGCAGGCAGGAATACTTGACGTTGTTTCAGTCTCTAAGGTCGTTACATACTGCGGGAACGTACTGTTTCCCCCCACTAAATTTAAGGAGGAAGCTGATATTTGGCCTCACATTGCTACTTCAAACGTGAATTTTGACAAGCTAAGCAGACTCAAGGCTTTATTGTTTCAAAAGCATGTGACCCTTCCATCTGCGCTCGAGACCTACGCACTTCAAGTGGCAAGGTCATCAGCAGAAATACAGTCCCTGTTAAATACAAACTTTCCGAGACACTTTGGCGAACTCGTGGGACAAATATTTAATGTGTCCAGTACAACTGGAATCGCACATTTTTTCAAAGCTGTTGGTTCTGCTTTCGTTCACACCTTCTCCTCTGTATTCGGTTTGATACCTTCAGCTATCCACTCAATTTTCAGTAGTATTTTTGGGGAATTTCCGATAACTTTGGCTTTATTAGCTGGTATCTTGCTGTTGCTTATGTGTAATGGTTGTCCTGCCACAACAAGGAGAAATGACAGCACTTCCATCAGCGCAGCTGTGTCATGAGCGTATGATGCAGTATTTTGGAGCAACACTCCTGGAGCAATTGGAGTGTGGCTGGTCTTTGTCATTCAGACCGGTTTTGCATTGTGTGCAGTCCGTGTTTCGGTGCCTCTGGTGCCCTTTCAAACAGGCACTGGAGGTCTGCCTTTCACAGCAGCACTTGCCTGCAGTAGATGCTGATCTGTTGATGTTCTCGCTGAGGGTTCATTACCGGACATGCGCATTGAGGTTGCATTTGCTGCGTGAAGCCAATTATGAGTTACCCTTCCTGGAGGAAGTTGTTCACAACTCATCAATAAGCACTCCACGGGATGATGCCTTGGTTGACACTGGGGCTATGGAACACACCTGCTCCTTGATCCTTTTTGGCGAGGACTTTCAGGTTTTGGCATCTGCCGAAGTGGAATATCTCCTGTTCTCCATGACTCGTACCTAGTTTGGAACTTTTCTAAATTGACATGTCTTTTTAATTGGGTAATAAGTCACAAGCTCATGTTTTAAATTGACACGTAGTATGCTTTTGTGTCCTTTTAACTTGTCCAAATTGACTTGTTTTTTATATACATCTTAGGTTGAGCTTTTTTAGCAACAAAATTTTAGCTTTGGCTTTGAACCACTTTCAACCGACAAAGGGAGGGTGTTGTGTAGCCATTTTAGTTATAGCTCCATGCATGTTATTTTAACACACTAGGCCGATGTGCACTTTAACCTAGATATATTTTATTCGGCTTCGCATTGTTATTTTTACAATAACCATTACTACGCCTTGTTTTATTTTCATTTATCTAACTGTTTTTGCCTAGCCCAGCACTGTGTTCTTAAACAAGACATTCTTGATCACTCTGTGCTTCATTCAAGGCTACAGTTTTGGTACATTACCGGTGAACGTGGTAGATGTTTGATCTCCAACATTTGTAGAGAATACACATCCTTACGCAGGGACATTTTCCCAGAATATACGCTGTGTTATTATAAAAACACTTTCTATTCCCATTACACGTTGGAGGGAGATTCCAGCCAGGGAACCACAACTGTATGCTGATAGCTGAATGCTTTGCTACAGTTGCTAACGCAGACTACAGGCCTTTGCTCAGGTATGAGGGTTGATGTCTTCCCGGGGGAACCTAAAAGGCAGAATTAGAGCTTAACATGCTGTGCTCAAATTATGTCTTAGATAGGAAATAATCCATTGATCATAGTGACAATATGATAGCGTTGTTTTTATGCTTCACTCTTCTCGTCACTATTCTAATACTGTCTTATTGTTTCATCCTGGTTATTGCAGCTCTAGCTTTGCTAGCTAAGATGCAGTTGTTTTATCAAACTCATTAGTAAAACATATACTGCCTCTGTTTAGCGTTCAAATATGAGATTGAATTATAAATGAGAGAACCGGAGCAAAACCTGGATTTAGAGCAACAAGTGTCCCCCGCAGTGAGTTAGACTCGGTCGCCCCCACCGTGGAAGACTCTGCTACTCGAAATCAAGTAGTCTCTTTAGAATAATGAGAGCCTACGCGACAAGTTCACAACACTAATACATACACCCACATGTACATAACACATCCACAACTTGACAGGCACACCACAGGAAGGATAGGTACAGATATGTACCCTTGGCTAACAGCAGAAGTACACAGACCACTACAAGTGCCCTCAGGTTGCCTACTACATACACATCACACACTAGACCAAACAAAGAATAGCACAGACATGTCAATGGCATACACCATGCCCATGTCATGTTACCTCCAAATAGGCAGAAATGCCTCAAGCCATGCCATGCAAATCGATGCCACAACAAATATCAAACATCACACAACTTGTGCCTGTATCAACTGCATCTCATCAATACATACCTAACTTTCCTGTAGTGTGCCGAGACATCTGCCTGACGCATTGGATCACGCACATAGGAATACAAGATCAATGCCCATCACATACCATTTGCCAGATGTGTTAGAAGTGGTACCACACCTTCTGTAGTATAACCTCACATGCAACACTCACAACATCATCATGTCTGTATCAGATGCAATAAATGGGCCAACAGGGGGCAAAGCCACTGTCAGACAGTGCAGATCATAGTTGTCATATTGGGACCCAGTAGAAGAAAATAGGACATCACTGACCTTACATGCACTGTGCCAAGGGACACATTTGCTAAGTAGCTAAGCTCCATCCCATAGCCTGCACTGTGCATGTGTTGACAGTATAAATGCACATTAATGTTTTGAAAGATAGGAGACACACTGGTAGTTATGTTGATCATCCTGTGACAATGGGATAGATACCCTTGGATACATCATGGCTGCCACAAACATTAGCTGCTACTTGGGAACACCAAGGAAGGGACCTATGCAATATCCCACAGTTCCTTTGTCATGGCCTGCACTGTATGTACAACTTGGCAGATGCCAATCTCATAATGACTTGAAGCCACATTGTAAATTGGCCACCCTCCCATGCTTTAAGGGGTGTGCAAAGTTTCTTGCTGCAGGTTTGTCACCACAAGATACAAAGCATGATGATGCTGACTGAAATGTAGCTGTCACCTAAAACCTCAGAAAGTGCCAACAACAAACACCACCCCAGGGTGCTGCATGCAGGTTGCAAAAGGAAGTGGACTATGCTATGAACTCAGATGACTGTGGGACCAATGCATACTGCTGCAAACACAGAAAGAGCCAATTGGCCATCAAAAAAGTATATGTACTGGGCGGTGTGCAGTTTTGCAGGGATACACTCACCTCCACAAGGCAGCTAGCCAAGTACCGTGGTGCAGGTTAGGGAGTGTTGTTGCACGGCTGCACATGAGCAACTGGCGCAGGGAATAACAACGGGTTGCCAAGTAACATGTCACACATGAGGCATTCTTGCATAGTCAAAATGTTGCAGGACAGTGCAGCCAATTTTGGAGACATGTTGTGCATTCTCACTTCCCAATTTCAAAGGCCCTAAGTGTCACGCATAATCTGCAATGACACTTGTCAAAAGGGATGGGATGTTCAGGCTCTGTAGTGCTACTATGTTGCCACTACATCTGACCCAATCATTTTGTGAGGATGCGTCATGTCCCCTTTAGTGATAGCACACTGATACAAAGGTGCGCTACACAACGCATGGTACATACTTAATGGCCATCAGTGTGGAATCCAAATCATATGTCCCAGGTCCGTCAGTCAAACAAAAGATTGTCATGTCAAACAACCTAGTGCTAAGGGAAACATTACAAAAGGATAGGAACATATGTACATATGAGCCACAACCAGCTCTAAATATCAACTGCCATGCTACATGACATACCTGTTGCAAGCCCTAACAACAACTTACTCCTTTAATCTTTTGCAGCGGATCAGGGTTATAGCATACAGCCATGGATAATGACCCCATTTCCCAAGCACAACAGCAGAGTGTGCATATAATGAGGAACATCGTAGGACACAGACTATTGTGGAGGGGACATTTGGCATCCTAAAGTCCAGATTCAGGAGTCTAGACATTACAAGAGGCAGCCTCCTATATGCTGCACACATCATCTGCAAGATAATCTTAACATGCGCCATCCTGCTCAACATACATGTGCAGATGAACGTCCGCTTACGTTAACAGGTTGATGACCTGCCTGAGGAAGAGGAGGAGGATGGTGGAGAAGAAAATGAGTGGGAACAGCACAGCACAGCTGCTGGGATATGCCACTGACTGCACATCGTTAAAAACGTCTTCATTCAATAATCACATAACTCACCTTGTAGATTTTGTCAATAAACACCTCACTTATTCGAACAATACGGCTTTGGTGTCTTTAGTCTCTAAAACTTATATCTCAGGACTGTGAGTCTAACCTCAGGGAGCATGTCACAAACACTAATCTGAAGAGTACTGTAGCAACAACACATGTGAACTGTAAGAGTGAACAGCTACCATCACACACATCACAATTAGCCTTATCACTTGAATGTGACAACTGAAGGACACAGTCTATGGACCACAACATATTAATTACATCCACGTTGCCAACTTGTGCAACAATTGCTCATCACACACAACTACAACATGTCCAAATAGGCGGTAAACAAGGGGCCCACACATGAGGCAGTGAATGTCAAAATATGGTGAGACTGTAATGTTTGAACAGATTACTAACACAACTCAGTGTGAGAGTTGCAATGGCTGCATGGAACATATGTGACAAGGGAAGGACATCATTGGTGACAATGGTTCACATCATTAGCCCAGGTATGACAAGCAATGGGAGAAATGGATCCTGTGCAGTACATCCATGGAAATCACTCCTGCCACTGCCATGGGGCCCAATCCTGTCCCAGGGTACACATGACCTCACACTTTGAATGTACACGTCTGTGGAATGCACATCAGAACAGATGCGAACATATGCAGCTAGGGCTGCAGGTCCACCACAAAACAATTATTATTACAATGCAAAATGTAATGAGTTTCAACTGTCTATTGTGTTCAATAGATGATATGGATGGAATGTAGGCAGAGTGTGTCAATTACAGTATGTACCAAATATGCACATATGCCATACATATGTGTAGTCCACATACAATTCATCCATAAACTCAAGATCAACATATGGAGACAGCTGCTGGGTAACATTTGCCAGATTTCGTTCATCAGCCATCATCAACAATGCCTGAGCAGTGTATGTCGTCTGAAATGTGATGCTCTGTAAGACAACTACACACAGCACTTACGTGAACACAATTCACAATCACATATCATGACCCTTGCATAGTATTGACTGACATACATATGTGGATACATTGTTGTCACACATACATACATATGCATGATATAAATACATTTGCATGCTGTTGATTCTGTAACACAGACATTGGTGTAACTGACCAATCACACCCAAATCACATTGTTGTATGGACTACCACATGTGGCCATACACAAAATGCCACACTGCCGTCCAACCCATTCCATTTGTGCGTTGTACAGGGTGCATCCGTTAACAATGGACAAAATCAGGCAATCAGGAATAGAGTAAAAAATGACTCAGACACGTCGAAAACATCCGCAAACGCAAAGTGTATGACCCATGAGCCCTTAGCATGATTTCCACCTTCGCACTGATCGCAATGCTGATTTACTGTTAAATCAACACATAAAGGTAATGCGTCAATATAAAAAGATCCACGTAAGTCATGTGTCAGAAACACACGCAAATATCAGATGCGTCACAAAAATACATGCATTACAGAAAACATGACAGGAAGTGATGTAATAGGATATCCTGTTTACAGGCATGGCACAGTAGGTGTAATTACACTTTCTCTTTACAGTCTGCGCCTCTTTTGACTGTGTGTTTGCGTTTTGGAGCTGGTGGTGTTTTATTGCTCTGTTTTGTATCTTGTGGTGTCTCTCCTGTTGTGTTTTCTGGTGTATTTGGTTGCTATTTGTCCCAAAGTCTGTGAATGCGTGTGTTTTTTTTTATTTTGCCTTGTAATTGTGCTGTGGGGTGTCTTTCTGGGTTAGTTGCACCAGTAGGTCAGCTGGGATTGTTAGTTTTTGGGTGTTAAATTTCCTTTACTTACTTCTGTTACTACCATTATTTCTCATTTTCAACCTGTACTCCAGTGCAATGTCTTGTAGGGGGAGTCAGACTAGAATGGGGGAGGAGCAGCAGGGAGGCTTTGTATGGCTGGTAGCCCACTACCTCCCATTAATGTTGAAGATGGGTGGCTGTGTGATACGGTGCTACCGGACGAAGGCAAGGCGGCTGTGGTGGGGCAAGGAAGAGGGTGTGCCACGCAACCGCAACAACCACCCTGCTCAAGCATTGCTGGGCTGATCTGGTGGCCAGGGAGCAGGATCTTCTGGACCATCTTGGTGTGGTGATCAGTGGCCCTGCTGGTGAGTCTCACATTGGCAAACTATTTACTGTTCACCGCACTTGAATGACAGTAGCAGATGTTTTGGCGTGCTGCATGCAATACTCGTGGACAGGTTGCATGCAACCAGAATGAAGTGTTACTGTACCAGTATAGACATGGGGTTCAGATATCCTACCATTTTACTAATATAAGTCAGATGTTAGGTGAATCATGCACAAACATAACTAAGTCACACATTTCAGGGGCCATGGCAACATCTGTGCCCCAGCATTGTGTCATCTATGATAGGCCAAGAATCCGCCATCATACCACATGTAACTGGATTGTGAATACAAAGTAGGCCAATCCAAATATGGCGCAACATTGTCAGACTTTCACATACATCATCCCTGCCATTTTGTTTAAAAAGGGGGCATACCCACCTTAGGAGGCACTGGCAATGGGGATTTTGATACCATCAGCCAGATGTGACACATCAGTCATGGATTACTCAATGCATGAGAATTGCAGACTCAAAATTGAGTGGCTTGTCCTCCACAATGTACCTCTGTGTGCCTTGCAGGACAAGACAGAATACATGAGTCAGTTGTCTTGCAGAGCACCAGGGTAGTGCTGTGTATCTGTCACACAACTCCCCCTCATTCCATGGAGTTTCATCCTCTACAGATTGGCCACATATGGTTGTTGCAGGGTGTAACACTACATGAGTCACAGGCCCAGTGTAAGTGTGCAGCTGTGTGTCTCTCACTCACCTGAGTGTCAGTGTCATCGTGAGTTTGCAGTGGTGTGTCTGTTGCACTGTCTTCAACCTAGATAATGAGCTCACTCCTCTAAAATAGCACACACTGTAATATGTTGTCCACTAGTTGTGACATTGATATGCTTCTATCCATGGTTTTCCATCCTTTTCTTTCAGGTGGACCTGCCTCCTACACCATATGTGAAGTGGCAAGATTTGAGGACCCAGATGTACCCAGTACGTGTGATTTTTTCTGTCCTGTGTAGTGATTAGGGCCCTGATTTATGTATTTTGGTGCAAAACTGCCCTAATGCAGTTTTGCACTAAAATGTTTAGCACTGGCTTGCACCATTTCTGTGCACCAGCCGGGCACCATATTTATGGAATGGTGCAAGCAGGTGCAAAGGGTGAGCTGTATAAGAAAAAATGACGTTAGTCGGGTGGGGCTGGCGTTATGGAAGAAGGGGGTTTTGCATCAAAAAATGACGTTAGGCAGGCTAGAATAAAAAAAATTACTCTAACCTGCCTAGAGTCATTTTCTGGCGCACAACCATCCATACCACATGACTCCTGTCTTAGAAAAGACAGGAGTCATGCCCACCACCCCAATGGCCAGCACAAGGGATCGGGGTCCCCTCGGCATGGCCATTGCACCAAGTGCCATGTAGGGGGGCCCATTTCAGGGCCCCTAATGGCACTTAAAAAAAAATACTTACCTGTACTTACCCGAGATGGGGTCCCCCATCCTCCGCTGTCCCTCTGGTGTGGGAGGGGGTGTCCTAGTGGCAAGGGGAGGGCACCTGTGGGCGTATTCCATGGTGTTCCACTATGGAAATAGGCCCACAGGTCCCATAACGCCTGCCCTGATCCAGGCGTTAAAAAAAGCAAGCTTTGCACCATTTTTTGACCCCTCCTCCCTCCCGTGTGTGATTTTAGCACGCGGATGAATATGGCGCTAAGGCCATAGAGTAATTTTTTTGCATTGAACACCTAATTTGCATCTCATTGACACAAAGTAGGTTTCCACGTCCAAATAATGACTTTAACTCAATAAATTTGGCGCTAGGTGGGTCTAGCGCCAAAGTATAAATATGGAATTAGTTTTGCACAGAATTTGCATAAAAAAATATGATGCAAATTCAGCACAAAAAAAGTATAAATATGCCCCTAAATGTTTTGTGTGAGTGAGTCATGTGTGTTGCACCCAATGCTAGAAGTGACGAGCTGTAAAATGATCAGAAATCAAAGTAGGCTGGATGGTGACACTGTGTCACATTTAAGTGGCACGTGCAGAGAGTCATATCTTGTGAGGTTTGTGGTGCTCAATGGGCAGCATTGTGTAAACAAGGTGATGACAAGCCACATGTAGGACCGTGTGTGACTTTAGATGGGCACGTTATGAAAATAATGGCACTGGGATACACCGTCATTCTCACAACACAGTGATGCACCATTTTGTAGACACACTGGTGCATCCCTGTATTGTAATGTACATGTAGGACTGGGTGGGCCATTGTCCCCCAGCATGGTGCCACTTATATTGTACTCCACCTTCTTGACACTACACTGTAATAGGCGTGCATGCAGGTCAAGTCCAATCGTGTGCTGGCATGGATATGGGTATGTGAGGAATGTTATGGGCTGATCAAGTATTGATGGGTATCTACACCTGGACACATAAATGTAGATGTGATAGATCTTTGGATACCAGCTTCCTAGTTGTCATCACCTAACTTGTGGTCCGCTCCCTGACTCCATGTATCAGTGGGCATGCCTTGTGGATGACCTGGACAGCTGAGATGATGATCTGGATGACCATCCCCCTTGAGGCACAGGGGATGAGAACAACACATTTGTAGGTAGATGTGACAGTCATTTTGATCAGGCTTACATGTGTACCTATCAACACTGACCCCTTATGGTTACCAACTGCATCCCATACTCCCACTAACAGATACAAGTTACTGGTGATGTATGTTTGAAAATTTGACACAGATGATGAGGAATAGTGGCCCTGATCAAGGTGAAGATGACGCTGCGTTTGCATTGTCACCACATGGTACAAAATCAATGCACATCTAATTTTGTTTGTTTCCTAATCTTCTTGTGGGTGGCTATGGTGTCAATGAAATGGTGCTAAGGTAGCGTTGTTGTTTTATCCATCAGGGCCATTGTGCAATACAGAATGTGAATAGGAGTGCATGTGTTTATCAATGTAGATAGTAAGCTAACTTGGACTCAGTTGAGAAGGAGGTGGCCAAGAACACTAAGACACTCAAGTACATTAAGAGGAAACTCAAGAGGGCCAACCTCTGAATGGCATGATGTCTTTCTTCCCAGGTTCAGTCCCCTCCCTCCTAATTGTTTCTAGGTTTTTAGTGAATATTAGGGGGTTAGTTGTAGCTTAGAATAGGTTGGTGGGTTAATTAGGATAAGTAGGTTTGGAATGCAGGTTTTCTTCTTTTTACATTTTACTATGTGGGTGGGTGGGGGTGATGTTGGGGCTTTTATGTGTTTATAAAATATATATATATATATATGTATATATATATATATATATAAAACATTTAAAAAAATCAAATATACCAAAAAAATATATATGCGTTTAGCAATAGTTAGTAAATGTGTAGTATAGTTTATGTTGTCCTGCATGTGTCTTGTGATATAAGGGGTGTGGGCGGGCTGGGGCGAATGTTTAGAGTGTGTCGTTAAATGTGTTAGGTAAGTGTAGCATAGTGTGTTATGTATAGTTAGGATAGGTTAGGTTAGGTTAGGCTAGGTCTTGTTAACTATTATTAGTTTTGTTAAAATCTAATTAAAACATTTGTGTTCTCCCTTACTTCATGTGTCATATGCTTGGGTCTCAGGGTCTTCCCATGGGTGTACAGTGAAAAAAATGTGTGTTGTCCTAGGGATTCCGTCCTGCCTCCAGATGCCTCTCTTGGCATGTTCATCACCTTCTTATAACTGAGCCGTCGCAATGGCAGCTACAACACATCTACTTGTCTATACATCTGCCATCCAGTGAACCCACCACTCAAGGTGACTATGTTGACCATGTATAGGACAGGTAGGTGTGGTAATTCAGCTGTCATTGTATGGGTGTTGTTTAGAATGTTGGGCCCTGTGAGATGTTTGACAACAGCCTACATTTAATTCCTATCCTGCTAAATCGACCAGTGGCAATTACAGATGAGATTGAGTCCCTCTGTTTCACACCAATGTGTTCTACTGGTACTCCCAGCTAACAATATTGCCTGAGAACTGTTTCACAGTCATCTCCGCCGTATGTAGTGGGTGTAGCATACATGTGTTCAACACGTTTTGAATACTCAATGAATTGCTTGTAGGAGAAGAGAACAACATCAACGTTCATCATGTAGGTGCCATGTGCATAGAGATGTGCCCGCATATGCATGCACTCTTGTACTGACACTCTGTGACTTGAGACATGTTACACACATCACAAATCATAGGCATAATAAATGTGTTACAACATACAAAAACATGCTGGTTGTGTAGGTGGTGTTTAATAACAAGTGTGATAATGCAATATTTAAAATGTCCAGGTCTGTGACCAAATTCATGGAATCCATCCAATTGTGACACAACAGAAGTCCGGGGTTGAGGGACATGTCATGGGACATGTTTGGATAAAGTTTCTTTCAGTGCAGAGGAGCATAAACTGCCAATTGAAAAGTTAGAGACACTTGCAGTCCATAGCAGAAAGGTCAACAGTGTGTTGAAGAAGAGTGCATATCTGCAACACTGCTAAGACTGGCATGATGTCAAACACAGGACAAAGGAAAACACTGCCCATGTGGCATGGGCTGGTGCTACTGGGAACTCCTATGGGTGAAGATGATCTGTTCCACATCTTCATCCTCCGATGTGTGTGTTGCCTCCTCTACCCTTGATGGTGGTGGTGGGGAGGTAGAGGGGGCCACACACACTTCAGTGGTTGGAGATGTGGACTCCCAATTCCCAGCAGCTGCCATCTTTGGCACTACATATGGCATGACTGCAGCATGGAGGACCTGTTGATTTTTAAGTACAGCTGTAATATTCCTGTGACAGCAGCCATTTCTGCCCTGAGGAAGACCATTTCCCGGTGCATGGAGTCCATTTTGTCCTCACGTATGCTGATGCCAGTTTGGGAGGGCAGTTGTTGTGGCCTCTCCTTCATGGCAGTAGCTATGTTCCTCAGACACTCCTGGACTCCACGCATTGGGGAGTGTGTGCGTTGGTTGGCTGCAGTCTGTTCTGTTGCTGTAACCATGCACGTCTGCATCACCTCAAAGCTGGCTGCCCTAGTTTGCATCCCCACCCACACCTCCATGGCCAACTGCTGCTGGACTCCTACCACTGTCCTCTCAATGCTGGTGCCTGGATCCTCAGAGTCCTCTGCTGTGTTGGTGCTGGCAGTTTGTACTATTGGGGTGCTACGTGGGGCCTGTAGGATGTCTGCTACATCAATACTCCTCCTTGCTACTGGAGGTGGTGTCTGGAGGTTTACCAGAACTTCTTTGAGGGTCTCTTGGCTAATAGTTGCCAGCTGGTCATCTAGGTCATCAGGGTACTCCAGGACTGGCAGATCTGCTTGAGAGCCATCATCCTCTGCAATGAGATGGTGTAAAATCAGTCTATCTGTGTTATGGCAGTTGACAAGTCACGTCACTGACTTGATATTTGAGGCTCATTGTGATATTAAGGCCATATTTATGTAAAAGTGGTGCAGCACAATGCTGTGCAACAATTGACAGTGCCGCGCTGCATCACTTTGGTAACAAAAGGATGCACCGTATGTAAGTGAATATGGGGCACCCTTGTGTTGTCCCCCGCGCAGGTGCAAAATTCAACTGCCAGCGCCAACTCAGGCATCTTTGCACCATCGTGCAAAGAAGTATGCGTTGAGGATGTAATTGTTTATGTGCATAAAGGTGTCCTTCCTGCACATTAACAATCACTAATGGTGCTTTGGCACTTCTGTGTGAGCTGTAGAATTCAGCACACACAGAAGAGCCAAAGCGTCATTTACATACAATTGTTTATGTGCAGGAAGGAAAACCTTCACGCACATAAACAATAATTTATGGCATTTTGCTCTTCCTATGCATGCTGCAGAATGCAGCACACATTGGAAAAGCAAAAAGGAGGAGGTATAAATGTTTTCCTCCTCGTTGCACCCTGCTAACTCCACCCCTGGGGTTGTTGTAAGAGTTTTGGCCCTGCCTCAAGTTGACAAATTCCATTTATCTGAGGCAGCATCTAAATGTAATGGGTGTTGCTGTGGCATGGCCACAGCAACGCCAATTGCACCACCTTCCACGCATAGTGATGGTCAGGAAGGGTCTGTATTTACAAGGTGACATTAAGCCACAAAAAGTGACTTCACGCCACCTTGTCAATACGGCTCAGTGCTTAGCGCCACAGGAGCGTCACTGTAAGCAATGCTCCTGTGGTACTAGGGGCCTATGATGCACCCATTTGTTCCAAAGAATTGTTCATGTACATCATAGCCGCAGTCTACAGTCCTATGCCCCACCTACATGCCACATGAATGGAAGCCCAGTTGGGACAATTGGCTGCTTCATATCTTTTAAGTATGTTGTATATCCTTTTTGTGGCTTGACACCATCTTTTCATGTTCTACCCTCCCTTTTATTCCATTTGCATGGTGAGACCTTGCAATGGGTGTTGCTGTGCTCATGCCACAGCACCACACATGGCAATTTTCACCTGTCACAGTCTTACATGTTTTACATACATCCATGTTGTTGAGATCTTACAAAACACAAGGGATGGTATTGTCAGGACACTGTGCTCTTGTTGCCATTGGTGGCTCCTCATGTTGTTTTTTGTGTGCTACATTGCATGGCACTCATGGACCTGGCAGAGTTCAGTTTCATCTCCTGTCTGTGTAGGTGTGTTTGCCTTACTAAACACCTATGGCCTCCCCCTTAATGCAGCCCCCCTTGCACTTTGATACATGAGTGCAGCATGGTGATAGTACAGCTCATTTGACACAAGCACAGGATTGAACCAAGGGATGAGCAGTATGGGTATGACATTTCTTCTGTGTACATAATTCTGTATATAACAGTGCCTGAAGATAAATGAGTCTATGGACATAGCGATTTAACACAAGTTATACTTAGGTCAGGGACTGAAGCAATTTCTCATTTCATGTGCATCAGTCCAATGGGCACCTGAATGCCATTGTGTATTTGACAGCCCCCAACAGCACAAGTGGTAGTGGCAACTGTTGTCAATGTGGAATGCCCCATGGGCCAATGGCCTAGACATGGTAGGTTACCAGCAGCTTATAGACTGCCTATGGCATCTGGCCTGTGAGACCTGATCAGTGTTATGTTCAACACTACCCTCCAAGTCTGTTTCCACATTTCCACTAGCCTTTGCATGGCGGTGTAACCCCCATGAAATGGTTGTTGGTGATGTGGTATGGTGTGGCTCTGGGTGACCCTGCACTGCCCATGCACTTGGCATGGGCAGTGGAGGGGGTCCCTTGCCCTGGCCCTTTGCCCTTTCCACTGCCTGATTTGCAGGACTGAGTGCAGCATGTCCAGTTACACCCAATGCAGGCCAAAACTGGCACTGACTCTATTTGTTCCATCAACAATGTTTACTAAGTGCCCCACAAAGCTACCATGAGCAGACAAATTTCCAGCTGCATCCCAATGTGTGACTCATACTGCTGAGTGCAGAGGGTACACTGCACTGGCAGTCTTACCAACACCGGGCTTGCCCATGCACCATCCCCCCGATGATGTGGAATTATCCACCATTATGTTCACAGTCATACCCCATGTGTTGTATGTGTGTGTTTATTTCCCCATTCCCCTGTGTCTCACAATGTTGTGTCAGAGTAGTTGTGGGCTCACCCTGTGACTGTTGTGACCTGCTGTTTGCATATTTTCTGTAGTGGCGCATTTCAGTTCAGCATCAAGATGTGTGGTTCAACACTAATTCACTTTAGTTGGTCTGGGCAGTGGTATGCTACCAATGATACAGATCCAGCCTGCTATTCCCCCAGAGCCTGTTCAGTTAATTGTTCCATGTACCCAGGGGAAACCCTGACTGCATGATGTAGGGATGGCTGCCTCACGTGAATGTGTTGTCTATATGCTGTGTGATAGTGCTACCGGCACATGCCTGGGTACTGTTTGGACAGTTACAATGACTTGTGTGCTGTGAGATGCAGCACACATTCGTTTGGGCAATGAGGCAAAGCAGTTGCAAGGTATTACTGCAAGTGACACCACTATGAAGTAACCCCAGGAATGGTGTTGACTGACTACCTGGTCTTTGAGGTCTTGTTCGTGTTGGTGGTGTTAATGTGACTACATGCAAGGGATAATGTGATGTCACAACCAGTGGCACAGTGATTATACATGCCATCCAGCCCATGTACTGCATGTGTACATGTAGGTTTTTAGGTGTGGTGTACTAAATATGTCCAAGTTGTGTATGTGTCATGGTGCATGGCACTACCAAGGCCTACGTACACATGCAGCTTACATTGGCATGGTGCAACTTGCTTAATGTGCATTGTGTACCTCTGCGCTCCTTTGACATGCATTGTGTGAGTCCTATGTGCCTCCCCCTTCCTGCACTTGACATTTTAGAATATATTTCCCCCATGCAATTTGTGGTATTTCGAGGTATTCTGTGTTTTTTCTGTCCTGTGATTCCTGTGAAGATCTCCTCCGGGATGACCACTGCAACCATCTCCACCATCTTCTCCATCTCATCCAAGTCCTCTTGTGGTACTGGACTCCCATCTCCAGTTTGTAGTGCTGCCTTCCTGTTCCGTGCCATTTTTTCCTTTGTCCTTCTCTTGCAGTCCTGCCAGCGTTTCTTGCACTCAGTCACAGTTCCCCTGACCTCTGCCACACTGTTGAACTTATCCACAATCTGCTGCCAGATTACCTCTCTCCTTCCAATTGGCAATTTTGAGGTGATGGAGAGTTGATTTTGATGCTCAATCACCTCTCTCACCAGTATTTCATGCTCCTCTGCGCTGAAACAACACTTCCTCTATTTCTTCTCCCTTCCCTGGGTCTTGTCTGTGTCATCCTGGCTGGTTCCTGGTTGATTGGGGTCTCCCCGGGGTCTCTCCTGGCTTCCTGGATCCATTTTGTGGCTCCTTTGCCCTGTTCTCTCCGTTTGCATCTGTTTTTTTCTGGATTAGAGTAAATTTTCCTCGGTTAATGTCATTTTGTCTTACGACAACGCACAATGGTTAACGCCGCAAAAAATGACTTTAACCAATGTTTAGCACCACCCAGCATCATAGTAGAAATATGACGCCCGGGTGGCGTTAAAAATTGTTGCTAGCCGGCGCTAACCTTTTTGATGCAAAACTGCATAAGCACAGCTCTGCATCAAAAAGTATAAATGTGGCCCTAAGTATGCAGTAGCTGCATCTCTGCAGTGACTGCATAATAGTCATAAAGCATGCATGAGTTTCACCAAGGGACTGAACAGCACCGAATGAGTAGATAGGGGTTCACTAGGACCTCCTGCCACCCCCTCCTTCACCCTAATGTGGGCAAAAAAAAAGAAGAAAATGAGTTCGCGGTCTGGCTCCAGACTTCTCACACAGTGGTGTCTTCTCCCTCTTCCTTACTCCTAGGGCTTCCTAAAAGCAGCCAAGAACAGTATGCCCAAAATGACAAGGTCCGAGGGATAGGGGGTGCTAGGGAGAGGAGTTCAAAACACCCACCGCAGTTCAGAGCAGAGCAGAATGCAGGAGTAAGCTCACCCCCACAACAGATTTAGCAATAGGGTGAGACACAAGGCCTCATAATGCTCGAAGGGAGGAACGATTCCAAAATCGCACTCCACAAATTAAAGGCACAGGAGCCATGGAGCCACACTTTGACCACCAGTAAACAACAATAAAGTTCGGATGTCTAGGGAACCGCCCAAGAGCAAAACAAAGAACCCCAAAGGAAGGCTCGTGAAAAAAGGCAAAGTTAGAAGACCTTGCGCCACTTGGGAGGATCAGGGGGCACAGCACATGCTGAGACAAGAGGGGTGCACATAAGATCTCACAGCGCATTCTGTTCACCGACCAATGTTCAATGTGAGACTCCTCCCGTTTTGCAACCCCTCCACATGTTTAGACTAGAAACACTGCCTGATGCCACTGACAATGTCCCATGCACACACCAGGGTGCCGAAGGGATTTTTAAAACCAATATAGCTCCAATTAGAAGATTAAAAACCACCTGTTACACAAGAATAACCCAGTAAAACACACCATCCAAATGTATACTTAGTTGAGCACGAAGAAGGGGGAGACCTAATGATGTGTAAAAAAAGTATATAATTGACATAGCTAATGTTCCTAGCTTGGCGATTCACTCTTTTGAAACAACCAGTGCCTTAAAGAATAAAGGAACTCTGTGGCTGAACAACAATGTGGGCTGTCAGCAGAACGTCTACAATGAGATTCTCTATGTACGATGGGTGGGGGGCATAGGCCTAATGGGGAGGCAATTCCCAAGAGACTTTGTAATGTTCACAACCCCATGGTTGCAGGGGAGGTATTGGCCCTAGCAAGAGATGGTTTGGTCAATCCTTGACCAATCAGAATCCTACAACTCATTTCTTTTTACAGTTATTTGTCCCTGGCTGTTAGAAGAAATGATGGGGCCATTTCTTAACACTATCCAAAAGCAGACACTTCACTCTACCCTTCCTTAGCAAAATAGAATTCAGGTCCTATCAGATCTGGATGGCAATGACTGACTCCTGGAAAAAAAGGGGTGCCCGCCCTGGACACATTGTTGCTGTGATGATCAGTTATAGGAATGCATACCCAATGTGTTGTGCATCAACTCCCCCAGTGGGTTGTGCATAACACCCTTGGACCCTGGCTGCCTAGCCAGGGGTTCTCCTTCTACCAAGATGATCTGTGTCACCTCAAACCAGGAGGTGGCTGGGGCCCGCTTGGACGGGAGTCTTGCTTGGACAGGAGCGGTGAAGGGCTCAGCAAGCAAAAGGTTGATGATTTGGATGGATCCACACCTGCTGTATACCATACTGTTGAATGTGACAGTGTCCTCCACGTGGGGGGAAAGTCACTCCTCTCATACAGTCTCCAGGGATGATGTAGGCACAACTAAAGTCATTTTGTCTATGTCTGATGTGGTCGATGATGTGTGTGTGAGTGAGGTGGTAGCACGCCCCATTCAAGCACCAAGTTGTTATCCTGGAACGAGGCTGACCTGAGTGGTGTGCATTCATTTCCACTTACAATGTATGTATATTCCAAGGAACATGGTCAACTACTCCAGTGTACAAATCTGGGCTTACGACTGATAGTAAGGAGGCAATTTCACTGGGTAGGGGTAGGCCAGCCGGAGGTTTAACAATTTGGGTCAAAACTACTCTTATGTGCAACATGAAGGTTACTGCGTTGGATTCCCCGGTCTTGCTGTGTGTTTCTTTAACCTCTCCAGGAACGGCTCTATGTTTTATCTATAATGTTTACTGTAGAGCTACTGGTTCCAAATCTGAGTCTGGAGTAATTCAAATGTTAGCGGCCTATTCAACTGGTCTCCTGGGTGAGGCTGGTAAGATTGTAGGGGGATAGCTCAATCATCTATTTGAGGCTTGGAATTTTATTTAAGTGAAGAAGACTATTTATGGCAAATCCCTAAGATAGCTATCCCCCCATTAAAAAAATGGTCCACCCTGGCGCTACAACTTAACTCTTTAGCCCTGAATGGGGGTTTGGGGTATGCAATGGTAGGTCGAGGTCTGACAAAGAAGACAACCACATTTAATAGACCACAGTGTAATTAATTACTTTCTACCTGACCTCCGGCTTTGGCCCAAGTAAATTCATATAGAGGTCGTTCCCTGTATGGACAGCGATTATTATGCCTTCACTCTAGAATTAAGCAGCTGCATTGCAATTGCACAGTTCAAGGCCAATGAGCCTTTTGATAGAAGTATAATTAGGGCCTCTAACAAGCAAAGGTTAAGATAGTGTGCTCCATGATATTTTAGGGAGTTGATCTCTGAGATCTGCAAAGCTGTTTCCAAGGCAATTGGGGTGCACATGTCACTATTAGACATACCTATAGAACAGAGTGGGATTTTGACCAACTTTAGCCCAATTGTTCTCAAAACAAAAACTTCAGTTTTATGTAGAGGCTAGCCATTCAGTAAGGAGGTCTAGTGCTCCAACATGATATAATGCAGGATGTAGTCAGATTCGGAAGGTGCTAACAGGCACAGTTAGATCAGGTGACCGACTGGTAATTCAAGCACCCAGAAAGGCCTACAAAGTCACCATAAAGGCAGCCAAGAGAAAGTGGGAAATCAGGAAATGGGAGGGCCTCCTCACAGCAACTAAGAGAAAAGACTCACAGACTTTCAGGTATATTATCACAACTGGTTCTTGTGATGTATTCATCCCTCTGGAAAAACACATCACAATGTCAGATTATGTTGCACATTTTGCTAACTTGTATTTTCCTGAGGAGAACTTTGATTACTTTGGCGGTCATTACAACATTGGCGGTAAAAACCGCTTACCACCGTGCAGAAGAACGCCAACACACCGCTGTGGCCGCGGAATTCCGCCACAGCTATTATGACCCACATTTCAGAATCCGCCAAAATTCAGACACCCACACAAGTCGGCCACACCAAAGGTCAGTGATAAACTGGCAAAAACAAATCCTCCACCGTCAAACCAACAGAAATACGCCCACACTATCAAGACACACGAATCCACGCGGCGGTCTTTCAACCGCAGTATTCCATTGGCGGTACACACCGCCGCGCTCAAAATACACACACTCTTACAAAACACAGCCACATTGGACAATTCAAAATACACACACCTGATACACATACACACACCACTCCCACAAGCCCATTACAATATAAAACACGCACCCACATCACCCACAAACCCCCATGACAAAAAATTCAGAAAAAAGGCCAGAGAGAGATAGCACCAGCAAGAACAACAGCATCCACAGGCACACAACACCATCACCCACAGGACTTCCACGCACCTCACACAACACACCACTACATATCAGCACACTTAACACCACACACTCCACCCCACACATCACCTACACCACCCCATGGCATGGAAAAGACACCCCAGGTTCTCGGAGGAGGAGCTCAGGTTCATGGTGGAGGAAATTGTCCGGGTAGAGCCACAGCTATTCGGAGCACAGGTGTAGCACACCTCAATTGCAAGGAAGATGGAGCTATTGCGAAGAATACTGGGCAGGGTCAACGCAGTGGGACAGCACCCAAGAAATCGGGAGGACATCAGGAAGAGGTGGAACGACCTACGGGGGAAGGTGAGTTCCGTGGTCTCAAGACACCACCTGGCGGTTCAGAGGACTGGCGGCGGACCCCCACCTCCTCCCCCACAACTAACAACATGGGAGGAGCAGGTCTTGGCGATTCTGCATCCTGAGGGCCTCGCAGGAGTAGGTGGAGGAATGGACTCTAGTAACACAAATCTTAATTATTACATCCCCCACATTACCTGATTGCCAGCACATACCCGCACCCTCACCCTCACCCTCACCCACAGCACCCCAACTCCTCACATATGTCCCAACATCACAAACCACCCATCCCAACACCAAGCCCTGCATGCAACAACAAAGCATGGACACCCATCACTAAAGCATGGCCACTGCACATACCCATACAACCCCCTAAACCATCCTCACACAAGCTCCCACACAGGAATGCAAGCACTGGGGTACACGGTCACCCACCCATTGCACACCATGACACACACAGATGTAATAACCATCCTTTTATACCCCTGCAGGACCCCTACCCAACGTCACCGGACAGGAGGGTCCACACATGTCCACACCACCAACAGAAGAGGCCCACAGTGATGACAGCAGCTCTGTCCAACTGGATCTAGATGACCATCCTGGCCCATCGGGGACCTCTGGACAGTTGGTTCCCCTCACCCAGTCACAGGCCACCACAGACCTTCCCCCCTCTGGAAACACAGCACAGCACCCACCCAGCGGGCCCATACCTCCGTCCCCAGGACACGCCAATCAGCAGTGTGTCCACCACTACAGGGAACCCAGGATAGCCCACCACCCCAACAACAACAGGGACCTGGGGGCAGTGGTAGTGGGCACACGGTCCAGGGGACGGAGGCCCAGGAACACAGGGGAACTGGGAGGGCTGCTGTGCGACAGCGGACGGACAGGCCAAGGGAACCCACTCTCCACGAGGCCCTCTCCTCCATCATGGGAGCATACCACCACTCCCAGGAGATGATGGCAACGGTACTGGGCAAGTTTCAGGAGACCAGGCGGCTTCAGGAGGAACAGTATATGGGTTTCAGGGAGGAACTCAGGACCATCAGCTCCACCCTGGGCACCATCGTAGGGGTGCTGAAGGAAGGACTCAACACCAGGAGGGACACTGTGGCACTACAAGGGGCCCCTGACACTAGCATGGACGATGAACTGCCCACCACCTTCGCCGGCGCTGGTGGACAGGATGCCCTGCCATAGGACCACAGCACCAGCACCCCGCCCCCTGCAGAGGGAGAACCAACCCCGGAAACAGTCCCTGAGATCCAGGACAAAGACAGAGCACGATGCCAAGACCCCCGCCAAGAAATGACACCACCCTGATTGTCATCCTACTGTCCCACTTTGTCACCCTGTCTATACTTTAACTTCTCCACTTCCTATGCCCATTTGGGCAATGCACATGTGAGACTAATAGACTGGACTCTGCCATGGACATTCCTCCACCATCACCCCTCACCATTGCACTACCCCCTCCAATATTGAGCACTCAAATAAACACACGTAAAGCACAAAACAATCTGGAGTCTATCTGTGATTTCGAAATAGTGTATTAGCAATTACAGTGACAAAATGCTCTTTCAATTGTAATGTCAACATACCTATGTCACACAGCTCTAGTCCATGAGGAATCTAAGCAGATGTCACACAGTGGGACCCACATCTGTGAAATCGTAAGGGAAAGTGACAACTCAGTGACCATACACTGGGTGAAAACGGCACACAGTAGAGAGGTAGTAGTGTTAAAGTACATGTAGTAGGCAGGTCTGTACTCTTACCTGTGTCTCACTGGAAATATTGCTGGATCACTGAGTCCCTGTTGTTCATGTCTTCTTCCTCTGCTTCCTCGTCTTCACTATCCACAGGTTCCACAGCTGCAACAACACCGCCATCTGGACCATCCTCCTGCAAAAAAGGCACCTGTCATCGTAAAGCCAAGTTATGAAGCATTCAGCAGGCTACGATGATCTGGCACACCTTCTTTGGTGAGTAGAATAGGGATCCGCCTGTCATATGGAGGCACCTGAACCTGGCCTTCAGGAGGCCGAAGGTCCGCTCGATCACCCTCCTAGTTCGCCCATCGGCCTCATTGTAGCGTTCCTCTGCCCTTGTCCTGGGATTCCTCACTGGGGTCAGTAGCCATGACAGGTTGGGGTAACCAGAGTCACCTGCAAATGGTGAGGGACAACTGTTAGACACGCACTAACCTGGAGGGATATCCCCAGACCCAGACAACCATTCCCACTGACTTGCATCCAGGTGCTCACCTACTAGCCACACATGGTGCCTCTGGAGTTGACCCATCACATAAGGGATGCTGCTATTCTGCAGGATGTAGGCGTCATGCACTGAGCCACGGAACATGGCATTCACATGTGAGATGTACTGGTCTGCCAAACATACCATCTGTAAATTCATAGAATGATAACTCTTCCAGTTTCTGTACACCTGTTCACTCCTGTAGGGGGGACCAAAGCCACATGGGTCCCATCAATGGCACCTATGATGTTGGGGATGTATCCCAGGGCATAGAAATCGCCTTTCACTGTAGGCAAATCCTCCACCTGAGGGAAAACGATGTAGCTCCGCATGTGTTTCAGAAGGGCAGACAACACTCGTTGGAAAACATAGGCTGGGACATCCCTGATGCTAAGGTGACTGTTTTTTTAAAAGACCCACTTGCAAGGAAATGGAGCACTGACAGCACCTGCACTTGAGGGGGGATTCCTGTGGGATGGCGGATTGCTGACATCAGGTCTGGCTCCAACTGGGTACACAGTTCCTAGTTTGTGGCACGATCAAGCCTGTATGTGATAATCACATGTCGCTCCTCCATTGTCGACAGGTCCACCAACGGTCGGTACACCGGAGGATGCCGCCATCTCCTCACATGTCCCAGCGGACGGTGCCTATGAAGGGCAACAGCAAGCACAGAGTCAAACAACTCAGAGGTACGTACCCACAGTTTACATAGAACACAATTCATACACAAAAGATGGCCTGTATGTGTGTAGAGTCTAGGCCTACGTATGTGTGACGCAGTTGAAAATGAAGTCATGTGGGCCCCTGAAATGGCGGCTGCCTGACTTGTGAAGTGGGACAATAGGATGTGAGGTAACTGCGCTGGCGTTGTACACCGTTGCGGTAGGCGGTCGAAGACCGTGGCGCAATGCTGTATTGGTTAACATTGACCCTATGGGTCCCAGGAGCCAATGATGATGTACGCCGGCAGTGATGGTACGCACCGCCGCGGACGTGACTGCCATTTTCTATCTGTTCAATCACTCGATACCTGTTCTTCAACAGGAGAGGACCTACACTGCAAGTGCTGCTGTGACCTCGGTCTGGAAGAGACAATGGCTCGAGTGTCTGGGGAAAGGGCCCCTGCCTTCACATCGGAGGAGTTGGAGAAGCTTGTGGATGGGGTCCTCCCCAAGTACACGCTACTCTACGGTCCTCCAGACAAACAGGTAAATACACAGGGAGCATGCTGTATGGGCTATGCCTGTGTGGAGAGGGCTGGATGTAAGAAGGAAGGAAGGAGAGTGCTGCGTGCATGAAAGATGGTGAATGCATGTGCCACATGGCAAGGGTAGGGATGGGGGCCAATCAGTTTGACAGTGCAGTTGGTAATAACTTCTCTTTTTCACCTGTACATTTCATGTAGGTCAGCGCCCACCAGAAAAAAGATGTTTGGCGTGCCATCGCCAAGGACGTCTGGACCCGGAAAAGATGGGAGGACATTCACCGCTGGAGCAAGAAGACGGCGGAGGCTCAGCTGGGGATGGCCTCCCAACGTGGGAGGGGTGCCCGTCGCACCATGACCCCTCTGATGTTCAGGATCCTGGCGGTGGCCTACCCGGAGTTGGATGGGCATTTGAGGGCATCACAGCAGCCACAAGGGTGTGAGTACACTCTCATTCTGCTGACTTTGCGCGCAGTGGAGCGGTCTGGGTGGGGGAGGTGGGCTGTGGGTTTCCCTAGGCAAGGGTAAGCTCCGTAGGCAAGGCCCCTCCGCAAGGCAGGCCATGTGGCACCCCACCCCACCTCTGTAGAGTGCCAAGTACGCCTAGTCATGCCCCTGTGTCATCTATGTGTGTAGATGTTGTTCATAGCCTTGTAGGCCATTTCCCAGGAATTGAACAGTGGAGCCCAAGAGCGAGGCATAGTGCAGGGGGCTTCTGTGTCTGTCGTGTCCGCCAAAGGTAGCGGTCATGCATGCACTCAACATGTCTTTCTTCTGTCGTCCCCCCCCCCTTTTTGTGGTCTCCCTACTCTTGTGTGCATTAGCATCATCAGGCGAAGGAGCAGTGGCACCGGAGCACGAGGGAGCTGCATCCCACATGGACCTAGAGGGTGACACTATGGAGTCTGAATTCACCAGTGGGACGGAGGGCGCGGGGAGCTCCACGGCAGGGACAGGAGCTGACACCAGCGACACGGACTCGTCCTCTGATGGGAGCTCCCTTGTGGTGGCGGCAACATCTGTGCCCCCTGCATCTACAGGTAAAGCCACCACCCCCCCTACCAGCACCGCCTTCCCAGCAGCCCCTCAGCGTTTGCCCCGTGTCCGCTCACCCAGGAGGGTGGGCAACACCTTCCCCCCAGGCACCTCAGGCCCTGCTCCAGTCACCCCTGCCGCCCTCAGTGAGGAGGCCATTGACCTCCTCAGGTCCCTCACTATTGGGCAGTCTACCATTTTTAATGCCATCCAGGGTGTAGAGAGGCAGTTGCACCAAACCGATGCATTCCTGGAGGGCATTCATTCTGGTCAGGGGGCCCTTCAGCGAGCTTTTCAGACTCTGGCCTCAGGACATATTGCAGCCATTGTCCCCGTCTCTAGCCTCCCTCCTCTAGCTTCCTCCACCCCGACCCAATCCCCTGTACATCAGCCTACTCCAAGCACACCTACAGACCAACATGCACACACCTCAACACCCAAGGGAAGCTCAGGCAAACATAAGTACCACACATCCCACAGGCACTCACGCAAGCATCACACACATGCAGACACACCAACATCCACTGCCTCTACTATGTCCCCCTCCTCCTCGTCTCCCTCCCAGCCTCGTCTACACTCACACCTGCATGCACTACCTCTACAGCCACTACATCCCTCTCCAGCACACCCACCACCACACCCGCTCACGTGCAGTCACCGCCCCCACTACCATTCACACGTCCCCTGTGTCCTCTCCCAGTGTGTCTGTGACTCTCCCTCCCAAGATACACAAACGCAGGCACACACCCACCCAACAGTCATCCACCTCACGACAGCCTCCAGCGCATGCACCTTCATCCAAAGTCATCAAACGTACGCCTCCTACAACCACCACCTCTTCCTCCACTCCCAAACCCCCTCCAGCTACCCGTCCCAGTGTGTCCAAAAAACCTTTCTTGTCCAACCTTGACCACTTTCCCACACCTCCCCCACCCCGTCCATCTCATAGGTCCCGAACTAGCACCTCAGCCACAACATCTCCGGGAACAGTGGTGTCTGTAGTCACCGGAATCTGGAGTGCACCGGCCACCAGGGCAGCCAGTGTGGCACGGAGCCACAGCACAGACAGTCCCCCACCTGTGAAGCATCAGAAGTTGGCCAGTGCCCGGAGGGAGATGCGGAAGACTTTCCCTTCCAAGGTGGGGAAGGGCCACAAGAAACCCAGCAAGTCTGGGAAGAGCAGCACGGCGGAGAAGACTGACATCATCCCCGATGCCCAGGGGGTTACCGCCAGCACCAGCCCTCCTGCCCAGGAGGCCACCACCAGCATCAGCCCAGCTGCCCAGGAGGCCACCGCCAGCACCAGCCCACCTGCCCAGGAGGCCACGGCCAGCACCAGCCCAGCTGACCAGGAGGCCAACGCCAGCACCAGCCCACCTGCCCAGAAGGAGGCCACCGCCAGCATCAGCCCAGCTGCCCAGGAGGCCACGGCCAGCACCATCCCAGCTGCCCAGGAGGCCACCTCCAGCACCAGCCCACCTGGCCAGGAGGCCAGCACCAGCCCCGCTGGTCCATGAAGAACCAACAGCAGCAGCCCCGCTGGGCCATGAAGGACCGCCAGCACTAGCCCTGCTGGGCCATGAAGGACCGCCAGCAAAAGCCCCGCTGGGCCATGAAGGACCATCAGCAGCTGAGACCCTGCAATGGAGACCGCCATCTCAAGCACCGCTGAACAGGGCACCGCCATCTCAAGCACCGCTGAACAGGGCACCACCGTATCAAGCACCGCTGCACAGGGCATCGCCATCTGAAGCACCTCTGAACAGGGCACCGCCGCCTCAAGCACCGCTGCACAGGGCACCTCCATCTCAAGCACCGCTGAACAGGGCACCGCCGTCTCAAGCATCGCTGAACAGGGCACCGCAATCTCAAGCACCGCTGAATGGGCACCGCCATCTCAAGCACCGCTGAACAGGGCACCGCCGTCTCAAGCACCACTAGCCCATGAGCGGCAGGGGCACTGACGCAACTGAGTCCGCCACGGGGTGAATGATGCACTCTGGGCACCATGCCCCCTCCAGAACCAGTGGAGACTGTCATCCACTATCTCTGTCCTTAGCAGGATGAAGCACTCTGGGCACCATGCCCCCTCCAGAACCAGTGGAGAGATCCATCCACTACCTCTGTCCTTAGCAGGATGAAGCACTCTAGGCATCATGCCCCCTCCAGAACCAGTGGAGACTGTCATCCACTTGTGAGCTTTGCACTCCCCAGGATTGAACAGTGGGCAAGCCACCCACTGTAGAGACTTGTGAGATTGTGGCTTTGCACTCCCCAGGATGGAACAGTGGGCAACCCACCCACTGTAGAGACTTGTGAGACTGTGGCTTTGCACTCCCCAGGATTGAACAGTGGGCAAGCCACTCACTGTAGAGACTTGTGAGACTGTGGCTTTGTACTCCCCAGGACGGAACAGTGGGCAACCCACCCACTGTAGAGACTTGTGAGACTGTGGCTTTGGCTCCCCAGGATTAAACAGTGGGCATGTAGCCCCCTCGTGGATTTGGCGTCGTGCACTCAAGCGGCTGAGGTGCCCCCCCTTTCCCTCCCCCTGATGTGCCTGTTTAGTTGCTCTCTGATGCCCCTGCAGTGTTCTCTCCGTCATGGTCGGGGATCTTGTGTGGGCCTCGCCCATACCGTGTGGTCCCAGTGTTCCAAGGACTTTCTTAGTGCACTGCCTGGACTACTATGCTTGGTATATATTTTGTACATGGTTTATATATATATATTTCTGCCTACTTGCTTTTAATATATTACAATGGTTATACTCATTTTCTATTGTCTTTCCATTCTTCCAAGGGGCTTGAGGGGTGTAACTGTGATGTATTGATATGCAGTAGTGTGTGTTGTAGAGGGTGAGGGTGGGGGTGGGGGTGTTGCGTGTGTGTGTCCCTATTTTTTGCCTCCCCCCTCCCCTGTGTCGTAGGTGCAGTACTCACCGTGGTCTTCGCCGCCAGCGTTCGTGCTCCTGGTAGAGGAGCAGGAAGACTATTGCAGGGAGAATTTGGAGTTCCGGGTCCATGGCGTCCTCGTTCCTCGTGGGGTGTGTAGTGGTGAGCGCTTTCCCTTCGGGATTCCTGTTTCTGCCGTGTTTTTATCCGCGGTGAATCCGCCCTGGAAAAGGTGTCAGATTGGCCTGTCATAATAGTGTGGATGGTACATTGTCTCCCTCCTGTCTGTTGGCGGTGACCGCCAAGGTGTTTGTTTGTACCACCATGGCAGCCGGAGTGTTAGAGTGGCTGTCTTTGTTAGCGGTTTCCGCCACGGTCGTAATTGCTAATTTTTTACCGCCAGCCTGTTGGCGGTAATACCGCCGCATTAACACCGTCCGCCAGGGTTTAAATGACCGCCTATTTCCTAAACAGTAGCAATGTAGTTCTAGCTAGTTGCAATGACTTCCAATAAAGTACAACATCATCATTTCTGGTTAGTGGCCTGCTAGAGAATATCACTTTTGATTTTGAAGAAGTAAGGCAGGCCATCAATACGATTGCGCTGCACAAAGCTCCAGGGCTGGTGAAAATTCTGGGGGATCTCTATTTATATGAGCTTAAACTATGGACTCCTTATTTCACTGTCATCTTTAATGCCATTCTGAAAAGGACCCCAATTCCAGCAACTTGGGTCAGAGCTGAGATCGTCCCCATCCATAAGAAGGGGTCCAGAGAACTTCCCACTAACTACAGACCAAGAAGTATAATAGATAGTGCTCAGAAAGTCTGCTACAAAGTCATCCTGAGCAAACATCAAGACTGGATGAATACTGCTGACATATTGCCCCGGCTACAAGTACGTTTCAGAGAAAGCACTAGCTTGCTGGATCATGTGCTCCGCCTTTATCCATTATTGTGGAAAACTGGGCAGCCTATATGTGATGTTTGTAGAACTTAGGCCTGCTTTTCACATTGTCCCCCGTTTGAAGTTGTGGCAAACTAAGGCAGATATGGGGGTTCAGATCTATCTGCTGAATAAGATTATAAGGCCACCTGATAACAATTACGCTCAAATAAGATTTGGGCACAAGGGAGAGCGGACTCATTGCTTTCCGGTCAATAGTGGAGTCAGGCAGGGGTGATTCTTGGCTTCTACATTATTTTCCTTGTCTATAAATGACCTCGTAAGATATATAGATAATTGAAAGGCTGATGCTCCCCGCTTGGCCCACACCAGGGTTCTTGCCCTGATATTAGCCCAACAACATGTTACTCCTGTCGATATCCCCCACAGGCTTTCAAAAAATCCCTGACAGGTTTGGTAAATTCTGCAAAGTGAAAGGTTTAGACATTAACCTCTCAAAGCCTAAGGATATGGTCTTTAACCCCTGTCACCCTACTCATCTGAATCCGAAAATGAGGGGGTGCCCCTTGTAGCATGTCCAAACTTTTGAATATCTGGGCATAATATTGACTGAGTATCTCAAATGGCAGCCTCATATCACAGGGTGCAGTTTAAAACTGTATCAAATCTCTGGGGGGGCTGCTGGAGTTGCATAGGGCTTACCCATACCGGCCTGTTTCTCCGGCATTGCAGGTTTATAATCATCAGGCACTGGCATCTGCCTTATATGGAGATGAGCTCTGGGGATACAGGGAGGCATCCACCTTGGTTACCATAGAGAACCACTTTATGTGACAATTGGTTGTCCTCCGATCAGGTACACCTTTGCTACTGCTATGGATGGACTTGGCGGCTCAAAAACATTTTTGATACAGCGAGGTTACAGCCCCTGCTCTTCTGTAAGAGGATCTGGTCAATAACAAAGTGGATTTCTTACCAGTAGGGTTTGTCTGAAGTATTGTGCCTGTCAGGGGCAGGCAAACTTCTCTGGGTCAAATATGTGAGGTCTACATTAATGACTATTGCACTTGAACACCTGTCTACTACTCCTGAAACAGCATGCTTGATTTCTAAAGAGCAAGTCAAGAGGGCATACTGATCATGTAAAAAAAGTTTACTGCATAGTCAACCCAATTTGGGAACAATGACGCAGGCCTTTCTTATCAAGAATGTAGCTGTGGGCGGCAAGCTCCGTTCCCCTGGTGGAGCTAAAAAGAGTTTTTGGCACTCCGCGCTCTGCTTGGAGCACAGAGTTCACCCAAAAACTCTGCTACCCCACCAAGGGAGCGGAGCTCAATGCATGTGCACTGCACAGTCTGCGCTTGCGCTGCGTAGCTAATAACTGGGCTGCAGTGTGCACTCTCAGTCCGACGTTGGCGCAGCAGCATGCAGCTGCTTCCGGCACCAGATCTAGACTGGATTCTCCAGACCGCCCTCTGCCAGCAGCCTAGGCTGGGCCCAGGAGCATGGGGCAGAGAGAGGCAGATCGCCAGGCTGCTGACAATGAGAACCCAGGTCCTCATTTTTAAAGTTTTTTTTTATCTAAGTTAGGTAAACAGATCTCAGCACTCAGCAATGAATCCAAGGAAGATGGGCGGATATCTAAATAAGAGTTTGGGTTTCCTAATAGGAACCTATACATGACACTCCCTGTCTACATTCTTCCTAAAATTCACAAAAATGTAGAAACTTTACCTGGGAGAACTATTGTAGCTGCCTGTTGTTCACTTTTGGAACCAGTAGCACAATTTATTGACACCTTTCTGAAACCAATTGTGAATAAAACACGGGCCTACATTAGGGACTCAATGAACGTCATCAATACATTTGAAGGATTTCAATTTGATGGTGAGAATGAATTTTTGAAAACAGTAGTTATTGAGTCGATATATAGTAACAATCCCCAAGATGAGGCTCTATATGTGATACAGTATGTATTAGAGAAGAGACCCAGACCCCACAAAATACCAACTGAATTTGCCATCAGTTTAGCCACTATGGCCCTCATTACAACCTCGGCGGGTGTACCGCTGAGTGGCCGTCAATGCGGCTGCACTCCCGCTGGCCCCATTTTGACATCCCCACCGGCCCAGCCAGGATGTCGGCCGCAACATGGGAGTGTTGCGGCCGTGCTACCGGTGCAGCTGCACCTGTCACGCTTTTCACTGTCTGGCAAAGCAGTGTGGGGCTGTGCCTGGGTGCCCCTGCACAGCCCATACCAAGTGCAAGACAACATCTTTATGCTATGGAGAGGTGGCATTGATACACTCAATAGATTTATAGATTGACTGAACCACAGGACTCCTGACTTGAATTGTATTATGTGAAGTAGTCAACAGCAGATTAATTTATTGAATCTTTGGATTAAAGCCAAGGATGATAAACTATTGGTCAGCCTCTACATAAAACCTACAGATAAGAATACATTGCTTCACTTTACTAGTGGCCATGAAAGAATGCACAATACGGACAATTTCTTTGTATCAGGAGGAATTGCACCGAAAAACATGACTACTTTGAGAATGCCGACAATTTGATGAAACAACTAATTGATAGAGGATATCCTAAAAAATTGGTTAAGGCAGCCTCTAAGTATGCACTGTTGGCACTGAGACAGACTTCCCCACCCTGTGGAATAGGCAAAATGATGTACCAATGACAAAAATAGTCCCAAAGGCAACCCAGTGCAGATCATTATAGAATGCAGTTGGAAAAAATTGGCTCTCATATATATCCCCAGACCTCTGTTTTCGTTCTGCAAATGTAGGAACCTATGGGACCATTTGGTTAATGCAGCCAGGATGGAGAAGAAGAGGAATCTTCAGGATATGTTACAATTACCTCCTGTTACAGGCCATTTTAAATGTGGAAGTTGTGCAGCATGTTCATTTACGTTTAATTCAAATACCATTACCATTAATGGTAATGTGCATCAACAAAAACATTTTCTAACTGTAACACTAAAATCGTTATTTTTTGTATACAATGTCTATGTGGTTTAGCAGACATAGGACAGACCACTCAGAGAGTCAAAGCACAAATTCTCTAACACTGATCAAGAATTCGGTGTGGTATTAGTGGGACACTTATGGTGGAAAACTATAAACTATAAAATAACTTGACTCACAGAGAACCAGATTAAGTGGTCTGTGATAAGTGTAATAAAAAAAAAGATAGCATCTATACAGCAGATTCCGAATCATTGTAAGGGCAAAATGATTGAGAAATTGTGTTGGACCTGGCCCTTTTTGCTGGGGTATCCCCAAACCTTTTGCTTCCTTCCTTCTAATTTTTCTGACCAGTTTTCGTTGATTTCAGTACTCTGGGCACTTTACCATTGATAACCAGTGCTAAAGTGCATATGCTCTCTGTGTAAATTGTATGTGTAATTGACTTTTCCAAGATTGGCATATTTGATTTACTAGTAAGTCCCTAGTAAAGTGCACTAGAGGTGCACAGGGTCTGTAAATCAAATGATGCTAGTGGGCCTGCAGCACTGGGTGTGCTGTAGTGTGGTCAGTTTTACGTATATTTTGCGCATTAGCTTCAGGCCTTAGGCCTCTGTGTACTTTGCCCTAAATATATTTTATTCATTTGCTAACAGCTTAGAGTCTCTGTGCACTTTACTCTAAATGCTTTTTATTAGGCTTCGTACTGTTATTTTACAGAATAGCCAGTTCTACGGTGTTGTTTTTTATTCATATCACACTGTTTTGCCTACTTCAGCACTGGAGTTCTTCATAACATATTCACTCTGTGCTTTAGTCAAGGATACAGTCTGGTACATTGCCGATAGACGTTGTAGGAGTCTAGACTTGCCATTCCTGCGTAGGAACATTTTGTGATCACGATGACATGTTAGTTATAAAATCACTTCCTTGTCCCAATACATGCAAGAGGGAGATTCCGACCAGGGAACCACAACTAGACGCTGACTGCCTCGTTGCAGATGCTGAACCAGATCACAGGCCTTTGCTCAGGTATGAGTGTGTCCGTCTCCCTAGTGATACAGAAAGGCAAGCTAGAAGCTTAACATGCTGTGCTCTAAATAGAACAAGCAGAGGGAGAGTAGAAACGGTTAGGAATTATGATAGGGTTATTCTTATGTTTTACTCTCCTGGTTAATATATCAATCCTACTATGTTGTATTGTTCTGGTTATTGCGGCTCACGCCTTAATATCTAAAATACAGTTGTTTTATTAAAACATTATATAAAACTTATACTGTCTTGTCATTTGTATATGAGACCATATTGTGAATGAGAGAGTTGGTTTGGATCTGAGTGACCACGACTTCCCTGAGAAGTTCCAAAGATGTCATGCGCTCGGCTGCCCAATCATTTCTTCACCGTGGGAGAAATGAGGCACTGCTAGTTAGCCGGAGCAACGACCTGATTTAGGGTGACAGAGTTCCTTACATGTGGGTCAGACTCAGTCCCCCACACCGTTATCGATCCTGCTGCCTAGAAATCCAGTAGTCTCATTTCGGATAATGAGAGCCCACGCGACATGGCGCCGCCAACGTTTGGTCTGGCTCTAATGTTTGGGTCTGACTGACTCTCTCGGTCTCGTATATATTTTGACTCCTCGGTTTCGTATACGGAGACGTCCGTGGGGCTGAGGGTTTCCGCCACCACAGGTTGGGTACATCCTATTACTTAGTGGTTGGTTGTTCAAGCTTGAACTTTGAAAGGAAAAACCCCGATATTGGTGTGCCTTCTCTGTCCTAGAGCTATTTTTTGTTATACTAATGGCGAATCCAGTTGTAGTGAATATACCGCTTAATATGCGATTTCCGCTCACGGGTCATCTGATAGCACACGGACTGACGGTCCAGGGGGGTCCGGTCACTTTTGTGGTGGACGCCCATGCAGCCTATAGAACTGAACTTTTTTATTCTTGGGTCGTATTTCCAGCAGCTGATGGGGGTACAAATACTTTTCATGAATATACTGTTGCAAATGTCCCTGGACAATACAGGGCTTATGCATACTTAGAAATACCTTTATCTTATCAAGAACACCATAATTGGCTTGATGGCGCCCTCCCACACTCAGTAACACCAGTAAGGTTAGGTCCGTTAAGTAATGATGGTCCGACCTGGCCTTTATTGGCTACATATACACCATATCCTGGAGTGGCAAATGTGGCAGTGGCTGAAGTGCGTCATTTATATATGGAATTAACTGCAACATACAGGCGATTAGTTCAGTTTGTGATGCAGACATTAAATACTAATGCAGCGCGTGCTGCTCCAGCACACCCACATGCGGTGGTACCGGGGATCAATCCGGCCACTGTGCACTCAGTGATGGGCAAAGTACCGGCTAAACGTGAGGAGACTCAGTTTTGGCTGGCGCAAAAAATTAATACGCTGGAAGCAGTATTTCCCCATACGGGACCTCAGGATAAGCATAGAATTTTGACGATGTGTTTGCCGTATGGGATGGTTCCTACGGTGGATCTTTGTAATACTTGGGGCACGGTGTTTGCCGCACTCTATACTACAGCACACAGTACACCGACTTTGGCTAATTTGCCGGAGGTGCTTAAACAAATTCAGGATGAATATGGGGCTGCCCCTGCCTTAGATTTAGGCATGCAATTGATGGGTAATTTTGATGCGGTTTCTTCTATTATTTTGAGTAATCTCAAGGGGGAGGCTGTAGCACTAGCAGTGCGAATGCGTCTTTGGGACGTTCCGCAGATTAATCAGGAGCGGGAACTTCCGAGAATAATAGCTGAAACATATTCTAGTATTGGTCGTGATAGCCTAGGGGCTCGACTGCAGAAGCCACAATTGCAGGGTAAAAATAATAAGGATAATTCTAAGCAACAGCAACCTGAGGGTGCGAAAAAGCGCTGGGATAAGAAACAGCAAACACCTAAGAAAGATGGTGGGCAGTCTCCGCAACCGGAGACCCCACAAAATAAGTATAATCTCAGGAATAGGGATACTTTGAAGACGCCTGATAGATATCAATATACTGATATGCGCCAATCTCGTTCCTTTCAGGACTCCTCGGAGAAAAGAAGTGAGAGAGGTGGGCGGTCAGAGCGGAGGACGGAGTACGTGAAACCGAGACAGGATTCACAACGCTCAGCGGAGGTTTCTATTAAATAAGAAGAGAAACCGCTGCAACAAAAACAGCAATTTAAAAAGAAGAAAGTGGCAGCAGTCTCAGTTAGACATGCCGCTCAAGAAGAGAGTTCTCTTGACGAACAAGACATGGGCGTTAGCACTGTTAGACAGCGCGGCAGAGGTCACAATAGTTCGCCGGAGTCTTCCAGAGCATCTGGAGGCGAAAGCAACTGATGACTTCATACAAGTCGAGACGGCGGATATGCGAGTCTCTGATCCTGATCAAATATATCATGTGACTCTACGATTAGAAGGGGACATTGACCGCATTGTACACGCCATCTTTTGGGACCATGTGGTGAAATCATATGATGTCCTGTTGGCTGAACAAGATTGGCCACCTGACTTTGTTCGCGACTGTCCGGTTGGGGAGGAGGTTATTGTGCCTTCCTTTTCACCGCTTGTTCCGAGAGAACTAGCGGAGTCCTATTGTAAATCATGGGCTCTAGCACAAGCCCCCGCCCTATATAGGAATAATGTGGGGTGGGATAAACAATCACCTTATCATGTCATTCCAATCAAAGGCGAACCTCAGCCACAGCCGCAATATCCTATTAAATTTGAAGCAAGGGCATCGGTTAGGAAAATTCTTACACAATTGGAGTACCAAGGTGTGATTGAGCCTTGTGTCTCGCCGATGAATAATCCCTTATTTCCGGTTGCTAAACCGGACCATTCCTATAGGATAGTGGTGGATTATAGACATTTGAATAGTCATACACGCAGATATGCCATACAGAATTCACATAGCGCTGCGCTTATGAATAATATAGTGCGTAAAAAATACAAAACAACCTTGGATATCTCGAATGGATTTTTCTGCCAGAATATAGCACCCGAAAGTCGGGACTATACCAGTTTCAGTGCGTTTGGCTCTCAGAAAAAGTTTTGTAGTTTACCTCAGGGGTATAAGAATAGCCCAGGACTGTTTTCGGCTCGTGTGACTGAACTTCTACACGAGTTGGACCCTGAGGCGTTATCATATGTTGATGACATTTATTTGATGGACGATGAGATTCTCCAACATCTCAGACGCGTATCGCGCATTGTTGTGGGTTTTGCTGATATTGGCTATAAGTTTAATTTTAAGAAATCCAAGATTGCCTTCCTCAGTGTTATTTTCCTGGGATATGAGTTATCGAGTGAGGGCAAGAGCCTGGCGCCACATTTTTTGGAGAAATGTGCTTTATTGCAGCCTCCTAATACGGTTCGGAAGCTCTAGTCATTATTGGGGTTTCTGAATTTTGGCAGAACTTACATTCCTGATTATGCTACACGTATAAAACCTTTATATGAACTGATTCGCCCGAATTTTTCAAGTAGATTTTGGACGATTGAGCATACACACATACTGCGAGAGTTGCAGAATGATCTCTTAGCGGTTAAACATTTACACACACGGGACAAAAAAAATCATTTGGTCATCAGGGTGATTCCTGGGGCTGTTGGATTTACGTATGTCACCTTTAATGAAGGGGAGACAGTCCCGATAGCATACAAGTCCCACTTGTATTCTGCTGCAGAACAGCGTTTTGCACAGACTGAGAAAATTCTCACTGCAGTACAGATGGCTGTGATCAAAGAAAGACCGCTAGCCCAGGGCCAACGCATTATTGTCGTTTCCCCAATTCCGGCCTTAGAGGCTGTTACAAAAGCGAGTGTTCCTAATTCGAAAGCTTTACACCCGCGGTGGATACAATGGGCTACGTCTTTGACGGCCACTGATGTGGATTACATATTTGACCCTAAGCTGCAGACTCAAGAATTTCTTCAATATGAAATAGAGTACCCAGTTCCTGCTGGCACATTGCCTATTGACCAATATGAAGTGGTCATGTATACCGATGGCTCTGTGCAACCGGCGGTTGGGACTAAACAGCAGTATTCTGCTGCATGTGCGGTGGTGAGCGGGACTATGGAGGGGGAAGTCTTCTGCCCCCGACATACTTATACTAAAACCTTGGGAGATTGCACGGCGCAGCTGGCTGAGCTCAAAGCTCTTTTGTTGGCGTTGGAGCATGCAGAGCCGGCGATATTGACCTTGCTGGTCTGTGACTCCTACTACTGTGTGCAATCCTTCAATGAATATCTGCACTATTGGAAAATGAATGGGTTCAGAGATTCTAAAGGCAACACCATTAAACATAAATTGTTGTGGGGTAAGGTTGCGGGTCTGAAAGAAACGCTTCCTAAAGTCCATGTTGTACATACACTTGGACACCAGCGCGTTGGAATACACGTTGCTGGGAATACTTTGGCTGATGAGGCTGCAAAGTCGGCAGTGGCTATCGCTACTGTAGCCGCAGTAACTCGTTCGAGTTCAAAACCAGACATAAAGATTTCGGCTGCCATAAAAGCTACGGCTGATGGCACGCCATTTCCTAAAGGATTCCCTTCTAAATATAGTTACTGCTTGAGTGGTGCACTAAATGCTGTTGTTAATATTCCAGGCGTTGGTGTACGTGAGTTACCGAATAAGATTGAGAGACCTCGATTAATTTCTGCAGCACATGAAGGGGTGGCATCTGCGCATGCTGGTGTGGCTGCCACGATTTCACTTTTACAGGCCCGTTATTGGTGGCCTGGTCTCTATAAGGAGACAAAGCAGTATGTCCTTTGTTGTGACGTCTGTCAACAAATTAAAGCATCGTCGGCTAGACGCCCGCAGCAGACGCCTCTTCTGATTTCAAACAGACCATTACAGTGTGTGTACTTGGACCATTGTGGTCCGCTGACACCGGATAGTGCATACAAATACATATTGGTTGCTGTAGATTCGTGCTCCAGATTTGTGTGGGTCTGGCCACAGCTCTCGGCTGACGCTCGGACTGTTATTAAAGATTTGCGTATCTTTGTCAATACATTTGCAGTTGCGGCTTTTCATTCGGACCAGGGCCCTGCTTTTGCCTCTAAGGCATTCAGGGACACCATGGCTTCGTTGGGGGTCAAACTCCAATTCTCGTCTCCATTTCATCCCGAGGGAAATTCTGTCGTGGAGCGTTTAAATCGTGATTTAAAGCAATCCTTAACAGCCAGGGTTATAGGTACGGGTCGTAGTTGGCTAGCCCACCTATATGGAGTACAGAGAGCACTTAATAACTTGCCTAGAAGGTCACTGGGGGGTCGTACTTCATATGAGTGCCTGTTCGGAACACGAATGTATGTTCCTGATCTAGATGGTCCTGGTGTGGAGGCGGCAGATACGCCCTTTGACATAAATGATAGTGTCGCTGTTTTACAGGATTTACAACAATTTCGTGAAGATAACTCTTCTGCGAGTGCTGCCTCCTCTGGAATTAAGGATGAGCCAGTAACACCTACTGGTTGGATACCCAGGATTGGGGATCTCGTGCGTGAAAAGGTCGCAGTAAAGAAAGAATTTGGTCCTTCTTATCGAGCACCTGTCCCGGTGTTGGGGCTGAGCGGCACGAGAACTGTGATTTTGCCGCCGCTGCAAGTGGCCAAAGGAAATCGTTTTGTTTCCATTGATAATGTCAAGTTACAACATGTGGCCGATTCTGCACAGCAGACCAAGAGGGACACCCAGTAGTTCCGGCATCCCTCTCACTACTGGGGAAGAAGTCCCGCTGCAGGTGATTTGCACCGACCCTGTTTCCTCTCCGAGCTTGGGGAGGGTGGAAGATGATCTTGCGATTGTTCCACAGTCAACGATTGATATCGATTATTTTGCTCAAGTTGCTGTACGTTCTACTGATGTTTCTGAACATGTGATTTATAGTGTACCTAGGAGAGAACCTCCATCAGCTTCCTTGTTCACTGTTGCACCTTTTGCTAGAACTGCCTCTGGCTACTTCAACGACGCGGATGCGGCTGTATCCAGCTCTTCGTCTTCGCTGTCTTCAATCCGAGGTCCACGTAAGCTACTGGGTTGGCTTAAACGTACATATTTTGTTATTCCTTGGAACTATTTGTGGCTTTTTATGGCTGTAATGACTCTTTTTTTATGGTTGGGATTTGTGGTTACTTTTTTTCTAGTAATACATGGTCATTTTCTTCCTGATCGATCAGACATTGAGCACGTGGAGACTGTGTTGAGACCACATTTTTCGTCTCATATGGTTCGAAGAGACTTATCCAATGTGAACATTTCTGCAATACCAATTCCGGATGGGATTGTGTGGGATAATGTTTGATATATATGGTCCCACTGAATTGATTCAAATACTGTATGTCCTTAAGTTATCAATGAATGATATTGTTATTCCAGGCATTGTTTCTGATGATTGGGATGTGAAGACAGTAGATTCTATGCTCAAAGATTTGCAATATTATACTGTCTATGACGATGAAGATGCTTACCAATTTAGAGATAATCATGGTGATATGTTTTGCTACACCCATTATGGACACCACTTTATTCACAAAGCGAGTAGCCCTAAGTCCATCTTTAATTATGTACAATGGGAACATTGCTCGACTCCTCCACAAGGGAGTTCGAAAACTTATAATGATAAATTTGCATATTTTTCTGGGCATAATCAGCGAAATGCTAAGTCTTACTATTTTAAAGTGACGCCGTATTCTAATAAGCAAATTTTGTTGACCGATACTAAATTACTATATTCTAAATCGTTTGTATCTAAACTTTCGGTCGAAGGATATGAATACTGGTTGAAGACTGTTGACTTGAAAAGTGTTTGGGGTACGAAAAATTGGCAGATGCAAGGCAGAGATACATTATTTCGAGCATGCATTATCCCTGTGCAAATGATTTTCCTCAATGACACAGTACAACAGACTAGTTGTTTGGGCTTGGCGTCGATTAGAGAATTGACTTTGCCTAGTATACCTGTCCCTTCTAAATTAATAACTGGCAGCACTATGTGAATGCTACTTTTAGTGAATTTACGCATTGGGTCCAGAATGGTACGCTTAACGCTTCATCGTTACATCCGGGCGGGTGGTTATTGTGGCCTGTAGACACTAATCAGTGTCATCAACGTTTTGTTACCTCTTCTGGGGGGTTCAGGACTAGTAGGGCAGACCCTCGTTACATTTCACCAGAACATGCTGATATAATAACTACATACAGTGTGGGGAAACTTTGTCAACAATGGTTGAAGTACTCCACGCTGGGTGTAGTTAAGTCACACCTCACGTTACTGTCTAATGGTACTGATTTACAAGATTTCTTATCAGGTCCCAAGGTGCCCCGGAGAAAAAGGTTCTTATACGAAGTATATAATGAGTTTTGGAAACTTTCCCAGCAGGAGGCTGCAGCCCGGTTAAGACAGATTGATGAAGAAAATCTGCTGCAGACTTTGGCCCTCATTCCGACCGCGGCGGGCGGCGGTCGCCGCCCGCCATGCGGTCACCGCCGAATGACCGCACCGCGGTCAAAAGACCGCGGCGGCCATTCCGACATTTCCTCTGGGCCGGCGGGCGCTCTCCAAAAGAGCGCCCGCCGGCCCAGAGGAAATGCCCCTGCAACGAGGACGCCGGCTCAGAATAGAGCCGGCGTAGTTGCAGGGGTGCGACGGGTGCAGTAGCACCCGTCGCGTATTTCAGTGTCTGCTTAGCAGACACTGAAATACTTTGCGGGGCCCTCTTACGGGGGCCCCTGCCGTGCCCATGCCATTGGCATGGGCACGGCAGGGGCCCCCAGGGGCCCCGCGGCACCCCCTACCGCCATCCTGTTCCCGGCGGGAGGACCGCCGGGAACGGGATGGCGGTAGGGGGAGTCAGAATCCCCATGGCGGCGGAGCGCGCTCCGCCGCCATGGAGGATTCACTGGGGCAGCGGTAAACCGGCGGGAGACCGCCGGTTTACCCTTTCTGACCGCGGCTGAACCGCCGCGGTCAGAATGCCCTCGGGAGCACCGCCGGCCTGTCGGCGGTGCTCCCGCCCCCGTTGGCCCTGGCGGTAGCCTACCGCCAGGGTCAGAATGAGGGCCTTTGTCTGTTGTTGATAATGGCATGCATACCCTTTCTGACCGTGTTTACACGATTGACAGCATTGTCTCTTCTGCTATTGACATTATAAAAGCAGACATGTCTTCTTTATATCATGGGCAGAGTCAGACATGATCTATCATGCAGCTGGGTTGGACTCTTCAGACCTTGAAGGCGGGTCGCGTTCCATGGCAGCACATTCGTGCCAGAGAGATCTTTATCTCCTTTAATTTAACTCGTCAACAACAATTGATGGCTAAGAATGAAGCAACGTATGTTATGTTAAATATTGAAAAATTTGAGAAACTGCCTTTTACGGTGGCTGAGATTCCGTCAGCTGAGTGGTTGATTCATGGGGTTATTATTTTGCCTATCTCCACTCTGCAATTTACTTCTTGTTTGAAGCACATTCCGGTGGGTAGATATGAACTATTGGGTGACAGTTACATACACGAGGTGTGGGAACTTCCTTTTCAGTACAGATGTGTTAATGGTTTGCGGGAGGTTTTTCTTAGCGGTAGCGAATGCGAAGCTTCTGTTAGCCATTCCATGGTTTGTAAACAGCTGTCCTTGCACGGAGCGTGTAACGCTTCGATTGCTAACTTAGCTTGTTATCTGAAGGGAGTACCAGTCCCAGTAATTAAAAACACTTTCCAGGTGCTTTCTAACGGCAGTTACATTGTTCTTAACAGCGAACGCTGCAGTGGCATGCGTGCCGGAATAGTTTACGTCGTTGTTGTCAACAAGGCCGTTACGTGCTGCGGGAATGTGTTGTTTCCCCCTACTGAATTTAGGGAGGTAGCAGACATCTGGCCTCATATTGCTACTTCCAAGGTTGATTTCGACAAGTTGAGTCGGCTGAAAGCTTTATTGTTTCAAAAGCATGTGGCCCTTACATCTGCTAGCGAGACCTACGCACTTCAAGTGGCAAGGTCGTCGGCGGAGATACAGTCCCTTTTGAATACTAACTTTCCGAGTCACTTCGGTGAACTTGTGGGACGTATATTTAATGCATCCAGCACTGCTGGTGTTGGTCATTTTTTCAAAGTCGTTGGTGTTGGTTTCGTTCACACCTTCTCTTCCATATTTGGTTTGATACCCTCGGCTGTACACTCTATTTTCGGAAGCATTTTTTGGGGTTTCCCGATTACTTTGGCTTTATTGGCTGGAGTTTTGCTGTTGTTACTATTTTTTCGCAATGGCTGTCCCGCTGCGACGAGATCCTATACTGCTGCTCCCGTCAGCGCAGCTGTGTCGTGAACGCATGATGCAGCGTTTTGGAGCTACACTCCTGGCTCATTTGGAGTGTGACTGGTCTTTGTCATTCAGGCCGGTTTTGGATTGTGTGCAACCCGTGTTTCGATGTCTTTGGTGCTCGTTTGAACATGCACTGGCTTTCTGTCTCTCACTGCAGCGCTCTCCAGTGGTTGATCTTGATCTGTTGATGTTCCCGATTAGGGCTCATTCCCAGACTTGTGCACTACGGTTGCGTTTGCTTCGTGAAGCGGATTATGAGATTCCCTTCCTGGAGGAAGATGGTTTTGTCTCTTTCCTTGGCACTACATGGGGTGCCGCCCTAAATGGTTTTGGGGCTTTGGAACACACCTGCTCCATGGTACTTTGTGGCGTGGATCTTCCGATATTGACATATCTCGAAGTGGAGGAGCTTCTACGTTCTATTGCTTCTGTCTGACAATTGGATTTTTTTTCTCTCTCCCGACTAAATTGACACTATATTGCAATTCGCTCTATCGTCACATGTTTCCTAAATTTATGACTTTGTTGTCTTCTCATCTTGTCGAAATGTTGGGTTTAAATTTAGGTCATGTTTTTTTTTTTTTATGTTATTAGAACCACTTGCTACCGACAAGGGGAGGGTGTAGTGTGGTCAGTTTTACGTATATTTTGCGCATTAGCTTCAGGCCTTAGGCCTCTGTGCACTTTGCCCTAAATATATTTTATTCATTTGCTAACAGCTTAGAGTCTCTGTGCACTTTACTCTAAATGCTTTTTATTAGGCTTCGTACTGTTATTTTACAGAATAGCCAGTTCTACGGTGTTGTTTTTTATTCATATCACACTGTTTTGCCTACTTCAGCACTGGAGTTCTTCATAACATATTCACTCTGTGCTTTAGTCAAGGATACAGTCTGGTACATTGCCGATAGACGTGGTAGGAGTCTAGACTTGCCATTCCTGCGTAGGAACATTTTGTGATCACGATGACATGTTAGTTATAAAATCACTTCCTTGTCCCAATACATTCAAGAGGGAGATTCCGACCAGGGAACCACAACTAGACGCTGACTGCCTCGTTGCAGATGCTGAACCAGATCACAGGCCTTTGCTCAGGTATGAGTGTGTCCGTCTCCCTAGTGATACAGAAAGGCAAGCTAGAAGCTTAACATGCTGTGCTCTAAATAGAACAAGCAGAGGGAGAGTAGAAACGGTTAGGAATTATGATAGCGTTATTCTTATGTTTTACTCTCCTGGTTACTATATCAATCCTACTATGTTGTATTGTTCTGGTTATTGCGGCTCACGCCTTAATATCTAAAATACAGTCGTTTTATTAAAACATTATATAAAACTTATACTGTCTTGTCATTTGTATATGAGACCATATTGTGAATGAGAGAGTTGGTTTGGATCTGAGTGACCACGACTTCCCTGAGAAGTTCCAAAGATGTCATGCGCTCGGCTGCCCAATCATTTCTTCCCCGTGGGAGAAATGAGGCACTGCTAGTTAGCCGGAGCAACAACCGGATTTAGGGTGACAGAGTTCCTTACATGTGGGTCAGACTCAGTCCCCCACACCGTTATCGATCCTGCTGCCTAGAAATCCAGTAGTCTCATTTAGGATAATGAGAGCCCACGCGACAGTGCCACCCACATGAATAGCCCTGTCAACATGGCTCAGACCTGCCACTGCAATGTCTGTGTGTGCAGTTCTATACTACCAATTCAGCCTGGCAAGTGTAGTCACTTATGAGGCATAAACCTTTCATTTGTATACATGTAAGGCACCCCTAAGGTAGACCCTAGTTAGTCCCATGGATAGGGTGCAGTGTATGATAAAGGTGGGACAGGTTGTTGTGTTCTACATACATAACAGTGAAATACTGCCAAATTCATTTTTCGTTGTTACAAAGACTATCTCTCTCATAGGTTAACATGGGGGCTGCCTTTAAATAGCTTTCAAGTGCATTTTCCTTTTGGGAGCAGATAGAGATTTGGAGTTTGGGGTCTCTGAACTCACAATTTGAAAATACATCTTTTCGTAAAGTTGTTTTTAAAATTGTCAGTTTGAAAATGAACCTTTTAGAGAGTTGGCATGTACTTGCTTAAACCATTCTCTGACTCTGCCTGCTTGTGTATTCCCTGTCTGTGTCACACTGACAGTTGGGCTGTTTGTGAAACTCCACTAGACAGTTACACAAAAGGAGCTGGGGTGTAGCCTGCATATCCTGATGGGCCGTCTGGGATAGAGGGGAGGTAGGAGTGGTCACTTACACCTGAAAGGGATGTGCCTGCCCTCACACAGTGCAGTCTCCAACCCCGTGGTGTATGTCTGGGGTCAGGCCTGGGGCAAGGCAGGATCATGTGAACTTTCCTTGAAGTTTGCCTACTTTAAAGGCCGAAAGTGGTATAAGTAGTGGACCCAAAACCTCACACTTTAGAATACGATCAGGGACATACATAATTATCCCAAAAAGGACCGCGTATGGGGTGCGTTCTCCCAAGTTTCTTCTGGGCAAATTATTTAGTGTTTTCTGGATCACATATAGGTGATGAAGCCAACTACGGACTGAACCTATTACTCTTGCTGTTAATGACTGCTTTAACTCTTGGTTCTTTCTCTCCACAGCACTGATTCCCTCAGTGTGATAGAGGGAGGAATAATGGATTTGAACACCCATCATTAGGATGGTGCCCCTGACAGCTCTAGAGGGAAAGGCAGGGACCTGGTCTGAGTGGAATGCTGCAACCGCATATGTACCGATAAAGACTAGCAAATCTTGAATAACCATCCAAACATCAGCCAACCATTGTGGCCATACTCACAGGAATCTGGAACAAGACTGAATAGCAATTAGTATGTATTTGTATGCACCCTCAGGTTGTGAAGGACTACAATGGTACAGCTTCACATATTTTAGTGTTTTTATTTTTTTAATTAGGAGGAATCTCTGTGGTAGATGTTTAATGGGGAACCCTTTAATTTGCTGTCAAATGTCACAGCAAAGAACATATTGCTTAGTCTGTTTGTAAAGATCTGGCCACCAAAATAATTTTTGTAATAGTAATATTGTAGCCGCCACACCTGTGTGAGCAGAAGCAACACCCCTGGGGAGGCTGCAAACGCAATGTTCCTGGCACTTAGATGGTAGGAATATTTTACAGGGTATGCTAATGATAAAGGCTTGCCGTTAACCAAAGCTTTCACAGCAGCCAGCGTCTAATTAACCAACCTCGACTGTGACCAAGTTATTGCAGCAAATGAAGCCGTTTCTGCTGCTGATTTGGCAGTTTTGTCAGACAAGGTGCTTCCTTCATCGTGTACTCCTACATGTTGATGGCCCAATGTATATACTACATCAGTTTTGTAGTCTGTCCCATAGGTCAGCTATGCTCCCCCACAAGTTTCTGCTTTTGATGGTGTTCCCTCTCTGAAGCCATTCATGTGCCAGTGATTCAGGATGTAAGAACATGAATCACACACAATCAGTATTGGTTGATCACGATCCATATGTTCCAGTGCTGGGACAAAAGCCTTAAGCTATGCCAACTGTGCAGTGCAGTCTCCTAGGATCTGCGTGTAGGTATTCCGAGGGTGGAATGTACCATCTCTCATCCCTCCATTCACAAGTGTGCATGCTGCTGAGTATTGATGTTTAGTACATAAAGCTGGTTGTTCTGAATCATCAGTATAAATGACAGTTCGGTATTGGTCTAAGGGTAATATATTAGTAGGTGTGGGGTACCTCTGGTCATATTAGAGGAATTCCTAGGTCTGAAGTTTGATCAAAGATGTAATCAACATCAGTGGCAGTCATGGAGGTTGCCCATTGAATCCAACATAGATGTAATGCATTTGCATTTTGGAATGTTGGCTTTTGTGATACCCGGTTAACAACAATAATGCGTTACCCTTAGGCAAGTGGCCTCTGCTTGATGACAGCCATCTGAACAGCAGTCAGCATTTTTTCTGTTGGTTCAAAATTTTGCTCTGAATTGGAATAAAAATGTGATTTGTATGCTATGGGACAGCGCCACCTTTGTTGAATGTGACATAGGTGAAGCCAATGCCACCAGCAATTTTTCTGGTGAACAGGTTTGTTTTGTTGTCACATTTGTGTAAATGTTTGCTTCTAGCATGTCCTGCTGCAGTTCTCAGAGAATGCATGTGTGTTCTTTTGTCTATGATTTGCTTGAAAAATCTGGATAAATTAAATCATAGAGTGGTTTTATGCATTGTGCATAATCAGGTATGTATGTTCTGTGAAAGTAACCCAGCAATGACTGCAGTTTCTTAAACTCTTCGCTGTAAGGCCTTTTCCTCCTCCTGTGCAGAGCCTTTTTTTGGCTATATTGTGTAGTTTGCGCTTGGGCCCTCATAACTTTTTGTCGACATAAGCTATTCATGTCAAATTTGCATCCTTTTTTCCAATATCCCAGGAATTCTAAAGGTACCCAGAGTTTGTGAGTACCCCTGGAGGAGGGAAAGAAATTAGCCAAAATACAGCTAAAATGTGTTTTTTTGGTGACAAATGGGAAAAAAGCACTGCAGAACAAACCATGTTATTTTCCCCTGAAAATGGCATCAACAATGGGTTTATGGTGCTAAAATCATCATCTTCCCACCTTTCCCAGGAAAAGGCAGACTTGAATCAGAAATCACTTTTTAAAAACAATTTTGGCATTTTACTGGGCCATACCCCATTTTTACTATTTTTTGTGCTTTCAGCCTCCGTCCAGTTAGTGAAAGAAATGGGTGTGAAACCAATAGTAGATGCTGGACAGCTAAATATTTCTGAAAAGTAGACACAATTCTGAATCCAGCATGGGTTCATTTGTATATATCCTTCAAGGTTTTTCTACTGAAAGTAACAGCTGAAAAAAATAATATTGAACTTGAGTTGGAAAAAAACAGTCATTTCTGTCCACGTTTTCTATTGTAACTTTTCCAGCTATGGCAGATTTTTTAAAGCAATATACAATTACATCTGCTGGACTCTTCTAGTTGAGGGGATGTATAAGACTTGTAGGTTCATCAAGAACCCCAGGCATCCAGAGCCAACAAATGAGCTGCACCTTGCAATGGGTTTTCATTGTATACCAGGTATACAGTAATCCATTTGGCAAAATATGAAAAGTGAAAAATAGGTATCAAGGAAACCTTTGTATTTCCAAAATGGGCACAAGATAAGGTGCTGAGAAGCAGTGGTTATTTGCACATCTCTGAATTGGAGGGTCCCCATAGTAGCAAGTGAATAACTGGGCATTTCCCAAATAGATTTCTTTCTTACACACTGTCTTCCATTTGGAAGGACAAAACGTAGAGAAAGACAATGGGCAATAACACTTGGTGTTCCATTCTGTGTTCCCAGATAAAAATGGTACCTTACTCGTGTGGGTAGGCCTAGTGCCCGTGACAAGAAACACCTCAAAACACAACATGGACACTTCTCATTTTTACAATGAAATCTGACGTGTTTTTTTGAAAGTGCCTAGCTGTGGATTCTGGCCTCCAGCTCTGCCGGCACCTAGGGAAACGTACCAAAACTGTGCATTTCTGAAAACTAGACAACTAGGGAAATCCAGGATGTGGTGACTTGTGGGGCTCTAACCAGGTTCTGTTACACAGAATCCTTTGCAAAACTCAAAATGTGGCAAAACAAAAACCCTTTTTCCTCACATTTTGTTGATGGAAAGTTCTGAAATCTGAGGGGAGTCACAAACTTCCTTCTCCCCAGCATTCCCCTAAGTATCCTGGTAAAGATGAAACCTCACTTGTGTGGGTAGGCATAGTGCCCGCAGCATAAAATGCCCCGAAACACAACATGGACCCATCACAAAACGTAGAGAAAGACAATGGGCAATAACACTTGGTGTTCTATTCTGTGTTCCCAGATAAAAATGGTACCTTACTCGTGTGGGTAGGCCTAGTGCCCGTGACAAGAAACACCTCAAAACACAACATGGACACTTCTCATTTTTACAATGAAATCTGACGTGTTTTTTTAAAAGTGCCTAGCTGTGGATTCTGGCCTCCAGCTCTGCCGGCACCTAGGGAAACCTACCAAAACTGTGCATTTCTGAAAACTAGACAACTAGGGAAATCCAGGATGTGGTGACTTGTGGGGCTCTAACCAGGTTCTGTTACACAGAATCCTTTGCAAAACTCAAAATGTGGCAAAACAAAAACCCTTTTTCCTCACATTTTGTTGATGGAAAGTTCTGAAATCTGAGGGGAGTCACAAACTTCCTTCTCCCCAGCATTCCCCTAAGTATCCTGGTAAAGATGAAACCTCACTTGTGTGGGTAGGCATAGTGCCCGCAGCATAAAATGCCCGAAACACAACATGGACCCATCACATTTTTCTAATGAAACTGACCTGTTTTCTGCAAAGTGCCTAGCTGTGGATTTTGGCCTCTAGCTCAGCCAGCACCTAGGGAAACTTACCAAGCCTGTGTAGTTTGGAAAACTAGACAACTAGGGAAATCCAGGATGGGATGACTTGTGGGGTTCTCACCAGGTTATGTTACCCAGAATCCTTTTCAAACCTCTAAATGTAGCAATAAAACACTTTTTCCTCACATTTCGTTGATGGAAAGTTCTGAAATCTGAGGGGAGCCACATACTTCCTTCTACCCAGCATTCCCCCCAAGTCTCCCAATAAAAATGGTACCTCAGTTGTGTGGGTAGGCCTAGTGCCCGCAACAGGAAATGCCACAAAACACAACTTGGACACATCACGTTTTTCTAATAAAAATGGACCTGTTTTTTTGCAAAGTGCCTAGCTGTGGATTCTGATCTCTAACTCAACCAGCACCTAGGGAAACCTAGCAAACCTATACAGATTTGAAAGCTAGACACCTGGGGAAATTCAGAATGGGGTGACTTGTGGGGCTCTCACTGGGTTCTGGCACCTAGAGTCCTTTGCAAACCTCAAACTTTGTCTAACAATATACTTTTCCCTCATATTTCGGTGCTGCAAAGTTCTGGAATCTGAGAGGATCCACAAACGTCCTTCCACCTAGCACTCTCCCAAGTCTCCCGATAAAAACGGTACTTCACTTGTGTGGGTAGGCCTAGTGCCTGCGAAAGGAAACGCCCCAAAGCGCCACATGGACACATCACATTTTTACATTGAAAATTTATATGTTTTTTGGAAAGTGCCTAGCTGTGGATTTTGGCCTCTAGCTCAGCCAGCACCTAGGAAAACTTACCAAACCTGTGTCTTTTTAAAAACTATACACCTAGGGAAACCTATTATGGGGTAACTTGTGGTGCTTTTACCAGGTTCTGTTACCCAGAATCCTTTGCAAACCTCACAATTTGGCAAAAAAAACACTTTTTTCTCACATTTCAGTCCGCAAAGTTCAGAAATTTGAGAGGCGCCACATACTTTCTTCCACTCAGCATCTCCCTAAGTCTCCAGATAAAAATGGTACCTCACTTGTGTTGGTAGACATAGTGCTCGCAATAGTAAATGCCCCAAAACACAACATGAACACATCACTCTAAAAAAAACTGACCTGATTTTTCAAAAGTGCATTGCTGTGGTTTTGGCCTCTAGCTCAGCAGGCACCTAGGGAAACATTGCAAACCTGTGTATTTGTGAAAATTAGACACCTAGGGGGATCCAGGATGGGATGACTTGCGGGGCTCTCACTGGGTTCTGTTACCCAGAATCCTTTGCAAAACTCAAAATGTGGCTAAAAACACTTTTTCCTCACATTTTGGTGCTGCAAAGTTCTGGAATCTACGGGGAGCTACAAACTTCCTTTCACTCAACATTCCCCCACATCTCGTGATAAAAATGGTACCTCACTTGTGTGGGTGGGCCTAGTGCCCGCGACTGGGAAGGGTTCAACACAACATGGACACATCAAAATTATCTATTGCAAAACTACCTGCTTTTGCAAGGGGGGCACCTGTATTTTTTGGTCCTGGGCTCAGCAGCCATCTAGGGAAACCTATCAAACCCAGACATTTCTGTAAACTTGACACCTGAGGGAGTACAGGGATGTGTTACTTGCGTGGTTTCCCCAGTGTTTTCTTACCCAGAATCCTCAGCAAACCTCAAATTTAGCTAAAAAATCATATTTTCCTCACATTTCTGTGTGGCATCACCACACTGGCACAAATTTCCTACCACCCAATATTCCCCTCAGTCTCCCAATAAATACCTCACTTGTGTAGGTTGGCCAAGTGCCTGTGACAGGGAAGGGCCAAAAAAATGTCAAAATTGAGAGGGAACCAAAGCGGGTCCAAATGGGCAGTTGGAAAAAAGCATTTTTAGGCTGACAAATGGGGTAGAATTTTTATTGTTATTGATGTGACAATGCTGGGTGATCGGAATCGTGTGGATTCCTGTGGATTCCGGAAGGTTCCATCACAAAAATGGAGGGAAAATGCGTAATTTCAAGCACAATTGGAGGTTTGCAGGTCATTATGTGGAGGAAAATGGTGTGGGGTGCATGTGAAGCACATAACCCTGGACTCACCCCGATGTTTAGTTTTCAGATGTGCCTAGGTCTGGTAGATTTTTTTGGGGGCAGCATCCCAAAGTCCAAAAAGTGCAGCTGCTCAACATTCCAAGTGAGACGATATTGGGAGTTAGCCAAGCTCTCTTGGCCCAAATGCAAAATAAAAACCCCCAAATAATCAAATGTCTTCTTGCTTGTCATTGGGATAATGGGGATTTGGGCCAAACCCCCACCCTCTTTTAACAAAAAAAAATCTCCCCCTTGGGGCAGAGGGGACTTACAAAAATAGGCTGATCTATCCCCAGGGGGCAGAAATGGCCATCAGTAATGTGCCCTCATGAGGAGCAACCCTTGCCCAAGGGGCCGCCACCCCAAACAAACAACACACACCCACACACACACACACCGATCCCTGGTGCCTAAGTGGTTTATGCCCCCTTGGGAATAGATGGGCTGTTCTGGCCCCTAGGGGGACAGAAATGATCAACAGTAATGTGCTCCCATGTAGAGGGACCCTTGCCCAAGGGGCCGCCCCCAAACAAAAGACACACACCGATCCCTGGCGCCTGCGTGGTTTCTGTCCCCCCCTTGGGTGCTGAAGGGCCTAATAAAAATAGGTAGATCTGCCCCTAAGGGGGGCAGAAATGGCCAACAGTAATGTGCTCCCATGGGAAGCCACTCTTGCCCAAGTGGCCGCCCCCACCAAACAAAACACACCCACACACAGAACAATCCCTGGTACCTAAGAAATTTCTGACCCCCTTGATGGCAGATGGGCCTAATATAAATAGGCCGATTTGCCCCCAAGGAGGGCAGAAATGACCTAAAATAATCTACACCCATGGGGAGCAACCCTTGCCAAAGGGGTCACTGCCCTTATTTGTTTAACTAATGTAAGCGAAATCCCAGGTGTCTAGTGGTGCAGAAATATTCAGAGAGACATGAAAGGAAAGGAAATTTCTCCCCGACCTGCCCCTTCCCCCATCCCAAAGAGAAACTAATTTGTTTTTCGCATGGATGGCTTTCAGCGTGATGGGGGTGACCTCTGATGAGGTCAGCGCCTGATTGGGCACTGACATCATCAGATGATGTCACTGGAGAATTGCGGGGGTGACAGCGGTAGCAATTCCGCTACCACCCCTGTCCAGGGGGGTTGGGCGGGAAGCCCAAGGGGGAGCACTAGCTCTCTCCCCGTGGGCAAGGTGCAGGACGTAATGGTTACATCCGTGGTACAGCAGTACTGTGTAACTGGATGTAACCATCACGTCCACAGCACCGAAGGGTTCAATGGAATTTGGAGGTTGAAGTTGAGCAGATTTTTCTAGAAAGTGTGGGGCCAGGCTTCTGCCTCCATCTGATAGTTTGTATTACAGAAATATGAGACTTAAGAAAGACATTTTAGCTTTCTTGAAACTGAATTTGTAGCCTAGGGTGACAAATCCTAATATGATTCGATCCACCCTGATCAGATGTATGTTGAGAACGTCATCTATGAGATAAATATCATCCTTTTACATCATGTTTAATAGGATATTGAGAATGGGACTGTGATGAATATCTAATTGGTATTAGATGGTAGGGGGATTTTTTTCCCACCCCAAGTGGCTGCTGTACAGCACGAGAGCCTGCACCAGAGTCCAATGGGTGGCAAAGGCTTCTTTTACATCATCTGGATCCAGAACTGAAAAAGAAGGCAAAATGACATCTTCCCCATGTGGGAGATGTGGACAAATTCAGGTGGCCAAAATGGTTCTGTCATTAGAATATCACATTAAAAATGTTCCCAAAATATTACTTCAATAGTGCGTTCTATGTCTCCCTCAATTTGGATATTTAGGGCCAGATTTAAGTGAAAATGACAGTGTGTGTCGCTGCGCAAATTTGGCAGTGTTGTGCATCGTCATTTTCAAAATGCATGGATGTACCGTATTTACAATATTATGGCGCACCCCTGTGTTTCATCCTACGCCGGTGCAAAATTTGCTGTCGCACCCCAAAGCAACCACTCTTGCAACATAGTGCAAGGATGGCTTCTTTGAGAGAGAGATTGTTTTTGTGCCGGAAGGGAGATTGTTTCTGTGCCGAAAGGGACACCTTCCTTTATAAAACAATCTTCAATGGCAATTTGCTCCTTCTATTTGTGCTACAAATTGCAGCACTTATAGAAAGAGCAAAAACGAGGAGAAATTAAAGCATTTTTCCTTGTTGTGTCCCAAGGGTGGCATCAGCTTTTGGCGCGGTCTCAGGTTTACAAAAACTCGTAAATCTGGGGCAGCGTCAAAATGCAATGGGTGTTGCTGTGGCAAGCCCACCGCAACACCCATTGCACGCCCCTTCCACCCAAAGTGCTGCATGTGAAAGGGCTGTATTTAAAAGGCGCATTAAGCCACATAAAGTAGCTTAACACCACCTTGTAAATACAATGCAGTGCATAGCGCCACTGAAGCATCACCAAAAGTGACACTCTGGTGGTGCTGGGGGCTCTTAAGTATGTCCTTATTTTATAAACCCTGTTGAGTGGGAAGGCGTGCCTGTCCACTGCTACAATGACAAGGAAGTAGTTAGTTGCTGACACATCCAGATCATCTATATTATTTATGTGACAAATCGGGTCCTCTGCCGCGCTATCTATCAGAGTCACTGCCCACGTCCTGTTCTTCAACAGTGTTCTCAGCATGGCTTAAATTTTTTTTTGAAATTTCAACCATCTTTTTCTTTTGAAATGTTTTTTTTTAATGGAATTTGTCCTCTTTTTTAACATAGGCTTGTGAGGAATGTTGCAAGTCTTTCGGCTTCATGTAGTCACTTTGCATTTCAGACCGTCCCACTCTCTCACTCTGTTTGTCTGATGTATCCTGAAAGGAACGAGAAGGACTTGAATCATTTTATTGGTATCTATCAGGAGGTTTCAAATCTTCTCTTTTTCAGAGATCATATCTTCTGTCAGAGGTCTCCGATTATGGAGATTCTCCTCCCTGACTTCTTTTGTCTTTATTTTGTTTTTGTTTATTCCAACATTTCTAGTACCTTCTTATGCTTTTTTAGTACCTTCCCTCGCGATGGTAATTTATGTTTGTGGTTTATTTGGTATGGACCCTAGACTATCCTATACTAGTATAGGTGTCAGAAATATTCTTTGGCTGCTCGCACTCCTGTTCCTATTGAGGAACCTCTCTGAGCCGTGGTGAATTGCCAACGCTGTTGCTTCTCCTTAAATGTCACTTAAAAAAATTGAGAACACTGTGTCAAAATTGTGCATCATTTTCGTCCACAAATCCAGGGCTGAGGCAGCCCCAGGCAAGTTTTGAATTTGTTTTAACACTTCAGGTAAATTGGCCAGTGTCAGGGTACCATGCGTGGTAGTGTAGATTGTGACAAAGACTGAACCCCAGTCTTCTATTTAGGGCACCATGCCAAACGGCAAGCACATAGTGAGAATTCTATGTTTGTCTTGGGGTTCTGTATGGTGAAAAACTGCTTCCAGGCAGTTTGTTTTTGTGCAATCCAGTACAGAATCTTCTTCCACTCTGTGGTTGCTTTTACGATTATTGAGTGGACTGTTTGTGAATTAGTTCCCGGGACGGGCAATTGATGAGCAGCTGAAGCAGCCCTCACTGGGGCAATGTTCAAAGTTTGCATCATGAATTGTATTACTTGTCTATACATTGCTACTCGCTCATTATAAAGAGTGTGTATTTCAGCTACTGGCATAGCCTGCACATTGGGATGTGATGTATACATGCCAACTGTTGGCCACCTTGGTCCATCATTGCTTGAAGGACCTAATCTCATGGGTTGTATTATTGCACCATTGAACAGCTTTTGATGTTCTTGATAAGAGAGCTGCATCTGTAAGTACTGGTAAGCTCAGTACTATTGTGGTATGTTTGCTATTCTGTATGAATGAAATGTATGGGTATCTGCGTCTATTTCAGGAAAACTGACCCAGTAGTAGAATATGTCTGTCCTATATGCGTTGTGTTCTACTATGAATGTGACATCCCCACCCTCGTCTGTTAAGCCATGGGCTTAAGGAAACTGTGTGAGCAGATGTCTGCAGTTATTTCTGATGTATACAGCATTTGCAATATTAAAAAATAGGTGTTAGGGTTGAGAACACCAAGAGGGGAGAAGATCCTTTTTATGTGTCAGAATTTAACTTTCCCCAGGGATGAATTATATATGAGAGCAGTTTTCCCAACTTCCGTATGAGACAAACAGACCTCTTGAAAGTCATGCCTGCCCCAGCGGTATGAATGGATGAATATTCAACCAGAACCCAACCAGGCTCTATCAGATGATAATTTTTTCCTTTGGTATCTAGAAAACATAAACAATACCGTTATAGAATTAGTAGAATACCATACATTGCCAATATCTGTTACTACCTCATGTTCTTTCTGTGTTTCCTAAAGATCCGAGGTACAGTTATGAGAATGGATATGCAAACTATATCTAGAAAGTGACTGAAAGTATTACTCTCTCAAATAGGTACTAGACACAGGATGAGATTAACATTTTATATTGCACATACCTAAATCTATCCACATAATCATCAAGGTTTCCTAGAGAAATTAAAGACATATCAGATTATTATTCCCTGCAATAGGAAGTAATCAAGTAAGTCAATGCAAAGTCAAGTAGGTACCTAATTTTACTGTAACAATCATAATAAAAAAGTTACTTAAATTACATTTCTATTCTCTTACTATCTTCTTAGAAGAACTGATTACATAAGTTCAATCAAGTTTTTTTCCCACCTTGTAGGTGAAAAATTCAGTAAATGACTGGGCTACAGATAGTTCCATCAGATAACAATTTAATTATCTCTTTAAAGTCATAGTAATGTTACCCAGAATAGATTGTCGCTTTGTAATGTCTTGTCATTCTTATTTTGCAGCAGGAAACTCCAGAAAATGAGCCGAAAGCAGGAACCAGTACAGCAATGGAAGTAGCTGCCGACAAGGACACCAAGCTCTTGAGGATGTGGCGACAGGACGCCGGATCAAAAACACTGGTGGGTGTGGGAGGGGGGGAGGAAACACCAACAATGAGCAGTCGTCAGGGTGCAGCACAAAACCTCAAAGGCTATGCGTTCCACCTTAAAGGGGCCCGCCCCAAGGCGCCTGACATTATGGTTCAAGCTTGAACAACCAACAGCCTAAATAGGTGCTCCCTATTTAGCTGAGGAGGATTGCCCCTAAGACCATGGATCTCCGTGTAGTGGTATTTAGGGTAACTTCAGTGTGTGTGTGACAGAGATACTCAGGAGACTCGTAAAATCAGTGCCTACACCATTGTTGGTGGTACCATGTCATAAACACTCTCATGCTCCGACGAGACTGCTGGATCTGAGGTGGTAGCATCTCTGAATTGTAGGCAACTGAGTCACTCACTCCCACACCAGTTGACAGCTGTTGGCCTAGTCCTCCCAGCTCACTAGCCTCACATCTTCAAAACCTAGCCATTAAAGGTGATTTGTGGCAGCCTTTCCCCTTAGGAAAACTCTTGATAAAAAAAGCCTTATTCTTTTCTCTCCACATATGAGTCTCTTACACACACAAACAGAAAAAGGGATGCATGACAGTTTTCAAAATATTTATTGAAAAAAATGTAAGCTGTGATAAAATGTCCATGAGAAGCACAACCTACCCATGTTATTTTGATACAAGATCAAGCCGGCAGTCCCCAGATCAGGATCCTTGGAGACACCAAGACTGAGGTCGCCAAAAACCGACATGCAGTATGGAAGGAAATTCTGGTTGTAATCCCCTCTAATGCCCTTTGTCTTATTAGATCTTTTTAATGGGGGACATGTTTATGCTTATGCACAGAAGCTGACAGGGGTATGTACCTAAGTGGTGGACCATTTATGCAGTCTTGATGCTGGAAATGCAAAATATTATTCTGTGTGCCTTGCATTCCGTTCTTGTGATTCCAAGAAAAAGAACAAGATGCACAGTATGTCATCAATAGCACTGACAATGCCGCTTTTGCAGATTAGCAACTGATAAAGAAATTAAAACAATGCCACTGAAAGAAACAATGATAAAATGAATAAGAATTTAATACAGAAATACACAGCAGAATTACTAGGTAAAAGGGCACAGGGCACAGGCTGCAAGCTTAAGATAAGCTATCACTGTGCCCAAGAGACTAACTAAAATGTACCCGTGACAAACTAACTCATACCTCCCCTGTTGGATTTCCTTGTCATGAACTCTGTCAAACCTAGCACATAGGCATGTGCTCAGGTAGGCTCTGTGGCCAAGGCCTGGAGGTTAATGCATGGCAGGTCACAGGCAGGGTAATACTTAGCTGACAGCCAAACACACATGCTTATATCAGGTACCACATACAAGCAATAACAGTACAATGGTCCCCAGAGATTGAAGCCAAGAAATGACAAAAGGTCAGAGGGACACATGCATTCTCAAAACACAATAAAGTTACACCCCACATGTTCTAATGCATATCTAAACAATCAGGTCACAGCACACACACAGCAACCACGTGCCACTCAGGCCAGACATCTGGACACGTACTAGCTGGCCCACATATTGTCCATGCCAGATCGAGGCTCACCTGCATTAACTATTTGGAAATTATATCTATGACTCCCTGTCGACAGTTCGCATATTTCACCAGGGAAAGAATGTTTTATGTGTTTACTGCTCCCAAAGAAATATATAAAATGTGAGACATTTTGATGTTCTGTGAGAGACAGTCCTCAGACCCCTGTGCTGAAGCTACTCTCTCAGCCATAATGTTTAATTAAACAAATTGTTTCCTGTTTTGCCAGACTCCTCTTGTCTCTTGTTTTTCAAGGTAAAGCCTCATTCAAGCAACACTATTGTAAGGCAGAAGATCTGGCTCTAGCAGATGACATAAATCAATATTAGTTTACCTAGTTACTATGAATTATTAGGTTATATCATGTTCTTCCATGCTGGCAAGTTATGGAACTGTATATGAAAATATAGCTTGAAGTATTTGGATTATGCTTGGTTTATAAAGTTTTTGAAACACATGAAAAACAATGATTTATTCAAATGTATTCAAAGATGTTAAAATTATGCATTTGGTTTCTTGTTTTTGTAATCTGTTGTAATTGTAAAAAAATCAGAAAAGCATTACCTACTTGTTATGTATTTATAGCTGAATAATGTTTTTAATTTTAACTTTTTAAAATGTATGATTACACATAAAAATTGAAACAATTGAGAAAGGAAATGCAACATCTTTTAATGTGTAATGTTTTGATTTTATTCACCAAAACAAAATTAAGAAAGCTTTAAAAAAAAAAATGTAAAAAAACAATCATGGTGAATGAAACCATTATTGTAGAGCCAAAGTTGTTTGAAGTCTAATGTACAAACTACAACTAGTATCAAAAAGGTAAATGCATCCAAAGAATAGTCCACAGAGTGAATGCTAGTCACACAGTGAAGAACATTAAATTCTGCACCTCTTGCTGGTGGTGGAGGAGGTCGTGCCATCCTCTCTGGTCTGGATGAACATCCTTTCCTGAAGGGGGCTGGTAGAGCCACTGTTGCAGGGACTGGGGCGGGTGCAGGTGTTTCCCCTTGTGGCAGAGCTTTCATGTTTGTGGCTGAGGCACATGTAGTAGGTTCAGATGTTGTTGGACCACAGAAATGGGAAGATGTTGCTTAAAAAAACCTGCACATATAGGTAAAACAATCATGCAGCACCCCAACCAGTGAGCACAAATTTGAGTTATGATTTCCCATCTAAAACTTATGATCCCTCCACATCTGCTTCATCTCCCAGAGCTCTATCAGGCCCAGCCCATCATGTCTTGGGACTGATTGAGACATCCCAAGACTTGGTCAATCGTGGCCTGGTTACAATAAACCCAACGGCCTCATGTTGCTGCCCCACAGATTCCCTCCCATGAACCCTACCTACACTACCCTGTGCCCTTGACCCAGTGTGGCCCATCCTACTGGGTCCAGAAGGTAGTGTTGGTGTTGGATCAACAGCAGCCAGGACTGGGAGGCACAAGATTGGGGTGATGTTCCCTTTTTATCTAGAGGCAGAGGTATAGTAACTGCTGGGGTGGGAGGTGTACACATTTGAGACTCAATAGAGCTATCTACCCAGGCAGTCTATATGAACCAGCCTGCTCCTCACCATCTGGACTTGCAGGAGTAGATTCCTCACTGAAGGCTTTTCCCAGGTCTGGAGTGGAGATATCCTCAGTAGCAGTAGCAGATGGTTGTCCATGTACTTTTGGTGTTGGACCTATAAGTGATAAACACAACAATTAAAAATAAAAAAAAATAAAAAATAAAAAACTGGATTGTACATCAAATGCATTCGAAGCAAAAATGAAACAACCTAAAAGGTAAAAGACAATTAATATAAATATTATACATTTCAGTTGTACTTTAATAAGTTACAAAAACAGTTTAAATTACACACAAAACTACTTTAAAAAGAATGTAAAATGATGTCCTGAAAGGTAAAAGAAATTGTGAACTAGACATAAAATGCACCAAATTCTCAACACAACACAGTACCGTGGAGAAATGTGAAATAAACCATTTAAAGACCTAGCAGGGTAAACATCTGAAAATTGAACAACTTAGAAAGATAAATAGGAGTAGCCATCATATATAGCAAACTACATTTATTAAAAAAGAACTTATTCAGCATACAAAATAACATGCATTAATATTTCTAAGTCAACAAACTTTGATATGAGAGACAAATAACCTCCATTCAATGAAATAACAAGAAAATGACAACAGACACATATAAACAAAATTTCAAAACATAGCATAAAATAGAGATTGATGAAAACACAACACCTTAAAATAAGTGAAAATATGTAAGACAAGAGAGAATGACCAAAATAACTGCAATATTATTTGAACAAATAAAACAAATAAAAAGGCATTATGGTACGTGATGTTTTTTCAATTAAACATTAACAACACTATTAAAATTGTACGTAAAACATATATGGTAAATATATGCAGTAGACACAAACAGACATTTACAATATAAACTCAATAAGAAATGTGTTATTAGGTGAAGAAACACTTACAAGCACCATAACATCACGTACAAATTGATGGAGATTGAAACCTGTATTCTTAATTTTAACAAAATACATTCAATCAAACAAACAAACAAGGCAAAATAAATATAAAACATGCAGAAAAAACACACATTGACAAAACCTTTTAACTATTAAACAAGAGAAACAACAATAATTCTACACTTTTCCAAAAAAGACAAAATAAATTATATATAGGTTTATATGTTTGAAAAAGGTGCAAAATCAGCAACAGCTAAATTGAAAGCAAAAATGACATTTGGATTTAGTGACAATTTCAAAAGTACAATTTACCAGTCTCTACTCCACTGAGGATTCCTGTCGAGCCTTCAGGATGTGGGATCTGCAAGACCTTTTCCTTCCAGGGATATATTTGTAAGTGTGTCTAGGAGAACCACTACCAAACCTCTGGGCCTTCAGGTAATGCCTGGAGGCCAGATAACACACCCTCCCCTACAGGTCGTTCCACGTCTTCCTAATTTCCTTCTCTGTGCACAGTTTGCTTGCTAGAGCATTCACTCTGCAACTATTCAGGCCCACATTTACCTTTCCTGTGCTATAGTTGTATTTTGTACTTGGACTCCAAACAGCTGCGGCTCTACTCTAATAGTTTCATCCACCATGACGGGCTATTCTCCTTCAGTAAAACAGGGATTTCTTATGCCTGCCAACATCAAATAATAAACTTAAATTAATTCAATAACCCATAGTAAAAAAATAAAATGCATAATAAACAAGAAACAGAGAAAGCAAAAGAAACCAGACTTCACTGAATAACTACTCAGGGACAATATTCTGCTGCAGTGGAATGGCAAAGGATCATGGTCTGAAATGCTATGTGTTTTATAGTGTGGTATGCAGGTGAAAACAATTTGCCAAAACACATCAGGTATGTGATGCTAGCATCCATCCAAAACATAAAAAAGAGGGGAAAAATGGGAACCAATTAGTAAACAACAATGTACAGAGCAAACCCTTGAATTGATCACGTGTATTGGTATATTAATCACAGAACCATCTATCTAAGGCCTGGATTTATACATTTTGACACAAAACTGTGCTAACACAGTTTTGCATCAAAATGTTTAGTGCCTACTTGCGCCATTCTACAGTACCAGCCGTGCGCCATATTTATGGAATGGCGCAAGCCGGTGCTAAGGATTGCCTAGTGCCAAAAGAAAAGATACTAGCCAGGGGGGTGGTGGTAGGGGAATATGGTGTTAGGGCACCAGAAATAAAGCTAGGCTGGTTACCACCAATATATATGGCATTAACCAGCCTAGCGTCATATCTTGATGCAATATCACCCAAAAATGACTCCTGTCTTAGTAAAGACAGGAGTCATGCCCACCACCCCAATGGCCATGCCCAGGGGACCAGAGTCCACTGGGCATGGCCTTTAGACCCAGTGCCATGCAGGGCCCCCAATGGCACAGAAAAATAAATACATTTCATTCATACCTATACTTACCTATACTTACCCAGGATTGCTTTTCCCTTCCTCTGGTGTCCTTCTGGTGTGGATGGGGGTATTGCTGGGGCTTCGGGTGGGCATCTGTGGGCCCATTTCATGGTGTGTGCCATGGAAATGGTTCCACAGGTACCTTAACGCCTGGTCTGACCCCAAGCGTTAAATAATTACGCTAAGCAAGCTTAGCATAATTATTTCGGTATGCCTCCCATCTGTGCATCATTTTGGCACAGGGAATAAATATGACGCTGAGGGCTTAGCGTAATTTTTTGGATGGGAACGCCTACCTTGCATCTCATTGCCGCAAAGTGGGTTCATGCATCCAAAAATTGTTGGTAACTTCAACATTTTGACGCTAGACGGGTCTAGTGTCAAAATATAAATATGGAGTTAAGTTTGCAACATTTTAGCATAAAAAATTACGCTACAACGGTGCAAGCAGACCATAAATATGGGCCTAATTCTTTATACGAAAGCTCAAGATCTATTTCCATAATGCTCTTGGCTATACTAGATTTTGTGACTTACCAAGCATACAACATAACAATATTGTACGTCTTAAAATACTTAAACTTATTTATAGGTCACACTAGTGCTGTACATTTTGCCAAATTTGTGAATATCCCAATATATTCACAATTAAAAACATAAACACATAACGAAGTGCAACCAACAAAACAATTTCTCTCCACTCTTTCAATAGTTTGTATAAATCTCTGTTGCATTCAAATAGTTTTCAGGGTAAAGTACACAGTCAGAGGTAGTTCTTATGGATGGAGCACAGACTTAAGACCTCTACATCTTTTTCTCCTTTGGTCTGTGCACCTCAAGTTATTCCAATGATAGCCCTTTAAATTGTTAGACCAAAGGAGCATGGTCTGAAATGGAGTGTGTTTTATAGTGTGGTATGCAGGTAAAACGAAAATAACCAAAATACATACTGTATGTGATGCTCGCATCCATCCCAAAGCCACAGGAGTAGTACAATTTTAAAAGTGTCCCACAACAGAATTCCATAGACAGGAATCTGCTGATAGGACAATGCCAGCACAACTGTAAAATCGAAATATGCTTGGTGCAACCCTGATGGCAGAGGATTAATATTCGCCCGCAGAGAAATCTGCTACATTGTCACAGGTGATCCACTTACACTAAGGAAAACACTCTGTCAGTGTGAATGGAAAATTAGCTGGCCCACATCTAAATATGACCGTCAGCTTTATGGAGTAATTGTAAACACCGCCATAGAGGGAGAACTGTAGTCCCGCCAATATCTAAATCAGGCCCTTATTCTTTTTTTTGGCTCTTTTACTCTTCATGTCAAACTGGTCTCCTCCTCAGGCCAGCTTGCTGTTCAACAACAGCAGCTTGGCTCAGCGTGATGCCTCGGCCAACTCCTGGAAGTCTCGTCAAAGGCAAAAAGCTGTGGAGTGCAGGTTGAGTCGAGGTACTATGTCGCCGGCTTGTGACTTGATGACGGATCACTCACCTTTTGAAGCTGTATTTCAAAAATGCTCCAAATGTCTGGATCTTCTTCCAGAAGGTCCTTTTGGGATCGTGAAGTGCCACAACCACAATTCAAGGCTTAATAAGCTCTGAGTTGCTCCTTGGGAATTGGGACAACAATTTCCACAATGCACTTGATCTTAAAAGTCCACTGGACTCTGGTCAGCTGGGATCTTTTTGCAGGACTTGATGCAGAGGACTCTTAGTGTATCCTTGGTAGCTATTGCTTACAGGGCCCACTCCTGATTCTTAAGAAGCTAGGCAAATACTGTTTTGTTATGAAGCCCAGAATGTGCAGCAGGTATAGTCCTTCTGTTGTAGTCTTTCTTGGGGCAGACCAGAGGTTCATCAGGGCAGCCCTTCTGATTTCTTCCTGCAGGGATCTGATCTGCTGGCAGCTCTCCTACTTTTGTCCAGGCTTCTGGGCTGGCAAGCAGGGGAGCACCCCTGACCAATGAGGTACAGGGTGCCACCCTCTTTGATGACCACTTCCTTTAGAAGTGTGGCAGATTATTGTCCCTGAAAGCAATGTCCCAAAAAATCCAAAAGGGAGAACATCTCTCCTGGAAGTTCAGGTCTACCTAACCCAATCCACAAGTGTGCCTAATCTTCCCCTACATTCGCCTTCCAGCCCCTCTTCTAATCTAATGACAGGGGCTTTCATCTGGCTGGGGGTGCAGGAAATGGGGGATGTCTGGTTTCTGCCCTAATGGTATTTTCCTCTATTGAAAATCAGTTTGGCATCCCAGTCCCCTTCCTGCTTTGGTATCTGCAAAACACTAGATATTTATATTTTGACTCCTTTTTGATGTTACATCAGCTCATATATCAAATACCTGGTTTCTTGTGCCTCCAACAATTATGATTTTAGTTTTTTCCATGTTCACTCCAAGTTTGTTTTACTTTATATATTGAAAGACAGCATCTATTAATCTCTGCAAATCTTCACGGGTACGGCTCAGCAGGACCAGATTGTCTGCATGAGCAAGATAGATTAGAGTTTGTTCACAAGGATTGCAGGTGCAAATTAACTTTATCCAGCTCTCCATTGAGATTAGGTATGAATAAATTTAAAGGCATGAGGGCAAAATTCACACTTGTGGGTGACAATTTTTCTTGACAGGATTCCCCTACCCCCAGCTTCATTAACAATCAAGTTCCAATATATAGTAAATGTGTTGGTCTCAGGAGCTCCATCTGCGCCCCTAATACTATTAGCTTTTCAAGTCAAAGGCTTCCTGAAAATCTATGAAATACACAAATAGAAGTGAGCGAGTCTGAGTTGCACGATCCATTATCATTAAAATAGCACTTAGATATGATATGCAGCCTTGGATTTGACGCAGCACGGTTTGATTGGGGGTAATGATACCCCAGTTGTTGGTCCAGTGCTCAAAGTCCTATAATAATAAAGTTGCAAAATATTTGGCTTCAATGTCAATCAGGGCATTCAGATTATAGTTGTTCGGTTTCGTTGAATCCCCAACCTTGTGTAATGGGTGAATTATTGAGCCTCTCTAGGAATTAGTAATTTCTTCTATCTGCAGGATAAATTGATAAAGCATGGCAGGCTTTTTGCTCATAATTGTGGTCCTTTTTAAAGAGTGCCTATGGTAGCCCATTTAGGCCTGGCGCACATTGAGTTCGTGAATTAGAGATGAATTTCTCAATTTCCGCACTAGCGAACCTGTATGGTATTTCGGCACTAGCGAACCTGGACGGTATGTGGCCTGGTGGATAATATCTATTGAACTGTACCTGATTTCATTTTCTGTGCTACTGTTCTGATTACATCTGTTGGGTTTAGTATGGTTCATGCTTTCCAAATGATCCTCAAGGACAGATGAATGTTTATTTGGAAAAGTTACCCAAGCCTGCTAAGCGCTGTTTGCATTGTTGGCTTTCCAATGTCTATGCTCTTTTTTATTGATCATGCTCCAAAGGTTTGTAGCATTATTGTTAGTGCAAACATGTTTGCCAAGTATTTATCATGTTCTGCCCTTTTATATGCCCAGAGTTCCTTATTTACTTTGTCCCTCTGGCTCTTTACTGCTGCTTTTAATACAGGACATCGTGGGATAGCTCTCAACTGCCACATTAGCTTGCTCACAATTGTTTTGGAGTGTCTCACTTTGGGTAGTAGCCAGTGTTTTATATAAACTCTCAGAGCACAGCCTTTATTGCAAGTTCTCCTTGGATATCGGAGTTTGATATGTTGTATCAGATCTGACCAGCTGTCTATGGGATTCTTTTGATCTAGTTATTTAGCATGAATGTGTTACAGCAGTTGAGGATATCTGAAACTATGGATTTACCCCATCTAATTGACCTGAAGTTCACTGTGTGCCCATAAGACAGGAGAATTGAGGACTCTGGGTAGGTCCAGGTGTTCATTAAGAAGGTAATGGTTTGAGGCAGATGGTCATCTTCTGTTTGTTGATCAATATAAAATTATGCGAAGCGACTAAAAAGGGCAAAATTTCTCAGTGTAATCCAAAGAGGAGGCACAATTTTCCATTATCCTTCTTAATTGTGGCTGGGTTGTCACCAGGGAACCTGCTGTTAAGGACTCCCAGGCCTACTGAAGTGCAAAAATCAAACAAAGTTTTTCCTAGATTTGTGGGGCATTTTCCTGGCTGCTGAATTTCAACTGGTGTCACTTCTCTGATGCCTATTTTGTCTATGTTCACTTCTTCTTGGTTGTAAAACAGATCCAAGATAAAAATCCTCTGTTAGAATTATTTTTCCATCAGGATCTGTGACCTTCAAGTCTGTTAATGCTGCACATAGCTTATCATCCTCAAGGGCCTTTTCTGTTCTGCACCTCTAGGTTCAAGCTAATGTACATAGAAAGTTCACATTTAGGACATCCATCCTCCATCTATTTGACTGGCAAGCTAACACGTTCATAGTATCCTATTACGGACATGAGGTTTTGGGACCAGGTTTCCTGTAATATTATAATAAGGCCGGGGCACAACTCATGGACTTTTGCTAAATGGAATTCTGTGAAGTTACAAAAATACTTGTGTGAGATTCTACAGAAGTACGCAAACGGCAGGCCAGTAGAGCGTTCTGCACTGAAAAACCAGTGGTAACTGCACCACACAGTCCACAAGGGTGCGGCCATTTTGTTTGGCCTTCTTCTGTTTCTCTCACCTTGATGGATGCCTTTTCCCTCCATCGAACCTAATCCAACCCCATTTCCTCTTCCCTATTTCCAGTCCCCACTTTTTTGTACTTTTTGTGTTATTGTCTCACTCTCTCTGTATTTATTTTTGTGTTTATTTCCTAATTTGTCCTCTCTGTCTGTCCTCCTGTTTCCTAATTTCCCTCCTGACTCTAGTTCCATTTCTGGAGTCCCAATGGCAGTCGCAGGCAGTGCAAGTGTCACCCGCACTACGTGTGTGCACTGCAGACAGGCAGGAGTGCGACCCCACCACATCGTCAGTGAAGTGGAGGCAGGCACACTCCTTTTCTGGGTGCAGTGCCACCTCCATCACATGCTGGCAGCAGTTCTGGAAAGGGCTATGCCCTGTTGGAATGTCAGCTGCTCTGTGGGTGTGCGCTTAACAGGAATCACACACCCAGCAGCATCTGACGCAAGTCTGGACAGATGTCATTGAAAAGGAACAGGATCTGCTTGACCTGCTAGGTGTCGAGGTAGCGGGGCTTGGTGTGCAAATAATATGCTTGTTTTAAAAAAAATCTTTTTTTCAAGCAGTATGATCATAATGAAGTTAAGGTTACACCATGGCTTTATATATATATATATATATATATATATATATATATATATATATATATATATATATATATATATAAGAAAGACATGACTTAAACAGATGGTCTCACCAATGAACAAAAATATATTTCCATTATAACATTTCAGCTTCTGCCTTTCTCAGGTAGGCGGAAGCTTCCACCTTCCTTAGGTAGTAAACGGTACATCCAGATTATTTTCTGTGATGTCCAGTAGTTCTTACTTTAAGACATGTTCCATAGGGAAAATCGTCAAATAAGGTAGTAAATGGTCCACAAGGGTAAAATGATTGGCTACAGGCTGGTCAAGTTTCTTGTTAATTATGGCTGATTTGTGGTTCCTGAATTGTGTACATAGGTGATTTACTCTTTGGCCTACATATTGTTTTTTACAGCTTTGGCGTGCCACTGAATCACATAAATAATACATGTTGAGCGAAATGTAAGATGCTGTCTTATTCCATAAGTCCTTCTTGTAACAGAGCATTTGTTCAGCTCTCACAATAAGTGATTATAAATTGGGAGCTCTGCGGTAAGCAATGACTGGTGGTTTTGAAAAAAAGCTTTTGCAGTTTGTGAGAAAACAGGGCGGATTGCAGAGCCTGTCTAACTTTTTGCCCCCATTTTTTAGTTTTTGCTGGTGTTTTCCTGACTCTGATGGTGCCCTGGGAACTACTAACCAGTCCCAGGGCCTGTGCTCTGTGTAAAATCAGTATGCAAATGAGGCTAATTATAATTGGCTAAGTCAGCCTACCTATAAGTCCCTAGTATATGGTAGGGCATGTAGGTTTAGGAACCCCAGCAGAAGTAGTGCACCCATAGGTGCACTGCTGATGTGCCCAGTGTCATTTTAAAGGCAGGACTGCCTTGCTGCCTGCTTTCAAATAAAAGTTACATGCAAATTCGACTTTGGAATTTGGAATTAGAAGTAGGTCCAAAGCCTTAAAGTACCTTATTTTTACATATAAGTCACCCCTAACGTGTGCCCTATGTGCGCCAAGGGCTGGGTGCCATGTAGCTATAAGCAGGGACCTTATAAAAATGGTAAGCCCTGGTGAGGTAAAACAGCCAAATTCGTTTTTCCTTCATTGTAGTGAATGGCCTCCTTTGGCTAGAATGGGGAGAGTTTATTTTAATTTTGAAAATCCCCTTCCACCATTAAAGTCCGTGGACCACTGGGCCCAAAATGCATGGGTGAGGCCCACACAAGATACCCGATCAAAACGGAGAGAACACTGCTGGGGCATCAGTTCGAAATACAACAGGCACCTCAGGGGGGAGGGAAGGGGGGCACCTCAGCCGGATGAGCACACAACGCCAGATCCATGAGGGGGTTCCATGCCCATTGATGTATCCTGGGGAGTGCAAAGCCATAGCCTGAGTCTCACAAGTCTCTCAAGTGGGTGGTTTGTCCACTACTTTATCCTGGGGAGTGCAAAGCCACAGTCTCACAAGTCTCTCAAGTGGGTGGTTTGCCCACTGTTTTATCCTGGGGAGTGCAAAGCCACAGTCTCTCAAGTCTCTCAAGTGGGTGGTTTGCCCACTGCTTTATCCTGGGGAGTGCAAAGCCACAGTCTCACAAGTCTCTCAAGTGGGTGGTTTGCCCACTGCTTTATCCTGGGGAGTGCAAAGCCACAGTCTCACAAGTCTCTCAAGTGGGTGGTTTGCCCACTGCTTTATTCTGGCCTGCTGTGTGCTTCACAACTTGGCTTTGTGATGACAGGTGCCTTTTCTGCAGGAGGATGGTCCAGATGGAGGTGTTGTGGCAACTGTGGACAGTGAAGAAGAGGAAGCAGAAGAAGAGGACATCGACAACAGAAACACAGTGATTCATCAATACTTCCAGTGAGACACAGGTAAGAAGACATCACTGCCTGCTACATCTGATATAATTGTACATCTGTCTGTCACTTTCAACCAGTGTATGGACCCTGGGTTGTCACTTTCCCTTTCCATTTCACAGATGTGGGTCCCACTGTGTGACATCTGCTTTGTTTCCGCATGGACTAGAGCTGTGTGACATAGGTATGTTAACAATACAATGGATATAGCATTTTTACACAGTCATTGCAAATACACATTTTCAAAAGCACAGACTGACTCCAGATTGTTTTGTGCTTTAATGATGTTTATTTAAGTGCTAAATATTGGAGGGTGTTGTAAAATGGTCAAGGGTGATGGTAGAGGAATGTCCATGGCAGAGTCCAGTCTATTAGTCTCACGGGTGCATTATCCAAAGGGGTATGGGAAGTGGAGCTGGGGCAGTTTAAGGATGGATAGGGTGTAAAAGTGGGACAGAAGGATGACAATCAGGGTGGTCTAATTTATTGGTGGGGGTCTTGGCATTGTTCTCTATCTTTGTCCTGGATCTCAGGGACCGCTTGCGGGGTGGTTCTCCATCTGCAGGGGGTGGAGTGCTGGTGTCGTGGTCCTGTGGTGGTGCCTCCTGTCCACTAGCGCTGGCAGAGATGGTGGGCAGTTCATCATTGAGGCTAGTGTCAAGGGCCCCTTGTTGTGCCGCATTGTCCCTCCTGGTGTTGACGAGTTCCTTCAGCACCCCTACAATGGTGCCCAGGGTGGAATTGATGGATTTGAGTTCCTCCCTGAACCCCAAATACTGTTCCTCCTGCAGCCGCTGGGTCACCTGAAACTTGGCCAGTACCGTTGCCATTGTCTCCTGGGAATGGTGGTAGGCTCCCATGATGTTGGAGAGGGCCTCGTGGAGAGTGGGTTCCCTGGGCCTGTCCTCCCCCTGTCGCACAGCAGCCCTCCCAGTTCCTCTGTGTTGCTGGGTCTCTGTCCCCTGAACGATGTGCCCACTGCCACTGCCCTCAGGTCCCTGGTGTTGTTGGGGTGGTGGGTTAGCCTGGGTTCCCTGTAGTGGTGGACACAGTGCTGCTTGACGTGTCCTGGGGACAGAGGTATGGGCCCGCTGGGTGGGTGCTGTACTGGTGTTTCCAGAGGGGGGAGGCTCTGTGGTGGCTTGTGCCAGTCTGAGGGGAACTGACAGATGGGCTGGGCTGGTCATCTAGATCCAGTTGGACAGAGCTGCTGTCATCACTGTGGGTCTCTTCTGTGGGTGGAGTGGACATGTCTGGACCCTCCTATACGGTGACGTTGGCTAGGGGTCCTGCAGGGGTGTAAAGGCATGATTATTGCATCTATGTCTGCGCCTTGGTGTGCAATAGGTGCGTGACCCTGTACCCCAGTGCTTGCATTCTTGTGTGGGACCTTGTGTGATAATTGGTTAGGGGTGTGTGTGGGTATGTGCAGTGGCCATGCATTGGTGATGGTTGTCCATGTTTGGTGTTGCATGCAGGGCTTGGTGTTGGGATGGTTGGGTTGTGATAGTGGGACATATGTGAGGAGTTGGAGTGATGGGGTGAGGGCGAGAGTGGGTGTATGGGATAGCATGCAGGTAGGGTGGGGGATGTAATAGTTAAGATTTGACTTGCAAGAGTCCATTTCTCTAGCTACTCCTGCGAGGCCCTCAGGATGCAGTATAGCAAAGACCTGCTCCTCCCATGTTGTTAGTTGTGGGGGAGGAGGTGGGGGTCCGCCGCCAGTCCTCTGAACTGCAATGTGGTGTCTTGAGACCACGGAACGCACCTTCCCCCGTAAGTCGTTCCACCTCTTCCTGATGTAACCCCGTGTTCTTGGGTGCTGTCCCACTGCATTGACTGTGTCCACGATTCTGCGCCATAGCGCCATCTTCCTAGCTATGGTGGTGTGCTGCACCTGTGATCTGAATAGCTGTGGCTCTACCCAGATGATTTCCTCCACCATGACCCTGAGCTCCTCCTCAGAGAACCTGGGGTGTCTTTGCGGTGCCAAGGGATGGTGTGGGTGATGTGTGGGGTGGTGTGTGTTGTGATGTGTGGGGTGATGTTTAGGTGTGTGTGGTGTTGTGTGCATGGATGTTGTGTGAGTGATGGTGTTGAGTGCCTATGGATGCTAGTTTGTAGATGGTGGTGTCTCTCTCTGGCCTTCAGTCGCAACTGTGGTCGTAAGGGTTTGTGGGTGATGTGGGTGTGTGTTTCATATTGTATTCGATGTGTGGGAGTGGTGTGTGTATTTCGAATTGTCCAATGTGGTAGTGTTTTGCAAATGTGTGTGTATTTTGAGTGCAGCGGTGTGTACTGCCAATGGAATACCGCGGTTGAAAGACCGCCGCGTGGATTCGTGGGTCGTGATAGTGTGGGAGTATTCCTGTTGGCGTGACGGTGCAGGTTTTGTTATCGCCAGTTTATCACTGACCTTTGGTGTGGTGGACTTGTGTGGGTGTCTAAATTTTGGCGGATTCCGAGCTATGGGTCATAGTAGCTGTGGCGGAATTCCGTGGCCGCAGCAGTGTGTTGCCGGTCTTTACCGCCAATGTTGTAATGACCCCCTATATACTTTATCACCATGTTCAGCTCTTTCTCTAATAGAATAAGGATGTTGATAGGTAAACACTGGGATATCCTGAAAAAAGATACAATGATAGGGAAATTAAGCAATATCTAACTTGTGAATCTGATTTTTGTAGGTATATGTCTTGCAATGCCCATGCTCACTTATGTATGTTGGTGAGAAAACGTACATTGGCGCATCCATTGGAGATCAGAAATTTTCAATATACCTATCCTGTTGCAAGGCATTTTTCACAATTACATAATTGTGAAGTGATGTGTCCAAGTTGGGGTTCCTTTCCATAGGTCGGTGGAGAAGAACATATGGGGTGGGTGTAGAGTGAAACAACTGAGGCAATTGGAGTCAAGATATATATTGGATATACAGACTAAATTCCCATTTGGTCTTAATAAGGACAAAGAATTGAAAGTACATGTAGGCTCAACAAAAGAATTAGAGGTATTCCCCTGGAAGTTCCACTATATAGCCTGCACGTATACAGCTCAGGCAGATTATATGTAGTGATCAAATCTTCCCTTACAATATGATCTGATTGTGCTGGACTGTGAGAGTGGTAGATTCATTCATTTTATTTTATTTTAATTGAAATCTTTCAACATGCAGGAGTGAATAATTGGGCACTAGCCATGGATTTTTACATTGTGTGTATGACGAAATATAGATAAAACCTTTTCAACCTGGGTGATGTTATGTAAAAGAATTAGATGGTCAATATTTTTAGCTGCCACCCTAACTGTTAAGCCCTTAGTATATGAATATGATGTTGATATATTCCCACACTGATAATGATTCATTCCATTGCAGGATCCACTGCCTCTTAATTTTCTTTTCAAAACTGAACTTTTTCTATTCTTGTTTTTTTGTATTCCCTTATATTATTCTTTCTTCAATTGCTGATATGATTAGTCAAAACAAAATCAAATTATTAGGGACGAGGATTCATTACAAATGTAAAAATAATTCTATGTTTGGGCATTATGGACTACATCGTGAGCATAGGGCAATGTTGATGTTATGTATTAATGCTCAGTTTGATTAAATGTGATGGATCATGGAAACACGTGGTATTTTCCAAGTGTTTGTTACTTTGCACTACTTATTTTCTGTGGGACCTCTCAGCTCTGGTGATGGGGTCCCTGAGGGACCCAGCCAAGGCAAAAAAAGGACTTATTTGCCACATACCCGGGGCTGTTTGGATATACCTGGGGGCCCTTGCAGCCCCAGGGACCACCACCTTCCTAGGGCAATTGTTTGAAAATAAGGGGGGCTTGTCCCACTGCAGCCCCAGGGCTCACCACCTCCCTGGTACTGAATTGAATTAATGAGGAGGGTCCATCGCAGACCCTGACCCCTGGGACCACCACTTCTCTAGGGCAAATTCAAATGTTGGAGGGGGCCCATGCGGCCCCCCTCAAGGAGCCAATAATGGCCCTGGGAACACCACCCCTGAGCTGGCTCCTGCAATGTACCGGGCTGCCCAGCCCTGGGACATAGCTTTTTGCTGTGACTTGGCAATCTCTATGACATATCCCACCAAGACACAGCTAATATTCCTATTCTAGCAAGCAAAAGCTGTCAAACAGCTCTTGCTTGCTAGAAGCAGATGTTTCCTCTATTCCCCTGATTGCAGAGATGTGGGCAGGGAAACAGAGGAAACTATTGCTCTTACAGACAAGGAGTTATATGTTTAGCAGGTCCCTGTCTATGAGAGCCACGCCGGCTCCTGCAGGATGCCAGGAGCAGGCTGGGACAGTGGGAGCCTTCAGGCCCAGACCGATGGCCAGGCCCTGGAGGATGAGGATGCTGGGGCTGATATCGGACCAGGGAGAGGAAACCGCATGCCCCCCCCTCCAAAAAATAAATATTTTATAAGGCCGGGCCCCGGGGATGGGGTTCCCAAGGCTAAAGCCACAATCAGCCGGGGTGGGGATCTGCATTGTGCCCCTCCTCTATTTAATAAAAGCCAGCCCCAGTGTATAGGGTCTCTGGGACCGAGATCAACCCAGGGCGGGGAGCCATGTACCCCTCATTGAATTATAGTGGGTCCCTGGGACAAAATCTTCTGGGGACGGGAGGCCATGCAGCCCCCCTCCTCCACACTGGCCATTCACCCAACAAGGTAGCACTTACTAACTAACCAGTAGAAAGTGCTACACTTATAGTTACTTGAAATGACTCTATCCATAACTGCTAAATTTCTATGGTTTTGTGCAAGTAAATTCAGAACCTAACTATAACGCCACCGTTACCTTTGATTTTGTACACACACACACACACACATATATATATATATATATATATATATATACATATATATATATATTCACAAAAAGAACTCGAATTACCGAGGCTCAAAAAGTGACGGTCCGACCATGGCTTCGAGAAATGCCATAAAAAATGCAAGGAAATCTTGTAATAACAAGAAGGGTCAGGACACTTCCAGTGTAATTAAAGCTTTTTACTCTTTACAACGAAATTCCTTGTAAAGAGTAAAAAGCTTTAATTACACTGGAAGTGTCCTGACCCTTCTTGTTATTACAAGATTTCCTTGTATATATATATATATATATATATATATATATGCAAAACAAAAGAGAAAACTCTCTGTAGTTCCCAAGTTTAGGTGGAGAGCATCTCCAGTAAAGAGCACCCTGTGACACCAGTGACACTCTGGATTTTCTCACCTCAAATGTCTGTTTTTTTAGCAACGTTTTAAAGCATAGGTTTGGCAGAGTGCCATCAATGCTGAGCTATAAAATGACAAAGTCTTTTGCCATTTGTACAGCAAAATCTTTAAGCATAGGTATGGCTCAGTGCAATCCTTACCGAGCTGTAAAATGACAAAAGCCTTTCAACACCCCAGGCACAGTATTATAGCTTTGGATTGATAAAATACTATCCAAGCCAACCTGGAATGAGCAAAAGCAACTCCTAACCATCCAACTCTGAGAGAGAGAGAGAAATTCAGAGATTCAGAGAGAGACAGCAATTTAGGCTTTGATGAATGATTTACGTAGAATGAGATATTATAGGACAAATTGAAAAGAAAAATGTATTTGTCATTTGAAATGAGTGAGAATTATCTTTCAGTATGACACTATAACTTTTCAAGTTTAAATTAAATTAAAGAAGAGAAAAGACAACAGACACACTTGGAGTAGAACCTTCAACTTTCAATGTGAGGGTCTGTGACCTTAACCATTACACACAGGTGATATCCTACCATTCTGTTTCCAGACATACCTACGACATTCAAGCCATGCATGTGATAGAAAAAAAAAATTAGGAAAGTTAAACAGTCAAAACACTAATCAATAAACAAATACAATGCCAAGTGATACTAGGATTCAAACTTTCAGCCTACTGAATGAAAGCACAAGACTTTGACCATTAGGCCAGAATTGACTGTTCTGCTCTGCATCCAAACGTAAGTATAATAGTCATACCAAACATCTTGATAGTCCTCGAGGGAGGACTTCTGCAAGGTTCGGAGGGAGTGCCGAGCCTTGGAGGGCATGATGCAACAGACCAAAGGCTAGGCAGCAAGTAATGCCTCTGATAATTACCACATTTACGCAGAGGAAAACCTCCTGTACAGTTAGTCTAAGGAACCAGCACATGAGAAATCAAGGGCCCTGGTGTTCCCCCAGTGCTACCCGTCTTTCTTATTGGGGCTGGCTGATGAGAGTTTCCTAGCAGGACATCTGGGCCAGGACAAAACCTTTGCAAGGCTTGTCTCCTACTTTTACTGGCCCCAGATGAGGAGGTCTTCAGATACATTCTGCAAAACCTGTGTGACCGGCCAGTTGAGTGGGAAGACAAGATAAAAAATAAAAGTTACCATGTCTCCTTGCCTGTCATTCCCGATGTCGATGCCTACCCTTTGAAAGGGTGGGCATCAACATTGTAGAGTCCATGGATCCCCAGACCTCTTCTAGTTACAGGTACATCCTGGTTATGGTGGATCATGCCACTAGGTACCCAGAGGCCATACTTCTGATGACTACTACTGAACCTGCTGTGGCTAGGGACTCGATGGGGATTTTTAACCAAGTGAGTTTTCCCAAGGACATGGTGTCTGACAGGAACTCTAACTTCAGGTCTGCTTATATGCAGTCAATGGGGAAAGAGTGAAGAGTTACCTATACGTTCTTCATCCCCGACCATCCACAAACCAATGAGCATGTTGAGAGATTAAACAAGAGCCTGAAAGGCATGATCAGGATCTTACCTGAAGCTGTGAGGTATAAGTGGGATGTTCTTCTGCCATGCCTAATTTTTGCATTCTGATAGGTGCCACAGAAACGTGTTGGGTTCAGCCTCTTTGAGTTCCTCTACAGGCACCCTATGAGATGACTTTTTATCCTGGAAAAATAATAGGGGGAGCAATCTACCAGGAACTATCCCCAGGATGTAGCGAACGACATGCTGGACTTCTAGAACCAGATGGCCAAGTTGTGAAAGCAAGCTTTCCCTGGTCCCTATGAAATTGTTGAGTAAATAGGGAGGCCACCTACTTGTTGGACTCCAAGACCCCAAGACACTTGCTAAAGTTTAACTACCTCAACCTTCTCAAGCCCCATTATGAGAGGTCACAATGCCTTTGGTGAGAGATGGAGGGGAGGAAGAGGAGAGTGAACCTCTTCCCAACCTCTTAGCCTCTAAAGAAAAGGATGGGTCAGTGGAAGATGTAAATCTTTCCCCTAATCTAATTCCTGAACCACAGAGGGACTGTCACCAGCTGCTGGGAGAGTCCTCCTCTCTGTCTACCCACACTCCTAGGATTACACACCTATGTATCCATGCCATAGACACAGGAGACAGCTGTCTTGTCAAGAACAACATTTACCAGTTGTCAGGCAAAGCTATGACCAGCATTGCTCGTGGTCCAGCCCTCTGGTGCTGGTACCCAAGGGTGCCCCCAATGGTATTACACCAAAGCTCAGGTTCAATGTAGACTATAGGGGGCTCAATTCAGTCACGAAAACTGATGCTTATCCAATCCCAAAGGCAGATGAGCTGATTGACAGATTAGTGGCTGCTCAGTTCCTGAGTACTTTTGACCTCACACCAGGATACTGGCAGATCACTGTAACTGAAGGAGCCAAAGAGAGGTAAGCCTTCTACACCCCAGAGGGCTACTATCAGTTCAGGGTAATCCCCTTTGGGCTAAAGAATTCTCCTGCCAACTTCCAGAGGTTGGTAAACCAAGATGTGGCTGGGACAGTGGCCTTCGGCACTGCATACCTGGATGACATTGTTGTCTTCAGCCCCAGCTGAAAGGAATACTTCTTCTACCTATAGGAAGTGCTTCAGTCCCTGCAAGATGCAGGCTTGCCCATTAAGGCCAGTAAGTGCCAGATAGGGCAGGGCACTGTGGTGGACTTGGGATACTTGATAGGTGGAGGTAAGGTGCAACCTCTCCAGGCCAGGATAGAAACGATTATCTCCTGGGAGCCCTCAAAGACTCAAACCAAGGTGAAAACCTTTTTAGGCCTCACTGGGTACTACAGGAGGTTTTTAAAGGATATTGCAGCATTGTTGATCGTTTACTGAACTAACATCAAAGAAACAACCCAGAACTGTGATGTCGACAGAGGCATACTAAAAATAATTTGAACCCTTGAAACAAGCCATGTGTACAGACCCTGTGCTCAGGGTCCATGATTTCTCCAGGGAGTTCATAGTTCAAATTGATGTCTCACAGCATGGCATAGGGGCAGTACTATTGCAGCTTGATGAAAAGGGCCAAGACCTACCTGTGACATTCATCTCCAAGAGGTTACTACCCTGGGAATGGAGGTGGAGTGCTATTGAGCAAGAAGCATTTATGTGTTCTGGGCATTAAAAAACGTTGAGACCATACCTGTTTGAGACTCATTTCTGGATTCAGGCAGACCACAGACCCCTCAGGTGGCTAATGTAAATGCCCGTTGAGAATCCAAAATTGTTGAAGTGGTCCATTACCCTACAGGGAATGGACTTTATGGTGGAACACCAACCTGGATCAGGCCAATAATGACAATTTGTTACTCTTATGTGTACTGCAGAATGAATCACATATAGAAGTAGCAAATCATCAATATTTAATGATTGTTTATGTGCAGGCAGGGACACATTCCTTCACATAGGCAATCATTTATGGCCTTTTTCTTTTTCTATCTCTGCTGCAAAAACAAGGGGAAATAAAAGTATTTCTCCTCTTTATGCATGCTAACGCCACCCCTGAGGTGGCATTGCCTTTTAGCACTGCCTCAGATTTATGTTTCCTTGTAAGTCTGGGACAGTGTCAAGAAGCAAATAATGTTATGTGGGTACAACCACAGCAACATCTGGTGCATGCCCCTCTGCTGCAGAAACCTTTGCCAGGAGTCCCGTATTTACAAAGCGGCATTAAGCCACAAAAAGTGGCATAATGCTGCCTTGTAAATATGGTGTAGGGCACAGTACTATTGGAGCATAACAAAAAGTGATGCTCCGGTGGTGCTAGGGGTTTGTAAATATGCCCCCAAGTTACTAAGAACTACAATTGCAGAGATTTGTAAAAAATTCATATCTCAACTTTTACTTATTGGATTTTTGTTGGTTTGGTCTTGTTTTACTCAAAGAAATACACTCCATACTTTTAACTTGGTGTGGAGTTTTTTGTGCTGTTTTCACTGTGCTATTGTTTAAGTGTTTCACAAATACTTCACTTATTGCCTCTTAAGTGAGGACTGACTGCTCTGTGCCATGTTACTAGAGAGTGAGCAGAGGTTAATTTAGAGAGTATAACTGACTTACTTTAACTAGGATTATGGTCCCTACATGAACAGGGTGTATACCTCTACCAACTACAGTCCCAATTTCTAACATCACCTATGGCCTTAGAGTCATAGTTCTATGGAAGGCTGGAGGTGGAGGAAAAAAGGGAATATTTATAATAAAATGTGAATGATGGTGTGGCCTAAAAGACCTATATCAGGCAGGGGGTGCAGAGAAAAATTGATAAATATAAAAAAAGTAATTGCCAGTGTCTCACTCGTCACTATGAGAAATCCTTTAGGAGGCAAGGACGTGCACAATATTTAGTCTTGAAGAAGGTGGTGAAAAAGGTTTGGAAGCCCACCGAAACGCGTCAACGCTTTACCCTTACTGGACCCACAGAAGGAGGCTCTTATCGAATAAAGAGTGCTGACAATTATCGATAGGCCTATACCTATCAACATTGGGACAGTTTCATTTTATAGACTATTGTATATGTCTTTTGTTTGTCTCCCTTTTATCAAATTTTACTTGATATTTATTTTGTGTTGTTGATGTTTTAGTATTTATGTGTTTGTCTTGTCTTTGCACGATCTGGGATTTTATTTGGAATTATATTAAATATTTACCCTTGATTCCTTTGACTTTAAGCTGATCATTAGAGAGATTCATTGTCTGTGTGAGTGAGGTGTGATTGGTTTGGTTTTCCCGTGGGGGATTTCTTTATGATTTTACTGATATTGAATAGTGTACATACTACAAAGATCCTCAAGTGCATTAAACTGACATCAGGGGAAAAAGTAGAAAAACTACCAAAAAAATAAGGTATACCCTCTTCTACTTCTATCAATATCTTTGAAAACTGGAGAAAAGGATTTAACACACTGACTGACTACAGAAAATGGCCGCTGACCACATGGTCAAACAACAACAAGCAGGGAGGCACCTACAACAAAAAACACATGCAGGCCTATGGTAGAAGCACACTGACTGACTACACAAAATGGCCACCGGCCACATGCTCAAACAACAACATGCAAGGAGGCATGGACAGCAAAGAGCGTATGCAGGCCTATGGACCCTCACTACACAAAATCACCACCCACATGGCATGGAGTACAAAGACAAAATGATGACCTATTGCTAACACACACACACACACACATACACACTGGCCAGACAAATGAGGTATGGCAAAATATGAAGAAAACACTTGCATTAATTTAACAATGCCAACAACAGACATCCTCCCAAGGCACCAAAATACATTACCCCAACAAAATACATTGTATGCAGGAAGAAAAATGCTAAATAAAAAAAAAATGATGTAGCATTTAATCCAATGCCATCCCTGGCCTACATTATGGATATTTTACAATAACATATACCAGAGAAACAGTTGTTTTATATACCCAATGACTAGTACTGGCTGGATGGTCATTGATTTTACTATTTAGGTCCCCAATATTCCACAAGTATATCTTTAAATCTTTTCCTTTCCTGCAACTGAATGGGTGGAGATCTTGCTGGTCACTTGCTGTTATTCTGGCTGGAAAGTACAGTTTCAAGCCAGCCCCACTCTGACACCTGGCTGCTCAATCGTAGAGTATGTCTGATATGCTCCCAGTGGGCTTTATTGGAATTACTTAGCATCCGCTTGATGTCACGATATAAAACCTGGAGGTGTCCCCATTGCTCCTTGTAAAACAGAGATGGCTTTGCATCTACCTTGAGAAGGGTATTCCTGCATGACCAGTGATATTGGGAATGTATTTCCTGCCAAGCAGCTGATTTTAATGCCCACATTTCTAAAAACGCTCTTATGCAGATATACCTGGGTTGGCTGCTGAGGTAATGAGAATTCAACAACAGCAGATTCAGTTTGCTGCAGGCCACAGGGTGTAATAAAGCCTTTTGAGAATATGTCATATGATCTAATATTTGACAACCCTGCAATTCCTGTCAGCAGCCTCAGGATGTTGGTGGGATTCACTACATCGAGATAACCATTAATTTATAATCCGGGTATTATAGCAGTTTGTTTAGCTGAGGTATCAAAGCTGAACCATTGCTTGGCCTGTTCATACACTTTACTACTTGTTGCTGTGTATTCTCAGTAATTTGTATTTCAGCGTTTACAATCTGCATTATAAACTTAATATATTTGGCACTTCTACACAGTGGATTTCTCAGGTTACTGTCAATTGGTTGAATACCAGCAAACCTTGCAGGCTCCCTTGGCTTGGCCTATTCTGGTCCATCCAGATTCTTTACTGATTGCAGTTGAAGGTCCTCAGGGATTTGAGCTTCGTCATTTACAATCTGCCTAACACACTTGGGCCTTATTTACAAGCTTGTGGCACAGGGCAATGTAGCATTTGACCTCGCTGAGTTGCCCTGCACCATAGAGAAAGGGCAGAAATGTACCTTATCTACAAGATTTGACACATTTCTGTCTTCTTGCCTGTGCTGGGGCACAATGGGCTGCCTGGCACCAACGCAGACACCCTTGTACCATGGTGCAAGGATGCCAACAGGATTGGTTTTGTGAAATAAGGGACACCTACCTGCACATGACATACCAAAGAGGCTTTTCCCTCTTACAATGTGTGCTGCAGCAGGAAGCAAACATTGAAAGAGGAACAAACGAGGAGTAATAAAGATATTTTTACTCATTGTGCCTCCCCTGGGAGGCATAAGATTGTGATGTATTCCCAGGTTTACAACGCCTTGTAAATCTGGGACTGCACAAAAAGCCATTGGTGTTGCATGAGAAAAACCACTGCAATGCCCATGGAATGCCTCCCTGAAGCAATGTAAGGCGATGCAGTGATTTGCGCTGCATTGCTTTACCTCATATCTCTAAGGCGATGAAAAGCCATGCAAAGAGGCTTTCTGTGGCATTGTAAATATGGACCTGCATAATGAGCCTCTAATGTGTAACAAAAAAGTGATGCACTGGTGGCACAGGGGGCTTCTAATTATGCCCTTTAGTTTCTTTGCCACTTATGCAAAAAGGGGTTCTTGACCTGCTGTCAATCAACTGAATACCAGTGGAAATTTTGGGCTACCTTGAGTTGGCCCGTCCTGTTTGAGATCTGATTACTAGCAGTGGGGCTGCTGTCTCTGTTATGGGTTCCCTCCACATTGACTGAATTCTTGGACTGACTTCTGTCTTCCAGCTATCACCAATAGACATTTCGGGCTCCCAGAACTAGCCAATTCTGCCTGGGATTCAGTGGTTGCCTGTGAGGACACTCTCTTTACTATAGATTTCCATTGACCTCAATTGGTTAGGTGCAGTGGCCTCTACGTTCTGGTTGACATTTAACTACCTAGCATGGCTCATAAGTACCACTTTCTAGCTTATCCTGGTGGATTGATATTCTTCCATCTTTAAGGTTGAATACTTATGATTTTCTTTGTTAAAATTTGGCACAGTGTTTTCAGATTATCTTCTGCAATTAATACTGAGCTCCTTTTTCTGCCTTTGCGCTGTCTCTTCTTCTCCAGCTTACTTAGCCAACGTTGAACTTTATTGCTATGTTATAACTTGGTCTTTCTGAGACACCTTTCTGGCAGACTCCTTTCTTCCTGATTTCCTTGTCGTATTTTCCTTCCTCCGCCAGCAGGTAGGCCATTCCCTCACAACATTTCCCTCTTTCAGTTTTGCCAGGCCCTATATGCAGTGGCCTGAAGCTGCGATCATGGGCATACTTTCAATTGACATCTCTTTATCTTCAATTTTCTGCATATTAAACTTGCTGTTTTGGTGTTGGTATGAAGTTATTCACAACCTTTTACCTTAGGTTTTTAATGTTTGGGCCCATCTTTCTAAGTTCTCCTGTATTATCCTTGCCATTGGCACCAGATGTGGATCCCCATTTTTATGTGACTCATACTTGTCTCTCATGGGGTGGAGTCCACTTAATTTTACGTCTTTGACGAGGCCACTAATAATGGTGGGAAGAGTGATTAATTTGTCAAATATTGGCAGGCAAGTACCGGGGAATCTTGTGAGTTCTTCTAGTCGCTGCAAGAACTCTAAAGATAAGAGAGTTAAGCTGCCTTAGATTTTAATGTATCTCTTTCATTACGAGCTCTACCAGTATATTTAGTAGATTGACTTGAATGTCCAATTGTCTGAATGGTAAATTATCACTGCAACTGTGGTCTGCAATTTATTTAAAAGGGGTTGCAAGTTTATTCGCTGAACTGGTAGCTTTCCCTGGTCCTGATGGACATTGTCCCATTGGGGAATCCAAGCATTTTAACAGGGCACGTGGTCATCAACAATGGTGCATTATTTTAACTCTAATGCCTCCTTCCACTACTCAGCATAGCTGGTGTGGGGAGGAACTAACTGAGTTAGAAGGATCTCTTTGTCTCGTTTTTCACATAATTCTCTCAAACAGCAGAGATCGATCTCCTTTGGGTGTGCAAATGGTTTAGCAATTTCTGAAGATGATAATTCCTTTGAATTATGGCTTGCTACTGCTACATTACCTACATCTATTCCACTGTTAACTGGCAGAATCTTATCTTTCTCGACTTTCAATGGACCTGGGTGAGAGATTCTAGTTCTTTTTTAAAGTCATTAAAGACCCCTGATGTAATTAGAGCTCAATATAGCTTGCTTTTTCCACACATATTGGTGTATTAGGTGCTTTGGGAGACAGGGACTTGAAGAGTGTAAAGATCATAGATGCGTTTGGTGTTCACTCCACTAGACTCTTTTTGACCGTGGGTTCCTTTAAATGTGCATTTCGCAGGAAGCAGCCACTTTTTGTATTTTTCAGCCTTGGCAGTGATATTCTATCCCTAACCACTGATATACGATTTATGCAAATTCTGCCAGACTGCAAAGCTTGAAGTTCTAAGCTGCTAAGCTGCTAAGCTGCACTAAGCTGCTCTTAGAATGTGTGCTTTCCCCTATATTCTTTATTCCTCCTCCTTCCCTGGTTTTCTTTGGCCTATGTGCTCTTTCTAGATGACGGTTTAGAGACAGCAGGCTAAGGGGGGGCATGACAATGAGCGTGGGTGGAGTAAACAGGGTTAAAACAGGAAGATAGCGGGATTTGCAGCCAGCATGGTCTGTGCAGAACTGAGTTAAACTGATGATGATTGCAATGCAAAAATAACCTTAAAGCATCAATTCCTCTATGTGCCCAGCCAGCCAAAGTCTCCTCAATGTGTCCACCTCTGTATGGTTGTGTTGCTGCTTGCATTTGCCCCCACACCTCCTCTTATGTTCGAGCAACACGATGTACCAAAACCTAGCCCATAATCTTCTGTGGTTTGCTGTTAGTCCTGCAGCCTCATCCAGCAGCTAACCCATTGGGGAGATCTCACTCACCATGCTCAACTCACTCACCACACCACATTGTGGGTCTGTGGTTCCACAGTCTTCCTGGGGCCCTCCTGCGGCTCCCCTGCAGGCTTCCCTGCAGGTTCCAACACCCCTGCACACCTGGATGGTATTACCTAGAATTTTGGGGACCCTTGGTCAGCCGGTCAGTGAGGTATTGTGGGAAGTAGGAGCAGTGACGGTAGGAGCGGTGATGGGAGCGGAATCAGCAGTGGCAGGGTGTGGCATACATTGTACGCATTAAATGCAGCATTAGATGTCTGCAAACCATATTGCTAAGGTCATATCCTAGACCAAAGATAAACCTCTATCAGGGTGTTAATATTAGATTGATCATTGTCGATGTAACGTTTTCATACACAAATGAAGTTGTACCACCATGGTGAGATTCCCCAGTCATGAACGCTTTGTAAACCCCAGCATGGAGGTACGTGGTCAGGCAGGCTATGAGACCCAGGTCTGAACGTTAATGACTGGCAGATCACAGGTGGAGAAACACTGAGCCAGCAGTCAAATGCACAAAGAGGAAAACTAAGATCAGATCACATAGGCAGCAACCCTACAATGGTCCCAGGGGAGTGGCCCAATAAAAAACACATGACCAGAGGGATGCATGTATTCTAAAAAACCATAAAGTTACATGCCACATGCAGTTAGGTACACTTAGACAATCAAGACACATCACACACAGCACACGCAGTGACCACTCGTGCCTCAGGCCTGACATCTGGACACATATTCGCTGGCCCACATTGTACCACGCAGGCTCAAGGTCCACCTGTGTCCACTATCTGAAAACTTATTTATGACTCCTTAACAACAGTTTACATTTTTACCAAGAAAAGAATGTCTTTATTGGGTTTTTTTGCACTCAGATAAATATATAAAAATATGCTTCAATCCGATATACAACAAGAGACAGTCCTCAGACCCTGGTCCTGTATTTGCTTTCCCTGCCATAATGTTTAATTAAAAAAACATTCCTGTTATGCCAGACACCTCTTGTCTTTTGTTTTTTAAGGTAAAATCTTATTCAAGCAACAAGAGTCTCAATCGTGGCCTGCTACCACTTCAGATAAGGAGTTTGATATCTCAGTAAAAAAAATTAGGTCTAGGGAAAGTGTCAGCAATATCATGCTTAACATGTAATTAAATATAGACACTATTACCATTTTAATGATTCCCAAAATTAGAGATGCAATGCCTCCCATCTCATTGGTTGACTAAGAGGATTTATGTTGTCTTTAACAATATTTGTCAAACTGCGTTCATTAATATTCCTGGGTAGTTAGGATTACTTCCTGTCCATCAAAAGTTGTACCCTTCCACCAGTGTTGCAGATGTGGTTGTGCGAGTCATTAGGAGTGCCTCCCATTTAGTCCAGTTATTATTATATGCAGTGAAACTAGAGGAAATGAGGCCCAGAAGTCTTGCTTTGTCAGTGTGATTATAATGTAATTGCTGTAGATTAATGGTTTCACTTCTCCTGACTTTGTGTTCTGTATTCACTTCACAGATGTGATATGGATGGCTGTCGCAAGAGGTTCCTGAGTGAATAGGAAAATTAAAGCGGAAGGGGAAAGCTCTGTCTTGTTCCAATTATATTGGAAACTGCCTTTAAAGGAACCCCAGCCACACTCACTTTTGCCATAGTTTGATCATATATCCATCAAACTATGGATATAAAGCTCTCTCCAAAGTTAAAACATGCAAGGTACTCCCAATCAGAACTCCACCCAATTAAATGCATTTTTTGCATGGAGGGAGAGGGCTACTGTGGATTCAAGGATGTCACAAGATATCAAAAGTAAATGTGAAAGCGTACATAAGTGATATCTTAAAATTCTGCCTGGAACAAATTCTATTTGGGATTCGTGAATCAAGGAAGGGAAAACATTATTCAGCCTGGGAGGCAATATTTTTTATAGTATCTTCATAGCATTAGTAAAAATAGAAATTGGCCAATTATCAAAGTGTACAAATCTGTCTTTATTTGGTTTGGTATCATAGTGATCAAGGCCTTTTTGAAGAAAGGATGAAGGGAGCCTGGGTGCACAGCTTCTTTAAAGGCCACATATAGGAGCCTTACTATTGGTCGTCCACTAGATTTGTAAAAATAGCCAGAGAAACCATTAACTGCCAGTGGTCTATTATTGTGTAGTGTGCATAACTTCAGTTGATAATGTGTTTGATCTCTCTGCTGACACAATTGTTGCAAGAAGCCAGAAAAGGTTTCAATAATGTATCAAGTGTGCCTGTGTAGATTACCATTCTGCATCTCAGACTGTATGTTTTACTATTTTAGATTATTTTTGCTTCTACTAATCAGCCAGGATATTTCTAGCCTTTTCTCCATGCTTGTAGTACCTTTATCAGAGTATATATAGAGCATATTCCACTTTTTCAGTAAACAGAGAGTTTAGAGTAAATTTGTTCTCTCTAGGTCTCTCAATAGCTCCCTGGTTTGCTGGACATATTTGTTTAAGTTAGATTCTTGATGCAGTTTTCTAGGATTGTTTATCTTTATTTTGTTTCAAAGTTATGACACTACCTCTCATTAATTCTCCCCAGCAAGTTGGTTTCCTTCTGACTCTAGTGTTTTATTTCCCTCTAGATATGGGCTTATTGAGAATGAAGTTTATTATTCTCTTCTTAAATTTGATATTTGGGAATTGTCATGGTAATGATTTTTATTGGGGGGCAGGGGGTGTTTTTTTCCAATGTCTAACACTGTAAACATTGTTGCACGATCATAGATCCCAGTATCCAGTATGTCTCACCCTAAAATTCAAGAAAATGCTGCACCTGATATTAAGAAGTATTCAATTTTAGAACTTTTTCTAAGAACACAAGTGAGAAATGTATAATTTCCCATTCTATCCAGGACTGGATTCAGAGCCAGAGTTGGGTGTATATAAATAACCTGTTATCAATGTTTCCCTGGGCATTGTTATATTGCAAAATGTATATGTGTGAAGTGCAAGTTTTTTACAGGACAATCTAGCAACAACTCTGGAATTTGACAGGTTGGAGAGGTGCAGCTGATGCATCGGTGTCTAGCAGATATTAATGTTCTCTAACACTAACCATATCAAGTCCCTCTTACATTCTTCAGTCTCATCTGGAGTAAGGTGTGTCTCCTCGATTAGAGCAATATTCTCTGTTTTGTGTATAGCTAGTGTAATATCTTTTGCCTTTTTATGTAACATGAGGCTCCTCCAAAGCTCAGTGTCACAATCCTTAGGAATGGGTGTTCTTTTAGTGAGAATTAATCATATGTGTTTTTGCCTTCTGTTAGCGAGCATGTATATTTTTATATCACAGATGCTCCCTGATGAAGGAAGTCAAGAACGAAATGCATTGACAATTGCTTTGTTAAAGAACTGAAGATTTCTTTCTTGGTCATTGAATATATAGCAGATGCCATTCTTTGAAGATATAATAATTTGGAAAGAGTTCTCAAGTAGTTTACAAGGCATTTTGGCCCCTTTTCTTGCATGTATACTGTTGAAAAAGATATAAATGATGTCAACGTACACCATGATATGTGCATGTAATAACAAACTCATATCACTGTTGTCAATTCCATCGATGTGATCTCCTCATCAACCCTGAGTCAGAAATATGTTTTCAGGCAAGCCCATGTCTGAGGCCTAAAACAACTGATTCACAGATCACAGGTGGAGTGACATGTACCCCGTAGACAAACGTGTCTACATGAAAAACCCAGATCGATACCTCAGATAGGCAGCAACCCCACAATAGTCATAGGAGATTGACCCCCCAATAGAACACACTGGGCCAGAGGTGTGCACATTCTCAAAACACCATAAAGTCAGGTGCTGCACATAGCTAGGAACAACCAGCCAATCAGGACATAACACACTCAGAGCAAGCAGTCATCATGCGCTCCCTAGGCCAGACATCTGGACATGTTACCTACTGGTCTGTAATATGGTCACACAAGGTTGAGAGCCACCTGCTTATTAGAGGGTCAGATTTACAACTCTGTGATTAAGTCCAGATTTTTTTCTGCAAAGAATGTATATATTGTTTTATAGCCCTTCAAGAATTGTATATAAGGGCGCTCAGAACACTGTAACTTTGAAAGACAGTCATCAGACCCCGACTAGCAACATTTTGGCAAGCCAGGCAGGAGAGATTGTTCCTCTGAGCCTGGACTGCAGCCAATGGAAGCGGACCCCACCTGTTCACATCTGCTCAAACAAAGAGAGGGGAGCAGATGCCGCAATTGATTGAAAGTTCTGCTGAATTCACAGGGCATAGGTTGTAGTGAATCCTAGTTTGTTTTAGCGGGATAACAGGAGTTAGCTTAGCCGTAGGCTTGTAAACTCGTGCCCCCGTCACCCAGTGACTTTTAACCTACTTAGCTTGCTCTATCTTAGTCCATTTAATTATTTATTTCCTTTAAAATGGCGGGCTTGTTTATAGTTAGGCCACTTGTTATGGGTTCTATTATCAGTGTCACTGCGCCAAGGCGTCAAGATCAAGCAGGAAAGACAAACATACAGTAGGCATTCACACTTAGGGATTTTCCCTCTCTATATACTTTCGAGGGATTGTTGATATTAATTGCCGTCCCAAGCATGCCTGTTATCTATTGTTATGAATAACACTTATGTCAAGGGACCTTGTAAATCTGTATAAATACAACACACTTTTAGACAGATAATCAGAGGGATTCCGACCAGAGGGCATTGCCGCCATCGCTGATACCGATGCTGCAGTCATCTTGACGCTGACCCAGTCTTCGTGTCCCTGCGGAGTCTGAGATAGAGACCTCATTCCAAGGTAACGAGGGTTGGGGGCTCCTCTCATGGACACGGCTTTGGCAGATTAGGTTTAACGAACCCAGCTCTCCTTTTATAGGTAGGAGGTTAGACTTACTCTCCTTAGGGTACTAGGGCTTATTCCATTTTTTACATATACATATATTTCTTTCATATATTGTATAATGGTGGGGGTCTTTATAACAATGACTCTCCTCTTCACAATACTGTTGCTTGGTATATTCATTATCCTAATCATTGCAGTTCATGCAACTTATCGCAAATTGCAGTTATGTTGAATAAAAACTATTATAACTTCACTGCATCTGTGTTATTACCTTTGTTTGTATGAGACATAATAAATCTGTGAGAAAAGGGTAATTTCCGTTTAACCACGACAACCCTGAGAGATCTTACTTTGAGTCCATGCGTAAGCGTCTGCTACAAATCACCTTTTACTATTGTGTTTCTGGTGAGGTACTGCTAGTAAGCCAGTAAGGTTTGGACAACAGTTACAACTAGTTGTAGGAAGCAACTTAGGCACCTACAAACGAAAGTACTGTCATCCTGAGACCAGCAGTCTTGCTCAGAGCAAGAGTCCAAACTACGACAAGGTCTATCCTAATGCTGCCGTCAGTGGGCAAAAGAATACATATGATCCTTAGTCCCAGCATTTGCCATACGACAAACTAGGGCCCCACTTGTTCCACTGGGTGAGATACAGATGGTACGCATGACCCTGGATGTGATATAGGGCTCCGCTTGGACCGCTCGGTGATATACAGATGGTATGCATGACCCTGGGTGTGATATGAGGCTCTGCTTGAACAGCTGGGTAAGACACTAATGGTACGCATGATCCTGCATGTGAAAGAGGGCCAGGCTTGGACTGCTGGGCAAGATACAAAAGGTAAGTTTGATCCCTAAGTGTGACATAGGGAAAAGGCTTCAACACTTTGACACAGTTGGTACGCATAGTCTCTGGGTATGATTTAGGGCCAAAACCTCAATCTTATTTTTTAGTCTAAAAGGGTTTCTCAGCACTAATCGGTCTCTTAAACACTAGTGGTATCTGAAAGAAGTAGGAGTTGTTATTCGCTTGGACCATTGGGTGTGACACAGATAGTATGCTATGCCCCTAGGTGTGAAACAGGGTGCAATTCAGATGTTGGGGAAAAGATTTGGATCTAGAGATAAGGTGTTGCTTGTGTTTGGCCATGGAGGGACTGTAGTTTTAGAGTTGGTCCTTCTTCTCTGGGTAAAATTGTTTTGTCTTTGTCCCTGAGCCAATATTGACACACTATTGGGCTCACTTAGTCCCCTGTACCACGTAGAGCCTCCCCTCAACATCAGGCAGCATGCACTAGGAGCGGGCTAAGGATTCTTTTGGACGGTTATAATTTTTTCTCTGTCAATGTTTTTCTCTTTTTACCTCTTTCTCTCTCTCTTTTCTGCCATTGTGGTTTTACTCTTGATGCATTGTTGAAGTTATGGTGCTGACAAACTATTGCAATTATATTTCATACTGAAATGCTATGTCTTGTTAAATGTTTTAATGTCCGTATGAAGAAATTGTTATATTTCTCTCACAAATCTTTATGCCACATCTGTGGTCTGCTTCTAAAACAGTTTACAATGTTTGCACTAACCATTACACTTTCTTTCAGGTTGTGACCCTTCATATGCATTGCTTTATGTACTGTGAAATGTCTGTTTGATGCATCTCTGTCTAAAGTTGAGATCGTAGCTAGTAGTTAATGCTATCATAATTCTGTGTAATATATTTCCCATGATCAGAGTAGAATCTAGGATTGTTTAAAACTCACGAAAGTTAGAGCCATACCAGTCCCCTGAAAAGGTTCCCAACCCATCATGGAGTCGTTGTTAAGACACATGCAAACTAGATTCCCTGTGCAGGGTAAAAAGCTAGATAAATACTGCCATGAATGGCACGCACATACTTAGACACATGCATTCTCTGGGCCAGAGGGGGGAACCTTCAACATCAATAGAACAGAGCACACGAGGACACACAAAAAAGGCTAAAAGAAAGGCATTGTTATAACTATGAGCCATATTTGAGGCGGCCCTGACCTGCAACCACCCAGAACCCACCTCCAACACCATGCAAAAGTATGGAGGTGCTTTCTCTGATGCCTGCCATCGAAACAGTTTCCACTCTAGGCTACTCCAATCCATCAGCCCCCCACCTGTCGGGCAGCAAGACAATAGATCCAGGGCTGGGGGTGCATCAGTCCCAGCCAGGTTGGCACTCAAGTTCCCACAAGTTCAACCCCCTTCGTCGTTCAAAGCCCAGCAGTGCAGGGATCATGCACACCAATCCATCTGATAGAGGGCTCTCAGGTGACTGGAAGGTTTATAGCAGTCCTAGACAGTGATACCACCAGTGGAGGAGAGGAAAAAGTATGCAGCCTTCCAGGGTCTGACGTCAGAGAGGGAGCCACATGGTACACTCCCCCAAAGTATGTGCAGGCAGTGGAAGAGACAACTTAATGTGAGCTTGAGAGTATGTTATCACCAAGGAGAAGCACACATAGCACCCATTGAAGAAGACAGCCCAGACAGGAGTTTGAAGAAAGGTGTGGGTTGAGGAGAGAGAGAGCTGTGGTGTGGCTGCCGTCTAGGAGTAATCGGATGTCGTTGGTGGCTGCCTGGAGTGCTGTCTCCGTGCAGTGATTGCTGCAGAAGCTGGACTGGGAGCTGTCCTTGATGAAATTCCGCAGTTGTGTGTTGAATGATTTCTCTAATACTTTGGCAGGAACGGGTTGAAGAGAGATGGGCCAGAAATTCTTCTGTTCTGATGGGTTGGCCAAAGGTTTCTTCAAGAGAGGGCATATTTCGGCGTGTTTTCAGTCCTCAGGGAAGGTGCCCGTGCTGATGGAGCAGTTGATAGTGTTACAAAGCTCAGGGGCGATGTATGCGTTGCCTCTGAGGTATATGTGGAGGGGTCTCCGGAGTGGGTGCTGTTCATGATGTTGACTGTTTCCTCTGTGGTGAGTGTGAACCAGTCATGGATGGTCTGTGTGGGTTCTGGGGGGTGGATCAGTCACAGGTTCTGGTGTCAGGTGACATAAAGCTGTAGTAGAAGTCCTATATATTGTGGTGGAAAAAGGAGGCGAGTTGTCGCAGAGGTCCTGTGACGGGATGCTTGTGGTTTCAGAGGGGGGGATCTGTGAACTGGTGGATGACTGAGAAGAATTCACTGTCTTGTGCATTTTCAGTTTGTTATTAGATTTAAATTATCCTACTTTTTGTAAGGGGTAATGCATATGTGTTTATTTATTCACTTAGCAAGCTTAAATAAACACCCCTATATTAAAAATGTAATTCAAAAATGTCAATTTTTTGCTGTTAATGTCCATTTATTAATTCTTAAGAATGTTCTCAAACCCCCCTCCCAGTTCTGCCTTGCCTGTTTCTGCAGGCTATTGGGTAACCCTGTGGGAGCGTCATCACTATGTCAGGGATGGACTCATTATTTAATCAGGTTTCCGTAAGAAACACCACATCTGTTTGCCTCTCTTTGAAAAAAATGAAGTGCTTGATACTGTATTTTGGAAGAGACCTACAATTTAGTATGCACATCTCTTCGACCTGTAGGGGGTCTTGTGCTTTTACCACTTTGTCCTTTCCTGGTGGGTGCAGTGCTCCATCATCCAATAACAGTTTGTACAGGAGTCAAACTGAGTCAAATGAGTATGTACAAATAATGTTGTTGGTATTTGCAAATTACTTCTGCAGCATAAGTAAATACCTCAGGCTTGGCACATTTTCAATCCAATTTAGCACAGGTATAAATATTTAGAAGATGTTTTCTGAGATATCTTCATTTAATTATAGAGTCTTAAAAAATGTGAACATTTAAAATAATAAAAGCTGGCTTTCAGGTTAGTCAAATATTGGTTCAACATTACAGTAAAATTTAACTCACATTGATTCATATGAAATTTAAAAGGAAAAGTACATTCAAAATTAAATTTACTAGATTTAAAATGTTTACTTTGATACATTTCCTTAACTGCACAATTAATTATTTTGTGTACCTGATCTAGATTTTTGAGGATGGGATACTTCAATAGATACATGATGGAATCCCCCTCCATCAACATCCAAATGCATTGTAAAATACTGACCTTGGAATATCTTGGACAACATTTTTGTTTTCTATGTGACGGGAAATTCCATCTGAAAAATTCCCTTTAAGGAATCTATGTTTCATCATGTCTGATATAACAAAGGACAATAAATAAATGTGTTTTTGCTATGTGTTACCCTGTCACAATTTTGTTCATGTTCCTCTTTGTTATTTAGAAAACATTATGCCTGTAAAATACATTTTTCTAAAAACAAACTGGTTTATATGCACTATTGTGAATGAGCAAGACATCATGGACAATTGTCACATTTAGCAAAACTTTAATCTTTAAAAAAATATTTCTATGTTAAAATTAACATTTTCACGATTTACTCCGATGTTTTTGATCATGTTAGCTCACATATTTAACCCCCTGGGTGTGGCCGTCGGCCAGTCGTCATGACCAGTGGGCGACACCAGGAGGGATTTTAGGATTTGTTTTTACCCCGGGAGATGCCAAAAAACTTCTGAGTCTTCCCCTGCCCCTCTGTGACATCAGCACACAGTGAGACGTGCTGACATCACACTTTTTCCCCACGGAGGATCGAGGAGCAGGTGAGCATCCTCTCCCCACTCTGGTTAGGAAAAAAAGGCCAAAACGTCCTCCTCGATGCCAGGGAGGCATCAATGGCAAGGGGAGAGCCCCCCCTTTCTATCAGTGCCTTCCTCGCACCGTTTCTTGGCCATGCATTGCAGCACGGAAAATTAGCTTGATTTAATTAGTGAAAGTAATGCATAGATACATGGATATTTGAACTTTTGCCGGTTATGTGCATAATTGCACTTTTGCCGTTTACATGGATAATTGCACTTCTGCCAATAAGTTTCAACTTCTGTTTCCTTTTGTGTGTTTGCTTTGCTCTCATAGTGGCTGTTGGCTCGCTTATGTGAAACTATTTTAATTTTCAGTTTATGTGGCAAGAAATGTTTGGTTAGGAGTTTACAATTCTAATAGCTTTAACTCAAGTAAAGGCGAGACTCATTGCATTGCAAATGTTTTTTTTTATACATGTGTGCTTTGCCACCGGGTCACGATCGGCCCAGGAAAAGAACACGTATAAAAAAAAAGAAGTGATGTAGAGAGTCAGTCTCTCTCTCTAAATATATATATATATTTATATATGTATATATAGTGCTATATATATATATATATATATATATATATAAGAATTTTATATATATATATATATATATATATATATATAAAACAAGAGACAAATCTCTCTATAGATATGTATGTGTGTATATATATGTATGTATACACCCAATCCAAGCCCAATCCAGAGAGCAGGTGAGTGCGGCAGGAAGTACACAGCGAGTGCTCTCTTGGCATCCCACCAATTTAGTTCAGCCCCAAATTCCACCTTTTACTGGTGATAATGGATGTAAAGTCAATACGGCCAACTTTTTGCCAGTCAACTACGTCCATCTATTTTTGGATGTTGACTTCTTTCAGGAAATTGTGCAGAAAAAAAAATGTGCATGCAGACTAATTTCTGAGGGAGCATGGAGGCCCTCTAGGGCCCCGCTCTAGGGCATGCCAGTGGACTCCCACTTTGCTGGCAGAGTTGAAGATATTTTTGGGCCTTACACTCAAAATGGGGTTATTGCAGAAACTCACCTTGCAGCCCTACTGGACAATTTGCAGGGTTTGGATAACCCCCATCTTCGCACCATACATGAGCAGGGATAGTTTTTTTACTACTGCAGCGCATGCTGCATTTCAATGACAATTCTGCTGCATTGCCCCGGGACCATCCAGACCATCTCAGGTTATCCAAAACTTGCCATGCCAGGTTTCCAGAGACCTATACTCCTGGAAAGAATATAGCAGTCAATGAGTCCTTGATCCTGTACAAAGGACGGCTGCTGTTCAGACCAAACATTGCGAGCAAAAGGGCTTGCTATGGCATAAAGCTGTACATGCTGTGTGAAAGCTCTTCTGGCTATGTGTACAGCTTGAGTGTGTATACAGGGAAGGACTCTACCCTAAACCCTGTAAGTTGCCCTCCCACGTTAGGGGTCAGAGATAGGATTGTATTGGAACTTGTCCAGCCACTCCTTCACAAAGGTTATAACCTTTATGTGGACAATTTCTATACAGGTGTACAGCTGTTCAGTGAGCTCTACAAAGCTGGCACTGTGGCCTGCGGTACAGTTCATTGTAACCACAAAGGATTCCCACAGGAGCCTGTTTGTAAGAAGCTCCAGAAATCCCAGAGTACTGCGTTGCATCCCAACTAACTGCTCGTAGTCAAGTTCTTGGATAGGCGTGATGGATACGTGCCACTAACATTCATAATGAGAGCACTTCCCCCTTCACGGTTTGGGGTCAGATGGCAAAAGTCCATAAGCCCATTTGTATACTTGATTACAATAAGTACATGGGCGGAGTGGACAAGAACGACCAGGTTCTTCAACCATACAATGCATGTTGTAAAACTTGGTACATAAACCAGTTTACCCACCTGATCCAGATGGCAACATACAATGCGTATGTTGTTTACCATCAGTCAACCACAGGAAACTCATGACTTTCCTTGACTTCCAGTTGTCTGCAATTGAAAGCCTCACTGCTGTTACAGAAGCAGCCTCCACCTCATATGTTCTGGAGGATGCTGCAAGGATGTTGGAGCGGTACTTTTCTGATCGAATTCCTAAAACACCCAAAAAGGATCATGCATTCTATTGGGGAAGTCTGTTTGAGGCATGTAAAATGGCAGGAGAGTCAGTATTACTGTCCCTAGTGCTCATATCAACCAGGCCTCTGTGTCCCTACTTACATTGTATTTACTAAAGCAAAGTTCTGGGAAATCAACTGAAGTGGAGCTGCCGTTGGGTAATCCTTTCAGTGTGCATGGATACCGAACGTCCATGGGCCACTGATTCGTTAGGCAAACAGCCACAGAATTTTACTTCATCTACTGCAGGAAATCATGGACTTCCTTGTGGCCTGCTTTACACCTTTATACACCATCAGAACCTGGTAGGTGTTCTGTTCAATTAACATGCATTATAGTCCCCATACTGCACATACTACTGGACAGAACATATGCCACATTGTCACATAGTATTCTGTGTGGCAAAATGTTAAAGGCATGACTGAATTTTGAAGTGCTTGCTAGGGAACTTATGTATGCCAAACAAGGACCACCATGATTGCCAACGAGAACCAGAGTAAGTGTAATAGGTCATACAAATGTCCTGTCGGACATATTCACCAACATTTCTACTTGTTTGAAAGTGTTCAAACTCAATTTGTAGCTCCACTTTAAAAGCAAAAGTAGAAGTGTTGGTGAATGAGTCCCAATTGATACTTGTTTGACTTTTTACTTTGGAGACCTTAGGAGATTTCTTCACCAGCATGTCTGCCTTAGTTTCAAAGGTAGATATGTTCGCTCATTTCGAGGAATAGGCCTCCCAAGGCATACTCAGACACCCCTAACTTGTATAGGTTCACTTGGCAACCGTATAGGATTAGTCAGGACTCTGATGAGGACAGAGACATGAATGGGTAAGGAAAGCTTATGGCAGGTGTGCCTTCACAGGGATATTGTACAGGTAGAAAGCAGATAGTAAAGGTAGTACAGATGTACATCATCTACACCTATGGATTCAAACCCATTGGTGCTATCCCAGCACTGAAGACACTGACACGTATGGGTCAGTGTTTGACCTGCTTTTCATGTTCATCCTCCATCAGAACTTAGTAGATGTTTAAATTGCTGTATATATATAAGTGCATTACAGTCACAGCACTGCACATAATGTTGGCTGGGACATATGCTACGTTCTCACGGACTACCCTGTGTGCCAAAAACTACCCTTTTTCATAGCCAATGTCGTTCTCTTTAGGGAACACCATGATAATTCCCCAGGATGCCTGCCTTAATTTCAAAGACATGCTCGCTCAGTTCATGGAATCGTTTTGTTCGGCATCCACAAACTGGAAGGAGTTGTGTTTAGCACAGTGAGTGTGCTAAAGGCGTATGAAAAACATGTCTTCCTGAGCCTCAGGTGGCTGTCATGGGAGTCATTAGTAAAGGTTTGTTACGCATGCCTCCGGTAATGTTCAGGAAGAAGGAGGTGGTTGCTTGACAGGTGGTAAAATGTAGTCAAACTTATTCCGTCCTGTGGCAAATTCATGTGATGGGCCCAACGTCTGGCAGCGGTAAGTCAATGTAAGTGCAGTGATTGGTTGGGTTGGACCCGTGGCCGGCAGTATGAAAGTGTTGTTTGTTTGTGTGTGAATAACGTGTGAATGGACCATAAAGAGGTTGGTGCCTGGATGTGGCTATATGGCCCACCTTCAGAAGGCTTGATTTCAATATTCAGATACTTTGATAAGTATTCATACTTTGAAAACATAATTTCTGGAGGTACTAAAACCAACCAGTGTGAGTGGTGGATTAACTTTAAGATACTAATACCAGGGGAGTCCAAGGTTTCGGGCCTTGCGTGGCTCCCACCAGTTTTCCTTCACCCAGAATCTCCTTGAAATCACAAGCTTTGCTTAAAAAGCACGTTTGCGTTGCATTTCAGTGAGGAGAAGTCCTGGAATCTGCAGGCATCCACAAATGTTTTACCACCCAGTGTTTCACTAAGTCTCTAGAGAAAAACATTGCCTCACTTTAGTGGTGAGCAAGTGACCGCAACAGGGAAGTACCAAAAAACGGATTGAGGAGACATCAAAATTACCTTCCACAAAACAGCCTGGTTTTGTAAGACAGTCACCTGAGTATTTGGTCCTGAGCTTGGCAGCCATATAGGGAAACCTACCAAACCCAGACATTTCTAAAAACTAGGTACCTGGGGAAGTCCACGGAAGTGTGGCATGTTCGGAATTCACAAAGTTTTCTTACCCTGAATATCCTGCAAAAGTGAAACATTGATTAAAAACACTATTTTTCATTGCTTTTTCATCACAGAAACTACATGAATGATCCACAAAATTCCTACCACCCAGTGTTTCGCCACCTGTCCTGATAAAAACACAACCTCACTTGTTTGCCTGTGCCTAGTGCCTGCATCATGAATGGATCACTCCAGGGTTAACAATAGCCCTCATGTAAGGACTACCATTGATCCTTGTTTGATCCATTCTTGTCACGGGCACTAGCCTAACCACACAAGTGAGGTACCATTTTTATCAGGAGACTTGGAGGAATGCTGAGTGGAAGGAAGTTTGTGTCTCCCTTTAGATTCCAGGACTTTTATCACTGAAATGTGAGGAAAACCTGTTTTTTTGCCAAATTTTGAGGCTTACAAAGGATTATGGTTAATAGAGCCTAGTCAGAGCCCCACAAGTCACCCTATCTTGGGTTCCTCTAGGTGTCTAGTTTTGAAAAATGTGTAGGTTTGGTTGGTTTCCCACAGTGCCTGCTGAGCTACATCCCAAAATCCACAGCTAGGCACTTTCCAAAAAACATCAGTTTTCAATATAAAAATGTGATGTGACCATGTTGCATTAAGGGGCATTTCCTGTTGTGGGTACTAGCTCTTCCTACACAAGTGAGGTACCATTTTTATCAGGAGACTTGGGGGAATGCTGGGTGGAAGGAAGTGTGTAGCTCCCCTCAGATTCCAGAACTTTGCAACACTGAAATGTGATGAAAATGTGTGTTTTTGCCACATTTTGAGGTTTGCAAAGGATTCTGGGTAAAATAACCTGATGAGAGCCCCACAAGTCACCCCTTTCTAAATTTCCCTAGGTGTCTAGTTTTCAAAAATGTATAGGTTTGCTAGGTTTCCCTAGGTGCCGGCTAAGCTAGAGGCCAAAATCCACAGCTAGGCATTTCCCAAAAAACACAGCAGATTTCCATGTAAAAATGTGATGTGTCCATGTTGCATTTTGGGGAGTTTCCTGTCATGGGGCACTAGGCCTATGTTGTAAGCTACAGGAAGAAAACGCTATTTGTTGTTGGCGTTTAATAAGCGTGTTTATTAATTTTCAAATAAACCCGGAAAACTACTGATGTCCCCTCCATCCGATGCGTTCACCAACCGACCACCCTCGAACGCTCGGGACTGGGATCACAGCGACTGTAGTCAGGAAACCACATTAAATTCCACCATAAACCATGTAGAACACAACATATTATCTCTCTCTTTTTTTTTTTACAAATATTCTTCCCCCAAAGAGAAAACAAAACAACATTGTGCAAAGAAACCTTGACAGTACAAAAAGAAATCACAATACATTAGCACTAATACAATAAAATTCCTACTAATAACAATAACACTCCTTGAATTTCAGCAATACTCGGTTCTCGTGGTCAGATCTCCGTAACATGTGTGGTTCCAATTTGCTAGCGTTAGACACTTTGGCCCTCATTCTGACCCTGGCGGTCGGTGATAAAGCGGCGGCCAACCCGCCAACAGGCCGGCGGTCCAAAATATGCAATTCTGACCCTGGCGGGAACCGCCAACACAGCCCACCGCATTAACACTCCGCCCGCCACGGCGGAACAAACAAACAGCGCGGCGGTCCCCGCCAACAGCCAGGCGGCAGACAATGTACCGCCCACCCTATCACGACCCACCAATCCGCCACCTTTTCCGGGGCGGGAGCACCGCCGATAAAAACACGGCGGAAACAGACTACGAACGGGAAAACGCTCACCCCCACATACTCCACGCGAGATTCCGGCAGTATGGAACCCGAGTTACAGGTCATCCCCGCACTCCTATACCTGCTCCTGTACCAGGAGCACGCCCGGCGGCGCGGAAGACATCGGTGAGTACTGCACCTACGACACAGGGGAGGGAAAAGATTACCGGCACACACCCACCCACCCACACCCACTACAACACACACATCAATACATTCCCACAGATCACTGTCACAACCCACAAACCCCCCCCTCCGAAATAATGCAAAGACCAAAAGAAGAGATCTTAAACGGGCAGATATATTGAAAAATGGACAGCAGTAATCCAAATAAATAAATAAACTATGTACAAAATATATACATCTACTATATGTAGTCCAACCACTGTCCGTGGACCACAGGGGTCCTGAGCAAAGGGGCAAGGCCCAGTCCCACAACAAGAACTCCACGGAGAGAACACTGCAGGGGCATCAGAAAGAAAAAAGGACAGGCACCTCAGGGGGAAGGGAAGGGGGGGCACCTCAGCCACTTGAGTACACGACGCCAGATCCACGAGGGGACTCCATGACCACTGGCCCATCCTGGGGAGAGCAAAGCCACAGTCCATACAGTCCATACAGTGGGTGGCCTGCCCACTGGGCCATCCTGGGGAGAGCAAAGCCACAGTCCATACAGTCCATACAGTGGGTGGCCTGCCCACTGGGCCATCCTGGGGAGAGCAAAGCCACAGTCCATACAGTCCATACAGTGGGTGGCCTGCCCACTGGGCCATCCTGGGGAGAGCAAAGCCACAGTCCATACAGTCCATACAGTGGGTGGCCTGCCCACTGGGCCATCCTGGGGAGTGCAAAGCCACAGTCCATACAGTCCATACAGTGGTTGGCCTGCCCACTGGGCCATCCTGGGGAGTGCAAAGCCACAGTCCAAACAGTCCATAACAGACTCCACTGCCACTGGAGGAGGCATGTTGGCCAGAGGACATCCTGCAGCCCTGCCCGAGACAGATCCTGCCCTGCCACGTCTGCCAAAGGGCCATCGGTTCTTGCCTGGAAGGGCCCAGTTCAGCGGTTCTTGAGACGGCGGTCCCCAGCGGAGCGGTGCTGGAGACGGCGGGGCCCAGTTCAGCGGTTCTTGCCTGGAAGGGCCCAGTTCAGCGGTTCCTGCCTTGAAGGGCCCAGTTCAGCGGTTCTTGCCTTGAAGGGCCCAGTTCAGCGGTTCTTGCCTGGAAGGGCCCAGTTCAGCGGTTCCTGCCTTGAAGGGCCCAGTTCAGCGGTTCTTGCCTTGAAGGGCCCAGTTCAGCGGTTCTTGAGACGGCGGTCCCCAGCGGAGCGGTGCTGGAGACGGCGGGTCCCAGTTCAGTGGTTCTTGCCTTGAAGGGCCCAGTTCAGCGGTTCTTGCCTTGAAGGGCCCAGTTCAGCGGTTCCTGAGACGGCAGTCCCCAGCGGAGCGGTGCTGGAGACGGCGGGGCCCAGGTCAGCGGGTCTTGAGACGGCGGTCCCCAGCGGAGCGGTGCTGGAGACGGCGGCCATTCTATGGCCAACTGCTCATTGCCTGGTGGTGCCCTCCTGGGCAGCGGGGATGGTGCTCCTTCAATGCCCACCTGGGCTGTGGGTGGTGGGGCCCTCCTGGCCAGCTGGTCTGGGTCCTCCCTGGGCAGCGGCTATGGGGGTGGTGGGCTCTCCCGGGGCAGCTGTGCCGGTTCCTCCCTGGGCAGCGGCTATGGGGGTTGCGGGCTCCTCCTGGGCAGCTGTGACGGGTCCTCCATGGGCAGCAGGCCTGCTGCCTGACTTCTCCGCCTTGCTGCCCTTGCCCTCCTTAGTCGGGAGTCTGTGGCCCTTTCCTCCCTTTGGAGCTGTGGCTGTTGACGGTGGCTGGCTAGTGTCCTGGGGGGATATAGAACCCGGGCTCCTGCGGCGCCCCTTCCGCCTTCTGCTCCTCTTCCCAGGGGGTGGGCTGGCTGTCCCCTTGCTGCTGGGCGAAGATCCAGACCTGCGGGCTGGTGGGCTCCAATACCCCTGCACCCTTGTCAAGGGGGCTGCAGGGCTGGTGGTGGCTGAGGTGCTCTTCTTACCCCGACCAGAAGGAGGGGGGTGCTCAGGCTCAGGAAAGAAGGTAGCAGTAGAGAGATAGATTTTCCTGGGACAATGGATAGTGGTAGGTACAGTGGGTATGGGAGTGGAGGGAGAGGATGTGGTTGTAGGCGAGACAAGTTTGCTGTCTTTGGGTGCAGGTGCAGGAGCGGGAGGCTGTCGTGAGGTGGATGGCTGTTGGGTGGGTGGGTGGCTGCGTTTGTGTGGTGTGGAAGAGGGGGTGACAGACACAGTGGGAGAGGACACAGGGGACGTGTAAATGGCAGTGGGGGTAGTGACTGCACGTGTGCGGACTGTACTGGAGGGTGTGCTGGTGATGGTAACACTGGCTGATGGTGAGGTGAATGAAGGTGTGAGTGTAGACGTCACAGGGAGGGAGGAGGGAGACGAGGAGGTGGGGGTCACAGAGGTGGTAGTGACTGTTGGCATGTCTGCATCGGAATGTTGCTTGTGTGAATGTCTGCGTGATCTGTGGTGCTTATGTTTGGATGAGCTGCTCTTGGGTGTTGAGGTGTGTGCAGGCTGGTCTGATGGTGTGGGTGGGACAGGCAGAGGAGAAGGAGACTGGGAGGAGGGAGTTAGTAGAGGGAGGCAGGAGACAGGGACAATATCTGCCGTCAGTGCTGAGACCAGAGCCTGGAACGATCGCTGATGGGCAGCCTGACCCGAATGAATGCCCTCCAGGTACGCATTGCTGCGATGAACCTCCGTCTCCACCCCCTGGATGGCATTCAAAAGGGTAGTCTGCCCAACAATGAGCGTTCGGAGGAGGTCAATGACCTCCTCACTGAGGGCAGCGGGGGTAACAGGGGCAGGGCCTGAGGTGCCTGGGGCGAAGGAGATGCCCGGCTTCCTGGCAGAGCGGGCACGGGGCGAACGCTGAGGGGCTGCTGGGAGGGCGGAGATGGTGCGCTGGGTGGCGGCTGTACCTGTAATGGCGGGGGGCACGGATGGTGCCACCCCCGCAAGGGAGCTCCCTTCCGAGGACGTGTCCGTGTCGCTGCAGGGTCCAGTCGTCCCCGTTGTGGAGCTCCCCTCGCCCTCCGTCTCAGTGGTCCAGTCAGACTCTGTCGCATGGCCCTCCTGGGCCATGTGAGATGCAGCTCCCTCCTGCCCCGATGCCACTTCTCCTCCGCCTGATGATGGTGATGCACACAAGCACAGAAAGACAAACAAAAAGGGGGGGGGAGAGAGAAATAAAGAGATTTTGAGTACATGGATCACCGGTACAGTTAGCGGACATGACAGACACAGATGCCCCCTGCACTAAGTTGCGCACTTGGGGTCCCCTACGCATTCCGTGGAACATGCCCTACACGCCTAGAGTTGACAACTGCACCCATGGATGACACGGCCCAGGGATGGCTGTACTGGCACACTACTGAGGGTGGTGGCTGGGGACACAGGGGCTTACGGGGGTGCCCAGCCTACAGATATCGCCCTGGCCTAGGGGGACCCACAGCCCTCCTCCCCCACCCAGACACCTCCACTGCGCGACAACAGAGTAGATTATGCTTGTACTCACCCCCGTGTGTCTGCTGTGCTGCCCTCACGGGCCCATCCAAATCAGGGTAGGCCACCGCCAGGATCCGGAACATCAGGGGGGTCAGTTGACGGCAGGCACCCCGCCTACGTTGGGAGGCCACCCCCAGCAGAGACTCGGCGGTCTTCTTGGTCCCGCGGCGGATGTCCTCCCACCTCTTGCGGCAGTGGGTGCCCCGTCGATGGTGGACCCCCAGGGTCCGGACTTCCTTGGCGATGGCACGCCAAATCCCGATCTTCTCATGGGCGCGGACCTATGTGACACGTACAGGGAGGGAGAAATACCATGTTCAAGTTTGTCTGCATTATCGTTGCCAGTGGCCCAACGCCCCCCATCCCCGCCAGGCCCCCCGCCAGGCCCCCCGCCAGGCCCAACATGCCCCCCATCCCCACCAGGCCCCCCGCCATGCCCCCCGCCAGGCCCAACATGCCCCCCATCCCCGCCAGGCCCCCCGCCATGCCCCCCGCCAGGCCCAACATGCCCCCCATCCCCGCCAGGCCCCCCGCCATGCCCCCCGCCAGGCCCCCCGCCAGGCCCAACATGCCCCCCATCCCCGCCAGGCCCCCCGCCATGCCCCCCGCCAGGCCCAACATGCCCCCCATCCCCGCCAGGCCCCCCGCCAGGCCCCCAAGCCAGCCAGCGGCCCCAAATCCATATTGAATTAAACTCACTTGTTGGTCTGGAGGACCGTAGAGTAGCGCATACTGGGGGAGGACCCCATCCACAAGTTTCTCCAACTCTTCTCCAGTGAAGGCAGGGGCCCTTTCCCCAGGCGCAGCAGCCATTGTCCCTTCCAGACCGAGGTCACAGCAACACTTGCAGTATAGGTCCTCTCCTGTGAAAGTTCAAGTCGCAAGTGAATAAGTAGATAGAAAATGGCGGTCACGTCCGCGGCGGTGCGTACCGCGGCGGTGCGTACCGCCACCGCCGGCGCCCTTCGCCATTGGCTCCTGAAACCCATAGGCTTCAATGTTAACCAATGCGGCTTCGCGCCGCGGTCTTCGACCGCCTACCTCCACGGTGTGCCACGCCAGCGCATTGACCTCACATCCCATTGTCACACTTCACAGGTCAGGCAGCCGCCATTTCGAGGGTCCACATGGCTCAATTTCAACTGCGTCACACAGGCCTAGGCCTTGCATAGCCACTCAGACACGCCATTCACTGCATAGAGAATCGTTTACTGTGCAAGCTGTGAGTACGTACCTGTGGGTTGCTTGACTGTGTGCTCCATGTTGTCCTTCCTAGGCACCGTCTGCTGGGTTTGGCGAGGAGACGGATGAATCCTCCCGTGTACAGGCCGCTGGTGGACCTGTCGACAATGGAAGCACGCCACATTATCCTGACCTACCGGCTTGACCGTGCCACTATACATGAACTGTGTGCCCAGCTGGAGCCCGACCTGATGTCCCCCATCCGCCAACCCACAGGGATTCCCCCTCTGGTGCAGGTCCTGTCAGTACTCCACTTCTTGGCAAGTGGGTCATTTCAGACAACAGTGGGAATTGCTTCTGGGATGTCTCAGCCCATGTTTTCGAAGGTGTTATCCAGAGTGTTGTCGGCCCTGATGAAATACATGAGTAGCTACATCCTTTTCACCTGAGGTGGGCGAATTGGCTGCAGTGAAGGGTGATTTCTATGCCCTTGGACATATTCCCAACGTCATTGGTGCCATTGATGGGACCCATGTGGCTTTGGTTCCCCCAAGAGACAGGGAGCAAGTGTACAGGAACAGAAAAAGTTACCATTCCATGAACATCCAGGTGGTGTGTTTGGCTGACCAGTACATCTTGCATGTAAATGCCAAATTCCCTGGGTCAGTGCATGACGCCTACATCCTAAGGAATAGCAGCATCCCTTACATGATGGAACAGCTAGAGAGACACCGTGTATGGCTATTGGGGGACTCTGGGTACCCCAACCTGTCGTGGCTACTGACCCCAGTAAGGAATCCCCGGACCAGGGCAGAGGAACGGTACAATGAGGCCCATGGGCGTACTGGGAGGGTGATAGAACGCACCTTCGGCCTCCTAAAGGCCAGGTTTCGGTGCCTGCATATGACAGGTGGATCCCTAATGTACTCACCTAAGAAGGTGTGTCACATCATCGTGGCCTGCTGCATGCTTCACAACCTGGCTTTGCGCCGCCAGGTGCCTTTCCTGCAGGAGGATGGTCCAGATGGTGGTGTTGTGGCAGCTGTGGAACCTGTGGAGAGTGAAGAGGAGGAAGACGACGGGGATGAAACAGACAACAGGGACAGAATCATTGCACAGTACTTCCAATAGGACACAGGTAACAATTCAAACATAATTTTGTTAATGTAAACTACTCTCCTGCATCTCTGCTGCCTGTCTATTTGCCCCAGTGTATGATGACTGAGTTGTGGCTTTTCCCTCCCTATTTCAGATCTGGGGTCCCCACTACGAGTCCTGTGCTTCGTTTCCCCATGGACTACAGCTTTGTGGCAGCTGTTTGTTGACTTCACTATGTACAAGGACATATTTGCACTGTCATGTCAATTACAATATTTTGAATTCACAGCCAGACTCCAGATAGTTTTGTGCAAAATAGGTGTTTATTTCAGTGCTCAAAATGGGATGGGTGGTTTCAAGTGGGTGGGGGCTATGGGGAAGGAATGTCCATGCAGAGTCCAGAGTAACAGTCACACAGGTGCATTGTCCATAGGCCTGTGGAGAGATGGAGCATGGGCAGTTCAAGGATGGACAGGGTGACAATGTGGGACAGTGGGATGACATCAGGTGGTATCCTTTGCTGGCGGGGGTCTTGACATCCTACTCTGTCTTCTTGCGAGATCTCAGGGCCCTCTTGCGGGGTGGTTCTTCTCCTGCAGGAGGTGGGGGTCTGGTGGGCTGCTGTTGTGCGGGGGCCTCCTGTCCACTAGCGCCGGCGGAGGTGGTTGGCTGTTCTTGGTCCAGGCTAGTGGCAGGGGCCCTTTGTTGTTGTTGAGTGTCCGTCCTGGTGTTGATGAGTTCCTGCAGCAGCCCTACCATGGTAACCAGAGTGGAGGTGAGGGCTCTGATGTCCTCCCTGTACCCCCGATAGTGTTCCTCCTGCAGTACCTGGATCTCCTGGAACCGGGCCAGTACCGTCGCCATCGTCTCCTGGGAGCGGTTGTATGCTCCAGTGATGGTGGTGAGGGCCTCGTGGAGAGTGGGTTCCCTGGGCCCGTCCCCCGCCTGTCGCACAGCTGCCCTCCGAGTTGCCCTGTTTCCCTGGGCCTCTGCCCCCTGGCCGGTGTGCCCACTACCACTGCCCCCAGGTCCCTGTTGTTGTTGGGGTGGTGGGTTATCCTGGGTGCCCTGTAGTGGTAGACACACCGCAGATTGACGCGCCCTGGAGACAGAGGCATGGGCCCGCTGGGTGGGAGCTGTGCTGGTGTTCCCAGAGGGGTTTGGGTCTGTAGTGGCCTGTGCCTGTGTGAGGGGAACCGACTGTCCAGAGGTCCCCGATGGTCCGGGCTGGTCATCAGTGTCCAGGTCGACAGAGCTGCTGTCATCGCTGACGGCCTCTTGGGTGGGGGGTGTGGAGAATTCTGGGCCCTCCGTGGCGGAGTGTTGGCGGTCGGGTCCTGCAGGGGTATAGAGGTATGGTTATAGTTTCAATGTGTGCCATATGGGTGTATCTGTGGGTTACCGTGTCCCCAAGTGCTGGCATTCGTGTGTGGGGGCTTTGGTGAGGGTGGCTTGTGGGGGGGATGTGTATATGCATTGGGCATGCTTTGGTGATGGGTGTCCATGCTTAGTGGACGCATGCAGGCCTAGGTTTTGGGATGTGTGGGTTGTGATGGTGAGACATTGGCAGGGAATAGGTGTGCTGGGGGTGGGGTTCGAGGATGGGGGTGAGGGTTGGGGTATGATTTGGCATGCAGGTGGGGGGGAAGCAGTAGTGAAGCTTCAACTTACCAGAATCCATTCCTCCGCCGACTCCTGCGAGGCCGTCAGGATGCAGGATGTTCAAGACTTCCTCCTCCCATGTTGTAAATTGTGGGGGTTGAGGTGGGGGTCCTCCGCCAGTCTTCTGCACGGCGATGTTGTGCCTGGATACCATGGAACGCACCTTCCCCCGTAGGTCGTTCCATCGCTTCCTGATGTCTTCCCGATTTCTGGGGTGCTGTCCCACAGCGTTGACCCTGTCGACAATCCTCTGCCATAGCTCCGTCCTCCGGGCAATGCTGGTGTATTGGATCTGTGTGCCGAAGAGCTGGGGCTCTACCCGAACGATTTCCTCCACCATGACCCTGAGTTCTTCGTCTGAGAGGCGGGGGTGTCTTTGGGGTGCCATGGAGTGGTGTGTATGATGTGTGGGGTGGAGTATGTGTAGTTAAGTGTGTTGAGTGTGGTGGTGTGTGTTGTTTTGTGTGTGGATATTGTGTGGGTGATGGTGTAGTGTGCCTCTGTGTGTGGTGTTCTGTGATCGCTGCTGTGTCTCTCAGTGCTTCTTTTTGGATTTTGGTCGAAGGGGTTTGTGGGTGATGTGGGTGTGTGTTTTATATTGTATTGTGTGTGTGGGAGTGGTGTGTGTATGTGTATCAGGTGTGTGGAATTCAAAATCGGCCAATGTGGCTGAGTTTTGTTCGTTTGTGTGTATTCTGACCGCGGCGGTGTGTACCGCCAATGGAAAACCGCGTTTGAAAGACCGCCGCGTGGATTCGTGGGTCGTAATGGCATGGGCGTATTTCTGTTGGCGTGACGGTGGAGGTTTTGTCACCTCCACTTTTCCGCCGACCGCTGGTCTGGCGGTCTGTTGTGGCTGTCGGATTTTCGGAGGTTTGGCTGCTGCGGGTCAGAATGACCGTGGCGGGTTACCGCGACCGCGGCGGAATTATGGAGGATTTCTGACCGGCGGTAGGCGCCTTTTACCGCCGAGGTCAGAATGACCACCTTTGTCTTCGTTGACCACATGATCAGACAGTGACTTTTTACAAATTCTCACATCATTGTCACTAAAGCCTTTGACTTTCACAACTTTCCCTTCATTCTACCAATGACCCACTTCAACCATAACAGCATTGCCACACAATTTCCTCACCGCAACGGGACTCCCATAATTGGCATCCCCTTCCTAACAAATGTTTGTGATTTAATGCGTACCACATCTCCAGGTTGAATTGAGTGCTCCTTTGTAGGGTTTTTCTGATCATACCTAGCTTTCATCATTTCCTGATTTTATTTTGACTTCGACTAACATCATCTCCTTGTCCACATTATCTGTGAGTTTACCTGCCACAACCTTAGCTAACCAGGCAGGAAAAAGCCTAGAGAAGCTCAAAAGAAAAAAAAATTGTTATCGAATGTGAGGTGGTATGATAAAACCACAACATAGAGTTCACTGCTTCCTCCACATCATGTACTCAATTTAACCCACTTAATAAACTCCACAACCACTCTATACATTCTCTCTACTAAACCATTCTTTTGAGGATGGTAAAGAGAACTCCTCAAATGTTTTCCACCTGGCTCAACCAAGAATGTTTCCATCTCATGACTGACAAACTGGACCACATTATCTGAGATTATATACTCCGTAAACCCTTCCCTCCAAATAATTTCCTTGAAGAACTGAATGGCAATACCAGCCGTAGGCTAAGCAAAAAAATGCACCTCTGGCCATTTACTATAGTAATCCATCAGGACAAAAGCATAAAGCATCTGACGTGGGAGGAAGTTAAACGGCTCCACCATATCAATACCCACTTTGATCCAAGCTTTGTCTGGTATAGATATGGTTTGCAAAGGAGGTTTCATGACTTTTAACCCTTTTTCTGCACTGTTACACATAACACATCCACTCACGACCCTTTCTACATCTTTGTCCATAGAGGGCCACCAATAATGATCCCTGATTTGTCTCTTTGTCATAGTAGCACCTAAGTGCCCCTCATGCGCATGGTCCACCATCCTTGAATGAACATTACAAGGGGGTACACACTTATCATTCCTCGACACAATTCCATCTTCAATTGACAATTCATCACACACTTTAGCATACTGTTGGACCACTGAACACAAATTCCTTTCCTTTGGCCAGCCATTAATAATGTGTTGCTTAACAATGCCTAACACCACATCATTACTCTCAGCCATCCTCCACACTGTTTCCATGCATACTTTGGACTCATGCACATCCACTGATTCTATCAAGCAATCTTCCAAAACATCCTCCAATCGGTAGCACCCTGCTCACTAATAGGTAACCAAGAGAGAAAGTCTGCTGTAATTTTTTTTTCCTGGAATGTACTTAATCTGGAAATTATATTGTAACAGTTTTGGGGTGAGACGTGCAGTGCGTTGATCTCATCACCATTTAAAATGTACACCAAAGGCTTTTGATCCATTTGAATCACATAGTTCCTTCCCCACATATAGCTTCTAAATTTCTCACTCGCCCAGTAACATGCCAGTAACTCTTTTTCAATTACAGAGTAATTAAGCTCTGGTTCACGCAAAACTCTTGAGGCATTACTAATGACCTTCTCATTCCCCCCCACACCCTGGGACAACACAGTGCCCAATCCATACCTATTAGCATCTACCGTAATGATGCACAATTGGCTGGGGTCTTAAGAACTCAATGTTAACCAATTCCTGCTTAACTTTGTCAAATGAAATTTGACACTCACTATCCCATAAAAATGGAACCTTGTTCTTAAGCATACTGAATAACATTTTCACTTTACTGGCATAATTTGTAATAAACCTAGAGTAATATTTGCACATGCCCATAAACAAATGTGGTTCATCCTTGTCCTTGGGGTTTGGAGTTTCTAGTACAGCCGCAGTGCTATCCCTTCTTTTGACACACAGTGCCCCAAAAACTCAATCTCTTTCTTGCAACATTCACATTTTGTTTCTCTACACAAACACCATTAGACTGAACGATCCTCAAAATAGATCTAATCCTTTCATTGTGGTCTTCAAAACACTTAGCACGAATAAAGACATCATCTTGGAAAATTAGAACATCTTTGAAATTACCTAAATGTTTGTGCACAATGCGTTGAAATGCTGACGCTGCAGATGCCAACCCAAACGGAATCCTGCAAAAATGGAATGTGCCAAACGGAATTGAAAGCTGTATAATGGCGTGATTCCTCATCAAACACCAATGGTGATAAGTAGATGCCAGATCAATCTTTGAAAACCACTCAGAGCCTCTAAGTTCTTCAAGTAGATCATTGATTTTGGGTAAATAATATGAATCCACACAAATTTCTTTATTGAGACTTCTCATGTCCACACACAAACACATGTCCCCATTCCTTTTTCTTGCAACCTGTGCCAGTTCAATACTCTTGGCTACTTTAATAACATCCTCTAGCGTTGGATTTCCCATGCTCAATAGCTTTTGTTGAATGTGATTGTCCGAGCATTGAACAATAAACTGGTCTCTTATCAATTGGTCTTGAAAATCCCTAAATTCACACTTGGAAGATAATTGTCTAAGCGCGCTGATGTATGCATCAACACCTTCACTTTGCAGTTGAGCACGCTTAAAGAATTTGTGCCTTAAAACTATCAAACTCAGTAGTACATCGAACCTTGTAGATAATTTCTTGGTGGCAACTTGATAGTCATCTAACTCCTACTCAATTTGCACCACATCTGGTCGGTGTTTAAAAATCTCTCTACCTTCATATCCCAAAAAATGCAGCAGCAAAGACTTTATCCTTTCTGGTCTAAAACGAGAGGCTGCTAGAGCTCCAAGGTGAGTTTCAAATCCATTAAACCATTGCCTCCATGGGATAGCAGGCACACTAGGAGACTCTAAGAATGGTGGTTGTGGATTAACTGACTGCATTGTTCAAGCAGGGAGAAAACAGTTAAAAGTATGCCTTTTCCAGGGAGAAAACTGTTAAGAGTATGCCTTTTCCTATAAAGAACAAAGTTTGCCAGCACTGCTAAAAGCTGTGTGTTAAAGCTGTACAACTGTACAATCCATCATATCCCATGTGAAAAACATGATACTAATGAGGCTAATATGCACCAGTAAACCTAAAACACATCCAAGATGGCGCCTGCATTAGCCTTACACAGCTTGAGATCACATAGTTTCAGTAGTCTACTCCACCTCCACAAATCGTGTTGTCTCATTGTCTGCATTTCCACCCTGAAAACCCAGCAACTAGTAATCATCAGTACTCTGCCAGACAGGAAGTCTGCCCCACAAGCGTGTTGAAGAATGAGAGGAAATCCATGCTCTCTTCTTTGAGCAAACAACAGACTGTGTAGGTGAAGCAGCGGTGGCCTCCTACCTCCACTTGTCACCAAAAAGGATGTTGTAAGCTACAGTAAGAAAACGCTATTTGTCGTTAGCATTTAATAAGCGTGTTTATTAATTTTTAAATAAACCCGGAAAACTACCGCTGTTTCCTCCGTCCGACGCGTTTACCAACTGACCAACCTCGAACGCTCAGGACCGGGATCACAGCAACAGCAGCCAGGAAACCACATCACATTCCACCGTAAACTATGTAGAACACAACAGCCTACCCACACAAGTAAGGTACCATTTTTATCGGGATACGGGGGGAAGACAGAATAGAAGAACAAGTGTTGTTGCCCATTGTCTTTCCCTACATTTCCTCCTTCCAAATGTAAGGCAGCGTGTAATAAAGCAGTGTATTTGAGAAATACCCTGTAATTCACATGCTAGAATGGGGACCCCAAATTCAAAGATGTGCAAATAACCACTGTTCCTCAATACCTTATCTTGTGCCCATTTTGGAAATTCTAAAGTTTCCTTGATACCTATTTCTGAATCTTCATATTTTTCCAAATACATTGCTGTATACCTGTTATGCAATGAAAACCACATTTTTCAACACAATTTTGGCATTTCACCTGTACATACCCCATTTTCACTTTTTTTGTGCTTTTAGCCTCCTTCCAGTTAGAGAAAGAAATGGGTGTGAAACCAAGGCTGGATCCGAGACAGCTAAAAAGCAAGGGGCCATTTGTGTAGATCCTACAATGTTTTTCTACAGAAAATAACAGCTGAAATAAAAAAATATGTAAATTGAGGTAAAAAAACAGCCATTTCTCTCCACGTTTTACTCTGTAACTTTTCATGAACAACCCTAGGTACCCAGAGTGCAGCTCATTTATTGGCTCTCAGTACCTAGGGTTGTTCATGAAAAGTTACAGAGTAAAACGTGGAGAGAAATGGCTGTTTTTTTACCTCAATTTCAATATTTCTTTATTTCAGCTGTTATTTGGAAGCATCGCTGATGACGGCGGAAGCCTTCTCCAGGCCAGTGGAAAGGCCCAACCCGACCAGCACTTATGAACACCACACCGCCATCAGTCCTGGGTCAGGAACCACTGCCACTAAAAGCCTGGTGGAAACGACCCATATAAAAGAAAACACTCAACAGAGGCACACAGAACACACCGACATGGAGAGAGAGTTGGAAATAATGCCAGTGCTTCTGCTTGCCATATTCCTCCAGGACTGTGACCGCCGACGAAGATGACGACGGTAAGTCCCCCAGCCTAGCACACAAGGCAGGAAAGGACCCCCAACCCCTTCCACCACCACAAGCCATACACATCCTAACAAAATGTACTTACCAAACACAAGCCAACAAATACCTGCACCAAGGCACACACCTCTGCACACCACACCCCCACAGTGAAACGCTGTGCAATGGTTCAATTTAGCACCAACACGTCTGCTGGTCAGCAAATTTAATTCAAAAAATTACTTTCAAAAGACCATTGGCCATTACAGAGTTCCAGTAGGGCAAGGAAAGCACACTTTTAACTCCCACGATGTTAAGGAACGCTCCACTGAGAAGGAGCATCAATGGGTCAGCCAGGCACTTCAACAGTTCAAGGGCAGGGAGTGGCGTGGTGGGGACTCAGGTTTGGAACGGGGATCTTGAGCGTATTTTCTGGAGGTGTGAGAGGGGTTGGGCTTGCCCTTGGGAGGAGGAGGACAGGGCTTGGACCGGAGGGTGGCAGAGGGCACGGGGGCAAAATGGGCTTTCTTCTTCTCTGAGGAAGGGGCACGGGAATGGGTAGGGCAGATAAACCAATTACATACACATTTTGTATAGAAGCACTTGCACTTTAGCACTGGTTAGCAGTGGTAAAGTGCCCAGAGTAACAAAAACAGCAAAAACAGAGTCCAGCACACATCAACAACCTGGCAAACAGAGGCACAAAGTTAAGGGAGACCACGTCAAGGATCAAAAGTCTAACAGGTCACATTTAATATTGAGCTTCTCTGGAGTACCTCTCCTTGTATGGGAGGTCAACATATATAATCATCTTAAGAACCACACCAATTCCAGCCAGTCATCTGTGAGGAAGGGGGATACATGAACCCTTTAGTGCAAAACATGTGGAAGCCTCAAGTGTTCTACTTAGACCCGTTTCCAGCATCTCATAAGAGTTGCTACTTGCCGAACCACAGTCAGCCCTATGACTCAATCTGTGCCCTAAATGCTTCTACTAGTGAGTCCCACTCTAGAGATATTGGTTGACACTTTCAGCCTGGCTCCAGCATAATACCTCCTCCCTCCATGAGAGGAGAGATGGGGTATGGGGGGGACTTCCAGCGCCTCGTAAGCTGATGCTTTGCCGAAAGCACAGCCAAGTCCATGAAGCATGTAAGTACCTTAGAGGCACGTTTCCTAGGGTGCAGTGCCAGGGGTAAATAAGCGGGTGACAATTCTACTGGTTCCTCCACGATCTCTCTCAGAGTGGCTCCTATTGCAGTCCTGTACTGTGTGAAGGGCGGACATGCCCAAACCATCTGGAGGAGGTCAACATGAGTATTGTGGTACTGAGGACAGTGCACCGTTGTATTGCGGGAGATCCCATTGAGCCTATGCAGAGTGAGGTATGCCAGGTGAAAGAGGTAAAACTGAATCAGCTTAAACTGAGTGTTACAAAACACTTTTTTAGCATATTGTAATAGGATAGTCCATTCTTTGAAAGTAATGTCTCTACCTATATTAGTTGCCCACGTGGTCTTCAACATGTCCAAAGATGTGTGGAGCTGTGCCCGAATCCCGTGATATATCCTTCTAACAAGATGCCTACCGTGTCCCACTGTGTGAAGAGCCTGGATGTAGTTAATGTACTTAGTTTCCAATAGGCCAGTGCCATGCGTAATTGCTAAGTAGCCCGGAGGGGTAATTTAGGTGACCCAGGACAAAGCAGCCGGTGAATAAAACCCCTCTTTCACATTGCATCTGTACAATTTACCTTGCCCAAATATTGGCCGGCTAGCCAGTAGAACAGCCATTGCAATTGGCCCGCAATATAATAGGCCTTGAAATCTGGAGCGCCTAACCCCCTAAATCATCAGGTGGATTCACCGGCGGCCTTTCCCCCAAATTAGGTCTATCAATAAATAATTCAATGTCCGAAATACACATGGCGGTGCTATAAGCTGCAAGTTCACAAAATGGTATAAGACCCGTGGTAGCATTACCATTTTCACCAGGTTCACCCTCCTGGCCACTGAAAGGGGTAGTGTGATCCAAAAGTCGATTTGGGATTGGAGCGATCCAATTTCCCAGTTAAGTTTCTCATCTAGCAAATCTGCTTGGTCCCGGTAAATGCTAATACCAAGATGGCGGAAGGAGACTGTGGCTGTTGCAATGGTCATGGGCCCAAATGGAATCGCAGACTCCAACCAGGTGCCCTAAAAGGAATATGCATATGACTTATCAGGATTAATTGAGAGCCCTGAGAGGAGTGAAAATCAGGAAAAAGTCTGTGCCGCCCTCTCCGTGTCCTGCCACAAATCCCTGTAGTAAAGTATCATATCATCTGCATATAAGGAGCAAGCATGCGCAGTGGGGTTGAGTGCAATTCCCCAATCTGTCACTCTGCGGCAAAAGTGCTGTGCCAGGGGCTCCAATGCCAGTACAAACAAGAGGGGAGACAGAGGACAATTCTGTCTAGTTCCACGGTCAATGGGGTAAGAAGCAGATATATACACTCCTGTTTTGGCCCTGGCTGTCGGGCCGTGTACAGGAACCTCACCCACCGTATAAATTCTAGAGGTATTCTATAGGCTTCCAGAGATACCAACAGATATTGCCAGCTGGGAGTATCAAATGCCTGCAGCACATCGAAGGAAAGGCAACAGGCAGCATATGAATATTTGTGCTTCGGCTCATCCATCAACTGAAATAGCCTGCGGATATTCATTGATGTACCACGGCGTGGAACAAACCCACATTGAGGGTCATGCTGCTTCAAGACACCTTTAGAATCAGAGGAGGTACCTCATATTGTAGTGAAATCTGAGCCAGAAGAGGGTCAGGAACTTTTGCCTTCAACCCAGAAGAGCAACTGCAACATTACATCTGAGTTAGGGGAACAGTTTTAATTTTCAATTGACCTTTTCATTTTTTTATCAAAAAATGTTTATCAATCAATTAACTAATATTTGGAATTTTTATGTTAGTAATTTCTGAACTTACATTATATGTTTCCCTTTTCTAATTGTTAGAAAGGGGGTCTCTAGCTGGCAGTGGTTTGCATTCTATCCAAACAGGGACCCTCAATCTAGTCAGGGTAACTGAATCAAACAGCTAAGATAACCCCCTTGGTAGCTTTGCATGAACAGTCTGGCTTATTTTAGAGGCAATGTGTAAAGTATTTGTACACACACACACACATAGTAACACAGTGAAAACATTACAGTGGGACCCCACACCAGTTTAGAAAAATAGCCAATATTTGTCTGAGTAAAACAAGATACATTGTCAAATATTTAAATAGTATAGCGCATAGAAACACAATAGCTCCAATTGGGGCTATCAAAAAGGCTTGACACAGTCTGGTGCCAACAGCGAGGAAGTGAGGTCTGGCTCTGGAGTCGTATAGACCCCAGTTACAGTATCTTGGAAAATGATGAGGAAACAAAAACGCTGCACAGTTTGGAGAGTTGAAGTGTTGCTGGAGTTGGTGATACATTGGTTCCTTACTACCTGCGGGAAAGTGAGGAGTTTGCTCCTTACTGCTAGGCAGGGGAGATGAGGCATCCATGAATGCAGCAGGTCAAGATGTGATGTAAGGAGTTGATTACACCACGGGCCGCAGGTCTTGCTGTGCGATCCTAGTTGGGTGTCAAGGATGTCGGTGTGACATAACATTGAAATGGTGGCAGTGTCGTCAGGGCTAGGTTGTAGGTCACTGTCATTGCACTCAGTTGGGATGACAGCTCCAGTGGAGGCAGCAGTGCTAGGTCAGGGAGCAGCACCAGTCCTGAAGTTGCTCTGGAAGTCAATGGACTAGTTTCTTCCTGTTGGCAACAAAACTCACTCCCAATGGCCGAGAAACTGGATTTGGCACCCCAGTATTCTCAGCAAGAGATCCCACATGCTGGCAGGTGACATCTTTGATGGTTCTGAGACTTCTTAACTGGAGGAAAGCTCAGTTCAAGACCTTGGCAAACCTTGGAAAGGGGGATGTAGAAAGCAGAGCAGTGCAGCACAACAAAGCAGCAGACAGGGTGACAGTCCCTCCTACAGCATCCAGCTCTTCTTCCTGGCAGAATGCCCTCAGTCAAGAAGTGTTCTAACGAGGTGGTGTCAGAGGTACAGAACTTATATCCATTTCTGTTTTTGAAGTAGGCAAACTTCAAAGAGAAGTCTTTGTGGTGTACAACACCCTGACTTTCCCTGCCCTGGACACAGACATACTCCAGGGGGGGTTGAGACTACATTGTGTAAGGACAGGCACAGCCATATTCAGGTGCAAGTGTCAGATCCTCCTTCCACTCTAGTTCAGGAAGACCCATCAGCCTGGAGATGGGCCATAAGGATATGCATGGCACACCTCAGCTCCCTTTGTGTGACTCTCTAGAGTGAATGCACAAACGGCCCAACTGTCATCCTGACCCAGACATGTATTCAGCAGACAGCCTGAGGCACAGCATGGTTAAGCAAGAAAATGTCCACTTTCTAAAAGTGGCATTTTCAAACATAATTTTTTTTTTAAACTTCACCAAATCATCAGTTTTTAAATTGTGTGTTCAGAGACCCCAAACTCCAGTCTCCATCTGTTCCCAATGGGAAATTACATTTAAAAGATATTTCAAGGCAATCAACATGTTACTGGATGGAGAGATCTTTCTGGCAATAGTGAAAAACAAAGTTGGTAGTATTTCACTTTAAGAACCTGTAAATAACACCAGTACATGTCCTACCTTTTGCACACACAGACATTGCAATGGCAGCCCTGAGACATGTTTGCAGGGCAACTTGTGTGGGTGGCACAATCAGTGTTGCAGGCCCACTAGTAGCTTTCGATTTACAGGCCATGGGCAAACCTGGTGCAAACCTGGTGCACTATACTGGGGACTTACTTGTAAATCAGGCATGTCAATCATGGATAAACCAATCACCAATATAATTTAGATAGGAAGCACTTACATTCTAGCTCTGGCCAGCAGTGGTAGAGTTCCCAGAGCTCTAAAAACAGCAAAAACAAAGTTCAGCACAGAATCAAAAATCAGAGGTCAGAAACGAAAAGAAAGGGAAAACTATGTCAAGAGCTTCCAGGTCTAACACTCACGTCATGCAAATAAACTATTACTGACCTTTCTGATGTGTTTCTCTGTTTCTCAACTCCACTAAGTTGACATTCCTCAGCTCATTATAAAAATTATAAAATGTTTCTTAAAATCCAATACGATATATGTGTTTGTAGGTTTTGTTATTGTTCAGGCATACATGTTGATGTTTGTGAGCACGTTGTGCTGCAGGAGAATGTCAAACAATACAAATATTTAAGAACAATACCATCACATTTTTAGAATATAAACTTTGACCTAGATAGAAACATATGTACTGTAAATGATGAATGGTAAATTGATGTGGTGTTTATTTACAAAGTTGAACCAAGTGTAAATATTACATTCAAATGTATGTGATGGATGGGTCTAAAAGTTATGGTTGGTTTTGTGATGATAGGCCAGTGAGAGCTCTAAGGAAATGTTCAAGAGTATAGTAGTTTTTGTCCTAGCCCACAGTGGGAGGGGATCTTCTCTTCCACCTCTAAATTCACATGTTCCAATGAATATGTGGATTTAGAGGTGACATATTTTTGGGTGGTTCAGTTGGGTTGGTGTTAGGGTTTAGGGAATGGCTTGGCCTTAGAGGTTAGTATTGTGCCCCTCTTGATTCAGGCACGTGTTGACCCTGCAGATTGACATAGCTACATGTGTGATATGGCTTGTATCATTTGCATGGCAAACCCATACCAACTTGCATCCTTCTCCCTAGACAAATTAAAATATTCATTCAGTAACTTTGCCATGTCTTGAACATATTTTCACCTCATCACAGACACAGCTCACTCTCTCTAACAACCTTGTTGCAGCTTCCTGGCAAGGTTCCATTTTAAGCAGTACCTCCCCATTTTTTTAACATCCCTCTTCACAGAGGATTACTGTTGGGGGTATATGATTAGGCCATGCCAACTCCCCACATGCATGGCCTTCTCACAATAACAACTGGTCATCCATTATATTGATGGTGACACAAAGAAGGTTGTGGAAGAACGGTTGTTTAATGTGGGAGGGGACTGACACACAGGGACTTTCTTCCCCCTTAGTTGATGAAGAGAAGAGGAGAGTTATACCAGTTTACAAGCCAACTGTGATTCTTGTGGGTTGATGTGTGGCTTTCAGAGAGTCCTGCATAGTCCATACAAACATCTTTGCATTAGTGGTTGTTTGTTTAATATTTGCTATCCATAAATGTTAGCACAGTGGGAGACTGCTACCAGACTTAGGTGGTCATTACAACCCTGGCGGACGGTGTTAAAGGTGCGGTAAGACTGCAAACAGGCCGGCGGACAAAAAAAGGGAATTATGACCGTGGCGGAAACCGCCAACAAAGACAGCCACTTTAACACTCCGACCGCCACGGCGGTACAGACAAGCAGCGCGACGGTCACCGCCAACAGACAGGCGGAAGACAATGTACCGCCCATAGTATCACAACCCGTCAATCTGCCACCTTTTCCGGGGCGGATTCACCATGGATAAAAACATGGCGGAAACAGTTTCTGCAATGGGAAAATGCTCACCTTAACACATCCCACGAGGAAGGAGGACACCATGGAGCCGGAATTACAAATCCTACCTGCCCTTGTATTCCTACTCATCTACGAAGACCGGCGGCGGCGAAGACAACGGTGAGTACTGCACCTACGACATAGGGGGGGGGGGAGGCAAAACTCAGGGGGACACACACGCAACACCCCCACCCTTGCATATTACAACACACACACCAATGCATTTACAAACATCACAGTAACAACCCACAACCCCCCCGGAAGAATGCAAAGACAAAACGAAATCTGTTCAAACATTGTAATGTATCAAAATGCAAGTGTCAAAGATATACAGATATATATAAACTCATACAAAGGTATATACATTACGAGAAGTAGTGCAGATATGCACATCTCAATGTCCGTGCACCACTAGGCCAAAAATGCATGGGCGAGGCCCACACAAGATACCTGTCCACAAATGGAGAGAACACTGCCGGGGCATCAGAGAGAAAAACAACAGGCACCTCAGGGGGAAGGGAAGGGGCACCTCAGCCGGATTACAGCACCATGCCACATCCATGACAGGGTTCCATGCCCATTGATGTATCCTGGGGAGTGCAAAGCCACAGTCTCACAAGTCTCTACAGTGGGTGGTTTGCCCACAGTACCATCCTGGGGAGTGCAAAGCCACAGTCTCACAAGTCTCTACAGTGGGTGGTTTGGCCACTGTACCATCCTGGGGAGTGCAAAGCCACAGTCTCACTAGTCTCTACAGTGGGTGGTTTGCATACTGTTCAATCCTGGGGAGTGCAAAGCCACAGTCTCACAAGTCTCTACAGTAGGTGGTTTGCCCACTGTACCATCCTGGGGAGTGCAAAGCCACGGTCTATCAAGTAGATAACAGCCTCCACTGGTTCTGGAGGGGGACTGGTGCCCAGAGTGCTTCATCCTGTGAAGGACAGAGGTAGTGGATGGATCTCTCCACTGGTTCTGGAGGGGGACTGGTGCCTAGACTGGATTAGTCTCCCCGTGACAGTTCCTGTCCCGTCACTGTCCCAGCTGCACATGGGATAACAATGCTTGATGTGGCGGTCTTTTCCTTCTTCAGCGGTGCATGCCCTGTTCAGCGGTGCTTCGCCATGGCGGTCTCTGGACTGCTCAGCGGTGCTTGCCCTGTTCAGCAGTGATTTGCCATGGCGGTCTCTGGACTGTTCAGCGGTGCATGCCCTGTTCAGCAGTGCTTTGCCATGGCGGTCTCTGGACTGTTCAGCGGTGCTTGCCCTGTTCAGCGGTGCATGCCCTGTTCAGCGGTGCTTTGCCATGGCGGTTTCTGGACTGTTCAGTGGTGCTTGCCCTGTTCAGTGGTGCATGCCTTGTTTAGCGGTACTTTGCCATGGCGGTCTCTGGACTGTTCAGCGGTGCTAGCCCTGTTCAGCAGTGCATGCCCTGTTCAGCGGTGCTTTGCCATGGCGGTCTCTGGACTGTTCAGCGGTGCTTGCCCTGTTCAGCAGTGAATGCCCTGTTCAGCAGTGCTTTGCAATGGCGGTCTCTGGACTGTTCAGCAGTGCTTGCCCTGTTCAGCGGTGCTTGCCCTATTCAGCGGTACATGCCCTGTTCAGCGGTACATGCCCTGTTCAGTGGTACATGCCCTGTTCAGCGGTGCTTTGCCATGGTGTTCTCTGACCTGTGCATTGGTGTGTGGCATGACGGTCCCTCATTGCCCAGCGGGGCTGTGGCTGCCGGGGCCCTCCTGGGCACTGACTCTGGCGGTGGTCTCCTGACCAGTGACGATACTTGTGCCCTCCTGGGCAACGACTCTGGCGGTGGTCTCCTGACGATACTTGTGCCCTCCTGGGCAATGACTCTGGCGGTGGTCTCCTGACCAGTGACGACGGTGCTGGCGGTGGCGTCCCGGCCGCCGGGAAGGATGCCGCCCTTCTCCGCCGTGATACTCACACCAGGCTCTGCAGACTTCTTCGAGCCCTTCCCCACCTTTGGAGGAGTCACACCTGACTCTGCAATCCCCCTAGGGCCCCTGTGAGTTGTTTTGCCTCCAGGAGTCTTCACCCGGTCCCGTCGGCCACTTTCCAACTTCAGAGCCTTTACAGGGGGTGGACTGGCAGTGCCTTGGCTCCGTGTCACACTGCCTGCCCTGGTGGCCGGTGCACTCCACACACCTGTAACACGCACCACTGGTAATGGAGGCTTTTTGGCTGAGGCGCTACGACAGGACTGATGAATTGGAGGGGTGGGGGCAAAAAGGTCAACTCTGCAGAGGGACAGTTTCTGACAAACACTGGGATGGGTAGCTGGAGGGGGTCTGGGAGTGGAGGAAGAGGAGGTGGTTGTAGGAGGTGTCACTTTAGGTGTTTTGGGTGCAGGTGCAGGTACTGGAGGCTGTCGTGAGATGGATGGATGTTGGGTGTGTGGGTGCCCGTGTTTGTGTACTTTGGGAGGGGGCGTCACAGACACACTGGGAGAGGACACAGGGGACGTGTAAATGGGAGTGGAGGTGGTGAGTGCAGGTGAGCAGGGTGTGGTGCTGGGTGTTCTGGTGCGAGTCCTGGTGCCTGTAGATGTAGTGCAGCAGGTGAGAATGTAGACGAGACTGGGAGGGAGGAGGCAGACGACGAGGAGGGGGACACAGTGGAGGCAGTGGATGGTGCTGTGTCTGCATGTGTGTGATGCTTGTGTGTGTGCCTGTGGGTTGTGTGGTGCCTATGTTTGCCTGAGCTACTTTTGTGTGTTGAGGTATATGCATGCTTGTCTGATGGTGTGCTTGGGATAGGCTGGGGTACAGGGGATTGGGTCTGGGTGGAGGAAGTTGGAAGGGGGAGGCTAGAGACAGGGACAATGGCTGCCTTCAGTGCTGAGGCCAGAGATTGCAGGGTTCAATGATGGGCAGCCTGACCAGAATGAATGCCCTCCAGGAATGCATTAGTGTGTTGCAACTGCCTTTATACACCCTGGATGGCATTCACAATGGTAGACTGCCAAACAGTGAGTGACCTGAGGAGGTCAATGGCCTCCTCACTGAGGGCAGCAGGGGTGACAGGGGCAGGGCCTGAGGTGCCTGGGGCGAAGGGGATGCCCACCCTCCTGGGTGAGCGGGCACGGGGCGAAGGCTGAGGGGCTGCTGGGAGGGTGGTGCTGGTAGGGGAGGTGGCGGCTGTACCTGTAGAAGTGGGGGGCACAGATGGTGCCGCCACCACAAGGGAGCTCCCATCAGCGGACGAGTCCGTGTCGCTGGTTGGTGATCCGGTGACAGATGTGTAGCTCCCCTCGCCCTCCGTCCCAATGGTGCATTCTGAGTCCATGGTGTGGCCCTCCATGGCCATGTGGGATGCAGCTCCCTCGTGCCCCGGTGCCACTGTACCTCCGCCTGATGATGCTGATGCACAAAAGAACAGGGAGAGCAGAAAAAGGGGGAGGGGACGACAGAAGAAAGACAGGTTGAGTGCATGGCTTACCGCTACCGTTGGCGGACAATACAGACACAGCAGTCCCCTGCACTACGCTGTGCTCTTGGCCTCTACAGAAGCAAATCCTCGGATCTGGCCTACATGCCTATGGTGGACATCTGCACACATGGATGCCACAGGGGCATCTATACCTGTACTTGGCCCACTACTGAGGTGTGGTGGAGTGCCACATGCCCTGCATTACGGAGGGGCCTAGCCTAAGTATTTCTGGCTGGCCTAGGTACACCCACAGCCCTCCTACTTCAGCCAGCCCCTCAACTGCGTGCCAAGTACCCAGAATGAGGTTGTACTCACCCCCTTGTGTCTGCTGTGATGCCCTCAAGCGCCCATCCAACTCAGGGTAGGCCACCGCCAGGATCCGGAACATCAGTGGGGTCATGGTGCGACGGGCACCCCTCCCACGTTGGGAGGCCATCCTCAGCGGAGCCTCCGCCGTCTTCTTGCTCCAGCGGCGAATGTCCTCCCATCTTTTCCGGCAGTGGGTGCCCCGTCTCTGGTGGACCCCCAGGGTCCGGACGTCCTTGGCGATGGCACGCCAAATGTCCTTCTTCTGCTGGGCGCTGACCTACATGACATGCACAAGGGAAGAAGAGAAGTCATTACCAACTGCACCGTCGATGTGAGTGTCCCCCCTCCCTACCCTAGCCATGTGACACATGCATTCACATGCATTCATGTTCCCTGAACTCTGCCCCCTTCCCTCTTACAACCAGCCCTCTCCACCCAGGCCTAGCCCATACAACGTGCTCCCTGTGTACTTACCTGTTGGTCTGGAGGACCGTAGAGTAGCGTGTACTGGGGGAGGACCCCGTCTACTAATTTCTCCAACTCCTGAGCAGTGAAGGCATGGGCCCTTTCCCCAGACGCTGCAGCCATCGTCGCTTCCAGACGGAGGTCACAGCAGCACTTGCAGTGTAGGTCCTCTCCTGTCGAAGATCAGGTATCGAGTGATTGAACAGATAGAAAATGGCGGTAACGTCCGCGGCAGTGACGTCCGCGGTGGTGCGTATCATCAACGCCGGCGCACTTCTTCATTGGCTCCTATGACCCATAGGGTCCAATGTTAACCAATGCAGCATTGCGCCGCGGTCTACGACCGCCTACCGCGACGGTGTGCAACGCCAGCGCAGTTACCTCACAATCCCATTGTCCCAGTTTAGAGGTCAGGCAGCCGCCATTTCAGGGGCCCACATGGCTTCATTTACTTCTGCGTCACACATAGCTAGGCCTACACTCAACATACATACAGGAAGGGTTTTGTGTTTGGTGTCGTGTTCTGTGTATCTGTGGGTACATACCTGGAAAATAGTTGACTCTGTGGTCGCTGTTGTCCTTCCTAGGCACCGTCAGCTGGAACAATTGAGAAGATGGCGGAATCCTCCGGTGTACCGACCGCTGGTGGACCTGTTGATAATGGAGGAGCGACATTTAATCGTCACCTACAGGTTTGACCGTGCCACTATCCAGGAACTATGTACCCAGTTGGAGCCAGACCTGATGTCTCCAATCCGCCATCCCACTGGAATCCCCCCTGACGTGCAGGTGCTGTCAGTGCTCCATTTCCTTGCAAGTGGTTTTTTTCAGACAACAGTGGCCATGGCATCAGGGATGTCCCAGACTATGTTTTCCAACGTGTTGTCCAGAGTGTTGGCTGCCCTGCTGAAACACGTAAGGAGATACATCATTTTCCCTGAGGTGGAAGATTTGGCTACAGCTAAAGGTGACTTCTATGCCCTTGGACATATCCCCAACATCATAGGTGCTATTGATGGCACCCATGTATCTCTGGTCCCCCCCCCACAGGAGTGAACAGGTGTACAGGAACCGGAAGAGTTATTATTCTATGAATGTACAGATGGTATGTTTGGCCTACCAGTACATCTCTCAGGTAAATGCTATGTTTCCTGGCTCAGTGCATGACGCCTACATCCTGCAGAATTGCAGCATCCCTTATATGATGGGTTAACTCCAGAGGCATCATGTGTGGCTATTAGGGGACTCTGGTTACCATAACCTGTCCTGGCTATTGACCCCAGTGAGGAATCCCAGGACCAGGGCAGAGGAACGCTACAATGAGGCCCATGGGCGGACTAGGAGGGTGATCGAACGGACCTTCGGCCTCCTGACGGCCAGGTTCAGGTGCCTCCTTATGACAGGTGGTTCCCTATTCTACTCACCGAAGAAGGTGTGCCAGATCATCATCGCCTGCTCGATGCTTCACAATCTTGCTTTGCGACGCCAGGTGCCTTTTCTGCAGGAGGATGGTCCAGATGACGGTGTTGTGGCAGCAATGGAGCCTGTGGACAGTGATGAGGAGGAAGCTGAGGAAGAAGACATCGACAACAGGGAGTCAGTCATACAGCAATATTTCCAGTGACACACAGGTGAGAACATTTTCATTTTTACCATTACATTCACTGTCACACGTCTTCCTCTATCCTGTGTGTAATTTCATAACATTATTTGGTAACTGAGTTGTACCTTTCCATTACGGTTTCACAGGTGTGGTTACCAACGTGTATCATCTGCTTGCATCCTTCAAGGACTTGTGATGTGTGACATAGCTATGTTGGCTTTACAACTAGAAACGCATTTTGACACTGTCATTGATAATACATTTTACCAAATCACAGACTGACTCCAGATTGTTTTGTGCTTCAAGGGTGTTTATTTAAGTGCTAAAAAATGGAGGGGGGTTGTAATATGGTGATGGGGGATGGTGGAGGAATGTCCATGGCAGAGTCCAGTCCATTGGTCACACCGGTGCACTGCCCATATGGGCAAAGGAAGTGGAGCTGGGGCAGTTAAAGTATGGACAGGGTAACAAAGTGGGACAGTGGGAGGACAATCAGGATGTTCTCATTTCCTGGCGGGGGTCTTGCCATCTTGCTCTGTCCTGTTCTGGATCTCAGGGACCGCTTGCGTGGTGGTTGTCCGTCTGCAGGGGGTGGGGTGCTGGTGTGGTGGTCCTGTTGCGGGGCGTCCTGTCCACTAGCGCCGGCAGAGGTGGTGGGCAGTTCATCGTCCAGGCTAGTGTCAGGGGCCCCTTGGAGTGCTACGGTGTCCCTCAAGGTCTGCTGTATGTCCTTCAGCACCCCTACGATGGTGCCCAGGGCAGAGCTGATGGTCCTGAGCTCCTCCCTGAGCCCCAAATACTGCTCCTCCTGCAGGCGCTGGGTCTCCTGAAACTTGTCTAGGACCGTCGCTATCGTCTCCTGGGAGTGGTGGTATGCTCACATGATGGAGGATAGGGCCTCGTGGAGAGTGGGTTCCCTTGGCCAGTCCGCCCCCTGTCGCACAGCAGCCCTCCCAGTTCCCCTGTGTTCCTGTGCCTCCGTCCCCTGGAAGCCGTGTGCCCACTGCCACTGCCCCCAGGTCCCTGTTGTTGTTGGGGTGGTGGGTTATTCTCGGTTCCCTGTAGTGGTGGAGACACCGCTGATTGACCTGTCCTGGGTACGGAGGTATGGGCCCGCTGGGTGGGTGCTGTGCTGGTGTTACCAGAGGGTGGAAGGTCAGTGTTGGGCTGTGCCTGTGCAAGGGGAACCGACTGTCCTGAGGCCCACGATGGTCTGGGCTGGTCATCAGGATCCAGTAGGGCAGAGCTGCTATCGTCACTGTGGGCCTCTTCTGTGGGTGGAGTGGAGTTGCCTGGACCCTCCGGTGTGGTGACGGTCCTTTGTGATCCTGCAGAGGCATAAGAGCATGATTATTGCATGTGTGTGTGTCATGGTGTGCAATGGGTGGCTCACCGTGTACACCAGTGCAAGCATTCCTGTGTGGGGGCTTGTGTGATGATGGTTGGGGGGTGTTCTATGTATGTGCAGTGAGCATGCTTTAGTGAGGGGTGACCATGCTTAGTTGTGTCATGGAGGGCTTGGTGTTGAGATGTGTGGTTTGTGTTATTGGTACATTAGTGAGGAGTTGGAGTGATAGGGGAGGGGGTTAGGGTGGTGGTGTGTGATAGCATGCAGGTAGGGTGGGGGATATGATAGTTAAGATTTGACTTACCAGTGTCCATTCCTCCACCGACTCCTCCGAGGCCCTCTGGATGCATGATGGTCAAGACTTGCTCCTCCCATGTTGTTAGTTGTGGGGGAGGAGGTGGGGGTCCGCCGCCAGTCCACTGAACCGTGATGTTGTGCCGGGAGACCGCTGAACGCACCTTCCCCCGTAGCTCGTTCCACCTCTTCCTGATGTCCTCCTGATTTCTTGGATGCTGTCCCACAGCGTTGACCCTGTCCACTATTCTGCGCCATAGCTCCATCTTCCTGGCTATGGATGTGTGCTGCACCTGTGAGCCAAATAGCTGTGGCTATTCCCGTAGGATTTCCTCCAACATGACCCGGAGCTCCTCGTCGGAAAACCGGGGGTGTCTTTGGCGTGACATGGGGTGGTGTGGGTGATGTGTGGGGTGGTGTCAGTGTTGATGTGTGCGGTGATGTGTAGTGGTGTGTGGTATTTTGTGCGTGGATGTTGTGTGGGTGATGGTGTTGTGTGCCTCTGTGTGGTGGGATTGTCTATTCTGTGCTCTCTCTCTGGACTTTGTCAATCAGTTTTGGTCATAGGGGTTTGTGGGTGATGTGGGTGTGTTTTTTATATTGTGTTGGGTGTGTGTGAGTGGTGTGTGTATGTGTATCAGGTGTGTATTTGGAATTGTCCAATGTGGCGGTGTTTTGGAGATGTGTGTGTATTTTGAGCGCAGCGGTGTGTACCGCCAATGGAATACCGCGGTTGAAAGACCTCCGCGTGGATTCGTGGGTCGTAATAGCATGGGCGTGTTTCTGTTGGCGTGGAGGTGGAGGTTTTGTTTTCGCCAGTTTAAAACTGACCTTTGGTGTGGCGGACTTCTGTGGGTGTCTGAATTTCGGCGGATTCCGAGATGTGTGTCATAATAGCTGTGGCGGATTTCCGTGGCAGCGGTGGTGTATTGACGGTCTTCTGCACGGCGGTAAGTGCCTTTTACCACCAATGTTGTAATGACCCCCTTAATGTCTTTGACATATTATTCTGTGTGATATTTTGTGTGGGACTAATAGTCTGCTCTACCCATTTCTCCTGCTATTCATGAGAAATTGGGGTCACAGACATGGGAGGGTCCAGGAGGAACAGGATTGCCTGCCATTCTCCCCTAATGGTTAGTAAGGCATCATAATCATCCTCATCATCCTCAGGAGATAAATGAGAAGTTAATTGTGAAAAATATAATTCACATTCGAGAATCAAAGCATAAAAATTACAAATTAAACTTATGCTCACTCAATGCCTTGTTACTGCGAAAAGGTGAGTCATTATTTCTTGAAAGATAGTGAATAGTTTATGACCCAAAATATAAAGTACTAAAATATCATATGTTAGAAATTTGTCCCGGAAGTTGGTGGTCCACATGTTTCCAATGACCTAGCAACTGTCAAATAATGTCAAATAACAAAATAAAAACATAATAAACTGTAGGTATTCGCCGACACGGTATGTATTGAAGAAATGTGCTTTATTTCCTCTAAGAATAAGTTGTACAAGGGAGACGTGCAGTTGCTCCGTCCGATTCAATAACCGTTTCTCCACTCACCGTTCTCGAATGCCTCTATGTAAACATACAGGAGCGTGCAGCATTACAAGCATGAGGCATTCGAGAACGGTGACGGTGACAACCATTTTCTGCAGACACTACGGGGGTCATTCTAACCCTGGTGGTCGGTGATAAAGCGGCGGCCAACCCGCCAACAGGCCAGCGGTCCAAAAAATGGAATTCAGACCCTGGCGGGAACCGCCAACAAAGACCGCCACTTTAACACTCCGACCGCCACGGCGGTACAGACAAACAGCGCGGCGGTCACCGCCAACAGGCAGGCGGCAGACAATGTACCGCCCACACTATCATAACTCACCAATCCGCCACCTCTTCCGGGGCGGGAGCACCGCTGATAAAAACACGGCGGAAACAGACCACGAACGGGAAAACGCTCACCGAAACACACTCCACGAGTACGGAGGACAGCATGGAACCCGAATTAAACATCCTACCTGCTCTCGTCTACCTGCTCATCTACCACGAGTACGAACGCCGGAGCAGACGACAACGGTGAGTACTGCACCTACGACACACGGGAGGGGGGAGGAGGAAAGGTTACGGGCACACACATATGCGACCCCCACCCCCCCAAACTATGTACACACCAATGCAGAGCAACCAGTCACAGTGACACCACCCAAACTTCCCTGAAAAATGCAAAGACATAATTAAATTGTGAAGAAAAAATTATGTGATAAATAGGCTCTGACAAATATAGGTCAACTATGCAAAATATTCATATCAAAATAATACTATATACACTGCAATGGATAACCGAGGCAATTAGTTCCGTACATCAAAAGTAAATCGAAGTGTCCGTGGGCCAAAGTGTAACAACACAAGGGCAAAGCCCACACAGGAGACCTGAGTCCTTTGGAGAGAACACTGCAGGGGCATCTGATGAAAAAACTACAGGCACCTCAGGGGGAAGGGAAGGGGGGGGGCACCACAGCCACATGAGTCCACAACACCAGATCCACGAAGGGGCCACCATGCCCACTGTGCCATCCTGGGGAGTGCAAAGCCACAGTCTCACAAGTCTCTACAGTGGGTGGATTGCCCACTGTGCCATCCTGGGGAGTGCAAAGCCACAGTCTCACAAGTCTCTATAGTGGGTGGATTGCCCACTGTGCCATCCTGGGGAGTGCAAAGCCACAGTCCATCAGGTGGATTACAGTCTCCACTGGTCAAGGAGGAGGCATGGTGGGCACAGTGAACCGTTAACATTGCTTGACAGGAAGGGCCCAGCGGAGCGGTGCTTGAGACGGCGGGGCCCAGCGGAGCGGTGCTTGACAGGAAGGGCCCAGCGGAGCGGTGCTTGAGACGGCGGTGCCTAGCGGAGCGGTGCTTGACAGGAAGGGCCCAGCGGAGCGGTGCTTGAGACGGCGGGGCCCAGCGGAGCGGTGCTTGACAGGAAGGGCCCAGCGGAGCGGTGCTTGAGACGGCGGTGCCCAGCGGAGCGGTGCTTGAGAGGAAGGGCCCAGCGGAGCGGTGCTTGAGACGGTGGGGCCCAGCGGAGCGGTGCTTGACAGGAAGGGCCCAGCGGAGCGGTGCTTGAGACGGCGGGGCCCAGCGGAGTGGTGCTTGACAGTAAGGGCCCAGCGGAGCGGTGCTTGAGACGGCGGGGCCCAGCGGAGCGGTGCTTGAGATGGCGGGTCCCTGTTCAGCGGTGCTCTTCTGCACGGCGGGCCCTGTTCAGCGGTGCTCTTCTGCACGGCGGGCCCTGTTCAGCGGTGCTCTTCTGCACGGCGGGGCCCTGTTCAGCGGTGCTCTTCTGCACGGCGGGGCCCTGTTCAGCGGTGCTCTTCTGCACGGCGGGGCCCTGTTCAGCAGTGCTCTTCTGCACGGCGGGGCCCAGTTCAGCGGTGCTCTTCTGCACGGCGGGGCCCTGTTCAGAGGTGCTCTTCTGCACGGCGGGCCCTGTTCAGCGGTGCCTATCTACACGGCGGGGCCCTGTTAAGCGGTGCTCTTCTGCACGGCAGGCCCTGTTCAGCGGTGCCTATCTTCACGGCGGGGCCCTGTTCAGCGGTGCTCTTCTGCACGGCGGGCCCTGTTCAGCGGTGCCTATCTACACGGCGGGGCCCTGTTCAGCGGTGCTCTTCTGCACGGCGGGCCCTGTTCAGCCGTGCTCTTCTGCACGGCGGGCCCTGTTCAGCGGTGCTCATCCAGTAAGTCAAGGGAGCCAGACCTGGGCTGGACTCCCTGCTCAGTCCCCCTCCGACCGTGATGTTTCTGGACCCTTCGGTGACGGAGTCCTGGGCCCATGGGTGTCCTCCCTTACAGCTGGGACGTGGCATGTGGGGCCCACCTGCTCCGCGCTCCTGCTGCCTGACTTCTCCGCCCTGCTGCCCTTTCGCTCCTTAGATGTGGCTCTCGGGCCCTTGCCTCCCCTAGATGTTGTGGCAGGTGAAGTGGGCGAACTTTGCTCCTTGGGGGCAGCCGTGTCAGTCCTCTCACGGCAGCCCTTTTGTTTCCTGGTCCTCCTCCCCGGGGGGGGGCTGGATGTGTCCTTGCTGCTGATTGAAGTGTCACTGCTGGCAAAGAGTGGACTCCAGAACCCATGCACAACAGTGACACTCGTAGCTGGGCTGGTGGTGGCTGAGGTGCTCTTGGGACTCTTTGCAGATGGAGGGGGTGGGTCATCGGAGGGAAAGAGGTTAAGATTAGCGAGGAAACGTTTTTTAGGACCAAGGTAAAGGGTAGGACAAGTGGTGATGGGAGTGGAGGAAGAGGATGTGGTTGTAGGAGAGTCAGGTGTGCTGTCATTGGGTGAAGGTGCTGGTGCTGTAGGCTGTCGTGAGGTGGATGGCTGTTGGGTGGGTGGCTGCCTGCGTTTGTGTGTCTTGGAAGAGGGGGTGACAGACACAGTGGGAGAGGACACAGGGGACGTGTAAATGGCAGTGGGGGTGGTGACTGCATGCGTGCGGACTGTACTGGAGGGTGTGGTGGTGATGGAAGCACTGGCTGATGTTGGTGTGCATGCAGGTGTGAGTGTAGACGTCACAGGGAGGGAGGAGGGAGACGAGGAGGAGGGGGACACAGAGGTGGTAGTGACTGTTGGAATGTCTGCATCTGGGTGTTGCTTGGGTGAGTGTTTGTGGGATCTGTGGTGCTTGTGTCTGGATGAGCTGCCCTTGGGTGTTGAGGTGTGTGCAGGCTGGTCAGATGGTGTGGATGGGATAGGCTGAGGAACAGGAGACAGAGACAGGGTGGAGGCAGTCAGAAGAGGGAGGCTGAAAACAGGGACAATGGCTGCCGTCAGTGCTGAGGCCAGAGCATTGAACGATCGTTGATGGGCAGCCTGACCCGAATGAATGCCCTCCAGGTAGGCATTGCTCCGATGCACCTCCCTTTCTACCCCCTGGATGGCATTCAAAAGGGTAGTCTGCCCAACAATGAGCGTCCTCAGGAGGTCACTGAGCTCCGCACTGAGGGCAGCAGGGGTGACAGGGGCAGGGGCTGAGGTGCCTGGGGCGAAGGAGACGCCCGCCTTCCTGGGCGAGCGGGCACGGAGCGTAGGCTGAGGGGCTGCTGGGAGGGCGGGGCTGGTGCGCTGGGTGGCGGCTGTACCTGTAGAGGCGGGGGGCACGGATGTTGCCGCCACCGCTAGGGAGCACCCATCCGAGGACGTGTCTGTGTCGCTGGTCTCACCACCGGTCCCCGTTGTGGTGCTCCCCTCGCCCTCCGGATCACTGGTGCCCTCGGTGTCTGTTCCTGGGCCCACCGGGGCCTTGTGACTGGCAGCTCCCTCGTGCTCCGATGCCAAATCTCCTCCGCCTGATGATGCTAATGCACACATGCACAAGAAGATGAAGAAGAAGGGTGTGGGGAGAAAAACGAAGACCAGGTTGAGTGCATGCAATGTCAACACCGTTGGCGGAGAGGACAGACAGAGGAGCCTCATGCACTACGCCGTGCATTCGGGGTACACTACTCAGTACTCCTGACTAGGACAACAGGTCTAGAGACGACAAACGCGCACATGTGTGATGCTGGACCATCAATAGCTGTACTTGTCACCCTACAGAGGTGGGGGCCGGGAGCATAGGGCCATGCCTAAGGGAGGGGACTACACTACAGAAAGCGCCCTGGCCTAATGTCACCCACAGCCCTCCTCCCCCACCCAGACGCCTCCACTGCGCAGAAAGATGGGAGAATGTGCTGACACTCACCCCCTTGTGTCTGCTGTGATGTCCTCAAGCGCCCATCCAAATCAGGGTAGGCCACCGCCAGGATCCGGGACATAAGGGGGGTCATGGTACGACTGGCACCCCTCCTAGGTTGGGAGGCCATCCCCAGCAGTGACTCGGCGGTCTTCCTGGTCCCGCGGCGGATGTCCTCCCACCTCTTGCGGCAGTGGGTGCCCCGTCTGTTGTGGACCCCCAGGGTCCGGACTTCCTTGGCGATGGCACGCCAAATGTCGACTTTCTGATGGGCGCTGATCTATTTGACATGTACAGGGTGGGAAGGAAACATTCATCAATGAACTGCATGTTAGATGTGATTGGCCCCCCCTCACCAACTTTGCCAAATGGCACATGCTCTCATCTGTTGTGCGTTGCACTCCTCATTCGCCCCCACCCCACCAACTTACATCCACCCCACTCCACACAGGCATCGCCCATTCCATGTGCACCCGGTGTACTTACCTGTTGGTCTGGAGGACCGTAGAGTAACGCATACTGGGGGAGGACCCCATCCACGAGCTTCTCCAACTCTTCAGAAGTGAAGGCAGGGGCCCTTTCCCCAGTCGCAGCAGCCATTGTCACTTCCAGACCGAGGTCACAGCAGCACTTGCAGTATAGGTCCTCTCCTGTGGATGATCAGGTCTCGAGTGATTAATCAGATAGAAAATGGCGGTCACGCCCGCGGCGGTGCGTACCGCGACCGCCGGCGCACATACTCATTGGCTCCTGAAACCCATAGGCTTCAATGTTAACCAATGCGGCTTCGTATAGCGGTCTTCGACCGCCTACCGCCACGGTGCGCCACGCCAGCGCATTGACCTCACATCCCATTGTTCCACTTCACAGGTCAGGCAGCCGCCATTTCAAGGGCCCACATGGCATAATTTGTACTGCGTCACACAGGCCTAGGCCTTGCATTGCCACACATACACGCCTTTCAATACATAGATAACCGTGTGCTATGCAAGCTGTGGTGAACGTACCTGTGATTTGCTTGACTCTGTGCTCCATGTTGTTCTTCCTAGGCACCGTCCGCTGGGACTTGCGAGGAGAAGGATGAATCCTCGCGTGTACCGACCGCTGGTGGACCTGTCGACAATGGAAGAACGCCACATCATACTACGATACCGACTTGACCGTGCCACTATACATGAACTGTGTGACCAGCTGGAGCCAGCCCTGATGTCCCCCATCCGCCAACCCACAGGAATTCCCCCTCTGGTGCAGGTTCTGTCAGTCCTCCATTTTCTTGCAAGTGGCTCATTCCAGACGACAGTGGCCATGTCATCTGGAATGTCTCAGCCCATGTTTTCAAAAGTTTTGTCTAGAGTGTTGTCTGCCATGACGAAACACATGCAGAGTTACATTCTATTCCCTGAGGAGGTTGATTTGGCCACTGTGAAGGGTGATTTTTATGCCCTTGGACATATCCCCAACATCATTGGTGCCATTGATGGGACCCATGTGGCCTTAGTACCCCCAAAAGACGATGAGCAGGTGTACAGAAACAGGAAAAATTATCATTCTATGAACGTCCAGGTGGTCTGTTTGGCTGACCAGTACATCTCCCATGTAAATGCCAAGTTCCCTGGTTCAGTGCATGACGCGTATGTGATGCGTAATAGCAGCATCCCTTATGTGATGGAACAGCTACAGGGACAACGTGTGTGGCTAATAGGTGACTCTGGTTACCCCAACCTGCCTTGGATATTGACCCCAGTGAGGAATCCCCGGACCAGGGCTGAGGAACGGTACAATAAGGCCCATTGGCGAACTAGGAGGATCATAGAAAGGACCTTTGGCCTCCTGAAGGCCAGGTTTAGGTGCCTGCATATGACAGGGGGATCCCTGATGTACTCACTAAAGAAGGTGTGCCAGATCATCGTGGCCTGCTGTATGCTTCACAATCTGGCATTGCGACGTCAGGTGCCTTTCCTGCAGGAGGATGGTCCAGATGGTGGTGTTGAAGCAGCTGTGGAGCCTGCGGAGAGTGAAGAGGAGGAAGACTCAGAGGACGACACAGACAACAGGGACAGAGTTATCCAACAGTATTTTCAGTAGCACACAGGTAAGAATCACCCACGCCATTTTACATTTACTTGAAGACTCCTGCATCTCAACTTTGTCTATTTCCCCCTAGTTCTTTTAGACTGATGTTTGATTTTCCCTTCCCTTTTCAGTGCTGTATGACCCACTGCGTGACTTCTGGTTGGTTAGCCCATGAACTAATGCTTATTGACCTCGGTATGTTTTCAACACAAAGTTAACCGAACATAATTGATCTGTAATGTGTTATACATTTGTAAATGATACAGGCTGACCCCTGATAGATTTCAGTGCAATGAGTGATTTATTTGTAGTGCTAGATAATGGTACATGATATTAACACAGTGATGGGTGGGGGTGGAGTAATGTCCATGGCAGAGTCCAGTTCTCAGTCTCACAGGTGCATTGTCCATATGCCTGTGGAAGGATGGAGCAGGGGTAGTTCAAGGTTGGACAGGGTGGCAATGTGGGACAGTGGGATGACTTCAGGGGGTATCTCATGCTGGCGGGGGTCTTGAAAACCTACTCTGTCTATTTTTTTGATCTCAGGCTCCTCTTGCGGGGTGGTTGTTCTTCAGCAGGAGGTGGGGTTCTGGTGGCCTGTCGTTGTGGTGGGGCCTCCTGTCCATTAGCGCCGGCGGAGGTGGTAGGCTGTTCCTGGTCCGGGCTAGTGACAGGGGCCCTGTGTGGTGCCACATGGTCCCGCAACGTGTCTTCTATACGGTTCAGGGCCTGGACTATGCTCCCCATAGCGGTAGAGATGTTGGTGAGTTGATTGCTGAACCCCATGTAGCGTTCCTCCTGCTGTGCCTGGATCTCCTGGAACCTGGCCAGTACCGTCGCCATCGTCTCTTGGGAGTGGTGGTAGGCTGCCATGATGGTGGTGAGGGCCTCTTGGAGAGTGGGTTCCACCGCTGATTGACCTGTCCTAGAGACAGAGGCATGGGCCCGCTGGGTGGGAGCTGTGCTGTTGGTCCCAGAGGGGGTTGGGTCTGGTGTGGCCTGTGTCTGTGTGTGGGGAACCCACTGTCCAAAGGTCCGGGCTGGTCATCAGGTTCCAGGTCGACAGAGCTGCTGTCATCACTGGGGGCCTCTTCCGGGGGTGGGATGGACATTTCTGGACCCTCCTGACCGGTGTGTTGGCGTTCGGGTCCTGCATGGGGTAAGAGAGTATGGTTATTGTTTCTGTGTGTGCTATTGCGTGCGATTTATGGGTGCCCTTGTCCCCCAGTGCTGCCATTCCCTTGGGGGAGGTGTTGTGAGGGTGTTTTGGGGGAGGGGGGGTATGTGCAGTGGTCATGCTTAGGTGATGGGTGTCCATAGTTTGTGGTGGCATGCAGGGGTTGGTGTTGGGTGGGTTGTGCTGGAGAGACATTCTCAGGGAGGATGTGTGATGGGGGTTGGGGGTGAGGGTGGTGGTTAGCATGCTGGGGAGGGGTGAAGTAGTTGAGATTGTACTTACCAGAGTCCATTCCTCCGTGTACTCCAGCGAGGCCATCAGGATGCAGGATATATAGTACCTCTTGCTCCTATGCTGTGAATTCGGGTGGAGTGGGTGGGGGTCCCCCACCAGTCTTCTGCACTGCGATGTTGTGTCGCGAGACCATCGAGCGCACCTTTCCCCGTAGGTCGTTCCAGCGTTTGCGGATGTCGTCCCGATTTCTGGGATGCTGTCCCACCGCGTTGACCCTGTCCACGATCCGCTGCCATAGCTCCGCTTTCCTGGCTATAGTGGTGTGCTGCACCTGTGAGCCGAAGAGCTGGGGTTCAACTCTTATAATTTCCTCCACCATGACCCGGAGTTCTTGGTCCGAAAAGCGTGGGTGCCTTTGGGGTGCCATGGGGTGGTGTGGATGAGGTGTGGGGTGGTGTATGTGGTGATGAGTGTGTTGGTGTGTGGTGCTTTGTGCTTCTATGTGGTGTGTGTGATGGTGTAGTGTGCCTCTGTGTGATGTAGCTCTCTATTCTGTGATGTGTCTCTCTCTCCTTCGTCTCTGATCTTTGGTCGTAGGGGTTTGTGGGTGATGTGGGTGTGTGTTTTATATTGTGTTGGGTATGTGGGAGTGGTGTGTGTATGTGTATCAGGTGTGTGTATTTCAAATTGTCCAATGTGGCTGTGTTTTGGAGCTGTGTGTGTATTTTGAGCGCGGCGGTGTGTACCGCCAATGGACTACCGCGGTTGAAAGACCGCCGCATGGATTTGTGAGTCAGAATGACATGGGCGTGTTTCTGTTGGCGTGGCGGTGGAGGTTTGGTCATCTCCAGTTTACCACTGCCCGCTGATGTGGCGGCCTGCTGTGGATGTCGGATTTTTGGAGGTTTGTCAGTTGTGGGTCAGAATGACCGTGGAGGTTTACCGCGGCCGCGGCGGTGGAATGGCGGACTTCTGACCGGCGGTAAGGGCCTTTTACCGCCGAGGTCAGAATGACCCCCTACATATCTTCCCTCTTTACAATGGAAAACAATATGAAAATAAACAACATAAATATAAGATATTCCCATAAACAAAACAGTTGAACACATTCCAAATAAACTGTCTCTAAGAATGTTTCTATGAATAATAGTCATCGAACTTCTTTGGTTTTACAATTCTCCTGCCAGATCTACTCCACCTACCACTCCTACTGAGGATTCCCTCCAAACTCCTAGAGTCGCTGGAACTGTTAGATGACCATAGGTCACCTGACGGAAGGTGACGATCACCAGTGCTCCCCGAATCAACCCTATGTTGACATTGATAATCATGTTCTTCTCTCCTCTCTTTCCTTCCCTTCTAACCATTCTTTCCACTTATAACTCTTCGGAATACTAATCTCTTTTCCCAAGTCAACTCTGGTACCCTTGCACATTGACAATGCGGATACGTGCTGCACGTTAACATCACTGAGTCTCGCTGAATTATTGTACACTGTAATTACTCTCAAGGGAGAAGAAAATGTACTTTGGCCTTCAATTGTGTGTTTATTGCTCTTGACTCTCACAGCATTACCAACGCATAACTTAAACTTCTTACACTTGTGGATGTCATCATAATACTTCTTATATTTACCCTGAGCTTTCTCAATATTTGTCCTCACCTCCTCAGGACACCATCCTACCCTCTTGGCAGCTTTGAGCCAACCAACATTATCTTTTGAGATGGGAGTTCTACCCCTCATGAGTTCAAATGGACTTGCATTTGTACTATTACATGCAGTAATCCTAAAAGACCACAAGGTTTTCCATAATTCTGTTTTCCAAACCAAATGATTGCAATTAGACAATTGAATCATTCCTTTGAGTACGCGATTAAAGTTTCGACAGAACCATTACCCGCAGGATGGTAAATTGAAGTGGTATGATGTTTTACTCCATTCCTTCTCACATAATCTTGGAAGGCAGATGACGTGAATTGTGTCCCATTGTCAGACACAATACATTTTGGTAAACCCTCTCTTACAAAAATGTTATCCATAAAATTGGTGATACTGCTTATATCAGCTTTCCTTACAATTCCTACCTCTGGCCACTTTGAAAAGTGATCCACGAGTACTAGTAGGAAGGTCTGCTCATCACCTTCACCTATGGGCCCCATGACATCAATACCTACTCTTTCCCAAGACATGTTGGGGGAAGGAATAGGATGTGAAGGCAGTCTTAACATCACTTGCGTCGTATCAGCATTATCACAAACATGGCAATCTCTCACCATTCTTTCTACCTCCTTATCTAACCCCGGCCACCAGTACCAATGCTTCACTCTATTCTTAGTCTTACCGATGCCTAGATGGCCTTCATGGCAAATCTCAAGAATTTTCTCCCTTAAGGTGATAGGAGGTATTACCTTCCCGTTCCTAAGAAAGACCTTTTTCCATGGATAATTCATCCCTTACTTCCCAAAAGGGTAACAAATTCTTATTAACCATTTTCTTTAACGGCCACCCTTTAGTGATAATGACACTCAATTCTTTCATCGCCTCATCCAAGTTCTGCTCTGTATTCCATTCATCTCGCGTAATACCCCTGCATATACCTTCATCCACAATAGCCACCCACATGTCTTCTTTTCCATCTTCATCTGTATTCTTGGATGCAAGGGCATGCAGCTTAAGTCTGCAACTGTGTTCTTTATTCCAGGTAAGTATTGCACCACATAGTTGTAGTCAAACAAGCGTACAGACATTCTCGCTAGCCTAGGAGAAGCCTTATACAACCCCTTTGTGGTTAAAACCTTCACAAGTGGTTTGTGGTCACATCTTAAGATGACTGTAGTACCCCACACATACTGTCTAAAGTGTTCCAGTGCGCATACACATGCAAGTGCCTCACGCTCAATAACTGAATACTTCTCTTCAGTTGGAGTTAATGAACGTGAGGCAAAGGCAATCGTATCTTCATCACCTTTCCTATTAATTTGGGTAAGAACTGCTCCAATTCCTTTGCAACTGGCATCAGTTGTAATAACACATTTAAGACTTGAATCGAAACCTTGCAATGGTGGTGCTTTGCAGATATCATTTTTCAACATGTCAAAAGCATTTTGACACGCATCTGTCCACAGAAACTTGTTTCTTGCTTTAAGCAATTGCCTTAAATCATATGTTTTCGTAGAAAAGTTATTGACAAATTTGGAGTCGAATTCTACCAAACCTACAAAAGCACGGACCTCATCCTTGTTGTGAGGATTAGGTGCCTTGCATATTGCAGACAATAACTCCTCCTTTGGTTTAATTCACTGAGCAGATACAACATGCCCCAAGTAGTTGACGTGGTCACATGCAAATTTGCATTTACTAAATTCTGCCGTCAAGCCCTTTTCATCCAACACATTCAATACTTTTGACAAGGTCTGATCATGATCATCCCTTGATCTCCCCATTAAAAGGATATCATCTTGGAAGACCATTGTATTATCTATTCCTGCAAGGATTGAGATCATTAATCTTTGGAACATGGCTGCCGCTGACGCCAAACTAAATGGTACCCTCTGAAATCTGTAACACTCAAAGGGTGTAACGAAAGCAGTCAAGTCCCAACTACTAGGATGTAACCGTACCTGATGATAGGCCGCTTTTAAATCAATGGAGGAAAACCATTTAATTCCCCTAGTGCGTGATAACATTTCACTAATATGTAGTAAGGGGAATTGATCAACTAGTATGTTCTTGTTAAGATCTCTCAAGTCGATGCATAATCGTAAATTCCCATTGGCTTTCTTCACCACAACTAATGGGGCCACCCACTCGGATGATTCAATGGGTTCTATAATTTTCTCCTCCTGCAGTTTATCCAATTGCAATTTGACATCATCCTTTAAAGGAATGGAAATGTTTCTTACTTTATGCACCTGTGGCACAGCATCCTTTTTTAAATGAATAAGGTGCATAAAGCCTTTCATTTTCCAATCTTTCCCATAAATACATTGGAAAATCTCTGCAGCACTAGTTGACCAATTCCTAACCCTGTTTGTACAGACAATACTAGTTCAGGATTGTTAGGATCCAATATTATGCCCAATTTTCTCTGATCGATCCATCCCAAAACGGAAGGAACAGTAACTGCAATAAACAATGTTCCTGTCATTTCTCTGTCCTTATACTGGAATTTCAATTCCTTGAAACCTAACAATTCAATGATTTCACCACTAAATGTCTTGATTGTTATATCTGGCGAGCTTAACTCCTCACCCACAATATGTTTGAGATTCCTTTCTACACATTTTGATTAACAATAGTATATGGGGACACCAAATCTACTACAATGCGCATAGTCACTCCTCCCAACACGATCTCACAACTTGTTTTTTTCATTCTATTTTTCTCCTCTTGCTTCATGCATAAGATAGTGTCTTCATCAGAAGAATTTACACACAAAATACACATGTTCAAATCGTCTTCATCTGAAGAGTTAGTGTCTTCTAGATCCAAGAATTTGCTACAGCTCCCACTTTTCCTCTGACACACTTTTTGAAAATGACCTACAATTCCACATTTTGAACACTTCTGTTTCCTTGCCGGACACAATTTATCATTTGCCAAGTGGCCATAACTGCCACATCTGTAACACTTCCTTTTATCGTCTGACTTATAATTTTTCTGTTCAATTCCTGTTCTCCCTGTACCTCTCTTTTTAAATTCTCTAGTGTGTTTTTTTCCTTTCACTCTTGTGATTATGGTCTCCTCACTTTTATTTTCATTTAAATCTTCCTTCGCACACCTTCCAGTCAATTCTGCCCTTATCACAATATCAATGACTTCTTGCAAAGAGCTTTCTCCTTTGGCCCACAGATTGTCTTGGATGTTCGAGTTAGATGATTGCATTATGATCTGGTCTCGAATAAGCTTGTCATGTAGTTCACCAAATCTGCAATTAATTGCTAAATTCTTTAAGGCAGACACATAATCCTCCACTGGTTCCTCCTTCACTTGTTTCCAATGAAAGAACTTGTAGCGATCCACAGCTATGCAAACTCTAGGTCTGTAATAGTTATCTAAGTCTTCAAGCGCGTTCTTCTACAGGTTGCCATCGCCCGCATGCCTAGGTTTCCTATTAATATTTTTTAACATTTTCAAACCTCCTGGTCCTAAACAATGTAGAAGGATCCTATACTTTTTCTCAGCAGAAAGTTCTGCTTCTTCCTCAATGGCAGAGATATAATTTTTGAAATATTCACTCCATTCCTCCCATTTTAATATAGGTGAACCAGAAACAGAAATGAATGGTTGAGGAGGTGACAAGTTCCAAGGGTTGTTCGAAGCCATGTGTCTGCACTGTCTCCCTACTTAACATTTTCCACTTATGTAAAAGTAACACTTTATTATGATCAAATATTGGTTATAGATGAGTTAAATGATGTGTTTAAATCACTAATAAGTCAATTTCTAAATAAAAAATGCGGCTTGGAACATAAAAATCGAAGAACATGTTTTATCTCCTGTTGGACAGTTCAAAATGACTGCATGGCTTAGTCCACAACCAAATCTCTGCAGTATGCTGATTCCCAAACTAAAATGGCTGCCAGACACAAGTCAGGGTGATGTGTTTCCGGTTCCACGTCATGTGGAGGAAACTGACTCAAATTAAAATGGCTGCAGCGTTGGAATGATGTGTTAGCACGTCCACGTCATGCAGAGGAAATTGAGGTTAGAGGCCCCTAGCCGATATTCCGCACCGGTAGGTATGCAGCGCCCACACCACCCAGTGCTGCCGCTGCCCGGCTCCCAGAAGATCCTTCATACGACTGCAGCGTGGATGCTGTGCGGCCCCTGACTCACCGGAACGCCGGTTCCTGAATGAAAGACACACTCGTTGCGCTCTTGACGCGAAGGGTAGGTGAACTGATTCGCCGCTCGTCGCCAATTGTAGGAATTCGCCGACACGGTATGTATTGAAGAAATGTGCTTTATTTCCTCTAAGAATAAGTTGTACAAGGGAGACGTGCAGTTGCTCCGTCCTCTTCAATAACCGTTTCTACACTCGCCGTTCTCGAATGCCTCTATGTAAACATACAGGAGCGTGCGGCATTACAAGCACGAGGCATTCGAGAACGGTGACGGTGACAACCATTCTCTGCAGACACTACATAAACAAACAATTTCATGCATAGGGCATGGCTACAAGATGGGTTAGCACTAATGCAGAAAAAAACAGCTGACGTGGCTGAAGCTTGTCACTAGACAGGAAACCATACCACATCAAGCCAAAAAACACTCATTTACAGGTAGCGCAACCAATTCCCAAGCTTAATTCATTGTGTCAGGTCGAGGTTGTTTGTGTGTGGTCAACATCGTATTACTCTGTGTCGTCTTTAGAAGGTGGAAAAACTGTGACAAGGTGTGCTTTTAGGAGTGGAGTACTGGGAGCATTTGTATAGGTAAAACAGGATACGCTTATTGAGAGTTGCTTCTCTGAAAGGTGGCAATCAAGTGATCATATATTGGTATACTGTTATTATTTACTTAAGTGAGAAAGTGTTCAAATTGGAAACACTCCGAGAGAGTTACGTTGTTGAAATTTGCATTATTGGCATGGTGGATCGGTAAATAAACTGAAAGCCAAACGGAAGATAATGAGTTCCAATCAGTAATACATTGAAAAAAGGAGTAATTAAGATATTATTTTTTTATTATAAGTTAAAAACTACAGCTGTACTACTGTGGATCTGCAAAAAGAGTTACCTCAGAAGAAAGTGTTGAAAACTGAATTTTGACTTGGCATCACGCTCGTACTTCAGTATTAGTAAACTCACAATAACAAAACTGAACTGTTTTGAGAGAATAATCGAGTTTGAATATGGTAACTTTGCAGAAACCATACTACCACAAAGATATCTGGCCTCCTTTGAAGAGTGAAATGCAGTCTCATAATGCATCATTTTGTCTAGTCAATATAAATCAAAATGTCTTGTGTGTTATGAACATGTTACTTTAACAAAGTAATTTTATAAAATTAAAATAAAATGAGGAGATGGAATCTGCTAGAGAATATTCTATTTTAATTTGCAACATACAGGGAATAGCTTCTACGATGGTTTCCACAGCAACCATGCTGCCGTATGCAGGGCTTTGAATTCCTGGAATACTGGACAGAGGTTACCATAAGTGCAACTAATTGGTGTTGTTCCCCCTAAATATTTTAATCTCATTGGTTATGGAGTCCTGAACCTGAATATATAGATATATCCTTTACATAATCCTTGTAAGCGGAGTTCAACTCTGACAGGAGTAAAGGTGTTTGAGATCAATTCCCTTGCTAATTCTGACCTTCAGAGCAGAAATTGCATTTTTACTGTATTACACATTTCTTTATCAATCATAGTTCTACCTCCAGCTGGGTTGGATTTTTATTATTCAAAATAATGCTGTGTTTATAAATGACACCGACTGTACCGAACCTGTTTGTCATATTAAAGGGTGATTGTCTCTGTAAAAAAATGTGTTTTATTTGCCTGTTTTAAAAGTGTGAAAATCAATATATTAAAGAACATAAATCATGTATTACATTATTTGAATCTGTGTTTACAAGTTAAGAACGCATTTCAAAAGTGGTTCCTTTTTGGATAAATTTGAATATTATGGGGGTCATTCCAACCCTGGCGGTCGGTGATAAAGCGGCGGCCAACCCGCCAACAGGCAGTTGGTAAAAAAAAATGAATTCTGACCCTGGCGGGAACCGCCAACACAAACCGCCACTTTAACACTCCGACCGCCACGGCGGGACAAACAAACAGCGCGGCGGTCACCGCCAACAGGCAGGCGGCAGACAACGTACCGCCCACCCTATCACAACTCACCAATCCGCCACCTTTTCCGGGGCGGGAGCACCGCCGATAAAAACACGGCGGAAACAGACTACGAACGGGAAAACGCTCACCTCTATACACTCCACGAGGACGGAGGACAGCATGGAACCCGAATTGAACATCCTACCTGCTCTCGTCTACCTGCTCATCTACCACGAGTACGAACTCTGGCGCAGACGACAACGGTGAGTACCGCACCTACGACACAGGGGAGGGGGGAGGAGGAAGGGTTACGGGCACACACATACGCAATACACCCACCCCCCAACTATCTACACACCAATGCAGAGCACCAAGTCAAAGTGACACCACCCAAACCCCCCGGAATAATGAAAAGATATAATTAAAGTGAGAAACTAAATTTATGTATAAAATAGGTTCATTGAAGTCATGGTAAAATAGGAAAATGAATAAAAAAAATCAAGTTAAAACATTGCGTAACCGATAAATAGAGGCAATAAGTCCTGCACAGTCACTGAAATTTCAACTGTCCGTGGGCCAAAGTGTATCAACACATGGGCAAAGCCCACACAGGAGACCTGAGTCCGTTGGAGAGAACACTGCAGGGGCATCAGATGATAAAACTACAGGCACCTCTGGCGGAAGGGGGGGCACCACAGCCACATGAGTCCACGACGCCAGATCCACGAAGGGGCCACCATGCCCGCTGTGCCATCCTGGGGAGTGCAAAGCCACAGTCTCTCAAGTCTCTACAGTGGGTGGCTTGCCCACTGCCATATCCTGGGCAGTGCAAAGCCACAGTCTCTCAAGTCTCTACAGTGGGTGGCTTGCCCACTGTTCAATCCTGGGGAGTGCAAAGCCACAGTCTATCAAGTGGATAACAGTCTCCACAGGCAATGGAGGAGGCAGGGTGGCCCGAGTGCAGCGTGAACAGTAGCTCGACACAGAACCGGCACTGTCATTGGGCCAGCGGTGCTTGAGACGGCGGGGCCCGGCGGAGCGGTGCTTGACAGGAAGGGCCCAGCGGAGCGGTGCTTGAGACGGCGGGGCCCGGCGGAGCGGTGCTTGACAGGAAGGGCCCGGCAGAGCGGTGCTTGAGACGGCGGGGCCCAGCGGAGCGGTGCTTGACAGGAAGGGCCCAGCGGAGCAGTGCTTGAGATGGCGGGGCCCTGTGGAGCGGTGCTTGACAGGAAGGGCCCAGCGGAGCGGTGCTTGAGACGGCGGGGCCCAGCGGAGCGGTGCTTGACAGGAAGGGCCCGGCAGAGCGGTGCTTGACAGGAAGGGCCCGGCGGAGCGGTGCTTGACAGGAAGGGCCCGGCGGAGCGGTGCTTGACAGGAAGGGCCCAGCGGAGCAGTGCTTGACAGGAAGGGCCCAGCGGAGCGGTGCTTGAGACGGCGGGGCCCAGCGGAGCGGTGCTTGACAGGAAGGGCCCGGCGGAACGGTGCTTGACAGGAAGGGCCCAGCGGAGCGGTGCTTGAGACGGTGGGGCCCAGCGGAGCGGTGCTTGACAGGAAGGGCCCGGCGGAGCGGTGCTTGACAGGAAGGGCCCAGGGGAGCGGTGATTGAGATGGCGGGGCCCAGCGGAGCGGTGCTTGACAGCAAGGGCCCGGCGGAGCGGTGCTTGTCTTGGCGGGGCCCTGTTCAGCGGTGCCTTTCTGGACGGCGGGGCCCTGTTCAGCGGTGCCTTTCTGTACGGCGGGGCCCTGTTCAGCGGTGCCTTTCTGCACGGCGGGGCCCTGTTCAGCGGTGCCTTTCTGCACGGCGGGGCCCTGTTCAGCGGTGCCTTTCTGCACGGCGGGGCCCTGTTCAGCGGTGCCTTTCTGCACGGCGGGGCCCTGTTCAGCGGTGCCTTTCTGCACGGCGGGGCCCTCTTCAGTGGTGCTTGTCCTGTAATTCAAGGGAGTCAGACCTGGCCAGGACTCCCTGCTCAGTCGCCCTCCGACCGTGCAGTTGCTGGACCCTTCGGTGACGGTGTCCTGGGCCCTTGGGTGTCCTCCCTCACACCCGGGATGGGGCTTGTGGGGCCCTCCTGGTCCGCGCTCCTGCTGGCTGACTTCTCCGCCCTGCTGCCCTTGCCCTCCTTCGATGTGGCTCTCTGGGCCTTGCCTCCGCTGGATGTTGTGGCAGGTGAAGTGACAGAACTTTGGTCATTGGGGGCAGCCGTGTCAGTCTTCTCGCGGCGGCCCCTTACTTTACGGGTCCTCTTTCCAGGGGGGGGCTGGCTGTCCCCTTGCTGCTGACCGATGTATCACTGCTGGCAAAAGGGGGACTCCAAAATCCATGCACTACGGTGACACTTGAAGCCGGGCTGGTGGTGGCTGAGGTGCTCTTGGGACTCTTAGCAGATGGAGGGGGTGGGTCAGGTGAGGGAAAGAGGTTAAGATTGGAGAGGTAAACTTTTTTAGGACCAAGGTAAAGGGTAGGTGTAGTGGTTATGGAAGTGGAGGAAGAGGAGGTGGTTGTAGGAGAGTCAGGTGTGCTGTCCTTGGGTGAAGGTGCATGGGCTGGAGGCTGTCGTGAGGTGGTTGGCTGTTGGGTGGGTGGCTGCCTGCGTTTGTGTGTCTTGGAAGAGGGGGTGACAGACACAGTGGGAGAGGACACAGGGGACGTGTAAATGGCAGTGGGGGTGGTGACTGTACGTGTGCGGACTGTACTGGAGGGTGTGCGGTGATGGAAGTACTGGCTGTTGGTGGTGTGCATGCAGGTGTGAGTGGAGACGTCACAGGGAGGGAGGAGGGAGACGAGGAGGTGGGGGACACAGAGGTGGTAGTGGCTGTTGGCATGTCTGCATCTGGGTGTTGCTTGGGTGAATGTTTGTGTGATCTGTGGTGCTTATGTCTGGATGAGCTGCCCTTGGGTGTTGAGGTGTGTGCAGGCTGGTCTGATGGTGTGGATGGGATAGGCTGAGGAACAGGAGACAGAGACAGGGTGGAGGCAGTTAGAAGAGGGAGGCTGGAAACAGGGACAATGGCTGCCGTCAGTGCTGAGGCCAGAGAATTGAACCATCGTTGATGGGCAGCCTGATCCGAATGAATGCCCTCCAGGTATGCATTGCTACGATGCACCTCCCTCTCTTCCCCCTGGATGGCATTCAAAAGGGTAGACTGCCCAACAATGATGGTCTGTAGGAGGTCAATGACCTCCTCACTGAGGGCAGCAGGGGTAACAGGGGCAGGGCCTGAGGTGCCTGGGGCGAAGGAGATGCCCGCCTTCTTGGGCGAGCGGGCACGGAGCGAAGGCTGAGGGGCTGCTGGGAGGGCGGAGCTGGTGCGCTGGGTGGCGGCTGTACCTGTGGAGGCGGGGGGCATGGATGTTGCCGCCACCGCTAGGGAGCTCCCATCCGAGGACGTGTCGGTGTCGCTGGTGTCACCACGGGTCCCCGTTGTGAAGCTCCCCTCGCCCTCCGTATCACTGGTGGCCTCGGTGTCTGTGCCATGGCCCACCGGGGCCTTGTGAGTTGCAGCTCCCTCGTGCTCCGGTGCCAATTCTCCTCCGCCTGATGATGCTAATGCACACATGCACAAGAAGATAAAGAAAAAGGGTGGGGGGAGAAATAAAAACAGGTTGAGTGCATACATTGTTAACACCGTTGGCGGAGAGGACAGACACAGGAGCCTCATGCACTAAGCCGCGCAATCGGGGTACACTACTCAGTACTTGTGACTAGGCCAACAGGTCTAGGGACAACAAACGCGCACATGGGTGATGCAGGACCATGGATAGCTGTACTTGTCACCCTACAGAGGTGGGGGGCGGGGGCACAGAGACATGGCTAAAGGAGAGGACTACACTGCAGAAAGCGCCCTGGCCTAATGTCACCCACAGCCCTCCTCCCCCACCCAGGCACCTCCACTGCGCGTAAAGATAGCTGAATGTGCTGGTACTCACCCCCTTGTGTCTGCTGTGATGTCCTCACGCGCCCATCCAAATCGGGATAGGCCACCGCCAGGATCCGGGACATCAGGGGGGTCAGGGTACGACTGGCACCCCTCCTAGGTTGGGAGGCCATCCCCAGCAGTGACTCGGCGGTCTTCCTGGTCCCGCGGCGGATGTCCTCCCACCTCTTGCGGCAGTGGGTGCCCCGTCTGTTGTGGACCCCCAGGGTCCGGACTTCCTTGGCGATGGCACGCCAAATGTCGACTTTCTGATGGGCGCTGACCTATTTGACATGTACAGGGTGGAATTGGAAATATCATCATTTTTCCGCATGTTACATGTGATTGGCCCCCCCTCCCCAACCTTGCCATGTGGCACATGCTCTCATCTGTCGTGCCTTGCACTCGTCATTCTCTCCCCACCCCACCATCTTATATCCACCCCACTCAACACAGGCATAGCCCATTCAACGTGCACACAGTGTACTTACCTGTTGGTCTGGAGGACCGTAGAGTAGCGCATACTGGGGCAGGACCCCATCCACAAGTTTCTCCAACTCTTCTGTAGTGAAGGCAGGGGCCCTTTCCCCAGTCGCAGCAGCCATTGTCTCTTCCAGACCGAGTTCACAGCAGCACTTGCAGTATAGGTCCTCTCCTGTGGATGATCAGGTCTCGAGTGATTAATCAGATAGAAAATGGCGGTCGCGCCCGCGGCGGTGCGTACCGCCGCGGTGCGTACCGCGACCGCCGGCGCACCTAGTCATTGGCTCGTAAAACCCATAGGGTTCAATGTTAACCAATGCGGCTTCGCACAGCAGTCTTCGACCGCCTACCGCCACGGTGTGCCACGCCAGCGCATTGACCTCACATCCCACTGTCACACTTCTCAGGTCAGGCAGCCGCCATTTCAAGGGCCCACATGGCTTAATTTCTACTGCGTCACACAGGCCTAGGCCTTGCATTGCCACTCATACAAGCCATTCAATGCATAGCGATTCGTGTACTGTGCAAGCTGTAGTTACGTACCTGTGGGTTGCGTGACTCTGTACTCCATGATCTCCTTCCTAGGCACCGTCCGCTGGGACTTGCGAGGAGAAGGAGGAATCCTCCCGTGTACCGACCGCTGGTGGACCTGTCGACAATGGAGGAACGTCATATAATACTTCGATACCGACTTGACCGAGCCACTATACATGAACTGTGTGCCCAGCTGGAGCCAGCACTGATGTCCCCCATCCGCCAACCCACAGGAATTCCCCCTCTGGTGCAGGTTCTGTCAGTCCTCCATTTTTTGGCAAGTGGGTCTTTTCAGACAACAGTGGCCATGTCATCAGGGATGTCTGAGCCTATGTTTTCTAAGATTTTGTCCAGAGTGTTGTCTGCCCTGACGAAATACATGCAGAGCTACATTGTTTTCCCTGAGGAGGGTGATTTGGCCACTGTGAAGGGTGATTTCTATGCCCTTGGACATATCCCCAACATCATTGGTGCCATTGATGGGACCCATGTGGCCTTAGTACCCCCAAAAGACGATGAGCAGGTGTACAGAAACAGGAAAAATTACCATTCTATGAATGTGCAGGTGGTCTGTTTGGCTGACCAGTACATCTCCCATGTAAATGCCAAGTTCCCTGGGTCAGTGCATGATGCGTATGTTATGCGAAATAGCAGCATCCCCTATGTGATGGAACTGCTACAGAGACAACGTGTGTGGCTAATAGGTGACTCTGGTTACCCCAACCTGCTGTGGCTACTGACCCCAGTGAGGAATCCCCGGACCAGGGCAGAGGAACGGTACAATGAGGCCCATGGGCGATCTAGGAGGATCATAGAAAGGACCTTCGGCCTCCTGAAGGCCAGGTTTAGGTGCCTGCATATGACAGGTGGATCCCTAATGTACTCACCAAAGAAGGTGTGCCAGATCATCGTGGCCTGCTGTATGCTTCACAATCTTGCATTGCGACGCCAGGTGCCTTTCCTGCAGGAGGATGGTCCAGATGGTGGTGTTGTAGCAGCTGTGGAGCCTGTGGAGAGTGAAGAGGAGGAAGACGACGGGGACGACACGGACAACAGGGACACAGTTATACAACAGTATTTTCAGTAGCACACAGGTAAGAATCCCCCACGCCATTTTAGATTTACTTCAGGCCTCCTGCATCTCTACTTTCTGTGTTTCCCCCCAGTTCATTTCAACTGAATTGTGACTTTCCCTTCCCTTTTCAGAGCTGTATGACCCACTGCGTGACTTCTGCTTTGTTTGCCCATGGAGTAAAGCACATTGACATTGGTATGTTGTCATCACAATGTAACTGAACATTTTTGAACCGTTGTGTAATACATTTGTTAAGAATACAAGCAGACTCCTGAGTGTTTTAAGTGCAATTAGTGATTTATTTAAAGTGCTACATATAGGTCCATGATAGTAAAACGGTGATGGGTGGGGGTAGAGTAATGTCCATGGCAGAGTCCAGTTCTCAGTCGCACAGGTGCATTGTCCATATGCCTGTGGAAGGATGGAGCAGGGGCAGTTCAAGGTTGGACAGGGTGACAATGTGGGACAGTGGAATGACATCTGGGGGTATCTTATGCTGGCGGGGGTCTTGGCATCCTACTCTGTCTTCCTTTGTGATCTCAGGTTCCTCTTGCGGGGTGGTTGATCTTCAGCAGGAGGTGGGGTTCTGGTGGCCTGTCGTTGTGTGGGGGCCTCCTGTCCACTAGCGCCGGCGGAGGTGGTAGGCTGTTCCTGGTCCAGGCTGGTGACAGGGGCCCTTTGGGGTGCCACATGGTCCCGCAATGTGGTGACTATTTGGTTGAGGGCCAGGACGATGTTCCTGAGCTCCTCTCTGTACCCCATGTACTGTTCCTCCTGCTGTGCCTGGATCTCCTGGAACCTGGCCAGTACCGTCGCCATCGTCTCCTGGGATTGGTGGTATGCTCCCATGATGGTGGTGAGGGCCTCTTGGAGAGTCGGTTCCCTGGGCCTGTCCTCCCCCCCCTGTCGCACTGCAGCTCTCCCAGTTCCCGTTTCCCTGGGCCTCTGTCCCCTGGACGGTGTGCCCACTACCACTGCCCCCAGGTCCCTGTTGTTGTTGGGGTGTTGGGTCAGCCTGGGTGCCCTGTAGTGGCAGACACACCACTGATTGACCTGTCCTGGAGACAGAGGCATGGGCCCGCTGGGTGGGAGCTGTGCTGATATTCCCAGAGGGGGTTAGGTCTGCTGTGGCCTGTGTCTGTGTGTGGGGAACCGACTGTCCAGAGGTCCCCGATGGTCCGGGCTGGTCATCAGGTTCTAGGTCAACAGAGCTGCTGTCCTCACTGGGGGCCTGTTCTGGGGGTGGGATGGACAAATCTGGACCCTCCTGGCTGGTGTGTTGGCGTTCGGGCCCTGCAGGGGTAAAAGAGTATGGTTATTGCTTCTGTGTGTTCCATGGCGTGCGATTTGTGGGTGCCCTTGTCCCCCAGTGCTGGCATTCCCTTGTGGGAGGAGTTGTGAGGGTGGTTTGTGGGGGGGATGGGTATGTGCAGTGGTCATGCATAGGTGATGGGTGTCCATGGTTTGTGTTGCCAATCAGGGTTTGGTTTTGGGTTGGGTGGGTTGTGCTGGTGAGACATTGGCAGGGAGGATGTGTGCTGGGGGTTGGAGGTGAGGGTGGGGGTGTGGGTTGGCATGCTGGTGGTTGGGGGGGGAGTAGTTGAGATTAGACTTACCAGAGTCCATTCCTCCGCCTACTCCAGCTAGGCCCGCAGGATGCAGGATGTTCAAGACCTCTTGCTCCCATGCAGTGAATTCGGGAGGAGTGGGTGGTGGTCTGCCGCCAGTCTTCTGCACAGCGATGTTGTGTCTTGAGACCATCGACCGTACCTTCCCCTGTAGGTCGTTCCAGCGCTTTCGGATGTCTTCCCGGTTTCTGGGATGCTGTCCCACAGCGTTGACCCTGTTGACGATCCTTTGCCATAGCTCCGCCTTCCTGGCTATTGTGGTGTGTTGCACCTGTGTGCCGAAGAGCTGGGGCTCTACCCTTATTATTTCCTCCACCATGACCCTGAGTTCTTGGTCCGAAAACCTGGGGTGTCTTTGGGGTGCCATGGGGTGGTGTGGATGAAGTGTGGGGTGGTGTTTGTGGTGATGTGAGTGGTGGTGTGTGGTGATGTGTGCGTAGATGTGGTGTGGTTGATTATGTTGGGTTCCTGTGTGTGTTGGGGTTTTCGATAGCTGTGCTCTCTCTCTCTCTCGCCTTCTCTCTGATTTTCTAGTAGTGGGGGTTTGTGGGTGATGTGGGTGTGTGTTTTATAGTTGCTTGGATGTGTGGGAGTGGTATTTGTATGTGTATCAGGTGTGTGTATTTCAAATTGTCCAATGTGGCTGTGTTTTGGAGCTGGGTGTGTATTTTGAGCGCGGCGGTGTGTACCGCCAATGGAATACCGTGGTTGAAAGACCGCCGCGTGGATTCGTGGGTCGTAATGGCATGGGCGTGTTTGTGTTGGCGTGGCGGTGGAGGTTTGGTCATCTCCAGTTTTTCGCTGCCCGCTGATGAGGCGGCCTTCCGTGGATGTCAGGTTTTCGGCGGTTTGGCAGTTGGAGGTCACAATGACCGTGGCGGTTTACCGCGGCCGTATGATGGCGGTCTTCTGACTGGCGGTAAGGGCCTTTTACCGCTGAGGTCAGAATGACCCCCTATATGTTTTGTTTGAGTAGTTGTTCAGATGGAAAATTGGGTGTAGTGTATGTGTTTTTTACATTCCAATATATATGATAGCACTATTACATTCATCTTATACTAGCGTGGTAGTGATTATGTTTGGTGTGAAAGTGTATTGCTTAGTCCAGTTGCAGAGGAATAATGTTTTTTTTAACATAGCATAATGACTCTCAAGTTTTAAAAGTTACAGTATTAATGGTGGAGGAGAGGGTATAGAAAAGGTGGTTTCTTTATTTTGAATTAGATAGTTGTATGATAGCTTGAGTGAGATCAATAATCCAAATATTTTATAGTGCCAAAGGACTAGACCTAAAAAAAAAACATATTTAAAAAAAGTAGCATAATGTGCAATGGCACTGTGCATTACTTATTTACAGTGTAACTTATAACATGGAATGTTGCTGACTATCTATGTTTTTTTTACACTTCAGATGTCACAGATTTTAAATGTGCTAAAGAAAAGTGAGGTAGAAGGTGCCCAATGTATGTCCACATTTGTGCTCTATTTTCCTTTGTCTGCCTTACATCTTATCATTACCTTCCATATGTAATATGCCCATTTTTCTGTGCCCTCGTTTGCGCTCCTCTTCTTTCCTGCTTTCCCAAATGTATTTGCCTAACTTTGTAATACTACACACATCCTTTTTCGTCACCTTTAGTTTTCTAAACTCCCCTTACCTGATTTATTGTTTTAGTCACCACATAGAAAAGCAAGTATGTGGAAAGTGCTCTTTACCACTAGTGAAGAATGATGTGAAACTCTGTTTTTATTATTCTTACTCTATTACTCTGTATTTATTATTTCAATTAGATCATTGTAAGACACTATGGCCCTCATTATGAACTTGGTGGTAATCATCACCGACCGCCGTGGCAACGGTGAACAGAAGACAGCCAGAGGCGGTAGACTGAACATCGCCGAATAATGATGCCAAAAAGTCAAACCTCCAAAAATCCTGCAATCTCCACCCACCGCCAGGGCCTACAATGGCAGAAAGGCAGTACACCCCACCCCGCCACCGCCATGCAGACAAATCCTCCACCCACCAAATAATGATGGACAAATACGTGTTGATAGTGAATGCCGAACGACCATTGGCGGTATGGACCGCCGCAGCCAGCAATTGGACCCACTAAAAACAAATGCACACATTGGCAACTTTGGAACCAACACATCTGACACAAATCCACAACACTATAAAACACTCACACACATACCCCACAATCCTTTGCATCGCCAATAGCACGACAGATAGTGACAACATAACAGGCATACACTGAACTCAACATCCCACATGTCACACACACAAATGCACCACTAAAACACATATATACCCCAAACACCAATACAAGCAACACACACACAACCACACAACAGCATCCTCACCAATACACCCATAACACACAACATGGCACCCCCTAAGTATCCCCGCTTCACAGACAGGGTGCTAAGGACCATGGTGCATGAAATACTCAGGGTCGAGCCACAACTATTCGGGGCACAGGTGCAGCAGACACCCATGGTCAGGAAGATGGAGCTATGGCAGACAATAGTCAACAAGGTCAATGCAGTGGGAAACCATCCAGGCACAAGGGACAACATTCAGAAGAGATGGAATGACCTGTGCGGGAAGGTCAGGTCAATGGCATCCAGACACAACATCGCCGTACAGAAGACTGTGGTGGTCCCCCACCTACACCCCCCGAGTACACCCACTGAGAGGAGAAGGTCCTGGCTATATTGCACCCAGAGGGCCTCACAGGACTCACAGGAGGACTGGACTCGGGTAAGTCAACTACAATACCTTAAAAGTTGCCACACCTATAATGCATCTGACCCCCTGGGCACAGTCACCTACCCCTGCATAGATTCCCAGTGGCACTACAGCACCCACAAAGCACCTCCACTCCCCACATTAAAGGCAACTAAATGTACACGAAGGGACCTTGCATGCCACGACAGGGGAATATAACCATCAAATAGTAGAGAGAAGTGCTGCAAATGCCCATTAAGTACTTGACACCCACCTCTCTATTTCTCCACACACAGGCACCACCACCCATGCCACCCGGATGGAGATGTCAAGGAGTGCCAGTGCCCCAACTGAAGACAGAGGCCCCACTTAGGAGAGTGCAGAGGGCTGTAGTTAAATAGAGGAACTCCCTGGCCCATCACACAGTCCTGGACTGTCACTCTCTAGCAGCCCCAACCAGAATACAACTGACACCCCTACCACACAGTCACCATCATCAGATCTGGCCAAATGATCCCACACCAGTGTCTCCCGGCCACGGACTGGCGGTCCACATGTACAGAGGGCCAGAGACTCCACCCACCAACAGGCAGGATGACGAAGGGCCCAGTGCAAGTGGGACTGCCTGCCCTGCCATCTACATCTGCAGCAGTTCTGGACTGGTGGCACTGCCAGAGGACACACAGGAAACCAGCACCTCTAGCCCTGCAGCCCTGCTGCACCTTCACAAACGTGCCCTCAGACACAGATATGCCACTGAATCACCAGCCAAGACCAAGCCCAGTGCCAAGAAGTGACTCTGTACTGAACTGTGTCCCGTGTGTGCCACTGAGCTACCTTGTTGACATGCCACTGCCATCACACCATCTTTCAATGGACACATGGACCAAAACCCAGTGCTACCAACAGCTGAGCACATGTACCTGAGTATGGATTTGCACCATGTGCCCACACCCTTTTTATTGTCCCAACACTAATGTATATTCTGCCATTCAATAAATACACCTATGCACTCAATTCTAATGTCTCTCGTCAATAGGAGATATGAATTGTATGTCACACTGTACACGATATTGGGTTTCCTGGTACATGCCACTTCAGTCATCAGGTAGCATTGTTACTGACAATAGACACCACATTACTTATCACATGAGTCAGACTGAAACCATGCAGTGAATACATCAGCATCATCGAACAGTACCTTAGATTCACTGGAAGGATAGGCGGATTAGCTGGGCCCTGGAGTTCAGATCTTCCTCTTCTTCTTCTTCTTCCTCGCCATCACTCTCATCCTCTCTCTGAGGTTGCAGGGCTGGTTGGACAAAACCCTCCTCTTCCAGAAGGGGTATAGCTTTCCTCTCAGCCAAGTTGTGCAGCATGCAGCAGGCCACCACTATCTTACACACCTCATCAGGGACATAGCACAGAGATCTCCCAGAGAGATGGAGGCAGCACAATCTAGCCCTTCAGGAGACCTATAGTGCACTCAATCACCCTCCTAGTATGTCCATGGGCCTCATTATAATTGCTGTCTGCATCTGTCCTGGGATTCCTCACAGGTGTCAGCAGCCATTGCAAGTTGGGGTAGCCATAATCCCGGAAAAAATGGGCGATAGAAGATTTTACCAAACTGCTTTTACTTGCTTACAGCCTGGCTGTCTGCTATGTACTGATCCAGTGTCATACACATTCACCTATGAGCCATCCTCTGTCCCCTTGTAGTTGTTCCATCATGTGTGGCACACTGCTGTTTCTTAGGACAAACGAATCATGGACTGAGCCTAGGAACCTGGCATTGACATGTGATATGTACAGATGAGCAGTACACACCAATTGTACATTCATGGAGTGATAGTTCTTACGATTCCGATACACCTGTTCATTCACTCTTGGGGGTATGAGAGCTATGTGGGTTTCATCAATTGCACCTATCACATGGGGGATATTAACAAAGGCATAGAATCCAGATTTGATGGTGGGAAGTATACCCCTTGGGGAAACTGGGCATATGTTTGTGTGTTGTATGTTGAACAAATGCATCCAGGAATTTAGACAGGATGAGGCTGAATATTGGCTGTGAGATCCCAGCACCCATGCCCACTGTCACCTGAAATGAGCCCGTAGCCCAAAAATTGAGCACAGATAGCACTTGCACAGTTGTAGGGATGGCATGCTGATTTCAATTTGCCGGTTTCAGAATTGGATCCATTAATGCACAGAGGTCATGGATTGTAGCTCCATTAAGTCTGTAGGTACTAATGATGTGACATTCCTCCATAGTTTGCAGATCTACCAGGGGTCTGTATACAGATGGGGCCCTCCCTCGTCACATGGGTCTGTACCTACGGAGGAGTAAAAAACACATTCTGAGTGTCAACTTACACTTGCATCCCATGATGTCACGTTTTTTTAAAATGTGCGACATGTAGGTAATACACACAAATAGAAAGTATGAGGTACACCGTCAGGCAAATGTGGGCTGAGTTAACTCTGTCATAATGGCATTACAGTGTGGACGCACTTCCAAAGATGGGCACATGTAAGGATTGTAGATTCATGTCAGCAAGTGACGAAGGGGAGAGAGATTGAGGCCTTGGATGAGGGCCCTGGCCAAGCTATGGGGACGTGGTGTTAGCAAAATAGCAGCCTCCTACCATCCAGGTATAATACAGTGGAAGTGACTTTATTCCACTGGCGTTAGTCGTGCATCTGATCATTGGATTACATGGTTGTCAATGGGGAGCTTGGGCCAATCATGATCGCCACCGGCAGTGATGAAGCACACCGCCGCGATACCTACACCATTTTGTCAGAGCCTTGACACGTGACACCTGATTCCCGTGAAGGGTAGTACTCCGCTGCGTGTGCTGCTGTGTCCTGACTCTGGTCCCTGAGATGGCACGGGTTACAGGGGAATGGGCCACAAGCTTTACCGCAAAGTAGCTGGAGAAGCTGGTGGATTGGGTCCTACCCCTGTATGCAAGGTTGTTTGGGCGACCAGAGGAGCAGGTGAGTTGGCATCTGTCATGCTTAGATGTGTGTGATTGTGGCAAATGCATGCACGCATGTGTGTTCGATGTGTGACTTGCCAGCCTTAGATTGTATGGCACGTTCTGCCTGTTAGTTGAAAACATGACTGTCAACAATGGAAGTCCCATATGGAACAACATGGCATTTGTATTCGGTGCACACATACTGATGTCTGTTTATTTGCTCTGTGTGCCCAGGCAGGTCAGCGCCCATCAAAAAAAGGCTTATGACAAGCCATCGCCAAGGAGGTGTGGACCCTGGGGTCTACAACCGGTGGAGCACCCACTGCAGGAAGCGGTGGGAGGACCTGAGGCGCTGGGCCGGAGAGGCCCAGCTGGGGAAGGCCTCCCAACAAGGAAGGGGTGTCCGTCGGACCCGGACCCCCCTAACGGCCTGGATTATGGCGGTGGCCTATCTGGATTTGGATGGGTGCTTGAAGGCAGCACAGCAGCCACAAGGGGGTGTGTACCAACACTGTTGTGATACTGCTTTGATGGATGTATGTTGGTGCTGTAGTATGTATGCATTGCAGTGCCACGCACTTGGACAAGTGTGTTCTTGCAGTCTTGCCCTCTCCAATACCTTGGGATGGTGTAAGGGCTAGTTTGTGCAGTCTATAGCCTATAAGGGGCCCCTTTCTCTCATCTGGTATTCATTGTTGACTTGTAAGTGCATTGGCTGGGCATGGTCTCTTATTGATGTACTCACACTGTGTATCAGGTTCATGTTCCATGAGGGTTACGTGGTGTGTTCTGGGGACATGACTACTATTCAGGGGCACAGTCATTACGTATGTTGTCTGTGCTGAGTGTACGTGCGTGACCTGGATGGGAGTGTGTGTGAGCCAAAATTTACATATATTAAGGATTCAACAATGTTCTCCCTTGTTTTGTTTCCCCACCTCTGTGTTCTTGTGTCCCTGTATACATCAGCATCATCTGACGAGGGAGCTGAGGCACCAGTGAGTGGGGATGCAGCAGCCCATGGTTCCAAGGAGGCAGATTCGAGCGACGCCAAGAGGACCAGTGGGTTGGAGGGTAAGGGGAGTACCACGGGGGAGGCAGCTACCACTTGAGTTAGTGACTCTGATACCTCCTCAGATGGAAGCTCCCTGGTGGTGGCGGACCCTACTGGGCCCACCCATTCTTTGCCATCTTTCACCACCCCCCAAACCATCACTGCCCTCCCAGTTGCTCCCCACCGAGTCGCCCGTGCCCACCCACCCAAGAGGGTGGGCATCTCCTTCGCCCCAGGCACCTCATCCTCTGCCTCAGTCAGCCCTGCTGCTCTCACGGAGGAGGCTATTGACCTCCTGAGGACCATCTCTGCAGGGCAGACAACCATTGTGAACGCCATCCAGGGGCTAGCATTTCAGATGCAGCAATGCAATGCATACCTGGAGGGCATTCACTGTGCCTTGTCTTGCCAACAGAGATCTTTTCAGGGTCTGGCCACCTCTTTGATGGCAGCCAGTATCCCTGGTCTTTCTGTCCCCCCTCCAACCACCTCTACCCCTTCCAGCACCCCACTCCCTTCACCCATCCCAAGCACACATACAGACATCCATGCACACAGATCAACACATAGGAAGCACACTAAAAAAACACAAGCACTACACTTCCCACCACAGGCAGGCACACACCCAACATACAAAAGCACACACAACAACATCCACTTACCCCAGTGTGTCGACCTCACCCGCCACCCTGTCTGTCACCTCACCATGCAGACCCACAATCACTGTACCCTCAGTCACTGCTGTTGCCCCCATTCATGCAGTCACCACAACATCTGACATCCAGATAAGCACCCCAGACACCACATCTGCACTCACCATGACTAGATTAACAGACACTTGGGGCACACTCACAAGACCTGCAAACACTCAGACAACATTCATCTACACTGGCAGCCTGTATTCTCCCACTGTGTCCAACCCCCCTCCTCCCAAAACACTTAGACATTCGCAGACATCCACACGATACACATCCACCACACATAAGCATACTTTACAGGCACCTGTATCCACGTCCGGCACACCTACACCTGATTCAAGCACTCCCTCAACCTCCACTACCAGACATGCCTCCAAATCCCCTCCAACTGCACCTAAGAAGCTTTTCCTTTCCCGTGTTGACCTGTTTGAACCCACTGGCCCACCCTGTCTTGTCCCTAAACATGCCTATGTCCTTGCCCAGTCCACTCCTACCTCATCCAAGTCTGCCCCAGTCTGCCCTTCCCATTCCAGAGCCCATTCCCCAGGGAGGAAGAGGCCACCCTCCAGTCCAAGCCCACTCCACCTCCTTCCAAGGGCAAGCCCAAACCCCCTCCACCTCCCAAACCATAGCCCAAACCCCTCCTTCAAGATGTAAGTCCCCACCCCTGCTACCCCCTGCCCCTGTTCCCTTAGGTGCCTGGCTACCCCATTGATGACTCTTTCCAGTGGAGTCAAGTTCAGGCTATATTGGCCCTTCAGGGACGTAATGATAGACTGGCCAATGGCCTTATTTGGTCATTAGTTTTGATATGTTGAATACATTTCAGTGCCCAGTAGTGCTGTTTGCACAATACAGTGACGTTGTTCAGTGTTTCACTATGGGGGTGTGGTGTGCACATGTGTGTACTAGTAATAACATTTTATTATGGTATGTTTGGCTTGGGATGTGGGAGGGGTTGGCAATGCGTTGCAGGGTAGGTGGGGTGGGTGTGTAACTGTGCCCTTTCTTCCCATGTGTACTAGGCTGCGGTACTTATCGTCGTCATCTTTGCCGTCGGTCACGGTCCTGGAGGAATATGGCAAGCAGCAGCACTGGCATTATTTCCAACTCTCGCTCCATATCTGCGCCGGCGTTTTCTGTGTGCCTTCGGGGAGTCTTTCCTTTTACATTGTTTGTTTCTGCCATACTTTTCCTGGCGGTGGTTCCCGCCCCGGAACTGATGGCAGTCTGGTGTTTCATTATTTGGTGGGGGGGTAGGACCTTTCAGCCGGCCTGTGGGCAGCTGCTTCTAGCCTTGTCGGGACTACAAAGATGGCGGTGGGTAGGTGTGCTTCATTGTTTGGTGGTCTTGACAGTAGTTACCACCACCGCCGGCGGTGCAGTGTTGACCGCCATGTTCAGAATGACCACCTATGAGTCAGACCTATTATCCCAAACTCCGACATAACAGATGTCAGGGCACTCACGAATAAAGTGCAGTCCTCCATATGTGTCAAGACTTGATAAACTATCAATTATAAGTCGGACCGGGATAATAGGCAAAAGTTCAGTTTAATCTTGAGATGCAAAATCCATTGGAAACCAATATTCACAATCCAACAACAGCCAACACGTGTTTCATCCTATGAGACAAATATTCTCAAAGACTTCATCAGGGCTGCAAGAAATATAAAATGGTAACCTTAGTTAAATGGGACTCGTCCCACTCAGCATCTGGTATCCTTAACCCCGTGACTTTTGTGAGAAAATCTCTATCGGAATATGTGACTTTGCGTGACACAATATATATTGAAATCTTAGATTATACAGAAGGCCATCATAATACAAGCTCAAAATCTGTGACATAAAACAGGCATGAGAGATACCATGTGAATGAAGGTTAACCAGGAGGGTTACATCCATTATTTCATAGCAAAGCACGGAAATATAAGTAAAATCAGTAATAGTAGGATAGTCATGGCACACGCGTGAAAAGTCCTCACATAAGATATAAAACAGAGAAAGTATGTCCCAAATAGTCAAAAAAGAAACAATATAAAAGTTAGAATTAAAGAGAGCCATGTCGTTAACAGCTCCTCTTAATGCCAAAAGCACTACTAAGTAGTGAAAAGAATTTCACCCAGAGATCCTCAGGCATACCTTTCACAGTAGTTGCAGGGACTTCAGAACAAAAAGCTTAATAAGCTCTCCTGGAAACCCCATCTCAAGTGAACTATATCTAAGTGTCTAGAATAGATAAGAAGGAATCCCAAATAAGCCCTGCTCAGAGCTAAATCTAATAGTGAATTCAAAAGATTTTTTACAGCAAAACTACGTACCTCTTATAATATCTGTCAGAATTTTATGCCATTCTACTCAGTATAATGCGTATATAGCTCACTGCAAAATAAGCAGTTACTGTGTTAAAGTGAATCCAGTCCAAAATACAGTTTTTGCTAAATGTTGCTAAAAGAAATCTATATGCAGCCCACTCGCTCACCTCCAGCTCAGAGGAGCGGAGAACCGTTTTTCCGTCTTCCTGCGGCGCTCATGTGCATGATAGTATAAAGAAACCCCGACACTCGGGGCGACCTCCTTTTATGTCATCCTTCCCGACGCTTAGTAATTGAAAGTAAAGAAGGACTGGCGTCCCCAGTGCGGGCGCCATCTTGAGTATACAAAAATTGCACCAAGTATCAGTAACCGGCCCACTCGTTTAACCGGCATTGCGAAATGTGGAGACCTGCATTTCTGATCTCCCGCAGCGCTCCTATGCATAGTAATGCAAAGAGCACTGGCATTCGGGGAGACCATTGGAAATTAACATTGAAAAAGGACTGAACGTCCCCAACGTGGGCACCATCCTAAGTATGAAAAAGGAATTCAAGTATTAACACACATTCATCACCGTGTTCCGAAATTAACTAAAGCAATGGTAAAGTTCAGCAATACGTCTATCAAAGATAAAAATTACCCCTCCTACAAGAATAAGGGACAGCGTAGATTACATTGATAAAGGCATTTTCTATAAGGGACAGGGAAAAGAGACATAATAGTCTATGAGGTAATTAAAGTGAGGACATTTCCCACATGTATCATGACCATTCCACATACATCATGATAAAAGAAATTACATCTGTGTGTGACATTCATCGTTAAAGTCAGCAGAACACATCATATATCCATATGAAATCCAGAAAGGGTATATAATCTAGCTACTTATACTCGAAGTTTGTAGGAAACTCCCATACATCTTAATCCTAGACAGCATCTGGTATACTTGTTATCTCTACCTGCACACTCTGACCTAATCATTAAATCAGAAACCATTAGTAAGCATTGTTGGTCCATCCATAAGAATATGGTGGATCAAGTTACCCGGAGAAGCTAGATGTCACATTAATCCCCTAGGTAGTATTCCATTTGAAAGTTCGTGTTGAGACCCCTTCTACCGCTCTAAGTTTAAGGATCCAATGGCACTCACATTTTCTAAGGGCCAGCTCCCTATTGCCTCCTCTGGGATCCCTAGTTACATGGTCAAAACTAAAAAACTCAAACCCCTGTGTGTGACCTTGTTTGGAACAATGTCTCATATGACTCACTATGGGGTATCGGAAATCATCCTGTCTTAGAGCCCTAAAGTGTTCACTCACTCTAGTCTTGAGTGACCTAATGGTACTACCTACATAGTAACGACCGCATTGCAGGTGATCATGTAGATGACAAAATTACTGTCACATGTGATGTTATGTCTGATATCAAACTGGTCCACGGTAGAGCTCTTAAATGTAGAAATGCCTGATTTAGCCCATCTGCACATACCACAATGTCCACACTTGTGAAAACCTTTGTTACGACTCGTAAGCCAGTTGTCCTGTTGGGGTCTAATGCGATAGCTGGGGCATGTTTTTTAGGGTTCTACCCCTACGAAATGTAAAGGCCCAAACTAATGCATATTACTGAGATGCTAAACACTATAGGGAATGTAATTAGGCATATGCACTACTTAAACAATATAGACTGACACCATACATTATTGACATACAGCATAAGTAATAATATGGAATGGTTCTGATTACCATGGTGTGTTTTGTTCAGTTACCAAGACACAGATTATAAGTGTGCTAAAAGTATGGTGAAGTAGAAGTTGTCTAATGGAGGTGTACATATCGGCCCTCTCCTCTACCCAGTGCCTTGCACCCTCCTATTCACTTCCATATTGAAACTATGAATTTCTTCATGCTCTATTTCCTTCCTCTGATTTTGTTTTCTTTCCTGAATAAATGTCCCTTTATTTTTTACTACAGTGTCCATTCTTTTTACTTGCATGTACTCTTTGGTACTCTCCTCACTTCACCCATTTCTTCACCCTCCTTGTAGAAAAAGTATGAGTAACTTTTGACTGGTAGTGGTGTGGAAAAAGGATAGTAAAGACTTCTCTCATTAGTCAAAATTAAATTCACGACTTGTATGAAATTCCCAGACAGATCTATGAACTCAAACTACAGTATAGTTCAAAGACAGAAGATACTATAGCAATTGTTTTTAAAGTGTAAATGTCGTTTACATGTTGTAGAATGAAACTGTGCATTATTTATTTATAGTAATAATTGGAATATGTCATGATCTTGTGTGTTCTCCATAAGTCACTGTCTATAAGGGTGTTCAAAACATAGAGGGGTTGAATGTGTCCAATACAGATAGATGTTTTTGCTGTCTTTTTCTGTTGTGTACTTTACCCCCTTCCATTTTATACCCATATTCAATCCAAGACTTTCTCTGTGCTCATTTTGCTCTCCTCTTCTTTCCCAATAAAGTTCTCTTTCTTTATGATACCCCTTAATTTTTGCTGTGCTCTCCTCACCTCATCCCTTTCTTCAGTTCAACCCATGGAAAAGCAGGCATGAGGAAACTTCTCCTGGTAGAGTACAAGGGTAGTGACAACTACTTTCATTACTCAAAGTTAAATGCTTTTAATGACTCTGTGAGCCACACCAATGAGCCCAAATTACTATATAGTGCCACAACATTAGGCAAAATAAGAGATGTATTAATCATATGTGTTGCTTACATAATATAGAATAATAATGTATTTTATTTACTCAAGTATTCATTGTAATGTGGAATGTTCTTTATCTGTTTAGTGTGTAGTCTTTAGATAGGAAATCACTGACTATGGTCCTCATTACAACTCTGGTGATAAATGCTGTTTACCGCCATGCAGAAGACAGCCAACATACCGCTGGGGCCGCGGAATTCCGCTACAGCTATTACAACCCACCAAAGGTCAGTGATAAACTGGCGATAACAAAACCGACACCATCAAGCCAACAGGAATACACCCACACTATCACGAACCACAAATCAACGTGGCGCTCTTTCAACCGCGGTAATCCATTGGCGGTACACACCGCTGCGCTCAAAATACACACACACTTACAAAACACAACTACATTGGACAATTCGAAATAAACACACCTGATACACATATACACGACACACCCACACACTCACAACACAATAAAACACACACCCACATTACCCACAAACCCTTACTACCAGAAATTTGAAAGCAGGCCAGAGAGAGACACTACCTAAAACAACACCCGCATCCACAGACATACAACACCATCACTTATACAACATCCACGCACCTCAAACGACACACACCAACACATCACCTCACACATCACAACACACTCCACCTCACACATCACCCAGACCACATCATGGTACCTCAACGACACCCCAGGTTCTCTGAGGTGGAGCTCAGGGTCATGGTGGAGGAAATCTTCTGGGTAGAGCCGCAGCTATTCGGATCACAGGTGCAGCACACCTCCATTGTAAGGAAGATGGAGCTATGGTGCATAGTTGTCCACAGGGTCAACACAGTGGAACAGCATCCAAGAACTAGGAATGACATCAGGAAGAGGTGGAACGATCTACGGGGGAAGGTGCATTCCGTGGTCTCCAGACAGCAGATTGCTGTACGGAGGACTGGCGGTGGACCCCCACCTCCTCCCCCACAACTAACAACATGGGAGGAGTAAGTCTTGGCAATACTGCATCATGAGGGCCTTGCAGGAGTAGCAGGAGGACTGCACTCTGGTAAGACATATCTTAAATACTTTATCCCCCACCCCACCTACATGCCATCACATACCCACCCCCTCACCCTCACCCCCATCACTCCAACACTTCACATATGCCCCACTATCACAACCCAGCCATCCCAATACCAAGCCCTGCATGCAACACCAAAGCATGGACACCAATCACCAAAGCATGTCCACAACAGATACCCACACAGACCCCAAACCAACAACAAGGACCAAGCCAAGAATGCAAGCACTGGAGTACAGGGTCCCTCACCCATTGCACACAATGGCACAAACAGATGCAATAATCATGCCTTTACACCCCTACAGGACCCCTACCCAATGTCATTGGACAGGAGGTGCCAGACATAGCCAGTCCCCCAACAGAAGAGACCCACAGTGATGACAGCAGCTCTGCACAACTGGATCAAGATGACCAGCCCGGCCCATCAGGGACCTCAGGACAATCGGTTCCCCTGACACAGTCCCAAACCACCACTGAAACTCCCCCCGCAGGAAACACCAGCACAGCACCCACCCAGCGGGCCCATCCCTCTGTCCCCAGGACACGTCAATCAGCAGTGTGTCCACCACTACAGGGAACCCAGGCAACCCCACTAACACAGGACGATCAGGGACCTGGGGGCAGTGGCAGTGGGCACACAATTTAGGGGACAGAGGCACAGGACAACAGGGAAGCTGGGAAGACTGCTGTGCGACACGAGGAGGACAGGCCCAGGGAACCCGCTCTCCATGAGGCACTCTCCAACATCATGGGAGCTTACCATCATTCCCAGGAGACAATGGCAACGGTACTGGCCAAGTTTCAGGAGACCCAGCGGCTGCAGGAGGAACACTACCTGGGGATCAGGGAGGACTTGAAGTCCATTAACACCACCCTGGTCACCATTGCAGGGGTGCTGCAAGACCTTCTCAACACCAGGAGGGACACAATGGCACAACAAGGGGCCCCTGACAGTAGCCTGGACGATGAACAGCCCTCCACCTCTGCCGGTGCTAGTGGACAGGAGGCACCGCCACAGGAACACGACACCAGCACCCATCCCTGCAGATGGAGAACCACTCCGCAAACGGTCCCTGAGATCCAGGAACAAGACAGAGAACATTGCCAAGACTCCTTCCAGCAAATTAGACCCCCCTGAATGTCACCCTTCTGTCCCACTATGTCACCCTGTCCATCCTTCAACTGTCATTGCTCCACTTCCTATGCCCCTTTGGACAATGCACCTGTGAAGCAAATAGACTGGACTCTGCCATGGACATTCCTCCACCATCACCCCAGCCCATTTTACATCCCCCTCCACTTATTAGCACAGAAATAAACACATTCCAATCACAAAACAATCTGGAGTCAGTCTGTGCTTTCACAAACATGTAATTGCAATAACCATGGAATATAGCAATGCCAATTTACTTGTGCACATACCGATGTAACACAGCTGTAGGCCTGAAGCAAATATAGCAGAGGGGACAAAGTGGACCCACATCTGTGAAATGAAAAGGCAAAGTGACAAGTCAGGGTCCATACACTGAGTGAAAATTACAGACTTATGCTAGCGCCAGAAATTGTATGAGAGGTGGGAGGCAGTGACATCTTCTTACCTGTGTCTCACTGGAAGTATTGTAAAATTATGTTGTTTCGATTGACGATATGCTCTTCTTCTGCTTCCTCTTGTTCACTGACAACAGGCTCCACAGCTGCCACAAGACCACCAGCTGGCCCATACTCCTGCAGAAAAGACACCTGCCGTCGCAAAGCCAGGTTGTGCAGCATACAGCAGGCCACGATTATCTGGCACACCTTCTTTGGTGAGTAGTAGAGGGAACCACTTGTCATATGGAGGCAACGGAATCTGGCCTTCAGGAGGCCGAAGGTTCGTTCGATCACCTTCCTAGTTCACCCATGTGCCTCATTGTAGCGTTCCTTTGCCCTTGTCCTGGGATTCCTCACTGGGGTCAGTAGCCATGACAAGTTGGGGTAACCAGAGTCACCTGCAAATATCGAGGGACAACTGTTAGTCACACACTAATCTTTAGGGACAACCCCATACTCAGACCTATTCACACTGTATTGGGTCCTTGGCCTCACCTATTAACCACACATGGTGCCTCTGGAGTTGCTCCCTCACATAAGGTATTCTGCTATTCTTCAAAATGTAGGCGTCATGCACTGAGCCAGGAAACTTGGCATTCACATGGGAGATGTACTGGTCTGCCAAACACACCATCTGCACATTCATAGAATGGTAGCTCTTCTGGTTTCTGGACACCTGTTCACTCCTGCGGGGGGATACCAATGCCACATGTGTCCCATCAATGGCACCAATGATGTTGGGGATATGTCCCCGGGCATAGAAGTCGTCTTTCACTGTGGGCAAATCCTCCACCTGAGGGAACACGATGTAGCTGCGCATGTGTTTTAGCAGGGCAGACAACACTCTGGACAACACATTAGAGAACATTGGATGGGACATCCCTGATGCAATGGCCACTGTTGTTTGAAAAGAACCACTTGCCAGGAAATGGAATACTGACAGGGCCTGCACTCAAGGGGGTATCCCTGTGGGATAGCTGACATCAGGTCTGGCTCCAACTGGGCACACAGTTCCTGATTGTTGCATGATCAAGTCTGTATGTGACTATTATGTGTGTCTCTTCCATTGTCGACAGGTCCACCAGCTGTCTGTACACTGGAGGATGCCGCCATCTCATCACCTGCCCCAGCAGGCGTTCCCTATGAAGGAAAACAGCAAGCAGAGAGTCAGTCAACACTAAGGTATCCCAAAATGTCATTTGCACAAATTAATAATTCAGCAATGTGCCTGTAACTGTGAGTATTCCAGGCCTACATAGGTGTGATACATTTATTATTAATGCCATGTGGCCCCCTGAAATGGCGGCTGCCTGACCTGTAAGGTGGGACAAGGGGATAATCGGTAACTGTGCTGGCGTTGTACACCGTCGCGGTGGGCGGTCGAACACCGCGACGCAATTCTGCATTGGTTAACATTGGGCCCTATGGATCCAAGGAGCCAATGACAATGTACGCCGGCGGTGACGGTACACACCGCCACGGACGTGACCGCCATTTTCTGTCTGTTGACTCACTTGATACCTGCCCTTCAACAGGAGAGGACCTACACTGCAAGTGCTGCTGTGACCTGAGTCTGGACGCGACAATGGTTCATGTGTCTGGGGAAAGGGCCCCTGCCTTCACTTCGGAGGAGTTGGAGAAACTAGTGGATGGGGTCCTCCCCCAGTACACGCAACTGTACGGTCCTCCACACAAACAGGTGAGTACACTGTGAGCATGCAGCATGGGCAATGCCTGTTTTGAGTGGTGTGGATGGGAGATGCATGGGGGGGCTGAGTCCTGCATGTGCGGATGGGGAGTGTATGTGCATCAGGGCAAGGGTGGGAACGGGGGGCAATGACTATGATGGTCCAGACAGGTAAGTAATGTCCTTTCCCCCTGTACCATTCCTCTAGGTCAGTGCCCACCAGAAGAAGGGTATTTGGCGTGCCATCGCCAAGGAAGTCCGGACCCTGGGGGTCCACCACAGACGGAGCACCCACTGCCATTAAAGATGGAAGGACCTGCGCCGCTGGAGCAAGAAGACAGCTGGGGATGGCCTCCCAACGTGGAGGGGTGCCTGTCGCACCATGACCCCCATGATGTTCCGGATCCTGGCGGTGGCGTATCTGGAGTTGGATGGGCGCTTGAGGGCATCACAGCAGCCACAAGGGGGTGAATACACTCTCATTCAGCTGACTTTGCGTGCAGTACAAGGTGTCTGGGTGGGGGAGGTGGGCAGTGGGTTCCCCTAGGGCAGGGTGATCTTGGTAGGCAAGGTCCCTTGTGAGGCAGGCAATGTGGCACCCCAATCCCACTAGTGGTTAGAGCAATCTACACCTAGTCAGGCTCCAGTGACTTCCAGGTGTGCAGCAATTGTGCTTAGGCCTCGTACCCCATGGGCATGTGATTAATCTAGGAAGTATAAGTGCATGGCGTAGTGCGGAGGGCTGCTCACTGTCTGTTGTGTCCCCCAACAGTAGTGGTGTTGCATGCACTGAACATGTCTTTCTTCTGTCTCCCCCCCACCCTTTTTGTGGTCTCCCTGTTCTTGTGTGCAATAGCATCATCAGGTGGAGGAGCATTGGCACCAGAGCAGGAGGGAGCTGCATCCCACTTGGCCCTGGAGGGTGAAGCAATGGAGTCTGAAGCCACCAGTGGGATGGAGGGCGAGGGGAGCTCCACAGTGGGGACAGGAGCAGAGACCACTGACAGCGACTCCTCCTCTGATGGGAGCTCCCTTGCGGTGCCTGGCCGCTCTGTGCCCACCGCATCAACAGGTACAGCCGCCACGCCCCCTACTAGCACCACCCTCCCAGCAGCCCCTCAGCGTGTGTCCCATCCCCGCTCACCCAGGAGGGTGGGCATCTCCTTCACCCCAGGCACCTCAGGCCCTGTCCCAGTCAGCCCTGCTGCCCTCAGTGACGAGGCTATTGACCTCCTGAGATCCCTCACTGTTGGGCAGTCTACCATTCTGAATGCCATCCAGGGTGTTGAGAGGCATTTACAACAAACACATGCATACCTGGAGGCCATTCACTCTGGCCAGGCAGCCCAACAGAGAGCATTTCAGGCTCTGGCCTCAGCACTGATAGCAGCCATTGTCCCTGTGTCCAGCCTCCCCCTCCAACCTCCTCCACCCAGACCCAATCCCCTGTACCTCAGCCTATCCCAATCACACCATCAGACCAGCATGCACACACATCAACACACAAGAGTGGCTCAGGCAAACATAAGCACCACACATCCCACAGGCACTCACACAAGCATCATACCCATGCACAGATACCAACATCTACTTCCTCCACTGTGTCTCCCCTCCACATCTCCCTCCTCTCTCCCAGTCTTGTCTCCACTCACACCTGCATGCACTACATCCTCAGCCACTACCTCCATCCCCAGCACGCCCATCACCACACACCGCTCACATGCACTCACCATCCCCACTACCATTCACACATCCCCAGTGTCCTCTCCCAGTGTGTCAGTGAGCCATCCTCCTGAAGTACACAAATGCAGGCACACACCCACCCAACACCCATCCACCTCACAACAGCCTCCAGCCCATGCACATTCACCCAAATTCAGAAGACGTACACCTCCTACAACCACTACCTCTTCCTCCACTCCCAAACCCCCTCCATCTACCCATCCTAGTGTGTCTAAAAAACGTTTCCTGGCTAACATTGACCTCTTCCCTACACCGCCAGCAAATGCGGGGTTATAGAGTGTGCCAACCATCAGGGCTGCCAGTGTGCCACTGAGCGAGGGCAAGGACATTCCGCCACCTGCCAAGGTTAAAAAGGTGCCCACATCCCAGAGGGAGAAGCCGAAAACACCTGCCACCCAGGGGTTAGAAAAAATGAAAGGGGATGGTGGCAAACAACTGTGCCACCATCAAAGGTGGGGAAGGGCCAAAAACTGAAGGGCAGACCAGGAGAGGGCATGGTGGCACCGAATGAGTGACCAGTGTCACACCTTCTGTCCACGTCCACGCCAACTTGTACGGTGGTGAACACCGCCACCTGCACCGCCACCTGCACCACCACCAGCACGTCTACACCTGCTGCAACAGTCCCCAGCTTCTTCCCCGGTGGGTAGCCGTCCGAGGCTGCAGGACACATCCAGCTTTCTCCCTCAGCAGGTGCTGACACATGCCCTGCCGCCACAGACCTCGCCGCCAGCACTGCCAGCTCCGCTGCCACAGTCCCCGCCGCCAGCACCGCTGCCACAGACCCTGCAGCCAGCACCGCCGCCACAGACCCCGCAGCCAGCACTGCCGCCACAGACCCCGCAGCCAGCACCGCCGCCACAGACCCCACAGCCAGCACCGCCACGACTGACACCGCTGCTAGCACCGCCACGACTGACACCGCCGCAAGCACCGCCAGTGGCACAGCAACGTCCTCGGACAGTGGCACCACCACAGACATGCCTACTATCCCCAGTGGTCAGTCGTCCGAGGCTGGTGGTGAGTTCCAGGACCCTGGGCAGCTTCCATGAAGTATTACTGTCATCACAGTTGACATCTGCAGGTGGAATGCGAAGCCGTAGCAGTGTGAGTTATGTCGCAGCCTCCATGGCGTATCATGCTCACTGTACCTCGGCAAGCTCGTGGCACACACACCCAGGTGAGGAAATTATACTGGCCGCACTGCATGTGGAGCACTCTGGGCACTAAGCCCCCTCCAGAACCAGTGGAGAGATACATCCACTACCTCAGTCCTTGGCAGGATGAAGCACTCTGGGCACCAAGCCCCCTCCAGTACCAGTAGAGAGATTCATCCACTACCTCAGTCCTTGACAGGATGAAGCACTCTAGGCACAAAGCCCCCTCCAGAACCAGTGGAGAGATACATCTACTACCTCAGTCCTTGTCAGGATGAAGCTCTCTGGGCACAATGCCCCCTCCAGAACTAGTGGAGAGATACATCCACTACCTCAGTCCTTGGCAAGATGAAGCACTCTGGGCACCAAGCCTCCACCAAAACCAGTGGAATATCACATCCACTACCTCAGTCCTTAGCAGGATGAAGTACTCTGGGCACAAAACCCCCTCCAGAACCAGTGGAAAATGACATCCACTACCTCAGTCCTTGGCAGGATGAAGCACTCTGGGCACCAGGCTCCCTCCAGAACCAGTGGAGTATCACATCCACTACCAGTGTCCTTGGCAGGATGAAGCACTCTGGGCACAAAGCCCCCTCCAGAACCAGTGGAGAGATACATCCACTACCTCAGTCCTTGGCAGGATGAAGCACTCTGGGCACAAAGCCCGCTCCAGAACCAGTGGAGAAAGGTATCCACTTGAGAGACTGTGGCTTTGCACTCCCCAGGATAAAGCAGTGGGCAAACCCCCCACTTGAGAGACTTAGGAGACTGTGGCTTTGCACTCCCCAGGATAAAGCAGTGGGCAAACCACCCACTGGAGAGACTTGAGAGACTGTGGCTTTGCACTCCCCAGGATAAAGCAGTGAGCAAACCACCCACTGGAGAGACTTGAGAGACTGTGGCTTTGCACTCCCCAGGATAAAGCAGTGGACAAACCTCCCACTTGAGAGACTTGAGAGACGGTGGTTTTGCACTCCCCAGGATAAAGCAGTGGGCAAACCACCCACTGGAGATACTTGAGAGACTGTGGCTTTGCACTCCCCAGGATACATCAATAGGCATGGAGCACCCTTGTGCAGCAGTGGCGTTGTGCATTCATCTGGCTGAGGTGCCCCCCCTCCCCCTGAGGTGCCTGTTTCATTTCGATCTGCTGCCCCTGCAGTGTTCTCTCCGTTTACAGTCAGGTGTCAGGTGTGGGCTTGGCCCATGCATTTTGGGCCAAGTGGTCCACGGACAATGATTGGTGCACTATCCGGACTTGTGTAGTTGGTGTACATAATTGCATTTACTGGATTTTGAACTTTGATAATGATATTTCACATGATTACATTTGTTCAAATCAATTCCTTTTGTCCTTCTGTTCTTCCAGGGGGTGGGGGGGGTGTATGTGTACTGTTGCTGCATGTATTTGTGTGTATGGTGTGGTGGGTGTGTGTGGGGGTGTTGCGTGTTGCATGTGAGTGTCACTATCTTTTCCCTCCCCTCTCCCCTGTGTTGTAGGTGCAGTACTCACCGTGGTTGTCGCCGCCGTCATTGGAGCTCCTGATAGAAGAGAAGGAAGACCATCATCGGCAGTGTCTGCAGTTCGTGCTCCATGGAGTCCTGGTTCCTCGTGGGGTGTGGAGAGGTGAGTGTTTTCCCTTCTGTGTCCTGTTTCCACCGTGTTTTTGTTCACGTTGGTTCCACTCCGGAAAAGTTGGTTGATAGGCCTGGTGTGATAGGGTGGGCGGTACATTGTCTTCTGCCGGTCTGTTTGTGGTGTCCGCAGCGCTGTTTGTTTGGTTGTACCGCCGTGACAGTCGGAGTGTTAAAGTGGCTGTCTATGTTGGCTGTTTCCGCCACGGTCGTAATCCCATTTTTTTTTCCACCGGCCTATTTGCGGTATTACCGCCGCTTTAACACTGATCGCCAGGGTTGTAATGAGGGCCTATGTTTTAAAAACCTAGGGTGGTAGATGGTGTCCAATGTAGGTACATGTTTTTGCTGTCTTCTCTTGTGTGTGCTTTATACCATCCCATTCCCTTCCAAGTCCAGTCTATGACGTTATATTTGTTCTTCTGTCCTCTCCTCTTCTTTACCTTTCTTTTCTGAAATAGTGTTCTACTTTCTACTACTGTACCAATCCCTTTTCTTCTACTTTGTTTTTCTGTGCTTTCCTTGCCTCACCCTTTTCTTCTACTTAGTTTTTCTGTGCTTTCCTTGCCTCACCCAAAACCTTGCTTGCCGCACACAAAAAGCAAGTATGGGAAGCTGAGGGTCAGTACTGATGCAGAACATGTATGGAAAAAAAAATTGCTTTTATTATACAAATTTAGGTGCTTCTATGACACGGTGAGCCAGTGTTATGACCCCAAATGACTGCATAGTGCAGAGACAGTAGGTACTGTAGGAAATGACTTTATGCACATGTGATGTTTAAAAAGTGTAGAATGACACTAACTTAGCTACTAACAATTAAGGCTCCCAGCTTTAGATATTTGCTGATTTTTTTAAAGACTAACACTGACAGAAAACTATTTTCCTAAATGGAAACTCATTTGTTTTTGCGTCACTCTAAATCCTGACAGTCGAAACTATGTGACCAAAAGCTTTGCAGATTGACAGCTAAGTAAAAAAAAAGGGAAAACATTTCTTAATGAGGCTTAAACAGCTGTAGATGTGAAAAAGGTTGATACTACAATGTACACGTTTTCATACCAGTGTATGGATTTATCATTAATGGGTATTCATGACATTGAAACCTGTCAGGTGTTCAAGTAGCAGCATATATTTATTGGTGCAAGTCTATTAGTTTAAGCTTACTTTTTTTCAAACATCCTAAATAAATAGGGATAAATACAGATACATTTATCAAAAATATCATAAATATGGATAAATATAGACAGAAATGGCGAAAAATAAATACCATAAAACTAAGAGCTCTACTTTACAATATAACCTATAATATTCAATGTTTCTGATTATCAAAGTATGTTTTGTACCAGTGGCAGAGGGTAACATTTGAAAGTGGTGGGGTGCAAATGTTGGGTATGACTTTTATGTAGTGAGCGAAGCAAGCAAGGCTAATTGACAAATGTGGGGTCTGGGGGTGTGGTTTACTGATGAGAAAACAATGAAAAAAGATTAGCAAATGATGCATTATAATATATTCTACAGTTACTGTAATGTGAAAATTGTACAACACAACAACTTCAGGCCCTTTAAAGTGTGTGCTTACCTAGTCACTTGCTTTGCATGTGGCATCAACTTTGGAAGAAAATGCCAGGCTTCCGAAGCACCCACAGCTGCTGGCTGCAATGAACCATACAGAGATGTGCGCAGACAGGTCTTTAAGTGGGGTGAAAAAAGTGAGGGCTCTCAAAAAATGAACATGTAAAATAACTTTCTGTGACTTAGCTAGTGTGACATCTGGCCGGTAATTTAGTTTCTCTTTGAGATGTTTTTCAATCAATCAATCAAACAAATGTATAGAGCGCGCTACTCACCCGTGAGGGTCTCAAGGCATAGGAGGGATCAAGGGCGGGTAGGGAGGGTCACTGTTCGAACAACCATGTCTTGAGGTTCTTTCTGAAGAGCAGGAGGTCTTTGGTTTTGCGAAGGTTGGTGGGGAGGGAGTTCCAGGTTTTGGGGGCGAGGTAGGAGAAGGACCTGCCTCCTGTGGTGGTGCGTTGGATGCGGGGGACTGTGGCTAGGGTGAGGTCGGCTGATCATAGGTTGAGTGTGGGAGTGTGGAAGTTTACTCTTTCATTGAGGTAGGTTGGGCCGGTGTTGTGGAGGGATTTGTGTGCGTGGATGAGGATCTTGAATGTGAATCTCTTGTCAATGGGGAGTCAGTGAAGGGATTTGAGGTGTGGTGAGATTCGTTCATGGCAGGGGAGTCCAAGGACGAGGCGTGCGGCTGTGTTCTGAATTCTCTGGAGTATTGTTTTGTATCCAGATATATAAAACAACAACTGCCATATGCGTAAACTTGCAAAGTACTATTGACTTTGTTAATGGTTGTTAGTTGTTTAAGATAAATGAGTAATAACAATATGTTAGAAAATAATTAACATTGCAAATGTTTCAATTCTCACATTATGAGATTGTTAATAAAATATTATTGAGGCCTGTGAAAGGACTTTCGGTCTTCAGTTATGTGTTCTTTATGTAGGATAGGTATGCCCCTTTCCTCTGCAAATCCCTTCCATTTGCACATCCTCGACTTCATCTCTTTCCTTTCAGCACCTTCTTTGCACTCACCTCCAAATTTGATTCCTTGCTATAGGCCCAAACATACACTGCACTCACTCACATTTAAGTACTTTACTCTCTTTAACATTTGCCTTGTAAATATTTTGACATCTTTGTACCTCTAGCACACACATTTACACAGAATTCTAATTGCAACTGAAATGCATGACTGCTGTTCTATGTACTCAGCAGAAAAGCCACACCACTGACAGGCACTTTGCATTGAACCTTAGCCCCTGAGCTCTCAATCAAAGCCCCTCATGCACACCTGACACGACCCACGGTATGTACTGTACAAGAGTAATAAGATGGACAAAAGATACAGTTGAAAACTTCAAGACTAAATGTAAAGGCAAACGCTTCCCATGGTTTACCCCTTTTATATCAACCCTGAGGAAAGAATGTAAGAGGACAGAAAGGAAATTGAGGACGTCTTATGATGAGCAGTGTAAGAATCAGTATAGGGTGACCAATAGAAACTATCACATAGCTATCAGGTATGCTAAACCCTCTTACTATGAATCTAAGATTAATAGGGCTTCAAATTCACCAAGGAACTCTTTTAAATGTTTAAATCCCTGACTGAGGCAAATTCAGATAGTGCTCCTTCAGAGCTGATAGCAGCTCGATGTAATGATCTTCCAAAACATTTTCTCAAAAAAATTACTGACATTTATTTTTTACACTAAGGTACTAAAAATGAGGATGACCCTCCCCCAATTGTGGATACGATCTGATATCTCCTTGGAATGCTTTACAAAGCTTTTTAGCAGGTGAAATTAGGATCTCACGGTCCAGTGGTATAGTTCCTTCTGCTTGGAAACATGCAGTAGTATAAACTCTGTCTAGGTACCTATAGGCTGATCCCTTTCTTACAGAAATTAACAAGTTAGTAAAGAAAAATGTACATCAACACCTGTCCCTGTTCCTTGAAGCTAATGCCATTCTGCATCCCACCCAGGCTGGATTCTGACCACAGCACAGTACTGAAATACCTCTTCTGGCAGTAGTGGAGAAGCTTAAGTTGCTGTTAGATCATGGAGGCACAGCTGACATTGTACTTCTTGATCTCAGTGCTGGGTTTGATGCAGTCAACCATGGAATTGTGATTCAGAGAATTAGTAATGTCAGAATAAAAGCCACTGCCTTAAAATGGCTTACTCCTTTCCTAGCAGACAGGCCCTGCCAGGTATGGGATAAAACATATACCCTGATATATTTCCATGCAAGGTGAAGTACCCCAGGGTTCTGTACTCGGCCTCACGCTCTTTAATCTCAAATTGCATCCTCTGGCTGAGATAGTGCAAGCATACTGTGTGTTAACCAGTTCTTATGCAAGATGACACCCGATTGGTATTTTCCATCACACCTGATCAAGGACCATAGTCCTATAAACTTTGACCGTGTTTGAAGAAGGTAGCCAGTTGGATGTATAACTGTTGCCTAAAACTCAATGGGGACAAAACAGAGGTTATGCTACTTGGGAACAACTCCGATTTCCAGCCCAAATGTGATTGTCCTAAATGCTTAGGGAATGTTCCATCCCTCAAAACCCTGATAAAGATTTGGGGGATTTGGTTCCATGGAAGGGCAGGCAATGGATAGGAAGGTGAGGAAATTATTGCCAAGCTGTTTTAGCCTTCTCAGGATGCTTTGTGGAATCTTAGATCTTCTCCCTTTGATATCAAAAAGACTTGCTTTTCAGGCCTTGATAATCTCATGCTATAGAAATTCCTTTTTCCTGGGGGTCCCAAGAAAGGTGACAAAAGGTTACCGTTTGTACAAAATAGTTTGACATTCCCAGATTCAGATCAGCTCATAATGCCTTGGTTACTCTTCACTGGCTCCCAATTGAACAATGGGCAAAGTTCAAGGCTGTCTGTAGTGCTCATAAAGCATTACATGCAACAGGCCCTCCTTTATTGGGACCCTTTCTACAACCATACCATCCAAAGACTTAAGGTCAGCCAATGCACGATTAGCAAAGATCCCCCACATACGTAGGATAAGATGTGGTGGGTGCTATTTTTCCTATCTGGGAGCTAACGTCTCAACAAACTTACCTTCAGGAAGCACTTGGAAAAACTTTCTTTTTGTCTAATCCCTGGGTCACTTAATTTCCTTGCTGGGTACGTACTTTAGTGGGATTTTGGATACTAGCACTAACGTATGATAATGTGAGCTAGATTTATGCACTCAAACTACTGTATAGTGCTGAGACACTAGGTAGTATAGCAAATGATTTTAAGCATATGTGGTGTTCAAATGCTGCCATGGGATACTTTACATTATTGTCCCTAAATTTAACTTGTGATAATGAACCTTTCTGATTAGGTTGGTGTGATTTGTGCAGCTAGAAAGTCACTGATAATAACAGTGTGATTAACAAAATGTAGTTGAAAATGTTGTATTAAATACTGCTTTATGGTTTGTCATTTCCGATCTCTGTTACAGTACCTGTGATCATTGTATAAGCATCTCATTTTGCTTTTATTGCAATTCATTTGCAAAACCTTTTGCTTTCCCTTTTAGAAATGCATGTTTTTTTACTTGGTTCTATATATTTTTGCAAAATGCAATAATTACCACATACTATTTATACACCAAATATTTTTTTTATATATGAGGTTATCCTTTTTGCTGCAAGAACGAGATAGAAGACACAGATCTAATACAATAGTTTAATCTAGCTCTTTACTTAAAACCTGAGGTATGTTTTTATTTTATTGAAAACCATGTTGCTTGCAAATAATCCATTAGGAAATTACTAGATGATAAAATGCTGAGAGAGGTGTTCATAGTGATTTAGAGATCTCTCAGATTACTGTTGAACTCAAGCAGAGGAATATTTATAAAAGTATTATCATTCAAACACCCTCTCCTAGATATGATTCTTCTGCAGTCATGATAAGCAGAATTACCTCTAGTTGAATTATTGAAACGCCTGAAAGGGAAAGTAACATATTTGCCAGTAAAATTGAGGGAGAACATTGTCACTCTTGGTGTTGACCGATAAATGGAAGAATCGCCAGTGGTATTAGTGAATGGTATGTCAATAAAAGATGCAGACATTTGGCAACTACTTGTTAGCTTAAATTAGATGAGGAAAAACATTAAAGCAGAAAACATGTATTACAAATATATATACATTAATCAACATTTGTCTTCAGTTGGCCTGCCGACTTCAAAGTCTAGAAAGAGTGGTCAGTTTCTGAGGGTTGATACTGGTAAAGAAGAAGATGTCAGAAAGCACTATAGTATTCTCCCACTACACTCCTGAGACGTCATGAGGGATGCCTTGGAGGTATGTCAAATGAGGCAGTCAAAAGATGAGCTAATTAAGGAGAAGAAAAAGAGTTTAGGAACCCATTGTATTCCACGCTCTTTCCTACAAGGGAAGGAGGTCATTATGATGATCGTCATGTACAGATATCTGCTTCTGAGAATAGGTCAGCCAGACTATATAGCAAGAGACTTCCTCAAAAATATTTTTGGTAAAGTAGAAGTCCTTGAATGCAACTTGATGAGTCTGATGGGAACCAATTTCTTTATTTATTGGGAGGGCACGTGACCCCTCTGCATGAGCAGTTTTCATCCCTGTTAGTCTCATCCCCTGGGGTTCAGTGTATTGAGTCTTGAAAATGCCCTAGGGACCCTATCCCCCAGGTCCATCACTTCAAAGAAAGCTGGCTCACTTGCTGTGTCTCAGGAAGCCCAAACCTGAGACACAGTAGTTCCCTGTCCACACTACCTTGTTCAAGGAAACAAACGTTGTCTCCTGTCTTGTGATAACATTTTCAAATCTCCCACCAAACGGGAGCACACACAAAAGGCCTCATTACATGCCCTAAGGTAACTACAACTTGTGCCCCCACCCTACACAGTTATCTGATCAATAATTTTACTGCAAATGTTACAGTGACATTATCAATGATGTTATCAAAGATATTATGAGTGCTTTAAATTGTGGTGTAATTAGTAGGGCAGGGTGAGTTATAGTTACTTGAAATAACTATAACAGGTGAATTTCTATAGCTTTGTATGTTTAAAATGTGAGCTTAACTGTAACATCCCTGTAACTGATTTGCTATGTTTTTTAAAAAAAATGGTATTTACTAACTATAACATCCCTGTAACCTTTGATTTCTTTTAGTGATTTTCTACGTTTTTTTAACGTAAAGTAGTTTTCATTACTCTACATTAATCCAATCACCAACACACATTAAGAATTCTCCGCCCACATGAAGCGAGAGCTGTTTGAGCAGTGGAGAGTCAAAGCTCCTGTCAAGTCACAGCAAACAGCTATGTCCCCGGGGTGATATAGCCAGGGCTGGCCCTGGGGGTGGCAGTCCACAGGGCCATCAGTAGCCCATCAAGTGGTGCCGCATGGCCTCCATCCATCGAACATAGACCCAGGGAGGTGGTGGTCCCTGGGGCTCTGTAACAGATCACCTATGTACTTTAAAATGTGTTCCCTGGGTAGACAGGAGTCCCTGAGTTTGAGGGGGTGCAAGTCCCCCACTTTGATTCATAAATTCTGCCCTGGGGAGGAGGCAGTTCAAGGGGCTGCCAGGGGTTGTGTGGTCACCTCACCTTAATTAGTTAACCAATCCTGGGCACGTGGCAGACTCCAGGGCAGGGGGTTTGAAACAGACTTTTGTAATCAGCCCCAGGAAAGTGATGGTTACTGAGGCTGCAGGGGGGGCACATGGGCCCACTGCATGTATGTGCTTTTAGTCCTGTAGGGGTAGTGGTCCCTGCGGTGTATGGGGGGGCAAACATGAACAAAGCTGCGGGGAGGTGGCAGTCCCTGGGACAAATACAAGCTGGGAGGGGGCCATGTGCACCCCATCCTTCTATTTTCAATGCCCCCGAGACCTGGCCCACCCAGGGCTTATTGAAAAACAAGAGAGAGAGACTGTGCTTGTTTTTTTATTATTATTACTGTGAATTTGTAATGAAATCATAAATTTGAGGTTTATTTTCTTTTTAAATAAGTGTTTTTTTTGCTCTGACGGGGTCCCTAGCAAAAGTGTCAGGGTGTCTATACTTTTTTATGAAACATTGTCTAACTATAACTGCCTGCTGGTGGCCACCAGTAGGTGATATTTATATATATATATATATATATAGGCACTGAAAAAACAGAGGTTACAGGAATGTTTTAGTTAGGAAGTAGACATTAAATAAAATATATAGCAATTCACTTAAAATAAAGGCCCATATTTAAACCTTTTGACTCAAAACTGTGTTTGCGTAGTTTTGCGTCAAACAGTATAATGCTGGCTTGCGCATTCCAGGACACCAGCCGGGTGCCCAATTTACGGAATGGCGCAATCCATCGCAAAGGGTGGGCTAGCGTAAAAAAAAAACATTAGCCGGGTGGGGGTGGTGGTATGGAAGAAGGGGGTTTTGCACTGTAAAATGAGGTTAGACTGGTTAGAGGCAAAAAAATGCCTCTAACCAGCCAAGCGTCATTTTCTGAAAGCAAAACCATCCATACCACATGACTTCTGTCTTAGAAAAGACTGGAGTCATGCCCACCACCCCAATGGCCAGCAAAGTGGACAAGGGTTCCCTGGGCCTGGCCATTGCACCCTGTGCCATGCAGTAAAAAAATACTTACCTATATTTACCCTATTACCTGGGATGGTGTTCCCATCCTCTGGTGTCCCTCTGGTGTGGGTGTTCCTTGGGCTTGAGGAGGGCACCTGTGGACCCATTCAATGGTGTTCAAACACGGAAATTGGTCCACAGCTCCCCTAACGTCTGCCCTGACTCAGGTGTTAAATATTGGTGCTAGGCAGGCTTAGCAACATTATTTAGCCGCACCTCTGTCCCGTGCACCATTTTTTCACAGGAGGATAATTAAGGCTCTAGGGCCTTAGAGTTATTTTTCAGATGGGAACACCCACTCTGCATTACATTGACACAAGGTGGGTTTACGCATCCCAAAAATGACTTTAACTCAAAAATATAAATATGGAGTTAAAGAAATCTGCTAATTCAGAGCAAAAAGAGTATAAATCTGTGCCCAAATGTTACAGGGCCATCATAGTTAGGTTCTGAATTTACCTGTACAAGAATTCAGCAATTAGAGCTTTACAAGTAACTATAACCCGCACTCTAAGGTAACTATGACTTGAGCCCCGCCCTGCTTAGTTTTTTCTTCATTAATTTCACTGCTAATGCGTAATTTATATTTTTAAAGACGTTAAAAAATTTGTCATGGCTGCTGTAATATCTGGGGTAATTAGTGAGAGTGCAAGTTATAGTTATCTTAGGGTGCAAGCTAGAGCAACTTGAAATAACTTGAATTATAAGTGCTGAATTTCTGAGGTTTTGCAAAAGTAAATTCAGAACCTAACTATAATGCCCCTGTAGCCTTTGGTTTTTAAAGTCAGTTTCTATTTTTTTTCAAAACTAATTTTAATTACTAAATGTTAATCCAACCACTGCCACGTGTGGTATTTGGCCGTGTGCAGCAGGGGTTGACCAAAGACACTGGCCTGTGGCCAGGCACTGCAGCCAACCATCTATAACCACCAAACCATGCACATCCAAATATTCGGTTTCTCTGGTTATGAGAATAGGTAAAAGAGGGTGTCTATGGGTGTGAGAGTGTCTGTCTGCATGTGTGAGAGTAAGAGTGTCAGGGTCTGTGAGTAGATGCATCAGTGTCTGAGTGGGTCTGTGAGTCAGTACATCTGTGTTTGTGTGGGTCTGGGAGTGGGTACATGAGCATCTGAGTGGGTCTGTAAGTGGCTGCATGAGGGTCTGAGTGGGTCTGTAAGTGGCTGCTTGAGGGCCCGAGTGGGTCTTTGAGTGGGTATGTGAGGATCTGAGCAAGTCTGTGAGTGGGTGCATGGGTGTCAGACTGGGTCTGTGAGTGGGTGCATCAGTGTTTGAGTGGGTCTGTGAGTTGGTGTGTAAGGTTCTGAGTGAGTGTGTGAGTGGGTGCATGAGTTTCTATGTGGGTCTGTTATTGGGTGTGTGAGTGTCTGAGTGGACTGAGAGTAGCTGCACGAGGACCTGAGTGCCACTATGAGTCAATGGCTTAGTGTATGAATAAGTTTATGAATGTTTTATTATAAAACGTTTGCTGATATTCGCGAATTCATCACAATGTTACATGGGGTGTTGACGCTGAGCATCGCAATGTATTCACAAATATTTCAAGCACTGAAAAAAATATATTTTTAAGCCAATAATTCCACCCTCAAAGATCCCTATATAACAGTGTGGTCAGGGTACCTTCACGCTGACCCCTAATGTCACTTTTTATTTTATTTTTTCAGTCCGGGAAACCATGTTCCATTTCCAAAAATGGTGTCTGCAACTTTCTGGTCAGATTGTGACCTGCCAATCACAGCATACCTGGTGGTGTGCGCATTCACAAATGCGCTGCGGTCACTGCGAATATGTTGCAACTGATTCCCGACCCTAGATATACAAATGCATTACCACTTTAATATCTCAAAAACGACTGAACGGATTTTCACCAAATATCCAAAAAGCATAATCTGTGTATCAAATCCGACCTTTCTGCCAAATCTGGTGTAATTCCATCCAGAGGTTCGGACTGTAGTCACGTTCAATACTCCTATGGGAATTAACATGGAAAATGCATGATTTTTTATAGGCGTATATATAGACAGATAGATAGATAGATAGATAGATAGATAGATAGATAGATAGATAGATAGATAGATAGATAGATAGATAGATAGATAGATAGAGATTTGTTAAATTGAGGGAACTCCCTCCCCTCCCAATTAAAAAAATAGATATCTAAAAAAAATATATTTTGTTTTTACTGGGAACCACCCTTTTTTCTATTCTTACCACCCTATTTTGGCATACACCCCTAACACTAAAAACACTCTAGCAGCCAATTCACCGTTAATACCCTTACCCACCCCTAAAACTACTCTTTACACCCAATCCCCTAAGCCACAACACCCTTACCAACCACTCCCCTTAATCAACCCTTAATCTTAAAAACACCCTTACCACCCTATACCATTACCTGCCCCTAAACAAAACCTTACAACCCAAATCATTCATCCTCTCCTAAACCCCAAAACACACTTACCACACTATGCCCTAAACCCCACCCTTAAACCCTAAAAACACCCTTACTACCCCAATCCCTTATACAACTCTAAGCTGTAAAATCAACCTTACTACCCTATACTCTTACTCTGCGCTAAACCATACAAACACCCTAACCCTAACTCCTAATATATATATATATACATGATAAAGGCAATGCCTGGTAATGGATGACTGGTAAAGGCATTGGGTTGTAATGTCTGAGTGGTAAAGGAAGTTTCCCTACTCAGTTTGAGTGAGTTATGACTCTCCAAGTGGTGCTGCTCCAATGTTGGACCCTTGGAAGTGGTGCCCTAGGTGCCCAGAAAGTCCAAAGTTGAAGTTAAAACATTTTCAGCCAAAAAGTGCCCAGAGAACTAAGATGACACCAGAATGTAACTGCTCAACCCAACTTTGCAGTAGCCATTACTACCTTCTTCTGTGAGGAGCTGCTAAATAGGATTTGCTGCTATGGAGAAGAACGTAGTGAGAGCTACTGCAAAGTCAGGTTGAGCAGGCCTCATAGAGCCCTTGTCAGCTACAGCGTGTGGCTCATCCTGCTACAGATTTCCGACTTTCATTTATGCTAATTTGCATATGTATGCACCTTTCACTGTAAAAATGTGTAGCAAATGGTGAGATTTGCTCTAATTTGCTGTAAAAATTAATCACAAATGAACAGGGAGAGCAATTAGCAAGTGGCTGTTGTTCACCGGGTGCTCTTGTTTAAATGTATCTTCACAGCGAAAACGTATCTGTAGGGGTGGGTATTGGTTACAGAGTTTTACTCTGAGGAATTACGAGGAGTTACTAACAACTCCATGAGATTTTACAGAATTCCCGCCACCCAAAGAATGCACACAATGTTAGTTCTGCGGCATTGCTAGCACCTCAAGGCAGTACATGGGTTCAGTGTGCGTACCCACTCCTACTAATAGCCTCCCACCTCTTACTTCCACCTGCTTGTCCATAGGGAAATCCCCTCAAAATAACCAGTTAAACCTCCCCTGCCCATTAGATCCCACCCTTTCACCTTGCCCTGCAGCCACTCCTTTGCTGGGTACTATAGCATGACTAAATCCCACTTGTCATCCTGAGTTATGTAGATGCCACTGCCATTGTTGCTGTGCCAGGGCTGGTAGGGCTAGTTGGCCACGTGATAATTCACCCTGGCTACGCTGGGCAGCCGGAAGTGGTGCAAGGGTCTGTGCAGTGCTTCTCTCAGGTTTCACTGCAGGGAACCGGGGTCACACTCATTAGGTGCTTCAAGTGGGCTTCACGTATGTTGCTCCGGCTGACTTCCAACCCTCTGTGTCTTACACTGCCTAACACTTCTTTCTTTTGTGCTGGTGTACTCCAGTTGTGCGCCTCCCAAACCCCTTCCTGCAGTTAGATGAAACACTGCAAAACGTCTCTGTAAGAGGGACTATTGGAATAAGAAGTTCAAAAAGTTCATGAATAACAGACTCAGAACCATCCACGGGACTCTTGTCTAGAAGATCTCCAGATTCTCGCTAAAGTCCATCTGTGGGTGTGGGCATTGGGTGGAGCTTCAGATGGAAGACCAACATTTCAGCCTATGAGCCTCACAGCCAAAGGAGCATTCATGCAGGAAGCATCTTGAATTATACTCCTTCATACTTAATCTCAGCCCTATGTTGTCAAACAGGCACCATAAAATCATGCTGGCAGATACCAGCCTAAGAACATCACAAAGCAGCAACAAATTTCTTATTGTAAATATTTTATGTTTTTCTTATGCTTTGGGATTAATGACCTACACTCATCAGAAAAGATACACAGAGGGGATTTACTGGTGGGAATGAAAATGGGTCGGTCTCAAATAAAAAGCACCTTGTGTTGGTAAAACATGTCTTCACACAAAGAAACCCTGGTTTATTTGCAGGGTCTTGCTGAAGCACATGTAAAATTCTGACACCGGGAACACAGTGCATGTTCTGTATCAAAACTAGTGCTGAATCTCATTAATTTCACCAGTAGAGTGGAACAGCAGAATCAATTAGTAATTATGTTACAAGAGTAACACTGAATTACTAAATTGCTCCAATTCTGCTGGTGGAATAAAAATTCCAACATCCCTTACTTTTGTGAAGATGCATTTCATGCAAAAATATAGCAACAAATTATGAATTTCTATTTTGTATAACTATATCTAATGTTACAAAGGTTTGCAGAATTATGTGAAAGCAAATAACTCACACTTCACATACCCCTAAATATAAACAAGGCTACAGATGAGAAGTATGGAACTATGCTATAAGATTTTAAAATAGGCCCAGTAAGCAAATACGCTATTATTGTATGGAAAAGTAGTATAGTAGCTCTTCTCTTTTCAGACAGAAATTCAACTCTAACTGTGATGTATGAACTCCAGAAAATTCACAAATCACACGCCTCATGCTAACTTTTAAAAATTGCCCCCAGATGCAAGAAATTATTCAGTTTAGGCCAATAGTCAACATGGAGCATCAAGGATTAAACGTACCCCTTTGTCAAACCATGGTTAAATAATATGATGAACTGGAAAAGTCATTTTTATGTAGAACTGGTTTAGATGAAACTCTAAGCCTATATCAGATCACAAGGACAATTTTACATCATAGTTTGTATGTAGACAAGTGTCTAATAAATACAGTGATGCTAAAGGTGGTAGACTTCAAAACATATCCCAACAGAACTGACTTTAGGTCAGATTTTGTCTGGTTTGAATGTATAGAGAAACATAAGCAAATATATACATTTTGTGTCCAGTTATTATTAGTGAAAGATGTGCTCAGAGAATGATTTTTCTCTGTGTTCAGCTTAGGCACTCCTCATACACAAATCACAAGGATTAAGGTGCTCATTACGACTTTGGCGGTCTTAGCAGAAGACCGCCGTCTGTGCGTGGGCCAAAAGACTGCCAGTGTTGGAGGTATTATGAGTCACAAACAACAGACCTGCCAAAATCAACCAGAATTACGACACCATCAGCCTGACTGAGGGTGGGAAAGAGGCAGAACCAGCACCACGCTGGGAACATCCAGCCCTCCAAATTACGACCCACAAACCAGCACAGTGCTCTTTGCATGGCAGTATTCTATTGGCGGTCTGAACCACTGCGGTCAAAATATCACCTCCACCAGAACACATCAGCACATTGGACAGTATGAATACCCCACACCTGACACACATACACACACCACACATACCTGCTCACTGCACTGTAAAATACCCCCCACACATACTCACAACCCCTTACATCCTGAATTTTTTACAGAGAAAATGAAGAACACACAAATAGAATACACTGCACCTGAATTCAATAGGCACCACCACACCTAACACGCATCACACACTACACAATAGCACCCCTGGCACAAACATGTTGTCACTGCACACAACCACCATATACCACAAGCACACCAAACCACACAAGCACACCAAACCACACAACCCCACCACACCAAACATCACAACTTGAACTACTACACATTACACACCCCACCACCCACAACACATCGACCAAGGAGTTGAGGGTTATGGTAGATGAAATCGTCAGAGTTGAGCCACAACTTTTTGGAGCACAGGTCCAGCATACATCCATAGCCAGGAAAATAGAGTTAAGGCTGTGGATAGACAGGATGAACTCAGTGGGAAGCCATCCACGCTCATGGGAAGAGAAGGTCTTGGCCACCCTGCACCCAGAGGGCCTGACTGGAATACTAGAAGGACTGGATTGTAGTTAGTCAACAACACTCCCCAGGCACCATTTACTCTTGCACACCACCCTTTCACCCCCTCACAGCACCCTTACCTGCACCAATCTACCCCGAACCCAATACGCTGCCTTGCATACCTCACCTCCCTACTACCACTAATCCCACACAGGCCTACCAAGTGCACGGATATACCCCATCTTAGCAAGTGCTACAACTACCACAAGGCAACACTCCCCACCTTTGTATAACTGCTAATTCCACTCCACATTAGGACACAAGGACGTATAACCATGTCACCACTTTCACCTACAGGATCCTTGGGCTGTTCACTAGTATATGGCAATGACACTGACAGCATTGATGACCACAACCTTCTATACTACAAGCACACAACAGCACAATCCATCAGCCCTTAAACATTTCCAGTGGTCAAGCAGCTGTCATTGTCATACCTAGAAAGCAAGTCTAGGCTATGGTTGCAAACAACCAAGCGAACAACAAGTACATTTCATTAATGTAACACATCTCCTTTCCATCCACGGCTATCCCTACTACTTCCACCCAGCAGAGGATGGCAAGAACCAGTCAGCAACTGGAAGTAGGCCCAATTGAGGACTACAACTCTGGATGTCTGGAAGGGGAACCTAACCAGGCTCATCTGGGATGACTGGTCATTCCACCACCAGCAGCCTTACCCTGCCCACATGTGAAGCCCCCACCTCTGTGGCTTCCACAGCACCGGAAACCCCTCCTCCCCAACCCTGTGTCCCAAGGACAGATCAATCTATAGCGTGCCCCACAGTACAGGGATCTGAGTCAACCCCTACCATCCAAGACTGCTGTCAGTGTAAGTGGCCACACTTTGCCAGGGTCACAGGCACAGGGGGCAAGGGCCAGTTGGAGGACAACTGTGGGTCAAGGGATGAGGTAACAACAGGTCACGACTGACCGAAAGGCATCTGAACCATGCTTTCACTAGCCCAAATGTCCTCTTGGTTACTTGCCTCATTCGGCCGTGGTCCTCATAGTAACTGTCCTCCCCATCAGTTGAAGGGAGCCAGGGCAGGTTGGGGTAGCCAGAGTCACCTGTGTGAACAAAGGTACAGAACATTAGGGAACCATGAGAGGCAGAGAGCTGACTATGAAGTGAAGTAGCATAGACTTTAGACATAGACAGTGGGACACTTACCAATGAGCTAGGCCCTCTCTCTCTGTAGACGCGGCATACTTTGTGAGACACTGCTAGTCCTCTAAACTTTGCTGTCACATGGGATATGTATTAGTCGGCAAGTCTCACCACCTGAACATTGATTGAATAGTTATTCTTCCTGTAGTCTTGCTCAGTGGACCTGGGAGGAACTAAAGTGATGTGGGTGCCATCAACGGCCCCTATGACTTGTGGAACCTGTGCTATGTCACAAAAGGCAGAATTCAGAGTGTACAGATCAGCACATTGTGAGACCCTCATGTGGCTGTTAAAGTGCTTGAGTAAGGCATCCAGTACATCCTGTAACACAAAACTGAACATCAGCTGTGACATTCCTGCAGCCAGTCCCACTGTCACCTAAAAAGATCCTGCAGGACAGAAATCACATGTACTGATGGTGAGATGGCATGTGGATTACGTATGGCTGGCAGGAGATCCGGCTCCAACTGGGTACACAGTTCCCTGATAGTCTGATGGTTCAGGCAATAAGTCTGTATAATGTGTCTTTCTTCCATGTTAGCAGGGTCAGCTAGAGGCCGGTAGATGGGTGAATTTATCAATCTCCCCATTGGACGATATCTAGGCATAGGACAGAACACATTTTAGGACATCTGTTACACTGCTGTTGCTAAAGTACATCATAGAAGTGGTGACAAGGACACATCATGTAAGGTATTTGAAACCTGACACAGGGAAACAGTTGTACACAAACTACACAACTGTGACATCCTGACTGTCACTTCCATTGATCTACTTGTTACAAAGGGTCTGTACAGAGATGGATGGCAGACATAGTAAACTTGAGAACACATTGAGAAGATTATACATCAGACATATTGGCAGGAGACACTCACTTCACTAGTGTGTTCATGAGGTGACACAGTGAATCAAGCAACTAGTGTTTAATTTCATGCTACGATGCATTAGGATGACATAGAAATCTTCAAAATATGTGAAATGGCAGCCAACTGTCCTGCATGCAGAGGACAGATGGAAGTAACCTCATTCCGCCGGCATTAGTAGTCATGGTGGTAGGCGGTCTGAACCGCTGTGCAGCTCCTTATTGGTTATCATTGATGTCTATGGGATACTGGGGCCAATGATGATCACCGCTGGCGGTGACCGCCATTTTCTATAAGCCAGCTCACTTGACTCCTGACACTCGAGCAAGCAAGACCTCCACTGTGTGAGCTGCTGTGTACTGTATCTGGAAGCCACAAATGGCACATCCTGCAGGGGATAGGGCCCCTGCCTTCAACCCTGAGGAAGTGGAGAAAGTGGTGGAAGCGGTCCCACCCCTGTATGGACTATTGTATGGGCCTCTAGATAAAATGGCAGTACAATGTGGAATACTTATCAGCTAGGTTGTTGTTTTGAAGGCGAAAGTGCATGGATATATACATGGCATGATTGACTGCTGGGTGGTATTCTGGACTCTGTATGAGCATGTGCTGTACATGCTGTGTGTAGGCCACTGCTGTACGTGTCCTGTAACTCTACACAAATCTCTCCTTTTGTCTGTGTCTCCCATGCAGGTCAGCGCCCATTAGAAGAAGGGGTTACAGAGAGCCATCGCCAAGCAAGTGCAGACCCTAGGGGTCCATAGCCGGCAGAGCACCCACTGCAGAAAGTGGTGGGATGACCTGAGACACTGGGCCCGGAAGATCATGGAGGCCCAGCTGGAGACATCCTTCCAGTGAGAGAGGTGTACCCATCAGACCCTGCTCCCCCAATGGCCCGCATATTGGTGGTGGCCTACCCAGAGTTAGATGGGTGCTTGAGGACAGCACAGCAGCCACAAGGGGGTGGGTACTGATTGTTTCATATCAGTTGCAGGGGCTTCAATTGTGTCAGTTGGATTACATAGGTACTAATGAGGTGTGTATGTACATTGGATAAGATCATAGTCCTGGCTAATATTTATACTGTTTAGAAGTGGTGTGAGTTAGCTTTTAAACACCATGCTTGCAGAATTATGTTTGTGCTATACCTCCTTGTCCAGTAACATTTAGACACACTCCTATGTTGAGTGTTCCAAACCTTATTTCCCTATCCCAGAGTCTGCTTTAGATAGCCAATGTCAGGGTTGATATTGGACAACAAGTCCTGTGAGCAAGGAACTTCTACTGTGCAATCTTGCATTCTCAATAGACTTCCGTACATCATGAGTCCTTAACTAACCTGTCCAAAAATGTGTGTGTAATGAACTTAACCAGGACATATAAAAAACAATGTGTCAAAAAAGTGGGTAGTTGGTAGTTTTTAGCATTGTAGAACAACTGATGACAGACTGCAGCATGTCTAAACTGGTCATTTTGTTGGGATTAGGAGGTAACAGCTTGCATATTGTTTTTTTTCTGTGTGGGGCCAATGTTTCATAGCCATTCCTTGCCACACCAGAGGAGAAGTAGATTACTTGTTGGTATATGTAGTAGATGGGTTGGTATTGACCCTTTCCTCCCTTTCTTTCTCTCCAACCCTCTCTCCCTGTCCGTTTCTCTTCATGTGTGCATCAGCATTATTAGGCGAAGGAGAAGGGTCACTGGCGAGTGGTGAAGCTACAGTCCAGGGGACCTAGGAAGCAGATTCCACTGACACCGAAGGGACTAGTGGTACAGAGGGCAAGGGAAACACCATGGGGGAGACCGGAACAGCAACATCATCTTCAGATTCCTCCTCCGATGGAAGCTCCCTGGCGGTGGTGGACCCACCTGGAACAATCCCAACTCCTTCCTCGTCCGCCACCCCTCTTATACCACTGCCCTCCCTGAAGCTCCCCACCCAGTTGCCTGTGCCCACTCATCCAGGAGAGTGGATGTCTCCTTTGCCGCAGGCACCTCTGCCCCTGCCCCATCAACCCTGCTGCCTTCAATGAGGAGGCTATTGACCTCCTGAGGTCCATCTCCGTCGGGCAGTCAACCATTGTGAATGCCATCCAGGGACTGGCATCCCAGATGCAACAAAGTAATACCTACCAAGAAGGCATTCACAGTGCCTTGGCTGGCCTAGAGAGACTGTTTCATGCTCTGGCCTCCTCTTTGATCTGCTTCTGGCAGGCAGGTTGCTCCATACACCGCTGCCCCATGCCGCCTCCACTCAGGTGCCATTGCTCTTTTTTGCCCATTTTCCTGAGCGCTTCCTGAGCGCTGCCGAGCAACCCAAGCTGCTGCATCCCTGCGGCCCGCCCCCCTCCCTCGAATCTCATCCCCTTCCCGCTGCTGAGGCCCGTGGCCCCACCCTCCCTGCTTTCCCAATTGCCAATCCCTCCCTCCTCACAGCTGTCCCTCCCACCTCCCCTCTTATGGCAGCCGTGGCACAGTGAACGAAGCGACCCTTGACCCTACTTCTGGCAGGTAGGTCGCTCCATACACCACTGCCTCCACTCAGGTGCCATTTCTCTTTTTTGCCCGTTTTCCTGAGCGCTTCCTGAGCGCTGCCGAGCAACCCAAGCCGCTGCGTCCTCGCAGCCCTGCCCCCCTCCCTCTTCGCAACCTGCCACTCCCTCCCACCTCCCCTCTCTTGGCAGCCGTGGCACGGACATGCCAAAGACAGGCCTGTCTGCCACCGCCCATGCCTGGACCGCTCTCAGAACCACTCCCCCTGGCCCACAAAGCCCCTACACCTCCCCCCGCCTCTATACTGCCAGTGACTTCCACGCTCTCAACCCAGGACGCGCCTCCACCTGCTTCCAGTCCTCCCCAAAGAACACCAAGGGACCTTTCTCCTGCCAAGCTTGCTGTTTCACCTGTACCCTAAAGCACCGCAACAGACCTGTCGACAACCACCTCAGCTGCATTCTACTCAACACCCGCTCCATCCACAAACACGCAATTGAAATCTGGGACCTACTAACCTCAACTTCCCCGGACTTCGCCTTCCTCACCGAAACCTGGACAAACTCGCCTCAGAACCCAACATAGCCATAGCCATCCCTGAAGGCTACAAAATCACCAGAAGAGACCTCACCAACAAACCAGGAGGAGGAATCGCCATAGTCCACAAAAGCACCATCAAAGTCTCAAGCAGCATCCATGACACCCTCAACCTCGCCGAGCACCTGCACTTCCAAATCCACATCAACGCCAACACCACCCTCAAAGGAACTCTGATCTACAGACCCCCAAGCCCCAGTTCTCAATTCTGCAACACCATCGCCGACATAATCAGTACCAACACCCTCGACTCCACAGAATACATCCTCCTCGGCGACCTGAACTTCCACCTAGAAAACAACAGAAACACCAACACCACCAACCTGCTGGACAACCTCGACAACCTTGGCCTCAAACAACTCATCACTTCACCCACCCACTCCGCTAGCCACACACTTGATCCCGTCTTCTCAGCCAGCAACCACGTCTCCTTCAGCCACACCACCGAACTCAGCTGGATAGACCACCGCTGCATCCACTTCTTCTACCAGAAATCAATCACTCACCACCACCGCACACAACCCCCCGACACAACTGAAGCAAGGATGCCATACGCAAACATCACCAACTGATCCGCACCACCAAAAGGACCCACTTCAAAAAACGCATTGACACCAACGCTCACAACAGTAAAGATCTCTTCGGCATCATCAAAGAGCTCTCCACTCCCAGGACCTGCTCCATCGAACCCCCGCCATCACAGGAGTTCTGCAACTCACTTCTGTTGAAAGATAGAAGAAATCCACAACAGCTTCAACCCCAGACCCACCAGCTGACTACAAACACCCATGAACCCAACGCCCCAAGCAACACCCACCTCCTCCACACCTGGACCCCCCTCAACAAAGAAGACACCACCAACACAATGGCCTCTATCCACTCCTGATCACCATTGGACCCATGCCCACACCATATCTTCAATAAAGCAAACATCATCATCGCTCCCCACCTCTGCAACACCATCAACAGCTCCTTCGAGTCAGACACCTTCCCAGAAAGATGGAAGCACCTAGAAGTCAACGCCCTGCTGAAGAAGCCCAAGGCAGACCCAGGCGACCCCAAGAACTACCGGCCGATCTCCCTCCTCCCCTTCCCAGCCAAGGTCATAGAATAATTTGTGAATGGCCAATTATTCCGGTTCCTGGAAGACAGCAAGGCACTCAACACCTCCCAATCCGGATTCCGCAAAAACCACAGCACCAAGACCACACTCATTGCTGCCACAGAGGACATCAGGACCATGCTTGATGAAAGAGAAACAGCAGCACTCATCCTCCTGGACCTCTCCGCAGCCTTCAACACAGTATGTCATCACACTCTCCGCACATGCCTCCACAATGCTGGAATCCGCGACAAGGCACTCGACTGGATCTTGTCATTTCTCGCAGGCAGAACCCAGAGAGTCCGCCTTCCACCATTCCTGTCAGAAGCCTCCAGAATCATTTGTGTCGTCCCCCAAGGATCATCGCTCAGTCCCATGCTCTTCAACGTTTACATGGCCCCACTCACCAACATCACACAAACCCACCACCTCAACATAGTTTCCTATGCAGATGACACTCAGCTAATCCTCTCTCTCATGAAAGACCATACAACTGCAAAGAACAACCTCCACAACGCCATCTCCTCTTCCTGCTACAACACTCTCCGGATCCTCTGCAAAATCTTCAAGTGGATTCCCGTCGAAACCAGGAAAACTGTAACCCACACCTTGGTCAGCAGCCGATTGGACTACGGAAATGCCCTATATGCAGGAACAACAACCAAACTCCAAACAAAGCTGCAAAGAATCCAGAACGCATCCGCTCGCCTCATTCTTGACGTCCCGCGCCACAACCACATCTCCCCCCACCTCAGAGACCTACACTGGCTACCAGTATCAAAGAGGATCACCTTCAAACTCCTCATCCACGCACACAAAGCCCTCCACAACACAAGTCCAGCCTACCTCAATGACAGACTCACCTCCCACACCCCCACCCGCAATCTTTGCTCTGCCAGCCTCGCCCTTGCTTCCATTCCCCACATCCGCCGCACCACCGCCGGAGTAATATCCTTCTCTCACCTAGCCTCCAAGACCTGGAACTCCCTACCGCTCCACCTTCGCCAGACCCAAGACCTCTTGACATTCAGGAAACGCCTCAAGACATGGCTTTACGACCAGTAGCCCCCGCGCCTTGAGACCCTACCGGGTGAGTTGTGTGCTTTATAAATCCTTTGATTGATTGATTGATTTGAAGGCAGCCAGTATCCCTTCATCTTCGGTCCGTCTACAGCTACCAATGCCCAATCCACCACCCCTCTCCCCAAACCTATCAAGAGCACACATACAGACCAGCATTCACCCACTACAATAGACAAGGTGCGCAAAGACAAACACCGGAACCACAGGACACACCACAAGCATGCACACAGTCAACACACACCTGCAGAAACAACAACAGCCACTCTCTACACCGTCTCCTCTGCCTCCACTTCCTCCTTTACAGTCAAATCACCACTCACACCTGCCATCACTACATGAACACTCCCTGATCCTGTCACCAGTCCTGTCATACCGAAAGACACCATAAGAGCAGACCCGCAGACATCAACCCCACACACCACATCCTCGCTCACCATGACAACTATCACAACCACATGCAGCACATCTACCTTACTTGCAGCCACCACCCCAACATACACTCACACATCTTGCATAACATCTCCCTACATCTCTTCCCCCTCCTCCCAAAAAACATAAAGCCCTCACTCACCCACCCAACAACCACCACACACAAGCGCACATTGCACACACCTGCATCTTTGTCCAGCATACCTACAACCACTCCCTCTTTCTCCAATCCAAAACATTTTACCAATGACTGCCTCATGTACCTAAAAATGTTTTCCTTGCCAGTCTTGACCTGTTCCCTGTACTTGTTCCACCCATTAATGTACCTAAATACCATGCCCCCCTGCCTCAACTCAGACCTTCCACCTCCCAGTCCTCCAATGCCCATTCCCCTGCTAAGAAACCACCCCTCCAAAGCCAAAGGTCTCTGCTCTTACCTCAAAATCCAAACATCCTCCACACAATCAACATCGAAACCTAAACTTCACTCTCCCAAATCTAAACCCAACGACGCCCCCTTCCAAGACCAAGACCCACCACAGCCCTCTCACTCTTGAGGTACCTGCTTGCCACATTGATGCCCCTGCCATGTGAAGGCCAATTTGCAGTCAGGAGTCAGGTTGGGGCATGTGACTTTGCCCAGTGTGCATGGAGCACATCAGACATTTGGACTGGCCAATAGGCCTCATCTGTATATAGTTTTATATTTTTCTGTCATTTCAATACATCTGCCCACATAGCTGTGGATGTCAAGATTGAAAAATTGTCCTGGTTTCCTTCAACATGGTCGTGTTATAGCTGTGTACTTTGATGTGTGTGTTGTATGTGTATGGATGTATCTATGTTGCTGCATGTGCTGGATGTGGTGTGTCACCTGAGGCCTTGTTTGGATGTCTGTACTATTTCAATTATTGTGTATTGTTACTATGTATTGATGGAAGTATGCGTTATCGGGTGGAGTTGTTTGATGTGCCTTTCTGACTATGCATTTGTGTGCTGTTGATGTTGTTCTCGTTGTGTGATTGTGGAGTGTTCTGGATGGCTGTGTTTGACAGTGGTGGTGGTGTGCATGAGTGGTGTGCTGTGTGAGTGGTATGAGTCTGCTAGACAAGGTGTGTGTAGTTTTCGTATGCATTTGTGTAGTTAGTGTGTGCGTGTGTGTCTGTAGCTGTGTGTGTTGATATGGGCATTTGTTTGCGTGTGTGTGTGATCACAGGTGTGTGTTGTGTGTGAGTGTGTAATACTGCCCTTCCCTCCAATGTGTGCTAGGTGGGGGTACTTACAGTTGTTGTTTTCGTCGTCATCAATGGTCCTGGTGGTATATGGTGAGGTACAGCAGTCGCACCTCCTCGGAAATCCTGGCGGTCTGCTGACTCGTAATATGGTGGGTGGTGTAGTGGTCCCTGCCGGCCTGCAGATCGCTCCTGCCGTCGGTCCACCCGTCCCACCTGCACTTGTGGTACTGGTGGTGATTTGGCTTTGTTGCGGTTGGATGACCGCCGTGGTCGTAATATAGCGCTCTGCACCGCCAGCCTGATGGGCGTGCAACACATACCACCAGCGTGACAATCCGGCGATCGCCAAACACATAATATTTGCCTAAGTCTGGATGCAGCGACGTTAAATACAGGTGAAAATGTACTTAAGAAGGGAATGAAGCAGATGGTATCTTCTTGATTTTGACGAGAGCATGATAAATGTATATATCTCATGCGGTAAAGAGCACAAATTGATTGAAAAATATGTATACTCCTAAGTTGGTGGGTTCCCAACACCTTAAAAACATACACTTTCTGCCACACTGAGAAAGTTTGAGAAAAGCAGTGTAGAAATAAAAAGGCACATTCATTACACAGAAGAAAAAAGTTTTTGTTGAAGTAAAGGGCATTATGGGTTCCCAATTTTCTAATTTACCTCAAGTGTACTGCTACTGTAATATATCAGCTAATGTTCTATTTCAGTTTGTTCCACTTATTAGGAAAATCAATTAAAAACAGAGATAAGCCAATATATAGAGTACTGTCAACTGTACTAAGGGCAGCTCAAAAAAAAAACATGCATCTCAACCTGTGACTGTGATTATACAGTTAAAAGAATGTTACAGCTTTGTTATTCTGCTATAAGGCTCAACTTTCAGTTTAAACACAAATCAGTAACACAATGGACACTCTCCTACAATGGAACACCCATTAGTGCATGGCAGTGAATTGAATTGAACAGTAGAGATTTAAAAGTTGCTCCACAAATACTCCTGCTCCGGAGTATTTAAGTTTGTGGCGCAGATACCTGTGTACCACTATTAGTAGATATGCATTTGTGTCAAAACCTATGTGTGACTCATAGAAATGCCTATCTATCAGCCATGGTTTTCTCACTTGATGCAAAGTAGGGCAAAGTTGCAGATATGGCTACTTTGCATTTCAATTTGTTACCCTACGTTACCAGAGATGCTTTTGTAGGCTCCCTCAAGGGTATAAGAACAGTCCAGGGCTCTCTGTGCTGCCTGTATAATGTCAATTGTACAGGAAATTGACTCTGATGTCTTGTGTTGATGAAATGTAACTCACAGATGATGATTTAAAAACACACTTGACTTGGGTGGATTACATCATTTTGGGATCAGCTAATCATGGCTATAAATGTAATTAAAAAAATCTAAACATGCTTTGTTCAGTGTCCTATTTCTAGAATATGAATTATCAAATGAAGGCAGAAGCTTTGCATCACACCTCTTAGAAAAGTGTGCTCTGCTATAACCACCAAATACATTAAAAAAGCTACAGTCACTTTTAGGCTTTCTAAACTTTGGTAGAACATACATACCAGATTATGCAGAGTGGTTCAAACTGTTGTACTATTTAATGTGTCCTGATTTTTTAGACAAACATTGGACAACAGAACATAATAATATTCTTAGAACATTGTAAACAGGCATGCTTGCATCCAAACACATACTTTTGGTAACAAAAATATTTTGGTTATATGCATAATTATGGGTTCCACTAGCTACACAAATGTCACTTTTATAGAAGACAGTGCCAATTGCATATAATTCACATTTATATTCAAATGCAGAAATGGGATTTGCATCAATAGAAAAAATCTGACTGCAGTAAAAACAGCTGTCCTAAAGGATCATCCATTGACACAGGGAAAACTCTTAATTTTTATTCCTCTAATACCAGCTTTGGAGGCTGTCACAAAGGTGAGCGTTCCTAATGGCACACCTTTACATTCCACAACAGTTCCAATGGGCCACTTCATTGATGTGAGGATTTGTCTATTTAGTACACTCTCAAATTCTGTTTTTGTTCCAGACTGATTTGTTTACTTAACCTGGGGACCTGTGGCTAGGAGCAGTACGGCTTGGCAAAAAAAACAATGTGTAAAGCATAAAACAACAAAATAAGGAAGTCATACAACAAGAATGAACCATGATAACAACTTTAAAAAATAGTGCATATCTTTATGAATTTTTAGAGACCTTGATCATCAAAATCGACCAACAGGTTCCGGAGATATGAATTTTTAATTGTTTGCAAACTTTTTACAAGATTGAAAGAGTTAGTACAGCAACTCCAACCCAAGTTGGGCAACCACTTCCAACAGTGCAGAGGTCTAGGAGGTCAGTAAGTTTACTTTGGATAGTTATCTGGCCACTAAAGCATCTTTGAAGCCAAATTCAAACTTTACAGGACAACCACCATGAAGTGGTCCTGCTGCTGAGGGTTGCAGGCAAAGAATGCTCAAGGATATTCCTGATGCTGTGCTATCAACAAGGGTAAGTTCCGGGTGAGTCCTCAGTCTGTTGCTGAGGTGAGGCAACTGACGCCATCGATGTTGGTGTCCCATGAAGTCCTCTTTCAATAGAAGAAGGGCTGCTGTGGTTGGCCTTCAGTTCTTCTGAAGCAGTGATGGGACTTGTGTCCCTCCTGGGCTAAAATTGTGAGAACAGACAGCACCCACGGGTCCAGTAGACACATGCGCAACATTTGGCTATCTCAAGTAAGTGTCTTGAAGTGCTGGTGTCCGGAAGTGGTGAAACTTCTGTGGTGGCTGTCAACTTGGTGATTTAGGCTCTGCTTTGGTACTGGGCTGGTAATCAACTTTTCCCCAAACCAGGAGCCACATACATGAGCCAAACTTTAGTAGCCCAAAGTGCAGCAGGTGCATTCCTTCTGATGGTACAATCTCTCTTTGTGAGCATTCATTTCCAGCACGATGGTCCTCCTTCAATCCTTTCTCTATATCCATAGTGAACTGACGTCTAGGGTGCCAGTGGTACCATATTTACCCCAGAAAAATTGCCCAGAGGGGACAATGCAGTCAGTAAGCAATGGGTTAGTGGGCCACCTCCTTTTGGGTGATGAGATTCCTCTCTGGTGTAGCATCTGGCTATTCCAGAGTGTAACATTCTTGCTCTTTTTAAGATGGCAGGACCCTTCCTTGGTCATCAGGAGCATTGTAGTCCACTCCAGAGGTATGGCTAGGAAGGGTTGCATTCCCACTGAAAAAAACTGTTCTGACACATGGATTCACTCTCTGTCTTCAACTTGTCTACAGGAACAAAAGGCAGTATGCATGGGAGTGTTCTAACCATTTGCCCTTCAAAATCAGCTTATTATTTGAAGTTCACCTTTTGGGCTAACACAATGAGTGGCGATCTTTGTTTGACATACCAGACTGTATAAAACAATCCTGGACTAGGAAGAATTTAAAATGACTTTTAGGCAATCTCTTTCCTGAATATGATTATTGGATGTCTGACAAACAAGGAATCATATTGTTGAATATATGGACATTTAAGAAAGTGGGCAGATAGCTCTCTCACCTATGAGTTATTAAAATAACTGTGTAAATATTGTTGTAAATCCAATGTTATTTTTTCTACGTATTTACTGTGATATCATTTGAAAATATTTAAGTTTGTATAAATGATGCTTTACTGTAAAGGTGTTTATTTGTTTTCTGGATCTTTCCGTTTTTTCTTGAGACTTTTTTGATGTTGTCTGTGTCTATGTGAGTCACTTATGTTGTCCTTTAGTATGGTGTGTTCTCCTTCTAGTTAACTGTGATTGTCTTGGCTATCTTCTAACATATTATTAAGGAGGGTTTTGTGTACTTTGAATTTACTGGTATTTTTCCTTTGGATTAAAAAGTGTTGTATCATTTGTTTAGTATAAATAAATATTATTTATATTTGATATTGGAATATTGTTAGTTTTTGGTTCGTGTGTATGTTACAATGAAAGAGAGGGATGTTCTTGTACCTCTGGCTAACACAATGAGTGGTCATCCTTGGGGAGGAGATCACACCTTAATCTACAGAAACTGCCTTTGTTCCTCATCCTGGGAGTTGTTCACATGTCTCTCCAGGTGGTCAGAAAGCTGTCAGTGTGCTCTGGCCTTTGAGAGGCCACTGGGCTCACTGGGGACAGAGTGGCAACATTCTAAAAGTTACTTAATTTTAAAAGTGACATAAATGTTGCCTTGAGCATCAAGTCACATTTAATTCCACAATTAGTTTGATACCTTACATGGCCCAGTTAGGTGGTCCCATTTAGGAGTTAGTCGGGTTAGGCTGTCAGCTGGAAACCCTGTGTTAGCCATTTGGGCTACTAACTTTATCCACAGCAAAATGATACTTTGGCAGTGCTGCTGCTAAAAAATGTTAGATCTATTTTTCTTACTTAACAAAATACAGCTCCCTGCCATAGGGCTCTATAGACTTTCCTTAGGGCAGATATATATCGTGTTAGGGGTTAGTGTGGTTTTGCCATTCATGGTAATTGCAAAGTCAAACTGGCAGTGTGACACTGCATTTCCAGTCTGCAGTCACAGGCTCACAGCCATTGGTTCACTTTGTCATACACACAGTGGCACAATCAGTGTTTCAACCCTGAGGGGACACTCTGTCTAATATGCCCTGGGGTCACCGAGTACCTAGGGCATGTCAAACAGTACCATACACTAGAGACTTACAAGTAAGTCATTGCTTGCCAATTGGGGAAACCCAATCAACTTAAGTTCTATAAAGGGACTGAATACTGCAATTGAGGTCTGAAAATCAGACCTTAGTGCTCTCTCAGAGTAAAAAAACAGAAGCTAGTAGTCCAAATGGGGGCAAAAAGTGAGGGGAAACCTGCAAAAAGCCTGTTTCTTTACACTTGACATCTACGGATATCGATTATGTGTTTGTTTGATACTACATTACGAACACGGGAATTTCTCCAGTATGAAAAAGAATACCCATGTTGACTAATGTTTTGGCCCTAGATCAATATGATTTTATTATGTATACTGATGGTGCATCCCAGTCCGTGGTTGGTACCAAGCATAAGTACCTCGGCAGCACACGTTGCAGTGAGGAGTATCATGAAAGACACAGAAACACACACAGAAACTTTGGGTGACTGTACCTCTCAACTGGCTGAATTGAAAGGTTTGGTTCTGGCATTGCAGAGTAAGAATCTTGAATTCCTGACACTTCTAGGCCCTCATAATGAACTTGGCGGTGGTCACCAACGACCGCCGTGGCAACGGTGAGCAGTAGACCGCCAGTGCTGGAAGACTGGATACCACCGAATTATGATGCCAAAAAGCCAGACCTCCAAACATCTTGCAACCTCCACCCACCGCCAGGGCCTACAACGGTGGAAAGGCAGTACACCTCACCCTGCCACCACCATGCAGACAAATCTTCCGCCCACCTTGTAATGGATGTCGAACGACCATTGGCGGTACCGACCGCCACGGCCAGCAATGGGACCCAACAACAACAAATGCACACAGTGGGAACTTTGAAACCCACACACCTGACACACATCCACAACACTATAAAACACTCACACACAGACCCCACAATCCTCTGCATTGCCAATAGCACAAATGAGAGTGACAACACAACACGCATACACTGAACACAATAGAACAAAATTGACATGCACAAATACACCACCAAAACACACACAAACCCCATACACCCTCATAAGGCACACACATAACCACACAACAGCACCCTTATCAATACACCCACAACACACACCATGGCGCCCCCTAATCACCCCTGCTTCACAGAGAGGGAGCTAAGGACGAAATACTCAAGTGCGAGTCACAACTATTTGGGGCACAGGTGCAGCAGACACCCATCACCAGGAAGATGGAGCTATGGCAGACGATTGTCAACAAGGCCAATGCAGTGGGAAAACATCCACACACAAGGGAGGACACCGAAAGAGCTGGAACGACCTGCGTGGGAAGGTGAGGTCAATGGCATCCATGCACAACATCGCCGTACAGAAGACCGGTGGAGGACCCCCACCTACACCCCCTGACTACACCGACTGGGAGGAGAAGGTACCGGCTATCCTGCACCTGGAGGGCCTCACTGGACTCACTGGAGGACTGGACTCAGGTAAGTCAACTACAATACCTTAACAGTCACCCAACCCCTCTCACTACCACCAGCACCCAATCCCCACCCAGGCAACAACACCCACATCCAGTTACCCTGTATGCCCACAATCCCACAAACAGGCCCCCATCCTGCCCCCTGTGCACAGTCACCTACCCCTGCAAGGATTCACATTGACACTACAGCACCCATAATGCACTTCCACCTCCCACACACAATGCAAAGATAAGTACACAAAAGGACCCTGCATGCCACAACAGGGGAATAAAAGCACAAAATAGGCGAGAGCTGTGCATCAGTTTCCAAAATAGTACATGATACATACATGTCCATTCCCCCCACAGGCACCACCACCCATGCAACCCAGATGGAAATGCCAAGGAATGTCAGCGCCTCACACGGAGACAGGGGCCCCACTCAGGAGTCTGGAGAGGGATGTATGGAAAGCGAGGGATACTCTGGCCTGTCACACGATCCTGGACTTTCACCCTCCAGGAGCCCCACCCAGGATACCACTGGCAGCCCTACCACACAGCCACCAACAGTAGCTCTTGCCAAACAATCCCACACCAGTGTTTCCCAGGCACAGACTGGCAGCCCACATGTACAGAGGCCAGAGTCTCCGCCCACCAACAAGCAGGATGGTGAAGTCCCCAGTGCAAGTGGAACTGCCAGACCTGTGCAGGGGACACAGGCACAGTGGGCAAGAGCCAGTGGGAGGGCATCAGTGGCCCAGGGGGGGAAGCCAAAGGATGGATGCTGCAGCCCAGGAGGTTGTTTCTGAGGTCCTAGGAGCTTACCACCATACACAGGACAGCATGGGCCACATCCTGGCCACCTTGGAACAGAATCAAAGGCTGCTGATAGCACACCACCAAAAGGCCATGGAGAAATGGAAACAGCTCAATGCCACCATGACCACCATTGCAGGGGTACTGAAGCACCACTACCCTAGCCACCCTGAGACCTCCACCCACTTGCAAGCCCCTACCACTAGCCAGGGCACTGCCTTGCCATCTACATCTGCAGCAGCTACTGGACTGGTGGCACTGCCAGAAGACACACAGGAGACAACCACCCCTAGCCCTGCAGCCCAGCTCCAGTCACTCAAATGTGCCCTCAGACCCAGGCATGCCACTGGAACACCAGCCAAGACCAAGGCCCCTGCTAAGAAGTGATCCTGCCCTGAACTGTCTCCCTTGTGTGTCACTGTGCTACATTGTTGACCTTCCACTACCAACACACCATCTACCAATGGACACATGGACCAAATCCCAGTGCCACCAACAGCTGAGCACATGTACCAGAGTATGAATATGCACCATGAGTCCACTCCCTATCACTGTACAATGATATACCAAATTTGTGTCACATAATAAAAACACATATGCACTCAAATCATATGTCCCTCGTCATTATGAGTTAAAAATTGTGAGTGTGTATGCATTAGCCAGTCAATTTCATATTCATACCTTTATTGCAGGAGGGGATCCCATGCACTGTAGTGTCTGAGGTACGTCACAATGTACACAATATTGGGTTCCCTGGCACATGCTACTTCAGTACTCAGTTAACAGTGTCAATGACTATAGACACCACATTACCATTTACATGATTCAGACTGAAACTATGCAGTGAAGACAACAGCATCATCAAACAATACCTTAGGGTCACTGGAAGTATAGGCGGATCAGCTAGGTCCTGGAGTTAAGATCTTCCCCCTCTTCTTCCTCACCATCACTCTCATCCCATCTCTGAGGTTCCTAGTCTGGTTGGACAGCACCCTCCTCTTCTAGAAGGGGGATAGCTTTCCTCACAGCCAAGTTGTGCACCTTGCAGCAGGCAACCATTATCTTACACACCTTGTCAGGGACATAGCACAGGGATCCTCCAGAGATGGAGGCAACTAAATCTAGCCTTCAGGAGACCTATGGTACACTCAATCACACTCCTAGTACATCTATGTGCCTCATTATAATTCCTCTCTGCTTCTGTCCTGGGATTCCTCACTGGTGTCAGGAGCCACTGCAAGTTGGGCTACACAGAATCACCTGCAAAAATGGACGTAGACAGGACCTTAAAGAACCAACTGCACATACATATTGGCTGGCTGTCACCTATGTACTGAACCATTGTCATACACACTCATCTATGAGCCATCCTCTGTCCCCTTGTAGTTGTCACATCAAGTGTGATACACTGCTGTTTCTCAGGACAAAGGAATCATGGACTTAGCCTGGGAGCCTGACATTTACATGTGATATGTACTGGTCAGCAGTACACACCAATTGTATATTCATGGAGTGGAAGTTCTTTTGATTCCTGTACACTTGTTTATTCGCTCTTGGGGGTATGAGAACTATGTGGGTTCCATCAATGGTACCTATCTCATGTGGATGTTAACAAAGGCATAAAATCCATACTTGATAGCAGGAAGTTCCGCCCTTTGGGGGAACTGGACATTTGTCTGCAGGAGTTGGACAAATGCATCCTGGTATTTCGACAGGATGAGGCTACACATTAGCTGTGAGACCCCTGCACCTATGCCCACTGTTACCTGAAATGAGCCAGTAGCCAAAAAATGGAGTATAGATAGCACTTGTACTTCAGTAGGAATGGCATGCTGATTCCGATTAGCCGGTCTCAGTACAGAATCCAGTAAAGCACAGAGGTCATGGATTGTAGCACTATCGAGTCTTTAGGTGAAAATGATATGACGTTCATCCATGGTTTGGAAATCAACCAGAGGTCTGTACACAGATGGGGCCCTCCCTCACCACATGGGTCTGTACCTATGGGAGAGGAAAGAACACATATGAATGGCACACATACAGTAGAGTAGAGGTTAGCACTTGCGGTGGGAAAGTTTGGTCACAGGGCATGCTCAGCAGGGGGTTAGCTTTACGTACGGCAACAAAATATTACTTTACATTTTTTTTTAAACTAGAAAGTCTCTGAAAAATAAAGGTTAAAGTGTCATTATAGTTAGCTTAAATGTTCAGTAACAACATAACATTTTAAACTCCATAAATCACAGAAATTCACCAGTTATCTCAAGTAATTATAACTCGGGCCCTACGGTAACGGTAACTTGCAAATCTGACTAATATTTGTCATCTTTATTATGTTCAACATAGTATATTCATTCATAAATACATTTTTTGAAGAGAGTATCTTCTCCAATGTGATAAATAATAAGTATTGCAGTTTGGAAGCTGTACAGTGAAATAATTATTATTTCTGTGTGATCAATAAAGATCTGTGCTGTGAAAGCCTCCTGCTTTGTTCTATTTCCTCCTTTTCTGCAGTGATCCCTTGAGCATAATTACTAGCACATTTTTTTCTTAAATTTCTCCTACCTCCAATAGTGTGCGTCTTTTGCAGCATCAATAAGCAAACAAATTAATTCATATTTCAGAATACATTCTTCATGCTGAATCAACCTTTTTTCATTGCAGATTTTCAAACACTTTCTGATTGCTTTATTTCTGTTTGAACTACTTATTTAAAGCATCACTGCGTCTCTTGTTTAGCTTTCTATGAAATGCATTAGCCAAATGTGTCTTTGTCTCTTGTATTATTAGATATCTAACGCAACATCTCTAGTGCCATTGTTTAGTGTTTGTTTCCCTCTATTTCTGAGTTCTGACTTAACATATACCTTGCTTTTATGTTGTGCTTTAGCCAAAATCTCTGCCCAAATTGTGAGACAAAGTAGTACAATAATCCAATAACTGTACAAATTACACATAGCTATGTTCAATATATTTTTCTAAATCACATATACTACATCAATTAGGGAAATTTAATTACTGTTGTTAATTGGCATTAGTTGTCTACCAAGCTACAGTGATCAAAAGAAAGTCTGAGATAGTGGGGCATGAGAACAGGGCTATATAAATTGGTTGTATTTAACAGCGAGGTTTCAAGTAAGAGTATCTATCTACTTCTTCAGAAAGGTTTTAATTCTTGTGAATGGCCTTGTGAGTTATCAATAGGCAATTAAATAAATAAACTGTAGTACACACCAGGAAATGCTAAATGGGTCCCTTAAGAAATATTGAAATCATAGTCTTCAATACAAGAATGGCAGCAATGATTGAGGGTCACAAAAAGGAGCACATATAAAGGGCGAGAACCGCCTTTAGTGAGAACAAAAATATTTGTTATTGGTGTTATGTTTATTTTAGGAATTCTGGCGAGTTCTCAGGTGATTTTACAATGTGAAAAGTACTGACACTCTGGTGAGATTTGATGAACCATATATGAGAAAAATATATTACCTCTCATGATTTTCTCATAGAGGTCACTGGAGGTGCTCTATAAGCTAAAATGAGAGCACATTTCCTTCAAGTTGACAATATATTTCTCAACCATGCACAAACATAGTCTAATATTCATAGTAAAACATATACTTTAAACAGTAGCAGCAGCCTGTCAGTTGAGTCCCCAGTGTTCTACTGCAGCTTCCCACAGTGCTCAAATGAACTAATAGAGTGTTAGCATTCTGTATCTGTGGCAAATATGTGGCACGTCTGAAGACATCTTGATGGAAGCAAAGCTGTGAAATCTAAAGCATTTCCTTTAGAAATCAACAAAATACGTTGTTTATTTTTGTCATATACATTATTGTTACTTGCCCTAGACAGTGAAAATGTAAACATATTACTTATGGGTTCTCAAATAATTTTATCAGCTAACTCCTTCCATAGTGTTATAAAGAATAACTAGTGGTCCAACATTCTGTATTCTAACAAACGTATGGCACAATTAAAGATTAAAGCCAACATGATAGATTCAAAGCTGGAACAAAATTATGGGGTTATTTTTATCATAAAAGCATGGTTTGTGCTCTACAAAGGTAAAGCGGTATGAGCACTCAAAGTTTCTTCATACATTTCAGTGAAATATTTTAAAATGTTGAGCTAAACATATACTTCCAACACGAGCAGCAGTCTATCAGTTAATTCCCTAATAAACATCTCCAAAGGCAGAGCAGAGTTCGAATGAACAATCAGAGTGCTAAGATTTTTTATTCAAGACATGTTTTATTCAAGACAAAAATAAGCCAATCCTGAACCAATTTGTTGGAATAAGAGCTGTGGAATTTTAAGCTTTTTCTAAAAGCAGGCCGAAAGATATGAGCCCTGAGATGCTAATGCAGGCATGTAACCAGAGAATTAAAAATGTGAGGCGAGGAATGGGTGTTTGTTAATTTGATGGATGACATCTTCTTTAAGGGGGCTACAAATAGCTAAGAGCTTTCTGCATCAGTACAGCATTCGCTTTCTACATGTTTCCTTAGCCTACCCATCTTCTTTGTTGATTAACAGATCCCTCATTTTGAAAGCGCTCCACTTTGTGTGTGATGTATATATATATATATATATATATATATATAGGCAGGCAGTTATAGTTAGGACTTAGGCCCTCATTACGACCCTGGCGATTGGCGGTAATAATTCACAAATTATGCTATTGCCTCAAGCCAAGCTGCCAATGTACCACTCCGTTCGCCAGGGTGGTAACGCCCGCTGGGCTGGAGACCTCAGTGGCGGTAGGCGGTAGTTACTGCCAATGTCTTAATGAGGGCCTTAGTTTCCATGTATGTACATTTTATTATTTTTAACTATAACTTTAGCGTTGCTTGAAAAATCTTCACAAAATTTGCACTTTGGTCAGTTGAGCTGCCGTCTTGAAAGTTTTGGGGTAATTCATCAAGCAGAGGCTGACACGACGGGGGTCCCAAAAGGCATTTTCCCCATTCATTTTTCCATAGTGTCTTTAGACATGCCTACAGCCCAAACAGCTAAACAGAATTGCACCCAAATCGGCACAAAGCTAAATCCTGTTCCACAGATTACACTTTTTGTGATTTGGTGCAAATGCGTTCAGTAGTTTTTGGAGTAATTTAAAGCCCAAATATATATATATATAGGGACGTGGATCCTCTGCAGATCCACCTTGAATCAATCGGCGGATCCACGCTCCATAGGAAGAATCTGATTGGCTGGCTACAGCCTAGAGAAATGTTGTGGCTGCCATTTTATTTTGTTAGGAAATGGTCCCCAAGGCTCAAATGTGGGGAGTAATGGAGCTGGGGTAGAGGTACCCTCCTCCCCTGGGGGTGATAAGTTGTAATAAGTCAGTAATAATGGCTTGAAATGCACAAACATTTTTTTGGGATGTTTCAAGAATTCCGTTGATTCACTCGCAGGGCTCAGCACAGCCCCCGGTGTTAATCCATGTGTGGGTCCACACATTTCGTGAAACATCAAAAAAGATATATGCACATACAGCTACTCAATCATTCAGACAAACACCCTCATATCCACTCTCATACCCAGAGAGACATGTTCACACCCATCCAATCAGACACTGTCACACCCAAACAGATACTCTAATACCCGGGGAGACAGTCTCACACCTAGTTTCACACTGAGAGACAAACTCTTTCATCCAAACACTCTCATACCCTCACACTCTCACAGCAAGATTTACACTGTGACACCCACTCTGTCACCCAGAGAGATGCTGTCACATCCACTCTCAAGCCAACACAGACACACACACGCTCACTATCAAACTCAGAGAGTCACCCAGTCTCACATCTAGGCAGACACTGTCACACTTACCCTCACACCCACAGAGATGCTCTCACATCTAGTCTCACAAACAGAGACATACTCTGACACTCACTCTCACACCCAGAGAGACACACTCACACCCACTCCCATACTCGGAGAGACACTGTCACACACACTTTCACACAAAGATAGACACTGTCACACCACTCTCATACCCAGAGAGATGCTGTTACATCTTCTCTCACACCCACACAGGCATTCTCACTCTCACACTCAGAAAGAGAATCTCATACCTAGTGTGACATCAATATAGACACTGTCACTCCCACTCTCCCATCCACAGAGATGCTGTGAAATCCACTCACCACACCCACACAGGCACTCTCATGCTACTCTTACACTCAGATTGACACACTCACACCCACTCTGACACCCAGACAGAGACTATAACACTAGCTCTCACTCTCAGACACTCTCACACCCACTGGTACATCTAAGCAGACATTGTCACACTCACTCTCATACACAGAGAGAGACTCTCACATTGCCTCTCACAGCAAAACAGACACTGTCACACCCACTCTAACACCCAGACACAGACTCTCACACTTATTCTCACCCCTGGACAGACACTTTCACACCCAGAGCAAGATAGATACTGTCACACCCACTTTCACTTTCAGAGAGATGCTATCACATCTACTCTCACTCACACACAGGCACTGTCACACCCACTCTCACATAGAAATTATCTCTTACACCCACTTGCACACCCACAGCCACTTTGACACCAAGTCTTGCACCCAGACAGACACTCTCAGACCCAGAGACACAGTCTCTCACACACATTTACAGTCAGAGAGACACTCTCACACCCACTCTCAGGCAGACTCTCACACCCAGATAGACATTATCATACCCAACTCACACACTCAGTGAGACAGTGACACATCCACTCTCCTACCCAGATATAGGTGGTCACTACAACCTTGGTGGTCGGTGTTAAAGCAGCGGTAAAACTGGGAACAGGCCGGCGAAAAAAAAAATTGAATTACGACCGTGGCGAAAACCGCCAACATAGACAGCCACTTTAACACTCCACAGCGGTACAAACAAACACCGCAGTGGTAAGCGCCAACAGACATGCGGAAGACAATGTACCGCCCACATTATTACAAGCCACCAATCCACCACCTTTTCCGGGGTCGATACACCGCAAACAAGAACACGGTGGAAACAGGACTTGGAAGGGAAAACGCTCACCTCTACACATCCCACGAGAAACTAGGACGACATGGAACCGGAACTTTAGATTCTTCCAGCCCTTATCATCCTGCTCCTCTACCAGGAGCACGAATGCCGGCGGCGAAGACCACGGTGAGTACTGCACTTAAGACACAGGGGAGGGAAAAAACAGTGACACACACACGCAACACACAACAACCCCACCCCCACCCACGACAACACACGCACACTAATACATCATGATACATCACAATTACATCCCCCAACCCCCCCCCCGGAAGAATGCAAGGACAAAAGGAAATGAGTTGAATGATTGTAATATATACGAAGACAGTAATCAAAAATATATAAATATGTTAAGATATTCACACTATAGACAAATATATACACCAAGAATCCAAGTCCAAGGTATTGCACTATCATAGTCCGTGGACCACTGGGTCCAAAAGGCATGGTCAAGGCCCACACTCAATACCCGAACAAGACGGAGAGAACAGTGCTGGGGCATCAGATAGAAATAAAACAGGCACCTCAGGGGGAAGGGAGGGGGGCACCTCAGCCGGATGAGTGCACAATGCCAGATCCACAAGGGGGCACCATGCCCACTGTTCAATCCTGGGGAGTGCAAAGCCACAGTCTCTCAAGTCTCTACAGTGGGTTGTTTGCCCACTGCTATATCCTGGGGAGTGCAAAGCCACAGTCTCTCAATTCTATACAGTGGGTGGTTTGCCCACTGCTATATCCTGGGGAGTGCAAAGCCACAGTCTCTCAAGTCTATACAGTGGGTGGTTTGCCCACTGTTCAGTCCTGGGGAATGCAAAGCCACAGTCTCTCAAGTGGATAACATGCTCCACTGGTTTCTGGAGGGGGCTTTGTGCCCAGAGTGCTTCATCCTGCCAAGGACTGATGTAGTGGATGTGATACTCCGCTGGTTCTGGAGGGGGCTTTGTGCCCAGATTGCTTCATCCTGCCCGTGGCGGCCTCAGTAGAGTCGGAATAATTGGCGCTCACTGGCCTGCGGTGCTGCTGGCGGCGGTGTCCTGGGCAGCGGTGCTGCTGGCAGCGGTGTCCTGGGCAGCGGTGCTGCTGGCGGAGGTGGCCGGTGCTGCTGGCGGCGGTGTCCTGGGCAGCTGGGCTGGAGGCAGCGGTGTCCTGGGCAGCGGTGCTGCTGGCGGCGGTGTCCTGGGCAGTGGTGCTGCTGGCGGCATTGTCCTGGGCAGTGGGGCTGGTAGCGGTCTTGTTCACCGTGCAGATCTTGCGAGACTTGCCGGTTTTACTGTGCCCCTTCCCAACCTTGGACGGTGGCGCAGCTGTCTCCATACCCCCAACTGTACCCCTGGGAGCGGCTTTGGTGGCTAATTTCTTTCCCCTCTCCCGCCGGGCACTGGACAACTTTTTATGCTTTAGAGGTGGGGGACTGTCTGTGCTCTGGCTCCTTGCCACACTGGCTGCCCTGCTGCCTGGCACACTCCAGAAGCCGGTTACTACTGGCACCACTGGTCCCACAGATGTTGTGGCTGAGGTGCTGGGTTGGGACCTGGAGAGTCGGGCCCTAGGAGACTGAAGGGGTGGGGGAGGTGAGGGAAAGAGTTCAAGGTTGGACAGTGTCTTATCCAGGTGACTAGTTGACACCTGTTCGGTATAAGTCAATAAGGACGCTCAATGAAGGACCACACGCCAATTGTAAATACAATTTAGCTTTACTAGAACTGCAGGTAAATGTAGGCATTTAGCACATTAACAATAGTAGAATGAGAATAGCAATGAAAAGCATCTATTTATACAGAAGTACACTACAAAGAGCATCTATGCATATATATCAGCAAAAAGTTAATTGCCAGATAAAGTTTTGATTAACTGTATACCAAAATGCATCACATTACGATGTTCAGAAAGCAAAATATAAACTAGCTGAATACTTCAGATAAGCTTTGATTTACCGCACACCAAAATGCATGTTTCAGTTACTGCTGCAGGCTCACACTATGATTTTTAGAAAGCAAAATATAAACGAGCTGAATACTTCAGGTTATAAACACAGTGCAAGCATAAATAATCAATCATAATAATAGAGCCGAGAAACAAAGGCCTTTCATCCCTGTGTGGAACTTAACTTAGTCCACAAAATGCTGGGAAGCCCTCTACCACCTGCTTGGACCTCTCTCCCCCTCAAGCATCACGGTCAGCAAAACAGGGAGACAGCGCTGGGCCATGGCAGCTTTCACAACTCCATCTGCGAGCTTCCAATCCCTCACCCACACTTCAGTGCTTAAATAACACGAAGCTTGGATTCTATCTCATTCTGGCATTTTCTAGATATGTTTTCAGCACTTGGCTGCTTTGCCCTTCTCCAGCCTTTGTTTTCATTCCATCTTTTCCCTGTACTCTCGTTCTCAAGGTTGAGACGGAGTCTTCTACACAAACAAGCTTGAAAATAATATCATGAACTTTTCCACAATGTTTAGGGGGGGTTTCAGCAGGCATCACACTCATCTACACTGCTCAAGCTAATTAAGCTTTCGCATCACAATGTCTTCCGCACCTTTCCCTATTCTGATCAGACAGGAAAAGTTTCTTAGGAACACTGGGACGGGTAGATGGGGGGGTTTGGGAGTGGAGGAAGAGGTAGTGGTTGTAGGAGGTGTATGTTTGCTAACTTTGGGTTAAGGTGCATGGGCTGGAGGCTGTCGTGATGTGGATGGCTGTTGGGTGGGTGTGTGGCTGCGTTTGTGTACCTTGGGAGGTGGCCTCACAGACACACTGGGAGAGGTCAAAGGGGATGTGTGAATGGTAGTGGGGGTGGTGACTGCATGTGGTGGTGGGTGTGCTGGTGATGGAGGTAGTGGCTGAGGATGTAGTGCATGCAGGTGTGAGTGGAGACAAGACAGGGATGGAGGAGGGAGATGAGGAGGAGAGGGACACAGTGGAGGCAGTGGATTTTGGTGTGTCTGCATGTGTGCGATGATTGCGTGAGTGCCTGTGGGATGTGTGGTGCTTATGCTTTCCAGAGCTTCCCTTGTGTGTTGAGGTGTGTGCATGCTGGTCTAATGGTGTGCTTGGGATAGGCTGAGGTACAGGGGTTTGGGTCTGGGTGGAGGAAGTTGGAGGGGGGATGCTAGAGACAGGAACAATGGCTGCCATCAGTGCTGAGTCCAGAGTCTGAAAAGCTCACTGATGGGCTGCCTGACCAGAGTGAATGCCCTCCAGGTATGCATTGGTTTGTTGCAACTGCCTCTCTACACCCTGGATGGCATTCAAAATGGTAGAATGCCCAACAGTGAGGGACCTGAGGAGGTCAATGGCCTCCTCACTGAGGGCAGCAGGGGAGACAGTGACAGGGACTGAGGTGCCTGGGGCGAAGGAGCTGCCCACCCTCCTGGGTGAGTGGCCACAGGGCAAACGCTGAGGGGCTGCTGGGAGGGCAGAGATGGTAGGGGGGGTGGCGGCTGTACCTGTAGATGCGGGGGGCACAGATGGGCCTGCCACCGCAAGGGAGCTCCCATCAGAGGAGGAGTCCGTATCGCTGGTGTCAGCTCCTGTCCCCTCTGTGGAGCTCCTCTCGCCCTCCGTCCCGCTGGTAAATTCAGAATCCGTAGTGTCGCCCTCCAGGGCCATGTGAGATGCAGCTCCCTCCTGCTCCGGTGCCACTGCTCTTCTGCCTGATGATGCTAATGCACACAAGAACAGGGAGACCACAAAAAGGGGGAGGAAGACAGAAGAAAGACATGTTGAGTGCATGCAATACCGCTACAGTTGGCAGACACTACACACACAGATTCCCCCTGCACTACGCCGCGCACTTGGAGTTCCCTATTCAATCCCAGGGACATGGGTTACAAGGCTATGCCCGATTGCTGCACACATGGATGTCACAGGAGCCTGACTAGGTGTAGTTGGCACTGTATACAGGTGGGGTGGGGTGCCACAGGGCCTGCCTTAAGAAGGATCCTTGCCTACTAAACTCACCTTGGCCTAGGGGAACCCACAGCCCACCTCCCCCACCCAGACACCACCAATGCGTGCTTAATCAGCAGAATGAGCGTGTACTCACCCCCTTGTGGCTGCTGTGATGCCCTCAAGCACCCATCCAACTCCGGATACACCACCGCCAGGATCCTGAACATCAGGAGGGGCATGGTGCGATGGGCACCCCTCTCACGTTGGGATGCCATCCCCAGCTGGGCCTCCACCGTCTTCTTGCTCCAGTGGCGAATGTCCTCCCATCTTTTCCGGAAGTGGGTGCTCCGTCTGTGGTAGACCTCCAGGGTCTGGACTTCCTTGGCGATGGCACGCCAAATGTCATTCTTCTGGTGGCCCTGACCTACAGGAATAGTACAGGGGAAAAAGAGAAGTTATTACCGTCCGCACCATCACAGTCATTGGCCCGCATCCCTACCCTTGCCATGACGCACATGCACTTACCGTGGTTTCATGCACGCCTCATTCTCACCCCCCCCTATCTTTCCTCCACACCACTCAACACAGGCATTGCCCAAATAGCATGCTCACAGTGTACTTACCTGTTTGTCTGGAGGACGAAGATTAGCGTGTACTGGGAAAGGACCCCATCCACGAGTTTCTCCAACTCATCCGTGCTGAAGGCATGGGACCTTTCTCCAGACACACGAGCCATTGTCTCTTCCAGACTGAGGTCACAGCAGCACTTGCAGTGTAGGTCCTCTCCTGTCTAAGATCAGGTATCAAGTGATTGAACAGAGAGAAAATGGCGGTCACGTCCGCGGCGGTGCATACCGTCACCGCCGGCGTACATCGTCATTGGCTCCTGGGACCCATAGGGTCCAATGTTAACCAATGCAGGATTGCGTGGGGGTCTTCGACCGCCTACAGTGACGGTGTACAACACCAGCGCAGTTACCTCATATCCCATTGTCCCACTTTATAGGTCAGGCAGCCGCCATTTCATGGGCCCACATGGCATTATTTTTGACTGCGTCACACATATCTAGGCCTTGCCTAAACCCACATACAGGCATATGTCGATTTGCTAATATTTCTGAGTATGCTGTGTTTACGTACCTCAGAGTTGGTTGACTCTCTGCTCGCTGTTCTCCTCCACAGGCACCGTCCACTGGGGCATGTGAGGAGATGGTGGCATCCTTTGGTGTACAGACCGCTGGTGGACCTGTCAACAATGGAGGAGCGACATGTGATCATCACCTACAGACTTGATCGTGCCACAATCCTGGAACTCTGTGCCCAGTTGGAGCCAGAGCTGATGTCAGCTATCCGCCATCCCACAGGAATCCCCCTCAAGTGCAGGTGCTGTCAGTACTCCATTTCCTAGCAAGTGGGTCATTTCACACTACAGTGGCCATTGTATCAGGGATGTCCCAGCCTATGTTTTCCAATGTGTTGTCCAGAGTGTGGTCTGCCCTGCTGAAATACATGCGGAGCTACATCGTTTTCCCTCAGGTGGAGGATTTGCCTACAGTGAAAGGTGATTTCTATGCCCTGGGACATATCCCCAACATCATAGGTGCTGCTGATGGGACACATGTGGCCTGGGTCCCCCCCGCAGGAGTGAACAGGTGTGCAGAAACCGGAAGAGTTACCATTCGATGAATGTGCAGATGGTGTGTTTGGCAGACCAGTACATCTCCCATGTGAATGCCAAATTCCCTGGCTCAGTGCGTGACGCTTACATTTTGAGAAACAGCAGCATCCCTTACGTGATGGGGCAACTCCAGAGGCACTGTATGTGGCTATTAGGTGAGGACATGGACCCTATACAGTGTGACTAGGTGTCTGGGTCTGGGGTTGTCCCTAAGGGTTAGTGTGTGTCTAACAGTTGTCCCTCGACATTTGCAGGTGAGTCTGGCTACCCCAACCTGTCATGACTACTGACCCCAGTGAGGAATCCCAAGACAAGGGCAGGGGAACGCTACAATGAGGCCCATGGGTGAACTAGGAAGATTATAGAGAGCACCTTCGGTCTCCTGAAGGCCAGGTTCCGGTGCCTCCATATGACAGGTGGTTCCCTCTTCTACTCACCAAAGAAGGTGTGCCAGATCATCGTGGGCTGCTGTATGCTTCACAACTTGGCTTTGCGACTACAGGTGCCTTTTCTGCAGGAGGATGGTCCAGATGGAGGTGTTGTGGCAGCTGTGGAGTCTGTGGACAGTGAAGACGAGGAAGCTGAAGAAGATGACATAGACAACAGGAACACGGTGATCCTGCAATACTTCCAGTGAGACACAGGTAAGAAGACAACACAGTCTGCTACATCTGATTTAATTCTACTACCTCTCATCCGTCTGTCATTTTCACCCAGTGTATGGTCACTGAGTTGTCACTTTCCCTTACGAAATCGCAGATGTGGGTCCCACTGTGTGACATCTGCTTTGTTTCCGCTTGGACTAGTGATGTGTGACATAGGTATGTTGACATTACATTTGATATAACATTTCGCCACTGTTGTTGCAAATACATATTTTCGAAAGCACAGACTGACTCCTGATTGTTTTTTGATTTAATGGTGTTTGTTTGAGTGCTCAATAGTGGAGGCGGTTGTAAAATGGTCAGGGGTGATGGTGGAGGAATGTCCATGGCAGAGTCCAGTCTATTAGTCTCACAGGTGCATTGTACAAAGGGGCATAGGAAGTGGAGCTGGGGCAGTTTAAGTATGGACAGGGTGACAAAGTGGGACAGAAGGATGACAATTAAGGTGGTCTCATTTCTTGGCGGGGGTCTTGGCATTGTTCTCTGTCTTTGTCCTCGATCTCAGGGACCGTTTGCGGGGTGGTTCTCCATCTGTAGGTGGTGGGGTGCTGTTGGAGAGGGCCTCGTGGAGAGTGGGTTCCCTGGCCCTGTCCTCCCCCTGTAGCACAGCAGCTCTCCCAGTTCCCCTGTGTTCCTGGGCCTCTGTTCCCTGAACCGTGTGCCCACTACCACTGCCCCCAGGTCACTGGTGTTGTTGGGGTGGTGGGTTAGCCTGGGTTCCCTGTAGTGGTGGGCACACTGCTGATTGACGTGTCCTGGGGACAGAGGTATGGGCCCGCTGGGTGGGTGCTGAGCTGGCATTTCCAGAGTGGGCAAGCTCTATAGTGGCCTGTGCAATGGGGAGGGGAACTGACTGTCCCGAGGTCCCAGATGGGCCAGGCTGCTCATCTAGATCCAGTTGGACAGAGCTGCTGTCATCACTGTGGGCCTATTCTGTGGGTGGAGTGGGCATATCTGTACCCTCCTGTCCAGTGACGTTGGGTAGGGGTCCTGGAAGGGTGTAAAGGCATGATTATTGCATCTGTATGTGCCATGGTGTGGAATGGGTGGGTGACCATGTACCCAGGTGCTTGCATTCCTGTGTATGATCTTGTGTGATAATGGTTTAGGGGGTGTATGGGTATGTGTAGTGGCCATGCATTGGTGATGGGTGTCCATGCTTTGGTGTTACATGCAGGGCTTGAGTTTGGGATGTGTGGTTTGTGATATTGGGACATACGTGATGAGTTGGAGTGATGGGGGTGCGGGCGAGGGTGGGGGTTTGTGATAGCATGCAGGTGGGTGGGGGATGTAATAGTTAAGATTTGACTTACCAGAGTCCATTCCTCCAGCTACTCCTGCGAGGCCCTCAGGATGCAGTATAGTCAAGATCTGCTCCTCCCATGTTGTTAGTTGTGGGGGAGGAGGTGGGGGTCCCCTGCCAGTCCTCTGAACCGCAATGTGGTGTCTTGAGACCACGGAACACACCTTCCCCCGTAGGACGTTCCACCTCTTGCTGATGTCATCCCTAGTTCTTGGGTGCTGTCACACTGCGTTGACCCTGTCCAGGATTCTTCGCCATAGCTCCATCTTCCTACCTATGGTGGTGTGCTGCACCTGTGATCCGAATAGCTGTGGTTCTACCCGGATGATTTCCTCCACCATGACTCTGAGCTCCTCCTCAGAGAACCTGGGGTGTCTTTGCGGTGCCATGGTGTGGTGTGGGTGATGTGTGGGGTGGTGTGTGTTGTGATGTGTGGGGTGATATTTAGAGGTGTGTTGTGTGAGGTGCGTGGATGTTGTGTGAGTGATGGTGTGGAGTGCCTGTGGATGCTAGTTTGTAGATGGTGGTGTCTCTCTCTGGCCCTCAGTCGCAATTGTTGACGTAAGGGTTTGTGGGTGATGTGGGTGTGTGTTTTATATTATATTGGGTGTGTGGGAGTGGTGTGTGTATGTGTATCAGGTGTGTGTATTTCGATTTGTCCAATGTGGTTGTGTTTTGTAAGAGTGTGTGTATTTTGAGCGCAGCGGTGAGTACCGCCAATGGAATACCGCGGTTGAAAGACCGCTGCGTGGATTCTTGGGTCGTGATAGCGTGGGCGTATTCCTGTTTGTGTGATGGTGGAGGTTTTGTTATAGCCAGTTTATCACTGACCTTCGGTGTGGCAGACTTATGTGGGTGTCTCGATTTTGGCATATTCCGAGCTGTGGGTCATAATGACCGTGGCGGAATTCTGTGGCCACGGCGGTGTGTTGCGGGTCTTCTGCATGGCAGTAAGCGGCTTTTACCACCAATGTTGTAATGACCCCCTTAGCCTCCTACCCACTCTCACACTCGGGGAGTGAGTCACACGCCACTTTCACACCCAGAAAGGTGATCACACGTCCACTCTTACACTAAGATACACACACTTAGACCCACTGTAATTTCTACATACATTCTCTCACACACAGACCAAGACTTATACACTCATGCAAATACTCATATAGTCTTGGTGTATAGAATCTTAGAGACAAACGTTTAACTTACATTTTGTCATATTGGGAAAGGGACCAGGTCTAAAATGTGGGCACTGATGCACAGAAAGGTGTAAGGGTATGAGTTCCCTGACCACATAAGTTTCAATAAATATGGCATGTTGATACAAATGTGTAGAGAATGTTAGAAATTGTTCTTGAGATCCACGGTTGAATACGCAGATCCAAATGACATTTTTTTTAAATGAAGTATTTAACAATAACTAAATATGTATATGGTTAATGGATTGGGTCTTAAAAGAGCCTTTATGTTTATGATATGTGGGTGATTACTACAGATGGAAGAGGATGCAGTCTCTCAAGTTATGCAGGAACACATTGTTGCCTTTGTCTTTTAGGTGAACGCCATCATTTCTGTATATACCATCCCAATCAAATCATAAAGTTGTAGTGGTATATAGATTCAATGTTCTGGTGTCTGCATAATGCAGAAACAGTTTTATTAACAGGTTTCCTGGATTTATCTATTTATGGACAGAATTGAGTTGACGATTTCCACTTCTGTCTTTGGCAAATGTTTGGCAAATATTAGAAAAAACAAAGGCAGTGTGCGGAAAAAGTATAATTAATTTTCCAAAGGTGTACTTCATTAGGATTTCCAAACCAACACCTGTATCTGTTTCTAGGTCCTTGCCACCACAGTGCACAATCATCAAGTCTGAATGTTGGCAATCCTTAATAGATTTGACCAAAGGGAGCAATTAATGCCAGTTTAACCCTCTCTGGCCAACCCACATAATGTCTACATTAGATAAGCCTAGGTTCCTGTCAATGCCAATGTTTGTGCACTCTCTCTGGCCCAAAACACAAAGCTGTGTCACACAATCCACACTCTGAGCATCTTGGAGGTAATCTGGAGTAGCACCCAGGAGAAGGCTGCAACTGAAGGAGACAGATTTGAAATGAAATTACTTAAAACTGAGGGTAGAAGGTAGAATCTGAAAAATAATTTGATTGACTGTTGTAGATATGATTCTTGGTAGAGGTAGTTAGTGAGGTTATGTGAATTGTAAGTATATGTTGGATTGTCTTTTGGCAAATTGGAAAACAGTATTACATTTGTGACATGTTTATTGTGAAAGCTTCAATCACACCTACTAAAGATGGTTTAAAAGTAAGCATGCTCTACTCAGAAACTGTTATGACCTTGGGACGTGCTGCAGCAGAATTTTGCAGACTGTGTTACCATGGAAAACACAACTACAGGAGATTGAGGAGGAAGGGAATAGAAAAAAGACTAGACTGTGACTTCATTTTTGTAAACGTAGAAGGAGTAATGAATTAAAATAATCACTCGGTGCTGAGGTTTGTTCTTGTCTGAAAAAGGCATGCATATGGGTTTGTGTCTTTTAACATATTGACAACATTATTTACGAACTTCCCATGGTTCCACGGAACTACCCATGAATTTCCATGGGCCGCACTGAGCTCTGCAGATGGATCTGCAAATCTGGAAAAAACTCATACCAAATTGGACTATCTTTTGAGGAATGTTGAAAAGGGTTAACTATAGAAGCCAGTCATAAGTGGTAGAACATTAGTTTAACATGAAACCGAGATTGTGATTGGTTTTCTGATTCAGTAACCTTGATAGCAAAGTCGAAAAGGGTTGCAATTAATGCTGTGTTTTGAACATTTGTCAGTGAGAAAAATTCTAACTGATACTGAAACACAGACACACACTTCAAGAAGCACAATTATCAGGTATGTCTAGTAACATGCTATTTATTTTTCAAAGTATAAGTAAAGTAATGAATATATAGTAGTTGTATAAAACTGAGCAGCTTGTTGATGAAATGCCATAACAATTATAAATAGTAGGTTTGTGATTCATGTAAAGAATTTAGAGAAGTAATCTAATAAATAACTAGAGTATTTAGTTGTAATTAAAAAAGTTATTGATGAGTATTTGTGCTTTCTTTCAGTATACTAACCCGACCCCGGAGCTATGTTGTGAAAACTCAAATGCGTATGTGTATACTGATATGGCCATTTATATTTGCAATTTTGAACGCATAGAGAGAATGAAATATGTATTTACAATTAATAGTAATTGTTTCCCTATCATTTTTACAGAGACATAAATAAAGTGTACTACTTCAGATGCTAAGTATGAAGATTCAGTTTTAATTTCAGTTAACATTAAAAAAACCTTCTTAACAAATCTTAAAGTATGTTTTCAGTGTAGAAAGTGATGCTCTCAGGTAGGGTATATGTAGACTATAAAGAAGGTTACTGTGTGCATAGCATTTCAAAAAGTTCTATTACATTTCACTGCCTTAAACATGCACTCACCAAGACAATTTATATATGCAGTCTGTAATCTATACTATTATTCATGTACATAACTATAGAAGTATAAAAGCAAATTCATAGTGAGTCAGACACATAAGCAACCTCTTATACATTTATGCACATATGCAGACAGTAAATGTATATGTTGTAATATGGAAGCTGTTTAACAACTAATACAGAGAATGCAATATGTAGTTGTCTACATAGTATAGTATGACAATTACGTTAGTTCTATTTTAAATATGGGTTGGGCTGCTAATAAAGAGCCTGGGTACACAGTTCTATTCTTAATTTGACTTGAAATTAGAAAAGCTGTTTAATAACATTTACACACCCCATTTTCCACAGCTAACTGACCCTTTAAGTAAGATGCACGTAGGCCTTAGAAGAGAGTGCCTGCTTTTTAAAATGTAAAGCAGGTCCTATTAAGTTTCACTGGCAAAGATGTTAGCTTCCACACCCCTATGCACAGTTATATAAGTAGTCTAGTAGAGATGCAGTAGTCATACAGCTGATGCCAAAAGGGTGCAGTCAGAATAAAAAACATGTTCTTCTAAGTTTCACTGACTGAGATGTCAGCTTTGACATCCCTATGCACAGCTATATATGCAATCTAGTAGAGATACAGTAGTCATATAGTTAATAACAAAAGGAGAGTGTCAGTCACATATTTAGTGAAACACTGATAGAGCCACTTCTACATAAACAAATTCAGACACTATCACAGCCAGCCATTCACCAAGGATGGATATACTGACACACCCAGGCATACACTGATACATGCACTAAGAGATACAGGCACACACTAATAATACACACACACTAAAACAGCCTAGCACACACTAATGCATGCACTGACAATCCAAGGTGTTTACTAATGCATTGACTGAAACACCCAAGTGCACATTAATGAATACAGTACAACACACTGGACATATTGGTCTATACACTGAGGCAGCGAGGCACATGGTAATGTATACACTGGGACAGAAAGACACACTCTGATGTACATACTGAGACACCAAGGGCCATACGGATGTACAGACAGACACATGCAGACACACTCTCATACATATACTGAAACACCTTGGAATGCAATCATACATGCACTGACATACTTAGGTAGACACTGGTGCATGCAATGACACACCCAGATGCACGCTGATGCATTCAGAGAAACAGTCATATACACTGATGCATATACCCAGGGTCAGATGATACTCTGATACACATAGGAGCATAGTAATGTATATAGTTCCACATCAAGATATATGCCGATGGTTACATTGGGACACCCAAGCATACGGGGATATCTACACTGCCATAGTCTGGAATACATTGATGCATAAACTGATAAATCCAGGACCCTCTAATGCATATACAGACATACTCAGGAGCACACTTATGCATACACGTACACACCCAGTCACACACTAGTACACATTCTGACATAGATACATACATACTCATGCATACACTGACATGCCCAGGATCAAACTAATGTACACACTGAGCCACCCAGGCCCACACTATTGTATACTCTGACACACACACACACATTCACACTGATGCATTGCATACACTGAGGCACTGAGGCACACACACATGCTTACAGTGAGACAACTAGGAGCACACTAATGCATACATTAGCACTCCCAAGAACACACTGATACTTGCTATGACATATACAGCCTCACACACATGCATGTACTGAGACAAGCATGCACACAGTGAAATATAGACTGACATACCTAGAAGTAAGTCATGCATTCACTGACTCACTGAGTCACACACTGATGCATACACTGAGGCACCCAGGAACCTACTGATGTAGTTTACATGTGTGTATTTACTATCAACTGAAATTTGCAATTGTTTTTCTGTATAGGTAAATGTATGCTTAATTTGTTTTCCAGATATCTTCTACTACCGAAATAAGAAGATTGACAATGCCTAACAAAACAGACCGAAGAAAAAAACAGAAACAAACAGTTCTACCTCGTTAAAACTGACAGTAAAAAAAGAATAAAATGAGATGGAAAATGCCAGGAGAAAGAAAAGAGTTACTGGTAAGAGTACTAAGGATTTAAAAAAAAAGATATGTCATAAAATGCAAAATTAAAGGAAGACGTCAATTAAAAATAGAAGCTTGAAACATACTGAGAAAGCGAAACAAATGCATGTTATGAGAATTAGAAAATCTAATAACAAAACAGAGACTTTCAGACAGAAACAAGTTAAGAAATTAAGAGTAAAAATGTTTGAAAGCAGAATAGTTCAAAATGCATTGAACAAGATGAAGAAGTATAAGAGGAGAAATGCTGTTCTAAAGGAAAAGCATCATACTGAGAATATAATTGACAAACTATTTGTTGTGAAGAGGAAATGTTGTTGTCTTAATATTGAACAAAATGAAAACACTAGCTAAAACAGTCATGTGCATGAGGACAAGATCACTAAGAAAGAGACTTATTAGCAAAACTAATTTTTGCACATTTTTAACCAGTTCTGTGCCGCGGACGTAATGGTTACATCCTGCGGCACAGTGCTGCTGTGCCCGGGACGTAACCATTACGTCCTGGGCACCCAGCCCAGAGGGAGCGCTAGCGCTCCCTCTGAGGGGTGCCTCCCAACCCCCCAAGTCAGGGATGGAAGGGGAAGCACTTCCCCTTCCACCCCGACCCCCTCCCACCCCCCTATGACGTCAGCGCGCGCTGACAATCACAGAGCCTCCCCCATCGCGCTGGAAGCTCAGCTTCCAGCGCGATCAGAAGAGAAATGCTTTGCATTTCTCTTCGGATCACGTGGGGGAGGCCGAGAGAGGCTTCAATGAGAAGGAAATGTATTTCCTTCCCTTTGAAGTCTTTCTCTGCGTTTTGGCAGCCGGATTGAAAGCAATCCGGCTGTCAAAACGCCCACTAGACACCAGGGATGTCTTTTTTATTTTTGTAAACGAAATAAGGGAGCGACTCCTTGGGCAAGGGTCGCTCCAAGGGTGGGCATTTTTTTTTAAGGCCTTTTCTGCCCAGGGGGGGCAGAAAAGGGGGCCCCCAGAGGGGCACCAGGGATATCTATTTTTGTTTCTTTTGTTTTTGTTTATTTTTTTGTTTTAGGTGTGGAGAGCGACCCCTTAGGCAAGGGTCGCTCCCATAGGGGGCAAATTATATTTAGGCCATTTCTGCCCCCCTTGGGGGCAGATCGGCCTATTGTTATTAGGCCGATCTGCCCCCAGGGGGCCAGAAACCTCTAGGCACCAGGGCTAATTTTTTTTTGTTTTTTTTTTTAGAGATGGGGAGCGACCCCTTAGGCAAATTGTATTTAGGCCATTTATGCCCGCCAAGGGGGGCAGAAACCACTAGGCACTGGGGATCTTTTCTTTTGCGCCGCCACGCAAGGGAAGCGACCCCGTAGGCAAGGGTCGCTCCCCGTGGGGGGGCACATTTATTTTAGGCCATTTCTGAGCTAGAGGTCAAAATGCACAGGTAGGCACTTTGCAAAAAACACCTCTGTTTTCTGTGAAAAAATGTGATGTGTCCACGTTGTGTTTTGGGCCATTTCCTTTCGTGGGCCCTAGGCCCACCCACACAAGTGAGGTACCATTTTTATCGGGAGACTTGGGGGAACGCTGGGTGGAAGGACATTTGTGGCTCCTCTCAGATTCCAGAACTTTCTGTCACCGAAATTTGAGGAAATGAATTTTTTTAGCCAAATTTTGAGGTTTGCAAAGGATTCTGGGTAACAGAACCTGGTCAGAGCCCCACAAGTCAACCCATCTTAGATTCCCCTATGTCTCTAGTTTTCAGAAATGTGCTGGTTTGGTAGGTTTCCCTAGGTGCCGGCTGAGCTAGGGACCAAAATCTACAGGTAGGTACTTTGCAAAAAACACCTCTGTTTTCTGTAAAAAAATGGGATGTGTCCACGTTGTGTTTTGGGCTATTTCCTTTCGTGGGCGCTAAGCCTACCCACACAAGTGAGGTACCATTTTTATCAGGAGACGTGGGGGAACGCTGGGTGGAAGGAAATTGGTGCTCCTCTCAGATTCCAGAACTTTCTGTCACCAAAATTTGAGGAAAATCTGTTTTTTTAGCCAAATTTTGAGGTTTGCAAAGGATTCTGGGTAACAGAACCTGGTCAGAGCCCCACAAGTCACCCCATCTTGGATTCCCCTAGGTCTCTAGGTTTCAAAAATGCACAGGTTTGGTAGGTTTCCCTAGGTGCCGGCTGAGCTAAAGGCCAAAATCTACAGGTAGGCACTTTGCAAAAAACACCTCTGTTTTCTGTCAAAAAATGGGATGTGTCCTCGTTCTGTTTTGGGGCATTTCCTGTCGCGGGCGCTAAGCCTACCCACACAAGTGAGGTATCATTTTTATCGGGAGACTTGGGGGAACATAAAATAGCAAAACAAGTGTTATTGCCCCTTTTCTTTCTCTACGTTTTTTCCTTCCAAATAGAAGAGAGTGTGTAAAAAAGACGTCTATTTGAGAAATGCCCTTTAATTCACATGCTAGTATGGGTACCCCGGAATTCAGAGATGTGCAAATAACCACTGCTCCTCAACACCTTATCTTGTGCCCATTTCGGAAATACAAAGGTTTTCTTGATAGCTATTTTTTACTCTTTATATTTCAGCAAATTAATTGTTGTATACCCGGTATAGAATGAAAACCCAAAGCAGGGTGCAGGTCATTTATTGGCTCTGGGTACCTAGAGTTCTTGATGAACCTACAAGCCCTATATATGCCTGCAACCAGAAGAGTCCAGCAGACGTAACGATATATTGCTTTAAAAAATCTGACATTGCAGGAAAAAGTTACAGAGTAAAATGTAGAGAAAATGTGCAGATTTTCTCACCTCAATTTCAATATTTTTTCTTTTTTCAGTTGTTATTTTCTGTAGGAAACCCTTGTAGGATCTACACAAATTACACCTTGCTGAATTCAAAATTTTGTCTACTTTGCAGAAATGGGATCCAGCATTGGTTTCATGCCCATTTCTGTCACTGACTGGAAGGAGGCTGAAAGCACAAAAAATCGTAAAAATGGGGTATGTCCCAGTAAAATGGCAAAATTGTGTTGGAAAAATTGGGTTTTCTGATTCAAGTCTGCCTGTTCCTGAAAGCTGGGAAGATGGTACTTTTAGCACTGCAAACCCTTTGTTGATGCCATTTTCAGGGAAAAACCACAAGCCTTCTTCTGCAGCCCCTTTTTCCCATTTAAAAAAAAGAAAAATTAAATTTTTACTGTATTTTGGCTAATTTTTTGGCCTCCTTCTGGGGAACCCACAAAGTCTGGGTACCTCTAGAATCCCTAGGATGTTGGAAAAAAAGGACGCAAATTTGTCGTGGGTAGCTTATGTGGCAAAAAAGTTGTGAGGGCCTAAGCGCAAACTGCCCCAAATAGCAAACAAAAGGCTCTGCACAGTAGAGGAAAAGGCCTGGCAGCGAAGGGGTTAAAGGTGAACGGATGCACACATCTAGTACAGAACCTTTTTTTAATGAAGAGAGTTATTTGCAAGTGAATAAATTACTGCATGCAGTTGACCCAACTGGTTATTACTATGAAGTAAAAGTACTTCTGTAGAAAAAGATGAGATAGTTCCTTGGAATGTAGAAGAAGTGATAGCTGAATAACTGCAAGGAAGATGTAAACAGGCTCCTGTGGCAGTGTGGTAGTATTTGTTGTATCCATCAGGAATCTATTAATCAATTGAAAAGTTTTTAATAGAGTTTTAATGGAGAAGTCTGAAACAGAAAATGGAAATGTTTTAAGAACTAGATCCATGCAAAGGCCGAAAATACTCTGTAGGAAATTCCTCCTTTTTGCCCTGGTCACCCCTAAACGTTTTGGACAGATACTGGTGGTTACTGACTCTTGGCTGTGCCCTGGGTACTGCTTACTAGTCCCTGGGCCAGTGCTCTGTGTGAAGGTGATATGCAAATTAGGCTAATTATAATTGGCAACATGAACCTACCTATAAGTCTCTAGTATATGGTAGGGCATGTAGGTTTAGGGACCCCACCATAGGTAGTGCACCCATAGGTGCACTGCAGAGGTGCTCATTGCCATTTGAAACGCAGGTCTGTCTTGCTGGCTACTTTTAAATTAAAGTTACATGCAAATTTGATTTTGTTATATTTGAATGCTTTATGCTTTGTCTCCTAAGTTAAGCCTTGTCGCTCATTGCCAAGCTACCAAGGGTTGAGCTGGGTTTAATTTATTGAGACCTAACTGGACCTAAGTGAAGGTTAGTGGCCTATTGCTGAGTGTAGGTACTTACCTGACCTTACCAATAACCCATTTTCCAACATACCCTAACTTGCAAGGCATGTCTTTCAAAGAAAGTGTGCAGAAGCACTTTTCATCACTTTAGAAAGTTAACTGTGCATCAATCAAATATGCGAAATTTGGTAAGGAGTCTTTAATATGTGAAAATTCCAGCTTTATATTTAGGACTTTTTGTGGGAGGATGGTTCTGACTATCTAGTCCGCCCTGATTTTTTCACTTTGTGATCACCTGGTGTTTGACCTTTTACATGTGAAGAGTTTCATAGTTGGAGACTTATCCATTGTAAACATGTGGTAAAATGGACTTAGGGTGTTTACTGCCGGTACTGACTTACTAAGGCAAGGCTGCTGTGACGCAGCAAGAGTAGGAAGCCCCGGGCTGGTTACATGTGATCCCTTGTGCACACGCATGTACACATGTGTGAGGGCTGCCCAGGAACTGTGCTTAGGTAGCCTGGTGCAATAGGAACTATGCAGAGTGGGTGGTGACCTGGACTAGGCCTCATGAGATGGGTGGAGGGAGGAGGGTTTGAGTCTATCAGAGCACATGTGGCAACTAACTGCTGGATGATGCCATCTTGAGCTATCCCAGAGAACTGTGCAGGAATGAGGGGACAGGGGCAAGGAAGTGATGTGGCACATCTGGATTGGCCAGGGGTGCAGGCCTGCTGGACACTTCCGCCCCCACTTAAAAGATCTTGCACAGGGGAGGGCTCACTTGCTCTCTTGGCTGTGCTTCACTGCTGGACACTAGGACTGAAGACGGGCGTCATGGACAACTTGAAGGAAGAACCCACTGACTGCCCCTGGGGCAGGGACTCTGCCCCTGAAGGATTTCAGACCCAGCAAGGTGCATGCCACTGCCATGTAAGCTGGACCCCTTAACATCCCTGAGGACTAGTTGGGGGAAAGAATGGGCTGGCATAAGGAGAGCACCCTGCCAAGGAGAAAACAAAAGGCACCCATAGGAAAGGCAGGCGCAGGGTGTCAGTGAGACTGGCTTCCTGCAGTCTGGGAACCTTCTAGGGACCCAGACTGCACTAATGAAAGTGCAGCTGGTGGCAAGGGCTATGCAACAGGAGCTAAACAACACCAAGATTGTCAAAATCGTCCCCTGGGGGCCTGAGATATCATGAGGAGAAGTCCTGCGACCTTTGACCTTTTCCGAGCAAGCAACGAAGTGTGTGGGGCTCTGCCGCTGCTCGAGACTGTGCCCCCATGGTTGGCCAGGGCTCAGGGGCTACTCTCAACTAGAAGTAAAGCCAGGGGGTACAGTCATACCCCTGCAAACCCTAGCACAGGGGCCCCGGACCCCGTCCTGGGGCCACCAAAGAGAAGCCACCTCAGGGAGTGCCACTGCACTCCTTGCAAACACATGGAGGGCCACAGGCCCGAAGTAAAGCCAAGGGGGCACCTTCACGTCACCCCCCTGAAGGTGCTAGAAGGAGTCCTGGAACCCATTCCCGGGTCCCACAGAGAAGGCTAAGTTGTGAGGCCCCTTTGCACTCCACGTGACAGTGTAAAAGGGGCCCCGGACCTCATCCAAGGACCCCGCCAAGAAAAGCTGGGGGAAGATGACCGCCGGCTGAGGGAGGGGCCAGTGGCCAAAGATTGTCTCAGGGACCTGATGATATGGAGAGTAGGAGGAGTGCCATCGCTCTCCCCCAGGCATCCCGCCAGGCCACAGCAGCTGCTTGCTTGCGTAAACAAAGTAATTTGAGAGTATTCTTAAATTAATCTAAGAGTAATCCTAATATTATTCCAACATGTCTCTACATGTTCTTGTTTATGCTTATTTGAGTAATGAGACTGAGAGCCACCAATGATCAAAGTAGATGTACTTTATTGCAAGATTTAGGTGCTCTCACTCCAGTCAAATATTGCAGTGGTATACAAGTACATGTTTTGCCATGTGGATTGTTGGATTATATTTCCCCTTGGGGGAAGACAAGAATGATTACACAATGTAATCCAAAAGTAATTCCATCAATTTGTGTATATTTGTAAATTGTTACATAACATTGAGTAGTGTGTGTGTAATAAGTGTACTTTTACTTCATCAAAAGAAAAAGCAAAGACTGGGCAATCAGTTATTGGGTGCCATTCTTGTGTGCTCATAAATGGGGATTGCTAGCCCAAACCACCTCCCTTGAGTAGGCCTTGTACTGCTGTGCAATGCTACCCTATGAGAGTCAAGAGCTACAATGGGGTATTTGGTTCCCACTGGTGGTCGAGTGAGGACCCTTTACTTGTGCAGGCCACACAACTAATGACCCACCTTCCAACAGATTTGAATAGAGCTCTCATACATGGTACTGTGGCATATTTTAAGAAAGTTTGTGAAGGCATTCAGTTCTGTTTCTTTGACCCTGAAGAAGAGAATTAAGGTTAAGGCAGAGAGTGGTCTTGCTGTCCAGGTTGGATTAGGAGCAGGAAGCATTGGGAGAGGTAAGTGCGGCTAGGGTCGGTTTGGGAGTAGCTTTCAGGAGTGGGGTGGTTTTACGGCTCTGGGGGGATTTTTTTTTTTTTTTTTGACGGGGCAGATCAGGTTCGTTCGTTTTTTGGACAGGGAGTAGGGTTTTAGAAACTAGGGCCTGATTGGGGACGGGTAGTTTTTAGGGGTAGGATGATTTTAGGGTTTTAGGGTAAGAGGGAAGTCAGAGTCAGGTTTTTTTTTTATGGGAAGGATAAAGATTTTTGGGAAGGACTAAGGGTTTTAGGAACTGGGACCGGGTTTTGGTTGGGGGTTGTTTTTAGGGTTGAGGTGTGGTTTTAGGGCGTTGGATAAGGGGGGGAGGAAGTTTGGTTAGTTTTTTTTGGACTGTGAAGCCAAGTTTGTTTTTTGGGCAGGGAGCAGCTTTTAGGACTCATGTAGTGCTAAGGACTGGGGAAGGGTTTTAGGGCTCTTGGAGGGGTGGGGAAGGGCCACCTTTAAGGGGTGAATTCAGTTTTAGGGCTTAGGGTGGGAGTCTGGGGTCAGGCCGTTTCTAGCAGGGTGTGGGGTTTTAGGCATTAGGGTGGGGGAGGGGAAGTGATTGTTTCAAAGCCAGAGCGAGATTGGTTTTAGGGCTTAAGGCATGGTGGGTTGGGTTAGTTTTAAGGGTATGGCAATGTCACTTTCAGGACTCAGGGTGAGGGGGGTTTAGGCCTCAGGGCAGGGTAAGGGGACAGAATGAAGAGATTGTGATTTGAGGTGCAGAGGAACTGGACACAGAGATTAGTATTCAGACATTTAGAAAAGAGATGGAGAAGTTCAATGCACTATCTTCTGTGAAAGCTGAGTATGTTTGTATAGTGTGTCACCACACTCACTAGATTAAAAAATAATATTGATACTGTGGGTGGTGAAAAAGATGTAGATGAACCACTGATTATTCTAGTAAATGGAGTTACCACCGAAAGTAAAAATAAATCTGACAAGAATTAGTGCATGTGAATAAAGTAAAAACAAACCACAATGTATTTGAAAGAAATAATTTTTTTTTTAAATCAAAATGGTGATATTACTGTAGGTGTAAGTTCTATTGAAGATGAAGTATTACAATCTAGTGGACAAATAGAAAAAAGTAAATAAGCAGAAGTCAGAAGAAATATATGAACACTACAGTATTCATCTACAACATTCAAAAGAAGTTGTTGGGGATGCTAATGATCTGTTTCAAATGAAACAAACTAAAGAAACTCCACTCAGTGTGTTGGAAAAAAGTTTAGAGGCTCGTTGTTTACCACAGTTATTTCCCACAGGAGTAGGTGGCCGGTACGATGATCGACCTGTACAAATACCAGGAGCTGAATATAGGTCAACAAGACCATATTCAGAGGACCCTAGGTTTCAACAATGAACTCCCTACATATTCCATCTGTTATTTGAGAGTGACGTGTCAGTACTCTCTTAGGCTGTCAACCATATTCATAAGACAGAAGTTAATCTGCTAAATCTTTCTGCAAGCAATTTATTTGATAAAATATGAGGTAACGATGAAAATATGGAGTACAAGTTAATCAATTTGATGGCATTTTAACGTGGGACTATTGAATACTATTACTGTCGTCATGAAGAACTTAAATGTATGCTCGGCAACTTAGGCCTACCTACTTGGTTTTTAAAGCTTAGTTGCACAGAGTATGCATGGGATGATTCACTAGTATTTCTAAGAGAAGCAAACTCTAACATAAAGGATATTCACTTGAAGAAAGCAGGAGAACTTTGCTCTTTGGATCGTGCTAACATTTGTAGATATTTGATCACAAGTTTCAAGCAATGCTGGCTTTTATATGCAATAAAACAAATCCTCCTCTTGGAGAAGTTACAGATTGTTTTGGGAGAAAGAATACCAGGCAAGAGGTGCTCCTCATATACACATGGTCTTATGGATAAAGGATGCACCGAAATTTGAAACTGACACTGAAGACTCTGTACTGTCTTCCATAGAGCAGTATGTTACATGCACCATCCCTAAGACGGCAAACTCTATGTTTCCAAACACATAAAAGTGGCACGTATTGCCGCCAAAGATATAGCAGTAAAGGAATTTTTTATATAAAAGATGTTGTTTTGGCTTTCTAAAGCCTATCCTCTCTAAAGGAAGAGTGAATATCATTTTTTCTGAAATGAGGCAAACACCGACAAGAAAATCACCCAAAAATACAGATAATCACAAAAGATCAGAGGCCTTCAAATATATTAATAATTATACTCCTGGCATCCTGAAATTAGCGAACGCAACTGTAGACATACAGGGCCTGATTATGACTTCGGGGGAGAGGATTACTCTGTCCCAAATGTGACGGATATCTCGCCTGCCATATTACGAGTTCCATAGGATATAATGGACTTGTAATTTGGCGGGTGGGATATCTGTCACATTTGGGACGGAGTAATCCCCTCCGCCAAAGTCGTAATCAGGTCCACAGTTTGTTGCTGACAATTCCTTTGCTGTTGCTCACTATTTCACTTAATACATCACAAAGGAGATAAAACAGAGGTGACGGAAACATGGGAGGAGATTTCTGCAGAAAAATCTTTACCACTGAAATTATATAGTTTCAGCTTGAAAATGCTCTCTCATAGAGAGATGAACTCATTTAAGTGCAGTAATAGGTTGACTTCAGCTAGCTTGTTTTTAAAGTCTAGACAAATTGTTTAGGTTAGTCTACGCATTGCTAACACATGAAGCAGAGTTTTAAAATCTAACCCAGAAGTTCAGAATTTGATCCAGAGAGTACAGATATACTAAAAACAAATATGCTGGATACTTTCTATCCAAGAAGTCCACACCTCAAAAACATGTGTCTTTATGAAATTATGCAACACTTTAGGTACAAAAATAATGTGTCAGAAAACATTGATGATGGGAAATATGGTTATTTAGGTTAACATGTACCAGGTAAAATAATCAACCATAGAAAATTTACTTGTCAAACTGCTGAGAAAAAAAAATCTACCTGCCACTTTTCCAACTATTCAAACCTTGGCGATCTGAAACAGAGTTACTTCGACCATTTGATTGCTATGAAGATTTTTTTAATGCTGTAAAATACAGTATTCAGTGTTCAATATTTCCTAACCACCGGAAAATGTTAAATGAAGAAATTCGATCAGAAGAAACAATTTGTAATGAGATAGCAAAGGAAAGTTCATGAAGCAGCCAGAGTTCTGCACCTCTCATTCAAGATCTTCTTTGACAATCAGTAATAGAAAATGAAACTGCCATAGTGATGAATGAAGTGGAGACATCAGCGCAGCAAGCAAGAGAAGGAAATGTTAACTTGAAAAAGTTAGTGGAGCAACTCAATAATGAGCAGACAGAAAAATACATAGAAGTCAAAGAAAACATAGAGAATGGATTCTTTCATGAAAACCAGAAATGTTAATGTTCAAGCTTCAAACCAACTCTTTTGTATGTCAGTGGACAAGCTGGAACTAAAAAAAGGTTTTTAATACAAGTTTTGACCAACTATTTACAGAAGGCTGCAGATTGTATTTTGTTGTGTGCAGTAACAGCACCTACTGGAATGGCTGCACGCAACATCAAAGGAATTAGCTTATGTTGCCTATTGAACACAATAATATACTAGAATACCAAAAATTATCTGAAGAAGCTTGTCATAAAGTTTCCAGAGTTTTGAAGAAATTGAATCTTTTAAATTATCAATGAGGTGGACATGGTCTCAAACGTAGTACTCACCTTTGTAATTTAAGAATGCAACAGATATTGAAGACAGAGTATGATGTCCTTTTTGGTGGAAAACATGTAATTGTGTTCTGATATTTGTTACAACTTACTCCAGTCGAAGGACAGCCTGTATTTAAGACATTCTTTCATGAGGAAACTCATACTTCTTTAGGAAGTGTTGGAAATGTCAGCATTTGGTTGAATTTTCACTGCAAAGAATTAGTTGGAAACATGCGCCAAGCATCTGACATGCAATAAGGAAATATTATAAATTATATCAGAGTAGGAATACTGTCACAAGAAGGAAAACCTTTGTTAGAAACCTGACTCATAAAGAATATTTTAGCTTCAAAAACATTTGCAGCACAGTTAATGTTTGAATTAATTCAAGAAGGAAAATCCATTGTGCGTCTAATGCCTACTCCTAAAGAATGTATCTCTTTTATTGAAGAATTATTACAGCTGGAGAAAGAAAAAATATTGGAATTAATATCAATTGATAAAATTGAACACAAATGAGTGGCAATACTGTTGAGTGAAAAACTACAATCAAAACTCGGCACTTTGGAAAAGTCTGTTTCCAAAACTGCAGGATTAGTAAAGTGCTTACTGGTTTGTAAGAATTGTAGGGTGATTTTGCAGCATAATTTAGACGTTAAAGAAGGATTGGTTAATGAAGTTATGGGTAAAATAATTGATTTCCATTTCTATCCAAACAGACATGAGGATCAATATCTAACAATTCAATTTGATGATCTTGAAGGTGTAAACAGATAACAAAAAATAATACAAAAAATACTGCTGAAATGGTAGGTTGCCAGTTGTCAAACATCTCTGCAGTCAACTGCTATCCCAATGTAGTTATCATTGCACTATTATCTTTGCCTACTCCGGTTAATGAAATTAAACAGAAAAAAGGATGAAAGATTGTGCTCTGTGCTATTTAGCTTGTAGAACAGTTGTACTGTAGTAGAACAAAAACAAACATTTTGCATTTTCTATTGGAGATCTTGCAGATCTCTGCACTGGATCAGTACACTTCACTCAAAACACTCAAGAAGATGCACAAAGCATTCTGATACTAGGTAAATTAGAAAAATAGATTGTGTCTATTGGGGAGTTATTTGGACTATGTTACTCATGGCAGCATGGTTGTGAAATCTGTTCCTTTTCTTCAAAAACAGACTTTGATTCAGAACCATGTATCTACCTAACTCTACCAGACAGTAAAACTGTGAGTTCTGACAAACTGCTCAAAGACGTTTCACAGAATAATACCTGAACAAAGTGTAAGTCTAACCCTCTATCAACTTTGAACATCAGAAGAACGGGCAAGTATATCATCCAAATGCTATAATGATGCAAAGCAGATGAAACTAAACTGGACACTGAAATGACAAAGTTTCAAGCTGGGCAAATCTCCATTTCTTGAAAAACATATACTTGTACAACCATTATTTTCCATGAAGTGGTAAATGTAACGTCTGGACATTACACCATCTACATAAAAAAGTAAAACTGGATGGACAGAGTGCAATGATAACAAACTTACATTACCCTATAAATTACCAAATTCTTACCTTCTGTTCTTTGAACTAAAATTCAAAGGAGGATTAATACTGGATTTAGGAAAGTCCTCCTTTTTGCCCTGGTCACCCCAAAACATTTTGGAAAAATACTGGTGGTTCCTGACTCTTTGCTGTGCCCTTGGTACTGCTAACCATTAGCAGGGCTAGTGCTCTGTTTAAAGTGGATGTTCAAATTAGGCTTATTATAATTGGCAGTATCAACCTACCTATAAGTCCCTATTTTATGGTAGGGCACGTAGGTTTACGGACCGCAGCATAGCTAGTGCACCCATGAGTGCACTGCTGAGGTGCCCAGTCTCTTTGTAAAGGCAGGCCTGCCTTGCTTTTAAATTAATGTTACCTTCAAATTCGACTTTGGAATTAAAAGTACTTCCAAAGTCTTAACCTACCTTATTGATACATGTAAATCACCCCTAAGGAGTGCCCAGCTGTAGTGTAACTATAAACAGGGACCTTATAAAATATGTTTTAAAAGCCCTGGTGAGGGAAAATAGCCAAATGTGTTTCCCTCATTGTAGTGAATAGGCCCCATTGGATAAAATGGGAAAATGTTATTTTTAATTAATAAAGTCCCAAAAGGAGCTAAATATTACACGGTTGGTATCAAACTGATGTAATAAATCAAACAACTTGCCATTGTTGAATTTAATATAACTAGTTCATGGAAAGAGTTTTAGAACTCTACCTGAAAGTTGCGAACTTCAGCTCTGTAGTGACCTTCTCTGATTGGCCAAAGTCTTCCAGCCTGGCCAGGCTGCTTTTAGGAGGTGTGAAGTGGCCTGGGCTGAGGACAAAGGAAGTGCCTAGGGGAGGAGATCTGCCTCACTATATGGTGACACAAAATGGGAGGAGAGCAGCCAAACTGGACTTCAAAGAAAGGAAGTGTGGGAGGATGGCCTGATTTGTAGTGGGTACCTAAGGTACTTACACCTTATACCAGATCCAGTTATTCCTTTTTAGTGAAATGTAGGCAGTGTCTAGAATCCAGGCTCTCTAGGGGTAGTGTGGATGAGCAGCCAAGGCCTAACTAGGAGACATTCAAAGCTCATGCAAAACCACTGTAGTCACACAGTACACACGCACATGAAAGAAAGTACTCAGTGTTACAAAAATAAAGGTACTTTATTTGGTGACTAAAAAGCCAAAAATACCATAGAGACTATACTCCCTTAGGAGGTAAGTAATACACAAATTATATACACCAGTGTGCAGAAATATATGTACAATAGTTAGAAAACAGTACAAATAGTGAAAATCACAATAGTTAGAAATGGTCCTGGGGGAACACAAACCATATACTAAGAAAGTGGAATGCAAATGTTGGTTTCCCACCTAGGCAAGTGTAGTGTGTAGAGGGATGCTGGGAGTATTAGAAAACACCAAATGAACGTGATAAAATCCACCTCAGAGCCCAGGAAAGCATGAGTAAATCACAGTAACTTTCCTAGCACACACAAGAACATCAGAAAGAAGATTATGCAAGACCCAGAGGAGACTGCAAGACACCAACAGTGGATTCTTGGACCTGAAGACTTGTGGAAGAAGAGGACCAAGTCCAAGAAGCACAGAAGGGTCATAGGAGAACAGAAGCCTCTGCTAACCCGGATGAAGGTGCAAAAGAGGAACCACCAGTGAAGAAGAACAGTCAGCACTGTACCCAAGAGGATGGATGCAGGTTTCTGGTTGGTGCAGATGATGTCCCATGCAGGATGACAATGTTGCAGAAGTTGTCTTTGCTTCCTTATTGCAGTTTGTAGAGTTCCTGGAGGGTCCAGATACAGTTTCTTTGGTGAGAAGGTGAATTAAAGGATGCAGAGGATTCCTGCTGCAGTCTTGCAATCCAAATCTGAAGAACCACCAAAGAGAGACCCTAAATAGCCCTGAAAAGGGGATTGGTTAGCTAAACAGGTAAGCACCTATCAGTGGAGGGCTCTGAAATCACCTGCTGGCACTGGCCACTCAGATGCTCCCAGAGTTCCCTGCCAACTTGGAATCCAAGATGGCAAAACCCAGGGGCCCTCTGGAAGAGCTCTAAGCACCACCCCTGGGGTAGTGATGGACAGGGGAGTGATCACTCCCCTTTCCTTTGTCCAGTTTTTCACCAGAGCCGAGAGTTGGGGTCCCCGAACCGGTGTGGACTAGATTATGCAAGGAGGGCCCCAAATGTGCCCTTTAAAGCATTTCCAGTGGCTTGGAAAGGTTACCCCTCCAAGCCTGTAACACCTATTTCCAAAGGGAGATGGTGTAACACCCTTTCCCCAAAGGAAATGCTTTGTTCTGCCTTCCTGGGCTCGAGCTTCTTGAGAAACAGGAGGGAAGAAATCTGTCTGAGAGGTGACAGCAGCTGGGGCTGCCTGGAAAACTTCAGAAGGCTTTAATGGCAGTTCTGGGGATCCTCTAAGGAGCCCCCAGAGTGCATGGAATCATACAACCAATGCTTGCAAAAGCATGGGGGTATGATTCCTACATGTTTGATGCCAAACATGCCTATGTTCAGTCACCAATATGTAGGTGGACATAGGTAATGACCTATGTCCAGTACACATGTAAAATGGTGACCCTGTACTCACCAAGTCTGGGAAAATGGTCCTGGATGTTGTGTGGGCACCTCTGCTAGTGCAGGGGTGCCCTCACACTTAGGTACTCTGCCACCTGCCCTCAGGGCTAGAGTGCCTGCCACAGGGGTGACTTATAAGTGACCTGCTTCAGTGTAAATGACAGTGAAAGGAGGCATGCACCTTTTCATGCAGTCTGCAACAGCAGTCCTGCAGATGCCTTTGCATGGGCTCCCTTTGGGTGGCAAAAGATATGCTGCAGCTCATAGGGATCCCCTGGAACCCCAATGCCCTGGGTACCTAAGTACCATATACTAGGGACTTATAAGGGGGCATTAGTATGCCAATTGTGAGTGAAATACTGAGTTACCATTATGCAATAGTCATAATTTAAGTGAGAGAGCGTAACTACTGGGGTCCTGATTTGCAGGATCCCAGAAGACACAGTCAAACACACTGACAAAGAGGCCAACAATGTGGGTAACCAAGCTAGAAAGAGGCTGCTTTCCTATAGGAAGGACATTTGGAGCAGCTCAGTACATCCCCCACTTCCTGCAAACCCAACCAACCAGGTGCCCCCTTGATTAGATAAGGAGAGGGCAGGAAAGGGATGTTTTGAGGAATTTTAGCCACACCAGTGGGTGGACTCAGCCAGACCTAACTTCTAAAATTGAATTTCTGCCATTTTGGATTTTTAAAGAATGTTGCTCCCTGAGATTGATTTTTGCCACACTTCCCAGGAAGTGATCTCCCAAGAGGGTGGTGGTCTGCCTGTGATTGGACAGTTGCCCCCGCCCCTGCTTTCCACCCCATGAACAAGGATAAATATGGCAGAGCTGAACCCCCACCTCAGAACCCTATCAGGAACAAAGAGAAGCAGATCAAGGACTGCCCTGCTGGACCCCTGACCTGCACCTGGACACTGCACTCTTAAGGACTGCACCAGCTGCACACACAAAGTACTTTGCCTGGCTTCAACTTGTTCAAGAAGGGACTCCTTGTTTGCTTCAGGGAGAAAATAGCTAACCAGAGTCCGCTACATCACATTCTGAAGAAGCTGACCATATGACCACTGTCCAGTGGTCATTTTTAAGTTTGAGCCAAGTGAATCCTGGAAAGGCAATCCGATGATGTCAACTCAAAATCGTCTTGCTGTGGATGGTCGTCCGACATTGGAGAGAAAAAGCTCCAAAAAAGTGACAAAGTCTGAATGTAAAAAGCTGACTGGGACTTCCCACACAGCATGTCCAAGGAGGGCTCCAGGGATGGATGATCCACTTTCAACTTTGGCCCAAATGAGGATTTCAGTCCCCAAAAAAATTGACTAAGTCCGAAGGTAGAATTCTCCACAGAGGTCTCCTGCGACGCGTATCCGAAGAGGGCTCCAGGGAGGTCGGATCCCATCTGCATCTTCTTCCCAATGAGGAAAATCTTCAAGAAAAAAATGAAGGGCCTCATGACAAGTTTATCAGTCTGACTGTAAGACAGCTGCTGTGGCGGTCGCCAAAAGACCTCCATGCTGGCAGTCATCCTACTGCCATATTAGGAGTGACACTGTCTAAAAAAAACAGCCAAATTTTCAAAACCGCCAGTACACTGGTGGACAGAAAAGAAACAGTCCCACCAGTAGCACTACAGGCCAATAAAAATCCTCATATTACGGTCCACAGCTCACAACAGTGGTTCTTCCATGGCAGAAAACGATTGGCAGTGTGAACAACGGCGGTCTAAACTCACATCACACTGAACAAAACACCACATTGGATAGTTTGAATACCCCACACCTGACACATATCCACACACCCTACACACCTATACAATGTAATATAAAATACCCCCAGCACAACCCACAATCGTTTGCAAACAGAACGTCCTACACTGCCACAGAAAAGCGACATTTTAGAGAGATACAAAAAGCAAGAATGGGCATCCATTTACATTTCACTACACACACACCACACATCTGCACCACATACACAACACCATTTTACTACCACACACAATCCACAACCATCATCAACTCACATCACAGCACCTACACCTCACCATTTACCTTTTTCTGTTGCCTTTTTCTTTGTACTCTACCACACCATCTTCACCACCACTATCATGTCCCCACTAAAACATCTATGTTTTATAGATACTGAGTTGAGGGTTATGATGGACGAAATTCTCAGGGTAGAGCCACCCCTGTTCGGAGCACAGGTCCAGCAAACATTGTTTGCAAGTGTTAGAAATGGGGTCTTTGGTTGACAGTCAGGTTACCCCCTGTTCAAGCAAGGACCCTCACTCTAGTCAGGGTAAAAGAGAATCACCCTCAGCTAACCCCTGCTTACCCCCTTGGTAGCTTGGCAGAGCAGTAGGCTTAACTTCAGAGCGCTAGGTGTAAAGTATTTGTACCAACACACACAGTAACTTCATGAAAACACTACAAAATGACACAACACCAGTTTAGAAAAATAGTAAATATTTATCTAAACAAAACAAGACCAAAACGACAAACATCTGACATACACAAGTCAAGTTATGAATTTTTTAAGATTAAACTAAAAAATAGCGCTTAGAAACAAAAATGCTTTGATGAGATGTTAACACAGCGTCGTGACGGAGTCGTTCCCAACAAGCCGACACCAGCGGCACCGGACACGGAGTCGTGTAGACCCCCAAGTACAGTACCTTTGGTGAAGAGTGAAAACAAGCCGAGGCGCGAAGTCAGGAATCGCGGCGTCTGTGCGAAACGTTGAATCCGTGCACTTCAAGCGGCGTCGGTCACAACGTGGTGCAGCGACTTCCACGGAGTCGCGGACTTCAGCGGGGCTGCTGCGGTGACGGGCCTGCGAAGAGTGTCGCGTTCCAGCGAAGGTCACGGCGTCAGGTGCAGGCGGCGTTACCGGATTCAGCAGCGGCGTCGGTCCGGAGTCGTCCGAAGTCGATTTCCTTGGATTTCCACCAGCTTTCCTTTCAAGGGCCCAGGGACTGGATAGGGCACCACTTGTCGGGGAGGAGTCTCTCCAGAGACTCCAGGTGCTGGCAGAGAGAAGTCTTTGCTGTCCCTGAGACTTCAAACAACAGGAGGCAAGCTCTAACTCAAGCCCTTGGAGATTTCTTCACAAGATGAAAGGCACACAAAGTCCAGTCTTTGCCCTCTTACTCTGGCAGAAGCAGCACTGCAGTAAAGCTCCACAAAGCACAGTCACAGGCAGGGCAGCACTTCTTCCTCAGCTATCAGCTCTTCTCCAGGCAGAGGTTCCTCTTGGTTCCAGAAGTGTTTCTCAAGTCTGTAGATTTGGGTGCCCTTCTTATACCCATTTTAGTCTTTGAAGTCACCTTTCTTCAAAGGGGACTCACACCTACTTGTGAAATCATGCCTTGCCCAGGCAAGGCATCAGACACACAGCAGGGGGCTGGAGCCGGCATTGTCAGAGGCAGGCACAGTCCTTTCAGATGAGAGTGACCACTCAACCGCTCCCTCCTAGCAGAGATGGCTAATCGGGAAATGCAGGTTACACCCCAGCCCCCTTTGTGTCACTGTCTAGTGCGAGGTGAAAAACAACCCAACTGTCAAACTGACCCAGACAGGGAATCCACAAACAAGGCAGAGTCACAGAATGGTTTAAGCAAGAAAATGCTCACTTTCTAAAAGTGGCATTTTCAAACGCACAATCTTAAAATCAACTTTACTAAAAGATGTATTTTTTAATTGTGAGTTCAGGGACCCCAAACTCCACATGTCCATCTACTCTCTAGGGGAATCTACACTTTAATCATATTTAAAGGTAGCCCCTATATTATCCTATGAGAGAGACAGGCCTTGCAACAGTGAAAAACGAAATTGGCAGTATTTCACTGTCAGGACATATAAACCACATTACTATATGTCCTACCTTATCCATACACTGCACCCTGCCCTTGGGGCTACCTAGGGCCTACCTTAGGGGTGCCTTACATGTAAGAAAAGGGAAGGTTTAGGCCTGGCAAGTGGGCACACTTGCCAAGTCGAATTTACAGTGTGAAAATACACTTACAGACACTGCAGCGGCAGGTCTGAGACATGATTACAGGGTTACTTGTGTGGGTGGCACAACCAGTGCTGCAGGCCCACTAGTAACATTTGATTTACAGGCCCTGGGCACCTCTAGTGCACTTTACTAGGGACTTAACAGTAAAACAAATATGCCAATCATGGAGAACCAATTACGTACACATTTTAAAGAGGAGCACTTGCACTTTAGCACTGGTTAGCAGTGGTAAAGTGCCCAGAGTAACAAAAACAGTAAAATCAGAGTCCAGCACACATCAACAACCTGGGGAACAGAGGCAAAAAGTTAAGGGAGACCACACCAAGGATGAAAAGTCTAACAGCAAGGAAAATGGAGTTGTGGCAAAGAATAGTCAACAGGGTCAATATTGTAGGCACTTATACATGCACAAGTGAGGACATCACGAAGAGGTGGAACGACCTCCGGGGGAAGGTGCGTTCCATGGCATCCAGGTACCAGCTGGGGGTCCTGAAAACTGGCAGTGGGCCTCCACCTCCTCCCCCTACTTTCACATCTTGGGAAGAGAAGGTATTGGTCACACTGCATCCTGAGGCCATGACAGGAATACCTAGGGGAGTGGTGTCGGGAAGGTCCCCACAAAGTCCATGTCACCCAATTGCCTTGTCCTGCATGCTCCCTCATCACCTTAACCCACCCTAATTAACATACTACCCACTACACCTCTGTCCAAATGTTCCAATACCCCTCTCTGGCATGCCACATGTCCACTAAACTCACCTGGCTCCACAGTCCTTGGAAATGGCATGTGAGGTACATGCAACCCATAGCACTACTACTCCCAGAATGCAATATCCCACCATTGTGAAAAGCTGTACAGTGCACCAAATGTGAAACTAACTACCAATCTAACCCATCTTGTACGTGAACGTGTGAAACAGTTAATGCCAATGGGAGCAATGTAATGGCCCACTATCATCACAAGCAAAACACAACTATAGCTGAGTGCCCAATCCTAATGACCTTAGAATAAAGATTCCTAAGATAGCAATGTACTCACCTGAGGTGGAACTCTAGTTGCCAAGGTGGATGCACATGCAGCACATCCAGTTACAAGTGTATATTGCTTACTCTCATACTGTCTCTCTATTCTGACACTATTGTGCATTGTACAACTCATTTTTGTGCCATGTATCATGTCTGACACTTCACTAGGCAAAAAAACTGAACACCCATGTCTATAATCAGACAACATAAGATGGTATCAGCATTCCAATCACTACCATCATCGTTGAACAGCTTCAAGCTTGGTGTATGGCATTAAAATTACAGAGTCTCATGTTGTACAAAGTAAGATTGGGCAGTAGCTGTCATTGTCATTGCTGGGGATCATGTTAAGGCACTGTCTGCACCTCATGCAACATCAATAATACTCTAAATATAACAGCAACTCTGTATTCCACTTCTCCCACAGGTAAGCTTGCTAATGTCACCGGAATAGGATACCAGAGACCATCACTACCCCTCTGGATGAAGGCCCCAGTGAGGACAACACCCCTTGATGTATGGACACTGAAGACGAAGCTGGCCCATCAAGGACAGCTGGTCAGTCAACAACTGTCAGCCTCAACCTGCCCACATCGACTCCTTCCAGCCCTCTTGCATCAACATCCCACTAACCATTTACTCCAAACCTGTGTCCCAAGGACTGTCTACTCCATTGTGTGCCCCACAGTACAGGAACCTGAGTCTCCTCTTGTCACTCCTGATAATGATGGCCCAGCCACCACTGGAAGTGGGCACACTGTGCATGGGGCAGAGGCACGTGGGCGTAGGGTGTATGGGAGGGATGCTGTAGGCCAGATGATGTGGGCTCAAAGGAAAAATACCGACCAGGAAACCATCTCCCAAGTCTTGGGAGCCTAAGAAAATTCCCAAGGCCTGATGGGCCAGGTATTCACCTTGATGGGGGAAATCCAAAAGCTGCAGAAGGACAACCACCAGGAAGTCATGCAGCAGTGGAAGGCAAAAAATGCCATCCTGACTTCCATTGCTGGGGTGCTGAGGAACATCAACACTACCCTGAGTAGGTCTGCCTCACAACATCAGGCTTCGTCCACTTATAATGAGTCATCAGGCACTTCAACATCTGTGGCTGCTAGTGGAATTGAGGCCCTGTCAGGGGAAGGACATGCCTCAGACACCCCACCCTCTGTAGCAGGGCAACCCCCCTGTAAATGTGGAGGTCTACCCAGACATGCAGGAGGAGCAGATGACAAGCCCAACCTCACTGCCAGGAAGCAAATCTTTCCTGACTAATTCTACATTTTCCTATGGCGCGAGGACACTGGACTTGTAATCCTAATGTAGCAGCTACCCTGATGATTTCAGCCAGCATGACTGAACCCTTCACTGTTTACTTTGTGTTGTTTTAGTAACTAATCACACATATTGCTTTACTGTCCACAATAAATCACACTTAAACACAGGTCCTGTGTAAGTGTCATTTATCAACCAAGTACAACTGTCTTGCATGCCAACTTTAGTATTAATATGCCACTCTGTATTGTACAAGCTTTGTTATGGACATCACAAGTGGACTCTATCAGCAGAAACCTCATTACATTGGGATTATAACATGGACAGATTCAAAAACAGGTGTATAAGACATCTACACACATTTATTGCTAGGTATGCAAACAGCACATAGGGTATAACTGATAGTAACATCAGGATGTTTGCCAAAGTCTCATACACTACTGATACAGAAGTTAGGGACATGTCAGTCTTCTTACAAGCCAGGAGGCATACAAATTGGTCCTTTGTATCACCTGGTAAAGCCTTATTACATACCCATACCTTAGCTTCCTAATAATCATACCCCACGATACAGACAGAGATCAGTAGTGATGTCCCCAGTCCAGGGATCATTCACTTACATTGGTCATGTACCTGTAGGCTTGCCACTCACATATGTCAGTCCACAGAGACATGCACATTGGTGTGAGAAGTAGGAACACACTGACAGCTATGTACAAGGCAGATTATATCCAGCAGAAACTGTTGTGATGGTAGAGGCTTTGGTTCTACATTTTCACATGTGAGTTATATATGGACACACAAATTATACCATTTGACCACCTCCAGGAACCTACAGGTCATCTTGATTGGAAAACACATTTCCACCTCAGTGTCCTGACAGTGTTACACTCCACAGGTTCATTGGTTTCGGCCATGTCCGCTTCTCATGTCTGCCTGTAATTACCACCTGCTTCTGACACTATCACTTGCCAAGGATGAAGAGCCAAACTGAAACTCAACAAATCTGTGATTGACAGAGTTAAGTGATAGGACATTGCAGAAAATATACATCAGTTTAGACAAGGCATGTTTACAAGTGTGACTTTGCATGTGCATTAACGAATCATGATACCGCTGATTAATCTGTTCTGTACACAATACAATATTAAAATCTGCATTCACAACTCACTCATTGGCATTGTAACTACCTAAAACCTCATAGATGATTTTAAAAGAGGAGGTGTCATGCTACCCATCAACTTTAGGTTACAAACTGAAATCTCAGCATGAAGAAGACATCACATAACTTGAGTCAGTTGAAGTACTGACTGATGAGCCTGAAGTCTCCAGTTGCATCTTCATCTGGCTCATCATCACTTGGCAAATCTGTATTTCCACCCACAGGTTCTGCTGCCTCCCCCCCATCTGGTATGAATGGTATCTGATGGCCCAGGGCAAAGTTGTGGAGCATGCAACCAGCAACAATTCTTTCACATACCTTGTTGGGTAGGTAGAGGAAGGTTCCACCAGACTTATCAATGTTACAGAATCTTGCCTTCAGGAGCCCAAAAGTCCCCTAGACAACAATCCTTGTCCTTTCATGGGCTTCATTGTAGCAGACGTCCCCTGGAGTGGATGGGTACCTAACTGGTGTCAACAACCAATGATGGTTTGGATAGACAGAGTCCTCTGTTAAGACATAGGTAGAACAACACATACATACATCAAGGACATGCACACTTGTGATGACAGGAGATGAACTTTGCAAACACACATGTCATATCTGACTTACCAACCAGCCAGACTTTCTCTGTGTAGAGTCATGACATCAGCAGTGGGATATTGTTGAACTCTATGACGATGGAATCATGGACTGATCTTGGATACTTTGCACTGACTTGTAAAATATACTGCTCTGCCAAACATCCTACCTGAACGTTGATCGAGTGGTAGTTTTTCCTGTTCTTATGTAGCTGTTCATTGGCACTGGGGGGAACCAAGGCTACATGGGGTCCCTCTATGGCTCCAACCAAATGTGGAATGTGTCCCATAGCACCTTCACATAGCCCAAATCTTCATGTTGGGGAAACGTGATGTAGTTGTCCAGGTGTTTCAACAATGCACACAGTACATCATTCAAAAGCAGACTGAACATGGCCTGAGACATCCCTGCAGTCATGGCCACTGTAGTCTGGAAAGACCCAGTGGCCAGGAAGTGTAGCACTGACATGTTTTGAACGATGGGAGGTATGCTATAGGGATTGCGATTGGCAGGCATCAGATCTGGCTCCAACTGACCACAAAGATCCATGATTGTGTGCCTATTCAGGCAATATATATGTTTAGTATGTCTCTCCTCCATGGTGTGCAGGTCTACTAGTGGGCGGTAAACTGGAGGTCGTCTTCCTCTCCTCACACAAGGGTGACTATGTGGAAACATTAAAGTACTGTATGTAACATGAACACTGCACACATAATGAATGTGTCCATAAACAAGTCACACATATCTGATGTCGAAGGTGAGTTACAACATCTGACATCTACAGTACAGCATATTGCTAGGCATCCTATGACACTCCACTTGGTGCACATTCTCTGAATTATCTAATGTACTATGCATGCATATTTAACTGTGACTGACAGTGTTTGATAGTTCAACCCAGTTTACAACTGAAATACAATTTTGTAGTATCAATTCTACATTAACGTCGCACACAGGATTTTAAGAATATGTGTACATTTTTCACCACAAATGTCTCTTTTACACAGCTTTATCTACTCACATGCAAAAATGGACTATTACCCCGAAGGCAGTACTGTTAGACCTGACAGCCTTAGGGTGGTCACCCCTAACTTTTTGCTTGCCTCCCTCCACTTTTTGGACATTGTTTTTTCTGGCTTTTAGACTCTGCGCACTTTACCACTGCTAACCAGTGCTAAAGTGCATATGCTCTCTCCCTTTAAACATGGTAACCTTGGATCATACCTGATTGGACTATTTAATTTACATATAAGTCCCTAGTAATGTGCACTATAGGTGCCTAGGGCCTGTAGATTAAATGCTACTAGTGGGCCTGCAGCACTGGTTGTGCCACCCACTTAAGTAGCCCCTTTACCTTATCTCAGGCCTGCCATTGCAAGGCCTGTGTGTTGGAAAATGGGTTATTGGTAGGGCAGGTAGGTACCTACACCTAGCAACAAGCCACAAACCTCCACATAAGTACAGTTAGGTCTCAGTAAATTAATCCCAGCTCTACCCTTGGTAGCTTGGCATCGAGCGTCAAGGCTTAACTTAGGAGACAAAGTGTAAAGCATTCAAATATCACAAAACAGTAATTAAATAAAACACAGGAAACAGTTTAAAAATCCAAAACCAATTTATAAAAATAGCTTATATTTTTATCTTTAAAATGACACAAAAACGATTAAAATCGGTTCAGGGGAACCGGAGATATGAATTTTTAAAGTATTATTATTTTCTAGCGCTTAGAAACAAAAAGCGCCAATCGGGTCATCTGGTTGCACCAGGACCGGGGCAAAGTCAAACTTTCAGGCCGACCGCGATGGAGCCCTGCTCGGCTACAAGTCGCGGGAGGCCTCGGTTAAAAAGTTACCTTCTGACTTAGTCTCTTTTTTGATGTTTTTCTTCCCCGGGACGAACCTGCCAGTTGGATCCGACCTCCTGGAGCCCTCGTCCGGATACGCGAAGTCGGTTTCCTCGGTGGTGATTTTTACCTTCGGACTTAGTCGTTTTTTCGAGATGAAAATCCTTCGACCGGGGTAAACCTGGATCTTGATCCGACGTCCGTGGAGCCCTTCTCGGATACGATGGCTGGAAGGTCCCGGTCAACTTTTTAAGTTCGGACTTAGTCTCTTTTTTGGATGTTTTTCTTTACCGGGACGAACCACGAAGTCAGGCCGGGTCGCAGTTGAGGCAAGCCGGCTAGAATTTCCGCGTCGGGTCGGTCACTTTATGGAGCTTTTTTTCAAAAATTCTCCAATCTTTTCCAAACTTCTGGGGCTTCACCCAGATGTTCTTTTAAGGTTCTTTTGGGGTCCACAGCTCACCCCAAGGGTCCAGAAGTTCTGTGATGGTCCTTGGGAAGTGCAGACTTCAACTCCCAGAATGCACCTGGCGCAAACTCCTTTTTGGCCACTGGACAGTGGTCAGCTGGTCACTTTTTCAGGAGTTGGTGCAGGGGACTCTGGTTAGCAATTTTTCACCTGTAGCAAACAGGGAGTCCCTCCTTGAACCAGTGGAAGCCAGGCAAAGTCCTTCTTGTGGTGAAGCCCAAGTGTGCAGCTGGTGCAGTCTTTCTGAGTGCAGGGTCCAGGTGCAGGCCAGGGGTCCAGCAGGGCAGTCCTTCTTCTCCTTGTAGTTCTTTCTTCTTGAAATTTGGTGGGGATCTGAGGCGTGGGTGCAGGTCTGCCAGTTTTATCCTTGCTCCTGGGTGAAAAGCAGGGGGGCCCTGGTTCTCCAATCAGGGACAGGGTCGTCCCCCTGTGATGACCACTTCCTGGGAAGTGTGGCAAAAATCCATCCCAGAAGGCAACAGTCTCTAAAAATCCAAAATGGATGAATCTGATTTTTGGAGGAGAGATCTGGCTGAGCCCACCCACTGGTGTGGCTAAAAATCATAAACACACCCCTCTCCTGCCCTCTCCTAATCTAATCAAGGGGGCACCTAGCTGTCTGGGGTTGCAGGATGTGGGGGTGTTGCTGGGTGCTGCAAATGTCCTTCTCTGCCTTTGAAGACCAGTTTGGCAGCCCTCCCCCTTCCTGCCTCACCATCTGCTGAGGGGAGATTCTCTCCCCCAAGCACATTCCTTTGTGTGAAGTCAGGCCACTTCACACCTCATTAAAGTAGCCTGGCAGAAGCTGCTGCAGGCTGGCCAATCAGAGCACAGCAGCAAAAACAATGCAGAGCTGAAATTGGCAACTTTTTAGGTAAAGTCTAAACTTTTTACCTGCACTAGTTATATTAAATCCAACAACTGGAAGTTGTGGGATTTATTATAACAATCAATTTGATACCAAATTCTTGGTATGTAACATTTAAGGAGACTTTAAAATTTTAAATAAAGTCTGCCCATTCTAGCCTATGAAGGCCATTTACTTCAATGAGGGAAAAACGAATTTGGCTGTTTTTACCTCACCAGGGCTTATAAATCTATTTTTATAAAATCCCTGCTTATAGTTACATGGCACCCTGCCCTAGGGGCACATAGGGCACACCTTAGGGGTGACTTATATGTAAAAATAAGGTAGTTTAAGACTTTGGAAGTACCTTTAATTCCAAAGTCGAATTTGCATATAACTTTAATTTAAAAGCAGCCAGCAAGGCAGGCTTGCTTTTAAAATGACACTGGGCACCTCAGCAATGCACCTAGGTGTGCACCACCTATGCTGTGGTCCCTAAACCTACATGCCCTACCATATACTAGGGACTTATAGGTAGGTTAACTTAGCCAATTATAATTAGCCTAATTTGCATATCCATTTTACACAGAGCACAGGCCCTGGGACTGGTTAGCAGTACCCAGGGCACCATCAGAGTCAGGAAAACACCAGCATAAAGTGGAAAATGGGGGCAAAAAGTTAGGGGGCCTCTGCAATCAGCCCCAGTTTCTCACACAACCCCCCCCCAGCCCACACGCCCAGGAGACTCAGCCCAACCCTGGGAGAGTCTTCCTGGCTTGTTAGGCGAGGAAGACAGTGAAGAAAACTGGCTGTCCCTTTGCAGGGCCTACTCTGCCTTATATCCTCCTGTCAGGGTCACTCCCTCTGGGTAGTGAAGCCATCCCAAAAGTAAAAGGACCCAACCCAAACTGAAACTTCCCTCTAGGGGGTTCTTCCTCCTCTCTCTCTGCCAACTTGGGTAGTGAGGTGCCCACCTCCCCTACTCCTAACTTTGCTAGGGCAAGACCTAGCTTACCCAAAGAGGTCACCCAACACTTGAGCAACCCCACCATGACCAACAGGGTCAGGGGGCCTACTTTGCTATTGGCCTTGGGGTCTGCCTCCCAGGCCAAGTACAGTGCTGCCAGGAAGGCTAGCACCCAGCAGAGGCTACTGACAGCTGTCAGTACCCAGAACCACACCCTAAGCTCTCCACTGACAGGTGGCTGAGCTGCTTTAGGGGCATCTTTGGGGTCCTGGCACCCCTCTTGCTGTCTAGAGTGGGGGGCTACCACCTCCTGTGGCAGATACCCTCCTTCCACTCTCCCTTCTGTCAGTGCAGGGGCAACACCTTGCATCTGGACAGCTGCCTGACTACTCAGGACTTCCTTGGGGTCAGGTGAGGCCTCACCAGTGCCAACTCTGGGCTCCCCCCCTACTGGGGCAGAAGGCCTTTGGCTCCCTGGAACTCTCTTTAAGAGTGGCCTACCCTTCCTTTTCTTCTTTCCTTTTCTTGGGGACCCCTGTCTCCTAACTGTAGGGACTGACTCCCCAGGACTTTGGGTTGGGGGGGCGCCCTGGGCGACCACCCCATCTGTGACCAGACTCACCTCTGGGAGGTCATTGCCCAGGATACAATCTAGGGGAAGGTCAGCACTGACTACCATCCTAATCCAGTCAAGGATACCCTCCCTCTCTAGGGGCACTATGGCTACAGGTTTGGAGGTGACCTCCCCTGTGGCTATCCTGACTTTCTTTGTCTTTCCTGGGACATACATGTCTGGGGTCACTAACCGGTCACTCACTACAGTGTGACTGGCACAGGTGTCTCTCAGGCCAGTGGTAGGGATCCCATTCACTTGAATGTGGTGGAAGTGCCTACTCCCACCCTCAGGGATCACCAGCTTACCATCTGGTCCTGTCTCCCAGCACAATGCTAGGAGGACTTCATCATCTGAGGAATCCTCCTCTATGGCTACACTGGACAGCCCAGTGCTAACCACCTTCTTTGGACAGGCTGCATCTCCTCTGAAGTGACCTGTCTGCTGACAGTCAAAGCAAGCCCTACTGTCCAAGAGCTTTTTTAACCCTGGGTCTCCCTGTCTCTGCATGTCAGAGTGGGAGTGGGATTTACTCTCCTCCTTCTTAGGGTTCTGGGGTACAGAGGGAGTCTCTGTGGTGGGCTTACCACCTCCCTCCTTAGGTTTTTGGGGACCTGTCCCCCCCTTCTTGGAGTCTCCCCCCTGGGACTTGACAACCACCCTGGTTCTCAACCACTCATCAGCTGCCTCCCCTAGCTCTCTAGGGTTGGTCAGCTTAGAGTCCACTAGATGCTGGCGTAACCTTTCTTGGATACAATTGGTCAAGATGTGCTCTCTCATGATCAGATTGTATAACCCCTCATAAGTATTAACTTTGTTGCCAATAATCCAGCCCTCCAGTGCCTTTAGTGAAATGTCCACAAAGTCAACCCAAGACTGGGTACTGACCTTCTGGGTGTCCCTGAACTTCATTCTATATTGCTCTGGGGTCAGACCAAACTTCCTGGCTAAGCACCTTTTCATACTAGGGTATGAATCTGCCTCCTCCCCCCTTAAGGTCAGAAGCCTATCCCTCCCTGAGTTGGGGACCAACTCCCACAAAAGGGAACCCCAGTATTGAGGCCTAACCCTTCTCATTTGGAGTGCCCTCTCAAAGGCCTCTAGCCACTTATCTATGTCATCCCCCTCCACATAAGCAGGGACCACCCCTTGGGTAATCTGGGGCAAACTCCCCCACCCATGGACACCTCAGCTTCTTTATCGCTGCTTCCATCTCTTTTTTCTTTGTATGCCCACTTTTTCTTTTCTAGGGCCAGCTTCTCTGCTTCCAAAGCTATGTAGGCTAGCTGGGCTTCCAGCTCTCTTTCCCTGATGGATGGGTTCTCTCCTCCTGAAAGGACCCTCTTCCTACCACTAGCTTTGGGTCTGCCCCTAGTGACTGTATCCAGTGAGGACCGTTCCTCCTCTTCCTCACTTGGGGTCTGATGCCTTCCCTCCCCTGAGTGGTTAGAGTTAGCATCTTCCTCTTTTTCTTCCTCCTCTGGAGCTTCCTCTGTCTCTACCTCTTGTGCCTCAGCCCATGCTGTCAGGGATTTAATCAGGATTTGCTTCCTGAGATCAGGGGTTGCAGGCAACCCCCTCTCAATACACAACCCCCTAAGCTGGACTACTGTCAGTGTGGGTAGGCTAGCCAGATCAAGCTCCATGGTTCCCTAGTTTTGTGTCAACAAAAACTTTTTGCAAAAATTGGTAACAAGAATTTAGAAAAATTACAAAAATTCAATAATTGAAATTAATCCAAATTAATTTAAAAAAAAATTAAAATTAAAATTTAAAAACAATTTTTGCACTAGGACAATTTAAAGGATTTTTAATTTGTTTTATCTAAAACTGTAACGTGATATTGAACACAAGTACAGGATCCCGTCGCTGCTTTCAATTATGTTGGAAAATGGGTTATTGGTAGGGCAGGTAGGTACCTACACCTAGCAACAAGCCACAAACCTCCACATAAGTACAGTTAGGTCTCAGTAAATTAATCCCAGCTCTACCCTTGGTAGCTTGGCATCGAGCGTCAAGGCTTAACTTAGGAGACAAAGTGTAAAGCATTCAAATATCACAAAACAGTAATTAAATAAAACACAGGAAACAGTTTAAAAATCCAAAACCAATTTATAAAAATAGCTTATATTTTTATCTTTAAAATGACACAAAAACGATTAAAATCGGTTCAGGGGAACCGGAGATATGAATTTTTAAAGTATTATTATTTTCTAGCGCTTAGAAACAAAAAGCGCCAATCGGGTCATCTGGTTGCACCAGGACCGGGGCAAAGTCAAACTTTCAGGCCGACCGCGATGGAGCCCTGCTCGGCTACAAGTCGCGGGAGGCCTCGGTTAAAAAGTTACCTTCTGACTTAGTCTCTTTTTTGATGTTTTTCTTCCCCGGGACGAACCTGCCAGTTGGATCCGACCTCCTGGAGCCCTTGTCCGGATACGCGAAGTCGGTTTCCTCGGTGGTGATTTTTACCTTCGGACTTAGTCGTTTTTTCGAGATGAAAATCCTTCGACCGGGGTAAACTTGGATCTTGATCCGACGTCCGTGGAGCCCTTCTCGGATACGATGGCTGGAAGGTCCCGGTCAACTTTTTACGTTCGGACTTAGTCTCTTTTTTGGATGTTTTTCTTTACCGGGACGAACCACGAAGTCAGGCCGGGTCGCGGTTGAGGCAAGCCGGCTAGAATTTCCGCGTCGGGTCGGTCACTTTATGGAGCTTTTTTTCAAAAATTCTCCAATCTTTTCCAAACTTCTGGGGCTTCACCCAGATGTTCTTTTAAGGTTCTTTTGGGGTCCACAGCTCCCCCCAAGGGTCCAGAAGTTCTGTGATGGTCCTTGGGAAGTGCGGACTTCAACTCCCAGAATGCACCTGGCGCAAACTCCTTTTTGGCCACTGGACAGTGGTCAGCTGGTCACTTTTTCAGGAGTTGGTGCAGGGGACTCTGGTTAGCAATTTTTCACCTGTAGCAAACAGGGAGTCCCTCCTTGAACCACTGGAAGCCAGGCAAAGTCCTTCTTGTGGTGAAGCCCAAGTGTGCAGCTGGTGCAGTCTTTCTGAGTGCAGGGTCCAGGTGCAGGCCAGGGGTCCAGCAGGGCAGTCCTTCTTCTCCTTGTAGTTTTTTCTTCTTGAAATTTGGTGGGGATCTGAGGCGTGGGTGCAGGTCTGCCAGTTTTATCCTTGCTCCTGGGTGAAAAGCAGGGGTCCCTGGTTCTCCAATCAGGGACAGGGTCGTCCCCCTGTGATGACCACTTCCTGGGAAGTGTGGCAAAAATCCATCCCAGAAGGCAACAGTCTCTAAAAATCCAAAATGGATGAATCTGATTTTTGGAGGAGAGATCTGGCTGAGCCCACCCACTGGTGTGGCTAAAAATCATAAACACACCCCTCTCCTGCCCTCTCCTAATCTAATCAAGGGGGCACCTAGCTGTCTGGGGTTGCAGGATGTGGGGGTGTTGCTGGGTGCTGCAAATGTCCTTCTCTGCCTTTGAAGACCAGTTTGGCAGCCCTCCCCCTTCCTGCCTCACCATCTGCTGAGGGGAGATTCTCTCCCCCAAGCACATTCCTTTGTGTGAAGTCAGGCCACTTCACACCTCATTAAAGTAGCCTGGCAGAAGCTGCTGCAGGCTGGCCAATCAGAGCACAGCAGCAAAAACAATGCAGAGCTGAAATTGGCAACTTTTTAGGTAAAGTCTAAACTTTTTACCTGCACTAGTTATATTAAATCCAACAACTGGAAGTTGTGGGATTTATTATAACAATCAATTTGATACCAAATTCTTGGTATGTAACATTTAAGGAGACTTTAAAATTTTAAATAAAGTCTGCCCATTCTAGCCTATGAAGGCCATTTACTTCAATGAGGGAAAAACGAATTTGGCTGTTTTTACCTCACCAGGGCTTATAAATCTATTTTTATAAAATCCCTGCTTATAGTTACATGGCACCCTGCCCTAGGGGCACATAGGGCACACCTTAGGGGTGACTTATATGTAAAAATAAGGTAGTTTAAGACTTTGGAAGTACCTTTAATTCCAAAGTCGAATTTGCATATAACTTTAATTTAAAAGCAGCCAGCAAGGCAGGCTTGCTTTTAAAATGACACTGGGCACCTCAGCAATGCACCTAGGTGTGCACCACCTATGCTGTGGTCCCTAAACCTACATGCCCTACCATATACTAGGGACTTATAGGTAGGTTAACTTAGCCAATTATAATTAGCCTAATTTGCATATCCATTTTACACAGAGCACAGGCCCTGGGACTGGTTAGCAGTACCCAGGGCACCATCAGAGTCAGGAAAACACCAGCATAAAGTGGAAAATGGGGGCAAAAAGTTAGGGGGCCTCTGCAATCAGCCCCAGTTTCTCACACTGTGTGTGCAGTTTCACTGTCACCTCGACTTGGAATTTAAAAGTACTTGCCAAGCCTAAACCTCCCCTTTCTGCACATATAAGTCACCTCTAATGTGTGCCCTAGGTAACCCCTAGAGCAGGGTGCTATGTGGGTGAAAGGCAGGACATGTACCTGTGTAGTTTACATGTCCTGGTAGTGTAAAACTCCTAAAATTCGTTTTTACACTACTGTGAGGCCTGCTCCCTTCATAGGCTAACATTGGGGCTGCCCTCATACAGTATTGAAGTGGTAGCTGCTGATCTGAAAGGAGTAGGAAGGTCATATTTAGTATGGCCAGAATGGTAATACCAAATCCTGCTGACTGGTGAAGTTGGATTTAATATTACTATTCTAGAAATGGCACTTTTAGAAAGTGAGCATTTCTTTGCACTTAAATCTTTCTGTGCCTTACAATCCACGTCTGGCTTGGCTTAGCTGACAGCTCCTTGTGCATTCACTCAGACACACCCCAAACACAGGGTACTCAGCCTCTCTTGCATACATCTGCATATTGAGTGGGTCTTCCTGGGCTGGGAGGGTGGAGGGCCTGCTCTCACACAAAGGACTGCCAGACCCCCTACTGGGACCCTGGCAGACAGGATTTAACTGAAAGGGGACCTGATGCACTTCTTAGCCACTCTTTGAAGTCTCCCCCACTTCAAAGGCACATTTGGGTATTAAACAGGGCCTCTGCCCTACCTCATCAGACACTTGCTGGAGAAGAAACCTGGACCAGAACCTGCATCCTGCCAAGAAGAACTGCCTGGCTGCCTAAAGGATTCACCTGACTGCTTTCTAGAAAGGACTGCTGCCTTTTTGTTGCCCTGCTGCCTTGCTGAACTATTGTCTGGCTGTAAAAGTGCTCTCCAAGGGCTTGGATAGAGCTTGCCTCCTGTTCCCTGAAGTCTCAGGACCAAAAAGACATCTCTTTTTCATTGGGACTCTTCGTGTGCCGAAAATTTTGACGCACAGGTTGCTCCGCGGCGAGAAAATCGCTGCACACCGACGCTGATCGACGCAACACCTTCGGGGCAACCGGAACTTCGACACACGGCCTTGCAAGGACAACGCCGCCCGACTTCCAGAGGGGAAATCGACGCAACGCCTGCCGTGAGAGCGAGAATTCCACGCACAGCCTCCCTGAAAGACGCGCAGCTGGAAAACAAGCCAAAGAATCCACGCACAGACCCCGTGACATCTGGCAATCCCTCGACCCACAGGAAGACTGTCCGCGCGCCGGAAAACGACGCACAACTACCTCGCATTAAAAATAACTACGCAAGTCCATGTGTGCAGGGGAGAAATCGACGCACACACCATTTTTCCCCTTATCTCTTCTTCTGCGGCCCTTTGCAGAGATTTTCCACTTTATACCAGGTACTTTGTGCTTGAAAGAGACTTTGTTTGCTTTTTAAAGACTTAAGACACGTTATATCACTTTTCATTGATATCTCTACAATTTCACATTGCATCTTTATTCATTTTGACCTACAATTATCCTGATAAATATTATATATTTTTCTAAACACTGTGTGGTGTATTTTTGTGGTGCTATATTGTGTTATTGTATGATTTATTGCACAAATACTTTACACATTGCCTTCTAAATTAAGCCTGACTGCTCGTGCCAAGCTACCAGAGGGTGGGCACAGGATAATTTTGGATTGTGTGTGACTTACCCTGACTAGAGTGAGGGTTCTTGCTTGGACAGAGGGTAACCTGACTGCCAACCAAAAACCCCATTTCTAACATTGGTGATCATCGGTGAGGATAGGACTTGTATTTGTACAGTGACATACAGTAGCTAAGTATTTCACTACCTACCCACAGTTGAAGGTCAACTTGATTTTTATCTCTTTTTGCAAATTTGTTTTTCCTGACAATTTTCAAAAACTAAATCCTCACTCAACATGTCTCTGGCTGGGTCTCAAGTAGAAGATTTGGACCTAGCACTGTGGGAGACATATACTGTCAAACAGCTAAGAGGGTTCTGCAGGGTGTTGAGAGTACCCACCCAAGGGGCCTCCAAAAAGGAGGACTTTCAAGTGGCGCTGACGGCCTGGGCAGAAGCCCATTTGGAGGAGGATGAGGAGGAAGAGGAGCCAGAAAATGGCCTCTCAGAGGATTTATTGCCATCAGTGGGTAATGTTACCACTGCAATTATGCCCCCTTCCAGACCGGTGAGCAGTGTCTCCGAGCAAAGCCTGACCGCAGAGGAAAGGAGAGAAGAAAGGGAGTTCCAATTGCAAATGGCAAAACTGAAAATTGAAGCCAAACACGCTGAGCCTGAAAGAGCAGCCAAACAGGTGGAAGCTGAAAGAGCTTTGGCTGAAAAGAAACTATTGTTGGCTCATGAACTGAGTCTCAAGGAGCTGGAGATCAAGGCGAGACAGTCTAAATCCAGCAATAATGGTGGCAGCATACAGACAGGACCTGCTGGAGAAAAGAAGGTTCATATACCCAAAAATGTGGTGCCCAGTTTTGTGGTGGGAGATGACATAGATAAATGGTTAGCTGCTTATGAAGTTGCACTAAGGGCTCATGAGGTTCCTGAAGGGCAATGGGGGTAGCTTTGTGGGGGTTATGTGCCGCCATTGAGGAGGGACACACTTCTCACATTGGATCAACCTGATCAAAACACATACCCACTTCAGAAAGCCACTTTACTTGCCAAGTTTGGGCTGACCCCTGAGGTATACTGTCAGAGGTTCAGGGACAGCAACAAACAAACCACACAAACATGGGTAGATTTCTTTGACTTTTCCAGTAAGGCACTGAATGGATGAGTGCGGGGCAACAAAGAAGATAATTATAAAGGGTTATATGACTTGATTTTGAGGGAGCATATGCTCAATATTACTTTTACAGAGTTGCGCTAGCACTTGGTAGATAGTAAGCTGACTGATCCCAGGAAGCTTGCTGAGGAGGCGGCCCTCTGGGTTAGCACCAGAGTGTCTAAAAAGGTACCTGGGGGGGAAACCCACAAAGGTGGTCAGGGTTCCCAACAGAAGAAAGAGGGGGGAGATAAACTTACAGATAAGGAACCCTCCAAAGGCCCCCAAAAGAATTCCCAGTGAGGGGGTGGCAACCATTCCTTTTCCAGATTTAGGAAAAAGCCTGGGACTTATGATAAATCAGGGAGATCCAACCCCAAATGCTTAGAGTGCTACCAATATGGTCACTATAAAGGCGACCCCCAGTGTTCCAAGAGGGCACCGTCCACTACTGGACAGACACCTGGGTTGACTAGTGTAGCGCTCAGAGGAGATGGACCCAGATAGCTTTGGGGAGCAGGTAGAGATTTCCAGAGTGTCCCTGGGAGAAGGAGAAATGGTGCCCAAAGCCCACATGCCCCAAAATACTTCCAAGTACAGGCAGTGGGTCACCATTGATGGGCAAAAGGTGGAGGCTCTGCGTGACACAGGAGCCAGTATGACTACTATCAAGAGTCAGCTGGTGTCAACAGAGCAGATAGTCCCTAATACATTCCACCAGGTCATAGTCACTGACAATCGTGAGAGTCACCTACCGGCGGCTCTAGTTCCCTTTGAGTGGGGGGGGGTCTCTGGTACTCTGAAAGTAACTGTGAGTCCTGCCATGCCTGTTGATTGTCTGCTAGGCAATGATCTTGAGCATACTGCTTGGAAAGAAGTAGAGCTCAGATCTCACCTGGCGAACTTAGGGTTACCTGAGTGGGTCTGCATGACCACACAGTCCATGGCTGACCGAGAGGGAAGTCAAGGGCATCTGGAGCCTGGAACAATGGCCCAGAGAACTGCAAAGAAGAGGGGCAAGGGGCAAGGGAAACCGGTCCCAGAAGTTCCCGCAGTGGTTGACGGGGTTCCTGAGGAAGAGGCTCCCAAGCCAACTGGGGAAGACATTGCCACCCTAGGTGATCTACTTGAGCTTGCTGGCTGGCAAGTTGAGGGTGGACCCACCAGGGAGGAATTCTGCAAGGTGCAGAAAGAATGTCCCACTCTAGAGGGTATGACGAAGCAAACCTCAGCCCAGGCAGCAGGTGAAGCCTCTGGCGATCACCACATATATTGGGAGAATGATCTCCTCTACAGTGAGCCTAAGGTTCCGGCCATTGGGGCAGCGCTGGTGGTCCCCCAGTGTTACTGAACCTTCCTACTGGGTCTGGCTCACGACATTCCCCTGGCAGGACATTTGGGGCAAGACAAGACCTTTGACAGGCTTGTCACCCACTTTTATTGGCCCAGAATAAGGACAAACTCAGATACGTTCTGTAGATCTTGTCCTACCTACTATAAGAAGGGGGGGGAAGGGACCGGGAGATTAATTGGTCCAGTGTACACTCTCCCTACAATAATGCTAACACAATGATAGTACACTGTTCCATAAGAGAAAAAGAAGAAGGGCGAAAAAAACAAAGAGACCTGAGGTATCAGGAGTGGAACCCTCAAGCATCATAATCGATGACTGGTATCATCATTGGGTAATACTCCACGCCAGGCCGGCAGTGCAACGCCTGACGGGCTCCCCACAAGAAGGAGCACTGAACCGTATTGTTCTGATAGTTATAGATGGATAATAACTAACTGAACAAGGTAAGTACTTCCATTCAAGCACTTATAACCAAAGGAGAGAACAGAAGCAAAGAAAATTAAAATTGGTATAGCAACCCTTCGTATATCATACTTTTAATCAATAGTCAGGGGTGCCTCCAAGATTAAAAACAAGAGAAAGTAATATGATGAGTGTCAATGCTCAAATTACTTTCAATGAGCAGTAAACTCAGAGGAGAAGCCCATTAGGAGTCCTCATTAAACAAGGTCAACATGTTTCGCGTCATGTGGTCCTCTCGGATCCGCGACGCTTCATCAGGACCAAAATTACAAATATTCAAAATACGCTCTTTCCAATTCGACAAATTAGTTAGCAAAGCCAGTCACTTACATTGAGGAGTAAAGGCTAGGTCACAGTCAGGTCGCCCTAGAAAATATAAGAGACAAAGCACCGAATCGTGCCCAAAATGGTCATAAAAATCAACATGCAAACATTGTGCAGTACAGCAAGATACAAAAAGAAGAAAAATAATAGGAGGAATAATGATGGCAATAAGGTAGCTTACCACCCCCAAGTCGGGAACAGGCTCCTTAGTAAGCACGTCCCCTGGACTTGGCTATCAGCTAAACATAATATGCATAAGTCATTGATAAATGCGAAACAATAGTCAGGTGTAAAAGTATGTAAGACAATTCTCATCAGAGGTCAGTATCAAAACCACAACAGAAAGGCCCCAAGGTCTTGTCTAAGAACACATCGGCAAAAAGTTGTTATATGTTTTCAGCAAAAATGTGTATATATAAATACTACTATCCGTTAGTCAAGATGTAAAAATTATTAAAAACCATAGTCAAAGGTGTTGATGTCCTGAAGAAATGGACTGGTGCTCATTATGGTGGTCAAAAAAAGGAGGAAGTACCCCAATAACAGTACTTTGCGTTATTCAGACGATCTTCACTAGTGGTGCTCAATTGCACTAAACAGGTAAGGTGTCGAAGAATTTATAAAGAAGGGTTCGTGAAAGTAAACAAGGACACCAATAGACTCGTATGGTCGTCCACAAGATTGTTCCATCACGCCAGTTAAAGATTAATATTCCGAAAAAGATTACTCACATTTGTGCCGTCGGTCCGGACTTCGGACCTACCCTCCGGGACGTGAAACCGCATCAAGACGCGGTGAAACGTTCTCGGAGTTTATAAAGGTTGCGAGGGTTGCGAGATCCCGGAAATCGGTTCCCGGCATGCCGGAAGGAGTGCTTCTTCGGTGAATGGAATCATGAAAATAAAAGAAGGCCAAGTACTGGCGGCCATCTTGGATGAGGTTTCTTTGTGATAAAAATAAACAAGTCAGTGTAGAAACTCGAGGGAATATTACCACTATATAAATAGTAGAAAAAGGTGTCTCCAAATGGAAAGGTAAAACTTTTATTTACTGGACACCCATTATGTCAAAGTCCTCCTGATAGTTAGATACATCAATTAGCCTTATAAAAACCGGCAAAGAAGAAAGCAAAAAGGAGAAGGAAGTAAAACATTTTTTATACATATAGTAATGTCTTCTCCAGTTTATAGGTTAGAAATATTCATCTGTTTTTTGATGGTGCAAACTGTCTACTGTACCTAAGATGCAATCAATACATTGATCCGCATTAGAATGTGTAAGTTCAAATCATGCTAATGTGGTCCAAGGGATATCGTCATTGAGGCCCCGTCTATTCGTACCCAATTTGAACACCCATCTCTGTTCTGTTCTGAAAAGGTGTGTGTGATCATCGGGTCTCATTTTAGGTGCTTCCAAGACCAACCACCAAAGATCATCAGGGGAGTGTTGAGCCTCTAAAAAATGTGTGCTAAGTTTAGTAGTAATTCTTTTGCACCTAATGTTACTACGATGTTCGTTGATACGATTCTTTACTGGTCTGGATGTCATGCCAATGTAGTGAAGGTTACAAGGGCAGGTGATCATGTAAACACAATTCTTAGTGTTACAATTAGTATGTTTTTTAAGGTACCACGTACCTATAGGGTCTAGCTCTAATGATGTGAGATTTCTAGTCAAAGCACAAACGTTACAGTTACCGCAAGGGTGATGTCCTACCACCGGAGGAAGGTCCCACAATGTTTTCTGGGTGTGGGTATCGGTTAATAATCGTGGACGGGTGTGAATAACCATATCTTTAATGTTTTTTGAACGTTTGAAAGCAAATAAAGGTCGAGAAATCTCGTAACCACCACTGGTCAAAATAGACCATCGTTTGTTAATCAATTTCTTAATTGAATTAGATAAGGGAGTGAAAGTAGAGACACATGTGATTCTTGATTGAGGCGTCTTTTCAAAGGTGGAAAGAAGAGACTCCCTGTTGTTGTTTCGCGCTCGTTTGAGTGCTTGGCTTACAATTCTGGAGGGGTAATGCCGTTCCAGGAGTTTATCTTGTAGTGCACCGGCTTGGTGGTCAAATTCAGAAGTGGAACTGCAGTTTCGTCTGAGTCTTAGAAATTGACCAACCGGTAAATTATCTCGTAACGATTTTGGATGATGACTTTCATACAATAACAGAGAATTACGATCAGTTGGCTTGTGATAGATGGAAGTAGACAATTTGCCATTATTAATAGTGATCATCAAGTCGAGAAAAGGTAACTGAGATGTTGAAACAGTAGACGTAAATCTAAGGAAAGGGTCAAGGGTATTGATCCAGGAAGTGAAGTGTTCAGCATCTGGTACAGGACCCTTCCATATAATTAGAATGTCATCGATATATCGACGCCATAATGTGACATGATTAGTAAAGGGGTTGCGTGATAATAAGATGAATTTCTTTTCAAAATCAAACATATATAAGCACGCTAGACTAGGGGCAAAGGTACTACCCATCGATGTACCCCGAACTTGATGATAAAACTGGTCCTCAAATTTAAAGTAATTTTCTGTCAATGCCATTCTGGCTAGTTGCATTATGAAGGAAACTGGGGTAGAAATGGTATCAGATGACTCCTGTAGGGCAGACTCTATGACTTGTAGAGTCGCTTCTTGTGGAATGTTGGTGTATAGTGCTTCAACATCCATAGTGATTAGACCTTGTACAGTGTCAGAATTATTAATAGACTCGATCAAATTAAGAACATCTTTAGTATCCTTCAAATAGGTGGAAGAATTCTTGACCAGAGTCTGTAGGAAATGATCACAGAACTTAGACAATGGTTCTAAAACCGAACCTATCCCCGAGACAATAGGACGTCCCGGAGGTGGTGTAATGTTTTTGTGAATCTTTGGTAAGCAATAGAAGTAGGGAACTCGCGGATGTGAGGTTTCTAAAAAATCAGCCTCCTTCAGTGAGATCCACAGATTATTCTTAGCTTCCTCTGTCAGGATCCTAATCTGAGTCTGTAATCTGGTGGTGGGATCGACCCTGATCTTAACGTAGTAAGTGGTGTCACTTAACAAACGTAAACATTCTTGTTTGTAATCTGAAGAATTCATGATAACGATGGCCCCTCCTTTGTCAGCCTGTTTAATAGTGATCTGGGGATCGGATGCTAGATCAAGGAGCGCCCTCTTCTCTCTGTTAGGGATGTTAATGAAAGGGTGTTTAGGACATAGTTTATTCAAATCTGTCAGTACTGCTTTCTCAAAGGTCACAACTTCACTGGGTATACCCACTTGTGGAGGAACAAAAGTAGAAGGTTTTTTTAAACCCGAATCATGGTGTGGTGGGTCTACTCTCTTGTCCTTAAAAAAGAAATTTAGCCGGATTTTCCGGAAAAATTGAGCCATTTCTATATGTAGTCGGAAGAAATCCTCTTCTGGTGTGGGGACAAACCCCAAACCCTTATTGAGCACATCAGTTTCTGTAAGAGTGAGTGCTCTAGATGATAAATTCACAACTAGGTTCTCGTTGAGGAGCTCTTGGTTTGGCTCCTGGTCATCATTTGAGGTTCTTCTCGGGACCACTGAACTCGTCTTCCTCTTCCTCTTCTTCTGCCTCTGCCCCTGCCCCGGCCGTGGCCTAAAAAACGCATATATGGCATCATCGGGCGGGGTTGAAAGAAAGGGTAAGGTGGTTGCCAAGGCATAGACGGATGTGTTGGGTAAGGTGAATAACCGTAAAAGGGTTGTGGTGAATTTTCATCCGTACTCCAGCCGTCGGAAGAGGAACCGCTACTAAAGGTGCGGGTTTTCTTGAAGGCTGTTGTCGATTCATCAGAGGATCGAGACTGATTGTCGGCCTCATAGTCATCTTTGATGTAGGGGTATACCTTTTCTCTACTGAATCTAACAATGTCTTTTTGAAGTTTAGTTATTTTTTGTTGTGTCAAGAACTCTTTAGTCTCATTTAATTCTGTTGTGATTTCTGCTAGTCGACTCTTAAAAGCTGTTAATGTTAAAGTAGTCTTTAGAGAGTTCTCGATCATATTAATTTGAATGGTGATGGTGTCTGCCAACCGTTTAGAAGTATTGATAATTAGGACCAACCAATCCCTGGTACATTTCCATGCTATTTGTGCCCAGTCCTTTCTGAAAGCTAAATCCTGAAGAAATATACGAGGTATATTAGAAACCAAGAGACCGTTGGGAGCGATGTTTGCTCGAAGATACTCTGTCATGATGGTCCCATGCATGACAGTCTTTATCAGTTCTTTTTTTAAATTGGAAAGTTTGTCCCATTCTGGTTTAAGGCTACTTAACGCAGAGGACCCCTCGTTGTCAAGAATTGAGGGTGTCTGTAGAATAGCCGATACCATGTCATCATCATAGCTTAAACCCTGAAAATCTTCCATTGTCAAGATTATCAGGTAAGCAAAAATTAATAAAAGGTCCCACAGCAGACAGCTGTACACATATATACTATAAGAAGGGGGGGGAAGGGACCGGGAGATTAATTGGTCCAGTGTACACTCTCCCTACAATAATGCTAACACAATGATAGTACACTGTTCCATAAGAGAAAAAGAAGAAGGGCGAAAAAACCAAAGAGACCTGAGGTATCAGGAGTGGAACCCTCACGCATCATAATCGATGACTGGTATCATCATTGGGTAATACTCCACGCCAGGCCGGCAGTGCAACGCCTGACGGGCTCCCCACAAGAAGGAGCACTGAACCGTATTGTTCTGATAGTTGTAGATGGATAATAACTAACTGAACAAGGTAAGTACTTCCATTCAAGCACTTATAACCAAAGGAGAGAACAGAAGCAAAGAAAATTAAAATTGGTATAGCAACCCTACGTATATCATACTTTTTATCAATAGTCAGGGGTGCCTCCAAGATTAAAAACAAGAGAAAGTAATATGATGAGTGTCAATGCTCAAATTACTTTCAATGAGCAGTAAACTCAGAGGAGAAGCCCATTAGGAGTCCTCATTAAACAAGGTCAACATGTTTCGCGTCATGTGGTCCTCTCGGATCCGCGACGCTTCATCAGGACCAAAATTACAAATATTCAAAATACGCTCTTCTCCAATTCGACAAATTAGTTAGCAAAGCCAGTCACTTACATTGAGGAGTAAAGGCTAGGTCACAGTCAGGTCGCCCTAGAAAATATAAGAGACAAAGCACCGAATCGTGCCCAAAATGGTCATAAAAATCAACATGCAAACATTGTGCAGTACAGCAAGATACAAAAAGAAGAAAAATAATAGGAGGAATAATGATGGCAATAAGGTAGCTTACCACCCCCAAGTCGGGAACAGGCTCCTTAGTAAGCACGTCCCCTGGACTCGGCTATCAGCTAAACATAATATGCATAAGTCATTGATAAATGCGAAACAATAGTCAGGTGTAAAAGTATGTAAGACAATTCTCATCAGAGGTCAGTATCAAAACCACAACAGAAAGGCCCCAAGGTCTTGTCTAAGAACACATTGGCAAAAAGTTGTTATATGTTTTCAGCAAAAATGTGTATATATAAATACTACTATCCGTTAGTCAAGATGTAAAAATTATTAAAAACCATAGTCAAAGGTGTTGATGTCCTGAAGAAATGGACTGGTGCTCATTATGGTGGTCAAAAAAAGGAGGAAGTACCCCAATAACAGTACTTTGCGTTATTCAGACGATCTTCACTAGTGGTGCTCAATTGCACTAAACAGGTAAGGTGTCGAAGAATTTATAAAGAAGGGTTCGTGAAAGTAAACAAGGACACCAATAGACTCGTATGGTCGTCCACAAGATTGTTCCATCACGCCAGTTAAAGATTAATATTCCGAAAAAGATTACTCACATTTGTGCCGTCGGTCCGGACTTCGGACCTACCCTCAAGGACGTGAAACCGCATCAAGACGCGGTGAAACGTTCTCGGAGTTTATAAAGGTTGCGAGGGTCTTCTTTTATTTTCATGATTCCATTCACCGAAGAAGCACTCCTTCCGGCATGCCGGGAACCGATTTCCGGGATCTCGCAACCCTCGCAACCTTTATAAACTCCGAGAACGTTTCACCGTTTCACGTCCCGGAGGGTAGGTCCGAAGTCCGGACCGACGGCACAAATGTGAGTAATCTTTTTCGGAATATTAATCTTTAACTGGCGTGATGGAACAATCTTGTGGACGACCATACGAGTCTATTGGTGTCCTTGTTTACTTTCACGAACCCTTCTTTATAAATTCTTCGACACCTTACCTGTTTAGTGCAATTGAGCACCACTAGTGAAGATCGTCTGAATAACGCAAAGTACTGTTATTGGGGTACTTCCTCCTTTTTTTGACCACCATAATGAGCACCAGTCCATTTCTTCAGGACATCAACACCTTTGACTATGGTTTTTAATAATTTTTACATCTTGACTAACGGATAGTAGTATTTATATATACACATTTTTGCTGAAAACATATAACAACTTTTTGCCGATGTGTTCTTAGACAAGACCTTGGGGCCTTTCTGTTGTGGTTTTGATACTGACCTCTGATGAGAATTGTCTTACATACTTTTACACCTGACTATTGTTTCGCATTTATCAATGACTTATGCATATTATGTTTAGCTGATAGCCGAGTCAAGGGGACGTGCTTACTAAGGAGCCTGTTCCCGACTTGGGGGTGGTAAGCTACCTTATTGCCATCATTATTCCTCCTATTATTTTTCTTCTTTTTGTATCTTGCTGTACTGCACAATGTTTGCATGTTGATTTTTATGACCATTTTGGGCACGATTCGGTGCTTTGTCTCTTATATTTTCTAGGGCGACCTGACTGTGACCTAGCCTTTACTCCTCAATGTAAGTGACTGGCTTTGCTAACTAATTTGTCGAATTGGAGAAGAGCGTATTTTGAATATTTGTAATTTTGGTCCTGATGAAGCGTCGCGGATCCGAGAGGACCACATGACGCGAAACATGTTGACCTTGTTTAATGAGGAGTCCTAATGGGCTTCTCCTCTGAGTTTACTGCTCATTGAAAGTAATTTGAGCATTGACACTCATCATATTACTTTCTCTTGTTTTTAATCTTGGAGGCACCCCTGACTATTGATTAAAAGTATGATATACGTAGGGTTGCTATACCAATTTTAATTTTCTTTGCTTCTGTTCTCTCCTTTGGTTATAAGTGCTTGAATGGAAGTACTTACCTTGTTCAGTTAGTTATTATCCATCTACAACTATCAGAACAATACGGTTCAGTGTTCCTTCTTGTGGGGAGCCCGTCAGGCGTTGCACTGCCGGCCTGGCGTGGAGTATTACCCAATGATGATACCAGTCATCGATTATGATGCTTGAGGGTTCCACTCCTGATACCTCAGGTCTCTTTGGTTTTTTCGCCCTTCTTCTTTTTCTCTTATGGAACAGTGTACTATCATTGTGTTAGATCTTGTCCTACCTGCCAGGCCAGTGGTAAAACAGGAAAAAGGGTTAAGACCCCCCTGATTCCACTTCCTGTCATTGGCACCCCCTTTGAAAGGGTGGGCATTGACATTGTTGGTCCATTGGACCCCAAAACTGCCCTAAGCAACAGGTTCATCCTGGTTTTGGTGGACCATGCCACCCGTTACCCAGAGGCAATCCCTATGAGGACCGTAACTGCTCCGGTGGTGACCAGAACTCTGATGGGGATATTTACCCATGTGATATTCCCAAAGGAGATAGTGTCTGACAGAGGCATTACCTTCATGTCTGCATACATGAAGTCTATGTGGGATGTGTGTGGTGTAACCTACAAGTTCACCACACCCTATCACCCCCAATCTAATGCTCTTGTGGAGAGATTCAACAAGACCTTGAAAGGCATGATTGGTGGCCTCCCTGAGGCCCTGAGGCGTAAGTGGGACGTCCTCTTACCATGCCTTCTCTTTGCTTACAGAGAGGTACCCCAGAAGGGGGTAGGGTTCAGTCCCTTTGAGCTTCTCTATGGGTACCCTGTCAGGGGACCCTTAAGCATTGTCAAGGAGGGGTTGGAGAAAGCTCCAAAGGCACCCCCTCAGGATGTGGTCAGCTACATGTTGGCCCTCCGCAACCAGATGACCCGCTTCTGGGAGGAGGCCCAAAGTAACCTTGAGGCCAGTCAAGTGGTAATGAAACGCTGGTATGACCAGAAGGCCACCCTGGTAGAGTTTCAACCTGGAGACAAAGTGTGGGTAATGGAGCCAGTAGAGCCTAGAGCTCTCCAGGACCACTGGTCTGGCCCATTTGAAGTAAAGCAGCGGAAAGGGGAGGCCACTTACCTAGTGGACCTCCAAACCCATAGAAACCCCCTAAGGGTGCTCCATGTCAACCGACTAAAGCCTCATTTTGAGAGGTCTGAAGTCAACATGCTTCTGGTGACAGATGAAGGAATGGAAGAGGAGAGTGAACCTCTCCCCGACCTCCTCTCTGCCCAAGAAGGTGATGGGTCAGTGAAAGGTATCATTCTCTCTGACTCCCTGACTCTAAACCAGAGAGGAGACTGCTATGAGCTGTTGGAGCAGTTCTCCCCCCTGTTCTCCCTTGCTCCTGGACTGACACACCTATGTGTTCATGACATTGACACAGGTGACAGTCTCCCTGTGAAGAACAAAATTTACAGGTTATCGGATAAGGTGAAGGCCAGCATCAAAGAGGAGGTCTTCAAGATGTTAGCTTTAAGGGTTATAGAGAAATCCAGTAGTCCCTGGGACAGCCCTGTGGTGTTGGTCCCTAAGGCTACTGCCCCAGGTGCGAAGCCAGAACTCCGGTTCTGTGTGGACTGCCGGGGTCTCAACTCAGTCACACGGCCTGATGCTCACCCCAACCCCGAGCGGATGAGCTCGTTGACAGGCTGGATGCTGCCAAGTTCCTGTGTAAGTTTGATCTTACTTCAGGGTACTGGCAGATTGCCCTGACTGAAGGGGCCAAAGAGAGATCTGCATTTTCCACACCTGATGGCCATTACCAGTTCCAGGTGATGCCATTTGGGTTCAAAAATGCCCCTGCTACCTTCCAACGGTTGGTTAACGGGGTCCTGGCAAGGATGCCTTCTGTGCAGCCTACCTGGACAACAAAGCTGTCTACAGTTCCAGCTGGGAGGAACACCTGCTCCACCTCGAGGAGGTGCTTCAGGCCCTGCGACAGGCAGGCCTGACCATCAAGGCTAGTAAGTGCCAGATTGGGCAGGGTTCCGTGGTGTACTTGGGACACCTAGTGGGTGGTGGCAAGGTGCAGCCACTCCAGGCCAAGATTGAAACTATCAAGGCCTGGCAACCACCTAGAACACAGACTGAGGTGAGAGCCTTTTTAGCCCTCACGGGATACTACCGCAGATTTGTCAAGGGCTATGGTACCATTGTGTCACCCTTGACAGAACTCACTTCCAAGAAACAACCTAGGTTGGTGAATTGGACAGAGGCTTGTCAGAAAGCCTTTGACTCTCTGAAGGAAGCCATTTGCACGGCCCCCGTGCTCAAGGCCCCTGACCACTCTAAGGAATTTATTGTGCAGACAGACGCTTCAGAGCATGGCATAGGGGCGGTCCTAGAACAGCTAAATGAGGAGGGCCTAGACCAACCAGTAGTCTTTAGTAGCAGAAGGCTATTACCATGGGAACAGAGGTGGAGTGCTATTGACAGAGAAGCTTTTGCTGTGGTCTGGGAACTGGAGAAGCTGAGGCCATATCTGTTTGGGACTCACTTCCGGGTTCAGACAGACCACAGGCCCCTCAGATGGCTCATGCAGATGAGGGGTGAAAATCCTAAACTCTTTAGGTGGTCCATTTCCCTACAGGGGATGGACTTTACGGGGGAGCATCGCCCAGGGGTTGACCACGCCAATGCTGATGGTCTCTCCAGACACTTCCGCCTTAGCGATGAGAGCTCCCAGGAGGTCGGGTAGCTCTCCCCACTTTCAGCTGGGGGGGACACATGTTAGACATGACAGCCTTAGGGTGGTCACCCCTAACTTTTTGCCTGCCTCCCTCCCTCCACTTTTTGGAAACTGTTTTTGCTGGCTTTTAGACTCTGTGCACTTTACCACTTCTCACCAGTGCTAAAGTGCATATGCTCTCTCCTTTTAAATATGGTAACCTTGGATCATACCAGATTGGACTATTTAATTTACTTATAAGTCCCTAGTAATGTGCACTATAGGTGCTTAGGGCCTGTAGATTGAATGCTACTAGTGGGCCTGCAGCACTGGTTGTGCCACCCACTTAAGTAGCCCCTTTACCTTGTCTCAGGCCTGCCATTGCAAGGCCTGTGTGAGCAGTTTCACTGTCACCTCGACTTGGCATTTAAAAGTACTTGCCAAGCCTAAACCTCACCTTTCTCCACATATATGTCACCTCTAATGTGTGCCCTTGGTAACCCCTAGAGCAGGGTGCTGTGTGGGTGAAAGGCAGGACATGTACCTGTGTAGTTTACATGTCCTGGTAGTGTAAAACTCCCAAAATTCGTTTTTACACTACTGTGAGGCCTGCTCCCTTCATAGGCTAACATTGGGGCTGCCCTCATACAGTATTGAAGTGGTAGCTGCTGATCTGAAAGGAGTAGGAAGGTCGTATTTAGTATGGCCAGAATGGTAATAGCAAATCCTGTTGACTGGTGAAGTTGGATTTAATATTACCATTCTATAAATGCCACTTTTAGAAAGTGAGCATTTCTTTCCACTTAAATCTTTCTGTGCCTTTCAATCCATGTCTGGCAGCTCCTTGTGCATTCACTCAGACACACCCCAAACACAGGGTACTCAGCCTCACTTGCATACATCTGCACATTGAATGGGTCTTCCTGGGCTGGGAGGGTGGAGGGCCTGCTCTCACACAAAGGACTGCCACACCCCCTACTGGGACCCTGGCAGACAGGATTGAACTGAAACGGGACCTGTGCACTTCTTAGCCACTCTTTGAAGTCTCCCCCACTTCAAAGGCATATTTGGGTATAAAACAGGGCCTCTGCCCTACCTCATCAGACACTTGCTGGAAAAGAAACCTGGACCAGAACCTGCATCCTGCCAAGAAGAACTGCCTGGCTGCCTAAAGGACTCACCTGACTGATTTCTACAAAGGACTGCTGCCTTGCTGTTGCTCTGCTGCCTTGCTGAACTCTTGTCTGATTGTAAAAGTGCTCTCCAAGGGCTTGGATAGAGCTTGCCTCCTGTTCCCTGAAGTCTCAGGACCAAAAAGACTTCTCTTTTTCATTTCGACGCACAGCTTGCTCTGGGGTGAGAAAATCGCCGCACACCGACTCTGATCGACGTGACACCTTCGGGCCGACCGGAACTTAGATGCACGGCCTCGCAAGGACAACACCGCCTGACTTCCAGAGGGGAAATCGACGCGACGTCTGCCGTGAGAATGAGAATTCCACGCACAGCCTCTTGGAATGATGCACAGCCGGAAAACAAGCCGAAGAGTCCACGCACAGACCCCGGGACATCTGGTAATCCCGCGTCTCACAGCAAGAGACTGAACGCATGCTGGAAAATGACACACGACTTCCCCGCGGGAAAAATAATAACGCAAGTCCGTGTGCAGGTGAGAAATCGACGCACACACCATTTTTACCTGTATCTCTTCTTCTGCGGTCCTTTGTGGAGATTTTCCACTTTAAACCAGGTACTTTGTGCTTGAAAGAGACTTTTTTTTTTTTTTTTTAAAGACTTAAGACACTTTATATCACTTTTCAGTGATATCTCTACAATTTCACATTGCATCTTTATTCGTTTTGACCTACAATTATCCTGATAACTATTTTATATTTTTCTAAACACTTTGTGGTGTATTTTTGTGGTGCTATATTGTGTTATTGTATGATTTATTGCACAAATACTTTACACATTGACTTCTAAGTTAAGCCTGACTGCTCGTGCCAAGCTACCAGAGGGTGGGCACAGGATAATTTTGGATTGTGTGTGACTTACCCTGACTAGAGTGAGGGTTCTTGCTTGGACAGAGGGTAACCTGACTGCCAACCAAAAACCCCATCTCTAACAAGTAGCAACTGATATTTAGAACAATATAGGAAATCGTGTATGACACAGATTCCAAAACTTTTCCATACCTGAAATGTGCTCAAAATGGCAGTCGTCTGACCTACTGTACTGGACATGTGGCCTAACTGCGACGGAAGATGTCGTCATGTTGGTAGGAGGTCACAACTATGGTGGAAATTGCCATTGGATCACATTGCTGCCTTTGGTGGACTGTGGCAATGGCTATGTCCACAGGTGGTGACTGTCCTGTATGTGGCAGACATCTTCTGCAGTATTGCTCACTTGACTCCTGACACTGCTGCCAGTGAGATCTACACTACCAGAGCTGCTATGTACTGCTTCTGGGAGCTATCATGCCACCTCCTATGGGCGACAAGGCCCCAGCCTTCACCCAAGAAAAGCTGGACAAGCTTGTGGAGGAGGTCCTACCCCTGTATGAACAGCTATATGGTATACCAGAGGAGCAGGGGAGTCCAATGGTATACCAATATGTGGTAGGTGTTGGTGTGCCTGAAATGTTGAGTAGTGATGGTTTTGCTGTCTGCAGATGATAAGTTAATGAGTGCGAACTGAGAGGATTTGAATCTTTGCCTGCTTGCTGTAATGGAAGTGGTCCGTCTACTTGTGTTGGCATAGTACATGTGGACATTACTTTTTTCCTTTGGTCTGTGTCATCCATGCAGGTCAGTGCCCATGAACAAAAACAAAAATCTAGCATGCGATCGCCAAGCAAGTGTGGATCCTGGGGGTCCACAGCCGCAGAGCACCCACTGTAGGAAGCGGTGGGAGAACCTGAGATGCTACGCCAGGAAGAATGCACAGGCCCAGCTGAGGATGTTCTCCCAACAAGGGAGGGTGCCTGTCAGATCTTGACCACCTTCATGGGCTGCATTTGGCAGAGGCCTACCCTGAGGTAGAATGGGCACTTGAGGGCAGCACAGCAGTCACAAGGGATGAATACTGAATACACACATATACATGCCTGTGCCAGTGAAGTTAATGTTGTCTTAGTATCTGAGCTGTTACCATGTGGTAAGTGCTACAGATAAAGAGTCTCCTGAGAAACAATAGTACTACAGTTGCCAACATTGATGCACATATGTGGACATTGTATTGTGTATAGGGACATATTATCTATGTTGATGCACATGTGACTGTGTCATATGTGCATCTCTACTCTGCTATACATATGAGTAACTTGCTGTGTCATACCTCCCAACTACTGATCCACAGTCCATATACCCAATTGATAAGTTGTTCAGCTCTTTGGTCTCCGACCACTCCTATTCCACTTGATCTGGCGCTATGTGCAACACTGGATCTGACAGCTGAGTAACAAGGCAAACTATTCCTGTATTTTTAAATAAATGGAAACTTCATGTGAGGGTGTTATCCCAATCAGGAATTTGACATGCCATACTTACTACACTCCCTCTGACTTGTGAGGAGGTGTCACTATTGTTATGTTTAAACTATACATTGGCAAATGTGATGTTTCATCAAGGTGGACATCATGGAAAGAATGATGGTAATGATACATTAACAGTACAGGACATATCATTGACAAATGTGTTCAAACAATTCGTACTATGCACATGGTATTGAGAAGGTAAGTGGCTAGCCTACTGATCCCTTAGGCCATGTATCTTGTGCATGCTACATAGTGCAGGAGAGTGCCTGTATAGGTGCAACATATACTGTTTTTAGCCTACATCATTTGTCAATTTGTACTTCATGCCTTTTTTATGTTGAGGGTTCTACTTTGCCATATTTACCTGTGCTAATCTGAGGCTGTTATGACACAGTTTGTGATGGATCAGCTAATTTCAGCCTAACTTCATACTGTAGCAGGTGTCCTAGTTGACATTCACATGTTGGTGGAATGGGAAATGTTGTCAGTCAATTTGCTGGCCTCTCGGTGTGTGTATCAAAAATGGTTATATTAGAAGTGGCTCACGTCAGTGTTTGTTTATTTCTAAGAGTTCAGGTTACACATGTCTGGAAAGTTGGTACTGATGTAGGTTTTTCTGTTGTCTTGTAGGGGTTTCTACTCAGCATGAATAGTGGAATTGTATGTGACCTTTATGCACATGATTGGTGTCCATTGTATTGAAGGTGGTGGGATGCTCCCTGTGATTGTCTGTGGGTGTATCCTGTGTGCTACCTAGGCCCCTATTGCTGGACAAAACATTGCTGTCTATGTGTCAATGAGTAAGATAAGTGGGTCCAGGAACTCAACCTAAACAGTTTTTAAAGACTTTTGACATATGTTTTACTGACATGGTATGTAATTTTGTGAGTCTGACTTTTTGGATTTGCCATATGTAGTGATTTCATCTGAGGTATTTGGCATTGTGAATGTCATGGGCAGAGTCACATGTTATTTATGTGATTGCAAAGCAACATATTGTGTTGTATTTGAAGTGAGATGAGTTTACTTTCATGAAACGTGACTACTGGTGATGGACTGGGGAACTGTGGATTAGTGGTAGACATGATATTGTGATGTCAGGTAACAGCATTTGCTAAGAATGATTTGTTGATACACGGTGATCACCTGTATACGGAGATACTTTTGATGTTGCCAAATCATCTTGTGAATGAATAGTTTGTGTCACAATTGAATTGATGAGATGGTGATGCAGTGATCAGATGGCTTATGTTGTTGGTGAGACTGTTGTCACATAGGATTGTTGTAAGTATTTGCTTGTGACATGATGTAGGCTCTAAATGGTTCTAACCTGGGGCTTTCTTATTCATATATGTGATGTTTCTGTTGTCAATGGTCTAATGTATGGGTATGTTAAGAAAGTGATGACACTCTGGGGGTCGTTCTGACCCTGGCGGTCAGTGTTAATGCGGCGGCCAACCCGCCAACAGGCTGGCGGTCAAAAAAAGTGAATTCTGACCCTGGCGGGAACCGCCAACACAAGCCGCCGCGTTAACACTCCCGACCGCCACGGCAGTACAAACAAACAGCGCAGCGGTCACCGCCAACAGGCAGGCGGCAGACAATGTACCGCCCACACTATCACGACCCACCAATCCGCCACCTTTTCCGGGGCGGGAACCCCACCGATAAAAACACGGCGGAAACAGACATCTCCAATGGAAAACGCTTACCTCAACACACTCCACGCGGAATCGGAACAGCATGGAACCCGAACTCCACATCCTCCAAGCCATTGCCTTCCTGCTCTTCTTCCAGGATCACGAACCTCGCCGCAGAGGACAACGGTGAGTACTGCACCTACGACACAGGGGAGGGAGGAGGAGGAAAGGTTACGGGCACACACATACGCCACACACCCACCCCCACCCTCACCCCCACCGAAATACCTACACACCTATGCAGATAAAAAAGTCAGAGTGACACCACCCAAACCCCCCCCCCCCAAAAAAAGCAAAGACAAAAGGCAATGAATATAAAAGTAGAACTATATTATTGGAACAATAAAGTATAGTGATCTTAGCAAGATATGAAGAACCAATACACATCTAGATATAAATCCATAAAAGTGGCAAAAGTCTGGCCCAGTCTTTCCAAGTCCAAATGTCCGTGGGCCAATGTGCTGCAACACATGGGCAAAGCCCACACACGAGATCGAGTCCATTGGAGAGAACACTGCTGGGGCATCACAAAAAGTAAAAACAGGCACCTCAGGGGGAAGGGAAGGGGGGGCACCTCAGCCACATGAGTCCACGACGCCAGATCCACGAAGGGCCTCTATGCCCACTGTGCCATCCTGGGGAGTGCAAAGCCACAGTCTCACAAGTCTCTACAGTGGGTGGCTTGCCCACTGTGCCATCCTGGGGAGTGCAAAGCCACAGTCTCACAAGTCTCTACAGTGGGTGGCTTGCCCACTGTTACATCCTGGGGAGTGCAAAGCCACAGTCCATCAGGTGGATTACAGAGACCACTGGTCATGGAGGAGGCATGGTGGGCAGAGTGCGTCGTGAAGGCCTGCCCGACACAGAACCGGGACTGCCAATGGGCCAGCGGTGCTTGACAGGAAGGGCCCAGCGGAGCGGTGCTTGACAGGAAGGGCCCAGCGGAGCGGTGCTTGAGACGGCGGTGCCCAGTTCAGCGGTGCTTGACAGGAAGGGCCCAGCGGAGCGGTGCTTGAGACGGCGATGCCCAGTTCAGCGGTGCTTGACAGGAAGGGCCCTGCGGAGCGGTACTTGACAGGAAGGGCACAGTGGAGCGGTGCTTGACAGGAAGGGCCCAGCGGAGCGGTGCTTGAGATGGCGGTGCCCAGTTCAGCGGTGCTTGACTGGAAGGGCCCAGCGGAGCAGTGCTTGAGATGAAGGGCCCAGCGGAGCTGTGCTTGACAGGAAGGGCCCAGCGGAGCGGTGCTTGAGACGGCGGGGCCCAGTTCAGCGGTGCTTGACAGGAAGGGCCCAGCGGAGCGGTGCATGAGATGAAGGGCCCAGCGGAGCGGTGCTTGACAGGAAGGGCCCAGCGGAGCGGTGCTTGACAGGAAGGGCCCAGCGGAGCGGTGCTTGAGACGGCAGTGCCCAGTTCAGCGGTGCTTCTCACGGCGGGGCCCTGTTCAGCGGTGTCTGTCTTGGCGATGCCCTGTTCAGCGGTGCTTCTCACGGCGGGGCCCTGTTCAGCGGTGCCTGTCTTGGCGGTGCCCTGTTCAGCGGTGCCTGTCTTGTGTATCCAGTGAACCACACCTGGCCAATACTTGCCGCTCAGTCTGCATTGGACTTTTCCGTTGCGGGGCCCTCCTCTGATGGAGCCCTGGGGCCCTGGGTCTCCTCCGATACCCCCGGAATGGGGCTGGTGGGGCCCTCATGGCCAGGTCGGCTGCTCCCTGCCTTTTTTGTCTTGCTGCCCTTGGCCTCCTTGGCAGACTCGCCGTGGCCCTTGGCTCCCTTACCCGATGTGGCAGGTGACGGTGCGAGGCCACCCTCCTTGGGGGCAGGCGTATCAGGCCTGTCGCGCCTGCCCTTGAGTTTTTTGCTCCTCTTCCCGGGGGGGGGGGGCTGGCTGTGCCCTTGCTGCTGGTCGATGTCCCAGACCAAGGAAATGGCGGACTCCAAAAACCAGGCACGACGTGCTTGGGAGTTGCTGGGCTGGTGGTGGCTGAGGTGTTTGTGGAACTCTTACAGGACGGAGGGGGTGGGTCAGGTGAGGAAAAGAGGTCAAGTTTAGAGAGGAAAAAATTATTTGGAGCCATTTAAAGGTTAGCTGGAGTGGGTATGGGAGTGGAGGAAGAGGATGTGGTTGTAGGAGAGTCAAGTGTGCTGTCTTTGGGTGCAGGTGCTTTGGCTGGAGGCTGACGTGAGGTGGATGGCTGTTGTTTGGGTGCCTGCCTTCGTTTGTGTGGTTGGGAAGCGAGGGTGACAGACACACTGGGAGAGGACACAGGGGACGTGTACATGGCAGTGGGGGTGGTGACTGCACGTGTGCGGACTGGTCTGGAGGGTGTGCTGGTGATGGGTGCAATGGCTGATGGTGGTGTGCTTGCAGGTGTGTGTGGAGACGTCACAGGGAGGGAGGAGGGAGACGAGGAGGTGGGGGACACAGAGGAGGTACTGACTGTTGGCATGTCTGCATCTGGATGTTGCTTGGGTGAATGCTTGTGTGTTCTGTGGTGCTTATGTTTGGATGAGCTGCCCTTGGGTGTTGAGGTGTGTGCAGGCTGGTCTGTAGGTGTGGATGGGATAGGCAGAGGAATAGGGGAGTGGGACTGGGTGGAGGAAGTCAGAAGAGGGAGGCTGGAGACAGGGACAATCGCTGCCGTCAGTGCTGAGGCCAGAGCGTTGAACGATCGTTGATGGGCAGCCTGACCTGAATGAAGGCCCTCCAGGTATGCATTGCTTTGATGCACCTCCCTCTCCACACCCTGGATGGCATTCAGAAGGGTAGACTGCCCAACAATGATGGTCCTCAGGAGGTCAATGACCTCCTCACTGAGGGCAGCAGGGGTAACTGGGGCAGGGCCTGAGGTGCCTGGGGCGAAGGAGATGGCCGGCTTCCTGGCCTTGCGGGCACGGGCCGAAGGCCGAGGGGCTGCTGGGAGGGCGGAGCTGGTGCGCTGGGTGGCGGCTGTACCTGTAGGATCGGTGGGCACGGATGTTGCCGCCACCGCAAGGGAGCTCCCTTCCGAGGACGTGTCGGTGTCGCTGACGTCTCCACGGGTCCCCGTGGTGGAGCCCCCCTCGCCCTCCGTCTCACTGGTCATGTCGGAGTCCGTTGCATGGCCCTCCGGGGCCATGTGAGATGCAGCTTCCTCTTGCGCCGATGCCACTTCTCCTCCGCCTGATGATGCTAATGCACACATTCACAGAAAAACAAAGAAAATGGGGGGGTGGAAAACATAAAGACAGGTTGAGTGCATGCATTGGGGACACCGTTGGCGGAGAGGACAGACACAGAAGCCCCCTGCACTACGCTGCGCACTTGGGGTACACTACTCATTCACTGGGACATGCCCTACAAGCCTATGGGCGACAACTGACCACACAGTATACACTGGTCCATGAATCGCGTCACTAGGCACCCTACAGAGGTGGGGGTGCGGGGGCACAGGACCATAGCTCACGGACGGGCCTATCCTACAGAAATCGCCTTGGCCTAGGGATACCCACAGCCCTCCCCCCCCACCCAGGCACCTCCCATGCACGCAAAATAGCTGAATGTGCTTGTACTCACCCCCTTGTGTCTGCTGTGATGTCCTCAAGTGCCCATCTAAATCGGGGTAGGCCACCGCCAGGATCTGGGACATCAGGTGGGTCAAGGTCCGACTGGCACCCCTCCTAGGTTGGGAGGCCATCCCCAGCAGAGCCTCGGCGGTCTTTCTGCTCCCGCGGCGGATGTCCTCCCACCTCTTGCAGCAGTGGGTGCCCCTTCTGTTGTGGACCCCCAGGGCCCAGACGTCCTTGGCGATGGCACGCCAAATGCCGATCTTCTGATGGGCGCTGACCTATGTGACATGTACAAGGGGGGAAGAGAAACATCATCACTTTTCTGCATGCTCAATGTGAGTGGCCCCCCCTCCCCAACCTTGCCATGTGGCACATGCTCTCATCTGTCGTGCCATGCATTCGTCATTCACTGCCCTCCCATCCATCGTACATCCTCCCCACTCAACCCAGGCATTGGCCAATATGCATTGCCCCCTGTGTACTCACCTGTTGGTCTGGAGGCCCGTAGAGTAGCGCATACTGGGGGAGGACCCCGTCCACGAGCTTCTCTAACTCCTCGGAACTGAAGGCGGGGGCCCTTTCCCCAGTTGCAGCAGCCATTGTCACTTCCAGACCAAGGTCACAGCAGCACTTGCAGTATAGGTCCTCTCCTGTGGATGATCAGGTCTCGTGTGATTAAGCATAGAGAAAATGGCGGTTACGGCCGTGGCGGTGTGTACCGCGGCGGTGCGTACCGCGACCGCCGGCGCTCACCGGCATTGGCTCCTGAAACCCATAGGGTTCAATGTTGTCCAATGCGGCTCTGCGCCGCGGACTGCGACCGCCTACCGCCACGGTGTACCACGCCAGCGCAATGACCTCACTTCACATTGTCACACTTCACAGGTCAGGCAGCCGCCATTTCAAGGGCCCACATGACTTAATTCCTACTGTGTCACACATGGCTAGGCCTTGCACCGACATTCATACTGGCCATTCAATACCTAGAGATACGTGTACTGTGCATGCTGTGGGCACTTACCTGTGGGTTGCTTGACTCTGTGCTCCATGTTGTTTTTCCTAGGCACCGTCCGGTGGGACTTGCGAGGAGACGGAGGAATGTTCCCGTGTACAGACCGCTGGTGGACCTGTCGACAATGGAAGAAAGACACGTCATACTCACCTACAGACTCAACCGTGCCACTATACAGGAACTGTGTGCCCAGCTGGAGCCAGACCTGATGTCAACCACCCGCCAACCCACAGGGATTCCCCCTCTAGTGCAGGTGCTGTCAGTACTGCATTTTCTTGCCAGTGAATCATTCCAAACTACAGTGGCCATTTCATCAGGGATGTCTCAGCCTATGTTTTCAAAGGTGTTGTCCAGAGTGTTGTCTGCCCTGATAAAATACATGCGGAGCTACATCATTTTCCCTGAGGTGGGTGACTTGCCTACAGCGAAGGGTGATTTCTATGCCCTTGGACACATTCCCAATATCATTGGTGCCATTGATGGTACCCATGTGGCTTTGGTTCCCCCAAAAGACAATGAACAGGTGTACAGGAACCGAAAAAATTATCATTCGATGAATGTCCAGGTGGTCTGTTTGGCTGACCAGTACATCTCCCATTTAAATGCCAAGTTCCCAGGGTCAGTGCATGACGCGTACATCATGCGAAATAGCAGCATCCCTTATGTGATGGAACAGCTACAGAGACAGCGTGTGTGGCTAATTGGTGACTCAGGTTACCCCAACCTGCCTTGGCTATTGACCCCAGTGAGGAATCCCAGGACCAGGGCAGAGGAAGGGTACAATGAGGCCCATGGGCGTACTAGGAGGGTGATTGAGCGGACCTTCGGCCTCCTGAAGGCCAGGTTCAGGTGCCTCCATATGACTGGTGGATCCCTAATGTACTCACCAAAGAAGGTGTGTCATATCATCGTGGCCTGCTGCATGCTTCACAACCTGGCTTTGCGACGCCAGGTGCATTTCCTGCAGGAGGATGGTCCAGATGGTGGTGTTGTGGCCGCTGTGGAGCCTGCGGAGAGTGAAGAGGAGGAAGACGAAGAGGACGACACAGACAACAGGGACAGAGTGATACTGCAGTATTTCCAGTGACACACAGGTAAGAATCTACTCCTGCATTGTATTATATCTGTAACTGTAGAGGCTCTTTACTGTCTGACCTTTCACCCCAATGTATGGTAACTTAGTTGTGTATTTCACTTCCTATTTCAGTGATCTGATCCCCATGGAGTGCCCTCTGTTTTTTTTTCCCATCGACTACCGCTGTGTGACACTGGTATGTTGTCATCACAAAGTAAATAGAAATGTTTTGTTGGTTATCTCGAATACATTTGGTTTAAATAAATAGATAGCAGAATCCAGTTGGTTGTTGTGCAATAATTGTGTTTATTAAAGTTATAAAATAGGTGTATAGTTCATAAAGGGTGATGGGTGATGGTGGAGGCATTTCCATGGCAGTGTCCAGACTGTCGTTCCTACAGGTCCATTGTACATATGCCTGTGGAAGGTGGAGCAGGGGCAGTTCAAGGTTGGACAGGGTGAACAAGTGGGACAGTGGGATGACATCCGGGGGATACCGTGCATGGCCGGGGTCTTGACATCCTACTCTGTCTTCTTCCTAGATCTCAGGCCTTTCTTGCGGGGTGGTTCTTGTTCTGCAGGGGGTGGGGTCCGGGTGGGCCGTTGCTGTTGTGTCGGGGCATCCTGACCACTAGCGCCGGCGGAGGTGGTGGGCTGTTCTTCCTCCATGCTAGTGGCAGGGGCCCTTTTGGGGGCCACATGGTCCCGCAACGTGGTGACAATCTGGTTGAGTGCCACCATCATTGTACCCATTGCGGAACTGATGCTGTGCAGTTCTTCCCGGAACCCCATATTCTGTTGCTCATGCAGAAGCAGGATCTCCTGCAACCTGGCCAGGACCGTCGCCATCGTCTCTTGGGAGTGGTGGTACACTCCCATGATGGTGGTGAGGAATTCTGGAACAGTGGGTTCCCTAGGCCTGTCCTCCCTCTGTCGCACAGCACCCCTCCCAGTTCCCCTTTGTTCCTGGGCCTCTGTCCCCTGGACGGTGTGCCCACTACCACTGCCCCCAGGTCCCTGTTGTTGTTGAGGTTGTGGGTTACCCTGGGTGCCCTGTAGTGGTAGACACACCGCTGCTTGACCTGTCCTGGAGACAGAAGCGTGGGCCCGCTGGGTGGGTGCTGTGCTGGTGTTTCCAGAGGGGGGTAGGTCTGCTGTGGCCTGTGGCTGACTGAGTGTAACAGACTGTGCAGAGGTCCCCGATGGTCCGGGCTGGTCATCAGGTTCTAGGTCGACAGAGCTGCTGTCATCACTGGGGGCCTGTTCTGGGGGTGGGATGGACATTTCTGGACCCTCCTGGCCAGTGTGTTGGCGTTCGGGCCCTGCAGGGGTAAAAGAGTATGGTTATTGCTTTTGTGTGTGCCATGGCGTGCGATTTGTGGGTGCCCTTGTCACCCAGTGCTGGCAGTCCCTTGTGGGAGGAGTTGTGAGGGTGGTTTGGGGGGGGATGGGTATGTGCAGTGATCATGCTTAGGTGATGGGTGTCCATGGTTTGTGTTGGCATTCAGGGGTTGGTGTTGGGTTGGGTGGGTTGTGCTGGTGAGACATTAACAGGGAGGATGTGTGCTGGGGGGTTGGGGGTGAGAGTGGGGGTGTGGGTTGGCATGCTGGTGGTTGGGGGGGTGAAGTAGTTGAGATTAGACTTACCAGAGTCCATTCCTCCGCCTACTCGAGCCAGGCTCTCAGGATGCAGGATGTTCAAGACCTCTTGCTCCCATGCTGTGAATTCGGGTGGAGTGGGTGGGGGTCCGCCGCCAGTCTTCTGCACAGCGATGTTGTGTCTTGACACCATCAAGCGCACCTTCCCCCGTAGGTCGTTCCAGCGCTTTCGGATGTCTTCCCGATTTCTGGGATGCTGTCCCACAGCGTTGACCCTGTCGACGATCCTTTGCCATAGCTCCGCCTTCCTGGCTATTGTAGTGTGCTGCACCTGTGTGCCGAAGAGCTGGGGCTCTACCCTCATTATTTCCTCCACCATGATCCTGAGTTCTTGGTCCGAGAACCTGGGGTGTCTTTGGGGTGCCATGGGGTGGTGTGGATGAGGTGTGGGGTGGTGTTTGTGGTGATGAGTGTGGTGGTGTGTGGTGTTTTGTGCGTAGATGTGGTGTGGGTGATGATGTAGGGTTCCTGTGTGTGTTGTGCTTTGCGTTCCCTGTGCTCTCTCTCTGTGTATTGCGCCTTGTCTCTAAAATTCGATTTGTGGGGGGTTGTGGGTGTTGTGGGTGTGTGTTTTATATAGTGATGGGTGTGTGGGTGTGTTGTTTGTATGTGTATCAGGTGTGTGTATTTGTAATTGTCCAATGTGGATGTGTTTTGTAAAGGTGTGTGTATTTTGAGCGCGGCGGTGTGTACCGCCAATGGAATACCGCGGTTGAAAGACCGCCGCGTGGATTCGTGGGTCGTAATGCATGGGTGTGTTTGTGTTGGCGTGACGGTGGAGGTTTGGTTATCTCCAGTTTATCGCTGACCGCTGATGAGGCGGCCTTCAGTGGATGTCGGGTTTTTGGCGGTTTGGCAGTTGTGGGTCAGAATGACCGTGGCGGTTTACCGCGGCGGTATGATGGCGGTCTTCTGACCGGCGGTAAGAGCCTTTTACCGCCGAGGTCAGAATGACCCCCTCTGTCTCTGTTTCTCTGCATCAGTATCGGCAGGTGAAGGAGGCGGGCATAGCTGAGTGGTGAAGCTGCTGGCCACGGGACCCGTAGGGACCCACTGGCCTGGAGGGTGAGGGGAATGCCATGGGGGAGACAGAATCCAGTTAATCATCTTTGTAATCCTCTTCCAGTGGACACTCCCTGGTGATGGTGGACCCATCTGGGACCACCCCAACACCAACTCTGTTCACCACCTCCTTTCTATCAACACCCTCCCGGTAACTCCCCAACCAGTTGGCAGTACCCACTCACCCAAGAGGGTGGGTGTCTCTTTTGCCGCAGGCACCTCTGCCCCTGCCCCTGCCCCTGTCAGTCCTGCTGCCCTCAGAGACAAGGCTATTGACCGCCTGAGGTCCATTTGTATGGGTCAGTCAATCATTGTGAATGCCATCCAGGGACTTGCAACTCAGATCCAACAGAGTAATGTGTTCCTGAAGGGCATTCAGGGTGCACTGGCTGGCTAACAGAGATCTTTTCAGGCTCTGGCCCCCAAACTGACAGCAGCCAGTCATTCTTTGTCTACCGTCCTCTCTCTACCTTCCTTTTCCCAATCCCAAAACCATCTTCCCCAACCCAACTAAAGCACGCAGACAGATAAGCATGCATCCACCTCAATATCTAAGGGTAGCTCAGACAAACATAAGCATCACAAAACACACCATTGGCATGCACACAAGCAACATACACCTGCACCCACAGCAACAGTCACAACCTGCCCTGACACCCCCACCACCCCCAGCATCACTGACAGCATACCTCGCATACCTGCAGAAACCACTCCAACATTCACAGATCCAGCCACTGCACCTATCCTACTGACAGACAGTACCACAGTAGACCCTCAGACAGCTGTCTAAAAAATCTTTCCTTTTGGAGTTTTCCCTTTTCCCTTTTTTCTATCCTCTCCCACCCCGTGATACCCCTGAACGGCATGTGTCCCCTCCCGAAGTCCGGCTTTCAACTTCCAAGACCTCTCTTGGCCCCCCTGCAAGTACCCAGGCCCCCCATGCCAAGAAGGCAACCCCTCTACCAAAAGTCAGCCCTCCCCTAAACCTAAGACCAACCCCAAACCCCCCTCCCAAGCCAGATCCCAAAGGCCCCCCTCAAAGATTTAAACCCAAACCCCCTTGTGGCCCCCCCACCAGAAAACCCCTAATGTGCCTGCCTGCCTGCCCAATTGATGCCCCTACCTGTGTAGGTTACATTGCAGTCAGGAGTCAAGTTCAGGGCACACATCCTTTCACTGTGCATATGGATTTTAGATTTATGGACTGGCCTATGGCCTTTTTTGTTGATAATGATTTGAACATTATTTATAATTTCAACCAACTTGTAGTTGGTTTCCTTGTTTCATCTTTGTTATGCAATTCTTTCCCTGGTATGAAGTTGATCCTGGCTGACATTAGTTGTGTGTCTTTATGTGTGTGTGTTCTGCTTGGGCTATGTGTGTTATTTGGGCAGTACGTGAGGTTGTGTGCAGTACCTTTGTCTAAAAGTGGTAGGGTGTGTATTGTGTGGTGAACATTTGTGTGTTCAGGAGCTTTTGTTGTGCTGGTATTGTGTGTTGTTTGTTTTGAGATGTGTTTATTGCTAACACTGTGTGTCTGTTCTGTGCATGAATAGATACCGTGTTCTTTTTAAGTCGATCTGTAAGTAGTATGATTGTGTATTTGTATGTATTTTCTGCCTGTTGGTGTTACATTGTGATGTATGTGTTCCTGGATAGTGTCCCCTATGGGCCCCTGCCAGGAGATTGGAGATGGTGCGGTTGTATTGTGGTTGAGACATGTTGTGCGCTACTATGTGAGTGTGGGTTTGTGCAGTGTTTCTGTGCATACCTGTGTGTGTTTGTGACATGTGTATGTGTGTGTGGTGGCAGTGGCCTGTTTGTTGTGTATATGTGAGAGTGGGTGTGGCTATATGTGAGTGTGCATGTTAGTGTACTGTTACATGGGAGTGTCACCCTTGCATACCCTTCCTGAATGTACGTTGTGCGAGTGTACAAAAATTGCTAAGAGATAAAGGTTGCTGTTGTCATCGTCATTGCAGATTCCAAAGCCTTTGGACAAGCAGGAGCAGTGGGATGATGTGTAGTTCAGGTTCCATGTCAACTCCGGACGATTATGGCTTCGTGAAGGTGAGTGTGTCCTTTGATGCACTTGTTGGTTTCTGCCTGGGTTTCCTTGGTGGTGCGACAGTGGTGAAAACCTAGGTGATGTGCAAACTCATAATCTATACGATGGAAACATGGTCCCTCCCGGCTTACAGGTGGGTACCGTCATCTGTGGCGGCCGGACCACTGTTGCGGTGCCAGCGATGCTTTGGCTGTATTCTGTTGGGAAAACCGCCATGGTCATAATTTGGCGGTTTTATCCGCCAGCCTGTTGGCTGTATGACCGCCACTGACAACACGGAAGACCAGCAACAAACTCATAATGAGGCCCTAAGCCTGAAGGTAAACTTTTGACTGAGGCCTCCTGCTTGCTGTAGCTGAGCAAGGCTCATTCGTGGTCGGTCTCAAATTTTTACTTTGTTCAGGTCGAGGTGCGACCAGATTACCAGAGTAGCGCTTTTGCTTTTTATGGGCTAAAAATAAATACTTTTTAAAGATTTATGTCTCTGGTTTCCCTTATCCGATTTTATACATTTTGGTGTCAAAATGAAGATAAAAATATTTTCTATTCTTATAAATTGATTTTGAATTTTTAAACTGTTTCCAGTGTTTTATTTAATTAATGTTTTGTGATACTTGAATGTTTCACACACTTAAGCCCTCATTATAACCCTGACGCTCGGTGATAAAGTGGTGGTAATACCGCCAACAGTCTGGCGGTACATACTGCCAAATTATGACCAGGGCGGAAAGAGCTCAAGTAGACAGCCACTTTACCACACCGACCGCCAGGGCAGAAACAACAGGGACCACGGCGGAAGCCGCCTAGAGCCAGGCGGAAGACAATGTTCCGCCCACCGTATAATGACAACCCAATCCACCACATTTTCCGGGGCGGTACCAATGATATCAAAAGCCTAGCGGAGCCTGAGCTCAGAAGAGAAAGGACTCACCTTTGGAGACACAGAGAAGAACCACGTCAGCATGGAGCCCGAGCTACAAATATTTCCGATGATGTTTTACGTCCTGCTCCACCATGAACGCCAACGACGGCGAAGATGACCACAGTGAGTACAGCTGCCTAGCACAAAGAGGAGGGGGAAGAAAAATAGAGTGACACACACACACTCAACACACACCCCACACCCAACACCATACACACAATCAGATGCAGTAAGAAAACATATTTACCATGTACCCTTCAGGAATAATGTAAGGACAACAGGAATAGATGAAAGTGAGTGTTATAATATAACTACAGTAAAATTATGAACATCCAATGTAAATGTATATACCTGTGTACAATTCAAGGGACACTGACCAGTCTTCAGTGTGTGTGGGCCACAGGGCCACATCACAAAGTCCAAGGCTGCACTTGTCTCCTGCAACAACATGGAGAAAACACTGTAGGGGCATCAGTTGGAAACAGGGAATGGGGGCACCTCAGCAGGCTGATGGAACAACACCACTGGTCCTGGAGGGGGCAACATGCCCATTGCTCTGTTCTGGGGAGTGCAAGGCCACAGTCTCTCAAGTGGGTGACTTGCCCACTGGTTCTGGAGAGGGCATTGTGCTCTGTGCTCTTCATCCTGGGGAGGTTGAGAGTGGGTGTCTTCCCCTCTGGTTCTGGAGGAGGCATTGTGCTCTGTGCTCTTCATCCTGGGGAGGATGGGGTGAGTGGGTGTCATACCCATTGGTTCTGGAGGGGGAATTGCGCCCTGTGCACTTCATCATGGGGAGGATGGGGTGAGAGGGTGTCATACCCACTGGTTCTGGAGGGGGCATCGTGCCCTGTGCACTTCATCCTGGGGAGGATGGGGTAAGTGGGTGTCTTCCCCACTGGTTTTGATGGGGGCATTGTGCCCTGTGCACTTCATCCTGGGGAGGATGGGGTGAGTGTGTGTCATCCCCACTGGTTCTGGAGGGGGCATCGTGCCCTGTGCACTTCATCCTGGGGAGGATGGGGTGAGTGGGTATCATCCCCACTGGTTCTGGAGGGGGCATCATGCCCTGTGAACTTTATCCTGGGGAGGATGGGTGAGTGGGTGTCTTCCCCACCGCTTGAGGGGGCATCGTGCCCTGTGCTAGTCATCCTGGGGATGATGGGGTGAGTGGGTGTCATACCCACTGGTTCTGGAGGGGCATTGTGCCCTGTGCATTTCATCCTGGGTGCATAGGGTGAGTGGCTGTCATACCCACTGGTTCTGGAAGGGGGCATTGTGCCCTGTGCACTTCATCCTGGGTGGATGGTGTGAGTGGGTGTCATACCCACTGGTTCTTAAGGGAGCATCGTGCCCTGTGCACTTCAGCCTGGGGAGGATGGGATGAGTTGGTGTCATCCCCACTGGTACTGGAGGGGGCATTGTGCCCTGTGCACTTCATCCTGGGGAGGATGAGGTGAGTGGGTGTCATCCCCACTGGTTCTGGAGGCGGCATCATGGCCTGTGAACTTTATCCTGGGGAGGATGGGTGAGTGGGTGTCTTCCCCACTGCTTGAGGGGGCATTGTGTCCTGTGCTCGTCATCCTGAGGAGGATGGGGTGAGTGGGTGTCATACCCACTGGTTCTGGAGGGAGCATCATGCCCTGTGCACTTCAGCCTGGAGAGGATGGGATGAGTTGGTGTCATCCCTACTGGTTCTGGAGGGGGCATCGTGCCCTGTGAACTTCATCCTTGGGAGGATGGGGTGAGTTGATGTCTTCCCCACCCCTAAAGGGGGCATTGTGGCCTGTGCACTTCATCCTGGGGAGGATGAGGTGAGTTGGTGTCATCCCCACTGGTTCTGGAGGGGGAATTGTGCCCTGTGAACATCCTGGGGAGAATGGGGTGAGTGGCTGTCTTCCCCACCCCTGGATGGGGCATTGTGCCCTGTGCTCCTCATCCTGGGGAGAAAGGGGTGAGTGGGTGTTTTCCCCACTGGTTCTGGAAGGGGCATTGTGCCCTTTGCTCTTCATCCTGGGGAGGATGGGGTGAGTGGGTGTCTTCCCCACTGTTTCTGGAGGGGGCATCATGCCCAGCGCTCTTCATCCTGGGGAGGATGGGGTGAGTGGGTGTCATACCCACTGGCTCTGGAGGGGGTATCGTGTCCTGTGCTCTTCATCCTGGGGAGGATGGGGTGAGTGGTGTCATACTTACTGGTTCTCAAGGGGGCATTGTGCCCTGTGCAATTGATCCTGGGTAGGATGGGGTGAGTGGGTGAGTGGGTGTCTTCCCCCTGGTTCTGGAGGGTGCATTGTGCCCTGTGCACTTCATCCTGGGGAGGATGGGGTAAGTGAGTGTCTTCCCCACTGGTTCTGGTGAGGGCATTGTGCCCTGTGCACTTCATCCTGGGGAGGATGGAGTGAGTGGGAGTCATCCCCACTGGTTCTGGAGGGGGCATTGGGCCCTGTGAACTTTATCCTGGGGAGGATGGGGTGAGTGGGTGTCATACCCACTGGTTCTGGAGGGGGCATCGTGCCCTGTGCACTTCATCCTGCGGAGGATGGGGTAAGTGGGTGTCTTCCCCACTTGTTCTGGAGGGGGCATTGTGCCCTGTGTACTTCATCCTGGGGAGGATGCGATAAGTGGGTGTCTTCCCCACTGGCTCTGGAGGGGGCATTGTGCCCTGTGAACTTCATCCTGGGGAGGATGGGGTGAGTGGGTGTCATACCCATTAGTTCTGGAGGGGGCATCGTGCCCTGTGCACTTCATCCTGGGGAAGATGGGGTAAGTGGGTATCTTCCCCACTTGTTCTGGAGGGGGCATTGTGCCCTGTGTACTTCATCCTGAGGAGGATGGGTGAGTTGGTGTCATCCCCACTGGTTCTGGAGGGAGCATCTTACCCTGTGCTCTTCATCCTGGGGAGGATGGGGTGAGTGGGTGTCATACCCACTAATGCTGGAGGGGGTGTGTGCTGTTCTGCCCTGTGCAATTGATCCCAGGTAGTGTGGGGTGAGTGGGTGTCTTCCCCACTGGTTCTGGAGGGGGCATCGTGCCCTGTGAACTTCATCCTGGGGAGGATGGGATGGAGTGGGCATTGTGACCTGTGAAATTCATCCTTTGGAGGATGGGGGGGAGTGGGTGTCTTACCCCCTTTTTTCTGCAGGGGGCATCTTGCCCTGTGATGCATATCTTGGGGAGTGCAAGGTCACAGTCTCTCAGCTGGGTGTCATACCCACAGGACTTGCAGGGGGCAGGGCTCACAACAGCCCATGGAGGCATGTCTACAGAATGTCCGTCAGCGGTGACAGCTGCTCAGTGGTGGCAGTGGTGATGCTGGTGGTTGTGGGGGTAAGCTCCTGACCATCCCCTACAGCCCCAGATGGCTGCCCACTGCTGGTGGTGGTGTTGCTGCTGCTGCTACTGGTGGTGGTTGTGGGGGGGAGTTCTTACCCATCCCCTGCTGCCTCGGACGGCTTCCCACTGCTGGTGGTGGTGGTGCTGTTGTTGCTGGTAGTGGTGAGAGAAGCACCTGCGCATCGCCTGCAACCTCGGACGGCTGCCCACTGCTGGTGGTGCTGCTGCTGCTAGTGGGAGGGAGGCTCCAGCCCATCCCCTGCAGCCTCGGAAGGCTGCCCACTGCTGGTGGTGGTGGTGCTGCTGCGGCTGGTAGTGGTGGGGGAGGACCCAGCCCATCCCCTGCAGCCTTGAATGGCTGCCCACTGCTGCTGGTGGTGGTGCTGCTGGTGGTGGGGGAAAGCTCCAGCATATCCCCTGCATCCTCGGACGGCTGCCCGCTGCTGGTGGTGGTGGTGCTGGTAGTTGTGGGGGAAAGCTCCAGTCTTTCCCCTGCAGCCTTGGATGGCTGCACAACCACGTTGGTGGTGGGAGCTCCGACTGTGTCCCAGCACCAGGACCCTTGTCCTTCCTGCCTGCTGGTGCAGGCAGCTTGTCCTTCCTGTCTGCTTGTGCAGGCCCCTTGCCCTTCCTGGCAGCAACTGGGGATGGCTCCTGGTCCTTCCAGGCAGCAGATGGGGAGGGCTCCTTGTACTTAAGGGCAGCAGCTTGGGAGGGCCCCATGCCCTTCCTGGCAGCAGCTGGGAAGGCTCCTTGCGGCCAGCGCTTGGGGCAGGCACCCTTTCTGTGAGGCTTCCAGGTGCCCTGGATCCTTTACCACCACAAGTTGCTGTGGACACTACTGGGCCCATAGACTGGGGGCTGAGGTGCTTGCCTGGGTTTTAGGCTCCCTGGCCAGATGTGAAGGACGGGTCGGGGTAGGGAATAGTTCAATGGTTGAGAGAAAAAGCTGTTTAGGGACTTTGCAGCTGCTGTGACGTGTGTCTGGAACCAAACATGGCCCGTGTGACTGGGGAAAGGGCCCCTGCCTTCACCTCTGCGGAGTTGTAGACACTGGTGGATGGGGTCCTACTCCAGTACGGACTGCTGTGTAAGTGAGTGAACAAATAGAAAATGGCAGTCACGTCTGTGGCGGTGCATACCGTCACCACCGGCATACATCACCATTTGCCATTGTACCCCTTAGGGCCCAATATTATTCAATGAGGCATTGCACGGCGGTTCCCACCCGCCTCCTGCAATGGATCATGACGTTAGCAGAATTACCTCACTTCCATCTGTCCCTCCACACAGGACAGGCGGATGTAATTTCAGGGGGGGCAGGCCCTGGATTATAACTGCATCACATTTCACACTTAGACATTCAGGACACATGCCACTTATTCATTTCAGATTAACATCATGTATTGTACTGTTGTGGCTATAATGTACAGTTTGTGACCGGCTCCTCACTTTTTTGACCCATAGATTGCTACCGCTGCAGATGAATAGGAGATGGAGACATCCCCGTGTACAGGCCACTGGTAGACTTGGCAACAATGGAGGAAAGGCACATTATCCTCACCTACAGATTTGACAGGGCCACAATCATGAAGCTGTGTGCCCAACTGGTGCTGACAAGAGTGTTGTCTGCCCTGATTAAACACATGTGCGGCTACATTGTTTTCCCCCAGGTGGAGGATTTGGCAACCGTTAAGGCTGACTTTTATGCAATGGGACATATCCCCAACATCATTGGGGCAATTGATGGCACACTTATTGCAATTGTCCTACCCCCCAGCAAAATGAACAGGTGTTCAGAAATCGAAAGAGTTTTCACTCAATGAATGTCCAGATGGTGTGCCTGGCGGACCAGTACCTCTCCCATGTCAATGCTAAGAATCCTGGGTTGGTGCATGATGCCTTTATCCTGAGGAATAGCAGCATTTTCCAAATGTGATTGGTCAACTACAGGTAATAAGTGAGCCCCGGTTGCCACCCAGTGGATGTTGGTGTATGGGTATGGTATGGGCCATGTGGCATAGTGTGTGGCTAAATGTTGTCCCTCAGTATTTGCAGGTAACTCAGGTTACCCCCACCTATCATGGCTACTGACCCCTGTGAGGAATCCCAGGACAAGGGTAGAGAAAAGTTACAATGAGGCACATGGGCAAACAAGAAGGATAATTGAACTTACCTTTGGCCTCCTGAAGGCCAGGTTTCGGTGCCTCAATCTAACAGGTGGATCCCTATGTTCCTCACCCAAGAAGGTCTGCCAGATAATCGTGGCATGCTGCATGTTGCATAACTTTGCCTTGAGACGCCATGTGCCTTTACTGCAGGAGGAGGAGGCTGGAGATGGCCGTGTGGCAGCAGTGGACCCTGTGGACAGTCAAGATGAGGAGGCAGAGTGTGAGGATGAGGACAACAGAAGTGCAGTCATTCATCAATACTTCCAATGACAGACAGGTAAGACAGTGTAACTTTACATACACTGACAAAGCAAAGCACACACTGATGCATACACTGGCGCACACTTACACACCCAGGCACACACTGATGGGTTGACTGAGACACTCAGGCTCACTTCTATGCATACACTGACACACCCAGGGATACACTGATGCATACACTGACACACTCAGGCACACACTGATGAAAATACTGAGAAACCCATACCTACATTGATGCATGCATGAAACACCTACTAGTGCTGAAACGCCCCCCTTGAATACATTATACCTTGTGTAGGGATAATGTGGGGGAAAGGGGTGCAAAGTGGCGCAGTGTGAGCATTGCACCACTTGGTAAATAGGAGTTGGCAAAAAAGCCTTCCTAACACCACATTAGCATAAACAATGATGCTAATGAGAAGCAGTAAGGCGCTAAGGGATTGTAAATATGCCCCAGGGTTTTTTATATACCAAACACCATGTGCACACAAAAAAACAATACAATTGAGAAATAAATGAGCAACAGTGCCTCTTCACCTCTCAAAATCACTAACATCTTTAACTTTTGCGACAACAAGATTATGCAGGTGGCTAAGGATGATACCATTTGACCTAATTGGGCGCATGTGGCTTCATTAGTGATGGTAGAAGGAGGGACATGACCAGCTAAAGATGAACCAGGTTTAGGAGTCAAAACGTATCCTTCTCTCTCTCATCATTCGGAGATATGCACATTTGTGGATTGTGCACACATGCTTCCACATACTAGATGTCCTGTGGCTGTTTTTTGTTTGATATGCCACAAGACAATTATTTTCCACACAAGTTGCACTTCACAATTTTGAGTGTAATTTTGTTTCTCCATTCAGTATTGTGAAGATCTGCTATATTGTGCTCTCTTTTTGTGAAGAAGAAAGCAGGTCTTAATTTTCTTCTTCAAGAAGAATAGCTCCTGCTTTTGTAGGTGATGATGCAGCACTCCCTTCAACCATACTGAAAAACAATGTCACCAGGGTGACAAACAAGATGTTTCTACCACAACAGCTAGAACTGTTTTAGGGAGCGGTCGCAAGTAATTTAACTTATGCAGTAGCATAGTATTTATCTTTAACCCTCAGAATCTTTTACAAAGCACTTATACTGACTGGAGGCTGTCATCAATGATGCCATCAGTGATGTCACTGACCATGTCATGAGTGATGTAATGTGAGAGGTCATAAGCAATGCATTGTGGGTCCGTAAGTTATAGTTAGCTCAGGTAACTATAACAGCTGAATTTAATTGGTTTTGTACAAGTGAAATGTGAGTCTAAAGCCATAGAAATTCAGCAGTTAGAGTTCTTTCAAGTAACTGTTACTCGCACCCTTAGGTAACTATAACTTGCACCCTCACCAACCCATATAACCACCTAACCCTGTGCTGCCAATGGCTTTGGCCTTGCAGCAGTGGTTGGCCACAGGAACTGGCCTGCGGCCAGGCTCTACAGCCATACCCCATAACCACGCAACCCCATACCATGCAAAGCCAAACAGTCTGTCTCTCTTCCTGTGAGAACAGCTGTGAGAGGGTGTCTCTGGGTGTCAGAGTGTCTCTCTGGATGTGAACGTGGGTGCCTGAGGGTCTGAGTGGTTTATGAGTGAGTGCATGAGGGTTTGAGAGGGTCTATGTGAGGGTGTCTCACTGTGTCTGAATGGGTCTGTGAGTAGATTTGTCAGTGTCTGAGTGGGTCAGTGAATGGGTACATGAGGGTCTGACTTGGTCTGTGAGTGGGTGAATGAGTGTCTGAGTGGGTCTGTGAGTGGGTATGTGAGGGTCTGGTTGGGTCTGTGAGTAGGTGCATCATTGTCTGAGTGGGTCTGTGAGTGGTGTTTCAGTGTCTTAGTGGGTCTGTGAGTGGCTGTATAAGGGTATGAGTGGGTTTGTGAGTGTGCGCATAAGGGTCTGAGTGGGTCTGTGACTGGATGCATGAGGGTCTGAGTGTGTCTGACTGGTTGCGTCAGTGTCTGAGTGGGACTGTGAGTGGGCACATCAGTGTCTGAATGGGTCTGTGAGTGGCAGCATGAGGGTCTGAGTGGGTTTGAGAGTGGGTGCCTGAGTGTCTGAGTGGGTCTGTGAGTGGGTAAGTGAAGGTATGAGTGGGTCTGTCAGTAGGTGCATCTTTGTCTGAGTGGGTGTGTGAGTGGGTGCATCAGTGTCTGAGTGGGCCTGTGAATGGGTGCATGATGGTATGAGTTGGTCTGTGAGTGGGTGGATAAGTGTCTGAGTGGGTCTGTGCCTGGGTGCATGAGGGCCTGAGTGTGTCTGAGTGTTTGCATCAGTGGCTGAGTGTGTCTGTGAGTGGGTGCATCAGTGTCAAAGATACCATAGGGAATGAGTTATAGTTACTTAAATAACTCTAACTGGTGAATTTCTATGGTTTTGGACGTTTAAAATGTGAGCCTAACTATAACATCCCTGTAACCTTTGGTTTTTGAAGTAAATTTCTATGTTTTTTTTTTAAATTCTATTTCCTAACTATAATGTCACTCTAACCTTTGCTTTTTTCAGTAAAATTATATTTTTTTTAACATATAGAAATGTTCATTACTATACATTAATCCAACCACCGCCACACAAGACCAAAGGTATGTGCAGCAGTGGTTGGCAATGTCAACCCTCTATAAGCACCCAACCTTGCACTATACACAGCCTTCAAACATGCACAGCAGGGATTGCCTACAAGTGCTGGGCAAAGCCAGTCCTTGTGGCCAACCCCCCTAACCACCAAACCCTATACTGCACGAGGGTCTGAGTGGGTCTGTCAGTGGGTGCATAAGTGTCCAGGTGGGTCTGTGAGTGGGTACATAAGGGTCTGAGTGGGTGGGGTGTGAGAGTAGGAGAAATAGATTAAAAGAGAGAGTGAGAGGGAGAGGGAGATAGATATTTTTTTAGGCTTTGATGTATGTATACTTAGATTTAGATCTTTCTGCAAAAAAATTGAAAAAAAATTAAAAACAGTAAGATCACATTTCAGTATGAGCCTTAAACATTTGTAGTTGAAAAGAAAAAGGATGGAAACAAGTCTGGCTGCACTTGAACCCTCAATGCTCAGTGTGAAGGTGTGTGACCTTTACACTTGAGCTATTATTTCTTTTTAAAAAATTTTTTTAGTCCTTTATGGGCTATCTGGGACCGCAGGGAGAAACCTCAATCCCTGACCATTTTTTAAATGTATTTATTTTGATATGTGCCCTTACTGGCTGTGTGGGACTGCGGGGGAGCCTCACGGCCTCCATGCGGTCCCATTTCTTAAGCAAGCAAGGTGCTGCTTTAAGTAGCACCTCCGTGCTTGTTGAAGCAAAGCTTTCATCTATGTCTCCTGCATGCATACCTGCTGAAACTGGAGTGTTTCCTGTGACTTGGCTGCAGCTGTCAAAACCACAGCAAACAGCTATGTCCCAGGGTGGGCACCCCAGGACATAGTAGGAGCCAGCACTGGGTGAAGGCGGTCCCCAGGACAACAATCAGTGGCTCCTTGTGAGGGGGCCAAACGTTTCCCCTCCTTGTAGTCCCGGGGAGGTGGTCGCCCCGGGGCTTAAGAAGGGTCCACAACAGACCCATTTTACTCTTTTTTCAGTGTGGGCCTGCCAGGACTGAATTGCAATAAATCCCTGAGTGATGGTGGTTTCTGGGGCTGTGGGGTAGGCCCATACCCATATAATTTCTGGCTCGCCCTGGGGAGGTGGTGGCCATGTGGCCCCCTCTCCCCAGGCCAAACTTTGACTCAGGGACCCCATCCCTCGGGACGTGCCCTAATTATTCAGTGATTTTGGGGGGAGAAGGACTGCATAGCTTCAAAGCTTAAGCTAAGCCACAGCAAACAGCTGGGCACCCTGGGACATAGGAGGACATAGGAGGAGCTGGTCCTGGGGGGGTGGCGGCCCCCGGGGCCATCAGTGGCTCCATTGGATGGTGGTGCCTGGGGACACGGCGTTCTGAAATGGACCCCTTTACTCTTTTAGTATAGCCTCGATGAGGTGTGGGCCCCTGGTGCTCTAGGGGGGCCACGGACCCCACATAGTATTCATGTTATGCCCTGGGGAGATGGTGTGGGGGTGCACAGCCCACCCACTTAGTAGTTTTGTTATGCCCATGGGAATTAGTGGTGTCCGGGGTTGTGAGGGAGCTGCACACCTCCCATATAGAATTAAATCATAGCCCCAGGGAGGTGGTGGCCCCCAGGGCTGTGGGGGGGCAGGCAGCACCCCTTTTAAAAAAAATGCCCCCAGGACCTGGCCCACCCGGGGCCTTATTAAAAAACAAGCGCAGGAGACTGCACTTTGTTTTTTAAAAACTTTTCCTATTAATTTGACACTATGTTTCGATTTCATGGCAAATTATATTTAAAAAATGTTTTTTTGTTCTGGCAGGGTCCCTCTCGGACCCCAGCACCAGAAGTAAGGGGACAGGGTGTTCGTACCCTGGACCCTTTTCTTTTTCTTTTTTTATGATTATTTTATGGGACTCGGCTCAAGCTCAGTCAATAAATGGCTGCCAACACTTCCTAGTTTCCCTGCACAAGCTCGCCTTTTTTCATGACTCATCTCAAAGGATCCGTGGGCCTAGGTATACAAATGTATTTTCACTTTAATATCTCAAAAACTACTGAGCGGATTTACACCAAATAAGCGAAAGCACAATGTTAGTACCAAAGTCTAGCTTTCTGCCAATTTTGGTGTGATTCCGTCCAGTGGTTCGGGCTGTTGTCGTTTCTAAAGGTCCTATGGGAATTAACATGAAAAATGCAACTTTTTTGACCCCTCATTTTTTCGGCCGCCGCTTGACCCCAGAAACTTTAATGAAGAACAAGAATCACTAGGCCACTTTTTTGGAACATTTTGTCAAGATTCTTCAAACTGTGCTGAAGAAATAGGCAAGTGAAAAAACGCTTTTTCTATGAAAACATGGGCCTAATTATAACTACCAAAAAAAAAAAATATATATATATATATATATATAACATGCAGAATATGGTACATTATGCACACTCTTCACTTAGGCAGAGAAAGTTAACACATCTGCGCGTTGGTCACCAAGTGTCATGTGTCTTGTAAATACAGACTGAAAAGATACTATACCTAATTATCCAAAATCAAAAGTAGAGCAATGCATATTTCTAGAGCAACATAGCTACAAATTATAATATAAGATATACTCGATATCAACCTCCATTTCACAAACTAATTGCAATATGAAACACAGTTATACCATGAGTCTACTTCAAATAATGATTCTGCTACATATTACTGGAGGGCAGAATCCACAGAGTTTGATTTGGTGGGGGGATCACGTGGACTTAATACAATTGTACCAGATTCCACAGAACTCTGTGACTGGGCGGAGTGGCTATTTTCTTAGTGCAAAACACACCCTCACGTCCAAAAATTGATGCAAGGATGCATTTTGCCTAATAAAACACCTGCCTCGGGGCTCCCTTACATACTCTGCAATGATTAAAAGGTAATCACTGCAGGGTATGTAAGGGCCTCAAAGGGTATGCAGTGGTTTTTAAACACAGTGGGAGAAGGGAGCAATCCCTCAATGTTTAAAAACCACTGCAGATTAAAGAAGTTCATTCTGCTGCAGGAACAGTGGAATTTATCAGTATTTTCACCTCACAAAAGTAACCCAGAATTATCAAATCCCTCCAATTCTACCAGTAAATTAAAAATTCAGCCCAGGCGTACTATATATATATGAAACTATGGTTAAAGTAACTGAAATACACCAGTTATGTGGCTGCATCCCCATTATACACTGCTTATGACCCTATATATTACAATACATATTTTGAGCATCCATCAATATGACCTGGAGTCCAAGCTACAGAAGGGTCATCAGGGTAAAAATGTACGCCAGCTTTGCCAGTGGAGACTATGGGGGTGATTCTGACTTCGGCGGGCGGTGGAGGCCGCCCGCCGAAGTTCCCCCGTCAAAATACCGCTCCGCGGTCCAAAGACCGCTGACGGTATTTTGAGGTTTGCCCTGGGCTGGCGGGCGGCCGCCAAAAGGCCGCCCGCCAGCCCAGGGCAAACCAACCTTCCCACGAGGACGCCGGCTCCGAATGGAGCCGGCGTAGTGGGAAGGTGCGACGGGTGCAGTGGCACCCGTCGCGTATTTCAGTGTCTGCACAGCAGACACTGAAATACTTTGCGGGGCCCTCTTACGGGGGCCCCTGCCGTGCCCATGCTGTTGGCATGGGCACGGCAGGGGCCCCCAGGGGCCCCGCGGCACCCCCTACCGCCATCCTGTTCCTGGCGGGCGAACCGCCAGGAACAGGATGGCGGTAGGGGGTGTCAGAATCCCCCATGGCGGCGCAGCAAGCTGCGCCGCCATGGGGGATTCCAAGGGCAGCGGTAAACCGGCGGGAGACCGCCGGTTTACCCTTTCTGGCCGCGGCAGAACCGCCGCGGTCAGAATGCCCTTCGGAGCACCGCCGGTCTGTCGACGGTGCTCCCGTGGCCGGTGACCCTGGCGGTCACCGGCCGCCAGGGTCAGAATGACCCCTTATGTGTTATGCTCACATCTAAATACAGTGTACGTAGCAGAATTATTGTGGCAGAAGATCCAGGGATTAACGAAAAACCACCCACTCCACCACTCTTTAACTAAGGTCGATAATACAGCCTCCAGCTACTCCAGATAACATCTGTATTTGAAAATTTCCTTAAATCGAGCATTTAAACTTTTGAAACATTGATTCATTCATTTGCAATATTTTCTGACCATAGAGTAAAAGACCTCTCAAAATGAGAATTAGATATTGGCTTGACTGCTTTCAAAAAGCATGAAGAAGACCATCAATACCTTCATTTATAGATGGTTATCAGCTTGTTGTCGTTCTCTGTGCTGCAGCTAGGCACACAGTTCAGAGTAACTGGCCTACAGGATGTAATTCTTCAGGGGGGCCTACTGGTCCTGTGTCATTCCTAAGCTCTTGAGCAATGCCTAGTGGTGGAAGTTATCCTAGTGCTTTCTGCAGAGTTTTATGTGCCAATCACACGCCCCTTCTTCGTGATAGACCTATATGTAGTGAGAAACACTACGGTGCTCATTCTGAGATTGTCTGGCAGCGGAAGTCGTCTGCCAAACTCAACTTGCCACCTGATCCCTGGTGCCGTCAGGACACCACTGGACGTTTTCCGACTTCACTGCAGGGCCGGCGGGTGGAAGCAGTGTTTCAACACGCCAGCATTACGGTGAAGGGGCCTTAAAATTGACGCCAGCTCGGAATAGAGCCGGCGTCAATGTGGCAGTGCAGCAGGTGCAGCAGCACCCGTTGCGCAGTTCACTGCCCGTAATTTGGGCAGTGAAATGTGCGACAGGGCTGTGCATGCCCCCGGCACCCCTCTTCCGCCAGCTTTTCCACGGCTGTGTGAACTGCCATGGAAAGACTGGAGGAATGGAACTTGAAATCCGGTGGGCAGCGCTGTTTACAGCTCAGCCCTGGCAGATTACAACTGCGGGGGCCGCCAGGCTGGAGGCAGTCTCCGGTGTGGTGGTGTTGGCGGTATTACTGCAGCGTTTTGGCCGCGGTTGGAATGTGGCAAATTGAACCACCACTATTGTGGCGGTCCAATGGCCACCTCGAGTCTAAACGAGCTCCTACATCTCGACTATGAATCTCTCACCATATATTTATTTGGTTTGTCACTTTCAGTAACTTTTATCTGGAGTATTACAAGCAAATAATTTTCCATTTGCCTTTATGATGCAGTAATGCCGGTTGAAGTTGCAAAAGCTGGATTTCCCTTTTCTTAAAAAAGTGATCTTACATATAGATGCAATAAATGCAATACACATTCAACATAAAGAACGTAGGGAATGAGAGGGCAGAACAGTAAAATACATTTAAAAACAAAAATATATGTATAAAATAACTTTGTTTTTTCAGAGCTGTTTCTCTCAGTCATTTAGAACTACATTTGAGTGAATAAATAGCCATCTTTAACGCGATAGACCATGAAAGGGGTGTGGTTGTGTGACACATGCCTAATGGATGGGGTGGAAGTGGAAGCCTTTGCTGAACTACTGAGGGTCATAAAATGACAGGCGTTTGACAGAGGGACGCAAGCAGCGAAACCACAATATTATTTACACACTTTTAGAAGAAGTTTACATTAAAACAAACTGTACACTTTCATTATTATCTCAAAACAACAAAAGAGGCACAGTCAACAATATCAAAATGAGCATGTAGCTGTATCATATAAAATCAATTAATCTTTTAGATTTTACTTAGCCGAAAAATTCAAAGGACAAGCGGCAAACAGGTGCATTGCTCTATACGAAGCACTCCACATACCAGCCCACCTCAGTTAGTTGACAGAAGTCTGCGAAGGGCACCCAGCATATCATTCATATGGAAGACAATCCGTCAGACCCAGCGACCCACGTTACCAGCGCTCAGCAAGACTCCAAAAGTAGACAGACACCATTCTAACCTCGATAGATCCATTACTTAAGTTTGTTTTTATTCATTCTCTCAAGACTGGGTGAAAGTGGCATTGGACAAGTAAAATTGGGTAAATAAAAGTAATTCTTTCGTCAGACTCAGCGACCCACATTACCTGCACTCTGCAAGTCTCCAAAAGTAGACAGACGACATGCTAATCACGATATTCATTCTCTATAGACAGGGTAAAAGTTGCATTTGACAAGTAAAACTGGGTAAACAAAAGTAATTATTTGTACTCAGTGTGCTATCTGATACCATCTAGAGATTCAACGGATATGGTTATTGACAATACAGATAATTAACATTTTTGTCACTGGCATAAGTGCTGAACCAGACAAACACCACCTTACTTTGCAAATGGCTAATAATGATTTTTCTTACACATACAATTAAAATGACATTCTATACTTAAAATAACACTTGAAAGGCAAAAATACGTCAATCACACGAGTACTTGACCAATTGCACTTGATCCAGTCAATTTTGGAATGAAACTGTGACATTTTGCGCCAGTCATGAATTGAAATTTGCCCTGACCAGCTGGCACTTTATGCCATTTTCATACTTCCATACTAATGTATGCAAAAAAGTGATGGATGGAATGCTTGAATCAATCTCAGCCACCCGTAATAATTCGAGCCCCATCCCAGTCCATCATTATTTTGCACACTGTGTCACCTCAGCGTGTATCCATCTATATGCAAATCAGTCTTGACCCTGCTCCAGTTGGAACAGTCCAGCCCAAACTGCCAAACCATATCCTCCTTGATCTGGAACACAAGCAACCCAGGGTAGGTTTTGGCCTAGTTATGGGTGCTTCATCCATGTACAGCTTGATTCCAGTGACACAGTGGGCATACGATCCACGTCTTGGCATATGCGTCACACTAAACGATGGGATGTGGCTCTGAGTGAATGCCAGTGGGTGAAACTAATTCAAGTATTCTATCCATCACCTTATTGTTTTGGGATTTTCACACTGCCAGGCAGAAGAACTGACTTGTTTGCTGTAGTAGTCAGTGCAACTGACATTGACAAATTGTATGGCTAAAGTGCAAAAATGCTTGACGCCAGTCCAAAGTCACATCCACAAGTGGATTTGATTTATTCTGGCCCTCAGTATTTAGAGAGGATCAACACACATTCAGTTACATGTAATTAGCATGTATTTATGTACAACCTCTCACTGTTGAAAAAGCCTGGGTTTAACAGACAAATCAAGTTATTTTACATTGAAATGTAAACTAAATATGAAGTAGGCAGCGTGTATTTCCGAAGGAAGACTATATAGGTTTTTAAGTTTAAGGAGTGAAACACATGAAAATGAGTGTTAACACAGCCCACGCCTGCACTGGTACCCAAAACATAATCCGTATTAACAAGAATCATACAAAAGTATTCTAGGGGCGTGATTATGAGTGAAGGTGTTATTTATTGCACCTCATAAATAATGATTCCCTTAGGCACGTTCTTTAGTCTTTACAACGTTTCAGGAAACAACATGCAGATTTTGGTGTTTAACCCTACAAGCCAAGATCTACAACACACAGCAAATACTGCACCCACTTTCCCTGGTGAATTTCGGCATGTGTGACCTTCTGAAATTTAATGAAGGTTCAGGTACTTAACACATTTGTTAATTATCGGATATGCCAACTACTTCCTAACTCGTAATTCTGAACCCTTCTCAAACAGGTGTTTACATAGAGGTTGGGATACACTAACCCACTTGTAATTTGGCGCAGTGTGTCATAATGAGGATCATGAGTAGTACTGAATTTTGAATTATTTCAAACGACACAAACAAGCTACACTCATCAGTGGAATTAAATAAAGCCAGCTAATCTAGAGGTGACCTAGAGGTATAACCATGTCCTGCATCTGAATATTAAGTTTTAAATGTTGTGCTATCAACTAGAATGTTGACTAACAAAATATTGTGAAGTGAAGTGTAGGTTACTGGAGATTTTCAGTGCTTGACTCCAAATATTGATATACACATACAATTCACTGAAAAAAAAAACCAAAGGTTAAAAGAACGTTATGGCTAGATTAAAATGCCATAACATTTTGAATTAACAAACACACTGACAATTCAACATGTATGTTATGTCAAGTAAATATAACTTGCGCCCTAAAGTAACTAAAACTTGTACTTTCATCATGCACATATTTCATCTCAATAGTGCAATATCAGATGTCATTAGGGATGTTATCAATGCACTTTTTAAACATGTTTGAAGTGATGTAATATGAGAGAGTACATGCAGTGTATGGAGTGCGAGCGAGTTATAACTGCATGTATACAGTGACAAATCTATGAAGCTTTTGCATTGCCATAATGCAAGGCATGCCTGGCTCTGCATGACTTGGTTAATCTGGAATAATGCAAGGCAGCACAAATTGTTGACTTTCATTTCTCTGCTCTGGGAAAGTGAGTGTTCCCACATATCCACCAATGTATTGTGGTACATTCCCAGATTTACTATGACTGGTAAACCTGGGAATGCGGCAAAATGCTAGGCCTTCCCAGGTGAGGCGTACAGATGTGAAATATGTTTATTTATCCTATGTCTTTCCTCTTCCTACATATGCTGCATTGTGCAGCACATATATAAAGAAGAAAAGCCTGAGCAGATTGTTTTTGTGTAGGAAGGAATCCCGTCCTGCACAAAACAATTCTGTCTATAATGCAGGCACTCCTACACTATGGTGCAAGGGTGCCTGCCTTGGTGCTAGGCTGCAGTCAGTGTGCCAGAGCAGGGAGAGAGCAGGTTTGCACAATGTTTTAAAAGATGGCACATTCCTGCCTTCTCTCTGTCATGCAATGCAGTGCAGCAGGTTGTCTTCTTGTGTTGCATGACTTGTTAGTTAACATGCCCTCAGTTTGGGCCTTAACATCCCCAGAACTGCTGAATGGATATACACCACTCACAAAAACAAGTTTTCTGGATCAAGATCTAGGTTTCTACTCAATTTGGTGAAATTTCATTCAGCCATTTCTGCATTATTGTTGTTCAATTTTCCAATGCAAAATTGCATTGGGAAAATGTGTTTTAAGACTTCTTTCTCAGCCCTGACTTGACGGATCACCCTGAAACAAGTGGGGACTGAGAAAAAAGGGAGCCACAAACAGCTCTACATTCAAAGCATCTGAACAGAATTACACAAAAGTTGTCAGAAAGCTAAATATTTACTCAGAAAGTATGTTTTTTTGTGTGATTTAGTCGAAATCTATACAGTAGCTTTTCAAAAATATATTGTGTTGACTTTCAAAAATGTATGTTTTCTAATTGCCTGAGGGGGCATTTTTAGAGAGAGAGCTCTGACTGGCTGGCTGCAATATGATGCAGTGACTCAACCAGGACTTGTAGATGTTGTCCCCTGTCCTGCAAATATTTTTTAAAAAGCATCTAAGGGGGCCAGTATGGATACCCCCTAGGCCTTGTGGTTAAATGGTTAAAAGTATTTTTTTTTTATTTTGCGGTCCCACAAAAGTACTGCGGTACTGGAAAGAAAATGGCAAGCCATGTATTTTATTGCATTTCTCCCGGGGTTGGTATGCATTTAATAAATATTTGAGGAGAGGTATTTGGCGGACCCCTAACTGTACCAACTTATGGGTCCAGGGTCCCATCCCACAGCACCCAACTCAACACGGTTGCGGGGACTCAATGGGACAGAATGTGACTGAAGCACCCCCCACATTGCCTGCTCCCCCCTATCTGTGATGGGAGCAAGGCAAGCTACACCAGCCACATTGATGTAGGCAGAGTGGCCAGGGAACACTGTTTTGCACCTGCCGCATTTAGCCAAGAGAAAAGGCTGCTACTTCCTCGCAGGAACACCAAGGTAATGCTGCCAACTCCTGCGTGGCACCAGTGGACAGGGGCAGCATTCAGGATCCCAGCAGTCCCAATAAAAGATGAGGCTGTGGGTGTCTTCGTTGTGACCAGGGCCCCCCAAAAAAATAAATATTGCAGCATGAGGCAATAGGAAATCATAACATATGGAACTGCTCGTTTATTATCCAGTACTCCAGGAAAGATGCACCCCATAATGTTCTTCATGGGCTAATTAGCATGTTTTTTTCTATTTTGTGGTGTCCCAATCTGGGCAGGGGAACCACCAACATAGGTTGAGCGTTGCTGCCGGGTGGTTGCAGGGAGGGCAGCAGGCCCCCAAAATGATTTATTAAAACAAACCTTAAATGTCCTGGGACATATAGAACATAACTGCAAGAAATATTTATGATGTTTTAAGCATTTCTAGAGCTGGAACTTTTGCTCTTCAGCTGAGAATGTCAGAGACAATTCTGATTGATCTAATGGCTGCATTGCATGGCTGGAGGAATATTAAAAAAATACATTGACATGTTTAATGCTGTTTTAAATACAAATGCTTTACTTTAAGGATTATTAACAACAATGAAATGATTGTTATCAGTAATAAACATATTTGAACACTGTTTGGGATACTGTTGGTCTAAATGTTGACTCCTAAATGTTACTTCCATTGTATTAAGGTAGTGATCTGGTGACAAAGCCAATAGGCTTGATTTATATATTCATATGCCCACCTGTTGACAAAGCCAATAAGTCTGCCTTTTATATATTAATGCAGCTACCCCTGGTCAAAGGCAGTAGACCTTTATAGGGGTAGCCCCTTACATTGTTATTTTGCACCTTGTATGGGTATGTGTTTGATAATATGGGGGCCACACCCACTAAGGCTCACATGTGATTTGAGTACATCACTAGAGGAATTTACATGTACTGAATGCATAGTACTTAGTAGTAGGTGTGTGTAATCAATGTATGTTTCCTTAAAATAAATGCTGGCTAGCCAATAATTTATTGAGTGTTGGTGCTGCATGTCAGTGAATGGAGATTAGCAGTCCACATCATCTTTGAGTAGGCCTTGAACTGCTATGCTTCACTACAGTGAGTGATTGAAGTGATACAATGGGGTATTTTGTCCCCATTAAGGAGAGAATTTTGGACTTATTAAATTGTAGTAAGCTGTAGTAAGATAATACTTAATGTAAAACATACAACTTCAAATTCACTGAAAACACTGAAGGTTAAAGTGATGTTATGATTAGGACAGGTAATTATCTTACTTTATGCTAAAAGAAAATCTGAAATTTACTGAAAAAAACAAAGGCTAAAGTGAAGTTATAGATAGGTAAGGTAACATGCCTTTTAAAACTTAACATTTCAAACTAAAAAACACTGAAATTCACCAGTTATAATGCAGATAAACAGATATCAGAAGGGTGTAACTCTTTAACTCACCTTCAATGCACCACATTAGTGGGGGGAATGCTTTAACTTAGCAGACATTGATTGACAATCGGGGGTAAGACAAGTTCTGTCCTTAACTGTACCTCTAGGGGAGGCATGAATGGGCAAACTGCAGCATGCGCCATCGAGGACCTAGAGCTGAGTACCGTGGGAGATGATATGAGTGACACAGCTACACAGAGTAAGATTAATTCTACTATGGCTGGACAGGCAGGCACTAGTGCGGTTCCGAGGTGGGATAGCAGACTGATTGCCAAAAATTCCATTGGAGTTCTAACTTGGAAGGTAGCAGGTGTGCGTGCTAAGCTTGCAGACTCAGAGTGAGGTGAGTTCATTGATAACCACCAGATTATACTTTTACAGGAGACGTGGGCAGTGGAACCAGTACATAGAAGTGGGTATATTACCTTTGTTGCTAATGTAGTCCATTCACCCAAGGGTGGAGCATCTGGGGGTCTGGTTGAAACTAGATCTTTTCCCATTAGTGAAAGTAGTTCCAGCGGGAAGTAAGGACTTGCCAGATATATTGCGATAATCAATACCTACATTAGATCAGTTCTTTTTAAACGTCCCCTCCCCCACAGTAGTCCATCTCGTAATACTGTTCAGCACCTTAAAACTGATCACAGGTGATTTTAACATAATGCTTGCAAAATGGCAGAGGGAGATAGTCTATTTGCAGAATCTCCAAGGTTCTCCGGCAGCCGCACAAACGACAGGCAAATTTATCGCTGTAGCTGGCCAACTAGAGGAGTTGATAATGGAGAATTGCCTAATAATTGCTAATGGCAATACCTATTCCGATAATCCCCTGCACCCGACCTTTAAGGGAGGCATTCTGAGATCTTACATTGACTATCTTCTGGTCGACCTGGAAAAGATGGAAAAGTCCACCGGGTGTAAAATTGAGTTGAAAACATGGAGGTATTTTAATAGCATATTGCATGAGGCAATTCGGGGCCTAACTTTAAAAGAATGGCTTTTTTCACAAAATGGATGCTTTTTCTCACTCCAGCTCAAATTAAAAAAGTATTTCTGACTGTTTCAGGTTTGTGTCTGCGCTGTAATGATAATCCAGGGGACTGGCTGCATATGCGTTTTACATGTCCCAAGCTTATGGATTTTTGGGTAAAGTTTTTCAGTGGATTAGCAGAAAGCTACGTTGTGTACTTATTCCAGATTCTTTGGGGGCTCTGTTTGGAATTTCAGATCATCCGGACCAAAGGTTGCGAGCAAAGCAGTTGTTTTTTAGAGCCTCATTGATCGTGAAATCACTGATTTTACAAGCTTGGAAATCACCTGTTCCTCCTACATTTGCAGCTTGGGAGGTAAAGATGAATGTGGTATGCGCAAAGGAAAAGCTTTACGCACAAAGAATAGGTGCAGGTCTCAAGTTTAGGGGTATTTGGGAGATGTATCTAGGATATGATGTGTTACGAAAAACGTTATTAAAATCATCGTCTGCAAGTACCAAGTATCATGGAAAGTTCTGGACAATGAAGTGTAATAATATGTTTTGATTTCTGTACTGCTCTTGAGATTTGCAAGTGCTCAATAAAAAAATAAAAGGCTGATATTCACCTGTGGGTGGCTGCTTAATTTGCTAAACTGCGCCAGGCAGCAAAATATGAGTGCATGTTTATCAGTTAAATAAATGTAGAAATATAAAAATTTACGACTTCATTTATTCTTAAACACAAAATAAATATGGTTAAATACCAATAAGATGGACAAAAAATGAATATTGATAAATATAGATGGAAAATCTTAAATAAATAAATACCATAAAACAGGGAGCCCTAATTATAAAATCCTGATCAAGCTACTAGCAGGTTGCTGGTTTCCGGAGATACCTGCTATAAAACATGAAGACCAGGCAGGCATTGTACTGGGTGGTAACACCCTCCTGAATATATGCAGGCTATGGCACAAACAAATCAATTGGAATTTTACTTTCCCAATGCTGCGTGTATAGTAATGGATCTGGAGAAAGGCTTTGCTTTTCTCCTATGAGGCTATATGCATAGAGTGCTGCAGCTGTTTGAGATAGGGCCCTACTTGAGGAGATGGATTCATGTCCTCTAAGCTTCCCCTACAGCTTGAGTGAGAACTGGAAAATGCATTTATGACTCATAAACCACACACAGAGGTACAAGCCAGGGTTGTTCCCTGACACCCTTACTTTTTGCTATGGCCATAGATCCCCTGGCTGCCCGCCTGCACTTATTAGGAGCTACTTGGGGCATACTTGTGCAGGGCACCATAACTCTGTATCACTGTATGTGGATAATCTCCTTCAATATGTTTCTGATGTGTATTTGGATATTGACCTAACTGTAGGGGCACAGGTCATCTCTGACTTTACAACCCTTTCTTGTCTTAAGGTGAATAGGACCAACTCCACTGTCTACAGCAAGGGGTAGGCTCCTTTTTACCCACTGCCAGAGCATAGGATTCATTTTGAAGTGACTTCATTCAGATACCTTGGGATCCAGGTATGTCATATCCCACATAACTATGGACAGGAACCTCGGCAAGGGAATCCCTGAGCTGCAAACGCAGATTACATTCTGGTACTCTCTGCCCCTGTTAGTCATAGGCTGAGTGGCATCAGACTCCTTACCTACTTCACTAATCTCCCAATCTTAGGGCCAGATGTAGCAAAAATTTGCGAGTGGCAAATGGCCCGAATCGCAATTTGCGACCCCGCAAAATCGGAAATGGGATGTAAAAACCCCATTTCCGAATCGCAAATTGCGATGTGAGCCATTACCGACTCGCAAGTTTTGCAAGCCCATTGTGCGACTCGCAAATAGGGAGACGTAATTTGCGAGTCGCAAACCATATGAAAAAGCCACTCGCAAATTACGACTAGTCGCAAAAAGCCCATTTTGCACACTCAAATTACCACTAACTCAGAGCAGGTGGTAACCAGAACCAAAGTATAAAAGGAGACCCAGAAGGCATCTGGGTTACTAAAAATGGCTGAAATATATCTGATAGCAAGGATGAGGAGAGTCCACGCCGCACAGCAGAGGAGGAGGAGAAGCCAGGAGAGGAAATACCGAACCAGGCAGACACTTTTTCAACAAACTGAGGAGGAGATTTATGATAAATACAGACTCAGCAGTGCAGCAATATTAGAACTAATAGATCTACTCAATCCGCAGCTACAACGACAGACTGTGCGCGGCAGCGCCATCCCCACACATGTGCAAGTGCTATGCTCACTGCACCTCTTGGCCTCGGGTAGCTATCAGGGGGTGATTGCTGTGGCAGGTGGGGTATCTCAAAGTGCACTCTCATGGTTCTTCAGATGTTTCTTAGATGCCATACTCACACACATGTCCAGATACATATACCTACCCAGGAATTAGGCAGAAATCAACAGCACCAAGTTGGAATTCTACAGAATTGCCAACTTCCCCCATGTAATAGGGTGTGTGGATGGGACACATATACAAATATGCCCTCCTGCAAATCTGGAATATCTGTTCCGCAACCTGAAGTGTACCCACTCACTGAACATCCAGGTGGTATGTGACGCCCATTATGTCATCACTGACATGGTAGCCAAATTTCCAGGGAGTACACATGACTCTTACATTTTCAGGCACAGTGGAATACACCAACGCCTAGAACGTGGGGAGTTTGGAGATGGATATCTATTAGGTATTGCTGCAGACACCCTGAAGCCATACACACAGGTCACTGTAGAAACCATCCATGCCCTGCTAACATTGTTCATTTTTGCCAAACAGGTGACAGTGCATATGCGCTAAGACCATGGATACTTACCCCGTACCTAACACCCAGCAATGAAAATGAGAGGCGATATAACAGTGCACATAGGAGGACCAGAAATGTCATAGAGAGGACCTTTGGACTGTTAAAGGCGAGATTCCGATGCCTCTACAGAAGTGGAGGTGCGCTCCAGTATGCCCCAATAACAGCTTTCAAGATAGTTGGCGCATGCGCTATACTGCACAACATTGCCACCAGACGTGGGCTACATCTCACCCATGAAGACCCAGATGTGGAGGATGATGAGCAAGAGCTACCACATCGCCAGCCTGGGGGTAGAAGCATTGCATATCAAGGCAGAGAGAGACGGGACCACATTGCAAACCAATACTTTGGAAGGTACGTGGTAACTGTCACCACACACACTAATGTCACACACAAAGAGCCCATGTGTGAAGTGGATCAAACAATACTTTATATTAAGTGAACCTAATAAGTAAAGAACTGAACTTTTGTTACACGGCTGTAAATGTCCACCCTCAATGAGGACACATTCACTCCATGTGCCTCATGTGTCCTGCAGTGCTTGGGCCTAACACCTCCGCCTGGGACACCCAGCATGGCTTGTGCTAGGTGTGTCAGCAGACCCCTGACGTGCACTGCCACTCCGCAAGACACGTGTGTCTGTGGCAGATGCGCTGCTGATGGTGGAACCCTCCTCACTGTCCTGAGGTGTCTCTGCCGTGCCCCTAGCCACCTGTCTAGCCTCCAGCATGTCCACAGCGTGGCTAATGCGACCCAGTCCCCGAGCCACATCCCCTGCAAAGTGGCCCAAGTCCACCTGCATGCTCACAGTACAGCGCGACAGCCCTGTAGTGTTCACTGCGAGACGGACGATGGATGCAGCCATGCAGTCCAATCTGTGTACCAGTTGCCGCTCACTGCGCCTTGAACTCTGTCTCTCCGACACCAGTTTTGTCACCAGTTGCCGTATGGATAGAGCAAGGTCACCAACATTTTCGTTCAAACGTGTGAACTGTGTGTTCACTTGTGCCAGCCCATTTATGAAATTATGCTCCATCCGTTGCATTGCCCCAGAAATGATTCTCATCTGCCTTGTTTGCAGGCGCTGACCAGATATGAGGGCTGCCTCAGCTGCAGATATGGATGAGTCACCTATATCCTCCTGGGACACTGCTTGGACATGGATTCTGCATCTGCGACGCGGTGGTGCTTTGGGGTCCTGCTGTCTGACACTGTGGCTGGGACCAGGTGCTGTGTCTATTTCCAACATGTCCATTTGTTCAGCTTTAGGGAACTGTGGTGGTGTGGTGATTGGCCCTGTAGTGGCTGCTTCAGACTCCTGCCCTGCCTGTTGACTGCTTTCTTCACACTGGACGGGGTGGCTTGTGGGGGTGTCTTGTGGGAGACCTGAGTATGTAACATCTGTTGTATGCCTCCTATTAAACAGTTGCCTATAAGCTAACTACTGTACTACATTGCACATAATGCACCATTCTGGTGGTTGCAAGTCTGGAATGGCACTAGTTTGGTTGTGCATGCTACTGTGTACTGGGTGGGTGGGGGTATTGCATTTATGGGTGGACATGCATGTTTCATGGTACTCACTTTTTGATGTCCCTGGTGCTGACGTGTCCAGTACTCCCATTCCTGACACTGCCTCAGGCTCAAGGGTCTGTTCTACCAGTTCCTCCATGGCTGTGGGTGGTGGGACGGTGGATGGGCCTCCTCCTGTGCCTCTCTTCTCCCTGAGGCGCTCTGCCACCCTCTCCTTTGTCCTGGAGCGCAGGTCATACCACCGATTTTTGATTTAGTCTATACTTCTGTGGCTCACCCCTATGGCATTGACCCTCTCCTGGATGTCTTGTAAGATTCTCCTCTTTTCCGTGTCTGGAACACTCAGTGCAGCCTTTCCAAACGGCTGGTCATGGTGCTGGCAGCATTCCTCTGTCAGCACGTCTAGTTCCTTTTCAGAGAACTTCAGTTTCTTCCTGCCTGCACTGCCTGAGTCTTCCATTGTTGCTGCTGTTCCTCCAGGTGGTTGCTCAGCAGTTAGAAAAGGGTGTGGTCCTCCCTCCTCCCAGGTGTATTTGATGTCTTCCTGGCTCTGATGTCATCAGCAAGAGCCAGGAAGTGTTTTTCAAACTGTTTTGCTGCACCAGCATGCAATTTGCGGCACAGTCGCAATTTACGATACCCACTCGCAATTTGTGAGTCCGTTTTTTCGCGACCTCGCTAACAGCGGACTCGCAATCTGCGGTGCGACTTCATTTGAGAGTCGCAAAATGAAGTTGCTTTTTCTTGTTGGATACCATTTTGCGAGTCGGAAATTGCGAGTCGCAATGAGTCGCAATTTCTGACTCTGAACTTTTTGGCTTCCTACATCTGGCCCTTATTTCCACACTCCATCTTTAAATCATTTGACTCCTCCTTAGTGACAGAAATGGACAGTGCTGGGTTTCACTTGCCACATTGAAGCTCCTGGTGTTAGATGGATTAGACCTCCCAGACATTGAAAGTTGCTACTCAGCTGTGCAACTCCAATGGGTGGCTTGGTGGCTGTCTGGGCTCTCTGTTTTGGTGGCAGGATTCACTATGGTAGACTTACAAAATAGATCCATTAATTACTTTCTGTTCCCCCACACCCGACTGGGTGCTCAATCTACAGGGCTGCTTTGGGTGGCAAGGACTTGCTGAGCCATGGCAAATACATTGTTGGTGTTAGAAATGGGGTTTCTGGTTGGCTAGGGTATGTACCTCAGCCAGGCATAACCCACCACTGTAGTCAGTGAGTAAGTCACACACCAAAGATAACCCCTGCTCACCCACTTGGTAGCATGACCAGAGCAGTCAGGCTTTTGTGCAACACACTCACACTAGTGACACAATAAATACACCACAAAGGAGACTCCACATAGGGTTTTAAAATATTATAGGCTTTTTATATTGTAAATATTATATATTATAAGTTAGCATATTGACATAAATTATACAGATAATCAAATGCAGTTACTGTAGTAAAGCTCTGTATCATGCTAATGCCAAGGTCATGAGGTTATGCATTAGGCAACTCCAATAATGCAAGTGAATGGTTCCTCTGGCAAAACAATGAATTATGAATATTATGCCCATTATGTGAGTGCTGCAGTACTACTTGTTATGATGACCAAACAAGAATCAGCACAACATACATAGCAACATCAGGGCCTACACTCAGGACATAAAAAAGCAGCATTACGTTACGGAAATCATCATCTGTCTTTATGAAAGCATGGACATCATCAAGAAACACATCAACCACCAAATACAACTAGCGCTACAGAACTCCACAAGATATCATCATCAGTAATATCTGGAAAACCTGCACCGCTATTTTATGGTAGGCAGTAATGGCCTGCAGAAATGGCAGGGTTGGGGCCTCCATTGCAGTCCGACTGGCTGGATAACAAATGCCTCCAAAGGTATGCCAAACAGAGATGGGGGCACTCACCCACTACCCAGGCTGGTGGGGAGACCTCACCAAGACTTCCCAGTGACTAGGAAACTGAATGGCCTCTGTGGCCACTGTGGGCTCCCTCGCAAAAAGGAATACAGTAGGGGTGAGCCTCCTGACTCAGAAACTCCTCAGAGACCTTGCTTGTAACAGACAACTGTCTGCATATGCACGGTGCAGCTGTTGACCCCTACAACTCTAAACAAGCCTCCTGGACCACTGTTATAATGCATACACACTTCTCACTGCAGCTGAAATGGGGAGTCTCGTCCTTCTGGGGCAACAACAGTGCTTGCATGTAGCTGCCCGTGAACATGCATCACAGCTGCTGTGCTCTGTATTGCTCTCTCCGCTCAGCGACACTCCCTTTGGCGGGCTGAATTACACACTCCAGGCCAGTAATTTGGCAACAGGTTGGCTGGGAAATGTGGATTAGTTCCTCTGGCAAAACAATGAATTATGAATATTATGCCCATTATGTGAGTGCACTCCAGGCGGGTGACACAAAGCCAGGGACAAGCTGGTCCCGAGCACAGCTCTTGTGACGCCCACGTGTTGCAGCTTGAGTGAGGGAGCACCCAATGACTGAGGCCCATGTGCCCTTTCCAGAACAACCAAAGTGCTCAAAATGCACTTCTTTCTCGGCATGGGTTGTGACCATCAGGGAGAGAGCCCCCAAGCTACCAAATGAACAGCGGTGGAGGAAGCAACCCACCAGCCTCTGGGGAGTGCTGGAGGGAATGAAAGGGGGGACAGTATGTGGGCACATAAAACAAGTAATGGTGGTTCCTACTGATACTCTCTATGGGACCTCAGTCCTCCAAAAGTCACGGAACAGATGGCAGCAGAGCAACAAGCAGAAAAGGAATCCTAATGAGTCCTTCATGCCACCCAGCAACAGGAGGTAGTAGGGCAACAAGCAGATAAGCAATCCAGATGAGACCTTTTACAGTCCAGCAGTCCTGCTGGCAGAGGTTCCATCCCAGTCCCAAAAGTGCTTTATAATCAGGAGGCAAAGCCCCTCTACTTATGCTCAAAAAAGCTTTTGTTCAGTGGCTAACTTCCAAGGGACCCTTTCGAGTGAGGTTCAACACCCCTTTAACTCAAACCTGTCTCCAGACATCATTAGGGGGTAATCAGTCAATTGTGTGAGTGCAGGACACATCCTATTGAGATGTAGAGAGTGAACAACCCTCCCTCTCCCCAGCACTGGATGACTATCAGTATGCAGATGCCTCTTCTGTCACACCCAGCCCTTCCTATGCTATCACTGTCTGGGAAGTATGCACCAAGTAGAGCTGTCACTTTGCCCCAGATGTGGATTAGAGTCAGGCTACAAAGCACTAGAGTTATAAACACAGAGAAATGGCCACCTTCTAAAAGTGGCATTCTAAAATAGTCATTAAAAAATCCACCTACACCAGTAAGCTGAATTTCTCACTACGATTCCAAACATGCTAAACATGCCCATGCTACTCCTTATAGATCAGAAATTACTACTTAGTCATATATAAGGGCATTCCCTATGCAAACATATGAGAGGAGCAGCACCCACAGCAGTGAAAAATGAAATAGGCTGTTTGTCACTGCTAGGACATGTAGTACATAAAAATATATGTCCTACCTTTTACATACACAGCACCCTGCCCATTGGGTGTCTCCTCTCCTGGGATACTGTGTGTCATTTTACTCTTGGTGGTATGTTTCTTAACGGGGAGGTAATGGATTTTTTGACACTCGTGACAGAATGTGATATCCTGCCTTGTTTTGCTTCACTGCGGACCGAGCCAAAATACACACACTGAAAAGAGTAAAAAAAGAATGTCTGGAATGCACTTCTTAGTCTAAAGAAGTCATTTATTATATCACTTCACAAGGCTTGTGAAAGAAGGTCAGTATAACCAAAAGTGTATTTTCAAAATGTGCAACGATAAAGTGAAAACATGTACAAAGAATCTTCAATCTATAAACAGCAAACATATACATGCAAAGATACAAATACTTACATTGACATATATATTCATACACAATGCAAAGCAAATAATTATTAAAAATTCAGCACCGTGGGGCCTATCGGGTGCTTCATCTTTCCCCTGCCAGCAAGTCATTGACCCCGGTGTGACTTCGAATGAGAAAAAGAAAGATCTGCCCTCACTGGAAATATATCAGACATTCGACATCTCAATCCTGATTGATGTCTCTGAATCCCCCACTGTCGACCTGGGTCTCTAATATACCTTGAACAAGCCATGAAAGGGATTTCTAGGAAACCCCTCCCGCTCCACGAAAAGTGTTAAAAAATGCTGGCTACTTTAGGTCAGTTTTGAAAGGAACACGTTGGAACTGGCCAGTTTGCCAAGGTGTCTCTCCCAAAACTAAACTGTTCCCAACTGTACCATAAACATCATTCTAGTACATCCTTATCTTGCCAACTCACTGACTCCTCCACGTTATGTACTAGACCTTTGGTGAGAAATAACACACAGACACGTAGAATAAAAAACACATTGCATAACATGTTTTGTATGGAAAAATACTCACACCTTTAGCATGGTGGTGAAGCTAAGGCTAAGCTGAATACAAAATGGAGTCTGTAACTTGAGACCGCTAATGTGACATGGACAGCTAAGCCAAGTGTGAAGTGGTGCGACATAGAGTCAGTGGTCAAAACACAAATATCACTACACTCCTAGATAATTTTTTTATATATCTGTGCATAATATGCTCCTTCTCCACATTCTTTCACATCCCATATCAGATACTCCAGAAACGTGAGGTATATCTAACACTACATACAGCAGGAGAAACTTTTGAGGAGGATTTAAGAGCTTTTATACAACAGTTCGACTACCTAATTAAAAAACAATATTATTCAAAACTATATTGAAAGAAAGCGATATAAAATTGTTAAAAAACGTCATCCTTACATTCTAATTTCTGTCCCAAAAAATGTTTGAGGTCGGAAAACCAAAGAAGAAGCACTGCCTACTGGTTGAAACCCTAAACACACTATTTTTTGTTTCTTAAATGAGCAATGCAGAATAATACCAGTTGCATGGATGATTTAATTTGTATCACATTCTAAGGCTACCTTGGTACAATCATTGCTTGCTGTGTGTGCACTTTATTTTGGTATTTCGTGTGTGGCTCTTCAAACATTTTCCCACCTCTTATGAACTCAGTATTGGTTTGGCCAGTGAAGTTGTACAATGGAGCACAGGATTTGTTTGAAAAGAGCAAGCATGAAAAGTCTACTGGAGATCACCTGTTCTAATGCAAAATGTGTTAAGATATTGGAATACGAAATGAAAAAGAGAGCAGGCTCTAAGGGCCATATGTAGGAACACAATTTCCCATTGACACAGAATGGGAAAAACCCTTTGCTACATCTGGCCCTAAGTGTGGCAACAGAAGTGATATGTCAAGGTGAAATAGAAAAAGAAGCAGAGCATAAGGAAGGAAATTAACACATTTTGGCAGTTTAATAGGGATCACTAACTTAGCTTGTTTCTTTTAAATGGCTAGCTGGTGCAATGAAAAGCTACTGAGGACACGTTTTGAAAAAAGTCTACTTGATTCCAAAATAATCTTGAATAGGTCTGTCTCCCTTTACCTGTTGTGACCTGTATACTGTGAACTGGCCCCTGACGATTATGACCCTCATTACGAGTCTGGAAGTCCTTGGACTGCCATTTTATGACTTTGGCAGTTTGGCCAAAGCCAACATCGCCTGTACCACCAGGGCGATTAGTCTGCTGGGCCGGAGGTGAGGACCTCCATCACGGCGGTAGCCATAATACCACTATCGATATTACGACTCAGCACACCACCAGCATTTTTGTGGCAGTCGCCCGCGACAACAAATTCTGGTGGTCATACACCCGGTGACAGGAATCACTTTTCCTGTCACCGGCAGACACCCCCCACATGACCACACCTACATTTATGCATCCGCACTCACCCATGCATTTGCTTACATACACCCCCACACACTCACCCCAAACATGCACTCAGATATACCCATTCACTCGCACACATGCACTGAGACACATACACTTGCACACATGCACTCAAACAGACATCCCCTTGACCCTCTGTATTCACATAAACATACATGCACTCACACATATACACACAGACACAACACTCCCTTGGGCTACATGCACTCACAAACGTACACACAGACACCCCCTCCTCCTACATTCATACACACATGCAGACACCACACACATCCATACTAACACCCCACCTGCTCTCACACTGACATACACCCCCCCACTCACATATACGAACCCACCCCCTCCATGCACGCATATATTCACACACCCTCATCCACTCACTTCCATACAAACACCCCCACCCGACAGTACACATACACACAGACATCCCCACTCACTCACAGACATACGCACGGACACCCCCACTCACTCGCACACATACACACAGGCATACACACACCCCACTCACTCGCAGACTTGCACACATGCACTCCCACTTGCAAGCAGCCCAATACACACACCTACTCACTCGCACCACAACACACCCCCTCCACTTCCTTTCAGGGACACACACCCTCCACCCACACATACATACACACACTCACTCACACACACCCATAGCGCTACAAAAACAGACACATGCACACAATACTCTGCCCACCTTTTGGATGGTCCACCTGTCTGTTCTGGTGAGGTGGTCATCCCGGAGGGAATGGGACTCAACATTTCCACTGCCAGCACCGCACTGCCATTCAGAAAACCGCTGTGCCATATTACATATCATAATTCGGTGGGCGGTATCCTGTTGGCTTGGAGGTGTTGGCAGTGGAAACGCCTCTCTTCTGCTGTCGGGCAAGCCAATGGTGTCAAATTTCTGCCCATAAACAGGCAGAAATCTGACATAACTTGTAATGTGGTGGTCTTCTGGCGCCCGCGGATTTGGCGGTCTTGGGAAAAGAACGCCGTAGTAGTAACGAGGGCCTATGTGAGAAATTTAGGAGTCATGTTTGACTCAAGTCTTTCTTTCTCCACACAAATCAATCAGTTGTCATGTGCTTGTTTTAACTACCTTACGGCATGATTTGAATTTCGGCAGTGTTACAGCCAAGCTGCATCAACAGCAAACCCGAGAAAACTGTCAAGTTGATGCTGTACCACTCACTGAATTTAGATGTTAAAACTCTGCAAGCAGAGGACTGGTTATGAATTGCTGATGGTGGGAGACAGAGGCAGGCCTGATGGACCATATACAATGGCTGGGGCAATGGAATAGAGATACGTGACACCCTGCACTACACATTACACAACACACAACATACACACCATCATCTATTACAATTCCAACACAACACAAACTGTACATGCCAAAAAACACATATTGACACACATCATGACCCAGTGTAAGTTTACCATCAGTGGGGGGACAGCATTAATCTGGCAATGAATGATGACACCACAATGACAGTTATGTGTGTGTATGTTATGCGTCTTCTGCAAATGTGTCCCCAGCCATGTGTGACACCATTGTGTACCCCACATCTGCACATCATAGTGATTTACAAAAATCACTGTGACATGTATATGCCTGCAGTGGACCACTCTTGCAGTGCTCACACAGTGTACCCTGGCAATGCGGTGTCCCTACCTTTGAGTCTGGCGACAGGAGGGTTGTGTTTTCTCCATGGGTCATTACAGCAGAGATAGCATGTGCTGTCCAGTCATGTCCAGATGAAGACATGGGTGGAATGGGGAAAAAAGATGAGTTTTCAAACCCTGCCCCAATTACACATTAAAAACCTCCATCTATTTAATATTCTGTGTTAGGCCATTTTTTAATGTGTCTCGCCCTTGCTACCAATCCAATGTGCAATACAGGTAAGGGCCATACATACAAATAAAACACTTCAAATGCCAATCTTTTTCCCCTATCCAAGGGCTCTGATGTACCACTTATTCATTATACATATACCAATATATGTTATATGATGCAGTAGCTCACTCATTTAGCATCACTTAATAAACTGTGATGTGCCTCTTGTTCATTATATGGTTACCTATATATTGTTTATGGTTTATTGGTTTCTTTGTCTAACATCATGTTTCAACAATCTCTACTGTGACACAACTCAAATACTTCCTGGTTATTCAAATTACGATCCTAGAAGTCATCAATACTGCCTCTATTCTGGCAATTGTCACAATATTACTGGAACCATGGTAGGGTCCTAAAAGAAAAAAGAAAAACACTTTTTAAGTCATCCCATTAATCACTACCTTACTGGGAACATGGTAAGGTCCTAAAGAAACCAAACAAAAGCCCATTTTGTATCTTAATTATGCCCCGGGACCCAAAGTGGTACCTCACTGTTTATATAAAATTTCAAATATCTCTATTGAGCATTTCTGCAGGCCATATTTGTACAAGATATAATCCTGGGGCAATGGCTGATCTATGGTCCACAAATCCTTCACTCCAAGGATAACGTGATGAAGATGATGTCACAACCACATGGAGCGTCAGATGCCCTTAACATAAATCTCTGTCAGTCGACCATCCTGAAGCACTCTACAGACACCGGCCGTCTTTATAAATCACTGAGCGGTACATGGAGTATGTGTATTGCTTGCATGGTGCTCTTAAATATATCTTACAAACATTTTACATGGCGCTCAACAAAACACCCTTTTATACCTTGTAGGCACTTCACCCCCGGTAGCACTGTCACATATCCCGAATCTATAAAAAAAGAATACAGCATGTGGTTGAAGGATATTTTAAGCCTCCTTTTAACAAGCTGTACCTTCAGTGTCCCAGTACACGAGCAGCAAACATCCTATATAACTTGGCAGCCATTTACAATATGCTTGCATCACAGTACTGTCTCACATTCAAGCTAAAAGTACACCTTAATATATCTTTGCCCACAAACAGAAAAACAGGTCTCAATAGGGGACTAGATCCTTCTGAATTACAATATCTCATATCCCCATAGAGATCCACATCCTTAGCACATGGAATACACATTTGTCTGCAAGCTAAAAGTACACCGTTATAGATCCTTGCAACAAACAATAGGTTAGCGCATGTAATACACACATCTTTACAAGCTAAAAGTACACCATTATATATCTTTGCACACAACCAAAAAATAGGTCTCAATAAGATACTATTCCCCTCTGAATTACAATATCTTATATCCTCATTGTTAAAAATTGGGTTTCTGATTGGCTAGGGTATGCACCTAAGCCAGGCAGAACCCACCCACTCTAGTCAGGGCAAGGGAGTTACACATCCAAGATATCACATGCTCCTCCCTTGGTAGCTTGGCATAAGCAGTTAGGCCTATCCCAGAGGCAAGGTGTAAAGCTTTTGCACAACACACACAACACACATGACACACTATCCCCACCACAAAGGAAACACAACATCAAGTTATACAAAAATAAACAGTATTGTACACAACATAATTAGACCAAACACAACATGTCAGTAATATCCTGCTACCCAAGCAGTTGTCAGAACGTTACACAATAGTTACTCTGCAGAAACCAGTAGTATTCACACATAACACACAGGTTACTTATTATTCTGCAATATAAGCAGTAGTAAGGAATCACATTACTAAGGAAATGCACTTGCCATAGAAATATTATAAATGCCCATATCAGGAACATGTAAAACATATGGCAAGTAATAAAACATATCAGTATGTCATGCCCATAAAAGGAACATCAGCACATATATGGCACATTATCAAAGAACCAGGTTAACATAAAAGTCTACAATGTTGATATCAGGAACATTTCAAAATCATATGTGCAAAAGAAGAGTACCTGTTTCTATGGTGAGGACAGCACTTCTAGTGCCACAATGTACAACAATGGGGAGCCCCGGTGCTCCTCCATGCCAGACGGGGGCCTTGCAGTAATTCGGGGGATGGCAGGCAACATGCACCCCCTCCTGCTTTTGTATCAGGCCCCCCTGAGGCCGGCAATCTCTGAGGGCCTGGGCCGCAACTGGCCCTCCAGGGGGGAGGCAAAGCCAGAACAATAATATGGGGCCCAATCAGGGGACCTTGCGGTGTGGGGGACCTCCGGCAAGGCTTACCCCTGCCCACGGTCTCAAAAAATACAATTTGGGCTTCAGTGGGGCAGGGGGAGACTTCAAATAGGCTTCCTTCCCCCCTGCCCATCTACCAACACAGCTAAGGGGTCCAGTGGAGCGGGGAGCCCCCAATGAGGCTTCCTTCCCCTCCCGGCTCCAAACAATGGGAAACAGCCTGCCCGGGCCGCAGCAGAGGGCAGGCACCAAAGTGGAGTCGGAGTGTGCTTTGCCCCGGGGGTGTGCTAGGAGCGCACTGTCTCCTTCCTAAACTTCAGGGGTGCCCTGGGGGTCCCAGGGGCAGTGTGTCTCCTGCAACCTTTGAAATTGATTCTAGCACAACAACACGCTTTTCAAAGTGCTTGGGGCGATTTAAAGAACCCGGGTTGCAGCAGTGATTTCAGGATCATCCAAGCGCTTCCAAACTCAGATCCTTCACCAGGGAAGCACTTACAAGATGCTCCCAAAGATAATAGCAAAACGCTCTCCAGGCGCCTTCAACAAATAAAGTGAGGCTCTACTAGCAGTAAAAATGAAGCACTCCCCCTGAGCTTCCAACGGTTGCAGGGGCCCGGGGCCACAGCACCCTGCCCGTGGGGGACAAAGTACAATGGAACACAGGGCAGCAGGGCTCGGCAGCAGGCCAGCGCAGGGTGGATGCAGGCAGTCGGCGGTTCCTCAATGTGACCAAGCAGGTCACAGGCCAGCACATCAGCAGAAGTCCATGGTGGTTCCTGGTGGGTCCCTTCAGCAAAATGCTGTGTCCAATTCCAAAATGTCTCCAAATTATGGGGAAAAATCCCCTGTACTTATGATCAGTTTTGCAGTGTGTTAACAAAGAAGGGGAGGGGAGGTTTCAAACAGTTACAACTGGTTCTGGGAGTGCCCCCTCACTCCTCCAGCACAGGCTCCAAACATCAGTTGAAGGTAAATGACCCTTTTTTTGTGTGAGGCCATGTCACAGCCTTTACAAATGCATGAATGCCCAGCTTTCCCCTTTTCTTAGCCCAGGAAGACCATTCAAAAGGGAGATTCACCTCTGTGACACCTGCACCATCCCAGGATGTATGAAAAGTATGCAGAAAGCTCAACTGTCACCCTGCCCAGATGTGGATTGGAGTCAAGCTGCAAACCACCAGAGGTATAAGCACAGAGAAAAGCTCACTTTCTAGAAGTGGCATGTCTGAAATAGTAAAAAAAGAAATCCTCTTCCACCAGTAAGCAGCATTTCGCACTACCATTACAACCATACTAAATATGCCTATGTTACCCCTAATAAATCAGACAATACCGCTTAGACATGAGGCAGGGCATTTCCAGTGCAATCTTATGAGAAGGCATCCTTCACAGCATTGAGAAACCAAATAGGCTGTTTGTCACTACAAGGACAGGCCACACTACCAGGCACATGTCTTGCCCTCTACATACATAACACCCTGCCCATAGAGCTAACTAGTGCCTACCTTAGGGGTGACTTATATGCAGTAAAAGGGGAATTCTGGGCCTGGCAAGTAAATTTAGATGCCAGGTCCTTGTGGCAGTAAACTGCACACTCATGTCCTGCACTAGCAGGCCCGAGACAGGCTTGAAAGGCTACTACAGTGGGTGGCACAAGCAGCACTGCAGGCCCACTAGTAGCACATAATTTACAGGCCCTGGGTGTAGGAATGCCACTGTACAAGGGACTTACAGATAAATAAGATATGCCAATTAGGTATAAGCCAATCATACTAACTTTAGAATGGGAAGCACCGGCAATTTAGCACTGATCAACAGTGATAAAGTGCTCGGAGTCCTAGAGCCAACAACAAGAGGTCAGAAAAAATAGGATGAAGGAGGCAAAGAGTTTGGGGATGAACCTGCAAAAAGGGCCAGGTCCAACACTCATATAGCTCTACATCCTTAGCACTTGGAATATATGGAGTACATTGAGTACACACACTTTTACTAGCCCTCAGAGAACCATCCTTCTTATCTATGCCATAATCATTTGCTTTGGAGGCCATATTTAAAAATACCACACAACTGGTGTTTTGTTTCTACTAGTATTACCCTTCTTGAAGGTTCAAATCATTTAGGTCAGTGGGGTTCACATTCTCCTATGCCCTCATCCCAAATAGGAACTCATCTCCATTTCATCACAGTGCGCTGATTCACCATTAAATCAATAAACATCACACTGTAGTACAACCTTATGTCAAAGGCCTTTTGTCTAGATTTCAACTCCAACACCTTTTCCCATACGTTTGTACCAAAATGCAGTCTTATGATATACTGGGGTCATATTATTGTTACAGAAGGCAATGAAATTCATTGTGGGAGTTAAGCCTCATCAACACCGTCCTGGGTCTGCCAATCCACCTTAATTCTGCTAGATTCATTTTTGCCAAATGGCAGTCTTATCATATACTGGGGTCATATTATTGTCACGGGAAGTGATGAAATGTATTATTGAGTTAAGCCCCATCAACACTGTCCTCAGTCTGCAGATCCACCTTGATTCTACCAGATGCAGTGAAACTTCCCTATTCCCCCTTCTCTGATTTTTTTGGGCATGCTTGAATGGAATAGACCAAACTTTACTATAAGTGGGATGAATTTCCCGCACATGGGTCGCCAACGTTTTTTTTTTCATCAGTGTTTTATTGCCCTTAAATTTTCGTGGATATAATCTTAAGAGGACAAATACTATTTACCACATGAAGTTTATCACATGCATAGCTTAATATGTACACAGTACATGTGGTATTACAATTGATAAATGCAAATGATATACTCATTTGCATTGTTATATCAAAATTTAACAGTCTTATTCCTCCCAAATGGACAGACATTGCCGTCCCCACATATTTAAATCATTTGCTTTCCCTGGGATCCAGGATGTAGTTGAACTGTCATTTTGGTGTCCCCCTATATAGCTGGGGCAGAGAGATCTTTTCTGTGGCATTCCCCTACAATACATGACCTTAGGTCTCTCAGGAATCTTTCGATCAGGTAACGTCACAGAACTCAATATGTGCCAATTTCTCCTCAAAATGTCATACACATAATTACTATAGGTATTATACCGGGTTATGAAAATAACTTCATCCTTCCTCTTATTTTTATGTTTCTAGATTTTAATTAAGGTTTGCTTCCAATTTAACTTCAAATCCTTGGCTTCTGCTTTTTGTAAGCATTTATTACCATAACCTTTATCCAAAAACTTTTTCTTATCAATTCCAGTCTCCTCTTAACTCCAATATTCTGGTTGCAGTTACGTCCTGCCCTTACCATCTCCCTATAGGTGATGGCCTCCATGGTGCATCTGGGATATGCACTAGAGGTATGTAATATGCTATTACAAGCAGTTTGTTTCACATGTATATCACTCTGTATGGTATTGTCCTAAACGAAAAGTTGTAAATCCAAGAAGTCTATCTCCCACTTATCACATTCAAGTGTAAGCCTCACATTAAATTGATTGTTATTAGGAAATGTATGATAAGCCAGGAGATTGTTTTCAGTGCCATTACAAAGCATCAATTTATCATCAATATACCTGCCATAAAAGATAATGTTATTGGTCCAATACTGTGCTCCGAGTCCCATGCATGTTTCTATTCATTGAGGTCCATGAAGAGGTTTGCTTTTGATAGTGTGAATACCGAACCCATTGCAGTCCCTTGTTGTTTTGGGGAAATCATGTTCCATCATGTAGAAAGACATTCCTGGTTAGAGCGATTTTTGACATCTTCAATGGGATTCTAGCATGTTCGAAATGACTAGCATTTCTTTTATACATGTAAAACCTGAGTGCTTCCAATCCTCATTCAAGCTTAATGCATGTGTACAAACTCTCCACATCCATCATCACAAAAGTTAAGTTATCCCTTTCCTCCTGGGAGTCCTCCAATCTATGTGGGACATCATTACAATCTTGTAAATGCAAGGGTATGTTCTTCACAAGCGGCTGTAAAAACCCATCAAAATACTGACCCAAGTGCGCAGTAGGTGATACCTTGCCAGACATAAATGCCTCCCATGAATAAAGACTGCAGTGTTAAGAATTTGTTGTGATATATAGATACATGGATATCTTGGGGAATCCACCCTAAGGCACCTATACTCCAAATCACTAAAGAGAAATAATTTATACCAATCATTAAGCTGTGCCTTTTCATGCCTCTCTATGTTGGGAATGGAATTATCTTTTAGCCTTTCATAGCAGTCAAAGTCTGACAATTGCCTCTCGATTTCACACGTATAGGGGGTCATTCTGACCCCGGCGGTCTCAGACCGCCGGGGCCAGGGTCGGCGGGAGCACCGCCGACAGACCGGCGGTGCCCCGCAGGGCATTCTGACCGCGGCGGTTCGGTTGCGGTCAGACAAGGAAAACCGGCGGTCTCCCGCCGGTTTTCCGCTGCCCTACAGAATCCTCCATGGCTGCGGAGCGCGCTCCGCAGCCATGGGGATTCTGACACCCCCTACCGCCATCCTGTTCCTGGCGGGTCTCCCGCCAGGAACAGGATGGCGGTAGGGGGTGCCGCGGGGCCCCTGGGGGCCCCTGCAGTGCCCATGCCCATGGCATGGGCACTGCAGGGGCCCCCGTAAGAGGGCCCCACAAAGTATTTCAGTGTCTGCTATGCAGACACTGAAATACGCGACGGGTGCCACTGCACCCGTCGCACCTTCCCACTACGCCGGCTCAATTCTGAGCCGGCTTCCTCGTGGGAAGGTTGATTTGCCCTGGGCTGGCGGGCGGCCTTTTGGAGGCCGCCCGCCAGCCCAGGGCAAATCCCAAAATACCCTCAGCGGTCTTTAGACCGCGGAGCGGTATTTTGGTGGGGGAACTTCGGCGGGCTGCCTCCGCCGCCCGCCGAAGTTAGAATCAGGCCCATAATCCATTGTGTTTATCACAGCAACATTGCATTCTTTGGCTTCTTTGCATATCACAATATTGCTGTCATTTTTTAATTTGGCAATGACCCCCTGTTCTTTCTTGTCAGATTAAAAGAGTGCCTACACCTATTGCTTTCACAGTGTTGATCTTCCAAAATGTACAGCTCTAGGGTTACACGCTGAAACCCATTTAAGATTGTAGTATGACTAGATGGTGGAATACATTTTGATGGGGGTTTCAGACCACTTTTCACCGATAGATCGTCATCTACCTCCAAATCCTTCATCATTTCAGTTAAGTTTTTCCCATTTTCACAACCATGTAATGTCATCACCATATGTATATCTCTAATGTTTGCTATGGTAAAGGTAGAAGTATTGGATACTTTGCAGGGTTCCACAGACATATGTGTATGCTCATTGAAGTACTTTTTCAATTTTAATTTTTTCACAAATTTGTACAAATCAACAGGTAAATCAACAAAATTACACTTTTGGGTTGGGCAAAAATGAATTCCCTTACTAAGAACATTGATTTAATCCTCTGACAGACTCCTACAAGACAAGTTAATGGTCTTCAATCTATCACATTTATTATTTGTTGTGCTAATAGGTGCCAACTCTAAAGCTACGTTTTCGTCCTTGGTTGTATTAACCTTGTCTGCAGTTTGGCTTGAACTCCTGTTCTTATGTTTCCTTCCTCCCCTCCTGACATTTCCCCTCTTCTGTCCTGTCCCTTTATTCTTGTTGCCCAGGCAATACCTTTCTACCACCCCTAAAAAAATAGAGGAGGAGGTTTTATTCAGATCTTCCCCTGCTTGGCCCTTCACCTGCATCATTTTCTACTAACAACTCTGGGCTGCTGCTCAAAAATAAATCTTGCCTCCCTTGCACCACCCCTATCTGCTGCTTCTTTTTTGACTGGGGCATAGTCACTATCAATCAAATTTTTGACATTTTTTGTTCTTCAAATATATCTGATAACTTTTGATCTCCTTCTTCAAAATCTCATAATTGTTCTTTATTGCATCATGTAAGTTTGTATCTTGAATTTCTTTCTCCAATTTCATTATTTCCTTCCTTAGTTTCTTGACCTTTCTTTTGGACTTTGTAATCAAAATTCTCATCATCATGTACGAGGTATCATAGAGGCCCTCTTCCCAATCATCCAAGAGATCCACATCTAAATCATCGAAGTTGGGAAACATAAATAAATGTAGGCCCCTTTGAATATGTTTATTGTGAATGTACTTCTTCAAAGTGGCCCCATCCCACCATTTGGTGAGCTCATGTATATTTTTGATCCCTGAATGGGACTGTTGGCCCCCGGAGGGCACCTCTTTCTTTCCCTCACATCTTACTTTACTGAAAAGGTCACCCAACAATACTAAAACAAATTCATACCTTGAGGGCATCTTTGTTCGACTTTGCTAAACATCTGTATCTGGACTCCCTGCTTTTTTAAATTGTAGACTTCAGATCATACAGAATGCAGCTGCAAGGCTGATCTGAAAAGACGATATAGGCAGGCAATATCGCCTCATTCGAAATAACTTCAGGTTCTACCTGTGATAAATCAGATCAAGGTTAAAGCTATAATAGTAGCTTTTAGATTTTTTTCTGGGCAGGCCCCTGCATGGCTGCAAAAAAGTCTGCATCCCTATCAACAATGTAAAGCACTTTTATCAAACCATCGTCTACTGATTCCTGTCCCAATATTTATTAAGCTAAGGCAAGAAAGAAGTTTGTTCACAGTCTTGACAGCCAAGTGTGGAATTCGCTCCCAATAAATCTGTGTAGAGGAATCTCAATTTCAATTTCTAAAAAAAAAATGAAAACTTTTCTTTTTGACAAGAGCTAACCCTTCCTTATTTATCAGCACTGGATGTATTAGGTGGGGCTCCTCCTTGGAAGCCCTATTCAAAATAATTTTGTCCTTGTCCTCTCCCATTTCACAGTCCTTTGGGTGTCTTAGAATATGGTGAGCTCTTTAGTTAGATTTGGCGGACTTTGATATCCAAGGGTGGTGCTGTGATATTCAAGTCATCAGAAAACATTTAGAGGAAAACTGAGATGTCATTTGTATAGAAGCTAAATTTGTCAGTCTCTGAAATACTGGGGTGAAGGGTCTGAAATAGGATATATAAAGAAGACGACTTGTCCAGGTTATACATTTTTCTTTTGAATTGCACTGGTTTGATGTAGCTGTGGCAAACAGGATAGTGTAGTGATTACTGCATGTAAACAGGTAGGATGCTGGGATGAAGGCTTTGGAATGGTTTACCAAACAGTGTCAATGGTACGTCCGGCAGAGCAGGTAGGTTTGAGGACAAAAGGATTGGGAGAAGCTGTAATGCCTCCAAATAGAAGCTAGGGTTAGTGGGTTTAGAAATCACTGATGATAACTAGCTTGATGGCTGGAGGAGGATAGCTGTAATGAACTTACAGAAGGCTTTGGCAATGGATTTTTTTATTTTTTTTATTTTAAGGGCGTCTAGTTACAAGATGAACAGAACTGAGGTGATGAAGTTGTGGTTTTACGTGCTCTTGACAATAATTCACATTCAACAGCAGCTCTGCTGAAGGCACTGAAACATTGATGTGCCCATAACATATTCAATGCAAATGCACACCAAAGTGTTTCTGTTTTTCAAAACAAGTAAAAACGAATGGCTGTGGCACTCTTAGAGTGGTTTTTTTTGTAGTTTTCTCTCAGTACTTGTGGCATATTTATTTTTCTGTTCAAGATTACTAAGCTTTCCTGGCTGGTGCTGAACAGGAAATGACAATGAGGGATGTCCACCCTTAATAGGGCAGGTGATCTGCCCAAGGACAGCTTTAGTATTGGTGATGCCCAGTGCAACAATGTTTTTGTAACGTTCCCCACTCCTGTCACCCTCCTCAGATCACCTCACTACCGCCCAGCAAAAGTGCCCCTCATCTTTTCAAAGCCCCTCTCTCACATACATATCATTTGTTTTACTGCGCTGGTAAAGGCTGAGGCTATCTACACAAAAGACAAATCTGTTCTTAGCACCAGGTATATTACCCATTTGTGCTACTTTATGGCAAGTAAAAACTGCCACTAGACACATTCTGAACTCTCTCTCTAAGAGGAACATTAATCACAAGAGTTATCTTGACATTTTGATTGCTGCCTGTGTGCTGGACTCATAAGGGATTCTGCAGCAGGTGTTTTTAAATTATAAGTTATTGCTAAACACAACACCCCACTCTGAAGTCAGTGCTCCCCCTCACCTCACCCAGGGCAGCACCCAGTGTGGCTGCACCAGTCACACTTCCCTAACGCTGGCTCTGGGTCTGAGGTATTTTGACCAATCATCCAATATGAGTGGGCTGCTGGCCAAAGAATTCTGACAGTATAGCCAGCATAGTCTCCAAAGCTGGTAACAAGATAGTTACCCCATTACAAATAGAGTGTGGAAGTTGCAAGTTTGGCAGGCGGAATACTATGCCCCATTTTTGGTACAGAACCCTGCCTACCAAACTATGTATAATCCCTTTAATCTTACAGTACTTTTAGGAGTGAACATAGTCACAGAGAGAGTTCTCGATAAATTAATCCTGATGGTTTTACTTTTTGGGACTCTTTGCAGGTAAAGCAGTCTTTTCAATGCAGCAATACTGCATCAGGTAAATATCTAAAAAGTGAGAGTGGTATTAACTGGGAGAGGTAGTACCACATCATTGCAGTTTTCACACCTTTCAATGGGGAGTAGCAAAATATGTTACTCCTACATTAGAGATACCAAACACAGAATTGTGTGTTTCTATCCAACACAATTTCTACCAAGAGAAATTGTCCAGGAAAATATTGGGTATTGTTCATTTGCATCCAAAGTTGAACTCCTGTGGGACTCTTTGTGAGCCCTGTTGTGTCTGCATAACTCAACAAAACATGATGATTTCACATGCAGAGTCTACTGTTGCTAAATAGGCTTTCAAAACTGCCCAATAAGCTGGATGTGTTTGTAAGAGGCATATATAAGAACCCCTTATGACGCCTTAGAACCACCTTAGTGTCATTGTTTTTACAATAAGGTGGCTTTACCCTGCTCCCTATTTAGAAAGTGGCACAATGCATGCATTGTGCTACTTTGTAACCGCTTGCACCACATTATGCCTGAGCCAGGCATAATGTAAACAAGGGAGGCGTTCCGGAGCTAGGAGGTCCACAAACATGGCGCAATAAAATTTAACAGATTTCACTTCACCCTTTTTGGCATAATTTTTAATGCCTGATCAGAGCAGGCGTTAAAATGACTCTCCCATAGAAACCTATAGGCTTCCTTGCACTTTGCTACACTAGTGTCAAAACTTTTGATGCTAGTTTAGCAAAGCACCTAAATAGCATCAAAAACATTGAAGATATTGTACTTTATTATGAATACGGTGAAAGCATGGTGTCGTTAGGTGGCAGTAGAGGGGCGCAGAAAAAGTGGCGCATTAGCTCTGATGTGCCACTTTTTCATAAATATTGGCCTACGTCTTTAAGTCTTCAAGATGGAGTGAACATGTTTGATTTCTATTTTCTCATTTTTTCTAACCCAAGTAACCATGACACTTGTTTTTATTTCAATCTCCCTTTTCTAAAATGAGACCGCCCTTATATACATTTCATTTATGAATAAATGTACGATGGTGTACATACTGTCACCGATACCTTCCTGCATGAAGATTATTTTAATGAACATGGGTGGGTTTTGTTCTAGTTATAGCTGCAAAGATAAGGGTGGGTAATCTGTTTTTAGTTGTTATTTCGGGTGATGCTGTGTGAAAGACGGATTCCATCAGGCTGGGATCGAAGTTTCCAGGTTCCAGTGTAGATATCATGCAGAGATTGTATAACAGAAGGACGAATGTCTGCGAAATAAGCCTGGTAGGAAAGTGTACAGACCTTCTGAGTAATATAATAGTTATAGCTCAATATTTTAAATTATAATATAATTATAAAATATATACTATAGTCCCCCAGAACTCCCACATTTTTCACACACTATTGCCTGTTGTGAGTGGAGAAAGGGTTGTCTCACAGAATTGCCACCTAGGAGTGCTTTCATAAACTACCCCTCCCAAAGTCGCACTGTGGTACACCCACCCAGTCACTAGTTTTCCATTAGTTGCTGTGCATGCGTGTGTTTTAGTTATGCCATCAGCCTTTGCACGTTTTCCGGCATATAGGCAATAGTAGGCCATACAGAGTAGGCTTAATTATCATTCATGTGTCAGTGGGGTTTCACGTATTAAACGTAGAGGGGATGGGGACGGCCTCTAGGATGTTAGTAGGAGCCAACAGGATAGAACAAAGAAACACCCAACACCAGTGCACATTACAGTTTCTCATAGGACAGCAATTATCTCTTGTAAAAAGACCGGAGCCCATAAGAGCCAAATATATTGTGCTTGACGCTCAGTGGACCTTTGTCTCGTGCACATTCCATGATATGTCACTTATGGAGTCACATGCATGATATATTCAATTTGACTGACAAAATGTTACCAAAGAAGAAATCTCTACTTTTTGTAAACATGTGTACCAATTTTATTGACCTAAGAAAATGTATCACTGCCTATAACATACATAGTTTTAGGGGCGACCCTGCACAATAAGGGGCATATTTGAGAGCCCCTGGTGCCATTCTAACGCCACATTAGCATAATTTTTTTACGCTTATGTGGCATTTGAAGGCCATAAAGGCTGTGCCACATTTACAAAGTGGCGCAATGCATGCATTGAGCCAATTTGTAACCCTTTGAGCTACATTATGCCTATGCCAGGGCTAACGTATGCAAACAGATTTCTTTGCATAATTTGTTTCAAGCACTTATAACACCTTCTCAGAGCTGGCGTTAAAGGAGGCTTCCATTGGTTACAGTATGCCTCTGGGTGCTTTGCAGGATTAGCGTAAAAAATGTTGACACTAATCTTGCAAAGCACCCGACTAGTGTCAACATTTCTGACGCTAGTCCCCTAACTACCATCATGGTGTTCCGTATTTAAATATGGCCACACATGGTGGTGTTAAGGGGGGTGCAAGAAAAGTGGTGCTGCACTGTGTGAAGCACCATTTTTTAAAAATATGCCCCATAAGAGATTTCTTCCCGTCATTCTTTTTGGCACTTTTAAGGCATGCTCAGAGCAGGCGATAAAAAGAGGCTTCCATTGCTTACAATGTGTCTCTGGGTGCTGTGGAAGATTAGCGTAAAAAATGTTGACACTAATCCTGCAAAGCGTCGGACAAGCATAAAAAGTTCTGATGCTAGTCCACTAACTAGAGCCATGGTGTGCCGTATTTTAAATGTGGCGCACACATGGTGGCATTAGGGGGCGCTAAGTGTGCCCCATAGTGTTCAATTATTTGTGCTGTTTGCGTGAGAAAAAGTCACTATGGGTAGTTGAATTCACAAATTTGCAATTCAAAAAAGAAATGTCAACATCCACTCTGTTCCCCAAAGCAGGATATACTGGCCAATTCTGAACGAAACCAAACAGGCAAAGTGTTCAGGTCATAAATCGACGAGTCAGGCATCCCAGAAAGGGCGAGTACCGAAAGGAGCAGATGCAGTTATCTATACTGGGGAGTTCGCACTATTACTGATTTGTTTAATGAAGAGAGAATGATTTGACGTTTCTTGTCTATTTATGAAAGCAGTGCGATGTTAACGCATTCCTTTAAAACTGTGATTAAGCAACAAGGCCAAACTGAACTCTGCTTTTAGGAAGGGTTACAAAACTGGATGACGCTGAGAGCGAGGCACCAACACGAAGGGCAATATTGTCAGCCAGGCATAAAGGACCTGTCCATGACATGCCGAATGCATTTTATGAAATTACTCCAGTTCGAAATAAAACAGAATGAAAACGTGTCTCCTCCTATATAGTCATAGGACCACCTGCCTGTAAGCCAATCAGGCTTCATCGTTTTGATTCAGCTTGACACAATCACTTCAGTAATCATTCATTCACGACTGAATAGGAGTTTGAGCTTTAAATTGGCGCACATCAATCACTTCTCAGGTGTTGATGTTACTGCGAACTACGAGGAAACGTTTTAAGGAGCCCTGGGTCGTAGCTTTGTATGAAAACCAGTGCGGGCCCTGCCAATGTTCAGCCATGCCAGGTTAACAATTATGCTGAAAGATGAGGCCTAGCGCTTCTTGTTACACAGTAAATCAGTCCCATGATATACAATTACGACAACACGGCATGTCTCGGCAGGAGTACAAGTGGAAATTATTACGATCCTCGTATAAAAAGCAATTATGTAAGGTATAGATTTTTTTTTTAATTGACTGTGTCACCCCCTTGAACAACTGCAGAGGCCTACTGCAATTGAACCCTTTGGGGCATATATACAATCCCCTTGCACCACCTTAGTGCAGTCATTGCGTCATTTTGTTTACGTTAAGGGGGCACTTAGGTGGCATTTTTGCTGCGCCATATTTACCAACTGAAATCCTTGGGATTTCCTGCCTGCTTCCCTGTGCTTGCCCCAGATTGTCTGGGGTCACAATAGTCTAGTATCAAACCATTTATGAGAGTGCCCAGAGAGGGCCTTTGTGATGTGCAAGTGTGGTAGGTGATAGCTCCTTGCCCTCGATAACTGGTCAATCCTGCCAACACCTAGCTTCCCTTTCTCTCACTGTCTGGGAACAATACACAAAGACGGAGTGCCAGCTACACCTAGTCTTATGACCCAAGATACAGACAGACAGGAGACACCAAATAGTTAGAAGAAGAAAATGGCATCTTTCTAAAAGTTGATTTTTTAGAATTGTGACTACCATTAAAGATGGCTTTTAATTTCAATTCTTTAGATACCAAACTCAATCAGTGAACCTGCTCCAACTTGGAAGTTACACCTTCTCAAATGCAATAAGATAACTTCAATGTTATCCTATGGGAGAAGTAGGCCTTGCAGTAGTGAAAAACTAATTTTAGAATTCACTAACAGGGTATGTGAAGCATAGAAGTACACGTCCAAACTTTCAAATGTACTATGCCCTGCCATCTGGGCTGGGTAGGGAGTACCTTAGTAGTGACTTACATGTATTAAAAAGGAAGATTTGGGCCTGGCAAGAGGTTTAGCATGCCAGGTCGAAATGACAAGTTTAAATCTGCACACACAGGCTTCAATGGCAGGAATGAGACATGTTAAAAAGGGCTACGTAAGTGGTCAGCACAGTCAGTGAAGCAGGCCCACTAATAGCATTTAGTTTATAGACCCTGGGTACATAGGGTACCACTCTACTCGGGACTTATAAGTAAATATATTTGCCAATTCAATTGTGTTTTAAGAAGAGAGCACAAGCATTTTAGCACTAGTTAGCTTTGGCAACGTGTGAAGAGTCCTAAAACATGGGAAACCATTTTTTGTCAGGGTGAAATATAACCAAACTCCAAACTAACCTGTATTCAACCCTTTGGTTGCTTGGCACAAAAACAGATAGGCTTAACTTGGAGGCAATATGTAAAGTATTTATGCAGCACACAAATAGTAATAAAGGTAGAACACAACAGGAAAAATGAAATCCCACACAACTTTTGATCAATAGAGTAAAATGTATTAAACTGGCACCAAAATGACAAAAATGCAGTCAGTAGAAACATGGATTCTCAATTTTAAAGATTTAGTTAAAAATAATGCCTAACAGCATAAAATGCCAACTCTGTCACGCTGAACTGGGGCAGAGTCACAAGTTCAGGCTGAGTGCGATGGAGCACAGTTTGGATTCAAGGACCAAGTTAGGCCCACTGAAACAGGTATCCTAAATCCTAGTTAAGGAGCGTTGTGAGATCCCGCATTGAGGATGCATTGTGCAGCAGTGGTTACAATGAGCTGTGGGCTGCAGTGCAAGGGCCTGTATCAAGGATGAGCCATGTAGAGGTGGTTTGGAGAAGCTGCAGAGCTACACTGTGAAGTCCTACATCAAGGATGTGTCGCATATTGATGGTTCGAGGACCTGTGGTGCTGTGAATTGAAGTCCTGCAGTGGTTCTGAAGAGAAGCTGTGTCCTGTGTTGGGAATGTGTCCCACAATGGCAGTTCCCCTGTGGAGCTGCATGAAGGTGCATAATGCTGCGTTGGTTCCCATCAAAGACCACAGCTGGCCTGGCAGAGCACCTTCAGGCCCACTTCCAAGGGACCAGGGTAGCATCACTTGGGGAGCAGGACTCACAGTAGGCAGAGTGTAGGTACAGGGGTCAAGGTGATAGGAGCCTTTTCTGTCCCTGTGGCTCTCATCAGGAAGACAGTGAACTAGCCCTTGGAGTAACTGTGGTGGTCCTGGGTTCAATGTGCAGCCCATCTCACTCAGGCAGCCGGGCAGCAGAGGAGCAAGGTAGCAGAGTAGCAGTCTTTCTTAAATCAAAGCAGCACACCAGTACTTCTGAGTTATCCACATGTCCAGTGGTATACTGAAGAGTTGGATCTGAGGTCCAATTTAAAGTGGGGGAATCTTCTAGAGAATTTCCCCTACAGAGGTGACTGCTCTTCCCCTATCAAGAAAGAGATGGCCATTCTGCCAACACCTATTTCCACTTTGTTTCAATGTCTGAGGGTCATAAACAAACCTAGTCATGTGACCCAGGATTCAAGCACCAAATTGCAGGGAAAGGAAAATGCAAAATTTCTAAAAGTGGCATTTTCAAACTTGTAACTTAAATTCCAACTTGACTAAGAAAGCGGGATTTAAGTTACAATTAATTATCGACCAAAGTTATCTTTCCTACCTGTTCCCAATTAAACGTTGTCACTTATTGTAATAAGGTAACTCAATGTTATTATATGGGAATAAAAGGCCTTGAATAGTGACTAAACAAATCCAAGAGTTTTTCAATACCAGGACATATACAAGTTAGAATACATATCCAACTTTTTAAATATACAGTACTGCACCCTGCACTATGAGCTTTTGAAGGCCTTCCATAGAGGTGACTTAGATGTGTTAAAATGGACATCTCTGGCCTAGCAAAATGCTCCTTTTGCCAGGTTAATTGTAGCAGTTTAAAAACTGCACATACAGGCTTCAATGGTAGGCCTAAGACCTGTTTAAAGTGGATGGCAGAATCATTTCTTCAGGTGTACAAGTAGCATTTAATTTACAGGCCTTGGGTACATGAAGTTCGACTTTACAAGGAACATATAAGTAAATTAAATATGCAAATTGGGGATAAACCAATGTTACCTTCATTTAAGGCATGAGCACATGCACATTAGCACTTGTCAGCAGTGGTAAAGTACACAGGCCCTAAAGTAAAACCAAGATAAAAAAAATGGAGGAAGGAGACAATACATTTGGGAAAAGACCACCTTAAGACTGACGGTCCCAACGTGTCCCCTCCAGCTGAAAGTAGGGAGAACTACAGAACCCCTTGGAAGTTCTCACCACTAAGGTGCAGAAACCTGGATAGACCATCAGCATTGGGGCGGTGTGAACCTGGATGGTTCTCCACCATAAAGTCTATTCCCTGTAAGAAGATGGACCCACCTGCACAATAAACTCCTTAAAGAAAAAAAAAAGCTTTGAGTACAGGTGCTTTATACATGGCCTCCAAGAGGATGCCAATGGCTTTGTGGCACGTCTCTGTCCAGATCACCTTCCAGGGCTGCTTCTTCAAAGTCAGCCATGTTAATGGGGAAACAATGGTGCCATACCCCTTAACACACCTCCTATAGTATCCTGTGAGGCCCAGGAAGGCCCTCAACTCAGTCTGTGTCTTAGGGGGTTTCCAGCGTAGCCTCAATCTTGGCCTGGAGAGGCTACACCTTGACCCCACCCACTATATGTCACAGATGTATCATGGAACCATGCCCTATCTAGTACTTACTAGCCTTGATAGTCAGGTCCACCTACTGCAGGGTGTGAAGCACTTCCTGAAGATGTACAGGTGTTCCTCCCAGCTGGAGCTGAAGACAGCTATGTCATAAAGGTAGGTGGCACAGAAAGAGTACCTCCTTCCCAGCTAGGACCCTATTGTCCAACCTGTGAAAGGTGGCAGGGGCATTAATTGAGCCAAAGGGCATCACCCTAAATTGGGAAAGGCCCTCTATCTGCCAGTACCCGGATGTGAGATCAAAGGTAGTCAGAAATTTGGTGGCACCCAGCCTGTCAACTAACTCATCAGCTCTAGGATTGAGGTTTGCATTAGTCTTTATGACCAAATTGAGTCCCTGAGTTCTGGAGTGGTGCCCAGTGAAACAGCCTTTGGTACGAGCACCACAGGACTGGACTAGGGGCTGTTGGAGGGCTCAATCACTCCTAAACCCAGCATGGTGGAGACCTTTTTCTTGCTACTGACCCACACTTTTTATGACAGCTTCTAAATTTATTTTTAAAAGGTAGGCTGTCTTCAGTGTTGATATCAATGGTACAAATATGTGTGAGCCCTATGTGAGGGAGAAGAGAGAGAAAACTTTCCTCAGCAATCAATGACAGTCACTCTGCTTTTTGAGGGTCAGAGTTGGGGAGAGGTTGACACTCTCTACTGATCCACCATGCTCTTGGGCATACAGGAGATCAGGGAGAGTCTTGCTCCTCTATTCCACCTCATTCTGTCACTGGAAGCATGTTGACTTCAGATATCTCAAAGTATTGTTTGATGCAGTTCATACGGAGCACCCATGAGGAATTTTTAGGGGTCCTAAAATCCACCAGGCAGATGGATTCTCTCCTCCACTCCTTCACAGGCTCCATAGCCCACATCTTTTATCTAGGTTGAAACTCTACCAGAGTGGTCTTCTGGTCCTACCATAGTTTTATAATTTCTTGACTGTCCTCAAGATTGCTTTTTGCCTTTTTCCAGAAGCAATGCAGAATACCAGCATGTAGATGGCCACTTACTGAGGGAGTTTCCTGGGAGCTTGCTCCTACCTTTCTCTGATAGGGCTGAGAGATCCCCTAACAGGGTGTCCTCAGAGGGTTTTGGAGGGGCTTAACTCAATATTCTTCAGTGGCACCTCCCTCTGGATGGAGAGATGGCATGGCAAAAGGTTGTCCCACTTTCGCCTCAAGGGCTCAAGTAGGCCCATTATCATGCCTTTTAAGGTTCTGTTGAATCTCTCCACAAGCCTGGTGTTTGGGGATGATAGCGTGTGAAGAACTTGTAAGTCACTCTCCATTCATCGAACATGGACTTCATGTTTACTGACATGAAGTTAGTGCCACTGTCAGATACTACATCTTTGGGGAACCCCACATGGTTAAAAATCCCCATCAGGGCCCTGGCCACCTCAGGTGCAGTCACTGACTTCAGAGGGATGGCCTTTGGGTAGCGAGTGGTGTAGTCCACCAACAGTAGGAAGAACCTGTTGCCTAAAGTTGTCAAAGGAATCCAAGGGATCAATAATGTTAATGCTTGCCCTCTCAAAGCGAGTATCAAAAACAGATAATGGGGCCAGGGGAGCCTAGATCCCTGACTTCCCACTGACTTGACAGGTGAGACAGCACCTATAGAATGCATCTGAGGCGTTTCATCCAGGACCAATAAACTTGAGCAAAACGTCAGGTTAATGTCTTGTCTTGCTCCTGATAGCCTGCTAGGGGGATCACATGAGTCAACCCCAGTAGAAAGGCCCTGTTTCACTGGGAGGCAACCAGCACATGGGCTTCCCCAGGTCCAGGAGCCTTCGGCCCACTGTATTGGAGGTCATTCTCGCAATATAGAAGGTGATAAAGAGAAGTATCACCTATTACTTGGCCCTCAGCTTGCCACCTTAAGCCCTCTGAAGTAGGCCACTCTGTCTGCAGCTTGAGGAATTCCTCCCTGGTGGGCTGACCTTCATCTCACCTTTCTACTAACTCAGGTAGGTCACCCAAGGTGGCAATGTCCTCCCCAGTAGGCTAAGGAGCATCCTCCTCAGGGGCCTTGTAAATCTAGTTCAGCCTAAGCTGCTCTTCTTTAGCTACCACTATCAGCCTAAGCTGCTAGAACACTACTAATCTACTAATAAGGGATAACTGGACCTGGCATAAGGTGTAAGGACCATCGGATGCCTACTATAAGCCAGGCCAGCCTCCTACAGTCGCAGAACAGAGCATCTTAGATCCTGGATGCTGAGCCTTGTGAGGTCCCAGGCTGAGGATGCGATGTGCAGCCAAGTAGATGCGTTGCTTCTGAAGAGCTGCCAAGCTGAGATGCGAGGTCCTACATAGTCATCGAGGATCTCATTAATGGAGACTTGTGATATAATAGTTGGTGTCAGGAATGCGTCATGCAGTCAAAACAGTGCATTCCTTCCAAAGAGGTGAGGGTCCGTAATGTGAGAAACTGCATTTCTGCTGACAAGAGATTTGTGATGCAAGGGCCTGCATTGAGATGGTTTCTCACAGGCGGTGGTTCCAATGTGGGCTTTGAGGTCAATGTGAAGTCCTTTGCATCTGGAGAACCCTTGCAAAAGAGATGATGCATGTGTTCTGCTCATGATTTCACTGTGCAGCAGAGGAGCTGCGTCTGTTCTGTTGGGTCTACAGATAGGCTGGTAGAGCTCCTTTAAGCCCACTTCAAAGGGTCCAGGACTGGTGTTGCACCACTTTGCAAGGTAGGACTCAAAGATGTCAGAGTCCAGGTGCTGGGTTTGAGGTTGGTGGAGCCTTCTGTCCCTGAGGCCTAAACAGGAGGCCAGCCGACTGGCACCTGGAATCACTTTGGGGTCTTAGGTTTCACAGATGCGTGTCCAGACCTTCTCTCCCAGGCAAGAGGGTAGCAGGCTGTAGATCAGCACATCAGGGCAGCAGTCCTTCAGAGTAGTAGTCCAGCAGAGTGGCAGTAAGGAAAGCTTCGCGCCACAAAACATGGTGCTAACCTAAGTGGCGTGTCACAAAAGAAAATGTTGCTATTGCCAGAAAAGTGGCCCTAACCAGATTTGCGGCAGGTTATGTGATGGTAATTGTATTAGCATCACTTTTTTGCTAAAAGCATTCTGAAAAAGCCTGCTAAAATGACAAACAGAAGTATGAAACTAGGAAAATTGAGGTAATTGGACACCAGAGACCCCAGAGAGACCCCAATGAGCCAGGTACCAGCCAGGATGTCCATGCAGACTCACAGGAGAAGGAGAAAAGGAAGAGTGCAGGTTCATTCAGAAGGAGAATAAAATACTGATCATAGAGATGACAAAGCACCAACACCAGCTTGTTGTCACCTCTAAAATGCCAATAGGTAGAAAGGAGGCCATTTGGTAGACCATAGTTGTTAAAGCCAACAGTGTGGCAGAGGTTAGCAGAACTGTGGCAGATTGTCTGAAGCGCTTGCACAATTACAAGTGTAGAACCAAAGAGAAAATAGTCAGCAAGAGAACTGCAGCACTGCAGACCGAAGGTGGAAGACCCGCACCCCAGGAGCAGCTGGATGTGCTGGAGTAGATGGTGGCAGCGATCATCCCAGATGAGGTGGTGGAAGGAATCCAGGGGCAGGACACTGCAGCAACCCAGAAGGCACAACAAACACAGGGAAAGTAGCAATGTGGGGCAGTGTTGTTACCCACAAGTGACATAAGGTGGGAGGCACTTTGCAGGTACCGTTTACATGCTTATGGGTTGTATAGGGGCACACTATTGACTAAACATTAAATGCTTGTAATGTCCACTGATCACTCTCCTCCTCCTATGTGCACAGACCACCTCACTACCGTTACTTCACTACCTTCACTGTGTCAACTTTGCCACCTAGCCATTTCTGGCTCACAATGGGCAACATGGACCAGGCAGGTTCTGCAGGGGGTGGGCACCAATGGCTGGGAAAGGCCTACCTGTACCTCTGGGAAAGGGCAACAATGTAACTTGTAAACAACTGATGGGGCTCCAGTGTGCTCACCATTTGACTCTAGTGCAGCAAAGTGCAAGGAGGCCCATTGACTTCAACAGGTGTGTCCTTTTAAAGCCTGCTTAAAGCAAACTTTAAAAATGATGCGAAAAATGGTGCAATGAAAACGTGAGTGTGAAAAGCTAGACATTGGGGTGCTATGTTTTCTGTATTTCTTTCACAATTACTCAGGCTCTGATACTTTCACGTCTCGATTATGGAGACGTTCTGCTCCTGAGCTCTCCTTCGCATGTTCTAAAGAGACTTCAGGTGGTGCAGAACGCTGATGCTCGCCTACTCACAGACACCCCAAGACATTCATCTGCCACTCCAGCCTGGGCTTCCCTATATTGGCTTCTGATTGAACAATGCATTATTTTTAAAGCTATGTGTTTATTTACCGAGCCCTTTGAAACAAGGGTCCAGTCTTCCTCAGACAAATGATCACTCCCTGTACCACCCGGAGAATGCTCAGATCTTCTCCAGCTTTTGTAATTAACTCCTTTCGTGCTAAGAAAGTTAGATGGAGGGGTAGGTCCTTTGCCTGTAGAGCAGCTAAGATCTGGAATTCCCTCCCCATGGAACTTCGTCATGACATGTCTGAATCTTCTTTTCGCAGAAAACTGAAAACTGTATTGTTCCCTTTTTAGGTCTGTTCCTCTTACCTAGTGATCTTCCTCAGCACTCGAAGGCCTTCGGGCAGCCATGCACTCTACAAATCCTCAAAACAAAACTAAACTAATGTGTTACACACGTGTTTCCCACTGAGGGGTGTGTTGATAGCTGTAACTTGTGATGGTGCCAGTCAAACATAGATTTGTGACATGGCTCACAGTGTCCCTTTTATGCAAGCACTTACTACTGCTGTTCCCACCATTGGGAAACCTATAGATGGCATACATGACTTATATATAAAATGTTTCAGCTGTCATATTTCATTCTGACAGACTTGTGCAATTTGAGTGCAGCTATGTGATAAGTATGCTCATATGGCATTGTACATATTAGACTTGCACATTTCCCCTGCAGTGTACTTTGCATGTATGTTGGGAGTTCTAGAGCATGTGAGTCCTTGTCTGACAACATTTACAGGCTACTCATTGAATGAGAAGTATGGATGATTAAACGTTGCATACTAATATTATAAATGACTCCAAGACAATTGTGATGAAGAATAATGTATTTACAGCAATAGTGCTTAGTGAATATATTTTTTCAGAAGTCAAGAAAAGAAAATGTTGTACTAATCTTACCCTTCTGTGTGCCCCAGCAGCAGTATTGAGTAGTCCTCTTTCATGTGATGGGGCATTATTATTCTCATCCTCCTTCCTGGGGACCTCAACCTGTTCCTCCAAGGAGACATTGGTCCTCACACATATATTGTGCAATATGCCACACATAAATATGATTTTGCGCACAAGTGGTAGTGCGTACAACAGTTTGCCTCCTGATGAATCCAGACATCTGAAGCTGCCCTTTAGTATGCCAAATGTCCTCTCCACCATGTTCCTGATATTTTTGTTGTGTCATTGTATGCCTTCTCAGAGTCCTTTTGTGGGTTGGCAAATGGGGCCTCCACCCACCTTTGGATGCCATATCCCTGGGCTGCTGTAATCAGAGAGTAGATACAGGTGGTCATTCCAACCCTGGCGGTCCATGACCGCCGGGTTGGAGGACCGCGGGAGCACCGCCGACAGGCCGGCGGTGCTCCAATGGGCATTCCGTCCGCGGCGGTAAAGCCGCGGTCGGACCGGCAACACTGGCGGGCTCCCGCCAGTGTACCGCCGCCCATTGGAATCCTCCAAGGCGGCGCAGCTAGCTGCGCCGCCGAGGGGATTCCGACCCCCCCTACCGCCATCCAGTTCCCGGCGGTCCGCCCGCCGGGAACCGGAAGGCGGTAGGGGGGGTCGCGGGGCCCCTGGGGGCCCCTGCAGTGCCCATGCCACTGGCATGGGCACTGCAGGGGCCCCCGTAAGAGGGCCCCTAAATGTATTTCACTGTCTGCTGCGCAGACAGTGAAATACGCGACGGGTGCAACTGCACCCGTCGCACAGCTTCCACTCCGCCGGCTCGATTCCGAGCCGGCTTCATCGTGGAAGCCTCTTTCCCGCTGGGCTGGCGGGCGGCCTGAAGGCTGCCGCCCGCCAGCCCAGCGGGAAAGTCAGAATTACCGCCGCGGTCTTTCGACCGCGGAACGGTAACCTGACGGCGGGACTTTGGCGGGCGGCCTCCGCCGCCCGCCAAGGTCCGAATGAGGGCCACAGTGTTAGATTTGCCCTTGTATATCATTTCTACTGGCCTGGAACAGTTTTGGAGCTTGATTTAAAGGTTGACACTTACCTCACTCATTGCATGGTCTCCTAAGTGCATCCATGATTATATTGTTGTGTAGTGGCACTCCTTCCAGTTGTGTGAGCAGCCCCAGGGACATGGGCATTGTGTCATTTAAATGGCTTTACAGTTCACCTATGTAGGATGTGTGTGATTTATATGTCTGTAGATGCAGATAATTGTTACAAGAGACCTACCAAAGTGCCATGTTGTGTGCAATTGATCCCTTTCTGTGTGTTTTGTGCCATGTGACAGGTGTAGTGCTGTGTGTGTAGCATGTGAAACACAGCCCCCTTGGTCACAGTACTCTTTCACTGCCAAATAACTAATTTCTATATTTTGTGACTCACATGCATGTGTGTGTGGGCATCATGCAAAGACATAGTAGATTGGAATGTATTGGCATGTTTGGGATTTTTGGGGTAGCCCCTGTAGCACAGGATGTGACAGGAATTGTCTTGAAACCCACACTACACCACTCGGCCATTTCAGCGGTATGCCATGACTATTATATATAGAGCACTGGTATCCTCAGCCACTGTGGTGACCCTTGTTTAGCTACCAAGTTGCAACACAAGTACTCTGGCACCTAGATACCCTGATGCCTGCATTGCAGGTGTAGTTGTTTGTGTTCAAGACTGTCACCTTTTCTGCACATGACATAACAATGCAGATAAGTGGCTAATTCTGTGTTTACTGTAGACTGGTGTACACAGTGAGAGGTGTAAATAATTTGAAGAGAAGATGTTTGTCCTTTTTGCACACTAATATTTTCACCCCTATGGTCGGCTTGATTTGTGTTGTTACCTCAGTTGTACATATTGCTATATATGTGTACCAATGCAAATATGCAATATATAATGTGCTGGCAGAACCACATCATGACCCAATGAGGGCCTTCCACACTCAGGGGTGGATGTGATACAGCTATGTTGTCACGGCTGCATAAAAGAGCCAATTGACTTGTTGAAAACCACCTTTTGAATGCAGAGCTGGCAATATTTTACAGGAACATCATTGTGAATGCAACTCAGGTGGCAGTTGGGGCTTAGACAGTGGTCCTTATGTTTTGAAGATGTGTATTGTAAGTTTGCCGTGATGCGTGTTGCATGTGTGTTGTTGATTCATATGTCCCTAACCATGTGTGGGGTGAGTTGTGCGTCTATAGTATGCACCATGTGTGTTGTGTGTTGTAGGTGTAAAGTGACAGCTGATTGCTTACCTACTAGTAGGCCATTGTCAAATCTGTTTGATGGTGGAATTCAGGAAGATGTAGGCATCATGCACTCCAGGATACTTTGCCAGGACATTGGTGAATAGCCCCTTGTAATCCACGCTGGCCTGCACGTTGATTGAATGTATGTGTTTTCTGTTACTCTACAGGTATTCAGCTTCAGCAGGAGGGGCAAGTAGCACATGCATGCAATCCATGGCACCCAGAATATGTGGTAACCCAGCAAATGCATGTAATCGTTGTTTGGTCTCCTGCTGTAGTTGCTGGGTGTTAGGGGACATGATATGGCAAGGAGTGAGGTGGAGGATGACATTCAACATACTTTGCAGTAGGGTTGAGAGGGAGGACAGGAGCAATCTACCCATTTCTGCCACAATTGACTGGAAAGTGCCAGAGGCCGCCATGTGCAGCACAGCCAGGAGCTTGGTCATGGGTGGTATGTTGGTTAACCTTTGCATTCTAGGTGTGATTGCTGGTGATGTATCATGAAGCAGCTGCACGACGGACTCTGGCTTCAGCCGGTAGTAACTGATGACAGTTTGCTCTCTTTGGCCAAGAATGGATATCCGTTGTCAACAGATGTGCTCTCTCCTCCTGCGCTGCCATTGTGGTTGGTGTTCTGTTGATGGAGGGTCCAGCGGTGGGGCTGTCAGTGCTTGGCCTCGTCTCTGTCTTCTTCACCTCGTGCCTAGCTGGAGCAGCAACAGGTCTGGTGGTTGCCAGAGTGCCTAAGGTGTGTTTTCCTTTTATACCTGTGCCTTTGCCCCATTCTAACACCTGGTCTTACCAGACATTATATTTTCAGAACTAATGGGCAGTTGCGGCATTTTTCTCACCTGCACATAATTTTTCACCAGGCTTGTAAATATGGATTTAGGAGGCTTGCACCATTTTTTAGTAGGCAATGCCTACCCTGCATATTATTTTAATAAAACAGCACAGAGATAGGTAACACTACTAAAAAATTGTGCAAGGTCCGGGAAAGTGGTGCTTAACAGGTCTAGCACCACTTTGTAAATAGGGCGCTAATTTTTTCGAATGGTTGCGCTAAACTTTGCTACACTAATGAGGCGCTAACTTCTTGTAAATGGCTCTAAGCGTGCTTTCAAGGTGTGAAAGAGGAAACAATGTCCCACCTACTAGTAGTTCTTCTTGAAGAAACATAAATTAGCTGCATAAATGGAGAAACCTGACATAAATATTCATGCAAATTGTCAACTGCTCAAAGAAAATGTGCAGAGGAGGAAGGCTGTGCATAGAAAGCTACATTTTGTTCAATTTCCCAAGTATTTTTTTAATCCGCAGAAAGCTACTAATATTTTCAAATTATAGTTGCACTTTTTCAGTTTGTAGATTTCAAACTTTTTAGTAAATATATCTAGACTGGTCCACAGTTTTTAAAAACATACATATTATTTTGCTATAGTTTTTGACCAAATCTTTGTATGCTAAACTTTAGAAAACTTGATATGATTTTCTATATAAATCTTAATAAGTATGACTCATACTCTTACTTGGCTGATTACGCCTATTTGACTCATATAATTTAACATGATTATAATAATTTAAACATTGATTGAATGAAAACATTTATGTCTTACAGATTAAATGGCCCGAATAATTGTGAGAATAGAAAACGTCGCATGATTTACCCTTTAAAGAAGATAATTTTGAAGAGAGAAAAATTTCTGAATCTGTACACTTTCATATTTAAAATGATGAACACTGTACTACTGATGTAGATGTGACCTTGGTTGTGCTTCGTTGGTATTTCTAGAGAGAGACCTGTTCAATGCAATATTTTAATGCTCGGCATGATTTGCTCAGTCCACATGTAGGGAGTGGATCCAGGTAAAGGACGCGTGAGGCGCCATGTGTATCCTGGTTTTCTGAAACTCAAGCGGACCTGCACTTGACTAATCCTCATCTTTTGCCATATCCAGGCATGCCTATATGTATTAACCATCTTTACAGAATGAGGCCTAGAGTATGACTGCTTTATAATGACTTCAAGCTTGTCAAAGAGTAGATGTTCCCGTTTCACCTAAATGTTTTCTGACATGCCCTAGTTCCACGTTTATCATGCATGCTATGATAAGGTTGGTATAAAATGTAGATTATTTGTGCTCATCCAAGCTTGACCATATTTGTAGGCCCTATTAATCCCTTAATAGGGTACATATCTGGGTTGTCTCAATATTTATGACCCTCTTTTAATACCAGTCATGGATTGTCCATGTTTTCTAGGACTTTTTATGTCTAATGTAGCAAAATCCCCAGACATACCAATGCTTAGATTTGTTGATACCATACAGTAGTTAGACATGTCATCAAAATTGACCATTCTAGTTCAACCTTAAAAATGCCTCATAAGGCCTGTGCCAATGCTAGTCCTCTTTTGGAGCATGCACTCACAGACAAGGGGTTATGAATATGACTCAGCCAACAAAATCAAGTAAAAGGATATAAGGATCAATTAAGGTTTTACATACTGGAGCCAAACCTATATTAGAAAATGGCTGCTGTTCTGTGGGCTACATGTAATGAGCCACAAGTTGCAATGCAGGACTTCAGAAATGTGTTCTAAAACAGTCTGCAGCATCTGCATCTTTAACCAAGTGTCACATGCTCACCAAGAATCTTGTGGTTGAATGGAGGATTACTAAAAGGCCCATTGTTAGTTCATAAACATTTGTGATTTCAAACAGTGATACATGACTGGATCAATTCTACGTTGTGATAGTGTTTTTTTACACCACCCAAAAGCATGGTGACAGACGGGAGGGCTAGGAAACTGTAAGACCTGGCAGCCTTTATGTTGGTCTTCCTCCAAATGTTTTGATTATTCCCCTCCCATTTACTAAAATTCATTTTTGTTGGTCTTAGCACTCTGCACTTTACCACAGCTAACCAGGGCTGAAGTGCTTGCGCTCACTTCCATAAACATGTTCAACAATCAGTGTTTGTGGAGCTCAGGACTGTCACCCCCAGGGGTACCTGGGCACTGGGTTGTGAGGTCCCTGCTGAAAAGCCAGGTCTTGAGTTTCTCTCTGAAGTCTGAAAGGAAGGATACTTTTCTAAGAGAGAGGGGCAGGTCATTTCACATCTTGGTGGAGATGGAACGGCCAATGCTACTGCTCTGACGGTTGAGGATATGTGTGCAAGGGCTGGGGAGGAGAAGCGCTGGTGTCTGTTGGCTGATGGAAGTTCAGACTGTGGTTCATGTAAGCTGGTCCTTGATTGTATAATGCTTTGTAGGCGTGTGTGAGGATCTTTAACTGGCATCACTTCTGCATGGAGAGCCAGTGAAGGTTTCTGAGGTGGGGAATGATGTGGGTTTGTTTGGGGAGGTCCAGGATTAGTTTGGCTGCAATGACTTGTATGTTGTGGAGTTTTTTGAGGAGTTGGGTCAAGATGAGAAAGTATAATGAATTGCCATAGTCAAGGTGACTGGTGATGAGGGCCTGGGTGATGGTCTTTCTGGTGCTGACTGAGGTCCGGCTGAAGATTCTGTAGAGCTTGTGGAGTGTGTGTAAGCAGGAGGAGGTGACTCCAATGATTTGTTGCTATATGGTAAGATCATTGTTGAGGATAATGCAGAGGTTGCGTGCACGGTCTGTTGGAGTGGGTGTGGGTCAGTGCTCGGATGGCTACCAGCTGATGTCCCAGATGAATGTGTTTCTCCAAAAGATCAGTACTTTTGTCTTGTCAGAGTAGAGTTTGAGACAATTAGCTCTCATCCAGTTGGCGACACTAGTCATGGTGTCAGGGTAATTTTTTCTGGTGGTGGGGTGGGGTGGGCTTTGGTGAATGAGATGAACAAGAGGATGAATTGTATGTCATCTGCATAGGATATGATGTTGAGATCGCAAGATCTGATGATGTCTATGAGGGGATGCTTGCAAGTGTTGAACAAGTTGGGGCTGAGGGATGATCCCTGTGGTACACTGCAGATTATGTTCTTGGGTTCAGAGGTGAAGGGAGACAGCCAAATGCTATGTCTCCGAATGCTTCCGTACATCCTGTAAGGAAGGAAGCAATCCACTTGAGGGTGTTATTCTGGATGCCCATGTTGTAGAGTCTGTTGAGGTTGTGGTGGGATACGGTGATGAATGCAGCTGAGAGTTCGTGGATGATGAGGGCTGCAGTCTCCCTGTTATTGAGGAGTGTTCTGATTTCTTCTGTGACTGTGATCAGGGTGATCTCCATGCTGTGGTTGGCGCAGAATCCTGATTGGGAGATGTCAAGCAAGTTGGATTTTGCTATACATTTGTCAAGACAGGATTGGCAATAAAAACCCACAGCAGTGTAAGGTCATGGCAATCATGACAGTAATGTTTCTTGGTAAGATCCATGATATGATCATGGGTCAAATTCAAGTCGTCACCAATGAGACAAGAGTGGTAAGAGGGGAGTCAAACAATGTGACTAGTCATTATGTGAGGCATAGACTGAATCCACAACCACTGTCTTGTTCATAAAACATCATTTAGCAAAAACCCACCAACCTTCATCATCACCTTCAATACCCTGGGGAGAACCTCAGCCCAATAAGAATGGCCACCCACATTTCTTGAACAAAACATAGAAAGAGGAAACCCACTTTCAGCTCCTACCAATCTGCTACTTTTCACTAGTGTACCCACCCAGTTCAGTTTGAGTTTGAGGGACTCCCCAGGGGAAAGGTGAGTTGCTTGAACAGTGGCAGTGTCAACATGTTTTGTGTTAATATAGCGTAAAACGTTCTTACGCTTAATGTAGTTTAATAGACCATTGACATTTCAAGAGAACTAAGACAATGTTTAGGCATATCCCACAAATGTCCCATTGACATGCTTTTGAGTACTAGCTGGGATCTATTGGAAAGAGATACCTGATTGATCCCAGATAACCTCATCAGGGGATATTGGGCCTCCGGACAGGAAGAAGAGGGGATGGAAAGAAAGGAAGGATAAAACCTTTAATTCAGGAGCTAGCTCTGGTGCTACGCAAACTGCACTAGGCAGCCCCCCTCTGTTAAGGTGAATAGCCCCATCATTCGAATAGGGCTGTCATGCTTCCCAATATACAGTTATGTGCCATGATCATAACCCATTCAGACCACAGCATAGAAATTCAATATTCGAGAGAATCGGGAGGTGATCTGATGGGTGTATATCAAGAACATGATGGTCGTGGGCCCAAGGCAAGGGGAAGATAAGACCCAACAAAAAGTTCCTAAGTATCAGACAAAGAGGTGTGAGAAGTACCATCACAATGAAGCCCATGCATTGGGGCAGTACAGATAGTGGGTTACACTATACATTGCTCACCTCTACCTTCAGATAGAAATTGGAGGTGGGATGCTACCACCTACTGACACTGGGAAATTTGGATAGTCACCCCCCAATAGACCAACATGTCTCAATCACTCATCTTTTCCAGTTGTCATGGTGTTCAATGGTAGCAGTTTCAAGGTTGATCTTGATTTGTCCCTATCAAGGGAGTCTACCACCTGTTAGAGACCAGATTGGTCCATCTACAATAAAAAGACTCAGCATTTTTATCATCATGCCCAGTAAAATAAGAAAACTTTTCGACATATGTTTTTGAACTGCCTACTGGTGGAGTTGGATATTGTTCCCATTGTGTGTAATTACAAACTATTCTTTGGGTACCAGCTTGGTGCCGAAATTATGTCAGTAATGATGATAACAAAACATTTCCCCATAATTCCCTGTTCTCATTTAAACATCTCAAATATTCAAACTCAGAAAGCATAGAATCAACTGTTTTTACATCCCAGTCATCATAAACAACCCCTGGTGTAATATTATCATTCATTGATACTTTAAAAACATATGGAATTTGATTCATTTCATTAAAGCTAAAGATAATAAATTGTACTTTTTCCCAAATTATCCCATCAGGAACTGTAACAGTTGAAATTTTCACAAAGGACAAGTCTCTTCAGACCTTATTTGAGGACAGGTAAGGTCAACAGCAGAGCGTTCAGGAAGATAATGACCATGTTTCAGTAGAAAGAAAATGATGACAAGCAAAGCCAAAAAAAGTATCCACAGATAATGACATGAACAAACCAAATAATCATGTTTAAGTCACATGTGGAGCTGCTTTTGTGGTCTTTTGCTACAGGTACTGCAGATGATGTTGAAGAATTTGAGGAAAAGTCGTCAACGTAGGCAAAGTAACCAGAAGCAGTTTGTGCAAAAACTGAAGCAGGTGCATGTGAAAAGGAACTGGTAGCTGTATACATTGGTAGTTCATAATAAACAATTCCATCTGTTTGTGGTGCATCTGAAGCATGCAAATTAGTATTTTGGACATTTCTTGTTGATGCAGTGGTGACAGGAATCAACAAATGTTCATTGTCTGCCCTCCCAAAGCTCAGAGTAAATATTTCAGCATTTTGAAATGATTGAAGCAGTAACTCCTAGATGGTGGTCGGACGGGTATTGGTACTACCCAGGAGTCCTTGTGGTGTACTATGCAGGATCGACCACATGGTGTAATTTGACATCAATTGACACAGTTTCTCTAGGACCAGGCAGTGGTGGTAGAATCACAGTTTTGGTACAATGTACTCCCACGACTGGAACCGGTACTCTGTATGATAGGCCAGACTCCTTCATCAGAGGTATCTTTTCACAAACTATATCCCCAACTTTAGGAATTCAGCCTGTGGATGTTGGTGGCAAATCCCTAATTCCCAATGTGGCCATGTGTGCAGATTAATTTTCATCACAGAACTGTTGTAATTCCTACAAGCTAGTGACACGTTCATTTATTATATCAACAAGTTGTGGCTGTGTATAAATGGTGCGCACTTCCAGAATTTCTATTGTCCTGGATATCGAAAGTTCATGAAGGTAAGTCTTATTAGACAGAAGGGAGTGCTCAAGTGGCAGAACACCCAGCCACAGGGTGTGGTAAGCTGTTACCTAAAAGGTCACAGTCCATGTATGAAAAGAAGAAAACCACGGCACATCACAGGATCAAGGTGAAGACAATTTATTCATTGGTGATAAATCAGGGCAAAAAATCCTCTGATCTCATGAAACGCACTAGATACATAGTTTGGAAGCACTGTACAATTTTCATGTTTGTGAAAAAACAGCTGACACGTGTTTCATCATCATTGACTTTTTCAAGGCTTATTAGATATAGACTATAGGATTATGTTTGAAAGGATTCCAAAAGTCAAGAACTGTAAAAATTGGTACAGATAGTAGCATGGATGTGTTCAGAGTCCTGAGACCATGGTAAGTCTGCAGCGCGTCTATGCTATTATGAGCCGTGTGTGTATGGCGTCGCCCCAGAGACGTCGCCCCAGAGACGACGCCATACACACACGGCTCAGAATAGCATAGACGCGCTGCAGACTTACCATGGTCTCTGGACTCTGAACACATCCATGCTGCTATCTGTACCAATTTTTACAGTTCTTGACTTCTCAGCATACCTGCTCTTCAGTAAGGTTCTCAATATAGGTAGCATGTTTAGCTAAAACCGGTGCAACCTTTTTCTTTTTGAATTAGAGTTTTTGTTGTGTAAGTTTCTTGTCCTTTTTAACCAAAACTGAAGAGCTTTGTGACTCCTTTCTTAGTTTCACATACTCGTTTCAGTGTTTGGACCGCCCTCCTCTTTCACTGCATTTATTGGGAGATTCCTGAAAGGAACAAGATTGGCGAGTGTGAGTATATTGGGATCTATCAAGTGTTTTTAAAGTTTCCCTATTTCCTAAATTGTACCCAATTTCTGAGGTCTCTGAATGGGGAGATTATCCTCTTTGTTCTTGCTTATCTTTATAAATTTTTTGTGTATCTCAGAATTTTTTAGAACCCACTTGTGCTTGTTTCCTTGTGCTTGTTTAGTATTATCCTTATTAGATTACCCTTGTAATTGTGGTTTACTTGGTCTGGCTCCCAGACTATCCCAAACTATACTGGTATAAGTCTTGGTGATAATCCCAGGCAGCGCGTGCTCCTGTTACTGTTGAGGATCATCCCAGGGCCACTGCTTCCCACTTAAGATTGCTTAATATAATTGAGGACACTGTAGCAAAATTGTCCATTAATTGCATCTCCAAGTCCAGGGCTGGCACTGCCCTGTATTCGTCTTGAATCTGTTTTAACACTTCTGGAAGTGTTGGTGTACCATGTGCAGTAGTGTAAATTGCAACAAATAGTGCAACCCATGTGGCATAGTTATCTACTGAGTGGGCCATCCCAAAGGGCAAGCACATTGTGAGAATTATATGTTTATCTTAGGGTAGTGTATGCTTCCAGTGCATTTATTTTTTGTGCTACCAAAATGGAATTTCTTCACATTTGGTTCATATCTTACCCATTATTGAATGCACAATCACAGAATTTATTCTGGTTGCAGCCAAATATGATGCTGCTGGACCTTCCCTTGTTGGGGCAGAGTTTAAGATCTGTATTACAAATTGTATTAAGTGTCTATATATATCTACCTCATTATTATATAAGTGGTGTAAATATGCTACTGTCATATTTTCTCCATTAGGGTGTTGTGTGAATGTGGCTAGTTCTGGCCATGTAGATCCTTTATTACTTAACAGACCTAAACTAACATTTGTACAACATGTGGGAGGGCGCCTTCAAAACAATTTTGGTGTTCTTGATAAGATACGGGTACTTCTAAATACGCATAAAGTCTGTATTGTGGGGGGTTGTTTGCTATTGTGTAATTGTGGATAGTGTGTGAGTTTTCATCTGTTGCTATAAAAGTAACCCAGGAATAGAAAAGAGATAGAAACATCAATTTGGGGAAATACTTTTAAGGTTCATACTTGAACAACCTACAGTCTAAAATAGGTATTTCCTGTTTAGCTGAGGAGGAAAATTTCCTATCACCATAGATGTCTCTGTATAAAGTATTTATGGTGACTTTAGCATGTGAGAGACAGAGATACTCAGGTGATCCATTTAGTTATTCCCTGACCAATTTTGGTGTTGCCATGTCATAGGACTCTAACCATGGGGGTAAGCCTGTCTGGTTTTGTGTGGCAGAACCACCACGTGTGGGGGACTGAGTCCATCCCACACCGACTGGAAGCTGTCAGCCCAATCTACTCAGCCAGCTAGCAGCATCTCACCCAAACCTAGAAAGTACAGGTGATTTATGGCAGCCTAACACATTACACTCTAACTCTTCAGGTTGCTGTGGTAGAACAGATTTTTCACCTTTATCTTATTTGTACAACTCATACATGTGAAGACAGACAGAGAAGTGCAGGATAGGTTTTAATGTACAGTATTTTTATTGAAGCAACTGCATTCTGTGTAAAAACTAAAAAAACATGAGCTGCGATCATTAGGAAAAAGAAACATACTACTGCTATTACTGTGACCATTAGAGTAAAACAAACAAGCAGTCCTAGCATTCTGACATAATCATGTCTAAGAATTCCTGCCTACACTTACAGTGTCCAATATGAGAGCATACCAACAATAGCCCTTTCTGACTATACTAGTCAATGGAAGGACCCCCTGTCCCATATCTGTACAACAAGTAGGGGTTTGTCTGTTGTCTGCTGGCAGTCCTCCTGGTTGCCTGGAGAGACAAAGCCAAGATCAGCAAAGCTGCAATGAAGTGATACACAGCATAAAACTGTTGACTGGAATGTCCCCTCCAACCTCCTTTGGACTGTGCAGGGTTTTTATAACAAGACATGCTGTGTTCTGAGAACAGGCGTGATGTGATAATATGTCCAGGTTTGGAAGGTTGGCTTCATACTCTTGAGCTGGCAATACTAAGTAACTTATCATGTACAGCCTTGAACAGACACACAGAATGAAATGTTGTGCATGGGAACTAACAGCAATGCTTTCGCAAACAAAGCAACTGATCAGAAAATAAAACATCCCTGCTCAAAGCAAGTCATGCTAAAATATAATAAAATAAAGAAATGAAATGGAATATGTATCTGGGTAAAAGAGCAAAGACCGCAGTTCTGAAGCTAAAATAAATGTGCCTAAGCAAGGCACTAAGATGATCCCAAGACAGTAGTAAACTCATTAACATAAACAGGTTGCAAGGTAAGTTACAATTTACTCAGCAGAATGTGCCACCAGGAAAAGTACACTCTCTGCCCAGCTCACACTCTCTACCAACCCAGCCAAAAGTCACTGACAACCAATAATCCCATAACCCCATAGCTGAGCAGAGCACAGCCTGAAAGGATTAAAGAACAGTATAGTATAGTATAAAACACATCCTTCCCATTTGAAAATAATAAAAAATAAAAACAGAACTACAACACACATCAATGTGGAGAAGCCACCTAATTTGCCAGCAGTTCCACGCAAACCCGTACACAGAAAACTGAAAACAAACTTGTACACATGCCACCCATCCTCCATCCCAATTAACACATGCATCAAACACATCTCCAACACAGACAGGACCAGGGGCACATTTCATCCACCATAACTGATCACAGGAGCATAAAATCTTTCTTTTATACACTCTAGCACAACCAGGAACATGTAATTTTACTTTAACCCACTAGTGCACATGCTGGAAGAAACAAGGAAATATACCAAGATTTCACAATCCCCTACACTTACATGCCGGACCAGTTACAGTTACTAATCTTTCACTCTCTGTTATACTCAAGCAGGTATACAGCTCACTTAGATCCAAAAAGGTTTGTACATTTTTTGTAGAAGGTAAGTCACAGGATACATAGCAGAATGCTTCAACAGGAGCAGTAGTGTAGCAAGGATGCAATGGGCACTTGTGAAAGAAAGAAAAAAATACCCTTTGTGCTGGAGAGCTAGACAAATCTACAGGGGCTTCAACAGAATTTGCTGCAGGAGATACTGTCCCTGCACAATTTCTAAGTGCAAAGGTGGACAATAACTCTGCTCACTTGAATAAAGCACTATCTGCGGCTTGTGTAAGCAGATCATTTTCATCAGCGACAAGCAGGTCTGCTAAGAACAAGCTTGTCCAAGAGCACAAGTACTCTCCTTTCAGTAGTTTTTTTTCACAGTTTTCTTGTAAATTGTCATCCTTTTTGTTTTAAGGAGATGCTGTTGGTGTTTATTTAACATCCCAACTATGTTTTTGTTCTACCTTTTACAAAAATACCCCCCAAAATTAAAAATGTTGGAAAACACCCCAAAAAATTATAGTTGTTTGCGCTGTTTCTCTTTTTTCCCCTTCCTAAAATTACTTGCGAGAGCTGGAGAAAGCCACTATAATCATTAGCTCCCACAAGACTCTCACAGGAGTTCTAGAGAGTTTGGAAAACCAGGGAGGCAATCCCTCACATTTAACCCGTGCTTCCTGGTTTTCTCTTGTAAATGAAATGCAATCCATTATATATTTGTAGGGAAAAATAAATAAATCAACATTGGTACATAGCACACATTGATATTTATTTGTTTCACATCTATTTATGATTATTGTTGTTAGAACAATTCAATCATTACATAGTCGTTATCCTTGGTTGGCCACAAACCGACAATGAAAGGAACTTCAATTTTTTTGTGCCTATTTGTATCTACAGATGTGTTTCTAAATATTGTTTTTTCTAGAACTTTGGTTGTAGAAATATAAGATAGAAATTTTGAAGGAATTTAGAAGTTTCAGGGGTAATCTTTGCTTTACTTTAGGAGAAGCATTATGACATTCAGTCCAGCCAAATGCATTTTTAATCAATCACATTTTTATTGTTTCTGACAAACTGGCCATAACAATTTATACAAGTTACATTTCAAATGTCACAACAAAATACAGAGAAATAACCTCAAGTTAAGAATGGGTCGGTATTGTCAGTGACCAATAAAATATACACTTTCTTTTTGGACCAATTCACTAAATTACATCTTTACATAAAACTTGGATGGAATCATTACAGTTTTAATAATGCTGGGGTCATTAATAGTAATTTCCAGGATAATTACATACAAATCATGCTAAGAAATATAAAATTGAAATGACCTACAATCTGAAATAATCAATGCATAAACTTTATAGCGTATTCATGCTGAAAACTGGTATGGGGAGGCACAACTAGGAAATGTCCCAGAATGCTTCTAACCAAAAGTGCTAATGCACCTACCCCCACCAGTGCTAAGCCAACCACGATTATCACTAAGTTGTGTTTAACGTGAGACTCACATATGGCCATTACAGCTTCAATAGTGCTGAGGTCAATACTAATAATTTCCAGGATAACTATTTATAGATCTTGCTAAGAATTATAAAATATCAAAGGCCTAGGATCTGAAATGTAACAGACATAAAGTGCATAACATGGTAAAGGTTAAAGCCGGTGAGGAAAGGCACAACCAGGACATTTCTGAAGATGCTACCAATTTACGGTGCTGATACACTTCCCCTAACCAATACTAAGCCAATAATGACTATCAAAAAAAATAATTCATCCAGTCAATAGCATGTAGATTCACTTAGATAGCCCTGCCTTAACAATAAAAGCACAGCAAACGCAGCTCAAAATACTTTCAGCGGACAAAAGTCACCCCAAGAGCATTATCAATATTTTTAGCGAACCATAAGGTTCATCCAAAGACAACCTTTTAAAGGACTTTGCCATGGCCAGCAATAATCTATAATGCTATTTTTAAAGAAAAGAAAGAAAATTATCAAAACCCCTAGCGTAAGATTAGAGTCCTACTTTTGTTATGTCAATGGCACAATTAAGTCACAATTAAGTCACTGCTTTGCATAGGACTTTACTAGATGGCACACAAGGCTCAGAAGGATCTGTTTACAATGTTTCCATTGTGGCATAACGAACATTGTGTGTCCGCATGGATTGTTTGATGTACTTGTGTTCTTAGCCTCAATGTAGCAAACATATATAAAGAGACAACCATCACAATGTCTACATCATCAGATCACATACACAGGGCTTTAGCCTCCTTGCACTTTTTTCTCTCATGCTTTTGGAAGGGTGGGCATAGATACTGCTTACGAAGATGGAGTGTAAAATGGCATAACAAGAGAAAGTGGGATAATGTTTCTTGACCATCCAGAGCACAAGGGAAACAATCATATCCCTCACAAGGATTTGGGGACGACCTCTTGGTTACTGTGGCCACCGGCAATTCTCCCATGCGAAGGTTTAAATAAAGAAATATTTTTTCGGCTCTGTTCATGTTATTAATGAAGGTAACTGGGTCATGTTCTTGGCTAAATGACAAATAACGTTTTAGCAAAGGGCCTGTTAGATTGTATATCATCAGATATTTATAGGGGGTAAACTTCCTTTCGTGATTTTCTTCAGGATAAAGTCAGAATTTTTCTAGACCAATGGTGACTAAAACGATTGACACGTGTAAACAATGGCAACTTAGGATAGTTTTGTAGCTTCATAAAGTGTACTAGTGCTGCTCTAAATCAAGGGAAGTTCCTCCTTGGACCAAATGCGGAACTTGTATTTTATTGGTGCCAATGGAATACAATCTTCAATTTTTTCACTATGCTGATCTATTCGTACAGCATCCATTGGTTGTCCACGGCCCCGGTGTAACAGTTGTCTTATGAAGTAGTTTTGGGTGGTTTGTATTACCGTTGTCTTCTTAAATCCCCAGATCTCAGCACCATATAAAGCTGTCAACCATACTTTCATTTTGTAAGCCATCACTGTCGATCTCACAGAGTGATTACCAAATGATTTTGAAAATCTTAGCACCACACCAGCTTGCGGGGCCAAGAAGGTAGTACTTTTAATTAACTTTGGGGACCAAGAAAGCTTTCTATCCACACGGCTGCTCAGGTAGTCATAAGTTGCTACCTGATCCAAAGGTATATTATTGACATTGAAGGTAGCTTGCAGCTTCTGTTTTTGGAGAAGTATAATGAATTTTGTTTTCCCAACGTTTATCATCGGTTTTCTTATAATGCAAAAGTACTCAGATCCTCTCAATAGGTGATGCCTCAATATCTCTGTTCTGGCCAATGGCACCACATCGTCAGCAAAGAGCAGCTTTTGTATGCTCTCATTGTATAATTTTGGCACGTTGATGTTTAGGTCCTTCAAGATTTGAACAACATCATTTACATAGCAATTAAAAAGAGTTGGTATGAGGACACAGGTTTGTTTAATGCCTTGTTGGATTGGATTCTCTGATTATATTACCCCTACTTCTATATCTGACCCTGGTGGTATTGCCAGAATGCAATGAAATTATTAACTTCACAGTCTTTTCTGGGACTCTCATCTCCATCAGAATTTGGCACAATACAGAGCGATCAACACTACCGAAAGCTGTTTGAAGGACAACAAATACCAGATACTGGCAGACTTTTTTAAGCAAACATATTTAGAGCAAATTAAGTTTGTCATGAAAAGTTGATCTTCTGTGCTCTGGCCCCTCATGAAGCCTGGTTGAAATGATGATATTAAGGGGCATATTTAGACTTTTTGATGCAAAACTGCACTAACACAGTTTTGCATCAAAATGTTTAGCACCAGCTTGTGCCATTTCTGAGCACCAGCTGGGCACCATATTTATGGAATGGAGCAAGCCAGTGCAAAGGTTGGGCTAGTGTGAAAAAAAGACATTAGCGGGTGGTGGTGGTGGTATGGGAGAAGGGGGTTTTGCACCAAACAAATTACATTAGGCTGGTTAGAGGCAAATGAAAATGCCTCTAACCAGCCTAGCATCATTTTCTGATTCAAAATCATCCATACCATATGACTCCTGTCTTACAAAAGACAGGAGTCATGCCCACCACCCCAATGGCCAGCACAGTGGACCAGTGTCCCCTGGGCATTGCCATTGCACGCTGTGCCACGCAGTGGTCCTAATTTGGGCCACTGATGGCACTTTAATTTTAAAAACAAAATACTTACCTATACCTACCTCATTTACCTGGGGTGGGGTCCCCCATCCTCTGGTGTCTCTCTGGTGTGGGAGGGGGTGTTCCTGGAGCTTGAGTAGGGCACCCCTTGTATCCATTTCATGGAAATGGGTCCACAGGTCCCCTAACACCTGGTCTAACCAAGGCATTAAATCATGGTGCAAAGCAAGCTTTGCACCATTATTTAGACCCTCCTCCCACCTGTGTGTCATTTGTGCATGGGGGGGATATATATTGGACTATGGGGTTAGCACCATTTTTTAGATGGGAATGCCTACCTTGCATCTCATTAATGCAAGGAAGGTTCAGTCATCTAAAAAATGGTGCAAACTCCAATATTTTGACGTTAGAAGGTCTAACACCAAAAAATAAATATGGAGTTAGTTTTGCACTGAATTTACGTAAAATAAATGACACTATTTCAAGTATAAATATGCCTCTAAGTCTCTTTCTTCTATCCACTGATCGAGGCAGGATAGCATCAGTTTACCAAATATTTTGGCCACATTTTCAAGCAAACAAATCAGGCTGTACTTGGATACTAGATCCATCGGACCTTTTTTGTATAGGGGCACAATTATTGACTTTCTCCATGACGGAGGAATTTCTTCTAAGGACCATATGTTGTTATAAGAGCAGGTTAATATTGGTAGCCATAATGCTAGACATTAGATGGGATTTTATCTGGACCATGTCACAAGATTTTTCCTGGATTTTGAATGCTAAAATTAACTGGGCAGTGACTGTAATGCGCTAATCGAATGTTTCATACCCAGGGGGTTATTCTAACTTCGTCAGAGTGCCCATGAATTACCTTTCTTATGCTTCGCTCTATATCTTCTAGCGCATGGTTTGTTGGAATCCTGGGTCATGCATTGATGGAATCTAAAGCTACACCGTAAATACTAGGCTGGGGCTCTGGTTGGTGGGCATTATTGCTGGTTACAGCAGCACGTAAACAATGTGTTAATGCGGGTTGTTCACTGCCATTCATAGTGACCTGTTTCAATAGGTAACTTGAACTATATCCCGTTTTTACTTTTTGTGGATTTATGTGGGAGTGAAGGATGCAAGTTTTATCACACAGCAGACCTGGATTTTGATTTAGAAAGTCACTGTTCATCTTGTTGTTTTTTTTTCCTAGGCTACCATCCGGAATACTTCTCTCTACTGTTGGATCCCTGAGTCCATTGCAGTGTGCGGTTGATATTGTCCTGCTACCTTTGACTGTAGTAACAAGTTCTTTATTTTTTTGACAGTACTCCTTTTGCTTTTGGCTTTTTTCCCCAATGACTTTAACTTTTTCTTTTATATTGTTCCTCTCCCTCTCTGTCTTCCTTCCATGATTTAGAGGTGCATCTACAGTGGACATGAAGGTCACGCTTAACTCATCAATTGTATCTCCAGTGCAACCTTGAGATTCTGTATGGTCCTCAGATTTTTGCCCCTGGGATGGCGGCCCAGGATTGATCGTTAGGTTTCTAGGGGTGAGATCTCCAATTGCAAGCTTTTGGCCGATTTCTTAGGTTAGACCTGCAATCCTCAATGATATCATATATATCCCTCTAGACTTCCAACAGTTTCCCAACAAAGGAGCATAATTTTTACTACCCTGGGCTCCAAGATGGATTAGTCTTGGACTTCCTCTTACAGCACCCTCCACTAAGGCCATCCTGTGATTTATAGTCAATAATCGAGGCTGTAAATTGCCTAGTGAGTTCTAGTTGGCTATCGAGTTTTAGGGATTGCATCATGACCACATTTGTAATTGAATCAAATGTTGTGCACCTGATCTTCATGATACTAAGTATAGATTGATCTAGGGGGTAATCATTCTCGATTTGCACCTGGTCTATGCCTTGACCATTGATTTGGTTCCCCACTTTGCCCCTTGCATTATTATGAAGATTATCATCCATGAACTTTAGGTCATCTGATGTTATACTATTCATTTGAAGGTCTGTCATGTTGGTGTTAAGGTTATCTAATGAGGAAGGCTCCAGGCTTAATGAGCCCAGGCCCTGTCCGTCTAGTGCAGAACAATCTTTTCTGGCTGGAAGGATAGGGGACAACTGTGATTGCACTAATTGCGTTCTTAGTGAGTGTTTCAATTTATTATCCCTTGTAATTGGGATAACAACTGAATTGACATCTAAAATGGTAATTGTAGCTACAGCTGGTTGCAATTTAGCACAGATATTCTTTTCAGCAGGTGTGACTGCAATAGGGAGCCTGCTGGGCTATTGAGAGTAAAATCTACTCTCTTCCAGTGCTGCTGTTCAGGGGCAAAAGCAGGAACAAGAGAAGTTGGCGTCATATGCAACTGTTAAATATGTGTTGAAATTATTATAATAGTTTGTCATAGTGTTCACTGGACAAGTGTGCTTAGGGGTTGACAGTACTTGGGTCTTTGATCACAATTTAGATGATGGTCGATGTTGACTTTTTATCTCTTTGCTTTTATGATGAACTAAATCAGCCATTTCTGACACCTATTAGGTGCAATTGTGCACTCTCCCAGACTTGCATTATTATCATCAATACTCCTGAGTCTTGCTGGGACCCCTTAGCATGCCCTGCAGTATATGTTGCAACATACTGGGTAAGCTTGTTTTTATCCAGGTTTGATGTACCAAAAGCGGAGGGAGAGGATAAGGTGGTAATCAAACAGGGCAATGATATAGCCTGTGTCATGGTTTCTAGCCCAAACTGCCCTCTGGAATACATTATGATTCCTTTACAGGGTTTGTAGCCAACATATTTAATATGCCTGATTCCAGCACGGTGTGTGGGCAATTGCTTTTGCACATTTGGGGCCATATTTATACTTTTTGACGCAAAACTGCGCTAACGCAGTTTTGCGCCCAAAAAATTAGCGCCGGCTAACGCCATTCTGAAGCGCCATGCGGGCGCCGTATTTATTGAATGGCGTTAGCCGACCGGCGCTGCCTGGTGTGCGTGAAAAAAAACGACGTACACCAGGCAGCGCCGGCGTAGGGAAAAATGGCGTTTGGGCGTCCAAAAATGGGGCAAGTCAGGCTGAGGCAAAAAAATCGTCTTAACCCGATTTGCGCCATTTTTTGGGGCGCCCAGACGCCATTAACTTGACTCCTGTCTTAGCAAAGACAGGAGTCATGCCCCCTTGCCCAATGGCCATGCCCAGGTGACTTATGTCCCCTGGGCATGGTCATTGGGCATAGTGGCATGTAGGGGGGCACAAATCAGGCCCCCCTATGCCACAATTTTTTTTTAAAAAAAATACTTACCACAACTTACCTTTTCTTCCCTGGGATGGGTCCGTCCATCCTTGGGTGTCCTCCTGGGGTGGGCAAGGGTGGCAGGGGGTGTCCCTGGGGGCAGGGGAGGGCCTACCTTGCATCTCATTAACGCAAGGAAGGTGTTCACGCCAAAAAATGACGCTAACTCCATGAACTTTGGCGCTAGACGCGTCTAACGCCAAAGTATAAATATGGAGTTAGTTTTGCGTCTAATTTGCGTCGAAAAAAACGATGCAAATTCGGCGCAAACTGAGTATAAATATGCCCCTTGACTTCCTTGTCCCTCTTTGAATTTTGCCTTGTTCTATACATGTTTTTTAAAAAAGTACTTTGTTATTTCTTCTCTCTCTGTCTCTCTGTCTTTGAATATTTCCTCACAAGGAGTGTCTCCACACCCCTTGTGCGGTCCTAGTGCAGGGGGCATGAGCACGCTATGTTGGTGGTCCTTAGGTAAACTTGCTCTTCTGGAGGTCCCCTTAAAGTAAAGGGAGGGAAGAGATGGGGGGTTTAGGGGGCCTGGGTGGATGGGTTGATGGGTCTGCCAGGTGAGGCAAGCCACACCAGCCTAATGCTGACCACTTCTGCCACTCCCTACAGGATCCGCAGCTCTAAGCCTGCCTGCCCCAGCCCAAATCTTGCTGCTGCCACATCTCCATCCCACCTTGCAGGCACTGCCTCTACACTCACCACTTTCTGCCTTTTGCTTAGTCCAGTTTCCTGTCCTTAATGCAACCCTGTTTCTGCTTTCTGGATCCCCACCTGTGAAGGCCATTGCTCTATTACTCAATTGGCCCCGTTGGCTATGCTTGGTCCTTGCTGCCCACAATAGAAATCAGGAGTATACTAGCGATAAAGCACTGTAGTGCTAGGAGGTGAAAGCTAACTTAAGATGCTCCCCTGGGATTGAAGGGTTAAAGACTCCTGTCCCCTGTCCTCTGACCTCCGCCCTGCTCACCGTCCTCTTGTTTCCTCCTATGACAAGAGAACAAAAGGATGCAGAGAATTGGTGGTAAGTGGCAGGCAGCAGTAGCAACTGCGTGTAGCGGTGTGTGGCCGGGTGGGCAGCAAGACGAACAGTAGGTGAACAACAACAGTTGGCGAGCGAGCAGTTGGCAGGATGCACATCAGCAGCTGCAGCTGTGAGGGGGTGGTGAAGGATCCTTCCACCCTCAAAGTCTCATGTCTCATGCCTTACATGTCCAATTCATACAAAAAAAACATTTTTAAGGAGAATTGTGTAGTGACCAGAGTTGACTGAGTGTCCATGATGGAAAACACAAGCCACAGTAGTCAATGGTTTCTTATGAACTAATATCTGACCAGCCTTGAAATTGGTGCTATCATCATTCATTTTGCTACCATTCACTCTGCATCTTTGAAAGATGAGAAATTTTGAAATGTGTCTTACAACCAATGTAGACAACACATATGATGTACTGTCTGAACAGGAGTTGTTCAGTATATCTTTCACAAATAGTTCTTTCAAATTACACTGACTTGCAATCTGGTACTGTAAGGTACTCAGATCGCTCTGATTGAATGTCTCTTCAGCCTAAATAATGACAATTAACACATTCATGTTTCCATGGATAGATTATTGTGAACAAATCATTAATTGCAACACACATAGCACTACCATTAAAAACTCCTGTGCATCATTCAACGTAAACTGGGAATACCTACATTATAATGATCAGCCATATCGTGTACAAAGGCAGTAGAATTACACATGTTTTTTAGTATGTTCCAAATTGAAAAGAGTTGTCAAAGCTTGAAATAAAGGTTTCTCCTTGGGTTTATTGGCCCAATTCACAAAGGTAAAGTTAGGCCAAAAGTTTTAGTTCAGACCTGAAGTATAAGTTTAGATGTAAAGTCTACCTTTACACCTGAAGTATAAGTTTAGACCAAATGTCTAACTTAGACCAAACGTCTAAGGGCCCAACTCACAAAGGTAAAGTTAGGTCAACAGCATACCTTTAGAGTAGAAGTCTAAGTTTAGATACCTAGGGGGTAATTCTAACTTTGGAGGAGTGTTAATCCGTCCCAAAAGTGACGGTAAAGTGACGGATATACCACCAGCCGTATTACGAGTTCCATAGGATATAATGGACTCGTAATACGGCTGGTGGTAAATCCGTCACATTTCCGTCACTTTTGGGACGGATTAACACCTCCTCCAAAGTTAGAATAACCCCCCTAATGTCTAACTATACACCTGACGTCTATGAAGTTTATGATTAGACTTGAAGTCTAAGTTTAGATCAAAAGTCTAACTTAGGCCAAAGTCTAACTTCACTAGTTTTCTGTTACTAGTAGTAACTAACCTTTGTGAATACTGAAAATGATTAAAGTTAGACTTTTGGTATAAGTTAGACTTTAGGTCTAAACTTAGACATCAGGTCTAAAGTTAGACTTTTGGTCTACCTTTAGCTTTGTGAACCGGGCCCTAACTTTACTACTTTTTGGTATTCACAAAGGTAACTTTACTACTTGTAGGTTTACTAGTAGTAAACGTACTAGGAGCAAGTTACCTTTGTGAATACCTAGAAGTAGTAAAGTTAGACTTTTGGTCTAAACCTGGATTTTAATTCTAAACTTAAACTTCAGGTGTAAAATTAGACTTCAGGTTTAAAGTTAGACTTCAAATGTAAGCTTTGACTTAAGGTGTAAAGTTAGACTTTAGGTCTAGACTTAGATTTCAGGTGTAAATTTAGACGTTTAGTCTCATTTTACCTTTGTGATTCAGGCCCAATGTTTTTCAACTACTGGCTGTAAGTGGAATAGAACATTAACTACTGTATAACAGTAACATGAAACTCCAGAAGTGTTAGAAAATGGGAAACTTATTTATCACATTGCTGACCATTCATTTTTAGCTTTCTTGCAGTCTTTCATTTAGAAACTTTTGAAAAATCTACAATCTCAGAACTTTTTCACTTTCTGTAAGGCTGATGCTTGTCAAAAATGGGATATAAGCTCAGATGAGAAACAGATCCCTCACAAGCAATTAAGCACTATTACACATGTTGATCAGCATTTACTCTGGTCTCATCAAAATCAGTAAGGTGCCACTCTGACAATATCCTCACCTGTGATGAAACAACAGAAGGCCTTCCTTCTTTAAAGACTATGGACCTCATTACAACATTGGTGGTAAATCCTGCTTACTGCCGTGCAGAAGACCGCCAATACACCGATGCAGCAGCAGAATTCGGCTACAGCTATTCCGACCCACAGGCCAGAATCTGCCAAAATCTAGGCACCCACACAAGTCCGCCACACCAAAGGTCGGTGATAAACTGGCGGTAACAAAACCCACACCATCACGCCAACAGGAATACGCCCACACTATCACGACCCATGAATCCACGCGGCGGTCTTTCAACCGCAGTATTCCATTGGCAGTACATACCGCTGCGCTCAAAATACACACACATTTACAAACCACAACCACATTGGACAATTCGAAATACACACACCTGATACACATACACACACCGCTCCCACACACCCAATACAATATAAAACACACACACACATCACCCACAACCCCCTATGACAAAAATAGAGAAAGAAGCACAGAGAGAGACACTACTATCAACAATACTAGCATCCACAGGCACACAACATCATCACTCACACAACATCCACGCACCTCAGACAACACACACAAACACATCCCTTCCCACATCACAACCGACACCACCTCACACATCACCCACACCACACCATGGCACCGCAAATACACCCCAGGTTCTCTGAGGAGGAGCTCAGGGTCATGGTGGAGGAAATCGCCCGGGTAGAGCCACAGTTATTCAGAGCACAGGTGCAGCACACCTCCATAGCTAGGAAGATGGAGCTATGGCGCAGAATTGTAGACAGGGTCAACGCAGTGGGACAGCATCCAAGAACAAGGGATGACATCAGGAAGAGGTGGAACGACCTACAGGGGAAGGTGCGTTCCGTGGTGTCCAGACACCAGATTGCAGCTCAGAGGACTGGCAGTGGACACCCACTTCCTCCGCCACAACTAACAACATGGGAGAAGCAGGTCTTGGCTATCCTGCATCCTGAGGGCCTTGCAGGAGTAGCAGGAGGAATGGAGTCTGGTAAGTCAAATCTTAACTATTACATCCCCCACCCTACCTGCATGCTATCACATTCCCCACCCTCATCCTCTCCCCCATCACTCCAACACCTCACATATGCCACACTATCAAAACCCACACATCCCAACACCAGCCCTGTATGCAACACCAAAGCATGGACACCCATCTCCAAAGCATGTCCACTATAGATACCCTCACAGATCCCCAAACCAAATATCACACATGTAAGCACTGGGGTACAGGGTCACCCACCCATTGCACACGATAGCACACACAGATGCAATAATCATGCCTTTACACCCCTGCAGGACCCCTACTCAACGTCACCGGACAGGAGGTTCCAGACATGTCCAGTTCCCCTTCTCCCGGGCCCACAGTGATGATAGCAGCTCTGTCCAACTGGATCCAGATGACCAGCCCAGCCCATCTGGGACCTCGGGACAGTCGGTTCACCACACACTGGCACATGCCTCCACAGAGCCTCCCCCCTCAGGAAACACCAGCAGAGCACCCACCCAGCGGGCCCATACCTCTGTCCCCAGGACACATCAAGCAGCAGTGTGTCCACTACTACAGGGAACCCAGGCAAACCCACCACCCCAAGAATATCAGGGACCTGGGGGCAGTGGCAGTGGGCACATGGTTCAGGGGACAGAGGAACAGGAAAACCGGGGAACTGGGAGGACTACTGTGCAACAGGAGGAGGACAGGCCCAGGGAACCCACTCTCCATGAGGCCCTCTCCCACATCATGGGAGTGTACCATCATTCCCAGGAGACGATGGCAACGGTACTGGCCAGGTTTCAGGAGACCCAGCGGCTGCAGGAGGAACAGTATTTGAGGATCAGGGAGGAACTTAAGTCCATCAACACCACCCTGGTCACCACTGTAGTGGTGCTGAAGGACCTTGTGAACACCAGAAGGGACATTGTGGCACGACAAGGGGCCCCTGACACTAGCCTGGATGATGAACAGCCCACCACCTCCGCCGGCGCTAGTGGACAGGAGGCACCGCCAGAGGAGCACGACACCAGCACCCCACCCTCCGCAGATGGAGAACCACCCCGCAAATGGTCCCTGAGATCCACGACAAAGACAAAGAACAATACCAAGACCCCACCAAGAAATGAGACCACCCTGAATGTCATCCTTCTGTCCCACTTCGTCACCCTGTCCATCCATCAACTGCTCTAGCTCCACTTCCTATGCCCCTTTGGACAATGCACCTGTCAAACAAATAGACTGGACTCTGCCATGCACATTCCTCCACAATCACCCCTGCCCATTTTACAACCCCCTCCACTATTTTGCACTTAAATAAACACCCTTGAATCACAAAACAATCTGGAGTCAATCTGTGCTTTCACAGATGTGTATTTGCTATAACTAAGGAAAATAGCAATGTCGATTGTATTGTCAACATACCTATGTGACACTGCTCTAGTCCATGAGGTAATATAGCAGAGGTCACACAGTGGGACCCACATCTGTGAAATGGAAATGCAAGTGACAAGTCAGGGTCCATACACTGGGTGAGGGTGAATGACATATGATAGGTCTAACAATTGTATGAGATGTGGGAGGCGGTGATGTCTTCTTACCTGTGTCTCACCGGAAGTATTGCTGGATAACGTTGTTTCTGTTGTCGATATCCTCATCTTCTGCCTCCTCTTCTTCACTGTCCACAGGCTCCACAGCTGCCACAAGACCTCCTTCTGGACCATCCTCCTGCAGAAAAGGCACCTGTTGTTGCAAAGCCAGGTTGTGCAGCATACAGCAGGCCACAATGATCTAGCACACCTTCTTTGGTGAGTAGTAGAGAGAACCACCTGTCATATGGAGGCACCGGAACCTGGCCTTTAGGAGGCCGAAGGTTCTTTCTATAATCCTCCTAGTTCACCCATGTGCCTCATTGTAACATTCCTCTGCCCTTGTCTTGGCATTTCTCACTGGGGTCAGTAGCCATGACGGGTTGGGGTACCCAGAGTCACCTGCAAATGTCGAGGGACAACTGTTAGACACACACTAACCCTTAGGGACAACCCCAGACAATCATTCACATGGTATAGGGTCCTTGTCCTCACCTATTAGCCACACACAGTGCCTCTGGAGTTGCCCCATCACATAAGGGATGCTGCTATTCCTCAGAATGTAAGCGTCATACACTGAGCCTGGAAACTTGGCATTCACTTGGGAGATGTACTGGTTGGCCAAACACACCATCTGCACATTCATTGCATGGTAGCTCTTCCAGTTTCTGTACACCTGTTCACTCCTGCGGGGGGTACCAATGCCACATGTGTCCCATCAATGGCCCCATGATGTTGGGGACATGTCCCAGGGCATAGAAGTCACCTTTCACTGTGGGCAAATCCTCCACCTGAGGGAAAACGATGTATCTGTGCATGTGTTTCAGCAGGGCAGACAACACTCTGAACAACACGTTAGAGAACATAGGCTAGGACATCCCTGATGCTATGGCCACTGTTGTTTGAAAAGACCCACTGGCCAGGAAATGGAGTACAGACAGGACCTGCACTAGAGGGTGGATTCCTGTGGGATGGCGGATAGCTGACATCAGGTCTGGCTCCAACTGGGCACACAGTTCCTGGATTGTGGCACAATCAGGGCTGTAAGTGATAATGATGTGGCTGTCCTCCATTGTCGACAGGTCCACCAGCGGCATGTACACTGGAGGATGCCGCCATCTCCTCACCTGCTCCAGCAGACGTGCCCTATGGACAAGAACAGCAAGCACAGAGTCAGCCAACACTGAGGTATTAAAAAAACCTATTAATTGCACAAATTTGTCAATCCGCAATGTGCCTGTCACAGTGCGTATGCAAGGCCTAGATAGGTGTAACACATTTCAAATTAATGCCATGTGGCCCCCTGAAAAGGCGGCTGCCTGACCTGTAATGTGGGACAAGGGGGTATGAGGTACCTGCGCTGGCATTGTACACCGTCGCAGTAGGCGGTCGAAGACAGCGGTGCAATCCTGCATTGATTAACATTGGACCCTATGGTTCCCAGGAGCCAATGATGATGTACGCCGGTGGTGACGGTACTCACCACTGCGGACGTGACCGCCATTTTCTGTCTGTTCACGCACTTGATACCTGACCTTCGACAGGAGAGAAACTACACTGCAAGTGCTGCTGTGACCTCAGTCTGGAAGCAACGATGGCTCATGTATCTGGGGAAAGGGAGCCTGCCTTCACTTCGGAGGAGTTAGAGAAGTTAGTTGATGGTGTCCTCCTCCAGTACACGCTTCTCTACGGTCCTCCAGACAAACAGGTGAGTACACTGTGAGCATGCTGTATGGGCAATGCCTGTTTGGAGTGGTGTCAATGAAAGATACTAGGAGGGTGAGGCCTGCATGAGCGGACAGTGAGTGTATGTGTGTCAGGGCAAGGGTGGGAACGTGGGTCAATGACTGTGAAGGTCTGGACAGTTAAAGATGATCCTTTTCCCCTGTACTATTCCTCTAGGTCACCACCCACCAGAAGAAGAATATTTGGCGTGCCATCGTCAAGGATGTCCAGACCCTGGGGGTCCACCACAGACGGAGCACCCACTCCCAGAAAAGATGGGAGGACATTCGCCGCTGGAGCAAGAAGACGGCGGAGGCCCAGCTGGGGATAGCCTCCCAATGCGGGAGGGGTGCCCGTCGCATCATGACCCCCCTGATGTTCCGGATCCTGGCAGTGGCCTAACCGGAGTTGGATGGGCGCTTGAGGGCATCACAGCAGCCACAAGGGGGTGAGTACAGTCACATCCATCTGACTGTGCGCAGATTACGAGGTGTCTGGGTGGGGGAGGTGGGCTGTGGGTTCCCACTAGACCAGGGTGAGTTTTGTAGGCAAGGTCCCTTGGTGAAGCAGGCTATGTGGCACCCCAACCCCACCAGTGGTAAGAGCCAACTACATCTAGTCAGGCTCCTGTGACTTCCATGTGTGCAGCAATCGGGCATAGGCCTTGTACCCCATGTCCCTGGGATTAATTAGGGAACTCTAAGTGCATGGCGTAGTGCAGAGGGCTGCTGTGTCTGTAGTGTCCGCCAACAGTAGCGGTATTGCATGTACTGAACATGTCTTTCTTCCTTCTCCCCCCCACTTTTTGTGGTCTCCCTGTTCTTGTGTGCATTAGCATCATCAGGTGGAGGAGCAGTGCCACCGGAGCAGGAGGGAGCTGCTTCCCACATGGCTCTGGAGGGCCAGACAATGGAGTCTGAAGCCACCAGTGAGACGGAGGGCGAGGGGAGCTCCAAGGCAGGGACAGGAGGTGACATCAGTGACAGCTACTCCTCCTCTGACGTGAGCTCCCTTGCGGTGGCGGGCCCCTCTGTGCCCACCGCATCGCCACCCCCCCTACCAGCACCGCCCTCCCAGCAGCCCCTCAGCGTGTGTCCCGTGGCTGCTCACCCAGGAGAGTGGGCATCTCCTTCGCCCCAGGCACCTCAGGCCCTGCCCCAGTGAGGAGGATATTGGCCTCCTGAGATCCCTCACTGTTGGGCAGTCTACCATTCTGAATGCCATCCAGGGTGTCGAGAGGCATTTGCAGCAAACAAATGCATACCTGGAGGGTATTCATTCTGGCCAGGCAGCCCAACAGAGAGCATTTCAGGCTCTGGCCTCTGCACTGATGGTAGCCATTGTCCCTGTGTCCAGCCTCCCCCCCCAACTTCTTCCACCCAGACCCAATCCCCTCTACCTCAGCCTATCCCAAGCACATCATCAGACCAGCATGCACGCACCTCAACACACAAGGGTAGCTTTGGCAAACATAAGCACCACACATCCCACAGGCACTCACATAAGCATCATACCCATGCACACATACCAACATCCACTGCATCCACTGTGTCCCCCTCCTCCAGGTCTCCCTCCTCCCTCCCTGTCTCATGTCCACTCACACCTGCAAGCACTACATATTCAGCCGCTACCTCCATCACCACACACCGCTCACGTGCACTCACCACCCCCACTACCATTCACACATCCCCAGTGTCCTCTACCACACTGGTCTGTGAGCCCTCCTCCCAAAGTACACAAATGCAGCCATTCACCCACCCAACAGCCATCCACCTCACAACAGCCTCCAGCTCATGCACCTTCACCCAAAGTCAGCAAACGTACACCTCATACATCCACTACCTCTTCCTCCACTCCCAAACCCCCTCCATCCCCGTCCCAGTGTGTTTAAAAAGCTTTTCCTATCTAATGTTGACCTCTTCCCTACACCTACCCCACGTCTGTTTCCTAGGGCCCGCCTTTCCAGGTCCCAACCCAGCACCTCAGCCACCACATCACCGGGCACAGTGGTGCCAGCAATTGCGGTCTTTTGGAGTGCGCCAAGCAACAGGGCTGCCAGTGTTCCACAGAGTGAGGGCAAGGACATTCCGCCACCTCCAAAAGTAAAAAAGTTGCCCACATCCCGGAGGGAGAAGGCGAAAACACCTGCCACCAAGGGCTCCGGCAAAACAAATATGGGTATTGGCAAGACAGCTGCACCACCATCCAAGGTGGTGAAGGGCCAGAAGATCAAGGGCAGGTCCACGTCCACGCAACCTGCATGGTGGACAAGACCGCCACCAGCACCACCACACGCACAGCCACCTGCACCACAGTCACTCTGGCCACCGCTAGCACCGCAGTCACTGAGCCCGCCACCAGCTCTGCAGTCACTGAGCCCTCCACCAGCACTGCAGTCCCTGAGCCCGCCACCAGCTCTGCAGTCACTGAGCCCGCCACCAGCACCGCCGCCACCAAGCCCGCTGCCAGCACCAATGCCACAGAGTCCGCCGCCAGCACCAATGCCACAGAGTCCGCCGCAAGCACCGCCGCTACTGACACCGCTGCCAGCACCGATGCCACTGAGTCCACAGCCAGCACCGACGATGATGGTGTGTACATGGTGTGTTGAGTCACGTGTTGTGCACTGGGACACATGTGGCTGAGGTAAAGTGGTTTCGGGTCTGCCGCCAATTTGAATCGACGGCAGACCCAAAAACACTTTCAAGTCAACAGTGTTCTGCCTGCCATATTTAAATGTATTGCGACTGAGCAGAAGACTGCCCTTCCTAGCCATCAAGCAGGGGGGCTTCCTCGACCAGATTTAGATGTGTCAGCTATGCAGGCGGTGTCACACAGTTGGATTGCTGACGGAGGAGGTCCCTTGCTGGACCCAATGGACAACTGACAATGGCACTGGCTATGGAATACAGGTAAGTCACACACACACACACACTTTACCTCAGCCACATGTGTCCCACTGCACAACACATGACTCAACACACCATGTACACACCATCATCGATTGTAATTCCAACACCACACAATCCATATTTATAGAACACACCATTGCTATGGCATGGGCACTGCAGGGGCCCCCGTAAGAGGGCCCCACAAAGTATTTCAGTGTCTGCTTTGCAGACACTGAAATACGCGACGGGTGCAACTGCACCCGTCGCACCCCTGCAACTACGCCGGCTCAATTCTGAGCCGGCATCCTCGTTGCAGGGGCATTTCCGCTGGACCGGCGGGCGCTCTTTTGGAGAGCGCCCGCCGGCCCAGCGGAAATGTTTGAATGGCCGCCGCGGTCTTTTGACCGCGGTGCGGTCATTTGTCGGCGGTACCTTGGCGGACGGCCTCCGCCGTCCGCCAAGGTCTGAATGACCCCCATAATTTTATGCAGAGTGATAAGCCCATTTGTATCAGAAGATTCCCATTCTCTATTAATAACTGTGTAGAAGTTGTAAGTTAGCTGTAAAAGGGTTTAGAGTAATTCACTTGTACAAAAAGGCATCTCTTCTAACAGAATGTGGTGAGTCAATGGGTACACTTTCGGTGTGCTACTCTGTCAGGAAAGAGTAACCCTCTCTTATGCAAGCATAGGTAAAGTGAACAATTCAGAGTTATAATAGTGCACCATCTCTCCTGAAAGTCCTGTAAATCTTTGATACTGGATATGAAGGGATTTAGTAATAGACCCATGTCTCTTACCCATGTATTCTCAGAGTGAAGAGAGTATTTGGTTCAGATCAAAAAGACCTGTCTGTGTGTTGACACTTTTGAAGTGGATTAGGAATATATGAAGGATCCATGAAAACAGCAGGCCTTCTATTAGCACACTTCAACAATCCAACAACGATGTATGGTTCAGATTCAGGAAAGAGGGTTACCATTTCCTAGAAGTGTAAACCGAATAAATGCTTCTTTTCTGTGACAAACTTGGCATCTGTTGAGAGATTTCTTCATGGTAAGAGCAGGGTGTGAACATCTTTACTGAGAAAGTCATCCCTCTCTAAATAGGTTTCATCTGAATAAATAGTGTGATTAGCTCAGTACAGTATGAAACTGAGCAAAATGGACAGTCTCTACACAAGCTTTGAGAGAAGTAGGCCCTGTGCACTATATTTTGGTATACTATACATTCGGCATGGTACTGTTTGATCAAACAGTGATCCTATCTCATGGTACCTGTAATAACAGTCTCTGTCAGTGACAGATCAACAGAGGGCAACTACATTGTTAAGAAGATCGTGAGACCTAGTATCTGCTGAGCTACATTGCTTTATAAACAGAAAGGTATCTACTAATATATTTGAAAAGAGTAAAGGTTGTGTGTAAAAGGACTAGGGAAAACTCTAGCCCCTGTGCGACTACAATTTACCAGAGGGGCGATAAGGATTAATAAAGTTTGATGAAAAAGCAGAGGTTTGTAATATAATTCTATACAGAGTAATTAGATTACTTCTATAAGAACTTTCCAGCTCTATTAATATGACTGTAGAGGTTATAATTTGAGTCTAAGAGTGTTTACTGAATAATTCACCCCAGCACAAAGGTGTCTCCTCTGAGAGATTACGGTGTTTGAATATTTTTACAGATACAGGGGCCCTCATTACAAGTCTGGCAGAAACCAGACTGCCATGCCGGCCGTGGCTGTGAGATCACCACCAGGCTGGAGGTGCAGACTGCCATAATATGACTACGGCTGTGAACCCAACGCAACACAACCATCTTACTGCCAGTACCGCCACTGCGGTCGGACCGCCTGAGGCAGTGGTAGCCATCTTCAGGTTGGCAGGAACCAATGTACCGCCCACCATATTATGAGTCATCAGACTGCCAGGATTTCAGGGGTGGTTCGACCACCACGAAAAGCCTGGCGGAAACAGAAAGTATAAAAGGAGACACTCACCTCCAGGTACATAGATGTGTCTGCAGCCACCATGGCAAACAAACTGTAAGTCTTCCAGCATTGTATCTCGCCATACACCTTCAGGACCAGCGACTATGGTGAAGACAACAACCGCAAGTACGCCAAGCACACACTGGAGGAAAGAGCAGCACACACCCGGCACGGACAGTAAAGACCACACACACACGCAAACAAACATACCATACCAGCACACACATCTAAACGACACACACAAAATACAAAAAAGTCAAGAACCAAATATACACAGAATGCCAACCACACGCGTGCAAAACACACAACACACTACACACAAACACCACTAACACAGTCATACATATCCATACTTAACACCCCATAATCATACAATAACAACCAGACCACAAACACTTAAACACAGTCATAAAAAGGGACATTGAGAAATACCACACAGCTACACAAAAAAAAGCTGTATGCTGCAATGACACACAATCAATATCACGGAACAGACATCCAAAAGACAACACAGGTGAGATGCCACGTACAACCAACATACAAAGGAATTCACAGATGCAGCACAACACACACAGAAGCACACACCACCCCATACAATTCCACAAGCCAGTTTTCAGACACATCACAACATGCACATGGCACAAATCATCTACCCAGCATATGCAACAACACAGGCACAACCCATACACAAACATCACACACCGTTGCACACAGATTTCACACCACCATGTAGAAGGAAACCAGGACATGTATCTCATCTTGCCAACCAAAGCAATGTGGGCAGATGTATTTGTAATCATTACTTAAAAAAATTAACTACATACAAAAAGTGCCAAATGGCAAGGCCAAAGTGCAGAATTGCGCAAAGCACATAGTCCACATGTTACTGCCCCAACTTGACTCCTGACAGGAAATAGGTCTCCATGTCATAGGGTTATCAATGCCACAGGCAGGCACCTCAGGGAGTGGGGGCGGTGAGAGTGGCTTGGGTTTGGAAGGGGATATTTCTGTTTGGGCTTGGGATGGGGGACTTTGGCTCTGGGATGGGCAGACTTCTTACTGGGTGGAGAAGCAGGGCAAACACCAGAGGGGGCAGTGGAGGAATGGGAGGAGGAAGGTCCAGGTAGGGGCAGGGAGGCATGATGTTTAGGTGCAACATGGGGTGGGACAGAACTAGGGAACAGGTCAAGGGCGGCATGGAAGATTTTTTTGGGAACTCAGGGCGAGCACATGGAAAAGGGACTGGAGTGGAGGTAGAGGGAGTGCTTGTGTGACATGTGTGCTGTATGTGGATGATTGTGTGTTCAATGTGTGCACATGTGTGGTGGGTGTATGTTGGGTGGATGAGTGGGTGCGTGTGTTTCTGTTAGGAGGAGGGGTAAGAGATGAAGGGAGAGGGAATGGAAGATTTGTGAGTGAATGTTGGGGTAGTGTATGTAAGTGAGGTGTGTGTGCTGCAGGTGGTGGAAAAGATGGACACGGTGAGTACTGATATCGTCTGGGGGGTGGGTATCTGTGAACCTGCTGCTGTGGTGACTGAGGGTATGACAGGAATAGTGGCAAGATCAGGGTGTGATGATGCAGTGAGAGCAGATGTGAGTAGTGATGCGACTGTAAAAGAGAAGGTGTGGGGAAGCAGTGTGGGTAGTGTCTGTTGTGTATGTAGATGTGTGTTGTGTGTGTGTGCATGCCTGTGGGTTCATTTGTGGTGCTTGTGTTTTTCTTTGCGCACCTTCTCTGTTAAATTGGGTGTATGCTTGTCCGTAGGTATGCTCTGGATAGGAGAAGAGAAAGGTGTTGTGGCTTGGGAACAGGTAGCTGGTGGAGGGACTCAAGATGAAGGGACACTTGCTGCCTTCAATGAGGAGGCCAGAGCCTAAAATGATCTCTGTAGGCCAGACAAGGCACAGTGAATGCCTTCTAAGTAGGCATTTGAATACTGCATCTGGGATGCCAGTCCCTGGATGGCATTTATGATGGTTGTCTGCCCACAGAGATGGACTTCAGGAGGTCAATGGCCTCCTAATTGAGGGTAGCAGGGCTGACTGGGGCAGGGGCTGAGGTGCCTGCGGCAAAGGAGACGCCCACTGTCCTGGGTGAGTGGGCACCTTCTGGAGCTAGTACGACATCTTCTTCAGATTCCTCCTTCAATGGTGGCTTCCTGGTGGTGGCGGACTCATCTGGGACCACCCCAGTACTATCTTTGTCTCCCATTCCCCTTCCCAGCACCGCCCTCCCATTAGCTCCCCTCCCAGTTGCCCTTGCCCACTCACCCAGGAGGCTGAAGAAGATATTGTAGTAGCTCCAGACTCCCCTCTGGTGTTTCTCTTGCCCTCTATCCCACTGGTCCCCTCGGTTCCACTGGTGGCAGCCTCCTGGGTCCCATGTGCTGCAACTTCCCCACTCACCGGTGCCCTTCCTCCTTTGCCAGATAATGTTAATACACACAGCGGTGGCGAGAGAATGAAGGTGGGAGAGAAAGAAAGGGATAAGTACCTACCCATCTACTACACATACTAACAAGATACCTAATTTCCCCTGTCATGACAACAAGAGCACATAAAAGAGTTATGGACAGTAGAGTCCTGGAAGCCGTATCCAAAAGTATCACCTATTACCTCACCTCTTCAGCCTAGACACATGATTGAACATCCTACATGCCTTTCAACTGTTTAACTCTATCAATTTATTCCATGAACATACTCACCTACATATCAGTCATTACAGAATGAAACAAATCTGACTTCAAAGTTACTGTGTACACAAACAATATGACAGGTATCTATGGAATACATTCAGTACAGATGTCCAGTCATATTACAATGATACCGCTTCCAATGTACACTACACATACTTTTAATTACCCAAATGCAGTGCCAACAAGATCACTTTGGGCAATTACAGAAGACTCAGGGATAGAGTATGAAGGCAGTAAAATATCCCAACATTGGAGTAACTCACATGTACAGTAGAAAATGTGGTACAGTACCACCACATCATGTCTTGCATGGCTTTACATAGCTAAAGTACTACAGTGCAACATGATTGGAGTGACATCCAAGACTGTATCCTCCTCATATTCTATCAGACCTCATCAATGCCTAAGTCTAATAAGGGACATAGTAGACGCCCATACAGAAGTCACATAACAGTCTGCACTTGCCCCCTTGTGGCTGCTGTGCTGCCCTCAGGCGCCCATCCAACTCTGGGTAGTGCACTACCAGTATGCAGATCATTAGGGTAGTCTGGGTCCGGCGGGCACCCCTTCTACATTGGGAGGACATCCCCAGCTGGGCCTCTGCGGTCTTCTGTGCCCAGTGTCTCTAGTCCTCCCACTGCTTCCTGCAGTTGGTGCTCCACCGGCTTTGGACCCCCAGGGTCCGCACTTGTTTGTCAATGGCTCTCCATAACCCTTTCTTTTGGTGGGAGCTAACCTGCCTGGGAAATATTGAGAAAAGGGAGAACATAATGTAGATTATACCTATACAGCTGCAACATTTGCCAACAAACAACATACACAGCCCATGCACATAGCCAATACTCCATGCACTGCATACATCATGTGCATGCAATTCCCTAATTCAGACATCACATGTCAATGTGCACACATTGTCACTGTCAAACACCACCCGAAATGCAAGTTAATGAATGTTGTACTGACCTTTTGCTCTGGAGCCCCATACAACCACCCATACAAAGGTTCAACCCCTTCCACCAGTTTATCTAGCTTCTCAACAGTGAAGGCTGGGGCCCCATTGCCTGCAGTGCGTGCCATTGTGGCTACAAGCTACAGGACACAGCAGCACACGAAGTGGAGGTCTTCCTTGCCCGAGTGCCAGGAGTCAAGTGAGCTGGATTAAACCAAATGGCAGTCACAGCTGTAGTGGTTATGACCGTCAGCACCAGCGGTGATTGTCACTATCCCCAGTTTCCCATTGACATCAATGTTAACCAATGAGGCGATGCACAGCAGTTCTGATCACCTTCTGCCATGCCGGCTACTGCCGGCGGAATAAGGTCACTTCCATGGGGGTTACCTTTAAATATGAGTAAAGCGTAGATTCCCTTTGGAGGCAGATGGACATGTGGAGTTTGGGGTCTCTGAGCTCACAATTTAAAAATACATCTTTTAGTAAAGTTGATTTTCAGATTGTGTGTTTAAAAATGCTAGTTTTGGAAAGTGAGCATTTTCTTGCTTAAACTATTCTGTGACTCGGCCTGTTTGTGGATTCCCTGTCTGGGTCAGTTTGACAGTTGGGCTGTTTGTACGTCTCACTAGACAGTGACACAAAGAGAGATGGGGTGTAGCCTGCATATCCTGATGTGCCATCTGTGCTAGGAGGGAGGGGAGCAGTGGTCACTCACACCTGAAAGGGCTGTGCCTGCCCTCACACAGTGCAGTTTCCAACCCCCTGGTGTGTGTCTGGGGCCTGGCCTGGGCAAGGAAGGATTTCACAAACAAGAGAGACTTTTCTTTGAAGTAAGCCTACTTCAAAGGGAAAAAGGGGTATAAGAAGGGCACCCAAAACCACAGACTTTAGATCACTTCTAGAAATCAAGAAGAACCTTGGCTTGGAGAATAGCTGAAGAGCTGAGGAGAAGTGCTGACCTGCCTGTGACTGTGCTTTGCGGAGCTATCCTTCAGTTGCTGCTTCTGCCTGGTGACAAGGGACAAAGACTGGACTTTGTTGTGCATTCCTGGTTTTGAAGAAATCTCCAAGGGCTTGTCCTCAGCTTGCCTCGTGTTGTTGAAGTCTCAGGGCCATCAAAGACTTCCCCTGCCGGCACCTGGACTCTCTGCTGAGACTCCTGCCCTGCCAAGTGGTGCCTTATACAGTTCCTGGGACCCTGACAGGTGGAGCTGGCAGACCAAGCATGAAAATCCATGCACAGACTGCCGTGCAGGGAAATTTCCGACACAACCGCCGAGAGCAGCGGAAGAAACGACTCGCTGCCGGCTCTGCGGCTGAAATCAATGCAACGCTTGCAGTGCGGCTGTGAAATCAATGAATGTGGCTGGAGAAAGTACTTGCTGCATCGCTAATCGAGGCTGATATTGTCGCAACCCACACAGTGCGGTTTTGCTATCACTGGACAGCAGGATTTTCGCCACAAACCTTGCTGGGCATGGAAAAATTACACAACGACTGCCTAGACCTGAGTGCTGTGTGAATTGGTGCATCGCTCCCCTGCGGGAGGAAAAACGGCACAGGCCGGTCTGACTGGAGAAGGAGAACCGACGCACGAGCTTTCGGGTGAGAAATCGACGGACTGCTTACTGTTTTTGACGCACACTCGCCCGTGAGAACTCTCTAGGAATAAAAGGACACCAAAACCTATGACCCACAAAGAGGCAGAGAAAACACAGAAAGAGCTAGATCCCCCAGGGAAAAGAACTCTCATCAAAGCCTGGGGACCACATTTCTACAGGGACGAAGTTCAATGTAACAGATTGGGAAGGGTGCATCTTTACTCTCCCTTCATAACTAAAAAGTGCCTCCAGGGATACCCCAGCTCTCCAGAGACTTGTACTTCAGCTAAGAGAGTTCATGCATGGAGCCCTAGCCTCACTATTATATTGGCCCCCTCCTTAGGGGCACCTCCTCTGCCCATCTCTGAAGTATGGGGAGCACAGCAAAGTCAGCACCCCACCCACGTGGAAGCAAGCAGTAAAATGAGAATGCTGGCTCTCACACTGACACAGAGCATTGTCCAACATTTGCAGAGCAGTCAGGACCACATTGTCATGATCTACCCTTTGCTTATGGCCTGTGCCATCTGGAACTGGAGGGCGACCTCGATTCTTGCAGGCCCTGCTCTGGCCAAGGTTAGGGCGGGCTTTTCTGGTAGCTACGGTGCTGCTGACAGTGGTACGTCAAAGGAATGCGTGCCCTCCAGAAGGAGTCCCAGGGGGAAAAAACCCTAAAGGGAAAAAAAACTCTATGACAGGAACTCCCTGGAACAGAAGTAAAAGATGCATGAAAAAATGTCAGGCTTCCAAGTCAAGAAAAAAAAAATATATATATATGTGTGTGTATTGTACTGGGATAAATAGGAACTCAAAGATTGTGCTTAGGTAGAACATCAGCCTACACACTGTATTTTATCAGTACACTCCACATCAAGACCTATTACAAAATTTCAAGTAAGTACTCATGTCTAGTGAGAATTGTATGGGTAAATTTTGTCCAGCAGATACTGTGACTGGGGATTTTAGTGCTAAATATCAGTACCGTACGGAATATTGATTTACGGGGCCTGTGTTTTTGGGATAGTTATGAAGGGATATTAATTTGTACATAGTTCACCACTACGAGTAGCACTCATGTCTTTGTCGCTAGCATATACTGTGACTGGTAGTTTCAGTGTTAAATAATAATACTGTATAGGGCATTATTTACGGGGCCACCGTTCCCAGGATAGTTAGCACGTGATCTGACGATTTATTAATGATTTACTTTGAGCTCACAGTTAGGCATGGAATAATGCAAATGGTGATTTGCAACGTTCTACAGTGCATTATGATTTACAATCTTAGCGGGATGCCTGGGCATTTGATGGGGTTTTCTCTTTAGGGCCATTGATGCAGGCTGTATGTTAATCTCTCTTTACTGTGTCTGTCTAACATATTTTGTTTTGACTCGCCAGTTGGTGACCGTTCAGTGCTTTGTAATCGCGGAAACAGGACCAAGCACTGCATTCCACAATAAGCATCAAGGTAGGGAAGAGGCACTTTTTCTTCTCATTTCTTTTGTAATTAGTAATTGTTTGCAATGTGTGAAATGTTATTTTAAATGGCAGTTGTGATCTGCAATGTACATCTGCTCATTTTGAATTTATACTTTCCTTTTGCAAAGTTAGGGACTCTTGGTTTGCAATCATAAGGATTTTAGGGGCAGATTTAAGAGCCCCTAGCGCCTCCTTGCGCCACATGAGCGTAAAATCACAGTGCCAAATTTACAAAGTGGCGCAATGTGTGAGAAAACAGGGCTGATTACAGAGGCCCCCTAACTTTTTGCCCCCATTTTCCACTTTGTGCTGGTGTTTTCCTGACTCTGATGGTGCCCTGGGTACTGCTAACCAGTCCCAGGGCCTGTGCTCTGTGTAAAATCAAAATGCAAATTAGGCTAATTATAATTGGCTAAGTTAACCTACCTATAAGTCCCTGGTATATGGTAGGGCATGTGGTTTAGGGACCACAGCATAGGTAGTGCACCCATAGGTGCACTGCTGAGGTGCCCCATGTCATTTTAAAGGCAGGCTTGCCTTGCTGGCTGCTTTTAAATTAAAGTTATATGCAAATTCGACTTTGGAATTAAAAGTAGTTCCAAAGTCTTAAAATACCTTATTTTTACATATAAGTCACCCCTAAGGTGTGCCCTATGTGCCCCTAGGGCTGGGTGCCATGTAACTATAAGCAGGGACTTTATAAAAATAGTTTTATAAGCCCTGGTGAGGTAAAAACAGCCAAATTCATTTTTCCCTCATTGTAGTAAATGGCCTTCATAGGCTCAAATGGGGAGACTTTATTTTAATTTTTAAAGTCTCCTTAAGTGATGCATACCAAGAATTTGGTATCAAATTAATTGTTGTAATAAATCCCACAACTTCCAGTTGTGGGATTTAATATAACTTGTTCAGGTAAAGAGTTTTAAACTTTACCTGAAAAGTTGCCAATTTCAGCCCTGTATTGTTTTTGCTGCTGTGCTATGACTGACCAGCTTCTAGCAGCTTGGCCAAGCTGCCTTGATGAGGTGTGAAGTGGCCTGGCTTCACACAAAGGAATGTGCCTGTGGGAAGGAATCTCGCCTCAGCAGATGGTGAGGCAGGAAGGGGGAGGGCTGCCAAACTGGTCTTTAAAGGCAGAGAATGACATTTGGAGCAACCAGCAACACCCCCACATCCTGCAACCCCAGACAATTAGGTGCCCCCTTGATTAGATTAGGAGAGGGCAGGAGAGGGGTGTGTTTATGATTTTTAGCCACACCAGTGGGTGGGCTCAGCCAGATGCAACCTCCAAAAATCAGATTCAGCCATGATGGATTTTTAGAGAATGTTGCCTCCTGGGATTGATTTTTGCCACACTTCCCAGGAAGTGGTCATCACAGGGGGAAGGACCCTGCACCTGATTGGAGAACCAGGACCCCCCTGCTTTTCACCCAGGAGCAAGGATAAAACTGGCAGACCTGCGCCCACACCTCAGTTCCCTACCACATCCAACAAGGAAGAACAACAGAAGAAGAAGGACTGCCCTGCTGGACCCTTGGCCTGCACCTGGAACCTGCACTCAGAAGGACTGCACCAGCTGCACACTTGGGCTTCACCACAAGAAGGACTTTGCCTGGTTTCAACTGGTTCAAGGAGGGACTCCCTGTTTGCTACAGGTGAAAAATTGCTAACCAGAGTCCCCTGCACCAACTCCTGAAGAAAGCGACCAGCTGACCACTGTCCTGTGTCCAAAAAGCAGTTTGCACCAGGTGCATTCTGGGAGCTGTAGTCCGCACCCCCCAAGGACCATCCCAGAACTTCTGGACCCTTGCGGTGAGGTGTGGACCCCAAAAGAACCTTAAAAGGACATCTGGGAGAAGCCCCAGAAGTTTGGACAACTTTTGTAAAAAAGCTCCATAGAGGGACCGACCCGCCGCAGCAACTCTAGCCAGCTTGCCTCAACCGCGACCCGGCCTGATTTGCTGGTTCGTCCCGGTAAAGAAAATCTCTGAAAAGGAGACTAAGTCCGAAGGTAAAAAGTTGACCGGGACCTCCCAGCCAGCGTATCCGAGGAGGGCTCCATGGATGTCGGATCAAGATCCAGGTTTACCCCAGTCGAAGGATTTTCACCTCGAAAAAACGAATAAGTCCGAAGGTAAAAATCTCCACCGAGGATTCCAGCATCGCGTGTCCGGAGAAGGTCTCCAGGAGGTCGGATTAGACTAGCAGGTTCGTCCCGCTGAAGAAAATCTTCGAAAAAGAGACTAAGGGGGTCATTCTGACCTCGGCGGTCAAGGACCGCCGGGGCCAGGGTCGGCGGGAGCACTGCCAACAGGCTGGCGGTGCCCCGCAGGGCATTCTGACCGCGGCGGTTTGGCCGTGGTCAGAAGAGGAAAACCGGCGGTCTCCCGCCGGTTTTCCGCTGCCCTATTGAATCCTCCATGGCGGCGTAGCTTGCTGCGCCGCCATGGGGATTCTGACACCCCATACCGCCATCCTGTTCCTGGCGGTTCGCCCGCCAGGAACAGGATGGCGGTTTGGGGTGTCGTGGGGCCCCTGGGGGCCCCTGCAGTGCCCATGCCAATGGCATGGGCACTGCAGGGGCCCCCGTAAGAGGGCCCCACAAAGAATTTCAGTGTCTGCTTTGCAGACACTGAAATTAGCGACGGGTGCAACTGCACCCGTCGCACCTTCCCACTCCGCCGGCTCCATTCGGAGCCTGCTTCCTCGTGGGAAGGGTGTTTCCCACTGGGCTGGCAGGCGGCCTTTTGGCGGTCGCCCGCCAGCCCAGTGGGAAACCCAGAATAACCGCAGCGGTCTTCTGACCGCGGTGCGGTATTCTGGAGGGGGGAACTCTGGCGGGCGGCGGAGTGAAGGTAAACTTTTAACCGAAGCCTCCCGTGGCCTGTAGCCGAGCAGGGCTCCATCGCGGTCGGCCTGAAACTTTGACTTTGCCCCGGTCGAGGTGCAACCAGATGACCCGATTGGCGCTTTTTGTTTCTAGGCGCTAAAAAAATAATAATTCTTTAAAAATTAATATCTCCGGTTCCCCTTATCTGATTTTATTTGTTTTGGTGTCATTTTAAAGATAAAAATATAATCTATTTTTATAAATTGGTTTTGGATTTTTAAACTGTTTCCTGTGTTTTATTTAAATACTGTTTTGTGATATTTGAATGCTTTACACTCTGTCTCCTGAGTTAAGCCTTGACGCTCGTTGCCAAGCTACCAAGGGTTGAGCTGGGTTTAATTTACTGAGACCTAACTGGACCTTAGTGGAGGTTAGTGGCTTATTGCTAAGTGTAGGTACCTACCTGCCCTTACCAATATCCCACTTTCCAACACAATGCATGAATTGCACCACTTTGTAACCCTTTGCCTTACATTATGCCTGCATCAGGCATAATGTATGCAAAGGGGGCGTTCCCCCATCAGAGCGGCCAAAAAAATGCAACAAAGAAATCTAAGAGATTTTGTTGCGTTCTTGCTTTTGACACTTTTTTTTGGTCACTTTTAACGCCTGCACAGAGCAAGCGTTAAAATGAGGCACACCATTGTTTACAATGGTCCTCAATGGGCTTTGCAGGATTAGCATCAACATTTTGGACGTTAATCATGCAAATGTCTGAACTAGCCTGAAAAATGTTGAGGCTAGTTCTCTTAACTACCACCATGGTGCACCATATCCGAGATACGGTGCGCGCATGGTGGTGTTAGGGGGGTGCTAAAGGGTGCAAGAAAAGTGGAGCGTTCTTGCTTTTGACACTTTTTTTTGGTCACTTTTAACGCCTGCACAGAGCAAGCATTAAAATGAGGCACACCATTGTTTACAATGGTCCTCAATGGGCTTTGCAGGATTAGCATCAACATTTTTGACGTTAATCATGCAAATGTCTGAACTAGCCTGAAAAATGTTGAGGCTAGTTCTCTTAACTACCACCATGGTGCACCATATCCGAGATACGGTGCGCGCATGGTGGTGTTAGGGGGGTGCTAAAGGGTGCAAGAAAAGTGGAGCTGCACTGGGTGCACTGCCACTTTTCCTAAATCACGCCGTTGGTGAATCTGGGCCCCACCAACCAGTGCCACGTCAGCTAGTGCAAATCGGTCTATTAGCATGCTGTCTTTCTCACAAAAAGGTATGTCTGCTGGTTTTGACTAATGGCTGGACTGTTCATAAGAATAAAAAACAACTCTTCAATCGCTTCTTCAGATACGAAATTGACTACTTCCTAAATTTCAGCAAGGTTCCAGGAAATTATTTCTAGTGGTTCCAACATAACAATTTTACTGTAATGAGCGAGCGTTCATAAACATACTTTTTCGTTCCCCCCGAAAACTGCTGCATAAAATGTAAATAATACATCAAACTACGTCTGCCAGTGCTCCAAATCTCATGTTTCTGTAGGCGGGTGGGGCAGGGGATCACAGAGTGAACTTCCTCGATCAAATATGAATGAGTTCACAAACCCGGATTTGTGAAGAAGCTGACTTCGTAGACCCCTTTGGGTCTAGAACAGATTCAGATCACTTTTTAATGATCCTTATATTTTTCTAAGGACGTGAGGGGAGCAAATGGCAGCCTTTTTTCCATGCAAAATAAATGACTTTATTTTGTACAGAAACTGATTCAAAAGTCTCTATAGGGACCGCATTTTTAAGCAGATACATCTTGTGGAAGCTGCGGCGTTTACTATGCCATTAAATTAAATATCCTGCGAAATTATCACCCAAAGAAAAGCTGTCATTTTTGCAGCAGTCACCCTTTGTGCAGGGAATATATGTCTCGTTTAGCTACTAGAATGGGAAAAAATTACAGTGCAAGCGACATAGACTAAAATGCCCCCACAACACTAGAGCCTAGATAGTATTGCTAGGTTTCAGCAAATGGATAACAGTTGAGATGCTGTGAAAGTTGTTCACTTTGTGTCAGCAGATGAATTGTTTATATGACACTATTGTACACAGAAAGATGTAAAGGAAACACTAAACAATCTGCATTTCGTAGACTTGCACGTAATGGGGCAATTTGTAAACGTGTCTTTTTACATTTGTCGAGTATTAACATGCCCAACAGCATAGCCTCATGAAACTTGCTTAGAGTTCGTTTCAGATTTCCAAACATTTACTAACATGAATTAGTTACTAGAATTATCAAAATGTAAAATAAAGATGAGCTATATTAGCTGCCTAACAGTAAGATTCTGTAGTGTTTAATAATATGCTGTAACTCCATTGAGATTATAAATATTGTTGTTTTATTTAAATGGTACTTTATTTTGGTGACACAAACACCAAAAATACCATACAGACTTTATTCCCTTAGGAGGTAAGTAATACACAAATTATATACACTAGTATGCAGAAATAGGCATAAAAACAGTTAGAAAACAGTACAATTAGTGAAAATCACAATAGTTAGAAATGGGCCTGGGGGAACACAAACCATATACAAAGAAAGTTGAATGTGAATGTTGGTTTCCCACCTAGGCAAGTGTAGTATGTAGAGGGGAGCTCTGAGTACTAGAAAACCCCAAAGGTAAATACTAGAACCCACCCCAGAGCCCAGGAAAGTAGGAGCAAAACATAGTAACTTTCCCAGAACACAGAAACGAAAAGAAGGGCTATCTATGCAAGAACCAAAGGGACTGCAATATACCAACAGTGGATCCCTGGACCTGAGGACCTGTGGAAGAAGGGGACCAAGTCCAAGATGCACAGTCCAGGAAGGACAGAAACCCTGCTGCCCCGGATGAAGGTGCAAAAGATGAACCACCGGTGAAGAAGAACAATCAGTACTGCACCTAAGAAGACCGAGTTTAGTGCAAATGATGTCCGACGCTAGATTGCAGTCTGGTTTGCAACATTGGAGTCTGCCACAAGCTTTGGTAAATGCAAAGCTCGCAGTTAGCAGAAAATGACGCTGCCCGGACCAGAAGGACCAGGTGGACTCTACCCCGGAGGAGGAGTCAAAGGGGGCTCTCAGCAACTCAGAGAGATCACAGAAAACCCGGCAGCATGCACAGGAGTCCCACAGCATTGGGACATAGGAGGTGCAAAAGGAGGCCCATGCAGCACAATGACAAAGCTTCCAACGCCACCGAGAACCACTCAGGAAGCTGTGGTCACAGGATAGAGTGATGGGGGCCAGAGCTGCAAGATGCACAAAGAACTTCGTGGAAGGGTGCCAACACACGTTGGCAACTGCCAAACATGCAGTGCACACGGGTACTATCTTGCATGGGGAGGTAAGGTCTTACCTCCACCAAAGTTGGACAGTAGGGCATCAGGACCATTAGGACCACTTCAGTCTACCGCCCCATGCTGCAGGATCCACGCAGCTCAGCAGGTGAGGTGATCCATGCAGCCGGTCGTCATTGCAGTAGGTTAATCATAAAAGGATACCACGGCACTCAAAAAGGTAGTCCAAAAATGTATAATCCAAAGGGGAAAGAAGAATTCAAAGTCCAAACACTGTGTTGATATTCGCGAGGTTTATTCGTTGTGGAAAAGGTACATTCAGTAAACAGCCGACACGTGTTTCGTCCCAAGGACTTTTTCAAGGCTGTCGGTCAAAAATCATGGACACAGAAAAATGCAATCAAAATGTGATAGTGTATATTAACAAGCGAATTAAGAAGCTACAAATAAGATATCATGTAAAAAGATGTAATATGCACAGATTGTAGAAAAGTAAGAAAATCTGAGGAAAGTGAAAGAATAGGTATTAGGTGAATGTGAGGATGTGCTACCAAACAATTACACTAAAACAGACTCAAATGGAGAATTATGGGTGAGTAGGTATGGAAGACATGACAAAATTGTGAGTAAAAACCATTATCCATAGTGACCAGGGTGATGAGTAGTGCACATTTACAGAATCATGCAAACATGAAAAAAGTGGGGGGAAGAGAGCGTAGAGGTGGGTGGGATCAACACTAACGAAAAGTGTGAATATGATGTGCCAGGTAGAGAAACTGGTCTGCTTAATTCGTGTTATTCCTAGGCCAGAAATGAAATGAAAAGAAGGCACTGGGACCCAGTAATTAGATGATGTGAATCATAACTGAAGGATGATAGAGTAACATACCAGAAAAATTTGTGTAGGTAGTTCACATGAAAAAGAAGGATAATATCCTAGGATCCAATGCCGTTGATGTGGTGATTAGGATTCTGGTTATGACATCAATTGATATGGTGGTCTCTTAAGTAACCGAGCCGGGGGTTGTGTAGTCATCATGGTTACAAGCTCACATAGAGAGTGGGGCCATGATAAACCCAATAAAAACTGAAAAATATATATGTGCAAGCCCATCGTTAAGAGGACAGAGTGAAGTATAAATAAGTATCATAGATGATTACACGTGGATATGTCATATGAAAAGAAAGTACATATTTGTGAAAAAAACATACGAGTTTATGGAAAGGGATGTGATACCAATTATGGTAGTGGAATGGATGGGATAACACTGGTTATATTTAAAAGGCGAGAGATATTAAGGAGTTGAAAAACTCCTAGCAGAAAGCTGCCGACAAATGGGGGAATAGTGGTATGCCGCATTTATTGTGAACATACATGCAAACAAACCGAGCATCTTAACAGAAGGGAGGAGTGGTGTGAAATAGCTGCCGACGTCAGTGCCGATCGAATACTCCCAAAGGAGCTAGTGTTGGGAATATTCAGAGTGTCCATTGATATTTATCGCGGCGAACCCAAACCCGCTGGTGTCCGGATCTGTTGGGGTGCCTGGTGTCATATTAAACGCAGCATGGACATTTTGAAATTAACGCAAGACAAAATACACATGTAAATATAAACTCAGCATGAAATTATTTTATCCGTGCCTCCCAAAGTCTGAACCACGGATCGTGATGTGGTGAACCCCAACGCAGTCTAGAAATATAGTGTCCGTTATGTAAGAGTACCTGCAATTAAACGCTTACCTGCAGAATGTATGTCTGTGCAGCAGAGCAAACGCTGGTGAAAATAGTTTCAGGAGGCTTATGGAAGCCAGCTTAAGAATGATCTTCAGGAGATAGAAAAGGGACAAACACCCAGTGGGAGCAGCAAAACGGGGTAGAGAGTTCCCTACCAACCTTGAAACCAAGATGGCAAAACCCAGGAACCCTCTGGAGGAGCTCTGAGCATGACCCCTGGGGTGGTGATGGACAGGGGCGTGGTCACTTCCCTTTCCTTTGTCGAGTTTCATGTCAGAGCAGGGACTGGAGGTCCCAGAAACGGTGTAGACTGGATTATGCAAGGAGGGCACCAAATGTGCCCTTCAAAGCATTTCAAGTGACTTGGTGAGGCTGCCCATCCCAAGCCTGTAACACCTATTTCCAAACGGAGAGGGTGTAACACCCCTCTCTTAAAAGAAATCTGTTGCTCTGCATTCCTGTGCTTGAGCTTCTCAAGCAACAGGAGGGCAGAAATCTGTCTGTGAGGTTGCAGCAACTGGGATGCCTGGAAAACCTCAGAAAGCTGTAATGGCAGTACTGGGTGTCCTCTAAGGAGCCCTCAGAGTACATGGAATCATATAACCAAAGTTTGCAAAAGCATTGGGGTATGAAGCTTAAATGTTTGAATCCAAACATGCCTAGGTTCAGAGTTACAACTATGTAGCTGGGCATAGGTAGTGACCTATGTCCAGCAAACACATAAAATGGTGTCCTCACATTCACAAAGTCGAGGAAAATGGTCCTGGAGGTCGTGGGGCACCACTACTAGTGCAGAGATGCCCACACACACAGGCATTTTGCTCCTAGCCCTCAGGGCGGGAGGACCTGCTATAGGGTGATTCATAAGTTACCTGGTGGGGTGTAAATGGGAGTGAAAGGGTGCTTGCCCCTTTTCACGCAGGCTACAATGGCAGTCCTGCAGAAGCCTTTGTATGGGCTCCCTATGAGTGGCAAAATATATGCTGCAGACCATAGGGATCCCCTGGAACCCCAATGCCATGGATACCTAGGTACCATATACTAGGGACTAATAAGGGGGCACCAGTATGCCAATTATGATTGGAATACTATGTTAAGAGTATCCAGTGACCAATTTGGAAGGGAGAGAGCATATCTACTGGGATCCTGATTAGCAGGTTCCCAGTAGACACAGTCAAGCACACTGACAAACAGGCAGAAACTGGTGGTAACCATGTCAAGAAAGAGGGTACTTTCCTAGACTATGAGGCCCACAAAAGCACGCATCAGATAGTAGAGTCAACTCCTCCTGAGCAATGATCCTTCTTTTGCTAACATTGTATAAAATAATATAAAAAACCGACCACAACATTCTAAACCCGTTTAGGACATATAACTGTTCTATATTCAGTACATGTTTACTAAATAATGCAACAGACTCTCATTTTGTCTTCATAAATAAGGTCTTAAAGCTTATTCAAATGCAGAGCCTGAAACAAACAAATTACCCCTGAACCACCATGGGATTTTACTCCCAGGTTTACACTTGTGTGGCAATGCAGGGTTAATGTGAGGGGACTTTGTCATTTAATATTGTACATGGACCCAGGGTTGATCCCCATACATTGTAAAATGAATAGTTAATTAATTAGTTAGAACTTGAACACTCTCAAATGAGGGACTGCCTATGGATGTTTGCCTATGTTGAGTTACAGATGAAGGTGTATGGGCAGTTTGTGTTTTTTTCACCACAGCCCTGGGTTCTTGTTTCCCTTATGCTATCTAGATTCTTTGATTCAAGGTGTCTCCCTACATCATTTGGAGGTAATTTAAACTGCTCCTGTGTCATGGCTCCAGCCTCTGCCCCTTCTGCAATGGTGGTTTTATCAACTTACGGTCCCCTGGGAAGTGACAACTTGGGGATGGACAGTGCATGAATGGTGAATAGAAAAGGTCAGTGCCTGCTGCTAATTATTCCTACTCCTCAGAATGCTTTTGCTATTGGTGGATGAGTTAAGGACAATACCTAATAATTTCCTCTCTGTTTTGGGGATATTCTGGCCATAACTAATAGCCTTGCCTGGCATCTAATTTACCTTTATGTTTCAATTTTATGCAGTATGGTAACACAACATCTAAAAATGTATACATTCCACTCCAAACTAGAATACATCTTCTTTGAGATTGTGTGAAAATCTCTAGACTCAAATAACAAAACCAACATTTGTTTCAAAAGTTATGGGTTCCAGTGAAAGCAATGTGTGTGAGAAGGTAGCCTCTTTCTAGCCTTGTTACCCCCACTTTTGGCCTGTTTGTGAGTGTATGTCAGGGTGTTTGTCACTGTTTTCACTGTCTCACTGGGATCCTGATGGCCAGGCCTCAGTGCTCATAGTGAAAACACCATGTTTTCAGTATGGTTGTTATGTGTCACTGGGATCCTGCTAGTCAGGACCCCAGTGCTCATAGGTTTGTGGCCTATATGTATGTGTCACTGGGACCCTGTCACCCAGGGCCCCAGTGCTCATAGGTGTGCATGTATATGTTCCCTGTGTGGTGCCTAACTGTCTCACTGAGGCTCTGCTAACCAGAACCTCAGTGGTTATGCTCTCTCATTACTTTCAAATTGTCACTAACAGGCTAGTGACCAATTTTACCAATTTACATTGGCTTACTGGAACACCCTTATAAATCCCTAGTATATGGTACTGAGGTACCCAGGGTATTGGGGTTCCAGGAGATCCCTATGGGCTGCAGCATTTCTTTTGCCACCCATAGGGAGCTCTGACAATTCTTACACAGGCCTTTCCACGTTATTTCACAGCCATTTTACACTGCACTTAAGTAACTTATAAGTCACCTATATGTCTAACCTTTACCTGGTAAAGGTTAGGTGCAAAGTTACTTAGTGTGAGGGCACCCTGGCACTAGCCAAGGTGCCCCCACATTGTTCAGAGCCAATTCACTGAACTTTGTGAGTGCGGGGACACCAATACACGCGTGCACTACATATAGGTCACTACCTATATGTAGCTTCACCATGGTAACTCCGAATATGGCCATGTAACATGTCTATGATCATGGAATTGCCCCCTCTATGCCATCCTGGCATTGTTGGTACAATTCCATGATCCCAGTGGTCTGTAGCACAGACCCTGGTACTGCCAAACTGCCCTTCCTGGGGTTTCACTGCAGCTGCTGCTGCTGCCAACCCCTCAGACAGGCAGCTGCCCTCCTGGGGTCCAGCCAGGCCTGGCCCAGGATGGCAGAACAAAGAACTTCCTCTGAGAGAGGGTGTGACACCCTCTCCCTTTGGAAAATGGTGTGAAGGCAGGGGAGGAGTAGCCTCCCCCAGCCTCTGGAAATGCTTTGTTGGGCACAGATGTGCCCAATTCTGCATAAGCCAGTCTACACCGGTTCAGGGACCCCTTAGCCCCTGCTCTGGCGCGAAACTGGACAAAGGAAAGGGGAGTGACCACTCCCCTGACCTGCACCTCCCCTGGGAGGTGTCCAGAGCTCCTCCAGTGTGCTCCGGACCTCTGCCATCTTGGAAACAGAGGTGCTGCTGGCACACTGGACTGCTCTGAGTGGCCAGTGCCACCAGGTGACGTCAGAGACTCCTTGTGATAGGCTCCTTCAGGGTTAGTAGCCTTTCCTCTCTCCTAGGTAGCCAAACCCTCTTTTCTGGCTATTTAGGGTCTCTGTCTCTGGGGAACCTTTAGATAACGAATGCATGAGCTCAGCCGAGTTCCTCTGCATCTCCCTCTTCACCTTCTGATAAGGAATCGACCGCTGACCGCGCTGGAAGCCTGCAAACCTGCAACATAGTAGCAAAGACGACTACTGCAACTCTGTAACGCTGATCCTGCCGCCTTCTCGACTGTTTTCCTGCTTGTGCATGCTGTGGGGGTAGTCTGCCTCCTCTCTGCACCAGAAGCTCCGAAGAAATCTCCCGTGGGTCGACGGAATCGTCCCCCTGCAACCGCAGGCACCAAAAAGCTGCATTACCGGTCCCTTGGGTCTCCTCTCAGCACGACGAGCGAGGTCCCTCGAATCCAGCGACACCGTCCAAGTGACCCCCACAGTCCAGTGACTCTTCAGCCCAAGTTTGGTGGAGGTAAGTCCTTGCCTCACCTCGCTGGGCTGCATTGCTGGGAACCGTGACTTTGCAAGCTACTCCGGCCCCTGTGCACTTCCGGCAGAAATCCTTCATGCACAGCCAAGCCTGGGTCCACGGCACTCTAACCTGCATTGCACGACTTTCTAAGTTGGTCTCTGGCGACGTGGGACTCCTTTGTGCAACTTCGGCAAGCACCGTTTCACGCATCCTCGTAGTGCCTGTTTCTGGCACTTCTCCGGGTGCTACCTGCTTCAGTGAGGGCTCTTTGTCTTGCTCGACGTCCCCTCTCTCTGCAGGTCCAATTTGCGACCTCCTGGTCCCTCCTGAGCCCCAGCAGCGTCCAAAAACGCCAAACGCACGATTTGCGTGTAGCAAGGCTTGTTGGCGTCCATCCGGCGGGAAAACACTTCTGCCCGACTCTCCAAGGCGTGAGGGATCCATCCTCCAAAGGGGAAGTCTCTAGCCCTTGTCGTTCCTGCAGTATTCACAGTTCTTCAGCCTAGTAAGAGCTTCTTTGCACCAACCGCTGGCATTTCTTGGGCATCTGCCCATCTCCGAGTTGCTTGTGACTTTTGGACTTGGTCCCCTTGTTCCACAGGTACCCTCAGTCAGGAATCCATCGTTGTTGCATTGCTGATTTGTGTTTTCCTTGCATTTTCCCTCTAACACGACTATTTTGTCCTTAGGGGAACTTTAGTGCACTTTGCACTCACTTTCCAGGGTCTTGGGGGGGGTTAGTTTTCTAACTCTCACTATTTTCTAATAGTCCCAGCGACCCTCTACAAGGTCACATAGGTTTGGGGTCCATTCGTGGTTCGCATTCCACTTCTGGAGTATATGGTTTGTGTTGCCCCTATCCCTATGTTTCCCCATTGCATCCTATTGTAACTATACATTGTTTGCACTGTTTTCTAAGACTATACTGCATATTTTTGCTATTGTGTATATATATCTTGTGTATATTTCCTATCCTCTCACTGAGGGTACACTCTAAGATACTTTGGCATATTGTCATAAAAATAAAGTACCTTTATTTTTAGTATAACTGTGTATTGTGTTTTCTTATGATATTGTGCATATGACACTAAGTGGTACTGTAGTAGCTTCACACGTCTCCTAGTTCAGCCTAAGCTGCTCTGCTAAGCTACCATTATCTATCAGCCTAAGCTGCTAGACACCCTATACACTAATAAGGGATAACTGGGCCTGGTGCAAGGTGCAAGTACCCCTTGGTACTCACTACAAGCCAGTCCAGCCTCCTACATTGGTTGTGCAGTGGTGGGATAAGTGCTTGAGACTACTTACCACTCTTGTCATTGTACTTTTCATAAGAGAAAAATATACAAAACAAGGTCAGTGTATATACACATAGCCAAAAAGTTTTGCATTTCCTCTTTTCACTCTTTTCTAAGTGCTGAAAAGTACTTCTAAACTTTCAAAAAGTTCTTAAAAGTTTTAAAAGTTTTTTTTTCTGTCTTTCCAAAAAAATTCTGAAAACTTTTTTCTCTTTTTCTATCACTTCAACTCTCTCTAAAAAATGTCTGGCACAGGAAAAAATGTTGAACTGTCCAAACTTGCATATGATCACCTTAGCTGGAAAGGAGCAAGGAGTCTCTGCATAGAGAGAGGTTTGAGTGTAGGGAAGAATCCTTCTTTAGAACTGTTAATTAATATGCTTAGAGTACAGGATAAGGCCATAAGTGCCCAATCTGTAGAAAAAGTAGCTAATGGTTCTCAATCTGACCCAGGGACTCCCCCAGGAAAAGGTTCAGGAAAGAAACTTCTCAGCCTGCCCATTACTAGACAGTCTAGCATAGTTGGTACAGAGGTTGAATCACACCATACTGATGGTGTGCTCTCACATTATACTGGTAGCCAAGCTGTTAGGGTGCCCTCTGTAAGGGACAGGTCTCCTTCTGTTCATTCCCATCATACCTCTGTATCTAGAAATGTCCCTCCCACCCACCCTGATGACAGATTGTTAGAAAGGGAGCTCAATAGATTGAGAGTGGAACAAACCAGACTGAAGCTCAAGAAGCAACAGCTGGATTTGGATAGACAGTCTTTAGAATTAGAGAAGGAAAGACAGAAGTTGGGTTTAGATACCCATGGTGGCAGCAGCAGTATTCCCCATAGTCATCCTGCAAAAGAGCATGATTCCAGGAATCTGCACAAGATAGTTCCCCCTTATAAGGAGGGGGATGACATTAACAAGTGGTTTGCTGCACTTGAGAGGGCCTGTGCTGTACAGGATGTCCCTCAAAGTCAGTGGGCTGCTATCCTATGGCTATCATTTAGTGGAAAAGGTAGGGATAGGCTCCTTACTGTGAAAGAAAATGATGCCAATAATTTTACAGTTCTTAAGAATGCACTCCTGGATGGTTATGGCTTAACCACTGAACAGTACAGGATAAAGTTCAGAGAGACCAAAAAGGAGTCTTCACAAGACTGGGTTGATTTCATTGACCATTCAGTGAAGGCCTTGGAGGGGTGGTTACATGGCAGTAAAGTTACTGATTATGAAAGCCTGTATAACACAATCCTGAGAGAGCATATACTTAATAATTGTGTGTCTGATTTGTTGCACCAGTACCTGGTAGACTCTGATCTGACCTCTCCCCAAGAATTGGGAAAGAAGGCAGACAAATGGGTCAGAACAAGGGTGAACAGAAAAGTTCATACAGGGAGTGACAAAGATGGCAATAAGAAGAAAGATGGTGAAAAATCTCAAGATAAGCATGGGGATAAGGGTAAAACCAAAGATCCCACTTCAAATCTTAAACACTCTTCAGAGGGTGGGGATAAAAAAAATTCTTCCTCTTCTTCCCAACCTGCACACATTAAAAAGCCTTGGTGCTTTGTGTGTAAAAACAGAGGCCATAGGCCAGGGGATAAGTCCTGTCCAGGTAAACCCCCTGAGCCTACCACCACTAATACATCAAGCTCTAGTGCCCCTAGCAGTAGTGGTACTAGTGGTGGGACTGCTGGCAACAGTCAAGCAAAGGGTGTAGTTGGGTTCACTTATGGGTCCATAGTGGAAACTGATGTCATCAGTCCCAAGACAGTTTCTGTCACACCTAGTGGCATTGGCCTTGCCACACTGGCTGCTTGTCCCCTTACAATGGATAAGTACAGGCAGACAGTTTCAATAAATGGTGTTGAGGCCTTGGCCTACAGGGACACAGGTGCCAGTTTCACTTTGGTGACTGACAACCTAGTGCACCCTGATCAACACATCATTGGACAACAGTATAAGATTATTGATGTCCATAACTCCACTAAGTTTCTTCCCTTAGCTATAATTCAATTTAGTTGGGGTGGAGTTACTGGCCCTAAGCAGGTGGTGGTATCACCTAGCTTACCTGTAGATTGTCTCTTAGGTAATGACCTGGAGGCCTCAGGTTGGGCTGATGTAGAGTTTTATGCCCATGCAGCCATGCTGGGCATCCCTGAGGAATTGTTCCCTCTCATTTCAAGTGAAATGAAAAAGCAAAGGAGAGAAGGCCTGAAAACTCAGGATCCCTCTCCATCAACAGGTAAAAAGGGTATCACAGTATCCCCTAACCACCCTACCATTCAGGATACTATTCCTGTGGTGGGAGACACCTCTCCTGGGGTGGCACCTGTTCCAAGGGAATCATCAGCTGGCAAAGCTGGACTCCCTGAGGTGGAAGTACCTCTCTGTGGGATAACTAACATTGGTGAGAAAAACAGCACCATTTTAGTTAACATGGAGCATCCCTCCAACCCTCCCAGAGAAACTTTAGTGCAGAAACCCTGCACTACCTCACAACACTTAGGACAGCATCCCTGCCCTAGTGTGGAGCTCATAGGACAGCATCCCTGCCCTGCTCCAACTCAAGAGAAACAGCATCCCTGTTCTCTCTTCCAGCCAGATGGACAAAGTTTTTGCCCAGCTATGGCTTTTCTGAGACAGCATCCCTGTCTGGCATTTCCATCACTACAAATAGGTTCAGTGGACAATTCCCACTGCTCTAAACTAAAACTTACTGATAGAAACTCTGAAAATACATCTTCACATTGTTGCTTAGCTAAAAAACTTCAAACAGGGTGGTTTACATCCCCACAGGGAAGTAACCATATAGTGGATGATAAAGGGAGTAACTAGTCTATTGCAGAGCTACTCTCTACTTATCACCACTTAGACAATAAAGTCTCAACTGGCCAAGGTTAGCCTTATTGTCCTTCGTTTGGGGGGGGGGGTTGTGTGAGAAGGTAGCCTCTTTCTAGCCTTGTTACCCCCACTTTTGGCCTGTTTGTGAGTGTATGTCAGGGTGTTTGTCACTGTTTTCACTGTCTCACTGGGATCCTGATGGCCAGGCCTCAGTGCTCATAGTGAAAACACCATGTTTTCAGTATGGTTGTTATGTGTCACTGGGATCCTGCTAGTCAGGACCCCAGTGCTCATAGGTTTGTGGCCTATATGTATGTGTCACTGGGACCCTGTCACCCAGGGCCCCAGTGCTCATAGGTGTGCATGTATATGTTCCCTGTGTGGTGCCTAACTGTCTCACTGAGGCTCTGCTAACCAGAACCTCAGTGGTTATGCTCTCTCATTACTTTCAAATTGTCACTAACAGGCTAGTGACCAATTTTACCAATTTACATTGGCTTACTGGAACACCCTTATAAATCCCTAGTATATGGTACTTAGGTACCCAGGGTATTGGGGTTCCAGGAGATCCCTATGGGCTGCAGCATTTCTTTTGCCACCCATAGGGAGCTCTGACAATTCTTACACAGGCCTGCCACTGCAGCCTGAGTGAAATAACGTCCACGTTATTTCACAGCCATTTTACACTGCACTTAAGTAACTTATAAGTCACCTATATGTCTAACCTTTACCTGGTAAAGGTTAGGTGCAAAGTTACTTAGTGTGAGGGCACCCTGGCACTAGCCAAGGTGCCCCCACATTGTTCAGAGCCAATTCACTGAACTTTGTGAGTGCGGGGACACCAATACACGCGTGCACTACATATAGGTCACTACCTATATGTAGCTTCACCATGGTAACTCCGAATATGGCCATGTAACATGTCTATGATCATGGAATTGCCCCCTCTATGCCATCCTGGCATTGTTGGTACAATTCCATGATCCCAGTGGTCTGTAGCACAGACCCTGGTACTGCCAAACTGCCCTTCCTGGGGTTTCACTGCAGCTGCTGCTGCTGCCAACCCCTCAGACAGGCAGCTGCCCTCCTGGGGTCCAGCCAGGCCTGGCCCAGGATGGCAGAACAAAGAACTTCCTCTGAGAGAGGGTGTGACACCCTCTCCCTTTGGAAAATGGTGTGAAGGCAGGGGAGGAGTAGCCTCCCCCAGCCTCTGGAAATGCTTTGTTGGGCACAGATGTGCCCAATTCTGCATAAGCCAGTCTACACCGGTTCAGGGACCCCTTAGCCCCTGCTCTGGCGCGAAACTGGACAAAGGAAAGGGGAGTGACCACTCCCCTGACCTGCACCTCCCCTGGGAGGTGTCCAGAGCTCCTCCAGTGTGCTCCAGACCTCTGCCATCTTGGAAACAGAGGTGCTGCTGGCACACTGGACTGCTCTGAGTGGCCAGTGCCACCAGGTGACGTCAGAGACTCCTTGTGATAGGCTCCTTCAGGGTTAGTAGCCTTTCCTCTCTCCTAGGTAGCCAAACCCTCTTTTCTGGCTATTTAGGGTCTCTGTCTCTGGGGAAACTTTAGATAACGAATGCATGAGCTCAGCCGAGTTCCTCTGCATCTCCCTCTTCACCTTCTGATAAGGAATCGACCGCTGACCGCGCTGGAAGCCTGCAAACCTGCAACATAGTAGCAAAGACGACTACTGCAACTCTGTAACGCTGATCCTGCCGCCTTCTCGACTGTTTTCCTGCTTGTGCATGCTGTGGGGGTAGTCTGCCTCCTCTCTGCACCAGAAGCTCCGAAGAAATCTCCCGTGGGTCGACGGAATCGTCCCCCTGCAACCGCAGGCACCAAAAAGCTGCATTACCGGTCCCTTGGGTCTCCTCTCAGCACGACGAGCGAGGTCCCTCGAATCCAGCGACACCGTCCAAGTGACCCCCACAGTCCAGTGACTCTTCAGCCCAAGTTTGGTGGAGGTAAGTCCTTGCCTCACCTCGCTGGGCTGCATTGCTGGGAACCGTGACTTTGCAAGCTACTCCGGCCCCTGTGCACTTCCGGCGGAAATCCTTCATGCACAGCCAAGCCTGGTTCCACGGCACTCTCACCTGCATTGCACGACTTTCTAAGTTGGTCTCCGGCGACGTGGGACTCCTTTGTGCAACTTCGGCAAGCACCGTTTCACGCATCCTCGTAGTGCCTGTTTCTGGCACTTCTCCGGGTGCTACCTGCTTCAGTGAGGGCTCTTTGTCTTGCTCGACGTCCCCTCTCTCTGCAGGTCCAATTTGCGACCTCCTGGTCCCTCCTGAGCCCCAGCAGCGTCCAAAAACGCCAAACGCACGATTTGCGTGTAGCAAGGCTTGTTGGCGTCCATCCGGCGGGAAAACACTTCTGCCCGACTCTCCAAGGCGTGAGGGATCCATCCTCCAAAGGGGAAGTCTCTAGCCCTTGTCGTTCCTGCAGTATTCACAGTTCTTCAGCCTAGTAAGAGCTTCTTTGCACCAACCGCTGGCATTTCTTGGGCATCTGCCCATCTCCGAGTTGCTTGTGACTTTTGGACTTGGTCCCCTTGTTCCACAGGTACCCTCAGTCAGGAATCCATCGTTGTTGCATTGCTGATTTGTGTTTTCCTTGCATTTTCCCTCTAACACGACTATTTTGTCCTTAGGGGAACTTTAGTGCACTTTGCACTCACTTTCCAGGGTCTTGGGGGGGGTTAGTTTTCTAACTCTCACTATTTTCTAATAGTCCCAGCGACCCTCTACAAGGTCACATAGGTTTGGGGTCCATTCGTGGTTCGCATTCCACTTCTGGAGTATATGGTTTGTGTTGCCCCTATCCCTATGTTTCCCCATTGCATCCTATTGTAACTATACATTGTTTGCACTGTTTTCTAAGACTATACTGCATATTTTTGCTATTGTGTATATATATCTTGTGTATATTTCCTATCCTCTCACTGAGGGTACACTCTAAGATACTTTGGCATATTGTCATAAAAATAAAGTACCTTTATTTTTAGTATAACTGTGTATTGTGTTTTCTTATGATATTGTGCATATGACACTAAGTGGTACTGTAGTAGCTTCACACGTCTCCTAGTTCAGCCTAAGCTGCTCTGCTAAGCTACCATTATCTATCAGCCTAAGCTGCTAGACACCCTATACACTAATAAGGGATAACTGGGCCTGGTGCAAGGTGCAAGTACCCCTTGGTACTCACTACAAGCCAGTCCAGCCTCCTACAATGTGGCACTCCTTTATGGGTTCACTTGATCTAAAGGGAGAACTTCCGGAATTTATAGAAGGTCAAAAAATAGAAATGAATAATTCAGTGTGGAAAAAAGATCAAAATCATTTGAGTAAGCAGAGAAAGGGTGGATCTGTCCACTGCTACCAATATTTGGGAGTTTGGTAAGATGGGAAACTCGGTTACAAAGTCCATCTAGCTCCAATGAGAAACCAAGTGTCTTGCAAATAAATCGGGGGAAATTGTATTCCAACTTTCAAAGACCACTCAGCTACTCGATCATAGAGATTATTCAAGTTAAATTTATAACTGCAATAATTTATGGATCCCCCAATTACTGTGAGAAATTGCACTCCGGTCTAGGTGAAATTATTTCCGATTGTCTCAGAGCAATTTTTGGCCTTCCAGGTAGTACTACGTCATCCCAACTCCTTTTAGAATTTAGTTTTTACAAATCTGAGTTCAACAGCTAATTTTCAATTCTCGAAGCATTGGTATAGATTGAGGGGTTCAGAGGTAAGTATCCTGAAGTACTGGAAGGAATTAACCAACAACCCTTAAAAAATACTCAGATTGGCTTTTTAAGTCTGCAAAACATTTTAATCACTTAGAAATTGATGGATGTTGACAAGAGGATGCAAGTTACAGAGAATTCTACTGCCAAACAAGCAGCCATAATGATGACTTACTCTAAAAATGGTGACCTAGTACTTTCACCTTACTCTGCACCGGGAGTTCAGAGTTATATAAGGGGGTAAAACATGCAACAAGAACTAGGTATCGGCAGGGTGTAACTAAACTTGAGCCCCCCTCAAAATACATGGATGTGCCCCCCCCCCCCCATGCTCTAGACCCAGTCAGGAGCACTTAAACCAAGGATCCACGAGGACCGACTTGATGGAGCGTGCCTAGATGGGGCCATTTGGAGAAATGTTGAATTATTCTTGGCAGCGCCATGAAATGTACTTCTGGGCAGCTCATGTTGAGAGGCACATATTTAACTACTTGCCATCGAACGGATATCAGGTGGTAGAATGATTATATCTACAGAAGCTGAAAGTGAAAAATAACAGCTGAAAAGGATGTGGAGAAAGTATGTGAGAAACGCGATAGAATAGTTCTGTGGAGAAAAGAAACTGCTATATGAAGAGTATTATCGAGAGGATTATCAAGTAATATTCTTACTAAATAACGCCGGAAATTTACATGAGAAGAACTACTTGCTGTGCGGAAAGGATTAAAACGAAACCGGCTGGCGAAAACACTCATAAAATTCTCCTTATTGTGGAGATAGCAATGGCGTTTTACTTGTAAAATCTTGTCTGACTCATTTTGACAAGCAGAAAGACGAGTGAACAAGACGGCATGGATAAGCAACACGTTTGAGAGGAGAAAAGGTTCTCAAGCGTGATCTTGTGTAAACAAAAGAGTGAAACGTTTACAGACTGAAAACGGCATTGTTTTCTATTGTATCACCCGTATGAGCGATAAATCACGCTTTTAAAAAGACAAAAAGGAAAAAGGAACAGACTCTTTTGGCGAGAAGCCCTCAAAAATACAAATGTCAGCATGCCCGAGACATAAATGTGAAGCGGAATCAAGCTACCATGTACAGAAAATAGCACCAAACTTGTGGGGTACGAGGACACCATAATGGACGGATGAACTGTTTTTTAGGTAATGAGGCACGATTTCTTTGTATATAAAAGTAAAGTTTTCAGAGTGGTTTAAAAAAAGAACAGAATTGCATTATTTATTAGAAACACGGGGCTCCTAGTTTCTTTTGGGGCATACAGAAAAAAAAAATAATGATCAAGAATACCCAATAAGAGTGATTTATATTTAGCAATTGAGGATTCGTTTTTTCTTTTGACCTGCTACAAAGTTATTCTTTATAAAGTATTGCATTTTGAGGATAAATTGTCTACAAACATGGAAGAAAGGGTGGCAAGGAGAAGACAACGAGCTGAACTAACTTTTTGTTAAATAAATGGCTCATTAAATTCTAATATGCCCGAGGGGATGGGACAAAGCTACCAAAAGACAATATTAAACAACTATGTATAGAATTGGAATGTTTAATGAAAAAAGAGATCGCGAAAAGTTAGGAAATTATTACTTTGGAGAAAAAAATATACAAATGGAAAGAGTACCAATAGGGCTAAGAATATTCACTCTTCCAAATCATCCAGACACATGTCCTGAAATGTTAGAGGAATGGGGAGCAAATAGTATGCAATGTTCCAAACACATGAAGGAAATTATAATCAAGTATGCCAAAAAGGATATCGAGAAGATAAGAGAGAGTATTAAAGAGCTAGAGATGAGGATACAATCATTGGATCAGGGAGAGGAACAAGAAAAATATAAAAGAGCGATAAATACAACCTTGGATAAGTATGAGAATCAAATAGAAGATCGCAAGAGAAGTAAATTTATAAGGGATGAGAAGGATTATGAAACAGGTCATATTTTGATTTTTGCAAAAAGGTTTGATATCTTGAAACAACAAATGCATTCAGGAGTTTTGAGTCTGAAGTTATAGAAAGTAGCGGATCAGAGACAGATCAAAGTGAAGATGAAGGGGCAAGTACTAGCGGGAAGAAGACCTCTTTTTAAGACAAAATGAAGCTAGTGTATTTGGATCAAAATACACCAAGGAACAGAGGAAGAGGCAGAGGATGGGAAAGAATAAAAGAAACAAGGAATGTAGGAAAACGAGACGAGTCCAGAAAGAGGAAATGATTACATACTACGCAGCAGGAAAAAAATGAAGGATACAGTAACAAATTTGGAAAAGGCAGAAAATTTGGTTGTAAATCTGTGAAATCTTCAACTAACAGATGTGGAAACAAGGGTTTTGCAGAAAGGGTTGAGCTTCCGCCCAGAAAAACATCAAGATTCGGTACAAACAAGAATTGATTTATATAAATTTATGCGTAAGCTAAAACTGGTAAAATATTTCTTGAAAGTAGAAAACATGGGCACAACTAGGGAAATGAAAACTGGTTGGAAGTCAAACCCGACAATAGACCAAAAATTGGATTTAAAAATGGCATATGATCTAATGCATGATTTGGAGGAAGAGACTTTGACAGAAACACAAGTATTATCTACATTAGGGATTGATATCGAACAGCAAGAGCTTACCAAGTTCAAACCTAAATCTACCTTCTGTCCAGTTATAACACCAGGAGCTAAGATTAATACATTTCATGATTTGGTTGTTAAGAATTTGGAAAAAATACAGTTGAATATGGGTAACAAAGGCAAAGAGAATTTGACAAAAGAACAATGCTTGGCATTGAAGGGGTTAAAGGATAATCAGAACAAAGAGATAAAACCTGCTGATAAAGGAGGAAATATTGTGATTTGGGAAAAAAGTGATTATCTAGAAGAGGCTTATAAGCAATTGAATGTGGGATCGAATTTTTGCAAATTAGATAAAAATCTGATGAAAGATTTGGTACTAGATTTAAATCAGAAACTAGATAAGAGGTTTTCAGATGGGTGGTCAGTATGGATAAATTGAAGTTCATGAGGAATGACAATCCAATTTTGTCCACCTTGTATCTATTCACAAGACGCTAAAAATCCTCCGGGGAGACTAATCATCTCCAGTTGTGGATCACTATACAAAAAGGTATCTGAGTATGTGGATTATTTTTTGGAACCATTGGTGAAAAATCTTAGTTCATATATAAAAGTCTCAGGGGACTTTTTGAGAGTTTTGGAAGAAGTACTATGGCAGAAAGGTTATATATCGATCACCACAGAGGTTGTTTCCCTTTATACACTGCTCTCTCATGAATTGGGAATTAAAGCGGTCAAATATGTCTTACAGCAGAGAAATATTCAGTTTTTAAAACACTCTGAAATGTTAGCAGAAATGGTGGAATTGTGTCTGAGGACCAATGTATTTATTTTCAATCATGAGGTGTATAAACAAATCTGTGGGACTGCCATGGGTGTTAAATTTTCTCCAAGCTACGCAAACTTGACCACGGGTTGGTGGGAGAAGCACATAGCTTGGGGAGAAGAAAATGCAAACTATATGGAAAATGTTATGGTCCGGTTCAGATATATAGATGATCTATTCTTAATCTGGAATGGTACTGAAAATCTGTTTGTGGAGTTTTTTAACAACCTAAACAATAATGACATAGGACTTCAAATCATGTACAAAATGAGTAAGATTTCTACTGAGTGTTTGGATGTCATGGTATATATAGAAAAGAATATATTACAAATGACATTATATCATAAACCAATAGCTACCAATAGTGTCTTACATGGATCAAGCTTCCATTCAAAATCACTCCTATAAAGTTTCCCATATGGAGAATTCATTAGGATTAAGAGAAATTGTTCAAATGAAGAAGATATGGATAGGAAATGGAATTAAGATTTCTGACAAGAGGTTATAGGGCTAGACATGTAAAACAGGGAAACAGAAAGCAAAACAGAAAACAAGAACACAGACTTTGGCTAAAGTGGTGGAACAAAGATCAGCGGGGGAAGATGATAAAATACGATGGATTTTGAATTACAGTAAAGAAAATTCACAAGTTCTGAATATATTAAATAGACATTGGCATTTGATCAAAAAAGACATGGACATTGGACCTAGAGTGGGAGCACAACCTTATGTAACATACAGAAAAGTGCCATCTTCAAAAGGTATGTTAGAAAGAAGCCATTTTGAATTACCAACTCTGTCGAATTGGTTAACGGATTCGAAAAAAAGTTTTTTCTGTTGTACCAAATATAAAGCATGTAAGATAGGGTGCAATAGGAAAAACATAGTGGACTCCCAGGGTAAAGAGATTCTAATTGAAGAAAGGATCACATGTGATACTACCTTTGTAGTATATGTAATAGAATGTCTCTGTGGTTTAAAATATGTAGTTAGTCCTATCTGTCCACTGAAAAATCAAATATTGGAACACATTAGGGCAGTTCAAAATGGTGATATGAACTTTGCAGTGACCAAACATCTGAAAAACCATGAAAAAGCTGACTGGTTACATATCAGATTTTTTGGTGTAGCGATGATTAAAAAACAGGAAATATGGGGAGATAGAGGCTAACAGCTAAGACGTTTGGAATCTAGGTTTAATATTGGACTTTAAACAAAGATCCCATATAGGATCAATGGGGATGAAGAACTGTGCTGCCATCTGTGAAACCACCCCCTTAATGGACTGTTTTCCCTTGTGGACAGTTATCTATGTAGTTATCCATTTGATCAAGTGGACAATTGTAGGTTAATGCGCAGCTATTAATTTTTATAAAAAATTAAAAACAGTATGTAGAATGAGAGAGATATCCTACAGCGCCCTGCGGATAGTTGTATAGATGTAAATCTCCTAAAAGTACTAGACTTCTGGCCCCCAGTCTATATAAATTAAGAAACAGCGTAAAAGTCAAATAAAAGGTGAGTGGTGAGTCGGTTCCATGTATTTTTGAAACATGGAAAATTAAAAGTAGTGATTTTTTGTGAGAAAAGGTCAAAGGATGTTTGTATCAGTAGGGTATTTTGTTTTATTTGTTTTATAATGATTGGGTTTAGTGGGGAAATTGGTGTTTTTCACTATTTGGTGTAATATATGAAAATGGTAGGACCACATATCCCATAATGCCTCATTATGGTATGAAATGGGAGAGACTATATATTGTTTCTAAATGGATCACTCACTTACCGTGATCAAGACCTTGTTGGATGAAACGCGTTGGTGTTGGGTATTCTGATCATTATTTAATGAATAATGAAGAAATTAAAGGATTCCTGTGAGTGCCGTGTTTGACCTTTGTCAACTTGTGGAGAATATTTTGCAGGGTCTGGCGCATCCCTGCAGGAGCACCGACTTGATGGAGCGTGCCTAGATGGGGCCATTTGAAAAAAAAAAAAAAATTATATATATATATATATATATATATATATATATATGAATACAAACACACATACACACATTTGTTCCAGAGCAATGAGAGCAAATGTGGCCCAATACCTAACTATAACGTAGGCCCCCGCAATGCACTGCTTATGATCTCATATATAACAGTATTAGAAAAATATGTCCTCATTTTAGTATTTTTGAGCACTTATCATAATTTCTATAAAAATAAGACCCTTTCATTTGTACAGTTTCTAAAGGAAATGCTTTAGGTATTGTAGGTCTGGTTACATCAATATGTTGTCAGGCATGCCACACTTTTGTATTCAATGTAGAATGTTACCAATCTAGTTGTTCATTAGAAAACTATGGGGAGGCAGCGGTCAGGGGCACAGACATAGATAATTGAGGACTGGGATGAGGGTGCAGAGGGAAAAAGTTGACCATGCCGGGCAGTAGGGATGAGCAGTGGCAGCAAAACGGGCTATGGAGGGAGGGAAAAGGGGGACAGGGGCAACAAACCAACCAAGCGGGACAGGCAAGAGAGGTCGTGGCAATAAACAGACCACTAAGTGCAGAAGGAAGAGACAGTGGCAGTACAATCATAAATGCCAACAAACACAATTCAGGTAGCAGACTCCTGATTTTTTTATGCTCAAAAGGGTTTTATTTTATCTTTCTCCTGCCTAATATCTCCTTTTTTAATTTAAGCCAATGGGTAAAATCTATTCCCCAGGTTTTCTGTCAAAATGTTCCTCTTACCAAGTTCAAAATGTTGGCAAGTATGGTACATTGGATCGCAGAGGGCAGGAGAGAGATGGACAGGGGCACCAAACTGAGCATACAGGGCAGGTGTCAAGGGTTGCAGCCTCACAATACACCACACAGGACAAGCGGGATGGAAGTGTAGCTCAACAGGCTATGGAAAGTAATATGGAGGGGACAGGGCCTTGCACTTGGACAACAGCAAGCAGAGGGGAAAGTGGCAAGGGCAGCAACCTGACTATACTGGAGAGACAGGAGGAACAGTTGCATCATAACAGATCATGAAGAGCAGGAGGGAGTGGACAGGGGCACAACAAGACAGGAGGGAGGGTATAGGGCCTTACACATGGAAAACGGAGGGCAGGGAGCAAGGAGGCAGGCCAGGAGCAGAAAAACTGACCAGGGAGGGCAGGCAGGATGGGAACTGAAAGCACAACATACCATGAAGGGCAACATTGAGAGTATAATGGCATACACACAGGCAGTAAAGGGAAGATGTGAGGGGGTCAGAGGCAGCAAATGGACCACACAGGGCATGTGAGAGTGGCAGTGACAGCACAGAAGACAATGCATGGCAAGCTGGAAGGTTAGTTGCAGCACAACTGCCATGGTGAGCAAGAGGGAGGAACAATGCACAAGGACCTTGGGAAACAGAAGGGAGGGGTAGGAGCTGGACATAAATAAGAGAGGGCAGGGGAAAGGGATTTACAACAGACCATGACGAGCAGGCAGAAGGAATATTTGCAGCATAACAGAGCACTGAGGGCAGAAGGGAGTGATAGCAATTGGACCGTAGAGAACAGGAGGGGGGGGATAAGGGTGTGAAACTCAGGGTTGAGATGGCAGGGACTGGTGGCAGCCATCTGACCATTCTAGGCAGGTAGGAGGGGCCATGGCAGCTCAACAGAATACTCTGAGTAAAAAGGAGGGATAGTGGCAGGTCCATGGGACATGATGGGCACAATGGAGGTATGCACATAGACATTGGATGGCAAGGGGAAGGAGGGTAGGGCCAGCAAGCTAAGCACTAAGGCTAAGCTGCAGGGCAATGATAGTGCATATAATAGGGCAAAGGGGGGTGGGGGTTGAGCAGGGATATTAAGCTAAATGGAGGGCAGTAGCAGCATATCAGACCATGCAAGGCAGGTAGGAGTGGTCTGGTGCATGAACTCGGACAACAGAGGGTAGGGAAGAGGTGGATAGGGCAGCAAATTAACTGTTCAGGGCAGGCAGGATGGGCAGTGGCAGAACAACGACCTGTAATGGGGATGTAATGTGGAAGCAGGGTCATGGGCTTCGAGAATGGATGACAAGGAAGAGAGGGTACAGGAGCAGCAAGCTTGGCTAGGCGCAGCACAATTCCAGGCCAGGCTCTTTGTCTGACCTGACCCATTTTGCGTTGCAATAGGCATCTTACCTAACATTAAGAAACACTAGAAATTCACTAAATTCACTGAAAAAAACAAAGGTTACAGGTATGTGATAGGATAGAATTTAAAAAAAAAGCATAGAAATTCACTAAAAAAAACAAAAGTTACAGGAACGTTATAGTTAGTTTCAGATTTTACATGCACAAAACCATAGAAATTCAGCTGTTATAGTTAGAGTTATTTCAGAAACCTATAACTCTCGCCTTAAAGTAACTATATCTCGCCTCATTGCTATGCACTGCTATTTAGACCAGATATTACATCACTCATGACATCTGCTATGAAATCATTGATGAAATAACTATAACATTTGTAGTAAAATTATTGATGAGAAAGCTCTGCATGGTGAGGTTAGAATGATAATTTCTTGATAAAAATCAATAGGCCCACTTTTTCTATTATGGTGTTCTGACTCTTTGACAAGGTCAACAGACCTGCCTTACTTAAAATGGCACCCTTTATATTGTTTTATCACATAGTCAGCTGTGCAAACCTGCAAGGATTTGGCACAGGGTCTGGCTCCAAGCCAGGCCTTGCCCCAAACCCCTTAGAGTGCACAGTTGAAGGCTGTGCACTATGGGGGGTTAGGCTGCCCACGGGGTTAGACACAGGCCCTGCGGCCAAATCACACACACCACATGGAAATTAATATCGTAATTTACGTTAAATATGCTATAGAAATTCAATGAAAAAAACAAAATCTAAAGGGACATTGTATTTCAGAATTGTATTAATATCTTACTTTACATTAAAAACATCTTAAACATTCACAGAAATAACCAAAGGGTAAAGGGGTGTTATAGTTGGGTGAAAATGGCAGTTAAAACATACAATTTCAAACAAACAAAACCTCACTAGTTATACTTATCTCAAGCAACATACCTTATGCCCTAAAGTAACCATAACTCACACCCTCACAGTGGAACGTCTGACTGTTTCACATATTACAGCACTCATTACATGTTCTATTACATCATTGATAACAGCACAACAACATCTGTAATTACATCTTTGAAGGCAAATCTGTGCATACCTTAGGCTTTGAGTTCGTTATTTGATTACATTTGCAGCAATTTATTTTATAGACCTTACTCTGGCCTTTTCGGATAAGAAACTCTGATTGTTTCATAATTTATTACATTGTGGTATAGTTTAACTTTCTTCTGGTGTTGTTAACATTGATATCTCAATTTACCTGGTGTTATTGTTTATGGTGTCAACACATATTTTGTACTTTTGGTCCCTTTGTGGCATGTGGTGTGGGTTCTATGCATAGGTTTGGCTTTATAGTGAATAACAAAATGGGTCACATTCGCATAATGGAATCAATCATTAAGGGCCTTTTTTTGTAGAGCTATAATATCTATTCCAGAGAGGGTGAATGTTATAGTCAGCTAAACAAAAATGAATGCTTCTTAATAGCGCAAGAGTTACTAATTAAATTAATTCAGATATGGTGGACCTTTCCTCTGTTGTTCCATATGATTGTATTTTCATTGTTAAAAAATGGGAATACTATGAAGAAATACCTCAAATTACAGTATTAGTCACATTGATATATCACATCATAACCAGTTAGACTCTGTTAGGCCTATTCACAAAGATACATTTACATGTGTAAATTTGCTCATGTGTAAAACTACTACTGTATTTAGTTGTAAATTTATAATTTGTTACTTCTTACCATTTCCAAGTGCCAAGTTACTTCTATTTGAGAAATTCATGTCTCCGTGCCCTGGTGGAGCTTTCTGAACCCGTATTTATGAGTGATAATTTAGTAATCATAAATTTACTAAATAGGTGGACATCTCTGCCACCATTGCAAAGAACCTCACTATAGGGAAAAAAGTTAATATTATCAAAGTACATTAATCTTTAAAGCACTATTAACAGTATTTAAAAAAAATAAATATTAATGTAAAATAATTGAATGAATGCATTTTAAACCGAGAATCAACAATTAAAATGTTATAGTATATGAACATAAATGTATATTAAAACTTACTTAACTAAAATACATTTATATCATTGTTAAGTATCTTAAAGAATAGTACAAAAAACAAATTGTGCACTGCTGTGATCCTGCAGGCCTCTCTGGGGACCTATCAGGAGTGTAAGGGCCACACAGGCTCCTGGAAAAGATCTGTGGGATTACAAAACCAATAATAAAAAATGAGGATATGAGTGTCTGTGGTGATTTTGTTGGCCAAGGTGCTAGCAGTGCATGAATGCTGTGGTTGGTGGGGGATTAACTGATCACAGGGGATTGGGCTCATGGCTTGGCAGAAGCCAGGCGTTGTGACCAAATCCACACTAAGCAGGGCCAAAGGGAGTGCTCAGCAGAAGGTTAGCTGCCTGTGGGGAGATGGGGACAAGGCCGGATCGCAGGCCAGCCCCTGTGCTCAAACCTGCACTACGACGGCTGAAGGCTGTGCGAGGTGGGGTATTGGCATAGTTACATATGCTAATAAATCATTACTTCATGTGTAAAATCCCCTAGGAATGAATTGAAAAAACATAGGTTAAAGTGAAGGTTTATTCAGATATGGTTAGAATATCTTACTTTGCATTAAAAAGACCTCAGAAATTCACTGAACAAAACTTAAGGTCAGAATGATGTTATAGTTAGGTGAAAATATCAGTTTAAATGTGACATTTTAAACTAAAAACACTGAAATCCAACAGTTATAGTGATTTCAAGTAACAATGTCATGCATCCGCCAAGAGCAGTGCTGTTATAAAAGATGGCATTTCAGATTTCATCAGTGATCTTATCAATGATATCATGGAATACATCATGAGTAATGTAATATATATGAGGTCTCAAGCAGTGCATGGAAAGACCGTGAATTTTAGTTTTTGGCCCAAGGGGCGGTCCCCCTGAGACCCTCCACCAGGCTTACCCACGTGCCTTTATATTTTTTTTTCAAGTTTTTTTTACAGGACAAGGGGCTAAGGGCCAGATGTATCAAACGATTTTGCATTCGCAAACGGTGCAAATCGCAGAATTCGTCCATTTGCGATGCAAAAACGTGGTCTGCAATGCATGAAAGGCATTCGCAGGCCAAAAACACAGAATCACAAAAATTTTGATTTTTTGCGAAGCGACATGGTTTTGCGTGTCGCATTTAGCGTCTTGCTATTTGCGACATAAAATACTGAATCGCTGTTAGCATTTCGCAAATTGCGAGTCAGAATAGCGACTCACAAATACAGAATCGGTATTTCATGTCGGAAATTGTGAGATGCTAAATGCGACACGCAAAACCATGTCGCAATTCGATGCATCAAAAATTTGCAAATTGCTCATTTTCACAGAATGGCCTTTTGCACATGCAATTTACCACGGATTGAAACCAGGTGGTAACTAGGTGCATCCTATATAAAGAGGCCCAGAATGCCTCAGGCTCTTTTCCACAATGGCTGCACTCTACGTCATGGCGAGGAGAATGAGGGTCTTGGCACATTTGAGGAGAGGGAGGAGGAGACAGGAGCGCATTTTCAGAGTGCGCATTACCCTTTTTGACCAGACTGAGGAGGGAATATATGAGAAGTACCGGTTGAACTCAGCCATGATACTTGACCTGATAGCTGAGCTACAACCCATACTGGAGTGCACAACACCCAGGACCAATAGCATAACCACCCATGTGCAGGTATTATACTCCCAGCACCTACTTGCCTCAGGGAGCTATCAAGGGGTAAAATCAGCAGCTGGAGGGGCATCACAGAGTGCCCTTTCTAGATTTTTCAATGCATTTCTAAATGCCGTGCTTAGTAGGATACACCAGTACATCAGATTCCCCCACACCCCACAGCAAATACAGCAGACAAAAATAGATTCCTACCAGATAGCACAGTTCCCCCACGTCCTAGGTGCCATAGATAGGACACATGTTGCAATCTGTCCACCATCGGCCACAGAGTATGTGTACCGCAACCGTAAATACCAACATTCCATGAATATACAGGTGATATGCAATGCCTCCTATATCATAACTGATCTCGTGGCCAGGTACCCAGGGTGCACACATGATTCGTGCATCTTTCGCAACAGCGGGATTCACACAAGACTGCTAGCTGGGGAATTTGGTGAAGGATATTTACTAGGTATTTCCCCTCTTTACAATGGTGCATTGATGGCAGTGTGACGTCAGATGGCTCAGCTATTCATTATACCCTCTGTTCTTTCCAGGAGACAGTACCTACGCAGTGTGCACCTACATGATGACGCCCTACCTAAATCCTGCAATACCAGCAGAGCGGAGATACAATTTAGCACACAGGGCAACCCGCAATGTGGTGGAGCACACCTTTGGCCTGATGAAGAGTTGCTTCCGGTGCATCCACAAAAGTGGCGGGGCACTACAGTACAGCCCGGACACGACCTGCAGAATAGTGGCGACATGTGCGATTTTGCACAATATAGCTACCACCAGGGGCATACCTGTGGAAATGTTAGACACAGACGATGATGATTATCCCATACCACCCTTACAGCCAGCAGACAGGACCATTGCAGCAGAGGGCAGGCAAAGGTGTGCTGACATCATGCAAACCATTTCAGATGTAAGTCATGACAACACAACCTCACTGACATGTGTTCTGGTAGTTAGCACCTTTATTACCTTGACTTCAGGTAACATACGTGTCACTATGACATAGCAATACACGTGTCATAAATGAGCCATTTTCAGTGTTGCACTATTGTCTTCATAGTTTATTGTACTTCAACATGTGCAGTTAGTCCCCTGTGGCCATCAATGTCACTTTTTGCTGCCACGCATTCCACTCGAGTGCGCAGTGGCCTCGCCGGCACCTCTTGTATAAGCCTCAGTGGCAGTGCTGTGCCTGGCACTGAGACGCCTAGGATCCATCGTGGCCACTGCAAGGCTACTGAGGCTAGATGACTCGTCAGTATCCCCAACTCCAAGTTCACTGGGTGTAGAACTGCGATTTGCCTGCATAGTATCCAGAATGTTTGTAATCTGGACCAGTCCCTGGGCTACATCACGACTGCTGTGGGCTGCCTCCACCTGTGCGGCCATAGCACGCCGTCATATGAGGGAAGTAAATGTCGCAAGGCAATTGGCTGATCTACAAAAGCCACTGAACATCCCCATGAATTGCCTTTCATGCCTGCGGTGGCTGACTCTCTCATGCCTTATCTCTGTAGAGAGTTACTTTACTGCATTGGTCAGTTCCGTGGTGTTCTCCGCAGCTCTAAGCTGTCCCTCATGCAGCTTGCAAATGTTTGTATTAAGGTACTCCAACTTCTTCTACAGCCCCCCCCATGTTGGCATTGTGTGCCTGCATCTGCCTGTGCATTGCCCTCATGTTCTTGTTTTGCAGGCCACCGAAGAATGATGGGCCCTCACCTACTTCCACGTGCTGTGTGCCTGCATCGTGAGGCCTCCTGCGGGGTGTTGAATGACGCTGGGGCAGGGACTGCTGCCTTACGGTGGATCTGGCTTCTGGGGATGGAATGTGGCCTTCATCCTGCATGTCATCCGAGTCTAGGCTCAAATTGGGGAGAGATACAACCTTTGCCCTGCGTCTGATTGACGCAATACTCACTGACTCGCTGGTGTTGGAGTCTGATGGAGGCTGTGTTTCAGCATCCCCCACAATGGCACAATCTGCTGATGCTGGGCATGGGCCATCTGAAACGACAATGTGCCACATGTCATTTATGTATGTATCACCAAATGTTGCACAATGATAATAAATGTATCACTGTGTAGTGGGTGTTGTGTTCTTCTGGGTGTCGCTCTAATTAATTACAATCTAGGTGCTACTTTCAGCTCTGGGTTGTGGACTACAACTCCCATAAGGCATTGTTGTGCCACATCTAAGATGTGGAACGGACTACTTATCACAACGCTTTGCACTACTTGCTATTTCCTAAGGGGCATTTGTACATACACATATGGGGTTACATATCATTATTGGACTTACCTTTACTGGTGCTGGGTGTACCGGACATGTCTATGTCAGTGACCCCACTGAAAGCTTCTGGGAGCAGTGTCGACTCCACCAGGTCTTCCAGGGGGGTGGAGGGTGTCTGGGTGGATGGTCCACCTCCTGTGCTCCTTGCCTCCTGTACCCTGCTGACCTCCCTCTCCTTGGCACGGGAACGCAGCTCGTACCACCTCTTTCTTATCTCCTCCACTGAGCTCTGCGCAACCCCCACTGCTCAGATTTTGGTCTGTCTGTCAGCCCAGAGTTTGCGCTTCTCACTCTCTGGGACCTGGAGTGAGCTCTTCCCAAAAAGCCGGTCATGGCTCCTCACCACCTCCTCAGTGAGCACCTCCAGTTCTTGCTCACTGATCTTCAGTTTTTCTCTTCCTCTCTCCCTTCTCCTTCCCATTAGCAGCATTGGCCATGGTGATGTACAGTCCTGGCTTGCTCACAGACTTGCTCCCTGGGGCTGGGCTGTGTCTCTCTCACTGCTCCTTTGGGTGTGGCTCCTGGAAACAGCCTGGGCCGACTCACTTCCTGCTTGTGATGTCATCAGGCTGTGCCAGGTGTCCGTTTTTGCAATTTGCGATTTTCAAATACCGGATCGCAAATATGTTTGTAATTCATTATTTGGGCCTTGCAAATTGCCTTAGCGATTTTTAAGAAATTGATATTTCCGAATCACAATTTTGTTACATTGCATTTTGCGACTCAGAAATAGCGATTTCTTAAAAATCGCTATTTGCAATTCGCTAAGGGTTTTTTCATACATCTGGTCCTAGGTGCCTGAGTCCTAAAATGACTGAGGTCCTCATTACGAGTTTGGTGGAGAGGATTACTCCGTCTCAAACGTGACGTCCGTCCCGTCTGCCATTTTGTAAGTTCCATAGGATATCATGGAACTTGTAATACAGCAGGCGGGATATCCATCACGTGTGGAACGGCAAACTCAAAATGAGGCCCTAAGTCTCTCAGTCCCAAAATAACTGCTGCTGTATCTTTTTTTATGTGGTGGCAACCAATCAGATTAGTGTGAAATATACAAAGTTTGAAACCTCAAGTTCCCAAAACTTTCTAGTCAGGAAGGAGCTGAGGTGGACTAACTATTTGTTTGGAACACATCATGAATATTTGTTATCAGCAAACTAAAAAATGCTTTTCTTAAGGAAATGTGGTCATAACCCTCACTACACATGGTAAAATATATTGAGATCGATAAAAAATATTAATTGGTATACTTTATTATATTGTACTCATTTCAATGCCTATTGTAATACCTTTAGTGCTGCAGAAATAAGAATTCTGGAATAACAAATTATTGGTTGCATGTGAAATAAAAAATGCATGACAGTGTAAAAGTTTTCTTTATGCAAATAGTCTTGTTCTAGAAGGATCAAATAAATCCCTAGTTACATAAACTACCATAAACCATAAACGTAAGTTTAACATTCAAACAAAACATTTGGATACAATATCTGAAGAGGAAGGCAATATTCCCCTTGTACAGACTACCAACAACATTCTCATTTTGTATTATTTAACAAAAAGTACAAAAACGTACTTATTTCAGACAGACGCAAGGTGCCAGAAATATGAGAAATAAAAAAGGAGAGAAAGAACATGCAAGATAGGCAAAAACCTACAATGAGCTAAACAAAAAGTCAAAAATTGTAAATTGTATGCTTAATGTGTAGCTGGTTAAAAACATCATCTATATTTTACCTGTAAATGGCCAGTAATTCCTTCATGTTCTAATCCACATATCATAATTAATGGAATCATGTTTCCATAATTATTATACCTAAAGTCACTGTTATTCAAGTATCTATAAGCTCACAATAATAATTCTTGTACCAATAATGTTCAAAGTGCACAGAAAAAAAATACAATTGTAGCTTTGTGTGACAACAGTAAATGCATGCAGTAGAATGAAACTGTGCCCTCCCAATATTAGATAAGGCATATGTGGGACAATCTCACTAATGCCAAGTCCATCAGTAGAACTGATCAGTCTTATCCTACCACAATGTAGGATGATACATCTTTTATTTGTTCACGTCGTATTGTTGTGTGATATTACTTCCAGATTTTCTATCTAAGTACACATTTTAGCTTCTTTAAAAATGTTATTCAAAGTTGCTGTCACACTTTTGAGCAATAGGGACCATCCGTATGAACGTTTAGGATAGCAATTTCCTAATAGTGATTTTTTTCTGAATCGCTAATTGGTAACATCTGTTCCTAATAAATAAACATTTTATTTTTAAATTACTGATTTGTTGTGTGGTCGCAAACTGACCTATGATATGAATAATAATAAGCCACGTAGCAATTTACAACCTATTAGGAAAGACAACAATCATAAGGATGATATCAATACATATCAGAAACATTCACTGTTTGGAAGGGGTGCCCTAAATACACCTCTGCCAAATAGCAATTACTTATGATTTCCTAAACCCATTTTAACATGTTGCCAAATTGCTAAATTAGTTTACCACATTTGGACACTCCATTTAACAGTTACAAATCCTGTTATTAGCAAATTGCAGGCTTTGCCACCAATAAATAGATTTTTGTACATGTGGTCTTATATTCTTTTTTTAAGTTTAATCAGATTTATTATGCAATGTATGAAATTGAAGCAATAGTCAATATCACAAAAAGCATCAAAACTACAAAGTTAATAAGCGCTATACAAGGTAAAAGCTGTTTACATTTTTCTGTTGTGAAAAGGACAGGGATGGGTAGAAAAGGGGAGAGGGGAATACAAGTCGATATTTGAAAAGCAAGTAAGTAAATTCAATTTTATATAAGTATAATGAGAAAAACTAGAATTATATTTCTGAGAAAAGACACAGAGAAAAACAAATCACAGTGGTTTAAAATTCTCAGATCTAATGGATTGATCACATGTTTTAACCTTATTGTTAAGAAAATGTATCAATATGGACTAATATAAATCTCTATTTACCAGAGGCCTACAAACAGAAGCAAAAATAATATTTAAGTGATGATAATGCCAAACATTATTCCAGCAAGCTGTAAAAGATATGCTAGAGGAGGATTTCCAGTTAATTGTAACTTGTTGAAAAGCTAAAGCCAACAAGAGATCGAATAATCCTTTTTCATGATCATGTAATTCAATTTTATCTGATACGCTACCTAAAAGAATTGAGCTAATCAACAGGGCAATTTTTTTTAAAAATAGTTGTAAGTTGGGCCCAGACTTTCTGCCAAAACACAGCTGTAGCAAATCCCCTTTCGAGCAATGACATGACGAACAAATAGGTCTAGAGGTGATATCAAATTTGGCCAGGGATGTTGGTGTATGATATAATCTATGATAAAGAAAAAACATAGATTGTGTGGTAGAGGTCAATCTTGAAATCTTAAAGATTCTGGACCATATTTTGCTGCAGAAAAAAAAACAGTTCAATCACATTCCAAATCCGCTTCCCAAGTAAGCTCTTCTTTGGTTTTAGTTTGAGAGGGATCCGATGACCAAAAATATTTTTATATTTAGGATTGAGAGACAGTACATGTAAAAGTGTGTCTAGGGGAGAGGGAATGAGGTATGGAATCTGATGGGAACGAACAGAAAATATCCAAAACAGCCCTCATAAATATTGAAAATTTGTTCCAAAATGATTGAGGATAGTCAAAAATCACTTGAAATTGAGCAAAGGAATGTGGATTGAGGCCATCACAAACATCTTGAACCCAGATAATATCCCTGCTTCTCAAAGATTTCCAGTATAAGGGCCTATTATTAATAGTTATGAGCCTGTTATGCCAAAGTGGGTTTTGTAAAAAAAAAGTGGCTCATGATAAGATTTTTATTTGATAATAGAGATTCAATTAAAATCAAGTGTGCTTAAAGAGCGGTGAAGATGTTATGTTTTTTTTTAAAGAAAAAGTTATAACTTCTTTGCTAGAGAAAGGTGCAATTAATGACAGTTCAATGTCAAGCCATAAGGGAGTAAAAAGAGAGGGAGGAGAAGAAATCCATTTGGCAGCCTGTTTCAGACAAAAAGCTTTATGATAAGTACCCATATCTGGGAAGTTCACACTGCCATTATCTTTAGTTTTTTTATGAAGTGATAGGGAAATTTATGATTTTTTCTTATTCCAAAAGAATTTAGAAAGATGTGAGTCAATTGTTTTAAAGTAAGTATCTGCTTTATGAAATGGGGTCATAGATAAAATGTATAAAACAATGGGTATAATCATCATTTTTATGGAATCCCTATGAGCCCACCATGATAAATTGAAAAGATTCCAGGAGGACAGTAATTTATCAATTCTATTGAAACATTCCTTTATATTTTTAATAACAGACTCTAAAATGAAATGAGTAAGGCAAACACCCAAATATTTGATTTTAAAATTAGCCTAATGGAACCCACTGGAGTCAAAGGAATGTTTAGTGCAGAATTTAGTAAGGGGCAACATTTCTGTTTTCTCTGCATTCATTTTATAACCTCAAACAGATGGAAAGTTTGAAAGCTCCTTAAGTAAAGCAGGTATAGAGATGTCAGGGTTAGAAAGAAAAAGAAGAATATCAGTTGCATAGGTGGGGTCTTTGGTTGGCGGTCCCCCTGTCCAAGCAAGGACCCTCACTCTAGTCAAGGTAAAGGAGAATCACCCTCAGTTAACCCCCACTCACCACCTTAGTAGCTTGGCACAAGCAGGCAGGCTTAACTTAAGAGTCTAGGTGTAAAGTATTTGTACCAACACACACAGTAACTCAGTGAAAACACTACAAAATTACACAACACAGGTTTAGAAAAATAGAAAATATTTATCTAAACAAAACAAGACCAAAAGAACAAATATCCACCATACACAAGTCAATTTATGAATTAAAAAAGCAAGAAAGAGTCTTAAATCCTTGAGAAAACATAAAAAATGCTGTTAGTGTTGAAAAGTACCTGGGTAGTGTCAAAATAACACGCACGGGCGAGTGTGCATTGGAAAGGGCTAACGATGCATTGATTTCTCACCTGCAAGCAAGACCCTGCGTTGTATCTCCTCCTCCAGTCATGTCGGCATGCATTGTTTCTTCTCTCCACAGGAGAGTGGTGCGTCATTTTTCCGCTCCCAGCGATGGTCCATCGAAAATCCAGCCGCACGGTATCAGGAAACTGCGCTGTGTGGGTTGCGACGTTATCAGCCTCCGTCAGGGGGTAATGCTTGTCATTTATCCAGCTGCGTACATCAATTTTCCAACTGCGATGCAGGTGGAGCATCGATTTCTACTGCGAAGCTGGCGGCGTGTCATTTTTCAGCCACGTCTCAGAAGGTGCGTCGAAATTTTCTCCGCGCGGTGGTCTGTACGTGAATTTTCTGTCTTGGTCTGCCAGCTTCACCTGCCAAGGCCCCAGGAACTAGATAGGGCACCACTTGGCAGGGCAGGAGTCTCAGCAGATAGTCCAGGTGCTGGCAGGAGAAGTATTTGATGGCCCTGAGACTTCAACCATAGGAGGCAAGCTCAGGACAAGCCCTTGGAGATTTCTTCACAAGGAAGAATGCACAACAAAGGCCAGTCTTTGTCCCCTTGCTCAGGCAGAAGCAGCAACTACAGGATAGCTCCACAAAGCACAGTCACAGGCAGGGCAACACTTCTCCTCAGCTCTTCAGCTCTTCTCCAGGCAGAGGTTCCTCTTGATTCCAGAAGGGTTCACATTTTTCAGGGGTTTGGGTGCCCTTCTTATTCCCAGTTCTGCCTTTGTAGAAGGCCTACTTCAAAGGAAAGTCTCTCTTGTTTGTGAAATCCTGCCTTGCCCAGGCCGGGCCCCAGACACACACCAGGGGGTTAGAGACTGCATTGTGTGAGGGCAGGCACAGCCCTTTCAGGTGTAAGTGACCAGTCCTCCCCTCCCACCTAGCACAGGTGGCTCATCAGGATATGCAGGCTACACCTCAGCTCCCTTTGTGTCACTGTGTAGAGAGAGGTGCAAACAGCCCAACTGTCAAACTGACCCAAACAGGGAATCCACAAACAGGCAGAGTCCCAGAATGGTTTAAGCAAGAAAATGCCCACTTTCTAAATGTGGCATTTTCAAACACACAATCTAAAAACCAACTTTACTGAACAATGTATTTTTAAATTGTGAGTTCAGAAACCCCAAACTTCATATATCTATCTGCTCCCAAGGGGAATCTACGCTTTAATCATTTTTAAAGGCAGCCCGATGTTAACCTCTGGGAGAGATAGGCCTTGCAAAAGTGAAAAATGCATTTGGCAGTATTTCACTATCAGGATATATAAAACATATTAGTATATGTCCTACCTTAACCATACACTGCACCCTGCCCCTGGGGCTACCTAGGGCCTACGTTAGGAATGTTTTTCATGTAAAAAAAGGGAAGGTTTAGGCCTGGCTAATGGGTACACTTGCCATGTTGAATTGGCAGTTTAAAACAGCACACACAGTGGCAGGTCTGAGACAAGATTACAGGGCTTCTCATATGAGTGGCACAACCAGTGCTGCAGGCCCACTAGTACCATTTGATTTACAGGCCCTGGGCCCCTCTCCTGCACTGTACTTGGGACTTACCAGTAAATCAAAAATGCCAATCAGGGAAAGCCTATTACATACACATTTTATCTGGGAGCTTAGCATTGGATAGCAGTGGTAAAGAGCCAAGAGTAACAACAAACAGCAAAAACAGAGTCCAGCACACATCAACAACCTGGAAAACAGAGGCAAAAAGTTAGGGGAGACCACGCCCAGGATGCCAAGTCTAACAATAGGTAGATAGTTTTAAATGTTTATCTCCATATTGAATGCCTGATATAAGAGTTTTGTCCCGGATACAAAAAAGGAAAGGTTGAAGGGCTAAAAAAAATAAAAGAAGAGCTAAAGGACAACCTTGACGAACCCCTTGTTGCAAGGAAAAATAGTGAGATACACAACCGTTAGTTAGTACTGCAGCCTGAGAAAGCAAAGAAATACGAGAGATAATTCTGGGACCAAAACCATACTATTTCAACACTTTAAGTAAAAAAGACCAACTTACTCTGTCAAAGGCTTTTTCAGCATTGATAGAAATAGCTGCAAAATGATACGAAAGAGAAGGGGCTTTATTTAATGCATTAAAAAATAAACAAGAGAAATCTGAAGTTACTCTGCTTTAACAAAACCACATTGACCTTTACCTACTAATTTGGAAAAAAGGACTCAATTCGAAGAGCGAGTAATTTGGCAAATATTTTATAATCTACATTTACAAGAGATATAGGGCGATAATTCTTGCATTGTGTAGGTTCTCATCCATCTTTATGTATTAGACAGATAGTAGCCTCCTGAAAAGTACCACCAGCTTTATTAGTAAGGAAGAAAAATTAATAGAGTTGTAGAAGTTTAGATAGCAAAATATTATAGAAATGTAAATACAATTCTGCAGTAAACCCATCCGGGCCAGGAGTTTTCCCTTTTTTCATTGTGTTAAGTGCTTTGAGCAACTCAATAACCAATAAATCAGATTCAAGAGGCTCAAAATACAGTAATACTGGAAAGGAGGTAAAACAATTTTAAGATATGAACCAATAGAAGTAGAATGAATTGGCTGTTCCGGAGTATATACATTTTTGTAAAATTTTGTGAATTCAGCTAAAGTGTCCCCATCTTTAAATTAAAGTTTCCCACCTGATAAATTAATGGATTCAATAAAAGAGTGTTCTTTACAAATTTTCAAATAATTGCTTAAACATTTTCCTGATTTGTTATGACCACCATAATAATGGGCACTACTAAGCAATCATGCGGAGGAAGTTTGATCAGGTGAATTTTGTTAAAAGATCATTTGACCTGAATTAGTTCATGCAAAGAGGATTCTGAAGATGAGGAATAAAATGTATGCTCTAAATGTTTCATGTCAGACAATAGGAGTTTCTGATGACAAGCAAAAAAATATATAGTTTTTAGAAACAAAATCTGTAACAAAACCATGAGCAGAGGCTTTAAAGGAATCCCATACCAATTGGGGAGTTGTGTCAGTAGTAGGATTGAATAAAAATAATTCATTAGTAAAAGAGTTAAAGGAGGAGGAAAAGTTTGAGTCTAACAAAAGTGCATTATTGAATCTCCACCTAGCTGATTTGGGATGTCATTGAACCAGATCTAAATAAGCAACGACTGGGGCATGGTTAGATATGAATATAGGTTTAATTGAGGCAGAATTAAGGTTCTGTGTTAGCGATTTACTAAGAAAGATATGATCTAGGCGAGAAATTTAACCATGTGGGTGGGAATAAAAGCAATACTCTTTTTAAATAATCTCCACGCATCAGCTAAAGAGTTCTGGAAAATGGTGGAATGGAATTGCTAAAGGGATTTATTTGGAAGAAAATGAAATTGAGACTTCCAGTCAATAAATGGGTCCATAATCTGCTTACAGTCACCATCAAAAATAAAAAAGTCATCTTTATACTGCAAACATTTCTTAGTAATAGTAGGTCAAAACAAAGAATCTAGCATAGTCGGATTATATAAATTAAGAACAGTTAACGGAATATCATTATTATCAAACTTTATAATCAGCCATCTACCTTTGGAATTATTTTCTTGAGATACAACAATGCAATTTAACCTTTTGTGACAAAGAATAACTACTCCATTTTTCTTAGTAAAGGTAGGGGAGACAAAGACTGATTCCACCCATTTACGTTTCAGTTTTAATGCCTCAATTTCTGTGAGGTGAGTTTCTTGCAGAAATACGAAATCTAGGTTATAAGAGGCAAGATGAGATAATATTGTCTGCCTTTTCACAGGATTAACACAACCTTTCACATCCCAAGATATCACTCTGAATCTAACCTACAAGAAATAAATATAAAACTACACAAACATTAATAAGGCATGGCTTGTAAGTGAAGCCAAAAATACTTTCAGGTATATTGAAAAGAAAAAGAGAAAGAAAAAGACAGGAACTATGAAAAAGAAAAAAGAAAAAGGAAGGAACAAGGAGGAAGGAAGCAAGTGCAGAAAAAGATGACAGCACATTACTGGCTGTTCGAGCAGTAGCAACACCTCCCCCCTGCTCCACCCACCCTCCTCAGTGCCTTGAGACCCTCACAGGTGTATAGTGTACTTTACAGATTCCTGATTGATTGATTACTAAATGACGACTGATCGACTTACCTTTTTAGGAAACAAGAAGGAAATAGGGAGTAGCAACACACAGGAGATAGCACAATCAACATGAAGGAGCGGACCACACCAGAACTTTACATGAGTACAAAGAGTAAACAGAGATATAGATGACTGGAATGATTCTGTGAAAAGAATAAAGAAATATGGATTAAACCAGCAATAAACACTAATATATATTCATTATATGTCAAATGATGAAAAGCAAAAACAATTGGAGTCAATATTTAATTTTTCCTGGAGAGGAGAAGCCAGTAACAATCATCAGATCCTTTGAGTGAGAATGGTTATATTTTTGAGGTCTGCAGGATATTCAAAAGAGGATGTGTTTCTCTGGAATGTCACTTTGAAAGTGCAAGGATGAAACAAACCATATCATGCACCCAATAAATGCACAATTAAGTTCAATTAAGTCTTTTCTTAATTTAGCAGTAGCTGTAGACACATCATGGGTCAAAAATAGTTAAGCACCGCAACATATAAGTTGTTTTTTGTTTGTTTTGGCTGCATTTAAAACTTGTTGATGATCTGTGAACTTCAGAAACAGAATAATTACACCTTTGGGTCTTGTTGGCACAGAAATAGAGTAAGACGGGGTCCCAGTCTATGGGTTTGTTGGATACTTAAGGTAGAAGATGAAAGTAAGTCCAATGGTTTTGGTAGAAATGAAGTGAAGATAGCAACTGGATCTCCACCCTCAATACCTTCTGGAAGACCTTATAAATGCTGGTTATTATGTTTATTCCTGTTTTCAAGATCTTCAGCCTGTTTCTTTAGTAGTGAAGCATCCTTCTCCAGAGATGCAGTTTTAGAAGCAGACTCCTGTATGATGGTGACATTGTGTTCAACCAAGCTTAATCTAGATTCCATGGAAGACCACTTATCATCCAGATTGTGAATGCAAGTGTTGGTTTCCTCGATAAACGGTCTCAAGGCTTTAATTTCCTCTAAAACAGTATCCAGAGAAATAGGAGATGTAGACTTCGGAGGAGAAGCAGGACCCTGTTTACGTCTCTTATTTGCCGAAGATGATAAAGATGACTTTGAGGGCAGAAACGTGGATGATGCTGGATGAAGGGAACTAGATTGAGCCATGTCAACCAGAGAGATTGAAGCTTCCATCAAATGAAACATAAAAGATTTATCCGAGACCTTCTTTGAAGAAGGTTTAAGAGACTGCAAAAGTTTCCTGCTTTTTCCCATATCAGGCAAATTTGAAGAAAAGTCTTAAGAAGACGATGCGAGATACTAGCCAACAAGACCTCAGGCTTAGTATTAAGAAAAAAGGACTGAAGTTCAACTAATATAGTGATTTCTCAAAACCTTCACAGAGCAAATCCAGGAAGACAAGGAGCATAAAAAATCCAGTTTCAAATATTCACTATGATTTCCCCAAAAAATGCAAGAGATATAAAAAATGATGACATACTTGAGCAAAATGACCTTTCATGAGGTAACTAGAATTAAAGAAACAGTGTGCTAAAAAAAAGAAATGGTGGCTGTAGTCAGCAAAACTGCATTTTTAAAAACAAAGAGTTCCTTAAAATGGTTTGTAATCACAGATAATAATTACTGGCATCGTCTGCCATAAAGATGTTGGTAGAAATCGACCCCATACTAAAATATGACCTTTTAAAAAGCTTCCAAAGTTCCGGTGCGGTGCGGAGCTCCACGGTTAGGTTGCCACCTTAGGTGGCTTCCTAGCCACGACCCTTGACTCTATTTTCTAGTAATGTATGTTTTGAATCACTGGATTAGGACAACAAAAGGAGAGCAAAATGTCAATGGACATTACTATGTTCACTGGAATTACAGAAATCGTAAGAATAACATCTAGAACTCATTAAGAATTGTGTTAACTTGTCTATTTTTCAGTATTTGTAGATGTAGCAAATAGGACATTTGGACACATGTACTAACCACTTCATCTGCAACTAAATGCATCAGTTTGTTAGCAGGCCAAGTTTGTTTATTGTTTTACTTATTTATAAGCTGTTTAATATAGTGAGAATAATACCTCAAAGGGGACACAGAATGGACACAATAGATGGTGATATAGAAAACAACAAATAACTTACAGAGGTGAACCTACGGAGATAAAAGAAATAATACTAACAAATGTACAATAACATAGCTTCTTGATTCGTTGTTTTGCCTTAGAATATGCTATACTTCTAAACGTAAGAATATCTTAGTGTCTTTTCCTTTTCTCTTTCTTTAAAGCCAGAAATTTCAACAATAGGGTGTTACTACTTCACATTGAGCATTAACCACCAGAGACTGTCAGTTTTCCAGCAACATTCTTTAGAAATGTCACATGGACCTCTTTGTGATTGATTCAGGTGAGCTTAAGAAAGCTTTCTATTTAAAACAAATAAACAAAAAACAGCATTGAATTTATTGTTATGTCATATGCCAATAATTGTCCAAAAAGCACGCAGCCAGGTAAGCTTGATTGGATATTTTGCATGCAAGTCAAATAAACTATGCTGCATAAATTAATCCCTCATTTTTTCAGTGACAGTAAAATGTTGTAGTTTGGTCACTTTTTTAACACAGATCAATGCTATTTTGTAAATGTTTCACCTCATCATTTAATTGTTTTACACTTTTTTGATAGGTTTGAGGGATTCCCTCAATGGGAGCACCAAAGCTGCGAGGAGGATGCCACCGCCATGGCGGAAACATTCCCCCCAAGCATATTACAATGTTTCCACCGGACTGACCAGTGGGAACATTGTATTACACATTACTGCCGGGATGACCGGAGCGAACAGTGTTACAATATTGGGCTTGGCTCCCTTAATGAATTGTGCTGGGTATGGGGGTCCTTGCACTGTCCATGCCATGGGCATGGGTAGTGCAGGTGCCTCCCTGTGGCCTTTCTGTTGAGGGGTCCTCACCATAAAAAGGCTGGCAGAAAGTGGGGTTGTAATCAGCCAGGGTTGTAATGTGGTAGTCAGACTGCCACAGATGCAGCAGTCCGACTGCAAATGCGAGGTTGACGGTCCTCGTACTGCCAACCTCGTAATGAGGCCCATAGATTTGAGATTGTACATTAATATGGCTGGTAGTCCATTGCTTTCTATGCATGCTTACTACTAGGGTATGAGACGGTCAAAGTTACTATTTACATGAAAGGCAGCTGCTGATGTGCCCAAAGTGTCCCAGGGCATTCTGCAAGTGTGAAACAGACAGGCTGATTTTGGATCACATGAAAGAGATCTTCTTGCCAATCTTGGCATTAAGATTGGAGTGGAAGTGGAAGTGGGTAAGTCTTAATAATATTTTCAATATTCCCTGTACCAATACAATTTATCCTAGGTGCCCTATTTGTTAAAAGAAGCTAATCATCTTTAAAATAAATCTTGTTAAAAAAAGTAATTAGTGTTATCACACAAATATTGTCAGCTTAGCAAATATATTTAGGTACTGATGTACAAAATTAAGGCCCTCATTACGACCCTGGCGGTTGGTGATAAAGTGACAGTAATACCGTCAACAGGCTGGCAGTAACTACTGCCAAATTATGACCATGGCAGTGATATCTCCGAAAGACAACCAATGTACCACAATGACCGACAGGGAGGAAACAACAGGCACCACGGCAGTATCCGCCTACAGCCAAGCGGAAGACAAAGTTCCACCCACCACATCATGACAACACAATCTGACGCCCTTTTCTGGGGCGGTACCAAAGCCATCAAATGCCTGGTGGAACCAGAGCAGAGAAGACAAAGGACTCATCATTGGAGACACAGGGAAGAACCACGCCACCATGGAACCAGAACTGCAAGTCTTACCGATGATCTTCTACGTCATGCTCCACCACGAACACCAACACCGGCAAAGACGATGACAATGAGTACAGCCACCTAGCACACAAGGGAGGGGTGGAGGAAAATGAGAGTGACACACACATGCACAACACACACCATACACACAACCAGCTGCATAAGAAAACAATTTGTCCCTGATAAACGGCTGAATAATGCAAGTACAACATGAATTGACTAAAGTGATTGTAATCAACATCAAAATAGTCAGTCAATGGGGTAATGCAACCGATAAGTACAAATGTACAAAAAAGGGGCACTGCTCAGTCCATAGTTCACAGGGGCCTCATGGCCACAGGGCAAAGTCCAAGGCCCCACTTGATTCCTGCACCAATATGGAGAGAACACTGCAGGGGCATCAGTTGGCAAATTGGCAGGCACTTCGGGGGGCACCTCAGCTGGATGCAGAAAAAATACCACTGGTTCTGGAGGGGGCAACATGCTCTGTGCTTGGTTCTGTGGAGTGCAAGGCCACAGTCTCTTGAGTGGGTGTCTTGACCACTGGTTCTGGAGGGGGAAACATGGCCATTGCTTTGTCTTGGAGAGTGCAAGATCACAGTCTCTGGAGTGGGTGACTTTCCCAATGGTGCTGGAGGAGGCAATATGCCCATTGCTTTGTCCTGGGGAGTGCAAGGCCCCAGTCTCTGGAGTGGGTGTCTTGACCACTGGTTCTGCAGGGTGCAACATGCCCTGTGCTTGATCCTGGGGAGTGCAAGGCCACAGTCTCTCGAGTGGGTGTCTTGACCACTGGTTGTGGAGGGGTCAACATGCCCATTGCTTTGTCCTGGGGAGTTCAAGGCCACAGTTTCTGCAATGGGTGTCATGACCACTGGTTCTGGAGGGGCAACATGACCATTGCTTTGTCTTTGGGGGTGCAAGGCCACAGTCTCTCGAGTGGGTGTCTTGACTACTGGTTCTGGAGGGGGCAACATGCCCATTGCTTTGTCCTGGGGAGTACAAGGCCACAGTCTCTCAAGTGGGTGTCTTCCCCACTGGTTCTGGAGGTGGCAAAATGCCCATTACTTTGCCCTGGGGAGGGCAAGGTCACAGTCTCTGGAGTGGGTGACTTGACCACTGGTTCTGGTGAGGGAAGGCCGCACAGCAGCCCATGTTTACTGGACTATATGGCGTATGCCAGCGGTGATGGCTGCACTGTGGTGATGGTTGTGGGAGGTTCCTGCTCAGCCCTGCACCTTCTGATGGCTGCACTGTGGTGGTGGTTGCTGGAAGCTCCTGCTCAGCCCCTGCACCCTCCGATGACTGCACTGTGGTGGTGGTTGTGGTAGGCCCCTGCTCTGCCCCTGCACCCTCCGATGGACTGTGGTGGTGGTTGTGGGAGGCTCCTGCTTAGCCCTTGTACCCTCCGAAGGACTGTGGTGGTGGTTGTGGGAGGCTCCTGCTCAGCCCCTGCACCCTCCGATGGCTGCACTGTGGTGGTGGCTGTAGGAGGATCCTGCTCAGCCCCTGCACCCTCCGATGACTGCACTGTGGTGGTGGTTGTGAGATCAGCCTCTGCATTCTCTGATGGCTGCACAACCACGGCTGGCTGTGGGGGCTCTGTGACAGCTGCTGGTGCAGGCTCCTTCCCCTTCTTGGTGGCTGGTGAAGGCTCCCTCCCCTTCTTGGTGGCTGGTGCAGGCTCCTTCCCCTTCAGTATTTGTGGCCTGGAATCCCTTCCACCATGACCAGGTGCTGCTGAAACTGGGCCCCTGGACTGAATGGCTCAGGTGCTTGGCAGGGTCCTTGACACCCTGGCCATACATGCAGGATGGGGGCAGGGGGAGGGAGTGGTCAATGGTGTAAAAGAAGAACTTTTAGGGACATTGGGGCAGGAAGAGGGAGGAGTAATGGGAGTGGAGGATGAGGGAGTGGTTGTTGGATGTGTTTGTCTGCTGATTTGGGTGCAGGTTCATGGGCTGTATGCTGCTGTGATGTGGATGGCTGTTGGGTGTCTGAGTGCTTGCGTCTGTGTACTTTAGGAGTGGGGGACAGACACAGTGGGAGAGGACACAGGGGACGTGTGACAAATCAGTGGTGTCAGGGTGTGACTGCCGTGACGTGTGAAGTGTGTCAAGGTGTGACTGGCCCCCCTTCCAGCTGGGCCTCCGCGGTCTTCCATGCCCAGCATCTCTGGTCCTCCCACCGTTTCCGACTGTGGGTGTTCTATCTGTCATAGACCATCAGGGTCCACGCCTCGTTGCGATGGCCCACCATATTCCCTTCTTTTGATGGGCGCTGACCTGCAGTGGTAATACAGACAGGAGAACGCCATTAGACAAACAGTCCAGCCTGTCACACATTGGCCCACCATACCTGTTACCATCACCATTGGGACACACATAGCCCAGTACACAAAGTGTACACTGCCAAGTGGACATCCCCCCTTACACAATGCCTCACACACAACACCATGCATTCATGCCACATCCATCGTGCCCACAGTATACTCACATGTTCGTCTGGAGGCCCATACAGCAGCCCGTACTGGGGTAGGACCCCATCCACCAGTCTCCAATTCCTCAGAAGTGAAGGCTGGGGTCCTTCCCCTGGTCATACGTGTCATGGTAGATTCCAGACACAGGTCACAGCAGCGCATGCAGTAGAGGTCCTCTCCTATGGAAGGTAGGAAACAAGTGAGGAATCACATAGAAAATGGCGGTCACGTCTGCAGCAGGGCATACTGTCGCCACAGGTGTTGATCACCATTGGCCACTGTACCCCATAGGACCCAATTATAACCAATGAGGATTGTACAGCAGTTCCCGACCGCCTACCGCCACGGCGCACAACATCAGCGGCATTACCTCACTTCCACCTGTCCCTCTACACAGGGCAGGCGGATGCCATTTCAGGGGAGGTGGAAGAGGCCTATGGAATAATGCTGCATCACAGGATACATAGGCACATACCTCACTATTTACACTGTCCCATAAAATGTTTACAGATTGCAGAATTCTGTTGTGGCCCCATTGTTCTGTTTGTGATAGCCTCCTCACTCTTTTGTCCCTTAGATACCTACCTCTGCGGATGAATAGAAGGTGGAGACATACCCACATATACAGACCACTGGTGGACCTAGCTACACTGTACGACAGGCATATTATCCTCACCTATAGACTGGACAGGGCCACAATCACAGAGCTGTGTGCCCAATTGGAGTCTGACCTGATATCTGCTATCCATCAGCCCAATGGGATCCCCCCTCTTGTGCAAGTGCTATCAGTTCTCCATTTCCTGACAGCTGGTTCTTTCCAAGTGACAGTGGGCTTGGCAGCAGGAATGTCACAGCCAATGTTCTCAATAGTGCTGACAAGAGTGTTGTCTGCCCTGATAAAAACACATGTGCAGCTACATTGTATGCCCCCAGGTTGAGGATTTGGCCACTGTGAATGCCGGGTTTTATGTTATGGGATATTTTCCCAATATAATTGGGGTGATTGATGGAACACATTGCATTTGTCCCCCCTTCAGCCGAATGAACAGGTGTTCAGGAATCGTGCGAGTTTCCACTCAATAAATGTGCAGATGGTGTGCTTGGCGGACTAGTAGATCTTCCATGTCAATGGTAAGTATCCTGGGTCGGTGCATGATACCTTTGTCCTGAGGAATAGCTGCATCCCAATTGTGATGGCCCAACTACAGAGGCACATGGTGTCGCTAATTGGTGAGCCCTGGTACCCACCGAGTATATGTTGGTGTATGCCTATGATGTGGGCCATATAGGATAGCGTGTGGCTGAATGTTGTCCCTCAATATTTGCAGGTGACTCTGGTTACTCAAACCTATTGTGGCTGCTGACACCTGTGAGGAATGCCAGGACAAGGGCAGAAGAAAGTTATAATGAGGCACATGGGCGAACCAGAAGGATCATTGAAAGCACCTGGCCAAAGCCAGATTCTGGTGCCTCCATCTGACAGGTAGATCCCTGTGCTTCTCACAGAAGAAGGTCTGCCGGAGAGTCGTGGCATGCTGCATGTTGCACAACTTGGCCCTCAGGCGCCATGTACCTTTTCTTCAAGAGGAGGAGACTGGAGATGCCCCTGTGGCAGCAGTGGACCCTGTGGACAGTGAGGATGAGGAGGCAGAAGATGTGGGTGTGGACAACAGAACATCTGTGATCTGTCAGTACTTCCAATGAAACACAGGTAAGGCAGTGAAGCTTTACATTTCGGTGTCTTTGGTTGTTTTCTGTGGCATTGGCATGCTGGTATTTCTCACTTCTATGCCCACTTGCAGTTACCTCTGTCTATTCATTTTGCAGATGTTAGTGATTTAACAAATACCCCTGATGTGAGCTCAACAGCCAGCTACAGGTCATTCATTCTATGCTCATTCTATTTTCAGTTTATTTGCAATGGTTGTACCTGTTTCAATCAATACATATTTAAAATACATGACATATTCGAAATCGATTTATATCAAAGGGTGTTTTTTTGTGGTACTAATATTTAGAGGGGAAAGTGCAATGGGATGGGGTGATGATGGAGGAAAGTCCAGGGTATTGTTCCAGTCTGTTCGTATCACAGGTGCAGTGTCCAAGGGGACATAGAAAGGGGAACAATGGCAGTTCACGGTGGACAAGGTGACTGTGTGGGACACAAGGGGGACAACCAGGAAAGTCTAATTTCCTGGCGGGGTCTTGGCAAGTGTCTCTAGCTTCTGTCTGAATCACAGGGAATGTTTGTGGGGTGGTTCACCTTCTGCATTGGATGGGTGCTGGTGGCCAGTTGGTCCTGTAGCAGGGCCTCCTGGCCACTAGCGGCAGTGGAAGTGGAAGGCTGTTCAGATTACTAGATAGTGGCAGGGGCCCACTGATGTGACAGTGCCTCTCTCATAATGTTGGACATGTGTGCCAGCACCCCTGCTATAGGGATCAGGATGTTGTTGATGGCCTGCAAGTCCTCCTTGATCCCCTGATACTGTCCCTCCTGCAGCTGCCTGTTCTCCTGCATGTTGTATAGGATCTGGCCCATCGTGTCCTGGGATTGTTGATTGGTTCCCAGGATCTCAGAGAGCGCATCCTGGAGAGTCGGTTCCCTGCTCCTGTCCTCCCCCTGGCATACAGCAGTCCTCCAAGTGTCCCTGTTGGACTTTGTCTCTGTACCCTGAACGGTGTGCTCACTGCCACTGACCCCAAGTCCCTGATTGTCTTGGGAGCAAGGTGTGGCCTGGGGTTCCTGTATATGTGGGCACACTGCTGATTGACGTGTCCTGGGGACAGAAATTTGTACACGCTGGGTGGGTGCTGTGGTATTGTTTCCTGATGGGGGAGGCTCTGTGGTGGTCTGTGACTGGGCTCGCGTAACCGACTGTCCATGGTCCCTAATGGGCCAGGTAGATTGTCCAGATCCTGAAGACCAGAGTTACTCTCATCACTGTGGCCTCTTCTGTTGGGGGACTGGATAGTGCTGGCACCTCCTCTCCAGTGACATTGGCTGGGGTACCTGTGGGGATGTAAATGATGTATTATGCTTCATGTGTATGACATATTGTACATCCCTGGCTTCCCCTCTATAGTTGCCGTTGCCCTGCTAGCTTTTACTTGTGTATGTTGGTGTATGGTGGGATTGTTAGTTTCCCTATGCTGTGCATGCTTTAGTGATGAGTGTCCATGCAGAGCTGTGAAAGGTGTCCATGCATTGGTATAGCATGCAGGACTAGGCATTGGGATTAGTGCGATGTGATGGTGGAGTGTGTGGGATGGAGTGGAATGGTGGGAGTGAGGGTGAGGGTATGTGACGGCATGCTGGTATGGGGGGTGATAATTGTTGAAAGTTGACTTACCAGAGTCCAGTCCTCCTCCGACTCCAGCCAGACCCTCAGGATGCAGTATTGCAAAGACTTGCTCTCTCTATACTGTGAGATGTGGGGAGGAGTGTGTGTCCACTGGCAGTCCTCTGGACAGCGTGATTCCCCAGTAGGCCATTACACCTCTGCGAGATGTCGTCCCTTGTTCTTTGGTGCTGTCCCACGACGTTGACCCTGTCCACGATTCTCCGCCATAGCTCCATCTACCTGGCTATTGATATTTGCTGTACTTGTGCTCCAAATAGCTGTGGCTCTACCCTGACGATTTCCTCCACCATGTCCCTTAACTCCTCCTTAGTGAAACAGGGGTACCTTTGTGGTGCCATGGGTATTATGTGATGTGTGTTTGTGAGAGTGTGTTGCGTAATGTGTTGGGGTGTGTGAAGTGGGGTGCGTAAGAGATGTGTGGGTGTATGTGGTGTGTGTGTAGTTGTCGCAGTGGTCTTAGTGTCAGTCCTATGCCAATGATTTGTATTCATAAGGAGTTGTGGGTAATGTGGGTGTGTGTTTTATGATAATGTGGGGGTGTGTGTGTGTGGTATGTTAACCTGTTCTGTGCCTTGGACGAGGTCACCTTGTCCAAGGCACCAGTTCCTGTGTGCCTTGGACGAGGTCACCTCGTCCAAGTCACAGGAACTGGGGGGAGCGCTTGTGCTCCCCCTCCACCCCCCCAAGGCAGGGATGGAAGGGTAAGCCCTTCCCATTCCACCCCCGACCCCCCCTGTGATGTCAGCACGCGAGCGCGCAGTGATTTGTCACAGGGCCTCCCCATCGCGCTGGAAGCTCAGCTTCCAGCGTGATCGAAAGAGAAATGCTTTGCATTTCTCTTTCGATCATGTGGGGGAGGCACGGAGAGGCTTCAAAGGGAAGGAAATGTATTTCCTTCCCTTTGAAGTCTCTCCAAGCATTTCAAAAGCCGGACTGCTTGCAATCCGGCTTTTGAAACGCCCACTAGACACCAGGGATGTTTTTTTTTTTTTTTTAAATAGACATAAGGGAGCGACCCCTTGGGCAAGGGTCACTCCCAATGGGGGGCATTTTTTAGGAAGGCCTTTTCTGCCCCCCCAGGGGGGAAATTATTTTAGGCCATTTCTGCCCCCCTGGGGTGTAGATCAGCCTATTTTGATTAGGCCGATCTGCCCCCAAGGGGGGCAGAAACCACTAGGCACCAGGGATTTTTTTTGTTTTTTTTTGTTTTACAGATGTGGAGTGACCCCTTGGACAAGGGTCGCTCCCCTAGACGTGAAAATTGTATTTAGGCCATTTCTGCCCCATTGGCCATTTTTTGCTGCGCCAATCTACCCCCAAGGGGGGCAGAAACCACTAGGCACCAGGGATTTTTTGGGGGTTTTTTAGAGATGGGGAGCGACCCATTAGGCAAGGGTCGCTCCCCTGGGGGCAAACCAATTTTAGGTCAATCTCCCCCCTAGGGGGGCAGAAACCACTAGGCACCGGGGATTTATTTTTTTGGCGCCAATGTCACACAGGGGGAGCGACCCCGTAGGCAAGGGTCGCTCCAGGAGGGGGTGGGTGGGGGTGCAAATTTATTTTAGGCCATTTCATCGGCCTATTATTAGGCCGATCTGCCCCCAGGGGGGGCAGAAACCTCTAGGCGCCAGGGCAATTTTTTATTTTTTTTTGTTTTGTTAGAGATGGGGAGCGACCCATTAGGCAAGGGTGGCTCCCCTGGGGGGCAAATTGTATTTAGACCATTTCTGCCCCCCTAGGGGGGAGATTGGCAGATTTTAGGTCAATCTGCCCCCAAGGGGGCAGAAACCACTAGGCACCGGGGATTTTTTCTTTGGGGCCAATGTTACACTGGGAGTGATCCCGTAGGCTAGGGTAGCTCCCAGGGGGGGGGGGGGTTGGGAGGGTAAATTTATTTTAGGCCATTTCTGCCCCCCCTGGGGCCAGCTGAGCTACGGCCAAAATCCACATGTAGGCACTTTCCAAAAAACACCTCTGTTTTCTGTGAAAAAATTTGATGTGTCCATGTTGTGTTTTGGGCCATTTTCTTTTGTGGGCACTAGGCCTACCCACACAAGTGAGGTACCATTTTTATTGAGAGACTTAGGGGAACGCTGGGTGGAAGGAAATTTGTGGCTCCTCTCTGATTCCAGAACTTTCTGACACCGAAATGAGAGGAAAAAGTGTTTTTTTTGGCCAAATTTTGATGTTTGCAAAGGATTCTGGGTAACAGAACCTGGTCACAGCCCCGCAAGTCACCCCATCTTGGATTCCTGTGGGTTTCTAGTTTTCAAAAATGCACTGGTTTGCTAGGTTTCTCCAGGTGCCGGCTGAGCTAGAGGCCAAAATCCACAGGTAGGCACTGTTTTCTATGAAAAAATGTGATGTGTCCACGTTGTGTTTTGGGCCATTTCCTTTCGTGGGCGCTAAGCCTACCCACACAAGTGAGGTACCATTTTTATCGGGAGACTTGGGGGAACGCTGGGTGGAAGGAAATTTGTGGCTCCTCTCAGATTCCACAACTTTCTGTCACCGAAATGAGTGGAAAACTTGTTTTTTTAGCCAAATCTTGAGGTTTGCAAGGGATTCAGGGTAACAGAACCTGGTCAGAGCCCCAAAAGTCACCCCATCTTGGATTCCCCTAGGTCTCTAGTTTTAAACAAAAGCACAGGTTTGGTAGGTTTCCCTAGGTGCCGGCTGAGCTAGAGGCCAAAATCTACAGGTAGGCACTTTGCAAAAAACACCTATGTTTTCTGTGAAAAAATGTGATGTGTCCACGTTGTGTTTTGGGCCATTTTCTTTCATGGGCACTAGGCCTACCCACACAAGTGAGGTACTATTTTTATTGAGAGACTTAGGGGAACGCTGGGTGGAAGGAAATTTGTGGCTCCTCTCAGATTCCAGAACTTTCTGACACCGAAATGAGAGGAAAAAGTGTTTTTTTGGCCAAATTTTGATGTTTGCAAAGGATTCTGGGTAACAGAACCTGGTCAGAGCCCCGCAAGTCACCCCATCTTGGATTCCTCTGGGTTTCTAGTTTTCAAAAATGTGCTGGTTTGCTAGGTTTCTCCAGGTGCCGGCTGAGCTAGAGGCCAAAATCCACAGGTAGGCACTGTTTTCTATGAAAAAATTTGATGTGTCCACGTTGTGTTTTGTGCCATTTCCTTTAGTGGGCGCTAGGCCTACCCACACAAGTGAGGTACCGTTTTTATCGGGAGACTTGGGGGAACGCTGGGTGGAAGGAAATTTGTGGCTCCTCTCAGATTCCACAACTTTCTGTCACCGAAATGAGTGGAAAACTTGTTTTTTTAGCCAAATCTTGAGGTTTGCAAAGGATTCTGGGTAACAGAACCTGGTTAGAGCCCCACAAGTCACCCCATCATGGATTCCCCTAGGTCTCTAGTTTTAAACAAAAGCACAGGTTTGGTAGGTTTCCCTAGGTGCCGGCTGAGCTAGAGGCCAAAATCTACAGGTAGGCACTTTGCAAAAAACACCTCTGTTTACTTTAAAAAAATGTGATGTGTCCATGTTGCGTTTTGGGGCATTTCTTGTCGCGGGCGCTAGGCCTACCCACACAAATGAGGTATCATTTTTATCGGGAGACTTGGGGGAAGGCTGGGTGGAAGGAAATTTGTGGCTCCTCTCTGATTCCTGAACTTTCTGTCACCAAAATGTGAGGAAAATGTGTTTTTTTAGCCAAATTTTGAGGTTTGCAAAGGATTCTGGGTAACAGAACCTGGTCAGAGCCCCACAAGTCACCCCATCTTGGATTCCCCTAGGTCTTTAGTTTTCAGAAATGCACAGGTTTGGTAGGTTTCCCTAGGTGCCGGCTGAGCTAGAGGCAAAATCTACAGGTAGGCACTTTGCCAAAAACACCTCTATTTTCTTTAAAAAAATGTGATGTGTCCACGATGCGTTTTGGGGCAATTCCTGTCGCAGGCGCTAGGCCTACCCACACAAGTGAGGTATCATTTTTAGCGGGAGACTTGGGGGAATGCTGGGTAAAAGGAAATTTGTGGCTTCTCTCTGATTCCAGAACTTTCTGGCACCAAAATTTGAGGGAAATGTGTTTTTTTAACCAAATTTTGAGGTTTGCAAAGGATTCTGGGTAACAGAACCAGGTCAGAGCCCCACAAGTCACCCCATCTTGGATTCTCCTAGGTCTCTAGTTTTCAAAAATGCACAAGTTTGGTAGGTTTCCCTAGGTGCCGGCTGAGCTAGAGGCCAAAATCTACAGGTAGGCACTTTGCAAAAAACACCTCTATTTTCTTTCAAAAAATGTGATGTGTCCACGTTGCGTTTTGGGGCATTTTCTGTCGCGGGCGCTAGGCCTACCCACACAAGTGAGGTATCATGTTTATCGGGAGACTTGGGGGACACATAGATTAGCAAAACAAGTGTTATTGCCTCTTGTCTTTCTCTACATTTTTTCCTTCCAAATATAAGAGAGTGTGTAAAAAAGACATCTATTTGAGAAATGCCCTGTAATTCACATGCTAGTTTGGTCACCCCGGAATTCAGAGATGTGCAAATAACCACTGCTCCTCAACACCTTATCTTGTGCCCATTTTGGAAATACAAAGGTTTTCTTGATAGCTATTTTTCACTCTTTTTATTTCAGCAAATGAATTGCTGTATACCCGGTATAGAATGAAAATCGCACTGCAGGGTGCAGCTCATTTATTAGCTCTGGGTACCTAGGGTTCTTGATGAACCTACAAGCCCTATATATCCCCGCAACAAGAGGAGTCAAGCAGACGTAACGGTATATTGCTTTCAAAAATTTGACATTGCAAGAAAAGGTTACAGAGTAAAACGTAGAGATAAATTGCTGTTTTTTTCACCTCAATTTCAATATTTTTCTTTTTCAGTTGTTATTTTCTGTAGGAAACCCTTGTAGGATCTACACAAATGACCCCTTGCTGAATTCATAATTTCGTCTACTTTTCAGAAATGTTTAGGTGTCTGGGATCCAGCATTGGTTTCACACCCATTTCTGTCACTGACTGAAAGGAGGCTGAAAGCATCAAAAAATTGTAAAAATGGGGTATGTCCCAGTAAAATGCCAAATTTGTGTTAAAAAATTTGATTTTCTGATTCAAGTCTGCCTGTTCCTGAAAGCTGGGAAGCTGGTGATTTTAGCACCGCAAACCCTTTGTTGATGCCATTTTCAGGGAAAAAACCACAAGCCTTCTTCTGCACCCACTTTTTCCCATTTAAAAAAAAAAAAAAAAATCACTGTATTGTGGCTAATTTCTTGGCCTCCTTCAGGGGAACCCACAAAGTCTGAGTACCTCTAGAATCCCTAGGATGTTGGAAAAAAAGGACACAAATTTGGCTTGGCTAGCTTATGTGGACAAAAAGCTATGAGGGCCTAAGCACAAACTGCCCCAAATAGCCAAAAAAAGGCCTGGCACAGGAGGGGGAAAAGGCCTGGCAGCGAAGGGGTTAATGGGTGTCAGGTGTGTTGTTTAAATTGGCCAATGTGGTGCTTTTTTGTCTGTGCATGTCCATTGTGAGCGCAATGGTATGTACCACCAATGGTTTACCGCCGTTGAATATCTGGCGTGGTGATTCATGGGTCAAAATGTGATGGGCGTTGTTCTTTTGGCGTAACAGTGTGGGTTTTGAAACTGCCACTTTGGCACTGATCTTTGGGCTGGCCGATTTGTGTCTGTGGCAGTATTCTGTCGGATTGGTGTGTGTGTGTGTCATAATATGGTAAACGGATATCCGCCACCACTGTGATAAGTTGGTGGCTGTCAGTGTGATGGTAAGCAGGATTTACCGCCAGGGTCATAATGAGGGCCTAAGTTTCTTTCTTGCAAATAGACTAGTATCCTTTGATGATATGAAAATCTTCATTTTCAATGATCCATTTAGTACTTGTAAGTGTCACTTTTATTATATTAACATAAAACCTGCATGTTAGAAATAATTACAATGCTATTTAGATGTACATATTTAGTTTTTGTAAAATATATGTAAAGGTAGACTTAGTTACAATGTTTAGAATGTCATGGCATCTCTAGACTATATCAGATGTGACACATGTATAGGTAAATTAAACTACATTTTAAAAATTATGTTGAATTTACTGTTGTAGCCTGGATTCTTATTTATGGTTAATGTCACTCACCTCTAGGAATAATAACACTAGGGGCCTCATTATGAGACTGGTGTTCAGACAAGTTGACCGCCAGACTCGTGGTGAGGAGACTGCAGTGAAGCTGGCGGTCTCCCCACCAGCCCCATTACTAGTCTCCACTGGGCTTATGTTTCCATCAGTCAACTGAATGGAAACTGTGCAACAGCATTGGTCTTAGCTCCACATGAAACCAAGGCCAATGCCTTCACACAGGGGGCCTCCCAGCACCGTCAGAATTCTACAGGCAAGTAGAGCTGTAATCAGCCAGGTAGCACTAAATTCAGCGCCACCCTTTCTGAGTACAACTCAGACCACGGTTGGACTGTTGGTAATCATATTCCTGGCAGGAATGGTGTCCCCCAGGCGGTTCGACTCCCAGGGTCGTAATGTGGCGGTCCAACCACCACAGTTGCAGTGGTCTAACTGTCACCGCGAGGACCTCCACCCTCGTAATAATGCCCTAAGTTGTTAGTCTGAAGAACAAACTGAGTGAATTAACTAAATCAGATCCCTGCTAGATGTGCCACAGAGCAGACACCACAAGCAAAATGTGTAAAATATAGAGCCACTACACAACCAATATTTATAATATGTTATATACAAATTCCTAAAAATAAAAACATATCTTTTATGTGGAAATGCATATCAGAAAATCTTTAAATTCAATTTTAAATTTATGAATAAAAAATCATTAAGGGGGTCATTCTGACCTCGGCGGTAAAAGGCCCTTACCGCCGGTCAGAAGTCCGCCATTCTACCGCTGCGGCCGCGGTAAACCGCCACGGTCATTCTGACCCACAACGGCGGAACCGCCAAAATCCTGACATCCAAGGAAGGCCGCCACATCAGCGGGCCGCGGAAAACTGGAGATGACCAAACCTCCACCGTCACGCCAACACAAACACGCCCATGCCATTCTGACCCACGAATCCACGCGGCGGTCTTTCAACCGCGGTATTCCATTGGCGGGACACACCGCCGCGGTCAAAATACACACACAGCTCCAAAACCCAGCCACATTGGACAATTTGAAATACACACACCTGAAACACATACAAACAACACTCCCACACATCCAACCAACTATAAAACACACACCCACATCACCCACAAACCCCTACGACCGAAGATCATATACGAAGGAGAGAGAGACACATCACAGAATAGAGAGCTACATCACACAGAGGCACACTACACCATCACACACACCACATAGAAGCACAAAGCACCACACACCAACACACTCTTCACCATATACACCACCCCACACCTCATCCACACCACCCCATGGCACCCCAAAGGCACCCACGCTTTTCGGACCAAGAACTCCGGGTCATGGTGGAGGAGATCATAAGAGTCGAACCCCAGCTCTTCGGCTCACAGGTGCAGCACACCACTATAGCCAGGAAGGCGGAGCTATGGCAGCGGATCGTGGACAGGGTAAACGCGGTGGGACAGCATCCCAGAAATCGAGAGGACATCCGCAAACGTTGGAACGACTTACGGGGAAAGGTGCGCTCGATGGTCTCGCGACACAACATCGCAGTGCAGAAGACTGGCGGGGGACCCCCACCCACACCACCCGAATTCACAGCATGGGAGCAAGAGGTACTAAACATCCTGCATCCTGATGGCCTCGCTGGAGTACACGGAGGAATGGACTCTGGTAAGTACAATCTCAACTACTTCACCCCCCCCCAGCATGCCAACCCCCACCACCACCCTCACCCCCAACCCCCCATCACACATCCTCCCTGAGAATGTCTCCCCAGCACAACCCACCCAACACCAACCCCTGCATGCCACCACAAACTATGGACACCCATCACCTAAGCATGACCACTGCAAATACCCCCCCCCCAACACCCCCACAACACCTCCCCCAAGGGAATGACAGCACTGGGGGACAAGGGCACCCATAAATCACACACAATAGCACACACAGAAACAATAACCATACTCTCTTACCCCATGCAGGACCCGAACGCCAACACACCGGCCAGGAGGGTCCAGAAATGTCCATCCCCCCCCCGGAAGAGGCACCCAGTGATGACAGCAGCTCTGTCGACCTGGAACCTGACGACCAGCCCGGACCATCGGGGACCTCTGGACAGTCGGTTCCCCACACACAGGCCACAGCAGACCCAACCCCCTCTGTGAACAACAGCACAGCTCCCACCCAGCGGGCCCATGGCTCTGTCTCTAGGACAGGTCAATCAGCGGTGTGTCTGCCACTACAGGGCCCCCAGGCTAACCCACCACCCCAACAACAACAGGGACCTGGGGCAGTGGTAGTGGGCACACCGTCCAGGGGACAGAGGCCGGGGGAAACAGGGCAACTCGGAGGGGTGCTGTGCGACAGGGGGGGAGGAGAGGCCCAGGGAACCGACTCTCCAAGAGGCCCTCACCACCATCATGGCAGCCTACCACCGCTCACAAGAGACGATGGCGACGGTACTGGCCAGGTTCCAGGAGATCCAGGCACAGCAGGAGGAACGCTACATGGGGTTCAACAATCATCTCACCAACATCTCTACCGCCATGGGGAGCCTAGTCCAGGCCCTCCACCGGATAGAAGACACGTTGCGGGACCATGTGGCACCACACAGGGCCCCTGTCACTAGCCCGGACCAGGAACAGCCTACCACCTCCGCCGGCGCTAGTGGACAGGAGGCCCCACCACAATGACAGGCCACCAGAACCCCACCTCCTGCTGAAGAACAACCACTCCGCAAGAGGAGCCTGAGATCCAAAAAAAAGACAGAGTAGGATGTCAAGACCCCCGCCAGCATGAGATACCCCCTGAAGTCATCCCACTGTCCCACATTGCCACCCTGTCCAACCTTGAACTGCCCCTGCTCCATCCTTCCACAGGCATATGGACAATGCACCTGTGAGACTGAGAACTGGACTCTGCCATGGACATTAGTCCACCCCCACCCATCACCGTGTTTATATCATGTACCATTATCTAGCACCAAAAATAAATCACTCAATGCACTGAAATCATGCTGGAGTCAGGCTGTATTATTTACAAATGTAAAACACATTACCGATCAATTATGTTCTGCAAACTTTGTGCTGAACACATACCGAGATCAATCAGCATTAGTCCATGGGCTAACCAAGCAGAAGTCACGCAGTGGGTCATACAGCACTGAGAAGGGAAGGGAGAATCAAACATCAGTTTCAAATAACTGGGGGGTCATAGACAAAGTTGAGAAAAACGAGGCAGTCAGGAAAATTAAAATGGCGTGTGTGATTCTTACCTGTGTGCTACTGAAAATACTGTTGGATAACTCTGTCCCTGTTGTCTGGGTCGTCCTCTGAGTCTTCCTCCTCTTCACTCTCCACAGGCTCTACAGCTGCTTCAACACCACCATCTGGACCATCCTCCTGCAGGAAAGGCACCTGACGTCGCAATGCCAGATTGTGAAGCATACAGCAGGCCACGATGATCTGGCACACCTTCTTTGGTGAGTACATCAGGGATCCCCCTGTCATATGCAGACACCTAAACCTGGCCTTCAGAACCCCAAAGGTCCTTTCTATGATCCTCCTAGTTCGCCCATGGGCCTCATTGTACCGTTCCTCAGCCCTGGTCCGGGGATTCCTCACTGGGGTCAATAGCCAAGGCAGGTTGGGGTAACCAGAGTCACCTATTAGCCACACACGTTGTCTCTGTAGCTGTTCCATCACAAAAGGGATGCTGCTATTACGCATCACATACGCGTCATGCACTGAACCAGGGAACATTGCATTCACATGGGAGATGTACTGGTCAGCCAAACAGACCACCTGGACGTTCATAGAATGGTAACTCTTCCTGTTTCTGTACACCTGCTCATCGTCTTTTGGGGGGACTAAGGCTACATGGGTACCATCAATGGCACCAATTATGTTGGGAATATGTCCAAGGGCATAAAAATCACCCTTCACAGTGGGCAAATCAACCTCCTCTGGGAATATAATGTAACTCCGCATGTGTTTCGTCAGGGCAGACAACACTCTAGACAAAACCTTAGAAAACATTGGCTGAGACATTCCAGATGACATGGCCACTGTTGTCTGGAATGAGCCACTTGCAAGAAAATGGAGGACTGACAGCACCTGCACCAGAGGGGGAATTCCTGTGGGTTGGCGGATGGGGGACATCAGGGCTGGCTCCAGCTGGGCACACAGTTCATGGATGGTGGCACGGTCAAGTCGGTATCGTAGTATGATGTGGCGTTCTTCCATTGTCGACAGGTCCACCAGCGGTCGGTACACGCGAGGATTCATCCTTCTCCTCGCAAATCCCAGCGGACGGTGCCTAGGAAGGACAACATGGAGCACAGAGTCAAGATAATCACTGGTACGTTCACCACTGCTTGCATGGCACACGGTTATCTAGGTATTGAAAGGCGTGTATGTGTGGCAATGCCAGGCCTAGGCCTGTGTGTCGCAGTAGAGATTATGCCATGTGGGCCCTTGAAATGGTGGCTGCCTGACCTGTGAAGTGGGACAATGGGATGTGAGGTCACTGCGCTGGTGGAGCACACCGTGGCGGTAGGCGGTCGAAGACCGCTATACGGAGCCGCATTGGATAACATTGAAGCCTATGGGTTTCAGGAGCCAATGACGATGTGCGCCGGCGGTCGCGGTACGCACCGCCGCGGTACGCACCGCCGCGGGCGTGACCGCCATTTTCTATCTGCTTAATCACTCGAGACCTGATCATCCACAGGAGAGGACCTATACTGCAAGTGCTGCTGTGAACTCGGTCTGGAAGTGACAATGGCTGCTGCGACTGGGGAAAGGGCCCCTGCCTTCACGTCTGAAGAGTTGGAGAAGCTCGTGGATGGGGTCCTCCCCCAGTATGCGTTACTCTACGGTCCTCCAGACCAACAGGTGAGTACACCAGGTGCACATGGAATGGGCGATGCCTGTGTGGAGTGGGGTGGATGTAAGTTGGTGGGGTGGGGGGCGAATGAGGAGTGCAACGCACGACAGATGAGAGCATGTGCTATATTGCAAGGTTGGGGAGGGGGGCCAATCACATCTAACATGCAGTAAGTTGATGATTGTTTCCTTCCCACCCTGTACATTTCACATAGGTCAGCGCCCATCAGAAAGTCGGGATTTGGCGTGCCATCGCCAAGGAAGTCCGGGCCCTGGGGGTTCACGTCAGACGGGGCACCCACTGCCGCAAGAGGTGGGAGGACATCCGCCGCGGAACCAGGAAGACCGCTGAGTCACTGCTGGGGATGGCCTCCCAACCTAGGAGGGGTGCCAGTCGTACCCTGACCCCCCTGATGTCCCAGATCCTGGCGGTGGCCTACCCTGATTTGGATGGGCGCTTGAGAGCATCACAGCAGACACAAGGGGGTGAGTATCAGCACATTCAGCTATCTTTCTGCGCAGTGGAGGCGTCTGGGTGGGGGAGGAGGGTTGGGGGTGACATTAGGCCAGGGCGCTTTCTGTAGTGTAGTCCTCTCCCTTAGGCATGGCCCTGTGCTCCCGGCCCCCACCTCCGTAGGGTGACAAGTCCAGCTATTGATGGTCCAGCCTCACACATGTGCGCGCTTGTCGTCTCCTGACCTGTTGTCCGAGTCAGAAGTACTGAGTAGTGTGCCCCGAATGCGCGGCTTAGTGCATGCGGCTCCTGTGTCTGTCCTCTCCGCCAACGGTGTTGACATTGCATGCACTCAACCAGGTCTTCTCTTTCTCCCCCCACCCTTTTTCTTCATCTTCTTGTGCATGTGTGCATTAGCATCATCAGGCGGAGGAGATTTGGCATCGGAGCACGAGGGAGCTGCAAGCCACAAGGCCCCGGTGGGCACAGGAACAGACACCGAGGGCCCAAGTGAGCCGGAGGGCGAGGGGAGCACCACGACGGGGACCGCTGGTGAGAGCAGCGACAGCGACACATCCTCGGATGGGAGCTCCCTAGCGGTGGCGGCAACATCCGGGCCCCCCGCCTCTACATGTACAGCCGCCACCCAGCGCACCAGCCCCGCCCTCCCAGCAGCCCCTCAGCCTACGCTCCGTGCCCGCTCACCCAGGAAGGCGGCCGTCTCCTTCGCCCCAGGCACCTCAGCCCCTGCCCCTGTTACCCCTGCTGCCCTCAGTGAGGATGTCATTGATCTCCTCAGGACACTCATTGTTGGGCAGACTACCCTTTTGAATGCCATCCAGGGGGTAGAAAAGGAGGTGCATCGGAGCAATGCCTACCTGGAGGGCATTCATTCGGGTCAGGCTGCCCATCAACGATCGTTCAATGCTCTGGCCTCAGCACTGACGGCAGCCATTGTCCCTGTTTCCAGCCTCCCTCTTCTGACTGCCTCCACCCTGTCTCTGTCTCCTGTTCCTCAGCCTATCCCATCCACACCATCTGACCAGCCTGCACACACCTCAACACCCAAGGGCAGCTCATCCAGACACAAGCACCACAGATCCCACAAACACTCACCCAAGCAACACACAGATGCAGACATCCCAACAGTCACTACCACCCCTGTGTCCCCCTCCTCCTCGTCTCCCTCCTCCCTCCCTGTGACGTCTCCACTCACACCTGCATGCACACCAACATCAGCCAGTGCTTCCATCACCACCACACCATCCTGTACAGTCCGCACGCGTGCAGTCACCACCCCCACTGCCATTTACACGTCCCCTGTGTCCTCTCCCACTGTGTCTGTCACCACCCCTTCCAAGACACACAAACGCAGGCAGACACCCACCCAACAGACATCCACCTCACAACAGCCTACAGCACCTGCACCTTCACCCAATTACAGCACACCTGACTCTCCTACAACCACATCCTCTTCCTCCACTTCCATCTCCACTTCTCCTACCTTTTACCTTGGCCCTAAAAAAGTTTTCCTGGCTAATCTTGACCTCTTCCCCTCCGATGACCTACCCCCTCCATCTGCAAAGAGTCCCAAGAGCACCACAGCCACCACCAGCCCAACTTCGGGTGTCACTGTTGTGCATGGGTTCTGGAGCCCACCCTTTGCCAGCAGTGACACCTCCATCAGCAGCAAGGACACATCCAGCCCCCCCCCCCCGGCAAGAGGACCAGGAAACACAAGGGCCGCCGTGCGAAGACTGACACGGCTGCCCCCAAGGAGCAGAGTTCGCCCACTTCACCTGCCACAACGTCTAGGGGAGGCAAGGGCCCGAGAGCCCCATCTAAGGAGCGTAAGGGCAGCAGGGCGGAGACGTCAGCCAGCAGGAGCGCGGAGCAGGTGGGCCCCACATGCCACATCCCAGCTGTAAAGGAGGACACCAAAGGGCCCAGGACTCCGTCACCGAAGGGCCCAGGAACATCACGGCCGGAGGGCGTCTGAGCACGGAGTCCAGGCCAGGTCTGGCTCCCTTGAACCTACTGGATGTGCACCGCTGAACAGGGCCCGCCGTGCAGAAGAGCACCGCTGAACAGGGCCCGCCGTGCAGAAGAGCACCGCTGAACAGGGCCCGCCGTGAAGATAGGCACCGCTGAACAGGGCCCGCCGTGAAGATAGGCACCGCTGAACAGGGCCCGCCGTGCAGAAGAGCACCGCTGAACAGGGCCCGCCGTGAAGATAGGCACCGCTGAACAGGGCCCGCCGTGCAGAAGAGCACCGCTGGACAGGGCCCGCCGTGCAGAAGAGCACCGCTGAACAGGGCCCGCCGTGAAGATAGGCACCGCTGAACAGGGCCCGCCGTGCAGAAGAGCACCGCTGAACAGGGCCCGCCGTGAAGATAGGCACCGCTGAACAGGGCCCGCCGTGCAGAAGAGCACCGCTGAACAGGGCCCGCCGTGCAGAAGAGCACCGCTGAACAGGGCCCGCCGTGCAGAAGAGCACCGCTGAACAGGGCCCGCCGTGAAGATAGGTACCACTGAACAGGGCCCGCCGTGCAGAAGAGCACCGCTGAACAGGGCCCGCCGTGAAGATAAGCACCGCTGAACAGGGCCCGCCGTGAAGATAGGCACCGCTGAACAGGGCCCGCCGTGCAGAAGAGCACCGCTGGACAGGGCCCGCCGTGCAGAAGAGCACCGCTGAACAGGGCCCGCCGTGCAGAAGAGCACCGCTGAACAGGGCCTGCCGTGCAGAAGAGCACCGCTGAACAGGGCCCGCCGTGCAGAAGAGCACCGCTCCGCTGGGCCCTTCCTGTCAAGCACTGCTCCGCTGGGCCCTTCCTGTCAAGCACCGCTCCGCTGGGGAGCCGTCTCCAGCACCGCTCCGCTGGGCCCCGCCGTCTCAAGCACCGCTCCACTGGGCCCCGCCGGCTCCAGCACCGCTCCGCTGGGCCCCGCCGTCTCAAGCACCGCTCCGCTGGGCCCCGCCGTCTCAAGCACCGCTCCTCTGGGCCCCTTCATCTCAAGCACCGCTCCGCTGGGCCCCGCCGGCTCCAGCACTGCTCCGCTGGGCCCCTTCATCTCAAGCACCGCTCCGCTGGGCCCCTTCATCTCAAGCACCACTCCGCTGGGCCCCGCCGGCTCCAGCACCGCTCCGCTGGGCCCCGCCGTCTCAAGCACCGCTCCGCTGGGCCCCGCCGTCTCAAGCACCGCTCCGCTGGGCCCCTTCATCTCAAGCACCGCTCCGCTGGGCCCCGCCGGCTCCAGCACCGCTCCGCTGGGCCCCTTCATCTCAAGCACCGCTCCGCTGGGCCCCTTCATCTCAAGCACCGCTCCGCTGGGCTCCGCCATCTCCAGCACCGCTCCGCTGGGCCCCGCCGTCTCAAGCACCGCTCCGCTGGGCCCCTTCATCTCAAGCACCGCTCCGCTGGGCCCGCCGGCTCCAGCACCGCTCCGCTGGGCCCCTTCATCTCAAGCACCGCTCCGCTGGGCCCCTTCATCTCAAGCACCGGTCCGCTGGGCCCCTTCATCTCAAGCACCGCTCCGCTGGGCCCCTTCATCTCAAGCACCGCTCCGCTGGGCCCCGCCGGCTCCAGCACCGCTCCGCTGGGCCCCTTCATCTCAAGCACCACTCCGCTGGGCCCCTTCATCTCAAGCACCGCTCTGCTGGGCCCCGCCGGCTCCAGCACCGCTCCGCTGGGCCCCTTCATCTCAAGCACCACTCCGCTGGGCCCCACCGTCTCAAGCACCGCTCCGCTGGGCCCTTCCTGTCAAGCACCGCTCCGCTGGGCCCCTTCATCTCAAGCACTGTTTCTGGTTCACTGTGCCCACCATGCCTCCTCCTTGACCAGTGGAGACTGTTATCCACTTGAGAGACTGTGGCTTTTCACTCCCCAGGATGGCAGAGTGGGCAACCCACCCACTGTAGAGACTTGAGAGACTGTGGCTTTGCACTACCCAGGATGGCAGAGTGGGCAACCCACCCACTGTAGAGACTTGAGAGACTGTGGCTTTGCACTCCCCAGGATGGTACAGTGGGCAAGCCACCCACTGTAGAGACTTGAGAGACTGTGGCTTTGCACTCCCCAGGATGGTACAGTGGGCAACCCACCCACTGTAGAGACTTGAGAGACTGTGGCTTTGCACTCCCCAGGATGGCACAGTGGGAATGGTGGCCCCTTCGTGGATCTTGCGTCGTGGACTCATGTGGCTGTGGTGCCCCCCCCTTCCCTTCCCCCTGAGGTGCCTGTAGTATTTTCATCAGATGCCCCTGCAGTGTTCTCTCCAAAGGACTCAGGTCTCCTGTGTGGGCTTTGCCCTTGTGTCGCTACACTGTAGCCCACGGACTGTTCCATTTGACTTGGATGTAGTGGACTAATTGCCTCGGTTCGCCATGGCAGTGTGTATAGTATTATTTTGTTATGGATATTTTGCATAGTTGCCGATACGTCTCAGAGTCTATTTTTTATATAAAAATTTGGTTCACAATTTAATTATGTCTTTGCATTTTTCAGGGGGGTTTGGGTGGTGTCACTGTGCATTGTTGCTCTGCATTGATGTGTACATAGTTTGGGGGGGTGGGGGTCGCATATGTGTGTGCCCGTAACCTTTCCTCCTCCCCCTCCCGTGTGTCGTAGGTGCAGTACTCACCGTTGTCGTCTGCGCCGGAGTTCGTACTCGTGGTAGATGAGCAGGTAGACGAGTGCAGGTAGGATGTTTAATTCGGGTTCCATGCTGTCCTCCGTACTCGTGGAGTGTGTTTTGGTGAGCGTTTTCCCGTCCGTAGTCTGTTTCCGCCGTGTTTTTATCGGCGGGGCTCCCGCCCCGGAAAAGGTGGTGGATTGGTGAGTTGTGATACTGTGGGCGGTACATTGTCTGCCGCCTGCCTGTTGGCGGTGACCGCCGCGCTGTTTGTCTGTACCGCGGTGGCGGTCGGAGTGTTAATGTGGCGGGCTGTGTTGGCGGTTCCCGCCAGGGTCAGAATTCCATTTTTTGGACCGCCGGCCTGTTGGCGGGTTGGCCGCTGCTTTATCACCGACCGCCAGGGTTAGAATCACCCCCTAAATCCTGATGACTGCTATTATAGGCCAACTGTGATAGAACAAAGGTCAAATACACCAAGCCTTGATCTGTATCTAGTGAAACTGTATTAACATTGTTTTTATATGTTTCTGTAGCAGCTCTTCAGTTAGTCTTCTATAACTCCCAGAACCTTGGTTGCAGCACTTAGCAGCCCAGGAAGCACTCCAACACAAGCCAACAGCAAAGTGGAGTCCAGGTCCACTTGTTACTATTCAACTGCTCACTTGAGCAAAAAGGGTTTGGTTTATCCTGTGGTTGTCTTCTGCCACATCAGAGGTAATCCAGATGACCCTTGCAATTAAGTTTGTTATCATTGGTACAATTGGGAGCTAGTGTAGTCAGTCATCGCTACCTTCAGGCTACAGTACACTGGGCCCAGTCCTCTTGTGATGCTCCACAGATCCATAAATAGTTTTAAAGATTATTCCCTTGTGGTGACCCTGTGTGCCTGCCCAGAGAGTGGCCAGATAAATGAGCATTCCACCCACTGTGGTCATTGACAACCAGTTCTGGGAAAACCTTCCCTCCTACTGTTTTATTGGCAGGCTGTCTGGGGGAGCAAGTCTTGCCTTCTCAAGGTCCCATCATACATGCTGTGAAATGGCAGGCTCCATTACTATTGTATGAAGAATATACATCCAGACTAACTGCTATTCCTTAACAGGGCAGCAAAACACCTGCCCTCATCATGCCATTGTTTCTGCTCTGGGAGGAGTTTTGATACCTTCTTAGGGGCTTTCTTTGTACAACGATCTGTCGGAAGTGTAATGCAAATCAGCCCTGCCAGTGTAAACAGCATTTGTGTAGTAGTCTCTAGAGGAACAGGTAAAGTTCAATCTATCACATGTTCTACTTTTTACGCTAATACACCTTACCTTGTCGGCAACACAGCCTACTTACTTAGGGGTGACATGCTTATTTAAAAGCAGAGTGTCTGTCTTATCAAAACAGAGTTATCTAGTTAGATTTATTTGTAGGATTTTAGGTAGCTGCAGTTATCACATGGCAAGGTCGAAGCCATCTTTTACATGCCAGCACCGAGTATGGCACCATAGGTGGTATATTCAACATGAGGGATTTCTTTTCCAGACCCTGTGTGTCTTTCATATGCTATATCCGAGGGACCTATAAACAAGATTAGTAGGTTAATAAGTGCAAAGCAATTAAAACCAAGTTTTAAGAGAAAGCACAGTCACCTTACTCCTGTGGTAAAGTACACAGTGTTAAAAAATAGCAAATATCGGTCCAGAAAAAAATAGTGGAAACATCTGCAGGAAAGGGGGATTATCAAAATGACCTATTACTTGTGAAAGATATCCCTCATGGACAAGATATAAGGAGTTTGTGAGGACGGCAAGTATTTAGAACGTGTAAGAGTTTATGAAGGCTATTTATTATTGTCTGCACACATGCCTTTAATTGCAAAAACAAATAAAATGTTACTATTAATATTAATGAACAACCTCCGGAGTTATTGTTTACATTACAAACCTGCCAGGTCAGGACCTGCCTGAACCAGAATACTGGCAATTCAATAAAATAAATAGCATGGGATAAATTCACAAGAGTGCCAGAGTAGGGCAGAGGGTCTTTCATTGTGCAGTCTGAGTCTGAGGTGTGGCGCAAGAGCAACTCAAAACCTTGATAGATCTGGCCCCCAGTTTACTCCAGGACTCATTAGTTTATCCACAAGTGACAGCAAAGCAGTTCTTGCTAACCTAGATTTATTACTGCATACATGTTTCATCATCATCAAATTATACTTTATTTCGGCTGGAAGCCATAAAAGTAAGCAATAAAACATCATATCATAATTGAGCAGCATATCAGTTATAAAAGGAAATCAGCAAGAAATACCACATTATACATTAAAAACCCTGAATAAATTGTAAAATCACGTGTTTGTAAAACCAGGGCAAAACAGACATTGTTCTTAAAATCTTAATATCCTAAGGTATTAGGTATAAGATGTAATGGGCTATTATGTCTTAACTCCAGTCAGTTAACGACTTGTTATGTTAAATAGGTAAAATCTAAAACCAATATGTTAAAACACACAATTATGGCAATTCTCTGGTTCTTATAGCCCATGCACTTTGCAGATATCTCGCAACTGAAAAAACTATTTTGTCATTTGTATCAGTTGTCAAGAGACGTAATGCTGTACTCCATTCCCTTATCCCCATTAACCTACATAATGGGGCAATCCACTTCTTCCCAGGTGCCAAGTATCTAGGCAAAAAAACATAAAGTGAGCGAGTGACTCTGTTGTCTTTTGGCAATGATGACAAAATATTGAATTACAGTCCTCCACTCTCCATTGTGCAGTAAATGTCTTAAGCGGGAGGATCCCTAACCTGACCTTGATAAAAAAGTGTTTTGGTATAGGGAGGATTTACGTTGTCCATATAGGGGCTACATTTATGGTCCAGAAACTGTAGCGTCCGACTGCCTTGATTTTTAGCCCAAATTTGCACCAAGATGTTCTCCCAATAGCACCTATTTATACGCTCTTTTACTTCCTTGGTCAGGCTATGAGGAGCACTCCACACCTCCTCCATTTTAAGGAGTTTACACATATCTCTGAATTGTCTGAACCAAGGGATCTTTAATGCACAGTCACCTACAAGAAACTCCTTTAATGCTATATGGAGGGTGGACAGATGCTCAGAAGTCCAAAGATGCGCCCAATACTTGAGTGGTCTTAATGCAATTTTGTTGTGGATCTCGTTTAAGGCTAGGTCGAATCTAAGCGGGGTGAGAGGGGTACTCATCGGCAGTCGCAGAAAATTTCATAGGAAATGGTTTTCTACTGTAGTCAAACACCTGGAATTAGTGTGTCCCCAAAGCTCAGCACCATAGGTTGAAGCTGCGACTGCCGCTGCTTTATAGACAGTAATAGCAGGTGATATCTCCCCTTGAGAAATATTAGCAATTTTCCTCCCTATCACTGATGACCTCTGCCTTAGAACTGTCAGACTCTTCCCAATCTGCGCCAACCATTTTTGGTCATCGCTTAGCCTAATCCCCAGATAATCGAATTGGCTGACTCTCTCCACTGGTTGGCCTGCTATGGTCATTTTCCCCCTGAACAATTTATGCAGATTAAAAGCCATGAACTTTGATTTTGTTGGATTTATTTCGAGTCCTCTATTAAAACAAAAGTTATAAAAAGCATCCAGTTCATTTTGCAAGCCCATGGTTGCAGTGTAACAGTTGGTCTGCCGCACCATTAATGTAGAGATTAAACAATGTTGTGGCTAGAATACAGCCCTGCCTAACCCCCCTATTGGGAGGTATAGGTTCTGTTAAATCCCCACTTTGGGACCATCGTGTTTGTGCGTACGTCCCCTCGTAAAGATACCTAATCAGTCTTAGTAATTCTCCATCAAGTTGGTAACTCTCCAAGACATTCCACAATAGGTCGCGTGGAACCATGTCAAAGGCAGCTTTTAAATCAATAAAAGCTACATACAAATGGCTCTTGTTCAGTGACAGATATTTCCAACAAAGGATGTTAAACCTGAATACCTGATGTATTGTGCTCATTCCTTTCCTGAATCCTGCCTAGAAGTCAGAGAGAATATCAGAATCCTCTATCCATGCCAGTAATCTATTCAATACCTGCTTGCTGAATATTTTTTGACTGACATCAAGTAGGCTAATTGGCCTATAGTTATTAGGTTCTTCCCTTGGCCCTTTCTTGTAAATAGGGACTATGATTGCTCCTTTCCACGTGGAGGGAAGTCCTCCCCCCCTCAGTATCTCATTGCTGAGCGCATTTAAATACAGAGACCAAGTTGTTGGTCGGGACAGATATAAATCATCTGGGATGCCATCCAACCCAGGGGCCTTCCCTTTACATACTGATTGGAGAGCCAAAGTTGCTTCTTTTAAGGAAAAAAAAAAAACAAAGCAAATTTAGGTGGTATAGCTCTCCCAGCAGTTAATGTATTAGCAAAAAGTTCATTAGATTTAAGTAGAGGGATAGGAGTACTACTAATTTGAGGTTTTCTATATACATTATTAAAATATGTCACCCAGGTTTCTGGCTGGATTACGGGGTAAATCTCCACGCCTTGAGAGCTGCCTTTGTCTGCCACTAATTTCCAAAATAGTTTAAGATCCTTCTCATGAAGTGCATCTACCAGCCCATTCCAATATTTGGTTTCCCACTCTTTTTTTGCATTTTTAAGTGCAACTTTGTATGCAGCCCTGGATTCTCTTATCTCTCGGTAGCTCCCTGCCTTTAAAACTCACAATAACTGTATTTTGGCCTGGCAACAGGAGTTAGAAAACCAGCTTACTGTTCTGGTCCCAATCGCTGTCCATCTCCTTACTACCTGGAAGTGTGGTTTTAGCTGATTGATCAAAATACTATGCAAGTTGATAAAATCCACCGATATAATATTTGTATGCTTCAATGGGAGGAGCGTTGTTGCAACTATTCTATAAATTGATAACTGGAAGTTTACATCATCTTCCACCCATTCCCATTTTACATTTTTGTAATCGTTCATCATAGCTAGGACATTGCCCTTGGCCTATGTTGCCAGCGTTTTACAACTAAATGAGATTGTAGAAAAGACGGTACTCAGGGCTTGATGGTCACTGTCATTTAGAGGGAGAACAACCATGTCAATGAGAGATTTCCAGAGAACGTCATCTACTAAAACGTAATCAAGATGGCTAGCGTATGGACCTCTCCTGTATGTGGGCGAGGGCGGGGTGTCTGACCTGGTGTTCCCGTTTACTATTCTTAACCCCTTGTTTTTATTAGGTCTTCTAGTAAATTTAATGCTCCTCCTTCTTTCTTAGTTGTGACTCGAACCGGCCCAGATCTATCCCATGGCTCTGCAAACTGAATTTCTTTTTGCTGATTGACATCTCTGGAATTCAGTTGCATATTGAAGTCTCCTGCAACGATTAAACCCTGCCCTCCAGGTAGACAGTTAAGGAAATCTGTTAGCATACTCATCACTACAGTCTGAGTCCTTTGAGTGCTAGGTCTAATATATATGTTTACAATTACTATGCTAACGGGCCCCCTGGCAGTGCTAAGTTCAACCTCAACGGCTAATAGATCCCATATAGGAGTTATTAGCTCCTTCACCTTTGGGAACAGATAGTGTTTTAACCAGATTATCAAACCCCCTGACGCCCTGCCGGATGGTGAAGGAAGAGCAGTCTTCTGGAAGGTCCAGTAGCCTTCTCTGTTAATCGCTGATGAGACCCATGTCTCCTGTAGTAAAATAATATGGTGTTGATCTATAAAACTACACCAGTCAGGGTTAGCTGATTTCTGAAGCAGCCCTGCCACATTCCAAGATAGAAACCTAATCGGAGGGTCAAATCCTTCCCCCATATCTAACGGCTTCTCTCTGATCTCATTTAGACAAGGCATTACTCCTTAGTCCAACTCCTCTAGTAGATCACTACGATGTGCTTCTGGCTCTGCTCCCAGGGTGTACAATATCTGGCTACTTGGCATAAAAGGGTCTAGGTTGCGTATACCATCTCTCCCAGCCTTCACCATGGGGGCTTCATGTCAATCTATAGCTGAGGTTGGGCTACTCTTTTGGTCCCTTCTAGGAGTGCATGTATGCAGGGCCGTTGGGGTATTATTTCTCTCTTGGAAAAACAGATTTGCCAATGATTGGGGGATTATTTGGACGAGTGACACTTGTGATGAGGTACCAGGTCTCACTCTTACATCAAGTGCCAAAAGACCCTTTACTAGGCTCTGGCTGCTCAGTTTAAGCCCTATAAAGTCTGTTGTTGAACCTGCTCTTGTATGTCTCTGAGCGGTGACTATGTCGTCCCTTATAATAGAGCTGCACTTCTTTGTCCCCCTTATCCAATGAATTACTTTGTTTTTGAGAGAATCTCCTTGCTCCTTTAGACCATTGCTTAGCTTGGGTACATTTATCATGCATATATCATAATCACTATGGGTGTCATTACGACCTCGGCGGTCTTTTTAAAAGACCGCTGAGGCCGCGGGAGACAGAATACCGCCATTGCCGGCGGTATTTCTGACTCCCTATTATGACATTTCCGCTGGGCCAGCGGAAATGTCACATCAACATTGCATCCGGCTCGTAATAGAGCTGACGGCAATGCTGATGTGCAGCGGGTGCAGTAGCACCCGTCGCGCACTTCTCTGCCCGAAATTCGGGCAGGGAAATGCGCGACGGGGCTATGCATGGGGGCCCCTGCACTGCCCATGCCAAGTGCATGGGCAGTGCAGGGGCCCCCAGGGGCCCCCCAAGTCCCCTTACCGCCGGCCTTTCCATGGCGGTGTGTACCGCCATGGACAGGCCGGCGGTCGGGGACTCATAATCCCCAGGGAAGCGGTGCTTGCACCGCTGCCCTGGGGATTATGACTGCCAGGCGGAATCCTGCCGGGAAAATGGAGGGGCCGGCGGTATGGCCGTGGCAATTCCGCCAAGGTCATAATTGCTGGCAGAACACCGCCAGCCTTTTGGCGGTGTTACCGCCAACATACCTCAGGCCGCCAGGGTCGTAATGACCCCCTATGTCTGATCTGACTTGGGGGGACATTTCTCAAAGGGCCTATAGACCTTTTGTCTAAAAGTTCATTTCTTTGCACCTCACAGTTAGCTCCTCTGTTACCCATTGTATCACATTTGTTAGAGGCGCCCACAATAGGAGGTACACCTTTGCCCCCATGAATGTTCTGCTTTACCACTTCAGTCCTTTTACCCCTACACATTCCTATCATAGATGTTCCAGCTAATTGGGATTGCTTGGCCAGGGAGTTAGGATCAGATTTGGGTGATGATTTCCTTATGTCCCCAATTACAGCAGATGTTCCATCCAATTTCTCATATATCATATGGCTAAAGGATATGAGGTACTCTCTAAGGCTCAGAATTTCAGCTCTTATCTGTACTAGCTGTGACTCAGCGGGTTCTTCCCTCTGTATGACTGAAGAAGTTAGTGGCTCCCCTATCTCCCTTTGCCTACTCCTCTCTAATCTAGGTGGCTCCAATAGGGCGAGTGGAGAAAAACGATTATTGCAATTTATAACTGGGGACACTCCACCCTGGTGGCTAGGCTGGCTCTGTTTAGGGCTCTCTATTGGGTTGTTTGAATTTCCAAACCTAATAAATTCTAAATTAGATCCCTGTGATATAGGTAACTGTGATTCTCTGCTCACAGGGGCAAAGAAGGATTTTATATCATTAGTAGTAGCAGTCACATCTTTCTTGTGGGATTTTGAAGGCTTAGTGGCTAACAAGCTTTCTACTTCCTCAATAAGTTTGTCAATTTGAGTCAGAGTGCAGTTTTCGGAAGCGTGTTGAGGAACTTTCTTTGCCCCTCCCTGCTCAGTGGAATTACCAATGGCTTTCCTCTTCCCCATCCTGATAGGTTGTTAAAAATTTCCTCAGGTTGATTGTCACAAAAGGAAGAAGGGGAAAAGAGAAGAAATATAAGCACCGCAGCAATATGTAGAAATTCAACCTGACCTGGTTGCAATAACTAAGTGCTTGTGTTTTAATTTTGCTTTACTTATACTAAGAGTTGAATCCAATCACGAGGTGGCAGAAAAAAAAAAGAAAGCAAGCACCAAAACAGTACCTCCAGGCAGCCACGCGCCTATGTGTCTCCTAATCCTACAGTCTTTGGAGGGATGTCGGGAGGGGGCCTGCCCTGACAGCAGTCAAAGGGTTCCTGTCCCTCCTCCTCTGGCAAAGCAACGTGCATCCCGCGAGGCGGGAGGGCGAAGGGTGCTTTAAAGGGCTCCTGCCCCTCCTCCTCCTTGAAAAAAAAAAAAACACGGTGAGCGTCCCGCGAAGCGGGAGAGCTGACAGCAGTCAAAGGGCTCCTGCCCCTCCTCCTCTGGCAAAGCAACGCGCGTCCCGCGAGGCGGGAGTGCAAAGGATGCTTTAAAGGGCTCCTGCCCCTCCTCCTCCTTGAAAAAAAAAAAAACACGGTGCGCGACCCGCGAAGCGGGAGTGCGGACAGCAATCAGCTGTCAGCTGCCTCCTCTGGCAAAGCAACGCGCGTCCCGGTGCATGTTTCAAATAGGGGTGAGTGGTTAACTCCACCCTGCCGGCTGAGTTCATGGGTTTCGCAAACACCACAGCTGGTTGGAGCACAGAGATTGGCAAAAACACTTCCAACCACCTGTGACGGATTTTATAGTCCACTCCTGCTCTAACATCACCCAAGAGGCATCAGAAACACCCCACCCCTTCTGTCTAACTGGAGTTTTACTGGAAGATTATTTTTCTTTTAGCTGAGGGCTGTCGGATGGAGAAGGAGTCACTCAGTAGCTGCATCCATCCGTCGCAAGCACTACAGCCAGTACCATGCCGGAACATCCCACTCCATGGGTGCTGAATGCCAGCACTGGTGCCATGATCAAGGGTACCTACCAGGACCAGGACAATGCAGATCAGATTCAGCAAAATTTCAGCTAGGAAAGGTATAAACATTAGCTTACAGAGCACAGTATTGCTATGTGTATGCACTTGAGTGTGCCCTTGTACATTGCATTTGGACTGCACTAACCAGAATGTTTCCTTGAAGTTGGCTTGCTACACCAACACACTTTCTAGACTGCCATTGGCCATTGTCCCGTGGGTGACTGCTACGGATAGAGGAACCAATCCAATATGCAGCTTTCTCATTTGTTCAGTGACACATGTTTTAGAAATGTGTGCCTCCAGCCCATGACCTGTATATATCTGTTGGGTAACATACGGTACTACTTGCTGCAGCCTCCTCTACCTTCACCCACTCACTTAATGTAATCACAGTCAGTCTGATTCTATAAAAGCTCTGAGGACGGAGAGTCTCTCTCACAAGCAGATGCCGCCTACTGTTAGAAAGCACATCCATTGTGCATGAACACTCCTTCACCACCATTTCTGCATTTCTGTCAAGCTTAATCCACTAGTGATGTTCCCTCATTCTAGCCTTAGACTCTTGTCCAGATGACCCTCTTGGGCTAAGTTTAAGATCTTTCCCCACAATCGAACAAGAGGGAAAAACCGTTCACTTCAACAAAGCACATCATCCAAATATTTAGATCATCTTTCACATTCCAAAAAGCTTTCAACTCCTCTGACAGCAAACTCCAGAAGGGACAACCCTTTACAACAAAACTCTGAACTTCTTTCCACACCTTGTATTTAGAAACTTTCTACTTACATTCCTATTGAGTCAAAGCTGTTTCCTTGACCAAAACACTCAAAAATCAGATTTCACAACAACTGGCTCAGCCAAAGGAGGTCATGAAAAACAATTAGCCTGTAAATTCTTTCTACCCAGGAGATATACTCTATTTGAAAATTTAATTTGCATACACTCTCTACCTATTCTGTTGTGATGGGAATGGCACCATCAATGTTTTTGCAATGGAAAATGTTATTCAAAGGTTAATGGTCAGTCCTTAATATAAAACTTATGCCCCTCAAAAATTATTTGAAATGGTGGTTAGCCCATATGCAGGCTTCCCGCTTTCCCCTCACCACTCTAACAACTGAGGTTGGAGTGGAGAGACCAATCTGCTTATTGCACCCTGACCGATGCTTTCTACATTATCAATTGCTTCCTTTAAAGAAGTGTTTTTTACTAACAACTTTTTCTGTACCAGTGGATCATTAGTGCAATGTGCCAATTGAACACAGCTCAATGAATCAGTCAGCTCACTAAATTCAAAGTTCCTCACGAGATTCTTTAGAGGAGCTACATAGTTACACAGTTTTTACTCTTTCACTTGGACTGTCATGAATAATTTGTGTCTCACAATTATAATGTTAATGTGAAGACCAAAATGTTGCATTAATATTTGAAACATATCCATTGGTTCAACTTACCCATTATCAATAGTTATTTCATAGTGATTCTCATAGGTATGTTGTCTCTCATTACAATTGACACAAGACATTGCAGTAGGAGAAAGGAGACAAGCAGCTTAGGAGCTCCCTTCATGCTCCACGGCTGAGTCATCGACGCAGAGGGAGGACGTGTGTCAGGAGCTGGATGCGCTATGGCTGTGCCACTTCTCAATTGATCAGGAAACCGCCAGGAAAAATGCTTGTTTTCCCTGGTTTTGGCGAAACACAGTAACGCATGAACCCCGGCTGGAACCTGGACCCCGCCCGGCACACCGCCCGAAGCAGAACTGTCCTGGTGCCGGAAGCGACCTTCGGGCTGCTCGGAGGTGCAGCAACACCTCCAGTGAAGACGGTGAGCTGATCACTCTGTAAGGAGAAGGAAGTGAGGCATGGGTTGGGATCAATAAGCTAAGTCTTTAGGGGGAAAGGTGCTTCCTCCCACAATAAATTAATTTGAAAAGAAACAACAAGCGAGAAGTAAAAAAAAAAGAAACAAAAGACAGAGAAGCTCTGTTTCTGGCAGAACTTTGGTTGAACCTTTGGAAATTCATATGTCTGGACATTAAGCCATTGTTAGCATCCAGCCACAGCTAAGGAACTTTGACCTCTTTTTAGGGGGCGCTAACTAACGCTAGACCTCCTGGTAACATTACTCAAACATCCCGGAGCAGCTACCGTAGTGGACTGTCCAGCTACGGGCGTGGCTTGCAGCTCAGAACCACCAGCTAAGAACATTGAGACATAGAAAGAGCCTCACAGTGCTTAACACACGGGATAGGGGCAGCATTCATTAACAATGCACCAATCTTCTTGTGAACTAAAGGGCAAAGGTCACTTTGTTTCAAGGGTTGCCAAAATTTCACAGAACGTCAGGGCTAAGCCCCTCTGATAACCCCACAAATATGGATTTAAATGTAAGTACTACTCCACCAGCAGCTACTGACTCAACCCTTAGCCTAGCCCTGCTTCATAGCATATCACCTTTGGTGAGGGATACAGCAGATCTTCGTTCCTGTTCTATGTTGGAGAGGGCCACAACGGGGGCCAATGGAGAGCAGGACCTGGACTTAGTAAATGATCCTAGCTCGGTTTCTAATCAATCAACACCAAGCTCTAACTGTGAAATTAACTGCAGTAAAACCCAGGATACAGGTTTGGCACTTAAGCAGCTATATCCCCTGTTTAGTGATTAGGCTGGTAGGGGGTTCAAAGATACTCTTTCCGGGCCAATGAATGACTCCATTCCCACCACTCTGGCAGACAGCCCTCTCTTGGCCACACAATGTGACTCAAACTGTATCCCTGGGGGAGAGACTACAACTGGGCTCCTTGCAAATGTTTCCGTAAGTGGGTCCCTCCAACTGGAACAAGAGCAGGAGAGACTACAGTGAGACCCTGCGCCTCAGGAGCATAGCGACAAAGGTGGTAGTGGCATCCATTCAGAAACTTTGCCCCTCCAGATTCTAATTGAACTGAAATCTCTGAAGATTTCGCAAGAAGAAGCAAATCAGAGAACAGAATCACAGATAAATTCAATTTGCAGCAATATACAGCAACTCAATTCTTGCATCAATGAGGTAGAGCAGTGAGTTTCTGATCTGGAGGATGTCCATTCTCACTTAGAGCCATCAGTTGCAAAATGTCAAGCAGATCATTTGCAGATCCAGTTAGATGATGTTAAGAACCGTTCACGCTGATCTAATTTGAGATTAACGGGGGTGCATGAAGGGCGTGAAAATGGGCAGACTGTCACAGACTTAATCACCGATCTCATCACACGACATGTTCTTTCAGAGCCAATGGATAAACATCGAGATCTCTCCATTATGCGGGCCCATCAGGTCCCTGTAGTATAGTCCCTGAATGCAAAATACCCTCGAACTATACTGGTAAACTTGGTGACTTTCGTATTAAGGAATGCATCTTGTAACAGGCTATCAAGAGTAAAGTATATCAGATCCCCAGTGACTTTATTTTTACATTTTTCTCATATATTTCTGCTGCTGCTGCTCTTCGGCAGAGAGAACTGAAGTGGATGATCCCAGCATTTCAAAAAGCTGGTGCCACGGCAGGACTCGTGCAACAATCTAAAGTCAAAGTTTTTTTTTCAGGGTCACTTACATATAGTTCATAAAGTTGATACTGCTAAGACTCTTTTGCATTCAATACAAAATACGGATCGTTAGGGTAAAAGAAAAAAGGAGGCACACTGTATTCAGACTGGTGACTCGTATAGGACTGATAATTTTTTCTAGGTAAAACGTAGCGCACCACTTTGGCACTTTCTTTCCAAATCCTCTGCAGTCTATGGTGACTAGGGGGCCATGTCAAGGCACCTGATTGGGGGAGAGGGGGCAGAAGAGTGGGTGGTGGCACCAGATTGCCCAGATGGGAGGGCTCCAGGTGTTGGCCACCAATCAATCAATCAATCAATAAAAAAAATATATAGAGCACGCTACTCACTCATGAGGGTCTCAAGGCGCTAGTGGGGGGGAAGAGGGGGGGTCACTGTTTGTACAGCCATGTCTTGAGGTTTTTTCTGAAGAGTAGGAGGTCTTTGGTTTTGCGGAGGTTGTTGGGGAGGGAGTTCCAGGTTGTGGGGACGAGGTAGGAGAAGGCCCTGCCTCCTGTGGTGGTTCGATGGATGTCGGGGACTGTAGCTAGTGCGAGGTCGGCTGATCGGAGGTTGCGGTGGGAGTGTGGAAGTTCACTCTTTGGTTGAGGTAGGTCGGGCCGGAGTTGTGGAGGGATTTTTGTGCGTGGATGAGGATCTTGAAAGTGATTCTCTTGTCAATAGGGTGTCACGATTCACGTGCTGCTTACGCCTGGAATCCGCAGATCGAGTGGCGTAGGTCTTGAGTGTTCGGCTTTGGCCCAGAAAGGGGCGACTCTTTCTGGTAGCCACGGTGCTGTAGGCAATGGAAACGCCAAGAACGGACCGTGCCCTTCAGAAATAGCGCCAGAGGGAAAAAAACCCTAAGAAGGGGAAAAAACCTACAAACAGAATGATTCCTGAAAACAAGAACAAAAGAACAGGAATCAAAAGAAACTAAATTCAGGTAACACAGAATTGACGAAATCCAGAACCGAAAGGCAAGGAATCAGGAGCGAAGACACCATCCGAACAGAAAGTGTTGCAGCGCAAAGAAAGGAAGAAAACACATCCCTTAAATACCAAAAAACAGGAAGTGACCAACAGGAAGTAAAAGGACACCATCTTAGATAGGGAAAAGTACATAGAACAGAATAGAGTAGGAACCATAGAGAATAGGGAACAAGGAATGCTGGGAAGAAAAAGGTAACATGGGAAGGGGGAAAAGACATAAAGGAAGGTACAACAAAAAGACCCAAGAAAAAAAGAAAAGAAGAAAGAAGGAACAAGAACAGGTAAGAGGGGTCAGGAGGCACTAGAAATGCGGAGTGCAAAAGCAGAGCGAGGCCCCATGCTAAGTCTGGGTCCTCGTAATATGCAGGAAAGGCTAGGGGCGCGCCGCGTCCTGAAAACGCGCTGTGCGGCCCGAGCCGAATGTTCGGCTCGCGCCGCACCACGCGGCGCGATATGGGGAGCCAGTGAAGAGATTTGAGGTGTGGTGAGATTCATTCGTTGTGGGGAGGCCAAGGACAAGGCGTGCGGCTGTGTTCTGGATTCTCTGGAGTCTGCGTTTGAGTTTGAGTGTGGTGCCGGTGTAGAGGGCGTTAACGTAGTCAAGTCTGCTGCTGATGAGGGCATGAGTGACTGTCTTCCTGGTCTCTGGGGGAATGCATTTGAAGGGTTTTTTTAGAGTGTGGAGTGTGTGGAAGCAGGAGGAGGTTAGTGCATTGATTTGTTGTGTCATGGAGAGGGAGGGGTCCAGGATGATGTCGAGGTTGCGTGCGTGGTTTGCAGGGGTGGGTGGGGGTCCTAGGGCGGTGGGCCACCAGGAGTCGTCCCATATGGTTTTGTTGGGGCCAAAGATGATGAGCTCGGTTTTGTTGGAGTTAAGCTTGAGGTGGTTAGTTGTCATCCAGTTAGCGGTGTCGAGGAGAGCAGCGTGTAGGTTGGTTTTGGCGGTGGTGGGGTTGCGGGTGAGGGAGAGGATGAGTTGGGTGTCCATCTGCATAGGAGAGGATAGTGATTCAGTGTGGTCGTAGGATGTTAGCTAGGGGGATCCTGTAAATGTTGAAGAGTGTGGGGCTGAGGGAGGTCCCTTGGGGGACTCTGCAGATGATCTTGGTAGCGGTGGAGTGGAAAGGTGGAAGGTGGACTCTCTGGGTCTGGTCAGTGAGGAAGGAGGTGAGCCAGTCTAAGGCTTTGTGGTGAATTCCTATGTTGTGGAGGCGTGTGCGCAGTGTGGAGTAGCAGACAGTGGCAAAGGCTGCGGAGAGGTCTAGGAGGATGAGTGCGACGGTCTCGCCTTTGTCGACTTTGATTCTGATGTCGTCAGTGCATGCGATGAGTGTGGTTTCGGTGCTGTGGTTCTTGCGGTGCCCGGATTGTGAGGGGCCAAGGGTGTTGTTTTCTTTGAGGAAGTGGGATAGGCGGGCGTTGACTAGTTTCTCAGCAACCTTGACGGGGAAAGGGAGGAGGGAGATGGGGTGATAGTTGGAGAGGCTCACTGGGTTGGCTTTGTTTTTTTTTAGGAGAGCGGTGATTTCGGCGTGCTTCCAGGGGTCTGGGTAGGTGGCAGAGTAGAAAGAGGAGTTGAATATGTCACGGAGTATGGGGGCGATGGTTAGGCTGGCTTTGTTGTAGAGCCAGCCCAACCATCGCCAAAGGGGGGGAGGTCTAGGGGGGTGGGGCATCGGAGGAAGTAAGAGGAACGAGATCTCTTCACACCACACAATAATTTAGCTATGTACAATCAGGAGTAGCAAAGTTTATAATGCAGATGATAGTACCCAACACAGACCAGGGCCAAAGCTTTTTGGCAGGTCTCGTCCGTCTATTTCTCAGGCAGTCTATAACAAGAATCCAATGGTAGGGCCAAACCCTTTATTAAGAACTGTTTTTTGGAATGTCATTAGGTTAAATAATAGGAGGAAGAAGGGTGCAATCGAAGAACGGATTAAAACATTAAATCCCTCCATAATTTTATTACAAGAAACCCATATTCCGGCTAAAAAAGTCAGGGGCTTCATTATGTTAAAAATATCTGTAGATTATAAGGTGGTTGCCACAGCCCCAGCCGCTCACAGAGGTTATGCAGTTTTCCTAGCCAGAGACTTAGGGGCTAGGGTTCTTGATTTTCTTAGTGCTCCAGATAGTGAGCTTTTACGCCCCTTTGACCGATAATCCCAGTCCGTATGTGAAACGTTTCCAATCCCTTTTACAGCTCCCTGGTAAAATTATTATTGGTGGGGACTTTAACTTTCCTCAGGACCCATATATGGATTCTTCAGTAAAGGGTAAAAAACAACAGAAACCTAAGGTTGCCAGAATCTTTAAGGATTACGTCAGAGTTTTGTTGTTATGTGACCGTTGTAGAGTAAATGCCCCAAACAAGAGAGAGTGTACGTGTGTCAATGGATGATTTAAAAGTGCCTCTCGTATTGATTTGTTTTTACTATCCAAAGCAATGTACTTTAAAAACCAATCTGTATTGCATTCAGGTCTTTCTGGCCATGCTACCCTTATTTTGGAAAAGTTTTTTTCACCTGAACAATGCACATTTCAGCCTAGGAGGTGGGTTTTTAATCAGCAACTTCTCCAAGAGGAAGGGCGAGTGCAGGCCTCTAGAGTCGAAATTAGGGAATTATTCAAAAGTAATCGGGGTTTGTCAACTCCGTCTAAGACTTTAATTAAGGGCATTGTAATCACTAAGGGGGCGGCAGGTAAACTCTGTGAGAAACAACAAAGCCGAGCTCTGGAAGAAGCAGTTCAGATGGGCTTAGATATCTATCTGCGATCTCCTATGGAGAATAATAAAAAAAAATCCTTCGAGCTTGTCAAGCAGGCACTGTCTGATAGTTTTGTGCAGAAGGTTAATATAGGATACCAGGCCCATAGACAGAAGGTATATGAGGAAGCAATTTTACAGGCAGATTCCTGGCCTGACAAACTCTGAATCAAGTTGCTAGTAACATGATACATGCACTGAGATGCCCTATAATGTGGGAAAGATATACTGAGTCTAGCGCAGTGGGAGAAGTCATGTTAGAACACTACAAAAAAATCTATAGCCAAACCCAGGATATTGACCTCAAGATTATTAGGGACTTTTTGGGGAAATTAGATATCCCCACTCTGTCAAAAGAAGAGGGAGATGCTCTTTCGCAGCCATTTACCAAGCTAGAACTTCTCGAGGTGGTTAAAAACCTTTTCATTGGAAATCCTGCGGCCCTGATGGTCTCCCGGGTGAATTTTATAAAATCTTTGTTAATGTATTTGTAGACGATTTTTTGTTCCTAATTAATAGCCTGTTAAATGGCGGGAGGATCCCTAATTCTTGGCATATGGGGAATGTTGTCAGTTTTCCAAAAGAAAATAAGGATAAAGAAGACCCTAATGCATATCGCCCAATTTCAGTTCTAAATACGGACTATAAAATCATTATGAAACTCCTGGCTAATCAGCCTAATGGGGCTTTCGCTAACTTGGTGTATCCCGATCAAAAGTGGTTTATCGCTGGGTGACATGTCGCAACCAACACACATTTTCTGGACAAGGTTTTGGACTGTTTTACCTCCAACAAAATCCCCGCTATCATTCTTTTATTCGATGGGAAAAAGATTTTGATCTAGTATTTTGGGATACACTGTTTGAAATATTATCTAAATTCAGGGCCCCCCAAGGTTTCTGCACTAATTCAAAGGATGTGTCAAAACTCTGAAGCCACTATTATAATCTATTCTGTGAGCGTTGGTCAGCTTCAAGTTTGACGTGGGACCCGTCAAGGTTGCCCCCTCTCCCCTATTCACTTTGTTCTTTTTATCAAACCGTTAGCTCTTACAATTAGACAGAACAACCAGATTCATCCTTCTTTGAAGTCAATGAGGAAGATCAAAGTCTACGCAGATGATATTATCATGTTTCTGGATGAGGATCTGGGCTCTTAGGAGGATTTATTTAAGGTTTTTTCCGAATTCAAGCAAATTGGCGGGTATAAGGTAAATAGGAATTAAACTGATATTATCCTCTATGGCACTACTCCCAATAGATGAATTCCTGAATTATCACTTTGCCTGTATGCTAGGCCTAAGGGATACCTTGGGATCAACTTCTCATCTGATATAGGAGATCTGTATAATCTCAACCACGCTCCCTTGCTCTTGAAAACCCAGGCCTTGCTTGCACGCTGGGTATCATTTCCCCTTTGTATTCTTGGTAGAATTGTGCTGATCAAAATATCTATATTATCACTATTTAACTTTCTGTTTTCTGCCTTTCCTTGTGTATTAACCTTTGCATTTTTAAAGAAATTAGAGTCTGTGTTCGGCTCATTCATTTAGCACAATCAAAAGGCATGTATTGCACTACGCACGCTATTCCGTTGATAGAGAAAAGGGTGGGTTGGCATTACTGAACTTCAAATATTATTATTTTGCTTCCTTTGCGTACTGTATGACAAGTTTTAAAGCCATACAGCCCACAGACAACCTTTCTATTCAGGATTTTCATGAATTAATCTGCAGGGAGCATGATATGAGGACTCCTTCACTATTGGTGAAATCCCCCCAAAAAGTTCGATATCGGATTTTTAAATGGCTTTTCAGAAAGAAGTCAGATCTTTATCTAAGATATTCAATTCCATATTTGAATTTTTCTACCCCTCTTTCACAGCTGACGATGTGGTCTGGTTCCCAGCTTGACTCAGAGATAGTGAGGAAATGAGAATATGCTGTATTCAGGAAAATTGGTGACATTCGTGTTAATGACAGCTGGGAAATGCTCTCAAACATTCAGACTGCGGTTGGAAATGATTTTTTGTTGATGGGATCATACAGTCTCATGCTCCATAGCCTTAGCGATCTGGACACCGATCTAATCTATGATGCACAGACATTAGTCAAAGAACTGGCAGACCCTTCAGGGGTAAGGCGAGCAGATGTATTGAGAAGGTTACTCATGGAGGGAACAAAATTTACCTCTGGGTAAAAGTGGTGAGAAAATGGGATAGGCAAGAGCGTCTGGAATTGACAAGGGATTGCTGGGAGAAAGTTAATCAATTACATTTCAGAACACTTAGAGGTGTGAATTGGCATCGCATGATATTTTTCAGTACATGGCTGTTGTATCGCAACCAACAAGCCTTGTCCTGGTTTACCTCCAGCTGCCCCAATGTCTGTTTTTTCCACCATCCAGAAGGCACAGCAAACTGGACACATGTGATTGGCACATGCCAGCTTATCCAAGATTACTGGGACAGGGTATTTAAGCGGTTAACAACCACCGTCCAGATTTCCAACACTTGGAGATGACTAATTGCTAAGATGTCTTGGATTGATTTTACCTTCCTAACTGTAACAATTACATGTGCACCTAGTAAGGGTTGACATAAGGTGTAATTCTGGTATATATATATATATATATATATATATATATATATATATATATATATATACAGTGATATATTAGTTTATTGGATGGGTCCTTTATGATATATACTAAACTAATATATCGCTGTATATATAAATATATATGTATATATATATATATATATTGTCACCACTTGTTAGATAACATGGCGGTAAACCACTAGGTAGTTATAGTTAGGACCATGTTTCCATAGAAAAAGCGTTTTTAATTTGCCTATATCTTTGCCACTGTTTGACTAATCTTCACAATATTTTCCAAAAAAAAGTGTTGCAGTGATTCTTGCTCTTGTTGCACATGGAAAGGCTCAGGTTTATCTGTCAAGTGGGGGCCAAGAAAAAGGGGAGGTCAAAAGTTGTTAATTCCCATAGGATCTTTAGACACATCTACAGTCTAAACCACTGGCTGTAATTGCATCAAATTGGGCAGAAAGCTAGCTTTCGGTACTCAAATTATGCTTTCACTTTTTGGTGTGAATCCACTCAGGAGTTTTTGATAAATTTGGAAAACTCTAAATTGCATATCTCTGGCCTCAAAGACGGGCTTCTGCAGGGAGATACAACTCTCGATCTCTCTCCCTCTCACTTTCTTTCCCTCTATGTCTCTCTTTCAATCAGTTTCTCCCACTCACAGACCCACTCAGACACTTACACACCTACTCACAGACCCACTCAGACACTTACACACCTGCTCACAGGCACACTCTCTTGATCACTCTTTCGCAGCAAAGGATGTGGATGGGATATCGACAAAGGCTACCTAAGGTGCAAAAACTGCATTTACTTATGTGCATGATGCTACTAGGTTTGCAGTGAACAGGGTGCTTTTCAGAGGTTTTCAATGTTTAGGTGTACCACTTACGTAAAAAAAGGCATATTTTAATTACAGAGATATCTTGCATTCACTGTCTTTCTTTAAGTAAGTGAGAATGTAATAATTTATGATTGTCCCGTACACTTTCAGGTTTGAACTGTGCATGTGAGCGACAGAGTAGTTGGGCATGTTGCCACTGCCACCCGACAGAAAGGGTGTAAGATAGGATGATTGGATGTGGAATGGACAAAAAGTGAATCATATACCCCTATTTTTTTCCAGGGTGAGCCAGGTAGACGCTTGTACATATTTAAAGGATGTTACTAGGAAAGTGTGATATCACGGTTGCTGGCATCCTCTGTAACCTTATGTTGCTAATACAGTTTCAAATTCCATGAGGTGCAGTACACAAATAGAGACTGACGTTGCCCATCAATGGAACAAAAATGGTGATGTAAGGGGGGGTCGCAATATCTATGTCGGACTAAAACAATGTGTAGGAAAGAACACTAATTTTAGATAGGAGGTGGTAAGTGGAATTAGGATTGGTTAGTCAGACAGTACAATCTACATTGTTCCATGGCAAAGACTGTTATTAATCATTGTCCTTATTGTCATCCTTATCTTTCCTCCTTTCAGAAGAGCAGAATAGAATAAAAACAGGTCAAGCAGGGGTAGGTCACAAGTTGGGGGAGATGCCCCAGGCACAGAAGGCATTCCTGCTGGTGCAGGTAAGTAATGTTTATTATTGATGTCTTACTTTTAACTATCCCCACTCAGTGTGTGTTATGACATTCTGTATTTTTCCTTTTCTCAACTTCATTTGATCTCTGTTGCTTTTTTGATGTGGTATCAGAAACCTTTATCTCAACCCCTTATATATATCACTACTCCATCTCTGTGCAGTGTAATACACAAAGGAACACCAACTTTGAGCATAGCTTTTAGAGTGTCATCTTTTCAAAACTGTATGAATGCAAAGGAAACATCAATGCCATTTGTAGGAAGCTGTATGTAAAACAGGGAATCCATTGTATTGTTAGGGTTGAACTGAAGGAAATGAAAGGATTGCTCAGTCAGGCAGTATGCTTAGTAGGCACACAGCACTGACTAATAAACTAATAATAAATATTCAGTCTTCCCTTTATATTTTCTTGTTTCAGGTCATTCCACCACCTCCTACCCTGGGTCAGAAGTAGCCTCCACCTCTGCCATTCTGCCGGTACTGCTGGTAAGTCACATTGACATTTTCTGCTGTTAAGCTAGTATGTGTTAGGTTCTTATTTATGTTCTCCAGCTTTCCCCTATCTACTCTAGAGTCTACTTTAACCATGCATATTCCCTCAGATTCCACAGCTGACTTCCTTGTGTCTGTAGGTTTGTTCCACTTCATATTTTAAAAACCATTACCTCAGCGCTCTTTATATGTCTGGTATTGCCTGTTAGCAAAATATTATTGGTAATATAAAGAGAAACAAAGGCCTAAGTATTCACACTACGCAGGTTGAAAGAAGGCTTTATTGAGCAAAAACTCCATCATAAAAATTCAGAGATGGTCATCATGGATCCCAGTAAGATGACATTTCATACAAGGTTTCATGATGTCATGACAGCGCAGCATGATAGGATACCAGTGCCATATGCTCTTTCCATTCCATTTTACACTTTTGATGTTGTTCCAATACTTTCTTGGTTATGTCCTTACATTATAAAAAAATATATAGTATTGAATGGTTGATTTCTTGATCTATTAAACCTTTCATAGTGATACTTTGGAAAATAGATAGCTAACCTAACATTAGTGATGAATTGCTTTTGGAAACTGAGCAAAATATTGTGAATGTTACAGGTATCTAATTATGTATGTTATGTTTTTATCTAAGACCAAAAGTACTCCAGGCTCCTGAGTAGGAGAGCAAAGGAGACCAGCAGGGGTAGGGGAAAGGAGTGGCTTCTGAGACAAATGGTAAGTAGCTCTACTTTCTCAATGACAGTGATTACATTAGTTAAGGTATTCCTTCCTTTCTTCCAAGCCCACTTAGCAATCCTTTAATAAATTAACCAGTCCCCTCTGTTTCTGCCTTTTCATCTCTACCCTTTAACTGGTAGAAGAAAAGGTGTGGTATCCAGTGCCAAATCGCCTACAACTTACCCCGTTTCTTCTATTTCAGCCATTCCACAAATTGCAAGCCCATATCAGCTCGTGCCACATTTTTCACTCAGAACCTGCCTAAATGCCTACTTTCAGGGGTTCCATTACTATTCCATCATCTACCTTCCATTAACCATGTGACTATACCTACTAGCAAGTGACACCCTGCCACAGCATAAACCAAGGCCTGATGTTTTTGGGATAACTTACCTTATCCTATACCGACACTCACTTGCCCCAGAGCCAAAGAAAAACATATTTGTGGGGGATTGTTTCAGATAGAGTGTGCAGTGTGGAACTCAGTTTGAAGTCAGACTCAGGGTGGGGAGTTCAGGAGGGAGTAGGAAGGATAGGAGCAGGGACATTGGAATTTATGATGACACACTACTAGCTGTCTAAGAAAAGGTTAATGCCCCTTCAGGATGTCTACATTGAATAATGTTGCAGGTTATAGTCAAGAAAATTGTAAATTGCAGCATTATCTTAATGCGCCACATTCATCAGCCATGATACATAGTTATATCTGGCAGCTTTTTTGCTAAATAACACACATTAAAGATGTGTTGAAAGCGTCACAGCATTAAATCGTTTGATCTTTTAATGTGAACAATTTAATTAATTATTTTTAGTAAAAAAAATGTATGTTTGATAATGTTGGTGAGCATGGATTAATTCACACCAAGCACTGACGCTGCATTTTGTGAAGTGTGTTTGGGAAAATCTTTGCACTCTGACCGATAATTTCATAAAAACAAATTCCAAGGCTCTAGAAGAACTGGAGTGTTATGGTTTGTAGAACACACATGCAAGTATGTGTGTTGAGTACTAAAAAATATTGTTCTTCTTTTCTTTTTCTTTCAGTCATCTATCTACTCCTGCTGGAAGTCCTGCTCCCAAGAACCACTCCCGGCAGGAAGCATCCACTCGGCTGTACCTCCTGAAAATGGAGGCAAGTTCTGATGGTACTTCAAGAGAAGGAGGAAAATTGCAAAACAGGTAGGGTCCCCACAGTTAAAAAATAGATGTAGTTAGGGAAAACAATTATACTGCATACACATGATGGTGCACCTACACACTTCTAGCATTATCCATCTTCATTGTAGTGCTGATCCCCGAAGATGCACAACTATGGACTTTCTTCCTACCGATAAAATGTATGCCTGACCTTCTCGGCTGGCTAACAGCACCTCACTGAAACCTAGAAAGTGAAGGTGATTTGTGGTAGGCTAAAGACATGACCCTTGGACTCCTCAGGGAAGTTGTGGTGGAGCAGATCTTATTCTTTCCCTAATTTGCTCAGGTCTCACACATGCAAAGACAGACCAAGGAATGCAGGATAATTGTTAATGCATTTATTGAACTGTGCACCATCACCTCTATAGATACCATCCACATCTAAGTGCACGTTGTTATTGTAGATACAACCCATGTTATGGTCTCTCAGGAATGTTTTTTGGCTTTGTCAATCTTTCAACAGAATTGATTTGGCCACTTCTGTTGGAAAATGGATCATTGGTAAAGCGCCAATCTGGTCATCTGGTCACACTAGCCCGGGGCAAAGTCAAGGTTTGAGGCTGACCGCGATTAAGCCCTGCTTGGCTACAAGTGGGAGGCCTCTGTCCAAAGTTTACCTTTGGACTCAGGGGTTCATTATGAACATGGTGGTAAACACCATCTCCCGCCGTGGCGACGGTGAACAGAAGACCGCCAGTGGCAGTGAACAGAAACCCGTCATATAAAGATGCAAAAAACAGAATCCACCAAAAATATTCCTACCACCAGCTATCACAAGGGCCTTGCCGGTGAAAAAGCTGCACATCCCACCCCGCCACCGCCGAGCACACAAATCGCCCGCCCTCCAATTAATGATGCACAAAATCACTGCAGCGGTCAGTGGATGTCAAACGACATTGACTGTACAGACCGCCACGGCAGCAAGTGGACCCAACAGTAAGAAATGCACACATTGGCAAGTTTGAAACCCACACACCTGACACACATCCACAACACAGTAAAACACTTGCAGACACACCCCACAATCCTTTACATCAGCAATAGGAAAAGCCAGATGGACAACACTACAGACAGACACTCAACGCCACATCACACGACTCAAACACCCAACCACACAACAGCACCCTCATCAATATCGACACAACACACCACCCCCAACGCACACCACACACCATGGCACCCCCAAGCACCCACTCTTCACAGAAAGGGAGCTAAGGACCTTGGTGAATGAGATACTCAAGGTCGAGCTGCAAATATTCGGGGCACCGGTCCAGAACACATCGCCAGGAAGATGGAGTTATGGCAGACCATTTTCAACAAGGTCAACGCAGTGGGAAACCATCCACGCACGAGGGACGACATCCGCAAGAGAGGGAACGACCTGCGTGGGAAGGTGAGGTCCATGGCATCTAGGCACAAAATTGCTCTACAGAAGACTCAGGGAGGACCCCCGCCATTACCCCTGACTACAGTGACTGGGAGGAAAAGGTACAGGCCATCCAGCACCCTGAGGGCCTCACTGGACTCAGTGGAGGAATGGACTCGGTAAGTCTTCCACAAGTACCCCATATCTACCACGCCTTGAATGCATGTACCACCCCACCCCTCCAAATAACACCAGGACCACTACCCCACCCAGGCCACAATCACTACATCCAGTCACCCTACATGCCCACAAACCCAACAACAGACCCACATCCCTCCTCCTGTGCACAGCCACCAACCCCTGGAAGGCATCACAATGGCACTACACCACTCACAATGCACCTCCAAATCCCAAGCAAAATGCAATGGCAACCTCACAAAAGCACCCTGCACGGCCCACCAGTAGAAACCCTGCACAAAATAAGCCTGGCCTGTGCACCCCATCCAATTTTGCAATTGTAACACACATGTCCATTTCCCCCACCAGGCACCACCACCCATGCCACCCTGATGGACAGGACAAGGAGTGGCAGTGGCCCACATGGAGACAGAAGGACCACTCAGCCCACTGGAGAGGAAACTCCAGACAGTGAGGAATACCCCGGCCCTTCACACAGTTCTGGGCTGTCACCATCCATCAGCCCCACCCAGGACACCACTGCCACCCCTATCATCCAGCCACCAACATCAGCTCCGGGCAACCGGACCCACACCTGTGTGTCCAGGCCACAGACTGGTCGAACAGAAGGACAGAGGTCACAGTCACCACCTACCAACAGGCAGGAAGGCAATAGCCCCAGTACAAGTGGCACTGCCGGACCTGTGCAGAGGGCTAGGACCAGTGGGAGGGCAACAGTAGCCCAGGGGGGAGGCCAAAGGATGGATGCTGCAGCCCAGAAGGTCATCTCTGAGGTCCTGGGAGCATACCACCATACCCAGGACAGGATGGGCCAGATTGTGGCCTCCCTAGAGCAGAATCAAAGGCTTCAGATAGCACACCACCAGGAGGCCATGGAGCAGTGGAAAAAGCTCAATGCCACCATGGCCACTATTGCAGGGGTGCTGCTGCACCACTTCCCAACCCAGCCTAAGACCCCCACAGTCCAGCAATCCCCTACCACAGACCAAGATCCAGAACAGCCATCAACACCGGCAGCTGGACTTATGCCAAAATCTAAGGACACACAGGAGACCAGCATCTCCATCCGTATAGGCCAACACCAGGCACCAAAACGGTCCCTCAGGCCCAGATATGGCACAGGAACATCTGCCAAGACCAAGGCACCCTCAAAGAAGTGACTCTGAACTGTCCCCCAAGTGTGCCACTCAACCGCCATTCCCACCGTGCAATATCAACTCAACAACATGTAAAATACAGATTGACGTATTACCACTGCCAACAATCGCTGAGACCATGTAGCCAATATGGACATTCACCAGCAGCCCACTCCGATCACTGTAAAGCACACCCTGGCATTCCTGACACCTTATAAAACACATGTACACCAATGCCAATGTCCCCTGTCAGTATGTTGAATCAAATCAAACTGTGCATGCAATTGTCATTGTAATCATATAATCATATCTTTATTGCAGGAATGGCACCCCAAGAACAACATGGGGTGGTGTCAACAGAAATGTCTAACAAGTTGTTCATCATGTCACATGTCACATGCAAACCTTGTTACAGCAAAAATGTCTGTTGACCCAACACCCAACTAGGGGACAGCAGCAAATAGTACATCATAGTCACTGGAAGTATAGTTGGATCAGTTGGTTCCTGGAGTGTACATCTTCCCCCTCTTCGTCATCATCATCACTCTCATCCCCTCTTAGAGGAAGCTTGTCTGGATATACAGCACCCTCCTCCTCCAAGAGCGGAATAGATTTCCTTACAACCATGCTGTGCAGCATGCAGCAGGCCACCACTATTCTACAGACCTTTTCAGGGCCATAGGCCAGGGATCCCCCAGAAATATGGAGGCAACGGAATCTAGCCTTCAGGAGACTTATAGTGAGCTCTATCACCCTCCTAGTACATCCATGGGCCTCATTGTAATTCCTCTCTACATCTGTCATAGGATTCCTCACTGATGATGACACAGAATGGGTGGGTGCACTACGGTCTGCCACCTCTAGTGAGCTCCCATCAGAGGAGGTATCAGAGTCACTACCTCCAGTGGTAGTTGCCTCCCCCGTGGTACTCCCCTCACTCTCCAACCCACTGGTCCCCTTGGCGTCGGAAGACTCTGCCTCCATGGAACCATGGACCGCTGCATCCCCACTCGCCGGTGCCTCAGCTCCCCTGCCAGATGATGCTGATGTACACAGACAACATAAGAGAACAGGGATTGGGAGACAAAACAGGAGAGACAATTGTAAATAGCTGAATGGAGGTACATAAGTGGTTCACACATACACCCACCCTGCAAATATTCCACCAGGTAGCATCTATCGCTATACACATGGCTATGCCCCTGACTAGTGGCCACAACCCTGCTCTACAGACATTCCCCTCAGCACTGAAGGACCTGAAGTACTGCAGAACTGACCCTTACAACCCTACTCACCACGGGGGCCATTATGTAAAAGGACATCTGTCAGAGTCATAGGAGGCATACAATGGTTCATGTACTCACCCCCTTGTGTCTGCTGTGCAGCCGTCAAGCGCCCATCCAGGTCCGGATACGCCACCGCCAGAATGCGTCGCATAAGTGGGGGTCAGTGCCCGATGGGCACCCCTTCCTCGTTGGGAGCACTTTCCCAGCTGGGCCTCGTAGATTTTCCTCGCCCAGCAACGCAGGTCCTCCCACCGCTTCCTGCAATGGGTGCTCTGCCGGTTGTAGACACCCAGGGTCTGCTTCTCCCTGGCGATGGCCTGCCACAGTCCCCTCTTCTGATGGACGCTGACCTTTATGGGACACACAGAAAAAGGAACACAGAGGTCAGACAATGGCCATTACATACAGCTGGCTATACGTTTACTATGGAACGGACATTTACAACACACACAGCATGTCAGGAACCCAGGACTGTACAGTGTCAAACATGCACACATGTTAACAGCAATCTACCACCATTACACACATCCATGCCCCTCAATCCACCTACTCACCTGTACTCATGGTCGACAGTAGAGCTTAGCGTACAGGGGCAGGACCCCCTCCACGAGTTTCTACAAATTATCGCTGATGAAGGCCAGGGCCCTTCCCCCTGCCACATGTGCCATTTCCATGACCAGAGGCAGGACACAGCAGCACACTCAGTGGAGTACCTGCATGCACGAAATCCGGGAGTCAAGTGAAGTTGGGGTGAAGAGTTAGCGTACGCACCACAGTGTATCTATACCGTCACTGCCGGCGGCGATTATGATACGCTAAGAATCCCCATTGACAACCATGTTAACCAATGAATAGTCACACGGCGGTGAACACCGCCTTACGCTATTATGTCAGCCGCTAGCGTTATGAGGTCACTTCCACTACAACATTTCTGGATTACAGGGGGCAGACATTTTGGCCTTTACTATGCAGTTATTAAATCCTCATATGCCCCATGCAGGCCCTATTGTCCCCAAACCCCATAGGCATTAACAAATATACATTTACTCACCACAACAGTTTCACATCTACTAAGCATATGTGTCACCGACTTGTATGCCAGCTGTGCTGAATAGGAAACATTGTGGGCAGATATATGTGTGTTCCTCACATTTGTTCTCAACTCCTCCTAGGTACAGACCCTTGTGGCAAGGGAGGGCCCCATCGGTGTACAGACCACTTGTTGATTTGAGGACCATGGTGGAGCGTCACATCATTATCAATTACAGACTCAACCACGCTACTATTCATGAACTTTGTGCATTACTGGATCCAGCACTGAGACCCACTAATGGGAATCAGCATGCCATCCCAACTGAAGTGCAGGTGCTCTCTGCACTCCATTTCCTGGCCATGGGCTAATTTCAAGTGACAGTGGGCATGGCTGCAGGTTTTTCACAGTGCATGTTTAGTATTATACTGTCCAGATTCCTGAATGCATTTGTACAACACATGCAGTCCTATGTGAGGTTTCCCCAAAGTGCTGACCTCCCTGCCATCAAGTTGGACTTCTATGCCTGTGCCAACATTCCCCATGTGATAGGTGCCATCGATGGCACCCACAATGCTCTAATACCCCCAAGAGTCAGTGAACAGATGTACAGAAACAGGAAGAACTTTCACTCTATGAACATTCAATTGGTGTGTGTACAGGATCAATCCAAGATACCTTTGAGCTGCGGAACAGTAGTGTGCCACACAAGATGGAACAACCACAAGGGGGACAGAGGATGGATCATAGGTAAGTGTGTCTGACACTTTATGGTACATAGCAGACAGCCAGGCTGTCTGCCACAGAGGGTTGTCAGTGACAGTCCTGTTTTGCCCCCTTTTTTAGGTGATTCAGGCTACCCCAACATGTGTTGGCTCCTGACATCAGTGAGGAATCCTATGACAGATGTAGAGAGGAATTACAATGAGGCCCATGGACGTACTAGGAGGGTGATAGAGCGCACAGTAGGTCTCCTGAAGGCTAGATTCCGTTGCCTCCATATCTCTGGGGGATCCCTGGCCTATGAGCCTGAAAAGGTGTGTAGAATAGTGGTGGCCTGGAGCATGCTGCACAACGTTGCTGTGAGGAAATCTATCCCCCTCTTGGAGGAGGTGGGTGCTGTATATCCAGACCAGCTTCCTCAGGGAGGGGATGAGAGTGATGGTGATGATGAGGAGGGGGAAGATGTACATTCCAGGAACCAAACGATACAACTTTACTTCCAGTCAATATGTGGGACTATTCGATGATGTTGCTGTCTGTGCAGCATACTGTCAGTGTGCCTTCTTTATGGGGGTGTTGGGTCTATAGACATTGTCACTGTGACCAGGTTTGCATTGGACATGTAACATTATGGCCAAATTGTTTGACAACTGTTGGCACAACCACATGCTATGCGTAAGGTGCAATTCCTGCAACTCAGATAAGAATAAATGATTTCAAAGACTATTGCATCCACTCTTCCATTTGTTTCAACAGAATGACAGGGGACATTGACATTGGTGAACAGGTGTTTTATTTGGTGCAGGGATGACATTGTGTAGTTTACAGTGATGGGATTGGGCTACTGGTGGATGTCCATATTGGCTACATGGTCGCAACATTTGTTGGCAGTGATGCTATTTCCATCTATTATTTACAGTTTTTGGGGTTGTTATTACAGGGTGTGGATGGTGGTTCAGTGGCACACTTGGAGGACAGTTCTTGTCAGAGTCACTTGTATCAGGCTGGTCTGGCATATAGTGGGTACCTCATGGTACTTACAACTTGTGCCAGGTCCAGTTATCCCTTATTAGTATAATAGTAGTTATCTAGTAGCTTAGGCTGATACAGGTAGCTATAGCAGAGCAGCTTCGGCTGAACTAGGAGACATGTAAAGCTCCTACCATACCACTTATATCATATAGCACTATATCATAAGAAACACAATACTCAGAGTTACTAAAAATAAAGGTACTTTATTTTAATGACAATATGCCAAAAGTATCTCAAAGGATATACTCCCTTTGGAGGAAAGTAAAATACACAAAATATACACACAAACCAAAATCAGGTAAGTAAAACACTTAGAAAAGTAGTTCAAACACTGTAGAACACAATAGAATGCAATAGGAGACAGTAGGCCTAGGGCAACACAAACCATATACTCCAAAAGTGGAATGCGAACCACGAATGGACCCCAGGCCTAGTGTAGTGTGTAGAGGGTCACAGGGAGTGTAAGAAAACACTAAGGGTGTCCAAGATACCCCACCCTAAGACCCTGAAAAGTAGGAGTAAAGTTACCCTACCACCTCAGAAAGACAGTAAAGTCGAGATAGGGGATTCTGCAAAGGCAACAACTGACTGCAAAGCACTGAAGATGGATTCCTGGACCATAGGACCTGTAAAGGAAGGGGACCAAGTCCAAGAGTCACGTAAGTGTCCGTGGGGCAGGAGCATACTAAACCCCGGATGAAGGTGCAAAAGGGCTGCCTCTGGGTGGAAGAAGCTGAATATTCTGCAACAGCGGAAGGTGCCAGGAACTTCTCCTTTGGTCAGAAGATGTCCCACGGCATGCTGGAGGATGCAGAGTTGTTTCCATGCAAAAAGACTAAAAACAAGCCTTGCTAGCTTCAAGAGTCACAGTTGAAGATTTTGGGTGCTGCCAGGGCCCAGAAAGGACCAGGAGATTGCCCCTTGGAGGAGGAGGAGGAGGCAGAGGGGGCACTCAGCAACACCGAGAGCCCATGCAGAAGCAGGCAGCACCCTCAGAAGTACCTGAACAGGCATTCAAGAAATCTGAGCACGGCGGTTGTCTCAGCACAACAAAAGAAGGTCCTACGAAGTTGGTGGTCAACTCAGCGAGTTGAGCAATGCAGGATGGAGTGCTGGGGACCTGGGCTGGGCTGTGCACAAAGGAATCCTTGCAAAAGTGCACAGAAGCCCTAGCAGCTGCACATCACGCAGTACACAGGATTACTGTCTGGCGTGGGAAGGCAAGGACTTACCTCCACCAAATTTGGAAAGAAGGACCATTGGACTGTCGGAGTCACTTGGATCCAGCTCCTGTGTTCCAGGGACCAGGCTTGTCAAGATGAGAGGGTCCCAGAGGACCGGTGATGTAGAAGTTTGCAGGGGGGAGATTCCGTCGACCCACAGGAGATTTCTTCTTGGCTTCCAGCGCAGGGTGAAGGCAGACAGCCCTCAGAGCATGCACCACCAGGAAACAGTCAAGAAAGCCGGCAGGATTAGGCGCTGCAATGTTGCTGGTTGTCGTCTTGCCACTTTGTTGTGGCTTTGCAGGTGTCCTGGAGCAGTCAGCGGTCGATCCTTGGCAGAAGTTGAAGTGAAAAGTGCAGAGGAACTCTGGTGAGCTCTTGCATTTGTTATCTGCTGAGAAACCAAAGGAGAGACCCTAAATAGCCCTCAGAGGAGGATTGACTACCTAACCAGGTAAGAGCCTATCAGGAGGGGTCTCTGACGTCACCTGCTGGCACTGGCCACTCAGAGGTCTCCATTGTGCCCTCACACCTCTGCATTCAAGATGGCAAAGGTCTGGGACACACTGGAGGAGCTCTGGGCACCACCCCTGGGGTGGTGATGGACAGGGGAATGGTCACTCCCCTTTCCTTTGTCCAGTTTCACTCCAGATCAGGGGCTGGGGGATCCCTGAACTGGTGTAGACTGGTTTATGCAAGGAGGGCACCATCTGTGCCCTTCAAAGCATTTCCAAAAGCCAGGAGAGGCTACTCCTCTCAGGCTCTTAAGAACTATTTCCAAAGGGAAAGGGTGTAACACTCTCTCTCAGAGGAAATCCTTTGTTCTGCCTTACTGGGACTGGGCTTCCCATGCCCCAGGGGGGCAGAAAGCTGCCTGAGGGTTGGCAGCAGCGGTAGCTGCAGAGAAAACCCCAGAGAGCTAGTTTGGCAGTACCCAGGGTCCATGCTGGAGCCCCAGGGATGCATGGGATTGGCACCCCAATACCAGATTTGGCTTGGGGGGACAATTCCATGATCTTAGACATGTTACATGACCATGTTCGGCGTTACCATTGTGAAGCTACACATAGGTATTGACCTATGTGTAGTTCACGCATATAATGGTGTACCCGTACTCACAAAGTCTGGGGAAATTGCCCTGAACAATGTGGGGGCACCTTGGCTAGTGCCAGTCTGCCCTCACACTTAGTAACTTTGGACCTAATCTTCACTAAGTGAGGGTTAGACATATAGGTGACTTATAAGTTTCTTAAGTGCAGTGTAAAATGGCTGTGAAATAATGTGGACGTTATTTCACTCAGGTTGCAGTGGCAGTCCTGTGTAAGAATTGTCTGAGCTCCCTATGGGTACCTCGGTATCATATACTAGGGGAATTTTAAGGGTGTTCCAGTGTGCCAATCAGAATTGGTAAAAATGGTGACTAGCCTGAAGTGACAATTTTAAAAGCAGAGAGAGCATAAACACTGAGGTTCTGGTTAGCAGAGCCTCAGTGATACAGTTAGGCACCACACAGGGAACACATACAGGCCACAATTATGAGCACTGGAGTCCTGGCTAGCAGGATCCCAGTGAGACAGGCAAAAAAAAAACTGAAATATAAGTAAAAAAAATGGGGGTAACATGCCAGGCAAGATGGTACTTTCCTATATCACTTCTTTGAGGGGGCCTTGGTTTTGGCAGGTGTTCCTGTGCCATATCTCGGCCTGAGGGACCGTTTGGGTGCATGGTGTTGGCCTGTACAGGTTGAGATGCAGGTCTCCTGTGTGTCCTGAGATGGTGGCACAAGTCCAGTTGCTGCTTCTGATGTTGTTGGCTAGTCTGTATCTTGGCCCATAGTAGGGGCTTCCTGGTCTGTGGCTCAGGCTGGGTTGGGACAAGGTGCAGCAGTGCACCTTCTATGGTGGCCATGCTGGCACTGTGCAGTTTCCACTGCTCCATGGCCTCTTGGTGGTGTGCTACCTGCATCCTTTGACTCTGCTCCAGGGTGGAAACAATCTGGGCCAATCTGTCCTGGGTATGATGGTCTGCTCCCAGGACCTCAGATATCATGTCCTGTGCTGCAGCATCTATCCTGTGACCTCCCCCCTGGGCCAGTGATGCCCTCCCACTGGGCCTAGCCCCCTGTGTCTGTGTCTCCTGCACAGGTCTGGTGGTACCACTTATACTGGGGCCATCGTCTTCCTGCCTGTTCGTAGGGGGTGACTGTGGCCTCTGTCCATGTGTTATACCAGTCTGTGGCCTGGATACACAGGGGTGGGGATGGTTGTCCTGGGCTCATGTTGTTGGCTAGGTGGTAGGGGTGTCTGTGGTGTCCTGGGTGGAGCTGCTGGATGGTGACAGTCCAGGACTGTGTGAGGGGCCATGGTGTTCCTCACTGTCTAGGGTCCCTCACCAGTGTCCTGGGTGGTGCCTCTGTCTCCATGTGGGGCACTGCCACTCCTTGTCCTGTCAGTCAGCGTGGCATGGCTGGTGGTGCCTGTTGGGGGGAATGGACATGTCTGTTACAGTTGCTTGATCAGATGGGGTGAACAGTGCTGGGCTGTTTTGTGCAGGTTTTACACTTTGGGGCCATGCAGAGTGCCTTTGTGCGGTTTGCATTGCATTTTGCTTAGGGTGTGGTGGTGCATTGTGGGTGGTGTAGTGCCTTTGTGATTCCTTGCAGGGGTGGGTGGCTATGCACAGGTGGAGGGATGTGGGCCTGTTAGTGGGTTTGTGGGTGTGAGGGTGACTAGATGTTGTGATTGTGGCCTGGGTGGGATAGTGGGCCTGGTGGCTGTTGGAGGGGTGGTGCATGCATTACAGGTGTGATGGATATGGGGTAATTGTAGATGGCTTACCCAAGTCCATTCCTTCAGTGAATCCAATGAGGCCCTCGGGGTGCAGGATGGTCAGTACCTTTTCCTCTCAATCAGTATAGTCGGGTGGTGTTGGTAGAGGTCCTCCCCCAGTCTTCGGGACTGCAATGTCGTGCCGGGATGCCATGGACCTCACCTTCCCGCACAGGTCGTTCCATCTCTTGCAGATGTCGTCCCTCATGTGTGGATGGTGTCCCACTGCATTGACCTTGTTCACTATTGACTGCCTATAGCTCCATCTTCCTGCTGATGGGTGTGTGCTGGACCTGTGCCCCGCAGAATTGTGGCTTGACCTTCAGTATGTAGTCCACCATGGTCCTTAGCTCCCTTTCTGTAAAGCTTGGGTGTTTGGGGGTGCCATGGTGTGTGTTGTGAGTGGTGGGTTGTGTGGATCTTGGTGAGGGTGCTGTTGTGTGGTTGGGTATATGTATTGTGGCATTCAGTGTCTGCTTCTGGAGTTCTCTATATCAGTTGTCCGAATGTCATTGCAAAGGATTGTGGGGTGGGTCTGTGAGTATTTTATAGTGTTGTGGATGTGTATCAGGTGTGTGGGTTTCAGACTTGCCAATGTGTGCAGTTCTTACTGTTGGGTCCCATTGCTGGCCGTGGCGGTCTGTGCCGCCAATGGTCGTTTGACTACCACTGACCACCACGTGAGTTGTGCATTATTATTTGGAGGGCGGGGAGTTTGTGTGCTTGGCGGTGGTGGGGTCGGAGGGCCTGCATTTCTGCCGACAAGGTCCTGGCAGTGACTGGTGGCTGGGACTTTTTTGTCGGATTCTGATTTTTGCATCTTTATATGGCGGGTTTCTGTTCACCGCCAATTGCGGTAGTCTGTTCACCTTCGCCACGGCAACCGACAGTGTTTACCACTGTGTTCATAATGAGGACCTCTGTTTCTGCTAGGGAAGGATCAGACGTGTCTAGTGGCAGTTTTGATTCCATAAAGTAACGCAGAAGGTTTATATGCCTGCTGCAAAGGTCAAATCTGTATTTTATGCGAATAGCTGAGTGGATTAGTAAAGCCAGCCATTACCTGTGCTATAATACAAATTAAAAGTATGTGCAAGGGGGGCTATGGAGAAATGAAGGGCACTTTTGCTGGATGGTAGAGAGGGAATCTGAGGAGGAGGTCATGTGAGTGGGAGCACTAATTATGATTGTTGGACTAGGCACTACAGGTGCTAAAAACTGTGATGATGAGTATTTTATCAGGTGAAGTAAAAATGTGTCTTTTTTGTTTTTTTGAGTGTCTTGAGAGAACGTGCTGAATGAGGGAGGAAGTGAAGGTAAGGCGACTGACCTTTACTGTTGCATGTCTGACACACCCACTAGCAATTTTGTGACTGTCTATGTAGGCTAGTGTTTTAGAGGGACAGTTTAGCCAATTGCAGAGATGGCGTCTCATTGGATGACTGTTGCTCAAGCCCTAACTCAGGTTATGAAGGACAGCTCTGACATAGGATCAGAGGCTGAGACATCAGATACTGAAATAGCATCTGAAGGGTAGGACAATAGAGCAGACGCCGAGAGTAATTTTTCAGTCGGAGGAGTCCCATCCGACAATTCCTCTTACAGTGATTCTGAGAGAGGTGATGAGGACAGTTGTGCCTTTCCTTCACAAGCACAGTCTGTGCAGCAGGATAATAGTGGGTTAGCCCAACCCATAGAGCAGGTGCATGCGGCGGAAAGCACAGAGAGAGTGCTCTCTTGGAAGCTGCCCAATTTTGTTCAGCCCCAAATTCCACTGTCCAAATTGTATTGTGGAGATATCAAAATTATCTATCACAAAACAACCTGGTTTTGTAAGGCAGGCACCTGTGTTTTTGGTCCTGTGCTCGGTGGCCATATAGGGAAACCTACCAAGCCTAGACATTTCTGTATACTAGACACCCAGGGGAGTCCATAGAGGTGTGGCTTGTGTGAATTCTCTAAAGTTTTCTTACTCAGAATACCCTGCAAATGTGAAATATTGAATAAAAACTTCATTTATTCTTGCGTTTCTGTCACACAAACTACAGGAATATGCTGGGATCCACAAATTTGCTACAACCCAGTGTTTCCCCATCTGTCATTATAAAAACGCTACCCCACTTGAGTCCCTGTTCCTAGTGCCTGCCTCAGGAATGGATCCCCCAGGTTCAACAGTTGCCCTCATTCAAGGACGTTTAACATTGACCACTGTGTGATCCATTCCTGTCACAAGCACTAGGCCTACCCATGAAAGTAAGGTATCATTTTTATTGGGAGACTTGGGGTACTTCCGGGTGGAAGGAAGTTTGATACTCCCCTCAGATTCCAGAACTGAGGGGAGTAAGTTGCACCAAAATGTGCAGCAAACATGTTTTTTAACCAAATCTTGAGGTTTTCAAAGGATTCTGGGTGACAGAACCTGGTGAGAGTACCACAAGGCACTCCATTCGGGATTCCCCTAGGTGTCTACCTTCCAGAAATGTATAGGTTTGGTAGGTTTCCCTACCTGCCAGCTGAGCTAGAAGGCAAAAATCCACAGCTAGGCACTTTGATAAAAACACAGCAATTTTCATTAGAAAAATGTGATAAGTCCATGTTGTGTTTTCGGGCATTTCCTGTCGCAGTCACTAGGGCTACCCACACAAGTGAGGTACCATTTTTATCGGGAGCCTTGGGGGAATGCTGGGTGAAAGGAAGTTTGTGCCTCCCCTCAGATTCCAGAATTTTACAGTACCAAAATGTGAGGAAAATGTGTTTGTTTAGCCCAATGTTGAGGTTTGCAAACGATTCTGGGTAACAGAACCCAGTGAGAGCCCCACAAGTCACCCCATTATGGATTCCACTAGGTGTCTGCTTTCAATTAATGTATAGGTTTGGTAGGTTTCCATAGGTGCCAGCTGAGCTACAGCCCTAAAATGCACAGCTAGGCACTCTGCAAAAAACTCGTAATTTTTTAATGGAAAAATGAGATGTGTCCCTGTTGCGTTTTGGGGCGTTGTCTGTCGAGGACACTAGGCCTATCCACACAAGTGAGGTACCATTTTTATGAGGAGACTTGGGGGAACACAGAATAGAAGAACAAGTGTTATTGCCACTTATCTTTCTCTATATTTTTGCCTTCCAAATGTAAGGCAGTGTGTAAGAAAGAAGTTATTTTGAGAAATGCCCTGCAATTCACATGCTAGTATGAGGACCCCTGAATTAAGAGATGTGCAAATAACTATTGTTTCTAAACTCCTTATCTTGTGCCCTTTCAAAAATACATAGGTTTCCTCTTCATATTTTACCAAATGAATTGCTGTGTACCCGGTTATTACAAGGTGTAGCTCATTCATTGGCTCTGAGTAGTTTGGGTTCTTGATGATCTAATCATCCCCATGGCCAGTAGGGGCCAGCAAACATAACAGTATATTACCATATAAAATCTATCATAGTTGGAAAAAGTTATGGAAGGAAACATAATATGAAACTTGAAGTTGAGAGCAATGTATTAGATACTCCTTAGGGTAGGTACCGATAAATTATAACGCAAGTTTGTATGTGCTTAGATGCTAAGATTTGTTCTTTAGACTAATATTGAGCTAGATGTGTAGTACAAGACTGGTAAGCATACTTAACATGCAGTGTTTAAATATAGATCAGCCCTATTAATTCACCCCCTGATTACGGTGTCACACAGGCAGTTTCTCATGGCATGTATTAGGTGTGTGTTATAGGTGAAACCCATGTTTTAGTTGCCATTCCTCATTTCTGAAATATGCTGTTGGTATATCATAAACGAAAAACAAGAGTGATTTGTTTTTTAGATAAATAAGTTACTGATGCACTTGCAGGCCCCTCTGCCAAGTACTATATAGAGTGCAGCACCCTTGACGGAATAACTAGCTCATGCACCCGCAGGCCCTTACATCAAGTACATCATACAGTATGCCACCCATCAAGCAAGTGATACACATAATGACACAAAAGCTTAGAGCTGCTATCATTCCAAGAGACACTAGGGTGTTTGTTCAGTCACTTACATACACATGTAGAAAACCATGGAGGTATGAAACAGTCATATGCCAGTAGAATTGCTATAACATCTCATAGCACTTCTGTAGGTGTTTCCTACATTCAGCGAGAAATATAGGGAAATAGTCACGTAATCTTGTAATGTATGTAGACGTATACTGCTTTAATTATGGGTGAGGCCTACTACTGCACAGCCTTTGTGTTCACTCTCACTGCTCAGTCGAGTTGGTCTTTAAAAGCCCTTTGGGAATTCTTAAACTGAGATTTTAGTAGAAATATCTGATATTTGAGATATGCTGAGGGTGTAACATCAAGCATGGTGGTTTGAACTTCAGTGATTGATAGATGTGTTTTTCAGTTTCAAAAACTTGCTCATGCACTTGCTTAACCTATATGCATGTGCTCATAGAGTACTTCACTCATAAAGGAACTAACATGCATGTTTCCAAAGCTTTAATGTTCTTTCTCACCCACTCAGAGAGTGGCACACAGACTTCAGCATTCACTCACATACGCTCAAACTGCTTATGTATGCAGCAGTATTAAAGGAAGTTCAAAACACACCCACATACCATCTATTCTTGAACACAGATACTACGATTTGTATTGAGCCACTTACATAACCATTTAGAAAGCCATATAGGTACTAAAACACATACCGGCACATTTACTGTAACGTTGCACAGCACTTCTGTAGGTGCTCTCTTACATTATGTTAGAAATATGTGGAAGTACTGACATAAACTTGTCATGTATGGTGACAAATACTGATGTAATCATGGGGAGACCTACTACTTCAGAGCCTGTGTGTGCACTCTCACTTCTCACTCAAGCTGGCCTCTAAAGACCTTTTGAGAAGACTAAAACCCATGATTTAGTAGAAATATGCCACCTCCAAGATATGTTGTAGGTATGCCATCAAGCTTGGTGCTTTGTGCTTAGGTAAAAGATACATGTCCTTTTCAGTTTTAGAATCTTACTCATTCAATTGCAAACTCTTAGAAAGCCATAGAGGTACAAAAAAAAGACTCACATACCGGCACATTTACTGTAACATCTCATAACACTTCTGTAGGTGCTCTACTACATTCAATTATGAATATTGGGAAGTACTGACAGACATACTCTTGTCACATATACAGAGAAATACTGCTTTAATCATGGGTGAGGCCTACTACTGCAGATTTCGTATGTGCACTCTCATAAGCCTTAAACCCATGTTTTAATAGAACTAACTGTGACAACGTTTTATATATGGTTAGTTAACTAATTGGAATATTTAATGTGAAACTACATAATTAAAAAATAAATCTACTTTTTTGTTACTTTTCGAAAATAATGTTCTACTTAACTATACAGAGTTACAATGCTGCCAAAAAGTCAGTGAAGGAAGAAACAGAGACAACAATACTATTGCCTACCAACTGAGAAAAAAGGGGCAAAATCCCGAAAAATCATTAAAGTAGAAAAAAGCTACTGGTAAGAGAACAAAGATATTTCTTAAAATAGTATGTGGTTAATTTGAAAAAAGAGCAAAATGAAGTAAATATAAACAATGTGTGAGATCAACTAGGAATGGAGTGAAATAATGTGATATAAAAAGTCCTATAAAAAAGGACAGGGTTTAACCAGAAGGCAGTGCCAGTTGAACTAAATCAGAGTTAGAATGTTTTATAGCAGAGTAATTCAGAACCTAATGAGACACATGAAGAAGTATAAAAGAAGGAGACAGTCTGTCATACAAACGTAACGTGTTGAGGGCATGGTTGATACTATACTCTGAAAAGGAAACTATTTACTCAGATTGTAAACAGAATGAGAACAATAGATACAATAGTGTTGAGAATGAGGAGAAAAATGTCAAAAGAAAAGATTAGTCAATAGAACTAACTTTTGCAAAGTTTCCAGTGATGACTATAGACTTACGTCTAGTACTGAGCCTTTCTTTAATGAAGAGAGCTATTTGCAAGAGAACACATTAGTGCATGCAGTTGATGAATCTGGATGCTGTTATGAGTTGAAAGATGGTTCTCCTACAGAAAAAGAGGTAGTAGTACCTAGAAATCCAGAGGAAGTTATAGCTGAAGAGGTACAGGGAAGGCATAAACAGGCCCTTTATTTAACTGGAACTGTAACAGTATCTGTAGTGCTCGGCAACAATCTATTGACATGTCAAGACATTTTCTATGTATTTTCCCATGCAAAAATCTTTAGCAGAAAATGTCAATTGTTCATGGATTAGAGCCATGCAAAGTAAGGAAAAATACAAACCCACAGGGACATTCATTAGCATGTCTATCAAAGAAAGTGTGCCAAAGCACCTTTCATCATTTTAGAATGTTAGCAGTACACCGCTAACAACTGCAAACTTTAGTGAGGAGGCTTCACCATGTGAAGACTCCTACGCTATATTTAGGAAAAAGAATAGAGCTCTTTTGCATGGTGCAGTGGCAGAGGTAGAAATGGTATGTGATGATGTACAGTTTCATTTCTTTGGACCTGAAGAGGAGTTTAGGGAAAATGAACGCTTGATATCTGCAGGTGTGGCAGAACAAGAGATAGGTATTACTACTGATAACTTTCATGAAGAAATTACAAAGGCGGTGATAGAGCGGTTGTAATACCGCCAACAGGCTGGCAGTAAATACCACCAAATTATGACCATGGCGGAAAGAGCTCAGACAGACAGCCACTTTACCACACCGACCGTCAGGACAGAATCAACAGGCACCAAGGCGGTAGCCGCCTACAGCCAGACGGAAGCCAATGTTCCGCCCACTGTATTAAGACACACCAATCCGCCACCTTTTTTGGGGAGGTACCAAAGACATCAAAAGCTTGGTGGAAACACTGCACAGAAGGGAAACGACTCACCTGAGGAGACTCTGGCAAGAACTACGCCGCCATGGAGCCCGAACTGCATATATTTCCAATGCTGTTCTATGTCCTGCTCCACCACAAAGACCAACGATGGCAAAGACGACCACTGTGTGTATAGCTCCCTAGCACACAGGAGAGGGTGGGAGGAAAAAGAGAGTGACACACAAACGCAACATTCAACACTCCTACCCCCAACACCATACACACAAGCAGATGCAGTAACATAACATATGTACCCTGTACCCCTCAGGAATAATGCAGACAACACAAATAGATTAAAGTGAGTGTAATAAGATAGATAAAGTAGTAATACGTGCATCCAATCTAAAAGTATGTACATATTTACAAATCAAGGGACACGGCCCAGTCCTCATTGTTCGTGGGCCACAGGACCACATTACAAAGTCCAAGGCCCCACTTGACTCCTGCAACAACATGGAGAGAACACTGCAAGGGCATCAGTTTGAAAATAGGCAGGCACCTCACAGGGATGGGGAACGGGGGCACCTCAGCCGGCAGATGGAACAACACCACTGGTCCTGGAGGGGGCAATATGCCCTGTGCACTGTCCTGGGGAGTGCAAGGCCACAGCTCCTGCCCTTCTCCTGCAGCCTTGGACAGCTGCCCACTGGTGCTGCTGCTGGTGGTGGGGGTGAAGCTCCTGCCCATCTCCTGCAGCCTCGGACAGCTGACCACTGGTGGTGCAACTGCTGCTGGTGGTGCTGTTGCTGGTGGTGGAGGGAAGCTCCTGCCTATCCCCTGCAGCCGCGGACAGCTGACCACTGGTGCGGCTGCTGCTGCTGATGGTGCTGGTGGAGCTGGTGGTGCTGGTGGTGGTGGTGGGGGAAAGCTCCAGGCCATCCCCTGCAGCCTCAGACAGCTGACCACTGCTGCTGGTGGTGCTGGTGGTGTTGCTGCTGGTAGAACTGGTGGTGCTGGTGGTGGGGGGAAGCTCCTGCCCATCCCTTGCAGCCTCGGATGGCTGCACCACCAGGGTTGGTGGTGTGGGCTCTGACTGAGTCCCAGCACCAGGCCCATTGTCCTTTCTGCCTGCTGGTGCAGGCCCCTTGCCCTTCCTGGCTGCAGATGGGGATGTCTCATTGGTCCTCTTGGCAGCAGATGGGGGTGGCTCCTTGCTCCTCTTGGCAACAGCTGGGGGTGGCTTCTTGGTCCTCTTGGCAGCAGCTGGGGTGGCTCCTTGGTCCTCTTGGCAGCAGCTGGGGGTGGAGCCTTGCTCCTCTTGGCAGCGGCTGGGGGTGGCACCTTGACATTCATGTCAGCACTTGGGGTAGGCACCCTTTCAGTGTGGCTGTCTGATGCCTGGGATCCTTTCCCACCAGGAGTTGCTGTGGACACTACTGGGCCTGTGGACTGGGTTGGCTGAGGTGCTTGTCTGGGTTTTAGTCACCCTGGCCAGACGTGAAGGACAGAGGGGTAGGGAAGAGGTCACTGATGAAGAGGAAAAGCTGCTTAGGGACATTGGGGTGGAAAGAGGGATAAGGTTTGAGAGTGGAGGAAGAGGGAGTGGTGGTGGTAGGTGTCTGTCTGCTGTGTTTGGGTGCAGGTGCATGGGCTAGATGCTGTTGTGAGGTGGATGGCTGCTGGGTGTCTGAGTGCTTGTGTTTGTGTACTTTGGGAGGAGGGGGCACAGACACAGTGGGAGAGGGCACAGGGGATGTGTGCATGGCTGTTGTGGTAGTGACTGCCAGTGAGGTGTGTGTTCTGATAGTTTTGCTGGTGATGGAGGTAGTGGATGAGGATGTAGTGCAGGCAGTGGATGTTGGTATGTCTGCTTCTGGATGTGTGAGTGCCTGTGGGAAGATGTGTGGTGCCTGTGTTTGCCTGTCCCACTCTTGTGTGTTGTCTTGTGTGCATGCTCGTCTGCCTATGTGCTTGGGATAGGTTGGGGGCTGGGGGGAATGGGATTGGGTAGAGGAAGTTGGAGGGGGGAGGGTGGAAACAGGGACAATGGCCATCATTAGAGAGGAGGCCAGAGCCTGGATTGATCTCTGTTGGGCCGCCAAGCCAGTGTGAATGCCCTCCAGAAATGCATTTGAGTGTTGCATTTGGGCTGCCAGCCCCTGGATGGCATTCACAATGGTTGACTGCCCAACAGAGATGGATCGCAGGAGGTCAATAGCCTCCTCACTCAGGGCAGCAGGGCTCACTGGGGCAGGGCCTGCTGTGCCTGGGGCGAAGGAGAGGCCCACCCCCCTGGGTGAGCAGGCACGGGTAACTCACTAAGGGACTGCTGGGAGGGCGGTGCTGGTACGGGGTTGGCGGATGTACCTGTAGCTGGGGTGGGCACAGAAGTGTCTGCCACCACCAGGGAGCTTCTATCGGAGGAGGTATCCCTGTCTGAACTGTCACCTCCATTCTCTGCCGTGGTGGTCCCTTCACCTTCTGTCCAACTGGTGCCTTCACAGTCGGTGGACTCTGCCTCCTGGGTCCTATGTGATGCAGCTCCCTCCATCGCCAGTTCCTCTGCTGCTATGCCAGATGATGCTAATGCACATAAGGATAGGGTGACAAAACAAAAAGGGGGGAGAAACAAAGGATGCACTTGGTCAATTGCTGCACCAACACCACCATTGGCATACACAACACACACAAACATACAGGGAACAGCCGTACGTACTCGGCAATGCACTACCAACAACAATGCTAGTCACCAGGTCATGAGGAGGGACACACACCACCAACTGTAGCATACCTGGGACCCAAACACCCCTGCCCAGCAGTGGATGCCAACAAGCTAGGTTGGAGGAATTTTACATCAGAACCCTGCCCAACATGGGAGCTACTTTGCAATGTCAGGTCTGGCATAGGCGCACCAACAGGCACACATCCCCCACACAGATACCACCCAACCATGCGTAAGTTGCAAGGATGGGCACTGTACTCACCCCCTGCTGTGATGCCCCCAAGCGTCCATCCAGCTCTGGATAGGCCACTGCCAGTATGCAGGCTATCAGGGGGGTAAGGGTTTGCAGGGTGCTGGAAGGGGTAGAGGTGGTAGGAGGGGGGACGGAAAGACCAGGGACACTGGCTACCGTCAGAGAGGAGGCCAATGCCTGAAAAGATCTCTGTAGGCCAGACATAGCCCCTGGATGGCATTCAAAATGGTTGTCTGCCCTACAGAGATGGTACTCCGTGAAGGCAGCAGGGCTCACTGGGGCAGCGGATGAGGTCCTGGGTGAGTGGGTATGGGCAACTGGGTGGGTAGCAACTGGTAGGGCAGTGATGCCATGGGGGTTGCAGAAGATGGTATACAATGGGTGTGCCCAGTAGGTTCTGCCACCAATAGGGAGCTCCCATTGGAGGCGGTATCAGAGTCACTACCTCCAGTGGTAGTTGCCTCCCCTGTGGTACTCCCCTCCCCCTCCAACCCACTGGTCTCCTTGGCGTTCATCAACTCTGCCTCTTTGGAACCAGGGGCTGCTGCTTTCCCACTCGCTGGTGCCACTTCTCCTTTGTAAGAGGACACAAGAACACATGGGTGGAGAGCCAAAACAAGGGAGAACTTTGTCAAAACCTGAATTCATATACATCTCTGGCCTACATCGAGGTCACACACCTACATGCAGCACCTACAAAATACGTCATGATTGTACCCCTGACTAGTGGCCATTACACCAGAATACACAACATTACCCACAGGAAACACAGACCTGATAAACTGTGTGGAGTAAACCAATGAGAGACCATGCCCAGCCAATGCACTTACAAGTCAAAAAGGCCACAAATCATACCAGATGACAGAAAGGGGACCCCCAAGGCCCTATTGAGTATGCCCAAACTAGCCCTCACACCATTACAGGGATGTTGAGGGGACAGGACTGCTGGAACACACCTGTCCAAGTGCCTGGCACTAAAGAGCAGACAGACCACAGCACCAACATACATCCATCTAAGCAGTATCACAACAGTGTTAGTACTCACCCCCTTGTGGCTGCTGTGCTGTCTTCAAGTGCCCATCCAAATCCAGATAGGCCACCACCAGAAGGCGGGCCATTAGGGGGGTCAGGGTCTGATGGGCACCCCTTCCTCATTCGGAGGCCTTCCCCAGCTGGGTCATCCTGGCCCAGTGCCTCAGGTTCTCCCACTGCTTCCTGCAGTGGGTGCTCCGCCGGTTGTAGACCACCAGGGTCTGCACCTCCTTGGTGATGGCTTGCCACAGGCCTTTCTTTTGATGGACGTTAACCTGCATGGGGCACACAGAGCAAAGAAACAGAACTCAGTATGTGTGCATCAAAAACAAATGACATGTCGTTCCCTATGGAAAAGCCATTGTTGAAAGCCATTTTATCAACTCACATACAGGACATGCCAGACCGTCTACAGCTGGGCAGTCACACATTGAACCCACATGCATACAGGCATTCACCACAATCACACACATCTAAGGATGACAGATGCCAACTCACCTGCTCCTCTGGTCGCCCATATAACTTGGCATACAGGGGTAGGACCCCGTCCACCAGCTTCTGCAGCTCCTCTGCTGTGAAAGCCTGCACCTGTTCCCCTGTGACCCATGCCATCTCAGGGACCAGAGTCAGGACACAGCAGCACACGCAGTAGAGTACTACCCTGCACAGAATCAGGTGTCAAGGGTCTGACGAAATGGCGTAGGTACTGCGGCGGTCTGCGCTATCACTGTCGGAGGCAATCATGATTGGCCCAGGTTCCCCATTGACAACCATGTAATCCAATGATCGGGTGCACTGCGGTGAAGACCGCCTTCCGCCATGACGACTAACGGCAGTGGAGAAAAGTCACTTCCACTCCCTCATACCTGGATGGCAGGAGGCTGCCATCTTGCTACCACCAGGTCATCATAGCCTGGCCAGGGGCCTCATCCAGGGCCCCCTAATCTCCGATTTTACTCACTTGCTGACATGAGTTTAGGATCCTCACATGCTCCCATCTTTGGAAGTGAGTCCACACTAGGATTCCATTATTACAGAGTTGACTCAGCACACATATGCCTTACAGTGTACTTCATACTTTGCGTCTGTGTGTGTTACCTACATGTTGCACTTACTTAGATACAGTGACATCATGTGATGCAGGGGTATGTTTAAACTCAATATGTGTTCTTTCCTCCACCATAGGTACAGACCCATGTGGTAAGGGAGGGCCACATCTGTTTACGGATCTCTGGTTGATTTGGAAACTATGGAGGAATGCTCCCAGGACCTCAGATATCACCCACTGGGCTGCTACATCTATCATTTGGCCAGGAGACACTGGTGTGGGGTCGTTTGGCCAGAGCTGAAGATGGTGGCTCGATGGTAGGGCTGTCAGTGTTAGCTGGTGCGGGGCTCCTGGAGGGTGAAAGTCCAGGACCTTGTGATGGGCCAGGGAGTTCCTCTATTTCCATACATCCCTCAGCACTCTCCTGTTTGGGGCCTCTGTCTTTGTGTGGGGCACTGTCACTCCTTGGCGTTTTCGTCTGGGTGGCATGGGTGGTGGTGCCTGAGGGGGGGAATGGACATGTGGGTGTCAGGTCCTTTTTCGGCAATTGATGCACTGCTCTTCCCTAATTTCTGCTTTTATTCCCCTGCCGTGGCATGGAAGGTCCCTTCATGTACAAATCTTTGCATTTTATGTGGTGGGTGGAGGTGCATTGTCGGTGCTGTAGTGCCACTGAGAATCCATGCAGGGGTAGGTGACTGTGCACAGGGGGCAGGATGGAGTTCTGTTTGTGGAATAGTAGTAACATGCAGGGTAGTTGGATGTGGGTGTTGTGGAGTGGCTGGGGATGGGGTCCTGGTGGTGGTGAGAGGGGTGGGGTGATGCATGCATGATAGGTGTGGTGACTGTTAAGGTATTGTAGTTGACTTACCCTAGTCCAATCCTCCAGTGAGTCGAGTAAAGGCCCTCCAGGTGCAGCATAGCCAGGACCTTCTCCTCCCTGACGGTGTACTCGGGAGTGTAGGTGGGGGAACGCCACCAGTCTTTTGTATGGCGATGTTGTGCCTGGATGCCATGGACTGAACCTTCCCACGCAGGTCATATCATCTCTTCTGGATGTCATTCCTTGTGCGTGGATGGTTTCCCACTGCGTTGACCTTGTTGACCATTGTCTGCCATAGCTCCTGTGCCCCGAATAGTTGTGGCTCGACCCTGAGTATTTCGTCCACCATGGTCTTTAGCCCCCTATCTGTGAAGCCGGGGTGCTTAGGGGGCACCATGGTGTGTGTTGTGGGTAGTGTGTTGTGTGTATATTGGTGAGGGTGCTGCCGTGTGGTTATGTGTGAAGGTAAAGGTGTTTGGAGTTTGTATGTGTTTTGGTTGTGTATTTGTGCGTGTGACTAGTGTAATGTTGTGTTCAGTGTATGCATGTTGTGTTGTCAATCTCAGTTGTGCCATTGGCAGTGCAAAGGATTGTGGGGTGTGTATATGTGTGTTTTATAGTGTTGTGGATGTGTGTCAGGTGTGTGGGTTTCAAAGTTGCCAATGTGTGCATTTTATGTTGGTGGGTCCCATTACCGGCCGTGGCGGTCCGAACCGCCAATGGTCGTTCGGCATCCACTATCCACCACGCTGATTTGTGCTTCATTATTTGGTGAGCGGCAGATATGTCTGCATGGCGGTGACAGGGTGGGGTGTACTTCCGTTTCCGCCGTTGTAGGCCCTGTCGGTGGGTGGAGGTTGCAGGATTTTTGGAGGTTTGACTTTTTAGCATCATAATTCGGCAGTGTCCAGTCTTCCTCCACTGGCGGTCTTCTGTTCGCCGTTGCCACGGCGAGCATCGGTGATTGCCGCTAAGTTCATAATGTCCACCAGAGACATTTACAATGAAGTTAAAGATTAAATAGAGCATGGATTTCTCCACAAGAAGAAACAATTTGATTGTTCTTCATATGAACCAATATTACTATATGTCAGTGGACAAGCTGATACCGGCAAAAGCTTTCTAATTAAAGTTCTCACCAGTTATCTACAGAAGGCTACAGATTCAAATTTGTCATGTATAGAAACAGCCCCAACAGGATTAGATGTGCATAACATTAAAGGAATAAATTGGAGTACCAGAAATCATCTGTTGACGCTTGCCATGAGGTATCAAGAGTATTGAAAAGACTGAAACTTCTAACCATTGATGAAGTGAGCAAGGTTTTGAACATAATGCTTGCCTTCATACTCTTAAAGATGCAGCAGATTTTAAGAACAGACTGTGATGTACTCTTTGGCGTAAAGCATTTAATTGTGTTTGGTGACCTACTCTAACTTAGCCCTGTAAAAGCACAACATGTTTATGTTGGACCTGACCCTTTTCATAGGGTCATCCCCAAACATTTTGACTTCTTCCTCCTATTTTTTCTTATCTGTTTTTGCTGTTTTTTAAGCCTCTGGGCACTTTACCACTGGTGACCGATGCGAAACTGCAAGTGCTCTCAATCTAAATTGGATTGGTGATTTGTCTATTCATGACTGGCATATTTGATTTACTGGTAAGCCCGTAGTAACTAGCACTATGTGTGCCCAGGGCCTGTAAATCAAATACTACAAGTGGGCCTGCAGCACTCATTGTGCCACCCACGTGAGTAGTCCTGTTAACATGTCTCAGACCTGTCATTACAGTGTCCATGTGTGTGGTTTAAAACTGCCAATTCAACCTGGCAAGTGCACCCACTTGTCAGGCCCAAAACCTTCCCTTTTAGTACATGTAAGGCTCCCCTAATGGAGGCCCAAGGTGTCCCCATGGACAGGGTGCTGTGTATTTAAAAGGTAGGACATGTACTGGTGTGTTCTTCATGTCCTGATAGTGAAATACTGCTAAATTCGGCTTTCACTCTTTGCAAGGCTTATCTCTCCCATAGGGAGTGCCTTGAAATAAGTGTAATTTCCCATTGGGAGCAGATCGAGATGTGGAGTTTGGGGTCTCTGAACTAATAATTTAAAAATATAACTGTTGGTAAAACGTGCTTAATCATTCTGTGCCTCTGTCTGGCTGCTGAATACACTTTTGTGTTAGACTAACAGTTGGACTGTTCACTATAGATAGTAACACACAGGGAGTTGAGGTGTGCCTTGCAAACCTTAATGGTTCTTCCTGGGGTAAAGTGGTGGGAGGAGCTGACACTTCCACCTGAATAGGGCTGTGCCTGCCCTTACACAATACAGTCTACAACCCCCTACAGAGTATCTGGGACCAGGGAAGAAAAGGCAGGGTCTTGTGCACTACAAATACTTGTCTTTGATGTTTGCCCACTTCAAAGGCATAAATGAGTAAGGGCCATATGTACGAACACTTTTTTCCATAGACACGGAATGGGTAAAAACCTTTGCTACATCTGGCCCTAAATGTATGGGACTGCTGACCCCACAATTTTAGAACACTTCTGAATCAATAAGAACCTCTGCAGAGGAGAAGAGCTGAAGAGCTGTGAGGAGGAGTACTTCCCCTTTGCTGTGTGTGCTTTGCTGGGTTGGCCTGTAGTTGCTGCTTCTACCTTAGAGAGGACAAAGACTGGACTCTGCTGTGTGTATCCTGCTTGTGAAGATCCTCCAAGGGCTTGGGCTGAGCTTGCCTCCAGTTAAGAAGTCTCAGGGACATCAAATAATTCACCTACCAGCACCTGGGCTTCCTTGCTTAGACCCCTGACTTGTCAAGTGGTGCCACAACCAGTTCCTGGTTACCTGGATGGAGAAGCTGGCAGAATCTGAATGAAGATCCATTCACCAGAGCCACGTTGAAGCAGCACCTGCCTCGCAAGTGTAAAATCAATGCAGTGCCTGCCTTGTGGCTGTAGAAATTGAGGCATCGCCAGCTCAGCGCAACTTCACCTTTGCCATGCATCTGAATTTTCCATGCATAATTCTTGGGTGTCAAAATCTTTAACATTACTGCATAGACCTGAGGCTGCTTGCCCAGAAATCAATGCATTACTTTCCTGTGAGAAAAAAATCAAAACATTACGTACATAGCGGGGAAAGAATCGACACACAGCCTCACTTGTGAGTAAGGAATTGATGCATTGCTTGCTTTTCTGAAGCACCCTTGCCCCTACGGCTTTATTTTTGGTGGTTACCAGGTACTTTGTGCTAAAACAATGCATCCATTGATTTCTATTGTCAAAGACATTTTTACTTTCAAACCAAATATCTTTTCCTGTGTATGTTGGATTTTTGTTGTTTTGGTCTTGTTTGATTTAGATACATATTAGCAATTGTTCTTAGCTGGTGTGGAGTCCTTTTGTGATGTTTGTACTGTGTTACTGTGTATGTTTGTGAAAATACATTGCACATTGCCTCTGAGATTAGCCTGACTGTTGCCAAGCTACCAAGGGGTTGAGCATGGGTTATCTGATTGTGAAGTGTATCTAACATACCCTAACTAGAGCGAGGGTCCCTACTTGGACTGGGTGTAAACTGCCAACTAGAGACTCCATTTCAATGTGTTTTCCATCTGCATTTGCATAATAAAACATGAAAGTCCCTTGGAATATTGGGAACTTGAATATTTGGTTAAACTTTGAATATAAAGATTAGTGACACATATGTGCCAAACATCTGATCTGGAATATGGAGATATACTGAAGGACATAAAGAGTGGGAGTGCTCAAAAAGAGGGACAATGTGCTTTAGAAAGCCACCTTATCAAGAGTCTATTCCCATCTAACATTACAACACCAGAACTGATGTTCAATTTTATTAAAGAAGAGAAATCTATAGTTTGTTCAATGCTAACACTTTAAGAGTGCTCCAAATTTAATTAAATATTACTACAACTGCAGAAAGAAGAGATTTTGGAAATCACTGCTATTGATAAAATGGAACATATGGGATGCACAATACTACTAACAGATAAACTGCAATCAAAATTGGATTTGTTACAGAAATCGGTATCCAAGACAGCACTATTAGAAAAGTGTTTACATGTCTGTGAAAATTGTTGAGTTATTTTCCAACATAATTTTAAGGAAGGCTTAGTAAATGGTACAGTGGGAAAGTTATTGATTTAGTTAATGTTCCAGCTAGAGATAAGGTAGAATATGTGGCTATGAAATTTGACCAGCTAGATGATGTGAAGAAGATTGGCCGGTATATTGTATGTATTTTACGTCTATATATCTGGCTGCAACGGTTCCCACTCTCTCCAGCATATGCTGTAACCATACATAAATCACAAGATTTAATTGCAGATGTAGCTTTAGTTAATGTTGGAAGTTCTGCATTCAAAGAAGGAATGTCATATTTAGTATTGTCACTAATTGGAACATTGTCCGGTTTGCTTTTGATTGACTTCAATGAGAAGGTTGGTGCTGATGAAAGCTGGGTAAGAGAGTACAATAAGTTAAGATGATTATACGCTTCTCAATTATGCTAGTGCCTTATTTATTAAAAATTGAAAATCTGTAGAAAAAGGAAGATAACAAAACAGTTTACTTCCCATCAAGAAAAGAAATCACAGAAGGAGATCGAAGGTGCTGAGAAGAGAAACTTGGAACATTTAAGTGAAGTTGTAGATTACTATTTGGAAAACAGTTCAGATGTCAACTGCTATGTAAATCTTGTTCGTAATTTACTGTTCCATTGCTCCGCTTACCCCATGTAGCAAATCAAAATGAGTGAAACTCAGATAAGAGAATGTGTTTTGCACTGTATAATATGCTGAAGCCTTCAATGGGTAACATAAAGGTAATACATTCTGCTTCAGGAATCTGACATCTTTTGGATACATGTACCAGACCAATAACATTTACTCTCAAAACTTATTAAGATGCACAAGAATTTATTATGGTACTTAGAACTAGAAAAAGTAAATGTTGATTATTTATTTGGGGTCAGTTACAAATTAAAGCATGACTGCGAAGACTGCTCTTTCAAATCTAGCACTGTAATCAATTCTGAACAAGTTTTCAACTTAACATTACTGGATTCTAAAACTGTGCCTTTTGACAAATTTTACAGTAATACTAACTAAAATATGACATGCCCAAACTGTAGATCAGATGTTGTGCCTATGTTGTTTGTACAAACAACTGGAAAATATCTTATAATAATGCTACAATGATGCAGAACAGATGTTCCTGAATTGGAAACTCAGATTACAAACTTCAAAGCTGGACAAATATCACTTTCAGGATGGACTTTTATAACTTTGAGTATTATCTATCGTGAAGGAGTTAATACAACCTCTGGACACTACACTATGAAAATGGATGGACAGAATGCAATGACCTCATCCTAAAATAATATCCAAAACTTCCATTCAAACTACTAAATTCGCATCTCTTCTTTGTTCAATCAAATTCAGGTTCATTAAGTGGCATACGTTTTTTCGTCTATGTAGTTCACCTCTTTTATTAGACATTATTTCGCCTCTTAAGGGTAATGTTTTAAAAAAACACAAAAATCAAGAGTCCTTATATGTTGCAGAAAGGAGGTTTTGTTTCTCCAACCAAACTTCAATGTTCTAATTGTGGAAAAAAATATTGTTTTCCTTACATCAATCATTACCGGTTTAGACATCATTTAGCCTGCCAGGGATGATCTTTTCAAAATCATCTCTAAAATTGAAGAGTGATTCATATTTATTTGTGATATTGTACCAGATATAATAATATAACTGATTCTTTTAAGATACAGTTGTTTAGAATACTGTAGCAAGTCTAGAAAAAAACACAAATTAATGAATTGTAATGAGTGTAATACATATTATCTCTCATTTGTATTGATGTATTGTGCAGGTTTGGATTTTTTTCAATCCATTTTTCCCACTGTTCAGAGATTATGCTTTATGCAAACCATTGTTTATGGTGAAGAAGTATAAAAGCTAAGAACAGTAAAAAAGTGAAAATTATATTTTTACTATGTTGTAATATAGGCCCCCATCATGACAATGACAGTGAGTGATAAAGTGACGGAAATACCGCCAACAGGCCGGCGGTAATTACTGCCAAATTATGACCATGGCGCTGAGAACTCCCATAGACAGCCAATGTACCACACCATCCACCAGGGCGTTATCACCACGCACGCCGCGGTCGCCATCCACAGCCAGGCAGGAGACAAAGTACTGACCCACCATATCACAACACAGTACACCACCACGATTTCTGGGGTGGAACCAACACCATCAAAAGCTTGGCAAAAACAGAACACAGAAGATGAAAGACTCACCTAAAGAGACACAAGGAAGACCAATGCCAGCAAGGAACGGGAACTACAAGTCTTCCAGATGCTCTTCTATGCCATGCTCCACCAGGAACAGCAACACCGACGAAGACGACGATGGTGAGTACAGCTGCCTAGCACACAAGAGAGGGAGGGAGGAAAAGGAGAGTGACACACACACGCACAACACACACTATTCACACACACACCATACACACAACCAGCTGCAGATGAAAAACAATGGTAAACGACACACCGCAGAATAATGCAAGGACAACAAGAAGGCAATAATGAGAATGTATTGAATGGGAAGAGGCAACAAATGAACCAATTGTATAAAAAAGAAATATGTGCAAATGTCCACAAAGGGGCAATGCCCAGTCCAAAGGGCCCACATGGCCACAGGGCACAGTCCAAGGCCCAACTTGTCTCCTGACACAGAACTCTGCAGGAGCTTAATTTTGCAAGTGGGCAGGCACCTAAGGAGGATAGTGGGTGGGGGCTCCTCAGCCGAAGTCAGGTACTTGCCCACTGGTTCTGGAGGGGGCTCCATGCCCATTTCTCTGTGCTGGGGAATGCAAGGTCACAGTCTCTCAGGAGGGTGACTTGCCCACTGGTTCTGGAGGGGGCGCCATGCCCATTTCTCTGTGATGGGGAGGGCAAGGACACAGTCTCTCAGGTGAGTGACTTGCTCACTGGTTCTGTAAGGGAATCCATGCCCATTTCTCTGTGCTGGGGAGTGCAAAGTCAGAGTCTCTCAGGTGGTTGACTTGCCCGCTGGTTCTGGAGAGGGCTCCTTCTACAGCAGTCCCAGTAGGGTGGCATACATGTCCTCCGCTGGAAGTGAGGGCTACACTGTCTCATCTGGAGGTGAGGACTGCACTGTGTTGGCAGGTGACGGTGCCTCCGAGGCAGCCTCTTCTGGAGTAGAGGGCCGCTATGTCTCAGCAAGTGAAGGTGCAGTCTCTGCAGAAGGAGTGGACTGCACTGCCTCAGCTGGGGGTGAGGGCTCCCTGACCACTGGTGTTGGTGGTGCCATCCTGCCATCCTCTGCTGGAGTCGAGGGCTTCTTCCCCTTCATGGCAGGAGTTGCAGCCTCCCCCCTTCATGGCAGAGGTCGAGGGCTTCTTCCCCTTCAAGGCAGGAGGTACAAACTCCTTCCCCTTCATGACAGGAGTTGAGGGCTTCTTCCCCTCCATGGCAGGCGTCAAGGGCTTCTTCCCCTTCTTAGCAGGAGGTGCGGCCTCCTTCCCCTTCATGGCAGGAGTCGAGGGCTTCTTCCCCTTCATGGCATGAGTTTAGGGCTTCTTCCACTTCATGGCAGGGGGCGTGGGATCCTTACCCTTCCTGGCTGGGGGAGTGGGATCCATCACTGTCTTGCCTCCACGACCGGGAGGTGCCTCCACTGTCTGCGTGGACTGTTTGGCTGAGGTGCTGGGCTGGGTCATTGTGACCCTGCTCTTATGGGCAGGACGGAGGGGGAGTAAAGAGGTCAAGTTTGGCAAGGAAAAGCCTTTTAGGGACGGTGGGGTGGGAAGAGGGAGGAGGGATGGGAGTGGAGGTTGAGGGTGTGGTTTATGGAAGGTGTATGTCTGCTGGACGGTGCAGGTGCATGGGCAGTGTGCGTGTGTGAGGTGGATGGTTGTTCGGTGTCTGAGTGATTGTGTTTGTGACCTTTGGGGGGCATACAGGGTGGGAGAGGACACAGGAGATGAATGCATGGATGTTGTGGAGATGTCTGCTAGTGAGGTATGTGTGCTGCCTGATGTGGTGATGGTTGTGGTGGTAGATTTTGATGCAGTGCATGCAGGTGTTAGTGTGGACGTGACTGTGAGAGAGGTGGAGGAGGAGGAGGAGGGGGAGACAGTGGAGGCAGTGGATGTGGTTGTGTGTGCTACTGTCTGGTGTTTGCGTGAGTTCTTGTGGGCTGAAGTGTGGTGCCTGTGTTTGACTGTGCAACTCTTGTATGATGTCTTGTGTGCTTGCTCATTTGTACGTGTGCATGTGATGGGTTGGGCTTGAGGAGACTGGGACTGGAAAGTGGTAGTTGGAGGGGGGATGGTAAAGCGCCCGTACAGCAGTCCGTACTGGGGTAGAACCCCATCCACCAGTCTCTCTAAGTCCGCCGAAGTGAAGGCTGGGGCACGTTCCCTGGTCACACAGGCCATGGTAGGTTCCAGACACAGGTCACAGGAGCACATGCAGTGTGGGTGCTCTCCTATGGAAGGTCAGGTAGCAAGTGAGAAATCAGATAGAAAATGCCGGTCACGTCCATGGCGGTGCATACCGTCACTGCCGGCGTTGATCACCATTGGCCAATGTACCCCATATGGCCCAATTATATTCAATGAGGAATTGCAAGGCGGTTCTAGACCGCCTCCCGCTATGGCGCACAATGGCAGCAGAATTACCTCACTTCCACCTGTTCCTCCACACAGGACAGGAGGACACTATTTCATGGGGGTGGTAGCCCTATGCAATCATGTTGTGTCACAGGAGAAATAGGCACATACTGGGCAAATTACACTGACATGTGTACAGAATGCAAAATACTGTTGTGACTCCAATGTTTAGTTTTTGACAGCCTCCTCACTCTTGTGTCCCTTAGATACCTACCGCTGCAGATCAATAGGAGATCGACACATACCCAGGTGTGCAGACCCCTGGTGGACTTGGCTACACTGGAGGACAGGCACATTATCCTCACCTATAGACTTGAGAGGGCCACAGTCAAAGAGCTGTATGTCCAAATGGAGCCTGACCTGATTCCTGCTATCCGTCACCCCACTGGGATCCCCCTTCTTTTGCAAGTGCTATCTGTACTCCATTTCCTGGCAACTGGTTCTTTCCAAGTGACAGTGGGCTTGGCAGCAGCAATGTCACAGCCAAAGGTCTCAACAGAGCTGACAAGAGTGTTGTCTGCCCTGATAAAACACATGTGCTGCTACATTGTTTTGACCCAGTTTGAGGATTTGGCCACAGTGAAGGCCGAGTTTTATGCAATGGGACATATCCCCAACATAATTGGGGTGATTGATGGTACATATTTTGCATTTGTCCCCCCCCCCCCGGGAGAATGAACAGGTGTTCAGGAATCATAAGAGTTTTCACTACATGAATGATCAGATGGTGTGCTTTGCGGAAAAGTACATCTCCCATGTGAATGTTAAGTAGCCTGGGTCGGTGCATGATGCCTTTGTCCTGAGGAATAGCAGCATTTCAAATGTGATGGGCCAACTAAAGAGGCACAGGGTGTGGCTAATAGGTGAGCCCTGGGTCCTACCCAATATATGTTGGTGTATAGGTATGGTGTTGGCCATATAGGATAGTGTGTGGCAAAATGTTGTTCCTCAATAATTGCAGGTGACTCTGGTTACCCAAACCTATTGTGGCTGCTGACCTATGTGAGGAATGCCAGAACAAGGGCAGAAGAACGTTGTAATGAGGCACATGAGCAAACCAGAGGGATCATTGAGAGATCCTTTGGCCTCCTGAAGGCCAGGTTCCGGTGCCTCCATCTAACAGGTGGATCCCTGTTCTACTCACCAAAGAAGGTCTGCCAGATAGTGGTGGCATGCTGCATGTTGCACTACCTGGCCCTCAGACGCCATGCCCCTTTTCTGCATGAGGAGGAGTCTGGAGATTCCCCTGTGGCAGCAGTAGACCCTGTGGACAGTGAGGATGAGGAGGCAGAGGATAAGGATGGGGACAACAGAACATCCTTGATACGTCAATACTTCCAACGGCACACAGGTAGGACAGTGTAACTTTCTATTTCAATGACTTTGTTTGTAATCTGTGTGACAATGGCATGCTGTTATTTCCCACTTCTATGCCCACTTACTGTTCCCTCTGGCAATTCATTTGGCAGATATGGTGAACTGACAAATACTCCTTGTGTGATCACTACAGCCAGCTATAGGTCATTAATCTATGCTCATTCTATGTACAGTTCATTTGCGAGATTTGTACCTGTTTAAAAAAATACATATTTGACATACATGACATACTCCAAATTGACTTCTATCAAAGGGTGTTTATCGAAGTGATAACATATAGGGGGGTGGAGTGATGATGGAGGAAAGTTCCAGTCTGTTTGTAGCACAGGTGCATTGCCCAAGGGGCCATAGGAAGGGGAGCAATGGCAGTTCAAGGTGGACAGGGTGATTGAGTGGGACACAAGGGGGACAATCAGGAGAGTCTCATTTACTGGTGGGGTCTTGGCATTTGTCTCTGGCTTCTGTCTGGATCGCAGGGAACTTTTGTGGAAGGCTGTTCAGATATTTGGCTAGTGGCAGGGGCCTGCTGGTGTGAGACTGCCTCCCTCATAATATTGGCCATGTCTGCCAACACATTGTCCAGGATCTGGCCCATCGTGTCCTGGAAATGTTGGTAGGCTCCCAGGATCTTAAAGGAGATTCGGTTGACTGGGCCTGTCCTCCCCCTGGAGCACAGCACTCCTCCCAGTTTCCCTGTTGACCTGTGCCTCTGTCCCCTGAACTGTGTGCCCATTGCCATGGACCCCAGGTCCCTGATTGTCTTGGGGGCGAGGTGTGGCCTGCAGAGGTGGACACACTGCTGATTGATGTTTCCTGGGGGCAGAGGTGTGGGTACGTTTGGTGTGTGCTGTGGTGTTGTTTCCAGATGTGGGAGGCTCTGTGGTGGTCTGTGACTGGGCTTGGGTAACCGGCTTGTCCAGTGGTCCCTAATGGGACAGGTAGATTGTCCAGATCCTGAAAACAGAGTTACTGTCTTCAATTGATGTGCGTGTCATAATATGGTGGATGGATATCTGCCACGGCGGCAGTAAGTTGGCAGCCGTCAGTGTGGTGGTAAGCAGGATTTACCGCCAATGTCATAATGAGGGTCATAGTTCATTGCTGTTTGAGTATGGTGGTTATGTAGGAAAGAGCCAGCTATTGAGTAGTCTTCTGAAGATAGGATGGTTATCCATGGATCTTATATTTGGGGATAATGAATTCCATAGTTTGGTTGCTTGAACAGAGAAAGATGTACCACCTATTGTCTTTTTCTTGTATGATGGTGTTTTGAGATGGGGTGCCAATCTTGAGTAGAGGTTTCTTTGTTTAAAGTATTTGGTGATTTTATTTCTGATGAAAAGTGGTCCTGTTCCATGTATTGCTTTGTGGGTGATACAAAGCAGCACAGCTTGAAGGTGGATCTTCCGGCAACCGGTAACCAATGTAGGACTCTCAAGGAAGAAGAAATGTGGGCTTGTGGAGAAAGAGAAAGATGTACCACCTCTTGTCTTTTTCTTGTATGATGGTGTTTTGAGGTGGGGTGCCAATCTTAGGTGGAGGTTTCTTTGTTTAAAGTATTTGGTGATTCTATTTCTGATGAAATGCGGTCCTGTTCCATGTATTGTGTTGTGGGTGATAAAAAGCAGCTTGAAGGTGGATCATCTGGCAACCAGTAACCAATCTAGGGCTCTCAAGGCAGGGGACATATGGGCTTGTGGCATTACTTGTAGAAACAGTCTATCAGCTGAGGTCTCAAAGTGTTGTAGTTTTTTCATAGTAGATAGAGGTGATTAATGGTTGAGGCCATTGGAGTAATCCAGTTTAGATAGTACAAGGGAGATAGTAGCCTGCACCTTGTGGGGAAATTCGAGGTAGGGAAAGATGCGTTGTCGAGTTTTCCTGATGTTGAAACTTGATCTCGCTAATTTGTCCACTTGATCATTTGTTGTTAACTTAGAGTCCATGGTAATTCCATGGTCTCTAACTTTCTTAGATTCTTTAGGAGGTGGTCCAAGATTGTCAGGCCAAGCGCAGAGTGGGTTTTAATTTTTCCATTCGCCACATGTGAGTATTTCTGTTTTGGAAGTATTCAGTTTGAGATGGCTCCATGTCATTCACTGATCAACGGTAACTGAAGATTTGTGAGTTTCCAATGTCTTTGGGGCATTCCAGTTTAATAAGTATTTGTGTGTTATTTGCATTGTTGTAGCATGTGAGTTGAAATGTATGGATCATTGCTGGTAATGACATCATGTAGATGTTGAAAAACATTGGTGAAATGATTGAGCCTTGAGGGACCCCTGCTTTTGTGAAGTTAGGTTTGCACAAGAAAGGGAGAGTATGGATGGCATTAGTTCTGTTTTGAAGGTAGGATGTGATCAAGTATAGAGCAGTCCCCTTTATGGCTGCTTTGTAGAGTCTTTGTCTTAGGGTGTCATGGTCAACTGTGTCAAAGGCAGCTGAGAGGTCCAGGAGAAGCAGTGCAGCAGTGCAGCAACTCCACTGTGGTCTATTTTATTTTTAAGATCATCCCAGATGGTGATAAGGACAGATTCAGTGCCTCTTCCTGGGCAGAATCCAATTTGGTAGACTGAAAGTATGGAGTTATCTTTAATAAAGTGTGACGCCTGGGTGAAAGCTGCCCTTTTCATCAGTTTGCCCAGGAAAGGCCCATTTGTAATAGGTCTGTAGTTGTTGGGGTCATATGATTTCAGGTTTGTTTTAATAATGGGCTAAAGTATGCCTTTTCAGAGTCTTCAGGAGAGATCCCTGTGGTTAAAGAATTATTGAAGATTCTTCTTACTGGTATGGCAGCAGATGCAGATAAAAGAATGTTCTTTAAGATGTGTGGTGTACAAGGGTCAGAAGGGCATCCCGAAGCCCTGCTTACTTTGACCAGATAAATAAATTCACTTTGTTTGGAGGAGTGCAGAGGCTGGGCTGACTTACTCTTAGAGGGAATTTTTGGAAATGGGTTGGTACTGGTTGTTTTCCTTTGTTTTAAATAGCAGACCAATGTGTTTGCCTTGGTTGTCTGTGAAATCTTGAAAAATGGGATGAGTTCCTTTCATGCATTTAGATTTCAACATTTGTTGAGTGTTGGACTTTTGCTTTTGCAGGGTCATCCCCAGACTTTTTTGCCTCCTGCCTCCTATATTTTTCTGACATGTTGCTGTTGGCTTTTCAACTCTGAGCACTTTACCACTGCTAACCAGTGCTAAAGTGCATATGCTCTCCTGTTTAAATTGTATGTAAGTGGTTTATCCATGATTGGCATATTTGATTTACTAGTAAGTCCCTAGTAAGGTGCACTAGAGGTGCCAGGGCCTGTAAATCAAATGCTACTAGTGGGCCTGCAGCACTGGTTGTGCCACCCACATAAGTAGCTCTGTAATCATGTCTCAGACCTGCCACTGCAGTGTCTGTATGTGTATTTTTACACTGTAAATTCGACTTGGCAAGTGTACCCACTTGCCAGGCCTAAACCTTCCCTTTCCTTACATGTAAGGCACCCCTAAGGTATGCCCTAGGTAGCCCCAAGGGCAGGGTGCAGTGTATGGATAAGGTAGGACATATAGTAATGTGGTTTATATGTCCTGACAGTGAAATACTGCCAATTTCGTTTTCACTGTTGCAAGGTCTGTCTCTCTCTCATAGGATAATATGGGGGCTACCTTTAAATATGATTAAAGTGTAGATTCCCCTAGAGAGTAGATGGACATGTGGAGTTTGGGATCCCTGAACTCACAATTTAAAAATACATCTTTTAGTAAAGTTGATTTTAAGATTGTGCGTTTGGAAATGCCACTTTTAGAAAGTGAGCATTTTCTTGCTTAAACCATTCTGTGACTCTGCCTGGTTTGTGGATTCCCTGTCTGGGTCAGTTTGACAGTTGGGTTGTTTTTCACCTCCCACCAGACAGTGACACAAAGGGAGCTGGGGTGTGATCTGCATTTCCTGATTAGCCATCTCTGCTAGGAGGGAGGGGTGGAGTGGTCACTCTCATCTGAAAGGACTGTGCCTGCCTCTGACAATGCTGTCTCCAGCCCCCTGGTGTGTGTCTGAGGCCTTGCCTGGGCAAGGCAGGATTTCACAAGAAGGTGTGAGTCCCCTTTGAAGAAAGGTGACTTCAAAGACTAAAATGGGTATAAGAAGGGCACCCAAACTTACAAACTTCAGAAACACTTCTGGAATCAAGAGGAACCTCTGCCTGGAGAAGAGCTGATCGCTGAGGAACAAGTGCTGCCCTGCCTGTGACTGTGCTTTGTGGAGCTTTCCTGCAGTGCTGCTTCTGCCTGAGTAAGAGGGCAAAGACTGGACTTTGTGTGCCTTCCATCTTGAAGAAGAAATCTCCAAGGGCTTGATGTAGAGCTTGCCTCCTGTTGTTGAAGTCTCAGGGATAGCAAAGACTTCTTCCTGCCAGCACCTGGAGTCTCTGGAGAGACCCCTACTCTGCTCTGTGGTGCCCTTCCAGTTCCTGGGACCCTGAAAGGAGAGGCTGGCAGCCTAAGGACAAAAATACACGCACCGAGCACCGTGCGGAGAAAAGATCGACGCGAATCCGATCGCGGCTGAGAAAACGACGCGACGCCGGTTCCGCAGCTGAGAAACGACGCCGCAGGAAACGCGACCGAAAAACCGACGCCCGGAGCAGGAGAAACGACGCGCAGCATCGCTGACAGAGGCTGAGAGATCGCACCCTGCGCCGCGGGACTTTCGGATCGTCGTGTGGCTGGCTTTTTCAACGCGCACCGCCGTGCCGAGTTGTTTTCGACGCACACAGCCGTGCAGGGTTACTTTCGACGCACACCGCCCGTGCGGGGTTATTTTTGACGCAAACCAGGTACATTTACACGCTAGCAGCGCTAGTGTGTTGTTACAACTACCTAAAGACTCTTTTTATTTTAAACCTTTAAAAAATCATAACTTGACTTGTGTATGTTGGATTTTTATCGTTTTGGTCTTGTTTTGTCTAGATAAATATTTCCTATTTTTCTAAACTGGTGTTGTGTCATTTTGTAGTGTTTTCATTAAGTTACTGTGTGTGTTGGTACAAATACTTTACGCCCAGCACTCTGAGGTTAAGCCTACTGCTCTGCCAAGCTACCAAGGGGGTAAGCAGGGGTTAGCTGAGGGTGATTCTCTTTTATCCTAACTAGAGTGAGGGTCCTTGCTTGAACAGGGGGTAACCTGACTGTCAACCAAAGACCCCATTTCTAACATTGGTGACCAGCGGTCGGGATTGGACTTGTATTTGTACTTGACATACAGTAATTAAGTGTACACTACTGTTTTTGATCTCAGACCACTACGTGACCACATACTACTTGTCTTGTGATTCTGCTTTTTGTTCTCTGATGTCCTCCTGGAAGTATTGCTAATATTTTTGGACTTGGGTTTTTGGTTGTGAAGCCTTTGCAGAAATGGAAGTCAATTTCTGGCACCTATCTATGTATAAAAAGTGGCAGCTTAAAGCATTCTGCATGGAAAGGGGACTGGCTGTGAACAAGGAATCCAGAAGGGAGGATCTTGAGTCAGCCCTGTTTCAGGATGAATTGAAACGTTGTCAGGCAACACCACCAAATGAGTCTGAGGAGGATAACTACTCTGAGGAGGAGGACTACTCCAAAGAGGAGGGCAGTGGCCCTGAGGAGGGAACAGAAAGAGATGATAGGCTCCTAGCTCGAATCCGGAGTCTGGAAGAGCTTAAGAGGGCCGAGGAGAAGAGAGCCTTAGTCCTGGCAGAAAGGAGGAGGGACTTAGAGATTAAAAAAATGATTTATGCTTACGAGCTTAAATTGAAAGAGCTGGAAGTCATGAGGGCTGAGTCCAGCTGGAATGGTGGCAGCAACAATTGTATATCCAGTGATGCTGCAGAAGTGCGCATGCCCAGAGAGGTGGTGCCCTACTTGAAGGAGGGAGTTAACACACGCCAGGAGGTTCAGGGGTATGAGGTAGCTCCAGTGATGCACAGGGTCCCTGAGGTGGATTGGGGAACTGGCATGGGGAGTCATATTCCTACTGGTGGGAGGGACACTCTACTGACTCTAGGTGAGAGTGACAGGGAGAGGGGTTCCCCCCAGGTAGAAGTCCTGGTTATGGAGTGTGAAAACATCCCAGAAGAGTGTGGGTTGAGTGTCAGGGACAGTCAGGTACTGTCTCACCAGTCTCAGGAGGGTGATGTGGGGTGCTTTTTCAAAGCAGAGTCACTGGATGGTTGGGTGAAGGGTACTTTGGTTAATTCATGTGAGGGGCTGAGTGATGTAATTGCTGGAGAGCATATGTCTAGTCCTTATTTTCCAGAGCTATGCCAACACCAGGTGGAGTGTGAGTTCTCTGACCCCAGGGAGCTTACAATGGAGGCAGACTTCTGGGTGAGTACCAGAGAGTCTGACAAGGCATTTGGGGGTGCTCCTGAGAGGAGTGGTCTAGGTAGTTCCCAACCAGGTGAGGTAGGGAAGGATTGTAGTGTCCCAGGTAGGTCCCAGTGTAGTGGGATGGGTGAGGGACCCCATGTCCAGTCTCAGAGGAGAGGGAATGGGGATGGGTTGAGGCCCAAGGTGCCCGAGATCCGGTCCCAGGTCCTGGAGGGTTCCCTGCGGGAACCCCAGGAGGGGAGCCTAGCCTGTACCATAGGGCCATCTGTTGAGGGAGACCCCACAGTGTCAGGAGAACTTGGGGGGGCCGCTGTAGCCAGCGTCCCACCAGTTCTGGTGTCTGGCAGTACCACTCCTAGTGGGGGGGTGCAGAAGTCCAGACAGAGGGTTGAGAGGGGGTTGCGGACCCCAGTGGAGAACCTGGAGGGTCAGGGGTCAGCTCTGAGAGCAGAGCCCCCCACGAATGACCTTGGTGAGACCATTTCTGGGTTGGGGGGAATCCAGACTCTGTCAGATGGGCAGAGGTCAGGAGACCTGCGCCAGCCAGACTCTTGTGTGGCCCTTCGGGACAGTGTGTCCCTTGAGGGGGGTAAGTGTGCCCCCCTGGAAGTCCTGGTGTGCCAGGCAATGGTTCAACCGCAGGGTGGTGACTCTGGGTTGAATAATCAGGTTCAGGGGGTAAACTCTGACCTGATGGGGGGTAAGTGTGCTCCCCAGGAAGTCCTGGTGTGCCAGGCAGTGGTTCAACCGCAGGGTGGTGACCCTGGGTTGGATGACCAGGTTCAGAGGGTAAACTCTGACCTGGTAGGGGGTAGGTATGCCCCCCAGGAAGTCCTGGGTTGCCAGGCAGTGATCCAGTCTGTGGGTACAGGCCCTGGATTGGGAGGCCAGGTTAAGGGTGTCCCCCCTGACCTGGAGGAAGGGGCTACTGCTAACAGTGCCCCTACCATGTTGTCTTCTGGGGGAGCCGCTCCTAGTTGGGTGGTTCAGGACCCCAGAAGAGAGGGCAGGGGGAGGGAAGCCTCACCCCTGGCCCTGGTCCAACCTGAAGGTACAGACCCCAGGTGGGAGGATCAGTTGCAGGTTAACATCCCTGCACTGATGGAAGAATTGTGCAGGACTGCTTCTACAAGCACCCTGACAGTTTTTGACTCTGGGGGTGCCGCTTCTGCAGGGAGGGTACAGAGCCCCAGAGGGGAGGACCAGGGTCAGGTTGTCATCCCTGACCTGGTGGAAGAGAGAGTGGTCAAAGGGTGCCAGGCACCTGGGGCTACCACCCCCCACTCTCCACAGTCACAGTGGTTAGAGAGGCCTGAGGTCGGGCTCTCATCCCTGACAGTTGTCTGGGGCCACTGTGGCTTGCTGTCCTGGTGGACAGAGTTGCCCCTGGGGGGGGAAGGACGAGAGTCACACCCCAGGGGTGGAGTGGGCAACACCATTGTGTTGGCCCTGGTGGTACTATCTGCCCATTGCAATACATCTGTGAGCAAAGTAAAGTTAGGTGTTGCACAGATGGTGTCTGTAGATGTGGAGAAGGGTTCCCCATGGGTTAGCTTAGTGGGCCCTGAGAGTATGGACAGAGGGATCCAACTGGAGTCAGGAAGGCGTAGAACTGGAGCATGCCCCTGCTGTTGTGGGCCTGGGTCCCTGTTCTATCGCCCCAATCAGGGAAGTACATCAAGGTATTGATTGTTCTCCCCTGGCTTTAGGCTGGTAGGGGGTCGTGTTGGACTTTTGCTTTTGCAGGGTCATCCCCAGACTTTTTTGCCTCCTGCCTCCTATATTTTTCTGACATGTTGCTGTTGGCTTTTCAACTCTGAGCACTTTACCACTGCTAACCAGTGCTAAAGTGCATATGCTCTCCTGTTTAAATTGTATGTAAGTGGTTTATCCATGATTGGCATATTTGATTTACTAGTAAGTCCCTAGTAAGGTGCACTAGAGGTGCCAGGGCCTGTAAATCAAATGCTACTAGTGGGCCTGCAGCACTGGTTGTGCCACCCACATAAGTAGCTCTGTAATCATGTCTCAGACCTGCCACTGCAGTGTCTGTATGTGTATTTTTACACTGTAAATTCGACTTGGCAAGTGTACCCACTTGCCAGGCCTAAACCTTCCCTTTCCTTACATGTAAGGCACCCCTAAGGTATGCCCTAGGTAGCCCCAAGGGCAGGGTGCAGTGTATGGATAAGGTAGGACATATAGTAATGTGGTTTATATGTCCTGACAGTGAAATACTGCCAATTTCGTTTTCACTGTTGCAAGGTCTGTCTCTCTCTCATAGGATAATATGGGGGCTACCTTTAAATATGATTAAAGTGTAGATTCCCCTAGAGAGTAGATGGACATGTGGAGTTTGGGATCCCTGAACTCACAATTTAAAAATACATCTTTTAGTAAAGTTGATTTTAAGATTGTGCGTTTGGAAATGCCACTTTTAGAAAGTGAGCATTTTCTTGCTTAAACCATTCTGTGACTCTGCCTGGTTTGTGGATTCCCTGTCTGGGTCAGTTTGACAGTTGGGTTGTTTTTCACCTCCCACCAGACAGTGACACAAAGGGAGCTGGGGTGTGATCTGCATTTCCTGATTAGCCATCTCTGCTAGGAGGGAGGGGTGGAGTGGTCACTCTCATCTGAAAGGACTGTGCCTGCCTCTGACAATGCTGTCTCCAGCCCCCTGGTGTGTGTCTGAGGCCTTGCCTGGGCAAGGCAGGATTTCACAAGAAGGTGTGAGTCCCCTTTGAAGAAAGGTGACTTCAAAGACTAAAATGGGTATAAGAAGGGCACCCAAACTTACAAACTTCAGAAACACTTCTGGAATCAAGAGGAACCTCTGCCTGGAGAAGAGCTGATCGCTGAGGAACAAGTGCTGCCCTGCCTGTGACTGTGCTTTGTGGAGCTTTCCTGCAGTGCTGCTTCTGCCTGAGTAAGAGGGCAAAGACTGGACTTTGTGTGCCTTCCATCTTGAAGAAGAAATCTCCAAGGGCTTGATGTAGAGCTTGCCTCCTGTTGTTGAAGTCTCAGGGATAGCAAAGACTTCTTCCTGCCAGCACCTGGAGTCTCTGGAGAGACCCCTACTCTGCTCTGTGGTGCCCTTCCAGTTCCTGGGACCCTGAAAGGAGAGGCTGGCAGCCTAAGGACAAAAATACACGCACCGAGCACCGTGCGGAGAAAAGATCGACGCGAATCCGATCGCGGCTGAGAAAACGACGCGACGCCGGTTCCGCAGCTGAGAAACGACGCCGCAGGAAACGCGACCGAAAAACCGACGCCCGGAGCAGGAGAAACGACGCGCAGCATCGCTGACAGAGGCTGAGAGATCGCACCCTGCGCCGCGGGACTTTCGGATCGTCGTGTGGCTGGCTTTTTCAACGCGCACCGCCGTGCCGAGTTGTTTTCGACGCACACAGCCGTGCAGGGTTACTTTCGACGCACACCGCCCGTGCGGGGTTATTTTTGACGCAAACCAGGTACATTTACACGCTAGCAGCGCTAGTGTGTTGTTACAACTACCTAAAGACTCTTTTTATTTTAAACCTTTAAAAAATCATAACTTGACTTGTGTATGTTGGATTTTTATCGTTTTGGTCTTGTTTTGTCTAGATAAATATTTCCTATTTTTCTAAACTGGTGTTGTGTCATTTTGTAGTGTTTTCATTAAGTTACTGTGTGTGTTGGTACAAATACTTTACGCCCAGCACTCTGAGGTTAAGCCTACTGCTCTGCCAAGCTACCAAGGGGGTAAGCAGGGGTTAGCTGAGGGTGATTCTCTTTTATCCTAACTAGAGTGAGGGTCCTTGCTTGAACAGGGGGTAACCTGACTGTCAACCAAAGACCCCATTTCTAACATTGAGGATTTTATAAAATCCTTAATGTGTAGCTATAGCATTTTGAAGTCTTACTAGTGCAATCTTTTTTAGCTTTTTTGATTGATGATTTGTAAATTCTGTTAAGATTGCTTAGCTGAAGTTTGTCTTGAATGTTGATTTTTTGAGCCAGGGTTGTTGCAGCCTTCAGATTTGTTGTTTTATCTTTTTTAGTTCTGCATTTTTCCAAGGTGCTTATTTTCTTTAATCCTGTTTTGATTTTCTGAGTGGTACTAGGATATTTAAATATTCCTGTAGCCAATCATAAAGTTTATGAGCAGAATTTAGGTGGTCATTCCAACCTTGGCGGTAAAAGCCACTTACCGCTGTCAGAAGACCGCCAACATACCGCCGCGGCCACGGTAAACCGCCACAGTCATTCTGACCCACAACACGCAAACCGCCAAAATACAGACATCCACAAAAGTCCCCCACACCAAAGGGCAGCGAGAAACTGGCGATGACCAAACCTCCACCGTCACGCCAACAGAAATACGCCCACACTATCACGACACACGAATCCACGCGGTGGTCTTTCAACCGCGGTAATCCATTGGCGGTACACACCGCCGCGCTCAAAATACACACACTCTTATAAAACACATCCACATTGGACAATTTGAAATACACATACCTGATACACATACACACACCACTCCCACACACCCAATACAATATAAAACACACACCCACATCACCCACAAACCCCCACTCCTACAGAATCGGGACCACGCACTGAGAAAAAGAGAACTGAGCACCCAGACGCGCATTTTACTTTCACCCAGCAATATTTCCACGCACTTCACACAACACACCGTTACACATCACCACACAATCCACCCCACACATCACCCACACCACCCCATGGCACCGCAAAGACACCCCAGGTTCTCCGAGGATGAACTCAGGGTCATGGTGGAGGAAATTGCACGGGTAGAGCCACAGCTCTTCGGGACACAGGTGCAGCACACCACCATTGCCAGGAAGATGGAGCTATGGAGCAGAATAGTCGATAGGGTCAACGCTGTGGGACAGCACCCAAGAAATAGGGACGACATCAGGAAGCGGTGGAACGACCTACGGGGGAAGGTGCGTTCAATGGTATCCAGGCACAACATCGCGGTGCAGCGGACTGGCGGCGGACCCCTACCTCCTCCCCCAGAATTTACAACATGGGAGGAGCAAGTCTTGGCGATCCTGCATCCTAAGGGCCTCGCAGGAGTATCTGTAGGAATGGACTCTGGTAAGTGAAATCTTCACTACTTGATCCCCCCCACCCCACCAGCATGCCAACTCATACCCCACCCTCACCCCCACCCCCATCACATCCTGCTCCTTGCAAATGTCTCACCATCATAAGCCACCCATCCCAACACCAATCCCTGCATGCAACCAAAAAGCATGGACACCCATCACTAAAGCATGCCCACTGCACATACCCATCCCCCCCAAACCACCGTCACAAAAGCCCCCACACGGGAATGCCAGCACTGGGGTACAAGGGCACCCACCCATTACACGCTATGGCACACACAAATGCAATAACCATACTTTTATACCCCTGCAGGACCCGAACGCCACGTCACCGCGCAGGAGGTTCCACAAATGTCCACTCCACCCCCAGAAGAGGCCCACAGTGAGGACAGCACCTCTGTCGACCTGGATCTAGATGACCAGCCCGGCCCATCGGGGACCTCGGGACAGTCGGTTCCCCTCAGAGAGCCACAGCCCATAGCAGACCTTCCCCCCTCTGGGAACACCAGCACAGCACCCACCCAGCGGGCCCATACCTCTGTCCCCAGGACACGTCAAGCAGCGGTGTGTCCACCACTACAGGGCACCCAGGTTAACCCCCCACCCCAACAACAACAGGGACCTGGGGGCAGTGGTAGTGGGCACACGGTCCAGGGGACAGAGGCCCAGGGAAACAGGGGAACTGGGAGGGCTGCTGTGCAACAGGGGGGGGACAGGCCCAGGGAACCCACTCTCCACGAGGCCCTCTCCTCCATCAGGGGAGCATACCACCACTCCCAGGAGACGATGGCGACGGTCCTGGCCAGGTTTCAGGAGATCCAGCTTCTGCAGGAGGAACAGTATTTGGGGTTCAGGGAGGAACTTCGAAACATCAGTTCCGCCCTGGCCACCATTGTAGGGGCTCTGAATCAGGTAGTCACCACATTGCGGGACACTGTGGCAGGACAAAGTGCCCCTGACACTAGCATGGACGAAGAACTGCCTACCACCTCTGCCGGCGCTAGTGGACAGGAGGCCCTGCCACAGGACCAACAGGCCACCAGCACCCCACCCCCTGCAGAAGGAGAACCACCCCGCAAGCGGGCCCTGAGATCCAGGAAGAAGACAGAGTAAAATGCCAAAACCCCGCCAGGAAAGGATACCTCCCTGATTGTCATCCCACTGTCCCACATTGACACCCTGTCCATTCTTATACTGCCCATGCTCCACTTTCCACAGGCATTTGGACATTGCACTTGTGAAACTAATAGTCTGGACTCAGCCATGGACAATAGTCCACCATGACCCCTCACCGATTTGCAACCACCCACCAATATAGAGCACTGAAATAAACACAGTTATTGCACAAAACAATCAGGAGTCCGGCTGTGATTTTGTACCAATGTATTAGACATTACCGTTCCAAAATGCATATTTACATTGTGATGCCAACATGCCACTGTCACACAGCTGTAGTCCATGGGGAAACAAAGCAGATGTCACGCAGTATGGCCCACATCTCTGAAATTGGAATGGAAAGTCACAACTCAGTTACCATACACAGGGGGAAAAGGTCAGACAGTAGAGAGGTAGTAGGGGTTAAGTATATGTAATATGCCGGGTTGGAATCTTACCTGTGTGTCATTAAAAATACTGCTGTATTACTGTGTTCCTGTTGTCTATGTCGTCCTCTTCGGCTTCCTCGTCTTCACTCTCCACAGGCTCCACAGCTGCTACAACACCACCATCTGGACCATCCTCCTGCAGAAAAGGCACCTGGCGTCGCATAGCCAGGTTGTGAAGCATACAGCAGGCCACGATGATCTGGCACACCTTCTTTGGTGAGTACATTAGGGATCCACCTGTCATATGGAGGCAGCGGAACCTGGCCTTCAGAAGGCCGAAGGTCCGCTCGATCACCCTCCTAGTTCTCCCATGGGCTTCATTGTACCGTTCCTCTGCCCTTGTCCGGGGATTCCTCACTGGGGTTAGTAGCCATGACAGGTTGGGGTAACCAGAGTCACCAATTAGCCACACACGGTGCCTCTGGAGTTGACCCATCACGTAAGGGATGCTGCTATTCCGCATGATGTAGGCGTCATGCACAGTGCCAGGGAACTTGGCATTAACATGGGAGATGTACTGGTCTGCCAAACACACCATCTGTACATTCATCGAATGATAACTCTTTCTGTACACTTGTTCACTCCTGCTGGGGGGTACTAAAGCCACATGGGTCCCATTAATGAAACCTATGATGTTGGGGATATGTCCAAGGGCATAGAAATCACCTTTCACTGTTGGCAAATCCTCCACCTGAGGGAAAACGATGTAGCACCGCATGTGTTTCAGAAGGGCAGACAACACTCTGGACAACACCTTGGAAAACATAGGCTGGGACATCCCTGATGATATGGCCACTGTTGTTTGAAATGACCCACTTGCAAAGAAATGGAGTACTGACAGCACCTGCACTAGAGGTGGGATCCCTGTGGGTTGGCGGATGGGTGACATCAGGTCTGGCTCCAGCTGGGCACACAGTTCCTGAATAGTGGCTCGGTCAAGCCTGTATGTAAGTATGACATGTCTTTCCTCCATTGTCGACAGGTCTACCAGCGGTCTGTACACGGGAAGATTCCTCCATCTCCTCGCATGTCCCAGCGGACGGTGCCTATGAAGGACAACAGCGAGCACAGAGTCAATCAGCCCACAGGTATGTAACCACAGTTTGCACAAAACACGATTCCCAATGCATTGAATGGTTTGTATGACTGTTGAGGCAAGGCCTAGGTATGTGTGACGCAGTTAAAAGTAAGCCATGTGGGCCCTTGAAATGGCAGCTGCCTGACCTGTGAAGTGTGACAATGGGATGTGAGGTCAATGCGCTGGTGTGGCACACCGTGGCGGTAGGCGGTCGAAGACTGCGGCGCAAAGCAGCATTGGTTAACATTGAACCCTATGGGTCTCAGGAGCCAATGACGATGTGCGCCGGTGGTCGTGGTACGCACCGCCGCTGTATGCACCGCCGCGGGCGTGACCGCCATTTTCTATCTGCTTAATCACTCGATACCTGATCTTCGACAGGAGAGGACCTACACTGCAAGTGCTGCTGTGACCTCGGTCTGGAAGAGACAATGGCTCATGGGACTGGGGAAAGGGCCCCTGCTTCACTGCTCAGGAATTGGAGAAACTCGTAGATAGGGTCCTCCCCCAGTATGCGCTACTCTACGGTCCTCCAGACCAACAGGTAAGTACACTGGGACCATGCTTTGTGGCCAATGCCTGTGTTGAGTCGGGTGGATGAAAGATGGTGGGGAGGGGAGCGAATGAGGCATGCATCAAACGACGGATGACAGGATGTGCCACATGGCAAGGGTAGGGATGGGGGGCTACTCACATTGAGGGTGCAGAAGGTGATGACTCTTTTTCTCCCCCTGTACATTTCACATAGGTCAGCGCCCACAAGAAGATCGACATTTGGCGTGCCATCGCCAAGGACGTCCGGGCCCTGGGGGTCCACCACAGACGGGGCACCCACTGCCGGAAGAGATGGGAGGACATCCAAGGCTGGAGCAGGAAGACGGCGGAGGCTCAGCTGGGGATGGCCTCCCAACGTGGGAGGGGTGCCAGTCGGACTTTGACCCCCCTGATGTCCCGGATCCTGGCGGTGGCCTACCCCGATTTGGATGGGCGCGTGAGGACATCACAGCAGACACAAGGGGGTGAGTACACTCTCATTCTGGTGACTTTGCTCGCAGTGGAGGTGTCTGGGTGGGGGAGGAGGGCTGTGGGTATCCCTAGGCCAGGGTGATTTCTGTAGGCTAGGCCCCTCCGTAAGGCATGGCCCTGTGCCCCCACCCCCCACCTCTGTAGAGTGCCAAGTACAGTTATCCATGGCCCTGTGTCGTCTATGTGTGCAGTTGTCGTCCATAGGCTTGTAGGCCATGTCCCACGGATTGAGTAGTGGACCCCAAGTGCACGGCGTAGTGCAGGGGGCTTCTGTGTCTGTCCTCTCCACCAACGGTGTCGCCAATGCATGCACATAACATGTCTTTCTTTTCTCCCCCCCCTTTTTTGTGGTCTTCCTGTTCATGTGTGCATTAGCATCATCAGGTGGAGGAGAAGTGGCATCGGAGCACGAGGGAGCTGCATCCCACATGGCCCTGGAGGGCCATGCAACGGATTCCGAATATACCAGTGGGACGGAGGGCGAGGGGAGCTCCACAGCGGGGACTCGTGCAGACATCAGTGACACAGACTCGTCCCCTGAAGGGAGCTCCCTTGTGGTGGCGGCAACATCCGTGCCCCTCGCAACAACAAGTACAGCTGCCACCCAGCGCACCAGCACCGCCCTCCAAGCAGCCCCTCAGCGTTTGCCCATGCCCGCTCACCCAGGAAGGTGGGCATCTCCTTCGCCCCAGGCACCTCAGGCCCTGCCCCAGTCACCCCTGCTGCCCTCAGTGAGGAGATCATTGACCTCCTGAGGACGCTCACTGTTGGGCAGTCTACCATTTTGAATGCCATCCAGGGTGTCGAAAGAGAGGTGCACCAGAGTAATGCATACCTGGAGGGCATTCATTCTGGTCAGGCTGCCCTTCAGCGATCGTTCAACACTCTGGCCTCAGCACTGATGGCAGCAATTGTCCCTGTCTCTAGCCTCCCCCCTCCAACTTCCTCCACCCATACCCTATCACCTGTACCTCTGCCTATCCCAGACACACCATCAGACCAGCCTGCACACACTTCAACACCCAAGGGAAGCTCATCCAGACATAAGCACCACACATCACACAAGCATTCACACAAGCAACATCCACATACAGACATACCAACACCCACTGCCGCCACTGTGTCCCCCTCCTCCTCGTCTCCCTCCTCCCTCCCTGTCACGTCTCCACTCACACTTGCATGCACAACATCTTCAGCCACTACGTCCATCACCAGCACACACACCAGAACCCCCCGCACATGTGCAGTCACCACCCCCACTACCATTTCCACGTCCCCTGTGTCCTCTCCCAGTGTGTCTGTCTCCCCCTCTTCCAAGATACACAAACGCAGGCAGCCACCCACCCAACAGCCATCCACCTCACGACAGCCTCCAGCCCAAGCACCTGCACCCAAAGACACCAGACTTAAGACTCCTACAACCAAAACCTCTTCCTCCACTCCCATACCCACTACACCTACCCATCCCACTGCTCCTAAAACGCTTTTCCTGTCCAAACTTAACCTCTTCCCTACAACTCCCCCACCCCGTCCATCTCATAGGACTCTAGTCAGCACCTCAGCCACCACAAAACCGGGCCCTGTGATGACAGTCTGCCATGGACTATGGAGTCCCCCACCCTCAAGGGCAGCCAGTTTAGTACGGAGCCAAGGCACGGGCAGCCCACCCCTGGAAAAACACCCGAAGATAGTCAGCGGCCAGCGTGAGAGGGTGAAAACCCCAGGAACTAAAATCCCTACCTTGGCTCCGGCACGAAGTGTGGAGACAGGTGGCACACCGCCCAAGGTGGGGAAGGGCCACAGGCGAACAGGGAAGGCTGGGAAGGGCAGCACGCCTGAGGAGACCGCCATCAGCCCAGCTGGCCAGGAGGGCCCCGCCAGCCCCATCCCAGGTGGGCTGGAGTACACCAACAGGCCCGGTACTGCAGACCAGGAAGGCCCTGCCAGCCACCCGACAGATGGGCAGGAACGCCCCGCCAGCCACAGGACAGGTGGCAAATGACCTGCACACCATGGCCGGATCTGTTGAACTGGGCCCCTTCACTCAAGCACCGCTGCACTGGGCACCGCCGTCTCAAGCACCGCTGAACTGGGCCCTTCATCTCAAGCACCGCTGAACTGGGCCCTTCATCTCAAGCACCGCTGCACTGGGCACCGCCGTCTCAAGCACTGCTGAACTGGCCACCGCCGTCTCAAGCACTGCTGAACTGGGCCATTCATCTCAAGCACCGCTGCACTGGCCACTGCCGTCTCAAGCACCGCTGAACTGGGTCCTTCATCTCAAGCACTGCTGAACTGGGCAACGCCGTCTCAAGCACCGCTGAACTAGGCCCTTCATCTCAAGCACCGCTGAACTGGGCCCTTCATCTCAAGCACCGCTGCACTGGGCACCGCCGTCTCAAGCACCGCTGAACTGGGCCCTTCATCTCAAGCACCGTTGCACTGGGCACCGCCGTCTCAAGCACCGCTAAACTGGGCCCTTCATCTCAAGCACCGCTGAACTGGGCCCTTCATCTCAAGCACTGCTGCACTGGGCACCGCCGTGTCAAGCACCACTGAACTGGGCACCGCCGTCTCAAGCACCGCTGAACTGGGCCCATCATCTCAAGCACCGCTGAACTGGGCCCTTCATCTCAAGCACCGCTGCACTGGGCACCGCTGTCTCAAGCACCGCTGAACTGGGCACCGCCGTTTTAAGCACCGCTGAACTGGGCCCTTCATCTCAAGCACCGCTGAACTGGGCCCTTCATCTCAAGCACCGCTGAACTGGGCACCGCCGTCTCAAGCACCGCTGAACTGGGCCCTTCATCTCAAGCACCGCTGAACTGGGCACCGCCGTCTCAAGCACCGCTGAACTGGGCCCTTCATCTCAAGCACCACTGAACTGGGCCCTTCATCTCAAGCACCGCTGCACTGGGCACCGCAGCCTCAAGCATCGCTGAACTGGGCCCTTCATCTCAAGCACCGCTGCACTGGGCACCCCCATCTCAAGCACCGCTGAACTGGGCCCTTCATCTCAAGCACCGCTAAACTGGGCCCTTCATCTCAAGCACCGCTGAACTGGGCCCTTCATCTCAAGCACCGCTGAACTGGGCACCGCCGTCTCAAGCACCGCTGAACTGGGCCCTTCATCTCAAGCACCGCTGCCCTGGGCACCGCCGTCTCAAGCACCGCTGAACTGGGCCCTTCATCTCAAGCACCGCTGCACTGGGCACCGCCGTCTCAAGCACCGCTGAACTGGGCCCTTCTTCTAAAGCACCGCTGAACTGGGCACCGCCATCTCAAGCACCGCTGGCCCATTAGCGGCAGGGGCAGGCCCGCATCTGTGTTGGGAAGGGCTGCACAAAGAACTCTGGGCACCAGTTCCCCTCCAGGACCAGTGGAGACTGTCATCCACTTGAGAGACTGTGGCTTTGCACTCCCCAGGATGGAGCAGTGGGCAACCCACCCACTGCAGAGACTTGATAGACTGTGGCTTTGCACTCCCCAGGATGGCACAGTGGGCAACCCACCCACTGGAGAGACTTGAGAGACTGTGGCTTTGCACTCCCCAGGATGGAGCAGTGGGCAACCTACCCACTGTAGAGACTTGAGAGACTGTGGCTTTGCACTCCCCAGGATGGAACAGTGGGCAACCCACCCACTGTAGAGACTTGAGAGACTGTGGCTTTGCACTCCCCAGGATGGAACAGTGGGCAACCCACCCACTGTAGAGACTTGAGAGACTGTGGCTTTGCACTCCCCAGGATGAAACAGTGGACAACCCACCCACTGCAGAGACTTGAGAGACTGTGGCTTTGCACTCCCCAGGATTGAACAGTGGCCATGGAGGCCCCTCGTTGATCTGGCGTTGTGCACTCATCTGGCTGAGGTGCCCCCCCTTCCCTTCCCCCTGAGGTGCCTGTAGTTTTCCTCTCTGATGCCCCTGCAGTGTTCTCTCCGTTGGAGTCAGGTATCCTGTGTGGGCTTTGCCCATGTGATTTGGGCCCAGTGGTCCACGGACAATGCCTGCTACAATGCTCGGACTTGTACATATATGTATATAAGTGTTTTTGATGTGTAGATATATATATATATATATATAATTCAGCCAGTATTACAATATATTCCAATGTTTAGAATCATTTCCTTTTGTCTTTGCTTTCTTCCGGGGAGTTTGGGGGGGGGAACTGTGACGTATTTCTATGCATTGATGTGTGTGTTGTAGTGGGTGGGGGTGGGTGTGTCGCGTATGTGTGTGCCTATAATATTTTCTCCTCCCCCCTCCCCTGTGTCGTAGGTGCAGTACTCACCGTTGTCTTCTGCGCCGACGTTCGTGCTCCTGGTAGAGGAGCAGGAAGACAATCGCTGGGAGGATGTGGAGTTCGGGTTCCATGCTGTTCAAATTCCTCGTGGGGTGTTTGGAGGTGAGAGTTTTCCGTTTGAAATGGCTGTTTCTGCCGTGTTTTTATCGGCGGGGCTACCGCCCCGGAAAAGGTGGCGGATTGGTGTGTTGTAATAGGGTGGGCTGTAGTTTGACTCCCGCCTGTCTGTTGGCGGTGACCGCCGCGCTGTTTGTTTGTCCCGCCGTGGCGGGCGGTGTGTTGATGTGGCGGTCTCTGTTGGCGGTTTCCGCCAGGGTCGGAATTCCATTTTTTTTACTGCCAGTCTGTTGGCGGTTTAGCCGCAGGTTTAACACCGACCGCCAGGGTTGGAATGACCCCCTTAGTGTGTCTAGAGCTGTGATAGTTGTATTTCTAAGTATTCAAAATTAAGTTTGTTCCATGGTCGATAGATCATGTAAGTAAGGAGGTCTTGGGTGTGTTTATTTGTGCATATACAGCCAAAGGTATGGAGGGGAGAGTGACACACCCACACGCACAACACACTGCATACATACATACCACACACGGAGAACAACCTGCTGAAAAATACAACATCCATATAAGCCATAAGAAAAGTAAGTCAGGACAAATTACTGTGGGGCAACCACTGTATTCAGCCGGGAATATCGCCGTCAACAGTACACAACAGGTAAACAAAAGGCCAGTCCAGAAGTGTCAATGACACTACACACGGCAACGCAAGAGGCCCAATTTGACTCCTGATAGCCAAAATAACTACATTGGGTAGGGAGATCAATGTTGGAGGCAGGCACCTCAGGGGACAGGGTGTGGGAGGGGGAGGTTTTGACTTGGAAGGTGGGTCCTTGGGAATGGATGGGGTGTGCTCCTGTTCCTCTGTTTGGGGGGCTGGGGTAGTGGGTTTGGAGCGGGGATAGGACTGGCTGCCTTGTGTCCCGGAGGAGAAGACTTAGCAGGGGTGGGACATTGGAAACACTAGGGGGGCATGAGAGGACTGGGAGCTGGTCGACTGGACTGGCCGAGCAGGTCCTTTCTTTTAGCGACAACACAGGGTGGGTCAGAAGGAGGGAAGAGTCAAGGCAGGCAAGGAAACATTTCTTAGGTACAGTGGGGCAGACTGTGGTAGGAGGTTTGGGAGGGGAGGTAGCTGTAGTGGTCGCAGGACGTGTAGGTGTGCTGGCATGAGTTGTGGGTGCATGCAAAGTGTGTGTGTGTGTATGAGCTGGATGACTGTGCAGTGTGTGAGTGGGAGCGATTATGTGTTTTGGGAGGAAGGTGGGAAGAGAGGGAGGGAGAGAACAAACAATTTGTGTGCATGTATGTTGGGGTGGGGTCTGTAAGTGAGGTGGGTATGCTACATGTGGTTGTGATGGTGGTGGTGGTGGCTGCACATGTGGTGAATGGGGTGCTAGTCTGCGTGTCTGCTGTTGTGGTGACTGTGGGTAAGGCTGAACAGGTGTCTGGATCGGCAACTGAGAGTGCAGTGCTTGCAGGTGTGAGTGCTGATGTGACTGATAGAGAAGGTGAAGGGGAGATACTGGAGGCAGTGGCTGTTGTTGTGTGTGCTTCTTTGTTTTGGCTCTGTGTATGCTTGTGGTGTGGTCTATGCCGCTTGTGCTTGTCTTGGCATGTCCTCTCTGTTGTCTTGGGTGCATGCTCGTCTGAATGTGTGCATGGGATGGGTAGGAGTGGAGGGCTCTGGGACTGGGTACAGATAGTTGGAGGGGGATGGAAGAACTAGGGACACTGGCTGCCATCAAAGAGGAGGCCAGAGCCTGAATCGATCTCTGTAGGCCAGCCAAGCCAATGTGAATGCCCTCCAGGTAGGCATTGCATTGCTGCAGCCCCTGGATTGCATTCACTATGGTTGACTGCCCTACAGCGATGGGTCTCAGGAGGTCAATAGCCTCCTCTGTGAGGGAAGCAGGGCTTACTGGGACAGGACTGAGGTGCCTGGGGTGAAGGAGACGACCACTCTCCTGGGTGAACGGGCACGGCAAGTGGGTGGGGGGCTACTGGGAGGGTAGTGTTGGAACAGGGGGTAGCGGAAGATGATGTAGCCGGGGTGGTCCCAGAGGGGTCCACCACCACCAGGGAGCTCTCATCAGAGGAGGAATCAGAGTCAGTAGTATCAACTATTGTCTCCCCCATGCTGCTCCCCTCACCCACCAACCCACTGGTCCCCTCGGCCTCACTGGACACTGCCTCCTAGGTTCCGTGGGCTACAGCTCCCCCACTCGCCGGTGCCCCTGCTCCTTCACCAGATGATGCTAATGCACACAAGGACAGGAAAAGAAAAGCAGGGGGGTGGGGAAAGAAAGGGAGCACATGGTCAATAACAGCAATTACAGCACATATGGCATACACATGCCAGGACTGTACACATCACAATAACTCACTAGTAAATAACACTATGCATGGACACCACAATACCACTCCATTGCTTTAGATCAACAGCTGTAAAGAACTCAGAAGAAACTACCATCTGCACACCTACTGTGACGCACTAATCCATGTTTGTTTGTTGACAAAGGAACAGCTATACCTACTCCGTTCTAGTGTCTGCGCAACTTGCAATTACCAGGTTACACCACATAGGCAGTAGACATTAGAGCATCACTCCAACAGTGGTGAGTCATGATGTAGGCCCTCACTGAAGCAGAAATCCCAGCAACGTACTTTTACTAATTGTACATGACACTCACTATAGCAATACAGACCTATGGAAAAATACCTACACCGGCCTACTGAGGCATACACTGACTATTACCTTGGGAGGCATTTGGAAACAAATGTACACAGTGAGTACTCACCCCCTTGTGGCTGCTGTGCTGCCCTCAAGTGCCCGTCCAACTCTGGGTTAGTCACCGCCAGTGTGCAGGACATTAGGGGGGTCAGGATCCGCCGGCCACCTATCCCTTGTTGGGAGGACTTCCCCAGCTGGGCCTCCGCTGTCTTCCGTGCCCAGTGTCTGAGGTCCTCCCATAGTTTTCTGCAGTGGGCTTTGGACCTCCAGGGTCCGCACGTCCTTGGCGATGGCATGCCATAACCCTTTCTTCTGATGGGCGCTGACCTGCATAGGAAACACAGAGAGCAGGACAACATTAACTACACACTACATACAATTACAGCAATGGACTACATACTACATTGATCCCACAATCATCTTACACGTACCTCTGTACAACAACACTGCCTAAAGGGCCCACTGCATGCACACACATCCATCAACACACAACCATGTTGCATCCAAATTACCTAAAAGGTGCTCACCTGTTGATCTGGAGGCCCATACAACTGTCCATTCACGGCTAGGACCCCATCCACAAGCTTCTCCACTTTGGATGTGAAGGCTGGGGGCCCTATACCCTGTAGCATGGGCAATTGTGGGATCCAGACACAGGACACAGCAGCTCAAGCAGTGGAGTTAGTGATAGGGTGAAATCAGTGATAGGGTGAAATCAGGAGTCAAGTCACATGGACTCCTGGAAATGGTGAAATCACATCACCGCCGGTGGTGATCAACATTGGCCCCTGTGCTAAATAGACTTGTTAACCAAAGAGGAGTTGCACAGCGGTTCAGACTGTCCTCCGCCATGATGTCAATCACCGGTGGAGTGAGGTCACTTCCACCTGTACTCTCCATGCAGGGCAGGCGGCTGCATTTCCTGAGGACTGTAATCATGTTAGTCAAAAAAATCTGCGTCATAGCTACTGATGATACACACCAAGGCAATTCTTACATGTCATCATGATACATCTGCTGAGCTAATCAGGCTCTTCAAAGAGAGCTCTTACCAGTACACTGCTTGCAGAAGAGTAGTTGACAAAACGTGTAAAATGTGATAGTAGTTATAACATCTCACAACTGAGATGACATCTGTGTAGCAGTATGACATATTAATGAGAATGTATGGTATCAGAAGTCCATTTGCATGTAGAGTTCACCAGAACCGATCCCAATCATTGCTTGGCTGAAATACATGAGACAGCTGTATTTACTGTAATGTTGTATGTTCCTATCCTTCCTGCTATCACACACTTGTGATGTTTTGTGTGTACAAATATCAACCACTGCAGAGGAGGAGGCATGCACCTGTGTACAGACCCCTTGTTAACTTGGCTAAACTGGAGAAATGCTGTATACTACTCACCCATCGTCTGGACAGGGAAATAATCACTGAACTGTCAATAATTAGAGCCAGATCTCACTCCTGCTCTTTGTATCCCTACTGCTATTCCACCTATAGTACAGGTGCTGTCAGTGCTCCACTTCCTGGCCAGTGCATCATTTCAAGTGACAGTGGGCTTGGCTGCAGGTATGTCACAGCTAATGTTTTCTAATGAACTCAATTGAGTTTTGACAGCCTTGCTGTAATACATGAGAAGCTATATTACATTCCCCCAAAGTGATGATTTGCCCAGTGTTAAGGCTGCTTTCTATTCAATAGGACACATTCCACATGTAATTGGGGCCATTGGCGGGACCCAAATTGCTTTAGTCCTTCCCAGGGGAAATGAGCAGGTGTTCCCGGAATAGAAAGAGTTACCATTCTATAAATGTGCATATGGTGTGCCTTGCTGATCAGTATATTTCCCACATTACTGCAAAGTTTCCAGGATCTGCACATGATGCCTACATAATGAGGAACAGCAGTGTCCCACAGATGAGGAGAGAGAGAGAGTCTGGCTGATCGGTGAGCACAATGTTTCACATAATGTATGTCACGGTATGTTACCTGAAGTTGTCCTCTGTGCTATTGTACACATGTAATGTGAGTCTCTCACTATTTCCAGGTGAATCCGGCTACCCAAACCTATCCTGGCTGTTGACACCAATAAGGAATCTGAGGGCAGGGGCAGAAAATCCATACAATGAGGCACATGGACAGACCAGAAGAGTCATCAAAGAGACTTTTGGGCTACTGAAAGCCAGGTTCAAGTGCCTCCATATTTCAGGTGGATCCCTACTCTTCTCCCCTGGAAAAGAATGCCAGATAGTAGTGGTCTGCTGCATGCTTCACAATTTGACCCTCAGATGGCATGTGCCATTCCTGCAAGAGGAGTGTGGAGACAGTGCACCTGTGTCAGCAGAAGAAACTGAAGACAGTGAGGGAGATGGGGAGGAGGAGGATGTGGACAAAAGGACATATCTTATACACCAGTACTTCCAATGACAGTCAGTTAAGACTGTAGTTCTGTCCATACCACAATGCAAATGTGAAGCTGTGAGGCAGCTATGATGTTTCAAATGTGTGTAATCTGTACCCTGACACTGTTGCATCTGTGGTAAGTCGTGCCAGTGGTATGATGATTAGGAAAAAGGTGATTCAGCCTATGCACTGTGTCAGCCGTTTAGCAGTTCCAGATACATACCCATGTCAAACTGTGTCCTCATTCGATGCAGTACTTTGCATTCGCGGCTGGGTAGTGTGAGTTTCAATGTGCTTACACAACAGCTCTGTGACTTCATTGTCCCTGACAGTTTGGCCTGTACTAGGTGTACCGGAGGAGGGATTGGCATTCTGACCACATGGCCTGGAGAAAACCATGGTGTCTTGTCTGCGGCCCTTACATCAGTTGTTTTTTGTCACTACAAGTGTATGGAGTCAATTGCAGTGCAAAATATTACATTGATGTGACAAGATGAAATATGATTGTTTCGTTACAGGGGCTCATGCTGATTTCCTTCCCTTTACTGCTCATTTGAATGTGACAAATGTTTTCCCTTTTTTCAGATGTTGGTGTGGTCACTACAGTGAAATCATGGAATGCCTACAGACTGCTTTCCCACAGTTTGTAGGATGGTGAATTGTGGCAAGCACTTACACTTGTAATGTGTACCCCAAACTGACTGTATATTGGATGGATTCACACTTTTCATTACATTTGCACAGGATTATAAGAGTCAAGACTTTGCATATTGATAATATAAAAGCACAAAACCTTCAGTTGTGTTTAAGTGTGTTTATTGAGATTACAAATATGAATGGATAGTGTAATAAAGTGGGGAGATAGTGGACAAAATCTTTAGTGTAGTCGCCCAGTTAGTTTGTAGCACAGGTCCAGTATCCATGGGACCATGGGACAAAGAAGCAGTGGCAGTCCAAAGTGTCCAAGGTGTCTCATTAGCACACAAGGGAGACATGTTAGTAAGGCTCACTTACTGGCAGTGTTTTTTTGTCTTGGCTACCATCTCTAGGATGTCTGGCTCTCAGGGAACATTTGCAGGGTGGCTCTTCTGCTGCAGAGGGAGGGGTGCTGGTGGTATGTAAGTCTTGTGGCAGGTCCTTCTGTCCATTAGCTGCAGCAGATGTGGAGGGCTGGTCAGTACACTTGCTAGTGGAAGGGGCCCACTGGTGTGTTGTGTACTCACGCATGATGGGAGCCATTTCACTGAGCATCCCTGCAATGGAGGCCATGGTGGCATTCTAGGTCTGCAACAGCTGCATGGCCTCCTGGTGGTGTTCCCCCTGCAGTCTCAGGTTCCCCTGCAAGATGGTAAGTACCTGGCCCATCCTGTCCTGGGTTTACTGGTATGCACCCAGGACATTTGTCAGTGCCTCCTGAGCAGTCGGTTACCTTGGTTGGCCTACCTCTTGGTGCACAGATATCCTCCCACTGGCCCTGACCCTCTGTGCCTGTGTACCCTGAACTGTGTGCCCACTGACACCAGGACCTTCTTCGTCTTGACTGGGAGGTGTTAACTCTGGTCCCTATATAGATGGGCACAATGTTGATTGATGTGTCCTGGGGACAGAGGTTTGGGGACGTTGGTTGGCTGCTGTTGTTGTGGAGTCCATTGTGGGGTGTTCTGGGTTGGACTGGGTGTTGCTGGTGATGTCTGATTGATCAGTGGTACCAGATGGGCCATTGAGATCTTCCTAATCCAGACATCCAGAGTAGTTGTCATCCCTGGGGTCTTCTTCTGGTGGTGTACTGGGTTGACGAGGCACGTGCAGCCGGTTGACGTTGGCTAGGATACCTGTGGAAATGTATGATAGTAGAATCCTTAATCCTCCGATACATAATCATAATTTATGGGTTTCCCTATGGGATGAGTGATGGTTTTCCACCTTTGGTTTGTGATTGGTGATGCATTATGGTATTGGTAGTGCTTCATGCTGACCATGCATTACTTAGGTGTGTGACTGATGACCTTAGAGAGGTGTGCTTCAATGAGTTGGGCGTGCAAAGGAAAAATGTTGAGGGTGGTTATGGGGGTGGTTCTAGGTTTAGGATGGAGTGGGTTGAATGGAGATAGGGTGACGGAGAGACATGCCATGCAGGTGAATAAGGTGGTAGGAAAGTAATGGTGACTTACCACTGTCCAGCCCTCCAGTTAGACCCTCAGGATGCAGGATAGCCAAAACCTTCTCCTCCCATATTGTCAACTGTGAGGGAGGTGGTGGGGGTCCACCTCCAGTCTTCATGACGACAATGTGGTGCCTGGATGCCATTGCACGCACCTTCCCCCGTAGGTCGTTCCACCTCTCCCTTATGTCGTCCCCTGTGCGTAGATAGGGTCCCACTGAGTTCACCTTCTCCACGATTCTCGGCCATAGCTCCATCTTCCTGGCAATTGAGATCTGCTAGACCTGTGCACCAAACAGCTGTTTCTCTACCCTAGCCATTTCATCTACCAAAACCTGCAACTCCTCATCAGTGAAACAGGGGTTCTTTTGTGGGGACATGACGATTGTGTGGTCGGCGTTATGTGGGTGTTTTGCAGAGGGTGGTATGTTTGGTTTGTGATGCAGGGTGTGTGAGTATGTGGGATGCTGTGACGTACTGATTGAGTGCAGTGGTATTGTGTGTGTTTGGTGTAGTGATATTGTGTGTGTTTGGTGTAGTGGTATGATATGTGGTGTGTGATGTGTCTAGAGTGTATAAGTAGTTGTTGTTTGTGTGTGTAGTTCTGGCAATATGTGGGCTGGCAATGTGTTGCAAATTTTGGGCTTTTGGAACGAATTGCAGGTTTTGTGGGGGTGTTTTATAGTGCTGTTGTACATTGTGTGTATGTTTATCAGGTGTGGGTTTTTCAATTTGGCCAATGTTGACTTCTGTTGTTGTGGAGTGTTCAAATCGACCGCAGCGGTCCGCAGCGCTAATGGGTTGCTGCAGTTGAGGGAACTCTGTGGTGATTTGTGGGTTGTAATTTTGGGGCCAGGTTCTTGTAGGCGTGGCGGTGTGGGTGGTGTGACCGACTCTCTCCCACCTGTGTTGGCTCTGGCAGTGCTGAATTTCTGGCTGCTTTCTGGCAGTTTTGTTTCTGTGGGTCATGATACGGCAGGTGTATTGCCACCTCAGTGCTAGTCGTTTGGCAGCCGTCACCACGGCAGTCTTTGGTAAAGACCGCTAAAGTTATAATGAGAGCCTTTGTGTATTGGTAGTGGTGCAACTTTGTTTTGAGAAGAGTGATTAGTATATTTTGAACTTTAGCAGGTGTGTCAGTGGAGTTGATATTAACTATATGAGGGTCATAATAGTGTTGTTTTTCTATATTGTGTTCCTCAAGCAGCAGGCTTAGAAGGCATTTTGTTGGGTCTGTGTGTGTCAGTGGTGGGAATGATGGTTGCGAGTTACATGGTGAGTTGTGTTCTTTCTGTAGAGTAGGCTTGCTGTGTAATAGACATTGGGATGTGAACTTGTGAAAAGTGGCATGTTGTTTATTTTGAATGGGTCTGTTTAGAATGGAAGGAGTATGGGTTAGGGGTGGTGGTGTAGCATGTGGGTCATATTCTAAGGCTCTAAAGTGTCCAGCCAATGAGAGACAGGTGAATACAAGTTGTTGTGTTGGGGTGTTTGTGGTAGATGTTGGTGAAGAATGAACATTTTAAAGTAACATTTGTTTAGGACGTATTATTTGTGTAGTCATGGGGGGGTGGGTGTGATGGAAAGTATTATGAAAGTGTGTATGATTTTGATGTGCTAGTGTGTGTGTTTTGATTTTGATTTTTGCAGAGTAGTGTATGGATGTAATGGTTTTCTGTGAAGGATTTGTATATGAGTTCCTGCTGGTGAGTTGTAATTTAATAATGGTGGTGATGTGTTTTGGAGAAGACTGTATGTGGTGTGCCAGAGGCGAAGGACAAGAGTTATGAGTATTACTGTTAGACTTGATAAATGGAAGAGGTAATATTTGTGGTGGAGAAGAGTGGAAGGTTGTATGGTTGTGTGTAATTGGTAAAAAGAGGAGAAGGGTGTTGCAGGATGGTCTGATGGGTGGCTGAGTATAGGTTTCGTCATGGTAAAAAGAGGTCTATCGGGAGCAAGTAGAGAATAGAGCTACTGTTTTGTATGGGCAGGGAGTGTGTGTCTGGATGCATTAACGTGATGTACAATGTAGCTTTGTGTTGTGTTGATGATTTGTGGATATGTTAGTGGTATAAGATAGAGTTGTGTTTTGTGTGAGAATGAAGGTATAATAGTGTTGTGGTAGAATTATGTATAGGGGTGGTTTGTGGGGTTTTGTAGTGGTTGTTGAGACAGTGAAATCTGTCTGCGGTTTCTTTGTGGTGCATTAGTAGAATGTCTTTGCTGATATTGTGTTTACATGTTGGAGGATGTAGAGGGGATGAGGTGGTAATTGGCAGAGGAGAAATTGGGTAGCATCTCTGGCCCTAGGCCTGAACAGGGCCAAACAGGCAGCTGCCTTTGTCCTCTTTCTCCTTAGCCTTGAAGCCTGGGCTGAGATGCCATGAACCCTAGGCTTAAATAGCCCTATTGGCTAGTGGAACCATAGCCCTAACCCTAACCAATCAGAATCCTAACCCCAAACCTTAGAGCCAATGGGAGACTTGGTCCTATTAACCAATCACAACCCTAGCGCTAACAGCAAATATAAACCAAAGCCCTAAGTCTACTACAACCCTGCCCCATTAACCAAGCAGTATCCTAGCCCTGACAGACAATCAGAACTGTAACGCTAAACCCTTAGTCCAGTGAAAACCCTAGCCCTAGAAGTCAATCAGAACCCTAGCCCAAACAGCCAATCATAACTCCATCCTTTAGCCCGTAATCCAATAGAAATACTATCCTTCACAACCAATGACAGCAACAGATGCAACAACCAATAGAAATTTCTATAAGGGACATGTTACCTTAAGCCCAGGCTGCTGCGGCAGGGCACAGGGAGGTGCTCCTCTACTTAGGATCTCCTTGGATACAGGCACAATCCACACTTTCTAGTCAGCTAATTATACTTTTCAGGTAAAGGGCCAATTTTGAAACTACTGAAATACTGCTTTTCACACACTTAATCTAATCACTTTTTCAAGCCAAAAATGAGTGCTGCATACACTTTCCAAGCTAAGTTTAAACTACAGAGCAGATTACGTAGTCTCCTAAACACACTCTATTTAGGTGTATTTAGACTTTTTTTTATTCCTTGTTGGGCGGGGGAGAAGCTCAATGCAGTCTTTGTGAAAAACTGGGAGGTAAATTCATACAGTCACGGGTAGAACAAAAATAACAGTGGAAAGGTACCAAGTTTGCAAAAAAACAGGAGTCAAGTGTAAACAGATATAGGCAAGGAAAAAATCTTTTTTTTTTAATTACAAGAGTACACAGAAAGTCTGTGGGTGATCTTACCATCTTTTTTGATTCTTGCTCACTGGGCTGTTCAGGGCGTAGAGAAGCTGAGTTCACAAAATGGAGGTGGCTGTTTTGGGGTTAGCTCCACAAACTTATAGGGCCTTTGGAGACTTAGGCCCATATTTACACTTTTTGACACAAAACTATGCTGATGCAGTTTTGCATAAAAAAATGTACTGCTGGTCTAATGCCGTTTCTTCGCACTGCTTTGGCGTCAAATGTATACGTTGCTGCACAGTTGTGAAAACCACTGGTGGGAGTCATTTCTTTTTCCTCAAACCAATGCGTCACGTCGTGAAGAAAAATAACGTTAACGCAGTGAAAATGACTTTGATCCGGTTTACGACATCGCAAACTGGACACGCGCCTTTTTTGACGCAATAGCATAAAAAAGCGGCACAAACACTGCAAAATGAGCAAAGGAGAGCCAAAATGGATGCCAGATGCTTGAACAGACCCCAGGAAGATGACAACAGACCAGGAACCAGCCAGGAAGACCCACACACGACCCAGGAGAGGGAGAAGAAGAAAATAAAGTGTTGGTTCAGTGCAGAGGAGCAGGAAATACTGGTGAAAGAGGTGACGGAACACCAGCACCAACTAGTAGGAGGGAGGCAATATGACAACAAATTGTTGACAAGATAAACAGTGTGGCAGAAGTACGGAGAACAGTCATTGAGTGCAAGAAACGCTGGCATGACTTCAAGAGCAGGACAAAGGAAAAGATGGCCAGGAACAGGAAGGCAGCACTGCAGGCAGGAGGTGGGAGTCCAACACCACAGGAGGCTCTGGACCACATGGAGGAGATGGTGCCAGCCGTTGTCCCTGAGGAGATCGTCACAGGGATTCAAGGACAGGACAGCACAGACTACCAGGAAACAACACAGATGCAGGGTAAGTGGCATGGGGAATTAAAATGCACACATGTTAACTGTAAGCAGGTGGGGTTGACATACCTACCACACAATGCATGTAAGTCATGATATTCAGGGAGTGGAATGGGTAGAGGCACGGCACGGGGGCATGGGCTGTTCAGAGGAAACCTGGGGCACAGCACAACACTACACCAACAACCTTTGCATGGGGGTATGCTGCCTTGCCAAGGATGTTGGAAAGGTAAAGCCAGTCCAGGAGGGTAGGGTACAACGTAAAATTGGCTTGCTGTCACACGACAGCTGGAATTCTCCCTACATGAACTACGGCTCAATTAACAGTCTCAGGCCATATCCGCAAGTGGAATGTAATATTGACAACAGTTGCCACTACCACCTCTACTGTGTGTGCAGGACAAGTAGCTAATGGCAGCTATGTGCCCATGGATCAACCACACCAAAATTAGAGGGTTCAGGATGACAACTTTATCAATCCCCTGTAATCAATACAAATGTGCTAATCCTGTCAAATGTGAATGTCCATAGTTGCTACAAACATCAGCCATTGCTATAAACATTATGAGGTACACGGCAAAATGTCATACCCATGCTGCATATGTCAGGGTCCACCCTGTGCCAGGGTCACAATAGCTCCAATGACACCTTGCAATATCCCAACTGTTATACTGCTCAGACAACAGCATTGCGGGGGAGGACATATGTCACCGGCTAGTGAAATACACCCACACAGTCAGAAGAGGAAATGGAATACTGCTAGGACCATCAGTGCAATCCTATGTAGCACACATTCCCCAACATCAACATTACACACTACCAATGCTGACATATGTGGTGTGCCATGCCAATGCTATACATTGTATATGCTAGGTCTCAGAAACATATAGTTGGATGTGAAATATCTGAGACTGGGGCAGTTCAAGATTGTTAAATGTGGTGCAAGTGCCATCAGAACACCCACAACCAGTGCAAGGCCTCACCATGTTAATGGAAGTAGGCATAGGGTTGAGTAGGACAATAAGGTGACAACATACAATTTGGGCAGGACCTACCACCAGAGGATGTCATGCTGACAAGTCCCCAAACTGGCCACAATACATCTGACATGCAGGTGGGGCATAGGCCTGGGAGAATGCCAATATTAAAGGCAGGAACAATGAAAAGGAACCAAGATCATAATGTGCAACTAATAGGAAGGCAGGCACGTCACATTACAAATGCCACATCACAGACACACTAATTGTGCAATATCTCATTGCAGAGGACAATGGCTCTCCTGGGGATATGCCTGTCCTGGACTTCCCTGATGACATGGATGATGAGCTGACAAACATCAGGCAGCAGACCCTCCAAGATGTCCTTGGAACCCTCCAGACCCCACCTTCAGTCGCAAGGAGGAGCACAGATACAGCGGCCATCACAGAGGAACCACCCCAATTGTACTACCTGCCAGCTCCAACCCAGCTGAGGACTCTGATGACACTGGCACAAGCTTTGAGGGAACTGAATTTGGAGTACAGTAGGGGGTGGCCAAGGAGGTGCACGTGGGGATGGAAAATACGGCAGCCAGCCTAGAGGGGGTGCGTTCGTGCATGATGTCAACTACAGAACAGGCAGCAGCCATGCAAGGGCGAACATCTATCTTGCAAGAACTTGAAGCATGTGTGAAGGAAATCAGCACAGCTGTAAGAGAGTTGACACAACACCTCAAACAACAAACCTTTCAACGCGTGCACAAATGCAATATTGACCCCCTCAGGGCCGACCTGGCTGCCTACCACAGTGATGTGGCTGCTATTCTTAAGAACCAGCAGCTCCTCCTTGCTGCAGTACTGCCCTTAATAGCCCCACAGTGGGCAGCTACCAGGATTTCTGATCCAAGTCTTCAAACACTGAGGTGTGTGTTGCCCCTTCACACCCACCACCACCAAGGGCAGAGGAGACAAAACACACATCAGAAGATGAAGCCGTGGAACAGATCACCTTCACCTGTAAGAGTACCCGGTAGCACTAGTCCCTGCCACCTGGCCACTTATAACCAAGGTCCTGTGTTTTGTAACATGCCAGTCTTGTAACAGCTGCTCTCAAGCACTGTTCTCCAGCCTACTGTTTACCTTATCACAATGCCCTGTGATTGTCTCTCTCTAGCTCATTGGCAATTCAAGGCCCTCTGCACTGTATGACACTTCACCCCAGCATGTCCAATGCCCTTTTCCACTTGTGTAGCATCACAATGGAAGGTGTCACACAAATGGACTCCTAATCATGGACCTTGTAAATATAGCACTACAGCACTTTAAAATAAATAGCACTTACACAACCACTTTTCTCTTTGTAATGTGACACTTCAACCGTGAGGGAGATTAGTGATATTTGCCTCATGTCAGTGCCCAAAGCATGTCAATACAACTGCCCTGAAAGAATGTGGGCTGATAACTATGCACTGTGGTCTGGATTGTACCATCATCTTCCTGAAGGTTAATTCTGAGGTAACTCAAAACCATACAGTAAAATGCTGTGTTGGACAGAATAAGGCCCTCATTATGGCCCTGGCCGTCGGTGTAGAAGTGGCGGTACTACTGCCAACAGGCTGGGGGAAAAAAGAATTGAATTATGACCATGGCCGTTACCGCCATGGTCATCCGCCACTTCTTTATTCTGACCGCCAGGACGGAGACGATCGCTGGGCTGGAGACTTGTGTCTCCAGCCCGGCGGCCGTCACAAGACCGCCGGTGGTATCCCGACCCTGCTGACCGCCATGGATTTCAGGTGGTTTGGAACCGTCATGAAATCCATGGTGGTAGGCACTATCAGTGCCAGGTAATCCCTTCACTGGCACTGATAGGGGTCTCCCCCACCCTCCACCCCCACCGCCGAGTCCCCCCCACTCTCCACTCCCCTGCAACCTCCCACAGGTGGCAGGACCCCTCTCCCCGCCCCTGTCCCGAACATTGAAACACACCTACACGCATACAGACACCACCAATACACATACCCGCACGGATACCAACATACATACCGACATACACACTCACAGTCATTGTTTTAGACAATCTTATGTATGTGACATTTGTAACAATTGTTTCCACACACACCATACAGCAGGAATGGATGTGTATGAGTATACATACAGATAAGTAACCTGGCTGTACAATGTAACAAATGATAGGTGTGAGTCATGTAGACTATACTACATGAGATTCTACCATCACCCACCTTATAAGGCTTCACTTGAACATCAGGCTGCAGGCAGACATAACACAGTGGGGGTCATTACGACCTGCAATGCAGCCGCACTAACGCGGGCCCCATTATGACATTCCCGCTGGGCCGGCGGGCGCAAACCAAGTTTGTGCCCGCCAGCCCAGCGGGGATAAGGCCGCAACATGGGAGCCGGCTTCTAATGGAGCCGGCGGTGTTGCGGCCGTGCGACGGGTGCAGTTGCACCCGTCGCGCTTTTCACTGTCTGCCATGCAGACAGTGAAAAGCTGGCCGGAGCCCTGTTAGGGGGCCCCTGCACTGCCCATGCCAGTGGCATGGGCAGTGCAGGGGCCCCCAGGGTCCCCAGGACCCCCAGGGGCCCCAGGACACCACTTACCGCCAGCCTCTTCCTGGCAGTGCAAACCGCCAGAAACAGGCTGGCGGTAGGGGTGTCATAATCCCCAGGGCAGCGCTGTTTGCAGCGCTGCCCTGGCGGATTATCACCGCTGGGGCTAAAACGGCGGGAAACCGCCGGCCCCGGCGGTGCGACGGCGCTTCTGCCGCGGTCGTAATAGGGCTGGAAGCAACGCCAGCCTGTTGGCGGTGCTTCCGTCCTCTTAGCCCTGGCGGTCTCCCCCCCAGTGTCCTCAATACCAAATCTGGTCCCAAAGTATGTGTGATTGAAAACATACATCAAAAATTAACAACAGATTGGGATCCATAGTAACCTTGAGTGGTGGATACCACGGATAGCAGATTCCTAGCAAAGTAGCTCTGGTGTAGCTGCCAATGTGACAGCTCAATTGGGATTTGATAGCAGGGTGGGACACAAATGCAAACAGTAAATAGACACTGTTCACCCATGCCAAGGCCCTGATCCCCAAGCATATGACACATTCTGTAAAGGAGTACCTAAATATTTATTTAACTGTAAAAATGGATACTAAAACCAGGGGAAACACCTTAACTAACCTAATGTATCCTAACTACACATTACCAATAACTGGCCCTAAGCTAAACTTACTTATCACATTTAGCTAAACACTCTAAACATCGACCCCCTACCCCCTTATAAGAAGGGACACATGGAGGACAACGTATACTAACCTAAACACATACTATCTTATACTAAACAAATATCTTTTTTTGTATCTTTGTATTTTTATAATTTTCTTTTATATATATATATATATTTAAAACACCAAAACCCCAACTTCATCCCCCAACCACCCACATAAAAAAATAACATTTAAAAAGATCATACCCCCAACCCACTACTACTAACTAAACAAGCAGCGTGTTCTAACCTAACACTAAGCCCCCTAAACCCACTAATTAAAAGAACCAGGAAAGTGGAGGGATGGGAGGGAATCATGGCAGAGGGTATAATTGTCAAAAGTTTGCCCTCCGCAGGGTCTTCTTGATAGCACGCACTGTCTTATTAACTTGTGACACCTCCTGCTGCAGCCTGTCCAGTCTCCGCAACATACGTTGCATGTCACGTTGCATTACTCTAAAATCACCAGGGTCAATGACTGCAGCAGTGGTGGTCTGAGTGCCAGTTGTTGATGTGTGTCCAGTTGGTGGTGCCATGCTTGTAGGGGGAGGTGCAGGTGCTGCTGTCAGTGGTCCTGGAGCAGTGGAAGTCGATGGTCCTGCAGTGGTGGCTGTCATCCTTGGTGCCACCTGGGTCATTGTGGTGGTGCTGGTAGTGGCGGCTGTTGTGGACATCGAAGGGCCCCCTTGGGTAAATGCCCTCCACACTCCTGAGGCTCTTTCATGGCTATAACGCCATGCTATGCGGCGGAACCCAGACTCCACATCCAGAATATAGCAGTAACTCATCGCCCGGCGCTAAAACTCACAAATCTGGCTGGCATCCATATTGGCTGCTGTTAAAAAAAGATAAAGCCAAACATTAGGTACTTCATTGGGTGACATAGCTACTGATGAGAATCAGACAATACATCTAATGTAGCTGAAACAGGCCAGATCACAATACAGATCACAGATTCTCCCTGAGGAAGTACATGTCAACGAAGCCTACACATGTCTTATATAACAGCAAAGCTATGCTCTAAAAGATGTGTACCAACTAAAAACGACCTATGCTTCATTGTTGCAGCCATTAGTCACATAAATAATGCTGCAAGTCCTCCACATGTAACAGGCCAACTAATGACTATCTTCTGGATGACAATCAAGGGCCACAAGATCTGTAATTTGTAAATGGAATTGCCAGGATGAAATGCAGTTGCTAATCATGAGTGGGTATCCTAGGGTTGGACAAGTGATTTACAGATTTACATGTCTGTGTACTAAACGTGGATCATCACACCTAGATACACATTTCATAACCCTAAGCCTGTGCCTCGGGTGGGATGGACAAGCAACACATACTTTCAAACATCAAGGATACCCAGGAAGCTTTGGACAGCTGTACATGGGTTTAGGCAGTCCACCACAGGTTAGGAGGGTGTTCAACTAGGATAGACCCAAACCTTGGACAATCCCATCCACATTTATGTTTGTAATTGCAGACAATTATCAACATCATTTGATACCACTAATACCTGTCTTACAACAAGCAGAGAGATGCATGCACACATCTGGCCATGAGCTGCATGTACACCTATGACATTGTACTCAAGTGCCACATACGCGTAGCACAACATATGGAGCTACAGGCTGCTAGGAAATCAAACATACAGTCGAACATGTTCATTAGTGAACAGGGAGGCCCAAGTCTGTGTGTAAGAGTTTGGCATCCCTATTCTGTGGGATTCAGGGTATGACTTGATGACTAAATCATGAATATGGCCCTCTGCTAATTTTTCTTTATAGAAATGTCAAAAACAAATGTCACCCTCTTCACGTGGCCATGCCTACAGGGCTGCACTACAATCCCAAAATATGACTATACGCTACTGATTGTCCAACTCATAGAAGGAAAAAAGTGAAACTCCAGTCAAGTAACATCTCAGATCATGTGCCAGCACATCAGACCTGCCATGTGTCCCATACACAGGAGTCACTCACACAACAGCTGCAAACACAACACAGAACTGAAATATCAACACTTACTGGATATGTCTGGGTCTGCAAATCGAGCCACATCTCCGATTGTGTAAGGGGCAGGGCCACCTGTAAAGCATGGAATCAATCAATCAATCAAGTATTTGTAGAGCACACTACCACCAGTGAGGGTCTCAAGGCGCTGGAGGGAGGGGGGTGCTGCTACTGCTCGAATAGCCAGGTTTTGAGCCGCTTCCTGAAGGTTAGCAGGTCTTCGGTCTGACGTAGGTGCAGAGGAAGGGTGTTCCAGGTCTTGGCGGTGAGGTGGGAGAAGGATCTGCCTCCGGTTGTCGCCCTCCGGATGCGGGGGACGTTGGTGAGAGCGAGGTCGGCGGATCGAAGTTGGCGGGATGGGGTGTAGAAGGTGATTCGTCTGTTGAGGTAGGCTGGACCGGTGTTGTGGAGCACCATGTGTGCGTTGGTGAGGAGTTTGAAGGTTATCCTTTTGCTGACGGGGAGCCAGTGTAGGTCTCTCAGGAGTGGGGTGATGTGGCTGTGGCGGTGGGCATCGAGGATCAGGCATGCGGAGATGTTTTGTATGCGTTGCAGTCATTTGAGGAGTTTGGCCGGGGCTCCTGCGTAGAGGGCGTTTCCGTAGTCAAGTCTGCTGCTGACGAGGGCTTGGGTGACTGTTTTTCTTGTATCTGTGGGGATCCAACTGTAGATCTTGCGTAGCATGCAAAGGGTGTTGAAGCAGGATGAGTAGACGGCGCTGACTTGCTTGGACATGGTGAGTGTTGAGTCGAGGATGACGCCCAGGTTGCGTGCGTGGTCGGTGGGTGTTGGGGTTGCTCCCAGAGAGGTCGGCCATCAGTAGTCGTCCCAGGCTGTTGGGTTGGCACCAAGGATGAGGACCTCCGTCTTGTCTGATTTCAACTTCAGTCAGCTGTTTCTCATGCACTCTGCAACAGTCTTCATTCCTTCGTGGAGGTTGGAATTGGCGGATGAGGGGGTCCTTGGTGAGAGAAAGGATCAGCTGGGTGTTGTCGGCGTAGGAGATGATGTTGAGGTTGTGTAGCAGGGCGACTTGGGGAAGGGGGGCAATGTAGATGTTGAATAGTGTAGGGCTGAGGGATGATCCTTGGGGAACGCCGCAGATGATCTTGGATGCTTCGGAGCAGAAAGGGGGAAGGCGGACACTCTGGGTTCTGCCGGAGAGGAAGGAGGTGGTTGTTATGCCATTGATTGTGTTTGACCAATGACTTTGTGTTTCACCACTGCGCATATTAGTTGTTCAATGTTCATCAGTAGCACATTACATGTTGTATTCAGTTTAGCTGCCTATTGGCTTTCACATGCCATTAGACATTACAATTTGTATTCAGTTTAGCTGCCTTTCGGCTTTAACGTGGAGTTCGACATTGCAGTTGAGACATTGCAGATGAGCTGTGTTTTTCCACATGATAAACCAAGCTGTGTTTAACGTGATAAGAGAGAAAGTATTTTGTGTTTACCTCTCTATCCAGCCTGGGAACAAGCGAAGTTTGGAGACTTGGCCACTCTCCAAACTCTTGTTTGGTTCCCCCACTGAGCCAGCATGTTTTGACTAAGGGGCCTGTTAGCAGGCTTTTTATGGTGTCCCTGGTCAGCAGCGAGGGGAATTTTCCAGGACTTCAGTCAGGAGTGGATGTCAGCTGCCTCCCGTTTGGGTGGAAAATCTCTTTCTTGCAGTTGAACAGGAGTCATCAACTTGCAGTCATAAGAAAGATGAAGCAGAGTGATAGGCCCCACGGTGATGACATTTTGACTTCTATTCTTTGCTTTGAAGTTATGCTATAATATAATTGCATGTATTTGCTGTGTACATTGCAATTGAGAAGTACTTTGATATATTTTGCTTTCATTGCTGTGACTACTTTTAAACGTGTGCTTCCAACCTACTAATCTCGACTTTCAGGAACCTCATGGTGAAGTAATAATAATAAATGTCTTCTTTAAACTAAGAAGAGCATTCCAGAGAAGTTTTGTCAGCTCGGTCATGAGATAAGGAAAGCAAAACAGTGGTCCACTGCAGAGCTCTGTCCAGGATCCCTGCCTTGTGGAGGAGTGTGCGTAGGATGCGGTGGCAGACAGTATCGGAGGTGGCAGAGAGGTCCAGGAGGATGAAGGCCGTGGTTTCGCCGTTGTCAAGCAGGACCCTGATGTCGTTGGTGGCTTTGATGAGGGCGGTTTCGGTACTGTGGTTTCTGCAGAACCCTGACTGGGAAGGGTCCAGGATGTTGTTTTCTTCGAGGAGGTGGGTCAGTTGTCTGTTGACAATCTTCTCAATGACCTTGGCCGGGAATGGGAGCAGGGAGATGGGACGAAATTTCTTGAGGTCTCTCGGGTCCGCCATGGGTTTCTTAAGTAGGGGTTTGATTTCAGCATGCTTCTAGCTCTCAGGGTAGGTCCCGGTCTCAAAGGAGATGTTGATGATTTTGCGGAGGTGGGGTCCCTTGGTGGCGCTTGCTTTGTTAAATATGTGGTGCGGGCATGCGTCTGACGGAGATCCAGAGTGGATAGTGCTCATGGTTTTGACTGTGTCGTCGTCGTTTACGTTGCCAGTTGAGTCTGTCCCTCTGGATGATGTCTTGTTGCCAGAGTCCCTGAAGGGTTGTCCTGGTCTCGAATATCCTCTCCTGCCTTCTGCATTGCCTTTGTGGTCCCTACTGGTGTGGTGGAAGCAGCTGGTGTTGGTCCTGTGCTCTGCGTCTTCATGCATGCTGGATGAATAGCACCTCCATGTCTTCCTTTTGGAGCTCTGCTGTTGCTTCTGTGGGTTTTCCTTAAGTACTGGTATGTTTGCCCCATTTTAACGCCTGCCCTGATCCAGGTGTTATTTTTTGACGCAAAGTGGGCTGTGCGTCATTTTCCGACTTTTGGGAATTTTGGGGTTTGCGGGGTCGGGCGTCAAAATATAAATATGGTGTAGGGTTTGCGCTGCATTTGGCACAGGCAGAGTATAAATATGCCCCTTAGGGTGCCTGGGAACTACAGAGCCAATCACCAGGCTCAGGCTGCTGTGGCTTCTCTACTCATAATCTCCTTTGATACAAACAGGCACAATCCACACCTCCCAGCTAGCAAATTCTTCTTTTCATGTAAGGGACAACTCTAAAACCATTGAAATACTGCTTTTTCGCACACTCAAACCGATCACTTTTTTAAATCAAAAATGATTGCTGCATACACTTTCCAAACATAGTCTAAACCCCAGAGTAGATTAAGCAGTCTCTAAAACACAACCTAGTTAGCCACTGAGGGGCTTTTAGCCTCCTTTTAAACCCTGGGGGGGAACTTAATGCAGTGTTTGTGAAAACCTAGAATTGAAATTCATACAGTCAAGGGTGGAACAAAAACAACACTGACTCACCCATACAGACACAGATGCACTCAATAAATAATCCATATACCACTCATGCACTCAGTCACTCACCCATACATGCACTCAATCACCCAACAGTATTCATACACTTAATTATTTGCTGATACTTGTACTCATGTACCCACTCACTCACCTATGCATGCACTTACACACTCTTTCAACCACTCATACATAACTTACACACTCATGCACCCATACATACACTCATGTACTTACTCACTCACACATAGAACCTTTCATGCACTCACTCACCCATACATGCACTCACTTACTTACCCCTACATACACTCAAACAGTCAATCACCCATATTCCACTCAAATACTTACTCACTGGCTCAGACACCACTCATATGCTCAGACAATTGCCCATACACAACTCATACACTCACTACACACCCATGCACTCACTGATGCACTCAATCACCAATATATCACTTATGCACTCAGTCACTCACCCATACAGCACTAATGCATTCACTCATTTGCCCATACATGCACTCATGCACTGACTACCCATACAAGCACTCGTACACTTTTTCAGTCAGCCATGCACAACTTATGCACTCACTTACTCACCCATGCATGCACTCTTATAATCACTCACTCACCTAAAGAGCCATTCATGCACCACCTTACTCACCCATACATGCACTTATGCACTGACTTACTTTCCCAGACATGCACTCATACTCTCAATCACCCATACACCACTCATGCACTCGGTTACTCACTCATACAGCCACTCAATCAAACAGCCATACACTACTCACACACTCACTCACTCACCCATATACCATTCATGCACTCACTCACTCATATGCATCTCTTGCACTCACTCACTGACCTATACCTGCACTCATGCACTCACTCACCCATAAATGCACACATACACTCTTTCAGTCGCCCATGCACCACTCACACACTCAGTCACTCCCCCATACATGCTCTCATGCAGTCAGTCAGTTACCCAAACGCCAATCATGCACTCACTGACTTGCCCGTACATGCACTCACACACTCTTTCAATCACCCGTACACCATTTGTGCACTCACTCACACATATATGCACACTTACACTTACTCAGTTACCCATACAGTGCTCATGGACTCACTCACCCATGCACCACTCACACTCTCACTCACTTACTCATACATGCACTCATGCACTCAGTAATTCACTTCTACACACACTCATACACTGTTTTACTCACCCACTCACTAATTCATGCATGCAGTCATGCAACCAGTCACTCACTCCGTTTACAACGCTGCACTTATTTAGTCACCCATCCATGTAGTCTTTCTTACATATTTACAAACATACAGTGCCTCTTTTTTGTACCTGTAAAAGGCGGATCTGAGAAGAACCCGTTTTTCCCTTTTCCTCTAGAACAGTGTTTTCATTTTTTTTTATGTATTTTTTAGTATTTTTTGTGAAATAAAATGACAAAAAGAATTGATAAAAATTGTAGCATCAATAAGAAAAACAGTCCAAAAACTGGATGAAATTATAGCAAAAATTGACAGGTGTATAGCCTTGGTGCATCCAAAATAACATCTACACACTGTTCACCACCTGTGAGGGTGGTGTTACAGTCAAGGTAAAAAGGTCCAGTTCGCCTTAACTTCAGTGACATTGCTGGCCTCTGCTTCTCGACTTCCCCCGTCACTCTGACCCAAGACACAGGTGTTGCAACCCCGGAGGTGGACAGTTACTCTCTATCTCTCTCCTTCTTAAGTCCTTCTAGAATGACTGTTATGATAAGTTTTCAAGTGGTTCAGCATAGAAGTTGTACCAAATTAATATTTCTTGGCACTACCCTTCAATAAAGTTTTATTGCCCAATGCGCAATTCACTAATTTTGCTACTGTTTTTGATTTACCTGAAGGCATGATAAAAAAAGCACATGCTGTGCTTTGTTTTTTGACTGGTGGTTCCTCATCAGGATAGTCTACTGAACTAGCTGGTATCTCCTGCTCCTCAGCCTCAGAATGGGTTTCCTTCTCCACTTCATTTCTCCCTGATGCCATTATATTTAATAAAAAAAGACAACAAAATAATCCAACCAATTTCTGCACTTTAAAGTACAGGAGAGCTACAAGAATGATCCTAACAGTGACTGGAATCTTCAAGAAGGAAGAAACACATTGGAACTTCCTCGGAAGGTAAATGTAAACTGTCTCCTCCAATTACATCTCTTTGTTTCCAGAACACATGATCATTGCAAACACCACAGTCATTGCGAATACCAGCTTTGTCGGAAAAACTGAAATATACTTTGATAGTGTTTTATAATATAATTAGCTACAGAAATCTGAGTTTCCACATAATATTAATAAACTACTGATGTCAAGTACAAATTAAAATATGCTTATATATGTGTACTACATTTAAAAAAAAAAAACTATAGTCACAATTAACCGCATCACCGGAAACTACGTATCACAATACCTGTCATTGTGGTGACGACCAACATCATCGCAAACAAGTATCATCACAAAAATGCCCATTATATTTAAAAAAATGTTGGTAATATGGAACTCTGTGCAGACAATACCTACTTACCACACCTGGTTGTCCCCATACTTATAAAGTTAGCACCATGTGATAGAAGTGAATGTCACAACAGAAACTTACAAAAGAGTGTTAAATGGAACATCCTTCATAACTTCAACAAAGTCAAAAAGTCTATGACTCAAGGTATGTTAGTATAGCAATGGTATAATATCCATTCTCACACACACATACACCCAGTCACAAACTCACTCATTCAGCAGTAAAACACTCATACACTAAACCAAACACCCACTAAGAGACTCATGCACCCACTGAGAGACCCACTCCCGCTCACAGACTCGTATCCGATCACCCACTGAGAGCCTCACAAACCCACTTACAGACCCACTCATACACTCATGCACCCACTCACAGACCTACATTCCTACACCCACTCACAGACCCAATCAGACACTCATGCACCCACTCACATACCTTCTCAGACACTTATCCATCTACTCAGAGACCTACTCAGACACTCACACATCCTTGCAGAGACCCACTCATACACTGAGAAACCCACTGACATAGCCACTGAGGCAATAATGCGCCCCATACGACCCACTCTGAGATTCATGCACCCACACACACAATAAGTCAGACTCATGTAACCACTTACAGACCCACTGACAGACCCATGCCCTCACCCACAGACTTATTCAGAGACTTATGCACCTATTCACAGACCTACAGAACATCTCCCACACTCACTGACAACCCCATACATATAATCATAAATCCACTTGCCACCCTATACACTCAGTCATAGTACCATTTTAAAACTATACAGATTATAGTTACAAAATACAATTTAAATATACTAAAAAAAACAAAAGTTACAGGGACGTTATAGTTATTAAATAGACTTTAAAAAAACATAGAAATTCACTTAAAACAAAGGATACAGAGATATTATAGTTTGGAAATAGAATTTAAAAAAGCTTAGAAATTCACTAAAAAAGCAAAGGCTACAGTTATGTTGTAGTTAGGCTCACATTTTACTCATACAAAACCAGTGTAATTCAGCAGTGATAGTTACCGTAGCTGCCTATAACTTGCGTTCCCGTAATGCACTGCTTATGACCTCATATATTAGATCACTCATGATATGGTGTGGGACATCACTGATGACATCATTGATGACATCTCAAATGACCTAACTGATGACATCATCCACACATCCACTTACACACCCACTCATACCCCCATACAAGATTACATACATCCACTCACACACAAATGCTTACATACCCATTCACACACCCATAAAAGTACTGACACACACACCCTCACTCTCACAGCCACTGACACAACACTCATGCACTGATAAGAATCTCACTCATCTATTCATAGTCCCATACAGCTACTCACACAGCCACTTACGGACCTATTCTGCCACTCAAAAACTCACATATACTCCCATTCAACCACTCACATACCCACTTACTGGCTATGAAGAAGATCGCAACGATTGAAATGCGTTGCCCCAAACCTGTGCTTTCAAAGAACTGTTGGACATGTAGTGTGCCTGTCCACGAGAGCAGATGGAGTTTACTTTTTATACATCCGGGGGTCCCGGCTTCTTGCTGGGCACACCGGCCTCGCAAGGTATATGTGATAGGCTTCAGCTGGGGTGTTTGTGTTGCTTATATATATATATATATATTCGCTAAAAACAAGGTTCACAGGGACGTTATAGTTTAGAAATAGAATTTTTTTAAAACATTGGAAATTCACTAAATAAACAATGGTTAGAGGGACATTATAGTTAGATTCACATTTTACAGGCACAACATCAATTGAACAGCTTTAGTTTAACTTATCTGAAGTAACTATAACTTGTGCTCTAAGGTATCTATAACAGTAACAGTCTTCACCCATGCACGGCATGGACTGACCGCGGGCCATGTCTCCAACTGTGCGCAGCGGAGACTGGCCACAGGGCCTGGCCTGCAGTAAGACCCTGCAGCCAACCCCTATTGGCTTCCAGCACTGAGCTATGGATGGCCTTCAAGGATACACAGTGATAGTTGTCCACAGGACCTCGTCTGCATCCAGGCCCTGTGGCCAACTCTCTGTAGGCACTCAATCCCACTCCACATATGGTCTTTGGCCACATGCAGAATTGGGCTGAGCCTCTCATTGAGCAATGCAGTGCATAGAGGTGGGTCGGCTGCAGGGCCTGCAGCAAACCACTTGCAAGCACCCATCCAATATATATATATATATATATATATATATATATATATATATATATATTAATTCTGCAACAAAGAAATCACACATATATATAAATAATATATATATATATATATATATATATATATATATATATATATATATTTATATATACGTGTGATGCGTTTGTTGCAGAATGCAGCACACATAGAAGTAGCAAATTGTCATTATTTAATGATTGGTTATGTGCAGGAAGGAACTTCTTCCTGCATATAAGCAATCACTTATTGCATTTGCTCTTTCTATGTGTAAGTGAAGCATATAATCAAGTGATCAACTGGATAAAAAAAAGAAAGATAGCAAATAATTTCAAAGTGGCTTGTCACTATTTGGAAACATAGACAATATGCTCTCATATACGTTTTTTACAGTACAAACAATAATTTCTATGGAAATAAGACACTCTTATTTTCATAATTACTAAAGGAAATGCTGTAGGTATTACAGTTTGATTACATCAAAATGATGTCAGGTGTGCCACACTTTTGTAATAAATATAGAATGTTAGCTATCCTGTTGTTCATTAGAATACTGTGGGGAGTCAGAGGTCAGGGACATGGACTCAGATTATTGAGGGGAGGAAGGATGAGCAGGGGCAGTGGCACCATAGCAGACCATGAAGGGCAAGGGAAAGGGGGGCATGGGCAATAAGCCAAACATGCACGATGAGCAAGAGAGGCTGGGGCAATGTAACAGACCATTGAGGGTAGAAGAAAGGCTATGGCAGTACCACCATACATGCCAACAGTTGTGATACAGGTAGGAGACTCCTGATGTATTTAAGCCCGAAAGGGCTTTATTTTACCAGTCTCCTTCTTAAAAGGTTCTCTTTTTCAATGCAAGTCAATGGGGAAGATCAATTCCCCCTGTTTCTTTCTCAAAATCTCCCTTTTAGCAAGCTCTTGCAAGTATGGTGCAATATTATATATATATATGTGTATATATATATATATATAAAAATTGCCAGGCGGATTGGGTACCCAGAGTTTAAAGAGGCTCAGGGAGGGGGGCCATGCAGTCCCCTCCCTTTTGTAATTACTATGGTCCTGCAGGATGAGGTCTCCATGCCCTAATGAGGCTTGCATAAAGAAAATTAAGAAAATGGTTATAGGGCAGACCCAAACCCCATTATATGTTTGTTGTTAGCAATATGGCTGTTCGAAAATCGAGGCCTAAAAATGCTGGGAGACATGATCACTTCCTAATCAATGGCACTCCTGTCCAAAGACCAACAAAGTTCAATGCACAACAAGTATGTTGTGAAAGAATGATGTAATGGATTGAAAAATTCGGGCAATAGTCTCAGAAAACACACATTGACAACAGTGCCATGCAAAAGATCAAATGTACACCCCTAGAATTGTAATTGTTTTACAAACCATACCTTAAAACCTTAAAAGAACTACTCATAAACTGCACTTTGCAGTGTGTTTGTAGTATTACAGTTGAACTACTCATGTACTACAAAATACACAAACCTACTTGTGCAGACCTCTGCCTCTCATGTTTTCTATGACGAGTTATCAGATCTGGTTGCAGAGGTCACTACACACATAGGTCTATGTCTTAGCACTAAATGCAGGCGGAACCTGGCAGAGAGCAGGAAAATGGGAACTTGATAGTTTAAATGGGAGACATTAGGGGAGGGCTAAAGAAGAGTTATGTGAGCACATGAAAATGCAAAAATACAAACACCCACCCACAGAAGGGTAAGCCTGTTGTCACTCACAGGTACTGCAACACTCTCCCATATAAAAGAAGGCAGGGACTTAAAGGAGCGCCTCATTAAAAACAATACAAATGTATGCTAAAAGGTCTACTAATTTAAAACAATATATCTGAAACTTTTTTTAGAAAAATTGTTAAGTACAAACTTTAAAATGAAAATGGTAATTAAAATGAAAAATAAATTATCAAATGATTTTGATTTTCATTAACATTTACTAAATAATAAACAACTATCCCAAAATAGTTTCAATTACATTTACTAAATAATAAATAAATATTGAAATGATTGAGCGGAATATGTTTAATATTATGTTAAATAGCAATAATATTAAAATAAATGAATATATGTTATGTATTTAATTGTTTCTTAAACAGTTCAGGTAATGCGTTAACATGCTGTAGCAATTTTTTTTGTTCTAAGTTAATAATAATTATTTTGGTGGAAATTTCATTTTTAATAGTAAAACAGTGTTATTACTTTTCTCACTGTAAGAATTTTTTATATACGTTACCAAAGGGATATCTATGCTCCAAGCTGAAGCTGTTCACCTGTCTGTGAAAAGTTACTAGTAACAAAGTTACTACAATGTACAAGAGTGAATTTACACGCAAATGAATCTACACATCTGTAGGTGCAGAGATTACACTCCGGGTGCAGAGATTACACTCCAGGTGAGGAGTGGAATCTTCATATTCAGGGCAGTCATTCTGCCCCAAGTTTGGAGATTCTGTACCGAGTACAAAGATTCCACTTCAGGTGCAGAGGGTACACTCCAGGTGTGGATATGCCCCTCCAGGAGCAGAGAATACACTCCAGGTGCGGACATAAAGATACTACTCCAAACTTACCTTTGTGAATAACAAAAAGTAATAAACTTAGGCCCATATTTATACTTTTTAGCGTCGCATTTGCGCCGCTTTTTGACGCAAAAGCGGCGCAAACTTACAAAATGCAATTGTATTTTGCAAGTTTGCACTGCTTTTGCATCGAAAAATGACGCAAATGTGGTGCTAAAAAGGTATAAATATGGGTCCTTGACTTTTAGTCTAAACTTAGACCAAAAGCCTAATTTTCCTTTGTGAATCGTATTAATTTCCTGAAAACAGTATCAGAATGCCAGCATATTCCGTCATGTATTTAATAGTTATATTTTGTCCCATAAAACATTGGAACAAAGAGTGGAAAATAAAATTGCACTTAATAGAATATAGTTATATTTATTGAGCCTGTTTACCCGCATGTTAATAATAAACGTAATGCACAAGATTTTGCATTCATTCAAATATGAAGAATTTTGAAGTTTTCTGCGCGCAAAAAGAACCCATTGATACAGTACAGCAGTTTTAACTTATAAGACGAGGCAGATCATAAATCTTTTTCTCTACTCTTTCCATCCATGCAAAACTTCCTGTCTTAAGATTCTTTTGATTTATATTCTATTTGCATGTCCTGCAACTGCTAAAGTGGAAACGAGAACAGTAGAAGCCATTTTATGTGATTCAGACTTGGCAAGAGATAAGTCATTAAATAAAAGCCGGTATAACTGAATTGATCCATCAATTCCTAGAGAAGACCTCAAAATAATTGCATGAATCATCTGTGTGTCGTATTCATCCTAATTCTCTCTCAAAAATAATACAAATTGTTTAACCAAGGCTCTCTAAAGTTTCCTTTTAAATTATAGTGCAGAAGTTGAAATTGCACTGCTGAAAAAAGATATTAGTTTTCATGAGTGGGCATGTAAATTAATTCAGGCATCAATGTCATGTACTCTTAAAGTGAAATTTATCGACCAATTTATGCATTGAAAAGGAGAAAGGGAATTATAAACCGATTTAGAAACAAGTTAGGTTTTTCCTTGACGTCTACATTTAGAATTACACGATTCATAGTAATACCATGATACCGGTAAATTGTAGTGTAAGTAGCATCCGACTATGTTTTTTTTAATTCATTGAATTCTCGAAAAACAGTAAATATAAATTAAATCTACATTCAAAATGCATGTATATGTGTATGTATGTACGCATGACGTGATACTGCAAGAGGGACTGCACAGTGTAGCAGGTTAAACTTACATTTCAGGAAGATAGCTATGGTTGGGAAAGAGAAGAGTATCATTCCTTAGAGGTGTTGGGGCTACGAGGATCCGACTGAAACAAACCTAAAATGTTATCTTCACCTTTGTGCAAATACGCCCCACAGGGGTCCTGCAGGCACGTCCTTCTTAAACCACCATCTGCCGATAACTGACCCCAACATTCTATATTTCATACAGAACATTCAACTCCCTACAACCTTATACAGAGCAACAATAGGACTATGGAACATTACACATTCCCCCTTTAATAAAAAGATTACATAAAATTAAATTAAAAAATAGGTATACGATCCAATTAAAACGGTTACTACACCAAGAAATACATAAAAAAATAAAACATTCTTATCCACACCTTATCATTATTCCACACTTTAATATTATGAGAAAAATAATTCTTATCTAAATTATTATGAGTAAAACATTTCTTATCCACACCGTATAATTATTCCTCACTTTATAACTATTATGAGTAATAAAGAGCTTCCAACTCAAGAAAAGTCTCCTCTCCACACACAAAATCTTCCAACTATTTGAAGGTTTCCTTTACTCTTGCTTCATCTTTTACTTCCCTATTCCTTCCATCCATACCAGAACCTCCACTCAGCCCTGTACTCACTCCCTCACTGCTACCTTCACCACTTTCTTCTGCATTGCTACCACGTACACCACAGCCTTGAACATTGTGATGCCACCGTATTCCTCCGTAGGAATATTACAATTTGAATAATTCAGGGTACCGCTGCATTTTAATGGAAATTGTTTTAGCACAGAGATGTGAAAATCATCTCGATTGTGCATTTCTTAGTTGAATATTTTTCCCGAATGCACTTTTCAGGGATTATTTTTAATGAGAAACACTTTGTTTTTAACAGAAGAAACATTTTCTAGAAATATTTACTGTACATAAAGTTGCGGCTTTCTTTTCCTCTCCTAAAGACATTTCCCTCTGCTTCATTCAGCTCTTGGTCATTTTGGGAAAACCTCACTCTCTATCTGTCTGCAATTTCTTCTACATCCACACGCTAATATTTGTTTCTTTTCAAGAAAATTTATTTTATAACATTGCGAAAAGTTTGCTGGTGGAGGGAGAAAAGTCACTGCTGTTTTTATTACTTTTTTGTGTTGATTTCTTTAGATTTTCTGTTGTTGGATGGATTTCATCTTAGAATATAGGACCTCGAGGGATTACCTATTTCTTGAATGGCAGAACCCTGGGATTAGAGTATGCATGTTATCCATTGACTGTGTTTTTGTGTTTCCTCTTTACATAGTTGTTAATCATTTTGCTGTGTTGTAACATTACTTTTTGGAGCTTGGACAGCCCTTCAGTAGGCTCTGGGCATATTTTAATGCATTTTGTCACCTTCTAACTGCTACTGTACTACAGGTCTTGTCATCAATTTAGGAGCTTAGATGGACTTGTATTCATGTAAAATGTAGGTTATTTTTGTTATGCATATGCCTGTTGGTATCTACTGCCTTGATGGCTCCTGGAGCCCAGGCCCGTGTAGCCATATATTTACTTGCCTTTGTTCTCATCTACCTTCTTCCCTATGTGCTTTCCCATAATTTTTGGTGGGTTTCTGTATGATTGAGATGGTTCATTATTATGTTTTTTCTGCAACTTTTAAAAGTTTTTTGGAAGGGTAATTAATGTTAGCTTGGGCTGTTTGTGGCACTTTTTAAAATGCATTTCCTTATTTGACATTGCTGATTTACTTGGTATGGGTAAGACCCAGAGCATACCCAACGGTGTGCGTAAACAGCTTTTATCTATGTATAACTCTGCAATCCCCTACAATTCTCCATGATTGTTTTGGGGCGGTATTGACAGACAGGCTGGGACAACCATGCTCTTTTTTCTCTGTTCCTCCTTGTTTTCTGGCCATGCAGTGGTGAGATAAGTGACCACCATTTTGTGCAGCCAGTGAGTTTTTCAATCATTTTTTTTACCTCTTTTAAAGCCATTTTTTTGGTGATATTGATAGAAGAGTCCTATGTCATTTTTGTCAATTTTCTGTTTTCCCCCAACATATTTATTTGTGTGTATAGGTGTAGTTGTTGTTGTTTGGGTTATATTTTCAATTTTCGACTTCCTCCCATGTGCCCTGCAAGGAGAGGATACCATGCATTATTTTTAAATTAATGTACTCATTTTTTGTCTGCTTCCTCTCTGCGATAGGGTGCCCATGCTCCCTCGTGGGACAACAGCATTATTGAATTAATATAATTTTGCCCTCCTCCTCTAGACTATAAAAGGTTGCATGGGCCCTGGAGCAACAGCAGCATTTTTTAAATTCGTTTTAATAAATGTATTGCCTTCCTCCCCCTTCCTTCCAAAGAGTCTTCTTGGAAACTCGAGGGACAACAGCTATTATTTAATTATTTAGTTTAATTGTTGCTTGACACCTATGGGGTGCCCATGGGTCCCAGAGGGACACCAGGAATTATTTAATTAATGTCTTTGATGTTCCCACATGGTCCACATGAGCCCTGGAAGGACACCACCTATTGTTCAATTAATGTATTCAATTTTTTCTCCTTTGTCACATGAGTGCTGGAGGGACACCATAAAAGTTTTAGTTATTTAATTTGATTTTTGCCTGTCTATCATAAGGGTCCCATTGGCTCAGGAGGACACCAATGTAGCTTATCCTGTGTAATGTAATCTGGGAGTGCAGCACCCTCTAGAAGCTGATTCTATGGTTGCATTTGCACTGGGACACTCTTAAGAGAAGTTATATGTGTTGCAAAACCCATCATTCATGCATTCATTCATTCATGTTGGTAAGCATTTGATGATGATGATGACTTGTATTACGCTATCTAGACTGCCTAAGTCTCACTCCTTCCTGCGTAATTTTATTGCCTGCAGCTGCATGTGACGGCATGCCATGCACAATACTGAGGTGAAGAGAACTGTGAATTAGCTGACAGGGACTCCAGTGTCCTCTGCTAAGTGATCCTGCTTGTGCTATATGCTGACCTATATAAAAAGTAAATAGGATGATCACAAAGAAGGAGGTTCCTGCAAAGAAACTAGCCAGGAAGGAGATGCAGTCAGTTGCTGGTGCCACCACTGGCCCCAAGCCCTCCTCATTTTGACAGCAACATGCCATACCTTCTGCACTCTTCTCTAAGCAGGAAGGAGTTGGGCAGAGGATCGCCCTGGATCCACAGCACCCATACCAAAGCCTTTGTTTCTCGGCACTGAATCATGACAGTCTTGAAGAGCAGTGAATCTGAAACTGAACTGTCCCAGCAGCCAAACAAATCAAGAAAGTCAAACAAAGCCTGCAACACCTGATCTTCAAGAACTAGGAGCACAGTAGAAGGTGAGCTTGCTACAGAGGAGGATGATGTATCTGTTCTTCCACTGAACACATCAGCCGAACCATCCTCAGCAAGAAAAAGAAAGAACACTCCACCATCTTCTCCATGCCTTCCATCCTGTGAATTTTTACATGGATATGAACTCAATTGAGAACAACCATAAGAGATAAAGGAAAAGGAAGTTTCAAAAAAGCATTGGAAACTTTCTAATTGATGACCTGCTGCATGTCCTGTTTCTAAAAGGTAAAAATGAACAATCCCAACATATTACAATAATCATGGATATATGATTCCTACTTAATGGCTATTCTCTAGCCTTAGCAAGAGTAGGGCACTGTTAGCCCAATCTGTCTGTTCAGAGTCCATGTGAGATGCACACACCCCGTTACCTTGGCACAAGGGTCTGCCTTCTGTCTCCTCATCTGGTTGTAGCGACAAGGATGAGGTCGATTCCAAAATGTCATGCAGCATGGATGAAAAATCCTGACCTGAAGGACCCCTCTAATAACCCTTGGCACACATGATGTGCATACAGATAAACATGTTTATCTCTGCAAATTAGGCCTGACTTGAACATTTTCCCAAGTAATAGATTGTTTACGCAGGCTTTGCGGTGGTAATACAAAACAGTATCATGGACGGTTCTCATTCTGATAAAAACGCTTTCACTAAATAACAAGTGATAAAGAAAATAAAACGTGACAACTGAAAAGCAGGCCATTCTAAAATTAATAAATGAAAACTTAACAGTGTATCTCAGTAAAAGGGCACAGGCTGCAGTGCTCAGCTAAGCTAAAATAAACATGTCCAAACACGACACCTCCACTTTTTTGGTGTCCTAAAGTAGCTAGGGAACATACTTTGGTTACTGTCGGAACATCCCCAATGAATGGTAATAGAGGCACTAATTATATCTAGGTTGGACTATAGCAACATTCTTTACATAGGGGCCTCAAAGGCCTTACTTAAGCGTCTTCAAGTAGTCCAGAATGTGTCTGCCAGACTATTATTCCATCTCCATAAAAATTCCTCCACCTCCACTCTTTATCGACCCTTCCACTGTCTTATGATTGAAAAGCGTATCCAGTTTAAACCTTTGTGCTATATGCATAAGGCTATGTCAAACTCAGATCCACTGTATCTTAGTAATGCACTGTTTTGGTTAACCCCTTGGGTGGCACGGACGTAACAGTTACATCCCCAGCAGCACCGCTTGGGTGCAGTGGATGTAACTGTTATGTCCTGCACCAGGTCCTTGGGGGAGGTGCTGAGGGCCTCCCAGCCCCCTCCCATGGGCAGGGATGTAAGGGGGACTGCTTTCCCTTCCATCCATGACCCCCCAGTGACATCTGATGATGTCAGAGTGAGAGGCTGCCCCCACCGCGCTCAAAGTTGTGATAAAAAGAGAAATAAAAAGCATTTCTTTCCAATCAGGGCTGAGGGCAGGCAGAGGCATCAAAGGAAAGGAAAGGGACTCTACCCTGGGGGTGGCATTTATTTTAAGGCCTTTTCAGCAGATCGGCCCATTTACACCCACTAGACACCAGGGATATTTGTTTTACTTTTATACATGTGGGGAGCGACCCCTTAGGCAAGGGTTGTTCCCCTGGGGGACAAATGCTTTGTAGACCATTTCTGCCCCACTTGAGGGAAAAATGGCCTATTTCTATTAGGCCGATCTGCCTCCAGGGAGGGCAGAAACCACCTAGGCACCAGGGATTAGTGTGTGTTTGTGTGTTTTGTTTGGGGGGGCAGCCTCTTGGGCAAGGGTCGCTCCCAATGGGGTACATTACTGTTGGCCATTTCTGCCCCCCTTGCCGGCAGATCGGCCTATGAAAGCCCACCAGAGACAAGGGAAGATTTTTTTCAAAAAAAGAGAGTGGGGGTATAACCCACCCAAAATAAATGGGGACAAAGTTGTTCTGTCCACCTGTGGGCAGATAGGACAATTACCCTTGATCCACTCCCGGGGGGGGAAAGGGGGACAGGGTGGCAGAAAGCCTACTAGATGCCAGGGAATTAAAAAAAAAATAGTGGGGTGGTGGCTACCAACCAGAATGGGCATTGTTATTCCCCCACCTAAACTGAAGGGGTAACTGTCCTTCAGCTCTCCCCGCACACTAAAACGTCCTATTGCATGGCAAGCAAGAGGACATTTGATTATTTTGGGTTTTGGTTTTACAATTGGGCTATGAGAGCTTGGCAAACTTTTAACATCGTCCCACATGGAATGCTGAGGGCTGCACTTTTTGGACTTTGGGATGCTGCCATGTAGAAAAATCTACAGGACCTAAACACATCTGAAAACTAAACATCTGGGTAGGTCTAGGGTGGTGTGCTTCACATGCACCTGCACCATTTTCTTACCCACAATGCCCTGCAAACCTCCAACTTTGCTTGGAATCACACATTTTTCCCACATTTTTGTGATGGAACCTTCCAGAATCTGCAGAAATCCACAAAATTCCTACCACCCAGGATTGTTGCATCTATACTGATAAAAATTCTGCCCCCCTGCCTAAAAACATTTATTTTCAAACTGCCCTTTTGGACCCGCTTTGGTTCCCCCTCAGTTTCAACATGTTTTTGGTTCTTCCATGTCATAGTCACTTGGGTCTTCTACATGAGTGAGGTATCATTGGGCGACAGAGGGGAACATTGAGTGGTAGGAAATTTGTGCCAGTGCGGTGATTCCACACAGAAATGTGCGAATAATGTGATTTTTTTTTAGCTAAATTTGAGGATTTCATGAGGATTCTGGATAAGAAAACACAGGGGGATCCATGCAAGTCACATCTCCCTGAACTCCCTGGGTTGAGTAGTTTTAAGAAATGTTTGGGTTTGGTAGGTTTCCCTAGATGGCTGCTGAGCCCAGGACCAAAAACACAGGTTCTCTCCCCCGCAAAAACAGGTAGTTTTGTCTTTGATAATTTTGATGGGCCACATAGTGTTTTGGGGCATTTCCTGTCACGGGCACTAGGCCTACCCACCCAATTGAGACACCATTTTCATCAGGTGACTTGTGGGAATGCTGGGTGGAAGGAAAGTTGTGGCTCCTCTCAGATTCCAGAACTTTCCATCACCGAAATGTGAGGAAAAAGTATTTGTCTGCCACATTTTGAAGTTTGCAAAAGATTCTGGGTAACAGAACCTGGTGAGAGCCCCACAAGGTGCTCCATCCTGGATTTCCCAAGGTGTCTAGTTTTAGAAAAGGCACAGGTTTGCTATATTTCCCCTTATGCCAGCTGAGCTAGAAGCCAAAATCCACAGCTAGGCCCTTTCCAAAAAACAAGTCAGATTTCAATATACAAATGTGATGTGTCCATGTTACGTTTCCACTTCCAGGCTTCAGGCCTACCCGTGCAATTGAGGTACCATTTTTATCGGGAGACTTTGGGGAACACAGAATAGAAGAACAAGTGTTATTGCCCCTTGTCTTTCTCTTTATTTTTTCCTTCCAAATGTAAGACAGTGTGTTAAAACACATCTATTTGAGAAATGCCCTGTAAATCACATGCTAGTATGGGAACCCCCGAATTCAGAGATGTGCAAATAACCACTGCTTCTCAACACCGTATCTTGTGATCATTTTGGAAATACAAAGGTCTTCTTGATACCTATTTTTCACTTTTTACATTTCAGCAAATAAATTGCTGTATGCACGGTATACAATGAAAACCCATTGCATGGTGCAGCTCATTTATTGGGTCTGGGTACCTAGGCGTCTTGATGAACCTACAAGCCCTAAATATCCCCGCAACAAGAAGTGTCCAGCAGACACAACGGTATATTGCTTTTGAACATCTGACATTGCAGGAAAAAGTTACAGGGAAAAACGAGAAGAGAAATAGCTGTTTTTGTAACCTCAATTTAAATATTTTTTTTAATTAAGCTGTTATTTTCTGTAGGACAACCTTGTAGGATCTACACAAATGATCCCTTGATGAATTTAGAATTTTGTCTACTTTTTAGAAATGTTTATCTGTCTGGGATGCAGTAATTGGTTTCACATCTATTTCTGTCAATCACTGGAAGGAGGCTAAAAGCACAAAAAAATAGTAAAGATGAGGTATGTCCCAGTAAAATGCCAAAATTGCATTGGAAAATGTGTTTTTCTGATTCAAGCCTGCCTGTTCCTGAAAGCTGGGAAGATTGTGATTTTAGCACAGCAAACCCTTTGTTGATGCCACTTTAAGGGAGAAAAAAAACAAACCTTCTTCTGCAGCCCTTTCTCCCATTTAAATGAAAAAAAAAATAATAATTCTCTGTATTTTGGCTAATTTCTTGGTCTCCTCCAGGGGAACCCACAAACTCTGGGTACCTCTCGAATTGCTAGGAAGCTGTAAAGAAAGGATTCAAATTTGGCGTGGGTAGCTTATGTGGACAAAAAGTTATAATGGCCTAAGCTTGAACTGGCCCAAATAGCCAAAAAAAGGCCTGACACTTGAGGGAGAAAGGGCCTGGCAGCAAAAGGCTTAAGGTTTTAATGCACTACCTACACATGCTTAGCACTGGGAAACCTTGCTATGATAGCTATGTACTGTAAAACGATATAACAATAGTAATAATAATAATACTAATAATACTAATACTAATAATAATAATAACAATAATACTACTAATAATAATAATTATTATTATTAGTATTAGTATTATTATTATTAGGATGATTGTTGTTGTTGTTGCTGTTGTTATTATTAGAAGTGCGGAAGATGATTATGAGCCAGTGGTTGTTTGTGTGGAGAATGACTCAGAGAATATGTAGTACAACTCTATTCAACCTTCTGTGAGCTATGATGTTTCACCAACATCACCTGATTCCTTCTCTTCAATAAGGAACCAAAATGATGGGGCAAGCACCACTCCTGCTGCAGTCAGACCACCCTGGAGGAAGGCCAACATTTTTGTCTATCTCCACCTCAACAAATTGTTCAGGCTTTGGCACAATAGGAAAGCTGTCCTCTCCAGTTTAGGACTTCCTTCCACTCAGGCCTTGTGAGGTGCACACTGCAGAATAGTCAATTTGACTCAAAGAAATTGTTGTTGTAAGCAGGTGAACATCATGGTAGCAGGGTGAAAATAGCCCATCTGACAAATCAACATGCAATTCTGTGTGAAGAGCATCTCAATAAATTAACTGGTGGGGGTGGGATAGAAAAAGCTCAACTGATAGATAGAGGTAGAGGTAAGGAAGAAGAAGAGGATGACAGTATCTTCTGAAGAAGTCCTGTGACAATCATCACCCTCAGCAACCTCACAATGGCCTAAGGGAGAGAAGGATACAGTCACCCAAATGTGCCCAGGCAGTCTACTTGCTCCCTGTATGTCACTAGTGGAGGCAACAGGCAACTACCAAGGATATTTTCCCAAGGAGTCACTCTACCACAACAACCAAAGAAAGTGCATTTATGCAAAAGGAACCTGGACAATTTGTTAATTCTTGACTTCCACCCTTTTTCTTTCCTGGAAGAAGAGGGGTTTCTCAGATTTGTGCAGACCTTCTGTCCAAAATGTAAGGTTCAACAATGGACATATTTTTCCACTGTGATGATGCTGCACCATTGCTGCAATTGGTTGACAAAGCTATGAAGGAGAGTGCTATACATTCCATCCACCTGTGGCTGAATTTTCAAGCAACAAATTACATGTGCTTCACAGTTTAAAAGGGAGTGAAGCAATAGCTATCTGCTGGAGTCACTGCTGATAACACGTTGCATGGCATTTGCCAGCATACATCAGTTATGATGTTCACCATGGAGAAATCACATACAGCTGCCAAAACCTTAGACAAACTTAATATCGAAGTCTATGCATGACTTTAACCCAAAGGTCTCAGGATTGGATTTGTTGCCACTGACAATGACAGTACTATTTTCAAAGCCCTGGTTGATATGTGGTGCTTTATAGTTCTGTGTTTAATGCATTGCATAAACCTGATTTTGTCATTAGCAATCCAGATCACCCATTGAAGAATGTGCAGTCTTTTAAGTCAGTCAATCAAATCCTTGAAGCAATTGCGATCATTTAGCACTCTAAGAGAGTACCTGTGAAAGCCCTCATACAGGAGGTGCCAAGATGGCTGAACTCCATCTACTAAATGCTGTAATGCCTTTTTAAGCGGTACAGGCCTATCATTGTGTAATCCAAAGAAGAGGGCATGCAACTACCAATGCCATGATGATGGGTGAGGACAAGTGGGGGCTACAGGAGTGTCTGATGCAAATGATAGTACCTTTAAGATTATAACATATGAAGTCAGCAAGAAGGACAGTAGACTGAGCAAAGCAGTCCCGTTATTGCACCTGCTACAAGAACATTTGCGAAACATAGAACAAACATTTAGTACTATTAATGAAGAAGCAGGTGTTTTAGTGTACAATATAATTATTTGCTTGACTGCTAAAAGAGATTCTGCCCTTCCATTAGTACATTTGTGCCATCATTCAGAATTAATGATACAACAAAGCACTGGCGCTTTTCAATCATTTCACATTATCTGTTTTCTCAATTTACAGGAAATTGGGTGACATATAGGAATAACAGTTGCAAATTTAAGACCACATCAGAAGGGAAGTCTAGCCTTCAACCTCCAGAGAGGATTATGGTATTGGCTCCGGGTCCTCAAGAAGTATGTGATCACAAACACATCAGTATTACCAAGCACCTTCACCAGCTACAACTAAACCAACAGCAATTAACAGCTTCACTTTCAACATCTGCAATGGATTGGATTCATGTGGCAGAAATTAAATCAAATGCACAGGCGCAGACAACTCACAGGCACAGCAAGTGCCAGTACCAATCATAATTGAGAAGATAGTTCAAGACTATTTGGATGACCCAACAGAGGTGCACCTTCATCAAGAGCTATTAATCAATTGGCATGAGAAGAAGAAACAATGGCCATAATTCAGCAGGCTGGCCATTAAATAAGTACCATGTTGGCAGACACTGTGTCATCTTCAGAGGGACCTGCCTCTTGCATTGAAACATAGAGTGTGACAGTGATCAAAATGAATAACCACTTCATTGACAAAAATTACCAGGCTCCAGGATGTATATTTATGATAGAGGATAACTTGTCTGCCATCACAAGTGTGGTGAATGATCATCCCCAGTCAAGCCCTCTCATTTACTAGATATACTTCTCTTGTTTGGGTCAACCTATGAAACCCGCACCACATGGCCCCATGTACCCATGCCCTGCCTCTTTTTACTTTATTGAATTTTATTTTGTAGGACTCAGGGAACTAGGCTGTGAGTGCTGAGATGGGGCTACAGGGTTTCCTTCAGGATGCAGTCAGCCAATATGTGGGTGGTCTCAAGGACATGTGGATCCACCGCTCTTAGTCACAGGCAAATATTCACAGTGGGGCATGGTCTGTAGATCCCCCATTATGGATCTGCAGGAGATCAGCACTGTGAAATATACATACATTGTACATATACACATACATTTTAAACCTTAATTTCTCAGAAAGTACTACATTAATTTAAACCATATTTAAATAAGCATGCTTTCAGCCAAATTTGGTGTAATTCTGTTCAGTCATTTTTGCATTATTGCTGTACAATTCTCCATCATCTGGAGGTGCAACTGAGTGACTGTTTCCCACTGGGTACCTTAGGCATGGCCTCTGGATAGAGCAACATAGAAGGAAAGATCATGAACTGTAGTACTCACCATAAACACTTTTTTATAAAGTCACATAGTAACATAACATTGCTGGTTCCCTAGGCTCAATTGATTTGTTATGTGTTTCTGTCAAAGGGCCTTTCCCCATACATAATTCACATATTACAGTATGTGGTATGATTTAATGCACAAGCACCACCATAATCAAAAATAGATTTTTTTTGTCTACAATGTATGAAAAGTGATACTTTTACCACACACTTAGCCCCTCATTAGGAGTTTGGCGGGTGGAAAAGACCGCCTGCCAAGCTCCTGCAGGACAGAAGACCGCAGGTACTGCTGCCTTCCTGCTCGACCTATTATGTGTTTCCCGCTGGGCCAACGGGCAGAAACACAGTTTCCGTGCACTGACTCAGAGGGAAATGCACAACAACATTGACGCCGACTCATAATAGAGCCAGCAAGAATGATGTTGTGTATTAGATGCACCAGCATCCATCGCGCAAATCACTGTCTGCAAAGCAGACAATGATTTGTGCAACAGGGCTATTAGCAGCTACAGGAAGAAGGATTGTAATCGCCAGGGCAGCTCTGCTTGCAGCGCTGCCCTGGTGGATTGGGACCGCTGTTTCCACCAGGCCATCTGGTGGAAAAATGTGACTGTGCCGGAAGTCCGACCGTGGCACTTTTGCCCCGTTCATAATGTTGTGGTCGGACCACCTCTTTGGCAGTGGTCCGATCGTGACTGTGACAGGTTCATAATGGGACCCTCAGTGTTTTATTTAAAAATTACTGAGCTTAACAGTAAAAATATGTATTGCAATTGCAAAATATGGTGCACTTAATCTATGCTGCAAAATGTATTTGACCAAATATTGTGCAACTTTAATGGAGCCAACGGATGGGGCAGCATGCTTTTTGGAACAACTAATGGCCTGTCATAATAATTCCAGTGACCCTACTCTTCTCATATTCCCCGCCCTTAGTCTAGACTGTATCCCACACAACACCTCATTAAATCTACAACAAGTATTTTATTTCTGGGCTATGGAGCAAGTAGTTCTTGAGTAAGGGTAGTTTGTCTAATAAAACATCAAGGCTTGGGCTAATTTTATGTTTGGCTATGGACAAGGTTGAAACAATTCTTATGTAGCTGGCTTAGGCATGTGGATATTTGCATGTGGAAGACAGGCATCAGTTTAATGAGAGCTATGAAAAAAAATTGCAAGATACAGCACATTTCTGTCCTCTTCCCCTGTGGTCATGCAGAATGGGTTGGCTAGTGCCGATGCAGGTACCCTTGCACCAAGGTGCAAGGATTCTTGTTTCGCAGACAGGATTGTTTCCGATGAGAAAAAAAAAACATGAAGGCTTTTTCCTCTTTTCATGTATGCTGCAGAATGCAGCACACATAAAAAGAGGAAGAAACTAGGAGAAATAAAGATATTTCTCTTCATTGCACCTCGCCTGGTGAGGCATACGTTTTTGATGCATTCCAACGTTTTCAATGTCTTGTAATTCTTGGAATGTGCCAAAACCCATGGATGTTGCATGGGAAAACCCACTGCAATGCCCATGGAACACCTCCCTGATGGAGTGTAAGGTAATGCAGTGACTTGCACTGTGTTGCCTTACACCATATCTCCAAGGCCATGAAAACTCAAGCAAAGTGGTTTTGTGTGGCCTTGTAGACATGGTGCTGCACAATTCACTGGTGGTATGTAACAAAAACTGAATAAATAAACCCCAGAATGCATTTGAAATTGTCAGGATACTTTTGTAGTGTGGTAATGTGGTAATTATACATCTGTTTGCTCTAACAATAACGATGCTCTGACTTCTTTGTCTTTGCCATTTTTGGTTTATTTTGCTGAGGAGAAAATGACTATGTTTCACACCTTTTTCTAATATTTTTACTGGCTTGGACTTAAAAATACAAGCCTGCTGGATAATAAAACAGCTAGCTGTTTACCCTATCTGAGTATCCATCCTTTATAGTCACATGACCCTCTGTGCCTACTAGGCCTCCACATTGGCCTAATCACTCCACATTTCCCTTTCTATAGGCAATTTCTTAAGTGATGTGATGAATGATCTCTGTTGTGACTAATTTTGGATTATTTTAATATGTTGTCCATAGAAACAGGTGCCTGTCTTACTCAATTTCACATCTTCTTTCTTTACAACTAATCACATTTGACTTGTTTATGCACAACTTCTGGCAGCAGTTGAAATCTTCCTACGGTATCTTCCCTGGCTGGACCTATTCAGGCCTGGAACTGCCTGACCCAGAGCATCAACACTTTATTTTGTTTTATTTTGTATTTTATTTTAGTTTTTAAGCTTTATATCATGAGGGCATAGAATCCAAAGGGTGTCAAATTACTTTACATAGGGGCAATGAACCTCCCTTCTTCTAGGTTTGTGCTATACAAATGCCACGTAACTACATACAGCATTTCACACATGAGAACATATATCATTGCATCGCACATGCATTAGGTTTAGTCTCAGTATGCAGAGAGAAAGTCCCAGGTTACAGGTCATCAATCATGTCAGGGTCCCTTTTATTGAAGCCATTCTTTGGTGTACTATGATCATTGTTTCTATGTACACAGTACCAGTCCCATATACTGCAGGAGGGAAAACGCATAAGGTGGCCTCCTAGATCATAGAGATTTAAAAGCAAGACCACCAAAGTACATTATTTGTTTTGCAGTCAAGAGGTTATAGTTGAAATGCAGAAGCTTTCCTTCTCTGGGTTAGTCAATGTTTCTAGCACCACCTCCAGTCTCCGGTTGAATGTAGGGGCAAGATTGATTGATCAACAAGGAAGTGATCAGAGGTTAATGAAGCCTGGGAGTACAGTCCACACCTTGATGAAATGGTGTGACAATTGCTAGGTGACTCTGCCAGATGCATCTCAAACTCCCACCACACTTGTTGCACATAAGTTTAATTAACAGGGATGAGGTTCACCTGTGTCACCTGGCTCTAGTGCTTTAATCTTTTCTGGCAGAAGCATGTGCACTGAAAGGGAATCCATGGCTAAGACTAGGTGATAATCCAAGAGCTCTTGGCCATACCAGATGCCAGCAATGTTCATCAGTTAGAAAGGCAGAAGGCATTGGGAATCTCCTCGAGTATAACTGGAAATGCGTCTACTGTCAGTGATGTTTTGCATACGTTTGAGTTTGAGTACATTATGTATTTCAGGATACACAATGGAGTCCTGAGGATACCAGCAATATTTAGCTGGTCGGGAGCTGCATTTAAGAGATTCAATCCCACTGCAATTTTTCATTGCATGTCCATGGTCTCTCCATATCCATTGATGACCTGCTCTATGTCACATCTCATAATCACGAACCTGTTGTACAGCAGTCTTTGCAGAAGTGACTTGATCCTTTCCACCTCTGCTCCACAAGTCATAATCACCAAATCTTAACTTGATTTTGTAGTCGTTGGGAGATGATCATCTAAACTGTAATCTCACTTTTGGTGCACACAGGGCACAGAAAGAGGATCATTACCAACCAATTACAGTGAACATTTGGGACATAACACTATCAAGATCCTATTACTAGTGCTCTCTAAATCCCTTTATTTCCTCACCTCAAAATGACTGTTATCTGGGTCTTGGTAATGCTGAGAGTGGCAAAGTTATGGATATTTCAAGATTTTGTTAAACAACATGTAGGAACTGGTCTTCTACTCTAATTCTTGAGTTTTCACTCAGAGGGCCTGATTACTACTGAAATACAGTTTTGTGATCACCATGAAAGAGTAATCTTACACAAACATGTAGTCAGGACTAGAGAAGTTTTGTGGCAACCATTGAAATGCAGTCTTGTAAATAACAAAAAAGAGTGAACTTACGACAAACATGAAATCACCCCCAAAAAATGAGCCCCTTTTCAGCATCTGAAATCTCCATGTGAAAAAATACCATTTATAATTCTGATGTGCCCTGTAACTCCTCTTAACAAGCCCTTCAGAATCTAAGGATATTAGCCCCACTCTGTTCACCTTTGTAGCTACCTATATTAGAAGATTTAGGGCCTGATTACAACTTTGGAGGACGGTGTTAATCCGTCCCAAATGTGACGGATATCCTGCCCACCGTATTACGAGTTCCATAGGATATAATGGACTCGTAATACGGTAGGTGGTACATCCGTCACATTTGGGAGAGATTAACACCGTTTTCCAAAGTTGTAATCAGGCCCTTAGTCTTATGACAAAGTACATGTGTTATATGATTTTCATGATACTTAAACCCCAACGAGAGTGATGTATTCTTGCAACATGCAGTTGGCCAATAAGGGGTTGATAAGTTACAAAACATCCAAAGGGGATACTATTAGTGTTCACTCAAAGGCTTAACAAGGGCATTTTACACACCTGGGGTTTTATTATTATTTCAATTATGCTTTCCGAGCCCAAGGCTTTGTGCACACAAACATTATTACTAGTACAGTACTGGTGTCAGGGTAGCTGGGGACCACAATGAAAGCCACAATTCCAGTGCTGAGACAGCTAGTGGACACAATGGGCATGGGGGGTACTGATCTAGAAAAGCTTGAGTTCACATTTGGAACAAGGAAACAAGGGGCGGGTTGAGCATTTGGTGGAAGTCCAGCATTCCTGCTATTTCTTTTTCATAGTTCTAATATATGTAAATCTTTCCAAAGTACAAAGCACCATCCCAACTTCTACTGGGCCTAGATGTGATTCACTGCCTTGGATCTCTTAGAACACATACTACAGTGTGTTTTATAACAGCCATGTCCATGGGATGGTTCGCTGTAACCCTTGGATGTTAACCACAGATCGTGTAATATGGCCAGTTATTTAATGCACATATATTTGAGTTGTCCTTCTTCTCTGGTCTGCCCCCTTAAGGGTTTAGCTTTCTCTAGTTGTACAGTGGCGGATCCTCTGCCCAACCAGGGTGGACCTCTCAGACCATATACAATGTCAGGTTGAACAATACCCATGTTCATAGCTTGTTCCTCTGGTAGTACCCTCGGAAGATATGCTGTTGTTGGTTATATAATGCTGCCAAGAACTGGATGCCAAAAAGTTCTGCTGAGTCCTGTTTTGTTTACCGAAGGAAAGGGTGACTTCTGCCGCTAGCTACTGTACCACCCTGCACAGAATAGTATATGCAAAAGGTGTCAAGGGTTTCCTTAAGAGGGCGAGGTAGGACTAAAGACTAACTAAGAAATCAGGACAGAATCAACTGCCCCCTGTGTTCAGGGAGGAGAAATGAGACACTGCTAGACACAAAAAAAGTTGGTCAAAGTTATTAGTGGAGAAAGAAGCTTCCAAAAATAAGGGAATAAAGCAATAAATGTATTGTGGAATTTCATCCACACATGATTGTCGCAGACACATCACAGGGAAAGTTTGTTCTTCACCTTGGATTGTTTCTCTCCTTTGAACAGACCTCCATCTTGAAAAACTGAAATATTTAACATCCTTCTTTCTTTGCTGGAATTCAGAGACCCATCCTTACCATTTATAGCTGGCATTCAAGACAGCAGTTTGTGGAACATTCCTCTTGATGGCTTCAAGAATGGAGCCAGCAGGGGGGGTTGAGGCGGTATAGAAGCATGGACAAACACAGAATGTTGTATCCTAGGACATGCCGACTGGCACTGTGAGGCACATCTCTTTGTTTCCTATATGCACATGATCTTTGATTAGTTCATAATGCTGCTTTCAGCATGACAGTAACAAATGTTGATTCTTATGGATTGCTTCCAACGCTCATAGAAGTAATCCTCAGGAACATTTCATGACTCGTAAGTAAAGATTACTTCTTTGTCACTCAATAATTACCCATCATAGTATATATTAGAACGTGTTGTATAGTGTCCATTCCAATTGCTTGCTCCTCTGCCACTCCTTTGTAGTTGAAAGAAGATGCAGCCCCAGAGGATAGAATCCTTCACAACTGTGGATGTCCTGCTGTCCGTATTTAATTTAGCAAAATTGTACACAACCATTCTAAACATAGGGGATTTATTTGTGTATAACCATGTCTCATCTTACACATTCTCTTAAACCCATGCATATAAGCAGCTATATGTTTGCGCAACATAGTTAAATCAGTCTCAGCCATATATAACACCAAAATACTTCCTACCTATGACACACTGCACTTATCCACTTTCTATCAATTCACACACTAACATCAAAGTTTGAGTAGCCTATGCCTTCTTTTTTCCTTAATTCATGCTAAGGTGCATTGATATTGTGTACTTTTATTGAAGAAAATGTCTTCCAACTACTTTTTCTCCACACAGAACCATCTAGACAAGTGTGACTGAGGAAACAGTCCAGGCAAGCAACAGTTCACAGTCCTAAAGACCGTGCTAGTGATGCAAATACATTAGATGCAGGAAGTTTTAAAAGCATGGTTATGGATGGGGGATACCAGTGGGAATGACAGAGCTATGAATTACTGCTTGTACGATATTAACAGCTACAATCCAATCAGCCACAGTTAGTGTTACTCTGCAATGCTTACTGTTTTAGTCATATATCTGGAATATCAAGCAAAAGAGAAGATGCTGCACCACTGGCACAAAATGTCTGAAATGTGGAATATCTAGGCTTTGCATTGAGAAAAAAAGCATAAAGCTCATTGTGAACTAACCCTTATGATGGGCGAATTATAGAAAATTTGCATGATGACTTTGAATTCATGAAATGATAGACATATTTGATGCAGGACCAAGGGTACAATGTTGAGGTATAACAGAAGAAGGGAAAGCACAGATGCAATAATAATGTCACTCTGATAGTCGCCTTTTGGCATTTGACCACTTTGTAGATTATTTAGAAGCAAAGTCCTCTACCATGTGTAGACACTCTTTAAAGCGCAAGGCTGAGTTAACTTTTCAAAGTGTTAGGCCTACAAGTGCATTAGTTCAGGGAACTAGTGTTTTACAAATTTTAAGACCTTTAATGCAGGAATTGGGGCTGCCCTGTTACTTCCTGAGAGTAAAGAAGGGTGTAATGTAACTAATATGTCAAGGCAAGATGGTAATACTAGTACACATAGTAGGAGCAGGGTGGTGTAAGACAGGTGCCTATAACCAGACCAACTGGAGGGTAGTCTAATAAAAAATGAGAAACACATTTTCCCCCCAAATATATGTGACATTCATGTAATAAGAAAACTTGTTTATTTCCTGAAATTATGTTTGATGTTTTCTCTCACCACCAGTCCACAGATCATAATAGGGCTCTTAGAGTCATCATCGTCCATCTTGATTTCCATGAAGTTGATAACTTCCTTCTTCTGACACTTGTTTAATTTGTCCATTCACACTCTGAGTCCTTCCATCACCCACAAGACTCTGAATAAAGATTGTGTCCAACTCCATGCCAACTGCTCCCAAGAGTCACTGTCTCCAGATCCAATTGAGATAGAGTGACCTGTAGAGCACAGCTGTGTTTAACAACAAGAGAAACATTGAGCAGTTTTTTTAGTAGACTAGATTTGTGTTTGTTAGCTAAATGGACTGGTCAGGTCTTTGATGAATGTGAACCAGAAAGCAAAGCACCGGAAAACAGCAGCGTGAAACGGCCGGCAAACAAATTTCGCTAAGTGTCAAAGGGAAAAGAAAAAAATCACCTCCAGGAAAAAAATGATCACCCATTGTTAGGCTACCAACATTGTAAATCAATCACAGTCCTGCTAGGGTATAAAAGGAAGGATAGCTACAGGATGGAGGCAGGCATTGTCTCTCAAATCTCCTTGAATTTATTTTGGCGGTGGGTGAACTTCTTCTTTTTAAATTGGTCTAACTCCAATTCCGCCATACATGAGCCTAAAAGCTTGTGGTTGATTAGTCATTGAGACAGAAACAAACATTATAAAATAATAATGTTCCCCTAGCTAGCTATATCCTTTTTTTTCTCAAGCAATTTATCAATAGAAGAAAGAAGAGAGTTCCATGGTGGCCCAGGTCTACTCGGTAGTCAGGAAAGTAGAGTTCATGCTCCAACTCAGGTGGTTCATCCAGAAGTTGGTCAACTAGCACACTACCATGACCTGAGTCTGACCTATCACCTTCATCTACCTCCTGCTGTACTTCAGGTATGCTGTGATTTGTAGGTATAAAGTGCTGATTAATTTTGATCATGGTCAATCTCTCGATGTTTTGGGGCGAGAGATTGGTCCTTCTCACTGTGATAATGGCACCAGCTGCACTGAACACACTCTCAGCAGACACACTGGCTACAGGGCAAGCCAGATACATTATTGTCAGCCTGCTGAGCACTGGACATTGGAACCTCTTCCCTTACCAATACACCAATGGGTTTTGATCCAGATAGACCTCTGTCGGGTAATCCAGCTAGGCTTGGACCATACTCTCAATAGTCATTGGTGCTCGAGCTTGCTCGACCTCTTTTGCCTTCACCTTTGCAGTGGATTTAAGCCCTGCCTCTAGAAACCAATCAACCATGGATTTTGGGGCTGCTGCTCCTGTACCCGTTGTTGTTGCTGGTGTTGGGTTTGGCTGCTGTGAGACAACAGCACTGTTCCAATGCTCTATGGAAGTTGAAGGCTGTGCCCCAGAACTTCTGCCTTTAATTGGGCCTTTAATTCCCAGCAGTTCTTTTTTTAGGATGCTGGCTTGCTCAGCAATCCACGTCTTGTAGATTGAAACATCCCTGTCTGAAAGAGGAATGGAAGTGGCCAGTAATTGTTTGTACCGTCGGTCAAGAATAGTGGCACAGATGCAATGCTTGATGATACAATGGGCCTGATTCTGACCCCGGCGGTAAGGAACCGCCAGGGTCGGCGGGAGCACCGCCAACAGGCTGGCGGTGCCCCGCAGGGCATTATGACCGCAGCGGTTTGGCCGCGGTCAGAAGAGGAAAACCGGCGGTCTCCCGCCGGTTTTCCGCTGCCCAGATGAATCCTCCATGGCGGCGCAGCTTGCTGCGCCGCCATGGGGATTCAGACACCCCATACCGCCATCCTGTTCCTGGCGGTTCGCCCGCCAGGAACAGGATGGCGGTATGGGGTGTCGTGGGGCCCCTGGGGGCCCCTGCAGTGCCCATGCCAACGGCAGGGGCCCCCGTAAGAGGGCCCCACAAAGAATTTCAGTGTCTGCTTTGCAGACACTGAAATTCGTGACGGGTGCAACTGCACCCGTTGCACCTCCCCACTCCGCCGGCTCCATTCGGTGCCGGCATCCTCGTGGGAAGGGTGTTTCCCACTGGGCTGGTGGGCGGCCTTTTGGCGGTCGCCCGCCAGCCCAGTGGGAAAGCCAGAATAACCGCAGCGGTCTTCTGACTGCGGTGCGGTATTCTGGAGGGGGGAACTCTGGCGGGCGGCCTCCGCCACCCGCCAGGGTTAGAATCACCCCCAATGTCTCTTTGCAGCCTTGTATCAACAGATAAGTGAAGGATTAAGGTCTCCGCCAACTCCTGTCCGTCTGTTTTTTTTATCAACACCTGCATATGTTTCAGACACCCCTTTTCGCTCCTTCTGCAGCACATGCACAAATGGGATAGCTTGGGAATGGTACAGTCCTCCTTGCTGACATCCTGTGAAAAAGGAAGCAGCATCTGTCAGGCATTTGACGGTGCCCCGTTGGTCCATTTCAATGATCATACCATTCACAGTTACATCCCCTCTTTGCATGACATATTCATTGATCGGTCTGTACTGCTCAAACAGAAGTTGTAACATGTAATAAGTTGAACTCCAATGTGCTGTCACCTCCTGTATACATTCGTTAACTGGCATTCCATTATCATGCTGGAAAATCCTCAACAGCTTGCAGGCTTTAAAAGAATGGCTAAAATGAGTGCAGATTCTTCTGCGTGTGGACAGTAAGTTGCTGAGTCAGGGTTCTTTTTTGAGACAGTTCTGCACAAGGATGTTTATGCAGTGTGCCAAACACAGGTCCCTGAAATAGTTACCATCTGACATGGCCTTAACTATATCACTGCCATTGTCTCTGGCAACAAATCCAATGTTAAGCCCTCTGGGGTGCAGCCATTCAAAGACCTTGTTGTTAAAGTCATCTAAGACGTTTGCAGCTATGTGGGATTTCTCCATGGTGAACATAGCTACCGTTGCACACTTCAGAGCACCATTAAAAATTTCAGCAGTGTCAACACTTGCAAATATAATTTCTCTAACCCCCATAAAAGAGATCCAGTGTGCAGTGATGTACATGTAATCAGTGGCTTGGCAACTGGTCCACATGTCTGTCATCAGGTATATTGTGAGGACAGCACTCTGCTGCAATGCTTGTCTAACCAATTCTAACACATTACCACGAAATAGGTGCATCTGAGAACATTTCCATTTCAGTCAGATGGCCACCACAAATTCTAGAAAAACAACTCCTTCCGCAAATGAAAAAGGAAGGAGGTCCAGCGCTAACATTTATCCAGCTTCCCGTTGTACAAGCGTGCCGTTGGGTGGTTGTGTTTGTATTTCCCCTCCTGCCTAAATATGCCAGTAATAGTAGCCTGAATTTTTTTCTTTACTGGTGCCATTGATGCAGGTGACTTCTTGAGAGCAGAAGGTGTTGGTAGGCTCAATACAGGTCTCAACAGGGCAGTCTTCTGTGCCATTGCGATATTGCTGATGTGGGCGATGATATTAATGCACTGCTGGGGAAAGGGCTGATTTGTGTAAGGGAAATGTCACCCTCTTCTTCTCCTTCACCTTCCACCATGATTGGATCAGATTCCCTGCTTTCACCCTCTTCACCAGCACCTCTTACAGGTTTTGGCTGCTAATTGTATCTCCCAACAGATTGCATTCCATTTACTCAAGTGAGTGGTTTGGCCTCCAAAAACCATAGTTTGTGCCACGTTCACCCCAACTAACACTTGCTTGTCAAGTGGAGCCTATGTCAATGTTCGGCTCATTTTCACTAACCGTAAAGAAGTCCCAGACTGGGGAGGTCAACTTTTTAACACTGGTGCAACTGCCAGTTAAGGAAGAAGTGGCGTTAGGTGGGTGTTGTTTTGATGACGTTTGCCTCTCTGCAGTGACTACTTCTACTGAGGTGGCTGTGGAACTAGGTCACACTTGGGGCATTGTAAATATGGAAGATTGTGTAGGTGGTGGTATCTGTGCAACATCTCTCAGAGCAGGTAAAGAAGATCAGGTAATGTCGGACTCCACTGGGGCTGGGCTAACATCCATGATGACTGGCTCATCATCAGACTTGTTATCCTTATTTTTTTCATCCATAACTCTAAGACTTTCAGGAACCTTCCTTTCACTGCTTGCCTCTCCTGGCATGTCTCAACTGAGGTGTTATCCAAGTAGAGTTTTTATCATTAGAAGAGGAGCTTGATGAATAAGATGGCGGACATCTGGAAGACAGTGGATCTTGTGAACAAGGGGCTTCTTCGACTTCCTCTGCATAAAGCTCAATATTCTAATGTGCTCCTACTTTGGGAGTAACTGCTATTGCTGGCTGCAGCTGTTGTTGTCCACTGGGCTGAATTTCCTGCAACAATTGGTTACTACTTTGAGAAAGAGATAATTCCAATTCAACCTCACTGCTCATCGGCATTGCTGTGATTAAAGAGGCTGCCTTCGTGACAGACATGGGCTAGGGCCTAGTTTGGAATGGGGCTGCTGATGTGGGAGTGCTGCTCCCAGCTTGCTTCCCAGAGGCCGGTGCAGCAGACACATGTTTTGGTCTGAAAAAGGTCTGGGGAGACATACCAGTGGTTAGAAGCTCCTTCTGATTACTGGCCGCATTCTTGTTAGCACCTTTCTTTGGGTCCAACTTGAAGCTGTCAGTTGCCAGATGCACGTAGTTCCACAAGCTGAAGAGCTGCCCGTGTGGTTGTGAGTGTGGTTGAGCGTCGCGTTGTGCACAGGATATGTGTCTGGCAGTACTGTGGGTGATGTCCCTTTCTATTTGTGTACCTAAAAACAAACATGCAAGAAGGATATCAGTGAAATGTGGTATTGTTGCAGTTTTATTACTAGTAGAAACAATATAATTTATTGGTTCTTTAATTATAAATAAGTATTAAATCATACTGTTGTAAAACCACACCAACATTAATTTTCTTCAACATGTACGTTCAGGAAGGATAAAAAAAGAGAAGCAACTACAGCATAGAGAATGTAACTGTTATCTTTATGTACATCACATTGGCATGTGGCACGAAGGGAGATGCTGGTGACAAATGGAATAATCCTTGAATATTGTGAAGTTATGCAGCTGTACCTCTATGACAGACAAGGGGCCAATGGGGAAAATGGAAAAAAATAACATGACAAGAAAATGACATAAAAATTGTAATTAGATTTTTTTTTTAAATAAATGTAAAATCAAGAAAAACATCAAAACAAAGAATATGCATTTATTATTATTATTATTATTATTATTATTATTATTATTATTATTACTATTGTTATTGTTATTGTTATTATTAACCAGTTCTGTGCTGTGGACGTAATGGTTACGTCCTGCGGCACAGTGCTGCTGTGTCGAGGACGTAACCATTACGTCCTCGGCACACAGATCAGAGGGAGCGTTCTCGCTCCCTCTGTGTGCTTCCCCCCACCCCTCCAAAGGCAGGGATGGAAGGGGAAGCCCTTCCCCTTCCACCCCGACCCCGCCAACCCCCCGTGACGTCAGCGCGGGAGCGCGCGCTGACAATCACAGAGCCTCCCCCATCCAGCGCGATAGAAAGAGAAATGCTTTGCACTTCTCTTTCGATCACGTGGGGGAGGCCCGGAGAGGCTTCAAAGGGAAGGAAATGTATTTCAATCCGGCTTTTGAAACGCCTACTAGACACCAGGGATGTTTTCTTTTTTTTTAAATTGTCATAAGTGAGCGACCCCTTGGGCAAGGGTCACTCCCAGTGGGGGCATTTTTTTTTAAGGCCCTTTCTGCCTATTATTAGGCCGATCTGCCCCCAGGGGGGGCAGACACCTCTAGGCACCAGGGAAAATTTAGTTTTTTTGTTTTTGTTTGAGGTGTGGGGAGCGACCCCTTAGGCAAGGGTTGCTCCCATAGGAGGCAAATTATATTTAGGCCATTTCTGCCCCCGTTGGGGGCAGATTGGCCTATTTTTATGAGGCCAATCTGCCCCCAAGGGGGGCAGAAACCACTTGACACCAGTGAGTTTTTTTTTTTTTTTTCACGTAAGGGGAGCGAACCCTTAGGCAAGGGTCGCTCCCCTGGAGGGGCAAATTGTATTTAGGCCATTTCTGCCTGCTATGGGGGCAGATCGGCCGATTATAGGTCAATCTGCCCCCAAGGGGAGCAGAAACCACTAGGCACCAGGGATCTTTTTTTTGCACTGCCACGCAAGGGGAGCGACCTTGAAGGCAAGGGTCGCTCCCCAGGGTGGGTGGGGGGGGCAATTTCTTTTTAGGCCACCCTGGGGGCAGATCGGCCTATTGTTATTAGGCCGAGGGGGGGCAGAAACCTCTAGGCTCCAGGGCAATTTTTTTTTTTTTTTTTTATTTTTTTTTTTAGAGATGGGGAGCGACTCCTTAGGCAAGGGTCACTCCCCTGGAGGGACAAATTGTATTTAGGCCATTTCTGCCCGCTTTGGGGGCAGATCCGCCGATTTTAGGTCAATCTGCCCCCAAGGGGGGCAGAAACCACTAGGCACCAGGGATCTTTTTCTTGCGCCTTCACGCAAGGGGAGCAACCTTGTAGGCAAGGGTCGCTCCTCAGGGGCGTGGGGGGCAAATTTATTTTAGGCCATTTCTGCCACCCCGGGGGCAGATGGGCCTATTGTTATTAGGCCGATCTGCCCCCAGGGGGGGCAGAAACCTCTAGGCGCCAGGGCAAATTTCTTTTTTGTTTATTTGTTTTTTTAGAGATGGGGAGCGACCCCTTAGGCAAGGGTCGCTCCCCTGGAGGGGCAATTTGTATTTAGGCCATTTCTGCCCGCTTTGGGGGCAGATTGGCAGAAACCACTAGGCACCAGGGATCTTTTTTTGGCGCCGTCACGCAAGGGGAGCGTCCCCGTAGGCAAGGGTCGCTCCCCGGGGAGGGGGCAAATCTATTTTAGGCCACTTCTGCCCCCCATGGGGCGGCTGCACTAGAGGCCAAAATCCACAGGTGGGCACTTTGCAAAAAACACCTCTGTTTTCTGTGAAAACATGTGATGTGTCCACGTTGTGTTTTGGGCCCTTTCCTTTCGTAGGTGCTAGGCCCACCCACACAAGTGAGGTGCCATTTTTATCGGGAGACTTGGGGGAACGCTGGGTGGAAGGACATTTGTGGCTCCTCTCAGATTCCAGAACTTTCTGTCACCAAAATGAGAGGAAAAAGTGTTTTTTTGGCCAAATTTTGAGGTTTGCAAAGGATTCTGGGTAACAGAATCTGGTCAGAGCCCCACAAGTCATCCCATCTTGGATTTCCCTAGGTGTCTAGTTTTCAGAAATGTGCTGGTTTGCTAGGTTTCCCCAGGTGCCGGCTGAGCTAGAGGCCAAAATCCACAGGTAGGCACTTGGCAAAAAACACCTCTGTTTTCTGTAAAAAAAATGGGATGTGTCCACGTTGTGTTTTGGGCTATTTCCTTTCGTGGGCGCTAGCCCTACCCACACAAGTGGGGTACCATTTTTATCGGGAGACTTGGGGGAACGCTGGGTGGATGGAAATTTGTGGCTCCTCTCAGATTCCAGAACTTTCTGTCACCGAAATGTGAGGAAAATGTGTTATCTTAGCCAAATTTTGAGGTTTGCAAAGGATTCTGGCTAACAGAACCTGGTCAGAGCCCCACAAGTCACCCCATCTTGGATTCCCCTAGGTCTCTAATTTTAAAAAATGCACAGGTTTGGTAGGTTTCCCTAGGTGCCGGCTGAGCTAGGGGCCAAAATCTACAGGTAGGCACTTTGCAAAAAACACCTCTGTTTTCTGTAAAAAAAATGGGATGTGTCCACGTTGTGTTTTGGGCCATTTCCTTTCATGGACGCTAGGCCTAACCGCACAAGTGAGGTGCCATTTTTATCAGGAGACTTGGGGTAACTCTGGGTGGAAGGAAATTTGTGTCTCCTCTCAGATTCCAGAACTTTCTGTCACCGAAATGTGAGGAAAATGTGTTTTTTTTAGCCAGATTTTGAGGTTTGCAAAGGATTCTGGGTAACAGAACCTGGTCAGAGCCCCACAAGTCACCCCATCTTGGATTCCCCTAGGTCTCTAGTTTTAAAAAATGCACAGGTTTAGTAGGTTTCCCTTAGTGCCGGCTGAGCTAGAGGCCAAAATCTACAGGTAGGCACTTTGCAAAAAACACCTCTGTTTTCTTTAAAAAAATGTGATGTGTCCACATTGCGTTTCGGGGCATTTCCTGTCGCGGGCGCTAGGCATACCCACACAAGTGAGGTACCATTTTCTCGGGAGACTTGGGGGAATGCTGGGTGGAAGGACACTTGTGGCTCCTCTCAGATTCCAGAACTTTATGTCACCGAAATGAGAGGAAAAAGTGTTTTTTTGGCCAAATTTTGAGGTTTGCAAAGGATTCTGGGTAACAGAACCTGGTCAGAGCCCCACAAGTCACCCCATCTTCGATTCCCCTAGGTCTCTAGTTTTAAAAAATGCACAGGTTTGGTAGGTTTCCCTACGTGCCGGCTGAGCTTGGGGCCAAAATCTACAGGTAGGCACTTAGCAAAAAACAAAAACAACTAGTGATGGACGGAATGCTGAACATTGTCAAACACTCACCCCCAGTCACAGATCTGGGTTTAATCCATCATTCTTTTGCTCACCATGCCACCCCAGTTTGGACCCAGCCATATGCAAATCAGTCTTGACCCTGTTCCTCATGGGAACAGTCCAGCCCGAACTGCCAAGCCAGGTCCTCACTGGACCGGAAACAAGCATCCTGGGACCGGTTTCGGGGTTTCACCCCTCATCAGCCAGGCTAGCTTGAATCCAGTGGCATGGGAAGCACGGGACCCACGTCTGGGCATACCCTTCCCACTTAGGGCGACAAAGCAAAAACAACTAGTGATGGACGGAATGCTGAACATTGTCAAACACTCACCCCCAGTCACAGATCTGGGTTTAATCCATCATTCTTTTGCTCACCATGCCACCCCAGTTTGGACCCAGCCATATGCAAATCAGTCTTGACCCTGTTCCTCATGGGAACAGTCCAGCCCGAACTGCCAAGCCAGGTCCTCACTGGACCGGAAACAAGCATCCTGGGACCGGTTTCGGGGTATCACCCCTCATCAGCCAGGCTAGCTTGAATCCAGTGGCATGGGAAGCACGGGACCCACGTCTGGGCATACCCTTCCCACTTAGGGCGACAAAGCAAAAACAACTAGTGATGGACGGAATGCTGAACATTGTCAAACACTCACCCCCAGTCACAGATCTGGGTTTAATCCATCATTCTTTTGCTCACCATGCCACCTCTGTTTTCTGTCAAAAAATGGGATGTGTCCATGTTGTGTTTTGGGGCATTTCCTGTCACGGGCGCTAGGCCTACCCACACAAGTGAGGTATCATTTGTATCGGGAGACTTGGGGGAAAATAGAATAGCAAAACAATTATTGCCCCTTGTCTTTCTCTACAATTTTTCCTTCCAAATATAAGAGAGTGTATAAAAAAGACGTCTATTTGAGAAATGCCCTGTAATTCACATGCTAGTATGGGCACCCCGGAATTCAGAGATGTGCAAATAACCACTGCTCCTCAACACCTTATCTTGTGCCCATTTTGGAAATACAAAGGTTTTCTTGATAGCTATTTTTTACTCTTTATATTTCAGCAAATTAATTGCTGTATACCCGGTATAGAATGAAAACCCACTGCATGGTGCAGGTCATTTATTGGCTCTGGGTACCTAGAGTTCTTGATGAACCTACAAGCCCTATATATCCCCGCAACCAGAAGAGTCCAAAAATCTGACATTGCAGGAAAAAGTTACAGAGTAAAACGTAGAGAAAAATTGCAGATTTTTTCACCTCAATTTTTATATTTTTCTTTTTCAGTTGTTATTTTCTGTAGGAAACCCTTGTAGGATCTACACAAATGACCCCTTGCTGAATTCAGAATGTTGTCTACTTTTCAGAAATGTTGCGGTTTCAGGGATCCAGCATTGGTTTCATGCCCATTTCTGTCACTGACCGGAAGGAAGCTGAAAGCACAAATTTTTTTTAAAATGGGGTATGTCCCAGCAAAATGCCAACATTGTGCTGCAAAATTGGGTTTTCTGATTCAGGTCTGCCTGTTCCTGAAAGCTGGGAAGCTGGTGATTTTAGCACTACAAGTCCTTTGTTGATGCCATTTTCAGGGAAAAAACCACAAGCCTTCTTCTGCAGCCCCTTTTTCCTTTTTGAAAAAAAAACAAAATTTTCACTATATTTTGGCTAATTTCTTGGTCTCCTTCTGGGGAACCCACAAAGTCTTGGTACCTATAGAATCCCTAGGATGTTGGAAAAAAGGACACAAATTTGGCGTGGGTAGCTTATGTGAACAAAAAGTTATGAGGGCCTAAGCGCGAACTGCCCCAAATAGCCAAAAAAAAGGCTTGGCAAAGGAGGGGGAAAAGGCCTGGCAGCGAAGGGGTTAAATTAAATAAAGTCAGGGAAACAAATTATTAAAAAAAGAATACAAATTAAAAAATACATTTGCTGATGTACTAGGGGAAGAGGACTACCATGAAAAACCACACAGATTTGGGAGGCAAGGAGTGGTGCAGGTGACAAGGAAAAAAAAATGCATAATAAAATATAAAACAATGTTCATACTCTACATTTAGTAATAAACATGGACCTACCAGGCTTCAAGCATAACACCCAAAAGTCTATCAGCCACATGGTGCAACAACAACCAGCAAGGAGGTCTGGCCGCAACAACAAAGAAGAACCCAAGTAGGCCAAAAAGCACACTGACTGACTGCACAAAATGTCCGTCAACCACATGGTCAAACAATAACTTGCAAGGAGGCATGGCCACTGTTAGAAATGGGATATTTGGTTGACAGTCAGGTTACCCCCTGTTCAAGCAAGGACCCTCACTCTAGTCAGGGTAAAAGAGAATCAACCTCAGCTAACCCCTGCTTACCCTCTTGGTAGCTTGGCACGAGCAGTAGGCTTAACTTCAGAGTGCTAGGTGTAAAGTATTTGTACCAACGCACACAGTAACTTAATGAAAACACTACAAAATGACACAACACAGAAAATAGGAAATATTTATCTGAACAAAACAAGACCAAAACGACCAAAATCCACAATAAACAAGTCAAGTTATCAATTAAAAAGCAAAAAGAGTCTTCATGTAGTTTAAAACACACACTAACACTGTTAGCGTGAAAATGTACCTTGGGTGCATGCAAAGTAACCACACACGGGTGAGTGTGCATTAAAAAGGGCTTGCAATTCATTGATTCCACTCACGAGTGGGACCTTGAGTCATTTCTCCTTTCGTCGGGTCAGGCGCGTCATTCCTTCTCTCCACAGGAGAGCGATGTGTTGATCCAGTCAGCACTCTGGGGTCCGGGCAGGCCTTGTGTTGTTTTTGACATGCCCAGTGGTACTTGCGTTGAAAATCCAGCTGCACGATGATCCGAAAACCACGCAGTACTGGTTGCAATCTCCCAGCCCTCATCAGCGATGCTCCACGTTGTTTCTCCAGCTCTGTGCGTCGATTCTTTGGTCGCGTTTCAGGCGAGTGTCGATTTGCAGCCGCAGAGCCGGTGGCGTGTTGTTTCTTCAGGCACGGATCAGAGTTGCGTCGATCTTTTCCATGCATGGCTCTCTGTGCGTGGATTTCCTCCTCTTAGGCTGCCAGCTTCTCCTTTCAGGGTCCCAGGAACTGGATGGGCACCACAGGACAGATTAGGAGTCGCTCCAGAGACTCCAGGTGCTGGCAGAGAGAAGTCTTTGCTCTCCCTGAGACTTCAAACAACAGGAGGCAAGCTTTAAATCAAGCCGTTGGAGATCTTTACAAAATGGAATGCACACAAAGTCCAGTCTTTGCCCTCTTACTCTGGCAGAAGCAGCAACTGCAGGATAGCTCCACAAAGCACAGTCACAGGCAGGGCAGCTCTGCTTTCTCAGCTCTTCAGCTCTTCTCCAGGCAGAGGTTCCTCTTGGTTTCCAGAACTGTTCTAAAGTCTGGGATTTTGGGTGCCCTTCTTCTACCCAATTTCTCCTTTGAAGTAGGCCTACTTCAAAGTAAAGTCTCTTTTGAATGTGAAATCTTGCCTTCCCCAGGCCAGGCCCCAGACACTCGCCAGGGGGTTGGAGACTGCATTGTGTGAGGGCAGGCACAGCCCTTTCAGGTGTAAGTGACCACTCCTCCTTCCTAGCACAGATGGCTCTTCGGGAAATGCAGACTACACCCCGGCTCCCTTTGTGTCACTGTCTAATGTGAGGTGCAACCAGCCCAACTGTCAAACTGACCCAGACGGGGAATCCACAAACAGGCAGAGTCACAAAAATGGTATAAGCAAGAAAATGCTCACTTTCTAAAAGTGGCATTTCCAAACACACAATCTTAAAATCAACTTTACTAAAAGAAGTATTTTTTACTTGTGAGCTCATTGACCCCAAACTCCACATGCCCATCTGCTCCCAAAGGGAATCTACACTTTAATCATATTTAAAGGTAGCCCCCATATCAACCTATGAGAGGGACAGGCCTTGCAACAGTGAAAAATTTATTTAGCAATATTTCACTGTCAGGACATATAAAACACATTACTATGAGGGTCATTCTGACCCTGGCGGCCGGTGGCCGCCAGGGCCACCGACCACGGGAGCACCGCCAACAGGCTGGCGGTGCTCCAATGAGCATTCTGACCGCGGCGGTTCAGCCGCGGTCAGAAGCGGAAAGTCAGCGGTCTCCCGCTGACTTTCCGCTGCTCTTTGGAATCCTCCATGGCTGCGGAGCGCGCTCCGCAGCCATGAGGATTCTGACCCCCCCTACCGCCATCCAGTTCATGGCGGGAAAGCCGCCATGAACAGGATGGCGGTAGGGGGGGTCGCGGGGCCCCTGGGGGCCCCTGCCGTGCCCATGCCAATGGCATGGGCACGGCAGGGGCCCTCGTTAGAGGGCCCCGAAAAGTATTTCAGTGTCTGCCTTGCAGACACTGAAATACGCGACGGGTGCCACTGCACCCGTCGCACCTTCCCACTCCGCCGGCTCGATTACGAGCCGGCATCCTCGTGGGAAGGTCGTTTTCCCCTGGGCTGGCGGGCGGTTTTACTGGAACCGCCCGCCAGCCCAGGGGAAAACTCGTAATACCCGCTGCGGTCTTTTGACCGCGGCGCGGTAATTTGGAGGGCGGGATCCTGGCGGGCGGCCTCCGCCGCCCGCCAGGGTCATAATGAGGCCCTATATGTCCTACCTTAACCATACACTGCACCCTGCACTTGGGGCTACCTAAGGCCTACCTTAGGGGTGTCTGACGTGTAAGAAAAGGGAAGGTTTAGGCCTGGCAAGTGGGTACACTTGCCAAGTCGAATTTTCAGTCAAACCTACACACACAGACACTGCAGTGGCAGGTCTGAGACATGATTACAGAGCTGCTTATGTGGGTTGCACAACCAGTGCTACAGGCCCACTTCTAGCGTTTGATTTACAGGCCCTTGCACCTCTAGTGCACTTTGCTAGGGACTTACTAGTGAATCAAATATGCCAATCATGGATCAGCCAATTACATACACATTTTGTAAAGGAACACTTGCACTTTAGCACTGGTTAGCTGTGGTAAAGTACCCAGAGTAACAAAAACAGCAAAATCAGAGTCCAGCACACATCAACAACCTGGGGAACAGAGGCAAAAAGTTAAGAGAGACCACGCCAAGGATGAAAAGTCTAACCACCACCACAACAAAGAAGAACACATGCAGGCCTAAAAGCACACTGGCTGCCTACACAAAACGGCCACCAGCTACATTGTGAAACAGCAACAACCAGCAAGGAGACATAGACACTACAGTAAAGAAAAACACATACAGGTCTAAAAGCACAAAATGGCCACCAGCCACATGGTCAAACAACAACCCAGAAGCAGGCATGGCCACCACAACAAAGAAGACTACAAGCAGGCCTACTGGCTGCCTACACAAAATCCCCACCGGCCACATGGTCAAACTACTAGTATGATAAATAGAAAACAAAAAATACATACAGGCATAGAACTATAATTGACTGTACAAAAAGGGCCCCTGTCGCATGGCTTGGGGGACAAAGACAAATGGTGGCCTATGACAAACATTCACACACTGGCAAGACAAAGAGGCATTGGTACAGGAGAAAAAAAAAAAACAAGTTAGTAATTCCAAAAAATGAAAATTGAAAGGGGCAAAGCATTTTACAACAATAACACACATCATGCGAAGGCATCAAATATATAATATTACCCCACCATACACTGTTTGCAGACACAAAAACGTGAAATATCGCCAAACAACATTTTGTTATATTTAATCCAATGCCATCCATGGTGTTACAGTTCAACAGATTCCACAAACAGTTGTTTCATCATCCATAACAGCTGGAAGGCCTATACCATTTGCATACTAGGCTACTTAACTTTAACATATTGAATTAAACGAATATTGTGAATTTACAAAACAAAACATGGAGAAAATGTAGTGAACTGTAAAAAAATGTTCCTGTATAGAAGAACAAATACAGGTAAAACTGTAACTAGGCCACACATGCAGGACACCCACTGCAATAAATTTACAACAATCAAATAAAAGTACAGATAAATCCTGGTGCCCTCCCTCAATGAAACAAACAAGTTGTACAACACCCTTAAACAGGTGTTTTTGAACATACTTGTGAAATCTCAAATAGAACAAAGTCCATAAATCCAATAGTACATCCAGGAGACAAGAAAGTGATCCTTCCAGATTGAAATCTAAGTGAGAAGTGATCAGGAGATGGACAAAGAACTGTGAGGAGACTGTTGGAAAGGAACAGGAAGTTGGAGTTTCCAAAGCACTTCCTGTTGTTGAAAAAAGTACATTAAAAAAGTACTCCTTCCACAAAAGATCAATGTGAATGGTCCATTAGAGAAGATTTTTAACTCAAAGTTGTCTTTTTTTAGGAGATTTTAGCTGTTTGAGCTTCGTCAGGTTGCAGCGGCGGTCCATCCCGCTCACTTGCGCTCACCTATATCACAAAAGACGTGTCAGATGTTGCAACACTAAGGTGGTCATTACAACCCTGGCGGACGTGTTAAAGCGGCAGTAAGACTGCCAACAGGCTGGCGGTAAAACAATTGCAATTACGACCGTGGCGGAAACCACCAACAAAGTTGAGCCACTTTAACACTCAGACCACCACGGCGGTGCAAACAAACAGCGTGGCGGTCACCGGCAACAGACAGGCGGGAGACAATGTACCGCCCACACTATTACAACCCACTGATCCGCCACATTTTCCGGGGCGGATTCACAGCGGATAAAAACACAGCGGAAACAGGAATTCCGAAGGGAAAACGCTCACCTCTACACACTCCACGAGGAACGAGGACACCATGGAACCGGAACTCCAAATTCTACCTGTGATAGTCTTCCTGCTCCTCTACAAGGAGCACGAACACCGGCGGCGAAGACCACAGTGAGTACTGCACCTACGACACAGGGGAGGGAGGAGGGGGGAGGGAAAAAACAGGGACACAAACACACGCAACACCCCCACCCTTACCCACCACAACACACACACTAATGCATATCAATACATCACAGTTACACCCCCCCAAACCACTCCCGGAAGAATGCAAAGACCAAAGAAACCATCAGAATATATTAAAAACAAGTAGGCAGAAATATATATATAGACAATGTACAAAATAAATACCAGGCATAGTAGTCCAGGTATTGCAAAAAGAAAGTCAGTGGAACACTGGGACCACACGGTATGGGCGAGGCCCACACAAGATCCCCGACCATGATGGAGAGAACACTGCAGGGGCATCAGACAGCAAGAAAACAGGCACCTCAGGGGGAGGGAAAGGGGGGGCACCTCAGCCGCTTGAGTGCATGACGCCAAATCCACGAGGGGGCCACATGTCCACTGTTCAATCCTGGGGAGTGCAAAGCCACAGTCTCTCAAGTCTCACAAGTGGGTGGCTCTCCCACTGTTCAATCCTGGGGAGTGGAAAGCCACAGTCGCTCAAGTATCTACAGTGGGTGGCTTGCCCACTGTTCAATCCTGGGGAGTGCAAAGCCACAGTCTCTCAAGTCTCTACAGTGGGTGGCTTGCCCACTGTTCAGTCCTGGGGAGTGCAAAGCCACAGTCTCTCAAGTGGATGACAGTCTCCACTGGTTCTGGTGTGAAGGACAGAGGTAGTGGATGGATCTCTCCACTGGTTCTGGAGGGGGAACTGTGCCCAGAGTGCTTCATCCTGTGAAGGACAGAGGTAGTGGATAGATCTCTCCACTGGTTCTGGTGGGGGACTGGTGCCCAGAGTGCTTCAGGTTGTGAGGACAGAGGTAGTGGATGACAGTCTCCACTGGTTCTGGAGGGAGACTGGTGCTCAGAGTGCTTCATCCTGTGAAGGACAGAGGTAGTGGATGGATCTCTCCACTGGTTCTGGAGGGGCACTGGTGCCCAGAGTGCTTCATCCTGTTAAGGACAGAGGTAGTGGATGACAGTCTCCGCTAGCCCATGACCCAGATGCGTCAGTGCCCCTGCCGCTCATGGGCTAGCGGTGCTTGAGATGGTGGTGACCTGTTCAGCGGTGCTTGAGATGGTGGTGCCCTGTTCAGCGGTGCTTGAGATGGTGGTGCCCTGTTCAGCGGGGCTTGAGATGGCGGTACCCTGTTCAGCGGTGCTTGAGATGGCGGTGCCCTGTTCAGCGGGGCTTGAGATGGCAGTGCCCTGTTCAGCGGTGCATGAGATGGCGGTGCCCTGTTCAGCAGTGCTTGAGATGGCGGTGCCCCGTTCAGCGGGGCTTGAGATGGCGGTGCCCTGTTCAGCGGTGCATGAGATGGCGGTGCTCTGTTCAGCGGTGCATGAGATGGCGGTGCCCTGTTCACCGGTGCTTGAGATGGCGGTGCCCTGTTCAGCGGGGCTTGAGATGGCGGTGCCCTGTTCAGCGGGGCTTGTGCTGGCGGTCCTTCATGGCCCAGCGGGGCTGGTGCTGGCAGTCTTTCATGGCCCAGCGGAGCTGGTGCTGGCAGTCCTTCATGGCCCAGCGGGGCTGGTGCTGGCGGTGGCCTCCTGGGCAGCTGGGCTGGTGCTGGCAGTGGCCTCCTGGGCAGCTGGGCTGGGGCTTGCAGTGGCCTGCTGGGCAGCTGGGCTGGGGCTGGCGGTGGCCTCCTGGGCAGCTGGGTTGGGGCTGGCAGTGGAATCCTGGGCAGCTGGGCTGGGGCTGGTGGTGGCTTCCTGGGCAGCTGGGCTGGGGCTGGTGGTGGCCTCCTGGGCAGCGGGGATGATCGCGGTCTTCTCCGCCGTGCTGCTCTTCCCAGACTTGCCAGGTTTCTTGTGGCCCGTCCCCATGTTGGAAGCTGTCACAGCTGACTCTACACTCCCAACGGGGCACCTGGGAGCGACTGGATGGAGTCTTCCCCCTCTCCCGCCGGGCACTGGCCAACTTCTGATGCTTCACAGGTTGGGGACTCTCTGTGCTGTGGATCCATGCCACACTGGCTGCCCTGGTGGCCGGTGCACTCCACATACCGGAGACTACAGGCACCACTGGTCCCGGAGATGTTGTGGCTGAGGTGCAACTTCGGGACCTATGAGATGGACGGGGTGGGGGAGATGTGGGAAAAAGGTCAAGGATGGACAGGAAAAGTTTTTGGGACACACTGGGACGGGTAGCTGGAGGGGGTTTGGGAGTGGAGGAAGAGGTGGTGGTAGTAGGAGGTGTACGTTTGGTGACTTTGGGTGAAGGTGCATGCCCTGGAGGCTGTCGTGATGTGGATGGCTGTTGGTTGGGTGTGTTCCTGCGTTTGTGTATCTTGGGAGGGGGCGTCACATACACACTGGGAGAGGACACAGGGGACGTGTGAATGGTAGTGAGGGTTGTGACTGCACGTGAGCGGGGTGTGCTGCTGGGTGTGCTGGTGAGGGACGTAGTGGCTATAGAGGTAGTGCATGCAGGTGTGAGTGTAGACGAGACTGGGAGGGAGGAGGGAGACGTTGGTGTGTCTGCATGTGTGTGTTGCTTGCATGAGTGCCTGTGGGATGTGTGGTGCTTATGTTTGCCTGAGCTTCCCTTGTGTGTTGAGGTGTGTGCAGGCTGGTCTGATGGTGTGCTTGGGATAGGCAGTCGTACAGGGGATTGGGTCTGGGTGGAGGAAGTTGGAGGGGGGAGGCTAGAGATGGGGACAATGGCTGCCATCAGTGCTGAGGCCAGAGACTGAAAAGCTTGGTGAAGGGCAACCTGACCAGAATGAATGCCCTCCAGGAATGCATTTGTGTGTTGCAACTGCCTTTCTACACCCTGGATGGCATTCAAAATGGTAGACTGCCCAACAGTGAGGGACCTGAGGAGGTCAATGGCCTCCTCACTGAGGGCAGCAGGGGTGACTGGGGCAGGGCCTGAGGTGCCTGGGGCGAAGGTGATGCCCACCCTCCTGGGTGAGCGGGCACGGGTTCAAGGCTGAGGGGCTGCTGGGAGGGTGGTACTGGTAGGGGGGTGGCGGCTGTACATGTAGATGTGGGGAGCACAGATGTTTCTGCCACCACAAGGGAGCTCCGTTCAGAGGCCGAGTCTGTGTCGCTGGTGTCAGCTCCTGTCCCCGCCGTGGAGCTCCCCTCGCCCTCTGTCACACTGGTGAATTCCGAGTCCGTAGTCTCGCCCTCCAGGGCCATGTGGGATGCAGCTCCCTTGTGCTCCGGTGCCACTGCTCCTCCGCCTGATGATGCTAATGCACACAAGTACAGGGAGACCACAAAAAGTGGGGGGAAGACAGAAGAAAGACATGTTGAGTGCATGGATTACTGTTACAGTTGGCGGACACGACAGACACAGAAGCCCCCTGCACTACGCCGCACTCTTGGGCTCCACTGTTCAATTCCTGGGAAATGGCCTACAAGGCTATGGACGACATCTGCACACATAGATGACACAGGGGCGTGAATTGCTGTACTTGGCACTCTACAGAGGTGGGGTGGGGTGCCACATGGCCTGCCTTACGGAGGGGCCTTGCCTACGGAATTCGCCCTGGCCTAGGGAAACCCACAGCCCTCCTCCACCACCCAGACACCTCCACTGCGCGCAAAGTCAGCAGAATGAGAGCATACTCACCCCCTTGTGTCTACTGTGATGCCCTCAAGCGCCCATCCAACTCCGGGTAGGCCACCGCCAGGATCCTGAACCTCAGGGGGGTCATGGTGCGACAGGCACCCCTCCCACGTTGGGAGGCCATCCCCAGCTGAGCCTCCGCCATCTTCTTGCTCCAACAGCGAATGCCCTACCATCTTTTCCGGCAGTGGGTGCTCCGTGTGTGGTAGACCCCCAGGGTCCGGACGTCCTTGGCGATGGCACACCAAATATCTTTCTTCTGGTGGGTGCTGACCTACATGAAAAGTACAGGGGAAAAAGAGAAGTCATTACCAACTGCACCGTCAAAGTGATTGGCCCCCATCCCTACCCTCGCCATGTGGCACATGCATTCACCGTCTTTCATGCATGCAGCACTCTGCCCCTGTCCTTCCTACATCCAGCCCTCTCCACACAGGCATAGCCCATACCACATGCTCCCTGTGTACTTACCTGTTTGTCTGGAGGACCGTAGAGTAGAGTAGACCGTAGAGTAGCTGGTACTGGGGGAGGACCCCGTCCACGAGTTTTTCCAACTCCTCCGATGTGAAGGCAGGGGCCCTTTTCCCAGACGCGCGAGCCATTGTCTCTTCCAGACTGAGGTCACAGCAGCACTTGCAGTGTAGGTCCTCTCCTGTCGAAGATCAGGTATTGAGTGATTGAACAGATAGAAAATGGCAGTCACGTCCGCGGCGGTGCGTACCGTCACCGCAGGCGTACATCATCATTGGCTCCTGGGACCCATAGGGTCCAATGTTAACCAATGCAGCATTGCGCAGCGGTCTTCGACCGCCTACCGCGACGGTGTACAACGCCAGCGCAGTTACCTCACATCCCATTGTCCCACTTTAGAGGTCAGGCAGCCGCCATTTCAGGGGCCCACATGGCTTTATTTTCAACTGCGTCATAGGCCTAGACTCAACACACCTTTTGTGTTTGGATGGTGTTCTGTGTAAACTGTGGGTATGTACCTCTGAGTTGGTTGACTCTGTGCTCGCTGTTGTCCTTCATAGGCACCGTCCGCTGGGACATGTGAGGAGATGGCAGCATCCTCTGGTGTACCGACCGTTGGTGGACCTGTCGACAATGGAGGAACGACATTTGATTATCACCTACAGGCTTGACCGTGCCACAATCCAGGAACTGTGTACCCAGTTGGAGCCACACCTGATGTCAACAATCCTCCATCCCACAGGAATCCCCCCTCAAGTGCAAGTGCTGTCAGTGCTCCATTTCCTTGCAAGTGTCTCCTTTCAAACAACTGTGGCCATGGCATCAGGGATGTCCCAGCCTATGTTTTCCAACGTATTGTCCAGAGTGTTGTCTACCCTTCTGAAACACATACGGAGCTACAGGTGGAGGATTAGCCTACAGTGAAAGGTGATTTCTATGCCCAGGGACATATCCCCAACATCATAGGTGCCATTGATGGGACCCATGTGGCTTTGGTCCCCCCCCCACAGGAGTGAACAGGTGTACAGAAACCGGAGTTATCATTCTATGAATGTACAGATGGTATGTTTGGCAGACCAGTACATCTCCCATGTGAATGCCACGTTCCCTGGCTCAGTGCATGACGCCTACATCCTGCGGAATAGCAGCATCCCTTATGTGATGGGTCAACTCCAGAGGCACCGTGTGTGGCTATTAGGTGAGCACCTGGAAGCAAGTCATTGGGAATGGTTGTCTGGGTCTGGGGTTATCCCTAGAGGTTAGTGTGTGTCTAACAGTTGTCCCTCGCCATTTGCAGGTGACTCTGGTTACCCCAACCTGTCATAGCTACTGACCCCAGTTAGGAATCCCAGGACCAGGGCAGAGGAACGCTACAATGAGGCCCAGGGGCGAACTAGGAGGGTGATCAATCGGACCTTCGGCCTCCTGAAGGCCAGGTTCAGGTGCCTCCGTATGACAGGTAGATCCCTATTCTACTCACCAAAGAAGGTGTGCCAGATCATCGTGGCCTGCTGTATACTTCACAACTTGGCTTTGCGACGCCAGGTGCCTTTTCTGCAGGAGAATGGTCCAGATGGCGGTATTGTGGCAGCTGTGGAGCCTGTGGACAGTGATGAGGAGGAAGTAGAGGAAGAAGACATGCACAACAGGGACTCAGTGATCCTGCAATATTTCCAGGTAGACACAGGTAGGAATCCAAACCTGCCTACTACATGTACTTTGACACTACTACCTCTCTCCTGTCGTTTTCACCCAGTGTATCGGTCACTGAGTTGTAACTTTCCCTTACGATTTCACAGATGTGGGTCCCACTGTGTGACATCTGCTTAGATTCCTCTTGGACTAGAGCTGTGTGACATAGGTATGTTGACATTACTATTTAAAAAACATTTTAGCACTGAAATTGCTAATACACTATTTCAAAATCACAGACAGACTCCAGATTGATTTGTGCTTTAGGTGTGTTTATTTAAATGCTCAATATTGGAGGGGGTAGTGAAATGGTGAGAGGTGATGGCGGAGGAGTGTCCCTGGCAGAGTCCAGTCTATTAGTCTCACAGGTGCATTGCCCATATTGGCATAGGAAGTGGAGCTGGGGCAGTTTAATTATGGACAGGGTGACAAAGTGGGACAGTAGGATGACAATCAGGGTGGTCTCATTTCTTGGCGGGGGTCTTGGCATCGTTCTCTGTCTTTGTCCTGGATCTCAGGGACCGTTTGCGGGGTGGTTCTCCAACTGCAGGGGGTGGGGTGCTGGTGTGGTGGTCCTGTGGCGGGGAGTCCTGTCCACTAGCACCGGCGAAGGTGGTGGGCAATTCATCGTCCATGCTAGTGTCAGGGACCCCTTGTAGTGCCACAGTGTCCCTCCTGGTGTTGAGTTGTTCCTTCAGCACCCCTACGATGGTGTCCAGGGTGGAGCTGATGGTTCTGAGTTCCTCCCTGAAGCCCATATACTGTTCCTCCTGAATGCGCTGGGTCTCCTGAAACTTGGCCAGTACCCTTGCCATCGTCTCCTGGGGGTGGTGGTAGGCTCCCATGATGGAGGAGAGGGCCTCGTGGAGAGTGGGTTCCCTTGGCCTGTCTGCCCCCTGTCGCACAGCAGCCCTCCCAGTTCCCCTGTGTTCCTGGGCCTCCGTTCACTGGACCGTGTGCCCACTACCACTGCCCCCAGGTCCCTGTTGTTGTTGGGGTGGTGGGTTATCCTGGGTTCCCTGTAGTGGTGGACACACTGCTGATTGACGTGTCCTGGAGACGGAGGTATGGGCCCACTGGGTGGGTGCTATGCCGGTGTTTCCAGAGGGGGGAAGGTCTGTGGTGGCCTGCGCCTGTGTGAGGGGAACTGACTGTCCAGAGGTTGCCGATGGTCCGGGCTGGTCATCTAGATCCAGTTGGACAGAGGTACTGTCATCACCGTGGGCCTCTTCTGTTGGTGGTGTGGACATATGTGGACCCTCCTGTCCGGAGACGTTGGGTAGGGGTCCTGCAGGGGTATAAAAGGATGTTTATTAAATCTGTGTGTGTAATGGTGTGCAATGGGTGGGTGACCGTGTACCCCAGTGCTAGCATTCCTGTTTTGGAGCTTGTGTGATGATGGTTTAGGGGGGTGTATGGGTATGTGCAGTGGGGATGCTTTGGTGATGGGTGTCCATGCTTTGTTGTTGCATGCAGGGCTTGGTGTTGGGATGTGTGGTTTGTGATGTTGGGACATATGTGAGGAGTTGGAGTGCTGGGGGTTAGGGTGAGGGTGGGGGCATGTGATAGCATGCAGGTAGGGTGGGGGATGTAATAGTAAAGCTTTGACTTACCAGACTCCATTCCTCCACCTACTCCTGCGAGTCCCTCAGGATGCAGAATCGCCAAGACCTGCTCCTCCCATGTTGTTAGTTGTGGAGGAGAAAGTGGGGGTCCGCCGCCAGTCCGCTGAACCGCCACGTGGTGTCTTTTGCGACCACGGAACGCACCTTCTCCCGTAGGTCATTCCACCTCTTCCTGATGTCCTCCCGATTTCTTGGGTGCTGTCCCACTGCGTTGACCCTGTCCACTATTCTTCGCCATAGCTCCATCTTCCTAGCTATGGAGGTGTGCTGCACCTGTGATCCGAATAGCTGTGGATCTACCCGGACGATTTCCTCCACCATGGCCCTGAGCTCCTCCTCTGAGAACCTGGGATGTCTTTGCCGTGCCATGGGGTGGTGTAGGTGATGTGTGGGATGGAGTGGGTGGTGATAAGTGTGGTGATATGTAGTGGTGTATTGTGTGAGGTGCGTGGAAGTTGTGTGGGTGATGGTGTTGTGTGCCTGTGGATGCTGTTGTTCTTGCTGGTGGTGTCTCTCTCTGGCATTCTTTTGGAATTGTTTGTTGTGGGGGTTTGTGGGTGATGTGGGTGTGTGTTTTATATTGTATTGGGTGTGTGGGAGTGGTGTGTGTATGTGTATCAGGTGTGTGTATTTTGAATTGTCCAATGTGACTGTGTTTTTTAAGAGTGTGTGTATTTTGAGCGCGGCGGTGGGTACCGCCAATGGAATACCGCAGATGAAAGACCACTGCATGGATTCGTGTGTCGTGATAGTGTGGGCGTATTTCTGTTGGCGTGACGGTGGAGGTTTTGTTTTCGCCAGTTTATCACTGACCTTTGGTGTGGCGGACTTGTGTGGGTGTCTGACTTTTGGCAGATTCCGAGATGTGGGTCATAATACCTGTGGAGGATTTCCGCGGTGGTGTGTTGGCAGTCTTCTGCACGGCGGTAAGCGGCTTTTACCGCCAATGTTGTAATGACCGCCTAAGGCCCTCATTACAACCTGTTTGGCTGAAGCACCGCCAACAGGCTGGCGGTGCTTCAGAGGGGATTACGACATGGACGCACCGCCGGGGCCGGCGGTTTCCCGCCACATTTGCCCCGGTGGTGATAATCCGCCAGGGCAGCGCTTGTTTGCAGGGCTGCCCAGGGGATAACGAGTCCCCCTACCTCCAGCCTTTTCCTGGTGGCTTGAACCGTCAGGAAAAGGCTGGCGGTACGGGGAGTTGCGGGGCCCCTTGACAGGGCCCCGTGCAGCTTTTCACTATCTGCAAAGCAGACAGTGAAAAGCGCAATGGGTGCAACTGCATCCTTCGCACGGCCGCAACACCGCCGGCTCCATTTGGAGCTGGCTCCCATGTTGCCACCCACATCCCCGCTGGGCCGGCGGGCAGAAACTCTGTTTCCGCCCGCCGGCCCAGCGGGGATGTCATAATGGGCACCGCACGGTGTTACAGCTTGGTGGGCGGCAATGTTGTAATGACCCCCTAAATCTTGTGGGTGGGTATAAAATCTCAATTGTGCTTGCAAGTGACCGGAAGTCTCTTGTCTCACTTCCCATGCCTACACAAGGGCGCGCAAATGGGGGGAAAAACTCCACTCTGTTGCAGAGTGGGAAGTCTATTGGTATCTCCGCTTTCTCAACAGAATGCTGAGTTGCTGAGTTCCACAATCTCTGCCAGGGGAGGGAAGTATTTTGTCACCTTAAGCCTCCAGATGGCAAAGATATTTTCTTTTTGAGAGGTACTTAAAATGTGCTCCAAGCTGCACTGTGGACCTAATGCTTTTAATGTTCATACTAGGTATGATCTGCATATTATTGAAATCATTACTTTAGGTGCATGTTCCACAATTAACCTAAATTTATGTGCTCATTTTGTGTCAGCCTATATTATATATGTGTAAAGCATGTTTGAAATAAGGACTTACACATTCAGAGTGCTTTCAGGGACCTCGGGACCTTGTAGCACGAAAAACACATGCATTGGCATAGCCAATATGTCTTGCCTTTGAGACCCTTGCCTCTGACAGTGCCTTATGTTTATGCTATAAAGCATCAGGAAAAAATGTTGATGCTGTACAGCATGAACAGAAGGGGAGAAAGAGGCAGGATGATCCGGGTGCTGATGGCTGTGTCATTTTGTAGGCGTTCACATGTGCCCTGAGCCATGGATGATTTTTGTTTTTATTTGCCTCATGCTTCCTTCATGTTCTGTCAGTGTGATAATACATATCCCTAGGAAAACATGTGGTGAATGGCATGAGATACCACAGTGTGCCAACGGGGAAAGGGAATAGCTGACAAAATATTCCCAAGCATCAAGGCCCAGAATTACAAGGCTCTAGCACAACATTAGTGTCATTTTCTATGCTAATGTGTAATTAGTCTTCGAAAATTACAGTGCCATTTTTACAAAGTGGCACAATGCATGCAGGTTCCAGGTTCTGAGATAAATATAGAGTCCCAGATTCCCACTCTAGAGCTGTGAGTCTACATACAAGTTGTGGGGTACCTCACATCCTGACTATAGAAGTGAGAGAAGTTATGGGTACCTCACATCTTGACTTTAGTTGTGAGACTGTCACCCACATCATCTGCTGTGCATCATTATTTTTTAGGTGTAAGGCCCACTGGAGTTTGAGGTGAGACAGATGTTTTTGTTCAACTTGTTAACATAACAGCAGAAAATCACTTACCTTAATGTTTCCCAAATTTGTTGCATTGGGTTTTAAAATGTTTAAAAACATAATCAAAGTATTACTTTTGCTTTCTCTCCAGGAATGATTGAACAGATTTGGGTAGAGGTGATGGCCCTGACACCGTTTTTAAGGGCATCCATTTCCTATTGAACAAGGGCATAATGTGCCACCTGAACGTAGCATACCCAGAGGGAATAACAAAAAAACACCATAGCAAATAAATAGTTTTATACCAAAATAGTAACTACATGCACTGATAAAGTAGTGGGGTATGGCTTTTCCTTGGATGTGTGTTTAAAACTAACCCTTTGCCCTGAATTTTTGTAGTGGATTTTGACCCTTTGTCCTGAATTTTTATCCTCAATTTTGACCCTTTTGTCTGAATTTTTTACAGTCCTGTCCACAATTTGCCTCCGTGCCACGTGGTCACCTTACCTTCCATGGTACATTGCTACTAGAGTGTGTGGGGCTCCCTCTGCATGATCATGCTCAGGTATACTCAGGTATACTTGTGCTGGTAGAGAAATGCATCCCCCAAGACAGCAGGGAGTGAATACAGTGACAGCTCAAATCTTTAATCCTGTCACGACCTGAGCATTCAATAGAAACATGACTAAGCCCCTAGTAGCCGGGAAAGTTGTAAAACACGCTGGCACAGCACACCTCTGGTGTTGCAGTGCTCCCTCAGGGGTACTGGAGAGATAACAGAACAGATTATGGGGGTCATTTTGACCTTGGCGGACGGCAGAGGCCGTCCGCAAAGGTACCGCCGCTGAATGACCGCACCGCGGTCAAAAGACCGCGGCTGCCATTCAGACATTTCCTCTGGGCCGGCGGGCGCTCTCCAAAAGAGCGCCTGCCGGCCCAGAGGAAATGCCCCTGCAACGAGGACGCCGGCTCAGAATTGAGCCGGCGCAGTTGCAGGGGTGCGACGGGTGCAGTTGCACCCGTCGCGTATTTCAGTGTCTGCTTAGCAGACACTGAAATACTTTGCGGAGCCCTCTTACAGGGGCCCCTGCAGTGCCCATGCCATGGCATGGGCACTGCAGGGGCCCCCAGGGGCCCCGCGGCACCCCCTACCGCCATCCTGTTCCTGGCGGGAGACCCGCCAGGAACAGGATGGCGGTAGGGGGTGTCAGAATCCCCATGGCTACGGAGCGCGCTCCGCAGCCATGGAGGATTCACAAGGGCAGTGGTAAACCGGCGGGAGACCGCCGGTTTACCCTTTCTGGCCGCGGCTGAACCGCCGCGGTCAGAATGCCCTCGGGAGCACTGCCAGCCTGTTGGCGGTGCTCCCGTGGTCGGTGACCCTGGCGGTCACCGGCCGCCAGGGTCAGAATGACCCCCTATTTGTCTCCTGTACCACTTGTGAAACCGGCAACTAGGCAACTGATCCCACCTGTTGACAACACCTGTGTACAGATCATACCAAGGAAAAATAAAACATCTTGGGTGTTTCTGATGGGTTTCTGAGTGAGGCAGAGCTCATGGGATAACTTTTTGCACTCAGCCTTGAGCCTACAGTGAGGCTGTGACTTTCTCTGCTGAGTGGTGGGTCTCAACTGGGGACTTTCAAGGGTACTTTCTGGCCAATACTCAAACAGCAAACTGCAAACTTTGTTGGCCATTGCAGGCTGGCTTCTTTATCTTGTCAGAGGACAGGATCTGTATTGCAACTTCATGAGAAGAATCAACAACTCTCACCTAAAGCCTGTAGCCTTGAAGGTTGCAACAACATTTTACAAATCAACATTATTTACCATAATTTTGTGAGTTTCAGGCTGTTGAAGTTTAATGAGATAGGAATGTTTTATATATATTGAATATCACAAGTAAATGCAAGGAATGCCTGTCCAGAAGCACAGTGAGCTAAATGAATCTGATTCGATTGTTTGTTTTGTTCTGGATGTGATTTCCCGGGAATGTGCACATATTCATGGAATCATTTTATGTGACTTCCTCATGATGCATCCTGTGGCCCATCATCGACATGCTTGTAGGACATGTTAGCTTTTAATCTTAGATGCATACAATGCACCATCTTTCGTGTTGGTATGCCTTTTCTGAGTTTATGTAGCAGCTAATATCTGCATCAAATTGCAAAACCATGAATGTTCTGCATGTGAGATATGTCTGAATGTTGCTGTTAGCATTTTTTGTTTCTCCTGCCAAGTCATGCAATGTTTTTGTTGCTTTATTGGGGGGTGTTTTAGTTGGATACTAGTTAAGTGTATTGGAACTCCTGTATCCTCCTAAAACATGGCTGTCCACTGCAGAAATGTCATGAGAGTGACATTCGGTCACAGCTTTTCTGCCAACAGCTCCAAGCATGCTGGTACTTGCTCTTTCACTTTTTCCCTAAGTATGAACCTTCAAGATCAGTTTGCTTAACTCAGAAATAGGAGTGGGCAGAACTCAGCAGAATCTTGCAGAGATTTTTTGTGACTAGAGAAATTCCATGAGTTAAACTCTGCAAGTTTTGCCTACGCCTACTGCTAACCAGTGCTAAAACACAGGTGCTCGCTCTTTGAAATACGGTAACACTGGCATGTCTCAGGCCTGCAACTGCAGATCATGTGTGTAAAGTCTTATTGCCACTTCAACTTGGTATTTAAAACCCTTTGCCAAGCCTAAACTCCTCTTTTTATTACACATAAGTCACCCCTAAGGTAGGGACTAGGTAGTCCATAGGGCACTTTGTTATTCAATTAAAAAATATGACATGTACATTTAAGTTTTACATGTCCTTGTATTGAAAAACTCCCAAATGTTTTTTTCACTACTGAGAGGCCTACCCCTCTCACAGGTTAACATTGAGAATTCCTTATTATACTTTTAAGCTCTAACTCCTTATTATGAAGGAGTAGCTATGTCCATTTTCATAGAATTGGAGTAGTAATGTTAAATACTCTTTATTGGTAAAGTTGGATTTAACATTATGATTTTAGATATGTCACTTTTAGAAAGAAGCCATTTCTCTGCTCTTACAGCTCTGTGAGCCTGCGGCCTGTCTCCAATACACGTCTGGGATGGGTAACAGCTACACTTTGTGCATTCCCCCTAGACAGTCACAAACACAGGAAGGTTAGGTGTGTCTGATCACTCATTTGCATTTTGATGGCTCTTCCTTGGTAGGAAGAGAGGGAGGCACTGACACATCGGAATAGGCAGTACCTGTCCCCACACAGAGGGCTGATTACCGCTGACTGATGCTCTGAAGCCAAGGCTGAGAAGAAAGGGCCTCTGTGCATTTCAAAGATCCTTCTTTGATGTAACCACAAATGTAAAGGCACAACTGGTTATAAGTACCGGGCCCATATTTATGGGCTGTTGGCTAGGGTTAGTGCTGCAAGTCACCTTGCTGCATTCCCCTGTGTCAAAGGGAAAGGGCAGAAATGCACCTTATCTATGGCCTACAGTGCAGTCCTGTTATTTCATTCTGTGCTGGCACAGTTTCAGCAGCCTAGTGCCAACACTGGCAACCTTGGTGGCTGTGATGCATGCAGGATTGGCTCCTTCCTGCAAAAAACATTTGTTGGAGGTATTTTTGTTTATTTTTCAGTGTACAGTAGAATGCAGCACATATAGAAAGAGGAAAAACATGCAGAATTAAAGATATTTCTTCTCACTGTGTCTTACCTTGGGAGGCGTATGGTTTTGGTGCATCTACAGGTTTACAAGGTCTTGTAAATCTGGGGATGCATCCAAATTCATGTATTTTGAGTGGGAACACACTGACAATCCCCATGAAACACTTCCCTAATGCATAGTAAGGCACCGTAGCAATTTGCGCTGCCTTGCCTTACTTCATATCTATGGAGCCATTCACAGTCACACACATTGCATGGCCTCATAGAGATCATTTCAAGTTTTGCACCACTATTGCATGACAACATGTGACACAATGGAGGCACAAGGGGCTTGTAAATATGCCCCTGGGTCTCTGGCACCATAGAATAAGACTATTCTGGACCTACAACCTGCCTCTGTCAGAAGAACTGCTGTCCTGCATCAAGGACTGTCACTTTGCTAGAGTGCTAACCTGGAAGGACTGCTTTCCTGCTGTTTTGTTCTGCTGACTGCTGCACTCTAAACTTTGGGGGCGTGTTGGCTTGTGTCCTGTTGCCAGAAACTAATGGATATCAAAGTTTCTATCCCTGCTCCTGTGCCTGATTCACTGGAAGTGGACCCATATACTTGCACGATTGAAATCGATGCATCACCTGCCTGCTGGAAGTGGCAACTGATGCATCAATCCTGTTGTGGGAGCAGAACCAGCGCATCACATTCAGAACCAGAGATTAGCCATCATTGCTGCATTGGAACACTGCATTGCCAACACTCCTGAAGTAAGATCAGGGCACCCCTTCACTGCATGGAGAACAGTGGTGCACTGGCATCAGAATTATTCATTGCAGCACCAGCACTTTGCCTTCAGAACTGACGTATCATCAGTAGTGTGTGAGGAAAATTGTATTTGTGACCAGGATTAAGGTGCTCTGTCCCCTCGTCCTGCATGTCTCCTGTACCTGGCCCGAACTCCATTGTGGTTAGCTTGAGCTGTTGACTTTACCATGGTCCAGCGTGACCTCAAGTAAACCTTAAAGCACTATTTGCTTCTAGCTAAGCAGTTGAACTATTTCTATTCCTTAAAAATAGTAACTCAAGTTCTAATGATTGGATTTTTGTTGTTTTGGTATTAATTTATTTAGAATACTTTTGTCTGTTTTCCCAAACCTGTATGGAGTCTTTTTGTGGTGTTTTTCATTGGGTTGTTGTGTCTGTTTGTGTGTGTGTACCTTACACAATTTATCTTTAGATAAACTGACTGCTCTGTGCCAAGCTACCAGAGGGTGATCACATGCTATCTTTTAGTGTGACTGACTTGCCCTAAATAGAACTGTTTGTCCTGCTTGGACAGGGTGCATACATCTGCCAACCGGAAACCCAGTTTCTAGCAATCACATTCCATTATTTCTTGTGAAAATGCTGTGTAGCACTGAACAGATTGGAATAATTTTATATTGTCTCTAGGCTTTATTCCAAGTCACCACCCCTTTTTGTAGACACTCAAATATATCCTTTAATATGGCAAAGGATATTTTCATGATGGGTTGTGAGCTGTATTGTATATATACAGCCTGTGTAATTGTGGATGTAAATATGAAGATCCATTGCCAAATAACATATTCATTGTCACCTGTAAAATACAAGAATGAGTCTGAATGGCATGTATAGAGTTGCTTTTGGAGGAATGATAGAGCCCAAATACCCCATTCCCATGGCTGCCCTTGAAAGGCAATTGTAAAGAGCACAATGGAAACAATGAGTTGCTTGTACTTCCAGGGTAATGGGCACAAGTTTTTTTTTAAATCTATCTCCCAACTATAATGTCTCTGTAATCTTAATTTTTTTCAGCAAATTTGTTTTTTTTTTTAAACGTCAAGTCATTTTCATAACTAAGGGTGTCATTATGAGTTTGGCGGTACCAGGACCGCCATGTTGGTGGCAGCGGCTGCACTGGTGACGGCCCGGCAGAGAAGTCTGCCAAATTATGACCATGACGGTCTTCCCAAAAAAAGACTGACAAATCACCGTCGGTACCGCCAGTGCAGTCATGCTGCCTCAGACGGCAGTATGCACCTTCAGGCCGGTGAATACCATGTTGCCACCAGACATATTCTGAGGCTGCACATCACCAAGGTTTCAGCCATGGTCGCACCACCACAAAATCCCTGGCAGAAACCAACTCTTTAAAAGGAGACACTCACCTTCTGGAAGACATGCCAGTCTGGATCCACCGTCGCAATGGCGACGATGACAACAACTGTGAGTACACACACCTACCTTATACTGTAGGGAAAACCCAAAGTACACACGCACACACAACATACACATCCAGGACAGCAGGTGACGTCGACACATACACGTAACGATACACCCACACACAAACACACACACACTGACATACATACACGCACACCCATACTACATACACTACGGCCAACACAAACGTACAATACACAAACCAACCCTCACACATACACCACCGGCACAGTCCAACACAACAATGCACAACACCACTGATACTCTCAACTACCCCACAACTGCAGCAACACACACGTTTTGGCAATCTAACACATTACATACCTCCACATGACACTATGTACATACAACGTGTCACAATACCTGACAACCAATATACACGATAACACAGCCAAACAATGAGGCACCCGTTATAACACACCAACACAACATACAAAACGTCTGACATACCCATCACTACACGCACACACACATAACAACCGCACAAGGGCACACAACAATACCATTACACATTGTCAATACAAACTATACACAATTTATCTACAAAGTAGAAGTGGCTCTTTGATTTTTTGTGAATGAATGTCCAAGCTCTCCTTAAGGGAGCCAGGCTAAATTGATGCACCATCCCAAGGTTTCCCTGGTCTGAAATGCCACAGCAAAAAATATGCACCCCATAACCGTGTATAGGTCTGTAATGGGAGCAAAGAAATAATCAATTCACAAAATGGAATGGCACACAGCCAAATACAATGTATACGTATTGTTGTGAGAAAGCCATTTAATTAACGCATCACAAAACCAAATGCAGTTATACCAGCTATCTAACATAAACATTGGAAGTCTAAACAGGGTGAGTACAATACAAGTCCATGTGTCATCTATAGTAGTGTTAAAGTGACCGCTAATAACAAACACCCCAACAGAAGCTTCTGATATTAGTGAGCATAGCCTATTAGTCATGTGTTGTGGCTTACATATATATATATATATATATATATATATATATATATATATATATATATATATATCAGAAATCAGGGTGTCCCTTGAGTAGGCTCATAATCAGAACAAATCATCCCAATCTGTCTGCATGTATTCCCCCACCTATAACCACATATCATGATGCTCCTCAGAAGCATATGCCACCCAAGTAGCCATAAACTCTAGTCAAAGACTCTGGTATTAGGGGCTTGTATCAAAGTAACTAATTTCTCATTGTGTTTCATCCAATCTAGGTGTAGATCTTGAACAAATAACTAATTGACCTTAATGCACAGATGTGTATTAAATCTTGACCCTTTTATGACTAATTGAAACTGGAACACATATTCCTAATCTTCCCTCTTTTTAGTGAGAATGACCTGGGGAAATTTGCTCACTCCCAGAACAAACATTTACAACATTTGTAAGCTGAGAAGTTAAGGCAATTACATGTCTAAACAAATGTATTTTTTAGTGGTCAGGTATCATCATTAGTATACCAATATTTTGCCCCAGGGTTAAAATGTCTTGAAATTATTGAGCAGTGAGATGGCTACCCTTATTGCTTATGCAGTCCTGGCATGTATCTCAGTTGCGTTGTCCTAGCTGCCTACATTTTCTCTTCATTTGGGGTTCTACCCTAGATGAGGAAGCCCACAAAGCCATTTTATTGAGATTATCCATTTTCTTGGTGCTTTTCCTTTTCTTGACCCAGCCCTACCAAATTAGGTTTTTCCCTAGGAATATACTCCCAGTCTGGCAGGGAACATAAGTAAATACTTTATTTGTACGGCTCAGAGTTTTAGTTTGACTCGCAGGAATAACCATTAAAGTGGCTCTGACATTAGTGCCCTGTGGGCTCTTTACAAAAAGTGAGAGGGCTTTCAATGGCATCCATGACTGAAATAAAGTAGTGAGGAACTGCTCCTCCTGTAATCCCTCCATTTTGTCGGGAATATTCACTAATTCTGTAGGCCCTTCCCTCGGCATTCACCATTCTTTTTGTAATTGCTTTGAGACATCTGAGAGGCATGTCACCATAGACTTCTAGATGTTTAAACTGTTCTACACTGTGAATATGTTAATATACAACCTTCTGTCTCTGTAACATGCTCTGTGGTGTTACAGATACCTTGCCTCAGCAAAAGTACATCTACACAAATGTTGATTTTTACCCTAGGGGTAAACTTGTTTCTTTAAGCAGCAGTTTAATTTCCCAACAGCTGCTGCTGGCACCCCACACTGGAGTGGTACTCCCTGGCCTAGCTTGGCATTTCCATCTTTACCTTGTGTGGGTTGGATCCCTTTAACTTTAAGCAATATGTTGGTAAAGTGTATTTCCGCCGGAGCTATTCATTGTGAGGGTAGTCACATCGAAGAACCCAAACTCACTTCCTCCCCAGGCATGCATTTACAATCTAGATAGAAAGTTCTGAGTGATATTTATTTTCAATGGGGTGGTTACAGAACGTTTTCTTCCAACTGAAGGAGTGTCATGGGGGATTTCTTCTCTGCACAAGAAGAACAATTCAAACCTCCACTGTAGGTTGCATAGGAGCATCTCTGCCTTCAATGCTCCTGCTGCAGCATTACAACCCACTCAGAGACTTCAATGTTGATAATGGTCCGCTAGTGGAGTTTGTGGATATGGACTTTAGGTTGATGTATCAACTAGTGTCATTTATATTCTGAATACTGCTGGTTTCAGAGTGGTTTTAATAAGATGTCAATGACTGAACCTTCTTTACCACCCTATTAGTGTCATTTTGTATACTACTGTGGTGTTAGAAAGCCAAAACCACAACTCCATATTTATAAAGTGGTGCAATGCTTTCATAGCACCACTTTGTAACCCCTTTCACCACATGGTGCCTGTGCCAGGCATAATGTATGCAAGGGGGGCGTCCTTCCCTGGGGAGCTGTAAAAATAGTGCAAACAAATCTAAGAAATTACTTTGGGTCATTTTTATCTGCTAAGAGCAGGCGTTAAAGGGAGACTCCCATTGTTTTTAATGGGTCTCTGGGTGCTTTGCAGGATTAGCATCAACATTTTTTAGACTAATCCTGTAAAGCGCCAGAATAGCATAAAACATTATGATGTTAGTGCCCATGACTACCACCATGGTTCTCCGTATTTTAAATAAGGCACATACATAGTGGCATTAGGAGGGTACTAAGAGGCTCAAGAAAAGTGGCACTGCACTAAATCTGCCCCTTTGTTTCTGAGAGTCCCACAGTCTACCAGTTGATCCAACATGTGTCCTCCCTTCTGTATTTTCTGAGTCAATGACTAAGTGGCAGCAAATGTGTGACACCAGACTGTCTCAGTACATGTCAGACATGGCCCACATGCAGTCCTTGTACATAGCTGGTTTGTATTTCTCCAGATTGCAGGCAACACTTCACCCATTGTGATTGCACTTCGGAAACCCCAAGGCCCATCTCAGGTTCTTTAGCCATGAGAGGTGACTGCCATATATACCAAGGGTTCAACCACTAAGTTATTGCCTAATTATGGTTTGAAGTTTTTATAATACTAAGCCAATGTTCTGTTGATGCAAGGACTCAGAAGTCTTTGTGTGACTTTGACAGGGACCTGGATTGGATGCTTCAGATCCCACTGTAGCTTCATATTGGCTAGTGTTCTTCTTCTCAATTGCACCTGAGAATCCAACCCTCTGTCCACCTATGATGGTTTCCTGCATTCTACTATGCTAATGGAAGTACCTTGTCAGGAAGTCCCCGTCCAGAGTCAAACACCAGCTGCATGCCTCAGGGTCCCGTTTTCGCCATAAGCCTTGACCCTTAAGTTGTGGGACGTGCAGGGAAGCGGCGGTTTGGCAGTGACCAAATTGCAGTGGTTGTAATATGGCAGTCTTCACTACCGATACAGTGGCGTTGAGATCGCCACAGCATCCCTGGTGGTCCATGGACCAGCTGGGTCTTAATGAGGGCCTTGGTTTACATTTGCTTCAATTATATTGCATTTGTGGTATAACTGTTTGTACTCCATGTACACAATTCTGCCGCAGCTTCTAAGAAAGCTCCACAAATTATAATTATTTAACGGCTAGTGATTTATTTCTAGCATTATAATTCAACAATTTAATGCATCCTTTCTCTAAGAAATCGAATGAAGAAATTGTAATTTCTGGAATCAACTCTCTGCTTAGTAGAGAGGAAAATTAATTGCGTGTTTTTTGGTATTGCTATCCATTATATTTTTAGTTAATGAAGTTTTTGACAAAATCATTGAATTCTTTGAACAGTTTTTATTATTTTAATGAAGGTCTTTTAACCAGTGTGCCAATCATCATATCAAGGTTTCCTGTAATAATATAAGCACAACATGCATTTGTAGCTTCCTCCCTGATATTGCATAAAATGAGGGTTTGTCAAAAGGAACAATGATTATAAGGAAAAACAAAATTACAAGCATGTTCTTATGTAACTGCCCATTGGCCAGTAACTGAGTTATTTATCGATGTCCACAGTTTTATGGGGCAGAATACCTAACCCTATTTCACTGGTTCTTTTCTGAAATGTGGAAAATATTTTTGCTTGAATGTTTTGCTAACAGAAGAACACTTTTGTGTATGGAATGATATATTATACTGTGCAATATTTGGCTGTAGCATAAAGTGGAGACATGTTTTCAGTAAACAAGATGGCAGCAGCATAAAGCTGCAGCTCTACCAGATCAGCCTGCAATCCGTTATTTATCTCATGTAGAAGGTGCCATCCAGAAATTTTTGGGGCCTCCCGGTGAGGCTCTCTTCACCACTGAGGGCAATCTGTGCTGCAAGATAGTCCAAGGGGCTGGATTGAGCCTTATCTGACACGGAGGACTGGGCCCAGAAAACCCATATAGTGTTAACTAATGCGTTGCGGGGAAACTCGACCCTGAAAACACACCTCTTCTGGTGCAACCCGGAGTTGTGGCTGGCCTTCCTTGAGAGTTGCTGTGGAACCATGCCTGTGGCTTGGGAGGGGGCTGACTGTGGCCTACATGCTTGGACCTGCTGGGCAGGGCCTGTGTTATAGCAGAGAGTTGTGGCTGACCCTGCACCTGCTTTGCCCTGCCTGCACCCATGCATAGATGCACCTTGAGCCTTCACTGATGCCATCTCCACCAGAGCCTCTCACTCGTGACCACCTTTGGTGAGTGAAGCCGGGAACCCGACAGGGCGTGAGGAGGCATACTTGTTGGAGCCTTGTTTGACTTCGCATTACTAGGCCTGGATCTGGGAAGCACAACCGCATTGGGCATTATTGAAGCTGACTGGGCTAACATCTGGGCCACCTCTACTAATACAATGCCAACTCTTTACCCACTGGACACCATAGACTGTTGGTCTGCCTGCGACCCTTTTGGACATCCCCATCTGGTGGATTGGGCAGCTGGCACCATGTGGAAGCAATGTGTTCTATCTGTAGGATTTATACGAGCCCAGGAAAGTGACATTAAAGACTTATCCTGAGACTATGGGAGTGCCCAGGAGGTCTTTCCACCCAGTGTTGGAAGCAGCATTGATGTGCAACCCTGTAACTGCTCTTGTTCTCCCTGGCACAAAGAGACCTGCACAACCAACATTCAGCTATTGTCTGCACCTATCAGACTGCTTATATCATAGAATTGATAGCAGTGCACTCTTTATATTCGTCTTTTGAACAATTCTAGCAATTAAAGTGACCTGTAAGAAGTCACCCTGGTTAATAATAATAAAGTAAAGTAAGATAAAAGTCCAGAATTCATATCAGATGGTATGTTCCTTTGCTTTGTCTTGGTATAGTCAAACATTCAACATGGTTAGTCCAGTGACAACAATTTACAGATGATTTGGCCAATAACACATTATGCATAATTTAGCTGACACATGTTTTGTCCCAACTTGGTCTTTTTCAAGTCCATATCTGTAAATTCTGGAGCTCAGAAGTGTTGCCGTCAAGCCTAAGAAATGACTACTTCTAGGTAACGGCTCGAAATATGTGACCTTGGACCTTTATAAGTCCTATAAGTGTCATAATTAGGCCATAGTTATTGGCATCAGACTGCCACCTGGTACCCAGATCGATGGAGGTGGTGGGCCACATTGTGCAAGGATGCATCTGACGTGGTCCTTCGTGATGTGCTGTGTTCATGTCACATATCTATCTTAACACCTTCCTGAGATTTCCCAGCATGCCCTTTCCTTGTTGCCTTGTGTAGGCACATCAGCATTGCAGGGACCGCTTGCACACATATTTACTCCAACTGCTGCTTTTTTGGAATGACCCCCTGGGCTTGGCGTCCCAGTGACCAGGCTGTTTGAACTGCAAGTGGTCTGGGTTCACTCTTCCTCCATGCCTTTCACGTAGGAGTCTTTTGCGGCACCATGGGCAAGCTTTGATGTGCTTCTATAGCCCAGGAGTCTGACCCTGAGGGCAGTTTGCTGGATTGTTGTCGAGGGTGCAACAGGATATCATTCTTGTCACTATAGAAAATTCTGAGACCTTTCTGAATCAAAAAATCAACACTATAGCCATCAAGCACAGTTTGCTTAGGGATGATCACAAGAAACTTGTTGTCAGAGTTGTCCAAATGGATACATCATAAGGACCTATAGCTCAAATGACAGACACCTAGAGGTAGCTTGTGGAATTTACTAGCAAGATTCACTTTCTTGCGGGGTGGGTGAAGGACATGAGGAGCATATTCTAATGTAGTAATAAAAGAATTGTGGGCCTAGCGGGTGGATGTAAAGGTCAAGATGCTGTGACCTACTTAGAAAACTGGATCTGGAGCCTTAAGCCTCTCATAACAAACTGTCCTTCTTTTTCTCAATCAAGAGGTCCCATCAATTTCCAATGTTATTCCCCCTCTTGGCTCAGCTCCCTCCAGTTTAGTTGCATAATCACTTCACTACAGAGACCAAAAGGAACTCTTGCATGAGGCATGCCACCTGGTCCCACTGGAAATCTCTATCACTTGCATTATGTTGTTCACATATTACACTCTTGCAGTGCAGCCTGGACATACTTAGTTTACAGCCAAGCAAGCTTTAGAAGATGGGCCTCAATTGTTTGTTTATTTTTCCTTCTATGCTCTGGGTGGTTGTGGCAAACAAATCTCATCTTTTTAATACCATGCAGAGGTGTGGGACTGTTTAGAAAGAAACGCCGTTTCTGACTGATCTGCAGACCAAGAGGGCAATACAAGATGTAAACAGCAGCACCATCAAAAAGGATCCACCTAGACACTGGCTGATGCAGCGCTAGTGATTCAACACATTTGGAACTTTAGACCGATGATAATAAAGGTTCAGTCTTGGAGACAGCAGCGTCCCTTTGTACCTATGAATCTCTGCACAATCTTGAGAAAACTCCATCTGTGAGCGATGATGACTTTTCAGTATCCCTAATCTCCTTCTTAAAATTGCTGGCTCCACTGGACTTTAAGCCCCAAACCACTGATGACTTGCTGTAATGTTTTTCCGACTGAACTACCCAATTGAGGCTCAGGACTATACCCAGGCCCTGATGAATGCTAACCCAGTCCTTGCCCCCCTGCTGGAGATGGAAGCCCAGGGCTTATTTTATTTTTGTCACTTAATCAAACATTTGTCAACTAGACCCTGTCAGCAGGTGTTCCACACTACCACCTACTGCCCCAATCTTAAGGTCATGTTACAAAGGCATCCTTCCTCAGTAAGGGGTCTCCTGCACTCACCAGAAAGATCTCAAACAGCCCACCCCATGTACTTGGATGTATAATATCTACATGCATTTTGGAATGAGGACATTTTGTACTCTGCCCTTTGTGTTATTTTTTTATTATTGTTAATGTTTCTTTATCACAAGATATCCCTGATCTGACACTTGATACTGGTGGTGACTCTTTGTCATTACATCGCGCAAGCTATTTTGAAATAGTGTTGACTTGTGTACATCACCTGTTCTATGTACCACCATAGCTATGCTGTGTACTGACTATACCTTGTTTACATGGAACATCAGGGACATTCACTCTGCTAGCAAACACTATGCTATTTATTGCTATTAAAGATACAGAAACAGAAATAGCCTTCCTGCAGGAATCTTACTTGGTTGTCCGTGATTTAGCTTGACTCCTGAGGTGGGTCGATATAGGTAAGGGCTAGGGTTCCCTTTCTGCAGCATTCAGCAATCACTGATGGGGAGGGGAGATATGTCTTGCTGGAGGAGAATCTTCATCATAAGACACTTGTGCTGCTTAAGAGTTGCATCACTAACTCCAAAAAAGCAATTTTCTGGGATCATTTGTCTGGGGATATTGGCACAGAGGGTGAATGTCCAATGGATAGTCAGTGGGGACTTCAATAGCATTCTAGAGGCTACTCTGGACAGGTTATTCCCCCCTCCCTCAAGCACAGACTGAACACAAAGCTAAATGCTATGCCCTTTGGCTCTGCTGATAGTCCTTTGGATATTTGGAAGAACACCACAAGGGCTGGAAAGTATACTCTTTCTACTGGCCTCCCCACAACCTTCATGTATGGCTTGACAGCAGTAGGTATCTAAGGGACAGAAGAGTGAGTAGGCTGTTACAATTGGAACAATGAAACCACAACTGCAGTTTACATGGTGTAGTTATATAATGGGACATTGTTAATGGCGAGGTATGTGCCAATCCAATCTGTGAAGCAGTTATTGTCGATATCACTGTCCCCCCCCACTGAAATGGTGACCGCCTGTCCTGTATGTATGGACTGGTGGACGTGGTGTAATTCCGCTGATGTTGGGCGTCGTGGCAGAAGACAGTCTTGCACCGCCGTGCAATTCCCCATTGGCTAATATGGGGCTTTATGGAGTACAGTGGCCAATGAGGATCTGGACCGGCGGTGATGGTGTACACCGCCGCAGATGTGAATACCATTTTCTATCTTATTCCTCACTTCTTTCCTGACCTTCAACAGGGGAACACCTACACTGCGTCTGCTGCTGTGACCTGCGTCTGGAACCTACCATGGCTCATGTGACTGGGGAAAGGGCCCCTGCCTTCACCTTTGAGGAGTTGGAGCAACTGGTGGATGAGGTCCTACCCAGTACGGACAACTGTATGGGCCTCCAGACCAACAGGTGAGTACACTTTGGGCACGATGCATGTGTGAAGGATGCATGGAGATGTGTGTGCAAGTATTGTGTAAAGGGGGGATAGGGGGCATGTCTTCTGGCGGTGTGCATGGTGTGCGCTGGGCGATGTGTCTGCTAATGGTGATGGAAACGGATATGGTGGGCCATTTGTGTGACAGGCTGGGCTGTTTGTTTAATGGTTTTCTCTTGTCTGTATTGCCTCTGTAGGTCAGCACCCATCAAAAGAAGGGAATATGGCGTGCCACCGCCAAGGAAATGCGGACCCTGGGGGTCTATGGCAGGGGGAGCACCCACTCTCGGAAAAGGTGGGAGGACCTGAGATGCTGGAAATGGAAGACCGCAGATGCCCAGCTGGGGATTGTCTCTCAATGAGGAAGTGGTACCCGTCGGACCCTGACCCCCCCGATGGCCTGCATACTGGCGGTGGCCAACCCTGAGCCGGATGGGCACTTGAGGGAATCACAACAGCCACAAGGGAGTGAGTACAGTGGATATCATTACATATTTTGGCTGGTGGGGTAGTATCCGTGTGGTGGATGTGTGTTAGTGGGTGCCCCGAAGGCCAGGCCAGACATTGCAACGTAGGTCATCTAAAGGGTAATGGGTGTATGGCAAATACCGGTAACCTAGCTTGTTAGCCGTCCAGTTCAGGCAGGGCATCGTGGGTCCCAGGAGTGCTGTAGTTGGTGGTGCGTGACCCTTATTTTGCCTTAGTAACTAGTCATATCACTGGTAGTGCAAACATAGTGCTTAAGCCTGTTCCCTGTGTATGACGGTGATGTGTATGCCAATAGTGGTGTTGGTGCAGTCATTGACCCAGGGTATCCTTTGTCTCTCCCCCCCTTTCTTGTTTTGTCATCCTGTCCTTGTGTGCATTAGCATCATCTGGTGGAGGAGCTGAGGCACTGGTGACAGAGAGAGCTGCATCCCACAGGACCCCGGAGGCAGAGTCCACTGCCACAGAGGGACCCAGTGGGATGGAGAGCGAGGGGAGCACCACGCCAGAGACTGGAGGTGACAACACAGACTCAGATACCTCCTCCAATGGGAGCTCCCTCGTGGTGGGGATCACCTCTATGGCCACCCCAGCTGCAGGTACAGCCACCACCCCGTACCAGCACCTCCCTCCCAGTAGCTCCTCAGCGAATTGTCTGTGCCTGCTCACCCAGGAGGGTGGGCATCTCCTTCACCCCAGGCACCTCACGCCCTGCCCCATTGAGCCCTGCTGCCCTGAGTGAGGAGGCTATTGATCGCCTGAGATCCATCTCTGTAGGGCAATCAACCATTGTGAATGCCATCCAGGGGCTGGCATCCCAAATGGAAATGCAATGCATTCCTGGAGGGCATTCACAGTGGATTGGTGGCCCAACAAAGATGGATTCAGGTTCTGGCCTCCTCTCTTATGGCAGCCATTGTCCCTGTTTCTACTGTACCCCCTCCAACTACCACTTCCCAGTCCCATTCTCCTCAACCCCAACACATCTCAGGCACACATATACAAGTGCATGCACATAAGACAACACCCAAGAGTGGCACAGGCAAACACAAGCACCACACTTCATCACACAAGAACTCACACAAACACCAGACAGTTGCAGATATGACAACATCCACTGCTGTCAATGTGTCCCCGCCTCCTCCCCCTCCACCTCCCTCCCCATCATGTCCACACTCACACCTGCATGCACTGCATCAACATCCACCACCGGTATCACCACACCAAGCAGCACACACACCTCACTAGCAGACACCTCCACAACAGCCATGCATGCGTCCCCTCGGTCCTTTCCCACCCTGTCTGTCCCCCCTCCTGTAGGACACAAACGCATGCACTCACACACCTAACAGCCATCCACCTCACATCAGCATATAGCCCATGCACCTGCACCCAAATCCAACTGACATACACCTCCTACAACCACTCCCTCTACCTTCACTCCCATCACTCCTTCCTCCTCTCGCCCCACCATCCCTAAAAAAACTTTTCCTTGCCCAACTTGCCCTCTTTCCTTCCCCTCCTCGTCCTGCCTGTATGAGCAGGGTACCAAAGACCCAGCCCAGCACCTCACCCAAATAGTCCACAGGGACAGTGGTGGCACCACCTACTTGAGGTGGTAAGAATACCACTCCTCCAGGCATGAAGGAGAAGTAGCTGGCACCTCCAGGCAAGAAAGGGAAGGAGCCTGCACCTCCAGGCAAGAAGGGGAAGGAGCCTGCACTTCCATCCAAGAAGGGGAATGAGCCTGCACCTCAATCCAAGAAGGGGAAGAAGCCATTCACCCCTGCCAGGAAGGGGAAGGAATCCACACCCCATGTAATGGAGGAGACGAAGCCCTCTACTCCAGCAGAGGCTGTCAGAGTGACACCTCCAACACCACCAGCGGTCACTGGCCCCCACCACCAGCTCAGGAAGTGCAGCCATCACCACCTGCAGGGGCTGCCCAGGAGGCACTTCCATCCACCACCACATTGCAGCCATCACCAATTTCAGAGGCTGCCCGAGGCATTTTCATTCGCCACCACACTGCAGCCATCACCACCAGCGGACGCCATGATGGGTACCCTCCAGGGGCTGCTGTACAAGGGTCCTCCTCCAGAACTAGTGAGGAAGTCACCCACCTGAGCGACTGTGGCCTTGCACTCCCCAGTACAGAGTACAGGACATGTTGCCCCCTCCAGAACCAGGTGGGAAGTCACCCACCTTAGAGACCGTGGCCTTGCACTCCCCAGGACAGAGCAATGGGCATGGAGCCCCATCCCGAACCAGTGGGAGAGTCACCCACCTGAGTGACTGTGGCCTCGCTCTCCCAAGGACAGATCAAAGGCATGGAGCCCCCTCCAGAACCAGTGGGCTTGTTTCCGCGTCGAGCTGAGGTGCCCCCCCCCCAAGGTGCCTGCCCACTTGAAAACTGATGCCCCTGCAGAGTTCTATCCAGATTAAGACAGGATTTGAGTTGGGCCTTAGACTGTGCCCCTGTGGCTATGTTGGCCCTTTGAACATTGAACTGGGCAGTATCCCTTTGTGTACACGTATACATATCTGTTTCAATAATTTTTTAGATGTTGATTTTAATACAATCACTTTCGTACATTCCTGTTGAACTTGCATTATTCTGCCATGTATCAGGTGTAAATTGTTTTTTGTGTGCAGCTGGTTGTGTGTATGGTGTGTGTTTCGCGGGTGTGTGTCATACGTGTGTGTGTCACTCTCGTTTTAATCCCTCACTCCCTGGTGTGCTAGACTGCTGTACTCAACGTTGTTGTCTTTGTCTGCTTTGGTGTTCCAGGTGGAGTGTAAAGTAGATCATCGGGAAAACTTGCAGTTCGAGTTTCATGGCGCCATTCTTATTCCCTGTGTCTCCAAAGGTGAGTCTTTTCTCTTCAGTGATGTGTTTCCACCAGGCTTTTGATGACGTTAGTACCGCCCCGGAAAAGGTGGCAGTTTGCAGTGTCTTTATATGGTGGGTGGTACTTTGTCTCCTGCATGGCTGTTGCCGGCTACCGCCGTGGTGAGTGTTATTTGCACCCTGGCAGTTGGTGTGGTACATTGACTGTCTATGGGAGTTATCACCGCCATGGACATAATTTGGCAGTAATGACCGTTAGGGTCACAATGAGGGCCTTAATCTTGGAAGAAACTTGCTGCAGATAAACATGTTTGACCTTGGAGACTCACATACTCTGTACTTTGTTCTTTCATCAGTTCCTTTTTCCCTCTTTCTGGCTAAGCCTCCGATAACATATACAAGATCCTCTGCTTTTGATCAGTTGTTGGAGGTAGACAAGGGAAACCTATCAATCTTCTAAGTGGATGGGCATTGGGTTTAGTTGTCATTGCTTTCTCAGAGGACTCAGATTCTTGTTATGATTCACTGGTTTCTGCTATGTTTTTTACTATTTTTTCAAGGCTTTTTTCTATTGTATACAACTTGTAGAACTTGTTACAATGCTGAAATATTTGATCCTCTTCACCCATCAGTTTCAATCTTTTTTTAACTTCATCTTGACGTATTTCTGCAGCATCTTGACCTCTCTTCAGCGTCGGTTGATCAGTTTGGCATATGACAGATTTGTCTTTTTTGAAGGAGTCCACAGACTTAGCAGTTAGCAACCATCTGCCAGGAGGTAAAGAACCTATGCTACCACCTGCTTCGTTCATGTTTAAAAGTTTGAATCAATTGAAAACCTGTAACAGAAACAATATTAAAATAAATTACCAATTTGAAATCTAAAACACATCACTATAGATCCACCATTTTTTTAAATGACAGAAAGGTTGCTCTGATGAGTTATTTTCTGTCTCTGTAGGACTACTTTGACACCAAAATGATATATAGAGGTCTCATGGTTCCTGACATTTACGTCATCAATCCAACACATCCATCATTTTAAAAAATGCTGTCCAGAAACAATTTGCCCAGATTACCAATGTCTACCCAAGCTAAATTACTTCTCTCATGATACAAAACACAAATCAGAAATGAAAATCTTTAGACCACTTTTGTTTACAGAGGTATATCAAGGGACTAGGGCTACTACTGTGTCTACCTTATTTTGTAGAAAGGAATGTATCTCAAAATGGCTGTGAGGATGCAGCTTCTTCTCCCAATCGTATCAGCATCATCTCCCAACAGCACTTGCACCCTTCATTCTTTCAGAGCTTGATTAACATGCTTTTCTGCATACATAATTCACACTACTTGAGTTGATAAAGTTAATCAGTCTTTATTTAGCAGATTGTATCCACAGCAAATTACTCTATTTTTAGGAAACCAGATAATAAATTGATTTTGAACTTGTAATCAGTGGAAAAGTCTACTATCATGTTTCAATTGTCACAGTCCATATTTCAGTTGTTACTGCCACAGCCAATTTGTGTTCCACAGATCAATCAATTCCTCTAACCAAAAAGACTCAGGAACTCCTGTTTCGTGATACATGTTGACAATGTTAACACATGGTGCCCTTAGTTTGTGTTGGGCTTCCCTGGTTCTTTTACTTGCTAATTGCCTCAGGATTTTCCACTAGGAATTGGGTGGAGTATATTGTAGTGTTAATCTTGCTCTCTATATTTCCAGATCCATTTAGTGCATCTCTCTGGAGTATGGTATCCAATGAAATCCTGGGCAAAAACTTTGGATTGCAAGAATGCTCAGCCTTTGGATATTTGTTTCATGTTCTTTAGCATGACCACCACTACAATCTTGTGAATTCATGGCCTTCCTTGTTGCCTTCAGTTTACCCATATTTGCTGATGTATTGAATGAAACATCAGTCTTTCAGTGGGAGAATAAAGTCCTCAATGAAGCACAACCCAGGCTTCAAGCATCAGGTCTTTCATTTATTGACCTTCATCAAGAGTGTCTGGTTACATGTTAAGTGAAACCAGAAACTCTCAAAAAAGTTTCCAACAGGTTTATTAGCCTAGGGTGTAACACCACCAACAGCCTCTTCCTGACCCAAGCTTCATCTACCAGTTTCCAAAATCTTCACTAACTACACAGGGGAGTCCAACATTCTCAACATGTACAGCATCCACAGGAAGAATAACTGTTAAGATATTTCTAGAATACACACCAGCTATCTATGTATCTTATGTGCTCCATTGATCATTAACAAAAGGCTTGACCTTAAAGAAATGTGTCTTTGTGCAATTTTGGGTTTTGGGAAGACAGTGTCAACCGGGCTGGCTCTAGGGCAGTGCAACTGGTGAGAATGCACTGGGTGCTGATTTTGGGAGGAAGCGCTGTGTTTGCAAGTAAATTATGATTTTAAAAGCACCTGCTACCAGTGTTCCATTCCTCCAGCTATCTTCAGGCAACAATACAAATGTCAAGATAACTCTGTGATTAATATTCTTTCTGGAGAGAGATTGTAGTTCTGTCTAATGAAAGTTTGGGTAGTGTAACACAGAGGTTTACTATGTCTGCTGCAAAGAACGTGTACCATGCTGATCGCAAAGTGCATAATATGTAAATAGGTCTGAGTGTTTCGGATTTTGTCAGATAGATCCTTTTGTGACTTGCATTAAAATCCCAAAATAGAACAGTGGGCTATTAACTGTCATCAAAGAGTTGCATGAAAATTGCAAGGTATAGATTAGATTCCACGGTCTAAGAGAAACCACAACCATGGTGTTATGTTTTAAATCCTGTGTTTGTGCTTCTCCAGAACAAGTACTCCTAAACTATACCGCCTGCCAGTATGGATGACTTGTGACTCCTACATCTTGTTCTAGCTTAAATAACGTTTCCTATACACCGATTAACACACACAGGATTGATTGGTTTACACTCTGCCCTACACTGGTGTGAGTGATGCTATAAAGCTAATTAATGCATCTGACAGAGAGAGGTTATGGAGTCTTCATTGGCTCTGTTAAAAGTTGGTAGTAAGGGAACCAATGGAAAAGGTGGTCATTAAAGGCTGCCAACTATCATTGTCACACTGGGCACCACCAGTGCTAAAGCCGGCCCTGAGTGTCAATCATCAATATTAATAATTCCAAAGATATTTTGAGAGAAAATTGGGTAGTCCTTCTCATTCCAGAGGGCTCATAATTTCAAAGGAAGGGTTTACGTTTGGGCAAATAATGTAAAATTAGTCTTCCAGTCAAAACATACATTTCCTGGAGTACACAGTGAGTTTTATTGGTCTTTAAGGCCCGAAGGGAACCAGAGAATGTTTCTATTTTTTGCCGATTTCAAGAAACCAAAACTAAGTTGTGTCAAAAATATGTGCCAACTAGCAGTGTGCTCAATTTATGCCAACTACAATATCCACATCTGCTTCCATGCTTCTTTTAGTGATTTTTTCCAGAAATACTTCAAATTCAACTTAACATTTTGTGCAACAGTTTGTAAAATGTACAATAAGTTGTTCTGATAGGTTTTCTGAAAGCGAAGAGCAAATGCCTCTATCTGGATCTAACAGTGGAAATACTCACTTCTTCTTTTAGTTGTATTCACAATATTTCTGTAAAACAAATTGGGGTTTTGATTGAGGGGGGCTAGTACCGTTGTCAGAGTGAACCCATAAAGTCACTAAATTATACTGAGCACAGCCCTCTGGTAGATATGGCATGGAACAGACAGGCTTAAATTAAAAGCAATGTCTAAAGTACCCAAACAGTATGGAAGTAAAATCACAAGAGAATCCTAAACCAGTTTAAAAAATAGAGAACGCTGTGTTAAATAAAATGACACCAAAATGTCAAAATTCCTATAGATAGAAGCAGAGTTATGAATTTTTAAACAAATATTGACAAAAGCATTAAGTGCCAACTGCGGTTATCTGGTTATGTTTGACTGAGACAAGGGTAAGTTTTAAGGTCAAACACGAAGAAGCACGGGTTGGATACAAGGACCAAGTTGATTCCAGTTAAAGTGAAGTTCCTTAACTTTTCTAGCACAAAAAAATGAGCAGCAGGGAAAGGCAGCAGCTGTGGCTGAAGCTGGGATTGATGACAATGGGGAGCTGAAGTCAGATCTTGGGAAGCTATCGCTTAAGGTGGAAATAGTCCAGGTTTCACAGCCAAACACCCCTCAGCAACAATCAGATAAGGGCAGTAGCTTGGTCCAGTGAATCTTTCTACATTTGGGCCTACACAATCGCCAAAGAGGGCTCAATTTGTCAGATGCCGGTGTACGAAGGTCCCACTTGCAGAGTCGCTGCTCTGGAGTAGAATGCAATGGGAGCTGAGGCAAAAATAATCCCAGTGGCAATGCACCATTGGCAAATTGGCTTGGCAGGTTGGTCTTCGTCCCACGTCGGGTCTCAGGGCAAAATGTTGGCAAAAAGTTTTTAAGTTACAGGTTTCAGGAAGCTTTAGGAGGAGTACACTTGGACACCAGCCAAGTATCCAGAATCACAAGGACAGCACCTGGAAGTCAAGACTCACTCCAGCAGTTGCCAGCAGCAGTGTTCTGGGCAGGTCCAGTTGGAACTTCTCAGCTCTAAATGCAGTACAAGTGTCTTTTGAAGCTTGTTGCCTCCCTGTAGCCAAAACAGTGGGTCAGCCTTATGTCCCTTGGAGTCCACTTTTTTGTCCTGGGAACACGAGGGCAAGCACATCTAGTCTTCAGTGCACTTCTCAGGTCACAGACATCAGGTACGTCCTCCTCTGTTCCTCCATAGACCCAGAAGTGATCTGTGAAGTGTACTTTTGATGCAATGATTATGCCCAGTGCTGGTCTGTGGGTGGGAGAAACTCCAGGCCATTCCCTCACCAATGGGGCAAATGTCACTAGGGGTGACACTAGCCATTCTTGCAGTATTTCCTGTGTATTTTCCTGTACACAATATCACTCAGCTCAATTCTGCACAAATCCACCATGACAGACCCATCTTTTGTGGTCACTCAAAATTGGTTCTAGGACTAGCTCCACTCCCAGAAAAAATAGTTGAGGCGAAAACCTGAAGGTACACTATCAACAATTTAATTGTCACTTAAACAAAGGAATATTCTGTGGATATCATATTTTAACTTTAGCAGTAGTGTTCCTGCAGATTGCAACCACAATGCGATTCGGAATTGTCTACTAAAAAAGCCATTTAAGTCTGAAAACACAAAAAACGTCCTTAAGCACATTACATGTCCAGAGAACAGATCAGTCTTTTCTTTCAATCTTTTCCCTGATCTCTAAAATCAGTCAAATATTATTTGTAATTGTTTACCCGTTTTGAATTGTAGTTGGACCCTGAGTTATTTTCTCTGAAATTAAAGGTTTATTCTTTGCTTCAGTGTTTTAATCGCTACTTGAAATAATTTTGATTGTACTGTTGTATAAATGTTTTCTTTGACAAATTGGTGGATGTAAATATCTACCCTTGACCCAAGGGTAGGTCGCTCCCCCTGCCGCCGCAGCTCCTCCAGGTTCCTGAGTTCCTGAGACCCACCTCACAGTAAGTACCCCCCACCTCCCAGCCCCTTGCTCTGCCCAGTGCTACTCACCCTCTCTCCTGCTCCTGCTTATTTTCTTCTTTTCTTCTTCTCTGTTCTTCCTCCTCGCTCCTCGTCTGTAATCTTCTTCTGTACTCTTCTTTTCCCCGTCTTCTCTCTTCTTCTGTGTGCTTCTCAGCCTCTCCTGTCGCCTCTCTTCTTCCTCATCTTCTTCTGTGGTCTTCTGCCTTCTGTTCTTCGTTTTCTATATCTTCCTCTGTGTTCCTCTGTGTTCTTCTGTGTTCTTCTGTGTTCTTCTGTTCTTCTGTTCTTCTGGTCTCCTGCTCTTCTGTTCTTCCGGTCTTCTTTTCTTCTGTTCTTCCGGTCTTCTGTTCTTCTGTTCTTCCGGTCTTCTGCTCTTCTGTCTTCTGTCTTCTATCTTCTGCCTTCGGCTCTTCTGCCTCCTCTGTCTTCTTCTCCCCACGCCTGCCCTCCTGCTCCTGCCTCATCCCCCTCCCTCACTCGCCTCCCCCTCTCTATCACCCCTATCTAACCCGTTCGCTATCTACCTCCCTCACTCCTCCTATCTACCTATCTCTCTATCTCTCCATCCCACTATCTAACTTCCTCACTCTCCACCTCCTCCTATCTACCTATCTCTCTATCTATCTATTTCTCGATCTATCTATTTTCTCTATCTATTTTCTATCTCTCCCCCCCTTCCCCCCACCCCCTCTATTACCTATCTTCCTATCCTCTCACACTACCTCTCACCCTCACCCACCTCTACAACCCCCCTCCCCTATCTTCACAACCCTACTCCTATCTTTCTCCCTCATCTCCTAAACCTCCTCCCCCAGCTCTTCTCACTCTACCTGTCCCCCCTCCCTCGCGCTTTCCCACCGTGACCTCCTGCACGCCCCAGCCCCCAGCTCCCATTCGCCCCCAGCTGACCCCTCCCCCCCTCCTACCTCTTATGGCGGCTGCTGCGCGACCGAGCAGCGGGTGCGCCGCTGGCACGCCTCAGCCCGTCTGCGCCCGTCCGCACCTGGCCCGCGCCCAGCGCCACGACCCCTGGTCCCCAGCTCTCCCAAGCCCCGCTGATCCGCTACGACCCCACCACCCTCCACGCCCTCAACCCAGGACGCTCCAACACCTGCTTCCAAGCTCACCCCAAACGCACCCATGGACCCTTCGCCTGCAACTCCTGCAAACGCATCTTCCACCACACAACTACCATGACCACAAGCCCACGCGCCATTAACCACCTCAAGTGCATCCTGGTCAACGCTCGTTCCGTCCACAAGCACGCCGTTGAACTCTGGGACCTCCTGGACTCCACAGCCCCGGACGTTGCCTTCATCACGGAGACCTGGATGAACGCCTCCTCTGCTCCAGACATCGCCACCGCCATCCCCGAAGGCTACAAGATCTCCAGAAAAGACCGCACCAACCAAGTAGGAGGAGGTATCGCCATCGTCTTCAAAGACTCCATCAGCATCACCACCTCCACCGAAGACACCCCTCTCGCCGCTGAACACCTGCATTTTCAGATTCGCACCGACCCGAGGACCACCCTCAGAGGATCCCTCGTCTACCGTCCTCCCGGACCGCGCGCCCCTTTCAGCGACGCAATCGCCAAATTCATCTCCCCGCACGCCCTCGCCTCACCGGACTACATCCTCCTAGGCGACCTCAACTTTCATCTGGAACAAAACAACGACCCCAACACCACCACCCTGCTCGACAACCTCGCCAACCTCGGCCTCAAACAACTGGTGAACACCGCCACCCTCATCGCCGGACACACGCTCGACCTTATCTTCTCCGCCAGCAAACACATCTTCTTCAGCCACACCTCCGCTCTACACTGGACCGACCACAGCTGTGTCCACTTCACATTCCGACGCGAGACCCGCCACCTCCGCACTCAACCCATCCCTCGTCGACAGTGGAACAAGATCCCCGAAGAGCAACTCTTCTCCGCACTCGCCGCCAACCAACCCACCCTCACCACCGACCCCAACGACGCAGCCCTCAGCCTCACAAACTGGATCTCCAACTGCGCAGACAACCTTGCTCCCCTCAAATGCACGCATCGACAGACCAACACCAAAAAACCTCTCTGGTTCTCTGACACCCTCAAAGAATCAAAGAAAACTTGTCGCGCCCTCGAGAAGGCCTGGTGCAAGGACCACACCGCTGACAACATGACCGCCCTCAAGAACGCTACCCGCGAACACCACCACCTGATCCGCGCTGCTAAAAGGAACTTTTTCACCGACAGACTGGACAAAAACAGCCACAACAGCAGAGAACTCTTCAGCATCGTCAAGGAGTTCTCCAACCCCAACGCCAACGCCGTCACGCCCTCACAGGATTTTTGCGAATCCCTCGCCACCTTCTTCCATCGCAAGATCAGCGACCTCCACGACAGCTTCGGACACCAGACCCAACCAAACACCACCGAACCCGCACCCCCGGCCATCACCCTCAACAACTGGACCACATCAACACTGAAGAAACCAAATCCACCATGAACTCTATCCACTCCAGCGCCCCTTCGGACCCCTGCCCTCACTTCATCTTTAACAAAGGCGACTACATCATCGCCCCGCACCTCCAGACCGTCATCAACTCTTCTTTTTCTTCTGCTATCTTCCCCGAATGCTGGAAACACGCCGAAGTCAACGCCCTACTAAAGAAACCTACGGCTGACCCGAGCGACCTGAAAAACGTCCGCCCCATCTCTCTCCTGCCTTTCCCAGCCAAGGTAATAGAGAAGACCGTCAACAAACAGCTGACCACCTTCCTGGAAAACAACAACCTGCTCGACCCTTCACAAACCGGATTCCGAACCAACCACAGCACGGAAACCGCCCTCATCTCAGTCACAGACGACATCAGAACCCTGATGGACAACGGTGAAACAGTCGCCTTCATTCTCCTCGACCTCTCGGCTGCCTTCGACACCGTCTGTCACCGCACCCGAATCATCCGCCTCCGCTCCACCGGGATCCAAGGCCAGGCCCTGGACTGGATCGCCTCCTTCCTCTCAAACCGTTCCCAAAGAGTTTACCTCCCTCCGTTTCGCTCAGTACCCACCAAGATCATCTGCGGCGTACTTCAAGGCTCATCACTCAGCCCGACACTCTTCAATGTCTACATGAGCCCCCTCGCCAACATCGTACGCAAGCACGACATCATCATCACCTCCTACGCCGACGACACCCAACTTATACTCTCCCTCACCAAGGACCCCGTCAGCGCCAAGACCAACCTACAAGAGGGTATGAAGGACATCGCAGATTGGATGAGGCTCAGCTGCCTAAAGCTGAACTCTGAAAAAACGGAAGTCCTCATCCTCGGCAACACCCCGTCTGCCTGGGACGACTCCTGGTGGCCCACGGCCCTCGGCACCGCACCGTCCCCCACAGACCACGCCCGCAACCTCGGCTTCATCTTGGACCCTCTTCTCACCATGACCAAGCAAGTCAACGCCGTGTCCTCCGCCTGCTTCCTCATCCTCCGCATGCTCTGCAAGATCTTCCTCTGGATCCCCGCCGACACTAGAAAAACCGTGACCCACGCCCTCGTCACGAGCCGCCTGGACTACGGCAACACCCTCTACGCTGGGACCACAGCCAAACTCCAAAATCGCCTGCAACTCATTCAAAACGCCTCGGCCCGCCTCATCCTCGACGTACCCCGCAACAGCCACATCTCCGCACACCTGAGACACCTGCATTGGCTCCCAGTCAGCAGAAGGATCACTTTTCGACTTCTCACCCACGCACACAAAGCCCTCCACAACAAGGGACCGGAATACCTCAACCGACGCCTCAGCTTCTACATCCCCACCCGCCTCCTCCGTTCCTCTGGCCTCGCACTCGCTTCCGTCCCTCGCATCCGCCGCTCCACGGCGGGTGGGAGATCTTTCTCCTTCCTGGCGGCCAAGACCTGAAACTCCCTCCCCACCAGCCTCAGGACCACCCAGGACCACTCCGCTTTCCGGAAACTCCTAAAAACCTGGCTTTTCGAGCAGCAGTAAACCCCTCTTTCCCCTAGCGCCTTGAGACCCGCACGGGTGAGTAGCACGCTTTATAAATGTTAATGATTTGATTTGATTTGATATCATGTAGAGGCCAAAAATATAATATGGTATTTCAATCAATGTGGAAATAGCCAATGCTTTGTGCAGAGTGAGAAGGATGGGTTTTAGCACAGAGTTTTAGGTTTCAGTCGCCATCTCAATACCTGGAACCTAAATGTGTGTGTAATTAGTTCAAGAAAGTACACATGCTGTAACTAATCTGGCTGGGCATTGCCGCCTCCGTTTTATCAGGTGCGGGAAAGATGTCAAACAAAAAGGATCCGATTTATTGCAGGCCTTTTCTTAGCTGGGAATGATTTATTAATTTGAAAAGGCACAAAGAAGCACTATATAATGCTGTCACATCTCCAGGCTTCTGATGGAAGCCCCACGTGATGCCTGATTTAGTAGACAATGATTTAAAAACACCGTTCCGTAAGACTGGAAATGTGCAGCAAATCATTTTCTGGTAAAGTGCATGGGGGTGTTACGCAGGCTGTTACTCACCGTGCCTCACATTTAAAAGTACACGTTGGAAAGGATGGTTAATGTGAAGCAAATGGAAAATGTGGAATGGGAATAATTTCTCATAACTTTAAAATGTCCTTCTTCACGATAAACTATTTTACGTTACTTTTATGAATTTAACCGTTTTGCTGTCTTCTCTCTCATACAATTCACTCTGAATAATGTTGGGGTCTTCTTTCACAGGGACACTAGTTTACTCAGTGGGTCCGGATCACATTTATCTAGAGAAGTTTACTAACTCCCTTTCTATAAACTCAATGAGCTGACTTTTTCCATGTGATTATTCGCGTATATAATAACCCCATCATCAAAGCACACTTCCAGAGCAATGTATATAGGTGAGTGTGGATTAACAGCACCACGCGGACAGTATCTCAGTTAGCCCTGTCAGCCTGACATAGAAGGCCGTTATGAAGTAGCAACAGCGGATAACAAGTTTTGTTTTCAACCTTTGCTACATCATAGATGAGAAGTACTACATTTGGAATCTGGTGTAAATGATAAAGGCTTCCAATGAAAGTCATACATGACACTGTCTCAATCACTGATAGGTATTCCTTATTACAGGTCATCCTTCTCACATTTGTCATAGTCATTACAGGAGAAGCACATTTCGTGAGACAGGAAATCTCCAATATAGAATGGTGAAATTGTAAGCCAGGCCCTCCTCTGCTGGGCCACTTCAATGAACTCATATTCCCAGCCAGGACTGGCACTAGGCTTGGTCAGTGTGGGCACTGTGCTCTGGTTGAAAGTGCAGGTGCCGCTTCCTTGTGGAAAGCCACAATAAGAGACAGCCCACTGCTCCTCCCATGCCCTCTCCCCCATCTGATCAAATCACTAATGTATTCTTTGAGTTAGGTGTCTTAAGCTCGCTGGTCCACAGGCATGGTGGCATTGGTGTGGAGCAGGGGTGGGGGGGGGAACAATGCATGGGAGAGTGAGCAGCAGCAAAGCCAACATTTGGTTGACTCACAACCTCAGGGATTAGGTGCCTCTCTTAAAGACCTGCACTGAAGCCTTGTCTGCCCTTTTTGTTTTGGGTTGCCAGACAAAAGAAGGCCCATTTTGTTCCAAGGACTAGCCAGACATTATCAGTTGAGGAAAGATAGGTTGGGGGAGGAGGGCGCAGCCAGATCAGACTGGCATGGCAGCAGTGTTTATAAAAGAGTACTCCCTTGGTCCTTGAAGCTCTGGATCAGGCTCAAGGTCCAGATATGGGACTCCCCTCCCTGGGCCTTGCAACCTTTATTCAGTGCTTCAAGGCCCAGGGTAAGGGTCCTCCCTCTCCTGGGCCTCCGAGTGATTCTTAGAAGCCAAGTGGTTAAGTGAGTCATTCTGTGCCCAAAGGCCTTTGAATTTTTAGACTTACTTTGATGTTTGTGCCATTTCCGGTTTCCGTATTTTAAAAAATCAGGGAAGTCTAGTCAATTACACATTATAGGCGTGTAACAGGAGTTTAAACAGGTGGTACCACAGCTGTACCTGCTCTGTTTGCAAAGGGCACTTGCATTAGAATACTTGTGCTCCAAACAAGTGTGTACTGCTTCTGCCCATGTTCATTCCTCCTGCATACTGAACCACCGTGTGCTGTGTGCATTCATAAAGACTGCAACAATATTTTTTTACTATACCACAGTTAGTTAAATTGTGCATTTTGTTGATGTTTGTCTCTTTGCTCTGATACATTCACCTGCTTTAACTAAGTGAACATGATCTTTGTCACCCCCTGTAGGACTATTCAGTGAACAGTGCTGAATCAGATTGAAGGGCCAAGATGTGGGGCCCCCTTTTCTAGGCCTTGCATCCATTATTCAGTGCTCCGAGACCCAGGGTAGAGACCCTCTTTCCTTGACCTTGCAGCGCTACACTATTGCTGTGAAGCCCAGGAGATGAGACTCCCTCCCCTGGACCTCGAAGCACATTGAGTAGTTTACTGGAACTGGGAAACCATGTGTGTAAGGCAAGGGTAAGCTCTAAATGCTGCGATTCTTGTCAAGTCACTTAAAACTCCCATGCCTAAACCCCCCCCAAAAAACCTGACCTTTTGTAATGCACTTTTTACTCGTGTTATGCACTCCAAAGACCTTGGGCTGAATTTGTGCTATATAAATCTACAGAAAGGACACAACACCATGCCACAGTCACCTCACCTCCTGGCACTCTGTAACATGCATAGGTCATGACTTCAGGGGTAATGTGAACTCTCCCCCCTTCCCTTGCTTTAGGAACTACAGAGAGGGTGGACTTCTTGATGGGCCTCTTCTGTCTGCAACCCTGTAAACAAAGGTTCAGCTCATAATTAATGTGAAAGAGTGAGTGGGCGAGTAAGTGAAGGGATGGATGAAGGAGTAAAAGGGTGAATGGAGTAATGAATGAGTCAAAGGGAATCTGGGTGGATGGTGAGAAAAAAGATGGATGGATAAGTAAGCAGGAGGATGGATGACTGAAAGAAAAACAGATGATTGATGGGTGGAAGAGTGGATGGGTGATTGGAAGGGTCGATGGATGACTGAAATTATGGTTGGCTGAGTGAAAAGGTGGATGATAGATGATTTAGACTCAGGATGAATGGATGAAGTGAAGGGTGGATGATGGACAAGATGGATTAGTGAAAAGGTGGATGTAAGGATGGATGAATGCAATAATCGATGGATAAGTGAAAGGGAGGGTAAATGAATGAAATGATGGATGGTGAATTAAAAGAGTGAAAGGGTGGATGAATGAATGAAGATGAATGGATGGATGTGTGAAAGGATGGATGAGTGATAATGTCAATGTCTGGATTAATGAGTGAATGAGTGGGTGGATGGATGGGTGGGTGGGTAGATGGGTAGATAGATTAGTGAAAGGGGGATGCAGAGTGAAAAGGAGGAGTGAAAGTATGGATGGATGGATGATAGGATCAATGGACAGTTGGATGTGTAGATGGATGGATGAGTGAAAAGACGTATGTAAGGAAGGATGAGTGAAACATGGATAGATGATTGAAAGAGAGTGGGGAGAGATAGAAGAAAGGATAAATGAATAAGTGAAAGGGTGAATGGATAGACAGATGAGTGAATGGATGGATAAGTGAAAGGATGGCTAAAAGGGTAATGATGGATGAGTGGCTGGATAAGTGTGAGGGTGGATGGATGAGTGAAAGGATGGATGAGTGATAGGGCGCATGGATGGGTGGGTGAATGGATGAATGCATGGGTGGTTGAATGAGTGGAAGGATGAATGAAGGGATGGATGAGTGAAATGGGTGGTTGGATGGATGATTAAACTTGCAGATGGATAGGTTTGTATATGGATGGGCATACGGCTGGATAGATGGACTGAATGGAGAACTACTAAATGATGGATAAAAGAATGAATGATGACAATGTAAATGTGAAATAGTGGATATTAACAGGTGGATGGAAGGATCAATGGCCAAATCCTTTGATGGAAGAGACAAAAGAGCTCGTCTGGGCAAGGTTGTGATGACACTTTGGTAAGGGTATTTTAATTTTCTTGCGACTCCCCTTCCTCCCTATGACATTTCTATGTTTGCGATGTGCTTACGTTTGCCACCTATACATCATACATATGACATTTTGAGTGACACCCAACTGCTACTTGAATGTTACACTATTATTTGTAAATATTACCATTTTTGTTTAATGTGTAAGGTTCAGTGCCATGATCTGTGCTTCAGACGGATATTGTGTTTGTAGCAATAGGCCAGGTGTCCAAAATAAACTGTGTAATAGTGTAATTTCAGTGTCTTCTTTAAAAAAGCTGGAGGGAAAAGCACTTTTGTGAACTCTGTCAGTCAGTGCAGCTCTCTACAAAGCGTCCATAAACAATATCTAATCCCATATTTTAAGCCCCACTTGCTTGCATACCCATAATGCTCTCCCTATAGTGGGCCCATCACAGCCATCCCTCCTTTAGTTCACCAACCCAATAAATCAAGAGCTCTTTAGTAACATCACTATAGCAGTGAAATGGAAGAACGTCTTAATGACTCCAAGAGCATAAGACCAATTCTCCAGAGATGGGTAAGGGGTGAGATTCCAGTTTCTAGCTAAGAAACTGAGCAAGTTCCGCAGTAGTATTAATGCAAAACCAAATTTCTGATATTGAATCTCGGTCCTGAGGGTGCGAAGGCCTAACTCTCATCACATGGTAGCAGCAAAAATAAACAGCATAATATACTGCTGCAAAAAACAAACAAACTTACAAGAATACACTGCCACCAAAGCAGTCCACTGCCTTATCCTCACAAGTAATAGTTCCAAAACAAGTGCATCAAACTTTATTTGCCCATCACACTAAAAGGGGTTTTAATGAAACTTTCACTAGCACATACTTCCACGAGAGGAGGTCTCAAGTTGCTTCTTCATACCACGTGTAAGTAGTTAATTCTGCTATTATTTCTTTACATTCAGAAACTTGTCTTTTCATTCTTCCATCATAAATGCAGCAGTACAAAATTTAAAAGAAAGGACTAGGTCACTTCAGCAATGCCAAAAAAGATTAACAGTCCTATGATGCCTCTTCCTGTGAAGTCACTCTCTGTGAAGTCACGTCTAATGATGTCACATGGAAATTAGAGGGGCCTCACATCCTCCCTTTCACCCGTGGCCCCAAAAGTCTTAGTACTGGCCCTGCTCCCAGCACCCTTGTGACCTACTCAATTCTCTCCAAAAATTAAACAGCAGATAAGAGAGAGTGGATAGTAAGGATTCTAACTTTGAAGATCTAGCACTAGAGGACAAGTAACTTCTAAGTTGAGTAAAATGGAATGGCTTACTCAGGTCACTTAATTGGAAGAGAAGACACTTAGGGGGTGATTCTAACTTCGGCGGGCGGCGGAGGCCGCCCGCCGAAGTTCCCCCACCAAAATACCGCTCCGCGGTCGAAAGACCGCTGAGGGTATTTTGGGATTTGCCCTGGGCTGGCGGGCGGCCGCCAAAAGGCCGCCCGCCAGCCCAGGGCAAATCAACCTTCCCACTAAGATGCCGGCTCAGAATTGAGCCGGCGGAGTGGGAAGGTGCGACGGGTGCAGTTGCACCCGTCGCGTATTTCAGTGTCTGCTAGGCAGACACTGAAATACTTTGTGGGGCCCTCTTACGGGGGCCCCTGCCGTGCCCATGCCATTGGCATGGGCACGGCAGGGGCCCCCAGGGGCCCCGCGGCACCCCCTACCGCCATCCTGTTCCTGGCGGGCGAACCGCCAGGAACAGGATGGCGGTAGGGGGTGTCAGAATCCCCCATTGCGGCGCAGCAAGATGCGCCGCCATGGGGGATTCTAAGGGCAGCGGTAAACCGGCGGGAGACCGCCGGTTTACCCTTTCTGACCGCGGCCAAACCGCCGCGGTCAGAATGCCCTGCGGGGCATCGCCGGTCTGTCGGCGGTGCTCCTGCCGACCCTGGCCCCGGTGGTCTGAGACCGCCGGGGTTAGAATGAGGGCCTTAGTTGTTTCATGCCAAGTTTCCAGACATTGCTTATTTAGACAGGGTAGTATACCTCAAAATAATACATTCAACAAAGTATTAGTTGAGAAAATGAAAAGGCACACATGGTTGAGCAGCTCATCAACTCAGAGAGAAAAAAATATCACAAAATAACTGACAAGGTGGGAAATCCCAAACGTCATAATAACCAATTTGGCATGGCCCATAAATTATATTATGAAATACAGTTGTCTTCTTACCTTGGATGGGTGACATCAATGTACCATACACATTAGAGTCAAGAGGCAGTTTTTCACTTTTCTAACATCAGAGATGTCAAAAATTGTTTTTTGTTTTTCATTTCTCTAATGTCAGAGCAGTAAAGAACAGAGTTGGAACCAGAGTCACTGCTGGATGTTGATCCGCAGGACTTGTTCTAGGTAGAGCATAACCCAAAATTATCACACTGCCCACATAGTCCAGTGCCCAATGATACCCATTTCGCTCTGCCTCTGAACGTGTGCTGCAGAGCACCCTTGTAGCCTGTTTAAAAGCAGTAGCGTGTTAGTCAAAACATTAATAATTATGCTTGTTTCATGACATGAGCCTCCCTGTGCCTTCAGTGAGGACTGTATTTAGCTACAGACCCTGGAAAGACTAGCATGACAGACAATTTACAACTGTTCCCTATCACTCACAGCAGACGCCCATTCCAACCTGTTGCTGAATGTTCGGTTGTGTTGGGGTGGAATCATTCACTTATCCAGTCATGTATAAGGTGGTGATAAAAATTTTGCTGACCCGTTCCCATCCACTTTGTCCTGTCACTATTTTGCCTAATTCTCCTTCCCCGTTGCGAGATCTGTGGGTGCCTCAGCCTATGCAAAAGGAGGTATCTTGAAGTTGGCATGCTACAAAAGGGCCAGAAAGTGAGAAAAGCAAGGGAAAGAAGAGTTAAACAAGCATTTGTAATGCAAGGAGTCTCGTGTTTGCTTGAGTTAGAGCTACTAGCATTGTAAACTCCTAACCGGACTATTCTTGCCACATAAACTGAAAATGAAAAGTAAAACAGTTTCACATAAGCAAGCTGACAGCCACCATGAGCACAAAGAAGACACACAAAAGGAAACAGAAGTTCGCTTGCAGTGAAACGTATCGGCAAAAGTGCAATTATCCATGTTACCGGCAAAAGTGCAATGATCCATGTAACAGGGAAGATGTCATGCAAAGCGCTTGACTACTGCCCAGCGAGATCGTGCTGACTACAAAATAAAGAAAAATAGTAGTCCAGAAACCGTACGGAAAACATGGAGTCTCGTATCTTTTCAGTAACTGGCCGGTGCGCTATAGGAGGGCTAAGCACCGGAAAAGGCATGAAATATGCATTGCTTTCACTAATGAAATCAAGCCAATTTTAAAATGCCAGCCCACGAACCAACCAAATTGATGGGCGTGACATGGGCGTGGTTACAAGCCCATAGAGAGATTACAGCAGGGACAGAGTGCTTTGCATGCGCAACCCTAAAAAGGAGGATTGGAAATACTATAAAAAAAGACAGAGAGTAGAAGTAGATCAGTAGGGAGGAAGCTGGGAACAGGGAAAGCGGAAACAGAAAAAAAGGTGAAATGGGAAATGTGAAAGAAAAGTAACAGCTTAGATAGAGTTAGATATAGAAAAAGACAAGAAAAATGCACAATGCGAAGAAAGAAAAAGCGTAGAGGGAGAGAGCAGGGGCCGTAGAGGTAGTGGAGTAGAGAAGAGAAGAGACAAGTGAAAAAGAAACAAGTCAGAAGACATGACAGTCAAAGAGAGGGGAGAGGCAAGAAGAAAGGGTAAGAAGAGTACAGTGAGAAAAAAGAGGGAGACTGAAGGAACAAAGAAATAATAAGAAAAAAAATAAATTTGCTATACGGCTCCATCATGTTGATGGAGACATGTAGCAAACTTATAATGCAGAGACAGGAACCGCTATGATGGCGGTTTCTGCCAATGTTAGAAATGTCAGCTGGGTCAGCAGGGGTGGATGGCAAGGTGCATTGAAAACTGTGTAATGCCCCCTTCGCAATGGGAGGAAGCTCCCATGCTGATGGGGGCATTGTTTTGTTTTATTTTCCTAAAGAAAACCTTGATTTGGGATTTTTATTATGTAAGAAATAAACTTTGTTTTCAGTATGATTCTCTTAAGTTGACAGAGCCCTACAGCAAACTTACAAAGCACTGACAGAACAGTTGTGATGGCAGTTCCTGCCAATGCTAGAAATGTTCACTGAGCCAAAAAACATTTCTAAATTTGGCCACAGGCACATCCATCAGGGCAAAAGGGTAATTTACTTTGTTGCCTTGGCGGAGAGCAGGCTGCTCACCAAATTATAAAACAGAGCCTAATAATTTAATTTACATTAACAAACACACACTAGAAAGTCACTGAAAAAAACATATGTTAAAGTGATATATTAGTTAGGTCTTAATAGAAGGTAAAAACTATTTTTTTTAAACCAAAAAGCTTATGGTGCCATGTAGGCTTCCCACATTAAATAAAATTTTGGAGAGCAATAAAGAAAAAAATGGTCTCACAGAAGTACTACAATGTTGGCAAAAACTTAAAACTGTACTCAGAAACCACGCTTTTCATTTTGGTGCAAATCCGTTCAGCTGTTTTGGATCAATTAGCATTAAATAACTACCTGAGTTGGTCATTAAGAGGCTAAAAAGAGAGTTATATCTGGACAGATGGTGTCAGGATAGGCTCTGATTGGCTACATTAAAGGGGACTCGTAAATCATCATGGTCTAGCCCTAACCTAAATAATATGTGGTGGCAGCAACTACAGGACAAAAGGACGTGGTCCCTGCATCATGAAAATGAATTAACAAAATGTATGGGGGCAGGGTGAGCACTTCTTGACCCAAGGGGGATGTGGAGAAGTCTGAAATGTCCACCCTTCATTTCACGGCCACAACATGGACAAAGTGTTGTGACAGCCATTACAGGACTCTGGGTCATGATCCCCTTTGAAATGCATGTATTGAAATCCTGTTTAAGAGGGTGACAAAAATGAGTGTATATAAAGGTTTATAACAGTTTTTATTCACAATATAAATCATATGTTGGTGGTAATTTACAATTTTAAGAAATGTGGTGTGTTCTAAGATGATTTTATCCAGTGAAAAATTGTGATCCTCTGCAGCGATTTAAGGAACCATGTGTGACGGAAAGCTGTTTTCACTTCTGGTTAAAAGAGGAGTAAGTTTTCTGTAAGTGCATACTGTCTTCGGCAGACATGTACAAAAAAAGTTGATATTCTGCACAAGACATGTTCTTCCAACCGCAGCAGTTTGTTAGTTGATTCTCAAGTGTTCCAGTACAACTGTCCACAGTGTTCCAATGAATAACAGGAATGCTAACATTCTGTAATTATGACACAACTGTTGCACAGCTAAAGCCATCTTGATTGACTCAAAGCTTTAAAACGGAAAGCATTTTCTTTATAAATGAACAAATTGATGTGGTTTGTTTTGTCACAGGCATTATGGTTAGTGCCCTAGAAAGCTAAAATGAGAATACATTTTCTAAGAGTTCTCTAGTAAATATCTCATCCATGTTAAGAGAACATTCTGACTTGCAGACTGAAATGAGTACTTTGAACACCAACACCATCTTTAAGTTATCTTCTCAGTCTATTATGCAGCTTCACAGAACATTCTATTCAACAGCTAGACTGCTAGCTTTCTTTATTGGCAAGCCATCAAGATGGAATCAAAGCTCTAAAACATAAACCATTTTGGTTAGAAATTAAGAAAACAAGTGGGTTCATTTTGTCAAAGTAATTATGGTTAGTGCTCTGAAACGCCTAAACATTAAACCTTACAGCAGAGCCTTGCTTTGACTGGGTTGAGAGGAAGGTGGGAAAAAAGAGGAAGGAATAATCTGTGGGAGATGACATGAGCGAGAAATGTATGTCCTCACAATCAAAAATTAAACTGAGTCAATTGAGCAAGCCCAGTAAGTCCCCCATAAAAACTACAAAGATTAAGTAGCATAGTTGAGAACCATCTATCCTATCAAAGTCTAGTAGAATGAAACGCAGCACTGTAAGCTTCTACAGGGAAAGAGTAGGGCAAGGTGCTTTTAATAGGTATTATTGAATAAAACATTCAGGAAAGATGTTCAGTGATGCAGGATATACCTAGATGTACCTAGGTTGATTAAAGGTACTTCATTTGTGTGGAACTTTTTTGTGGCACTAAACAAAATACGTATGGCATAGGGTGAGAAGAAGCAGCAAGACAGGGCCCACAAGGAAATGTATTTAACAGAGATCTTATGGGAGTTCATGTGGTCACTAATAATGGTAGAACTCATGTTACTCAAATGTGAATTTACCTTGAAAAAAAACAAAAGACAAGAGGTGTTTGGCAAAACAGGAAAAGTTGGTTTAATTAAACACTACACATGGGAGAGTAGTTACAGAAGCAGGGTCTGAGGACTTTCTCAAAGTACAATTGATCTGAGCAGTGTTTTATACCTCTCTTTGGGCACCATAAAACAATTTCAGAATTTCTTTTTAGGTAAAGAATGTGAGCCATCATCTTGGAGTTGTAAATAAGGTCCCTGATATCAAATTCTCATAGACCTTAACCTCGCATGGACACAATCGTAGCCAGTGGGCAACATGTCTAGAGGTCCGGCCGGAGGGACGCATGATTGCTGCTTGTTACTGTGTGTGCCGTGTTCTGATTGGCTGAATGTTCCTAACTTCGTGTGGCATCTAATTTTTATGGTGTTTTGGGAACATGAGCACCCCTCTGGCCATGTGTGCTTTATTGGGGGCAATAAAACTATTGTGGTGTCGCTGTGCCTATCTGTGGGATTGATCTGAGTTTCCTGTTTGCACGTTTGTCAGCCAGCTATGTGCCACCCCTCCTGTTACTTGTCATCCAGTAACCTCAGGCCTACGCCTCAGAGCCTGCCTGACCACATATTGCTGAATCGGGATTGATGGAGAGTTCATGACGGTTGAATTTGATATTAGTGATGGGATTTTTTTTCACATAGGAGTGTATCGTTGTACAAATCACCATCAACATTTTTAATATTAACATTCACATTGCTCCAAAAGTAGTACTAATCAATAGACTTGAAGTGCTTAATTGGTCTGATGAAGGAGTACAGAAGCAGAAAGTGTTTTTTTACAAGAATGCCCAAGAGAAGTTAACACTAGCAAATGCATTGAAAAAGGTAGTAGCAGGGATGGTGAGCCCTCAAAGACCCAGGAAATGGTTCAGGACAACATGGAACATACTCGCTTGAGCAGAGTGAAGAGATTATTGATTAATCCGTTGACAGAGATGAGAGCTAGTTTTAGTACCTCAGAACTAAAATAGACAGGTAGTACAAGAAACATGTGAAGTAGTCGGGAAGAAAATAGAGGACTTGGGTAGTAGGGCTGCTACATTGGAATTTGGAATGAAGCATACTTAGGAGATGACTGAGGGCAACATACATGCAATACATAATCTAAAGAAGCAGGATGGGTATATGATGGGGAGTTTAGGAAGGCTGGCGAATCATTCTCTACGAAAGGACCTGTGTTTGAGGTGCTGGAGGGTTTAGAGGTGGCGATTTCAAACAATTTGTCATTTCCCAGCTTCAAGAATGTGTGTTTAAGGCCAGCAAGGTTTTGATCTAGAGGAAAAGCTGCAGAGGGATCCTTTCAGGTTAAATCCTAATCAACAGACACCTAGGAGGATTTTGGTCTTGTTTCAAATATATGCTGCTAACGAACACATCCTTTGGATAGCACTGACAACAAAGATATTGGAAGCCTGTAGAATTTTCTTTTTGAAAAGATTTGATATTTACAGGACCACAGAAGAAGGACAGTGGGAGCTGGGCAAGTGTATCCCAAAACTGTAACAAATGGGGGCTAATGCCCAAATGAGGTTTCTCTGCCCATTTGAAAGACACTTCATACCGTCATTAAGAGAAAGGAGGGTTTCCAAGGGTGTAGCATTTGTGAAGGGAGAAAACATGTAGAAAAATAAATCCTCGAACACCAGGCATGAGTTTCAGCAGTATGGTTTAGGTAAGAATATGAATGATCTCTGATTCAGAATGAAACAGCAGAAGGCTATTACTTATATAAAAAATTCAGATGTTGACGTAGTCTTTCTACAGGAAATACCTTAATCTTTAAAAAGGAGAGTTGAGTAAAGCATGTACTGGGTATGGGCATTATGGGTTACTCGTACGGGGTGGTGATAATTGCCAGGCAATTCCTTAATACTGAGATACCAAAGGTTGATATAGATAATTTTGGAAGATGAATAGTATCAAAAGTTAAATATTATAACAAGGTCTTGCTTTGTGCAAATTATTATAGCCCAAATCAAGATGACTTCAGCTCTGCTTTAATCTCTCCTTAAATTTGAGGGCCACTATACTGTATTATTTGGTTATTTCATTCACTTCAGTACACTGTTAGATATCATGTTAGATAGGTCTACACATTGGCAGACAACCAATACTCCCAAGATGAGGTAGCAGATTATTGATATAATGACAAAATGTAGGTATTCTAGATATATGGAAAGAGAATATGCAGAACCAGAGAGTGCATACCATCTATTCCAAAAGGTATGCATATTTTTTAAGGCTCAACTAGATATTAGTATATACTCTACATTGTAGTAACCATGTTGAAATACCACACAGTTGTATCCATATCTATGATCTTGCATTGGTAATGCCTGCAATCAAAAGAATGGCACCATAGAAACAGAGTAGATGGACCTTTGACCATAAATTATTATGAGATGTCAGCATGTAGGTCAGATCAGGGCTAGAGTTGTTTGACTTCAATGATGCTGTAGTACCCCACAGAGTGCTATGGGATGTGTATGAGGTGTATCAAATCAGGTGGATAGTTTATAGGAACTTAGTAAAGATCTGGGGATAGTTCAACGGAATATAGGACTATGCTGAAAGACAACATTAGGAAAAAGTGGGAAGTTAGTAGGATCTGCCACTTTGGGTATGGGGTGAGAGTGGTGCTATTCAGGCCTGAAAAACTAGTTAGGATATAACAACAAAATATTATAACTGAGTTGGCTTAAGATCAACCACATTTGGTAATGTCAGGTGCAAAGCAGGTTAAGAATATCTTACATGATTACTATGTGGGGGTATATAAAGAAGGGGCAGTAGTTAATCCAAATCAAAGCCAGATGTTTTTCATTAAAGTAGAACATTTGAAAAGGAGCTAAACACATGTGAAATCCTGTATAACATAAGAGGAAATTATTCTGGTAACAAGTATGCTCAAGAAAGTGAAAACTACCAGCCTGCATGGCATTCCGTGAGAGTTGTTTAAAAATACATCAGAATTATTAAGACCTGGGCTGAAAATATATTTAACTCAATCCTTGTAGAGGGGCAGAAGGCACCTGAATCATGGTCATCGTCAACAATCACACTAATTCTGACTCCTAATAAATACCCAAGAAACTGTGGATCTTATAGACCCATCTTGCAACACCTACTCAACAATGATTACAAAATGTTCTCTGTATGCTGTTGAGGGGGCTGAGCAGGGTAATATATTCTCTGATTCATGGGCACATAAAGGGTTTTATGTCCAGCACATAAAAGGCAGGGCTTGACACACTTTTGTAATGGTACAATAGGTTTTAGTAGTAGAACACAGGCTCCCATTTCAACAATGTACTTGAATGCTCCCAGGGCTTCTGACAGGGTTATTTGGATATTTTCTTTTTTTGGGGGGGCTTCATAAATTTGACACAATGGGAGGTTTCTGTAAATGCAATATAAGCCTTATATGAGGCTTCAGTGGCAAATGTGGTGGTGAATGGCACCCTGACATACAACTGAAGGATAGGAAAGAGGATACACATAGTTGCCCTCTGTGCTTTTTGCTTTTCAGTATATACATTAAATCACTAGCACAAGCAATTAGGCAAGAGGGGGAGGTTATCCTCTTTAAGTCAGGCCAGCTGAGTTATAAGGTGGCCTTGTGTACTGATAACCTACTGACTTAGATAGTAGATCCATGTAGAGCTCTGAGGGCAATACTGGTGACATCTCCGAATAGTTAGAGAATGAGAGCACATTTGAAATCATGACTGGGGATGTATAAAATTGGGAAATTACATATTTAAGAATAACTATTGCAAATGAACACTCCCAAAAGGAGCTGGAAGAAGTTTATGAGGAACGTTTGCATATTCCTAAAAAAATATGAAAATCTTCGTTTAACAATATATGGTAGGATGAACCTGGTTAAAATGTCTATTCTATCCAAAATTACCCACTTTTCCCAACACTATCCTGTTGAGCTTTGATAAAATAACCATAAAACACCTTCAATCCAATATCAATAGTTTCATCTGGAGCTATAGAGGGGCTAGACTTTCCTGGATGAAGATAGGAAAAAAGGATTAAAGCTGGCCGGAGTTTACCAGATATAAATTTATATTACTGGACTTTCCAGATTAAGGCCCGTATTTATACTCCGTTTGCGCCGAATTTGCGTCGTTTTTTTCGACGCAAATTCGGCGCAAAACTAACGCATATTTATACTTTGGCGTTAGACGCGTCTAGCGCCAAAGTATGAAGAAAGAGCGTCATTGTTTTGCGTGAACGCCTTCCTTGCGTTAATGAGATGCAAGGAAGGCGTTCCCGTCTAAAAAAATGACGGCGACGCAAATGCGTCGTATTTATACTCCCGGGCAAAAATCACGCCCGGGAGGTGGCGGGTCAAAAAAACCCGCATTTGCGCCTGAATTTAACGCCTGGGTCAGGGTAGGCGTTAAGGGACCTGTGGGCTCAGAATGAGCCCACAGGTGCCCTCCCCGGCCCCCAGGACCACCCCTGCCACCCCTGCCCACCCCAGGAGGACACCCAAGGATGGAGGGACCCATCCCAGTGAAGTACAGGTAAGTTCAGGTAAGTATAATTTTTTTTATTTTTTTATTTTTTTTGTGGCATAGGGGGGCCTTATTTGTGCCCCCCTACATGCCACTATGCCCAATGACCATGCCCAGGGGACACAAGTCCCCTGGGCATGGCCATTGGGCAAGGGGGCATGACTCCTGTCTTTACTAAGACAGGAGTCATGAAATGGCGTCTGGGCGTCGAAAAAATGGCGCAAATCGGGTTAAGACGATTTTTTAGCGTCAACCTGACTTGCGCCATTTTAAGACGCCCTAACGTCATTTTTTCCCAACGCCGGCGCTGCCTGGTCTACGTGGTTTTTTTCCACGCACACCAGGCAGCGCCGGTCTGATTGCGCCGTCTAACGCCATTCCATAAATACGGCGCTTCAGAATGGCGTTAGACGGCGCAAATTTTTTTTACGCTAAACTGCGTTAGCGCAGTTTAGCATCAAAAAGTATAAATATGGGCCTAAGTATCTCAGATAGGTGTTTGGGATCCTAGGTCATTCGAAGATAGGGCAGCAGTATAAAAAAAAAGATGGATGTGTTCTGCATGAGGTGCCAAAATATTACAAAAAAGTTAGGCTGAAGACTCTTAGATCAGCTGCAGATTTATGATGCAAGATCAGGGATGTTTTGGGTATCCCTTATTATAGCAGTTTGCACCCATTTGGGAATCTCAAGTGCACTGCTGGTGCTGAGAAACTACTTTCGAGGGCACCTTTAGGAAGGTGACATAGTGATGTGGGGTCAGTTAGTGGAATAAGCGAACTTCTGAGATGGGAAACAATTGCTCTGGTGATGGAAATTCTTGTACACCTTTTAGATATTTGCAACTGAAGCAATCCTCCTCAAAGCAAAACTGGACCCAGGAAGACTTGGAGGTTCTGCAGGATGGTATGCTAAGGAAGAAAGAGCTTTACCGTTGGTCTACAGCTATGCTGGAACAAGAGGACAGAGGATGCCTGCAACATACTGCATTTGAGATCGAGACTTGCCTATGACAACACTGAATTAATTGTTTGTATAAAAATGTAAAATCTGCTACATCAGGAAGGAATAATCCTTTCACTGTTCTACTGGACTCCTAAAAACTAGCAATATTCTTCAGATTGGATAAAGAGGGGTGCATACAATGTTCCCAGGTTACAGCAAACTGTCCTCATATGTTTGAATACTGTCCAGCACTGGATGACTTTTGTAAGGAAGTGAGTGAAATAATTTCTAGGATATTTGAACATGAGATTAAGATAAGCCCACCTCCCATTATCTTTGGGATACTGGAAGCAAATAACAGCACACAGTTAAACACATTGAAGTTGGGGTTGCTATTCTACCTAACTGACAAGGACGCTAGTATGTAAGATGTCAACTATGGCGTCTCTTCCAATTACAATAGAATGGCTGACAAGAGTACCATAGATGGCTGAGTTACGGAAAAATGTGCCTGACAAAAGCAGGCGGAAGACACTCAAATCAATTTGATACCTGGTACAATTGAAACATAGTTCAATGGGTGTACATGTAATCTCTTAAATCATTTGCTCTTAACACATGTGGTTTTATTTGAGCAAAGCCCGTGTTGACCAGTACTGAGTGGGCACTGGAATACAACGGTGGAAGCAGTGGGCAGGGAATTAACTTTAAGACTTGGGCCCAGAATTATGGTGGCCTAGCGCCATTCCAATGCCACATTAGCATAATTGTTTTGATGCTCATGTGGTGTTGGAAGGGCAAAAATGCTGCACCATATTTACAAAGTGGCTCAATGCTTGCATTGCTCCACATTGTAACACCTTGCATCACATTATGCCTGCACAAGGTATAATGTATGCAAGGGGGACATTCCAGCGCTAGGGGGGCTGTTAAAAAGGGGCAAAGAAATCTATGAGATTAATTTGCACCATTGTTTAATGTCTGCTAGGTGCATACATTAAAAAGAGGCTACCCTTGTGTTCAATGGGCCTCAGGGTGCTTTGCAGGATTAGCGTAAATTTTTTGACATCAGTCCTGCAAAGTGCCGGATTAGCATAAAAAAATATGATGCTAGTCCCTCACCTACCGCCATGGTGCATTGTATTTTAAATACAGCGCAAACATGGTAGCGCTAGCAGGGTGCTAAGAGGCACCTAGTGCAGCGCTACTTTTCATAAAATCTGTGCCTTATTCTTTGGTCTTTGATCATATGGTGGATGAAGACCCAAAAAAAGCTCAAATGCAGAAGGTACGGGTTCCAACTTAGAGGTGATTTATCTCATACTGGTGTTGTGAGCATGGATCTAAGATTGAATGCCATTATGCCCATCTCAGGAATGTGTATTTTACTAAACTACTGAGCATTGTCCATTGGGTCTGACAGATGTCTTTATAGTGCCAAATGTACACCTGCCAACCTCTTGACTTAAACTTGTTTTTTAGAGTGTTTTTCATATTAAGGTGAAGAGAAAGTTCCCACAGGTATAGCGTTTTAAATTACTTCAGGTCTCCAAACCCTACAGGATGGTATTACAATGTGTGGATGATATTGTCAGTGAAATGAAACAAAGAATAACATTTTTTAAAAACAATTAAATTTACCAGTATATTTTATTGAGCTGACTATAACTTGAGCCCATAGCTCGCACTACTTATGACCGCGCATGTTCCATCACTAATATCATTTCAAATGAAATTGTTGATAATGTCACTAATGAAATATCAAATGACGTGATTGATTAGATGACTGTCGACATCATAAATCTTTGTGAAGTCACATTTTTTTTTTTTACTTGAAGTAATTTACCATGCTACATGCAGCCTGAGAGCTCCTGGGGTAGTCTGGAAGGGCCCACCTCTATACACTGTGCAGGGGAGCCCCAAGTTTCTTACACCACTGACCCACATTTAGTTGATGTTTTCACCTTTTTACTAGTATTCCCTTGCCTAACAAACAGACTTTAATGGAGTTACTCCCTTTTTCAACCTCAAACACCCTCCAAAAAGTGTTTGTACTCTATTTATCATGTAAACCTCTACACCATAGCACCATTGTACCATAAAATCTTCCCCTAGGGGTGGAAGCTTCTACAGCAAATTCAACTACAGTAACTTACAGGGTGGCAGCTGTTAGACTTTGGATCTCTAGTTGGCAGAGTTATGCACCCTGTTCATGTAGGGACCACAATTTTAGTGAGAGTAATTTAGGAGGGTGACCTGGTGTGTGGTGGGTACCTATGGTACTTACACCTTATACCTGGTCCAGGTATCCCTTATTACTGTAGTGTAGTCAGAGTCTAGAAGCCAGGCTTTCTAGAGGTGGCTGTGGATGAGCAGCCAAGGCTTATCTAGGAGACATGCAAAGCTCCTGCAATACCACTGTAGTCACACCTAGTACTTACAAACATGAAAAAAAACATTAAGGCCCTCATTACGACCCTGGCGGTGGGTGATAAAGTGGCGGTAATACTACCAACAGGCTGGCGGTAAGTATGACCAAATTATGACCACGGCAGTGATATCTCCAATAGACAGCCAATGTACCACACCAACTGCCAGAGTGGAAACAACAGCCACCATGGCGGTAGCCGTCTACAGCTAGGCGGAAGTCAAAGTTCTGCCCACCATATTAAGACCCTCAAACCACCACCTTTTCCAGGGTGGTACCAACACCATCAAAAGCGTGGCACAAAAGTCAAAGGACTCACTACTGAAGACACAGGGAAGAACCACTCCGCCATGGAACCCAAACTGCAAGTATTCCTGATGATCTTCTACATTATGCTCCACCTGGAACACCAACGCCAGCGAAGACGACAACGGTAAGTACAGCCGCCTAGCACACAAGAGAGGGTGAGGAGGAAAAAGGGAGTGACACACACATGCACAACACACAACATTGACACACAAACCACACACGCATTTTGACCCCGAAAATCTTCAGAATAATGCAAGGACAACAGGAATTGATGAAAGTGACTGTAATTAGTTCAACATCAAAATCAATAATACGATTTGGCCACTAAACAGATATGTATACTTGTATGGAAAAGGGACACTGTCCAGTCTATAGTTCAAAGGGCCCACATGGACACAGGGCACAGTCCAAGGGCCAACTCGAAACCTGACCATATAGAACACTGCAGGGGCATCAGTTTGAAAATAGGCAGGCACCTTGGGGGGGGGGGCACCTAAGCCAGATGCGGGACCAAGCCCACTGGTTCTGGAGGGGGCAACATGCCCATTACCTTTGTCCTGGGGAGTGCAAGGCCACAGTCTCTCGAGTGGGTGTCTTTCCCACTGGTTCTGGAGGGGGTAACATGCCTATTCCTTTGTCCTGAGGAGTTCAAGGCCTCAGTCTCTTGAGTGGGTGTCTTTCCTACTCGTTCTGGAGGGAGCAACATGCCCTGTGCTTTGTCCTGGGGAATGCAAAGCCACAGGGGGTCATTCTGACCCCGGCGGTCTTAGACCGCCGGGGCCAGGGTCGGCGGGAGCACCGCCGACAGGCCGGCGGTGCCCCGCAGGGCATTCTGACCGCGGCGGTAAAGCCGCGGTCAGACCGGCAACACTGGCGGTCTCCCGCCAGTCTACCGCCGCCCTATTGAATCCTCCAAGGCGGCGCAGCTAGCTGCGCCGCCGAGGGGATTCCGACCCCCCCTACCGCCATCCAGTTCCCGGCGGTCCGCCCGCCGGGAACCGGATGGCGGTAGGGGGGGTCGCGGGGCACTGCAGGGGCCCCCGTAAGAGGGCCCCTACAAGTATTTCACTGTCTGCTTGGCAGACAGTGAAATACGCGACGGGTGCAACAGCACCCGTCGCACCTTCCCACTCCGCCGGCTCTATTACGAGCCGGCATCCTCGTGGGAAGGGAGTTTTTCCCTGGGCTGGCGGGCGGTCTTTTGGCGACCGTCCGCCAGCCCAGGGAAAAACTTAGAATACCCTCCGCGGTCTTTCGACCGCGGAGCGGTATTTCGGGGGGGGGAAGTCTGGCGGGCGGCCTCCGCCGCCCGCCAGACTTAGAATGACCCCCACAGTCTATTAAGTGGGTGAACACCCCACTGGTTCTGGAGGGGGTAACATGCCCCGTGTTTTGTCCTGGGGAGTGCAAGGCCACAGTCTCTCGAGCAGGTGAATACTCCACTGGTTCTGGAGGGGGCAGCCTGCACAGTAACCCATGGAGGGTGAACTACATGGTGTCCACCGCCAGTGATGGCTGCATGCTGGTGGTGGTTGTGGGAGGCTTCTGGTCAGCCCCTGGACTCTGTGATGGCTGCATGCTGGTGATGTTTGTGGGACGCTCCTGGTCAGCACCTGCACTCTGTGATGGCTGCATGCGGGTGGTGTTTGGGGGAGGCTCCTGGTCAGCCCTTGCACCCTGTGATGGCTGCATGATGGTGGTGGTTGTGGGATGCTCCTGGGCAGCTCCCGCTCTCTGTGATGGCTGCATGCTGGTGGTGGTTGTGGAAGGCTCCTGGTCAGCTCCTGCACTCTGTGATGGCTGCATGCTGGAGGTGGTTGGGAAAGGCTCCAGGTCAGCTCCTGCACTCTGTGAGGGCAGCACATCCACGGCTGGCGGTGGGGGCCCTGTGACAGCTGCTGGTGGTGGCGGTGTTTGCCTGACAGCTTCCACTGGCGTAGAGTGCCTCTTCTCCTCCTCGTCATCGGTTGGGTATCCCTTACCCTTCCTGGCAGGGGTGGATGGGCTTGTCCCCTCTCTGCCTGCTGGTGCAGGCTCATTTCCCATCTTCCCAGCTGGTGCAGGCTCCTTGCTCTTCTTCCCAGCTGGTGCAGGCTCCTTCCCCTTCTTCCTAGCTGGTGCGGGCTCCTTTTCCTTCTTCCCTGCTGATACAGGCTCCTTCCCCTTCTTCCCAGCTGGTGCAGGCTCCTTCCACTTCCTCACAGCTGGTGCCAGACTCTTCCCTTCCATTCCAGGTTGTGCTGCCTCCTTCCCCTTCAGTGGTGTTGTTCTGGTACCCCTACCACCACGAGTAGGTGGTGCTACCACTGGCCCCATGGACTGTTTGGCTGAGGTGCTGGGCTGGGTCCTTGCTACTCTGCCCATACGTGCATAATGGGTAAAGGGGTAAGGAAGAGGTAAATATGGGAAAGGAAAAGCTTTTTAGGGACGTTGGGGTGGAAGCAGGAAGGAGTAATGGGAGTGGAGGATGAGGGAGTGGTCATCAGAGGTGTATGTCTGCTGGATTTGGGTGCAGGTGCATGTGCTGTATGCTGCTGTGAGGTTGATGGCTGTTGGGTGTCTGAGTGCTTGCGCTTGTGTGCTGAATGAGGGGGGGCAGACACGGTAGTTGAGGACAGAGGGGACGGGTGCATGGATGTTGTGGAGGTGTCTGCCAGTGAGGTGTGTGTTCTGCTTAGTGTGATGATGATGCTGGTAGTGGATATTGATGTAGTGCATGCAGGTGTGAGAGTGGACGTAACTGGGTGGGAGATGGAGAAGGAGGAGGAGGGAGGAGGAGGAGACAGTGGAGACAGTGGATGTACAACTGAATGGTGTTTGTGTGAGTGCCTGTTGGATGAAGTGTGGGGCTTGTGTTTGGCTGTGCCACTCTTCTGTGTTGTCTTGTGTGCATGCTCATCTGTCTGTGTGCTTGGGATGCGTTGGGGTTGAGAAGAATGGGAATGGGAAGTGGAAGTTGGAGGAGGGACGGTAGAAACAGGGACCTTGGCTGCAATCAGAGAGGAGGCCAGTGCCTGAATCGATCTCTGTTGGGCTGCCAATCCATCCTGAATGTCCTCTAGGAATGCATTGCATTTCTGCATATGGGATGCCATCCCCTGGATAGCATTCACAATGGTTGATTGCCTTACAGAGATGGATCTCAGGAGGTCAATAGCCTCCTCACTCAGGGCAGCAGGTCTCACTGGGGCAGGGGCTGAGGTGCTTAGGGGCAAAGGAGATGACCACCCTCCTAGGTGAGTGGGCACTGGCAACTCGCTGAGGGACTACTGGGAGGACGGTGGTGGTACGGGGGTGGTGGCTGTACCTGCAGCTGGGGTGGTGAGAGAGGTGTCCGCCACCACCAGGGAGCTCCCATCGGAGAAGGTATCTGAGTCTGTATTGTCCCCTCCAGTCTCTGCTGTGGCGCTCCCCTCTCCCTCTGTCCCACTGGTTCCCTCGGCATCGGTGGACTCTTCCTCCAGGGTCCTGTGGGATGCAACTCCCTCTGTCGCCGGTGCCTCTGCTCCTCTGCCAGATGATGCTAATGCACATAAGGACAGAATGACAAAACAAGAAAAGGGGAGAGAGACAAAGGAGATACAGGGTCAATGACTGCACCAACACCACCAATGGTGTACACAGTACCCTCACACACATAGAACAGGCCTACGCACTATGCACTGCACTACCAGTGAAATGGCTAGTCATCAAGGTATCAGGAAGGGCACACACCGCCAACTGCAGCACACCTGGGACCCACAATGCACTGCCAAGAAGGGAATATTAACAAGCTAGGTAAGCAGTATTTTCCATTCAACCCTTAGCCTCCAGAGGACCTATGCTGCTATGTCTGGCCTGGCCTAGGGGCACCCAAGGACACACAACCACCACCTGGATACCACCCCACCAGCTGTAAGTTGTAATGATACCCACTATACTCACCCCCTTGTGGCTTCTGTGATGCCCTCAAGCTCCCAACCAGCTCAGGGTAGGTCATCGCCAGATTGCAGGCCATCAGGGGGGTCAGGGTCAGACGGGCACCCCTTCTTCATTGGGAGGCCATACCCAGCTGGACCTTCGCTGTCTTTCGTGCCCTGGGTCTCAGGTTCTACCACTGTTTGTGACAGTGGGTGCTCTGCCTGCCATAGACCCCCAGGGTCCGCACCTCCTTTGCGATGGCATGCCATATTCCCTTCTTTTGATGGCCACTGACCTGCAGAGCCAATACAGATAGGAGAACACCATTAGACAAACAGTCCAGCCTGTCACACAAGTGGCCCACCATCCCTGTTTGCATCACCACTGTCACACACATAGACCAGTGCACAACATGTACACTGCCAAGAGGACATACACGATGCCTTCACGCACAACTCCATGCATTCATGCCACATGCATCGTGCCCACAGTGTACTTACCTGTTGGTCTGGAGGTCCATACAGCAGTCCTTACTGGGGTAGGACCCCATCCAACAGTCACTCCATCTCTTCAGAGGAGAAGGCTGGGGCCCTTTCCCTGGTCACATGGGCCAGGGTAGGTTCCAGACAGAGGTCACAGCAGCACAGGCAGTGTAGGTCCTCTCCTATGGAAGGTCAGGTAACAAATGAGGAATGTGAATGAAAATGGCGGTCACGTCCACAGCGGTGCATACCGTCACCGCCGGCGTAGATCCCCATTGGCCACTGTACCCCATAGGGCCCAATATGAACCAATGAGGAATTGCACGGCGGTTCACGGCCACCTACCGCCAGAGTGCACAACGTTGGTGGCATTACCTCACTTTTACCTGTACCTCCACACAGGACAGGCGGTCGCCATTTCCTGGGGTTCAACAGGCCTATCAATAATTGCTGCGTCACAGGATAAATAGACAGATACTTTATCAATTACACTGTCCGAAAACATGTTTGCTCGATGTGGACTGCTGTTGTGGTACAGTTGTTTAAATTGTGACAGCCTACTCACTCTTGTGTCCCTTAGGAACCTACCACTGCAGGTGAATAGGAGATGGAGACATATCCCCATTTACAGACGCATGGTGGACTTGGCTACACTGGAGGACAGGCACATAATACTGACCTATAGACTGGACAGGGCCACAATCACAGAGCTGTGTGGCCAGTTGGAACCTGACCTGATATCAGCTATCCGTCAGCCCACTGGGATCCCCCCTCTTGTGCAGGTTCTGTCAGTGCTCCATTTCCTGGCAACTGGTTCTTTCCAATTGACAGTGGGCTTGGCAGCAGGGATGTCACAGTCAATGTTCTCAATTGTGATAGCAAGAGTCTTGTCTGCCCTGATAAAACACATCTGCAGCTACATGGTTTTCCCCCGGGTGGATGATTTGACCACTGTGAATGCCGGATTTTATGCAATGAGACATATCCCCAATATAATTCTCAGTCCTATGCCTCACACCCCCAGCAAAATGAACAGGTGTACAGGAATCGTAAGAGTTTCCACTCCATGAATGCAGAAGGTGTGCCTGGTGGACCAGTACATCTCCCACGCCAATGCTAAGTATTCTGGGTCGGTGCATGATGCCTTTGTCCTAAGAAATAGCAGCATCCCAAATGTGATACAGCGGCACAGGGTGTGGCTAATAGGTGAGCCCTGGTTCCCACCCAGTACATGTTGATGAATGCAAATGGTGTTGGCCATATAGTATAGTGTGTGGCTAAATGTTGTCCCTCAATATTTGCAGGTGACTCTGGTTACTCAAACCTATCATGGCTGCTGAGCCCTGTGAGGAATACCAGGTCAAGGGCAGAAGAACGTTCGAATGAGGCACATGGGCGAACCAGAAGGATCCTTGAAAGTCGTTTGGCCTTCTGCAGGACAGGTTCAGGTGCCTCCATCTGACAGGTGGATCCCTGTGCTATTCACCCAAGAAGGTCTGCTAGAGAGTAGTGGCATGCTGCATGTTGCACAACCTGGCCCTCATATTACATGTACCTTTTCTGCAGGAGGAGGAGACTGGAGATGCCACTGTGGCAGCAGTAGACCCTGTGGACAGTGAGGATGGGGAGGCAGAGGATGAGGATGAGGACAACAGAACATTAGTGATACATCAGTACTTTCAATGACACACAGGTGAGACAGTGCTACTTCGCATTTCTATGACTATTGGTGTTTTCTGTGTGGCATTGGCATGTTGGCATGACCCACTTCTTTCCACTACTTACTGTTACCTATGGATATCCATTTTACAGATGTTGGTGATATGACAACATTCTCCTGATGTGATCACAACAGCCAGCTACAGGTCATTAATTCTATGCTCATAATATTTACAGTTCATTTGCAATGGTTGTAGCTGTTTCAATCAATGCAAATTTGCAATACATAAAATACTAGTAGTCAAGTTTTACCCAAGGGTGTTTATTGTTGTGCTAAAATATAGAGGGGAAAGTGCAGTGGAATGGGGTGATGATGGAGGAAAGTCCAGGGTATTGTTCCAGTATGTTTGTAGCACAGGGGCATTGTCTATGGGGACATAGGAAGGGGAGCAATGTCAGTTCAAGGTGGACAAAAGGACTGAGTGGGACACAAGGGGAACAATCAGGAGAGTCTCATTTCCTGGTGGTAGTCTGGCTTCTGTCTGGTTCACAGGGAACATTTGAGGGGTGGTTCAGCTTCAGCAGGAGAGGGGTGCTGATGGCCTGTTCGTCTTGTGGTGGGCCTCCTTGCCACTAGCTGCAGCCGAAGTGGAGGGCTGTTCAGATGACTGGCTAGTGGCAGGGGCCCGCTGCTGTGCTGTTGCCTCTCTCATGATGTTGGCCATGTCTGCCAGCACCCCTGCTATGGAGGTCAGGGCGTTTTTAATGGCCTCCTTGATCCCCTGATACTGTCCCTACTGCAGCTGCCTGTTCTCCTTCACGTTGTTTATGATCTGGCCCATCGTGTCCTGAGAATGTTGGTAGGCTCCTAGGATCTCGGAGAGTACATCCTGGAGAGTCGGTTCCCTGCTCCTGTCCTCCCCCTGGCACACAGCAGTCCTCCCAGTGTCCCTGTTGGTCTGTGCCTCTGTGCCCTGAACAGTGTGCCCACTGCTACTGACCCCATGTCCTTGATTGTCTTGTGGGCAAGGTGTGGCCCGGGGTCCCTGTGCAGGTGGGCACACTGCTGATTGATGTGTCCTGGGGACAGAGGTATGGGTACGCTAGGTGGGTGCTGTGGTGTTGGTTCCTGATGGGGAAGACTCTGTGGTGGTCAGTGAGTGGGCTTGGGTGATCGGCTGTCCAGTGGTCCCTGATGGGCCAGGTAGGTCATCCAGATCCTGAAGCCCAGAGTTACTGTCATCACTGTGGGCCTCTTCTTTTGGGGGACTGGATAGTGGTGGCACCTTCTCTCCAGTGACATTGGCTGGGGTACCTGTGGGGATGTAATTTATGTATTATGCTTCAAGTGTCTGACATTTGTACTTATGGAGCTTCCCCTCTATGGTTGGTGTTCCCCTGCCAGCTTTTGCTTGTATATGTTGGTGTATTGTGTTTATGTTAGTTTTCCTAAGCAGTGCATTCTTTAGTGATGACTGTCCATGCAGGGCTGGAAGGGGTGTCCATGCATTGGTACAGCATGCAGTGCCCAGCATTGGGATTAGTGAAATGTGATGGTGGAGTGTGTAGGATGTGGTGAATTGATGGGAGTGATGGTGAGGGTGTGTGATGGCATGCAGGTATGGGGGTGGTAATTGTTAAAAGTTGACTTACCAGTGTCCAGTCCTCCGCCAATTCCTGCGAGTCCTTCAGGATGCAGTATTGCCAGTACCTGCTTCTCCCATGTTGTGAGTTGTAGGGGAGGAGGTGGGGGTCCACCGCTAGTCCTCTGTATGGTGAGCTGGTGTCTTGCTGCTGTGGAACTTACCTTCCCCCATAAGTCATTCCACCTCTTTCTGATGTCTTCCCTGGTTCTTGGGCGCTGTCCCACGGCATTCACCCTGTCCACGATTCTCTGCCATAGCTCCATCTTTCTTGCTATTGATATCTGCTGCACCTGTGCTCCAAAGAGCTGTCGCTCTACCCTGAAGATTTCCTCCACCATGACTCTTAACTCCTCCTGAGTGAAATGGGCGTGCCCCTGTGGTGCCCTTGTGGTGCCATGGTTGTTGGGTGATGTGTGTTGGTGAGGGTGTTTTGGGTAATGTGGTGGTGTGTGTGATGTGGAGTGTGTGAGGGGTGTATGGGTGTCAGTGGTGAGTGTGTCTAGTTGTCTCTGTGCTCTTCTTCTCAGTCTTGTGGTGGCAATAGTTGTTGGTAAAGGGTTGTAGTTAATGTGGGTGTGTGTTTTATAGTGGTGTGGGTGTGGTGTGTGATTTTCATATTGGCCAATGTAGTGTTGTTTTCTATGTGGGTGTCCATTGTGAGTGCAACGGTATGTACCGCCAATGCTTTACCACCGTTGAATGTCCGCTGTGGTGATTCATGGGTCATAATGTAATGGGTGTTGTTCTGTTGGCGTAACAGTGTGGGTTTTGGGACCCTCACTTTATCACTGACCTTTGGTCTCGCGGATTTTTGTATGTATCTGTATCCAGTCGGATTGGTGTGTGTGTGTCATAATATGGTGAACGGATATTCAACAGTGCAGCAGTAAGTTGGCAGCCGTCAGTGTGACAGTAAGTGGGATTTACCGCCATGGTCATAATGAGGGCCTCAGTGTTAAAAGTAAAGGTACCTTATTTTGGTGACACAGTGACCAAAAATACCATAGAGACTCTAGTCCCTTAGGAGGTAGGTAATACACAAATTCTGTACACTAGTATGTAGAAATAGGCATAAAAACAATTAGTGAAAATCACAATATTTAGAAATGGGCCTGGGGAGCACAAACCATATACCAAGAAAGTGGAATGCGAAAGTCAGTCACCCACCTAGGCAAGTATAGTGTGTAGAGGGGAGCTGGGAGTGAAAGGAACACCCAAAGGTAAGTACCACAACCCAACCAAGCAACAAGGAAAACAGGTGTAAATCACAGTAAGTTCCCAGAACACACACAGAGAAGTAAAGAAGAATATTGCAAAACCCCGAAGAAACTGCAAGACACCAACAGTGGTTCCTAGTCAAGAAGACCTGTGGAAAAAGGAGACCAAGTCCAAGAAGCACAGAAGAGTCCAGGAAGGGCAGGAGTCCCTGACCAACCCAGATGAAGGTGCAAAAGGTGAACCACCAGTGAAGAGAAAAAGTCAGCACTGCACCCAAGAAGATGAAGTTAGGTTTCTGGAGAATGCAAGTGATGTCCCAAGTCGGATGGAGGATTGCAATCAGGTTTGCATCTTCAGAGTCTTTCAACAAGCCTTGTCGCACGCAAAGCTCTCAGTTAGTAGACAATTGCACTGCCAGGGAACAGGAAAGACCAGATGGACTTTATCCAGGAGAGGGATTCAGATGGGGGGCATTGGCAACACAGAGAGCCCACAGAAGACCAGGCAGCGCACACAGGAGTCCCACAGGACAGGGACACAAAAGTTGCAGAAGAGGCCCATGCAGCACTACAAGAAAGGCATCCACGCCTCTGGAGAACCACTCAGGGAGCTGTGCGTTGCAGGATAGAGTGCTGGGGGCCGGAGATTCAACATGCATGAAGATCTTGGACAAAGGATGCCAACAAGAGTAGGCAGCTACAAAGGATGCAGTGCATGGGGTACTGTCTTTCGTGGGGAGGCATGGTCTTACCTCCACCAAAGTTCGACAGTTGGAAGAGAGGACCGTTGGGACCACTTCAGTCTACCACCTATGATGCAAGATCCAGGCACCTCAGCAGGAGAAGGGATCCACGCAGCCGGTTGTTTTCGCAGTTCATGCCTGCAGAAGCAGGGGAGTGGCTTCTTCACTCCAAGGGAGATTCCTTCTTTCTTCTGATGCAGGCTGAAGACTGACTGCCTTCAGAGGCTGCATGACCGGGGAAATGTTGCAGTTGCTGGAAGAAGCAGAAGATGCAATGTTGCAGAAGGCATCTTGCTTCTTTCTTTATCGCAGCTTCTAGGCTCCTGAAGAGTCCAGATGCGGTTTCATTGGTCAGATGTCGAAGTAGAGGGTGCAGAGAATTTTTGCGGGAATATTGCAATCCGAATCTGAGGAACCACCCAGAGGAGAGACCCGAAATAGCCCTGAAGGGGGTAATGGTCACCTAGCTGGGTGACCACCTATCAGGAGGGGGCACTGACATCACTTGTAGGCACTAGCAACTCAGATGCTCCCAGAGTTCCCTGACAACCTTGAATTCAAGATGGCAAAACCCAGGGATCCTCTGGAGGAGCTCCGAGCACCACCCCTGGGGTGGTGATGGACAAGGGAGTGGTCACTTCCCCTTTACTTTGTCCAGTTGCGTACCAGAGCAGGGACTAGGGGTCCCTGAACTGGTGTAGACTGGTTTATGCTAGGAGTGCACCAAATGTGCCCTTCAAAGCATTTCCAGTGGCTTAGGGAGACTACCCCTCTCAAGCCTATTGCACCTATTTCCAAAAGGAGGGAGTGTAACACCCCTTTCCCAAAGGAAATCCTTTGTTCTGTCCTCCTGGGCTCGAGCTTCTCAAGCAACAGGAGGGCAGAAACCTGTCTGGGACGTGGTAGCAGCTTAGCTGCCTGGAAAACCTCAGAAAGGCTGTAATGGCAATACTGGGGGCCCTCCAAGGAGCCCCCAGAGTGCATGAAATCATATAACCAGTGCTTTTAAAAGCCTTGGGGTATGACTCCAATATGCTTGATACCAAACATGCCTATGTTTGGAGTTATCATTATGTAGCTGGACATAGGTCATGACCTATGTCGAGTAAACGAGTAAAATGGCATCCCTGCACTCACTTCACCCACAGGTACTCTGCACCCTGCCCTCTGTGCTAGAAGGCCTGCCATAGGGGTGACTTATAAGTGACGGTGTAGTGAAAAATGGCAGTGAAAGGGTGCTTGCACCATTTCACACAGGCTGCAATGGAAGTCTTGCAGAAGCCTTTGCATGGGCTCCCTATGGGTGGCAAAAATACATGCTTCAGCCCATAGGTTTCCCCTGGAATCCCAATGCCCTGGGTACCTAGGTACCATACACAAGGGCTTGTAAGGGGAACCAGTATGCCGATTGCGGTGAAATACAGAGTTTTGGGAGAGAGAGCACAATCATGGGGTCTTGATTAGTAGGATCCTAGTGAACACAGTCAAGCACAATGACAGGCAGAAAAAGGGGGTAACCGTGGCAAGAAAGAGGGTACTTTTCTACAGTAAGTCACAACGCACCCTAAATTATCATGTGCTCCCCACCCAGTAGCTTGGCACAGAGAAGTCAGGCTCAACTTAAGAGGCATCTTGTAAAGTATTTGTGCAACACCCAAGCAGTAACACAATGAAGTCATCAAAAACACTTGACAGAAGGTTAGGAAAATAAAGCTTAATTTAATGACCAAAACAAGACTCAAATGACAAAAATCCAATAAGTAGACGTTAGAAATTGTAATATGAATGTTTGAAGAATGAATGAAACTGTAGTGCTTTAAAGCAGAAAGCGTCAACTGCGGCTATCTGTCGGGCTAGACAGGGCCAAAGTCAAAAGTTCAGGTCACCCACGATGAGTGCAGGTTGGCAACAAGAACCATGCAGGGCCTGCTAAGCAAAATTATATTGTCTTTGAGATGCATCAGTTCCGATTTGCACAATGATGTTGATGCGTAGGTTCTGGGTTAGCGCTAGGAAAGCAGTAAAGCAATGTGTCAATTCAGAGGATAGAGACGATGCATTGATTCCGAGCCACGCAGAATGGACGATGGATTGTGCAGACAGCAATGCCGTACTCCAAATCTTGTAGCAGTAGAGCACTCTTGTTGACAGTGATGCGGTGTCCTCAATCCATGAAACAGCAGCGATGTAGTGGTTAAGCTTTGATAGCAACGATGATGTGTCGGTTCCGATCAATGCAACAAGGTTGATGCACAGTTCTTTGCAGGAGCAGCCAGAAAAATCACTTCAAAGGGACCAAGAGTGATCTGACATCACTTGGAACGGCATGACTCACAGTTGGCAGAAACCACAGGCTGCACCAAGATTTCTGCAAATCTTTTGATTCCCTGAGACTTCAGAAAACAGGAGACATGCCAGCAAGCCCTTGGTGTCTTACTGGGTTCAAGTGATAGAGGTCTAGTCCTTCTCACCCAGGCCGGGGAAGCTCAGGCAGGCAGCAGGGCAGCTCAGCAAGGCAGCTCAGCAAGGCAAGAGCCCAGAAGTGTAGCAGTATTTCAAGAAGCACAGCAGTCCTTTTTGCTGGCAGAGTCTTCACAGGTCCAGAAGTTGACTGTGTTTGTGGTGTCAGTGGTCTAGTACTTTTACCCAGTTGTGTCTTTGAGGTGAAAGAGACTTCAAAGAAGAGTTTAGTTTTTGAAGTGCACAGAAGTCCTTTCTTCCTAATTCTGGCTCTAGACTATCAGGAGGGGGTAATTCACCATTTATGTTGGGCCAGGCATTGCCTATTCAAGCATAAGTGACAGCCCTCACCTCTCTTCCTGTCCAGGAAGAGCCATCAGAATGCAGATGAGTGCTCAGGCACACCTAATTTTCCTATGTTTTTGGCTATCTTGAGGGAATGCACAAAGTGTAACAGCCACTCACCCCAGTTGTATATTAAGACATGCTTTAGGCACACTGAGCTGTTAGAGAAGTGGAGTATCTACTTTCTAAAAGTAGCATTTCTATAATAGTAAGGGGATTTATCATTACCATTCCAATTATATGAAACATGATATAGCCACTCCTTCTCAATAAGGAATTATAGCTTAAAAGTGTAATGAGAAATTCCCAATGTTAATCTATAAAAGTGGTAGGCCTCACAGTACTGAAAAATGACTTTAGTTTATCACTACCAGGACATGCAGGAATTAAAAGCACATGTCCTATCTTTTACTTACACAGCACCCTGCCCTATGGGCTACCTAGGGCTTAGGGATGACTTATGTGTAATTAAAAGAGCATTTGAGGCTTCTGTGTCCCCCTCATCCTCGTCTCCCTCCTCCCTCCCAGTCTCATCTCCACTCACACCTGCATGCACTGAATCTACAGCCACTACTTCCATCACCAGCACACACACCACCACACCCCGCTCACGTGCAGTCACCACCCCCACTACCATTCACACGTCCCCTGTGTCCTCTCCCAGTGTGTCTGGGATGCCACCTCCCAAGATACACAAATGCAGGCACACACCCCCCAACAGCCATCCACCTCACGACAGCCTACAGCGCATGCACCTTCACCCAAAGTCACCAAACGAGCACCTCCTACAACCACAACCTCTTCCTCCACTCCCAAACCCCCTCCAGCTACCCATCCCAATGTTCCCAAGAAACATTTCCTGACCAACCTTGACCTCTTTCCCTCACCTCCCCCACCCCGTCAGTCTCCTAGGGCCCGACTCTCCAGGTTCCAAACTAGCACCTCAACCACAACATCTCCGGGACCAGTGGTGCCTGTAGTCACCAGAAACTGGAGTGCACCGGGCAGCAGGGCAGCCAGTGTGGCACGGAGCCACAGCACGGACAGTCCCCCACCTGTGAAGCATCAAAAGTTGGCCAGTGCCCGGCGGGAGAGGGGGAAGACTCCAGCCACCAAATCAGCTCCCAGGGGCACAGGTGGGAGTGTGGAGTCAGCTAAGACACCTTCCAAGGTGGGGAAGGGCCACAAGAAAGTCAGCAAGTCTGGGAAGAGCAGCATGGCGGAGAAGACCGCCATCATCCCCGCTGCCCAGGAGGCCACCTCCATCATCCCCGCTGCCCAGGAGGCCACCACCAGCACAGCTGCCCAAGACAGGACCGCCAGCACCTGCCCCCAGACAGGACCGCCAGCACCAGCCCCGCTGGGCCAGACAGGAAAGCCAGCACCCGCCCCGCTGGGCCCGACTGGACCGCCAGCAGCTGAGTCACTGCCAAGGACCCCGCCGCCACAAGCACTGCTGAACAGGACACCGCCGCAACAAGCACCGCTGCCAAGGGCACCACCGCCACAAGTACTGCTGAACAGGACACTGCCACCACAAGCACCACTGCCAAGGACACCGCCGCAACAAGCACCGCCCCCAAGGACACCGCCGCCACAAGCACCGCTGAACAGGACACTGCCGCAACAAGCACCACTGCTAAGGACACTGCCACCACAAGCACCGCTGCCAAGGACACCACCGCCACAAGCACCGCTGGCCCATGGGCGCCAAGGCCATTGATGCTACTGAGTCCATCACAAGCAGGATGAAGCACTCTGGGCACAAGGCCCCCTCTAGAACCAGTGGAGAGATACATCCACTACCTCTGTCCTTGGCAGGATGAAGCACTCGGGGCACAAGGCCCCCTCCATAACCAGTGGAGAAAGGCATCCACCTGAAAGACCTTGGCTTTGCACTCCCCAGGATGAAGCAGTGGGCAACCCACCCATTGGAGAGACTTGAGAGACTGTGGCTTTGCAATCCCCAGGATAAAGCAGTGGGCAACCCACCCACTGTAGAGACTTGAGAGACTGTGGCTTTGCACTCCCCAGGATAAAGCAGTGGGCAACCTACCCACTGGAGAGACTTGAGAGACTGTGGCTTTGCACTCCCTAGGATAAAGCAGTGGGCAACCCACCCACTGGAGAGACTTGAGAGACTGTGGCTTTGCACTCCCCAGGATAAAGCAGTGGGCAACCCACCCACTGTAGAGACTTGAGAGACTGTGGCTTTGCACTCCCCAGGATGGAACAGTGGGCAACCTACCAACTGGAGAGACTTGTGAGACCGTGGCTGTGCACTCCCCAGGATGAAACAGTGGGCAACTCACCCACTAGAGAGACCTGAGAGACTGTGGCTTTGCACTCCCCAGGATAAAGCAGTGGGCATCCCACCCACTGTAGAGACTTGAGAGACTGAGGCTTTGCACTCCCCAGGATTGAACAGTGGGCAACCTACCAACTGGAGAGACTTGAGAGACCGTGGCTGTGCACTCCCCAGGATGAAACAGAGGGCAACTCAACCACTGGAGAGACTTGAGAGACTGTGGCTTTGCACTCCCCAGGATAAAGCAGTGGGCATCCCACCCACTGTAGAGACTTGAGAGACTGAGGCTTTGCACTCCCCAGGATTGAACAGTGAGCATGTGGCCCCCTCATGGATTTGGCGTCGTGCAGTCAACCGGCTGAGGTGCCCCCCTCTCCCTTCCCCCTGAGGTGCCTGTTTTATTGCTATCTGATGCCCCTGCAGTGCTCTCTCCGTCATGTTCAGGGATTGAGTGTGGGCCTCGCCCATGCCGTGTGGGCCCAGTATTCCACGGACTTCAGTGGAGCACTACCTGGACTACTATTCTTGGTGTATATATTTGTTAATAGTGTATATATATTTTTGCGTCCTGGATTTTAATAGATTACAATGGTTACACTCATTTGCTTTTGTCTTTGCATTCTTCCGTGTGGTTTGGGGGGTGTAACTGTAATATATCATGCTGTATTAGTGTGTGTGTTGTAGTGGGTGAGGGTGGGGGTGGGGGTGTTGCGTGTGTGTGTCCCTGTTTTTTCCCTCCCCCCTCCCCTGTGTCGTAGGTGCAGTACTCACTTTTGTCTTCGCCGCCGGTGTTTGTGCTCCTGGTAGAGGAGCAAGAAGATCAGGGCTGGCAGGATCTGGAGCTTGGGTTCCATGGCGTCCGGGTTCCTCGTGGGGTGTGTAGAGGTGAGCGTTTTCCCTTCGAAGTTCTGTTTCCGCCGTGTTTTTGTTTGTGTTGAATCCCCCCCGGAAAAGGTGGCGGATTGGTAGGTTGTGATACTGTGGGCGGTACATTGTCCTCCACCTGTCTGTTGGCGGTAACCACCAAGCTGTTTGTTTGTACCGCCGTGGCGGTCGGAGTGTTAAAGTGTCTGTCTTTGTTGGCGGTTTCCGTCACGGTCGTAATTGCAATTTGTTTACCACCGGCCTGTTGGCGGTCTGACCGCCGCTTTAACACCGACCGCCAGGGTTGTAATGACCAAATTACAAATCTGCCAGGTACTTACTCAGGGCAGGTGGTGAATAGTGAGCATGGGGCAAAAGTACTATTCTAAGTTCACCAGGTACTTACCTCAGGGCAGGTACTGGACAGTGAGTAGAGGGCAAATTTAGTATTCCTACACCACTGGGTACTTCTCTGAGGGCAGATGCTGGACAGTGACTGGGGGGGAATTACTATATTAACTCCACTGGGTATTTACAACAGGGCAGGTATTGGACAGTGAGTAGAGGGCAAATTTAGTACTCCTACTCCGCCAGGTACTTACCTCAGGGCAGGCGATGGAAAGTGACTGGGGCAAAATTACTATTTTAACTCCACTGGGTACTTAACTCAGGGCAGATGCAGGACAGTGAGTAGAGGGGAAATGTAGTATTCCAACTCCGCCGGGTTCGTACCCCAGGGTAGATGCTGGAGAGTGACTTGGGGCAAAATTACTTTTGTAACTCCACCAGGTACGAACCTCAGGGCAGGTGATGGACAGTTACTGGGGAACAAACTACTAATCTAACTCCAGTGGGTACTTACTTCAGGGAGTTGCTGGACAGTGAGTAGGGGCAAATGTTGTATTCCAACTCCACCAGGAACTTACCTGAGGTCAGGTGATGGACAATGATTGGGGGTAAAAATACTATTGTAACTCCACCAGGTATTTACCTCAGGGCAGGTGGTGGACAGTGATTGGGGGCAAAATTATTATTCTAACTCCACTGGTTACTTACCTCTGGCCAGGTGCTGGACAGTGAGCAGGGGGCAAATTTACTATTCAAACTCTACAGGGTGCATACCTCAGGGCAGGTGATGTACAGTGAGCAGGGGGGCAAAATTACTATTCTAACTCCACCGGGTACTTACTTCAGTGCAGCTCCTGGACAGTGAGTAGGGGGCAAGTTTAGTATTTCAACACTGATGGGTACTTACCTCAGGGCAGGTGGTGGGCAGTGAGTAGGGGACATTCTTAGTATTCCAAATCCACCGGGTACTTACTCAGGGCAGGTGGTCGATAGTGAGCATGGTGCAAAATTACTATTCCAAGTTCACCAGGTACTTACCTCAGGGCAGGTACTGGACAGTGAGTAGAGGGCAAATTTAGTATTCCTACACCGCTGGATACTTACCTGAGGGCAGATGCTGGGCAGTGACTGGGGGAGAAATTACTATATTAGCTCCACTGGGTACTTACATCAGGGCAGGTATTGGACAGTGAGTAGAGGGCAAATTTAGTACTCCTAATCCACCAGGTACTTACCTCAGGGCAGGTGATGGAAAGTGGCTGGGGCAAAATTACTATTTTAACTCCACTAGGTACTTAACTCAGGGCAGATGCGGGACAGTGAGTAGAGGGGAAATGTAGTATTCCAATCCGCCGGGTTCGTACCCTAGGGTAGATGCTGGAGAGTGACTTGGGGCAAAATTACTTTTGTAACTCCACCAGGTACTAACCTCAGGGCAGGTGATGGACAGTGACTGGGGAAAAAATTACTAATCTAACTCCAATGGGTACTTACCTCTGGGAGTTGCTGGACAGTTAGTAGACGCAAATGTCGTATTCCGACTCTACCAGGAACTTACCTGAGGGCAGGTGATGGACAATGATTGGAGGCAAAATTACTATTTTAACTCTACCTGTACTTACCTTAGGGCAGGTGATGAACTGTGAGTAGGTGGTACATTTAGCATTCCAACTCCACCAGGTACTTACCTCAGTGCAGGTGATGGATAGTGAGCAGGGGCAAATTTTGTATTCTTATTCCACCAGGTACTTAATTCAGGGCAGGTGTTGGACAGTGAATAGGGGCCATATGTAGTATTCCAACTCTGCCGAGTACTTACCCCAGAGCAGTTGATGGATATTGAGGAGGGGGCAAAATTACTGCCCTAACTCCACAGGGTACTTGCCTCAGGGCAGGTGCTGGACAGTGAGAATGGAGAAAATGTACTATTCCAGCTCCACTGTGTACTTACCTCAGGGCAGATGCTGGGCAGTGACTGGGGGGAAATTACTATTGTAACTCCACTGGGTACTTACCTCAAGGCAGGTATTGGACAGTGAGTAGAGGGCAAATTTAGTACTCCTACTCTGCCAGGTACTTACCTCAGGGCAGGTAATGGAGAGTGACTGGGGCGAAATTACTATTTTAACTCCACTGGGTACTTAACTCAGGGCAGATGCGGGACAGTGAATAGAGGGCAAATGTAGTATTCCAACTCCACCAGGTACGTACCCCAGGGTAGATGCTGGAGAGTGACTTGGGGCAAAATTACTTTTGCAACTCCACCAGGTACTAACCTCATGGCAGCTGATGGACAGTGATTGGGTAAAAAAAAAAATCTAACTCTACTGGGTACTTACCGCAGAAAGTTGCTGGACAGTGAGTAGGGGCAAATATTGTATTCCAACTCCACCAGGAACTTACTTGAGGGCAGGTGATAGACAGTGACTAGGGGCAAAATTAAAATTTTAACTCCACTGAGTACTTACCTCAGGGCAGAAGTAGAACAGTGAGTAGAGGGCAAATTTTGTGTTCCAATTCTGCTAGTAACTCACCTCAGGGTAGGTGATTAACAGTGACTGGGTGAAAAATTACTATTCTATCTCCACCGGGTACTTACCTCAGGGAAGGTGATGGAAAGGGAGCAAAGGGCAAAAGTATAGTTCTAACTCCACTGGGTTCTTACCTCAAGGCAGGTGATAAAGAGTGAGTAGAGTGCAAATTTACTATTCTAACTCCATGGGAACTTATCTCAGGGCAGGTGATGGACAGTGAGCAGGAGGCAAAATTACTATTCTAACTCCACAGGGTACTTATGTCAGGGCAGGTGGTGGACAGTGAGTAGGGGACACACTTAGTATTCCAAATCTGCCGGGTACTTACCTCAGGGCAGGTACTGGACAGTGAGTAGAGGGGAAGTTTAGTATTCCAACACTGACGGGTACTTACCTCAGGGCTTGTGATGGCAGTGAAGGAGGGCAAAATTACTATTTTAACTCCACCGGGTACTTACCTCAGGGCAGGTGCTGGGCAGTCAGTAGAGGGCAAATTTAATATTCCAACTCTGCCGGGCACTTACCTCTAGGTAGGTGATGGACAATGACTGGGGGCAAAATTACTATTCTAACTCCACTGAGTACTTACCTCTGTCCAGGTGCTACACAGGATGTAGGGTGCAAATTTACTATTTGAAGTCCACTGGTTACTTACTTCAGGGAAGATGCTGGACAGTGACTGGGGACAAAATTGCTATAGTAACTCCTCCGGGTACTTACCTCAGGGCAGGTGATGGACAGTGACTGTGGGCAAAATTAATATTCTAACTCCACTGGGTACTTATATCAGTGAAGGTGCTGGACAGTGAGAAGATGGCAAATTGAGTTTACAACTCCGCAGGGTACTTACCTCAGAGCTGGTGATGGACAGTGACTGAGGCAAAATTACTATTTTAACTCCACCGTGTACTTACGTCAGTTCAGGTGCTGGAGAGTGAGTACAGGTATAATTTACTATTCCAAATATACTGGGGAATTACCTCACGACATTTCATAGACAGTGAGGAGGGGGCACATTTAGTATTCCAACTCTGCCAGATACGTACCTCCGGGCAGGTGACGGATAGTGAGCAGGGGAAAAATTACTATTCTAACTCCACTGGGTAATTACCTCAGGGCAGGTGCTGGACAGTGAATAGGGGGCACATTTAGTATTCCAACTTCGCAGGGTACGTATCTCAGTGCAGGTGATGGATAGTGAGCAGGGGAAAAATTACTATTCTAACTCCATCAGGTAATTACCTCAGGGAAGGTGATGGGCAGTGAGCAGGTACTTACCTCAGGGTAGGGGCAAAATGACTATTCTAACTCTACCGGGTACTTACATCAGGGCAGGTGCTGGACAGTGGGTAGTGGACACATTTAGTATTCCAAATCCGCCGGGTACTTACTCAGGGCAGGTGATGGATAGTCAGTAGAGGGAAAATTTTATATTCCAACTCTGGCAGGTACTTACCTCTGGGCAGGTGATGCACAATGACTGGGGGCAAAATTAATATTCTAACTCCACCCAGTTCTTACCTTAGGCCAGATGTTGGACAGTGACTTGGGGCAAAATTACTTTTGTAACACCACCAGGTACTAAGCTCAGGGCATGTGATGGACAGTGACTTGGGGCAAAATTACTAATCTAACTCCCCTGGGTACTTACCTCATGGAGGTGGTGAACTTTGAGTAGGGGTCAAATTTAGTATTCCAACTCCGCCGGGTACTTACCTAAGGGCAGGTGATGGACAATGAGTAGGGGCATACTTACTATTTTAACTCCACCGAGTACTTACCTCAGGGAAGGTGTTGAACAGTCAGCAGAGGTCAAATTTAGTATTCCAATTCTTCCGGGAACTTACCTCATGGTAGGTGTTGGGCAGGGAGCAGAAGTAAAATTACTATTCTAAGTCTACAGGGTACTCATCTCAGGGCAGGTGCTGGACAGTGACTGGGGGCAAAATATCAATTCTAACTCCACTGGGAATTTACCTAAAGGCAGGTGCTGTACAGTGAGTAGGGGACACATTTATTATTCAAAATCCGCTGGGTTCTTACTCAGGACAGGTGATGAACAGTGACTGGGGGACAAATTACTATTCTATCTCCACTGGGTACTTACCTCAGTGGAGGTGATGGATATGGAGCAGAGGGCAAAATTACTGTTCTACCTCCACTGGGCACTTACCTCAGGGCAGGAGATGGATATGGAGCTCAGGGCAAAAGGACTGTTCTATCTCCACCGGGTACTTAACTCAGGGCAGGTGCTAAACAGTGAGTAGAGGGCAAATTTACTATTCTAACTCCACCTGGTACTTATCTCAGGGCAGGTGTTGGACAGGGAGCAGGAGGCAAAATTAATAATCTAACTTCACTGGGTACTTACCTCAGGGTAGGTGCTGGACAGTGACTGGGGGGAAAATAACTATTCTAACTCCACCGGGGAACTACCTCGGGGCAAGTGATGGACAGTGAGTAGGGGACACATTTAGTATTCCAAATCCGCGGGGTACTTATTCCGGGCAGGTGATGGATAGTAAGCAGGGGGCAAAATTACTGTTCTAACTTCACCAGGTACTTACCTCAGGGCAGGTACTGGACAGTGAGTAGAGGGGAAATTTAGTATTCCAACAAAGCTGAGTACTTACCTCAGGGCTTGGGATGGCAAAATTACTTTTATAACTCCATCAGGTACTTACCTCTGGCAGGTGCCGGGAAGTCAGTAGAGGGCAAATTTGGTATTCCAACTCTGTAGGGTACTTCCTTCAGGATAGGTGATGGACAATGACTGGGGGCAAAATTACTATTCTAACACTACTGTATAGTTACCTCAGGACAGGTGAAGGACGGTGAGCAGGGGGCAAAATGATTATTCTAACTCAACCGAGTACTTACCTCAGTCCAAATGATGGAAAGTGAGTAGGGTGCAAATTAACTTTTCGAAGTCCACTGGGTACTTACGTCAGGGCAGATACTGGACAATATCTGGGGACACAATTACTATGGTAACCCCACCAGGTAGTTCACTCAGGGGAGGTGATGGACGGAGAGTGGGGGAAAAATGTACTGTTCTAATTCCATTGGGCACTTACCTCAGTCCAGGTGCTGGAAAGTGATTAGGGTGCAAATTTATTATTCGAATTCCAACGGGTACTTACATCAGGGCAGACGCTGGACAGTTACTGGGGACAAAATTACTATTCTTAGTCTACTGGGTACCTAACTCAGGGCAGGTGCTGGACTGTGAGTAGAGGGTAAATTTTGTTTTCCAACTCCACCGGCTACTTACCTCAGGGCAGGTGCTGGACAGTGAGTAGGTGGCACATTTAGTATTCCAACTCCACCGGTTACATACCTCAGGGCAGGTGACAGATAGTCAGCAGGGGGCAAAATGACTAATCTAACTCCACTGGGTAATTACCTCAGGGCAGGTGCTGGACAGTGAATAGGGGGCACATTTAGTATTCCAACTTCGCAGGGTACGTACATCAGGGCACGTGATGGATAGTGAGCAGGGGAAAAATTACTTTTCTAACTCCACCAGGTAATTACCTCAGGGCAGGTGATGGGCAGGGAGCAGGAGGCAAAATTACTATTCTAACTCCACTGGTACTTACCTCAGGGTAGGTGCTAGAGATTGAGTAGGGGCAAAATTACTATTCTAACTCTACCGGGTACTTACTTCAGGGCAGGTGCTGACAGTGGGTACTGGACACATTTAGGGACATATAGTTTTGCGTCAAAAATATTACCGCCAGCCGTATAGCAAAACGACGTGAACGCAGCGGAAATGACTGTGGGTCGATTTACGACCCCGCAAACCGGATATGCGCCGTTTTTTTACGCAATAGCGTAAAAAAAAAACACAAACACTGCCATTTCAACAGAGGAGAGCCAAAATGGATCCCAGATGCCACTACAGACCCCAGGAAGATGACAACAGACCAGGAACCAGCCAGGAGGACCCACACAAGAACCAGGACACTTACAAGAAGAAAAGAAAGTGTTGCTTCAATGCAGAGGAGCAGGAAATTCTGGTTAAAGAGGTAACGGAACATCAGCACCAACTGTTTGTCACCTCAAAGTTGCCAATTAGTAGGAGAGAGGATATATGGCAACAAATTGTCGACAAGATTAACAGTGTGGCAGAAGTACGCAGAACAGTCATCGAGTGCAAGAAACGCTGGCATGACTGCAACCGCAGTACAAAGGAAAAGGTGGCCAGGAACAGGAAGGCAGCACTGCAGACTGGAGGGGAGAGTCCAGCACAACAGGAGGCCCTGGACCACATGGAGGAGATGGTCGCAGCCGTCATCCCTGAGGAGATCGTCACAGGGATTCAAGGACAGGACAGCGCAGACTACCAGGAGACAACGCACATGCAGGGAAAGTCGCATGGGGAATTAAATTGCAATAATGTCAACTGTGAGCAGGGGGGGATACCGACCACAAAATGCATGGAAGTCATCATATACATGGAGTGGCATGGGCAAAGGGGCACGGCATGGGGGCATGACCTGCACAAACAGAAGCTGGGGCACACCATTACACTACACCAACAACAGTCCCATGGGGGCATGCTGTCATGCCAAAGATGGAGCAAAGGGAAAGCCATGCCAGGAGGGAAGGGCACAACGTCAAACTGACATCCCGGCACACGTCAGCCACCATACCCCCTACATTAACTAGGGCCCTCTTAACAACCTCTAGCCATACCGACAACTGGAATGTAACTGCAACAACAGTTGCCACTACCACCTCCGCTCTGTGTGCAGCTCAAGTAGCCAATGGCAGTAACCTCCCCATGGATCATACACACCTAAATTAGGGGGTTGAGGATGATAACTTCAACAATCCCCAAAAACAAGACAAAGGCCCCAGTCCTGTCAAATGTCAATGCCCATAGTTGTCACAAACATCAGCCAATGTAAACAACAATAGGAGCTACACAGCACTAAGGACACACCCATGCTGCATATGTCAGGGTTCATCCTGTGCCTGGGTAACAATGCAACATCCCAAATGTCATACTGCTCAGACAACAGCATTGGAGGGGGGGGCACAGGTACCTCGTCACTGAAATACTCCTGCACAGTCAGAGGAGGAAATAGGACACTGATATGGTTATCAGGGCAATCCAATGTAACACACATTCCCCAACATCAGCAGTACACATTACCAATGCCAACATCCATATTGTGTCATAACATTGCTATGCATAGGATATGCCACATGTCAAATACATTTAAGTGGATGTGAAAGATCAGAGATTCGGGCAGGTCCAGATTGTTTAGTATGCTGCCAGGGCCATCAGAATACCCACAGCCAGTGAAAGGTCACATCATGAGAATAGATGTATACGGAGGCTTGAGTAGGACAAGAAGGTGGCAATTCACTATTTGGCCTAAACCAACACCTAGAGACGATGATGCCGACAAATCTAATAACTCAATAACATACATGTGACATGCAGGTTGGCCATAGGCCTGGAAGAATGCCTATCTGAAAGACTGGAGCAATGAACACGAAACAAGATCACAATGTGAATTCATCACAAGGCAGGCATGTCACATCAAAAATGCCACAACACAGACACACTAATTGTACCCTGTTTCATTGCAGAGGAAGATGGATCTCCTGGGATATGCCTGTCCCAGATTACCCTGATGACATGGATGACGAGCCGATAAACATTCCCCAGGAGACTATCGAAAAGGTCCTTGAAACCCTCGAGACCCCACCTTCAGTCACAAGGATGAGCACAGAACAAGCAGCCATCGCACAGGATCCACCCACCACCCCAATTATAAGACCTGCCAGCTCCAATACAGCTGAGGACTCAGACGACACTGGCACCAGCTTTGAGAGAACTGTTGTTGGAGTACAGCGGGAGCTGGCCAAGGAGGTGTGGGTGGGGATGCAAACTATGGCAGCCATCCTAGAGGGGGTGCGTTCGTGCATGATGTCATCTGCAGATCAGGCAGCAGCTATGCAAGCCCTAACATCTATCTTGCAGGAAATGCAAAAAACCCAGAAGGAAATCAGCACAGCTGTGATACAGTTGACCCAACACCTACAACAGCAATCCTGTCAACGTGTGCACGAATGCAACATTGAACCCCTCAGTGCCGACCTGGCTGCCTACCATTGTGATGTGGCTGCTATTCTCAAGAACAAGCAGATACTCCTTACTGCAGTACTGCCCTTAAGACCTTCACAGGGATCAGCAACCGGGATGTCTGACTCCACGTCTTCTAACACTGAGGTGTGTGTTGCCCCTTCACAACCAACAACAACAAGGACAGAGGAGGCAACACACACATCAGAAGAAGAAGACATGGAACAGATCACATTCACAAGGAAAATGACCCGGAAGCACTAGTCCCTGCCACATGGCCAACTATTACCAAGGTCCTACGCTTTGTAACTTGCTAGTCTTGCAACAACTGTACTCAAGCACTGTTCTGCAAACCACTGTATATCCTGTAACCCAGCCTAGTGATTGTCTCTCTCCTACTCATTGGCAAATTCTGTCCCTCCGCACTGTCTGAAACATCAACCCCAGCATGTCAAAAGTATTTCGGTAAACCCTTGTGTAGGATCACAATGTAAGATGTCACTATAATGGACTCACAATCATGGACAATGTACAGATAGCACTACAGCACTTTTCAATAAATAGCACTTACACAACAAATCTGTCTCTGGGTAATGTGACATATCAACTGTGCAGTAGATAACTGAAATGTGCCTACTGTCAAATTACGTAGCTTGTCAATACAATTGTCCTGATATTATGTAGTCAGATAAATCAGCACAGTGCCCATGATTGCATCATACTCTGCCCTTCCTGAGGGTAAGATCTGATAAAGTGAGAAACCATACACCATCATGCTGTGTTGGACAGAAGAATGCTTCCTCAAGGGATATCTAAGTCATCAAATAGTGGCCGCAAAATGTTGTCACCATGCAATAATAACACATATAACAGTGCACACTGATCTAAGAAAACACTACAAAAACTGCATAAATGAAGGTGTCTGAGTTTACATACAAATAGGTAATCATGCTGAACTGTGTTACAAATGACGTATGAGAGTCATGAAGACAAGAATACAAGAGTGCCAATGAGAACTCATCTTATAAGGGTGTCCTTGATCATCACACTGCAGTCAGACCTAAAACTGTGCCCCCAATACCAAGTCTGGAATCACTGTTTGTGACTTTGAAAACACACTTAACAACAGAAACACATTATCATCCATATTAACTGTGATTGGTGTTTGCAACGAAGGGTGGACACTTTGCAAGGTAGCTCTGGGCTAGCTGCCAATCGTACAGCTCAGTTGGGATTTGTTTGTAGCATAGGACACAAATGTAATAGTACAAAATTCATGTACGCTGAATCCAAACCCAGGATCAAGTACCAATTAACACATACTGTTAAGGGTTAACAAAATATTTATTAAATGCTAAACACAGAAGAGGAAACTGAGGGAAAAATCTTACCTACCCTAATCTACCTTGACTACTCATTACCCGCAACTGTCCCTAACTAACCTAAACTACACTTACTTATCACATGTAACAAAACGTTCTAAACATCTACCCCCCCAACCCCCTTATGAGACGGGACACATGGAGGACAACACATACTAACCTAAACACATACTATACTATCCTAAACAAATATATATTTTTTTGTATTTTTTTATTATTTGTTTTGTTTCTTTGGTATTTTTTTTTTAAACACACAAGAACCCCAACATAGCCGAAACACACTTAATAAGTAAAAATAGAAAGAATCAGGACCCTCCACCCCCCACCCACTAACACTAACACTAACTAAATTAACAGCCTATACTAACCTAACACTAAGCCCACTAACAATAAGAACAAGGAAAGAGGAGGGAAGGGAGGAAATCATTTCCATTTCAAATACAGTCTAGAGGTTGGCCCTGTGGAGGGTCCTCTTGATTGACTTAACACGCTGGTTAATGTGGTGCACATCCCGGCTCAGGTGGCTTAACTTGCGCAGCACACGGTCCATCTTCCGTTCCATGTTGTGGAAGGCTGCAGGGTCAACAGATGGAGCTGTGGCAGCCTGGGTACCGGTGGAGGAGGTCTGTGTGTGTGTGGAGCCAGGCCCAGTGGGCTGTCCTGCACCTGTAGCAAGGCTGGGACCTGGAAGTCCAGCAGATGTAGGCACGACAGTCCCAGCTGTGGGTGGGGCCACCTGGCTTGAAGTGGTGGTGGTGCTGGTGGTGGCTGTGTTGGGCAAAGTAGGCCCACCCTGTGCGAAGGCTCTCCATGCCCCGGAGGCCCGTTCATGACGATATCACCGGGCCATCCTCCTGAACCCTGACTCCACCAGCAGGATGTGCTGGTATCTCATGGCCCAGCGCTGGAATTCACAGACCTTGGCTGGAGTCATGTTTGCAGCTGTGAAGACAAATGCAAATATTCTACATTAGTAACTGCATTGTGTGAAATGGCACAAGAAGTTAATCAGACAATACATCTACAGTACTTGTAACAGCTCATATCACAATACAGACCATTGAATGTCCCTGAGGAAGTACATGGCAGGCCAGCCTACAAAGGTCACATCACACATAGCACATCCATAACCTACAAGATGGGTAACAACTGGCTTTGACTTGCCATCTGAGTTCTGCAAGTTATCAGCTAAGAATCATGCTGCATATCCTCCGCCAAGACCTGGGCTACAAATGTCAGTGTACGGAATGCAAAACTAAAGCCACATGGTCTGCAAGTTGTAACTGGACTTGCCAGTATAGTACCAAGTACCATAGCTGAGTGTGTATACTAGGTTCCAACCAAACAGTCACTTATTCACATGTATGTGTAACATACTGGTAGCATCAGTACTAGGTACCCCATTCACAAACCCATGCCCGTGTTTGAGGGTGGGGGGGTGGATAAACAACTATCAATATCTAACAACATGTACACCGAGGAGTGTATAGAAAAATCCACACGTGTTTGGCTCTACACACACACCACAGATAAGGTCTATCAACTATTAGGAGACAGCAAACCCTAGACCAATCATAGGGCCACACATGTCAGGAAATGCAGAACTTGGTACACAACATATACTTCCAGTAAGGCCTGACTTACATCAGACACAGAGTTGCAAGAACACCCATGATCATGATTAGCATGCACACCTAGGCCATTGCACTCAAGTTCCACATACTTGTAGCACTACATGTGGAAGTACATGCTGTTAGGAGGTTCTACCTACAGTTTCATAAGTACGTTGGTAAATAGGGAAGCAGAAGTCTATTGGAAAGCAATTTGCTGTACCAATCTTGGAGAATGTGGGTCTGACAGGCTGACTAAATCGTAGCTGACTTCCAGTGCAACTCTTGTTGATACAAGTGTCATCCACATGACTAACCCCAGTACTCACAGTGGGGCCTACAGGAATGACATACAATCCCTAGCTAATACCATTAGATACGCATTGGCCAACTCAAAACATTTGAGAAACTGAAATCCCACTCATGGAACAAGAGAAATGATTGCCCAACGCATCACACCTTGCTATGGGTTCAACACACACGAGTCCATAAACAGCAAACACAACACATAACAGACATATCAACACTTACTGGAGTGGTCGGGGTCCTCAAATGTCGCCACCTCTCCCACAGTGTAGGGTGCTGGTCCACCTGTAAGGCATGGAAGGAAGAAATGTGCTCAAAATCTGTGCACAGAGCAACAATTTAATAAACATATACAATGTGTAGGCTGAATAAGGAAATGGCAGCCATTCAGACATGATGATACTGCAGCTGATATATCACGGCCAACTTGTACATAGCATGGGTCTCCTGTGACAGTTACACACATATCTGCACACACACATTGGCCCTAACTACCATGTGGTTGCAAACATGCCCGTAATTGGTGACCAGAAAAAAATATGGAGTGTAATAGTCTCATTATGTGCATCCAAGAGAGATATCCAAAGCCTGGTTACTTGAGGACTGCATTACCAGTCAAACATGCCTTGTGGCCATGACACATTTATTACACATAGGTACAATCTACAGAGGGAGGGGCAGGGACTTTTGTAAGCCCTCCTCTTGTTACATTTGATTCAGTTGATATGGCCCAGCTATGGTGATTTGCACCAACCATGGAGATGTGAAGCCATGTGCATACCTTTGGATTGCCATCCATACTTGGAATGTGGCACAACTAACTCCAACAAGCATTCTAAGATGTTAGCTGAGGGCACCTTACACCTTTTCACAATGTTTTAAAATCCAGATCTGACATGTATCCAAAAAGATAAAGGAACACAATAATCCCAAACATTCATAATACTTCTATCAACACTTTCCTTCCACACTCACCAGACTCACATGAGACATATGTCTGAGCCACTTTGCTATTATCAATTGACGTGAAGGCAGCACTCATTTTCTGCATCATGTAGTGATTCTAAAGTCAGTCTAGCTATTGCGTCAACAAAGTTAGCCAATATGCTGGTACATCTTTACATCTCTGTCAAATGTGCCCTATATAGACATGATTGGCTCCTATTTTGTTTGGTTGTCTGACACAAAGGCCGCACCAATTTACTTAATGGAAAAGTATCCTGTAAGTTTGCTGAGCATGTGCTACCTGACAGCTAGCAATTGTGATCCTTACCATAGTGCATCAATTATCCCTGTATGTTTCCCCAGCATTACACACAGTCAGCAAGTTAGCTGGCAGACATAGTACAAATCCTCTTATGTCACTACAGAGCATTTAATCGTGCACATTTACATGATTAGTATTCACCAACAGTGCCACCAATTACGATTCCCAGGTGGTCCAAGAGATCCTGCTCCCTGGTGAGGAGGTCAGCCCACCGGTGCTTCAGCTGGTGGTCATTCCTCTGGCTGGCATACACACGCTGCAGGTGATGCAGCACCTTTCCCCACCGGATTATGCGTGCCTCTGTTTGATGCCCCTGTATCACCCTGCCCCCTGCCTCGATCATGAGTGGCAAGAAATGGCAAACAAGCCATATGAACCTCCCCAACTTCTCTTCACCCATCCTGCCAAGACGTGGCCTACCAGACATAGTTGAAATGTGAAAGGGAATAGGGGTTCAAGAAATAGAAAGGGGAAAAGGGGGAAAGTAGTGGTGAAAATACAGATGAAAAGTAAGCTTAACCACTAAAAGAGCCCAACTATCCCCAAACTACCACTACCCACAACAGACTCCCACAAGCAACAAAAACACTAGGTAAATGGACAAATGTACACAAAACACAGTAGTACAGTATACACCAACAATATTTATTTCACAAATTGACAATACAGATAGCACACAGGACAAAAAAGTACAAAATCTCAGGACACCACTCTCTACACAGCGACAGTCTAGAAGAATCATAGACTGCAAAGTGAAAGTACACCCATTGTACATGATCTGTAAACAGGATATCCTATTACATCACTTCCTGTATGAAATGTCCGCCCTTTTTCACGATATGCGTAATTTTTTGTCCACCAATACTGTATTTGGTAAAAAAAATTGACGCACAGGAGTGAAAATTAGCCTGCATCCAAATAATAGTACATGGCCTGTACAAATATCTGGATGCAGCCTAATGTTCACTCCAGTGCGTCAAAAACAATGACGCAAATACAGTACTGGTGGGCAACAAATGACGCATAATGCTAGGAACGTCAAAATTTCAGTGCATTAACTGGTTTTGGGCAATTTTTCAGTTTTTTTGTTATGTTACATTTGGGTCACATCAGAGATAGGCTGATTGAACACACTATGGTGTTGATGGTGTATGTCCACATGTGTGACATCATACTCCAGTGGACCATGATCCGCTACTCCCTTCACATTATTTTTACGGTTGGCTGACACAATAGATGGTCAGAAGTGTGGCCTACATATATGTGTTGCACAAATTGGGCATGTTTGGCATAAGGAGAGGATAGCAATGTGACGCACATATGTACAATACTTAAATGCCTTTGGCTCAAAGTGTGTGCTTCGGCAACTAATGTATTTGTTGACCAAGTGTGTGTGTATCACATGAAGCATTATTGCATATATGCTTGTATGAGGTGATGTCCATGTGTCCAATCCTTAGATGGAAGTCATTGTGGAAATGAGAGAGGGCATATGTTAGTCATACATGTAGCAACATCCGTAATGTGGACTTCCAAGATTTAGGGTAATGTAGACACCACATGTGACAAAGAATGCACCAGATAGATGGCAGACGCTTGTTCATGTCAATGGTCCACATTTTCAACATCCTATGTCCTAGAGTTTTGGTAACAGCTTCCTAGGCACTAGTTGGTGAATCCCACAGTGAGTCATACACATGCATTGAGGAAGTGGGGACCATGTTGTTTGCACAGAGAGACAAGGGTGAATCTCAAATGTATGATGACATCACAGTTGAGGCCATAGAAGTGAGCCCCAACTATTAAGTGGCTGTGGTGGACCAGCATACAAGACAGCACGTGTCCACATATTTCCAGTGATCAATTAAACTTAGGGGTCTTGTTCATGTGTGTGGTCCAATGATGATCCTGTATATAGTTTGGGGTGTAATTTGTCACAGTTCGGTCCAGGACTCATCATGAGTCAGTGGCAGCTATTCCTCTATCTACTGAGTATCCTTGGTTGATCAGTGTGAGTAAAGTGGATGAGGACATGTGAACCTACATGGGGATGGTCCCACCCTGTCACTAAAGACGTGTAATGAGACAGTCAACAGGGCAACCTTGGTGTGCCGAGGGAGATAATGTCTCAGGTGTCATGTTCCGGCAGGTGTCATTACAACATTTGTACACAGGTTAGCCTCTGCAATTCCCACTGCATCTGGGAACATCATAGCCTCTGTGCTGATTATTCTCGCAGCTATTAACCTCACATGGCCCATCAATATGTTGTGAGCACTGTGATTCTGTGTGTGAACTGTCATGGTCCTGACATGTGTGGATTTTTCATGGACATTATCAGAGGTTGCTGGTTCTGCTGAAGGCCCCATACTCCAATCCCTGCATACAGCCCTGGGACACTGTCACACCTTGTCATTCATGCATAAATGAGACCCAGACAAGGGATGGGCCATGAATTTTGCTTTTCCCAGAGGATTTTACTCAGATGGTACAGTTAAAAGGCAGATGATGCTATACTATGTATTTGGGTATGCATTGAAGAAGCCCATGCCCAATACCCCCTGATGAATGAGAGGCTTGCTAACGCAAGTGTGGTACATATGTAGACACAGGGATACTTTAGTGTGACGCACAGACAGATGCCAGTCAGGCTGACAGAATGCAGGGTGATTCACGATCCAGCAATTTGACAAGTGACATAATCAGTGGTCTGACTCAGACTGTTTGGAGGACGAACTAGACAGTTGGCATGTCAAACTGTGTATGTCCTGTGTTTTTGAAGGTGACAAATGAACCCAAGGGCTGTGTTACACAGCTTAATTAGTATCAATGCTTAACGGTGTATTTGACAAAATGGCAACTCCTATGCTGTTCCAGGCATCAGCAGGGGCAGTGCTTGTTGAAATGGGTGGTGTGCATGGAGGTGATCACTGGTGTGGGCTGTATCTGTTTCTCACCAGTCCTGTAGGTGAGATTTGCCTTCTAAGGGACAACTTACTTTTTCACACAGGAAGCAATCTATAGGTGCTAACAGGACTTTGAAACTAGAAGACAGTGTATAAATTAACATGATGTCAATGCAGTCAGATGTTCTATGACAATGGCATACCATAGGAAAGGGTGTAGCACACTGGATTGCTATTGTTTGTGTGTGTAGAGGAGGTAATATCAGGGTACACATCTAAGTATTCCAGGGACCTCTTCAGACAGGTGGGTTGTGACCAAGTGCATGGGTGTGTCAGGAGTTAGGAAATGGGCTGACATGTACATGGAATGTCATGTGTGCAATGCTGCTCATATGAGTGGCACTTGTGCTGTCTATGTTCTGCTTCTATGAAACTCTAGTCACAGATAGTCCTTGCAAATATTGGATGCAGTTGGACTTACTGCTGTTAAGGGTCTGGTCAGACATTCCTGTTACTGATGCAAAAGCACATCAACTGCCTCATGTATGAGGCTTGTTTTCCCCTTATTGAGTGATGGTGTCTTAGTTGTGTGCCATATGCTGCGCTGGACCTTGATTTCAACATGTGTGTGTCTGAAATAGGAGTGGTCCTCTGCTATTGGCCTTCAAAGGAGAAATGTACATGATAGATGTCATTTACATTGTGTGTGTATGTGACCATTGTATGTTAGGCATGACATTAGTTCTGGGATTTTCAGTGTCCTGATCAGTATCTCAGCAATGCTCCATGAGGCAATACTCTTTTTCTGATAAGAAGAGATGAAGGTGTGCAAAAATGATTAGCCAGACCATGATATGGTGATTATTATAGGTGTTTATTTCAATTAGTTAACTAAAGTGGTGAAGGTGATTATATTTAAAAGAAATTGTTGACGAAATGTTGCCACCTGCGTATACCAGCAGCCGTGTTCTGTAGTTCCCCCTCATGTTGCAGGCCAGCATCCTCCTCTTCTTCCTCTTCAGGCATGTGTGGCTCTGGTTCCAGGAAGGGAAAGTTCCTTTTGATGCAAATGTTGTGAAGAATAGCACATGTTAGGATGATCTTACAGACCATCTCCGGGGAATATAGAAGGCTACCACCAGTGATGTCGAGGCACCGGAACCTTGACTTGAGGATGCCGAAGGTCCTCTTGACTATGCTGTGTGTCCTCCTATGTGCATCGTTGTAGGCACGCTCTGCAGCAGTACTCGGGTTGCCAATAGGTGTCATTATCCATGGCTGGATGCCATACCCCTGATCAGCTGCAAGCGAAAATGAATGGGATCATGTTGATGTAGCTGGTCCTATTGAAATGACCTTGCAAGGCAGTAGTTGTCTTGTGTTGTCTGTGACTCATTTGTGTTATAATGTAGCATCCTAGGCTTTTAAGATGTACTATCTGCATTGTGTTGTTTCCTTGGCTGAACAAGTGTTTGCCTGCTGACCGTTTGTCAGCAGTATGCTTTGGGATTTGCAGTACAGTGTGCCCTCCCTAACACTGTGACTTGTGATACAGGTGTCTCTGTGTCTTCACTGGGGGTGAGATGATAGTTCCATACACAGGTTAAAATTGACAGTGTTGTTAACACGTTCATATCAGTGTACCCTGGACATCCCATACCTTTAGACTTATGCAATGGATTCATGTAAACGTCATTGGGACACTTACATTTTGCAAGGTGACATTTAGGCAACCCACTCCACACGTTGTGATCTTTGACGTCTTAACATTAGGCTGTACAGTAATTTCAGATGTGTGACAGGTTCACTGCAGACTTAAGAAACATGGCTAGCGATGTCACGACCTTAGTGTGTTCCTGTTCACATGTTGCTGTTGTGGTGTATGTGTTGTGTGTCCTAGAGGGTTGCTGTGCAGTGTGTATATAAGTAGGTTTTTGTACTTACCAACAAGTAGTCCATTGCCATACCGTCCATCCTGGAAGTGTTCATTGATGGTGCAGTGACAGAAGATGAATGAGTCATGGACACTCCCAGGATATTTAGCCACGATGTTGGTGATAAATCCCTGGTGATCGACTATGGACTGCACGTTGATGGAATGTGTGTGTTTCCTATTGCGGTAGAGGTGTTCAGTTGCAGCAGGTGGCACAAGGCGTACATGTGTACAGTCGATAGCACCAAGGACATGTGGAAAGCCACTGAGGAGGTAGAACCCCTGTTTTGTTTCCTGCTGCGTCTGCAGTGTGTTAGGGAAGCAGATGTGGTGGGTGTAAGTCCAATGATGGCATCCAGTACTTTGGGCAAAAAGGTGGAGAATGATGGTTGTGATATTCCGTCAACCAGGGCACCAGTTGTTTGAAAAGAGCCACTTGCCAGCATGTGAAGTACAGCAAGCAGCTTGGCTTCTGTTGGGATGGTGCGGGGTGTCAGCAAAGTGGGTGCCAACTGCGGTTCAATGTTGGGCAGCAGCTGCTGAACGGCCTGCCAGTTCAACCTGTACCTCTGGATGATGTCGTGTTCCCTGAGGCCATGAAGGGTTGTTCTGGGGTGGAATATCCACTCCTGCCTTCTGCACAGCCTTTGGGGTCCCTGCTGGTATGGTGGTAGCTGCTGTTGTTGCTGCTGGGCTCTGCGTCTGCGTGCATGCTGGATTAGAATCACCTCCATGTCTCCTTGTTGCTGCTCTACTGCTCTGCTGTTGCTTCTCTGTGTTCTGATTAAATACAAATGTGTTTGCCCCATTTTAACACCTGCCCTGACCCACACATTAATTTTTTACGCAAATCGGGCTGTACGTCATTTTCCGGCTCCACCTCCCGGCCGTGTGTCATTTTTGCCCGAAAGCATAAATACGACGCACGGCCTTTTAAGTCATTTTTTGGATGGGAACGCCTACCTTGCATATGATTAACGCAAGACGGGTTGCCGCATCCAAAGAATGACGCACACAGTGGAATTTTGTCATCCGCGGGCTCGGGCGTCAAAGTTTAAATACGGGGCAACATTTGTTGACGCACATTCGGCGCAGACGGAATATAAATATGCCCCTTAGTATTCCAAATCTGCCGGGTACTTACTCAGGGCAGGTGATGGATAGTCCGTAGAGGGAAAATGTAATATTCCCGCTCTGCCAGGTACTTACCTCTGGGCAGGTGATGCACAATGACTGGGGGCAAAATTACTATTCTAACTCCACCCAGTTCTTACCTTAGGCCAGATGTTGGACAGTGACTTGGGGCAAAATTAATTTTGTAACTCCACCAGGTATTAACCTCAGGGCATGTGATGGACAGTGACTTGTGGCAAAATTACTAATCTAACTACCCTGTGTACTTACTTCATGGAGGTGCTGAACAGTGAGTAGGGGGCAAATTTAGTATTCCAACTCCGCTGGGTACTTACCTGAGGGCAGGTGATGGACAATGAGTAGAGCATACTTACTATTTTAACTCCACCGAGTACTTACCTCAGGGAAGGTGCAGAACAGTCAGCACAGGGCAAAGTTAGTATTCCAATTCTGCCGGGAACTTACCTCATGGTAGGTGTTGGGCAGTGACTGGGGACAAAATATCCATTCTAACTCCAGTGGGTATTTACCTCAGGGCAGGTGCTGTACAGTGAGTAGGGGGCACATTTACTATTCCAAATCCACTTGGTTCTTACTCAGGACAGGTGATGGACAGTGACTGGGGAAAAAATTACTATTCTATATCCACTGGTTACTTACCTCAGGGGAGGTGATGGATATGGAGCAGAGGGCACAATTAATGTTCTACCTCTACTGGGTACTTACCTCCAGGCAGGTGCTAAACAGTGAGTAGAGGGCAAATGTACTATTCTAACTCCACCTGGTACTTATCTCAGGGCAGGTGTTGGACAGGGAGCAGAAGGCAAAATTACTATTCTAACTGCATCGGGTACTTACCACAGGGTATTTGTTGGACAGTGAGTAGGGGACACATTTATTATTCAAAATCCGCTGGGTTCTTACTCGGGACAGGTGATGGAGAGTGACTGGGGGAAAAATTACTATTCTATTTCCACTTGGTACTTACCTCAGTGGAGGTGATGGATATCGAGCAGAGGGCAAAATTACCCCCACCGGGAACTTACCTCAGGGCAGGCGATGGATATGGAGCTCAGGGCAAAATATAAACAAATTTACTATTGTAACTCCACCGGGTACTTACCCCAATGCAGGTGATGGAGAGCTACTGGGAGCAAAATTACTATTCTTACTCTACTGGGTACCTAACTCAGGGCAGGTGCTGGACAGTGAGTAGAGGGTAAACTTAGTTTTCCAACTCCCCTGGGTACTTACCTCAGGGCAGGTGCTGGACAGTGAGAAGGGGGTACATTTAGTATTCCAACTCTGCAGGGTACGTACCTCAGGGAAGGTGATGGATAGTGAGCAGGGGTCAACATTACTAATTTAACTCCATCGGGTACTTACCTCAGGGCAGGTGCTGGACAGTGAGTAGGTGGGACATTTAGGGGCATATTTATTCTCTGTTTGCAACAAATTAGTGTCATTTTTTTTTACTCTAATTCGGTGCAAAACTAACTCCGTATTTATACTTTGGAGCTAGACCCCTCCAGCACCAAATCTATGGAGTTAAAGTCATTTTTTGAAAGTGGAGACCTACCTTGCCTTAATGAGATGCAAGGTAGGCGTTCCCGTGCAAAAAATGACTCTATGGCCTTAACGCCATATTTAGGGGCATATTTATACTCTGCGGCATATTTATACTCTGTTTGCACTGAATTAGAGTTAAAAAAAAATGACGCTAATTCAGTGCAAACAGAGTATAAATATGCCCCTTAGCATCAAAAAATGATGCTAATCTGGTCAGAATCATTTATTTTGACTCAAACCTGCCTAATGTCATTTTATTTTAAGCTAGCCTACCCTTTGCACCGGCTTGCACCATTCCATAAATATGGTGCCCAGCTGGTGCTAAAAAATGGTGCAAGCCGGTGCAAAACATTTTTGGGCAAAACTGCGTTAGTGCAGTTTTGCACCAAAAAGTATAAATAAGGCCCTTAGTATTCCAACTCCACCAATTACGTACCTCAGGGCAGGTGACGGATAGTGAGCAGGGGGCAAAAATAGTATTCTAACTCCACCAGGTAATTACCTCAGGGCAGGTGATGGGCAGGGAGCAGGAGGCAAAATTACTATTCTAACTCCACTGGTACTTACCTCAGGGTAGGTACTTGAGAGTGAGTAGGAGCAAAATTACTATTCTAACTCTACCAGGTACTTACCTCAGGGCAGGTGCTGGACAGTTGGTAGGGAACACATTTAGTATTCCAAATCTGCCAGGTACTTACTCAGGGCAGGTGATTGATAGTGAGTAGAGGGAAAATTTAGTATTGCAACTCCGCCAGGTACTTACTTCTGAGCAGGTGAAACACAATGACTGGGGGCAAAATAACTATTCTAACTTCACTGTGTACTTACCTTAGGGCAGATGCTGGACAGTGACTTGGGGCAAAATTACTTTTGTAACTCCACCAGGTACTAACCTCAGGGCATGTGATGGACAATTACTGGGGGCCAAATTACTAATCTATCTCCACTGGGTACTTACCTCATGGAGGTGCTGGACAGTGAGTAGGGGGGAAATTTAGTATTTCCAACTCTGCCGGGTACCCACCTGAGTGCAGGTGATGGACAATGAGTAGGGACATAATTACTATTTTAACTCCACCGGGTACTTTCCTCAGGGCAGGTGTAGAATAGTCAGCAGAGGGCAAATTTAGTGTTTCAGCTCTGCCGGATACTGACCTCATGGTAGGTGTTGGGCAGGGAGCAGGCGGCAAAATTACTATTCTAACTCCAATGGGTGCTTACCTCAGGGAAGGTGCTAGACAGTGAGAAGGGGACACATTTTGTATTCCAAATCTGCTGGATTCTTACTCAGGACAGGTGATGGACAGTGACTGGGAAAAAAATGACTATTCTATCTCCAATGGGTACTTACCTCAGGGGAGGTGATGGATATGGAGCAAAGGGCAAAATTACTGTTCTACCTCTACAGGGTACTTACCTCAGGGTAGGTGCTAAACAGTGTGTAGAGGACAAATTTAACATTCTAACTCCACCTGGTACTTATCTCAGGGCAGATGTTGGACAGGGAGCAGGAGGCAAAATTACTACTCTAACTCCATCGGGTACTTACCTCAGGACAGGTGCTGGACAGTGATTAGGGGACACATTTAGTATTCCAAATCCACTGGGTTCTTACTCGGACAGGTGATGGACAGTGACTGGGGGAAAAATACTATTCTATCACCACTGGGTACTTACCTCAGGGGAGGTGATGAATATGGAGCAGAGGGCAAATTTACTATTCTAACTCCACCAGGTACTTATCTCAGGGCAGGTGTTGGACAGGGAGCAGGTGGCAAAATTACTATTCTAAATCCACTGGGTACTTACCTTGGGGCAGGTGCTGGACAGTGAGTATGGGGCAAATTTACTATTCTAAATCCACCAGGTACTTTCCACAGGACAGGTGATGGATTGTGAGCAGATGGCAAAATTACTATTCTAACTCCACCGGGTACTTACCTCAGGGAAGGTGATGGACAGTGAGTAGGGGGCACATTTAGTATTCCATCTCCACCGGCTTCGTATTTTAGGGCAGATGACGGATAGTGAGCAGGGGGGCAAAATTACTATTTTAACTCCACCGGGTACCTACCTCAGGGCAGGTGCTGGGCAGTCAGTAGAGGGCAAATTTGGTATTCCAACTCTGCAGGGTACTTACCTCAGGATAGGTGATGGACAATGACTGGGGACAAAATTACTATTGTACCTCTACCGGGTACTTACCTCAGGGAACGTGCTGGACAGTGAGTAGAGGGCAAATTTAGTATTCCAACTCCTCCTGGTACTTACATCAGGGTAGGTGATGGACAGTGACTGGTTGCAAAATTACTATTCTAACACTACAGGGTAGTTACCTCAGGGCAGGTGCTGGACAGTGAGTGGGGGGAAATGTACTATTCTAATTCCATCAGGTACTTACCTCAGTCCAGGTGCTGGAAAGTGGTTAGGGTGCAAATTTACCATTCAAATTCCAACTTACATCAGGGCAGATGCTGGACAGTGACCGTAGACAAAATTACTATTGTAACTCCACTGGGTACTTACCTCAGAGCAGGTGATGGACAGCGACTAGGGGTAAAATTACTATTCTTACTCTACTGGGTTCTTAACTCAGTGCAGGTGCTAGACAGTCACTTGGATAAATTTACTATTTAAACTTCACTGTGTACTTATGTCAGTGCAGGTTCTGAAGAGTGATTAGAGGACAAATGTAGTATTCCAACTCCACCGGGTAATTATATCAGAGCAGGTGATGGACAGTGACTGGGGGCAAAGTTACTATTCTAACTCCACTGTGTAATTACTTCAGGGCAGGTTCTGTTCAGTGAGTAGGAGGCACATTTAGTATTCCAACTCTGCCAGGTACGTACCTCAGGGAAGGTGATGGATAATGAGGCAGGGGAATATTTATATTCTAAATCTACTGGGTGCTTACCTCAAGGAAGGTACTGGACAGTGAATAGGGGCCAAATTTACTATTCTAAATCCCCAGGTACTTACTACAGGACAGGTGATGGACTGTGAGCAGAAGGCAAAATTACCATTCTAACTCCACTGGGTACTTACCTCAGTCCAGGTGCTGGACAGTGAGTAGGGGGCACATTTAGTAGTCCAACTCCCCCGAGGACGTACCTCAGGGCAGGTGACGTATAGTGAGCAGGGGCAAAATTACTATTCTAACTCCACCGGGTAATTACCTCAGGGCAGGTGATTGACAGGGAGCTGGAGGCAAAACTACTATTCATACTCTACCGCTACTTACCTCAGGGTGGGTGCTGGAGAGTGACTGGGGCCAAAATTACGAATCTAACTCTACTGGGTACTTACCTCATGGAAGTGCTGAACAGTGAGTAGGGCGCAAATTTAGTATTCTAACTCAGCCGGGTACTTACCTGAGGGCAGGTGATGGACAATGAGTAGGGGCATAGTTACTATTTTAACTCCACCAAGTACTTACCTCAGGGCAGGTGTAGAACAGAGTGTTGAGGGCAAATTTAGTATTCCAACTCTGCCGGGTACTTAACTCATGGTAGGTGTTGGGCAGGGAGCAGAAATCAAAAAGCTATTCTAACTCCACTGGGTACTTACCTCACGGCAGGTGATTGACAGGGAGCTGGAGGCAAAACTACTATTCATACTCTACTGCTACTTACCTCAGGGTGGGTGCTGGAGAGTGAGTGGGGACAAAATTACTATTCTAACTCTACCAGGTACTTACCTCCGGGCAGGTGCTGGACAGTGGGTAGGGGACAAATTTAGTATTCCAAATCCACCGGGTACTCACTCAGGGCAGGTGATGGATAGTGAGTAAAGTGAAAAATTTGCATTCCAACTCCGCCAGGTACTTACCTCTGGGCAGGTGATGCACAGTGACTTGTGGCAAAATTACTATTCTAAATCCACCAGGTACTTAACTCAGGGCAGATACTGGACAGTGACTTGGGGCAAAATTACTTTTGTAACTCCACCAGGTACTAACCTCGGGGCATGTGATGGACAGTGACTGGGGCCAAAATTACTAATCTAACTCTACTAGGTACTTACCTCATGGAGGTGCTGAACAATGAGTAGGGGGCAAATTTAGGCCCATATTTATACTTTTTGACGCACAACTGCGCCAACGCAGTTGTGCGTCAAAAATGTTACCGCCGGCTAACGCCATTCCAAAGCGCCATGCGGGCGCCTTATTTATTGAATGACATTAGCCGGCGCTGCAGACTGGTGTGCGTCAAAAAAAATGACTCACACCAGGCAGTGCCGGTGTAGGGGAAAATGGAGCTTGGGCGTCAAAAAATGGGGAAAGTCGGTCTGAGGCAAAATTTTGGCCTCAACCCGATTTGCAACATTTTTTGGGACGCCCAACCCCCATTGAAATGACTCCTGTCTTAGCAAAGACAGGAGTCATGCCCCCTTGCCCAATGGCCATGCCCAGGGGACTTATGTCCCCTGGGCATGGTCATTGGGCATAGTGGCATGTAGGGGGGCACAAATCAGGCCCCCCATGCCACAAAAAAAAACAAAAAAAAAAACTTACCTGAACTTACCTTTACTTCCCTGGGATGGGTCCCTCCATCCTTGGGTGTCCTCCTGGGGAGGGCAAGGGTGGCAGGGGGTGTCCCCGGGGGCATGGGAGGGCACCTCTGGGCTCCTTCTGAGCCCACAGGTCCCTTAACGCCTGCCCTGACCCAGGCGTTAAAAAATGGCGCCCATCAGGCTGTGCACCGTTTTTTAAGGCCTGCCCCCTCCTGTGCGTCAAAATGAAGTCACAGTATAAATATGGGGCACAGGCCTTAAAGTCATTTTTTGGAAGGGAACGCCTACCTTGCATATAATTAACGCAAGGCTGGTTCCCCCTTCCAAAAAATGGCGCACATGGTGGAACTTTGACGCCCGCTGCGTCGGACGTCAAAGTATAAATATGGGGCAGGGTTTGCGCCGAATGTGTGTCAAAAATTTTGACGCACATTCGGCGCAAACAGAGTATAAATATGCCCCTGAGTATTCTAACTCAGCCGGTTACTTACCTGAGGGCAGGTGATGGACAATGAGTAGGGGCATACTTACTATTTTAACTCCACCAAGTACTTACCTCAGGGCAGGTATTGGACAGGGAGCAGGAGGCAAAATTACTATTCTAACTCCACCTGGTACTTACCTCAGGGTAGGTGCAGGACAGTGACTGGGGTCAAAATAACTATTCTAACCTCAGGGCAGGTGCTGGACAGTGGGTAGGGGACACATTTAGTATTCCAAATCCGCTGGCTACTTACTCAGGGCAGGTAAGGGATAGTGAGGAGGGGCAAAATTACTGTTCTAACTTCACCAGGTACTTACCTCAGGGTCGGTATTGGACAGTGAGTAGAAGGGATATTTAGTATTTCAACACTGCTGTGTACTTACCTCTGGGCTTGTGATGGACACTGACTAAGGGCAAAATTACTATTTTAACTCCACCGGGTACTTACCTCAGGCGGGTGCTGGGCAGTCGGTAGAGGGCAAATTTGGTATTCCAACTCTGCAGGGTACTTCCCACAGGATAGGTGATTGACAATGACTGGGGCAAAACCACTATTCTACTTTCCTGGGTGGTTACCTCAGGGCAGGTGCTGGACAGTGAGTGGGGGATAAATTTACTATTCTAAATCCACCGGGATGCTTAACTCAGGGCAGGTGATGTAAAGTGAGCAGGGGGCAAAAAGATTATTTTTACTCAATTGAGTACTTAATTCAGTCCAAGTGATGGACCGTGAGTAGGGTGCAAATTTACTTTTCAAAGCCCACTGGGTACTGACGTCAGGGCAGATGCTGGACAGTGACTGGGGACAAAATTACTATTCTAACTCTACTGGGCAGTTACCTCAGGGCAGGTGCTGGACAATGAGTGGGGGGAATTTACTATTCTAATTCCGTCGGGTACTTACCTAAGTCCAGGTGCTGGAAAGTGATTAGGGTGCATATTTACTATTCAAATTCTACTGGGTACTTATCTCAGGGCAGGTAATGGACATTGACTGTGGAAAAATTACTATTCTAACTACACTGGGTACTTATCTCGGGGCATGTGCTGGACAGTGATAGAGGGAAAATTTAGTTTTCCAACTCCGCCGGGTACTTACCTCAGAGCAGGTGATAGAGAGTGACTGGGGCAAAATTATTATTTTAACTCCACTATGTACAGACATCAGTTCAGGTGCTGGAGTTTGTGTAGAGGACAAATTTATTATTCCAACTATACCGGGTAATTAACTCAAGACAGGTGATGGACAGTGAGCATGGGGCAAAATTACTATTTTAACACCACCGGGTACTTACCTCAGGGCAGGTTCTGGACATTGAGTATGGGACAAATTTACCATTCTAAATCCAACAGGTACTTACCACAGGACAGGTGATGGACTGTGAGCAGAGGGCAAAATTACTATTCTAACTCCACTGGGTACTTACCACAGTGCAGGTGCAGAACAGGGAGTAGAGGGCAAATTTAGTATTCCAACTCCTCCTGTTCTTACCGCAGTATAGGTGATGGACAGTGACTGGGGGGAAATTACTATTGTATCTCCATTGGGTTCTTACCTCAGGGCAAGTGCTGGACAGGGACTAGATGGAAAATTTAGTATTCCAACTCTGCTGGGTACTTACCACAGGGCAGGTGATGGGCAGTGACTGGGGGCAATGCTACTATTTTAACTCTGAGTACTTACCTCAGGGCAGGTGCTGGACAGTGAGTAGAAGGTAAATTTAGTATTCCAACTCCACCATGTACTTACCTCAGGGCAGTTGATGGATAGTGAGCAGGGGGCAAAGTTACTGTTCTAACTCGACCGGTTACTTACCTTGGGGCAGGTGCTGCACAGTGAGTATGAGAAAAATGTACTATTCTAACTCCATCAGGAACTTACCTCAGGGCAGAAGATGGACAGTGAGCAGGGGGCACAATTACTGTTCTAACTCCACTGGTTACTTACCTCAGGGCAGGTGATGGACAGTGACTGGGACAAAATTACTATTTTAACTCCACTGTGTACCTACGTCAGTGCAGGTGCTGGAGAGTGAGTAGAGGGCGAGTTTAGTATTCCAACTCCACCGGGTAATTACTTCATGGCAGGTGATGGACAGTGAGTAGGCGGCACATATAGTATTCCACCTCCACTGGGTATGTACCTCAGGGTTGGTGATGAATATTGAGCTGGGGCAAAATTACTGTTCTAACTTCACCGGGTCCTTATCTCAGGGCAGGTGCTGGACAGTGAGTAGGGGGCAAATTTACTATTCTACCTCCACCGGGTACTTACCTCAGGACAGGTGATGGACAGTGAGCAGAGGTAAAGATTACTATTTGAACTCAATAGGGTTCGTACCTCAAATGCGTGTGCAGGACAGTTAGTACGGTGCAAATTTAGTATTCTAACTTTGCTGGGTACTTACTACAGTGCAGGTGCTGGACAGTGAGTAGAGGGCAAATTCCACCTCCACCTCCACCTCCGCTGGGTACTTACCTCAGGACCGGTGATGGACAGTGACTGAAGGCAAAATTACTAATCTAACTCCATCGAGCACTTACTTGAGGGCAGGTGCTGGACAGTGAGTAAGGGGCACATTCAGTGTTCCAGCTCCACCGAGTACTTACCTCAGGGAAGGTGATGGACAGTGACTGGGGGAAAAATTACTACTCTAACTCTACTGGGAACTAACCTCAGGACAGGTGCTGGACAGTGAGTAGAGGGCAAATTTACTATTCCAACTCCGCCAGGTACTTACCTCAGGACAGGTGATGGACAGTGACTAAGGACGAAATTACTATTCTAACTTCACCGGGTTCTTACCTCAGGGCAGGTGCTGGACAGTGGGTAGGGGCAAATTTACAATTCCAACTTCACTGGTTACTTACCTCAGGGCAGGTGCTGGACAGTGACTGAGGGCAAGATTACTATTCTAACTCCATCAGGTACTTACCTCAGGGCAGATGCTGGACAGTGAGTAAAGGGCAAATTTAGTTTTCCAACTCCGCTGGGTACTTATCTGAGTGCAGGAGATGGACAGTGACTGGGTGGACAAAGTTAGAATTCCAACTCCGCTGGGTAATTACCTCAGGTGAGGTGCTGGACAGTGAATAAAGGGCAAATCAAACTGCACGTGGTATTTCCCTCAAGGAAAGTGCTGGACAATGACGGGTGAAAAATTATGAATCCTCATGAAGTAAGTGCTTATCTTATTGCTACTATGAGCAGTGGCTGTAGATAAAGATAATAAAGTATAAATAAAACAGGATACTTGTACCCCAAATAATTATTTTTTACAAATAACAGTTCTATGGGTGACTGAGTTACATTCATATTCCAGAAGTTGTTAAGCTGGGCATACAAGAAAAAACAGAAGAAAAATATCTATAACTTGGGAGAAAAGGAAGAAAGCTGGGAAAGGTAAACACTTTGAAAACGATATTTATCTGAAAAAAACATTTTTTTCTCCAACAAGATACCTACATAATCTAAGTAAAATAAGTTTCATTTCAAGGGAGGAACACAATTGTATTAACTTTAATCAATACATAAACGAAGGATCCCTCATTGAATCAGTAGTGAAATCCAGGGACTCCCCACTAAGTCATTACTGAAAACGGGGGACCTAATATGGTAATATTATTAAATTTTTTAAGCAGTCTTGGACGTTTTTACTGTTTAGTAGCATATATGTCAGACACTTATTTGAAATTATTTCTTCTCTTGTACTGTAGAGGTATAAATAACAAAGAAGAATAAAAATAAATAAATCAAGCTGCAATAAATGGAAAAATATCTGGTATGGAATCTACAGGTAAAAAAATTATACCTTGAAACTTTTTACCTTTCAGGTGAAGAGAATAAAACTGTTAAATTATTTTATTTTAATTCATAAGGAAAACCTGCCTTGTTCAGCCAAAGTGAAAATTGCCAATTTCAAACTTGGGAGTCTTAAGATCACTGACTTACTGGTGGTGGACTGGACTGCTGCTGCTTTGAAGGTCTGGCAGTCACATAAAGTCTATGGTAGCCAAACTGTCAGGGTATCAATATCTCCACTTGGATTGGTAAACCCTATGGACTGACAATGGTATAGATAATTATCCACTAGGACAACATTGCATGTAGTGCAAACCAATGGAATAAGACCTTGTTTATATCAAAGCTTTTTGAGACATTTCCATTACTATGAAAAAGCAATTGGACAACAGGTACAGGGGACCACGGGGCAAACCCTGAACTACCCATGACTGGACATTGATATTTTAAATGTAAGGCTCTCCAGAACCATTTTGATGTTCATTATCTATTGTGTAGACAATGAACATAGTTGAGGTACTGATACACCCTACTGGTGATAACACTATCACTGTCTCAAATATAGGTTAGAGACAATGCTACCACCTGTTTACCAGTAAGCTAAGGGGCAGAAAGCAAAGATTCTGCTTGCCAGCCTAACAGGAAACACAAGATAGGTCTGACAGGTGTCCAGAACAAATATGGTGGCCACCTGTTTGCAGTTTCCTACAGCAAACATTAAGTTGTGGAAATAAAAATGTAATCACAATCTGCAAATGTATTATTTTTGCAATTAATGTAAACAGTGCAAATTAAAGTAAAAGGTCAACTGCAAAATGAATTCATGTAATTATTTTTTCACCAAAACAGTAGTAAATAAAAGCAGAAGAAAATGAAAAAAATGTTTCTTAAACTTTAATATGTTTTCTTTATATTTCTTTTTACTTCTACACAGCTGCAAACACAAGTGACTAAGTCGTTGTGCTAATTATATAAGATTGAGATTCAGTAATAGACTTCTGAAGTATGGAGGATATATTTACTGCAAAGAAAGGTTGACTGAGCCCAGGAGTCATTGGAGGTGTGTCGAATTCTATTCTACCCATTGCAAAGGCAGAGCGGTTACTCTGAGTGGTAGGGTAGAGAGGTCAACAGAGCACAACCACTCTGTCTCTGAAATGAATGTAGAATTTAGGAAACATTTAGAACAAATAAAGTATTTGGCATCCACCTTCAATGAACCATATGTGAAATTGCACAAAAAATCCCTATGCACGTTGCAACTAAATATCTTCAATCCTTAACCTAACACGCAGGATACAACAAACAAAACAGGCAAGTAATCTTCATGCAATAAAACCAAAAACGTTCTCTGATATTAACATTCCTTCTGAACTTACTATTACATATACTAACAAACCTTTTCTTCTGTATGATAATCAAGACCCTCTAAAACTTATAATAATATTCTCTTCAATACATAATTTGGCCACCCTTGAAAATACAGAAATTTGGATGATGGATGGGACCTTTAAATCTACACCCCATCCATTCATTCAAATCTATACCATTCATGGAAATATTAATAATACCACTGTACCATTAGTATATGTTTTGGTACCTGATAGACAGTCTTCTACACATACTGACTTTTTGTCAACTAAAAAATGTAAAACTAACAATAAAAGTCCTCGGAAAGCCATAATTGATTTTGAAATACAAATGATAAACACCATCACAAAGCTTTATCCAGAAACCCAAATGCAAGGTTGTTTTTTCACTTTTCCCAGGCATATTGGAAAAAAATTCAAAAAACAACCTTAGCAGATGATTATGTGTCAGATAGTAAACTTCAATACAAATTAAAAAACGTACTGCTTTGTGCTTTGTTCCCCTTGAATGTGTAGATGAATTCTACTCATCAATCATACAATCAAATTGTTTTATTAAAATAAAGAAAGATTAGCACCTATTTTAAATTACTTTGAGGAAACCTGGATTGGGAATTTAAGCCGGTCGGGTCGTAGGAGGAAGCCTATGTTTCCTAAAGAGTGGTGGAACTGCTATTCCATTTGCTTAGAAAGGGGTGCAAAAACAAATAATGCTGTTGAGGGATGGCATAACTCTTCACAGTCATTTTCTGGTGTTCTGAACCCCATGTTAAGAGAAAAATGTGAAAATCTAGTGGCAAAACTACAACAATTTCCACTAATGGGCACTTCAGAGTCCCTAGAAAATATTTCTTACATATTACACTACTAACTTTCTTTATTGACATAGAAAATTACTTGCCTGTTTTAAACCAAAAACCCCATTTACAATTGGCAATTCTAACTAAATATTTTTTTTAAATAATGTAAACAATTATTCCTACCAGAAGATGTCTTCATACGTCGAGTCATGGATTTTTTTGGTGCATCACCTACCAACATGACTCATAATGGAACCTCATCTGAAAAATTAAAAATAAAATAAACATTTTGCAAAAGAAAGTATAACTGTACATAAGAAAAAAAGTAAACATTTTTTAGATTTTTTTTAAGAATATAGTATGCTAAGGGTAGCAAAAATGGTGGAATAAATATGTTTCACAGTTACATTTAAAGAAAAAAACAATTGGAACACCACCAATAAGGAAAAGGCTCTATAAAAAGATATATTCCACAAATATATATATTTAGAATAAAAACTCCATCTGAAATTGTAAATAAATTTGCGTAACTAAATAAAACACATTTTTTCTATAAAAAAAGCAAACATTTCACAAAAACAACAGCTTACTACATAGAAACGTTTTATTATGAAAAAGAAAAATACCTTTTACTGTATATATTTTTAAACTGACGAGGCCCTCCCATGTAGCGGTATGAACACGAACGTGCTTAGGGATTAAAATGTGAGTACAGATAAAAAAAATGACATAAAAAAAACAATAACACATTGTTTATACGTTGCTATAACTATATGCACTGTATAGTAGAAAACAATGTTTAAAGTTTGCTTACCTGATTGGAGCTCTGTTTCCCTGCCGAACATGACCAGAACATCCATCAACTGAAGAAAGAGACGCAGAGTGACGTACGGCAAAAGAGATAGTAGAAACAAAAAATGTACTATTTCATCCAGTGTTTTCAATCGAAGTGAATACAAACATAATTTTAAAATGTGTTAAAAAATAGTTCCAATATTTTTAAAATTAAATATAAATGTTTTTAAAAAACACTTCATTTTTTTTCCATATTGTATATATATTTTAATGGATTGTGAAATACATTTTTTCAATTTAATTAAAATGTTATTTGTTTTCTTCGACATATTGCTTTGAAAACAATTTATATAATGCAAAACCTATAAAACTGTAGTTGTTTTTTTTAAATTAAAATGCAATAATTTTTTGTATGACTTAACATTGTTTTTTGTTTTAAAAATATGCATGCATTATGAATTCATAGTTAAACATAAGGTAAGTAAAAATGAAACATTAGTATTTCAAAAAATGAATTAATGCATTCTGCCGACTACTACTCTTGCTAATATATTTAATAAAAATGACGCTGCACACTGTAACGCCACTCTCTGTGCACGATATTTGGAATATATTTTGATAATAATTTGCACATGCATATCTTTTATATATATTTAAATATTTAAGGAAAATCCAAAGATAATACTCAGGTACTAAATTTTAATACTTGACTTTTAATACACTACCCATCCATTACCCCTAAAACCCTTGAAGCCCACCCCTAAAGGTAAGCGTTACATTTAATAATTATATATATGTCTCTATTGATATAAAATAACATTACAAATTATACATGTAAATTAATAGTGAAAAAAAACTAAAATTTTGTATAACAGCATTAATGTACTTTTCCACCTATTGCCAGTAAATATTTAAAAATACAATACTAAACCTATGCATATCTTACATAAAAAGGTCATATCTACATCTGTATGTATATATATATATATATATATATATATGTGTGTGTGCGTGTGCGTGTGTGTGTGTGTGTGTGTGTTTAATATCTCTCTCTCTCTCTCTCTCTCTCTGTATATATATATATATATATATATATATTAAAAAATATAGAAATATGTACAAATTTTAACTTAAATATTATTAGTAAAGTTTAATAACTGAGTACTCATACACTTCCGCACCGATTAACCCTAAAACCCTTACATCCCGACCATGAAAGGTATGTGCAACATATAACAATTACTTTCCCACAATTACAACCTATCCTACAAAAGTATATTTAACTTTATGTATATATATATATCAATGTATGTATATAAAGTTTTAATATATAGATTTATCATAAATCATGTAAACACTTCCATTGGATCCGAATATGTTATAAAAACATGCTTTTGAAAGGCATCTTGTCAAAATGACATGAGCGGTAAAACAAAAGTTGCAATAGCATGCATGCTATTACAACGCATTCTAAGCTACTTGAGTTTTAATGTCTTTCGTTGTACAGACATCTGTGTTGTTTTGCCACTGTTGAAACAGTCTTCCGTTAGCAAGACTATGTTGTAAATGATGTTTCCCGTGTTGAAGAGTGAAGATATAACAGAGGGGCAAAGCCTCATTACGTTTAAAATGTTCTTAGGGTTATCTTTCTTTCTATTTCATTTTATGTTTTTCTGATTTGGGTTCAGATGTATGGATGTATTAGAAGGGCAACTTGTGGTTAGAATATGGCTATAACTGCATTTCTGGGCGAAGAGAAATGTATATATACTGAGTGGGGATGACATTAGGGATATTATTGGACACAAAAGATGGGGTTGAGTTTTTTTCAAGTAGCTATTCTCAGTTTGATAGTAACCTAAAGATCCAAAGCAGGAATGCTGTATTGGTATGGTAGGCTGGGAGATCCCACTATGGAAGAGGTGGTCTCACACACTTAATGATGTAATACGTCATCATAGACTCTCCCCTTCCCCTGGAAGAACAAAGCCACCAGGGCAGACTCAACCTCTCTGTAAGTCTACACTGGGATTACTTGAAGAAAAAAGCTGCTGGATAGTTGTGGGATCCAGGTCAGTTAAAATAACCTACCGGACTACAGGTAGTTTCTTCCTTTATTAATGGTTTTCACAGGTATAGCTAAAAAGAATAATGATGGTGACTGTGAGCATAAAGACTCACACCGTCTTCAGAAAGACAACATGTTTCTGCCCTCACTGTGAGCCTATTCTAGTCTCGGGCATTCTTCTGGGCTCAGGATCCCTACTCATGAGAGGTGTCCTATACCTGCCCCAATCTGAGATCATGATCATACTCAAATCCTACCTGAGTGAACAATATTAATCTAGGCACCTATTTGAGACAAAACAACCATAAAGCTTGGGGGTAGAATACCCCTTAGCTCACAAAACCTGTATAATACAGGCACATACACTCCATGAACATGCAGACTACTGTAAACACTGATGCCTATATAGTGCTAATCACAAAAACACAACATGCATCCTGTAGGTATTCAGAGAAGGTTATACTTAGGTAATTGATAGCAATAATTGGCTGAAGACCATCATACTAGAGTCATTGCCAGGCTACATTGCAGAAAATTCTGCTTGTCGCTATCCGGAATCCTTACCCTAAACTTTAGGGGTACAGGCTTCTGGTCTGGGGCTAGAACGATGTCCTTTGTTGTCACACACTGCGGGGGAGAAAGGAAAAACAAACACTTGTATGGTATATCATAAAATACATGTGTCAAAGTGTGACCTATTTGTCAACTACATCTGAATTGGAGAATGACATGAAATTATCCCACAAAATAGTTGTAACCAGAGACAGAGTCCCCCAGTTTGAATGACAGTATCACCACCTAGTTCCTAATATAGCTTAGACATCGGTAGAGTGCAGAAAGGCAGACACTTATCAAAACCTAGGAGCTCGAAAATAAAGGTCTAGATGCCCTCATCATAAGTTCTGCTGTTCTTGATTAAAACATAATGGGGGCTAACCAATAATGGGGGCCCAGGTGGCTATGTAGCCCCTAGTCATCTGACTGTGCTTCTAATATTGTGTGGGAAATCATGCAGGGAGGAAAGATATTAATTGAAAATAAATGAAGCAGTGACAAACATCTACCTTGGGACAATTCTTCATCTCAGAGGATCTATCTATCTATCTATCTATCTATCTATCTATCTATCTATCTATCTATCTATCTATCTATCTATCTATCTATCTATCCCTCTCTCTCTCTCTATATATATATATATATGTATGTATATATATATATATATAAATATGTGTGTATATATATATATATATATTGAGCTTTGTAGTAGTGAGGTTCCGGCAAGGGGAACTGGTATTTTTCCAGGGGTTTTTCACATTTTTGAGAGTGTTTATATTTCACAGTAGAGACGTATAGTTTCTTTTAATTTTAAATATTTAAGTCAACAATATTTAAGTCAACAATATGGATGATGATATTGATAATGAAAGAAAAATGGCCGCTCAGGTACTATTTGCGAAAACTGCCATAAGAGGTAAACTACTTGGGATGGATTTGGGCTGTAACAATGATTTGAATACATCTTTACATAAGTTGGAAAAACTGTTTAAACAAGAAATGTCTAAATGGTGGGAAGCCACGTCCCTACAAAATTATATTGATCAAAATATGGTCCCAAGAGGACTAAGAATTTTTATTACACCAGTGTATGAGTCTCCGAATCCTGAAATGTTAAAAGAATGGGCGGATAATTCTGCAATCAGTTCTAAACATACGTTAGAAATTTTGGTTAAATATGCGTGGCGTGACCGCGAGATCCTGTTATCAGATATTAAAAAAATCAAAGAGGATTTTGCTAGCAGGCCTGAAAAGGAAAAGAAATTATTTCTCGTTTTCTAGAAACCATGAAGGTTAAACTGAAGAAATATGAAGACGATATAAAAATTAAAAAACAACAAAAACTCCATAGAGATATTGGAGATTATGAAAGCGGAAGGATCCTAACTTTCAGCAGAAAATATGATCATCTGTATAAGTCTGGCCCCAATACTCTAATGCCTATGGTTCAGCCCTCAACCTCTGAAAGTGAACTTGAAAGTGCACGAGAGATTGATTCCTTAAGTTCAATGGATAGTGAAACGTCTAGTGTCGATGTTACCAACAAGCCGGCTACTTTTTTAGACGACTATCGCCTGCTGCGTTGTGGGACAAACTCACAGGGGCAGACCAATAGGACGAAGAGGAAGACGAGCCGGAGTCAGAAGAGGAGAGAGAGAATTCGAAACCGCACCAAGAAAAGACCAAAATTTGGAGCAATTGGTAAAAACAACAAGTGGCTCCAACACAGTGACTTAATGGATATGGAAACGGTGAATAAGACGATTATTAATTTATCAGACCATATTTTAACTGAGGATGATAAAAGAACATTAAGTTTGGGTCTCTCTTTTTGTCCAACTACACGTTTTAATTATACTGAAACTCGTATTGACTTGTTTGAGTTTATAAGAAAATTGAAATTAAAAAAATGGTTCAAAATGAAAGGGAACACTGATAACAGTTCAGAATCTCTTAAGAGTAATGATGATGATGAACACGTTTTAGCTATTAGTGATGTGGATACCCTGTTAACCCTTCATGAGCTAGAACAGGACCATACAGTACAGATCTATGAGAAAAATTTATATCAGAGTCTGGATGAATTGGGTGTTGTATACGATCGAGTAGTCCCTTCTGGTTTTAAACCTAAATCAACATTTTTTCCAAATATGAATCATGACAATATTGACACGTTTTATGATATGACAGTTCGTGATCTGATACACTTTCGACATCGAACATGGTTCAGATCAAGAAGTAATAATAATATGACATTTAATCAGAGGGAAACCATCAGATTATTGGCAGAAGATAGTGATACTATTATCTGTCCAGCAGATAAAGGAGGTAATATAGTACTTTGGAAGAGGCAAAAATACATTGATGAGGTTATGCGCCAACTGAATAATACACAATTTTATAAAGTTGTGACTAAAGATGTATATGCTAGTAGCATTACTGGGATATGGCATCTCCTAACAGAATGGAAGGAAAAAGGCCTACTAGCATGGGAAGAATACTGTTTTTTGAAAAAGGATTTTCCAAAGTTACCTATATTTTATATTCTCCCTAAAATCCATAAGGACAGGATTAATCCCCCTGGGAGACCAATAGTATCCTCTTGTGGTAATGCTCTGGAAAATGTATCCAAATATGTGGATTTTTTCTTAAGAGAGTTTGTCATGAATTTACCTTCGTATGTACAAGACACTAAGGATTTTTTAGGTAAATTGGAGGGCATTTTTGGGAAGAATTAGAATTTTTGGCTATTTGGGAAGAAGATTTTTTACTCATATCTCTAGACGTCAATTCTCTATACACCATCATTGACCATGAGAAGGGTATACAAGCATGCAGACATTTTTTACATACTAGATCCCTAAAATATCTAGCACATACAGACATGATTATCGAAATGATAACCTACTGCTTGACCAATAATATCTTTTTATTTAATGGTCAGCTATATAAACAAGTTCTGGGGACTGCTATGGGAACTTGCTTTGCTCCCAGTTTTGCCTGTTTATTCTTGGGTCTTTGGGAAGAAGATACTTTTAAAGATGAAGAGAAATATCCTGAAATTAATCAAGCCATATTGTGGCTCAGATATATTGATGATCTGTTTATAATTTGGAAAGGATCTAAGAAAGAGGCTATAAAGTTTATTAAGAAACTTAATGAAAATGAACTTAATATTAGATTAACATACAATATTAGCAATGTGTCTATAGAATTTTTAGATACAAAAATTGAGATTAAAGACAGAATGATCCATACTGAACTCTTTCGTAAAAAGACAGCAGGAAATAGTCTACTGCATGCCACTAGTGGACATCCAGATAAATTGAAATGGAGTATTCCATATGGAGAATTATTGAGGGCTAAAAGAATAAGTAACACAGATGAGTTGTTTGAACGAGAACAGGAAGAAATGGTTAGAAGATTCAAACAAAGGGGTTACCCGGATTGGGTAACCAAAAAGGCTATAGAAAAAATTAAAAAGGTTGAGAGAATTCAGACCCTTTTTGATAATACGACTACAATAGAAAAAGAGACTAATGAAGATACTCGACTAATTTTAACCTTTAATGAGGACACTACACAGATTAAAAAGATTGTCTCCAAACATTGGAATATTTTGAAGAGTGATCTTGTTATAGGTAAAGAGATTCAGAGATGGCCCTCGATTACGTATAGAAGAGGTCGTAATCTCCATGATATGTTGCGATCTAATGATATTTCTCCATCTTCCCAGGTTAAGGAGCATAATTTACAGGGCTTTTTTCCTTGTGGTCACTGCAAAGCTTGTCGTAACAGTGTGGCAAGGAAAGAGTATCCCACAAAAAAACCAGGGAATATTAGACCCATCAAGCAATTTTTAACATGTAGTACCCCTTTTACTGTTTATGTACTTGAATGTCCGTGTCACTTGTGGTATGTGGGAAGTACTAAACATGCAGTAAAGAAACGTATTCTTGAACATATGCAAGCTGTTACAACCAGAGACCCCCACTATCCGGTAGCTAGACACTTTCAGGACTATCATAATTCGGATGCCACTCTACTATCGTATTTTGGCATTGAACATGTACCTCTACATCATAGAGGAGGCAACAGAGAGTTGGCTTTACGCATTAAAGAATCCAAATTTATTGTTGATTTAGAAACTAAGACACCAGGAGGATTGAATATGAGTGAGGAACTCAATACCCATCTATTTGGATGATTATAGTATGGGGCAGATGATATCAGTCATGAAATTTTAAATATTAAATCTTGATATATTAGACAATATTGCTCTATGGTATTGAGTACTGGTGTCTTAAAGTTTTTGTGTGGTTTTAATAGAGTTAATTTTTATGTATTTTTTTCAGAATGGAGGAGTCCGGATGGATTCCTGAGTCCAGAATACACAATTGTTTGTTGTCTCATGGGGCGTCAAGGGTACCGGATACTCATAAATTGTGTAGGATTTGGTGCTGTTGTATAGATTTTGAGGGGACTTAGTTTCACAGTTTGCTTTAAGGTGAAAATACATGGATATTAGAATATAAACTTTGAAAGTATATGTTAAAATATAGTGACTAAATGAATTTTGATGTCTCAAATAAGAGAAATGAAATTTACAATTACAATTCTTAAAATCTAAAAATTTAAATTTTAATAAATTGAATTCTATAATTGAAAGACTGGTCACAGGTATGTTTTTGTATTTATATATTTATATATCTATATATTATTGAACTTTTTTGCATATTTATATTTGTTATAAAGAATATTGAATTCATTAAATGAATGAGTATAACTTGTATTAAGGTTTTATAATTATGACATTTTATATATTTTATAATACAACCAGTCAACAAATGTTATCATGTTTAATTGGGTGGTTATGATAATACAATCCTGAAATTGGATATTTATAAGAAGTATTATGTTCTTGAATATATGGAAAAGTATTAACCCAGTTATTTATTTAATTACTGTGAATGAATTGTATTTTGTAATTCCCTATAGATTTGTTGCTATCAATTGTACATATTCTTTATTCTTACTTTTATAAGGTAATACAACAGGTAGTCCTATTTTTATGTCTGTTTTTTACTTTTGAAAGTTATTACAACAGGTAGTCCTATTTTTATGTCTATATCCGGAGGGTATTTAACTATGTGTACACTGGTGGAATTATACACGTATACAGGTCTCTGAGGTGGGGGGTGATGTGGCTGTGGCGAAGGATGTTGAGGATGAGTCGGGCGGAGGTGTTCTGGATGCGTTGTAGGTGTTGTAGGTGTTTTGATGAGATGCCAGCGTAGAGGACGTTGCCGTAGTCGAGTCTGCTGCTGACGAGGGCCTGGGTTACTGTTTTTCTTGTTTCTGTTGGGATCCATTTGTAAACTCTGCGGAGCATGTGGAGGGTGTTGTAGCAGGAGGAGGAGACGGCATTGACCTGTTTTGACATGGAGAGGGATGAGTCGAGGGTGAAACCGAGGTTCTGTACGCTGTCGGTGGGTGTCGGTGGGGGACCCAGCAATGTCGGCCACCATGAGTTGTCCCAGGCAGAGGGGGTGGGCCCAAGGATGAGGACCTCTGTTTTGTCCGAGTTCAGTTTTAGCCTGCTGTCTCTCATCCAGTCGGCGATGGCTTTCAATCCCTTGTGGAGGTTGGTTTTGGCGGTGCGAGGGTCATTAATGAGGGAAAGGATGAGTTGGGTGTCGTCGGCGTAGGAGATGATGTTGAGGTTGTGCTGAAGGGCCACCTGTGTGAGGGGGGCCATGTAGATGTTGAACAGCGTCGGGCTGAGGGATGAGCCATGGGGTACGCCGCAGATGATGTTGTAGGCCTTGGATTGGTACGGGGGAGGCAGACTCTTTGGGTTCTGCCGGCGAGGAAGGATGCAGTCCATTCGAGGGCCTGGTCTTGGATTCCTGGTTCGCGGAGGAGTGCTTTCAGGGTGTGGTGACAGACAGTGTCAAAGGCGGCCGAGAGGTCTAAGAGGATTAGGGCTGATGTTTCTCAGTTGTCGAGGTGGCTCCTGATGTCGTCTGTGGCTGCGAGGAGGGCGGTTTCGGTGCTGTGGTAATGCCTGAAGCCGGACTGGGAGGGGTTGAGGATGTTGTTGTCTTCGAGGTACTGAGTGAGCTGAGTGTTGACGATTTTTTCAATGACTTTTGCCGGGAAAGGGAGCAGGGAGATGGTCCGGAAGGGTGTTGATTTCGGTGTGTTTCCAGCTTTCCAGGAATCTTGCAGTTTCAAAGGAGATGTTGATGACCCTCCGTAGGTGTGGAGCGATGGCTGTGTCTGCTTTATTAAAGATGTGGTGAGGGTAGGGGTCTCATGGTGATCCAGAGTGGATGGAGTTCATGGTCTTGCGGGTGTCCGAGGTATGAAGGGATTTGAAGCTGTTGTGGATGTCAGTGATTTTCTGGTGGAAGGCAGTTGCTAGTGCGTCGCATAGTTCTTGGGAGGGGGTGATGTCGTTGACGGTGCGCTATGGCTGGAGAGTTCTTTTACGATGTTGAAAAGTTCTTTGCAGCCGTGGGCGTTGTTTTCTAGGTGGGTTTTGAAGGAGGATCTTTTTGCTAGCCTGATGAGTTGGTGGTGTTTGCGTGTAGCATCCTTGAGTGCCGTGTGGTTGTTTGGAGTGCGTTCGAGTAGCCATATTTTCTTGAGTTTCCGGCAGTGGTGTTTGGAGGTCGTCGGTGAACCAGGTGGCTTTTTTGTTGGAGCCTTTGTTGGAAGGTTTTCTGAGTGGAGCAAGGCGGTCGGTGCAGTCGTTGATCCATAGCTTGAGGTTGTGTGCGGCGGTGTCAGGGTCGGTGGGGTTGGCGGGCAGTTTCTGGGCTAGGGCGTTAGTTAGTTGATCTTCGGTGATTTTGCCCCTTTGTCGGCGGGGTGGTTGTTCGGTGAGGTGGTGTTCTGTTTGTTTCTCAAAGGTGAAATGGATGCAGTAGTGGTCGGTCCAGTATAGTTCGGTGGTGTGGTTGAAGGTGACGTGGTTGCTTGTGGAGAAGATGGGGTCAAGGGTGTGACCAGCTGTGTGGGTGGGTGTGTTGACGAGCTGTGTGAAGCCGAGGCTGGCGAGGTTTTCAGTCAGGGTGGTGGAGTTGGTATCATTGTTGTTTTCGAGGTGAAAGTTCAGGTCCCTGAGGAGGATGTAGTCCGTGGAGGCGAGTGTGTTGGTGCTGGCCAGGTCGGCGATGGCGTTGCTGAACGGCGCCCTGGGTCCTGTAGGTCTATAGATGAGTGTTCATCTGAGCCTGGTGTTGGGGTCAGTGCGGATTTGAAAGTGTAGGAGTTTGGCAGCGCAGAAGGAGTCGTCCAAGGTGGTCTTGACTTCGAGGGTGGCTTTGTGGATGATGGCTATGCCTCCTCCGGTTCTGTTGGTGCGGTCTCAATGGGAGACTTTGTATCCGTCCGGGATAGCTATGGTGATGTTGGGTGCTGAGGAGTCATTCCACCAGGTTTCGGTTAGAAGGGCCACGCCCGGGTCGGTGGAGTCGAGCAGGTCCCAGAGTTCAATGGTGTGCTTGTGTGCTGAGCGGGTGTTGAGGAGCATGCTGCGGAGGTGGTTGGTCTTGGTTCTAGGTGGTTTGTGGGCTCTGGTGCAGGTGAAGCTGCAGTTGTGGTAGGAGAAGGGTCCGTGCGTGCTTTTTGGGGAGGCCTAGAAGCAGGTGGTGTTTCTGCCAGTGTTGAGTGCGCAGAGGGTGTTGGCGTTGTAGCGGATTCTGACGGGGTGGCTGTTGCTGGGGCCAGGGGTTCTGGTGCTGGGTGTGGTCCAGGCGCGGACGGGCGCAGACGGGCTTGCCTCTGGCGTGCGGAGTGTCTACTGACCTATTTTGGCCAGGTAGCATACTCCCCACACGCACAGCACCACCAAGCCATGCCCGTGTCTCCCCCTCCCCGCCCTCGCTGCGTCTTGGGATCGAGGCCCTTCGGGACCCGATCCACTGGAGTGTCTCTCTGCCCCTTCAGACTTCACTCCTTTTCTTGCCTCTCTTCTCTGCTTTCTTTCCATCGTTTGACTCCGTTTTTCACCTCTTTTGCCTTTCTGCTCTATCCATCTTTTTCCCTCTTTTTCCATCTTTTCCTCTTTTTGCCTCTCCGTTTTCCTTGCTTTGCCGTTTCCTGCTCCTTTTCCCACTCCCCCCGCCCCGCGCTCCCCTTTCGCCCACTCCACCCGCCTCCCAGCTGCTCCTCCCTCCCTTCTTAATGGCAGTCGCTGAGTGCTAGGACGAGTGTTTACTGACCTATTTTGGACAGGTAGCACACTCCCCACGCGCACAACACCACCAAGCCGTGCCCGTGTTTCCCCCTCCCAGCCCTCACTGCATCTAGGGATCGAGGCCCTTCGGGATCCGATCCACTAGAGTGTCTCTCTGCCCCTTCAGCCTTCACTCCTTTTCTTGACTCTCTTCTCTGCTTTCTTTCTATCGTTTGACTCTGTTTTTCACCTCTTTTGCCTTTCTGCTCTATCCATCTTTTTCCATCTTTTCCTCTTTTTGCCTCTCCGTTTTCCTTGCTTTGCCGTTTCCCGCTCTTTTTCCCGCTACCCCACCCCGTGCTCCCAATTGCCCACTCCACCCGCCTCCCAGCTGCTCCTCCCTCCCCTCTCCCTTCTTAATGGTGCCTGCTGCGAGCTAGGACAAGTGTCTACTGACCTATTTTTACCAGGTAGCACACTCCCCACGCGCACAGCACCACCAAGCCGTGCCTGTGTCTCCCCCTCCCCACCCTCGCTGCATCTAGGGATCGAGGCCCTTCGGGACTCGATCTACTAGAGTGTCTCTCTGCCCCTTCAGCCTTCACTCCTTTTCTTGACTCTCTTCTCTGCTTTCTTTCTATCCTTTGACTCAGTTTTTCACTTCTTTTGTCTTTCTGCTCTATCCATCTTTTTCCATCTTTTTTCCATCTTTTCCTCTTTTTGCCTCTCCGTTTTCCTTGCTTTGCTGTTTCCCGCTCCTTTTCCCGCTCCCCCCGCCCCGCGCTCCCATTCGCCCACTCCACCCGCCTCCCACCTGCTCCACCCTCCCTTCTTAATGGTGTACACTTTCAAGGCACATGATGATAGTTTGTATAAATTAAGATGATAAATGGAAGAATGAAGAAGAGTCCATCAAAGGAAATCCTTGTAGTTGACATCCCAACCCCAAGACCTGTTCCTGATGAAAAGGGGATTTTTCAAGCTTAAATCATTCAAGTGGGTTTTCCTGCATCTTTTATTTCATGATTCCAAGACATAATTGCATTGTGTTCTTTTTCTCACCTGGACTTTAATACCATGTATTCTGAAGAAATGACAGGATGCTGCGCTGCTGCTTTTGTTTGGCTTTATAATGTAAAAGAATCTATCTATAGTCAAGCCACATCAAATAAGTCAATATTTACTTTATTTCAGCTTATAAAAAACACAAAGTAGTACATACATATAAAACCATTATTACATAAAAAACAATTCTCAATACTGAAGAAAACGTTAAAAGGTTTATTAAAAAAATACATGGTTTAAAATGAAAAAGTAAAATCTCAAAGCTCAAATGCAGCATATGAAAGAGAGAGCATGTGCAAGAGACAAAAAGTCCCAGTTTGCATCATCAGGACTCTTTTGTACACTTGCCTGCTCTAATTCTCCATGCCCAGAGTAAAACCCTGGAGGTAACAATGGCAATTTGCTCCTTTGTGCCACAACTAAGGAGCATGTGGGCTTCCCAAGAAAGCATTATTCCCATTAGTTTACAAAGTGAAACAATCAACCTTGTTTGAGAAAGAACATAACCTGAACAAAAGAAAAGTATTCTACTGTCTCTGAGCACATCAGGCAAAAAGGACAGTTAATGGATGACATAGTGCTCTTGTCTAGCAAAGTTTCTAAGCATAGGATTAACACAGTGCATCCACGCTGATCTAGAAAGGGACAACAGGCCTGATTTAGAGCTTGGTGGATGGAGGTACTCGGCCACAAACATGATGGATACCCTGTCTGTTGTATTACAATTCCGTTATATCGTATGGGATTCATAAAACAGTAAATAGGATATCGCGTTTGTGATGGAATAACTTATCTGCCAATCTCTAAATCATGCCCAAAGACTTTTGCCATCTGTACAAAATAATGTTTAAGTATAGAATTGGCCCAGTGCCATCCTCACTGAACTCTTTTTTGCTATTTTGGATTTTATTCATATAACAAATAATTTAAAAGTGGCTTGTCACTATTAGGGAACTCAGAAAATCTGCCCTCATTTTAGTTTTTTAGAGCACAAACAATAATTTCTATGGAAATAAGACACTCTTATATTTATAATTTCTAAAGGAAATGCTTTAGGTATTGCAGTTTTAATTACATCAAGATGATGTCAGGCGTGCCACACTTTTGTAATAAATATAGAATGTTAGGAATCCTATTGTTCATTAGAACACCTATGGGAGTCAGAGGTCAGGTGCATGGACTTGGATTATTGGGGGCAGGAAGGAAGGTGCAGAGGCAAAAAGTTGATCACAATGGGCAGGAGGGAGGGGCAGTGGAACCACAGCAGACCATGAAGGGCAAGGGAAAAGGGGGCATAGGCAATAAGCGAATCATGCACGATAGGCCAGAGAGGCTGTGGCAATATAACATACCATTGAGGGCAGAAGAAAGAGGCAATGGCAGTACATCCATACATGCCAACAGTTTTGATACAGGCAGGGGACTCCTGATGTATTTATCCCAAAAGGGCTTTATTTTACCTGTCTCCTGCTTAAAATGTCCTCTTTTTCAATGTAAGTCAAGGGGGACAATCAATTCCCCAGGTTTATTTTTCAACATCTCCCTCTTAGCAAGCTCAAAATCTCGGCACATATGGTACATTGGATATATATATATATATATATATATATAATATATATACACGTATGCATATATATATATATTTATTGTTTTTTCACAAAAAAAAAAAAATTACAGGGAAGTAATAGCGCCCTCTCCATATTTAAAATACCAGCCCTTGGAGAACCATCTAATGAATGCTCTGGGAGGATTTGCATGCCCTCTTCCCCATTACAATAGGACACCCCCATGTTGGGCCAGCATTCATTCCAACATGTGTCAAAACCCAAGGTGATTACATTGTAACACCCACCAGAATGCTGATGGAATGCCTCCCCAATGCAGTGTAAGACAACCCAGGAAATTGTGCTGCATTGCCTTATACCATACCTACAAGGCCACATGTAGATATGGGTCTGCACTCTGCAATGCTAGAATATCATAATTATGCACCGGCGGTGGAAGGGGCTTGAGAATAAAATCACATTTGTAAGTTCATTAATTACTAGGGCATAGGTGGTCAGGAAAGAGGCAGACCTCTCTGAGTCTGTAGACCACAGGGAGCTTTAGAAACTAAGGGTAATTATGAGGCCCTTACATCATTGCATCACAAAAAATGACACTTGTCTTCTGCTTTGGATGGCCTCATAAATATGGAGTAAAGCAAGACAGCCCAAATCGCTGTGTTGCCTTGGTCTGTGGCAGGGAGGCTTTCCATGGGCATTGAGGTGGGTTTTCCCACGCAAAAACCAGAGATTTTGACGCATCCTCCGATTAACCAAATAGAGTGTGTGCATTCTGCAGCATGTGTAGAAAGTGGAAAAAGCCTCCCAGGATTGCTTTTGTGCAGGAAGGCGTTCCTTCCTGCAAAAAAACAATCCTGCATGCAATGATGGCACCCTTTTATCATGGTGGAAGAATGCCTGTAATGGTGGTAGGCTGCTGAAATGGCGCTGGCGCAGGGGGAAAGGGCAGGAATGTGCTGTGTTTCCTAGATACGTCACATTCCTGCTCTTTCCCTGTGAAGCAGAGCAGCTGCGCCACCCAGCGCCACAAAACCCTATATGCCTCTAGAAGTTTACCATCCACAAATATTTAAAAAGTTGTTTTCAAGAAAGCTAAGGAAGGAGAGTAATTTACAGTTTATCAGAAAATCCATACAACCATTTATAAATAATAAATGAAAAAAGTGGGAGCCATAACACAGACCTGGTGATCAACTTTACTGATCAAACGGTCTTGCTTTATTTGTCGTTTGTTTCCTATCACACTCAGGTAAAAATATTTGTGTGCAGTCAAATTAATATGGCTAGTATAGCTGGACGTGTGCCACTCCCATTCAAGATCTTCCAAAGCTTCCCCCCTTGGGAACATATTGGCAGCTGCCTTTAGGTCTACAAAGGCTCTGTAAAACTTGCACTGGTTAATATCTTCTGCCTTACACCAGCATATGAAAGCAAAATACCTTGTCCATCCACAGGACGTTTTAGAGACAATCGTCTTTAAGTTCTCAATTAAATTAATTGCAGTTGGGACAGGAGCCCCTGTGGCAATAGCATGGGAAAGTACATTAATATAAGGTACCCAATAGAAGTCTCTGAGCAGTATTAATCTGCTGGGATCCTATCCATTCTAAGCTCCTTTTCGGTTCTCTGTGGACACATGGCCTGTTAAGTCATTGCAATTTTAAACGGGTATAATGCACTCAGCATGGAGAACCATTGGAAAAAGAGGTATTTTCAACTAGAGAGAGCAGCAGTTCAAGTGGGGGAGATGTAGCAAGAATTTTACAGTGCCAGAAAGGTATTTCCCTTGCATATGGGCCAAAATATAACACTCTAAAATGTTCAACCCACTCTAGTTAGCACTCTTTGCAGGCAAAACTGATTTGTTTTTTGTCCTAGAACAAACAGGAGAATGTGTAGACAACTCAAATATTTCTGGTGAATGAATCCTACAGGATAATTGTGGTGAATGCTCTAAATCTGCCTTACCTGAAACTGAAGAGTTACCTTAATATTTACTGATTACAAATTTAGATCTATCTCTGTATCATTGGCCCCAGAAAAACAAAGAATCTGAGTGGAATCTTTAGATCAGAACTTAGACCCTCATTATGACATTGGCGGTAAATCAGCCACACGCACAAGTTCACCAGCCCAAAGGTGATAAACTGGCAGTAGCAATAACCACACTGTTATGCCAACAGAAAAACACCCACAACATAATGACCCATGAATCACCACGGTGGACATTCAATGCTGGTAAACCATTGGCAGTACATACCGCTGTGCTCAAAATCCACACACACAAATGAAACAATACAACATTGGTCTATTCAACCTACACACACCTGACACTTATACACACACCCCACACCACTATAAAACATACACCCACATTACTCACAACCCTTTACGAATGCCAATAATTGTCACCAGAGAGAGACAGCAAGAGAACTCACACAACCAGAGCCACATACCACCATCACCTACACACCACTCACGCACAATATATCACACACTCCAACACATCACTCTACACACCCTCACCCACACCACTCACGCTACACCCATGGCACCACAAAGACAACCCAGAGTCTCTGAGGAGCAGCTAAGGGTCATGGTGGAGGAAATCATCTAGGTAGAATCACAGCTTTTTGGATCACATGTGCAGTCTAACTAATACCTTTCCCTGTGTATATTTCCTCTGTAGGTCAGCGCCCATCAAAAGAAGGGTATATGGTGTGCCATCACCAAGGACGTGCTGACCCTGAGGGTCTATGGCAGGCAGAGCACCCACTGTCGGAAATGGTGGGAGGCCCTGAGATGCTGGTCATGAAAGACCATGGAGGCCCAGCTGGGGATGGCCTCCTAATGAGGAAGGGATGCCCATCGGACCCTGACCCCCCTGATGGCCCGCATACTGGCGGTGGCCTATCCGGATCAGGATAGGCGCTTGGGGACATCACAGCAGCAACAAGGGGGTGAGTACAGTGCCCATCATTACAACTTACGCATGGTAGAGTGATATCCGGGTGGGGATGTGTACCATTGGAAAAAGAGGTATTTTCAACTAGAGAGAGCAGCAGTTCAAGTGGGGGAGATGTAGCAAGAATTTTACAGTGCCAGAAAGGTATTTCCCTTGCATATGGGCCAAAATATAACACTCTAAAATGTTCAACCCACTCTAGTTAGCACTCTTTGCAGGCAAAACTGATTTGTTTTTTGTCCTAGAACAAACAGGAGAATGTGTAGACAACTCAAATATTTCTGGTGAATGAATCCTACAGGATAATTGTGGTGAATGCTCTAAATCTGCCTTACCTGAAACTGAAGAGTTACCTTAATATTTACTGATTACAAATTTAGATCTATCTCTGTATCATTGGCCCCAGAAAAACAAAGAATCTGAGTGGAATCTTTAGATCAGAACTTAGACCCTCATTATGACATTGGCGGTAAATCAGCCACACGCACAAGTCCACCAGCCCAAAGGTGATAAACTGGCAGTAGCAATAACCACACTGTTATGCCAACAGAAAAACACCCACAACATAATGACCCATGAATCACCACGGTGGACATTCAATGCTGGTAAACCATTGGCAGTACATACCGCTGTGCTCAAAATCCACACACACAAATGAAACAATACAACATTGGTCTATTCAACCTACACACACCTGACACTTATACACACACCCCACACCACTATAAAACATACACCCACATTACTCACAACCCTTTACGAATGCCAATAATTGTCACCAGAGAGAGACAGCAAGAGAACTCACACAACCAGAGCCACATACCACCATCACCTACACACCACTCACGCACAATATATCACACACTCCAACACATCACTCTACACACCCTCACCCACACCACTCACGCTACACCCATGGCACCACAAAGACAACCCAGAGTCTCTGAGGAGCAGCTAAGGGTCATGGTGGAGGAAATCATCTAGGTAGAATCACAGCTTTTTGGATCACATGTGCAGTCTAACTAATACCTTTCCCTGTGTATATTTCCTCTGTAGGTCAGCGCCCATCAAAAGAAGGTTATATGGTGTGCCATCACCAAGGACGTGCTGACCCTGAGGGTCTATGGCAGGCAGAGCACCCACTGTCGGAAATGGTGGGAGGCCCTGAGATGCTGGTCATGAAAGACCATGGAGGCCCAGCTGGGGATGGCCTCCTAATGAGGAAGGGATGCCCATCGGACCCTGACCCCCCTGATGGCCCGCATACTGGCGGTGGCCTATCCGGATCAGGATAGGCGCTTGGGGACATCACAGCAGCAACAAGGGGGTGAGTACAGTGCCCATCATTACAACTTACGCATGGTAGAGTGATATCCGGGTGGGGATGTGTGCCTGTGGGTACCCCTAGGCCAGGCCTGCCATTGCAGTGTAAGTCTCATGTTGGGCAGGGTTCTGATGTGAAATTCCTCAAACCTAGCTAGTAGGCATCCACTAATGGGCAGGGCTGTGGGTCCAGGTATGCTGCAGTTGGTGGTATATATCCCTCTCCATGCCCTGGTGACAATCATTGTTGTTTTTAGTGCATTGCCTAGTGCGTAGGGCTGTTCCCAGTATGTAAGTGTGCTGTGTACACCAATGGTGGTGTTGGTGCAGCCATTGACCCAGTATATCCTATGTCTTCCCCCCCCCTTTTTGTTTTGTCACCCTGTCCTTATGTGCATTAGCATCATCTGGCGGAGGAGCAGAGGCACCGGCGACGGAGGAAGCTGCATCCCACAGGACCCAGGAGGCAGAGTCTACCGATGGTGAGGGCACCATTGGGATGGAGGGCGAGGAGAGCACCATGGCTAGACTAGAGGTGACAGTTTGGACACGGATACCTCCTTTGATGGAAGCTCCCTGGTGGTGGTGGACACCTCTGTGCCCACCCCAGCTACAGGTACAGCCGACAACCATCTACCAGCACTGCCTTCCCAGCAGCCCCTCAGCGAGTTGCCCGTGCCCGCTCACCCAGGATGGTGGGCATCTCCTTAGCCCCAGGCACCTCAGGCCCTGCCCCAGTTAGCCCTGCTGCCCTGAGTGATGAGGCTATTAAACTCCTGCGAACCATCTCTGTTGGGAAGTCAACCATTGTGAATGCCATCGAGGGGCTAGCAGCCCAAATGCAACAAACCAATGCATTTCTGGAGGGCATTCACACTGGCTTGGCGGCCCAACAGAGATCAATCCATGTTCTGGCCTCATCTCTGATGGCAGCAATTGTCTCAGTTTCCACCCTCCCCCCTTCAACTTCCTCTACCCAATCCCATTCCCCTCAACCCCAACCTATCCCAATCACACAGGCAGACGAGCATACACACAGGACAACACACACGAGTGGCACAGGCAAACACAGGCACCACACTTCATCCCACAGGCACTCACACAAAAAACATCCAGATGTAGACATACCAACATCCACTGCCTCCACTGTGTCCCCTTCCTCCTCGTCCTCCACCGCCCTTCCAGTTGTGTCTACACGCACACCTGCATGCACTACATCCTCATCCACTACTACTATCACCAGTACACCTATCAGAGCACACACCTCACTGGCATTCACCACCCCCAAAGCCATGCACACATCCCCTGTGTCCTCTCCCACCGCGTTTGTGCCCCCTCCTCCCAAAGTACACAAACACAAGCAGTCAGACACCCAACAGCCATCTACCTCACAACAGCATCCAGTCTATGCACCTGTGCCCAAACAGCAGACAGACACCTCTTTCAACTACTCGCTCTTCTTCCACTCCCACACCTTTTCCCTCTTCCCGCCCCAATGTCCCTAAGAAGCTTTGTCTCTCCACTGTTGATCTCTTCCCTAACTCCCCCTCCATCCTTCACGTCTGGTCAGGGTGTGTAGAACCCAGGCAAGCATCTCAGCCACCCATTCCATGGGCCCAGTAGTGTTCAGAACAACTTGTGCTGAGAAAGGATCCCGGGCACCAGGCAGCCACACGGAAAGGGTGCCTGCCCCAAGTGCTGCCAGGAAGGGCAAGGAACCACCCCCAGCTGCTGCAAGGAAGGGCAAGGTCCCACCCCCAGCTGCTGGAATGAAGGGCAAGGTACCACCCCCAGCTGCTGAAAGGAAGGGCAAGGAGCCAGCTGCTGAAAGGAAGGGCAAGAAGCCACCCCCCGCTGCTGAAACGAAGGGCAACGAGCCACCCCCAGCTGCTGTAAGGAAGGGCAACGAACAATCCTAAGCAGCTGCTAGGATGGGCAAGGGGCCTGCACCAGCAGGCAGAAAGGAAAAGGGGCGTGGTGCTGGGACACAGTCAGAGCCCCCTTCACCAACCATGGTGGTACAGCCATCCAAGGCTCCAGGACATGGGCAGGAGCTTCTCCCCACCACCAGCAGCAGCTCTGCCATCAGTACCACCACCAGAAGCACCAGTGGGCAGACGTCCAAGGCTGCGGGGATGGGCTGAAGCTTCTCCCCCACCAGCAGTGCCACCAGCTCCACCACCACCACCAGCAGGAGCACCAGTGGGCAGCCATCCGAGACTGCAGGGGATGGGTTGGAGCTTCCCCCACCACCACCAGCAGCACCACCAGCTCCACCAGAACCACCACCAGCAGCAGCAGAGCCAATGGGCAGCTGTCCAAGGCTGCAGGGGGGAGCTGGAGCCTCCTCACACCATCACCAGCAGCAGCACCACCACCACCAGCACCACCAGCACCACCAGCAGTGGGCAGCTGTCTGAGGATGCAGGGGATGGGCAGGAGCTTCCCCCCACCACCAGCAGCAGCAGCACCACCACCACTGCCAACACTGAACAGCTGTCACTGCCGGTGGACATTCTGTAGACCTGCCTCCATGGGCTGTTGTGTGACCTTCCCCCTGCAAATCCTGTGGTTATGACACCCACCTGAAGGGCAACGAGCCACCCCCAGCTGCTGTAAGGAAGGGCAAGGAACAATCCTAAGCTGCTGCTAGGATGGGCAACGGGCCTGCACCAGAAGGCAGAAAGGACAAGGGGCGTGGTGCTGGGACACAGTCAGAGCCCCCATCACCAACCATGGTGGTGCAGCCATCCAAGGCTGCAGGAGATGGACAGGAGCTTCTCCCCACCCCCACCACAAGCAGCTCTGCCATTAGTACCACCACCAGCAGCACCAGTGGGCAGACGTCCAAGGCTGCTGGGATGGGCTGGAGCTTCACCCCCACCAGCAGTGCCACCAGCTCCACCACCAGCAGGAGCACCAGTGGGCAGCCATCTGAGATTGCAGGGGATGGGTTGGAGCTTCCCCCACCACCACCAGCAGCACCACCAGCTCCATCAGAACCACCACCAGCAGCAGCAGAGCCAATGGGCAGCTGTCCGAGGCTGCAGGGGGTGAGCTGGAGCCTCCTCACACCATCACCTGCAGCAGCAGCACCACCACCAGCACCACCAGCACCACCAGCAGTGGGCAGCTGTCTGAGGATGCAGGGGATGGGCAGGAGCTTCCCCCCACCACCAGCAGCAGCAGCACCACCACCACTGCCAACACTGAACAGCTGTCACTGCCGGTGGACATTCGGTTGACCTGCCTCCATGGGCTGTTGTGTGACCTTCCCCCTGCAAATCCTGTGGTTATGACACCCACCTGAAGGGCAACGAGCCACCCCCAGCTGCTGTAAGGAAGGGCAAGGAACAATCCTAAGCTGCTGCTAGGATGGGCAACGGGCCTGCACCAGAAGGCAGAAAGGACAAGGGGCGTGGTGCTGGGACACAGTCAGAGCCCCCATCACCAACCATGGTGGTGCAGCCATCCAAGGCTGCAGGAGATGGGCAGGAGCTTCTCCCCACAACCACCACCACCAGAAGCTCTGCCATCAGTACCACCACCAGAAGCACCAGTGGACAGACGTCTGAGGCTGCAGGGGATGGGCTGGAGCTTCTCCCCCACCAGCAGTGCCACCAGCTCCACCACCACCACCAGCAGGAGCACCAGTCGGCAGCCATCCGAGACTGCAGGGGATGGGCTGGAGCTTCCCCCACCACCACCAGCAGCACCACCAGCTCCACCAGAAACACCACCAGCAGCAGCAGAGCCAGTGGGCAGCCGTCCAAGGCTGCAGGGGGTGAGCTGGAGCCTCCTCACACCACCAGCAGCAGCAGCAGCACCGCCACCAGCACCACCATCACCACCAGCAGTGGGCAGCTGTCTGAGGCTGCAGGGGATGGGCAGGAGCTCCCCCCCACCAGCAGCAGCAGCAGCACCACCACCACTGCCACCACTGAAAGCTGTCACCGCCGGTGGACATTCTGTAGACCTGCCTCCATGGGCTGTTGTGTGACATCCCCCCTGCAAATCCTGTGGTTATGACACCCACCTGAGAGACTGTGACCTTGCACTCCCCAAGACCTGCATCAGAGGGCACGATGCCCCCTCCAAAACCAGTGGGTAAACCACCCACTCACCCCATCCTCTCCAGGATGAAGATCACAGGGCACAATGCCCCCTCCAGAACCAGTGGGGAGGACACCCACTCACCCCATCCTCTCCAGGATGAAGATCACAGGGCATGATGCCCCCTCCAGAACCATTGGGTAAGACACCCACTTGAGAGCCTGTGGCCTTCTACTTCCCAGGACCAAGCAGTGGGCAAGTCACCCACCTGAGAGACTGTGGCCCTGCACTCCCCAGGACCAAGCACAAGGCATGTTGCCCCCTACAGAGCATGGGGGCAAATCACCCACTTGAAAGACTGTGGCCTTGCACTCCCCAGGACCAAGCACAGGGCATGTTGCCCCCTCCAGAGCCAGTGGGGAAGTCACCCACTTGAGAGACTGTGGCCTTGCACTCCCCAGGACAGCACAGAGGGCATGTTGCCCCCTCCAGGACCAGTAGTGTTGTTCTATCTGCCGGCTGAGGTGCCCCCCATTCACCATCCCCCTGAGGTGCATGCCTATTTTTGAACTGATGCCCCTGCAGTGTTCTCTCAGTGTTGTTGCAGGAGTCAAGTGGGGCCTTGGACTTTGTAATGTGGTCCTGTGGCCCACGAACATTGAGGACTGGGGAGTGTCCCTTGATTTGTAAATATGTATATACTTTTAGATTTGGATGCATGTATTAGTACTATATTTATCTCATTACAGTCACTTCAATCTATTTGTGTTGTCCTTGCATTATTCCTGAGGGGTATGGGGTCAATATGTTTTCTTACTGCATCTGCTTGTATGTATGGTGTTGGGGGTGGGGGTGTTGCATGTGTGTGTCACTCTCTTTTTCCTCCCTCCCTCCCCTGTGAGCTAGGTGGCTGTACTCACCGTGGTTGTCTTCACTGTTTTTGGTGTTTGTGATGGAGCAGGATGTAGAACAGCATTAGGAATATATGCAGTTCGGGGTCCATGGCGGCATGGTTCTTCCCTGAGTCTCCACAGGTGAGTCTTTTCCCTTCTGAGGTCTGTTTACACCAGGCTTTTGATGTCTTTGGTACCACCCGGGAAAAGTTGGGTGTTTCCTTTCTCATAATACGGTGGACAGAACATTGGCTTCTGCCTGGCTGTAGGCTGTTACCGCCGTGGTGCCTTTTGATTCCGCCCTGGCGGTCGTTGTGGTAAAGTGGCTGTCTGTCTGAGCTGTTTCTGCCATGGTCATAATTTGCTGGTATTTACTGTTGCTTTATCACCGACTGCCAGGGTTGTAATGAAGGCCTTAATCTCTTCCAAACACACAGCGAAATGTGTAAATCATTCCCATAAGCTAAACACCTACTGCAGATAACTGAAGCTTTGGCATTAATGTTTTTTTATTACCAGGCTACAAGTGTAAACTTTCTGCTATATGACAAAACACAAAGCTGTGAATCCAGGTTAGAAAGACTCTATTGCCATCCATGATTATATATTTTTTCTCCTTCAGGTGTATAAGAACAAGTGAATGCAATGCATGTAGAATATAGTCTCTCACTATGTACCACTCAAAAACATCTATTGGGATGACTACAGATCATTCATTATTAGTAGCTGAAATACCAGAAGCATAGGAGCATGACTGCAGGGGAATAACATTTGAGGCTTTCACATTCTTTACTGAAAATATAGCCAAACTACAGTCTCTTTAGAAGATTCCTTTAAAACAAACAATTTAAGAATACCTTCCAATGAAAACAAGCATAATGGTTGCGCTTATTAAATGCTGCTAAGGGCAGAAACAAACTCTTTATTGTGGTGAGACACTATCTGTCCCAAGCCATGGAATGTAATCTTCTCACTTGACACCAGGTACAATACTCAAACCCCCAAGCTCACTGGATTAGCCACAGTCACAGGGAAAATGGTCTTCATCTTAGTACAACTTCCACAACCCCTTACTTCATACCACCAGAGAGAGAGCATGATTTATATCACCCTCCAGGGCCTAACTAGGCCCTTTTCAGACCAAGCCTAATGAATATCTGAGCTATGGAAGACTAAGGGACAACTCTTCACATTCTGCAGAGGAGCTCTTCGCTTTGCAATATGCACAGTTCACTCTTATGTAGGCAAAAATGCAAATCTATGTGACAGTATTGAAAACACACTACATAAATGTAAAAGGAGCCTACCAACTGCATAATATTCTGTCTGATTGAATTCAATTTGGATTTGTGAAGCCCGGCTAATCACCTATGAAGGTATCGAGGCAGTGCGACCTAAGCTGCTTTCGAGGGGGATCAGTTGAATAGCCAGGTTTTTAGTCCTTTCTTGAATTCGTGAAGAGAGGATGAGGCCCTGACATGGATGGGGAGGTTGTTCGAGGACTTTTTTTAGGTGTGGGAAGGAGTGTCCTCCACTGTTGCTTTGGCGGATGTGGAGGGTGTGTGCTAGGGAGAGGGAGGCAGAATGCAATTAGTCTGGAAGTTCAGGTAGTGGTTGAATTAAGCTGATCTTTGATTGTGTAGGGCTTTGTAGATGTGGGTCAACATATTGCATCAACATCTCTTTTAAATGGACAGTCAGTAAAGCTTGAGGTGGGGGGTGATGTGAGTCTGTCTGGGGAGGTTGAGAATAAGTTTTGCCACTGAGTTCTGTATGGTCTACAATCTCTTCAGTAGATGCGTGGAGATCCCTATATAAAGTGCACTCCTGTAGTTTAGCCGGCAGAAGATAAGGGCTTGAGTGACCGTGTGTCTGTTGTTGAAGGGGATCCAACTGAAGATATTGCGGAACATGTGAAGGGGGAGGAAGCAGGCAGAGTATACTGCATTGACTTGGTTCTTCATGGCGAGCCTGTAGTCCAGAATGATGGCGAGTTTGCAGGTGTGGTTTGTAGGCATCATGAGGCCACTATGATTTGTTCCGGGGGAGGTGTTGTTCCCAAAGATCAGTACTTCCATTTTGTCATTGTTGAGTTTGAGGCTGTTGTACCTCATCCAGTTAGCAATGCTAGTCATGTATCTGCAGAAGCTGGACATTGAGGTAGAGGATCTTCTGATAGCGAGAGGATTAGCTTATTGTCATCTGCATAGGATATGTTTAGTCAGTGGGTTCAGATGATGTTGGCCAGGGGGTGTCATGGAGGTGTATGTGGGACCAAGGGATAAGCCTTGAGGAACGCTGGATGTGATGTTCCTAGCTTCCAGGCGAACAGAGACCAGCAGATTCTCTGTGTTCTTCCAGTGAGGAAGGAGGCAATCCATTTGAGGGTGTACCCTTGGAATCAAAGGTGGTGAAGCCTCTTGATGAGGGTGTGGTGGAATATGGTGTTGAAGGCTGCAGAGAAATTAAGGACAATAAAGGACGCTCTTTCTCCCCTTTCCAGGAGGGTTTTGATGTTGTTGGCACCAGCGAGGAGGGCAATTTTGGTACTGTGGTTGGAGTGAAATCTGGATTGGGAGGACTCACAAAGGTTGTTTTCCAGGTGTACTATGAATTGATGGTTGATGGTGACTTTGGTGGGGAAAGGGAATAGAGAGATGGGATGGTAGTTCTTGAGTTTGCTAGGATCGTCAGAGGCTTCCTTGAAGGGGTTTGACTTCTGAGTGTTTCCAGTCTTTGGGGAAGGTGGCTGACGTGATGGATGCATTGATAATGGTGGTGAGCTCCTTGCTGATATTATTTTCAATGTTGAATATGTGGTGGAGGCAGGGGTGTGTGGGGGCTCTGGATTTCATGATGGTAGTGGTGTCTTGTGTGCCGAGCTTGTCCTAGGTGGTGAGCTGTTGGTTGGGGATTGCACCAGTGGATGCAAGATGATTGGGTGTGTTGGTGGGTTCGGATTTGAAGCTTTTGTAAATCGTGTAGATTTTGTCATGGAGGAAGTCTGCCAGGATATTGCAGAGTTCCTGAGAGGGGGCGATGATGTTTTCAGAGGCTGCAAGGTTGGATAACTCTTGGGCAGTATTGAAGAGTTCTTTGCTGCGGTTAGCACTGCCTTTGATGCATTCGGCTAGGGTGCTTCTTTTAGTCTCCTTCAGAAGCCGGTAGTATTGGTTGAGGGTTGTCTTGAGTGCCATTTACTTTCCAGTCACTTACCTTTAGTTCACCGCTCTAAGTTCCATGGAGTTCCATGGTCTGCTTGGTGGCTTGTTAGGATTTGGTGGGTTTGACCAGGGTGACTCTGTCAGTGCAATCGGTGATCCAGGCAGAGAGGTTCTTGATGACCTGATCCAGGTTTGTTGAGGTGTCTGGGTGGGATGTGTTGAGGGTGTCCATTCACTGGCTCTCTAATACTTTGTTCCACTAGTGGTGAGAACTGTGACAGGGCTTGGTGGTTGTACTTGGGGATCCTGTGATGGTGAAGTGGATGATGGGTGTAGTCTGTCCAGGTAAGTTTGGTGATTTTGCTGGAACTTGATTCTGTCACTGGCTGTGAAGATGGGATTGAGCATGTGCCCTGCGTAGTATAAGGTCAATAACTAGCTGGGTGAGTCTGATGTTGTTCATGCTTTCAAAGAGATTAGTGGTGTTGACATCCTTGAGCTCTTCAAGGTGAAAGTTGAGGTCTCCAAGGAAGATGTAGTTGTTTGTATCTGATGAGCAGGGTGATGAATTTGAGAATGGCGTCACAGAAACTTGAGTTTGGTCTAGTAGGTCTGGAGGTGAGGATGTCTCTTATGGTGGTTTTGCAATCGGTTCAGAGCTGAACGTTCAGATGTTCCATAATTGGGGTGATGTCAGATTTTCTAGAACGACCAGTGAGTTGCCAAGTATTGCTAGTTGTGAAGTTCTGTCACTTTTTTTTTACTTTTACCATTTCAATCACAAAATAATCTTAACACATGCTACAGGTAAGATGCAAAATAAAATACTTATGTATATATTAAACATGCTTGCAAATCAACAACAATGTCATCCTGCAAATTACTCCACAACTTAATTCTAATCTTTCTCTTCCATTGTCGTACTCCAGAATGTACCCTCATTATTTGATTTAAGTTATACGTCAGTGACAAACATTTAAATCTGACTACTGTGCAATATCTTTAGTAAATTCAGAGGATGCATGTGCCACTAGGGCCCTGAGTTAAAACTTAGGCAAAAGGATGATTTGTCACAACCTCAATAGAGTATCTTTTCAACCATACTGATGGTCTGCCCACCCTGGCCAATGGAGTGAAGACCACCAGAAGTAAAGACATTGCACCAACTGCTCTAGTTAGGATTGGTGGTACCGTGCTCTTTTTTTACTGCCTGTCACCTCCAGGTAACATCTGATGGTAAAGGGCAGATAAAAAATTGAAATGAACCCCACACCATGGGCGGAAACTTCCATGAAGTGGGGGCCCTGTCTTTTTTTGTGTTTTTTTAAACCAATCATATTTTGAAAATTTGTTTTTGAAAAACATTTAAAATCTTTGATGGCCAGCTGTTGTGGCTTAGAGCACCTTCCACCAAAGCTTTCCTTTAATGAAAGGCACCACCATTTCAATGGTTCCTGTAAATATAAAGAGATGCCAGTGGGGCATGCAGATATCCTTGAATTCAAATCTCTAAATCAGGCCCCAGGGTTCATTAAATGAACTTGTTCAAGCCATCAGGAGTTGCATAAAATCATAGTTCAGTGCTATGAAATAACAAGGACTGGAAAAGTCAACAGGACTTGCTGTGAAGCCAATTAGCTTTTCTTTTTAAAGATGGCCATCTAGACTGTGTGCACATCTGCAGGGATAATCTTTGAAGGGATTTATTAAAATATAACACAGAAACACACTCAGCCAGCCATCTTACAATGAAGAAAGGAAATTATGATGGTGATCATATGCCCATGGCATGGCGAGTGGCGCTCAAAGTGAAATTGAACTAGAGGCTAAATGGCACCTAGATGAGGGTTGGAAAAAGGAATGTTAATAAAGAGAGTTGGAAGGGAAGCAGGAGGAGCAGGGAAAAAGACAGGGTGAAAAATCACTCACATGTCAGTAGTGGAAGGATGCATCATCCCGTCAAAGTACTAGAGAGATTGAAATGTTTCTGTGCAGGTCAAAAAGCTATAATAGGAAGGAAAGCCACTGAATGAGGAGCAAGGAAGTAAGCAGGAAAGTAAGAGCCAGCAAGGCCGTCCAATCATGAACAAGGTGCTGCTCAAAGCCCCCCTCTAGATATGTATGGGACTTCACTGGAAACAATAAGGTCCTGATTAATAAAGATATATTTACACATTTGTGTAAGTTTAGCCTTTTTTGATATTTACAAAACTGTATTTTAATAGTAAGTTTACATCTGTAGAATCTGTGTTGTGGGGGTGGAACACTCCACACAAAAAAAGATAGACATGACTATTAAAATGCAGTTTTGAGAAAATCAAAAAAAGTAAACTAACACACATGTGCAAACTAACTGTTGTGTAGAGAGCCCCATGTCTTCAACAGACAGCTGAGACTTGTCACAATGTCACATGCTCTGAAGATGTGGAAAGCCTACAATATTTGGTACTTTCAGGTTCTTACTAAACCCATCCAATATGGGAGCTCCCCATTGTCACAAAAGAACATACATATACACAGACTCATTGATGTGCACAGAATTTGAGTTTTTTCATCACAAGGGTTGCGAGAAAGTGCTTAAGAGGCCCACCACTGAAACATTAGTTAGGCCACCAACAGCTTAAGGGTCACATGGCAACAACATTCACTTGTCCACAATTTTCACTTTGTGGGTCTTCCTATTCAGTAGTGGATCATCCCAATAATGAGAAACCTGCAACACAGCAACTTACCTACTGTGTTACCCATTGCTTCTCCTGCGAGTCCAACCACATGATCACAGCCTATATTGGATGGCTGTAGTAAGAAGCAGACAAGTTTCAGATATTGTGGGTTTTCCACTTCTTTAAAGCATGTAAAATAGTGATAAGTACCCTTTTGGCAACACAACCACATGGGTACCTTAATTCTTCCATTGCGACCATTAAGCTAAAACCGTTTGTTTTTGTACACACAATTTGGGTGAGGGAGGCCCTGGGTAGATCCATTGATGCATTCCATAACATGAAACATTTTTTTTTTTTTTAAACAGCACTTGTCTCTTTAATGGACACGGTTTTCCGGTTTCTTCATTTTTTTTTACCAGAACATGTTTCCCGTTTGTAAATGCAAGGATGCCTGTCTGCTTTACACTGCAGGTGCCACATCCCTGAATTAATAACAGGAAGTTGCTAATAGCGATTTGTCCAATTATTAGTCAGTAGCCAGTCATTTTGTGACCATCTGCAAATGTATAATTTGCAATGCCTTCAATTAGCACATTGGTGTAACAGCACATTGCACTCCAATATGCAAACCAGTTCCCAAATTGCACATTCCTGATTTGTTCATTGGAATAGGACACCTATCACTTAAATGTAGCTTTTGCATGACTCAGTTCTCGTGTCTATTTACTTGGATAGATCAAGTGGTCTAGCATTGTGGTAAGAAATTAGTAAGCAGTCCTTATTGTCTCAAATAACCTTCTTCTGATGAAGCCTATGGACAGTCCCAATAGAACATTCTCTGTGATGGTGGCTAGAATTTTGGGATGGTTTTCTGATCAGAGGATGAAGAAGGAGCACTACTTGTTTGCCTGATATGGGAGGGGATAGTTTGGCAGTCTCTGACGAGGACATAGATCTTTGGAGGGGTGTTTGTAGGACAACACTCCCCAAATAAATGGATTCTGGTGCGTGTTGTTGGGTCTAGCAGGTCTCCAGTTTGGCAAGCAGTTTCTGCCAAGAATGAACAAAGGACTGAATGGCTATTATGTGGTACAGAGACTATTTACATCCATTTTGACATTTCAATGGTAGTGATGGTTGGGAAATGTGTCCCACACCACCCAAATACACTACACTCCTGGTCTTGGTGTCCACTGAGGCAACTCTATTAAACACTAATATTTACCAGCAGAGCGCAAGCCTTTGCTGGCATCTAGATTGCCCCAAAGTATAGATTCATCAAACATTGGTGGAGGTTACTGGTCCAGGATGCAACTGTGACTATGGGGGTCATTCTGACCCTGGCGGTCCGAGACCGCCAGGTCCATTATGACCGCAAGCACCGCCAACAGGCTGGCAGTGCTTTTTTCCCCATTCCGGCCACGGCGGTAAAACCGCGGTCGGACCGCCGGGGCCGGCGGTTTTCCGTCATTTCTGCCCCGGCGGCTATAATCCACCAGGGCAGCGCTGCCCTGGGGATTATGACCCCCTTACCGCCAGCCTGTTTCTGGTGGTTTTCACCGCCAGGAAGAGGCTGGCGGTAAGGGGTGTCTTGGGGCCCTTGGGGCTCCTGCACTGCTTATGCCACTGGCATGGGCAGTGCAGGGGCCCCCTAAAAGGGCCCTGGCCAGCTTTTCACTGTCTGCCGAGCAGACAGTGAAAAGCGCAACGGGTGCAACTGCACCCGTCGCACGGCCACAACACCGCCGGCTCCATTCGGAGCCGGCTCCTGTGTTGCGGCCTCATTCCCACTGTCCCAGCGGGAATGTCAGAATGGGGGCCGCGTGAGTGCGGCCGCATTGGCGGCCGCATGGCGGTTTCCGCCTGGCGGGCGGTGGTAGCTGCCCGCCAAGGTCGGAATGACCCCCTTAGTCTGTTTCAGCTGACCTTAGCTCAGGGAAAATATCTTCTGGTCTTCTCCTGTACTATATGTGTATTTCCCATAAAGAGTGATCTTAACAATGGGTGCAGCAGTAATATTTGTGAACCTTTTACTATAATGCAAGCGTTCTTATGTTCACAAAGGGTAATAATATCAATGGCATCACATAATGTTTGAGAATGCAAAAAAGTACACAAAAAATGTCCCATCTTCTCCACCCCTTTAGGTGAGGATGATAGCAACTCCTCTGCACACACTTCTAAAATCATAATCAGCTGCCACTAGTTAGGGTTTGTATTAGCCTGGGCCATCACAGTCGAAAAATGTTTGTTGTAACAGTTTTCTCGTTTGGTCAACCAATGTATCAAAGATTAAAATATGTGACTGTGATTTGTGATTCATTTTACAAAGTTTAAAACTACTGCTGCATACCTTCTGGTAAGCAAGCCTACTATGCACAAAACGGGGGGAAATCCCCAAAACACTATCAATATGCAGAGCACTTTTCCTTAGCCAAATTATCCTTTATTTAAATCTCCCAAAATATCAACTTTCATGATTTTTAAGGCATATCAAAAGTAAATCCTTCCTTTGAGTACACCCTTTATCATAATAATACTGTGTACCCATTACTTTATAAAAATGTGTGCTCTTCCCATTATGCATTGTAGAGAAATGTCAAACTCCAGTGCTTTACAGAATATGTGTCAATCGTTAAGTTGGCAGTAAGAGTACTTCATTGCAACCTTTTTCAGCCAACATATAAATAGAGCCCTTGTTCACAAACATGATTAATTCAAATGAGTTGCAGAATGTCTAAAATACCTGTTTTCAAATAGGATTAGGACTTGATTTTGTTAGTAGAACTGTGATAATCTATTGCAGTGATTTTTACTAATTCTGTAATGGATTTTGTTTTATTTCTAGTTATGTTTTTTACACAGGGCTTATTGTTTGATACTGCATGTGGTCGTGAGACTAAAGGAGTTTTATCCCATTCTGAGACCATAATGTGTGCCTATTCCCTTAAATCAGCAGTTTGAGGAGGTTCCTAGGGATTAGAAAATAAAAACACCTTCTAAAATTAGAAGGGAACATTTAGAACCATCTAGAAACAAATGAGAATCATGTTGGTGTCACATTCACCGCACTGTCTCAAAATTGGTGTCCCCTCAGCTTTCTCTTCCTACATTAGATATGAACTAAGAAACTGACTAATGCTCAACAATCCAGCTCACTGGTTGACCTTCTCAAACATATATTCACATCCCATAGTTACAGTAGTGACTTTTTCATCCACACAATTCAACACAAAGATATTCAGGCCAAAATGTGTAATAAACCTTGGCAATGTTTGTTTGGGAGGCAGTTTGACAATGTTAATTCATTTGCTTTTCAATAATCCAATTTTCTAGTCTAAAATGACCCACACTTTCTAAAAAATATTTGTGCCAATCTATAACACCTATTGGTTAACATGGGATCACTATACTACCCTCTTTTGTGACTCTCTATGATCTCAGAACATAGCCAATATATTGTTATCGGGCCTCTAGTGATGTAGTAGCATAGGTCAGTCTAAAAAGTCTGGACCTATCACCTTGGCAGTGTTGTGGCACAAAAAGGCATGGCACTGTAAATCTTTTCCTGTTCACCGGTTTCTGGATACACTGGGGGATTGTATCACTGTAGAGGCCTATGGGACATATAGTTTCATACTATAATGAGGGAAACTGCTTAATCCATTGGCATTATGAGATTGGTGTTCTTCATATAACAATGATCTCCTTGCCACTGAAGCATTCAATGTTCTAGAAATAACAGCTTAACCTTTGCCCAGGCTGCTACCCGAAGACTAGCCCATCATGTTTTCACAAATATTTTTATAATGTAGCAGTTTTATATTTTTCTGGTGGGTGAGAGGTACACCCTACCATTAGCTTCACTTTTAACAGCCTACAAGTGTTCCAGCTGTGGAGCTCTTCACTGACTATCAGCCCAAGAGTGGGGAAGACATAGCTGACCAGACATCAATTTATAGTCTTTGGTAAGTTATGCTACCATGATTTCTGTGAAACTGTACAAAGCATCATATTTATAAAAGTTATGGTTACCAAGAAGTGGGTTCTAGATTTGAGATTATAAAACCACAAATTTTGGTCAATAAATTAGATAATTCTGTGGAACCCTGCATTATTCTTTGTTGGAAAATGGGTTTTGGTAAGGGCAGGTAGGTACCTACACTTAGCAATAGGCCACTAACCTCCACTAAGGTCCAGTTAGGTCTCAGTAAATTAAACCCAGCTCAACCCTTGGTAGCTTGGCAACGAGCGTCAAGGCTTAACTTAGGAGACAGAGTGTAAAGCATTCAAATATCACAAAACAGTAATTAAATAAAACACAGGAAACAGTTTAAAAATCCCAAACCAATTTATAAAAATAGATTATATTTTTATCTTTAAAATGACACCAAAATGAATAAAATCGGATAAGGGGAACCGGAGATATGAATTTTTAAAGAATTATTATTTTTTTTGCGCCTAGAAACAAAAAGCGCCAATCGGGTCATCTGGTTGCACCTCGACCGGGGCAAAGTCAAAGTTTCAGGCCGACCGCGATGGAGCCCAGCTCGGCTACAGGCCGCGGGAGGCCTCGGTTAAAATGTTACCTTCACACTTAGGGGGTCATTCCGACCCTGGCGGTCCATGACCGCCAGGGCCGGGGACCAGGGAAGCACCACCAACAGGCTGGCGGTGCTTCCTGGGCTATTCTGACCACGGCAGTAAAGCCGCGGTCAGAAAAGGGGAACTGGCGGTTTCCCGCCGGTTTTCCCCTGGCCCAGGGAATCCTCCATGGGGATTCCGACCCCCTTCCCGCCATCCTGAAAAACTGCCAGGAACAGGATGGCGGGAACGGGTGTCGTGGGGCCCCTGGGGGCCCCTGAACTGCCCATGCCCCCTAACAGGGCCCCACAAAGATTTTCACTGTCTGCTTAGCAGACAGTGAAAATCGCGACGGGTGCCACTGCACCCGTCGCACCCCTGCAACTCTGCCGGCTCCATTCGGAGCTGGCTTCATTGTTGCAGGGGCGTTCCCGCTGGGCCGGCGGAAAAGTTGGAATGGCCGCCGTGGTCTTTTGACCGCGGTGAGGTCATTCGGCGGTAACCGCATGGCGGGCGGCGACCTCCGCCTTAGTCTTTTTTTCGAAGATTTTCTTCAGCGGGACGAACCTGCCAGTCCAATCCGACCTCCTGGAGCCCTTCTCTGGATACGCGATGCTGGAATCCTCGGTGGCGATTTTTACCTTCGGACTTAGTCGTTTTTTCGAGGTGAAAATCCTTCGACCGGGGTAAACCTGGATCTTGATCCGACGTCCATGGAGCACTTCTCGGATACGCTGGCTGGGAGGTCCCAGTCAACTTTTTACCTTCGGACTTAGGGGGTCATTCTGACCCTGGCGGTCAGTGTTAAAGCGGCGGCCAACCCGCCAACAGGCTGGCGGGCAAAAAAATAGAATTCTGACCCTGGCGGGAACCGCCAACACAGGCCGCCGCATTAACACTCCGACCGCCACGGCGGTACAAACATGCAGCGCGGCGCTCACCGCCAACAGGCTGGCGGCAGACAATGTACCGCCCACCCTATCACGACTCACCAATCCACCACCTTTTCCGGGGCGGGAGCCCCGCCGATAAAAACACGGCAGACACAGACATCTCCAATGGAAAACGCTTACCTCGACACACTCCACGTGGAATCGGAACAGCATGGAACCCGAACTCCACATCCTCCCAGCCATTGCCTTCCTGCTCTTCTTCCAGGATCACGAACCTCGCCGCAGATGACAACGGTGAGTACTGCACCTACGACACAGGGGAGGGGGGAGGAGGAAAGGTTACGGGCACACACATACGCCACACACCCACCCCCACCCTCACCCCCACCAAAATACCTACACACCTATGCAGATAAAATAGTCAGAGTGACATCCCCAAACCTCCCCCCCCAAAAAAAAGCAAAGACAAAAGGCAATGAATGTAAAAGTAGAACTATATTATTGCAACAATAAAGTATAACGATCTTAGCAATATATGAAGAATTAATACACATCTAGAACTGTATCCATACAAGTAGCAAAAGTCCTGCCCAGTCTTTCAAAGTCCAAATGTCCGTGGGCCAATGTGCAGCAACACATGGGCAAAGCCCACACACGAGATCGAGTCCATTGGAGAGAACACTGCTGGGGCATCACAAAAAGTTAAAACAGGCACCTCAGGGGGAAGGGAAGGGGGGGAACCTCAGCCACATGAGTCCACGACGCCAGATCCACGAAGGCCCTCCATGCCCACTGTGCCATCCTGGGGAGTGCAAAGCCACAGTCTCACAAGTCTCTACAGTGGGTGGATTGCCCACTGTGCCATCCTGGGGAGTGCAAAGCCACAGTCTCACAAGTCTCTACAGTGGGTGGATTGCCCACTGTGCCATCCTGGGGAGTGCAAAGCCACAGTCTCACAAGTCTCTACATTAGGTGGATTGCCCACTGTTACATCCTGGGGAGTGCAAAGCCACAGTCCATCAGGTGGATTACAGAGACCACTGGTCATGGAGGAGGCATGGTGGGCAGAGTGCGTCGTGAAGGCCTGCCCGACACAGAACCGGGACTGCCAATGGGCCAGACAGGAAGGGCCCAGCAGAGCGGTGCTTGACAGGAAGGGCCCAGCGGAGCGGTGCTTGAGACGGCGGTGACCAGCGGAGCGGTGCTTGACAGGAAGGGCCCAGCGGAGTGGTGCTTGAGACGGCGGTGCCCAGCGGAGCGGTGCTTGACAGGAAGGGCCCAGCGGAGCGGTGCTTGACAGGAAGGGCCCAGCGGAGCGGTGCTTGACAGGAAGGGCACAGTGGAGCGGTGCTTGAGACGGTGGTGCCCAGCGGAGCGGTGCTTGACAGGAAGGGCCCAGCGGAGCGGTGCTTGACAGGAAGGGCCCAGCGGAGCGGTGCTTGAGACGGCAGTGCCCAGCGGAGCGGTGCTTGACAAGAAGGGCCCAGCAGAGCGGTGCTTGACAGGAAGGGCCCAGCGGAGCGGTGCTTAACAGGAAGGGCCCAGCGGAGCGGGGCTTGACAGGAAGGGCCCAGCGGAGCGGTGCTTGAGACGGCGGTGCCCAGTGGAGCGGTGCTTGACAGGAAGGGCCCAGCGGAGCGGTGCTGGAGACGGCGGTGCCCAGCGGAGCGGTGCTTGACAGGAAGGGCCCAGCGGAGCGGTGCTTGACAGGAAGGGCCCAGCGGAGCGGTGCTTGACAGGAAGGGCCCAGCGGAGCGGTGCTTGAGGCGGCGGGGCCCTGTTCAGCGGTGCCTGTCTTGGCTGGCCCCTGTTCAGCGGTGCTACTCACGGAGGGGCCCTGTTCAGCGGTGCTTCTCACGGCGGGGCCCTGTTCAGCGGTGCTTCTCACGGCGGGGCCCTGTTCAGCGGTGCTTCTCACGGCGGGGCCCTGTTCAGCGGTGCTTCTCACGGCGGGGCCCTGTTCAGCGGTGCTTCTCACGGTGGGGCCCTGTTCAGCGGTGCCTGTCTTGGCTGGCCCCTGTTCAGCGGTGCTTCTCACGGCGGGGCCCTGTTCTGCGGTGCCTGTCTTGGCTGGCCCCTGTTCAGCGGTGCTTCTCACGGCGGGGCCCTGTTCAGCGGTGCTTCTCACGGCGAGGACCTGTTCAGCGGTGCTTCTCACGGCGGGGCCCTGTTCAGCGGTGCCTGTCTTGGCTGGCCCCTGTTCAGCGGTGCTTCTCACGGCGGGGCCCTGTTCAGCGGTGCTTCTCACGGCGGGCCCTGTTCAGCGGTGCTTCTCACGGCGGGGCCCTGTTCAGCGGTGCCTGTCTTGTGTTTCCAGTGAACCACACCTGGCCAATACTTGCCGCTCAGTCTGCATCGGACCTTTCCGTTGCGGGGCCCTCCTGTGATGGAGTCCTGGGGCCCTGGGTCTCCTCCGATACCCCCGGAATGGGGCTGGTGGGGCCCTAATGGCCAGGTCGGCTGCTCCCTGCCTTTTGCTCCTTGCTGCCCTTGCCCTCCTTGGCAGACTGTCCGTGGCCCTTGGCTCCCTTACCCGATGTGGCAGGTGACGGTGCAAGGCTACCCTCCTTGGGGGCAGGCGTATCAGGCCTGTCGCGCCTGCCCTTCAGTTTTTTGCTCCTCTTCCCAGGGGGGGCTGGCTGTGCCTTTGCTGCTGGACGATGTCCCAGCCCAAGGAAAGGGCGGACTCCAAAAACCAGGCACGACGTTCTTGGGAGTTGCTGGGCTGGTGGTGGCTGAGGTGTTTGTGGAACTCTTACGGGATGGAGGGGGTGGGTCAGGTGAGGAAAAGAGGTCAAGTTTAGAGAGGAAAATTTTCTTTGGAGCCATGGGAAGGGTAGCTGGAGTGGGTATGGGAGTGGAGGAAGAGGATGTGGTTGTAGGAGAGTCAAGTGTGCTGTCTTTGGGTGCAGGTGCTTGGGCTGGAGGCTGACGTGAGGTGGATGGTTGTTGTTTGGGTGCCTGCCTTCGTTTGTGTGGTTGGGAAGCGAGGGTGACAGACACACTGGGAGAGGACACAGGGGACGTGTACATGGCAGTGGGGGTGGTGACTGCACGTGTGCGGACTGGTCTGGAGGGTGTGCTGGTGATGGGTGCAATGGCTGATGGTGGTGTGCTTGCAGGTGTGTGTGGAGACGTCACAGGGAGGGAGGAGGGAGACGAGGAGGTGGGGGACACAGAGGAGGTAGTGACTGTTGACATGTCTGCATCTTGATGTTGCTTGTGTGAATGCTTGTGTGATGTGTGGTGCTTATGTCTGGATGAGCTGCCCTTGGGTGTTGAGGTGTGTGCAGGCTGGTCTGTAGGTGTGGACAGGATAGGCAGAGGAACAGGGGAGTGGGACTGGGTGGAGGGAGTCAGAAGAGGGAGGCTGGAGACAGGGACAATCGCTGCCGTCAGTGCTGAGGCCAGAGCGTTGAACGATCGTTGATGGGCAGCCTGACCCGAATGAAGGCCCTCCAGGTATGCATTGCTTTGATGCACCTCCCTCTCCACACCCTGGATGACATTCAAAAGGGTAGACTGCCCAACAATGATGGTCCTCAGGAGGTCAATGACCTCCTCACTGAGGGCAGCAGGGGTGACTGGGGCAGGGCCTGAGGTGCCTGGGGCGAAGGAGATGGCCGGCTTCCTGGCCTTGCGGGCACGGGCCGAAGGCCGAGGGGCTGCTGGGAGGGCAGAGCTGGTGTGCTGGGTGGCGGCTGTACCTGTAGGATCGGTGGGCACGGATGTTGCCGCCACCGCAAGGGAGCTCCCTTCCGAGGACGTGTCGGTGTCGCTGACGTCTCCACGGGTCCCCGTGGTGGAGCCCCCCTCGCCCTCCGTCTCACTGGTCATGTCAGAGTCCGTTGCATGTGAGATGCAGCTCCGTCTTGCGCCGATGCCACTTCTCCTCCGCCTGATGATGCTAATGCACACATTCACAGAAAAACAAAGAAAATGGGGGGGGTGGAAAACATAAAGACAAATTGAGTGCATGCATTGGGGACACCGTTGGCGGAGAGGACAGGCACAGAAGCCCCCTGCACTACGCTGCACACTTGGGGTACACTACTCATTCACTGGGACATGCCCTACAAGCCTATGGGCGACAACTGCCCACACAGTATACACTGGTCCATGAATTGCGTTACTAGCCACCCTACAGAGGTGGGGGGCGGGGGCACAGGACCATACCTCACGGACAGGCCTATCCTACAGAAATCGCCTTGGCCTAGGGATACCCACAGCCATCCTCCCCCACCCAGGCACCTCCACTGCGCGCAAAATAGCTGAATGTGCTGGTACTCACCCCCTTGTGTCTGCTCTGATGTCCTCAAGCGCCCATCTAAATCGGGGTAGGCCACCGCCAGGATCCGGGACATCAGGGGGATCAAGGTACGACTGGCACCCCTCCTAGGTTGGGAGGCCATCCCCAGCAGAGCGTCCGCGGTCTTCCTGCTCCCGTGGCGGATGTCCTCCCACCTCTTGCGGCAGTGGGTGCCCCTTCTGCTGTGGACCCCCAGGGCCCGGACGTCCTTGGCGATGGCACGCCAAATGTCGATTTTCTGATGGGCGCTGACCTATGTGACATGTACAGGGGGGGAAGAGAAACATCATCACTTTTCTACATGCTCGATGTGAGTGCCCACCCCCCAACCTTGCCATGTGGCACCTGCTCTCATCTGTCGTGCCATGCATTCGTCATTCGCTGCCCTCCCCTCCATCGTACATCCTCCCCACTCAACCCAGGCATTGGGCACTATGCATTGCCCCCCGTGTACTCACCTGTTGGTCTGGAGGACCGTAGAGTAGCGCATACTGGGGGAGGACCCCATCCATGAGCTTCTCCAACTCCTCGGAACTGAAGGCGGGGCCCTTTCCCCAGTCGCAGCAGCCATTGTCACTTCCAGACCGAGGTCACAGCAGCACTTGCAGTATAGGTCCTCTCCTGTGGATGCTCAGGTCTCGTGTGATCAAGCAGAGAGAAAATGGCGGTTACGGCCGCAGCGGTGCGTACCGTGTCGGTGCGTACCGCGACCGCCGGCGCTCACCGCCATTGGCTCCTGAAACCCATAGGGTTCAATGTTGTCCAATGCGGCTTTGCGCCAAGGACTGCGACTGCCTACCGCCACGGTGTGCCACGCTTGCGCAATGACCTCACTTCACATTGTCACACTTCACAGGTCAGGCAGCCGCCATTTCAAGGGCCCACATGGCTTAATTCCTACTGCGTCACACATGGCTAGGCCTTGCACCAACAATCATACTAGCCATTCAATCCCGAGAGATTTGTGTACTGTGCATGCTTTGGGCACTTACCTGTGGGTTGCTTGACTCTGTGCTCCATGTTGTCCTTCCTAGGCATCGTCCGCTGGGACTTGCGAGGAGACGGAGGAATCTTCCCGTGTACAGACTGCTGGTGGACCTGTCGACAATGGAAGAAAGACACGTCATACTCACCTACAGACTCAACCGTGCCACTATACAGGAACTGTGTGCCCAGCTGGAGCCAGACCTGATGTCACCCATCCGCCAACCCACAGGGAGTCCGCCTCTAGTGCAGGTGCTGTCAGTACTGCATTTTTTGGCCAGTGGATCATTTCAAACTACAGTGGCCATTTCATCTGGGATGTCTCAGCCTATGTTTTCTAAGGTGTTGTCCAGAGTGTTGACTGCCCTGATTAAATACATGCGGAGCTACATCATTTTCCCTGAGGTGGGTGACTTCCCTACAGTGAAGGGTGATTTCTATGCCCTTGGACACATTCCCAATATCATTGGTGCCATTGATGGTACCCATGTGGCTTTGGTTCCCCCAAAAGACAATGAACAGGTGTACAGGAACCGAAAAAATTATCATTCGATGAATGTCCAGGTGGTCTGTTTGGCTGACCAGTACATCTCCCATTTAAATGCCAAGTTCCCAGGGTCAGTGCATGACGCGTACATCATGCGAAATAGCAGCATCCCTTATGTGATGGAACAGCTACAGAGACACCGTGTGTGGCTAATTGGTGACTCTGGTTACCCAAACCTGCAATGGCTATTGACCCCAGTGAGGAATCCCAGGACCAGGGCAGAGGAACGGTACAATGAGGCCCATGGGCGTACTAGGAGGGTGATTGAGCGGACCTTCGGCCACCTGAAGGCCAGGTTTAGGTGCCTCCATATGACTGGTGGATCCCTAATGTACTCACCAAAGAAGGTGTGTCACATCATCGTGGCCTGCTGCATGCTTCACAACCTGGCTTTGCGACGCCAGGTGCCTTTCCTGCAGGAGGATGGTCCAGATGGTGGTGTTGTGGCCGCTGTGGAGCCTGCGGAGAGTGAAGAGGAGGAAGATGAAGAGGACGACACAGACAACAGGGACAGAGTGATACTGCAGTATTTCCAGTGACACACCGGTAATAATCTACTCCTGCATTGTATTATATCTGTAACTGTAGTGGCTCTCTACTGTCTGACCTTTCACCCCAATGTATGGTAACTTAGTTGTGTATATCACTTCCTATTTCAGTGATCTGATCCCCACGGATTGCCCTCTGGTTTTTTTCCCCATGGACTACCGCTGTGTCACACTGGTATGTTGTCATCAGAATGTAAATAGAAATGTTTTGTTGGTTATATCGAATACATTTGGTTTAAATAAATAGATAGCAGAATCCAGTTGGTTTTTGTGCAATAATTGTGTTTATTGAAGTTTTCAAATAGGTGTATAGTTCAAAAAGGGTGATGGGTGATGGTGGAAGCATGTCCATGGCAGTGTCCAGACTGTCGTTCCTACAGGTCCATTGTCCATATGCCTGTGGAAGGTGGAGCAGGGGCAGTTCAAGGTTGGACAGTGTGAACAAGTGGGACAGTGGGATGACATCCGGGGGTTTCCGTGCATGGCGGGGGTCTTGACATCCTACTCTGTCTTCTTCCTAGATCTCAGGCCTTTCTTGCGGGGTGGTTCTTGTTCTGCAGGGGGTGGGGTCCGGGTGGGCCGTTGCTGTTGTGTCAGGGCCACCTGACCACTAGCGCCGGCGGAGGTGGTGGGCTGTTCTTCCTCCATGCTAGTGGCAGGGGCCCTTTGGGGGGCCACATGGTCCCGCAAAGTGGTGACAATCTGGTTGAGTGCCACCACCATTGTACCCATTGCGGAACTGATGCTGCGCAGTTCTTCCCGGAACCCCATATTCTGTTGCTCATGCAGAAGCAGGATCTCCTGCAACCTGGCCAGGACCGTCGCCATCGTCTCTTGGGAGTGGTGGTACGCTCCCATGATGGTGGTGAGGGCCTCTTGGACAGCGGGTTCCCTAGGCCTGTCCTCCCTCTGTCGCACAGCAGCCCTCCCAGTTCCTCTTTGTTCCTGGGCCTCTGTCCCCTGGACGGTGTGCCCACTACCAGTGCCCCCAGGTCCCTGTTGTTGTTGGGGTTGTGGGTTACCCTGGGTGCCCTGTACTGGTACTGCTTGACCTGTCCTGGAGACAGAAGCATGGGCCCGCTGGGTGGGTGCTGTGCTGGTGTTTCCAGAGGGGGGTAGGTCTGCTGTGGCCTGTTGCTGACTGAGGGTAACCGACTGTCCAGAGGTCCCCGATGGTCCGGGCTGGTCATCAGGTTCTAGGTCGACAGAGCTGCTGTCATCACTGGGGGCCTGTTCTGGGGTGGGATGGACAAATCTGGACCCTCCTGGCCGGTGTGTTGGCGTTCGGGCCCTGTAGGGGTAAAATAGTATGGTTATTGCTTTTGTGTGTGCCATGGCGTGCGATTTGTGGGTGCCCTTGTCCCCCAGTGCTGGCAGTCCCATGTGGGAGGAGTTGTGAGGGTAGTTTGTGGGGGGGGGATGGGTATGTGCAGTGGTCATGCTTAGGTGATGGGTGTCCATGGTTTGTGTTGGCATTCAGGGGTTGGGGTTGGGTGGGTTGTGCTGGTGAGACATTAACAGGGAGTATGTGTGCTGGGGGGTTGGGGATGAGGGTGGGGGTGTGGGTTGGCATGCTGGTGGTTGGGGGGGTGAAGTAGTTGAGATTAGACTTACCAGAGTCCATTCCTCCGCCTACTCCAGCGAGGCCCTCAGGATGCAGGATGTTAAAGACCTCTTGCTCCGATGCTGTGAATTCGGGTGGAGTGGTTGGGGGTCCGCCGCCAGTCTTCTGCACAGCGATGTTGTGTCTTGACACCATCGACTGCACCTTCCCCCGTAGGTCGTTCCAGCGCTTTCGGATGTCTTCCCGATTTCTGGGATGCTGTCCCACAGCGTTGACCCTGTCGACGATCCTTTGCCATAGCTCCGCCTTCCTGGCCAAAGAGCTGGGGCTCTACCCTCATTATTTCCTCCACCATGACCCTGAGTTCTTGGTCCGAGAACCTGGGGTGTCTTTGGGGTGCCATGGGGTGGTGTGGATGAGGTGTGGGGTGGTGTTTGTGGTGATGAGTGTGGTGGAGTGTGGTGTTTTGTGCGTAGATGTGGTGTGGGTGATGATGTTGGGTTCCTGTGTGTGTTGTGCTTTGCGTTCCCTGTGCTCTCTCTCTGTGTATTGCGCCTTGTCTCTGAATTTCGATTTGTGGGGGTTTGAGGGTGATGTGGGTGTGTGTTTTATATAGTGATGGGTGTGTGGGTGTGTTGTTTGTATGTGTATCAGGTGTGTGTATTTCGAATTGTCCAATGTGGCTGTGTTTTGTAAAGGTGTGTGTATTTTGAGCGCGGCGGTGTGTACCGCCAATGGAATACCGCGGTTGAAAGACCGCCACGTGGATTCATGGGTCGTAATGGCATGGGCGTGTTTGTGTTGGCGTGACGGTGGAGGTTTGGTCATCTCCAGTTTATTGCTGACCGCTGATGAGGCGGGCTTCAGTGGATGTTGGGTTTTTGGCGGTTTGGCAGTTGTGGGTCAGAATGACCGTGGCGGTTTACCGCGGCCGCGGCGGTATAATGGCGGTCTTCTGACCGGCGGTAAGAGCCTTTTACCGCCGAGGTCAGAATGACCCCCTTAGTCTCTTTTTCGGAGATTTTCTTTACCGGGACGAACCAGCAAATCAGGCCGGGTGGCGGTTGAGGCAAGCCGGTTAGAGTTGCCACGGCCGGTCGGTCCCTCTATGGAGCTTTTTTACAAAAGTTGTCCAAACTTCTCCAAACTTCTGGGGCTTCTCCCAGATGTCCTTTTAAGGTTCTTTTGGGGTCCACAGCTCACTCCAAGGGTCCAGAAGTTCTGAGATGGTCCTTGGGGCGTGCGGACTACAACTCCCAGAATGCACCTGGCACAAACTCCTTTTTGGCCACTGGACAGTGGTCAGCTGGTCGCTTTCTTCAGGAGTTGGTGCAGGGGACTCTGGATAGCAATTTTTCACCTGTAGCAAACAGGGAGTCCCTCCTTGAACCAGTTGAAGCCAGGCAAAGTCCTTCTTGTGGTGAAGCCCAAGTGTGCAGTTGGTGCAGTCCTTCTGAGTGCAGGTTCCAGGTGCAGGCCAGGGGTCCAGCAGGGCAGTCTTTCTTCTCCTTTGGTTCTTCCTTGTTGCAATCTGATGGGGATCTGAGGTGTGGGTGCAGGTCTGCCAGTTTTATCCTTGCTCCTGGGTGAAAAGCAGGAGGGTCCTGGCTCTTCAATCTGGTGCAGGGTCCTTCCCCCTGTGATGAACACTTCCTGGGAAGTGTTGGAAAAATCAATCCCAGGAGGCAACAGTCTCTAAAAATCCATCATGGCTGAATCTGATTTTTGGAGGTTACATCTGGCTGAGCCCACCCACTGGTGTGGCTAAAAATCATAAACACACCCCTCTCCTGCCCTCTCCTAATCTAATCAAGGGGGCACCTAGTTGTCTGGGGTTGCAGGATGTGGGGGTGTTGCTGGTTGCTCCAAATGTCCTTCTCTGCCTTTGAAGACCAGTTTGGCAGCCCTCCCCCTTCCTGCCTCACCATCTGCTGAGGGGAGCTTCCCTCCCACAGGCACATTCCTTTGTGTGAAGCCAGGCCACTTCACACCTCATCAAGGCAGCTTGACCAAGCTACTAAAGGCTGGCCAATCAGAGCACAGCAGCAAAAACAATGCAGGGCTGAAATGGGCAACTTTTCAGGTAAAGTTTAAAACTCTTTACCTGAACAAGTTATATTAAATCCAACAACTGGAAGTTGTGGGATTTATTACAACAATTAATTTGATACCAAATTCTTGGTATGCATCATTTAAGGAGACTTTAAAAATTTAAATAAAGTCTCCCCATTCTAGCCTATGAAGGCCATGTACTACAATGAGGGAAAAACGAATTTGGATGTTTTTACCTCACCAGGGCTTATAAAACTATGTGGGCTTATAAAACTAGTGGGGCCCTCTTATGGGGGCCCCTGCAGTGCCCATGCCATTGGCATGGGCACTGCAGGGGCCCCCAGGGGCCCCGCGGCACCCCCTACCGCCATCCTGTTCCTGGCGGGAGACCCGCCAGGAACAGGATGGCGGTAGGGGGTGTCAGAATCCCCATGGCTGCGGAGCGCGCTCCGCAGCCATGGAGGATTCCCCCGAGCAGCGGGAAGTCGTCGGGAGACCGCCGACTTTCCGCTTCTGACCGCGGCTGAACCGCCGCGGTCAGAATGCTCGTGGGAGCACCGCCAGCCTGTTGGCGGTGCTCCCGTGGTCGGTGGCCCTGTCGGCCACCGGCCGCCAGGGTCAGAATGACCCCCTACATACCTAAGGACCTGGTGCCCAATTATGTGGTGAGAGATGACATAGATAAATGGCTTTTTGCTTACAAGGTAACCCTGGGGTGCACAAGGGGGATGGCTTGTGGAAACATCTGTCTCCAGTGAGGAGGGAAACTCCTTACACTAGACGTAGAGGACCAAACTAGGTACACCCATATGAAAGCCATATTTTGTGCTGAATTTGGACTGACCCCTGAGAAGTAATGCCAGAGGTTCAAGGACAGGCAAAAACCTCCACACCCGCAATGGGTGGATTTCTTGGACTATTCCATTAAGGCACAGAATGGTTGGATGATGGACAGCAAGGGTAATGATTACAATGGGCTGTACAACTTGATTCTCAGGGAGTGCATGTGTCATATTATTGTTGCAGAGCTGTACCAGCACCTAGTCAACAGCAAGATGGCTGACCTCAGGAAGCTTGCTGAAGAGGTGGATCTCTGGGCCAGTGCTAGTGTGCCAACAAGGCATCAGGGGTAAACTCTCAAAAGGTGGTCAGTGGTCCCACCAAAAGAAAAAGAGGAGATAAATACTTAAAGATTAGGTGTGCCCCCCAAATAAATCCCAAGGGAACAGCAGTAATAGGTCCCAGTCTGAGCCAGGGAAGAAAGGATTCTTTGACATACAGGGAGATGTGTTACCCAGTGTACTAAAGGCTACAAGTATGGGCACTCCAGGAGAGACATCAAATATCCCAAGAGAGCACAGAGTCCACCAGTAGGCAGACTGTAGGGCTTATGCAGAAGGAGGTCCCATTTAGCTTTGGTGAGAAGATGGCGGTTACCTTAGTGACCCTGGGATATAAGGAGATTGTGCCAAAATCCTATATGCCTGCAAATAATTCTAAGTATAGGCAGTGGGTCACTGTGAAAGGGAAACATGTGGAACCTCTGAGGGACACAGGAACTAACATGACCACTATACAGTGTTAGCTAGTACCCTCAGAACAGATCCTCCCTCACACATTCTATTAAGTCACAGACAGCCATTAGTATTGGCCTACAAGTGACTGTGGTTCCCTTTCAGTGGTGGGATTTCATGTTCTCTGAATTTAGCTTTGAGTCCTACTATGTCTGTAGATTGGTTATTGGGCAATGACCTGGAGCAGACTGTCTGTAGATTGGTTATTGGGCAATGACCTGGAGCAGACTGTCTGGAAGGAGGTAGAGCTCAGGTCATACTTGGAGATGTTGAGATTGACTGAATGGGCCTATATAACCACAAGGTCATTGACTACCCAGGAAGGGAATCAATGGCAGCCGGAGTCTGGAAAAGTAGCTCAAGCAGCTGCTAAGGCCATCATAGAGGCCGTCCATATGACGATGATGGCTATCTGCTGTGACCAAGACCCTCATGAGGATTTGTACCTATGTGGGGTTCCCCTAAGTGGTAGTATCCAATGGAGGCAATAACTCCATGTCACCATACATAAAGTCCATGAGGGATGTGTGGCATGACTTTCCAGTTCTCCAAGCCCTATCACCTTCAAACAAAGTGGCATATGTGGTGAGATTGAGCAATACCTGTAAAGATCTGACAATAGGTCTACTTGAGCCCAGGAGGTATAAGTGGGACATCCTCTTGCCATACCTTTTGTTTGCCTCCATGGAGGTTCCACAGAAGGGGGTTGGGTTTAGCCCATTTGAGCTCCTCTATGGACACCTTTGTAAGATAAGGATGGGAGCACGCTTCCATGAAACCCCCTTAGATATGGTCAGCTACATGCTGTTGCTTCGCAAACAGATGCAACACTTCTCAGAAGTTGATCTTTATACCAATAAATAAGTCATGAAACTCTGGTATGACCAGAAGGCCACTCTAGTAGAGTTTCAACCTGGCCTATAGGTGTGGGTTAAGGATCCTGCAAAGCCCTGAGCTTTCCAAGATCGCTGGACAGGCCCATATGAGATGAGAGTGGAAGGCAGAGTCCACCTACCTTGTGGAGCTCAAGACCCGTGGAAATCCATTGTCAAGTGACCTACTTCAGTAGCTTACAAAGTGGCCTCACAGAGATAAGTAACCTACCTTAGAAATCCTATACATGTCCCATATTGATTATGTGGATAAACTCTGCAAGTGTCACCCCTTACTCACAAAAGGAACTGCAGGAAGGCAGATGGGACCAAGGAAGGAGCTCCTGTTTTGGGGATAATGATGTAGGCTCCATTCTCACATTTTTGCTGTTGTTGTACCTTTAGGAGACACAAAGGACCACTAATGAAACCCTGACCTCGCTCTGTGCTGGATGCCCCCCTGTGAACCCTGTACATGTGGCAACAATGGATCAAAGATGAGTACCTGCAAAGAACTAGATGTTCTTCTGTAGTGGCTTGTTATACCTGAGTTCTTATTTATCTCTTTTATTTTACAGATGTGAACGAAGGACTCTGTGGCATAACAGATGGTGTTAGTGTTTCAGGTGAGTTGATCTCTGGATGGTGAGTCACAGCTTTCTGCTTTGGCAGGCTATTGTGCTGGGATCCTCACCTGTTGGTGTCCTTGAAGCAAAGCACGCCTCATTGCATAAGTGTGGTTTAAACAGACTGCAGTGCCTGTGACTGCCCACCAGTCACACCCAATATGGCTACAAGAATGCAGAGATCACACAAGATCCCTGCATACTCGTATCACAGAACAGCAAAGTAAACAGAGCATCCAGTGCTTGCCAGCTAATAAAAAAAGTAAGCAAAATTTGTAAAACAAAAATGCATACGAAATAAGGGCATCATTACACAGCACTCGGGGCATATATTATATACATGAGGCAACAGATCAGATCACTAAGTGCTTGGGGCATAGGTTTAGAGCCCACTGACATTCAAGAGCACACAGTGCTTGGGCATATTATCCATTGAGCATCATATAGTACAGTGCTCAGGGCACCATACATCAGATGGACCACATTTATGAGCACCACACAGGAACACTACTTATCAGAAACCACGAGGAGGATATATGGTATGGGACATGATACCTTGAGGGTGTTCCACATAAACCGTCTCAAGCCTCAGTTTGAAAAGCCTGAATTTGCAATGCTCCTGGTAAAAGATGAAGGGGTGGAAGAGAAGAGAGAAACAGTCCCTGAACCCCTATTTTCAGATGAGTATAATGGATCAGTAGAGGAGATAATCCTCTCCAATACTCCAACTCTAGAGCAGCAGTCTGACATTTGCCAGTTATAGGGACATGTTTTTATTTCTGTTCTCCCTTATCCCTGGGCTAACACGTGTGTGTACAGATATCATAGACACTGGAGACAGGCTGTCAGGTAAGGTGAGGGCCAGTATCAAGGAGATATTATAGGTCATGGCACTATGGGTGATTGAGCGCTCCAATAGTCCCTAGTCTAGCTCCCTGGTGCTGGTACCCAAGGCTGACCACAGAACGGTACTCTGGAACTCGGTTTCTGTGTGGACTACTGAGGAATCCATTCTGTCACTGAGACTGATACACACCCTACCTCCCAAGCTGATGAGCTCAAAGACAGGCTGGACCAAGGTTCCCAATACATATGATCTCTCTTCAGGATATCGATAGATTGCTCTGAATGAGGGGCTAAAAGAGAAATCTGCATTCTGGACCTCTGCTGCCCAGTTCAGAATGATGCCATTTAGCTTAATGAATGCCCCTGCCACCTTTCAGAGATTGGTCAAAAGGATCCTAGCTAGTAAGAAGGTCTTCTGTGCTGTTTCCTTATGACATATCTGTTTTCAGCTCTCAATGAGAGGAACACCTGTACAACCTCCAGGAGGTGCTTCAGGCCCTGAAGCAGACAGGCCTGACTTACAAAGCCAATAAGTGCTGGATTGGGAAGGGTTCTCTGGTATATCTGGGCCACATGGTAGCCAGGGTCAAGGTGCAGCCTCTCCCGATCAAGACTGAGACAATCCTGGGCTAGCATCCCCCTAGAACACAGACAGAGTTGAGGGCCTTCTTGGGCCTCACAGGATACTATAAGAGGTTTAAGTGATATGGTACCATTGTTTCTCCCTTAACAAAGCTGACTACAAAGCAGTCCATAAAGATGATCTAGATGGAGGCTTGCCAGATAGCCTTTTATACACCATGTGCTCAGCGTCTGTACTTAGGGCTCATGACTTCTCTAAGGTGTTTGTTGTATAGACAAACACTTCAGATTATGGCATGGGGCTGTCAAAGCACAGTTAAATGAGGAGGTCCTAGACCAACTAGCAGTCGACATTAGTAGGAGGTTACTTTCATAGGAACAGAGGTGGTGGGCAAATGAAAGGGAGGCCTTTGGTATGGTCTAGGCACTGAACATTTTAGACCTTATCTATTCAGGATTTACTTCCAGGTTCAGATAGATCATAGGCCCCATGGATGGCTCATGCAAGTGAGAGGTGAAGATCCCAAATGTTGAGGTGGCCCTGCAACCAACAGGGAATGGACTTTATAGAAGTACACAGTCCTGGGTCTGACCACAACAGTGATGATGGCCTATCCATGTTATTCTTTAGTGATGGGAACTCTCAAGATGTTGGGTAGTTCTCCCCACTTTCATTTGGGAGGACCCATATTTGACCTGTTGTGCCTTAATCCTCCATTTTTGTTGATTTCAAATTAAAGGAAAATCTTCAGAAGCTTCCCATTCTTTAACATATTCACTGGGTATAAATATTTGACCTCGGACATCAACTCTTCAGTACACTTCTGTACCTGTGAAGACTCCACCAGTAAGGAGTGCTGTGGTGATGACAGGCCTGCTACTCTGCTGAACTGCTGCCCTGCTAGACTACCACCATGCTAGACTGCTGCTTTACAGATTCAGTACCCTGCTGCCCTTCTACCCCCCTGCCTGAGTCAGAGGAATTAGACCTGCACCTGAACCCAGGACTCCCAAAGCAACTCCAAGGGCTAATCTGCTGGTTTCCTATTCAGAGCCACCGGAACATAACAGACTCCCAACCACCTGTACCAGTACCCAGATCCAGAAGGACCCAGTCCCTGACCCCAAAGTGGTACACCCAGGTCCCTGGACCCTTGGTGTGGATCTAGTGGACCTTGATTGACATTTTCGGGGGCTTAACAGCTGCAAACAGGCCCATTAGTTCCAAAACCTTGTTGCTCACACTGCCTGCCAATGTTAAGTTCCATTAAGTTGACTCTTTGCACTACATCATCAAATGCTCACTTGGACTGCCACCATGAAGCTCCAGATACTCTGCTCTCAATGATAACAAGATCTTCATGCTACAATGCTGACAGTCTACGATGCCATGTTTACACTTTGCACTACATCAACCGTCCAGTATGCTTCCCTGCGCCTTGGGGTCCCCTCGACCACAAACAGGACTTTGTGTCCTTGTATCTGACCCAACCTCCATTGTGGTCGGCCTGAACTTGTGAATTTTTCCCAGTGTCTCACAACCAGATATCCTCAAATGGCGCTTTGGATTTTTTGGTTCTCTTTTCACTTAAATCCTTAGAATCTCTGGTTCTATTGATTGGCTTTTGATTGTTTTGGTCTTGATTTATTTATGAAACTTCTGACTATCCCTCTAAATTGGGGTGGGATTTTTCTTGTGCTGTTTTATTTACTTTATTACTGTTTGAAGTGCTGCACTAATACTTTTCACATTGCCTCTAAGTGAAGCCTGACTGGTCTGTGCAAAGGGGTGGGTATAGGTCAATTTGGAATTTGCTTGTGCCTCACCCTGACTAGGATTGTGGTTGCTGTTTGAGTAAGGCTTTACCTCCCTAAACCAGTAACCCTATTTCTTACAGTGAAAGGGCCAAATGTATGGAAGGAATGGGATCAAACGCTTACTGCAATAGATGGGAAATTCTCTCATTGCAAGACCACAGGAAAACCTTGAGGCACAGATAGAACTTACCCTACTTGCCAATTGAGTGGTAATCCAGGTTCTAAGAAAAATGCACTACTTGTGTCAATTCCTGTTATAACTGTTCCATTTGAGTGGATGGTAATTGACATTGTTGGTCCATTTGTACCTCCTCTGCAGCAAGCAACAAGTAATTATTGGTTCTTGTAGATAAGGCCATCCGGTATCCAGAGGCAATTCCTCCAAAGAGCACAACTGAAAGGTAGCAGCTAGGGCATTCCTAAGTATCTTTTTAAGTGTTGAATTCCCTAAGATAATGATTTCTGCCCCTCCCAAGATGTGGTGAAGATGTGGAGAGGATGTGGTATAACAGCCAGAGCTGCCGACTTTGGAGCTAGGGAACCAGGTTTGAGTCTCAGCATCAGTTCAACATCCTGTGATTCTGGGCCAATCACTTAATTTCCCTTGCCTACCAAAAATGAGTGTCCTTGTGTAAGATAACATGTGCTCATGTAAAGCACTACAATACTTTTGGGTCAAGTTTGTGCTTTATAAAAAAAAAATGCAAAAAAAAAATGATCTTCTCACAAATCAGAGACATTTGGAAACAAAGTAGTGTGACCTACCACTTCTCCACAGCAGACCACCAGTAAACTAATGGTTTTGTTCAATGTTTAAAAACTCTTAATAGCATAATCAGAATTCTATCTCAGAACCTCGGGAGGTAGTGGGTTTTTGTTCTGTCGTGTTGTAATATGCCTACAGAAACATTCCACAGAAGAGGTAATAAAGCATTCCTTTCAGCTTTGGATTGGGCATGATTCAAGGGTGATTAAGCATTACTTTTGTCTTTCAGCCTTTCCAGTAGTATTGGTATTCAAACAAGGATCAAGAGACTTTGGGCCTGATTCTAACTTTGGAGGACGGTGTTAAACCGTCCCAAAAGTGGCGGATATACCACCTACCGTATTACGAGTCCATTATATCCTATGGAACTCGTAATACGGTAGGTGGTATATCCGCCACTTTTGGGACGGTTTAACACCGTCCTCCAAAGTTAGAATCAGGCCCTTTGTGTGCACTTCCCAGCCCATAATGAGGTGACCAAAACTGAAGCTCACTTGATCCTCAGAGTTGATAAACTAGTGTGTTGTATTCGAGGCAGGAGTCGTTCCGGTAGGAGTTAACACGTTTATTGGTTTTTAGAAAATACATATAAAAAGGCTGCCGCTGTCGCGTCTTCCAGCTTCCTTCCGATCCCTTCAATCGTCCTCACAGAATGCCCGAGGCACGAAGACGCGACCGCGGGATGCACGCAACAGTTCGGGTTCGGCACGCAACACCACGAGCCGAACCTACAAACACAACATAGTGGCTGGGTGTTTTTTGTTACTTCAGTACCTTTGAACCCATCAATGGCTAAGGGAAAATTCCTTTAACACATAGGCCCTCATTCTGACCCTGGCGGTCTTTGACCGCCAGGGCGGAGGACCGCGGGAGCACCGCCGACAGGCCGGCGGTGCTCCAATGGGGATTCCGACCGCGGCGGTAAAGCCGCGGTCGGACCGGCACCACTGGCGGGCTCCCGCCAGTGTACCGCCGCCCCATTGAATCCTCCACGGCGGCGCAGCTTGCTGCACCGCCGCGGGGATTCCGACCCCCCCTACCGCCATCCAGATCCCGGCGGTCCGACCGCTGGGATCCGGATGGCGGTAGGGGGGGTCGCGGGGCCCCTGGGGGCCCCTGCAGTGCCCATGCCACTGGCATGGGCATTGCAGGGGCCCCCGTAAGAGGGCCCCTACATGTATTTCACTGTCTGCTGCGCAGACAGTGAAATACGCGACGGGTGCAACTGCACCCGTCGCACAGCTTCCACTCCGCCGGCTCGATTCCGAGCCGGCTTCATCGTGGAAGCCTCTTTCCCGCTGGGCTGGCGGGCGGTCTGAAGGCGACCGCCCGCCAGCCCAGCGGGAAAATCAGAATTACCGCCGCGGTCTTTCGACCGCGGAACGGTAATCTGACGGCGGGACTTTGGCGGGCGGCCTCCGCCGCCCGCCAAGGTCAGAATGAGGGCCATAGTGCCACAGTTAAGGCCATATTTTCCAAATCAGAAGAACTATACCAGTTTAGGATGATGCATTTTGGCCTCAACAAGCTTTTCAGTGCCTGGTCATCCATGTTGTATCCAGGCTCAAAGTATTCTTCATGACACACCTTGCAACATTGCCAGGGCAGATATCTGTAAATGGTAAACAATTTTAGACCAACGTATGGTGTTGTTAAAGGCTGGTGAGGCATGCTTTTGTGAAATAGATTCTGACAACTCAGCTTAGACCTCTGCAAAAAAAATGAAGAATATCTTGACTTTACTCAGTTACATTTCACCATGCAGTGTTAGCACACACTATTTGAGTGAATTGTTAGTTGTATGTGTGCGAGTCAAATTAAAGCAAAACCAGAAGGAATCTCCAGGCATTTATTTGCGTGGAAAAATAAGTCTCTTACTTGGGGCACATTGGAGTGTGGCCTGTGAGGAATGGAGTAGTAGGCATAGCTATCAGAGCTTCCTGGCAGCCACCCAAAATCAAACATTATTGCATTTTCAAGATTGAAACCCAATGCTACAGAAGATCCAGCAATGTTATCTTCATTTTCCTTGATTACACAACAGCAATCCAATACAAAAGGAAATCTTTCTGGAGTTAAAAAATGCCTTTGTGAAACTGAAATTGGTTGCATGTTGGAGTTCCTTGTTAAACTGGACATCGACAATAAGACTTCATTTTTCATGCTACTTATTTCTAAACAGAGGTAGTGACAAAGCACAGGATAAACATAGGTCTTCGTATATCAGTGGTGTCTATTGCTTTCACCAGTGTTGATCTTTGTTCTCCTTGTTTCCCACAAAAATCAGATCACACACATCCCCAGATACATATCTATGCACTGCAAGCCAACAAGGCCAGATCAGCAGACAGCGTGACTCCCACTGGCTCTTGTGCTACCTGAGGAAGCGGACATGTTCAACTCTGGCTGACAGGTTTAGTCTACAAAAACCCATGCTGTAGAAAGTGATTTTCTTTGTACTATCTTGGGAAAGGGATGCATGAAATCTTCTGTAATCCCAATACTAGACATTTCCTGTAATTCCAAGATCGGCAGAATAACCTTTTGAAGCTGGTCTTTCTGTATTTTAAACAGTTCTAATGAGCTAAGATGGTAGAAGGAATAATTCCTGTGTCCCTGGTGTCGAAATCGACTCAGTTTTCGTTTGACATCGTATTGCATTGTCCCTATTGTTCACAAATTAAATATCCTATGGCAATTACAAATGTGTGAAGTGCAGTTAAATAACATTTATAAGTATCTTATAATGATTTACAAAAATGAAACTGCAGTTTAGCTCAGTGTTAGAAACGGTTCTCTAGTTGACAGAGGTATGTCCCTTGTCCAAGTAAGGTTCACAATCCTAGTCAGGGTAAGTCAGATACAGACTATAAATTAACTTGTGTTCACCCTCTGGTAGCTTGGCACAGAGAAGGCAGGCTTTACCTAGGAAGCAATGTGTAAAGAATGTGTGTAACACTTAATGTAGTAAAACATTGAAATCACCACATAAAAGTAATCCACACCAGGTTACAAAAGGGGTTTCATTTAATGAACAAAACACGATAATAAATTGCAAAAATCCAATGAGTAGAAGTTGAGCTATGAATCATTGAAGAATATCTGCAAATGTAGTGCTTGATAAACTAAAGCGCCAAGGTTGAACTGGGGCTATCTGGCTGTCCTACACTGGGTAAATCCAAAAGTTCAGTCTGACCGTGTTGGAGCACAGGCTGACTACAGGGCCCAACCTTGTCCTGCTAAGACAGTACCTTGTATGGAGGGTTGCGTCGAGGTTCTGATGTGAGGAGCAGAGAAAAGGCAATGTGTCTGTTCCAATTAGTGCAATTGGGGATGCAATGTCAAGCGGTCAAGTCAGTGATGTGATGTCATTGAGGTACAGCGTCAAACCCTTTATGATAAAGATGATGTGTGGTGAGCAACGCTGCCAGTGGTGTGAAGGCGATGCATCAGGGCTGATGATGATGTGCCAGTTCAGAGCTGCGCAGTGGGTGTTGTAATATCTTTGTCCACAGCAACAACAGTGATGTGTTGAGGAGAGATGCTGCGGTTCCGATCCACACAGTGACAGTGATGCATGTATTTCTGTTGGAAAGACCTGCAGAACCCGCTTCCAAAGGCCAATGACTGGATTGATACCACATGTTAGGGTAAGACTCAGTTTGCAGAGTCCAGAAGCTGTAGCAGCGGGGATTGAGGGGAGTGAAGTCTTTGATGCCCCTGAGACGTCAGAACAGGAGGCAAGCCAGCAAGCCCTTAGAATCACTTTGTCTCCGGGGATGCAGAGATAAAGGTCCAGTCATTCTCGCTACCAGGCAAGGAGAGCAGCAGATAGTAGGGCAAGAACAGCAGAGCAGGGGTCCAGCAAAGTCCTGGAGAGATCCATTTCAGCAGCACAGCGGTTCTCCTTCCTGGCAGAATGTCCTCTGATCTAGAAGTGTATTGATTTGGTGGTGTCTGGGGTTTCAGTACTTATACCAAACTGTCCCTTTGAAGTGGGACAGACTTCAGAGAGAGGCCTTTGAGGTGTAAAAAGTTCCTGCGCTTCCTACCCTGGCTACTGACACATTACAGGAGGTTATGGAGCCCATTGTGAGGGTTCGCGACCCAACCTATTCAGGTGTAAGTGTGAGTTCCTCCCTCCCACCCTGAAAAGGATGACTCATTATGATGTTAATGGCCCATTAGGATGTAGATGGCCCATCAGCCACACCAAAGCTCCTTTTGTGTGTGGCTGTCTAGAAGCAATACATAAGATCCCAGCTATCACCCACCCCAATGTATATTCAGAGATAGCCAGATGCAAAGAATGATTAAAGTGAAAAAGTGGCAACTTTTTTAAAGTGGCATTTCCAGACTTGCAACTTAAAATTCAACTTTACCATGAGATTATGATTTTAAATTGAGTCTAGAGACACCGAATTTCTATCTGGTCCCAATTGGAAATGTCATAAGGCAATCCCAATTTTAACCTAGGGGAGAGATAGGCCTTGCAGTGGAGAAGAGCAAATGTAAGAGTTTTCTTTCATTTCCTGGACATGTAAAACTAAAAAGTAGATGTCCAACTTCTTGGGGGTTCCAGTACCTACATTAGGAGTAACTTGTATGTATTAAAAACAAAGGTTTGGGCCTTGCATCTGTGTTAACCTGCCAGGCTGACATGGCAGTTTAAAACTGCACTCAAAGGCTCTGCAATGGATGGCCTGAGATATGTTTTAAAGGACTACTAATGTGGGTGGCACAATCAGTGCTGCAAACCCACTGGTAGCATGCAATTTACAGGCCCTAAGCACAGGTAGTGCACTGTACTGGGGACTTAAAAGTAAATTAAAGATGGTAATTGTGGATAGGCCAATGTTACCATGTGTGAAGGAAAGAGCACATGCACCTGAGCACTGGTCAGTAGTGGTAAAGTGCCCAGAGTCCTAAGGCCAACAAAAACGAATTCAGCAAAAATTGGAGAAAAAAGGCAAAAGGTTTGGGGATGACCCTGCAGAAAAGGTCAAGTCCAACCCAGTGTAATATGCATATTTGAGTGAAACAAGTGTTAATATAATTCACATGCCTATTAACTCCAACAGTTGGAGAACATCTAAAATAGAAGAAACAAATATGAATTTATTGTACACCTCACTTTCATTTGCTTTACACTTTAGTGTTTAAGAGTAAGTCCAAAGACAGTCAACCAAACCCAGTTTTTCATGACCTTCACAATATCATAAATGTTCACAATAAAGAGGTGTCTCATCCACACCAGCAGCTCCCACCTGACGCTCCTGATAGCTGACTGACAACAGGTTGGGGTGACTTTGTCCCATTCCCTCCTGCATGGCCTGGTTAGTCTCCAGAGGCAGAAGAGACCCTTCTGAATTAGATGGTGGAAGACTGGGTGCACACCATAGTCTAGCTACATAAATAATAGTGAAGGATCTGGAGCCTCAGACAGGAACAGAGGAAATTCCAGTTCTGGTTGACTCGCCACTTGAACAGTGAAGCAGAAGGGTGAACGGGCCATAGAAGCAGTGACTTCTCAGCAGCGGAACCCGAGAGACACAAGGTGGCTGAGTGCATGCAGCAGCACCACATTGCAAACAACAGCAACTCCGTCTGCAGGAGCCATGCCTGCCATTCGCTGGTGATACCTTGAAAACGGTCCTAGGATGCTTGTTTGCAGTCCAGGGAGGACCTGGCCTGGCAGTTCAGTCAGATCTGTTCCCATGAGAAACAGGGTCAAGACTGATTTGCATATGGCTGGGTCCAAACGTGGTGGTATGGTGAACAAAAGAACAATGGATTAAACCTAGATCTGTGACTGGGGGGTGAGTGTTTGAAAAGTTTCAACACTCCGTCCATCATCCTTTTGTGTTGCTAAAGTTGCCCTAAGTGTGAAGGGTATGCCCAGAAGTGGGTACCTTGTTCACTGTGCCACTGGATTCAAGCTAGCCTGGCTGATGAAGGGTGCTATTCTAAACCAGTTTAAGAATGCTTGTTGCTAGTCCAGAGATGACCTGGCCTGGCAGTTTGAGCTGGACTGTTCCCATGAGAAACAGGGTCAAGACTGATTTGCATATGGCTGGGTCTAACTTCTGGTAGCATGGTGAGCAAAAGAATGATAAATTAAACCAAGTTCTGTGACTGGGGGTGAGTGTCTGCAAAGTTTCAACACTCTGTCCATTGATCCTCTTGTGTTGCTAAAGATGCTCTAAGTGAGAAGGGTATGCTGAGACGTGGGTCCCTTGCTCACTGTGCCACTGGATTCAAGCTAGTCTGGCTGATGAAGGACGATACCCTGATACCTGTCCTAAGATGCTTGTTTCCAGTGAAGGGAGGACCTGTCCTGGCAGTCTGGGCTGAACTGTTCCCATGAGGATCAGTCCTGGCCTGGCACTTTGGGTTGGACTGTTCCCATGATGAACAGGGTCAAGACTGATTTGCATGTGGCTGTGTCCAAATGGGGTGACATGGTGAGCAAAAGAATGATGGATTAAACCTAGATCTGTGACTAGCGGGGGTGTTTGAAAAGTCTCAACACACTGTCCATCATCTTTTTTTCTGTCCTAAAGTTTCCCGAAGTGGTAACGCATGCCCAGGTGTGGGTCCCTTGCTCACTGTGCCAGAGGATTCAAGCTAGGCTGGCTGATGAAGGGTGATACTGGTCCTAAAATGCTTTTTGCTGTTCTAGAGTGGTCCTGGCCTGGCAGTTTGGACTGGATTGTTCCCATGAGAAACAGGATCAAGACTGATTTGCACATGGCTGGGCCCAAACTGGGGTAGCATGGTGTGCAAACGAATGATAAATTAAACCAAGATCTGTGACTGGGGGTGAGTGTCTGTAAAGTTTCAACACTCTGTCCATTGATCCTCTTGTGTTGCTAAAGATGCTCTAAGTGAGGAGGGTATGCCGAGACGTGGGTCCCTTGCTCACTGTGCCACTGGATTCAAGCTAGTCTGTCTGAGGAAGGGTGACACCTTGAAACTGGTCCTAAGATGCTTGTTTCTGTTCCAGGGAGGACCTGGCCTGGCAGATCGGGCTGGACTGTTCCCATGAGGAACAGGGTCAAGACTGATTTGCATATGGCTGGGTCCAAACTGGGGTGACATGGTAAGCAAAACAAATTATGGGTTAAACCCAGATCTTTGAATGGGGGGTGAGTGTTTGAAAAGTTTCAACACTTCGTCCATCATCTTTTTGTGTTGCTGAAGTGCCCTGAGTGGGAAGGGTATCCCCAGATGTGGGTCCCTTTGCTTACTGTTCCAGTGGATTCAAACTGTCCTGGCTGATGAAGAGTGATACTCTGAAACCAGTTCTAGGATGCTTGTTTCCGGGCCAGAGAGGACCTGGCCTACAGTTCAGACTGGACTCTTCCCATGAGGAACATGATCAAGATTGATTTGTATATGGCTGGGTCCAAACTGGGGTGGCATGGTGAGCAAAAGAACAATGGATTTAACACAGATCTGCAACTGGGGGTTAGTGTTTGAAAAGTTTCAATACTCTGTCCATCATCCTTTTGTGCTGCTAAAGTTCGCTGGTGGACCAGTTGTCACCTGCAGCTCTCCGATCCCACCTGTATAGAGGCAGATCACCAGGGAAATAGGCATTGAGGCGTGACCAAAGAAGGATGTGTGATGCCATACAGATGAGCAGCCTTTTGGCACATTTGGCTGTGGTAAATCCTTTGCGATGGTGGGGAGGTCTCAGCTCACCAAGTGAAGACTGAGGTTGAAGCTGGACTCGGAGGCAGCTCAAGTATACTCTTGGTACAAGGCATTTGTTTGGCATGCTGCAGCAGCAGGGCTTATGGCAGAGAGAGAGAGAGAAGTCAACTTGGTTTTGCAGTAGCAGCTGGAGACTGGGCAAAGTAGCAGAGTAGGGGCAGGGGAAATAAAACAAAAACATATATATATATATTTTTTTTAAACTTACCTTAAGCTCACCATCGCACTCCAGACACAAGCTCCCAGCCTGCCCTGTGGCCAATCATGAAGCTGCTCAGAGCAGCATAATAATTGGCTACAGCACTTTGGCTTTGCGCTGCCAGGCAGATTGGGAACCTGGGCCTGCTGTCTCCAACCCAGGAATACAGTGCCCAGGTTAGACAGAGCCCTTTGTGCATGTGTGTTTGGCCTCCCTGCTTGTCATCCCCCATGCCCCACCCCTTTAACAATAAAACAATATTAAATATTGTTTGTCATTGTTTTATTTTTCAAGGTTTGCAGTTGCTGCTGACAGGGGAGCAAAGCTCTTCCGCCATAGCGGAGGAGTCTCTCCTGCTGGTTTGGTTAGTAGAAAGCAAACTGCTAAAGCTGTCCCTTTTGGCCATGAATGATTGCCCTGTGCAGAATGTTAACTACCCGTAATAGAGTGGGTTTGCTCTATTGGCGGACCTGTTTTTGGAAGACTTTGTAACAAAGGAATGCCAGGTAGGGGAGAATTTTTGTTGTTAAAAGTTTAGAGCTGGCTAGCGTCATTTCTTAACACCACCCGTGCGTCATATTTATAATTTGACCCACGGTGGCGCTAAGAACAGGTTAGAGTAATTTTTTGGGACACTAACCATTTCGTCTTGTTGTAAGGCAAAATGACGATAACACAGGAAAAATTACTCTAATCCGGTTTGCGACATAAAAACATTTCACAAAACGGATACGCGCCATTTTCCCCAGCAATAGCGTCAAAAAGAGACACAAACGCAGCAAACAGTGCTTAGGAGCCCCAAAATGGATCCCAGGAAGCCATGAGAGACCTCAGGGAGACCCCACACAACCAGAAACCAGCCAGGAGGACACAGACATGACCTGGGGGAGAGACAAGAAGAAGAGGAAGTGTCGCTTCAGTGAGGAGGAGCATGAAATCTTGGTCAAAGAGGTGACAGAGCACCAGTATCAACTATTCATCACCTCTAAATTGCCAATTGGAAGGAAAGAGGCAATTTGGCAACACATTGTGGACAAGATTAACAGTGTGGTGGAGGTCAGGAGAACTGTCACATAGCGCAAAAATGCTGGCATGACCGTAAGCGCAGGACAAAGGAGAAAATTCCAAGGAACAGGAAGGCAGCACTGAAGACCAGAGGAGGGAGTCCAGCACCGCAAGAGGACCTGGACGAGATGGAGGAGAAGGAATCAGCCGTCATCCCAGAGGAAATCATCACTGATATCGCAGGATAGGACAGCACAGTCTACCAGGAAACATAAGTTGCATAAGGGACCAAAATGCCTAAATGTTAAGTGCAAGAAGGGGGAGGAACATACCTACTACACAATGCATGTCAGCCCTGAAAATCAGGCAGTGGAAAGGGTAAAGGGACACGGCACGGGTGTAGGGGCTGTGCAGGGGCATCCAGGGGCACAGCACAACACAACACCAACAACCTTTGCATGGGGGTACACCTCCATGTCAAGGCTGCTGGAAATGCTGAAGCAGACTAGGAGGGTAGGGTAGAACATAAAACTGGGCTGTTGACACAGGATATCTGGTATTGTCAGAATGTAAACTAGATGACAATGCTCAGTCTCAGGCCGTTGGTTCAAGCAGCATTTACCATTGACAACATTTGCCACTACTACCTGTGCTGTGTGTGCTGGTCAATTAGGAAATGGCAGTTAGGTGCCCATAGCACAAACACACTCAAAATGAGGGATCAGTATGACTATGTGATCAATCCCCATCAATCCCTATCCAACTGTGCAACTCCTGTCAACTGCTCATGTCCATAGACTCAATCAACATCAGACACTGTCACATACATTATGAAGTACACAGCAGTAATCTCATACCCATGCTGCCCATTCCAGGGCCTACCGGGTGCCTGCGTCACAATAGCTGCAATGCCACCATGCAACATCTCAGGTGTCGTAGTGCCAAGACAACAGCATTGAGGGGAAGGACATTTGTGTGTAGCTATGCAAACACACCCACACAGTCATAAGAGGAAATGGAACTCTGCCAGGCTCATCAGTGTAATGCAATGTAGCACATATACGCAAACATAAACATGAGAAACTACCAATGGTGACCCCTGTATTGCTTCATGGAAATGCAATACATGGTGTGGTGCTAGGTCTCAGCACCGTAAAGGTGTATGTGAAAAATGATAGACTGGGACAGGGCCCTATTGTTATGTGTGATGCATGTGGCATCAGCAAACCAACAATCATTGTAAAGCCTCACCATGCAAATGGAAGCAGGGAGATGGTTGATTAGGACAAGAAGGTAGCAAGCTACGATTTGGACAGAACCCACACCCAGAAGATGTGACGCAGACAATTCCCCAAATTGCCCACACTACATGTGACATTCAGGTGGGGCATAGGCCTGAGAGGGTGCAAACATTAATGACAAAAACAATGCATGGGAACCAAGATTACATTGTACCACCAATAGGAAGTCAGTGACGTCACATTACAACTGCCACAACAAAGACACACTAATTGTACAATATCTTATTACAGAGGATGATGGCTCTCCTGTGGATCTGTCTGTCCTGGACTATCCTGATGAACTGGATGACCAGCTGACAACCATCAGCCAGGAAACCTTCCAAGATGTCCAGGGAACCCTCCAGATGCTACCTCCAGTCGCAAGGAGGAGCACACATGTAGCAGCCATCCCAGAGGACCCACCCACCACCCTAATAGTACGACCTGCCAGCTCAAAAACAGCTGAGGACTCTGATGACACTGGGACCACCTTTAATAGGACAGTAGTGGGAGTACAGCGTGAGCTGGCCAAGGAGTTGCGGGTGGGGATGCAAACTATGGCAGCCAGCCTTGAGGGGATGTGCATGTACATGATGACCTCCACAGAACAGTCATCAGCCATACAAGTCACACAATACCTACTGCAAGGAGTCCAACAGTGTCGGAAGGAACTCACCACTGCTGTGAGGGAGTTGCCACAACACCTGCCCTCCCAATCTTGCAGCTGCATGCATGACTACAAGCTGGACTCCCTCTGGGCAGACATCGCTGCCTACCACAGGGACGTTGCTGCCATACTCAATAATCAGCAGCTCCTTCTTGATGTAGTGATGCCATAATTAGTTCCACAGATGACAGCTCCTGGGAATTTGGAGTACACTTCTCCAACCACTGAAATGTGTGTTGCCCCCTCTAACCCACCACCACCCTCATCTAGGGCTGAGGAGACGACATACACATCAGAGGATAAAGATGTGGAACAGATAATATTCACCCATAGGAGTGCCCGGTAGCACCAGCCCATGCCACATGGGCACTGATTTTCCTTTGTCCTGTGCTTGACAGCATGCCAGTGTTGCTACAGTTGGTGACATGCACTCTTCACCAACACACTGTTATCCGTACCACTATGGACTGCAATTGTTTCTCACCACTCAATTCGCAATTCATGTTCCTCTGCACTGAATGACGCTTCATCTCAGCATGTCCAATGACATGTCCCTCAACATTGCACTTGTGCTGCGTCACAATAGAATGCTTTCACTAATGGGCTCACAAACCTGGACTATGTAAATATTGCACTACAGCATTTTAAAATAAACAGCATCCATACAACCAATTTGTCTCTGTGTAATTTGACACACCTACTTCGCTGGAGATTTGTGATGCATGTAACATGTCAATGGTCACACAGTGTCAATACCAGAGTGCAGAAATAATGTGGGCAGATATTTACGCACAAGGGCCATTCCACAGAAGTGTCCAGTTAAAGTGTGTGGGCATGTGTTCCCTCTGTCAGTATTGGTCTCCATGGTGCTACGGTTTTGTGCGGGTCTAGTCATGAGTCTGTTGGGGCAACCCTTGAGTTCACAGAGTATTTTGCAAGGAAGAAGTGTACCAAAGCAGAAGAGCAGCTTAAGGGGATAGGGAAGCTATGGTAAGGCAGATAATACAGAAGAGTGAATGCAGAGCAACCTTAGTGTGACAAATATGGTACAGGTCAGTAACGGACAAACATGCAGGGCTCATCACTAAGATTGTTCACAGGGTAGGACTCAGAATTTACCACAGCAACAGGGAACGTCAGTGCCTCTGTGCAGATTATTCTCACAGCTAGTCGCTATGCAAACCCCATAGAAAAGTGGCAGCAGAAGTGAATCTGTGTCTGGACCTTTAGGGCACAAACAAGGATAGTACTTACATACACAAGACTAGCCCTTGTTGGTGGGGCTAAAGACACAACAACAATTCCTGGAATACAGCCATTGCACACCATCACTGTTAGGCACTAATGACTACATGCAACACTAGACAAAGGATGGGGCCTGGATTAGCCTCCTGGAGACCAGGTGCCGGCACAAATACAAAGTTAAACACTTCTAGACAGGTGAGGACTGATAGTACACTTACCAGACACAATACCCCAAGAGGAAACAGAAAGCAAGGGAACCAACATGGAGGCAAAGCTAGGCAAAGGGAACAAGCTCTGGTTGACACAAAGGCTGAAATAGGTCTGAGTAACATAAAGCAGTCTCTGGCAGAAACAAACATGAACAAGGCTGAGAAACAGGGAGCAGAGTCTCACTGGAACAAGCAGGAACAGCACTTGGTAAACAGAGAGCTGGTTCTGGCTTAATCAGGACTGTAACACAATCCAACAAGGGGTCTGGAACACAAATGAATCGTACTTCAATGCACGATGAGGAGCTTTAGGGAATGGCAGATTCTAAGCAGTTCCAGGCAGCAGCAAGTCCAGGGCAGAGTCACATGGCTGGGCTGCACAAGAGAGGTCACAGATGTGTGAAGTTTTCAGTCTCTCACAAGTCCTGGAAAAGAGAATCCAGTATAAAGGGACAACCAGACTTTTCCCACTAGAAGCTATGGACAGAGGATTACAGGTCTTACAGACTACCAGGCAGTGCATTATGGGACATGAAGTCCATGCAGGCTAATGTAGTTCTTCTATAGCATGCCCTATGGAAAAGGGAAGCAAACAGGAGTCAGAATGGGAGTCTGGGTGAGTGTTAATGATGATTCCCAGGGTACAACAAATAGACCATTTACAGCGCCCCCTAGAGATGGGATGGAAGAGACTTAACACATGGCAGTGACAGGAATTATTCCCAGGAATGGACTGCGCAAGGCATGTGTTGTGAACATTGCTTGTCATATCTGAGAAACTCATGCTATAACTTTTCAGGAATTATGCACCTCTTGTCACACATGCTCCTTGCAGAGTTAGCAAATGTCACACTTATTAATGCCTGGGATCTGTTGATACATTCCTAATACCTCTGATATTTCACACCTACTGCCTCATGGATGAAGTGCTTATTTACCTCATGATCGGAGATGTCATAGTTGTGTGTCATGTGCTACAATAGACCACGTTGGCAATGTGGATGTGTGTCATATGCTGTGCTCCTATGATTTTGTCCTTCATATATGAAATTCGAAAGATTATTTTTTTTTATATGTGTGTGATGTTTGCTGTACAATCATACTCATCACATGTGATGTTGCATCAGAAGTTGTCAGATTTGTCTTTGTAACATGCTCCCTGTGGTAATTCTCACTTTCCTAAAGAACATGTGATGGAGAAATCAGTAACCAGAGAAGGATTGTGTTGTAAAGTGAGGTGTTTAATTACATATCCTAACAAGGTGTTTAGAGTGACTATTGGTGAAAATGGTTTTTAACAATCTGCTGTCTGTGGCACATTCCTGCAGCTGTGTTTGGATGTTATCCCTCATTTTCCCTGGCACCATCCTCCTCCTCCTCAGGCAGTTCTTGCTCGAGTTCTTATAGAGGGTTGTTCCTCCTCACACAAATGTTGTGCAGGATGGCACGGGTCAATATGATCTTGCAGACCATTTCTAGGGCATATAGGAGGCTGCCTCCTGTGATGTCCAGGCACAAGAATCTGGGCTTCAGGATGCCAACGGTCCTTTCTACAATGGTGCGTGTCCTCTGATGTCCCTCATGATAGGCACGCTCTGCTGCAGTACTTGGGTTGGGGAATGGGGTCATGATCCATGGCTGGATCTCGTAGCTCTGATGAGCTGACAAATTAGGAATAAGTATTTTGTTGTTGCTTGCACCAGGAATGTCAATTAGCATGCAGTTGATATCTTGTGTCACCTATGACCCATATGTGTTTGTGGTATTGTGCGAGATCCTGAGCTTCTGTGAGGTTTTTTCTGCAGTGGGTTGGTTGACTTGACAACCTGTGTTTGGCTCATTGACCAGGTATCTATGATTTTGTTTCCAAACTGCTGGTCAGTATGTATGTACCATGTGTTGTGTAGTGAGCAACATGTTTTAGTGTGCCATGATACTTCCACACACACAATAGATTCCGATGTGGTGGTAACATGGTTGTACTACATGGTCTAGTCATCCCATCCAATTAGACACATGTCATTGCAGATGAAATGCAACAGTGAGGCCCTTTGATTAGGCTTGGTGACAATGCAAAACATATCTCCCTCAGTTGGTAACACTGAGGTATTCAGTATTGACACTGCACAATTGTCCCATTTGTGACTTGGTTCTATGCAAACCTTTGTAGTTCCCTCTGCCAGTGGCTCAGGGGAAACCGTGCACATACACTACCAAACTTGCTCCAGGTAACCTGGCTAACTGCCTTGTGGAGGTGGATGTATTTGTTCAGGAAGGGCCATCTCCCTGTACATATTTTATTTTGATGGACAATTGGCTCTTTCAGTGTGTGCAGCAGTGTGCAGTTTGCATTAGTGGTTCATAGCACAGTCCACTTCCTTATTGCTAACTGGCAGCAGCACCCCAGGAGTGATGTATGATGTTGGGACTGCCTCAGTATTTCCGTGTCACCTACATGTGAGTCTGCATCATCATGCTATGTGTCTCATGGTGTTTGACTTGCAGCAACAAGCATTGCACAGCCCTTCCACAGTACATATTGCTTGGGAGGGGTTGGGATCGACTATGTCGCCTAATGTAATAGTAAATGGTTCATCTTCCAAGTTGTACTTCCAGTGCAGGCCATGTCATTGCCACTGTGTGCTTTGGCATTGGTCCCTTGTAGCTCTAGAGTGGCAGCTAATGTTATTGGCAGCCGTCAGTTGTCCATAGGGGTGTATCCCATTGTGTCAGGGTATACAACATAACTACCTGTGTCACACCTCAGTGTCTTCCTGCCCACGTGTCAATGTAGTGGTGTATGATTGTGTGTCCTACAGGGTCGCTGTGCTGTGTGTATATTGCTAGGTTTATGGACTTACCGACAAGAAGGCCATTGCCATACCGTCCATCCTGGAAGTTCTGATTGATGGTGATGTGGTGAAAGATGAAGGAATCATGTATACTCCCAGGATTCTTGGCCAAGATGTTGGTAAACAATCCCTGGTGGTCAACTATGGCCTGCACATTTATGGAGTGGGTGTGCTTTCAGTTCCGGTACAGATGCTCTGTTGCTGCAGGTGGTACAATCCAGACATGGGTGCAGTCAATTGCTCCAAGCACATGAGGGAAGCCATTTATTTGATAAAACCCCTGTTTGATCTCCTGCTGCTTCTGCTGGGTGTTAGGAAAGCTGATGTGGTGGGATGTGAGGGAGATGATGGCATCTAGGACCTTGGGAACGAAGGTGGAGAATGAAGGCTTTGATACCCCAGCGACCAGTGCACCCATTGTTTGGAAGGAGCCACTTGCCAACATGTGCAGGACAGCTAGCAGCTTGGTCACCGGTGATATATTGTGTGGTGTCTGCAGGCTGGCTGTTATATGTGGCTCAGCTGCTGGATGGCTTGCTAGTTGAGTCTATACCTCCGGATGATGTCCTGTTCCCTGAGGCCCTGGAGTTTTGTCCTGGTCCTAAAGACTCTCTCCTGACTTCTGCGTTGCCTTTGGGGGCCACATTGGGGTGGTGGTGGCTGCTGCTGTTGGTCCTGTGCTTTGCGTCATCTAGCATGCTGCATCAGTAGCACCTCCATGTTGTCCATATTGAGCAATGATGTTGCTTGTGTGTGTTTTCCTTAGGTAGTGGTGTGTTTGCCTCATATTAACACCTGCCCTGACCTGGGTGTTAAAATTTGACGCAAATCGGGCTTAGCATCATTTTTCAGGTTCACCTCCCCTGTGCATCATTTTTGCCCTGTTGGATATATATGGTGCTAAGAGGTTTGAGTCATTTTTTGGACGGAAATACCTACCTTGCATCTCATTGATGCCAGGCAGTTTCACGCATCCTTAAAATGACGCAAACGCCATCTTTTTGACACTAGACGGGTCTGGCATCAAAATATAACTATGGAGTTAAGTTTGCATGGGATTTGCATAAAACAAAATGACGCAAATCCGGCGCTAACAGAATATAAATATGGGCCTTTGTGCCCTATGGAAGTAGCCAGAGTGCTCATACCCTCTGAAAGGAAGAACCTCCAACCTTGTGGTGGCAACCACTCTTATCCCCTTACCTCCTGAGTTGTTCTAAGGCTTGGTAGCCAGCCTAAGATGACTATGGGCAGTGGGATGCGGAGCAGTTCTATACGGTGTGTTAGCCTACCCATTGGGGAAAGGCACCATTGGGGCAGGCTGTAAGAGGCTTAATTCTCCCCCTTATTCTTTCAAGTTTAAAATGGAAAAGGTACAAAATTCAACATGTTTGTTCAGGTCAAATAAAAATTGTAATGCTCAATGGATAAAGGGGAAAGTTTTGATCTACTTACAAAGGGCTCAGAGGAACCAAAGTCAATTACAGAATGAGAATTGGAGTAATATATAAGTTATCTTAATGATTTTGATAAGAGAACTTCGTTATCAAACTATATCAGGAAATTTGTAACAAAGCATTGTCTCTCTGCAAAAGGGAAAAATGGTTTTGAGGTTGATACCCAGACAGAAGCTGCTGGATGCAGCACCCAGGACATTGTCAAGCAACTCGATCATGGCACGATATGTGACTTGGATGCTTCTGTGTCGCCTATCCCTTTTAAGAGTTTAATGGAACCAAGACTATCATCCTACCATTGTTTATAGCAAATAATCTGTGAGAATACATTGGGGTCTATAAGTAATATAGAGGGTAACTATTAGGGAACTCAGCAAATGCCTGCAGGCAGGGAAAAGGTGTCTAGTGATCAATAGCCACAAAATGAATATAGCATACCATCTTTATCTTTGCTGGATCTGAGCCCTATAAGTCCATCAGCTTTATTCGATGTTTAATTATTTATTAAAGGGACTCTAACAGGCATTTTAGAAGCATTGGTACTGATAAACATACAAATTCAATCACTGATCCTATAGAATATGATTGGGGAATTTCAAAAAGTGCACATTTGTTTGCCGACACTAATTAGACCTGTGAGTCCTAGGTAGATGATCAGTCTTCTGGGATAGGAAATGTGGTTCAGGAGGGGGACTCTTCCCTCAGGCATAATTGTGCGATGGCAGTTTCTTCCTTAACACAGGAAGAGAGAGTGAGGTCAGTTTATATCTCATCACCCAATGCTAGTTAAAAGAAGATTGCAGCATTGGAGGGGGGGTTCTAAAACTGACCTCAAATTATAACCTCTCCTATGGGAGATAACAAAAGGTGTTAGTCTGGCAGGCATATACATTTTTTATAGGAAATCTAGTTCTTAGTGCCCAAGAAATACACAGTAAAAAACAATTGAGTCGAAGCCCAAACATGTAAGAAAAAGTAAGTGGTATGAGCAGGAAAAAAGCAACAATGCCATGGCACAGAGGTGTATAAAGCCCTCAATTGTTAAGAAGGAAGGTAAGCTATCTAAGTGCAATATGGAAATTACCTGAAATTAAATGGAGAGCAGCTATTAGCTAGAGTATCCAATAATCAGAAGGTTACAAAACAGTTATAAAACGGGTCCCAGAAAATGTAATCTGATTCGGTCATCCGTAAAGGTAAAAGAGCAAAAAAGCTTTGTCCTCTGAATAGGTTGAAGATGCTATTGTGGTTTGAGCAAATCCTAAGTTTGACAGATATCCACCTGATTTGAAAAGTGCGGAATAGAAGGTCACAGGATGAGAGAAGGTAAAATATTGGAATGTTCATCTTCTTTGAGTGGAAACATTCTCTGGAAAGCACAGGAGGATACAGTGAAAAGCAGACAGTGAAAAGCATGATGGGTGATGGTGCACCCTACACACTGCAACATTGCGCCGGCATCAATGTTGTGGGCTTTTTCCCTCTGGGCCAGCGGGCAGAAACTCTGTTTCCGCCTGCTGACCTAGTAGAAAACCCTTGATAGGGGCTGCAGGAAGGGGACCGCACTGGCTGTAATCCAACCACTGGAGTTTGACAGACAGCCTTTTCTGCCCTCCAGACTCATAATGAGGGGTAAAATGTCCAAGTTGACAAACAGTGAAAGTTGAAGTCTGGCCAAATTAAAAGGGCAATTTAGAATTTGAATACAAAATGACAAATTTACCAATCATAATCCCGCAAAAAATCTCTGTCATCAATAGTAATGGAATCCTGGAAAAATCCCGCTCCGGCAGTTAAAAAGTGCACCAGCACATTAGACAAAAGATGGAAGGCGAAAACATGTTCTGGTGCCTCAGCCACAGGTCTAGACGAGGAGGTAGCGTTTCATGCAGTGCCAGATGTCGAAGCACCAGGAGCCAGCAAGTCGACAAAGGCTCATAGAAGTCATCCCGCAACAATCGTATTCTCATTGGACAAGTCTGGCAATGAACCCTCATTGGGAACATCATCAGATCATAGATGCTGCGTGTTGTAAAGCAAGGCATACCTCCAGTGCAATTCCGAGGGGGCACTGAAGCAGTGAAAGATGGAATGCACACAATTAAAGATTGATTGAAATGAGTGACCAGTTCCTTTCCAAATCAACCAAGAATGATGCTTCAAAGTACTGCATCATGCGATCATGACTCAGGTCAGTTGGTGGGAGCACCATCATTTCTCATTGTTGTTAAAGTGATTGGGAATCCTCCAAAAACACTTGGGCTCTGATTTTTACTTTTACACGTAAAAGACTGTGTTATCGCAATTTTGCGGGTAAAAGTATAGCGCCGGCTAGCGGAATTCCTGGACGCCGGCAAGCTGCCATATATATGGAATGGCACTACCCGGCGATAATGCACAGTTGGTGTCATTATAAATTACGCTAAATGAGTGGGTGAGGTTTAGGGGGACCCGGATGTTGTGTGCCTAATTATGGCGCTACACTGTTAATTTTAGAATAATCAATGCCAATGTATGCAACAATACATTCACCTATAAGTCGCATCACCACTATCAAATTCACCCATCATGAACTCTCCATCAACCCCAGCATGAAAGTATGTGGTCAAGCAGGCTCTGAGACCTAGGCTGGAGGTTACAGATTGACAGGTCACAGATGGGCTGTGTGTAGTCGGAGGACAAACATATGAACAGGTATCATAGAACAGTCCCATGGATAGGCACAGCAAAACCGCAATGGTATAAGGAAATTGGCCCCAATAAAACACACATGCCAGAGAGGTGCGCACATTTACCAACACACCATAAAGTCAGATGCCACATGAATTTAGGAACACTTAGGCCATCAGAACCCAGCCCTGCAACACGGAGAAACACGCACCCCTCAGGCTGGACATCTGGACACATACTCTCTGGCCTACATGGTGCCCATGCAAGGCCTAAGCCCACCAGCATTTGTATTCAGGGCCTCCAGGATAACTGTTCACATTCTTCATCCCAAGAAAGGAATGTTGTAATTGTTTTAAGGGTACCCAGAGAATTCTGTAAAACACTGATCAGAACCATTGCGCATAGACAGTCCTCAGACCCAGGTTCTATAACTGTTCTCCCAGCCGTAATGTTTAAACAAACTGTTCCTTTTTTTTCTGGCACCTCTTGTCTTTTGTTTTTTAAAGTAGATTCACAATCAAGAAACCACTGTATCCCTGCGGAAGAACGTGCCACTTAGGTTTCACTGGCGGATGTGAGCACCACATGTTTTTGAAACAGAAGAGCTTTCAGTCTGCTCAGCAGAAGTATGAGGCCATGTGTCTGCTACTTTTATTTCTTGCATGGTGGGGAGAAGTACACTTCCACAACAAGTCACAGTTTTAGAGACTAAAATGACATAAGTAATGCCCTGTCACTCACATCCTACAGCACCCTTGATTACTCAGAATTAATTACCTCCCATTCGAAAGCAACTGGAACACCAGATGAATCAAAGGCACAGGAATACCCTTCAGATGCCAAGCCATATTTGCAGCTGAAGTATAACATGCTCTGTGCAAAGAATATCTGTTTACAAATTAATGATTGGCTTACGGAAGACTTGCATTTGTCCCTGCTAAGAAAGACCTCTTTCACGCCATTGAAACATCTGTAATCAAAGGATATTTCTCACACTTCATGGATGTAACTGTCTCCTAGCAGTTCAAATCTGCCTACAGAAAAATTGAAGTAAATTGGAATGTTGAAATAGGCATGGTTTTCTAGGACCTAATACGAAATCTTCTAAGACTACATCTTCAGTAAGGAGACTAAGATGTTCTTTTATTGCTGCTAATGTGGAAGATTGTAACCATTATTTACCCAGTTTGCCCACCCTGTATGTTGTCACAACGAATATGTGACAGAACAACTAGGTCCTAAACAACTATAGCCTAAACCACTACTGCTAAACAACTAAAAAGTCTCTACAACTAAGTACTGAACAACTACTGTCTCAACAACTATTGTGTCTGAATAACAATTGCCTGAACAACTAATATATATATATAATCTAAACAACTAATAAACCATAAAAACCAAAAGGAAAACCTTACCTTAAAATTAGTTGTTCAGGCAATTGTTATTTAGGCACAATTGTTGTCTAGACAGTAGTTGTTCAGTACTTAGTTGTAGAGACCTTTTAGTTGTTTAGTAGTAGTGGTTCAGGCAAGTAGTGGTTTAGACCTAGTTGTTTAGGGTGTTTCCCGTCACAACACCATAATTTTGGGTCATGACATAACAAGTTTCTACCCCCTCCCCCATGTGGAATTTACACACCGTACATGACAACCATTTGCGTCCACTGGCCACAATAATCACCTTTTGGGACCTGAAAGTGTTGAATTGAAAGTGCCCTACTGAACCCAACTTTTAAGCTGTTCATCGGTGACATTTAAAATCATTTTGACAATTGTCAAATTTACTTAATAACACACAATAAACTTCATCCAATACTCATAGTCTTCTAAAGCCAACTGGGAAACAAAGGAATCTTAATAAATTAATTTAGTATCTGTTAGCAAAATGTTTCATGCTTTTGATGGTGACAATTTAAAATGAGACTCAGCATCTTTAACATTATGCCTAGTAAAATATGAAAACTTTTCTACATATGTTTTAGAACTCCCCACTGGTGGAGTTGAACAATGTTCCTATTGTGCATAATTATCTATTCTTGGGGTACCAGCTTGGTGCAGAAATGGTGTCCATAATATTGATAACAAAACATTTTCCCATAACCCCCTCCAGCTACCCGTCCCAGTTTTCCCAAGAAACATTTCCTGTCCACCCTTGACCTCTTTCCCTCACCTCCCCAACCCAGTCAGTCCCCTAGGGCCCGACTCTCCAGGTCCCAACCTAGCACCTCAGCCACAACATCGCCGTGATCAGTGGTGCCAGTAGTCACCGGATTCTGCAATGCACCAGGCAACAGGGCAGCCAGTGTTGCAAGGAGCCACAGCACGGACAGTCCCCCACCTATCAAGCATCAAAAGTTGGTCAGTGCCCGCGGGAGAGGGGGAAGACACCAGCCACTAAAGCCGCTCCCAGGGGTACAGGTGGGAGTGTGGAGTCAGCTGCGACACCTTCCAAGGTGGGGAAGGGGCACAAAAAACCCGGCAAGTCTGGGAAGATCGGCACGACGGAGAAGACCGACATCAGCCCCGCTGCCCAGGAGGTGACCGCCAGCACCAGCCCCACTGGCCAGGAGGTGACCGCCATCGGCCCCACTGCCCAGGAGGCGACCGCCATCAGCCCATTTTCACTTTCAAATACAATATAATATTCAATCTCAGAAAGCATAAAATCAACTGTTTTTACATCCCAGGCCCAGGTGTAATAATCATTGACTAACACATTAAAACCATATGGAATTTGAATAATTTCTCTAGGGCCAAAGATGTCAAATGGTGCTTTATCCCAAATAATTCCATCAGGAACTGGAACAACTGAAATGTTCACAAGGGTCAAGTCTCTTCAGAGCTTATTTGACGATAGGTATGGTTTTGAAACTTCCTCGATAAGTTCAACAGCAGGTCATTTAAGGAAGATAGTGACAGAAAGAAAATGATGACAAAACCAATACAAAGCAAAAGGCAATCAAAGTTAGAAGTATCCGCAGATAATACCATTAACAAACCAAACAGTTCTGTTTAGGCCACATGAAAAGCTTATGTGCTTTTGATACAGGTACTGTAGATGATGCTAAAGAATTTGAAGAAAAGTAGTCACTGTTGCCAAAATAACTAGATTCAGTCTGCAGAAACTGGAGCTGGTGCAGGTGAAAGGGAACTGGTAGATATACCCATTGGTGTTTCATATTAAACAATCCCAACCATTTGTGTTGCATTTGAAGAGTGTAAATCTGAATTTTGGACATTTCTTGTTGCTGAATCACAAAACTTTCATTCTTGCCCTCTCCAGGCTCGACGAAATAATTTCAGCATTGCTGAGTTATTGAAGATGTAACTCCTGGATAGTAGTGAGAGGGGTACAGGAAATACCATGGAGCTCTCATGGTCTACTGCGCAGGATGGGCCACATGGTGTAATTTGACATTGTCAATTGAAACAAAGCGGTTTTATTTAGAACCAGGCAGCAGTGGTAGCTTGATAGTTCTGGTACCATGTGTTCCCAGGACTGGAACCGTTTCTCTGCAGGATGGGCCAGACTCCTTATTCACAGGTATCTTTTCACAAACTAGATGCCCAACTTTAGGAATCTAGCCCGTGAATGTTGGTTGTAAATCCCTCATTCCCAAGGTGGCGGTATGTGCAGATACATTTTCATCATAGAACTGTTGTAATTCCTGCACAATAATGACATGCTCATTTATGCTAAACGGTGTTTCTGAAGTCACCACACTAGGGTAATCAAGATCTGGGACATACGTATGTATCAAAAACAGGACTTAATAAGGGGTATGTCCTTCCAAAGATCTTCTGGGAAGATTTAATTCTCCATGGACTCCATACAGGTGATGAAGTCAACTACAACCTAAACCTAATACTCTTGCTGTTAAGGATTGCTTTAAATCTCACTTTTTTCGTTCCACAATCGTGTTTCCCTTGGGATGATAGGGAGACAAGAAATATACTTGATTTTACATTTCTGGCATGCTCTCCCTGAATGCCCTAGAGGCAAAGGCAGGGCCCTGGTCTGTCCAGATGAAGACTTGTTAATAACAGTTCAAATGAGAGCCAATTGTTGTGGCCACACCCAAAGAAATCTGAAGCATGAATCTACAGAGACTATGATATATTTGTATGCACCATCAGTTTGTAAGGGACCGCAATGGTCCAGGTACACACATTGTAATGGGCTGTTTGTAAGTATGAGATATGTCTACAGTGGGAGTTTGATGGTGGATCCTTTAATTTGTTGGCAAATGTCACAACTAAAGACATATTGCTTTGTCTGTTTGTATTAACCTGGCCACCAATAGCATTTCTGCAATAGTCAGATGGTAGCCACCACACCAGCATGGGCAGAAACAACCCCTTTATGTGCTGCTTTAACAAGATCTAATCTTTGTCTTGGTTGGGGATCACATAATCACCCAACCCTGGTATTTTTGCAAATGAAATGTATTGGGCGTTTAAGTGGTAATAATATTTTACAGAATATGCTTTTGGTAAGGGCTTGCCACCACCTGAAGCTTTCAAAGCAGCCAATGTTTTAGCTTCCAGCCTTGTTTGGGAATGAGTAATCATAGCAACAAAAGCTGTAAGCACAGCAGATTTGGCAGCTTCATCATCCAAATGGTTTCCTACAGTTTGTATTCCAAAACACTGGTCACCCAATGTATATACTGCATGATCCTTAGGCAGCTTCTCTTTAAGACATTCTACCTTCCCCAACAAGAATGGTGTTTTTAACACAGTATTACGAATCACACTCAATCAAGGTAAAAAGTTCAGGATCTGTGTGTTCCAGTACCAAAATTAGAGCCTTAAGTCTGCACGTTCTGATGTGCAGTCCCCTAGGGTCTGAGTGTAGGTCTAATGAAGGAGGAATTTACCTTCCCTCGTTACCCCACAAACAGCTGTGCAAGAGGAGGAGTACTGGTGTTTAGTAACTACAGCTGGTTGAGATGAACCAACAGTGTAAAAAATTATTATTCAATATTGTTCAAAAGGCAAAATGTTGGTGCACATGGAGTATTCAAGTTCATGTAGAAGGAATTCTCGGGTCTGAAGTTTTGGATCAAAAACATAATTAACATCAGTTGCATTCAGATGTAGCCCATTGAATCCAATGTGGATGTGATGCTTTTGAACACTTGCGTTGGTAATGCCCTAAAGGGCTGGTATTCAGGTAATACCAATAATGTGTTCCCTTGAGCTACTGGTCTCTCCTTTATGACAAGCACAGCTGTCAGTATTTGTTTCTGAGGGTTCAAAACCCTGTACAGCAGCGGAGTACAAGTGTGATTTGTAAAGAGTGAAATGTAACATAGGATTACCATGATTACCTGGTTTGTTTTGTTGTCATGTTTCTGCAAGTGTTTTGCTTCAATCATGACTATGATTAATGCTCTGAGAATGCGTATGAATGTTCGAGTGTTCACTGCTTGTTTGAGACATCTGGATGAATTCAACCATAGAGTGGTTATATGCATAGTGCATATTCTGGGATGTAGGTTCTGCCAAAATTGAAAAATCCCAGCAATTACTGTAGTTTTGTTTTATGGTTTGGGTGGTTATATTTGTACAAATTTCTCTTGAAAGTGGGGTTCCAGGCTCTTTCCCTCATTTGATAATTTGTATATTAAGAATAGGACACTTAGAAAAGCAATTTTTATTTTTTGAAACTGAATTTGAAGGTTTGTGCAGGGAGTGCCAAAACAATGTGATCCTCTCTTGCTAAATGTGTGTTGTTATCATTGTCTGTCAGATAGATGTCATTGACATAAGACAACTTCTCAGGATAATGTAATATACATGTTAAACGGGCTGAGAACAATACTGAACTGTTCTTATACGCTCAAGGCAACATAGAACATTTTCTTTGAAAGCTGAGTGTCATGAAGGCATTTAAATTCCTGCTTTTAGGCAGTAAGTCTTTGCAGAACAAAAACCAATGTAAATATCCAGGTGTGACGGGCTGGAACCTGTTCGCCCGCACTCAGACTTCGCTTGTGCTGACGCTGCCACTGGTGGGCCCAGGCAGCCCAGTTCACCTCCCCGTGATTGGCTGGACGCTTTGGAGTGGCGGGATGTCAGGAAGTCAAAATCGCCGCTACCCGAGCGTACGGTGTTTGTGAGGAAGGAGTTGGAGGTGATCGAGGAACCGTGAACCATTATCCAAAGGAGGAGTCGGGAGGAAATACGACGGACGCCGAGAGCAGAGGACGGAGCCAAAGTAATAACCGGAGGCAGTTGAAGCATTCGTATCCTGGAGGAGACGGCTGGAGACGAGCATCGGATGCCCCGAAATCCAGCAACCGGGAGGACGAGCTGCTGCATCCCGCCACGCTTCCGGAGAAGCGTGGCAGTACAGGTGAGTGGGACCACGACCCTGAATCCGAGTGAAAGAGGGGAGAGAGAGAGAGAGACAAACAAGGGCACAAGCACAACACAAACAAGGGGAGGGAAAGGAGCGGAATCAAAGGGGAGGGGGAGGGTCAAAAAAACTTACCACTGAACACTGTAAAACACAATAATAGCATAGGTCACCGAAGACACCACGCACAGGATAACAAGCACTGTAGAAGGGAAAAACACAGAAAGCATATATGTTAACCATAAAAATCACTAGGAGAACTAGTACCTTGAAAAGAATAGTGGGATAAGACTGAAACAAAAGAAAGACTTACCGTAAGAGCAAATAGACAGAAGTGCCCAGTCCACTTACCGCTACTGTTCTCCATGTGCCTCCCGGGGAACCCCTACGGAAAAGGAACAGAAAAGAGGAGAGTGAAGACCAGACCACGGAAAACACCCTACAACCTTATACCCAGCAGTTAAAGACAATAAATACGTTCCTGCACTTGTTCACCTCTATCATTCCAATAAAACTTCTCTGTTGTCACACCTGGAAATCTGTCGGAGTGTTTCATCCCCTACCATCCGGTCACACCAGGGTTGTTTAGCATTTTTTTAGCACTATGTTAAGTGCTGTATTATGTGAATTTTGTACGGCAAATGTGCGTGTGTGACAGTAATCTAAGACTATTCTATATGAATGATCCGGCTCAGCTACGGGAAACAAAGGGTTATTTAGAGGAGATACAAAGGGGTCAATTACTCCTTGGTACTCAAGTTATGAGATAATTTCCCTCACTGGTGCTTTAGCATCATGCTTAATGGGATATTGAGGTTGTATTTGCAGAGTTGATCCTATTGGTATAACGTGGCAAGGGGAATCCCTCTATCATACCACATGGTGGTGGTACAGCACTGGTGCTTGCGCCAATGCCAAAGTTATAACGTGAGCTTCTTTTACTGCATATGGAACAAGGACTGAGAAAAAAGGCAAACTGACATCTTCCCCTCGTGGAAGCATATGGACAAGTTCAGGTGGCCAATCTTTTTCAGCCAATACTATGTGGTACCTTAGTGTTAATCTTCCCCAAAAGATCATGTTGATGGTAAACTCTATGTCCCCTCAATTTCCGTTTTTAATTGGTAATTCCTGTTGGGGGGAGACGTGCCTGTCCGCAGCTTGCACTTTGAGAAAGTAGTTTGCTTGTGTCACATCCAGAAGTTCTAGAAGAGTGTGGTGAACTATCACGACCTCTACTGCACTGTCTAGCAGAGCCACTGTCTACATCCTGTTCTTCAGTAATGTTCTCAATATGTGTGTAAAGGTTAGCTGAAATTGCTGCAAACTTTTTCTTTTTGAATTGGGGTTTTTGTTGTGGAACTTTCTCTTCCTTTTTTACCGAAACTTCCAATTAGCATTTAGATGCTTTTCTCAGTTTCACAAACTCATTTTGGTGATTTGACTGCCCTCCTCTCTTGCTGCCTTTGTCAGATATGTCCTGGAGGGGACAAGCTGGTCAAGTGTCAGTATATTGTTATCTATTAGGAGTTTTTAAAGTTTCCCTACTCCTTGAATTGTAGCACTTTTCTGGGGACTCCTATTTTTTCTGTCTATATTTATTAATTTTCTGTTTATCCAGCATTGTTTAGAACCCTTGTTTTGTGTTATTCTTTTTGGATTTACTTTTCATTTGTGATTTTCCTCTTCTGTCTCCCAGACTACCCTGACCTATACTGGTATAAGTCTTGGAGATAATCTTCGGCAGCTTGCATTCCTGTTCCTGTGGAGGAACATCTCAGAGTCACTGGTGGTAGACAGCCAATGCTACTGCTTCCCCCTTAAGGTTAGTTGATATATTTGAGGACTCTGCCAAAATTGTGCATTAATTGTATCCCCAAATCCAGGGCTGAGGCTGCCCCATATTTGTCTTGAATTTGTTTTAACACTTTCTGAAGATTTGCAAGTATTGGTGTACCATGTGCAGTAGTGTAAATTGCAGCAAACAGTGCATGCCATGTGGCACAGTTATCTACTGATAGAACCATCCCAAAGGGCAAGTACATTGTGAGAATTTTAGATGTGCCTTGGGGTTCCTTACGGGGAAACACTGCTTCTAGTAAGCTTACATTTTGGGCTAACCAAACTGGAATTTCTTCCAGTTTGGTGGCTACCTTACCCGTTATTAACTGCACAGTCGCAGAATTTATCCTGGTTGTAGCCAAATGTGGTGCTGCTGGACCAACACTTGCTGGGGCGATGTTTAACATTCACCTTGCGAATTGTATTAAGAGCCTATATATATATCTAATGTAAATGCTACAAACAAATGCGCTACTTTGGGTTGTGGTATATATGTGGTTAGTTCTAGCCATAGGTCCTTCATTACTTAAGAGACCTAAATGAGCATTTTGTACAATGTGTGGGAGGGCGCCTTCAAACCAATTTTGGTGTTCTGGTATTTCAAAAAATTCATAATCTCTGTATTGTGCAGGTATGTTTGTTATTATGTAATTATAGAAAATGTGTATTTCCATCTGTTGCTGGAAAAGTGACCTCGGAGTAGAAAATGTCTTTTCTGTATCCATCATGTACCTCTACCATAACTCTAACAAACCTACCCTGTTCAGGGACTCGATAAGCTAATAGCTGCTGCGTGAGAGGATGTCTCACATTTGCTGGAATTGCAACCCAATAGGGATCTGCCATATTTGAAACCTACAACACTCAGAGATAGAAACAGCAATTTGGAGAAATCCTTTTACGGTTCAAGCTTGAACAATGTACAGCCTAAGATAGATACTCCTTATTTAGCTGAGGAGGATATTTCCCTAACACCACGGACGTCTCTTTATAAGCAAATTAGGGTGCCTTTAGCATGTGAGACACAGTAAATCCAAATCAATCTATGTTTAATTTGGATACTCTGGAGATCCATTAAGTTAGTGCCTGACCAACGTTGTTGGTGTAATGTCGTAGGACTCTTACCATGGGGGTAAGACTGCTTGGTTTTATGCGGCAGCACCATTGCATGTGAGTGACGGAGTCAGTCCCACACCAACTGGAAGCTGTCAGCTTAAACTTTCAGCTAGCAGCACCTCACCCAAACCAAGAAAGTAAAGGTGATTTGTGGCAGCCTGACACATGACACTCTGGCCCTTATTTATACTTTTTGGGGCAAAACTGCACTAACGCAGCAAAAAGTTTGGCACCGGCTTGCACCATTTCTGTGTACCAGCTGGGCCCAATATTTACGTAATGGTGCAAGCCGGTGAAAAGGGTAGGCTAGTGTAAAAAAATGCTCTTAGTCGGGTGGGGCTGGCGGTATTGAAGAAGGGCGCTTTGCACCAAAAAATGATGTTAGGCAGGTTAGAGTCAAATAAAATAACTTTAACCTGCCTAGAGTCATTTTGTGACGCAAAACCATCCATACCACATGACTCCTGTTTTGGAAAAGACAGGAGTCATGCCCAATACCCCAGTGGCCAACACATTTAAGTGCACATTTTAAGTGCCATTGGGGGCCCATTTCAGTGCCCCCAATGGCACTTAAAAAAAACATATTTACCTATACTTACCTATACTTACCTGGGATGGGGTCCCCCATCCTCTGCTGTCCCTCTGGTGTTGGTGGGGGTGTCCCTGGGGAGGGCACCTGTAGGCTTGTCATTACAGAGCCTGTGGGTGCAGTTTCAAACTGCCATGATGACCTGGCAAGTTAACTTACTTGCCAGGCCCACAACTTCCTTCTTAATACATTTGTCACCCATAAGGGAGGCCCTGGACAGCTCCAGGGGTAGAGGGCAGAGTATTATAAAGTTGGACATGTACTTTTTAATTTTACATGTTCAGGTTGTGGAAAACTCCAAAACTATTTTTTTTACTACCTCGAGGCTTCTTACTCCCATAGGTTGACATCGGGATTGCCTTATCACATTTCATTATCATAATTTACAAATGGGAACCAGATGGATATCTGGACTCAATTTAAAATCAGAACTTATGGCAAAGTTGGATTTTAAGTTGCAAGTCTGAAAATGCCACATTTAAAAAGTTGCCTCTTGGTAGGTGACAGCTGGACTCTTGTGCATTTCCTCTAAATAGCCACATACAAACTGAGCTTTGGTTTGCCTGATGGGCCATCTACATCCTAATAGGCCATTAACATCTTGATGGGTCATCCTATGCAGGGTGGGAGGAAGGAACTCACACTTACACCTGACAAAGGGCTGAAAAGGCCTCTGTAGTCTCTGGAGCCAGGGTAGGAAGGGCAAGGACTTTGTACACTTCAAAGACACAACTTGGTAAAAGTACTGAATCCCAGACACCACCAAATGAATACACTTCTAAACCAGAGAACATTCTGCTAGAGAGGACTGCTGTGCTGCTGAAAGTGACTGCAAATCACCTGGATCTGTGCTGGACTTTGCTGGACCCCTGCTTTGTTGTCCCTGCCCTACTACCCGCTGCCCTCCTTACCTGGTAGTGAGAAGGAATGGACCTGCTTTGCTCCATCCTCAGAGCCAAAGTGACTCCAAGAGCTTGCACCTTGCCGCATGTTCTGAAGTCTCAGAGACATCGAAGACTTCAGCTCACCCTGCAGCAGCACTTGGACTTTGCTTGCTGCAAGTCTTGCTCTGCCAAGTGGTGCCAATCCAGTTCTGGGCACTTGGAAGTAGAAACAAACTACTGAAACTGTAACATCAATACGTAGCCATCAATCAGCCAGTTGGAACAGATGCATCTCTCCTCAATGCTGACATATTGTTGCTGCCACTGAGGACAAAGGCCTCTTATCACTGGCTGTGAAGCATAATGATGGTGTATCACATACAATGCTAAGGAACCACTGCTGATGCATCATGGATTGCGTGGCTCAGAACCAATTTATCACCTATATCCAGCAGGAATTACACCGACTCATGGCCTCCCCTGCTCCACGCAGTGAGCTCTGTCAATGTCACAACAAAGTACTTTTTCAGCAGGATATGGTTGGTTCCTGTATCCAGCTTGCACTCCATTAGTCGGCCTGGCTTTTCAGATTTCACTCTCCTCTCTAGCATGACCAGATAGCCCCAGTTGGTGCTTTATGCTTTTAGTTTAGTTTGAAAATGTATGAAGTGCATGGCTACCCTAAGGCCTTCCAGTGCTAGGTGAGGGGTACAACAAACTAAGATGTGCTCCTGTTTGACCAAACTTTAACTGTAGATTAGATAGAGGGTTATAGAAAGAACCATGGCTTTATCACCTTCCTAAATCTTGACTCCTCACTTGTTGATCTAGATGCAGGGCTAATTAGGCAAAGGATCTCCCACCCCATTTGGATTTCCTAATTCTTGGAACATTCAGATTATGCCCCGAGCTGATTTGGGGCATCTAGTTGAGTGATACTGTGCCAGTAAGCCTCTTAATTTCTGGGGGCCTTTGTCATGAATCAATTTCTTTGCTAAACTTAGGGTTTTAAACTTAACGCTTGCTTCAGCTGGCAGGCAACATAGTGTTTTCAATGCCTCCTTTGCTGAATTTGTCTTAGGAATTTTCAGTATCATTCTAACAGCTGAATGTTGTACTACTTGCAGCTTCTTTGTGACATATTTCATGGAGCTTTAGTAAAGAGAGTTACCATAATCCAGATGCAAGGTTATGTTTTTCTTAGGTTTTCTGGGAGTAATTTGATAATTTTTCAGATTATCCTTAGCCCCCCAAAGCAACTGTGGGCCAGTTTTGTTGCTGGAGAGTCAATTGTGAGGACATTATCCAACCACATGCCAAGGTTTAGTTAGCACTATATTTTCAGTTTTTAAAAACTCATCTCAACTTCTACTTATTGGACTTTTGCCATTTAGGTCTTGCTTTGTTCATTAAATTAAGCTATCTCTTTTTAACCAGGTCTGGTATCTTTTTATGTGGTGTTTTCACTATTTTACTGCTTTTTAATTTTGCACAAATACTTTACAGATTGCCTCCTAAGTTAAGTCTGCCTGGTCTGTGCCAAGCAACCAGAGGGTGAGCACGGGTTAATTTACAGTGTGTATCTGGCTTACCATGACTAGGACTGTGGTTCCTTCCTGGAAAGAGTGCATACTTTTGCCAACCAGAAACCCAATTTCTAACTACCTATTTAATGGAAGTTGACTATTCTGTTTACATCACACATGGTAACAAGTATTGACATTTGCCTTAGCATTTGTTTATGTGAACGCCAGTGTATGTGACACGGAGTCTAATTTTGTGGGTATGTGTGTGTGTTATGCTTGCAAGTGTGCTGCTGGTGCTGGCATAGAAGTAGGTAATTCTTGGTTTATGGGTGATTTCACCCATGCCAAAAGTTGAGTGGGGTACTTTTATGGATAATGCAAGCCCTGTTATACTGGATGTAATTCTTCACATTTAGGGATATGCTGATGCTGATGTATTGAAAGTTTTTCTTGACACAATAGAGAGCACCAAAGGTCTATGGGCCACATAGCAAAATGTTAGCCTTTGTATATGGGAGGTAACTTTTAACCAGTGCCCCCATGGTAAAATTCCGGCACTGACATATGTAATTTCTGGTAATAGGAGGCATCCATGAATACTGGAGGTTATTGTTGATATATGGGAGACACCATAGTAAGCTTCTGGTAATGCCATGGAGGAGATCATTTTATGTCAAGACAGTAGGCTAGCATTTTTCATAAGCCTTTTATTTACCACTTTTGTGCGGCACCTTTAAAGACTTATAGAACCATCTGAAGTCACAATAACAATAGAACCGCAACAGTGCATATAACTCCATGACCACAGCATTCTTCCTCTTTTGTTTGTTGCTTCCGAGCAGATAAGTATGCCTTATGTACAGTCTAATGTAATGAAATGTATTAATAGTATGTAGATTATATTGTGTAGAAAGTTATTATTATTTAGGTTTTATGAAGGGATTTGTGCTTTATAACCCATTTTTGGGTAAACGTCATAAATATAGTTAGTAGGTTAATTATCTTTTATTCGTAAGTATGTATTAAGGTAGCAAAAGTTAGGGCCAGATGTACAAAACCTTTTGCACGTCGCATACAGCAAATTTTGCTGTTTGCGACATGCAAAAAAAAACTTTGCGATGCCCAATCCCCGTTTTGGGAGGCGGTAACCTGGTTACTGATTCGCAAAATGGGACTGCGAGTCGCAATTAGGAAGGGGTGTTCCCCTTCCAAATTGCGAGTCGCAACGCGATGTTATATTGTTTTGTTTGCAAAACAATTTTAGTTACCACCAGGGTCACACTGGTGGTAACCCATTCGCAAAAGGGAAGGGGTCCCCATGGGACCCTTTCCCCTTTGTGAATGGCATGAAAAACATTTTTTCAGAGCAGAAACGTTTAATTTTTTAGTTTTGTAATGCATCTCGTTTTCCTTTAAGGAAAACGGGCTGCATTACAAAAAAAAACTGCTTTATTTAAAAGCAGTCACAGACATGGTGACCTGCTGTTTCCAGCAGGCCACCATCCCTGTGAGTGCAGCGAGTCTCAAGGGGGTCGCAAATTGCGACCCACCTTATTAATATTAATGAGGTTGGCCTTTGCGACCCCATTGCGAGTCGCAGATGGTGTCAGGGACACCATCCTACATTCTGAATTGCGACTCGCAAATTGCGAGTCGGTCTGACTCACAATTTGTGAGTCGCAGTTCAGAATTTTACTACAACTGGCCCTTATTTCTTAGTTTAATATTGAAATAGAGTTCTGAGTCATATGTAATGTTATTTTGATAATGTTACTGTTATAATGATTTTTTTTCCATTCTTTGTCTCAAGCTCCTCCTTGCCCTCAGCTGTTTGGGTACAAATGTATGAGTGCCTCCTTGTGCTCTGTTGTGTTGTCCACGCTTTGTTTTATGGTTACACAAGCGCATCCTTGCTCTCTGCTGGACTGTCACAGCTATGATTTATGCTACGTGACTTACGAGCGCTCCCTCACCCTCCAGCATGCATGTTGCATACAAGGGATTTTGTTTTGACACATAAGAGTCTTTTTCTCTAGAAAATAGATCTCTTATTGTTAATGGACTACACTTCACGTTGTTTTGCAATTGAACACCTATTGGTTCCTCAGCAATGGTTTCTTTCAAGAGAAAGACGTTGTTGGGAATTGCGATCAAGTTTTTCAAGGGCAAGCAAATTATACTTTGGTATTTGAGAGCAAGGCATAAATAGATTCAGATTAATACTTAAGAAAAAAGAGAGACAGAAAATGTATTATATATACTTTTTTAATATTTAGAAATTGTTATAATAATAATAGAAATTATTACGGAGTAAATAAATGGCGGGAGACAAATTCGGGAGCAGATGATAAGGAGATTGATTAATTAGGAGATTGGGGAGACAGTTCAGTTGACAATAAAAATGTATTGAAAGACTATAAAAGAAAATGTACATTAGTGGAGGAAGTTGAATATTGGTCCCTCTCTAAAGAGGCAATAGAGAAAAGAGGCCCAGGGGGCAAATGCTTTAAAAAGAGAAAACATATTGAGAATGAGAATGTGGCAAGAGAACCTCCAGAAACTATAAAAAATATACCAACAGGCGTCCTCAGGGGCACAATGGAAAGGCAGGACAGCCCTGCAAAGGATATGGGCAGTAAGCCTGATTGGATTGAAAGAGATTTCACAAATTAAATGGATGAATACATATTTACTTTGAGTTATGATGAGGAAATGGATGAATTTGCAATTCTGGATTCCACAAATATAGAACAGAAAAACGAGGTTAAGGATCCTTTGGGTTATGTTTTTTTTTAACCATCTGATGTCAATGTTAACATCAAATGTAGTGTGTAATAGTGGTCTATGCGTCATGTTGTGGAATATATTACACAAAACATAAGGAAACCTATAGAGGGGGGAGAAAGAAATATGATGAGAAACGAGTTCTCATGCCCTGGTATTAAAGACAAAGATTCCATGACAGCTAGTCTGTATCAAGATTTAAATACATTTCTGTTTGAGCTAGGCTGTGATCCAAGAAAGGGTTTAGAAAGATCACTGAAGCAGTGTGAGGATAATCTGTAGATATGTTAGAGACTTTAGCAAGAATATTTGTTATGGTAGAAGAATCACATGTTAAAGGGACAGATCTCAACAATAGGGTATCCAGGTAGTTGCTGGACCTGGATGCTTATTTGAACAGCCAGGTCTTACTACAGTTATGTCATGAGTTGCTTGTTGATGATCTTTTCCAGTACCTTTGCTAGGAATGAGAGCAGGGAGATCGGACAGTCATTTTGGGGTTTTCTGGGGTCAACAGTGGGTTTTTTGAGTAGTGGTCCGACTTCAGCATGTTTCCAGGTGTCAGGAAAATGTTGTGGTGGTGATAGAGGTGAGTTCCTGGCTGATCCTTTGGTTTCCAAGGTTGAGGATGTGGTGAGGGTATGGGTCGGTGGGAGCTCCTGAGTGGATGGATTTCATGGTGAAGGTGATGTCCTGGGTAGAGAGGATGTTCCAGGTGGTAGGGTGTAGTTTGTGCTGTTTATGGTGGTGGTGTATCTATTGAGGAAGTCTGTAGGTCTGGATTGGAGTTTGAAGTTTCTGTATATGGTTGTGACCTTGTTGTGGAAGAAGTGGGCAAGGTTGTTGCAAAGCTTCTGTGAGGGTGTGATGTTTTCGTTGGAAGCCGAGTTAGAGAATTCCTTAACGATGTTGAAAATCCCCTGTTGGTGTTGGCACTGGTTTTAATGCTGGGAGCAAGGGCTTTCTTTGTTGCCCTCAGCAGGCATAGGTAGAGATTGAGGGAGGTCCCGAAGGCTGCTCTGTCAGAGGCATCCTTGCTGTCGCACCACCTCATCTCCAGCTGTCTGCTGTCTCATTTTGCTGTTCTGAGTTCTTGGGTGTACCAGCTGGCCTTTTTGGAGGATTTTCTCTGGTTATTGCTCTTTATGGGGATGATGCTGTTGGAGCAAATGGTGATCAAGGCATTAAAGTTTTTCAATCCCTGTTCAAGATTGGTGGTGGTAGAGGGGTTGTAGGTGCTCAGTGGGTCTGCCCAGCTGGTCTATGAGATTTTGTTCCACCTCCAGTGGGGGGTGCTGGTCATCTTTGGGTGGAGGTGTGGCGGCTTGAGATGCTGAAGTGGACGATGGAGTGATCAGTCCATGTCAGTTGTGTGACATGACTGTATTTGATGTGGTTGCTGGAGGTGACAATGGGGTCCAGAGTGTGTACTGCGGTGTGTGGAGGGCCATTGATGATCTGGGTCAGTCCAAGGCTGCTCGTACTGCCGAGGAGGTGTGCAGTGTTGTTGTTATTGAGGAAGTCAATGTGGAAATTTAGGTCGCTGATGAAGATGTAGTACTTGGCTAGGGGTGCAATGAAGTCTGCAATGGTGTTGTAGAAGCTAGAGTTCGGTCCTGGGGGTCGGTATGCAAGGGTACCTCTGATCGTTGTTTTTTCATCCATGTGGAGCTTGAAGTTGAGATGTTCCATGGGGGTGGTGTGTTGGTGGTGGTGGTGCAACATATGGTCTCTTTGTGGATGATGGCTATTCCTCCTCTTGGCTTCTTGGTGCGGTCCTGGTGAATTGCACTTGTAATTGTATTTATATATCACTTACTTTCCTTAATGAGGCATCAAATTGCTTTTCAACGAGTAGCTCACTACTCCGGAACCCAAGAGGAATTAGTGGTTTATTATTGTAGAGAAATATGAATACAGTATTAGTATTAGTATGAGTTATTTTGAGCGGAGGATACGTGAGTTTGTTAGCTGGATTGACTATTGTAATGGAGGGATAGAGGAGGGAAGAATATAGAAGTGTTAGTTGGGAGTTTATAATAATAGGATGAGGCTTGGGATGAGTAAAGGAGAGATGGGGAAGGGAAGGCTCTGTGGAAAGGAGTTAAGGGGATCATAGTAGCAGAAGAGGTTTTGGATGAGTCAAAGGTGAGATAAATGTGAGTTGTTTGGGAGATCATAGTAGTAAATTGGGGTAAAGGTTTTATATCCTTCAGGGATCGCTGTGGCAATGTTTGGAGTGGATGTTGGGTTGAGCCACGTGTTGATGAAAAAAGAGAGTCAGCTGCGAGGATGAGGTCCCATAATTTGGTGGAATGCTTTCATAGTAAGCATGTGTTTAGAATGGTGCATGTGTTCTGAGTGAGGCTGGTCAGTGGTCTGGTGTGTGTGCTGTGGCAGGTGATGTGGCACTGGGTGCAGGTAAAAGGTCTCAATGTTTAGCATGGACCAGTGTGGTGGCAGTGTTTTTTTAAGGTGTCTGAAGTTCAGGTTGTAGAGATTGGAGATGGTGTATCGTTGGGAAGAGTGAGGACCATCAGTTGTGGCACTGGGTGTGGAACAGGTGTGGACAGGTGCAGACAGGCTTGCTGTTGGCATCTCAGCGGTGCGACCGCTGCAAGCATACGCTGCATGGTCATGCTGCGGCCTGAATTGAGTCGCTCCTGTGATGTGCAGGGCTTCTATTGGTAGGAAGAACAGTGAGTGGGAAAATCTAGTACGGAAAACTCAGGACGCTGCAGTGTCACTTGATCAGTCTGGAACAAGCAGGAACTGGAAGCCACAAGCAAGTGTCAGGCTAGTTGTTGGTCTTTCCAAATCCACACTGACCCAAACTCCACCCTCCGAGGGACCCTTGTCTACAGGCCCCCTGGCCCATGACAACAGTTCAGCGACTCCATTACCGACATCATCAGCTCGCACTCTCTTGCATCCACTGACTACTAACTCCTCGGAGACTTAAACTTCCACCTCGAGAACACCAACAACAACAACACTGAACTCCAATGTATAGACCACTGCTGCATCCTCTTCTCCTTCAAGAAACCCACCACAGATCCCCCACCGCAGTTGGAACAAGGTCACTGTTAGAAATTGGGTCTTTGGTTGACAGTCACGTTATCCCCTGTTCAAGCAAGGGCCCTCACTCTAGTCAGGGTAAAAGAGAATCACCCTCATCTAACCCCTGCTTACTCCCTTGGTAGCTGGGCAGAGCAGTAGGCTTAACTTCAGAGTGCTAGGTGTAAAGTATTTTTACCAACACACTCAGTAACTTAATGAAAAGACAACAAAATGACACAACACAGGTTTAGAAAAATAGGAAATATTTATCTAAACAAAACAAGACCAAAACAACAAAAATCCACACTATACAAGTCAAGTTATCAATAAAAAAATGCAAAAAGAGTCTTTAAGTAGTTTCAAACACACACTAACACTGTCAAAAAGTACTTTGGGTGTGCCAAAAATAACCCCGCACGGATGAGTGCATGTAAAAAAAAAAGGCTTGCAAAGCGTTGATTCCAGTCACGAGTGGGACCTTGCGTCGTTTCTCCTTTCGCCGGGTCAGGACGCGTCATTTGTTCTCTCCGCAGGAGAGCAATGCATCGATCCGGTCAGCACTCTCGGGTCCGGAAAGGCCTTGCGTTGTTTTTACATGCCCAGCGGTACTTGAGCTGGGAATCCAGCTGCACGATCATCCGAAAACCCCACAGCGCAGGTTGCGATCTCCCAGCCTCCGTCAGCGATTCTGCGTGTCGTTTCTTCAGTGATCTTTTCCCCGAATGGCACTCTGTGTGTGGATTTCCTTGTCTTTAGGCTGCCAGCTTCTCCTTTCAGGGTCCAAGGAACTGGAAGGGCACTACAGGGCAGAGTAGGAGTCTCTCCAGGGACTCCAGGTGCTGGCAGAGAGAAGTCTTTGCTGTCCCTGACACTTCAAACAAAAGGAGGCACGCTCTACATCAAGCCCTTGGAGATTTCTTCTCAAGAGGGAAGGCACACAAAGTCCAGTCTTTGCCCTCTTACTCTGGCAGAAGCAGCAACTGCAGGATAGTTCCACAAAGCACAGTCACAGGCAGGGCAGCTCTTCTTCCTCAGCTCTTCAGCTCTTCTCCAGGCAGAGGTTCCTCTTGTTTCCAAAAGTGTTTCTAAAGTCTGTGGTTTTGGGTGCCCTTCTTATACCCAATTTCTCCCTTGAAGTAGGCCTACTTCAAAGTAAAGACTCTTTTGAATGTGAAATCCTGCCTTGCCCAGGCCAGGCCCCAGACACTCACCAGGGGGTCGGAGACTGCATTGTGTGAGGACAGGCACAGCCCTTCCCAATCCGGATTCCGCAGCAACCCCAGCACCGAAACCGCCCTCATCGCCACCACCGATGACATCGGAGCCATACTGGACAGCAGCGAAACGTGGCCCTCATCCTCCTGGACCTCTCGGCGGCGTTCAACACGTCTGCCACCACACCATACGCTCACGCCTCAGCAATGCTGGAATCCGTGACAGAGCCCTGGACCAGGTCACCTCCTTTCTCACCGGCAGAACCCAGAGAATCCGGCTCCTCCCATTCCACTCGGAGGCCACCGAAATCATCTGTGGCGTTCCCCAGAGTTCGTCCCTCAGCCCAACGTCTACATGGCCACGCTCGCTAACATCACCGGATCCCACAACCTCAACATCATCTCATATGCCGGGGACACCCAGCTGATCCTCTCCCTCACCAAGGACTCCGCCAAGACCTACCTCCACGAAGGAATGAAAGCCATCGCCAAATGGATGAACAGCAGCTGCCTCAAACTCAATTCCAACAAGACGGAAGTTCTCATCTTCCGCTCCACCCACTCCGCCTGGGATGACTCCTGGTGGCCTGCCACTCTCTGAACCACTCCGACTCCCTCGGACCACGCACGCAATCTAGGATTCATCTTGGACCCCTCACTATCCATGGTCAACGCCATCTCCTCCTCCTGCTTCAACACCCTCTGCATGCTCTGAAAGATCTATGGATGGATATCCACCAAAAACAGAAGAACAGTCACCCAAGCTCTTGTAAGCAGCAAACTGGACTACGGCAGTGACCTCTACGCAGGAACCACTGGCAAACTCTAGAAGAGGCTGCAACGCATCCAGAACACCTCCGCACGCCTCATCCTGGACATCCCCCGCCACTGCCACATCACATGCCACCTGAAAAACCTGCACTGGCTCCCAGTCAACAAGAGAATCACCTTCAAACTCCTTACTCACGCTAACAAAGCACTGCACAACACCGGACCAGAATACCTCAACAGATGACTCTCCTTCTACACCCCATCCTGGCATCTCCGCTTTGCCGACCTTGCCCTCGCAACTGTCCCGTGCGTCCGCAGAACTACAACCAACGGTAGATCATTCTCGCACCTCGCCACCAAAATGTGGAACACTCTTCCCACCCACCTGCGCCAGACCGAAGCAGTAGCAGCACCTCTCCCCCTCTTCTCCTCCCTCCCCTCCTCAGCGCCTTGAGACCCTCACAGGTGAGTAGTGCGCTTTACAAATCCCTGATTGATTGATTGAATAACTGTTACTTTTTAGAATTGATTCCAACCTAGATCTTGAAACTGAAGTGTGGGACTCTTAAAACCGTCTGTTGCTCTTTGAGTCAAATTAGGCCCACAAAACGGACACAGTGCTTAATTGCGTACATTTATGGGCTAAACCAACCTGCCAACTGGCCGTCTCCTCTTTCAACATTTTATACTTGAATAATAATGCAGTATGAACTGCACGCTGTCTCGCATTTTTAGGCAGGTTAATTCCTTCCAGAAGGCCTGCCAGGGAACTCTGCAGTTTTCTCATGTAGAACGGCTGAAATGAAACATCCTGACAGGAGGATATTTCAGCCGAGGAAACAACTCTGGGAGAATTCCGTGGTTTATCACCCAGGAGTTAATCATGCAGTCCTCTGAAAGGGACAGCACATTAAAGGAATCTGTCTCTTTAAATAATGCATATCATCACTGCCATATTAGGGTTTTTTACTTTCAACTGAACCGTCTTTTATTGACACAGGCAATCTTTTGTACTTCCCCAGCATGAAATTATAATAAAACACTGCATCTCGCAGATATGTAAAGTGTCCTTGACATAAAGAGCGAACATTTCACATGGTATATTTCAATAGAGACTGCCACTCATCATAGAAAAAAATGGATTGGAGGTGTTCTCATTAGAGCGTCTTAAAAATCCTGTTTTGTACAGCTGGCAATAGGACAGCAACTGCTGCAAAGTGGTGACTGAAAGCTAAGAAATGTAACATGAATGCCGAAGATTCGGCCTCCGAGCAGTTTTTTTTATTTGTTTTAGATATTGTATATCGCTTTTGTTTGCTTTCAAGAACAGACAGCTATTAAATTGACATTAGAAGTGTTAGTTGGTCTCTTAGGTTCAAAAACTCCGCCCATATAACTGAGCATATATTTCATCAAGCACGCAAGCAATTCCAGAAAATGTAAGGAAAAAATGGTGATGGCCGACTTTCAACAAGCAGGTTCCTAGACATAGATAATGAGATTCCGAGCACCGTGAACATTCACTGTGTTAATGTGCACTGCATGATGGGTTTGTACATTTATATAGAGAATTATCCAACTGTCACATGTGGGTATGTTTTTCTCAGCAGCTGTGGTCTAGCTGTGTAACTGGGAGCTTTTTGAAATTACTATAAATGGAAAAGACCCTCGAACGAATGGCTAACGCATGGGGCCTCAAAATATATTGCGATTATAGGTAAACGGTTTCTTGCAAGTAAATATCTTCATTTAAACTGGGACCCAGCCACTATGGTAGTCTTACGGCCAGAACTCGAAGAGCCTTTTACACAGTAGTTGCAATCGGCAGAGTCCAACCTTCAGAGAAAGTTATACCATAATAAAATGCCAACAACTGTTATTCACCGACAAACACATAAGACAAATGAAATGCCATCTGATTCATGGAGCATCTTTCATTTTCTTTGTGGTGCCTCGGGACTGGGCCATAGGGAGATTCAACCTTACAGGAGATCACCCATGCAGAAAGCAAGAACACCAGGACCTAATGGCTCCAAAACAGAGCGGTCTCATCTTTCTTGTCTCACATGTATCAGGAGCAGTATTTTGCCTAATTTTTTATTCAGAGGAAAGATTTTCCATACCTCATAATTGAAACCTAATCCGGTCGTTTAAATGCAAAACGAATTGGTCGGGTGTCACTTCTTATGTGCCATTTCAATTTAAGGAATTATGATGAGAGCATCACCCATTTTAGATTAATCCTGCTGAGCTCAAATACACAATGGAGGTGTGAAATTTGCAGGTTTGGTCTGGTAACATTCTGTAGGGAAAATCAGCACAGAGAAAGAAAACAAGGGTGAAGGAACAATTTTTGCTTCAAAAAGGTTAGCTCTGACTAGCGCCATTTTTTAAAGTCACTCGGACGTCAAATTTATACTGTGACGCTGGGTGGTGCTAAAAAAAGTTTTGAGTCATTTTTTCCCCGTTAACCATTGTGCCTTGTAGTAAGGTAAAATGACGTTAATGGAGGAAAAATGACTCTAATATAGGCGGAAATTCAAAATCTTTGCCTGAAATAGGGTCAAAAAGAGACGCAAATGGAGCTAACAGTGCAAAGGAGCCCCAAAGTGGATCCCAGAAGCCAGGAGAGACCCCAGGGAGACTCCAGTCAACCAGGAACCATCCAGCAGGACACAGACAAGACCCGGGGAGGGAGAAGAAAAAGAGCAAGTGTAGTTTCAGTGCAGAGGAGAACAAAATATTGGTGAGAGAGGTGACGGAGCATCAAGATCAACTCTTCGTCACCTCAAAATTGCCAATTGGAAAGAGAGAGGCAATTGCCAGGAGATTGTGGATAAGGTCAACAGTGTGGCAGAGTTTAGAAGAACAGTGACTGAGTGCAAGAAACACTGGCATGACAGCAAGAGAAGGACCAAGGAAAAAATGGCACGGAACAGGAAGGCAGCACTGAAGACTGGAGGTGGGAGTCCACCACCTCAAGAGGACTTGGATGAGATGGAGGAGATGGTTGCACCAGTGATCCCAGAAGAAATCGTCACAGGGATACAAGAACAGGACAGTGCAGAATACCAGGAAACACCACAAATGCAGGGTAAGTTGCAAAGTGGAAATATATGGTTAAATGTCAATGCTAGAAGGGGGCGGCACATAGGACACACAATGTATGTCAAAGGAGCACAGAAGGACACATTGCACATTAAGCAACTTGCACTATGCCAACGTAAGCTTACTCATGTACCTGTGCCTTGGGAGTGCCATGCACCATTGAAACATACACAACCTGGACATATTAAGAACACCAGGCCTAAATACCCACATGTACAAATGCAGAACATGGAATAGATGGCATGTATAATAACTGTGCCACTGGTTGTGATATCACTAAATCCCTTGTTTGTAGTCACATCAACACCTCTAACACAACCAAGACCTCAGAAACCAGGTAGTCAGTCAATACCATTCTTGGGGCAGCTACATAGTGGCGTCCCTTGCTGTAACATATTGTAACAGCCTTGCCTCATTGCCCAAACGCATGTGTGCTGCATCTCACAGCACAGTAGTCATTGCAACTGTCCCTACAGTCCCCAGGCATGTGCCGGTAGCACCACCACACTTAGACAACACATCCACATGAGGCAACCATCCCTACATCATGCAGTCAGGGTGCCCCCTGGGTGCATGGAACAATTAACCCAACAGGTGCTGGCGGAATAGCAGGCTGGACTGGAATCATTGCTAATATGCCACTACCGAGACCAACTGAACTGAAGTTGTGTTTAACCACACATATTTATGCTGAATTGAAATGTGCCAAAACACAAAATATGTACCATAGATTGCTAACAGTAGGTCACAACAGTCATAGGCTGAGCCCACAACTATGTCAGACATATGGGAATTGGGAAATAAACACACTCATACAACACATGGGGTATGGCTTCAACATAATGGTGGTTAATTCCACATCAACGGGTGGGGGGTGGTGCATGGGCAAGCCAGGTGTTGGTAAGACTGCCAGTGCAGTGTACCCACTGCACTTGGCAGTATGAGTCACACATTGGGATGGCAGCCAGTAATATGTCTGCACATGGTAGCTCTGTGGGGCACAAACTAGACAATATAGGTGGATCAACTGGAGTCAGTGCCAGTTGTGGCCTGCATTCGGTGTAACAGGACATGCTGCACCCAGCCCTGCAAGTCAGGCACTGGAAAGGGCAAAGGGCCAAGGCATGGGATACCCTGCACTGCGCATGCCAAGTACATGGGCTTTGCAGGGCCACCCTGGGACACACCACACCACTTCACCAACAAACATTTCATGGGGGTTACACTGCTATGCAAAGGCTAGAGGAAATTTGGAAATATATCTGGAGGGTAGTGTTGCACGTATCACAGGTCTGGTGTCACAGGACTAATGCCATAGCCAGTCCCTCAGCTGCTGGTAACCTGCCATGTCCAGGCCATTGGCCCATGGGACATTACACATTGACAACAGTTGCCATCACCACCTGTGCTGTAGGCGGTGAACAATTACACAGTGTCACTCAGGTGCCCCTTGGACTGTTGCACATGAAATATGAACCTACCTCAGGCACTGAGATGAGTACAACTCCTCAGAATAGGCAAATATCCATGGACACATTTACCATCAGGCACTGTCACAAAAAGAATGATGTACACAGCAGACATTTTACACCCATATTGGCCATCCCTGGGTTCAACCTGAGCTTTTGTCATATGAGCTGTACTGTCACCATAATGCACTCATGTATCATGGTGCAAGAATGGCTGCATTGAGGGGGAGGACTCAGGTGTTCAGTAAGGTAAACAACCTACTCTGACAGGAGTTGAAACAGTACTCTACCAGGTCCATGAGTGCTATGCAAAGCAGCACACAAACACAAACACAAATCACAACATGAGGAAACATCAATGGCAAAAAAGAGCACAGTGTGGTGACTATGCCATCGCAGGGGTGGTGCAAGATCTCAGCACAGCATAGGTGTATGTGAAACATGTAAGACTAGGACAGGTGAAGATTGCCATGTGTGGTGCTGTGCCATGAGCACAGCAACACACATTGCAAGGCAACACCATGCACATGGATGCAGATGGAGGGTAAAACAAGATAACATGTTGTCAAGACACAATAAGGATAGACAACACACTTAGAAGATATGACGTAGACAATTGTGGCAACTGGGCTTCCATTCATGTGACATGCAGGTTAGGCACAGGGCTGTAGACTGCAGCTATGATGTACTGGAACAATCCATTGAACATATGGGGGTATCATAGGAACCTGGCGCCACTGGAGCATCACTTTCAGTGACTCTTCAGTGGCGCTAATCACTGCGCTGTACTGACAAGCTAGCGTTAAGACATATTTTTTTGGCATTATGTCACCTTGTAAATACGTAGCCACCTGATCATAACAGTGCATGGAAGGTGGTGCAATGGGTGATGCTGTGGGTGTGCCACAGCAACACATAATATATTTCAATGCTGCCTCAGATGAATGGAATATTGTACAGTTGAGGTAGGGCCAAACCTTTTACGCCAGCCCAGGGGTGGCATTAGCAGGGTGCACCGAGGAGGAATACATTTTTAATTCCTCCATTTCTGAATTCCTATGTCTGCTGCAATCTGCAGTATGCATAGGAAGCGCAAAATGCAAGAAATAATCGTTTAAGACCGTGAAGGTGTAACTCCATGCACATAAACAATCCTATGTAAATGAGGATTTGGCTCTTCCAAGAGTGCTGCGTTCTACAGCTCACACAGAAGTGCCAGAGTGCCATTAGTGATTGTTAATGTGCAAGAAGGGACACTTTCACACACATTAACAGTCACACCCCTCAATGCATACGTCCTTGAACAATGGTGCAAGGATGCCTACAATTACGCTGGCAGCTGAATCTTACACCAGATTGGGGGACAACACAGGGGTGCCCCACAATCACTTGCATAAGGTGCAATCTTGTGTCACCAAAGTGAAGCAGTGCAGCACTGATTTTTATTGCACAGGACCGTGCAGCACCACTTCAACATCAACATGGTCCTATAATGACAATGAGCTTCAATTATCAAGTCAGTGAAGTGACTTGTCAACTGCCATAACGCAGATAGACTGATTATACACCATCTCACTGCAGAGGGTGATGGTTCTACTGCAGATCTGCCTGTCCTGGAGTACCCTGATGACCTGGGTGACCAGCTGGCAACCATCAGCCAAGAGACCCTCCAAGAAGTCCTTGTGAACATGGAGATACCACTTCCAGTCACAAGGAGGAGATTTGAATTAGCAGACATTCCACAGGCCCCTCTTAGCACCCCAAGAGTACGACCTGCCAGCACCGACACAGCAGAGGACTCCGAGGACACAGGTACCAGCTTCGAGAGGACAGTGGTGAGAGTCCAGCGGGAGCTGGCCAAGGAGGTGTGGGTTGGGATGCAAACAATGGCAGCCAGCATTGAGGGGATGCACACATGCATAATTACTGCAAGAGAACAGACTGCACCCAACCGACGCACACACTCCCCCATGCGTGGAGTCCAGGAGTGTCTGAGGTACACAGCTGCTGCCATGAAGGAGAGGCCACAACAACTGCCCTCTCAAACTGTCAGAAGTGTGCCTGAGGACAATAAGGACACAATGTACCAGGAATTGGTCTCACTCAGGGCAGACATAGCTGCTTACCACAGGGATGTTACAGCTATACTTAAAAACCAGCAGCTCCTCCTTGCTGCAGAGATGTCATATGTGGTGCCACAGATGACAGCTGCCGGGAATTGGGAGTCCAAATCTGCAACCACTGAGGTGTGTGTGGCCCCCTCTACCTCTCCACTACCACCATCAAAGGTAGAGGAGGCACCACACACATCGGAGGAGGAAGATGTGGAACAGATCATCTTCACTCGTAGGAGCTCCCGGTAGCACACCATCCCATGCCACATGGGCAGTGTTTTCCTTAGTCCTGTGCTTGACATCATGCCAGTGTTGGCTCTCTGACAGATATGCACCCCACCTCAACACACTGTTGACTTCTCTGCTATGGACTGCTATTGTCCCTAACTATCCATTTGACAATTTAATGTACTCCTGCACTGAAACACACTTTACCCAAACATGTCTCGTGACATGTCCCTCAAAACCTGGACTTGTTTTGTGTCCCAATTGGATGGATTCTGCAAATGGGGTCACAGACCTGGACATTGTATATACTTTGCACTGCTACACTTGTAAATAAACACCACCTACACAACCAGCATGTTTATGTATGTTAAGACTCTTCTACTGTGCCTAGTGTTTGTGATGTGTGTAACGTCTCAAGTTCACAGAGTGTCAGTACAAGAGTGCATTTATATGTGGGCACATATCTATGCACATGATACCTCATGTTGTACGTTGATGTTGGCCTTATCCGCTACAATCAAGTCACTGAATACGTGATATTTTCTGAAAACGTGTATGCTACACCCACTACATACTGCAAGAAGGGGTGTGAAACAGTCATCGGGCAATTTCATCAGCTGGGAGTACCACTAGAACACATTGGTGTGAAACAGAGGGAGTCAAACTCATCCATTATTGCCACTGCTCAGTTTAGTAGGATAGGAGTGATATGTAGGCAGTAGTAACATGTCCCACAGTGACCAATCTCCCAAAACAAAACACATACAATGTTAGCTGAATTCCCACACCTATCCTTTCACATACATGGTCAACATAGTCAGCTTGAGTGTTGGGAACACTGGATGGCAGGTGCACAGGTAAGTAGATGTGGTGTAGCTGCCAATGTGACAGCTCAGTCATAAGGAAGAGTTGAAATTGTCAAGAGAGGGATTTGGATGCAGGACGGAGTCCCCAGGAGAACACACAATTTGCTCTGTACAACCATGGGAAGACCCTGAGACCAAAGCATCTGACACAGACGTAAGGGAGTATTCAATAACATTTATTATGATAAATAAAACAATTAAACAATAATACTTAACACCTATCCTAATCTAACATATCCTAAATATACATTACCCACAACAGACCATTACTACACTAACCTTACACATTTAACTACACACTTTAAACATTTGCACCCACCTCCCTTTGAATAGCACATGCACTCCTACTCAAAATCCAGATGGTACAATGGCCCTGATGGATGAACTGACAAAGCTGCCTTGGCACCATTTTCCTTACACCATAGCCATCCACAATAAGATTAGGTAACAAACAAATTCAGATGTGCTTAGACTTTCACCATGTGTGACAATGCTAAGGCAGCTTCAAATTCACATTGATCAGGGCCACTATTCTTCTTCTTAAGTATCAAATTTTCAAACATACATCACCTGACACTGTTATTCTGAGTATTGGTTGTTTACCATAAGGGTTCAGTGTTGATAGGTACACATGCAAGCCCGATCAAAAGGACTGTCACCTACACAGTGAGCATCACATCTACCTACACATTCGTTGACCCCACCCTCTGTGCCCCAGGGAGTAAGGCCATGCAGATCAACATCTCAACTGTCCAGCTCACCCACCAATGCATGCCCACTCATACATGGAGTCAGGGTGTGGGCCATAATTTCAGGGATGACAAAATATGAAGCTGGTATCCATAGGTCTCTCACTTCTACATTCATGTGTCCAGGTGTAGACACCCATCAATACCTGATCAGCCAATACCATTCCTCACACACCCATAACCATGTCAGCACAAAATTGTACTTGACCTGCATGCACGTCTATTACATTCCATTTAGTTGTCATGTAGGTGGACTACAAGATTATTGGCACCAGGCTAGTAGACAAATGTCCACACATTCATACATGTACATCACAATACAGGGATGCCCCAATTTGTCAAGTAAATGGTGCATCACTGTGTTGTGTGAATGATGGTGTGTTCCAGTGCCATTACATACACAACGGTGCACATCTGAGTCACATAAGGAGCTACATGTGGCTTGTCATCACCTTGTTTATACAATGCTGGCCATTGGGCGCTAGAAGCCTCGCAACATATGATTTTCTGCTTGTGCATGGGAAACCACTTAAATGTGACAAATTGTCACCATCCATCCTAATCTGCTTTCTGATCATTTTACAGCTCATCACTCCTAGCATTGGGTGCTGAACTCATGACTCACTCACACTAAATACCTCAACACTACACAGGACAGACAAAATCACACTTATTGGATTCATCTGGGTCCTCAAATCTTGCCACTTCACCTATGGTGTAGGGGGGAGCTCCACCTGAAATATATGGATGGAAAACCATGGTTAGTATCACATCACTGTCACTACTAGTTGACAACATATGGCAGTATGTACTATTTCAGAAGAGTGCGGTATTCATAGAGGTTGTGGACAGTGCAACAGACACACCACTGCATACTCACTATGAGACTGTCACTCTGGTGTATGAGAGACATACATCTGCACTCTTATGCTGGGCCTGAGACTCATGTAGTGCTACACACTGCAACAACCATGTGTGGCCAATCTGTAGAAGAAGGAACTCCATGGTATGAGGTAGAGTTGGGTGACAGATAAATGACATAGCCCTTGTGCTCTGCAAGACAACTGATTCAGGTATTCTGTCTTGTCCTGCACGGCACACAGAGGCACTTTGTGGAGGACAAGCGGCTAAATAGTTAGTCTGCAATTCACATGCATTGTGTAATCCACGCCTGATGTGTCACAATTGGCTGATGGCATCTAAAGGCCCATTGCCAGTGCACCCTAAGGTGGGTATTCCACCTTTGGAAACAGAATGGCAGGGCTGATGTATGTGAAACTCTGACATTATTGCACCATATATATCGATGGTCGTACTTAGTTATCACAATCCACTCACAAATGGAATGCTGGCAGTGTTTAACCTTATCATACATAACACAATGTAGGGGCACAGATGTTGCCATGGCCCATGAAATGTGTGACTTATTGATGGATGTGCATGACTATCCAAACTTCTGACTTGCATTGGTTAAATGTTAGGGTACGTGAAGCCCATGTTTATACTGGCACAGCGACACTCCATTCTGGTTGCATGCGACCTGTCCACATGCATTGCATGCAGCATGCCAACACATCTGCTACTGGCATTCAAGTGTAGTGAACAGTGATTAATTAGCCAATAGGGTATTCACCAACATGCCCACCAATCAACACAACAAGATGGTCAAAAAGATCCTGCTCCCTGCCCACAAGGTCAGCCCAGAGATGCTTTAACTGATGGTCATCACGACTGGCATGGTACACCCTTTTCTGGTGGTGGAGCACCTTTCCCCACTGCAGCCACCTTGCATCCATATGATAGCCCTGGATCACACGGCCACCCATCTCTAGCATCAATGGGAGTTAGTAGGCTACCAACTAAATAAAGCCTCCCAGCTCCTCCTCCTCCATTCTGGTCACCCTCCCCCTGCCAGACATTGCACTAGGGAACAGGTAGGAATAAATGTTAGACAGTACAATGGAAAAAAAGAGTAATGAAAGGAAACTTAACACCAAAAAATTCTATAACCCAACTAACCTACCTATAGAACTAACCCAGACAAACACCCGACAGCACAAGTACAAGGTAAAATACACTGAACACAACAAATTCACAGACACTGGGACAAATGACAATAAAATACAACAGTAAACATGACCGGAAGGACAGCACAAGATATACTAAATCGCAAGAAGACAGCACCAACTTCAAACACAACCACACAGTCAAAAGAGGCACAGACTGTAAAGAGAAAGTGAAAGTACACCCACTGTACCATGCCTGTAAGCAGGATATCCTATTACATCACTTCCTGTGCCCTTACGTCACATTTTCTGTTATGCGTTGATTTTTTTGACACATTTGATATTTGCATGGGTTTTTCTGTCGCATTACTTATGTGCACCTATTTATATTGATGCATAACCTTTATGCGTTGATTTAATAGTAAATCAGCATTGCGAGGAGTGCGAAGGTGGAAAATACGCTAAGGGCCCATGGGTCATGTAGGTTGCATTTCCGGATATTTACGATGCATTTCGGTATTTTTTTTTTTTTGCTCTACTTGTGATTGTGTGATTTTTAGATTTGTTGATGTATGCACCATGTATCAACATAATAATTGTATTTGCTGGGCTGCGTTATGGCATTTTGTGTATGGTCACATCTGGTAGTCCATTGTACAATGTAATTTGTGTGTGATTGTTGTGTTACACCAATGTGTGTATTACAGAATCTGCATCATGCAAATGTATACACGTCATGCATATGTCTGTATGTGTGACAACAGTGTATCCACATATGTATGGCAGTCAGTACTGTGCAAGCGTCATGGTATGTGATTGTGATTTGTGTTCACTTATGTGCTGTGTGTAGTTATCTTACAGAGCATCACATTTCATGCAATGTTCACAGCTAAGGGATTGTTGACGATGGCTGATGATTGCAAATTGCGACAAATGTCTCCATATGTTGACTTTGAGTACATGGATGACTTGTGTGTGGACTACACATATGTCTGACATGCATACATCTTTGCTACATACTGTGATTGACACGCTCTGCATACCTTCCTACCATTTCATGTATTGAACACAATCGGTTGCTGTGTCCTGCAACATTTCAACAATGCAATGATGCCCCATGTGTGACATGTTACTTGGCAACCCTTTGTTGTCTCCTGCACCAGTTGCACATGTGTAGCAGTGCACCAACGCTACCTACTCTGCACCAGGGTGCTTGGCTATCTGCCATGTGGAGGTGGATGTATCTGTGCTGTATGGTACACCGCCCTGGACATATGCTTTTTTGATTGACAATTGTCTCTTTCTGTATGTGCAGCTGGGCGCAACATGCATTTGTGCCACATTCATCTGAGTTCATAGCACCATCTACCTCCTATTTGCAAACTGCATACTGCACCCCTAGGGTGGTATTTTTTTGTTGGCACTTCCTCAGGTCTTAGGGGACAGCAACATGTGAGTCCGCACCTTCATGCTATGTATCTTGTAGTGACAGACCGGCAGCAAGAAGCATTGCACACCTCTTCCATGTTACATGCAGTATAGGAGGTTAGGCAATTTAGAATGTGGCTTAAAGTAATGTAGAGATGGTCATCTGCCAAGATGTACATACAGTGCAGGCCATGACTATGAAATTGTGGGTTATAACATTGTTCCCTTGGTGTTCCAGAATGGCAGCTAATGTTTGTGTCAGCCATGAGGTGCCCAAGGGTGTGTATCCCACTGTCACTGGATGATCAACATAACTAGCAGTGTCTCTCCTATCTTCCAAAACAATACTGTCCATTTCCACTGATTGTGCTGTACTGCAGCATGTTGCATATGTGCTATCACCTGCACATGTTACCCTGGCCATATGTTACTGTATGGTGTATGTCTTGCGTGTCCGACAGGGTTGGGGTGTTGCATGTACATTACTAGATTTGTAGACTTACCCACAAGTAGGCCATTTCCAAATTGTCCATCCTGGAACTGTTCATTGATCGTACTGTGCCCGAATATGTAGGCTTCATGGACACTCCCAGGATACTTGGCCAAAATGTTTAGGAATAATGTGCGGTGGTCCACAACGTTCTGCACATTATTGGAATGTGTGTGCTTGCGATTCTGGTATAAGTGCTCTGTTTCTGCTGGTGGTATGAGCTGCACATGGGTGCAGTCCATTGCACCGAGCAAATGCGGGAAGCTGTGGATTTGATAGAACGTCTGTTTGTTCTCCTGCTGCTTTTTCTGGGTGTTGGGGAATATGATGTGGCCGGGTGTCAGGGAGATGATGGTGTCTAAGACCTTTGGCAGGAATGCAGAGAATGACGGCTGTGATACACCACCAATCAGTGCACCCGTTGTTTGGAATTAACCACTTGCCAGCATATGCAGGACAGCAAGCAGCTTTGTTATAGGTAGTATGTTGTGTGGAGTCTGCAGGCTGGCTGCAATTTGCAGCTCAATGTGGTGCAGCAGGTGTATTATGGCTTGCGGTTCAGTCTATAAGTCCCAATGATGTCCAGGTCCCTGAGACCAAGGAGGGTGGTCCTGGTTCTGAAGACCCTCTCCTGCCTTCTGCATTGCCTTTGTGGGCTGGTTGTGGTGGTGGTGTTTGCTGGAGTTGTTGCTGTCCTCTGCGCCGGCTAGCAAGCTATATCAGTATCACCTCCATCTTCTCCTGTGAGTTGTGATGTTGCTTCTGGGTGTTTTCCTTAAGTAGTGGTGTGTTCGCCCCATTTTAACACCTGCCCTGTAATTTTTTGGGTCCTCCTTGGATGCCTACCCTGCATCTCATTGACTTAAGAAGGTTTGACGCATCCAAAAAATGATGTTAACACTATTATTTTGACGTTAGACGGGTCTAGCATCAAAACATAAATATGGAGAAAAGTTCGGCACAAACAGAGTATATATATGCCCCTAAGCACAGGGTGTGGAAAGACTGGTGAGAGGAGGAGGACACACAGATTTATGAAGCCCTTGTGTTGCATTTGCATTAAGCAAGGCAACACAAGGGCTTCAGTGATACTTACTAAGCCACAACAAGGCAATATGCATGGACCTGCATGGCTCAGTAAATTCAGAGAAATGCAAGGCAGAACAATTCAGCGCCTTGTGTTACTCTGCATAATGAAGACATTCCATTGGTAGAGAGTGGGTGCTTCCATGCACACACTCATGGATTTTTGTGCGTTCCCAGAATTACTAAAAATAATAAACCTGGAAATGTGTCAAAATGGTACACCTTTTCAACAGAGGCATAACAAGGGGAAATATCTACATTTCTCCTGTTTATTTCCACTTTGTTTGTGTACTGCATTTTGCTACACACCTAGAAAGAGGAAAATGCCTCTGGGGATTGTTTTTGTGCAAGGTGGTGTCCCTCCCTGCACAAAACTAATCCTGCCTGTAACAAAGACACCCTTGCACCATGGTGAAAGAGTGCATGCAGTGGTGCTAGATTGCACTGTGTGAACCCAGAGAGAGAGTGAGAGCTGGAATTTGCCATATCTTAGCAAATATGGCACATTCGTGCTCCCTTCCTTTGACGCAACACAGCAAGTTACCTTATTGTGCTGCATCAAATCCTAGTAAATCCGGTCCTCAGTGTGCTTGGTCTCTCTTTTTAATTCAGGCTTTGCCCGTGCTAACTTAATGTGATGGGGTCAGTTGCCACAGTAGAGATGGGGATACACAATGATGCCTCTTTTGTTAGATCAGTTTCTGTTGTTGTAGATGATAAGCGAGGGGCACATGCCTTATAGACAGGCCAACAGAAAATATGTGATTTTGCAGACACTGTGTTTTCTGCATAATTATGAACTTGCTGCATAATTAATCATCTACTGCATAAAGATGTTAACAAATTGTTTCTACCGCAAATGGATCAAACATTAGAAAAAATGCTGTGATACATGTTGCTTCTCAGTGGAAAGATGTTTACAAATGTTGACTGTCCCCTTTTCATGTTACTTCTTGCTGTATTTGGATATTAAACTAGTAGTAATAAGGTATAAGCATTGCCCAGGCAGTGTAAGCCTAAATGCAAATGACAAAATACAAAGAATTATTGATGAGTAACAGTGAATGATAGGGATGTTTTTCACTAAGGGGTTCTGAGTGATTCAAACAGAGAGCAAGAGCAAAGCTTGAGCTGCCTATGATGCCACTCAGAACCCTGAGGTGAGAAACATCCTATTAATTCAATGTTTACCCCTCTAAAATGTTATGTGAGGCTCCCAAAATCATTTGCCCCTGCTTTTAGCTGTCAAACAGTGGCAGAGAATTAATGGGTGAGAATTACATAATATGTCCTCTGTTATGCATCCCTGCCCAGAGGTTTATAAACAAAAAAAACACCTGCCATCATTGACCAAAACCTGCACTTTACCTGCCTTCCTTCCCCGTGCTGTACTTTCTGCTTTGAGTCAAAGCAGACAAGTAGCGCTGCACTGACAGGCTCTTGGACAGTCACAGCCAGCCTGGCCTGGAAGGCCTTTATGACAGCATACCAGTATATTACCAGTTTTAATATCAACTGTTGCTATGTCATAGTAGTGGGTTATGAGATTTAGAATTTGAAATAAATTATAGAGGCCCTCTATAAGAGCTATATTTAGCAATTAATTAATACTATCACAAAATGTGTAGCATTGCTTTTTCTTGCCACATATTTTAGATCCCCCTGCTGCAAATGTTGATCCTTCCCTGCCACATAGTTTCAGAGGTCCCATTTATAGGTGTGCGTGTATGTGTGCAAACCCGAACACCAAGGTTTGCATTAAGTGCTTTGCCTATTCAGCAAGCTCTGCGTTCTTCCATTTCATAGCATTGTCATCATCTAAACCACATGCAATCCACAATTCCTTTTAATGTTTTACGTTTTCAAACCTGCTTCCTACACGTCCAACTGTCACTGAAAGACTATTTGTCCTGTACCTATGTGTGACCTTTTGAAAATATTACTGTCCACCAGAACACTTTCCAAGAGAACCAAAACACTGACCCACATGTATCTCCACAGTATATACTTTGCTATATGCTACATGTTTCTGGGTTAGGTTGCCAAATTCTTTCTAGGGAAAGCATATTGCAGTACCGGTGGGGTTGAGAGTGCTTTTGTGACTTTAATAAGTGTTTAGTATTAATGAATGATGATGAAAATAGCAACATACCCTAAGGATGATAGTGATGGGACAAATGTGAGCATACACTAGGACTGCCAAGCGAGGATGCTGATATGAACAAGTATTTAGGATTAATGAGTTATCATGCAACTATAACAACAGGGTTGGACTGGGAAATGAAATATGCCAGAGCCCCAAAATAGAAGTACCTCCCACTGATGAATTGGAAAGCTAAAATTGAAGCCCATGTTTGCAAATTGGGGCAGTTTTGAACTTGTAAAGATATGCTGTATAGGTGTTTTGCAAGGTATAGAAGACAGATATAGAAGACTACATGGATTTCAGCTTGCTTCAAGCAATGATTTTTTCATATCAGGGAAATCAACCGTAAGAACAGCAGGTCCACAACCAGCCGGAAAATATGGCCCGCACACTGACCTGTCAGACCAGCCCATCAGACACTGCTTGATTGCCCTACAGGCCTGTCCGATCCTGTATGACGATGCACTCAGTTACTGGCTGGTGGTCAAAAGCATTCATTCTCCTACCTATTTATTCATACTTACATTCTCTCATATGACAATATGCTCCTCCATTTTTGTACCCATTCATTGTATGATACACCTGCTGCCAAGTTTGCTCACCCTCTAGTCCACACAATAAAACAAAGGTTTATTGCCTTTGCCAGTGCTTGCTTGTAATTCTGTGCTTGCATTTAATTGATAATGCTTCAAGTTCTTTAGTAGTTATGTCTGATGGCTTCCTGTGTCTATTGTTTCAGTTGATTAAAGGATGAAGGCGACTTCATTAATTTGTCATTGTGGAATCTCACTGGAGTTCTTTTCCTAGCTGCTAATGAGGAATTGTTAAAATAAAGGATCCGGGAACTTTTTGACTTTTGTAAATTACTTTCTCAATACCACCCTTGCTTCTTCTCTGACTCTGACTATTTAAATCTGTTTTTCATGTAGTTATTACTGTAATTTTTCTAATATTTTTAATATCCGACCTTGGTTCCCCCTTTTAATTAGCACTGCCTTTTTATGGCAATTGGGTTTTTTGGTAGAATATTTCATTCTGTTCTGATGCTTTCGACTGCAGAGCCCTTTTAAATTGTCCCATTAAAGGAAGATAACATGATGTCAAAGGTGTCTAAGTCTAATAAGTGTGAAATATCGCATTTTTCTTCAGAAACTAGTGCGAAGACCTGGGATGCTGCTGATTTTCATTTCACACTTGGAGCTTGCCAAATGTGGATACTTTTGAGGTTGCTTTTTTTATTCCATGAACCAATTTGAGCTGCAAAGAATCATTTGATAATTCTAACATAGTTTGTCTAAAGTAGTGGTTTTTAACCTGTGGTCCAATAAACCCTGTTAGTCTGCGGAGCCTACTCAGGGGGTACACCACTGCTTAGAAAATTAAATAAGAGTAACCTATGAGTGAAGGGTACTTGAGTACAGAAGCAACGTGTAAAATTGAGAATTTTAAAAATGTCTGTAAATTTGAAGGAATGTGAAATTGGAGACAAAAAACGAAGGCCAAATTTATGAAGTAATTGTGTCGCTTTTGCAGCATGCAAAACGGTACAAGCGTGATACAACTACTAAATGCCATTTATCAAGCCACACAAGGCCACCTTACGTGGCCCTGAGTGGCTTGATAAATCCAGCCGAGTAACAAAATGCAGCACAAACTGCTCTATTGCACTACTGTCTCCAGGGAGCTCTTCCATGGGTGTTGGTGGGTGTTCCCCTGCAACACCCATAAATTTTGAGGCATTCCCAAACGTACCATAAGTGGTGTACCTGGGAATGCACAACAACTGCTATTTCTCCCTAGGTGAGGCATAACAAGGAGAAATATCTTTATTTCTCCTCCCTTTTTCCTCTTTTTATGTGTTGTGCTGCACACATAGAAAGAGGACACAGCCCAGGGGAGTGTTTCTGTGCAGGTAGGTGCCCCTTCCTGTACAAAAATAAATCCTGCTTACAATGCAGGCACCTTTGTATCATGGTACAAGAGTGCCTGCATTGCAGCTAAGCAGCACATTGTGTGCAAGTGCTGGAAAAAGACAAGAATGTGCTGTAATATTCAAAATTCAACACATTACTGCCCTTTCACCTCCCAGCCCCTCGTTCTGCCCCGCGCTACTCACCCTCTCTCCTGCTCCTGCTTCTTTTCCTCTTTCCTTCTTCTCTGTTCTTCCTCCTCACTCCTCGTCTGTATTCTTCTTCTGTACTCCTCTTCTCCCCGTCTTCTCTCCTCTTCTCTTCTTCCTCATCTTCTGCTGTGGTATTCTGCACTCTGTTTCTTCGTTTTTTGTATCTCCCTCCGTGTTCTTCTGTGTTCTTCTGTGTTCCTCTGTCTTCTTCGGTCTTCCTCTGTCTTCTTCTGTCTTCTTTTCTTCTGTTCTTCTTTTCTTCTTGTCTTCTTGTCTTCTGCCTTCGGCTCTTCTGCCTCCTCCGTCCTCTTCTCCCCGCGCCTGCCCTCCTGCTCCTGCCTCATCCCCCTCCCCCACTTGCATCCCCCCCTCTATCTCCCCTATCTAACCCGTTCACTTTCTACCTCCCTCACTCCTCCTATCTACCTATCTCTCATCTCTCTATCCCACTATCCAACTCCCTCACTCTCCACCTCCTCCTATCTTCCTATCTCTCTATCTTTTTCCCTATCTATCGATTTCTCTATCTACCTTTTCTCTCTACCTATTTCTCTATCTCTCCCCCCCTCCCGCCACCCCCTCTATTACCTATCTTCCTATCCCCTCACTTTACCTCTCACCCTCACCCACCTCTACAACCCCCCCTCCCCTATCTTCACAACCCTACACCTATCTTTCTCCCTAATCTCCTAAACCTCCTAACACTCTCCCCCCTCCACCCCTAAACCCCCCTCCCCCAGCTCTTCTCACTCTACCTGTCCCCCCCCCCTCCCTCGCGCTTTTTCGCCGCGACCTCCTGCACGCCCCCAGCTGACCCCTCCCCCCCCTCCTACCTCATATGGCGACCGCGCAGCGGGTGCGCCGCTGGCGCGCCAGAGGCAAGCCCGTCTGCGCCCGTCCGCGCCTGGCCCGCGCCCAGCGCCATGACCCCTGGTCCCCAGCACTCCCAAGCCCCGATGATCCGCTATGACCCCACCACCCTCCATGCCCTCAACCCAGGACGCTCCAACACCTGCTTCCAAGCTCATCCCAAACGCACCCATGGACCCTTCGCCTGCAACTCCTGCAAACGCATCTTCCACCACGCAACAACTACGACCACAAGCCCACGCGCCATCAACCACCTCAAGTGCATCCTAGTCAACGCTCGCTCCGTTCACAAACACGCCGTTAAACTCTGGGACCTCCTAGACTCCACAGCACCGGACGTCGCCTTCATCACGGAGACCTGGATGAACGCCTCCTCTGCTCCAGACATCGCCACCGCCATCCCCGAAGGCTACAAGATCTCCAGGAAAGACCGCACCAACCAAGTAGGAGGAGGTATCGCCATCGTCTTCAAAGACTCCATCAGCGTCACCACCTCCACTGAAGACTCCCCTCTTGCCGCTGAACACCTGCATTTTCAGATTCGCACCGACCCGAGGACCACCCTCAGAGGATCCCTCGTCTACCGTCCTCCCGGACCTCGCGCCCCTTTCAGCGACACCGTCGCCGACTTCATCTCCCCGCACGCCCTCGCCTCACCGGACTACATCCTCCTAGGCGACCTCAACTTCCATCTGGAACAAAACAACGACCCCAACACCACCACCCTGCTCGACAACCTCGCCAACCTCGGCCTCAAACAACTGGTGAACACTGCCACCCACATCGCCGGACACACACTCGACCCTATCTTCTCCGCCAGCAAACACGTCTTCTTCAGCCACGCCTCCGCCCTTCATTGGACCGACCACAGCTGCGTCCACTTCACATTCCGACGCGAGACCCGCCACCTCCGCACTCAACCCATCCCTTGCCGACAGTGGAACAAGATCCCTGAAGAGCAACTCTTCGCCGCACTCGCCGCCAACCAACCCACCCTCACCACCGACCCCAACGTCGCAGCCCTCAACCTCACAAACTGGATCTCCAACTGCGCAGACAACCTTGCTCCCCTCAAACGCTCACAGCGACAGAACAACACCAAGAAACCCCTCTGGTTCTCTGACACCCTCAAAGAATCAAAGAAAACTTGTCGCGCACTTGAGAAAGCCTGGCGCAAGGACCGTACCGCTGACAACATGACCGCCCTCAAGAACGCTACCCGCAAACACCACCACCTGATCCGCACTGCCAAAAGGAATTTTTTTCACCGACAGACTGGACAAAAACAGCCACAACAGCAGAGAACTCTTCAGCATCGTCAAGGAGTTCTCCAACCCCAGCGCCAACGCCAACGCCGTCACGCCCTCACAGGATCTATGCGAATCCCTCGCCACTTTCTTCCATCGCAAGATCAGCGACCTCCACGACAGCTTCGGACACCAGACCCAACCTAACACCACCGAACCCACATCCCCGACCATCACCCTCAACAACTGGACCCACATCAGCACGGAAGAAACCAAATCCATCATGAACTCTATCCACTCCGGCGCCCCTTCGGACCCCTGCCCGCACTTCATCTTTAACAAAGCCGACAACATCATTGCCCCGCACCTCCAGACCGTCATCAACTCTTCTTTTTCTTCTGCTACCTTCCCCGAATGCTGGAAACACGCCGAAGTCAACGCCCTACTAAAGAAACCTACGGCTGACCCGAGCGACCTGAAAAACTTCCGCCCCATCTCCCTTCTGCCTTTCCCAGCCAAAGTAATAGAGAAGACCGTCAACAAACAGCTGACCACCTTCCTGGAAGACAACAAACTGCTCGACCCCTCACAGACCGGATTCCGAACCAACCACAGCACTGAAACCGCCCTCATCTCAGTCACAGACGACATCAGAACCCTGATGGACAACGGTGAAACAGTCGCCCTCATTCTTCTCGACCTCTCGGCTGCCTTTGACACCATCTGTCACCGCACCCTAATCACCCACCTCCGCTCCACCGGGATCCAAGACCAGGCCCTGGACTGGATCGCCTCCTTCCTCGTAAACCGCTCCCAAAGAGTCTACCTCCCTCCGTTTCGCTCAGAACCCACTGAGATCATCTGCGGCGTACCTCAAGGCTCATCACTCAGCCCGACACTCTTCAATGTCTACATGAGCCCCCTCGCTAACATCGTACGCAAGCACGACATCATCATCACCTCCTACGCCGACGACACCCAACTTATACTCTCCCTCACCAAGGACCCCGCCAGCGCCAAGACCAACCTACAAGAGGGTATGAAGGACGTCGCAGATTGGATGAGGCTCAGCCGCCTAAAGCTGAACTCTGAAAAAACTGAAGTCCTCATCCTCGGCAACACCCCGTCCGCCTGGGACGACTCCTGGTGGCCCACGGCCCTCGGCACCACACCGACCCCCGCAGACCACGCCCGCAACCTCGGCTTCATCTTGGACCCCCTTCTCACCATGACCAAGCAAGTCAACGCCGTGTCCTCCGCCTGCTTCCTCACCCTCCGCATGCTCCGCAAGATCTTCCGCTGGATCCCCGCCGACACCAGAAAAACCGTGACCCACGCCCTCGTCACGAGCCGCCTGGACTACGGCAACACCCTCTACGCTGGGACCACCGCCAAACTCCAAAATCGCCTGCAACGCATTCAAAACGCCTCACCCCGCCTCATCCTCGACGTACCCCGCAACAGCCACATCTCCGCACACCTGAGACACCTGCATTGGCTCCCAGTCAGCAAAAGGATCACCTTCCGACTTCTCACCCACGCACACAAAGCCCTCCACGACAAGGGACCGGAATACCTCAACAGACGCCTCAACTTCTATGTCCCCACCCGCCCCCTCCGCTCCTCTGGCCTTGCACTCGCCGCCGTCCCTCGCATCCGACGCTCCACGGCGGGTGGGAGATCTTTCTCCTTCCTGGCGGCCAAGACCTGGAACTCCCTCCCCACCAGCCTCAGGACCACCCAGGACCACTCCGCTTTCCGGAAACTCCTACAGACCTGGCTGTTCGAGCAGCGATAACCACCCCCTTTGTCCCTAGCGCCTTGAGACCCGCACGGGTGAGTAGCGCGCTTTATAAATGCTAATGATTTGATTTGATTTGACTTTCTCTCACAAATAGTGCAGCAAGGTGGCTTGCTGTACAGCGTCACAAATATTTCCCTTAGTTGGTGTCCTCAGGTTGACTCACAGAAGCAGTGCAAGTGCATCAAAAAGACTTTCAGTATGGGCAATAAATGGACTCAATTGAATTTAGAAAAGCTCCAACTTTCTCACTAAAATGTTTGTTTTATATTTTTTGTGAATTAAATATATTTCATCACTTGTGTATTTATTTGATCAATGCTTGTTTCTGCATATTTTGTTTATTGTTTTGTGGTTCAAATCATCAAAAATGATGAGGTTAGGGTCCCTGGTTTCCATTAAGGTCTCAATGGGGTGTCCTTGGATTCCAAAAGTATTCAGTGGGGGTCCTCGGGTTCATTAATGATTAGGGGTGGTCCAGAGAAGTGAAAAGGTCAGAAAACCCTCGCTGTAAAAAGAATGTGTAGAGTATCCCAAGGATGTAATGCAGGACCCTGCACCCCTGCATTGCATAGGGAGGGTACCTCCTTTCAGAGGGGGTGCACTCAACCTTACGCCTATGGATATTTGTAAGTCAAGGGCGCCTCAGGGGCTCATCAGTCTTTAGGCGGGCCCCATCATTTTTCTTTAGGTCACTCTGATATCGCTCACTTTTATGTGATGGTACATTGGACATCTGTGCAATATTCAGTGACCAGATTATCAATATATTGCTTCTGATTTATAGGTTTGAATCTACTGAATACCACAATCCTCAGCAATAATGGCAGAATGTGTTACAGGGATTACTGGAGTGAGACTATAAGAATTTTGTCAGTGCTGGGAAATTCTGGGTCAGACTTGGAACCTCTCAGTTTCAGTTCTTGAACTGATCGGTCAGGACAGATGTCGCGTTGAAATTATTAGTGCAATTCTGGTGCAAAATTGCACACTCAAGCAAAATGAATAGTCAATGAAAGGAAAGGAAACTTTTCCCACTTCTCTCCAGTGTTTGTGAATGGGAAGGACCCAGGCCTTGTGGTGATGCGAGCTCTGATGGTGCCTGACTCGCGTCCTCTCTGTGTGACCTGCAGAGCCACCTTGTACATGAAGGCCTCATCGGGCCAAGCGAAGACAGCAGCACAGCGGTGGAAGGCCCGCTGTTTATGTCACCAAAGCCTGCTCCCGTCTGCCTTCAAGTACCAGTCAGAAGCCTTGCCCCCTGCACTTCTCAGAGGCATGCAGCACTTTGGCCAGCAGCTCCCTATACCCTGCTGCCAACTGGAAGCATCCTGCCTTAAGCCAGCCCACCTCTCAATGTAAGTGCCATTTCTGGATATCTGCAACACTGATGGATCTGTGCCTGCTGTGAGGGACTGAATGCATGCCTCTGAGAAAATCCTTACATTCGGCTCACACATCAAGCCTAGTACTTAACACTTCCCCACATATTCCATCCACTGCCCATGGGGAACACTACCACATCTGGCTACCTCCCCAACAGACAATAAGGAAGGGCTCAAGTGACTATCACTGGTGCCATCAATAAAAGTTCACTCCAACACCATCAAGCCATCTTAATGGACTGCTGCACTCTGCAATACAATTGATTGACTGATGAGGGCACATACTGCACTGGGCCGAGGAGCACTACCCACGCATACCCACATAGAGAACAGTTTGCACTGTGACCATGGTGGATGACCCTGTGCCAGTTGTTCACCCACCACAAGAGCACACCAGTGTGGGAGCGTTCTCGCTGCTCAGCGAGCTGGCTGACCCAGCAACAGCATCTCTCTGGTGGAAAGTATGCGTTGGCCGACTAGAGAACTACATTGTGGCCACTAGTGAGCACAACAGAGCAGTCAAGAGGTTGCTACTCCTTCACTTTGAGGTGGATATAATATATAAACTCTTTAGACACCTCCTAATTACCGGCACGATTGACTATGAGGTGGCAGTGAGAGCACTAAATGCACACTTTGATTCGCAACTGAATCAAGACTTTGAGCGATTTAAACTCAGCCATGCACACCAGAGGGAAGGAGAATCCATTGACCAATTCTATGCCCAGCTCAGAGAGCTCGCAAGCATGTGCACAGAAGATGATCAACTGAAGTAGATATGGACCGGATCATCCAAGGACACAGGAACAAAATGCTCAGAGGCCTCATACAGAGGCAACCCAACATCAGCCTGGATGAAATCATGATAATGGCACAATCTTATGAGCTATTGGCTAACAGAGGGGCTGAAATCGACCTGATCATCTCACAAACACCTGAAAAAACCCTGATGGTAAAGATGGAACAAGTGGATGCAGTGCTGATGCAGCAGACAAAGAGAAAACCCAGAATATGCATCCAGGTTAAACAATGGGGATGTTGTGAGTAATGTTGGAGAGAAGAACACAATCCAAAAGACTGTCCAGCTCAGGGGAGGACATATTCTAATTGCGGAAAACGAACCCATTTTACCACTGTCTGCAGGGGAGGCTCACAAGGGAGAGTAATGAGAAGAAGGCACACACCCACAAGGGCGATCAAACAGCCATCACTAGAATAACCAGTCTCACAAGATATGCGCTACCTGACACTACACTATGTACATGAAGACTCCAATACAGAAGAAAAAGTATTCTAAAAGTCATTCATGAATGATCTGAAGAGGCACGAGAGACCCCAGCCAACGTGTATAAATGAAATAGCAGGGTCTCGAGTAAAAGCACTCATAGGCACAGGCCTCCGTTAATGCAATGGGCACACAGCAATATCAGCACCTCTAACCCTGCCCAACACTGGCAACATCTGTAGGAAAGTACCATCTTGCCTGGCATGTTACCCCCATTTTTCACTGTATATATGTTGTTTTAGTTGTATGTGTCACTGGGACCCTGGTATTCAGGGCCCCAGTGCTCATAAGTGTGCCTGAATGTGTTACCTGTGTAGTGACTAACTGTCTCACTGAGGCTCTGCTAATCAGAACCTCAGTGGTTATGCTCTCTCATTTCTTTCAAATTGTCACTAACAGGCTAGTGACCAATTTTACCAATTTACATTGGCTTACTGGAACACCCTTATAATTCCCTAGTATATGGTACTGAGGTACCCAGCGTATTGGGGTTCCAGGAGATCCCTATGGGCTGCAGCATTTCTTTTGCCACCCATAATGAGCTCTGACAATTCTTACACAGGCCTGCCACTGCAGCCTGAGTGAAATAACGTCCACGTTATTTCACAGCCATTTTACACTGCACTTAAGTAACGTATAAGTCACCTATATGTCTAACCTTTACCTGATAAAGGTTAGCTGCAAAGTTACTTAGTGTGAGGGCACCCTGGCACTAGCCAAGGTGCCCCCACATTGTTCAGGGCCAATTCCCCGGACTTTGTGAGTGCGGGGACACCATTACACGCATGCACTACATATAGGTCACTACCTATATGTAGCTTCACAATGGTAACTCCGAATATGGCCATGTAACATGTCTATGATCATGGAATTGCCCCCTCTATGCCATCCTGGCATAGTTGGCACAGTCCCATGATCCCAGTGGTCTGTACCACAGACCCTGGTACTGCCAAACTGCCTTTCCTGGGGTTTCACTGCAGCTGCTGCTGCTGCCAACCCCTCAGACAGGTTTCTGCCCTCCTGGGGTCAAGCCAGGCTTGTCCCAGGATGCCAGAACAAAGGACTTCCTTTGAGAGAGGGTGTTACACCCTCTCCCTTTGGAAAATGGTGTGTAGGCAGGGGAGGAGTAGCCTCCCCCAACCTCTGGAAATGCTTTCATGGGCACAGATGTGCCCAATTCTGCATAAGCCAGTCTACACCGGTTCAGGGGACCCCTTAGCCCTGCTCTGGCGCGAAACTGGACAAAGGAAAGGGGAGTGACCACTCCCCTGACCTGCACCTCCCCTAGGAGGTGTCCAGAGCTCCTCCAGTGTGCTCCAGACCTCTGCCATCTTGGAAACAGAGGTGCTGCTGGCACACTGGACTGCTCTGAGTGGCCAGTGCCACCAGGTGACGTCAGAGACTCCTTCTGATAGGCTCCTTCAGGTGTTGCTAGCCTATCCTCTCTCCTAGGTAGCCAAACCCTCTTTTCTGGCTATTTAGGGTCTCTGTCTCTTGGGAAACTTTAGATAACGAATGCAAGAGCTCATCCGAGTTCCTCTGCATCTCTCTCTTCACCTTCTGCCAAGGAATCGACTGCTGACCGCGCCGGAAGCCTGCAAAACTGCAACATAGTAGCTAAGACGACTACTGCAACTCTGTAACGCTGATCCTGCCGCCTTCTCGACTGTTTTCCTGGTGGTGCATGCTGTGGGGGTAGTCTGCCTCCTCTCTGCACCAGAAGCTCCGAAGAAATCTCCCGTGGGTCGACGGAATCTTCCCCCTGCAACCGCAGGCACCAAAAAGCTGCATTACCGGTCCCTTGGGTCTCCTCTCAGCACGACGAGCGAGGTCCCTCAAATCCAGCAACTGTATCCAAGTGACCCCCACAGTCCAGTGACTCTTCAGTCCAGGTTTGGTGGAGGTAAGTCCTTGCCTCCCCACGCCAGACTGCATTGCTGGGAACTGCAACTTTTGCAGCTACTCCGGCCTCTGTGCACTTCCGGCGGAAATCCTTTGTGCACAGCCAAGCCTGGGTCCACGGCATTCTAACCTGCATTGCACGACTTTCTAAGTTGGTCTCCGGCGACGTGGGACTCCTTTGTGTAACTTCGGGTGAGCACCGTTTCACGCATCCTCATAGTGCCTGTTTCTGGCACTTCTCTGGGTGCTACCTGCTGCTAAGAGGGCTTCTTGTCTTGCTCGATGTCCCCTCTGTCTCCTGACACAATTTGCGACATCCTGGTCCCTCCTGGGCCACAGCAGCATCCAAAAACGCTTAAAGCACGATTTGCAGCTAGCAAGGCTTGTTGGCGGTCTTTCAGCGGGAAAACACTTTTGCATGACTCTCCACGGCGTGAGGGATCCGTCTTCCAAAGGAAAAGTCTCTAGCCCTAGTTGTTCCTGCAGAAACCTAAGCTTCTTCTGTCCAGTAGAAGCTTCTTTGCACCAACAGCTGGCATTTCCTGGGCATCTGCCCATCTCCGACTTGCTTGTGACTTTTGGACCTGGTCCCCTTGTTCCACAGGTACCCTCGACTGGAAATCCATCGTTGTTGCATTGCTGATTTGTGTCTTTCCTGCAGTATTCCCCTATCACGACTTCTTTTTCCTTTGGGGAACTTCAGTGCACTTTGCACTCACTTTTCAGGGTCTTGGGGTGGGCTATTTTTCTAACCCTCACTATTTTCTAATAGTCCCAGCGACCCTCTACAAGGTCACATAGGTTTGGGGTCCATTCGTGGTTCGCATTCCACTTTTGGAGTATATGGTTTGTGTTGCCCCTATCCCTATGTGTCCCCATTGCATCCTATTGTAACTATACATTGTTTGCACTGTTTTCTAAGACTATACTGCATATTTTTGGTATTGTGTACATATATCTTGTGTATATTTCCTATCCTCTCACTGAGGGTACACTCTGAGATACTTTGGCATATTGTCATAAAAATAAAGTACCTTTATTTTTAGTATAACTGTGTATTGTGTTTTCTTATGATATTCTGCAAGTGACACCTGTGGTACTGTAGGAGCTTCACTCGTCTTCTAGTTCAGCCTAAGCTGCTCTGCTAAGCTAATCTATCAGCCTATGCTGCTAGACACCCTATACACTAATAAGGGATAACTGGGCCTGGTGCAATGTGCAAGTACCCCTTGGTACTCACTACATGCCAGTCTAGCCTCCTACAACATCTTATACCAAAATATTTATGTACAGGAGCCGCACACCCCTGCCCCTGAAGGAGCGAATGACAGTAAAAGTCCAGTCAGAGGACAAACAAATCCACACTATGTTTCAAGTGGTCAACAGAGAAGCTGACCCCGTCCTCAGCAGTCTTTCAGAAGAGGATTTAGGACTGGTGTCTTTTGCAGAAGCATACAAACATTCCAGATAAATTAACTGTTAGGGCAGTTCCCGGAGCTGTTCACTGGACTGGGCTGTCTAAAGGCACCTTCCATTCAGCTGCACATCAACAAAGCTGTGAAGCCAGTCGCTCTGCGATACCAGTGCATCCTGTTTCACCTCTGACCACTAGTGGAATAGGAGCTAAATAAACTTGAGGACTAAGGGATGACAGAGAAGGTGTCGGGACCCACCCCATAGGTATCAGCAATGGTAATAGCAGAGAAAAACCAAGACAACCAGGAAAAATCCAGCTATGCATTGACATGTGCCTCCACAACAAGGCGATCAGGAGAGAAAGGCACATTACTCCCATGATAGATGACAAAGCCGACCTCAATGGCTCAAAATGGTTCTCCAAACTGGATGTATATGCTGGGTCCGACAACTAGGCCTAGCAGAGGATAGCAGGTATATCACCACCTTTTAGACACACCTGGGACTAAGAAGATACAAACAGTTAAGTTTTGGCATATCATCCACTGCCAAAGTGCTCCAGGATGCCATCCGGCAGACCCTGTCAGGACTGATCCATTCCACCACAGCCGAAGATCACCATCAGCACCTAAAGGCCACCCTCAAGCGGCTGTCAGAGCATGGACTTCTTTTTCAGACATCTATTGACTTTTTCAGATATGTATTCAACCAGGAGTGTAGCCAAGTGGAACCCCGAACATCTCATGCTACTAGGCAGGCCCTGGCACCACGAACTGTGATCGAAGTATGGAGTTTCCTGGGTATGACAACGTACTGTGGAAGATTCATACCAACATTCGCCACCCTATCTGAGCCACTCCAAGCCATCATGAAGGGCAATGCTCCTTGGTTGTGTGGAAGAGGCATTTCAAGTGCTCCTGTGCAAAACCACCATGATGTACTTCAACTCAACAAAGAAGACTGAGTTTGTGGTTGACGCCAGTTCTGTGGGTTTCAGGGCTGTCGTAACCCAGGAAGTTGAACCTGGTTGGTTGGCCCCACTCACACATGCCAGCAAGGCCATGACCCTGACAGAACAGTGCTATACCCAGATGGAGAGAGAGGCCCTGACAATAAATGGGCTTGTGGACACTTCCACTTGTATATCTAGGGAAGACCATTCAGGGTAGTCACAGATCACCAACCACTCATGTCACAGTTCAATAGGACTGTGCCACACACGCCTCCCTGAATCGAACAGTGGGCCATTAAGCTCTAGCACTATTGCATGGAAGCAGTATACCAGCCTGGTGCAAACATCTTGTCAAGACATCCATCAAAGCAGGCTGAAGAAAACACATCAGATGAGGAAGCTGCCGAAGCCCATGTACGAGCATTCGCTCACAGCAGCTGTCCCAAAACATTGGACATGAAAGAGATCTCTGACGCAATCATGGGAGATGCGAGTCTGATGCAGGTGAAACAGGTCCTGAACAGTGGCAAGACTTTCTCAGAAATACCAACAAAAGGGACAGGCACAGAGAAAGACAGACTAACAAGGTTATGGTGAGTAAAGAACAAACTTAGTTTGACCCCAGATGGGCTCATCCTACAAGGACACCATCTGGTGATTCCCTTACAACTGAAGCAACAAGTGACCATGCTAGCGCATGGAGAACACCAAGGCACAGCAAAAATGAAGGCACACATGAGGGAGAAAGTTTGGTTTCCTGGTCTTCAACATGGAGTGAAGTGACTGCCCTTGACGTACAAACACCAAACACCCTCAGTCACTTCACACCACCCTTTCACCATACCTGTCAGCCACACATTTGTTGCACCACTAGCAGCATTTATCACACCCACTTATATCACCCTTCACTCTCCATCACTGAAACTTTTAGATTTCACTTGTGCATACTACTAGCTCAAAATGTGTTCACTCATACCAGCAATTGTCTGCATCCACCCATACAATATCTAACTTACTCACACCATTCATCCATCTCAGCTATCACTCACCAATGTAATAATTTATGTGGGCCATTCAGCTACGTCTCACCCACAGTTCTGTTTTATCTTAATTGCCTCACATAACACTGCCAAGCCACTCATAACTTATTTTTCACATCACAACCTGCAATCACTCAGAACTCAGCAACCTACAGTACTTATTCACTACTTCATATTGATTGCAGCCCACACTACTCATTTCTTAGCAAAGTAGTCCATCACAGCACAATTCATAACTCATCCCCAGCAATGTTTTTCACTAACCCAATCGTTCGGCAACTCTGGCCTGTCTCATTTCCACTTCCACCACCCCAGCAATGTTATTCAGTCAGTTGCATTATTTTTGTCAACATTCCTGCAACCATTCATAGCGCTCACAAATCTCTGCACCCACGCTCACAGTACTATCAAACTACATTCATAACCTAACCCAGTTAGACTAGTTGCCTGCAGTCATTCACAGCCCCCACTCAGAACATCACTGACAGCCAAAACAATTGTGTGCCTTCAGCCACGTATAACAAATAATCATACTCAGCCTGTTTGAACTCAGGTTGTCATTCACACATATCCAGAACCTTTTCAGGTATCACACCTCCCTGACACTACATACTAAAGTCACTCAGAATGACCCTGAGTCACATAAAGCACTTCTTTCTTCACTCAGATTACAATGCCACTCACATCATCTGATCAAACTATCCACAATCCCCTACTTCTATAGCTCACAACAACAAGATCAACTCACACCTCAACTAAACGGTAGTACCCACTTGACCACTCACAAACCCACTGAGAGACTTACTGAAAGACACTCAACCACAACATCTTGAGCCGTCTCATGCATGTATAATTACTCACTCAACGCCACTCGGACACTAATGGTGTGAACTTCTACACTTACAGTGACTTTATATAACAGGCAGTATAAAATTACTTGTTATGTGGTTGTGTAGAGTGCAGCTAGCCACCCGTGGGGTATCCAGGCACTGACAGACAGAGATCAAAATTAAATTATAGAGGTGAGACACAATTAAAAGAAGTGCAATAATATTCTTTGCTTTGTGTAATAGCTTAACATACCTGTGCTATTATGTTGATCATAGAACACTCATAAAGTAGTAATCTTGAAATTGCCCTGGAGTAACCTCAACACATCCTGAAGTCCTCAGAGGTAAGGCTGGCTCAATGTTATCTGGTAAACTGAACTGAATTCCAATCCAAGTTGCCTTTCTCTGTTTTCTGTGTACACAATTTAGTGAACAGCTAAAGTTATCCCTAGTGATCCATGAACTGCTTAGAGAACTCCTGCCCATCCAGCCAGTCACAGTCTGTGACAGACAAGTCAGGAGAGTGCCAGGGTGAATGACTCCCTACAAGTCAATCAGAAGAGCCTAACCACAGTCTTTTTCTACATTAATTCTGAATTGCTGCTTTTAGGCAATCAGAATAGTTCCCTATGGTTAGACCCTTCTGGCCGGATGCTAGGTACCCACTTAGAGTAACAATGCTCAGTGCATGCCTTCATAGAACAGTTTGTGGGTGGTTTTCTTCTGTTGAGATTAGGCATTCACTTTTTGTTAATTTAGGGACATCCTATGAAGCAGTTACTTGTGTGTGTTTTTGTAGCAATGATCTGCTCTTCAGAAAATACAAAAAAGTGGAATTCTTAACGTCCACAGAATTTCAAACAACATCCTGGAGTAATCCAACCTAATCCTGAAATCATCCCGGGATAATCCTGCAGTAGTAAATGATCATCACATGTTTTCCACTGAAGTAATCGGGAACTAATCTTGGAGTAATCCGGTCTAATCCTGAAATCATCCTGCATTAGTAAATGACATTCACATGTTTTCTACTGCAGTAATCAGGAATTAATCCTGGAGTAGTTTCTTGGATGACTTTAGAGTCATATCATTTAAATATTTTGCCCTGTACAAATACTTCCAAATGGCTTGGGATGAAATCCTCAGATAATTACAGAAGTAGCCCAACTAAAGTTATCAGATGACTTCAGAATGACCCTAAGATGATCTTCCTTTTTGAGTTGGGTCTTAGGGCTGGGTGGGAGACCTACTAACGTTCGCATAGGCATTGATTGGTGCACCACAGTTTTGTGCTCATGATGAACACTTTATCACTCAAAAAATAAGATTTTTACATATATTGAAGAAAGTGTGCAAATAATCGAGTGAAGAGGTTGAAATAAATCCAAGATACAATCAAACATTTCATCCCCGAAAAACAGACAGCAGCATTCTAAATATAGAGGAACCTAGCAATAAGCTAGTTAGGGATGCACAGGTATCCAAGTTGCTGAATCAAGAGGAGGCTTCACAAAACATTTAATAGCCATCATGACGAGGAAGGACTGCAGATTTCACAGGTAAAAGAAACAGAATTTAGTAGCAGCAATGATTTGCGATTTCAGGGAAAACTCAACATGTCTGACAAACCAGGCTGGGCAAGCACTATATCTAATTGATTTGGGCCATAACTTACATACCCAGTGATTTGGATTACATCATGTTAACGTTATCTCCTTTTAGAAAGGTTTAAATTTAAAAAATGTGGGATGTCCAAGCATGCATTGATTCTAATGCTTGGTTAAGATGGTCCACTATAGTGGCAAGGGATATCGGGGAAACATAAGCTCTATCAAGTCTATGATTATAACATACACCATACCACCAACCTTGAAAGGATAACTTTGAAGAATCCTTCCAAGATTTAGGAATTTGTTGAAATGCAACAGTTAATAATAAGTCCACAATTAAAATATTATTCTTTTGATATTGAGGCCATTCCTCCACAAGACTTCCTAAAAATATATTTGAAAAGCTTAAAGTAATCTGAGTATTTAATATAATATTTATCTGATTTGATACTCCTACCCAAAATTGAAATGTGATAGGACAATCAAACAACATATGTTTAATATCTGAAACTGGCGCATTACTGAACTAAGAAGAGGATGAAAAATTAGGATTCATTTTCTGCAAAGAAATTGGTGTCATTAATAATCTATTATATAAAAAGAACAAAGTTTGAACTACATTAGCTACTCTAAAGGATTTCCATATTTTAATCCAAATTTTATTCCATAAAGAAGCGGGAAAGGAAGATTCTAAATCTTTCTCTTACTGCAGTTCTATTGTAGATTTAGGGCTTTTCTCAGAGGGGGAAGTAATGAGCTGACAAATGCGAGAAGCTGACAGGGCTTCTAGCAGAAGATTTTTAATTTGAGAAGGGTGAACATTAGACGAATGTTGCAATAACATTTTTTTAATCCATTTTCAATATTAATTAAAATACCATACTTTTGGCAAAAGAAGATGGAAAAGAAAAAGATGTACTTGTTCGAAAGAAAGAGGAAAGCCATCTTCAAATAGTTGGTGCACCCTTCTTAAACCTGTTATATTCTACGGTCTCCAAACAATTGTTCTATTGTTCAACTTAATATATTTCTTATACCAAATTGATGAATTGAGATATGCTATGGATACCAATTACAAATTACTTAAACTTTTTGGCTTACACTTCACGTACTCACTTTCCTAGAATTGAAGAGGTCTCTAAACCTTCATGAATTGTCTTCTGATACAGTTTTATGTGTTATCATGTTTTCTTTCCAATTTCATATGTATATATAATGGATGTATATTTGTCATGCTTTCCATCAATACCCAAGCTGGTTTCCTTAAGAGAGAATTTTCTATTGTAACTGAGCTGTTACTATATTATTCACATAAATTATCAGTTATATTTTCTTTATTTGGATTATTGTATTAATAAACTTTACTTTTTCAAACTTAAAAAAAAAGATGGTCTGCTATACCCATCTCATCCCCATGTAAAATCAGAATCTGATTGTCATTAGCATAGACATGAAAATCTTTATGAAATTGTTGCAAAGAATCTTCCACGAAGGGAAGGTAAAGTTAAAGTAGAAAGGGAAAAAGTCCAGAAACCAAATGGATTTCCCCAAGGCAAAGCTTTGAGCCTAGAAGTAATGAAATACATTATATAGCCCGCTGTTTAAAAAAAAAAAAGGAATTAATGCAGCAGAGTGCGCAGCCACTTGTGGCCATTGGGCCAGGGGGTGAATGAGTGGCTGATCTACAGCAATATTGAAAACTGAAGATAGTTCCAATAGGATTAAGGCTTCATCACCATTGCAATCAGAAATCAAACTCAATTCATCCACCACTGCAGTCACTACCAACTGATTCCCCAGTCTCAGATGGAACACGGTTTGGGCATTGTGCATCAGTAGCAAAGATACAACAAAAGGTTGGAGGTGAGAGATAGGAGTGTTTTACAGTAATTCACCTGGAGAAGCCAGTAACACTTTTGTCCTAAATATAATGGAATGCTTGAGTGCAAGTGATGGCTTCTTTGGTAAAGGCTAGCGGTTTCCTACTTTAATATATCTGAAATCAAAGTTGATTCCATTAAGAAACATAGAATCGTGAACAGACTTTGTTCATACCAAAAGCTCCCAACTTGCTTCCTTTTGATAACAATTTTAACATGTTTTTGCAACTGAAGGGGACACACCTCTTCATGACCCTGTTGATATCCATTCTCATAGTAACAGAGCTTAAAGGTAATTGTTTGACAGATTGGCTGAGAGTATTATTTCAACTGTAATTCATTTTCTCACACAGTGGTGTATTGAAGCTGTCCACCATACCTTGAGAAGGCCACAGAGCTCAGTTATCTGGGTTTTAGGATATGCAACTAACCTAGTCACCTTCTATATTAATCCAAATCAGTGTTACATTGCATCCCATTGACATGTTTTTGTTACCCTTTCATTGTTATTGTTTCCTCCTGTTAAATAACGTTCTATTAAGATCCTACTTTCTCATGATATGCGTGGCTTTCAGGCCAGATATTGCCATCTCGCGACGGAGTTTAGTGCCAAATGTCCCTCTTATGATGTTGCTATGTGATGATATTACTATTCCAAACTTTTGGCTTTGTGAAATTGCAGTATTTGTTTTTTTACAATTATGCCAACTTCAAATGTATTTCACTCCTGAAAGGCTTTAAGTGGTTATGGGTGAGTGGTGTAGAGTGGACTGGCATAGAATTAAGTAGTGCCTGGAAGAGTGGCACAGAGTCACTCTGATAGATCATTCAGCAGATAACAAATAGTGGATTCAAATTGATCACTGATTTTTTCTGACCTTCCCCAAGTTTTGCAAATGATCTACTTCTCAGTCTCACCATAAAATATATATATATTTGTTGAGGCTGCAAACTCAAGGACTACCTAACAGAGTTCATTTTTTATAAGCAGATTCCAGTTTCCAAATCAGTTACCTCACCAATTTGGGCCCTGGAAACTGATCAACGCTCGCTGCCATATTTTTGATCACAGACCATTGATAAATTCTTTTATGAAGGGTATACCTTTCCATGTCCCATCTATTTGTGTTTCGAAAACAGTTGCAAAAGCTCTTTTGTGAATCAAAAAAGTGTTTCCCAACTCATTAGTGGGGTTTTGTGAATTGTTAATAGTTTTTTTGCAGTAGTTAACCATTTGATTTTATGAATCTCAAGCTTTCACAGTTTAAAATATTTTTGTACACCAGGCCCTAAATCAAATTCACTTGCAACAGACAATGAAAACAAAAACAAGAATCTGTATAAATCCATTCTACTGTACACCAAACTGTTGGTTCTTTCATGGCAATCACTAGTAACCAATCAGCACAAAAGTGAACGTAAGGGTATTGCTCAAAATGGTGAAATATGGTCCACATACAAAGTGTCTGGTTTGGGAGTGTATTTTGGCTCAAGTACACTGCTTTCATTGTCTAGTAAGTTTTATTTATTAGTTAAAAGTTGAAGCTTCTTGTGATCTTTAATATGTAGTGTGGGTATAAGCTACTCTTTAGAGGGTTTGAGTAATTCCATTTGTCAGATGATTCTTTTTAGTTCCCCACATTGCACATATAAAATTGACAGATTAGTCAATAAACACAAACTAGTTTGACATAAATCTAAATTATCTCCTTATCTTTCGGATGCCTGCCATTTGTTTACGCTATGTGTTAGAAAATCGAGTATCATTTTGGAACATATGGCCCTATTGCATTAATGAAGCAAAATATTGTGAGGTTACACCACAGTTCAATTGGAAAACTGTGCTCTAGTTCTTGTAGCAATTGCACAAGCAGCATGCTTTTCCCCAGAAAAATCTACGATAATTTAAGCTGTACAAACCATATTAAAGTCAAGCAAATAACACAATAAAATCTGTAAACCAATTTAGGAAAATGCAATAAGTAAAATAGACACAAATATAAAAAAGGAGCGAGGGAACCAGAGCTGGAGCTTTAAATGTCTAGACAAAGTGCCACAAAATACATCAGGGAACCAATAACAGTCAACTGCAATAGAGCAGGGCTTTAGTGAGCCTTCCATGTCAGATTAATCAAAAACATATTTAGAACTTCTTCTTTTCTCTGGAAGTCACACTTGTGCAGTAATGCAAGACAAGTTCAATCGTGCATAAAGATGTTAACTTGGTGGGAAGTTTGTGAAGGGACTCTGGGCCTCATTCTGAGGCCGGCGGGCGGCGGTCGCCGCCCGCCTGGCGGGGACCGCCATATGGCCGATCCATGGTCAAAAGACCGCGGAGGCCATTCTGGCTTTCCCGCTGGGCTGGCGGGCGACCGCCAGAAGGCCGCCCACCAGCCCAGCGGGAAACCCCTTCCCACGAGGAAGCCGGCTCCGAATGGAGCCGGCAGAGTGGGTAAGGTGCGACGGGTGCATTTGCACCCGTCGCGAATTTCAGTGTCTGCTAAGCAGACACTGAAATTCTTTGTGGGGCCCTCTTACGGGGGCCCCTGCAGTGCCCATTGCCACGGCACCCCATACCGCCATCCTGTTCCTGGCGGGCGAACCGCCAGGAACAGGATGGCGGTATGGGGTGTCGGAATCCCCATGGAGGATTCTGCAGGGCAGCGGAAAACCGGCGGGACACCGCCGGTTTTCCTGTTCTGACCGCGGCCATACTGCCGCGGTCAGAATGCCCTGCGGAGCACCGCCAGCCTGTTGGCGGTGCTCCCGCCAACCCTGGACCCGGCGGTCCTTGACCGCCGGGGTCAGAATGACCCCCTCTGTGTCCCATGAGCCTGCAGGGGGTGAGGTGGAGGCCCCACCCAGCCCAACCAGCTGTTGCCAGCCAGACATTGCTGCAGGTGCTATAACGCGCCGTACCACGTCCCGCAGAATAGGAGGTTTGTGAAGGGACTTGGTGTCCCAGGAGCCTGCAGAGGGTGAGGAGAAGGCCCCCACACAGCCCGACTGGCTGTTGCCAGCCAGACATTGCTGTAGGCACTATAAAGTTCCATACCATGCCCCCAGCAGAGGACATTTGTGAATGGACTCAGTGTCCCAGGAACCTACAGGGGGTGAGGAGGAGGCCCCTCCCAGCCTCACCAGCTGTTGCCAGCCAGACATTGCTGCAGAAGCTATGAAGCACCAGACCACATCCTGCAGTGTGGGCCGCTCCCAGGGAAGGACAGGCCTGTCCTGCACCTTTCAGTGCAAGGGAAGAGCTGGGGCAGAACCACTCCTTTTAATTCTGTATCTGGCCCTTGGCCGCCAGCTGCTATTAGGTTTCAGGAGTCACTTCCAGTTAAATTTATTTGATGGTGTGTCAAACATGAGGAGTCTGATAACCCTCTGGAGTCTAAGCATACTGTTTCTTAAAACCATCCTACCAGCTCCTTAATTTTTCCGCTGATGAGTTATAGATCTGTCTTGGTCTCCTGTAATAGACTCCTGGAAATAATTCACTGATTTTCTGGGGTACCTCCTTATGTACTTTTAAAGCAGTTTTTTGCTCTTGAGAAGGGCACTCTAAACTTGTACGTAAGAACTTGCTTAGACAGTGTTAATTTGCCATCCCTGACTGCCCTTGGGGTGGGACTTCGTCTCCCAGGATTTCAAGGGCTGTAGAGGCATACTATCATCGTGCTAAAAGCAAATCAAGTCCAGTGCATCACAGGATGCATTTTGACTGTGTTTGTTTGCCACACCTGACTGCCTCTGGGGTGGGACTTCATCCCCCCGGATCCCAAGGGCTGTGAAGGTGGCATGCTACCATTGTGATAAAAGTGCTTTAAGCCACTGCGGCATGGCATGTGCTTAGACTATTTGTTTGCCATACCTGACTGCTCCTGGGGTGGGACTTTGCCCCCGGGAATTCACAGGAATGTGGAGGTGGGGCGGTACACTATTAGTGCACTAAAAACACATCAAGGCTCCTAAGTATAAGAACAGGCACCTCTTCCTATAAAACTACCTTCTATTGGCAAGGTTCAGGATGGGCAAAGAAAAGCACTTGACTCATGACCAATCACTACCCCTCCAATTAAGTGCACCTCCAATTATAAAATGCTTCATAGATGACTAGGAGAACTCACTACAGAGATAGAGCTTACAGAACATCGCCTCTCTCTCTTGAGGCACGACAATCCCCGGGTGATAATTTAATCCCCACAACTCATAGCTCCAATGACCAAATAAAACCCTTGTATACTCCTATGTTGTTGGAACCTTTCATGAATCCGGTCCCTAATACTGGGTCTCTATACAACCGTCCCCCCCAGCTGTTAAGTGGTCTGGGATGTCTAAGCACACTAGACATTCTTCACAATAGCCTTCCTTGACTGCTATGCTTAATAGTAACAGGCATATTTGTGATATTGAGGCCCAACAAGGGATCCTGTGCAAGGTCTCCCTCCAGGATGCTGTAGCACATAAATTACCTTGAATAAAGCAACTTATTGAAGACTGCATGCACAGTTTCAAGGAGTTACTTCAGTCAGAACTTAGCCATATTTATGACTGACTCGAGTCAATAGAAAGAGTTCTCCCTCCTAAGACAGGCTTGAGTGTTTCCAAATCTAGGCACCTGTTAAATGCTAGGGATAGTAGTGCTGCTCAGGACAGCAGGCTGTCAACTTTCAAGCACTGATCCTGCCACATCCCCCACCCCTCCATCTCTACCAAATAGGTCACAAAGTAGCAATTCAGGTGTGAGTGGCAAGGGCCCCAATTCATCAAATTATTGTATGCAGGACAATGGTGTACAGGTACCTTGGCACTCAGGTGTAAACCATTCACCAGCTTCCTGCTCATATGTTGTAATATCAAGCAAAGTACTGAAGCTGCATGTTGGCCAGAAGGAGTCCCATGAGAAATTATTTAATAAACCATTGGACTAGTTAGTAAAACTTAGAGATTTTCCTTTGACCCAGGCCAGAAACATTTTATTTACTAGACAGGTTTCCTGGCTGGGCTTTGTGAGGGTGGGTCATGAGGGGGACTGTATTATTATCAACTTTAGATTTCCTTCTCTGGTTCACTCAGTCTTAGGAAGCAGGACAAGTATTAACCTCGAAGTTAATAGTGGAATTCAACCTCTGCCGCTTGGATATTTTTATAGGGCACTTGCTTTTCAATATGTTCCTATTATCCTGGAAGCCCCAGTGGCTTTCCTGTCCCCATCCCCAATTTGGCAATTTACAGTCTAGAGAAGTTGATACTGATGCACAATTGGTTTGAATCCCTAGGTGGAGTAGATTGACTAACAAAAGACAAGCAGCAAGCAAGCCTCCCTATTGATATGAATTGAGAAAACTTGGGTCCACCACGTTCTCCTAGCCCTCTCACTACTAACTCCCACCCCATGTAATTTTCTAACACTGACCATGACACACATTCGTCCGGAGCAGTTACCAGAGTAGGCAACTCAAGAATGAATGACCAAATAAAGCTAGTTTAATGGAATTGGGCACGATTGGGTTCTAAATTGGTAAAACCAGAGTGGTGTGACTTTATAAATGATTTTGATATCTGCCTGTTTCAGGAAACTTGGGCATTGTCGCCTTTGTCTCTCCCTGGGTTTGTCAGCTTTTTTAAGGACACAATCTCATCGGTGTTGGGCAGGCCAGCAGGGGGCTTAATGATTTGGGTGAAATCCACCATTGTTGGCCAACTCAGGGAGGTTGATGTGGATTCACCTGACTTGCAATGTGTGAGCCTCACCGTCTCTGGTGAGGCTACATACTATATTTATAATGTTTACTGGAGGTCTGAAGGTGTAACATCTGAGCCAAATGTGATAGACATTCGGAAAACCCACCTGTCCGCTATTACAGTAGTTGCTAGAAAGATAGTAGGTGGGGACTTTAATTGTCAATTAAACCCCTTAGTAAAGGTAATCAGACCCGCTGACCAAAGAGGATGCTGCTTGGCTTATATCTGAGCCAGGAATTGCGCCCATCAAAAAATGGTCCACTGTAGCACTGCAAATTACTGCCCTCACACTGAACCAAGGGTTGTGTGCATACAACAGTAGATCTAATTCTTACAGGCAAGGAGCTCACACATAGAATAGAGTAAATTACACTAGACTAACTAGCCTCGAGATTGCTGTTAGACTCTGGGCCAAGTTAATTGATCTGAAATTGGTCCGACTTATAGATAGCGATCACAATGCCTTGGCATTATCATTGAGATTAAACATTTAAGTTAAATACCAATGCAGCAGAAGAGGTTTTTGATAGAAGTCTGGCAGTCACTAACAATAGGTGTGGGGTCAAGTGGAGTAGGGTTAAACTCAATCAGGAGTTCATCAGCGGGATTTACACTCTGGTTTCTGACTCCTTAGAGAGGTTTTCATCATTAGACTCTCTAGAGGTTGGCTGGGAGACCCCTGGGACATTTGCAAAAATTAACAGTCATTTATTCTTAAATTTTAAGGACAGCTTTTTCTATAAAGAAGTAGGTTGTGGCAGTTGTGGGGAGGCATCAACATACTTGGTATAAAGCCAGAGAAAACTTGGTAAGGGCAGTGAAGGAGCATGACAGATCTCTGATCTTAGTCACTAGGATCTGCTACAGAAAGGCACTTTTAGTTGCCAAAAAAGATTGGGAGAGGGAAAATTGGGAGGGACTTTTAGAGGCTGCTAGATCTAAGGATCACCGTTCCTTCTGGAATCGGGTTGCGACCAGAAGTCGGGATGGTGTAATTCCCCTGGTGAGTACCATTTCTGCTGATGCCTTGGTTACACATTTTTCAAGTCTTTATACTGACAATGGGGCTCAGACAAGCCATCCAGCTGGTGTGGTAGATCCTAGGGCCACTAAAATGTATTGTTGTGTTAATAGGTGTGAAGACTCGGGTTGAGTGGCTGGTCTCCTCCCGGCTACCCAACAATTATCAGATGTTGATTTACAAAATATTACTGCCCAGGAACTGCTAAAAGCTATAGGTTGGATATGGAGTGTTTACTTTTCAATAGTATTTACTGCTATTATGAAAGGGGCCCTTACACCACCTATGTGGGTAGAGGCTGAAGTCATCCCCATTCATAAAAAAATGCTCTATGGATTTTCTTACCAACTACAGGCCAATCAATCTTATAGACTGTTCCAAAAGCTTTTTAGTTAGGTAATACTGTGCAGGTTACAAGAATAGATGACATCTAACAATGTTCAAACTCCTCTGCAGGCAGTGATTAGGGAGTATGTTAGCACCAAAGATCAGGTGTTTTACCTTCAAATGTTGAAGTGGATGGTTGGTGCCCTGGTAAAGGCCGTCTCAATGTTGATTTTGTAGACATTCTCTCAGACTTCGAATTAGTCCCCAGTGAGACCCTGTGGAAGGTTGTGGCTGATACTGGGGTCCAGGTTACCTATTCGATATTTTAGCAAGACTGCAAACTAAAAACTATGCGTGAGTTAGCTGTGGTAGTGCAGGGGAATTGACTGAATCCTTCCCAGTTAAGACGGGCTAGGCAGGGGTGTGCCCTCGCTCCTATGTTCTTTTCAATAAACATCAACGGCCTGATTGACCATCTTGAAATATGTGGCAATGATGCTCCTAAGCTGACTAATCAGAGGGTTCCAGCACTCATGTTTGCAAATGATACTCTACTCCTCTCTAAAACCCCAATGGGACTAAAGAAATTGTTGACCTCCTTCTGTAAAGTTAGAGGTTTGAAGATTAACATGAGCAAGACGAAGTTTATGATATTGATCCCAGAGCACCCCACTTTGGCAAATCCTACATTGGCAGGGACCCTCTTAGAGCACGTACGTGCTTTCAAATACTTGGGTATAACCCTAACAGGGCATTTGGGCTGGCCCACACACATTCTGCACTATAGATTGAAGCTGGAACAGGTCGCAGGGGGTCTTATCAAGACACTCATGAGATCCCATTTCTGCATGCTCAAACTTGCATTTTGGCACATCAAGGATACGGCTCTATTTACCATGACGAATACTGGTCCAATGACCAGTGCTTTTCTTCTTGTTCAAGATTCATACAAGTTGAGGGATTTTTGGATGAGCTAGAACCGCCTTTGCCTAGGCGGTTGTATCAGCAGTTTTGGTACGGCACTCTGCCATTGGGCTCATACACTGTAAAATGGGCTCACATCTAGGAAACCAATGAAGCTATGTGCCACATGTGTGGCAACCATAATGAGAAAATCGAATGTGTCCTGTTATTTTGCCCTCCATCCATCAATTTCAGGAGGAAATGGTTACATCCACTGTGCCGGACCGTGGGAGTTAGGGAACATAAAGAGGGTGCTAGAATACTGACATATGATGATAATCGTATGATCGCTTTTTCTGTAAGTAGGTTTTTATTGGGCATGTGGAGATTAAGGCAGGTGCATTTGACTGGCACTGTGAAATAATGATTCTAAACTGAACACATTTTCTTCTATGACCACACTGTGATGATGAAACAGTTTGACTGTTGTTTTATAATGTTCTTGTTTGAGGCCTTATTAGAGTGAGGAATCACAGAGATGTACTGTTTATGCACATCACTTTATCATGCTGAGACTAACTGAACACTTGCGCTGTGTTTAGGGCACAATAGGGAACCTAGCCCTGCAACTGTTTAAAAATAAATGTTTACTTTTGTTTTATTTATTTTATATGGATATATATATATCTTATGTTATTGTGCTTTTATGGCTGTGTGCTGAAATACGCTTATATTGTAGCACCGGGTTACGAGACATCTCATTCTGGAGGGGTTGGCAAACCCTACCTTAAATCTGAAAATTAGCAGCTTTTCCATCTCTCTAATTATTAACACTGAACAACGAGAATGCTAAATTCCATTGTGTTTGGATCATGTTTTTTTTGTTAGTGCTTCTCTGTGGGGAAAGCTGGTTTCTAGAGCATTGTCAGCCCATGAGGGTGCACTCAGGGCTAGAATCTAGCAGGGCCTAGAAATGGTTGACTCTCATATTGCTGCTGAAGTGATCTATGGTGCCCAAGCACCTGTACTGTAATTTCTGGGGCGACCTGGGAATGAGCTACTAAATTGACAATAGAGGGCATGACAAACTAGTGGGAGGGACATTGGAGAGGAGTCCTCTGGATTAACACTCTGTAAGTAGCATCTGTATTTGCATATATTCTTTCTCTTCCTTTTTTGCTTTTCTTTTATTTTATATGTATATTTGTATCCAACTGTTGCTGACCATGCTATGTTTCATATATTTGCTGTAACCTAATAATACATTCAAGCTCATAGCCTGGCCTATTGTTCTGGACATGTTGGGCTGTAAATCATTAAAAAATGATTTGAAAAAAGAGCATGGTAAGGAGGTCAGTCACTGTAATTCCCTGAAAGCAATTACCATTAAGCTAATTACATTTTCTACCCTGTGACAGTGCTTCTGAAAGCAACTGTGCTGTTTATTAAAAAAAAAATCTTGGAGCAACTCTAGTTCTGTGTCACAGGTGAACTAATTGAGAATTTCTCCTGATGTAGCATAAATGTTATTGCTACCTTTGACGTCATAATGATCATCCAAACGTGACTATCTATACATTTTATTAATTGAAGAACTAATTCATTATAAAGTGGTGCACCAAAAGCCTATATTAATAAGCATTTACTGTGAGGTACAGAACTAAAGCGTGGTGATATAGCCTTTAAACTCTGATTCTAAGTGAACAAACCTCTTTATAATGGCTCCTTTAATTATCCATTTTGGTAATTAATGGTTTGCACTAAAACAACAATGAATTTCAGAGAAGTAACATTTTAAAAGTTACATGCAAATGTTAAAAAATGTAGGTCTAGATTATAGGTAGAGCAATGTATTAACAGATATTTCATTTACAATCTACTATAATATGAACACTGACAAAGCTTAATAATATTAAATTAATGATTCTTAATGTTATATGTGTATTATTATTATTATTTGCATAAATGCATATGCCATTCTAATTCACTTTACTCAGCCTAAGTGAGGCCTGCAAGGCCCTGTTTCCTGACTGTGTAGAACAATGTTTAGTCATTCTTGCTTAGGTGTAATTTCTTTCAGAATCCGTTCCCATGAAATGCTAGCTTGGTCACAGATGCCCTATTTTACTCATAGTGAGCCTGAAAAACTAACCCTGAGCCTAGTACATTCAGGAACTGCAGAGGTAAATTTTCTACATGTGTTTCAACCCATATGGATGATCTAAGATGGATGCTTTTCTCCTGTCAGTAATGGTAATCTTCACATATGTTGCATTTCTGTGTTGCAAGATAAAATTTGACAGGACATTTACATCTTACGAAACTTGCTGTCATGGATGCTATTATACTGTTCCCCAGTTGAACTTTGGTCAGTCTCCTTCTTCCCCCCTTGTTGCTGGTTTGCCTTGGACTCTGAGAAGTACAGTGCTCTCTACCCTAATCCTTCTTTCGAATGCTTTGATGAGACTTAGAAATGTTCCCCTGACCCAGAGAAGAAAACTCTTGACCGAGCTTCTGAAATGCTGACGCCTTCCCTTTTTACCTACCTTTTGCCAACTTTGGTTAGTCACCTTTTGCCCCAGATGTCATTACTCCAAATTATTTTTGTCTTTTCCCTTTTCGTCTACAAGTGTTTAGCCTAGCACATGATAACTTTTGATTTGTTAATCTGTAGGGTTTTCCCCTTGCTCCAGCTAGATGATTTTAAAATTACCTTAATGCTTAGGAGAACTGAACAGTGCTTGTTTATTACTGATCAGATTATATTGTTGTTGTTTTGTATTTTTATTGTTGACTGTTTAATTCTTTTGATGTTAGTTTGAATCTATTCTTCCCCCTTGGTCAACCAATGGTGATTCTGTATCTTTATAACTTGACTTGACTTTGAGTCTGAGTTTGTAATCAAATCCCTTAACCTTGTTTCAGACTGGAGTTTCCCTTGTGTGGATGCATAGGTAATACTATCAGTTTAAACTACAAACAAACAACCTCATGTCACAAATACCTGAGTATGTGGTACTTGTGTAGGCAACAGGGCGCTGTATGTGTTCAAGTGAAAAGAAACAGTCAACAAGTAAGTGGAGGGAGATCTCCAGGTGTATTGGCGCTGTTGAGAAGAAAGTTGATTCAAAGTTCATATTAAGGTACACGTTTGGCTGACAAGGTTGTGGTTAGGTTGTATCCTCTTTATTGCATATGTGTGTTTATTCTTTAAAAATGTGTGTACTCTCCCTGCTTAGCAGCATCTCGTGAAGAATTTCTGTCGTGTTAAGGTGAAAAAAAAAGAAAACGTTGTACAGAACAAATTATAAATCATTTCTAGGAACAGATTTTTCTGGCAACATTTTCATTGGAGTCAGTAAAATATGAAAAGCGTGCCGTGACTGTGATTAATGAGACTGGGAACACGGTACTCTGTAAAATAACTAACCAAAATGCATAATTCAAGCAGCCGTTGTAAAGAGGTTTTGTTCGATAAAGAGCTGAAATTTGCAAGAGTCTTAGAAAAGACCACGTCACAAATGTCTTCATCGCGGGTGTGTCCTAAAATATTAAGTGTTGCAAAATAATGTGAGTTACAATCTCAGAAGCCTTGCACACTGATCCAGAACAGGCTTCTCAGATAGTTAGGTTCAAAGATGACGAGGCAAATTACCCTTCTGTGATATAGCACGAAGGGGATACTTACTGGACAGGTTAATCTCGAATAATAAAAATAACAAAAACGAAGGAATGCGTGCATACTTTGGACAAATCTGGTAGCACCTGAAAGCTGATATGCAGTCTACCTCTGAAATCCCTTGCAGAATGTACCCTTTGCCTGCAGGTATCCTTCAGCTAACCTAGGACCTGTATTAACAGGCAGGCTGGTTTCATCCGAGGCAGAAGAAGCACTGCAATTTTTGCTAAAGCTTACTTGAGCTGAAATGCTCCACGCTGTGTGGGATAATTATTTATCCGACACATGCCAGAGCATGTGAACGGCATGTCTTGGAAGTGAAAAAAATACATCAAACCGTGTGCGTGATATTCAATTTTTCATCTGCTGAGTGGCTTGGCAGATGGATTTTAAGTTAAGTGTCTTTTACAGAGTAATAGCTTTTTTATTCAGTTGATCGGGCATTTGTGGAAGTCATTTTGTGATTATTTAGCCAGAGTGAAGAAAATATGTTGCAGTACAGTAGCCTAACTTGTTGAGTGCTTATTTCACGGTCTAAGAACAGAAACTAGCTGTGCAATGTAATTGCTCTGAGTACATTATCAAATGGACTCATCCCTCAAGGACGACGCCCTGTGAAAATAGGGCAACAGCTCCTGTAATCGCTCAAGAAGCTAAGAGGTCTGGGCAGCAGCACTTTGGCAATTTCGCAGAGATAGCAGAATTGTGCTGTAAAGTCTGTGTACCAGAGTTGGGACACTTGCGAAAGGAACATGTTTTGCTATTTTGTGCTGTCCAGGACGAAAAGGAACCTAAAACAGGATGTATTTTTTCCTAAAAGTCTTACTTTATAGTTTATCCATTTTCAATGAGGGTAGAATTATTGCCAACTTGTCGTAAAGGTGCATTTTAATTCAGAAGTTAATGCAAATCAGTGCGACATATATCAGTAACAATTTTAAGAGTAAAGCGTGCTGAGTTATTTCAATGAATACTTGTTTTATTCGGGACATAGACTAGCCATAAAAGATGCACAAAATAAACAAACAACAGTTTGAAAAACAATTACCAATAAAAGAATCACTCAATATAGCGTTCATTAAAAACATGAAAGAGTTAAACAGGTATACTAACAGCAGCCTCCCGCCTCCAACCACAAAAAACACTCAGAATCAAAATCTTCCATAATCATAAATCTGACAACGCAGTCCCCTTCCACCCCTAATAAAACTAGTACACCACAAAGCCCTCCGCTGATCTCTAAGAACTTACAGCAGCTTTTAGGATAGCGCAAACCCCATACCATACTTCACAGGTACATGAAAGAAGGAGGTCAAATAGTGCTTATCTATACTTGCTAAAACCCGTTAATGTTGAAATTGGTTAGTTAAATAATTTAAGATACGTTCTGAAGTAAATGCAAAAGAACATAGAATGCATCATAGATTGAACGCAATGGCTATTACAGGGGCCTCTCCCGAATACTTGGGGAGTTCAAAAGCCTGACCACAGTGCCTGCACTGAACCGAAAAAGCAGAGACCACTCCCACCCGGACGGTGAGCTACAACACTGTGTCCTCCAATTCATGGAATTTGCAGTACCTTTATACAGACTTCCCATTCATTGTATTTTCAAGTCTCTGAGAGTGACAACAATCGACAAGGAGTGACTTTACCTTTATTTTATCGGATTTCCTGATTGTGAGTGGCGAATCAAACAGCTGCTAAGTTCAGTGCATCAGAGACTTTACGAATGTAGGCCAGCACTGGAATGGAGACCCTTATTCAGATTCAGGCAATCTGTGATAAATTCCCTCTTCACTTTTGCCTCAAGATTAGATCACACGCTAACAATAAAAGGGGTGCCAATTTAACCAGATCTTCAACATACATAAACCTGAGCTTAAAATGTAAAATAAAATGAGAGCTTGTAGGGGGTAAATGCATAAGCATCTCGCATAGCATTTTTTCTCTCTCTGAAGGGTATTGGTCTTGCCAAAACCCCAGACCCCCAACTCATAGAGAGCTGCAAAAACACAATGAGCGCTGTAGATATTGAGGGTTGGGAAATCTGTGCCCCTTCCACCCCACTGAGGTAAATTAAAAATGGCTCCATCTACTGTGCTGAGTTTCAGACAGGAGTTTCTGATATGAGAGTCCCATGCCCTTGCACTGCTAAAGGTATTCACCAGATAATGAAAATCGTTTTCACTTCCTAAAAGGTGTTCCTTAACCCCTTCACTTCCAGGCCTTTTCCCCCATCAGGTGCCAAGCTTTTTTTCGGCTATTTGGGGCACTTCGCACTTAGGCCCTCATAACATTTTTGCCCACATAAGCTACCCACGCCAATTTTGCCTCCTTTTTTTTTTTAAACATCCTAGGGATTCTAGAGGTACCCATAGTTAGTGGGTTTCCCTGGAGGAGACCAAGAAATAAGTAAAAATAGAGCAACAATTTCGTTTTTTTAAATAAATGGAAAAAAAGGGCTTCAGAAGAAGGCTTGTGTTTTTTTCCCTAAAAATGGCACCAACAAAGGATTTGCAGTGCTAAAATCACCATCTTCCCATATTTCAGGAAAAGGCAGACTTGAATCAGAAAACCAAATTTTTCAACACAATTTTGACATTTTACTGGGACATATCACATTTTTACTGTTTTTTATGTATTTAGCCTCCTTCCAGTTAGTGACAGAAATTGGTGTGAAACCATTGCTCGATCCTGGACAGCTAAGCATTTCTAAAATGTAGACAAAATTCTGAATTCAGCAAGGGGTAATTTGCGTAGATCCTACAAGGTTTTCCAACAGAAAATAACAGCTGTCATAAAAAAATATTGAAATTGAGGTAATAAAACAGCCATTTTTCTCCACGTTTTACTTTGTAACTTTTTCCTGTGATGTGAGATTTTCAAAAGCAATATAGAGTTGTGTCGGCTGGACTCTTCTGGTTGTGGGGATATATAGGGCTTGTAGGTTCATAAAGGACTCTAGGTACCCAGAGCCAATAAACGCGCTGCACCTTGCAATGGGTTTTCATTGTATACTGGGTATACAGCAATCCATTTGGTGAAATATAAAGAGTGGAAAATATGCATCAAAGAAACCTTTGTATTTCCAAAATGGGCACAAGATAAGGTGTTCAGAAATGCTAAAGCAAGTATTCTAATAAAAAAAAAGAATGAATAGTCATGTATTCTGAGTAATGGATTTGCGCAGAAAATGTAATAATATGGAGAAAAATAATGCACACATTTGAAAATGTGTCAACGTGAGTGGCAGCCCATGTTCACAAAGTATACTTATTAATGGCTTATTAATATGAAATATGGAGCTTATGTTTGATTAATATAGTAGTACATCATATTAAGGGTTATGCATTATCTCTTACCTTTGTTAATCGAAGGCCTTAACTTAGCAAAGGTCTTGCCTAGTTGCACTGCCTCATGTCAAGCTGTATTTCTGAACCAATTAATAAAATGTCTGCTTAGAGAATTACATTGTAATTTTCCATTGTGCTAACTAAATGTGTCCATAGCTAAACATCTTTCCCATGAGAACCGCTTGCTAGAAGACAATGTTCTTGCTAAATGTAACAATATTAGTGTAAAGTGTGTAAGACTGGCTTTCTCAGGAGGAGAACAATGGAGACACTGACTGAAGTAAAAGCTGCAACAATATTGTCACCTGAGGAGCCGGAAAATGAGGACATTACAAGAGAAGCCAATCAGCGACATATGAACTGTGTAATAGTAGAAATTATAGATTTGAAGTTTTAGTTTTATTGGACAAAGTGTGAACATGCGATCTGTTGACCAATAGGACTTGGGAAGTAGTTTTAGGAAATCTAACTTAGCCTGACTACACCGATGGAAGACAGTGCATTTGCCCATTTTCTTCTTGCCGAAAGGCCATTACTTTACTGAGCGTCTAGAGACCTGCTTTACTTTAATGGTTAAAGTCTTTGCATTTTCTGAACTTTGATGCTGAATCCTGATGCCTTGCTGACTGAACTGATGTACTGATGATGAAGACTATTTTAGCTTGCCAATCCAATTGAGGAGAGATATATTATTACTGATATGTTTCTTAAGTCTATTTGCTTTTTCTTTCTAGGTACCAACCGCACTATTTTGATAGAGCCATAGTTAGATGTTTTCTAAATTTGTGTTGACTAAATTGTTTTGCATGAAGCCCAACATGCTAATGCTAATCTGGTGTTAGATAAGGCTCATCACAAAAGAGAAGGACTGGGAGATTATTGGTCCAGTGTATAGTCTCCCAGAACTCATAGATACAATAGACATAGTACACTGTTCCATAAAAAAGGAGCGCAGGGCTGGAGAGAGTCAGTAGTTAAGGAGAGCACTCACACACCCAATATGATGTCAAGCTTCATCACTGGGCAATCTCCTTGTCAGACCAGTGCTGCAATGTCTGGTGGGCCACCCCTGGTACGGTGGTGGTACTTAACCGGAGATCGTGTAACCACATTTGGTTAAACCCGAGGTGAATAATGACTATTGAAGTATGTAGGAGAGAAAGAAAAGATGGTTATTAATTTGCACCGTAACCTTAGAATGTGTAATCGTTCACGCTTTGATACGATTACATTTCTTTCGCCGCTTTGGGCAGCCAGTGATGTTTCTGGATGTTTATCATTTGATTTTGAGATTATCTTACGTGACATTAGCGTTGTTAATATAGGGAAATAAATATTCTAACTTTTACTAAAAGATGTGGTTATTCAAGATGGAAAGGTCATGGTGTGTGATAATTACTGACACTAATTAATTACTAATGCAACATATCATCATTTATTATTAAGATCATTGATTTATCACTGATTATTGGTCTGCATGTACTGGATCTATGGTGGGAACATCTTAAATGTGATTCAAAGGTTCATCGACCTATCCATGTCCCCTTGTAAGTTTACTTATTAAGGTCCGATGCGCTAACAGAAGTGATAGCAGACTAATGGTTTGTCTCCTTAAGAGCCCATCATAGATGCCCGGTATAGCTTTTGGATTTATTTTTCAGTTATACAAATTGAATAGAAAATGTTCCCTTAGGTCCTCAAAGACTTTCCCTGAATCTCTGATCTTGCCAATTGTTGTTTGAGGATGTTCTTGGTGTTCTAGTGATAGTGTGAATGGAGTAGGTTTTGCACTTGCATAGCTTATGCAAATCAAGGTAAATTGTGAGGTTTTGTGAGGGTTTAGGGAGTTTGCATACTCCAAATGAAGTTGTAGAAGGAGTGTGCATACTCCGCAGTGTGAGAGTAGGGAAGTCGTCAAACTTCACATGTTTGTGGTGCTTTGTGCTCCAAAATTGTCCACATGGTTGTTGATGTACGGACTGTGCGTGGTCTAAGACTTCGGAGTATATTGAAAAGTGTATGAGATACTTGGTTTTATGTTGTAATTTGTCTTGTTTAATAGGTCGAATGGGCGTGGTCGACAAGTCAGTGTGTGAGTCAAAGTAAGTGAAAGAAAAATTTTGACTGATATCTGGTGAGTCCTGTGTGCACCAGGACAGACCCACTGATCAGTTCAGAGTAAAATTTGTGGGTCGAATTGTGCTTGTGAATCAGGGAAGCTAAGAAAGAAGGATTAGCTGTAAGAGCAGTAACAGATATCAGTGAAAAATCCGTAAAGTTACTGAAGCGATTGTGTTACCTTTCCTGTAGTAAACCAGCAGATTAGGTTTTTGATTTTGGGTTAGTGCTCGCAATAATTTTGCATTTGTTTTGTGTGAATCTAAGTTTGGAAAGACAAGCCCCAAGACTTTGTCAGCCACAGAACATGTGAGTGTGACGTCATTGGAGCCGCACTTGGATAGGTTAGTTAGTGAGAAGGGTAGCACATGGATTGGCAGCCATCGGTGAGGTGCAATTGGTTGACAAGGTGGCTGAAGAGAATTCTGAGATTAAAAGTTACTTCCTGATTTGATTTTGAATAACAAAAAGGTTAAAAAGATCACATTTTTTCAAAGCTTTAAAGAGTGCTTTAAGGGGAGTAACATACATTACAACCAGTATAGGTGACACTACACCGTCAGATGGTACACCAGCTTACACCTTAATGGAAGAGAAGGGTGTTGCGTCATGTCTTTGGCTAAAGCAATGGTGCAAAGTGACAGAGAAAGATGGAAGCTTTGAACTACAAATGGATTGTTCAATTTGAGTGTTTTACAGCATTTAAGGATGGTGCTATATGAATCAAAGCCCCTTCTGAGACCAGCACAGTTTGAGGCATTAACGATCGGGACGCTAGTAACCAGACAGCAACAGCAGGAGAAATTCGAGAGGAGAATGAGAAAGGCAGAACCGACTTTAGCACAGGCCAAATGGGACAGTGCTCAGAGAGTTTGGAGAAGCAAGACTTTGCATGGAATTAAGTTGTTTCCAGCAATTACACAATGGACTGAGAAAGAAGGAAGGAAAGCTACTAGAAAGACTAACAGAAGCCCTTCCGAGAGTAGGAAGGCTAGAAAATCCTCGACAGCGGAGGAAGAGTCAGACGATGATGAGTTTCTTACACAGTTACTGAGGAATCATCCTCCACCATATGCAGCACATGCGAGCGGTCCAAGCACTAGTGCTGGCCCTACAGCTCTGACACAGATTAATGGGGCAGTGAGTCTGTTACAGGTGGATACTAGCCTGACACAGAGTCCGATGCAGAGTAGCCTTAAAGTGCCTACTACTCTAGTAGTACAAAATTAGGTGCAACTGCAAAACGTTCAGAGAATTTACCCTGATGTGCCTATTGTGGAAATTGCCACAAACTTAATAGTGCTTACGAACAGGTTTTCCCGACACCGATGTTGGTTCAGACAGAACCAACTCCCCTTTTAATGCCCCAAGTGCAGCCACAGGTCATGCCGAGATTCACTCCAATAACAGGGACACAATCAAATATGTCTTCATTGATGAATCAGAACGTGGGAGTTACTCTCCCACAAAACTTAAGTGCCAGACCAACCCCAGATGCTATATGTCTACCTATTACTGTTGGTCCCGCCGTATCCTTATTGGCACAGAAGAAACCCAGTGTATGTGAACATGGTGTCATGGCACAGAATGCAATGGAGGGAGGACATAATGAAAACACTTGAGCAGTCTCTCCTCTGGGACAGACCTTTGACAGATCAAGATCACTGCTGGACCTTAGTACTTCCAGATACTTTGATAGGGTCAAACATTAGCCAGAGCTTGACATTTTTGACACTGCAGACCCCAAACGCAGTTACACAGCAGATGTCACTGGTACAGGTTAGCAACATCTTGTTGCAAGTTTTGACCGCTCAGCAGTAGACTAGCTGAATACCCTGCAGAGTGCTCCAAAGGGAGAGGCATACTTGAATTATGCTAGGCTAAGCATGGAAGCAGGTTAGCTCATTGAGGGAACTATGGGTGTGAATCCTACACAGAAGCAGAATTGAGATATCTGTGCCCGACAATTACAAGGGCAATGAGCAATGTGCATCAGAAGCTAGCAGACCTGGCAGAGAAGTACGGCATAGAAATAGAGAAAATGAAGCATTTGAAAAGGAGGTACAGATTAGATATTGAGACTAAAGATTTTGAACACGTGAGATCTGCCGGAATGAAGGTACACCTTAAGGAATTACTTCAAAGTGCCCAAATTTGGGGCGCATTACACCAATGGGAAGGCAGATGGGTAAAGAAAAGAGACAACAGGAAAAGGAATTCTGTGGAGCTGACTTCAAATGGGCAGCAGGACCAAGATCCAGTAAAGATTTTACCAATGAGAGAGATTCCAGGAGGGAATTTTGTTCATGTCCCTTGGAGCAGATGTAACATCCTATCATTTACAAATGATTATCCAAAATTGAGAGAGAAGCCAGTAAAATGGTACCAGCAGACAGACAGGTTTGTAAAGCTTGCGCAGGGCCTGTGGGAGGATTTTAACACTTTATTAAAGATAGTGGTCCCAGCTGATCTGTGGATACAGTGTAAGAGGAGTATAGATTGGCCAACAAGAGAACCAGAGAGAGATACAATTATGGCTGCACCTTCTCCCAAGGTAATGAAATGTTACTATAAGGTGATTGAATTTTTGAAAACGAGAATTTCGGCCAATAATTTTTTTTTGGCAGAGAATAGACAGGACAGCTCAGGAAGCAAAGGAGTCGATACATGTGTATTATGAGAGATTGTCACAGGCATTCAAGCATTACAGTGGTACAGAGACAATTGAGGCGAAGGACATGATTCATTTTGTGTTCAGATTTGTGGAAGGATTGAGACCTGAAATTAGCCAGATAATTAAGTGTCATTTGATTTGCTGGCAAGCAAAGCCGATTGATGAGGTGTTTCAGTATGTAAAGTACTGTAGTGATGAAATTGAGTTGAAGCAGAAAAAGCTGAAAGAGAAGGCGATGGTGATGCAGATTAAAGCTGCACAGACAGGCATGGAAGAGAGTTTTTCACAGCAGCTACCGCAGCAGCAGAAGGGAAGCATGGTATTTCAGCCCCATATGAGAGGTAGAGGTTGCAGAGGTAACATCAATCGTGGTCCAGACTTGGGTACTGTAGTAGTTCAGAACGATGTACAGCCGGTGAAGAAATTGTTGCCTTATCACACAATTTGCAGAACCGTTGGACATTGGATACAGGAGTGTCCGATATTGGTGCAGGAAGGTGTTGTTCAACAAACTAATGATGTCAATACATTCCAAAACATGAGCGAACCGGAAATGAGAGGTCCTAATCCAAATTTTCAAAATAATATGAATCAGGTGCAGAATCATCAACCCATGCAGCAGGTGCAAATGCCATGTGTACAAATGACCCAGTTGAAGCCAATGCAACAGCAGGTTCCCATGGTACCTAGACAGCAAATTCAAATACCTCAAGCCCCAATGGAACAGCAGAAAATGATGCTTTCTCAGCAGGTCACAGGTCAGAAGCTTAATCAAAGTAATAACACAGTGCACCCATTCCCGTTACACAGTAAGAATGGAATAAATGATGATTGGGTGAGTGAGAGTCCAGATGAGGAGGCATATGTGCTTGCAACCTCCTTAGAAGTAGATCAGAGAGGTCCCTTTGTGACGGGAAAAGTCATGGGTCACAGAGTTTCATTCTTGGTTGACACTGGAGCTACACGTTCTACAGTAAGATCAATTGAGGCTCCAAACTTGCCCCTTCCAGGTAAAACAATTCAGATTGTAGGGGGAGCAAATCAGTATTTGACCAACTCAAATACAGAACTAGTTCAGGTTAAAATTGGCAACTTCGAGGGATTGCACAAATTCGGAGTCTGTTACTCAAGTCCAGTATCCCTACTGGAAGGAGACTTGCTGTGTAAAACAAGATGTTTGATTACTTGTTCAAATTATGGAATAGAGATTCAGACAAATAGCGATGATGAAGATGACAAAGCCCCAGAGACAGAATTTGAGACAATAAATGAAGAATACCCTCTGACTGAATTTTTTCCAGTATCCACAGTGAAGGAGCTTTATCCTGATTTACAGGGAACAGTTAAGGAGAAGGTGTGGGATCTGACAAGAAAAGAGATAGGTCCGATAAAGGGAGTTGAACCAGTTAAAGTTACTGTAAAGCTGAATGCTATTTTACCTCCAATTCCCCATTACCACATGCCACAAGATGTCCTTATGAAGGTCGCCCAAATAATTGCAGACTTTGTAGAACAAGGGGTTCTGAAGGGAATTTTGAAAAGCCCATGTAATTCACCGATAATGGGTTTGAAAAAGCCCTATGGGAAAGTTCGAATTGTCCAGGATTTGAGAAAAGTAAATCATGTTGTGGTCAAATGTTGTCCCGTGGTGCCAAATATAGCTGTGATAATGTTTCAAATTCCATGTGATGCTGAATGGTTTAATGTCATTGACTTGTCACAAGCCTTCTTGTCTGTCTTTTCTGTGCCTCTTCATGAGGACAGCCAATTTCTCTTTTGTTTCAAATTTTTGTACCCAGTTTCCTGTTGGTGTCAAATTCCTCAAGGGTTTTCAGAATCACCTTCCATATTCAATCAGATCTTGAAAAAGAATCTGGAGTCACTGGAATTGCCTTTCCAATCAACCTTGGAACAGTACATTGATGACTTGCTGATTGCGTCCAAAACAAAGTATGAGTGCAAGTATGACATGATTGACTTGCTGAACCATTTGGGAAAGAATGGTCATAAAGTGTTCCCACTTAAATTGCAATACTGTCAGAAAGAAGTGAAATACTTGGGTCATCAGATTGAGAAGGAATCAATAAAGGTATACAGAGAATGGGTTACAACCATATTGCAAAAGAATCCCCCTACTATACAGAGAGATGTCAGGATGTTTCTAGGGATGGTAGGCTACTGCCGCCAATGGATTCCCAATTTTTCAGCTATTTTGAGACCATTGTAGAAACTGACTTACAAAGAAGTCAATGATTCCAAAGTGTTGGACCAGGCTGGAATGAAAGCGTTCACTGAATTGAGAGAGAGTCTGTGCAGAGCTCCAGCTTTGGGCATGCCTGACTATATGAAACCTTTCACATTGTTTTGTCATGAGCGTGATGCATGTGCTGTCTTGACGCAGGTCCATGGAGGTGTAAACCCCCCAGTAGCATATTTTTCAGCTACTTTGGACCCAGTTGCAGCAGCCTTACCAGGTTGTTTGCACAGAGTTGCACCAGTTGGAAAAAGCCTTACACAGTGTGAGTGCATTGTGATGGGACATCCTTTGACTATAATGGTCCCTCACTCTATTGAGATCCTACGTACAAAAATGAAAACCAATATTTGACAGGTGCACGATTGACCAGATATGAAACGAGTATTCTAGGGTCACCGAATTTGTCATTGAAAAGATGTAGAGTTATGAACCCGGCAACCTTACTTCCAAAATGAAAATGTTGAAATTGAAAAATTAGAAGATGACATGATTGTCTTGAAGTAATTGACTTGTGCACAAAACCAAGACCTGATATTAAAGACACTCGATTGGAAGAGAATGATCAAATTATCTTTGCTGATGGTTCTTGTCTAAGAGACAGTGCAGGGACACTGAGAGCAGGATATGACGTGTGCCCAATTACCGGTATCCTGGAAGCTTCTAGGCTTCGAGGAGTGTATTCTGCTCAAGTAGCAGAACTGGTAGCCCTTACTAGAGCATGCCATGTTTCTGCTCAGCTGAAAGTTACCATCTATACGGGTATCCAGTATGGATTTGGAATAGTCTATGATTGTGGCCAGTTGTGGTCGCAGAGAGGTTTCATGACCTCATATGGCTCACCAGTGAGAAATAGTGAGAGAATTAAAGATCTGTTGAATGCTATTCAAATGCCTGAAAAGATTGCTGTGGTGAAATGCAGTGCATATCTGAAGTCTCAGGACTTCGTGTAAATGGGAAATGGAAATGCGGATCAAGTCGCAAGGTTTTGCGCATTGAACTGCATATCTTTCTAAGATAAGTGGGACCAGTTACCTGAAAAGGATGAAACATGTCCAAGTTTTGCATTGAAAGTAATTGACACGTTGGAAGAATTTAAAATGTTGCGAAATAATGTTGAAAACGAGGAAAAACATTCATGGAGCAAAATGAAATGTGTACAGCGACAAGATGAATTGTGGGTTTCAGATGAGGGTCAATTTGTTTTGCATAACAGTTTGTTGTCTCAAATGGCTAGGTATTATCATGGTCATGCACATGTTGGGAGTGATGCCATGATTCGTTTGTTCAGCACGATTGGTTCAACCCAAGGTTTAGACAGGTTGTTGAAGCAGTTTGCCATTGTTGCATCCTTTGCCAGCAAATAGACCCAGGGAAAGTGACAATGGTTAGTTTGAGCCACATTGGAAGAGCAGGAGGTCCATTCAGCAGAATGCAGATGGATTTTATTGAGATGCCTGTGTGAGGAGATTTGAGATATGATCTAGTGATTGTGTGCATCTTTATTCACTGGATTGAAGCTTACCCTACATGAAGAAATGAGTCTCATGGTAGCAAAACTACTGCTTAGGGAACTGATACCACGTTCCGGAATTCCAAACTCTTTAGAATCAGATAGAGGAAGTCACTTCAACAACAAAGTAATTCAATTACTGTGTGGATCATTGAACATTGAGCAGAAGTTGCACTGTAGTTTCCACCCTGAAGCATCAGGACTAGTGGAACTAATGAATGGTACCTTGAAGTCGAGAGTTGCAAAGATGATATGGTGTTGGACTACTGCGAAGGTCTGGTTGATGTGATTCACTCTTTCTCCCAGCAGGTGGAACCCACCATACTGCCACCGATCCATGGCCCAGGGCACAATCTGAGGGCCGGTGACTGGATTGTGTTCCGGAAACACGTGAGGAAAACGTGTTCGGAGTCCTGTTGGAAAGGACTTTTCCAGGTAGTTCTGACAACTACCATAGCTGTGAAGTGTGCTGGAGCTCTAAACTGGAACCATGCCAGTCACACGAAGAAAGTGATATGTCTGACTGATGAGGAAGCAGAGTTGTTGACAGTACTGATCACAGCAAAACAAGTCTCAGGGACGGAAGAAGAACAAAGGGGAACTGAGACCGGATCTGAGCCTGCTGAGGACGGTTCAGTCACTCCTGTGAAAGATGAAGGAGAAGACACCCATGAGGGTGACAGTGAGCCTATCTCAATTGAGGCAGCAGGAAAGCCTAGTCAAAGGAGGGCTTTCCCAGAATCAGAGGATTTTTATAGACAAACAGAGCAATTGCCATACCCCAAGGGAGAAGGATTTGAGGCAGATCAAAGTCACTGTGATCTGACTCCTCCTGAACCAGTTGCAGGTCCGTCAAGAGAAAACGCCATAGAACAAGGAGAAGTTATCAGTTCAGCACTGAAAAGAGCATTAACCAAGGGCTCACTGAAAGGAGATAAGTGGCCGGAGTCACAAGCAAAGAGAAAGGAAGTAGTTGCTGAAAATACAATCAAAAAAGAAGTAGATACAACAAGGAAAGAACATCTGAGTGAAGGAGAATTGAATGGTGATCGAAAGTTGAAAAGAAAGAGAATAGCAAGTTGAAGATACACAGGTCCTGAATGGGCGTATGCAACTGCAAGTGAATAGCAGAGAGATTTTTTGTCCTATTGTTTTGTTCGAGACATTCCAGGTCAATATTTTGGCATTTGAAGGAAACTTATGAACTGAACTGTTGAAACAATCTGAGAACATTTTTGAGAAGGAGACTGTTGAAAGTAGACGGAGAAGACTTTGATAACCTGATTTGACTTTTTGAAACCTGATTTTGACAAGCTGCTAACCAGTTTTGGCAAAGGATCCTGGAAGAAAGACTGAGAGCTGTAAATAACTGCTGAAAGAAGATTTTTGTTTTTATTTTGCTGCTCTTTTTTAAATTTCTCTTCTGCTTTCTGATTCTTTACAGATCATGAATAACATTAGCCAGCAGGGTAGGAAAAATAGGTGCTGTAAATATATGAGTATTGGGCTGGTGATTGTATGTGGGATATTGTTTGTGTTATTGATTGTGAGAATTACTGTTCTTTATAGGAGCAAAGCCAACTATACTTCTGTTTCTGAAACAACCACTGCACTAACAGCAATAGAGAAGTTTAGGTTAGATGATAAGTATTTGCAAGAGGGTACTAATGCCCAAGGGGAACTTTCTTCTAATGTCTTCTATTACTTGCTGATTGAGTATATTGAGACAATGGATGTGAAGAATTGTTATGTGTGTATGCAGATTCCTTCATCAGTCAAAGAAGGAGTTACTCATCACAGTTTACCTCTCATTTATGGGATAAGTTGTAGTCTCTTACTAACAAGATTCTATAACCAGGATTGCATCCAGTACTTTTACTCTAACCTCAATGTGGTGTTTTCATTTGTCCCTATAATTTGGTATTTGAGTAGAGTAGCTAAGGACAATGACATAGTATTAGTGAGAGGTTTATTTGAACCTACATTAACATTTGGAACAGCTTGTGCACACCACAATAACCTGACATGCTTGCTTATACCTTTTGAGAAGAGATTCTTAGATCACACAGATGACAGGAGAAAAGTTTTGAAGGAGAAGTTAGAAAAAGGCTTAGAGAAAAGGACTTACAAGAATGATTATACTTATAGTGCAATTAAAACACAAGGGAGATTAGCTCTGGATGGGTAACACGTAGGGAAACGTTGTATACATAGGCCTAAATCACACACTGACATTTTATTTGTGGAAATGAGTGAATGTAGATGTGTTTTTGTTTCAGAGTAAAGGACACATGTTGAATGGACAGGATCCAGCGATTCCTGGGATATATTACATATGTGGTCCTAATGCTTATTACCGTCTTCCAAGAGTATGGTATGGGACATGTATTTGGGATTAGTTTTCCCAAGGAATTTTCAAATGGCTGACTTAAAGAAGTTTCCGAAAATGATTGAATTACATCAGATAAGACAGAGGAGAGAGTCTCCTCTGGTATGGTGGGAGATATATTTGGAGCAATAATTCCTTCAGTGAGAGTTGTTCTGAATTCAATAAAGATTCAAAAGTTGTCTACTATTGTGGATAACATTTTGACAAATTTTTCAGGAGCCATTCTCCTGAAAGCTACTGAATTAGCTGTGGAAAGAGCTATGACTTCAAAATCGCCTTACTTTAGACATTCTTTTGGAGAAGGATGGTGGAGTTTGTAGAATGCTTAATTCTAGGCATTATTGTTCATTCATTCCTGATAATAGTAAAGCAATTAGAAGCTTACTTACTAATCTAACTAATGAAAGTCCTGATTTGAGAGAATTGAAAGAACCAGGTGTTTGGTAGAAAGGAGGCAAAGGTTTTGCTTCAGTGGGAAATTGGATCAGCAACATTGGGAAAGGGATCTTGTTGAAAATATTACAGGGAATATTAATTATAAAGGTTTGCCTAATTGGAATATGGAGAATATATAAACTGTGTAAAAGAATTACATTGAAAAGGTCAAAGAATAATCAGAGGAGGGAAGAAAAGAAAAGGGAAAAATTGTTCAAAGAAAATTGGAAAAGGTAACAAACACTTGAAGGGATTGAAATGACAGAATTTTAGCTGATGCAAGCAGGTATTCTAATAAAAATAGTAATGAAGATTCATGTATTCTGAGTAATGGATTTGCTTAGAAAATATAATAATATAGAGAAATGTAATGCACATATTTGAAAACGTGTTCATGTGAATGGCCGCCAATGTTCACGAAGTATGCTTATTAATGGATTATTAATATGAAATATGGAGCTTATGATTGATGAATGTAGTAGTACATCATATTAAGGGTTATGCATTATCTCTTAGCTTTATTAATCGTAGGCCTTATCTTAGCGGAGGTCTTGGCCTAGTTGCACGGCCTCATGTCAAGCTGTATTTCTGAACCGATTAATAAAATGTCTGCTTAGAGAATTAAATAGCAATTTTCCATTGTGCTGACTAAATCTGCCCGTAGCTAAAAGTCTTTCTCATGAAAGCCGCTTGCTAGAAGACACTGTTGTTGCTAAATGCAACAATATAACTGTAATGTGTTTAAGACTGACTTTCTCAGGAGGAGAACAATGGAGACACTGACTGGGGTATAAGCTGCCACAATATTGTTACCTGATGAGCCGGACAATGAGAACATTACAAGAGAAGCCAATCTGCAACATGTGAACTGTGTACTAGTAGAAATTATAGATTTGAAGTTTTAGTTTCATTGGACAATGTGTGAACATGCGATCCCTTGACCAATAGGGACTTGGGAAGCAGTTTTAGGAAATCTAATTTAGCCAGACTGCACCGATGGAAGACAGCGCATTTGGCCATTTTCTTCTTGCCGAAAGGACATTATTTTACTGAGCATCTAGAGACGTGCTTTACTTTAATGCTTAAAGACTTTGCGTTTTCTGAACATTGATGCTACATCCTGATGCCTTGCTGACTGAACTGATGTGCTGATGATGAAGACTATCTTAGTTTGCCGATCTAATTGAGGAGAGGTATATTATTACTGATATGTTTCTTAAGTCTATTTGCTTTTTCTTTCTAGGTACCAAACGCAGTATTTTGATAGAGCCATAGTTAGATGTTTTCTTCATTTGTGTTGACTAAATTGTTTTGCATGAAGCCCAACATGTTAATGCTAATCTGGTGTTAGCTAAGGATCCTCACTAATGAAAATCTGCTGTAGGGGATTATAATTCATGTCTTTCTTTTGCTGAATATGATTGTACGTAATATCATTTGCTCAATTGTTCTTGTTGTTAATTTGCACCATAACCTTAGAATGTGTAATCGTTCAAGTTTTGATTAAATTACGTTTCTTTCGCTGCTTTCGGCAGCCGGTGATGTTTCTGTATGTTTATCATTTGATTTTGTGATTATCTTACATGACATTAGCATTGTTAATAAAGGGAAATAAATATTCTAACTTTTACTAAAAGGTGTGGTTATTCATGACTGGAAGGTAATGGCGTGTGATAATTACTGACTCCAATTGATTACTAATGCTTTTGATCATCATTGTTTATTAAGGTTATTGATTGATTACTGATTATTGATCTGCATGTACTGGATCTATGGTGGGAACATCTTCAATGCGAGTCAAAAGGTTCATTGATCTATCTGCGTCCCCTTGTACTTATTACTTAATAAAGACCGACACGCTAGCAAAAGCAGTGGTTATTTGCACATCTCCGAATTACGGAGTCCCCATACTAGCATGTGAATTGCAGGACATTTCTAAAATAGACATCTTTTTTACACACTGCTTTATATTTGGAAGGAAAAAATGTAGAGAAAGACAAGGGGCAATAACACTGGTTCTGCTATTCTGTCTTCTCCCATGTTTCCCAATACAAATGGTACCTCACTTGTGTGGTTAGGGCTAATGCCCGCGACAGCAAAATTAAAATCAGACTTGTTTTTTGGAAAGTGCATAGCTAAGGATTTTGGCATCTTGCTCAGCCGGCACCTAGGGAAACCTACCAAACCTGTGCTTTTTTCAAAACTAGACACCTAGGGGAATCCAAGATGCGGTGACCTATGGGGCTATCACCAGGTTCTGTTACCCAGAATCCTTTACAAACCTCAAAATGTGGCTAAAAACACTTTTCCTCACATTTCTGTGACAGAAAGTTCTGGAATCTGAGAGGAGCTCAAATTCCCTTCCACCCAGCATTCCCCCAAGTCTCCCGATAAAAATGGGACCTCACTTATGTGTGTAGGCCTAGTGCCCTTGACAGGAAATGCCCGAAAACACAATATGGACACATCACATTTTCCCAAAGAAAACAGTCCTGTTTTTTGCAAAGTGCCTAATTGTGGATTTTGGCCTCTAGCCCAGTCGGTATCGAGGGAAACCTGCATTTTTGAAAACTAGACACCTAGGGGAATCCAAGACGGAGTGACTTGTGGGGCTCTCACCAGGTTCTGTTACCAATAATTCTTTGCAAACATCAAAATTTACCTCACTTCTGTGGGTAGGCCTAAAGCCAGCGACAGAAAATGCCCCAAACGACAACATGGACACATGACATTTTCCCAAAGAAAACAGACCTGTTTTTTTAAAAGTGCATAGCTGTGGATGTTAGTCTCTAGCTCAGCTGGCACCTAGGGAAACCTACCAAACCGGTGCATTTTTGAAAACTAAACACCTATTGGAATCCAAGATGGGGTGACTTGTAGGCTCCCACCAGGTTCTGTTACCCAGAATCCTTTGCAAACCTCAAAATCTGGCACAAAAACACTTTTTCATCACATTTCAGTGTTAGAAACTTCTGGAATCTGAGAGGAGCCACAAATTTCCTTCCACCCAGCGTTCCCCCAAGTTTTCCTGATAAAAATTGTACCTCACTTGTGTGTTTAGACCTAGTGCCCTTGGCAGCAAATGCCCCCAAAACTCTACGTAGACACATCAAAATTATTAAATACAAAACTACCTGTTTTTGAAGGGGATCACCTGCGTCTTTGGTTCTGGGCTCAGCAGCCATCTAGGGAAACCTACCAAACCCAGACATTTCTGTAAACTTGACACACAAGGGAGCACAGAGAGGTGTGGCTGGCATTGATCCCCCAGTGTTTTCTTACCCAAAATCCTGAGCAAACCTAAAATTTAGCTAAAAAAAATAAAATGTTCCCCACATTTCTGTGTCATATCACTGCACAGCGCAGCACCCAACATTCCCCTCAGTCTCCTGATAAAAATGATACCTCCCTTGTGGACATGGGCCAATCGCCTGTGACGGGGAGAGCCAAAAACATGTTGAACATGAGGGGGGGGACCACAACGGGTCCAAAGGGGCAGTTTGGAAAAAAATGTTTTTAGGCTGACAAATTTTTATTGGTATAGATGCAACAAAGCTGGGTGGTAGGAATTTTGTGGATTCCTGCAGATTTCTGAAGGTTCCATCACAAAAGTGTGGGGAAAATGTGTGATTTCAAGCAAAGTTGGAGGTTTGCAGGACATTGTGGGTAGGAAAATGGTGCGGTGTGCATGTGAAGCACACCACCCTGGACTCACCCAGATATTTAGGGGCATATTTATACTCTGTTTGCACAGAGTTAGCATAATTTTTAAAAAATCTAATTTAGTGCAAAACTAATTCCATATTTATACTTTGGCGCCAGTCCCGTCTAGCTCCAAATTTATGGAGTTAAAGTCATTTTTCGGATGACGAAACCTACCTTGCCTTAATGAGATGGATGGTAGGCGTTCCCGTGCAAAAAATGACTCTATAGCCTTAACGCCATATTTATACTCCTGTGCACAAATGGTGCACTGGAGGGAGGATGGGTCAAAAAATAGGGCAAAGCTTGCTTTGCCTCATTTATTAATGCCTGGATCAGGGAAGGTGTTCGGGGACCTGTGGGCCTATTTCCAAGGTGGAACACCATGGAAAAAGCCCACAGGTGCCCTCCCCAGGCCCCAGAGACACCCCAACACATACCAGAGGGACAGCAGAGGATGGGGGACCCCATCCCAAGTAAGTACAGGTAAGTCCAGGTAAGTATTTTATTTTATTTGAAACGGGCCCCCATACATGACACAAGGTGCAATGGCCATGTCCAGGGGACCCTGGTCCCCTGTGCTGGCCACTGAGGTGGTGGCCATGACTCCTGTCTTTTCTAAGACAGGAGTCATGTGGTATGGATGGTTTTGCGTCAGAAAATGACCCTAGTCAGTCATTTTTTTAACACTAGCCTAGCCTTTGCACAGGCTTGCACCATTCTATAAATATGGGACAGGCTGGTGCACAGAAATGGTGCAAGCCGGTGATAAACGTTTTGGTGCAAAACTGCGTTAGTGCAGTTTTGCCCCAAAAAGTATAAATCAGGGCCTTAGTTTTCAGATGTGTCTAGGTCTCATAGATTTTTTCACATGTCAGCGTCCCAAAGTTCAAAAAGTGCAGCCCTCACCATTCCAAGTGGGATGATTTTGAGAGTTAGCCATGCTCTCATGGCCCAAATGTAGAACCAAAACCCAAAATAATCAAACATCCTCTTGCTTGCCATTGGAATACCTTGACACACTCCCTGTACCTGTGATAAGGGATCTGACAATTCACCTGCCCTGCCAAATGTTCTGAATAAAATATTGGAATAGATATAGACAATACCATTAATATTTTTAATGAGTGCAGAAAGACTGCCAATTTATCATAAAGGTGTATTTACATTCATACAAATTAATGTTGATTATATTGTGCTTTGTGCTAAATGTAGCTTTTTAATGAATTCTAAATAACATGCTGCGACAACCATAGACAATAACATTCATTCATATTATCAATATGCAATCATTCTAAGGGCTATATAAATCTGAGTGTAAGTATAAAAAAAAAGCTCAAATGGTACTTGCATCTATGTTACCGCTCCCACCCATCAGGAACTGACTGCAAATTGTGATGGTATCTTGTTTTGCCCCAGAACATAAGACTAGATCTTGTGGCAATTGCCTCTGCAAAATACTGTGCAAGAGGTACTTAACAGATGTAAAATACAATTATATAACTCTTTGTGCGCGTTTTTTACACATATGTGTACATCATCCTTAGAAAACATCCATAGCCTGGATTGTTTTTTGTTTTTTTCCCCACACGCTTTTACTGCTGTGTGTAAATAGACAACTTAATAAAAAATAGGCATACTGGGAAATAGGCATCTCTTAAGCCCATTTTCCAAACATTAGGGCCCGTATTTATACTTTTTGACGCTAAACTGCGCTAACGCAGTTTAGCGTCAAAAAATTTTGCGCCGGCTAACGCCATTCTGAAGCACCATGCGGGCGCCGTATTTATTGAATGGCGTTAGCCGGCGCAAGCAGACCGGCGCTGCCTGGTGTGCGTGGAAAAAAAACTCGTACACCAAGCAGCGCCGGCGTTGGGAAAAATGGCGCTAGGGCGTCTTAAAAGTGGTGCAAGTCAGGTTGACGCAAAAAAATCGCCTCCACCCAATTTGCGCCATTTTTAACGACGCCCAGACGCCATTTACATGACTCCTGTCTTAGTAAAGACAGGAGTCATGCCCCCTTGCCCAATGGCCATGCCCAGGGGACTTATGTCCCCTGGGCATGGTCATTGGGCATTGAGGCATGTAGGGGGGCACAAATCAGGCCTCCCTATGCCAAAAAAAAATATTTAAAAAAATATATATATACTTACCTGAACTTACCTGAATGTCCCTGGGGTGGGTCCCTCCATCCTTGGGTGTCCTCCTGGGGTGGGCAAGGGTGGCAGGGGGGGTCCCTGGGGGCATGGGAGGGCAGCTGTGGGCTCATTTTGAGCCCACAGGTCCCTTAACGCCTGCCCTGACCCAGGCGCTAAAATCCGGCGCAAATGCGGGGTTTTTTGCCCCACCCACTCCCGGGCGTCATTTTTGCCCGGGAGTATAAATACGACGCATTTGCGGCGCAGTCATTTTTTTAGACGGGAACGCCTACCTTGCATCTCATTAACGCAAGGAAGGCGTTCACGCAAAAAAAATGACGCTCTTTCCTCATACTTTGGCGCTAGACGCGTCTAACGCCAAAGTATAAATATGGCGTTAGTTTTGCGCCGAATTTGCGTCGAAAAAAACGACTCTAATTCGGCGCAAACGGAGTATAAATATGCCCCTAGATGCATAGCTGAATATATTTGTTAGCCTAACATCCCAATCCTGTTTCAAAGAATCAGCACTTTCTGAATTTTGTCCCGACACTGGAATTTACAAATGTCATCCATATGGTGGAAATACCATATGTTGGGAGGGTGTGGCACATGGTCCCAGTACTTAGCACACTCAACCCTCCCCCAACACAATAATAGACTTGAGACCTCAATTAACTCTTGGAATTGAGACTGCTAAACCTCTCAGGCCGTATTTCTTGACAAACAATTTACACATATAATTCAACTTGATAAAATAAATACACACCAAAACATTTTATTTACATGCCTATGACACTCAAGTATGCTTATACATCAAAATTCCTGATTCTGCGACTAATGTTCTTGTGCATCTGTACTTTTTTAGCAAGATCATGACTGGCTCCTACTGTGATGTACCCCATGCAGGAGGTCCAGACACCCAGAGTATACCTACCTAGGGCACCACATGTACCCTAACTTGAACTACCCTAAAGGGGCCAGTGCTCTGTCATCCCCCCTGCACCTGTGCAGAAGGTATTAGGTAAAGGACTGCATGCTAAAAATAACCTGCCCGCCCCACAGAATTCCAACTCCTTTACAATAAGCTGTAAGCACCCCCTTTGAGGTTCCAATGTCCCTGATAATGTAGGAGGTCTTTTAAAATGCAAGTTAAAGGGGACCTGCAATGTCCCCACCAATTATGACCTCATCCGCCACCAGCCAGCATAGTTCACCTACTGTCTGCCCCCCCAACTGCAATGAGTGTTGTACCAACACTGCAAACAAATTGTCAAATAACAAAGTGTTTCCCTCTTTGGACAAATGTACTGCATTGGGGAGGAAGAATCCTCCTCCCCTGATGCAGACATGCAAAATAGATACCAGCCTGTCAGGATAATAGGGATGACATATGACCATACCACTTTTTGCCAGACATATTATCTCTGATATTATCAATTCAAATAGGTCTCAATGGCCTACATTGGTCAGGTCCTTTCCTCCTAAGAGCAGAATTATGACATCTGGTTGTGGCAGCCTCTTTAACAACATACTTTCCAGTGACAATCTTAAGTCAATGAGATGCAAGCCCCCTTGCCCAAGGAAATTTGTGTGCCATCCAGCCCATCTGGCCTGTTGCATGACATAACTAAATACACAATGCTGCTTAGCTCTTTTGATATACAAATGCCCTAAAGCCAGCACCTCTTTACTGGTCCAGCCACTTGCATCAAAACAGGAATACAGGAAGATAGAGACATTGCTTTAGGCACAGGTCTATAGATCATGATCAACCTCACATACCTATCATAGTAATCTGATTTCCTGCTACCAGTCCTCTGTACTGTATAGCCATCCAAACCTAAAGCCACTGTAGTCTTGGCCCCCCTAGTCCAGAGGGAATGGGAGCTAAGCCCTGCAGCTGAGAGACACAATCTCAACACCCTAGAAAATTTGAAGGTAGTCAATGGCGTACCATCTCTATCCAAAAATAGTGTCCCTTGTGTGGATTGCAGTTGCGGGGGCAAACATTCCTCTAGGCTTTGCACTGACCAGTGCGCATTTCCAGAAGCCCTGTTGAGCAATATCTGCTCGCCTCTTCCTCTTTGATCTCTCTTTGAGTGAGGCAGCTTCTCTGTCATGTGGCCATTTGGCTACCGTATATCGACCACTCGAAGTGCCCCTTGCCAATTTGACTTAAACTTGTCACCAGCTCTCCTACCCTGAAGGCACCATAGAATGTCAGACAGAAAGCTGCCATGAACAACGTTGTCTCATCCCCTGATCTGCACACCCCGAGCACACTGCTGATGATACATATCAATTACTTATTGTCTATTGGGTGCCTTGAATCAGGTGTGGCTACTTCTAACCTCAGCCAGCCCTTTAAAGCCTTCCAGTTGATGAAACTTCTATTAAGATCTACACCCCCCATCTTAGTAAAAAATTACATTACAGGAGTGTGTCACCTAGCCTAGGAGACTGTTCCCCTCCCCTTGTCCGAAGTGATGTGACAAATGCTACCAATGAGTCTGGAGAAAACAATTCCCTCGAATGTCCTTGCTTGCAAAATTGCAAATATCTTTGGAATACCCACTCAAAATCCTGGTGTGTTTTAAGGGCTAAACTGGTTACCACAGGGTCTGGTAACCTGGGACAACAACTCTCCAAAGCTGCACTTGGAAAGGAATGGATAGCTCTGCCTTATCCAAATGATGGTATATGAATGCCTGCATCTTAAAGCAAGAGAGGGCATCAGCTGCAATGTTCATTATCCCTCGGGCATATTTTGATTTGAAAATAATGTTCAGTTTTAAACAGAGCAGTATTATCTTTTAGTACCCTCTTAAACTCTTTGGACTCATTGTGAAACTCCGCAGGCCATACCATGAGGGCTAACAAAATGGGAAACAACTCTGGAAATGCTATACTGCTTATGTAGCTGGACTCACTCCAGTCATCTGGTCACATTGTGCACACTGCCTTGGGCCTAAGATAGCCGAAAACCCACACTTCCTGAACAATCTGTGAATATACTGATCCCCCTGTTTGATCTGGGTGGGCTTTGCCATACTACTGACTCACTGAAGGTACATTCAGATTTGTTCCATGTCCTCATGTCCTGCCTCACCTCAAGAAACAGCCTGTTTTGGTGGTGTTTTTGTTGGAGACCTGACATAGTTTTCGCTATTGACCTAAACTATAGCCCATGGGAATAATGAACAGGGCAAAATGTAGCTGTCTCACTACTATCTGTACCTGATGCAGTGTCACCTTTCTTCCTGCTCTGCAGTCATCCAGGGTTTGAGAGAATGCTGTTACCTTATCCTCGGGCAACCTGGATACTCCTGTCACTGAGTCCAGTTCTATCCCCAAGACTACTATGCTAGTCACACGCCTGCAAGCCTTAGCCTGCGCCAGTGGTACTTCAAAGATCTGCATCAGGTCAGTGAAACGTGCCAGTGCTTCCCCACAGTGTGGCAAGCCAGGGGGTCATGACAAGAAAAGTGCATCCAGATAATGTAATGCCCAAGGGGCACTGCCATTACCCGGTGGTACCTGGTGCCCTCCCACCCCAGTCAACATCATATTAGGTATGATGGGCTGTTGTCCCAGATTAAATTGGGCTAACAACATCTTCCCCCTTTCCAAATTGTCCCCTTTTGGCACCCCCACCAACATCATGGTCCCCGTGAAAACAGACAACCTGCCCACCTGTGACAACCACGGCAATACATTTGCTAAATTAATGACCAGCTCTGCCTGTTGCCATACCAAACCTACTGTAGGGACCCCAAAGGCCATAAAATTGTTGTTCCCATGCACTACGCTGTTGCTCATAGCAGGTAATAACGCTGGCCAATGGCCCTTCTGCTCCCCTACTGCAGAGACTCTAACAACTGGGCCGCTTGACCAGTCTACCGCTTACTATGGTTGTTTTCTGCCCCACCAAGGCATTGCGAGAAATGGTGCCCTTGGTGGAACCCCTGGCCTCCTGGGCCTCTTCACGCTGTATCCTGTTTTAGCCGTTACAGGGACCCTATGTGGTGCATGTGGGAGCAGTAAAGCCAATAATTTGTCCATTGCGTTCAATCTACATTTCATAATTGCCGTGCCACCCTTGCCCTGTGAGCGCTTGCTCTGTTTCTTTTCCTCACTTGGCATATCTTTCTTTCAATAACCGTAAAACACGGGCAGCTCCGAAGAACAGGTTAGTTTCCTCTGTGATGGTCCAAATAAACAGACTCCACAGCAATAGTTAAAGCTTCAAAACTACAAGTCCCAGCCAAAAAGACTACAAAACTACAAGTCCCAGCCAAAAAAACACTCTCCATAACTGCCACCAAATAAACCACATAGCCCCTTAAATAACTTTCCCTCAAGACCTTAACGCAAACAGTGCTTAGCCTAACCATTTGGTGTCAACACCAAAATAGTCCCTCTGCTTGCCTTCCTGCAGCCCCCATATGGACACCCAACAAGCCACTGCCTTTCAGACCGAAAACTCTGAAGTGCTGAGCACCCAGACTGCCACCACTGTGTAAAGAATGCATGGGGCAGGTGGGAAAGTAAGTATCTTGGCCCATGGGGCTCCCTGGTGCTCAGTGGCTTCACTCAATGTCAGCAGTCTTCACGATGGCGCGGTGAGGGGCTTGTTGTGGGGAAGGCGTAGGTTAGGCAGCAAAGAGACCTGACCATGCCACACATGCTCCTTTAAGAACAGCCACCAGTGCCCCAGCCTATCCTGAGATCTCCCTGCCATGCGCACGGGCTTGCACCCTTCCAGAAATGACTTGTGAGTGTGCCCTGCCTACATGTGGCATTACCGCGTAGCCCACTGACATCCTATCCAGGTTCCTGCACAACCCTCCTCCCCATAAACAGCAGCTCCCCCATGAAGGGGAAACCTTGAGCTACATTCTCAAATTTAAATTTCAGGCAACTTTTTGTCATTACTGGAAGATCCAACCTTCAAAAGTAGATGGCCCATGCATTTTTACATTTGTCGGTATGATCATGTCCTGTGTATATACACTCCCTTGATAGAAATATCCACAAAGCCCCTGTTAAGGGGAGATTTCAAATTATTTTGAACCTTTGAGGCCAAATGGTGATTTAAACAATACTGTTTTCGCTTATATAAGGTACAATGCAAAGGCAAAGGTGGTTGAAGGGACAAACAAAAACATTTGAATATGTTTAAATTGTGCTCAGCACGCCTAACTGTTAAGGGTGTTGGAGGCTCACTTGCTCCAAAAAAGGTTTGACAAAATGGCAGCAAAATGTGCTATAACATAATTTCCATCAAAATGTCTAAAACTTCATGGGTGATACAGACACTTTCACAAATACAATTCCACATGGCCTAGCAAGGGCTTTCATAACATTTTTCCTCAGCCTGCTCCATCAAGGTGATTCTCACTTGTGTGGTACAACAAAGAATATGCAAAATTGCATATTTAATTGCAAAATTATCCATACTAGTTTTGCAAAATTAACCTTTTAAAGAAAAATGTGGTTTGTTGCTGTTTCACATTACGTTTTCATGCCAGCATGGACTTCAAACAAAAATATAAGCATAGCATTGGTTAAGGAAAAGAATCACTAATATACAATAATGTTTTGCTTAAAATGTTTTCACAAATTTATGCAACATTTGTTAATGTGAATCTTTTAGAATAATTGCAAGTTTTGTATGAGGAGATTATGCAGGTGTCAACAGTGTAACCAAAACTGCATTTAGACATAACTGGAAAAGTTAGGGTGGAAAATAAATAAAATACACACATATCACAAACTCAGGGCATTGGCAGAGCAGGACAAGACAATTATTACAGGTGCATATAGCACTGCTATCAATAAGGCTATAGTGACCTTAAAATTCTGGAAAGCATATATGTTGCATCAGTACTACAGGCCTGGGTTACATGCAGCATTAGTGTTTTTTTTCCAAAAATTGGTTGCACGAAAACAAGAGCTAACAGTTATCGAAAATACTGAATTTTGTTGTGAGATACAAGCTTTTCAGTTCATAATCTTAATTCTCCAAAACAAAAACATAGCATTGTCATGGAAAAATGCAGATGCTGTCTTAAAAAACATTCTTTTTATTGTTAGTAAGTAAATTTTTTGTATAAATGCCCCAAGGAAATCCAAGGTATTAACAATCCTCGAACTCCTGAAAAATTGGAAACAGTCATCTTCAGTCACTGTGGCCACAAAATTGTTATGATGGGTGATTTTAATGTACACAGGCTCGATGTAAAAACAGAGGACCTCTCCTTGGACCGAGGCCGTCAACTACTATAAAATTACTTCACAACTTTTAGCCTATCGTCAGCCCGACAGGAGCAAAGGGATAATTGGATTGGGCACCTTCTTCCTTCGTCATTCAAGGGAGGCTCAACCATCAATTATATGTACCTCTTGGAAAAGCTTAAGAAGAGACTTAGCCACTTTGAAATCACTGAGAGGGTGGAGAACAACCACAATCCCCTGAAATGCATAATTAAATTACAAGTTCAATCTGCCGAGCAGCATGTAGTGGTAGGGTCCTCAACGGGCACAGAGCAAGTACACCTGGTGAGAAGGATCAAATGGAGACCAGAAGATTCTTCTAAAATAATCCTATGGCTAAGAACCTCGCCCCGGGAATCAAACTTGATCCTTGAATGGTGAAGGAAGTCATGGGTGATCTACACATGCTGTTGCTGGGTAACTCTCAGCGTGCACAAGTAACTCACTCGGTCCAAAGAAGCATATCAACACAAATGGGCAAAAATGTGCTTAAAACAAGGTGGGCACTCCGCAGATCCCTACGTAGGCACAAGCAAAAGCCCACCGCAGACACAGCAGCGCAGGTATTAAACAGCAAGTACACCTGGTGAGAAGGATCCAATGGAGACCAGAAGATTCTTCTAAAATAATCCTATGGCTAAGAACCTCGCCCCGGGAATCAAACTCGATCCTTGAATGGTGAAGGAAGTCGGCGGGTGATCTACACACGCTGTCGCTGGGTAACTCTCAGCGTGCACAAGTAACTCACTCGGTCCAAAGAAGCATATCAACACGAATGGACAAAAATGTGCTTAAAACAAGGTGGGCACTCCGCAGAGCCCTACGTAGGTACAGGCAAAAGCTCACGCCAGACACAGCGGCGCAGGTATTAAACAGCAGAAGATCCTTTAACAAACTGATATGGGAGCTCAAGGGGCAAAAAGATAGGAAGGAATGGGGCACCTTATTCCAGCTCCTAAAAGACCCAAATCATGCCCGCTTCTGGGACTATGTAAATAAGCTTAGTACTGGCCATAAGGCAAGAGAGAATGGTGTACCAGAGTCAGCATGGGTCTCGCATGTTATAACTATGTATACAATCATCAACCCAGCACCAGACTTCGCTAGCAACAGCATAGATAGCATTCAGTGCCCTTTGATCCCTCACAGTGATAATCCCCCCCCACGATTTTGTCTCCCTTTTCCAATAGTATGTCAGAGAATGTAAAAAAAAGGACTATGAAGGATGGAGTGCCAGGACCTAACGGTCTACCTGCTTCTCTGTTCAAATGCGCCCCATCGGATAACGTTTACCACCTGACCACAGTCCTGGAGAGGGTCTATACTGTGTTCAATCTATAAAAAGGGGGTCTGCTCACTAGCTGCAAACTATTGATTAATTGCCTTCCTGGACGTGGAGGCAAAAATGTACGCACAACTGCTGTTGGACCAATTGGAGGCCTGGGTAGAAGAGTGCCAAATTCAGCCATTCTTTCAATCTGGCTTCAGAACGGGGGCCATAACAGTGGACAACATCATGGCACTTGCATACTTACAGCACCAGGCAGTCAACTTCAGCCATAAGCTGCTAATTTGCTGCTTTGTTGACTATAGTGTGGCCTTCTACAGGGTTGACCATGAAATCGTGTGGAAGAAGCTGTCATCATGGGGCATTCCTATACACCTCTTAAAAGCCATCGTTTCACTGTACTCCAGTACATGGGTCCGGGTCCTCACAGGGCCAGGGTCATTATCATGGAAAATAGAAACTAACAGAGGCCTAAAGCAGGGATATGTTTTGGCCCCACTACTGTTTAACTTGTATATTGCAAATTTGGAGAAATACTTGAAAGCTAGTAGTTTGGATCTACGCAAGATGGGCCCCACAAGATTCCAGTAGGCAGATGATATCATGATAATGGACTGTAAGAAAACCGGACTACAAAGAGACCTAAATGCCTTGAACACTTTCAACAAGACCAATCAATTGCAAGTTAAACTAGAAAAGACTAAAGTCCTTATGTTTGGAAGGTTCAAGAATAAAAAACTCACAACCTGGCAATTGGGAAGTCAGATCATCCACACAGCCAGGAAATACAACAACTAGGGTGTGTGGTTCACAGAAAACTACAAGGTAGGGGCACCGAAAAATGCAATAAGACACAAAGCTGCTGTCATCGCATACGGGCTCGCCAAATTGAATAATCAACTCCGAAGCGCCTCGGCTGCACCAATACTGAGAGTAACAAAGGCGACATTACTCCCTGCTCTGCAATATGGCTACCTGGCATTCCTGGGGTCCTTAGAATCCACCATAGAACAGGCCCATTGCAGAGCATACTTAAAAATTTTACAACAACCAAAGTATATACGTTTCACAAGATTCAGAGTGGAAATGGGCCAAAAGTCACAGCAGATAGATTGTCAAGCCGCAATCTTGAAATATTACATCAGTCTCAGGAAGGCCAACTCGCTTACATTAAAACATCACCTGAGAAGAATTTTCAAGACTCCTGGCAACCCGTGGCACATGTGTTTGGAAAACATTGATTAACAAAAGACTAAAGGAACTCTTACAAGAGTCCGATATATTGATAACTAAAACCCCAATAACAGTGCCTGCATTAAATGATTCCTATTTGGTCGGAGACCCTCAACCATACCTCCTAGAAGCAATAAACGCAGGCACTCAGCATCAAATCCTGTATATGTGAACATTAGTCCTCCCAATTAAAGACTTTAATCCTTCTTGGTCCGCACATAGGCAAAAAAGCACCTGTAGGCTCTGCTCATACCATCAAGAAAGCTGGCTACACCTTCTGTGATGCTGTCCCAAATTAGCAGCTGAAAGAAGACAGCTAATAATTCCAGTAGTGCTGGCTCAGGGAGCACGTCCTGTATGGAGGTATTCAACCTTTGTATTTCACATTCTGCGTCCTAAGCTTTGGCAAGATGTGAAAAATATGTGACAGTTTGCAGGAGGCTGCTAGCTCAGGCATCTGGAACAGATAGCAGAGCACACAAGGGTTGTAATTGTGTGGAAGCATCCCTGTGTTGCAAATGAGACAATTTTTTTTAATTTTTTTTTTTTAATTTTATTAGTCTAATAATGAATTTTAACCCACACGGTGTTTCTCTTACTTTTATTTGTAATGGTTGTAATTAACTGATCAACAAAACTGACAATAATAATAATGACAACTTGTTTCTGCATTATATATTGATGAGGTTCCTTTTAGAAAACAATACAAAATAAAATAATTAGAAAAATAAATAATATTTAAGGTTGTAAGGTCACATGTCTAGCTAGGTTAAATAGTATTTTGGAGTCATGATATCTAAGAAATAAATATATATATGTTTATCCAAAGGGACCCCAAGGAGGAAATAATAACTGTGCAGAAGGACACTTTGCCTTACCCAGTTGCGGAAGAGGAAAATGTTAATGGATTTATGTGCATCATGGTAAGAGATTTCTTGAGGGATTGTTTAGGAAGTAGTATACTGATTGAAGACTATCTAATTTGGTGAGTTTTATTTCTCTAGATCTGAGAAAGTTCGGGGATATAATTAAGAAAATGTAGGTTGGAAGGTGGAGTTGATTCTAAGGCCCATATTTATACTTTTTGATGCAAAAATGCGCCGGTGCAGTTTTGCGTAAAAAATAATACCGCCGGCTAACGCCATTTTGGTGCGCCATGCGGGTGTCATATTTATACTTTGACGCACAGCGGCGCAAACCACAGGTGGGAGTCATTATTTTTGACGCACACCGCAGCGTCAAGTCGTAAAGCAAAACGACGTTAACACGGCGGAAATGACTGTGGGTCGATTTACGACCCGCAAACCGGATATGCGCAGTTTTTTGACGCAATAGCGTAAAAAAAAAAACACGAACACTGCCATTTCAACAGAGGAGAGCCAAAATGGATCCCAGATGCCACTACAGACCCCAGGAAGATGACAGCAGACCAGGAACCAGCCAGGAGGACCCACACAAGAACCAGGACACTTTTAAGAAGAAACAAAAGTGTTGCTTTAGTGCAGAGGAACAGGAAACAGGAAATTCTGGCTAAAGAGGTGACGGAACACCAGCACCAACTGTTTGTCACCTCAAAGTTTCCAATCAGTAGGAGAGAGGCTATATGGCAACAAATTGTCAACAAGATTAACAGTGTGGCTGAAGTACGCAGAACAGTCATCGAGTGCAAGAAACGTTGGCATGACTGCAAGCGCAGGACCAAGGAAAAGATGGCCAGGAACAGGAAGGCAGCACTGCAGACTGGAGGTGGAAGTCCAGCACACCAGTAGGCCCTGGACCACATAGAGGAGATAGTCGCAGCCGTCATCCCTGAGGAGATCGTCACAGGGATTCAAGGACAGGACAGCGCAGACTACCAGGAGACAACGCACATGCAGGGTAAGTCGCATGGGGAATTAAAATGCAATAATGTCATCTACAACCGGGGGGGGATACCGGACACAAAATGCATGGAAGTCATCTTATACATGGAGTGGCATGGTTAAAGGGGCATGGCAGGGGAGCATGGCCCGTTCTGAGAAGACCTGTGGCACACCATTACACAACACCAACAACAGTCCCATGGGGCATGCTGTCATGCCAACGATGGAGCAAAGGGAAAGCCACGCCAGGAGGGAAGGCCACAACGTCAAACTGACATCCCGGCACACGTCAGCCACCATACCCCTACATTAACTAGGGCCCTCTTAACAACCTCTGGCCATACCGACAACTGGAATGTAACTGCGACAACAGTTGCCACCACCACCTCCGCTCTGTATGCAGCTCAAGTAGCCAATGGCAGTAACCTCCCCATGGATCATTCACACCTAAATTAGGGGGTGAGGATGACAACTTCAACAATCCCCAGAAACAAGACAAAGGCCCCAGTACTCTCAAATGTCAATGCCCATAGTTGTTGCAAACATCAGCCAAAGTAAACAACAATAGGAGCTACACAGCACTAGGGACACACCCATGCTGCATATGTCAGGGCCCATCCTGTGCCTGGGTAACAATGCAACATCCCAAATGTCATACTGCTCAGACAACAGCATTGAGGGGGGGACACATGTAACTGGTCACTGAAATACACCTGCACAGTCAGAGGAGGAAATAGGACATTCCTACGACTATCAGGGCAATCCAAAGTAACACACATTCCCCAACATCAGCAGTACACATTACCAATGTCAACATCCATATCAGATCATAACATTGCCATGCATAGGATATGCCACATGTCAAATACATTTAAGTGGATGTGAAAGATCAGAGATTGGGGCAGGTCCAGATTGTTAAGTGTTCAGCCAGTGCATCAGAACACCCACAGCCAATGAAAGGTCTCACCATGAGAATGGATGTAGACGGAGGCTTGAGTAGGACAATAAGGTGGCAATTCTCTATTTGGCCTAAACCAACACCTAGAGTCGTTGATGCTGACAAGTCTAATTACTCAATAACATACATGTGACATGCAGGTGGGCCATAGGCTTGGAAGAATGCCCATCTGAAGGACTGGAGCATTTAACACAAAACAAGATCACAAAATGAATTCATCAAAAGGCAGGCACGTCACATCAAAATTGTCACAACTCAGACACACTAATTGTACCCTGTTTCATTGCAGAGGATGATGGATCTCCTGCGGATATGCCTGTCCCAGATTTCCCTGATGACATGGATGACGAGCCGATAAACATTCCCCAGGAGACTATCCAAAAGGTCCTTGAAACCCTCCAGACCCCAGCTTCAGTCACAAGGAGGACCACAGAACAAGCAGCCATCGCAGAGGATCTACCCACCTCCCCAATTGTAAGACCTGCCAGCTCCAATACAGCTGAAGACTCAGACGACATTGGCACCAGCTTTGAGAGAACTGTAGTTGGAGTACAGCGGGAGCTGGCCAAGGAGGTGCGGGTGGGGATGCAAACTATGGCAGCCAGCCTTGAGGGGATGCGTGTGTGCATGATGTCATCTGCAGATCAGGCAGCAGCTATGCAAGCCCTAACATCTAACTTGCAGGAACTGCAGAAAACCCAGAAGGAAATCAGCACATCTGTAATACAGTTGACCCAACACCTACAACAGCAATCCTGTCAACGCGTGCACGAATGCAACATTGAACCCCTCAGGGCCGACCTGGCTGCCTACCATCGTGATGTGGCTGCTATTCTCAAGAACCAGCAGATCCTCCTTGCTGCAGTACTGCTCTTAAGACCTTCACAGGGAGCAGCGACCGGGATGTCTGACTCCACGTCTTCTAACACTGAGGTGTGTGTTGCCCCTTCACAACGAACAACAACAAGGACAGAGGAGGCAACACACACATCAGAAGAAGAAGACAGAACAGATCACATTCACAAGGAAAATGACCCGGAAGCACTAGTCCCTGCCACATGGCCAACATTTACCAAGGTCCTGTGCTTTGTAACTTGCCAGTCTTGCAACAACTGTACTCAAGCACTGTTCTGCAAACCACTGTATATCTTGTCACCCAGCCCAGTGATTGTCTCTCTCCTACTCATTGGCAAATTCTGTCCCTCTGCACTGTCTGAAACAGCAACCCCAGCATGTCAAAAGCATTTTGGTAACCCCTTGTGTTGGATCACAATGTAAGATGTCACTATAATAGACTCACAATCATGGACAATGTACAGATAGCACTACAGCACTTTTCAATAAATAGCACTTACACAACAAATCTGTCTCTGGGTAATGTGACATATCAACTGTGCAGTAGATGACTGAAATGTGCCTACTGTCAAATTACGTAGCTTGTCAATACAACTGTCCTGATAATATGTAGTCAGAGAAATCTGCACAGTGCCTATGATTGCATCATACTCTTCCCATCCTGAGGGACAAATCGGATGAAGTGAGAAAACATACACCATCATGCTGTGTTGGACAGAAGAATGCTTCCTCAGGGGATAACTAAGTCATCAAATAGTGGCCGCAAAATGTTGTCAACATGCAAATATAACACAAATAACATGGCACACTAATCTAAGCAAACACTACAAAAACTGCATAAATGAAGGTGTCTGAGTTTACATACAAATAGGTAATCATGCTGAACTGTGTCACAATTGATGTATAAGAGTCATGAAGACAAGAATACAAGAGTGCCAATGAGAACTCATCTTATAAGGGTGTCCATGATCATGACACTGCAGTCAGACCTAAAACTGTTTCCCCATTACCAAGTCTGGAAGCACTTTTTGTGACTTTCAAAACACATTTATCAACAGAAACACATTGTCATCCATATTAACTGTGATTGGTGGTTGCAACGAAGGGTCGACACTTTGCAAGGTAGCTCTGGGCTAGCTGCAAATCGTACACCTCAGTTGGGATTTGTTTGTAGCATAGGACACAAATGTAATAGTACAAAATTTATGTACACTGAATCCAAACCCACAATCAAGTACCATTCAACACATACTATTAACGGTTAAGCAAATATTTATTAGATGCTAATCACAATAGATGAAACTGAGGGAAAAATCTTACCTACCCTAATCTATCCTGACTACTCATTACCCACAACTGTCCCTAACTAACCTAAGCTACACTTACTTATCACATGCAATGAAACGTTCTAAAATCTACCCCCCACCCCTCTTATGAGACGGGACACATGGAGGACAACACATACTAACCTAAACACATACTATACTATCCTAAACAAATATATATATATATATATATATATATATATATATATATATATATATATATATATATATATATTTTTTTAAACACACAAGAACCCCAAAATAGCCCCCACCCACCCACCCACACACATAATAAGTGAAAATAGAAAGAATCTGGACCTACCCCATCCACTAACACTAACTAAACTAACAGCCTATACTAACCTAACAATAAGCCCCCTAAGCCCACTAACTATAAGAGCAAGGAAAGAGAAGGGAGGGGAGGGAATCATGTCCATCAAAAAATGTTTAGAGGTTCGCCCTCGGGAGGGTCCTCTTAATAGTCTTAACACGCCGGTTAATGTGGCGCACATCCCGGCTCAGGTGGCTCAACTTGCGCAGCACACGGTCTTACGTTCCATGTTGTGGAAGGCTGCAGGGTCAACAGATGGAGCTGTGGCAGTCTGGGTACCGGTGGAGGAGATCTGTGTGTGTGTGGTGCCAGGCCTAGTGGGCTGTCCTGCACCGGTGCCAATGCTGGGGCCTGGAAGTCCAGCAGATGTAGGACCAACAGTCCCAGCTGTGGGTGGGGCCACCTCGCTTGGATTGGTGGTTGTGCTGGTGGTGGCTGTGGTGGGCAAAGTAGGGCCACCCTCTGGGAAGGCTCTCCATGCCCCGGAGGCCTGTTCATGGCGATATCACTGGGCCATCCTCCTGAACCCCGACTCCACCAGCAGGATGTGCTGGTATCTCATGGCCCAGCGCTGGGATTCACGGGCCTGGTCAGGACTCATGTTTGCAGCTGTGAAGACAAATGCAGATATTCTACATTAGTAACTGCATTGTGTGAAATGGCACAAGAAGTTAATCAGACAATACATCTACTGTACTTGTAACAGCTCATATCACAATACAGATCATTGAATGTCCCTGAGGAAGTACATGGCAGGCCAGCCTACAAAGGTCACATCACACATAGCACATCCATAACCTACAAGATGGGTAACAACTGGCTTTGACTTGCAATCTGAGTTCTGGCAGTTATCAGCTAAGAATCATGCTGCATATCATCCGCCAAGACCTGGGCTACAAATGTCAGTGTACGGAAAGCAAAACTAAAGCCACATGGTTTGCAAGTTGTAACTGGACTTGCCAGTATAGTACCAAGTGCCAAACCTGAGTGTGTATACTAGGTTGCAACCAAACTGTCACTTATTCACATGTATGTGTAACATACTGGTAGCATCAGTACTAGGTACCCCATTCACAAACTCATGCCCGTGTTTGAGGGTGGGGGGGTGGATAAACAACTATCAATTTCCAACAACAAGTACACCGAGGAGTGTATAGAAAACTCCACACGTGTTTGGCTCTACACACACACCACAGGTAAGGTCTATCAACAATTAGGAGTCAGCAAACCCTAGACCAATCATAGGGCCACACATGTCAGGAAATGCAGAACTTGGTATACAACATATACTTCCAGTAAGGCCTGACTTACATCAGACACAGAGTTGCAAGAACACCCATGATCATGAATTGCATGCACACCTAGGCCATAGCACTCAAGTTCCACATACTTGTAGCACTACATATGGAAGTACATGCTGCTAGGAGGTTCTACCTACTGTTTCATAATTACGTAGGTAAATAGGGAAGCAGATGTCTATTGGAAAGCAATTTGCTGTACCAATCTTGGAGAATGTGGGTCTGACTGGCTGACTAAATCGGAGCTGACTTCCAGTGCGACTCTTGTTGATACAAGTGTCATCCACATGACTAACCCTTGTACTCACAGTGCGGCCTACAGCAATGGCCTACAATCTCTACATAATACATTTGGATACGCATTGGCCAACTCAAAACATGTGAGAAACTGAATTCCCACTCATGGAACAAGAGAAAAGCTTGCCCAACGCATCACACCTTGCTATGCATTCAACACACACATGTCCATAACCAGCAAACACAACACATAAGAGACATAGCATGGGTCTCCTGTGACAGTTACACACACATATCTGCACACATACATAGGCCCTAACTATCATGTGATTGCAAACATGCCCCGTAATAGGTGAGCAGAAACAAATATGGAGTACAATCGTCTCATCATGTGCATCCAAGAGAGACATCCAAATCCTGGTTACTTGAGGACTGCATTCCCAGTCAAACATGCCTTGTGGCCATGACACATTAATGACACATAGGTACAATGTACAGAGGGAAGGGCAGGGACTTTTGTAAGCCCCCCTGTTGTTACATTTGATTCAATTGATGTGGCCCAGCTATGGTAATTTGCACCAACCATGGAGATGTGAAGCCATGTGCATACACTTGGACTGCCATTCATATTTAGAATGTGGCACAACTAACTCCAACAAACATTCTAAGATGTTAGCTGAGAGCCCGTACACCTTTTCACAATGTTTTCAAATCCAGATCTGACATGTATCTAAAAAGATCAAGGAACACAATAATCCCAAACATTCATAGTACTTCCGTGAACGCTTTCCTTCCACACTCACCAGACTCACATGAGACATATGTCTGAGACACTTTGCTATTATCAATTGACGTGAAGGCAGCACTCATTTTCAGCATCATGTAGTGATTTTAAAGTCAGTCTAGCAATTGCCTCAACACAGTTAGCCAATATGTTGCTACATCTTTACTTCTCTGTCAATAGTACCCTATATAGACATGATTGGCTCCTATATTGTTTGGTTGTCTGACAAAAAGGCTGCACCAATTTACTTCATGGAAAAGTATCCTGTAAGTTTGCTGAGCACGTGCTACCTGACAGTTAGCAATTGTGATCCTTGCCATAGTGCATCAATTATCCCTTTATGTTTCCCCAGCATTACACACAGTCAGCAAGTTAGATGGCAGACATAGTACAAATCCTCTTATGTCACTACAGAGCATTCAATTGTGCACATTTACATGATTAGTACTCACCAACAGTGCCACCAATCATGATTCCCAGGTGGTCCAAGAGATCCTGCTCCCTGGTGATGAGGTCAGCCCATCGGTGCTTCAGCTGGTGATCACTCCTCTGGCTGGCATACACACGCTGCAGGTGATGCAGCACCTTTCCCCACCGGATTCTGCGCGCCTCTGATGGATACCCCTGTATCACCCTGGCTCGATCATGAGTGGCAAGAAATGGCACACAAGCCAGATGAAGCCCCCCAACTCCTCTTCACCCATCCTGCCAAGACGTGGCCTACCAGACATACTTGAAAAGTGAAAGGGAATAGGGGTAAAAGAAATAGAAAGGGGAAAAGGGGGAAAGTAGGGGTACAAATACAGATGAAAAGTAAACTTAACCACTAAAAGACCCCAACTATCCCCAAACTAACACTACCCACAACAGACTCCCACAAACAACAAAAACACAGGATAAGTGGACAAATGTAGACAAAACACAGTAGTACAGTATACAGCAACAATATTTATTTCACAAATGGACTTTACAGATAGCACACAGGACAAAAAAGCACAAAATCTCAGGACACCACTCTCTACACAGCCACACAGTCTAGAAGGATCATAGACTGCAAAGTGAAAGTGAAAGTACACCCACTGTGCATGATCTGTAAACAGGATATCCTATTACATCACTTCCTGTATGAAAAGTCCCGCCTTTTTCGCGTTATGCATCATTTTTTGTGTTCCAAAACTGTATTTGCATCATTTTTTTGGACGCACAGGAGTGAAAATTAGCCCGCATCTACATAATAGTACATGGCCTGTGCAAATATCTGGATGCGGGCTAATTTTCACTCCTGTGCGTCAAAAAAATGACGCAAATACAGTTTTGGTAGACAAAAATGACGCATAACGCTAGGAACGTCAACATTTCAGTGCATTAACTGGTTTTGGGCAATTTTTCTTGCTTTTTTGTTATGTTACATTTGGGACACATCAGAGATAGGCTGATTGAAGACACTATGGTGTTGATGGTGTATGTTCACATGTGTGACATCATACTGCAGCGGACCATGATCCGCTACTCCCTTCACCGTATTTTTACGGTTGGCTGATGCAATAGTTGGTCATAAGTGTGGCCTACATATATGTGTTGCACAAATTGTGCATGTTTGGCATAAGGAGAGGATAGCAATGTGACGCACGTATGTACAATACCTAAATGCCTTTGGCTCAAAGTGTGTTCTTTGGCAACTAATGTATTTGTTGACCAAGTGTGTGTGTATCACATGAAGCATATTTGTACATATGCTTGTACGAATGTGACGTCCATGTGTCTAATCCTTAGATGCCAATCATTGTGGAAATGAGAGAGGGCATGTGTTAGTCATACATGTAGCAACATCCGTAAAGTGAACTTCCAAGATTTAGGGTCACGTAGACACCACATGTGACATAGCATGTACCAGATAGATGGCAGATGCTTGTTTATGTCAATGGTCCACATTTTCTACTTCCTATGTCCTAGAGTATTGGTAACAGCTTCCTAGGCACTAGTTGGTGAATCCCACAGTAAGTCATGCACATGCATTGAGGAAGTGGGTACCATGTTGTTTGCACAGACAGACAAGGGTGAATCTCAAATGTATGATGACACCACAGTTGAGGCCATAGAAGTGAGCCCCAACTATCAAGTGGCTGTGGTGGACCAGCATACAAGACAGCACATGTCCACATATTTCCAGTGATCAATTGCACATAGGTGTCTTGTTCATGTGTGTGGTCCAATGATGATCCTGTATATTTGGGGTGTAATTTGTCACAGTTCGGTCCAGGACTCATCATGAGTCAGTGGCAGCTACTCCTGTATCTACTGAGTATCCTTGGTTGATCAATGTGAGTAAAGTGGATGTGGACATGTGAACTTACATGGGGATGGTCCTACCCTGTCACTAGAGACGTGTAATGAGACAGTCAACAGGGCAACCTTGGTGTGCTGAGTGAGATAATGTCTCAGGTGTCATGTTCCGGCAGGTGTCATTGCAACATTTGTACACAGGTTAGCCTCCGCAATTCCCACTGCATCTGGGAACATCATAGCCCCTGTGCTGATTATTCTTGCAGCTATTCACCACACACGGCCCATCACTATGTTGTGAGCACTGTGATTCTGTGTGTGAACTGTCATGGTCCTGACATGTGTGGATTTTTCATGGACATTATCAGAGGTTGCTGGTTGTGCTGAAAGCCCCGTACCCAATCCCTGCCTACGGCCCTGGGACACTGTCACACTTTGCCATTCATGCATAAATGAGACCCAGACAAGGGATGGGCCATGAATTTTGCTTTTCCCAGAGGATTTAACTCAGACGGTACAGTTAAAAGGCAGATGATGCTATCCAATTTATTTGTGTATGCAATGAAGAAGCCCATGCCCAATACCCCCTGATGAATGAGAGGTTTGCTAACGCAAGTGTGGTACATATGTAGACACAGGGATACTTTAGTGTGACGCACAGACAGATGCCAGTCAGGCTGACAGAATGCAGGGTGATTCAGGATCCAGCAATTTGACAAGTTACATAATCAGTGGTCTGACTCAGACTGTTTGGAGGACAAACTGGAGAGTTGACATGTCAAACTGTGTATGTCCTGTGTTTTTGAAGGTGACAAATGAATCCAAGGGCTGTGTTACACAGCTTAATTAGTATCAATGCTTAACGGTGTAATTGACAAAATGGCAACTCCTATGCTGTTCCAGGCATCAGCACGGGCAGTGCTTTTTGAAATGGGTGGTGTGCATGGAGGTGATCACAGGTGTGGGATGCATCTGTTTCTCACCAGTCCTGTAGGTGAGACTTGCATTCTAAGGGCAAACAGACATTTTCACACGGGAAGCAATCTACAGGTGGTAACAGGGCTTTGAAACTAGAAGACAGTGTATAAATTAACCTGACGTCCATGCAGTCAGATGTTCTATGACAATGGCATACCATAGGAAAGGGTGTAGCACACTGGATTGCTAATGTTGGTCTGTGTGTGTAGAGGAGGGAATATCAGGGTACATATCTTAGTATTCCAGGGACCTCTTCCGATAGGTGGGTTGTGACCAGGTGCATGGGTGTGTCAGGAGTTAGGAAATGGGCTGACACGTACATGGAATGTCATGTGTGCAATGCTGCTCATATGTGTGGCACTTGCGCTGTCTATGTTCTGCTTCTATGGAACTCTGTTCACAGATAGTCCTTGCAAATATTGGATGCAGTTGGACTTACTGCTGTCAAGGGTCTGGTCAGACATTCCTCTTACTGATGCAAAAGCAGATTGACTGCCTCATGTATGAGGCTTGTTTTCCCCTTATTGAGTGATGGTGTCTTAGTTGTGTGCCATATGCTGCGATGGACCTTGATTTCAACATGTATGTGTGAAATAGGTGTGGTCCTCTGCTATTGGCCTTCAAAGGAGAAATGTACATGATATATGTCATTAACAGTGTGTGTGTATGTGACCATTGTATGTTACGCATCACATTAGCTCTGGGATGTTTAGTGTCCTAATCAGTATCTCAGCAATGCTCCATGGGGCAACACTCTTACTCTGATAAGTAGAGATGAAGGTGTGCAAAAATGAATAGCCAGACCATGATATGGTGATTATTATAGATGTTTATTTAAATTAGTTAACTAAAGTGGTGAAGGAGATTATATTCAAAAGAAATTGTTGACGATCGGTTGCCGCCTGCGTATACCAGCGGCCGTGTTCTGTAGTTCCCCCTCATGTTGCAGGCCAGCATCCTCCTCTTCCTCCTCATCAGGCATGTGTGGCTCTGGTTCCAGGAGGGGAATGTTCCTTTTGATGCAAATGTTGTGCAATATTGCACATGTTAGGATGATCCTACAGACCATCTCCGGCGAATATAGGAGGCTACCACCAGTGATGTTGAGGCACCGGAACCTTGACTTCAGGATGCCAAAGGTCCTCTCGACAATGCTGCGTGTCCTCCTATGTGCGTCGTTGTAGGCACGCTCTGCAGCAGTACTCGGGTTGCCAATGGTGTCATAATCCATGGCTGGATGCCATACCCCTGATCACCTGCAAGAGAAAATGATTGGGATCATATTGATGTAGCTGGCCCTATTGAAATGACCTTTCATGGCGGTTGTTGTCTTGTGTTGTCTGTGACTCTTTTGTGTTATAATGTAGCATCCTAGGCTTGTAGGATGTACCATCTGCATTTTGTTGCTTCCTTGGCTGAATGAGTGTTTGTCTGCTAAGCGGTTGTCAGCAGTATGTTTTGGGATTTGCAGTACAGTGTGCCCTCCATAGCATTGTGACTTGTGATACAGGTGTCCGTGTGTCTTTATTGGGGGTGAGATGATAGTTCCATACACACGTTCATATCAATGTACCCTGGACATCCCATACCTTTAGACTTATGCAATGGATTAATGTAAAGGTCATTGGGACACTTACATTTTGCAAGGTGACATTTGTGCAACCCACTCCACACGTTGTGATCTTTGACGTCTTAACATTAGGCTGTACAGTAATTTCCGATGTGTGACAGGTTCAATGGTGACCTAAGAAACATGGCTAGCGATATCACGACCTCAGTGTGTTCCTGTTCACATGTTGCTGTTGTGGTGTATGTGTTGTGTGTCCTAGAGGGTTGCTGTGCAGTGTATATATAAGTAGGTTTTTGTACTTACCAACAAGTAGTCCATTGCCATACCGTCCATCCTGGAAGTGTTCATTGATTGTGCAGTGACGGAAGATGAATGAGTCATGTACACTCCCAGGATATTTAGCCACAATGTTGTTGATCAATCCCTGGTGATCGACTATGGCCTGCACGTTGATGGAATGTGTGTCCTTCCTGTTGTGGTGTTCAGTTGCAACAGGTGGCACAAGGCGTACGTGTGTGCAGTCGAATGCACCAAGGACGTGTGGGAAGCCACTGATGAGCTAGAACCCCTGTTTTGTTTCCTGCTGCTTCTGCAGTGTGTTAGGGAAGCAGATGTGGCAGGGTGTCAGTCCAATGATGGCATCCAGTACTTTGGGCAAAAAGGCGGAGAATGATGGTTGTGATATTCCGGCCACCAGGGCACCAGTTGTTTGAAAAGAGCCACTTGCCAGCATATGAAGTACGGCAAGCAGCTTGGTTTCTGTTGGGATGGTGCGGGGTGTCAGCAAAGTGGGGGCCAATTGCGGTTCAATGTTGCGCAGCAGCTGCTGAATGGCCTGCCAGTTCAACCGGTACCTCTGGATGATGTTGTGTTCCCTGAGGCCCTGAACGGTGGTTCTGGGGCGGAATATCCTCTCCTTCCTTCTACGCTGCCTTTGGGGTCCCTGCTGGTGTTGTTGTAGCTGCTGTTGTTGCTGCTGGGCTCTGCGTCTGTGTGCACGCTGGATTAGAATCACCTCCTTGGCTCCCTGTTGCTGCTCTGCTGCTCTGCTGTTTGTTCTGTGTGTTCTGATTAAATACAGGTGTGTTTGCCCCATGTTAACGCCTGCCCTGACCCAGGTGTTAAATTTTGACGCAAATTGAGCATTACGTCATTTTCCGGCTCCGCCTCCCGGCCGTGCGTCATTTTTGCCAGAAAGCATAAATACGACGCACGGCCGTTTAAGTCATTTTTTGGACGGGAACGCCTACCTTGCATATGATTAACACAAGGCGGGTTGCCGCATCCAAAAAATGACGCACACGGCGGAATTTTGCCATCCGCGGTCTCGGGCGTCACAGTTTAAATACGGGGCAGACGGAGTATAAATACGCCCCTAAGTGAGCAATGATGTAGATTCCATGCAGCATGGAACCTAAAGTAATGCAATAATACAATATTAACATTGGACATTTTTGAATGTATTTAGATGTTCACTACCTATAAGTCCTGAGGAAGACCCGTTTTGGAGCCCAGAATTGGCCCTAGAACTGTTATTGGGTCAAAACGTCTACGATAATGTTGTAGCCTGGATTGGTTTTTGGAATTAAGTGGATGACAAAAATTGAGAATTTGAACATGGACACTAATAAACGTTGATTCAATTGGAGGAATGGTCAATCAACAGGCTTTTTAAAATCTAATGTGTTATTGGAAATGAAGGAGATTTGTTGTTGATTTTGCTGTTTCTAAATCATGAGCACTTTCTCTTTTGCACTTTTTTCTGTCTTTCTTCTTGTCTTGATATGGTAGGAAGTTCAATTTATATTTAATAAATTATTAAAAGATTTTTTAATATGGAGTAATGAATGGAAATGTCAATGTTGTTTCTTTTAATGGTTGTTTATTATCGATGCTGCATGGGTGGCAATAATTATTGTTGTTAGAATTGGATTAGACATTGCTGTTTTTTTTTTTCCGGTTGGATCAATGCTATTTTGTAATATTACATAGCGATAAGCCATCAAGAACTACCACGAATATACCAACTTAATCCTATTATCAGCATCCTAGCAGCCTTAGCAGAGATTCCGTCTGACACACAGAACAGAAATATGCATGCACGCACACACCTACGCATAGAAATATACACCCATTCACAAACACAGATACACACACACCAACAATCAAACAATTTGATTGTACTAACCATGCTTTCATATTTTAATCTGTGTATAGTTCCCATGTTTTGACCGGGTCAGGTCCAGGTCCTGTTCTTGGTGGGCTACTATTTCCTGCTTGAAGCATGGCAATCTCTGCACACAAACAGCATGGCAGACAGTATAGAGCTGGTACTACAGCTGCACTTTATCAGTCTTTAGCCTGGTACTGGCTCTCAATTAATTTTAAGTGTGATGCAGCGTAGTGATTGATATATGGGGGCATCTAATAGAGAAATGAAGGCAACATGGGAGGATAGATATAAAGCACTTTGCTTAAGAGCTGCAGGGTCTGATATCCGGTGTCAGCCTTGAGGCACTCATGCTCTAAATAACACACATCATGACCTTTCATGCTATCTTGCACAAACAGCATCACTTTTATTCTGTCACTATGGAAATCTGAAGCTGTATAGCGATGCTTTTATAAAAGAATGCAGCAAAACTTCTGTCCTTGTTAGAAATTGGGTCTCTGGTTGGCAGAGGTATACAGCCTTGTCCAAGCAGGGACCAAAAATCTGGTCAGGGTAAATCACACACAATCCAAGTTATCCTTTGTCCACCCTCTGGTAGCTTGGCACTGAGCAGTCAGGCTTAACTTAGAAGGTAATATGCCACGAAAGTGGGGGGTGGCAGGTAAAATGTTGGGGGATAACCACCCTAAGGATGTAGGTCTAACATGCGTCCCCCCCAGCTGAAAGTGGGTAGAGCTACCCAATCCCTTGAGAGCTCTTATCGGTAAGGCAGAAAAATCTGGAGAGACCATCAGCATTGGCGTGGTCAGTCCCCGGGCGATGCTCCACCTTAAAGTCCATCCCCTGTAGGGAAATGGACCACCTCAAGAGTTTAGGATTTTCACCCCTCATTTGCTTGAGGCATTTGAGGGGCCTGTGGTCTGTCTGAACCAGAAGTGAGGCCCAAACAGGTATGGTTTCAGCTTCTTCAGTGCCCAGACCACAGCAAATGCTTCTCTTTCAATCACACTCCACCTCTGTTCCTGTGGTGATAGCCTTCTGCTAAAAAAGGCTATTGGTTCGTCTAGGCCCTCCTCATTCAGCTGTGCTAGAACTGTCCCCAGGCCATGCTCTGAAGCGTCTGTCGAAAAGATGAACTGCTTGGAGTAGTCAGGGGACCTGAGCATGGGTGCCATGCACATGGCTTCCTTTAGAGAGTCAAAAGCTTTTTGACAAACCTCTGTCCAATTCACCAACCTAGGTTGCTTTTTGGATGTTAGTTGTTAAGGGGGGGCACTATGATGCCTTAACCCTTAAAAACCTACTGTTGTACCCAGTGAGGCCTAAAAAGGCTCTCACTTCTGTTAGGGTTCTAGGTGGTTGCCAGGCTGTGATTGTCTCAATCTTGGCCTGGAGGGGCTGCACCTTGCCACCACCTGCAAGGTGTCCCGAGTACACCACAGAACCCTGCCCAATCTGATAGTCACTGGCCTTGATTGTCAGGCCTGCATTTGCAGGGCCTGGATCACCTCTTGGAGGTGGAGCAGGTGTTCCTCCCAGCTGGAACTGTAGACAGCAATGTCATCTAGGTAGGCAGTACAGAACGCATCCTTCCAGCTAGGACCCCATTAACCATCCATTGGAAGGTAGCGGGGGCATTTTTCAACCCAAAGGGCATCAGTCTGAACTGGTAATGTCCATCAGGAGTTGAAAAAGTGGCTCTCTCTTTGCCCACCTCAGTCAAGGTGATCTGCCAGTACCCTGATTTGAGATCAAAAGTACTGAGGAATTTGGCAGCCTCCGGCCTGGCAACAAGTTCATCAGGATGGGGTAAGCATCTGTCTTCATGACAAAAGTGAGACCCCGGTAGTCCACGCAGAACCTAAATTGTAGCTTGGCACCTGGTGCAGCATCCTTGGGTACAAGCACCACAGGGCTGGACCAGAGACTGCTGGACATCTCAATCACCCCAAGAGCCAGCATCTTGGCAACAAATCAAATTGACCCTTAACTGTGGGTAGGTAGTGTACAACTAGTTATTGTATGCCACTTCACAAACACAATTCCTATCCGCACCGCTAATCCCTAATGTTAGAAATGAGGTCTCTAGTTGGCAGCAGTATATACCCTTGTCCAAGTATGGACCACAATCCTAGTCAGGGTAAATCACACATAATCCAAATTATCTTGTGCCCACCCTCTGGTAGCTTGGCACTGAGCAGTCAGGCTTAACTTAGAAGGCAATGTGCAAAGTATTAGTGCAATAAGTCATACAGTAACACAGTGATAACACAACAGAAATACACCACTCAGGATTAGAAACATAGATAATATTTATCTTAATAAAATAAGGTCAAAACAATAAAGATTTTTTGCAAGTTTAAAAAGATTCTTAAATCTTAGAAATCAACAGGTGTCTCTTGATTACGCACAAAACCTGGTTTGCATCAAAAATAACAAGTATGGAGGCCGCAGAGGAGGAGATGTGTGGAAAAATAAGGTGTGTTTCGGATTTTCTGATATGGCACAGGCATTGCGCATTGCTTTCTACGCTGCAAGGGGCTTACGTCATTTTTTGGTGCGCGGTCTTGGTTCCTCACTGCGATTTGGGGATCTTTTTGATGTCCAGGGATGATGCGGAGAAATCCTAGGTGTGCTGGAAGAAGTCGAAGGCATTGCATCAATCCAGGAGGGTGATGCGTCAAATTTTCTGTCACACAGCAGGTGCTTTGTCGATTTTCCATTCGGGGAATCAGCTGTGTCTTTCTGGTTCAGCTGTGCGTCGATCCGGTAGGGCAGTGCGTCGAATTGTCTGTTGCAAGGAACATGCTGTGTTGAATTTCCACTTGGGAAGTCGGGCTGCGCCATTCCAGTTCGGCTGTGTGGTGATTCCTCAGTCACAAGGCAGGCTGTGCATCGTTTCCGGCAAGCTGCGCATCGATTTTCAGTGCACCAGGAATTTCCTGACGAGATTAAGGCCCTCATTATGACATTGGTGGTAACTGCCGCCTACGGCGACGGCCGCCAACATACCGCTGCCATGACCACCAGCCGTCCACGCGTATTGTGACTGTCAACGGTATTCCGCCAGAAGGCTGGCGGAATACCACCGAAGGTCATGGTGGTGGCCAGCAGTAAGGTGGCGCTGCTGTCAGCAGAACTGCCACGCCAGCAAAACACCGCCGACCGTATCATGAGCAATGATACGGCCTGGCGGTGTTTTTCTAGCGGACGCTGCTGCTGACAGCAGTGCTGCGTCTGGTCTCCAGCCGGAGGACCCCCTGCAAGCAAGTAAGTCAGGTTCTCTGACAGGAGAGGGGGGGTGTTGTGTGCATGTGAGGGGGTGTTGTGTGTGTGTGGGGGTGTGTGTGTATGTTTTGGTATGCATGCATATGGGTGTGAGTCATGTTGAAGGAGTGCGTGAATGACTGAATGTGAGTGTCCGTGTATGTTGTGTGTTGTGAATACATGTGTGCGACAAAGTATGTTGGTGTGTGTTGTGGAGTGGGTATGCGTGTGTGCACGTGTGTATATGCGTGTGAGTGTGTAATGTGCAGGGGAGGGTGGGGGAGGAGTTTGGGGATTGGGAGGGGGAGACCCCTATCAGTGCTAGGGAAGAGATTCCCTGGCACTGATAGTGCCTACCACCATGGTTTTTTTGACGGTAAGATTGGCACGTAAATCTTGGCGGTAGGCAAAGTCATAATCCCGAGGGTGGGATTGTGACAGCCACTGGGTTGGAGACTGGAGTCTCCAGCCCAGCGACCGTTACCACCCTGGCGGTCGGTGTGTTAAAGTGGCTGTCTGTGTTGGCGGTGACCGCCGTGGTCATAATCCCTTTTTTTTTTTTACCACCGGCCTGTTGGATGTATTAACGCCACTTTAACACTGAGCGCCGGGGTCATAATGAGGGCCTAAGTCTTTTTGGCCCTGAGACTTCAGAAAACAGGAGCCAAGCTCAATCCAAGCCCTTGGCGAGCACTTCTCAGCAAAGTCAGAGGTCAGCAGGCAGCAGGGCATCAGCAGCGCAGAAGTCCTTCTCAACACAGCAGTCCAGATAAGTCCTTTGGGCAGCCAGGCAGTTCTTCTTGATAGATTGAAGGTTTAGATCTAGAAGTGTCTGAGTTGGTGGGATCAGAGACCCAGTTTACATACCCAAAAATGCCTTTGAAGTGGGGGGAGACTTCAAAGAGAGGTTTTGAAGTGCAAACTCTCTCCTTTCAGTACAGGTCTGTCTGCCAGGGTCCCAGTAGGGGGCTTGGCAATCCATTGTGTTGAGGGCAGGCAACTAGCCTTTGAAATGCAAGTGTCAGGCCCTCCACCCTTCCAGCCCAGGAAGACCCATTCATTATGCAGATGAGTGCAGGTGTGACTGATTGCCCTGTGTTTGTGGTTATCTGGGTGAAATCCATAAGGAAGCTGTCAACCAGCCCTGCCCAGACATTGATTGGAGACAGGCTGTAAGCCACAGATCGTTTTTAAGTGCAGAGAAATGCTCACTTTCTAAAAGTGGTATTTCTGAAAAGAGTAATATAAAATCCAACCTCACCAATAAGCAGGATTTTCTATTACCATTCTGGCCATACTAAATATTACCTGGTTACAGAAACAGTTTCAGAAAAGTGGAAGGAGGCTGGTAAAAAGTTGGGGGATGACCACCCTAAGGCTATCAGTTCTAACAATCCTCTTATGTAATGTGTGAAAATGCAGGTGGCACTTTAAACAAATGCCAAGGTGTAAAAGCCATCTGTTGCTCTTTGTTACAGTGGTGTGATGAAAATATGCATGGTGCAATAATTAGGATAACAGTTGTAAATATATATTAAAAACACCTACCATTACAGAATCTTTACATTACAATCTACTCAGTGATTTCAGAAGCAGAATAGTACTGTCCTTAAAAGCTGCAGTTATTGTAAAGACTTGAATTGTACTAGTACCCAGGTGACAATTCCAGGTGGTGGTCAACACAAATGTCAGCAACTTTTTCTTAAGATAACATACCCATAGCCAAGATATCACAAACAATAAATATGTGATATCCTAACAGCAAAGCAACATTTCAAGACACACAGGGCCCAATTCACAAAGGTAAAGTGAAACCAAAAGCCTAACTTTAGACAAAAAGTCCAACTTTACTGCTTTGCGGCATTCACAAAGGGACTTACAAGTACTATCTTCACGACTGCAGAGGTTCCGCACTCGGTGTGAAACCTCCACACTTGGGGAAGAACCTCTGCATTTGTGGCGAAACACAACACAGTGAAAGAATAGGGCATTCAGTGGTATACGTCCCAACCCATATGCCTGGATACACACATTATGATATCTATGTCATCTACTTGTACAACCAACATAGCACAAAATACCTCATTTAAAATAGAAAAGAACTACATGTAGGCATTCGGCTATTACTTAAGTGAATGTGTAGGGAGTGTATTGGAGGGGTAAATGTGATGGCAAAATCACACACTATGGCAACAGTTTAGAAATAACATGAAGAAACAATGCAAGAAGCCTATACATGTAACCCTTCATGTATCAAACAGAACATCACATGCTTGAGTGATACAACATCCCCCCTACAATTGTACATTGAACTATTAGTCATGTGTCATGGAAAGCCTTCCACCAACAACCCAAATGTGAATGTAATATACAAGTCAAAACTTCTGATTTCTAAGTTTCTCCCAAGCGCAGCACCCACACCTGTTTCAGTGCTTATGACCCCCCCCACCCAGCTCCATCTGAAAATCATTAGCCTAACAGCTAATCCCAGCCTGGCTGCATATATAAAATCAGAGCTGCCACACACAAACCTTTTCAGCCGTTGCAATGTCACTGAATGTGTTTGTCAGTTTGCCCCTTGTGATGCAACAGAATGATATAAGGAGAAGAAGGAGGAGAGCAGAGGGAATATTCGGGCAAAGGATTAACATTTTTGGGATGTCCAGCCAAGATTTAACCTCCAGGTTCTGTTTTCTCCCTGATGTTGTATTAGACATGATTTCTGAGTAGGAGTAGATCTTGACCCTGAGACACGCCGCTACCTCAATATCCAAAGCATATGTCAAGATTATAGCAGCTCCCCATTTCTTTGCTACTAGGTCTTTCCAGAGAGTGTCCAGAGACATTTTGGGCATTTCTCAGGAAAGCCAGTCCCAAAGCCTGTGCCAAGTTCTGGGCTGCATAAATAGGAGAGTGCATCTCTACATATGTATGCCACATTCACTGGGAGGAAGTCAAAAGGTTGCTAGGGATTTTTTATCTCTATCTCCGCATCCCACATGTGGTAGGTGCAATTGATTGCACTCCTGCAGCACTTCAGCCAACTTGCCACAATGCACACATCTTCTGCAACATACACTGCTGGCACTCAATCAACGAGCAGGGTGAGTGTGATGCCACTGACTGACTTACTGATGTGCACGCAGTGTTCCCAGGCAGTAAACATGACAGCTCCATATTATGCAGGTCACCTCTCGCCGGTGGCTGGCAGTGGGGGATTTTGGTAAAATATGGCTTTTGGGTATGTACTCAAGCACCAGACAAGTCTGATATGTAGACGTTACTAATTTGTGTGGCACATACTTGACCCCAACAGACACTGCATGCACCACTCCATACATTATGAACTCTACGAATAATAGAGAGACATGTACAAATATTTCCTAATTTCTTATTTTCCTCCTCAAGTGATGCTGCATATTCACCCTCCTCTCATCTCCTCACACCATTACAGACCTGCAATCACTGTACCTCAGCATAGGCACAATAGGGCACCCATATGTAAATGAGCCATCATGTGGCACACTTTTGGTCAGATGTTTTGACCATACAGCGGGGTGCTGCTGTACTCCCCTGATGTTGCGTGCAAGATAATAGTAACCTATTGTGTCTTGCTCAATGTTGCAGAATGTCTTGGCTTCCACATACCTCTGAACCCTCACCATTATCTGAATCCAAGGAACCAGGTCATTGTGAAAACCAGAGGACATGCAGGTGCTTGATCAGCTGGTTGTCACTCCTGAACAACCAGTTATGTTATGGCCTTCATGTGGTTTCACATTCTGTTGTCAATGATGATTGGTGGGCATTTAAGGACATCTAAGACTTGTAGCGTTTTAAACACAACTGGGTAGATTTCCCTTACATTTGCATTTTTGTGAAAAAAATATGCACTTACAAAATCATGACTATTGAACGGAGGGTCTTATGACTATTGTTTGCTATGGTGAATGATTGGCTTTGTCAGTATCCATTGCTAGTATGTGAGGTGTTTGGGTGTTATATGCTGTATCACCCATGTTTTTCTGTGTTGTTTTTGCATGCTGGCTATTATTGTTTGTACAGTTAAGTAAAGGCTGTCATGGTGTCACTTGACTCAATCAAAAGTATACAAACATTTCCAAAGTTGACTAAATACACACATATTCTCAACAGTGGCCCATATGTAATTTCAAATATATAAGTAGCTGTTGGACCTGGCCTTTTTTTGCAGGGTCATCCCCAAACCTTTTTGCCTCCTTCCTCTTATTTTCTCTGACCTGTGTTTGTTGACTTTAGGACTGGCCAGTGCTAAAGTGCAAGTGATCTCTGTCTAAATTGTATTAGTGCTTGCTTTATTCATGATTAGCATATTTGATTTACTGGTGAGTCCCTAGTAAAGTGCACCAGAGGAGACTAGGGCCTGTAAATCAATTTCTACTAATGGGCCTTCAGCACTGATTGCGCCACCCACATGACGAGCCCTGTCTCAGACCTGCCTCTGCAGTGTCTGTGTGGGCAGTTTGGAACTGCTACTGCAAGGCCTACCGCTCCCATAAGATAACTTTGGAATTACCTTATTATTACATGTTATAAGTGCAATTTCCAAATAGGAACAGGCAACTCCTTTATGTTTGGTATTTGAAATCACAATTTAAAATCCCTACTAATGGTGAAGTCAGATGTTAAGTTGCAATTCTGAAAATGTCACTTTTAGAAAGTTGACATTTTTCTTGCCTTAGCCATTTTGTATCTGCTGCTTGTCTCTGGGTCACATGAATGGATGTGGGTGACAGTTGAGCTTTGTGTATTCCTCCTAGACATACACAATGGGAAGCTTAGCTATGACTGTATGGGCCATTGCTAGCAGGTTGGGAGGGAGGAGCTGGGTCCAGGCCCAATTACACTTTATTCGGCTTGTTCTGTCTCTACACAAAGGGCTGCAAACCCCCTGTAGTTAGTCTGGAGCCAGGGTCAGGAAAGCAGGTCACCTATACACTTGTAGACCTCTACACTTCAAATGTATTGCTCTAGAAGAATATATATATATATATATCCGGCTCAGAGTGCAGGGAAGGTTTTGGTGATTTTGCAAGCGCTAGCGGTAGTGCTTTTTTACATGCACCACCAGTGATAAGGAGCAAGCCAGCAAAACCAAAACTTATTGGAGATAGTATGCCCCCAAACGCAAAATGGAATGGCTGGAGAAGTGGAGGTGGCTTTCATGGGGGTCAAGGTTCGGCATGGAAAGCCTTTCTAGGCTCCATGTGGGGCTTTTCATCCTGTAAACCAGCCCCCTACTGGGATTATACCGTGGATTCGGACCTGCACAAAGAGGGAGCAGCCGTCTGGTGGGGAATGGAAGAACACAAACATGTTTGGCGCCTAGCACACACCAGAGTTGAGAAGCAGTAGGATTGTGTAACCTTAAAAGTAAAGAATTCAAATACGTTGACAGAGGAGCGCTCTCGAGCTTTAAGAATGCTCTAGAAATGACAGGGCTACTGAAACAAAAGGAGGTTAACAGTATTGTTGGACCTGGATTTTTGACAGGGTCATCCCCAAACTTTTTGCCTTCCTCCTTTTCTTTTTCTGACCTCAGTTTTGCTGGTTTTTAGACTCTGCGCACTTTACCACTGCTAACCAGTGCTAAAGTACATATGCTCTCTCCCTTAAAACAAGGTAACCTTGAATCATACCTGATTGGACTATTAATTTACTTATAAGTCCCTAGTAAGGTGCACCCTGTGTGCATAGGGCTGGTAGATTAAATGCTACTAGTGGACCTGCAGCACTGGTTGTGCCACCCACTTAAGTAGCCCCCTTAACCTTGTCTCAGGCTTGCCATTGCAAGGCCTGTGTGTGCAGTTTCACTGCCACCTCGACTTGGCATTTAAAAGTACTTGCCAAGCCTAGAACTCCCCTTTTTCTACATATAAGTCACCCTTAATGTGTGCCCTAGGTAACCCCTAGAGCAGGGTGCTGTGTAGGTAAAAGGCAGGACATGTACCTGTGTAATTATATGTCCTGGTAGTGTAAAACTCCTAAATTCGTTTTTACACTACTGTGAGGCCTGCTCCCTTCATAGGCTAACATTGAGGCTGCCCTCATACATTGTTGAAGTGGCAGCTGCTGATCTGAAAGGAGCAGGAAAGTCATATTTAGTATGGCCAGAATGGTAATACAAAATCCTGCTGACTGGTGAAGTCGGATTTAATATTACTATTCTAGAAATGCCACTTTTAGAAAGTGAGCATTTCTTTGCACTTAAATCTTTGTGTGCCTTACAATCCACGTCTGGCTGGGCTTGGTTGACAGCAGAGGTCCAGAGGATAAGGCAGGGACAATGGGAACTAGGCCGACGCAAGATAGACCCAGGAAAATCAGGCGGGGTGGCAGAGGAGGAACACGCAAATACAAGACAAGGAATGCAGACAAGATCATGGAACAGGGGGAAATAGCCAATTCTGATATTGGTTCTATCAATGTAATTAACCTCTCCAACTTGGAGCTTACTTCTCATGACCTTACACTTCTTGGCAAGGGACTAGGGTTCTGTCCAGGAGAATTTGGAGACTTTCAGAATACGAAAATTGATTTTTTCAAATTTATTAGACGTCTAAAACTGAAAAAATATTTTGCGAATCATTCTGATAACAGGGACAACATCATCTCCCTGGATGGTCTCAATGAAGACCAACAGTTGTCCATTAAGGATATTCAAGACACGGCCACTCTATTGTCTATAGCGGACTGCGAACAGGATCCTACCACTATAACTCGAATTTTATCGGATCTAGATATCCCATCTGACTCACTGCCTAGTGGTTTAAAAAGCAAATCAATGTGGACACCAACCCTGAATAGGGATAACTGTATAGAAACCTTTTTCAGAGTGGTCTGGCGTGATTTTAATAAACTAGAATCAAAGAATGACAGTCGCCATTATATTTGGCATCAGAACCTCACCCAAAAGGAAATGACAAACTTAAGACTATTGCGTACCAATGGGGAGATTACCATAAGAGAGGCAGACAAGGGGGGAAATATTGTAGTAATGAACACCTCAGATTATGATCAGGAGATTTATAGGCAACTAGGGGATGTGACTTGTTATGAAAAGATGATATCAGACCCTATCCCCGCACTTACGAATAAAATCAATAAATTTCTACATGACTGTTTTACTCAATCACTTTTAAAAGAAGATGAGTATATGTACCTTCGTATTCACAGACCCAGGAACCCTTGTATATATATACTACCTAAAGTACATAAGAGTCTCACTTCCCCTCCTGGCAGGCCTATTGTTTCAGGCATCGATGGTCCATCTGAGAGACTGTCGGAATATGTTGATATTTTTTTACAGCCTTATGTAGGAAACTTACCTTCCTATATTAAGGATACGAAACATATTCTCAGCATACTCATGGATATAACATGGGAACCAGGGATGATTTTAGTTACACTAGATGTCACCTCCCTTTATACCAGCATTAACCATGAACAAGGAAAGGAGGCACTACGTCTCTTCCTCTATAAAAGACCGGCGAACCTATATGGCCATACCCAAATGCTAATAAAAATGGTAGATCTGATCTTAAACAATAATGTATTTTTATTTAAAAGTGATTGGTATCGCCAAAAGCAAGGTGTAGCTATGGGATCCAAATTCTCACCGGCCTATGCGAATCTCTTTATGGGAATGTTTGAGCAAAATATGATCTGGAGTAAAGAGGGTAGTAAATGGATCTCTGATATACTCTATTGGGGCAGATATATCGATGATTGTTTGATGATCTGGACTGGCGACTCACAAGAACTTGACAACTTCATTAACTATTTAAATAATAATGAGTATAATATTCACTTTACTTCTGAACGAAGTGTGACTAACCTTGCCTTTCTTGACGTGGAACTTCTGATTTGCAACAACAAAATAGAAAGTCGTCTTTACAGAAAGAGTACTTCCTGTAACTCTATCCTACACGCAAAGAGCGCACATCCAGTTCATCAAATTAATGCGATACCGTATGGTGAGATGGTTAGGGCGAGGCGCAATTGTAGTCTTGAGGAAGATTTTGGCCTATGTATACAAGATATGAGCATGAGATTCAAAGCACGGGGATACTCCACTAAGGTGATAGACAAAGCTCGGATTAGGGCTTTACGTCTGTCCAGATCAGACACACTGGGTCAAAAATTGAGAACTAAGGATAATGGTATCCGCTGTATTGTGAATTTCACAAAAACGGCTACTTTATTACGTAAATGTATGAACAGACATTGGTCTATTCTAACAGCAGATCCTACTCTGAAAAAAGTGATCCCGGCTACCCCACTGTTTACGTATAGAAGAGGCAGAACCCTTAAAAATTTGCTATGTTCTAATTTTCGCTGTAAACCAACTCAGACTAACTGGCTTACCAGCCGTGGAAAGGGTTTCTTTAAGTGTGGACATTGTGGAATGTGTAGATGGGCCAAGTCAGGCATCTCCACATTCACCAGCTGTACTGGGACGCCATACAACATTAATCACAATATTACATGTGATAGTAATTTTGTCATCTACATGATTATGTGCAATTGTGGCCTATACTATGTAGGCAGTACTATCAGACCACTCAGAGTTAGGGCGGGTGAACATTTCAGAGCTTTGAGACAAGGTGACGAGAGATACCCTATAGTAAACCATATGCGACACTGTCCAAAACAAAAAAACATTGTTGGTTTTGAATTCTTTGGATTTGATCAGGTAAATAGAGACCCCAGAGGTGGCAATAGGGAACTAGCCCTCAGGAGAAAAGAATGTTATTGGATTTTGAAACTCAGAGCGGTGGAGGAGGGTCTCAATACCAACTTTGAAATGGAATACTATTTGGGAACATAAGAATAATTACTGATATTTATGCATCATCTTTACAATCTACTCTCCTCTCATTCTGACTTACTAAGTTCATTAAGCATATGTTATTCATGAATCTACTGCAAGTGTAGTCTTTTGATTATATTGTGTCTCATCTACATACAAGTCACTGGGTCAAATGCTATGATGATACTGGTTATACATGTAGATATAATTTGAGTTAAGCCCTGATGAAGTCCGTGAGAGTACTGTTCTCATAGGACGAAACACGTGTTGGCTGTGGCTGTATGTGCTACATGGATACTGACTTCAATACTGTGTTTACTACATGAACATGGATGTCAAAGGACAATTCTGTGGTTACTATGATGAACTTTTTTGTTGAACAATAAATTGAGCTTGAAACTCTCCATGGTATTAATGCCATTATACATTACATATTGATATATTACTTACTTGGAATTATAGATTCATGGGTGCCCTGACAGCTGTGTTTTGTCATTGTGAGTTTCCCTGGAAACATTAGAGGAGTTAGGAAGATCCTCTTGCCAGGAGCACCATGTTAAAATTGGAATGTTAATGCTATTATATTGACTCACTGTGAGCGCCCATATCCTATGACTTGCTTCCTATGTGCTCTCAATTTTCTTTGATGTTAAACATAGGGGTGCTGCTCCAGCCTTTTGTATTGTATGTTTTGATTATTCTTTGATTGGAGTGCTTTGCTTCGTTTGTACTTTATATTGTAAATATGGACCGTGATAAACTAGCAGCAGACATCTTTGGTAGTTTAGAGCAGACAGGGACTATACCTAAACCTTATACAGCGGGTGCCCAGCACACCAAAATGGGGCTCCGTGACAAATTTTTCAAATTAGAAAAATTGAAGAAACAGGAGATGTCTAAATGGTGGGATGGGGCAACCTTAAAACAATATGTAAAACTTCACAGGATACCTAGAGGTCTAAGATCACATATTTTTCCTACCTTTGATGATCTTGATCCAGACTTATTGGACAATTGGGAACAAGATATAGTGTCAAGTTCTTTTAGACTAATGAATATTCTGATAGAAAACTCGGAGAGGAAAATTACTAAATTACAAACAGAAATTGCTGAATTAGAAACAGATATTAACAAAATGAACATGGAGGAACCAACGGCTAAGAACTATAAAATTCTTAATGAAATTATGGAACTGCATCAAAATGAGATTACACAAAGGAAGGCACGCAAACTTAGGCGAGATGAGTTGGATTACAAAAATGGTAGGATCTTTACATTCTCCCATAAATATGATCATTTATCCAAAAGAAGTGCGTCCCCATTAGGTTCTGATTTAGGCTCCTCATCCTCACTAAATAGTGCTTCTACCAGCAACAGTGATTTAAGTGCTATTTCCAACACTTCTAGACAGGACAGGTCAGCACAACCCTCTTTTTTAGCAGAGGTCCAGAGGATAAGGCAGGGACAATGGGAACTAGGCCGACGCAAGATAGACCCAGGAAAATCAGGCGGGGTGGCAGAGGAGGAACACGCAAATACAAGACAAGGAATGCAGACAAGATCATGGAACAGGGGGAAATAGCCAATTCTGATATTGGTTCTATCAATGTAATTAACCTCTCCAACTTGGAGCTTACTTCTCATGACCTTACACTTCTTGGCAAGGGACTAGGGTTCTGTCCAGGAGAATTTGGAGACTTTCAGAATACGAAAATTGATTTTTTCAAATTTATTAGACGTCTAAAACTGAAAAAATATTTTGCGAATCATTCTGATAACAGGGACAACATCATCTCCCTGGATGGTCTCAATGAAGACCAACAGTTGTCCATTAAGGATATTCAAGACACGGCCACTCTATTGTCTATAGCGGACTGCGAACAGGATCCTACCACTATAACTCGAATTTTATCGGATCTAGATATCCCATCTGACTCACTGCCTAGTGGTTTAAAAAGCAAATCAATGTGGACACCAACCCTGAATAGGGATAACTGTATAGAAACCTTTTTCAGAGTGGTCTGGCGTGATTTTAATAAACTAGAATCAAAGAATGACAGTCGCCATTATATTTGGCATCAGAACCTCACCCAAAAGGAAATGACAAACTTAAGACTATTGCGTACCAATGGGGAGATTACCATAAGAGAGGCAGACAAGGGGGGAAATATTGTAGTAATGAACACCTCAGATTATGATCAGGAGATTTATAGGCAACTAGGGGATGTGACTTGTTATGAAAAGATGATATCAGACCCTATCCCCGCACTTACGAATAAAATCAATAAATTTCTACATGACTGTTTTACTCAATCACTTTTAAAAGAAGATGAGTATATGTACCTTCGTATTCACAGACCCAGGAACCCTTGTATATATATACTACCTAAAGTACATAAGAGTCTCACTTCCCCTCCTGGCAGGCCTATTGTTTCAGGCATCGATGGTCCATCTGAGAGACTGTCGGAATATGTTGATATTTTTTTACAGCCTTATGTAGGAAACTTACCTTCCTATATTAAGGATACGAAACATATTCTCAGCATACTCATGGATATAACATGGGAACCAGGGATGATTTTAGTTACACTAGATGTCACCTCCCTTTATACCAGCATTAACCATGAACAAGGAAAGGAGGCACTACGTCTCTTCCTCTATAAAAGACCGGCGAACCTATATGGCCATACCCAAATGCTAATAAAAATGGTAGATCTGATCTTAAACAATAATGTATTTTTATTTAAAAGTGATTGGTATCGCCAAAAGCAAGGTGTAGCTATGGGATCCAAATTCTCACCGGCCTATGCGAATCTCTTTATGGGAATGTTTGAGCAAAATATGATCTGGAGTAAAGAGGGTAGTAAATGGATCTCTGATATACTCTATTGGGGCAGATATATCGATGATTGTTTGATGATCTGGACTGGCGACTCACAAGAACTTGACAACTTCATTAACTATTTAAATAATAATGAGTATAATATTCACTTTACTTCTGAACGAAGTGTGACTAACATTGCCTTTCTTGACGTGGAACTTCTGATTTGCAACAACAAAATAGAAAGTCGTCTTTACAGAAAGAGTACTTCCTGTAACTCTATCCTACACGCAAAGAGCGCACATCCAGTTCATCAAATTAATGCGATACCGTATGGTGAGATGGTTAGGGCGAGGCGCAATTGTAGTCTTGAGGAAGATTTTGGCCTATGTATACAAGATATGAGCATGAGATTCAAAGCACGGGGATACTCCACTAAGGTGATAGACAAAGCTCGGATTAGGGCTTTACGTCTGTCCAGATCAGACACAATGGGTCAAAAATTGAGAACTAAGGATAATGGTATCCGCTGTATTGTGAATTTCACAAAAACGGCTACTTTATTACGTAAATGTATGAACAGACATTGGTCTATTCTAACAGCAGATCCTACTCTGAAAAAAGTGATCCCGGCTACCCCACTGTTTACGTATAGAAGAGGCAGAACCCTTAAAAATTTGCTATGTTCTAATTTTCGCTGTAAACCAACTCAGACTAACTGGCTTACCAGCCGTGGAAAGGGTTTCTTTAAGTGTGGACATTGTGGAATGTGTAGATGGGCCAAGTCAGGCATCTCCACATTCACCAGCTGTACTGGGACGCCATACAACATTAATCACAATATTACATGTGATAGTAATTTTGTCATCTACATGATTATGTGCAATTGTGGCCTATACTATGTAGGCAGTACTATCAGACCACTCAGAGTTAGGGCGGGTGAACATTTCAGAGCTTTGAGACAAGGTGACGAGAGATACCCTATAGTAAACCATATGCGACACTGTCCAAAACAAAAAAACATTGTTGGTTTTGAATTCTTTGGATTTGATCAGGTAAATAGAGACCCCAGAGGTGGCAATAGGGAACTAGCCCTCAGGAGAAAAGAATGTTATTGGATTTTGAAACTCAGAGCGGTGGAGGAGGGTCTCAATACCAACTTTGAAATGGAATACTATTTGGGAACATAAGAATAATTACTGATATTTATGCATCATCTTTACAATCTACTCTCCTCTCATTCTGACTTACTAAGTTCATTAAGCATATGTTATTCATGAATCTACTGCAAGTGTAGTCTTTTGATTATATTGTGTCTCATCTACATACAAGTCACTGGGTCAAATGCTATGATGATACTGGTTATACATGTAGATATAATTTGAGTTAAGCCCTGATGAAGTCCGTGAGAGTACTGTTCTCATAGGACGAAACACGTGTTGGCTGTGGCTGTATGTGCTACATGGATACTGACTTCAATACTGTGTTTACTACATGAACATGGATGTCAAAGGACAATTCTGTGGTTACTATGATGAACTTTTTTGTTGAACAATAAATTGAGCTTGAAACTCTCCATGGTATTAATGCCATTATACATTACATATTGATATATTACTTACTTGGAATTATAGATTCATGGGTGCCCTGACAGCTGTGTTTTGTCATTGTGAGTTTCCCTGGAAACATTAGAGGAGTTAGGAAGATCCTCTTGCCAGGAGCACCATGTTAAAATTGGAATGTTAATGCTATTATATTGACTCACTGTGAGCGCCCATATCCTATGACTTGCTTCCTATGTGCTCTCAATTTTCTTTGATGTTAAACATAGGGGTGCTGCTCCAGCCTTTTGTATTGTATGTTTTGATTATTCTTTGATTGGAGTGCTTTGCTTCGTTTGTACTTTATATTGTAAATATGGACCGTGATAAACTAGCAGCAGACATCTTTGGTAGTTTAGAGCAGACAGGGACTATACCTAAACCTTATACAGCGGGTGCCCAGCACACCAAAATGGGGCTCCGTGACAAATTTTTCAAATTAGAAAAATTGAAGAAACAGGAGATGTCTAAATGGTGGGATGGGGCAACCTTAAAACAATATGTAAAACTTCACAGGATACCTAGAGGTCTAAGATCACATATTTTTCCTACCTTTGATGATCTTGATCCAGACTTATTGGACAATTGGGAACAAGATATAGTGTCAAGTTCTTTTAGACTAATGAATATTCTGATAGAAAACTCGGAGAGGAAAATTACTAAATTACAAACAGAAATTGCTGAATTAGAAACAGATATTAACAAAATGAACATGGAGGAACCAACGGCTAAGAACTATAAAATTCTTAATGAAATTATGGAACTGCATCAAAATGAGATTACACAAAGGAAGGCACGCAAACTTAGGCGAGATGAGTTGGATTACAAAAATGGTAGGATCTTTACATTCTCCCATAAATATGATCATTTATCCAAAAGAAGTGCGTCCCCATTAGGTTCTGATTTAGGCTCCTCATCCTCACTAAATAGTGCTTCTACCAGCAACAGTGATTTAAGTGCTATTTCCAACACTTCTAGACAGGACAGGTCAGCACAACCCTCTTTTTTAGCAGAGGTCCAGAGGATAAGGCAGGGACAATGGGAACTAGGCCGACGCAAGATAGACCCAGGAAAATCAGGCGGGGTGGCAGAGGAGGAACACGCAAATACAAGACAAGGAATGCAGACAAGATCATGGAACAGGGGGAAATAGCCAATTCTGATATTGGTTCTATCAATGTAATTAACCTCTCCAACTTGGAGCTTACTTCTCATGACCTTACACTTCTTGGCAAGGGACTAGGGTTCTGTCCAGGAGAATTTGGAGACTTTCAGAATACGAAAATTGATTTTTTCAAATTTATTAGACGTCTAAAACTGAAAAAATATTTTGCGAATCATTCTGATAACAGGGACAACATCATCTCCCTGGATGGTCTCAATGAAGACCAACAGTTGTCCATTAAGGATATTCAAGACACGGCCACTCTATTGTCTATAGCGGACTGCGAACAGGATCCTACCACTATAACTCGAATTTTATCGGATCTAGATATCCCATCTGACTCACTGCCTAGTGGTTTAAAAAGCAAATCAATGTGGACACCAACCCTGAATAGGGATAACTGTATAGAAACCTTTTTCAGAGTGGTCTGGCGTGATTTTAATAAACTAGAATCAAAGAATGACAGTCGCCATTATATTTGGCATCAGAATCTCACCCAAAAGGAAATGACAAACTTAAGACTATTGCGTACCAATGGGGAGATTACCATAAGAGAGGCAGACAAGGGGGGAAATATTGTAGTAATGAACACCTCAGATTATGATCAGGAGATTTATAGGCAACTAGGGGATGTGACTTGTTATGAAAAGATGATATCAGACCCTATCCCCGCACTTACGAATAAAATCAATAAATTTCTACATGACTGTTTTACTCAATCACTTTTAAAAGAAGATGAATATATGTACCTTCGTATTCACAGACCCAGGAACCCTTGTATATATATACTACCTAAAGTACATAAGAGTCTCACTTCCCCTCCTGGCAGGCCTATTGTTTCAGGCATCGATGGTCCATCTGAGAGACTGTCGGAATATGTTGATATTTTTTTTACAGCCTTATGTAGGAAACTTACCTTCCTATATTAAGGATACGAAACATATTCTCAGCATACTCATGGATATAACATGGGAACCAGGGATGATTTTAGTTACACTAGATGTCACCTCCCTTTATACCAGCATTAACCATGAACAAGGAAAGGAGGCACTACGTCTCTTCCTCTATAAAAGACCGGCGAACCTATATGGCCATACCCAAATGCTAATAAAAATGGTAGATCTGATCTTAAACAATAATGTATTTTTATTTAAAAGTGATTGGTATCGCCAAAAGCAAGGTGTAGCTATGGGATCCAAATTCTCACCGGCCTATGCGAATCTCTTTATGGGAATGTTTGAGCAAAATATGATCTGGAGTAAAGAGGGTAGTAAATGGATCTCTGATATACTCTATTGGGGCAGATATATCGATGATTGTTTGATGATCTGGACTGGCGACTCACAAGAACTTGACAACTTCATTAACTATTTAAATAATAATGAGTATAATATTCACTTTACTTCTGAACGAAGTGTGACTAACATTGCCTTTCTTGACGTGGAACTTCTGATTTGCAACAACAAAATAGAAAGTCGTCTTTACAGAAAGAGTACTTCCTGTAACTCTATCCTACACGCAAAGAGCGCACATCCAGTTCATCAAATTAATGCGATACCGTATGGTGAGATGGTTAGGGCGAGGCGCAATTGTAGTCTTGAGGAAGATTTTGGCCTATGTATACAAGATATGAGCATGAGATTCAAAGCACGGGGATACTCCACTAAGGTGATAGACAAAGCTCGGATTAGGGCTTTACGTCTGTCCAGATCAGACACACTGGGTCAAAAATTGAGAACTAAGGATAATGGTATCCGCTGTATTGTGAATTTCACAAAAACGGCTACTTTATTACGTAAATGTATGAACAGACATTGGTCTATTCTAACAGCAGATCCTACTCTGAAAAAAGTGATCCCGGCTACCCCACTGTTTACGTATAGAAGAGGCAGAACCCTTAAAAATTTGCTATGTTCTAATTTTCGCTGTAAACCAACTCAGACTAACTGGCTTACCAGCCGTGGAAAGGGTTTCTTTAAGTGTGGACATTGTGGAATGTGTAGATGGGCCAAGTCAGGCATCTCCACATTCACCAGCTGTACTGGGACGCCATACAACATTAATCACAATATTACATGTGATAGTAATTTTGTCATCTACATGATTATGTGCAATTGTGGCCTATACTATGTAGGCAGTACTATCAGACCACTCAGAGTTAGGGCGGGTGAACATTTCAGAGCTTTGAGACAAGGTGACGAGAGATACCCTATAGTAAACCATATGCGACACTGTCCAAAACAAAAAAACATTGTTGGTTTTGAATTCTTTGGATTTGATCAGGTAAATAGAGACCCCAGAGGTGGCAATAGGGAACTAGCCCTCAGGAGAAAAGAATGTTATTGGATTTTGAAACTCAGAGCGGTGGAGGAGGGTCTCAATACCAACTTTGAAATGGAATACTATTTGGGAACATAAGAATAATTACTGATATTTATGCATCATCTTTACAATCTACTCTCCTCTCATTCTGACTTACTAAGTTCATTAAGCATATGTTATTCATGAATCTACTGCAAGTGTAGTCTTTTGATTATATTGTGTCTCATCTACATACAAGTCACTGGGTCAAATGCTATGATGATACTGGTTATACATGTAGATATAATTTGAGTTAAGCCCTGATGAAGTCCGTGAGAGTACTGTTCTCATAGGACGAAACACGTGTTGGCTGTGGCTGTATGTGCTACATGGATACTGACTTCAATACTGTGTTTACTACATGAACATGGATGTCAAAGGACAATTCTGTGGTTACTATGATGAACTTTTTTGTTGAACAATAAATTGAGCTTGAAACTCTCCATGGTATTAATGCCATTATACATTACATATTGATATATTACTTACTTGGAATTATAGATTCATGGGTGCCCTGACAGCTGTGTTTTGTCATTGTGAGTTTCCCTGGAAACATTAGAGGAGTTAGGAAGATCCTCTTGCCAGGAGCACCATGTTAAAATTGGAATGTGAATGCTATTATATTGACTCACTGTGAGCGCCCATATCCTATGACTTGCTTCCTATGTGCTCTCAATTTTCTTTGATGTTAAACATAGGGGTGCTGCTCCAGCCTTTTGTATTGTATGTTTTGATTATTCTTTGATTGGAGTGCTTTGCTTCGTTTGTACTTTATATTGTAAATATGGACCGTGATAAACTAGCAGCAGACATCTTTGGTAGTTTAGAGCAGACAGGGACTATACCTAAACCTTATACAGCGGGTGCCCAGCACACCAAAATGGGGCTCCGTGACAAATTTTTCAAATTAGAAAAATTGAAGAAACAGGAGATGTCTAAATGGTGGGATAGGGCAACCTTAAAACAATATGTAAAACTTCACAGGATACCTAGAGGTCTAAGATCACATATTTTTCCTACCTTTGATGATCTTGATCCAGACTTATTGGACAATTGGGAACAAGATATAGTGTCAAGTTCTTTTAGACTAATGAATATTCTGATAGAAAACTCGGAGAGGAAAATTACTAAATTACAAACAGAAATTGCTGAATTAGAAACAGATATTAACAAAATGAACATGGAGGAACCAACGGCTAAGAACTATAAAATTCTTAATGAAATTATGGAACTGCATCAAGATGAGATTACACAAAGGAAGGCACGCAAACTTAGGCGAGATGAGTTGGATTACAAAAATGGTAGGATCTTTACATTCTCCCATAAATATGATCATTTATCCAAAAGAAGTGCGTCCCCATTAGGTTCTGATTTAGGCTCCTCATCCTCACTAAATAGTGCTTCTACCAGCAACAGTGATTTAAGTGCTATTTCCAACACTTCTAGACAGGACAGGTCAGCACAACCCTCTTTTTTAGCAGAGGTCCAGAGGATAAGGCAGGGACAATGGGAACTAGGCCGACGCAAGATAGACCCAGGAAAATCAGGCGGGGTGGCAGAGGAGGAACACGCAAATACAAGACAAGGAATGCAGACAAGATCATGGAACAGGGGGAAATAGCCAATTCTGATATTGGTTCTATCAATGTAATTAACCTCTCCAACTTGGAGCTTACTTCTCATGACCTTACACTTCTTGGCAAGGGACTAGGGTTCTGTCCAGGAGAATTTGGAGACTTTCAGAATACGAAAATTGATTTTTTCAAATTTATTAGACGTCTAAAACTGAAAAAATATTTTGCGAATCATTCTGATAACAGGGACAACATCATCTCCCTGGATGGTCTCAATGAAGACCAACAGTTGTCCATTAAGGATATTCAAGACACGGCCACTCTATTGTCTATAGCGGACTGCGAACAGGATCCTACCACTATAACTCGAATTTTATCGGATCTAGATAGCCCATCTGACTCACTGCCTAGTGGTTTAAAAAGCAAATCAATGTGGACACCAACCCTGAATAGGGATAACTGTATAGAAACCTTTTTCAGAGTGGTCTGGCGTGATTTTAATAAACTAGAATCAAAGAATGACAGTCGCCATTATATTTGGCATCAGAACCTCACCCAAAAGGAAATGACAAACTTAAGACTATTGCGTACCAATGGGGAGATTACCATAAGAGAGGCAGACAAGGGGGGAAATATTGTAGTAATGAACACCTCAGATTATGATCAGGAGATTTATAGGCAACTAGGGGATGTGACTTGTTATGAAAAGATGATATCAGACCCTATCCCCGCACTTACGAATAAAATCAATAAATTTCTACATGACTGTTTTACTCAATCACTTTTAAAAGAAGATGAGTATATGTACCTTCGTATTCACAGACCCAGGAACCCTTGTATATATATACTACCTAAAGTACATAAGAGTCTCACTTCCCCTCCTGGCAGGCCTATTGTTTCAGGCATCGATGGTCCATCTGAGAGACTGTCGGAATATGTTGATATTTTTTTACAGCCTTATGTAGGAAACTTACCTTCCTATATTAAGGATACGAAACATATTCTCAGCATACTCATGGATATAACATGGGAACCAGGGATGATTTTAGTTACACTAGATGTCACCTCCCTTTATACCAGCATTAACCATGAACAAGGAAAGGAGGCACTACGTCTCTTCCTCTATAAAAGACCGGCGAACCTATATGGCCATACCCAAATGCTAATAAAAATGGTAGATCTGATCTTAAACAATAATGTATTTTTATTTAAAAGTGATTGGTATCGCCAAAAGCAAGGTGTAGCTATGGGATCCAAATTCTCACCGGCCTATGCGAATCTCTTTATGGGAATGTTTGAGCAAAATATGATCTGGAGTAAAGAGGGTAGTAAATGGATCTCTGATATACTCTATTGGGGCAGATATATCGATGATTGTTTGATGATCTGGACTGGCGACTCACAAGAACTTGACAACTTCATTAACTATTTAAATAATAATGAGTATAATATTCACTTTACTTCTGAACGAAGTGTGACTAACATTGCCTTTCTTGACGTGGAACTTCTGATTTGCAACAACAAAATAGAAAGTCGTCTTTACAGAAAGAGTACTTCCTGTAACTCTATCCTACACGCAAAGAGCGCACATCCAGTTCATCAAATTAATGCGATACCGTATGGTGAGATGGTTAGGGCGAGGCGCAATTGTAGTCTTGAGGAAGATTTTGGCCTATGTATACAAGATATGAGCATGAGATTCAAAGCACGGGGATACTCCACTAAGGTGATAGACAAAGCTCGGATTAGGGCTTTACGTCTGTCCAGATCAGACACACTGGGTCAAAAATTGAGAACTAAGGATAATGGTATCCGCTGTATTGTGAATTTCACAAAAACGGCTACTTTATTACGTAAATGTATGAACAGACATTGGTCTATTCTAACAGCAGATCCTACTCTGAAAAAAGTGATCCCGGCTACCCCACTGTTTACGTATAGAAGAGGCAGAACCCTTAAAAATTTGCTATGTTCTAATTTTCGCTGTAAACCAACTCAGACTAACTGGCTTACCAGCCGTGGAAAGGGTTTCTTTAAGTGTGGACATTGTGGAATGTGTAGATGGGCCAAGTCAGGCATCTCCACATTCACCAGCTGTACTGGGACGCCATACAACATTAATCACAATATTACATGTGATAGTAATTTTGTCATCTACATGATTATGTGCAATTGTGGCCTATACTATGTAGGCAGTACTATCAGACCACTCAGAGTTAGGGCGGGTGAACATTTCAGAGCTTTGAGACAAGGTGACGAGAGATACCCTATAGTAAACCATATGCGACACTGTCCAAAACAAAAAAACATTGTTGGTTTTGAATTCTTTGGATTTGATCAGGTAAATAGAGACCCCAGAGGTGGCAATAGGGAACTAGCCCTCAGGAGAAAAGAATGTTATTGGATTTTGAAACTCAGAGCGGTGGAGGAGGGTCTCAATACCAACTTTGAAATGGAATACTATTTGGGAACATAAGAATAATTACTGATATTTATGCATCATCTTTACAATCTACTCTCCTCTCATTCTGACTTACTAAGTTCATTAAGCATATGTTATTCATGAATCTACTGCAAGTGTAGTCTTTTGATTATATTGTGTCTCATCTACATACAAGTCACTGGGTCAAATGCTATGATGATACTGGTTATACATGTAGATATAATTTGAGTTAAGCCCTGATGAAGTCCGTGAGAGTACTGTTCTCATAGGACGAAACACGTGTTGGCTGTGGCTGTATGTGCTACATGGATACTGACTTCAATACTGTGTTTACTACATGAACATGGATGTCAAAGGACAATTCTGTGGTTACTATGATGAACTTTTTTGTTGAACAATAAATTGAGCTTGAAACTCTCCATGGTATTAATGCCATTATACATTACATATTGATATATTACTTACTTGGAATTATAGATTCATGGGTGCCCTGACAGCTGTGTTTTGTCATTGTGAGTTTCCCTGGAAACATTAGAGGAGTTAGGAAGATCCTCTTGCCAGGAGCACCATGTTAAAATTGGAATGTTAATGCTATTATATTGACTCACTGTGAGCGCCCATATCCTATGACTTGCTTCCTATGTGCTCTCAATTTTCTTAAATTGCTCAGAGAACTAGAGCTGTTCATTAAATATATCGCCCTGATTTTTTTTCTTTCTTAGCAGGGCATTAAAGGGGAACTAGATTAGCGGTCCACCAGGAAGTATTACTAAAAGAGGTGTTGTTGCCCAAGAGAATCACCTCGGTTTTCTCAGAATTTAAATTGAGACAATTTTCCTGCATCCAGGGTACAATATGTGCCAAACAGTTCTAAAATTTGATGGCAGCATCACCACTACAGATGAAATAGAAACAACTATTTGCATGTCATCAGCATAGGAAACTACGAAAAAACCATAGGACGGAATACGTTTTGCCAAGGGGTAGCATTGATGTAGAAGTGTGCAGGAGATAAAGATGAGCCTCTGGGCACTCCACAGGAAAGTGAGAAAGGATTTCATGTAAAATCCCAAAAGGCAGCAATATGTTCCCTACCAGAAAGGACGGAACTAAGGTGCAAATTTACTAAAAAGTGGTGCATCAGTGCTGCACCAAAATTTGCAGGGCCACACTGCGCCACTTTAGAAATGCAGGGATGTGTTGTATTTACTGAAATATGGAGCAACCCTACACTGCGCTAAATTTAGCTGCCAGTGCCCACACAGGCAGCCTTGCACCATAGTGCAAGTGTGTCTGCATTGACAGGATTGATTTTTATGTGCAGGAAGGTGTCCATTACTGCACATAAACAATTGTTCATGGCCTTTTGCTCTTTCCATAGCACACATAGAAAAAGCAAAAATGAGGAGGAATAAAAGTATTTCTCCTCGTTGTGCAATGCTGGGATGGCGTTAGTTTTTGTTGCTGCCATAGATTTACACCTTATTATAAATCTGTGGCAGTGTCAAAAGCAATGGGTATTGCGCTGGAACACCCACAGCAACACACATTGCACGTCCCTTTGACACAGAAAACTGTGTTGGAGGGGCCCACATTTACAAGGTGGCATTAAGACATAGAAAGTGGTCTTAGCACCACCTTGTAAATGTGGTCCGCTGCACAAAGCCACCAGAGCGTCACAAAAAGTGATGCTCTGGTGGCGCTAGGGCCTTGTAGATCTGGCCCTAAGGATGGTAAGGGTTGCGCTCCTGAACCCGGTTCTCTCTAGCTGGTTCATAAGCACAAAATGATTTACTGTATCAAATGTTACAGAGACATCACAAAGAATCAGTGCAGCTGTACCTCCCATGTCTACAAGTGTTCAAATCTCCTTGGTAGTTGCTACTAAGGCTGAATCAGTGCAGTGTTAAGGCCTGAAACTAAACTGCAAAGAATCCAAAAAATTGTTGGCATTGAGAAAGGACATAAGATCTTCATTAATAGCCTTTCCTAGTATTTTTGCAGGCAACGGTAATCGAGATATAGGTTGATCATGTTTTTGTGTCACCTGGATCCATAGACATTTTTATCAGAATAGGAGGCACTGACGTCTACTTCCAAGCAACTGGAAATTGTCGATAGGTCAAAACAGTATTCAAGAGGTTTGTAATATGTTTAGACACTATTTTAGAGACCAATTGTAAAACATAAGGTGGACAGGGGTCTAAAAGTCTTATGATCCTGACCTCTGTAAGGGGAATATGTTATGCAGGAACATTAGCAACAGGGCGAGCATTATTTTGTGAGCCCAGAACAAATATAGGGGAATAGATGGGACCGACTGAGCGTTTGATGTCCTGAATGGAAGAAAATTCACCATAAACACTATTCACCTTTGCTTGAAAAAATTCTGCGAGCTTGAAACAGAAGGCTTAATCAGGGTTAAAAATTGTATTACTATGACAGAGAAGTGATTGTTTTAAAAAGTTATTTTGTAGAGTCTTTAGCAACATTTAATACTTAGAGTAAGATTACAACCTTGGCGGAGGCGATTACTCCAGACCAAATATGATAGATATCCCATCTGCTGTGCTACAAGTTCCATAGGATATAATGAAGCTTGTAATGCGGCGGGCAGGATATCTGTCACATTTGTGATAGACCAATCCCCTCAGCCAAGGTCGTAATCTGGCGCTTACTTTTCTCTAAATTAATTAGTGTAATAAATTAATTAACAACTATTTTATATTTTTATATTTCTTCAGCATTATAATTCCTTCTCCATCTTCATTCTAGGGCCCTACACTTTTGTTTAACTTTTTTTTTAGCACAGCAGAGTACAATGGACCAGAGGAAGTTTTTTCTATGACTATTCATACGTTTTTCAGGTTCTGGTCTTGTGACCGCAGTGTCTATCCATTCAGTAAAATTAGCGGTAGCAATTTCAATAGTATTATCTAATTCTGGAATGTGATTTTCGACAGTGTTGTTGAGTTCAAGATTATCTATTTTGCGTCATGGGTGAAACTGTATAGACTTGAAAGGGATTGCTAAATGGAACTGCCAGTATGAAAAAGACCTCTCTGCAATCCGACCATATTACTTGTATGGCTTTGTCAAAGCTAAATGGTGAATTATTAGTAAAGATCCCATCTACCGTATGACTGGCTTTGTGAGTAGGTTGGTAAACTCTCTGCCTAAGGTCAAAACTACAAAGGCAATTGACCAAATGTTCAGTTTCCTAGTTTTCTCTAAGCTCTAAATGAAAATTAAAATTCCCCAGAAGGGTCATATTGAAAAGCTCCATACAGGACTCCAAAAAAGTATGGACAAATGAGATAGAGCTGTTTTGTGAAACAGATGGATGATACACAAAAGTGTTTGTTAAGGTTGTAACATTGTTAAGTTTATGAGGGAACATAAAAGCTTCACAGGCCAGATAGGCTGCGGGGTTCAGCACATCCTTAATGTGACTGCTATAAACAACCAGAATCCTCCCCCCCTGTTTACCCTGTCTGTCTGGTCATTATGCCCGTCAGGGATTTCAGTTCTTATGTCTAGATCTGATGAAGTATGGGTCCAGGTTTCTGTAAGGATTACTAAATATGAAGCATGAGAGTCCACAAAATCCGCAAATTAATTTTTACAACGTATCTGGTATTTAATTAATAGCACACATCTGAGTGAGTCATCTAGCTGTTCAAGAGTTTGAAAGGCACAGGTGGGGGCATCAATATATTATTGTAAGTCTCATCTTTGAGATTTGGATTAAGGACATAATTGCTGTAGTGCCATCAGTATTGGTTTGAAATTGTAATACCACAAGTATTTCACAGCCAGTTAGCCTACCCTTGGAGAGGAAAGCAGGCACACCTGAATGGCAACAATGGAAGGGGCAACAAAAAGATAAACAGGGGTCAAGCAACTCCTTTCTTACCTCAACAGGCTCCCCTGCAAGGTAGGAATACTGGTAACTAAAGAAGTAACTAAAAGAAGAGTGAGAAAAAGGAAACTCATAAACTTATTAAAAATAGGCTGATAAAACTTATAGAATGCCACAGTTTAAAATGGGAGCCAGGCACCTCCCAAGGGAATCTGTTAGGAAGACAAACAACTGTGTTGCTACAAGGACTACCACTCTGCTGGACTGATGCTCTGAAGAAACTGCTGCTCTGCTGTGCTGACCTGCTGCCCACTTGCCTTGATGAGAAGGACTGGACTTGATTCTCTTGAACCCAGAGTGACTCAAAGGGCTAATTAGCTAGTCTACTGATTTGAAGTCTTACTTCTGCACCTGTACCCTGCCATCTATAAGTCTACCCGACCAAGTGGTGCTGTCCCAGCCCTGGATCCTTGGAAGCGGGCTTAAGGTGCTTTACCAGACTCTAGAGTTCCAGTGGAACTGACGCAGCTCCTCTGCAGTGCAAACCCATGCAGAACCAATGCATCTTTGCTGCTGGGTGGATTGGACCCATCACAAAGACCAGCATCACATTGCAGCCGTTTGGAACTGCTACATCACCCCAAATATGTGATGCAACTTTGGTGCAGGCCCTCAAATTCCTTCTTGATGGCAGCTTTGATGATAATGATGCATGTTGGACTTTTGCTTATGCAGGGTCATCCCCAGTCTTTTTGCCTCCTGCCTCCTATTTTTTTCTGACCTGTCGCTGTTGGCTTTTGAACTCTGAGCACTTTCCCACTGCTAACCAGTGCTAAAGTGCATATGCTCTCTGTGTGAAATTGTATGTGATTGGTTTATCCATGATTGGCATATTTGATTTTCTAGTAAGTCCCTAGTAAGGTGCACTAGAGGTGCCAGGGCCAGTAAATCAAATGCTACTAGTGTGCCTGCAGCACTGGTTGTGCCACCCACATAAGTAGCTCTGTAATCATGTCTCAGACCTGCCACTGCAGTGTCTGTGTGTGTATTTTTACACTGTAAATTCGACTTGGCAAGTGTTCCCACTTGCCAGGCCTAAACCTTCCCTTTTCTTACATGTAAGGCACCCCTAAGGTAGGCCCTAGGTAGCCCCAAGGGCAGGGTGCAGTGTATGGATAAGGTAGGACATATAGTAATGTGGTTTATATGTCCTGACAGTGAAATACTGTTAAATTCGTTTTTCACTGTTGCAAAGACTGTCTCTCTCCTAGGATAATATGGGGGCTACCTTTAAATATGATTAAAGCGTAGATTCCCCTAGAGAGTAGATGGACATGTGGAGTTTGGGGTCCCTGAACTCACAATTTAAAAATACATCTTTTAGTAAAGTTGATTTTAAGATTGTGCGTTTGAAAATGCCACTTTTAGAAAGTGAGCATTTTCTTGCTTAAACCATTCCGTGACTCTGCCTTGTTTGTGGATTCCCTGTCTGGGTCAGTTTGACAGTTGGGTTGTTTTTCACCTCACACCAGACAGTGACACAAAGGGAGCTGGGGTGTAACCTGCATTTCCTGATTAGCCATCTCTGCTAGGAGTGAGGGGTGGAGTGGTCACTCTCATCTGAAAGGACTGTGCCTGCCTCTAACAATGTCGGCTCCAACCCCCTGGTGTGTGTCTGAGGCCTTGCCTGGGCAAGACAGGATTTCACAAGTAGGTGTGAGTCCCCTTTGAAGAAAGGTGACTTCAAAGACTAAAATTGGTATAAGAAGGGCACCCAAATCTACAGACTTTAGGAAACACTTCTGGAATCAAGAGGAACCTCTGCCTGGAGAAGAGCTGTTAACTGAGGAGGAAGTGCTGCCCTGCCTGTGACTGTGCTTTGTGGAGCTTTCCTGCAGTGCTGCTTCTGCCAGAGTAAGAGGGCAAAGACTGGACTTTGTGTGCCTTCCATCTTGAGAAGAAATCTCCAAGGGCTTGATCTAGAGCTTGCCTCCTGTTGTTTGAAGTCTCAGGGACAGCAAAGACTTCTCTCTGCCAGCACCTGGAGCCTCTGGAGAGACTCCTACTCTGCCCTGTGGTGCCCATCAGGTCCTGGGACCCTGAAAGGAGAAGCTGGCAGCCTAAAGACAAGAAAATCCACGCACAGAGCGCCGTGCGGGGAAAAGAGCGACGCGAATCCGATCGGCGGCTGAGAAACGACGCTCCACCAGCTCCGCGGCTGAGAATCGACGCTCGCAGGAAACGCGACCGAAGAATCGACGCACGGAGCAGGAGAAACGACGCGCAGCATCGCTGACGGAGGCTGGGAGATCGCAACCTGCGCGGCTGGATCGTCAACTCATCGTGCGGCTGGATTTTTGACTCGAGTACCGCCGTGCGGAGTTATTTTTGACGCACGCCCGCCCGTGCGGGGTTATTTTTGACGCCCACCAGGTACATTTTCACTCTAGCAGCGCTAGTGTGTTTTTAAAACTACTTAAAGACTCTTTTTGATTTTTAATTAATAACTTGACTTGTGTATGGTGGATTTTTGTCGTTTTGGTCTTGTTTTGTTTAGATAAATATTTCCTATTTTTCTAAACCTGTGTTGTGTCATTTTGTAGTGTTTTCATTGAGTTACTGTGTGTGTTGGTACAAATACTTTACGCCTAGCACTCTGAGGTTAAGCCTACTGCTCTGCCAAGCTACCAAGGGGGTAAGCAGGGGTTAGCTGAGGGTGATTCTCTTTTACCCTGACTAGAGTGAGGGTCTTTGCTTGAACAGGGGGTAACCTGACTGTCAACCAAGGACCCCATTTCTAACATTGGTGATCAGCGGTCGGGATTTGGACTTGTATTTGTGCCTGACATACAGTGATTGAGTGTACACTACTGTTTTGATCTCAGACCACTACGTGACCACATACTACTTGTTTGGTGATCTTTTGCTTTTTCTCTTAAGGACTCCTTTTTGTTCTACTTCCATGATTTTGCTGATCCCTTGACTGATTCTTTTTACTTCATTGGGAACTTATTTTCTGCATTTGGAACTTTGCACTTGTGACCATCATGTCTCAATCTGGAGATGCAACAGCTGGAGCTGTGTTTGAAATGGAGAAACTGAAGGAGTACTCAGTTGCTCAATTGAAACAGTTCCTTAAAGATCTTGACTGTCCCACTAAGAGCTCCACCAGGGAGGGGGAGCTGCAAAAGGCACAGAGGGCCGGGGTGACAATCAAGAAGGCTGGAGGGCACACAGAGGAGGAGAATGTGGGTGGGGAAGTGCAGAGGATACACAGTGGTGTAGTGGAGGTACCTGTTACGCCTGGGGGGAGGGTCCCCAGGAGGGGTAGCAGGGTGTCGTCTAAGGGTCTGACTCCTAAAGATGTGCAGGACAGACAGGCAGAAAGGGTTCGCCGGTTGGAGGCAGAAAAGTTGAGGATGCAAAGGGAGTATGACAAGTGGGAAAGGGACTTCGAGATACAAAGGATGATTTATGCTTACAAGCTTAAATTGAAACCGCTGGAAGTCATGAGGGCTGAATCCAGCTGGAATGGTAGCAGCAACAATTTTATATCTAGTGCTGCTGAAGAAATGCACATGCCCAGAGATGTGGTGCCCTACTTGAAGGAGGGAGTTAACACACACCAGGAGGTTCAGGGGTATGAGGTAGCTCCAGTGATGCACAGGGTCCCTGAGGTGGACTGGGGAACTGGCATGGGGAGTCATATTCCTACTGGTGGGAAGGACACTCTACTGACTCTATGTGAGAGTGACAGGGAGAAGGGTTCCCCCCAGGTAGAAGTCCTGGTTATGGAGTGTGAAGACATCCCAGAAGAGTGTGGGTTGAGTGTCAGGGACAGTCAGGTACTGTCTCACCAGTCTCAGGAGGGTGATGTGGGGTGCTTTTTCAAAGCAGAGTCACTGGATGGTTGGGTGAAGGGTACTTTGGTTAATTCATGTGAGGGGCTGAGTGATGTAATTGCTGGAGAGCATATGTCTAGTCCTTATTTTCCAGAGCTATGCCAACACCAGGTGGAGTGTGAGTTCTCTGACCCCAGGGAGCTTACAATGGAGGCAGACCTCTTGGTGAGTACCAGAGAGTCTGAAGAGGCATTTGGGGGTGCTCCTGAGAGGAGTGGTCTAGGTATTTCCCAACCAGGTGAGGTAGGGAAGGATTGTAGTGTCCCAGGTAGGTCCCAGTGTAGTGGGATGGGTGAGGGACCCCATGTCCAGTCTCTGAGGAGAGGGAATGGGGATGGGCTGAGGTCCAAGGTGCCCGAGATCCGGTCCCAGGTCCTGGAGGGTTCCATGAGGGAACACCAGGAGGGGAGCCTAGCCTGTACCATAGGGCCATCTGTTGAGGGAGACCCCACAGTGTCAGGAGAACTTGGGGGGGCGGCTGTAGCCAGCGTCCCACCAGTTCTGGTGTCTGGCAGTACCACTCCCAGTGAGGGGGTGCAGAAGTCCAGACAGAGGGTTGAGAGGGGGTTGCGGACCCCAGTGGAGAACCTGGAGGGTCAGGGGTCAGCTCTGAGAGCAGAGCCCCCCAGGAATGACCTTGGTAAGACCATTTCTGGGTTGGGGGGAATCCAGACTCTGTCAGATGGGCAGAGGTCAGGAGACCTGCGCCAGCCAGACTCTTGTGTGGCCCTTGGGGACAGTGTGTCCCTTGAGGGGGGTAAGTGTGCCCCCCTGGAAGTCCTGGTGTGCCAGGCAGTGGTTCAACTGCAGGGTGGTGACTCTGGGTTGAATGATCAGGTTCAGGGGGTAAACTCTGACCTGATGGGGGGTAAGTGTGCTCCCAAGGAAGTCCTGGTGCGCCAGGCAGTGGTTCAACCGCAGGGTGGTGACCCTGGGTTGGATGACCAGGTTCAGAGGGTAAACTCTGACCTGGTGGGGGGTAGGTATGCCCCCCAGGAAGTCCTGGGTTGCCAGGCAGTGGTCCAGTCTGTGGGTACAGACCCTGAACTGGAGGATCAGGTGCAGGGGGTAAACCCTGACCTAAAGGGGTGGGCGGTTTGCCCAATCACCCCCCTGGTGTGACTTCAAGGGGTACTCTCCCTGAGGGGGGGTGCAGAACCCTGAGAGTAGGGACAGGGGAGAAAGAGCCTCACCCCTGGCCCCAGTGCAATCTAAGGGTACAGACCCTGGATTGGAAGGCCAGGTTCATGGTGTCATCCCTGACCTGGTGGAAGAGAGAGTGGTCAAAGGGTGCCAGGCACCTGGGGCTACCGCCCCCCACTCTCCACAGTCACAGTGGTTAGAGAGGCCTGAGGTCGGGCTCTCATCCCTGACAGTTGTCAGGGGTCACCGTGGCTTGCTGTCCTGGTGGACAGAGTTGCCCCCGGGGGGGGGGACGAGAGCCACACCCCGGGGGTGGAGTGGGCAACACCACTGTGTTGGCCCTGGTGGTACTATCTGCCCATTGCAATTCATCTGTGAGCAAAGTAAAGTTAGGTGCTGCACAGATGGTGTCTGTAGATGTGGAGAAGGGTTCCCCATGGGTTAGCTTAGTGGGCCCTGAGAGTATGGACAGAGGGATCCAACTGGAGTCAGGAAGGCGTAGAACTGGAACATGCCCCTGCTGTTGTGGGCCTGGGTCCTTGTTCTATCGCCCCAATCAGGGAAGTACATCAAGGTATTGATTGTCCTCCCTTGGCTTTAGGCTGGTAGGGGGTCGTGTTGGACTTTTGCTAATGCAGGGTCATCCCCAGTCTTTTTGCATCCTGCCTCCTATTTTTTTCTGACCTGTCGCTGTTGGCTTTTGAACTCTGAGCACTTTCCCACTGCTAACCAGTGCTAAAGTGCATATGCTCTCTGTTTGAAATTGTATGTGATTGGTTTATCCATTATTGGCATATTTGATTTTCTAGTAAGTCCCTAGTAAGGTGCACTAGAGGAGCCAGGGCCTGTAAATCAAATGCTACTAGTGTGCCTGCAGCACTGGTTGTGCCACCCACATACGTAGCTCTGTAATCATGTCTCAGACCTGCCACTGCAGTGTCTGTGTGTGTATTTTTACACTGTAAATTCGACTTGGCAAGTGTTTCCACTTGCCAGGCGTAAACCTTCCCTTTTCTTACATGTAAGGCACCCCTAAGGTAGGCCCTAGGTAGCCCCAAGGGCAGGGTGCAGTGTATGGATAAGGTAGGACATATAGTAATGTGGTTTATATGTCCTGACAGTGAAATACTGTTAAATTCGTTTTTCACTGTTGCAAAGACTGTCTCTCTCCTAGGATAACATGGGGGCTACCTTTAAATATGATTAAAGCGTAGATTCCCCTAGAGAGTAGATGGACATGTGGAGTTTGGGGTCCCTGAACTCACAATTTAAAAATACATCTTTTAGTAAAGTTGATTTTAAGATTGTGCGTTTGAAAATGCCACTTTTAGAAAGTGAGCATTTTCTTGCTTAAACCATTCTGTGACTCTGCCTTGTTTGTGGATTCCCTGTCTGGGTCAGTTTGAAAGTTGGGTTGTTTTTCACCTCACACCAGACAGTGACACAAAGGGAGCTGGGGTGTAACCTGCATTTCCTGATTAGCCATCTCTGCTAGGAGTGAGGGGTGGAGTGTTCACTCTCATCTGAAAGGACTGTGCCTGCCTCTAACAATGTCGGCTCCAACCCCCTGGTGTGTGTCTGAGGCCTTGCCTGGGCAAGGCAGGATTTCACAAGTAGGTGTGAGTCCCCTTTGAAGAAAGGTGACTTCAAAGACTAAAATTGGTATAAGAAGGGCACCCAAATCTACAGACTTTAGGAAACACTTCTGGAATCAAGAGGAACCTCTGCCTGGAGAAGAGCTGTTAGCTGAGGAGGAAGTGCTGCCCTGCCTGTGACTGTGCTTTGTGGAGCTTTCCTGAAGTGCTGCTTCTGCCAGAGTAAGAGGGCAAAGACTGGACTTTGTGTGCCTTCCATCTTGAGAAGAAATCTCCAAGGGCTTAATCTAGAGCTTGCCTCCTCTTGTTTGAAGTCTCAGGGACAGCAAAGACTTCTATCTGCCAGCACCTGGAGCCTCTGGAGAGACTCCTACTCTGCCCTGTGGTGCCCATCCAGTCCTGGGACCCTGAAAGGAGAAGCTGGCAGCCTAAAGACAAGAAAATCCACGCACAGAGCGCCGTGCGGGGAAAAGATCGACGCGAATCCGATCGACGGCTGAGAAACGACGCGCCGCCAGCTCCGCGGCTGAGAAACGACGCTCGCAGGAAACGCGACCGAAGAATCGACGCACGGAGCAGGAGAAACGACGCGCAGCATCGCTGACGGAGGCTGGGAGATCGCAACCTGCGCGGCTGGATCGTCAACTCATCGTGCGGCTGGATTTTTGACTCGAGTACCGCCGTGCGGAGTTATTTTCGACGCACGCCCGCCCGTGCGGGGTTATTTTTGACGCCCACCAGGTACATTTTCACTCTAGCAGCGCTAGTGTGTTTTTAAAACTACTTAAAGACTCTTTTTGATTTTTAATTAATAACTTGACTTGTGTATGGTGGATTTTTGTCGTTTTGGTCTTGTTTTGTTTAGATAAATATTTCCTATTTTTCTAAACCTGTGTTGTGTCATTTTGTAGTGTTTTCATTGAGTTACTGTGTGTGTTGGTACAAATACTTTACGCCTAGCACTCTGAGGTTAAGCCTACTGCTCTGCCAAGCTACCAAGGGGGTAAGCAGGGGTTAGCTGAGGGTGATTCTCTTTTACCCTGACTAGAGTGAGGGTCTTTGCTTGAACAGGGGGTAACCTGACTGTCAACCAAGGACCCCATTTCTAACATTGGTGATCAGCGGTCGGGATTTGGACTTGTATTTGTGCCTGACATACAGTGATTGAGTGTACACTACTGTTTTGATCTCAGACCACTACGTGACCACATACTACTTGTTTGGTGATCTTTTGCTTTTTCTCTTAAGGACTCCTTTTTGTTCTACTTCCATGATTTTGCTGATCCCTTGACTGATTCTTTTTACTTCATTGGGAACTTATTTTCTGCCTTTGGAACTTTGCACTTGTGACCATCATGTCTCAATCTGGAGATGCAACAGCTGGAGCTGTGTTTGAAATGGAGAAACTGAAGGAGTACTCAGTTGCTCAATTGAAACAGTTCCTTAAAGATCTTGACTGTCCCACTAAGAGCTCCACCAGGGAGGGGGAGCTGCAAAAGGCACAGAGGGCCGGGGTGACAATCAAGAAGGCTGGAGGGCACACAGAGGAGGAGAATGTGGGTGGGGAAGTGCAGAGGATACACAGTGGTGTAGTGGAGGTACCTGTTACGCCTGGGGGGAGGGTCCCCAGGAGGGGTAGCAGGGTGTCGTCTAAGGGTCTGACTCCTAAAGATGTGCAGGACAGACAGGCAGAAAGGGTTCGCCGGTTGGAGGCAGAAAAGTTGAGGATGCAAAGGGAGTATGACAAGTGGGAAAGGGACTTCGAGATACAAAGGATGATTTATGCTTACAAGCTTAAATTGAAACCGCTGGAAGTCATGAGGGCTGAATCCAGCTGGAATGGTAGCAGCAACAATTTTATATCTAGTGCTGCTGAAGAAATGCACATGCCCAGAGATGTGGTGCCCTACTTGAAGGAGGGAGTTAACACACACCAGGAGGTTCAGGGGTATGAGGTAGCTCCAGTGATGCACAGGGTCCCTGAGGTGGACTGGGGAACTGGCATGGGGAGTGATATTCCTATTGGTGGGAAGGACACTCTACTGACTCTAGGTGAGAGTGACAGGGAGAGGGGTTCCCCCCAGGTAGAAGTCCTGGTTATGGAGTGTGAAGACATCCCAGAAGAGTGTGGGTTGAGTGTCAGGGACAGTCAGGTACTGTCTCATCAGTCTCAGGAAGGTGATGTGGGGTGCTTTTTCAAAGCAGAGTCACTGGATGGTCGGGTGAAGGGTACTTTGGTTAATTCATGTGAGGGGCTGAGAGATGTAATTGCTGGAGAGCATATGTCTAGTCCTTATTTTCCAGAGCTATGCCAACACCAGGTGGAGTGTGAGTTCTCTGACCCCAGGGAGCTTACAATGGAGGCAGACCTCTTGGTGAGTACCAGAGAGTCTGAAGAGGCATTTGGGGGTGCTCCTGAGAGGAGTGGTCTAGGTATTTCCCAACCAGGTGAGGTAGGGAAGGATTGTAGTGTCCCAGGTAGGTCCCAGTGTAGTGGGATGGGTGAGGGACCCCATGTCCAGTCTCTGAGGAGAGGGAATGGGGATGGGCTGAGGTCCAAGGTGCCCGAGATCCGGTCCCAGGTCCTGGAGGGTTCCATGAGGGAACACCAGGAGGGGAGCCTAGCCTGTACCATAGGGCCATCTGTTGAGGGAGACCCCACAGTGTCAGGAGAACTTGGGGGGGCGGCTGTAGCCAGCGTCCCACCAGTTCTGGTGTCTGGCAGTACCACTCCTAGTGAGGGGGTGCAGAAGTCCAGACAGAGGGTTGAGAGGGGGTTGCGGACCCCAGTGGAGAACCTGGAGGGTCAGGGGTCAGCTTTGAGAGCAGAGCCCCCCAGGAATGACCTTGGTAAGACCATTTCTGGGTTGGGGGGAATCCAGACTCTGTCAGATGGGCAGAGGTCAGGAGACCTGCGCCAGCCAGACTCTTGTGTGGCCCTTGGGGACAGTGTGTCCCTTGAGGGGGGTAAGTGTGCCCCCCTGGAAGTCCTGGTGTGCCAGGCAGTGGTTCAACTGCAGGGTGGTGACTCTGGGTTGAATGATCAGGTTCAGGGGGTAAACTCTGACCTGATGGGGGGTAAGTGTGCTCCCAAGGAAGTCCTGGTGCGCCAGGCAGTGGTTCAACCGCAGGGTGGTGACCCTGGGTTGGATGACCAGGTTCAGAGGGTAAACTCTGACCTGGTGGGGGGTAGGTATGCCCCCCAGGAAGTCCTGGGTTGCCAGGCAGTGGTCCAGTCTGTGGGTACAGACCCTGGACTGGAGGATCAGGTGCAGGGGGTAAACCCTGACCTGAAGGGGTGGGCGGTTTGCCCAATCACCCCCCCTGGTGTGACTTCAAGGGGTACTCTCCCTGAGGGGGGGTGCAGAACCCTGAGAGTAGGGACAGGGGAGAAAGAGCCTCACCCCTGGCCCCAGTGCAATCTAAGGGTACAGACCCTGGATTGGAAGGCCAGGTTCATGGTGTCATCCCTGACCTGGTGGAAGAGAGAGTGGTCAAAGGGTGCCAGGCACCTGGGGCTACCGCCCCCCACTCTCCACAGTCACAGTGGTTAGAGAGGCCTGAGGTCGGGCTCTCATCCCTGACAGTTGTCAGGGGTCACCGTGGCTTGCTGTCCTGGTGGACAGAGTTGCCCCTGGGGGGGGGGACGAGAGTCACACCCCGGGGGTGGAGTGGGCAACACCACTGTGTTGGCCCTGGTGGTACTATCTGCCCATTGCAATTCATCTGTGAGCAAAGTAAAGTTAGGTGCTGCACAGATGGTGTCTGTAGATGTGGAGAAGGGTTCCCCATGGGTTAGCTTAGTTGGCCCTGAGAGTATGGACAGAGGGATCCAACTGGAGTCAGGAAGGCGTAGAACTGGAACATGCCCCTGCTGTTGTGGGCCTGGGTCCTTGTTCTATCGCCCCAATCAGGGAAGTACATCAAGGTATTGATTGTTCTCCCCTGGCTTTAGGCTGGTTGGGGGTCGTGTTGGACTTTTGCTTATGCAGGGTCATCCCCAGTCTTTTTGCCTCCTGCCTCCTATTTTTTTCTGACCTGTCGCTGTTGGCTTTTGAACTCTGAGCACTTTCCCACTGCTAACCAGTGCTAAAGTGCATATGCTCTCTGTGTGAAATTGTATGTGATTGGTTTATCCATGATTGGCATATTTGATTTTCTAGTAAGTCCCTAGTAAGGTGCACTAGAGGTGCCAGGGCCTGTAAATCAAATGCTACTAGTGTGCCTGCAGCACTGGTTGTGCCACCCACATAAGTAGCTCTGTAATCATGTCTCAGACCTGCCACTGCAGTGTCTGTGTGTGTATTTTTACACTGTAAATTCGACTTGGCAAGTGTACCCACTTGCCAGGCCTAAACGTTCCCTTTTCTTACATGTAAGGCACCCCTAAGGTAGGCCCTAGGTAGCCCCAAGGGCAGGGTGCAGTGTATGGATAAGGTAGGACATATAGTAATGTGGTTTATATGTCCTGACAGTGAAATACTGTTAAATTCGTTTTTCACTGTTGCAAAGACTGTCTCTCTCCTAGGATAATATGGGGGCTACCTTTAAATATGATTAAAGCGTAGATTCTCCTCGAGAGTAGATGGACATGTGGAGTTTGGGGTCCCTGAACTCACAATTTAAAAATACATCTTTTAGTAAAGTTGATTTTAAGATTGTGCGTTTGAAAATGCCACTTTTAGAAAGTGAGCATTTTCTTGCTTAAACCATTCTGTGACTCTGCCTTGTTTGTGGATTCCCTGTCTGGGTCCGTTTGACAGTTGGGTTGTTTTTCACCTCACACCAGACAGTGACACAAAGGGAGCTGGGGTGTAACCTGCATTTCCTGATTAGCCATCTCTGCTAGGAGTGAGGGGTGGAGTGGTCACTCTCTTCTGAAAGGACTGTGCCTGCCTCTAACAATGTCGGCTCCAACCCCCTGGTGTGTGTCTGAGGCCTTGCCTGGGCAAGGCAGGATTTCACAAGTAGGTGTGAGTCCCCTTTGAAGAAAGGTGACTTCAAAGACTAAAATGGGTATAAGAAGGGCACCCAAATCTACAGACTTTAGGAAACACTTCTGGAATCAAGAGGAACCTCTGCCTGGAGAAGAGCTGTTAGCTGAGGAGGAAGTGTTGCCCTGCCTGTGACTGTGCTTTGTGGAGCTTTCCTGCAGTGCTGCTTCTGCCAGAGTAAGAGGGCAAAGACTGGACTTTGTGTGCCTTCCATCTTGAGAAGAAATCTCCAAGGGCTTGATCTAGAGCTTGCCTCCTGTTGTTTGAAGTCTCAGGGACAGCAAAGACTTCTCTCTGCCAGCACCTGGAGTCTCTGGAGAGACTCCTACTCTGCCCTGTGGTGCCCATCCAGTCCTGGGACCCTGAAAGGAGAAGCTGGCAGCCTAAAGACAAGAAAATCCACGCACAGAGCGCCGTGCGGGGAAAAGATCGACGCGAATCCGATCGGCGGCTGAGAAACGACGCGCCGCCAGCTCCGCGGCTGAGAAACGACGCTCGCAGGAAACGCGACCGAAGAATCGACGCACGGAGCAGGAGAAACGACGCGCAGCATCGCTGACGGAGGCTGGGAGATCGCAACCTGCGCGGCTGGATCGTCAACTCATCGTGTGGCTGGATTTTTGACTCGAGTACCGCCGTGCGGAGTTATTTTCGACGCACGCCCGCCCGTGCGGGGTTATTTTTGACGCCCACCAGGTACATTTTCACTCTAGCAGCGCTAGTGTGTTTTTAAAACTACTTAAAGACTCTTTTTGATTTTTAATTAATAACTTGACTTAAGTATGGTGGATTTTTGTCGTTTTGGTCTTGTTTTGTTTAGACAAATATTTCCTATTTTTCTAAACCCGTGTTGTGTCATTTTGTAGTGTTTTCATTGAGTTACTGTGTGTGTTGGTACAAATACTTTACGCCTAGCACTCTGAGGTTAAGCCTACTGCTCTGCCAAGCTACCAAGGGGGTAAGCAGGGGTTAGCTGAGGGTGATTCTCTTTTACCCTGACTAGAGTGAGGGTCTTTGCTTGAACAGGGGGTAACCTGACTGTCAACCAAGGACCCCATTTCTAACAATGCACTACACATCTCAGCCTTGCTGCTCTTCAGAACCGAGTCATCGACCTGACTGAGCACCATCTCCTCTGTGGCAGACTTTGCCTCTCAATCCCTATCAACTGGATCCTCACCAACTTGGTCTTGTAACGGATACATCACTCTAGCTGCACAAAGAATCTTTGATGAGGATCCTTGCAATATTCTGCAAACCAGGATTTAAGATACCTTTTCCAGTGGGTTTAGCTGGGTCCTTGTAGTTGGCCCGCGCTTCATTGCAGTTGGCCTGAATTTGTAACTTTCTCCAAGTCTGACGTGACTAGACATGTACAGTGGGTACTTTGTGCTTCTTGGCACTATTTTCTCTAAAACTTTTAAAATGGAATATTCCAGTTCTACTTAATAGATCGTCACATACTTTGTAACCTGGGGGATACCAGGGAACTTATTAGCAGCCATAATGGCCCTCTATTCTGATACATGGGTAAGAGTTAAGGTCTCACCTACGCATGTGACCAAAAGGATAAATACCAATAAAGGCCTTAAACAAGGATCTGTCATTGCCCCAACTTTGTTTAACCTGTACACGGAGGATCTCGGCTAATCTTTACTTAGAGGAAACACGTTTTCCCCGAAATTGGGGTAAACAGTGATCCCTGTAATCCAATATGCTGATGATATAGTCCTACTTGCCCAGACCCAATTAGGTTTGAAAAGGAGCTTGGCCATTCTGCACAAATATAACAAAACAAACGCCGTGAACGTTAACGCAGCAAAAACCAAGGTGTTGGTCTTTGTACGTCAGATGCATAAATACCCAAGAAGATGGAAGCTTGGTGCATTGTGTATAGACACGGAAGACAAGTACCAGTACCTGGGGGTATGGCTATCCAACACCGGTAAAATAGTCCACCAGGGAACGGCTCTTAGCATCAATGTTGAGAGATCTACATATGCTCTATCCAAGCTTCATCACCGGAGTGTCATAAAAGCAAAACTATTACCCATGATCATGTATGGCCATTTAGCATATCCTGGAAGAATAACGAAATTCCTGGAGAAATGGCAAATGAGAGCTTATAAAAGGATATTTCAAGCACCGCAATTCACCAGACATGCTGGGATCCGCCTTGAATTTAATATATCTAGTATGGATATAAACTGTAAAAAGGACATAATCAAGCTATTTTACGACATATCCAGGACCACTGCCGACAGCCTGAGGAGCTCACTGAAAGCAATTTTTGATGATGCCTCTAGTGGCTGGGCCAACTACTTGAGGCAAGCCGTGGCTTTTTTTGACCTAGATCTCATGCACTTACTGGATCCCTGAATTTCGAAGGCTTTTCTGAAAAAGATACTGAATGAACATGGCACACAAATCTCCAGAGAAAAGGATATTGCTTTAATCAGAGGGGCAGAGGGCCTGGCCGAGTCGTATATCTCGGCCAACCACCAGCCAAATATGAAAGCAGCCCTGGGTATTCGAACAATTTAAGGGCATCTTACACATGCAGCTATTAACCTTGCATGTTTGGTATTTTAGACGCAGTTGGAAGTCAATGTGGGGTCTTGCTCCGGATTGCTCTATTTGCAACTATAAAACTGAATCCATCAGTCATTTAATATACTGTTGCCTGGGTCTGGCCTCAGAGAGACCTCGACTTTTAAAACCCCTTTTCCTGAAGCACGGCCTACGAACTTGCAAAGAAGCGGTCAAATACATATTTTCTGCTGAGACTCCTATGGAGTTGGCTCGTTTAGGGAAATTTTGTTTTCGTTATGAGGAAAATCTTACTGTCAGTACAGGCCCACAACGGCTTGGAAAGTAAAAAGGTGGTGGCAGCTCCAAAAATCTTGTTACTAACAAATTGGCTGATGCATCCTTCTAAATGCTGAACTAGATTAGTCTCAACGTGGGACAAGGGTCTGTCGTAATGCTCTTGGCGATGATCCGGATGCTCTTGCACTCTTAGTTTTAATGTTTTAAGCAACTTTAGATACCCTTTTAAAACCTTTTGTTCACCTAATTAAACTTTCCTCAGGCAAAGGGGTGGTGTTCATGCAACTAACAGTTTGCACTTATGCTCCGCAGGCACTTTGCACTTTATACACATAAGCAGTCTCTATTCATTTAGGGGCCAGGTGTAGAAAGCCTATTGCATGTCACAAAAGCACATCGCAATGCACAAACCTCGTTTTGCAATTCGGTAACCTGGTTACCGAATGGCAAAACGGGTTTGCGAGTCGCAAGTTGGAAGGGGAGTTCCCTTCCTAATTGAGAGTCACAGTGCATGTCCCTATTGGACCCCTTCCCCGTTGGGAATGGCACAGAAAACATTTTTTCAGAGCAGGCAGTGGTCCACTGCCTGCTCTGAAAAAAATGAAACGAAAACGTTTCATTATTCGTTTTTGTAATGCATCTCGTTTTCATTTAAGGAAAAAACTGCTTTATTAAAAAGCATTCACAGACATAGTGGTCTGCTGTCCGCAGCAGGCCACCATCCCTGTGAGGGCCACCTTTCGAAAGGGGATCGAAAATTGCGACCCACCTCATGATTATTCATGAGGTGGGCATTTGCGACCCCCTTGCAAATCGCATCCAACATTCAGAATTGCGACTCGCAAATTGCGAGTCACTCTGACTCGCAATTTGCGGGTCGCAATTCTAAATGTTGCTACACCTGGCCCTTGATCTTTTTTTATAAGCACCTTGCTGTGATTTTATAAATCTTAGCAGCTTAGGAATTCTAGACAATGTGGCACATTGTGTACTGCAATGTGGCCATGCACTACTATTCACCTCGTATTGAGTTTAGAAATCACAGAGCATTTTAGATTAGGTATTATGCTCCTTGTGTTATTACTGATTCTAGCTCAAGAGAGCTTTAGGTAACTGTGCGAAGATAGTTGCTGTGAAGCTCAATGTCTCCTAAAAACAGTATCATAACTGCTTGTTTTGTATTAATTTATAATAATCTCTTATGTATATGTTTTTTTTGCAAAGGTTTTAATTAATCATGCAAATAAAGTTTAATTAATTCATTTATTCATACTAATTAGATTTCTGTCAGTTTTGTTTTGTTTTATTTATTAAAGAAAGTTCTGTTTTTCTAACTTGGTATAAGATTCCTTTTGTGTGGTGTTTTCACTTTATTACTGTTGCACGAGTACCTTACACACTGCCTCAATATTAAGTATGACTGCCTTGTGTCAAGCTACTAGATGATTAAGCACAGGTTAATTTGAGGTTGACTTGTGCCTCAACCTGACAAGAACTGTGGTTGCTGCTTGACCATGACTCACACCCCAGTCAAGCAACAACCCAATTCCTTACACTCAGAATATACAACCTTTACTGGATTAGGCAGTTATCTACCAGGTTTCTGTGGTCTGATACAATCATGTTTAGAGCTGATGAGAATTATGCAACTTCACGCTTCCTACACCAGAGGTGTGTTTATGTTTAAAAGAATTCCCCATGCTCTTGACAACAACCCTATCCTTCAGGGGACATGTACTGCACAGACTACTATCGCAGAGAGAAAACCTATTCTTCATGTTATACAAATATCTTTGACACATGGGCCCATACCACTTACAAAGCAGACCTCTGGAAGACCAAGGATCAGGCTGCAGATCTATTCATCTAACAATTTAGTAACACTGATGGCAGAGATATCAAACAGGTTAGGCCAATCAAGAAAGGTCACACATATATGTGCTCAGCTATTTTTCTAGTTAAACAAAAGTAAAGGCTAAGGCCTAAAGAAATTGAGCTATTGGTCAGATTAAAGAACTCACATATGTCCGATGCCTAACACCAAAGCTATTCCCAGGATTGCATTGTTTTTGCAAGCTCAGCATGAGGGCAACAGAGCTACCCTTAAGGAAACTGCAGAGGTCTGACAGACACAGGCAATGACCACTCAAGACCTGAAGATCTCAGTACAAGAAGAAATATAGAATGCATGGATCGACAAATTCAGGTTTTAAACACAAAGCCCTTGTTTTGCTTATACATAGCTTACACGTTTGTGCATGTGACATGAGTGTTAGACTGAGCAGTCTTGAAAAATTTGTAATACATGACCTACATTATAGACAGTGAGCTTGTTTGACCAGCTGGAGGAATTGGAAGTGAGAGTTATCCCAAAATCAAAAGACTGCTTGATTTTGAGTTTGACAGACAGTTACTCAGTCACAAATGCATGTATCTACTGCTGTCCTAACTACAAGGGCATTACATCCTAAATATATTCTAAAGCAGATATAATAAAGAGGACAGATTAAACATAAACTTTGTGATGAAGTACCTGTTCACCAAACTCAAAATCATGGGCCTACTCAAAGGTTTGCCACAGCACAGCAATATTCGCATTCAGCAGAAAAATGGGCCTGCACCCCAGCCCAGCTCTTTCTGACAGCAGAGCTATGAATCAGATTGCACTGATCTTACAATAAGTGATTTATTACAGAAAGGCTATCCTTAGGCCTCAGAGCTATTAGAGTTGTGGGCAAATAGCAGAAAAGCTATTGCTCAGGTTACTGAGGTTTTGCACTTCTAGGCCTCTAACACCAGTCCTATGATTTAGACTGCAAGTCTCACACACATTTCTAGTTTAAGTAGTGCTGCTCTTCATCAGATTAAAGAGAACAGGTTATGGCTCAATATGGTAGTGGATAATATGGTCTACAATATTATGTCATCCAATGCATCATATACCACTTCACCTTGAAGGTAAGTAAATAATTATTATGTTTAGCTCCATGTGTACTTACCTGGACGTACCTTGTGAATGATGCAGTAGATGCAATATTTATATCCTGCGATGTAACACGTGACATAATGTGTACCTTTGTACTTTCCAGAGTACAGTATCAGTTATAAGAACTAGTTATCAGGTTACAAAGAATTTACAGATCTAGGCGTTGGACAAGAAGATAACATTAAAGTGTGGAGCATATATCATTTCTGACAAATCCTACGTTCTTTCATTCGCCTATATAAGGTATATAGTAATTGATGGGTTTAGCTATTATCAGTTTTGTGAAATTATCATATTTCAACACATCACATAATTCATTTTGTGCATTTTGTCAAACAAGATTTCACAGCAATAAAACTGCTCATTCAGTTATTTCAGAAATATATGAAGTTCTTCATTAATATTGAAATCATAACTAGCTTTCACTTATAAATCCCAAAACTTTCATTTTTCTACAATAATTCCTCTTTATCACCATCACCATCACTAGGGGCATGAGACACAGAGTTAAACTCACACTTTTGTACAAGTTTCCAATTGTTTGCTATTCTCAAACGCATTTACAAGTAGTATCTTTACAAGTGTAGAGTCTCCACTCATAAAAGGATAGGTCATTTTATGTGCGGAGACTCTGCACTCGTAAATATACTTATGCTTATTTATTCAAGGACTTAATATGTCACAGTGACAACACTGAGGATTCTTTCAATTGTGGACACACTTGCTGAAAATTCCTTTTTTGCAGATTAATAAAATAGAACTAGGTTCTGGTTCTAGCAATGCCCAAGGATATTTCTCTCTAAATTGCACTCAACATTACATCTGCATCAAAAGAGTGTCCTTCTAAATTATTTGGTTTGAAATTGCACCCTTGGTGATGCATGGTGCCATAAAACCACTACCAGAACCAAAGGAATGAGAATCTCACAGTTAAGTGTCTATCTTCAGGCCAGTTGTTTAAAGTAACGTCCAGGGCCCATTGCTTTGCAAGTGCCAGTGTACAGCTTCTCATGCACTATTAGGTAAAGGGGTCTTGATCATAAGAAACTACAGTTCACCTCTATTCCAAGTGGAACATGGGTATTGCTACAATATGTTGGCAACAAAGGTTCCACTCAATTGTACAAGTGTAAAACAAATCAACTGTGGTTTACCAATTTTAATAACAATAGTATGTTGACTAAGATCAATAAATTTGACATAAATGAAAACACAACTCGAACAGACCAATATTGAATTCTTAATTAGCCAGTATTACTTGTGGTCACTTTAAACATCTCACATAAATTATGTGGATTAAATTCCTGGAGTCTGTATTTACATGGTAACAGTGTTTCTGTTTCATTTCAAGTAATGCTTTGTCTCTACACAAGTGTTACATGTTTAGCAGGCACACCTGGCATGTTTCAATAAACCTCTTTAAATTGATTGCTAAAAGTATAAAGCAACTAGCTCTTCCTTTCCACAAGCCTGCCTATTTCTCATTTCATCTGTGTAGTTTCCCTAAATTATGAGAGTTTAGGTTCAGGTTATTGTGTTGTTCTATGTCCTTTCTATTTTGACATGGCTCTTATTGGCACTTGTTGTGAACACTACCTCTTTCCTTGTTTGATTGATCAAAGTGCTAATCTAACGATGAAATGGAAAAAGGGGACAGGACTTGCCACCAAACATGTCAGAGCTGTGTTCCTAATCCAGACAATTAATGTAAAGTGATGCCATTAGCATGATAGCCATCTAGCAGGCATCACTTGTTGGAGAGTTTCTCAAAAGAGCATTAGCATATTGATTATGATTCACAAGAACTGCCTCAGTTAAATGACTACATTTTGGAAGCAAATTGAAAAATGTGATATTGTTTAATCTCTTAAAATATAGTTAATTAAAGAATTATCTGCTGTACCTTTTTACAGACATGTTTTTCATAATGAATCGAAATTATGGATAAAATTGTACATTCTGTCAGAAATATGGTTATTCATTTGGCAGGGGGAACCTCTTTAAACTTAATAGGCACAGTCTGATAATGTCACATTGTAGTTCAACGTGAATCTTTGCATAATTCCTAGAAGCAGAAGCAGCAGGCAATTTGGTAAACCACCAAGGGCTAAGTTCAAACCTTACCAAACAACATTAAAATAAAGAAAACACATTTTCATTTTTGAAAATTCCTAAGCCAGTGAAGTCATGAAAACATGAATGTTCAAAAAGACAAAAAATTATTAAAAATCAATGAGAGAGACTGAGATGTAGATTTATATATTTTTTAAGGTAAAATGTAATTGTAAAAGGAAATTCTATGTATATGGAGCTTACTAACCCCGATAAGGCACTGAAACACTTCATGGTATGCAGCACGCTATTCTGAAACCCAAGGTTAGAGTTAAGTAGTTAGTAGGTTAATAAGAAGTATATGCTTCCTTAAGGATCAGTTGAAGGAAGCTTATTAAGACTATGCTCTCAAATTCTCATGTTGTCATGTTTTGAGAAGGGTTAGAAAAATAGCAGTGGATTTGAAAGGGGAAAGATGTGAGCTTTTATTGGGTGCAGTGGATGTGTGAGCGTGTTGGTAGGACAAATTCAGTAAAAATTAGGGGTATTTTGAAAAGGATATTTTGGAGTTTGTAGTAGTCAGAAAGGTATTGGATGAGTCATAGAGGGAAGGGATGAGATAAAGGTTGAAGAGGTCTTTACATGACGTATTTTATCATTTTTTAAGTACAAAATTGAAATAAACATACATGTATAAGTACCCCTAAATATACATCTAAATATGTACTGATGTGTATGCATACATATAAACATGACACTTAGTAAAGTTCATCAAGAATACGTCTTCTAAATATACACTGAAATGTATGTAGAAGCAGCAATATGCACATGGTCTGACATACACATGTATGTCTGGCTTAGTATATAAAGCTCTTGTTTGCCTGGGGTGTTCCTGCTATCCCATTTGCTCAGCTGCATTACTGTCTGCTAGGGGATGCAGTCTATGCTGATGAAATCTACTGCCATATTATTTGTTTTGTATTGCATTGTAATATTTATATAGCACAGACTACCCCTAAGTTGGGTGCCGAAATGCTTGCCTACATAGGTAGCATGGTGCACTGTGTAGGGTGTGTGGTTGGAAGTGTGTTGTCTTTGTTTTTATCCTGTGCCCAAAGCATCTCTGTGTTGTGTGTGAGCACCACCAAGGTGCAGAGATGGCGCAATGGGACAGAGTGCTTTGCAGTGTGATGGATGAACAAGTGTGAGGGATATGCAAGCCATTTATGGTTTCTTAAACTGGCAGCTTCGAGGAGCTCTGCAGACTGCTTAAGGTATTTCTTATGTTCATAGTCCACTTAGCTGGTAATTGTACTGGGTGCAATCAAAACATACTTCAAGGTTTTAAAATATTTTAACTTGATAAGTGATGTAAGAATATTTGTAAATAGATATTTAAACTTTGAGAGAACAACTATATTTATTATAATCATTCTTTCTGTTACTGACAATCAATGGAAATGTTATCCATGTCTGAATTTAGCTAGCTACTTTGTCTGTTACCAGACCCTAGTTCTCCCTGACCACTATATTCCTATCTCTCTGTATAGAGACCCCTAGAATTGTAATGGAGTATTCACACAAATGTAGCAGGCACTCTACTGGAGGGTGTTTTGTGGTGTTTGTGAAGGGGGACATTTTCAACCTCTGGATGTTAATGATAAAATCAGCATATGCATCTAAATGTATTATCTCCCTAATAAATAAAGCCAGAATCATTAGTAGTCCTCGATAAAAAAGAAAATATTGCTGCACATAGGGTAATCATGATCTTAGGGAGGAGAATGGAATGCATATTTATGAGTTTTATTCACATCATCAGCATGCAAGGGGTTCCATTGGCAATGCAAATAGGAAGGTCAGAGAGGACAAACATGATGGGCACCCCTTCAATCACAAATATATATTACATTCAGCCATCAATACTGATTTACTCAACAGAGTCTGTAAACAGTAATTTTTGAAGGCTTCTAATGGGTCTTTCTCAGCCTAGTTTGTCCAACATTGCCCACAGATGACACCACTCCGAGTCAAAGATCTAAAGGCTTAAGCCTCCAATGTGCCAAAAACATAAATGTGTTAATACGAAATGACTGCAAGAGATTATGACAGAGACTCAATTTTAGGTTGACTGCGATATGTTAGCCTAATGGGTTACACCAATCAAAGTTTTTACCTTCTAATTTTTCTGCTTCTGAAATTCTTTCAATAGTGCAAGGCAGGATGCTGAAACTAATGAGGTTCCTTTAAGGGATTATGGGGGTCATTACAACATTGGTGGTAAATGCCGCTTACCGCCGTGCAGAATACCGCCAACACACCGCCGCGGCCGTGGAATTCCGCCACAGCTATTACTACCCACAGCTCGGAATCAGCCAAAATCCAGACACCCACACAAGTTCGCCACACCAAAGGTCAGTGATAAACTGGAGATAACAAAACCTCCACCGTCACGCCAAAAGGAATACACCCACACTATCACGACCCACGAATCCATGCGGCGGTCTTTCAACCGCGGTATTCCATTGCCGGTACGCACCGCCGTGCTCAAAATACACACACATTTACAAAACACAACCACGTTGGACAATTCCAAATACACACACCTGATACATATACACACACTGCTCCCACACACCCAACACAATATAAAACATGCACCCACATCACCCACAAACCCTTACGACCACAATTGCGACAGAAGGCCAGAGAGAGACACCACCATCTACAAACTAGCATCCACAGGCACTCAACATCATCACTCACACAACATCCACGCACAAAACACCACACACCCCTAAACATCACCCCACACATCACAACATACACCATCCCACACATCACCCACACCACCCCATGGCACCGCAAAGACACCCCAGGTTTTCTGAGGAGGAGCTCAGGGTCATGGTGGAGGAAATCATCTGGGTAGAGCCACAGATATTCGGATCACAGGTGCAGCACACCACCATAGCTAGGAAGATGGAGTTATGGTGCAGAATCTTGGACAGGGTCAACGCAGTGGGACAGCACCCAAGAACACGGGATGACATCAGGAAGAGGTGGAACGACTTTCGGGGGAAGGTGCGTTCTGTGATCTCAAGACACCATATTGCAGTTCAGAGGACTGGCGGCGGACCCCCACCTCCTCCCCCACAACTATCAACATGGGAGGAGCAGGTCATGGCTATACTGAATCCTGAGAGCCTCACAGGAGTAGCTGGAGGAATGGACTCTGGTAAGGCAAATCTTTAACTACTTCATCCCCCACCCTAACTGCATGCTATCACATACCCCCACCCTCGCCCTCACCCCCATCACTCCAACTCCTCACAGATGTCCCACTGTCACAAACCACACATCCCAACACCAAGCCCTGCATGCAACAACAAAGCATGGACACCCATCACCAATGCATGGCCACTGCACATACCCACACACACCCATAAACATTTAGCACTCAAGGTCCTATACAGGAATGGAAGCACTGGGGTACAGGGTCACCCACCCATTGCACACCATGGCACACACAGCTGTAATAATCATGCCTTTGCACCCCAGCAGGACCCCTACACAACGTCACCGGACAGGAGGTTCCAGACATGTCCACTCCACCCACAGAAGAGGCTCACAGTGATGACAGCAGCTCTGTCCAACTGGATCTAGATGACCAGCCCGGCCCATCTGGGACCTCGTGACAGTCGGTTCCCCTCACACTGGCACAAGCCACAACAGAGCCTCCCCCTCTGGAAACACCAGCACAGCACCCAACCAGCTGGCCCATACCTCTGTCCCCAGCACACGTCAAGCAGCAGTGTGTCCACCACTACAGGTAACCCAGGCTAACCCACCACCCCAACAACACCAGGGTCCTGGGGGCAGTGGCAGTGGGCACATGGTTCAGGGGACAGAGGCACAGGAACACAGGGGAACTGGGAGGGCTGCTGTGCGACAGGGGGAGGACAGGCCCAGGGAACCCACTCTCCACAAGGCCCTCTCCAACATCATGGGAGACCACCACCATTCCCAGGAGACAATGGCAACGGTACTGGCCAAGTTTCAGGAGACCCAGCGGTTGCAGGAGGAACAGTATTTGGGTTTCAGGGAGGAACTCAAATCCATCAATACCACCCTGGGCACCATTGTAGGGGTGCTGAAGGAGCTCGTCAACACCAGGAGGGACACTGTGGCACAACAAGGGGCCCCTGACACTAGCCTGGACGATGAACTGCCCACCACCTCCTCCGGCGCTAGTGGACAGCAGGCACTGCCACAGGACCATGACACCAGCACCCCACCCCCTGCAGATGGAGAACCACCCCGTAAACAGTCCCTGAGATCCAGCACAAAGACAGAGAACAATGCCAAGACCCTTGCCAAAAAATGAGACCCACCCTGATTGTCATCCTTCTGTCCCACTTTGTCACCCTGTCCATCCTTAAACTGTCCCAGCTCCACTTCCTATGCCCCTTTGGACAATGCACCTGTGAGACTAATAGACTGGACTCTGCCATGGACATTCCTCCACCATCACCCCTGACCATCTAACAACACCCTCCACTATTTAGCACTTAAATAAACACCCGTAAATCACAAAACTATCTGGAGTCAGTCTGTGATTTCGAAAATGTGTATTTGCAATAATTGTGGAAAACTGCTATATCCATTGTATTGTCAACATAACTATGTCACACAGCTCTAGTCCATGAGGAAACAAAGCAGATGTCACACAGTGGGACCCACATCTGTGAAATTGAAAGGGAAAGTGACAACTCAGGGTCCATACACTGGGTGAAAGTGAAAGACACATGAGAGGTAGAACAAGGGTATCGGATGTAGCAGGCAGTGATGTCTTCTTACCTGTGTCTCACTGGAAGTATTGATGAATCACTGTGTTTCTGTTGTCGATATCCTCTTCTTCTGCTTCCTCGTCTTCACTGTCCACAGGCTCCACAGCTGCCACAAGACCTCCATCTGGACCATACTCCTGCAGAAAAGGCACCTGTCGTCGCAAAGCCAAGTTGTGAAGCATACAGCAGGCCACAATGATCTGGCACACCTTCTTTGTTGAGTAGAATAGGGAACCACCTGTCATATGGAGGCACCTGAACCTGGCCTTCAGGAGGCTGAAGGTCCTCTCACTAACCCTCCTAGTTCGCCTATGGACCTCATTGTAGCGTTCCTCTGCTCTTGTCCCGGGATTCCTCACTGGGGTCACTAGCCATGACAGGTTGGGGTAACCAGAGTCACCTGCAAATGTCGAGGGAAATCTGTTAGACACACACTAACTCTTAGGGATATCCCCAGACCCAGACACCTAGTCACACTGTAGAGGGTCCATGTCCTCACCTAATAGCCACGCACAGTGCCTCTTAAGTTGCCCCATCACATAAGGGATGCTGCTATTCCTCAGAATGTAAGTGTCATGCACTGAGCCAGGAAACTTGGCATTCACATGGGAGATGTACTGGTCGGCCAAACACACCCTCTGCACATTCATCGAATGGTAACTCTTCCGGTTTCTGTACACCTGTTCACTCCTGCGGGGGGACCAAGGCCACATGTGTCCCATCAATGACACCTATTATGTTGGGGATATGTCCTATGGCATAGAAGTCACCTTTCTCTGTAGGCAAATCCTCCACCTGAGGGAAAACGATGTAGCTGCGCATGTGTTTCAGCAGGGCAGACAACACTCTGGACAACACGTTGGAGAACATAGGCTGGGACATCCCTGATGCTATGGCCACTTTCGTCTGAAAAGACCCACTTTCCAGGAAATGGAGTACTGACAGGACCTGCACTAGAGGGGGGATTCCTGTGGGATGACGGATAGCTGACATCAGGTCTGGCTCCAACTGGGCACACAGTTCCTGGATTGTGGCACGGTCCAGTCTGTAGGTGACAATTACATGTCGCTCTTCCATTGTCGACAGGTCCACCAGCGGTCTGTACACTGGAGGATGCTGCCATCTCCTCACCTGCCCCAGTGGACATGCTCTATGGAGGAGAACAGCGAGCAGAGAGTCAGCCAACACTGAGGTATGAAAACACAACTTTATTCCACAATTTTTTTAATCTGCTAAGTTCCTGTCTTAGTGTGTATGCAAGGCCTAGATATGTGTGACGCATTTAAAACTAATGCCATGTGGCCCCCTGAAATGGCTGCTGTCTGACCAGTAATGTGGGACAAGGGGATATGAGGTAACTGCACTGGCGTTGTACACCGTCACGGTAGGCGGTCAAAGACCGCGGCGCAATCCTGCATTGGTTAACATTGGACTCTATGGGTCCCAGGAGCCAATGATGATGTACGCCGGCGGTGACGGTATGCACCGCCAAGGACGTGACCTTCATTTTCTCTCTGTTCACTCACTTGATACCTGATCTTCGACAGGAGAGGACCTACACTGCAAGTGCTGCTGTGACCTCAGACTGGAAGGGCCCCTGCCTTCAGCACGGAGGAGTTGGAGAAACTAGTGGATGGGGTCCTACCCCAGTACACGCTACTCTACGGCCCTCCAGACAAACAGGTAAGTTCGCTGTGAGCATGCTGTATGGACAATGCCTGTGTGGAGTGTTGTGGATGGAGGATAGGGGGGAGAATGAGGTGCGCATGAAACGACGGTGAATGGATGTGCGTCATGGCAAGGGTAGGGATGACGGCCAATGACTGTGACGGTGCAGACGGTTATATCTTCTCCTTTTCCCCTGTACTATTCCTGTGGGTCAGCGCCCACCAGAAGAAGGATATTTGGTGTGCCATTTCCAAGGAAGTCCGGACCCTGGGGGTCCACCACAGACGGAGCACCCACTGCCTTAAAAGATGGGAGGACATACGCCGCTGGAGCAAGAAGACAGTGGAGGCCCAGCTGGGGATGGCCTCCCAACGTGAGAGGGGTGCCCGTCGCACCATGACCACCCTGATGTTCCGGATCCTGGCAGTGACGAACCCGGAGTTGGATGGGCGCTTGAGGGCATCACAGCAGCCACAAGGGGGTGAGTACAGTCTAATTCAGCTGATTCAGCATGCATTGGAGGTGTCTGGGTGGGGGAGGTGGGCTGTGGGTTCCCCTAGGCCAGGGTGAGTTTAGTTGCCAAGGTCCCTTCGTAAGGCAGGCCATGTGGCACCCCACCCCACCTGTGTTCAGAGCCAACTACACCTAGTCAGGCTCCTGTGACTTCCATGTGTGCAGCAATCGGCATAGGCCTTGTAACCCATGTCCCTGTGATTAATTAGGGAACTCAAAGTGCACGGCGTAGTGTAGGGGGCTTCTGTGTCTGTAGTGTCCGCCAACGGTAGCGGTATTGCATGCACTGAACATGCCTTTCTTCTGTCTTCCCCCCCTTTTTGTGGTCTCCTTGTTCTTGTGTGCATTAGCATCATCAGGCGGAGGAGCAGTGCCACCGGAGCAGGAGGGAGCTGCATCCCACATGGCCCTGGCGGGCGACACAACGGAGTCTGAAGCCACCAGTGGGACGGAGGGCGAGGGGAGCTCCACAGCGGGGACAGGAGCTGAGACCAGCAACATGGACTCCTCCTCTGATGGGAGCTCCCTTGCGGTGGCGGGCCCCTCTGTGCCCTGCGCATCTACAGGTACAGCTGCCACCCACCCAACAGCACCGCCCTCCCAGCAGCCCCTCAGCGTGTGCCCCGTGGCCGCTCACCCAGGAGGGTGGGCATCTCCTTTGCCCAGGCACCTCAGCCTCTGCCCCTGTCAGCCCTGCTGCCCTCAGTGAGGAGGCCATTGACCTCCTCAGATCCCTCACTGCTGGGCAGTCTACCATTTTAAATTCCATCCACGGTGTAGAGAGGCAGTTGCAACAAACCAATGCATACATGGAGGGCATTCATTCTGGTCAGGCAGCCCAACAGCGAGCTTTTCAGACTCTGGCCTCAGCACTGATGGCAGTCATTGTCCCTGTGTCCAGCCTCCCCCCTCCAACTTCCTCCATCCAGACCCAAACACCTGTACCTCAGCCTATCCCAAGCACACCCGCAGACCAGCATGCACACACCTCACCACACAAGGGACGCTCTGGCAAACATAAGCACCACACATCCCACAGGCACTCACACAAGCATCATAACCATGCACACATACCAACATCCACTGCCTCCACAGTGTCCCCCTCCTCCTCGTCTCCCTCCTCCCTGCCTGTCTCGTCTCCACTCACACCTGCATGCACTACATCTTCAGCCACTACGTCTATCACCAGCACACCCATCACCACACACCGCTCACGTGCACTCACCACCCCCACTACCATTCACACATCCCCTGTGTCCTGCCCCAGTGTGTCTGTGAGCCCACCTCCCAAGGTACACAAACGCAGCCACACACCTACCCAACAGCCATCCACCTCACGACAGCCCATGCACCTTTGCCCAAAGTCAGCAAACGTACACCTCCTACAACCACTACCTCTTCCTCCACTGCCAAACCCCATCCATCTACCCGTCCCATTGTGTCCAAACAACTTTTCCTGTCCAACCTTGACCTCTTCCCCTCACCTCCCCCACCCCTTCAGTCCCTTAGGGCCCACCTTTCCAGGGCCCAACCCAGCACCTCAGCCACCACGTCAACGGGAACAGTGGTGCCAGCAGTAACCGGCTTCTGGAGTGTGCCAAGCAGCAGGGCAGCCAGTGTGCCAGGGAACCAGACCACGGACAGTCCCCCACCTCAGAAGCATAACAAGTTTGCCACTGCCCAGAGGGCTAAAGGCAAAACATCTGCCACCAAAGGCTCTCCCAGGAGTACAGTTGGGAGTGGGAAGACAGCTGCCCCACCATCCAAGGTGGGGAAGGGGCACAGAAGGAAAGGCAAATCACTGCAAACCTGAACAGCAGACAAGACCGCCACCAGCACCGCTGCCAAGGACACCGCCGCCACCAGCACCGCTTCACAGGACACCGCCGCCACTAGCACTGCTGCCAAGCTGCCAAGGACACCGCCACCACCAGCACCGCTGCCAAGGACACCGCCGCCACCAGCACCGCTGCCAATGACACCGCCGCCACCAGCACCGCTTCACAGGACACCGCTGCCAAGGACACCGCCACCACCAGCACTGCTGCCAAGGACACCGCCGCCACCCGCATTGCTTCTCAGGACACTGCCGCCACCAGCACTGCAGGCCAATGAGCGCCGAAAGCTCCGACGCTAATCTCATCCACTACCTCAGTCCTTGGCAGGATGAAGCACTCTGGGCACAAAGCCCCCTCTAGAACCAGTGGAGAATCTCATCTACTACCTCTGTCCTTGGCAGGATGAAGCACTCTGGGCACAAAGCACCCTCCAGAACCAGTGGAGAAAGGCATCCACTACCTCAGTCCTTGGCAGGATGAAGCACTCTGGGCACAAAGCCCACTCCAGAACCAGTAGAGAATCTCATCCACTACCTCTGTCCTTGGCAGGATGAAGCACTCTGGGCACAAAGCCACCTCCAGAACCAGTGGAGAATCTCGTCCACTTCCTCAGTCCTTGGCAGGATGAAGCACTCTGGGCACAAAGCCCCCTCCAGAACCAGTAGAGAATCTCATCCCCTACCTCTGTCCTTGGCAGGATGAAGCACTCTGGGCACAAAGCCCCCTTCAGAACCAGTGGAGAATCTCGTCCACTACCTCAGTCCTTGGCAGGATGAAGCACTCTGGGCACAAAGCCCCCTTCAGAACCAGTGGAGAATCTCATCTACTACCTCTGTCCTTGGCAGGATGAAGCACTCTGGGCACAAAGCCCCCTCCAGAACCAGTGGAGAAAGGTATCCACTACCTCAGTCCTTGGCAGGATGAAGCACTCTGGGCACAAAGCCCCCTCCAGAACCAGTGGAGAATGTCATCCACTACCTCAGTCCTTGGCAGGATGAAGCACTCTGGGCACAAAGCCCCCTCCAGAACCAGTGGAGAATGACATCCACTACCTCAGTCCTTGGCAGGATGAAGCACTCTGGGCACAAAGCCCCCTCCAGAACCAGTGGAGATTCACATCCACTACCTCTGTCCTTGGCAGGATGAAGCACTCTGGGCACAAAGCCCCCTACAGAACCAGTGGAGACTGTTATCCACTTGTGAGACTGCTGCTTTGCACTCCCCAGGATAAAGAAGTGGGCAAACCACCCACTGAAAAGACTTGTGAGACTGTGGCTTTGCACTCCCCAGGATAAAGCAGTGGGCAAACCACCCACTGAAAAGACTTATGAGACTGTGGCTTTGCACTCCCCAGGATAAAGCAGTGGGCAAACCACCCACTGAAAAGACTTGTGAGACTGTGGATTTGCACTCCCCAGGATAAAGAAGTGGGCAAACCTCCCACTGAAAAGACTTGTGAGACTGTGACTTTGCACTCCCCAGGATACAGCAGTGGGCAAACCACCCACTGGAGAGACTTTAGAGACTGTGGCTTTGCACTCCCCAGGATACAGCAGTGGGCATAGAGCCCCCTCGTGGATCTGGCGTTGTGCACTTATCTGGCTGAGGTGCCCCCCTTTCCCTTCCCCCTGAGGTGCCTGTTGTATTTCTATCTGATGCCCCCCAGTCTTCTCTCCGTTTTGATCGGGTATTGAGTGTGGGCCTCGCCCATGCACTTTGGGCCCAGTGGTCCACAGACTTTAATGGTGCAATACCTGGACTTGTATTCTTGATGTATATATTTGTTTATAGTGTATATATATTTTTGAGTACTGGATTTTATTAGATTACAAACGTTCAAATCATTTCTTTTTGTCTTTGCACTCTTCCGGGTGGGTTGGGGGTGTAACTGTGATGTATCAATATGTATTAGTGTGTGTGTTGTACTGGGTGAGGGTGGGGGTGTTGCATGTGTGTGTCACTCTTTTTTCCCTCCCCCCTCCCCTGTGTCGTAGGTGCAGTACTCACTGTGGTCGTCGCCGCTGGCATTCGTGCTCCTGGTAGAGGAGCAGGAAGACAAAGGCAAGGAGAATATGGAGTTCTGGTTCCATGGCGTCCTGGTTCCTCGTGGGGTGTGTGGAGGTGAGCGATTTCCCTTCCAATACCTGTTTCCGCCGTGTTTTTGTTTGCGGTGAATCCGCCCCGGAAAAGGTGGTGGATTGGCCTGTTGTAATACTGTGGGCGGTACATTGTTTTCTGCATGTCTGTTGGCGGTTACTGCCGCAGTGTTTGTTTGTAACGCCGTGGCGGTCGGAGTGTTAAAGTGGCTGTCTATGTTGGCGGTTTCCGCCATGGTCGTAATTCAATTTTTTTTTACCGCCGGCCTGTTGCCGGTTTTACCGCCGCTTTAACACCAACCACCAGGGTTGTAATGACCACCTTCTATGTCATAGACAGGAACCCACTCTACTTTCAGTTTCATTTACAAATTTACCATGTGGTAAAGAGTTAGACTTTGTCAATTTGTTTAGTTCTTGTTTTCCTGCAGTTGGGCAAGGCAGGGTGCTTGGTAATTCTTGTCAGCAAGTCTGCCACCTATGATGCACTTGATGGTTCTGCACCAAACTTTACATGTCACACTTTATTTTTGAAGAATGAACTGAAAATAGGTGCAAATTAACACACCCTAAGAAGTTAAAATTCCTGGCGTATTTTATTGAGTGAAAAAAGTATCACCTACTGGGGTATTTAAATTAACCTCTTAGCTGCTGGGCCTCCCCCCCCATACTTAGACCTTTTTTGGCTATTTGGGGTAGTTTGCGCTTAGACTTTAATAACTTTTTGGACACATAAGCTATCCATGCCAAAAATTCGTCCTTTTTTTCCCTACATCCTGGGGATTATAAAGGTACCCATAGTCTGTGGGTTCCCCTCGAGGAGACACAGAAATTATCCAAAATACAAGTAAGATTTTTCAGAAAAATGGGAAAAAAGGGCTGCAGAAGAAAGCCTGTTGTTTTTTCCCTGAAAACGACATCAACAAAGGGTTTGCAGTGCTAAAATCACCATCTTGCCAGTTTTCAGGAACAGGCAGACATGAATCAGAAAACCACATATTTCAACACAAATTTTGCATTTTACTGGGACATGACACATTTGTACTATTTTTTGTGCTTTTAGCCTCCTGCCAGTTTGTGACAGAATTGAGTGTGAAACCAATGCTGGATCCAGGACAGCTAAACATTTCTGAAAAGTAGACACATTTTTGAATTGAGCAAGGGGTCATTTGTATAGATCCTACAAGGTTTTCCTACAGAAAATAACAGCTGCAATAAAAACAATTGAAATTGAGATGAAAAAAATAGCCATTTTTCTTCAGGTTTTACTCTGTAACATTATCCTGCAATGTCATATTTTCAAAAGTAATATACCGTTACATCTGCTGGACTATTATGGTTGTGAGGATATATAGGGCTTGTAGGTTCATCAAGAACCCTAGGTACCCAGAGCCAATTAAGGAGCTGCACCTTGCAATGGGTTTTATTGTATACCAGGTGTACAACAATTTCTTTGGTGAAATATAAATAGTGCAAAATCGGTATCAAGGAAAGCTTTGTATTTCCAAAATAGGCACAAGATAAGGTGTTGAGAAGAAGTGGTTATTTACACATGTCTGAATTCTGGGGTGCCCATACTAGCATGTGAATTACAGGGCATTTCTCAAATAGACGTCTTTTATACACACTGTTTTACATTTGGAAGGAAAAAATGTAGAGAAAGACAAGGGGTAATAACACTTGTTCTGCTATTCTGTGTTTCCCTTAGTCTTCCGATAAAAATGGTACCTCACTTGCATGGGTAGACCTAATGCCCGCAACAGAAAACACAACATGGAAACATCACATTTTTACATTGAAATCTGACATGTTTTTAAGAAAGTGCCTAGATGTGGATTTTGGACTCAAGCTCAGCTGGCACCTAGGGAAACCTAGCAAACCTCTATATGTTTAGAAACTAGACACCTAGGGGAATTCAGAACGGGGTAACTTGTGGGGCTCTCACCAGGTTATGTTACCCAGAATCCTTTGCAAACCTCAAAATTTGGCAAAAAAACACTTTTCCCTCAGATATCGGTGTTGCAAAGTTCTGGAATCTGAGAGGAGCCACAAACTTCCTTCTACCCAGCATTCCCCCAAATCTCCCAATAAAAATGGTACCTCACTTGTGTGGGTAGGCCTAGTGCCCGCGACAGGAAATGCCCCAAAACAGAACATGGACACATCACTAACCTGTTTTTTGGAAAGTGCCTAGCTCTGGTCTTTGGCCTCTGGCTTAGCCCAAACCTAGCGAAACCTAGCAAACCTATACATTTTTGAAAACTAGACATCTTGGGGAATTCAGACTGGGGTGACTTGTGGCGCTTTCACCCAGAATCCTTTGCAAACCTCAAAATTGGGCTAAAGAAAACACTTTTTCTTCACATGTCGGTGATGGAAAGTTCTGGAATCTGAGAGGAGCCACAAATTTCCTTCCACCCAGCATTCTCCCAAGTCTCCTGATAAAAATGGTACCTCACTTGCGTGTGTAGGCCTAGTGCCTAGTGCCTGCCACAGGAAACGCCCCAAAATGCAACATCGACACATCAAATCTTTACATTGAAAACTGGCGTATTTTGGGGAAAATGCCTAGTTGTGGATTTTGGTCTCTAGCTCAGTCAGTACCCAGGAAAACCTACCAAACCTTTGCATTTTTTAAAACTAGACACCTAGGGAAACCCAGGATGGGGTAACTTGTGGCACTCTCACCAGGTTCTATTATCTAGAATCCTCTGCAAACCTCAATATTTGGCCCCAAAAATTTTTTTTCCTCATATTTCGGTGATAGAACGTTCTGGAATCTGAGAAGAGCCACAAATTTCCTTCCACCCAGCATTCCCCCAAGTCTCCCGATAAAAATTGTATCTCACTTGTGTGGGTAGGCCTAGGGACCGCAAGAGGAATAGATCACACAACGGTCAATGTTAGTCCTTCCATGAGAGCAACTGTTCACCCTGGGGTGATCCATTCCTGATGCAGGCACTAGGTACAGGCACTCAAGTGAGGTAGCGTTTTTATCAGGACAGGTGGGGAAATACTTGGTGGTAGGAATTTTGTTGGATCCCAGCATATTCCTCTAGTTTGTGTGACAGAAATGCAAGAAAAAATTGAGTTTTATTCAACATTTCACCTTTGCACGGTATTCTGGGTAAGAAAACTTTGGGGAATCCACACAAGTCACACCTCTGTGGACTCCCTTGGATGTCTAGTTTCCCGAAATGTCTGGGTTTGGTAGATTTCCCGATATGGCTGCCGAGCCCAGGTCCAAAAATGCAAGTGCCTGCCTTACAAAACAAGGTTGTTTTGTGATAGATAACTTTGATGTCTCCACAATACGATTTGGGTGGTGGAATTTGGGGCTGAACTAAATTGGGGAGATCCCAAGAGAGCATTCTCCCTGTGCTTGGTGCCACATGCACCTGCTCTCTGCGTTGGGCTAACCCGCTATTGTCCCGCTGCTCAGACTGTGCTTGCAAAGGGACAGCAGAACTCTCCTCCTCACCTCCCTCATAATCCATGGAAGAGGAGTTATCCAATGGGACTCCTTCGACTGCAAAATCACTCCCAGAGTCTGCGCCACTGTCCTATCCTTCGGATACTGTCTCAGTATCTGCTTCCTCAGTCACTGATCCTATGTCAGAGCTGTCCTCTTTAATCCGAGTGAGGGCTTAAGGAGCAGTCATCCAACGAAACACCATCTCTGTGTAACCCATGCAAGTCAGCACCCATCAGAAGAAGGGGATATGGCATGCCATTGCCAAGCAAGTGCAGACCCTTTGGGTCCATGCCCAGTGGAAGAGTGAAAGAGGTGGGAGGACCTGAGACGCTGAGTCCGGAAGACCGCAGAGGCCCAGCTGGGGACGTCCTCCCAATGTGGGAGGGGTACCCGTCGGACCCTAAGCCCCCTAATGGCCTGCATTGTGGCGGTGGCCTACGCTGGGGTGGATGGGTGCTTGAGGGCACCACAGCAGCCATGAGGGGGGTGAGTATACACTCTCACTTACGATATGTTTTGCCATAGTGGCTCTGGGTGTGCACTGTTGGAAAGCTGAAGCATGGCTACTAGATGGATTCATGTCCACTATGGGTATTAGACATGCAGGCAGGATTGGCATCATAGATGTGTGGCCATGCAGTCAGTGAATGGAGGGGCAGTTAGTTCCAATGTTGTATCTGTGTTGTCAGCTACTCCCAAGATGTGCTCGGCAGCACAAGCCAACTGGATCACAAAAATGTGGTTTCAGGCCATTGTAGTCAGTTAATGCCAACCACTGTGCCAGTGGTGAATGTTGGGTCCTCAATCTGCTGCCAGGCATGGTATGTGTAGTGAAGCAAGGTGGGCCAATATGTCACTGTGCAATTTGACTGTGGGCTAGTTGGCATGGCAACTAGCCATGCTGGATTCTGTTGGTAGTCCAGCAATAGTGTCTCTCTATGGGCATGTGAAGAGGGCAGGTCCTTGGCAGGTGTGGCGGGTATGCTTCACATCATGTACACGATTGCATCTGTATCAGCTTCAGCGGTGTACATGTGCATTGCTGTGGTGACCTCCATGGTGTTCCATTGTTGTAGCATGTATTGGTGAGGGCATGGCGTGTCATAGCATGGCATCAGAAGACAATGTATTTACTCTGTGTGACTGTTGTGCTGGCAATGACCGATTTCACCCTGTTTCTCTCTCTCCCTACCCACCCCCCCTCCCAGTCCTCCTCTGTCTTTGTGTGCATCAGCATCATCTGGCAAAGGAGAAGGGGCACCGGCGAGTGGGAATGCTGCAGAGCGGGGGGACCAGTGTGACGGAGGGCGAGGGGAGTGCCACGGGGAGACAGGATCCACAACAACATCTTCGGATTCCTCTTGCGATGGACGCTCCATGGTGGTGTCAGACCCATCTGGGACCATCCAGCACCATCCGTGTCCACCACCCCTTACCAGCACCACCCTCCTTGTAGCTCTTCACTCAATTGCCTGTGCCTGCTCACCCAGAAGGGTGGACATCTCCTTCGCCACAGGCACCTCTGCCCCAGCCTCAGTCAGCCCTGCTGCCCTCAATAAGGAGGCTATTTACCTCCTGAAGTCCATCTCTGTGGAGCACACAACAATTGTGAATGCATTCCAGGGACTGTCATTCCAGATGCAGCAGACAAATGTGTTCCTGGAAGGCATTCACTGTGCCCTGTCTGGCCTGCATAGATTGTTTCAGGCTCTGGCCTCTTCCTTTGCAGCAGGCAGTGTTCCTTCTTCTTCCATCCCATCTTCAGCTATCTGTTCCCAAACCCACATCCCTCTCCCCTCAACGATCCAAGGCACACTTACTGACTCACATGCATCCACGCAACAGACACGGTACGCAAGGACAGACACAAGCACCACAAACGCCACCACCGCCATGCACACAAACCACATTCAGATGCAGACATGCCAATATCCACTCCCATCACCGACTCCCTCACCACCTCCCCCTGACAGTCAAGACATGACTCACGCCTGCAGTCAGCACCTCATCAGTCCAAGATCCTGCCACATGTGCCCTCACTACCACCGCCACCACAATATCAGACTCCCATACATGCACCCTATACACCACATATGCACACCCCACGACTATCAACACCCCCACATGCAGCACATCCACCCAACCTGCAGACACCACCCCAACATACACTCACACATCACCCCTGCCATCTCCCTGCATCTCCACTCCACTCTGTTGTAATTTAATAGCGATTAGATTAAGCATTAGCAGAAGACATCTTGTATTTAGCAACTATTGTGAACATTTGGCGGAATCCATTTTGTATTCATGGCAGCCATTTTCTCTGCCATGTGCTCTGTCCTACCTTTCTGTTAACTACTCTTGAAAATCTGTCTAGTGACAAGTTATATTTAGCATCTCCCACTTTCGCACATGCCCAGTAAGATCTGCAGCTGTTAGTAATCAGTAACAGACAGTAATGTGTCAACTAGTCCTTGAAACTGTTAGCCCCTCCTACCTGTTGACTGTGCATTTCCATATGACCTTACATGTGTGTAAGTCTTGCTTCTATAATTGTACCACCTTCTTTTAGCCCCTGCATGGGTATAAAAGGACCATGCTTTCTTAGTTCAGTGTGCTACTTTAAACATTACCGTAGGGTGCTGTTTGAATTGTAGTACCACCTCATGAGGTTTAATATACTTTGGGCCATATGTATACTTTTTGACGCAAAGCTGCGCCGGCGCAGCTTTGCGTCAAAAATTTTAACGCCGGCTAACGCCATTTCGATGCGCTGTGCGGGCGTCAAATTTATACTTTGACGCACGGCGGCGCAACCAACAGGTGGGAGTCATTATTTCGTGACGCACACAGCGGCGTCAAGTCGTAAAGGAAACCAACGTTAACGCGACGCAAATGACTGTGGGTCAATTTACGACAGCGCAACCCGGAAAGTGCCGATTTTTTTGACGCAATAGCGTCAAATTTACCCGCGAACACTGCACTTTCAGCAGAGGAGAGCCAAAATGGATCCCAGATGCCACAACAGACCCCAGGAAGATGACAGCAGACCAGGAACCAGCCAGGATGATCCATACAGGAACCAGGACATTTTTAGAAAAAAAAGAAAGTGTCGCTTCAGTGCAGAGGAGCAGGAAATCCTGGTTAAAGAGGTGACGGAACACCAGCACCAATTGTTCATCACCTCTAAATTGCCAATCAGTAGGAGAGAGGCCATATGGCAAAAAATCGTGGACAAGATCAACAGTGTGGCTGAAGAACGCAGAACAGTCACTGAGTGTAAGAAACGCTGGCATGACTGCAAACGTAGGACAAAAGAAAATTGGCCAGGAACAGGAAAGCAGCACTGCAGACTGGAGGGGGGAGTCCAGCACACCAGGAGGCCCTGGACCACATGGAGGAGATGGTCGCAGCCGTCATCCCTGAGGAGATCGTCACAGGGATTCAAGGACAGGACAGCGCAGACTACCACGACACAACGCACATGCAGGGTAAGTCGCATGGGGAATTATAATGCAATAACAATAACTGCAACCGGGGGGGGAATACCTACTACACAATGCATGTAAGTCAGCATATATATGAAGTGGCATGAGTAAAGGGGCACAGCAGGGGGGCATGGCCAGCACAGACTGAAGCTGGGGCACGACATAATACAGCACCAACAACAGTCCCATGGGACCATCCTGTAATTACAACAATGGAGCCAAGGGAAAGCAGCGACAGGTGGGAAGGCCACTACGTCAAACTTACATCCAGGCACTCGTCAGTCAAAATGTATCCTACATCAACTAGGTCCCTATCAGTAATCCAGTAGCCAAAACAACAACTGCAATGTAACTGCGACAACAGTTGACAATAACACCTCTGATCTCTGTGCAGCTATAGTAGCAAATGGCAGGAACCTCCCCATGGAACATACATACCTAAATTAGGGGGTGAGGATGACATCTGCAACTATTTAGAGAAATAAGACAAAGGCACCAGTACACTCAAATGCCAATGCCCATACTTGACACATACATCAGCCAAAGTAAACAGCAATAGGAGCTACACAGCACTAAGGACACACACATGCTGCATACGTCAGGGTCACTCACGTGCCTGGCTAACAAGGCAACATCACTAATGTCATACTGCTCAGACAACAACATTGAGGAGGGGACACATGCAACTGGTCACTGAAACACACCTGCACAGTTTGAGAACCAAATAGGACTTTGATACGATAAACAGGGCAATCCAATTAAACACACATTACCCAACATCATCTGGAAACATCAACAATGTTTACATCCATACCACATCCTAACATTGCCATGCATAGGATATGCCACATAACATTTAGGTCAATGTGAATAAAAAGTGTTTGGGGAAGGTCCTGAGAGGCAAGTGTGCTACCAGGGCATTCACAACACCCACAGCCAGTCAAAGTGTAGTGTGGTAAGTTTTACGTATACTTTGCGCATTAGCTTCAGGCTTTATGCCTTTGTGCACTTTGCCCTGAATGTACTTTTATTCATTTGCTAACAGCTTAGAGCCTCTGTGCACTTTGCACTAAATGCTTTATATTAGGCTTCGTATCAGTTGGGTGCAAATAGCCAGTTCTACGGTGTTGTTTTGTATTCATATCACACTGTTTTGCCTACTTCAGCACTGGAGTTCTCCATAACATATTCACTCTGTGCTCCAGTCAAGGATACAGTCTGGTACATTGCCGATAGACGTGGTAGGAGTTCAGATTTGGCATTCCTGCGTAGGGACACTTTGTCATCACGATGACATGTTAGTTATAAAATCACTTCCTTGTCCCAATACACGCAAGAGGGAGTTTCCGAACAGAGAACCACAACTAGACGCTGCCTGCCTTGCTGCAGATGCTGAACCAGATCACAGGCCATTGCTCAGATATGAGGGCTGATGTCTCCCCAGTGATTCAGACAGGCAAGCTCGAAGCTTAACATGCTGTGCTCTAAATAGAACAAGCAGAGGGAGAGTATAAACTGTTAGGCACCATGATAGCTTTGTTCAAATGTTTTACACTCCTGGTGACTATTTCAATTCTACCATGTTGCATTGTTTGGGTTATTGTGGCTCACACCTAATTATCTAAAAGTCAGTTGTTTTATGAAATCATCATATAAAACAAATACTGTCTTTGTCATTTGTATATGAGATCATACTGGAAAAGAGAGAATTGGTTTGGATCTGAGTGACCACGACTTCCCTGAGAAGTTCCAAAGATGTCATGCGCTCGGCTGTCTAATCATTACTTTGCCGTGGGAGACATGAGGCACTGCTAGTTAGCCAGAGCAAAAAGAAAGAATTAGGGTGACAGAGTTATTTACAAGTGGGTCAGACTCAGTCCCCCACACCATTAGCTATCCTGCTGCCTAGAAAGCCAGTAATATCATGTAGGATAATGAGAGCCCACGCAACAAAATGTCTCTCCATAAGAATAGATATACACGGAGGGACGAGTAGGACAAAAAGATGGCTATTCCCAAATTGGTACAAAGCAACACCTAGAGGCAATTAGGCATTCAAGTCTGATAACTCTATATCATACATGTGACACACAGGTGGGCCATAGGCCTATAACAATGCCCATATGAAGAACAGCAGATACCAATACCAAACCAGAGCACAAAGTTAAGTCATCCAAAGGCTTGCATGTTATGGCAAAATTGTCACAACACAGACACACTAATTGTACCCTGTTTCATTGCAGAGGAACATGGATCTCCTGCCGATATGCCTGTCCCTGATTTCCCTGATGACATGGATGACGAGCCCATAACTATTTCCCAGGAGACCATCCAAAAGGTCCTTGAAACCCTCCAGACCCCACCTTCCGTCACAAGTAGGAGCACAGAAGAAGCAGCCATCACAGAAGAACCACCCACCACCCCAATTCTAAGACCTGCCAGCTCCAACACAGCTGAGGACTCTGACGACACTGGCACCAGCTTTGAAAGAACTGTAGTTGGGGTACAGCGGGAGCTGGCCAAGGAGGTGCGGGTGGGGATGCAAAACATGGCAGCCAGCCTTGAGGGGGTGCGTTCGTGCATGACGTCATTTGCAGATCAGGCAGCTGCTATGCAAGCCCGAACATCTCTCTTGCAGGAACTTGCCAAAACACTGAAGGAAATCAGCACAGCTGTCATCCAGATGACACAACACCTACAACTGCAATCCAGTCAACGTGTGCACGAATGCAACATTGAACCCCTCAGGGCCGACCTGGCTGCCTACCATCGTGATGTGGCTGCTATTCTGAAAAACCAGCAGGCCCTCCTTGCTGCAGTACTGCCCTTAATAACTCCACAGGGAGCAGCCCCCGGGATGTCTGCCTCCACGTCTTCTAAAACTGAGGTGTGTGTTGCCCCTTCACAACCAACAACAACAAGGACAAACCAGGCAACACACACATCAGAAGAAGAAGACATGGAACAGATCACATTCTCACGGAAGAGTACCCGGAAGCACTAGTCCCTGCACCATGGCCTACTTTGACCAAGGTCCTACATTTTGTCGAATGCCAGTCTCACTACAACTACACTCAATGACTGTTCTGCAATCCACTGTATGACTTGTCAGTATTGCCAGTGAATGTCTCTCTCCTACTATTTGCCAATTCCTGTCCCTCTGCACTGTCTGTGACATCACCCCAGCATGTCAGGAGCCTCATCCACACCCCTTCTGTAGGATCACCATGTAAGAATGCACCAGAACGGACTCAGCAAACATGGACAATGGACATTTTGCACTACAGCACCTTTAAATAAATAGCACTTGCACACCTATTATGTCTCTGTGTTATTTCACACTTCAACTGTGCAGTACAAAACTCCAAAGTGCCTGTGTGGCAACCATGTAGCTTGTCAATACAACTGTCCTGACATCATGTAGTCTGATACATCTGTGCAGTGGCCAGGATTGCATCATAGCCTTACCATACTGAGGAGAATAACTGATGAAGGGACTAACCACACACAATCATGCTGTGTTGGACAGAATGATGCACCATCTATAGCAATTCTAGTCAACTAATGGTGGCTGAGATATGTAGGCACAATGCAATACTAAAACATGAAATTATGCTCCAAAATGTAAGCAAACACTGCATCAATCACCCTTTCTGAGTATACTTCCATGAAGGAAAGTCATGCAGAATTAGTACACACATGATGTAGGTCAGCAATGAAGGCAACAAGACAAGAGTGTTAAGAACACCTCATCTACAAAGATCTCCCTGAACATCACACTGCAGTGCGACCTATGAAATTACCCACAATAACAAGTCTGGAAGCACACTTTGTGAAGTAGAATACATACTCACCAACACAAAACCTTGGTGATCGATGCAAACTACCAAAGGTGGGTCTCCCAAATGGTGGATACTTACCAAGTTATCACACGGGTAGCTGGCATGTTAAGCCTCCATTTTCTGGGGATGGCTAGCATAGGACACTAATGTCATACAAAAACATTCACCTACGCTGATGTCAAGGCCATGATAAAGTAGCACCTAACGCATCATGTAAAGAGTTAACTATATATTTATTACTATTTATTCACACAAGAGGCAACTAAGGGAAAAGTAATACCTACACTAATATAACCTGACTACTACTAACCCACAACTGTCCCTAACTAACCTAAGCTAAACTTACTCTACACATATAACTAAACGATCTAAACATCAACCCCCCACCCACCATTATGAGACAGGACACATGCAGGACAACACTTACTAACCTACACACATACTATACTATCCTAAACAATCATATATTTTTTAGTATTTTCTTTTTTTTATATATTTTTTTTTTTTTTTTTTATCAACAAACAGGAATCCCAACATTGACCCCCACCCACCCACACAAAAAATAAAGATAGAAAGAATAAGTACCCCCCACCCTCTTCCCTAACACTAACTAAGCTAACTACCTATACTAACCTAATTCTAATCTCCAAAACCCAACTATCAGTACAAAATAGGAAAGAGGAGAGAGGGGAGGGGTAAAAGTTAAACATGGCAAATGTCCTAGAGGTTGGCCCTCCGTAGGGTCCGCCTGATGGACCGAACCCTTTTTTTGATATATGCCACATCCTGGCTTAGCTTGTCCACCTTTGTAAACACCTTGTCCAATTTACGGCTCAATGGCAGGAATGCGGCTGGGTCCACAGGAGGGGCTGATGCAGTCTGTGTGCCGGCCGAGGTGGAACTTGTGCCACCAGTTGAATGCCCACTGGACTGTCCTTGTTGTTGAACATGGCTGGGTCCAGGTCTTGATGAGGAGCCAGGGTCAACTGTGCCCGACGTTGCTGGGGCCACTTGGGGAGACCTGATGGATGTGGTGGTGGTGGCTGTTGTGGGCAATGTAGGGCCACCCTGTGGTGAGGCCCACCATGCCCCGGAGGCCCGATCTGATTGGTATTTTCGGGCCATCCTTCTGTACCCCGACTGCACCTGCAGGATGTGCCGGTATCGCATGGCACGCCTCTCAAATTGGTGTCTATCTGCGGCACTCATGTTTGCAGCTGTGAAGAGATATGGCAAATATTTACCATGGGAATTGCATTGGGTGGAATAGCACAATGGGTTATTTGTACATTACTTGTACTGTATTTGTTACAGCAATTGTCACAACCTAGTTTATTTAAAGTCCCAGAGGAAGTACGTGTGACGCCTGCATACATAAGGCCATCTCACACCTAGCATATCCATGTCTCTACATGATGGATGACATCAGCATAAACTTCTCATCCAAATAATGCCAAATGCAGCTGACATTATGGCTGAACCTCTTCCGCATACTGACTTCACTACATATGTCACTCTATGTGATAACTATCACAACCCTCACTCAATGCCATTTGTAATTTGTTGTTTGCAAATATTGAACCCATGGGCCATAACCGAATGAGTACACTAGGGGCCAGATGTAGGAAGATGGAAAATTGCGACTTGCAATTGGCGAGTCCGAGCGACTCGCAAATTGCAACTCGCAATTTGCTATGCAGAACGGTGTCTCAGACACCGTCTGCGAGTCGCTATGAGCTCGCAAAGACCCACCTCATTAATATTAATGAGGTGGGTCCCAATTTGCGCCCCCATAGCGACTATGGGCACTCACGGGGATGGAGGCCTGCTGGGAACAGCAGACCTCCATGTCCGTGACTGCTTTTAAATAAAGCAGGTGTTTTTTTTCCCAAGTGTAGCCCGTTTTCCTTAAAGGAAAACGAGCTGCACTTCGAAAAAAACACCGAAACTTTTAGTTTCGGATTTTTTCAGGGCAGGTAGTGGTCCCTTGGACCACTGCCTGGTCTGAAAAAATATTTTTGGGTCCACTCACAAAGGGGAAGGGGTCCTATGGGGACCCCTTCCAGTTTGCGAGTGGGTTACCATCCACTTCAAGTGGATGGTAACTGAGACTCCATTTGCGACCGCGTACTCGGTCGCAAATGGAATTGCATACCACTGCGAGTCGCAAATAGGAAGGGAACACCCCTTCCTATTTGCGAGTCGGAAATGCATTTTATGAGTCGGTTCCAACTCGCAAAATGCATTTCTGCATAGCAAACACACGTTTGCGACTCGCAAACGGCGATTTTCGCCGTTTGCGACTTGAAAACTGTTTGCTACATCTGGCCCTAGGTTCTAAACAAAGTTGCAAAATGTCACAAGTACCTGTAACATACTGGTTGCTACAGTCCTAGGTACCCTATTCCCAATCACATGGCAGTCTTTGAGGGTGGGGTGGGAAGAACAACCAACAATCCCAGGTTCAATGCACACCCAGGAGTGTATAGAAAGGTCAACAAGTATTTGCCTCCACACACAACACCAATGAAGGGCTAGCAACACGTTGGAGTCAGCCAAACATTGTCATATCCAAGGTCCACACATGTCAAAATGCTCTGACTCAGGCCAACATCACATACTATCAGTGAGGCATGTTTTACAACACACACAGAGGAGCAAGAACACCCATGATCATGAGTCGACTGAACACCTAGGCCATTGCACTCTAGTCACACACACTTCTAGTTCAACTTGTGGAAGTACATGCCCCCGGAAGATCCAACCTACAGTGTACACAGTGCATCCTCAACTAGGAAGCTGCATGTTTCATACAAGCCATTTGCCAAGGCTATCTGGGAGAATGTCAGTCTGATATGCAGACTCAGTTCAAGCCAAGTCCCAGAGCAACTCTTACATTAACCAGTGTATTCCACATGACTCATCCCATTCCCCATAGCGGGCCGACTGGAATGACCCACAGCCCCTAAATCTGAGAGATGGCTAAGTATTGGTCTACAGAAACAGAAGTAATATTTGAAATCCCACTAAAGCAACAATGCCAATGAACGGGCAGCGCATCAAATCATGAATTCTGTTGAACACACAGTAGTCCATCATGCATCACTAGCAAACAATAAAAATAGCACTCAGGCCACACTCACTGTAGGTATCGGGGTCCTCAAAATGTGCCACCTCTCCCACGGTGTACGGTGCTGGTCCACCTGTAAAGCATGAAAGGAAGAATATACTCAGAATCCGTGCACTGACAAATGATTGCAGTTACTATGACACTGTGTGAATATGACATGGTAATGATACACTTTCCCACATGCTCATACTGCATGGATGGTTTTTAATCAACATTAACATTGGATGAGTCTCCTGCTACAGTTACACACCCTACTACACACATGCAGTGGCCAGGACAGTCATGTGTTGTCAAAGATACACCTCCATTAGTATGCCCCAACAATAATGGCTTGCATTCATCTCATCATGTGCATCCCAGAGAGACATCCAAAAGCTGGTTACTTGAGGACTGCATGACCCCTCAAACTCAAACAGGCTATGTGGACATTTTCAACACACAGCAACCAGACACACATGTGACATGTGTGTGGACAACATAGCTAACTTCATGTGACGTGAGGGCACCACACATTTATAGCATCATCATGGGTTCACAATTTTCTGTCTAGCTATGGCGTCTACATATGTAGGTATGTTGTTTCAACATAACTTTCTCACTGGCCAATATGACCTGTAGAGTTCAAATAGAGGCATTAACGTGTCGCTTGTCTGACACAAAGGCAACACTACATTACATACAGCTACAGGCATCCGGTATGTGTTGAAAACATAAGCCATCTTACTGCTAGCATTGGTCTTCCTACACATTGTGCAACAAATACACATTAGGTTTCCCTAGCATTACACACAGTCAGCTACTTATCTAGCAGATTGGGTAACAATCATCACATGTCCCCACACAGATTTTAATTATTTACATGTAATTGATTTGTACTCACCAACATGGCCACCAATCCTGATTCCCAGGTGGTCCAGCAGGTCCTGCTCCCTGGATATGAGATCAGCCCAGCGGTGCTTTAGTTGATGCTCATTCCTAATGCTACCGTACACCCGGACCAGGTGATGGCGCACCTTCCCCCACCGGACTTTACGTGCCTCTGTGTGATACCCCTGTATCAAACGGCCCCCAGCCTCCAGCATGAGTGGGAGGAAATGGCAAACAAGCCAAATGAATCCCCCCAATTCCTCCTCACCCATCCTGCCAAGCCGAGGCCTACCAGACATATTAACAAATTGAAAGGTGAAAAATGAGACAAACAAGTAAAAGTGGGAAATGGGGAAAGGTAGAGTAGTGAAGGAAAAATAAAACTTAAGAAAAATAGCCCAACTAACCCCAAAGTTAAACTACCCAGAACAGACTCCACAGACAATACAAACAAAAACAAGATTGGACAAAAGTATACTAAACAGACTAAGACAATATTAGACAACAAGACTATGATCACAAAAACACAAAATACAAGGTACACAGGACACAAAAGCAGTTAAACACAGGACTACACTTTTCACACAACCACACAGTCTAGATAAATCTGAGACTGCAAAGTGAAAGTGAAAGTTAACTCACAGTACAGATTTTGTAAACAGGATATCCTATTACATCACTTCCTGCATAAAATGGGCGCCGTTTTTATTTTCCCGTTATGCGTCATATTTTCACGCATACAGATTGTGCGTCATATTTTTTAACGCATAACATTGCACATAATGCAGAGTCAAAAGTAATTTCTTCATTGTTCCCTTACATTATTGTGAGGCTGAGTTTACAGTTCTAGTGTAGAATTATAATTTCCTGGCAAATATGAGAAACATATATGAAAATGTATATTTGACTCTGCATTCTGTGCACTCCTGTACGTGAACAAATTATGACACCCATGCTGTATGCGTGGAAATTTGACGCTACATGGACATTATGGTGGACATGTCATGTACCTTATTAATTTATTATTTTTCATATCATATTTTTTGACTCTGCATTCTGTGCACTCCTGTACGTGAAAAAATTATGACGCCCATGCTGTATGCGTGGAAATTTGACGCTACATGGACATTATGGTGGACATGTCATGTACCTTATTAATTTATTATTTTTCATATCATATTTTTTGACTCTGCATTCTGTGCACTCCTGTACGTGAAAAAATTATGACGCCCATGCTGTATGCATGGAAATTTGACGCTACATGGACATTATGGTGGACATGTCATGTACCTTATTAATTTATTATTTTTCATATCATATTTTTTGACTCTGCATTCTGTGCACTCCTGTACGTGAAAAAATTATGACGCCCATGCTGTATGCGTGGAAATTTGACGCATTTTTTAATTATGTCTTCATTTTTTAAAGTTGAGGAAGGAACTTTGTCGTGACCAAACGGTGCTATGTGATACACATTTGTGGTTAGCTATGACACATATCCCTTATTGGATGTATAGAAGGCATTCACACTGTAATATTTATGATACCTCAAAAAATGTATTAACCATATTTGTACACATATTTTGGGTAATTGCTGATGGCTATTTTGAAATGATGAATGGGAATCCATGATGTATTCCTTCTCAAAAATGTGTCCACATTTATCATGGTAATGCATTTATATATAGTCCAAACAGGGAGTGCAATAGTCACTTACACTTTTTATGGGGCTAACCATGTCCTATTATCATTTTTTGTATCTGATTTGTGTTTGACTTTTCACATGTAGGCCACACATGCGCCTTATGCATGTGTTTAGTTCACAAGTACATGATTCTTGTATATTTGGGGGGCGGTAGAGGTGGACTTAGGCCCCCAGCACCCTAGGGTTTGCCCTTCCAGATTTGCTAATTTATCCATGGCTTTCATTTATTCTGTTATGCAAAACCTGCAGCAGCAGGCTAATGGAAGGCCAAAGGGTATGAATCACAGTTAGCCATTCATTCATCTCATTAGCCCATTTGACGTTTGCCCTATTGATTATTTGGAGCAATCTGACATACCATTTTGCACTGACTATGTTTGCTAAATCTCAGCGTTCCTCATGTGCTGATGACAAATAGGTTGTTGATGTATGTGGCCCTTTATGCATTACCTGGTTTAGTGGCATGTTACATTCTTCCTGCTAGGTTCAAACTGGGACACTACTGTGATGGGCTGCTTGCAAATATTTGGTTGATTGGATGACATATGTTTATATGTGTGAGCGAATGTGGATCCACTATCACCTGTCTGGGTGTATCTTGTCACTGTAACTTCAAGGTCTCCTCATGAGTTAGTGGCAGCTAATGTTGTTCCAATTGGGTATTGTTTATATCAAAAATTGAGAGAAGCCATTGAGGACATGGTCACGTACACATGGATGGTCCCACCCTGTCACTGAACACGTGTAATGAGACTTTCAAATGATCTACATTTTTGGGCTGAGTGAGAGACTGTCTCAGGTGTCTGGATCAGGCATGTGTCATTGCCACATTTGTACTCCTGTTGGCCTCTGTGGATGGTAATGTATCATGTAACATCCTACCCTCTGTGCAGACATTTGTGGTGTATATTTTTTGTGTGATGAGTGTTATGTCATTATTGCTCAATGAGACGACATTCTTCTTCAACAATTTCGAAGTAAAGGTGGGCAGAAATGAATAGGCCAAAGCATGATGTGGTGTTTGTTATCTGTGTTTATTTACAATTGTGCAATAAGTGTTGATATAAGAAATTATGAAAAAAATTATTTACAAGCTGTTGGCGCCTACGCACTCCTGCTGCCGTGTTTGGTTGTTCCCCCTCCTGTTGCAGGCCAGCATCCTCCTCTTTGTCATCTTCAGGCATGTCTGGGTATGGTTCAAGGAGGGGAATGTTCCTTTTTACACAAATGTTGTGCAATATGGCACAGGTGAGTATGATCCTACAGACCATCTCTGGGGAATAGAGTAGGCTACCGCCTGTGTTGTCAAGGCAGCGGAACCCTGACTTTAGGATCCCAAAGGTCCGCTCAACAATGCTGCGTGTCCTCTTATGGGCGTCATTGTATGCCCTCTCTGCAGCAGTAGTGGGGCTTCCCAAATGGTGTCATTAGCCAAGGCTGGATGCCATACCCCTGATCAGCTGAAATAGAAACACAGAATGGGATCAATTAGATGTAGAAAGCACTCAGACCTTTGATGGCAGTAGTTGTCTTGTGTTGTCTGTGACTCTTTTGTGTACTAATGTGACAACCTATACTTGCAGGGTAAAAGTTTTGCATTGAGTTTTTTCCTTAGCTGAGCAAGTGTTTGTTAGCTAACCGTTTGTCAGCAGTCTGTATTTTTATTTTCATAACAGTGTACCCTCCCTTGCATTGTGACTTGTGATACACGTGTCCGTGTGTCTTCACTGGGGTGAGATGATAGTTCCATGCAGAGTTAAAACATGAAAGTGTAGTTAAGACGTTCATATGAAAGTACCCTTGACATCCCATACCTTAAGACTTATGCAATGTGTTAATGTACAGGTTATTGTGACACTTCCAATTTGCTAGGTGACATTTAGGCAACCACACTCATTAATGTCTTCACATTAAGCTGTGGAGTACATTCCAATGTGCGACAGCTTCAATGGTGACTTATGATACATGGCTAGTGATGTGAGTACCTCAGTGTGTTCCTGGCTAGGTGTTGCTAATGTGGTGTATGTGTTGTTTGTCCTAGAGGGTTGCTGTGCAGTGTGTATATGAGTTTGATTTTTGTCCTTACCAACAAGTAGTCCATTGCCATACCGTCCATCCTGGAAGTGTTGGTTGATGGTGCTGTGACGGAAGATAAATGCGTCATGTACACTCCCAGGATATTTAGCCACGATGTTGCTGATCAGTCCTTGGTGATCGACTATGGCCTGCACGTTGATTGAATGTGTGTGCTTCCTGTTGCGGTAGAGGTGTTCTGTTGCAGCAGGTGGCACAAGGCGTACGTGTGTGCAGTCGATTGCACCAAGGACGTGTGGGAAGCCACTGATGGCGTAGAACCCCTGTTTAGTTTCTTGCTGCTTCTGCAGTGTGTTAGGGAAGCAGATGTGGCGGGGTGTCAGGCAGGTGGTGATGGCATCCAGTACTTTTGGCAGGAATGAAGAGAATGATGGTTGTGATATTCCACCAACCAGGGCACAAGTTGTCTGAAACGAGCCACTTGCCAGCAGGTGAAGTACGGCAAGCAGCTTTGTTTCTGTTGGGATGGTGCGGGGTGTCACCAAAGTGGGGGCCAACTGCTGTTCAATATTTCTCAGCAGCTGCTGAATGGCCTGCCAGTTCAACCGGTACCTCTGGATGATGTTGTGTTCCCTGAGGCCATGCAGGGTTGTTCTTGGGCTGAATATCCTCTCCTGCCTTCTGCGCTGTCTTTGGGGTCCCTGCTGTTGTTGTTGTGGCTGCTGTTGTTGCTGCAGGGCTCTGCGTCTACGTGCACCCTGAAGAAAAATCACCTCCATGTCTCCCTGTTGCTGCTCTGCTGCTCTGCTGCTCTGCTGTTTGTTCTGTGTGTTCTGATTAAATACAGGTGTGTTTGCCCCATTTTAATGCCTGCCATGACCCAGAATTTAAATTTTGACGCACATCGGGCTTTGCGTAATTTTTTTGCTCCGCCTACCATGCCTGTGTGCGTCGTTTTTTGGACGAGAACGCCTACCCTGCATGTCATTAACGCAGGGCGGGTTGCCGCATCCAGAAAATGGCGCACACTGCGGATTTTTCTCGTGCGCGGCCTCGGGCGTCAGGGTTTAAATATGGGGCAACGTTTGCGCTGATTGTGCGTACATTCAGCGCAAACGGAGTATAAATATGCCCCTTTGTCTTTTATTTCAGTTTCTGTGACAACTTCTTCCGATATGGTCTGAGGACTTTGTGCAGAGAAGGGCAAACCCCTCGGATTGGTTGCGACGAATGATTGGGATCTCGCTGCGGACGAACAATGCCTGAGGAGACCTGAGTCTTGGCAACCACAGCGTTTTTCCCTTCTTTCTGATTTGACCATCCAGGTGGTGCCGGTCCTCGACTGAGATCCTTTTTGTTCATTCATCATGCAGTGACCATTTGGTCGATTTTAGAACTTGGCAGTTGGAACCTGGACACCATGTGATTGGTAAGAGCTGTTTTACGGCACTTGCTGTGGGTTTTGATGCCTTTGTTTGGTAATGAAGTTTCGCACTACTTACTGTGGCTCTCATGTTTTGGGTGACTAGTAAATTTGTGTCCTTTGAATTTATATGTAAATTGCAATTTATATAGGCAGGTAATGAGGAGAATTTTCTCCAATTTAATTTTGATTTGAACAGCACCTTAAGTGCTACTTTGATTATAATATTGCATATTCTGCACTATTTTTGGCATGCCTGTTTTTAGCGCACTTCGTAGGATGTGTTGCTTTTGTAATGGTACCGATTTGAGACTGGAAGAATCGCAACCGGCACCCCCAGGGGGGACGCCCAATAAAGATATGTATGTTAAACATGGTCTTTCTTCTATAATGTACAGCACATTATGGAATAAATACACTTGTGCGGATACTGAGTTACGTTGGCCTATGCATGGGTCATTTGATTTGCGAAAGATTGAGTATGTGGAACAATGTATGTGTAAGCGAAGGTCTAGGCAGATATGTTTGACTGTGTACGAATGTGGGAGAAAGAAGTGCGTGGACGAGTGAAGCGTGAGCAAGCCTTGCTTGAGAAAGAGCAGCGGAAGAATGTATATGTGAAAGCATTGGAAATGAGAAAGAAAGAAATAAATGACTTAAAGGAGCTAGAAGAGAAAGAACGTAAATTACAGGTAACTGGCCAATACACCGTTAGGCAACCTCTCTATCCTATTCTTAATAAACCACACAATGATTTTTTGTTACTAGATCGCCCTCCACCTCCGTATGTCATTCCTTCTGCCCCTCATGAGTTAGCTAAGGTCTCCGGTTTGATGCAACAGAAGATACGAGACAGTCGCTCTATGTTGCCTGCTGACCGTGCGTCTGAGCTTAGATCTATTGCTCGTAAAACAATTCGTAGCGTTGTCTCTGCTTCTGACCCTTTAGATAACATGAAAGGGTTGACGGAAAAGGAGCAGCTATATTTTACTGAGGCATTTGGCACAGAAGTTATTGAACTATATCGGAAATATTCTGATGAGTTAGATCCCGATGATGTTGCAGCTGATCGTAAGCAAATGCGTGATGGTCTTTTTGTTTTCTCCCAGGTGGCTGATGCAATCAGCCGTTTGGTGAAGTTATGTGTTGTGGCAGTCCGTTTGCAAGAGGAGAAAAGGGCTGTGGACGTAGTTGCACGGACATCTCAAACCGGCGGGGTGCAAGCTTCCATCTTCGGAACAGATAAGACTATGATAGTTCATGTGAAACCAATGCCGGAGGCCGTGCCTTTGTATGGTCCTCCTAAAGGATTGGGTACAAGTGATGATAAAACTTATGTTGATGCTAAGGGTTATTTTATTTATAATTGGGTGTATACTGCTTGGAATAGGGCAGATGTAATGGCACTTAAACTTAAAACAGCATTACCTGACCTGTGGAAAAATCCAGCCGCCTTTTATGAGGAAGTTGAGGGAGCAATTAGTTCTTGTACTATGACTTTGGCTGACATTGATTTATTTTTCGGATTGATATTACTGCCAGATATGTGGAGAACTGTTCGCAAAGTTGATGATCGTGTAGTTTTTGGGGCGTCATGGAAAGAATTAGAACAGATGGACGGGGATAGGGAACCTGCAAAAAAGCCATATCAGTTGATTCTAGATCTTCCCGCAGCCATATTAGTTAAGTTAAAAACTATTATACCCCCGAAAAAGAAAGATTGGACTGTTTTAGCGTCTTGTAAGCAAAATGCAGATGAATCGGTCTCTGATTTCTTTACACGCTTTGAAGAAGCATTTCATGATTTTAGCGGCCAGATATTGTCAGATGATACGGGCAGACATTTGTTTGTCGATAAATATGTTGCAAATCTGTTACCAGGAATAGCTAGTCGTCTAAAAGCTAGTGAAAGTTCATGGACTACCTCTACTCCGGTTTCTCTTTTGACTATGGCTCAGTATTATGAACGTCAGGAATTAGAAGCAAAAGGTAGCGAGGATAAAAAGATGAAAGAATTAAAGACGAAGGTTATGTTGGCTCAAGCTTATGGTCCGCCTTTTAGAGGTAGTGATAGAGGTGGATGTGGATCTTATGGTTCTTCTTACACTCGTTCGAATTTGTCTGTTGATCAGAGTGCGTATTGTACGAAATTTGGGCATTGGGCTGCCGATTGTCCAGCACTACGTGTTCAGCAGTTTTCACGTGGTCGGGGACAAATGAGAAATCGCTCAGGATATTCAGGGACTAGAAGAAGCACGAATGATCATGCTAGGGTTGATGCTAATGTACGAGGGCAGGATGGGTTTAACACTTTTGATAGACGCAACCAATACCAGATGTCTAACTATGTGCAGCCTGATTTCCAAGATTCTGCTTATGCATAGGATTGCCTAGGATGGGGTAAGGAATCAGTTGAAGTTCCAGTAGATCAGAGGGGTCCCTATTTTACAGCACATGTTTTGGATTCCACTGATCAGTTTCTGGTTGATACAGGAGCTACTCGTAGCGCCTTGTCTAAACAATTGATTCCAAGGGCTCCCCTGTCTGGCTTAACCATTACTTCGATAGGTTTCGATGGTACACCTTCCCCTAGCCCATTGTCACAACCACTTGCATTCCATGTTGATAAATTTACTGCTCCATGTCCATTTTTGCTTTCTCCAAATACACCAGACAATATTGTGGGTCTTGATATGCTCAAATATTTCAGGGCTACAATACGATGCTCTCCTGAAGGGGTGCGTGTTATTTTGAATGATAATCATCCTGTGATGGAAAGAGTATGTCTTGTTAAAGAGGATATTGCATTAGCTTCACTCCCTAGTACTTTGTGGGCTACTTCAGATACTGATGTGGGACAAATGATTATTCCACCGGTACATATTAGTGTCAAGGAGGGAGCTGTATTGCCACGTTTGCCTCAATACAAAATTTCACAGGAGGGCGAAGAAGCACTCACACGAATTGTGCATGATCTTATTGCAGTTGGAGTTGTTGAGGAAGTTCCGTATAATGTTTGTAACAGTCCGATTCTTCCTATTCTGAAAAAGGATAGTGATACTAGGATTTACCGATTCATTATTGATTTACGAGAAGTCAATAAGATTGTGATATCACAATATCCTGTGATATCTGATATCACGACACTTCTTACTTTGGTTCCCCCGACAGCAACTACATTCTCTGTGATAGACTTGAAGAATGCTTTCTTTTCGATCCCTATTCATCCTGACAGCCGATATTTGTTTGGTTTTACTTTGAATAAACGATCATGTAGATTTTGCAGAGTTCCTCAAGGCTATACTGAGAGTCCTAGTATTTATAGTCAAGCGTTAAAAAACAACAACTTGATTCTTTTGTTTTGCCTGAAGGTGTGGCTCTCATACAATATGTCGATGATATTTTGTTGGCAGCTGATACCCCTGAGCAATGTGAAAAGTGCACTTTGTCCTTACTTTCTTTTCTTGCTTCACACCATCATAAAGTGTCACAAAAGAAATTGCAATATTGTAGACCAAAGGTAACCTATTTAGGGCACCTTTTGTCTAAGGAGGGCCGTGCACTTACATCAGATCGTATTCAAGCAATTTTAGACACACCAGTACTCTCTACTCAGAAAGATGTTCTGGCATTCCTTGGTCTTACTTCTTTTTGTAGGCAATGGATATTAGGTTTTTCACACATTGTCAAACCTTTGCTAGCACTTTTGACTAAAGATACTCCAATGCCTCTCCCATGGACAGATGAATGTGAGACTGCTTTCCAGCAGCTACAACAAGCCCTTTGTTCAGCACCAGTGTTAGGTACTCCAGATTACATGAAGCCTTTTGCACTTTACGTACATGAGAAAGATGGATGTGCATTGTCAGTTTTAGTATAGACACATGGCGATAAGCAGCGTCCCTGTGCATATTTTTCAGCAGTACTTGATCCTGTCGCTCGAGCGTTACCTGGGTGTTTTCGTTCAGTTGCTGCAACAGCTGTGTCAATACGTCAGAGTGAAGGGATAGTTTTGTCACATAAGCTGTTGGTGTTAGTACCCCATGCGGTTGATGCTCTTTTAAATTAAACAAAGACACAACATTAAACTAGCGCTCGCCTGCCAGGATATGAATTGACATTGCTGGCTTCTCACATTACACTGAAGAGATGTGCAACACTAAATCCAGCCACTTTGTTGCCATATTCGGTGACTCAGCCTCAGTCACAAGAAACACATGATTGTATATTCCGTACCAAAGAACAGACAAAGGGTCGTATTGATTTACAAGATACGCCCCTTCCAGATGTAGACAGGAAATTGTGGGTTGATGGGTCTTGTTTGAAGTTACCAGACGGTACGACCTCAGCTGCATATGCATTCACCACAATACACACGGTAGTGGAGACAGCTCGTATACCACAGAAGTCAGCTCAAGCAGCTGAAATAATAGCTTTCACACGAGCATGTGAGCTTAGTACTGACTTATGTGTGAACATTTATACAGACAGCCGCTATGCTTTTGGAGTGGCTCATGATTTTGGTTTGCTTTGGAAGGAGAGAGGCTTTCTCACATCCCACGGGATGCAGATAGTGCACGGAGAATTAGTGCATAACTTCTTGACTGCATTGACATATCCAAAGAAACTAGCTATTGTGAAATGTAGTGCACACAAGAAAGTGACCGATAAGATATGGCAAGGTAATGCCCTTGCAGACCGCGTAGCACGTGAGACTGCGATGCAGTGAAGTACTACTTCTATGTATGTAGTGAAGTCACAAGCTGAACGTTGGCATAATGCTAGACAAGACGTATTAGATATACAGAAATCTGCTTCTGTGAAAGAACGTGAGCAATAGTCTGAAGAAGGAGAATTGGATGATGAGGGCTGTTGGCGGAATAAGCAGATGGATAAATGGAAATTGCCTATAGCTTTTGAACAACCTACGGTTCAGATGGCACATGGGCTGGCATATGTTGGAGCTTCAACAATAACGAAGTTGCTCACACAAGTTTGGGAGCATCCAGAAATTTCCAGTACAGCTGAGAGAGTAGTACAGTCTTGTTTGATCTGTTTACAATACAATCCTGGAAAAGGGACACTTACTCCTACGGGAGGGTTTGCTACACCAACTGCACCTTTCGAAGTTCTACAAATGGATTATATTCAGCTTGAAGGCTGCAACAATTTAAAGTATGTCTTGGTGGTGGTATGTGTCTTCAGTAAATGGATAGAGGCATACCCCACAAAGGATAATACTGCCATTACCACAGCGAAGGTGCTTTTGAAATAATTTTTCCCTAGGTTTGGTGCTTGCAGACTTTTTATGGAATGATAACGGACCTCATTTTGTTGGGGGGGAAGTTATTAAGTATGTCCTGAAAGGATTAGGGATCAAACAGAAGTTCCATGAGGTTTTCCACCCACAATCAGCAGGGTTGGTGGAAAGGTATAATGCTACTTTGAAGCTGAAGTTAGCGAAGATACAGGCTTCCACATCCTTAACTTGGCCGGATGCATTACCGTTGGCATTATTGTCTATTAGGTCAGTGCCACACTCTCGAATCGGCCTTACTCCTTACGAAATCATGTTTGGAAGGCCAATGAACATTTGGGGAGTTCCTAAGCCAAATTCTGTATATGATGTACCTTGTGTCCTGATGGATGATTATTTGGCACAGTTAACCGACAATTTGGTTTCTATTCATCAACAGGTTCGAGAAGCACTTCCTGACAGATCTACAGGTGAAGGCCATGAACTCCGACTTGGTAACCAGGTGATGATTAAGTCCTTTGAAAGATCAAGCAGCTTGGAACCAAGGTGGTGAGGCCCAGAGCAGGTGCTCCTTGTGACAAGGACAGCAGTTTGAGTGACGAACCGAAAGAATTGGGTCCATAGTACTCACTGCAAGAGAGTGCTACCTAACTTGGTGGAACCTGCTGTGCTGACCGATCATCAAGAGATTTTGACTACGGAGAAAGGCCGTGCTATATCACCTGACGAATCTGCGGAGTTCTTCCCGGACCATACGATTTCTGGAGTGTCGCGATATAGTTTGAGACCGAGGAAAGACCCCGTAGTGCTGTAGAAAACTGATTGAGCTACTGCCCTGGGTTAGTGAAACGGAGAGCCAATGTGGCAAGGGGGGGGGATCAGCCATGCATTAGACTAGTGACACCCGTCTTGGCCCGTGGTGAAGAAATCAGCGGCTGCCCAGGGATAAGAGCTCCAACGATTGTTTTTAATTAATTTCTGAAAGGGTCCTGCTCGTGAGGTTTTTGTTGCCACTACTCCAGTACCAGAGGATCACTATTACTTTACGCTTCTCTATCAGGAGCAGAAGCACCGTCAATCTTACTTCAATAATACTTTCATTCAGATGTTGCATCATACTCATAATGCTACAAATACTACTAACTGTTGGGTATGTGGAATGATACCTGAGCATCAAAAGAAAGGAGGAACACCTTTCATTCATCTTCCTTTTTCACACAATGGTTCTTGTCAAGCTTGGCATACGCTTTTGTTTGCATCTGGAAAACGTACAGAGGGCTGACTTCTTTTTCGCCTTAGTAAAGTATGCTACCAAGACAAAGATGGGTATCCCCAAGCCAAAGGAACTAAATGGGAATGGGAAGAGTATCAACCGGACAATGTTTCAATACCATATGTCTTCACAAATATAAGAGACTCTGACAAGAAAGAACAATTTGTGATTTCTGTTACAAAAACTAAAGCAGATTTATGTATACGTAGCATTGGGCGAATTCCAGTAGGAATAAGCGATTGTACCTTGATTTTAACTATTGAGGGTGTAAATAATAGTAGTTTTACAGCTTCACATAATACATATTTTGTTTGTGGTAACTATGGATATTACCAACTACCTGTTGGGTGGTCAGGTGTGTGTTAAGTATCTTTTCTATTACCCCCTGTGTTTTTGGCCCCTGCATCATGTCACCGAGATTTTAAACTGTTCAATTACATCACTAAAAATAGATATAAAAGGACAATAAGTACAAATGAGGTAGACCAAACGGACACTAGCCTGCAACAATATGTTGATTTTAATTTAGGGTTGTTCTCCTTTGTGGGTGCTGCATTAAACAGTAGGAAAGTGAGACAATTGACTAGGGTTGTGGAAGCCGTTACCAATCAGGCAGCTCTGGCACTTGGTAATATTACAGAGGAGCTCCAAATTGCGAGGATTGTAGCGCTCGGAAATTGTATGCTACTAGATGTGATATTAGCTGATCAAGGTGGTGCATGTCGCATCATTGCTAGTAGTTGCTGTGTTTTTATTCCAGATCACTCACCTTCAGTATATGATGCAATATCTAAATTGCATAAAATTGCTGCAGAAATCCACACAGAGACTGGTACTTGGACTTTTTCTGGATGGTTTTGGGCTCTTGTTTCCGCTTGGGGCTGGAAACTACTGACTATCCTGTGTGTAATGATTGCAATATTTTTCACATGCTGTATCTGTATTCAGTGTGGTCCAATGTTCTGCTCCATGTGTATTACTGCTTGTATGCCTACCAAAAGAAATATTACAGAAATGAAAGCACTACACATGTTAGATAAGGAAATAGCTGAAATGATGAGCATAAATATACAAGATGAATATTTAGATTATCCCAGAAAGACGAATGTCTTCAGCTAATGCTGAAAGGGTCGTCTGTTGTAATTTAACAACGATTAGATTAAGCATTAGCAGAAGACATCTTGTATTTAGCAACTATTGTGAACATTTGGAGGAATCCATTTTGTATTCATGGTAGCCATTTTCTCTGCCATGTGCTCTGTCCTACCTTTCTGTTAACTACTCTTGAAAATCTGTCTAGTGACAAGTTATATTTAGCATCTCCCACTTTCGCACATGCACAGTAAGATCTGCAGCTGTTAGTAATCAGTAACAGACAGTAATGTGTCAACTAGTCCTTGAAACTGTTAGCCTCTCCTACCTGTCGACTGTGCATTTCCATATGACCTTACATGTATGTAAGTCTTGCTTCTATAATTGTACCACCTTCTTTTAGCCCCTGCGTGGGTATAAAAGGACCATGCTTTCTTAGTTCAGTGTGCTACTTCAAACTTGACCGAAGGGTGCTGCTTGAACTGTAGTACCACCTCATGAGGTTTCATAAACTTTGTCTTTTATTTCAGTTTCTGTGCCAACTTCTTCCTATATGGTCTGAGGACTCTGTGCAGAGAAGGGCAAACCCCTTGCCCTAGTAGGTCTTGCTGAGGCTTACTTCAACAACTCCACCTCCCAGTATACTGAAACACCCAGACTCACCCATCCAACAGTCACCCAGCACACACATGGCATCCACCCACGCACCTGCACCCAAGGCACCTCCACGTGCACACCTCACAACCATACCCTCTCCCTCCACTCCCAAACATCTTTCCCATGACCTACCTTGTGCCCCTAAGAAACAATTCCTGACCAAGTTTTCCCGGTTCCCCACCACTGTCCCAGTCTCTGTTCCCCCCAAGCGCCCTGCAACACTTCCCAGACCTCTGCCTTCCACCTCTTAGGTCTCCCCTGGTCATCGCCATGCTCCTCCCTAGCCTAAGACATACAGCTCCTCCAAGTCCACAATTGCCCCTCCCAAACCCAAGGTCAAGGCCACACCCTCCACTTCCAAGGAAAAGCCCACTCCCTCTACTTCCAAAGCCAAGCCAAAATCCCCCTCCCCATCTCGGCTAAACCAGCACCATCCTGGGGAAACCAAAAGAGCCCCCCTCTGAGCCCAGCCCAAAAGATCCCCCCTCCAAGCCCAAACCACCCTCCTACCACTCACCCCTGAGGTGTCTGCATGCCCCATTGATGCCCCTGCCCTATGGAGGCTAGCACATTGCAGTTAAGAGTCGTTGGGGCGTGCTACTGTGTTCCCGTGTGTTCGGGGCACTGCAAAACTTTGGGACTAGCCCCTGGGCCCCATTGTACATAGTTGTATTGCTATTTTAACTTTTAAAATATATCTGCACCACTGCACCATTGGTAACAAACTTGACGTGGCTTTCGTTCAACGTGTATGTGTGGTTAGTGTGTGATTTTGCGTGTGTGTACTAATGTCCTTCCCCCCAGTGTGTGCTAGGCTGGTATACTTACTGTTGGTGTCACTGACTGAGAGTGTGTACACAAACTTTGTGACTAGGTTTTCGCTGGATTGAGAATAAGTTACCTAACTGGGGCCGGGCTGGCTTTTGGGTATTACTACATGAGGATTTGTGGGGGTTGGTAAGCTAATCTAATTTGTATACTTTTTTTAGTCTTATTTCTATATAGGAAATGAGTTTGATAATATATAAAGTATGGGCAAAAGAAAGCACTCAACATTGAACCACCCCCCAAATTTAAAAGATAGTACATCTATATTAAAATACATTTCAGGGGTGATGGGGGTGATAGATAAGCAAATTGCCAATGTAGAAGAAAAACTGTTGACATCTAATGAACATACCATTCACTCACCAAAGAATTTTGGGATACACGATGTCTCCAACCATTGTGATCACAGGGGTATGAATATGGAAGTAAGGAACACAAATGGATGTATCCAAAATACCTCTGATCTAATCTACACCACGGATGATCTTTCACCTGTAGTTAAACGCCCAAGGAAACCTGTGATAGGGACGGTAGATAACCTCTGTAAAAAAAATTAAAGAAACAGCCAGTAACCATGCTTGGCAGACAGCCATTAAAGAAAGTATCTCGAAGGAAAACTTCAAGTAATCCAGTAGATACAATTCAAATCTTCCTTGCAAACCTCTACAAATTAGTAAATACCTTGAAATCATCAATTGGGGCTTCACTGGACTCCCTTATAGAGCGGTTAAAAGTGGTAGAGAGTAACCTTGAGGCAGGCCTAGAAATTATGAAGTGTTTACAACCTAAGGACTCACATTTTGTGAAGAAAGACTCTAGTATACCATTGTTGATCTCAAACTCTGTGAGTGATATACAACCTGTAATACAAGGCAGGACAGATGAATTACATTTGACCCTAAAGTCTCTGATTAATTTACAATCATTACCACCATCATCAACCACTAGACATATACTTCCAAGGATAGTGAAAAATACTCTACCTATAGATAGGATAAACCGGCCTCAGACAAATTTAGGGGGGGATCAACACAGAGGAATTAGATCTTCGAAGCCTTTATATACACCAAGCCAACTTTTGCATCTCCCCCCGGAGCTAACACCATATGTAGTGGTCCTGGCTAATGTTCCACCTATAGCTGACCAGCAACGGGAATCATGGACAGCTTTGAGGAATAAGTCTCTCAATTGGATAGGAACACGCTTGGACTTTAGAATAGTGGGGCCCCTCTTTGATGATATAAAAATGGTCAGAAGAATTAAGTGGATAAGAAGTAGCCAGAAAGTATTAGAGGGAGATTGTGTGGTTCTTTCATTTAAATCCCCAGACCTAGTGGACAGAATCATCCGCGAATTAGGGTCTAGGCAGGTTACTTACCAAGGAATCTCCTTACTACCTTTGGGATTCTTCTATCAAAGTCGCACAAAATACCCTTAACCAATCCTGACTCCATTCTTTCTTGTAATAGATTCCAACCTCTTGCAACTTTAGAAGGCCTAGATTGACTCAGAATGAATAAGAAAGACACACCTCATGAAATGGTATCGGAAACAAACATAGAAGGGAGACAGTCAAATCAGAGAGATCCCCCTTTGACATTAATTTATACAACCGATGGAGGCATATCCCCCCTAACCACAAGCCCAGCAGAAACTGGAAATAGCTCTACTTTATTGGAGTGTGGCAGGCTTAACTAATAAGTCAAGTAATGAGCTCTGGGCGAATTTCATCGAAGATTTTTCATGTTTATGCCTCCAGGAAACTTGGCTCGTAAATTCTGTTCACATTAATGGATATAAAACATTTCATACACCAGCAATACAGACCAAACATGGCATGCCAAAAGGGGGCTTATGCACATATATATCCATCAAGTTGCCGCTATCAAACCTAAAGGTGCAAATCTCGAGAATATATTACCAAATGATTGAGAGTAATTTGAACCAAAAGACTCAGCTAGTAATTATTAATTTTTATATTAACGCACCATCAGGAGAAGTTCCCAACATCTTAACAGAGATGAGAGAGGACTTAGAGAAAATATGTGTGAATACCAGACAGGAAACCCTTATTATATGGGACGGTGATTTTAATGTCCACCTTTGCAAAGAAACCTCGGAGAAGGTGTGCGGTTGGGATATGGAAGATACTTGCTTTAGGCCTCATTTTTCACATAATATGCAAGGTGATGTGATGAACCTATTGGCCCAAAAATATAACTTGTCTTTTGTAAAAAAACTCTATTTTGAAGTTCCACAGTTTAAACCAACTTTTAATGGAAGGGGTGCTGATACGGCCATTGATTATGTTTAAATGTCTTCCCCCTTTGCACATTATCTTATCAATTATACACTTCATGATAATGCGATAAGTGATCATTTCCCTCAGAGTCTGAAAGTTCCACTAACTCCGCCTACATTGGCAATTGGGGATAAGGTTGTGTTGGTAAATGACATCGAACTAGCCAGCGCAATGGATACACATTGCGATGGTTGCAGATAGATTCAAAGGCCTTACTGAAACAGCTAATCCGTGACCATAATCAAGATTTTGCAGACTGCCTTAGTGATGATATAGACCCAGGAAAATGCTTAAGTGCTTTTTCGGAGATAACGCAAAGCGTGAAAGAAGCCATTACTATTAAAACGGGAAAGGCAGGACAGAAAAGGGAAATGGGTTGGTTTGATCATGACTGTACAAAAGCACATAAGAGATTAAAAAAGGCCTTAAGCGCCCCAATAAGATGCCTGAACGAGATACATATGCGTAGACAGGAATATAAGGCGGCCATAAAAACCTGTAGGAAACTTTACACAAAGCTAGCCTCACAAAGGATAATATCCTCTTTTGGAAAACAAGAAATACTCCTGCGTTAGGGGACAGACATGCCCCTAGAAAGGAAATTGCAATTTCAGAAGAGGACTGAATTGAATACTTTTCTAAGATATGTTGTCAGGTTAGTGATATAGAGCCAATAGATCCCTTAATGAGTTCAGTTGTCCAGGAAAGCTCATGTATGATTATAACACCCCAGTTCAGTTTAGAGGAGGTAGTGGAAGCCATAAACTCAAGCAAAGCAGGGAAGGCGCCGGGCCCTGATAGTGTTCCGGTAGACTTATACAAGGCAAACACACAAATATGGGGTCCCCTATTGACGTAGACATTGAGGGCTTTCTGTACGCAAGGTCCACCACCATTGAGGCGAGATTCTATTATCGCCCCTATATCTAAAAAAAGGCGATCGCCTTAATCCAGCTTGTTACAGGACAATCTCCTTACTTGATACATCAACTAAATTAGCGGGGAGAATTATTTTGAATAGACTTCAATCATCGCATTTTATCCAAAGTACAGTACGGCTTCCGCACAGGAATAGGCACGGTGAAACAGGGCCTGAATCTAAACATCATAATTGGAGGTGAATCTTCCCTTTTATGTTGTTTGTTTCTGCCATACTTTTCATGGTGGTGAGACCACCCTGGAAATCCTGGCAGTGTGCAGCCTCGTAATCCGGTCATGGGAAGCTGCCAGACCGCCGGCCTGGAGATGCCTGCCGCCAGCTTCAGCAGACCGTCCACACGGGCGGTTCGTACGGACACCTGGCTGTGTTCTGCGGTTGCCTTCCCCCTACTCCTAATGTGGCAGTCTTCACCGCCGGGCCTGCTACGGTGCGATCACCACCTCCACCACGGCAGTCCACAGACCGCCATACTCGTAATGAGGGCCTTTATGTCTAAACTTAAACTTCAAGTCTAAACTTAGACATCAGGTCTAGAGTTAGACTTTAGGTCTAAACTTGGAATTAAAATTTAAGTTTAGACTTGAAGTCTAAGTTAAGACCTAAAGTCTAAGTTTATCTTTGTGAACTGGGTCCTAGGTTTGGACCTAAAGTCTAACTATACACCTAAATTCTAACTTTACACCTGGAATCTTTGTTTAGACCTATATCCTAACGTGGACCAGAAGTCTAACATCACTACTTATCGGTATTCACAAAGATACTTTACTGCTAGTAAGTCAGAAAGCTTAGACCTGAATTATAAGTTTAGACCAAAATATTAGCTTAGACCAAAAGTCTAACTTTACTACTTCTCAGTATTCACAAAGGTAAGTTATTACTAAGAATTTTACAAGTAGTAATAATACTACTAGTAGGTTTATGAGTAGTAAACATACTAGTAGTAAAGTATCTTTGTGAATACTGAAAAGAAGGAAAGTTAGGCTCAAATTTAAGAAGGCCTTGCACCACATTAGCATTATTTATTTGATGCTAATGTGGCTTTAGACTTGCAAAATCACCATGCTATTTTCTGAAAGTGGCGCAATGCATGCATTGCCCCACATTGTGCATAAGCCATCAATAATGTATGCAAAGGGTGCATTCCGGCACAAGGAGGCCTGAAAAAAATAGCACAATCTACAAGATTTAATTGCACCATTTTTGGCATCATTTTTAATGCCTGCTGAAAACAGTCATTAAAAAGATGCACCCATTGTTATCAGTGGGCCTCCTTGTTCTTTGCACCCTTACGTCCGCTTTATTGACACTAGGAGAGCAAAGCGCCACAATTCCATTTAAAAACCTTGACACTATTGTTCCTAATACCACCATGGTGCACCATATGATAAATACGGTGCACATACGGTGCACATATGGTGGTGTTAGGGGGTGCAGGAGAGCACAAGAAAAATGTGCTGCATTGGATGCAGCACCACTTTTCTTAAATTCGGCCCTCAGACTTTTGGTCTAAGTTAGATTTTAGGGATAAACTCAGGGACATATTTACAAGGAAATGACATAGGCCAGGCCAGCAAGCCTTTCTGTCCACTGCTCTACGCCAATTCAAAAGGGCAGAAATTCACTGTATTTAAATGATATGGTGCATTTCTCTCCTTTTCCCTTGAGCTGCATTTTTGGCAGGCTTGTGTTTGTGCAGGAAGGTGTCCCTTTCTGTGCAAAAACAATCCTGGGAGGTATTTTCCTCTTTCTATGTGTGCTGCAGAATTCTGAAAACATAGAAAGAAGAAACAAGAAGGAGGAATAAGGATACATCTCCTTGTTGCGACTGCCCTGGGGAGGTATACAGTTTTGACACATTCTTAGGTTTACAGATTGTTGTGAATCTGGAAATCCGTCACAACCCATGGGTGTTATGTGGGAAAACTCACTGCAATGCCCATGGAGTGCCTCCCTGACACAATGTATGGTAATGCAGCGACTTGCGACTTGTTACCTTACACCACATATATAAGGCTATGAAAAACCAGGCAAAGTGGCTTGTAGACATGGGTCTGGAGTATGTGCCACTGGTGCGTCACAGAAAGTGATGTACAAGCAGGGCATGGGGCTTGTAAATATGCTCCTTAGACTTCAGGTCTAAACTTAGGCTTCAGTTGTAAAGTTAGACTTCAGGTATAAAGTTAGACCTTTGGCCTAACTTTACCTCTGTGAATCAGGCCCATAGAGTATATTTAAAAAAAATAACATAATAGCAGAATGTTACAAATCTAAACAGTAGAATTGGAGATATTGAATTGTACAGTTTTTAATAAAAATAGTTCCAAAAAGCAGAAAGTGCCACTTGTGGTTATCTGGTCATGCTGGACCTGGGGAAAGTCACAAGGTCAGGCTGCCTGTAATGGATCCTGGGCCGGATACAGGAGCCAGATTAGTCCTGCTAAAGAGTTACCTTCTCAAGTCTCCAGTCTAGTACAAAAAAATCAGTTCACAATGGAGGGGACCATGATAAGATTTTTGGCATGAAGGGCAGGCCAGGCGTCACAGACAGTCATTGCAGTAGCACTAAGAGTCTGCCTTTGCTTTAGCTTCATGTTGGTTGATCCTCACAGAGGGTCATTGTTGGGGTGAAGTGCAGGTCTTGTGTTTCTGATCATCATTGACAGCTACTGATGGAGCATTTCTCACCGGAGCTTCATATTCACAGTCATCACGGGCAACTGAGTATTGGCACAAATGGGATGGTTCTTGGTCATAAAGATCCAAAACTTCATGATTTTCACCTTCTTGTGGAGGAGCAATCACTGATGCCAATAAATGGTCCAGGTTCTGTGGCACCTATTGGGGATCAGGACTCAGTCAAGCAAAGGTCAGTGGCATGACTCAGGTAGGACTGTGCAGGTCCAATCATTGATGGTCAGCTGCACAGTTACATGGAGGCCTATGGAAGATTGTTGTGTCCGTGTAGCTCACACTGGAGGTCAGCCAACTGACCCTTGGATTTAGCCTGGGTAGCATGGGATGAAGGCAAACAGGTCAAAACTTCCTTTTCCAAACAGCAAGGCAGTCCTTTAAGCAGCAAAGTAGTCCTTGTGGCAGCAGGGCAGCCCGTCTTCTGAATCTTTCAGGGGTGCAGTAGTGTTCTGATGAGTTGTTCTGAAGATTCCTATGCTTTATCCTGTGCCAGCCTTTGTGTGGGGTGATTCCTGAACCCAACCCAAAACTGTTTCTTGTCTGTTCTTGCACTTTCCTTGGTCCTGGTGCCAACCTGACTAGGGGGACATACACCAGGGGAGGTTTGGTGTCAGATTCCTTTGTGTATGCTGTGGGCAATGTATTTTAAAATGTGATCAGGACAGTATTCAGCTCCTCCTAAAGCCATCCTGCCAGGAGGTCCCTGTCCCAGCTAAACCCAGATTGCACTGTTAACTGTCTGGGCCCAATACACATGGGATGTCAGTGCTACCAAATTATTGTTAGTTATTCATTTTCTTACAAAAATATATCAGTACATTAGAATGAAAAAACCTTTAAGAGGTAGAAACTCCATAATGATTTGAACAGGCACCTTTTTCAGGTGCAGACCAACCCTACCTCATTATATTGCAGCTTAGGGCCTCATTTATTAACATTCTGAGTAAGAAATCATAAATTGCTATAAATACTTATTTGCAATTTGAGATATCTCACTTGGAATGTATATAATGGATTCGGTAGAAGAGGTCACAATCTGCTCACAGACATCTACTGGATTCGTTGGTGTTACTAGGTAGTTCACAAAATACAGAATCATAAGTTGGGCACAATTTGACCTACCTCATTAATATACAAAAGGTAGGTTGCAAATTGCAACCCACTATGATTAAATAGATTCAAAGGCATGGAGGCTTGCTGAAGTCAACTGACACTTTTAATTTAAAAAAAACAACAATTTTTTAACTAGCCTATTTTCTTAAGTGGGAAACCGGATGCATTTAAGAAAAAAAAATGAAATACAAGCATCTTTAAGAGTAGGCAGTGGCCCCTGGGACTACTGCCTTGTCGAAAAAAATGATTTTCTTCATATTCACAAAAGGTAAGGGGTCCCATGGGGGCTGCTCCTCCCTGTGAATGGCTTACCACTTTATGTGAGGAGGTGGTAAAATGTTAATGTTTTGTGATTGGATTTCAGTCACAAAACAGTAATATATAACTTAAGAAATCTGCATTTACAAGCTCCTTCTAAAAAACAATTTGATATTTACTGGCAAACCCAAACTGCTATATTGTAACATTTTACTGTATAACAATGTGGGCTTTGCCTATACTAAAATGCTATTTTGTTGTAGCAATGGCTCTGAATTTATGAATCAGAGGCTCTGCAGCAGTAAGATTACTTTGTACATGATAGTCTTAGTTAGTTCTAATGGAAGACAGATATCTTCTGTTTCTGGACAAAGCCAGAGCTTAATAAGGAATTTAACTACCAAGTTATTTGACCAGGCCATCTCACACACACACGCACACACGTGCACACATACACACACACACATTGATAAATTAACTTGGTGGATTTTATTCCGATCAATTACTCTGGTGTGAAAGATATTATTTTCAATCTGTCTGTTTTTCAAGCTCTAATTGTGGAGTCCATACTTAGGTTATGGTTCGACTATTTCAATTCACTCTTGCTCGGCAAGAGAACAACCTGGCAAAACCATACATAGCCCAAATTGAAGGCTTTTGCTAATGTGCTAGAATGAAAAGAAGGGAGGGCATGTTTGAAGCATACAGAAAATGTCACTGTGGCCTCTGTATGCCAACAAGACTAGTCATTGATATTTCAAAGTAAGAGAGCCAGGGGAGCCAGGCAAATGGGAGCTGCCATGATTTATTGACAGCACTTTGCTCCATTACAGTATTTTGTAACCTATTTAAATATTTAGATCCATTTGAGTTGTCCACTAATACTGTCATGTGGGCAATTCACAAACAAATGCAAAGGTACAGGTAGAAATATACATCTCTATTTAACATATGTTTACACATTTATACTTTCTTGCAATTCACAGATATTCCCAGTGATAGAGTTAGAACGCTGCACCAGGTGCTGGTTTCTACAAGTGCAACTGGGAATGTTGTGAGACATTCTCTTGTCTGCAAATTCCACAATGCCTGATTAAACATAATATATAATTTTGCAATGGGGAACTGAAGCCCAATGTGCAAATGCATTTTTTTTTTGTTTTCCATTTTTTCTCCACTGGCAAATTATTGGCGAGTGGGGAAATCCCTTCCCTGCATCCCCTTCAAATCTGGGTGAGACCTGTTCCCTATCCCACCCTGGAGGAACTTTCTTTCAGGCCTTTGCTTGAATTCAACTCCAACTGTTTCCACATTAGAAAAAGGTCAGACCCTAGTTTGTAAAATGCCACCAACTCACATGTTTGTGGACACTCATAAGAGGCAAGTCATGCAATGCTGTGCCCACTCCAAACTTATTGTATGGTCTTTACTACTTAAATCTGCAATTTCTAAGAATTTGCTAGGAATTTCATTGTTGACTGTTGAATTTATGTCTCAATAATTAAAACGATTACACAAAATATCATCAGTAAAGATAACCTTATAGTCAATCATAAGAAAGTATTGTTAGAAATGTGGGTTTCTGGTTGGTAGAGTATGCATCCTGAACAAGCAGGAAGTTGTGCTCACCCTCTTTGAGCTTGGCATAGAGCAGTCAGGCTTATCTAAAAAGGCAATGTCTAAAGTATTTATGCAACATCACCCAAAGTAACACAATAAAAACACCACAAAAGGACTCCACACCAGGTTATTAAAACAGACAATAATTTCATAAATAAATCAAGACCAGAACGACAAAAAAAACAATAAGTAGATGTCGAGGTATGATTTTTTTTTAATAAAAAGAGTTCTTGCCCTTAGAAGCAATAAGTGCCAATGGGGGGTTTCTGGTCGCATTGGTCTGTGGGGGAGTCAACAGTTCAGGTCCACTGCGATGGAGCACAGGCCGGGGACAAGAGCCATGCATGAACGGTGAACAGAGTACCTTGATCGTGGTCGCAACACCGAGACGCAGTTCACAGATGAATGATGCTTCAAATGATGCATCGATTCTGGGCCTGCTGTCGAGGTGATGCATTGATATCTTCATGCAGTGGTATTGATGCATCGGTTCCAAGGACAAAGTGCTGAGCTATGATGCATTAGTTCCTGAAATGGAATATGCCAGATTTGTCTACGCAGTTGAGGGGATGCGTTGATCTCTCCAAGCTGCTGCAACAGTGATGCGTGATTTCGAGCATCTGGCTCACAAAGTGATGCATTGGTTTTGAGTGTGACACATCAGTTTTACTCTTGCAACAGGGTTGATGCACTGGTTCTGGTCATAGCAGACAGGAGATGCATTGATTTCTCTTGTGCAAGTATGTGGGTCCAATGAACCAGGCACAGGAGCAGGGGTGGGAGCTTTGATATCTTGAGCACCTTTAGGCAAGTACTTGGAGATCACTTCAGTTGCAAGGCAGAGTCCAGCTCTCCCTCAGCAGGGTCAGAGAGCAGCAGACAGCAGGGAAGTACAGCAAAAAAGCAGTCCTTGCAGGTCAGCAGTCCTGCAGAGTAATAGTCATTGATGCAGTACAGCAGTTCTTCTGACAGGGCCCAATTGTAGGTTGAGAAGCATCTGATTCGGTGGGGTCAGAGACTAAGCACTTATACCAGGTTGTGCCTTTGAAGTGGGGGTGAGTTTAAAGAATGGTATTTGAAGTGCACAGAGGTCAGTTCTTCCTAGCTCTGGCTCCAGACTATCAGTAAGGGATAAGCAGCCTTTTGTGTTGGAACAGGCTCTCACTATTCAGGCATGTCAGCCCCTCTCGCCCTTCCTGCCCAGGAAGAGCCATCAGAATGCAAATGAGTGCTCAGAGACACCTAATCTTCTTGTGTTTGTGATTGTCTAGAGGTAATGCACATAGTATAGCAATCACCCACCCCAGACTTTTATTGAAGACAGACTGAAGGCACACAGAGCTGTAAGAACAGAGAACTGTCCACTTTCTATAAGTGGCATTTCTAAAATAGTAATTTTAAATCCAACTTTACCATTTAAGAGGATTTATCATTATAATTCCAATGATATGAAACAAGATATAGCTACTCCTTCTCAATCAGGAATTACAGCTTCAGAGCATAATACTTAATTCTCAATGTTAACCTATAAGAAGAGTAGGCTTCACAGTAGTGAAAAGTGAATTTAGATGTTTTTTACTACTAGTATATGCAAAACGCAAAAGTACATGAACCATATTTTAAATACACAGCATCCTGCCCTATGGGCTACCTGGGGCTTACCTTTTGGGTGACTTAGTTGTAATAAAAGGTGAGTTTAAGACTTGGCGAGGGGTTTTAAATGGCAAGTTGAAATGATAGGACAACTGCACACACTAGCCGTGCAGTGGCAGGCCTGTGACATGTTTAAAGGGTTACTTGTGTGGGTGGCACAAGCACTACTGCAGCCCCATTAGCAGCATTTGGTTTATAGGCCCTGGGTAGAGGCTATACCATTTTACAAAGGCCTTAAAAGTAAATTAAAGCCAGTTGTGTATACATCAATGTTACCATGTTTAGGGGAGAAGCACATGCAGTTTATTTCCAGTCAGCAGTGGTAAAGTGCTCAGAGTTCTAAGGCAAACCAAACGACTGAAAAGGTCTAACAATGATTGTATTTCATATCTACATAAACAAAATGTCTAAAACATGTTAAAAATTATCACTATATACTTAGGAAAGCTTCCAATTAGTTGTTATTCAAATCCTTTTAGGCGAGCTATAATTGCATTTTGTCATATTCTTATATACAGTTTTAAAAATGCTGATCCAAGCCAAGTTCTCTGGAAGGGGGTTAATGGTTCACAAGAACACACTATTGAAGGCTATTCACAAAGGTAAGTATACACAAACATAAGGTAAATTGAATGTAATTTACATGTGTAAATTTACTTTTACACTTTTGTGTAACTTTCTACTTTTGGCATTTCACACTATCTGAGCGTAAAGTTCTGAAAAGTGTAGAATTACACATCTCCACCCCTTGAAAAGGGGGTGGAAAAAGAAACAGTAGTAAGCCTAGAATCACATATGGTGAACCCATGGTAGTACTCCACCCACAGAAAACAATAGAGATAGGGTCTTAAATGTAAACCCCACAGGAAAAAAATTGAATTTGAATTATATTAATTTAAATAGTTAAAATATAAATTAAAATACATATAAACAGATTTTAATATAAATATAATTCAATGTAAAAAATGTATAAAAGTTGTACATATTTAGAATTTTATTTTAATTCATTTTAATAATGTATTTGCATTGAAAAATGAATATAACAATGCATTTATCTAAAATCAACTAATTTACGTAATTCTGTCCATTACTTTCAATAAATAATTCCAAATTTAGTGAACAGTGTAGTTGCATTTTATTTCTTCAGTTCTCCATTGAAGAATAATATATTAAAATAATTCACATCACTAATTTTACACACTTTTTACACAATGAATACTCTTTTTACTTTTCCCTTCATTTTACCATGCAGAAGTTTCTGCACCTACTGCAGAGTATCCGATGGTATGATATAGAAAAAAGTAAAAATCATATTTTTGTTGATTGTTTGGTTGTTTTGCCAACAGTAAGAAGTCAAAGAGGTTAGGCATCTCTGTATCCATGTGGGTGTCATATCCATTTTTACTGTGCCATTCATGTATTTCAGAAGATTCAACTTGTGACCACGCAATGTTAGAGGAAATGGGGCTTGCACAATTGAGCACCAATAATTTATCAGAAAGGTATAGACTGAATAACGGGACTACGATACAACCTTGCTTCAGCCCTTATTTGCATCTTTTCTGAAATTGCTAAGGGTGAGGATAACCATATTTTTACCCACCTGAGTATAGGCTCATGATTGCCCTTAGCAAGGATGTGGGGATGCCCCTGTGTTTTTAGCAAGTCCTCAGTTTTCTCCTGACCAATGCACTAAAAAGTTGTTGCAAATTCTATGAAAACCGCATATAATAGGTTATCATTCATCTTCACTGCAGAGTGAATTAAGAGTGATAGAGGTAGTAAGTTGTCTTCAATATCTCCTCCTTTTTGGAATCCTATTTGAAACAAGGGTACTAGTCCTATGTTGCATGCCTATGCTTCCAGATCTTATAGGAGGTGTACAGAAAAGCATCTGGCTACAACATCAAGCAAACCAATTAGTTTGCTGGCTTTTTAGGGACTGAAGTAAATAGTGAACCTCTTCAGCTGTCGGGATGGTACTAGTAGCTATGGAGGACCTATACAATGAGAAGCAATTTTATTTACCACAGCAAGATGTTTGGTTTGCAAACTGCTGCTGGGATTCCATTAGGACAAGCTGCACCATCTCTACAGACTGACTTTGGTGGTGTAATCACCTCTGTGATCATGTTTATTATTTCAGCTTTGCTTGAGCTGTATACCTCTTCTGTCACTTCAAATTATGATGGATCACCGGTCACATATATTTGTTTAATATAAACTGACCATTTTCTGCCCTTGTCTCTAAAGCTAGGGAGTCTCTTGTGGTGACCATTTTGGATAAGAATTATAAGAAGGCCTCTGCTAAAAGGTGTTAGTGCAGGTGTCACAGCAGAATAACACTTAATTCTTCAGTTTTTGTGTATCTGAATTGAATCATTAAAAATAAGGTCCTTAGCTCAATCACATGCCATATTACCAGCAAGACTTGGGAAGAACATTTCAGGAAACCTTATGATGCACCTTTAACCTCTGAGATATTTGTTACTGACCCAGGCCTTGTTTCATGCTTTTGGACAACCCTGGGAGGCATTGAGGAAGTATCAATCAAAGTATGGGGGTGTGATATGCATACCCCAGTAGATCTAATAAAAAGCAATGTTACCTTTTGGCCCCTGCTTTTGACTAATGTTTTAAACAACCTCACCTATTCTCTCTTGCCTGATACTTGGGGAACTTCCACCATTGTGCCTAACTTTTAAAAAGGAGATCTGTCACTTCCGGGCAGTTATCAGTTGATCTTGTTGATTAACACTATGACCAAAATCCTGGGTAGAATAATTTATAATAGAATCAGAGAATGGGTGCAAGACAAGCCAATGTTATATTCTTGACACTATGGGTTGAGGCATAAAGTGGTTACTATAGAACAATGCCTGAACTTAAATTTGGTCTTGGGGAAATATACAATTGCTAAGCAATCCCCTTTCTACATAATATTTATGGCTCTATCATCAGCCTTTGACTGTATGAATTGTTCTAAACAATGGTGTCTTCTAATAGACCTGAGTCTGGACAAAGTACTAGTTCACTTTCTTGCATTTTTTCATAATGGTATGAGGGCTAAGGTTCGTATTAATATACAGGGAGAGGTGTCAGGAGATATAGATACACAGTGGGGATTGAGACAGGGATGTGTTTTGGCTCCCATCCTATTCAACTTCTATATTAATGAGCCCTGCCAGGCTTTAGTATATTTGATGCCTGACGTCCCAATAATAAAGGGCAAGTCACTACCATCACTCTTGAATGCTGATGAAGCAGTGGTCATGGCTTGTACCCCTGGGCACCTTATCAGTTATTGAATGCCTTTGTAATCTTTATGGCCTTATACCAATTTCACAAAGTCTAATATTATGTTGTGTGGGCCAAAATGTAAGCCTCTATCAAGCACAGCTATAGGCTAACAGCACCTGAATAATACTAGCAGTTTTCCCTACCTAGCTGTAGCCTTCTCTGTGGGAGGGTCTTGGTCCACTAATATTGTGCACCAGTGTACTAGATTCTCAATGGCTATTGGGTCACTTGCTCCACTTTTACAAATATACAATTCACAATGTTTCCCTATTGCATTGTATGATGCAGACATGTGGGGCATTGCAAACTGTATGACCATCCAACGCGTAGAGAACAGATATTGTAGGAAAATCTTATCTTCCCCTATATCAGCCTTGCATTGAATCTGGCACAAAGAATTTGGCCACTCGTACCTGGCAGATCGGATCAGAGTCCAACCAGTTTTGCCATGGCTTGCTATTTAGAGGAATTCAGAAACTGCATCAACAAAAGACAATGGATTGTCTTTCTTTGGATAGAGGGATGCGTATTCCTTTGTTGGCATATGTGAAGGCTGAATACTGTAAAATTGGCATGCAGTCCACGTTCACCGATCCTTTATCTTGTAGTAGCATAGATAAAAGAACTGTAGCACAAGCACTTCATAGCTGTAAGGAATCTTGACAGCTAACGGAGTAAGTGGGGAAACACAGCGTATCGACATGTTTAACTTTGATGGGGTCCGATTGCCCCTGAGATGATATTTTGCACTCACATATCCGATGGAAACGCTCAATGGTGTTTCGTTATTGATCTGACACAATTAAATATTTGCTTTACTTTCCCCTGGGCTTTGCTCAGAATTTAGATGACATACCATGCCCCTTTGACAATATATCCGGTCAATCGATGCTTCATTTTAATTTTTTTGTCAATTGTATATAAGATATACCAGTTTTATTTGATTCTGTTTCTAGAAGAGAATTGTTTAACTACAACTTAGTGTAGGCTGTTTTGCACATTTTTTTTTTTTTTTTTTAAATCTGCTGTTCGAGCTCACTGGTCTATATTGTCTTATTATCCTGTTCTTCTATTGTTTATGGCTCCTGTTGCACAATTAGTTTCACTATTGTAATTTTTGTATCTGTGTATTTAATGAATTTTTATAGTGATTGTTTTTACTGTATGTTACTTTTATGGATGTTATTATGCTTCAGAATAAAGTTTAAATGAAGAAACAAACAAACAAACAAAGAAAGGAAGAAAGAAAGAAAGAGAGAAGGAAAGAAAGAAAATGGGACATACAGAAGAAGAAACAGCATTTATCCTACATAATTGCCATGAAAGATTACTTTGTTGCCATTTTTCCAGAATTTTCCAGGCGTTTAGAGAGTTTTTGACTTCATACAGGTTAACCCAAAGTGTTTTTTCCTTTTTATGTCCTGCTTCCCAAAGTGTTTTCATATATTCTAACCTGAATTTTGTTACCTACTTTTTGAGATCAAGATATTTTTTTCTTTTCCTTCACACTGCTTAGTTAATTGTTTTAAGTGTCTTATTTAATTTTGATATGTCAACCTTTTTTCCTACTCCTAGCCATTGTTGTTGTCTTCTGGGCTTTTCAGCAGCTCTATAAGAGTCAAAACTATGACTGGCCCAGACTGTATCAAGGACAGACTGTGTGCGTTTTCCTTTTGAGCAACCAGTTCCATCATGTACATCAACTGGCCTACTTAGGCAGCCATTTTTCCTGCTTCCCACTTTAGACATTTTGTGGGCTCTGTGTCAGCTGAGGACCCTATGTAAGATGGTTTTCCATTCCTGATATGTTTAAGGGTGACAGTCAGATATTTTGCAACATGATCTCTTCCTAAGGTCAGAGCACTCTTATAATCCTTCATTAAATTGAAGAAATCTATCTGTACCAGCACAAGATCAAAAATCGCTTTTCTTTGAGGGGAAGTAGGTATATCGGCGAGTGGACATCTGCCTCAAACCTACTGTTTAGTAATTGGGATCTAAGCCTTCATTAAAGACTCTCCAATCCTGTCTTTACACTGCACTGGAGGTATGATAGGGAGAACATCCCAGTTATAGTCCTCATCTATTTGACAGTCTTGGTTTATGTGTTCCACAAACATACTTGAACCACCGACTGAACTTACCATCAGCCCACCAGGCACCTCTGCTTCGTTTCTCTTTGTCTAACCCTCACACATCCACAGCCTACGCAGCAGGTGCAGAGATTGCTCCTTCTCCTACATAGCATCAAAAACATGAAACAATGTATCCTTCCATCTACTAATCTCTCCATCTCTCCCAGAGTTCTAAGTCCCTGAAGACCTAGCTATTTGGCTAATCATCTGGGTCCTGCCAGTGCCCAGATATACTCACTGGTGACAAGTAGTACTCTACAAATCAAACGATTGATTGATGAGTTTAATTGAAATTGCTTGTTAGAGTCCACATGAAATTACTATGTACGACCAAAAAAGTACTTAAAAATGTATGTATTGCTTCAGCGATTTGTCTTTTCGTTTTATGTCAAAATGATGTAAATATTGGTGATTGTGAAACCTTTATTGCTCTGAGTCTCCTTTGATTCAATGGTTAATTTCGCTGACAATAGAAAGGTACTTTCCAAGGCTATTTTTTCAATTTTTTCAGCATATTGTAAGGCGTGCTGCAGTGCAAGGGCGGTTTGTGTAGGAAGTGGGATGTGATTGGAAAGATTCTCTCTCATTGAGGGATTGTCAGCAGAGTTCCACATGAACAAGTCTGTTCTTGTAAATTGCTCAGCCAGATCCCCTCAACTTGATGTTTTAATGATAACAATTAATGCAGCTTGACTAACTTTCCCATCATACTCTCATTTGCAATTTATATCTACATACTAAAGTGATTGAAAAATAAAAATGTATATTCTCTTTAAGGGTAGCATGTGGATGCCACTTGAATGGCAGCTCTCTTGTTCTCCAGTCAACCTGAAAAAGAAGCAAATTATCATGTTGGCAAGAATAGATGAATCAAGATGGCATTTTTGATAAGGCTGAAAAAGATTATTTTCCATGTGCATATAATTTTTCCTTTGGCACTTTACAACAGAAAGAAGCGAAATGTGGAGAGATTTAATGCAGTGGGAGGGGTGTTAAAACAAGTGGATGACAGGAATGACATGAGGCAAATTGATGGAGCGACTGACTTGATTTTAAATTACTTAAACACAAAGAAGATTTGTTTTTTGTTTCTAAATGTAAATTGGTGCAACATTAAATCTTTTGCATTAAAAAGAATAATTGAAGAATAACACTTCTTTGAAGTTAGAGTGTGCTTTATAGACAAAGCAGGCACAACTATTTTAAAACAGACACATTTATGGCACGTCATCTCACTTACTGGGCAAACCTGTCACATACATTGTTCCATTTAATTTATTATGCATCCTGACAAATTAGATAGCAGGCTAGGATCACGGTGCATAGAATTCTGCGACACCTCAAGATGAAATTTATTTGTGTAGCACATATTGTACTAATTTGCATTCAGAATCAGAACAAACTTTATTCAGGTGCAAAAACAACCATAAAGTGTGCAAGGTCAACAGTAAAAACAAAAAGTACTCACATATTCATTTTAGTGCAATTTCAGATAGGATAACACCAATCACATTAGACTATAGAGTATACTGTAGTAAAACTCATACATTTACATATAAATAACGACGGGGATAAAACATTATTCAAAGTGCATTGTGCTACATGGCTGCACATCACCTCTCTGAAAGGAATTAACATAAAAAGAAGACTCATCATCAGTCAGTTATTGCAAGAAGTGAAATGCTGGACTACAAAGCCTAAAATTCTGAGACATAAACGGGATTAAAAATTGTTATATTAAAAGTATATCTTTTATAAAATTCACAAAAGAAGGTAAAGCACATCATTGTTTGACCAGACCTGTCATTAAAAGTGCATGGGCTATTTTTCAAGATTCCTTTGAAAGCCCAGTGGAAAGCAAAGCATACACTTAATTGCATCTGCCCTGAAACAAAATCATACACATCACTCCCAACACCCGCTTGCACTAAATAGATATTAAGTTGGTTATCTGTCAGGGCTCAATTCCAGATAGGCTGCAACAGTGGGCATTAGGATTTCTGTATTTAGCCTGTGGGATAGGGCTTGGTCAAATATTAGCATTTGCACATGCTTTCTATTTAAGTTGCCGTTCAAGGTGGACACGGAAACAGCGTGGGTTATCCCAATCTCTTGGAAATTAAACTATGCATTACCATTGATGGCATACCTGGTAATCTTCTAAATTGTGTAGGGTTGGGGTCACCCATGTAACCGCTGGGGGGCTTAATGGGAACTTCAATCATTTTTGTTTAATCTATCTAGAAACGTGAAGTTTCTGCACCCACTGGGCCGAAGAGGTTTGGACCTTTACATGAGTGTGAAATGAATCAGAGGCTGCAAATCAACAATATTGCATTATAAATATAATTAACATTTTATTGGAGGCGGTAAAGAGATTTTGGGGTGAGTTTCAAAGCTTTAATAAATCATTTCAGTAATTATTTCTTTTTTTGCAAAATTATCAATTAGTCAATGAAATTTCAATACAATACAGAACAATGCATGAAGTGTGTTCCATAAAGTTTTAGTCCTCAGGAAAATTTGGAAAAGTGTCAAATAAAACCCATGAAGAGAAAGTATAAAGCCTTTTAGCACATATTCCTATCATTAGCAGAACTGTCCATAAAGAGAGGTTCATGAAACTCGGTAGAGTCTCAGTACAGCAGAGATTCAAACAAAGGTGCATAACGGAGTCTCTCAGAATGAATTTGAGAAGCACCCACAAGGCGTCTGGGTATGCAGAGAAGTCAAAATGAAATGACTGAATCTCTCCTGTTTCTCTAGGAGGACGCATTTAACACATTTTCATATCTGCAGTTGAAAAAAGTTGTGATACTCCTCCAATTGCTCAACCAATCAGTAGATAGTGTCATCATGGGAGCAGGAAAGCTTCAGTCCTCTAAATGTATTAAGACAAATAACTTTGCAAAGTCAGATACAAATGTACCTGAAATTGCAACATGACTATCAATTTCATTAATGTCTTATTGCCTTTCACCATAAGACAAAAACAGTTCAGGGTTAGTGCACTAAATTGCGAGATGAAGTAATTCCCTTTCCGATATGGTTCTATTTACAAAATGTATTCATAAAGAAACATTCTGTGGACATTAAACTAACTTTTCAGTACATTATTTTTTTCTTATGAAAGTTATGTAAGGAAGCCAAAACATAGTAATTTGTCGTTTCATTCAGTTGTCTCAAAAACACATTTGAATCATTAAAGTTTTACCACTCATAACCCTGACACAGGTCAGAATGAAATAAAGAAGAAAAGGAAAGAAGAGGAAACAAAAAAATGTATTTGTCAGAGAGTTAAGCTAAAAATGTGATAATGGAAGCTTAATGTGCAAAGCCTTGTTAAGATAGAATGTCTGTCTAAGATTTTGTGCAGTATATCTGATAGTTACATTAGCTTTCATTTAGTTCAAATGTTCCAGCATGAAACACCAGAGAGTTCATTGGAAATTAAAATATGCAGAATCATGCAATGCAACCACATTATATTGGATTAATATCACTGCAAAAAGCATGCATTTTGTTGTGCTCGGGAACAAATGAGCACTTCCTTTAAGACAAAAGTCTCACTAATCATGTCTAATCCACAGTTATTTGTGAACAATGAAAGAGCTAATTTTCCAAACGTTGTTAATGTGTTAACACAGTCTAATTAATGTTTTGTGTGAATACTTCACTACCATAAGAACTCAGTTCTACTGAATAACCCATAGTACTGGGTTAGGTTGCCTGGGTGAAAGCCTACAAAGCCTAGCTTGTGTGGGTATAGTGCAGTGTGTCAGCTTTCACCAGGTTATCTCATGGCAGGGAATTAGGTGTCATGAGACACATCTTAAGGCCAGATTCTAGAAGGAAGGGGGTATTGCTGCCATAAAGCTCTCCTGTTCTAGGTCACAGACATCTCTCCTTACCTATTAGATTTGTAGTCTTCCTCTGAAGGAGGACAGTTCTCAGGATGCATGGATTGTGGGTTGTGTACTATGGAATGAGCATTGACATGCCCACAGAAGGTCTAATACTTTGTGTGGCAAGAAGCTATTATATTGCTAGGCTTGTTGTTTTTTTTACAAAGTGTTACTGCAGTACTTGAGCTATTCCTGGGTCTGAGGCCAGGCATCTCAACTATTACCAAATACAGATATTTTGAGAGAGCCTCCTTGTTAGAATTCCAGCATGGTAGCATTGAGCATGGTGTTTATTGGAAGGCATAAAATAGATGGACCAGTGGGTGTCCAAGAAACTTAAGGTCAGACTCGCTGCAATAATGCAATACTAATTTGTGCTGAGTGCTGTTCACTGAGTATATGTACAGTTGTATATACAGTACACAGTGTATACATACATGTATATTTGCTTGCTAATAACTTTGTCATCATTGGAGGAACTGTGACAGATCTTTGCAGACTCATTTCTTTTTTTCTACATTGGCTGATGATGCAAAGTTTCACAGTGATTAGTTAAGAGGGTCCCAAGAAAACAGGGGAGTCCCAAAACAAATCTTTCTAGCAATGCATTTCCATAGACCTTTGCATCAAATGTATTGACAAAAGGATTGAACAGCTTTAGATGTATTTTGACTGGAATATAGATTATATTATGGAAAGGATCCTTTTTGGTATTCGAGCTAAACTGGTTTAGTAGTTTTTTTAAGTTATAAGGGACAAAACCTTAGTGATACATTGGGCCTCAGTCCACTGCAAGTGCTTTGTTGTATTACATGGTATATGGTGATGAAAACACACAACTTACTATTAGATAATGAAAGCCTTGACAAAAACAAAAGGCAACTTGTTTTGGACATGCATGTCAAATCTAGGTTATTAGTGTACTTCAAATGAATATGAAGACATGAGGCCATTTAGCAAACTATGTAGAGGTAGGGCAAATTCGTTTTCTTCATTTACATATTTTCAAAAACGTTTATGGAGAAATAATATATATGACAAAATATAATTACACAAATAATTATTAAAATACATTAGTGAAGCAGGGATTTTATGTTTGACAGTTACTTATTTTGCATACTCTGTGGTCCAAAAAATGAAACAGTGCGCAAACAAGCAAACCCTAACCATTGTGCCCCTACACTAACACACAAGCATAAGGAGAACAGAGGCAGAGAAACAAGTATATAAAGAGTTAAGTGATTGGCTATTAGGGAACTACTTTATACCAACAACTTAATATTGAAAGGAGGGCAATTCATGGCTGCAATCACATTTCAGCTACTAATGCACATTAATGCAACTATTAAAATTAGGAAATTAAGTATTACAAGATTGGTTAGTGAAACAAGCTGTCCTATGACCACAGCCCAATACTACTAAATCACACAAAAACATAGACACAGTGCTGACTGCTGGTAAGCACATTGTGCGAATTCTGTATTTATCTTGGGGTCCCATATGGACAATACTGTTTCCAAAGCGATAAGTTTTATGTCCAAACCAAAACAGAATCTCTTCACTTGAGGTGGGTACTTACCCATAATAGAATGCACAGTAGCAAGGTTAATGTCCACCATGGCCACATGTGGTTGCTTTGGAGCAGCCCTTGCTAGGGCAGAGTTCAAAGTGCACATTAGAAATTGTATTAATTGTCTGTAAAGTTCTACTAAATTAGTGCATAGGTGGCGTACATCTGCTACCACCATTTTACCCATATTAGGGTAAAGTGTATAGGTAGCCAATTATGGCCAGGTAGTTGTGTAATTACTTAAAGGACCTAGTCTAACATTCTGTGGAATGTGTGGTAGGGCGGCATCAAGCTAATTTTGGTGTTCTTGATAAGATACTGGTATTTCTTAATACATGTATAGTCTGTATTGTGTGGGTGCATTTGTTGGAGTGTAAGGTGACACAAGAGTAAAACATTTCACTTCTCTATGCTGCATGAGCTTCAATGACAAATTTAACCTCTACCCCCTCTTCTATGAGGCCATTATTTGTTAAGTGTGTTGTGAAGTGTAGTCTCATGTTTGCTGCATATACAACCCTGTTTTGGTTCACCATTTAAAAAACATGGAATTGAAATATTTAGAAATAGAAGCACCAATTAGGAGTTCCTTTTAAAGATTAAAGCTTGAACATGCTACAGCATCCAATAGGAACTACCTATCTAGCAGAGTAGGATATTCCCTAATACCACGGATGTATAAGGTAATTAGATGTTTTTTGCACGAAATGAGACAGAGATACTTGAGAGATCCGTAAAGTCAGTGTAAAGTCAGTGTCTAACTAATATTGGTGGTGCTATGTCATAGGACATCCATTGTAGTAACAAGACAGTTGGATTTTGGGCAGCAGCTCCACCTAGCTGGGGGGACTGAGTCTGATCCCACACCGTGTGACAGCTGTCAGATTAACCCTTCCGGCTAGCTAGCAGTACCTCACCAGTATCATAGGTAAGTTGAATTGTGGCAGATTATCACATGACTCTCTAGGACTCCTCAGGGAAGTCATGCTCGGACAGATCATACCCCTTTCTCTCAGTTACACAAGTCTCATACATGCAAAGACAAACAGAAGCAGGACTTTTGTTCAATAGATTTTATTGAAGCAACTATGTTCAAAGATAAATTGTGATTTTGCGGATAATGACACACAACACTATTACAGCCGTGACAAGGAAAGTGAACAGAGGAAAAGTCCCACCATATTGTCACAATAGTGTATCTAATATCCCTATTTACACTACTACATTTCTACATGACAACAAATAGCATTGGTAGCCCTACTCTGCCAATCTGGTCGTGGGAAGGGTGCCCAATCCCCATACCTGTGTTCATAGGTAAAGAAGAAGTATATTAATCTGCTGGGAGTCCTCCCACAAAGACAAAGAGGAAGCTCAGAGGTTCAGCAGAAACTGCAATGAAGTGCAGATTGAGATGACAGGCTGGTTGGATTGTCCCATCAAAGTTGGTGGTGGCAGCTTGTTGTTTTATAAAACATCTTGTTGTTAGGGGTGTGTAGGACGCTCTGCTCTGCAGGTGGAGTTAATGGTTTTTTTTTAACTCTGCTCTCCGAGTTGTCTAAAAAGCTCTGGTAGCCCACCAGCAGAGTGGAGCTCACCCGGTGCTGGCTGTAGCCCAGTATGGACTGCACAAAACTAGCGCAGACTGTCTGCGCTTGCACTGTGCAGCCCATGACTGGGCTGCAGCACGCACCAGAGCAGAGGAGGGAGGAAGCGCTGGTGAGGAGGACTCGTTGGAGAGAAGGACCCTCTGGGAAGACCCAGAGAAGTCCATGTCTCTTTTTTGCTGTTGTTTGTGCACACTGGTGCACTAACAAAGACTGAAATGGCAGATTTCACTGTCTACGGCCCTGGCTTGAATTCAGGCCAGAGCTGTAGGCTGCACAAGAAAGCTGCAGTTTCAGGCCTTTTTGTGCACTGGCCTGCCCCATGTACACTGCACATGGGACAGGCTGGTACACAAGAGGCCTGAAACTGCAGCTTTCACTGCCCATGGCCCTCCTGAATGCGCCCATTTCAGAAGCATTAAGCAGGGTCAGGCCTGGCTGACCAGCCCCAACCCTGCTTAGTGCTTCCGAGAAAGACGCATTTAGTAGGACTCCGTGGGGCCCAGAGCTCTGGCTTTGTGGAATTCCACAGAATGCTACGAAGCCGGACTCCATTCACTCTGCCCAGTCCTTCTTGTTCTGAGAACTGCCCTGATGTGACAAAAAGGACTTTTCTGTGTAGGGTAGACATTGAACCCTCTGGACCGGCACTACCCGATACACTATTGTGTGCAGCCTTGAAGTGAGCACAGGATGAAAATGTTGTGCTAAGAAATTAATAGCAAATTCTACTTGAAAGGGCAACTGAAACAAAAAACAACATAACAATGCCACTAAAATGAAGCCTTGCTAAAAGAATAAGAGGAATAAAATGACAAGTGACTAGGTGAAAGGGTGTAGGGCTCAGACCTAAGCTAAAATAAATGTGCCTACTTGAAGGCTAAAATAACCAATCAACAACTACTATAATTTTTCTAATGTTTCCACTTACCCTAACCTTAGTAGTAAAAAGGTTCTATATATATCTTTAGCCCTGACTATGCTGAATGATCATATGAGCCCCCATTTACTAATGCTTTGCTGCTTTGCTCTGTCACAAAGCAATGTTATTACTCAATAGGTAGTAATGAAACACCCTCTTCTGATCAAAACACACTATTTATGCTGCTTTTTGTCAATTGTCATCAAGTGGTATTGCTTCTGAAAATCAGTGCAAACACCCGTAGGCTTTGAAACAAGCCCCAGTCTACTAATATTGCCAGAAAAGACTTTGCATCAACAAGCAATGCCTAAGCGGACATTAACATGGAGACATGTGTTCGTGTTCAAAAGCCCATGCATCGCACATGTGAATCAGTTCACAACACACTCATTGTTTGTGATCCCTTGGAATTAGTGTAGGCATAGCAATTTGTACTGGAAGGGTATGTTTCCACATCAAAACCTATGCTAGACAGTGGATGTTCACCTCCTCACCATGATGCAAGCCTTTATGATGCACATAGAAGCATTATTAGAGTGCTATCACAAAGGATAACAGCAGTTGCAGGTCAAGCTGAGTAGGTATGATCCTGCACTGTTTCTCATGTCAAATAACCCTGGCCATGGTTTAGCAGATGGAGTTAGTAGTCATTGTTTGGGACCCTAGTCTACACCGAATACCTGAGGCAGTATACAGAAGAGGAGAGCACCACATTGATGGTATCTTAAAATTCCTGGTTCAACTTTGGGTCTCTGTAAACCCTGAGCCATCATCAGTAGCTGGCAACAAATGCACATGCTCATTATCTATCTATTTATCTATCTATCTATCTATCCATCTATCTATCTATCTATCTATCTATCTCTCTCTCTATCTATCTATCTATCTATCTATCTATCTATCTATCTATCTATCTATCTATCTATCTATCTATCAATCTGACCTATCAGCTCTTGGCGTGGTTTCCCCTTCCTTTCTAGGTTCTGACCCTCTGTTATGATCCTATGCTGAACTTTGTTTTTACTGACTTCAGGACTCTAGACAAGTTATCATTGATTACCAGTTCTAAAGTGCAAGTGCTCCCTGTGTAAATTTTGATTTTGATTGGTTATCCCTGATTGTTATATTTGATTTACTAGTAAGTCCCCAGTGAAGTGCACTAGAGGTGCTTAGGGACTGTAAATCAAATGCTGGGGTGTCTGTGTGTGTGGTTTTAAATCCACTTGCCAGGCCCAAAACGTCTCTTTTCCTACATGTAAATCTACCCCAAGGTAGGCCCAAAGCAACCCCATGGGCAGGGTGCAGTGTATTTAAAAGGTAGGACATGTACTAGTGTGCTTCACATGTCCTCAAAGTGAAATAGTGTCAAATTTTTTTTTCATTGTTGCAAGGTCGATCTCTCCCATAGGTTAACATGGGAATTACCTTGAAATATCTTTTAAGCACAGTTTCCTATTGGGAGCAGATATACATATGGAGTTTTGGATATCTGAGCAATTTGAAAAAAACATCTTTTTGTAAAGATGGCTTGAAAATGCCACTTTTAGGAAGTGGGCATTTTCTTGCTTAGCCATTCTGTGCCTTTGCCTGGCTGTGAAATATACGTCTGGGCCAGACTCACAGTTGGACTGTCTGTGAATTCACTCTAGCCAGTGACACAAAGGGATCTGGGGTGTGTCCTGTATTGCCTGATGAGACTTCCTGGGCTAGAGTGGGAGGGAGGAGCTGACACCTGCACTTGAAAGGGCTGTGCCTATCCTCACACCATCTAGAGTGTGTCTAGCACAGGGAAAGGAAGATACCGGATATTGTGCACTACAAAGGCTTTCCTTTGAAGTTTGCCTACTTCAAAGGCAGAAATGAATATCAGTATTGGACTGCTGACCCCACAACTTTAGAACAGTGTTGGGTCAAGAGGAACCTCTACCAGGGATAAGAGCCTTATGGTTGAGGAGGACCTGCCACTCTGCCTAGTGTCTTGCTGTGCTGGCCTGCTACTGTTACTTATGCCCTGGGAGTGAAAAGACTGGACTTTGCTGTGTATCCTGGTTGTGAAGTTTCTCCAGAGGCTTGGACTGAGCTTCCCTTATGTTAAGATGTCTCAGGGGCACTGAAGACTTCATTTGCCAGCACCTGGGCTCTCTTGCTGGGTACCCCTGACTTGCAAGGTGGTGCCACATCCAGTCCCTGGTCCACTGGAACGAGAAGCTGGAAGAAACTGTGAGAAAATCCATGCACCAGAGCCGAGTGGCAGAAACATTGGTGTAGAACCTGACAGCGGCTGAAAAATTGATGCAGCACTGATTTAATTTACACATTGGCAGCTCAGCACGGATTCATCACTGCTGTGTGTCCACATTTGCCACACATCGACCCTGAGCATCAAAAGCTTCAACATCACCTCACAGACCCGAAGCTGCTTGTCCAGAAACCAACCCATCCCTTCCCTGCGAATCAACACTTACCCAGTGGAAAAAGAAATGACTCACGGCCTCACTTGCGAGTATGGAATCCATGCATTGCTTGTTTTTCCGATGCATCGCTTGCCTGTGCAGCTTTATTTTTGACACATACCAGGTACTTTGTGCTAAAGCAATGCATCCATTGATTTCCATGGATTAAGACCCTTTTTACTTTGCAAATTAATCCCTTTTCTTATGTATGTTGGTTTTTTGTTGTTATGTTCTTGTTTGATTTACCTTAAGGTGTCCCTTCCTGCACATAAACAATCATTCAAAGATCATGATTTAGTACTCTGCAGCACACAAGTGCCAAATCGCCATTGTAGGTTGTTTATGTGCAGGATGAGACACCTGAAAAGTTAATGTGTCAAACAGATTTCAATGTATGGCAATGCAAAAACAAGATGTGTTTCCGTTCCAGCCCAGTGCCCACTCATTCGGTCACTCTATGGTACTTAACTCCTTTAATCTTTCTTAAGATTGGTCCCAGCATTTGGAATAATTCGAGAAATCCATTCTTTGCTTGCACCAGATTCTTCTAGCCAAGTGATACATAAACATAACTCATTATCTCTTCCATAACAGATTTACTTCTGTTAAAAATGTTCCCGTCCAACCACAGTGACTCATACTACTAGCCAAACCTTAGGCACATGATAATGATGATGAATTGATCAATTGATCAGTAAAGTGTGTACTCTACCTACGCAGCCTAATCCTCTCTACCTTACCCTGCAGTTGAGTAAGTTAAGAGGATGCTTTTCCTTACTGCAAAGCAAATGTATTTTTTTAGAAAAAAGTAATTATTACAAAATGTGGAGGAAGGCGATGAGGACAGTGAGTAAGGTGGGACTAAGTAAGTGCCTTGTCTTCCATGGATGGGATCGTCTCTGAAGAATCTGCCAAATACAATTTATATATTTATAGCCCTTTTCTTAATCCTTTCCCTGTACTGCAGTATACGTTGCTTTTTCAACCCTCTACCAATGGCAGACAGAATGTATGCATAATTGATATTATTAAACTGTGTGGCCTGTTTCATTCTTAGCATTCACCAGCCTTGTAGTCCAGGTAAAATTGAAACCCATTTGAACAGGTCCATTGGGATGAGATAATTTTCTAGTACAGCTGCCCCACCGGCAGACAGTAATGAGTATGACTAGTGTGCCAGCTGACCTTGCATGCCACCATTAATTTAACACAACAGGAGAGAGAATAACACTTGTACTCCATAGTCAACAATGACTATGACTCTAATCTCCTCAAAATCAAATGGCCTGAGGTGACCAGCAAATGTACTGCTACTGTGCCACTACATGATTTTAAACGTTTTTTGCTCAGAGTATTGTTTACAATATCTCTTTTTTCGTCTTGATATAGCTATTCCTGCTGGTCCACCATCGCAGCAGGAAATAGCAGCCCAGCTGTGGCAGCAGAAGCTGGAGGCTATCAGGCCGAGTATCAGAGGCTGGTGGTCTTCGAGGAGTAGGAGGCAGCAGTCTCTGCCAATGCCCAGGGCCCCCTGCCAGCCCAGCACCTCCAGCCCATGCTCAACACCAGCACCGCAGTTCCCGGGCAGCCACCCCCACCATACCATCACTGGTGTCCCCCCCCCGACACAGCTTTTCAACACCGCATCCTTAGAAGGCTGTCGATAATAGAAGCCAGGCAATCACGCATAGAGGGGCTCCTGAAAATAGTCCCCACCTACCTTTTGTCCCCTCTTCTGCCACTTTGTTAACCTTTTATTTTGGTGGGTGGGACTTGTTGTGGGTGGAAAGGGTAGAAATAGGTTTTTGGGACCGGGACTTTTGCACTTTGTTTTCTTTTATTAATGGACAAATGGACATAGTTTTCTTGGACGTTGGTTGCGGAAAGAGAGATCTGTTTGGGGGTAGGGGTGGGCCAATTGTAGGTAGAATGGATGGGTTTCTATTCTTTCTGTTAGGGACAGTGGTTAATAAATATTTATTTATAGTTATTTATGCCTAAAATCTATTTTGGGATGTTTTAATTTGCACTACTTCATTTCAGCGCAGAGTGTTTTTAAAATCTGCTGATAGTGTATTCCTTTTAGCTCAGCATGTTTTAAAATCTGTTGATAGTGTATAACAATTAATTATGTGGTTAGACACCCTTGTCCTACTACTCTCCTAGTCTCTGCAGTGTACTCTGCAACCATATTTGACCCATGAGGAGTGGGGGAAGAGAGTTGCCATTGCCAATTATATTGCCTAAACTAAAAGTACAAAAATGCTCTATAGTTCTCCTACCTGAATAGATGAAGCAAGGGCTGCATGGTTTCCCAAGGAGCCATGGTGGTGTAGTAGTAGTAGCATGCTAGCACAAATACAGTGAAAGGCATCGGAAGTGAGGTCCCACTCCACCTACGTGAACTCAAATGAAGATGCTGCACATTGAGTTGGCATTGCTTCCCCCACATCAACCCCACCAAGTGTGTGATTAATAAATGGTGTAAATTATTAAGTGACATCTCAATAAATCACACAGCCTGGTGAAAGAGGATTAGCAATTTGATGAATGGATGGGAAAGGGACTTAGGAGAAGGTGTGACAAAAAGACAAACACTACACAAACACAATATTCATCTGGAAAATGATCAGCAGGCTGTTGTTGGAGGAATAGAAAAAATGAGTATGTATGACACAGTTAACTTTACATTCCTTCAGCCCCAGTGAGGTCCAAGTTGTTATATATCTAAACATGTATGGTCATCTACGTTTGAAAAATAGTAAATGTAATTAATGCTGGTGTGAAGTTAACACACACAGTTCTGAAAAAGATTATTGAAAGAAAAACCGTACTAGTCTGTATTGCCAAATTGGGTGGTGCATCTGCATTCTTCTTGGTTTGTCCAGTCACTGTTTTTGGATGCCTGCCTGAAGCACTCCGATAAGGTAAGCATGAGTGTTACTGTGCAAGAGAAGCGAACACCTGCGTATTTTAAAACAGAAATGAATATCATGAAATTGTAGAATCAAGAAGGATAGAATGGAAAGTAAGCTTCATGAGGAGTAGGGTACCAAGAAGACTCAGAGATGACAGAGAAAGAGCAAAGCCCTTTGCAATCATTCATTTCATGACTGATTTGGGATCAATTACGTGAGAGCAATTACAACAACCAACCATCACAGACATGTGGCTGCATGTATCGGGATGATCAAACTTGCAGCTGTCATGATCATCATAACATTTAGCCTAGAGCATGTGCATAATGTGACTTCATCCATCACATGTCTGTCTACTCCAGTTACCTACAACAGGCCCACCCCATCCAACCACATAGTTTCGAATTTGAGCTAGCCAGCACACACATGCAGCAGCATTGCATTTCCCAAATCAAGTAATCAACACACCTATCAACACCAGTCCAGAGATTGGAGTAGGCCTCTTAGACTCATGATCATCCATGTTGATTTCCATGTAGTTGATAACTTCCTTCTTCATGTAGTTGTTTAAGTTGTCAATTGACACGCTAAGTCCTTCCATCATACTCCAATCTCTGATTAAAGATATTGTCCATCTCCAGAAGAACTGCTCCCGAGAGTCACAGTCTCCGACCCTATTGAGATAAAGAGACCTATAGCGCGTAGCTGTGTTTTGCAACAAGAGAAACATTTAGTATTTTTTTTTTGTATAGATTAGATTTATGTTCATTAGCTAAATAGACTGGTCGGGTCTATTTGACAAATGTGAGCCAGAAAAAAAAGCACCAGAAAACAAACCAGTTTGAAACCAGTGGCAAAGAAATCTCGCTCGGTGTCAAAGGGGAAAGGAAAAAATGATCACTCATTATTAGCCCACCGACACTGTAAATCAATCACAACACAAATACAAGCAAGCGTAATAATTATAGTTAAACAACGCACACCCAGTCTCGCTATCTGCCACCACTAGACATGAGTCACATGAACCATCTCAACACTTAAACAAGAATTCCTCATATCACTCATTGGGACACATAGCATTACTTACCTGATCCCATCAAACATAGTGGTACATTGCTAATCCTCTTTAATTCACAAAATGAAACAAACATTGGCCAGTAAGTTGTAAATCAAATATCTGGGACTGTCCTGCTAGGGGACAAAAAGGAAGGATAGGTACAGAATGAAGGGAGGCATTGTCTCCCAAATCTGCTTGAAGTAATTTTGGGGCAGATTCTTCACTGCACACTGGTTCAACTCCAACCTGGCCATACATGTGCATAACACAGTTGTGGTTTATTAGTCATTGAGACAGAAACAAACAATATAAAATAATAATGTTCCCCCAGCTAGCAATAACCTTTTTTATTTACTCTAAGTAGTTGGTCAATAGAAGAAGAAAGCTTTATGGTGGCCCAGGTCTAGCCAGGGAAGTAGAGTTCATGTTCAACCTAGGGTGGTTCACCCAGAAGTTGGTCAACTAACACACTATCATGACCTGAGTCTGACCAATCACCCTCATCCACCTCCTGTTGTACTTCAGGTATGCTGTAGTTTGGGGGATATAAAGTGCTGATTCATTTTGATCATGGTCAATCTCTCAATGTTTTGGGCTGAGAGACTGGTCCTTCTCACTGTGACAACTGCACCAGCTGCACTGAACACATGCTAAGCAGATATACTGGCTAAAGGGCAAGCCATAAACTTTATTGCCAGCCTGATGAACACTGCCCATTGGTGCCTCTTCTCATACTAATACATCAATAGGTTTTGATCCAGATAGACCTCCGTTGGGTCATCCAGGTAGGCCCGGACCACCCTCTCAATAGACATTGGTGCTCCACGTTGCTCGACCTCTTTTGTATTCGCCTCTGCATTCGACTTAAACCCTTCCTTTAGAAACTAATCAAATGCAGATTTTGGGGCTGCTGCTCCTGTTGTTGTTGCTGGTGTTGGTTTCGGCTGATATCCGCAGCCTCTATGGAAGTTGTAAGCTGCATCCCAGAACATCTGCCCGTGAGTGGGCCTCTAATTCTCAGCTGTTCTTTTTCTAGGTTGCTGGCTTGCTCAACAATCCATGTCTTGTAGGTTGAAACATCCCCATCCGAAAAAGGAATGAAAGTGGCCACTAATTTATTTGGACCGTGGCTCAGGAATTGTGGCATTGATGTAATGTTTGGATGACACAGTGTCTCTTTGCAGCCTTGTAGTAACAGATAAGCAAAGGATGAAGCTTTCCACCAACTCCTGTGCATCTGTTTATTCATCCACACCTGCGTACATTTCAGACACCTCCTTTATCTGCTTCTGCAGCATATGTACCAATGGGATAGGTTGGCCCATGGTACAGTCCTCCTTGCTGTCTTCTCATGTGAAAATTTCAAAAGGAAGCAGCATCTCTGTCAGGCATTTGAGTAGGCCCCATTGGTCCATCTCAATGATCATGCCTATCACAGTTGCATCCCCTCTTTGCATGACATATTCATGGATCGGTCTGCACTGCGCAAACAGATGTTGCAACATATAATGAGTTGAATTCCAATGCGTTGGCACATCCTGTAGGAGGACTTTAACTGGCATTCTATTACCACACTGAATAATCCTTAAAAGATTACAGGCTTTGAAAGAATGGCTAAAATGAGTGCAGATCCTTCTGCATGTGGACAGTAAGTTGCTGACTCAGGGTTCTTTTCTGAGACAATGCTGTTTATGCAGTGTGCCAAACACAGGACCCTGAAATAGCTACCATCTGACATGGTCTTAAGTATATTACTGCCATTGTCTTTGTCAACAAATCCAATGGTAAGCCCTATTGGGTGGAGCCATTCAAAGATCTTGTTGTCAAAGTCATCCAAAATGTTTGCAGCTCTATGGTATTTCACCATGGCAAACATAGCTACAGTTGCATGCTTCCGAGCACCATTAAAAATGTCAAGAGTGTCAACACCTGCAGATATAATTTCTCTACTCCCCACGGAAGAGATTTGCTGTGCAGTGATGCACATGCAATCAGTGTCTTGGCACCAGATCCACATGTCTATTGTCAGGTGGATTGTGTGGACAGCAGTCGGCTGGAAAGCTTTTCCAATCAATTCCAGCACATCGTGATGTAGTACTGGAACAGCAACTCTGACGAAATAGGTCCCACTGAGAACCTTCCAATTCGGGCAGATGCCCACCACAAATTCTGAAAAACCCACTCATTCCACATTGGAAAAAGGGAGGAGGTCCAACGCTAACATTTTAGCCAGCCTCCCTTTGTACAAACATGCCATTGGGTGGTTGCGTTCATACTGTCCCTCTTGCCTAAACATGCCAAAAATAGTAGCCTGGATTTTTTTCTTTACTGATACCACTGATGCAGGTGACTTCAAAGCAGAAGGTGGAAGTAGGCTCAATGTGCATCTCAGGGGGATAGTCACTGCATGTTCTTGCTTTGGTGTTTGACCTGACCTTGAGCCGTCCTGGGCCATTGCGATGTTGCTGATGTGGATGACAATACTACTGCACTGCTGGGACAGGGCTGATTTGTGTAATGAAAATGTCACCCTCTTTTTCACTGTCACCTTTCACTATGATGGGATCAGAAGCCCTGCTTTCAACACCTTCACCAACACCACTTGCAGGCTTTTAACTGCTATTGTGCGCCTCCCAGAGAATTGCGTGGTGTTTTCTCAAATGGGTTGTTTAGCTACCTGGTACCATAGTTTGTACCAAGCTTACCCCAACTAACACTTGCTCATCAAATGGAGCATATGGCAATGTTTGGCTCCTTTTCACTAACCATAAAGAAGTCTCAAACTGGGGAGGCCAGCTTTCTAACACTGGTGCCACTGCCAATGTCGGAAGAAGTGGCAACCGTAGGGTGTTGTTTTGATTACATTTGCCTCTCTACAGTGCCTACTTCTACTGAGGTGGCTGTGGATGCATGTCACAGTCGGGGCCTTGTAAATATGGAAGCTGGTGGAGTTGGAGTTGGAGATGGTGGGATCCGTGCCTCATTTCTCACAGCAGGTTGAGAAGATGGGGTAATGGCTGACTGAACTGGGTCTGGACAAATATCCATGACGACTGGCTCATCATTAGGCTTGTCGTCCTCTTCTTCATCCATAACTCAAAGTCTTTCAGGAATCTTCTTTTTCACTCCTTGCCTCTCCTGGCATATCTCAGACTGAGGTGTCATCCACGTGGAGTCTTGATCATTAGAAGGGGAGCTTGAAGAAGAAGATGGCGGGGGTCTGGAAGACAGTGGATCATGTGAAAGAGGGGCTTTTTCAGCTTCCTCAGCATGAAGCTCAATTTCCTGATGTGCTCCTACTTCGGGAGGAACTGTTATTGCTGGCTGCAGCTGTTGTTGTCCACTGGGCTGAGTTTCTGGCAATGACTGGGCACTACTTTGAGAAACAGATAAGTTTAATTCAACGTCACTGCTCGAAAGCGTTGCTGTGATTAGAGAGGCTGCCTCTGTGCCAGATATATGGGCTTGTGCCTAGTTTGGAGTGGGGCTGCTGATGCAGGAGTACTGCTCCCAGCTTGCTCCCTGGGGCCCAGTGTGACAGGCATATGTTTGTGCCTGAAAAAGGTCTGGGTCAACATACCAGTGGTGGGCAGCTCCTTCTTATCACTGGCTGCTTTCTTGGGAGCACCTTTCTCTGTCTGGCAGTACTGTAGGTGATGTTTCTTTCTCTTCGTGCATCTAAAAGCAAACATACAAGAAGGATATCCGTGAAACGTGGCATTGTTGTAGTTGCATTAGTGGTAGAAACAATATAATTTAGAGGTTACTTAAAATATAAATAATTATTAAATAATATAGTGTATACATTTGTAAAACCACACCAGCATTAACTTTCATTATCATGTACACTCAGGAAGGATAAGAAAGAGCAACAACTACAACATACAGATTGTAACTGTTAGCTTTATGGGCATTAAGCTGGTATGTTACACTCAGGGAGGTGTTGGTGACAAATGGAATTACCCTTGAATAATGTAATGTTTTGCAGCTGTACAACTATGGAAGACATGGGGCTAGTGAGGCAATGGGGAAAAAATTGAAAAAAAATAAATTAATAAAAAAATACATAAAAAAGTTATCATTTATTTAAAACAATCTAAAATAAAAAGAAAAATAATAATAATTGTCCAAGGTCTATATAATTTAAAAAAATAAAGTTTGTGAAATAAATTATTAGATAAAAAGACTAAAATTAAAAAAAAAAATACAATTGCTGATATACTGGGGAAGAGAACTACCATGAAAAACCACAGGGATTTGGGAGGCTAGGAGTGATGCTAAAAGTATATAGTAAAATATAGAACACTGTTCATACAGTACATTTAATAAGAAACATTGACCTACTGGGCCTCAAGCATAACACAGAAAATGGTTGCTAGCCACATGGTCAAACAACAACAAACAAGGAGGTGTGGCCACCACAACAAAGAACACATGCATGCCGAAAAGCACAATAGCTTCCTTCACAAAATGGCCACCAGCCATATGGTCAAACAGCAGCCAGCAAGAAAACATGGCCACTACAACAAAGAAGAACACATGTAGGCCTAAAAGCACACTGGTTGCCTACACAAAATAGCCACCAGCCACATAGTCAAACAACCACCAGCAAGGAGGCATGGCCACCACAACAAAGAAGAACACGTGCAGGCCTAAAAGCACAGTGGCTGCCTACACAAAATGGCCATCAGCCACTTGGTCAAACAACAACCAGCAAGGAGGCATGTCCATCACAAAAAAGAACACATGCAGACCTAAAAACTCACTGGATGCCTACACAAAATGGCCGCCAGCCACATGGTCAAACAGAAACAAGCAAGGAGGTATGACCACCATAACAAAGAAGAACACATGCAGACCTAGAAACACACTTGCAGCTACACAAAATGTCCATCAGCCACTTGTTCAAACAAAAACCAGCAAGGAGGCATGGCCACCACAACAAAGAAGAAAACATGTAGGTCTAGAAGCACACTGGCTGCCTACACAAGATGGCCACCAGCCACATGATCAAACAACAACCAGTAAGGAGGCTTGACCACCATAACAAAGAAGAACACAAGCAGGCCTAAAAAGCACACTGACTGCCTATACAAAATGGCCGCCAGCCACATGGTCAGACAGCAACAACCAGCAAGGAGGCATGGCCACCACAACAAAGAAGAACCCATGCAGGCCTAATAGCACACTGGCTGCTTACACAAAATGGCCGTCAGCCAGATGGTCAAACAACAACCAGCAAGGAGGCATGGCCATCACTACAAAGAAGAACACATGCAGGCCTAAAAGCGCACTGTATGTCTACACAAAACGGACACCAGTCACATAGTCAAAAAGAAGAACACATGCCGGCCTAAAAGTAGACTGTCTGCCTACACAAAATAGCCGCCAGCTACATCGTCAAACAACAACAAGCAAGGAGGCATGACCACCCCAACAAAAAACATATGCAGGCTTAAAAGCACACTGGCTGCCTACACAAAATGGCCACCAGCCACATGGTCAAACAGCAACAAAGAGCAAAGAGGCATGGCCACCACAACAAAGAATTCAGGCCTAAATGCACACTGGCTGCCTATACAAAATGGCCACCAGACACATGGTCAAACGACAGCCCATAAGGAGGCATGGCCACCACAACAAAGAAGAGCACATGCAGTCCTACTGGCTGCCTACACAAAATGGCCACTAGCCACATGGTCAAACAACAAGCAGGATGAATAGAAAACAAAAAACACATATAGGTATAGGACTATAATAGACTATATGAAAAGGGCCCCTGATCTCATGGCATGGGGAACAAAGACAAATGTTGGCCTATGCCAAACATTCTCAAAACTGGCCAGACAAAGAAGGCATCGGTACAGGAGAATAAAACAGCATTATGTCAGTAATTCCGCAAATGAAAATGAAGGGGGCTAAAAATTTCACACCACACATCATACAAAGGCACTAAGTATATATCACCCCGCCATACACTTTTTACAGAAAAATGTGAAATAAACCAAACAACATTTTGTTATATTTAATCCAATACCATCCATGGTGTTTCAGTTCCACAGACACCACAAACAGCTGTTTCATCATGCACTCATGACTAGTACTGGGCCTACAACTGGAAGGCCTATTCTGTTAGCAGACTAGGCCATTTAACATTAACATAGTTAATTAAATGAATATTGCAGCTTTACATAAACAAACCATGGAGAAAATGTAGTGAACTGCGAAACATTTTTCCTTTATAAAAGACAAATTACATGTAAAACCAACGAGGCACCAAATGCCAGCCACCCACCACAACAACTGTAAAAAATTGAATAAAAGAACAGAAAAATACTGGTGCATGCCCTCTATCAAACAAACAAGTTGCACACACCCTTATAAAAGTGTTTTTCAACTTACTTGTGAAATCTGAAATATTACAAAGTCCTTAAATCCAATGATACGTCCAGGAGACGACAACAGTGATTCTTCCAGCTCGAAATCCAAGTGAAAAGTGATCAGGAGATGGACAAAGCACTGGGAGAAGCATGCTGGACAGGAACAGGAAGTTGGAGTATCTGGGGCACTGCATGTTGAAAACAATTATATTAAAAATAACTCCTTCTATAAAAAAATCATAGCAAACGGTCTATTAGAGAAGATTTTTACCGAAAAGTTGTCATTTTGAGGAGATTTTAGCTTCTTGAGCTTTGCCAGGTTGCAGCAGCTGTCGATCACTCACACTCATTTATGCCATGAAAGATGCTCGGAAGTCGCTGGTGCTACGCTAAATCTTCCAGGTGGGTAAAAAATCTTGTTTGTGCTTGTGAGTGACCGGACGTCTCTTGTCCCAATTTCTGCACATGCAAAATGACATCAAGCACACACCAACAGGGGGAAAACTCTGTTCCCTTGCGGAATGCTGAGTCTATCGGTAACTCCGATTACTCCATGAACTGCAGAGTTGCCGAATTCCACATACTCTGCCAGCGGAGCTAAGTTTTTCAGCCAGGCCTGGTGACCATGTAAAAAGTGATTTAATTGGAGAAAGCAGTGTTTGGTTATGTTCATAGGAAGGCTCCACTCATTTCTGAGTTCTTGATGCTTCCATTCATTTGTGGATTATTCATATGAGCTCCCTGTGCTTTAGTTAGTGAAGTGTATTTTTTCAAAGAAAATGGCAACAGGTGGAGGTCTGCAGAAGGAGGTTGTACAGCAACCAGAGGAGCAGGAGATGGATGAAGAAGAGTGTGCTGATAAAAAGCCTGCACCAAAAAAAAACAGTGCATCGCTTGGGAATTCTTTATAATTCCCTCTGGAGAAACTGAGACAATTCCAAATTGGTAAAATGCAGCTTGTGTGGCAAGACCCTTTCAAGAGGTATAAATTAAATGTATTCATGTGGGACAACATCCATGTTCAACTGTTTTTATGTTGCTTATTGCACATTTTTCTTTTCCTTGGTTCCATTTTTATTTGATTAAAATTAAAAAAATATACAAAAAACTTTAACATTTAAAAAAATCTAAAAATAATTTTAAAAAGTTCCACAAAAAAATATAAATAGTGGTGTATGGGTGACTGAGTGGCTGCGTGAGTGGTGTATGTGTGATTGACTAAGTGCATAAGTGTTGTACAGGTGATTGAGAGCATGGGTGCATGTATGAGTGCGTGATTGTATGAGTGTTGTATGGGTGGTTGATTGAGTGCATGAGTGAGTGTATGGGTGAGAGAGTGAGTGCATTAGTGCGTATATAGTGCAAATATGGGTGATTGGCTACTAAGTGTAGGTGAGGATGTATGGGTAAGTGAGTAAATGTAAGAAAAAAGAAGATTAATATATGTTAGTATTCAATCTTCAAAGTTACAAAAAATATAACAATTCAAATTGCTTATAATGTAAGATTATATTACAATGTAGTAAAAACTATCATTTTCACTTTTTATCTGTTCTCAGCTTTTATATTTCATTGCAAATGACAGTTTGTATAAAGTGTTAGACCTGGAAGCTCTTGGTGTGGTTTCCCTGTACTTTTTTACTTCTGACCCCAGGTTTTTGGATCCTGTGCTGTAATTAAGTTTTGCTGGTTTTGATACTCTGGGCACTTTACCACTGCTAAGCACTGCTAAAGTGCAAGTGCTCTCTGCCTAAAGTATATTGATAATTGGTTTTCCTTGATTGGCATATTTGATTTACTGGTAAGACCCTAGTAAAGTACACTATGAGTACCCAGGGCCTATAAATCAAATGCTACTAGTGGGCCTGCAGCACTGATTGTGCCACCCACATGACTAGCCCTGTAAACATGTCTCTGACCTGCAACTGTAGAGTCTCTGTGTGCAGGTTTGCACTGCCAATTCGACCTGGCATATGTACCCCCTTGTCAGGCCCAAATCTTCCCTTTTCACTACATGTAACCCACCCATATGGTAGGCCCAAAGCAGCCCCATGGAACGGCGCAGTGTATGTGAAAGGTAGGGCATGTATTGTTGTGTTTTACATGCATTGATAGTGAAATACTGCCAAATTCAGTTTTTACTATTGCAAGGTCTGTCACTCCTACAGGTTAACATGGGGATCACCTTTAAATATCTCTGTGCAGTTTCCCATTGGTAGCAGATCGAGATCTCAAGTTTGGGGTCTCTGAACTCACAGTTTAAAAATACATCTTTTGAAATTGTGCATTTTCTTGCTTAACCATTCTATCCCTTTGCCTGGCTGCTGAAGACAAGTCTGGGTCAGACAGACAGTTGGGCTGTTTGTGAATTCATTCTAGACAGTGGCACAAAGGAAGCTAAGGTGAATCCTGCATATCCTGATGAGTCTTCCTGAGCTAGAGTGGGAGGGAGAAGCTGACACCTGCCTTTGAAAGGGCTCTGCCTGCCCTCACACACTACAGTCTTCAACCCCCTGGTGTGTGTCTGGTGCAGGGCAAGGAAGAGGCAGCGAAAGACTTTCCTTTAAAGTTTGCCTACTTCAAAGGCAGAAATGTAGTACACAACAAAACCCCAGACTTTTAGATTACTTCTGGATCAAGAGGAACCTCTGCCAAGGAGGAGAGCCTGATGCTTGAGGAGGACCTGCCACTCTGCCTGTTGCTTTACTGTGCTGGCCTGCTGCTTCTATTTCTGCCTTAAGAAGGAAAAGACTGGACTTTTCTTTCCGAAAACCTCCTTGTGAAGTTTGTCCAAGGGCTTGGATTGATTTCGCCCCCTGTTCTGAAGTCTCAGGGGCATCAAATACTTCATCTGCCAGTGCCTGGGCTCTTCTGCTGCTGAGAGTCCTGAATTGCCAAGTTGTGCCAAATCTAGTCCCTGGGCCCTTAGAAGTGGAAACTGGTAACCTGCTGGAGAAAATCCATGCACCGCTGTGTGTGCATCACAAAAATCTATTTAACCCCTGTCCAGTGTCTGAAAATACAATGCAGCGCCTGCCTCATGGCTGGAGAATTGAACCAGCACGTGTCTTCAACGGGACCCTTCGCACAGCGGGTCAGAATTTTCCACGCATCAACCATGGGCGTTAAAATCTTCAACATCACTGCACAGACCGAAGGCTGCTTGTTTGGGAATCAACACATCCCTTCCCTGTGAGGAAAGAACCGATGCATTGCTTGCTCAGCAGGGAAAAAAATCGACGCACGGCTTCACTTCTGAGTAAGTAATCGACGAATTGCTTACTTTTCCGATACACCCTCACCTGTGAGGCTTTATTTCTGGAGCATACCAGGCACTTGTGATAAAACAACACATCCATTGACTTCTATGGATTAGCACTCTTTTTACTTAACAAATTCATATATTTGCTTGTGTATGTTGGATTTTTGTCGTTTTGGGTTTGCTTGACTTAGATACATATTGGCTATTTGTCCAAACTTGTGTGGTGTCCTTTAGTGGTGTTTTCACTGTGTTACTGGGTATGATTGCACAGATACTTTACACATTGTCTCTGAGATAAGCCTGACTGCTTGTGCCAAGCTACCAAGGGGGTGAGCAGGGATTATCTGAGCTGTATATCTCCATGACTAGAGTGAGGGCCTCTACTTGGACAGGGTGCAAACTGAATGCCAACTACAGACTCCATTTCTAACATAAAGCATTATCTTCAAACAGTGGGGAAAAAACAATTGATGGATTGCAAAAAAAACAAAAAAAACAAAGCCTGCACTGTAGATCACTACAGATAAGTGATACCATGTTTTGCACTCACTACTTAGGGGGTCATTATGACCGTGGCGGAAGGCGGAGAAGCGGCGGTAAGACCGCCAACAGGCTGGCGGTCTTTTTTTTTGTATTATGACCATGGCGGTTACCGCCATGGTCATCCGCCGCTTCTCCGTTCCACCCGCCAGGGCAGAGACGACCACTGGGCTGGAGACCTGGGTCTCCAGCCCGGCGGCCGTCACTATACCGGCGGCGGTATTTGGACCCGGCTGACCGCCATGGATTTCATGCGGTTTGAAACCGCCATGAAATCCATGGCGGTGAGCACTATCAGTGCCAGGGAATTCCTTCCCTGGCACTGATAGGCGACTCCCCCACCCCCCACCCCCACCCCAACTCCCTCCCCTACCCCCCCACCACCCCTGCCCCACCCAAAGGAGGCAGGACCCCCCTCCCCACCCCAACCCCCAACATAACACCACTCATACACACACGACACGCACGCAGGCACCACCAACACACATACACGCACACACACCGACATACATGCCAACATCCACACACACAGTCAGACACGCACACCCACATTCAAACAAACACGCACACATCCATACAGACATACCTACAGACATACACACACTCATTCCCAAACACACAACACCCCTGCAAGCATACACGCACTCACACACCCCCTCTACATACACACATGCACCCCCCATGCACGCACACAACACACAACACCCCCCTCCCCTCACGGACGATCGACTTACCTGGTCTGACGATCCTCCGGGAGGGGACGGGAGCCATGGGGGCTGCTCCGCCGACACCACACCGTCAACAGAACACTGCCGCGCCGAATCACAGGACGTGATTCGCTGGGCGGTGTTCTGTTGGCGTGTCAGTGGAGGTGGAGCAACCTCCACTTCCCCGCCGCCCGCCAGTATGGCTGCTGCCAGCTCTCCGTCCGTAAAAGGACGGAGAGCTGCCAACGGTCATAATTGGCCTAGCGGCAAACCGCCACCACTGGCGGTCTTTCGCACGCAGTCCCTCGGCGGTCTTGGAAAAAGACCACTGAGGTCAAAATGACCCCCTTAGTGCTTTTTTCTAGACTTACTGCAGTCATCTAAAACATATACCTCAAAAGTATTATTTATATTATTCTAACTGGTACAATATCACATATAAATGTGCATCACTCTTCAATTTTAAATATTCTTTTGAAAACATCATCTTTGGTCGGCCAAATGATGTCTAAACTGGTAATGATTCATGTACGGAAAATACCACGTAGTACTTTTGTTCCACAATTTGTATGTTGACGTTTAGTTGGAGAAATAAAAGGGGACAATTTTGTAGTTTCAAAGGTAGTTTTTGGTTTCAGTTACTGTAATTAAACTATGTCCGTTGAATTTAAGACATTAATTAGAGAGTGCTGTATTGTGTTGCTATATCAACTCCTTTGTGGAGCATAAAAGGACTCTTGCTTTCTGAAGATCTTTGTCAAAAACATTACCCTCAATAGCCTAAATAACGTCTAAAAAGAGGTGAATCACAGAGATGAAACACCCTACATCACTTCTTTAATCAGAATTATTTCTTAGAACTTTAGTTGAAGATAGAAAAGATATAAGTTTGATTTCTTGAGTGGAAGTTTGGTTTGTATTTTAGATTGATGTAATTGCATTCTGTCCATCTATTTTCACTCCTTAGATAGTCTAGTGTCCGGAGGTTGTATCCAATCTAGTAAAAGTTCTTCCTGATAGTGATTTTTGTCCAGCTTTGAAGTTTGTAATCTGATTCCAATTTGGAACCATCTGCTGTGCATCACTGTAGCACTACTATAAGGTATTTTACAGTTGTTTGTACAAACAATGTAGATACAATATCTGATCTGCAGTTTGTGAATGTCATGTTTTGGTTAGCATTTCTGTACAGTTTGTCAAAAGGCACAGTTATGTAACATGGTAATGTAGAAAAATTGTTTGGAATTGGTTACAGTGCTAAATGTGAAAGAACAGTCTTTGCAGCCATGGTTCCATTTTTAACAGACCCCAAATTAATCATCAATATTTACTTTTTTTGTTCTAAGACTCTCAGGATGGCCATGATGAATTTATGTGCATCTTGTAGAGTATTGAGAGTAAATGTTATTGATCCAGTACATGTATCCAAAAGATGTTGGATTCTGGAAGCAGAATGTATTACACTTCTGTTACCCATTAAATGTTGCAACAAATTATATAGTGCAGAACACATTCTCTTAGCTAAATTTTGTTCAATTTGATTTACTACATATGATAAATGGAACAGTAGATTGAGAACAACATTCACATAGCAGTTGCCACCAGAACAGTTTTTAAGTGGTAACCTGCGATCTCACCTTCATTTTCCAATTTTCTCTTCTTAGCACCGGCTGTGTTCTCCTATGCCATCTTTTCTTGATGATCTATAAACTGTTTTGTGATCTTCCACTTTATACAGATTGTAAATTTCTCATTAACCTGGTACTGGCCTAGATGAGGAACAGACAGACTTCTTAACTGATTGTACTCCCTTGCACAGCTACTAAATTTTGTCTCATCAAAGTCAATCGAAAACAAACTGGACATTGCTCTAATTTATGACAATGCTACATATGACATTCCTTCTTTGCATACAGAAAATTCAACATTAACTAAAGCTGCATCTACACTTAAACCTTAGGGGTTTAGGATGGTTTCATCATATGCTAGAGAGATTGGGAACTGTTTCTGCTGGATATATAAGCCTTTTACAAGCAAAAACTGTACACTAATTCAAACAATCTTTTTCACATCATTTATCTGGTCAAACTTTATAGCTAAATATTCCACCTCATGTCTATTTGGAAAATGAATGGAATCAATAACTGTACCCATTGTACCATTTACTAAGCCTTTCTCAACATTTAAATTATGTCGCAAAATAGCTAGACAATTTGTACAGACATGTAAAAGCTTTCCTAATCCTGCTGTCTTAGATACCAATTTCTCTAAATAATCCAATTTTGATTGCAGTTTATCTGACAATAGTATTGTGACTCTCTGATGCTCCATTTATCAATAGCTATTATTTCCAAACTCTCCTGTTGCTCCAGTTGTAATACTTTTTCATTCAAGTTGGAGCACTCTTGAAGTGTTGGCATTAAACAAACTATAGATTTCTCTCCTTTAATGAAATTGAACATTAGTTCTGCTGGTGCAATGTTAGTTGGGAATAAACTCTCAATGAGGTAGCTTTGCAAAGTACATGTTCCCTCCTTTGTGAGTACTCTCACTTTAATGTCCTTTAGTATATCTCCATATTCTTCATCAGATACTTGGAACATATTTTTCACTAATTCTCTGTATTCAAAGTTTAACCAAGTATTCATGATGCCAATACTTCCATAGGAATTTATTGTTTCATTATGAGAAAGTTTTTAAAAAACATGTTGTCCTTTTACAGGGGTAAGTTGGAGTAGGTCACCAAACACAATTAAATGTTTTCCTCCAACAAAGTACATCATAGGGTGTTCTTAAAATCTGCTGCATCCTTACGTGTATGGAGGCAGGCATTATGTTTGACACCATGCTGACTTAATCAATGATTAGGAGCTTGAGTTTTTTCAATACTCTTGATACCTCATGGCAAGCATCACCAGATAACTTCTGCTATTCCAATTTATTGTCATGCTCAACAGGTAGAATTAGTAGTCGATGTAGAGCAATTTCTTTACTGGTATGTGCAGCTGATCCTTTTGGTGCTGTTACTACACATGACAAATTTGAATCTGTAGTCTTTCGTAGATAGAAAGCTTTTGCCACTGCCAGTTTGTCTACTGAAATATTGGTTTATATGAAGAACAATTACATTGTTTCTTCTCATTGCTGAATCTATGTGCTATTTTATCTTTTACTTCAATGTAAATTTATCTTTGTTCATTGTTCAGCTGCCCCACTAACTGTTTGAAATCCACAGTTTCCTTTCTTGCCTGTTGCATTGCAATTTCCACCTCATTCATAGCTATAGCTGCTTTATTGTGAATTACTGGTTCTCTAAGAGGATCTTGACTTCCTGGTACAGAACATTCGCTGCATTGTGAGCTCTCCCTGGCTATCTCAGTAGCAATGGTTTCTTCCTGTTCATCTGCAAGTACGTTGGAAACATAGAACACTGAATACTATATTTTACAGTGTTGAATGAGTCTTCATAACAATCAAAGTGTCCAAGTAAATCTGACTCAGCATGCCATGACCTGAAGAGTTGCAAAAGTGCCAAATAGAAAAACTCTCTTCTCTCTGTAGTTTTGCAAGTAAGATTTCTGTGGTTAATTAGTTTTCCTTTGATGTGCCTCACCAAACAACCGTCACAGCAAATGACTGCAAAACGTACTGTTCTATATTTTCATTTGCATTAGTTCTATATTTATATTGATGAAATACTTCGTAGAGACACATATTTCAAGATGGGGACTCCTTCTTTGGTAGTATTAGGTATGTTAGTCTTTGGGATGTGTGTATTATTCTGTGAGGTACTGTATTTCTGAGAAAGACTTTAATATTCTTTTACTAGTGTTTGCAAAGCCTACACATACCCACATATTACCTCTAGACTTGTAGAACAAACATGCAGAGCTCAACCTATCTGCCTATTCAAAAGATCAGTTTTCCCTTTGGGAAAGCATTTTCAAAATAAAACTTTAGAATTTCCTGGTGTTCTCTGCAGAAATCTCCTCCCACACCTCTTTCGTCTCTGTCTTCTCTGACTTTCTGAGATGAGAAGGATTGTTTAGTGAGGTATTCATTCAGCTAGTAACATACCCACTTAGAAAACCATAGATATACTAAAACATAGAGTTACACAACCAGCACATTTACTGTAATATCTCATAGCACTTTTGTAGTTGCTCTCCTACATTCACATAGAACCATGGAGAAGAAGTGACATAATCTTGTTATGTTTCAGAGAAATACTGTTTTAATCATGGGTAAGGTTTAGTTCTGCATAGCTTGTGTGTGCACTCTCACTGCCCATTGAAGTTCGACTCTAAAGACCCTTTGACAATTCTAAAACCCACGTTTTAGAATAAATAACTTTGACAACTTTTCATATTGCTAGTTAACCAATCAAACTTTTTAACATAACAAGGTTATGTCACTTCTTCGGTACCTACAAAAGTGCTATGATATGCTATAGTAAATGTGCTGGTTATATGACTCTATGTTTTAATACCGCTACAGCTTCCTAAGTGGGTATGTTAGTAGTTGAATGAATACTTCACTATCAGTCTATGAGAATAGAAGGGTTTGTGGCTGTCTCTCCAATTGTGTTTGATACTGCTGCATATAGAAATATATTCTGAGTATGTGAGTGAATGTAGAAGTGTCTGTGCTTCTCTGTGACTGGGGGAGACAGGTTTCCTGGGCCAAATCTCTTTCCCAAAACTGTTGTGATGCATTGCCATGATTGGCAACACCTTTAGCTCCCAGTATAAGTCCCTAGTAAATGGTATGAAGCTACCGACGGCATGGGGTACTAAGGGTAGGCCCCTGATGGCAGCAGCACAGATTGTGGCACTCTCTAGGGCCTTGCATCAGATGCACCCAGCACTGCCATTGCAGGCTCAGTGTCCTGGTGCAAATCCCAAAATGCAAATTCGACATGGCACACAGCTTGTGTGCCCTATCCAATGTACAGTGCATGCAAAAAGATAAGCTACCCCTCTGGCAGGCCTTCCAGCCCTTAGGCAGGGTGCATTATACTGTATGTGTGGGCATAGATGCATGAGCAATATGCCCCTACTGTGTTTTTGCCAAACCTAGTACACAGAAAGTGGACAAGGCAGCCAATTTTAAATGCATGTGCTGGGCACTGGTCAGTACGAGTTTTTTACAGCTACATGATGGCTACTCTGAAGCATGGGTTGTTTAGTGTCAAACAACTCAGAATGATAAATCCAAACTGGTACCCGTTTTGGATTCATTGCAAAAACTACCCAGGGACCTCCGTAGAGGTGCAAAGCTAACTAACACTGGCATTGTTGCTGGCTGTTCACAACCAGCCTGCCACCACCAGACAAGATTCTGGCACCCTGGGGTGAGAGTTCCTGTTCCATGGGTACCAGAACAAAGCCCTTCCTGGGTTGAGGTGTCACATTTCCCTCCTCAGGAATGTGCACTGCCAAGCTAGCACACTTGAAATGGCTTAACACCTTTGAAATTCAACCACCAAGCCTGCTGCTATCAGCAAATGTTTGTCCCTATTGCAAACCCCCACTTTTGGTGGTACCAACGGTGCAAAAACACACAAAGGACAGGAGCAGTGGTCAGCCCCCGCTTGTACCACCCCCAAGGTGTTGCATGTGAGGTGACCTCTCTGTTTAATTGTCCTCAATCTTGCATGGAAGGAAAATAACCTATCAGGGATAGAGAAGTGACCTCTGCCCACAGAAAGTGGTCACTTAGTGGGTGTAGGCATCCTAAAGTAGCTGTCCAATTGGTCACTACTAGGAATTCCCCTAAACACCCACTAAATAGGACAAAGGAAAATCAGGAACAAAGAAGACCCAAGCCGCAAGAGCTGAAGTCCTGCTGCAACAAGAACAAGGCGCCAAACCCTGCATGCTGCACCAAGAATTAGACAAACGCTTCTAAGGTGTTGCTCGGACATCGGCTGGAATCTAAAACCCTGACATGACCTCTACACTTCTGAAAATCTCCCCTCAGAGTGAAGGCATCACTTTCCTGCAGCAAAGACCAAAAGGCCAATCAAGTCAAGTTCACTGACAAGTTTGGTGGCACTGTGTCCTCCAGTGGCCGAACTGTGCAATAGCCCCAGGTACTGGTGACTCACATTGGACACCAAGAAGGACAGTCAACTCCAGACTGAAAAAAGACCAGGAGGAAGCCCAAATCAAGGGAATTCTAAAAGCAACATGACCTCCCACCAGAGTGCCCTTTCTGAACTGCAAGCAGCCTTCTAAGTGACCTATCTCCTGCTTCCAATGACCCGTTTGCTCACAGCTCCTGGCTTACCGATTCACTCTGCACCCAGCTGCACTGAAGATCCCCCACCCCTTGACACCTCAACACTCCAAGAAGACCCACCGGATTCACCTTGAAGCCCACCTGTGCATTGCCTTTCCCAGTGGTCCCCTGCAGTGGCCTGGCACCAGCTCCAACAAATTTCTGCAGCAGCACCCTCCAAAATCAGGAGCCACCCAAACTTCTCCAGCTGGCCCACAGGGCACACCGATCACCTCAACCAATCTGCAAAAGGAGACTTTGGTAAATGCATTACCTGATTGTATGTGTTTTGAAAATTCAGTATTTTGATGATCTCTTCTCCAAGATTAGCCTAACTGCTCGACCAAGCTGCCAGAAACATTCAAGCATTAGGTGGTCTAATTTTTACCTCTGTAAACCAATGTGTGGCTGCCTTGACCCTCTACACAGTGTGCCTGGTTTTGCAGACTACATAGGGTGCCATCCTCCTGCAATGAGTATGATTATAAAACTGAAAAGAACATTTCTGTATCATCTAAGCACAGAGCACCATGCTTGATGGCACACCTACAGCATATCTTAGAGATTCCTTATTTCTATTAAAATGTGGCTTTTAGACTTGTCAAAGGGTCTTTAGAGATGAACTTGCATGGGCAGAGGGTGAACAGAGGTTCTGCAGTAGTAGGCCTCACCTATGATTAAAGCAGTATTTTGCTGCATGGATGACAAGATTATGTCACTACTGATATTTCTCACTGAACGTAGGCGCCCACCTACAGAAGTGCCATGTTGTGTTTCTGTAGCTGTGCTGGTTTGTGACTCTGTGGTTTAGTACCTCTGTGGCTTCTTAAGTGGGTATGTTAGTAGCTGAATGAACACCCCACTGCCTATGTTAGAGGATAGAAGGGTTTGTGACTGTCTCTTCAATACGTTTGATACTGCTGCAGATAGAAGTACTTTCTGAGTGTCTGACTTAATGTAGAACTATCTCTGTTGCTCTTTGCCTGGGGGGGCAGATGATCTATCCTTTAGAAGACCTGTGCCTTTATGGGTGCTACACTCTCTGTAGTATTTGGCATAGGGGCCTGCAAGTGCATAAGCAACTTATTCATCTAAAAAAATGTCTCTTGTTTGACACACAAAGCACCATAGATTATAAGATACCAACAGCATATTTTAGAAATGACTAATGGATACTAAAACATGGGTTTCACAGCTTACAAATACCTTGTACATGCCATGAGAAGCTGCCTGTATGACACCATAGACAGGGCCTGTGGTGATAGGGCTCACCCATATTTAAACACTGCATGTTTAAGTGTGCATACCAGTCTTGTACTACACATCTGTTTCAGTATTAGTTAAAAAAAACAAATCTTTGCATCTGAACATATACAAATCTGCCTTATAATTTATCAACACCTACCGTAACGAGTATTTAATACATTGCTCTCAACTTCAATAGGTTCAAGGTTCATATACACCTACAGTGCATGTTTTTCCCTTTCAATTTTGAGTCTTGTAACCTTAGGACTGCAAGTCCCAGTATTCAAATAAAAACATTCCTTCTGAACAGCACATCATGTATAGACATGTAAAACGTTTCACATCTACTAATACATTGGTAAGTATAAGTTTAACCACTAGCGTACAGTTTTTTTTTCTACCAGTTACACCATACAGTAAAGCAACACATGTATAATATGCAGTTTGTTACCAACATTTTGTGAACCAACCTCTTAAACACCTAGGCCCTCATTATGAGTGTGGCAGTCTTAAGATTACGACCCCCGTGTCCAGCAGCTTTTGGATGGTGGTTCCACTGCCATGCAAAGGCTGGTGGGATGGGGTGCCGGGGACCTCTTGGGGGCCTCTGCACTGCCTATGCACTTGGCATGGGCAGTGCAGGGGCCCCGTGGACAGCCCCATTGTACTTTTCACTGCCTGAATCACAGGCAGTGAAAAGCGGGACGAGTGCTGTCGCACCCGATGCACCACAACATTGCCGCCGGCTCAATTAGAAGCTGGTGTCAAAGTTGTGTTGAGTTTCCCACTGGGCCAGTGGGTATAAACGATGTTTCATAATAGGGCCAGTGGGCGGGAAACCAGAGTGGTGGTTTTCCAGCACAGAGAGTTTGGTGAGTGGGCCTCCTACGTGTGCAGAGGGCCCAATTGCTACTAGCGGGCCTGCAACACTGATTGTGCAACCCACATACGTAGAGCTCTAAGCATGTCCCAGGCCTGCCGATGCAAGGCCTGTGTATGCAGTCTCACTGTCACTTCGACTTGGCATTTAAAACTACTCTACTTGCTAAGCCTTAAACTCCTCTTTTTCTACATATGTCACCCCTAAAGTAGGCCCTACATAACCAATAGTGCAGCCATTCAAAATGGGGTTACATATTGCGACCTGCTTCATGAATAATGAAGATGTAAGTCTTTGTGGCCCCATTAGGAATAGCTAAATGTATCTGAGACACATTTACACATTTCATTTTGCGAGTCTCTAATTGAGACTCTCAAAACGTTGCACTTAGAGACTTGCAAAATGAAATGGACATACATCTGGCCCCAAATCATAGAATAGTTTATCTCCAGCTGCCTTTAGAGGGAGTCTGCAGCACCAGTTAGGTCAATGCCATTGCAGCAGCATATTAGAGAGAATAAGTCTCCGTACTGAAATAATAAAACATACCTTCCAACATATACAAAGTAGAAAGAGAAACATTTTTTTAAAAACATTAATCAATGGGATATATTCAAGTTGGGGCAATTTTAGGCAAGAGAAAGCTAAGTGAAAGTATAAGTGAAAGGCATTTTTGGGTGTACAAATTGTGAGTCTCCTGCCCGAATCAGGTCTCATGGCGTGTGGTAAAGGTTTACTTTAATACACAGGGTCCCCAAATTGATGTTTAGGAATAGGCCAGGGTTGTGCAGGTACAAAGGTAAAGTTCTCGAATTTAGGGAGACAGTAATCTTTATATATTGTGCAGTAGAAAGATAAATAGGCAGGAGTGCCTGAAATCTTTTGCAAAGCCTGCAAAGGTGAATGTGTGTATGACACATGGTCACTGATGCAGCTGCACCACCGTTTTCTGCTAGGCAGTGACGGCTGGTGGAATTTGATAGGGTTGGGGTGCCTCTTGTTTGGTTTTAACATGTGGGACTGTTTCACTTTAGTATGTCACTATATTAAGAGGTATTTATTAAAACTGTTAATAAATGCCTCTCAATATAGTGATATAATCTTGTGTGCTAAAGTGAAACACTCCTGCATGTTAAAAGCATGCAAGAGACTAGAGCACTTTCAAATATGTCAGTTCAGGATGCACATATCCTGTAATCACATATTTAAAAGTGCTCTCTTGCATGCTTTTAACATGCAGCAGTGTTTCACTGAAGTACACCAGTTTATATTACTAAGCATTTATTAACAGTTTTAATGAATGCCTCTCAATATAGTGATATAAACAAATGTACTAAAGTAAAATGCACCCAACATTATAAAAGCACACCAAGGGAGCACTTTAAAATATATGAGTTTGGGATGAGTGCTCTGCTTTGCCAGCCGGCAGTTTGTTTTTATTGTTTCAAAAACAGTAAAAATGAACCACAGCCTGGCAGGCAGGATGGCAGGCCTTCATTCACTCCAGTCCCCCTTACCCACAAATCCTATTCTTGAACACGCATGGTGGCCCACTACAGGGTGTGTTGCTACTGTTCCATTCTAGGATGTCAGGCTTGAGAGTGCTAAGCTTGCCGTCTCAGCCTCTGGTGGTTCGAGATCACAGAATCTCATGACTCTTTGAACACAAGTCATATGCCTGTAATCCTTCACAGGTTGCAAGCAACACCCTTTTCCGACATGTCACAGGTGACGAGTTGGGAAAGGGTGTTGCTTGCAGCTTATGAAAGTAATTGACAAGCAGTTCGAGGAATACAGGGCTTATCCCCTAGAAGCCCGGGACTGCCTGCAAATATGACACTGCTGGTGTCATGAATGGGAGGTCTCTTCAGACTTGCAAACATTATTGGCCACCACGGTTAGTGCTAAGTCAGCCCTTAGCCTACATAGGAATTTTTTTAAAGGAAGATGCCGAAGGACACATGCTCATTAGAAAATGTTTCCCACTCAAAAGAACCTGGCTGCCTGAATTATAAAAGTAACCAGGCACATAATTAGCAGCACCCAGCACGAGCTTAAAGCCTTTATTTAATTTAAAGAAAAACAACTTATGTGGATGGCAATTGCTCATTGCAATAACTTCCACATAACTTGAAAAACAACATGGGCAGTGCCCTGGCATCCCCTAGTGGCAGCCGTTGTTGGAGTGGAGACTACATACAATGTTTCTTTCACTGTCCTTTTCAGGTCATGTTATAGTGGGGGAAATAAAAGGAATATGGAAATAAGACATCTAGTTGGAAGTGCACAGTGCTGAAAACTCACCACTTGGTGACTCTTGCTCAGTTAAGGTGGATCAATCTGAGTGATACTCTAGCATATTTTTCCTTGACTGGAATTTCGTGACAGAAAAATAAATCCCTCAATTTCCCTTTGAAGGTAACATTTTTAAGAGAAATGCTAACAGACATAGGAAAAAAGGATGTGCATAATCCAGTGGTCTGCCTTTTATTTATGGTTTTATGTAGGGTTGGATAAGAAAAAGGAGCCAAGTGTGTGAGGTTTAAAATATACTAATAAATACTAAAAAATATCAGTTTTTCAAAACGTAAAAGTGCCATCCAACAAGCTAAATATGAAGTCAAAAATAGTAAAAACAACTGGCATTATCCCTGACTTACAAAGGACACAAATAAAGATTGTTTTCAGCGTAATGAAGAGAGGTAGATCAGATGGTTAATGACTTCACCTTATAAAATACATTTTAAGAGTCAGAAAACTCATGTGACAAGAGACAGTGACAAACAAATTAAACCTGAGGCTACTAATAAAGAAATCAATATTTTTGAAGCAAGGACTAGGAAGACGGTAATAGCGAACTGCATACAGCAAGTTAAGGATATTAGTCAGTAATATTGTGAGAAGGGAGACAATGGATGTGTGCTTTACTGGCCTCATGATAAGGAAGTGCTAGAGGTTTGTGAAAACAAGAATACAAAATTGTGTTCCATCTCTAGGTACTAATAGCCTATTACCACAATTAACATTGACACCCTTGAGATCAATTTGTGGACCAGACACAATGCACGATCCAGCTCAGATTCATGAGTTTTGTAAAGATGTCCCCAGAATAAGGGAATATACAGTCCAATGTTTACAAAGATAGATGAGAACATTAAAATGTATGAAGTGCTGTAGATAGATTTAAATCAATTGTTTAATGTTATAATACACAGATAAACATTTTTCTCAGTGTAATGAAGAAAGGAAGAGAGGAAGATCAGGTGGTTAATGACCTCACTGAACAACACCCACCACCTTATAAAATAAAGTTTAAGAGTGAGAAAACTCATGTGCCAAGAGACAGTGACAAATAAATTTACCCGGAGGCTACTAATAAAGCAATCAATATTTTGAACCAAGGACTAGGAAGACAGTAATAGCGAACTGCATACAGCAGGTTCAGGATATTAGTCAGCATTATTGTGAGAAGGAAACAATTGAGGTCCACTTGAGTGGCCTCATGATATGGAAGTGCCAGAGATTTGTGAAAATAAGAATACAAATCTGTGTTCCATCTCTAGAAACTAATAGCCTATTACCACAACTAACTTTGACACCCTTGATTTCAATTAGGGAAGCAGAAAGAAGGCAGTATATTGCTCCAGCTCAGATTCATGAGTTTTGTAAAGATGTCCCCAGAATAAGGGAAGATGCAGTCTAATTTTTACCAAGAGAGATGAGAATATTAAAATGTATCAGCTGTTGTGGATAGATCTAAACCAATTGTTTAATGTTATAATATCTAAAGATTTGAGGGAACAAGCTGAAAGGCATGCGTGGTGTCCAATAGAAGAACCTATAAAAAACAGTTTGGGTTGCGAGCAGTTTTGATTAAAGCTGATATCAATACAGTAATAGAAACATTGAGGAAGTTAGTTTCAATTAAAGAAAACTGTTAACATTTGGAGCATGTGGTCAGAAAAAGGATGAGACAGTGGAGTATTTTTTATGAACAAACAACAGAAATTTACAAAACTAACTGGTGGCTAAAAGGTCTGTTTGAGGAGGGAAATACAGGTCTTGTGTATAGTCTTTATCCTGAAATATAGGCACAGTTAAAAAAGATAACAGTGTGTTGGCAATCAAAAACACCAGTTGAATTGCTGCAAATTCAAACAATAACAAAGTGATGAATGGGATGCTTTAACTAATCCCAGCCACTGGCCATCACTCAGGCTGCTTCCAGTTCATCATGTTTTGACTATCATGCCAAACTAGGCAAAGACTGGTCCTATTCAAATCAATACCAACCCAGCTCCTCACGAGAGAAGCACATCCAGAGCTGACAGGTGAGGCCCACTCCAGAAGTGATCACCAGCAACACTAGACTGTTTTCACCATACTCAGGCTTGTCAGTAAGGTATACCTTGAGTGCTATGGCACAATGAGCACAGGACCCCCACCTGGGCATACCAGTCACTCTTAGTGCATCAAATGCATCAACAACAAAGTGAGGGATGGAATGCTTGAATTCATCTCAGCCACTCACAGTCGACCAGTGCCACATTCTATCCTATAATAATTCAGCCATCATGCCACTCTAAACAAAGGTCCCCCTTATGCAAAAATGTGATAACCGTAGTGCTCATGGGAAAAGGCTGTCCTGAATTGCTAGATGAGGCCCCTATGGAAGGTGAACCCATCACCTTCAGACATCACCAGCAACATCAGCAAGGTGGTTGACTGAATGCTTGAATTAATATCAGCCAGTAGCAAATGCTTGGGGCTGCATTTCAGTCCATTGTCCTTTGCCCAAATGTGCACACCTTATGCAGATCAGTTCTGATGCATCTCTTCATAGGAACAGTACATCCAGGTCTGACAGGTGAGGCCCTCTCCTAAAGGGATCACAAGGAACCTCAGACGGGTTTTGTCCTAGTTGGAGCTCATCAGTAGTGTGCAACTTGAGTCTTATGTCACAGTGAGCACAGGACCCAGCTCTGGACATACCCATTGTATTTAGAGTGTCAAATGCAACAACAATAAGATGATGGATGTAATACTTGAATTAATCTCAGCCATTGCGAATTGCTTGGGTCACATTTCTGCAGAGGTACCCTTTACCATGGGCTAAACTTCTGATAGGAGTCTGTTTCTTCTGGGCCCTGAGAGGGAACCTAGTGTGTAAATACTGATGTACCTTCTACTGCACTCTAGAAGGAATACTGTAGATGCATTATCGTCCCTAACATGCACTAGACTGCAAATGCCCAAGGTACTAGTTATCTGTACCACAGACTCCAAGATTCCACCACACATTCTATAGCAGGTACACAGAACTATAGGCCACTCATTGACTGAAGTAGGAATAATGTTGACTGTACCACCAGTTAAAGTAAGAATAGAAGAAGGTGCTCAATCTCCTTGCACATCACAGTACAAGATGTCCAGGAAAGAAGAAACGGCATTATCCCAGCTGTGGAGTCACTTTTTAAGCATGGTCTCATAGGAGAAAATAGATAGGAGCCCCTTGCAAAAGCCCCATTCTCCCTGTGAAAAAGCAGGGGAAGATTAGCTTGAGATTCCTAGAATATTTAAGGAAGATGGATGCCATAATGGTTTCATAATTTCAAGTAGTACCTAATCCAGCCTTCTTCTTGTCCTCTGTCCCTCCAACTGCCTCTCATTTCACTGTAGTCTATCTGTGATCAGCTTTCTTTTCAATACTTGTACATCCCAGTAGCTAGTATTTTCTTTCATTCTCACATTGTGCATAAACCTACACATGGTGTATACTGGAACAAGGCAACACTGACTCACAAGCAATATTTCCTCAAGTGCTAAAAAAAGACTGATCTACAATCTGAGTCAGCTCTGGACAAATAATGTGAATAATCTGCTGCTTGCCTCTCCCTGCATATGACTCATACTGTTAAGAAACCATTGTCCTCTTATGCCATTCAGCATCATATGGCCATAAGGAATCAAAAGCAAATGTTTGCTGTTGTAAAGAAAGGGTCTCTTATTTGGGAAATGAAAATTCTCAAGGTGTCCTCCACATCACTTCAGATCACTGAAAACTGCATTGCATCAGTGTTCCAGATTCCCCACCTCTCACTACTCAATGTGGGCTGCAGGCTTTTTGGGGGTGTCTGAGTATTGCAGACAATGCATCCCACATTTTACCTTTATTGTAAAATCTTTGCAAGCACTGAAAAGAAAGAGATCATAGCTCTTATCCCAATGACTACTAAATTTTAAGAGGCATTTATAGCTCTGAAAAAAAGTATTACATACAGACCCAACTTTAGACAGACTTGATTGCAATGATTAATGTGTTCTTCTATCATGAAAAAGAAGAATGTGCTTTGGGTGGGTTGTGGTATTTAGAATATGTGTACCCTGCAGTTTGTCACACTATGAGTATTCTGTAGTAAAGCCAGCACAAGGGAACTTCACAGGGTTTCCTAGACTTGAGAACATTTGAGGTGATATGGACACGTGTTCTATAAATATTCTTAGTGAGTTTGGGAGGAACAGTGATTGCCAGTGCGTAGCAGTACAACTGGAGGTTTGTATTTTCGAAGCTTGTTTAAAAAAATACATGATCAAACAGTTTGAACCCCTTCAATAATGAGCATAACATATTTAGGTGAAAATGAAGGCTTAGGTGAGGAAACAAAAAAATGATAGAACTAGGAGACATTAGAGTATGTGTCATTTTCAGCACCAAAAGGGAAACTGTGGAAATATGTTGTCTAAAATGGCTTCCAGATAGGTGATTTCCTGTATGCAACGAAGCACCTACCTTTGTGAGCTATATATGAATAGTTACTGTCACTATAGGTAATGAAGCTTTAAAAACAGCTTTGTGGAACTGAATAGGTTTCAGATAGAGCTGATCACATTTTACACAATTCATCCTGAGGGCATGCTTACTAAAATCTATGTTCACCCATGAAGATGATCTATCTAGTAATTTCCCAAATCAAATTATTAATCTTAAAACAGACCTTAGTAAAATGAATACTATGCTTCAGTCTTATGAGGTACACAACAATTCTGAATGCATTACTGCAGAGATAGGCCTATTTCATATTTGACCTGGCTCTCTTCATTATAATATGCTGGCTTTGTGTGGTTAGTCCAAGAATTTCATATGGGTGATTTAGCTATTGTTCAAATCATACTCTTCAATATGTCAAAAACATTTTAGTTTGAAATGTGCATGCTGCCCATTTGGCTGCAATAGTTCAGGGCTCCAAAGACAGTTCTAATGATCTGTTTTTAAAGCCATTATATTGGTGGTATAAAGCCATAGAGCAGCTCACATTTGATATTCGACTGTTATTCCACTGATATAAGTTCTGCACAACTTTATTGTGACCTTATGTAAAATTCACTGTTGCCATTTTAAATTGACTATGTATTACAATGTTCAGTATTGGAAATTGAAAACAACAACTCTAGCTTCCAACAAACTAGGTGTGACGGGGTAGCATCAGGCAGGGGATGGATTTACCAGCAACTCATCAAGGGCGGAATCTGAAAAATAACGTATGCCTTTTTCATTGTTTAACTAATACCCATAAGAAAACTCTAGCTGCATGTGTAGTTGCTGATGTGATCAGTATGTTGTCCAGTTACATCTTTAAGTTATCATAAACTCATCATAAAACAGAATTAAGGATTGATGGGCCTGCTGCAAAACAGCTTGTTGTAGGCAGGGCACAATTTTGTATTTGAGGTAGATCTCTCAGTAGAGCACTTGTTCTGCTGCAGAACTCGCAGTGTAACCTGTCAATCACATGTTACAATTTGTGCAATATAGCTTAGTGAGCTACGAACTGATATCAAGCAGTGCATGCAAACATTTAGCAATTTGCTTTTTTTCTCAATCTTTCATTATTCTAACTTGCTAAAAAGGGTTCCTCTGGGTAGCAATAAAGACTTATTAGTACTAGGTAAATGGTTATTAGTGTAAATACTCATATAGACAGATGCATGTGACATTCTTACAGTGCATGGATATCTCTTAAAATGCAAGGCTTAGAAAATGAAAAACCCTGTCAGCCCAAATCATAGTTTCTCTCTTGAGAACTCATGAAGTGACAAACTGGATAGCTGTTTTAACTTAACAGGCCTCACCCACATGGGAGGAGTGCATGCAGCACCCCTCCCTGAGCCTGATAAGAGGGCACACAGCTTCTCTTCCTGTGCCATTGTTTGGCTGCAGGGACCCCATCCGCTGGGGCTGACACTTGGAATGTGTCCCAAGGACACCAACTCCCGGGACACCGTTGTTTCTGAAAGTCTTCAATGCTACTACCGGGCAGAAGGAGATAGCTGATAGTTTTAAACTTAAGTTTAAAGTGTGAGCTTTGGCTCTTCAGCTTGGAAATGCATGGACCCCTTGTGTATTGTTTTATAGATGCATAATGTGGCCTGAGGAGTGTAGAAATGACGCTTTTCATGTTTTTTTTTCAGTACATGTGCTTTATTGAAATGTTTATTGACTAAACCAACAGGTTTGCCTTTTATATATTGATAGTAACATGTTAAAAATAAAAAGTCCTAGATATTCACTGAAAAGCAAAGGGTTACAATTGCAGTATAGTTAGGTAATCAAAGCACGTTATGAATTCACTGAAAAGAGCAAAGAATAAAGGGATGTTATAGTTAGGTAAAATTTAAACCAGGAAAACCACTAAAACTCACCAGAATTGTCACAAGTAATTGTAACTCGTCCCAAAGTAACTACTACTTGTGCTACCAGCAAGCACTGCTAATTATATACATATTGCATCACTTCTATGTTCTACATCACTTCACATGTTCTATGACATCATTGAAAATACTGCAAGTTATATTAGTCAGAAGGGTGCTCTCTTTGATTTGTAAGGTTGTTATTTCCATGCTACAGAGTGACCTGAAGCCAGAATGTTAGATGTGCAGGTGATATTGGTGCAGATGTGGTTTTGCAATTGTGCATAGACTGCAGTTATGATGATCTTGGTGATGAAAAGTAGGTAAGTGATGTGCTGGAGGCTCGTGTATTCATCAGAGTCTAGTGTTTTCAGGAGTGGCAGGACTGGTCTCACTTGAGAGATTCTGAGAAATGCATTGAGAAGGGAAGGAGTTGATGACCCTGAACAGAGATAGAAGACCATTTTCTTCGGAGAGAGCTCTTTTGAAGAACAAAGGATAGATGTCATCTTCTTAGCAAGTATCTTTTGAGGGTCTTGAAGGGTGACAATTTTAGGATGCAGCATGGAGGTTTGTGTCAGTGAAGGTGGCCTGGTCTTGTCCATGCAAGATTGGATATTCTATATTTTCTCATTAAAGAAGTGACTGATGAAATTAAATTTGTCTGAGGAGTATGTGATGGGAAGTTCAGGTGGGGAGCTAACACAGGTGTTTGAACTGCAAGCTGCACTTCTTTCTTAGCAGTAGATGCAAGGACCACCTGACTAATTTTTGGACTCAATGACATAGCTTAACACGTGGCCTAATTGTTACCTGTTGTTTCCAACATGTAATAGAGCAGACCCTTACTTTAAGATGCTCTAACAATGCATAGCTCAGACAGTAGATCAAACCAAGAATATTAGTCTGTGTTATAAATACCGTGACCTGGAGACAAATGTTTTGATGAAAGTATCAGGGTGAAATCTTTGACAGAGCTGTGACACGTATGCTGGGGTCCCAGCAGCTTCACATACAAGGATTTTATTCAATGTTATTAAGACGTATTCCATGTCATAACATTATAATTGTCCTGATGTCATACATACTATCAGTACCTGTAGAAAAATACAATGCAAAAAATAGTTTGCATATCTACAAAATGTATGTACTACATTTCATTTTTCTCTCCTCAAGCAGGCACTTGACTCTACTGGTTACACATTTCCTGGTAAGGATCCAGTATTGCCTTAGTAAAGTTAAGTATCATCCTTATTCACACAATATTTTCCATGCAAATGTTTAGCAGGCAAAACGCTAATCAAATTGCATAGACATCATGTTTCATGTTTGACACATACAAACAGGGAATATAATAGAACAATGAATGAACACATTTAGTTTCAACTAGCATTAGCATGTGTAAAATGTAACTCCATTCTTGCCCCATGACTGAATTTGTGTGCAGACATATTTTCCAATTGGGCTATATGTCTTCTCAATCCCATTCAAAGGCTGTACTATTTCCTCTTCTTTCTGTATCAACATCTTAGAGAAATGCAAGGTATTTAGAACTTTCAAAGAAAAAAAATGCCTGGGCAGGAAAAGTGAATGCAAATGATTGAAAAGTGAAAGTGGACGCCATCCAAAAGAGTAGTGCCAGGAACTGGTGATTGAAAATTCAGATGTGGGAATACTGTCAGTCTAGTTATTTTAGCATTGGTTCATGATAAAGCTCAAGCATTGTTAGACAGACTGATTTATCTGTTCATTTTGACTTTCTGTTAGAAACAAACACCATTTTCCTAATTTATGTTATTTGTACTCCACAGTTTTAATGTGAACTTGTTTATGGGTGTAATACACTATTTTGTTTTCATTAAGTACCGAAAGAACAGTGACAGTCAATACAAAATGTACAGTGTAGTATGGTGCAAAGCATATTCAGTATGTTATGAATCTGTGCTTTGTGTAGCTGATGATTCTAGCTCTTTAAGTCTTTTTGTTAACACACACTAAGAGATATAATGCTGGTGTACATTTATTCACACATACATTTTCTACCATACCAATGCAATGAGTAACTCTACTACTTTCAGCTATTCATCATTTCTGAGTGTCATGTTACCCCTTACATGTCTCTGCTCCTGGAAGAGCCTCATACACCAAGATTTACAAGTGTAAAGTTAATAAGCTTAATAAGGGCAAATCTCACCCAATGGTAAAACATAGAGAATAATATTAATATTTAATAATTAATAAAGAAAATAGTCAAAAAAAACTAATGTAAAGTAAAAAAGTGAATTGATGTAAAACAATTATTATTAACCTAGAACTAAAAGTTAAAAAGCCACAGGTAATTAGTTTATAACATTTAATATTTAGCACATAATAAAATGAATGAAATACAATAATTTATTTTAAAACAATATGATTTAAAATAGTTTAAATATCACATCCTCAGTAGTGTTGTATTCTCACGTCTTTAGGTAATTTTATTGTTCCAGTTTCATTAAATTTTTTACTTTTAATCAAAATGTTAAATGTTAATTTATTTAATTAGCATTTATTTGAAATTTCAAAATATCTTTTAAGCACTAATATAATATATAGGCAATTATAAAATCAAAATACATGCATTCATTCAATATTACTTCATAAGGGGTATAATGTGAATCCCTGCCTCCATTGTTTTCTATGGGAATCTATTGCAGTATCTGTGACTGGCCATCTGTGGCGCTGGACTGGAGAACATTTACTACTGTTTAGGCCCTTTTTAGCTGGAGTGATCTCAGAAGTGCAGCTTGTGAAAAGTAATGGACTTACTTTTTTGTGGGTGAGTGTTTTTGTGTGCATGTCCCTCCCTGGAACTCTCTGTACTCTTCCTTAAGACCCTCTTTGCTCTAATCCCCTTCCATTTAGTTGAAGGTATTCCCCATTTTCCAACCACGTACCTTTGTTCCTCTCACATTTATGACTGAAACATATGCATATGTGTGTAGCCATCTCTGCACAGGTGGAAGAGACCACCATACAGAAAGAATTGGAAGATCTCTGACAATAGACCTGTGACTCGCATTTTGTAGTACATGAGCAGTACAACTCTAGTACTAATTCACTTACTACAAAGATCTGTTACTGAACAGGCCCAAATGTACTCAATTCATCATGAGTATCAGCAAATTTGTTTCAACTATCCTCAAATTAATGAGGCTTGTACCATATAGAGTACACTTGGGACCTGACTCAAAAAAGTAAACACTTTTTGCTATTCACAAGGTATTTTACAAGTAGCATCTGTATGACTGTGGAGTCGGTGCACTTAAAGAGATAGGACAGCCCTATCTTTGTATGTACAGAGAATTCAACTGTCATAAAGATACTACTAGCAAAGTGCATTTGGGAATAGCAAACAATCTTAAAATTCCACAAAAGTGTAAGTTTATCTTTGTCAATTGGACCCTGAGTTTTCATAACACACAATTGTATACAGCTAGTGCAGTTATTCATACATGCATGTACCTTTCCAGTGTCCCAAAATGATAATTTTTTTACAACAGTGTCTTAAATCAGGAATAGTTTGCTTTAATAAATTCACTTAAAATGTGAATGAAGTAACCCAGTCTTATTTTGCTCACAGATAGAACAGCAGCTATCTTCTTATCAATAAAGCTTACATTTGTATTAAGAGCGCAGATAATGTCTTAATGCACTGACAACATATGCAGATATGTTGTGTTTGAGCAACACTTTTATAAACTCACTTCAAGACTGTCAACTTAACTTCCTATAAATCTGTCTCAACATTTATTCCAGAACGCATTTATTATATGTTTATAAAGTCAACTATAACGTCCCTTTAGGATGTCTATGTGATTCCAGAGCTGTCAGAATTGCTGTGTCCTTATTCTTCGAACATTCATATCTAACTTGCCCAACAAACACTAGCTTTTGTTTTTTTAGAAATTACCATTTCACAGATCCTTCCTTGCTCCAGTTTAGATTGATTATGAAGATGATCGATTTGGATTTAGGCACTTTTAACATGATGGCTTTGCTGGTGAAAAAATATCTTCATGAATTCCTTCAATGTTGTTGTGATATTTTAAAACCAAAGAAGTGCCCATCCAGTTTCACTTTCTATTCACATCTAATGTCTGCAACAAGGTAGGCACTCTGTTCTTCTTTTTCAATGTTCAGATTAGATCATTTAAAAGGTGTTTGATTAAGCTTTCATGAAGGTCCTAAAGTGAAGTTACCATTTAGATATCATCAACATTTTTGCTAAATTACAAATATGTTTCATGTTAACCATTAGTGGTAAATTTTGTAGAAAGATACAAATTGCTGGTAAAATACTACATTTGATAATTTATTGTTTGGTCGAGCACCATTTTATAATCACTTTAATTTGAAATCAGGTGTAAATTTTGCTACAGTTTTTCTACATGCAACAACAGTTTGAATTAGGGAAGACAACTGATTTTCAAAGTGAAAGTTTAAGTCTGAGAACATTTTAAAAGGTGAAGTTAGGAAAACCAAATATTCTACCCAGTCTTAACGTCTACATCTGCACATATAAATTATTGGAATGTCTTGAGAGTATTCAAACTGCTCTGGTTTACAATTAGGAAGGTTGCTGATGTAGTTCATTACACTACTAGGTCAAATAATATTTGATTAATGCTTCCTTCAGAAATAACTGATTATTTTGCTTTCTCTCCATAGCTCATGATTAGAAGTAACATCACAAACTTCACTGAGGAAACCAAATGCTAATATTCCTTCTGTAAATATATCCTATCAACATTGCCAAATGCCTTTTTACAATTCCACATTAGGCTAGTGCTTGTGTATAGTTTGGCTGACAAAGATATAACATAGTAATCATTATCATTACATTTCAATGCATGTGTGTTTTTTTTTATACGTCCATGATTGTTTTTGTTTATGAGTTTATTTGATAAAGGGTTTATGGTTAAGTATGAATTTAATAGTCTTAATTTAAAGGGAATGCAGATCTATTGTTAGTGAACAGTGTGCATCTCTGACAACTATAGATTAGAAATGTTTAGACCTTGCCATAGATAGGAGTATAATCTGTCTACAGGTCCTCTCATTATATGTTCGGCATAGTAATAAAGGTGGGATATCTCTGTCAAGTGTCTTTTAGGAGAAGAGTTACGAGTGCATGCTTAATTGTACAAGGGACCAACAATAACAGTATTGAGACATTGAGAACCTTAGGGTAGGGAGGATCAATTGTGCTGCTAAAGTCTTACAGAGACAACAGGACTTGCAAGACAGTGTGAATGGAGGCATGGATTATATTCTCAGCATGAAGACCCATCCTGAACAAGCACCCTCAAGAACCAGTGCAAAATTATCTGGATTGAAGCCTGAAGTGAAGTTGAAGCATGATCTATGAGATTTCCTGGTGCTTTTTTTTTTTACGGCACTTTTAATGCCCCAAGCACGGAATTAACAGAGTAGTTGTTGCAGCCCCCAGGAGGGCACAGCCAGTAGGGCCGATGATTGATGCGTCTGTTGCAGCACATAACAATAGAGAAAGTTTGATACTGGTCCGGTGACACCGCACGGAGGTATCAGCAGCCTGGAGTGCACACAGAAGGGACAAGACTGTGCCCAGCACGGGCCTCAGAGCAAATATAGCCTCTGTATATCAGGGGGTCACAGCCTCAGTCGAGCCAGCTCCATGGCTGCCTGGCAAGGGTCCCAAGGGACTACAGTTACAGGTTACTGTTGATAGATGTAGCAGTAGTAGCCCGTGGGTAGCATGCACCATTATCGACGCAAGCACAATAGTCCATTCACTACAGAGGCCTCATGAGTGGAACGGCTTGGGGGGTGTCAAGCGAACAGCGCCAATAACCCACCAGTCTGTCTACCACAGCAGACACAATCCCCTGCGGGCCATGCAAGGCCCAACAAAATGCTGCAGTGCCCTGCAGCAGGTGCAAACAGCAGCATAGTGTTGCTGAGTTTCAGAGGTGCTGGGAATCCCAGTTGTTAGGCAAGGCTGGTCTCTGAAGGCAGCCCCAGTACTGATTGCCAGTTAGGGGGCCAGACGGGCATCCACCGCAGTACGATGATCAGGATAATGGGAAGTGTGGACTGGAGCTTGTTTAGCTCATGTCTCCCATCTTGGCCTCGGTGTCCACGTCACAGTTGACTTTGTCCTGATGAGTCAAATTAGCTATCGCAAAAACCTGTGAGCTAGCTAGCTGGGAAGGATCTTCTAAGTTTGGATCAGGACAGATAAATGAGAGTGGTTTCCACTTCTTGGGCTGCTTTCAAATGTACTAGTTTGAAATATATTTATTGAGCAGCTACCTGGGCTAAGTCTCATACATTCATGATTCATTACGGTTGGGGGGTTCTTCAGGTTCCTCAAGCATCTTTGCGTTGTCTTCAGTACAGAATGCTTGATTGCTTATTTGTTGTCAAGAAACACAGGAGTTGCATACTTTTTGTCTTTTGTGCTATTTGATATTCAAACCCAATATGCTCCTTTGCTTGTGTATTGACTCACGTAATAAGGACTGTACAAGGAAGATGGGCAAGGAAGTAATGTCCCGGTCACTCACCGTTAATTTTCATTGCTCTGAGACCAGGTCTTCCTTGTCACAGTCCTGAGTTCCCAACAACCCAGCTCCCTTCCAGCTAATTGGGTTTGTTTCTTTTTGCTTGATGATGTTCAGAGGATGTGAGATCAACTTCGCTATTTATGTTACACTGGGAATCATGTGTGCCAAGTTGGGGCAATAGTGTGAGTAGGACTAGTCAATCAATTTCTGTGGGAAGCAAATATATTGTATAGTATGGACTGTGATGAGGAAGACCTGCACTCGGAGTAATTAAAGTTATCAGTGAGCAACCGGGACATGTAAAAGTCCCCGCTGGGAGCTTCTGAGCAGACCTGGGCACCGGCACTCATTCTGCTACAAATTAGGCACTAGTATAGAAGGACTGCAATTTTCAAAAACATCTTGACAAAAACATCAACTGAGAAGGGAGATTTTTTTTTTGCAAGAGACATTGAAGAGATGTGATTTGTGACTGCTATGAGGAAGCTACAAAAAATATATCTGTGGTGGCAACTCTTTCATTTGCCATCACTGTGCAAAAGGCACTATGCACTAATGTGAAAATGACATCAGCATTCATTCTTTAGTCTTAAAAGGTTTATGTTTTTGCTTGCATCACTGTGCAAAAGGCACTATCCATGAATGTGAAAATGCACATCAGCAATCATTCTTTAGTCTTAAAAAGGCTTATGTTGCTTTTGCTTGAAAAATAAAGGAAGTCATTACGACCTGGTGGTTGGTGCTATAATGGAGGTATTACCGCCAACAGACTGGCGGTACCTACCTCCACTATTATGACATTGGTGGTTTGGCCAAAGCCAAACCGTCAACTCAACACACCGATCGCCACTGCGGTAATGACTGCCAGGCTGGAGACTTCAGTCTCCAGCCCAGAGGCCATCACTAGGCCGCCCATGGCATTTTCTTTTTTTATTTATTTTTTTTAAGTTTCAAAAGTTTTATTAAGAATATATAAGGCGGTACATACAGCATATAAATAAACTGTTTAGCTTTCAAAACATTGTTTTCATTCTTTTACCACAATTATTTCCATTGTGGGCATATATGCATGTACTGTCAGGCAAGTAAAAATTCCCAGTTGCATAGTTGAGTTTTTTACCCTTATTTTGAAGAAAAAAAAAAGACAGGTGGGGGGGGGTAAAGGGAGGAGGAGCGAGGATAGGGTTGTATGGGGGGGTTGATCTTGGTATAGGGGAGAGATGAAATTGTCATATGAAATGAGGGGTGGGAGGGAAGGGGAAGAAAGAGGAAGGGTAATCGCGGGGGGATGTATGATGAAGAGAATCGGGGTAGGCAGGGGGTCTTTGTATCCTGAGACTAGCTTGTTCAGGCCGAAGAGTAAATCGTTCTGTACTTCTCCGTCTGTAGCAAGTTACTATCTAGGGGTAGATAGTGTGTATGTTAGATATGGTGAGGTCGGTTAGAGAGTGTCTACGTCTTACATGAGTTGATTTCTCCGTCCTTGTTTGTGTTAGGGAGCGACTTGTATTATTAAGTTGGGTAGTTCAGGGTCTCGAGCATATGTCAAAATTAGATGCCTGTGGGTTGATAGAGAGAGAGAAAAAAGAGAGAAAGGGGAGAGGAGAGCGTAGCTAGGGAGAGAGAGAGGGGACAGTAGGAGATTAAATATGTTTCCGGGGTCTAGGATTCTCAGAGGGTGATTGACGCCAGACCCCCGCAAATAGTTCTGCTTGGTCCTGTAGGTTATAAATCACTCGTTCATGGGTGGCCGTTTGATACATGGCCGTCATCCATTCTATCGGTGTGGGGGCAATGCTAGATCTCCAGTGCCGGAGTATGCATATTTTGGCCGTGGCAAGCGCCATGTGGATTAATCGTTTATGTGCCCGCGAAAGGGAGGGATACGGGCGAATGTCATGTAGAATGATAAATGCTGGTGGGGTCGGTTTTGATATCTGTATGAAGTCCGATAAGGCGAGACGTACCGCGTCCGATAGGGACTGTACCGTTGGGCAATGGCATAGAATATGGAGTTGGTCACAATAGGGCTCTGTGCATCTCCAACAGTTCGCGTGCCGTATCAACCCTGCCCTGAAGAGTTTAACGGGGGTCCAGTACCACCCCTGAAGGATTTTAAATAGGCAAAATTTCAGCCGTGCTTCACGTACGCCTCTGTCGTGGGCTTCTAGTATGTCTGGCCATTCTTCGTCCGTGTAGGTTATCTCTAGTGTGTCCTGCCATTTTAAGCGTAGTCGTTCAAGTAGAGGCTGCGAGTAAAGGTGGTTAGTTAATTCGGCATAGAGGCCAGCCATGACGCCTTTTTGTCGGCCCCATTTCTGAAGATAGGTGACGATGGGTGAGGTTTTGAGCATCCACAGGGGGTTCCTAATGTTCTCCGCATACAGTGTTTGAGCTGTAGATATCGCCACTCCTGGTTACTTTGGATACCGAATTCTTCCTGGAAGAAGGCGAATGTGCGGAAGCTATCTCCATCTATTATGTGAGATATATTGTGAATACCTGCCTCGGACCATTGGGGCCATCTGAGAATATTCCCTCCTATTTTAATGCTTTTGTTCCCTGCTATGGGAGCCTGAGTATGCAGGGAGGGGTGTACTCGTAGTAGTCGATGGGCTCTGCACCACGCTGTGTTTGTAGCCTTGAGGATGGGGTTAGCTAAGGGAACATGGTCGGCGTATGTTCCTCCCATCTCCGTATACTGTCCATATAGGAGTTTCTCTGTGATCACCCATTGCGGTGGATCGGCTATATCCGGGAGTGTGTATATTAGCTGTGAGAGTTGTAGGGCCAGAGAGTATTGTTCTACCGAGGGTACTCCTAATCCTCCGTAGGGCCGTCGTGCCAGTATTGTTGCAGGTTTCAGTCTTGGGCGTGAGGAGCCCCAGACGAAGGCCCTTATGGATGCGTCTATTAGTCGGAGTGAGGAAAGAGGTATCTGTAGGGGGAGCATGCCTAGCACGTATGAAACGGGGTAAGGTGACCATTCTGACCGCCTGTGTCCTGCCCCACATGGACAGGCCTAGTAGAGACCATTTGGCAAAGTCTTGTTTAATTTTAGATATAAGGGGGTCTATGTTGTCCCTGACCATATGTTCTAGACCTCGGTTAATGAACGTTCCTAAATATTTAAGGCGGGTCAGGGTCCATTTGAATTGGAGGCCATGTATTGCTGCCCTCGTCGTTATGCGGGATAATGGTAGTGCCTCGCTTTTATCCCAGTTTACCCGATATCCGGATAGGGATGAGAAGTCTTCTATAGTGGAAAGTAGTGCTGGGAGCGAGGTTTCTAGATCGGACATTGTTAACAGAATGTCATCTGCGTAGAGATAGATTTTGGATATGCCCCCGGTGATGTGGATCCCTTTTATTTGGTGAGAATTTCGTATGGTGGCAGCTAGGGGTTCCATGGCCAATAGAAATAGAAGTGGCGACAAGGGGCATCCCTGGTGTGTGCCCCTTCCAATAGGGAATGGGTCTGACATGATGCCCCCACAGTTAACCTGTGCTGTGGGGTGGTCATATAATAAAGGTACTTTAGAGATAAATTGTTCCCCCAGGCCAAAATGCTTCATGGTTGTGAATAGGTAGGACCATTCAATGCTGTCAAATGCTTTCTCCGCGTCTAGGGACAGGGCTAGGGCTTTGTCAGGTAATTGTATGGATTCTAACAGTGTATGGCAAAGAGTTCGCATATGATTTCTGGAGGTACGGCCCGGTACAAATCCTACTTGGGTATTGTGAATCAATGATGGTATCACCTTGTGGAGCCGCGCTGCTAGAACACTGGCTAGGAGTTTGACATCCCCATTCAAAAGGGAGATAGGACGGTAACTGCCGCAGAGAAGGGGGTCCCTTCCTGGCTTAGGCAGGATGACAATCGTGGCTTTATTGGATAGAGCGCCCAGGGAGCCTTCCTGACATGCTTCCGTCAGTGCTTCATGTACTGCGGTTATTGCCTCCTCCCCGGCCCATTTATAGAATTCTGCGGGGAATCCATCTTCTCCTGGAGATTTATGGTAGGGGAGGCTTGTTATAACTTGGGTTATCTCTTCTTTGCTTATATTACCATCTTAGAGGGCCCTGCCTGCCTCAGACAGACGAGGTAGATTGGCCGCGGTAAGGAATGTCTCCATTTGTGTTTGATCTGTCGTTGTTTCAGCAGTATACAAATGTCGGTAGTACTTGGCGAACCCGTTTACAATGTCTTGTGGGCGAGTTAGCACTGCTCCTGAAGAAGATGTTATGGCCGCAATGGCGGAGACTGCCTCTCTTTGTCGGAGCTGCGCCGCTAGGAGGCGACCTGCTTTTTCTCCTTGTTCGTAATGGCGGCCTCGCAATTTTTGCAGTGCGTATTCCGCCTGAGATGTATAGAGTTCGTTGTGTGCCATGCGGGCCTGTTCTAAGGCGTGTCGCAGCCTAGGGGATGGTTGGGCGGTATATTGTTTAGTGAGGTCCTGTATCGTGGTCTCTAAGGTGGTTTGGCGGGCTATTCTTTCTTTGTTGGCCAGTGCTGCGTCTCACATCATATTCCCTCTTAGGGTTGCTTTTGCTGCCACCCATAGGATCCCTTTTGAGGATACAGTGCCTGTATTCTCGGCCATGTATGTAGCTACATGAGCTTTTAATTGTTCCTTCCCTTGGGGAGAGCGGTATCTGTGTACAGCCAATCGCCAAGGTTTTCGACCAGAGAAGGATAGTCCCACCTGGATCCGGATTAGTATTGGGGAGTGATCTGAGAGCCCGCTGTGTAGGATGCAGGTGTCTTGTATATGAGGGATTACAGTGTGTGATACTAAGAAATAATCCCGACGCGATTGGGTGCCATGGACGGTGGATAGGAAAGTATATTCCTTATCTTTCGGGTGTTGTATTCTCCAGCAGTCCACTAGACCGACGTCGGTGGTCAGGTCTGTCAGAAGCACTCTGTTGTGATTGTTACATATATCAACAGGGCCTGTCCTATCCATTATGGCGTCTTGGACGAGATTCCAGTCTCCCCCGATTATGTATCCAGTAGTTTCCGATTTCTGTCAGGAGGCGATTTAGCTGTAGAAGGAATGGGCGTTTTGGGCCGGTTGGTGCGTAGATGGATCCCACGCATAAAACAGTGTCCCCTAGTTTTAGTTTAGCAAATATATACCTTCCTTCCGTATCATTCCAGGTTTTAATGATAGTGACCGGGAGGGATTTACGCACTAGTATCGCCACTCCACATTTGCGGGGCCCGTTACTTCCAGATTCCTGACTCGTTGGACGGCAGCTGAAGGCAACCTTCCCTACCCAATCCCGTTTAAGTTTACTGGATTCCAGGGTGTCAAGGTGAGTCTCTTGAATCAGAGCTATATCTGTTTTTTTGGATTGAAGACAGTATCTTTTTCCGCTTAACATAGCTCGTCATGCCGTGTACATTCCAAGAGAGTATACGTAATGGTCGCGTCGCTTGAGGGTGGGACTTCGACATCTTGGATAATTGTGAGTAAACACCCTCGTTCCGGGGTTGGTGTTGGTGGGGGGGGAGGGAGGGTGGGAGATATTGACTTAGTTGTTAGAGTGGGAGTTGTGTTTCGATATGATACGGTATTTTATTTTATACGGGGGTTAGCAGCTGGTGAAGGCCAAGGGAGTCCTCTGGAGAAGAAAGAGAAGGGAGAGGAGAGGGTGAAGGAAGAGAGGTAATATAAGTAGGACGAGAGCCAGATGGAGGGGAGATATGAGGGAAAAAGAAGACAAGGAGAAATGAGAGGGAGAAGAAAAGAGGGAGAAGGAGGGGGAAGGGATGGATGAGTGTGCTGAAGTTGAAATTGAGAGTAAAGCAAGAGAACGTGCAATTGGGGGGGAGAAGTGGAGGAGGATAGGGATGAGGGAGGTTAGGAGCCCAACCGCCTTTGTTCGTTAGGTCTGTAAACGGCGGGTCCGATTTCTCTCGGAGCTCTCGTGCCGTCGGGCGATCTCTATCGGGGGGGGCGAGGGGGTAGATAACAGACAGCCAGTTGTCGATATGTCGGTGATAAGGAGGGTTGGGGGGGTTACACAGCAGTGCTTATGTTTATGTATCGAGAAGTGGGTCTGTTCATCGATGGGTAGTGGCTAGTGTATTAGTTATATAACTAAAGTGTATTTTGGTAGAAGTAATGGTCGGTTAATAACTATAGTACCTGGGCGGCGCTGGAGAGGAGGGGGAAGGTGTCGAGTGTTGATGGGGTATGGTGTTTAGGATGTTGTGCCTAGTACTTGATGTTGTATGGTATCGTAGGATGTTTATGAGTTCATAAGATAGGGTCGTAAATTAAAGTAGAGACTGGGCAGACAGAAGGACAGAGATCGGCTGGCGAGGGGGGCAGGGCGAAGGAGGGGGGAAAGAGCTCAAACAGAGTATTACAGTTCTCGTGTATGTAAGGGTCCCAAAAAATACCAATATACAATATAATATAATACTTCCTGAGCATTTCTTTTCAACTATAACACTTCCTCGTATCGCCTTACAACGTTTCAATAACATATTAGGTTGATCAACATAACATATCCTGGTGTCTTATCACATTATCATGTTAAGAGCTATTATGCCAGGCGTCTCTCTATTAATCGTAGGATAGGTAATGGGTGTAGCTGAGCCCCGGGTTACGCGAGGATAATGCGTATCTCACCCCATTACAAACTCCTTGCCGTGTATTATTACATCATAATACTGACCTACTAAGGTCTTACTTGGTATGTGCCACCATCATAGTCGTTCTGTTGTAGATGATAGTTTAAGATAGTAATAATGATTAGGATGGGGGTAGGTACGAACGTCCGGGGAAAGGAATAGCTAATAGTTTATAATTTACATTGTGATGTTATAATGTGGTGTGGTGTGGCAGTGTAAGATGTCATAATATTTCGCTTTGTTATGCGGTATTATGTTGTATTATGTCCTTGTGTTCTATTTTTTTTTTTTTCCCATTTTCTTATTGTAGAATGAAGTAAAGTCAAGCAATGGGAGCGTTAATATGTCTCAGGTTATATCGTGTTGTGTGTCCTTGTATTGGAATTAATTTATCTTTACGTGGTCTAGTCCCATCCCTTGGGGTGATAATGGGGGCTAGACGGTTCTAATGTCAGCGCTGGTCGAGTGTGGTGTGTATCAGGAAGATTTCACATACTTTGTTGTTTACTACCGTGAGATATTTTGTAGTGTGTGGAATATAAGGCAGGTTCCATGATAGTTAGTTATTGTTTATTTCTTGTTATCTATTTAATGCCCCTGTTACCTTGTTATAGGGTTATAGGGTCAGGACTGGGCCCTTATTCAACGTACAGGGAGTCGGTGGGGTCTGGTCCCTGTTCTAGTAATCATCATCTGTCGTGTACTGAGGGCATATAACAATTTACTGGTAGTTTTCCATTATAGGGCCTCGGCTCTAGTCATAAAGAACATGGATTTTTCAGGTATCTAGTTTTAACATTGATACTAGCAGTCTTAGACAATTACAATAGTAATACACATATGATCTGGAAAGGTACTCATCCTTCCGCGGGGTCTATAGTTGTTATTTTCGACTCTCTAGCGATAGTCCCACAAGTCGTCTTGTCGCGTTGCCTTCTCAAGAAGATCCAGTTGTAGGCTTTAAAGGGGAGCGGGATTTGTCTCTCTCTGATAGTTGGGTGTGGGTTACTGTAAAATCTGACCCCTGTCGTCATATGATCTGGTTAGTCTCTCCATGTCTCTACCTCTATGACTGGCTCCGGTGTCGTATAGAGCCGTCTTCGCCTTTTCCATTCCAGAGTGGGGGGTTTCGACCCTATCACTGCCTCCTACAATGTCATGCTCACTGTCTGTGTTGAGAGAGTCCATAGGCTGAGATTGGAAAGAGTCAAGGAAGAGTCTCAATTCGTCGGGGTTATAAAAGTCCTTGGATACTCCATTTTTGGTAACCCACATTCTTGCAGGGTCAAAGAGACCGTATTTCATCTCTAGTTTGCGAAGCCGGGTCGTAGGGCTAGGAAAGCCTTTCTACGTTCGTTGGTCTCCTTGGAGTAATCGGCGGTTATTCCGATCTCGCGCTGGTCTATTCGGAAAGGGCCATGGTTGCGTGCTACTTGGAGTATTTGTCGGGTTTGATTATGCCGCAGCAAGCATGCGGTGATTGGGCGGGGCCTTGCGGAGTTGTCAGAGCGTTTTGGGCCTATCCTGTGTGCCCGTTGGAATTCTAGCGGCAGATCAAAGTCCAACAAAATCATTTTTGGAAGAGTGGAGGTCAGAAAAGCCTGCATATCCGAGCCTTCTTCGTTTTCCGGGATCCCAAGTACGCGGATATTGTCTCTCCGGCTCCTGTCCTCCATGTCCGTTAATTTACTCCTGAGATCTTGTTCTCGTTCCTGAGACATTGATCTGCGTCTCTAGTGATCCCATGCGTTGCTCTAGCCCTGTCACTCTAGATTGAAAGCCTGCAATGTCAGATCGCATGGATTTGGTTTCTAGTGTCAAAGAAGTAATAGAGGCGTCCATCCCCTCTATGCGGCGACGGACGGTGGTGATCTCTTGTAGTATCCTGTCCATAGTTGTGGGTTGATCTTTATCAGACATTGTGGTGGACTCGTTTAAAGGTGGCGATGTTTGAGGATTTATCTTTGTGGGGGTTAGGCATTTGTGTTGTAGCGCTTCTGAGAATAATAGTTGTCGTGCAGGCTTGCTGACAGGTTTATGGTTCGGTTTGTTGCCGGGCATCGCCTCAATTGTCTGCAGAGTCTGGCCACGTAGGGCCCGGGTCTCCCTCCGTGAATTCCGATAAGGATATAGATGTTCTATGCCAGCCTGGTCTCGAATTTCTATTGTCTCTTCTCGTTTTTCTGGGTCCTTGGTTGCTGGTGATAGACTTGACTTCCCCCTATTTCCCTCCTCCTGTCTCCGCGTCCACTTATTTATTGTTCTCCGTATATCTTTTTTGCCCTCATTCTCTTTAGTGTATCCTCCTAGCGTTTTTTGTAAATGGCAGAGGCCTGTCAATGTCTATGGGGCAGAGAAGGTTATATTCAAGGAGAAGTCAGTTGCCATGGGGTCGTTGTAGAGCCTACTGTGGCCCTTATTGTTGGAAAGCTGTGGCTTGTGTCTGCCAAGGTTGATTCTTCAGTGGTTGACGTTGTTTGCGTTGAATAGCTGAGGGGGGGAGGGGCTGATTTACTTTCCTCCAGGTCTTTTGCCGTCTGTCTAATCTGACTGATCAGAGCAGGGGTATGTGTGGCTCTTCGGCTGTCCCCGTCAGTAGCCCGCGGTAAGTATAAGTATAAGTATAAGGGGCAATGAGGGCTTTGATTTCTTACACTGGTGCCAGTCCTCTCCCTTCTCCTATATCTCTGTTCCCTTGGCTCCCTCTGGCTCCCCTCATCTCCGCTGCCCCTCCGGTCGCTCACCCCCCTCGCCTCTCCGCCTCCACATGCCTCCCGTCGTGCCCCTCTGCCCTCCTCAGTATTAGCTGTCTTGAGGGGGGCGAGGGCTTATTAGAGTGTCCCAATGGGAGGGTTTTGTTGTCCCTCTGTGATGGAAAAGAGGGGAGAAGTCGTGCCTCTGCCTCCGGTGGTGCCGTTCTTATTTTGAAGAGGCTCGATCCTACCTCTCTGGCCGGGTTCCTCTCCTGGCTGTCGAAGGGGCCGCACCCCTTTGCTGCGTCTCCCCGTCTCCCTGTGGGGGGTCGAAGGTCCGCGGATGTTTGTTGGCGTTGTAGGGAGATGGATGCGGGTCGTCACGGCTCCCGCAGTCCCCGCGGCCTGTTCAGCTGGCTCCTTGCCGCTGCGGGCACGCAGTCCCCGGTCTTCCGAAGACGCGACTCCGCCCCTTTTGCCAGGCCTTATCGGCCTGGGGCGAGTTGCGAGTTTCCTGCCTTGCGTCCCGCTCCTATGGGGTCCACGGGCATGATTCCGTGTCGCCGCTGTTGTAGGGGTGGAGGGGCTCCGGACCCGGTGTGTTGTCCGGCTGTCTTCTCGCCCCCGTCGCCCCTCCGGGATCGTAGCGGCACGGAGCATTTGCTCTAAGCGGCCATCTTGTTTCGTGGCCCGGCCACGCCCCCCCGCCCATGGCATTTTGACCCCGCCCACCACCATGGTTTCTGTACCGCCACGGAAATCATAGCGATAGGCACTATCAGTGCCAGGGAATTCCTTCCCTGGCACTGATAGGTGTCTCCCATGACCCCTCCCCCTCCCCAGTGTCCTCCCCCCCTTAACCTCCCCTCCCAACCCCCCCACATATACAAACATACATACACACCCATACACACATGCATACACACATTCACCAACGCATGCATACATTCATGCACACTCACAGCGACACTCACAAACATACATCCAGGCACACACGCACTCACACAACACAACATGCACATACACACACACCCACTCATGCACACATGCATTACACAGGCATGCATGCATTCAAGCACAGTCACACCCACACCCACACCCACACACGTACACAACACCCCCACCCCTCCTGTCGAAGAACCTGACTTACCTGCTTGCAGGGGGTCCTCCAGCAGGAGACAGGACGCTGCGCTGCTGCCAGCAGCAGCGTCCACCAGCATAACACTGCTAGGCTGTATCATGAAACATAATACAGTAGGCGGTGTTTTACTGGCGTGGTGCTGCTGCTGGCAGCAGCGCCACCTTACTGCCTCCACCGCCATAACTGTAGATGGAATTCCACCAGCCTTCCGGCGGAATTCTGCCTACTGTCATAATTAGATGGACTGGAGGTAGCGACTGCGATGGTATGTAGGCGGCCGTCGCCGTGGAGGTAGTCAGCATTTGCAGCCAACGTCATAATGAGGCCCAAATTTAGACTATGAGAACACTAAAATACTTAGGGACTAAAGTAAATAAAAATCCATGTGCACTTTATTACTTTACTAATGAATTCAATAAGATTATTTTTTTCATTGTGTCGATTTACTAAACCATTGCACTGTGAGAAAGTCCCCACACTAACCAACAAATCATAATAATATACATATAAGGTGTTTATAGTTGCAAAGCAAGAACTCAGTAAAACATAATTGCATTATTCAATTGTGTTGACATATGTGTGTGTCCTTACCCATGTACTGTACTAGCATTTTGTGAGGCCCCTTGGTATTTCACTGTCTGCAGCGTTCTTTTAATCTTGGCACTTGCAAGGTGCACCAGTCCATGCATACTAACAAGCAGGCGTTCAAAGGACAGTTCCAGGAGCTTGTTCTCACATTAAAGTGGGACACAGAATTATAGGCAGGCAGTTGGAAAAGTAGAACTTTCAGGTTTCATGTGTATTTGCAATATTTATTATGGTGTTCAATGCCATAATACACTTACATTTTAAAAAAAAGTATCCGTAAGGGGTAATGTGTGCATGAGACTACACAATAATACACATGAGGCCAAAATCATCGCTAACCTTGATGGCTAATTTTGAGTGGCCAATAAAATGATGTGGTACTGATGCAAGGGTTACCTAGTATCACAGGGTTTGGTTTTCCTGAGGTGTAGAATACTGAGTAATCTCATAATCATGAGTTCCTGAGGTTGGAATGAGGGATAAGCTGGTAATACCATATATTGTAAATCAGACAGCTGTACACTACCAAAATTAAAACATTTTGATTGGCTCCCAGCCAGTGTGTATCTGCTCATAAGGTTCATAGGTAGTTCTTGATCCGCATTATGCTATCAATCCACAAAGCATGTCTTCTTCCCATAACAGCTGTCTGTGAATATCACAGAGTTCTGATAATGAATTTGAATCTTCACCTATCACAACGAATATGCTTACACCGGGAAATATGGTGCTGAAGAAGACAGTTTTAGGAGCAGTCACAATTGTGGCCAGAAATCTCAATGGCCCTCCTTATAACATTGGCGGTATGTACCGCCTACTGCTGCGGCGTCGGCCGCCAAAAGATCATCGCCACGGCTACCAGCTGTCAGGTGGAATATGACCATAGCGGGATTTCTGCCAGAAGGATGGCGGAAATCCGGCTGTGGTCATGCTGGCGGATGGTGATAAGGTGGCGCTGCTGCGAGCAGCAGTACCACGCCAGTAGACCGCCGCAGACCATATCATGATCCATGATACAGCCTGGCGGTGTTCTGCTGGTGGACGCTGCACCTGGCAGCAGCGCCCGTCCTGTCTCCTGCCGGAGGACTCCCTGACATCAGGTACGTTGGGTGCTCTGACAGGGGAGGGGGGTACTGTGTGTGTGTGTGTGTGTATGTCTGTGCATGTGTATATGCAGGTGTTTGCTGTGTGTTGTCTGTGTGCGTGCATGGATCTATGAGTGCATGTATATTGTATTGTGTGCCATACGTGTGTGTATGTATGTGTGCCAGTGTGTGTGGATGTGTGTGTGAAGGGATTTATTCATGCGTGGATGAATGTGGGTATGAGTGTGTGTACATTGGTGAGTAAAGGTGCGTGTATGTCGTGGGTGGTCTGGCGAGGGAGGGGGGATTGGGGGAAAACCTGGGAGCGGGAGGGGCGGGGAAGACCCCTATCAGTGATAGGGAAGGGATTCCCTGCCACTGATGGTGCCTGTCTCCATGGTTATCGTGCCAATAAGGTTGCCACGAAAACCATGGCGGTAGAACCACAGAATAAACTGTGGGCTAGTGACAGCCGCCTGGCTGGAGACTGAAGTCTCTAGCCCGGCGGTCGTTACCGCTGTTGCGGACGGTGTGGTACATTGGTGGTTTGGCTTGAGCCAAACCGCCACTGTCGTAATATGGGGAAAAGTACCGCCAGCCTGTTGGCAGTACTTTTCTCCATTTTACCACTGTCTGCCAGGGTCATAATGACCCCCATTACGCCTATGGAAATACTTCTTATTTCCGCTGATACAAGTTACTGAAATAAATTACTTCTGAAAACATTTCTCATCATGTGTTGGTACTACATATTTAAAGGGTTCCCATTCTGTGTTCTTGTGTAGTCTACAACGGTTTGGGCAGTGTTTTTGAAATAATACACTACTTGTTTTTTGTATGCACAATGTTATTTTATTGAAAATGTGTTTTACTTAATACTTTTTTAATGTAGTAATTCATAAGGTATACAGAATGGCATGTTTATGGACTATAAATTTATATATACACATTGTATGATTTCTTTACATTTGATATATAATAAACAAAAATATGAAGCCAGTGCACATAAATGCAGGAAGGTGCCATTACTGATATGAAGAAATGACAAATGTAAAACAAAAAATATATATTACCCAAACAGCAACTCTTTCTGAGGTTCTCAATACCCATTAAAAAAATCTGCACACATACATTTATGTGTGGTCATCCCCTTTTTTTCTGAGAGGTTTTGCTGAGTTTTGAAATCTGCGCACTGGGCACTGCTGACCAATTTGAAGTGTATGTGCTCTGACCCCTAAACATGGTAAAATTGGGAAATTTCAAATCTGCAGATTTAACTTGTCAATATATGGTGCAGGTAATACACCAATCACTTGGGAGTTAAATGTCACTTGTAGCCTAAAGCACATATTGTGCCATCCACTAGGTAGACAGGGAAAACATGGATTTAGGACTACACATGTATCCTGACTGCTGCTGCAACTTTTAAACCTGTAGGCAAACAGTCAGAATTGCTCTTTGTCTTTCTACCAGGAAGGATTGTATATTCAGCAAGTCACCCTTTATTAAGCCTTGTAGCCCATAAGGTAGGGCATCGAGTATTTGAGAGTGGCACATGTTAGAATTTAAATTTGTCATCTTCTTATGGTGACTAGTCCCTATAATCTATTTTCACTGCATTGGGATTATGCTGTTTCTATGAAAAATACATAAGTACAGTTGATGTCCTGTTTTTTAGATTTTGATAGAAATACAGGAAATGTATGTTTTAGAAAGTTATGCTTTTCTTACCAGAAGCCCTGTTATGCTAAATAGCATTAGCCTGCCTACTGCTCCCCCCCTTGTCAGCACTTTCCCCCAATGAGATGTGAAAACTGGTCTTAGAGTAGACACAAGGGATTCAGCTTTCTTGCCGGGAGACCTGGGTCTTAGGTATATGACTCAAACCCTAAAAGAAAAGGGTATTTGGGAGGTTTCAGAAACGTCATTCTCTTGAAAGAGACCAGAGGGAAGTCTGCCCTTTCATAGATAAGAAACAAATAAGACCTGGGAAAGAAGGGTGTATTTATTGCAGGCAGCCTGGGCCAAGTGGGAGGGACATCTGGTCCAAGACCCAGTTTGGTGTGGTGGAGGAAAAAGATTAACTGCACACTTCCCTAGTCACAACTCCGGTTGGCCACCAACTTCTTCCAGGAGAAGAAAGGTTTTGCAATATTGATTTTCTATGAGAACGGTACAGAGTGGAATAGCTTGCAGTAAGGCAAGCAGGATTCACTGCAAAACTGATTGGTCTGCATTAAGAAACTGGGCTGTCAGTTGACTGGGGTATTAGCTCTGTTCAAGCAAATGCTGCATTCCCACTAAGGGTGACTTACAAAAGTAACTAAGCTAACCTATGACTAACCCTCTGACAGATTGGCACAGCACCAGTTGGACATAAATTAGAGGCAATTTGTAAAGTATTTATGCAGCACACTAACAGTAATAAGGTGAAGACACAACACAAGAAAAATCCCACACCAATTCAGAAACATGCAATATTATTAATGCAAGTTAATAATATTGTTTAACACTAATCAGTAGAATCAGAGTTATGATTTTTTTTTTTTAATTGAAAAACTAGCACTTAACATCTCAAAGCACCAAAAGCAGACATCTAGTTGTGCAAGACTAGGTCAAAGTTGAAAAATATGGCTGACTGCGATGGAGTGCGGGTGGGATACAAGAAGTGGATTAAGTCCAGTTGGTGCTTATCTTTGGAATTAGAATACATTTTAAAGAAAAGGTTCTGAGAAGGTAAATGTTGAAAATTGTCCTTTTTGCAGGCTGACGCCCAAACTTTTTGCCTTCCTCCTCCTCGCTTGTTGACCTTGTTTTTGTTGGCTTTAGGACTCTGTGCACTTTACCACTGCTAACCGGTGCTAAAGTGTTTGTGCTTTCTCCTTAAAATGTGGTAATATTGGCTTAGCCACAATTGGCATATGTAATTTACTTGTAAGCCCCTAGTAAAGTGCATTATGTGTGCCCAGGGCCTGTATAATAAATGCTACTAGTGGGCCTGCAGAACTGATTGTCCCACCCACTATAGTAGCCTTTCAAACATGTGTAATGCCTATCACGGCAGAGCATGGGTTTGCAGTTTTAAACAGCCTTTTCATCCTGGCAAGTGCACCCACTTGCCAGGCCCAAACCTTTTTATTACATCAAAGTCACCCCTAAGGTAGGCATTAGTTAGCCTGAAGGGCAGGGTGCAGGGTATTTAAAAAGTGGACATGTACTTTTAAGTTTAACAAGTTCTGGTAGTGAAAAACTATTAAATGACTCTTTTTACTACTGCAAGGCATATCTCTCCCAGAGGGTAACATTGAGGTTTCCTTGAAGCAGCCATTACGAGTAACTTCCAAGTGGGAAAATTTAGAAGTTTAGAGTTTGGTACTCAGAACTCACAATTTAAAAGCACAACTTATGTTGAAGTTAGACTTTTTATTGTAAGTCTGCACATGGCACTTTTAGAAAATTGGCAGTTTCTTACTTTAACAATTCAGTGCCTCTCCTTGTCTCTGAATACACGTGTGGGGTTGGTGACAGCTGGGCTGTGTGCATTCCCTTTAGACAGTCACACACAATGTCAGCTTAGGTGTGACTTAATGGGCCCTAATGGGCAATTAACTGGCTTGATGGGGGGGCTGAGCTTAGCACTGCCTCATATACACCTGAGTAGACATGTGCCTATCCCCACACAAAGGACTGCATAACCCCCTGTAGAGTGTCTGAAGCCAGAAAAGGAAGGGCAGGGACCTTGTGATTTTCAAAGGCCTTTTTTAAAGTCTCTCCCACTTCATAGTTACATTTGTGTATAAGTACTGGCCCCAAACCCCACTAAATCAGTATACTTCTGAACCTGTGGATACTCTGCCAGGAAGGACAGCTGTGCTGGAGAAAGGACTGCCACTCTGCTGGACCCTGCTGGACTCTGCTGGATTCCTGCTCTGCTGTGCTGACCTGCTGCCTGATGTGCTCTTGCCTGGGAGTAAGAGGACTGGACCTGCATCTCCACAATGCATAGCCCAAAGTGACTCCATGGGCCAGTTGACTGGCCTTCTGTTTTCTGAAATCTCAGTGACACAAAAGGCTTCCATCCAAACTTCACCTGGATTATGCCATCTGTACATCTGCCAGATCTGGTTCCTTGGGAGTGGGACTAGGGTGTTCTGCCCTCTGTGGTCCTCAATGGAATCACGGCAAAACCTAGTAAAGCAACTCCACACAGACTATGCACCAAGATTTAAGTTACTGTGCTGAGTGGGCCTGAGTGGGTTAGTGTATCTGTTCCATGCTCAATCAAAGTTGGCCTTCACTTTTGCCTTTGTCCCCGTCCAGTGCGACCAGATAATCACAGTTGTTGCTTGCGATTTTATACTCTGTTTTCACCACAATCTTTACCATTACATTTGTCATGATCTACTTAATGGATTTTTGTCATTGTTTCTTGTTTTACTCAGATAAATATTTTCAATTTTTTTCAATTGGTGCGGAGTATTTTTGTAGTGCCCTGCACTGTGTTTCTCTAACTAAGGCTCTAATTACAGTCCTGGCGGTCTTTGGATGACCAAGGCCACGGTGTATGTCTAACCGCCGCCAAAGGGGTTGTCCGACCGCTTTGGCGGCGGTCAGACCGCCACATTATGACTGTGGTGGTTGGACCACAGTCAGACCACCAGCTCCTCCAGTTTTCCTATACTGGAGGGACAGGCAGACTTTATCCACCAGGACAGCGCTGCATGTAACACCACCCTGGGTATTACAGCCCCCCTCTACCAGCTGTTACCTGGCTGTGCAGGCAGAGATGGGGTACAGAGGCCCCCATGTAAGCGCCGTCACAACTACTGCTTTTGCGACCTACACACTGCAATATTGATGCCGGCTCAATTATGAGACGGCATCAATGTTGTGGGCTGTTCCCTGCTGAACCAGCAGGTGGAAACACTGTTTCTGACCGCTGACCCAGCAGGGAGCCCAGAGGAAGGCAGCTGCACTGGCACCAACCTGAACACAGGAGTTTGGCAGGCAGCCTTTTCCACCCACCAAACTCTTAATGGCCCCCTAAATGTTGCAAAAATGTTTTACACAATGCCTCTGAAGTTGAGCCTGACTGCTCAGTGCCAAGCTACTAGAGGGTGAGCAGAGGTTAATTTCAGATATGTATCTGACTAAACCTGACAATTTCTAACAGTAAAGTTCAGCAGGGCAATTCTGCAGGCAGTGTCTGAGAATGGAGTGTTGTCATGGGCGAGTCACTGAACAAAGTTGCTATGAAGATTTGTACATTCAGTCACTTTTTTGGAAGTTGAAAATCACCAAAGGCAAGATGCAGGAGCCTGTAGCCAATGATATTTCCAGGAGGCCGTATACCCCTTTGGCAAATGACCGCTAAACAGGATTTGCTGCTGTGGAGAGAAATGTAGCCAACCAACAGGTGGTGTAGCTTAGGTGGAAAAACATTAGATTTGCCCTGGTCTTCTCTCAGTTGTTAAAGCAGTTTGGGCCAGATGTATCAAGAAGGCCTTTTGCGGGTCGGAAATAGCGATTTTTAAGAAATCGCTATTTCTGATTCGCAAAATGCAATGTATCAAATTTGCGATTCGGTAATAGCGATTTCTTAAAAATCGCAAATGCTATTACCGAATGCAAATTGCGATACCGGCCCCATCCGCACCTATGGGCCTGTAGGCCCATATTTGCAAATTTTTGGCATTTCCAAAATTGCGATTTCTTAACTGGAAATCGCAATTTTGGAAATGCAAATCCCCAGGGTTCTGGGGGCTTAAGGCCCCCTCTGCTGCACCCCAAAAGGTTTTTTGGGACATGTAAGGTGCACACATGCCAGTAGGGCATGTGTGCTTTACATGTACCATTTACATGTACATTTTAAAAATGCATTTCAAATGCATTTTTAAAATTTGCACATGGTTACCACCAAGTTCAACTTGGTGGTAAATAGCGATTCCTTAATGCCCAATTCGCATTAAGGAATTGCTCCTTACAAGTGCTTAGAAATTTCTTATTTAGAGAGTCGCAATTTGCGACTCTCTAAACAGGGTTGCAATTTTAAGGAATTGCTATTTTAGCGATTCCTTAAAATTGCTTTCAGAATGCCTTTCATACATTCTGAAATGGCTTTTTGCATTCGCAAACGGGCATTCGCACCGTTTGCGAAAGCAAAAATCTTTCATACATCTGGCCCTTTGTTTCTACAAACTTTTTTTAGCCAGGAATGGAGGGGACGCACTAGCATGGTTAGAAATCATTCAGCCTGGGTCTTGCTGCAGTTTCAAGATGGTGGGAGCCTGTTATGTCCCTGTGACTCAGAACGTAACTCTGGTAGTTCTGGATTCTGGTGATGAAGCAGGGTTTATGCAACAGAGCAGGCCTCTGAAGGCTCAAGGCAGGCTCCAGGCATCAAAGAAGTCCTTCCAAGTGTGGAAAAGCAGGCTTGTGGAGTACACAGCAGGCCACAGCAGATGGCAGTCTTTTGAGAGTCCTTCCCAGGGCCAGAAAGGGAACCGAAGAGTGGGCCTGAGGGCCCCTTTTTATATCTGGTGTCTATTTTGAAGTCGGAGAAGTTTCTAGAGGTTTCTCTTTGAAGTGCTTGGAATTTCCTGACTCCCTCTCACTGACTTAAAGCTGGTTACAGGGACAATGCAGTGGTGACATGTCTTTTATATGAATGGAAAGCACAGCCTATTCAGTTGCAACTAGGGTGTGTCTAGGTCCATTTTCCCATCCTGCCCGCAGATGGAACAACTTTCTAAAAGTTACATTTTTAAAATTGTAATTTAAAATCCATCCAGTTCAAAAGGATTTTTAATTACAGTTTCAAAGATTCAAAACAAGAAATGCCTTATTTGTTCTCAATCAAAACTTAGCACTTATTAAATGTAATAAGGCAACCCAATGTTATCATATAGAACACGTAGGCCTCACCATAGTAAAACATGAATTAGGAGTTTTTACCACCAAGTCATGTAAAACTTAAAAGTACATGTCTAATCTTTTCACTGCAATGCACAATGCCCTATGGTCTAACTAGGGCCTATACTATGGGTGACATATACAATTAGAAGGGAGCTTAATGTTTGGCAAGGGGGTATTCAGGCTGCAATGGCAGGCCTGGGACATGTTGTAAGGGGCTACTTAAGTTGGTGGCACAATAAGTGCTGCAATACCACCAGTAGCATTCAATTTACAGGCCCTTTGTATATGATTAGCACTATACAAGGGACTTATAATTGTTTTAAATATGCCAATCAGGTGTAAGCCGAGTTTACTGTGTTGAGAGGAGAAAGCACAAGCTCTTTAGCACTGGTTAGCAATAGTAAAGTGTGCAAAGTCCTAAGGCCCAACAAAAGCAAATTGAGGATAAATGGAGAGTAGAGTCAAAAGGTTTTGGGGTGACCCAGGGAGAGGGTCCACCATGTGCCATTGGGTACTTTGTACCCATTGGTTGGGGAGTGTTCTGGAGTAACCTCCAGGACTGGCTAGTGAATTGTACAACAGTGGAACCTATGTTCCAAGGCCAAAGAGCACATCTGAACCTGTGGAAAAGGCTACAAGGTGGGATCCAGGGTCAGTTAGCTGTCATATATGTGGCTACAGGGACAGCAAAAACAGCAAGAGGCCTTTCCCCGGAGTGACTGTTTGACCAGTGTCCAATGGGCCAGTACTGGGCTGTGCTGGTGGCCTAGGCTGGATCATGGGTGCTGAGTGCAGTCCATGAGGTCCTGGGAGCCTTAGACTTGCCCAAGAGGAGGTCCTCCAGAAAGTTGGAGAAAGTTGAGGCCGAGTAAAATATTCAACTTCCTGACCTCCGGAGGAGGGGATCAACCATTCAAAGTTATACTCCCAAAATTCCACTTTGGTGTGCAGGAAATCAGATTGATCCTGTTCAGAGCTTTTTGCTGTAGAAAAGACAATTTCAGCAGACCGTTACAGCAAAGGTATCTGGCTTCAGTGTGATCTGTCTGGCTACTGCTTCCAACTTTGTCCTGCCGGTTGTTTCTAAGCTCCAAAAAAGAGATTGAGGGCCTGATATTACTCGTCACAACGGTGACAGATATTCTGTCTGCTGAAATCTAAATCCCATAGGAAATAGTGGGATTTAGATTTTGGCAAACAAGATATCCATCACCGTTGTGATGAAGTAACACATTTGCCAAAAACCATGACTGGAGGAAGGTGCCAAAAAAGTATCTAGCCAGCAAGAGGATTTTGAAGAGTGAACAATTGTAATTGTTGTGCTAAGAGCTTTTCGTGTCAAAATCAATGTCTTCTGCAGACCCCATCTGATCTCGTTCTAGCTTTAAGAAAACTTTTTCAGATATAGCCTTTAACCTTAGCTGTTGGTGGATTTTGATTTCATAAACAAGACCAAGGTCCTGATTTAGTCCATGGCAGATGAGTTACTCTGTCACAATGTTGATGGATAACCCGACTGCCAAAATATGAATATCATAGGATATGATGAGATTTCTATTTTGGGATATCCATATTGTTGTGATGGAGTCATTCGTCCGCCCAGAACTAAATCAGGCCCAAAGCCAGAAAGTAACTTCTTTCATTGGGCCTTCCTACTAGACTTAGCCAGCCTTAGAAATGTATTGTGTGATTTTTATTGTGGTGTGATTTAACTTTTGATTTGGATTGTTAAACACTTGGCACAATTTTTCTAAGGTAAGTCTGTCTCCTCTGTGCAAAAGACATAACAGGTTTAGTCCGAATTTAAACTATTGAAACTGTGTGTTAAACCTGAAATGTTTGTGGACATACTTCTTATTGGGGTATGATAGTGAACATGATCTCAATCACAGGAACTTGTTGATGGCCACCACAAGGGACCCATAGCTTTAAGGAGGTGACATTATAGAGGAGGAGCCATCTTATGAGGAGCAAGAAATGGTGGAGCTGGGCACTAGCTGTGATGCGCAGATAAAATTGAGATAAAGAAAGTCGGAGACTGACGAGCGAAGGGGGGCAACAGCTGGAGCCGTAAGCAGTGTAGAAGTCTGGAAGCCCAGGACATTGGCAGAAAAGATGGACAGCCTTGACGAGGGTGGAGCAAGTCAAGAACAGGACAGATGAGAAAGAGAGTGGATGAATGAATGTGGACGAGAGACACTGTGAGAGAAGGTTCAACACTACACACCCCAGGCATTCTGAAGGAGGAAGGCACAATGGTCCTGATCACTGTGGCTTCAGGCAAGTGTGCATGTTCCATATCACCGAGTGGTTGCATGAGTAGTCTACACACAACAGTTGGCAGGTATTATGCAAATTTAGATGTATCCAAAAAGGGAGCAGCACAACATGGGGAACTGAGAAATTGGTAATGGAATAGACACATTTCCAGTAAGCCATTGCACTGAGGTTCAGTGGTGGGATAATTTGTGAGAACAAGTTACAGACTACTCAGACTATCATTTTATTCCTCCGAGGATCATTGGTATCATCCAGTGAAGATCCATGTGGAAAGGGAGCCAAAATCAGTAGAAGACAATGCAAACAAGTATGAAGGACAGCTAAGAGTTGCTTTCATTATCTGTTGTTTTTCCTTCTGTTCATCATCACCAATAAAAGAACACTCATAACCTCTAAACTGGGTTGTTGTCTGTCAATCTGTCAGCCTGCTATAAGTGGACTCATATCCACCCCAAGTAAAAAAAAAAACTTTGTACGCTACCCATATGTTACAATTTTAACATGAGGGCGGTATTAAACAACAGAGAAGATTGGTAGCCTTTGTAAATAGATGCGTAAAGGGGTGGAGGATGTAGCTAGAGAACTCTTTTTGTTTTAATATTTTACAACTCTTGAAAATATATTATGCCTCAAATCCCCCCATTCCTCCACCACATTTTAACTAGCTGGTTTCAATTCTGCATTAATACAAAATGTACTTTCTCTTTAGCTTGCTTCACAGGAAGGGCTTTAACTTCAACAGCTTTTATTCCAACAAAATGGTGCTCAGGAGCGTTGCACTGTTGTCTTGAATAAAGAAAGCTAGAACTCTAGTTGATTTTTAGAACTCTATGGTGAAGCTGCAGTAGATGAATAAGGAGCCAACTGGCAGACTGCTGCTGGTGTTGGAAGTACATGTTTCATTAAGCCTGGCAGAATTTATTGTGACAATAACGAGAAAATCTTTGAGACTTAATTGGCCATGTACCCTCATTTCAGTTTCTGGAGAATTTTCCTTAACTTATTGGAGAAAACCACACCTAAAAATAATTTTCTTTCAAACATGGTTCATCACATTCCAGCAGCACTTCAGTATTTGTTACAGGATTAAATCAACTTAGAGCTCACAGTACCTAACACTGGCATCATACCACCAACAAATGATGTATATGGTGACTAAAATATCTTATCAGCCTTTATATGTATTTGTTAAAATGGGGTCTCTTGTTGGCAGAGGTTTGCACCCTGTCCAAGTAGCGATCCTCACTCTTGTTGGGGTAAGACAGTCACACAGCTATGATAACCCCTTCTCACCCTCTTGGCAGCTTGGCACGAGCAGTCAAGCTTACCTTAGAGGCAATGTGTAAAATATTTGTACAAACACACACAGTAACACAATGAAAACACCACAAAAGTACTCAACACCAGTTTCGAAAAATAGTTAATATTTATCTGAATAAAACAAGACCAAAACAATTAAAATGCAACACACACAAGTAAAGATATAAATATTCAAAGCTTAAATCTTAGTAAAGTGCTTAGAAATGTAGTAGCTTAAACTGGGGCTATCATGTCATCTTGAAGGAATCATTCCAACAGGACTGCGGGACAGTCATGGAGTCACACGGACCCCAGATATTGTACCTTGGAAAACAATAAGGAACCAAAAATGAAGAGTTAGGGAGGTGAGGCATTGCTGGAGCTGGTGCGGCATTGGTTCCTTACTGTCACCAGGGAGATGAGGTGTTGATTCCTCACTGCTAGGGAGGGGAGATGAGACATTGGTTCCTAAAGGTTGCAGAGGAGATGATGTTGATGTAATGGTGAGGAGTTGCTTCCTCATGACAAGGCGGGGTCGATGAATCGAGCTGGTCAAGAGGCGTCAACTTGGAGGTGTCATGATAACACCATGGGGCCACAGGTGCTGCACGGAGTCAGAGCTGGGTGCCACGGAGGTTGGTAACACAGCGCTCTGGACAGGCCTTCGGAAGAACTGCAGCAGCATCATTCACAGTCATTTCACTCAGCGGGGGCCATGGATCCAGTGCAGGCAATGGCATGAGTTGGACTGCGTCGCCGGTTCTGAGTCACTCTGGGGTCGATGTTCTTGACTTCTTCTTGGTTGCAACATGAAGTCATTCCCAAGGGCCTAGGACCTGGATTTGGCACCAATAGGCAAGTCAGGGCTCTCAGCAAGAGAGCCCAGGTGCAGGCAGGTGAAGTTGTTGATGTCCCAGAGAATTCTTGATAGGAGGCAAGCTCAGTCCTTTGGAGAACCTTTGGAAGATGGATGTAGAAAGCAAAGTCCAGTCCTTTTACTATCGGGACAAAAGCAGCAAGGAACAGGCCAGCACAGCAAAACAACAGGCAGAGTGGCAGTCCCTCCTACAGCATCCAGTTCTCCCTGGCAGAATGTCCTCAGTCCAGAAGGATTCTAACTATGTGGTGTCAGAGGTCCAGTACTTATACCCATTTCTGTCCTTGAAGTAGGTAAACTTTAAAAAGACATATTTGCAGTGCACAAGACTCTGCTTTTCCCTGCCCTGGCCCCAGTCATACTCCTGGGGTTTGAAGACTGCTTTGTGTGAGGACAGGATCATCCCCATTCAGGTACAAGTGTCAGCTCCTCCCAACACTCTAGCTCAGAAAGACTCATCAGTCTGGTGATTTGCCATTAGGGTATACCTCAGCTCCCTTTGTGTGAATGTCAAGAGTAAATACACAAACAGTCCAACTGTCATCCTGACCCAGACGTGTATTCAGCAGACAAACAGAAGCACAAAATGATTAAGCAAGAAAATGCCCACTTTCTAAAAGTGGCATTGTCAAACTTGCAATTTAAAAAACAACTTCACCAAACAAATTGTAAGTTCAGAGACCCCAAACTCCATATCTCTACCTGCTCCTAATAGGGAGTTCAAGGCAATTCATATGTTACCCTTTGTAGAGCCATTATAGGGATGTTTGTGGGCATGTTATTTTGGCAACTAGACCTGCTGCCTGCGCCCTTTAGCCCAGTAATATTTCATTTTCTTTCATTTTATTCTTTCAGAACCGGCCACTTTTGTTGGGATGTTTTATTTTTCTTTACCTTGCTGTTGTTTTGCCTAGGAGCCCTTACATTTCTTAATACAACACTCTTTTCACTCTGTGCTTTTTCCAAGGCTGCAACAAGATAGGAATGTCAGCACAAGTGGCACTCTGTGTCTCTAACATTTCACCGAAACGTATATATTTTTACATGGGGGTACTTTCTAAGCACATTAGTTGTTCTATTATAAAATAATCTCTGTTCCATGTACATTACAGGGAGGTTACAGCCAGATGACCATGACTGCATGCTGTCTGACTTTGTTTTAGCTGCTCGCTTAGACCACCGGTTCCCTGGCCTACATGGGATGGTGTCTCTATAGACAACAGGCTTCTCCATTCCTGTCATACTCTATTATGGGGGATGATGTCTTTCCAAGGGGGATCCTGAAGGGCAGATTAGGGCTTATCCTACTGTGCTCTAACATAGAACCATAATAGTGTAGGTAGGAATAATATACATCACGCATAGTGACAATATGATGGGACTTTTCTTGTCACCAATTTGCTTCTAGTATGTTTCATCATCCTAATTATTGCTTTTCATGTTGCTTTATCTAGGATACAGCTGATTTAAAAAAAAAAAATGAACCATTCTCTGCTTCTGTTTGTCTTTGCATGTCTACACACTCACACCCACCCATTCACTAGCACACTCAGAGAAATACTCATACATGCACACACAGAGACACACACACACACACCCTCCCACACACACATACCCATCCAACAATTCAATAAACCTCTTACCTATCAGACTTAAAGATCATGGCTTTGCATAGAAGGCAACACTAGTGGGTGGCATGAGGCAGCAACATGATGCTCTGTCAAGAAGCTGGATGCTTGGGGCAGCAGGAACCAAAATGCCCTACCCATTCCTCTTATTGGCTAACATTACCAATTGTCAGCCAATGAAGAGGGGCTTTCCTAACTCATCCTAAGGTGGGGTGGTGTAGGAAAGTCCTCCTTTTTGCCCTGGTCCCCCCCAAATGTTTGGGACAGATACTGGTGGTTACTGACTCTTGGCTGTGACCTGGGTACTGCTTACCAGTCCCAGGGCCAGCGCTCTGTGTAAAGTAGACATGCACATTAGGCTAATTAAAACTGATAGCATCAACCTATCTATTAGTCCCTAGTACATGGTAGGACATGTAGGTTAAGGGACCCCAGCATAGGTAGTGCTCCCTTAGATGCACTACTGAGGTGCCCAGTGTCATTTTAAAGGCAGGCCTGCTGCCTTGCCAGCTGCTTTTAAATTAAAGATATATACAGATTCGACTTTGGAATTAAAAGTACTTCCAAAGTTTCAAACTACCTTATTTTTACATATGCCACCCCTAAGGTGTGCCCTATATGCTGCTAAGGTTGGGTGCCATGGAACTATAAGTGAGGACCTTATAAAAAAGGTTTCACAACCCTGGTGAGGTAAAATAGCCACATTTGTTTTTCCCTCACTGTAGTGAATGGCCTCTATAGGCTAAAATAGGGAGACTTGATTTTAAATACAAAGTCACCTTAAGTGACAGATACCTCCAGTTTGGAATCAAATTAATTGTTAAAATAAATCCCACAACTTACAATTGTTGGATTTAATATAACTATTTCAGGGAAAGAGTTTTAAACTCTATCTAAAAAGTTGCCAACTTCAGCTCTGTAGTGCCCTTCTCTGATTGGTCAGTCTCTGTCAGCCCAATAGTGCCACCACAGTCCTGGGCCATTGGAAGTGGGCTTAAGGTGTTCTGCCAGCCTCTGTTGATTCAGCAGGACTGACACATCTCCTATGCTGAACAGTGCAACCCCAAGAAGAACTGATGCATCGTCACCGCTGCATGGATTGTACTTATCGCAAAGGCCTGCATCGCAGCCAGCAGCCTCTTTGAAAACCAGTACTACCCAATGCATCCTCAGCACAGGAACACACATTCCTTGTCGATGGCAGCCTCGACAACTTTGCGGGACTCCGCATTGCAGCCTCACAGCTACTCGGAACCCCCTGAACTTCCCTGACTGTGTGACGCATCCTCGATGGTAGTCTTGGTATCGCAAGCCCTTGTTGAAGGAATCCTTTGCAACAATGTTGGACGTCGCATTGCAGCCTCGCCTCATCTCAGAACTAACACATCGTTGCGCAATGCTGGATCCTCTCAACTTTCCACAAACCAGTATCAAGTTACTTTGTTCAGCGGGTGTAAGTAGGTCCCTGTATAAGGCCTGCACTTCATCATGGTCAGCCTGAACTTGTCCCTTACTGCTTCTGCAAATGTTTTTGCAAGTTTAATTTTACGTATATACTTGTAAAAATCTATTTGTGTTTGTACTAAATCCAGATCAGTAGATGGGCAGAATTGTAACCCCTTTTTTAGGACAAATTCCTCCAATTGGGACATTTCTCTGGTAGAAAGATTAATGATGTTTAACTCTTGAAAATTGCTGCTGTTTGTGCCCTGGTTTTTCTTTGTCTTCCCTCTTTGTCCCCTTCGTGTGGGTTTATTCCTTTTTTTTGTTGAGTCTAGGTAGTTTATTTAAAGCGCTAAATGAGTACACAGGAAACACCTGTGAACAAGGTCCGGTGTGACCGAACGCGTCAGGGGATTCCTGTCTTGTTTGTTTGTAATCCCACGAATGGAATAAAAGTTTAATTATTAATTGCACAACGACGGAGTGCGGTTCTTTTCTCTTGACAAAGTCCTGCCTTCAATCAATCAATCGTCCTGCCTTCAATCAGCACCACCGGTGAAATAAGTGCGCCACAACACGCTTGTCAGGACAATTCTCCTCTTTTTATATATATATATATATATATATGTAAATATCAAAAATAATGCATGTATTTAAATTTATGAGAGACTATTTTTAGAAGTCCTTGCCTCTGGCGCAATCAGCTACACGTTACTGAAACACTCACTTTATATGTGTTGGTCCATTAAACACATACTTATCGGCTTTGCCAAGGCTTGTTATTTCTTAAACTCCTCCATTTGCTGTGCGCCCCGTACTCGCTGAAAAATGCAATACAAAAATGTATTACTGAAACGCAGCAATATAGGGGAAATTGACATGACACTTCATTGCACTTTAAAAGTCGCATTTATTTTCCTTCTCTCTCTTTAGTGATTGCATTCAAATGAAATAAAACATGAAATCAGTAAAATGAAGCTTCTCAGACTGCAACTCTGCTACATATTCTGCAGGTCACACTGATCAATGACTACATATACATTATTAACCATCATCATCATCATCATCATCATCAGGGAATGATTGATCATAATGTGAAGAAGACTTGAAAATAGTTTTTCCCACAGTGTTAATATTGCATACTTGAACTGCAGATGACAGGCGGCAATTTCTTTGTCCCCATTCCCTGCACTAATGTATCTGTTTATTCATTATGGTGTGTGATACTACTTTTGACAGTGCTTTTGGTTAGAAGGCGTACATCCCATCATAAGAGCTTTCATCATCGCCTAGTACATTAAAGCTGGGAATATCTAATGAACACCCTCGCGCACCTCAGATGTAGTCACCAGTACCAGCATCAGACAGCTGACAGCAGATTTTATCTCTTTCTTGTTTGGTTCGCAGTCTGAGGCAAGATTTCTGTCTCGGACTTATATGCAAAAACCTGGAAGACGCGCTCTGAAGACGGCGCGGTTCTTTGAAAGTCAGAACGGGGGTTCAGAGAGAATTTTGATTGAGTTATTTAGATTTCAAGGCCATACTTTATGCAGATTCATTTTGTAGAGCTTCATGAGTTAATTTCTCGATTTCCATTATTTTTAGGATGACGATGTGTAAATCCTGGCAGATCACTGTTGTCTTTTTAATTAGTGCATAATTAAAAGTGGTGATAAAATGTTATTAGTGTGAGGCAAACCTGTCCAATTTTATTAGAATACATTTCTATTTTTCTTGATGGACAGATTTTCTGCATCCCTTCCTAAAGACATTGACTTTGATCTTGAAAATGAGCGTGAATGTTGTTTTCAAGACAAGAGAGATTAAAAAGCCTACACCAGAATTCAGATTTCAGGGCTCAATATTGATTGCCCTCTACAAACTAACCTTAAGCTGCTTGGGGCAGATTCATTAACATTTCACACAATGCAACACAGCAAAGCAACCTGCTGTGCTGCGCAGTGGCGTAACACAAGCGGTGGTAGGCCAAGGACTTGGTGGAGCCCTCTCCGGTACTTTGCAGGGAGGCACCCTCAAGTTTTGTTTCACCACATATTCTGTGCTGAATTGCGTGAAAGAAAGACAGCAGAAGTGTGCCATATCAACTAAGATACGGCACATTTTTTCAGCCTACTAGTGCGGGTGCACTATGTGCTGCCTAGTGCCAACGCAAGCACCCTTTCACTATGGTGCCTGCGATACAGGCAGCATTGCTTTTGTGATTGAAAGGACACCTTCTGCCACAAAAACAATCCTCAACAACATTTTCCTCTTTCTATGTGTGCTGCAAAATGCAGCAGAGGTTGAAAGATGAAATTAGAGGGAGAAATGCAGATATTTTTCCTCGTTACGTCCCTCTCGGGAAGGCATAGCATTTTGAGGCATTCAGAGATTTACAAGTCTTTGTAAATCTGTGAATGCGCCAAAATCCATGGATGGATGCATGGCAACTCCCGTGCCCAACCCATGGAATGCCTTTGCAATGCAAAATGACGCAAGGCAGCACTTTGCACTGCCTTGCGTAACTTTATATTTACTAAAGTAGACAAAGTCATGCAAAGTGGCTTTGTATTACTTAGTAAATACCAAAAATGAATTTGCATGGAGATGTGCCACGAAAGTGAGGGAACCCTGAAACAAAATCTCAGTAAATCCGGCCCTAACATTGAAAGCGTATTTAAATATAATTCTGTCAAATGCTCAAAACCAGTCAGAGTCCTATTTTAAAAAATAATAGTTGATGTACATTGTATTGACTTATCACCGTTTATCACCTATTCTCTTAAAGATTTTAACATCTTCCTAAAGGAGCTCACATCACAGCTGACTGCTACTCAGTCCTCAGACTGAAGACATTAAAGAATGTTTAGAGTGAGAAGTGACTAAATATTGTCCGGACTCTCAGAACTTATTGTGTTTGGAAGTCAGACTTGCATAATTAAATAGCCTTCTATATTAGAAGAAAAACATCATTTGTTCACACAAGGATTTTTGCATGATTAATTCTGAACCCAGGTTGGAGTGGTCAATACATGGCAGGAATACCCTCCAAGGTTTTGAAAAACTTTAAACAAGCATTTATGTGGGCATACACGAAGTGTTCTACGACCATATTCCCCCCTAGCAAGGGAGGGCGATTTACTACTGTCAAAGGCAGAAGAAAATAAATTTTCTGAGTGGGAAGGCAAAGTGAACACCTCCAAAATTCATTGGTTGTGGTGGAAGTGGTTTCCACCTGGGGAAAATGATTGTTGCAGCGTTTTTAAATCCTTTATACATATGTGATGGCATTTTACATTAACAATAATGCATTATGCAAACTGTGTGTACAGAACTGCCTCCACATATACACAGTGTATTTCAGAGCATGGACCAATTTCTTCTCAGACAGCTCTTTACCTAACTTTTGTTCCCATGTCTGTTTGTGTGGGTGTGTTGGACCGCATAAGCATATGGTGGTTGGTCTAGTATTATTGAGTTTTCCCTTCAAACTAACATAATTTCCTGTACAGGCCAGTATATCTAGCCTTTCCAGGGCAAGTCTCTATCATCAGCTACCTTGAGAGCCATGATAACTGTGCAGCTAAATAATATATTTCCAAATTGGTAACTTCCTGCTCCCAGCCCCATCGAAAGGTTGCATAGTTTTTTCAATTGACATGTGTCTTCTACACTTGTCCCTAATCAACCCAGACAGAAAAGGTCAACTTTATCAGGAAAAAGGTGTTGGTTTACAACTGGGGGAGTGACATAAAAAATATAGCATTATGGGAAGTATGATCATTGTGGTAATGGCTATGCATCTTCTCAGGGATAAGTAGATCCCAATTCAGAATGGTAACATCTGCCTGATATGACCAACACATTTATCCAAATCACCCCCCTTAAGGGTGTCATCAGCATCTTATATTTGAACTCCAAGATACTTAGAGGTATCAGTAGTCTACCTTAGTGGTGTATCAAAAGTAAGTATTAGGTCCTGGAGGCCCAACGGTCTTAGAGGGAACATACAAGATTTGTTCCAATTGATCTTATGGCCGAAGACTATACCAAAGTCTGTTAATAGAGATATTATACAAGACAATGATTTCCATTGGGTTTCTAATGAAAAACAAGACGTCATCTGCCTAACAGCTAGCTATGTATTGCCTGCTGCATATATCAATGCCCTAAACCTAACTCTGGGTTCATAATAAATAAGCCAGCTGTTCTATGGCAAATACAATTAAGATGGGAGAAAGTGACAACCCCTGCCTGGTTCCTCTCTAAATCTGCTGTCCGTCAGAATATATATTACTAGTATGAACCCTAGCCAATGGCTAAGTGTATATCAATCATATCCTTTGCAAAATGTTTACTGTCACCCCCACCCTTGTAAATACTGCAAACAAAAAAGACCAGAGTGGACTATAGAAGGCTTTCAATATCAAATGAGGCCCTGACAGTAGGGTTTGGCATTATATGCATGAGGTCCATGATATGAAACAGTTGTCTAAAGTTAATTGTACGTGTGATTTCCTCGATATGAAGCAGTCATCTTATTTTAATGTATGTATTCCTGCCTGCTACGAATAAGCAGTGGGCATGGTGTATTAGACCTGTTAACTATTGAAGCAATGCATTTGCAATCATGCTTTTCAAGATTTTAAACTATGTATTTGATCATGAAAGTGGTCTGTATTATCTGATACTTCAAGTGTTGTGGCCTTGTTTGTGAAGAACTGTTATTATAGACTTCATAGGGGCTCAGGTAGCACTCCTATTTGATATGCTTCCATGAATATAATATGTCATTTGGCAGATTGAGTTGCTTTATAGGTAGTGTGGAATTCCAGGGGCAGCCCATCTATCACTGATGTTTTGCTCCTGAAGAGGAGTCAATAACTATCCAAATTTCTTGTGCATCTAAAATCACATTCAGTGTTTTTGTTTGGTCTGGTGTAAGTCTTCGTATATGGATGGGACTGAAGAATTTCATGATGTGCAAAAAAGGCACAATATTAAGCAGCAAACATTTTATTTATATCAATCTGTGTGGTCGTCGGAACCTATAAGAGTGTTTGTATGGTGCATATCGGCTTACCAGGGGGCCTCTGATTGCACCCGCCAATCTAGTACACAATCTGCTTTCTCTCTGCTTGTTGGCAGTGAGGGATTTTTTTATAATTTAAATATCTGAGATATTCCAATAGAGTTTGCTAAAATTTGCAGGCCTCCTATGATCATGCCCTGTCTGCCACACATGTTCACAGGATTTTCTAATATACATAAGTGAGGAAACAGGTTTTCTTTATCTCAGTCTTTGAGTGGGATCATTAGATAACCCCTCCCCACTGACCTTTGTCAACAAGGAGAAATATGAAGGAGCCATCATCTACATTAGATATGTTGCAGTGAATCATGAAAGACTTTCAATGCAGTCGTTAAAGAGAATTTGTGTGAGTTAAACTGTTTTATCTTCAATTCTTCTAGTTTTTCATTGTTCATTCATTAAGTATTAATCTTTAGATCTCAGCATTAAAATATAACATAATGCAACAATCAATATTTGAATAGAATACAATGTTTGTTATGATAGCAGGTAATATTGCAATAATACACAAGAGTGTTCCATAAAGCAAGTCCTCTAATCTAAGTTACATTGGAATAATAAGAGAAAAATGTTTCAGTTCAGATACCTGATAAAGAATTCTGATGAGAGAATCAATGCATGGGCATAAAGCCTTGCCTATCAAGCTGGAAAATATTCACAGCCATAAATCAGCGGACATCAAAGAAATAGGCTAATAAACCTCTCATATAGAGAAGTATAAGAAAGTCAGAGATGAGTCTCCAGCCATGGAGTTGGGAAGGGAATCCTGCTTTACTCTAGGAACATGCACTAATATAAACACACAATATTCTATGTTGCAAAATTATTTTCTTTCATCTTCAACGTCTTCCACTAGAATTTCAGTAAACTCCAGGGAACAGGGAAACTCCTCATCTTCTCACACTTGAACAATAGTCTTTAGACATTGGGCCTTGAAAAGTTACATTGTTCACATTCTGTGGTCCAGGCAGTTCTTCTCATGAATCATCCTTCATTTTACCTCCTCCTCTCCTGCAACATCTGCAACAAAGAGAAAGCTTCATGCGCAAATTTCAGTTTACATGGCATTGACAGTTTGGCTGCCTATCCTGAACTAGCACTTTTATTTCCTTGCTGGCCTATAACATTTAAGTATGGTTAGCTACTACCATTTCAAGTGTAATAAATATGCTATGTAAAAGTCTACTTTTACACAACTATCATAAAAGGGTTTTTCTTAGCAACTGAAAATTCATGCCTGCAAATGTTACACTTAGCTAGTGTGAGTTCCTGGATCAGGATTGTTTTTATGCTGTGGTCATGTCTAATGCATATTCCCCTGATAATAGATTTAAATGCATTGCACATTAATTTGGGAGGAGGCAGCCTCATTATCCCTGAAATTAAAATCTAATACTTCACTCCAAGGATCTCACAGCATCAGGTTGCAATGGCCATGTAGGCACCGAAGGGACCAGTCTCCATACACTCATTTTCAGCATCAATGGGATATGGTCAGAGTTCATGTGGCATAGATATTATGCCCAAATCACCTTGTGTGCTAAGTCTGCAGGTCCCATAAACAAGTCTAGCCTGATATAAATCCCATGGACTCCCCAAAAGTGTGAGTACTATTGGAGCTCAGTGTGGAATTGCCCCCAAAATACATTAAGACCCACTGCCTACCCCACAGAACAAATCCAGGGAAGCATTCTACAGGGAGCAGCCTGTGGAGGTGGGTTTTAGTGCTCTTTATTGCCCTTCATTTTTTCACCAATTTATTCAGCTCAGTTAATACTACATGGGTTTCCTGGGTACAGGCTGTACCTGTCTTCCTACACCTAAGAAAGGCATGGATTCTGTATCACGTCATAACTGGTTTTGATAACAAAAGCGCAATGATTACTAACGGTGTCACATGCATAGCTCATTGTTTATCTTAAATATCGAAGGTTACTAGGGATGTTACTGAGTGATGAAAATGTTGCCAAATGTCGGAAAATGAGAGGGAGAGACAGAAACAGAAGACCAAGCAGGGTCAGTCATTCCCAGGCAACAATGTTATCTGCTGTCATGGGAATAACAGGTGGGCCTCTTGGAGATGAAGGACCCTATCGGAAGCTGATGACTCCAAACCATTATTCTGCTTGTCAGAGTCACTGACAAATCTCTGAAGGAGAGGCTCCCTCTGTGTGGGGATTTCCTGCACTAGATTGTCTCATTCACTAGCACCCTACTCCCTTTTGGAGTCCTTGATTAAGTGTCATGGGCTATTTATCCTGAAATGCTTCATGATTTCGGTTCCCCATGTCAGTAACACTATGTCCTTTTGACCCTAGCCATGTCTAGCCATGTTTAGACATTATCTAGGGACTAGATACAAAAATACTAAAAAGTATTTATCTTCCATCATTACATGCAATTTTGCTGGATAAATGAAGCCATAACACATGCCATGGAATGTCAAGGATTATTTGACCTCCAGAAAATGTGTCATCTTGTGTTGCACTAGGATAGTATCGTCAGGGTAGATATTCATCTAGTGGCCCTCAGAATCCCATGGCTCATGCTATTGAGCAATTTGTTAAATATTGTTTTTATCTCAGTAATTGAGCAATCTAAGGGGTATTGCAGGAGGAGAAGGGTGTGTTGGTACCCTATGCACCCTCTGTAAAGAGAAAAACCTAAATTGGGTGACTGAGAGGACAGTCTCCAAAAGCCATTCTTCAATGTAGAATTCTGCAGATGGGTTCTCTATCAATTCTGGATTCTCCTTCCTTATCCTCAGTTCTGTTGTGCTGTATCTGGAAATCTGTAGGAAGTCTGTTCATGTGTCACTCTAGGTCTGATACTGATGGCCTCATAGTGGCAATGGTGGATTCTGGCTCAGCCACTCTTTACAAGAGCTTTCTATGATGTGCTCAAAGTAGCCCCACACACACTGCCACAGGGTACATTTTCTGCTCAAGTTCAGTGTGAGATTATAAGATTGCCTCCAGGATTACATAAAATTTATGGAGCACACTAGGAGACACCGGCCCTTCCATAGTGGTCAAAATTCAGTTTTCAGAGCTATCTTTGAGTGTCTTCCCCAAACAGGACTCCCTCATAGTGTCACATATGTTGTTATTGGCTATGCTTTTGACCATGTTTCAGTGCAGCACTGCTCCTTATATCATCATGCAGTGAGGATTATGGAATGAACATTAAGGGTATGCTGATATAACTATTCACATAGTTATCCAATGTTTTTTTGTCCATGACAATTGGTACAGTATGTATAGTCACAGGAAGACCACTGGCAGAGATTGTTGTTGTTTAAAAGAATGGTTAAAAGCCCCCCTCAAAGCCAAAAGTCACATGATTCTCTTGTAGAATCAAGGGCCATATTTATACTTTTTTGACGCAAAACTGCGCTAACGCAGTTTTGCGTAAAAAAAATTAGCGCCGGCTAACGCCATTCTGAAGCGCCATGCGGGCGCCGTATTTAATCAATGACGTTAGCTGGCGTTAGCCGCCGGCGCTGCCTGGTGTGCGTGGAAAAAAACGGCGTACACCAGGCAGCGCCGGCGTAGGGGGATATGGAGCTTGGGCGCCAAAAAATGGGGCAAGTCAGGCTGAGGCAAATTTTTCGCCTCAACCCGATTTGCGCCATTTTTTTCGACTCCCAAACCCCATAGAAATGACTCCTGTCTTAGCAAAGACAGGAGTCATGCCCCCTTGCCCAATGGCCATGCCCAGGGGACTTGTGTCCCCTGGGCATGGTCATTGGGCATAGGGGCATGTAGGGGGGCACAAATCAGGCCCCCCTATGCCACAAAAATTTTTAAAAAATTACTTACCGGAACTTACCTTAATGTCCCTGGGATGGGTCCCTCCAGCCTTGGGTGTCGTCCTGGGGTGGGCAAGGGTGACAGGGGGTGTCCCTGGGGGCATGGGAGGGCACCTCTGGGCTCCTTCCGAGCCCACAGGTCCCTTAACGCCTGCCTTGTCCAGGTGCTAAAAAACGGCGCAAAAGCGGGCGTACGTCATTTTTTTGGACCCGCCCACTCCCGGGCGTGAATTTTGCCCGGGAGTGTAAATACGGCGCACATGCCTCGGAGTCACTTTTTTAGACGGGAACGCCTACCTTGCATATCATTAACGCAAAGTAGGTGTCCACGCTAAAAAATGATGCAAACTCCATGGACTTTGGCGCTAGACGCGTCTAAAGGCAAAGTATAAATATGGAGTTAGTTTTGCGTCGGAATTGCGTAAAAAAAACTACGCAATTCCGGCGCAAACAGAGTATAAATATGGCCCCTAGTGTCCTTGTAAACGCACCATTTAAGGGGGGAAAATCACATTAGAGTGATTCAACATTGCTGTGTTTGACTATGACTGAGTCCCTGCTACCAGAACGATGATGGGCGTATGCCCTCATGACACAGGCATGATCAGTATTGATAGTCAATAGCAAATGCGACCCCAAAGGTCAGTTTGAAGCAGGGCCCTCCAGCAACCACACAGGGCAAAGAGTGAAGGAACAAGAGCAGCTGGGGCAGCCCCCTACATCTAACAAGCAAGAGGAGAGAGCAAAAGATCACTTCATATCTGAATGGTCAGGAGCCACAAAGAAACTGTTATTTGAGAATATTTGTAGGGGGAGAAAGAGGGTGGGACTCAAACTTCCCTTAAATGTCAAATCTTGTGGTCAAAGCAGTGTCTGTTCAGCAAGACCCACAACATCTTGTATTGTTATGCAGCATGTTCAGGCACTGTTCATGAGAGCCCACCACATTTGTGTTGTAATGTCCACTGCACCGCTTCAACAGCATGAAAGGTTCTTGTTGCCTCAGGATTCACCAGCAGTCCCACTCTTGAAAGGGAAATGATGTGGGCAGCAATTGAACACTGTGAGGGATGGTGGAGCCACCAAGTCAAAGTCAGTCAAACGCACCTCTCCTCTCAGTTTGCCCTCACCCTGACTATACTATGCCTCGCCGTGGTCACTCAAATCGAGGCACAGTTTCCTCAATCTTTCCTGCCCCTTGGACCTCTCCAAGAGGGCATAATTCATACTTTTTTTGTAACACTGGCGGTTCAGTGAAGTCACCTCTTCCTAACTATTAAAGCTGCCATTCTGGGCCTGCAGTCTGGACTAATGCAGCCGTGCCTGGAAACACTTTGGACTTGTAATCTACCTTAGAACACACAGGTGGGCCCTCCAAATACTCATCCAACCTGCATATGCAAGTCCCACAGACATATCAAACAGTATAAATATGAAGTATAAGCAGTGAGCCAGGAGCCCTCCTCTGAAATGGATGCCATCTTCGCATGCCAAGTCACAGTCCCAAACATATGCAAATGCATTTAAAATGGCACAGCAAATAGTTTGTTGTATAGGCATGTGGTAATCTGATAGTGACTGAACACTCAAAATATCCATATTGCAAAAATCTGCTTTGGTTTAAATGCATAAACATATAAGTTAAAAAACAAATACATTTAAAGTTCAGATGCAATCATTTTATCATAATTAATCATTAAAATGTTACTATCAGAGCCAGGCCTCTTTTTTTTAAAACATTAATTTATTTCATTTTAGTTTATGGTGATGAACAATTATTCATATCAACAGTTAATTTTTTCAGCTATTTTTTCGAAAATGCTTTGCTTAAACCACTGCACATCCCTACAGTGAATAGCTGGAAAGAACAAATAACATTAAGGCCCTCATTACAACCCTGGTGGTCAAAGACCGCCAGGGTTGAATTGGCGATGGTACCGCCAACAGACTGGTGGTATAATTTGCCATATTTTGACCGCGGCAGTAGCGCCGCGGTCACACCACCGGGACCGGCAGTTTTCCGCCATCGTTGTCCCGGCGGTTATAATCCGCCAGGGCAGCGCTGCTTGCAGCACTGCCCTGGGGATTATGACTCCCCTTCCCGCCAGCCTGTCCATGGCGGTAGAGACCGCCATGGAAAGGATGGCGGGAAGGGGAGTGGCGGGGCCCCCAGGCACCGCCCCACCCTGCTTTTCACTGTCTGCACAGCAGACAGTGAAAAGCGCTATGGGTGCAGCTGCATTAGGAGCTGGCTTCAATGTTACGCCCAACATTCCCGCCGGCCCAGCGGGGATGTTGAAATGCGGCCAGCGGGTTTGCGGCCGCTTGGCGGTTCAACCTTGGTGGGCGGCCTCTGCCGCCCGCCAAGGTTGCAATGAGGGCCTAACACTCTGATTATGAGTTCTGCGTAAAATCGAAAAGAAATTATTGCAGCAGTAGAATAACATTACTGTGGTGTAAATATAATTTCATTACAAGTATTCACCGTACCCTGCAATATTGTTATTTTCCAGGTGCAGAAATTGATGTATGTGCTGAATATCACATCAAAGCAATAGGTATTTGGTATATGTGATATTTTCTGCATATGCAAAACATTGCATGAATAAAGTAAGGCACATGCACTCAAATCCAGGAAGCAGCAATTCCATGAGGCACAGAGCATAAGAACTGAGCCTAAGGACAATTCCCTACGAGAAATAACTAGCCACAACAATCTGAATCACCCACACACAGATTTGTAGAACATCTTAAGGCTGCCGAAACATCCAACACTGACTGCAGAGCCAATAGTGGAAGGAGGCAGCCATTTTGTCCAACCGTGCCCGTGAAAAGAAGATGATTTGAAATCCGCAGCCATCCTTTCGAAGGAGTCATTAGGGGAACAAACAAAGTACAAAAACTGAAGAGGACAGACATCAGCAGGCAGCGTAAATATAGATTTTCTGAGCCAGAACTTGAAACACTTGCTGACGGTTTAGTGAAGCACCACACGTCACAAAGTCCGTACCTGTCTATGGAAAGAAATCATGGACAACATAAATACAGTCTCGTTATTGCCACGTGAGGTGGAGGAACTGAAGAAACGCTATCAGGACCTGAAGAGATGGGTGCTTGAAAATGTTTTGCATGGAATTTCTCTTCTTTAACAGAACACTGGCATCCAGAAGGCGAAGATGAAGAAGAGGATTGTGGGTCACCATCAACAGATGCACCATCTTCATCCTTAGTTATATCTGTCGATACAAGTAAGAGCATTTCATCAAGGAAGACAACTGCCACGTCAGCTCCCACCTCCAAAATCACAAATAATAACTCATCCAGTACAAATGGTAAGAAAAAAACGAAAGACAGTGGCCAGCAAGATGGTGCCAAGCCAAATTAAACAGTGTCATCTGCTGAAAAATATGAGTAAGTTGATATCTAATACCAAACATTTGAAAAAAATATGAATATACTCACCTCCTCTTCAACATCAATAGAGATTGCAGCAGAAGGTATTGTTCTGGGTATGTGCGAGAAAATCAACACGTCACAGATGACAGTTTGGTCCACTACTGACTCAATGGTGACTGTGGCCATATCACCACTAGCAATCAGTACATGGAGTGGATAGGCTAATTCCATCTGAGGAAATGATCCCAGTGTAATTTATTGACACCTATCAATAACAAGAATACACCGTCGACCTGGATGATGATGACAATTTCAACCCACCAGCATTTAAAGAGGTGGACAGACAAATGAAAGAAGCTCAGATTCATGACATAACATCAAATAAAATGTATGAATCGTTATGCAAACGCATAGCCATACTTGAAAAAAGGACAAGAGGAAGCTTTTCAGAAGCAAGTTGAGCCAGATACCTCTATTTCTCAATCAGTTATACCCTAAAGGAATAGCTACAGCACATGAACAATTCTGATGCACAATATAGGCGTTCAAATACCTGTGCCACGAATTCAATAACTGCATCTATACTCAATAGGCCCAGCTTTCCCTGTGCTGCTGCATTGGCCTTGTTCCTGTCTTCTCATTGCTTTTCTCTCATTTTTTGAGTGGCTTGTCCATGCATTTCCCTCATTCTTAATGCTTTTTTCTTCTTTTCCCCCATTTTTTGGGTGTGCCTCCTTGGTTTTTCCTCATTTTCACTGCTTTCTCCTTGCTTTTCCCAGTTTTTTTTTGCCCTGCCCCCTCCCTGCTTTTCCCTCGTTTTCACTGCTTTCGCCTTCCTTTTTTCCCCTTCTTTGTGTGCCTTGACCTTGCTTTTCCCTCTTTTTCACTGATTTTGTATTGCTTTTTCCATCCTTTTCATGTGCCTTCTACTTGCTTTTCCCTCATTCTCAATGCTCTGTCATTGTTTTCCCACTGTTTATGTGAGCATTCTTCTTACTTTTTCCTTTTTTGTACTGCTTTCTCGAAGCTTTTTACCCCATTTGATTGTGTGCCTTATCCTTGTTTTCCCCTCCTTTTCACTGCTTTCTCTGAGAGATGAAAGCACCTAGATAACATGTATACTAATGGATTGGGCTCAAATCAGTTCGGTGTCGATATCTCAAAGGAGGAATGAACATGAGAGGATACCTTGTGTTCAAAAATCATACTTATTTTTGGCAGCAGACAAAAGTAAGAGAAAATGCCTGTCACAAAGTATTTTCTTCACAAAGCAGTCTGCCATCATGGAAAGTTTAGTAAAATGTAAACCCCGGTCCCCTGATATACCTTTGTAAAAAAATGTTGTCCAAAGATTTTCATTTTTGATTTGTGTTTTTGGATCATTAGAGAAGTAATTTAGCTTGGGTAGACATTGCTGATCCAGGCCAACTTTTTCTGGATGGCATTCTTAAAAATGGCAGATGTGTTGTAGTGATTATGTAACATTTCAGGAACCATGAGACCTATATTTTATTTTAGTGTCAAAACGTAGGTAATGGGGGTCAAGTAGTCTTATTGAGACAGAAAATAACTTCTCAGAGCAACCCTTCTACCGTTGTCCAAAATGGTGACTGTAATAGAGAAAGAAGAGACATATATAGAAATGAAACAAATAATAATGGTTATTAACCCCTTCGCTGCCAGGCCTTTTCCCCCTCCTGTGCCAGGCCTTTTTTTGCCTATTTGTGGCAGTTCGCGCTTAGGCCACATAAGCTAACCAAGCCACATTTGCGTCCTTTTTTTCCAACATCCTAGGGATTCTAGAGGTACCCAGACTTTGTGGGTTCCCCTGAAAGAGGCCAAGAAATTGGCCAAAATACAGTGAAAAATTCGTTTTTTTTCAAAAAAATTGGAAAAAGTGGCTGCAGAAGAAGGCTTGTGGATTTCCCCCTGAAAATGGCATCAACAAAGGGTTTGCAGTGCTAAACTCAGCAGCTTCCCAGCTTTCAAGAACAGGCAGACTTGAATCAGACAACCCAAGTTTTCAACACAATTTTGGCATTTTACTGGGGCATACCCCATTTTTGCAATTTTTTGTGCTTTCAGCCTCCTTCCAGTCAGTGACAGGAATGGGCATGAAACCAATGTTGGATCCCAGAAACCTAAACATTTCTGAAAAGTAGGCAAACTTCTGAATTCAGCAAGGGGTCATTTGTGTAGATCCTACAAGTGTTTCCTACAGAAAATAACAGCTGAAAAAGAAAAATATTGAAATTGAGGTGAAAAAAACATCAATTTTTCTCTACGTTTTACTCTGTAACGTTTCCCTGCAATGTCAGATTATCGAAAGCAATACCGTTACGTCTGCTGGACTCCTCTGGTTGCGGGGATATATAGGGTTTTTAGGTTCATCAAGAACCCGAGGAACCCAGAGCCAATAAATGAGCTGCACCCTGCAGTGCGTTTTCATTCTATACCGGGTATCCAGCAATTCATTTGCTGAAATATAAAGAGTAAAAAATTGCTATCAAGAAAACCTTTGCATTTCCAAAAAGGGCACAAGATAAGGTGTTGAGGAGCAGTGGTTATTTGCACATCTCTGAATTCCGGGGTGACCATACTAGCACGTGAATTACAGGGAATTTCTCAAATAGATGTCTTTTTTACACACTCTCCTATATTTGGAAGGAAAAAATGTAGAGAAAGACAATGGGCAATAGCACTTGTTTTGCTAATCTATCTTCCCCTAAGTCTCCCGATAAAAATTATACCTCACTTGTGTGGGTAGGCCTAGCGCCCGCGACAGGAAACGCCCAATAACGCAACGTGGACACATCCCATTTTTTTGAAAGAAAACAGAGGTGATTTTTTGCGAAGTGCCTACCTGTAGATTTTAGCCTCTAGCTCAGCCGGCACCTAGGGAAACCTACCAAACCTGTGCATTTCTGAAAACTAGAGACCTAGGGGAATCCAAGGAGGGGTTACTTGCGGGGCTCGGACCAGGTTCTGTTACCCAGAATCCTTTGCAAACCTCAAAATTTGGCTAAAAAAACATATGTTCCTCACATTTCTGTGGCAGAAAGTTCTGGAATCTGAGAGGAGCCACAAATTTCCTTCCACCCAGCGTTCCCCCAAGTCTCCCGATAAAAATTATACCTTACTTGTGTGGGTAGGCCTAGCGCCCGCGACAGGAAACGCCCCAAAGCGCAACGTGGACACATCCAAAATTTTGGAAGAAAACAGAGGTGTTTTTTGCGAAGTGCCTACCTGTAGATTTTGGCCTCTAGCTCAGCCGGAACCTAGGGAAACCTACCAAACCTGTGCATTTCTGAAAACTAGAGACCTAGGGGAATCAAAGGAGGGGTGACTTGCGGGGCTCGGACCAGGTTCTGTTACCCAGAATCCTTTGCAAACCTCAAAATTTGGCTAAAAAAACACATGTTCCTCACATTTCTGTGGCAGAAAGTTCTGGAATCTGAGAGGAGCCACAAATTTCCTTCCACCCAGCGTTCCCCCAAGTCTCCCGATAAAAATGATACCTCACTTGTGTGGGTAGGCCTAGCGCCCGCGACAGGAAACGCCCCAAAGCGCAACGTGGACACATCCAAAATTTTGGAAGAAAACAGAGGTGTTTTTTGCGAAGTGCCTACCTGTAGATTTTGGCCTCTAGCTCAGCCGGCACCTAGGGAAACCTACCAAACCTGTGCCTTTCTGAAAACTAGAGACCTAGGGGAATCCAAGGAAGGGTTAGTTGCGGGGCTCGGACCAGGTTCTGTTACCCAGAATCCTTTGCAAACCTCAAAATTTGGCTAAAAAAACACATGTTCCTCACATTTCTGTGGCAGAAAGTTCTGGAATCTGAGAGGAGCCACAAATTTCCTTCCACCCAGCGTTCCCCCAAGTCTCCCGATAAAAATGATACCTCACTTGTGTGGGTAGGCCTAGCGCCCGTGACAGGAAACGCCCCAAAGCGCAACGTGGACACATCCAAAATTTTGGAAGAAAACAGAGGTGTTTTTTGCGAAGTGCCTACTCGTAGATTTTGGCCTCTAGCTCAGCCGGCACCTAGGGAAACCTACCAAACCTGTGCATTTCTAAAAACTAGAGACGTAGGGGAATCCAAGGAGGGGTGACTTGCGGGGCTCGGACCAGGTTCTGTTACCCAGAATCCTTTGCAAACCTCAAAATTTGGGTAAAAAAACACATGTTCCTCACAGTTCTGTGACAGAAAGTTCTGGAATCTGAGAGGAGCCACAAATTTCCTTCCACCCAGCGTTCCCCGAAGTCTCCCGATAAAAATGATACCTCACTTGTGTGGGTAGGCCTAGCGCCCGCGACAGGAAACGCCCCAAAGCGCAACGTGGACACAACCAAGATTTTGGAAGAAAACAGAAGTGTTTTTTGCAAAGTGCCTACCTGTAGATTTTGGCCTCTAGCTCAGCCGGCACCTAGGGAAACCTACCAAACCTGTGCATTTCTGAAAACTAGAGACCTAGGGGAATCCAAGGAGGGGTTACTTGCGGGGCTCGGACCAGGTTCTGTTACCCAGAATCCTTTGCAAACCTCAAAATTTGGCTAAAAAAACACATGTTCCTCACATTTCTGTGGCAGAAAGTTCTGGAATCTGAGAGGAGCCACAAATTTCCTTCCACCCAGCGTTCCCCCAAGTCTCCCGATAAAAATGATACCTCACTTGTGTGGGTAGGCCTAGCGCCCGCGACAGGAAACGCTCCAAAGCGCAACGTGGACACATCCAAAATTTTTGAAGAAAACAGAGGTGTTTTTTGCAAAGTGCCTACCTGTAGATTTTGGCCTCTAGCTCAGCCGGCACCTAGGGGAACCTACCAAACCTGTGCATTTCTGAAAACCAGAGACCTAGGGAAATCCAAGGAGGGGTGACTTGCGGGGCAGGGACCAGGTTCTGTTACCCAGAATCCTTTGCAAACCTCAAAATTTGGCTAAAAAAACACATGTTCCTCACATTTCTTCTGTGGCAGAAAGTTCTGGAATCTGAAAGGAGCCACAAATTTCCTTCCTCCCAGCGTTCCCCCAAGTCTCCCGATAAAAATGATACCTCACTTGTGTAGGTAGGCCTAGCGCCCGCGACAGGAAACGCCCCAAAGCGCAACGTGGACACATCCAAAATTTTGGAAGAAAACAGAGGTGTTTTTTGTGAAGTGCCTACCTGTAGATTTTGGCCTCTAGCTCAGCCGGCACCTAGGGAAACCTACCAAACCTGTGTATTTCTGAAAACTAGAGACCTAGGGGAATCCAAGGAGGGGTGACTAGCGGGGCTCGGACCAGGTTCTGTAACCCAGAATCCTTTGCAAACCTCATAATTTGCCTAAAAAAACACATGTTCCTCACTTTTCTGTGGCAGAAAGTTCTGGAATCTGAGAGGAGCCACAAATTTCCTTCCACCCAGCGTTCCCCCAAGTCTCCCGATAAAAATGATACCTCACTTGTGTAGGTAGGCCTAGCGCCCGGGACAGGAAACGCACCAAAGCGCAACGTGGACACATCCAAAATTTTGGAAGAAAACAGAGGTGTTTTTTGCGAAGTGCCTACCTGTAGATTTTGGCCTCTAGCTCAGCCGGCACCTAGGGAAACCTTCCAAACCTGTGCATATCTGAAAACTAGAGACCTAGGGGAATCCAAGGAGGGGTGACTTGCGGGGCTCGGACCAGGTTCTGTTACTCAGAATCCTTTGCAAACCTCAAAATTTGGCTAAAAAAACACATGTTCCTCACATTTCTGTGGCAGAAAGTTCTGGAATCTAAGAGGAGCCACAAATTTCCTTCCACCCAGCGTTCCCCTAAGTCTCCCGATAAAAATGATACCTCACTTGTGTGGGTAGGCCTAGCGCCCGCGACAGGAAACGCCCCAAAGTTTTTTGTGAAGTGCCTACCTGTAGATTTTGGCCTCTAGCTCAGCCGGCACCTAGGGAAACCTACCAAACCTGTGCATTTCTGAAAACTAGAGACCTAGGGGAATCCAAGGAGGGGTGACTTGCGGGGCTGGGACCAGGTTCTGTTACCCAGAATCCTTTGCAAACCTCAAAATTTGGCTAAAAAAACACATGTTCCTCACATTTCTTCTGTGGCAGAAAGTTCTGGAATCTGAGAGGAGCCACAAATTTCCTTCCACCCAGCGTTCCCCCAAGTCTCCCGATAAAAATGATACCTCACTTGTGTGGGTAGGCCTAGCGCCCGCGACAGGAAACGCCCCAAAGCGCAACGTGGACACATCCAAAATTTTGGAAGAAAACAGAGGTGTTTTTTGTGAAGTGCCTACCTGTAGATTTTGGCCTCTAGCTCAGCCGGCACCTAGGGAAACCTACCAAACCTGTGCATTTCTGAAAACTAGAGACCTAGGGGAATCCCAGGAGGGGTGACTTGCGGGGCTCGGACCAGGTTCTGTAACCCAGAATCCTTTGCAAACCTCAAAATTTGGCTAAAAAAACACATGTTCCTCACATTTCTGTGGCAGAAGGTTCTGGAATCTGAGAGGAGCCACACATTTCCTTCCACCCAGCGTTCCCCCAAGTCTCCCGATAAAAATGATACCTCACTTGTGTGGGTAGGCCTAGCGCCCGCGACAGGAAACGCCCCAAAGCGCAATGTGGACACATCAAAATTTTGGAAGAAAACAGAGGTGTTTTTTGCGAAGTGCCTACCTGTAGATTTTGGCCTCTAGCTCAGCCGGCACCTAGGGAAACCTACCAAACCTGTGCATTTCTGAAAACTAGAGACCTAGGGGAATCCAAGGAGGGGTGACTTGCAGGGCTCGGACCAGGTTCTGTTACCCAGAATCCTTTGCAAACCTCAAAATTTGGCTTAAAAAACACATGTTCCTCACATTTCTGTGGCAGAACGTTCTGGAATCTGAGAGGAGCCACAAATTTCCTTCCACCCAGCATTCCCCCAAGTCTCCCGATAAAAATGATACCTCACTTGTGTGGGTAGGCCTAGCCCCCGCGACAGGAAATGCCCCAAAACGCAACGTGGACACATCCCATTTTTTGAAAGAAAACAGTGCCTACCTGTGGATTTTGGCCTGTAGCTCAGCCGGCACCTAGGGAAACCTACCAACCCTGTGCATTTCTGAAAACTAAAGACCTTGGGGAATCCAAGATGGGGTGACTTGTGGGGCTCGTACCAGGTTCTGTTACCCAGAATCCTTTGCAAACCTCAAACTTTGGCTAAAAAAACACATTTTCCTCACATTTCGGTGGCAGAAAGTTCTGGAATCTGAGAGGAGCCACAAATTTCCTTCCACCCAGCATTCCCCCAAGTCTCCCGATAAAAATGATACCTCACTTGTGTGGGTGGGCCAGGTGCCTGCAACAGAATAAGGCCCAAAACTTGAAGAGATAGAAGGAATAGCACAGCGAGTTTATAAGGGCATATTCTTTTATACATCTTTAGACGGACTCTGCTTTGGGGACCCACATAAGTGAGGTGTCATTTTACTTGGGAGACTGAGGGGAAAACTGGGGAGTAGGAATTTTCTGCTGGAGCGGTGATCCTACTAAGAAAAGTCAGCAAAATATGCTTTTTTATGCAAATTTTGAGGTTTACAGAGGAGTCTGGGTAAGAAAATGTTGGGGGAGCCACGCAAGCAACACCTCCCTGGACTCCTTGGGGTGTCTAGTTTTAAAACAATTCTGGGTTTTGTAGGTTTCCCTAGATGAAGGCCGCACCCAGGACCAAAAACATAGGTGGGCCCTCCCCCCCAAAAGCAGGTATTTTTGTAATATATCATATTGATGTGTGCACATACGTCCGTGATGTGCCAAACACTAAAATTGTGAAAAGAAACACACTTAGGTTATGTGAAGAAGACCCCTCACCCACCAACCAAGTTGGTGGCATGCTTCATCATTGGGGTCCCACCCGAGGCACCTAGCGTGTCACAGGTGTGCTGCGACGCCTGATTACAGCGGAGCAGGTTTTGTCATTTTTACAACACATACTGGTTGGATTTGGCACGAGGGTGAGTGATGGTTCAGTGGATCAAATTTTATTAACAAGAGATTTCACAAAAATGAAATGCACTGCTAATAACTGAAAGGCAAAAAACTGAACCAATGACTCACAGCTCGTGAGCTGTAAAGCCGCAACAAGGCACCAACCGCTTTACAGTCCATTCACACACCTTTCATACATGACACGCACAAGACCATTCACACCGCCAGCCACGGGCCCAGCACATTACAACACTCACATGGACAGACCGCGCCACTCAAGGGCCCATCACTTACATACGCCCACATGCCTGATACAAGAATCACACCAGCTGATGGGAGTGTGGACTGGCGTTTGGCTGACACCGCCAGCCAATCGCCACCCCACGCACACCGCCAGCCAAGCGCCACCCCAAGCACACCGCCAGCCAAGCGCCACCCCAAGCACACCGCCAGCCAAGCGCCACCCCACGCACACCGCCAGCCAAGCGCCACCCCAAGCACACCGCCAGCCAAGCGCCACCCCAAGCACACCGCCAGCCAAGCGCCACCCCAAGCACACCGCCAGCCAAGCGCCACCCCAAGCACACCACCATCACTTTTTTTGTTTATAAACAACAAAGAAACCACTAATTATAAAATAAGCACAAAACTACAAACACAAAAGCTCTAACTAAATACATGACAGAGATTCCAACCGTGAAACATATGAAAATATAAAACAGACAGCTTACGCTCAAGGTATTTCCCAGAAATTCTTTTGGGTATGGTAACTTCTGTAACAGCCGGGAACACACAGCCCAAGCTTTGAAGGGCCTTCGGGGCAGTACATCCGGCTCTCCCTCCGGATTAATCTCCGGGCACATACTCTACATTTCTTTGTGGGCATGTCTTTTTTGGGAGTGGGAGGAATGTGATCTGGAAAGTGCCGATCTTTCAATCTAGCCACATCCTCCACCACTTCTACTCTAGGAACTCTTGCCGGTTCAACCACAATAAGGCTTTCTATCACCGACTCCTGAAATTTAACAAATGTCATCCTTGACTCAGGTGAACAATCCTTGTATACAATAAAGGCATTAAAAGTTGACAAATGAAATAAATGTAGGGCCAACTTTTTATACCACACATAAGACTTACGAAGAGCAGTGTAAGGTTCCAACCTCTGATCTACTCTATCAACACCACCCATGTGCCTATTGTAGTCCAAAATGCACGCAGGTTTGCGCACTTCCGCAACCTGACCCCAAACAGCCACAGGGAAAGTACTCTCATCATGGATGGTCGATAGCATGTACACATCCCTCCTGTCTGAAAATTTCAGAGCTAGCAGCTCATTATTCCGCAAGGCACTGCACTGTCCCCTCTCAAGTTTTTTACAGACAAGCTCCCTTGGATAGCCTTTCCGGTTAGAACGGATTGTGCCACAAGCTACAGTGTCCACCCTAAACAACTCCTTGAACAACTGCACTCCAGTGTAGAAATTATCTACGTACAAATGGTGACCTTTGTTAAACAGCCGTCTAGCAAGTTCCCACACAATTTTTTCGCTAACTCCAAAAGTGGCCGGACAACCAGGAGGGTCAATACTGGAATCCCTACCAGTGTAGACCCGGAAATTATGCACATATCCTGTACTGCTTTCTGACAGCAGATACAATTTAATCCCATACCGTGCCCTCTTACTAGGAATGTACTGCTTAAAAACTAAACGCCCCTTGAAAAGGACCAAAGACTCGTCCACACTTATCTCTTTGCCTGGAACATAGACCTCTGAAAACCGATCTACAAAATGATCAAGGACAGGCCTAATCTTAAAAAGGCGGTCACAATCAGGGTGATCTCGTGGCAAGGCTAAAGCATTGTCTACAAAATGCAGCATACGAAGAAGAAGCAAATACCGATTACGTGTCATATTTGCAGGAAATATAGAAGTTGCCATCAAGGGACTAGTAGACCAATAAGAAGCCAGTGACGGCTTCCTGATCAACCCCATCAAAAAAGACAAACCTAAAAACCTTTTCATCTCTTCCAGATATGTGGGAACCCAATGAGTAGCTCTAGACTGAGGCTTAAGTCTGGCAGCGTTGTCCCGCAAATATTGCTCTGCATACACATTTGTCTGCTCCACAATCTCTTCCAAAAATACATCGTCCATAAACAAGGGAAAGAAATGGAAAGGCAGAAAGTTTTCCGTATTAACTCTACACCCTGGGAGACCGGTAAATGCAGGTAACTGTGGCTGCTCCATGTTTGGGGCAATCCAGGTGTCAGGTCTTCCAATGGGAAACCCTTCAGCCCCAGGCTGCTGCACTCTTGGCACATCAATGTCCTCCTCTAACACAGGCCCTTCATCTGCACTGAGGGTAGCTTCCTCATCAGAAGAATACTCTCGGACCGAAAACTCACTTCCAGAATCTCCTGCTTCCTCCTCTGCCTCAGATGCAGAGTCAGTGTCGTAATCATGGTCTGAAGATGACTCAAAGAGCATGCGAACAACCTGCTGAGCGGTCACTTTGCGGCTAGCCATGATCCTAACAACAAATGGATTGCCAACAACAACTAGCACTAAAATAAGTAATAAACAAAGTGTAGCTTTATCACAAAGAGTTATGTACTACAAAAAACTATACCACTGCCTGAAATAGCTACTCACCAAGCAACTACTCTGCACAGACAAAGCAATCACCAATGATATCCCACTAAAAAGAAAAAAGTAAAAAGCAAATTAGACATATGACAACACAAACATCACTGTGCTCAAATCTAAGGACAATGTCAAACACACAATACTGCATTTAGTACACCACCTACAAACATGTCATTCATGCATGTTAACAATACTCCTTTGGAGTAAATTGCTTTCACTTACCTAAAACATGCAACTATGCAAACCGCAGGACAACTACTGCCAAAACCGCAAAGATCCACAGCAAAGGAAGCAAAAGCGTTGAACTAGAAGAAAAAGAAGAAATAAATTGTTATAATCACAAATACAAATACTTTGCCAGTTGACAAACACCCCACCACCAAGAACTTAGAAGTTGTCTAAGGGGGGCAGAAATGCGCAACACCTCTGTGCCCCCTTTTAGGGGACGACCCTTCCCAAAGGGGGCACCCCCAGCACAAAACAAAAAAATCCCTGCGGTATTGGTGGTTTCTGCCCTCCATGGGGGCAGATGGGCCTACAAAATTAGGGGCAGAGATGGCCAATATGATTTTTCCCCACCTTAGGGGGGCGACCGTTGCCCAAGGCGTGCCCCCAAATACATACCACACACACACACACACACACCACACAATCCCTGGCGCCTAGTGTGCTTCCACCCCCCCGGGGCCAGATCATCCAAAAAATGGCTGGTCTGCCATCGGGGGGGCCGAAACAGAAAAAAAAAAATAGCTCCCCAGGGGAGAGACCCTTGCCCAAGGGGTTGCCCCCAAAATAAACAATAAAAACAAAATCGCTGGTGTCTAGTGGATCTCGGCCCCCCCCCCTCCCCCCTGGCGGCAGATCAGCCCAAAAATTGGCAATCTGCCCCCAGGGGGGGGGCGAAATACTAAAAAATAGCCCCCCAGTGGGGCGCCCCTTGCTCAAGGGGTCGCCCCCCAAAAAAACTTTACAATAAAAATAAATCCCTGGTGTCTAGTGGTTTTCGCCCCCCCATGGGGGCAGATCTGCCAAAAAATCGGCGGATCTGCCCCCAGGGGGGGGGGGTGAAATACAAAAAAAAATGCCCCCGGGGGGATGAACCTTGCCCAAGGAGTCGCCCCCAAAATACACACAAATAATAAATTCCCTGGTGTCTAGTGGTTTTTGCCCCCCACCGGGGGCAGATCCGCCGAAAAATTGGCGGATCTGCCCCCAGGGTGGGGCGAAATACAAAAATGGCGACCCCTGGCCCAAGGGGTCACCCCCAAAATACACATCAAACATAAACATCCCTGGTGTCTAGTGGTTTTCGCCCCCCCCCCCCCCCCTGGGGGCAGATCCGCCGAAAAATCAGCGGATCTGCCCCCAGGGGTGGCGAAATACAAAAAAAAATTGCCCCCGGGGGGGTGACCCTTGCCCAAGGGGTCACCCCACAAAAATAAACATAAAAAACAATATCCCTGGTGTCTAGTGGTTTTCGCCCCCCCTGGGGGCAGATCCGCTGAAAAATCGGCTGATCTGCCCCCGGGGGGGTTGCGAAATACTAAAAATAATTGCCCCGGGGGGGGCGACCCTTGCCCAAGGGGTCGCCCCCAAAATAAACAAAAAAGAAAATCCCTGGTGGCTAGTGGAGATTCCTGCTCCACGATCGCGGGCCCTGCCCGCGATCGTGGAGCAGGAATCTTAAGAAAACAGGCACAGGGGGAAAGGAAAAACCCTTTCCTTTCCCCCGTGTCTGTTTTCACCACCCCCGCCCCCCAAAAACGGAGAGGACTCACCTGAGTCGTCCTTCTCCGAAGACGCGCTGGAAGCAAATGGCTTCCAGCGCGCCCGGCAACACTAAATGACGTCAGCGCGCTGTGCGCGCGCTGACTTCATCAGATTGCTGTGGGGGGGGCGGGGGTGGAAGGGGAAGGTCTTCCCCTTCCATCCCCGCCTGGGGGGGTGAGGGGGGTGTACGGGGGGGCGCGCTAGCGCTCCCCCAAGTTCCCCTGTGCCTAGGACGAGATGATCTCGTCCAAGGCACAGGGGAACTGTAGCCTTGGACGAGATCATCTCGTCCAAGGCACAGAACCGGTTAATCCTTTTATGGGTACACCAAACAATGTTCATGATCTGAATATGAAAAAAATAATGTTTATCATTCCTGTTTTAGGCACATTTTCAAAGTTCACTTTATTTCATTGTTTCAGCAATCACTTGGGGTACATTTGCAGAAGGTTGAACATTTCAGAGCATATTGACAGGGACATCTTTTTGTAGCACAGGTTTTGTAAGTATATGTATGTGCAAGTTTTGTGGGTAGAGGCTCAAAAACTTTGTCGGTTTTAGCACACCATCAAAATCCGCCCAACCAATTTCACACTGATCTTTCTCCACATATGCATGATCCAATACATTTACACATTTTCTGATCAAGTAGAATGCTCTTTTTATGTGTCCACACACAAAGTATGATGTCAGTGGAAGATCACTTACTGGGATTGATCTCTTGAACTCACTGTACAAGATCGTAAATGTGTGGCAGTCAGAACACATTTTCCACACACGCACAAGGTATTTTTCTATGTATTTAAAGTCACAATCATCTTCTATCTCAGCTAATCTTTTTAGAAACTTCACAGGTTCAGCAGTTAAAGTTCCAAGCTTTGTTCCAATTTTGCTCATAGTGTCATCACCTACAAGAATATGGCCCTCATTCCAACCCTGGCGGTCTCTGACCGCCAGGGCGGAGGGCAGCGGAAGCACCGCCAACAGGCTGGCGGTGCTTCCAGGGCCATTCTGCCCGCGGCGGTAAAGCCTGGCCCAGGGAATCCTCCATGGCGGCACTGCTTGCAGTGCCGCCATGGGGATTCCGACCCCCTTCCGGCCAGCCTGTTTCTGGCGGTTTTCACCGCCAGAACCAGGATGGCGGGAACGGGTGTCGTGGGGCCCCTGGGGGCCAGTGCAGGGGCCCCCTAACAGGGCCCCATACAGATTTTCACTGTCTGCTGTGCAGACAGTGAAAATCGCTACGGGTGCCACTGCACCCGTCGCACCCCTGCAACTCCGCCGGCTCCATTCGGAGCCGGCTTCCTCGTTGCAGGGGCTTTCCCTCTGGGCCGGCGGGCGGCCTTTTGGTGGTCGCCCGCCGGCCCAGCGGGAAAGCCAGAATGGCATCCGCGGAGTGGCCATTCGGCGGTGACCGCATGGCGGGCGGCGACCGCCGCCCGCCGCGGTCAGAATGACCGCCTATATGCCTTAATAAGAACACTGGGAACATTTGGGTCAAGTTTCTTGTTCAGAATATGAAGTGTATTTTCTCGTCTGATTCATAATGCATCCATAACTCTGACAATCCTTGACTTATGAACATTGCAACAAACCTAAATAGCACAATAATAACATCTGTGTCATTTAACAGTACAATGACTCAATTTGAAACATTTTGAACAGCCCACTCAACATGTGACACAACACGAAGGTCATCTTCCTCCAATTTGCTGTTACGTTCTTGAACAGTATGGCCCTTGCTTTCTGAATGTATCTCTGCAGGCACCAACTGCTCATTGACAATCATTCCACTTGCAATAATTGGAAATTCAGTGTTCACTGAAGCATCAGCAATGTTTTGGTGAGTTAGCATCTCCCAGTTCATCTTGTTCAATGTTAATGACCAGAATTTATTAAGTTGCACAAGTATAGGTGTCGAATTTGTGATGCAGGAAAAGTCAATTGTTCCAGTTGTAAACATTGGTCTGATTCACTCACATTCTTTGACAGATAGTTCAAGATAATTTTCAAAGACAATGTGCAGTTTTTGCAAAGTGTACATTGACATTGATATCTGTAGAGCAGTTCGAACGACCTCTCCGAAGTTTTGCATGGATGAAATCTTGACCATTCGCCATTGTGACATATAGTCCACAACAACAGCAGTTTTCAATCATGACACCTTTTCGAATTGAAATTCTTCAGGTGAAAGTTTTTTTTTGGACACTTGTGCGAGTTTGTGCTTCACCGGTGTGGTTGCAGCTTCTCCATCAAATAATGCATTTGTTGGAAGAATATCATGCAACAGAATATCCCTGATGAATTTACCTCATTCTTTTGTTATATCCATCTATCTATGTGCTTGCGAAGGTTTTATTTTCGGTAACTTGATTTGCAGTGGAAATCTTACTAGGGCAATTGAAGTGTGGGTGTTTAGATTTAGTGATTATTTCAAACAGCTTTTCCTTTTAAAATAGAAACCTTTCTGGCTTCATTGCTGCGTATAGTTTTGATACCTGTTCCAGGACATCTAGTAGACGTGTCTTTATATCAATATCCACATATTGTTTGGTCACAAAGTTGTGTAGTCACACATGCTGAGTCATTTCAAAGGGGTTTCCTTGCTGCTAAATGAGATGAAGAGGACCTGGCCATGTTAGCGGGTTCATCCCAAGACTTTCCACCTCCTTCCTCCTATTTTTTCTGACCTCTTGTTGTTGGCTCGAGGACTTTGAGCACTTTATCATGGCTGATCAGTGCTAAAGTGCAGGTGCTCTCCCTTCTGAAGTTGGTATGATTAGCTTATACCTAATTGACATATTTAATTTACCTGTAGGTCCCTTGTACAGTGGTGTCTCTATACCCAGGACCTGTAAATTGAATGCTACTGGTGGGCCTGCAGAGCTGCTTGAGCCACCTACTGAAGTAGCCTCTCAAACCTTTCTCAGACCTGCTAGCACAGGGTCTACATGAGCAGATCACTGCCACATGGACTTGGCATCTAAATTTACTTGTGAGGCCCAGAACTCCCCTTTTACTACATGTAAGTCACCCCTAAGGTAGGCCCTAGCTAGCCCTAAGGGCAGGGTGCTATGAATGTAGAAGGCAGGACATGTGCCTGGTTACGTGGCCTGCCCTGGTAGTGACAAACAGCCTATTTGGTTTTTCACTGCTGTGGGAGCTGCCTTGCTCATAGGATTGCATTGGAAATGCCCTGCCTTATGACTAGGGAGTAACGTCTGATTTATGAGGAGTTTCTTTGGCATGTTTGCTATGGTTGTAATGGTAGTGAGAAATGCTGCTTACTGGTGTAGGTGGATTTTTTGTTATCATTACAGAAATGCTACTTCTAGAGAGTGAGCATTTCTCTGTGCTTAGGACTCTGGTGTTTTGCAGCTTGACTCCAATCCACGTCTGGGCAAGCACTTTGCAACTGTGAGATTGCCCCCAGCACTTTGGGAAGCATGTTGCTGTGCAGGAATCACTACCACGACCTGGGTATTTTATAATTACTAAGTGTGTGGGAAACACAGTCCTCCTATTGCCCCAGGGGCACGAAGAAAGGGAGATCAGAGCAAGAGCACTCCTGTTGGTGCCCTCATGGTGAGGCACGCTCCAGGGAGCACCCCTGGGGCAACAGAAGGCCCTCACTTGGGCCTAATCACTGCTGCAGCCCAGGAAGGAGCAGAGACACTCATGCACCAGATCAGGTGCAGGCGAGTGAACACCAGTGGCCCAAGGACGAAGGAAGACCTCATTGGAGGTCTCCTTTGGATCCCAGGGCCACCCAGGAAACAGGAAACCGGGGGGGGAGGGGAATCCCGCTCCCCCAGTCCCTGCACTAGAAGCGTGATCACTCCTGTGGCATTTTTTTGGGCTTGTTGCTTCACCCGGGCCCCCATCTGCACCCCAAGATCGCAGCTGGGGCTGAAGCCTCACTGGAGGCCCCATGCACTGCAAGGTCCCCTTTCTTGCCCCTCATCGGGGTTTTGGCTTCCCCCCCACTTGGAAGGTCCGTTGTGGTCCAGGGGAAGGCCCCAGAGATCATGGGTCCCCTGGGAGGGCCCCCACGTTAAAACAGAGTGGGTGCATGCTGCCCCCCTACCCCAAATTGGAGGCGTACCGAGGGCCCCCTTATTTTACTTCACGGCACTGGAGGTGCCCTCATGAATAAGAACAGGTACTTTTATTGGCATTTACAGGGATAGGGCTGCTGCTCAGGCATTGCCTGTCTTTTCCTGATGTTCCTTTTATGGGCTTAGTGGGACTGTTATGCTAACCTGTTTTCTTTAAGATATACCATATATTTGCTGATGTTCCTTTTATGGGCATGACATGGTGTCCTGGTATGGGTACTTATGATATTTTTTTGACAAGTGCATTTCTGTACTAATGTTTTCCTGACTACTTCTTATGTTGCAGAATAATAAATAACCTGTGTGTTATGTGAGACTACTGCTGATCTCTGCAGAGTAACCGTATTGTGTAACATTTTCACAACTGCTTAAGTAGCAGAGTATTACTGACATTGTGTATTTGGTATAATAATGTTGGATACAATACAGTTTATTTTTAGCTTGGTGTTGTGTTTCCTTTATGGTGGGGGTAGTGTGTCATGTGTGTTGTATGTGCTGTGCAAATGCTTTACACATTGCCTCTGGGATAGGCTTGACTGCTCATGCCAAGCTGCCAAGGGGGTGGATACAGGTTATCTTGGATGTGTAACTCCCTTGCCCTAACTAGAGTGGGTGGGTACTGCCTGGCTTAGGTGTATACCCTAGCCAACCAAAACCCAATTTCTAACAGTTCCCCTCTCAGATTCACAATGGGCCATTCATTTTGAATTTGCCATCTTTCTGAAAACATGTCTGAGCAACAATTCCCTTGCAGCTTTTCTGTGGTCTCTGGGTCATCTGTTTCAGTTTCATATCTGAAGCCACAGCATTGGAACTTCTCTCTCTGTCTTTCAACACAAAGGGGGTGATTCTGATTCTGGCGGGCGGCGGAGGCCGCCCGCCAGAATTCCGCCCTCCATTATACCGCTCCGCGGTCAGAAGACCGCGGAGGGTATTATGAGTTTTTCCCTGGGCTGGCGGGCGGTCTCCAAAAGACCGCCCGCCAGCCCAGGGAAAAACTCCCTTCCCACGAGGATGCCGGCTCGTAATCGAGCCGGCGGAGTGGGAAGGTGCGACGGGTGCAGTGGCACCCGTCGCGTATTTCAGTGTCTGCAAGGCAGACACTGAAATACTTTGCGGGGCCCTCTTACGGGGGCCCCTGCCGTGCCCATGCCATTGGCATGGGCACGGCAGGGGCCCCCAGGGGCCCCGCGACCCCCCCTACCGCCATCCTGTTCATGGCGGCTTTCCCGCCATGAACAGGATGGCGGTAGGGGGGGTCAGAATCCCCTCGGCGGCACAGCGAGCTGCACCGCCTTGGAGGATTCTTAGGGGCAGCGGAAAACCGGCGGGAGACCGCCGGTTTTCCTGCACTGACCGCGGCCAAAGCGCCGCGGTCAGAATGCCCTGCGGGGCACCGCCGGCCTGTCGGCGGTGCTCCCGCCGACCCTGGCCCCGGCTGTCTAAGACCGCCGGGGTCAGAATCACCCCCAAAATGTATTTGGATGAATGTTCTGTACAGGTATGGTTTTTCCATCTCTAGCCTTTTCACTCTTTCCAAATGCCAGGACCCATATCTCAGGTAGTTTATGCAATGGAATTTGCGAAACACAGTAATCAGTTACTCTACAATCTTCATGTGCAGCTCCCAATCACCTTCCTGAGCAGCATGTACCAAGTTTTTCACCAGAGCTATCATGTGTTAAACATTTTCCTAGTACTTGTAAAGTTCTGATTTTTCTTCACGTTCTTTGACAAACTCTGCAAACTTGGTTTTCAGGTTTTCTGATTTTGGACTGAGTGTATTGAACATGACTGGCTTTGCATTATGTCTTTGGAATAAAGTGCACCCTGTGCCATTTTCACGTCTGAGATAAGATATGAAAAACCTAATTTCTCATTCTTATTCCAGAAAGCATTTTAATGCACTTTTTCTATAGCCTCAGATATGATGAGCATACCTTGCAACGGACAAACATAATGAGTTCCGCTCAATGCTGACTGCATAGTTTTGTTTCCAAAGACTTCAACCTCAATAAGTGCATTGTCTATACCACATCTACTGAGATAACTTCCTGCACACCGCAACACAGCGTTTGTGAAGTGGAAAACTCCCATCACTAGATAAAGAACATCAAATTCTATTGGATTGCTCATACAAATGTCAGCTACAATACAGGAAACACTTTCATTGCAGAAAATTGGCAGGATAGGCCGGTCTTCAAGCTGAGCATGCACATTTTAGATTTTTTTTACAGCTGTGTATACTTTTGCGTAGTTTGTGACTGGAGATGTATTGCTGGTAAAAACTCTACCTTTAGTGGGACAGTATTCTGGGAGATCAGAGCATGAATTCCAGCTCACAGAGGAACTGGCTTTTCTTCATCCTTCAGTCCACACCAAATAAGCGATATGATAAATTTAGTTAAATTTGTGTTGTGGACCGCAGCATCAGGTAGAAGACTGGGACGTGTTGATGGCTTCTTATGATTTTCCACATGTTGGCAAGGCAGTTTGCTTATAAGTTTATAGCTTCATTTGTTTATGCCTACAGCTGACACAGCTTGTTTTCCAACAGCTACTTCATGGGTTCAGTCTTGAAAAAGCACCATGGAAGTATCACGTGCTGGATGTTACAGACAAAGAAGAGATATCTCCAAAATCAAAATCAAAATTATCAAGAGTAGCAATTGTAGATCCTTTCCTGACAAAGTGACTTGGAAGTGATGCGTTGTTGGATTCAAGATTTCACAGCTTTAGCCGCTAATAAGTTCCTGCTCCGTACAATGTCATCATAACTTGTTGATTCATCAATCCTATTCATTGAAGTGATTAGTTCTCTACTTTTGCACTGTGTGGGAGGTCATCATGTGAAGCGGAATTTTCTTTTTATAAAACATGATTTGGTAAAAACAGTACATTTGTACAGCAAAAGCCTGTCGGTCCCTGGGATTGTCTTCCACTTCTTTGCTTATATGGTCAAAGCTATCATCAATGTTGTCTTCTGTTCCAAACTCAAGAAGTTTAGTTTGTAACAGCTTTGCTTTGCTGGTTTTCAACAACAATGTAAAAAATGTTAAGACAACATCAGACATTCTTGTTGACTCCCTTGATTTTCAGAGTTATGGGCCACCACAAAATTTGTCATTAAGTCTAAAATCGGGGAGTGGCCAGCCAGGCAACATGGCAGATGCATAATTCTGCTGCTCCGCTCTGGCCTACACAATTATCCTGTTTCAGATTGCATATTGAGGGTCCATCTGACCCGTATCTTGCATTAAATGGGGGTGCTGCCCTGGACTGCAAAACAAGGAGCTATTGGGGAGCGAGGGGATGGCCTGGGGTGATGGATCAGAGTGGGCTGCCAGCGAGCTGCTCTAGGTGTGGTGAGGCCGCTTCCTCCATGCTGGGGAAGTACCGTGTGGGTTGCGGCCCCTTCCTGAGCTGTGGAGGCCCTCGCTTAGTGAGCAGTGCCCGTCAGTGGTTCCTGGGGCCCAGAAGCCCTGGGGCTGAACGGGAGTGGCTGCGGCAGTGCTGCCGGACCGCAGGGTGATTGAGGCCTCACCCGGATGCACCTGTATTAGGCCCTGAAGCAATAGATGACAGAAGTGCTGGGTCTATTGGAAGTCCCACCAGAGGAGGACCTGGGCCATCTCTGGAGCTGGACCGCACACTGCGGTGGTATAGAAGAGCTGGGAGGCTCTGAGAGAAGAGATGGGCCAGAGTGTGTGGAGGTTGAGCCCAGTACATGCCCAGGGCAGTGGATCCTGACATAGGTGAGGGAGCTGAGACCGGCATAGTGAGGGGGTGGGGGTAGCCCTGGACTGTTGGTTGAGTGGCTCTCTGTGCCGAGGGGGCACAGACACACATTGAAGTAGCCCACCACCCCTAGACCCTGCCAGGGAAAATCCTGCCTGACCTGCGGAGGACATCACGACTGGGAAACTGGGCCCATTCAGTATTTTGACACATTTCCTGATGTATTGGGGTGCACCCACCCCTCCTCGCTGAGTACATATCTTTTTGGCTACCGCTTGAACTGTAGAACACCCTTGTAGGGAAAGGAGGGCAGACCATCAGATATACCAGCAAGCCAAACAAAATCAACACAAAAACCAAGCACAAAGGACAAAAACACACCTAACTGCTCCAAGCACCTGTTCAGGACCAAATGTATGCTCAGATGTCCCACATATGAGGAGCTGGTGGACACTAACACTATCCTGAAGTGAACCAAAAATTGAACTGGTCCGGGGTGCCAAATACCCACTGTGCTGGCATCATAATTGATTCTGTTTGGTAACTGAACGTGCTTTGTGGGGGCACCATGGGAGAGGGATTGAGGGGGGGTGCACACCCCAGGGAGTTGCAATCTAAGAACTCCCCTTCCAGGAGGCTGTCCAGGAGGTAGAGACAGGCAACAGAACACCCCCCCAAAATTAGGCTCTGTAGTCTGGAATCGTGCACTAAACAATTATAACTACCAAGTGCGATGAGAATATGCACTCCACACATGCTGCCTGATGGACCTCTAGAGTGCCCAGATGGAGGCTTTCTCTGCAGAGCGCCCAAGACCTAGCCGCTGGTTTGATCAATACCATGGCTTCTGTGATTAGGTGAGAAAATCACTCCCTTGAGAGTTGTACATTTATGATGGGGAAATTCAAAACAAAACAGAGAATGGCTACTGCGGGGGGACCTGTGCAGGAACAAACCAAGCAAGGAGATGCAGGAGGCTCTGAGAACTCAACCCCATCTTTGCAGTTACAATTTGATTGAATATTTGCTGCCATGGCTGATACAAAGGCCACCCTCCAGCAGGACATCGGAGCTGCCTTAGTGGGGCTGGGCCTCCTGCGGGCAGAATACCATAAACTAGAAGACAGAGTGCAAGAAGTGGAGAAGGGTGCTGGGTGAAGTGCAGCTGATGTGACACAATTGACCAAACAAGTAAAAGCTCTAACAGACAGAGTGTGAACCTTAGTGTAGGGCTGAGGATGCAGAAGGAAGCAACTGGCACAATAACATATGTGTTGTAGGTTTACGGGAGGGCACTGAAGGTACTGATAAGGTAGTCTATCTTGAGAATTGTTTACATACTGAGGTGGTCCGAGTATCCTGATATAGATCTTCATTCTTGAGAGGGCCCATAGGGTTCCTGCTCGACCACTGGCCCCTGGTCGCACACCTCACCCAGTAGTAACAAGACCTCTCCATTTCCGGGATAGAGACATTGTCCTTCCGAAGGCACGCAAGGATGGTCCCTACAAAATTGGGAACAGCATTGCCATACTGTGCCCGGACTACACAGCCTTAGTCCATTTGAGCCTCATTATAGAAGTCAAAAGAGCACTCAGGGAAGAAAGAATCCAGTACTCTTTGATGTTTCCTACAAAACTGTGGATCATCATTGAGGGCACAACTCATTTTTGCGATGAACCCAAAGCAGCTTGGGAATGGCTGGAAGTGTATGAACAGGGGATAATCCCAACAGCCCCACTAACTGAGAGGAGAATAACTAATTGCTCATCAAGTAAGGAAGAGGACTCAGGGAGCTAGTAGAACCACCAAGAAATCAACCAGGTCAGAGACAGAAAAGGAATAAGTGGCAGCCCTGCAGGCAGCAGCGGAGCTTACGACACAGGCTGGTTCAGAGTAGGATCAAAGATTGCACTCGGACAGAAGATCCACTGGGTCTGAGTCAGAAGAGTCGACCCTGGCACACAAAGACATGCCAAAGGTGACCCCACAATCAGTCGTGGATCTGATTTAAAGGCTGATGGACTACACGCCCCAGGGTGATACAACTGACCAGCATGGCAGTTTTATGAATTCCTATACCCACAAATATGTGGGGGTGCTTTCACCCCTCTGGAACTGGGTCCGGGGGTGGGAGGGATGATGACAGAGAGCAGAGCGGGGAGTGCACTCAGAGGTCCTTACATTGCGACTCAGCTGGGAAATGATATGCATTGGTCCCTGATAATCTGGATATTCATAGGCCAACACAGACTCACAGATTTTTGTTCACCCTCCCTCACTATACAACCACTTGAGCCCTCCTTGAGGGTTAAGTGGATGCTGAGCTCTACTTTTGGTTACCGTGTTTACTGTTGTAAACTTTGGGCGGCTTGCCGTTGCCATGTGGCCCTAGGAGAAGGGAGTTTATGTTTGGCCTTTTCTTCGCTTTTGGTCCCTGGAGTACTGCTATGTGTGGGGCTCGTCTTGGCCGATGGGGAGAGGGAGAGAATGTGGGTAAAGCATATTGTCTCAGGATCATGGTAGATGCAGACTTGAAATGTTTGTCTTGGAAAGGGAGGGGTATGGGGTCCGGGGCCAAGAATCTTAATATTAACAGGTATTTGAGACATAGAGGGGTACAGATTGCCATGCTCCAAGAGGCACACTTAGCAAGGGTTGAGGTGGATTGTCTTTGCTGTAAATGGCAGAAATAGCTGTTTGTTACTTTATATTCATATTCTGCTTTTGCACGAGGAGTGTTAATTTTGGTAAGAGCTGGGACACCCTTTGAACCTATTCGGACCATTGTAGATACGAAAGGGAGGTATGTATTGTTTAAAGGATGGCTACTAGGGAAACAGGTCTCTTTGGCCAGTATAAATGCCCCCATTCAGGAGCAATTACCATTCCTCCATGCACTCTTTGCCCTACTGGGATAATTGATGACTGGCGAACTGATAGCTTGCAGGGACTATAACTGTGTTCGAGATGAGTTGCTGGATCGCTCCATCCCCCCACTCCCAGGGATTCTGGCCTGCAAGACGACAGATGGTTTTCGGGCTTGGCTCCACCACTGGTAGCTTACAGATGTTTGGCACACACAGCATGCAGGGGAAAGAAATTACTCCTTTTACTCACCTATTTGTGCCCTGAACACTAGACTGGATAGGTTTTTGTGCTCGAGAAACTCTGCCAATATGCTACCACTACGTAACATCTGGGATAAACTTTCTTGGACCACAGCCCATTGCTGATGGGATTGCGGCAGGAAGAGAGCAGGCGAGCAATCCCAATGTGGCGCCTCCAACAAGTCATACTCTGGGACCCAAGATATAGGGATACTATGTGGACGACCATTGTAGAATTTTTTTTTTATAAAAATCAGGGCACTGCGCTCTACACCCCCTAGAGTGGCAGGCTTTTAAAGTTGTCACGAGGGGCTTCGGCATGGGGCAGTCCACAGGAGTTCATAGCACCCTTCATATGAACTGGGAAAAAGAGAGGCTGCATTACACACACTAGATAATGCCTAGGGAATAGATTGTACTACTCATCAGCTCCTGTTGGATATCAAAGAGCAGTATTACACTCTGCTCGAGAAATTGAGGTGTCATGATTATAAGACATACATGGAAAAAGCCCACAATAAGGAAGGCAAATCAGGTAGGCTGCTGACATGGTTGATTCATCCTGAGGCAAGCGGGGCACCCATAACGCATTTGACATCAGACATGGGATCACACCACTACTACCCTGGGGACATAATCGAGGAATTTCAAAGGTATCATGTTTTAACCCACCACTCATTCCTGATGGCTCATTAGTGGGGTTTATGGACTGCCTCCCACTCCCAGCACTGACCAGGGAGGCTCAGAATAATTGGGGGGTCCAGTGTCAGTACAGGATATTAAATAGGCAATTTGAGATATGCCACAGGCAAGACTCCCGGCCCTGATGGCCTACCAGTTGAATTCTACACAGCCTATGGGAATATCCTAGCTCCCCATAGGTAGGCATTAAGGGTGGGCTACCTCCCAGATGCAACACAGAGTGTGACTGTGATTCCCCTCCCTAACACTGGTAGGCCTAGGACACCTGTCAGAGCATTCCACCCATTATCAATGCTCAAACTGGATTTTAAGATCTTGAGCAAGGTGTTCAACCAGGTTGCTCCCCCATTTTACGGACGTTGTCCATGCAGATCAATATGGCTTTGTCCCGCAGCGCAGCACCTCCCTTAATCTGCAGCACTTATATCACATTCTGTACCACCCTGAGGTACGGAATCTCCCACAGGCATTACTTATGTCAGTAGACCTTGAAAATGCCTTTGAATCTGTGCAATGGCACTACTTGATTGAAGCGATGTGCTGGCTGGGCATGGGTGAAGCCTGGATTTGATTGGTGACCTTGTTGTACACAGAACCGATGACTCGAGCCAATTTGGGTACAACCATTTCTGCCTCATATGCAGTCTGCTGTGGTACCAGTCAGGGCTCCCATTGTCACCCCTCCTCTTTGCCTTAGTCATTGAACCCCTAGCTGAATACTTTAAATGGGAGGGGTGGGGGAGTGGCATAGTGATAGAAGGGCTTAAACATGTCATATCCCTTTATGCAGATGATCTCTTCTTGTATTTGTCAGGAGGCCTAGCTGGAGTGGATGCTGACATTCGGCGCTTGGAGAACTTCACAGAAGTATTGGGACTGTGGGTCAATAGACAGAAAACATGCCTATTCCCTCATAACCCACACTACCTGTAGCCCACTAACCTCACAATTGGGCTCACCTGCGCACCCGCAACATTTAGATACCTGGGTATCCAAGTGTACCATTGACTGGATGACATGAGAGAGGGGAACCTGGATAAAGCAGTTCCATCACTGCGATCCAGTGAGGCTTTCTAGAGGTCTCTGTGCATATCGATGATGGCACGGGTGTCTGTTTCTAAGATGGTGATACTCCTGCGCTTATCCTACTTCTTTGTTAACCTTCCAGTGCAGATCCCTGGGGCATGGTTTAGACAGCTGGGGGGCCTACTTCAGGAGCTTTTATGGGACAGGGGAAGACACATGGCCTCTCATTATGACTTTGGCAGTCTCTAAGCAAGACCGCCAAAGCCACGGGCACCAGAAGACTGCCAGTGCTGGCGGTCTTCTGCCCGCCAGATAATGGGAACGGCTGGATTTCTGCCACACTTTGGACAGAAATCCAGCAGTAGCCATGCAGGCGGACAGCGGTGCACTGGGGGGGGGGGTGCTGCCAGCGGTAGCAGCGCCCCTTCCTGTTCCCTGCCGGACAACTTCCTCACTGGACAAGGTAAGTCAGTTGTCCGACGGGGGGGTGGAAGGGTGGGGGGTGTTGTGTGTGAGTGTATGGTGTCTGCGTGTGTGTATAAATGTGTGTGGGCATGTGTGAATGCGACTGAGTGTTGTGGTGTATGCGTGGTCATAGGCGTGTGAGTGAATGCGTGTATGAATGTTGAAGGGAGTGCGTGTCTGCATGCCAGTGTGTATGCATGTGAGGATACGTGTTTGCATGTTTTTTGTGAGTATGTGTGAGTGAATGCGTGTGAGTATGGGTGAGTGAATGTGTGTGAGTATGTGTGAGTGAATGCATGTGAGTATGTGTGATTTGATGCGTGTATGGATGAGTGTGAGTGGATGCGTAAATGGATGTGTAAGTGAATGGGTGTATGTGTGGTGCGAGTGGGAGTTTGTGTGCATGTATGGGTGGGAGTGTCATGTCAGTGGGGGTATGGGGGAGCTGTGACTGTAGCGGGTGGGGGGCGACATGTCAGTAGGTGGGTGGAGGGCATTGTGAATGTAGGGGGACACTATGGGGGTCATTACAACATTTGCGGTAAAAGCCGCTTACCGCCGTGCAGAAGACCGCCAACACACCGCCGCGCCCGCGCTCAAAATACACACACTCTTACAAAACACACCCACATTGGACAATTTGAAATACACACACCTGAAACACATACACACACCACTCCCACACACCCAATACAATATAAAACACACACCCACATCACCCACAAACCCCTACGACCACAATTCACGACCGAAGGCCAGAGAGAGACATCACCATCAACAAACTAGCATCCACAGGCACACAACACCATCACCCACACAACTTTCACGCACCTCACACAACACACCACTACATATCACCACACTTATCACCACACACACCACCCCACACATCACCTACACCACCCCATGGCACGGCAAAGACAGCCCAGGTTCTCTGAGGAGGAGCTCAGGGTCATGGTGGAGGAAATCGTCCGGGTAGAGCCACAGCTATTTGGATCCCAGGTGCAGCACACCTCAATTGCAAGGAAGATGGAGCTATGGCGAAGAATAGTCGACAGGGTCAACGCAGTGGGACAACACCCAAGAAATCGGGAGGACATCAGGAAAAGGTGGAACGACCTGCAGGGGAAAGTGCGTTCCGTGGTCTCAAGACACCACCAGGCGGTTCAACGGACTGGTGGCGGACCCCCAACCCCCCCACCCACAACTAACAACATGGGAGGAGCAGGTCTTGCCGATTCTGCCTCCTGAGGGCCTCGCAGGAGTCGGTGGAGGAATGGACTCTGGTAAGTCAAATCTTAACTATGACATCCCCACCCTACCTGCATACCATTACATACCTCCACCCTCACCCCAGCACCCCAACTCCTCACATATGTCCCAACATCACAAACTACCCATCCCAACACCAAGCCCTGCATGACACAACAAAGCATGGACACCCATCACTAAAGCATGACCACTGCACATACCCATACAACCCCCTAAACCATCATCACACAAGGTCCCACACAGGAATGCAAGCACTGGGGTACACGGTCACCCACCCATTGCACACCATGACACACACAGATGCAATAATCATGCCTTTCCACCCCTGCAGGACCACTACCCAACGTCACCAGACAGGAGGGTCCAGAAATGTCCACTCCACCCACAGAAGAGGCCCACAGTGATGACAGCACCTCTGTCCACCTGGATCTAGATGACCAGCCCGGACCATCTGGGGCCTCGGGACAGTCAGTTCCCCTCACACAGGCACAGGCCACCACAGACCTTCCCCCCTCAGGAAACACCAGCACAGCACCCACCCAGCGGGCCCATACCTCCGTCCCCAGGACACGTCAATCAGCTGTGTGTTCACCACTACAGGGAACCCAGGATAACCCACCATCCCAACAACAACAGGGACCTGGGGGCAGTGGCAGTGGGCACACGGTCCAGGGGACGGAGACACAGGAACACAGGGGAACTGGGAGGGCTGCTGTGCGACAGGGGGCGGACAGGCCAAGGGAACCCACTCTCCACGAGGCCCTCTCCTCCATCATGGGAGCCTACCACCACTCCCAGGAGACAATGGTAACGGTACTGGCCAAGTTTCAGGTGACCCAGCGGATGCAGGAGGAACAGTATTTGGGGTTCAGGGAGGAACTCAGAACCCTCAGCTCTACCCTGGGCACCATCGTAGGGGTGCTGAAGGAAGTACTCAACACCAGGAGGGACACTGTGGCACTACAAGGGGCCCCTGACACTAGCATGGACGATGAGCTGCCCATCACCTCTGCCGGCGCTAGTGGACAGGAGGCACCGCCACAGGACCACCACACCAGCCCCCACCCCCTGCAGACGGAGAACCACCCCGCACACGGTCCCTGAGATCCAGGAACAAGACAGAGCACGATGCCAAGACCCCCGCCAAGAAATGAGACCACCCTGATTGTCATCCCAATGTCCCACTTTGTCATCCTGTCCATATTGAAACTGCCCTAGCTCCACTTCCTATGCCCATATGGGCAATGCACCTGTGAGAATAATAGACTGGACTCCGCCATGGACACTCCTCCGCCATCACCCGTCACCATTTAACTTCCCCCTCCAATATTTTGTTTTTAAATAAACACACCTAAAGCACCAAAAGATCTGGAGTCTGTATGTGATTTTGAAAAAGTGTATTTGCAATTACAGTGACAAAATGTTCTTGAAATAGTAATGTCAACATACCTAACACAGCTCTAGTCCATGAGGAATCCAAGCAGATGAGACACGTTGGGACCCACACCTGTGAAACCGTAAGGCCTGTAGGCGGTCTTACCGCTGCTTTTACACCGTCTGCCAGGGTTGTATTGACCACCTATGTGTTTAGGGGGTGTGGGGTGTCATGTCAGTGGGGGTGGGGGCACTGTGACTGTGGTGGCACTGTGGCTGTAGAGTGGTGGGGGCATCATATCAGTAGAGGGGGTGGGGCGTTTTGACTGTAGAGGGGTTCCATGTGTGTAGGGGTGTGGGGGAGTCTGGTGCTTGTTGGGGGGCTGGGGGAGCTGTCTAACGGTGAGAGGGAGAAGGAATTCCCTGTCACCGATGGGCCTACAGCCATGGTTTTTGTGGCGGTGCTACCGCCGCCGAAACCATGGCGGTAGGCCGGCTCATAATTTTGCCAGCAGTCTTCTGTGGACCGCTGAGTCAGAGATGAACATCTCTGGCCCGGCGGTTCATACCGCCATGGCGGTATGAGGGGAGATGTGGCTGGTTGGCAGCGGACAACCCTCCACCTATATAATGTGGCGGTATGAGCCCACCAACCTGTTGGCGGTAAATGAGGGCCATGGTCTCCCTTGAGGTACTGCAGCACCCACCTGACTAGGGGGGCATAGGTGCCCCAGACTTTGAATTATATTATTTATCAGCACAGCTGCAGTGGGTATTCAGATGGTTGGACAACACTCACCTGTGCCCATTGGCCACATTGGGACTGGCTCTGCATGGAAGTCTCCTGTTTGCTAGATTGCTGAAACTGAAGTCCGCATAGCCAACCTGACTGTTCTATTACAAATGGATTTGCATTGTTGGAGATGAAGTTTAATGAAGACACGAAGAGGTCCAATATATGTGCCGGCCATACCGCTGGACGGTTTACCTCATGGGATGCCGATTGGATACTTTATAGCGCCCCTGCTCCACACCTTTACCTCGGCTAGTGTGACCACAGTAGGGGACTGTTGTGAAGGGAACACCCTTCTGTGAAGGGAAGAAATGCAGGAGTGATTTGATTTGCCCAGTGGTCAATTTCTCTATTATGAGGCACTGTTGTGCACATATACCGAACTATTGGGCCGGGTGGGGAAGAGCTGCCACATCATGCAATTCTGCAATTGATGCTCTCTCTTGATTCGGCAGGGTGACAAGTGACATGGTTATACAAGGCATTACAAGGTATGGCACAGGGCTAAATGGGGACACTTAGGTACAGATGGTCGGCTATTTCAGACTATAAAGTAACAGACACCGAATAGGATAGTATGTTGGTCTCCCCCAAGTAGTTTCATGAAACTCCTGGTTAAAATATATACAGTTCAATCTCCTACACATGACATATCTCACTCTGCGTACATTGCAGCTTATATACGGAGGAGAGGATTGGAGGTGTCTGAGGTGCAGATTCCTAGATGTGTACTTTTGCCACATGCTATGGGGCTGCACAGTGTTACAGACATTCTGGACTGGAGTCTTTGTAGTGCTCGGCGTAACCGCCGGCCGAACCCTGTCAAACACAATAGGTGTCTGCTTGCTTGGGGGCTTCTCCAGACCCCGGAACTGTAAGGTGGGAAACAGATTTTTAGATTTGGCCCAGGACAAGCATAGAATCACACTGATGTGAAAATCACAGACAGGCCCAACTATTGAGTCATGGGAAAGAGAGGTTTCTACCTGGACTATGACAGAGGAAACCATACTTTGTGGAGAAGATGCCAAAGGCATACAGAGGTGCTCAGTGGCTCCATTATGGACAGAGATGCTGGAGAGCTGGGAGTACCTAGACCAAGACTCAGACCAGGAACAGACTGATGAGGATTTGGGGGAAACAGAGCGGGATGGGAGTACCTGAGAGTCTTAGAAATAATCAGAGAAGCCCCTGTGAACAGAGGACTACTTACAGAGCCTGGGTACATGAAACACGGCACGTGGGACTCAGCAGATGGGCACCCTGACACCACTGTTTGACCCCTCCCCTCGCCATAACGACATATTATGTAAGGAAGCATGCTGATACTATCGTGGTTAGACTGGCATTTTGGAGGATGAGACAGACTATATGGGCTAGGATATTACCTCGGAGACCCTTGAGTAGTTTGTTTGATGTTATTTTTCTTTTTTTTGTTCATATCTAATTCTACCCTTTCTGGGGATGGACCCAATGCTTGATATACAACGCTCAAACATTACACATGCTATACATGCTAATTCAGCTTTGAATGATTTGGTATCTTGGGTGTGAATTTTGAGACCGGTATTGAGTCTTGTACATAAACACACACCCATTATATAGGCTTTTTCCACATTAGACCATGCGACTTGGGTGATTGTAATTGTAATAATGGAGTATATTGTGGATAGGGCTCTTATGTATAACTGGGCACATTATACAGAGAATTGGCATGGAACTGTGAGTGACATGTATACAAAATGTAAATGATGTGTGACCCTATACAGATGTTTCCTACCTGGTAGGAAAAAAACTAATAAAGATATGTGGAAAAAAAGTCCAAATTCTAAGGGCCAGATGTACAAAACTTTTTGCACGTCGCAAACAGCGAATTTCGCTGTTTGCGATGTGCAAAGAGTACATTGTGATGCCCAATCCCCGTTTTGCGAGTCGGTAACCTGGTTACCGACTCGCAAAATGGGACTGCGAGTCACAATTAGGAAGGGGTGTTCCCTTTCCTAATTGCGAGTCGCAGCACGATGCTGTATTGTTTTGTGACTGCGAATGCGGTCGCAAAGCAATTGCAGTTACCACCAGTGTCACACTGGTGGTAACCCATGCGCAAAAGGGAAGGGGTCCCCATGGGACCACTTCCCCTTTGTGAATGGCATGAAAACATTTTTTCAGAGCAGGCAGTGGTCCTAGGGACCACTGCCTGCTCTGATAAAATTAAACGGAAATGTTTCATTTTTTCATATTGTAATGCAGCCCGTTTTCCTTAAAGGAAAACGGGCTGCATTACAAAAAAAAACTGCTTTATTTAAAAGCAGTCATAGACATGGTGGTCTGCTGTGTCCAGCAGGCCACCCTCCCTGTGAGTGCCGCAACTCGCAAGGGGGTCACAAATTGCGACCCACCTCATTAATATTAATGAGGTGGGCCTTTGCGACCCCCTTGCAAGTTGGAGATGATGTCATGGACACTATCCTACATTCTGAATTGCGACTCGCAATTTGCGAGTCGCAATCCAGATTATTCCTACATCTGGCCCTTAATCTTTCAGGACATTTCTTAAAATGGTTCCTGTTCATTTTACTGCATCCTGTGATCTTATTTTGGCACTAAGAACTTCAGGAGTCAAATTAGCTGAGAACTCCATAGGTGGTTAATTCATGTTGTTAGACTGACAAAAACAAATTCTGTCATTGTACATTCTCACCAGAAAAATCTTTATTCATTATTATGGATCAATACAGTTTTGTCAATGTTGACCATTATTTCTCTGATTAAACTGTCTTCAGCACTCAAGAGTGGCTTTAAAACTTAATTTGCTTTTTCAGGGAGTGTAAACTCAACTGAGGCCGGCAGTTACATTGCTGTTGGGAGTTTGTTGTACATTCATATTTTCAAAAGATTGCACACATGCAGTTCGAGTGGGCAAACAAATCTGTGGCAAATACATTCACCCCACTGTTCAGATCAGCTACTCAGCTGAAAACTTCATCTTGGAAGAAACTAGCGGCATATAAAAACTTGTTAGCCTTTAAGACTCACATACTCTGTACTTTGTTCTTTTGTCAATCCCTTTATCCCTTGTTCTGTCTAAACCATAGATAACACATTGGAGATCCTCTGCTTTCTGATCAGTTGTTGGAGGTGGACGAGGGGTAGCCATCGATCTTCTAAGTGGATGGGAATTGGGTTTGGCTGTTGTCAGACTCAGATTCTTGTTATGATTCACTGGTTTCTTCTATTTTTGACAGATGTTTTCCAGGCTGTTTTCCATCATATATGTAGCACTTGTTGTTACAATGATAAAATATTTGATCCTCTTTACCCACCATTTTCAATCTTTGGTGTACATTGACTTGCTGTATTTCTCCAGCATCTCAAACTCTGTTCTGTCCAGCTGCAGTTGATGTTAGCTTTTATTAGTTTCACATATAACACATTTTCCTTTGTTGAAAGAGTCCTCAGATTTTGTAGTTAGCAACACTCTGTCAGGAGGTGATGATTCTCCGCTACCACCTGCTTCGCTCATGTTTGTGAATTTGAAAGAATAGAAAACCTGAAACAAAAGCAATATTAAAATAAATTACCAATATATTGGCTAAATCACATCTTTATAGAGCCACCATTTTGGAAAATGAAGGAAGGTTTGCATTAAAGAGTTATTTTCTGTTTTTATAAGACTACCTGACCCCTAAAACCTATGTTTTGACACCAAAATAAAGTATATAGTTCTCTTGGTTCCTGAAATATTACATCATCACTGCAACTAATCCACCATTTTTAAAAATGTTGGCCAGAGGAAATCAGCGGATTAGTAATGTCCACCCAAGCTAAATTACTTCTCTAATGATCCAAAAACAAATCAAAAAGGAAAATCTCTGGACAACTAGTATTCCCGTTTTGAAATTTATTTAGCCTAAAAATGTTTGCCCTGTCCTAGTCTGCAAGTGCCTAAATATCTTTCGTCTCTATTTTCCTTGGCCTAGTCTGCAAGTGCCCAAATATCTTCGGTTTTCCTTGTCTTTTATGATAATATTTAGGTTGTTTTTAATTTTTGAAAAATGTGCAGATCATTTTTAAAGAGGCATACCATGCCAATTATTGATCAAAAAACTGATCAGATCAAAAAGTGAATTATGAATAAAAAAATAATCAACACGATGCCAGTATAGAAAAACGGTCTATACATGAATCTTAACTACCGTTATGCATTCTGCAAAGGCAATACAATCATCAGGAGCGATCACTGCAAATAATAAAGGCAGTGAAAACATTATGGGCACTAAAAATTGGTCGCAACAAGCACGTGCCAGACTCAAGCAGAATGTTAGCAAGCAGCATATGGACTGAACATTTAAAGCATTTTACACATTCTATTTGCAACAGAGCAGCAGATGTACTTAGCTGGTAAAAAGTGAGCAACGAAGATCTGAGTCATCGAACTGACATATGTTTTTCAGTTTGAAATCTCAATGGGCATTCTTGAAAGCTGACACAAATATCTGCAGACATGTTAAAATGTTTCTTCCTTACGAACCACACCGATGAATCTTCAGAGGTTTAATGTCAACATAACCTTCAAGTGATATTTTTCAGTTTCATGCTGTTTTTTACATCTTATTTTGCATAATATGCGTAGTTGAGTTTTTTCTCTTACCGTTCTATTCAGTTTTCATTCGTTTCTGATTCCCTCGAGACCCTTGACGTCCAAAACATGTGCAATCACTATGTCAGTGTAATTTACAACATAGGCTGTTGGGGGGGGACTGGCACAATTGCATCATGTAGTAGTGCTAATAATAGGAAATTAATGTAGAGAGAATTAAAAAGGAAGCAAACATAGTGACTGGAACATTTTATAGAATTAAAAAAAGACTGATAAAACTGCTCCCTGTCTTCCCCAGACTGATACCACTGAATAACTAGGCCACACATTCACGTCTTTATTCCTGTACCTGTGAACTCCAATGCTCTAAACCAAGCTTTCATTAGTTTCTATTCTAGTGATTATGTCCCACTGATACAGAGTCCTTGGGGAACAAGAAAGGTTCTGTTCTAAATCATGCAAGACACTTCGGCCCTCATTCTGACCCTGGCGGTCGGTGATAAAGCGGCGGCCAAGCCGCCAACAGGCCGGCGGTCTAAAATATGCAATTCTGACCCTGGCGGGAACCGCCAACACAGCCCGCCAACTTAACACTCCGCCAGCCACAGCGGTACAAACAAACAGCGCGGCGGTTCCCGCCAACAGCCAGGCGGCAGACAATGTACCGCCCACCCTATTACGACCCACCAATCTGCCACCTTTTCCGGGGCGGGAGCACCGCCGATAAGAACACGGCGGAAACAGACTACGAACGGGAAAACGCTCACCTCTACGCACTCCACGCGAGATTCCGGCAGCATGGAACCAGAGTTGCAGGTCATCCCCGCACTCCTATTCCTGCTCATATACCAGGAGCACGCCCGGCGGCGCGGAAGACATCGGTGAGTACTGCACCTACGACACAGGGGAGGGAAAAGATTACCGGCACACACCCACCCACCCACACCCACTACAACACACACATCAATGCATTCCCACAGATCACTGTCACAACCCACAAACCACCCCCCTCCGAAATAATGCAAAGACCAAAAGAAGAGATCATAAACGGGCAGATATATTGAAATATGGACACCAGTAATCGCAATAAATAAATAAACTATATACAAAATATATACAGCTACTAAATGTAGTCCAACCACTGTCCGTGGATCACAGGGTTCCTGTGCAAAGGGGCAAGGCCCAGTCCCACAACAAGAACTCCACGGAGAGAACACTGCAGGGGCATCAGCAAGAAAATCGGACAGGCACCTCAGGGGGAAGGGAAGGGGGGGCACCTCAGCCACTTGAGTACACGACGCCAGATCCACGAGGGGACTCCATGACCACTGGGCCATCCTGGGGAGAGCAAAGCCACAGTCCATACAGTCCATACAGTGGGTAGCCTGCCCACTGGGCCATCCTGGGGAGAGCAAAGCCACAGTCCATACAGTCCATACAGTGGGTGGCCTGCCCACTGGGCCATCCTGGGGAGAGCAAAGCCACAGTCCATACAGTCCATACAGTGGGTGGCCTGCCCACTGGGCCATCCTGGGGAGAGCAAAGCCACAGTCCATACAGTCCATAACAGACCCCACTGCCACTGGAGGAGGCAAGTTGGCCAGAGGACATCCTGCAGCCCTGCCCGAGATAGATCCTGCCCTGCCACATCTGCCAAAGGGCCAGCGGTTCTTGCCTTGAAGGGCCCAGTTCAGCGGTTCCTGAGACGGCGGGGCCCAGTTCAGCGCTCCTTGCCTTGAAGGGCCCAGTTCAGTGGTGCTTGAGACGGCGGGGCCCAGCGGAGCGGTTCTTGAGACGGCGGGGCCCAGTTCAGCGGTGCTTGAGACGGCGGGGCCCAGCGGAGCGGTGCTTGAGACGGCGGGGCCCAGTTCAGCGCTCCTTGCCTTGAAGGGCCCAGTTCAGCGGTGCTTGAGACGGCGGGGCCCAGCGGAGCGGTTCTTGAGACGGCGGGGCCCAGTTCAGCGGTGCTTGAGACGGCGGGGCCCAGCGGAGCGGTGCTTGAGACGGCGGGGCCCAGTTCAGCGCTCCTTGCCTTGAAGGGCCCAGTTCAGCGGTGCTTGAGACGGCGGGGCCCAGCGGAGCGGTTGGAGACGGCGGGGCCCAGCGGAGCGGTGCTTGAGACGGCGGGCCCAGTTCAGCGCTCCTTGCCTTGAAGGGCCCAGTTCAGCGGTGCTTGAGACGGCGGGGCCCAGCGGAGCGGTTCTTGAGACGGCGGGGCCCAGCGGAGCGGTGCTTGAGACGGCGGGGCCCAGTTCAGCGCTCCTTGCCTTGAAGGGCCCAGTTCAGCGGTGCTTGAGACGGTGGGGCCCAGCGGAGCGGTTCTTGAGACGGCGGGGCCCAGCGGAGCGGTGCTTGAGACGGCGGGGCCCAGTTCAGCGCTCCTTGCCTTGAAGGGCCCAGTTCAGCGGTGCTTGAGACGGCGGGGCCCAGCGGAGCGGTGCTTGAGACGGCGGACGGTCTATGGCCAACTGCTCATTGCCTGGTGGTGCCCTCCTGGGCAGCGGGGATGGTGCTCCTTCAATGCCCACCTGGGCTGTGGGTGGTGGGGCCCTCCTGGCCAGCTGGGCTGGGTCCACCCTGGGCAGCGGCTATGGGGGTGGTGGGCTCTCCCGGGGCAGCTGTGCCGGTTCCTCCCGGGGCAGCGGCTATGGGGGTTGTGGGCTCCTCCTGGGCAGCAGGCCTGCTGCCTGACCTCTCCGACTTGCTGCCCTTGCCCTCCTTAGTCGTGGGCCTGTGGCCCTTTCCTCCCTTTGGAGCTGTGGCTGGTGACTGTCTCTGGGTGGTGTCCGGGGGGGATGTAGAAGGCGGGCTCCTGCGGCGCCCCTTCCGCCTTCTGCTCCTCTTCCCAGGGGGTGGGCTGGCTGTCCCCTTGCTGCTGGGCGAAGATCCAGACATGCGGGCTGGCGGGCTCCAATACCCCTGCACCCTTGTCAAGGGGGCTGCAGGGCTGGTGGTGGCTGAGGTGCTCTTCTTACCCCGACGAGAAGGAGGGGGGGCTCAGGGTCAGGAAAGAAGTTAGTAGTGGCGAGGAAGAGCTTCTTGGGACAATGGAGAGTGGTAGGTACAGTGGGAATGGGAGTGGAGGGAGAGGATGTGGTTGTAGGTGAGTCACGTTTGCTGTCTTTGGGTGCAGGTGCAGGAGGGATAGGCTGTCGTGAGGTGGATGGCTGTTGGGTGGGTGGGTGGCTGCGTTTGTGTGGTGTGGAAGAGGGGGTGACAGACACAGTGGGAGAGGACACAGGGGACGTGTAAATGGCAGTGGGGGTGGTGACTGCACGTGTGCGGACTGGAGTGGAGGGTGTGCTGGTGATGGAAACACTGGCTGATGGTGAGGTGAATGGAGGTGTGAGTGTAGACGTCACAGGGAGGGAGGAGGGAGACGAGGAGGTGGGGGTCACAGAGGTGGTAGTGACTGTTGGCATGTCTGCATCGGAATGTTGCGTGTGTGAATGTCTGCGTGATCTGTGGTGCTTATGTTTGGATGAGCTTCTCTTGGGTGTTGAGGTGTGTGCAGGCTGGTCTGATGGTGTGGGTGGGACAGGCAGAGGAACAGGAGACTGGGAGGAGGGAGTTAGTAGAGGCAGGCAGGAGACAGGGACAATGGCTGCCGTCAGTGCTGAGGCCAGAGCCTGGAACGATCGCTGATGGGCAGCCTGACCCGAATGAATGCCCTCCAGGTACGCATTGCTGCGATGAACCTCCCTCTCCACCCCCTGGATGGCATTCAAAAGGGTAGTCTGCCCAACAATGAGCGTTCGGAGGAGGTCAATGACCTCCTCACTGAGGGCAGCGGGGGTAACAGGGGCAGGGCCTGAGGTGCCTGGGGCGAAGGAGATGCCCGGCTTCCTGGCAGAGCGGGCACGGGGCGAACGCTGAGGGGCTGCTGGGAGGGCGGAGATGGTGCGCTGGGTGGCGGCTGTACCTGTAATGGCGGGGGGCACGGATGGTGCCACCCCCGCAAGGGAGCCCCCTTCCGAGGACGTGTCCGTGTCGCTGCAGGGTCCAGTCGTCCCCGTCGTGGAGCTCCCCTCGCCCTCCGTCTCACTGGTCCAGTCTGACTCTGTGGCATGGCCCTCCTGGGCCATGTGAGATGCAGCTCCCTCCTGCCCCGATGCCACTTCTCCTCCGCCTGATGATGCTGATGCACACAAGCACAGAAAGACAAACAAAAAGGGGGGGGAGAGAGAAATAAAGGGATATTGAGTACATGGATCTCCGGTACAGTTAGCGGACATGACAGACACAGATGCCCCCTGCACTAAGTTGCGCACTTGGGGTCCGCTACGCATTCCGTGGAACATGCCCTACACGCCTAGAGTTGACAACTGCACCCATGGATGACACGGCCCAGGGATGGCTGTACTGACAAACTACTGAGGGTGGTGGCTGGGGACACAGGGGCTTACGGGGGTGCCCAGCCTACAGATATCGCCCTGGCCTAGGGGGACCCCCAGCCCTCCTCCCCCACCCAGACACCTCCACTGCGCGACAACAGAGTAGATAATGCTTGTACTCACCCCCTTGTGTCTGCTGTGCTGCCCTCACGCGCCCATCCAAATCAGGGTAGGCCACCGCCAGGATCCGGAACATCAGGGGGCTCAGTTGACGGCAGGCACCCCGCCTACGTTGGGAGGCCATCCCCAGCAGAGAGTCGGCGGTCTTCTTGGTCCCGCGGCGGATGTCCTCCCACCTCTTGCGGCAGTGGGTGCCCCGTCGATGGTGGACCCCCAGGGTCCGGACTTCCTTGGCGATGGCACGCCAAATCCCGATCTTCTCATGGGCGCGGACCTATGTGACACGTACAGGGAGGGAGAAATACCACGTTCAAGTTTGTCAGCATTTTCCTTTCCAGTGGCCCAACGCCCCCCATCCCCGCCAGGCCCCCCGCCATGCCCAACATGCCCCCCATCCCCGCCAGGCCCCCCGCCATGCACCCCGCCAGGCCCAACATGCCCCCCATCCCCGCCAGGCCCCCCGCCAGGCCCAACATGCCCCCCATCCCCGCCAGGCCCCCCGCCAGGCCCCCCGCCAGGCCCAACATGCCCCCCATCCCCGCCAGGCCCCCCGCCAGGCCCAACATGCCCCCCATCCCCGCCAGGCCCCCCGCCAGGCCCAACATGCCCCCCATCCCCGCCAGGCCCCCCGCCATGCCCCCGCCAGGCCCAACATGCCCCCCATCCCTGCCAGGCCCCCCGCCAGGCCCAACATGCCCCCCATCCCCACCAGGCCCCCCGCCAGGCCCAACATGCCCCCCATCCCCGCCAGGCCCCCCGCCAGGCCCAACATGCCCCCCATCCCCGCCAGGCCCCCCGCCATGCCCCCCGCCAGGCCCAACATGCCCCCCATCCCCGCCAGGCCCCCCACCAGGCCCAACATGCCCCCCATCCCCGCCAGGCCCCCCGCCAGGCCCAACATGCCCCCCATCCCCGCCAGTCCCCCCGCCAGGCCCAACATGCCCCCCATCCCCGCCAGGCCCCCCGCCAGGCCCCCAAGCCAGCCAGTGTCCCCAAATCCAGATTGAATTAAACTCACTTGTTGGTCTGGAGGACCGTAGAGTAGCGCATACTGGGGGAGGACCCCATCCACGAGTTTCTCCAACTCCTCTCCAGTGAAGGCAGGGGCCCTTTCCCCAGGTGCAGCTGCCATTGTCCCTTCCAGACCGAGGTCACAGCAACACTTGCAGTATAGGTCCTCTCCTGTGAAAGTTCAAGTCGCAAGTGGATAAGTAGATAGAAAATGGCGGTCACGTCCGCGGCGGTGCGTACCGCGGCGGTGCGTCCCGCCACCGCCAGCGCCCTTCGCCATTGGCTCCTGAAACCCATAGGCTTCAATGTTAACCAATGCGGCTTTGCGCCGCGGTCTTCGCCCGCCGCACGCCGCGGTGTGCCACGCCAGCGCATTGACCTCACATCCCATTGTCACACTTCACAGGTCAGGCAGCCGCCATTTCCAGGGCCCACATGGCTCAATTTCAACTGCGTCACACAGGCCTAGGCCTTGCATAGCCACTCAGACACGCCATTCACTGCATAGAGAATCGTATACTGTGCTAGCTGTGAGTACGTACCTGTGGGTTGCTTGACTGTGTGCTCCATGTTGTCCTTCCTAGGCACCGTCCGCTGGGTTGGGCGAGGAGACGGATGAATCCTCCCGTGTACCGACCGCTGGTGGACCTGTCGACAATGGAAGAACGCCACATTATCCTGACCTACCGTCTTAACCGTGCCACTATCCATGAACTGTGTGCCCAGCTGGAGCCCGACCTCATGTCCCCCATCCGCCAACCCACAGGGATTCCCCCTCTGGTGCAGGTCATGTCAGTACTCCATTTCTTGGCAAGTGGGTCATTTCAGACAACCGTGGGAATTGCTTCTGGGATGTCTCAGCCCATGTTTTCGAAGGTGTTATCCAGAGTGTTGTCTGCCCTGATGAAATCCGTGAGGAGCTACATCATTTTCCCTGAGGTGGGCGAATTGGCTACAGTGAAGGGTGATTTCTACACCCTTGGACATATTCCCAACGTAATTCGTGCCATTGATGGGACCCATGTGGCTTTGGTTCCCCCAAGAGACAGGGAGCAGGTGTACAGGAACAGAAAAAATTACCATTCAATGAACATCCAGGTGGTGTGTTTGGCTGACCAGTACATCTCGCATGTAAATGCCAAATTCCCAGGGTCAGTGCATGACGCCTACATCCTCAGGAATAGCAGCATCCCTTACGTGATGGAACAGCTACAGAGACACCGTGTATGGCTAGTGGGGGACTCTGGGTACCCCAACCTGTCGTGGCTACTGACCCCAGTAAGGAATCCCCGGACCAGGGCAGAGGAACGGTACAATGAGGCCCATGGGCGTACTAGGAGGGTGATCGAACGCACCTTTGGCCTCCTAAAGGCCAGGTTTAGGTGCCTGCATATGACAGGTGGATCCCTAATGTACTCACCTAAGAAGGTGTGTCACATCATCGTGGCCTGCTGCATGCTTCACAACCTGGCTTTGCGCCGCCAGGTGCCTTTCCTGCAGGAGGATGGTCGAGACGGTGGTGTTGTGGCAGCGGTGGAACCTGAGGAGAGTGACGAGGAGGAAGACGACGGGGCTGAAACAGACAACAGGGACAGAATCATTGAACAGTACTTCCAATAGGACACAGGTAACATTTCAAAGATAATTTAGTAAATGTTAACTACTCTCCAGCATCTCTGCTGCCTGTCTATTTGCCCCAGTGTATGATGACTGAGTTTTGGCTTTTCCCTCCCTATTTCAGATCTGGGGTCCCCACTACGAGTACTGTGCTTCGTTTCCCCATGGACTACAGCTTTGTGGCAGCTGTTTGTTGACTTCACCATGTACAAGGACATATTTGCACTGTCATGTCAATTACAATCTATTGAAATCACAGCCAGACTCCTGATATTTTGGTGCAAAATAGGTGTTTATTGAAGTGCTCAAAATGGGATGGGTGGTTTCAAGTGGGTGGGGGCTATGGTGAAGGAATGTCCATGGCAGAGTCCAGAGTAACAGTCACACAGGTGCATTGTCCAGAGGCCTGTGGAGAGATGGAGCATGGGCAGTTCAAGGATGGACAGGGTGACAATGTGGGACAGTGGGATGACATCAGGTGGTATCCATTGCTGGCGGGGGTCTTGACATCCTACTCTGTCTTCTTGCGAGATCTCAGGGCCTTCTTGCGGGGTGGTTCTTCTCCTGCAGGAGGTGGGGGTCTGGTGGGCTGCTGCTGTGCGGGGGCCTCCTGTCCACTAGCGCCGGCGGAGGTGGTTGGCTGTTCTTGGTCCAGGCTAGTGGCAGGGGCCCTTGGGTGTTGTTCAGTGTCCGCCCTGGTGTTTACGAGGTCCTGCAGCAGCCCTACCATGGTAAGCAGGGTGGTGTTGATGGCTCTGATGTCCTCCCTGTACCCCCGATAGTGTTCCTCCTGCAGTGCCTGGATCTCCTGGAACCGGGCCAGTACCGTCGCCATCGTCTCCTGGGAGCGGTTGTATGCTCCCATGATGGTGGTGAGGACCTCGTGGAGAGTGGGTTCCCTGGGCCTCTCCCCCCCCCCCTGTCGCACAGCTGCCCTCCGAGGTCCCCTGTTTCCCTGGGCCTCTGCCCCCTGGCCGGTGTGCCCACTACCACTGCCCCCAGGTCCCTGTTGTTGTTGGGGTGGTGGGTTATCCTGGGTGCCCTGTAGTGGTAGACACACCGCAGATTGACGCGCCCTGGAGACAGAGGCATGGGCCCGCTGGGTGGGAGCTGTGCTGGTGTTCCCAGAGGGGTTAGGGTCTGTAGTGGCCTGGGCCTGTGTGAGGGGAACCGACTGTCCAGAGGTCCCCGATGGTCCGGGCTGGTCATCGGTGTCCAGGTCGACAGAGCTGCTGTCATCGCTGACGGCCTCTTGGGTGGGGGGTGTGGATAATTCTGGCCCCTCCGCCGCGGTGTGTTGACGGTCGGGTCCTGCAGGGGTATAGAGGTATGGTTATAGTTTCAATGTGTGGCATATGGGTGTATCTGTGGGTTCTCGTGTCCCCAAGTGCTGGCATTCGTGTGTGGGGGCTTTGGTGAGGGTGGCTTGTGGGGGGGATGTGTATATGCATTGGGCATGCTTTGGTGATGGGTGTCCATGCTTAGTGGACGCATGCAGGCCTAGGTTTTGGGATGTGTGGGTTGTGATGGTGAGACATTGGCGGGGAATAGGTGTGCTGGGGGTGGGGGTGAGGATGGTGGTGGGGGTGAGGATGGTGGTGGGGGTGAGGGTGGGGGTGAGGATGGGGGTGGGGGTGAGGGTGGGGTTCGAGGATGGGGGTGAGGGTTGGGGTCTGATTTGGCATGCAGGTGGGGGGGGAAGCAAAATTGAAGCTTCAACTTACCAGTATCCATTCCTCCGCCGACTCCTGCGAGGCCGTCAGGATGCAGGATGTTCAAGACTTCCTCCTCCCATGATGTGAATTGTGGGGGTTGAGGTGGGGGTCCTCCGCCAGTCTTCTGCACGGCGATGTTGTGCCTGGATACCATGGAACCCACCTTCCCCCGTAGGTCGTTCCATCGCTTCCTTTTGTCTTCCCGATTTCTGGGGTGCTGTCCCACTGCGTTCACCCTGTCGACAATCCTCTGCCATAGCTCCGTCCTCCGGGCAATGCTGGTGTATTGTATCTGTGTGCCGAACAGCTGGGGCTCTACCCGAACGATTTCCTCCACCATGACCCTGAGTTCTTCGTCTGTGAAGCGGGGTTGTCTTTGGGGTGCCATGGGGTGGTGTGTATGATGTGTGGGGTGGAGTATGTGTATTTAAGTGAGTTGAGTGTGGTGGTGTGTGTTGTTTTGTGTGTGGATAGTGTGTGGGTGATGGTGTTGAGTGGCTGTGGCTGTTATTTTTTGGATGCTGGTGTCTCGCTCTTGCCTTCGTTACAAATTTTTTAGCGTAGGGGTTTGTGGGTGATGTGGGTGTGTGTTTTATATTGTATTGTGTGTGTGGGAGTGGTGTGTGTATGTGTATCAGGTGTGTGGGATTCAAATCGTCCAATGTGGCAGAGTTTTGTTCGTTTGTGTGTATTCTGACCGTGGCGGTGTGTCCCGCCAATGGAATACCGCGTTTGAATGACCGCCGCGTGGATTCGTGGGTCGTAATGGCATGGGCGTATTTCTGTTGGCGTGACGGTGGAGGTTTTGTCACCTCCACCTTTCCGCCGACCGCTGGTCTGGCGGTCTGTTGTGGCGGTCGGATTTTCGGAGGTTTGCCTTCTGCGGGTCAGAATGACCGTGGCGGGTTTCCGCGACCGCGGCGGGATTATGGAGGATTTCTGACCGGCGGTAGGCGCCTTTTACCGCCGAGGTCAGAATGACCCCCTTCATCTCCCCCTCTATTAAAGGAAATGTTGCTAATTTTTAGACACACCTTGGACATGAACAAATATACAGATAGAAACATTGCACAACTATAACTCTTCCAATAAGCGTTTTGGCATTTTGATTAGCCCACTCAATCTGGTTACTGGCAGCTGTAAACTGTCATCTTCAATGTCTGAAATTGCTTAAGGTGGTAAGGAATCAGCAGCAGTCACTGAGTTGTCAGAAGAAGTATTTTTGTCACCATCTTGAGTTGAAGATCAATGAAATACAGGCCTAATATGAAAACAGTCCCTGTAAATAGACTTCCCTGGGGCGCTAGGCAGTCAGCATGTGTCCTTGGGTAGACACTACTTGAAACAATTCATAGCGTAAGGAGCATCAGACTTTTTTTCCCCTAACTGTTGAGGGATCATCCAATCTCCTTTTCTGAATGTGCGATCTTTTGTATGTCGTCTCTTGTCTGCATAAACTTTCATTTTCTGTTTGTGAAACAAGTCCCTTGCACAATTCATGCTTTCACTTCTATCTCTTTCTGTGGTTCATTGACGTAACTTGGTTGCAAATTGCTCTCCTGAACATAACAGTCACAGGACTTTCTACTATGGCCAAGTGGGGTGTGTAACGATACGCTGGTAAAGTGGAATTTAATACTGATTTTAAACTGAGCTTCTCAAGAGTTGCACACTTTTCTGCCCTCTTTATCGTACTTATAAAACGCTCAACAAGTCCATTGGCCTGTGACCATTATGGTGTGATCTTCTGATGCTTCATGTTCAGACGCTATAGAAATTCTTTACATTCTCTGCTGTTGAAGGGTGGATCACTGTCAGAATTTACAGTGGCTGGTGTGCCCCCTGTTGCAATGATACCTTCCTGTTTTTCAATTACTTGCATGTGTCATGGATGAAAGATCCTCAACGAAAGGAAAACTTAAATATTCATCTATAATCACCAATAAATGATGCCAATTATCAAGTGAACCAAAGAAATTGATGGCTAATTTCTGCCAGGCATGTTTAGGGAGTACTGACATGTTCAGAGGATGCCGAGTAATTTGGGTTGACAGGCAATTGCATATGTGACATGCCTTGAGTTCCTTTTCAATTCTTTTTTCGAAGTATGGAAACCAAAGTCAGTTTCAGAGAGCTCTCTTTGTAGCAACAATACCACAATGTCCTTTGTGAGCCACTTCAATTCCCTTTTGTCATAGACTATCCAGAATCAGGATGCTGGAACCTCACAGAATAACTCTTTCCTGAGTTATGGACAATTCATCTTTCACAGTTTTGTATTTTTGATATTCACCATCATTACTGAGGGGTCAAATATGTTTATTCCATGACTGATGTGTAACTATGTCTTTTAACATCAGCAGGTCACTAGAATGACTTGTGACAGTAACAATCTGGGCCAATGAAACAGCAGCTGGTGAAACTTGATTGGACAATCAATTTGATGGAGGCACCAGCCATTTTGGATGGAGTGCCATGACCTTGAACAGGTATTCTGGAAAAGTAGTCAAAGGATTTTCAACCTTTCCTGGTCGACGCACAATTGTATCATTGCACTCTTGCAATCATAGTCGCCATTGTTCAATTCGAGGAGGCAGTTTGGATTCTGAATTGCCAAAGATGGTCAGCAAAGCTTGATGATCATTTAACAGCATTAAACCTTTCCATACAGGAATTCATGGAAATGTTCACAAGCCCTTTCTACAACCAAAATTTCCTTCTCAGGAGTAAGCACTTCCTGTTTGGGATAAACAATATGTTTTATAGCATTTGGGCATCCACTATGCTATGCAAGTATAGCACCTAACCCGACCAGGCTAGCGTTGACCAGAATCTCTGCATGGAGCTTTGGATTGACGTGCCCATTTCTGTAGAATTTTCAATGGCATGTTTGATTCTTTTGAGACTTTTTTCTTCATTAACTCTTGTAATGGAGCACTAATAGTGGCAAGGTCCTTTATGTATCTTGAACAGTAACTGCTCATTCCAAGAAAAGAATGTACCATTGACACATCTTGTGGTAGTTCAGCATTTGTCAAAGCTTGTACTTTTGTAGGATCAAGTGTCACACCCTCATCAGAAAAGGTACGGCTGAAGAATTTCACTTTTTTCTTATTGACCTCACACTAGTATACATTTAAGGTTAAATCTGCATCATTGAGTAATTGAATGTGAGGGCTTTATCATGCTCCTTCTGTGTAGCTCCAAAAACGAATATGTTATCACTGTAATTGAACGCATACACAACAGGATGTATAATGCATCATATTATGTCTTGGAAAAGTTCTGCAGCCAATGACACACCAAAACTAAGTGCCAGAATAGGATTTGGGTCGTTTTATATAGTGGTGGTGAGGCAACCGTCAAGCCAGTGGCCTCACCATCGCTGTATTATGATGTTTCCACCGGGCTGACTGGTGGGAATGCCACATTATGACATTTCTGCTGGTCAGCCAGGTGGAAACAGTGTGGGGTCATTGGCCTCGGCTCCCATAGTGAGCCGAGGCCAATGCCGTCAGAAACAGTACCTTTGGAATGCAAACTGTCTGAGAATGCTGGCGGGGGTCCCTGCACTGCTCACAACATATTTATGGAATGGTGCAAGCCGGTGCGAAAAGACAAGAGTCATGCCCACCACCCGAATGGCCAGCACAGGGAACCAGTGTCCCCTGGGCATGACGATTGTACCCTTTGTCATGCATTGGGCCCCAAGTTGGGCCCCCGATAGCACTTTAATTTACAAACTTACCTGTCCCTGTGGGTGAGGGTGTTCCTGGGGCTTAGGAGGGCACCTGAAGACTCATTTCATGGTGGTTAACCATGGAAATGGGTCCACAGGTCCCCAAACGCCTGGTCTGACCCAGGCGTTAAATAATGGTGCAAAGAAAGCTTTGCACCATTATTTAGCCCCTCCTCCCACCAGTGAGTTATTTTAGCACAGGGGGAGAAATATGGGGCTATGAGATTAGCACCATTTTTTAGATGGGAATGCCTACCTTGTATCTGATTGAAGCAAAGGAGGTTTCCGCATCTAAAAAATGGTGCAAACTCTAATATTTTGACGTTAGACATTGCTAACGTCAAAATATAAATATGGAGTTAGTTTTACACCGAATTTGCATTCAAAAAATGATGCAAATTTGGCGCAAATAGGGTAAACATATGCCCCTAAGTGCCTTATTTGCATCAGAACAAACCAGCATGTGTAGAAAAGGTTGTTATATATCAGCAGTTTTCTTTAAGTTCTAATTGATGATAAGCTTTATTCAAATCAAGACAAAAAAAGACTTTAGCATCAATTGAGTTATCGTGTCAGCAATGTGCAGCCCTGGATGTCATTCTCTTTCTATTGCTTTGTTCACCTGGCAGATGTCAATGCATGAGCACACAGATTATTCACGCTCCTTCGCAGCTCACATTTTAGCCACTACTACTATGGGAGAAACCAATCACGATGGACCAGTGCAATGTCACTAGTGTTGTGCTTAAGTAATGATTTAAGTTCTTTTTCGACAGCTTATTGTAAATGAAAAGCAATTTGTCTATTTTTCTGCGCAACAGGACAGGCATACCCATTAACATGCATATTTGCTTTCATAGTTTTTAACTTTCCTAAACCATGAAACAATGAGGGGAACTGACTTACTATTTCATGATGAGCATTCATGTTGTAATTCACTGAAATCAGTCCCATGTCATCAGCCATATTGAAACTGAGCAAGCAAGCACTTGCCACTGTACTTTGAAGCACATGGATCGGTGCTTGTACATTTGTTGTCTTCTATTTTGCTGTCCCTATAAATGAAACCTGTCTCTTCAGGGGCATTGATGCAGTCCAACTGTAAGCGTTGGTCTTTGATGGTGTAAGCCGCGGTAAAGAAGACAGTTCATTGTCCTTCCCTGCAGGCATTATATTTATCATTGCACTGCTATCTATAATAAAAGGTATTGAACATCCATTTATTAGGTCGAGCATTCGAGACCACTTGTATACACTTCTATAATTCTTTGTGGGCTCCCTGCTTTTTCACTGGTTTGTTTCAGTGCCCTTAAAAAATGCCTGAGTGCTAGTGGTCAATCCTTGCTCTTTGTCCCACCTTTCCCACAGCTGTACACTCCCCTGGAGCATGGGCCCAATACTTGTACCCTTTCACTTGTGCCAATGTAGCCCGTGCTTAGGGACTAATTTTCTCCTAGGCTCATAGCATTTGACCAGAGCATTGGATGTTTTCAGTGGCTCCAATCTGTTTTTGCTAACAGGGCTCTATAAATCATGTTCTTCTTTGGTTGCATGTGCTGTTCATTCAAAGACCAGGGTCAAATGTTCAAGGCTCTTTTATGACGGTGCCTGTTTCTGCCCTCTGCCACCACACTTTAGTGTCATAAATATTTGTGGTAATGGCTCTGCTTAGCATCTCCTTGTACCCTTCAGCCTGGGGGCATGGGGTGGGCTTCAGGTGTCCGCCAAAGCTGAGCCTGCACTCCCTCATTAGAACCTTCTGCCTACATTGAAAGAGCAAGAACCGTAGTGCATTAACAAAAAAATAAAGTGGATTAACTGCTTCTTTTTTGTCTTGGAGCACTTGTGTTTTCACAAGCTCCGTCTTGTCCACTGTGCAGGTGTGTGTGACTTTGTTTATTCCCCGCACTGTTTCTGCATCATTAATTGACTTTTTAACCCCTTTGCTGCCTTTTTTGGGCTATTTGGGGCACTTTGCGCCTAGGCCCTCATAACTTTTTGCCCACATAAGCTACCCACACCAAATTTGCGTCCTTTTTTTCCAATATCCTAGGGATTCTAGAGGTATCCAGGGGTTGTGGGTTTCCCTGAAGGAGATTAAGAAATTAGCCAAAATAGAACAAAACAAATCATATTTTTTTTTAAAAGGGAAAAAGGGCTGCAGAAGAAGCCTTGTGGTTCTTTCCCTGAAAATGTGTGAAACCAATGCTGGATCCCAGAAAGCTAAACATTTCTTAAATGCAGACAAAATTCTGAATTCAGAAAGGGTCATTTGTGTAGATCCTACAAGGTTTCCCTACAGAAAATAACAGCTGAAATAAAACAATATTGAAATTGAGGTAAAATAACAACCATTTTTCTTCACATTTTACTCTGTAACTTTTTACTACAATGTCAGATTTTATAAAGCAATATACCGTTACATCTGATGCACTCTTCTGGTTGTGTGTATATATAGGACTTGAAGGTTAATCAAGAACCCTAGGTACCCAGAGCCAATAAATGAGCTGCACCTTGCAATAGGTTTTCATTCTTTACCTGGTATACAGCACTTCATTTGCTGAACGACAAGGGGCAATAACACTTGTTCTGCTATTCTGTATTCCCCCAAGCCTCCCGATAAAATTGGTACCTCACTTCCGATGGTAGGCCTAATGCCCGCTACAGGAAACGCAACATGGACACATCACATTTTTACATTGAAAACTTTTTGCAAAGGGCCTAGCTGTGGATTTTGACCTCTGGCTCAGCCGGCACCTAGGGAAACCCACCAAACCTCTGCATTTTTGGAAACAACACACCTAGGGGAATTCAAGATGGGGTGACTTGTGGGGCTCTCACCAGGTTCTGTTACCCAGAATCCTTTGCAAACCTCAAAATTTGGCCAAAAAACACTTTTTCCTCACATTTCGGTGACAGAAAGATCTGGAATCTGAAAGGAGCCACAAATTTCCTTCCACCCAGCATTCCCCTAAGTCTCCCAATAAAAATGGCACCTCATTTGTGTGCCTTGGCTTCGTGCCTGCGACAGGAAATGCCCCAAAACACAATGTGGACACATCACATTTTCCCAAAGAAAACAGACCATTTTTTTGCAAAGTTCCTAGCTGCGGATTTTGGCGTTTAGCTCAGCCGGCACCTAGGGAAACCTACCAAACCTACACATTTTTTAAAACTGGAAACCTAGGGGAATCCAAGATTGGGTGACTTGTGGAGCTCTCACCAGGTTCTGTTACCCAGAATCCTTTGCAAACCTCCAAATCTGTCCAAAAAACACTTTTTCCTCACATTTCGGCGACAGAAAGTTCTGGAATCAGAGAGGAGCCACAAGTTTTCTTCTACCCAGTATTTCCCCAAGTCTCCCGATAAATATGGTACCTCACTTGTGTGGGTAGGCCCAGTGCCTGCAAAAGGAAATGCCCCAAAACACTATGTGGACACATCAAAATTATCAAATACTAAACTATCTGTTTTTGCCAGGGGTGCGTTCTTGGTCCTGGACTCAGCAGCCATATAAGGAAACCTAGCAAACCCAAACATTTCTGAAAACTAGACACCCAAGGGAATCCAGGGAGGTGTGACTTGCGTGGATCTCCCAATGTTTTCTTACCCAGAATCCTCAGCAAACCTCAAATGTAGCTTGTGTAGGTGGACCAAGTGCCTGTGACAGGGAAGAGCCAACAACATGTCGAAATTGAGGGGGAACCAAAGTGGGTCCGAAAGGGCAGTTTGAAAAAATAAAATTAGACTTACAAGTGGGGCAGAATTATCATCGGTATAGATAATACAATGCTGGGTGGTAGGAATTTTGTGGATTCCTGCAGATTCCGTAAGGTTCCATCACAAAAATGTGGGAAAAATTTGTGATTTCCAGCAAAGTTGGAGGTTTGCAGGGGATTGTGGATAAGAAAATGGTGTGGTGTGCATGTGAAGCACACCACCCTGGAATCACCCAGATGTTTAGTTTTCAGATGTGTCTAGGTCTTGTGTATTTTTCTACATGGCAATGTACCAAAGTCCAAAGTCCAAAAAGTGCAGCCCTCACCATTCCAAGTGGGATGATTTTGAGAGTTAGCCAAGCTCTCATGGCCCAAATGTAAAACCAAAACCCAAAATAATCAAATATCCTCTTGCTTGCCATGAGATAAGATGTTTTAGTATGCGGGGGGAGAGCTGAAAGACTGTTACCACCCTTCAGCTAGGGTGGGGACATAACCAGGTCCATACTGCCCCCGGGGTGTGGATTGGGGGTCACTGCCCCGTCTGCCCACTGGTGGGCAGAACAACTTTGACCCAATTTATTTGGAGTGGGGGTATGGCCATACCCCAACCTCTTATTTTGAAAAAAAATCTTCCCCGGACTCTGGTGGGCTTTCCGCCCCCCTTCGGGGCAGATGTGCCTTCCAAAAATAGGCAGATATGCCCCCAAGGCCGGCAGATATGGCCAACAGTAATGTGCTCCCATGGTGAGCGACTCTTGCCCAAGGGGCTGGCCCCCCTAAAAAAACAAACACATACACACACTGACTAAGTGGTTTCTGCCCCCCGGGGCAGATTGGCCTAATAGAAATAGGCCAATCTTCCTCCAAGGGGAGCAGAAATGGCTTAAAGACAATTTGCCCCCAGGGGAGCAACCTTTGCCTAAGTGGTCACTCCCCACATACAAAAAAATAAAATAAAAAATAAAAACCCTAGTGTCTAATTACAATAGGCCTATCTGCCCCCAAGGGGGATAGAAATGGCCTAAAACAAATTTGCCCCCCCAGGGAAGCAAACCTTGTCTAAGGGGTCTCTCCCCTTATGTGAAACTGACAAAAACAAAATCCCTGGTGTCTAGTGGTTTCTGCCCCCCTGGGAGTCAGATTGGTCTAATTAAAATAGGCTGATCTGCCCCTACGGGGGCAGAAAGGGCCTAAATACAATTCCCCCCCCCCCAGGGGAGCGACCCTTGCCTAAGGGGTCGCTCCCCATATATAAAAAAAATTAAGTCAACAAAAAAAATACAATTTGCCCCCCCAGGGGAGAGAACCTTGCCTAAGGGGTCTCTCCCCTTATGTGAAACTGACAAAAAAAAATCCCTGGTATCTAGTGGTTTCTGCCCCCCTGGGAGTCAGATTGGTCTAATTAAAATAGGCCGATCTGCCCCTACGGGGGCAGAAAGGGCCTAAATACAATTCCCCCCCCCCCAGGGGAGCGACCCTTGCCTAAGGGGTCGCTCCCGATATATAAAAAAAATTAAGTCAACAAAAAAAATACAATTTGCCCCCCCAGGGGAGAGAACCTTGCCTAAGCGGTCGCTCCCCATATATAAAATAATAAAGTAAACAAAACAAAAATATATCCCTGGTGTCTAGGGGTTTCTGCTACCCCCGGGGGCCGATCGGCCTAATTACAATAGGCCGATCTGCCCCCAGATTGGCATAATGAAAATAGGCCGATCTGCCCCCAAGAGAGGCAGAAATGACCTAAATACAATTTGCCCCCCCCCGGGGAGCGACCCTTGACTAAGGGGTCGCTCCCCATATATAAAAAAAATTAAGTCAACAAAAAAAACATATCCCTTGGGGTTTCTGCCCCCCCCCGGGCATCGTGATCAGGAAGTAAAAATGCTGAGAGAGACATGAAAGGAAAGGAAAGTTTTTTCCTTTCCTTTCATGCCTCTCCCGCCCCACCTCCCGGATGGAAGAGAAATGCGATTTGAGTGCTGACATCATCAGACGTCACTGGGGGGGGACGGTCGGGGGTGGAAGGGGAAGCGATTCCCCTTCCATCGCTGCCCCCTAGGCTCATGCGCTCCCCCCATGGGCCTAGTGCATGACGAGCTGGTCTCGTCCCTAGCATAGGGGAACTGTGTGCGAGGACGAGACCAGCTCATACCGGGCACCATAGGAGTTAAACATTTCATAGTGTTGTATTAGTAAATGTTCACCCACTGTACCTCTTGCTTTTAAACATAATTTCCAGGCCTCTAGCTTCTGGAACAGAGGTTGCAATGGAGTAAACAAACTTCAGCTGAAGCAGACAAAAACAGGTCCGCTGGGGGGCTGGGATGAGGCAGATCCTGCGCAGATGCTTTGTTTTCATTACAGAAATCACTGCTTTAGTCAGAGCCTAATCAATTACATTTCACCGGATTCCAGTCAGCGAAAATCCTGCCTACGTAGGAAGGATAGATGACAGTTTTCTCCCTCACCTATGAAACGTTTTTGCAAGGTTTCTGTGCCAGGATCTTAATTTTGGGTTTGTTTTTCTTTAAGCTGCTTGACTGATCATGCTTGAGGGTTTCCTTGTGTTTATAGAGCTGCAGGCACGAGAAGTAGATCACATTTGTCTTGACCTACTGGTTCTTACGTGAGATACTCTGCATTTTTTAAAAAGCCACGTAGTTTGACTTTTGCAATATTTGTGTAAGCTGCAGACACACAGTATTACCTTTGACAATCATTACAAAAAACAAGTAGGCATAATCAGCAGCAGAGCCCACGTCTGCTTGTATATTTCATGCATCATTTATATAGCGCTTACAACCACTGAGAGGGGTGCAGAGGTCCTTGCCCACAATGGTGTGTGGCTGGGAGAGCGGTGTCTTAGTCTTGAGCCTATCTAGGAAGTGTCTCCCTGTCGTGACCATCACTTAGGGACTGTCGTCGTTATATGGGATGCATCATTTCGAAGTGTGGTGAGTGAAAGGAAATAAGTGTGACGGCACCAACCTCAGCCGCAAATTGGTTTTATAATGAGTGGAGTATGCATGTAAATAAGATGACTGATGTATTTTTCTATGCATCCATTTTATTTTGTCTTTACTTTTTTTTTAAACACAAGTAGAAATGTGCATACAGAGGCCCATCTTCATACTTTTTTAGCACCGCAATTGCACTGCTTTTTGAAGCAAAAATTGCGCAAACTTACAAAATACAATTGTAATTGTACAATTTTTTTGCGTAAAAAAGTGGTGCTAATGCGGTGCTAAAAAAGTGTAAATGTGGGCCAGAGTGTTTTGCCAGCGAGTTGTCAGTAGGGCACACGGTTCAGTTTAACAATCCGTCTCTGCACCACGATCTGAAAAAGTAATTTGTAGCTTTTGTTTAAGTTCTTTGACTGTTTTTAATTAGCACGCGCAAATCAATCTTGCAAAAGTGCCTTGGTGCAGAACAAGAGCTTCATGCAGTTAGGTGATTGAAAGTGACCTGGCAGACTTTATGGTTAGTTTGAAATTTTATGTGCTTTTTATTTTTTGCAGAGTTTGCTCCAATACATTCTAGTTCAACAAAGGGACGGTATAAAAACTCATGGTCATTCCTCAATGGTCTTCGCTTTGATTATTAAGCACTTAGATTCACGTGGTTTACATTTTTCATTAATATTTCAAATTTCATATATCATCAGAGAGTGGGAAAGCTTTAAACTGAAAAATAAGCATTTATAGATTAAAAAACAAAACTGTGTTTAATGTCCAATGGTTCTGTCCAATACATTTTTAGACTGGGCTCTCATCTCAGAGGTGAGCAGCTTTAAAGCCCACCTTAGTAGAGCTGTTTATCAGAATATTCTTCTGTCAGCTTAGAAACTGTCTTCCACAGCAGTTTTTGCACGATGGCAAACTAAAAGTTGTATCCTTAGGCTTAAAGTTTTTTTTCATTCTGACTGTTTTAATCAAGCTCCTGATTGTTTTTTTTTTTTTTAAAGTATCCCTTCGAAAGGACTGTAACAAACAATGCATCGTCTAACCCCAGGGAAATAAATCGAATTCTGTGCAGAGTGGTGCCTGCTACGGTTTCCTGGGGCTCGGTATTAGACTAGACATCAAAGTTTGTACCTGAAGCGATGAGTCTGTTTCCTTGCTCAGGAGAGATCTTCACACCAGGTAGAGCTCATCTGCTCTGACTGTACAGTGAATGCCATACCTGATCACTAATGGTTGACTGGCGCTTGGGTGACACCAGTGTGAGATTTTGCTGCCACCAGGCACCAGCGTGTGTGGTGAGTGTGTGTGTGTGTGTGTGTTTTTTTTGCTACAGAGAAGCTGTGATGATGAAACGGTTATAGCCACTGAAATTATGTGGTAGAGAGGAACAAATTATGCGACAGGTTTGAGCAATTTATGTGGCAAGAAAAGTCTAGTTATGCATTTGCAACGCCAATAGCTCTAACTCAAGCAAATGCAAGACCTATTACATTGCAAATGCTTGTTTTCAATGTAATCTTTGGACAGTGTTTGCATGATTTCATTGCTTTGACATGTCAACTCTTCTTTGACTGATGTTTCTCCTTACAGGCAACCAATGCAACATGTGCACATTTTTTTGAGGTAAGCATTGACAATGCACAATCACTTTCTTCACTTTCGCCTAATACTAGGGCTCCCAGTGTTATAGCATTTATTTCACATTTCCACCTGTATTTGCCCATATTTATTGTTTAGCCATTTTATTCATAGTTATCAATTTCTTTGTGTTTTACTGGTAAATGGAGTCTTAAAATGGTATATTTCCACATTTATGTATGCACTCATATTTGGATGCTTGTCCCATTTTATAAATTAAACAGCCACATATAACAAAATACTACATTCACAAGTATCTATTAGTACTATAGTACAAATACATTTTAACATATTCCTGTATTTGAAATCTCATCCTGTTTTTTAACTCCCCAAACTCTCTATCTGCTCAGGTTTAGCCTCGAGTTCATGATAGATAGCATGGAGATTCTCTCTCAAGGACCACAATTTTCAGTATTTCTCCACTTTAAAAAAGAAGTACAGACAGGAAACATATCGTTTTCTGTCTGTATTTATCTGTAAAAATCAATAAAAATGGAAAACTGGGAGCCTTACTTTTTATGGAAGCAGAAGTACTGCTTGATGGTGATTTAGATGACAATCGACTAAGTTTAGTATCTATTTGCCTCAACTGACATCACCACGTGGCCTTTTGGGTGCACGTCGAATGGTGCTTCTTGAACGTTCTGGTGGCCATTTTGTCTTCATACCATGAAATACTTACTTTTTCCTTTGCTCTGCACATCATCACAAAGTGGTTTTCTTTATCACAGCCTTTGCATATCTGACTAATGGCGGGACACTTTCCTTCATGTGGAAATGCAAATCCACACTTGAAACACAACTTCCTTTTGCATGTGGATATGACTTTGTGTCCTTCAGTCTTTTTGTTTCTAATTACTTTTCACACTCATGACTGACTCACGCTGGGCACCTCTGGATTCCATGCTGGCTGCTTGTCTCTCAGCATGCTCCTCATCTCTGGCAGCCATCAACACTCCCTCAAGACTAAATGCTTCTCTCAGCATTTATTGTCTGAATGAATCAGAAAAGCATTAATTGATCACTCTAAGCTGCATGGCTTCTTTGTCATTAAATTCACTAGATTTAGGGGGTCATTCCGACCCTGGCGGTCATGGGCCGGCAGGGCCGGGGACGGAGGAAGCACCGCCAACAGGCTGGCGGTGCTTCAGGGGCAATTCTGACCGCAGCGGTAAAGCCGCGGTCAGAAAAGGGAAACCAGCGGTTTCCCGCCGGTTTTCCCCTGCCCCAGGGAATCCTCCACGGCGGCGCTGCAAGCAGCGCCGCCATGGGGATTCCGACCCCCTTCCCGCCAGCCTGTTCCTGGCGGTTTACACCGCCAGGAAGAGGCTGGCGGGAACGGGTGTTGTGGGGCCCCTGGGGGCCCCATTAAGATTTTCAGTGTCTGCAAAGCAGACACTGAAAATCGCGACAGGTGCCACTGCACCCGTCGCACACCAGCAACTCCGCCGGCTCCATTCGGAGCCGGCTTCATCGTTCCTGGGGCTTTCCCGCTGGGCAGGCGGGCGGCCTTTTGGCGGTCGCCCGCCTGCCCAGCGGGAAAGTGAAAATGACCGCCGCGGTCATTTGACCGCGGTACGGTCTTATGGCGGTCTCCGAACGGCGGGCGGCGCCCGCCGGGGTCGGAATGACCCCCTTAGTGTTTGATGAGTGTGTTGAGTTTTTCCACAAATTCATCAACTGTTTCACCACCTCCTTGATTTTCTTGATGGAAAACATGTTGCTCATCATCAGCATTTAGTACTACATTAAACATGAGATTCAATGCATTCTTAATCTGATAGTATGTGTCTCCTTCATCAGTTCTTGGCATTGTGACTTCTTTCACACCATCACCAGCAATGCTGGTGGTGGCTCTAGAAAGGTGGCAGTATTTTAGATCAATGTGGAACTTACTGACGTTGAGAGCAGTGTGCTCCCTGATGCTGTCATAGGATCATGTTTGTGTAAATCCTCTTTAAAGTCTTTTGTGTGTGAGTCTCAGGATCGGCTTTCATTTTAATGGGAATGGTATCTATTTTCTGTGTTGCCATCTTCAAACTTCACAGATCAAACTGTTGCATTTAATCTTTTTGCTCTTGGAAGACCTATGAAATTGTTCTGAGCCCTACTTGGCAGCTTGATGAGCAACCACGTCTGGTACAGACAGCTCTGTAAGCACAACCTGGAGGACATCTCCTTGAGCCACTTCAGTGACTGCTGTGACACAGTCACTCCCTTGAACAGGCTTGTAAGTCATCTCTTTCATTTTTTTGCAGTTCAGTTTGTATTTTTATACACCTAGATGATTGCTGCCTTGCAGTGTTATTTGGTATCTGATAATTGTCTTTAACTGCACTTTATAAACCTGATTGAATCTGCCTTCATTGTTAATGCTCTGAATACTTTTTAACTTTATTTTGAATGGCAGCACAGTACCTTTTCTAAGGATCTTCATTGTAGTTTCTTGACTATCGACGCATAGACTTTTCTGTGACATTCTGTTTCCATACACATGCTTCACATCAGCTGGAGGTGCGCTTTGACTCTACAAACACCAACCGTCAACTCAGCACTTCAACAAAAGCAATGTGGCACACCCAGGCAGTTAGCTTAGACCTAGGCAAATCTCAAGGACAGCACTTTCTTCTTCAGGTAATTTATACCGTATCTTGCTGCCAGTTTTAGCGTTTTGCCCCGCCTGGTACCTGCTGAATGACAAGGCCTCATGTGGAGCTGTAAATCACACATCTTTATTCCTCTGTGTGTACCTGTGTACTACTACATTCTAGACCAAGCTTTCATTACATTCTATTCTAGTGATTACATCACACTGATACTGAGTCCTCAGGGAGCCAGAGAGGTTTCACTTTGTATCATGCAACACAGTACAAATTCCATCCAAAATGATGTTGAAGGCTTCTCAGAACCATTGTCACGCACTATCCTTTAGGAAACAGTCTTCATTGAGAACAAAACCTTCACTACCTTGCTCAGATATGTCAAACTCCCCCTCAGTGGCCCACTCTATGTCTGCTATTTAGACCATTGGAGTTTGGGCAGATCTCCTCTACATAACCCAAGACAGAGGACATTGCAGTAACTGTTAAAAAGACAATGAAGGGTTGTTTTGTGAGGAAGGATGTGAAGAGTGTCACAAATGGTGAAGCACATTCATTGAAGCTACATTTACTTAGGATGTGAAGGAGAAGATAAACAACACACCCATATTGTGTGTCTTATAAATAAGTAGTGGGGATGGGCCCAATCTGCCTGACAAATAAAATGCACAGCAGAAGATCCACTGAGATCAGCTGCTGGTTCTTGGTTTTATGAAAATTGAGGTAAAGTAATTTTAGTTGTATCCAGATCTGAGCTTCTCTGAGCTATGTTTTTCTATTTACAGAAAGTCCCCAGATTATTCCACTAATTTAATATAGTACTGGATGTCATCATCTTACATAGGATGGCTGACTTTCTTCTAAGATACTGATCAGCAGGACCATTTACAAGTTCAATTGTTTCAAAGAGAGAATACCTATTGGAATAAACAAACAATAGCTGTACTATGATACAGGAAGGGGCCTAGTTTGATTTACTGGGTATGATTGTTCAAGAATAATTCAAACCAGGATACGTGAGATACAGCTGACTCCACCATGTGAAAATAGGAGTCTGAGAAACACATTGTGAAGAATTATGCCACTGGCAGGTGCTGTGATACTAATATTCACCTTTGTTCTTGGTTCATAGCAATTAAAACTTTCTTTATAATGTTGTGGAATGATGTTTTAGTCCCACTGCACGAGGAGAGTGGAAACTGTATGCTGCATAAATTGTTGGTCTTCATATGCAGGATTAGTTGTATAGACACATATGTTTCCAATTCCAAGAAGATGAGCTACAGACATGAGATGAATTGCTAGTTGGACTGCTTTACTTTGAATCTAACAAAATCTAAAACTAAGGGCCATATTTATTAAACTTTCATGCAACACAATTTGTTGTGCTATGTGACAGTGACAGAGCAGGAATGAGCCATATCTACTAAGATATGACAAATTCCTGTTTGCTCCCTGTTCTAATGCAATAAATGCTGCTTAGTGTCAGCACATGCACCCTTGAGCCATGGTGCAAGGGTGACTGTGTTAAAGGCAGGATTGGTTTTGTGAACTATTGAGGAGAAACAAAGATATTTCTCCTCATTATGCCTTGTTGGGAAGGTGTAATATTTGTCCTGTAACCTTAGTAACCTGGAGATTGCATAAAAATCCATGGGTGGATGCATGGGGACACCCATGGTCCATCTATGGAATGCCTTCCCAACCCAGAGTAACGCAAAGCAGCGGTTTGTACTACCTTGTGTTTCTTTGGATTTACAAAACCACGCAGACCCACACAAAGTAGCTGTTTATGGCTTAGTATATCTCACTTATGGCCTTGCACTGCATAACGTGATGGAAGAGCAATGCAAGGATTTAGTACATCTGTCCCTAAGGTTCAGTCTTCAGCAAACCAGAACTCTCTTCCTAACTCCTATCCAACTACACTTAGTAGCCTAATCTCTGACAACATTCCAGAAACTAAGTAGCACACTTGTCTCAATGCTGCCCCCATGACCAAAGCAACCTATTCTGCAGAGCTGTTTGGGGGATTGGCGGAAGATTAGCAGAGACTTCATGGCATTGTTAAATTCATCCTTTCTCCAGGCCACAGCTCAACAAGATAAATATGTTGTAAGTAGTCTGTTGCTGAATAAACATCAAAAGAACCTGGGGATTATTCGACAAAAGGGGGATTTTGAAATTCTCATTCAGATTCAGAAGGGTGAATTCATGAGACTATAAGGTCAAAGTCAAGCACATAAACTGCTACTGACTATTAACCTGCAGCCCACTATGAGGTACAATTTGCAAGCATCAGAGAGGAAACCCAGTTTCTCTGGATGATGACCACCCCCTGCACTGACTCTCTTGACATTGTATGGTACAGTGAAGTACTTGGTTCTAATACACCACATGCTAGAATGTCTACTGTTAGCCAAAAGACTCAAACAAATCATTTCTAACCATTAAACCCATTAAATATAGATGTTTCAGCTTTGCTCAGCAACAAATAACTTGGCATGGCTCAAGGATTACCACTGCACACATGCTCAAAAAGGCATTTTTGTTACTGCATATTCACCACTTGCTACAAATCATAACGCCCCTGATAGTTTTGAAATACTATTACCCCAGCTATCCAGTAAAGAGCACCAGTAACACCTGACAATCCAGGTGGTAATTCCTGTCTGAACCTAAAGACGTTCAACCACTTATTGGTAAAATTGGTATCCCAAGGCAAGCTCCCAATCAAATAAGGAATCACTTTTAAACTATTGTGCAGCATACACAAAGCATGGTGAGGAAATGTGTGTCATACCACTATTTACTAGATACCTTTTGCAGATCAACCACAAACCTATCATCCATTCACTCTTTGTCCTTCAGACAACAAATTCAGGAGGATGAAAAATGCGCCAAGTCAATCACATTACATGGATCCTGTCTATGAAATCCACTCTGTCCATCACAGAAACATGTCCAAAGCCTCTCATATTGAAGAAGAGCATGCAAGAAACACTTATAAGGTAAGGTTTTTTTTATAGAAGCACATGTGGATACCTCAATAAAGTGAATTGGGCATGCCTCACCCAAAAGAATAACTCACCTCGAGGACTCCTGCAGAATACGTATTGTTTTGCCAAGCTCTCCCCTACAGATGTCTTCATTAACACAGGAACCTACTCATGTGTCTCCCAGCCGACACAGTGGTGCTCGAGTAAAGCATATTTGGAGCGTGATTTTATCAAAAGGCCATGCTTTCATATTTCTCTGAAGTGGCATGTACCTTACATGATAGTTTTACAAAATCCTTCTATAAATAAAACTGTAAGCCAACAACTATTAGGAAACATTAATCTCTCTTATCACCCATTAATATGTCAGGAGAACCTATTATGTGCACCATAATAAATTCAAGTACAATGTCCCAGAGGCCAAACAGTCCAAGTAATGATACACAGAAATGTCAATTACTCATGTGGAAGATACTGGCATGGCAAAAAAATTCTTACCTCCAGTCGAGATGATCTGTGTGTTTCCTGACATGGGATCACAGATTTGGGGGGTGCTACTGTAAAACTCCACTGAGTTACTACAATCTGGTGCATCTCTCACAATGCGCTATCTTGCTTGCTCCACCCTGAACCCACCTGTGACACCATGGTAGCGCTGTATTTACAAACCCCGCACCATGGCACTCGTGGGAAACATTATTTACATTGATGCTTTTACCACAAAATGCATTTACAACAATGCCATTACCACGGATATGTCTTTTTCACGCATGCCTTTACCACACAGGCCTTTAGTACGAATATATCTTTATATGCATGCCTTTACAAAATTTCATTCTAAAGGCATGAATGGTAGATGTGTGGTAAATGTTTTAAAGGTAAGTATTTTTTTTATTTTGTAAAGGCGTAAGTGTGTGGTAGAGGTTTTGCAGGTAAGTACAGGGAAGTGTAAAGTGGTTTAAGTGTGTATAGATATATATTCACATATATATATATATATATATATATATATATATATATATATATATATATACATATATACATGTAGGGTTTTTAGGTTGGACGTGGGTTTCGGGGTGGTAAGGGCATTTTTAAGTTTCGGGGAGTCTGGATTTTGAGGTAGTAAGGGAGTTTTTAGGTTTTAGGGTGGGTATGGGATTTAAGATGATAAGGGTATTTTTAGGCTTTAGGGTGGGTATGCATCATCCACGCATGCCTGAACAACGCAGTCGGGACAATGACAGCGTTGTTTCCACAAATGCCTTTAACATGCATGCCTTTACAATGATTTTTCATTGTAAAGGCATGCCTAGTAAAGACATGTGTGGAATGGCATGCATGGTTTTCGCATGCCAATCACTCCCACCCACCCTATAAACACAACTACCCCAACCCCTCACCTGCCTGAAAAATACAACTACCCAGACCCCCATCAATCCTAAAAATACAACTACCCCAACACCCCACCTGCCTCAAAAATAAAACTACCCTTTCCACCCACTGCCTCTAAAAACTACCCTGATACCCCCACCCACCCTGAGCCCTAAAACCTACTCCAACCCCCACCCACCCTAAAAACAACCGACCCACACCCCTAAAAAGAAAACTACCCCACCATTAAAAACAAAATTACGCTGACCCCCACCCCTCCCATAAAAACCTGACCCCCATCCACCCTAAATACAAAATTACCCCGACCCCCACCCGCTCTAAGTACAAAATTACCCCAACCCCCTACCCCACCCCTAAAAAAACCTGACCACCCTACCTGCCCTAAATACAAAATCACCCCACCCCCCACAACCCACCCCTAAAAATCCACCCCCTACTCACCCTAAGTACAAAATTACCCCAACCCCCCCACCCCTGCTCTAAAAACCATAGTATCCCAACCCCCCACCTCAGCCCTAAAAAACAAAATTACCCCAAACCCCAACCCTGCCATTTATAAAAAAATAAATAGCCCAACTATCCCACCCCTAAAAACTACCCTCAACCCTCTCCCAGCCCCACTTACCTGACTGCGTCCTATCCTGACCCCCAGCTCCTAAAAACAAAAAATACCCGACCCCCCAACCCTGCCCCTAATAACCCGACCCACTACCCGCTCTAATTACAAAGTTACTCCTACCCCCACCCCCGCCCCTTAAAACCCCTCTCCCACCATAAATAAAAAATTACCTCACCCCTAAAAACAAAATTACAGCAACCCCCAACCTTGCCCCTAAAACCCCTACCCTCAACCCACACTAAATACAAAATTGCCTCTACCCCCCACCCATGCCCTAAAAAGAAAAGTACCCCCCAGCCCCACTTACCTGACTTTGTCCTCTCCCAATGGTGACTCGCTTTTTCTCTGCCTTAACCATGCTTGTGTGTTGTTCAGCACGTTTGGTTAAGGTAGAGAAAAAGGGAATTGTTGTTAACGCAAGAGTGGTTCCGATTGCACTAACATAGTTGTCGTGTTTCCAGTGTCATTGTTCCAGACGTTTCCCATATCTATATATATATATATATATATATATATGTAGATATATATATATATATATATATGTGCATATATATATATATATATATATATATGTGTGTGTGTGTGTGTGTCTATATATATATTTGTCTACATATATAGGTGTGTGTGTGTGTGTCTACATATATATGTATATATATATATATATATATATATCATATCCACAATATATACATAAAATATATAATATATATATTTTAAATCTATACACAAATATATATATATTTCAAACAAAAACAGGAATGCGGAAACTATAACACAGTGGTCCCAGGCATGCTCCGGAGCTCCCAAACATGCAACTATTTTTCCTCTATATTGAAGGAAAAGCCGGGACACCTCCTTTTTATTTATCATCAGCAACTTGGAGGTGTCCCTGCTTTTCCTTCAATTTAGAGGAAAAATAGTTGCATATATGTATATATATATATATATATATATATATTTATGTGTATGTATGTACACATAGATTTTGTGTATATATATATATATATATATATATATATATGTATATATGGGTTACACTTACCTTTTTATTTTCTACTATGCATGTGTCTTTACCAATCATGCCTTTACCACAAATTTTTTGTGGTAAATACATGCGTGGTAGAGGCATTTTCGTGGTAAAAAACGTTCTTAGTAAGTGCATTTGTTGTAATAATGGGTGCATTGTAATTACCACGTTGTAAAGGCAATCGTGGTAATTGCACTTGTGGTTCTGTCATATACTGCCCCTCGTTAGCACAGCTGTGTGAGAATTTCTGACTCAGTTGTGGCACTTTGCTGGACTAGCGTCCAAAAGTTTGATGCAAGCCCTGCAAAGCACAGGGAGGCCCATAGAGCAAAGCACAATCACTTTAACGCCAGGCCTGAGCAGGCATTAAAAAATGACGCTAGAATAATGCAGTGAAATCTTGTAGATTTAACTGCGCCATTCCTAAGGGCCTCTTTGCAGGGGAAAGCCTCTCTTGCATACATGATACCTTGTGCGAGTTTGTAAACCTTGCACTAGAGGTATAATGTAGTGCAAGGTTTACAAACTCGCACAATTGAACCATTGTGCCAGATGTAAATACGGCACGCGGTGGGTAACTCTTTTACCCCGCTGTAGCATCAGAAAAATCAATCAATCAATCAATCAATCAGGGATTTGTGGAGCACAGCTATTCCCCCTTGATGGTCTCAAGGCACTGGAGGATGAAGGGGGGGTGAGGGTCAGTTGAAGAGTCAAGTCTTGAGGTCCTTCCTGAACTGAGACAGGGTGGGAGAATGCCTAAGGTGGACAGGGAGGGTGTTCCAGGTCTTGGCCGCAATGTGAGAGAAGGATCTTCCTCATCCTGTGGTCTTCCAGATGCGGGCGACCTTGGCGAGGGCCTGGTCGGCGGAGCGGAGTTGTCTGGCGGGAGTGTGGAAGGAGAGTCTGTGGTTGAGGTAAGCTGGTCCAGCGTCATGTAGGGCCTTGTAGACGTGGGTCAGGAGCTTGAAGATGATAAGGGTATTTCAGATCCAGATTCTATGGATAGGCAGCCATTGTAGGTATCTTAGGAGGTCAGAGGTGTGGCTGTGTCGTGCGGTGTTCTTGAAGAGACGGGCAGAGACGTTCTGGACGCGTTGTAGTCTTTTCAGAGTCTTGGCAGTGGTTCCGGCGTAGAGACCATTGTCGTAGTCGAGGCGGCTGCTGACAAGGGCCTGGGTGACTGTCCTTCTGGCTTCAGTGAGGATCCACTTGTAGATCTTTCAAAGCATGCCCAGGGTGTGGAAGTAACCTGATGAAACTGCGCTCATCTGTCGGTCCATTGAGAGCAATGAGTCTAAGATGACACAAGGTTGCGGGCGTGGGTGGTGGGGGAGTTTCTGAGGGCAGAGGGCCACCAGGACTCTTTCCAGGCAGAGGGTGGGGAGCCGAGAATGAGGACTTCTGTTTTGTCTGAGTTCAGTTTGAGGCAACTTTCTTTCATCCAGGCGGTAACTGCTTTCATTCCTTCGTGGAAATTGTTTTTGGCGGTGGTCGGGTTGTTGGTGAGTGAAACTATCAGTTGGGAGTCGTTGGCGTAGGAGACGATGTTCAGTGCATGTTTTCTGATCATGGCTGCTAGTGGGGTCATGTAGAGGTTGAAGAGGGTGGGACTCAGCGAGGATCCTTGGGGGACGCTGCAGCTGATCTTGGTGGCTTCCGAGTGAAAGGAAGGGAGTCGGACACTCTGTATTCTACCTGTGAGGAATGAGGAGAGCCATTGCAGTGCTAAGTCTCAGATGCCAGCGTCATGGAGGCGGGTGCGTAGTATATCATGTGAGACTGTGTTGAAGGTGGTAGGAAGGTCCAGGAGGATGAGGGAGACGGCCTAGTCTCTGTCGAGAATTGTGTGGATGTCGTCTGTGGCTGCAAGGAGGGTGGTCTCTGTGCTATGGTTGCTCCTGAATCCTGAGAAGGGTGCAGGATGTTGTTGGCTTCCAGGAAGGAAGGTGGTGAGTTGTTTGTTGACTGCCTTCTCAATGACTTTGGCCGGAAAGGGGAGCAGGGAGATGGGCTGGTAGTTCTTGAGGTCTGTTGGGTCAGCAGTGGATTTCTTCAGTGGAGGTTTGATCTCGGCGTGTTTCCAACTCTCCGGGAAGGTGGCAGTTTTGAAGGAGTGATTGATGGTATGCTGGAGTTTGGGTGTGATGATGTTGCTTGCTCTGTTGAAGATGTGGTGAGGGCAGAGGTCGGTGGGAGCTCATGAATGGATGGTTGCCATGATGTCGCGCGTCTCTGTCTGTGATGTTGTTCCAGCAGAGGAGGGTGGGGGGGGGGTGTGGTGACACTTCGGTCGATGAGCTGGTGGTGAGAGTCGTTTGGAGGGCCTGGGTGGTGAAGCTTTTGTAAATGTCTGCTATCTTACGATGGAAGTAGTTGGCAAGGTTTTCACAGAGTTCTTGCGACAGGGGTTAACGGTGGAGTTTGGGTTGGTGAACTCTTTGATGACAGTGACAAGTTCCTTGCTGTTGTGGGGTTTTTTATGGATGCGTTGTTGCAGGGCGTGTCTTTTGGTTGTCCCACGGCATTTTTGAAGGTTTTGTGATTTGCGGGTGCCTTGTCGGTGCACCACTTTTTCTCTAGACTTCTGCAGACCTGTTTTGATTCTTTAAGTTTAGGGGTGAACCAGTTTGCTTTCTTGGATGTGCTTCTGTAGTGGGGTGTCTTGAGGGGGGCAAGGGTGTTGGTGTAGTCGGTGATCCATTCAAGGAGGTTGTGTGCAGCAGTGTTGGCATAGTTGTCGGCTTGGGGGGGTGTTGCTTTGAGGCTGGCAGTGATCTGGGCTTCAGTGACCTTGTTCCAATTTCTGCAGGGAAGATGGACAGTGTTGTGTCGACCGATGGGTTTGTTGAAGGTCAAATGAAGGCAGTTGTGGTCGGTCCATTTGAGTTCGGTGGTGTGGCTGATGGAGACGTGGTTGCTGGCGGAGAAAAAGGGGTCCAGAGTGTGACCGGTCGAGTGAGTGGGTGGGGTGACAAGTTGCTTGAGACCGAGGTTGGCAAGGTTTTTGATCAGGGTGGTGGAGTTGTTGTCATTTGGGTTTTCCAGGTGGAGGTTGAGGTCCCCCAGTAAGATGCAGTCCTTGGATGTAACAGCATGGGTGGAGGCTATGTCAGCGATGATGGTGCAGAATCGGGTGCAGGGGCCGGGCGACCTGTAGATGAGGGTGCCCCGCAGAGTGGTGTTAGGGTTGGTTCTAATCTGAAGTGGAGGAGTTCCATGTTGGTTGTGGAGTCTTCGGTGCTGGTGGATGGGTGTAGGCACTCTGTGGACGATGGCAATGCCACCCCCAAGGCGGTTTGTGCGGTCTCTGCGGATGATCTTGTAGCCGTCTGGGATGGCGATGTCTGGAGCTGAGGAGGGTCAAGCCATGTTTCCGTGAGGAAGGCAACGTCCGGGGATATGGTGTTGATGAGGATCCAGAGTTCAATGGCATGCCTGTATGTGGAGCGAGTGTTGATCAGGATACATCTGAGGCTGTGTTCTGCTTTGTGGGTCCTCGGGGTGGACTTGAGTGACGGAGGCTGGTGAATTTGCCGTTTTGAGAGGTGAAGGGTCCCTTGATGTTGCTTGGAGATGCCTGCTTGCAGTTGTTGTCATGTTGTGGGTTGAGTGCTGTGAGTGCTGCTGGTGTGTAGTGGTTGTGGGTGAGAGGTCCAGGGGTCCTGGCACTAGTCGCAGCCAGGTTGCGGACGGGCGCAGGCGGCGCAGATGCACTTGCCTTAGGTGTGCCTTCAGCGCAGCTGCCTTCAAGGAGGGGGTAGGAGAGGACAGCTGGGGGCGGAAGCAGGAACGGCACCAAAAAGTTGGGCATAGGCACAGGGGCAGCATCAAAGGGGAGAACGCGAGAGAGGAGGGGGACAGGGCCACAGGGGCAGCAGTGGCGGTGGCAATGAGAGAGAGGAGAGAGAGAGAAAATGAGAGGAGTGAGGGGAAAAATGAGGAAAAGAGCACAGAAAGAGAGAAAGGCACAGAAACAGCACACTAAAAGAAAAAAGGGAAAGAGGCAGAGAAGGAGGAAAGTGTTAAAGCAAAAGGCACCAAAAAACAGCACACAGAAAGAAAAGGAGGAAAAAAGAGAAAGAGGCAGAGGGCAGCCCAGCAGAAGAGCAGAGCTCTCCCACTAGGAACCAGGGATGAGGCGGGGGCAGAAGCCTGTGGGTGGGGAGGGCCACAAACTTCTGACAGAGGTCAGAGTTCAAGTCAGGAAGGGCTTCCACTTGCTGGTACAGATATGCGGAGGCAGAGCAGTTCACTGACCAGGTCAGTGTGGTTGCTCTTTCTACTGCGCGGAGGCCGCTATTAAGTAGGTGGGGAGGAGAGGACAGCTGCAAGGTGGGTGCAGGAATGGTGCAAAAAAGGGGGGTGGGGCCTCTGGGGCAGCAGGGAGAATATGAGAGAGGAGGGGGCAAGGCCACAGGGGCAGCAGTGGCGGGGAGAATGCAAGAGAGGAGAGAGAGAGAGAATGAGAGGAGTGAGGGCAAAAATGAGGAAAGGAGCACAGAAAGAGAAAAAGGCACAGAAACAGCACACCAAAAGAAGAAAGAGGCAGAGAAGGAGGAAAGCACCAAAGCAAAAGGCACCAAAAAAGAGTACACACAAAGAAAAGGAGGAAATAACAGAAAGAGACAGAGGGCAGCCCAGCAGAAGAGCAGAGCTCTCCCATTAGGCACCAAGGATGAGGCGCCGCTAGAAGCCTGCGGTGGAAGAGGGCCTCGAACGTTTGAGGTCAGTGTTCCAGTCAGGAAGGGCTTCCACTTGCAGGTGGAGCTATGCGGAAGCAGAGCAGTTCGCTGACCAGGTCAGTGAGGTTGCTGACGCTATGGGGGCGCAAGGGGTCTGTAAATGAGTCCCAAAGTGACCTGAATTAATGGTATATACTGAATGCAGCATTATTGGTATAAAACATGGAAGAACGTCTTCGACAAAATGAATTATTTCCATGAAGGAAGGAAGCAAAGCAAGTGAGAAGATGGGCATGATATATAATTTATCCACAAAGTTGTGATGTAACTTTAACAAGGGGAAAAGATTAACCCCTTCGCTGCCAGGCCTTTTCCCCCTCCTGTGCCGACCCTTTTTTTGGCTATTTGGAGCAGTTCGCGCTTAGGCCCTCATAACTTTTTGTTCACATAAGCTACCCACGCCAAATTTGCATCCTTTTTTTCCAACATCCTACGGATTCTAGAGGTACCCAGACTTTGTGGGTTCCCCAGAAGGAGGCCAAGAAATTAGCCAAAAAACAGTGAAAATTTCGTTTTTTTTAAAAAAATTGGAAAAATGGGCTGCAGAAGAAGGCTTGTGGTTTTTTCCCTGAAAAGGGCATCAACAAAGGGTTTGCGGTGATAAAATCACCAGCTTCCCAGCTTTCAGGAACAGGCAGACTTGAATCTGAAAACCCAATTTTTCAACACAATTTTGGCATTTTACGGGGACATACCCCATTTTTACGATTTTTTGTGCTTTCAGCCTCCTTCCAGTCAGTGACAGAAATGGGCATGAAACCAATGCTGGATCCCAAAAACCGCAACATTTTTGAAAAGTAGACAAAAATCTGAATTCAGCAAGGGGTAATTTGTGTAGATCCTACAAGGGTTTCCTACAGAAAATAACAACTGAAAAAGAAAAATATTGAAATTGAGGTGAAAAAAACATCAATTTTTCTCTACGTTTTACTCTGTAACTTTTTCCAGCAATGTCAGATTTTCGAAAGCAATATACTGTTACGTCTGCGGGACTCTTCTGGTGGCGGGGATATATAGGGCTTATAGGTTCATCAAGAACTCTAGGTACCCAGAGCCAATAAATGACCTGCACCCTGCAGTGGGTTTTCAATCTATGCCGGGTATACAGCAATTCATTTGCTGAAATATAAAGAGTAAAAAATAGCTATCAAGAAAACCTTTGTATTTCCAAAATGGGCACAAGATAAGGTGTTGAGAAGCAGTGGTTATTTGCACATCTCGGAATTTCGGGGTGCCCATACTAGCATGTGAATTACAGGGCATTTCTCAAATAGACGTCTTTTTTACACAATGTCTTACATTTGGAAGGAAAAAATGTAGAGAAAGACAAGGGGCAATAACACTTGTTCTGCTATTCTATGTTCCCCCAAGTCTCCCGATAAAAATGATACCTCACTTGTGTGGGTAGGCCTAGCGCCCGCGACAGGATATGCCCCAAAACACAACGTGGACACATCACAGAAAACAGAGGTGTTTTTTGCAAAGTGCCTACCTGTAGATTTTGGCCTGTAGCTCAGCCGCCACCTTGGGAAACCTACCAAACCTGTGCATTTCTGAAAACTAGAGACCTAGGGGAATCCAAGATGGGGTGACTTGTGTGGCTCGGACCAGGTTCTGTAACCCAGAATCCTTTGGAAACCTCAAAATGTGGCTAAAAAAACACATGTTCCTCACATTTCTGTGGCAGAAAGTTCTGGAATCTGAGAGGAGCCACGAATTTCCTTCCACCCAGCGTTCCCCCACGTCTCCCGATAAAAATGATACCTCACTTGTGTGGGTAGGCCTAGCGCCCGTGACAGGAAATGCCCCAAAGCGGAACGTGGACACATTGCCAAGTTGGTGAAGGAAACCAGAGGTGTTTTTTGCAAAGTGCCTACCTGTAGATTTTGGCCTGTAGCTCAGCCGCCACATAGGGAAACCTACCAAACCTGTGCATTTCTGAAATCTAGAGACCTAGGGGAATCCAAGATGGGGTGACTTGTGTGGCTCGGACCAGGTTCTGTTACCCAGAATTCTTTGCAAACCTCAAAATCTGGCTAAAAAAACACATGTTCCTCACATTTCTGTGGCAGAAAGTTCTGGAATCTGAGAGGAGCCACAAATTTCCTTCCACCCAGCGTTCCCCCATGTCTCCCGATAAAAATGATACCTCACTTGTGTGGGTAGGCCTAGCGCCCGCGACAGGAAACGCCCCAAAGTGCAACGCGGACACAGCCAAATTGGTGAAGGAAAACAGAGGTGTTTTTTGCAAAGTGCCTACCTGTAGATTTTGGCCTGTAGCTCAGCCGCCACATAGGGAAACCTACCAAACCTGTGCATTTCTGAAAACTAGAGACCTAGGGGAATCCAAGATGGGGTGACTTGTGTGGCTCGGACCAGGTTCTGTTACCCAGAATCCTTTGCAAACCTCAAAATTTGGCTAAAAAAACACACGTTCCTCACATTTCTGTGGCAGAAAGTTCTGGAATCTGAGAGGAGCCACGAATTTCCTTCCACCCAGTGTTCCCCCACATCTCCCGATAAAAATGATACCTCACTTGTGTGGGTAGGCCTAGCGCCCGTGACAGGAAATGCCCCAAAGCGCAACGTGGACTCAGCCAAAGTGGTGAAGGAAAACAGAGCTGTTTTTTGCAAAGTGCCTACCTGTAGATTTTGGCCTGTAGCTCAGCCGCCACATAGGGAAACCTACCAAACCTGTGCATTTCTGAAAACTAGAGACCTAGGGGAATCCAAGATGGGGTGACTTGTGTGGCTCGGACCAGGTTCTGTTACCCAGAATCCTTTGCAAACCTCAAAATTTGGCTAAAAAAACACATGTTCCTCACATTTCTGTGGCAGAAAGTTCTGTAATCTGAGAGGAGCCACAAATTCCCTTCCACCCAGCGTTCCCCCACGTCTCCCGATAAAAATGATACCTCACTTGTGTGGGTAGGCCTAGCGCCCGCGACAGGAAACGCCCCAAAGCGCAACGTGGACACAGCCAAATTGGTGAAGGAAAACAGAGGTGTTTTTTGCAAAGTGCCTACCTGTAGATTTTGGCCTGTAGCTCAGCCGCCACATAGGGAAACCTACCAAACCTGTGCATTTCTGAAAACTAGAGACCTAGGGGAATCCAAGATGGGGTGACTTGTGTGGCTCGGACCAGGTTCTGTTACCCAGAATCCTTTGCAAACCTCAAAATTTGGCCAAAAAAACACATGTTCCTCACATTTCTGTGGCAGAAAGTTCTGGAATCTGAGAGAAGCCACGAATTTCCTTCCACCCAGCGTTCCCCCACGTCTCCCGATAAAAATGATACCTCACTTGTGTGGGTAGGCCTAGCGCCCGCAACAGAAAATGCCCAAAAGCGCAACGTGGACACAGCCAATTGGTGAAGGAAAACAGAGGTGTTTTTTGCAAAGTGCCTACCTGTAGATTTTGGCCTGTAGCTCAGCCGCCACCTAGGGAAACCTACCAAACCTGTGCATTTCTGAAAACTAGAGACCTAGGGGAATCCAAGATGGGGTGACTTGTGTGGCTCGGACCAGGTTCTGTTACCCAGAATCCTTTGCAAACCTCAAAATTTGGCTAAAAAAACACATGTTCCTCACATTTCTGTGGCAGAAAGTTCTGGAATGTGAGAGGAGCCACGAATTTCCTTCCACCCAGCGTTTCCCCACGTCTCCCGATAAAAATGATACCTCACTTGTGTGGGTAGGCCTAGCGCCCGCGACAGGAAACGCCCCAAAGCGCAACGTGGACACAGCCAAATTGGTGAAGGAAAACAAAGGTGTTTTTCGCAAAGTGCCTACCTGTAGATTTTGGCCTGTAGCTCAGCCGCCACATAGGGAAACCTACCAAACCTGTGCATTTCTGAAAACTAGAGACCTAGGGGAATCCAAGATGGGGTGACTTGTGTGGCTCGGACCAGGTTCTGTTACCCAGAATCCTTTACAAACCTCAAAATTTGGCTAAAAAAACACATGTTCCTCACATTTCTGTGGCAGAAAGTTCTGGAATCTGAGAGGAGCCACGAATTTCCTTCCACCCAGCATTCCCCCACGTCTCCCGATAAAAATGATAGCTCACTTGTGTGGGTAGGCCTAGCGCCCGTGACAGGAAATGCCCCAAAGCGCAACGTGGACACAGCCAAAGTGGTGAAGGAAAACAGAGGTGTTTTTTGCAAAGTGCCTACCTGTAGATTTTGGCCTGTAGCTCAGCCGCCACATAGGGAAACCTACCAAACCTGTGCATTTCTGAAAACTAGAGACCTAGGGGAATCCAAGATGGGGTGACTTGTGTGGCTCGGACCAGGTTCTGTTACCCAGAATCCTTTGCAAACCTCAAAATTTGGCTAAAAAAACACATGTTCCTCACATTTCTGTGGCAGAAAGTTCTGGAATCTGAGAGGAGCCACGAATTTCCTTCCACCCAGCGTTTCCCCACGTCTCCCGATAAAAATGATACCTCACTTGTGTGGGTAGGCCTAGCGCCCGCGACAGGAAACGCCCCAAAGCGCAACGTGGACACAGCCAAATTGGTGAAGGAAAACAGAGGTGTTATTTGCAAAGTGCCTACCTGTAGATTTTGGCCTGTAGCTCAGCCGCCACCTAGGGAAACCTACCAAACCTGTGCATTTCTGAAAACTAGAGACCTAGGGGAATCCAAGATGGGGTGACTTTTGTGGCTCGGACCAGGTTCTGTTACCCAGAATCCTTTGCAAACCTCAAAATTTGGCTAAAAAAACACATGTTCCTCACATTTCTGTGGCAGAAAGTTCTGGAATCTGAGAGGAGCCACGAATTTCCTTCCACCCAGCATTCCCCCACGTCTCCCGATAAAAATGATACCTCACTTGTGTGGGTAGGCCTAGCGCCCGTGACAGGAAATGCCCCAAAGCGCAACGTGGACACAGCCAAAGTGGTGAAGGAAAACAGAGGTGTTTTTTGCAAAGTGCCTACCTGTAGATTTTGGCCTGTAGCTCAGCCGCCACATAGGGAAACCTACCAAACCTGTGCATTTCTGAAAACTAGACACCTAGGGGAATCCAAGATGGGGTGACTTGTGTGGCTCGGACCAGGTTCTGTTACCCAGAATCCTTTGCACACCTCAAAATTTGGCAAAAAAAACACATGTTCCTCACATTTCTGTGGCAGAAAGTTCTGGAATCTGAGAGGAGCCACGAATTTCCTTCCACCCAGCGTTCCCCCACGTCTCCCAATAAAAATGATACCTCACTTGTGTGGGTAGGCCTAGCGCCCGCAACAGGAAATGCCCCAAAGCGCAACGTGGACACAGCCAAATTGGTGAAGGAAAACAGAGGTGTTTTTTGCAAAGTGCTTACCTGTAGATTTTGGCCTGTAGCTCAGCCGCCACCTAGGGAAACCTACCAAACCTGTGCATTTCTGAAAACTAGAGACCTAGGGGAATCCAAGATGGGGTGACTTGTGTGGCTCGGACCAGGTTCTGTTACCCAGAATCCTTTGCAAACCTCAAAATTTGGCTAAAAAAACACATGTTCCTCACATTTCTGTGGCAGAAAGTTCTGGAATCTGAGAGGAGCCACGAATTTCCTTCCACCCAGCGTTTCCCCACGTCTCCCGATAAAAATGATACCTCACTTGTGTGGGTAGGCCTAGCGCCCGCGACAGGAAACGCCCCAAAGCGCAACGTGGACACAGCCAAATTGGTGAAGGAAAACAGAGGTGTTTTTTGCAAAGTGCCTACCTGTAGATTTTGGCCTGTAGCTCAGCCACCACCTAGGGAAACCTACCAAACCTGTGCATTTCTGAAACCTAGAGACCTAGGGGAATCCAAGATGGGGTGACTTGTGTGGCTCGGACCAGGTTCTGTTACCCAGAATCCTTTGCAAACCTCAAAATTTGGCTAAAAAAACACATGTTCCTCACATATCTGTGGCAGAAAGTTCTGGAATCTGAGAGGAGCCACGAATTTCCTTCCACCCAGCGTTCCCCCACGTCTCCCGATAAAAATGATACCTCACTTGTGTGGGTAGGCCTAGCGCCCGCGACAGGAAACGCCCCAAAGCGCAACGTGGACACAGCCAAATTGGTGAAGGAAAACAGAGGTGTTTTTTGCAAAGTGCCTACCTGTAGATTTTGGCCTGTAGCCCAGCCGCCACATAGGGAAACCTACCAAACCTGTGCATTTCTGAAAACGAGAGACCTAGGGGAATCCAAGATGGGGTGACTTGTGTGGCTCGGACCAGGTTCTGTTACCCAGAATCCTTTGCAAACCTCAAAATTCGGCTAAAAAAACACATGTTCCTCACATTTCTGTGGCAGAAAGTTCTGGAATCTGAGAGGAGCCACGAATTTCCTTCCACCCAGCGTTCCCCCACGTCTCCCGATAAAAATGATACCTCACTTGTGTGGGTAGGCCTAGTGCCCGCGACAGGAAATGCCCCAAAGCGCAACGTGGACACAGCCAAATTGGTGAAGGAAAACAGAGGTGTTTTTTGCAAAGTGCCTACCTGTAGATTTTGGCCTGTAGCTCAGCCGCCACCTAGGGAAACCTACCAAACCTGTGCATTTCTGAAATCTAGAGACCTAGGGGAATCCAAGATGGGGTGACTTGTGTGGCTCGGACCAGGTTCTGTTACCCAGAATCCTTTGCAAACCTCAAAATTTGGCTAAAAAAACACATGTTCCTCACATTTCTGTGGCAGAAAGTTCTGGAATCTGAGAGGAGCCACGAATTTCCTTCCACCCAGCGTTCCCCCACGTCTCCCGATAAAAATGATACCTCACTTGTGTGGGTAGGCCTAGCGCCCGCGACAGGAAACGCCCCAAAGTGCAACGTGGACACAGCCAAATTGGTGAAGGAAAACAGAGGTGTTTTTTGAAAAGTGCCTACCTGTAGATTTTGGCCTGTAGCTCAGCCGCCACATAGGGAAACCTACCAAACCTGTGCATTTCTGAAAACTAGAGACCTAGGGGAATCCAAGGTGGGGTGACTTGTGTGGCTCGACCAGGTTCTGTTACCCAGAATCCTTTGCAAACCTCAAAATTTGGCTAAAAAAACACATGTTCCTCACATTTCTGTGGCAGAAAGTTCTGGAATCTGAGAGGAGCCACGAATTTCCTTCCACCGAGCGTTCCCCGACGTCTCCCGATAAAAATGATACCTCACTTGTGTGGGTAGGCCTAGCGCCCGCGACAGGAAACGCCCCAAAGCGCAACGTGGACACAGCCAAATTGGTGAAGGAAAACAGAGGTGTTTTTTGCAAAGTGCCTACCTGTAGATTTTGGCCTGTAGCTCAGCCGCCACATAGGGAAACCTACCAAACCTGTGCATTTCTGAAAACTAGAGACCTAGGGGAATCCAAGATGGGGTGACTTGTGTGGCTCGGACCAGGTTCTGTTACCCAGAATCCTTTGCAAACCTCAAAATTTGGCTAAAAAAACACATGTTCCTCATATTTCTGTGGCAGAAAGTTCTGGAATCTGAGAGGAGCCACGAATTTCCATCCACCCAGCGTTCCCCCACGTCTCCCGATAAAAATGATACCTCACTTGTGTGGGTAGGCCTAGCGCCCGCGACAGGAAACGCCCCAAAGCGCAACGTGGACACAGCCAAATTGGTGAAGGAAAACAGAGATGTTTTTTGCAAAGTGCCTACCTGTAGATTTTGGCCTGTAGCTCAGCCGCCACCTATGGAAACCTACTAAACCTGTGCATTTCTGAAAACTAGAGACCTAGGGGAATCCAAGATGGGGTGACTTGTGTGGCTCGGACCAGGTTCTGTTACCCAGAATCCTTTGCAAACCTCAAAATTTGACTAAAAAAAAACATGTTCCTCACATATCTGTGGCAGAAAGTTCTGGAATCTGAGAGGAGCCACGAATTTCCTTCCACCCAGCGTTCCCCCACGTCTCCCGATAAAAATGATACCTCACTTGTTTGGGTAGGCCTAGCGCCCGCGACAGGAAACGCCCCAAAGCGCAACGTGGACACAGCCAAATTGGTGAAGGAAAACAGAGGTGTTTTTTGCAAAGTGCCTACCTGTAGATTTTGGCCTGTAGCCCAGCCGCCACATAGGGAAACCTACCAAACCTGTGCATTTCTGAAAACTAGAGACCTAGGGGAATCCAAGATGGGGTGACTTGTGTGGCTCGGACCAGGTTCTGTTACCCAGAATCCTTTGCAAACCTCAAAATTCGGCTAAAAAAACACATGTTCCTCACATTTCTGTGGCAGAAAGTTCTGGAATCTGAGAGGAGCCACGAATTTCCTTCCACCCAGCGTTCCCCCACGTCTCCCGATAAAAATGATACCTCACTTGTGTGGGTAGGCCTAGTGCCCGCGACAGGAAATGCCCCAAAGCGCAACGTGGACACAGCCAAATTGGTGAAGGAAAACAGAGGTGTTTTTTGCAAAGTGCCTACCTGTAGATTTTGGCCTGTAGCTCAGCCGCCACCTAGGGAAACCTACCAAACCTGTGCATTTCTGAAATCTAGAGACCTAGGGGAATCCAAGATGGGGTGACTTGTGTGGCTCGGACCAGGTTCTGTTACCCAGAATCCTTTGCAAACCTCAAAATTTGGCTAAAAAAACACATGTTCCTCACATTTCTGTGGCAGAAAGTTCTGGAATCTGAGAGGAGCCACGAATTTCCTTCCACCCAGCGTTCCCCCACGTCTCCCGATAAAAATGATACCTCACTTGTGTGGGTAGGCCTAGCGCCCGCGACAGGAAACGCCCCAAAGTGCAACGTGGACACAGCCAAATTGGTGAAGGAAAACAGATGTGTTTTTTGAAAAGTGCCTACCTGTAGATTTTGGCCTGTAGCTCAGCCGCCACATAGGGAAACCTACCAAACCTGTGCATTTCTGAAAACTAGAGACCTAGGGTAATCCAAGGTGGGGTGACTTGTGTGGCTCGACCAGGTTCTGTTACCCAGAATCCTTTGCAAACCTCAAAATTTGGCTAAAAAAACACATGTTCCTCACATTTCTGTGGCAGAAAGTTCTGGAATCTGAGAGGAGCCACGAATTTCCTTCCACCGAGCGTTCCCCGACGTCTCCCGATAAAAATGATACCTCACTTGTGTGGGTAGGCCTAGCGCCCGCGACAGGAAACGCCCCAAAGCGCAACGTGGACACAGCCAAATTGGTGAAGGAAAACAGAGGTGTTTTTTGCAAAGTGCCTACCTGTAGATTTTGGCCTGTAGCTCAGCCGCCACATAGGGAAACCTACCAAACCTGTGCATTTCTGAAAACTAGAGACCTAGGGGAATCCAAGATGGGGTGACTTGTGTGGCTCGGACCAGGTTCTGTTACCCAGAATCCTTTGCAAACCTCCAAATTCGGCTAAAAAAACACATGTTACTCACATTTCTGTGGCAGAAAGTTCTGGAATCTGAGAGGAGCCACGAATTTCCTTCCACCCAGCGTTCCCCCACGTCTCCCAATAAAAATGATACCTCACTTGTGTGGGTAGGCCTAGCGCCCGCGACAGGAAATGCCCCAAAGCGCAACGTGGACACAGCCAAATTGGTGAAGGAAAACAGAGGTGTTTTTTGCAAAGTGCCTACCTGTAGATTTTGGCCTGTAGCTCAGCCGCCACCTAGGGAAACCTACCAAACCTGTGCCTTTCTGAAATCTAGAGACCTAGGGGAATCCAAGATGGGGTGACTTGTGTGGCTCGGACCAGGTTCTGTTACCCAGAATCCTTTGCAAACCTCAAAATTTGGCTAAAAAAACACATGTTCCTCACATTTCTGTGGCAGAAAGTTCTGGAATCTGAGAGGAGCCACGAATTTCCTTCCACCCAGCGTTCCCCCACGTCTCCCGATAAAAATGATACCTCACTTGTGTGGGTAGGCCTAGCGCCCGCGACAGGAAACGCCCCAAAGTGCAACGTGGACACAGCCAAATTGGTGAAGGAAAACAGATGTGTTTTTTGAAAAGTGCCTACCTGTAGATTTTGGCCTGTAGCTCAGCCGCCACATAGGGAAACCTACCAAACCTGTGCATTTCTGAAAACTAGAGACCTAGGGTAATCCAAGGTGGGGTGACTTGTGTGGCTCGACCAGGTTCTGTTACCCAGAATCCTTTGCAAACCTCAAAATTTGGCTAAAAAAACACATGTTCCTCACATTTCTGTGGCAGAAAGTTCTGGAATCTGAGAGGAGCCACGAATTTCCTTCCACCGAGCGTTCCCCGACGTCTCCCGATAAAAATGATACCTCACTTGTGTGGGTAGGCCTAGCGCCCGTGACAGGAAATGCCCCAAAGCACAACGTGGACACAGCCAAAGTGGTGAAGGAAAACAGAGGTGTTTTTTGCAAAGTGCCTACCTGTAGATTTTGGCCTGTAGCTCAGCCGCCACATAGGGAAACCTACCAAACCTGTGCATTTCTGAAAACTAGAGACCTAGGGGAATCCAAGATGGGGTGACTTGTGTGGCTCGGACCAGGTTCTGTTACCCAGAATCCTTTGCAAACCTCAAAATTCGGCTAAAAAAACACATGTTACTCACATTTCTGTGGCAGAAAGTTCTGGAATCTGAGAGGAGCCACGAATTTCCTTCCACCCAGCGTTCCCCCACGTCTCCCAATAAAAATGATACCTCACTTGTGTGGGTAGGCCTAGCGCCCGCGACAGGAAACGCCCCAAAGCGCAACGTGGACACAGCCAAATTGGTGAAGGAAAACAGAGGTGTTTTTTGCAAAGTGCCTACCTGTAGATTTTGGCCTGTAGCTCAGCCGCCACATAGGGAAACCTACCAAACCTGTGCATTTCTGAAAACTAGAGACCTAGGGGAATCCAAGATGGGGTGACTTGTGTGGCTCGGACCAGGTTCTGTTACCCAGAATCCTTTGCAAACCTCAAAATTTGGCTAAAAAAACACATGTTCCTCACATTTCTGTGGCAGAAAGTTCTGGAATCTGAGAGGAGCCACGAATTTCCTTCCACCCAGCGTTCCCCCACGTCTCCCGATAAAAATGATACCTCACTTGTGTGGGTAGGCCTAGCGCCCGCGACAGGAAACGCCCCAAAGTGCAACGTGGACACAGCCAAATTGGTGAAGGAAAACAGAGGTGTTTTTTGCAAAGTGCCTACCTGTAGATTTTGGCCTGTAGCTCAGCCGCCACATAGGGAAACCTACCAAACCTGTGCATTTCTGAAAACTAGAGCCCTAGGGGAATCCAAGGTGGGGTGACTTGTGTGGCTCGACTAGGTTCTGTTACCCAGAATCCTTTGCAAACCTCAAAATTTGGCTAAAAAAACACATGTTCCTCACATTTCTGTGGCAGAAAGTTCTGGAATCTGAGAGGAGCCACGAATTTCCTTCCACCGAGCATTCCCCGACGTCTCCCGATAAAAATGATACCTCACTTGTGTGGGTAGGCCTAGCGCCCGCGACAGGAAACGCCCCAAAGCGCAACGTGGACACAGCCAAATTGGTGAAGGAAAACAAAGGTGTTTTTCGCAAAGTGCCTACCTGTAGATTTTGGCCTGTAGCTCAGCCGCCACATAGGGAAACCTACCAAACCTGTGCATTTCTGAAAACTAGAGACCTAGGGGAATCCAAGATGGGGTGACTTGTGTGGCTCGGACCAGGTTCTGTTACCCAGAATCCTTTACAAACCTCAAAATTTGGCTAAAAAAACACATGTTCCTCACATTTCTGTGGCAGAAAGTTCTGGAATCTGAGAGGAGCCACGAATTTCCTTCCACCCAGCATTCCCCCACGTCTCCCGATAAAAATGATACCTCACTTGTGTGGGTAGGCCTAGCGCCCGTGACAGGAAATGCCCCAAAGCGCAACGTGGACACAGCCAAAGTGGTGAAGGAAAACAGAGGTGTTTTTTGCAAAGTGCCTACCTGTAGATTTTGGCCTGTAGCTCAGCCGCCACATAGGGAAACCTACCAAACCTGTGCATTTCTGAAAACTAGAGACCTAGGGGAATCCAAGATGGGGTGACTTGTGTGGCTCGGACCAGGTTCTGTTACCCAGAATCCTTTGCAAACCTCAAAATTTGGCTAAAAAAACACATGTTCCTCACATTTCTGTGGCAGAAAGTTCTGGAATCTGAGAGGAGCCACGAATTTCCTTCCACCCAGCGTTTCCCCACGTCTCCCGATAAAAATGATACCTCACTTGTGTGGGTAGGCCTAGCGCCCGCGACAGGAAACGCCCCAAAGCGCAACGTGGACACAGCCAAATTGGTGAAGGAAAACAGAGGTGTTTTTTGCAAAGTGCCTACCTGTAGATTTTGGCCTGTAGCTCAGCCGCCACCTAGGGAAACCTACCAAACCTGTGCCTTTCTGAAATCTAGAGACCTAGGGGAATCCAAGATGGGGTGACTTGTGTGGCTCGGACCAGGTTCTGTTACCCAGAATCCTTTGCAAACCTCAAAATTTGGCTAAAAAAACACATGTTCCTCACATTTCTGTGGCAGAAAGTTCTGGAATCTGAGAGGAGCCACGAATTTCCTTCCACCCAGCGTTCCCCCACGTCTCCCGATAAAAATGATACCTCACTTGTGTGGGTAGGCCTAGCGCCCGCGACAGGAAACGCCCCAAAGTGCAACGTGGACACAGCCAAATTGGTGAAGGAAAACAGATGTGTTTTTTGAAAAGTGCCTACCTGTAGATTTTGGCCTGTAGCTCAGCCGCCACATAGGGAAACCTACCAAACCTGTGCATTTCTGAAAACTAGAGACCTAGGGTAATCCAAGGTGGGGTGACTTGTGTGGCTCGACCAGGTTCTGTTACCCAGAATCCTTTGCAAACCTCAAAATTTGGCTAAAAAAACACATGTTCCTCACATTTCTGTGGCAGAAAGTTCTGGAATCTGAGAGGAGCCACGAATTTCCTTCCACCGAGCGTTCCCCGACGTCTCCCGATAAAAATGATACCTCACTTGTGTGGGTAGGCCTAGCGCCCGCGACAGGAAATGCCCCAAAGCACAACGTGGACACAGCCAAAGTGGTGAAGGAAAACAGAGGTGTTTTTTGCAAAGTGCCTACCTGTAGATTTTGGCCTGTAGCTCAGCCGCCACATAGGGAAACCTACCAAACCTGTGCATTTCTGAAAACTAGAGACCTAGGGGAATCCAAGATGGGGTGACTTGTGTGGCTCGGACCAGGTTCTGTTACCCAGAATCCTTTGCAAACCTCAAAATTCGGCTAAAAAAACACATGTTACTCACATTTCTGTGGCAGAAAGTTCTGGAATCTGAGAGGAGCCACGAATTTCCTTCCACCCAGCGTTCCCCCACGTCTCCCAATAAAAATGATACCTCACTTGTGTGGGTAGGCCTAGCGCCCGCGACAGGAAACGCCCCAAAGCGCAACGTGGACACAGCCAAATTGGTGAAGGAAAACAGAGGTGTTTTTTGCAAAGTGCCTACCTGTAGATTTTGGCCTGTAGCTCAGCCGCCACATAGGGAAACCTACCAAACCTGTGCATTTCTGAAAACTAGAGACCTAGGGGAATCCAAGATGGGGTGACTTGTGTGGCTCGGACCAGGTTCTGTTACCCAGAATCCTTTGCAAACCTCAAAATTTGGCTAAAAAAACACATGTTCCTCACATTTCTGTGGCAGAAAGTTCTGGAATCTGAGAGGAGCCACGAATTTCCTTCCACCCAGCGTTCCCCCACGTCTCCCGATAAAAATGATACCTCACTTGTGTGGGTAGGCCTAGCGCCCGCGACAGGAAACGCCCCAAAGTGCAACGTGGACACAGCCAAATTGGTGAAGGAAAACAGAGGTGTTTTTTGCAAAGTGCCTACCTGTAGATTTTGGCCTGTAGCTCTGCCGCCACATAGGGAAACCTACCAAACCTGTGCATTTCTGAAAACTAGAGCCCTAGGGGAATCCAAGGTGGGGTGACTTGTGTGGCTCGACTAGGTTCTGTTACCCAGAATCCTTTGCAAACCTCAAAATTTGGCTAAAAAAACACATGTTCCTCACATTTCTGTGGCAGAAAGTTCTGGAATCTGAGAGGAGCCACGAATTTCCTTCCACCGAGCATTCCCCGACGTCTCCCGATAAAAATGATACCTCACTTGTGTGGGTAGGCCTAGCGCCCGCGACAGGAAACGCCCCAAAGCGCAACGTGGACACAGCCAAATTGGTGAAGGAAAACAAAGGTGTTTTTCGCAAAGTGCCTACCTGTAGATTTTGGCCTGTAGCTCAGCCGCCACATAGGGAAACCTACCAAACCTGTGCATTTCTGAAAACTAGAGACCTAGGGGAATCCAAGATGGGGTGACTTGTGTGGCTCGGACCAGGTTCTGTTACCCAGAATCCTTTGCAAACCTCAAAATTTGGCTAAAAAAACACATGTTCCTCACATTTCTGTGGCAGAAAGTTCTGGAATCTGAGAGGAGCCACGAATTTCCTTCCACCCAGCATTCCCCCACGTCTCCCGATAAAAATGATACCTCACTTGTGTGGGTAGGCCTAGCGCCCGTGACAGGAAATGCCCCAAAGCGCAACGTGGACACAGCCAAAGTGGTGAAGGAAAACAGAGGTGTTTTTTGCAAAGTGCCTACCTGTAGATTTTGGCCTGTAGCTCAGCCGCCACATAGGGAAACCTACCAAACCTGTGCATTTCTGAAAACTAGAGACCTAGGGGAATCCAAGATGGGGTGACTTGTGTGGCTCGGACCAGGTTCTGTTACCCAGAATCCTTTGCAAACCTCAAAATTTGGCTAAAAAAACACATGTTCCTCACATTTCTGTGGCAGAAAGTTCTGGAATCTGAGAGGAGCCACGAATTTCCTTCCACCCAGCGTTTCCCCACGTCTCCCGATAAAAATGATACCTCACTTGTGTGGGTAGGCCTAGCGCCCGCGACAGGAAACGCCCCAAAGCGCAACGTGGACACAGCCAAATTGGTGAAGGAAAACAGAGGTGTTATTTGCAAAGTGCCTACCTGTAGATTTTGGCCTGTAGCTCAGCCGCCACCTAGGGAAACCTACCAAACCTGTGCATTTCTGAAAACTAGAGACCTAGGGGAATCCAAGATGGGGTGACTTTTGTGGCTCGGACCAGGTTCTGTTACCCAGAATCCTTTGCAAACCTCAAAATTTGGCTAAAAAAACACATGTTCCTCACATTTCTGTGGCAGAAAGTTCTGGAATCTGAGAGGAGCCACGAATTTCCTTCCACCCAGCATTCCCCCACGTCTCCCGATAAAAATGATACCTCACTTGTGTGGGTAGGCCTAGCGCCCGTGACAGGAAATGCCCCAAAGCGCAACGTGGACACAGCCAAAGTGGTGAAGGAAAACAGAGGTGTTTTTTGCAAAGTGCCTACCTGTAGATTTTGGCCTGTAGCTCAGCCGCCACATAGGGAAACCTACCAAACCTGTGCATTTCTGAAAACTAGAGACCTAGGGGAATCCAAGATGGGGTGACTTGTGTGGCTCGGACCAGGTTCTGTTACCCAGAATCCTTTGCACACCTCAAAATTTGGCAAAAAAAACACATGTTCCTCACATTTCTGTGGCAGAAAGTTCTGGAATCTGAGAGGAGCCACGAATTTCCTTCCACCCAGCGTTCCCCCACGTCTCCCAATAAAAATGATACCTCACTTGTGTGGGTAGGCCTAGCGCCCGCGACAGGAAACGCCCCAAAGCGCAACGTGGACACAGCCAAATTGGTGAAGGAAAACAGAGGTGTTTTTTGCAAAGTGCCTACCTGTAGATTTTGGCCTGTAGCTCAGCCGCCACATAGGGAAACCTACCAAACCTGTGCATTTCTGAAAACTAGAGACCTAGGGGAATCCAAGATGGGGTGACTTGTGTGGCTCGGACCAGGTTCTGTTACCCAGAATCCTTTGCAAACCTCAAAATTTGGCTAAAAAAACACATGTTCCTCACATTTCTGTGGCAGAAAGTTCTGGAATCTGAGAGGAGCCACGAATTTCCTTCCACCCAGCGTTCCCCCACGTCTCCCGATAAAAATGATACCTCACTTGTGTGGGTAGGCCTAGCGCCCGCGACAGGAAACGCCCCAAAGTGCAACGTGGACACAGCCAAATTGGTGAAGGAAAACAGAGGTGTTTTTTGCAAAGTGCCTACCTGTAGATTTTGGCCTGTAGCTCAGCCGCCACATAGGGAAACCTACCAAACCTGTGCATTTCTGAAAACTAGAGCCCTAGGGGAATCCAAGGTGGGGTGACTTGTGTGGCTCGACTAGGTTCTGTTACCCAGAATCCTTTGCAAACCTCAAAATTTGGCTAAAAAAACACATGTTCCTCACATTTCTGTGGCAGAAAGTTCTGGAATCTGAGAGGAGCCACGAATTTCCTTCCACCGAGCATTCCCCGACGTCTCCCGATAAAAATGATACCTCACTTGTGTGGGTAGGCCTAGCGCCCGCGACAGGAAACGCCCCAAAGCGCAACGTGGACACAGCCAAATTGGTGAAGGAAAACAAAGGTGTTTTTCGCAAAGTGCCTACCTGTAGATTTTGGCCTGTAGCTCAGCCGCCACATAGGGAAACCTACCAAACCTGTGCATTTCTGAAAACTAGAGACCTAGGGGAATCCAAGATGGGGTGACTTGTGTGGCTCGGACCAGGTTCTGTTACCCAGAATCCTTTACAAACCTCAAAATTTGGCTAAAAAAACACATGTTCCTCACATTTCTGTGGCAGAAAGTTCTGGAATCTGAGAGGAGCCACGAATTTCCTTCCACCCAGCATTCCCCCACGTCTCCCGATAAAAATGATACCTCACTTGTGTGGGTAGGCCTAGCGCCCGTGACAGGAAATGCCCCAAAGCGCAACGTGGACACAGCCAAAGTGGTGAAGGAAAACAGAGGTGTTTTTTGCAAAGTGCCTACCTGTAGATTTTGGCCTGTAGCTCAGCCGCCACATAGGGAAACCTACCAAACCTGTGCATTTCTGAAAACTAGAGACCTAGGGGAATCCAAGATGGGGTGACTTGTGTGGCTCGGACCAGGTTCTGTTACCCAGAATCCTTTGCAAACCTCAAAATTTGGCTAAAAAAACACATGTTCCTCACATTTCTGTGGCAGAAAGTTCTGGAATCTGAGAGGAGCCACGAATTTCCTTCCACCCAGCGTTTCCCCACGTCTCCCGATAAAAATGATACCTCACTTGTGTGGGTAGGCCTAGCGCCCGCGACAGGAAACGCCCCAAAGCGCAACGTGGACACAGCCAAATTGGTGAAGGAAAACAGAGGTGTTTTTTGCAAAGTGCCTACCTGTAGATTTTGGCCTGTAGCTCAGCCGCCACCTAGGGAAACCTACCAAACCTGTGCCTTTCTGAAATCTAGAGACCTAGGGGAATCTAAGATGGGGTGACTTGTGTGGCTCGGACCAGGTTCTGTTACCCAGAATCCTTTGCAAACCTCAAAATTTGGCTAAAAAAACACATGTTCCTCACATTTCTGTGGCAGAAAGTTCTGGAATCTGAGAGGAGCCACGAATTTCCTTCCACCCAGCGTTCCCCCACGTCTCCCGATAAAAATGATACCTCACTTGTGTGGGTAGGCCTAGCGCCCGCGACAGGAAACGCCCCAAAGTGCAACGTGGACACAGCCAAATTGGTGAAGGAAAACAGATGTGTTTTTTGAAAAGTGCCTACCTGTAGATTTTGGCCTGTAGCTCAGCCGCCACATAGGGAAACCTACCAAACCTGTGCATTTCTGAAAACTAGAGACCTAGGGGAATCCAAGATGGGGTGACTTGTGTGGCTCGGACCAGGTTCTGTTACCCAGAATCCTTTGCAAACCTCAAAATTCGGCTAAAAAAACACATGTTACTCACATTTCTGTGGCAGAAAGTTCTGGAATCTGAGAGGAGCCACGAATTTCCTTCCACCCAGCGTTCCCCCACGTCTCCCAATAAAAATGATACCTCACTTGTGTGGGTAGGCCTAGCGCCCGCGACAGGAAACGCCCCAAAGCGCAACGTGGACACAGCCAAATTGGTGAAGGAAAACAGAGGTGTTTTTTGCAAAGTGCCTACCTGTAGATTTTGGCCTGTAGCTCAGCCGCCACATAGGGAAACCTACCAAACCTGTGCATTTCTGAAAACTAGAGACCTAGGGGAATCCAAGATGGGGTGACTTGTGTGGCTCGGACCAGGTTCTGTTACCCAGAATCCTTTGCAAACCTCAAAATTTGGCTAAAAAAACACATGTTCCTCACATTTCTGTGGCAGAAAGTTCTGGAATCTGAGAGGAGCCACGAATTTCCTTCCACCCAGCGTTCCCCCACGTCTCCCGATAAAAATGATACCTCACTTGTGTGGGTAGGCCTAGCGCCCGCGACAGGAAACGCCCCAAAGTGCAACGTGGACACAGCCAAATTGGTGAAGGAAAACAGAGGTGTTTTTTGCAAAGTGCCTACCTGTAGATTTTGGCCTGTAGCTCAGCCGCCACATAGGGAAACCTACCAAACCTGTGCATTTCTGAAAACTAGAGCCCTAGGGGAATCCAAGGTGGGGTGACTTGTGTGGCTCGACTAGGTTCTGTTACCCAGAATCCTTTGCAAACCTCAAAATTTGGCTAAAAAAACACATGTTCCTCACATTTCTGTGGCAGAAAGTTCTGGAATCTGAGAGGAGCCACGAATTTCCTTCCACCGAGCATTCCCCGACGTCTCCCGATAAAAATGATACCTCACTTGTGTGGGTAGGCCTAGCGCCCGCGACAGGAAACGCCCCAAAGCGCAACGTGGACACAGCCAAATTGGTGAAGGAAAACAAAGGTGTTTTTCGCAAAGTGCCTACCTGTAGATTTTGGCCTGTAGCTCAGCCGCCACATAGGGAAACCTACAAAACCTGTGCATTTCTGAAAACTAGAGACCTAGGGGAATCCAAGATGGGGTGACTTGTGTGGCTCGGACCAGGTTCTGTTACCCAGAATCCTTTACAAACCTCAAAATTTGGCTAAAAAAACACATGTTCCTCACATTTCTGTGGCAGAAAGTTCTGGAATCTGAGAGGAGCCACGAATTTCCTTCCACCCAGCATTCCCCCACGTCTCCCGATAAAAATGATACCTCACTTGTGTGGGTAGGCCTAGCGCCCGTGACAGGAAATGCCCCAAAGCGCAACGTGGACACAGCCAAAGTGGTGAAGGAAAACAGAGGTGTTTTTTGCAAAGTGCCTACCTGTAGATTTTGGCCTGTAGCTCAGCCGCCACATAGGGAAACCTACCAAACCTGTGCATTTCTGAAAACTAGAGACCTAGGGGAATCCAAGATGGGGTGACTTGTGTGGCTCGGACCAGGTTCTGTTACCCAGAATCCTTTGCAAACCTCAAAATTTGGCTAAAAAAACACATGTTCCTCACATTTCTGTGGCAGAAAGTTCTGGAATCTGAGAGGAGCCACGAATTTCCTTCCACCCAGCGTTTCCCCACGTCTCCCGATAAAAATGATACCTCACTTGTGTGGGTAGGCCTAGCGCCCGCGACAGGAAACGCCCCAAAGCGCAACGTGGACACAGCCAAATTGGTGAAGGAAAACAGATGTGTTATTTGCAAAGTGCCTACCTGTAGATTTTGGCCTGTAGCTCAGCCGCCACCTAGGGAAACCTACCAAACCTGTGCATTTCTGAAAACTAGAGACCTAGGGGAATCCAAGATGGGGTGACTTTTGTGGCTCGGACCAGGTTCTGTTACCCAGAATCCTTTGCAAACCTCAAAATTTGGCTAAAAAAACACATGTTCCTCACATTTCTGTGGCAGAAAGTTCTGGAATCTGAGAGGAGCCACGAATTTCCTTCCACCCAGCATTCCCCCACGTCTCCCGATAAAAATGATACCTCACTTGTGTGGGTAGGCCTAGCGCCCGTGACAGGAAATGCCCCAAAGCGCAACGTGGACACAGCCAAAGTGGTGAAGGAAAACAGAGGTGTTTTTTGCAAAGTGCCTACCTGTAGATTTTGGCCTGTAGCTCAGCCGCCACATAGGGAAACCTACCAAACCTGTGCATTTCTGAAAACTAGAGACCTAGGGGAATCCAAGATGGGGTGACTTGTGTGGCTCGGACCAGGTTCTGTTACCCAGAATCCTTTGCACACCTCAAAATTTGGCAAAAAAAACACATGTTCCTCACATTTCTGTGGCAGAAAGTTCTGGAATCTGAGAGGAGCCACGAATTTCCTTCCACCCAGCGTTCCCCCACGTCTCCCAATAAAAATGATACCTCACTTGTGTGGGTAGGCCTAGCGCCCGCAACAGGAAATGCCCCAAAGCGCAACGTGGACACAGCCAAATTGGTGAAGGAAAACAGAGGTGTTTTTTGCAAAGTGCCTACCTGTAGATTTTGGCCTGTAGCTCAGCCGCCACCTAGGGAAACCTACCAAACCTGTGCATTTCTGAAAACTAGAGACCTAGGGGAATCCAAGATGGGGTGACTTGTGTGGCTCGGACCAGGTTCTGTTACCCAGAATCCTTTGCAAACCTCAAAATTTGGCTAAAAAAACACATGTTCCTCACATTTCTGTGGCAGAAAGTTCTGGAATCTGAGAGGAGCCACGAATTTCCTTCCACCCAGCGTTTCCCCACGTCTCCCGATAAAAATGATACCTCACTTGTGTGGGTAGGCCTAGCGCCCGCGACAGGAAATGCCCCAAAGCGCAACGTGGACACAGCCAAATTGGTGAAGGAAAACAGAGGTGTTTTTTGCAAAGTGCCTACCTGTAGATTTTGGCCTGTAGCTCAGCCACCACCTAGGGAAACCTACCAAACCTGTGCATTTCTGAAACCTAGAGACCTAGGGGAATCCAAGATGGGGTGACTTGTGTGGCTCGGACCAGGTTCTGTTACCCAGAATCCTTTGCAAACCTCAAAATTTGGCTAAAAAAACACATGTTCCTCACATATCTGTGGCAGAAAGTTCTGGAATCTGAGAGGAGCCACGAATTTCCTTCCACCCAGCGTTCCCCCACGTCTCCCGATAAAAATGATACCTCACTTGTGTGGGTAGGCCTAGCGCCCGCGACAGGAAACGCCCCAAAGCGCAACGTGGACACAGCCAAATTGGTGAAGGAAAACAGAGGTGTTTTTTGCAAAGTGCCTACCTGTAGATTTTGGCCTGTAGCCCAGCCGCCACATAGGGAAACCTACCAAACCTGTGCATTTCTGAAAACGAGAGACCTAGGGGAATCCAAGATGGGGTGACTTGTGTGGCTCGGACCAGGTTCTGTTACCCAGAATCCTTTGCAAACCTCAAAATTCGGCTAAAAAAACACATGTTCCTCACATTTCTGTGGCAGAAAGTTCTGGAATCTGAGAGGAGCCACGAATTTCCTTCCACCCAGCGTTCCCCCACGTCTCCCGATAAAAATGATACCTCACTTGTGTGGGTAGGCCTAGTGCCCGCGACAGGAAATGCCCCAAAGCGCAACGTGGACACAGCCAAATTGGTGAAGGAAAACAGAGGTGTTTTTTGCAAAGTGCCTACCTGTAGATTTTGGCCTGTAGCTCAGCCGCCACCTAGGGAAACCTACCAAACCTGTGCATTTCTGAAATCTAGAGACCTAGGGGAATCCAAGATGGGGTGACTTGTGTGGCTCGGACCAGGTTCTGTTACCCAGAATCCTTTGCAAACCTCAAAATTTGGCTAAAAAAACACATGTTCCTCACATTTCTGTGGCAGAAAGTTCTGGAATCTGAGAGGAGCCACGAATTTCCTTCCACCCAGCGTTCCCCCACGTCTCCCGATAAAAATGATACCTCACTTGTGTGGGTAGGTCTAGCGCCCGCGACAGGAAACGCCCCAAAGTGCAACGTGGACACAGCCAAATTGGTGAAGGAAAACAGAGGTGTTTTTTGCAAAGTGCCTACCTGTAGATTTTGGCCTGTAGCTCAGCCGCCACATAGGGAAACCTACCAAACCTGTGCATTTCTGAAAACTAGAGACCTAGGGGAATCCAAGGTGGGGTGACTTGTGTGGCTCGACCAGGTTCTGTTACCCAGAATCCTTTGCAAACCTCAAAATTTGGCTAAAAAAACACATGTTCCTCACATTTCTGTGGCAGAAAGTTCTGGAATCTGAGAGGAGCCACGAATTTCCTTCCACCGAGCGTTCCCCGACGTCTCCCGATAAAAATGATACCTCACTTGTGTGGGTAGGCCTAGCGCCCGCGACAGGAAACGCCCCAAAGCGCAACGTGGACACAGCCAAATTGGTGAAGGAAAACAGAGGTGTTTTTTGCAAAGTGCCTACCTGTAGATTTTGGCCTGTAGCTCAGCCGCCACATAGGGAAACCCACCAAACCTGTACATTTCTGAAAACTAGAGACCTAGGGGAATCCAAGATGGGGTGACTTGTGTGGCTCGGACCAGGTTCTGTTACCCAGAATCCTTTGCAAACCTCAAAATTCGGCTAAAAAAACACATGTTCCTCACATTTCTGTGGCAGAAAGTTCTGGAATCTGAGAGGAGCCACGAATTTCCTTCCACCCAGCGTTCCCCCACGTCTCCCAATACAAATGATACCTCACTTGTGTGGGTAGGCCTAGCGCCCGCGACAGGAAATGCCCCAAAGCGCAACGTGGACACAGCCAAATTGGTGAAGGAAAACAGAGGTGTTTTTTGCAAAGTGCCTACCTGTAGATTTTGGCCTGTAGCTCAGCCGCCACCTAGGGAAACCTACCAAACCTGTGCATTTCTGAAATATAGAGACCTAGGGGAATCCAAGATGGGGTGACTTGTGTGGCTCGGACCAGGTTCTGTTACCCAGAATCCTTTGCAAACCTCAAAATTTGGCTAAAAAAACACATGTTCCTCACATTTCTGTGGCAGAAAGTTCTGGAATCTGAGAGGAGCCACGAATTTCCTTCCACCCAGCGTTCCCCCATGTCTCCCGATAAAAATGATACCTCACTTGTGTGGGTAGGCCTAGCGCCCGCGACAGGAAACGCCCCAAAGTGCAACGTGGACACAGCCAAATTGGTGAAGGAAAACAGATGTGTTTTTTGAAAAGTGCCTACCTGTAGATTTTGGCCTGTAGCTCAGCCGCCACATAGGGAAACCTACCAAACCTGTGCATTTCTGAAAACTAGAGACCTAGGGTAATCCAAGGTGGGGTGACTTGTGTGGCTCGACCAGGTTCTGTTACCCAGAATCCTTTGCAAACCTCAAAATTTGGCTAAAAAAACACATGTTCCTCACATTTCTGTGGCAGAAAGTTCTGGAATCTGAGAGGAGCCACGAATTTCCTTCCACCGAGCGTTCCCCGACGTCTCCCGATAAAAATGATACCTCACTTGTGTGGGTAGGCCTAGCGCCCGCGACAGGAAATGCCCCAAAGCACAACGTGGACACAGCCAAAGTGGTGAAGGAAAACAGAGGTGTTTTTTGCAAAGTGCCTACCTGTAGATTTTGGCCTGTAGCTCAGCCACCACATAGGGAAACCTACCAAACCTGTGCATTTCTGAAAACTAGAGACCTAGGGGAATCCAAGATGGGGTGACTTGTGTGGCTCGGACCAGGTTCTGTTACCCAGAATCCTTTGCAAACCTCAAAATTCGGCTAAAAAAACACATGTTACTCACATTTCTGTGGCAGAAAGTTCTGGAATCTGAGAGGAGCCACGAATTTCCTTCCACCCAGCGTTTCCCCACGTCTCCCAATAAAAATGATACCTCACTTGTGTGGGTAGGCCTAGCGCCCGCGACAGGAAACGCCCCAAAGCGCAACGTGGACACAGCCAAATTGGTGAAGGAAAACAGAGGTGTTTTTTGCAAAGTGCCTACCTGTAGATTTTGGCCTGTAGCTCAGCCGCCACCTAGGGAAACCTACCAAACCTGTGCCTTTCTGAAATCTAGAGACCTAGGGGAATCTAAGATGGGGTGACTTGTGTGGCTCGGACCAGGTTCTGTTACCCAGAATCCTTTGCAAACCTCAAAATTTGGCTAAAAAAACACATGTTCCTCACATTTCTGTGGCAGAAAGTTCTGGAATCTGAGAGGAGCCACGAATTTCCTTCCACCCAGCGTTCCCCCACGTCTCCCGATAAAAATGATACCTCACTTGTGTGGGTAGGCCTAGCGCCCGCGACAGGAAACGCCCCAAAGTGCAACGTGGACACAGCCAAATTGGTGAAGGAAAACAGATGTGTTTTTTGAAAAGTGCCTACCTGTAGATTTTGGCCTGTAGCTCAGCCGCCACATAGGGAAACCTACCAAACCTGTGCATTTCTGAAAACTAGAGACCTAGGGGAATCCAAGATGGGGTGACTTGTGTGGCTCGGACCAGGTTCTGTTACCCAGAATCCTTTGCAAACCTCAAAATTCGGCTAAAAAAACACATGTTACTCACATTTCTGTGGCAGAAAGTTCTGGAATCTGAGAGGAGCCACGAATTTCCTTCCACCCAGCGTTCCCCCACGTCTCCCAATAAAAATGATACCTCACTTGTGTGGGTAGGCCTAGCGCCCGCGACAGGAAACGCCCCAAAGCGCAACGTGGACACAGCCAAATTGGTGAAGGAAAACAGAGGTGTTTTTTGCAAAGTGCCTACCTGTAGATTTTGGCCTGTAGCTCAGCCGCCACATAGGGAAACCTACCAAACCTGTGCATTTCTGAAAACTAGAGACCTAGGGGAATCCAAGATGGGGTGACTTGTGTGGCTCGGACCAGGTTCTGTTACCCAGAATCCTTTGCAAACCTCAAAATTTGGCTAAAAAAACACATGTTCCTCACATTTCTGTGGCAGAAAGTTCTGGAATCTGAGAGGAGCCACGAATTTCCTTCCACCCAGCGTTCCCCCACGTCTCCCGATAAAAATGATACCTCACTTGTGTGGGTAGGCCTAGCGCCCGCGACAGGAAACGCCCCAAAGTGCAACGTGGACACAGCCAAATTGGTGAAGGAAAACAGAGGTGTTTTTTGCAAAGTGCCTACCTGTAGATTTTGGCCTGTAGCTCAGCCGCCACATAGGGAAACCTACCAAACCTGTGCATTTCTGAAAACTAGAGCCCTAGGGGAATCCAAGGTGGGGTGACTTGTGTGGCTCGACTAGGTTCTGTTACCCAGAATCCTTTGCAAACCTCAAAATTTGGCTAAAAAAACACATGTTCCTCACATTTCTGTGGCAGAAAGTTCTGGAATCTGAGAGGAGCCACGAATTTCCTTCCACCGAGCATTCCCCGACGTCTCCCGATAAAAATGATACCTCACTTGTGTGGGTAGGCCTAGCGCCCGCGACAGGAAACGCCCCAAAGCGCAACGTGGACACAGCCAAATTGGTGAAGGAAAACAAAGGTGTTTTTCGCAAAGTGCCTACCTGTAGATTTTGGCCTGTAGCTCAGCCGCCACATAGGGAAACCTACAAAACCTGTGCATTTCTGAAAACTAGAGACCTAGGGGAATCCAAGATGGGGTGACTTGTGTGGCTCGGACCAGGTTCTGTTACCCAGAATCCTTTACAAACCTCAAAATTTGGCTAAAAAAACACATGTTCCTCACATTTCTGTGGCAGAAAGTTCTGGAATCTGAGAGGAGCCACGAATTTCCTTCCACCCAGCATTCCCCCACGTCTCCCGATAAAAATGATACCTCACTTGTGTGGGTAGGCCTAGCGCCCGTGACAGGAAATGCCCCAAAGCGCAACGTGGACACAGCCAAAGTGGTGAAGGAAAACAGAGGTGTTTTTTGCAAAGTGCCTACCTGTAGATTTTGGCCTGTAGCTCAGCCGCCACATAGGGAAACCTACCAAACCTGTGCATTTCTGAAAACTAGAGACCTAGGGGAATCCAAGATGGGGTGACTTGTGTGGCTCGGACCAGGTTCTGTTACCCAGAATCCTTTGCAAACCTCAAAATTTGGCTAAAAAAACACATGTTCCTCACATTTCTGTGGCAGAAAGTTCTGGAATCTGAGAGGAGCCACGAATTTCCTTCCACCCAGCGTTTCCCCACGTCTCCCGATAAAAATGATACCTCACTTGTGTGGGTAGGCCTAGCGCCCGCGACAGGAAACGCCCCAAAGCGCAACGTGGACACAGCCAAATTGGTGAAGGAAAACAGATGTGTTATTTGCAAAGTGCCTACCTGTAGATTTTGGCCTGTAGCTCAGCCGCCACCTAGGGAAACCTACCAAACCTGTGCATTTCTGAAAACTAGAGACCTAGGGGAATCCAAGATGGGGTGACTTTTGTGGCTCGGACCAGGTTCTGTTACCCAGAATCCTTTGCAAACCTCAAAATTTGGCTAAAAAAACACATGTTCCTCACATTTCTGTGGCAGAAAGTTCTGGAATCTGAGAGGAGCCACGAATTTCCTTCCACCCAGCATTCCCCCACGTCTCCCGATAAAAATGATACCTCACTTGTGTGGGTAGGCCTAGCGCCCGTGACAGGAAATGCCCCAAAGCGCAACGTGGACACAGCCAAAGTGGTGAAGGAAAACAGAGGTGTTTTTTGCAAAGTGCCTACCTGTAGATTTTGGCCTGTAGCTCAGCCGCCACATAGGGAAACCTACCAAACCTGTGCATTTCTGAAAACTAGAGACCTAGGGGAATCCAAGATGGGGTGACTTGTGTGGCTCGGACCAGGTTCTGTTACCCAGAATCCTTTGCACACCTCAAAATTTGGCAAAAAAAACACATGTTCCTCACATTTCTGTGGCAGAAAGTTCTGGAATCTGAGAGGAGCCACGAATTTCCTTCCACCCAGCGTTCCCCCACGTCTCCCAATAAAAATGATACCTCACTTGTGTGGGTAGGCCTAGCGCCCGCAACAGGAAATGCCCCAAAGCGCAACGTGGACACAGCCAAATTGGTGAAGGAAAACAGAGGTGTTTTTTGCAAAGTGCCTACCTGTAGATTTTGGCCTGTAGCTCAGCCGCCACCTAGGGAAACCTACCAAACCTGTGCATTTCTGAAAACTAGAGACCTAGGGGAATCCAAGATGGGGTGACTTGTGTGGCTCGGACCAGGTTCTGTTACCCAGAATCCTTTGCAAACCTCAAAATTTGGCTAAAAAAACACATGTTCCTCACATTTCTGTGGCAGAAAGTTCTGGAATCTGAGAGGAGCCACGAATTTCCTTCCACCCAGCGTTTCCCCACGTCTCCCGATAAAAATGATACCTCACTTGTGTGGGTAGGCCTAGCGCCCGCGACAGGAAATGCCCCAAAGCGCAACGTGGACACAGCCAAATTGGTGAAGGAAAACAGAGGTGTTTTTTGCAAAGTGCCTACCTGTAGATTTTGGCCTGTAGCTCAGCCACCACCTAGGGAAACCTACCAAACCTGTGCATTTCTGAAACCTAGAGACCTAGGGGAATCCAAGATGGGGTGACTTGTGTGGCTCGGACCAGGTTCTGTTACCCAGAATCCTTTGCAAACCTCAAAATTTGGCTAAAAAAACACATGTTCCTCACATATCTGTGGCAGAAAGTTCTGGAATCTGAGAGGAGCCACGAATTTCCTTCCACCCAGCGTTCCCCCACGTCTCCCGATAAAAATGATACCTCACTTGTGTGGGTAGGCCTAGCGCCCGCGACAGGAAACGCCCCAAAGCGCAACGTGGACACAGCCAAATTGGTGAAGGAAAACAGAGGTGTTTTTTGCAAAGTGCCTACCTGTAGATTTTGGCCTGTAGCCCAGCCGCCACATAGGGAAACCTACCAAACCTGTGCATTTCTGAAAACGAGAGACCTAGGGGAATCCAAGATGGGGTGACTTGTGTGGCTCGGACCAGGTTCTGTTACCCAGAATCCTTTGCAAACCTCAAAATTCGGCTAAAAAAACACATGTTCCTCACATTTCTGTGGCAGAAAGTTCTGGAATCTGAGAGGAGCCACGAATTTCCTTCCACCCAGCGTTCCCCCACGTCTCCCGATAAAAATGATACCTCACTTGTGTGGGTAGGCCTAGTGCCCGCGACAGGAAATGCCCCAAAGCGCAACGTGGACACAGCCAAATTGGTGAAGGAAAACAGAGGTGTTTTTTGCAAAGTGCCTACCTGTAGATTTTGGCCTGTAGCTCAGCCGCCACCTAGGGAAACCTACCAAACCTGTGCATTTCTGAAATCTAGAGACCTAGGGGAATCCAAGATGGGGTGACTTGTGTGGCTCGGACCAGGTTCTGTTACCCAGAATCCTTTGCAAACCTCAAAATTTGGCTAAAAAAACACATGTTCCTCACATTTCTGTGGCAGAAAGTTCTGGAATCTGAGAGGAGCCACGAATTTCCTTCCACCCAGCGTTCCCCCACGTCTCCCGATAAAAATGATACCTCACTTGTGTGGGTAGGTCTAGCGCCCGCGACAGGAAACGCCCCAAAGTGCAACGTGGACACAGCCAAATTGGTGAAGGAAAACAGAGGTGTTTTTTGCAAAGTGCCTACCTGTAGATTTTGGCCTGTAGCTCAGCCGCCACATAGGGAAACCTACCAAACCTGTGCATTTCTGAAAACTAGAGACCTAGGGGAATCCAAGGTGGGGTGACTTGTGTGGCTCGACCAGGTTCTGTTACCCAGAATCCTTTGCAAACCTCAAAATTTGGCTAAAAAAACACATGTTCCTCACATTTCTGTGGCAGAAAGTTCTGGAATCTGAGAGGAGCCACGAATTTCCTTCCACCGAGCGTTCCCCGACGTCTCCCGATAAAAATGATACCTCACTTGTGTGGGTAGGCCTAGCGCCCGCGACAGGAAACGCCCCAAAGCGCAACGTGGACACAGCCAAATTGGTGAAGGAAAACAGAGGTGTTTTTTGCAAAGTGCCTACCTGTAGATTTTGGCCTGTAGCTCAGCCGCCACATAGGGAAACCCACCAAACCTGTACATTTCTGAAAACTAGAGACCTAGGGGAATCCAAGATGGGGTGACTTGTGTGGCTCGGACCAGGTTCTGTTACCCAGAATCCTTTGCAAACCTCAAAATTCGGCTAAAAAAACACATGTTCCTCACATTTCTGTGGCAGAAAGTTCTGGAATCTGAGAGGAGCCACGAATTTCCTTCCACCCAGCGTTCCCCCACGTCTCCCAATACAAATGATACCTCACTTGTGTGGGTAGGCCTAGCGCCCGCGACAGGAAATGCCCCAAAGCGCAACGTGGACACAGCCAAATTGGTGAAGGAAAACAGAGGTGTTTTTTGCAAAGTGCCTACCTGTAGATTTTGGCCTGTAGCTCAGCCGCCACCTAGGGAAACCTACCAAACCTGTGCATTTCTGAAATATAGAGACCTAGGGGAATCCAAGATGGGGTGACTTGTGTGGCTCGGACCAGGTTCTGTTACCCAGAATCCTTTGCAAACCTCAAAATTTGGCTAAAAAAACACATGTTCCTCACATTTCTGTGGCAGAAAGTTCTGGAATCTGAGAGGAGCCACGAATTTCCTTCCACCCAGCGTTCCCCCATGTCTCCCGATAAAAATGATACCTCACTTGTGTGGGTAGGCCTAGCGCCCGCGACAGGAAACGCCCCAAAGTGCAACGTGGACACAGCCAAATTGGTGAAGGAAAACAGATGTGTTTTTTGAAAAGTGCCTACCTGTAGATTTTGGCCTGTAGCTCAGCCGCCACATAGGGAAACCTACCAAACCTGTGCATTTCTGAAAACTAGAGACCTAGGGTAATCCAAGGTGGGGTGACTTGTGTGGCTCGACCAGGTTCTGTTACCCAGAATCCTTTGCAAACCTCAAAATTTGGCTAAAAAAACACATGTTCCTCACATTTCTGTGGCAGAAAGTTCTGGAATCTGAGAGGAGCCACGAATTTCCTTCCACCGAGCGTTCCCCGACGTCTCCCGATAAAAATGATACCTCACTTGTGTGGGTAGGCCTAGCGCCCGCGACAGGAAATGCCCCAAAGCACAACGTGGACACAGCCAAAGTGGTGAAGGAAAACAGAGGTGTTTTTTGCAAAGTGCCTACCTGTAGATTTTGGCCTGTAGCTCAGCCACCACATAGGGAAACCTACCAAACCTGTGCATTTCTGAAAACTAGAGACCTAGGGGAATCCAAGATGGGGTGACTTGTGTGGCTCGGACCAGGTTCTGTTACCCAGAATCCTTTGCAAACCTCAAAATTCGGCTAAAAAAACACATGTTACTCACATTTCTGTGGCAGAAAGTTCTGGAATCTGAGAGGAGCCACGAATTTCCTTCCACCCAGCGTTCCCCCACGTCTCCCAATAAAAATGATACCTCACTTGTGTGGGTAGGCCTAGCGCCCGCGACAGGAAACGCCCCAAAGCGCAACGTGGACACAGCCAAATTGGTGAAGGAAAACAGAGGTGTTTTTTGCAAAGTGCCTACCTGTAGATTTTGGCCTGTAGCTCAGCCGCCACATAGGGAAACCTACCAAACCTGTGCATTTCTGAAAACTAGAGACCTAGGGGAATCCAAGATGGGGTGACTTGTGTGGCTCGGACCAGGTTCTGTTACCCAGAATCCTTTGCAAACCTCAAAATTTGGCTAAAAAAACACATGTTCCTCACATTTCTGTGGCAGAAAGTTCTGGAATCTGAGAGGAGCCACGAATTTCCTTCCACCCAGCGTTCCCCCACGTCTCCCGATAAAAATGATACCTCACTTGTGTGGGTAGGCCTAGCGCCCGCGACAGGAAACGCCCCAAAGTGCAACGTGGACACAGCCAAATTGGTGAAGGAAAACAGAGGTGTTTTTTGCAAAGTGCCTACCTGTAGATTTTGGCCTGTAGCTCAGCCGCCACATAGGGAAACCTACCAAACCTGTGCATTTCTGAAAACTAGAGCCCTAGGGGAATCCAAGGTGGGGTGACTTGTGTGGCTCGACTAGGTTCTGTTACCCAGAATCCTTTGCAAACCTCAAAATTTGGCTAAAAAAACACATGTTCCTCACATTTCTGTGGCAGAAAGTTCTGGAATCTGAGAGGAGCCACGAATTTCCTTCCACCGAGCATTCCCCGACGTCTCCCGATAAAAATGATACCTCACTTGTGTGGGTAGGCCTAGCGCCCGCGACAGGAAACGCCCCAAAGCGCAACGTGGACACAGCCAAATTGGTGAAGGAAAACAAAGGTGTTTTTCGCAAAGTGCCTACCTGTAGATTTTGGCCTGTAGCTCAGCCGCCACATAGGGAAACCTACCAAACCTGTGCATTTCTGAAAACTAGAGACCTAGGGGAATCCAAGATGGGGTGACTTGTGTGGCTCGGACCAGGTTCTGTTACCCAGAATCCTTTACAAACCTCAAAATTTGGCTAAAAAAACTCATGTTCCTCACATTTCTGTGGCAGAAAGTTCTGGAATCTGAGAGGAGCCACGAATTTCCTTCCACCCAGCATTCCCCCACGTCTCCCGATAAAAATGATACCTCACTTGTGTGGGTAGGCCTAGCGCCCGTGACAGGAAATGCCCCAAAGCGCAACGTGGACACAGCCAAAGTGGTGAAGGAAAACAGAGGTGTTTTTTGCAAAGTGCCTACCTGTAGATTTTGGCCTGTAGCTCAGCCGCCACATAGGGAAACCTACCAAACCTGTGCATTTCTGAAAACTAGAGACCTAGGGGAATCCAAGATGGGGTGACTTGTGTGGCTCGGACCAGGTTCTGTTACCCAGAATCCTTTGCAAACCTCAAAATTTGGCTAAAAAAACACATGTTCCTCACATTTCTGTGGCAGAAAGTTCTGGAATCTGAGAGGAGCCACGAATTTCCTTCCACCCAGCGTTTCCCCACGTCTCCCGATAAAAATGATACCTCACTTGTGTGGGTAGGCCTAGCGCCCGCGACAGGAAACGCCCCAAAGCGCAACGTGGACACAGCCAAATTGGTGAAGGAAAACAGAGGTGTTATTTGCAAAGTGCCTACCTGTAGATTTTGGCCTGTAGCTCAGCCGCCACCTAGGGAAACCTACCAAACCTGTGCATTTCTGAAAACTAGAGACCTAGGGGAATCCAAGATGGGGTGACTTGTGTGGCTCGGACCAGGTTCTGTTACCCAGAATCCTTTACAAACCTCAAAATTTGGCTAAAAAAACACATGTTCCTCACATTTCTGTGGCAGAAAGTTCTGGAATCTGAGAGGAGCCACGAATTTCCTTCCACCCAGCATTCCCCCACGTCTCCCGATAAAAATGATACCTCACTTGTGTGGGTAGGCCTAGCGCCCGTGACAGGAAATGCCCCAAAGCGCAACGTGGACACAGCCAAAGTGGTGAAGGAAAACAGAGGTGTTTTTTGCAAAGTGCCTACCTGTAGATTTTGGCCTGTAGCTCAGCCGCCACATAGGGAAACCTACCAAACCTGTGCATTTCTGAAAACTAGAGACCTAGGGGAATCCAAGATGGGGTGACTTGTGTGGCTCGGACCAGGTTCTGTTACCCAGAATCCTTTGCAAACCTCAAAATTTGGCTAAAAAAACACATGTTCCTCACATTTCTGTGGCAGAAAGTTCTGGAATCTGAGAGGAGCCACGAATTTCCTTCCACCCAGCGTTTCCCCACGTCTCCCGATAAAAATGATACCTCACTTGTGTGGGTAGGCCTAGCGCCCGCGACAGGAAACGCCCCAAAGCGCAACGTGGACACAGCCAAATTGGTGAAGGAAAACAGAGGTGTTATTTGCAAAGTGCCTACCTGTAGATTTTGGCCTGTAGCTCAGCCGCCACCTAGGGAAACCTACCAAACCTGTGCATTTCTGAAAACTAGAGACCTAGGGGAATCCAAGATGGGGTGACTTTTGTGGCTCGGACCAGGTTCTGTTACCCAGAATCCTTTGCAAACCTCAAAATTTGGCTAAAAAAACACATGTTCCTCACATTTCTGTGGCAGAAAGTTCTGGAATCTGAGAGGAGCCACGAATTTCCTTCCACCCAGCATTCCCCCACGTCTCCCGATAAAAATGATACCTCACTTGTGTGGGTAGGCCTAGCGCCCGTGACAGGAAATGCCCCAAAGCGCAACGTGGACACAGCCAAAGTGGTGAAGGAAAACAGAGGTGTTTTTTGCAAAGTGCCTACCTGTAGATTTTGGCCTGTAGCTCAGCCGCCACATAGGGAAACCTACCAAACCTGTGCATTTCTGAAAACTAGAGACCTAGGGGAATCCAAGATGGGGTGACTTGTGTGGCTCGGACCAGGTTCTGTTACCCAGAATCCTTTGCACACCTCAAAATTTGGCAAAAAAAACACATGTTCCTCACATTTCTGTGGCAGAAAGTTCTGGAATCTGAGAGGAGCCACGAATTTCCTTCCACCCAGCGTTCCCCCACGTCTCCCAATAAAAATGATACCTCACTTGTGTGGGTAGGCCTAGCGCCCGCAACAGGAAATGCCCCAAAGCGCAACGTGGACACAGCCAAATTGGTGAAGGAAAACAGAGGTGTTTTTTGCAAAGTGCCTACCTGTAGATTTTGGCCTGTAGCTCAGCCGCCACCTAGGGAAACCTACCAAACCTGTGCATTTCTGAAAACTAGAGACCTAGGGGAATCCAAGATGGGGTGACTTGTGTGGCTCGGACCAGGTTCTGTTACCCAGAATCCTTTGCAAACCTCAAAATTTGGCTAAAAAAACACATGTTCCTCACATTTCTGTGGCAGAAAGTTCTGGAATCTGAGAGGAGCCACGAATTTCCTTCCACCCAGCGTTTCCCCACGTCTCCCGATAAAAATGATACCTCACTTGTGTGGGTAGGCCTAGCGCCCGCGACAGGAAATGCCCCAAAGCGCAACGTGGACACAGCCAAATTGGTGAAGGAAAACAGAGGTGTTTTTTGCAAAGTGCCTACCTGTAGATTTTGGCCTGTAGCTCAGCCACCACCTAGGGAAACCTACCAAACCTGTGCATTTCTGAAACCTAGAGACCTAGGGGAATCCAAGATGGGGTGACTTGTGTGGCTCGGACCAGGTTCTGTTACCCAGAATCCTTTGCAAACCTCAAAATTTGGCTAAAAAAACACATGTTCCTCACATATCTGTGGCAGAAAGTTCTGGAATCTGAGAGGAGCCACGAATTTCCTTCCACCCAGCGTTCCCCCACGTCTCCCGATAAAAATGATACCTCACTTGTGTGTGTAGGCCTAGCGCCCGCGACAGGAAACGCCCCAAAGCGCAACGTGGACACAGCCAAATTGGTGAAGGAAAACAGAGGTGTTTTTTGCAAAGTGCCTACCTGTAGATTTTGGCCTGTAGCCCAGCCGCCACATAGGGAAACCTACCAAACCTGTGCATTTCTGAAAACGAGAGACCTAGGGGAATCCAAGATGGGGTGACTTGTGTGGCTCGGACCAGGTTCTGTTACCCAGAATCCTTTGCAAACCTCAAAATTCGGCTAAAAAAACACATGTTCCTCACATTTCTGTGGCAGAAAGTTCTGGAATCTGAGAGGAGCCACGAATTTCCTTCCACCCAGCGTTCCCCCACGTCTCCCGATAAAAATGATACCTCACTTGTGTGGGTAGGTCTAGCGCCCGCGACAGGAAACGCCCCAAAGTGCAACGTGGACACAGCCAAATTGGTGAAGGAAAACAGAGGTGTTTTTTGCAAAGTGCCTACCTGTAGATTTTGGCCTGTAGCTCAGCCGCCACATAGGGAAACCTACCAAACCTGTGCATTTCTGAAAACTAGAGACCTAGGGGAATCCAAGGTGGGGTGACTTGTGTGGCTCGACCAGGTTCTGTTACCCAGAATCCTTTGCAAACCTCAAAATTTGGCTAAAACAACACATGTTCCTCACATTTCTGTGGCAGAAAGTTCTGGAATCTGAGAGGAGCCACGAATTTCCTTCCACCGAGCGTTCCCCGACGTCTCCCGATAAAAATGATACCTCACTTGTGTGGGTAGGCCTAGCGCCCGCGACAGGAAACGCCCCAAAGCGCAACGTGGACACAGCCAAATTGGTGAAGGAAAACAGAGGTGTTTTTTGCAAAGTGCCTACCTGTAGATTTTGGCCTGTAGCTCAGCCGCCACATAGGGAAACCCACCAAACCTGTACATTTCTGAAAACTAGAGACCTAGGGGAATCCAAGATGGGGTGACTTGTGTGGCTCGGACCAGGTTCTGTTACCCAGAATCCTTTGCAAACCTCAAAATTCGGCTAAAAAAACACATGTTCCTCACATTTCTGTGGCAGAAAGTTCTGGAATCTGAGAGGAGCCACGAATTTCCTTCCACCCAGCGTTCCCCCACGTCTCCCAATACAAATGATACCTCACTTGTGTGGGTAGGCCTAGCGCCCGCGACAGGAAATGCCCCAAAGCGCAACGTGGACACAGCCAAATTGGTGAAGGAAAACAGAGGTGTTTTTTGCAAAGTGCCTACCTGTAGATTTTGGCCTGTAGCTCAGCCGCCACCTAGGGAAACCTACCAAACCTGTGCATTTCTGAAATATAGAGACCTAGGGGAATCCAAGATGGGGTGACTTGTGTGGCTCGGACCAGGTTCTGTTACCCAGAATCCTTTGCAAACCTCAAAATTTGGCTAAAAAAACACATGTTCCTCACATTTCTGTGGCAGAAAGTTCTGGAATCTGAGAGGAGCCACGAATTTCCTTCCACCCAGCGTTCCCCCACGTCTCCCGATAAAAATGATACCTCACTTGTGTGGGTAGGCCTAGCGCCCGCGACAGGAAACGCCCCAAAGTGCAACGTGGACACAGCCAAATTGGTGAAGGAAAACAGATGTGTTTTTTGAAAAGTGCCTACCTGTAGATTTTGGCCTGTAGCTCAGCCGCCACATAGGGAAACCTACCAAACCTGTGCATTTCTGAAAACTAGAGACCTAGGGTAATCCAAGGTGGGGTGACTTGTGTGGCTCGACCAGGTTCTGTTACCCAGAATCCTTTGCAAACCTCAAAATTTGGCTAAAAAAACACATGTTCCTCACATTTCTGTGGCAGAAAGTTCTGGAATCTGAGAGGAGCCACGAATTTCCTTCCACCGAGCGTTCCCCGACGTCTCCCGATAAAAATGATACCTCACTTGTGTGGGTAGGCCTAGCGCCCGCGACAGGAAATGCCCCAAAGCACAACGTGGACACAGCCAAAGTGGTGAAGGAAAACAGAGGTGTTTTTTGCAAAGTGCCTACCTGTAGATTTTGGCCTGTAGCTCAGCCACCACATAGGGAAACCTACCAAACCTGTGCATTTCTGAAAACTAGAGACCTAGGGGAATCCAAGATGGGGTGACTTGTGTGGCTCGGACCAGGTTCTGTTACCCAGAATCCTTTGCAAACCTCAAAATTCGGCTAAAAAAACACATGTTACTCACATTTCTGTGGCAGAAAGTTCTGGAATCTGAGAGGAGCCACGAATTTCCTTCCACCCAGCGTTCCCCCACGTCTCCCAATAAAAATGATACCTCACTTGTGTGGGTAGGCCTAGCGCCCGCGACAGGAAACGCCCCAAAGCGCAACGTGGACACAGCCAAATTGGTGAAGGAAAACAGAGGTGTTTTTTGCAAAGTGCCTACCTGTAGATTTTGGCCTGTAGCTCAGCCGCCACATAGGGAAACCTACCAAACCTGTGCATTTCTGAAAACTAGAGACCTAGGGGAATCCAAGATGGGGTGACTTGTGTGGCTCGGACCAGGTTCTGTTACCCAGAATCCTTTGCAAACCTCAAAATTTGGCTAAAAAAACACATGTTCCTCACATTTCTGTGGCAGAAAGTTCTGGAATCTGAGAGGAGCCACGAATTTCCTTCCACCCAGCGTTCCCCCACGTCTCCCGATAAAAATGATACCTCACTTGTGTGGGTAGGCCTAGCGCCCGCGACAGGAAACGCCCCAAAGTGCAACGTGGACACAGCCAAATTGGTGAAGGAAAACAGAGGTGTTTTTTGCAAAGTGCCTACCTGTAGATTTTGGCCTGTAGCTCAGCCGCCACATAGGGAAACCTACCAAACCTGTGCATTTCTGAAAACTAGAGCCCTAGGGGAATCCAAGGTGGGGTGACTTGTGTGGCTCGACTAGGTTCTGTTACCCAGAATCCTTTGCAAACCTCAAAATTTGGCTAAAAAAACACATGTTCCTCACATTTCTGTGGCAGAAAGTTCTGGAATCTGAGAGGAGCCACGAATTTCCTTCCACCGAGCATTCCCCGACGTCTCCCGATAAAAATGATACCTCACTTGTGTGGGTAGGCCTAGCGCCCGCGACAGGAAACGCCCCAAAGCGCAACGTGGACACAGCCAAATTGGTGAAGGAAAACAAAGGTGTTTTTCGCAAAGTGCCTACCTGTAGATTTTGGCCTGTAGCTCAGCCGCCACATAGGGAAACCTACCAAACCTGTGCATTTCTGAAAACTAGAGACCTAGGGGAATCCAAGATGGGGTGACTTGTGTGGCTCGGACCAGGTTCTGTTACCCAGAATCCTTTACAAACCTCAAAATTTGGCTAAAAAAACTCATGTTCCTCACATTTCTGTGGCAGAAAGTTCTGGAATCTGAGAGGAGCCACGAATTTCCTTCCACCCAGCATTCCCCCACGTCTCCCGATAAAAATGATACCTCACTTGTGTGGGTAGGCCTAGCGCCCGTGACAGGAAATGCCCCAAAGCGCAACGTGGACACAGCCAAAGTGGTGAAGGAAAACAGAGGTGTTTTTTGCAAAGTGCCTACCTGTAGATTTTGGCCTGTAGCTCAGCCGCCACATAGGGAAACCTACCAAACCTGTGCATTTCTGAAAACTAGAGACCTAGGGGAATCCAAGATGGGGTGACTTGTGTGGCTCGGACCAGGTTCTGTTACCCAGAATCCTTTGCAAACCTCAAAATTTGGCTAAAAAAACACATGTTCCTCACATTTCTGTGGCAGAAAGTTCTGGAATCTGAGAGGAGCCACGAATTTCCTTCCACCCAGCGTTTCCCCACGTCTCCCGATAAAAATGATACCTCACTTGTGTGGGTAGGCCTAGCGCCCGCGACAGGAAACGCCCCAAAGCGCAACGTGGACACAGCCAAATTGGTGAAGGAAAACAGAGGTGTTATTTGCAAAGTGCCTACCTGTAGATTTTGGCCTGTAGCTCAGCCGCCACCTAGGGAAACCTACCAAACCTGTGCATTTCTGAAAACTAGAGACCTAGGGGAATCCAAGATGGGGTGACTTTTGTGGCTCGGACCAGGTTCTGTTACCCAGAATCCTTTGCAAACCTCAAAATTTGGCTAAAAAAACACATGTTCCTCACATTTCTGTGGCAGAAAGTTCTGGAATCTGAGAGGAGCCACGAATTTCATTCCACCCAGCATTCCCCCACGTCTCCCGATAAAAATGATACCTCACTTGTGTGGGTAGGCCTAGCGCCCGTGACAGGAAATGCCCCAAAGCGCAACGTGGACACAGCCAAAGTGGTGAAGGAAAACAGAGGTGTTTTTTGCAAAGTGCCTACCTGTAGATTTTGGCCTGTAGCTCAGCCGCCACATAGGGAAACCTACCAAACCTGTGCATTTCTGAAAACTAGAGACCTAGGGGAATCCAAGATGGGGTGACTTGTGTGGCTCGGACCAGGTTCTGTTACCCAGAATCCTTTGCACACCTCAAAATTTGGCAAAAAAAACACATGTTCCTCACATTTCTGTGGCAGAAAGTTCTGGAATCTGAGAGGAGCCACGAATTTCCTTCCACCCAGCGTTCCCCCACGTCTCCCAATAAAAATGATACCTCACTTGTGTGGGTAGGCCTAGCGCCCGCAACAGGAAATGCCCCAAAGCGCAACGTGGACACAGCCAAATTGGTGAAGGAAAACAGAGGTGTTTTTTGCAAAGTGCCTACCTGTAGATTTTGGCCTGTAGCTCAGCCGCCACCTAGGGAAACCTACCAAACCTGTGCATTTCTGAAAACTAGAGACCTAGGGGAATCCAAGATGGGGTGACTTGTGTGGCTCGGACCAGGTTCTGTTACCCAGAATCCTTTGCAAACCTCAAAATTTGGCTAAAAAAACACATGTTCCTCACATTTCTGTGGCAGAAAGTTCTGGAATCTGAGAGGAGCCACGAATTTCCTTCCACCCAGCGTTTCCCCACGTCTCCCGATAAAAATGATACCTCACTTGTGTGGGTAGGCCTAGCGCCCGCGACAGGAAATGCCCCAAAGCGCAACGTGGACACAGCCAAATTGGTGAAGGAAAACAGAGGTGTTTTTTGCAAAGTGCCTACCTGTAGATTTTGGCCTGTAGCTCAGCCACCACCTAGGGAAACCTACCAAACCTGTGCATTTCTGAAACCTAGAGACCTAGGGGAATCCAAGATGGGGTGACTTGTGTGGCTCGGACCAGGTTCTGTTACCCAGAATCCTTTGCAAACCTCAAAATTTGGCTAAAAAAACACATGTTCCTCACATATCTGTGGCAGAAAGTTCTGGAATCTGAGAGGAGCCACGAATTTCCTTCCACCCAGCGTTCCCCCACGTCTCCCGATAAAAATGATACCTCACTTGTGTGGGTAGGCCTAGCGCCCGCGACAGGAAACGCCCCAAAGCGCAACGTGGACACAGCCAAATTGGTGAAGGAAAACAGAGGTGTTTTTTGCAAAGTGCCTACCTGTAGATTTTGGCCTGTAGCCCAGCCGCCACATAGGGAAACCTACCAAACCTGTGCATTTCTGAAAACGAGAGACCTAGGGGAATCCAAGATGGGGTGACTTGTGTGGCTCGGACCAGGTTCTGTTACCCAGAATCCTTTGCAAACCTCAAAATTCGGCTAAAAAAACACATGTTCCTCACATTTCTGTGGCAGAAAGTTCTGGAATCTGAGAGGAGCCACGAATTTCCTTCCACCCAGCGTTCCCCCACGTCTCCCGATAAAAATGATACCTCACTTGTGTGGGTAGGCCTAGTGCCCGCAACAGGAAATGCCCCAAAGCGCAACGTGGACACAGCCAAATTGGTGAAGGAAAACAGAGGTGTTTTTTGCAAAGTGCCTACCTGTAGATTTTGGCCTGTAGCTCAGCCGCCACCTAGGGAAACCTACCAAACCTGTGCATTTCTGAAATCTAGAGACCTAGGGGAATCCAAGATGGGGTGACTTGTGTGGCTCGGACCAGGTTCTGTTACCCAGAATCCTTTGCAAACCTCAAAATTTGGCTAAAAAAACACATGTTCCTCACATTTCTGTGGCAGAAAGTTCTGGAATCTGAGAGGAGCCACGAATTTCCTTCCACCCAGCGTTCCCCCACGTCTCCCGATAAAAATGATACCTCACTTGTGTGGGTAGGTCTAGCGCCCGCGACAGGAAACGCCCCAAAGTGCAACGTGGACACAGCCAAATTGGTGAAGGAAAACAGAGGTGTTTTTTGCAAAGTGCCTACCTGTAGATTTTGGCCTGTAGCTCAGCCGCCACATAGGGAAACCTACCAAACCTGTGCATTTCTGAAAACTAGAGACCTAGGGGAATCCAAGGTGGGGTGACTTGTGTGGCTCGACCAGGTTCTGTTACCCAGAATCCTTTGCAAACCTCAAAATTTGGCTAAAAAAACACATGTTCCTCACATTTCTGTGGCAGAAAGTTCTGGAATCTGAGAGGAGCCACGAATTTCCTTCCACTGAGCGTTCCCCGACGTCTCCCGATAAAAATGATACCTCACTTGTGTGGGTAGGCCTAGCGCCCGCGACAGGAAACGCCCCAAAGCGCAACGTGGACACAGCCAAATTGGTGAAGGAAAACAGAGGTGTTTTTTGCAAAGTGCCTACCTGTAGATTTTGGCCTGTAGCTCAGCCGCCACATAGGGAAACCCACCAAACCTGTACATTTCTGAAAACTAGAGACCTAGGGGAATCCAAGATGGGGTGACTTGTGTGGCTCGGACCAGGTTCTGTTACCCAGAATCCTTTGCAAACCTCAAAATTCGGCTAAAAAAACACATGTTCCTCACATTTCTGTGGCAGAAAGTTCTGGAATCTGAGAGGAGCCACGAATTTCCTTCCACCCAGCGTTCCCCCACGTCTCCCAATACAAATGATACCTCACTTGTGTGGGTAGGCCTAGCGCCCGCGACAGGAAATGCCCCAAAGCGCAACGTGGACACAGCCAAATTGGTGAAGGAAAACAGAGGTGTTTTTTGCAAAGTGCCTACCTGTAGATTTTGGCCTGTAGCTCAGCCGCCACCTAGGGAAACCTACCAAACCTGTGCATTTCTGAAATATAGAGACCTAGGGGAATCCAAGATGGGGTGACTTGTGTGGCTCGGACCAGGTTCTGTTACCCAGAATCCTTTGCAAACCTCAAAATTTGGCTAAAAAAACACATGTTCCTCACATTTCTGTGGCAGAAAGTTCTGGAATCTGAGAGGAGCCACGAATTTCCTTCCACCCAGCGTTCCCCCACGTCTCCCGATAAAAATGATACCTCACTTGTGTGGGTAGGCCTAGCGCCCGCGACAGGAAACGCCCCAAAGTGCAACGTGGACACAGCCAAATTGGTGAAGGAAAACAGAGGTGTTTTTTGCAAAGTGCCTACCTGTAGATTTTGGCCTGTAGCTCAGCCGCCACATAGGGAAACCTACCAAACCTGTGCATTTCTGAAAACTAGAGACCTAGGGGAATCCAAGATGGGGTGACTTGTGTGGCTCGGACCAGGTTCTGTTTCCCAGAATCCTTTGCAAACCTCAAAATTTGGCAAAAAAAACACATGTTCCTCACATTTCTGTGGCAGAAAGTTCTGGAATCTGAGAGGAGCCACGAATTTCCTTCCACCCAGCGTTCCCCAACGTCTCCCGATAAAAATGATACCTCACTTGTGTGGGTAGGCCTAGCGCCCGCGACAGGAAATGCCCCAAAGCGCAACGTGGACACAGCCAAATTGGTGAAGGAAAACAGAGGTGTTTTTTGCAAAGTGCCTACCTGTAGATTTTGGCCTGTAGCTCAGCCGCCACCTAGGGAAACCTACCAAACCTGTGCATTTCTGAAAACTAGAGACCTAGGGGAATCCAAGATGGGGTGACTTGTGTGGCTCGGACCAGGTTCTGTTACCCAGAATCCATTGCAAACCTCAAAATTTGGCTAAAAAAACACATGTTCCCCACATTTCTGTGGCAGAAAGTTCTGGAATCTTAGAGGAGCCACGAATTTCCTTCCACCCAGCGTTCCCCCACGTCTCCCGATAAAAATGATACCTCACTTGTGTGGGTAGGCCTAGCGCCCGCGACAGGAAACGCCCCAAAGCGCAATGTGGACACAGCCAAATTGGTGAAGGAAAACAGAGGTGTTTTTTGCAAAGTGCCTACCTGTAGATTTTGGCCTGTAGCTCAGCCGCCACCTAGGGAAACCTACCAAACCTGTGCATTTCTGAAAACTAGAGACCTAGGGGAATCCAAGATGGGGTGACTTGTGTGGCTCGGACCAGGTTCTGTTACCCAGAATCCTTTGCAAACCTCCAAATTTTGCTAAAAATACACATGTTCCTCACATTTCTGTGGCAGAAAGTTCTGGAATCTGAGAGGAGCCACGAATTTCCTTCCACCCAGCGTTCCCCCACGTCTCCCGATAAAAATGATACCTCACTTGTGTGGGTAGGCTTAGCGCCCGCGACAGGAAACGCCCCAAAGCGCAACGTGGACACAGCCAAATTGGTGAAGGAAAACAGAGGTGTTTTTTGCAAAGTGCCTACCTGTAGATTTTGGCCTGTAGCTCAGCCGCCACCTAGGTAAACCTACCAAACCTGTGCATTTCTGAAAACTAGAGACCTAGGGGAATCCAAGATGGGGTGACTTGTGTGGCTCGGACCAGGTTCTGTTACCCAGAATCCTTTGCAAACCTCAAAATTTGGTTAAAAAAACATATGTTCCTCACATTTCTGTGGCAGAAAGTTCTGGAATCTGAGAGGAGCCACGAATTTCCTTCCACCCAGCGTTACCCCACGTCTCCCGATAAAAATGATACCTCACTTGTGTGGGTAGGCCTAGCGCCCGCGACAGGAAACGCCCCAAAGACCAACGTGGACACAGCCAAATTGGTGAAGGAAAACAGAGGTGTTTTTTGCAAAGTGCCTACCTGTAGATTTTGGCCTGTAGCTCAGCCGCCACCTAGGGAAACCTACCAAACCTGTGCATTTCTGAAATCTAGAGACCTAGGGGAATCCAAGATGGGGTGACTTGTGTGGCTCGGACCAGGTTCTGTTACCCAGAATCCTTTGCAAACCTCAAAATTTGGCTAAAAAAACACATGTTCCTCACATTTCTGTGGCAGAAAGTTCTGGAATCTGAGAGGAGCCACGAATTTCCTTCCACCCAGCGTTCCCCCACGTCTCCCGATAAAAATGATACCTCACTTGTGTGGGTAGGCCTAGCGCCCGCGACAGGAAACGCCCCAAAGCGCAACGTGGACACATCACATTTTTTCATTGAAAACAGTGCCTACCTGTAGATTTTGGCCTCTAGCTCAGCCGGCACCTAGGGAAACCTACCAAACCTGTGCATTTCTGAAAACTAGAGACCTAGGGGAATCCATGCTGGGGTGACTTGTGTGGCTCGGACCAGGTTCTGTTGCCCAGAATCCTTTACAAACCTCAAATTCTGTCTAAAAAAACACATTCTCCACACATTTCTGTGACAGAAAGTTCTGGAATCTGAGTGGAGCCACAAATTCCCTTCCACCCAGCGTTCCCCCAAGTCTCCCGATAAAAATGATACCTCACTTGTGTGGGTGGGCAGGTGCCTGCAACAGAATAAGGCCCAAAACTTGTAGAGATAGAGGGGATAGCACAGCAAGTTTATAAGGACATATTCTTTTATACATCTTTAGACTGACTCTGCTTTGGGGACCCACATAAGTGAGGTGTCATTTTACTTGGGAGGCTGAGGGGAACACTGGGGAGTAGGAATTTTGTGCTGGAGTGGTGATCCTACGAAGAAAAGTCAGGAAAATATGCTTTTTTAAGCACATTGAGGTTTACAGAGGAGTCTGGGTAAGAAAATGTTGGGGGATCCACGCAAGCCACACCTCCCTGGACTCCTTGGGGTGTCTAGTTTTATAAAATGTCTGGGTTTGGTAGGTCTCCCTAGATGAAGGCCGCACACAGGACCAAAAACATAGGTGCCCTCTCCCCCCCAAACACAGGTAGTTTTGTAATATATCGTTTTGATGTACCCACATAAGTCTGTGATGTGCCAAACACTAAAATTTTGAAAAGAAACACAGTTAGGTTATGTGAAAAAGACCCCTCACCCACCAACCAAGTTGGTGGCATGCTTCATCATCGGGGTCCCACCTGAGGCACCTAGCGTGTCACAGGTGTGCTGCGACGCCTGATTACAGCGGAGCAGGTTTTGTCATTTTTACCACACATACTGGTTGGATTTGGCACGAGGGTGAGTGATGGTTCAGTGGATCAAATTTTACTAACAAGAGCTTTCACAAAAATGAAATGCACTGTTAGTAACTGAAAGGCAAAAAACTGAACCAATGACTCACAGCTCGTGAGCTGTAAAGCCGCGACAAGGCACCAACCGCTTTACAGTCCATTCACACAACTTTCATACATGACACACACAAGGCCATTCACACCGCCAGCCACGGGCCCAGCACATTACAACACTCACATCGACAGACAGCGCCACTCAAGGGCCCATCACTTACATACGCCCACATGCCTGATACAACAATCACACCAGCTGATGGGAGTGTGTGGACTGGTGTCCGGCTGGCAGTGTGTTGCAGTAGCCAACAGCAAGTCAATATGTACATCCTCAGCCAAGCCCCACTCCACCCACAATGGCATCATTTTTTTAATTTATTTTTTAACAGAGGAACCCCTAATTAAGTAGAAAGAATTACAAAACTACAAACACAAAAGCTCTAACTAAGAACATGACAGAAATGCTAACCATGAAACTAAACACATGAAAATACAAAACAGACATGAGTTTACACTCATGGTTGTTCCCAGAAATTCTTCTGGGTGTGGTAATTCTTAAAACAAGCACCGACACACAGCCCAGGCTTTGAAGGACAATCTGGGCAGTACATTCGAGTCTCCCTCCGGATACCTCTTCGAAAACACACTCTACATTTCTTAGCTGGAAAGTCTTTTTTGGGTGTGGGAGGAATGTGCTCAGCAAAGTGGCGATCTTTCAATCTAGCCACATCCTCCACCACTGCTTCTCTATGAACTCTGGCCTGTTCCACCACAATAAGGCTCTCTATCACTGACTCCTGAAATTTCACAAATGTCATCTTTGACTCTGGAGACCTATCCCTAAACACAATAAAAGCATTGAAGGTTGCTAAGTGGAAGAGGTGAAGTGCTAACTTCTTATACCAAACGAAAGACTTACGAATAGCAGTATAAGGTTCCAACCTCTGGTCAACTCTATCTACACCTCCCATGTGCTTATTATAATCTAAAATGCACACAGGTTTGCGCACTTCAGCAACCTGGCCCCAAACAGTCACAGGGGAAGTACTCTCATCATGGATGGTACTTAGCATGTAGACATCCCTCTTGTCTGAAAATTTCAAAGCTAGCAGCTCCTCGTTCCGCAAGGCACAGCACTGTCCTCTCTCAAGTTTTTTACAGACAAGCTCCCTTGGATAGCCTTTCCGGTTAGAACGGATTGTGCCACAAGCAACTGTGTCCACTCTAAACAATTCCTTGAACAATTGCACACCAGTGTAGAAGTTATCTACATACAAATGGTGACCTTTGTTGAACAGTCGTCTACCAAGATCCCACACAATTTTCTCAGTAACTCCAAAAGTGGGAGGACAACCAGGGGGGTCAATATTGGAATCCCTACCAGTGTACACACGGAAACTATACACATATCCTGTCCTACTTTCAGACAGCATATACAATTTAATTCCATATCGTGCCCTTTTGCTAGGAATGTACTGCCTAAAAACCAAACGACCCTTGAAGAGGACCAAAGACTCGTCCACACTTAACTCTTTGCCTGGAACATAGACCTCCGAAAACCGATCTACAAAATGATCAAGGACAGGCCTAATCTTAAAAAGACAGTCAGAATCTGGGTGATCTCGTGGCAAGGCTAATGCATTGTCAACAAAATGCAGCATCCTAAGAAGAAGCAAATACCGATTACGACTCATGGTCGCTGGAAATATAGCTGTTGCCATCAAGGGACTAGTAGACCAATAAGAAGCCAGTGACGGCTTCCTTATCAACCCCATCAAAAAAGTCAAACCCAAAAACTTTTTTAACTCCTCCAAATTTGTGGGAATCCACTGGGCAGCTCTAGAGTGTGGCCTAAGTCTAGCAGCGTTGTCCCTCAAATGCTGCTCCGCATACAAATTAGTCTGCTCAACAATCTCTTCCAAAAACACATCATCCATGAATAACTCAAAGAAATTGATAGGCATAAAGTTCTCTGTATTGGCGTTACACCCTGGGAGACCAGTAAAGGCAGGCAACTCTGGCTGCTCCATGTTTGGGGCAACCCAGACATCAGGTCTTATAACGGGAAACCTTTCAGCCCCAGGTTGCTGCACTATTGGCACATCAATGTCCTCCTCTAAAACAGGCCCTTCACCTGCACTGAGTGTGGCTTCATCATCAGAAGATTCCCCTCCAAGAGAAACATCACTGCCAGAATCTCTGACTTCCTCCTCTGCCTCAGATGCAGAGTCTGTCTCATAGTCATGATCAGACGGTGACTCAAAAAGCACACCAACCACCTGCTGAGCGGTCATCCTGCGGCTAGCCATGATCTCTCCTGCTAAAATTAACTGGACAAATTCACCACCAACAACCAGCATTGTGTAAGACAAGTAACAAAGTGTAGCTTTGTTAGTAAGAGTTATAAACTCAAAAACTATACCGCTCACTTGCCTGAAAAAGCTTGATTCACCAGCAACTACACAGCAATCACCAATGATATCCCACTAAAAATAAAGAAAGAAAGGCAAATTAGAAATAAGACAAAACAAATATCATTGTGCACAAACCTAAGGACAATTTCACACACAATCCTGCATTTAGTACACCCCCTACAAACATGTCATTCATGCATGGCAACAATACTCCTTTGGAGTAAATTGTTTTTACTTACCTAAAACATGCAACTGTGCAAACTGCAGGTCAACCACCGCCAAAACCGCAAGGAGCCACAGCAAATAAAGCAAAAGCTTTAAACTAGAACAAAAAGGAGGAACATTTTTTTTATCACAAATGCAAAGACTTCTTCAGTTGACAAACACCCCACCATCAAACATTTAGAAATTGGTGCGTAAGTGGATTCTGCCATAGGGGCAGATGGGCCTACTAATAAAATAGACCTGTCTACCCCAAGGAAGCCAGAAAATACCTTTAGTAGTGTGTCCCCATGGAGAGCGACCCTTGCCAAAGGGGACAGCCCTCAAAAAAAAAAAAAAAAAAAAAAAAAAAAGCACACACAACATTATCCCTGGTGCCTAAGTGGCTTCTGCCCCCCTTGGGGGCAGGTGGGCCTAAGAAAATAGGCCCATCTGCCCCCAGGGGGTGTAGAAATGGGCAACAGGTCAATGCCCCCCTTGGGGGGGCGCCCCGTGACCAAGGGGACGCCCCCCCACAAAAATAAACAAATAAAAAAAAATCCCTGGCGTTCTAGTAGTTTCTGCCCCCCTTGGGGGCAGACCAGCCTAAAAATAATAGGCTGATCTGTCTCCAAGGGGTGCAGAAATGGCCTGGGTACATGTGTCCCCAAAGTGGGGGGCGACCCTTGCCCAAGGCCCCCCCATCCACTAACACACACACTATCCCTGGTGTCTAAGTGGCTTCTGCCCCCCTTGGGGGCAGGTGGGCCTAAGAAAATAGGCCCATTTGCCCCCAGGGGTTGTAGAAATGGGCAACAGGTCAATGCCCCCCTTGGGGGGGCACCCCGTGACCAAGGGGACGCCCCCCCACAAAAATAAACAAATTTTAAAAAATCCCTGGCGTTCTAGTCGTTTCTGCCCCCCTTGGGGGCAGACCAGCCTAAAAATAATAGGCTGATCTGTCTCCAAGGGGTGCAGAAATGGCCTGGGTACATGTGCCCCCAAAGTGGGGGGCGACCCTTGCCCAAGGCCCCCCCATCCACTAACACACACACACACACACACTATCCCTGGTGTCTAAGTGGCTTCTGCCCCCCTTGGGGGCAGGTGGGCCTAAGAAAATATTCCCATCTGCCCCCAGGGGGTGTAGAAATGGGCAACAGGTCAATGCCCCCCTTGGGGGGGCGCCCCGTGACCAAGGGGACGCCCCCCCACAAAAATAAACAAATAAAATAAAATCCCTGGCGTTCTAGTAGTTTCTGCCCCCCTTGGGGGCAGACCAGCCTAAAAATAATAGGCTGATCTGTCTCCAAGGGGTGCAGAAATGGCTTGGGTACATGTGCCCCCAAAGTAGGGGCCGACCCTTGCCCAAGGCCCCCCCATCCACTAACACACACACACACACACACACACACACACTATCCCTGGTGTCTAAGTGGCTTCTGCCCCCCTTGGGGGCAGGTGGGCCTAAGAAAATAGGCCCATCTGCCCCCAGGGGGTGTAGAAATGGGCAACAGGTCAATGACCCCCTTGGGGGGGTGCCCCGTGACCAAGGGGACGCCCCCCCACAAAAATAAACAAATTAAAAAAAAACCCTGGCGTTCTAGTGGTTTCTGCCGCCCTTGGGGGCAGACCAGCCTAAAAATAATAGGCTGATCTGTCTCCAAGGGGTGCAGAAATGGCCTAGGTACATGTGCCCCAAAGTGGGGGGCGACCCTTGCCCAAGCCCCCCCCCCCCATCCACTAACACACACACACTATCCCTGGTGTCTAAGTGGCTTCTGCCCCCCTTGGGGGCAGGTGGGCCTACAAAAATAGGCTGATCTGCCCTCAAGGGGGGCAGAAATGGCCCTAAAAGACATGCCCCCCAAAGGGGAGCGACCCTTGCCCAAGGGGGCTCCCCCCCATCCACTACACACACAATCCCTGGTGCCTAAGTGGCTTCTGCCCCCCTTGGGGGCAGATGGACCTAAAAAAAATAGGCCGATTTGCCCCCAAGGGGGGCAGGAAAGGCCAACAGTTCTCTGCCCCCTTGGGGGGGGCGCCCCTTGCCCAAGGGGGCACCCCCCCCACATAAATAAACATAAAAATAAAAAACCCTGGTGATCTAGTGTTTTCTGCCCCCCTTGGGGGCAGATCTGGCTAAAAAGTAGCCAATCTGCCCTCAAGGGGGGCAGAAATGGCACGAAAAGACATGCCCCCCAAAGGGGAGCGACCCTTGCCCAAGGGGGCGCCCCCCCATCTACTACACACACAATCCCTGGTGCCTAAGTGGCTTCTGCCCCCCCCTTGGGGGCAGATGGACCTAAAAAAAATAGGCCGATCTGCCCCCAAGGGGGGCAGAAAAGGCCAACAGTTCTCTGCCCCCTTGGGGGGGGCGCCCCTTGCCCAAGGGGGCACCCCCCCACACATAAATGCACATAACAATATACATCCCTGGTGATCTAGTGTTTTCTGCCCCCCTTGGGGGCAGATCTGGCTAGAAAGTAGCCAGATCTGCCCCCAAGGGGGGCAGAAATGGCCGTAACTAATTGCCCCCCAAAGGGGAGCGACCCTTGCCCAAGGGGCCGCTCCCCGCGTGCCAGAAACAGGTAAGTAAACAAAAAAAAAAAATCCCTGGTGTCTAGTGGGCATTCCTGCTGCCCGATCGTAATGCGATCGGGCAGCAGGAATGCTCAAAGAGACACCGGGGAAAAGGAAAAGCCTTTCCTTTTCCCCGGTGCCTCTTTAGCCCCAACCCCCCACCCACCGGGAAGAGATTCTTACCTCTTCTCTCGTCGCCGCACAGGAAGCAAATGGCTTCCTGTGCGGCGAGGATCCCATAATGAAGTCAGCGTGCGATCGCGCGCTGACGTCATTATGGGGGGGTGGGGGGGTGGGGGGTGGAAGGGGAAGGGCTTCCCCTTCCATCCCCGACTTTGGGGGGTGGGAGGGAAGCACACAGAGGGAGCGAGAGCGCTCCCTCTGGGCTGTGTGCCGAGGACGTAGTGGTTACGTCCCGAGCCACAGCAGCACTGTGGCTCGGGACATAACCACTACGTCCGCGGCACAGAAGGGGTTAAATAACAATTTCATTGTGTTCACCCTAATGTTTCTTATCAATTAATTAATTATCAATTAAACTTTGACTTATTACAATTTACGTTTCCATTATGGCTGTTATTCCAAGGTCTCCATTGGGCAGTGAGTTGTTATCCCGAGAGACATCTCTCACATCTGCTTAGCTTTCGGCAGCAAGCCAAGAAAAATGTCAAGTTTTCAGAATAGATGAGATTACAGATTTAAATAATCAACACAATTCAGGAAATAACAGAAGCAATGTCCATATTTGTCAATTTTATACAAATAAGACTTTTATGCAGTGAGACACTTTATAAAACACAATTTTCAAAATAATAGTTTGCTGCGGTGAGGTAATGTTGACACAAACGTGAGAACTGCAATGAGCGTTATTAGATCTCAAAGGAATATAGAAACTGGCTGTCATATTTCAAAGCTATATATGACATTAGGTCACAATCCATTTATTCACAAATGATCAAGTCCAGACACTGAATAGGTATCACATCTAAAACTATGGGCTGGCAAGGCATCATCTACCGGCTGGCCCAGATATAGGCCCAACCCTTCAGCTACACTCAGTAATGGAGGAAGAAAATGTTCCAATGTAAAAAGTCTCACATGTTAGCGCTTAAGACCCAACCTTCATCTCTCATTTTCAGATCGACTTGGGCTCCTTAGCGAATTGATGCTCCGGGCAGCATTGAAAGCAGAAAGCTACCCTTCACTTTAGCATAGGAACACAACCGTTAAGATGCAGTTGCATGCTAGTTCCTGAACCATGATATGCCAAATCCAGCCTTCAGGCTAGGTCCCAAGATGCTATCTATAGTTACAGGTGAACCGTGAACTACTTTGGAGATATTACCCATCCTATAAGAATCAAGGACCAATGTACCCACCCTTGGGTGATGTAGATGACCTGTATTACAACATGTCTTTCTTGAGGGCTATGCAAGCAACCTCTAATACCTTCCACTGTAGTAAAGCTCTACTACCCCCTCTGCATTGATTATGGTACCCACATAATGCCCCTCAGGCCTCCATGTGCTCTTGAAGTACAGGGCTCTTTCCTCAAATGGCAGTACCCTTCATTTACCCTTACTTCTTCATTCTCAACAACCACATCCTAAGATTGGTGCTTCAGCTCAGGATGAATTTGAGTCTGGACTTTGGCTTAACAGTCCATAACTTCCTTGGTTAGCATACAGCCAGTACCTTTGATGATAGCATGTTCCGTCTGGTCCATGCATGGCTCTGCTTGGTCATGGCCTCATATTGTTTGCATGCAGACAGTACAGGCAGCACCTCGTGGTCAAACGTGCTGCTTCAGTGCAACCCTCGCTAAGCAAGTCATGCCTTGATTACTAATCTTGCCTGTTCCAGTCATATTTTGCCTCCACCCCTTGCTCCCCCTTTCAAACGTTGAATGCCTATCAAGGAGTTGATAGCCAAAGAGCTTTTTTGAGAGGCATTCTGGTTGCTCACACTTGCAGGTACCTATTCTGTCTGTGCCACTCACTGCTAACTATGCAATGTACAGGCAGACCCGGCAGACAGTCATTGAACTCTGGGCAAGAACACCTCCAGTTCTGTGTGACAAAAGCCATTGAGTGTCAGACTTAAAGTTGTGAGCACTTCTAATTTGTGCTTCTAATAGATGCAAGTAGGGAAACATTCCCACCGCTTTAACATGCGATGAATTAGCTTATGCAACTGCATGAAATATTTATAGGCAATTACAATTCACGTACTAATATGTCAGTAATAACAATATAGAAGCAAAAAAATTTTTAATTTTTGGTTGTGAACAAATATAGCATGTGAACATAGAAATAACCATGGTGTTTCTAAAAAGAATCTAAAGGCTAAATACACTTCCCCCTTCTTTGTATGGGTACCGTTTATTATAAGCAGGATCAGAAGTCACTTGATGAAATCCATCTGGGACATGAGATACCTCTTTCAGTTTCTATTGCGAAGTTGTGCACAGAAGGTTTTTCTAAAAAATACAGGGGTCAATAGACCGCGGGGTCATTTTGACTTTCCCGCTGGGCCGGCGGGCGATCGCCAGAAGATCGCCCGCCGGCCCAGCGGGAAAGCCCCTGCAACGAGGAAGCCGGTTCCGAATGGAGCCGGCGGAGTTGCAGGGGTGCGACGGGTGCAGTAGCACCCGTCGCGATTTGCACTGTCTGCATAGCAGACAGTGAAAATCTTTGTGGGGCCCTATTAGGGGGCCCCTGCACTGCCCATGCCAGTGGCATGGGCAGTTCAGGGGCCCCCAGGGGCCCCACGACACCCGTTCCCGCCATCCTGTTCCTGACGGGTTTTACCGCCAGGAACAGGATGGCGGGAAGGGGGTCGGAATCCCCATGGAGGATTCTCTGGCCCAGGGGAAATCCGGCAGGAAACCGCTGGATCCCCTTTTCTGACCGCGAATGGGCACTGAAGCACCGCCAGCCTGTTGGCGGTGCTTCCGTGGCCCGTGGCCCTGGCGGTTTAGGACCGCCAGGGTCAGAATGAGGGCCACAATCTTAAAAGACAAATCATTTTAATATTGGTCAGGAATTCTTTCATGACCTTTTTGAAAATCGCAACCTTTGGTTCATCCATAATGTAGGTATTCCCCATACTTCAAGGATAATATTTACTAAATATAAAATTAATTCAGAATCACAAAGCAAGGGCACACTAACTCAGGAAACTGCTCATCTTGCTAGGGCAAGTGTTTTTGAAGGGTAAAAAGGGGGATGTTAGTGTCCATCACCTGAGAGAATATTACACTATTCACATTATTGTTACTTGAAAGTATTGCACACAGTTGTCTAAATTATTCCAGCCATTCCTTGAAAGTGACATTTGTACCTAAAACATAGGGAGCTTCTAAAGCACACAAGGAAACCAACAACCAGAAATCTTTAGATGATGTTCTTTATTCTTAGTAAAAAGGAAAAGTGCTTGAAATATTGAATTGAAAAAGCGCTTTGGCACTGTTATCCAGATCCTCACTGTCACAATGTCACCTGGTATAGCTTGTTTTCGCAGGAGTGAAATGGACAGCTCTGAAGAAAATTCCCAAGCTCTGAAGAAAATTCCCAACCTCTGTGTTAAGCAAGGAGACCCAACAGTGTGAAAGCCTGTCATGACCAACCCGGATGAGCTGATAGAAGAGATATGCATTTTACATCTGGTTCTCCCTGGGCCCTAGCTATGTCCTCTATCTATCTAGGAACAAATACTAAATTGAGTGTCGAAGAATTCTCTATATTTCCTAAAATAAATAGAAGTGGGTATGTATAATGTAACATCCTGATTTTTTCCCCTTCCATCTAAACGATTGTGAGAAAACAGGGCTCATTGCAGACACCCCCTAACTTTTTGCCCCCATTTTTCACTTTTTCTGGTGTTTTCCTGACTCTGATGGCGCCCTGGGTACTGCTAACCAGTCCCAGGACCTGTGCTCTGTGTAAAATGAGCATGCAAATTAGGCTCATTTGTAGGAAAGTACCATCTTGCCTGGCATGTTACCCCCATATTCCACTGTATATATGTTGTTTTAGTCTATGTGTCACTGGAACCCTGCCAGGCAGGGCCCCAGTGCTCAGAAGTATGTGCCCTGTATGTGTTCCCTGTGTGATGCCTAACTGTCTCACTGAGGCTCTGCTAACCAGAACCTCAGTGGTTATGCTCTCTCTGCTTTCCAAATTTGTCACTAACAGGCTAGTGACTAAATTTACCAAATCACATTGGCATACTGGTACACCCATATAATTCCCTAGTATATGGTACTGAGGTACCCAGGGTATTGGGGTTCCAGGAGATCCCTATGGGCTGCAGTATTTCTTTTGCCACCCATAGGGAGCTCAGACAATTCTTACACAGGCCTGCCAGTGCAACCTGAGTGAAATAACGTCCACGTTATTTCACAGCCATTTACCACTGCACTTAAGTAACTTATAAGTCACCTATATGTCTAACCTTCACCTGGTGAAGGTTGGGTGCAAAGTTACTTAGTGTGTGGGCCCCCTGGCACTAGCCAAGGTGCCCCCACATCGTTCAGGGCAAATTCCCCGGACTTTGTGAGTGCGGGGACACCATTACACGCATGCACTGTACATAGGTCACTACCTATGTACAGCGTCACAATGGTAACTCTGAACATGGCCATGTAACATGTCTAAGATCATGGAATTGTCACCCCAATGCCATTCTGGCATTGGGGGGACAATTCCATGATCCCCCGGGTCTCTAGCACAGAACCCGGGTACTGCCAAACTACCTTTCCGGGGTCTCCACTGCAGCTGCTGCTGCTGCCAACCCCTCAGACAGGTTTCTGCCCTCCGGGGGTCCAGGAAGCCCTGGCCCAGGAAGGCAGAACAAAGGACTTCCTCTGAGAGAGGGTGTAACACCATCTCCCTTTGGAAATAGGTGTGAAGGCTGGGGAGGAGTAGCCTCCCCCAGCCTCTGGAAATGCTTTGATGGGCACAGATGGTGCCCATCTCTGAATAAGCCAGTCTACACCAGTTCAGGGATCCCCCAGCCCTGCTCTGGCATGAAACTGGACAAAGGAAAGGGGAGTGACCACTCCCCTGACCTGCACCTCCCAGGGGAGGTGCCCAGAGCTCCTCCAGTGTGTCCCAGACCTCTGCCATCTTGGAAACAGAGGTGTTTGTGGCACACTGGACTGCTCTGAGTGGCCAGTGCCAGCAGGTGACGTCAGAGGCTCCTTCTGATAGGCTCTTACCTCTCCTGGTAGCCAATCCTCCTTCCTAGGTAGCCAAACCTCCTTTTCTGGCTATTTAGGGTCTCTGCTTTGGGGATCTCATCAGATAATGAATGCAAGAGCTCACCAGAGTTCCCCTGCATCTCCCTCTTCACCTTCTGCCAAAGGATTGACCGCTGACTGCTCAGGACGCCTACAAAACCACGACAAAGTAGCAAGACGACTACTAGCAACCTTGTACTGCTTCATCCTGCCGGCTTTCTCGACTGTTTCCTGGTGGTGCATGCTCTGGGGGTAGCCTGCCTCCTCTCTGCACCAGGAGCTCTGAAGAAATCTCCTGTTGGTCGACGGAATCTTCCCCCTGCAACCGCAGGCAACAAAAGACTGCATCACTGGTCCTCTGGGTCCCCTCTCAGCACAACGAGCGTGGTCCCTGGAACTCAGTAACCCTGTCCAAGTCACTCCCACAGTCCAGTGACTCTTCAGTCCAAGTTTGGTGGAGGTAAGTCCTTGCCTCCCCACGCTAGACTGCATTGCTGGGTATCGCGTGATTTGCAGCTGCTCCGGCTCCTGTGCACTCTCCCAGGATTTCCTTTGTGCACAGCCAAGCCTGGGTCCCCGACACTCTAACCTGCAGTGCACAACCTTCTGAGTTGTCCTCCGGCGTCGTGGGACTCCCTTTTTTGACTTCGGGTGGACTCCGGTTCACTTTTCTTCTAAGTGCCTGTTCAGGTACTTCTGCAAGTGCTGCCTGCTTCTGTGAGGAATCCCTACATTGCTGGGCGTCCCCTCTGTCTCCTCATCCAGGTGGCGACATCCTGGTCCCTCCTGGGCCACAGCAGCACCCAAAAAAAACCTAACCGTGATCCTTGCAGTTAGCAAGGCTTGTTTGTGGTCTTTCTGCATGGGAACACCTCTGCAAGCTTCTTCACGACGTGGGACATCCATCCTCCAAAGGGGAAGTTCCTAGTCCTCTTCGTTCTTGCAGAACACCAAGCTTCTTCCAACAGGTGGCAGCTTCTTTGCACCCTCAGCTGGCATTTCCTGGGCTCCTGCCCACTCTCGACACTGTCGCGACTATTGGACTTGGTCCCCTTGTCTTACAGGTACTCAGGTCCGGAAATCCACTGTTGTTGCATTGCTGGTGTTTGTTCTTCCTGCAGAATCCCCCCTATCACAACTTCTGTGCTCTCTGGGGTAGTAGGTGGACTTAACACTTACTTTTCAGGGTCTTGGGGTGGGCTGTTTTTCTAACCCTCACTGTTTTCTTACAGTCCCAGCGACCCTCTACAAGCTCACATAGGTTTGGGGTCCATTTGTGGTTCGCATTCCACTTTTGGAGTATATGGTTTGTGTTGCCCCTATACCTATGTGCTCCTATTGCAATCTACTGTAACTTTACATTGCTTGCATTACTTCCTTTTGCTATTATCTGCATAATTTTGGTTTGTGTACATATATCTTGTGTATATATCTTATCCTCATACTGAGGGTACTCACTGAGATACTTTTGGCATATTGTCATAAAAATAAAGTAACTTTATTTTTAGTATATCTGTGTATTGTGTTTTCTTATAATATTGTGCATATGACACCAGTGGTATAGTAGGAGCTTTACATGTCTCCGAGTTCAGCCTAAGCTACTTTGCCATAGCTACCTTCAATCAGCCTAAGCTGCTAGAAACACCTCTTCTACACTAATAAGGGATAACTGGACCTGGCACAAGTTGTAAGTACCTCTGTTACCCACTACAAGCCAGGCCAGCCTCCTACATCATTATAATTGGCTATGTCAACTAAGTCTCTAGTATATGGTATGGCACGTAGGTGTAGGGATCCCAGCATAGGTAGTGCACTGCTGAAGTGCCCAGGGCCATTTTAAAGGCAGGCCTATATTGCAGGCTGCTTTTAAATTAAAGTTAAATGCAAATTCGACTTTTAAATTAAAAGTACTTCCAAAGTCTTAAACTACTCTATTTTTACATATGTCACCCCTAAGGTGTGCCCTATGTGCCCCTAGGGTTGGGTGCCTTGTAATTATAAGCAGGGATTTTTACATATAAGTCACCCCTAAGGTATGCTCTATTTGCCCGTAGGGTTAGGTTCAATGTAACTACAGGCAGGGACCTTATAAAAATAGTTTTATAAGCCCTGGTGAGGTAAAATAGCCAAATTCATTTTTCCCTCCCTGTAGTGAATGGCCTCCATAGGCTAAAACGGGGAGACTTTATTTTAATTAACAAAGTCCCCTTAAGTGTCAGATACCTCAAGTGTGGTATCAAATTAATTGTTATAATAAATCCCACAACTTACAATTGTTGGATTTAATATAACTAGTTAAAGGAAAGAGTTTTAAACTCTACCTAAAAAGTTGCCAACTTCAGCTCTGTAGTGCCCTTCTCTGATTGGCCAGCCTCTGGCAGCCTGGTCAGGCTGCCTTATTGATGTGTGAAGTGGCCTGGGATAAACACAAAGGATGTGCCTGGGGGAGGAGAACTAGTTCAGCAGATGGGGAAACAGGAAGGGGGGAGGGCTGCCAAACTGGTCTTCAAAGACAGGGAAAGACATTTGGGCCCACATTTATACTTTTTTAGCGCCACATTTGCGCCGCTTTTTGACGCAAAAACGGCGCAAACTTGCAAAATACAATTGTATTTTGCAAGTTTGCGCCGCTTTTGCGTAAAAAAAAGACGCAAATGCAGCGCTAAAAAAGTATAAATATGGGCCTTGGAGCTTCCCAGCACCTTCCTCACATCCTGCAACCCCAGACAATTAGGTGCCCTATTTATTAGATTAGGAGAGAGCAGGAGAGGGGTGTGTTTAGGATTTTTAGCAACACCAGGAGGTGGGCTCAGCCAGATGTAACCTCCAAATATCAGTTTCAGCCATGATGGATCTTTGAAGAATGTTGCTCCCTGGGACTAATTTTTGCCACACTTCCCAGGAAGTGGGCATCACAGGGCAAGAACCCTGCACCTGATTGAAGGACCAGGAGACCCCTGTTTTTCACCCAGGAGCAAAGATAAATATGGCAGAGCTGCACCCACACCTCAGATCCCTACCAGGTCCGTACAAGGAAGAACATTAGAAGAAGAAGGACTGCCCTGCCGGACCCCTGACCTGCACCTGGACACTGCACTCTGAAGGACTGCACCAGCTGCACACATGGTCTTCACCACAAGAAGGACTTTGCCTGGCTTCAACTGATTCAAGGACGGAATCCCTGTTTGCTACCGGTGAAAAATTGCTAACCAGAGTCTCCTGTCTCAGATCCTGAAGAAACTGACCAACGGACTACTGTCCAGTGGCCATTTTGGAGTTTGAACCAGTTTCATTCTGGGAGTTGTAGTCCGCACCCCAAAGAAGCAACTTAGAGCTTCTGGAAGCTTGGGTGAGCTGTGGGCTCCAAAAGAACCTTAAAAGACCTTCTGTAAAAGATCCAGAAGTTTGGAGACGATTGGAAAACGTTTTGGAAAAAGCTCCATAAAGGGACCTACCCGCCTCGGCAACTCTAGCCGGTTTGCCTCAACCACGACCCGGCCTGACTTGCAGATTCGTCCCACTGAAGAAAATCTCTGAAAAAGTGACTAAGTCCGAATGTAGAAAGTTGACTTGGACCTCCCGCACAGTGTATCCGAAGAGGACTCCAGGGATGTCAGATGAAGATTCAAGTTTGCCCTGGTCGAAGGATTTTCATCTAAAAAATCATCTAAGTCCGAACGTAGAAGTCTTTCCCGAGGGCTCCCGCGACAAGTATCCGGGTAAGTGCTCTAGGGAGGTCAGATCAGACTGGCGACTTCATCCAACTGAAGAAAATCTTCAGGAAAATGACTAAGTACGAAGGTAAACTTTTGACAGAGGCCTCCCGCTTGCTGAAGCCAAGCAGGGCTCCATTGAGGCCGGCTTTAAACTTTGATTTTGTTCTGGTAGAGGTGCGACTAGATTGGCGCTTTTCATTTCCATGCACCAAAAAACACAAATTCTTTACAAATTCATATCTCCGGTTCCCCTTATCCGTTTTTATTTGTTTTGGTGTCATTTTAAAGATAACGATATAAACTATTTTTATAAATTGGTGTTGGATTTTTATTTCTTTTTGTGTTTTATTTATTTACTATTGTGATTTTTAAATGCTTTACACATTTGTCCCCAAGTTAAGCCTTGTCTCTCGTTGCCATGCTACCAAAGGTTGAGCTGGGTATAATTTATTGAGACCTAAGTGGAGGTTAGCGGCCTATTGCTAAGTGTAGGTACTTACCTGCCTGTACCAACAATCTACTTTCCTACAACGATGAGTTAGTGCTACCCTTCTGGATAATTCTCTCTATCTATACTGCACAAAAAAACAGGGTGTGATACTCTGCATACAACTGAACCAATAACTATATAGGTTTTCTATGAGACTACCATACCTATCCTAGAGTCTGAGGAACTTCAGAAAAGATTTCAGAACTTGCAGGTACCATAAGAAAACTAAACATTAGATGTCATGGCTCCCCTTCTGCCACAAGACTGAAGTCGAAACATTAGTATTTTCAAACATCAAACTTTTGTTATCAATGTATATAGTCTGATAATGACTCTATACAGTTCTTTTGTTTATGAAAATCCTCAGAACTTGATTTTGTCCATTCTATAATATATTTGATATTCTTGTTTTCCCAGTGCTTAATTTGTAAATAAAAAGGTGTCTGAATCACAAGAAAAATGCAGCGTACAATAGAAATGCCATCAAACAGGAGCATCGAGGACGCCAGGATTCCAGAACACCAGGTGGAAGACACCACTTCAGGTACATATTGAAGGAAGTCAAGATGCTGCTTCAAGTATATATTGCAGGAAATCACTCAGACGACTAACATTTTCTGGTGGAGCAGCACCTAGCCTTAAAGGCTACGCACTATTCCCTTTAAGGGTGCTGGAGTATCTTGGGCCTGCATTCGGGCAGGCCCGACACTTCCAAACCATTATCAAAATGTGTAGGCTGTCATTGTGAGTGCCATTTTAACTCTGATGGGTGCAGTAGGGGAAGTTGTAGGGCCCACTGCAATTATGAGTTGTGGGATGCCAGTTCCCACATGATAATCTCCATTATTTCCCCACCTCCCAATTACTAGGATTCCTGGTAACAGTAATTCAAGGGTGGGACTTTTTATATGCCAGTTACCAGTCATGCTAGATAGAGTTCATCCAATGGGGCCAACAGATTCCACACTAATTACAAATACTTAATAAACATGTGCCACACAAGCTAGACCACACAAAATATAAGACATTGGCCCTCATTACGACCCTGGGGGTTGGTGGAGAAGGGGCGGTTTTACCGCCAACAGGCTGGCGCTCAACAATTTTGAATTATGACCATGGCGGTTACCGCCATGGTCATCCGCCACTTCTCCGATCAGACTGCCAGGGCGGAGACGACCGCTGGGCTGGAGACTTGGGTCTCCAGCCCGGCGGCTGTCACAATACCGCTGGTGGTATCATGACCTGGCTCACCACCATGGATTTCATGGGGTTGGGAACCGCCATGAAATCCATGGCGGTGAGCACTATCAGTGCCAGGGGATAGGGGTCTCCCCCACCCCCCACCCCCACCGAGTCTTTCCCCGACACCCCCCACCCCCCTGCCACCCCTCAAAGGTGGCAGGACACCCCTCCCCACCCCCACCTCCAACATCACATTACTGATTCACACCTGACACGCACGCAGGCACCACCAACACACATACCCGCACACACACCAACAAACATGCCAACAGCCACACACACAGTCATACACACACACCCACATTCAGACATACACTCACACATCCATACAGACATACATACAGGCAGACACGCACACATTTCCAAACACACAACACCCTGCATGCATACACGCACTCACACACCCCCTCTACATACTCACACGCACACCCCCATGCACACACACAACACACAACACCCCCCAACCACCTCCCCTAATGGACGATCAACTTACTTGGTCCGTTGATCCTCCGGGAGGGGACGGGATCCATGGGGGCTGCTCTGCCGCCAGCACCCCGTCAACAGAACACCGCCACGCCGAATCACAGAACGTGATTCAGTGGGCAGTGTTCTGTTGACGTGGTAGTGGAGGTGAAGCCACCTCCACTTCCCCGCCGACTGCCAGTATGGGTGCTGGCGGCTCTCCATCTGGAATAGGACAGAGGGCTGCCAGCAGTCATAATGTGCAGAGTGGAAAACCGCCTGCACTGGCGGTCTTGAGCACGGCGGTCCCTCGGCGGTCTTGTAAAAATACCGCTGAGGTTGTAATGACCACCATTGATTGGTAAGATCCTATCCTCTATATTTTCTCCAGTAACAAACATGTGAGCCACAGGAGTGCTCATATTTTCAGGTAATTAGATGACTTTGATCAGAATTTGTTTAGGATATGCATCTCTCCTGCATAGTTTGCAATCTTTTCCTCTGCCCTGAATGTCCAATTAAATGTAAATCGCATCCTGAATTATGGATTTTTGGCCTCAGCTTTATGCTAATCTGTGCATGGGGCCTAGGCCTGTCCTTTAGCACAAATCCAGTCCACGACCAATCCTGGAGAGCTTCACAAAGTACACTGTCAATAGAGGATTACTTCTCATGTCACAGGTTCATGCATCTAAGGAGATGGTGACAGCATATTGTAGTTTTGGAAATGCTAATATAACTAGTCCATTTACCTTTGTCATAGGAGTGGAGGGCTACTGGCCTGCTTTTATGAAGTTCTGCAGCTAAAGATGAGCCGGGATCCTTGCTCTGTGATCCTGAGTGCACATATAAGTGATTGGCTGAGCAAATTCAACACACACAAGCCTACTGGTTCGATTTTGGACCCTCGTGGACTGTTCATGTACACTAAAAGGACTTGAGATTCCCGTTCAAAACTGACATGCCTGAGAGTGAAGGTGACGGGACAAAAGACAATGAAGTGAGAAAGGGGGAAATAGGCTTCCCCTTAAAAATATGATTGTGTCCTTTTGATTTAGAAGCCTGCTGATTAGTCTCCCTGAAACTGCTATATTGTGGTTGGTATGAATGAAGGGCTGTCTCTCGACCTGACACTAGTCAGGCGTTGATGTTGATAGTCACATGTAGAATGCTCAAACTTCATTATACTTCATCCGGTGATGACCCGGTTGTAGGGATCATCACTCAAGACAAAGCCTGAGCCCAGAAGAGAGCCATAGAAGGATGCCACGGAATATTTTATGATACATTTTTTCACTTTCAACATCGAAATTGTGGGCTCAAAAATCAAAACATGCTTAGGGCTGTTAACTTAAAAATCAGGTGTGGCTGAAAATGGTCCCAATGACATGGAGTCACAAGTCAGACATTCACTTCATATTAATGATACAGCACATCATGTAATAGAGTTTGCAAAGAGAGCGTCCCTCCTCAATGACTGCATTTATTAAGCAAATATAACTTCTGGGCATTCTGATTCAGGCAAGATGACCACTCGGGCATGTGGTGCAGCAATAATTATTGGCCGTAGTAATTTCCAGCTATCACTGTGAATTTCTACATACCTTTTCTGGGGGACTTCTCAAGTGGTGTTTGTTCTCAGTAATGTTCATTTACTTTCCTAAATTTCTGTTTACCTTATCGGTGTGTGCCTCACAGCTGTAATGGAGTTCACAAGTGACACTCCATAATTGGCACAAAGACTTATCGACATATGTAGATGCAACTGTGAGATGCAACATAGCACACCTTTATGTGGCACTACGGTATTTTGACTCTAAATCATGTCTGCTGTAAACATTTATCTGTGGTCTTTATACATATCACATACATTTTCACATTTACGATCAACAACATGCAACAATCGCGCACATTTTAACTATACATGTAAGCTCTGGCCTGCACTAACTCTGACAAGGCATGGTATGTAAATAGGAGCACCTTTAATTCAGTCTGGAAAAACCTTGGTAGTGGTTCAAAAATCATGCGGGCTTAGGGACAGTGGACTGCATTGATCCCAGTAGCGGCACAAAATCTCAAAGACAAGTATCTGCTTAGAAAGCTGAAGTTCGTAGAATGTTAGGTGAAGGCCCACCAGCCGAAAAGGCTAGAAGCTCTCCGACTAGATTCGGAACAGTCGTAGTATGTGGTTTAACCTGAAAATCTTCAATCTGTTCATTTAAAGAAGGACGTCCTGAAGACTCTCTCCCCTTCTTATAATGCGTGAACCATATCGAGTATGTCTGTGCTGCATTTCTTTAAGTTTGTTTTTAACTGGCTGCCTCAATTAACCTTCAATTGTGGACCGCTCGATGTCTTTGACATGCACTTCCCTCCCTCATCAGCCTCCACGTGCCCCTTATCACCTTGGCTCCAGCGTGTCAGTGTTATCTCCTTTACCAGCTGGCATCTGCCCTGCTAATGCAATAAACCCTTAACCCTTTCAGCCGCCCTCCGATTCTCAAGCGTCTTCTTTAGCGTTTAACCTATTTATATAAAGGTTTTCAAATAATACTTTAATTTTTGATCCATTTTTCATTTATTTAAATATTAAATAGTTTAAAATCTCTTTGGCACATTCCGTTTTAATTAAAAGAAGATACGCAATCCATTGAGATGTGTTTGTCGGTATTTTGTTTTCTTTAGTTGTACCACGTTTTAGTTTATTATTTAGCATTTTTTTAAATTATTTTCACTCGTTAGATGTTGTCTGGAGCATTCAGTAAAATGCAAATTAGCAACGCAGAAGCTAAAAACGTCATCGTGTATAATTTGCTGGAACAAGTAGGGTGCAAAATCGTTGCAGCTTTGAAGAATTGTAACCAAAGTTGTATATTTACTAAAAACGCTCTTTATTTGTTGCCACAGCCCAATATATGCTTGATGTTTTCTTTTGAAATATGCATCTCACAGAGCCTTGAAACCTCTTTCGGTGGAGTCTGGGCTATATATTTAAAAATGTATTATGTTCACTCTAAAACAACTTCCTAATACTTACTTGTTCCCGCAGCCCAATCTGAGTATTTAGGTAAGAAATTTGCGTAATTCATGCGATCAACGGTTGCAGATCCCTAATCGTGATTGAGTTCATTATGTTTTCATCTCCAAATCACAATTACTGCGATGGAAAAGTCGAAATGCAGAAATGATGGTATGAGGAAGGCAACATTGGTGTTCCCTTTAAAAGGGACATGGGCGTTTGCCAGTTTTTTTCAAGAGCTTCACATGCAATCTGCATACTTCAATATCTAAATTTACTTTGCAAAATGGATGACCCAGTGTTATAGGTGAAAAATAAATAGTTTAATGCATTTGTAGGGGAAAGTATTCTCGATAATCTGCAACCAATGCAACTTTCCTTTAGTATTCTTGTTAATTTGTCAGAAATCTACCCGGACCATGTGAAGATTGTTTGGTGAGTAGATTCGAATTTTTAAATAATGTTTGAGCTTTGTATCCTTGTGAGAATGAAAGTTTCTGTAAATAAATAGGGGCACCATTGTATTCCGCTTTTTTTGGTCTCCCTTGACAGGGGAGTTGCCTTCAAGACCTATTGCCACTATTATACACTGTACACAACACTCAAGACACAACACACACAGAGGTACAGCTATACACTTATTTATTCAAAAAGGAGGGTTTGCATCGTCCTCCTCAGCAATTGACTCGTTTGTACAGCCCTGTTTAAGCATCAGCAAGATAGGCTATCCTTTGCATTTTAAGGATGATTCAATTTTAAACCCTTACCAGGGTCGGACCAAAAACCCAAGGCAGCCCATGCAAATTTTGTCAGGCCACCCCACATTGGGCGCATAGTGAGCAAGCCGGTCCACTACAATAGGGCTTGGGGGGGGGGTTCTCCCCTCCAAGAAAATTTGGGAAAGAATGGGACAAACGGTCCATTCTGCAACACATTTTTTATCATAAATTCAACTGTATTATTTTTTAAACAATAGTTGATTACTTTACAGTACACCAGGATACAGCAATCTTTATTGGGACTCTACAATGATTCCCTCACCATCACCCTCTAACAGTGCCTCTCATTTCTCCATAGCCCACGCTCACATGTATTTCATTTGTTTTATAGTGCTTCTCTTACCAGCATAGGGTTTTGGAGCACTTTACATCACACAACATACAGAGACATTGAATCATACATGTGTAAATCAATCTATAGAAAATGTTACATAAGACAAAGGGGACTACAAGGTGAAGGATTCACTAGTCATCCATACTGGTAGGAATTTTTTAAGAGTGCTTGTTCTGGGGGGCATAAACTCAAGATTCAGAATGTAGCACAGTGGTTATGGTTGACTTTGCTAATAACAATTTCCTTCAACCCAAACAAACCCTTTTTTAGCAAACTCAGTACAATCAAAGACTGGGAAAACATAACCTTCTTAATTGTACTATGCCATTTGCATGCAGCTCTTTGATGGCAGTTCCTAGCTCACTCTGCTAGATTGTGATTCTAATTTATAAGCTGCACAGAAACAAAAGGATCTCTGTGACAAAAGCAGTATCTCACTTTGCACATAAAATACTGTTCTGTGATTTTCATTGTATACGTTCTTTGCAAGAGGTATATTAACCCTCTGAGCAACTGTTGGACTTCCGTCCTTTCTGCAGTATCATCCCCAGACTCTTTTTCTTTTCCCTCCAATTATTGCTGAATTTGTTTCTGTTGGCTGTAGGACTCTGGGCACTTTACCACTGCTGACCAAGGCTAAGGTGCGGGTGCTCTGTACTTGAAACATGGTAAGATTGGCCTAGCCACAATTGCCATATTTATTTTACTTGTAAGACCCCTAGTAAAGTGCACCGTAAGTGCCTAGTGACTGTAAATTAAATGCTACTAGTGGGCCCGCAGCACTGACTCTGCTACCCACTATGGTAGCCCTGCAGACATGTCCCAGACCTACCACTACAGAGCCTTTGTATGCAGTTTTAAAATTCCATTTCAACCTGCCAAGAGTACCCACTTGCCAGGCCCAGACCTTCCTTTTTATCACATGTAAGTCACCCCTAGGTTTAGCCCTGGTGTCCCACGGGCAGGGCACCATGAATTTAAAAAGTTGAACATGTACTTTTAGGTTCAACATGTCCTATTAGTAAAAATCTATTCAATTTGTTTTCCACTATTGCATGGCCTAGCTCAACCAAAGGTTAACATTGGGGCTTCCTTTAAGCAGCATTTAGGTGCAAACTTCCAATTGGGAAAAAATAGAAATTTGAGTTTGGTGTCTCTGGACTCTCAATTTAAAACCACTATTTATGGTGAAGTCAGATTTTAAACTGTAAATGTAAAAAATGCCACTTTTAGAAAGTTGGCATTTTCTTTCTTTATCCATTAAATGCCACTGCCTATCTCTGAATACACTTCTTGGGTAGGTGACATCTGGCTTTTCTGCATTCCCTCTAGAAAGTCACACACAAAGGGAGCTGGGGTGTGATAGTTACATCCTTATGGCCCATCATCAGGCTGATGGGCCTTCCTGAGCTGAGGTAGATTGGGAAGGAGAAGCTGACACTTGCACCTGAATAAGGCTGTGCCTGTCCACACACAGAGCTGCATCCCCCCTGTAGTGTGTCTAGAGCCAGGGCAAGAAAGTCAGGGACCCTGTGCTCTTTAAACTTCTCTTTGATCTCAAAGGCATATGTGGGTATAAGTGCTGAACCCTTGACACCCCCCAAATCAATTCACTTTTGGGACCTGAAGAGACTCTGCTAAGAAGAGCTCTACTACAGGAGAGACTGCTACTCTGCTAACTGCTTTGCTGTGTTGGCCTGCTGCCTGCTGATCGCTGTGCTGTGGTCGGGACTGCCTTTTTGCTACTGATAGCGCGTCGAGTCCTTATAAATTACTTATACTTGGACACGCCGGAGGTCGGTGAACCTTTTGACCGGGTTGAGCTCTCCTCATCCAAAGAATTTCCGGATCCCTCAATCAATAATCAATAATCATTTATAATCAATAACCAATACTCGATTAGTAATGAGTCAACAAATTAGTTAAACAGAAAATCAGTAATTGAACACACCATGACCTTTCAGTCATAAATAACCACACCTGTTTATTAAAAGTTAATGAGTTTATTTCCCTAGATTAACAAAGCTAACACAATATAAGTAAGTCTCAAAATCAAATGGTATACATATACGAACATTACTAGCTGTCCATAACGACGGAAGAAACGCAATCTACGCAAAATTTGGATTATAATGCACTCGGTTATAGCAATGCAAATCACTAATAAGAGTAACTGAATTTGACTAATTGCATACATTGGTCAGCATAACAAGATTTCAATTCAGCACGATGCATCAAATGAATACCTCAACTAACCTCTGATTAGCATTGGCATGTGGGGCTTCATGCAAAAGAATTTAATCAACATAAATTTAGAAAAACTTCTAGCTTGGGCTCTGTCAAAATAAGCAGTTGGTACCTAAGAAGGAAAATACAATGAATAATACATTTATCCTTTCATAATTACCAAATACAATCAGCATTCAAGATAAGTCTTCGTCCTTCAGGTACCGGTTCGATCAGCATGGGGCAGATTTCAAAGGGGCAAAGTTTAAGTCAAGTTTTCCTTGCGGAAGCAAGGAAAACTAGGGGGGCAAAAGTTATTGCATGGGCAAGGCAAAGTAAAGTTAAAGTTAAAGTCTCCAGGGTGAGAATTCTTTAAAGTCTCTCTCTCTCTGGAATAGAGAAAAAGCATCAAAGTGACATTAAAATGGCCTCTCGAATCTGGCTTCAAAATGGCATCAAAGAAAAATGGCTGACTTCTCTTCGTCTGGTGGGATTCCCCGCCGCTGCAGCTCCACCTGCCCAGGCTCCTGCCACCTCCCAGCAAAACCAGCAAAACCGTAAGTACTCCCTGCACTCCCCCCGCCCAGCCCCTCGTTACTCACCTCTGTTTTCTGAACTTCTGTCTTCTGCTCTCTCCTCCAACTTTTCTTCGTACCTCCTCTGTCCTCTCTCTGTCCATTTCCCTTTGCTTTCTCCTCCTCCCTCTGGTAGCCATCTTCCTCCATTTTCTGCTCCTCTTCTGCAGCCCACTTGCTGCATGTTCTGCTCTTCTCCTGTGTCCTTCTCTTCCTCCTCACCGCATTTTCCTCGTGTTCTGCTCTTCCTCTGTGTCCCGCTCCTCTTCCTCACCGCATTTTCTTCCTGTTCTGCTCTTCCTCTGTGTTCTTCTCTTCTCTTCTCTTCTTCCTCACCGCATTTTCCTCGTGCTCTGCTCTCCCTCTGTGTTCTTCTCTTCTTTTCTCCTCTTCCTCACCGCATTTTCTTCGTGCTCTGCTCTTCCTCTGTATTCTTCTCTGCTTTTCTCTTCTTCCTCACTGCATTTTGTTCCTGCTCTTCCTCTGTGTTCTTCTCCTCCTCTGCACCCCATCCTGCGTGTTCCTTTCTTCTTCTGTGTTCTTCTGTGTTCTTCTCCTCCTCTGCACCCCATCCTGCGTGTTCTTTTCTTCTTCTGTGTTCTTCTGTGTTCTTCTCCTCCTCTGCACCCCATCCTGCATGTTCTTTTCTTCTTCTGTGTTCTTCACCTCCTCTGCACCCCATCCTGCGTGTTCTTTTCTTCTTCTGTGTTCTTCTCCTCCTCTGCACCCCATCCTGTGTGTTCTTTTCTTCTTCTGTGTTCTTCTGTGTTCTTCTCCTCCTCTGCACCCCATCCTGCAGGTTCTTTTCTTCTTCTGTGTTCTTCTGTGTTCTTCTCCTCCTCTGCACCCCATCCTGCGTGTTCTTTTCTTCTTCTGTGTTCTCCTCCTCCTCTGCACCCCATCCTGCGTGTTCTTTTCTTCTTCTGTGTTCTTCTCCTCCTCTGCACCCCATCCTACGTGTTCTTTTCTTCTTCTGTGTTCTTCTCCTCCTCTGCACCCCATCAGGCGTGTTCTTTTCTTCTTCTGTGTTCTTCTGTGTCCTTCTCTTCTTCTGTGGTCTTCTCTCCTCTTCTTCTGTGGTCTTCTCTTCTTCTTCTGTACTCTTCTCTCCTCTTCTTCTGTGGTCTTCTCTTCTTCTTCTGTACTCTTCTCTCCTCTTCTTCTGGGTTCTTCTCTTCTCTTCTTCTATTCCTCTCTTCTTTTCTTCTGACTCCTCTCCTCCTCTGTAATCCATCTCCTCCCTTCCCTATCTTCTTTCCCTTCCCCTCTATCTGAACCCCCGCCCTCTGCTTTCCCGCCGCCACCACCCGCTCGGCCCCCGCCCCCCCTGCTCCCATTCGTCGCCCCCCTCCCGCCTCCCGCCCCCAGCTGACCGCTCCTCCCTCTTATGGCGGCCGCTGCGCGGCAGAAACAGCGACCCTTGACCCTAGGGTAGGTCGCTTCCCCTGCCGCTGCAGCTCCACCTGCCCAGGCTCCTGCCACCTCCCAGCAAAACCATAAGTACTCCCTGCGCTCCCCCCACCCAGCCCCTCGTTACTCACCTCTGTTTTCTAAACGTCTGTCTTCTGCTCTCTCCTCCAACTTTTCTTCGTACCTCTGCTGTCCTCTCTCTGTCCATTTCCCTTCGCTTTCTGCTCCATCCCTCTGGTAGCCATCTTCCTCCGTTTTCTGCTCCTCTTCTGCAACCCACTTGCTGCATGTTCTGCTCTTCTCCTGTGTCCTTCTCTTCCTCCTCACCGCATTTTCCTTGTGTTCTGCTCTTCCTCTGTGTCCCGCTCCTCTTCCTCACCGCATTTTCTTACTGCTCTGCTCTTCCTATGTGTTCTTCTCTTCTCTTCTTCCTCACCGCATTTTCCTCGTGCTCTGCTCTCCCTCTGTGTTCTTCTCTTCTTTTCTCCTCTTCCTCACCGCATTTTCTTCCTGCTCTGCTCTTCCTCTGTGTTCTTCTCTTCTTTTCTCTTCTTCCTCACCGCCTTTTCGTCCTCCTCTTCCTCTGTGTTCTTCTCCTCCTCTGCACCCCATCCTGCGTGTTCCTTTCTTCTTCTGTGTTCTTCTGTGTTCTTCTCCTCCTCTGCACCCCATCCTGCATGTTCTTTTCTTCTTCTGTGTTCTTCTGCGTTCTTCTCCTCCTCTGCACCCTATCCTGCGTGTTCTTTTCTTCTTCTGTGTTCTCCTCCTCTGCACCCCATCCTGCGTGTTCTTTTCTTCTTCTGTGTTCTTCTGTGTTCTTCTCCTCCTCTGCACCCCATCCTGCGTGTTCTTTTCTTCTTCTGTGTTCTTCTCCTCCTCTGCACCACATCCTGCGTGTTCTTTTCTTCTTCTGTGTTCTTCTGTGTTCTTCTCCTCCTCTCCACCCCATCCTGAGTTTTCTTTTCTTCTTCTGTGTTCTTCTCCTCCTCTGCACCCCATCCTGCGTGTTCTTTTCTTCTTCTGTGTTCTTCTGTGTTCTTCTCTTCCTCTGCACCCCATCCTACATGTTCTTTTCTTCTTCTGTGTTCTTCTCCTCCTCTGCACCCCATCCTGCATGTTCTTTTCTTCTTCTGTGTTCTTCTCCTCCTCTGCACCCCATCCTGCGTGTTCTTTTCTTCTTCTGTGTTCTTCTCCTCCTCTGCACCCCATCCTGCGTGTTCTTTTCTTCTTCTGTGTTCTTCTGTGGTCTTCTCTCCTCTTCTTCTGTGGTCTTCTCTTCTTCTTCTGTACTCTTCTCTCCTCTTCTTCTGTGGTCTTCTCTTCTTCTTCTGTACTCTTCTCTCCTCTTCTTCTGGGTTCTTCTCTTCTCTTCTTCTATTCCTCTCTTCTTTTCTTCTGACTCCTCTCCTCCTCTGTAATCCATCTCCTCCCTTCCCTATCTTCTTTCCCTTCCCCTCTATCTGACCCCCCCCGCCCTCTGCTTTCCCGCCGCCACCACCCGCTCGGCCCCGCCCCCCCTGCTCCCATTTGTCGCCCCGCCTCCCGCCCCCAGCTGACCCCTCCTCCCTCCCTCCTCCCTTTTATGGCAGCCGCTGGGCGGCTGCGCCGCTGGCGCGCCAAAGGCAAGCCCGTCTGCGCCCGTCCACGCCTGGACCGCGCCCAGCGCCACGACCCTTGGCCCCCAGCACTCCCAAACCCCGCAGCACCGCTACGACCCCATCTCCCTCCACGCACTCAACCCGGGACGCTCCAGAACCTGCTTCCAAGCCAACCCGAAACGCACTCATGGACCCTTCGCATGCCTTACCTGCAAACACACCTTCCACTGCGACTGCACCCCGCCCGCCAGCCCATGCGCCAATAACCATCTCAAATGCATCCTCACCAACGCGCGATCCGTCCACAAGCACGCCATTGAACTATGGGACCTCCTGGACTCCACCGCACCGGAACGTCACCTTCATCACTGAGACCTGGATGAACGCCTCCTCGGCCCCCGACATTGCCATAGCCATCCCCGACGGCTACAAGATCACCAGGAGAGACCGCACCAACCAAGTTGGAGGAGGAATCGCCATTGTATTCAAGCACTCCATCAACGTCACCACTTCCACCGAAGACACCCCCCTCGCCGCCGAACACATGCACTTCCAGGTCCACACCGACCCCAGGACCACCCTCAGAGGAACTCTCATCTACAGACCCCCTGGACCACGCGCCCTCTTCAGCGAATCCATCGCTGACTTCATCTCCCCGCACGCCCTAGCCTCGCCGGACTACATCCTCCTCGGAGACCTCAACTTCCACCTGGAGCAGAACAACGACCCCAACACCACCACCCTGCTCGACAACCTTGCCAACCTCGGTCTCAAGCAACTGGTGAACACCCCCACCCACATCGCCGGACACACGCTCGACCCCATCTTCTCCGCCAGTAACCATGTTTCCTTCAGCCAACCATCCGTAATACACTGGACCGACCATAGATGTGTCCACTTCACCTTCAGACGCAAGACTCTCCACCTCCGCACACAACCCATCCCACGCAGACATTGGAACAAAATCCCCACGGAACAGCTACTCTCTACTCTCAGCGACAACCAACCCACCATCTCCACCGACCCCGACAACGCAGCCCTCAGCCTCACTCATTGGATCACCAACTGCGCGGACAACCTCGCACCCCTCAGACGCCTCCCAAGACAGACCAACACCAGGAAACCTCAATGGTTCACAGACACCCTCAAGGAATCCCAAAAAACCTGCTGTACCCTCGAGAAAGCCTGGCGCAAAGACCACACCGTAGAAAACACGTCTGCCCTCAAAAACGCCACCGCGAGCACCATCAGTTGATCCGCGCCACCAAAAGAACTTCCTTCACAGACAGACTGGACAAGAACACTCACAACAGCAAAGAACTCTTCAACATCGTCAAAGAGCTCTCCAATCCTAACGCCAGCTCCAACTCCATCACGCCCTCACAAGATCTCTGCAACTCCCTCGCTACCTTCTTCCATCGAAAGATCACCGACCTACACAACAGCTTCGGTCACCAGACCCAGCCAACCACCACAGAACCTACAACCCCAGCCATCACCCTCAACGCCTGGACTCACATCAGCGTGGAGGAGACCAAAGCTACCATGAACACCATCCACTCCGGTGCCCCCTCGGACCCCTGCCCCCACTTCATCCTCAACAAAGCCGACGACATCATCGACCCTCATCTCCAGACCATCATCAACAGCTCGTTTGCTTCTGCCACCTTCCCCGAGAGCTGGAAACACGCAGAAGTCAACTCCCTCCTGAAGAAACCTACGGCTGACCCCAGCGACCTGAAGAACTTCCACCCCATCTCGCTCCTCCCCTTCCCTGCCAAAGTCATCGAGAAGATCGTCAACAAGCAACTGACCAATTTCCTTGAAGACAACAACCTACTCGACCCCTCCCAGTCCGGATTCCGAGCCAACCACAGCACAGAAACCGCCCTCATCGCAGTCACAGATGACATCAGAACTCTGATGGACAACGGAGAAACAGTCGCCCTCATCCTCCTCGACCTCTCGGCTGCCTTCGACACCGTCTGCCACCGAACCCTAATATCTCCCCTCCGCTCCACCAGTATCCAAGGACAGGCCCTGGACTGGATCACTTATTTCCTCTCTAACCGCTCCCAAAGAGTCTACCTCCCTCCGTTCCGCTCAGACCCCACCGAGATCATCTGCGGCGTCCCACAAGGCTCCTCGCTCAGCCCGACTCTCTTCAATGTCAACATGAGCCCCCTCGCCGACATCGTACGCAAACACAACATCAAAATCACCTCCTACGCCGACGACACTTAGCTGATACTTTCCCTCACCAAGGACCCCACCAGCACCAAGACCAACCTGCAAGATGGAATGAAAGACGTCGCAGAATGGATGAAACTCAGCCGTCTGAAACTCAACTCAGACAAAACGGAAGTCCTCATCCTCGGAAACACCCCGTCCGCCTGGGACAACTCTTGGTGGCCCACGGCCCTTGGCACCGCACCAACCCCCTCAGACCACGCACGCAACCTCGGATTCATCCTTGACCCACTTCTCACCATGACCAAACAAGTCAACGCCGTATCATCTTCCTGCTTCCTCACTCTCCGCATGCTCCGAAAGATCTTCAGCTGGATCCCCGCTGACACCAGAAAAACTTTGACCCACGCCCTCGTCACAAGCCGCCTGGACTACGGAAACACCCTATACGCCGGAACCACCACAAAACTCCAAAAATGTCTTCAGCGAATAGAAAACGCCTCCGCCTGCCTCATCCTCGACATACCCTGCAACAGCCACATCTCCGCCCACCTGAGACACCTGCACTGGCTTCCCGTCAACAAAAGGATCACCTTCCGGATCCTCACCCACGCACACAAAGCCCTCCACAACAAGGAACCCGAATACCTCAACTGTCGCCTCAGTTTCTACACACCGACTCGTCAACTTCGCTCCGCCAACCTCGCACTCGCCGCCGTCCCTCGCATCCGCCGCACTACGGCAGGTGGGAAATCCTTCTCCTACCTGGCGGCCAAGACATGGAACTCCCTCCCCGCCAACCTCAGGACCACCCAGGACCACCTCGCAGTCCGGAAGCAGCTCAAAACCTGGCTCTTCGAGCAGCAGTAACCCCCCTCCCTAGCGCCTTGGGACCCTCACGGGTGAGTAGCGCGCTTTATAAATGTTCTTTGATTGATTGATTGAATAAGAAACGTTCCAAAGTCTTCAGGTTCTTCCATTGGAGGGTCCATGGGGTGGTTTCTCTTTAACCAATGAATGGTGTCCTTCTCTTAATGTTCACCTACGCATAAGGTGTCCTTGGAGTTTTGGAACACAGGTAGCAACAAAGTTGCCAATTAATTCTGCATCAGTGTCCTCATTGTCTGCACCTGCAGAAACTGACCTTGCTTCAAAGGGGATGAAACTTGCCTAGCATGCAACTTTTGAGATAAGTGTATTAGTCATTCTACTGGAAAAATACAGCTTTTGAAAGTTAAAAACACGTCTTTGTTAATACAAGTGAGAACTAAGCAGTTAAAATTGAGACCAGGCGACTAGGCCAAAGCCTCTGCTAAATTTGAGCTAAGCATATAACAGTTTAATGAGAAAATCATAGAATATAGCTGCAATTATGACGGATTACTACATTGTCGATTTTTTATGATTCATTAAGCTCTTTTATAATAATGGCGAACTACTCTGTGGGCACATTTTTCTACACACATTATTTTCTTTGCTAAAATCACATTGTCTTATGAATGTTTGTTAGTCTTTCTTTTTCCTGCTTCATCACTACTTGCTTTGCTGTGTTGACCTGCTGCCTGCTGCGTCTTACCTGGGCAGTGAGAAGGACTGAACATCATCTCTATATCCTCTAGAGGAAGCTTGAGTGACTACAAGGGCTTGCTGGCTTCCCATTGTTCATAAAGTCTCAGGGCCATCAAACACTTTGGCCCTCATTTTGAACACAGCAGGATTTCCCACCGTGTTCAGGCTGGTGGTCTTTTCATCGACCGCCAGCCCACTGGAAAACCCGCCGGCCGTATTATGTTTTCCCCACCAGGCCGGCAGGCGGAGATAGTGTCTCCGCCCGCCGGCTTGGCGGGGGACACAGGCATAACATTGAGCCGCCGCCAATGTTGGTGTGCGGCAGCTGCAGCAGCACCCGTCACGCATGTCACTGCCCGTAAATTGGGCAGTGACATGCGCGATGGGGGCCTGCACGGGGGCCCCTGCACTGCCCATGCAAAGTGCATGGGCAGTGCAGGGGCACCCCCTCTGCCAGCCTTTTCCTGGCGGGATATCCCGCCTGGAAAAGGCTGACGGCATATAAAATATTATCCGCAGGGTAGCACAGGTACCCTGGCGAATGGTGTTTCATCCCGCCGCCAGGCTGCATGGCGGCGGGAGCATGGCGGTGGGTGATGGCTGCCGCTGGCGGCCGTCAACCAGTTCATTATGTGGCGGTTCGGCCAACCATGCCGGCTGGCAGCTTCAGCCACAACTGCCGGCATAGCGGGCCAAACCGCCAAGTTCATAATGACCACCTTTGTCTTCTTGCCACTGCTGTGTTACTCTGCAACCAGTGATTCCTGCAACCGGCTGTTGACAAGGATTAGAGCATGCCTGATCACCAGCTGGTTTTCTGGAAAGAGTAAGTGCCTCATTCTGCTCCTGACTGAGCACTCTGTTGAGCCCAGGATCTGCGATTCCCCATTAAATTGTGCTTCACCCCTCTGAGATGGTGTTTTCCAATCACTGCCTTTCCTGGTGCTGCAGCAGCGCCTCCTTGCCTCATGTTGCCTTAGTGACCAGGGTCATGGCCAAGATGCGAGGCTTATCAGCCACCTACACCCACAGGAGCAGCAGGATGGGCTTGTAAGCAGCTGCTTTCATGTAGAACCTAACAATGCAGGCTCCACTTATGAGGCCACCCTGACATCCCCACAGTCCGGCTCATGCATTGACACTAACACTGGGGATATCCAGCATTGGTGACACCTCCACTCAAGGCACTATGTCCCTGTGGGTCCTGGGGGGTGTGTGTAGCTGACTCACGCTCCCTCACGGGCAGCTCTACTATACAAGAGTTGTGACCTGTGTGGCCCCCAGACTCCTATCTGACTCACTAGTGATTTGGGGGCAGTATTTGTTCTTAATACAGGGTGGCATCATCTGTGGAGGATCCCAGTTTGGATTTTGTCACTACTTCTCCTTGGTCTAGCACTCCTATAAACTTTGTGTTCTGAACACTGTTTTTTCCTGCAATCTTAGAAAAGACATAACTTGACAAATACTTATTACATTTTTGTAATTATGGTCACATTCTGTTTATAATATATTATCCTATTTTCATAAACCTGTGTGGAGTCGTTTTATGGTGTATTCCCTGTGTTTGTGTGTGTGTGTGTTTTACACACTTGTGAAACTTGTGTTTTACTCTATACTTAACACATTGCCTCTTATTGTAAGGACTGACTGCTCTGTGCCAAGCTACCAGCTACCAGAGGGTATGCACTGGTTAATGTAAGTGTTTATCTGACTTACCCTGACTAGGATTGTGGTTCCTATTTGGACAGGGTACATTCCTCTGCTAACTGGAGACCCAATTTCTAACAACTACCGTTGATGAGTTAAAACTGCTGCTAGACAAAACTCCAATCTCTCTCTAGCAGGTACACTAATCACAAGAATTTTCTTGGTACTTTTATTGTTGCCTGAAAACTGTTGGATATACAAGTAGCTCTGCAGTGATTTTAAAACGGACGTATTGCTACAAAACCAGCTTCTCTGTAGCAAAAGCAGCCCCCACCCTTCCAGCCTCCGAGGGAAATGCCTGATGCCCGGTACGGCCAGTCTGGCCTTGACCGTGACGTTTAACAATGGTTACTAGAAATTAGGGCTGGGCAAAATATTGATGTGATGCTTTGAACATGAACAATTTACCCATTTAGGTCTGCTTTGAGAAAGCAGCTTTCTGGCATAGCTTTTGTTACTATTTTTTAAATAGAGCCAACAAGACTGGCTTTAATGTGGTAACGCATTCAACACAGACAGACAGAAAGTTGGCTTGTGTGAGTTTATCATATGAACCCTGACCTCCTGGCTTTGCCAGTGTTTGTTTAATAAATGTGGATGGTTGAAAATAATGTACACTGTTTTTGCAATCATAATTGAAAACACTGGATTAAACACACAAGAAAGAGTCAGTGTGATCCGATTTGGTGCAACAGTCCTAGGTGCAACAGTCACAACGTTGCTCGGCCCTTCCCCAGGAGTTCTGTTCATTTGCAGAATGAGAAGTTGTGCATCTGAGTAAGCACCCTTGAGGCCACCTGTACAGAAAGGGTGATCGCCCAAGCTGCCTATTCCACCCCCAATGGGGCTCTGGCTACATCCTGAAACTACAGCGGGGTGATGGTTCATGTGAGATGGGTACAGCAGCCATCTAGGCAAAATTTCAGCACTACTATTCCCATTTATACACTGCTTGCAATACTGCCACAGATGAAGACATAGCAAACTACCTTGAGGAAATTGTTATTGTCTGGTCCTCAGATGCCCAGAGAGTCTTCCTCAATGAACCTTTCACTACAGAGGAGGTAATGCAAGCCAGAAACTCTTTAGATGCAGCGACGGCCCCTGGCTTGGACGGTATCAAATGCGTATTTTACAAAACGTACTAACACCTCCTTGCCCCCCACCTCCTGGAACCTTATGCACAGTTCCTCCAGACTGGCTCCCTCTCTCCTAACTCTTCAGGAGGCAGTGCTCTCCCTGCTTTTGAAACCAGACAAAGACCCATTGGAATGTTCCTTGTATTAGCCCTTATTCCTCTTAAATTTGGACAACAAAACGCTCACTAAATTATTGCCAACTCCTCTTGCCCTTTTACTTGAAACAATAATTTCACTCTTGCAGTCCGGTTTTGTTCCCCACCGTTCTACCTCGCTAAACCTCTGCACTAATTTTTCAGCACTACACAGGATATCACCTGGGCCACCTGCGGCCCTCCTTGATGTGGAGAAGGCCTTCGACTCGCTGGAGTGGTAGTTTTTAAAAGAGGTTTTATGGAAGCAGGGTCGCCCCAAGGGATTCACTTCCCTCCTTATGTTATTGTACTCACAGCACACACACGTGCCAATGCTCCTTGATGTCCTCTTTTGTCATCTCTAGGGAGGGACTCCTCTTAATCTCCCTCTACGGAGACAACATTCTTGTGCTGCACCCCTCACAGAATTTAGGACCCATATTACATGAGGTTGTTTGGTACAGACAAAACTCAGGCCTCAATATTAACTGAAACAAGTCAGACCTGTTCCCATTTACTGAAGCCATGGCTCCCTGGTTCAGCAATTATCCCATTAGATGGTATGCAGAATTCGTCAAATACCTTGGGATACACATACACCATGAGAAGGAACAGATTATTCACTTGAATTATGATCTAGCCATCAACAACTGGCAACGCAAATAGAATGCAGGATCTCAATCCCACTCTCAATGGCCAACTGGATCACAATCATTAAGATGGTGGGATTACCCCAATTTTTATACTTTATTATTAATATACCTATCCCGCTCATGATCTCCTTCTTCCAGACACTGTGTACATTGCTCCTTTGCCTTGTGTGCCCAGGCTGTTGACCCCGGATTGTCTGGGACACATTAACCCTGCCATATGAGCATGGCTGTTTTGGGATGCCACACTTTCAGCTCTTTTACTAAGTGGCACAATGCCAGTTTGCGTACCATTGGTATCATGGATACCAGCACCTCCCTTACACAATACTGTAAAGAGACAAAACAGGCACCCTGCCTTTATGAGCTATCTTGGGGATACCCTTGCACCCATTGGACATATTGCCCCTCTCTACAATCAGCTGGGCCTGGCGTAAACTCCTCCGTCTGGTGGGCCGTGACCTTTTGTAATGCCTCTCCGTTCCCATAGTGGACAACCCCTGACTTGCGCCCGCCTGTGAATCCCTGGTCAAAAGTACACTAGCCTGCTTTGACGTGAGCAGATTTGGGGACCTTTCCCAGATGGCCACGCTTTATCGCTTGCAGATGACACCAACTTTGGGAGTGCTCCCCTGAGGGACCACTTTATTTTCCACCACATACATAGAGCATTACCTGCTCATATACCCACATACCCCTTGTCAACTAATTAGTTTGTGCCTCTGACAGTGCTGTTTATCAATCCAAGTGGTAGACATTTGCGGCCAAACTATATTACTCAACCTTATCCTTATCCGAATCCGAGATGGTAAACTTAGAGAGATCTGGGAGCATGAACTACAACACCCACTAACTTGCAAAATTTGGTTTTACTGCTGCCAACAAGCCAAATTACTATTTATAAATTATAGACACACACTCATTCACTTCAAATTCTTTAGGCGTGCTTACACCACCCCCAACATATTAGCAAAGTATGATCCTGCCAGGTTCTCACTTTGCCGTAAGTGCCATGTGACTGATGCTGATTTCGCCCACTTGACATGGACATGTCATGCAGGAGGGCAGTACTGGAAAGATGGTTACTCCCTGTTATGATAGACTGTACCCTAAGCCCTGATCAACTTGTCGCTCTGCTGGAGTATGTGTGGAAGATACCTCAAGGGGTACTAAGATTCACTGCTCTGGCTATGAGGGAGTTGGCCATCTATTGGGCCAGCCCTTAGACCCCAACCACACAAACCTGGTTAACTAGCATGGCCTACAGCATTCCCCCTAAAGTATGCACCTCTTGTATCTCTGATGGTAGACCTCCCCACACGACGTGGCATTACTGGGGAGATGCGACCAATATAACAAAGGACCAGCCACCACCAGCCATGTCTCATGCATAGAAGTGCACACATGATCCTAACCAAATTACATATGCTATCAGTGGAATGTGTTTTTCACGTACATTATACTACGATGGCTCAGCCTGTATCATGTCGCTGCTCATTTTGTTCTTATTAGCTGTTCTTTATGGTAACTCTTTAATTTTTGTTTCCCTTTTTTTAACTACTTCTGCTCATTCTTTTTCCCTTTGTACGCCATTCTTCTCTTTCTCTTCTACAATTCTTGTGTCTCATGGGCATATACAACATAGTTATCATTGCACATATTTAAAAGTATGTTTAACACTTCATTATTTCTGCTATAAAACTGATAAATAAAGATTTTAAAAAAATGAAAGTGGTTTGGGGTTTCTATCTCATTTTGTTCCTGGAACATTATCTTCGAGTTGTCCCATTGGGTCAGACAGTAGTCTGCCCATGTTCAGAACTTAGCTTACCAAGAATGCTGCCCTAGATTGTGGGGACACTGACATGAACTTGCTAGGATTTATAGGTCACAAGAGACTGATTTGACTGTGGATATCGTGACACTGGGTTTCACACCGGTAGAATTATATCTTTATTCCCTAAAATTTGCACCAGTTTTCTGATTATTGTAATCAGTTCATAACTGTAAACACTGCTTTAAATGTTTCCGATTTTGGTGGACAATAGAAGATAACAATTACCTCCTTGGGATATCCCATCTGCTTTAGCACCCTACCATTTCACAAGGGCCTTCCTGTATGTTGCCTCACATCCTGGGAGTTACTGAGATACTTCTACCCCCTCACCAAAACCTCCTGCAGCTTGCTTTCTAATTTCTGTGAAAGCAGGTGCTGCCTCTCTCTCATTCTTGTTGGCAGTCCCTGCATCCTCTATTTTTATTGGGGGTCTTCCCATATAAGTCCTGAAATCACAAAAGCTCATCTTGCTGCCACCTCTTACCTTCAGCTGTAAATATTCCTTGCAGCGCCTCTCTCACCAATGTATGCACTGTACTACCACCAAACAGCTGACCAACTAAGTGATCTAATTGTGTTTAAAATGTGAATTTTGCCATATTTTCAATAAGAGAGGGGACAGCTTATTTAGTGGGGACAAATTCTAGATATTTGCAGAAAGCTGGTTGATTTAATTTGCCATGAATGAATTGAAATCAAACATCTCGGTCTTCAGTCTGCCAACATAAATGCTGATTGGGGCCTCAAAGTTGTAAAACTAGAGGCTAACACATCAAAGCTACTTGAAATATGGGTAACAATGGTAATGTTTTGATGATTGTACTACTGAATATCAATGCTCAGAATATTGTGAGACAAAAATACTAAGGACAGAATATCAAGGAACAAAATTAGTGCATATAGAGAAGCATATTTTGACTATTGCTAGGGTCACATCTGCGTGCCTTGAAGATATATGTACTACATAAGTACATATGTGGAGTCAAGTATAGAAAATCTAGACTTATTTACCTGTTGATATTTGTTTTTAGGTATTTTGTTTTTGATATTGTCTCATTAATATTCTGGGGGTTGATATTTAGGTGGCACACCATTTTGACAATTTACAAGGAGCAGACCAAACTGCCTTTTCTCTGAGTAATGAAAAGCCAGATCATCTACACCAAAACAACACTGTGCTACTTGCAGTTACACAGAGTACAGACACTATTTTGGATCTTCTCAGCACATATTTTCTATTCTCTGTGAAGTACAATGGCTGTGTTGCTTTTTATTGGAGGCTGATAATATTTAACTGTGTCCACCTCTATTTTTGAGACCTGCAGTATGGCAAGGTATACTCAAGTAAACCTGAATATAGCTTGCTGCAGCTAGTTATGCTGACGATTCAAATGTCACTACAGCATTATTGGTTTCTTCCAAACTAAGGGGAAATAGCATGCGAGCAGCGTGTTGATGGAGCCAAGTAAAGTGGACTATTAGAAAGTTCTGCAGAAAACATCCTAGTTGAAAATCAAGCCTCAGAAGAGACACAGATCCTGCCAGCTTCTTCCACCACTCTTACCTGGCTCCCACTGTCCATGTTTGTCACTTACTGTTTCATGCAAGGTTTCGGCAGTAACTGACACATTAGACAGCAGGAACTGTGACAAAACAGAAGCTGAGCTTCTGTATCCCTTGCTCTCCTTCATAAGTGCTGATCTGCTTTGTTTCATTTTTTAAGGGTTAGGCAAGTACAGGGGTTGTGTTTGCTTTCCCTTCCCTTCTTTTGTATCTTTGTCTGTCACCGCATAAACATGCCACAGGCAGCGTGGACCATCAGAAGAAAGAAGGGAAGAAGTAGCTGTTTTCCTCACCCACATTCTCTGTGTCTCTCACTTCCATGCACAACTGCACTTCCTGAGGAGAGGGAACCAAAGAGTCTGTGAATTATAGCATTGAAACATTGATGGCAGCAGATCTGTATCAGTGTTTGTAGCCTTATGCTGCTCTTTTGTCTTCAACAGGGTACATATCATTTAAATGTTCTGAAGCCCTTTAAAATGCAATAATGCTGACCAAGCATAAACCCATGGTTGGGAAGGTTAAAAAAATTACTGCATATCAGGCTGCATTCTGTACATCTGCCTCAAAATCAGGCACTTTGCCCTCAAATTATTCCTTCATGACTATGCATATCTTCACCCATTACTGTATTTGCCAGAGATCTTTAATTTTGTCTGCTGATGTGAGGAGTGAGATGCAAAGTTATGTGAAATAATGTCAGCAGACTGGTGTGAGTGAGAAATGGGTACATTGAACATATCTGGCTCAACAAGTGAAGTAAAAAAGGTCAACATATTTCTTACCTATTTAATGTCAGTAATAAGTGAGTTTGAGTGGGGGCTTGTATGATGGACCTTAATTTGCCTTCTGTCCCTTCTTGTTACGGTCACCATTCCTGCTGCCAGAGGTGGCAGCTGAGATGAAGGGCAGGTAGGGGAGCATAATTGAAGCAGCTGTTTATTGCAATGGAAAGCAAGCATTGCTTTTCCTTGTTCTGCTATATTGTAATAGCTTACAATGAAAAGCAGAGGGAATATGTTTATTTTTTGCACTTCATCGACAGAGCGAAGTTAGAATCTGTCTGCATGTTTCTACACATTCCATGCTACTGTAGTTTATTTAAACAGACTTGTTGAGCTACTATAGTTTGTTTTTAAAAATTACTTGTACTGAACTGTTTGAGTACCAATGTCTAACAGGTTTTGGATGTGTTTAATTTTGCACTAGAGGTTTTATTTTTATTTTTGATGTCTGCAAACATGCTCACTCTTTCTTTCTTATGAAAGAGCCACACACCAGGGTTTTGAGTGGTTTGTGGGAAAGGTGATGGTGTGACCATGTACTGAATGGCATGATGTACACCCTGGATTACATGATAAGGATAGTGTAAGTCACCTTGGAGATCCATAACCTAATAAAGGAATTCGGCTTTCAGCCTAATTTCTTTATCTGGCCATGGAATTCCTCAGTGACTTGCACTAGCCTTATAATATACAGCAGGGGGTACTTTATCTTTTATATTATAACATGTCAAGCACAGTCTATGAAAATATTTCTTGCTGTGGGTACCATACTCTGATTGCCTCCTTCCTCAGTTCTTCCCTGTTACACTTGTATAGAAATAGAAATATTTTCAGTACTTATCCAACCACTTTGGTTCCCCAAAACTAGCTGATTATTCACAGTTTTACTTAAATGGGTTTTGGGATTTCACCTTATATTTGGAGCAAGCAGGCTGATGTCCCTTTCTCAGTTTTCATGATGAGCTGAAAATTAACTCAAATCTTCAAATACGGAGAGGTGTTGACAACTATAGGTAATCACAACACAGTTTCTAATGCAAATCTAATTTGCTATATTTTCTGCCACATGGAAAGCCGCACCTTGTACTAAATTCATGGATTTAATGAGCCACTTATCTCATTACTGGTCTGGTTTGTGTGTTTCACTTTTTATGAGGGCACTGTTGTGCCCCCCACCTTTTATGTCACTCAATACCTATTGCCCTATCAGTCTCTCAAATTGGTGTCAGCAATCTTTGTATACAATATTTTAAAACTTTCTAAAACAGCTATAAGGTTGGTTTAGTGCCTTAAAGACATGTAGCTGATTACATAGTACAATGTATTACAGTAGTCAGGAGCGAGCCCTGCAGCTAAAGGTGCAAAAAATACACTCAGGCTGTGTGTTCGGGAGAAAGGCATTTAAAGTTCAGTACAGCGCCCACTATCGCGTGGTCCTTTCCATGAGACTAATCAAATCTCAATTACGAATATGTAGCACGCACGTTGGATATCTGGCCAACAGTGGAGGTAATATTCTGGGAAGAGGTAGGGAATAAGAAGTGTGACATAAAATGTAGCTTGTGTCCACCCTATGAAAGTATTCTTACTCATTTACGAGTAACATCACGTGATGGGCTCTTTAGAATCAGTATGGAATTAATGTTCACTAAGATTGATATAAGGAAAGTTTTGATGCTCACCTTTATGCTTGATGATGGTGGCAGGATAACAATGAGGGTATAGTTGCGGTATACATACATGAAGGATTTAATGATGATGAGGTTCACTGAATATGCGTAAGTGGTGGGACTTTTGATGATGTGCAATGCCTGGTGCAAACCCTGAGTTTGATCTGTTTGAACCGTGCTAATGATGAGAGAGATTGCATGGTAAGGGGACAAACTCTGAATGATTTGCTTTGGGAGCCATTTGAATTGCTGTGAAAATGACAGTGAAATGGTCATATGTACACCCTAGGAATGTGTGTAGACGTCCTTTAGTAGACATCTCAACATTAACTCTCACAAGAATTGATGTGATTATCAAAGAATAATATGGTTGAATAAAAAGTCACACTACGTTGTTATTTAGAATATGATTGTACAGGTGCAAAATTGTTACAGAAGAAAGCTAATAAAAAAATGTGAAACAGAACTTAGTTGGAGAGAGGGCTGTTGTACCATAATGGTGATGTATGAGTTTGAGGGAAACAGTCCACAGATCAACAATTGAGGATGCGCAATGATGTTTTTATAGTTTTCATTGTAAATATAGTAATGTGATGTATTTAAATTTATATATTTGTGTTGGCCTTGATGAAGTTCCAAGGCAGGGCTTAAATACATTGTCCGGGCAGTTGAAATCTGTTGAAGAATGAATAAACGAAGTGAAACATTGATCTAAGTTTGGACATTGCATGTAGTGGAACAAAATGACTGTGAACTGACCCCTGACCATCAATGAATGAAGTATGGATGAACTTTTTAAACACGCCAAAAGTCTTTGAACAGTAAAAGTTGCCTTCCCATGCCTAGAATTGCATATAATGGTAAGAATTGAGGTGTGAAGGCAGTCAGATCTCAGTGTTTGTGCAGCTGTTTGTTTTCATAATTAATACTAATATGAGACCTGTGCGGTGTAGTGGTACCATGACTGCCATATTGATTATTTGTTTAAAGTACTAAGCTGCACGGTAAATAAATTTCTCACCATTTCTTTGCCTTTTCAAAGCTTTTTTGGACCTTATTTCGAGTGCTATGGATAGGTTCTGCTACCACAATTGTGATGGATATCCCGTCTGCCATATTACAAGTGTATTATAGCAAATGGTAGTTGCAATTTGACAGAGGGGATACCTGTCATATTTGAAACAGAGTAGCCTGTCACTGAACTCTGGCCCTTTGTTGTGATCTTAACCCAGGAAAGAAAGTAATGCATTTTAGGGTGCTCAGAGGCAATGCTTCTAAATTCATTTATAATGACACCAGGGATTTGTTTTGAGTCAATTTCATGTTGCGAGGAGCGGCCCTTTGAGGAAGTGTCACTCCCCTTTGGGGGGCAATATGTTTTATACCATTTTTGTGTGTGGGAGGCGGCCCCTTGGGCAAAGGTAGCCCCCCAAAGGGGGCACTTGACTGTTGGCAATTTCTGCCCCCCTTGGGGGCAGATCAGCCTATTATTTTTAGGCCGATCTGCCCCCAAGGGTGGCAGAAGCCATTAAGGTGCCAGGGATTGTTTACTTTTATTTCTTTTGTTGTTGGGGGTGGCCCCCTGGGCAAGGGCCACCCCCCAAAGGGGGAACAGCACTGTTGACCATTTCTGCTCTCCTTGGGGCAGATTGGACTAGTTTTTATAGGCCCATCTGCCCCTGAGAGAGGCAGGAACCACTAGACAGCTGGGAAAACTTCTAAATGTTTGGTGGCGGGCTGTTTGTCAACTGGCGAAGTATTTGCATTTGTGATTATAACAGTTTTTTTCTCCTTTTTGTTCTAGTTCAAAGCTTTTGCTTCCTTTGCTGTGACTTCTTGCGGTTTTGGCAGTGGTTGACCTGCAGTTTGCGTAGTTGCATGTTTTAGGTAAGAAAAAACTATTTACTCCAAAAGGGTATTGTTGACATGCATGAATTATATTTTTGTAGGTGGTGTACTAAATGCAGGATTGTGTGTGAAATTGCCCTTTGATTTGTGCACAATGATATTTGTGTTTTTTTATGTCTAATTTTCTTTTCTTTTTTCTTTTTAGTGGGATATAATTGGTGATTGCTGTGTCTGTGTGGAATAGTTGCTGGTGAGTCTAGCTTTTTCAGGCAAGTGAGTGATATATAACTCTTTGTGTTAAAGCCACACTTTGTTTATTACTTATTTTAGACAGTGCTGATTGTTGTTGGCGCATTTGTCAAGTTACCTTTCTTAGAAAGGATCATGGCTAGCCACAGCGTGCCCACTCAGCAGGTTTTGGTATGCATGATTTTGCGACTGACTCTGCAACTGAGGCAGAGGAGGAAGTACGAGATTCTGGCAGTGAATTTTCTATCCGAGAGTAAACTTCTGATGAGGAAGCCACTCTCAGTGCAGATGAAGGGCCTTTTTTATAGGAGGACAATGATGTGCCAATAGTGCAGCAGCCTAGGGCTGAAAGGTTTCCTATTGGAAGACCTGAGCTCTGGGTTGCCCCAAACATGGGGCATCCAGAGTTGCCTGCATTTATTGGTTACAGGGGGTTTAGAGTCAATACGGAAAGTTGTTTATGGACAATGTATTTTTGGAAGCGATTGTTGAGTGAACTAATTTGTATGCTGAGCAGTATTTGATGGAAGCCCTGTGCCAAACTTATGCCCCACTCTAGAGCTACCCAGTGGATTCCCACAAATCTGGAAGAGATGAAACATTTTTGAGTTTGACTTTTTTGTTGGGGTTGATAAGGAAGACGTCCCTGGCTTCTTTTTGGTCTACTAGTCCCTTGATTACAACCGCTGTATTTTCTGCCTCCATGACTCATAATCGGTGTTTGCTTCTTCTTCGGATGCTGCATTTTGTTGATAATGCTTTAGCCTTGCCATGCGAACACCCTGATTCTGACAGTCTTTTTAAGATTAGGCCTGTCCTTGATCGATTTTCAGAAGTCTATGTTCTAGGGAAAGAAATATCTGTAGATGAGTCTTTAGTCCTGTTCAAGGGCCGTTTGGTTTTTAGGCAGTACATTCCTAGCACGAGGGCATGGTATGGAATTAAGATGTATATGCTGTCTGAAAGTAGTAATGTGCCCCCTTAGGGAGCAACCCTTGCCCAAGGGGCCACCCCCAAACAAAACACACACACACTGATCCCTGGTGCCTAAGTGGTTTCTGCCCTCCTTGGGGCCAATGGGCATAATACAAATAGGCCAATCGGCCCCTAAGGAGGGGGCAGAAATGATCAACAGTAATGTGCCCCTGTGGAAGCAATGCTTGCCAAGGGGCCGCCCCACCCAAACAAAACACACACCCACACCAATCCCTGGTGCCTATGTGGTTTGAGCCCCACTTGGGGGCAGAAGGGCCTGATAAAAATAGGCTGATCTGCCCCCCAGGGGGGCAGAAATGGCCAACATAAATGTGCCCCCAAAACAAAAAACACACACACACACACAAAACAATCCTTGGTGTATAGTGGTTTATACCACCCTTGGGGGCAGATGGGTCTAACTAAAATAGGCTGATCTGCCCCCAAATGGGGTAGAAATGGGCTAAAATAATATGCCTCCCTGAGGAGCGACCCTTGTCTAAGGAGCTGCTCCTCTTTATGTAACTTTAAAAAAAAATCCTTGGTGTCTAGAGGTATCTGGGCCCCTTGGGGTAAGATGGGCCTAATCAAAATAGGCCGATATGCCCCAAAGGGGGGTAGAATGGGCCTAAAAAATGACCCCCTTGGGGAGCAAACCTTTCCCAAGGGGCAGCTCCCTTTATATGTTTACTAAAATTAAACAAAATCCCTGGTATATAATTGGCATTCCTGTAGCACGATCGCATAGCAATGCTCAGAGAGACATGAAAAGGAAAGGAAAAACTTTTCCTTTTCATGCCTCTCTGACCACCCCTTCCCTCATCCTACCTTTGGTTATTGCTGTTTTTCATTTTCTGTCTTAATGTGACTGTTCATATTATTAGCACATGTATAACATTGTGCCTATAGCCTTGCCTGATCCATAGCATTACTTTAAAATGCTGTGTATATGTTTTTGCAGATCACAGATGTGTAGCTGTCTGGAGCCCCAGAATGGATAAAACAAATGTCATTGTTATATAGCCTGGTACAGAGCATCTGTTTTGACATTAGAGTGTGTTCTACTTTCACTGTTAAGGTGTAGTGTTTGTCACTGCACTGTGTTTTGTAAATGCATTCTTCCATACAGTGGTTATGCCATGGCATTTCCCTACAGTTATGACCATATGCTGTCATTATTGCACGTGAAGACACATGTTGAGGGGCGTGTATTCTCTGATGTTTTAGGCATGTTTCCTAACCCCTTTAGAGGATCACTGGGCAACCAGGAACTACTGGGCCCAACCATGGGGGTTGGGGTCTTTTATTCTTAATGTTTCCTGGGCCTGACATATTATAGGGCCTGAGCAACGGAGATTAGTACCCCTTCATCACTTAACTCTCGTAACAGTATAGGTTGAGCAGTTCAAGGCTCCTCAAGGGGCAAGGGGTAGATACAATGGGGTGAATATAGGCTTACAATTCAAAATACATTCAATAGCAGGGGCACATGAATGATTAGCCAATTCAAAATTATGTAAAAAGTAGTATTTATATATTAGGCTAAAGCAAAATATAGCGGGCACGTACTATACACACAGTCACCTGAGGTAAGGGCTCTAGTGTTTGCTAGCTAGGCCCGTGGGACCTACTTCCCTCTCACTATCTCACTAACAGTAGTGGTTATTCCCCATTCATTATATAAGGCATTCATGTTAAGCCACACTGTTAGAAATTGTGTTGTTGATTGACTGGGGTGTGAGCCCGGTCAAGGAACATCCATCACCCCTTGCAGGCTGAACCACAACAAGTCACTAAATGAACCTGTGCTTAATCCTGGGTAGCTTGGCATATAAAGCAAAGTTGTAAATTACTTATGCAGCACAGAAACAGTAATAAAGTAAAAACACAACATGAGAAAAATACCAAGCCAATTTCAAAACACAGAGTAAATTATAATACATTATTTTACACCAAAAGAACAAAAATCCCAAAAAAACGCCAGCCACGGATTTCTAGTCATGTGAGACAGAGTCAAAGTCTGAAAATATTGCCGACCACGTTGGAGTGTGGTTTGAATAGCAGAAGTGGACTGGACCCGGTCAGTGCTAACCTTCAGACTTAGAAAAATGATTGAGAAAAATGTTATACGAAGGCAAAGTGAAGGCAAGGTTGCAGGAGGTGTCCTGAGTGGAAGTGCTGTCGCCAGATAGCCTTAGGTTGAAGCCATGATGAAGATTTCTCCATTAAGGGATGATTTAGATGTTGGCGGTAATGCTCCATCATCAGTTTTGTGTCTGAAAACCTGCCCACCACCATGAAGGTCCACCCGCTTTATTTAGATGTTGGTGGTCCCATAAACTTTAACCCGAGTCCCGCTGACCCTGACTCTGCAAAGGAATCCCATCCACTACCACAGCGGTGTAGGAAAGAGTGGCTTATGGCAGGACTTCAACGACACTTACCGCTGTGCAGGTTTGGATATTCCATACTGTCAAGCAAAAAGTGGTGGTCCGACCGCCACTTCTTACTTGGTGGATTGGATGAAAAGCAGGTGAAAACTTACCTTTTTCCCAATTCAACATTCGTTTCTGGCTGGAAATGACAGAACCCTTTGTTGCTGCTGCCACGGGACCCCAGAGAAAACACATCCCCCCCTTGCTGGACCCAAAGGTAGGCAACCCGCATTGGGTGTGTATGTTGGGTAGTCACTGAACCTGGTCACAAGACCACACGAGACCACTGCAGACATGTACATGTCACAGTAATTTTTTATAAATTACTGTGACATGCATATGTTGGGGACGCAGCTGGGCCAGACATGGATGGGGGACACACTGGTACACAACACATATTGAACACATATAGAACTGTCATTATGGCATCAGTATTCATTGCCAAATGAATGATTACAAGAATGATAGTATATTCACACTTGTCAATTGTGCCAGTTTGTGAACATTGCAAGGAACATGTACCTGTCATGTTGTCTTTGAGTTATGTGTGTGAGTCAGGATGTGTATATGCCTGTGTTATGTGATTGGCTGGGTGAGTTGGAGGGAGGTGTATTGGACGATGTGGTTGTCTCAGCGTGTGTGCCACTGGCATATGGCATGGATGTTATGTATGTCATGTTGTGTGTTGCTGCGTGCAAAACTCAGGTGCGTAGTAATGTGTGACAGTCACTGTTGTGATGTGTGTAGTTGTGCTTGTGTGTGCTTGTGTAGATGAGTGTGTTGGTTGTTATGGTGGTGTTGTGTGTGGGTGCTGTGCCTCTAGTCTGTCTATGTTGTGTGATGGGTATACAAGTATGTGTGTTTGTGGCATGTAGGTGTTGTGTTGTGGTGTAATGTCAATGGATAATGGTCCGTATGTGGTGTATTGTGTCATGTGTGATACAGAAGGACATATAAGTGAAGGGTAGAGTGTGTGTGACTTACCTCTTTTCCACAGCCACTGGCATTGTCCAATGTCCATTGGTTCCACTGATGCCCTGAAACATTTAAATATGGCCAGCAGGAATCCGCCTGCCTGACGGCTGTGGAGAGCAGTCCATTGTGGCAGTCTTCTGCTCAGTCGCAATGCATGTAAATACAGTGGGCGAAAGACTGTCAACTTGGCATCATCTCAAACACGACAAGATCTAATTAGGACCTTAGTCTCTGAAATGGAAGTTGAGAATCTCCAGCAGGATGATGCAAAGGACTGTAGCTCAAGACAGTCCTATGTGGCCGGATACCCCTTTGGCAAAGAACTGCTGAAAAAGATTTGCTGCTGCAGGGAAGAACATAGAGGGAGAAGCCATGAGTAAATCTGACCAGCAATGTACCTCATGCAGATAGGCAAGCAAGTCTGTCTTGGTCTCTTCATAATTCTCTATGCAGTTCTTAGTCAACAAAACATTCGGATTCGGCTATTTGGACATCATTAGCAGTACCACTTTCAAGGGTCTAGGTCTGGAGAGGTACCTAATGGAGGGTCAGGACTCGCTCAAGCTAGGTCTAGGTATGGGTTCAAGATGAAGGAAGCATTTTGTGTCCCTGTGGTTTCTAACTGGAGGCCAGCAAACTATCTTTTATGAATCACTATGAAGTCCTGGGACAGTTAAAGATCCAGTCTTTGTCCCCAGGTAGAAGATAGCAGAGCAGCAGGAAAAACAGGGCTGCAATTCAGCAAGGCAGCAGACTTCAAGAATAGCAGTCCATTCTAGTAACAATCCTTCTAGCAGCACAGCAGTCCTTCTACCTGGCAGAGTAGTCACAAGTCCAGAAGTGTACTGAATGGTTGTTGTCCGAGGTCCTCTTTTTATACGTTGGTGATCTGGTTCCGTAAACTGGGAGAAGCTTCCAGACAGTGGCTTTGAAGTGCATGGAATTTCCTGTCAAACCTGCCCTGGCTCCTAGCTGGCTGTAGTTATAATGTGGGATCATTAAGCATTTTGTGTGAAGGTAGAGCACAGGCTGTTCTATTGCAAGTGGGGCTTTGTTCAGGTTCATCCCCCATTCTGCCAGCAGATGGCTCATTGAAGCACACCTAACCTTTCTGTTGTGGGACTCTATGGGAGGAATTCGCAAGGGCTAACTGTCAATTATTCCTAGTCATGTGACCCAGACCAGCCTACAGTAATAAAGGTGCTAAGGGCAGAAAAATGGCAACTTTCCAAAAGTATCATTTTTAAAATAGTCATTAAAAAACCTGGCTTTACTGTTAAATAGTGCTTTTTACTACAACTCTAAAGATACCAAACAAGAGATAGCAACCAACTCACATTTGGAATTTACAGCTTATTAAATCTAATAAGGAATCACCAAAGTTATCATATGGTAGGGATAGTCATCATATTTGTGAAAAATACATTTAGGAGTTTTTCACTAACAGGACATGTAAAACTTAAATGAACATTTCTAACCTTTTAATTACTCAGCACCCTGCCCTATGGGCTACCTAGGGCCTACACTAGGGGTGACATAGGTAATAAAAGGGGAGTTTAAGGCTTAGCAAGTGGGTTTCAATGTCAAGTCAACATGGCATTTTAAAACTGCATTTGGCCTGCAGTGACAGGCATGGGGCATGTTCTAAGGTGTTATTTGAGTGGGTGGCACAATAGGTTCTGCAGGCGAACTGGTAGCATTACTTTACAGGCCTTGGGTATATGGTACATGACTCTACCAGGGACTTACAGGTAAATTAAATATGTCAACTCGGCAGAAGTCAATTAAACCATCTTTAGGGGAGTGAGCACAAACACCTTACCACTGGTTAGCAGTGGAAAGAACAAATTCAACAAAAAAGTGGAGGGTAAGAGCAAAAGGTATGTGGATGACCCTGCAGAGAAGGCGAGGTCCAACACTTCTCTAGCAGACTTCCAGTCCTGCAATCAGTCTTACCTGCTCCTGCAGGGGTTGCGCTTCCAGAGTCCCTGAGAGCATTTCACTGTGGTGCAACCAGGGCTAATTTCATGAAGTCTCCCTCTGGCAAATGAGGTAGCCAACTTGAATCTGCACACAGGCAATGACCTAACCAATTTAGTGGCTGTCTCCTCTTATCTTGGGATGGGAATCCACTTGCCAGGATGACCCACAGGACCTTGCTACCTCCAAGCGCTTTCCTTTTCCTTACTGGAAACACTGGTCTTGGCAAGCAGGCAGGCACTGGTGCTACAGGCTCCTGGGGCAGGTGGTCTTTGATTTTCTTGGGTAATGTCCCCTCACCCAGCTGGAAGACAAGTGTGCCTTAGTCCTGGTCAGATGCAGATGTCTTGCAGAGTTTTCCCTTCTCAACAAACAGTTCAACTATCCATTTGATAGTCAAGAATATTGAGGGTCTTGAGCTCCTTCTTATAGTCCTTTTCTAAACACCAAATGTAATTTATGGTCTGAGTCTTTGAAGTTTGTGATGGGGGTCTGCTTCCTTTTGAAATGACTTTCCTCCAGAGAGCAGTCTGTCACAGCAGTAATGACTTAAAATCTGATTCACTCCTGAATGTCAGCCACAATGATTTGCACCTCAAAAGAGTACCACAGGTCCCCAGCCTTACTCTTTATGATTCTCTTAACAGCCCATCTTTATCCTGGGTTGTGTCCAGACTCCTAACCAGTTACATCCCTGAATCAAAGAGCAACCTTTGAAGTGTACCAAAGAGGACGTCTCTATCTTTCTTCAGAGTGTATCCTAACCAGCTCTCAGGAATGCAGCAATTCACAAATCTCACTGGGGGCTTTACTACTTCCACATGCTCATCCAGTCAGCCCTGGACCCCCCAAAATAGAACCCAGAGTGCTCATGTAATGTACCAGTCACAGATACACCTTAACACTGCACACACATGTAACCATGTGGGTGCTGCTCAGCCAGTAGGCCTCACTCCAGTGACACAGGAATAAAGGTCTGCTCACTACTACCGATCCCTACATGTTATGATGTCACCACTGCGCTCGAGCTACTTAACTACTGGCAAAGGCAGTAGCCTTACACCACCCTGATAGTAGGACTATGGGCTCCTTCCCAGTCTAACAAGACTGCAATCTGTGAGACAGACCTATGTCATCAGCTTGTGGGTAATATGGAATATGATAAATCCACTCAATATTGTGTTCTGAACAATAATCTTGCACCAATTTACCTTTAAAATGTGACCGATTGTCACTTTGGATTTGGAGTGGGACTCTGTAATACAACATTAACACATCCAATGTTTTGAGAGTGTTTCACTGAGTAACACATTTGCAAGGGACGGAAATTAGGTAGCCAAAATAAGTGTCCACTACTGTGCAGGTGTACTGACACCTGTGACTATTTGGTAGTGGCCCAATATAATCAATCTACCATATTTGCCCCAGCAACTTCCCTTTCCCCAACTGAACTCTGATAGTTTGCAGGACAGATCTCTGTTGTGTGTGTTGACAAATAGGACACTTCATGATCACTGTTTTTATTAAGTCTAGGGGAACATGCATCCCTCTAATGTCTGCCCACGTGTTAGTGACCTTCTCTCCCAGAAGTTCACATTTTTGGCACACCCACTAAGCCATCCCTACCAAGTTAGAATCCTTTGTCGACATTTCTGCCTCTGAGATGTTGGCTTTGTTTTCTCCAAGGGAATCAAACCATTGTTCTAGTGAGTCTGTGGGACAGTGGGCAACTAAGAGATACACAGTAACAGTTCTTAGCTCTAGCATTTCCCAAATGTCTTTGCACAATTCTTTGCCCCATACCTCCTTGGAATATATTTGCCAGTTATGTGCATGCCATGTGGAAAGCCAGGTGTTTAACCTATTGGAGGTAGACCAAGAATCAATATAAATGTGACAGGTCACAGGCAATTCTTGTTTCAGTGACTGATATACAGCATATAGTGCTGCATATTGACTACTCTTCCCATGTCCTGTAGTAGATAGCACCTACTTGGTGACTGGGTTATATGACACTGCCTTTCAATGTCTTTTGGCCCCTACATATGTGGCTGAACCATTGGTAAACCACACATGCTTCCTATCCTCAGGGGAGAAGGATGCAAATGGCTCACCCCCCTCACTGGTGATTCATGTATCTTGTGTACCTCCTGCATCACCTCATCATCCTGTGTGGGGGCTTGTGCCACTTGTTCATACAGGGATACTGTTCCTGCTTGTCCCACTCTGGCCCGGTCCTATATGTACCACTTCCATATTATGACACTAGCTTCCTGTGCATGTCCTATTCGGGTAGTTTTGGATGAACTCCTCACCCACTGCATATTGGGATCTCAGTTTTCAGAATTACATTATGACCTTGGATCATTTGCTCAGTATCCACTAGAGCCCAGTAACTGTTTCTCAAAGGGAGTATATCGCTCTCCAGCATCTGGTAGCTTTTTGTTCCAGAAAACCAGGGTCACCCGCTTTCTGCCCTGTTTTCGCCACATGCTCCAATTTGCAAAATACTCCTGAACAGTTCCATATAACTCAATGTGTCCTTCCTGTACTGACCATAAATCTAAAACCTGTTCAAACGCTTTCTTTGCCAATTCAAATGCAGACTGCTGCTGCTCTCTCTATTCAAACTCATGCTTCTTTATTGTCACTTTGTACAAAAGGGGCAAAATCTAACTCAAGTGAGGGATATGCTGTATCCAAAACCCAAACAATCCAATGAATCACTAAGGCCCTCATTACAACCCTGGCGGTCGGTGATAAAGCGGCAGTAATACCACCAACAGGCAGGCGGTAAAAAAAATGGAATAACGACCATTGCGGAAACTGCCAACACAGACAGCCACTTTAACACTCCGACCGCCATGGTGGTAGCAACAAACACACAGTGGCGGTAACCGCCAACAGACAGGCGGAAGACAATGTACCGCCCACACTATTACAAGGCACCAATCTGCCAGCTTTTCCGGGGCGGTACCAACAACATCAATAGCACAGCAGAAACAGTCTGCGGAACGGAAACCACTCACCTCTCAACACCCAACAAGGAACCAGGACGCCATGGAGCCCGAATTACAGGTGTTACCAATGGTGGTTTACCTCTTCTTCTACAGGAACATCAAAGACGGCGGCGACGACCACGGTGAGTGCTGCACCTAGCACACAGGGGAGGGGGAGGGGGAGGAAAAAGAAAGTGACACACACACGCAACATGCAACACCCCCACCCCCACCCACAACAGACACACAAACACAACCAAATACATCACAGATACAATCCATCACCCCCTAGAAGAATGCAAGGGCCAAATGAAATGATTATCACAAGTGTAATCATCGATAATCCTGATAGGCCAACATAACTTCAAAAGATCAGTATATACAAATATTTACAGCAAGTACACAAGTCTGTATACTGTTCCATTACATGTCCATGGACCAGTAGTCCCAAAAAGCATGGGTGAAGCCCACACATGACACCTGCCTCAAAACGGAGAGAACACTGCAGGGGCATCAGGCCGAAAAAAACACAGGCACCTCAGGGGGAAGGGGAGGGGGGAACACCTCAGCTGGAAGATGGTTCGACGTCACTGCCCCTCGAGGGGGCTCAATGCCCACTGCTTGCTCCTGGGGAGTGCAAGGCCACAGTCTCTCAAGTCTCTCTAGTGGGCGGTTTGCCCACTGCTTGGTCTTAGGGAGTACAAAGCCACAGTCTCTCAAATCTCTCAAGTGGGTGGTTTGCCCTCTGCTTGGTCCTGGGGAGTAAAAAGCCACAGTCTCTCAAGTGGGTGGTTTGCCCACTGCTTGGTCCTGGGGAGTGCAAAGTCACAGTCTCTCAAGTCTCTCTAGTGGGTGGTTTGCCCACTGCTTGGTCCTGGGGAGTACAAAGCCACAGTCTCTCAAGTCTCTCAAGTGAGTGGTTTGCCCACTACTTGGTCCTGGGGAGTGCAAAGCCGCAGTCTCTCAAATCTCTATAGTAGGTGTTTTGCCCACTGCTTGGTCCTGGGGAGTACAAAGCCACAGTCTCTCAAGTCTATCAAGTGGGTGGTTTGCCCACTGCTTGGTCCTGGGGAGTACAAAGCCACAGTCTGTCAAGTCGGTGGTTTGCCCACTGCTTGGTACTGGGGAGTGCAAAGCCACAGTCTCTCTAGTCTCTCTAGTGGGTGGTTTGCCCACTGCTTGGTCCTGGGGAGTACAAAGCCACAGTCTCTCAAGTCTCTCAAGTGGGTGGTTTGCCCACTGCTTGGTCCCGGGGAGTACAAAACCACAGTCTCTGTAGTGGGTGGTTTGCCCACTGCTTAGTCCTGGGGAGTGCAAAGCCACAGTCTCTATAGTGGGTGGTTTGCCCACTACTTGGTCCTGGGGAGTACAAAGCCACAGTCTCTCCACTGGTTCTGGAGGGGGCTTTGTGCCCAGAGTGTTTCATCCTGCCAAGGACTGGCGTAGTGGATGCTGTTCTCCACTGGTTCTGGTGGGGGCTTTGTGCCAAGAATGCTTTATCCTGCCAAGGACTGGGGTAGTGGATGCTGTTCTCCACTGGTTCTGGAGGGGGCTTTGTGCCCAGAGTGCTTCATCCTGCCAAGGACTGGGCTGAGAGTGCTTCATCCTGCCAAGGACTTGGGTAGTGGATGCTGTTCTCCACTGGTTCTGGAGAGGACATGGTGCCCAGAGTGCTGCACCTGGGGTGTGGCAGTTCCCATTCCCTCACCTGGGTGTGTGAGCCAACAGATTTTCAGAGAACAGGTAGCATGATACTCCATGGAGGCAGAGACACACTCCACCTGTAGCAGAGGCAGCAGATGTGCAGGTTGCGGTGCAGGTGGCGGTGCAGGTGGCAGTGGTCTTCGTCCGCCTACCGCGACGCTGCACAACGCCAGCGCAGTTACCTCATTTCCCCTTGTCCCTCTTTGCAGGTCAGGCAGCCGCCATTTCGGGGGCCCACATGGCAGAGCAACTAACTGCGCCACAGCACTTTTGGGAAGGGAATACGGACAGACAGCGCCACACACTGATTACATCACAATAGTGCAGAACACACTTGTGCAAGCTATGTGGTATATAAGCCTCTTCTCAACCTTCTCCTCCATAGGGCACATCTGCTGGGGCAGATGATGAGATGGTGTCATCCTCCGGTATACAGACCCCTGGTGGACCTGTCGACAATGGAAGACAGACACAGCATTATCACCTACAGACTTGATCGTGCCACAATTCATGAACTGTGTGCCCAGTTGGAGCCAGACCTGATGTCAGCTATCCGCCATCCCACAGGAATCCCCCTCTAGTGCAGGTCCTGTCAGTCCTCCATTTCCTGGCCAGTGTTTCCTTTCAAACAACAGTGGCCATGGCATCAGGGATGTCACAGCCAATGTTCTCTAATGTGTTGTCCAGAGTGTTCTCTGCCCTGCTGAAACACATACGCAGCTACATCGTTTTCACCCAGGTGGAGGATTTGCCCACAGTGAAAGGTGACTTCTATGCCCTGGAACATATCCACAACATCATTGGTGCCATTAATGGTACACGTGTGACATTTGTCCCACCCTGCAGGAATGAACAGGTGTACAGAAACCGCAAATGCTACCATTCCATGAATGTGCAGATGGTGTGTTTGCCAGACCAGTACATCTCCCATGTGAATGCCAAGTATCCTGGCTCAGTGCATGGCGCTTACATTTTGAGGAATAGCAGCATCCCTTATGTGATGAACCAACTCCAGAGGCAACGTGTGTGGCTAATAGGTGAACCCAAGGTCCCCACACAGTTTTAATAGGTGTCTGGGTACGGGAGAGTCCCTAAGGGATGGTGTGTGTCTAACAGATACCCCTCGATATTTGCAGGTGACTCTGGTTACCCCAACCTGTCATGGCTACTGACCCCAGTGAGGAATCCCAGGACAAGGGCAGAGGAATGCTACAATGAGGCAGATGGGCGAACTAGGAGGATTATTGAGTGGACTTTTAGCTTCCTGAAGACCAGGTTCCAGTGCCTCCATCTGACAGGTGGTTCCCTATATTACTCATCGAAGAAAGTGTGCCAGATCATCATGGCATGCTGTATGTTGCACAACATGGCTTTGCGACGCCGGGTGCTCTTTTTGCAGGAGGATGGGCCTGATGTTGGTCTTGTGGCAGCTGTGGAGCCTGTGGACAGTGAAGAAGAGGAGGCAGAAGAAGAAGATATAGACAATCGAAACAACATCATCATGCAATACTTCCAGTGAGACACAGGTAAGAGACTGGCACTGCTCCTCTCATATCAGACTACTGTAGGACATTGCTTGATTCTGCCTTTTTACCTCTGTGTATGGACTCTGACAGTTCACTTTGCCTTTACTTTTCACAGATCTGGGTACCACATTCTGCCTTCTGCTATGTTTACTGCTGCCCAACAACTGTCAAACATTGGTATGTGAAAAAGAACATTGACATTGATATTTGTCAGAGAGGTTGTAATAACACACTGGTTAAAGTACAGACTGACTCCAGATAATTTTTTCATTAAAGGGTGTTTATCTAAGTGCTATTCAGTGGAGGGGCATGCGCAATGGGCTTGGGTGATGGTGGAGGAATGTCCATGGTGGAGTCTAGTCTCTTGGTATCACAGGTGCATTGTCCAAGGGGGCACAGGAAGTGGAGTAAAGGCAGTTCAAGGTGGTCAGGGTGACAAAGTGGGACAGAAGCGTGACAATCAGGAGAGTCTTATTTCCTGGCAGGGGTTTTGACAATGTTCTCTGTCTTGTGCCTGGATCGCACGGACTGTTTGCGGGGTGGTTCTCCTTCTGCAGGGGGTGAGGTGCTGGTGGCCTGTTGGTCCTGTGGTGGGACCTCCTGTCCACTAGCACCAGCGGACGTGGAGGGCTGTTCATTGTTCAGGCTAGTGTCAGGGGCCCGTTGGTGTGCCACTGTCTCCTTCATGGTGTTGGCCATGTCTGCCAGCACCCCTGCAATGGTGACCAGGGTGGTGTTAATGGACTTCAAGTCCTCTCTGATCCCCAGGTACTGTTCCTCCTGCAGCCGCTGGGTCTCCTGAAACTTGACCAGTACCGTGCCCATGGTCCCCTGGGAATGGTGGTATGCTCCCATGATGTTGGAGAGTGCCTCGTGGAGAGTGGGTTCCCTGGGCCTGTCCTCCCCCTGTCGTACAGCAGTCCTCCCAGCTTCCCTGTTGTCCTGTGCCTCTGTCCCCTGAACCGTGTGCCCACTGCCACTGACCCCAGGTCCCTGATTGTCTTTGGGTTAGTGGGTTTGCCTGGGGTCCCTGTAGTGGTGGACACACTGCGGATTGACGTGTCCTGGGGACAGTGGCATGGGCCTGCTGGGTGGGTGCTGTGGTGGTGTTTCCTGAGGGGGAGGTTCAGTGGTGGTTTGGGACTGTGGCAGGGGAACCGACTGTCCAGAGGTCCCTGATGGGCCAGGCTGGTTATCTTGATCGAGACATGCAGAGCTGCTGTCGTCACTGTGGGCCTCTTCTGTGGGTGAATTGGATATGGCTGGCATCTCCTGCCCAGTGACATTGGGTAGGGGTCCTGTTGGGGTGTAAATGCATTGTTATTGTTTCTGTGTGTGCCATCTTGTGCAATGGGTGAGTTACCCTCTACTCATGTGCTTGCATTATTGCCTTGGCCCTTGTGTGATTGATGATTTTGTGGCCTGGGTGAGCCTCTCTACTGGACATGCTTTGGTGATGGGTGTCCATGCAGGTCTGTGATGGGTGTCCATGCATTGTTGTCACATGCAGGGCTTGGTATTGGGATGTGTGGGTTGTGATAGTGGGGTATATGTGAGGTGTTGGTGTGATGGGTGTGAGGGTAGCGGTTGGGGTTTGTGATGGCATGCAGGTGCAGGAATAGCTCTGGCTCTACCCGGGTGATTTCCTCCACCATGACACTGGGCTCCTCCTCAGAAAACCTGGGGTGCCATAATGTGGTGTGGGTGATGTGTGAGGTGATGATTGTTGCGCAGTGTGAAGTGTTGTGTTGGTGTGTGTTCTTTGAGGTGCGTGGATGTTGTATGAGTGATGGTGTTGTGTGCCTGTGGACGCTGGTGTTGTGTTTGCTATTCTCTCTCTCTCCCTGCTTATTCCAAAAAAGTCATTGTAAGGGGTTGTGGGTAATGTGGGTGTGTGTTTTATAGTGGTGTGAGTGTGTGGGTGTGGTGTGTGTATGTTTATCAGGTGTGTGTATTTTGAATTGTCCAATGTGGTTGTGTTTTGTAAATGTGTGTGTGTTTTGAGCACGGCGGTGTGTACCGCCAATGGATTACCGCGGTTGAAAGACCGCCACGTTGAGTCGTGGGTCGTGATAGTGTGGGCGTATTCCTGTTGGTGTGACGGTGTAGGTTTTGCTATCACCAGTTTATCACTGACCTTTGGTGTGGCGGACTTGTGTGGGTTTCTGTATTGTGGCGGATTACGAGATGTGGGTTGTAATACCTGTAGCGGATTTCCGCCACGGCCACGGTATCTTGGCTGCCGTCAGCACGGCAGTAAGTGGGATTTAACGCCAGGGTTGTAATGAGGGCCTAAGTCTCCTGCCTATTATGGGGAATGGCAAATCCTAATAGCTTTTGTTTTGCCTGCAGCAATACCTCTCTATGTCCCCGATTTCACTCAATTCCTAGAAACTTCACATTTGAGAGGGTCCTTGTGTCTTATCTGGATTGATCATCCACCCTTTGCTCTGCAAGAGTTCCACAACCCTGTGCAACTGAGTCTGCACCTGTTCTTGTGTCTCTCCCTGAATCATCACATCATCGATATAATGCACCCCTGGAATGACAGATACTTCATCTATGTGTTCTGCCACCAGCCGGTAACAGATGGTGGGGCTATGTACATACCCTTAGGGGAGCCATAACATCTTGTATTGTTTGCCACCTTGGGAGGAGCTAAATTGCTCCTAGCTCTCATGGGCCAATGGTATAAAAAAGAAAGCATTGGCCATATCAATAGTTGCATACCAGGTCCTTTTGTGTTTTTGTATCCTCTCAATTAAAGTGATGGTGTCGGGAACTGCATCAGTCAAAGGCAGTATATTTGTGTCCAATTTGTGGTAATCAATCGTCATTCTATATCACCAATCTGCTTGCATATGAGCCACAAAGGATTGTTTCACTCAATAGTGTCTGGAGCCACCGCACCTGCCTCTATCAACTCCTGTATAGTCTCACTTATTTCCTCATGCCCTCCCGGAATTCAGTATTGTTTCAAACGAACCACATTGGTTGCTGGGGGCACCTTCATGGGGGGTATCTTCAGACGACTCACCCACGCTGCTACCACTGAAATATATCTCTTTGATCCAAACTGATAACAACCATTATCCAAATATAAAGTTATCCCCTTCATATTATCAATTCCCAGTATATACTCTAGGAGGGGCACAATCAAAATAGTGTATTCTCTTTTTGCTTTCCTCCCTATTTTCATTTGAACAGTAGTCTGCACTGCAGGGGTTTGCTTTCTACCCAACCATGTGAGGATGTACTGCTGACCTTTGAACTTTTTTGGATTTCCATAAATTAAAGAGGCCTCCCCACCGATGTCAACTAAGGCCCGAACCCTTCGAACATTTTTTTGCTTCCAGTGAATTTCTAAATCAACATGGGTCCTGTTATGTTTACGAGCCCATCTATGTACCGGAGCTCGGCCTGTTTCCTAATCTGATTTAAGCCCGTCACCTTTTGCCCAAGTCAGGTCTGGATATATGCTCTCCTATCTTCAAGGAGATTCCTCTCCTTCCCTGTTTTCAGCAGTTTACTAATTGCTGTCCAAATCTTCCTCCTCCCTCGTGAAGAAACATTTTTCTCCCTCTATTTTCCTTCCTCTTGCATCTGTGGCTGGCCCCAATTCACTTATTTATTATCCTGCTTGTTCACTTTCCTGCTGCCCTCCTTTCTGTCCAGCCCTCACTTACGGTATATCTCCCACACACTTTTGGTATCTATCCCATCAATCTGCTCCTTGTTGACACCTCTCTCAGTAATGCCAAAAACATGTCTCTCCTAGATACTCTGTCATTGTCTGTGCGACTCTCAGACCTCAAGGGTCTCTCATGTTTTATACACTCTCCCAGCTCACCCAGCTCACAGACAGCATCCAGTATGTTTTTCAATGCATGCTCTGTCTGATGAATAAGGAGAGTCATTAATACCTGCTTGAAAGCTGGAGAAGCAAGGCAAATTATTTTGTTTTGTAATGAAAATAAAAGTGGAGCATCTAACAAATTGTGAGCCTCATCTAAGAGAAAAGCAGTTTTCATACTTTCTTCTTTAATTATTATTAGCATAGTATTGTGTACCAAGGCTTATCTTTTGACGGTCAGTCTGATTCAGTACGATATTTCTGACTACATCCAACAACTACCAGTTGCAACCAGTTAGTTGCTCCTTGATTCCCATAACCTCTAAACTGCTCTTATATTATGGGGTCAGTGCTAAGAGTACAAAAGGTCCTTGCCTCTCGCTCATTCAGTGCCACCCCAGAGGTTCCTATGTCAAACAACTGCACAATCCATGTAAGCAACGATTCCCCAGGTTTTTACAAAACCTATGCATTTTATTGTTGATCTCCTGCTGAGAGTAATCTTCTAAGGAGTGAATCTCACTCCCCCCAACCAGGTTTGTGGAGTGCCCTGTATTTTCTGTCTAAATATAGGCAGTACACAAACCACTTTCTGTTTGTCTGGCTCAAGCTGGTCCCTACCTTTTTTAACCGACTCATCACTGGAATCAGAAAAAATCTGTGGAATCCCAGATATTTGCATCCCAGACTTCAGAGTCCAAATTTAATCCTGCTTTAGCTAAATTAACTTTCTTTTGAATTACTCTACCCCTATGTTTATGTTATCTGTATTGGGCAATGCAAAAGTATTAATTTTATCCTGCAATAAATTATTCTGACAAGACAGGACAGTTATGTTATTTTTAGTTTCAATTAGCTGCCTCTCCAACTTCTGGGGGATTTATCCAACATCACCCATTGCCAACGTCAAGCTGTGTAACAACTGATAACGCGTCCCTTTATGTCAATTTTATACACGTTAGGACTCGTTTTAGGCCGATGAATCTTTTGACCCAGTGGTGAGACACCGTAGAACGAGATAGCTGATCAATATGTCAAGCAATATATCAATGATATAATCAACATATATCACCACAATATACTTCTCTTTAGTCATTGATTAAACTGTCGGCGCAGCCATGACCTTTCAGTAATGAATAACCACACCTTAATGGAGTTTTGTGAATTTTATTCCCTATTGATTACAATCTAATAATAAGAGTATTAATCTCAAAACCAAGAAGCAAACGAGCATAGTCACAATATGGCAACTGTGATAAGATTTTGACAATGCAAAGATCACAAACATAAAAGCACCAATATAAAATATACACAGATCAGAATGCATAGAACATCATATATGTCTCAGTTCAGCATAGCACAAAGTCGGTCGTGTCTGTTGCGTCAGTCAAGGTTAATGCCTAATCTAACCACTAATTAGCATCAGCATGTTGGACTTCATGCAAAACAATTTAGAACACCAATTTAGAAAACATCTAACTAAGGTTTCTATTAAAAAATACAGCAGTTGGTACCTAGAAAGGAAAAGCAGATAGATGAATTACAATAGCAATTGTCATAATTACCCTCCTCGGAATAAGTCAGCATACAGGATCAGTCTTCGTCTTCAGGACATCAATTAGAACACCAACAGTCTATTTCATCTAAGGGACAGGGGACACTTCCCTCATAAGGAGGAGAAGTGTAAAGGGCAGTCTATGGATAAGGATGGTTTAATTAAGTCTCAAATCACCAGACAGAGTGACAGAGTTTCTGGATGCAATCAACATCATTCCCTACCTAATACTCTTGACCCTTCTGTGTCATGAGTTTTTATCCCTTTTTCACAATACATTCCCCCAAAATTCTATTGGATAGTTGCTACACCCCACTATCTTTAACCGATCAAATTATACATTAGGTAATGTAATTGTCACCCCACGATAATTTATAACTTTTTGATTGGCCTTCATAATTGACGTTTTTTCGTAGGTGGCACATCCGGGGTTACTTCATTCTCTAGCACGTTCTTCAGGTCAAAAGTTCTCTTTTCCAGGGTAAAACGTCCTTGAAAGTTTCTTTAATTGTTGCAAAAAGTATAAAACTTATACTAAAGCAGCTAGCATGCGAGTGAGAAAAAGTTAGCATTGATACATTAAACGAAGAAGAAGAGAACAAATGCTGGGTCATGGCCTTTTGCGAATCAGCACACTGAAGAGACAGAAAACACGCCTCAATATGCGAGTTACACAGCTGAGTTTTTGGCTCACACTAACTTAAAACTTAAGGATTCTAATGAACGCAATCTTCGTAGGTGTTGACACATTCAATTAATCATAATGCAAGCAATTATTTCTTATAGTCGACATTAGTATATGTGTATAGTAATTTCTTTATACTTATAAGTATGAAAACATTCAAATGAATAATATTTTATGATTATTAGTGCAGCATTGTTAAGTATAAGCATTTAATATCTAAGATATGTAATCAGTCCGTCCTCTGATGACGCTCGTCATCACACAAATCTTTCTTTGATCTAATTTTTCACCTTGCGCATAATACGCATTTCAACATCTTGCCCTTTATGTGAGCTTTCCCATATCTCATTGAACATTTTCTCTCTTTCATTTCCTTCATTTCTTCTGGTTCTTTTAGTCCAATTTCTTTTTATTTTGTCATTAATTTTACATGCCCCCCATAATCCTAATAAACAAACCAAAACAATTAGTAAACCCATCAGAATTTTTACCAAATGTTGGTAAACCAGCTTCCAACTCGGGCAATTCCCTTTCCAAATTTCTCCCAAACACCAAGTTCTTTCAGATCCTTCAAATCTGTACTATCTCTAGTAAGGTTAGTGAGCATGCTTCTAATTTTCTTACTGTTATCCTGGATAAATGAGCAACAATGACGCTCATTGAGCATTTTGCAGACCCCTCCACTCTTTGCTAAAAGAATGTCTAAAGCAAGCCGATTTTGAAGAGTCATAGCTCTTTCTGCAGCAAGTTCAGTATCCATTAGGAGTATAGCCCCTGTAAAATTAGTCAACATGTTGTCCACTATGGTAGACAACTTTTGAATCTTCATAGAATTCAAGATAACCCCTACTGATGGGATTATAGCTCCAAATATATCGCCAATGACAGCCGCCACTGATTCTCGTTTTTGTCTAGGATGTTGTAATCCAGATGTTTTAGGTATTTGTTTTAAGTCATCAATTTGGTATATCTTTGGGAATACTATCCCCAAATAACATGTCCCATACCATCCCCTAGGGAGACGGTAATAAGCATTTAGCCCACAGATGTAATAGATTCCAGGGATTGCTGGATCTTGTCCATTCAACATAAAGGTCCATTTACTCTGAAACAAAAACACATGCCTTCATTCACTCGTACCCACAAACAAATTGTCTTGATCAGATTTTGGCCTATATATACAGAGCCTTCCTACATGTAATGCATCTATAGCTAATTTGCCTTGCGTCTTGATTGCAGTATAAGCATAATAATTTGCATAGGTACGTTCTTCTAATCCTTTTTCTAATCTTTCTTTCAGTGCTTTGCGTCTATCATCTGTGTGATCTAAAAAGCTTTTCTCTATATGTGATAGTAAGCAAGTTAAATTGTTGCGATGTGCATAAGCAGTCCCAAATGTAAGTGTTGGCTCAAAGAATCCTCTAACTATTTTTATATTGTGCTCTTTAGCTAATTTATTTAAGAATTCAATCACAGGCACAAAGGAAAACACAACATCTAAATTTGAATAAAAGTACTGCACATGCTCTTGATTATAGAATCTTGTTAATAGCAAGCTGCAACTAATTCCATAAGTAAGAGGGAGACTATGATAGGTAACTCCCTCCTGCACAGATGAAGGAATTTTAGTACATACATAACAATCTTTCGCATCCATAGTTTCCACATACTCGTTTAGTAAGCGATAGAAGACATTAGTAGAAAGTTCTCCTTTTGCATTAGTTCCCTCATGCATGTGTCTTGCATCCTGCTCAAATCTCTTCCACGGTGTTAGTGTAGTAGTTTCAGGTTTTGAAGTTGCATTAACAGTCTCTCTCTCTCTCCATGGCATTCCCACAATCACTCCCACTATTATCACTGCACATACAACACCTATTATAAGACCTAACCAACCACACACCTTACTCCTTTTGCTATTATTTCTATTATAAGCCATGTTTGTATAGAATCAGTATAGCAGATCAACAATCAATTTGAGGTTAAACTTTTTTCTTTTCTTTCTGTGTATATTACAGCGTCTTCACTCACTCCAGGACCTCTTTTGTCAAATCAGGTTAGCAGCTTGTCGTAATCAGATTTCTCCAAAGTCAATCCGGTTTTAGTGTCACTTCCAGTAATTTCTAAAGTCTCTCTCTCTTTTCAGTTTTCAAAGGTTCAAATTTTAGCCCAGTTTTCCTTTGAACTCTTTCAGGTACCGTAACATTGGCCTGGTACTTCTCGATAAAAACAGAATGCTAGGAATTCTTGTTGCCATTCAGAGGTTGTAGCGTATGCCCATTCAGGACCTGTATATCTTCTATTTGCAATTCTTTTTCTTTTTAACCTCCGTTCACCTTGTTGTTCTCCTTCACTCAGATCATCTGCTTGAGAAGTATCACTCTCTTCTATTATTGTGTCGTTTGATACTTCCCTTAAGGAGTTGCTTGTCTGGCCAATTGTCGCCCCTATGTGTCTTTTCTCGACGTTTTCCTTCAGGACGTTGGACAGCACCCTCCTCTTGTGATATGGTGTTTTCTCTTGACGGACCTGCAACTGGTTCTGAAGATTCTGACATGTTTTGACTCCTCTCTGCAATTTCTCCTTCTTCTTCTTCTGGTTCTATGTTGGGTTCATGCTCTATCCCGTACCCGTCTAGTTCTGGGAGAACTTCTCCTTGACTTAGTTCTCCTGCTGCCTCTACTGAGATAGGCACTCTGTCACCCATCTCGAACTCACTGACTGTTTGAAGGACAAGGCTGTTCTCAGTGGGCCCTCCGGTAGTCTCAGTTCCTTCTTGACTGTTCTCTGACCCTGAGACCTCTTCTTCTAAAGTTGTTGTGCCGGAAACTTCACGTTCCTCTTCAACAGGACACGTTACCTTTTTCGTGTGACTGGCATGTATCCAGTTGGGAACCCCGGCACACTTTACGGCAGTAGTAGTCGTCAATATTACTTGATATGGCCCTTTCCAACGTGGTTCTAGACACGATTTTCTCACATGCTTCTTGACAACCACCCAATCACCGGCTTGTAGAGAGTGGCCTGGATCGCCAATCGGCTGCAACGTGTTAGCTTCCACCTGGTGAGAAAAAGAGCGAATCACGTCAGCCAAACCTTTGCAGTAATCCAACACCATATCATCTGTAATATTCACTAGTGCATTTGCAGGTACTACTGGTAATCTCATAGCTCTGCCCATGAGGATTTCATGGGGGGACAGTCCCGTTTTCTTGTCTGGGGTGTTTCTAATTGACATCAGCACTAGAGGTAAGGCATCTGGCCACTTCATATTTGTTGCTGCGCACATTTTTGCCATCCTTGATTTCAAAGTACCATTCATCTGTTCTACTAATCCTGATGCTTCAGGACGATAACTACAATGCAGCTTTTGTTCAATGTTGAGTGCGGCACACAGAAGTTTAATCACCTCATTGTCAAAGTGTCTACCCCTATCTGATTCTATAGAAACCGGAAACCCTAATCTTGGTATCAGTTCCCTGAGTAGTAGTTTAGCAACTTTAAGACTGTCATTTCTACGTGTGGGATATGCCTCAATCCAATGACTGAAAACACACACAATCACCAACACGTACTTCAATTCTCCACAAACAGGCATTTCGATAAAATCCATTTGCATTTTGTTGAATGGACCTCCAGCTCTCCCAATGTGGCTCAAAGTTACCACAGTTCCTTTCCCAGCGTTAATCTGTTGACAGATGACGCACCTGTGGCAAGTAATTTCTGCGGCATGTCTGAATTTTGGATTGAACTAATCAATCTTAAAGGATCTGATCATGGCATCTCTTCCCAGATGTACCTGCCCATGATAGAGCCGGGCAAACTGTGACAAAAGGCTATTTGGCAAGACTAATTTTCCCTCCTCTGAAACCCATAGATCATCAGCTCTCTGTACACATTGCATTCTTTGCCAAGAGCGTTTTTCCTCCTTGCTCGCGCGACCTTGTAATGTTTTTAGTTCATCTAAAGTGTCAACCACCCATAATGCTAGATTTAAACACATGTCATTTTCAGTTTGTGGTAACAATTCCCATTGGTCTTTAAACGTTATACAGTTTAATGCACAAAATCTTGCAACTTGATCTGCATAGCCATTTCCCATAGACACAAAATCTTGTGATCTAATGTGAGCACTGCACTTCACCACGGCAATTTCGAGAGGTAACTGAATCGCGTGTAACAAATCTCTTATTTGTTCACCGTTTTTCACAGGAGAACCAGAGGAGGTCATAAAACCTCTCTGTGACCAAAGTTGGCCAAAGTCATGCACAATTCCGAATCCGTATCTGCTGTCAGTATAGATAGTGACTTTCAAATTTACAGCTGCGTGGCATGCCTTAGTAAGGGCGATTAATTCTGCCACTTGTGCTGAAAACACTTTCTCATGCGAGGAGGCCTTGACAATGCCAGTTATGGTACATACCGCATAACCAGCTCTCAGGGTTCCTGCAGAATCTCTTAGACAGGACCCATCGACAAACATGATGCAATCATTTTCTTTCAATTGAGTGTCCTGAATATCTGGACGAGGCTTGGTGCACAACTCAGTCACCTCAAGACAATCATGTTCAAATTCTTCCCCATCTTTAATTTCAGAATTTTCATTTGGAAGCAAAGTTGCCGGGTTCAGTACAGTGCATCTTCTAAGAGTGACATTAGGCGACCCCAGTATGATCGTCTCATACTTAGTGAGATGTGCATTTGTCATGTGCTGCGTCTTAGTTCGTGTCAACAGAATTTCAACTGAATGTGGAACCATTACTGTCAGAGGATATCCCATGACTATGCCTTCACATTGTAAAAGGCTTTGACCAACTGCTGCAACTGCACGCAAACAATCCGGTAAGGCTGCGACAGGGTCCAAGGTAGCTGAAAAATATGCTACAGGGCGATTTGCATCTCCGTGGACCTGTGTTAAGACAGACAAAGAACAAGCAGCACGTTCATGACAAAACAACAGAAAAGGTTTCTCGTAGTCTGGCATTCCCAATGCTGGTGCCCTGCACATGTATTCTCTCAATTCCAAAAATGACTCAAGTTCTTCTTTTGATAGGGTTATAGTATATGGCTCATCTTTGATTTCTTTACCTGTCAATTTTATCAAGGGTTTCGAAATGATTGAGAAGTTGGGTATCCACTGACGACAGTAGCCCACCATTCCCAAAAACATCCTGACATCTCTTTTTGTTGTTGGGGGATTCATTTGTAAAATAGCTGTTATCCTTTCCTTTGATATTCTTCGGGACCGTTTCTCAATCAAATGTCCTAAGTATTTCACTTCTTTCTGACAATATTGTAGTTTTCTGGGGGACACCTTATGTCCATTCTTTCCCAGATGATTCAGTAATGCAATGGTATCATATTTACAACTGTCTCTTGTTTTGGACGCAATTAGCAAATCATCAATATATTGCACAAGAGTCGAATTGAAAGGCAGCACAAGAGGTTCCAGATCCTTTTTCAATATCTGATTGAAAATGGATGGTGATTCAGAAAACCCTTGAGGAATTCTGCACCAACTGTACACCTTGTCCAAGAATTTGAAACTGAACAAAAATTGTCTGTCCTCATGAAGAGGTATCGAAAAGAAGACTTGTGATAGGTCTACTACGGTAAACCATTCAGCGTCACAGGGAACCTGGAACATTGTTACTGCTGGGTTAGGTACCACAGGGCAACATTTTATCACAATTTCATTTATTTTTCTCAAGTCTTGCACAATTCGAACTTTTCCACAGGGCTTTTTTAAACCCATTATGGGAGAGTTACATGGACTCCTCAAGACCTCTTTCAGGACTCCCTGTCTGAGAAAGTCTGCAATTATTTTTGACACCTCAATAAGGACATCTTGGGTCATGTGATATTGTGGCACCTGTGGGAACACTGCATTCGGTTTGATCTGAACTTTGACTGGTTCCACTCCCTTTATTAATCCTACTTCTTTCCCGGTCAAATCCCACACTTTCTCTGTTACTGTTCCTTGCAGTTCGACAGGTAGATCAATCAAAGTATGCATTGGGAATAGAGTAATCAAAGGGTAGTCTTCATTTGTCCCTGTTTCTTCTTCTATAAATTGACTTTCATCTCCCTCATCATCACTATTTGTCTGTACTTCAATTCCATCGTTGGAGCAGGTAATTGAACATATTGTTTTACAGAGTAAGTCCCTTCCCAGTAGGGATACTGGACTTGAATCACATACAACAAATCTATGTAGCCCTTGGAAGTTGCCAATTTCAACTTGTACCGGATCGGTAATCGGGTTAGTCAAATACCGATTTGCTACTCCGACCACTCGTATAGTACGCCCCGAGAGAGGTAATCTTGGGACTTCTGCTCTTCGAACTGTAGAGCGTGTAGCTCCTGTGTCAACCAAGAATGAAACCTTATAGCCCATCACCTTTCCCTCTACATATGGGCCTCTCTGATCCACCTCTATGGATGCTGCAAGCCTGCACTCTTCACTGTCTGAACTATCATCTGACCAGTCCTCATTCATGCCATTTTCTCCTCGTAATGGAAACTGTTGTACAGTCTTGTTTTGATTTGTTACCTGACCTGTGACCTGCTGAGGAAGCATCACCTGCTGCTGTCCCATCGGAGCCATTGGTAATTGCATTTGCTGTCTAGGCACCATAGGAATCTGCTGTTGCACTGGTTGCAATTGTATTGACTGAAAACGTGGCATTTGCATCTGTTGCATGGCCTGTACCCCTTGCATTTGTACCAAATTATTCTGAAAATTTGGATTTTGATGTCTTATTTTCGGACCTCGTGAGTTTTGTAATGTACCAACATTAGTGCTTTGCTGAACTGCACCATCCTGCACCATATTCAGACACTCCAGTTTCCAGTGCCCCACGCCCCCGCACGCGTGACATGGTGACATCCTTTTCGCTCCTTGAACATCATTTTGGATAACAACATTATTCATGTCCGAACCGCGGTTCACAAACCCTCGACCTCAGCCTCTCGGCAGTGCCTGAAACACACCATTCATTTGCGGTTGTTGTTGTATCATCTGCTGAACTCCATTTCCCTGTATTCCAGCCTGTGCAGCCCTTATCTGCATCACCATCACCTTTTCCTTCAGCTTTTTCTGCTTCAATTCGATCTCATCACTACAGTACTTTGCATACTGCAACACCTCATCAATCGGTTTAGCTTGCCAACAAATTAAATGATTCTTAATCATTTGACTAACCTCCGGTCTCAATCCTTCGACGAATCTAAACACAAGGTGATTCATATCTTTCGGTTCGATAGTCTCAGTACCACTGTAATGCTTGAACGCTTTCAACAATCTCTCGTAATAGTCATGTATTGACTCTTTAACCTCTTGAGAGGTCCGGTCGATTTTCTGCCAATCAGTCACTTTCGGCGACACCTTTTGTTTAAAAAACTCAGTCACTTTATGATAATATTTCATCACCTCTTCTGAAGGTGCTCCGGTCACCTTATCTCTCGCCGGCTCCTTCGTCGGCCAATCTACCCCTCTCTTGCACTCGAGCCACAAATCAGGCGGAACAATAATCTCAAACAAAGTATTGAAGTCCTCCCAGAGACAATTTGCAAGTTTCACAAACCTGTCCGTTTGTTGATACCACTCGATCGGTTTCTCTCTCAATCTGGGATAATCATTAGTAAAGGATAGAATATCTCCTCTAGTCCATGGCACATGTACAAGAACACCACCAGCTGTCTCTGTCATAGGTAATATTTTTACTGATTCCAAATCAGGTGAGGTCCTAGCTTGATTAGACCCTGGGCTATCACCTTTTCCCTTATCTCTTTTCTTTGCCTATCGGCTTTCCCATTTCTCCAATGCACCCCAAATCTGTGCACTTTGCAACAATTCTCTCAAATGTGCCTTCGTGCCTGCAGATCTCATATGTTCAAAATCTTTTGAGTCAAAATCTAATCTGTAGCTCCTTTTCAAATGCTTAGTGTTTCCGATATCAATATTGTATTTGTCTGCTAGGTTCGCTAATCTCTGATGTACTTTGCCTACTTCCTTGGTAATCTTGGGACACAAGTATCTTAGTTCTGCCTCTGTGTATGATTCCAATCTATTTACTCCCATTGTTCCTTCCACTAACTCGGCAGCTTCCGCCCCTAGTCGTACAAGGTTCAGGTATTCATCTTGTTTTTCTTTCTCAGGTTCAACTGTAGCCACTGCAGTCTTTTGTGAAGTATAAGTCTTTTCTAACCATTCGTTTAACTGTTGAACTGTAAAACCCTGCAGTGAAATGTTCCCTGCATGTATCATTGGAGAATGTGAGGTATTCGTAGTCATGGTTTGCGGAGTTAAAACTCCCAACCCTGCTTGACGCATTGCTTCTAGAGGTGCTTCTACTGGACTAAGGTCCATTAAGGGTCTTGGTGGTTCATTTACTTGTTCTCCAGGGGCCATTATCTGTGGAGTTCCCATAGACCCTCCTCTTATCGCCTCCTGAGTCATCACTCCCTGGTCACACACCCCTGCTTTACCTTGTGCATATAATGGCACTGGGGGACCGACAGTAATGGGTAAAGATATGGCGGCAGGTGTCTGACCCGGACCCAGACTTCTTGGAGCAGCAACTCCATAGGTCTGTTCCAATGTACCCGGAACAGGTACTAACGGTGGTCCCGCTCAAGGGTTATACCCTGGTATCAACTGTGGTTGTGGTTCAGACACTAATTTCGGAGTTGATTCAATCTCAATTAGCTTTGGCTTTGTGTATATCGGATCCGGAGGCACTATCAAATTCTCAAGCACTGGGACATCAGGGTAGATTTTTTTTATCTGCGGTGGAGGCTGCAACTGTATCGGCATGTCTGGTGCAGTGGGTACACTGACACCATTCTGTGTCAAAGCTGTATCACTAGTCTGTACCGTATCAGTAACTCCCTTTTCCTGCGTCTGGTTCCCAAGATCCAAGCTAGTACTTGGAGCACTGTCGCTCACCGCATATGGTGGCGGACGATCATGTAACAATCTATCCATAAATTCCTCATCATCTGAATCATCTTCCTCTTCCCAGGATCTTTTATTTTCTTTAGATTTGCCTGAGTCTTTGTCGGTTTTACAGGAGGCTTTCTTTCCCTGCATTTCTTCTCCCTGAGTTATCGCTGGGAATAACTTCAACCCGTCTAAAATACCCTGTCTCCACATTTTGCTCTCATTGTCCCACCTAGCCTCTGCATATGATTTTTCTGCCCTTCTCAGTCTTCTCTGAAACCTTTCTTGTCTATGTTTAAGAGCCATCAAATCCCAAATCGCCAAAGCCTCATTTTGTGCCGGTCTTGGAGGTGGTTTCTGTGTACTTAGCATCCACCTTAGATTTTCTAGTACCTTCGGGTTAAACGTCCCATGTTCTGGGAACGCTGGAGACTCTTCTTTCTCTGTTAATTTGCGCCACTGTTTTATCCATAAACAAGGCGCAACACCTTTTTCTTCCATAACCGTATAAGCTGGTGTGCCCTCAGGTGGCGTAGGTTCCCAATCAGCTGCAACAAAATAAACATCTCCCTTTAAAGCGCTCTTGAATGCTTTGACAAAATTCATATTTGCGATTCTCTTATTTAGTTTTTAATCAGAAATGGCTTAGTTCCCAGGACACTTTTCACCCGCCTTCTCAATCTATTGCCTCTCACGGACGGCAGCCAATCCGTGTGCGACCCCTCTCGACATCTGACCTATCTCAGCGCGGCACCAATGACGTCACAATCACACACACTGCAGCTGACAAAGTCTTGCGGCTTGTCCGCTCCTCACTGAACCCCTGCAACTCACACAAACTAATGCAAATTATTGCGAGCACCTTAAAATGACAACACAAATCTGCCGGTTTACTACAGGAAGGGTAACACATTTGCTTCAGAACTTTACAGAGATTTCACTTGAAGCCTCAGCCGCTACTCTCTCCTTATCGGTTCCCGCATACGCAAGCTGAATTCGACCCGCAAATTCTACTCTCGACTTGTCAATGACTCCTTCTAGTGCACTTTAGAATTTGTCAAATCTCCATCGAAGGTTTCATACACACATTATAACTCAAACTTGACTTGTCAACCACACCCGATTGACCTATTAAACCACACAGATTACAACATAAACCACATTTATCTTCATACTCCGGAGTCTTAGACCTCGACAGGTCCGTACACGACAACCAACCACGTGGATAATTTTGAGCAACAAGCGCTACATTCACATGAAGTACGCCGACTTCCCTACTCTCATACTGTGGAGTACGCCCACTCCTACTAAACAACTCTAAATTTGACCTAAATACACACAAAATTTTCGCAATCACCTGCAAAATGCATAAGCTTAGGCAAGCGCAGAGACCCTAACCACACACTCTATGGCGCCGAGAACATTCCCAACTCATTTAGGCAGGCTCCGAGATCCCGGGAAAGCCATTATGAACTTAGAAACCCATCATACTTCCAAATTGCATTATCACAGAAAAACAAATTAAACAATGAATCTCCGTCCTAGGGCCCCCAAGGGCCAAACCGTCGCTCTGCTACCAAACTGATAACGCTTCCCTTTATGTCAATTTTATACACATTAGGACTCGTTTTAGGCCGATGAATCTTTTGACCCAGTGGTGAGACACCGTAGAACGAGATAGCTGATCAATATGTCAAGCAATATATCAATGATATTATCAACATATATCACCACAATATACTTCACTTTAGTCATTGATTAAACTGTCGGCGCAACCATGACCTTTCAGTCATGAATAACCACACCTTAATGGAGTTTTGTGAATTTTTATTCCCTATTGATTACAATCTAATAATACGCGTATTAATCTCAAAACCAAGAAGCAAACGAGCATAGTCACAATATGGCAACTGTGATAAGATTTGACAATGCAAAGATCACAAACATAAAATCACCAATATAAGATATACACAGATCAGAATGCATAGAACATCATATATGTCTCAGTTCAGCATAGCACAAAGTCGGTCGTGTCTGTTGCGTCAGTCAAGGTTAATGCCTAATCTAACCACTAATTAGTATCAGCATGTTGGACTTCATGCAAAACAATTTAGAACACCAATTTAGAAAACATCTAACTAAGGTTTCTATTAAAAAATACAGCAGTTGGTGCCTAGAAAGGAAAAGCAGATAGACGAATTACCATAGCAATTGTCATAATTACCCTCCTCGGAATAAGTCAGCACACAGGATCAGTCTTCGTCTTCAGGACATCAATTAGAACACCAACAGTCTATTTCATCTAAGGGACAGGGGACACTTCCCTCATAAGGAGGAGAAGTGTAAAGGGCAGTCTATGGATAAGGATGGTTTAATTAAGTCTCAAATCACCAGACAGAGTGACAGAGTTTCTGGATGCAATCGACATCATTCCCTACCTAATACTCTCGACCCTTCTGTGTCATGAGTTTTTATCCCTTTTTCACAATACATTCCCCCAAAATTCTATTGGATAGTTGCTACACCCCACTATCTTTAACCTATCAAATTATACATTAGGTAATGTAATTGTCACCCCACGATAATTTATAACTTTTTGATTGGCCTTCATAATTGACGTTTTTTCGTAGGTGGCACATCCGGGGTTACTTCATTCTCTGGCACGTTCTTCAGGTCAAAAGTTCTCTTTTCCAGGGTAAAACGTCCTTGAAAGTTTCTTTAATTGTTGCAAAAAGTATAAAACTTATACTAAAGCAGCTAGCATGCGAGTGAGAAAAAGTTAGCATTGATACATTAAACGAAGAAGAAGAGAACAAATGCTGGGTCATGGCCTTTTGCGAATCAGCACACTGAAGAGACAGAAAACACGCCTCAATATGCGAGTTACACAGCTGAGTTTTCGGCTCACGCTAACTTAAAACTTTTGGATTCTAATGAACGCAATCTTCATAGGTGTTAACACATTCAATTAATCATAATGCAAGCAATTATTTCTTATAGTCGACATTAGTATATGTGTATAGTAATTTCTTTATACTTATAAGTATGAAAACATTCAAACGAATAATATTTTATTGTTATTAGTGCAGCATTGTTAAGTATAAGCATTTAATATCTAAGATATGTAATATTTAAACTACGCTCTCTCACCATAAATAGCTGAGACAGGAGAAACACTCCCCAGAGGGATTCTGTTTTTGAGCAGTATGTCCACCCTCAAAGTGAGTTCCTTCTGTCTCAGTGCCAAGCTTCCCCATCTTCTACACCTTAAACAAACCCAAGAGGAAGAGTTCTGGTAACCTTCCCCCTCCCTTTGAGTAAGTTGTGAAATTCAAGTGCTGGATGTACTTGGTCTGTGTCGAAAACACGCAAATAAACTGCCAAGGCCCCAATGCGCATTCCTGAGACAAAGCCGTATGTTTCTCTGCTGTAAACATTCTCATTCTGGTACACTCATCACCTCCACATCCGCCTCTGGTGAGAATAGTGAAAACACATTCAGTGTAGAAAACAAGCTGTGTGCATGAAAAAATACCTGCGCCACCCATGTGACAGCATTTGAAGCTAAGCTAATCACAAAATTAAGTCAGTGGTGAAGATGGAGTCGATGGTTAAATACAGATAGCATTACAGCTGGCTAAAATGTGTGCCTCTTGTCTATGTTCGCCCTTACCCCCATGTAACATTAAATGCCTAAACAGCATAGAATCTTTGTTTTTGGCCACTTCTAAAAGCTTTTCCATGGTTGCATCCTGCTAAGTCAAGTTTTTGCTGCTTGTATAGCTTTCCTGTAAGAAGACCTAGCTTCCTTTATTGCATATCTTTGACCAGACATGATGGCATTAACAACGTTCACTTATTAAAGGAGGCAACTGGGGTTAAACCACTCACAAGCTCTCTTCTGGCTCACTTTTCCTGTCCTGGATTGCACAAAGAGTCCTCTAATCTCTTAAACAGTCCATCATGAAATTCAAGGATGCTGTTTATGCAGTTCATGTGCATTTTAAGAGATTAGGGGACTGATTTATAAAACTTTAGCGCTTAACTAATGCCAAATGCAAAAGCAGCGCAAACTTACAAAATATAACTATATCGTTTGTAAGTTTGGGCCACTTTTAAGTCAAAATATGACAGAAAGGCAGAGCTAACTTTTCATAAATCAGGCCCTAATTGCTGTGCAAGTGCTTGTATGCATTGAATATATTGCTGTCTTGATAGTTTCTACAAATGCTCATTTGACATTGTTCATATTATTTGTTATAATTAAAAAAATACTTTCTTGAGTTTAGACCTATAATAGATCATTCATCAATGGGCCTGCCAGATGGAGGATTACAGGGACAGTGTCACTTTCATTTCTTGAAGCTACAGGTTGAAAAACATAGTTCAGATGGCTTATATAAAAACCCCTTTTGAAAGTTGGCACAGGCTTACTATCTGTGATCAACCATTACATATTCAAATATCATGCAACAAGGTCAGGTCAATGGTTTGTAGAGCAGACTTTGTCAAATATTTCCCTAGGCTAGCATCAATTGTAGGTATACATTCCCTAGTATGCATCCTCGTTGCTGGCTAAATCACCAGTGAGTACGGAAGGTTTAAAGCGAAACTCTCCACCTAGTACAATTGCTCAATCTTTGCTGTGAGATTTTAGCAAGCAATCAACATGCCTAAAAGTAGGATGTTCTGTATGGTCGTTAGTAGATCTTATAAACATTAGCAACAAGGTAACTTTACCATTACATGAAGATAACTTTAATATTAGTATGTCCTATCATGGACTGTGGATTTCCTTTATTCTACAAGGGAAGTATATTTTTACCCATGGTCATAGGCCACCCGCCACCTGGCCCACTGAAGATTTTCTTGTCACAATTTGAAACCTTCTAAAACCTGGTCTAAATACACAAGTACTCGTCTAAGTCTCTTGTAGCAAAGAAACATCAAAGTCATCAATAAAAAAGCCTCAATCTTTATTAAGAAGTTAAGATTTTAAACGTGCAATGTTCCAGGAGACAACCGAAACGCTTCCAGATTTAGGTACTTCTGGTATCTTTTGAGCTTCTGGAGTGCGTGTAGTGGAATCAGGAGTCAGCTGGTGCTCTTCTAAGCCATTATACTTAATTGAGATGGAGGGTTTGCATTCTCAAATCCCAAATTTTCATTTGCCTGGAGAGCAGATTCTGAGTTAAAAACCATATTAGAAAGAACTTCACCTGTTAGAGACGGATTTTTGAGGTGCCTTCCCATATAGCAAGAGACCCTGGAAGCTGGATGGCAAATTAAAAATGGCAAATGAATATTGGATACTTTAACTGTCACCCCTGATTCAAAATTCGCTATTTCCATTGTGCATTCTCGAGTAGAGTCTGCAGGAGGCAGCGGTTTGAATTGAATCTCTGAACATAATGGAGGGCTGGATCTAAGGCTGAGAGATCAAAGACCCCTTGCTAGAGCTGTATTGAGTAAAGTGACTTTGATGTATTCCCAGTTACTGCTTGTGTGAGGATGGCTCTTTATGCCCACAACATCACTGCTAATAATGGAATAGCTGTGGTGCACACTTCTAATCCAATTGGTTACTTTGTGTGTTAAGGACTCCGTATCTTCGTACACATCTTTCTTCAATCACAGTTTGGGCTTTCACCATGAAAATGTCTCTCTTTTTCATCAGAGGCACGCGGATGATAGAGTAGCTTACCTGTTTGCAGGCCATTGATGGACATTAGAATATTGGTCTCAAGAGAGTTTGCCCTGGGTGCACGGAGAGTTTTAGTATATGGGCGGGATAATCTAAATCTGTTTCCTTGTTGCTACAATCCATATGTAGTACCCCTCCCTCTGGTTTCCTTGGGATAAAATATATGTCGTCTATCTTGACCTGCTTTCTTTTGCAGATTAGCAGAGCTGATAGATAAACTAGGGCATGAGACATGATAAATAGGCAAAGAAAATCTAGCAGTGCATGCCCTGGGAGAACATGGACCCCTTGGCGGTTGGACAACATAAACAGAACAAGCATTGCTGCTACTCTACAGAACTCCCACTAACTGCAGGGAGTTTTTGGTACTGAGCCAAACCACAATATCCATTAATTTCATAACCATAGATTTTAAACCCTTAATTTCTGACTTTATCTGTAGCAACTGGTTGTCTGTTACCCAAAGTTAGTATCAGCGCATGGCGGTACTAAAAATCAGTTTGTGTCCCTTTAGAAAAATTGATGTAATTATAGCAGACAAAATGTTCTGGGGTCTCAATTTGAGCATATCTAATACTGCAGATATCCTGCTGCACCAATGTAGGTGGGGCAATTGCCGGCATGACAATAATTTTCTGTGTTCACTGCAGTTAGGTGTACTTTAAATACATTTATTAAACTGCTGTACTAGAAAACCCCTCCTCTTTTTTAGAAAATGATTGCCTGCTTTTTTAGCTTGCAGCTTCCCCCAGCTGTTGACGAGGCTTTATCCCCTAGCATAATTTTCACTTCCTCAATCAAATTGTTTATATCACTTCAACACATTTTTAGGCAGAGTGTGTCACTGGTGTCCTACTCCTTTTCTCCCTCTAAGGGATCAAGGCAGCTTTCCTCTTTTCTATTTGGGCAGCTTTCCTCTTTTTCTAATTTGGGAAAAAATAGCTTCTTCTAAACAGCACTCCTCAAATAAACTTCCATTAATCAACAGAGTGAGCAAGGATTAAGTCAAGAATCCACATCTCACTTTGGGTCGATGTAGGTTTAATAAAACAAATAGGCATAAAAGAGATCAGTCACATGAGGTCTGCTACTAACTTATCCTCTTTGAAATACCTGCACTTCAGGCGCAAGGGTGCTTATGGCAAAGCCAAGAGCGGTGACTCAGTGGACAGTCGTCTTGCACTATATGGCACCTCAGCTAGATGTAGTCTGCCTCCTAGGCCCCCTCCTTGTCTTGTTGGGTACTAGGCCTTGGAATCCCTGGTATGCATGTCTCGAGCAGCAGGTAGTCATCTCCCTCTATATAGTGCTGTAGCAAGGTAGGGCCTGCCTCCTCTGCCCCCTCATTGTCCTGTTGGGTACTGGGACTTGGAGTCCCTGGTCTGCACATCAGCCTTTGTCACCCCAGGCTTCTTGGAGCTTTGACAGGGGAAAGGAAGAACTTTCTAGGACTGGATAAGAAATCCACCACACACAGAGGCTGAAACAAGGTATAAATATTGTACCTGCAGACCCATTCACCAACACACTTTTGAACCTGAGGACATTACAGAAAGAGAACTGCCCAGCTACCAGAGGACTGCCCTCTGCTTTAAGACTGCCTTGCTCTCTGCGAACCTGAGTGACCCCAAGGGTCTGCTGCCTCATCTCCTGTCTGAGCTACGGGGACACAACAAGCTTCAGAGAACAGCCTGCCACTGCCCTGCTGCACTACACATGCTTGGGCCTGAAACTGGAGTATACAAAAAGTGATGGATGGAGTTCTTGAAATAATCTCAGTCACTGGTATTTACTTGGCTGCGTCCCAATCTATCAGTATTTTGCACACCATGCCATCTCAGTTTAGACCCAGCTATACGTCACCTCAGTCTTGCCCCTGTTCCAATAGGAGCTTTCCAGCCCGAACCACCAAGCCAGGTATGCTGCGAACTGGAACAAAATGAACCCAGAACCAGTTTCACCCTTGGTATGGGCTCATCTGCCCAGTATAGCTTGGTTCTTGTGACACAGTGTGCCCTGGACCCACAACTGGACATACTGGTCCCACTTAGGGCAACACACTAAAGTATACAAATAGTGATGAATGTAATACTTGAATTAATCTTGGCCACTGGAAATTAGTTTGGCCTTTCCCAATCCATCGTCATTTTGTACACAATATGCCACCTCAGTTTGGACCCAGCTATAGGCAAAACAGTCTTGACCCTGCTCCAATAGGAGCAGCCCAGCCTGAACTTCCAAGCCAGGCCCTCCGTGAACTGGAACAATAGCAGCCTAGGACTGGTTCCCCCAGAGTCTTCTTCTATGTAATGTACTATCCACAGACACACAGAAAGTATAGCACGCACATGCACCTACACATGTGCTTTAAAGCACTACATGCTAACCTGATGTAGGCCAAGCGCAAGTCAAGCAGACATTAGCAAAACTATATGAGTGAGCCTGTCAGCTTCATTCCAATGACACAGGCAAAAGGCCTGATCACTCCTATTCATCTCTACACAGTGTGCTGCCCCACCGCACTCATGCTACTTAACTTCTGGAAAAAAGGCACAAGATTTCCATCACAAAAAGGGTAGTGTTTTATGTACCCCTCCCGGTCCACAAGACTGCAATCCATGAGACAGACCTATGTCATAGCACACACACACTCATAGCCCTTGTTTTCTCATGACAACAACAACTAGCAGCAGGGATCCAGACATCGTTGCATCTAGGGCACTCAGGGCAGAGGTACACATCCATCACCATGCAGGAGACGTTTCCATTCCAACATATATTTTGATGGTTTCGTTGATATGTACTCTGGCATGGTTCGCTGTCCATTCATAACTTATTTGCCTATATGTTCTTGTTCCTCTACTAAAGGCCGTAGCTTGTGTATGTTTTGGCAATTGTATTTTTTTGTTGAATTAATATTCGTTTGGCCATGATTGTACATCTTGTTGCACCTTGCTTCATCTTAACCACGGGTAGTGAAAGACGGACTATAGAGGAACTGTCCACTGACTTCAAGAAAAAGTCCTCTGGATAGATAATGTGGGGCTCAAGAGAGAGTCCAGGAAGGGAATGAAATTTGAATATAAACTACGAATATAAAATTGGACAAACATTGAGGGTTATTGTAAAGACAGTGGGGTGATTCCAGAAGCAAAGTAATTGTCCTGGAAGATAGAAATCAGGCAGGTCAGCTATTTGTGCAAGTACATTGATAATACAATATCTCTTTTGTCTATTCTAATATGGCTGGGAAATAATGTTGTGTGGATTTCTTCGCAAAACATTTTTCTTTTTGGTTTCTTGGAGAGCTAGGTGTTTGTGTAAACAACTGATGAAAACTGGGCATTTAGTATACTACTTCTGAGAAGAAAATGAATATAATTTTCAGTTGTGTTTTCACAAATTTCATAGGCACCATATCTTGGACTGACGCTTTAACACTTGAATACACCACAGAGTGATAAGTGTTTCTGGGCCTGTTTTATATTAGTGACGTAACCAGGGGGTCAGCATTATTATAATTACAAGGGCAAGAATGCAAGTGTCTTTCAGAGTATAGTTTCTTTAGTTTATCAAAAGTATGTTTTTTACTTAAGTCTGTCCGGTAATTTGAAGTGAGAAGTGCACAGTATGAATAACTTCACATCTCTTAACCACCAATTTCAAGTAGGAAAACACCACAAACAATAACAACAAATGATCACTACTTAGAAAACTAGAAAAGTTGTGATGAAAAAATGTTTTGTTACAATTCTGACTGTTTCCTAAAGTTGGAAACAGATAAATCTTACTAAGGCAACCCTTGTATTGATGCCATGTCTAGAAAAAATGCATTCTTGGGGTACACCAGTAAATGGGTTTATCCCAGCATCACACAATTCACAGATTGTAGTATGAACATCACCACAGACCATTCAAGCACTAGGAGAAGGAAAAAAATGTATTTTCACAACACAAACATTACCCGATAAATATAATTTAAAAGGTCGTTTCTGTCCTGTGCAAGTTCAAGTTCAGACACCAGCCCAGCTCCTGGAAAGGAGAGACCTTTAAATGTGCTCAAATTGAAAGTCGAATTAGAAGAAATGATTAGAGAATGTTTGAATCTTGATCACATAAACCAATATCAAGAAAGATAATTGGATTACTTGTGCAAAGAAATAACGAGAAGTGGTGTAAGTGTTCATGACAGACAAACTGATTTGACAAATCATTTGACTGCCCACTGAGTCACCCCTCTTGGCTTTACCATACGCACCCTTGCTCCTGAAGTGCAAGTATTTCAAAGAGGATAAGTTAGTAGCAGACCTCATGTGACTGATCTCTTTTATACCCATTTTTGTTAATTAACTGGAGATGTATCAATTGAAAACATGCGTTGTTCAGTAATACAAATTCATCTAAGTGAATTTAAATAAATGTGTACGCAAAAGGAGTGAATTTGACAAATTTGAAAACAAATGTCACAAAAACATGAAAAGAAAAAGAGACAGATGAAAGAAGTACGTTCAGAAACTAAAGAAACAACTACAGCATACCTTTAACGGAGATATCAGTTGGAAGGTATGTACATGTCTTTTGGAGTAGGGAACTCTCGCATCATGAACAAACAATTTTCCAAATTTGAGAGAAAGCCCAACACAGTGGTGTATAAAAGTGGAGAGATTTATTGAGATTTCAAAAGTGTTATGGGTTGATTTTAATACATGTTTTGATATTGTGCTTCCAAGTGATATGTGGGCAAAATGTAAGACTGCAGTTCAATGACCAGGTGCTAAACCAGCAAGGGATCCTGCAACAAATGTGTCTTCACCTGTGGTAATGACTAAGTGAGGTGAAAATATTTTTGAAGGGCAGAGTTCACAGATTTGAATTATTTGAATTTGAATCAAATGCATCAGAAATCTAAGGAAACTCTGCAAGACTTTTATGAAAGTTTGAGAAAAACATTTCAGCAGCATGCAGGACAGATGTATCTTGATCCAACAGATATGGGTTTTTATTTAAGCATTTTGTACTTGGTTTTAGACCTGAGATTTGTCATGACATACAACAAAATGTGTTGCCAGACAAAGGCCCTAATTATGAGTTTGCCGAGCAGAAAAGGCTGCCCGCCAAACTCCCTTGGTCAGGTTACTGCCTATGGGGCAGCGCTCCCTTGGCACCTATTAGGAGTTTCCCTCTGGGTGGGCAGGCAGAAGCACAGTTTCCACCCACTTGTCCAACAACATTGATGCCGGCTCATAATAGAGCCGGTGGCATTGCTGTTTGGTGTCGGGCGCACCAGCACCCGTTGCGGAAATGACTGACTGCAATGCCAGGCGGGCCCAACCACCCCGTCTCCCACAGCCTTTACATGACGGGGAAGCTGAGATGTAAACGCCGGCTGAGAGAGGCATATTGGGATGCCGGCACCTCCAGGTCGTTGGGCGGCTGAAAAGTGGCAGTGCCGGAAGTCCGACCATGGTGCAACCGCCACAGTCATAATTTCACAGCTGGACTGCCGCTTTGGTGGCGGTCTCACAGCGACTGCGAGGCTGAAGACCACTAGCCTCCTAATGAGGGTTCAAGTCTTTGAATGAGATTTTGAAGTATGCACAGTATTGCAGGGATGAGCAGGAGATGAAACAGTGTAAGATTAAGGAGACGTTTATGTTGGCACAGACTAAAATTACACCATAAGATTTTCAGAATCAGACATTTGTAAGAAATGGTGGTATAGTTCAAGATGTATGTGAAATGCATAAAGGTTGGTTTCAAGCAGGGATGGAGGGTGTGCAAGGCAAAATGGTGTTGTCTCAGGGAGAGAAAGAGGTACTCTGATTGATCCAAGTGCAGGTGTTGATGATGTGACACTGAAGAAGATGACACCTTGTCACCTATGTAATATGGTGGGGCATTGGAAGTGCAAGTGTAGGCTCAATCCAGATAGAACTGTCAATAATCAGATACAAGGTGTAAACCAAATACAGATGCCGAATGTTCCTGTGTGACAGATGTAAGTGCCAATGCAAAATCAAACTCTAATAGTAGCCATGCCTCAAGCACCTGTGGTTCAGTCAAATACAAATAGTGCCAGATTAAATCAGAAACAATTGTTGACAATGAATCAAAATGTGATGCAAGTTAGAAATCAAAATGCAGTCCAGCAGTTTCCCATGTTTGATAACATTGCAATGTTAGATACAGGCACCTTACAATGTCAGTGCCTGAGGTGGGAGGTAGAATCTATGCCTGGTGCAGTCTTAGAAGTAGACCAGAATGGGCCATTCATGGAAGGGGAAGTAAATGGTCACCAAGTGTCATTTTTTGATTCACATAGGAGCTACCCATTCCACTATGAGAACAGCAGGAATACCGGACCTACCCCTCTTGGAAAAAAAGATCCAAGTTGTGGGAGTCATAAACAGACAGATTACTATCCAGATTTCAAAGGAAGTACCTGTAAAAACAGGATCCCTCGAACAAAAAATGTCAGTTTGCTGGTGTGCAATTCAAGTCATGTTAACCTATTAGGAAGATATTTATTGTTCAAGTATCGTTACGCCATCTATTGAATACCACAAGGAGTGAAATTCCAGGCTCATGATGAGTATGTAGATTTTAAAATTGTTTAGCAAGAGACAGTATAGATCTACTCAATTTTAACAACAAAAGATGTGCCTGCAGACTTAATCAGGACAGTTAATCCAAGAGTGTGGGATTTCACAGGGATGATGTTGGATTAGTCAAAGGAGTTGAACCAGTCAAAATAAACATGAAGCCAAATGAAGTTTTTCTCAAGTACACCATCCTATCACTTGAGACCTGAAGTGATAGAAAGAATAATGCCCTTGATCAATGACATTCTGGAAAGGGGCATTTTAAGGCAGATAATTTGGCGTCCATGCAACTCACCAATTATGGGATCGTGAAAGCCCAATGGTAAATTTCAGATTGTTCAAAATTTAAGAAAGGTGAATGATATTGTAATCCCATGTTGGCCTGTGGTACTGAATCCAGCCATCAAATTCCATTCACAGCTGAGTGGTTTATTGTGATTGATCTTTGCCAGGCGTTCTTCTCAATTCCATTGCACGAACACAATAAGCACTTGTTCTTCTTTATGTTCCGAGAGAAAGTAATAGCATGGTACTGTGTCCCACAAAGGTACACTGAGAGCCCCTCCATTTAAACTAAATCTTGAAAAAAAAACTGGAAACAATGTCCTTGCCCCAAAGTTCCCTCTCGGTGCAATCTATTAATTGTCTACTCATTGCATCAAGGACACAATAATCTTGCAGATGTTACACTATTGCATTGTTGAATCATTTGACAGAAAATGGACATAAAGTGTCACCAAACAAATTGCAGTATTGTTAAAAAGAGGTCCAATACTTGTAACACTTATTGAAAAATAACAAGAAAAGTGTCAAGAGAGATGATCAAAACTATTTTGAAAATGAGTCCTCGTTAAATGCAGAAGAAAGTCAAGATGCTTTTGGGAATGGTTGGCTGCAGTAGACAGTGGATACAGAACTTTTCCTTGGTGGCAAAACCTTTACTGAGGTTTATGCACAAAGATGTTCCAGATCCAATTCCATGGGGTAATGAATGCATGAAAACATTCCTAGAGCTGAGACAAAGTCTCTGTCATACCCCGGCACTTGGAATGCCAGACTATACAAAATATTGTATACTGTTTAGCAGTGAAAGGGAGGGCTGTGCTCTCTCAGTGCTAACTCAAATAAATGGAGATGTCAAAAAGCCTGTGGCATATTTCTCTGTAACTCTTGATCCTGTAGCTGCTGCTTTGCCTGGTTGTCTTAAAGCAGTAGTGAAGAAGTCACGGAAAGTGCAAAAACATTTTGATGGGTCATCCTTTAACAGTCATGGTCCCTCATCCAGTCAAGTTATTACTTCCAGGAACTAAAACACAGCAACTTACTAATTCAAGACTAGCTTGTTATGAACAACAGATTCTGGTAGGAAGTAATGTTGTGCTGAGAAGATGTCAAGTACTGAATCCTAGCACATTGTTACTCATACCTCACAGAAGAATAAAGAAAATCCTTCTCCCACATTCACCTCAGAACCCAAAAAGATAATCTCTGGTGTCCCACAAGGATCGCCCTTCAGTCCCACCCTCATTCAAAGAACCATGACCCACCTGGCCAACACCATCAGATGGCATGGACACAACATCATCTCCTATGCCAATGACATCTGCCTCATCCTCTCACTGTGCGAAGACCCCTCCACCACCAAAATCAACTTCCAAAGACGTATGATGAACATTGCAAACTGAATGAAGGGCACCTGTTTCAAGCTCAACACAGATAAGACGGAAGTCGTCATCTTTGGGAACAACACCTCGCTATGGAACAACATTTGGTGGCTTGCTGAACTCGGCGCTTTCCCTGCCCAACAGACTACACCTGCAACAATGTTATCATTTTGGACAGCAAGGTTATCTATACAGAAAAAGGTAAACACAGTCTTGTCTGCTTGCTTATACACCCTATACATGCTCTGTGAGATCTTCAGGTGGCTCCCAATCAACACCAGAAGGTCTGTCGCTCAAGCCCTCGTCATCAAAAGGCTAGACTATGGTAATACACTTTCAGTAGGAATCATTGAATGCCTTCTGTTGGGATTACAGACAGCACAAAGCTCATCAACAACACTCAAGAACCTACACTGGCTCCAGATCCAGAATATATGCTAATTCAAGATGCTGATCCATGCATGCAAAGCCCTGCACAATGAAGAACCAGCGCGTACATTACCAAAAAAATGGCCATCCACCAACCGAACAAACACCTGCGATCCAACTCCCTCTTCCTTGCAGACACCCCCCAGATCCACAGGTCCAACCTCAGAGAATGCTTCTTATCTCACCTGGCAGCCAAAGCTTGGAACAACCTTCCCCTGTACCTCTGGAATGCAGCATCACTTCGGGAAATTAGAAAGGAACTCAAGACATGGGTACTGAAATGAGCAGAGCACCATGAGGCAGCTTGTAACTCCAGCACCTAGAGACCCTTACGGGTGATTTACTTAACTTTATTAATCCTGATTGACTGATCCCCGAGGGAGGGGAATCTGATTATTTTGAACATCCAAATCATGTCCTATTTGTGGATGTCTCATGCTTAAAAACAAATGAAGGTTCTTTGAGAGCAGCATATGCAGTCTGCGCAATTCAAGAAATGGTAAAAGCATCATGGCTTGAAGGGATTTCTTCAGTGTAAATTGCAGAACTAATTGCCCTTACTAGAGCTTGCAGCTTTACAGCACAAATGATAGGTACTATATTTATAGTTTGGTATATTTGGTGTTGTCCATCATTTGAGCAATTATGGTCACAGGGAGGTTTTATGAGCTCATCTGGTTCGCCCATTAGAAACAGGGACATTGCTGTCATGGAATGTGCAGCACATAGGAGTGACAATAGTAACGTCACAGTCGGCAACAGGCATGCTACTGTGCAATTGTGGCCTGTATATTTAACAGCTGATTTACCAATGAAAATCCAACAGAAAATGTCTGTTTCATAATGTTGAGGGTGGCTGATAATTGGGATGAATTGAGACAAATGTAAAAAAAATGCACCAGAGACAGAGAAACAGGTCTGGATCCGGACAGGATGTTGGATAGACAACTACACTGTTTGGGTATCAGTGGATGGAAGACCAGTATTGCCAATCAGTCTGTTATCTCAAATGACAAAGATGGCTCAACTCACCTAGATAGGGACGTAATGATCCAAACTTTTGAACAGTTCTGGTTTATTCCCAGATTCAGAGCCCAAGCAGAAGAATTGTGTTATTGATGTGCAACATGTCAACAAATATATGTAGGCAAACTAACAAACATTAAATTGAGTCATATGGAAAGATCAGGAGGTCTTTTCAACAGGATGCAGATGGATTTTATAGAAATGCCTATTTGCAATGGATTGAGATATGTCTTAGTGATTGTCTGCATCTTTTCCAGATGAGTAGAAGCTTATCCAAGCAGAAGAAATGATAGCCTCACTGTAGCATACTTACTGTCGAGGGACCCAGTACCCAGATATGGCATGCCTGTCTCCCTAGAGTCAGATTGAGGTACTCACTTTAAAAGAGAGACTATAAAACTGTTATGTGCAATATTATAAGTTGAACAGAAGCTCCATTGCAGTTATCGTCCAAAAGCTTCAGGCATAGTGGAGCAACTTAACATAACAATTAAATCAAGTTTGCTGAAAGGTTGTGCTTCCACTTTACTGAAATCACCTGATGCTTTGCTTCTAGTGTTGAGGTGTCTTCGAAGAACACCTCACAGGAAAACTGGTTTATCACCCCATGAGATTCTTATGGGCGGAGCAATGAGATCGCCTTCAGTTCCAGCAAATGTGCTTGTGAATATTACAGCTGACATGGTACTTGATTACTGTAAGGGACTGGCTGATGTGGTACATTCTGTATCTCGGCATGTTGAAGCTGTTGCTGCAAATTCAAGGAGGAGCAGTGTCAAAACCATAGTCTTGGTGGCTGGATCTTAGTCAAGAAGCATGTGAGAAAGTCCTGTTTGGAACTACATTGGAAATGCCCCATATCAAGTAATCCGGATCACAAACATAGGAATCAAAAACTGGGTACACGCTACACATAATTAGAGAGCAATAGTGGGCATTTGTGACAGCGGTATGCACACATGTTCTTATCTTTCACACTCTTAGATTCAGATTAATTTTCTCTGCAAGACTTAGATAAACTTTGCTCTCTGCCTAGACTGGTTTCCTTCAGAATCTGTGACGGTATTCTGTTTGAGTACTGATAGCTTTACTGGCTAGACTGGCTCCTGAAATTAAATCTTGTTCCTTTTGCCATTTCTGACTGAAATTTTTTATTTTTACTGATTTAGAATACTGTGGATAGATTGTGGGAACACGCTTTATGTAAGGTTCTGTAAACCTTATTGAACTAATAAAGAAAATATTTAGAGCTTATGATAAATAAAGCATTCAGCTTTAACTAAAACTCTCATTATTGACTCCTGAAAGATATATATTTGATGTACTGATATTACAAATTGCAGCTTTTATTTCTTTCCCATTCCAAACATCCCGTCCTGGGTGTTTAAGAGTTGCAGAGTAATTTATACATATATGATTCTCCACACTCCCGGGCCTACTTTCCCCGTCTGCACCATAGCACACCTTTAAACTGGTTACATGTAATTTGCTGCTCTAAGGGTAAATGCAAACTTGCACATGTCTTGAGGAAGCACATTAGAGAAATACAGAACAGCTGATTAAAGCCAGACAATGAAATGAAGTGAGTTACTGTACTTGCCTGCAGGGGGATGTCCAGGGGGTCCCTAAACACCTATTTTCCCCTCCAGAGGACTGCCTTTATGGGGGTACACATTATGTGGTACCTTTTTGTTGTGCACAATAAGTGTGTCTCCTAACTGCCTTTGCACTTGCGTCCATAATGTGGTGTGGATGCATAAGAAAAGTGTTACCTCAATTTGCATGGAGCCACGCAACTCTACAAATGAGGGAACACCTTTTTTAAGATGTGTAGGGGTTCAAATCTGAACCTGCAGTATTAGTGTTACAGAAGGGGCTGCCCAAACATGTGGGTCCCCTTCTATAATAACACAGTGCCCTGGGGGAGCAGAAAACAGGCACACAAGCCCTTTGCTACATTAGGGTACTACTTGTAATGTGGTCACCAGTATGTAATCAGGGCTCCAATTTAAAAGGACTTCTACAGTAATCATCCAGAGTTAAAAATAAATGCTTCATAGAAAAGTTAACAAAGCTCCATAATAAATGTGGCTGTCTTCCTGAATTTTGTTTTTGGATGAAACTAGCCAGCAATCTACTTTTTTTACTGGAGAAGATATGATTGGTGGTGATGGACCTGATTCATGAAATGCATCGCTTGAGAACAGAGATGGGCTAAGCTGCTAAATTGCTTCCATGTGTAATGTGAGTAATTTTCATGAAAAATACATAAAAATGCTTGGGCTGTCATCTGCATGACAAAGAGAGACGACACATATGAAAGTCATACACGACAGCCACTCAATCTATTGTGAACACTGATTTGAATGTTATGTGCTGAATATTTTCAGTGTGTGTGGCTGTGGCACACATCAAATTTCACAGTTGCTAAAAGGCATATTCTGCTCTTGTAGGTGAAAATTAGAAAAAGGTAAAAAGGGGAGAAGAAAATAAGTGAAATATATGAAACCAACAATCATGGTTTACTTAAGGTTATGTTTGTGTAAAAACAATTGCCCTGGATTACTTTAGTGTCAGAAAGGTATACATGTACTACCTGATTAACAACACCATTTGTACATGTAAATTCAATTTATACATTCCGGTGCTTGTTTTATGAATGCAACCAATGTATTATCAATCCAAAACACAAACGGAATTATACTGGACCAACGTTTTAATAAAATGTTTCTAGTGTGTGTGGCTGTAGCATACATCAAATTTTACAGTTACGGCAAGGCATATTTTGCTCCTGTGGGAGAAAATTAGGAAAAAAGCAAAAGTGGAATGAAAATCAATATGTGAAATGTATGAAATCAAAAGTCATGATTTACTCAAGATTATATTTGTTTAAAAACAATAGCCTTGGCTTACTTGAGTATCAGAGCACGAGAACAACACCATTTGCACATGTAAGTCCAGATTATGCATTAAAAGTGCTTGTTTTATAAGTGCATACCATGTATTATTTATCCAAAACATTTTTACTCTTGAGGGTGCAATTGAGCATTATGGGGATGCCCAGGAAAGTTGGAGATCATCTACAATCTCAGGAGGTTGGAGGTATTCACAAAGGTTCATTTCGAACCATGTCGTTTTTGGAAAAAGGATGAGATTTACATCTGTCAAGGGTAGGTGTAATTCCCTTTTCATGGTGGACATGTGAAACAAAGAAGCCCACTAATGGGGGTGGTGTGGGAAAAATCACTCCAAAGAGAAACATATTTTTCATCTGGATGAAAAAGTATAAAATATGTGTTTACATAAATGTGAAGGCATGTTTGCAATGCTCAGTTTTGCTAAATGTAAAAATATACATTAGAAACTCCTTGTACATATTCATAGGCAAGGAGTCTAAAACATTTACCAGGAGCACTCTTAGAAACCCATGGCATTACTGTCTCGAGTTTCCAGGAACACTCTTTAAAATCTTTGAAATTCCTAAAATTTGCTAACGCTCCACCCTTGCAGGATAAAAAGTCATAGACGTAGATTTACAATTCTTATGGTGCACCTGACCCATAGACTAAAGCCTTTCATACAAGTCTATTAATATATAAGAAATGTTCTAAAGGCAATGACTTACATAAAACTTAATGAATAAGCTGGACACAGAGTACAATATATACTGCTTTCATCGGACGACAAAAATGAAACATTATAAAGGTTTAATGATAAAATGAATCATATTCATCAAGTGACAATTCCAGACAAAAGTAAGGTGTTACATATGACGGCACAGTGTAAGTGAAGATAAGTGACAAAACTGAGTACAAAAATATATACAGTGCGCAAAACACAAAAAAGGTTCTTAACCAACAGGACGAAATATCAGTTATAGAAGAATAGTTATTCAGTAAAATCTGTGCTTTTAGTTCCAAGTTAATCCTTTCATTAATGTATATGTGGTCAAGAGACAGTAGTTGACGTTTTGACTTCACAGAAATAATTTCCTGTAATAATTGAATGATTCTTCCTCAGCGCAGATGTAACAACCTAGAAAAAATAGAAATTGTCAAAGATTAAGTAAAGACAGAGTGAATCAAGAAAGAAAACCACTGGGTGGATTACTACCTCATGGCTGGTTACTCACTTGGCCAAGCATGAAGTACTGTCTAGAAAATTAGACCATAAAGTACGAAGCAGGGTTGCTTGTACCAAGAGAGAAAACTATAATATAGTTATTGGGCAAAACCAAGAGCAATGTAAATTCTATCTCATTCTAGCCATTCCACATATATTTCAAAATCAAAACTAATATCAATGAAAGTGAGCTCCTTTAACTTCCAAGATACTAATCAGAGAAGCCAGTGGTGACCTGTGCATCTTCTCAGAAGGGTAAAAGGACCATGCTGGTTGCTAAAGCACCAAAGATATAATCAGAACAAAACTGTCATACCTTTCTAAAAGAAATCCATAGAGCATGAAAGCAGTCATCAGAACACTCTTGTAAAAACACCATGAGAACAAGTTGAATTGAAGACAAAGTACTGTGAGCATGAGCACGCACCAAAACTAGGGGGGATAAAGGTGAGGTCCTCTTGCAGTGTAAAAGCAGAACCACTGAACAAAGTCAGTGATGTTACATGCACCTACATTAATGAAATAAACAAACACACCCACAAAAACACATGAACTGATACTCATGAGTGCTTGGGACATGCCGATCGGTGAATGGAAAATTGTATAAATGAAAGAATTACTGAGGGCACATGGTGAAAAAAACCTTCTCATGAATCCGGGAGAACCATTAGAAAAAAAACTTGTATTCATTATTGCTCTTTACTGTGTAGAATGAATGAGCCAATTGTGCCAAAGTCAAAGAAACAGTGCTGTGGGCACAAGAGTGTGGCAAAGCAACTAAGTATACATACCTGCAAGGCCACAACATTGCTCATCAATCAGTGGGTTGGGATGAAGCTTAGCAAACAGCTAGATGAGAGGCAGCCAGACAAATTAAATAGAGTCTATGGGGAGAGTACTAGAGACACATATCCTCAGTTAAGAAATTCATGGGTGCCATCTCGAAAAATCAACGAGTTGACTAAATCGCGAAAAAAGCCAAAGGTAAGTAATAGTCAAAAGAAAACATGAAAAACAATCAAACAAAATAGTTTAATCTGCCTTAAGCAAAACCCAGGGGAGCATCAAAACTGGGTCTGACTCTCAAACAAAGAGGAACCTTTGACTTGAGGCAGCCAGATGTTCAATTAAGTCCATAGAGAGAGGACTAAAGACACATGTTCTCAGTCGGGAAAACCACGTGTTGTGAGTACAAGAGCCAATGATAAGTGATTTTTGAAAGAAAACAAGAAAGCCCAATAAAACACAAAGGGACATATTTAAGAGCCCCTAGTGCTTCCTGGCACCAAATTAGCGTAATTTTTTAAAGTTAATGAGGCCCAACAAGGCCAAAATCCCTGCAGCATATTTACAAAGTGGCACAATGCACGCCATGTGCCACTTTGTAACCCTTTCCGATACATTATGCCCCTGCCAGGCATTATGAATGCAAAGGGAGCATTCCCCCATTGGGGAAGGAGGGGCTGAAAAAATGCTGCAAAGAAATCTAAGAGATTTCTTTGCCTCATTTTTTTAGGGCACTTTTAACTCCTGCTCAGAGCAGGCATTAAACGAAGGTGCACCATTGTGCCACATTTATGAAAAGTGTTGCTACATTACATGTAGTGACACTTTTCTTGCAGCCACTTGCGGCACACCATGGCCCAGGGTAGGGGACAACAGCAACATTTTGGTGCTAACCATGAACAGTACATAGGGGCCTATTGTAAACAATGGTGTGCCCCCTTTTAACGGATGCTGTGAGCAATCGTTAAAAGTGCAGGAAGAAACTACTCAAATAAATCTCTTTTTTTGTCCCCCCCAATAGGGAAATGCCCCCTTTGCATGATTATGCATGGCGCATGCATCATATAGCGTAAAAGGTTACAAAGTGGTGCAATGCACGCATTATGCCAATTTGTAAATATGGCACAGGGAAAAGGTCACCTTAGCATTGCCTTAGAGTCTACAAAATGATGCTAAGACGGTGCTAAAGTGGAGCTAGGCCCTCTTAAATCAGCATCCACTGTTTACAATGGTCCTCAATGGGCTTTGCAGGATTAGCGTCAACATTTTTTACGCTAATCCTGCACAGCTCTGGACTAGCATCAAAAATTATGATGCAGTTGCCTAACTACCGCCATGGTGCACCATATTTGAAATACGGCGCACATGTGGTTTTGTTAGTGGGGCATTAAGAGGCACAAGAAAAGTGGTGCTGCACTGTGTGCAGCACTACTTTTCTTAAATATGCCCCAAAATGTCTGATCTGAACTAAGCAAGATTCTCCGACATCAAAATGGGGGAACTATGTGGGGTCCATGTGGCAGAAAACACTGCTCCAAATGTTCATGGATTTTATTAAAAGAAGCCATATGGCAGAAAACACTGCCCCAAATGTGCATGAAGCCTATTGAATAAAACCACAAACTGGGAAGAGACAGCTGCCCACAATTTTCATTGAATTATAGCACTGAATGAAAATATTTAACCAATCACCATAAGGGGGACAACCAGGTCAGAAACAATCTAACAAGGCAATCAACTCAGATGTATCTATTCCCTGCATTGTGTACCTGCGCTATCGGAAACCCACGACTGCTTGAGTGTCTTGATTGTCCAGGAGCACTAGTTAAAATCTATGACATTCCTAGCATTTGTGGTCCACCCATGCAGACAAAAACTCAGAGGTGTAGATTTTGAATTCTTATGGTGCACCTGACCCCTAGAATTATGCATATATTAAATACTGACATTCTTTTAAATCACAAAGACATGTAGTCAGTTACAGATTCCCAAGTGTACTAACATAAAATTGGTTTTAATCAAATATTGATGGAGCATGTGTAATGTACAGTTGTTTTGTTGATTTTTGTTTCTCAGGCCATTATTGGCCAGATGTATTTTTTCTACACTCAAGATTTGAGAAGACTGAAAAAATGAAATCCTGCATAAATGAAGTTAGAGGTCTGTATCCCAAAACACACGTCATTAATCTACGCACATACACTTATACCTTCGATAAATGTCTGGCTCTCATCAAATTTAAAAAGAATTCAAAGAGTACCCCTGGAAACTGTGACAATCATAGGTTGACAGAAGTAATAATATGAGTAGCCATTTTTGCAGGTTGTATTCTAAACATGCAACTGTCAAGATGCATATGTTTTGTTTCTCCGCGGAGAAACATCTTCCTCACTCAGAAACTACTTTCCTGATAAATGGATTAACTTTGAAGGCTTCCCTCACAATTCAATTTCATGAAATGGATTTTCTCTTAAAAAGAATACATTTCAGAGGGACCAATTGACAAAGCTATTAGCACATTTATTAGAAAATTATATGAACAATTAGCATCATTTACAAGGGAAAAATGCCAGCCTTCATTCACAGAATCAGCAATTATATGATTTCCTTGTCATAAATAGATTTATCATATGGATATTCCACAAGTATGGCCAGTACACACATTGTTAAGGGTTTATTGGTGTTAAAGGATTTGGGTGCCTACTAGAACGCACAGAAATGTGCAGATTTACAGAAATTTATACTCCTTTTCAAGTCTCTACATTTTTTCCACTCAAGAATATGTAGATGCTCAATCCTATGAAGGCCAGAAGTAAAGTTGTTTTCATTGTGGGATGAGGGAGAAACATGGCTACAATTAATCAGTTTAGGGTTACAGGATGTAATCTTTTTGAATAGATCTACACCTTTTTAAATATGCGGCTCCATTACTTAGGCATATATAATGCAAGGTTCGAAAAGGATTCCTCTTTGTGTAGAAAAAAACAACGGTCCGGAGTCATAAAACAAATGTAAATCTATTCTTGCATGTTTTTAACTGGATTTTGAATACATTTTTAATTTTTATGAGATATCACAAAGTTTTTGAGGAGTACTCCCATAAGCTGTGGGCTCAATTCACAACAAAAAGTTAAAGTACATTTGGAGATTTCCTCTCTCTCATTTTCTACCTTAAGCCTTTTTTTAATAAGTTCGCTCTGGAGGAACATGTTCCCTACAATTTTTTTTAAAATGTTTGACAAATGCATTAATTTTGATAAGTATGCCTAGAAAAACACATCAAGCAGACACATTATTACACATATAGGAACAATTTCTTCTATGCCCCAAACAAATTTTGGATGATTCCATGTCCATTTCACCCTGAAATGGGAATTACTCCTGCCTTTGACATTTGTAGATATCTTACTTTTAATAAGTCAAAATGAGGGGTGTGGCTAGGGGGACCACAAGATGGCGGCTTGACTCTGAGTCTTTGCATCCAGTGGGTGACATTGAAGGAGAATGCAGTGGTGTCCGACATCCTTCCTCATGTAGAACTGATTGCCTGGGTCACAAAAGCATTTAGGAGCAGCATGATAAGCTTAAGAGACTGTTTCTAGTTTATTTTCAACTATTTTTTGCCTTTTTATGTTATGCCTCTCATGCTGGCAAATTTTGGCCCCCATTTTGTTTTTTCCCACCATGATGGTGCTGTTAGTTAGAATCTGGTCTCAGATCTACAGAGCATATATAATGAGCATAGAGATTTTATTTGTCTTGATGTATACTTGTCTTCAAATATGAAGGTCTTTTAACATTCTCTCTAGATCACACACTCTCCCTTATTATGTGCCAATTTCTGCCACTTGAAAGGTTCCCTCCTTACGGTTTAGACTCATACTTGCTTCACTAATCACAGACTTGACAAGCTCATTGATTCCTCTCACACTTCACATCCTCATCAGTTCTCACCTGAGAAAGAGCCCCACAAGGCCAAATTCATACCATCAATGGGGTATAGCCAGCCCTCCGCTACCTTCAATCCTTCATTTACTAATGGTTCATCCACAACTCTTCAGAAAGAGTCCGCAAACGGGGGTGGTAAAAGACTCAAGAGAATCTGATCTCTCCCACAAAGTCACCTTCTATACTAACTCTAGAAGATCTTATGGGAGAAATGAATAACATTAAGCCTGTAATGACTGAGTCTAACACTACTCTTCAATGGGTTAAAGGAAATGGATCAACTTAGATTCATGAATTTCAGGAGTTTAACAATGTGTAAGTAACAAACAAATATGGTGTGATTCAAGTTGAGTCAATGGCAAAGGAGTTCAACCTCCTCAAGAGGCAAACTGAGGATTTGGAAAACCATAATAGGTGAAACACCTTATGAATTTGTGGCATTCCCCCTCCAGGAAGTGGCTCAGAAATCATACAATTCCTTTAAACTAATCTTTCTAACCTTACTAGTCTACATGACTCACCTCCTCTTAATATCCAAAGAGATCACTGTCTCAGTAGTAGATTTCAAAGTCACTTCAGTCGTGAGCAATTATTGTCTTATTTCTACAATTTACTGATCTCATGAGCCTTCTTCATGCTGTAAACAATGCATCTGGTCAGGCCACAAGATACATTTTTCATAAAACATCTCAAAAGCCACTGCCGTAAGCAGGAAGGGATTTGTAGCTCTTCGACAACACTGACATTTATGAATGCTTGCTATTGTTTATTCCATCCTTGCCTCTTTAAAACTATCTACAAGGAGAAAAATGTCAACTTTGAACATCCAGACAAGGTACATGACCTCACTCACTCATACAAGGGAGAGGCCCTGGAAATCCCTTTAGCTTAATTGTTTTGTTCAAGAGTTGTTTCATGGTCTTTCTCCTCATGTGAATGCTTCGTTAATGCATATTATTTTATTTGTAGTTTAATTCCCTCAATAATGTCTTGTCCTCCTAATTCAGAGTACCTGGTTTCAATGTCATATTGGCACTGTTCTTTCCTGAATGTGCCCTGCCCTGCCTGTTTGATGTTTGTTTCCTGGAATTCTGCTCTTCCCTTCTATGTTGTTAGGGTAAGTATGTCATAAGTGCGCTCTCTGTCTTTGACCAATACTGTTGAATTATATCTTCATCTTGTGTTACTGGCTTCTCACTACTTATGATATCCAATTTCATTTAGATCGTTCTCCTTCCGGTTATATTCTTTTTTCTCAGTCTATTGGTGGTCATCACCATTTTTGTGGGCCACCACTCTCCATCTTTCACTACTTTCCTTATATTTTGATACTCATGGACTTTTTAGTCCCTACAACCTCTCCTTTCACTAGCTTGTGGGGTTCTTTTGCATACCCCCTTTTATCCTTTCCCCCGTTTGCACCTTTTCTCACTTTCATCCCTTTCCTCAGCCCTTTGCAAGATCTTATTGTGATATCTCTTCGTTTGTTTTTTCTGTTATTCGTATATAACATAATTTTCTCTAATAGTGAATTGTATTGACAAATATCTCCTTTACATTTTAATTTATGGAATATGAAAAGTCTTTGTAACCCTATTAAAAGAGAGAAAATTGTAACTCACATGTCCAAATTAAAACACCAGGTGGCTTAGAGTACACTTTGTACTCCTTTGTACGTTAGGCCATATTGAGGATAGAGTTTATTTTTTTTAAGTGACGGTGCCAATCCAATCTATTATAAGCTCTAAATTTGGAGCAATTCAAACCTCAAATAATGCCCCACTTATAGTGGAGTTAGAATTAACCATCGCTTCTTCATGTTCAAATCAATGGAGATTCAATTTTCTCGCAAGACTCTAATTTTATCTCGAAATTTGAACAAATTATAAGAGAGTTTTTTGACATTGCTAACGCGCCTGGTCCTTAGTAAGTAAACTTACAAGGGGACGCCTATAGTCTAATGAACCTTTTGAATCGCATGAAGTATCCTAGTCATGCAGTGATTACTGTATCTATAATTAGTCATCAATAACCAATGTGAAAAATCAACTACTCATGAATAACCAGAACTCAGAAAGGAGTTAACAATTTTTATTTCCCTATTGATTACAACTCCAAATCATCTGTTAATTCAATCTTTATTCAATCCACTCAATTTCTTAATTTATTAATAGAAACATCATCACTTGAAGAAAACATATGCGACAATGCAATTTCATAAACTAAGAATGCCAGCATTAATAGTGAAGTTCAGCAATTAAGTTCAACAGTCAATTGTCACTGTCAACGTCACCCTTAACAGCCTACCTAACCAAGATTAGCAATAGCATGTGGGATTTCATGTGAAAAACCTTTTAGAGAAAACATTAATTTGGAAAAATCTATCTAAGTAAGAATTTCTATAAACAGCGCAGTTGGTACCTAGAAGAAAAGGCATAAAATTGTCAGTCACATTTTCATAGCTACTTATCCAGGATGGATCAGCAACAAGTCAGTCTTTGTCTTCAGGTCATCAATTAGTCAGCTACGAATCAGGCTCACAGATTTTGAGCCCAGCGACAGCACCTCGGACAGCGTCTCCTGATGTCATCAATTTTCCCCTCGCATCTCCCGATTCAGCACCTTGTCATGACTTTTTATCAGGGTATCTCAGTCCATCCCCCTAATTTTTAATTGGTCAATCAGTCAGCAGATATAACTTTAACCTATAGCTTTTGTTTACCGAATCTACTAATTTCAATATCAGTCTGTTCACAAGATTTGGATTGGTTCACCATGCGATGTTCTCATCATCCAACTCTTCAAGTATCGAAATTGTTGCATGTTCTTCTTCAGTCAGTGCCTCTATTGTTCAAGTCCTGGGAAAGTACGTTTAGCCTGCTCTACACATAATTGCATCAAATTGTTTTCATCATCTCCTGTCCGCCGGTACGTTGCTGAAAATTCTAGCTAAGCAACTTTAACATCGGGCAGTTCAAAGACAGTTCATGCATCCAGTCCCTTGCAAAGCGTTTCAGTATTTCAGCTCTTTGTGTGTGAGGCCCAGGAAAACTAGGCCTTTAGTTCAGCTAATTTAGCACTACAAATCAATGCAAAACATAGGTTATACACCTCATTATGACATATTATTACATTTTACTTATATATTTTCATTATTTCATACAGTTTCAGTTCTATTAGTATATATGGTGATCACATCCCGAGGGCACATTTTCAAACGTGCACATTATTTTTTTTCTATGATTACTTTCTCTTTGAATTTATCATTATTGAACACATATATATCATTAATAATTTTCTTAATTAGCATATCTGCTTCAACAACATCAATACCACCAATGGTTCCAAATGTAACTTCATTTGGGACTCTCAAAGCAAAAGATTGAGGTTTCACTATCAATTATGTCACAACTAAAATGAAGGAGGCCATTCAGGATTCCTGTCTACTACTTAAACTCATCAAACATCTGGAACATAAATATCATTCCACCAATTGTAAAGACACTTGAGCCCTGGTTACTAGATTTAATAAAAATCCCCTAATGATGCGTGTGGCAAACTATTAAACATTAATGCCAAATACTATGGGAGTTGTAATAAAGCTGGTGAATTGCTTGATCATTACTTTAAAATATTTTATTTTTATCTAAAATTACTGCGATTTCTGAGACAGATGGTATCAAACTTTACAAAGATACAGAGAACCTTAATTGCTTTGCGAAATATTAAATTCTCCTCTACACCCCAGGAACCACGCTAATTTTTTTGTACCCAATTCTTGTTTGGTTTACTCTTGTTTGGTTTCTTTGTATTATCTTCTGTGTTTTAATAATGCATATTTCAAACATAAAGAATAAGTCAAAAACAAGTTATGATTTCTATTTACAGCATGAAATGCCCTTGTTAGTTGTTAATGGCCAGCTGTTTCCAGGATGGCCACGGATCAGAACAAATGTTATAAATTTGCAGATACAAGTACGTTTGTGGGTGGGAACACATTTGAGAGCATTCCAACTCTAGAATGCACACTTCGCAACCCTGGCATTAGGTTTACTTTCTTGAAAATGTTTTTGTAGGGAAATCTTATTTTGAAAGAGTAAAAAAAATCTTCTGTGAATGTTAATGGTGGTTTTACACTTTCAAAAAAGGTTACTTTCAGATTTGAGTGAACATCATGTGTACAGATGTGTACAAATGTGTGTGTGTGTGTGTGTGAGAGAGAGAGAGAGCGAGAGAGAGAGAGAGAGAGAGAGAGAGAGAGAGAGAGAGAGAGACTTGGTGTTTTTGAGATCATAGAACAGTATATTAATATCCAGGTAATGCAAATCGTACTGAGTGTAGTTACAGTACAGTTCATTTTAGGACAAATAATAATGAAGACCGACCAAAGAAAAACACTAAAGAAGCCAAATATTGCATCATGTGATACATGTATAATCTGAAATAATGTTAAACTTGCACAATCATTCAGCAGAGTAGTCAGCAGGACATTTGTACATTACTATTTTAGTAGTGTTCAACACTCATAAGCTTGTAATTTTGGTTGTAAAAATATCTGAGAAATTCCACTGTTTTCAAGATCTCACCTGCTCATGAAGTATGGATTACCGCCCTTTAAAAGATAGTGTTCTCTGGGTTTAAAGAGTAAGGATGGCACTGCAAAATGAAGGCATTTAAAGAAGGGAATTAATCCTTAGCAGAATCTAAGGATTACCTAACACTTCTATGTATGTCAGTCTTCTTTGAAGATAATCTTCTCTGAGCTGCTCTGTGCTTTTGACAGTTCCACAACCAGATGTTTAGCACGTTATGCACACATCTGTTCACAGTATTTTCCATGGCGGATTTCAAGAGAATAATTCAGAAACGTCCTGTGTGGCATTTTGTGTAACTGACAGGTTAAAATATCGAGTATTGGCTAGCGCTGTTAAAAAGTTCCTTGTGTTTTGTTGCCACCTGCCTAATTCCATCAAACAGTAGTAGTATCCTCCCCTGGTGCTCTTTCAGAAGGCAAAAAATAACACTGAATACCTGTTTAAATGCTGGTAGTTGAAATTATTTGTTATTGAGTTAATGCACATGCTGCGCAAATATGTGTTCAAAGTCCAGGTCATATGTTCCTGTTGGTTTAAATCAAACGTTCATTTTTTTCTTGTGTACAAAATGATTATGAGGGAGTGTGGAAATAGTAACATCTGTTGTTTACAGTTTAATTAGGGCATTAAAGTGCTGTTTTAAAACACGTTATTATTGTAGGTTGTCTGGATCAGAATACCAGATTTGTACTGCTGATGTCTTGCAAAACGTGGAGGGTTACTTCTTGGTGAGCATGTCGAGGTTTTTAGGCAATATATAATATTATAATGCAGTTAAATACATTTTATCCATAAAGGGTGTTAAAGGAAATAAGGGAGGCGGAAGCGCCCGTCATTATCTTCTTCTAACTCGTGCCTGGCTGGGCACAAGCCGCTGCGTCGGCAGGGTAATGTTCGTCTGATGTAATGCAGGGGCTACTCGTGCACACAGTGTGTGTGACATGAACTGCAGCACTGGGAGTACAAAAAATCAACACTACATCAAGTATTCAGTGGGGTGCGGGGGACAAGAAGTAGAGGGGGAAGCGCAAGATAATAACCTGGTAGCAGGGATGAACAGAGGGCTGGCGGCGAGCAGCGATGTGCAGTGGTCACCAGGGAGATTGAGCTAGGCTTCCTTGAGGACGCAGTGAGGCTTTGTCAGTCGCAAAAGAGGCCTGCCTAGGTGCAGATTCTTCTTGTGGTGGCTCAGCACTCCTGCTTTTGTACTGCCAGTGTGACGCTATTGATGACGCAGAAAAGGAAGGACCAACATATATTCATATATCATGTAACCAAAATCGTATAATGTAGTGTGATTCTAGTAAAGAAAATAATGCACAAGGGAAATTGTGCCCTCGGAGTAGTTCGCCATTATTATAAACAAGCTTAATTAATCATGAAGAATTGAAAAATGTAGTAATCCGTCATAATTGCAAATATGTGCTATGATTTCTTGTTGAAACTGTTTTATGCTTAGCTTAAATTTAGTAGAGGCTTTGGCCTAGTCGCCTGGTCTCAAATTCAACTGCATGGTTTTCACTTGCACTAACAAAATATATTATTTCACCTTAAAGGTTGTATTTTTCCAGTAGAAATGACTAATACACTTATCTCCAAGGTTTCGTGCTAGGCCGTCTCATCCCCTTTGATACAAGGTCAGTCTCTGCAGGTGCGGACAATACAAGTACTGATACCAAAATAATTGGCAAACCTTGTTGCAACTTGTGTTCCAAGGCTCCAAGGACAGTGTATGCATAGATGAGTACTAGGAGAAAGACACTATTCATTGGTCAATTTGAAGCCACCCTATGAACCCTCCAATGGAAGACCCTGAAGTATTTGGAATGTTTCTTACTTAAACCCACTGGACAAAGAGAAGTCAGCCATTTTCCTTGATGCCATCTTTGAAGCCAAATGCCAGACGCCATCTTGGGACGACATCTTGATGCCCTTTCTCTACCCCAGAGAAAGAGACTTTAAGAATTCTCACCCTAGAGACTTTAACTTTAATCTGCCCCGTCTTCCCCATGCAGTAACTTTGCCCCATTCTCCTTACTGCTGCAAGGAAACTTGCCCTAAACTCTGCCCCTTTGATATCTGCCCCATGCTGATCGAACCAGCTACCTGAAGGACGAAGACTTTCCTTGTATGCTGATTGTATTTGGTAATTATGAAAGGATAATTGTATTATGCATTGTGTTTATCCTTTTAGGTACCAACTGCTATTTTGATAGGGCCCAAGCTAGAAGTTTTCCTAATTTTTGTTGATTAAATTTGTTTTGCATGGAGTCCCACATGCCAATGCTAATTAGAGGTTAGTCGAGGTATTCACTTGACGCACCATGTTGAATTGAAATCTTGTTATGCTGACCGATGTATGCAATTAGTCAAATTCAATTACTCATATTAGTGATTTGCATTGCTATAACCAAGTGCCTTATAATACAGATTTTGCGTAGATTGCGTTTCTTCCGCCGTTATGGACAGCTAGTAATGTTCGTATACATATATCATTTGGTTTTGAGACTCATATATATCGTTTTAGCTTTGTTAATATAGGGAAATAAACTCATTAACTTTTAATAAACTGGTGTGGTTATTCATGACTGAAAGGTCATGTTGCATCGAAATACCAACTGTTATTGATTCCTAATGTGTTATTCTGATCTAGAAATAGAGTATTGAGTACCGATTACAATAGTTATTGATTATTGATTTAAGTGACCTGACTATTCTAGGATGAGGAGAGCCCAACTCGGCTAAAAGGTTCACCGACCTCCAACGTGTCCAGGTACAGGTAATTTGTAAGGGCTGAACACGTTATCACTATGCATGTTGTGAAGATTGCAGAGATCACAAAGAGATAAGAGGGCGAAAGAAAATGAAACAGAAAGACACAGTGTGTCAGTGCAATGAATGGAGAAGATATGAAACTTTAGTTGTAAACCCTAACCACCAAGTTAGGGATTTGCTGCCATCCTGAAGAAACAACTACATAGTAAGCCCCCCCTTCTCTCCTTGTTTTTTTTTGGGTCAATGAAGCGGCTCACACCACGAGAGATAGGGGGAAAGGTTGCACCCCAAGCAAAATGAAGCAAACCAAACTTGCTAAAGCACACCTGAACTTATTAGAAGTGGGGCTTCTAGAGCTCTCAATCCAGAACCTTCCCAGCATGACGTAGAAAACCCATGAGAAACAAAGACAGTTGAGACCACCCTTAGGATTGCTTGTAGCCTCATGGAAGAGTCGCTGGATGTAGGATGCTTGCATGCCACCAGAACAACCTTGTTTTCCTCCTCTATGCAATCCAGAGAACTGAATCAGGTGGAACAGAACACATTGATTTCTAATACAATCCATGAACCAACCACTTCAGCTATGTTGGGGCAAAAGGAGGCCATTCATTCCCTACATGGTTCAACCTCAGCTCAAGAAGCTGTCAGAAACACTGGCGAGAAATTACCATATCCTTTATTTGCTCCTAAACCCTTGGCAAACATAGGCATGAAGGAATTGGAGGCTCAAGCTGGCCTCCATGAGGAGGTGGTGGGCATCCAATCACCTGAACATTCTGCATTCCCAAACCCTGATCGTACTGTGATGGTTAACCAGGTTAGATCCACACCCAAGCTTCTTTCAACAGGCTGTAAGATCCTAAAAGGAAATGATCCAGTTAGGACGATAGCTGTACCATGAATGGATACTCAATTGGGAGGCCAGATCTTGGAGAAACTATACAAGCTAAATTCAGCGCATGCCAAGGCATACTAAGAGATACAGATGCAACTAAGCGATCTAAATACCAATTTATTGCAGATTACTAGGCTGGGTGCTGCTGAACCGCAAATCTCTGATTTGGGGGAATCCAGCAGAAGCACTGAAAATTTTGGAGAGAAAGCTAAATAAGAACTTTTGGAAATTCAGACAAAACTGGATGAGTTGGAGAACAGATCCCACAATACACAATTGTGCTTCATAGGAATTCCAGAAGGTGAAGAGAAAGGAAAGGACGCTATTAAATTTATTACAAACTTGGCTCAGAAATATGTCCTTCCTGGGAATTCAGCTGTGACACAGGTTTTCTCAAATATGCATGCTCACTAGGTCCCCTTTACTGAGCCAGCAAACCCTAGGTATCCTCGTGCATTTCTGGTGAATTTTCGCAAATTGCAAATAAAACAATACATTCTCTCTGAGGCTATCAAGGAGAAAGGACTTCAGATAGGGAACCAGGTCTGGCTCAACATCTATTCAGAAATGTCTGCTGCAGTAGGCTGGCGCAGGTCAGAGTTCAAGATGATGTTCGAATTTTTAAAAGCAAGGCCTACAAGCAGCCTTGGTACAGGAGTCTAAATTAATAGTTTTGGTGAAAGGACAATTTCAGGTGCTGAGCTTGGTGGAGCAAGCTAAAGAACTTCTTTAGGAATAGTCCCAAAGAGCCATTAATTAATGAGATAAGAGATTCCAACTTTCAAGAAATTCCAACTTGCTTCATGTTTGTATTATCAAGGCTCAGGAGTTTGCAACCAGAGAAACTGAAGGAAAGGTGATACTTCCAGCATTGATTAACACTGCCTAAGCAGTGGCAGTCCGGGGAATGGTCTTTTAGTGCCATTCCAGAGCACTATGTAAAATGGAAATGAGGGGGGAGGGTGGAAGGTGAGCCAAGTCAGGGATCCAAGATGGGTAGGACTCTCAGAGGAGGGGGATGGGGTAGGATAGTAGTGTAGGTTGGGAAGGGTAGGATTGGTGGGGTGGAAACGTTTCAAAATAAGGGATGATAGCCTTTTTAGTACGGTGCAACATATAAGAAGGTGGATCACTCAGTGTTCATGATGGCTCCCAGAGTGCTAGAATTATTTCATGTACAGTCAATGGCCTCAATAATCAGCTAAAGGCAAGGGCAATGCTTGCTTAGCTTAAGTCTTTATGAGCTAAAATAATCTTTTTGGGTATATTCAAATGCTAGGATCTCCAGTACAGCATGTAGGGCCTGATGACAACCTTGGCAAATGGGATACTCTGTCACAAATTCCGCAGGATATAATGGAACTTGTAAAATGGCGGACAGGCTATCCGTCACAATTGTGACAAAGTATCCCATCCGCCAAGGTCGTAATCAGGCCCATAATCTGGTTAGTTTTTATGGTGCTGTTGAAGATTCTCGACAGACCCTTGAGGGCTTCTATGATTTTGCAAAACAATTAATTTTTGGGGAAGAATTTAACCTCTTACCAAATGTTGCATTGGACACCTCTAGGCTCAATAAACCTCAAAACAAACCTAAATCGCTTAAGGCTATGTGTAGTCATGCACAAGTTTGCTTTAGTGGATCCTTGGAGGAGTGATCACTGCCGCAAGAGACTCGACACTTGTCATTCATGAAGGTTTCACTCATCTCCATGTATTGATTTATTCTTGTATCCTTTTCACTCTGAAGAGCCCAGTCAGAGATAATATCTGACCAGTTTTCGCACCATTCTGCTGTTTAGGTAAATCTTCCTATGGTAAGTCATCGCTATCTGAATTCTAGGTGGGTATTTGATAAGTCTTTAATGGCCAAAGGAGCTCTGTTGTTGTTGTTTGGGGGAGAGGTTGTAACATTTCAGGCAGAAGTAAGAAAGCATGAGAAAGCAAAGGTCCAGTCCATTCAGGCAGTTTTAAACCAGGCAAACCAATGCATTCAAAGTCTCCCACTAAGACAACAAAGAGTGGGGAGGCTTTAGCTCAGCAAAATCTTCAGGCGTACTTTCTCTCTAAGGCAATTCTAAATCACAGTGCAATAATGCAAAAAAGATATGAGGAAAGCGAACACACAGGGAGATACCTGGCTTGGTCAGTTTAACAAAGAACTAATATTTATATGATAAAACTGATTTTAGTTCCAGATGTGGAGGATTTGCTGACCCAGTCATAGATTATGTCTAGCTTTTCTTAGGCATTACACAAAATCTTACTCCAATCCTCAGAACATGACAACGTAAATAGTCACAGGGTGGCTTGAGGGGCTCAATATCCCTGGGAAAATGGCTGAGCAAGTGGAAAATATATAATCAAACCTAATACATTGGCTGAGGTAGCTCAGGCAAAAACAAAAAACGTTCCCAAACGCAAAGCCTGTGGTGCCAATTCAATTCCAGCCAAAATATATAAACTGTTTTCACCACTGTTAGACTTGACAGCCTTGAGGTGGTCAACCCCTAACCTTTTGCCTGCCTCCCTCTACTTTTCTGACACTGGTATTGCTGGTTTTAGGACTCTTGGGACTGCTAACCCGTGCTAAAGTGCATATTCTCTCTCCCTTAAGCCTGGTAACATTGGTGCATACCCAATTGGCATATTTAATGGACTCGTGAGTCCCTAGTAAAGTGCACCACATGTGCCCAGGGCCTACAACTTAAATGCTACTAGTAGGCCTGTAGTACTGATTGTGAAACCCACATAAGTAGCCTCTTCAACATGTCTCAGGCCTGCCGTTGCCAGGCCTGTGTGTACAGTCCACTGCTACTTCGACTTGGCATTTAAAAGTACCATCCAAGCCTTAAACTCCCCTTTTTCTACATATAAGTCACCACTGAGGTAGGCTCCAGGTAACCCATACAGCAGGGTGCTATGTAGGTAAAAGGCAGGACATGTACATATGTGTTTTATATGTCCTGGCTGCTTTCCACTACTATGACGCCTGTTCCTTTAATAGACTAGCATTGGGAATGCCCTCACATACTTTTTAAGTGGTAGATTCTGATGAACCAGGTCATATTTAGTATGGACAGATGGTAATAGAAAATACTGTTTACTGGTGAGGTTGGATTTTATAATGCTATTTTAGAAATGCCACTTTTAGAAAATGAGCATTACTCTGCACTTAAAACCATCTGTGCCTTACAGCCTGTCTTCAATCAGCTTCTGGGCTGGGCTGGTTTGACAGTGTCCTTGTGCATTTCATCTCCATATTGAATGGGTCTTCCTGGGCTGGAAGGTTGGAGGGCCTGACACTTGCATTTCAAAAGCTAGTGGCCTGCCCTCACACAATGGACTGCCAAACCTCCCTAGTGGGACCCTAGCAGACAGGCCTGGAGTGAAAGAGGAACTTTTGCACTCCAACACCACTCTTTGAAGTCATCCCCACTTCAAAGGCATTTTTTTGAGAATATAAACTGTGTCTCTGACACCACCAACCCAGACACTTCTGGACCTGCAACTGCACCCCCACCTGCACCTGCAACCTGTCATGAGGAACTACCTGGCTTCCCAAAGGAATCATCTGGATTGCTTTGCTGAGAAGAACTGCTGCCCTGCTGTTGCCCTGCAGCCCTGCTGCCCTTCTGGACTCTTACTGTGCTGGGAAGGACTCTGACATCCCCAAAAGTGCTCTCCAAGGGCTTGGATTGAGCTTGCCTCCTGTTTTCTGAAGACTCAGGGCCATTATGACCTTGGCGTTCAGGTGACCGCCACGCCGGTGATGGCGGTAGTATTGTTGCCAGGCCTGTGGTAATGACCGCCAAATAATGGCCGTGGTGGTGATCCCTCCCATAGACAGCCAATGTACCACACCAACCACCAGTGTGGTACGACAACTGAACATGGTGGTAGCCAACTACAGGCAGACGGATACATGGATCTGCCCACCATATTATGACATAGCACACCGCCAGGATTTCCAGGGTGGTAGCAATGAAACCAAAAGCCTGGCAGAAACACATCATATGACAGGAGACACTTACCTCCAGGGACACAGAGGAGTCCATGACTGCCATGGAACCTGAACTGCAAGTCTTCCTGATGCTGTACCACACCATGGCCTCAGTAGAGCACCAGCGCCGACGATGATGATGATGGTGAGTACATCTTCCTAGCGCACAAAGGAGGGAGGGAGGTTTGGGAGAGTGACACCCACACGCACAACACACACCATACACACACACCACACATCCAGAACCAGCTCCAGAGTAAATCAACAGGAACAGTACCCAGGAGCAAAGAAAGCCAGGACACATACCTCTGTTCTAACAACTATAATCACGTTGGATGAAAATCCAAAATCTGAAAACATACACAACTGCATTTTTACCTGCAGGCCCAAAGGCCAATTCAAAGTCTCTAATGCCCACAGGGCAAAGTCCAAGCCCCAACCTGACCCCTGACAACATCAGGACTCAACTTTTCAGTGCATCATGTTGGAAATGGTCAGGCACCTCAGGGGGGAGGGGGGATTTTGCGGGGTGGAGGCTCCTTATTGAGAGGGGACTCCTTGCCGACTTGTTCTGGAGGGGGCTCCTTGCCCACTGGTTCTGGAGGGGGCTCCTTGCCCACAGGTTATTGAGGGGTCTCCTTGTCCACTGGTTCTGGAGGGGGGGGTCCTTGCCCTCTGGTGATGGGGGGGCTCCTTACGCACTAGTTCTGGAGGGGGCTACTTGCCCACTGGTTCTGGAGGGGGCTCCGTGCCGAGTGGTTCTGGAGGGGGCTCCTTGCCCACTGGTTCTGGAAGGTGCTCATTGGCCTCTGGTTCAGGATGGGGATCCTTGGCCTCTGTTTTGTGAGGGGCCTCCTTGGCCTTAGTTGTCCTGTCTGCCATGGAAAGCCGGCTACCTAGCTATCAAAAACATACATTTTGCTCTATTAACCTAATCTGGTCAACGCAGCAATGTCTAAACTGGCATATTGGGGCCGCCACTGACTAGTACCCTGTACCCAAATCCAATGCCAGGCAGCAGAGATAGTTATCAAACACACTGTACTCACCCCCTTGTGGCTGCTGTGATCCCCTCAAATGCCCATCCAGCTCTGTATAGGCCACTGCCAGTATGTGGGCCATCAGGGGGATAAGGTTCCCTCATTGGGAGGCCGTCCCCAACTGGGCCTCAGTGGTCTTCTGGGCCCAGCGTTTCAGGTCCCCCCACCGTTTCCTGCAGTGGGTTCTCCGTCTTCTATAGACCCTCAGGGTCCATACGTCCTTGGCGATGGCATGCCACAACCCCTCCTTCTGTTGGGCACAGTCCTGCAGAGGAAACACAAACAGGGGGACAACATGAACCAGACAATCAAGCCTATCACACATATGGCCTACAAACTGCATTTGCCCTTCATCAGGCACACACATGACCCATACCCCTGCATTAACACTTCCATCAGCCATACACTCCCAAATGACACACTGCCAACACACACCCACATCTCCATGCAGCCATGTTGCATGCAAAATACACATCGAGTACTCGCCTGTTGGTCTGGAGGCCCCTACAGCTGCTCATACAGGGGTAGGACCCTATCCACAAGCCTCTCCGATGTGAAAGCTGTTGGCTGTTCCCCTGTTGCACATGCCATGGCAAGTTCCAGACAAAGGTCACGGCAGCACATGCAGTGAAGATGTCGTCCTGTGGGGAAAGACAGGAATCAAGTGAAGTGGTAGAAATAAAATGGCGGTCAGGTCCGCGGCGGTAAACACCATTACCGCCAACGTTGATCATCAGTGGTTCCCAAATTCCATAGAGGGCCATGTTAGCCAATGAGGAATTGCACAGTAGTGCAGACAGCCTCCTGCCATTACGTGGACACTGGCAGAGTGAGGTCACTTCCACCTGTCCCTGCATGCAGGACATGCGGTTGCCATTTTCTAAAGCTAGTACACATGTACAGATTAATAAGTGCGTCATTGTAGTAGAATGTACACACCTAGACAATTCCAGTGTCCAACATACAAGCATGCTCTGTGTACACTACTGTAGTGTGTTCAAGGTTCCTGTTGTCACTCCCTTCTTAATTTTGGGTCCCTTAGGTACCAACCACTGTGGAGGAATAGGAAGATGAGGCAAGAACCCGTGTGCAGACCCCTTGTGGACTTAGCTACACTGGAGGAAAGGGACAACATACTCACTTATCATCTGGACAGGGCCACTATCACAGAGCTGTGTGCTCAATTGGAGCCTGATCTGCTACCTGCTATCCATTGCACCACAGTAATACTTGTGCAGTTACTCTCAGTTCTCCATTTCCTTGCAACTGGCTCTTTCCAGGTGACAGTGGGCTTGGCTGCAGGAATATCACAGCCAATTGTCTCTATTATGCTTGCAAGGGTTTTGGCAGCCTTGCTCAAACACATGTGCAGCTTCATCGCATTCCCCCAGGTAGATGATTTACCCACTGTGAAGGCTGGATTCTATGAAATGGGAAATATACCACATGCTATTGGGGCCATTGACGAGACCAATATTACCTCAGTCCCTTCCGGGGCAAATGAACAGGTGTACAGGAATAGGCAGAGTTTCCACTCACTCAATGTCCAGATGATGTGCCTTGCTGTCCAGTACAACTCCCACGTCACTGCCAAGTATCCTGGGTCAGTGCATGATGCCTTTGTCCTGAGGAATAGCAGTGTCCCACAGCTGATGGCACAACTACAGAGGCAGAGAGTGTGACTTATAGGTGAACCTGAGTCCCCACCCAATGTATGTCAGTGTAGGTCTTCAGGACTCATACCCCATGCCATTGTGCATGGCTAATGTGTGTCCCTCACTTCTTGCAGGCGATTCCACCTACCTAAACCTGTCCTGGCTCATGACCCCTGTTAGGAATCCAAAAACAGGGGCTGAGAATAGGTACAATGATGTTCATGGGAATACCAGAAGGATTACTGAATGGACCTTCAGGCTGCTGAAGGCTAGGTTCAGGTGCCTCCTTCTGACAGGTGGATCCCTTATGCTACTCCCTGAGAAGGTCTGCAGGATTGTTTTTGTGTCCTATATGTTGCACAATTTGGCCCTCAGACAGCATGTGCCCCATCTACAGGAGGAGGGGGTGACAATGCAGCTGTGACAGCATTGGACACTGAGGACAGTGAGGAGGAGTATGTGGACAACATCACACATATGATCCAGCAGTACTTCCAATGACATTCAAGTAAGACAGTTGAACTAAACATTTTTCCATTTCAGTGTTGTGTCCAAGGGTGTTTATTAAACTTTTGTACACAATGCAAAGTGCAATGGAGTGAGGTGATGGTTGGGAATAGTCCAGTGTAGTGGTACAAAAACAATAGTGGCTATGCTGATGGTTCGCACCTCCGTATGTATGCATGTAAGGGTATTGTTCATTTAATATGATTTTTCTTGCCAAGGGTGCCAAACCGGTACCGCACCTAACCACTTCAGGTGCAATCGTTTTGGTTGAAACAACCAGCATCAATCAAAAAAGAGATATGTAGCAGGGCACACCATGAGAATCTGAAGAGTCCAATCCTTGATGTGCTAGATCAATCAACGCAGAACAAGGGTACGTAGTACGTCATGAGGATTTTATTCATCCACTGTCATATGATTCCAATCAAAGCAATAGCCAGTTCAGTGACAATACAGCCGACATGTGTTTCATCAATATGACTTCCTCAAGGCCAAAGTATAAAAACTGAGCCAATTGCACAAATTCTGGCAGTTATCCTACATCCTGGACATAATGAAAGTCCTTTGCAAGAGGTGTAAATAGAGCTAATGGTATGCTCTTGTTCAATAGAGAGCTACAACCTTGATAAGTCGTAGTTGCAGAGGTCCATCACACGTTTGTAGACGCCCTTGTTGTGCGTTGATTGATCTAGCACATCAAGGATTGGACTCTTTGGACTCTCATGGTGTGCCCTGGTACATATCTCTTTCTTAGTCCAGTGTAATGGGACAGTCTGTTTGTGACACAGGTCCAGTGTCCGAGTGGCAACAGGAAGGGGAGAAATGGCAGTTCAAAGTGGACAAAGTGACACAGTGGAACACAACGGGGACATTCAGGAGGGTCTCATTTCCTGGTGGAGGTCTTGCCAACTGTTTTGAGTGTCTGTCTGGGTCGCACGAACGGTTTGCGGGGTGGCTCACCTTCTGCAGGGGGAGGGGTGCTGATGACCTGTGGGTCCTGTGGCAGGGCTTCCTATCCACTAGCTGCAGCAGATGTGGAGGGCTGGTCAGTACAATGGCTAGTGGAAGGGGCCCATTGGTGTGCTGTGTAGTCCCTCATGATTTTGGCCATATCACCCAACACCCCTGCAATGGAGACCATGGTGGTGTTCAGGGCCTGCAATTCTTGCTTGATCTTCTGGTGTTGTTCCCCCTGCAGCCACTGGTTGTCCAGCATGATGTTTATCACCTGACCCGTCTTGTCCTGGGATTGTTGGTAAGCCCCCAGGACATTAGTGAGTGGCTCCTGGGCAGTCGGTTCCCTGGGCCTGTCCTCCTCCTGGCACAAAGCTGTCCTCTGACCGTCCCTGGCCCCCTGTGTCTGTGTCCCCTGAACAGTGTACCCACTCCCACCAACCCCAGGACCCTCATTGTCTTGCCTGTGAGGTGTGGACTGGGGTCCCTGTACAAGTGGGCACACTACTGATTGACGTGGCCTGGGAACAGAGGTCTGGTGATGTTGCGTGGTTGCTGTGGTGTTAGATTCTGAGGGAGGAGGCTCTGTATTGGACTGGGTGTGGGCTGGGGTAGCCGACTGACCAGTGGTCCTTGATGGGCCAGAGAGTTCATCCAGATCCAGAGCTCCAGAGTTTCTGTTTTCACTGGGGGCATCTTCTGGTGGGGGACTGGTTAGCTGTGGCACCTCCACGCAGCTGAGATTGGCTGGGGCACCTGTGGGGATGTAAGTGGCATATTATGCTACATGTCTGTGACATATTCTGCCTAACTAGTTTCCCCTATATTATTGTTGTTGCCCTGCAAAGGCGTTGTTTGTGTTTGGTAATGGATTGTGGGATTATTATTTCTCCATGCTGGACATGCATTAATGGCGGGTGTACATGCAGGACTGGAAGGGATGTGCATGCAGTGGGTATGGCATGCAGGGCTTGGAATTTGGGTTTGTTAATTGGGGTAGTCCACTGTTTAGGATGGAGTGGGGTGATGGGAGTCAGGGTGAGGGGTTGAGATGGCATGCAGGCATGGGGGGGTGATAGTTAATAAATGTTGACTCACCAGTGTCCAATCCTCCGGCTACTCCAGTGAGTCACTCAGAATGCAGGATTGCCAAAGCTTGCTCCTCCCATGCTGTCAGCTATGGGGGAGAAGGTGGGGGGTCCACTGCCAGTCCTCTGGATAGCGAGCTGGTGCATTGTTGCACTGGAATGCACCTTCCCCGGTAGGTCGTTCCACCTCTTCTTTATGTCATCCCTTGTGCATGGATATAGTCCCATGGCGTTCACCCTGTCCACAATTCTCCACCATAGCTCCATCTTCCTGGCAATGGTTATCCGCTGGACCTGTGCTCCAAACTGCTTTGGCTCTACCCTGACTATTTCGTCAACCATGATCCGCAACTCCTCATTTGTGAAACAGAGGTGCCTTTGTGGGAGATCTGAAGTGACTCTATTTAATTGCTTCTCCGATGTATTACTAGACTCTCTCAAGGCTCACTATTCAGAGGGTACTCCAATAAGGTATGTAGGGATTTGGGTACCCCCTAAGGTTGATTATCTATTTACACTACATTTTAAACCTACATTAAAAAAGATAAATGGTTTATTGGAATTGTGACAGAACCTTCCTTCATTGATTATTAGGCAAGTAGCTCTAGTCGAAATGATTATCCTTCCATTACTTTTGTTTTTGAATATTATTATAAACGTTCCTCATGTCTTTTTTCATGCAGTGAATTCAGAATTCAGGGAATGTATTTGGAAAAACAATAAGCTTTGAATGAAGATTCAGGTATTGCAGCTAGTTAGGGAAGAAGGAATGTTGGCCCTCCCCACCATTAAGACATTTTGCCAGGTAGCATGTCTAGATTGGTTAACCAAATCCTTCCCATTCACCTCAAGGATAGGGAACTTTTGTCTTGACCTTATGTTGATGGATGTTAAAAGTAATTTCTTCCCTTTTATAGAAATTCCGAGGCTGTCTTAAAAAACCTAGATATAAGACCCTGAGAAAATTAATGGAGCATTTTAATATAATTTGAGAGGGATATGGGATTCCTAGGCTCCATTCGCAGCAGAAACTAGTGAATTATATTCTGCTAGGGCTGCATTTATCAACTTTCACATTCCTTCATTGGTTTCTGCTAGGCATTAAGACAGTGAAGGACCTTGATTGTAATAGTGAATTTATTAGGTGGAATAGACTGGTGGAGATTAATCCTAGTGCAAGTCGATCCCTGTCTTTTAGTTTCATCCTAAATAAACAGTTCTGCTCAGGATATAGACCAAGTGAGGTATCTTTTGGGGATGCACATGGGAAAGCCTATTTGTATACCAAACTACGTGTATAGGCAACTGGGATAGATGATTTCAGCCAAAGCAGAGTGAGGCATTGATTAGAGATCTCTTACAGTCTCTAGAAGACTCAACAGGGTGTCAACTGGATAGAAATCAATGGCAGCCATATAATCGTACGAGCCAGAAGGCATTGCATACTGCAAATTTAGGGAGGATATATTTGTTCAGCAAATGGATTCTGTACTGTATGTCAAAAAATTTACAAATTACCCAAAGGCAGATTCCTTCTGTTTTAGGTGCAGCAGGTGAATGGGGAATGGCTGCATATGATATTCACATGGAAGTACATAGAGGATTTTTGGCTTGGCATTTCTGCTGAATTAAGTGTAAGATATGGGCATAGTAGCACTCCAAATGTGCATTCAGCACTATTTGGTATTGTGGTCACCCACTTCTGAGATCTCTATACCACATCCTCAATTGGTTTTTATTGCAGCTCTAGTGGCCAGATTGTTAATTATTGGCTAATTGGAAACCTAATGTAATTCCCATGGTTTCTCAATGGATTTTAGAAAAGGAAAAGATTTGAGCTGGAGAAATTATGGGCCATATTAACAAGGAAGTGATGCATCAGTCCCAATGCGCCACTTTTCTTGCGTGCCCCTATAGCCACTTAACAATACCATGGTTGCACCGTATTTATAATACGGCACACCGTGGTACACTTTTGAACAATAGCATTAACATTTTTGACGCTATTGTGACGCTTTGCTGCACTAGAGTCAAATATGTTGATGCTAGTGCAGCAAAGTGCAAGGAGACCCAATGAATAAAATGGGTGCATCACTTTAATGCCTGCATTGAACAGGCAATAAAAATGATCCAGAAATGGCTCAATTAAATATTAAAGGGTTCACTGTGCCATTTTTGTGGGCATCCTAACACCGTAAAGCCCCCTTTGCTTATAATATGCCTGACAAGGCATAATGTAGAGCAAGGGGTTGCAAAGTGGCACAATGCATGCATTGCACCATTTTGTTAGTATGGCGCAGAAAAAATTGGCTATAAAAAATGACGCTAATTTGGCACAAGGATGTGTTAGGGCCTTGTAAATCTCGTCCTATGTGTGCAAGGAGATTGGGCTCCCTCACTCATATAGATAGAATTTGGAGTATTTGGGAGGTGGGGAGTAAAGAATGAATTAAAGGCGGTTGTATGCTACTGGATTACTGTATGTTATGTAATGAGGAATTAATTAACTACATGATGTGCTATGGTAACAAAGACTATGCTACCAATTAACTGCTATTACAAAAGACATTGGAAGTAAGTATTTATTTGACAAGCAACATTAGCATTGTCCCAATAAAATGCCTTCAAGGCATTACATATCTTCCCCCCTTAACATAAACAAATACTAAGGACAATAATTTTACAAACTAATAACCTAATCTGAAAGTAGGATGTGCTTGTATCCCAAAGCTGACAAGCTGTGACATGATGCCCACCCTAATGAGCAAAGAGCTATGCAAAAATAATCTTCCAACCAAATAGGCAGTCTCCTGAACCTTCTACTCTGTTCATTCTTGGAAGAACTTTCTTCACCTCTATTATCATTCCATTATCACGGTCACCTCCACTTTTCTAATCAACTTCTAATCCCTCATACTAAAGCAGACTCCTGTTCTCTGCATCTGCTCATCACTTAGCATAAATCCACTATAGTCTCTTCTCATAATTCTTCTCCTCTCCACAAACACCATTGTTCTGATAAACTGGAACTCTTTTCCAGTTCCATTTATTTTCTATCCAATAGAATCAGATAGTTACCGTAGACCTCCTTCACTTCATAATTTCCTCAAACTGTTTTAAAGTCATTGTTCACTGAGATTCATTTCACTTCCACTTAATCACCCTCCCACCTAACATTTGACTCTGTTATGTATATATTTCCTTTTATGCTTTCCAGTCCACTACATTTTATTCCATACATTTCTAAAATAGTTTAATCTCATCCAAAGTTAAATGAGTGCTATTTTCCATACTCAAATACATAGAGTACACTTCCCTCTTGAAAAAAATATTTGGATCCAACAATGTTACAAGACACACTGCTCTCCCTCTCGAATACTACTTCCTGTCATTTTGAATGAACATCCGATGATCACTGACGCAAACCATTCACTCTTGTGTAAATCGTTCAGTTGTCCAATGAAATCCAAACATACACTTTGCCAATGATTGCTTAGAACCCAAACAACACCAAAAATCTACCTTTACTCTTCTCTTTGTCAACATCTGACCCAGTGCCATTTGTGAGCCAGACTCATCATCTTTCCATAAACACCATTAGTAGACACAAATTTACCCCTCACATCGACATTCTCCCTTCACACACAAGGCCTGATTCACAAAGGTAAATTACACTTTTGAGTAAGTTTACACTTTTCAGTAAGGTTACTACTTTTTGGTATTCACAAACTGCAGTCTTGTAGTAACTTACATTTCTGTTATAACTTACCTTTATTTAGTAAGTCTAGAAATACACATGGCAACCACTGGTACTGCAACACTTACCCATTGAAACTAATGGAGTGAGGGATGTACCACAAAATTGTAAGCTGCTACTAAAGTATACACTACTAGAAAAGTGCAGTTTGTGATTAGTGAAAAGCAGTAAACTTACTGAAAAGTGTTCATTACTACAAAAGTGCAGTTTGTGAATATAACTTTGTAGAAAGTTCTGTATTTCTACATATTGTACTGTAAACTGCAGTTTGTTAAGCATGGCCTGAGAAGTAATCTAAAACTTGTGCATATGGTCCTACTGTATACTGCTCAAAACTCTACTCCTTTCACCCTCCAATACCATTTTGTTAGTGGTTTTATACCACTGTTCCTTGCAACACCATCATACCTCTCCATGATATCCTTGATGCTGGTCACAGCTTCTTTATTCTCAGTGCTTCTGACAACCTTCTGATCCATAGCTTTCTATCACACCAACAACCTAGACAGACAGGCAATCTGATACACCATTAAGGGTTATGCTCTAATGTTTCCCCCTACTCTTGGTGCCAATCATGCAGAATGTATCCCAACTCTACCTCTTAAAAACCCTAATCAAAGATTTGTGACCTTTGGGTAAAACAGAACCTTGCCTTCAAATGTAGGTTCTGTACTATTCAAAAAACTACACCATGCTGCTGTCAACAATTTATTTCTGTATTAAATGTGTGAGAGAAAAGTAAATGCAACTATTTTCCGTACACTGTCCTGTACAAGAGATAACACAGCACCAAAAAATTAGTCCCTGGCATCCACTGCCAAGATGGTATTCTTCCTAACATCAATATGCTGAATATGCCCACATTGCTTATTTCACTCTTAGTGCATTTAATTTTTTTTTGCTGGATTTGACGTGATTCCAACCCCTTCTCTTAACCCCATAACAGCTGGTGCCCCTTCCCCCCACTTTTCAGCTATATGGGGGAGTTTGCCATTAGATCTCCATAACTTATATTTCCATGCCAAGTTTGTGTCCTTTTTTCCATGATCATGAGAGTTCTAAAATTACCCTAGGTTTGTGGATTCCATTGGCAGGGATGGAGAAAACAGACAAAATATAGCAGAATTTTGAGTTTTAGGGGAAAAGTAAAAGAAAAGTCCTCTGGATGAAAGTGTCTGTTTTTTTCCCCAAAAATGTCATCAACAAACAACTTGTTTTGTTAAGGTCACTTTCTTCACGGCTTTCAGGATCATGCAGAGCAGAATACAAAACAAATTTTTTACCACAGTTTGGAATTTTTCAAAAAGTTAGTCCATTTTTCCTAACTTTCTGTGGTATCAACCTACTTTTTGTGTGTGGTGTAAATCAGTGATCCAAAAAAGGGTGATGTAAAAAAGCGATAGATTTCTGAAAGGTAGACAAAATTCCAAACTCAGCAAGATGTCATATACGTAGATCCCTCATGATTTTCCCTCAAAAAATAATTGTTGAAGTAAAGAAACACCGAAAATGAGTTGGGGAAAAAAGGCAATTTTTGACAAAGTTTTCAACTGTAGGTTTTTTGTCACAATGACTGATTCACAAAACCAATATACCATTACATCTGTTAGACCCTTCTGTTTGTAGGGATATATAGGATCTGTAAGTTGTTCAAGAATCTTAAGAACCCAGAGCCAAAAACTGAGCTCCACTGTTCAATGGATTTTCAATGTGAACGGGTAAAGACCAATTGATTTTTGTGAAAACTGTAGAGTGAAAAAATGGGTATCAAGGAAACCTATGTATTTCTGAAATGGACATGAGATATGGTGTTTAGGAGCTGTGGTGAGTTGTACATCACTGAAGGTACCTGTACTAGCATATAACGTAGAGGGCATATTTCAAAATGTCTTTTTACTTGCACACCCGCTCACATATGGAAGGCACAAATACATCAAAGTCCAATTGGTAATAAAAAATCCCAATTCTATGCTCCCACATGTTTGGCAATAAAAAACAGTAGCACACTTGTGTGGGTAGGCCTAGTGCCCACAACAGGAAATGGCCCAAATCACAACATAAATGCATCACATTTTTCCACCGAAAATGGAACCTTGTCTTGGAAAGTAGGAAGCTGTCAATTTTAAGCCCTAGCTCAGCTGGCACCTAGGAAAACCTAGCAAATATGCACATTAAAAAAAAAAAGTTACCTGGGAGAATCCAAAGTGTGGTAACTTGCATGGCTCTCACTAGGTTACTTTACCCAGAATTCCTTGCAAATCTCAATTTTTATTTAAAAAAACCCACATTTTGCTCACAATCCTGTAACGGAAATTTCTGGAATCTGTGGGGTGTCACAAACTTTCTTCCACCCAGCATTTCCACAAGTCTTCTAATCTCAATAATATCTCAACTGTGTGGGTAGGCCTAGAGCCTGCGACAAGAAATGGCCCAAAATGCAACATGGATACATCACATTTTTCCACTCAAAAATAACCCTTTATTTGCAAAGTGGTTAGCTATGATTTTTTAAATCCCATTTTTAAAACTAGACATCTCACGGAATCCAGGGTGGGGTGACTTAGGTTACTCTGCCTTTTTTTTTTTATTTACCCAGAATGTCTTGGGAGCCTCAAACTTTGACTAAAAGACACATTTTCCACACACTTCTGGGGTGGAAAGTTCTGAAATCTGTGGGGAGCTGCAAGCTTCCTTCCAACCAGCTTTCACCCAAGTCTCCCAATAAAAATGGCACCTTAGTGGTGTGGGGAGGACTTAAGCTAGCAACAGGAAACTGCTCAAAATGAAACATGGATTCATCACATTTTTCCACTCAAAACTGATCTTTTATTTGCAAAGCTGGTTGCTAAGGACTTTGTGCCCTAGCTCACCTGGCACTGAGGGAAGCTAAGCAAAATTGCACATTTTTGAAAAGTAGATACCTGGAGGAATCCAGAAAGGGGCTCTCTCCAGGTTTTTTTCATACACAGAATTCCTTGCAAACTTCAAATTTTGACTACAAAATCACATTGTTATCACATTTCTCTGATGGAAATTTCTTGAAACTGTAGGTAGCCACAAACAACCTTCCACTAAACATTCCTACATCGTACCTCAAGTGTGTGGGTTGGCCCTCAACAGGAAATGGCCCCAAAACACAACATGGATACAACACATTTTTCCACTCAAAACTGATCCTTTCTCAGCAAAGTTGGTAACTATGGACATTGGGCCTGGGGGAATCCAGGGTGGATGACCTGCATGGTTCTCACCAGGGATTTTAACCCAGAATCCCTTGCAAACCTCAAACATTGACAACAGAAACACATTTTCCTAACTTATCTATGATGGAAATGTCAATGGGAGTCCCCTTATGAGGATTTGATCTGGTTTATCGAATATGGTTTGATCTGTTCCTATTGTGGACACTAGTCCCAGCCATGCACATGGTGCAGTGCTTTTATCACCACAAGTGGGGTAATGCTGTGTGGTAGGATTTTTTTACATTCCTGCTGATTCCAGAAGTTTCCATCACAGAAATGTAAAGAACATATGTGACTATAGGCATAGTTTGAGGTATGCCCGGCACTGTAGGTAAGAAAACCTCATGGGATCTGCACAAGGCACACCACCCTGGACTCCCTTGGTTGTCTAATTTTCAAAAATGGCTATGGCCTGTAGGTTTCCAAGGATGCTGGCTGAAGATGAACCAAAATCCCACAGCTACCCCTATCGTGGATCTCTTGATGTAGCCCTTTAGGGCCTTTTGTGTCAAAGTCTCTTGGCCCACCCACACAAGAAAGGTACTATTGTTATTGAAAGGCTTTGAGGCCATTTTTGGCTCCCCACAGATTTCAGAAGTTTTCCTCACAGACATGAGGGGACAGTGTGCAGTTTTTAGTCAACGTTTGTGTTTTGTAGGACATTATGGCTGAGAAAATGCTGTGGGGTCCATGCAATGCACACTATCCTGGACTCCCTCAGGAGTGTAGTTTTCAGAATTCTATGGGTCTGGTAGTTGTTTCCAGGTGGCAGCCTACTCAACCCCAACAAGTGAAGCCATTGCTCATGAAATGATATTTGAAGTTAGCCACATTCTCCTGACCCATATGTAGAAAAAACCTCCGAAGCAATCAACATTCCTCTAGTTTGCCCTTGGGATGGGATTTCTCAGTCTGCAATGGAGCAGAAAGACTATTGAGTCTTTAGGAGTGAGGGTGTGGCAGATGTTAGTATGGGCAAGACCCACCCAGTTATGTTATTTAAAAAATTTATTGTGGCCATACAATGGGCGTTGGGGTACGCCAGGGCAAATTAGGGCAAATCTCTTGCCTTCCCTGGGAGGTGAGAGAGAAGACTGATTTATTCCTATTTTGGGATGAGATTGTGGCCAATGCCAGAGTGCAGTACCTACACTGCTTTCTTTTGCTACAAATATATATATATATAAAACCTAGTGGCACTTGCCACTAGGAAGTCATTGTTAGGATAGAAGATGCAGTTTTTTACTTGCCTATATCTTTAGCGCCGCTTAATAAACCTTCACGAAAATTACTCAAACAATTTGACACTCACGTAAGCTGCTGTCTGGAAATTTTCAATTGTTTGAATCCTGTAGGGGAGGCCCATCAGACTCCCCACATTCCTGGGAACAACCACCTCCCCGGGGCTTCAAGTTATTGGCATACGGGGGCTGCATGCTCCCCCCCCCACAGCCCTGGGGACAGTCACCTCCTGAGAGCTTAAATCAGAATTAATGCAGGGGGCTGCCCGGCCCCTCTCCGCCTCCCCAGGGACCACCATGTCCCCAAGGCTATAGTAAAAATAATCATAGGGGGTCTGATTTAAAATCCCTTAGCGCCAGGGAGCATCACCTCCCAGAGGAACTTGTTGTTTGAGGGGAGCTGCGTGGCCCCCTTCAAGGAGGAAAAGCCACTGATGCCCCTGGGGACCACATCCTGCCATGTCATGGGTTGCCCACCCCCGGGACAAAGATGTTTGCAGTGGCTCAGTTGCAGCTTTGATAACTACAGCCAAGTCACAGAAAACACTGCTTTCTGACAGCGGGACCTGTCAACCATGTCCCGCTGTCATAAAGCAGAGTTTTCATCTGTCTTCCGTGCATGCAGGTATGCGTGCAGGGAAGACAGATGAAAACATTGCTCCAGAAATCAGGGAGCTGCTGTTATAAGCAGCTGCCTGCTTTCTGGAGCAATGGGGCTGCAGGGTATTCCTCGAGGCTCCCCCCACACTCACAGATAGCCCATAAAGGGCAGTAAAACATTTTTAAAAAGAATAGGGTGGGACAGCGGGGATGCCTTGAGGCTCTCTCCTCCCCTTGGTGGAGGACTTGAGGCTCCCCCCAATGTTTCAGATAGGTCATAAAGGGCAAGAAAATATTAGCACAAAAAAATATATGAATAGCTCAAGGGTGAAGGTCACAGTCCTTCACATTGAGAGCTGAGGGTTTGAATCATGGGGTACCCCTGGTCATTTCCCTCCTTTATTTTTTCTTCAAGCGGAAATGTTTAAGATTCATGCCAAAAGGCGATCTTACTCACTTCAATTGGCAAAGACATTTTTATTTTCAATTTTGCAGAACTATCTCATTCTAAATATATCATCCATCAGACACTAAAAAACCTTCTATCTCTCTCCCTCCTACTTCCTTTCTCTCTCTCTCTTTCAATCTCTTTCTCCCACTTACCCACTCACTATGACCATTAAGCAACCACTCACAGACCGACTCAGACATTTATGCACCCACTCACAGACCCACTCAAACCCTCACACAAACACTCAAACACTTAAAGCCCCACTCAGACCTTCATGCACCCACTCACAGACCCACTCAGGCACCCACTCATACCCACTCATACGCCCACTTAGACTCTCACACACCCACTCACAGACCCACTGACACCCTCATTCACACAATTACAGACCTGCGAAGACACTGATGCACCTACTAAGAAACTGATGATCGCACTCTTACACCCAGACAGAGATTCTCACAGCTAATTCCGAGAGACACCCTCTTAAACCTATTCTCACACACAAAGAGACAGGCAGCAGTCAACTCCTGCTGCACATGGCCAAAGGCCATGCATGGTTTGGGGTTTTCTGCAGGGTCTGGCTGCAGGCCAGGCCTTTTAGGCAACCCCTGTAATGCACAGGCAAAGGCCTTGATTGGTACAAGGTTGGGTGCTTATAGGGGTGACTTGTGACCAACCGCTGACCATGCGTGGTGGAGGTTGCAAAAACATAGAAATTCACACAAAAAAACAAAAGTTACAGGGACATTATAGTTAGGCAATAGAATTTAAAAAAATTGAAATTCACTTAAAAGAACAAAGGTTACAGGGACGTTATAGTAGGTAGTTATAGTTAGGACTTAGTTTCCAGAGGAAAGGCGTTTTTACTTTGGCAATAACTTTAGTGCTGCTTGACTAATCTCAATAACATTTTCAAAACATACTTCAGTGAGTTCAGCTGCTGCCTTGAAAGTTTTCGGAAGATCCATCAAGCACCAGAATCGCTGGATGGAAAAACACCAATATTAGCAGAAGGCTAGCTCTTGGGCCACAAAATACACTTTTTTGTGATTCGTGGTAAATCTGTTCAGATATTACTGTTTAACAAATATAGATATATAGGGATGCGGATCCAGGGGATTCGCTGGCCACAACCTGATAGAAAAGTTGCAGCCACCATTTTATTTGTCCCATTGGCTAGTAGGTGGGAAAGGATGAGTGCAAAAACATATTATGGATCATGAAACAGGCATTCTGACACATAGACAAGCCCCTTGGAGACTTCTTGTGGGCTAAAAATTGCCCAATTGTTTTTCACTCAATCCGTGGATCCACGCTGTGGATTTTCTGATCCAAAGAAAAATTGAAGATAAAAAACCATGAAACTACATCCAACCTCATGCTGCGCACAGAGGAAGGCTGTACGCAGCTTGGGTCTGTGCGCAGCTTGGGTTTGGGTGCATGCAGGAGGGTTGGCTGCTGAATCCAACCCACTCTATTCACAGCCTTCACTGCTGATTGTATGTATGTGTGTGCATGCTAACAAAACCATAAAAATTCACTGAAAAAACCAAAGGCTACAGGGACGTTATAGTTACATTCTGAATTTTGCCCACACAAAACCATTCGCGCCCTAAGGTAAGTATAATTTGCGCCCGAGCCATACACAGTTTTCTTATCAATAATTTTATTGCAAATGTTGCAGAGATAATATCAAAGATGCTACAGAAGATGCCATCAATTATATAATATGTGGAGTAATTAGCTGTACATGACAAAGGCGTGAGTTATAGTTACCTTAAGGTGAGAGTTACAGTTACTTGAAATAACTCTAATTTTAACTGATTCATTTCCATGGTTTTGTACGAGTAAATTCTGAACCAAACTATAACGTCCATTTAGCCTTTGGTTTTTTTAACATAAAGTAATTTTAATTACAATATGTTAGCCCAAACTCAGTTGGGTGAGGCCTTCGGCTGTGCCTAGCAGGGGTTGGTCGCAGGGCCTGGCCTGTGGCTAGGCTCTGCAGCGAAGCCCTTATAAACACCCAATCTCACGCCGTGCACTTTCCTTTGGCCATGCACTGCGGGGGTTGACCACAGCCCTTGTCTCTATCAGTGGATCTATGAGTGGGTGTGTGAGTGTCTCAGTGGGACTGAAAGTGGGTGTGTGAGTCTATGAATGGGTCTCAGTGGGTGCATGAGTGTCTGAGTGGGTGTGTGAGTGGATGCATGATTCTCTAAGTGCATGTATGAGTAAATGAATTAGTGTATGAATGAGTCAGTGAATTATTTAAAAAGTTTTTGTGCTTAGTCTTGAATATTCTTGAATATCCTTGATATGATGAAATATCATTTTAAAGCCATAATTTGACCTAAACACATCCCTATATCACACCCCTAGGGTCAGGGTACCTCCACCCTGACCCTTTATACCAATTATCCTTTTTATTTTCAGCCTGGGAGACCTTCTGCCATAACATAAAATGGTGGCTGCAACTTTCTAGTCAGGTTGTGGCCAGCCTGCCAATTGCAGCACTTCTATTCGTGCACACATTCACAAAAATTCACAACTTGTGATTTATTTGCGGCCAGAGATATAAACATTTGGATTTTCCTTCATTTCTCATAAACTACTGAACAAATGTACACCAAATAACCAAAAGCATAATCGGCATACCCACAGCTATCTTTTTGCCGAATTTCGTGTAATTCCATCCAATCGGGCTGTAGTCGTGTCTAAATCTCCTATGGGAATTAACATGGGAAACACAACTTTTTTGATCCCCCTCCTTTTCTTGGCCCTGATTGATTGATCATCCCAAAACTTTCCATTTGCAACAAGAATCACAAGGTCACTTTTTTTTGGAACATTTTGTGGCAAAAATATATGCAAGTCAAAAAATGCTTTTTCTATGGAAATATGGTCCTAAAATATGTATATTTTCATCACCTTGGAAAAAGTTTTACTTCTGCCCTGCCAAAAGTAAATGTCAAACTTTTTGCAGTGTGGTTAGGGAAATGGGAACATTTCATGAAAACCCTTAAACATGCAAGTTTGTAGGTGTGCACAGACTCAAAAGGGCATTTTTGACCCTGGGACTTTCTTTCTCTCTTCCTCCAGCCTTGATGTAGATTTCCAGGAAGGTGGTAAAATCAGGGCATTGCTAGAATCCACATCCTGCTATAAAATGAGTCCTTGGCATAATCAGGGAGACTGTTATTATAGTTCTGATATGATGAGAATGCTGCCAGTGTTGGCCCTAGCAGTCTCTGCAAGTTTTCACATATACTTGTAGTGAAAAACTCATAAATTTGTTTTTTCACTTCCTCCCATACGTCAACATTAGGGATTCCTTATTACCTGTAGTAAGTTGGAATTCCCAACTGGGAGCTGCTGGCTATGTCATGTTTTGTGTCTTTGAAATTGTGGCAAAGAGCTCTATTTAATGGTAAAGTCAGGTTTTTGATCACAATTATAAAAATGCCACTTTTATAAAGTTGGCATTTTTCTGCCCTCAGCCCTTGGGTGCCTATAGCCTGGCCTGGGTCAGATGACGGGTGTAACTGGCAGACGTTGTGAATTCCTACCAGGCAGTCATACAATGGAGAAATCAGTTGTCCCTGAAAGGGCCATTTCCCGGCAGGATCGTTGTGGAGCTGAGCAGAGCCCCACTTACAACTGAACAGCCTGTGTTCTGCCTTCACACAAATGGTCTAAGGACCCTACATTGCCACTACATTCAGCTTGGAGCCAAAGCAGAGGAGGCAGGGAATTCCATGGACTTCAAAGCCACTGTCTAGAAACTTCTCCTATCTTTCAGAACTAGAGCACTATGGTATAAAATAAGAATATCAGACACCAACTCTTCAGTACACTGCTAGACCTGTGGATACTCTGCTGGGAAGAAGAAATGCAGTGCTGCTATAAGAACTGTCACACTGCTGGACTGCTGCTCTGAATGAACTGCTGCCCTTTTGTGCTTGATTGCTACCCTCTTGCCTGGGGAGGAAGAACTGGACCTGCAACATCATCTTGAACCCAGGTTCTGAGAATAGCCTACAGGGCCCATCTGCTGGCCTCCTGATTTCTGCGTCAGGGACATAAAAGGCTCCTGACAGCTACTGGTCCTGGCTGCAGCAAGTTCCTGAACCCCAAGTGGTTTCTCTTAGATCCTGCATTCTTGGTGTGGCTCACAAGCTCTTTAAATCAAGCTTTTGGTGTCTTTGCAACTACAAACAGTCCTGTTCACACCTAGAATGCACCGCTTGCACTGAAATTCAGTGTGACCCAGCGGCAAGCCCATCTGTTTTCACAGCAAGCATTGATAGCCTGTGGAACACCGCCAAAGTGAAGCACCAGCCCACATATCTGTGACACCCGGCCTGCTTCTTGTACCATGCCGACCTCCACCTGAGATGCTCTTCTTGTTACCCATGACTCTGTTAAATGTGAACAGGACACTTGACACCAAACTTGAGAAGGTAAGCTGTCAGTGGGACTAATCGGGGACTGCATCTGACCTGCTCTTCGTCGTGGTTGGCCTGCACTTTTGACTTTGACGCAGCCCAGCGCTACCCGATTGCCACTGTTGGTGCTTTATGCATTATGGGACTATTTTACAGTTTATTTTTTTAAATGTATAACTCCATTTCTACTGAATGGATTTGTGTTGTATTGGTCTTTTTATTTATTACATTTTCTTTGTTTTTTCAACCTGGTGTAGGATCTTTTGTGTGTAGTGTTTTCACTGTTTTACTGTTTGAAGTATTGCACAAATACTTTACACATTGCCTCTTAGTTAAGCCTGGCTGCTGTGTGCTAAGCTAACATGGGGTAAGAACAGGTTCATTTGGGGTTTGCTTTTGTCTTACCCTGACTAAGATTGTGGTTGTGCTTGACCCCAGTCTAACAGTGGCGCAATTCTAACAGCCATAATTTGTCACCTCAGTGCATGGCACCAAAGGGAAAAACAGATTTTTGTTTTACAGTACAAGTAGATTTATGAAGCATCCCATCTCATAGATAAATATATATTTTATTAAATTCCACACCCCTGAACTCTGGTTATTATAATAAAGAGTACAACCTGCCCAGGTGTCCTACTAAAGGCATGTTGTGGGACAGAGACAACAGGAATTTCCTGTGAACTAGGGAAACTACTAGCTTCTTGCTAGCTCCTGGTTCAGGATTTATGGGCTCTCTTATGAGAAAACATAATACCTCACATCCTTTCGCTTGCTGACTTGTTCATGGCAAAAGTGAAGGGCACTGAACATCTGCCTGGCACAATTTAATTGGGCTAGGCCCTCTAGCATCTAAAATTCTCTGCATCTTTGGCAGTGATGCAAACTCCATCACCTAATCCCCTTCAGATGTATAAACTGCCTCTTCCTCAGAAGCAGGAGAAATGCCAAAGCCTGTGACCTCTCAACATCTACTATGATCCCCTCAGTACATTTCTCTGACCCTTGCATATGCAGGATGGTTCCAGTCTGTTCATAAAATTGACATGCCATTCTGTGCTTTGGTCAATAAAGCTGGCATAGACCAATTACTGTAGGCTTCTGGTTCTCGTACTAAATCAAGCGCAATTGAATAATTTCCCAGTAGACATTCAGCACCTTGTTTCTCTCTCACTCCTACATCAATCTTCACTGACTTGCCCAGTTTTAATACCAAATATCAGACATTTTGGTACTCCAAGTATTTCCCACTGACTACAAAGCCTGTACCACTGTCACCAGAAATATTCTCCTCTGGTTTGAGGACTTCATCTCAACTATAGTCTTATAGGCACATCTTTTCCTCAGTGTAGAAACCTTCCTCCCATTCACAATAGCTTCCGAACTATTGTGTTTGGAAGGAAGAACTTAAGTCCATATGATCCTTTTCCAAAATGTCCATCACTATCAGGTTAAGTTCAAAAGGCACTCTCAGGTCCCTTCACCTCAACATACCTGCTATGATTGATGACGCTAGTGCACCTTCCTTCAACAGTTCCTTTTGTAATGTTCCTCCTTGTGAAACTTTCTAAAGGTATCACCTTAGGCTTGAAAGAACTGTCCTGTCCTCCTTTCACTTTGCGTTCCTCACCTGCAACCTGATTCCCTTTTTTGCTTATGTACTCCATTGGATCCTTCGGAATAACCCCAGTCCGTACCTTCTAGTAAAAAGAGATTTCTCCCTTTGAATTAGAGTCATGTTCCCCCGGCCCCCTGTTAAACCTGTTAGCAAACCACAGAGATGTATACCACCTCTTTCCTGAAACTTCCATCCTGCTGAGGTCTAATGTTAGGTGGGTCCAATCAACTTCCTCCTGCAAAGATCTGATTCCCTTCCTCATTTTCTTCCTCCTAAATATCTGTATAGAGATCAAGATCCCTCCGGCTGTACCTTTGAAGATCTCCCACACAATTGAGATGTCTGCAGAGGAATCATTGATTGCAGAGAAACTCACTATTTTGAGGATGATTAAATCCAGAACATCCTGCTCCACTGTGATTGTCCTGTGAAGTACTTATCATCAGGTATTCCCTGGAAAGGAACATCACATCTCAAAAGCAAAACACTCCCAGATGATCTGAAAACCCAATAGCATGATGTGAGATTGTTTGGCTGGGAAAGGAATGAGATCCTAAAAACTAACCAATCCTGGAAGCAGAGTTATATTGCTTTGAATAATAAGCATATGAACTTCCACTCTCCTTCAAATATCTCCCACCCCTAAATGTTAAAAAATATCCTCAAAGATATTTATTTATTAGTGGAATTTAGTCTAATATCTGGGTTGAAATTAAAGTCCCCCATTAAAACATCTCCTTGTAGGGTACATTGTTCACACCTCATCTTTAGTAAATGGGTTGGATTGTCGCTTACTAGGCCATAGTACGATGCAATATTAATTTTTCAATTATTTATTTCCATTGGAAGTATGGCCCAATACTGTTCTCCATCTTCAGTTAATAGGAAACATCTCCCTTGCACTCCCTTTTTGAATCTAAACTCCACCCCCCTTTGTGTCGGTTTAGCTGGGGAAAACAAGCCTCCCATTATTGTGCTTGCTTTATAGCCCCTTTCTCCTTTATTTAATGTGTTTTTGAAGCAAGATTTTGCTTGAATTGAATTGTCTACATCGAGCAAATATGGCCTCTCTTTTCATTCTATTGTTTGGCCCGTTCACATTAAAGCTAATTACTGACAGATCCCTCATTATCAAATATACAATTTCTATAGAACTGATCCATCCACTGTTTCTCTTTCAACTACCTTTCCTATACCTATCCGCATATCATTTCTATCGCTCATCCTCCTGTCTTTTCTTTTCCATTTTCCCAGCCAAAATATAAGCATTCCTTTCCAACCCTATTTCGTCTCCTGGCTACCTGTCTCACAAATTCCCTCATCCCCCACATCGCCTCGCGCCCCTCTTACCTCCTCCACTCTGCTAACCTCCTGCATGCCTGACCCACCCACGACACATAGCCCCCAACCGTTAACTGTTAATTCTTCCCTTTCTCCACAATGCTTTGTTTAGGCACCTTGGATGGCTTCAGCATCTAGGCCCTTCCCAGAAACCCTGCCTTTCGTTCTGCAATCACCACCCCTCTACCCCCACCCACCCTGGTCTCAGACCTTTCCTAAATCAGAGAGAAAATGTCTGGCCTTTCAACAAGGCAGGTTGGTCTAGTTGGGCTTCTGACCACTTAACCTTAAAAGCATGGATCATCAGTTTAAACTCTCACCGTCAGTGAGATGTTTCACAGGTTATGCTACAAAATATTTGAAAGGAGAAATATTTCTCTACATTTATAGTTTTACATTGAATATCCTTCCTGAGAACCTTTTCCAAAATCCAAAAGGCCTAAAAGTACACAAGTAGTATACGAGGATTTCTTCCATCCTTTGGCATCATTCCTGAGGGTACTCTATGGGCTCTTGTTGTGGATAAATCTAACAAAGGTTCTTTCAGGACACAGGAAGAAATCAAATTAGTTACGGCCTCTGTCATGTCCAACTCTCTTTCCCATTTTCCTGGAATTTTGACTAAGCACAAGCTAGAACAGAAAGAACGATTTTCCATATCTTTAATCTTCTCATCTCTTTTGCATGTGCAGAACCATCCGCATCTGATTATTGACTAAATCCTTCATATGGGTACTCTCTCCGCCACTTCTGGTCTGGTGGGCAGGCAGATCCATTATCTTTGTCTCCAATGTTTCCTCCAATTTATTAGCCATGGTGATCCATGATTCTTTAATCTCTTGCACTTCCTTTAAAAGAAGCTGAAACATGACGTAGTCCCTAAGCCCACCAGGCAGATTGCAGAATGCAGCATACTAAGAAAGAGAAAAAACGAGGAGAAATAAAGTTATTTCTTCTCGCTGTGACTCTATAGAAAAATGTGTAGCATTTTAACACCTTACCAAGTTTATCTGCCTAGGTAAATTTGGGAATGCATCAAAATCTATGGATTGATGTATATAAATGGTTACATTCCTCCCACAGAATGTTTCCCCAGCGCAGAATAATGTAGGACAGTGACTTGCACTGTCTTGTGTTACTCCAAATTTACCAAGCAACGCAGGGCCACGAAAGGTGGACTTGCGTGTCTTGCTAAGTCTGACTCAAGGCTTGTGTTGCCCTTGCATCACCCTTCAGATAGGCGATTGTATGATACATCTTGGCCACAGTTTGTAAAACCTACAATTTTTCTTCAAAAAAACTCAGAGAAAGTTGTTCTAGAACATCGCTGTAGCAAAAGCATGACTTGTAATTGTGTACATTTATATACAGGACCTTCAAAAGGAAATGAGGGTGAAGGAGCTAAATGGAGCATGCTGAATCAGGATACCTTAGGGACCGCATAGTGATGTGGGGGGCACTTTAAAATAAAGTGGATGCTTTTCTTTATTAAAACTCACAGATGATGAGAAAATTATGTTTTTTCAGGGACAGCATTACAACATGTATCTTACAAACGCTATGAGCTAAATTGTTGCTCCAATGACTACACAGGTCAACAATAGATGTTGTTTAGGAACAGGCAAAACCATTTTTTCAGGCCTAATAGGCCTAATTTTTCACAATATGTACACATATTAAATGACTATTACTTGGCACCCATGTGAAAAATGTGGTATGCCCTTGCAGGTTACAATTACCACGAGATACATGCTCAACGTCTTTTTCCATCCAAGTTCTAAAATCAAATGATAAACATTGTTTAGAATAGCTCATTAAGTAAAGTCACACATGAAGGACGTGAGTCTCACGCTGCAATTTGTAGTACGTTTTGAAGTACTACAAAACTTACTACAAAATGCAATTAACAAACTACATGCAGAGTTTAAAACTCTGTACATTCGCGCTTCCTATACATAAGTGTGCAGAGTTCTCCGCACCTTGGGAGTCCGCAACCGGGGCAGAGAACTTCGCACATCTAGGTATATTGAGTGCAGTGGCTTAAAACTCTGCACGTAGCTTGAACACGTAGTTTGTGAATAATTTTTCTGAATTTTGTGTGAGGAAGGGTGTAGTGTCGGTGACGGCCGGCACTACCATTCAAATAAAACAGCTAACACGGATTGTTTACTTGTTAAATGCGGGGCTCGGCCCGACACGTGCCCACAGCCTCCTCACTCAGACACGGTGGTTCTCAGTGTCTGACGCGGCAAACCCTGCACACGCCCCTGGCCGGCCGCTCCTTTATTACCCGGGTCACATGACCTTGGGTTAAACCAATATAGGACCCTCTACAGGGGGAAACACCACGAGGTGCAGAGGAGTGGTCACACCCCTCCAGCACCACACAACTAGGAAGTGCCCGCCGCACAGTTTCATCACTGGTGCAACACTACATTCCTCCTAAAAATTAAAAAACAATAACTACACACAATTCAGATTAACACACATTAAACATCCACAAGATGGTCACAAAGTCTTATGGAGGGGGCAGGATTATGACGCAGATGGTACCGAGTATTTTCCACCCGCCCTGAACTCGCTGATGGAAGTGAGGCAGGGGAGGACGCGTCGTCTGATAAAAAGACTGGCGGGACACCAACTTGACTCTCAGTATTGTCTTCATCACAATCATCACCATTATGAACCGAAGACAGATCATCATTAGATGCATGGACCTCAGCATCCACTGAAGATCCTTCGGGACAGTTAAACATCTTGAACAAAGACACATTCCTGGTCACCACATCCTTTCCTCTTCGAGCCACCACCAACGAGCCACATCGCTTCACAATCATCCAGGGAGAAGGATCGAAAGGCATGTGGAATTTGCTGCCAGAGTGGTGGCCTTGAGCAACACCCGATCTCTCACTTTCAGATCAGACAGCCTTGCTCTCCGACGACGGCTTGCAAGCTCATTAGTGGAGGACCGGCGGTTATGTAACTGACCAGGATCAATGGGACTGGGAACCCATGTCCTGTGATGTGGTATGGAGTCCACCACCGGCCGTCCAAACACAACATGCCCCGGAGCTTTACCAGTTGTCGAATGGGGAGTCTGACAGTAATTTCTCAAAAAGGAATATATTGAATATTCACTTTGCAGGCCACTGGCATTAGCAATGCGTAACACCTTGTTCAACATGCACATAAAACATTCAACCTTGCCATTCGCCTGAGGCCACCGTGGGGTTATTCATCGGTGGCGAACACCCGTCTTCTCAAAATATTCAGACAGTTCCTTGCTCTGAAATGGAGGCCCATTGTCAGTCTTGATCTCTGAAATGAGGCCATGAGTGGCCATTATCTTTTCCAGACGTGGAATCACCACTTCTGCAGCAAGACAGGAGATTACTTCCACCTCTGGATATTTGAAAAAATCATCAACCAAAACCAAAGTGTGTCTCCCATCAGGAAGGCTCCCAAAATCCAAACTAGCAGACATCCACAGAGAGGTTGGCCCAGGTTCAGTTTCCACAGGAACCGGGCAATTTGGCTCTCCCGCCGCTTGACACCACTCACAAGTTTTCACCACCTCTTCCACCTGCTCATCCATGAGTGGGAACCATACCTTGGACCGCAACCGCCCCTTTGTTTTCACCATGCCCTGGTGAGCCAGTTGCACCACTCGGGATGTGAGCGACGATGGGATTACCAACGGGCATCCTCGGAGGAGGCACCCCTCAGCATCTACTGTCAGTTCATCTCTCACCTGGTATAAGCTCCCCAGGATCCTTTGTGATGAGGACACCAACTTAGGAATCTGTTCCTCACCACAAACCATTGATTATCACACTGAACACTTTTTGGAGACACTCGTCGCTGGCCGTAGCTTGAACAATTTCACTTACAGAAATAGGTTTAGGCCGGGATCGGTCAGAAATCAATCAGACGTATTCTTCATTCTCCTCTGCATCGTTGATCGCATTATCTGAAGCAGCTCTGGGGTGTCTGGAAATGTAATCCGCCCGATTGTCTGAGCCAGGACGATACTCCAGCTGGCAGCGATAGTCTTGCAGCTAGAGCATCCACTTCTCAATTCTCGGTGGAGGCTTAGAAGCTGTACCGTATGAGTGGCTTATGGTCGGTAGTGACCAAAAACAGGTGGCTATACACATACATATGAAAGTGTTTGCATCCCCAGTGTACCGCGATGGCCTCCTTCTCTATCTGGGAGTACCTCTGCTCCGTCTCAGTCAGAGACCTGCTTGCAAATGCCATTGGGGACCAGTCCTCACAGCTCTGTTTTTGAAACAGTACCGCACCCAATCCCTTTGGGCCCGCATCCACCGCGACCTTTGTTTCTCTCTTTGGGTCAAAATATCTTAAAGTGGTGTCACTTGACAGAGCATTTTTCACTGCCTCAAACGCTCCTTGCTGGACCACACCCCAAACCCACGGTCCTGATGACTTCGTCAAAGTTCTAAGCGGTTGTGTCAGCGATGCCAAGTCTTGTATGAACCGGCCACAATAGTTCATCATCTCTAAAAAACTGCGAACCTCCATCACGCAGGTTGGGGGAGGAGCGTCCTTGACATCTCTCACCTTTGTAGGGTCAGGAGCTACCCAGCAGCGGAGAAGACATAGACAAAAAACTGTATGTGATCCATTAAGAATTCACACTTCTGGCGATGGAGGGTGAGGCCTGATTCTTGAATCCTTCGTAATACCTGTCGGAGCCGGGAGTGATGCTCAGCGATGGTGGGGGCATGAATCAAAATATCCTCACTGACATTGATCATGCCAGGTAGATCCCTCAACAGTTCCTGTATGGTGTTTTGAAATACCTCCGCTGCACTCGATACTCCAAAACTCAAACGTCGATACCTCCTCAGACCCACATGGGTGGAGAAAGTAGTTATATACCTTGACTCCTTAGACAAAACCAATTGGTGGTATTCTGAACGTAGAACCAGTTTGGAGAACCAGCATGACCTGCTGAGCTCCGCTGTAATGTCGTCTATGGTGGGTGTAAGATGTCTATCACGTTTGATCGCCATGTTGGGAAGGCGCATGTCCACACATATGCGGACTTCTCCGGGTTGCTTTGGCTTGCGCGCGACCACTATGGGCGACACCCATGGAGTCGGTCCTGTCACCTTCTCGATTATGCCAGCCTTCTCTAGCTGTTCAAGTTCCTTTTCTACTTGGGGTCTAAGGTGGAATGCTATTCTTCTGTGCCTGAGCGCCACAGGTTGGACAGTCTTATCAATGTGCAGCTTCACCTCCTTGTCCTTAAGGCACCCAATTCCTTCAAAGACCTCACGATACTGGGCTACGAGTTCTGCCACCGCCTCCTGGTGTATGCCAAACGCAAATGTGACAACCCCCAGGCCCTCCGTCGTCTGGCAACCTAATAGCATTCCTTGTCCATCTTCTGCTACATAGACTTTAGCACTAACTGCACTAGACTCATGTGCTATGGTGGCATGGAACATACCTTTTAAGGCTAACGGGGTGTTCTGTCCAAAGGCATACACTCTGATTTTGTCTTTCGTGAGTGTCGGTAGCGGGCTCATGTTCTGATATTCGCTAGCAGCGAGGCTGTTTATAGACGCCCCTGTGTCGACAACAGCAATGATGTCCTGATTGTTCACCGTTACCTGGCATCTGGGAAGCCTCTTCGATGACTGGGTCATGTTCCCAATGGTAAATAATGAATGAATGACATGCTCTTCTGTTTCATCGTAATCCATGTCACTCTCTTGTTCTGATTTTTCGGTTGTGATGTTGACTGCTGCTGTGCTGGTACGTGATTTACCTGACCAACACACTCTCGCGAAGTGATTTAACTTCCCACACTCGGCACACTTCTTTCCTTTTGCCGGACATTCTGACGGTCGGTGTGGTGGGCCACCGCAGTACCCACATTGTCTCTGCTGTTGTCTTGGGATGCGCGGTTTTGTTTTGGTTGTGGGTGCAGTCACCACTTTTACTGCTTCTTCTTTGATGGGTCTATGCAGTGCTGCCTCCATGTGAGACGCCCGTGCCTTTGACAGTTCCTTTGTTTGTCCCATCATGAGGATGTCCCCTAAAGACCCCCCTGATTCCTCGAGGATTTGTTCACGCAGTTTTATTGACGCACACCCCTGTATAACCTGCCCTCGTATTTCTTCTGCTTCATTTGCAAACCGACATGTACTGGCCAGGCCACGCAGTCTCAAATGGAACGAGTCAATGGATTCCTCGGGTTGTTGTCTTGCTTGTCCAAATACGAAATGCTCATAATCCGTGTTCGCCATAGGTTCAAAATGTCTATTGAGAGCTGCTATCAGGGTGTGATGTGTTTTAGGGGCATCTTCTTGAAGGTTCTTGGATATGTTGTAAATATCCTTTCCCCCTAGGTGAATGATCATTGCCCTCTTCTGATCTTCCTCTACCTTCGTTGCTTCAAAAAACAACATGACTCTTGCCACCCAGTCTCTCCATTTTGGAGCTCGTGCTGACGGAGCTCCTTCCTCCACGAATGGTTCTATGGGTGGTATCACAGACATGACAGATTACAAAAGGGGGTTGTGGGTGTGTGACCAGCGTAGATCTGTGAAATGACTCAGGGCCGTGTCTCTGGCAGCGCAGTATTCTTTATGTGATTTATCTGGAGCAAAAGGCTTATGTCAGTTAGATCAGCACTCAGTCATCTGGGTCCCCCTCTGCAGGCATTCGCAGCATGTGCTGTACTTTGATTATTGGGGCTCTTAGCAGCTAACTTTATTAGTGTCAGTGGCCTTGAGGCGTGTTATGTTGTGGGCGTGGCCTCTGGGCTAATATACCTGGTATCTCACACTTTTCCACAGGGGGCAGTCTGTACTCACTTGGTGAGGTTGAGTCTCCCGGTGCTGTAGGGAGAGAAACATAATTTCCTTATTATATATATTTTTTTTTTGACACAACGCGCTCTCTCAGCTGATCGCCTGCTGGCCCAGACGCTCCTTTGATCCTTGGAGCGAGGCCACGGGGTAAAGCACGCTGGGAAGGTTCCGAGGGTTCTGGACCCTCGTCGCCAAATTGTAGTGTCGGCGACGGCTGGCACTACTATTCAAATAAAACAGCTGACACGGATCGTTTACTTGTTAAATGCGGGGCTCGGCCCGACACGTGCCCACAGGCTCCGCGCTCAGACACAGTGGTTCTCAGTGTCAGACGTGGCGAATCCCTGTCCGGCCGCTCCTTTATTACCCGGGTCACATGACCTCGGGTTAAACCAATATAGGCCCCTCTACAGGGGGAAACACCACGAGGTGCAGAGGAGTGGTCACACCCCTCCAGCACCACACAACTAGGTAGTGTCCGGCGCACAGTTTCATCACTGGCGTGACACTACAGAAGGGGACTCTCCAACACATTTAAAAAGTTGAGCATAGGTTGTGCTCAGATACAATATAAAAATGCAGGCATTGGAACACTGTACTGGAAGCAAACTAAGTTGCAGATTTACCAAGATATGTGCAGTGCAGTGCTGCATGGAAATCTGAAGATCTGCATTGACTGAATAAGAAAAGAAATGTGCAGCTCCATGTCTGCTACCGGCTGTGCGCCAATAATATCATGGGTCAACCTTACCCTGCAAGAGCAGTGTTTGCCCGAGACAATTCAATACACGGTTTAGTATTGTCCCATGGCACAAAGTCAAGCAAGTTGTGTCGGGTCAGTTTTGTACGCAAGGCTCATCCTCCAATACAAATGGCAACATGCAGACAACTGCCCAGCGGTAATCCTTTTATGAGTAAAACTTGATATCTGCTGTCATATGCACAACTTTACATTTCACAGCACCCTTTTGAGCTGCATTAGCAGAAGTGCTTGCGTATATTATGTGTTGGTCGCAGTTTGTGTACTTTGAACTTTAAATAGAGAAACACATTTGTATCTTTCAGAGCATGGAGGCAGAGACAAAATACTACAATTCATAACTTGGAATGGGAAGAGTGGGTGAGATGAATGAAAGAAACAAAGGAGCTGGTCGCAATATTTTACTTTTCTCTGCAGCTTCAAGGAAAAGCAGTGCTTCATTAGACAGACACAGGTAAAACCATTATCTCCCAACTGACCCAAGCACTTGAGTCTCTAAGAATAAAGCGTTATAGCCTGGTTATAGGATACTTTGATAAACTATATGAACACGTTTAACTCCTCATGGAAAGGAAAAACTGTAAGGCAAAAATGAGAAAATCTCACAGCAATAGTCATAACATGTATATTATAAACTGTCAAAGCATGTCATAAATGGATGTCTTTGGTGCTAAATAGGGTAGTGTTTGGTGCAAACACCTTTTACTACTGTATTATGAAGTATATTTTTGGGAGGTGTAACATGGACAGAGAATGTTTGTGCACCATTAATCAGACACACCCACACCACATCAATATAACAGCAGAACAACAAACACTGTAAAACATGACAATTTAAATAATATACCAACACACCACAAAAATAAGTTTCTACAGAACAACAGCACAACACACCAGTCCAACATAACTGCAAAACAACACAACACAGTAAAACAAAGCAATTTCAATCTTGTACCACCACACTGCAATAAGGGCCAGAATTATAAAGCACTAGCACCACTGGAGCATCACTGTTTGTGACACTCCGGTGGGGCTGTGCAGTGTCCCACATTTACAAGGTGGCGCTAGGCCACTTTTTGTTGTTTAAGGCCACCTTGTAAATATGGGCCCCTCCGATGCAGCGTTCTGTGTCACCAGGGCGTGCCCTGGGTGTTGCTGTGGGTGTTCCACCGCAACACCCCTTGCTTTTGACGCTGCCCCAGATTTACAAGAAGGCATGAATCTGAGGCAGTGCCAAAAACTAATGCCATCCCAACAGTGGTGTTAGCATGGCACAATGAGGAGGAATACTTTTATTCCTCCCAGTTTTTGCTTTTTCCATGTGTGCTGCATTTTGCAGCACAAACAGAAAAAGCAAAATGCCATGAATTCATGTTTATGTGTAGGAAGGTGTCCCTTCCTGCACATAAACAATCATTCAGAAATGACAATTTGCTACTTCGATGTGTGCTGCATTCTGCGTGGATAGGTTTGGGTTGAGGGGAATGGGAATGGGACTGGGCAGTGGAAGTTGGAGGGGCGACAGTAGAAACAGGGACAATGGCTGCCATCAGAGAGAAGGCCAGAGCCTGAATCGATCTATGTTGGGCAACCAATCCAGTGTGAATGCCCTCCAGAAATGCAATAGATTGTTGCATCTGGGCTACCAGCCCCTGGATTGCATTCACAATGGTTGACTACCCTACAGAGATGGATCTCAGGAGGTCAATAGCCTCCTCATTGAGGGCAGCAGGGCTAACTGGGGCAGGGCCAGAGGTGCCTGGGGCGAAGAAGATGCCTACCCTCCTCGGTGAGCGGGCATGGGTAACTCAATGAGGGGCTGGTGGGAGGGCGGTGCTGATATGTGGGTGGGAGCTGTACCTGTGGCTGGGGTGGTCACAAAAGTGTCTGCCACCACCAGGGAGCTTCCATCTGAGGAGGTATCTGTGTCAGAACTGTCCCCTCCAGTCTCTGCCGTGGTGCTCCCCTCGCCCTCCGTCCCACTGGTGACCCCACAGTTGGTGGACTCTGCCTCCTGGGTCCTGTGGGATGTAGCTCCTTCCGTCGCCGGTGCCTCTGCTCCTCTGCCAGATTATGCTAATGCACATAAGGACCGTATGACAAAACAAAAAAGGGGGGGAGACAAAGGATACACTGGGTCAATGGCTGCACCAACACCACTGTTGGCGTACACAGCACCCTCACACACAGGGAACAGGCCTACGCAATATGCATTGCACTACCAGAGAAATAGTTAGCCATCAAGGCATGGGGAGGGGTACACACCGCCAAATGCAGCACGTCTTAGACCCACGCAGCCCTGACCAGCAGTGGATGCCTACGAGCTAGGTAGCAACATGTTCCCTTCTGAACCAGGGGACCTACACTGCAATGTCAGGCCTGGCCTAGGTGCACTCACTGATATACATCCCCCACCCAGATACCACCCTACATGCGTAAGATGTAATCATGGGCACTGTACTCTCCCCATCGTGGCTGCTGTGATGCCCTCAAGCACCCATCCAGCTATGGATAGGCCACCGCCATTATGCAGGCCATTAGGGTGGTCAGGGTTCGACGGGCACGCCTTCCTCATTGGGAGGCTATCCCCAGCTGGGCATCCACTGTCTTCCGTGCCCAGTGTCTTAGACCCTCTCTCCATTTGCGACAGTGAGTGCTCCGCCTGCCATAGACCTCCAGGGTCCGCACCTCCTTTGCAATTGCACACCATATATCCTTCTTTTGATGGGCTCTGACCTGCAGAGCCAATACACACAGGAAAATAGATTTAGACAAACAGCCCTGCCTGTTACACATGTGGCCCACAGCACCCCTTCACATTACCATTTACACACACATGGACCAGCACACAAAATGTATACCGCCAAGAGGACATCCACCCACCCTCCTTACACAAGGACTTCACACACACACAACTCCATGCATTCATGCCACATGCATCGTGCTCACAGTGTACTAACCTGTTGGTCTGGAGGCCCATACAGCAGTCCATACTGGGGTAGGACCCCATCCACCAGTTTCTCCAACTCCTCTGAAGTGAAAGCTGGGGCCCTTTCCCCTCTCACACGGGCCATGGTAGGTTCCAGACACAGGTCACAGCTGCACATGCAGTGTAGGTCCTCTCCTATGGAAGATGATGGTCACGTCCGCGGCAGTGCATACCGTCACCGCCGGTGTAGATCACCATTGGCCACTGTAACCCATAGGGCCCAATGTTAGCCAATGAGGAGTTGCATGGCGGTTCCCAACCGGCTCCTGCAGCGGCGCACAACGTCAGCGGAATTACCTCACTTCCACCTGTCCCTCCACGCAGGACAGGTGGACGCCATTTCAGGGTGGGGGGGCAGGCCATGGAATAATGTTGTGTCACAGGAGAGATTAGCACATACTGGACAAATCACCATGACCCATTTCATGTTTACAGGATGCAAAGTTCTGTTCTAGTTCCATTGTTCAGTTTGTGACCAGCTCCTCACTCTTGTGTCCCTTAGATTCCTACTGCTGCGGATGAATAGGAGATGGAGACATACCCCCATGTACAGACCCCTGGTGGACTTGGCAACACTGGAGGGCAGGCACATTATCCACACCTATAGACTTGATGTGCAGCTACATTGTTTTCCCCCAGGTTAAGGATTTGGCCACAGTGAAGGCAGAGTTTTATGCAATGGGACATATCCCCAACATAATTGGAGCAATTGATGGAACACATATTGCATTTGTCCCCCCCGCCAGAATGAACAGGTGTTCAGGAATCCTAAGAGTTTCCACTCTATGAATGTTCAGATGGTGTGCTTGGTGGACCAGTATATCTCCCACGCGAATGCTAAGTGTCCTGGGTCCGTGCATGATGCCTTTGTCCTGAGGAATAGCAGCATCCCAAATGTGATGGGCCAACTACAGAGGCGCAGGGTGGGGCTAATAGGTGAGTCCTGGTTCCCAGCCAGTATATGTTGGTGTATGGATATGGTGTGGGCCATATAGGATAGTGTGTGGCTAAATGTTGTCCCTCAATATTTGCAGGTGACTCTGGTTACCCAAACCTATCGCGGCTGCTGATCCGTGTGAGGAATGCCAGGACAAGGGCAGAAGAACGTTTTAATGAGGCACATGGGCGAACCAGAAGGATAATTGAAAAGACCTTTGGCCTCCTGAAAGCCAGGTTCCGGTGCCTCCATCTAACAGGTGGATCCCTGTGCTACTCACCAAAGAAGGTCTGCCAGAGAGTGGTGGCATGCTGAATGTTGCATAACCTGGCCCTCAGACGCCATGTCCCATTCCTGCAATTCCTACTGAAGAAGGAGGCTGGAGATGCCTGTGTGGCAGCAGTAGACCCTGTGGACAGGATGCCTGTGTGGCAGCAGTAGACCCTGTGGACAGTGAGGATGAGGAGGCAGAGGATGAGGACAACAGAACAAAAGTGATCCGACAATACTTTCAATGACACACAGGTAGGACAATGTTACTTCACATTTCTATGATATTTGTTTAAAATTGTGTGGCAATGGCATGCTGATATTTTCAACTTTTATGTCCACTTACTATTCCCTCTGGCAAATCATTTTGAAGATGTTGGTGATCTGATATATACTCCTGGTGTGTTCACTACAGCCAGCTACAGGTCATTGATCTATGCTCATTCTCTGCACAGCTGATTTGCAATGTTTGCACCTGTTACAATGAATACATATTTGATATACATGACATACTCCAATTTTTTTTTTTTTCAAAGGGTGTTTATTGAAGTGCTAATATATGGAGGGGCAAGTGCAATGGGATGGGGTGATGATGGAGGAGTGTCCAGGGTATTGTTCCAGTCCGTTTGTAGCACAGGTACATTGTCCAGAGGGACATAGGAAGGGGAGCAATGGCAGTTCAAGGTGGACAGGGTGACTGAGTGGGACACAAGGGTGACAATCAGAAGATCCCCTGGTACTGTCCCTCCTGAAGCTGCCTGTTCTCCTGCACATTGTCCAGAATCTGGCCTATCGTGTCCTGGGAATGTTGGTAGGCTCCCAGGATCTCAGAGAGCGCCTCCTGGAGAGCCGGTTCCCTGGCCCTGTCCTCCCCCTAGTGCACAGCAGTCCTCCCAGTGTCCCTGTTGGCCTGTGCCTCTGTCCCCTGAACCGTGTGCCCACTGCCAGTGACTCCAGGTCCTTGATTGTCTTGGGGGCAAGGTGTGCCCTGGGGTCCCTGTAGAGGTGGACACACTGCTGATTGACGTGTCCTGGGGACGGAGGTATGGGTACGCTGGGTGGGTGCTGCGTGGTGTTTCCTGATGGGGGAGGCTCTGTGGTGGTGTGTGACTGGTCCTCGGATAACCGGCTGTCCAGTGGTCCCTGATGGGCCAGGTAGGTCATACAGACCCTGAAGACCAGAGTTGCTGTCATCACTGTGGGCCTCTTCAGTTGGGAGACTGGATATTGCTGGCACCTCCTCTCCCGTGACATTGGCTATGGTACTTGTGGGATGTAAATAATGTGTTATGGTTTCTGTGTCTGACAAATTGTACATCCGTGGCTTCCCCTTGTTGAAGCAGATATGCTAATTAGAAATATTAATGAATATTTATGTGTTTTGATTAACTAGAAGTTGATAGAAAAAATTAATGTAGAGAAATTAATGTGCACGTTTGAAAATGTGTCCACGAAGAGTGGCGCCAATATTCACAAATTATATTAAAAATGACTAAAAATACGTGAAATAATGAAAATGTGTAATAATAATGTAGTAGCATGACATATTAAGATGTATAACCTATGTTTCGCATTATATTGTAGAGTTAACTTAGCCGAAGTTGTGGCCTAGTTTTGCCAGGCCTCGTGCAGCAGCAGTATAATTGTCTACTGTAGAAAAGCAACGTGTTGAAATGTCCCTGTACCGCTTATAAAGTCTGCTTAGCTAGAATTGCCTGCAATGTACTGACGGACAGGAGATGATGGAACTAGGCATGTAACAAATTTGGTGTAAGACAGACTCGATGTTCTTTCTCAGGACTCGAACAATAGAGACACTGACTGGAGAAGAAAATGCAACATTTTTGATACCTGATGAGCCTGATGATGGGGACATCATACAGTGAACCAACCAACAAACTGAGAACAGCGTAATATTAGAATTCAATGGTTTGCAAAATTAATATTATTGAGTAGAGTCATATCTGGAGATTAATTGACCTATTAGGACAAGGGGCAAAAACTTCAGATGTGAGGGCTGAAATGCTGATGCCAGAAGACGTGATACGCGATTTTGTCGTTGGGCTCATGCTCTGAGAGCCTGATACTTTGCTGATCGATTGATGACCTGAAGACAAAGACAGACTTTGTTGCTGATTCATTCCATGGATAGGTAGCTATGACAATGTGACTGATTAACTTTGTGCCTTTCTTTCTAGGTACCAATTGCGCTGGTTTTATTGTTTTCTCCTAGTTAGATGTTTTTCCAAATTCATGTTCTAAATTGTTTTCGCATGAAGTTCCACATGCTAAATGCTAATCTGGGTTAGGTAAGGTTCCTTTGGGTGACGTTGACAGTGACAAATGATTGACGAACTGATTGCTGAACTCTGCTATTAATGTTGCTATATTCATCTTTGTTAGCTTATACTGAAGCATTAGAGCATATGTTTTCTCAATTTCTGATTAGATTATGTTATTGGTGGTCACTAATGAATTAATTCTGAGCTAATTGAATAAAGTTTGAATTAATCCGATGCATTAGAATTGTAACAAACAGAGAAATAAAAATTGTTAAAATGTTATTGAGCTTTGGTTATTCATGAAATGTTGATATATTGTCTTAGAATTATTGATTCTCTTAGTGGTTATTGATTGGTTTTATTGAATATTAATAACATTAGTCACTACATAGCTAGGATACTCCCTGCGATCCAAAAGGTTCATCGGCCTATACGCCTCCCCTTGTAAGTATACTTACTAAGGACTCAGTGCGCTAGCAGTTTTTGGGAGCAGCTTCATGGTTAGTTTCCTTGGAGAACTAGTTATGTGGTGATTATCTGTTATGGTGGTAGTTTAAGTTAGGGTTAGTTGTTCATTTTATGAGGTTTGAATTTTTGTTTTTTGAAATGGAAATTGTAGCAAAGATGGCCTCCCCTTAAGCCCAGAAATGACTTTCCCAGACCCTGGATCCCGCTAGTAAAGTTGGGTATGTTCTTGGAGTATTTGTTATAGTGTGAAAGTGGTAGGTTGCACTTGCAAAGGCTTATGTAAATCGCTAGTGAATTATGACGTAAGTGAGGAAATGTAGGGAGTCTGCGTACTCCAGTAGAGGTTTAGTAGGAATGTGCATACTCCATAGTATGAGAGTAGGAAAGTCATTCACTTCACATGTGTGTGGTGCTTTGTGCTAAAAAATTGTTCACATGGTTGTTGGTGATGTATGGGCCCTCCATGGTCTAAGACTCCGGAGTATATTGACAAGTGTAGAAGACATTGGTTTTTGGTTAGTGCTCTGGATAATTTGCATTCGTTTTCATGTGAGTTGGAGTTCAGGAGGACAAGCCACAAGGCTTTGTCAGCTGCAGTGTGTGAGTGTGACATCAGAGTGAGCCGCGCTGGGATAGGTTGGTTAGTAAGAAAAGCCGCGAGTGTCCATAAGAGGCAATTGGTTGATTAAGTGGGTGAAAGGAATCTTGGGAGTAAAAGTCATTTCCTTATTGAATCGAAATAAAAACCAACAGAGAAAATGAAGTTTTTCAAAGTGTTTAGGAGTGCCATGAAGCGTGATTCTTACATTAGGTCGACAGTGGGGGAGCCGACCCCACTGGAGAATTCTCTGGCAAGGTGTCGCGCCATGCCTTTCGTTGAAAAAGTGGTGGTAATTGACAGAGAAAAAGGGAGCTTTAGCATTTCCAGAGCATGTAACGTTCAATTTGAGAATTTTGGATCAGTTGCGGATGACATTATATGAGACAAAGCCACTTCCGAGACCAGCACAGTTTGAGGCGTTAGCAGTTTGGTAGCTCATAGCAAGACAACAGCAAGAGATGAAATTCCAGAAGATAATAAGGAAGGTAGAGAAGTCCTTAACAGAGGCAAGATGGGATTGCGAGCAAAAGAAGTAGAGAATGGTGACGTTACAGGGCTTCAGGTTGTTTACTGGTATCGCAGAGGAAGACGAGTCAGAAGAGAAAGAGGATACTAGCAAGAGTGATAAGTGATAAGAGTTCATCAGGAGGAAAGAAGAAGAAAAAGACTTATAGAAGAGGAAGATTTAGATGTTGAGGATCTTATTACTCAGGTACTGAGGGACTGACCTCCACCATATGTGGTGTGGGAGGGGGGCCCAAGTATTAGTTCTGCTCCAACTGCCCCAGTTCAAGTGTCGGGGACAGTGGAACCAGTGCAAACAGATAAGGGACAGGTACAAGGGGTAGTGCAGAGTACTCCTAATGCAGTGACTACTTCAGTGGTCCTAGCACAGATGCACCCACCACCAGTACAGAGAATTTATCCAGAAGTACCAATTCTTGAGACAAATTCTAACTTAATGGTTCCTAAGGAGCAGGCGATTCCGAGACCAATGTTAGTTCAGACTGATAGACTCCAATGTTGTTGCCTCAGAAACAGCCAGAGGGTTTGCTGAAGTTCACACCAATGATAGGGACACAGTCAGATGTGAGACCAGTGATGAATCAGAGTATGGGAGTAGTCCTTCCTCAAAATGCGAGTGTCAGAGCAGCACCGGATGCAATATCGCTGCCAATTACTGTTGGTCCAGCGGTACCATTGTTTGTGCAAAGAAAGCCGATTGCAGGAGAACATTGTGAAATATCAGCAAGCCTCGTGAGGAGGTGGGTGAGAGATCATGTGCAGGTATTATCACCTATGGGTCAGACTTTTTATGGTTCTAGACCGTTAATGAACCTCAGTCCACTTGTTGCGCTTTCAGATGCCGTAAATGGCCAGAGTGCAAGTCAGAGCTTAAAGCTCTTGACGCCGCAAACTCCTGGTGCAGTGGTACAGCAGGTGCCAATGCCGAATGCAAGTAACATCTCGTTACAGGGATTGACCGCACAGCAGTTGAGTGAGTGGTTGGATAGTTTTAATACTCCTCGAAATACCTCCAAAGGGGAAGAGCAGATTGATCGTGTAAGGCTTGCTACAGAAATAACTGAACTAGTCGGGAGTGAATAGGTTAGAATCCTATACAGAAGAAGAGCTGAGATATTTGTGCCCGAGGATTACAAGAGAAGTAGGCAAGGTACATCAGAAATTGGCAGATTTGACAGAGAAACATGACATAGAAATTGAGAAAACGAAACCTTTGAAACAAAGTTACAGATTAGATTTTGAGGCAAAAGATTTTGAGCACATGAGGTCAGCAGGAATGAAAGCACACCTAAAGGAACTATTGCAGAGCGCTCATATTTGGGAAGCATTAAAAAAGTGGGAAGGCAGATGGGCAAAGAAGAAGGATAAACAGAAACGAGATTCACAAGAAGGGTCTGAAGGTGTTCAGAAAGTAAAGGATCCAGTAAAAATTTTACAGATGAGGGAAATTCCAGGAGGGCAATTTGTTCATGTTCCTTGGCACAGGAGTGATATTTTGTCATTCACAAATGATTATCCAAAACTGAAAGAGAAACCGGTTGAATGGTACCAGTAGACAGACAGATTTGTGAAACTGTCTAAATGTCTGTGGGAAGGCTTGAATACTCTGTTGGAGATAGTGGTTCCAGCTGATTTGTGGGTTGTGTGCAAGAGAGTAGTGGATTGGCCGACAACTGAACCGGAAAGAGATAGAGTTACAGGTGCATCATCACCTGAAATAATAAGACATTATTATAAGGTGATTGAGTTCCTACAGATGAGAATCTCGCCTAAGAATATTGATTGGCAGAGAATTGACAGGACAGTGCAGGAAGTGAAGGAGTTGTTACATACCTATTATTAGAGATTGCTGAAAGCGTTCAAGGAGTACAGTGGTAAAGAAGCTATTGAGCCGAAAGACATGTTGCACTTTCTGTTCAGGTTCATGGAAGGATTGAGACCTGGAGTAGGGCAGATGATTAAGAGTCATTTGATCTGTTGGGTAGGGAGGCTGATTGATGAAGTGTTGCAGTATGCGAAATGCTATAGTGATGAGATGGAGTTGAAGCAGAAAAAGTTGAAGGAGAAAGCGATGGTGATGCAAATTAAGGCAGCTTAAACAGGAGTGCAAGGAGCCTTAGTGCAACAGATACCGCAGCAGCAGGGAACTGTCATGTTCCAACCTCAGATGAGAGGTAGGGGTCGTGGAGTCAATATGAATCGTGGTCTGGATTTAAGTACTGTAGTGGTTCAGAATGATGTGCAAGGGATGAAAAAGATGTTACTGTGTCATCTGTACAGAAACGTGGGACACTTGAAGCGGGAGTGTCCATTGTTGGTGCAAGATGGTGTTGTTCAGCAACGTGGTGATGTTAATACATTCCAAACTGAGAAAGTCCCTAGAATGAGAGGACTGAATCTGAATCATCAGAATCAAGTGCAGAATTTTCAACCCATGCAGCAGGTGCAAGTGGCATGTGCACAAGTTACACAGTTGCAACCAATGCAGCAGCAGGTTCCTATGGTACTTAGACAGCAAATGCAAATACCTCAAGCCCCGATGGAATAGCAACAGATGATGCTTACTCAGCAGGTCACAGGTCAGAGACAAGACAAAAGTAATGATACATTGCACCAATTCCCATTACATAGTGAGAATGAAATAAACGATGAATGGATGAGTATTAGTTTGGATAAAGAGCCATGTATACTTGCAGCTTCATTAGAAGTAGATCAAAGAGGACCCTTTGTGAAAGGAAAGGTGATGGGTCATAGGGTTTCATTCTTAGTGGAAACAGGAGCTCTCTCTACAGTGAGAAGTGCAGAAGTGCTGAACTTACCTCTTTTAGGCAGAACAGTTCAGGTTGTAGGAGTAGCAAATAGACAGTTGATAAATCCGATCACAGATCCAGTACAGGTTGAGATTGGCAACTTTCAGGGACTGCATAATTTTGCAGTCTGTGACTCAAGTCCATTATCCCTACTGGGAATGGACTTGTTGTGCAAGACCAGATGTTCAATAAATTGTTCAACTACTGGAATAGAGGTTCAGACGAATAGTGATGATGAGGAAGAACAAACTCCTGAAACTGAGAATGAAAACATTAATGAAGAGTATCTGTTGATTGAGTTCTTCCCGATGTTTACTGTGAAAGAATTGCATGCAGACTTGCAGGGAACAGTACAGGAGAACGTGTGGGACCTGACGGGTAACGAAGTGGGCTTGATCAAGTGAGTTGAACCAATTAAGATCACTTTGAAATGGAATGTAGTGTTTCCGCAGCTTCCACTGTATAATATGGCACAAGATGTTCTGATGAAAGTGGCGCAGATAATCGGAGATTTTCTGAAACAAGGGGCTTTGGAGGAAGTGTTGAGCAGTCCATGTAAATCACAGATGATGGGCATGAAAAAGCCTTGTGGGAAAGTGTGCATTGTGCAGGACTTGTGAAAAGTGAATGACTTGTTGGTCAAGTGTTGCCCTGTAGTGCTGAACTCAGCAGTAATATTGTGTTAGATTCCATGCGATGCAGAGTGGTTCACAGTGGCTGACTTGTGACAAGCTTTCTTTTCTGTGCCTCTTAATGAGGATAGTCAGTTTCTTTTTAGTTTCAAATTCCTAGACAGAGTCCACAGCTGTTGCAGGCTTCCTCAAGGGTACACAGAGTAACCGTCTCTGTTCAATCAGACTTTGAAAAATAATATGGAGTCGTTTGAACTACCGTACCAATCGGCTCTAGTGCAGTACATTGATGATTTGCTAATTGCGTCTAAAACGAGGGTTGAGTGTAAGTACGACTCGATTGCCCTGTTGAATCATTTGGGAAAATTTGGACATAAGGTGTCACCTTTGAAATTGCAGTACTGTCAAAAGTCAGTGAAATACCTGGGACACCAAATTGAGAAAGGGTCAAGGAGAATCTCCAGAGAGAGGATTACAATGTTATTACAGAGAAGTCCTCCGACTTCACAGAGAGATGTCAGAATGTTTCTGGGAATGGTAGGTTAGTGTCACCAGTGGATTCCAAATTTTGCTGAGATTGCCAAACCATTGCAGCATCTGACACATAAAGAGATTACTGACCCCATAACCTTAGATGATGATCGGATGAACACATTTACTGAGTTGAGAGAGAGTTTGTGCAGAGCACCAGCATTGGGAATGCCTGATTACACAAAGCCATTCACATTGTTTTGTCATGAACATGATGCTTGTTCTTTGTCTGTTTGGACACAGTTCCATGGAGGTGCTTATTGCCCAGTAGCCTATTTTTCAGCTACCTTGGACCCAGTCGCAGCAGCTTTGCCAGGTTGTCTGGGTGCAGTTTCCACCGTTGGACAAAGCCTTTCCCAATGTGAGGAAGTAGTGATGGGATACCCTCTGACGGTAATGGTCCCTCACTCTGATGAGATTTTACTGACAAGGACGAAAGCACAGTATTTGACTGGTGCAAGACTGACAAGGTATGAGACGAGCATTCTAGGTGCTCCAAATGTAACACTGAAAAGATGTACAGTGCTGATCCCGGCAACATTACTTCCAAGTAATACTGATGAAATTGAAAAAGAGGAAGACATTGAGCATTGTTGTCGTGAGGTAACTGAACTGTGTACCAAACCAAGACCAGACATCAGAGATACCTGATTGGAAGAAAATGACCAAATTGTCCTTGTTAATGGCTCATGTCTCAGAGATGGTACAGGGACATTGATAGCAGGATATTCTGTATGCACAATCACAGGTACATTAGAAGCTTCCTGGCTTCGAGGTGTGTATCCTGCACAAGTAGAAACATTGGTTGCTCTTACTAGAGCGTGCCATGTTTCCTCAAGACTAAGGGTCACAATCTATACTGACAGCCAATGTGGATTTGGAATTGTTCATGATTTTGGTCAATTGTGGGCGCAAAGAGGTTTCCTGACCTCTACTGGTTCACCAGTAAAAATGGCGACAGAATAAAAGAATTGCCGTACGTAATACAGTTGCCTGAAGAAATTGCAGTGGAAAAATGCAGTGCACATCAAAAGACACAAGATTACATCTCACAGGGAAATGGATACGCAGATCAAGTCACAAGGTTTTTGCGCATTGAACTGTATATCATTCAAGGATAAGTGGGAAATGATGTCAGAAGAAGATAATACATGTACAGGTATTGCATGGAAAGTGATTGATTCTTTGGAAGAATTGAAAACATTACAAGGTGATGCTCACAAGGAAAAGAAACGTTTCTGGGCCAAATTAAAATTAGTTCAGCGTCCTGATGTATTTGGGTTTCTGAGGAGGGTCAGATGGTCCTGCCCAATAGTTTATTGTCACAAATGGCCATGTATTACCATGGTCAGGCACACATTGGGAAGGATGCCATGGTTAGGTTGTTCAAGACTGACTGGTTTAACCCTAAGTTCAGACCGGCAGCAGAGGCAGTATGTCATCGCTGTATAATTTGTCAGCAACTAAATGTGGGAAAAGGGACAGTGGTGAACTTGAGCCACATTGGAAGAACGGGAGGTCCATTCAGCAGAATGAAATTGAATTTCATTGAGATGCCTGCGTGTGGAGGTTTGAAGTACGTGTTGGTGATACTGTGTGTCTTTAGTCACTGGATTGAAGCATACCCTACAAGAAGGAATGACAGTCTCACAGTAGCAAAGTTGTTACTCAGGGAGTTGATACCACGTTTCGGGTTTCCGATCTCTTTAGAATCAGATAGGGGAACTCACTTGAATAACAAGATGATTAAACTCTTCTGTGCAGCACTAAACATCAAGCAAAAGTTGCATTGTAGTTATCTCCCTGAAGCATCAGGACTTGTGGAACAGATGAATGGTACCTTGAAATCAAGAATTGCAAAGATGTGTGCAGCTACGAATCTGAAAAGGCCAGATGCATTCCCTTTGGTATTGATGTAGATGAGAAACACACCTGACAGGAAGACAGGCTGTCGCCCCGTGTGATCCTCACGGGCAGAGCAATGAGATTACCAGCAGTTCCAACCAATGCACTTGTAAACATTACAGATGATATGGTATTGGACTACTGCAAGGGTCTGGCTGATATGGTTAGCTCTTTCTCTCAGGCCACCATCCTGCCACCTATCCAAGATCCAGGGCACAGTCTGAGAACGGTGACTGGGTGACTGGGGTGGAAGCATGTTCGCAAGACGTGCTTAGAGCTGCATTGGAGAGGTCCATATCAGGTGGTACCCCCAACTACGACATCTGTGAAGTGAGCAGGACTCCCAAACTGGATACATGTGAGCAATACAAAGAGAGTGGTATGTCCACAGGAGCATGAAGAAGCGTTGTTGAAAGCACCAACAACAGCGAAACAGGTCGCCGCACCTGAACCCGGAAAAGAATCAATAGAGCCTGAAGTTGAACCATAGCTTGTGGAAGATGGTTCTATTACCCCTGTAAGAGACGAGAGTGAAGGATTACAGGAGGGGGCGGAAGAATCAATCTCAACGGATGCAGCAGAAGAGCCTAGCTCAGCAAAGGTTCTCCCAGAAGCAGACGGTGCTGAAAAGCAGACAGAGCAAGTGCCAGACCAAGAGGAGGAAAGAGTTGAGATGGATCAAAGCCAAAGTGATCCGACTCTTCCTGAGCCCACTGTAGGTCCATCAAGAGAAAACACCATAGGGAAAGAAAATAAGAAGAGTCCAATCCTGAGAAGAATATTGACAGAAGAATCAAGAAAAGGAGATACTTGGCCTGAATCACAGATAGGGAAGAAAAAGGAATTGGTCATAAACGAAACAATAGAGGAGGAAGTAGATACTACGAGAAAAGAAGAGTTGAGTGAAGGAGAACTAAGTGGTGATCGAAGGATGAAAAGAAAGAGAATAGCAAGTCAACGCTACACAGGTCCTGAATGGGTGTATGCAACTACCAATGAATGGCAACACAAGTTTATGTCTTTATGTTTTGATGGAGAGGTTCTGAGTCAATACTTTGATGTAACCTGAAGGAAGCAAGGAGCTGAATTGTTGAGCTAATCTGAAAAACCTAAAAGAGACTGTTGAAAATAAACTGAAAGAGACATTGATAACCTGATTTGTCATTGAAAACCAGATGTGACAAGCTGCTAATCGATTTTTGACAAGGAAAAGGGTTCCTGAGTGTAAGAATGAACTGTGAGAGAAGAATTTTCTTTATTTTAGATTTTTACTGCACTTTATATAAGAGTTACTTCTGCTTTTTGATTCTTTACAGATCATGGCTGAGCTAAATAATCAAGGTAGAAATGCTAGGCGCTGTAGATACATGAGTGTTGGATTGGCAATTATGTGTGGGATCTTGTTTATAGTGATGATTGTGGGAATGTCTGTTCATGATATGAAAAGAGCCACTTTTACTTGAAACTACTATGCTAAGAGCTTTAGAGAGGTTTACATTAGATGAGAAGTACTTGAATGATTATACCAACGCCTAAGGGGAGCTTTCTTCTAATGTCTTCTATCGCTTGTTGAGTGAGTATGTTGAAATGATGGATGCGAGGATTTGTCTTGTGTGCACTCAAGTTCCTTTTTCAGTAGAGGAAGGAGTTACGTACCACAGATTACCTTTAACCTATGGAATAAGCTGTAGCTTGCTGCTACCAAGGTTCTATAATCAAGGGTATATACAATATTTTTATTCTATCCATGATGGTGTGTTTTCATTTGTTCCTATTATTAGATATCTGAGTAAACTAGCTAAAGAGCAGGATATAGTATTAGTTAGAGGATTCTTTGAGCCTACACTAACATTTGGAACAACCTACGTGTATAAGAATAACTTTATATGCTTGCTTAGAAAAGAGATTCATAGGGCATACTGATGATAGAAGAAAAGCATTAAAAGAAATATTTGAAAAAAGGCTTAGAGAAAAGGACTTACAAGAATGATTATGCTTATACTGCAATTAAAACACAAGGGAAATTAGCATTAGATGCAATACATTTAGGGAAGCTTTGTATATATAGGCCAAAATCACGGACTGACACTTTATTTGTGGGAACAAGTTAATGTAGGCATGTGTTTTTATTTATTATATATATATATATATATATACATATATATATATATATATATATATATTTACTGCTTACAACCATCTTCCAAGAGGATGGTATGGGACATGTTATTTGGGGATAGTTTTCCCAAAGATTTACCAGATAGATGATTTGAAGAAGTTTCCAAAATTGACTGAATTACATTATGAGCCACAGAGGAGTGAAACCTTTTCGGCAGTTGTGGGAGATATCTTTGGTGCAGTGATTCCTTCAGTGGGAGTCATCCTGAATTCGATCAAGATACAAAAGTTGTCTACTATTGTGGATAACATGCTGACAAACTTTACAGGGGCAATACTCCTGATAGATAGTGAATTAGCCATGGATAGAGCTATGACGCTTCAGAATAGGCTTCCTTTAGACATTCTTTTATCGAAAGACGGTGGAGTCTGGAAGATGATTAATTCTAGGCATTGTTGCTCATATATTCCGGACAACGATAGGGAGATAAGAGACTTACTCACTAATCTGACTAACTCATTAAGGATTTAAAGGAATTGAAAGAACCAGGTGTTTGGGAAAAGGTTGGAAAAGGACTTGCTTCAGTGGGAAATTGGCTTAGTCAAATTTGTAATGGGGTATTATTAAAAATCATACAAGGGATATTAATTGTGATTGCTTGCATATTAGGAATATGGGGTTCATGTAAATTATGTCAAAAGATAAAATTGAGAAGATCTAAAAATAATCAGAGGAGGGAAGAATGAAAAAGGGAAAGAATTTATAGGGAAGATTTGTGATGGGATCCATGTGATCCAAAAGGTTCATCGGCCTATATGCGTCCCCATGTAAGTTTACTTACTAAGTACCAGGTGCAATAGAACCCTCTATAGTTGGATTTGCCCTGGCACCTTTCACTTGTACTGTATATGTTAGTGTATGGTGGCATTGTTAGTACTCTATGGTGTGCATGCTTTAGTGATGAGTGTCCATGCAGGGCTGTGAGGGGTGTCCATGCATTGGTACAGCATGCAGGGCTTGGCATTAGGATTAGTGAGATGTGATGGAAGGTGAGGGTATGTGATGGCATGCAGGTTGGGGGGTTATAGTAGTAAAGAGTTGACTTACCAGAGTCCAGTCCTCCTCCGACTACGGTCAGGCCCTCAGGATGCAGTATTGCCAAGACTTTCTCCTCCCATGCTGTGAGTTGTGGGGGAGGAGGTGGGGGTCCACCACCAGTCCTCTGGATACGAGCTGGTGTCTTGCTGCAATGGAATGTACCTTCTCCCGTATGTCGTTCTACTTTTTCCTGATGTCATCCATAGTTCTTGGGTGCTGTCCCTGCATTCACCCAGTCCACGATGCTCCGCCATAGCTCCATCTTCCTAGCTATAGATATCTGTTGTACCTGTGCTCCAAATAGCTGTGGCTTTATCCAGACAATTTCCTCCACCATGACCCTTAGCTCCTCCTCTGTGAAACGGGGGTGTCTTTGTGGTGACGTGGGTGTTGTGTGAGGTGTGTTGGTGAGGGTGTGTTGGGTAATGTGTTGGGGTGTGTTATGTGTAGTGCGTGAGTGGTGTGTAGATGTGAATCGGGTGTGGCTCGAGTTGTGTCAGTGGTCTTGGTGTCATTCTCCTGGCAGTATTTGTTATTTGCAAAGGATTGTGAGTAATGTGAATGTGTGTTTTATAGTGGTGTAGGTGTGTGGGCGTGGTGTGTGTATGGTTGTCAGGTGTGTTGTTTGAATTGTCTAATGTGGAGTTGTTTTGTCTGTGGGTGTCTATTCCGAGCACGGCGGTATGTACCGCCAATAGTTTACCACCTTTGAATGTCTGCTGCGTGATTCGTGGGTCAAAATGTGGTGGGCATATTTCTGTTGGCATAACGGTGTGGGTTTTGAAACCACCAGTTTATCACTGACCTTAGTTGTGGCTGATTTGTGTATGTGGCTGAATTCTGTTGGATTGGTGTGTGTGTCATAATATGGTGAATGGATATCCACCACAGCGGCGGTAAGTTGGCGGACATCAGTGTGGCGGTAAGTGGGATTTACTGCAAAAGTCATAATGAGGGCCTTAGTGCCTGATTTATTAAAGTGTTGCATTGCCCTCACATCACACAAGGTAAAGCAAGGACAATTCAACACTAACTTGAGTAGCTGTATGATGCTTTGTAAATTAGGAGTAGCACAAGGGAGCACAAGTTGCTTCCTTGCATTACCCTTCTCCAGGGAGGCATTCTATGAGTGGAGCATGGAGTTCCCATGCATCCACACAGGGATTAAGGCTCACTCCAAAATTTACGATGAGTTGTAGGCCTGAAAATGCATCAAAATACTACGCCTTCCCAGAGAAGGTGTAACAAGGAGAAAAATCTTTATTTCTTCTTAATTTTCATCTTTCTACATGTGTGTGGAAAAAGACTCAGAGGACTGTTTTTGTGCAGGAAGGTGTCCCTTCCAGCAGAAAAACAATCCTGCCTGCAATGCAGGCACGCTTGCACCATGATGCAACGGTGCCTGTATTGGTGCAAGGCATTCAAAGTGTGCTAGGGCAAGGAGAGGACAGGAATGCACTATAAATATGCACTATAATATGCACATGAATTTAAATATGTTAAATATGCATTATATGTTAAATATGTAATATATGCACTATAAATATGGAGCATTCCTTCCCTCTCCATTTCATACTGTGCAGCACGGCGTCTTTCTGTGTTGCATTGCAAGAAATATTGATTAATCTGCCCCTTAGTGTTTATATTTTTAATGTTTGCACATAGAATACACTACAAAACATAATTGTTTCTCTGTGCTGTTGTAGAGAGATGAACAGTGATATACGTTTATAATTGATCAATTTTGTGTATTGCAGAGTAAGAATTGGCTGGGTCATCTAAGCTAGTCTTATTGCTTATTCACCTTCAGTGGCATTTTCCAGATCTGTTCTAGGTCACACAAGTATAATAAGAGTACATAATTAAGTGCTAAACAATTGTGGCTTACATGATTGTCTATGTGAAGTACAAATGTAGAAGTGAAAAAAAAAAATTAACCACTAACAGATTCTAATAAATATAGAAAAGCTGCTTCAAAGTCTCTCTGTTTCACAGTGCAGGCGGCAACCTGCCTACACCTTGATGATGGATTTGAGATGCCTTTTCAGGTGGGTGCAGTGAGTGACTCAGCACTCAACAGCATGCTGCGGGATGTCTTTGGGGTCCATGGGACCTGTTGAGACTCACTGTGCGGTGAAGGAGCAGGGCGGCACGGTGTGTGGAGGGCGGGAGGGGGCACACAAAACAAATGGGACAACGTTAAATTAAAAAACAAAACTTACAGCAAGCCGCTGCGCCGCTCAGATGGCTCCACTTGCAGGCACAGGCTCCCAGCCTGCCCTGCGGCCAATCCTAATGCTGCTTGCAGCATGAAAGCAGCATTAGCATTACCTGGAATTCCCTAGCTTGGCGCTCCGAGACAGACTGCGAGCGTCTGCCTGCTGTCTCAAACCCGGCAACACTGCAATGTACTTAAAATCATTTGGCTTCTTGCTTTAGACTCAATGACAACTGTGCAATGACCTCTGACTTTCTTCACAAATCTCTTTGGCTTGTATTCTGTGGGGTGCCAGGTTATTAGCATGTTATTATGGACTGGTGAATACATTTTGAAATGACTAGGGAGAGTTACTTGTGAGTATAATGGAGTGTATACTGTGCTGAGAACAGCACTGTTTTTTCAATGTTGTGTACTGTTTATTCTTTTCAGCACCTCACCTCTGCACTGGCAGCACTCTGCTTGAGAACTGTGCCCCAGGCTGAACTTGTTGATCCCACGTCTGAATAGATAAAGCTTATTTTAGTGCTAAGAGCATGGGGGCAAACTTGTAAGTTTGTGCTGCTTTTGCGTCCAAAAATGATGCAAAGGCAGCGCTAACTTTTCATAAATTAGGCACTTCGTTCAGTGTTTTTTGTTAATGTTCAGTCTAATTATTTTCGAACAAAATCATTTACATTTCTTGTTGAGTAAGAAGTGGACCTCTGCCTCATAAGCTATATTATTTACACACATTAACGAAATATAGCTGTGCTGTAGCAGGCCCCTTTGAGACAAAATTATTTTTTTTGATCACCTCGAATCCACCAATCCAATATTATGTTTTTAATCTTTCTGAAAAATCACTGACGAAAAGATTAATTTTTTTTCGACTAATTTTCTTTTCTGGTTGCAATATATTACATTAGGAACTGCCTCGGAATTTGTTGTACAGTAATTGTTTGTGATAAAGTAAATGCTGCATACGTATTTAGATTTTGTTAAATTGTTTTTAATTACACTTGCAAACTTGAATGTAGATTGAAAAGTGTGTTTAATCAATTACTCTATCCAGCTGGCAAATTGCAACTTTTCTTCACAGTAACAGATTGAGTGAAAAAATGTGTTTCATGTATGAAGATTCATTTTGCACAGTAAGTTTACCATCTAATGACAAACTTCGTTTGTCACTATTAATCTGTATGTTCATTGTACAATATGTATGTTGATTTAGTTGACAAATAATAGATACATATTTTAAATTATAAATGAATAACTATTTGGACTTACAATTGTACCTTGGTATCGTATTATGATTAGGTAGGTGCACTGGCTCAATGCAGAGACAAAGGGGCAGATTTAAAAGAAAGTGGCGCATCAGAAAGAGGCGCATCAGTCCCGATGCACCACTTTTGTTGCATCCTCCTACTGCCACCTAATGGTTAATAGTGGACCATATTTCTAATACGATGCACCTTTGCGGTCGTTAGCACAATAACGCCAAAAAAATGTATGCTATTGTGGTGCTTTGCAGCACTAGCATCCAAAATGTTGACACTAGTGCAGCAAAGCAGAAGGAGGCCCATAGGTTCCTAAGGGTGCATCATTTTAACATCGGTCTAGGAAGGTGTTAAAAATGGCAGATAAAATGGCGCAGTGAAATGTTGTAAATTACACTGTGCCTTTTTTGTGCCTCCCTGCATCGGAACCCCCCCCCTTTGCAAACATTATGCCTTGCACAGACATAATGTGGCACAAGGGGTTGCAGCAAAATAGTGCAATGCAAGCATTGCATGACTTTGTAAATCTGGCACGGGGAAAAATCCACCTTAGCATCAAAAAAATGACACTAGGGTGACACAAATATGCCCCAAAGCCTCTTTGTGGTTAGAGCTGACATTAGCCAAGAGGTTTTGACTTTTTAAATATATATATGTGCAATATACTTATTTAAAGGGACTTTCAGACAGCTTTCTTCATCAATTGGTCTATTGGTGTGTCATTCACTTTTTACTTCTGCCTCAAACAGCATGCAGCATGGGGTAGAGGACAGCCCACTTATGTCACTGAATAAGTTCAGATTGAATGACTGCATTTTGCTCTTTCACAAGGAGCACATCTGCACACAAGCTAGCTCCCTTCTGTGCCATTTTATCTATTTATTGCTTCAAAGTTGGGTTATTTATTAGAATCTGAGGTGACAGAAGAGTGTTATACCACATTTCATGCTTTATCGGTTTCTATCTCCTGCCAGTGCTGTTGTGAATTACTTTCGGAGTGTCCTCCGTCTCCTGTTTGACTGCAAGTATTTCAAAGCATAACAGATTGTGCCAATTTGAAACTGTTCTGTGTACATGTTAATTCATGAGCACACAATTCATCAAAACAAGGTTTTTCTGGACTCAATTTCACCTATGGTTCTTTAATACATTTTGCCCAGGAAGGAAACCAGTGTTTTTCATGTTTAATTTGCAACATTTGCAAAGCTTTTTTAATTGCCTTGTTTCTTTTCTTCTCTATTTCCTTTCTCCTTTCTTCCTTTCTTCCTTTCTTTCTTTCTTTCTTTCTTTCTTTCTTTCTTTCTTTCTTTCTTTCTTTCTTTCTTTCTTTCTCCAATGGCACAATTAGATTTTTGAAGTCTGTTTTAACCAAGACCTTTGATTTTGCTAAAATTATGCGTGTGACATTGATACTTATAGGAATTGGTGTGTCATTCAACCCAGTCGAGCATGCATCAAGGACCAACGTATCACCTGATTTCAGCCACTGGCTGACTGTACTGTAAGTTACAGCATCTTTAGTCAATGTGTTTTTTTTTTATTGACAAACACCCAGCAGTTTCCCAAACAATAAAGTTTTGCAAAAGCAATGACAAACAAAACAAGAATTTACAAAAGGCTGTTGGATGATGCCAGGCTTATTGGCTTTGACAATGCTTGTTTGTGTCTGATGCTTTTACAGCTCATACATTTAACCCAGAATTTCTATGACTTAACCTATGAATTTTGGACAGACCAAGTCAGAAATGGTGAGAGGAGAATGCATCTCTATTTCTGACTTTTTCTGTCTAAAATTAATTAACTTGAGCTATATGTATGAACCTTAGAAGCCTCCAATGCAAAAAAAACACGCAAACGCTCAGCTCTGCGCTGAACCAGCCCAGCTCATTAGGATACAACAACTGGTTTGTAGAGCCGTTGAACAATAAAATCCACGCATGCTGATGATTCTAAATCATTCACATTCAGTCAGAACCCTGTTTATGCCCTCTTTACTGCTTCAGTTCAACTTCCATTTTAGTAAATTCCAAATGAAACATGGTACATTACTACTGTACAAAGTGTGGAAAAGTGGTCAACTGAATTAGGCCTGTGTGTAATATTAATTTATCTTGAGGAATCGCAGGAATTTGGTAATTCCATGTTACTCTTGTGCGACAGAATTTTTGATGCGAACACTATGACACTATGTTGTGTAACCGAATATCCCGTTCGGTGAAAATCAGACCCCTAGAAGCACTGAAACAATGTAAGAGTGCAAATGTGCATGTTCATCTTTTGTCAAACATGATTGGAATGGAGCGTTCGATTGTTAGAATCTGTGCCTTGGCACCATCCATACATGCTGGTAAAGAGTTTTCTTGTCCTTTTCCCATGGAGGGGGCTCTTGGCTGTTATTAGTCAAGGTATTTCCTGTGCTCTTTGAGTGGTGAAATCCTGACTGTTGATTCTGGAAGAGTTGCTTAAATTCCACTTCTTGAAATCATATGGTCACCTCACTAGTGCTGAAAAGAATTTCAGAGCGGGGGTGTTGCCATCAGTGTTAAGTCACTAAAGTCATAAGATTTGTGAAAACCCAAGCATCATTAGAACATTGGAATGCTGGGGGCTCCATTGAAAACAATGGAGTGCTGCGGGCTTTTACAGGCCGGTAAAAGCCCGCAGCGCCAACATTCCAATGTTCGCTTTGTTCACAGCAACAGCTGTGAACAAAGCCTCACGGAGCCCGAGGGGATTTTAATCCCCTCGGGCTCCGTGAACATTTTTTTTTTAATAGAACATTCTGGCCTGTCTGGCAGAATGTTCTAATAGCCTTAGAACCCGCCGTAGCGGGCTCTACCGGCTATTAAAGTCCCTCTCCCTTGTTAAATGCCGTCGCCTTCGGCTCGGGCATTTAACGCAGGGAGCAGGCCTTTAATAGCCGGTAGAGACCGCTACAGCGGGTTCTAAGGCTATAATAAATCGTTGTGAATGAGCCACACCCATTTAGGAAGGAAGATGTAAGGATGTGGCACATAGTGGGTGATGCATTTTGGAACACACTGTTGAAGCTATATTGCTAAAGCATTTGTTAATACATTTGCAGACAGTGTATTTTCCATTAAAATGGCCAATGAATTTCCATAAACATGTTTTCCTGATGACACTATGCAGCAAAAAAATAATAATGCATGGGAATTGGTTTTCCGTAAATATTTATCATTTGCACATTACCAACGAAAGTGCCTAGGTTTGTTCCAATTCTGTTAAAATATTTGTTTCCAATACATTTCAGTATCACAAAAGAAAGTGCTTCATTTGTGCTTTTTTAGCTACTGACATATTTTGAGATATTTGTACAGCTTATGTTTTGTTCTGTTTTAGAAAAAATGAATATCCTACAGCCTTTTCTTTCACAAACTGTCATATAGCAAAAATTGTCTCACTTTGTAGTCAGAGAAAAAAAAGTAAACACCATTCTCCAATTGTAAAAAAATAAGCAGGAACTTGTCAAAGTCTTACATTTGCCCTTTATGACAAGATGAATTTAAAGACATCTTTACTGCTCATTCACCTTGTGAACTCCAGCATAGTTATTTTGGAGTTGCTGCAGCACCCCCCGCACTCCAACTTCCAGTGCCTATGGGTCTCACCCTTTTCTGTGATTTTCGAGAGAAACAGGGGAGTGCAGATAGGCAGATTCTTGTGATCTTTTGCAATGATCCCTGCCACCATCAAGAGTACAATCAGCAGTTTAAATGTAGAGGGATATTGATTGCCAGTCTGCCCATATATCACTCTGTCTTCCTTAGATATGTGTCCCATGGACTCCATAAACTATCAGGGAGGGGTTCATAGAAGTTATCTCCCCTGTAGGAGAACCTCAAGGCCCGTACAGAATTAAATGATGTCTCCCGGATTAATCGTATTGGTTTATATATCATATAAATCAAATTTATGATAACCTTTGACACCACTGGAATAAGTGTTGGTGTGATATTCACCAGGATAAGAGCAAATAAATTGTTTGCATGAGGAAAGCAAAAACAGGATTCTTGGGTGTGGAAAGGCAAGCATTTACCAGTTCATGGATGACTAAAATTTTCATGAACTTGGGTGGGTCTGGGCAATGATACAAAATATGTTTTGGTTTTGTTAAATTAAAGCAGTATATCTTGAGTTTTTGTTCTTACTCTTACAAGAAGAAACAGTAGTTATTTTGGCATGTTAATTTATTGAGCAGCATTTTTACGCCCTCAATCTAAAGTTTTCCTTCTATACCGCCGTTCACCCCCTGGTGGGTACTGGCCAGAGTATTTTAATAGACAAGTAGAAAAGAAAGGAATAAACTGCAAAGCTAGAGGCAGTTAGCAAGTCTGGTAGAAGAGAGAGAAGAAAGCTGCTCCTAACTAGGTAATCATTCAGGCAATTTTTAGGGTTACCTCTGTTTTGAGATGTTTTACAAGCATACCAGTCTTCTAGTCAGGATGAGAAACAGCTGCAGCATCTACCTCTTGGTTATATTTCAGCAAAGGTTTTATGTACCTCATCACCAAATCATAAAACTATTGAGGACTGAGTGCAGCAGCGAGAATGAGATAAGTGGTCAGTTGGAGTTTGCAGTTGGGTAACTAAAGGAAATTTGCTCAGTACCACCTCAAGGCCACTGCAAATGAAGTTCCACAGAGTGAAATTGGAGGCATATTACCTTTCAGAGATTATATCAGTGGGTTGTAAACTCCAGGGCCCCACTGTCAAGAAGTGCCCTGCCAGCAATAAGTGCACGCCGAATTGTTCTAGAGACACACAGCACTGGATACACAGCAACATTGAGGGCACAATGGTAAATTAATGACAGGTGAGTAGGATGTGATATGCACGTTTAGGGCTATAATGCATAGGTGTCCTCTAGAACAAATATATTAGAGCTGAATAAGTGTCTTAGTATGAATGGTTGGAGTACCAAACTCAATCAAGGGACATTTGAAGAGCAACATTCCTTAAGAATCAACTTTATTCATTGGATTCTAAGTGACAGTACAACAATTTCATTCGTGCAAACAGAATTAATGTAAAAAGTGGAACTTTTGCTACAGAATGATATGATTACATGCGTATACATTCAGTTCATAAAGGTAATAAGGATGGCCTATTGACTCTGGGATAAAGGGCAATCCCATCAAATGGTTCCAACATATCATTAAAATACACTTCTCGCTTTGAAATAGTACCCAGAGAATTATCATCCAAACAGACGTGTGAATTGACAGACACAAAGGCTTCATTGACAAGGAAAAGGTCCTGAGTTCGCAACCATGCCATGATGTTCCTAATGAAGTAGGTTTACTAAGTAATCATGCATTCTTGCCTTCTATTTGTCTTCTACTTTTTCAGTTGACACTTACACCAATCCTTCTAGGAATGTGGCTAGTCTCAAATCAAAACAAAATTATCCTAGGTGATGACAATTTGTTGACAACTGTGATTTTTACTTATTTCAGGAAACATGGGTAGTGTTCCCTGTTTTTATAGAAGTGTACTAAAACTATTGTGCAGAAGCTTTTCATAATAAGAAAGTGTGCCCATCTGAGGGGGATGACAATTTGGATTAAGGTCTGGTTCATGGACCTGGTTTGTAGCTACCACTGAGTTGGTCTTGTGAACATCTTTATATAATGTCTAGGATCAGTAATAGGTAGCACTGGGCTGGGATTGGGAGCTTGCACTAGGCATAAAAAGCATAGCAGGTTGTAAGGCCATAGTTCATGTCAGGGTGAGCCACTAAAGTCACCAAATTAACTTATACTTAACCCTGTGCCAGATTTGGTCAAAGCAGACTGGCTTAACCTAGAGGTAATGTATAAATGGGCACATTTAACAAAAAGTCATGCAATGCAGCAAATCACCGTACTGCGCTTCTTGACAGGGAACGGGCAGGAACGTGCCCTAACCAACATTATATAGTGCATTCCCACCTTTTTCCAGTATGACGCACAATGTGCTACCTAGTCTCAACGCAGGGACTCTTGAACCATGGTAAGCAGGATGGTTTTAGTGGAAGAAGGGGCACCTTGCTTTACAAAAACAATCCCTTGAGGCTTCTTCCTCTTTCTATGTGTGATGCTGAATGCAGCATGCATAGAAAGAGGAAAATATGAGGAGAAATAAACATATTTCTACTCATTACACCTCACCTGGGGAGGCGTAGCAGTTTTGGTGCATCTGGGAGTGTGTCAAAATTAATGGGTGTTGTGTGGGAACACCCACACACCACCATAGAACACCTCCCTACTCGAGTAACGCAATGCAGTGATTTGCACTATATTGCATTAATCTGGATTTATCAATTCACTCAGGACCATTCAAGATGGTCTTGCCTGGCTTGATAAATCCCATTTTAAGGGTTGCGTTGCATTTTCATCCTGTTTTGTTGTGCAAAAGTGATACAGCCCTTTCATAAATTTGCCTCAAAGATTCCATGTAAATTCTAACAATAATAAACTAAAAACATAGCACATGAAAAATCTCAAACCAATTTTGAAAAACAATTGATAAAAAATGACACCACAATGACAAACATTTAAGAACTAGAACCAGATATATGAATTTTAAATTTTAAGGTTCAAAATAGCATTATAAAGTATGAAACACCTACAGTGATTATCTGCTTGCCCTTGACTGGGACAAAGTAAAAAGTTAACGTTGACCACAACAACACAAAGGTCAGGTACACAGAGAAGGTTCATCACAGAGTAAAGTTTTACCTTTAGAATTAGTCTCTGGGATGCAAGACACATATCCTCACAAAAACAAGGCACCAAGATGTGGTTGCAGGGGGCTTCATGTCATCAGATAGCCACTAGACATGGTCCCTGTGAAGCAGTTGACTTTTGGTGGGAAACCTCAAAGCAGGAGACATTCTATGGTCAGGGAAATTCCCTGGCCGGCCAGATACTGTTCACACCTTCGCCCAGTGGAGATTTCTACCTTTGGAGCTTTGATTCTCCTAGCAGGGAAAGACTGTAGGGAGGCTGAGGGCTCCAAGGGCTGACACATTCTCTGCAAGGTCCCCCTTGATTGGAATGTCTGCTGCAGAGAACAACATAGAAGGAGCAACCTGATGCCCCAGGGCAATGCACCCTCATTGGGTCAGCTTAGCAGATTGGTCCAGGTCCCTCAGTGGTTCTCAGAGCAAAAAGGTTCCACACTCCAGATTTGAGAAAACCTTGTACTTGTGGCTCAAGACCCACTTCAAAAGCCAGCATCAGGTTCCAAGGCAGGTCCTTAATCAACGTGGTAAAATGTACCAGGGGTGGCCCTAACCACTTTTGTAGCAAGCCCTATGTCTTTTATTGTTAACTATCCCATAGTGACCTTCCTTACCTAAATTCAACAAAGCAGAACCCCCTTCCCCTCCTTTAGCTCCTTGTGCCCACCCAGAGGTGTGGAAATGGTAATGAGCAAACTCTCTCTAGTTATCACTATAAACCAGTCCTTGGGAAGCTCCCTCTTCCACTACGTTTGGAGCCAAACTGACTAGGAAGACGAAGAGATGCAGGCCTAGGTGTGAGCTACATCTGCCAGCAACAGTGTAGGTACCCTTTAAAGGTCACAACAGGGCTGCACACTACCCTCAGGAAATCCTGTTCAAGGAAACAAAACACCTCTGCACACCCATGCCTTTTGTCTAGTGTCTTGGTGGAATCCACAGCTCAACATAAGGGAGGCATTCAACGATCAGGTATCGATTGTTTTCAGCATTAAGCCATAACAATTGCTACAGTGATGGCCCGAAGCACTGACAGAAAAACACATTTGACTTAACCAGGAAAATTAAACTTTCTAAAAGTATAATGTTTAAAACTGTAATATAAAATATGACTTTACCATTAAGTTGGATTTAAAATTACTATTGAAATGAGTCCTTGAATCATTTTCACACTGTTCCCAAACTGAAATGAAGCATTATAAAATTGGTATAATGTTACTCAGTGGTATCCTATGGGAGAGTCAGCCTCGCTAAAGTAAATAACTATTGTGGTGGTGTTCCACTGCTATGACCTTTAAAACATATAATAAACATGTTCTATGTGTTAAATACCATGCACCCTGCCCTATGGGTATTTGGCGCCTAACGTAGGGGTGACTTAGACGTGCTAAAATTGAAGGTTTAGGCCTGGCAAAAGGTTTACTTACCCAGGTCAAAATATCAATATAAGACTTCACACACATGTTGTATGGGCAGGCTTGGGGACATGGTTTACAGTGTTACATTAGAAGGTGGCACAATGAGTGCTGTATCCGTGGTGTGGCATTTATCTTACAGGACTGAGTACATGTAGCACTATATCCTAGGGACTTTAAAGAAACTTATGTGTCCATTAGGTATTAGCCAATTTTACCATCTTTACAGAGGAGAGCACAAGCTTTACCACTGGTTAGCAGGAGTAAAGTGTCCAGAGTCCTACGGACAATAAGAATAGGTTAAGTTAAAGAAGGCAAAAATCTGGGAGAATAACACACAAAAGATGGTAATTTCCAACAGTATGCAAGGAGCTGCATCAAGTCACGTTGGCACTGTTAAAGACATCCCAGTTTTCATTTGAAAGTAAATCTTCTGCCACCCAATCCACCATGCGTGCTGTAAGCATGCACTCCCCAAGTTCCCCACTCTACAGCTATATCCTATTTTCACGGGTGCTGGGTGTTTCAATAAATCCCACCTGAAGCTCAAGAAACAGCTGTTTGGCTGGTTGTTGATAAATAGATGTGAGAAATTAGGTTGTTGGTTGACTGGGTTTTGAGCCCTGGTCAATCAACAGCCACAATCCTTTGCAGGGTGAACCACGAAGAGTCATTAAATTAGACTGTGCTTAACCCTGTGAAGAGTGGTACAGAAAGCAAAAAAAAGTAAAGTATTTATGCAGCACACAAACAGTAATAACATGTAAATACAACAGAACAAAAACCCCAAACCAATTTAGAAAGAGTAAATTTTAATAAATAATGTGACACAAAATCAACAAAAATCCAATTAGTAAAACTGGAGTTATGAATTTTTAAAGTTTAACATTACAAATATCGCCTAAAAGATACCATCACCAACTGCAGACATCTGGTCACCTTTAGCACCACATCCAAGGATCCAGGAGACTCGCTCAGGCTGGGTCCAGTTGCCTATGCAAGATTGTAGGATCCTGTTATGTCACCGTGGCTCTAACCAGGAGGCCAGCAAACTAGCCCTTGGATTCACTTCTCGATGTCCTGGGTGCAGGAATAGAAGCAAGGCTTAACAGCAAGGGTAGTCTCTGAGGCTCAAAGGCAGACTCTAAGACATGCTTCAGGCAACAAAGCAGTTCGCCACAGGGCACAGCCGATTCAGGTGCACGTTGGGCTGTGCTCAGCTCTGCCCCTCATCAAGCCAGTTACTGGCCCATTGAGGCATACCTAATTTCACTATGTGTGACTGTCTGGGAGGAATTCACAGAGTATAACTGTCAACTAAACCTAGTCATGTTACCCAAGACAGGTTGCAGGCACAAAAGGCAGGAAAATGCTAACTTTCTAAAAGTGGCAATTTCAAAATTGTAATGAAAAATCCGACTTTACCACTCAAAAGGGTTTATCATTACAATTCCATAGTTATCAAACATGATATATCTACCTCCTCTCAATTAGGAATTACAGCTTATTAAATTTAATAAACAGTCCCTAATATTATCCGATAAGGGGGAGGGGAGCAGTGAAAAACAAATGTGAAAGTTTTCCCTACCAGGACATGTTAAACCTAAAATCACATATCCTGCCATTTAATTACTTAACACCCTGCCCAATGGGCTACCTAGGTTCTCCTTTAGTGGTGACATATGTAATCAAAGAGGGGGTTTGAGCTTGACAAGGGTGTTTAAATGCCATGTCGAGTTAGCAGTATTACACCACATTCAGGTTGCAGTAGCAGGCCTGGGACTTGTTTAGATGGTTACTTAAGTAGTACTTTAGCAGTATAATAAGTACTGCACACCCACTGGTAACATTTAATTTACAGGCCCTGGATATAGGGTGTACCGCTCCACCAGGGACTCACAAGTACATTAAATATGACAATTAGGTATATGCCAATTGAAACATGTTTTAAGGAGAGCGTACAAACATTTTAGCACTGGCTAGCAGTTGTAAAGAACACACATTCTGAAGGTGAACACAAACAAATTCAGCAAAAAGTAGAAGAATGAAGGCAAAAAGTTTGGGGATGACCCAGCAGAAAGGTCCATTTCCAACAGTAGGGACTGTGAGAAGGCAGACTGCAACCACTTTCTTGTGCAGCACAAACCCTATAGAGGTATGATGACAGAGTTGTTGACTACTTAGAAGGATCTGTATTCATTGTGAAGGGTGAGTTGTTGAGCTGAACAGACAACAAGATATTTTATGCATTTTCTTTTTTAACTAACCAAAGAGTTGAAATGCTGAAGTGTTGAAATGATAAAAAATACTCTCTTGTGTTTACTGGAAAAAAAACATTTCCTAGCTGTTTAGCAAGCATGTTTTCACTTTACAAACAAACCAATACCCAAAATTCAAAGATTCCATAACAATCCTGGTTGACACGGCCATGAAACAATACATCCACATTATGCCTGTGCTGAAGACACTAAACTGTCTCTCTGTAAGGGAAAGATGAATTATTAATGCCTCTGCCTTGTCCACAAACTCTTACATGGCCAAGATCCGAATTACATGTCAACGTTGTTTGCCCTTTATCTTCCCACTTGAGGTCTAATGTCTTCCAATCCGAATTTGAGGGCATATTAATAAAGGTTTTGTGCTGGCCTTTCATTACGTAGTGTGACGCAAGGCCGGCGCAAACAGTAAGTCATATTTAGGAAAATCGCAAAAGCACACATCCTTCACTTTCTACGAATTGTGTGCTGTAAATGCTGCACTGAATCCAGCTGTGTCACTCAGTATTTAATATAAACATTGTTTGTATTACCATGTAAAGTCCAATGCAAACGTAACGCAGTGACATTTAACACAATACCACTGTGACAAGTATTGCAGCATAGTGCAATGCAATGACAGAAATGCATCAGAATTGATGTACATCGACAACCTAGGCATAGGAAATGACACAGTGGCTCACTATCACAGTCCATTCTGACAAGTTCAATTATGCCAGGTAGGTCATTCTATTGCAACTGGGAGTAGCAAGGAGACAACCATGTAGGCAGCAAAGGATGAAAGAATGTGTTTTCCAGCAGCGCATATCCCTCATTGACCTCAAGGATGAGGAGGTCATACAGTTCTACAGACTGAAGAGCTAATCCATCATGGAACTGATGGAGAAGATAGCACCAAAACTCAGGCAAGCAACTGCAAGTACCAATGCCATCCCAGTGCACGTAAAATTGATGGCTGTGCTGCAAATGTTGGCACCATGACCCTTCAAAATTGCATCAGCCAGATTGGTTGGCATTTCACAAGGAAAATGTTTTGTCTTTTTCCAATCTGTGTTGGATGCCATAATAAAACTAACACTGTAGAACCTTCTCTTTCCAAAAACTACCAGACAACAAATGGATTCCAAGCAAGGATTGCATATCATTGCTGAATTTCCACATGTGCTTGGTGCCATAGATTGCACACATGTCCAATTTGTGACCCCTGCAGCAACACTGCATCTTGATAGAAGGCCAAAGCACAACTACTTGATAAATGTACAGGTGATAGTGGACCATCATGGAATGTTCAACAATGTCCTTTCAATACTTCGAGGAAATACACATGATGCATGCATCTTCCGCCACAGGGCCATCAATGAGTGGTTTCAGAATGGCAGATATGGGAATGGCCTACTCATTGGTAAGGAATGCAGGAATATTCAATATACCAACCAGTAAGTTGTAAGATATGAAATAATAGCCATCTCAGTATTTGTATCTAGATACTGAGTCATGTGCACATTGTGGTAGTATCTTACTCTAACATGTAGCCAATTATATCAGAATGTGTGATTCCCTCACTGATTCTGCAATTGAAGTAGAAGAAATCCCACAGTGAGACGTACTGTGTCATCTCACACTGTGTGAACGAATAGAGCACAATTTCTGCAATGTTGAACACATCAACTGACAAATCACGTGGTCCACAATGCACTAGAATAGCAAAGAATACATCTTAGAAAAGTGTGAGATGTGTGCATTGGTGAGGAAAGTCTGGATTATTTGTTGATGTTCCACTAAAATAATGGTAATTGAACAAATCATATGTTCCTAAGCATATGTGTCACACATGACAGTATATCTGTAGTCTGGTTGAAAGTATCAGGAGCACAAATAGAAAAAGAACTTCCAAATTCCATCTATGTTATATACTGAAAGTGTGCTATCAAATCTTGTGTAAATTTAAACTCTAGTTACATATGTGATAACAAAAGTTCAAAGTGGACCTAATTTTCATGCATTTTAAATTCTAGATCCAGATATACACAGATAATAAGCCACACTGGTATCCATCATCAATGTAACAGATTAATAATGTAGTGCCCCAATTTGCCTATATTTCCTGCATCGCAGTACATCAATGAAAAACTTACACAATGAACAAATAGGCTGTGAAAGATGTTATACACTAGGAAATAGCCTAGGTAAAATGTAACCAAGGTAAGGTATCATAATGTACTCATATTCAAAATATGAACTCTCTCATGCTAAAGAAATTATGTAAGAATCAGGGCAAATAAGTACAGAATCCACCAGGCATACAGAAATTGTCTAAATAACAATGTACCAAATCATTGACTGTTGGTATTTTCCACCTTTCAGGTTACCAAGGATATGGTTTGCAGCTATGGCTCATGACCCCATATACAAAAGCCTAGCTAGATGGACAGAAGGAAATCAATGCAGCTCTGGAAAAATCTCAAAATTTTGAGTGAATGTTTTGGGTCCTACAGTCCTGTTACTGTTGCCTGGACAAATTAGGCAGAAGACTCCTGTACTCACCTCCTATGATCTGCACGACTATCTTAGTGTGTGCAATACTGCATAACATCTGAGTCAAAACACATGTGCCATGTGGCAAGGACACTGAAATCCCACATGAACCAGAAGAGGAAGATGAAAGTGAAGTAGATATAGAGCACACAATGGCAGGTAGTCTGAGTCTGGACCAATTAGTGGCTAATTTTTATTCACAAATACATGAAAATGTAATAACGACAGAAATTATGTAAACCTATCACACAATATATGTTTTGAACCCATACATTGTGTGGTGTTCGTGTGAATGTTAAGGTCCTTATGTTGTGATTCACAACTTCTCAACTCAAACTATGATCAAATCAACAAATCAAGCCAATGTGACGCAGTCCACTGAATGAAAGGGAGAGGGCATGATTGTCTCATATCTAGAGAGATATGAGGCATTCCTGCCCTCCCTCTTGTAAGCAGTACAATGCAGCACAGAAAGCTGTCTTGTTGTGTTCTGCTACATAAAAGAGTAATACATTTGGTTCCCAGTGTATGATGAATCACAAGTCTACCAATAAGCAAGTCCCAGAGGCAATTTTTAAATTGATGTGTGTTGCAGATATGGACTTGCATGCAGAGTGGCAGCACTTTGCTGAAACGCATGTTGCACCAGATACCATCACAGATCATAGGAAGCATCTGTCATGGCCAAAGGCCTAGCCTCAAAATGTAATTTGTTAAATTTGCATTCATGCATGTGTGGAGATCCATAAAAACACACACAAAACATCATCCCAGGGCTGATTGATGTACGGTCTGCATTTGCCAACACTTGATACAATACACATTTACCATGCTTTGCAGAGCAATGTAAGGAGGCTCAAAGGCATGTTTCAAAACATAATAAACTTTTGAAGTAAAAAGGCATAGCAGTTATCTGAAAAGTAAGGCAGGGGGAGATGTTTGCCAAGCATCACAACACTTCAGGAATACAGAGATGTGTAATGTGTAAAGCATGTATGTCATAATGCAAGTTCAAATGGTTGGACATGCACACATATTTAAAATATGGTGTAATGGTGGTGTTGGGTCAGAAATTCCCTGTGCATGGTAAGAGCTGTGTACTCCTGCCCTGAGTGTCCAAATGTATTGTTCTCTGGATCCCTAATGCTGTTATATTCCCATAGGGTAAGTTGAAATATGTGCGTGTACCATGTCATAGGCCTGCGTCATGTATTGCAGTCTTTTTGGAGCAGATGGGGCACCCAAAGAGCTACCCTCACACTTGTGGAAGATACTGCCTTCTCCAGGAGAAAAACAGCACAGTCGTGGTGGTGGCAGCATGCCCTGTAGTGATGAGTAGTAGTGCACATTCTGATTCTACCCTGGGCTACTGGAGCGAAGCCTACAGGCTCACTCACCACTTTTGAAGTTCAGATGTTGAGTGCTAAACTCACTCCTGCCCAACATCATATTGATGTGGAAGTGTGGGAGTGATAACATCATGTGTTGAAGGCATGTGCCAATGCAAGACATACACCACACATAAGGTGAAATGTAGAAAAGTGTGCATATGATAAATGTATGTGTGTTGGTAGTGTGTGTTAAAGTGGCATATACTAGTACAGTACAAAGGGACTGTAGTACTGAACAGTGTGCACAGACTCTGTAAGTGTGCTGCATGTGAGTATGTTGGTGGTAGCATAATACATGTGGATTACAGTACTGGACAGTGAATGTGCGCTGACTGTATACTGAGTGGAGAAGTGCCTGTACTGCTACATAACATGGAGGACGTTGGGTCCCTTTTTGGGTACGGCAATGCCTGCCTGGGGAAAAAATTAGAAGTATCATATTCCTACCAGACAGAGGTTGATAGTCCCGCAGAGCTGCGAGTTGGATGGGACAGACAATGGAGGATGGGAGAGCCAGGCTGTCTCAGTCCTTGATTCTGTGCTAGATCACAAGGAAGGGGACTAGACACATCTCAAGAAGAGTGAGATTGGGCTGAAAAGGGAATCAAACAGAGGAGGGTAGAGGGCCCAGAATCAACCTTTTAATGCACATAAGACTATGGCTGACAACCAGGTGTGTACCCTGATAACTCATATTAATACTGTTGTGTGATCACTCAGCCTGTTGAGGGATCAATCGGATTTGGAGTCCTGCTGTCCTGCCTGTCTGCTGTTCCCCTGCCTGGCTGAGGAAGACTGGACATGCATCTCTTGAACCTGAAGTGACTCCAAGGGCTAGCTGGCTGGCCTCCTGATCTGATGTTTCAGGGACATAAAATACTCCCAATTACCTTGCTTCTGCACCTGGACTCTACCATCTGTCATTCTGCCCTGCCAAGTGGTGCCACCCAGTCCTGGACCCTTGGAAGTGGGTGAAAGGTGTTTGCTCCAGCAGAAGCCATGCATCTTCTGTTGAACCTCTGAATTGCCACTGCTGTGCAGATCAAAACCAGTGCATTGCCTCTGCTGCATGGATTGGAAGCGGCGTATCACCCCTGTTACATGGATCCGCACTGATGTTTTACCACCATTGTATAGTCATTAGCCTTGCTGCATAAGTGCATCTGTGTAGTAAATCATGCAATGCCTCGGAAACAATGACACAAATGTTGAGAACTTGCCTGTCATTCCCGGGCAACGATGAAATGGGTGTGGCTCCATACCAGGAAGTGTAAATGTTACTTTCACTTTCTATTAGTGTCTGTTGGTTGTTGCTGGTGGTTGGAGGAGTGCTGTCTGAGAGTGGTGGGTATTGGCTGTTTTTGATGGAGTCTGTGTCTGTTCTGTCCCTTTGTAGTCCTTGTGCCTAACTTTTGTTTTTCAGATTTGCAACTGTGAGTGTATTGTTGGGTGTTTGTCGAATTTGAGGTAATTGTTAAAAAGGCATAGTTGAGGTTTAAATGCTTTTTTTAGTGGGTTTAGGATAGGTAGGTCTTCTGCCCTTGTGGTCATGTCTGGGAAAGGGAGAGGGAAGAATTTCATATAGGGAGAAGTTGGATGTTTGATATGGCTAGTCATGCACTTCATGCTGCAGATGCTTGCTGAAGGAAGAAGGGTCAGCAAAGGCTACAGGCCCAATGCTCACAGGGATCAATGGGAGAGGTGCAGTAGTATATGGGCAAGTTAGCCTATGAGAAGAACTTGGTCTCCCAACTGAAACATCTTTGAGTGGAAGTAATTCCCCTTGAAGCAGTTATGCTGAACCTGCGGGTTTGGTGATTGGAGGACCTGTAAGTATGTATTAATGTTCCATCAGCATGTAGTAATGTAAATAACTCAAGATTAAGGTACATATCATTATCAAAATATATTTGCACTGTGTGGATGCCTGTGGCACACAAAGCGAAACAGAGTGACCCCACATAGCAGATGTATCAAACTGTCACAAAAAGCAGCACACTTGGCACAAACGCTGTGTTGCATTACCGGGAGCTACCACTCTTGATGCTACATAATGCAGAGCAGCCTTTTGCCCAAATGAGGATTACTATGTAGCAATATCCAAATCGAAGAAGGTTTGTGCTTGTAAATATAATGGGATTAATCATTTATTGCTGTTTTCCCTCAATCATGCGATGCAAACACTGCACTGTCTAGATTCACAATACAGATCATTACCCACACTGCTCAAGGTATAAGGCATGTCGGTGTGGCAAGACTATTATGTATGTACCAAGAGACACATTGATCAATTCTTCACTCAGCCCAGCACACCACTGCACAGCACAGCAAGTCACCTTGCTGAGCTGTGTGAGTTTGTAAGGGAAGGAATATATCATAATTAACATATAACGGTGCATTCCTGTCTTTTTCTAGGGCTGGCACACTTTTGGCTGTCTAGTGTCAAGGCTTGCACCCTTGCGTCATGGTGCAAGAGGGCCTTTGATAAAGATGTCCAGCAGTTCTTACAACATCACATACGTGGGGACTGAGCCCAACATATTATGCAAGACATATCTGACCGTTCAGCTCCTGGCAGATCAGCCCTGTGAGATGACTAGCTGTGTTCCATGGTCTGAAAATGTATATATATATATATATGTGTGTGTGTGTGTGTGTGTGTGTGTTAGTGGGTGTATACATCTTCCATGACACTTGTATGTCACAATGATTTGATTTGGAAGCATGTTGTTACTCTATTTTCAATGGAATTTCACTATTTGTATTTTGCAGGTGGACATTGCCTATTCCTGCAAGCAGACATTGACAGCTTCAGAGATAGATAGTGAGGTGGAAAGTAAATGTCATTACTACATGGTTGTAAATATGTGACAAGTGTATGTGATTGATGATAGTTTTAAGAGTGTGAGGTATATAGGGAGGTATACATCACCTGCCAACAAATCACTTAGATTAATTGAGCAAACCCAACATCGCCTGTCAACAGACTGGAAAATAAACAAGGAGGCATGTTATTGTGAATTTAGTGTCAATATAGGTGTTGGTAAGTACCCCAATTGAAATATGAGGATGGTATACATGTGACAGTACCTGTGCATCATGCCTTACAATACTTTGCATAAACAATCATGATAGTGTCACCAGGTTAGACATCACATTACATTCTTTGCCTAACAGATAGATGCTGGAAATGTGGAAGTTACATCCTAACTTCATGTGTATCCTGAAAACAACCTTTGAAAAGGTACAATTGGCAACGCAACTTATGCTGCTGCAGGGGTGTGAGACATGTTTATGATATTTAAACATTCCCTCAGTATTGCCACTTACCTGAGGTATAGCTGTTGTACTCCTGTCTCTGGGGTGACTAATCCTCCATCAGAGGTGTCCATGTCAGACCTATGTAGAATGGAGTAACAGATGTCATTGATGCTGCGCAAATATAGAACAGCTAATGTATTGATCCAAGATTTGCATCAAAACTGCAGCTCTTAGCCTGTCTAATGCACATTGTGAGGGAAGATTTTCCCATGATTAGAAACTTGTTCTGTGGCCTAGAAGAAGAACTGTGGATGGCAGCTTGTCTGGTTCAATTGTATATATGATGTTATATATGTATCTGATGAGCACAGAGTGGCAATATCATTGTTGTAAAACCTCTGGAGCCCCAGTAGACTTCCCTGGATGGATACAAAGTCATTGGCCTAAGTTTGGCCACCAGGACATATGCACCATATATTGACATATCAATTCCGCCTCATGGACAGCATCTAAAATATGTGACATTTATGGGCCTGATTTAGAGTTTGATGGTATTACCGCTAATCCACTGCAGCGGTGATCCCAAATACTCCAACAAGCTGAAGGTCTTCCGACCGCTGTATTTAGATCTATGGCTGTTCAACCGATGTCCAAATTAACAGAGTGTACTCCATCATTCTAGCTTCATCCTGCAGCTGATATGACATACTCCAATGCTGGCAGGTAGCACTCCATCGCCCTCAGAATGTGCCGACCATTTATAGATAAAACAGTCGACATGGTGGTGTACCAGCAGCGGTCCCATGGCGGTGGGAGTCCGTCTCAGGAACCATTCAGTATTGGACTATGGCTGTGGCTACTATATGGATGTTAGCAGCCCACACCTGATAGACATTGGATACTTGTGAACACCTGCAAAACACACTATAGAACATACTTCATTTCAGATCATGATACTTTGCCATTCCTCTGCTGACCACCATTCTGGGGGAAACATTGCCATTGAACAGACAGGCTATTTTTTTTCTATTCTTCCTCTGTTTTTTCACTTTTTCATTTTTTCATTATTTTTCAAATCACTTATGGGACAACAGTATATATAGAGGGAGGATTGACAGTCATGGTAGACGGAATTTTTAGAATAAACCCATAATTGTTTGGAATACAAGTACAAAATACTACCAATCTCTGAAAAGGCAAATGTGGGACAGAATTGTCAACAGAGCGAATGCTGTAGCTAACAATCTGTACACACAGGAGAAAATTAGGAAGAGTTGGAATTACCCGTGGGAGTCTGTTCCCTGGCCTGCATGCGTCACCTGGAGGCCCAGAGGGCTGGTGGTGGTTCTCCCAGCCCTCCAGTACAACTCCTTCCCTGGGAGGAGAAGGTCTTGCAGATTCTACATCCTGAGGGTTTGACAGGAAGCCCTGATAGAGACTGGTAAGTTACACCTATGTATGTCTACGCCGACTTAGCTGTTCAGAACGTTTCTTGACACCTATCAAAACATGTATATTTAAACATTAGTTTCCAAAATACTTGTGTTATCCAAATCAGTAGCATCTTGGTTGTTACAATCTATTTAACAATGACCAATATGTATTGTCAGATTCTGTGTTGCTCTCCATGAATCAGCCCTTACGTTTGCCTGGTCCATTGCTGTATCACAATAGAGGCTGTTGTACTTTATAAAACAGGTTCTAAACTCCACCCATATGCACATGAAGGTATGGTGCTTGTAAGTGGTATCTTAACCTATTCACATTATACACATAATTGTGTATATATTGTAAGTGTGTATTTAACTTTCACTGTATTAATTTATATGGGTAAGTATTACCCATGTTTTCACAAGTATTGGAAATAGTCTTTGCAAATTACTACAACGAGCATGATGCCCTTCTTTTGTCCTTACAAAACAATAGTGCAATGTGATGTCTCTCAACCTCCCTTTCATTCTGCATATGTCAAAGCTTTGTGTAGTTGTCAATCACCATTTTATGTATGTATCAAAATTTACTTTTTGCTGTGTTGATCGAGTATTTTGTCACCTTCTTGCTACACCAGTGAATTGATCTACCTGCTTGCATAAATCATAGGTCGTATATTCAAATGTTTCCTATCCTGTTCTAAATAAATAGTATTGATACACTTTACTTTGCAGTGACCAATGCCATTTAATTCAATAAGGTATACCATGTTTTTTTTTAAGCTGCTTGGCATTGAAATGGCTCAGCTCTCAAATCTCCTCTCTAGTATGTTGAGTTACATGTCTGGTACATGTAATGTACAACTTCCAAATAACATTTTACACTTCAGGACATCTTTCCATCATTGTTACGGAAGAGTGCTTCTGTGTATAGTAATCTGCATGAGTAAAAAGTGAAAAATCCCCAAAAGGCCTAAAAATCCAATTAATCATAATATTTCCTTTTCTAGGATGAGTCATATCTGACTGAAGAAAGATGTGAAGTACAAATCAGACCTTTCATGTCTTTTTATTTTGTAATTCATATTAGAACCAACACCCAGGACCAGTGGACCATCATCTGAAACCGAAGACACCTTCACTCCAGGCCAAGATCAAACCTTCAGTGAGGACACCACTCCTGCAAGTCCAGATGATGAGGGGATGCCTGGACCATCTTGTCTGTCTGGGCAGAGATCCCCAGTGAGTCACTCTCAGCCCACACCTCCCACCAAGCGGCTACTACAGCTATGCCTCTTGATACCTCTACTGCCTGTGTCCAGGGGAACCCAACTCCAATCTCGTGTCCCTAGTCCTGGTGTCAAGGTTCATTTGGTTGGTACTCAGGAGCAGTACCATCAAGAGGCCCACCTTCTGGCAGCTCCGACTCTGATTATATAGAATACACTTTATACTACTTGAAAGCTCTTAATGTTTGGTTTGTTTTGAATTATTCCTTAAATACCCTCAAACCATTATCAAACCATTTGAATTTGTTAGATTTACTCCTTTCTCGTATTCATGATTATTTATCCTTTCCAATTTACTTTTACGTTTTCGTTTCTTGCCTTACATGAACATCATAAGCATTATGACAATCATTGTTATATAAATACTGTTCATTATGACGTTGCCCTTAATGTTTTAACACTCAACAAAATTCACTTTCGGTATTGTTTCCAGTTTTAGGTGAACATCATTAAAAGCATGCCAATCATCAGTAAATAAATATTGTTCATTACAATGTTGACTTCACTGTTTTAACACTTATAAAAGTTCACTTTTCCATTTCGTTTCTTGCTCAATGAGAACATCATGAAAATTACGACAATCATCAATATATCACTATTGTTCATCATAACACTGCCTCCAATGTTTAAACATTTGACAAATGTTCACTGGACAATTCGTCTTGCCATAGGAAGTCAAAAACCAAACCTTAAACGTGTGATATTGCTGCAGGGTTGCAGTTCTTTCTATCCTATAAATAACCGCTGATCTCCTACCTGACGGTGACTTAAAACATTTAGAGAATTCTGGTTTTGCAAAACGTGATGATACGCTGACTTGCTGGGGCCAGAGTGGAAGAATCGTGACACCTGGCTAGTGTTGAGCAACCACCACTACCTCCAGTTTTGGCTGGACCCAGTGGAATGGGCCATGGTGCTTCAAAGGCAGAGGGTAGCGGGGGTAGGTATTGTGGGAGGGAATCAGTGGACCATGAAAGTGAGGCCACTGGCATTATTGTCACCCAGACCACCATTTACCAAGTCTTGGGAGCAATACAACGGTCCCAAGACATGATGGGCCAGGTCCTACCAGAGATCCAGAACCTTTAGCAGATACAGAGAGAACACATCCATGAGCTGCAAAATCACAACTCAGCAAATATAGTTTCATCCACCAGAATGGACTTTTGTTTTTTATTCTTGTTCTTTTTCATTCTGGTTTCAAAGCCATTGCACTCATGTTTTTGTTAAAAATAATTGCACTTAAAACAAAGTCAAAGACTGGTGTCATATTTATAATAGCAATTATTTTTCTATATCTTCTGCACACCATCATTACTGAAATCCGTCAAACAATATGATACTAAAACAATTAAGAGATACCAACTTGGTAATGTGCTTCCCATGTAAAAGAAGATGGAAAAAGAAACATTGAAATCTGAATATATTGGTGTCATATACTTCTAGGTAACAAGTTTGTGGCAGAATAAAATGTACTTTTCACAAACCATGCAGAAGCCAAACAGTCATTTGGCAGTAGCCAAACCAGAGCCTTGACAGAATGAAGCAAGGGGAATATTTCCTGAAATGAAATTAAATAGGCAAACTATTATTGATTTATGACCTCAGCTGGAGACAGACATCCTGCCTTCAAAATAGGAATCATACTTCTTTGACACCAATAGTCTTCATCATGACAGTAAAAAAATTTGAGGCCACATGATCATTTCAGGACACAGTGGCAGTATCTGGTGCAATGTCACAACCACATTCAGCGGAGTGCTGAAAAAAGTTTTTTCAACTATAAGGAACCACATCAACAGCTACCTTCACTGCCAATGTGAAGGGAGGCCATTATGCTATGGCTTGAAATTTACATGTGGTTAGAGCAAGTTAAGCAGCACATATTTCCCTGGTGGCAACATCCAACTGAAAATAGGTCTGATACAATCTCAAGAAATTCCATTCAATGACAGTGCAAGTTGTCTCTGTATAAGATCTGTCTATGCCAAGTGGGAGTCCCACGATTAACCCATGTTCACTTTGAACTTTCCAACAGCAACATACCACAGTAAATGTCACAACTTTGAAATGTCTAAATGAAGATGACAATTTGAAGGACCCTAAAACAAAATAGCAAGGGAAAATTACTGGTTTCACATTTACAATTTGACTCAAATGATAAATTAGGAGGACACATATACTTAGCATAAGCAAGGTTAATCTATACCAATAAACATAGTAGTCAATATAGGGAAACTCTGATCCACACACATTTTTGCCTTAAACAATCATTCCTACCAAAATACCATCACAGACTGATATATTCAGTTTGTCACAAGTTGTTCTGGCATTGGATGTTACAACATGTAAGGGTACACTTACACTCAGTTGAAGAAGTGATCATTGACATCATGATGTCTTCATCTCGATCTCTTCACCACTATTATCTTCATTGGGCATTTTGACATCTTCAACAGGTGGCTCTTCACAGACTCCATCCTCTGCGATAATTGGGATGTTTGTCACAGGTCAATGGCCTGCAGCATGCAGCAGGCAACCATGAATTGGCACACCGTATCAGGTGAGTAGAGGAGGGCTCCACTGGTCTTGTCCAGATACCTAAATCTTGCCTTCAGAAGCCCCAAAGCCTGCTCCACTGGCCTCCATGTTCTTCCATGGGCCTCACTGAAACAGATTTCCCCTGGTGGTGTTGGATTCCTCAGCTGTGCTATCAACTATGGTTGGCTGGATACTCTGAGTCTCCTACATGGAAACAATCAATTGATAGATTAAAATCATATCAAGCCATTGTACAGTTCTAAACTAGGATTAAAGCAAATGATCCTCAAGTCATATTGTACATACCAACCCTCCAGGCCCTCTCAGGTCCACGTTGTAGCATCTGCAGGGGTATGGTGTTAGTCTGTAGTACAAAGAAATCATGTGTTGACCCACATGAGACGTATAAATTCAGTAAGCAGACAACTTGCCATTAATGGAATGGAAGTTCTTACGATTGCAGTAGGCCTTGGTCCCTTGCAAGTGGTGGCATCAAGGCAATATGTATGTCATCAATTGCTCCAACCACATGTGGTAGGCCATCCAACTCATAAAATTCAACACAGGATGACATCAGGAAGAGGTGGAACAACCTACGGGGGAAGGTGCGTTCCGTGGTATCAAGACACCAGATTGCTGTACAGAGGACTGGCGGTGGACCCCACCCTCCTCCCCAAGAACTAACAACATGGGAGGGGGAAGTGTTGGCAATACTGCATCCTGATGGCCTTGCAGGAGTAGCAGGAGGACTGGACTCTGGTAAGTCATATCTTTATTACCATATCCCCCCCACCCCACCTGCATGCCATCACATACCCCCACCCTTAACCTCACTCCCATCACTCCATCATCTCACATATGTCCCACTATCACAACCCACACATCTCAATACCAAGGCCCTGCATGCAACATCTATGCATGGAACACCGTCACCAAAGTATGTCCAGTACAGGTACCCACACTGACCCCAAACCAACTATCACAAAAGGGCAAACACAATTATGTAAGCACAGGATGAGAGGGTACCTCAACCAATGCACAAGATGGCACACACAGATACTAAAACTATGCGTTTACATTCCAACAGGACCCATACCCAACATCACCGGACAGGAGGTGCCAGAAATATCCAGTCCCCCCACAGAAGAGGCCCACAGTGATGACAATAGCTCTGCATGCCTGGATCAAGATGACCAGCCCAGACCCTCAGGGACCTCTGGACAGTCGGTTCCCCTGCCACTGTCACAAACCACCACAGACCCTCCCACGTCAGGAAACACCACCATAGCACCCACCCAGCATGCCCATCCCTCTGTCCCATGGACACGTCAATCAGTAGTGTGTCCACAACTACAGGGAACCCAGGCAAACCCACCAACCCAAGAAAATCAGGGACCAGGGGTCAGTGGCAGTGGGCACACGGTTCAGGGGACAGAGGCACAGGATAACAGGGAAGGTGGGAGGACTGCTGTGCGACAGGGGGAGGACAGGCCCAGGGAGAAGACAGTCCATGAGGCACACTCCAACATCATGGGAGCATACCACCATTCCCAGGAGACCATGGGCACAGTACTTGCCAAGTTTCAGGAGACCCAGCGGCTGCAGGAGGAGCACTACCTTGGGATCAGGGAGGACTTGAAGTCCATTAACACCACCCTGGTCACCATTGCAGGGGTGCTGACAGACCTTGTCAACACCATGAGGGACCCAGTGAGACACAAATGGGCCCCTGACGCTAGCCTGGACAATGAACAGCCCTCCACCTCCGCCGGCGCTAGTGGACAGGAGGCACCCCCACAGGACCAACAGGCCACCAGCACCACACTCCCTGCAGAAGGAGAACCACCCTGCAAATGAGATCGAGGAACAAGACAGAGAACATTGCCAAGACCCCTGCCAGGAAATAAGACCCTCCTGAATGTCACCCTTCTGTCCCACTTTGTCACCCTGTCCACCTCAAAACTGCCATTGCTCCCCTTCCTATGCCCCATTGGACAATGCACCTGTGAGACTGAGAGACTGGACTCTGTCATGACAATTCCTCCACCATCACCCCAGCCCATTGCACACACCCCTCCACTTATTAGCACAGAAATAAACACCTTTGAATCATAAAACAATCTGGAGTCAATCTGTGCTTTCACAAATGTGTAATTGCAACATCTCTGAAATATAGCAATGTCAATGTACTTGTTCACATACCAATTTTACACAGCTGTAGTCCAGCAGTAAACATATCAGAGGGCAAACATTGGGACCCAGATCTGTGAAATGGAAAGCCAAAGTGACAAGTCAGGGTCCATATACAGAGTTAAAAAGGCAGATTCATGCTAGGTCCTACAATAGTATGAGGTGTGGAAAGCAGTTCCATCCTCTTACCTGTGTCTCTCACCTGTACCTCACTGTCCACAGGCTCCACAGCTGCCACAAGACCAGCATTAGGCCCATCCTCCTGCAGAAAAGGCACCTGGCATCGCAAAGCCAGGTTGTGCAACATACAGCAGGCCACGATGATCTGGCACACCTTCTTCGGTGAGTAGTATAGGGATCCACCTGTCAGATGGAGGCACCGGAATCTGGCATTCAGGAGGCCGAAGGTGCGCTCTATTATCCTCCTAGTTCACCCATGTGCCTCATTGTAGCGTCCCTTTGCCCTTGTCCTGGGATTCCTCACTGGGGTCAGTAGCCATGACAGGTTGGGGTAACCAGAGCCATCTGCAAAGGACGAGGGACAACTGTTAGACAGACACTGACCCTTAGGGACAACCCCATACCCAGACACCTAATTCAACTGTACTTGGACCTTGGGCTCACCTATTAGCCACACCCAGTGGCTCTGGAGTTGCCCCGTCACATAAGGGATACTGCTTTTCCTCAAAATGTAGGCGTCATGCACTGAGCCAGGATACTTGGCATTCACATGGGAGATGTACTGGTCTGCCAAACACACCATCTGCACATTCATAGAATGGTAGCTTTTTTGGTTTCTGTACACCTGTTCATTCCTGCGGGGGGACAAATGCCACATGTGTACCATCAATGGCACCAATGATGATGGGGATATGTCCCAGGGCATAAAAGTCACATTTCACTGTGGCCAAATCCTCCACCTGCGGGAAAACGATGTAGCTGTGCATGTGTTTCAGCAGGGCAGATAACACTCTGGACAACATGTTAGAGAACATTGGCTGGGACATCCCTGATGCCATGGCTACTGTTGTTTGAAAAAACCCACTGGCCAGGAAATGGAGTACTGACAGGACCTGCACTAGAGGGAACATTCCTGTGGGATGGTGGATAGCTGACATCAGGTCAGGCTCCAAATGGGCAAAAAGTTCCTGGGTTGTTGCACGATCAAGTCTGTAAGTGATAATTATGTGTCTGTCTTCCATTGTCGACAGGTCCACCAGGGGTCTGTAGACCGGAGGATGCCACCATCTCATTACTTGCCCCAGTAGATGTGCCCTATGGAGGAGAACGATGAGCAGAGGGTCATACAACACATAGGTTTCACAAGGCTGTTTAGCTCAATAGTGAACTATTCTTTGTGTGCCTTTGCCTGTCCGTATTCTTGGCCTAAATAGGTGTGACGCAGTTATTTGGCCTGCCATGTGGCTCCCTGAAATGGCGGCTGCCTGACCTGTAAGATGGGACAAGGGGAAATGAGGTAACTGCGCTGGCGTTGTACACTGTTGCGGTAGGCGGTCGAAGACCGTGGGGCAATTCAACATTGGTTATCATTGGGCCCTATGGGTTCCAGGAGCCAATGACGATGTATGCCGGCGGTGACAGTATGCACCGCTGCGGACGTGACCGCCATTTTCTATCAGTTCCCTCACTTGATACCTGACCTTCAACAGGAGAGGACCTACACTACAAGTGCTGCTGTAACTTGTGTCTGGAAGCGACAATGGCTACAATGTCTGGGGAAAGGGCCCCTGCCTTCACTGCGGAGGAGTTGGAGAAACTGGTGGATGGGGTCCTCCCCCAGTACACGCAACTCTACGGTCCTCCAGACAAACAGGTGAGTAAACTGGGTGCACGGTGGATGGCACATGATTGTATGGAGTGTCGTGGATGGAAGAGATGGGGGGGACAGTCCAGCATGTGAGGATGGTGTGTGTATGTATTTCTGGGCCAGGGTGGGAGGATTGTGGCTAATGTGTGAGAAGAACTGTGCGGGAGAGTAACATTCATTATAACTTCACTTTTGCTCTAGGTCAGCGCCCACCAGAAGGGGATTTGGCGTGCCATCGCCAAGGCAGTGCGGACCCTGGGGGTCTACCATAGCCGGAGCACCCACTGCTGGAAAAGATGGAAGGACCTGCGCCACTGGACCAAGAAGACAGCAGAGGCCCAGCTGGGGATGGCCTCCCAATGCGGAAGAGGTGCCCATCGCACCATGACGCTCCTGATATGCCGGATCCTGGCGGTGGCATATCCGGAGTGGGGTGGGCGGTTGAGGGCATCACAGCAGCCACAAGGGGATGAGTACACTCTCACTCAGCTGACTCTGCACGCATTACGAGGTGTCTGGGTGGGGGAGGTGGGCTGTGGGTTTCCCAAGGCCAGGGCAGACGCACAAAAGTAGATCCATTGATTTGCAGCCTCATTTCCTGTCCAACCACAAAGGCGGTATTTGCCCTCTACACCTAGTCAGGCTCCTATGGCTTCCAGCTGTGCATAATATGGTTCTCGACAGAGTCCCCTATGGGCATGTGCTTTTCCCCTGCCCTGTCAGTGCATGGCTTAGTGCATAGGGCTGCTCCCTGTGTGTTGTGTCCGCCAACAGTAGTGGTGTTGCATGCATTGACCATGTGTCTCTTCTGTCTTCCCCCCCCTTTTTGTTTTGTCACCCTGTCCTTGCGTGCATTAGCATCATCTGGCGGAGGAGCAGTGGCACAGGAGCAGGAGGGAGCTGCATCCCACATGGCCCTGGAGGGTGAAGTAACGAAAGTCTGAAGGCACCAGTGGGACGGAGGATGAGGGGAGCTCCATGACTGGGACAGGGGTAGACACCGGCAACAGCGACTCCTCCTCTGATGGGAGCTCCCTTGCGGTGGCGGGCACCTGTGTGCCCACCGCATCAACAGGTACAGCTGCCACCCCCCCTACCGGCACCGCCCTCCCAGCAGCCCCTCATCGAGTTTCCCGTGCCCGCTCACCCAGGAGGGTGGGCATCTCCTTAAATCCGAGCACCTCAGCCTCTGCCCCAATCAGCCCTGCTGCCCTCAGTGAGGAGGCTATTGACCTCCTGAGATCCCTCACTGCTGGGCAATCAACCATTTTGAATGCCATCCAGGGTGTTGAGAGGCATTTGCAGCAAACAAATGTGTACCTGGAGGGCATTCATTCTGGCCAGGAAGCCCAATAGGGAGCATTTCAGGCTCTGGCCTCAGCACTGATGGAAGCCATTGTCCCTGTCTCTAGCCTTCCCCCTCCAACTCCCTCCACCTAGACCCAATCCCCTGTACCTCAGCCTATCCCAAGCACACCATCAGACCAGCATCCACACTCATCAACACACAAGAGTGGACATGGCAAACATAAGCACCACACATCCCACCGGCACTCATACAAGCACCATCCCCATGCAGACACACCAACATCCACTGCCTCCACTGTGTCCCCCTCCTCCACATCCTCCTCCTCCCTCCCTGTCTCTTCTCCACTAACACCTGCATGCACTACATCTTCATCCACTACCTCCATCACTAGCACGCCCATCACCACACACCGCTCATGTGCACTCACCACCCCTACTACCATTCACACATCACCTGTGTCCTCTCCCAGTGTGTCTGTGAGCCCTCCTCCCAAACTACACAAACGCAGGCACACACCCACCCAACATCCATCCACCTCACAACAGCCTCCGACCCATGCACCTTCACCCAAATTCAGCAAACGTACACCTCCTACAACCACTACCTCTTTCTCAACTCCCAAACCCTCTCCATCTTCCTGTCCCAGTGTGTCTAAGAAATTCTTCCTCACAAACTTTGACCTCTTCCCTATGCCTACCCCCATCCTTCCCCTAGGGCCAGGCTATCCAGGTCCCAGCCCAGCACCTCAGCCACCAAATCCTCCAGCACAGTGGTCTCAGCAAGTCTGGTCACATCACAGGCGCCACCCATCAGGGCTGCCAGTGTGCCACCTAGCGAGGCCAGGGAGCAGGCCATTCTGCCACCTGCCACGGTGAAGAAGGTGCCCACATGCCGGAGGGAGAAGCGCACCTACCAGCAAGCAAGGACTCCTCCAAGCCAAAAGGGGACAGTGGCAAGGCACCAGCAGCGACATCAAAGGTGGGGAAGGGACACAAGCCGAAGAGCAGGTCAGGACAGGGCACGGAGGCTCCGGCTGAGGGACCAGAGTCACCCCTTCTGCCAACCACAACTTCAACCAGTACGGCGGTGGACACTGCCGCCTGCACCGCCACCAGTACTGCCACCAGCACCGCCACCTGCACGCCTGCTGCCTCACCAACAGTCCCCAGCATCATCCCCAGTGGGTAGCAGTCCGAGGCTGCAGGTGATGTCATGCTGTGTCCCTCAACAGGTTCAGACACATGCACCACCACCAGCACTTCCGCCACAGACACCGCAGCAACCACCACCACCAGCCCCGCAACGTGCTCAGATAGTGCCACCACAGCTGACATGGCAATCATCCCCAGTGGCCAGCCGTCCGAGGCTGCAGGAGATGACCTAGACCCTGCCCAGCGTACATGAGGCATGACTCCCAGCACTGTTTGTACCAGCATGTGGCAGGCGAAGTCGCAGCAGGGTGGAGTGTGTCTCTGCCTCCATGGAGTATCATGCTACCTTTTCCCAGGCAATCTCGTGGCACACACACCCAGGTGAGGGAATGGGATCTGTGACACTGCATGTGAAGCACTCTGGGCACAAAGCCCCCTCCAGGACCAGTGGAGATTCACATCCACCTCCTCAGTCCTTGGCAGGATGAAGCACTCTGGGCACAAAGCCCCCTCCAGAACCTGTGGAGATTCACATCCACTCACCCTATCCTTGGCAGGATGAAGCACTCTGGGCACAAAGCCCCCTCCAGAACCAGTAGAGATTCACATCCACTAACACAGTCCTTGGCAGGATGAAGCACTCTGAGCACAAAGCCCCCTCCAGAACCAGTGGAGATTCACATCCACTACCTCAGTCCTTGGCAGGATGAAGCACTCTGGGCACAACACCCCCTCAAAAACCAGTGGAGACTGTTATCCACTTGTGAGACTGTGGCTTAGCACTCCCCAGGATAAAGCAGTGGGCAAACCACCCACTGGAAAGAATGAGAGACTATGGCTTTGCACTCCCCAGGATAAAGCAGTGGGCAACCCACCCACTGGAGAGACTTCAGAGACTGTGGCTTTGCACTCCACTGGACCAATCAGTGGGCATGGAGCCCCCTCGTGGAGCAGTGGCATCGTCCGTTCATCCGGCTGAGGTGCCTCCCCTCCCCTGAGGTGCCTGTTTATTTTCTATCTGATGCCCCTGCAGTGTTCTTTCCGTTTCAAGTCACCTATCTTGTGTGGGCTTCGCCCATGCATTTTGGGACACCGATCCACAGACAATGATTTCATTAATATCTGGACTGATGTAGTTCATGTTCATATTTGTATATACTGGTTTTTGAATTTGGCCTATCTGATATTCAATTGATTACACTTGTTACAATCATTTCCTTTTGTCCTTGCATTCTTCCAGGGGGTGATGGGTGTATATGTAATGTTGCTGCATGTATTTCTGTGTATGGTGTTGTGGGTGAGGGCGGGGGTGGGGGTGTTGTGTGTAGCATGTGTGTGTCACTCTCTTTTCCCTCCCCCCTTCCCCTGTGTGCTAGGTGCAGTACTCACTGTGGTCATCGCCGGCGTCTTTGCTGCTCCTGATACAAGAGGAGGTAGACCAGCATGGGCAGGACCTTTAGTTCTGGCTCCATGGCGTCCTGGTTCTTCGCTGAGTGTCAAAAGGTGAGTGGTTTCCATTCCAAGTCCTGTTTCTGCCGTTCTTTTGATGGCGTTGGTACCGCCCCGGAAAAGGTGGTGGATAGGCATGTTGTGATACAGTGGGCAGAACCTTGTGTTCCGCCTGTCTGTTGGCAGTGACCGCTGCAGTGTTTGTTTCTACCGCCATGACGGCCGGAGTGTTAAAGTGGCTGTCTATGTTGGCGGTTTCTGCCATGGTTGTGATTCCATTTTTTTTTTCACCGGCCTGTTGGCGGTATTACCGCTGCTTTAACACCGACCGCCAGGGTTGTAATGAGGGCCTATATCTTTGTTTAGACATCTACGTGCATGTAGTATATGTTTTGGATGTAGTTTATGCTTGTATTGTACTGACCTATATGTATTAAGGGGCATTGTAAGAATATGTTGCAATGTCAAAATCCTCTGGACTGTAGGTCTTCCTCACATTAGAGTTATGCATGGCCCCATTCCCAAACATTCAACACTATCAATGGAGCTCAGTATTAGATTTTACAAACAACACAACACAGGTATTCTTCTAACTGCAACACCATGTGTGAAAGGGAGAGGACAGGTTAGTGTTGAATTTGACATTATATTACAGAGTGCTGCTCCATGACTTTACTGGAACATAAACTGCTGCCTAACATGGACGCAGAAACCCTTGCACCAGTGTGCAAGGTGTTCTACATTGTTGGCAGTTTTATTTTTGTGCAGGCAGGTACACATGTCTGGACATAATCAATTGTCATTGGCATTTACCTCTTGCTAAGTGTGCCACAAGATGCAGCTCATTTAGAAAGAGATAACAACAACAACTGTTGTCAATATATCTCCCACGTTCCCCACCCCTGGGGAGGTGTAGCATTGTTACTAGTTCCCTGATCTGTCACATATGCGAAATTGTATGTCAAATGCTTTAGTGTGTGGATGCATGCATACTCAACACGTGAGGCCTCTCTGGGGCAGGGTAACATGAGTCAGCTATTTTGCTCTGTGTTGCATTCCTCAGGATTTATCAGTATACACAAGGCAAGGAAAGGTGCCCTTGCATGTCTTGGCTACTGTCATTCAAGGTATTGTGTTGCTCTTGTGCATCCTTGTGCGGCACATGTACAATACAAACCCATGAGGAATATTGCCATGAGTATCCGGCTAGTAATGATAGAACCATCTAGAGTTATGGATTGCTGGTCATCTTTTGTGTGAGTAGTGAGGTGATTACATTAGGTAATGATACTGTCATATTTACTTTGTACATTTAGGTGGATCAGAGTTTTGGCCTCACATGACTCACACATTCTTTTTATAGGTGGCAAGTATTTGTGTACTTTGCAAAAATCTCATAGTATGTCTATCAAGAGAAAGGAGCTTCTTGATGCATTCTATTGTTACACTGGGAAAATACACATTGCTCATCATATAACTTCACTGGATACACTTGGTGAACGTGTACATTCAAAGACAGCACATGCAATTAACGTTAGCTCACTCTTTTTTAGCTTAAAGAAATTCGCTTTGTGTTTTTGAATTGCATTATGCATGTAGACTTTTTAAAACAATCATACAATCTCATCATGTTTTCTTTTTTTTATTGGTTTATTACAAAAGTTCAGATCCTCACAATACAACATGTGAGTAGTTGATGTCTTAATCAATCAACACATATGCCAAATTATAATGTACTGTGCATCAACATACATATGGATAAACATGTGACTTCACATTTACATGATTGTTTTTAAATAAGTGTGGAGGAACCAATTGACATTAGCAAATGTAGCATATTATTTTGGAGCACAAGTGGACAAGATAAACAGCCGCACAATCAAAGAGTACTGTACTAGGTTCCAAGAAGGTGGCATGATGTCCTACGCAGGACAGACAGAAAACCCGGTGAGGGGGCATTCACAAATGTTTATTGGGGTGTTGTTCTTTTGAAACTGGGGATCTGTATATCTTCCATCTCTGCTGAGTGCTCTGCCTCCCCTGGAAGTTGTGATATTCGAATGGGAGGCAGCTGAGTGATGTTACTAGCCTCAGGCACACATACATCAGACGCAGAAGATTTAAATCCAATGTTCCCAACGACACTTGTGAGTGCCAGTAGGCCAGAATGGTATAGTACTTGGCAAGGGTTTGCTGGTTATCCAACAAAGCAAAACATTTCTATTGAGGGCACTTGATGATGCTACAAAGAAGTCAATCTTGGCCTCCAAGGACTGGATGGATGTACTGATGGCTCCTAGCTGCCTGGAAACATCACTAGTGTCGGATGTGGAAGGCTGGTGCTTCTTTTTCCTTCTGCATCATGACACCAGCGATGTCAGCTAGTGATACAACAATCCCATGGAGCCAAGTGTAGGTGTCTCTGATTGCCTTTGTCATCCCCTTATTAGGGCTAAGACACCTACAGGCTCCTTCAAGAGTGACTGCTATGGTCTGCATCCCCTACCAGCTTCATCAGCCATTCACACTAGACTCCTACCACTCTCCAGTGAAGAGTAACTTGGGGTTCCTCTGAGTCCTCTGAGTCCTCAGCTGTTATGTGAATGGACACAATGGTCAAGTCCAGTAGGTGTTGGTTCATCTGGAGACCCAACAATGTTGTCTTCCCTTACAAGTACCAGAGGGGAAGTTTTGAACGTGTCCAAGAGCTGTTGGAAGGTGACTTCGTCAGGGGACAGCATGGTGTCCTCAACAGGGTGAGCATTACAGACAAGCTGATCTACAGAAGATGTTGTTTGTCCCTCTTGAAAGAAATAGAAATATGTTGTAAAGATTCCATTATTGCATATGGCATGAGTGATTTCTGTTACATCTGGACAGTATTTGTGTTCACTTTCAAGTACTTTACGTGGAACATAAGTTTCTATAACTAAATATGTCCATGCTGCTCTACTATTGCTTCTCACATGGCAATACATGTGCCTTGAATATTCTCTAGGCGGCCCAGTAGTGTATATTTCACACAATGTAACACGGCAAGGCAGTGAGCAGCCCCTGCCCCACCTTAAAGATTAAGTGCAGGAATGGGCCACATTGAACATGTTATGGTGCATTTCTGCTCTCTGCCTGCACTGATGCACAATTTGCTGCCTAGCTCCACTGCAGGAACTATTTCACCATGTAGCAAGGGTGCCTACATTTGCTCTAGCCATCAGTTTGCGCAACAACACTGGCCAAGAGATGTAACGCACTATATTTTGTTTTACCTTGCACATTCCTGCACTCTAACTTTCACACAGCAAAACACAGCAAAACACACCAAGCTTCCTTGCTGTACTGTCTCACATGCAATTGGTGCATTTGTATTCACTAGGGATCATAGTTCACAAACATACACACAACATTACACAGCAAACCACCTTGCTAAACTGCATGAAAGGGGAAGGGCATGAATATGTCATAAATCAAATTTTTCAGGGAAACCCTGTAGTTTTCTACAACACACACACAGTCATCTACAAACTCCACAATACCAGAAAGTAAAGACTGTCTCTGAAATGGATAACCTCCTTCATAATTTGAAGTATGCAACAACTGAAGCTCACTTCATTGCCTCAGAGCCCAAGGAGCTCATCTGCAGAGTTCTGTGAGGCTCTTCACTCATTCCCACTCTCTTAGATCATACGATAACTCACGAGACACCAGCAGCACCAAGAGTTGATACAGTATGCCATTGACTAACATGGCTGACTCTCTGTGAGATAAATAGCTCATACTCAAGCTGAAAAGAAAGAAGTTTAGATAGTCTGTAACGTGAACTCGCTGTAAGTACCCACTTAAGTAGGCCCCAACCCCTCCCCTTCAACAACTCCAAAAACCTGCCCATCATCCTGTACACTAACCTCACCATGAGGCATCAAAATTGCCACTATCACCTGCTTGCACAAATTTATGATGGGCAGAGGTTTCTTCATGTTGCTCCTTCCCAACACCTGTAAGATCATCACCCAGGCCCTCATCACATGTAGACCGTATCACACCAATATTTTCTATTACAGCATCCCTGCACCCCTGATATACAAGGGGCAAACTATCCAACATACCATTGTCATACAATTACTCAGCCGACCTTGTGGCAAACATTATACCTCATCTCAGACAAAGAGACTTGGTCCTCATTCAGACACCATGCCAGTTCAAGATGCGCACCCACGCCTACAAGGCACTACACTTCTAGGGACCCACCTAGCTCAACCACCATCTACATCTCCACCAATCAATCATGGACCCGCGCTCTGCAAAACTTGCACTCACCCATACCCCCCATAACCATATGAGCATGTCAGGAGAAAGGGTGTTCTCTTACATGGCAGTCTATACCTGGAAGAATCTCCCCTAGCATATCAGATCTGCTGCATCAAATATGGATTTGTGCTTTAAACTGTAACCTGGCTCTTCAAGTGATCCTACTAGCAGAGCAATTACCTTGTCAACAACTGGATACCCCCTTGGGTGACTCACTAACCTTCTATAAAGCCACTTTAATGGAATTAAAACATTACAGTACACTTTTAGCTGTTTAACGCCAGCAAGGGCTCAGTTGCATCATAGTGCAAAGGTGGCTGCATTGACACTGGCATATCTATCAAGATCACTAGGTTCATGCATGATGTACTGGTCCAATCCAGGTTTTCTACTTTGTATTTTAAGAAGCGTAGTTCTGTTTTATAATGGAATAAATCACTCTACAAGTCCCAGGATTCGAAGGAAATACCTGGATAGGGGCAGCACATCACACATGGACCTGGGAAACTTTGCCGGCAGTACTGGGCTGGAAAAATGTGTACTGCCCAAGAAAAGGGCATTAATATGAAGGATTAGTTAACATATATGGCATTTCTGCCCTTTCCCTTTCACACAGCACATCACAGTACAGCTAAGTGTATTGCTGTGTTGCGCTGTGTGACAATTTGCTAATATGCAGTCCCTTGTTTTCATTCATCCTGTAGTTATTGCTGGTTTTCTATTGCACCACTGCCCTGACCTTCCACTCCAGTTACCAACTATGTTGGGATAAGGGAATGCCACCTGCTCCTCCAATTAATCCAATTCCCCTGGCCATTTTGTCTTTGGTTCTGCATTTGTTGCTGTGTCACCTCTTCTTATGCTCCAGTATGTTTATCTTGTCAACTACGGTTTGCCAATGGTGTCTTTGGTCGCTAATGACAGCTTTGAGGTGACAAATAAAAGGTGCTCATCATTTGTCACCTCACTTATTAATATCTGCTTTGCCTCCTCATTGAAGTTGGACTTCCTCTTCTTTTTGGCCAGGGATGATTGCAAGACTTCTGGGATGGGGTTGTTACCTTCCTGGCTCCCTGAGGGTCCTTACGTGCATCTCTGTATTGAGGAGTATTGTTGTGTAGAATGTGTCACTTATTCAAACATTTCCAAACTGGTTTTCAACCTTTCATTTTAAAGACTCTTTAGCAAAGCTTTAGCACTTATCTATCAGCATACATAGTTGATTGAATTCTTCAGTTGATGATACCACTTTGAGTGGTGTTCAGTAATTACTACCAATCTATTACACTTTTAATCTTCTGTGTTTCTGTTTACAGTGCTTTCCAAAAACATGTGTAAATATGAAGAAAGTCAGAGTCCACGTGTGGAGAGCCCCACAGAGATGAGCCTTGCACATGAAATGTCATTCTCCTTAAAGTCATGTAACAAGTCATACTAGCCAGCTAAATGAGCCAGTCTGTCAAGGAACATGTAGTGACTGACAGTATAAAAATGCAGCTAAGAGGTTTAATAATGCCAAGCATCAGAGTATGTCTTGGTTGTAGGTATTGAGAATTTCCTCCCTGATATTTAGCACTGTTGTTCCTGAATTGTCTGAAACCCAATTGAAAGTCACTGAAAAAGAAGTGTATTTGCATATGTGATGAAGGTTGATAAATGACTACTCCTTTAAATGCATTTGAAACATGGGCTATGTCTTTCCAGTGCTGTGCCTTGATGTTTCAATTGTTGAAGCTCATTTGTTAACCATATAGGATTCAGCTTGTGGGTGGACAAGCAGGAAAGAGTATTTAATGTACAGGAATGGTTTTGATATGTTTTAGATTTTTTTCAAGTTCTGTCAGAAAGCATTATGTGAAATGGAAAGATTAGATTTTGAACTTTCATTGAATAGAGAGTTCTGGGGTGGTGGAAAGATTAGTGTGCTTTTATAGAATTTAGGCCCATATTTATACTCTGTCTGCGTCAGATTTGTGTCTATTTTTTGGACGCAAATCCAGTGCAAACTTAATTCCATATTTATATGTTGGCGCTAGATCTGTCTAGCATCAAAAATATGGAGTTAAAGTCATTTTAAGGATGCGTGAAACCACCTTGCATCAATGAGATGCAAGGTAGGCGTTCCCATCCAAAAAATACTCAAATACCCTAGCGCCATATTTATCCAACAGGGCAAAAATGACGCACAGGTGGGAGGGGGATCTGAAAAATGACTCTAAACTTGATTTGCGTAAAAATGTAATGCCTGGGTCAGGGCAGGCGTTAAAATGAGGCAAACATACCACTACTTAAGGAAAACACACAAGCAACATCACAGACCACAGGACAACATGGAGGTGCTACTGATGCAACTTGCAAGATGACGTCGAGCACAGGCCGAATGGCAGCAGCCACCACCACTCCAAAGTGGCCCACAAAGGCAACACAGAAGGCAGGAAGCAGGCTTCAGGGAACAAGACATCATCCGGAGGTATCGACTGAACTGGCAAGCCATACAGCAGCTGCTGTGCCATATGGAGCCACAGCTAACAGCTAACCTGCAGACACCACACAACATATCACTGGTGACCAAGATGCTAGCTGTTCTGCATATGTTGGCAATTGGCTCCTTCCAGACAACAGGTGCCCTGGTCGCTGGGGTATAACAGCCCTCATTCTCGTCCTTCCTGCCCAAGGTGCTAGATGCCATAATCTCCCTCAGACCCTGCCACATCAGCTTCCCCAACACCCAGCAGAAGCAACAGGAGATGAAACAGAGCTTCTACCATAATCCATGGCTTCCCGCATGTGCTCAGTGCAATTGACTGCACCCATGTCCAGATCGTCCCACCTGCAGCAACAGAGCACCTATTCCGGAAGAGAAAGCACATGCATTCCATCAATGTGCAGGCCATAGTTGACCACTAAGGATTGTTCACTAACATCTTGGCCAAGTATCCTGGGAGTGTCCCTGATTCATTCATATTCCACCACAGCACAATCAATTAGCACTTCCAGGACGGGCAATATGGAAATGGCCTCCTTGTCAGTAAGTCAAGAAGCCTAGCAATATACACACAGCATAACAACCCTATAGGACACACAAAACATACACCCCTACAGTGACACGTGGGCAGGATAACACTGAGGTGTGACACTGGTAGTTATGTTGTACACCCTGACATGGGATACACACCTCTGGACAAATGACGGCTGCCACAAACATTAGCTGCCACACTAGAGCAACAAAGGACCAATATCAAACCCCACAGTGACAATCACATGGCCTTCCCTGGAAGTACAACTTGGAAGATGAACCATTTACAATTACATTAGGCCACATAGTCAATCTGACACCCTCCCAAGCAGTATGCAGCATGGAAGGGGTGTGCAATGTGTGTTGCAGCAGGTCTAACACCATGAGACACATAGCATGCTGATGCTGACTCACATGTAGGTGACACAGAAATACTGATGCAGTCCCAATACATACATCACTCCTAGGGTGCCGGTGCCAGGTAGCACTAAGGCAGTGGACTGTGCTATGAACACATTTTGATGTGGCACGAATGCAAACTGCACACTACTGCACATGATGAAAGAGCCAATTGTCCATCAAAATAGCATATGTACAGGGAGATGGCCCTTCCTGCACAGATACATCCACCTCCACAAGGCAGTTAGCCAGGTTCCCTGAAGCAAGTTTGGTAGTGTAGGTGCACGGTTGCACATGAGCTACTGGCAGAGGGAACAACAAAGGCTTGCCTAGAAACAAGTCATACATCGGACAATTGTGCATTTTCAGTACTGAACACCTCAGTGCTGCCAATTTATGGAGATGTGTTTTGCATTGTCACCTAGCCAAATCAAAAGGCCTCGCTGTTGCATTTAATTTGCAATGACATCAGTCTAAATGGATGGGATGTCCAGGCCATGTAGTGCAACCATGTTACCACCACATAGGAATCTATTGTGTGTGTGGAAGTATCATGTCCCCTCCAGTGAAAGCACACTAAAACATGTTGGACACTACACAACACATGGTATATACATACAGACCAACAGTTTGGCAAAAAATCCATAGATCTCTGGTCAATGAGCCAAACACAAGTTGTCAAGTCAAACAACGCACTGCAGAAAAAACCTCACAGAAGCATAGGATCTAACACAACACCACAAACACATAGGAGTCACAGACGACACAAGACTGCCATGCTACATGACATTCCTGTTGCAAGCACTAACAAAATATTCACTCCTATTATCTTTTGCAGTGGATCAGGGTAACGGGATCCAGCCATGGATCATAACCCCATTCCCCAACCCAAACTCAGCAACAGAGCGTGCCGATAATGAGGCACATCAGAGGACACACACCATTGTGGAAAGGATCTTTGGCATCCTGAAGTCCAGATTCAGGTGCATGGACATCACAGGAGGCAGCCTCCTATATGCCCCAAACATTGTGTGTAAAATGATACTTACCTGTGCTATCCTGCACAACATTTGTGTAAGGAGGAACATCCCTCTATATGACCCAGAGCAAGAACTGCCTGAGGAGGAGGAGGAGGCTGGTGGCAGGGAAAATTAGCAGGAACAGCAGAACACAGCTGCAGGAATGCGTCACAGACAGCTGTTTGTACAAAGCTTTTTCACTCAACAGTCACTCTACACACCTTGTTAAGATATGTAAATAAACACCTTACTTGATCACACAATCCTGCTCTGGTTTCTTCATTCTCCATCACAAGTTCCTTAGGAGTGTGAGTATTACCACAGGGAGCATGTTACAAAGACAAATCTGACTACTTCTGATGCAACATCACATGTGATGCATATGATTGTACAGCAAACATCACACACATTAAAAAAAACTAATCTCTTGAATTTCACATATAAAGGATAAAATCAATGGACCACAGCATATGATTCACATCCACGTTGCCAACATGCTCTACTGTAGCACATGACACACAACTATGACATCTCCAATCATAAGGTAAATAAGCGCACTATACATGAGACAGTGGATGTGAAATATCAGTGGAAACAGGAATGTATGAACAGACCCCTGACATTAATAAGTGTGACATTTGCAAACTCTGCAAGGAGCTTGTGTGATAAGGGGGGCATAATTTGTGAAAATGGATAGCATGAGTGTCCCAGGTATGACAAGCAATGTTCACAACACATGCCCTGCGCAGTCCATCCCTGTAAATAAGTTCTGACCCAGCCATGTGTTATGTCTCTGCCCTCCCATCTCTAGGGGGTGCTGTAAACGGACTCTCTGTTCCCGGTGAATCATCATTAACATTCACTTAGAGGCCCTTTCTGACTCCTGTTTGCTTCCCTTTTCCATATGACATGCAATAGAAGAACTAGATTAGCTTGCATGGACTTCAGGTCCCACAATGCACTGCCTGGTAGTCAGTAAGACCTGTAATCTTCTATCCATTGCTTCCTATGGGAAAAGTCTGGTTGTCCCTTTATACTGGATTCTCTCCTCCAGGACTTGTGAGAGACTGAAGCTGCACACACCTGTGACCTCTCATGTGCAGCCCAGCCAAGTGACTCTGCCCTTGCCTTGCTGCTTACTAGAACTGCTTATAAGCCGCCATTACCCTTAGCTCCTCATCATGCATTGGCGTACAATTCCTTTGTGTTCCAGACCCCTTGTTGGATTGTGTTACAGTCCTGATTCAGCCTGAACCTGCTTCTCTGTTTACGCAGTCCTGTTCCTGCTTGTTCCAATCAGAGTCTGCTCCCTGTTTCTCTGCCTTGTTCATGTTTGTTTCTGCCAGAGCCTGCTTTTTGTTTCCCAGATCTGTTCCAGCCTTTGCGTCAGCCTGAGCCTATTCCCTGTTCCTGGCTTTGCCTCCTAGTTGGTTAATTCGCCTTCTGTTTCCTCTTGGGTTATCGTGACTGATAAGTGTCCTATCAGTCCTCACCTGTGTAGAAGTGTTTTCCTTTGTAATTGAGTTGGCACCTGGTTTCCAGGAGGCAAATTCAGCCCCTATCCTTTGTCTAGTGTTGGATGTAGTCTTTAGTGTCTAACAGTGACAGTGTGCTATGGCTGTATTCCATGAATTGCCATTGTGTGTCCAGCCGGTACAATCCTTGTATGTGCCCCAAGGGTCCAGACACAGAATCAATTCTGCTGCCTCCTTTCTATGGGGCTTGCGTGGTGTCTATCTGTAATATTAATCTGCACAGAGGCACTGACGTTCCCTGTTGCTGTGGAAATTTCTGAGCCCTACCCTGTGCACAGCCTTAGTGATAACCCCAGCATGTTTGTCCATTACTGACCCGTTCCATATTTGTTCACACTAAGGTTGCTCTGCCTTCACATTTCTGTTTTCTCTGCCTTACCATAGGTGGCTTTTCCGCTTTATGCCTTTAGCTGCTCTTCTGATTTGGTTCACTAGCTCCTTGCGAGGTACTCTGTGAACTCAAGGAGTGCCCCTAACAGAGTCCTGACTAGACCTGCCTGAAACTGTGACACCATGGAGCCCAATCCTGACACAGGGTACACATGGCCACACACATGAACTGGACACTTGAAAATATGTGAACACATGCAGCCAGGGCAGCAGGTCTACCACAGCAACACAAGTAACATAGATAATTGTAATGAGTCAAAATGATGTGTACCAAACATTTTATGGGTGGAATTAAGGCACAGTATCTCAAACACTGTACATACCAAACATATACACATGTCAGACATTTGTGTAGTTCACACACAAGTCACCATGAAGTTGTAATAAAAAATTAATGATATATGAGAGGTAACATATCTTACGTAGCACTCATAAGCCATCCCAATTCATCCCTGAGTTTTGTTTGTCGTGTGAAATGTAACGTCCCCAAAGTCAAACAATTATAGACATCACATGAGTCAACACATATTAAAAACACATATCATGAATGTTGTAGATCACTGATTGCCATCACATGTAGATACCCGTTGGAACACATTCATACACATTCATACATTTGTATTATGTCCAATGTATTGCATGCCGTTCCTTCAGAAACACACATATTGTTGTTACAGATCATTCACACCCAAAAGACACAGTTGCATGCTCTACCACATGTGGCCAAGCACTATACCACACACTGCAGGTCATACCATCCTATCTTCATGTTGATATAGTGTGCATGCATGTTAAATATTAGAAAATCATGCAATTACAGATTGAGTCAAAATGTTTGACGCAAATGCGTTGAAAAATCATGCAAACGCAAACTAACCATACATGGGCCCTTAGCGTGAATTCCACCTGCGCACCACATGCATGCTGATATTCATTGAAATTTAATTCTACAGGTAATGAGTGGTATTTTGCCGCACATGTAGGTTATGCATCAAAAATATTCATGCAAATATGGTATGCGTCAAAAAAATACACGCATGATGGAAAATGGGCCGCAAAGGGGACAGGAAGTGATGTAATAGGAAATCCTGTTTACAGGCATGGTACAGTGGGTGTACTTTCACTTTCACTTTACAGTCTGTGCTAGTTCTTGACTGTGTGGCTGTGTCTCGGTGTCGCTGGTGTCTCAATTGTGTTTCTTGTGGTCTCTCTTGTGTCTTTTGTGAAATCTGTTTGTTTATTGTATCTGTGTATGTGATTTTGTGTAATTTAGGTCCATATTTATACTTTTTTACACAAAACTGCGCAGTTTTGCGTCAAAAATATTACCGCCGGCTAACGCCATTTTGGTGCGCCGTGCGGGCGTCATATTTATACTTTGACGCACGGCGGTGCAAACAACAGGTGGGAGTCATTATTTTTGATGCACACTGCGGCGTCAAGTCGTAAAGGAAAACTACGTTAACGCGGCGGAAATGCCTGTGGGTCGATTTACGACCCCGCAAACCAGATATGAGCCGTTTTTTGATGCAATAGCGTAAAAAAAAAACACGAACACTGGCAGTTCACCAGAGGAGAGTCAAAAAGTATCCCAGATGCCACTACAGACCCCAGGAAGATGACAGCAGACCAGGAACCAGCCAGGAGGACCCACACTAGAACCAGGACACTTTTAAGAAGAAAAGAAAGTGTCGCTTCAGTGCAGAGGAACAGGAAATTCTGGTTAAAGAGGTGACGGAACATCAGCACCAACTGTTTGTCACCTCAAAGTTGCCAATCAGTAGGAGAGAGGCTATATGGCAACAAATTGTTGACAAGATTAACAGTGTGGCTGAAGTACGCAGAACAGTCATCGAGTGCAAGAAACGCTGGCATGACTGCAAGCGCAGGACCAAGGAAAAGATGGCAAGGAACAGGAAGGCAGCACTGCAGACTGGAGGGGGGAGTCCAGCACACCAGGAGGCCCTGGACCACATGGAGGAGATGGTCGCAGCCGTCATCCCTGAGGAGATTGTCACAGGGATTCAAGGACAGGACAGCGCAGACTACCAGGACGCAACGCACATGCAGGGTAAGTCGCATGGGGAATTATAATGCAATAATGTCATCTACAACCGGGGGGGGGATACCGACCACTAAATGCATGGAAGTCATCTAATACATGGAGTGGCATGGGTAAAGGGGCACGGCAAGGTGGGCATGGCCCGTTCTGAGAAGACCTGGGGCACACCATTACACAACACCAACAACAGTCCCATGGGGGCATGCTGTCATGCCAACGATGGAGCAAAGGGAAAGCCACGACAGGAGGGAAGGCCACTACGTCAAACTTACATCCTGGCACTCATCAGTCAACATACCTCCTACATTAACTAGGGCCCTATTAGCAATCCTCTAGCCAAACCGACAACTGCTATGTAACTGCAACAACAGTTGCCACTACCACCTCTGATCTGTGTGCAGCTCAAGTAGCCAATGGCAGTAACCTCCCCATGGAACATACATACCTAAATTAAGGGGTGAGGATGACATCTGCAACATTCTCCTGAAACAAGACAAAGGCCCCAGTACTGTCAAATGTCAATGCCCATAGTTGTCACAAACATCAGCCAAAGTAAACAACAATAGGAGCGACACAGTACTAAGGACACACCCATGCTGCATATGTCAGGGTCCATCCTGTGCCTGGGTAACAACGCAACATCACAAATGTCATACTGCTCAGACAACAGCATTGAGGAGGGGACACATGTAACTGGTCACTGAAATACACCTGCACAGTCAGAGGACGAAATAGGACACTGATACGACTATCAGGGCAATCCAATGTAACACAAATTACCCAACATCAGCAGGACACATTAACAATGTCAACATCCATATCGGATCATAACATTGCCATGCTTAGAATATGCCACATGTCAATTACATTTAAGTCGATGTGAACGATCAGGGATTGGGGCAGGTCCAGATTGTTAAGTGTGCTGCCAGGGCCATAAGAACACCCACAGCCAGTGAAAGGTCTCACCTTGAGAATGGATGTACACGGAGGGTCGAGTAGGACAAGAAGGTGGCAATTCTCTATTTGGCATAAAGCAACACCTAGATGCGATGAGGCTGACAAGTCTGATAACTCAATAACATACATGTGACACACAGGTGGGCCATGGGCCTGAAACAATGCCCATCTGAAGGACTGCAGATATTAATACAAAACAAGATCACAAAGTGAATTCATCAAAAGGCAGGCACGTCACATCAAAATTGTCACAACACAGACACACTAATTGTACCCTGTTTCATTGCAGAGGAAGATGGATCTCCTGCCGATATGCCTGTCCCAGATTTCCCTGATGACATGGATGACGAGCCGATAAACATTCCCCAGGAGACTCTCCAAAAGGTCCTTGAAACCCTCCAGACCCCACCTTCAATCACAAGGAGGAGCACAGAACAAGCAGCCATCGCAGAGGATCCACCCACCACCCCAATTGTAAGACCTGCCAGCTCCAATACAGCTGAGGACTCAGACGACACTGGCACCAGCTTTGAGAGAACTGTAGTTGGAGTACAGCGGGAGCTGGCCAAGGAGGTACGGGTGGGGATGCAAAATATGGCAGCCAGCCTTGAGGGGGTGTGTTCGTGCATGATGTCATCTGCAGATCAGGCAGCAGCTATGCAAGCCCTAACATCTATCTTGCAGGAACTGTGGAAAACCCAGAAGGAAATCAGCACAGCTGTAATACAGTTGACCCAACACCTACAACAGCAATCCTGTCAACGCATGCATGAATGCAACATTGAACCCCTCAGTGACGACCTGGCTGCCTACCATCGTGATGTGGCTGCTATTCTCAAGAACCAGCAGGCCCTCCTTGCAGCAGTACTGCCCTTAAGACCTTCACAGGGAGCAGCCACCGGGATGTCTGACTCCACGTCTTCTAACACTGAGGTGTGTGTTGCCCCTTCACAACCAACAACAACAAGAACAGAGGAGGCAACACACACATCAGAAGAAGAAGACATGGAACAGATCACATTCACAAGGAAAATGACCCGGAAGCACTAGTCCCTGCCACATGGCCAACTATTACCAAAGTCCTGCGTTTTGCAACTTGCCAGTCTTGCAACAACTGTACTCAAGCACTGTTCTGCAAACCACTGTATATCTTGTCAACCAGCCCAGTGATTGTCTCTCTCCTACTCATTGGCTAAGTCTGTCCCTCTGCACTGTCTGAAACATCAACCCCAGCATGACAAAAGCATTTTGGTAAACCCTTGTGTTGGATCACAATGGAAGATATCACTATAATGGACTCACAGTCATGGACAATGTACATATAGCACTACAGAACTTTTCAATAAATAGCACTTACACAACAAATCTGTCTCTGGGTAATGTGACATATCAACTGCGCAGTAGATAATTGAAATGTCCCTACTGTTAAATAACGTAGCTTGTCAATACAACTGTCCAGATATTATGTTGTTAAAGAAATCTGCACAGTGACCATGATTGCATCATACTCTGCCCATCCTGAGGGAATAATCTGATGAAGTGAGAAACCATACACCACCATGCTGTGTTGGACAGAAGAATGCTTCCTCAGGGGATAACTAAGTCATCAAATAGTGCCCGCTAAATGTTGTCAATGTGCAAAAATAACACAATAAAAATGCCACACTAATCTAAGTAAACACTAAAAAAACTGCACAAATGAAGGTGTCTGAGTTAACGTACAAATAGGTAATCATGCCGAACTGTGTCACAAATGATGTATGAGGGTCATGAAGACAAGAATACAAGATTGCCAATGAGAACTCATCTTATAAGGGTGTGCATGATCATCACATTGCAGTCAGACCTAAAACTGTTTCCCCAATATCATGTCTGGAAGCACTGTTTGTGACTTTCAAAACACACTTATCAACAGAAACACATTGGAATCCATATTAACTATGATTGGTGGTTGCAATGAAGGGTAGACACTTTGCAAGGTAGCTCTGGGTTAGCTGCCAATCGTACAGCTCAGTTGGGATTTGTTTGTAGCATTGGACACAGATGATACAGTACAAAAGAGATGTACACGGAATCCAAACCCACGATCAAGTACCATTCAACACATACTATTAAGGGGTAACTAAATATTTATTAAAAGCTAACCATAGATGAGGAAACTGAGGGAAAAATCTTACCTACCCTAATCTACCCTGAGTACTCATTACCCACAACTGTCCCTAACTAACCTAAGCTACACTTATTTATCACATGTAATGAAACATTCTAAACATCTACCCCCCTTATGAGACGGGACACATTGAGGACAACACATACTAACCTAAACACATACTAAACTATCCGAAACAAATATTTTATTTTTTGGTACATTTTTGTGTATTTATTTTGCTTTTTTTGCTTTTTTTTTTTTTTTTTTTACAAACAAGAACCCCAACATAGCCCCCCAACCACCCACCCACACATGTAATAGATCAAAAAAGAAACAAGCAGGACCCCCTACCTCCCACCCACTAACACTGACTAAACTAACAGCCTATAATAACCTAACACTAAGCCCCCTAAGCCCACTAACTATAAGAAGAAGGAAAGAGGAGGGAGGGGAGGGTATCATGTTCATCAAAAAATGTCTAGAGGTTGGCCCTCCGGAGGGTCTCTTGATATCCTTGACCCGCCGTTTAATGTGCCGCACGTCCCGGCTCAGGTGGCTCACCTTGCGCAGCACTTTGTCCATCTTGTTTTGAAGTCTATTGAAGGCGGCAGGGTCAACAGCTGGAGCAGTGGAAGTCTGGGTACCGGTGGAGGAGGTCTGTGTGGGCTGTCCTGCACCCGTGGCAATGCTGGGGCCAGGAAGTCCAGCAGATGTTGATTCAACAAAGGCAGCTGTGGGTGGGGCCACCTGGCTCTCATTGGTGGTTGTTTCTGTGTTGGCTGTGGTGGGCACAGTAGGCCCACCCTGTGGTAAGGCTTGCCATGCCCCGGAGGCACGTTCATGGCGATATCGCCGGGCCATCCTCCGGAACCCCGACTCCACCAGCAGGATGTGCTGGTATCGCATGGTCCGAAGCTGAAATTCACGGACCTGGTCTGGAGTCATGTTAGCTGCTGTGAAGACAAATGCAGATATGCCACATTAGTAACTGCATTGTGTGAAACAGCACAGCAAGTTAATCAGACAATACATCTACTGTACTTCTAACAGCTCATATCATGATACAGAGCATCGAATGTCCCTGAGGAAGTACATGGCAGGCCAGACAACAAAGGTCACATCACACAAAGCACATTCATAACCCACAAGATGGGTAACAACTGGCCTTGACTTGCAATCTGAGTTCTGACAGTTAACATCTAAGAATCATGCTGCATATCCTCCACCAAGAGCTGGGCAACAAATGTCAGTGTACGGAAAGCAAAACTAAAGCCACGTGGTCTGCAAGTTGTAACTGGACTTTCCAGTATGGTACCAAGTGTCAAACCTGAGTGTGTATACTAGTATGCAACCAAACCGTCACTTATTCACAGGTATGTGTAACATACTGGTAGCATCAATACTAGGTACCCCATTCACAAACCCATGGCCGTGTTTGAGGGGGGGCGGTGGATACACAACTATAATTTGCCAACAACATGCACACCGAGGAGTGTATAGGCTAATCCACACATGTTTGTCTCTACAGAGACACCACATGTAAGGTCTGTCTACATTTTGGAGTCAGCAAACCCTAGAGCACTCATAGGGTCAGACATGTCAGGAAAATCAGAACTTAGTACACAACATATACTTCCAGTGAGGCCTGACTTACATCAGACACAGAGTTGCTAGAACACCCATAATCATGAATTGCATGCACACCTAGGCCATTACTCTCAGGTTCCACAGACTTGATGCTCTACATGTGGAAGTACATGCTGCTAGGAGGTTCTACCTACTGTTTCAAACTTACATAGGTAAATAGTGAAGCAGATGTCTATTGGGAAGCTAATAGCTCCACCAATCTTAGAGAATGTGGGTCTGACAGGCTTACTGAATAGGGGCTGACTTCCATTGCGACTCTTGGTGATACAAGTGTCAGAGACATGACTATCCCCTGTACTCACAGTGGGGCCCACAGGGATGTCCTACAATCCCTACATGATACCATTGGATACGCATTGGCTAACTCAAAACATGTGAAAACTGCATTCCCACTAATGGAACAAGTGAAAAACTTGACCACAGCATCACACCTTGCTATGCGTCCAACTCACATGAGTCCATAACCAGCAAACACAACACACAACAGACATATCTACACTTACTGTAGTGGTCGGGTCCTCAAATGTCGCCACCTCTCCCACAGTGTAGGGCGCCGGTCCACCTGTAAGGTATGGAAGGAAGAAATGTGCTCAAAATCTGTGCACAGTGCAACATTTTCAGTATCATTTACTATGTGTAGGCTGAATAAGTAAATGGCAGCCATTCAGACATGATGGTACTGCATCTGATATTTCACGGCCAACTTGTACATAGCATGGGTCTCCTGTGACAGTTACACACATATCTGCACACATACATTGGCCCTAACTATCATTTGGTTGCAAACTTGCCCCATAATTGGTGAGCACGAAAAAATATGGAGTGTAATCGTCTAATCATGTGCATCCAAGAGAAACATCCAACGCCTGGTTACTTGAGGACTGCATTACCAGTCAAACATGCCTTGTGGCCATGACACATTTAGTGCACATAGGCCCAATGTACAGAGGGAGGGGCAGGGACTCCTGTAAGCCATCCTGTTGTTACAGTATAGTTAATTGATGTGGCCCAAGTATGGTGATTTGCACCAACCATGGAGATGTAAAGTCATGTGCATACACTTGGTATGCCATCCATATTTGGATTGTGGCTCAACCGATTCCAACAAACATCTTACGATGTTAGCTGAGGGCACCTTACACCTTTACACAATGTATTCAAATCCTGAACTGGCATTTATCCTAAAAGATTAAGAAACACAATAATCCCACACATTCATAGTACTTCTGTGAACGCTTTCCTTCCACACTCACCAGACTCACATGAGACCAATGTTTGAGCCACTTTGCTATTATGAATTGTCGTGAAGGCAGCACTCATTTTCTGCATCATGTAGTGATTCTAAAGTCAGGCTAGCAATTTGCGTCAACATAGTTGGCCTAAATGTTGGTACATCTGTACTTCTCTGACAATAATACCCTATATAGACATGATTGGCTCCTATTTTGTTAGCTGTGCTGACAGAAAGGCCGCACCAATTTCCTTCATGGTAAAGTTACTTGTAAGTTTGCTGAGCACATGCTACCTGACAGCTAGCAATTGTGATCCTTGCCATAGTGCATCAATGATCCCCTTATATTTCCCCAAAATTACACACAGTCATCAAGTTAGCTGGCAGACATTGCACTAATCCACTGATGTCACAACAGAGCATTCATTTGTACACAATAACAATAGTCGTCCTCACCAACAGTGCCACCAATCATGATTCCCAGGTGGTCCAACAGATCCTGCTCCCTGGTGATGAGGTCAGCCCACCGGTGCTTCAGCTGGTGGTCACTCCTCTGGCTGGCATACACACGCTGTAGGTGATGCAGCAACTTTCCCCACCGGATTCTGCGCGCCTCTGTCGGGTAGCCCTGTATGACCCTGCCTGGATCATGAGCGGCAAGAAATGTGCCACCAGCCAGATGAAGCCCCCCAACTCCTCTTCCCCCATCCTGCCAAGACGTGGCCTACCAGACATACTTCTAATTGAAGAGAAGGAATAGGGGTAAAAGAAATAGAAAGGGGAAATGGGTGAAAGTAGGGGTAAAAAGACAGAAAAAAAGTAAACCTAAACACTAAAAGAGCCCAACTATCCCCAAATTAACACTACCCACAACAGACTCCCACAAACAAGAAATACACAAGATAAATGGATAAATGTAGACAAAACACAGTACTACAGTATACACAAACAAAATTTATTTCACAAAAGGACTTTACAGATAGCACACAGGACAAATACAGCACAAAATCTCTGGACAACACTCTCTACACAGCCACACAGTCTAGAAGGATCATAGACTGCAAGTGAAAGTGAAAGTACATCCAATGTACATGATCTGTAAACAGGATATCCTATTACATCACTTCCTGAATGAAAAGTCCTGCCTTTTTCGCGTTATGCGTCATTTTTTGTTGCACAAAACCGTATTTGCGTCATTTTTTTGACGCACAGACGTGAATATTAACCCGCATCCACATAATGATACATGGACTGTACAAATATCTGGATGCGGGCTATATTTCACTCCTGTGCGTCCCAAAAAAACGACGCAAATACAGTTTTGTGCAACAAAAAATGACACACACCGCTAGGGACGTCAAAATTACAGTGCATTAACTAGTTTGGGGCATTTTTACATGTTTTGTGGTTATTTTACATTTGGAACACATCAGAGATTGGCTAATTGAAGACAGTATGGTGTTGATGGTGTATGTTCACATGTGTGACATCATACTGCAGCTGAACATCATCCACTACACCCTTCACAGTATGTTTACAGTTGGCTGACGTCATAGATGGTCATAAGTGTGGCCTACATATATGTATGGCACAAATTGTGCATTTTTGCCATAAGGAGAGGATAGCAATGTGACGAACATATGTACAATACCTAATTGCCTTTGGCTCAAAGTGTGTGCTTTGACAATTAATTTGTTGGTTGACCAGGTGTGTGTGTACATCACATGAAGCATTATTGTACATTTGGTTGTATGAATGTGACCTCCATGTGTCCAACCCTAAGATGCAAGTAAAAATTGGAATGATCAAGGGCATGTGTTAGTCATACATGTAACAACACCCGCAAAGTATACTTCCAATGTGTTAGGGTCACGTAGATACCACATGTGACATAGCAGGCACCAGATGGATGGCAGACACATGTTCATGTCAAAGGTCCACATTTTCTACATCCTATGTCCTAGAGTATTGGTAAGAGCTTCCTAGGCACTAGTTGATGAATCCTACAGTTAGTCATACACGTGCATTGAGGAAGTGGGTACCATGTTGTTTGCACAGACAGACAAGGGTAAATCTCATATGTATGAGGACACCACAGTTGAGGCCATAGAGGTAAGCCCCAACTATCAAGTGGCTGTGGTGGACCAGCATACAAGACAGCACGTGTCCACATATTTCCAGTGATCATTTGCACATAGGTGTGTTGTTCATGTGTGTGGTCCAATGATGATCCTGTAGATTTTTTGGGATGTAATTTGTCACAGTTCGGACCAGGACTAACATGAGTCAGTGGCAGCTATTCCTGTAACTACAGAGTTTCCTTTGTTGATCAATGTGAGTAAAGTAGATGTGGACATGTGAACCAACATGTGGATGGTCCCACCCTGTCAATAACGACGTGTAATGAGACAGTCAACAGGGCAACCTTGGTGTGCTGAGTGAGATAATGTGTCAGGTGTCATGTTCCGGCAGGTGTCATTACAACATTTGTACACAGGTTGGCCTCTGCACTTCCCACTGCATCTGGGAACATCATAGCCTCTGTGCTGTTTATTCTAGCAGCTATTCAGCACACACACCCCATCACTATGTTGTGCGCACTGTGATGCTCTGTGTGAACTGTCATGTTTCTGACATTTGTGTATTAGTCATGTACATTATCAGAGGTTGCTGGTTGTGCTGAAAGCCCCGTACCCAAGCCCTGCCTATGACCCTGGGACACTGTCACACTTTGTCATTCATGCATAAATGCAACCCAGAAAAGGGATGGGCCACGAATTTTGCATTTCCAAGAGGATTTAACTCAAATGGTACAGTTAAAAGACAGATGATGCTATACAATGTATTTGTGTATGCATGGTAGAAGCCCATGCCCAATGCCCCCTATTGAATGGCAGGTTTGCCAACGCAAGTGTGGTACATATGTAGACACAGGGATACTTTAGTGTGACGCACAGACAGTTGCCAGTCAGGCTGACAGAATGCAAGATGATTCAGGAGCCAGCTACTGGACAAGTTACATAATCATTGGTCTGACTGAGACTGTTTGGAGGACAAACTAGACAGTTGACATGTCAATCTGTGTATGTCCTGTGTTTTTGAAGGTGACAAATGAACCCAAGGGCTGTGTTACACGGCTTAATTACTATCAATGGTTGACGATGTATTTGACATAATGGCTACTACTATGCTGTTCCAGGCATCATCAGGAGCAGTGCTTTTTGTAATGGGTGGTGTGCATGGAGGTATTCACAGGTGTGGGCTGCATCTGTTTCTCACCAGTCCTGTAGGTGAGACTTGCATTCTAAAGGCCAACTGACAGTTTCACAAGGGGAAGCAATCTACATGTGCTAACAGGGCTTTGAAACTAGAAGACAGTGTATAAATTGACCTGGCGTCCATGCAGTCAGATGTTCTTTGACAATGGCATACCTTAGTAAAGGGTGTAGCACACTGGTTTGCTAATGTTGGTCTGTGTTTGTAGAGGAGGTATTATCAGGGTACACATCTTAGTATTCCAGGGACCTCTTCCGACAGGTGGGTTGTGACCAGGTGCATGGGTGTGTGATGAGTTAGGAAATGGGCTGACATGTACATGGAATGTCATGTGCGCAATGCATGTCATATGTGTGGCACTTGTGCTGTCTATGTTCTGCTTCTATGGAACTCTAGTCACAGATATTCCTTGCATATATTGGATGCAGTTGGACTAACTGCTGTCAAGGGTCTTGTCAGACATTCCTGTTAGTGATACCAAAGCACATTGACTGCCTCATGTATGAGGCTTGTTTTCCCCTTATTGAGTGATGGTGTCATAGTTGTGTGCCACATGCTGTGTTGGACCTTGCTTTCAACATGTATGTGTGAAATAGTTGTGTTCCTCTGCAATTGGCCTTCAAAGGAGATATGTACATGATATATGTCATTAAGAGTGTGTGTGTATGTGACTATTGTATGATAGGCATCACATAAGCTCTGGGATGTTCCGTGTCCTACTCAGTATCTCAGCAATGTTCCATGAGGCAACACTCTTATTCTGATAAGTAGAGATGAAGGTGTGTAAAAAGGAATAGCCAGACCATGATATGGTGATTATAATAGGTGTTTATTTACATTAGTTAACTAAAGTGGTGAAGGTGATCATATTCAGAAGAAATTATTTACAATCTGTTGCCGCCTGCGTATACCAGCAGCTGTGTTCTGTAGTTCCCCCTCCTGTTGCAGGCCATCATCCTCCTCTTCCTCCTCTTCAGGCATGTGTGGCTCTGGTTCCAGGAGGGGAATGTTTCTTCTGACACAAATGTTGTGCAATATTGCACATGTGAGGATGATCCTACAGACCATCTCGGGGGAATATAGGAGGCTACCACCAGTGATGTCGAGGCAGCACAACCTTGACTTAAGGATGCCGAAGGTCCGCTCGACAATGCTGCGTGTCCTCCTATGGGCCTCGTTGTATGCACGCTCTGCAGCTGTACTCGGGTTGCCAAATGGTGTCATAATCCATGGCTGGATGCCAGACCCCTCATCAGCTGCAAGAGAAAATGAATGGGATCATGTTGATGTAGCTGGCACTATTGAAAAGACCTTTAATGGCAGTAGTTGTCTTGTGTTGTCTGTGACTCTTTTGTGTACTAATGTGACATCCTATGCTTGTAGGCTATACCATCTGCATTGTGTTGTTTCCTTGGCTGAACAAGTGTTTGTCTGCTAACCGTTTATCAGCAGTATGTTTTGGGATTTGCAGTACAGTGTGCCCTCCCTAGCATTGTGATTTGTGATACAGGTGTCCGTGTTTCTTCACTGGGGGTGAGATGATAGTTCCATACACAATTAAAATTGAAAGTGTTGTTAACACGTTCATATCAAAGTACCTTGGACATCCCATACCTTTAGACTTATACAAAGTATTAATGTAAATGTCATTGGGACACTTACAATTTGCAAGGTGACATTTAGGCAACCACATTCATTGACGTCTTCACATTAGGCTGTACATTAAATTCGGATGTGTGACAGGTTCAATGGTGACTTAAGTAACATGGCTAGTGTTGTCAGGACCTCAGTGTGTTTCTGTTGACATGTTGCTGTTGTGGTGTATGTGTTGTGTGTCCTAGAGGGTTGCTGTGCAGTGTATATAAGTAGGTTTTTGTACTTACCAACAAGTAGTCCATTGCCATACCGTCCATCCTGGAAGTGTTCATTGATGGTGCAGTGACGGAAGATGTATGAGTCATGTGCACTCCCAGGATATTTAGCCACGATGTTGGTGATCAATCCTTGGTGATCAACAATGGCCTGCACGTTGATGGAATGTGTGTGGTTCCTGTTGCGGTAGAGGTGTTCAGTTGCAGCAGGTGGCACAAGGCGTACATGTGTACAGTCGATTGCACCAAGGACGTGTGGGAAGCCACTGATTGTGTAGAACCCCTGTTTTGTTTCCTGCTGCTTCTGCAGTGTGTTAGGGAAGCAGATGTGGCGGGGTGTCAGTTGAATGATGGCATCCAGTACTTTGGGCAAAAAGGTGGAGAATGATGGTTGTGATATTCCGCCAACCAGGACACCAGTTGTTTGAAAAGAGCCACTTGCCAGCATGTGAAGTACGGCAAGCAGCTTTGTTTCTGTTGGGATGGTGCGGGATGTCACCAAAGTGAGGGCCAACTGCTGTTCAATGTTTCGCAGCAGCTGCTGAATGGCCTGCCAGTTCAACCGGTACCTCTGGATGATGTCGTGTTCCCTGAGGCCCTGAAGGGTGGTTCTTGGGCGGAATATCCTCTCCTGCCTTCGCCGCTGCCTTTGGGGTCCCTGCTGGTGTTGTTGTAGCTGCTGTTGTTGTTGCTGGGCTCTGCGTCTGCGTGCATGCTGGATTAGAATCACCTCCATGGCTCCCAGTTGCTGCTCTGCTGCTCTGCTGTTTGTTCTGTGTGTTCTGATTAAATACAGGTGTGTTTGCCCCATTTTAACGTCTGCCCTGACCCAGGCGTTAATTTTGGATGCAAATCGGGCTGTGCGTCATTTTCTGGCTCTGCCTCCTGGCCGTGCGTCATTTTTGCCCGAAAGCATAAATACGACGCACGGCCGTTTAAGCCATTTTTGGGACGGGAACACCTACCTTGCATATAATTAACGCAAGGTGGGTTGCCGCATCCAAAAAATGACGCACACGGCGGAATTTTGTCGTCCGCGGGCTCGGGCGTCAAAGTTTAAATTCGGGGCAACGTTTGCGCTAATTGTGCGTCAAAAATTTTGACCCACAATTGGCGCAGACGGAGTATAAATATGCCCCTTAGTGTCTTTCTGATTGTACTTGTACTATTGGGTGTCTGTCTGGGGGGTTAGATTAGCTGGGTTACTTGGGGTTCTTAGGTTTGGGCTGTAAGTTTTCTTTTTCCATTTCTTTTCCTTTTTTTTTTACACATCCTCAGTTTTGATTAGTTTTCAGGGACATGTCGGGAAGGAAAAGGCTGACCCGCATGGGGGAGGAGGAGCTTGGGGGCTTTGTGTGGCTGGTGTGCCACTTCCTTCCCTTGATGCTGGAGATAGGTGGGTGTGTGATACAGGGGTATCACACAGAGGTGAGGCGGCTGCAGTGGGGCAAGATGCTCTACCACCTCAAAAGAGTCTACCATACGAGCCGGAACGAGCACCGGCTAAAGCATCGCTGGGCTTACCTGGTGGCCAGAGAGCATGATCTGCTGGGCCACCTGGGTGTGGTGATCGGTGGCCCTGTTGGTGAGTATCACATTGACAAATGTGTACAGTAGAATGCTCCTGAGTGACAGTAGCAGATGTCCTGATGTGCTGCATGCAATATTTGTGGCCATGTTGAGTCCACATGTCTATACATGTTAACAATGCAGTCCTGAGGTTTGTTGAGTCATGTACAACTATCACTTAGGGCCACATGTTCAAAGCTATTTTTAACTGTCACAAATGGCCTAGTTTTCAGATTTTGTGTGTTTAGTCTAGAAAAAATGTTTATTCCAATGCACACACCCAATTTTGCCATTCTGCAATCACATTGCTGAATCACAAAACAGGGTTTGCTAGTGGCATTTAGGAAGAAGCGTTCCCTTCCTATTTGCGAGTCGCAGTCCGCTGATTGATTGTTTGGTGACCGCGAATGCCTTCAGAAAACAATTGCAGTTACCACCACTTTCAAGTTGGTGCTAACTCATTCTCAAAAAGGAAGGGGTTCCCATGGGATCCCTCCCCTTTGAGAATGCATGCTAAAAAAAGAATTCAGAGCAGGCAGTGGTCCCACAGACCACTGTCTGCTTTAAAAATTAAACAAGTTATAATATTTGTTTTTGACATGCTTTCTGTTTACCCTTAATGAAATAAGGCTGCATTTAAAAAAAGAAAATACATCTTTATTTGAAAGCAGTCACAGACATGGTGGTCTGCTGAATCTAGCAAGCCAGCATCCCTGTGAGTGCCGCCATTCCCAAGGGGTTAGTAAAATGAGATCTACCTCATGAATATCCATGAGGTAGGTCATTTGCTACACCATTTATGATTTCCAAACAGTGTCATTGACAGTGTTGTACACCAGATTATCCTACTCGCAAATTGTGAGTTGCTAAGTCTCGCAATGTATGACTCACAAGACCTGATCTTCGTACACGTGGCCCTTAGTCACACATTTCATGTGCAATGGCAACACCTGTGCCCATGCATTCTGTCAATGATGATCAGGTAAGACACTGTCAGCATACCACATTTCACTGTATTAGGACAGCAAAGTGGGCAATCCATGCTTAGCACTACATTGTCATCATTACACACACACATTAGCCCTGCCATTATGTTGGCAAAGGGGGCATACACAGCTTAGGGGACACTGCCAATGGGGCATTTGTTACCTACATACAACTGTGCCACATCTGTCATGGACCACTGAATGCATGATAATTGCATTCTGAAAATTGAGCCACATGTCCATCACACAGTGACTCGGTGTCCCTTGATGCGCAAGCCACAATACCTGAGTCACTTGTATTGCAGTGCACCAGGGAAATGCCATTGAACTTGCACCAAAATAAAAATCATGCCATGGAATACCATCTGAAATGGCTTAGCCACAAATGGTTGTAGTCGGGTTTAGCACCACATGATTGTTAGGGCCAGTGCATGTGTGCAGATGTGTGGCTATCACTCACTGGAGTGTCAGTGTCAATGTGAGTTTGCAGTGGCATGTCTGTTGTACTGTCTACATACAGGATCACTAGCTCACTCATGTAAAATGTTACACACTGTGATATGTTGTCCACACGTTTGTACAGTGATCTGACATGGAGCAGATATTTCCTTTCCATGTCTTGCAGGTGGATCTGCCCCCTATACCATCGGGGAAGCGGCTTGATTTCAGGACCCAGAAGTATCCAGTAAGTGTGATAATTTCTGTCCCGTGTAGTGATTGCAGCTGTTGTGTGAGTGATTCTTGTGTATTGCACTCATTGCAAGATATGATGAGTTGGCATGTGATCTGATATATTATGTGGCTGGATGTTGACATAATATTCCGTGCAAGGGTTACACATTCACAGGCAGAGTCATATCTTGGGAGTCATGTGCTGTGCAATATGCAGCACCTTGTGAACAAGGTGATTACTAGCCACATGTAGGCCCACAAGTGACTTGGAAGTGCTCCAGTGTCAGTATATTGGCACAGGGTCATACCCTCATTCTCACAACACAGTGATGCATCAGTTTTCCACACAAAATTGTGCATCCCTGTATTGTAATGTACATGCAGGACTGTATGGGTAACTGTCCCCCAGCATCTAGCCCCATAAGTTGTACTCAATTTATGTGACACTTATATGGTATGTAATAGGTGTGTATGCAGGTCAAGGCCAGACGTGTGCTGGCATCAGTGTGGGTGTTTTGGCAGATCATGTGTTGATGGTTGACCATAAATGGACACATGAATGTAGATGTGAATGACCTATGGATACCTTATTTCTAGGTGGCAGCACTCCTCACATGTGTTCTACTCACAAATTCCATGTACAAGTGGACATGCCTACGTGGTTGTCCTTGACAGTTGTTATGATGTTTTGCATGCCCATCACCCCTGAGGCACAGGGGTAGGGGAACAACATATATGTAGGTAGATGTGATGGTCACAGTGTAGATGACAGTCATCTCATTCAAGCATTTAAGCATGCTTGTGTCCCAAACAACATTGACCCCTTATTATTAACAACTGCATACCATGCTGCCAATTACATCTACAAGTCACTGGTCTTGTGTGCTTTGAATTTGACTCAGATGATAAAGATTAGTCAGCCTGGCCCATGTGAAGTAGTTGCTGCCTTTGCATTGTGACACATTCTACTACATCAATGCACAGATCACCTTATTTGGTCAAACTCTTGTTGTGTTTTGCTGTGGTGTAAAAGACATGATGGGTAGGCAGAGTTGCCATTACATTCAGCAGGAACTGTGATTTGGACTGCAGGTGAAAATTGAGGCAGAGTGTTAGATTATCATTTGTAGATGCATCACACAATGATGACACTGATGGTTGCCTGTCTCATTTTTACAGCTGCCAACATGGATGTTGCTGAAATCAGGGCTTTCCAGAAGCGGGCAGTGCGATACCAACACATCTTGGATGTGGAGTCTGGGTACCGAAAGATGGCACAACGCTATCAAAGAAAGCAAGCCACAGGGGAATGGCAGGCTTTCAGCCAAGGTGGACTGGCATTGGCCACAACGGTTGTAGCCACAACTACACACAGTACCAGAGCCGCCACTGTCACATCTGCCCCACCTGCTACACTGTCAACCTCTGCACCACAGACCACCACACCTGCTGCTCCATCAACCTCTGCAACACAGACCACCATGCCTAATGCAATGGACATGGCTGCAATTGTAGAACTCCAGAGGGACATGAAGGTGTTAAAAAAGCTGGACAGCATGCAGAAGGATGTGGACAAAAACAGACGGAGTCTGAAGGCAATTAAAAAGATACTGAGGAGGGCCAACCTGTGAACTCTTGCCTCCCCTCATCCCCAGTTCAGTCCCCTCCTACCTCATTTTGCATCCTGTTTTGTAGTGGGTTTAAGGGGTTTAGTGATAGGTTAGCGTAGGGTAGATGTTTAGATAGGATAAGTAGGTTTGGGGGGTGGTTTTTCATATTATTACATGTTATTTTGTGGGTGGGTGGGTGGGTGGGGGTTAATGTTGGGGCTTTTGTGTATTTGAAAAAAAAAAATATATATATATATTTGTTTAGTATTAGGTAGTATATGCTTAGGTTAGTATATGTTGTCCTGTATGTGTCTCGTCATATAAGGGGGGTGGGGGGAAAATGTTTAGAGTGTGTTGTTAAATGTGGTAAGTAAGCTTAGCATAGGGTAGTTAGGGCCAGTTGCGGGTAATGTACAGTTAGGCTAGATTAGGTTAGTATAGGGGTGTTACATAGTTTTAAGTTCTGTTCCGTACATAGTTAATAAAAAATTAGGTACTCCCTTACTGCATGTGTCATATGCTTGGGGCTCAGGGTCTTTGCATGAGTGTACAGTGCCAATTGTCTGTTGGCCTGTGAATTCCATCTTGCATCCACATCCCTCTCTTGACATGTTAATTCCCACTTCCAACTGAGCTGTCACATTGGCAGCTACAACAAAGCTAAATCTCAATGCATCTTCAGTCCATTGTACCCACCATCCAATATAACTATGGTTCCCATGTATTGGACAGGTAGGTGTGCTTTTTCAGCTGTAATTGTTTTGATCCTGTGTCTGGATGTTGGACACTGTGGGAGTTCTGCCTGCAGCCTGAATTTCATGTCAACACTGCTAAACTGAGTAGTGACAATTTCATATGAGGTAAAGTATACATATTTCACGCCAATGTGTTTTTTACTTGTACTCCCAGGTAACGTTATTGGCTGAGCACTCTTACACAGCCTTTCCTGCTGTATGTTGTGGGTGAGGTATGTATGTTTTAAAGCAAATGTCATATACAAAGTGACTTGAGTGTAGGGGATGTGGCCAGCATTGACGTTCACTTTGTAGATATCTTGTGCGTAGATATCTGGCTACATTATTTCTGCACTCTGGTATTAACACTCTGTGAACATAGACATGTTACACGCATCACAAATCTCCATCAAAGTAGATGTTACACAGAGACAAAGTTGGTGTGTAGGAGCTGTTTATTTTAAAGTGCTGTAGTGCAATATTTACATAGTCCAGGTCTGTGACCCCATTAGTGTAAAGCATCCTATTGTGACGTAACACAAGTGCAAGTTTGAGGGACATGTCATTGGACATGCTGAGGTGAAGTGTCATTCAGTGCAGGGGAACATGAATTGCCAACTGAGTAGTGAGAGGCAATTGCAGTCCATAGTGGAAAGGTTAACAGTGTGTCGGGGAAAAGTGCATGTCACCAACTGTAGCGACACTTGCATGTTGTCAAGCACAGGACAAAGGGAAATCACTTCCCAAGTGGCATGTGCTGCTTCTACCAGGTACTCCTCTTGTTGAAGATGATCTGTTCCACATCTTCATCCTCTGATGTGTGTGTCATGTCCTCTGCCCTTGCTGGTAGTGGTGGGTGATTTTAGGGGGCCACACACACTTCAGTGGTTGGAGAAATGTATACCAAATTCCCAGCAGCTGCCATCTGTGAGCCTACATATGGCATCACTGCAGCAAAGAGGAGCTGCTGATTATTGAGTATAGCAGCAACGTCCCTTTGGTAGGCAGCCATGTCTGCCCTGAGGGAGGACAACTCAGGGTGCATGGAGTCCTGCTTGTTGTCATGCATGCAGCAGCAAGTTTGGGAGGGCAGGTGTTGTGGCAACTCCCTCATAGCAGTGGTTAGATCCCTCACACTGTTGGACTCCATGCAGTAGGGATTGTGTGACTTGTTTGGCTGCTGTCTGTTCTGCAGACGTCATCATGCACCTGCGCATCCCCTCAAGGATGGCTGCCATAGTTTGCATCCCCACCCACATGTCCTTGGCCATCTCCTGCTGTACTCCCACTACTGTCCTCTCACAGGTGGTCCATGTGTCATCTGAGTCCTCAGCTGTGTTTTATCTGGCAGGTCGTACTATTGGGGTGGTGGGTGGGTCCTCTTGGATGGCTGCTACATGAATGCTCCTCCTTGCTACTGGAGGTGGTGCCTGGAGGGTTCCCAGGACATCTTGGAGGGTTTCCTGGCTGATGGCTGTCAGCTGGTCATCCAGGTCATCAGGGTATTCCAGGACATGCAGATCCACAGGAGAACCATCATCCTCTGCAATGATATATTGTACAATTAATGTGTCTGTGTTGTGCCAGTTGTAATGTGATGTCACTGGCTTCCTATTGGTGGTACATTATCATCTTGGTTCCCATGCATTGTTCCTGTCATTAATGTTTGCAGTCTCTCGGCCCTATGCCCCACCTGTATGCCACATGTAGTGTGGGCAGTTTGGGCAATTGTCTGCATCACATCTTCTAGGTGTGGGTTCTATCCAAACTGTGGCTTGCCACCTTCTTGTCCTCATCAACCCTCCCTCTGCTTCCATTTGCATGGTGAGGCCTTGCAATGATTGTTGGTGTGCTGATGCCACAGCATCACACATGACAATATGGCCCTGTTCCAGTCTATCATTTTTCACATACACCTATGCTGTGCTGAGACCTAACACCACACTATGCATGGCATTTCCATGAGACAATGCATGTGTTACCATTGATAGTTACTCATGTTGTTGCACTGATGGATCTGGCTGAGTTCTATTTACTCTTGTGACTGTGTGGGTGTGTTTGCCTTTCTACACACATATGTCCTCCCCCTCAATGCAGTTGTCTTAGATACCTGAGATGTTGCATGGTGGCATTGCAGCTATTGTGACACAGGCACAGGGGTAAACCCAGGGATGGCAGCATGGATATGAGAATACTGCTGTGTATATCATTATGTATGTGACAGTGTCTGATCGTTATTGAGTCTATGGACATGACCAGTTGACAGGAGTTGCACTTGGATAGGGATTGATGGGGATTGATCACGTAGTCATACTGAACCCTCATTTTGAATGCGTTTGTTCCTTGGGCACCTAACTGCCACTTCCTAATTGACCAGCGCAAACAGCACAGGTAGTTGTGGCACATGTTGTCAATGGTGAATTTCGCTTGAGCAAATGGCCTGAGACTGGGCATTGTCCTCTAGTTTACATTCTGACAATACCAGTGTGTCCTCTGATGCCAGACCAGTTTTATGTTCTACCCTACCCTCCTGGTCTGCTTCAGCATTTCCAGCAGACTTGGCATGGCAGTGTATCCCCAACCAAAGATTGTTGGTGTTGTGTTGTGCTGTGCCCCTGGATGCCTCTGCACAGACAATTCACCTGGAATGGGCAGTGTAGGGAGTCCCATGCCGTGCCTCTTTGCCCTTTCCACTGCCTGATTAGCAGGGCTAATATGCATGTGTAGTAGCTATGTGTCCCCCCTTCCTGCACTTGACATTTAGGCATTTTGGTACCCCATGCAACTTACCCTGCATATGTGTTGTTTCCTGGTAGACTGTGCTGTCCTGTCCTGTGATACCAGTCACTATTTCCTCCGGGATGATGGCCGTAACCATCTCCTCCATCTCGTCCAAGTCCTCTTGCAGTGCTGGACTCCCACCTGCGGTCTGCAGTTCTGCCTTCCTGTTCTTTGCCATTGTTTCCTTTGTCCTGCGCTTGCAGTCATGCCAGTGTTTCTGGCACTCATTGAAAGTTCTCCTGACCTCTGCCACACTGTTAGTCTTGTCCACAATCTGTTGCCAAATTGCCTCGCTCCTCCCAATTGACAATTTAGTGGTGATGAAGAGTTGATGTTGGTGCTCCTTCACCTCACCCACCAGTATTTTGTGCTCCTCTGCGCTGAAGCAACCCTTCCTCTTCTTCTTGTCTCTCCCCTGGGTCTTGTCTGTGTCCTCCTGGCTGGTTCCTGGTTGGCTGGGGTCTCCCTGGGGTCTCTCCTGCCTTCTGAGATCCATTTTGGGTCTCCTTAGCACTGTTTGCTCAGTTTGAATCGCTTTTTGACGGTATTGCAGGGAAAAATGGCGCATATCTGTTTTGCGACGTGTTTCCATGTCGTAAACCGGATTAGAGTCATTTTTCCTGTGTCAACATCATTTTGCCTTACAACAAGGCACAATGGTTAGTGTCAGGAAAAATGACTCTAACCTCTTCTTTGCGCCACCCAGCGTCAAAGTATAATTATGACACCCAGATGGCATTAAGAAATGGCACTAGCCAGCGCTAAACTTTTTGAGGCAAAACTGTGTTAGCGCAGCTTTGCACCGAAAAGTAAAATCTGGCCCTTAGTGTCATATGTGAAGTTAATTAAACTGTGATTTGGCCAGGAAACAACTGGAAGCCCAAAAGGAGGAGTCCAGAAATATTCGAAAATAAGTGTAGACAATGTTCTTATAGAATTAGTTGGGACATTGATGAGCTGGCAGAAACCAGGAGTACTTAGTTCTTCAATTATGTTTTGACTGGACATTTTAGGGAGTCATCTTCTAGAATATTCAGAAATGGGCAGAGTATGTCAGGTTACAGCTTGTGATGTTATGCCACCCTTCTCTAGTACATAAATCAAATGAGGAATAGCAATGGTGCCCTTGGTCCCAGTAAAAATAAGGAAATCATCCCCACAAACTAAACACATACCTCTCAGTCCAAACACATACCTCTCTAATGCCCTTGTGTGGCTCTTCTTTGTTTCCTTTCCACTACCTACTATGCCTCCTTTTCGCTCTTTTCCATGTTAGCTCCCTATCTTCCTGCTTCCTTTTCTACTTCTCTTTTCCCTTCTTTCCTGTTGCCACTCTCTCTTTTGCCATTCTTGCATTTAGAAAGCAAATAGTAAGGGAAGCAGGAGGGAGCAGGTAAATTGCCCCAGTGCCCATTCTCTCTTTCTGGATAGTCTTGGTAGGATATTCATGCAATTGGTGGGATGCACAATGGAGAAGCCACAGTGGGAAATTTCCCAAAGGCCCCTATTGGCTATCCACTGTCAGAGAGGGGAAGGCATATAACAATCATATCACTGTCTGTAGTGCTGTACATTTAAAGCTGTTGCCCAGTACCAGATAGCCCTAAACCACATGTTCAACCACTGTTACTACTTACGCTTTTCATGGGCTAGTGGCCAAAGAGCAAGCAGCCCACCCTAAGATGTATAAATATCTTAGAAGTTGTGAAAGCCTCAGGCCACTGCTCTAGCCCCACTTACCCCCTCCATCCTGCACAATATTTTCTGAGGATCAAATCACCCCAAGACTATGCCGTCTAGTCTCTGGATCACGCTATTATCTGACAGCTCCACTAGACCACCTCATTTGCCTGCCAATTTTCAGGGGCTATCACATATATACAGCAATGCTTATTGTCCTTCTGTCCTGAGTGACCAGCACCTGTTCGGTATGCAGCCAGGGCAAAGGAATACTTGATTAATTTACACCAAGTATGAAAACTACTGTTAACCTTGACTACAGTTGCTGAGTTGTAGTTTTTAATTTAATAAACGTAGGAGCAAGTGGATATCTGATCTATTTCTAGGAGACATGGAAGGAAGAAGACATGGTCCTGCATTCCTGGATCACATTATTTTTCTCATCATTGCTGCAAGGAATCTTTGTTGTCTGCTTTAAAATTAGCCTAGTCTCATCTTTTCAACAAAACAAAAAAAAAAAACTTGTGTCATTCTCCCATACTCTTAATATTTTTCTGGTTTTGCCGTTCTGGGAAAGGAGTTAGAAGGATGTGTCTTATTTCAGCTCTCTCAACATCATATTCAATACCCTTCTCCATGACTGTCCAGCTGGCCTCAGAGTAGGGTACAGCTTTCTTCCAAGAGGTAGACATGCAATATGTTTCCTTGATGCTATTTGAGCCTCTCCCCTTGACTGCTAATTCCACTTCTTAAATTGAGAGCCTATATGTAGAGCAGTGAACGGATCAGCAAGATTATGTGAAGAGAGGAGAGGTTGAGAGGCTTTAGTGAATAAATGTGTTCCTTGAGTCCTGTATAACGTTCCTACCACTGCGGGCAGATGGATGAAAAGCTATAACTTTGACTACAGTCCTCCCTCCAGAAACAAATCTTAACTGCCACACATGCTATAAGATGGGAGACTGCAATTATGATTTACAATTGGTGTGTGTTAGAGGTGGGGTCTCCAGTTGGCAGTCAGTTTGCACTCTGTCCAAGCAGGTCCCCTCATTCGAGTGAGGGCAATGGAGATACAGACTTAGATAACCCCTGCTCACCCCCTTTGTAGCTTGGCCCAAGCATTCTGGCTTATCTCAGAAGCAACGTGTAAAGTATTTGTACCAACACACAGCAATACAGTGAAACGCTACAAAATTGACATCACATCAGTTTAGAAAAATAGACAATATTTGTCTAAACCAAACAAGACCAAAACAACAAAAAATCCAACATACACACGTTAAGATATGAATTTTCAAACGAGTAAGAGTTTTACTCCATAGAAATCAATGGAAACAATTTTACACAAAGTACCTGGTTTGTGTTAAAAATGAAGCTTCACGGGTGAGAATGCATCAGAAAAGTCAACGATGCATGGATTCCTTACTCGCAAGTGAGGCAGTGTATCATTTCTTCTCCGGTTGGTTAGGCAATGCATTGTTTTTCTCTCTCACAACAGAGCGATGCTTCGAATTCCAGACAGGGCACCTCGGATCCGTGCAGGTTCACAATGACTTTGGCACCCAGCGCCGATGAGTGAGAAATCCAGTTGCACGGTGTTAGAAGACCATGCTGCATGGAGTTTGCATCATTATAAGCAGCTGCAAGCAGGTGTTGCATCTTTTCTCCAGCCACGATGCATCGAACTCCTAGCTGCGATGTGGGTGGAGCATAGATTTCAGCTGCAAAGCGGAGGCATGTTGTTTATCAGCCACGTTGCATGTGGTGTGTCTAAAATGTCCCCGCACGGCATTCTGTACGTGGATTTCAGTCCTTGTTCTGACAACTTCCCCTTTCAAGGCCCCCGGGACCGGATTGGGCACCACTTGGCAGGGCAGGAGTCTCAGCAGAGAGCCCAGGTGCTGGCAGAGGAAGTCTTTGATGGCCCTGAGACTTCAAAAGAGGAAGCAAGCTCAGTTCAAGCCCTTGGATATTTTTCTCAAGCAGGAATGCACAACAAAGTACAGTCTTTGTCCCCTTTCACAGGCAGAAGCAGCAACTGCAGGATAGCCCAACAAAGCGAAGTTACAGGCAGGGGCAGCACTTCTCTGCTCTTCAGCTCTTCTCCTTGGCTGAGGCTCCTCTTGGTTCCAAAAGTGATCTCAAAGTCTGGGGTTTTGGGTCCACTACTTATACCCCTTTCTGTCTTTGAAGTAGGCAAACTTCAAAGGAAATAATCTGTTATTCACAAGATCCTGTCTTGCCCAGGTCAGGCACCAGACACACACCAGGGAGTTGGAGACTGCATCGTGGGAGGGCAGGCACAGACCATTCAGGTGTAAATGACCCCCTCCTCCCTCCACTCTAGCTCAGATGGCTCATCAGGATATGCAGGCTACACTCCAGCTCCAATTGTGTCACTGTCTAGAGGAAATTCTAAAACAGCCCAACTCTCAGTCTGACCCTGCAGGGAATCCACAAACAGGCAGAGTCACAGAATGGTTTAAGCAAGAAAATGCCTACTTTCTAAAAGTGGCTTTTCCAAACAATGTAAAAAACAACTTCACTAACAAATGTATTTTCAAATGGTGAGTTCAGAGACCCCCAAACTCAATTTTTCAATCTGCTCTCAAAGGGAAACTGCACTTTACGAATATATAAAGGCAGCCTCCATGTTAACCTATGAGAGAAATAGGCCTTGTAATAGTGAAAACAGAATTTGGCAGTACTTCACTGTTAGGACATGTAAAACACATCAGTACATGTCCCACCTTTAACATACACTACACCCTGCCCATGGGCCTACCTAGGGCCTAGCTTAGGGCCCAGCTTAGGAGTGCCTTACATGTATAAAAAGGGAAAGTTTATGCTTGGCAAGTGGGTACAATTGCCAAGTTGAATTGGCAGTGCAAGACTGCACACACAGACACTGCAGCAGCAGGTCTGAGATAGGTTTACAGGGCTACTCGTGCTGGTGACACAATCAGTGCTGCAGGCCCACTAGTAGTATTTGATTTACAGGCCCTGGACACCGCTGGTGCACTTTACTAGGGACTTATTACTAAATCAAATTTTCCAAACATAGAAAAGCCAATTACACGTACAATTTCACATAGGGAGCACTTGCACTTTAGCATTGGTCAGCAGTGATAAAGTGTCCAGAGTAACAAAAACAGCAAAAACAGAGTCCAGCACACAGCAACAACCTGGGAAGCAGAAGCAAAAGTTAGGGGAGACCATGCCAAGGATGCCAGGTCTAACAGTGTGTCTTTATTTAGGTTGACAAACAATGTAAAGCGGAGAAAGGAGAGAGTGGAAATTGTTAATGGAAGGAAATGCCAGCTTACTAGACCCATCACAGTCAAACAGAGAATGCCATGACTAGCCATATCAGTGAGTATATAGATGGCAAAGCAGGCATGTGCACAACACTATTAACCTGGGCTCTAGTGCTACCCTTGTACATCACAAAATGTGACATCAGGACATGGACAACCAGTGGAACAGAAAGCAGCCCTGGCAAAAATGCTCATACCAGGCCTTCTATACTCATGCAATCTTTCACTTTCGACCCTCCCATTCTCTCCCTCTCTCTTCTTCTCCTCTTGCTCTACTCCCTCTCTGATGGCTTTCGTTTTGCCTTCCTCCTCCCTCCCTCTATTTCCTCTCTCTTGAATACCTCCTTTTGCCTGCTGTAATTAACCTAGAGGAGAAGGAAAATGAAACCAGCCCGAAGGGATCCAGCCCACCAGGAAAATTCCCAACAGAATTAAAGGCCTGTCAAGCCCTGCATCAGGGGGGCATGCCAAGTAGAAGAAAGACTTGATGGCCAAGCGCATAACGAAGGTGCACCCGATGGTAGTAAAATTCTGAGCTAAGTGTATGTACCTTTTCTCTCTCACATATCATCCAATAGCTCACGTGCCCATTTGAGCTCCAGGAAAGGGCTCCAAATTTGATCAAAGTTCTCAATTTGGTCATTGATCTTGTAAATTATCTTCTTACAGGAGGCCAACCTAGAAAGCTCTTACATCTATTTCCTCAAAGTTAGTATCACACCAATATCCAGTGTCTCAAGATACATATGTTATTTACCGCAAGGACAGTTGCAACCCACATATTGCTATGATGAGAGCCATTCAATGTGTCTGTCATTTCGTGTTATATGGCCAGTCGTACTACCTGAGTAAACATTACACTGCTTTTGCAGACACCCATGGTTCACAGGTGAGTCTTGTATTGTCCAATGGATGGGGATTCCCAGAGGAAATAGAATATATTTTGGTAATCGCTTCAGATCATTGGAGAAAAATAAGGATGTGCAATGTATTGGCATTAATGGAAGTCAAATGCTGGTGCTCAGATGTTATTTTACTGTACTCTCTCATTTGCAATGTGAAGTTTTTATACTAGCAAAGAAGCTTAAGCAAAGTTAAGATTTGGTCATATATAGTATACTAATTTATAAAAACGTGTACTATTTAATACTTTTAAAATCTGGAAATCCGAAATGATCTTCATTTACAAAAATAAGTCGGTAGCACTGGGCTTTTGTGACAACCAATAGGTTCTTAATCATTCACTAGGAGATCATTCTTCCGTTTGGTTTCTGCAAACGCCTCATTTCAGTGCGCTGCAGTGGTGGCCTTGTGACGTCGTCCTGTATCTCTGGTTAGTTAAACAGAGGCCCACTGGTGTTGCCAAATGAACGCCAACACCTGGAATAAGATGTTAAAATGAAGATGTCAGATGGATACAGTGCCTAAGCATTTATAACACCTTTCTCTCTGATCTGCATTCTTACTGATCTCTCAAATCCTAAACTAATCCACGTGATACTTGCCAAATATCAGGCACACAAATATTTACAGCTCACAGCAGCAATTACACATGGATTAAGTTTTAAATTTCCCCTGCCACAGATGGCAGATGCCAAGGCAATCAGAGAACAACAATAAAAGCAAACAGTGTTTGCTGTTTACAGATAGTTAGTACGCTGTACAAACAACACACACAGGGTAGAAAATGATTAGCAAAGGAAATTGTTTATTATTATTTATTGCATTGAGAACTGTTAAGTTTATTCTAGGCGTTATCCAGCATTGTCGCTTACATACTTTGTGGCAGCCGAGTAATTAAAGAATTTATGAGTATGTGAAGAACTACAGGAATACTCTTTTATATGCTTGTACATGCCTTCGTGAATTGCCCCCCAAAACATATTCAATGGGAGTGAAATGGGAGTCACAAAGGATTATCCCTATACGATTAGAACAAAAAGAAAGGTATGTGTCTGATTTGTTGTTTTAATAATATAGAATTGGGCATTTTATGGCTGATTCACAAACTCGTGTACCTCTTGTACTCTGTTACCAATCTGGTTAAGACTTTTCTCCCGCTCGTTGCTCGTGTAAATCTCTGAATCTTTCCAGTATGGGAAAGGGTTCGTTCAGAGCCTTTAAATGCCCCGTGTGTGCAGGTATGATGGTGTTCCCATATTTAAAAGTTTAACCATACCTTGTTCCAAATTGAAAGAATGTTTAACTTTTGTATGCATACATCAGACTATTTTCAATCAGGCTAACATTTGAATGCTTACTAAACTATATGAAAGAGCTTGCATTAGTCAAATTTTCTAATAGAGACCTGGGGGCCAGTACTATATTTCTGGTTGCAAGTCTACTTTTTGCGAACAGAAACTTATTTTGTGAACTGACATATGTAGTATTTTGTCAATTTGAATAAAAATGATTCCGAGGGGTTCCCAGTCCACTCTACCTTGTTAATATTCATAGGTAGGTCCCAAATTACAATTCACTTCAATTAGTCACAAGCAGAGGGACTGTGGCCTACGAGAGTTAGCAGACCACCATCGACGTAATTGCTTTTAAATAAAGAAACAATTTCTTGAAGATGTATACATGGAAAGATCTTTTGGGGGCTGGTCACTATAGGAATATACCAACTCCAATTTGTCATATGCACCCCTTTTAAACAGTAGAGATACTACCATGTGGGCTGGAATCCCACTTAGGAAAAACTTACTAAATGTTTAAAGGTAGAGTTTCCCCTATCAAAAAAGGTTATTTTGGCAGGTCTGTGTCATATTTAAAATCTGAGCCAATTAGGCTTCACATGTAGGCCAGAAGCTGTGCTTTCCTTGCCTGCCAAGTGGATGGTACAATATGTGCTGCAGTCCACAAGTGGCATTTAACTCCCATGCCATTGATGTATTTTCTGCATCCTATACAAGAGCCTTAAAGGAAAGTTAAATGTTACAGTTGAGGATTAGCCAGTTTTATTATGTCTTGGTAGTCAGAGTACCTGCACTGGGCACACTGGATAGCAGGAACCAAGTGTGCAGAGATCACAAACCAGAAACATCAGCCTACACAAAATGGGGATGACCACTCAAAAAGAGGCATTGTCCAACAGGTGCTGGTAACAAAACCCATTTTACAAGTCAGGCTGTTAAAATTGGGTTTGTACATTTAAATAAAGGGCATTTGCAGTTGCAAATCCCCTGATGTTATGAATCTTAGAGTTTGCAAAGGCAAAATTCATTAATAACATTGGACCCCAAGTCGAGCTAAATGTGCAGTGTGCAGGTTAACATCAGTGCAACGACATGTAGCAAGTCCCCCTTTAAAACGTCCCACCCAGTTAAACATCATCAATATTTCTACATTGAACAATCCTTCATGTTGCATTTAAGATAAGAAATTATAAAAAGTAAGAGCTAGCAAACCCTGTATAAAAGCCCCTATTGAATTTCCTTATTATCAGTGACTTGTGACACATCTAGTCACCAGTAATAAAGAAAACGGCATAGCGTTCAATGGCAATAATCTATAGAGTTTTGATTGGAGCAGAATAGGGTGGGTCGGATTGGGGTGGGTTGAACTGAACCAGGATGCAATGGGGCGGGTTGGATTAGGCTGGGGTGGATTGCAGTGGGGGGATTGGATTGGGGTGGATTGGACTGGATTGGAGTGAATTGGAGTGAGGTGGATTGGAGTGTGGTGGATTGGAGTTGATTGGAGTGAATTGCAGTGGGGTGGGTTGGATTAGGCTGGGGTGGATTGCAGTGGGGTGGATTACATGAAGGTGGGGTGGATTGGAGTGAATTGGAGTGGGGTGGATTACATGAAGGTGGGGTGGATTGGAGTGTGGTGGGGTGGATAGTCTGCATTGGAGTGGGGTGGACTCAACTGCGATGTGGTGGGGTGGATTGGATTGGGCTGGGGTGGATTGTGGTGGGGTGGATTGGAGTGAAGTGGATTGGGCTGGAGTGGGGTGGATTGGAGTGGGGTATGCTGGATGGATTGGATTGGAGTGTGGTGGACTGAACTGGGATGGGAAGGAGTGGATTGGGGTAGAGTGGGGTGGATTAGAGTGGAGTGGGGCAGATTGGAGTGGGGTGGTGTGGATTGAAATGGCGTGTAGTGGACTGGAATGGAGTGAACAGGAGGGTGTGGTTTGGATTGGGGTAGTGTGGATTGGACTGGGGTGGATTGAATTGGGGTGAGTTGGATTGCATTGAGGTGAGATGGATTGGGTTGGCGTACGGTGAACTGGACTGCAGTGGGGTAGATTGGAGTGGGGAGACTGGAGTGGGATAGGACAGATTTAGGTGTATCAGATTGGGTAGAGTGGAGTGGATTGGATTGAGTGTAGTGGAGTGGATTGGATGGGGTGGGATGGGGTTGGTGGACTGTATTGGGGTGAATTGGATTGGGGTGGGTTGATTGGATGGGAGTGGGTTGGAGTGAAGTGGATCGTGGTGGTTTGGACTGGAGTGGGGTGGGGCAGAATGGGGTAGGGTGGGTGGATTGGGTTTTAGTGGGGTAGATTGGATTGGAGTGGAGTGGTTTGGATTTGTGTGGGGTGGATTGGATTGGTATGGGGTGGATTGATTGGAGAGGGGTGTAGTGGATTGGAGTGGAGTAGATTAAGGTGGTTGAAGTGGGGTGGATTGGGCTTGATTAGGGTGGATTAATGTGGACTGGACTGCAGTAGAGTGGATTAAAGTGATTTTATTGAGTGAGGTGAGGTGGATTGGGTAGTGGTGGTCTTGATTAGAGTGGGATGGATTGGATTGGAATGGGGTGTTATGATTGAAGTGGGGTGGGTTTGATTGGAGTAGATTGACAGGACTGGAGTGGGGTGGAGTGGACTGGGGTGGATTGGATTAGGGAAAAGTATATTGGATTGGAGTGGGGTAGATTGGGCTGGGCTGCACTGGATTAGATTGATGTTGGGTGGATTGGATTGGAGTGGGGTGGGTTGTGGTGGATTGGAGTGGGATGTATTGGAATGGAGTGGGTTGGATTAGGGTGAGGTGAGGTGAGGTGGACTGGATTGGAGTGTGGCAGACTGTTTTAAACTGGAGTGGGTTTTTGGGATTCTAGTGAGGCAGGTTGGAGTGGGGCAGGTTGGGGTGGGGCAGTTTGGTTTGGATTAAAGTGGGGCAGATTGAAATGGATTGGAGTGGGGCAGATTGTTTCAGATTGAAGTGAGGCAAATTGTTTTGGATTGGACTGGAGCAGATTGGAGTGGGGCAGACTGAAGTGGGGCAGATTGTATTAGGGTAGATTGGAGTAGGGTAGATTGGAGCAGGGTGGATTTGGTTGCTGTGGGGGTGGATCAGATGGGAGTGGGGTAGATTGGAATGGGGGAATTGGAATGGAGTGGGGTGGATTGGATTGGGATGAAATGGATTGCAGTGGAGTGGAGCGTGTTGAATTGGATTGGAGTGGGGAAGGCTGGAGTGTGAAGGATTGGAGTGGGTCAGATTGTTTTGGATTGGAGTGAGCTGATTTGAGCGGGACAGATTGTTTTGATTGAAGTGGGGCAAATACGAGTGGTGTGGATTGGAGTGGGGCAGATAATTTGAATCAAAGTGGTGCAGGCAGGGGTGAGATTGACTGGAGTGGGGAAGATTGTTTTGGAATGCCGTGGGGCAGATTGGAGTGGGGCAGAATGTTATGGATTGGTATGCAGTAGATTGCAGTGGGGCAGATTGTTTTGGATTTGGGCAGATTGGAGTGGGGCACATTCTTTTTTATTGGAGTGGGACAGATTTTTTTGGATTGGAGTGGGCAGTTTGGAGTGGGGCAGACTGTTTTGAATTAGAGTAGGGTGAATGGAGTGGGTAGATTAGATTTGGGTGGGTTGGGAAGATTGGAGTGGGATAGGTTGGAGTGATTTGGGATGGGGTGGATTGGTGTGAGGTAAAATGGGGTGGACTGGGGTGGCTTGTAGTGGGGCAGATTGGAGTGGGGTGGATTGGAATGTATTGCACAAGTATGTGTTCTAGCAATATTTCAGAGATTAAACATAATAAACAAACAGTGTTGCTTTGCAATATTTCAAACTTTTGAGAAGAACACTCATGAGCAAAAACAAAAGAAAACATGAGTGGAAAGTGACAAAAGATGATTTGGCAAAATAAAAAAAAGTTAGCCTTAAAAAATAAAACTCTGCAATTTTGTTTGTACTGCTGGGCAGGTTTTTGCCAATCACAAGTCTTCTGTTCGCAGGGCACTAGAAAGAGCACTAATTGAATGAATCAGTGCTTGGTCCCCGCTCCACACAGAGGAGCCAAAATAATGCCAGGTGTGCCTTGATGGATTACGTGGCTGTGAAGAAGAGTGCCACGCAAACCAACATATGGTGAGCAGAAGGAAATCTCCAAGCCCTTTACTGTACACAACAGATTCTTGCAAGCAAATTGCATGCGCTAGTGCATGCACTAGCAGGCCTGACCCTAAAAATGGAAACAAAATATGCCACTTTCTTCTTCTGCTCTGTTTTCTAGATGAACAGTGATAAGCAGAAAGAAAAGAGTTTTGCAACACATTTATTTTCTATCCTTTTTTAACTTTATTTATCATTTTTTAACAAAACACAAGAATATGAAGCTAAAAAAATAATGAAAAATTGTGGGTAGAGGAGGGGCCTTGCAGCATGCACTGGCAAGGCTAATATGGAAAATATGAGAAGGGAGAAGCAAATAAACAAGGAGGGGTAGAGAGCATGAAGGAGAGTAGCATTACAGAAATCGGATCAAGAAGGGTATGCAAAAGCAATAAAACAGTACCTCATGAAGGAGTTATACAGTATGAGCCCAAGGGCATTCATTCAGAGGCAATCTGAGTATTCCAGTAATCAGTCCACCCCTCTGATTCTGTAACATGATTGGGTGTCAATAAATAGTCTTGCAGTGGTTGCCAAATATCTTTAGGTCTGGAACTAGCTGGTTGCATAGAAGCATATAGTTCGGAGGTGGTGTCGCAGTATGTCAAGTCTTTCAGGCAAGCTGACACCATAGAGGGATTACTACTGCCCCAATGTAATGAAATTGGCTGCGTGGCACCATTAACCTTAAGGCAGTGGTTTAACATATCCCAATAGGGCCATCAGGGGGTCTGGAGTAAGTGGCTGGTCAAGCATAAGAGACAATGTAGCATGGATTTCCTCCCAGAAGAAGGCAACTGCCACAGAAGCCTAAGAGAGATGGAGGAAATCAGCCTTTTCTGCCTGGCATTTAGGGCAGCAATGGGACCTAGTGTGGTCAAATGTAGCTAAGGCTTTCGGGGTCGTATGTGCCTGGTGGAGATATTTCTAATGCAGCAATTTGTGGTGGTGGTTTCCCGAAATAATCTTGGTTTGTGCACAGCAATAATACCAGATCTTATTAGGGATTGAGATGTTTAGGGTACATTGCCAGGTGGCTTTAGCTCCACACGTTTCAGTGAGGCTCATTTCCAATGAAGTGTGGTAGACTCTGGAAATAATGTGACAAGAATCTGTAGAGGAAATCACCAGTGTAAAGGGAGGAAGTCCAGGTGTTCTTCTGGATAAATGTGCAGACTCTCATGGAGCGTGCAATGTAGATGATGAAATATGAAGTTATTCACGGGCATCAAATAGCCCCCTCCAATCATGATGGAGCTTGACTTAAGTATACCATTATCAAATAAATCTCCAGTGGTCTGCAGGCCATGGGAGCGGAGGGAGTGCTGCACCAGTCACTCTTGAGTAAGTGGAAGCCACTGATTATTTAGGAGAAGAATATGAGAAGAGTTGAGAGCCTCCCACCCTAAGTACTGTAGCAGCTTGATCCAGGCCCTGCTGGTGGTAGCCAGGGTTTTTTATTTCCAAGTGGTCATGGGGCAGACATCAAGGTAGGATGGTGAAAAGGGGGTGAATTCAGCTTGTGCTTTTTTGGTTTTATTCAATGGAAGTCTGGCATCAGGATTACACCAGTGATAGGCATAGTGGGCCAGGGTGGCTAGAAAATATGTTGAATTACCAAGCTGTCCCTGTGGATATAAATGCCTAGGTGCTTAGTGGACTCCATATACCACTGCAGGAGAAGCTCTAAATCACAGGGTGTAATGGCATCTGTAAGTGAGAATAAGTCAAATTTACTGAGGTCGATTTAGAGGACGAGGTTGCTCACAAACAGCAAGATGTCATCCGCATAGAGGGATGCCAATAATATTCCATGGCGAAAGTGGAGGCCCCATTGAAGGTTCCATCCCTGCAGGTGTCAGACTAGGCAGTCCATAACGATGATGAATAGGAGGGGGGAGAGTGGGCAGCCCTGCAGAGTACTTTGAGGTAAATAAAATGGTTCAGAGAGAGTGTTATTTAACTGCAAATAAGCCACAGAGTCTTTGTATAACAGCATAATAAGGTGCCGGAAGACATTGGAGATACCAAACTTCAGCAGTGCTGCATGGAGGATGGACCATTTGAGTGAATCAAATGTCTTTTCTACATCCAATAGCGCCATCACTGCTGGAGTGGTAGATGAAATGTGATTAAGAACCGCAAAAAGCGTTTTAAGGTTAATGGAAGTAGTGCAGTGGGGGATAAGGCCAGACTGTGCAGGAGAAATTATTTGATTCATTAATAAAGAAAGGCGGGTGACCAATACTTTAGCCAAAATGTTATTGTTGTGGTTTAAAAGGGACAGAGGTCTGCAGGAGCTGCATAGTTGGGGGGATTTGTTAGGCTTGAGCAGCAGAGTAATAATTGCTTTGCATAACATGGGACGGAGAGTGCCAAGCTCAAGGGACTCAGTGTCAACTTTAGTAAATGGGGGGCTAACATTATTTGATATGCTTTATAAAGGTCTCCTGTAAGCCTGTCCAGTCTGGGAGCCTTGGAGCCAATCAGTGCCCCAGTGGCTTGCAATGTCTTAACAAGTAATATTTGCAGCAAGGAAGTGCTGTTACCCAGGCTCAAGCCACACAAGGGCTATCTCAGATTGGTAGTCAGCGAGTGCAGCCTTGCTGGTGCTGGGACAGGAAGTGTAGAGTGACTGGTAGTATGCTGTAAAATCTGCCTTGATGTAGAGGCTGTGCCATCTAAACACTGTAGACTGGTTCCATAGCAGGGTGTGGAGGCCAGAGAAAGTGGGCCACAGTGCAGCCAGGTCTCTCGCCCTCGCCATATGTGTGTGCTCTGACATATTTCCCCAAATAAGAGAGTTCCTGGGCAGCTAGGTCAGGAAACTCCGGCAAAAGGGTCAAACTAACGTGTAAGGGCATGCAGTCCATGGTTGATGCATTGGTCCTGTCTATTTCTCAGAGCTTCTCCACCACCTTGACAAGGTCATTTTGAATGCTCTGTAGGACCCCAACATATTGTGATGCATACACCAAGTATGTAGCCCTTAGAGGCCTCCCATTAAGTTGAATGTGTCTATATGGTCTCTTTGTTTATGACAAAATATTCAATAAAAGCATCTCAAATTTCTGTTCTAAAAGCCATATCAAGGAGTGCATTCATTGGGAAAAACCAGTACCTAAGTAGGGTGTCTGGACTAGGTATGTGCAGTGTTACCAGGACAGGGGCATGATCAGATAGTGTGTGCAGGAGGTGGTAAATGTATTTTAACCATAGCACTGCACTCTGAGATACATACTGGTGCTCAATGCAGGTCTCGGTATTGTATGGGGCCAAATAAAAAGTATAGTCCCTTCCATGTGTGTCCTTATATCGGCAGGCGTCAGTAAGTGGAAAGTGTCCAGGAGGTTGATAAGGGCTTGAAGGGAGCGTGGTTTGACAATTACAGTTGAGCCTAATGAGTCGGGGGTAGGTTGGCATGTAATACTAGGATCACCACCGATTGCAATGCAGCCCACTTGGCAGTGGTCAATCTGCTCTGAGAGGTCAATATAAAACTCGGGGGATTCAGTGTTTGATGCATGGACATGTACAAGCAATATAATCTAGCTTTTTAGTTTATCCGACACCAGGAAATATCTCTCCTCTGGGTCTGTGAAACTCTCAGTGGGTGTGAAGAGGGCACTCATATGTATTAAGATACAGACTCATCAAGAATAAGATATGTACTAGTGTTAGAAATTGGGTTTCTGGTTTGCTAGGGTATGTACCTCAGCCAGGCAGAACCTACCCACTCTAGTCAGGGCAAGGGAGTTACACATCCAAGATAACCCCTGCTCACCCCCTTGGTAGCTTGGCACGAGCAGTCAGGCCCATCCCAGAGGCAATGTGTAAAGCATTTGCACAACACACACAACACATGTGACGCACTATCCCCACCACAAAGGAAACACAACACCAGATTATAGGAAAATATACTGTATTGTACACAACGCAATTATTAGACCAAACATCACATATTAGTACTATCCTGCCACCTTAGCAGTTGTCAGAATGTTACACATTAGTTACTCTGCAAACTAGCAGTAGTCACAAATAACACACAGGTTACTCAGTATTCTGCAACATAAGCAGTAGTCAGGAATCACGTTATTCCACAAAAGCACTTGCCATAAGAACATAAAAAACGCCCATAGTAGGAACATTAGAAAACATATGGCAAGTTAGAAAAGCATATTAGCAGGTTATGCCCATAATAGGAACATTCACATACATATATGAAGCACTTCATCAAGCCAGTAGGCAATATATGTACTCCAGTCTGTAGGAAGAACTTAGAATATATCTTATTTCCCTAGGAAACACCTTGTTTTGATGATGTAGGCACCTCTAGTGCCTATAAGAGCATGAGGGGGCCCCGGCGCTCCTGCCCACACCACGGGGGCCACACGGTGCTCCAGGGGGAAGGGGCGGTCAGCACCCTCTCCTTGCGGAAAACAGGCCCCTCCAGGGGCCTGTGATTTGGATGGGGCCTGCCTTGGCCTCCTCACACCCTGTCCTTGGGGTGCGGGTCAGGCGCGGCCAAACAATAATCAGCGGCAAGGAGAAGGGGGCCTCCATTAAGGTCTCCCTTCTCGGTTCCACAATTGCCCGCTTTTTATTTAAGACACAAAACGGAGCGTCCTGCTCCTACTGCAGAAGCCGCACCTTCCCCGAGTCCTACGAGGTGGGAAGCAGCTGCCCTCGTCACTGGTGCGGCTGCCTGTGAAGAGCAGGGAGAGGGTGCGCCTCTCCCTCACGTGCTGGGCTCCTCTCCGGAGCCGATCCCGTGCCTTCCTGGGACGCGGCAGTTATCCCCTTGGCACATTCCAATGCCCGAATTATGGGCAGTGGAATGCGCAACAGGTGCTGCTTCACCCTCTGCACAGCCACATTGGTGCCGGCTCCATTAGGAGCCGCCATCAATGTTAAGGCCCTGCTGTGAAGTCGTATCAGGACCGGTGGGGGCTACACAGGCAGTTTGAAGGCAGGAAGAGTTTGGCAGGCGGCCTCCACCACCCGCCAAACACTTAATGACTAGCAATGTGCAGGTCTCCCTAGTTGAACTGGCACAAAATAATACACTGAAGGTGTCTATGGCATCCAGACAAGTGTGTGGATGACGTGTTTGTGCCTTTAAATGCCAGATGGTGCTTGTACGTGGGGTGGTGCTCGGCAGAGCTTCAACACCACGCAGCCATCTTGGTCACCAGCTCAGGCCAAACTCCTAGTTTTCCACCCTTCACATAATTATTGGAAAGGCAGAATCTTAGTGCATGTTTCTACACATTCTGAGCTGCAGCTTTATTGTCTGACTTCTATTAAATTGATTCTAATATCTATTTACAGCAAGTATCAAACTGCTTTTCGCTGTGCTCAATTTTGCAGTACAGATTCTAATTTTATTCTTCATTTTGCGGACATCCTTTTTCGTTCCTATGAAAGTAAACTACAACAAGGATTTAAGCATTTTGTGGGAAGGGTGATGGTGTGGTCGTGTATTTTAAGGAAGAAAGTATCTTCATCATACATTATAAAGATATTTTATTCCACCTTGGAGTACCACCACATTATAAGGGAACTCCTCTGTGTTTTGCAATACTCTTGTCATGTATGGCGGGGTACTTTATCTCATAATAGTCACTTAATAGCCAAGCAGCAGCAAAGGCGCTGGAAGTATGGATTCAGCGCCTCCAAAATAACAATGCTGGAGTCCTGAAGGAGAATGAGCAATGTAGATGCCCTTAAATTTTGTTTCTATTTTGTTGCATTAGCTGTGTGTTCAAAGACAGAGGTAAAATATCAGGCTATTTCTTCTGACAAATTGATGCTTAATTTATTGACATGGAGATTGGTGTTTTTTTTCTTTGACTACAAAGTGAGAGGATTTTCTTAATCTAACAATATAACAATCTTGCTGTGGGACAGGGAGAATGAAAGGAAAGTCTGCAGGATGTTACACAACAACATTTAAATAACTAAATGAACTATGCAAATAATTTAAAAAATATCATCAATTTGAGAAGGATAAGTGAAGCAGATGTTTAATTCTCAAGTGGGATAGAAAGACAAATTTTAGTAGGATCAAAACAAATCAAGATATTTTACTTGTTGGTGTGCAGAAGATAAATACTCGCTGAAACCCATTTTTAACCCATTATTATTTGTGTGGTATTTAGTTTTGTCAGTAAAACTGTACATCTGTACATATTTAGTGGCTTCTTTAATGGAGAATGTGCTGAAGTTAAATGACAGTGCGTTACCACACAATGATTTAGTAATATATTTGAACAGTGTGTTTAAAATGCACCACTGGCCACATACTAAACCCCTATCACGTTCTTGTTGAATGGGCATGGCTCATTCGCTACACTTGTTCTTTTTTGGCAGCACTCCTACTCTGAAAATTGTTCCAGTGCAGATGAGCAGCACTGAGCAGCAACAAGTTCAGATGCAAAATATTTAAAAAAAAATATAAAAAAAAAGTCTTAGGATCCCATTATGGGCTGTCCAGTAAATGTTGTTCTAATGCTCGGCCCAGTATTACCGATACTTGGTAACATAATTGCCCAATTACGCTACCCGACAGACACTACATTTGAGCACCACAATGGGGAATAATAAGTTGGACCTAGAATTACGTGGCTGTTTCCCTCATGTTTGCCCTAAACTCTAGACAGCATTTTTCCACATTTTTCACCTTTTTGGAGCAAGTGGAAAATGTGAGCAGACGTGTATGTAACAATATCAGGTGCAATTCTGCACCTGGTGAAATTTATTTCATGTGGCCTGGAAATTCCATAGAAAATCTGTGTAACTAACTACCCCTATACACAACACGTAATGTGAGTTTTAGGCCTTAGCATTACTTCAACTGAATTTTTTTTTTAATCGTTTTTCTCTTCAATGATTCAGATTGATTTTGCAGTACATATAGCAACAGACTTCAATAATAAGCAGAACTGGAGCTATTGTAAGTGGTGATGCATTCCTCATTGCTTCAATCGTAATGCTGCTGATCAGCGTGCTCTGGGGGAGGGGGGTGTTCAGCCTCAAGATGTTTTGAATCATACAGTTCATTTATTATTTGTGTCTATCGGAATAGAATAAAACATTTTAGTTTTAAATGGACAGTTGTTTACATCAAGTACAATAACAATTGCTCCCACCCACTTCACACCTCATACAGGTTAGGCACCAAAACATCTGATTAACGTTTGCAGGGATTGCTCTATAGAAACGGTAGTGCTTAGTGCCTGCTTTTTGAACCGGGTTACCTACCTAATACTTTCTTTAAAATGTTTTCTGATGTAAAGTCATTAAATTGATAACTTTTGGCGAGTATTGTAATTGCTAATTAATGATATCCATCCGTGTTCGCCAACTCCAAAGTCCAGGTCCTCTTTCTGCATATTGTTTGCAATGGTGTGAGATATTAGTTATTGAGCTCTCTTGATTTCTGTATGCCGACTAGTGTAGCTTCTCAGTTTTGCCGCAATATTTTTATTGAGCAGACACGCTTCTCAAATAACTGAAGGGACTATTCTACAGCGAGAGCACTTACGCATCGTTAAACGCACTGATTTGTAACATTCTGGTGAACATGTTAGAGATGTTATGTGGATATATTTCATATTTTAGCTTTCATCGCGCTCAGGTGATCACTTGACTAGAGCTCTAAAATTTCCAAGACAATATTGAACTTTGGATACTGCCCTCTCTCAAAATGCATTATTTAATTTTTTTGCATCACTTCAAATTGCAATTTTCTCTTGAATTTAGGGAACGGCATCCTACATGAATGGGGCAGGGCATTAAAAATGGCCAGTAACGGTGCTGAATTGGTTTTGTATAAAGTATTTAAGATGCTGCAATAAAATGTATGCATAACCGTACCCATTTACATTTTTACTACGAGCATGGCTCAGTGGCTTCTCCTACAACTTCGTATTGTAAGTAATTTATGGATTCCACTTATAAGGCTCTGCTGAAAAATCATGGCTATACTTTTTTTACGGTAATATTTACAGCAAGCGACATAATGAAAGAAATAACAAAAAAAGTATACAATGCCTCTTCGATACATAAGCTCGCCTTCTTGAGTCTATGACGATGAATGCGAACCGGAAACAGATAGCACCACAAGGCCCATATTTATACTTTTTAGCGCCGTATTTGCTCCATTTTTTGACGCAAAAGCGGCGCAAACTTACAAAATACAATTGTATTTTGTAAGATTGCGCCGAGCAAATGCGGCTCTAAAAAAGTATAAGTATGGGCCCAAATGTCATGGTTCTAAGGTGGTCTTTGTCGTTCTCAAAATTGAGTCAGGGGTCTAAAAAGTTTGGGAACCGCTCATCTGTGCTAAGTTCCCTGGCAGACGCGATGACTATGATGACGTACTACTTTGAGTACCGTTGGCCTAAGTCACAGGCAGCTTCTCTTTCTGATTCTACCTCCTCAGGTGTGCATGCTACAAAAGCAGTGCTTGATTTGTGCTTGTTGTTTCCGGTGCTGAGCAACAGCACTTATTTTTGAGGGCCGGCGCTTAGTCTTCTGCCTCAAGCATTTGCTGCGAGCAAAAGACACATATGGGAAAGATGGAGGAAGAGAAAAACGAAAAAGCGTCACAAAGGTAGAAAGCAGAAAGCTGCTAGAGTGAGCTGAAGGAGCATGGAGTGGCTTTAAATTGATTGAAGAGGCCCGAGATGGCTTCAGGATTAAGCTGCCTGAGTATTCTGTGCTCGCACATTTACATGCAGCAGCCTCGTGTTTAAGAGGAGGGCTTTGGGCAAGGGCAGGCTCGTTTTTATTTACAAATAAGCACTGTACACAAGTCTTGGATAACGAGATGCATTGTTGTGGAATTTCTCACATAAAGAATATATCACAATAGTTAAAAGAATTGAAAGAAAAAAGGTTGTGTTTACAAAATAGATTTAATTGGGGTTATACTCTTTGATGTATTGGTCAACTATTTACCGTCTCTTTGCGCTTCAGACTGACGTGCCGGGGCAACATTATAAACCATGTTATCTATAGGCTAAAGTAATGCGCGGTATTAAGTTATGTCGAGCTGCTGGGAGACCTGTGATATTCCAGTCATTAGAGTGATGCACCTTTAAGACCATTTTACAAAGTTTATTAAGAGGCGCATCCCTGTTACTTTCACATAGGGTTGAAGCGCAGGCATCTCAGAATGCCGTAAGACTGCAGGTGCTCAACCAGTATCTTTTACGACAGCTTAAGTTATCATTAGATTCTGAAAGTAACATTCCGGAGAAAATCTGCTTTATTTATAAATCTGGTTTAAATTCAACGTTTCTTCATTTTAAATGCAAGCTTGAGTGCTCTAATCTTTCACCTTTCTCTAAAAATATACTAAAAACCAAAACGCCTTTTTGTGGGTCTTTGGACTATAAAAGTCTTTGCAGCAATAATAAAAACATAAGCGTTATAAAGCTTTGTTTACCTTTTTTCTAGATATTTTTTTTAAAAAAATATAACTTGGAAAAGCTTGTCCCCTCCATGCACCCCTGCCCTGATTGTCCGACTGGATGTGGATGTGCAGCTAGTATCGTGGCTTATCCTGATATCAGGATGAGCTACCATGCGCTCAGAGGCCTAGGCTTATCCCTGACAATGCAAGGTCCAGAACTTGCTCTGTGACTTTGAGGGGTGCACCAGGCACAGCCTCATAGTAAGCTACCAGACCTTTGTCTCTGTGTCACTGAATATGAGTGTGTGTGTGTGTCTGTCAAGTGCATGTGTAGTGACAGAACAGGGGGTTTCTATATCTCAGTCTTGTAGTCTTTATGTAACCCTGCCACTGGTAGTATGAACTTTTGTTTGTGATAAGGAGAAGTAAAAAGGAGCAATATATTTTACATTCAACACATAGCATTAATAATTACGTTCTTTCAGTCAGTCAATAAGGAGTATATTTTTTTGTGAGTTCAATGGCTTTATTTTCACTTCTTTTAGCTTTTCATTATTTATTTAGACTATTAATCTTGGGATATTGTTGACTTATTTGTCAAGTTACTTTTATTAGTATGGATTATGGCTAACCACAAGATGACCACTTAGCAGGTTGTTGGTATCCTTTTTCAATCTTCCTCTGGCCATGATTATGAGACTGACTCCGCATCTGAGGCAGAGGAGGAAGAGAAAGATTCTGTAGTGAATTTTCTGTCAGAGAGGAATCATCTGACGTTGAAGCTGGTCTCAGTGGGGATGATGTGCCTTTCTTAGACGAGGACATTGATTGCAGCCGGGGGCTGAAAGGATTCCTATTGGAAGAACTGAGCTCTGGGTTGCCCCAAACATGGTGCAGCTGGCAGTGCCTGCCTTTACTGGTGTCGCACGGTGTGGAGTGTATACTGAAGTCTTTTTGCTTATAAATTTCTATCAGCCTTTTATGGACAATGAATTTTGGGTGAGATTGTTGAGCAGACTAACTTGTATGCTGAACAGTATTTTAGGGACAACAGCCCCACTTCAGAGCTACCCGATGAACTCTCACAAACCTTGAAGAGTTGAAGAAGTTCTTGGGTTTAACTACTTTGATGGACTTGATAAAGAAGCCATCGCTGTCTTACTATTGGTCTACCAGTAATTTGATGGCTCCGCCCATATTTCTTGCAATCATGAGTCATGATCGGTATTTGCTTCTGCTTTGTGTGCTGCATTTTCTAGCTAATGATTTAGTGTTGCCACAAGACCACCCTAATTGTGACCATCTTTTTAATATTCGGCCTGTCCTTGATCACTTTATAAACTGATTTTTCGGAGATCTATGTTCCAGGGAAAGAAATAGCTGTAGATGAGTCTTTGGTCCTGTTTAAGGGCCATTTGGTTTTTAGGCAGTACATCCCTAGCAAGAGGGCATAGTATGGAACTAGGATAAATTAATCTTAGGGACAGATTTATGAAAAGTGGTGCTGCACCTACTGCAGCGCTACAATTCTGGTGCCCTTAGGGCCCCCCCGAAAGCCACCATGTGTGCACTGTATTCAAAATACGGCCCACAATGGCAGTAGTCAGGGGGGCTAATACCATAACTTTTTATGCTAGTCCGGTGCTTTGCAGGATTAGCATAAAAAGTTATGACCTAATCGTGCAAAGCACCTTGAGGCCCATTGAACACAATGGGAGCCTCTTTTTAACACCTGCTCTTAGGAGGTGTTAAAAAATGCCAATGAAAATGACGCAAAGAAATCGCATGGATTTCTTTGTGCCCTTTTTTCACCCCCGTATTGGCAGAGCACCCCCCTTGCATACATTATGCCTGGTGCAGGTATAGTGTGGTGTAAGGGGTTGCAAAGTGGTGCAATGCAGGCAGTGCACCACATTGTAAATATGGAGCAGCATTTTTGGCCTTCTAACGCCACATGAGCATAAAAAAATGATGCTATTGTGCCGTTAGAATGGTGCTAGGCCCACATAAATCTGGGCCTTAGTTCCATAGAGTGCTATCTGGCAGAAGGAAAGAAGTTCCATAAAGTGCTGTCCTGTCTGAGAGAAGGACTGTATATGACTATGATTTCTGGGTCTACACTGGTAGAGATTCCACTAGTGACTTTTCTTGGTTGTTCATCCACTTTTGGAGTTAGAAAATTGTTTGGGGACTTGGCAGAGGACTTTTTAACAAAGGTCACCAATTGTACGTAAATAGCTTCTACATTGGTGTGCAATTGGTCGAAGAATTGTTCATAGTGGACACTGTTACTTGTAGCCCAGTCTGCTCTAACTGTAAAGGTTATCCAAAGGAGCTTGTTTGTAAAAACCTTGAGAAGGAACCGTGCAGTGCCTTGCACAGTGATGAATTGCTAGCTGTGAAGTTTGCAGACAGGAGGGATGTTTACATGCTGACTACCATCCATGATGAAAGTGTTTGACCTGTGACTGCCTGGGGTCAGGTTGCTGAAGTGCACAAACCTGTGTGCATTTTAAACTACAGTAAGCACATGGGTGGTGTCGATAGAGTAGATCGGAGGTTGGAACCTTACACTGCTGTTCATAAGGCTTACATTTGATATAAGATGTTGGCTATCCATATCTTCCATTTTAAAACCTCTAATGCATTTTTCGTGTTCAAGGATTGTTCTCCGGAGTCACAGATGACTTTTGTTCAGTTTCAGGAGTCTGTGATAGGCATCCTTGTTGTAGTGGAACAGGTAAGTGTACCTAGAGTTGGAGTAATGGAGTATGTGGCTAGGTTGAAAGATTGCCACTTTGCTGATCACATTCCTCCCATGCCCCCCCAAAAAACAATCCCTGTAAGTGTAAAGTCTGTTTGTGAAGAGGCATATGGAAGGACAGTTGTATGCATTGCCCTGATTCTCTTTCTAAACGTGGGCTATGTGCCCATTTGTTTTAGAATGTACCACATGCAAAATAATTTTTGGGAGCTCCCATGAGTGTTGCCTGGTTTGTATTGTTTTGTATTTGTGTTCAGTTTCACAACTGGCATTGGTTCGAAGTACATCGTTAGAGCTGTTGTGTTTGTAGTTTTGCATTTGCCTACAATTGAGTTATGTTTTCTTTTTTGTTAAAAAAATGTGATGGTGGTGTGCATGGACTGGCACTTGGCTGGCAGTATGCGTGGACTGGGGCTTGGCTGGAGGTGTGCATGGGCTGGTGCTTGGCTGGTGCTGTGCATGGGCTGGTGCTTGGCTGGTGGAATGAGTGACTTGGTGCTTCACTGGCAGTATGTATGACCTGGTGCTTGGCTGGTGGTGTGGGAGTAGTGACTTGCTCCTGGTCACTATACTACACACTGCTGCCAAATGCCAGCCAGTGTGTGAATGGACTGTAAAGCGGCTGGTGCCTTGATGCGGCTTTACAGCTCACGAGCTGTGAGTCGCTGGTTCAGTTTTTTGACCTTTCAAATATTAACAGCGCATTTAATTTTTGTGAAATCTCTTGTTAATAATTTTTTTTATATTGGACAATCACTCACCCTTGTGCCAAATCCAACCAGTATGTGTGTGTACTTGAGGAATATATGGTTGTGCTGTAAAAAAATTCCTTTTCTGTCTTTCTCTGCAAGGTGTACATTGTCTTAACATTGTCTCTTTTTTGTCAATCTATGATTCCTCAGGAGTTGCTCATTGCCAGAATGCTCCAACTCCAGGCAACACAAAGTCTGAATGTCATTCTGACACAGATTCCTTTATCAGAAGGCAAATCAGTAATGAAGTCTAGTGAACAATAGTCCCAAGAGTTTTGTGGTGTTGGTAATGGTAACAGCAGACCCTTTGGCTTTCAGTGATCATGCTTTGCTCTGGCACAGGTTTTGCTTTCTGCAGTCCATTTACAGATATCATGAGTCATTGTTGGCCACCAGAAATTTCTTTGTGGGGCTATTAATGTCTGCTGATGTCCTGGGAGCCCTGCACATGGATGATTGTGATGCCAGTCAAACACTATCTTATGTAATTGTTCAATGGGAATATACAATTTAGAGGCATGAAGCTGTAAATCCTGTCTAATTTGTCTTTTGGGTGCCATGTTGGCCAATACTGTATTTTGAACTTGTCTCACACTGTGTCTGAAAAGTCTTCTGTTGAGACTATGTTCAAAACTTTCATAGGGTCTATGATTGGCTGTTGAGGTTCAGACTGATGAATCATTGTGGAGTCTTGGTATAGTGTCAGCCTTTTTATTATCAGACCCTGGATAGAGGGTGACCACAAAGTCAAATTCGGAAAGGGATCTCATCCATCAGAACTGACAAGGGGTGAGTACCCTTGCTGTTTTCATAAACTGAAGGTTTCCATGATTAGTTTATATTGTGACATGTTTGGTACCCAGTAAATGTTGTGGTCACTCTTTAAAGGTATCTCAAATTGCCAGTAATTCTTTTTCAGCAACTGTATAATTTCTTTCTGCCGGAGAGTGTTTTTTGGGCATATCAGCAATGAATGGAGCTGACCAAAATCAGTGTGTCTTTGAGACAGTATGGCTCCAATGGCCACTTCAGAAGTGTCATCTTCTATGACATAAGGTAATTGAGGATTCAAGTGAATAAGAACTGGTGCTGTGGGGATGGCTGTTTTTAACTGTTCAAATGCCCTTTGTACCTCAAAATCCCATTCAAATGCTACATTTTTCCTCAGGAGCTGTCTTATGGGGGCTACCTTTAGGGAAATGTGATCAATACATTGTCAATAGAAGTTGGGGAACTCAAAGAAGCACTGGACATCTTGGGTTGTCTTTCATGTTGGCCAACTGAGAACTGCCTGAATCTTTTGGTTGGCCATTTGTAATCCCCCAGGTGACAGAATGACACCAAGGAATTCCGCCTCAATAACATGAAAATCACATTTACTTAGCTTACAATAAAGTCTATGAATTTACAGTGTTGCTTAAATCGTAACTACATGTTCCCCGTGGGGTCTTTCTGAGTCAGAGTAAATTTAGACATCTTCAATATAGACAACAAACTTGTCGAAATATTCTCTAAGAATGTATTTCAAGCAACATTGGAAGGTGCAGGGGTGTTACATAGGCAAAAGGGCATTACCATACACTCAAAAAGGCCGTACTGGGTCTTAAACACAGTCTTCCATTAATTGCCTTCATGCATTCTGACTAAATGGCGTGCTCCTTTCACATTCAATTTCATATAAATGACAGCTGACTTGACTTCATCCAATAACACTGGAATTAAGGGGAGCACATAATTATTCTTTTTTGTTACTTTATTTAATGCTCTATAGTGTATCCAATCATGAACTCCTCCATTGGCTTTTGGCAATAAGAATAAAGGTGAGGCTGCTGGGGACTTGGATGGTCTAATAAAACCGGTAGCCAGGTCTTTGTCTGGGTATTCTCTTGAAAGATCATTCTCCTTCTCAGACAAGGCATATATGCAACAGGTAGTGTTCACCACCCATGATACCATATCAATTTAACAGTCATATGCTTGTTTTTCATTAATAACTTCTTGGAAGCGTGCATATTGAGCTGGAAACGTGACTTCCTTCTCGGCTGCTCTAACCACGGAATGGTTAGAGTCTTTACATGGTGATCAGAATGGAGACAATTTAGTGATGGATTTTGACACCCATTCTATTCTAGAGTTGTGTAATCTGAACCAGGGCATGCCCAATACAAAGCTGTATTGTGGGGTGCTAATAAGGTTGAAATAAATAGACTCCTCATGTGCTGCATTAATTCTATCAAATGTTAAAGAATATTGTTTAGTTTGTATAGTAATCGGGCTGGATGTTAAGACTTACCCATCAACTGTCCGTACTATCTATGCTTTTTCTTCTGAATACATGGTAACTTCAAGGCTTGTGCTAATTAGGTGTCCAAAAATATGTTGTAGGAGGCTGGTCTGGTTTGTAGTGGGTACCAAATGTACTTACACCTTATACCAGGTCCAGTTATCCATTATTAGTGAAATGTAGTCAGTGTCTAGAAGCCAGGCTCTCTAGGTGTAGTGTGGACAAGCAGCCAAGGCCTAACTAGGAGCCATGCAAAGCTCATGCAGTACCACTTTAGTCACACATGTACTTACACACATGAAAGAAAATACTCAGGATTACAAAAATAAAGGTACTTCTTTTGGTGAAACAAAGGCCAAAATACCTTAGAGACTATACTCCTTTAGGAAGTAAGTAATATACACAGTATATACACTAGAATGCAAAACCAGCTGTAAAAACAGTTAGAAAACAGTGCAAATGGTGAAAATCACAATAGGTAGACATTGGCCTAGGGGGAAACACAAACCATATACTAAAATAATGGAATACGAAAGTCGGTTTCCCACCTAGGCAGAGGTGCACTGGAAGTGTAAGAAAACACCAAAGGTAAGTAATAGAACCCACCCCACAGCCCACGAAAGCAGGAGTAAATCACAGTAAGTTTCCTAGAACACACAAGAACACATGATAGAAGATTATGCAAGAACCAGAAGAGACTGCAAGACACCAACAATGGATTCCTGGACCTGAAGACCTGTGGAATAAGGGGACCAAGACCAAGAAGCACTGAAGAGTCCAGGGAGAACAGGAGCCCCTGCTACCCCAGATGAAGGTGCAAATGAAAGAACCACTGATGAATATGAACAGTCAGTATTGCACTCAAGAAGAAAGATGCAGGTTGCTGGTTGATGCAGATGATGCCCTACACCGGATGGATGATTGCAGTCTTTGCTTTGCTGGATTCCGCCAACAAGTCTTGGCACACCCAAAGCACACAGTTAGAGGAAAACGGCACTGCCCAGGACCAGGAAGGACCTGGTAGCCTCTACCTAGGAGGGGAAGACAGAGGGGGCTCTCAGCAATTCAGAGAGCCCTCAGAAGACCAGGCAGCGTGCACAGGAGGCCCACAGTATGGGGACAAAGAAGGTGCAAAAGGAGGACCACACAGCACTATGCAAAGGGATCCCACGCTGCTGGGTAAGCTGTGCATCACAGGATAGAGTGCTGGGGGCCAGAGCTACACAGTGCATGAAGAACTTTGTTAAAGGATGCCAACAAGCCTTAGCAATTGCAAAACATGTGGTGCATTTGGGTAATGTCTTGCGTGGGGAGGCAAGCTCTTACCTTCAACAATGTTGGACAGCTGGACCTTAGGACCATTGGGACAACTTCAGTCTACCACCCGTGTTGCTGGATCCATGCACATCTTCAGGAAAAGGGACCCAAGCCGCTGGTCGTAACTGCAGAGGGGTGCCCTCTGAAGCAGGGAAGTGACTCCTTCACTTCAAGGGAGATTCCTTCATTCTTCTGGTGCAGGCTGAAGACAGGCAGTTCTTGGAGGATGCACAACCTTGAAACAGTTGCAGTTGCCGGTAGGAGCTAAAGATATAGGCCCTCATTACAACATTGGCGGTAAATGACGCTTAATGCCATGCAGAAGACCGCCAACACACCGCTGCGGCTGTGGAATTCCACCACAGCTATTACGACCCACAGCTCGGAATCCGCCAAAATCTAGACACCCACACAAGTCCGCCACACCAAAGGTCAGTGATAAACTGGTGATAACAAAACCTCCACCGTCACGCCAACAGGAATACGCCCACACTATCACGACCCACAAATCCACGCAGTGGTCTTTCAACCGCGGTATTCCATTGGCGGTACACACCGCCGCGCCCAAAATACACACACATTTACAAAACACTACCACATTGGACAATTCCAAATACACAAACCTGATACATATACACACACCACTCTCACACACCCAATACAATATAAAACACCCGCCCACATCACCCACAAACCCTTACTACCAAAAATGTAGACGGAGGGCAGAGAGACAGTACCAGCATACAGAGGCACACAACACCATCACACATAGACATCCAGGCACAAAACACCACACCCCTAAACATCACCCCTCACATCACAACACACACCACCTCACACATCACCCACACCACCCCATGGCACCGCAAAGACACCCCAGGTTTTCTGAGGAGGAGCTCAGGGTCATGGTGGAGGAAATCCTCCAGGTAGAGCTACAGCTATTCGGATCACAGGTGCAGCACACCACCATAGCTAGGAAGATGGAGCTATGGCGAGAATCGTGGACAGGGTCAACGCAGTGGGACAGCACCCAAGAACACAGGATGACATCAGGAAGAGGTGGAATGACCTACGGGGGAAGGTGCGTTCCATGGTCTCAAGACACCACATCACGGTTCAGAGGACTGGTGGCGGACACCCACCTCCTCCCCCACAACTAACAACATAGGAGGGGCGGGTCTTGGCTATACTGCTTCCTGAGGGCCTTGCAGGAGTAGCAGGAGGAATGGACTATGGTAAGTCAAATCTTAACTATTACATCCCCCACCCTACCTGCATGCTATCACATACCCCCACCCTCACCCCCATCACTCCAACTCCTCAGATATGTCCCACTATCACAAACCACACATCCCAACACCAAGCCCTGCATGCAACAACAAAGCATGGACACCCATCACCAATGCATTGCCACTACACATACCCACAAAGACCCCTAAACAATTAGCACACAAGGTCCTACACAGGAATGCAAGCACTGGGGTACAGGGTCACCCACCCATTGCACACCATGGCACACACAGATGCAATAATCATGCCTTTACACCCCTGCAGGACGCCTACCCAGCGTCACCGGACAGGAGGTTCCAGACATGTCCACTCCACCCACAGAAGAGGCCCACAGTGATGACAGCAGCTCTGTCCAACTGGATCTAGATGACCAGCCCTGCCCATCTGGGACCTCAGGACAGTCGGTTCCCCTCACACTGGCACAAGCCACAACAGAGCCTCCCCCCTCTGGAAACACCAGCACAGCACCCACCCAGTGGGCCCATACCTCTGTCCCCAGGACACGTCAAGCAGCAGTGTGTCCACCACTACAGGGAACCCAGGCTAACCCACCACCCCAAGAACAGGAGGGACCTGGGGGCAGTGGTAGTGGGAACACGGTTCAGGGGACAGGGGACAGAGGCTCAGGAACACAGGGGAACTGGGAGGATGCTGTGCGACAGGGGGAGAACAGGCCCAGGGAACCCACTCTCCACGAGGCCCTCTCCAACATCATGGGAGCCTACCATCATTCCCAGAAGATGATGGCAACGGTACTGGCCAAGTTTCAGGAGACCCAGCGGCTGCAGGAGGAACAGTATTTGGAGTTCAGGGAGGAACTCAAATCCATCAATACCACCCTGGGCACCATTGTAGGGGTGCTGAAGGAACTCGTGAACACCAGGAGGGACACTGTGGCACAACAAGGGATCCCTGACACTAGCCTGGATGATGAACTGCCCACCACCTCCGCCGGCGCTAGTGGACAGGAGGCACCGCCACAGGACCACCACACTAGCACCCCACCCCTGCAGATGGAGAACCACTCTGCAAGCGGTCCCTGAGATCCAGGACAAAGACAGAGAGCAAAGCCAAGACCCCCGCCAAGAAATGAGACCACCCTGATTGTCATCCTTCTGTCCCACTTTGTCACCCCGTCCATCCTTAAACTGCCCCAGCTCCACTTCCTATGCCCCTTTGGACAATGCACCTGTGAGACTAATAGACTGGACTCTGCCATGGACATTCCTCCACCATCAACCCTGACCATTTCACAACCCCCTCCAATATTTAGCACGTAAATAAACACCCTTAAATCACAAAACAATGACAAAACAATCTGGAGTCAGTCTGTGCTTTCACAAATGTGTACTTGCAATAACTGAGGTAAATAGCAATGTCCATTCTACTGTAAACATACCTATGTCACACAGATCTAGTCCATGAGGTTACATAGCGGAGGTCACAGAGTGGGACCCACATCTGTGAAATCGAAAGGGAAAGTGACAAATCAGGGTTCATACACTGAGTGAAAGTGACAGACAGATGAGAGGTAGAACAATTGTATCAGATGTAGGAGGCAGTGATGTCTTCTTACCTGTGTCTCACTGGAAGTATTGATGGATCACAGTGTTTCTGTTGTCTATGTCCTCTTCTTCTGCCTCCTCTTCTTCACTGTCCACAGGCTCCACAGCTGCCACAACACCTCCATCTGGACCATCCTCCTGCAGAAAAGGCACCTGTCGTTGCAAAGCCAAGTTGTGCAGCATACAGCAGGCCACGATGATCTGGCACACCTTCTTTGGTGAGTAGTAGAGTAAACCACCTGTCATCTGTAGGCACCTGAACCTGGCCTTCAGGAGGTCGAAGGTCCTCTCTATAACCCTTCTAGTTCGCCCATCTGCCCTTGTCTTGGGATTCCTCACTGGGTTCAGTAGCCAAGACAGGTTGGGGTAGCCAGAGTTACCTGCAAATGTTGAGGGACAACTGTTAGACACACACTAACCCTTAGGGACAACCCCAGACAACTATTCACATGGTAAAGGGTCCTTGTCCTCACCTAATAGCCACACACAGTGCCTCTGGAGTTGGCCCATCACATAAGGAATGCTGCTATTCCTTAGAATGTAAATGTCATGCACTAAGCCAGGAAACTTGGGTGACGTAATGGTCTGCCAAACACACCATCTGCACATTCATGGAATGGTAACTCTTCCGGTTTCTGTACACCTGTTCACTCCTGCGGGGGGTACCAAGGTCACATGCGTTCCATCAATGGCACCTATGATGTTGGGGATATGTCCCAGGGCATAGAAGTCACCTTTCACCGTAGGCTAATCCTCCACCTGAGGGAAAACAACGTAGCTGCGCATGTGTTTCAGCGGGACAACACGTTGGAGAACATAGGCTGGGACATCCCTGATGCTATGGCCACTGTAGTTTGAAAAGACCTACTTGCCAGGAAATGGAGTATTGACTGGACCTGCACTAGATGGGGGATCCCTGTGGGATGGCGGATTGCTGACATCAGGTCTGGCTCCAACTGTGCACACAGTTTCTGGATTGTGGCACGATCAAGTCTGTAGGTGACAATTACATGTCGCTCTTCCATTGTCGACAGGTCCACCAGCGGTCTGTACACCAGAGGATGCCGCCATCACCTCACCTGCCCCAGCGGACGTGCCCTATGGACGAGAACAGCAAGCACAGAGTCATCCAACACTGAGGTATTAAATTGAGTATTTATTGCACACATTTGTCAATCCGCTATGTGCCTGTCTTAGTATGTATGCAAGGCCTAGATATGTGTGACGCATTTAAAATTAATGCCATGTGGCCCCCTGAAATGGCGGCTGCCTGACCTGTAAGATGGGATAAGGGGATATGAGGTAACAGCGCTGGCGTTGTACACCGTTGCGGTAGGCGGTCGAAGACTGCGGCGCAATCCTGCATTGGTTACCATTGGACCCTATGGGTCCCAGGAGCCAAAGACGATGCACGACGGGGTGACGGTACGCACCGCCGCAGACGTGACCGCCATTTTCTCACTGTTCACTCACTTGATACCTGATCTTTGACAGGAGAGGACCTACACTGCAAGTGCTGCTGTGACCTCAGTCTGGAAGCGACAATGGCTCAAGTGTCTAGGGAGAGGGCCCCTGCCTTCACATCGGAGGAGTTAGGCAAACTAGTGGATGGGGTCCTCCCCCAGTACACCCTACTCTACGGTCCTCCAGACAAACAGGTGAGTACACTGTGAGCATGCTGTATGGGCAATGCCAGTTTGGAGCGGTGTGGATGGGAGATTGGGGGGGGAATGATGCGTGCATGAAACGACGGTGAGTGTATGTGCGTCATGGCAAGGGTAGGAATGTGGGCCAATGACCGTGATGGTCCGGATGGTTATATCTTCTCCTTTTCCCCTGTACTACTCCTGTAGGTCAGCGCCCACTAGAAGAAGGATATTTGGCATGCCATCACCAGGGAAGTCCGGACCCTGGGGGTACACCACAGACAGAACACCCACTGCCAGAAAAGATGGGAGGACATTCGCCGCTGGAGCATGAAGACGGTGGAGGCCCAGCTGGGGATGGCCTCCCAACGTGGGAGGGGTTCCCATCGCACCATGACCCCCCTGATGTTCCGGATCCTGGCGGTGGCGTATCAGGAGTTGGATGGGCGCTTGAGGGCATCACAGCAGCCACAAGGGGGTGAGTACAGTCACATTCATCTGATTCAGCACGCATTGGAGGTGTCTGGGTGGGGGAGGTGGGCTGTGGGTACCCCTACTCCAGGGTGAATTTTGTAGGCAAGGCCATGTGGCACCCCACCCCACCAGTGTTAAGAGCCATCTACCCCTAGTCAGGCTCCTGTGACTTCCATGTGTGCAGCAATCGGGCATAGGCCTTGAACCCCATGGCCCTATGATTAAATAGGGAACTCTAAGTGCATGGCGTAGAGCAGAGGGCTGCTGTGTCTGTAGTGTCCGCCAACGGTAGCGGTATTGCATGCACTGAACATGTGTTTCTACTTTCTTTCACCCCCTTTTTGTGGTCTCCCTGTTCTTGTGTACATTAGCATCATCACGCGGAGGAGCAGTGCCACCGGCATCCCACATGGCCCTGGAGGGCGAGACTATGGACTCCGAATTCACCAGTGGGAAGGAGGGAGAGGGGAGCTCCACGGTGGAGACAGGAGCTGAGACCAGCGACACCGACTCCTCCTCTGATGGGAGCTCCCTTGCGGTGGCGGGCCCCTCTATGCCCACAGCATCTACACGTACAGCCGCCACCCCCCCTACCAGCACCGCCCTCCCAGCAGCCACTCAGCGTGTTCCCCGTGGCCGCTCACCCAGGAGGGTGGGCTTCTCCTTCGCCCCAAGCACCTCAGCCCCTGCCCCTGTCAGCCCTGCTGCCCTCATTGAGGAGGCCATTGACCTCCTCAGATCCCTCACTGTTTGGCAGTCTACCATTCTGAATGTCATCCAGGGTGTAGAGAGACAGTTGCAACAGACAAATGCATACCTGGAGGGCATTCATTCTGGTCAGGCAGCCCAACAGCGAGCTTTTCAGACTCTGGCCTCAGCACTGATGGCAGCCATTGTCCCTGTGTCCAGCCTCCCCCCTCCAACTTCCTCCACCCAGCCCCAATCCCCAGTATCTCAGCCTATCCCAAGCACACCATCAGACCATCATGCACACACCTCAACACACAAGGGTAGCTCTGGCAAACATAAGAACCACACATCCTACAGGCGCTCACACAAGCATCATACCCATGCACACATACCAACATCCACTGCCTCCACTGTGTCCCCCTCCTCCTCGTCTCCCTCCTCCCTCCCTGTCACATCTCCACTCACACCTGCATGCACTACATCTTCATCCACTTCGTCCATCACCAGCGCGCCCATCCCCACACACCACTCACATGCACTCACCACCCCCACTACCGTTCACACATCCCCTGTGTCCTCTCCCAGTGTGTCTGTGAGCCCACCTCCCAAACTACACAAACAAAGTCACACACCCACCCAACAGCCATCCACCTCACGACAGCCTCCAGCCCATGCACCTTCACCCAAAGTCAGCAAACGAACACCTCCTACAACTACTACCTCTTCCTCCACTCCCAAACCCCCTCCATCTACCCATCCCAGTGTGTCTAAAACACTTTTCCTGTCAAACCTTGACTTCTTCCCTTCACCTCCCCCACCCCTTCTGTCCCCTAGGGCCCGCCTTTCCAGGTCCTAACCCAGCACCTCAGCCACCACATCACCGGGAACAGTGGTGCCAGCACTAACCAGCTTCTGGAGTGCGCCAAGCAGCAGGGCAGCCAGTGTGCCAAGGAGCCAGGCCAAAGACAGTCCCCCACCTCAGAAACATAAGAAGTTGGCCACAGCCCCGAGGGAGAAGGGCAAAACACCTGCCACCAAGGGCTCTCCCAGGACTACTGTTGGGAGTGGCAAGACAGCTGTGCCACCATCCAAGGTGGGGAAGGGGCAGAGAAAGAAAGGGAAGTCGCCGCCAACCTGCATGGCGGACAAGACCACCACCGGCAGAGCCACATGCACTGCCGCGACCAGCATCGCTTCCCAGGACACTGCCACCACCAGCACCGCTGCCCAGGACACGGCCGCCACCAGCACCGCTGCCCATGACACCGCCGCCACCAGCACCGCTGCCCAGGACACCGCCGCCAGCAGCACGCTCACTGAGCCACCCACCAGCACCGCTGGCCAATGAGCGCCGCAAGCACCTTCGCTACTGAGGCCGCCGCAGGCACCGCCAGCGCCCACGCCACATCATGTGCCAGTGGCACCACCGCAGACATGTCTGCCATCCCCAGTGGTCAGTTGTACAAAGCTGGTGGTCAGTTCCAGGGGCCTGGACAGCTTCCATGTAGGCCCACCGTCACTGAACTGTCACATCCACTACCTCAGTCCTTGGCAGGATGAAGCACTCTGGGCACAAAGCCCCCTCCAGAACCAGTGGAGAAAGGCATCCACTACCTCTGTCCTTGGCAGGATGAAGCACTCTGGGCACAAAGCCTCCTCCAGAACCAGTGGAGAAAGGCATCCACTACCTCTGTCCTTGGCAGGATGAAGCACTCTGGGTACAAAGCCCCCTCCAGAACCAGTGGAGAAAGGCATCCACTACATCTGTCCTTGGCAGGATGAAGCACTCTGGGCACAAAACCCCCTCCAGAACCAGTGGAGTATCACATCCACTACCTCTGTCCTTGGCAGGATGAAGCACTCTGGGCACAAAGCCCCCTCCAGAACCAGTGGAGAAAGGCATCCACTACCTCTGTCCTTGGCAGGATGAAGCACTCTGGGCTCAAAGCCCCCTCCAGAACCAGTGGAGAACTGTTATCCATTTGAGAGACTGTGGCTTTTCACTCCCCAGGATAAAGCAGTGGGCAAACCACCCACTGGAGAGACTTGAGAGACTGTGGCTTTGCACTCCCCAGGATAAAGCAGTGGGCAAAGCAGTCACTGGAGAGACTTGTGAGACTGTGGCTTTGCACTCCCCAGGATGAAGCAGTGGGCAAACCACCCACTGGAGAGACTTGTGAGACTGTGGCTTTGCACTCACCAGGATGAAGCAGTGGGCAAACCACCCACTGGAGAGACTTGTGAGACTGTGGCTTTGCAGTCCCCAGGATAAAGCAGTGGGAAAACCACCCACTGGAGAGACTTGAGAGACTGTGGCTTTGCACTCCCCAGGATAAAGCAGTGGGCAAACCACCCACTGGAGAGGCTTGAGAGACTGTGGCTTTGCACTCCCCAGGATAAAGCAATGGGCAAACCACCCACTGGAGAGACTTGTGAGACTGTGGCTTTGCACTCCCCAGGATACATCAATGGGCATGGTGCCCCCTCGTGGAGCTGGCGTTGTGCCCTTATCCGGCTGAGGTGACCCCCTTCCCCCTGAGGTGCCTTTTTTATTTCGATCTGATGCCCCTGCAGTGTTCTCTCCGTTTTGATCGGGTATCTTGTGTGGGCCTCGCCCATGCATTTTGGGCCCAGTGGTCCAAGGACTATGTAGGTGCAGTACATGGACTTGAATTCCTGGTGTATATATTTGTTAATAGTGTATATATATTTTTGACTAATGGATTTTTATTGATTACATTCGTTTAACTCATTTCCTTATGTCCTTGCGTTCTTCCAGGGGGAGTTGGGGGGTGTAAATGTAATGTATCAACATGTATTTGTGTGTGTGTTGTAGTGGGTGAGGGTGGGGTTGGGGGTTTTGCGTGTTGCGTGTGTGTGTCACTCTCTTTCCTCTCCCTCCTCCCCTGTGTTGTAGGTGCAGTACTCACCGTGGTCGTTGCCGCCGGCGTTCGTGCTCCTGTTAGAGGAGCAGGAAGAGAATGGCAGGTAGAATTTGGAGTTCCGGCTCCGTGGCGTCCTGGTTCCTTGTGGGGTGTGTAGAGCTGAGCTTTTCTCTTCCAAGTCCTATTTCCACCGTATTTTTGTTTGCTGTGAATCCCCCTCTGAAAAGGTGGCGGAGTGGCCTCTCATAATGGTGTGGGCGGTACATTGTCTTCTGCCTGTCTGTTGGCGGTGACCGCCGCGCTGTTTGTTTGTACCGCTGTGGCAGTCGGATTGTTAAAGTGGCTGTCTCTGTTGGCGGTTTCCGCCACAGTTGTGATTCCAATTTCTTTACCGCCGGCCTGTTGGCGGTTTTACCGCCGCTTTAACACCGACCGGCAGCGTTGTAATGAGGGCCATAATGTTGCAGAAGTTGTCTTTGCTTATTTTTTGCAGTTTGTAGAGTTCCTGGAGGGTCCAGCTGCAGTTTTGTCAGTAGAAGGTGAAGTGAAGGATGCAGAGGATTCCTGCTGGAATCTTGGATTCTGAATCTGAGGAAACAACCAGAGGAGAGACCCTAAATAGCCCTGATAGGGGGATTGGTCAGCCACACAGGTAAGCACCTATCATGGAAGGGATCTGATGTCACCTCCTGGCACTGGCCACTCAGATTCTCCCAGAGTGCCCCACCACCTTGGAATCCAGGATGGCTAAACACTCAGGAGGAATCTACTTCCTCACAGATGTTGGTGGCTCCTGAGTCTATAAGGACTGTAATAGAATGTGTTAGTTTTATAGACACTAATAATATCTTTTTCAAAGTCAAAGGAGTTACATGGTCTTCAAGTGCTAAGCTTAAGAAGGGGACTTTACAAACAATCAAAAGATCCCCATTCATATCTTTTGAGTTTGTTAGCTTTCCCATAGGGTATTCATGGAATTGACTGTCTTAGGTGGTTGAGATTAACATTTCACCTTGGGTTTGATGGGGCAACCTTTAACAAAATGACCTTTTTTGCCATTAGATTCTTTCTCTTATTTGGAAAGGGCTGACTGAACAGAAGCTATCTCCATTGATTCAACATGGTTTTCATGTATGTTGGTTTCAATGCTAGGGCAATCAACTCTGAATGAATCTTACATGGTCACAGCATGTCTCCTTTCTGCTCTGACAACCGATGATCTAATCTCAGAGTTAGGCTAATGAGATTAGCACAGTCTTGGAGTTGACGATCAATCTGTGCTATGATGTCCTTTATTTCATTTTTGAGGCCTTGATAATTTACTGGCTACAAGACAATTAAAATTAATTATATAGGTGATCAAATCATAATTACCCTTCTTAAGCTCCAGCAGTTCCCTATCTGTTGATTGAGTTGCTGCCCTCCTACTGAACACCATTTCACAATTTTTAACAAAGGCTTTTCAATTATAGAGAATACAATCAACACTTCATACTAAAGGGACTTCCCAGGAGGAAGCATCACCAGCTAGGTAAGAAATTAAAAATGCCACCTGTGATTGGGCAACTGGGAAGGAGGCTGGTCTACATGTAAAATTTAATTCTATTTGAGTGAGAAATACCTGAATCTTTCCTGGATCAACATAGAACCTTTCGGAGGCTGCTAAAGGTATTTGTGGTGGTACTGTAACTACTATGGTTGGAAGTGTTGACTCACCCATACTTTGATCCACAGAAAGTACAACACTAGGATATTTACCCAAATGGATATCAAAGGGATTTCTATCCAGGATCCTTCTGGACTCATCTCTAAGCTGTAACTATGAGATCTTGGGCTAGATGTAGGTAGGTAAAAATTAGCGACTCGCAATTTGCGAGTCGCTAACTGCAATGCAGGTAGAAAGTGTGAGGACAATTTGCGACTCGCACACGGAGTCGCACCGCAGATAGCGAGTCCGCTGTTTGCGAGGTCGCTTTTTGCGACCGCGCAAAAAACGGACTCGCAATTTGCGAGTGGGTGTCGCAAATAGTGACTGTGCTGAAAATTGAATGCAGGTGCTGCAGAACACTGGAAAACACTTCAGAACACTCTGGAGAACACTTCCTGGCACATGATGATGACATCACAGCCAGGAAGTTTACAAATACACCTGGGAGGAGGGAGGACCACACCCATTTTAACTGCAGCACAGCTAACAGACAGAGCTCCAGCAACCATGGCTGACAATCCTAGGAGAAGGAAGCTAAAGTTTGCTGAGAAGGAGTTGGAGGTGCTGACAGATGAGTGCTGTCAGCACCATGATGAGCTGTTTGGCAGGGCAGCCCTCACCGTGCCAGACACAGAAAAGAAAATAATTTGGCAGCAGATCCAGGACAAGGTCAACTCCCTGGGGGTCAGCCACCGGAGTGTGGAAGAACTGAAGAAAAGGTGGTATGACCTGCGCTCCCGGACCAAGGAGAGGGTGGCAGAGCGGCTCCGGGAGATGAGAGGCACAGGAAGGGGACCATCTACGGTACCACCACCCACACCCCTGGAGGAAAGGGTAGAGGAGACCCTTGAGCCTGAGGCTGTCAGTGGGATGGGAGATCTGGACACCTCTGAGCCAGGACCATCAACCGGTGAGTTCCATGTGACATGCATGTACCCTCATCAATGCCATACCCCCACCCACCTTGTACACAGGGGCATGCACAACCAAGATAGCTCCATTCCAGAGTAGCAAACACCAGAATGATGCATTATGGGCAATGTAGTCAAGTAGACAGTTCATAGGCATTTGCTTATTAGGAAGTTGATAACAGATAGTAGACTCTGACAGTGTGTTCCCTATGTCCCACAGGTCTCCCACAAGACACCCCCACCAGCCCAAGCAGGCAGGGGCCACTGGTCAGCCAGCACACACAGGAGACAACAGGACCAGCCACCACTGCTCCCTGCACCACCAACACCATGCCCTCTCTGTAAACACCTGTTGCAACAGTGGTGTGCGAGCCTGCACCAGGTACAAGCCAGTGTGCCACGTCAGACAATACAGGGCCTCCACCACTTCGCAGGCGACGTAGGAGATCAACAGCAGAGCAGCAGGCATAGTCAGGGCATGCCTCCACATCACCAACAGAGGCCCAACTGCTACGGGGTCAGCGTCTGCAAAACCAACAATTAAGAAGGATTAGTGGGGTATTGCAGCGCTTTGAAAGAAATCATGCCATCAGTATGCAGCAGGTGCAGTCGGAATTGCAGGTCATCGGTAACAACACGGGTGACCTTGCACTGTCTATGCGCCAACTACTGGCAGGACTGCTAACACAGAGTGACAGTGCACGGCGCAGGGACCGCCAGCTGCTGCAACGTCTGGACAGGATGGCCTCCTCTATAGTTAGGCTGGCTGTCAACACAACAGGGCTGTCTAGGCGCACAGTCAGCCTCCAGGTGGAGATGGGCCACTTTGCGGGTGATGTGGCACAGGGACTGGGCCGTCTCAGCCATGCAATGGACCTCATGGAGGCACGGCAGGTGGCCAGGGGCACAGGCGACACGCCACAGGACAGTGAGGAGGGCTCCACTGTCAGCACTGTCTCTGCCAGTGACACCATGGTGCTACGTAGTGGAAGCACAAGGCAGAGCACTGCTGGCCCCCTAGTACCAGCCAGGCTGGCCGACCCCGCCGTAGGGTGTGAGCTCCACATTGTCCTTGGGTTTGGGGCACATGATGTCAATGTGTCCCATGCCAGGTGGACTATTGAAGCCCCGGAACTGTTTCTCATGTACATAGTTTGGTTATTTGCACTTATTAAATCATTTGTTCTTTCCACTTAACACATGGACTCTTTGTTATATTGGTGAGTATGGTAGAAGTTTGCACGTACCTTCCAAAGTATTGGTTTGCAATGTGTTCCCGTCTCAGTCTGCCTTGATGCTCCTATCCTCATGATGGCGATGTGGTTGCTCTTGCTCTTCATCCTCAGAATCTGGGTCTTCAGGGGTGAGAGGTAGCCCACGTCGGGTGGCAATGTTGTGCAGGATAGCGCATGCAACAACTATTTTGAAAGCCGTTATTGGGGTATACTGGAGGGCATCCACTTCGGTGGAGGCATCTGAACCTTGCTTTCAGCAGTCCGAAGGTACGTTCTATCAGGTTCCTGGTCCTCTTATGTGCACTGTTGTATCGCCTCTCGCAATCATTGCTGGGTGTTAAGTACGGAGTCAGTATCCATGGTTGTAGTGCATATGCACTGTCACCTGTTTGGAACAAAACGTACACTGTTAGCAAGGCATGGGTGGTTTTCACATTGACCTGTGTGCATGTCTTCAAGGTTTATTCAGCTCTACCTAGGAGGTATCCGTCTCCAAACTCCCCACGTTCCAGGCGTTGGTGTATCCCACTGTGCCTAAAAATGTAGGAGTCATGAGTACTGCCTGGAAATTTGGCAACCATGTCAGTGATGATATAATGAGCGTCACATACCACCTGAATATTGAGTGAGTGGGTACACTTCCTATTGCGGAACAGATATTCCAAGTTTGCAGGAGGGCATATTTGTATATGTGTCCCATCTACACACCCTATGACATGGGGGAAGTTGGCAATCCTGTAGAATTCAAACTTGGTGGTGTTGATTTCTGCCTCATTCCTGGGTAGGTATATGTATCGGGACATGTGTGTGAGTAAGGCGTCTAGGAATGCCCTAAAGGACCGTGATAGTGCACTTTGGGATACCCCACCTGCCACAGCAATGACCCCCGGATAGCTACCCGAGGCCAAGAGGTGCAGTGAACATAGCACTTGCACATGCGTAGGGATGGCGCAGCCGTGCATAGTCTGGCGTTCTAGCTGTGGTTTGAGTAAATCTATTAAATCTAGTATAGCTGCGCTGCTAAGTCTATATTTGTCATAAATTTCCTCCTCAGTTTGCTGGAAGAGTGTCTGCCTTGTTCTGTAAATCTTCTCCTGTCTCTGGCTCCTCCTCCTCCTCTGCTGGGCGGCGTGGGCTCTCCTCCTCACTGCTATCAGGTATATCTCCGCAATCTTGAGTAACCCAGATGCCTTCTGGGTCTCCTTTTATACTTTGGTAATGGTTACCACCTGCTCTGAGTTAGTGGTAAATTGGATGTGTAAAATGGGCTTTTTGCCACTACTCGCAATTTGCGAGTTGCTATTGCATATGGTTTGCGACTCGCAAATTGCGACGTCCTATTTGCGAGTCGCAAAATGGGGTCGCATATTTTGCGAGTCGGTAACGGCTCGCATCGCATTTTGCGAGTCGGAAATGGGATTTTTGCATCCCATTTCCGATTTTGCAGGGTCGCAAATTGCGAATCGGGCCATTTGCAACTCGCAAAAGTTTGCTACATCTGGCCCCTTGTCTGCTAAGGCAGCCATGTTGGTCTTTGGGTCAGCTAATTCCTTTTGGACCTGAACTAGGACTTTCATTACATCACCTAGGGCCAGATGTAGCAAAGAAACATTTTGCGACTTGCAAATAGCGAGTCATAGCGACTCGCTATTTGCAACTCGCAAAATGTTATGCAGAACGGTGTCTCAGACACCATCTGCGAGTCGGTATGGGGTCGCAATGACCCACCTCATTAATATTAATGAGGTGGGTCGTAAATTGCGGCCCAATACCGACTATGGGCATTCGCAAACATGGAGGCCTGCTGTAGTCAGCAGACCTCCATGTTCGTGACTGCTTTTAAATAAAGCATTTTTTTTTTTTTTAAGTGCAGCCCGTTTTCCTTAAAGGAAAAAGAGCTGCACTTAAAAAAAAATCAGAAACCTTTAGTTTTATTTTTTCATTATTTTGAAAAAATAATTTGGGGTCCATTCACAAAGAGGAAGGGGTCCCCTTCCAATTTGCGAGTGGGTTACCATCCACTTGAAGTGGATGGTAACTGCGACACCATTTGCGACCGCATATGCGGTCGCAAATGGTATTGCATACCACTAGGAATCGCAAATAGGAAGGGAACACCCCTTCCTATTTGCAATTCTGAAATGCATTTTGCGAGTCGGTCCCGACTCGCAGAATGCATTTCTGCATAGGAAAATGCGATTTGCGACTCGCAAACGGCAGTTTTTGTCGTTTGCGACTCGCAAATCCTTTCCTACATCTGGCCCCTAGTGAAGCCATTCTGGGAACCAATCAAGCCGGGGAAAATATGAATCATGGGCTCACTATTCTGTCAATCCTCAGGACTTGCTTGTTGCTAGAATGGTCCACCTCCAGGTACCATCAAGTCTGAATGTCTTTACAACACAAATTATTGGAATGGCCATGTGAGGGAAAGGGTGTTTGGGTAGGAACGGCGGGGATGGAGACCCTCAAGGGAAAGATAGCAAACTTGTAAATAATACCCTATACCCTCCTCCTTCGCCTACAGTTTCTTTGTATCCCTATGATATTCACTCTTGCCTTTTTCCCAAATATTCTTGATGATGGACTATGATTTTATCCTAAAAAGAACAGCAGTGAAGCAGATGATTAGCACATACACAATAAGCATTGAACACAAATGTCAAGCGTTAACTACATAGCAATTACAAAGGTTGCATGCCTCCAGCACCTATCAATGCCTTGACCTTGGAAAGGTATTCTGCAAGATAGGAATAAATCTTGATTAGGTTGATAGCTGTCTGTTATCCTAGTAAGCAATGATATCTCTGTATGGTTCTCATGAAGTTCCCCAATGACTTTAATGTTTCCTCAGCTCCCACATAACATGTGGGATCTGCCTTGTAACATATGTGCAATGTTTCCCAAAAATTCACTTTCCAACCATAAGTACAAACAAGTAGCATGATGCACTCTTACCCCCAAGTTTGGGCCAATCTCACCAACTGAATTGGTTGAGAAACCGGATTCCTCCAAATAGCCCAAAACATCTGTTTAAGGCTACAAATGCTTCTGTTGTCCTGTTCTGACAGCTGGGAGCTCTTTAGATTCTGGAATTGCCAGCTGCCAGCAAGGAGTACTCCTTTGTCTCCCAATATAAATGGTATCTCACTTGTGTGGGTGGGCCAAGTCCCTACTACAGAGAAGGGCGATTTGGAGTGTTTCCTGTCACAGGCACATAAGTGGAGCACCATGTTTATCAGGAAACTTTAGGGAATGCTGGGTGAAAGGAAGTTTGTGGCTCCCCTAAGATTCCAGATGTTGGCATCAAAGGAACATGAGGAAAATGTGTTTTATACACATTTTGTGGTTGCAAGGGATTCTGAGTAGAAAAATTTGATAGAATCCACACAAGCCACCCTATCCTGGAATCCCTTATGTCTCTAGTTTTCAGAAATGTACAGGTTTGCTAGGTTTCCCTAGGTGTCGGCTGAGCTAGAGCCAAAACTTCACAGCGAGGCACATTGTAAAAAAAGAGTCAGTTCCTAGTGGAAAAATATGATGTGTCCAGGTTGCATTTTGGGGCATTTCCTGTCGTAGGCACTAGGCTTACCCAAACAAGTAAAACACCATTTGCATCTGGAGACTTGGGGGAATGCTGAGTGGAAGGAAGTTTGTGGCTCCTCTCAGATTCCAGATCTTTTCATCGCAAAAACATAAGGAAAATTTGTTTTTAGACACATTTTGAGGTTTGCAAGGGTTTCTGGGAAAAAAATGTGATGAGAGCCACACAAGTCACCCCATCTGGCTTCCCCTAGGTGGCTAAGTTTAAAAAATGTACTGGTTTGCTAGGTTTCCCTAGGTGCACGCTGAACTGGAACCTAAAATCCACAACTAGGCACATTGCAAAACAATGGTCAGTTTTCAGAGGAAAAATGTGATGTGTCCATGTTGCATTTTGGGATGTTTCCTGTCACAGGCACTAGACCTACCCACCAAAGTGAGATACAATTTTTATTGGGGGAAGACATAATAGCAGAACAAGTGGTATTACCAATTGTCTTTCTCTGCATTTGTGCCTTCCGAACACAAGACAGTGTGTGAGAAAGAAGTCATTTTGAGAAATACCCTCTACTTTATATGCCAGTATGGGTACCCAAAAAATTCAGAGATGCGCAAATAACCACTGCTTCTAAACTCCATACCTTGTGCCCATGTCGGAAATACATAGGTTTTCTTGATAGCCATTTATCACTCTTTATATTTTACTAAATGTGTTGCTATATGCCCGGTACACAACAAAAACCCATTGCAAGGTACAGCTCATTTATTGGCTTTGGGTACCTCAGGTTCTTGGTGAACCTACAAGACCCATTAACTGCTGCAGCCAGAAGGGTCCAGCAGATATAATGGTATATTGTTTTTGAGAATCTGTTGTAGCTGGAAAAAATTACAGATGAAAACATAGACAGAAATGGCTGTTTTTTAACAAAATTTATTTTTATTTCAACTGTTACTTTCTATAGGAAAATCTTGAAGGATCTGCACCAATAACTCCATGCTGAATTCATAACTTTGTATACTTTTCAGAAATGTATACCTTTCTGGGATCCAAAGTTGGTTTAATACCTGCTTCTGTCAATAACTGGCAGGAGATTGAAAGCACAAAAATAGGAAAAATGGGGTATGTCCAATGAAATACCAAAACCGAATTGAAAAACTTGGGCCATGATTTAAGAAATGTGGTGCTGCAACCACTGCAGCACCACTTTTCTTGCGCCCCTTAGCATCTCCCTAACACCACCATGTGCACTCCATAACTAAGATAGAGCACACCATGGTGGTAGTTACGGGATCTAGCGTCAAAATTTGTGGCGCTAGTTCAGAGCTTTGTAGATTGGCATAAAAATGATGACGCTAATCCTGAAAAGCCCATTGAGGCCCATTGAAAGCAATGGCATGCCTCCTTTTAACATCTGCTCTGAGCGTTAAAAGTGCCCCCAAAAAATGACATAAAGAAATCTCTTAGATTTCTTTGCACCATTTTTTGCTCCCCCTTAACGAGGGAACGCTTTCTTTGCATACATTAAGCCTGGCGCAGGCATAATGTGGTGCAAAGGGTTAAAATTGGTGCAATGCATGCATTGCAGCACTTTGTAAATTTGGCCTCAAGCCACTTTAGCTTAAAATAAAATGACCGTAATGAAGCACAAAGAGGCTCTAAGGGCTCTTAAATCTGCCCCTTGGTTTTCTGATTCTAGTCTACTTGTTCCTGAAATCTGAAAAGATGGTGATTTCAGCACCACAAAGTCTTCTTCGAAACAATTTGCACAGGAAAAAAACTGATGAAAACAGATTCTTTCTTCTGCAGCACTTTTTTCACATTTCCCCCCCCCAAAAAAACAACAACATTTTGCTGTAGTTTGGCTAATTTCTCGGTCACCTCCAGGGGAATTCCCAAACCCTGGGTACCTTTAGAATCCCCAGGATGTTGGAAAAAAATGACACACATTTGGTGTGGATAGCTTATGTGGGGAAAACATTATGGGGGCCTAAATGTGAACTACCCCAAAAAAAGGCTTAGCACAGGGGTGGGGAGGCTCAGCTGCAAAGGAGTTTAATCAGTACTTTTTTGTTTCACTTGCAGGCTCATAACATCTAAATATGATTACTTACTACAAAATATTGAGTTTTCTATATATGCCTTTCAAACATAGATTTGTACACATTTTTAAATGAAAAGTGTTTTTTGTTTGTAAAAGAAATTCACTCCTGGATGAGCTTATGTACTGTAGTAGGACTCTGAATGTTGACTGAGTTTGACTACTGAAACAAGTGGAACCATTTTTGGATGACAAAGATGGGAGGGGTAAAGCCACGTTGAGACAGTGAAAGTGAATTGCCTACATTCATGTGGCTGGAGGGTGAATGCCCAGGACCCTGAAGTGAGGAGTGTGGGGATAGGGATTTCTTTAGCATTTCAATGAGGGCCTTGTTAACAGACAACTACTAGTTCTTCATGAGCATTGCTGTCTGGTAGTTGGTAGGGGTAGGGTTGGGCTGGGACAGAAAATAGCCCCAGGCACGAAAATAAAAGTGGCCCACAATAGTGCACTAGATAGCTAAAAATGAGGCCCATGTTACTAAACTGGTGTGGTTTTTAGCTTGTAAAGAGACAAAGTGTAAGTGTTTTGCAGGCTAAGGAAGAGTGCATTGATTAGAACTTGCTGCAGGCATCGAGTGTTCTAATTTCAGGTAAATAAGAGTAAAAACTATCCCAGCAGACCATAAAAGGCCACCAAACAGCCACAAAACAGGTTGACACATTATCTGTCAGTGCAGCCTGTGGGCACTGCCTGATGCTCTACAGGCCAGTTCGATCATGGGTATGAGGGGTAGTTGACTGCGGCAAGTAGTGTTTCTATTGTTTAGGGTGAGGAGGTTTCTAAGCATGACCTGCCCTTTTGCCTGTCCCTGATGATTGCTGCAAGAGAATGATGCCAGCCAGGCGCAGATAACTCACAAATCATTGTGTCACTGGTTTACAGGCTCCTGGTAGCAGCCTCTTCTACCTGCTTTGAGAACCATCATTTTGCATAAAGGCTGTGTCTGGAAAGTAGCCTGACATTTGAAAGAGAACCAATGAAAACTGCTCCTAAACCTTACCCATTAGATCTAGAATGTCTGGAAATCTGTATAAGCGTGAGGTCAAAACTGCTCTACTTTGCTGTAGGTTCAAGTTCTTTATGGCCAGGAGGTGAGTGCACTATTGAATATGTGAACGGCTTTTGTGTCACCAGGGCTAGTGTCTGTATGACAGCCAGTTTCCCAGACTTGAAGGAACATCACACAAAATGTGCTTATACTGCGGTGATGGCCTGCCCATTATATACAAACCTGCAAACCTTCTGAAAGAGGGAAGGAGAGTGCAAAGGCCTGCAGGAGAGTCCCAATGTGTTGCCAATGTAAGGAAGAATGAGAGAAGGCAGTCTGCCTTATCGAGCGAAAGTAGGGTGAATGGGTGTTTAGGTTGTGAAATGCACTACAGCTTTAATAGTACAAGACCTATTGTGTCAGTTGCAAGCTGAAATGAGACACATCACGACTGACAATTCAGCCTAGAGGTTAGCTTTGCCTGAGTACTCACCTGCACCTAGCCAGTACTGCTGTAACTGCACCTGTGCACATTTATTCATGTAGTCACAGTATACTGGGAACTATAACCATTAGAATAGCGGGAGCTGGGAGACGGTAAGGGGCAGATTTATTAAAAGTGGCACTGCACCTAGTGCAGCACCACTTTTCTTGTGCCCATTAGTGGCCCCTAATGCCACCATGTGTGTGCCGTATCTAAGATATGGCACACCAGGGCAGTAGTTAGGAAACTAGCATCAAAGAGTTTTATGTGTTAGAAAATGGGTCTCTAGTTGGTAGAGGTATACACCCTTTTCCAAGTAGGGACCACAATCCTAGTCAGGGTAAGTCACAACACAACCCAAATTATCCCATGCTCATCCTCTGGTAGCTTGGCACAGTGCAGGCAGGCTTAATCTAGAAGGCAATGTATAAAGTATTTGTGCAATAACTCATACAGTGAAAACACCATAAAAATACACTACACGGGTTTAGAAAAATAGATAATATTTATCTGAATAAACTAAGGTAAAACAATGAAAATCCAATGCTGACAAACAAAATTAGGAAGATTAAATTGCCCTAAAGCGCTTAGAAACTCAATAGCCCCCAACTGGGGCTATCACAGGGTCATTGACAGAGTCGTTTCCAATAATCCGATGCCAGAGGCGCCGGTCACAGAGTCGCACAGACCCCCAGGCACAGTACCATTGGTGCAGCATCGGTGATGAGGAGTCTGTGCCTTGTGACTCAGTGGAGTCGATGAATCCAGTTGGTCAAGACATGATGAGTCGACTTTGCAGTGTCGCGAACACATGTGTCATTGTGTGCAGCGAGGACCACAGAGCCGGAGCAGTCAGTGGTGTGGCGTTGGGCAACGGCGTCTGTGCTGAAGTCTCCAAAGTCAGTCCTGGAGTCGCTGAAGTTGGAAAACTAACTAGGCCCTGAGAATTCAGAACAGGAGACAAGCTCAATCCAAGCCCTTGGAAGGCACTTTTGGGGAAGGCAGAGTCCTTCCAGCAAGGTCAGAGGCATAGGCCAGCAGGGCAGCAAGCAGGGGAGCAGTACTTCTCAGCAAAGCAATCCAGATGGGTCCTGTGGGCAGCCAGTCAGTTCCTCTGAAAGAGTGCAGGTGTAGATCCAGAAGTGTCTGATTTGGTGGGGTAAGATACCCAGTTTAAATACCCCAAAATGCTTTTGAAGTGGGGGGAAATTCAATGAGTGGTTTTGAAGTACACAAGTTCCCCTTTCGGCATCCTGTCTGCCAGGATCCCTGTGGAGGTTATCAGTCCTTTGTGTGAGGGCATACCACTGACCTGTGTAATGTAAGAGAGAGCCCCTCCACCTTTCCTGCCCGGGCAGACCCATTCAGTATGCAGATGAATGCAGATAAGACTGAGGCCCTCATTCCAAGTTTGGCGGGCGGTGGTTGCCGCCCGCCAAGCGGGAACCGCCAATTGGCCGCTCCGCAGTCAAAAGACCGCGGGGCCATTCTGACTTTCCCGCTGGGCCGGCGGGCGCCCGCCAAGGGAGCGCCCGCCGGCCCAGCGGGAAAGGGCCTGCAACACAGAAGCCGGCTCCGAATGGAGCTGGCGGTGTTACAGGTGTGCGACGGGTGCAGTTGCACCCATCGCGCTTTTCACTGTCTGCTAAGCAGACAGTGAAAAGCATACTGGGGCCCTGTTAGGGGGCCCCTGCACTGCCCATGTCGGTGGCATGGGCAGTGCAGGGGCCCCCAGGGACCCCAGGACACCCGTTCCCGCCATCCTGTAGGCTGGCGGGAAGGGGGTCGGAATCCCCATGGCGGCGCTGCTTGCAGCGCCGCCATGGAGGATTCGCCCAGCCGGGGCAAATCCGGCGGGAAACCGCCGGACCCGGTTTTCCGACCGCGGCTGTAGGGCAATGAAGCACCGCCAGCATGTTGGCGGTGCTTCAGTCGTCCGCCAGGGTCAGAATGACCCCCTGAGTGTACTGTTTATGGCTGTCTGGATGAAATGCACAAGGGAAGCTGTCAACCAGCACAGACAGAAGTGGATTGGAGACAGGGCTGTAAGGCACAGATGCAATAAGTGCAGAGAAATTACCACTTTCTAATAATGACCTTTCTAAAATGGTAATATTAAATCCAACTTCACCGGTAAGCAGGATTTTCTGTTACCATTCTGGCAATACTAAATATGGCAGGGCTACCCATTCCAGATCAGAATCTAAAACACCAGGCCTGAGCAGGTCGATGCGCCCCACTGCATCCAAAGAGTGCAGGGCTGCATGCACTGCATCCACATTTTCCAGGGCCGCCATGTCTGCCTCACTGATCCCGTTACACCTTCCAAACTCAGAAGCCTTCCTCGTGGCAATAGGGAGTTGGAAGAGTTCTTCACTTCCTCTCCCAACTCCTTAAATATTGCTACAATTCTGACCACACCCCACCCACCACCCTCCACTCCTGTACAATTGTGCCCCCCCTCAGGAAGAATCTTGGGGAAAGACCAGTCTTTGACTAGCCTCCTCCAGGACCCTCCATTGTGCATATATCATGTTCATGCAGAGTAGATTAAATTAGACCATTCCATAAATCTTTTTTAATGGCTGCACAGTACAGGAATAATAACAAGACACAAAAAGGATATTTTTCAGCACTGAAATCAAAGTCATTGTCACCCTACTGCTCAATGTGTGACCTAGTTTCAATAATATCCGATGGAGACTGGTGGATAACATGTATGCGTCGAGCACATGATAGGTCTTTAAATGGCTTGCAGTAAATGTGAGAACTGTGCCAATGAAATAGTTGTTTTTTGTTTAAAGACAGATTTAGTGAGCTGCAATTATTTTATTCATTAACAATGAAAAACAGAAAATTTATGCTGATGTGTTTTTACTAGCACAGCTAATTATTAGGTAATTATGTGTTGTTTAACAGTAATCATATTTCAATTAGGAGCTGAGAGCAGTATAGTTAAATCCGGTAAAGATTTACAATGCAGCTTGCATAAATAACATAATGCTAACTTTTTGACACTAAAAAGTTGTCAAAAACAAGAACCCTTTGCGTTTGCATAATTGACCCACTGTAAAGAAGTGGGCATCAAATCTTCATGATGTTTTGCACTTTCTTGTCTGGGCTTTAATTTCTACATTTCACGCTTTCCCTTACTATGTAGTTGTTTATGTCTGTTTCTTCTGTACTGCTCACTAAATCATTCACAAAAAATATGTTTTATATGTTGTATACAGGTAACTCGGTTACTGGCCTTTTTTCAACCCACATGTTTGTCAGTTTGCAAGTTTAATGGCAGATCACATATCTTATGAGGCTTCACACTTATCCCTTGATTACTGTTGGACATTTAGGTATCTTAGCCCTTAGTGACAATGAGTTTCTTCTTATGACTTATTTCTAATTGTACTATTTTGTCTTTTTACACCACAAATATCTGATAAACGATTGAACTTACACTATTGGGCTTCTCTTGGGAACTTCACAGTTAATGACCACGTTTGATGACACCTGCACGGGCTTGTACACCACAGAGTGCGTTTTATTTCACAACACCTGTTTCACATTAAGTTCACAACTATCTATCCCACGTTTTTTGATATGGTGACGGGTCCATAATTATTCTAGCATTTGTAGATTGTTCAAATTTGGTTATTAGAATTATCTTTGGTAAAATTTCAACCCTGACGAAGTCGATGGGGTATCCCCCAGACGAAAGACCTGTTGGCTGTGGGGTCAGGATTGGAACAACACTCAAGGCAATTGTTGCTGAATAACTGACTGGATTGAATTTGGACATTGATCTTCCTGGATTGATTTTGGACACTGATATTAAAGCACAAGAACTTTGGAATCGTACTGAAGATTGCCTCGCCTCTCGATTTATGTGTTTGTATTTTACACCATTCCAAAGACACAGTGTATGGTGTTCTATTTTAAAGGACAGCTCCAGTAACTTTGGCGGATATTATTGTACTATCTGGTATACTAATGCTGATTTAACGAGTGCCTCTTGTTGTTCACTATTATTATCTGTTTGGTTTGCCACACAGTTTGGGATCAGCGGTGTGGTCCACTAAGAGTGCACCGTGTGAGAATTTATGCCAATACTTATAGTCACCTCGTAGCCTTGAGTGCCACTCTTTCCCACAAGAATACACCCTCACCAATGTAGGAATTTTCGTGCTTCACTGCCCTGTCTCAAAAGAGAAGGGAAGGAATGTGCCATATCTATGAGATACAGCTCATTCCTGCCCTTTTTCCATGTGCTAGCGCACAATTGGCTGCCACGCTCAAGGCAGGCACCCTTGCTCAATGATGCATCTTCCTGCACAAAAACAATCATTAGAGGCAATTCCCTCTTACTATGTGTACTGCAGGATGCAGCACACATGGAAAGAGAAAAGAACGAGGAGAAATAGGGAGTTTTCTCCACATGGTTCCTCCTTTATGCCTCCCCTAGGGAGGTGTAGGCTTTTGACGTATTTCCAGGTTTACAAAATCTTGTAAATCTGTGAATGCATCAAAATCCATGAGCGTTGCATGGAAACACCCACTGCAACATCCATGGAATGCCTCTTTGATGCAAAGTAAGGTAATGCAGTGACTTGTGCTGCGTTGCCTTATTTCATATTTACAAGGCCATGAAAAGCCACACAAAGTGGCTTTGCGTGGCCTTGTGGATATGGTCCTGCAGCCTTCGATGTTAGTGCGTCTCAAAACGTGATGCACCAGTGGAGTGCACTGCTTGTAAACAAGTCACTAAGCACATGGACCAGTGGGATGCATTTTGCATGACATGAAGGAGAGTAGATACAGCTTCACTACACAGTGGGCATATATCGACTGCATTTCTGTGAATAGAGGATTAAGTCCCAGATCTGAAGTGAGGGAGAATTGAAAAAATAATACCCAAAGAAATTCTGTGAGGTCCTTTTTAGCAAAGGACCGCTGATTATTTTTCCCTGAGTGATAACATAGGGTACATAGTAGGAGTAAGAAGTAGGTCACATGTTTCTCTTTTTAAAGGTGTCAAAGGGGCCAATTGCAAGGTCAGACCACTGCACTCCTGGCAGTCTGACCGCTAGATTATGATCATGGCGGTCAAACCACCAGGGGAACATCACCTCTGCTGGGATCAGGGATCCCAATGGGTTGGTGGCAGTCAGAGTAGTGGTCGGCCACAGCAGTGCAGAGGTTAACACCACAGTGCTGATCACAACTCCACTTTCCGCCAGTCTTTCCATGTCAGTTTTACTGCCATGGAAATGCTGGTGGAAAGCCAGTGCTGTGAGCTACAGGGGGGCCACTGCATTTCCCATGACCATGTCGTAGACAGTGCAAGGGCCCCCGTGCCAGCACCCTCAGAATACACACTGCCTGCTATGCAGCCTGCACTGTTTCCCCCGGGCTGAACAACATAAATGTCATAATATGATGTTTTCCCCAGTCAGCCTGGTGGAAACATCGTAAAATACAATGAGAGTGAGGCCGCCGCATTGATGGCAACCTCACCCCTGCCATATTGATGGCCTTGGTGGCTTTGCCGCTGAGATCGTAATCAGCCCCATAGTTTCTAAGAAGTCCTAGCCTTTTGTTAGTGCCTGATGACTCTTAAGGATTGCTGATGACAGCCAGGTTCTGAGAATTCATGCTTCATTGTGTCCTTATTTTGGATACTTCTGCTTGGAGCTAGCACTATTGCTCCTGCTGTGAGAGCCATCACCTAGCACAAAGGCTTTGTCTGATGTACAACCTGAAAATTATGTTTAAAAGAGAGACACCCCAAATCAGTTTTGAATCCTCAATAGTGGATACAACCCCCTGTTTGGAAAATGAATATAAAAGTGGAACTGTGAAATGATTGATCCATAGGTCACAAGATAAGAGGTAACAAAATGTCTCTGTTCATTCAGTGTCTTATTTCTTATAATATTTCTAATAAAGTCAATGAATACATATCTATGTGAGATTCTTTTCTTCTGTGTCTTTGATGCTTATATATGGTTCCCTGATTTACTGGAAAAATGCATTCATATTCCAATGACATGTATTTCAATAGATTATAGTCCTATTTCTTTTCTTGTTGATATTTGACGGAATACTTCAACTTATGGCCCAGCAGAGTAGGAGTTGTTGAAGGAAGGATGTTAGACCATCTGCACTATTTAGAATAAAACCTGACTGTACGGCAAAGGAAAAATAACAGCATGTGGGATCATTAGTTTTGTTTTTCAAAAACAAACTCCTAATTATGTAGTTTGTTTTTGAAAAACAAAGCACTTTTGAAAATGTTGCTGGCTGGTCATCATTATCTGTCCTTTAAATGTTCTGTGCATAGACAGGAACCACCATGACCTCCTTCCTTGAAAGTCTAAATCAGGCTCATAGATTTTTTCTGTTATAAGATTGGAATGACGCCTCTCAATTATGCTGTGCTGGTCACTTTATAAGGGGCCCAATAGAGTTGTTTCTATTTTGAAAAAATCACCCTCAATATTAAATGGCTCTATGTCATTAGGATAAAACATTTCCTGTTCTAGTTTTTGATTTTACAAATCATTGTTTTCAGGTGTTTAGTCTGATTGTTTAATTGAACTTAACAAGAATGAATAATTTCAGAATGCTCTGATTTGCTGCAGAAAAAAAGGTTAACATGGAGCCCTTAGATAATCTTATATGTGGTCCTGGTACATTCCAATGGTTTTTTGAGGATGTGTACATAGCTTTAAAAGAGCAAACAGCTTTAACTACTCTTGCTTTATCATTAGTCACCTCTGGAGGGCCGGTAAACATAAAAGATAAGGAGCATTTGTGGAACACTAGACACCTAAATAAAGGGCCTCTTCAAGTATGACATTTCTCACCATCTGGACATAACGAAGGACACCAAAATGTTGTTTGAGATATGTGTAACTCTTGCACCAGTGTGGACACATACCTGTCTATTTCAATCAGTACAGTTTGGCTTAAAAATTCATGTTGGTTGACACAGGCTGGTTTACATGTACAGTTGTGAAGGTTGAAGATTTCATACTAATCTGCTACTGTCTATGTGAACTGACTTGAAGCATGCTGGGAAAACATATTTCTCACATATTTCAGATAAGGAATGATTAAATTGTTCACATGTCTCCATTCCTTTTGGACCAGATGCTCATGATCACTTTGTCATTGTAGCAACTTACTAATATAAATTCTGAAACATCAACTGTTTCATAAGTGCTTAGTATGCCATGTCACATGTAAGAGGGCCTACATTACCTACTTGCATTTGTGATGGAGTATCACACCTGACCCAATACTCTAATGGGACATCTTTGGTACAACTGTCCTTCATAACAGAGAACAAATGTAGGTTCCTCTTTTTTCACATGCAGCTATGTGCCTGCTCAAAAAAGTACTTGGCTTGGGATGAGGAATCTAGTGGCAACCTTTAGTACAAATCAATACACTAAACACAGCATTAGACACTGTCAGATAAATTTACACCTCCAAAATTCCTTGTGTGTGTTGAATGTGTCTCAACCGTCATGTTGATGCCATACAGCATTGCTGTAAGTAAAAATGGTTAAACAACAAGAATAGATACAAACAATAATTCACCACCTTGAGCCTGATGTTAGGCCTCAACTGCTCATCAAGCTCTCTGTAGGTCACCACAAGGGTGCAGGCCATTAGAGGATCAGGGTGTAGTACCGTGCCCTTGCCTTGTTGGGAGGACTAGCTGAGCTGGACTTCGCTGACTTCCTGGTCCAGTATCAAAGGTCCTCCCACCTCTTCCTGCAATGCAGGCTATGCTGCTTATGGACCTTCAGAGTCTGCGCCTTCTTTGCCATGGCCTTCCATATGTTACACTTTTGATGGGCATTGACCTCTAAGGATGATGAAAAATAACAACAAAAGGCGTTGTGACTGATTTTGTTTGTCTGTAGTGGTGTGACACAATGTTGTTGTATCTCTTGCATGCATTCCCAAAACAGTCAATACAGATTTTTTCCAAACATTCAAAAGTCACTAGGAAAAACTAATTTGCAGTGATCTCTTGAGTACCCTCAACTCTTTATATTTCCTCATGTTACCAATCCTGGACATAAACATCATCTAGGCAAGGGCTAGGAAAACTTTCCTGTAGTGAAACCCACTACTGGTTACTCCATATCATTGTGAACTACTAAAAGCCAAACAGCTTGCACATTATTTGCACAGAACCTCATGTACACCTGCATTGGCTGCATGCCTAGTCTTCTAAGAGCCGGATACTATGGTGTCACCACGTACAGCGACTAAGGGCAGTATGTAAGGGCTGACATTTGTCAGTGAGAGCATGGTTTTGTGTGATGTATGAACATGTATGTGTAGTTATGAGACATACTTGTATGGATGATTGAGAACGTGTATCATGCCCATGTGTGGCACCATGACATGCTTGAACATATAGATACTAATTTCCGTACATGGGATATAATTTCACTTGACAGAATAACATCAGATAACTCCATAACTTCAAAGACTCTTCTTGCATCTTACATTTCACTCAGTTCAACGTGGGCTGTATGTTTCCACTTATACTAGTGATACAGTGTCTACTGGCCACTGGAAGTAAGGGGCCTGCATTTTGTCTAGTGAAATCTGGAATTGTGGGTAACATAAACTGAAAAGTGAGCTTATTTGTTCAGGTGACTTTCCTTTTTAATGTACAGACATTTCTAACCTTGTCAAACAACATTCTGTACCCAGCTAAATTATTCAGTTCACTACAGTTCAATAACAACACTTCACTCATGAACGAAAAGAAACAAATTATCCTGTGTACAAAGGAGGGACAAGTTACTTTGACAAACCTTTCCACTCAAACATGTACCTGTACCCTTGGGTTCCCATACAGCTGGCTGTACAGGGACATGTCCTTTCTGGTGAGGAGCTCCAATTCCTCAAGGGAGAGGGCAGGGGCTATCACCTGCTTTGCCTGGCATCTTGGCTCTCAGAAGTCTGTAACAGTCGCAAAACTCAAGGAGGTCCTGTTGGCTGCAGTGTTAAGAGGCAAGTGAGCTTTTTTCCAGATGCCCTGTACAAGTACACAGCATACATGCTCCGCGAAAGAGACAGACACAGCTATTGACTTTTGTGCATAGCTGTCACAGACATTAGCATATGTCAGTGTCCTCTGTGAAGTGTTACACCTACTAGGCAGTCAACATCTGCCAAGGGCCGTCGGATAGCCAATGTCCTGATGGCAGAGTCAGGCACCCAATATTTTAAGACGTGAAGCTGTGTATTTTTAAATTATTTATCTGTCACCAGCACTCAAAATGGTTGCTGCTTTGTATGCCAATGTCAAATATGTACAACTAAATATAGTACATAAAAAATTTAACCGCTACTGTGTTTGACATCGATAGTGCTGAGGTTCATGTAATACATCTGTTGATTGTAACTAGAATTTTTTTTTGCAAATAATACACTTCAAATATAATTTTTAAACATTATTTTAAAAAAAGTCAGACGTAAATAAATTTAGATTTGAAATTGCAATTTTTTTTTACAATTATGTGTACATATACGACATAAAAAGATCACCAATCTAACCAAGACAAAGGCCCTTCTTTGGTCTTCTGCCCACCAGATCAAGAGTACTGAAGGATTTCTGCCACATTTTGGGTGGAAATCCTCCAATAGTTGTGCCTGTGGTTGGAGGCAAATGGGCGGGACCACCACCGGCCCCACCCCACCAAAAGGACTCCACCATCCGTATTGTGAGCAGTAATATAGCCTGGCGGTGTCTAGATAGCGGGGTGCTGCCAGCAGTGGAAGCACATGTTCCCAGTCGGATTACCTTCTCGTTGGACAAGGGAAGTCAAGTGTCTGACAGAAGAGGGGGTAGAAGGGTGGGGGGTGTTGTGTCTGCGTGTGTGAGTGGGTGTTGTCTGCATGTGAGCATGTATGTGTGTATTCATGTGTATATGCGTGTGTGTATGTATGTATTGAATGCATGTGTGTATGCATGTGTGTAGGTGTGTGTGAATGCAAGTGTGTTGGCGTGGTTGAATGTGTGTATGAATGTTGTGGTAAGTGCATGTATGAATGTTGAGGTGAGTGCGTGTATGGATGCTTGTGAGTGTATGCGTGTATGGATGCTTGTGAGTGAATGTGTGTATGTCATTGTAGGTGTATGAGTGTATTCGAGGTGGGTGAATGAGTCTATGCGGAGTGCGTGGGGGAGTCTGTGTGCGTACATGCAGGGGGTGGGAGGTGGCGACCCTGCACTAGAAGTGCGGTGGGGGGTGCTGTTCTTGTAGGGGGTGGGTGGTTCTGGTATGGAGGAGGGTGTGGGAGTATTGGACATGCTGTGGGGGTTGGGGGAGTCATCTGCCAGTGACAGAAAATACATTTTCTGTCACTGGTAGCCTTCCCGCCAGGGTTTTCGTGGCAGTGCTACTGCTGCAGAAACCCTGGTGGAAAGCTGGCTCCAAATATTGCCGGCGGTCTTCATTGGACCACCGGGTTGGAGATGCTGTTTTCTGGCCTGGTGGGTCCAACCACCCTAGTGGTACAGGCGGGGATGTGGCAGGTAGGCAGAGGCATTATGTGGCGGTCTTCACCGCCAGCCCGTTGGCGGTGAAACGGCCACTGTGTCCCTGGTGTTCAGTAGATCACCAGGGTCATAATGAGGGCCATACTGTGTTGATTGTGAAAGTAGTATGTGACAATTTTAAGTGACAGTTTGTTTTCCTTAAATGCAGACATATGTACTCAAGGATGGGTAGAAGACATCTTCAAGTCTTCATTCCATTTTCAGACCTTGCCACTATGGAAGAAAGGGACATAATAAAGAAATTTAGATTAAATAGGCAAACAATATTAGATTTTTTTATAGCAGCTGGAACCTGAGCAGCCTCGCAATAAAAATACAACAGCTACAACACCAATAGTGAAACACCAATAGTGCCAAAAGAAGTCCTTGCTTCAATGTTGAGACACATTAACAGCTTTATCCAGTTTCTAACAGCTCAGGATTTGGCCAATGTGAAGGGAGAATTTTATGATTTGGGTGGCTTCCCACATGTAGTTAGATCAATTGATGAAACACATACTGCCTTGGTGCCACCACATGCCAGGGGACAGGTCTACAGCAATAGGAATAACTTCCAATCCATCAATGTGCAAGTTATCTGCTTCCTAGATGTATACATCTGAAATGAATGAATGAATGAATGAATAAATAATTTATTGTATGACTACTTAAAACTATTACAAATAAAATCTGCAGTCATTGTCCACACTTGTTTAAAAGAAACAATAGTTTGTTTCAAAGTTACAGATCAGATGCAGTTAAAATCGAAGAAGGATAGTTTAGCTGATACATCTGTCAATTAGTTTGTTTCAAATGAAAAAGTTGATGTCTCTTACTCAGTGTGCAGATGCAGTTTGGCTTGATGCGTTTAAACATTGACCAGTGGCACAGGCACCGATTCCTGCATTTTCTCCTTTAACTATATCTGCATCTAATGCATACATTTGCCAAATCTCGCTATTTCTTGCACACTTCCAATTCAGACAAGAGGTTTAGGTCCTCAGCGACCGTTCATACCCCATGCTGCAGAAAGATTGGCTTCAAGAATTTATGACATGCACTGTATAGAGCTGGACAACAGATTAAGAGATGCCTCAGGGTTTCCTTTATGTAGTTGTACAACCTACAATGCTCAATGTTTCTGAGCAACTTTCATTCACCGTTAACTCCTGTATTAAAAGGGGCACCAATCTTGCCCACATTATGACCGTTAAACAAGGTTTTCCCAGAGCTTGATTGAAATGCATACAGCTTGGAGCTCTGTAGGATGGTACTGGAGGTGTTTGCACAGCCTGTTCCTGGGCAGTCTTTAGGCCTGCTTTTCTTGGGCAGAGGCCAATCTGCCTTTGAAGTGCGACTTAAATTACAGGCAAGCTGTTGGAGCAATGGACCCAATTCTCTGTGGCTATATTGAGCTTCTCCACCGCTTGTTGTAAGTGCATATACTATGGGCTACCTTCGCTTGTGAAGAATGAGTTTATAACTTTCTTCATTGAGTTCTCAAGGGCAACAGCTGTCTGGTAAAAGTATTGCATCAGTACGCCCATATGCACAAACTTTTGAAGTGCTAAATCAAACTTGAGTCTAATTAAAGTGTCCCGGGTGTAAGATGGCAGTTGGAAGACTCTTTTATAAAACAAGCATTGCAGTTTATCCAGTTCATCCACTAGCTTCCCTGGGAATGCTTGCTAGCATTCAGTTTGCTGTAATAATCCTACTGATCGCTGTGGTCAATGGACTATCTAGTGAACTATTTAGTTTACAGAGAGCATGTATAATCATATTCCCTTTTTTGCATTCTATGAAGGTGTGCCTTCGATTTTACAGTTTCAATTAGCCAGGCCCCAAGGTAGCTGTATTTCTGCACATAGTCCAGCTTTTGAGCCCCCAACCACCATCTTTTTGGCCCTGTTTTTTGGATAGTGGCCAAGAATCATTACTTTGGTTTTACTTTGGTTAGCAGTTAGATCAGAGGTTGGGCTACATCACATTGCACTATTGTTTTGCAGAGTCAAAATCAGCGCGTCATGGTAGTGGTAGTAATTTGTAAACAGTATTGCAAATACTTGTGAACAAGTTGGTAACACATTCCTATCTAAATTACTACATTGCAAAGAAACATACATTTACAGTATACATACACATATGTGCATAATGTGAATAAGTTAAGATACCACTTACAAGCACTATGCCTTCATGTACATATTCATGGTGTTTTGTATCCGTTTTTAGAAGTACAACAGCACACATTGAGATAAAGCAAGGGACTTGGCAAATGTAGGGGTGTTCCATGGAGAACAACAAACAATCTGACAATACATATTGGTCATTGTTGAATAGAGAAAAACAACCATGATGCTACACATTTGGATAACACAAGATATTTGTGACACTTAAGTCAGTTAAAAACACATGTTTATTTAGACCTTGGTCACTAAAACAATTCCAAACAACTTTTCACATAAAACCTCCATTATACATGATTAAATACTGGAACATAAAATGCAAAAAAACACACCCAAGACTTCATAAAACTTATATTTACTAAAACATTGTTATATAATAAGGATTAACTCCCACTAATTGGTTAATTAATCTCAATATGTCTTTAAAAATATATCAATGGAAACTAAAATTCGGCCAATAGCACACGTCACATCTATCAATCTGAAGTCTGTCAATAGCTCACTTTCCTGTCCCCTATCTCCAATACCATATTTTGTAAAAATAGGTGTTAAAAACATCATCCTTGACATAAAAAGCACAAACAGTCTACAAGGAAATGGATTGCATTCACTTTTCCATTGAGACCACATTGGCAGATTTTCCCTTTATTTAAAAGGATACCATAATTCCCTAACGTTAACCCATTTTATTCCACACTGAAATCTTAGTATACTTTGATGTATCTAATTATTCAGTAGTCTCTCCATATAGGGAAAACAATCATAATTCTTCCATGAATTGAATAAATATGAGACTGATCCTTTATTCCTCAGGTAGGTGAGATCCTCATCCCTAGAGACCTACTTTAATATTCTTTTCAACACCACCTTGCTTACTCCCATCACATCAATGCCCCCTATTATCTTTATTTTTATTGCCCTAGCACACAGTTGAATCCTTTTTCCTTACTCCCCGTACCAAGGATAACTAACTTGGCAATATCTCCTTTTTCTATAACAGGGAGATTTTCAATATTTCCACACTATCTATTCTTAACCAGAATTTTACTATCTCTGCATATGCTAAGTGCCTCCAGCTTTGTAACCTCGTTTCACCTCTGTCTGTGTCATTGTGGGGGATGGGAGAGAAAGAAGGTTTTTCAAGCACCTTTTTTTTTTCCAGGTCCCAGCTCTTTTCTCGTCCTATGCCAACAACGTTTCCCCCATCCATGAGCAGCAGTCTTATCATAGCCTGGTAAACATGCAGCACTGGCCAAAGAGAGGTGCCTTCATATCGTCTGGCGAATTTTCTTAGACCCCCTACTGACACAAGTCTATTATCTTGAGACGAGGTGAGGTGATCCTTCCAGCCTAGATTATGCGAAAACCATACCCCTAGGTACTTATACTTATAGACTCTCTCTATTTTACCTTTATTTATTACCCAACTCATGCTCTCCTATGTTTCCCTGTTTAAAGCACTTTGGTCTTTTCCATATTTTTTGTGATTTTTTTTCTTCTTGCAATAGCACTAAAATATAGTCAATTTTCTTTTCAACCCAATTCCAGTCCGATCAAAAATCACTAAATCATCGGTATATAAGAGACAAATGATATGTGTGCCATTTATTTTTGGGATAAACATATTAGACAAGCTTAAGAGCTTAGGCAGATAGGCCAAAGTAAAATAATATCAGGGCCAATGCACAACAATGCCTAAGGCCATTTCTTATATTAATTTTCCTAGGAAGTGAACCCCTCTGTCCAGTTCAACTAGGGCCCAATAAATACTATGAAGTTGCTATAGAATTAGAAGCAGTTATTTTGGAATTCCATATTCCTTTAACACTTCCCACAACAACACACAATAAACTGAGTTGAATGATGGGCTAAAATTAACAAAGCAACAGTAAAATACCCCGCCTTGCTCTAAGGATTTCTTTGCAATAGCCCACAGACAAATACAGTGGTCAATCATCGAGCGGCTCTCCTTAAAACTACCCTGTTCATGAGGCATATTAGAGTTTGAACCTTAAGTTCAAAGATGTATGTTTTGATGGGTGTCTCGAATCATTCTGAACAGCTATGTCATGGGCAAGGTCTCTATTTGTGGTTAGTGAGACATACATAGGTGTAACTTACCAGTCTCCACTCCACCAGGGATTCCTGTCAAGCCTTCAGGATGTAGGATCTGCAAGACCTTATCCTCGCAGGGAAAGGGTTGTACTGACGGGGCTGGGAGAACCACCAACATTCCTCTGGGCTTCCAGGTGACACTTGAAGGGAACGAACTCTCCCCTGCAGGCCGTTCCACCTCTTCAAACTTCAACGGGTCCCGTGATGGACTCCACCTTCATGGGACCACCACTGGTACGTGGCCAGCATAATTGTGTTATCTAAATATGGTTGGCGCATTCCCTCTGTCCTGATGGCAACAGAGTGATACTTGCCAGCACTGGAGCCAGCGGCATCGGCTGTGGGATACAGCTAGCGCGACGAAGTGCACTCCATCAAAAACAGATGGAGGTTATATAACTGTAGATCTAAATATGGCAGTCAGAACACCGTCAGCTTGGTGGAGTAGTTAGGACTGCTGCCGCAATGGATTGTCAGTAATACCATCAAGATCGAAATCAGGCCCTATGTCTTGACACATGGTGTAATGGAGTGGCATTTTGTGCCATGCCTGTCAAAATAACTTGGAAACATTCAAACAATTCTACCCTTATGACATATATGTTAATGCCTGCATCTAAGCCAGTTGTAGCACTTAGAACCTCAAGTCACAAAATCAGAGGGTTTGTGACCACAAAAGTTCTTTTCATTATGTACATAACCCATTTTATGGGTTGGAAAAATATCTTGACAAGTAAAATGACTGTTGCGATAGACTCTGAATTGTAAATATGAGGGTTCATGAAAGGGGTTTCCTCCCTCTTATTCCAAATCCAGAAAGGAGTTAATTGATGGTTTACAATTGCAATTGTTATCAAAAAATGATTGATGAGCTAACAAATTCCTAGTTGATGTATTAACTAATTTCCAAAGGAGAAGGGGTCCCCTAAGGATTGCTTTCAGTTTAGAATCACCTTGACAGTCCCAGGGGGAAGAAGTTTTCTGAAACACAAATCTTTAATTTTTAAAACAGAACTGGTTCCTTTAAGGAAAACGGGCTGCTTTGATTACAGCCAATCACAGAGGGTCACAAATTGGAACCTGTCTAATTAATAATAATTAGGCAAGACATTTTGCAACTCCCTGTGATTCAGTATTTTGTGAACCAACTGAACAGTATATAAGTCAGTTTGCAAAATACTATTCCATTCTCAAAACCCATGTACAGAAATTTAGATCAATTTCCGCAAATTAAATAATAGAGCAGAACCCTAACTTTTATAAGGAGATGAATGCCAATTGTTTTCAGTTGTTTGCAGTTCTACCTGGTGTAAGTATCGGTTGAAATCTGCATAAGGCATAATAAACCAAAATTTAAGCTGTTTAAACAGATGACGGGTAAATAATGATGTTCTTCTGCTGTTTGAATGGCTACTGGCTTGGTTGTGCACACTGTCTAATATTTAGCCAGTTATTAGGTAAATAATGATGTTTCTTTTCAAGTCATTTAAGGCTGCCAACAATACAGTACATACTTTCTGCTATTTATCCAGCTGCCTTGTAAATATTAATTTTGTTGTGCTACTGGTCGGGCCACTGGTATTTTAGTTTAAAATTTCTGCTATTTAACCAACAGCCACATAAATTAATCAGTTTGTTTGTTATTTACATGGGTGCTGGCCTAACTGTACTTTCAGTGTATGTAGTTGGCACATTGAGAGTTTATGTTTACAAGAGTAGTAAACTGTGACATATTTAATATCTATATGTGTGTTAATGTTAGATGTATGTACGTGGTATATGATATGTAATCACAGTACTTGGGTGTATAAGAGTTATTTTTTTGTCTGTATATAGAATGACATTTTTGTTAGTGCTACTTAGAATACCATATAATTCAATAACATGGATATTCTGAAAAAAATGTATTGGCACACATGATTTATGTTCATGTGGTGATTAATTAACTAATGTTTTATCTATGGCTAAAGGGGGGCGCATTTTGCTTCAATTCTAAATAAAGTACATGTTTGAAGTTTAGCCAGCAGCTGGATAATGAATGAAGATTTTTTTTTTTGCCAGATAGCACAAAAACACAATCCTATCCTATGTTTCTTGCAGTGAATTTCATTTTTAGTGTAAGGAAGTGTATTTCTGTGCCTATCTAACCTATTTTTTCAGTGAATTTCTTTTTTTTGTTGTTGTCATATTCACTCCAATGAGCACAGCTTTTGACCATGCACAGTTGGGCAGTGGCACCAGGGCCTGACGGTGTCAATAGACCCTCTCAATTTTACAATGTCTAATGTAAATGTGTTAGGTATTACAATTTTGATTTCTTCAAGATGATGTCAGGCATGCCACACTTTTGTAAGAAATTTTAGCAAAATAGTTGCTCATTAGAATACTGTGGGGAGGCCAAGGTCAGAGCACAGACTCAAATAACTGAGGACAGGGAGTAGGGGTGAAGGGGCAACACATTGACAATGATTGGGAGGGGCAGTGGTACCACAATGGACCATGGAGGGCAGGGGAAAGAGGGGCAGGGACAACAAACCAACCATGTGGGATAGGCAAAAGAGGCTCTGGCCATTGAGGGCAAAAGGAAAAGGCAGTGACAGTATGGCCATGCATGCCAACAGACCCAAGCCTCTTTTTCAATGCAAATCAATGGGGGAAATCAGGCAGGCGGGAGATAGGTTTGAGGCACCAGCGCAGGTGTCAGGGGTTGCAGCACAAAAACCTACAGAGGGCAAGCAGAACGGAACTGCAGCAAAAGAGAACATGGAAAGCAATATGGAGGGGACAGAGCCATGCATATGCACATCAGAGAGCAGAAGGAAAAGAGGTAAGGGCAGCAAGCTGACCATACTAGGCAGACAGGAGGGACAGTTGCATAGCATACCATGCAGGTAAGGCGGGTGGAGGTAGGGACACAAAGGACCTGACAAGGCAGGTGGGAGCGGATAGGGTCTGCACATGGAAAATGGAAGGGAGGCAGCAAGAGGGTAGGAGCAGCCAGCTTGCCATTGAGGGCAGGTCAGATGAGCATTGGAAGCACACTGTGGATGGTAACAGTGAGACTATAATGGTATACATGCAGACAAAGGAGGCAAGGTGGGAGGGTGTCAGGGACAGCAAATTGGCACCACAATGGCCCTGGTGGGCAAGAGGGAGTAGGCAGGAGCATATACAAATGACCATGGAAGACAAAAGGGAGGGGTAGAGGCTGGACACAGACAAGAGAGGGCAGGGGATCTCGGCTTCCAAACAGACTAACCGGGAAAGGCAGGAGGAACAGTTACAGCGCAACAGAGCATTGATGGCAGAAGGAAGTGGTAGTGACAGTACAACCATACATCCCAACAGACCCAATTCAGGCAGGAGACACCCAATGTTTTTAAGCCCAAAAGAGCTTTATTTTATCTGTCTCCTTTTTAAAAGTTCCTCTTTTTCAATGTAAGTCAAAACGCTGTCACAGATACCTCCTCGACCATTGGGAGGGCGGAAAGCGAACTCTTGCTAGTTCCAGCTACCACTTCAATGACAACACCTGTCCAAGATTTGGCTGTTTTCTACACGAACACTACACAGACTGATGACACCGTCTACCATGAGCATCCACACAAAGTGGACCGATGTACAAGTAATGCACCAGCTCCAGTATTTGCAGAGACTGCCTCTGGCTATTTCAGAGACATTGACGATTTTTCCTTAGACTCATCCACTATTGTGATTGGCAATGTTTCAAGAATACGTAAGCTGTATCAATGGCTTAAAAATAACTATTTAATATACCCATGGAACTATTTATTGTTCATTTTTTGCATTATTTTTTGGGTTGGTTTTGTGACTCTTTTCTTTTTGCTCATAAATTGTCATTACGTGCCTGATCGCTCCTCTGTTGATCCTGTGGATGAAGTCTTAACTCCATATCATTCCTCACATAAGGTCCGAAGAGATTTGTCCCCTGTGAACATTACAGCAATACCAATTTCTGATGGGATTGTATGGGACAATGTTCCCTTTGATATATACGGGCCTACTGAGGTTATTCAAATTCCATATGTATTCAAAATATCTATGACAGATGTTGTTACACCTGATGTTGTATCTGATGACTGGGATGTCCAAACAGTTGATTCCATGCTAACTGAAATGAAGGACTATTCCATATTTGAAAGTGATGATGGACATACAATGAATTATGGGGAAATGTTCTGTTACAACAATTGGGGACATTACTTCCTACACCGTGCCACTAGACACAGGCTAGTATTGAACTATACACAGTGGGAACACTGTTCAACACCACCAGTGGGAAGGCCAAAACACTATACAGATAAATTTACATATTTCACTGAGCATGACACGAAGAATGCAGAGTCATATTACTTCAGACTGCCTCCTTCCCAAATTAGGAAAAATTTGCTAACTAACATGAAACTGATTTATTCAGATACCTTTGTTTCCCGGCTCGCAGTTGAAGGTTACGAATATTGGAAGAGCACTATTGACTTAAAAAGTGTATGGGGAACACAAGATTGGCAGATACAGAGTAAAGCAGCTTTATTTAGAGCATGCCTGATTCCTGTGCAAATTATATTTTTAAATGACACGATTCAACAGACATCCTGTCTGGGTTTCGCAAAAATTAAAGAAATGAACACGCCCAGTATCCCCACACCGGCGAAGTTTAATGATTGTCAATATTTCCTTGATATCACAGAGGAAATGCTAGATGCAATGGTTGAGGCTGGTAACTATAATTCTTCACTTTCCAGTCCTGGCGGGTGGTTAATATGGCCAACTGACACCAATAGGTGTCAAGCAGGTTTTTTAAACTCTTCAGGGGGTTTTAAAATTAACAGGCCAGAGCCTCGCTTTGTATTGGGTCAACATACAAGTATAATTACAACATACAGTGTGGGTAAACTGTTCCAACAATGGGAACAGACTAACACGTTAGCCGCACTCTTTCTGAAGATATAGACTTGCAGGATTTCCTGTTCTAAAATGTTCCTGTATGCTATGCATAATGAAATTTGGTAACTTTCACAGATAGAAGCTGCTGCACGTTTCAGACAATTAGATAAGGAAAACTTGGAAAAAGCTTTAGCAGTTGTCGACAATGGCATGACCACTCTGTCCAACAGGATTTATTCACTATCAAACATTGGTCTGCTATTGACATCATTCAGGTAGACTTATCCCGGTTATATCATGGACAAACACAACTGCGTTCTATCATGCAGCTAGGTTGGACATTACAGACACTGAAAAATGGCCGCATTCCATGGAAGTATATTAACGGTAGTGAATTGTTCACTGCTTTTAATCTTTCCAGGGAACAGCAGACGATGGCTAAAAGGGACGCTAGTTTCACCATGCTTCACATTGAAAAGTTAGATAAGTTGCCCTTCACGGTAGCAGGGAGTCCTTCAACAATTTGGCTTTTACATGGCATAATTAAATTTCCCATCTCGACCTTTCATTTCTCAAATTGCTTGAAACATCTTGCAGTGGGCAGGTTCGAGCAGCTAGGCAACAGCTATATTAAGGAAGAGTGGGATCTGCCCTTTGAGTATAAATGTTTGAACGGCGAAACAGAGGTTTTTCTAAGCGGAAGTGAATGTGAGACTTCTGTTAGTCATTGAATGATATGCAAGCAGGTGTCCCTTCACGGCCTTTGCAGCGCGGGGGTCGTGAACGTGGCCTGTTTTCTAAAGGGTACTCCTGTCCCTTTGATTCGACCGGTGTTTCATGTACTTTCAAATGGAAGTTATGTGGTACTGAGCGATCAAAGTTGTTGCGGCATGCGACCAGGAATTGCCTACGCAATCTCGGTCTTGAAGGTCGTTACGTTTTGCGGACATGTTTTATTCCCCCTACACGAGAGATAAAAGTATCTGACATGTGGCCCCACATAGATATTATTATTGTAAATTATGACAGGCTGAGCAGACTAAAGACGCTATTGTTTAAAAAACAGGTCGCGTTGACATCCGCTAGAGAGACGTATGCTCTCCTGATAGCGAGATTATCAGCCGAGATAAAATACCAACTTCCCCAAGCACTTTCGAGAACTGGTATCCAGAATATTCAATGCTTCAAGCACTGCTGGGATTGCCCACTTCTTTAAGGCTGTCGGGTCTGGTTTTGTGCCCATCTTCCAGACTGTTTTCGGAGTCATCCCATCAGCCATCCATTCACTCTTTTCAAGTGTGTTTGGTGGTTTTCCGATTACTTTGGCATTAATTGGCGGACTACTACTGCTATTTCTTCTGATTCGCAATGGTTGTTTCTTTCCAGCTACATAGAGCAATGGAGCCGCTCCCACCAACTCAACTGTGCCGTGAACGCTTGGTTCGGATCTTCGATGCTTCCTTGCTGGAGGAATTGGAGCGTGATTGGTCGTTGTCATTTTGGTCACTTCTCTGGTGCATACAACCAGTTTTCTGCTGCGTGTGGTGCCTCTTCGAACACCTGCCTTTGGTGTGTCTTGCTGTTGCACCGACATCTCCTGTGGACCAGGAACTGCTGGTGTCCCGGATGAGGGTTCATTCACGGTCGTGTCCCTTGAGACTAAGGCTGCTCCGCGAGGCCACTTCTGAGCCTTCAGTTCTAAGAACTACTATGGACAATGGCACTGCTGCAGGTGGACCTGCACTTGAGACTGGCACGCACTTCTGCTCTGTGGATCCGTTTGCCCGCCCGGTGATCGATCTAACATTTGACGATGTGGACTCATTTTTGAGGTCCTTGGCTGGGGACTTTGATGACACTCTTGGAGATCATGACTATAGCAAATATTTTGATGAATTGGCTTGCCATTCCCGATTAAAAGTAACCATTCAAATTGCTTTTACTTTGGCCTGCTGTGCTTGTCATGGTTGACATTAACATTCTCTGTATGTATTTTCTAACTAATATTTTTACTACCTAGAGCAAAAGTCCAAACTACGACAGGCGAAAATAAGGCAGGAGGGAGATGGGCAGGGGCACCAAACTGACAGTATAGGGCAGGTGTCAGGGGTTGCAGCAGCACAATACACCACACCAGCCAAGCCGGATGGCAGTGCAGCACAACCAACCATGGAAAACAATACAGAGAGGACAGAGCCATGCACATGGACAACAGAGAACAGAGGGGAACGAGGCAAGGGCAGAATGCAGACCAAACTGGAAAGACAAGGGGTTCAGTTGCAGCATAACAGATCATGAAGGGCAGGAGGGATCTGGGGAATGACAATGGCCAAGACAAGACAGGAGAGATCGGATAGGGTCTTGTACAATGAAAATGGAGGGCAGGGGCAAGGGGGCAGGGCAGGAACAGCAAGCAGACCATTGGGGCAGGCAGGATGGGCACTGGAAGCACAATACACCTTGGAGGGCAACAGTGAGACTATAATGGCATACACACAGACACCGGAGGCAAGGAAGGAGGGGGTCAGGGACAGCAAACGGGCCACACAGGGCATGTGGGAGGGGTTGAGGCAAAACATAAGACTATGTATGACATGCGGGAGGTGTAGTGGCATACTCAAAAGAATATGAAAGACAGGAGGGGTGGAGAGGGGCTGGACACAGGCAAGAGAGGATAGGGAAAGGGGGTTCACAACAGACTATGCAAGGCAGGCAGTAGGACTATTTTCAGCACAACAGAATATGTGGGGCAGAAGGGAGTGGCAGCACAATGGACCTTGGAGGATGGGATGGAGGGGCATAGAACTCAGAGAGGCAGGGTAGAGGTGGCAATAAAAGGTGGTAGCCATTGAACCATGCTAGGCAGGTCGGAGGAGCAGTGGCAGTTCAACAAAACACTCAGAGTAGATAGGTGGAGCAGTGGAACATGATGGGCAAAAAGGAGGGATCTGAGGCATGCACACAGACATCAGAGGGCAAAGGAAGGAGGGTAGAGACAACAAGCTAAGCATAGAGGCTAAGCAGGAGGGCATAGAATCGGGCATCGAAGGGCAGGAGAAGTGGGCAGAGACATCAAGTAAAATGAAGGGCAGTAGTAGCACATCAGACCAGGCAGGGCAGGAGAGAGGGCGCTGGTGCAGGGGCTTAGACAACAGAGTGTCGGGAGCGGGTGGATGGTGCAGTAACCTAACCATTCAGGGCAGGAGAGAAGGGCAGTGGGAGGGAGAAGGAACATGCACTTGGATAATGGTTGACAAGGAGGAGTGGGGTCAGGTGCAGCAAGCTTGGTTGGGGGCAGCACAATACCAGACCAGGCCCTGCTCCAAAACCCCTCCCCCACTGTGAATTGCAATGGTCATCTTACTCAATGTAAAAAAAAAACCTGTACGAATTCACTGAAAAAAACAAAAGTTACAGGGATGTCATAGTTAGGAAATAGTATAAAAAAAACTTAGAAATACATTTAAAAACCAAAGGTTACAGGGATGCTGTAGTTAGTTTCAGATTTCACATGTGTAAAGCCATTAAAATTAATCTGTTATAGTTATTTCAAGTAGATACAATTCACGCCCTAAGGTATGTAACTTTAACTCAGGCCTTTACCATGCACTGCTAATTATCAGATATTACATTACTCATGCCATCTTCTATGACATCACTGTAACATTTGAAGTAAAATTATTGATGAGAAAACTGCGCATGGTGGGGGCGCAGGTTGTAGTTACCTTAACGTCCATGTAACCTTTGTTTTTTAAGTGATAAAACAAATATACATATATAGTGAGAGAGATTAATAAATCTGAACATTTAAAAAAAAAGTAAAATAAGTACTTTTATTAATTGTTACACTTTATATACACACACACAAACACATACATACTTATATAAATACAAGCTCATGAATATATATGTGTTTGTATGTTCATATATGTATATATTTACATATACTAACTATTAGTGTAATATCTTTAAATTAGTGTATATATTAAAATATTTATCATGTCTTACTTTAAATTCTATTTATAATAAAAAGCCATTATATTTGTTTATTTTTTACAATATTAGTATCAACGATATTTTTTCCTTATATTTTTTGTACTTACCATTATAAGTATACCATCACAATATTGTGGTAAACGATATTTTGACAAAATATTTTTGTCAATTATATTGTTTACCATAATACTGTGTCAGTGATACATGTGATATCAGAAGAAGTGAATGACATGGGCATAATTTACAGTTAGCTCACTGAAATCTAAGCAGCACATTTCTGTGTTTATCAGTTTATCACGAGCTCTGTGTCACTGGGAAATGGCAGGAATGGGCTGTATTTAAGGCACGCAGCATATTACTGTCCTTTCCCCCTGTGCTGGAGCACAACAGGCTGCCTGCATTGCATGCAGGATTGGTATTGTTAAGGAAAGAGCACCTTCCTGCACAAAAAGAATGCTCAGAGGCATATTTCTCTTTCTATTTGTGCTACAGAATGCAGCACACATAGAACAATGAAGTAACGAGGAGAAATAAATATATTTCTCCTTGTTACACTTCTCTTGGGGAGGTTTATTTTTTTGCACATTCCCAGGTTTATCAGGTTTGATAAATCTGGGAATGCATCTAAAATCAATGGAGCTCAATGGAAACACCCCCACAACACCCATGGAATGCCTGCCTTAGACAGTGATGCAACACTGTGATTTGTACTGCACTGCATTACTCCAGATTTTTGAAGCCTTTCAAAGTTCGGAATGGCACGAAAACCATGTCAATAGGCCATATCAGTGACAGGGAATTCCTTCCCTGTCATTGATAGGGGTCTCCCCCCACCTCTCCAGTTACCACCCCCTTCCTCCTAACTCTCCAGGTACCCCCTTACCCCTCTACATCCACACCCCCTTCACACACACACATGCATACACACACTCATTCACACATACATGCACGCATGCATACATCCAATCACGCACACATCCGCACACACTTCCAAACATACATGCAGACATGCATTCACATTTCACAACATACATTCACTCACACGTCTGTACATGCACCCACGCATTCAACACTCAACACACACCCGCATTCACGCACACACATTCATTCACATGCCCCCACACACACACACAACACCCCCCTCCCCTGTCGGAGACCCATCTTACCTGGATCCAGGAGGTCCTCCGACAGGAGACAGGACTGGGCGCTGCTACCGCCAGCAGCGCCCACCAGCAGAACACTGCGGGCCGTATTATTTTGTCATAATACAGCTGGCGGCGGTCTACTGGCGTGGCGCTGATGGTGGTAGCAGCACCACCTTACCGCCATCCACCGGTATGGCCATAGCTGGATTTCTGCCATTCTTGTGGTGGAAATCCAGCTGTGGTCATAATATGGCAGGCGGCTGGTAGCCGCGGCGACAGTCTTTTGGGGGCCGTCGCCGTGGCGGTAGGCGGTTTTTACCACCAATGTTATAATGAGGGCCAAAGTGTCTTAAAAAAACTTCACTTAGAGCAGTAGTTACCAACCTTTTGACTTTTGTGGACCCCCACGTTATAATTACTGGAACCCGCGGGCCCCCACTGAATTGTTATTGGTGCCCGGGGACCCCCTACTATGTCATTACTGAAAGCTGGGGACCTAATCTGGTAATATTCTTTGATTTTTTAAGCAGTTGTGGACCGCCTGAGGAGACTTCGCAGACCCTCAGGGGTCCCTGGACCACAGGTTGGGAACTACTGACTTCGAAGTTTGCTCACACCTGTACCATGTTGAGTGGTGTAAGCATAACGCAATGTTCTCATAAATATGCCCCCTAGTTCTTGGGTGATTTCATTACCTAACTATAGTGCCACTTAAAGCTTTATGGTCTGATTGACAAAGGTAAACTTAGAGATTTGAGGGCAGATTTATTATTTTTGACGCTAAACTGCGCAAATGCAGTTTTGTGTCAAAAAGTTTAGCTCTCGCTAGTGTCATTTTTTAACGCCACCTGGGCGTCCTATTTATACTATGCCGCTGGCTGGCGCTAAGAATGGGTTAGAGTCATTTTTCGTGACATTAACCATTGTGCCTTGTAATAAGGCAAAATGACGTTATCGCAGGAAAAATTATTCTAATCCGGTTTACGACATGTAAAAATGTCACAAAACGGAAATGCACCATTTTTGCCCACAATAGCGTCAAAAATTTACACTAACTGAGAAAACAGTGCAAAGGAGAGGCAAGATGGACCCACAAAGCCAGGAGAGACCACAGAGAGACCCCAGACAACAAGGAACCATCCAAGAGGACTTTGACAATCACATTCCAGATAATACAATGTCCCTGACTAACGTAAAGGCAACGCTGCCTACCCATTATGTAATTGACACCAAAACAATGCACAACAAGAGTTGGAACCAAATAAACTAATCTGTGCATTGATTTAGTGCAATGTGTCACAATGCAAAGGCAGCAACTACTTCACACAAGGCCCACTAATCTTCATCATCTGAGTCAACTTTAAAGCACACAACACCAGTAACTAGTACATGTCATGGGGAGTATGGTATGCAGTTACTATTCATAAGGGGTCAGTGTTAATTGGGACATATGCAAGCCTGAATGAGATGACTGTCATCTACACTGTGACCATCACATCTACCTATATATATGTTGTTTCCCTCCCCCTGTGCCTCAGGGGGGATGGGCATGCAAACCATCATCACAACTGTTGAGGTCAACCACGAAGGCATGTCCACTTATACATGGATTTAGGAAGAAGAACACATATGAGGAGGGCTGCCACCTAGGAAGCAGGTATCCATAAGTCATTTGCATCTACATTCATGTATCCAGGTGTGGACACCCATCAACACCTGATCTGCCAACACAATTCCCTAAACACCCACATTGATGCCAGCATACGTCTGGCCTTGACCTGCATGCACACCTATTACATACCACATAAGGGTCACGGAAATGGAGTACAACTTTTGGGGCTATGCTGGGGACCGTTACCCACCCAGTCCTACATGTACATTATAATACAGGGATGCACCAATATGTGTGGAAAACTGGTGCATCACTGTGTTGTGAAAATGACGGTGTGACCCAGTGCCAATATACTGACACTAGTGCCCTTCCAAGTCACATGTGGGCCTACATGGGGCTACTAATCACCTTGTTCACACGCTGCTGTCTATTGCACAGCACAAGACTCCCAAGATATGACTCTTTGCTTGTGAATGGGTAACCCTTGCATGGGACGCAATGTCACCATCCAGCCTACTTAGATATCTGATCACATACCAGCTCATCATATCTACACACTACAGCTGCAATCACTACACAGGACAGACATTATCACACTTACTGGATACATCTGGGTCCAGAAATCTTGCCACTTCTCCGATGGTGTAGGAGGCAGGTCCACTTGTAACACATGGATGGAAATGTATGCTCAATGTCATATCACTGTACATACGAGTGGACAACATATCTGTTAGACTTTTCATCCTTGGCGTGGTCTCCCTTAACTTTTTGCCTCTGTTCCCCAGGTTGTTGATGTGTGCTGGACTCTGATTTTGCTGTTTTTGTTACTCTGGGCACTTTACCACTGCTAACCAGTGCTAAAGTGCAAGTGCTCCTGTTTAAATTATATGTAAGTGGTTTATCCATGATTGGCATATTTGATTTACTAGTAAGTCCCTAGTAAGGTGCACTAGAGGTGCCAGGGCCTGTAAATCAAATGCTACTAGTGGGCCTGGAGCACTGGTTGTGCCACCCACATAAGTAGCTCTGTAATCATGTCTCAGACCTGCCACTGCAGTGTCTGTATGTGTATTTTTACACTGTAAATTCGACTTGACAAGTGTACCCACTTGCCAGGCCTAAACCTTCCCTTTCCTTACATGTAAGGCACCCCTAAGGTATGCCCTAGGTAGCCCCAAGGGCAGGGTGCAGTGTATGGATAAGGTAGGACATATAGTAATGTGGTTTATATGTCCTGACAGTGAAATACTGCCAATTTTGTTTTCACTGTTGCAAGGTCTGTCTCTCTCTCATAGGATAATATGGGGGCTACCTTTAAATATGATTAAAGTGTAGATTCCCCTAGAGAGTAGATGGACATGTGGAGTTTGGGATCCCTGAACTCACAATTTAAAAATACATCTTTTAGTAAAGTTGATTTTAAGATTGTGAGTTTGGAAATGCCACTTTTAGAAAGTGAGCATTTTCTTGCTTAAACCATTCTGTGACTCTGCCTTGTTTGTGGATTCCCTGTCTGGGTCAGTTTGACAGTTGGGTTGTTTTTCACCTCACACCAGACAGTAACACAAAGGGAGCTGGGGTGTGATCTGCATTTCCTGATTAGCCATCTCTGCTAGGAGGGAGGGGTGGAGTGGTCACTCTCATCTGAAAGGACTGTGCCTGCCTCTGACAATGCTGTCTCCAACCCCCTGGTGTGTGTCTGATGCCTTGCCTGGGCAAGGCAGGATTTCACAAGAAGGTGTGAGTCCCCTTTGAAGGAAGGTGACTTCAAAGACTAAAATGGGTATAAGAAGGGCACCCAAACTTACAAACTTTAGAAACACTTCTGGAATCAAGGGGAACCTCTGCCTGGAGAAGAGCTGATCGCTGAGGAACAAGGGCTGCCCTGCCTGTGACTGTGCTTTGTGGAGCTTTCCTGCAGTGCTGCTTCTGCCTGAGTAAGAGGGCAAAGACTGGACTTTGTGTGCCTTCCATCTTGAAGAAGAAATCTCCAAGGGCTTGATGTAGAGCTTGCCTCCTGTTGTTGAAGTCTCAGGGATAGCAAAGACTTCTTCCTGCCAGCATCTGGAGTCTCTGGAGAGACCCCTACTCTGCTCTGTGGTGCCCTTCCAGTTCCTGGGACCCTGAAAGGAGAGGCTGGCAGCCTTAGGACAAAAATACACGCACCGCGCACCGTGCGGAGAAAAGATCGACGCGAATCCGATCGCGGCTGAGAAAACGACGCGACGCCGGCTCCGCAGCTGAGAAACGACGCCGCTGGAGACGCGACCGGAGAATCGACGCCCGGAGCAGGAGAAACGACGCGCAGCATCGCTGACGAAGGCTGAGAGATCGCAACCAGCGCCGCGGGACTTCGGACCGTCGCGTGGCTGGCTTTTTCGACGCGCCTCGCCGAGCCGAGCCGTTTTCGACGCATATACCCGTGCCGGGTTATTTTCGACGCACACCGCCCGTGCGGGGTTATTTTTGCCGCAAACCAGGTACATTTTCACGCTAGCAGCGCTAGTGTGTTGTTACAACTACCTAAAGACTCTTTTTATTTTAAACCTTAAAAAAATCATAACTTGACTTGTGTATGTTGGATTTTTGTCGTTTTGGTCTTGTTTTGTCTAGATAAATATTTCCTATTTTTCTAAACTGGTGTTGTGCCATTTTGTAGTGTTTTCATTAAGTTACTGTGTGTGTTGGTACAAATACTTTACGCCCAGCACTCTGAGGTTAAGCCTACTGCTCTGCCAAGCTACCAAGGGGGTAAGCAGGGGTTAGCTGAGGGTGATTCTCTTTTATCCTAACTAGAGTGAGGGTCCTTGCTTGAACAGGGGGTAACCTGACTGTCAACCAAAGACCCCATTTCTAACATTGGTGACCAGCGGTCGGGATTTGGACTTGTATTTGTACTTGACATACAGTAATTAAGTGTACACTACTGTTTTGATCTCAGACCACTACGTGACCACATACTACTAGTCTTGTGATTTTTGTTTTTTACTTGGACTGTTTTTTTCTGCATTCAGTTTCTTTTTTTTCACTGATCCCGGGATTGACTTTGCTGAAACTTCATTTGAGAACTTGCTTTTCTGTTTTTGGAACTGTGCATATTTCTTTTTAACCTCTCATCATGTCTCAGTCTGGAGATGCCCTAGCTGAAACTGCTTTTGATTTGGAGAAATTGGAGAGCTACAAGGTGGCTCAGTTGAAGCAGTTTTGTAGGAATGTTGGCTGTCCCATTGAGAGCTCATCCAAGAAGGTTGAGCTGCAAAAGGCGCTGAGGGCCTGGGTGGCAGCCAAAGCAGCTGAGGGGCACACAGATGAGGAGCCAGAGGGGGAAGAGGAGTTGCAAGTCACTCACACTGATGTAGTGGGTGGGCCTGCTATGTCTCAGGGGAGAATCTCCAGGGCAGGTAGCAGTGTGTCCTCCAAGAGTCTGACACCTGGAGAGTTACAGGACAGACAGGCAGAGAGGGAGTACCAGTTGGAGTTGAAAAGGCTCAGTCTAGAGGTGGAACAGAGAAAGCTGACCCTTGAGGTGGAACAGAGAAAGCTGGCCCTTGAGGAAAGGAAGATAAACATGGCTCATGAGCTCAGTTTAAAAGAGATTGATCAGAGGAGTCAGTCCAGTAGGGATGGTGGCAGCAATTCTACAGTGCAGCCTGAGAGAAGGGTACACATCCCAAAAGACCTTGTGAGGGATTATAAGAGGGAGGATGATATCTACTTGTGGTTCAAGGGTTATGAGTCAGCTCTCCACATGAACCTGGTCCCTGAAGCTCATTGGGGGGCAGCCTTGTGGAAGCATTTTGAGGCAGAGGGGAGGGACACACTGACGGCCTTAGGGGATGCTCAGAGTCTCACCTACCCTGCCATGAAGGAGGCCTTACTTACCAGGTATGGTCTCACCCCTGAGCAGTACAAAGAGAAGTTTAGATCCTACAAGAGAAAGGAATCCCAAACATGGTTGGAATGTGTTGATTCTTGTTGCAGGTCACTGGATGGTTGGGTGAAGGGCAGTAAGGTAAACACGTATGAGGGGCTTTACAATTTAATTGCTTGGGAGCACTTGTACAGTTTATGTTTTCCAGAGCTGCGCCAGCACCTCATTGACAGCAAGCTGACTGACCCCAGGAAGCTTGCACAGGAAGCGGACCGCTGGGAGAGCACCAGGGTCCAAAAGAGGTATGGGGGAGACCACGCCAAGGGTGGGCAGGGTCCCTCTCAGAAGAAAGGGGGGGGTAAGGGCAAACAGGATGAGTTCTCTAAAGGGCCCCAAACTGATTCCCAGGGTAAGGATTCCCAACCCCCCAGTGAAAAGAGGCCGTGGTTCTCCAAAGGGAAGCCAATGGCAGGTGGTCCCCTACGTAAGTGCTACTCATGTGACCAGGTGGGTCATGTGAGGGGGGACCCCAAATGCCCCAAAAGTACACCGGCACCCACTGGTGCACCGTCCCAGGGTTTGGCCAGTGTAGCGCTTGGGGAGGAGTTGGTTTCAGGTGGGTGGGAACCAGCAGAAATGACCCTTGTCTCACTAGGGGACAGTGAGATGGTCCAGAGAAACCTAGTGCCTGATAACACTAAGAAGTACAGGCAATGGGTGACCATCAATGGACAGAGGGTGGAGGCTCTGAGAGACACAGGAGCCAGTGTGACTACAGTGAGGAGTCACCTGGTGTCTGAAGAGCAGATTGATCCCCGGGTACTTCACCAAGTGGTTGCAGTAGACAACTCTGAGCGCCTCTGCAGAGTGGCGCAGGTTCCCTTTGAATGGGGGGGGGTCTCAGGTTCCTGGAAAGTAGCTGTGAGTCCAACCATGCCTGTTGATTGTTTGCTAGGCAACGACCTGGAGGATTCCCCTTGGAAGGAGGTGGAACACAGGTCTCACTTGGAGATGTTGGGTCTGCCTGGGTGGGTATGCGTATCCACCCGGTCTATGGCAGCCAATCAGGGTAGTCAAGAGCCCCTGGAGCCTGAAACAGTGGCCCAGGGGACCGCCAAGAAGAGGAAAGGCAGGAGGCGCGGGAAACCCGCCCCAGAAGTTCCCACGGTCCGGGAGGAGGCAGAGCCTGAGGGTGATGCCCCGGAACCTACAGGGGAACAGGTGGCTGAACTGGGGGAGGTCCCTGAGCTGTCGCAGTGGCAGCAGGAAGGGGGACCCACCAGGGAAGTATTCTGCACAGCGCAGAAGGAATGCCCTACTCTTGAGGGACTGCGGCAGCAGGCTGCAGCCCAGGCGGCTGGCGGGGCGCCAGGTACTCACCTGATTTATTGGGAGGATGGCCTCCTGTATAGTGAGCCTAAGGTTCCTGAGCCGGGGTCAGCTCGTATGCTGGTGGTACCCCAGGGCTTCAGGACCTTCCTACTGGGTTTGGCTCATGATGTGCCTTTGGCAGGACATCTAGGGCAGGACAAGACCTATAAGAGGCTTGTCTCCCACTTTTACTGGCCCTTGATGAACAAGCAGTCAGCTGCTTATTGTAGATCTTGTCAGACTTGTCAGGCAAGTGGCAAGAGTGGGGGGAAATGCAAAGCTCCCCTCCAACCTTTACCGGTAGTCAGTACTCCCTTTGAAAGGGTAGGAATTGACATTGTGGGGCCTCTGGATCCCAAGACAGCCCTGGGCAACAGGTTCATCCTGGTCTTGGTGGACCATGCCACACGGTACCCAGAGGCTATTCCTCTAAGGACGGTCACCGCCCCCGTGGTGGGACGTGCCTTGATGGGGGTTTTTACCCGCATGGGGTTCCCCAAGGAGGTAGTATCTGATAGGGGTACAAACTTCATATCCACTTATATGAAGTCTCTGTGGAAGGTGTGTGGGGTAACCTACAAGTTCACCACCCCTTACCACCCCCAAAGTAATGGTCTGGTTGAGAGATTCAACCGCACCTTGAAAGGCATGATTCAGGGCCTGTCAGAGCCCTTGAGGCGTAAGTGGGACGTCCTCTTGCCATGCCTTCTGTTCGCTTACAGGGAGGTGCCTCAAAAGGGACTTGGCTTTAGCCCCTTTGAGCTCATCTATGGCCACCCTGTGAGGGGACCGCTCAGTCTGGTGAAGGAGGCTTTGGAGAAAGCTCCTAGTAAACCACCCCAGGATGTATTTAGCTACATGCTGGCACTAAGAAACCAGACTGCCCGCTTCAGGCGTCTCGCTCAGGAGAACCTGGAAGCAAGCCAGGAGGACATGAAACGGTGGTACGACCAGAATGCCACTCTGGTTGAGTTTCAGCCTGGACAAAAAGTGTGGGTCATGGCACCAGTAGAGCCTAGGGCTCTCCAAGATAAGTGGACTGGGCCTTTTGAGGTGGTGGAAAGAAAGAGCGAGGTCACCTATCTGGTAGATTTGCAATCCCCCAGGAACCCCTTGAGGGTCCTACATGTCAACCGCCTCAAACCCCACTTTGAGCGAACTGAGCTATCCATGCTCCTAGCGACAGATGACGGGGTGGAGGAAGAGAGTGAGCCTCTTCCTGACCTCCTGTCTGCAGGAGAGAAAGATGGGTCTGTGGAGGGAGTGATCCTCTCCCCCTCCCTGACTGAGGAACAGCAGAGGGACTGTCGCCACGTGCTGGGACAGTTCGCCTCACTGTTTTCCCTGATCCCAGGAGTCACACACCTGTGCACACATGATGTGGACACTGGGGACAGTACACCTGTTAAACATAAGGTTTACAGGGTGACTGACAGGGTGAGGGCTTGCATTAAGGAGGAAGTCTCCAAGATGTTAGCCCTAAGGGTTATTGAGCACTCCAGCAGTCCTTGGGCCAGCCCAGTGGTCTTGGTCCCAAAGGCTACTGCTCCTGGTGCCACTCCAGAACTTAGGTTCTGTGTGGACTACCGGAGTCTCAATGCGGTCAGCAAGACTGACGCACACCCCATCCCCCGAGCTGATGAGCTCATTGATCGGTTAGGAGCTGCCAAGTACCTCAGTACGTTTGATTTAACATCTGGGTACTGGCAGATTGCCTTAACTGAAGGGGCAAAGGAGAGGTCAGCATTCTCTACCCCCGATGGGCACTTCCACTTCAATGTGATGCCCTTTGGGATGAAGAATGCCCCTGCCACCTTTCAGAGGTTGGTCAACCAGGTGTTGGCAGGACTGGATGAGTTCAGTGCCGCCTACCTGGATGACATTGCTGTGTTTAGTTCCACATGGGAGGAACACCTGCAACACCTCTGGAGAGTGTTAGAGGCCCTGCAGAAGGCAGGCCTCACTATTAAGGCGAGCAAGTGCCAAATAGGGCAGGGTTCTGTTGTGTACTTAGGACACCAGGTGGGGAGTGGCCAGGTGGCACCCCTACAGCCTAAGATTGACACGATTCTGGCTTGGGAGCCTCCCAAGACCCAGACTGAAGTGAGAGCCTTTTTAGGTCTCACAGGATACTATCGGAGGTTCGTTAAGGGATATGGTACCATTGTTACCCCCTTAACTGAGTTGACTTCTAAGAAGCAACCCAAGAAAGTGATCTGGACAGAGGCTTGCCAGAGCGCTTTTGATGCCCTGAAGGCTGCCATGTGCACAGCACCGGTGCTGAAGGCACCTGACTACTCCACGGAGTTTGTTGTACAGACAGACGCCTCAGAGCATGGTATTGGAGCAGTACTCTCACAGCTGAATGAAGAGGGCCTAGATCAACCCGTAGCCTTCATTAGCAGGAGGTTACTACCCAGGGAACGTAGGTGGAGTGCCATAGAACGTGAAGCGTTTGCTGTGGTCTGGGCACTGAAGAAGCTAAGACCCTACTTGTTTGGGACTCACTTCCGAGTTCAGACCGACCACAGACCCCTCAGATGGTTAATGCAGATGAGGGGTGAGAACCCAAAACTGTTGAGGTGGTCCATTTCCCTACAGGGGATGGACTTTACGGTGGAACATCGACCCGGTACAGAACACGCCAATGCTGATGGTCTGTCCAGGTTCTTCCGCCTTAGTGATGAGAACTCCCATGAGGTTGGGTAGTTGCTCCCCACTTTTAGCTGGGGGGGACACGTGTTAGACTTTTCATCCTTGGCGTGGTCTCCCTTAACTTTTTGCCTCTGTTCCCCAGGTTGTTGATGTGTGCTGGACTCTGATTTTGCTGTTTTTGTTACTCTGGGCACTTTACCACTGCTAACCAGTGCTAAAGTGCAAGTGCTCCTGTTTAAATTATATGTAAGTGGTTTATCCATGATTGGCATATTTGATTTACTAGTAAGTCCCTAGTAAGGTGCACTAGAGGTGCCAGGGCCTGTAAATCAAATGCTACTAGTGGGCCTGCAGCACTGGTTGTGCCACCCACATAAGTAGCTCTGTAATCATGTCTCAGACCTGCCACTGCAGTGTCTGTATGTGTATTTTTACACTGTAAATTCGACTTGACAAGTGTACCCACTTGCCAGGCCTAAACCTTCCCTTTCCTTACATGTAAGGCACCCCTAAGGTATGCCCTAGGTAGCCCCAAGGGCAGGGTGCAGTGTATGGATAAGGTAGGACATATAGTAATGTGGTTTATATGTCCTGACAGTGAAATACTGCCAATTTCGTTTTCACTGTTGCAAGGTCTGTCTCTCTCTCATAGGATAATATGGGGGCTACCTTTAAATATGATTAAAGTGTAGATTCCCCTAGAGAGTAGATGGACATGTGGAGTTTGGGATCCCTGAACTCACAATTTAAAAATACATCTTTTAGTAAAGTTGATTTTAAGATTGTGAGTTTGGAAATGCCACTTTTAGAAAGTGAGCATTTTCTTGCTTAAACCATTCTGTGACTCTGCCTTGTTTGTGGATTCCCTGTCTGGGTCAGTTTGACAGTTGGGTTGTTTTTCACCTCACACCAGACAGTAACACAAAGGGAGCTGGGGTGTGATCTGCATTTCCTGATTAGCCATCTCTGCTAGGAGGGAGGGGTGGAGTGGTCACTCTCATCTGAAAGGACTGTGCCTGCCTCTGACAATGCTGTCTCCAACCCCCTGGTGTGTGTCTGATGCCTTGCCTGGGCAAGGCAGGATTTCACAAGAAGGTGTGAGTCCCCTTTGAAGGAAGGTGACTTCAAAGACTAAAATGGGTATAAGAAGGGCACCCAAACTTACAAACTTTAGAAACACTTCTGGAATCAAGGGGAACCTCTGCCTGGAGAAGAGCTGATCGCTGAGGAACAAGGGCTGCCCTGCCTGTGACTGTGCTTTGTGGAGCTTTCCTGCAGTGCTGCTTCTGCCTGAGTAAGAGGGCAAAGACTGGACTTTGTGTGCCTTCCATCTTGAAGAAGAAATCTCCAAGGGCTTGATGTAGAGCTTGCCTCCTGTTGTTGAAGTCTCAGGGATAGCAAAGACTTCTTCCTGCCAGCATCTGGAGTCTCTGGAGAGACCCCTACTCTGCTCTGTGGTGCCCTTCCAGTTCCTGGGACCCTGAAAGGAGAGGCTGGCAGCCTAAGGACAAAAATACACGCACCGCGCACCGTGCGGAGAAAAGATCGACGCGAATCCGATCGCGGCTGAGAAAACGACGCGACGCCGGCTCCGCAGCTGAGAAACGACGCCGCTGGAGACGCGACCGGAGAATCGACGCCCGGAGCAGGAGAAACGACGCGCAGCATCGCTGACGAAGGCTGAGAGATCGCAACCAGCGCCGCGGGACTTCGGACCGTCGCGTGGCTGGCTTTTTCGACGCGCCTCGCCGAGCCGAGCTGTTTTCGACGCATATACCCGTGCCGGGTTATTTTCGACGCACACCGCCCGTGCGGGGTTATTTTTGCCGCAAACCAGGTACATTTTCACGCTAGCAGCGCTAGTGTGTTGTTACAACTACCTAAAGACTCTTTTTATTTTAAACCTTAAAAAAATCATAACTTGACTTGTGTATGTTGGATTTTTGTCGTTTTGGTCTTGTTTTGTCTAGATAAATATTTCCTATTTTTCTAAACTGGTGTTGTGCCATTTTGTAGTGTTTTCATTAAGTTACTGTGTGTGTTGGTACAAATACTTTACGCCCAGCACTCTGAGGTTAAGCCTACTGCTCTGCCAAGCTACCAAGGGGGTAAGCAGGGGTTAGCTGAGGGTGATTCTCTTTTATCCTAACTAGAGTGAGGGTCCTTGCTTGAACAGGGGGTAACCTGACTGTCAACCAAAGACCCCATTTCTAACAATATCACAGTGTGTAACATTCTACATGAGTGAGCTAGTGATCCTGCATGAAGACAGTACAACAGACATCCCACTGCAAACTCACATTGACACTGACACTGAGAGTTACACATCTGCACACATGAACTGGGCATAAGACTCATGTGGTGCTAAACCCTACAACAACCATATAAGGCTAATCCATTTAAGATGGTACTCCATGGCATGATTTGTATTTGGGTGAAAAATCCATGGCTCTTCCCTGGTGGACTGCAATACAAGTGACTCAGGTATTGTGGCTTGTGCATCAAGGTACACTAAGTAACTGTGTGATGGACATGGGGCTTCAATTATCATGCGTTCAGAGGTCCATGACTGATGTGGCATAGTTGTATGTTGGTAACAAATGCCCTATATCCAGTGTCCCCTAAGGGGGTATGCCCCCTTTGCCAACATAATGGCAGGGATCATGTGTGTGTAATGATGACAATGTAGCGCTAAACATGGATTGCCCACTTTGCTTCAGGATCCAGTGAAATATGGTATGCTGCCTGTGCCTTGCCTGATCATCATTGACAGAATGCATGGGCACAGGTGTTGACATGGCACCTGAAATGTGTGACTAAGGGCCACATGTATGAAGATCAGGTTTTGTCTCAAAACCTGATGTACAATACTGTCAAAGACACTGTTTGCAATTCGCAATGCGGTAGCAAATGACCAACCTCATGAATATTTGTGACGTAAGTCTCAATTTGCAAACCCATTGGATATGGCGGCACTCACAGGGGTGGTGGCCTGCTGGGGCCAGCATACCATCATGTCTGTGACTGCTTTTAAATAAAGCAGTATTTTTTTTAAATGCAGCCCATTTTCATAAAAGGAAAACTGAATGCATTTCAAAAACAAAAATGCTAAGTAATTTTTATTTTTTCAGAGCAGGCAGTGGTCCATGGGACCACTGCCTGCTCTGGAAAAATGTTTCCACATGCATTCACGAAGGGGAAGGGGTCCCATGGGAGCCCCTTCCCTTTTGTGAATGGGTGAGCACCAGCTTGAAACTGGTGCTAACAGCGATTGGTTTGTGATGACATGCGCCGCCACAAAACAATCATACATCAGACTTCGACTCGCAATTAGGAAAGGAACGCCCCTTCCTTAATGCGACTAGCAAACCACTTTTGCAATCTGGTAATGTGATTACCGAATAGCAAAATTAGGTTTGTGCATTGGAAAAAAACTTTTTTCTCCTAGAAAACGGCCCGATTCTGCAAATTAGGCTGTTTGCAGTGATAAAAAAGAGCTTCGTACATGTGGCCCTAAGTGATAGTCGTACATGACTCAACAAACCTCTGACCTACAATGTTAACATGTATAGACATGTGGACTCCATCTCAGTACTCTGACACTAACACTTTGTTCTGGTTGCATTCAACCTGGCCACAAACATTGCATGCAGCACGCCAACACATCTGCTACCGTCACTCAGGAGCATTCTACTGTACACATATGTCAATGTGATCCTGCTCTCTGGCCACCAGGTCAGCCCAGCGATGTTTAGCTGGTGCTCATTACGGCTGGTATGGTACACCCTCTTCAGGTGGTGGAGCACCTTACTCGACCGCCGCCGCCTCGCCTCTGTCTGATACCCCTGTATCACCCTGCCACCATCACGAAAGTGGCACACCAGACACACGAAGCCCCCAAGCTCCTCCTACCCCATCCGTGTCAGCCGTGCCCTTCCTAACATGTCCCCCAACCACAATTTTAAACAGTAAATAATGAAAAAAATTAAATGACAATAAAGGAAACTTAATGTCCAAACTTAAGAACCCCAACTAGCCCAAATAATCTAATACCCAGATCGACACCCAACAGTACAAATACAATATGAAATACAGTAAACTACACAAAATCACACACACTGGTACAGGTAACAAACAGATTTCACGACAGACACAACAAGAGAGATACCACAAGATACAATGGACCATATTTATACATTTTTAGCGCCGCATTTGCGCCGCTTTTTGACGGAAAAGCGGTGTAAACCTACAAAATATAATTGTATTTTGTAAGTTTGCGCCAATTTTGCGTCAAAAAATGACACACAACAAAAATATAAACATGGGCCAATATTCGCCTACAATACACCAGCAACACCGAGACACAGCCACACAGTCAACAAATGTACAGACTGTAAAGTGAAAGTGAAATTACACCCGCTGCACCATGCCTGTAAACAGGATTTCCTATTACATCACTTCCTGTCCCCTTGCGACACGTTTTACGTCATGCGTGTATTTTTTTGACGCATTAAATGTTTTCATGACTATCCTCCGGCCCCAGCCCCAAGCCCACTCCTCTGCCTCCTGAAGAGAAGGGTAAAGACCTGCCCCCTCCTAAACCCAAGTTCAAGAACCCCCCTCACAAGAAGAAACACCCCACCCCCTGCCCACTGAGGTGCCTGCCTGCCATCACCATGATGCCAGAGCCCAGTGGAGTGACTTGGGCTGTCAGGAGTCAAGTTGGGCCTTGGATGTTTCCCTATGGCCATTTATTGACTATGTGTGTGTGTGTGTATATATATATATATATATATACACATATATATATATATATATATATATGCATATATATATACATAATCAATAAATGACCACAGGAAAACATCCAAGGCCCAACTTATGTTTTTTTTTTAGATTGAGGTTCTGTTCACACCAAATAACAGTGGTTGGACCAGAGATATGTGTCCTAGCTTTCTTCGCTCCTGGGTTATGTTGATTAACTCTGCAGATGGTTCTCTGTGTGTGGTATATATGTTTGTTGCGTGTTGTGTGTGTAGGTGTCTCACGCTCCCATCCCTCCCTTGTGTGCTAGGCAGCTGTACTCACCATTGTCGTCTTTGTTGGCGTTGCTGCTCCTGGACTACCATTTTGTGATACAGCATCGGCAGGACTTCCAGTTCGGGTTCCATGGCAGCTGCGGACTCCTCTGTCTCCCTGGAGGTGGGTGTCTTTTGTGTGATGTGTTTCCGCTAGACTTTTGGTGATGGTGGTCCCGCCCCGGAAATCCTGGAAGTCTGCTATGTCATAATATGGTGGACGGGTCATTGTCTTCCGCCTGCCTGAAGATGACTACCACCGTGGTCGGTGGACAGACTGCGCTGGCGGTTCGGGTGGTACATTGGCTGTCTATGGGAGGGATCTCCGCCATGGTCATAATTTGGCGGTCTTCACCGCCAGCCTGGCAATGGTACAACTGCCATCACCGGTGTGGCGTTCAGCTGACGGCAAATGTCATAATGAGGGCCTTTATATGTTGCAACATCTGAGCAGTACAAACAGATCGATGACTACATAATCCTAAGAAGAGGAGATGCAATTGGAAAAGCTATGAACATTGATGAGGACAAATGAGGTCCAGTCAAATTCCTGACACAGATGCTGCTCCCTTTGAGGTTTTCACATGGGAAGTTAGCAAGGAGGACAGTACGATGGGCTAAGCTATCCTGTTACTACGTTTGTCACAGGGCCAGCTAAAGAAAGTGTCTGAAAGGTTTACACTCAAAGGTGTGAATGAAAACCCAGAAGCGCAAGCCTTGGTTGAGATCTTATGCTATTGCTTTACTTGTAATGCAAGGCTGCAAAATGACATTATCTATTCCTAACAGTACATCTATGCCACAGTACTTTATACTCTCTCATTCCTTTTTCTAAAGGGAATGTTTCAAAATACAATAGGTGAATAGTTGTATAAGCCGGAGAACTGGAAGATGAACGGCTGAAACTTAGAGTCCCAATGTGCAGTTTTGAGGTGACGCCTTCAACTTCCTTGTCTCACAGCAGCCAACACCAGCAATAAGAACACCGGCAAATAACAGCATCAGAAGAATCAGACCCAACCTCTGCATTGCCCTGGTTTCAAGTGGTAGGTCTTAAGTCCAGTGAAAGAGGTCAATCAAGTGGCAGCACAAATGACACTTCAGAAGATGTTTCAGGAGTATCTGGATAACCTAAAAGAGGTATATGTGAATCAAACCCCATTGGTGATTTGGTGTGGGAAGATGCACAGATAGGCAGAGCTCAGCAGGCTGGCAATAAAATATCTGGCTTGCACTGTAGCCAGTGTGTCTACTGAACATGTGTTCAGTGCAGCTGGTGTAGTTGTTACAGTGAGAAGGACCAGTCTTTAACTTCAAAACATGGAGAGATTAACCATGATCTAAGTGAACCAGCATTTTATAACACCTGATTACACTGTTCCAAAACACCACAGGAGGAGGAAGAGGATGATTGGTCAGAATCAAGTGTGTTTGCTGACCAACTTCTGGGTGAACCACCTGAGTTTGAGCATGAACTCTATTTCCCTGACTGAATATGCCAGTGCCAATATGGAACTTTTAAATTTTTCTCATTGAACATCTTTCTTTCTTCCTTTCTTTGCAATACCCCCCTAAAAATGCTAGTGGATCATTATGCTGGTGTCAGATTAATGCTGACCAAAATTTTTAGTCACATATTATGTGGCCAGATTGGAGTTGGACCCTTGTACAGGGAAGATGCTCCCACATTCCCTTCAGGACATTTGTGATGATGCCCACCTACCTCACATACCATTGCTTATCCTTTTTTTTACATCACCTAGTAGAGATGCCCCAGGGGATCATTGATTACACCAAATTCCACTACTTCTAACTACTTGCTACCAATGAAGAAGATAACATTTTGTTCAACCACTATGCTTGGATTCAAAGCAGTAACTACTAACTAATACAATAATTAGTGGTGATAAATAGAGTCATTGTGAGTGATGATTGATGATGTATGTGGTGGCTGACAGTGATGGAGGGAGTTCAACTTATTTGCAAACTTGATTCTGATTATTTGCAATGCTTGGGGGCTGATGGGTGATCATTTTTTCCTGAAAGTGATCAGTCTTTCAAACTTAGAGAAATTTACCTGCAGGGTCCACTCCTTTTTTCTGGTTCCTCAGACCAGACCAGTCGCTTTAGTTACCAAACACAAATGTACACAAAATACTCCAGTTCTGTTTCTCTATTTGTTCTTCAACAGCAGTGCACTTGACTTCCCAGGTCTACCTCCCTTGGTTTGGGTCAAGGAAAATGATACACTGTACTACAGGGAAAGGAACAGGCTATATAGATTACATTGGGCACATTCGTCTGAGAGTATCCCTTGTGCCAAACATGAAATCAAATTGGGCACTTACTAGTCCCATATTACTCACTGGCCTCACATACCACCACAAATTATTTCCAACAAATGTATTTTCTGGGCAGTAAGGAAAGGAAACTTGACTTACTCTACTGCAGAATATGGAAGAGGGATTAGACAGGTAAGTAAATCTGAACAGGCATAAAATACATCTGTTATGGGAAACCATGAAATACATTTTGGAAACAAATCACATATGTGGCAAATGCCAAGAATGTTTTTCCAATTTGTTTGGTAGGCTGGGACTGAGAGGTGGGCGAAGGGAAAACACACATTGTGGGGGTCATTCCAACCTCGGCGGTAAAAGGCGCTTACCGCCAGACAGAAGACGCCATAACACCGCCGCGGTCGGGGTAAACCGCCACGGTCATTCTGACCCACACTAGGCGAACCGCCAAAATACCGCCATCCACAAAAGTCCGCCACACCAAAGGTCAGCGATAAACTGGCGATGACCAAACCTCCACCGTCACGCCAACAGAAATACGCCCATGCCATTACGACCCACGAATCCACGCAGCGGTCTTTCAACCGCGGTATTCTATTGGCGGTACACACCGCCGCGGTCGAAATACACATACACCTAGAAAACACTACCACATTGGACAATTTGAAATACACACACCTGATACACATACACACACCACTCCCACACACCCAATACAATATAAAACACACAACCACATCACCCACAAACCCCTACGGCCAAAAATTTCGAACGAAGACCAGAGAGAGACACCACAGTCAACTACCAAGCATCCACAGGCACACAATACCAATACCCACAGAACTTCCACGCACCTCACACAACACACCACTAAATAGCACCCCACCTATCACTACACACTCCACCCCACACATCATCCACACCACCCCATGGCACCTCAAAGACACCCCAGGTTCTCAGATGCTGAACTCAGGGTCATGGTGGAGGAAATCCTACGAGTAGAGCCCCAGCTGTTCGGGACACAGGTGCAGCACACCACCATTGCCAGGAAGATGGAGCTATGGAACAGAATAGTGGACAGGGTCAACGCTGTGGGACAGCACCCAAGAAATCGGGATGACATCAGGAAGAGGTGGAACGACCTACGGGGGAAGGTGCGTTCCATGGTATCAAGGCACAACATCGCGGTACAGCGGACTGGCGGCGGACCCCCACCTCCTCCCCCCGAATTTACAACATGGGAGGAGCAAGTCTTGAACTTCCTGCATCCTGAGGGCCTCGCTGGAGTATCTGGAGGAATGGACTCTGGTAAGTCTCATCTTCACTACTTCATCCCCCCCACCCCACCTGCATGCCAACTCATACCCCCACCGTCACCCCCTTCACAACTACCCCTTGCAAATGTCTCACTATCACAACCCACCCATCCCAAAACTTAGCCCTGCATGCGGCCCCAAAGCATGGACACCCATCACCAAAGCATGCCCAATGCACATACCCATCACCCCCCCCCAAAACACTGTCACAACAGCCCCCAAAAAGGAATGCCAGCACTGGGGTACACGGGCACCCACCCATTGCACGCCATTGGCACACACAGAAGCAATAACCATACTTTTATACCCCTGCAGGACCCGAACGCCAGGTCACCGCGCAGGAGGGTCCACAAATGTCCCCTCCACCCCAGGAGAGGCCCACAGTGATGACAGCAGCTCTGTCTCCCTGGATCTAGATGACCAGCCTGGTCCATCGGGGACCTCGGGACAGTCGGTTCCCCTCAGACAGGCACAGGCCATAGCAGACCTTCCCCCCTCTGGGAACATCAGCACAGCACCCACCCAGTGGGCCCATACCTCTGTCCCCAGGACACGTCAATCAGCGGTGTGTCCACCACTACAGGGAACCCAGGCTAACCCACCACCCCAACAACAACAGGGACCTGGGGGCAGTGGTAGTGGGCACACGGTCCAGGGGACGGAGGCCCAAGGAAACAGGGGAACTGGGAGGGCAGCTGTGCGACAGGGGGGGGGACAGGCCAAGGGAACTCACTCTCCACGAGGCCCTCTCCTCCATCATGGGAGCATACCACCACTCCCAGGAGACGATGGTGACGGTCCTGGCCAGGTTTCAGGAAATCCAGCTTCTGCAGGAACAACAGTATATGGGGTTCAGGGAGGAACTGAGAAACATCAGTACCGCCCTGAATGAGTTAATCACCACATTGCGGACCACTGTGGCACCTCAAAGGGCCCCTGACACTAGCATGGACCAAGAACTGGCTACCACCTCAGCCGGCGCTAGTGGACAGGAGGCCCCGACAGAAGACCAACAGGCCACCAGAACCCCACCCCCTGCAGAAGGAGAACCACCCTGCAAGCGGGCCCTGAGATCCAGGAAGAAGACAGAGTAACATGTCAAGACCCCCGCCAGCAAAGGATACCGCCCTGATTGTCATCCCACTGTCCCACATTGTCACCCTGTCCAACCTTAAACTGCCCCTGCTCCACTTCCCACAGGCATTTGGACAATGCACCTGTGAACCTGATAGTCTGGACTCTGCCATGGACAATCCTCCACCGTCACCCCTCACCGATTTGCAACCACCCATCCAAATTAGAGCACTTGAATAAACACACTTATTGCACATAAACAATCTGGGGTCTGTCTGTGATTTTAACAAATGTATTAGACATGACAGTGCCAAAATTGTTATTCACATTGTGATGCCAAAAAAACGCTGTCACACAGCTGTAGTCCATGGGGAAACTAAGCAGATGTCACGCAGTGGGGCCCACAGCTCTGAAAACGGAAGGGAAAGTCACAACACAGTTATCATACACTGGGGGGAAAAGTCAGACAGTAGAGAGGTAGGAGTCTTTAAGTAAATGTAATATGCCGGTGTCTACTCTTACCTGTGTGTCACTGAAAGTATTGCTCTATTACTGTGTTCCTGTTGTCTATGTCGTCCTCTTCGGCTTCCTCTTCTTCACTCTCCACAGGCTCCACAGCTGCTACAACACCACTATCTGGACCATCCTCCTGCTGAAAAGGCACCTGGCGGCGCAAAGCCAGGTTGTGAAGCATACAGCAGGCCACAATGATCTGGCACACCTTCTTTGATGAGTACATTAGGGATCCACCTGTCATATGGAGGCACCTGAACCTGGCCTTCAGAAGGCCAAAGGTGCGTTCGATCACCCTCCTAGTCCGCCCATGGGCCTCATTGTAGCGTTCCTCTGCCCTGGTCCTGGGATACCTCACTGGGGTCAATAGCCAGGAAAGGTTGGGGTAACCAGAGTCCCCTAATAGCCACACACGGTGCCTCTGGAGTTGACCCATCACATACGGGATGCTGCTATTGCGCAGGATGTAGGCGTCATGCACAGAGCCAGGGAACTTGGCATTAACATGTGAGATGTACTGGTCTGCCAAACAGACCATCTGTACATTCATCGAATGATAACTTTTCCTGTACACCTGTTCACTTTCTCTGGGGGGTACCAAAGCCACATGGGTCCCATCAATGGCACCTATGATGTTAGGGAAATGTCCAAGGGCATAGAAGTCACCCTTCACTGTAGGCAAATCCCCCACCTCAGGGAAAACGATGTAGCTCTGCATGTGTTTGAGCAAGGCAGACAACACTCTGGACAACACCTTGGAAAACATAGGTTGAGACATCCCTGATGATATGGCCACTGTTGTTTGAAATGACCCACTTGCTAAGAAATGGAGTACTGACAGCACCTGCACTAGAGGGGGGATCCCTGTGGGTTGGCGGATGGGTGACATCAGGTCGGCCTCCAGCTGGGTACACAGTTCATGTATAGTGGCTCGGTCAAGCCTGTATGTCAGAATGACATGTCGTTCCTCCATTGTCGACAGGTCCACCAGCGGTCTGTACACAAGAAGATTCCTCCATCTCCTCGCATTGCCAAGCGGACGGTGCCTAGGAAGGACAACAGCGAGCACAGAGTCAATCAACCCACAGGTACGTTCCCACAGCTTGCACACAACACGATTCACTATGCATTGAATGGTTTGTATGAGTGTTGAGGAAAGGCCTAGGTATGTGTGACGCAGTAGAAATTAAGCCATGTGGGCCCTTGAAATGGCGGCTGCCTGACCTGTGAAGTGTGACAATGGGATGTGAGGTCAATGCGCTGGCGTGGCACACCGTGGCGGTAGGCGGTCGAAGACCGCGGTGCAAAGCCGCATTGGTTTACATTGAAACCTATGGGTTTCAGGAGCCAATGACGATGTGCGCCGGCGGTCGCGGTACGCACCGCCGCGGTACGCACCGCCGTGGGCGTGACCGCCATTTTCTATCAGCTTAATCACTCGATACCTGATCTCCCACAGGAGAGGACCTACACTGCAAGTGCTGCTGTGACCTCGGTCTGGAAGAGACAATGGCTGCTGCGACTGGGGAAAGGGCCCCTGCCTTCACTTCTGAAGAATTGGAGAAACTCGTGGATGGGGTCCTCCCCCAGTATGCGCTACTCTACGGTCCTCCAGACCAACAGGTAAGTACACAGGGAGCATGCTTTGTGGGCAATGCCTGGGTTGAGTCGGGTGGATGAAAGATGGTGGGGAGGGGAGCGATTGAGTCATGCATCAGACGACAGATGAGAGCATGTGCCACATGGCAAGGGTGGGGATGGGGGGGCCACTCACATCGAGCATGCAGAAGGTGATGACAATTTTTCTCTCCCTGTACATGTCACATAGGTCAGCGCCCACCAGAAAATCGTGATTTGGCGTGCCATCGCCAAGGACGTCCCGACCCTGGGGGTCCACAACAGACGGGGCACCCACTGCCGGAAGAGGTGGGAGGACATCCGCTGCGGGAGCAGGAAGACGGCAGAGGCTCTGCTGGGGATGGCCTCCCAACGTAGGAGGGGTGCCAGTCGTCAATTGACCCCCCTGATGTCCCGGATACTGGCGGTGGCCTACCCCGATTTGGATGGGCGCGTGAGGACATCACAGCAGACACAAGGGGGTGAGTACAGTCTCATTCTGGTGACTTTGCGTGCAGGGGAGGTGTCTGGGTGGGGGAGGAGGGCTGTGGGTCTCCCTAGGCCAGGGCGAATTCTGTAGGCTAGGCCCCTCCGTAAGGCATGGCCCTGTGCCCCCGCCCCCCACCTCTGTAGGGTGCCAAGTTCAGGTATCCATGGCCCTGTGTCATCTATGTGTGCAGTTGTCGTCGATAGGCTTGTAGGCCTTGTCTCACGGATTGCGTAGTGGACCCCAAGTGCAGGGGGCTTCTGTGTCTGTCTTGTCCGACAGCGGTAGCGGTAATCCATGCACTCAATATGTCTTTATTTCTCCCCCCCTTTTTTGTGGTCTTCCTGTTCATGTGTGCATCAGCATCATCAGGCGGAGGAGAAGTGGCATCGGAGCACGAGGGAGCTGCATCTCACATGGCCATGGCGGGCCAGGCAACTGACTCGGATTTCAGCAGTGAGACGGAGGGCGAGGGGAGCTCCACAGCGGGGACTCGTGCTGATGTCAGTGGCAGCGACTCGTCCTCTGAAGGGAGCTCCCTTGTGGTGGCGGCAACATCCGTGCCACCGCAACAACAGGTACAGCCGCCACCCAGCGCACCAGCACCGCCCTCCCAGCATCCCCTCAGCCTTCGGCCCGTGCCCGCTCACCCAGGAAGGTGGGCATCTCCTTCGCCGCAGGCACCTCAGGCCTTGCCCCAGTCACCCCTGCTGCCCTCAGTGAGGAGGTCATTGACCTCCTGAGGACCATCATTGTTGGGCAGTCTACCCTTTTGAATGCCATCCAGGGTGTAGAAAGGGAGGTGCACCTGAGTAATGCATACCAGGAGGGCATTCATTCGGGTCAGGCTGCCCATCAGCGATCGTTCAACGCTCTGGCCTCAGCACTGACGGCAGCAATTGTCCCTGTCTCTAGCCTTCCCCCTCCAACTTCCTCCACCCAGACCCAATCCCCAGTACCTCTGCCTATCCCAGACACACCATCAGACCAGCCTGCACACACCTCAACACCCAAGGGAAGCTCATCCAGACATAAGCACCACACATCACACAAGCATTCACACAAGCAACATCCACATGCAGACATACCAACAGCCACTGCCTCCACTGTGTCCCCCTCCTCCTCGTCTCCCTCCTCCCTCGCTGTGACGTCTCCACTCACACTTGCATGCACAACATCTTCAGCCACTACGTCCATCACCAGCACACCCACCAGAACACTCCGCACAAGTGCAGTCACCACCCTCACTACCATTTACACGTCCCCTGTGTCCTCTCCCAGTGTGTCTGTCACCTCCTCTTCCAAACCACACAAACGCAAGCATCCACCCACCCAAAAGCCATCCACCTCACGACAGCCTCCAGCCCAAGCACCTGCACCCAAAGACACCAGACTTCACACTCCTACAACCACATCCTCTTCCTCCACTCCCATACCCACTACACCTACCCGTCACTCTCTTTCCAAATTGCTTTTTTTTTCCAAACTTGACCTCTTTCCTACAACTCCCCCACCCCGTCCATCTCATAAGACTGCAATCAGCACCTCAGCCACCACCAAACCAGGACCTATCAGGACTGTTGTCCAAGGACGGTGGAGTCCCCCACCCTCAAGGGCAACAACTTGGCTAGGAACCAAGGCACGGCCAGCCCACCCCCGGAAAAGCACCCAAAAGTTAGCAGTGCCCGACGCGAGAGGCCACGGACACCAGGGACCAAAATCCCTACCCTGGCTCCGTCTGGAAGTGGGGTGCCACCTGGCACACCGCCAAAGGTGTCAAAGGGCCACAGACGACCAGGGAAGGGTGGAAGGGCAGCACGCCCGACAAGTCCGGCAGCAGGCCAGCTGCCCAGGAGTGCCCCACCAGCCCCCTCCCAGGTGTGCAGGAGGACACCCAGGAGGGCCCGCAAGCCAACGGACAGATGGGCAGGAAGGCCCTGCCAGCCACATGTCAGGTGGCAAGTGACACCCATGCCTGGGCCGTAACCGCTGAACTGGGCCCTTTCAAACAAGCACCGCTGAACCGGGCCCTTTCAATCAAGCACCGCTGAACTGGGCACCGCCGTCTCAAGCACCTCTGAACTGGGCACCACCATCTCAAGCACCGCTGAACAGGGCACCGCCGTCTCAAGCACCGCTGAACAGGGCCCTTTCAAACAAGCACCGCTGAACTGGGCACCGCCGTCTCAAGCACCGCTGAACAGGGCACCGCCGTCTCAAGCACCGCTGAACAGGGCCCTTTCAATCAAGCACCACTGAACTGGGCCCTTTCAATCAAGCACCGCTGAACTGGGCACCACCGTCTCAAGCACCGCTGAACTGGGCACCGCCGTCACAAGCACTGCTGAACAGGGCACCGCCGTCTCAAGCAGCGCTGAACAGGGCCCTTTCAAACAAGCACCGCTGAACAGGGCACCACCGTCTCAAGCACCGCTGAACAGGGCCCTTTCAATCAAGCACCGCTGAACTGGGCACCGCCGTCTCAAGCACCGCTGAACAGGGCCCTTTCAATCAGGCACCGCTGAACTGGGCACCGCCGTCTCAAGCACCGCCGAACAGGGCACCGCTGTCTCAAGCACCGCTGGCCCATTGGCGGAAGGGGCAGTGCCGCATCTGTGTCGGGCAGGGCTGCACGAAGCACTCTGGGCACCAGTCCCCCTCCAGAACCAGTGGACACTGTCATCCACTTGAGAGACTGTGGCTTTGCACTCCCCAGGATGTAACAGTGGGCAACTCACCCACTTGGGAGACTTGAGAGACTGTAGCTTTGCACTCCCCAGGATGTAACAGTGGGCAACTCACCCACTTGGGAGACTTGAGAGACTGTGGCTTTGCACTCCCCAGGATGTAACAGTGGGCAACTCACCCACTTGGGAGACTTGAGAGACTGTGGCTTTGCACTCCCCAGGATGGGACAGTGGCCATGGAGGCCCCTCGTGGATCTGGCGTTGTGTACTCATGTGGCTGAGGTGCCCCCCCTTCCCTTCCCCCTGAGGTGCCTGTAGTTTTTCTATCTGATGCCCCTGCAGTGTTCTCTCCGTTGGTGTCAGGTATCTTGTTTGGGCCTTGCCCATGTGATTTGGGCCCAGTGGTCCACGGACAATGACAGCTAGAATTATCGGACTTTTAATATTTATGTATATATTAGTTTTAAATGTGTGATATTTTTATAAGGCAATAATACAATATATTCGACTGTTTATGATCTATTCCATTTGTCTTTGCATTCTTTCGGGGGGGTTTGGGGGTTGTAACAGTGATGGATTGCTATGCATTGATGTGTGTGTTGTAGTGGGTGGGGGTGGGTGTGTCGCGTATGTGTGTCCCCGTAATATTTTCTCCTCCCCCCTCCCCTGTGTCGTAGGTGCAGTACTCACCGTTGTCTTCTGCGCCGGCATTCGTGCTCCTGGTAGAGGAGCAGGAATACAATAGCTGGTAGGATGTGTAATTCGGGTTCCATGCTGTCCAGATTCCTCGTGGGTGTATGGAGGTGAGCGTTTTCGGTTTGAAATGTCTGTTTCTGCCGTGTTTTTATCGGCGGGGCTACCGCCCTGGAAAAGGTGGCAGATTGGTGGGTTGTGATAGGGTGGGCGGTACATTATTTTCCGCCTGTCTGTTGGCGGTGACCGCCGCGCTGTTTGTTTGTCCCGCCGTGGGGTCGTAGTTAAAGTGGTGGTCTCTGTTGGCGGTTCCCGCCAGGGTCAGAATTCAATTTTTTTAACCGGCAGCCTGTTGGTGGGTTAGCCGCCGCTTTAACACCGACCGCCAGGGTTGGAATGACCCCATGTGTGTTCTGTTTGTAGTGCATTGAAAATGTTGTAAATGTTGCATTAACTGAAGCAGACACAGATTGCACAGACAACACAGCAGGCACAAATTGAACCATACTGCACTTCTTCAGTCATTAGTGGCAAAATGCCATGGGCAGGGAGCGGGTTGATGAATGACAATGATGGGTGGGATACATATCTGCCTTGTTTAAGAAATACAGTGAGTCAAGGGATTGGAACACAAATAAAAATACCCCTTACTTTGAGCCATAGCTTTGATAACAAAATATAAAGCAAGCGAAGTGGGTGAGCAGCATGCCCCACCATGGGAGGGCTCCCTTGTTTATTCCTTCAAGCAATTTTCCAATTATCCTTTCATTCTTCCTTTATTCACCCATAGCCACCATGATTTAAGCTTCCCTTTCTCTCATCCATTTTTCACCAAAAGTCACAATCTATTATCCATCGGTTCAGTATCCACTATGCACCCTTTCTTCCAATCATCCTTTTACCCATCCATCCATTTACCCAAAACACACCTCTGCATTCTTTCATCCACCTGCGCATCCTTTCCTTTCACTCATTTCACCCATTCTTTCTGTTAACCTTTCATTCTTTCCTGTTTCCAACAAGCAATCATTTTCAGCGTACATTGGCCCATATTTATACTTTTTGACGCAAAACTGCGCCAACGCAGTTTTGCGTCAAAAAAATTAGCGCCGGCTAACGCCATTCTGAAGCACCATGCGGGCGCCGTATTTATTCAATGACGTTAGCCGGCGTTAGCCGCCGGAGCTGCCTGGTGTGCGTTAAAAAAAATGACGTACACCAGGCAGCGTCGGCGTAGGGGGAAAATGGCGTATGGGCGTCCAAAAATGGTGCAAGTCAGGCTGAGGCAAAAAAATCGCCACAACCCGATTTGCGGCATTTTTTTATGACGCCTATCCCCCATTGAAATGACTCCTGTCTTAGCAAAGACAGGAGTCATGCCCCCTTGCCCAATGGCCATGCCCAGGGGACTTCTGTCCCCTGGGCATGGTCATTGGGCATAGTGGCATGTAGGGGGGCACAAATCAGGCCCCCCTATGCAACAAAAAAAAATATATATATATACTTACCTGGACTTACCGTAATGTCCCTGGGGTGGGTCCCTCCATCCTTGGGTGTCCTCCTGGGGTGGGCAAGGGTGGCAGGGGGTGTCCCTGGGGGCAGGGGAGGGCACCTCTGGGCTCATTCTGAGCTCACAGGTCCCTTAACGCCTGCCCTGACCCAGGCGCTAAAATCCGGCGCAAATGCGGGTGTTTTAGACCCGCCCACTCCCGGGCGTCATTTTTGCCCGGGAGTATAAATACGACGCATATGTATCGCAGTCATTTTTTAAGACAGGAACGCCTACCTTGCATATCATTAACGCAAGGAAGGTGTTCACGCAAAAAAATGACGCTAACTCCATGAACGTTGGCGCTAGACGCGTCTAACGCCAAAGTATAAATATGGAGTTCGTTTTGCGTCGAATTTGCGTCTAAAAAAACGACGCAAATTCGGCGCAAACAGAGTATAAATATGCCCCATTATGTCTGCTTTTCCTGAGTTGCAGATAGAAGAGGTCATATGCAAGCCAGGCACCACTGTAGCTGTAACACAGGGTGTTTCCAATCATGCCAATGCCCTTGTAGCTAATGAGTAGTGAGTTGTCAATAAGCAAGCAATGTGACCTACCACCGCCGGCCCATGTCGACCCACCTCACCTGCCTCCATCGGCTCCTCTAGCCAAACTTGAGCCAGCTCCACTGGTGGTCGGTGTGGCTAGAAAAAAAACATTAAACAGCTTTTAGATGCCAAGTACAGCTCTCCTTAATTTTTTAATACAAAAAATGCTACTGTAATACATTGTTACAGTTCGGTTAGCACTGCAGTAGTTTCCATCAAATATATCACTCTGGGAGTTTTGTTGATTCACAATGTTGGAAAAGCCGGGTAGTCAAGCAAACTAAAACGTTTGCGTAATAGAGGGGCTGAGCTATAGCCCATGATGATGATGATGACTCGGAATCATTGAAGCTCAATGAAAGAGTGGAATGGAAAATGGTAAATGAAAGACATAAAAAAGATAGTGCAGGAATAACAGGAATCAAACAACAAATGGATGGGGAGTAGTGTAAAAAAGTAAACAGTGCAAAATTAAAAGTAGTATAATAGTGCACCGAGGTAAAGGTTAGGAAAACAATAATAATATTAAATAATAGGACTTACCGGGATGAGCAGAGCCCTCAGTATCAGTGCTGGTGGTTGGCTCCTCCCCATCTCCTGCTGAACCCGCCTCTGTGGAGCCCCTCTTCTTGCCCTTGGGTGATGTAAGAAATACAGAAGATAGAAAAATTAGATTAGTAGTACAGTTAGTCTCCACAAAAATATTAAATAACAGGCAAATGCAGTAACATTGTACTTAAATCAGATTGCCTATGGTACTAGTATGATTGACTATCATTGAGTTGGATATACCCCTAAAATCCCTATTCCAAATTTCCTTAACAAAAACTACATTTGGAACTCATGTAATGCAATGAATGATCTTTTGATTCTATTCTCATTTCTCAACCCTGTTGATGGACCAACTCAGTCTCCCTTTCTTGCAATGCATAGATGTATACTAGTACTGCACATCACTGAGAAATTGCCTCAGACTGTATGAGCTACATAAAGACAGTCACAGAGAACCCTACCTCACCGATATCACCAATCCACTATGATGACAGGAAGACAGAGGTGTCTACATTGCAATGGCTTCTTAAACAACCAGCCAAAGTGAGTGGCTACGAGTACGATGATGAAGCGCTGAGCACCAGACTAGCTCCAACCGAATCACATAATAAATAATGTTCTTAACGTTAATTAAATGTAACGTAACTCTGAGTGTGAGCATCATGCTATTCAGAAACAAAGTTAGAATTGTAAAACACGAACACAGTCTCCCACTCCACCCTGTGCACCAGACTCAACAACGCTGGACATCTGTGCCAAAGCACTGGAATGGATTAGATCCTTCCTAATCCAAAGAGTCCGAAGTGTCAGACTCCCACCGTACACTTCGGCACCCCAAGAGACCTCCTGCAGAGTACCACTGGAATCCTCACTAAGCCCAATCCTCTTCAACGTCCACATGGCCTTGCTTGCCAAAATCATCAGACAGCCTGGACTAAACATATTCTCCTGTAAGGACGATCCCCAATTGATCCTCTTCCTGACCAATGACACATTAACAGCCAAGAGAAACTTCTGCAATGGTATGAGTGCAGTTGCTGTCTGGATGGAAACCAGCAGTGTCAGGCTCAACTTCGACTAGACAGAGTTTCTCGTACTCGGCTCCACCCTCTCCACTTGTGATGACTCCTGGTGGCCAGCTGCCCTAGGAAATACCCTCACAGACCAGGTGTGCAACTTGAGCATCATCCTGGACTCCATGCTTTCCATGACACGTCAAGTCAATGCTGTTTCATCAGCCTGCTTCCACACCCTGCTTCTCCTTCAGAAGATCTTCAAGTGGATCCCCACCAAGACTAGAGGGATGGTCACCCACGCTCTGGTCAGCAGCAAATTAGACTATGGCAATGTACTCTACACTGGCATCACAAAGAAGCTACAACCAAGGCTACAGAGAATCCAGAAATAAGCAGCCAGTCTCACCCTGGACATCCCCTGCCACAGCCACATCTCCGCCTACCACAGAGACCTCCACTGGATCCTGGTCGACAAACGCATCACCTTCAAGTTACTGACTCAGACCTATAAAGTACTTCATAACATCGACCCAGACTATCTCAACCACTGCCTGACTTGCTACACCGCCTCCAGGAAACTCCGATCATCCCTGCTCTCACCGCCATCACCAGAAACAGGAAAAGCCCAGCTGGAGGCAGATCCTTATCCTACATGGCATCATGGACATAGAATACTCTCTTACTCAACCTCAGACAGGCTGCATCACTGAAGGAATTCAGGAAGGATCTCAAAACCTGGCTCTTTGAATAATCAGCACACCCACAACAGCGCCTTGAGACCCCCATAGGTGATAAGCCACACTGCACAAGTACTAATTGATTGGTTGGTTGATTGAGTGATTGAAACACAACAATATGGTTAATACTCACCCAGCCCCAGAATCCCTACACCTAGCAGGTCAAGTAGGTCCTGCTCACGGTCAATGATGTCTGCCCAGCGGTGCGTCAGCTGCTGAGTAGTGCGCTGGACCTGGGTGGTGCCCTGAACACACCTGCATGCCCTAGCCCAATGCACCTGATGCTCCCGCGGTGGGTAATTGCTGCAATGCCTGCCACCTGGTGCCAGCGTGGCGGGGGGGGGGGCTGCACATAGAAAACTAATTCTTCCACCTCCTCCTCACAAACGATGGGATGGGGCTGCCCCGCTGCCCACAAGGTGGACGGCTGTGATGGCTGTCCAGGGGGGCCTGGCACTGCCACTCCCCTGTTCACCGGTGTGCGCTTGCTCTGCTATGGTGTTGGATGGTGGGGTGAAGAAAAGAAACAGGACGAGAAGGAAGGAAGGAAGAAATAACTAACGAAGTAAATGGAAAAATAAACAAAAAACAAAATGCCTCAAAAAGCCATAAAAATACACAGACACAGGAAGACACAATAATACAATAAATATAAATGAGGGGATAGGTTAAGTAGGAGGGTGGAGGATTGAAAATATTATTACGGGATGACAAAAAGAAGCCCAGCACCATGAACAGAGTGAAAAACAAGATGGCTGAGCCCAAGTGAACTGTGTGATGCTGCTTGTGTGCGATCCTGAGCACGAGTATATACTTCACGTTAAAGATGATGTAAAACGTGACGCTAACCGGCACAACAAGGAACTCCGCCCACCTGTGGAAATTCACGTAGAGCGGCTGATGTTTTTTGCCACTCTGTGGAGTATTACATTGGAGGACACCATGCATTCCTCCTAGGTCTAGGCTGAGCAGCTCCCCTCACATTTTAGTGACCTTTTGGTCGTGACCCTCATCTCCTGAGGCCATGGCAACACCAAAATGAGTGACTTTACTTAAACAAATGCGGCCAGGCTAGCAGGACATTATAGGGTGCTCTTTGTGTGTTTTATTTAAACAGTGGCTCTCTCAATGCACCTGGGAGAGCTGCAACCATTTCCTGATGTTTTCCTTTGTGTCACATAGTGCAGCTTTATTTTCTTTGGGTTGCTCGGACACCCCACATGCAGGTCTCAGGAGAATGGCTCATGGAGCCCACCCCAGGCCACTCTTGCCAGCTTCCTGCATAGCCACCGCATTGGAGGGTGGCCACGGGATCTGACAGCCACATTTTGGTCTGCCTGCTCCTTTGGGCAGACACATCTCCCATTACTGGCATTCATGCTGGACACAGGACCGGGGATGACAGGCAGCACAGGGGAGTGCACTTCTCTGACAATTTCAGACTTGGGGATGGGTCTTCGACAACCTCCATAGTAGCACGGGGTGCAAATGCGCTGCCCTGCTCTTCTGTTCTGCACAGGGCCCAGGGATGGTGTCCTGGGCCCCCTTCAGAGTATGGCAGAGTAGCACAACAGCGCTGCTCCACCTTCAGAATTTTCCTCCATGGGGAAAGTATGATGGCGCTTCCCTGCATTCTTCTTGTTCTGGGGACATCCTGGGGATCCTAGCCTACCCCAGAGGCAAGTTGAAAACTAGCAGCGGAGCCCCACACGTTTTGTTGCCAGCTCTGTAAATGTCGCCATAACTTGAAACAGTCATATCTCAGGCACGATTGGGCCAATTTTGCTGATCTTGATCTCCTTTTGCTCCTGGTGACAAGTCCCAGGCACCTGGAGTACTTCCCTCAGACCTCCTGGCATTCAAGGTACTAACTGTTTAAGTATCATATTTTCCTGGCTCACTGCACCAGCTTTTCACCTTGTTCCCTCTATGCCTCTCTTCTATTCACAGAGCCCAGCCTTCCCCCATCTGTTCTTGTGGGGGTGCAAGAGGGCCAGGTTCCCTGGTCTTGGGGCATGCCTCACTGGTCCTTTGGTCAATCCGAGGCAGAATCCTTAATCCAGATGGCAGTGAGGGGGTTCTCCTTTCAACTGTCACTGGAGTCAGCCTCCAGTCCCTGTGTTCTGCTGAAAAGCACAACCAAGAAAGCTTTTCTCCCCTTTTACCTGGGGGTGGGAGTGTCCAGCAGGGCAGCTCCTCTAGCGTATCCTGATGTGCCACATCACCTCTCCGTCTCTGTCCCAATCTCCCTTAGCTCAAGATGGTGTCTCCCAGGAGTCACTTGCCACATGTGCTCTGGGCGACTCAGTTCCACTCCTCACTGACATTACTGCCAGGGCCTTTCTGCAGCAGTAGCCATGTCCTCCACGTGTAACCAGCCATATGCCTCTTATCCTTGCTGTGTTGCAGCAGGCATATCTTAAAAGGCGGGCACTGGCGTTAAACCTATGCAGTTTATTTTACCATGAGTGTACTGTGGGTGAGTCACAGGTTATGAGGCTCCCCCAGAAAAAGATCAAAAACCAAGTGATCAAAAAGCAGATAAAATCTGGGCCAATTATATATTCATAAAAGCCTTCTCACAATTATCTATACAGTAGAAAAATAAAAAAACAAAAATGTCTTTCTTTCTTTTTGTAATATTTTCTAATGAAAAATAAAACATTTTCATAGCAGTAGTTTAAGAATAATCGTACATCCAAAGAACAATAGTGCAAGGGTCCTGTATTATACAATTATTATAACAAATACAAATACATGTGTGCTTCCACAGTATCATACACCCTGCTGACAGTAGGCTGTACACCTGATTGTAACCTGGATTGGATTTCAATCATATCATTAAACAAACAACAAGAGCACAACAAGAGCACACGTAAACAGTATGTGTAGTGAACATCAAATATTGTGTCAAAAAAGCATGCAGTCTTCCTGCAAATCTGGTTTTGTTTTCCGTTTCATGATTGTATAGACAGATCTTAGCTGAAAAAATATATACACATCATGCAGGTGAACCGTGTTTCACCTAATATAGCCTTTTCCAAGGCTGCAATGGTTACAGACTGAAAATGAAAAGATAATCCAGTCACAGCTGGTTGACCACACGTATTATTAGAAGTAAATGGATAAGAAAGAGGTGCTTGTGGGCCAAGATAAAGAGCAAGGTAATAGATACGCTGTCAAATAGGAACTCCATGTACCATCGTAGGTGGCAATTGTAGGAGGCTGATTCTTTATAGAGTGTAAGAAAATGATGTACACTGTGCAGAGTTCAAGCAACCCCACTCTGGTAACTAGAGGTAAAAAGCAGACCACTTAATGCTCTCTTCTTGTGGTAGTGGGGGCAAACAGTTAGGCTAATCTAGTAGATGTGCTAACCATTTGTTGTACTCACAAGTATCAATAAATGTGGACACACACTCGGAAGAATAACTCTTGACCAATTAAAAAAAAACACTTCACATTTTTATACATTTTTTAAGACCATAATCACCAATATATGGTAAGTCCTTCTTTTGTTATGATTTTTCAAAGTTTAGAAAATATATGCTTTTTGTATGTAATTACGCACCATAGGAATGGGAATGGGAAAATCTTTAAAAATGCACATAAAATCAAGCAATGCTCTCACAAGTGTCACCTTCTAATTTTAAGTCAAGGTTGTCAAGCTGTTCTGTGTGCAAGCCGGAGAAGTTTGGATGGTTCCCGGTTCAAGCAGGAGCAGAGGCTGAAAGTCTTGGAGCGGGTGCACAACAGAGAAAAGGACCACTTGGAAACACACTGCACAGGTGGACTTAAAGGTAAGTCCGGTGGGTCCCCTTGAAGGGCATAGCTGTTTTGGTGTTGCAGGGGCCAGGGAGACTGGGTTCAGTGCAGATAGGTCAGCCAAGAGTTGTGCATTAAGGAGTCCTGGGAACCAGGAGCAGGTCACTTGGAGGGTAGATTGCAGGTCAGCAGGACCACTCCAGGGGTGTGTTTCTTGGATGTCCTGAAGTCCCTCAACTAGCACTTGCTGCTGGGCTTTTGAGAGTCCAGAGCAGACTTTCTTTATTGGTGTACAATGTTGGAGGTCTAGTACCCAGGGCAATGGTATGTCTCAGGCACTGAAATTTGCAGGGCCACCAAACTTGACACACTGGTAGGTTGTGTTCTTTGGGTCCATTGTGTGCATTTTGGTTGGGCTGCTAGGTCTGATTCATTGGTCAGCGGCTAATCAGTGAACTGAACTTCAGTGATTCTGTGCTTGCAGGTTGCAGGAGAGTAATATCTTCACTATATGGGGGTTTCTTGGCAATTTTCAGAAGGCTGGAGGTGCTCTGGGGTTTTGTGAAGTCCTTCAGGTTTCCAAGTGACACCTCAGCAGCAACTGTCGAGTCCTAGAAGCAGCAGGCAGGCTTTGGCACCTTTTTCTTTGTGCAATAGGACTTCTGTTCTCGTACCTCAGGCCTGCTTTGTTCCTGGTCTTCTTGTGTCCATCAAATCTGATCTGAAGGTCTAGGGATGCCCACTAAATACTTCATTTAGTGGGTGTTAGGGGAAGTATCTGGTGGTGGCCAATGGACCACCTACCTTATCTTGGCTATACCCACTAAGTGACCACTTCCTATGACCCTGATTGGCTATTTAGCTGCTATTCAAGATGGAGGAAATGAAATGGAGTGATTGCCTCGCCTGCCACACCTAGACTGAGGGGGGCACTCCTCCTACTCTGGCTAAGTTTTATCACCCATTTTCCCACTCAAATTGGGGGAAACCCCTTGGCAGCCATCTGCTGCTAGCAGCAGAGGTGGGGGGCAAATTTCAAAGGCAGTAAGCCTTTGAAGCTGACCACTGGTGCACGGTGCCTGAGTGGAAGAGGAGATGTAACACCTCCACCAAGGAAAGGCTTTGTGTTCTGGCTCCTGAGAGCAGAGGCTCTCACCATAGGAGTCCTGACTTTTGTCTGGTGGTGGCAGGCTGGCTTTGTCCAGTCAGCAACCATGCCAGAACTGTTAGGTTTTGCAGGGGGTACCTCTAAGGTGCCATCTAGGTACATTTTATAATAAACCCAACACTGGCATCAGTGTGGGTCTGTTATTCTAATATGTTTGCTACCAAACAACCCAGCATTCAGAGAGGCCAACATGTAGCTGGGGAACTTGTAATGACCAGTGTCCAGAACATGTAGTTGCTATGGCTTCCCTGTACACTTACTATGTCTTGAAAAGACATAGTAGGGGCATATTTGCTCATACACATATACCTCACATGCATTATAGTGCACCCTGCCTTAGAGCTGTAAGGCATGTCAGAGTGGTGACTTACCTATAGTGCATGCAGTGCTAGTGGACATGGCACTCTTGGTGAGTGCCATGTTGAGTTTACAACTTTTAACATGACTTGTCATGCACTTTCAATGGCAGTCTGCATGAGGCTGGTGTGGGGCCTCTCAGAATGACACAATTGATGCTGTACCTCCGGGGGGCCCTCTTCAGGGGTACCATTTGCTAGGGACTACCAAGGGTGGCTGTAGTGCCAAACATAGTACATTTTGGGGAAAGCAATCAGGCCCTGGGAATATTGTTTAGCAGGGCCCCAGGGCACTTACATTTTGAAACCACATCATTTTCCGAGCAAAAAGTGGAGGGTTATTATGACAAAAGAGTTCCTTTCTCACAGTAATACAGTGAATTTCAGACCTGCCGGCATAATAGACATGCACACATTGTCATGCAGAAATAATTGGGTAAGGCACCCAAAGGGTAATTTGTAAAGGAGATTTAATTCCCATCTCAGTGGTGGTCTGGAGAGAAAAGAGTTTTGAGAATTGCTAGGACCAAGAATTTGACAAATAAAGCCAAGCAAAAAGTATTATGTATGAGACACTCTCATGTATATTTGCCTTGCACAGAATGAACTACACAGGATAAAATCTTGCTCCGAGTCTGATATTAAAGTTCAAGGATGATGGCCCATATTTATGAGAAATGACGCATCAACATTTTTAAGGCCACATAATGACTGTACTTAGCATCATGAGTGCACCATATTTATAAAACCATGCACCATGGTGCTAAGGAAAGGCTAACATAAAAAAATGATGTTCAGCTTTGCGCCATGACGCAAGGAAAAATTACGCTCATGCTGCAAAAGTGGCAAAAGCATGTTATGCAGCACTTTTTTACGCAAATCATACCAGCGCCATTTTTGTGTTAAAGGCACCAGAAAAAACATGAAAATGCCAAACAGAAGCCATGAGGACCCAGGATGGAGAATGCAGGACAGTAGAGACCCCAGAGACTCCCCCATGAGCTCAGTAGCAGCTAGGATGGACAGACAGACGCACAGGAGAAGGGGAAACAGAAAAGGAAGAGTCACTTCAATGAGGAGAACAACATTTGTGTGACAGAGGTGATGGAGCACTAACACCAGCTCTTTGTCACCTCTAAATTGCCAATGGGTAGGAAGGAGGCCCTATGGCAGTCTATAGTTGATAAGGTCTACAGTGTGGCAGAGGTGAAGAGGACTGTGACTGATTCTAAAAAGCACAGGCATGATTGCAAGCACAGAACAAAGGTGTAAACTGGCTAGCAAACAAAAGGCAGGACTGAAGAATGGAGATGGAAGTCCTGCACCTCAGAAGCAGCTGGGTGAGCTGGAGGAGATGGTGGCAGTGATCATCCCGGAGGAGTTGGTGACAGAGGTCCAGGGACGGGACAGTGCAGCGTATCAATAACTACAACAAATGCAGAGTAAGTCTCAGTGAGGGGCAATCTTGTAAGTAACAAATGGCATGAGGGGAAGGCACATAGGACCCACTGTATGAATGTGAAAGGGCTGCATGGGGGCACACTAATGGCTAAACACATGTAATGTACACTGACCCCAGCCTGTATGCACAGACCATTTGTCAACCCTCACACCACTCCCTTCACTGTGGCTACTGTACCATCTGTCCATGTGTAACTCTCATTGTCCATCATGAACAAGGCCTGTTGCACAGGATGGGGCAGCAATAACTGGGATATGCCTCCCTGTACCACTGGGAATGGGCACAAATGTACACACAACATATGGGGCATATCTGTTATTACCATCTGCGCTACTGCAAAAGTTGCTTTCATATGCCCATGCTGCAAGGGTGCCTGGTAGTGGGAATGTTTGGTGTTGTGCACAAAGGGACACCTTCCTGCATAACCTCAGCAACAAATGGTGTTTTTGACTAACTAGGGGCCATATTCACAAGGCCTTAGCGCCACACTAGCACTGTTCTTTAATGCTAATGTGGACTTAAGGTGCCCACTCCCCTTTGCCATATTTACAAAGTGGCACAATGCATTCATTGCTCCACTTTTTAAACCTTTGTGCCACATTATATCTGTGCCAGGCATAATGTATGCAGAGGGGGCGTTAGCACGAATGGAGGTCCGCAAAAATAGCACAATGAAATGTGCACAATTTCACTGTGCCATTTTTGATGTAACTTTTAATGCCTGCCAAAGGCAGGCGCTAAAGTGATGCACCCATTGTAATCAATGGGCCTCCCCGTTCTTTGCTCTATAAGTGCCATAATTTATGTCGCTAATGCAGCAAAGTGCCATAAATTATGATGCTAATGTGGAAACTACCGAATATGGTGCTACCATGGTGATTTTAGGTGGGGCGCAAGAAAAATGGTGCACCATGACCAATGCACCATTTTCTTGTAAATAGTGCCCTATGCATGATACACAATGCAGTCATCCTTGCCCCCATGCTACAAGTAGACCAGTGTTGCAAGGATGAGTGTTGCTGTGGAGGAAGGCACACCTTCGTTTACGCACACATACACAAGAGGTGGTTGATCCTTACACTGGGTGGTGCAGGATGAAGAACACTTGACTCAAGGTGAGAAAAAGGATGCATGTTGACAGCTCACCCCCTTCTATCACTTTTAGTACTGACGTTGGCTTGCAGAGGAATCGGACACTTAATCAAACAAAATGATCTGGCACTGCAACAGATTCTATATGATTCCATTTGTGTTGCGTGGAAAGATCCCAAGCAACACCTATGGCATGCACATGTCATACAGTCTAATTAATGAAAGGGGGACATATGTGGAAACCCATGAAAGTCATGCAAGGTGGGTTTAACAGACTGGGAATTGAGGACTGGCAGATAGTGCCAATGGGGCGTTAAAAAATGATGCTCTGGTGGCACAGTGTGCCACCAATGGCCCATAAATGAGGGTCTTGATGTGTGGCTCTGCACCATGTAACTAAGGCACCAGGATCAAGAACTGGATGACTCATGTGAACAGCTACTACAGTCCAACAATGACTTATCTCTATTTCATTGCAGAGGACGATGCCTGTGCTGGATTTCTCTGATGAAGTGGATGACTAGCTGCAGATCATCCTTGCCAACACTCTCCAGGAGGTCCTGGGTGCCATCCGGACACCATCTCCAGTCACAGGGAGTACACAGCATTGCGGGGTATCCATATGACTCACCCAACAGACCACCCACAGCACATACCAGCTCAGCTACAGCCCTGGACTCCCAGGAGCCATGCATTATCTTCTACAAAATGGCAAGCAGGTGTGGGTTAGGATGGAGACCATGGCCAGCAGCCTAGCGGGAGTCCATAGATGCCTCAGTTCAAATAGGGACAACTCTGCTGCCATCAGAGGCAACCACTCTCTGCTATGTGGACTCTAGCAGTCCCTGGCCAACATAGCTGGTGTCCTGAGGCAGAGGGTCATACAAATGCCCTCCCAAAGTATCACCAACGTGATTGACATTAGACTGGGGGCTATCAAAACTGACCTAGAGTCCATGCAGCGGATGCTGGGCTCCCTCAGCGACAACCTAGCTGCCTACCACCATGACATTGCTGCTGTGTTGCGAATCTAGCAATACCTCCTTGCTGTAGTGGTGCCTTTCATCTTTCCTCAGATGACAACTGCCGGGACCTCTGAATCCACATCTCCACCCCTTGATGAGTGTGTGTTCGCCCCTCGATTTCAACACCAGCATAAATGACACGGGAGGAACTGCACACATCAGAAGATGAAGATGTGGAATGAACATCATTCACCTGAAAAAACACCTGGTAGCTACAGTGTGTGGCACATGGACAGTTTCTCTTTTGCTCTGTGCTTCAGATCATGACAGTGTTACAACATCTATCAACGTTCCCTCTTCACTCGCCCACTGTTGACCAATCGCATAAGTGGACTGACATTGTGGCCAATCCTATCTAATGACAATGTGATCACCGCCTCACTGATACACTCCTCTCCTGTACATGCCTCATGGCATGCCCCCCCAACTCTATCTGACCATCCAATGGCTTGGGATCTCTCATAGGGTCATTCTCCTGTGGACGGTATAGCTGGTCAGATACAAGATTGCACTTGTAAATAAATTCACTAAGAGCAAAATTTTTGTTTAATGTGTGTCTGAGTCAGTACCAGTTTGAACCATATGCATTATGTGAAGGCAATACACTCAGGGCCCTATTTACAAGGAACTGGTGCAGCACTGTTCCACATGCAGTTTTGTTGTGCTAAGCTGTGTCTATCGAACAACAGGGTTCATTGTTTGGAAACAAATACTACACAACCATGTGTAAATGCTAATGCTGGTGCATTATCACCTGCTTAGTGTCAATGCAGGCACCCTTGCACCATAGTACAAGGGTTCCATCATTGAAGGGAGTGGCTCTTTACGTGTAGGAAGGTGTACCTCCCTGCGCATAAACAACTAATAATGGCTCTTTGTTCTGAAGGATGCAGCACACATAGAAAAAGCAACAACAAGGAGAAATAAAAGTATTTCTCCATGGTGTACCATGCCAAACTCCACCCCTGGGGTGGCATAAGTGTTATTGGTGCTCCCTCAGGTGTACATGTTATTGTATATCTGAGGCAGTGTCAAAACTCATTACTGTGTGTGGGTGTGCCGACAGCAAAACCCATTGCACGCACCTCTGCAGCGTACATAAGAGTTGAGGGGGATACATATTTGACATGTGGGTTGGGAGCAATGCAAAATGGTTTCTTGCCACATTCTAAAGATGGGTAACGGGACAGCACCACTGAAGTATCACAAAAAATGACACTTTGGTCACACCGGGGGCTTTCTAATATGCCTGCAATGGATTATGTGTGGATTACTGGCAGACACAAAGCCACACACATTGACCGCAACACAATTGAGTTGACTAATAGCTATGTAGACTAGCAAGCAAGTACTACCTGAGGCTCCCAAGCATGGCGTGCAACAGTTAGCAGGCATGAATTTCAAAAGCTGACACCAATCCTTACAGAAGCGCCTGGGCCAAGCACCAATGGTACAACATAGATGGAGCAAATAACCAAATATGTGTGTAAGACTGTGAGAGGCACTCGTGAATGTCTCAGTAACAACTTCTACATTTAGTTATAGTGCAATGACAATAACATAATAAAAATGTAAGTGACATTACTTCACAACATGGAGAAAAGATGTATGAATACCTGTTTGGGATTTATATCCCTGCACAACCAGAGTGCCACGTATATTGCATTAATGTCTGGATTTGCTGAGGTGACACCATTGCCAAACTGATAGTACTTGACCATAGGTGATACACACATTGACAATGACATGTGTCTACTATGACCTATGCAGACAGGCTATGCAAACATCATGTTTTACTCTGTAAAACATGAAGGAGACCATGTATGTTGGACACACAAGATTTAATATGACCAAAAATATGATGCTAAAAAATTAAACCCTCACTAACCTACCTATACTAACATAACCTACATTACCTTAACCTACACTATATTTTCTCAACTTATGCCTACAACTAACTTATCTCATGTGAACTAATCCTGTACATCAGACGCCACTTGATAAATATCAACCTCCCTTACAATACATCCATAGATAAGGGAAACATTCACTACAGCTAAACATTGGATTCGTAAACATATGCCTAAACAAATGACATTTATTTAGCATTTTTTTTACATTTTTATATATATATATATATATATATATATATATATATATATATATATATATATATATATATATATATATTTTTTTTTAATTATAAATTGTTCCAATACACATATCCAACACACCACCCAACCCCCATGCAAAAGAGATACCCATGACCCCATCCACCCTAACTACTATATCCTAAGACTACTCTACTCTACGCTAAGCTAACCCTATCTATATACCCCAAACATCTTACAAACTATATACAGGGAGGAGGGAAGTATTGCCCAAATGACCACTCTCCAGCATAATGGTTTGATATGGTGGCCTTAATGTCATGGATGATTTTTAGGATCTGCCCATTCTGGTGCTCCAACCTAGAAATCTTATATTTTTGGTCAGCTAGATTGTTTTGGAACTCCTAGACAAAAAGGGGTTCTATGTATTGGGGACTGCCCGGGATGCATTTGGGGCATTTGTAGATGGAGGTGTAACTAGTGTTACTGCATGTGCTGGAGATGGTTCTGCCCCTGATCATCCTGCCCTGTCTGAGTCCGTAGACCTTGCTGTAGTGTGAGTTTTGGAAGCAGATGAGTCTTTGGGTGGACACTTGTAAGAAAAGGTCTTCCATGTCCCCAATGCTTTTCTACTCTTATAGAGGTGACCCATCCTCTTGAATCCCTTGTTTACTTGCAGGATGTGCCTGTAGGTTTCAGCACACTTTGTGAACTTCTGCTTCTGGGATGGGCTCATGCTGGCAGCTACAATAAGAATGGAGCGTGTCAGGCATTTATGTATTGGGTAAATGAACAAGAAACATGCATTAAACACCATCTGCAGTCGTCACATGTTGTCCAGTACCAATCATAATGTAATCTTGAAGTGCAAGGTTACTACACATCTACACATCAATCATCATCTCCACATTGCATATGTCCAAGCTGTTGAGGCTAGCTAGTGTTGTGCAAAACCATTTAATTATCTTGGGACACACACCTGAAAACATACAATCCATAACCATGTCTAGCATACATACACTTGGTACACTTGGTACATGGCATTGCACACAACATACCACATCACATACCATACCTGCAAGATATATATTTCACAAAGAGATTGACACTCACGGGTAGCTTCAGGGTCTGCAAAAGTGGCCACCTCTTTGATTGGGAAAGGCTGGGGTCCACCTATAAGAATTAAAATGTGACATAGCTCTGTGAATGTTGAACAATGAATACTATGGACAACTATTGTCAATTACAGATGATTTGCTCATGATCAGAGGAGACTTTGGTTAGGGAATACTCAAATAGACCATTTCACATGTCTGACTAACATCGGTAGGCCAGGTTTACATGTGCACATATGTGCAGAAACCATACATACATGTCACAGCTGCAGTGTTCACATTTTGCAGATGACTTCCTACTGCAACACTTTGCAAGCATAGCTAATTGCAAATGCACTCTAGAAATACATAAGTCACAGGACACACTCAGCCATGATTACCCTTACTCCTGCATCACTTTTCTTCACACGTGTACGTGACTATTCAACATACAGCAGTCGTCAGGCCCTTAGTGGACATTGACACCGCTTCCTTCATCCATGACACATATGTGTAGGAATTGGTGCCCATCACACTTTTCAAATGATACACAGAGTCAAGGACAGGAATATGCCAGTTGTATAAGTAATGGTCCTTTTCTGCTGTTGTGATGGACGTTGTTTTGACACAATACTCACTGCCCTGCTCCGGCTCTGTATTTTGTAAAGTAGGGCCTATGGGCAACAGACATGTATTTGCAATTGCATAACAAGAGTCAGCCACATGGATTGAGTACTCACCCACAGTTCTGCCAACCTTGATTCCAAGGTAGTCCAATAGGTCCTGTTCCCGAGCAATGATGTCTGCCCAGAGATGCTTTACTGCCGGGCAGTGCGATTCACTTTGTAGACTTTGTTCATGTGGGATAGTACCTTGCCCCACCGCAGCTTGTGAGTCTTCGCAGCGTATCCTTGTATTACTTGGCCCACCATGGCCACCATGTGTGGGAGGAAATGCGTCACCAGCCTGATGATCCCTCCCAGTCTTCCAATGTTTACAATTTGTGTATTGTGAATGTACAGATGTGAAAGTACATGCATTATGGCTCACACTATGAAGTAGCTACACAGCTTAGGATAGCTGGCCAATGTGCTCAATAGGTTTATACACATGATACCCTTGTGAAATGTGTATCCAGGGATGCTGATCAATTTCCCTGGAGTGTAGCCATATTTCCCACCCCTATGGCAGTTCATTAGTGTGACAAATTGATGTGTGTCCAATGGGTATACATTAGGCGACCACGTAACATGGGTTTCTTCCAAGTGTTGGTGAACAGCCATGTACCATGCATGTGTTTGTGATGACATGCAAGTGAGTAGTATGTGTTCTTCATGTGTGATTCCTTCTGCCTCCTACAATGGTGTGGTTAGAGTGTGATTCCTTCTGCCTCCTACAATGGTGTACAATTACTTATGTCACTTCTACTGTCTTTGGTATCCTTTCATGGGTCATAGTGGTCCTTCTGGCCAATATTATGCTCATATCAGTGTGGAACATGTAACCTTCTGTAGATAAATCTGTACTGTATGAATTTGTAAGGATGTGGTTTCCATGTCAGCAGACCCAGGGTATAGATAGTGTTAATTCCCACGTGCCTCACTCATGCTTGTTTGTTCTGGCCAAATTAGGTCAACTCAGGGGAAGCATATGCCTAAGCTCTCATGGCATTTATAATATTCTTACAGACAGGATTCATCCCAAATAAATGTATCATACTCTCAATAACAATTTATATCATTTAATGATTATTTGAAATGTGAAAATATATCTTCTTTAATCATAAAACCTTCCTATAAAAAAGGTGCTCCCATTGTACGGCGCAGTGAAAGTGCAGAAGTGATGTACGTGCAAAAAGTGTTATGAACAATATATACAAATGTGATTAAAAAGCAATAGAAAAAAGAGCAAACTTCAAAAAGACCCCTTCAGTCCAGGTGTCAACGTTTTGACCCTATATCAAGACATCAATCATTAGTGGGTCATCCTCAGGACTGGAAAGTTCTTTTCAAGGGGAACACATAAAGAAAAAAATGAAATCTTTCTAAAATTCAAAATGGTGATTTTTTTATTTTTTATTTGTGAAGTCCAAAAATAAAATTCTGACTCACCTAGTATTCCGAATATCCTATTTAAAGGATTCTCATCAATCTATAGGATACACCTTCTTTTTATGGTTCTTTAATAAAAAGACATTTTTAGCTAGAATTACCTGATTCGTTTTTTATTGTTATATTTTCACTACGATTTCTTTTCATGTCTATTTGCTAAAAAACTTTTTTTTATTTATCTTATTTTACTTACATATTCCGAGGTGAAAGTAATTTATCACCATCCTTCCATTTGCAAAAATCTTCTAATATTTTAGTATAAGTTTGCAGGCATTTCTTTATTTTGCCCTATAGAAAAATAAAAATATTCTGACGTATTTCTATTCTTATTTAAAGAATTATCAATTTATAAATTGTAAAATGTATACAATATGTAGACAGATCACATATCGTGGTTGTCATTCTAGCATATAGATTGTAAACATGCTATTTATTCACTCCATTGAACTACCGAGGGACGCCAGCCGGCAGCCCCCCGGAGTTTCAAAACAATACATTAAAATTCATTCGCGGAGAAAACTCCCCGTCGTATTTAAACATCAAAGAAACAGAGAAACAGCCCATTGTCTGTAGAACTTACTTGCCATAATTGTATCTTCCAAGTTAAGAAAGACAAACGCCGTCCGTATTGTAACCGCGAGCGGCACAACAGCCGGAGCTTTAGTAGACTCGTAGTCTATTGCCCTTGCGCTCATGATTTTTGTGCACAGAGACCGATCCTAACTCTAATTAGGTCATTCATTTGTCGGCCGAATGCCGAAGCGAAGCCACATCAAAGAAACGGAATTCACAGGAATTCCAATTCGCGTAGACCAAATGAACTCAACCCCTATACTTAAACGCATCAAAATGCCCGAAAACCTAATTTTCAACACTCGTCGGTTGGCCTCTTTCTACAATTGATAAAGAGTTATGTAAACACTCACATTAACAGCAGCATATCTTAGATAATTGTCAAACGCGCTGTTGGGAGTCTAAATATTTTAACTAAACCACGACATCTACACTTTGGTTTACACTCGATTTAGCCATATGTATATATCCTTTCATTTAAAAGGGAATATATTTAGTACTGTTACCCACTTATGATATCAGTATTTTAGAAACAGTAACAATTATAGTATGTTAAACTCCACTCATATACCCCACTTTACTTGATAAAACTTTTCATAACATGTATAATCTCATACATAACTATTTTTTGAAAATACATAAAAATGTCCATCCATAACATTGTTTATGAGATTAGAACTTGGTTCCAATCTTCTAAACTGATTTATTAATTGTGTCGCATTTTTCCATCCAGTATAGTTCACCCTTGGAAAGTAATATAGTCTTGTCACCTCCTTTAGGAACCAGGGACACTTGTTTAATTACTTTCCATCTTATGTCTTCGTTATTGGTCTTATTCTCCCTAAAATGGCCCACCAAGGGAGCACCAACAACCTTAAACTTAATCAGGTTTTATGCTGTAGAATCCTACATTTCACCTTTTGTGTTGTTTGTCCCACATACAGAAGATTGCACAGGCACCAAATTGCATAAACCACATCTTGTGTATTACAATTCAAACACATTATCTCCATGACAAAAATTCTTTGTATTAAAGCTGTTTTTACACACTGAACAACCTGCACATTTGAAATGGTCTACTAGCGTTGGGAGACCCCAGAGTGTATTACTTTCCTTTTTAGTCTTCTTAGTTAGCGAAGCACGCACAAGTGAATCTTTTATATTTTTTCCTCTCTTAAAAGAAAAAAGGGGCAAATCCTGTGTGGAAAAGTGATCTTTGATTAAACCCCAATGATACATCACAACCTTCTTAATTTCATTGCTGGCTGGGCTGTAGGTCGTTAAACAAGCTAGTCTTTTATTATCATCCTTATTTGTTTTAGGTTCTTAAATAAATTCACGAGCACTATACCATGCTCTCTTTCTTGCTCTTTTGACCAATCTTTTGGGGTAACCCCGTTCACTCAATTTGTTTATCAAGGAGTCTGATTCCTTAAAATAATCCGCCTTTCTAGTACAGTTTAGGCGAATTCGCAGAAATTGACCAAAAGGAAGATTATCCCTTAGGTTTTTTGGATGACTACTGTTGTAGTGCAGTAACATATTTCTTTCTGTTGGTTTCCTATAAAGGGAAACAAACAGTTTTTCATCATCAACCTGGACTAATAAATCCAAAAAAGGAATATGGCCCTCATTACAACATTGGCTTTAAATCCCGCTTTCCGCCGTGCAGAAGACTGCCAACATACCATCGCGGCAGTGGAATTCCACCACAGGTATCACGATCCACAGCTCGGAATCCGCCACAATACAGACACCCACACAAGTCCGCCACAACAAAGGTCAGTGATAAACTGGAGATAACAAAACCCACACTGTCACACCAACAGGAATACGCCCACAGTATCACGACCCACGAATCAATGCGGTTGTCTTTCAACAGCGGTAATCCATTGGTGGTACACACCGCCGCGGTCAAAATACACACACATTTACAAAACACAACCACAATGGACAATTCAAAATACACACACCTGATACAAATACACACACCACACCCACACACCCAATCCAATATAAAGCACACACCCACATCACCCACAAACCCTTAGAACCAGAAATTTGAAAGAAGGCCAGAGAGAGAGACCACCTAACACAACACCAGCATCCGCAGACACACAACACCATCACTCTTACAACATCCACGCACCTCAAACAACACACACCAACACATCCCCTAACACACCACAACAGACACCACCTCACACATCACCCACACCACATCATGGCACCCCAAAGACACCCCAGGTTTTCAGAGGAGGAGCTCAGGGTCATGGTGGAAGAATTCGTCCGGGTAGAGCCACGGCTATTCAGATCACAGGTGCAGCAGACATCCATTGCAAGGAAGATGGAGCTATGGCACAGAATTGTCGACAGAGTAAACGCAGTGGGACAGCATCCAAGAACACGGAATGACATCAGGAAGAGGTGGAATGACTTACGGGTGAAGGTACGTTCCGTGGTATCCAGACACCAGATTGCTGTACAGAGCACTGGCGGTGGACCCCCACCTGCTCCCCCACAACTAACAACATGGGAGGAACAAGTCTTGGCAATTATGCTTCCTGAGGGCCTCGCAGGAGTAGCAGGAGGACTGGACTCTGGTAAGGCAAATCTTTATTACTTTATCCCCCCCACCCCACCTGCATGCCATCACATACTCCCACCATCACCCTCACACCCATCACCCCAACAACCCACAGATACCCCACCAACACAACCCACACATCCCAAAACCAAGCCCTGCATGTAACACCAATGCATTGACACCTATCACCAAAGCATGTCCAGTAGAGAGACTCACTCATGCCCCAAAATCACCAATCACACAAGGACCAAGCCAATAATGCAAGCACAGGAGTAGAGGGTAACTCACCCATTGCACAAGATGGCACACACACATACAATAACTATGCATTTACACCCCAAAAGGACCCCTACCCAAAGTCACCGGACAGGAGGTGCCAGACATATCCAGTCCCCCCACAGAAGAGGTCCACAGTGATGACAGCAGCTCTGCACGCCTGGATCAAGATGACCAGCCTGGGACAGTCAGTTCCCCAGACACAGTCCCAAACCACCCCAAAGCCTCCCCCCTCAGGAAAAACCACCACAGCACCCACCCAGCGGGCCCATCCCTCTATCCCCAAGACACGTCAATCAGCAGTGTGTCCACCACTACAGGGAACCCAGGCAACCCCACTAACTCAGGATGATCAGGGACCTGGGGACAGTGGCAGTGGGCACACGGTTCAGGGGACAGAGGCACAGGATAACAGGGACACTGGGAGGACTGCTGTGCGACAGCGGGAGGACAGGCCCAGGGAACCAACACTCCACGAGTCACTCTCCAACATCATGGGAGCTTACCACCATTCCCAGGAGACCATGGGCATGCTACTGGCCAAGTTTCAGGAGACCCAGTGGCTGCAGGAGGAATACTACCTGGGGATCAGGGAGGACTTGAAGTCCATTAACACCACCCTGGTCACCATTGCAGGGGTGCTGGCAGACCTTCTCAACACCAGGAGGGACACACTGGCACACCAACGGAACCCTGACACTAGCCTGGACAATGAACAGCCCTCCACCTCAACCGGCGCTAGTAGACAGGAGACACTGCCACAGGAAAAACAGGACCAGCACTCTAACCCCTGCAGAAGGAGAACCACCCCGCAAACGGTCCCAGAGATCCAGGAATAAGACAGAGAACATTACCAAGACCCGCACCAGGAAACAAGACCCCCCTGAATGTCACCCTTCTGTCCCACTTTGACACCCTGTCCACCTGAAACTGCCATTGCTCCACTTCCTATGCCCCATTGGACAAAGCACATGTGAAACAACTGGACTGGACTCTGCAATGGACATTCCTCCAACATCACCCCAGCCCATTTTACACCCCCCTCCACTTATTTGCACACAAATAAACACACTTGAATCACTAAACAAGCTGGAGTCAGTCTGTGCATTCACAAATTTGTAATTGCCAAATCTCTGGAATATAGCAATGTCAATGTACCTGGTCACATACCAATGTAACACAGTTGTAGGCCAGCAGTAAACATAGCACAGGGCACAAAGTGGGAAGCAGATTTGTGGAATGGAAAGCCAAAGTAACAACTGAGGGTCCATACACTGAGTGAAAATGACAGACGTATGCTAGCTCCAACAATAGTATGAGATATGGGAAGCAGTTACATCTTCTTAGCTGTGTCTCACTGGAAGTATTGCATGATGATGTTGTTTCAGTTGACATCTTCTTCTTCTACCTTCTCTTCTTCACTGTCCACAGGCTCCACAGCTGCCACAAGACCTCCATGTGGCCCATCCTCCTGCAGAAAAGGCACCTGCCATTGCAAAGCCAGGTTGTGCAGCATACAGCAGGCCACGATTATCTGGCACACCTTCTTCGGTGAGTAGTATAGGGAGCCACCTGTCAGATGGAGGCACCGGAACCTGGCCTTCAGGAGGCCGAAGGTGCGTTCTATAATCCTCCTAGTTCACCCATGTGCCTCATTGTAGCGTTTCTCTGCCCTTGTCCTGGGATTCCTCACTGGGGTCAGTAGCCATGACAGGTTGGGGTAACCAGAGTCACCTGCAAATGTCGAGGGACAATTGTTAGACACACACTAACCCTTAGGGACAATCCCATACCCAGACACCTATGTCAACTGTGTTGGGACTCTGGCTTTACCTATTAGCCACACACAGTACCTCTAGAGTTGGCCCATCACATAAGGGGTGCTGCTATTCGTCAAAATGTAAGCGTCATGCACTGAGCCAGGATACTTGGCATTCACATGGGAGATGTACTGGTCTGCCAAACACACCATCTGTACATTCAGATGGCTGATAAGGGGTGAAACCCTGAAACCGGTCCCAGATTGCTTGTTTCCGGTCCAGTGAAGACCTGGCTTGGCAGTTCGGGCTGGACTGTTCCCATGAGGAACAGGGTCAAGACTGATTTGCAAATGGCTGGGTCCAAACTGGGGTGGGATGGTGAGCAAAAGAACAATCGATTAAACCCAGATCTGTGACTAGGGGTGAGTGTGTGCATTATTCAGCACTCTGTCCATCATCCTTTGGTGTTGCTAAAGTTGCCCTAAGTGGGATGGGTATGCCTAGACGTGGGTCCCTTGCTCACTGTGCCACTGGATTCAAGCTAGCCTGGTTTATGAAGGGTGAAACCCTGAAACCAGTCCCAGGATGCTTGTTTCCACTCCAGTGAAGACCTGGATTGGCAGTTTGGGCTGGATTATTCCCATGAGGAACAGGGTCAAGACTGATTTGCATATGGCTGGGTCCAAACTGGGGTGGCATGGTGAACAAAAGAACAATGGATTAAACCCAGATCTGTGACTGGGGGTGAGTGTTTGCATTGTTCAGAACTCCATCCATCATCCTTTTGTGTTGTTAAAGTTGCCCTAAGTGGGAAGGGTATGCCCAGACATGGGTCCCTTGCTCACTGTGCCAACGGATTCAAGCTAGCCTGGCTGATGAAGGGTGAAACCCTGAAACCAGTCCCAGAATGGTTGTTTCCGATCCAGTGAGGACCTGGCTTGGCAGCTCGGGCTGGACTGTTCCCATGAGGAACAGGGTAAAGACTGATTTGCATATGGCTTGGTCCAAACTGGGGTGTCATGGTGAGCAAAAGAACGATGGATTAAACCCAGATCTGTGTCTGGAGGTGAGTGTTTGCATTGTTCAGTTTTCCGTCCATCATCCTTTTGTGTTGCTAAAGTTTCCCTACGTGGGAAGGGTATGCCCAGACATGGGTCCCTTGCTCACTGTGCCAACGGATTCAAGCTAGCCTGGATGATGAAGGGTGAAACCCTGAAACCGGCCCCAGAATGCTTGTTTCCGGTCCAGTGAAGACCTGGTTTGGCAGTTCAGGCTGGACTGTTCCCATGAGGAACAGGGCCAAGACTGATTTGCATATGGCTGGGTCCAAACTGGGGAGGCATGGTTAGCAAAAGAACGATGGATTAAACACAGATCTGTAACTGGGGGTGAGTGTTTGCATTGTTCAGCACTCCGTCCATCATCCTTTTGTGTTGCTAAAGTTGCCCTAAGTGGGAAGGGTATGCCCAGACGTGGGTCCGTTGCTCACTGTGCCACTGGATTTAAGCTAGCCTGGCTGATGAATGGTGAAACCCTGAAACCGGTCCCAGAATGCTTGTTTCCCGTCTAGTAAAGACCTGGCTTGGCAGTTCGGGCTGGACTGTTCCCATGAGGAACAGGGTCAAGACTGATTTGCACATGGCTGGGTCCAAACTGGGCTGGCATAGTGAGCAAAAGAACTGTGCTGCTAAAATTGCCCTAAGTTGGAAGGGTATGCCCAGACGTGGTTACCTTGCTCACGGTGCCACTGGATTCAAGCTAGCCTGGCTGATGAAGGGCAAAACCCTGAAACCGGTCCCAGAATGCTTGTTTCCGGTCCAGTGAAGGCCTGGCATGGCAGTTCGGGCTGGACTGTTCCCATGAAGAACAGGGTCAAGACTGATTTGCATATGGCTGGGTCCAAACTGGGATGGCATGATTAGCAGAAGAACAGTGGATTAAACCCAGATTCGTGACTGGGGGTGAGAGTTTGAATTGTTCAGCACTCCGTCCATCAACCTTTTGTGTTGCTAAAGTTGCCCTAAGTGGGAAGGGTAATCCCAGACGTGGGTCCCTTGCTCACTGTGCCACTGGATTCAAACTAGCCTGGCTGATGAAGGGTGAAACCCTGAAACTGGTCCCAGAATGCTTGTTCTGGTCCAGTAAAGACCTGGCTTGGCAGTTCGGGCTGGACTGTTCCCATGAGCACCAGGGTCAAGACTGATTTGTACATGGCTGGGTCCAAACTGGGGAGGCATGGTGAGCAAAAGTACAATGGATTAAACCCAGATCTGTGACTGGGGGTGAGTGTTTGAATTGTTCAGCACTCCGTCCATCATCCTTTTGTGGGACATCCCTGATGCCATGGCCACTGTTGTTTGAAAAGACCCACTGGCCAGGAAATGGAGTATAGACGGAACCTGCACAAGAGGGAGGATTTCTGTTGGATTGCAGATAGCTGAAATCAGGTCTGGCTGCAACTGTGCACAAAGTTCCAGGATTGTTGCACGATCAAGTCTGTATGTGATTATGATGTGTCTCTCTTCCATTGCCAACAGCTCCACCAGGGGTCTGTACACCGGAGGATGCCTCCATCTCATCACCTGCACCAGCAGACATGCCCTATGGAGGAGAACAGCGAGCAGAGGGTCATCCAACACTGAGGTATCACAATGTGTAATTTGCTGAAACGTTGGTAATTCACAATGTGCGGATATCTGTCTGTATTCCCGGCCTAGATAGTTGTGATGCAGTTTTTTTCCATCCCATGTTGCCCCCTGAAATGGTGGCTACCTGACCTGTAAGGTGGGACAAGGAGAAATGAGGTAACTGCGCTGGTGTTGTACACCGTCGCGGTGGGTGGTCGAAGACGGCAGCGCTACTAAGCATTGGTTAACATTGGGCCCTATGGGTCCAAGGAGCCAATGACGATGTATGCCGGTGGTGACGGTACGCACCGCCGCGTACGTGACCGACATTTTGTATCTGTTCCCTCACTTGATACCTGACCTTCAACAGGAGAGGACCTACAGTGCAAGAGCGGCTGTGACCTGTGCCTGGAAGCAACGATGGCTACAGTGTCTGGGGAAAGGGCCCCTGCCTTCACTTCGGAGGAGTTAGAGAAACTGGTGGATGGGGTCTTCCTCCAGCACACGCAACTGTATGGTCCTCCAGACAAACAGGTGAGTACACTGTGAGCATGCTGCGTGGGCAATGCCTGTTTAGAGTGGTGTGGATGGAAGATACATGGGAGGGGCTGAGGCCTGCATGTGCGGATCGTGAGTGTATGTGCGTCATGGCATGGGTATTTGGCGTGCCATCGCCAAGGACATCCGGACCCTGGAGGTCTACCACAGACGGAGCACCCACAGCCGTAAAAGATGGGAGGACCTGCGCCTGCTAGAGCTAGAAGATGGTGGAGGCCCAGCTGGGGATGGTCTCCCAACGTGGAAGGGGTGCCCGTCGCACCATGACCCCCCTGATGTCCCAGATCCTGGCAGTTGCCTATCCGGAGTTGGATGGGTGCTTGAGGGCATCCGAGCAGCCACAAGGGGGTGAGTACAATGTCATTCAGCTGACTCTGCGCGCGTTACAAAGTGTCTGGGTGGGGGGGTGGTCAGTGCGTTCCCCTAGGCCAGGGCAGACTTGGTAGGTAAGGTCCCTTGTAAGGCAGGCTCTCTGGCACCCCAAACTCACTAGTGGTAGAAGCCATCTACACCTAGTCAGGCTCCTGTGACTTCCAGGTGTGTAGCAATTGGGCTTAGGCCTCGTACCCCATGGGCATGTGAATTTGCCAGGAACTGTTAGTGCATCGCGTAGAGTAGAGGGCTGATCCCTGTGTGTTGTGTCCGCCAACGGTAGTGGTGTTGCATGCACTGAACATGTTTTTCTTCTGTCTTCCCCGCCTTTTTGTTTTGTCTCCCTGTTCTTGTGTGCAATAGCATCATCTGGTGGAGGAGCAGTGACACCGGAGCAGGAGGAAGCTGTAACCCACTTGGCCCTGGAGAGTGAAGCAACGGAGTCTGAAGCCACCACGATGGGGACAGGAGCATACACCAGTGACAGCGACTCCTCCTCTGATGGGAGCTGCCTTGCAGTGGTGGGCACCTGTGTGCCCACTGCATCAACAGGTGCAGCCGCCACCCCCCCTATCAGCACCGCCCTCCCAGCAGCCCCTCAGTGTGTGTCCCGTGCCCGCTCACCCAGGAGGGTGGGCATCTCCTTCGCCCCAGGCACCTCAGGCCCTGCCCCAGTCAGCCCTGCTGCCCTCAGTCAGGAGGCTATTGACCTCCTGAGATCCCTCACTGTTGGGCAATCTACCATTTTGAATGCCATCCAGGGTGTTTAAATGCATACCTGGAGGGCATTCATTCTGGGCAGGCGGCCCAACAGAGAGCATTTCAGGCTCTGGCCTCAGCACTGATGTCCCTGTGTCCAGCCTCCCCCTCCAACTTCCTCCACCCGACCCAATCCCCTGTACCTCAGCCTATCCCAAGCACACCATCAGACCAGCATGCACACTCATCAACACACAAAAGTGGCTCAGGCAAACATAAGCACCACACATCGCACAGGTACTCACACAAGCACCATCCCCATGCAGACACAACAACATCCACTGCCTCCGCTGTGTCCCCCTCCTCCACGTCCTCCTCTTCCCTCCCTGTCTCGTCTCCACTCACACCTGCATGCACTACATCCCCAGCCACTCCCTCCATCACCAGCATGCCCATCACGACACACTACTCACATGCAATCACCACCCCCAGTACCATGCACACATCCCGAGTGTCCTCTCCCAGTGTGTCGGTGAGCCCTCCTCCCAAAGTTACACTAACGCAGGCACACACCCACCCAACAGCCATCCACCTCACAACAGGCTCCGGCCCATGCTCCTTCACCCAAATTCAGCAAATGTACACCTCCTACAACCACTACCTCTTCCTCCACTCCCAAACCCCCTCCATCTTCCCATCCAAGTGTGTCTAAAAATCTTTTCCTGGCAAACCTTGACCTCTTCCCTTCACCTCTCCCCATCCTTCCCCTAGGGCCAGGCCTTCCAGGTCCCAGCCCAGCACCTCAGCCACCAAATCCCCAGGCACAGTGGTGACAGCAACTGCGGGGTCAAAACAGTGCACTACCCATCAGGGCTGCCAGTGTGCCACGTAGCAAGGGCAAGGACATTCTGCAACCTGCCAAGGTGAAGAAGGTTCCCACATCCCGGATGGAGAAGCCACACCTACCAGCCACCAAGGGCTCCGCCAAAACAAAAAGGGACAGTGGCAAGACACCAGCGGCACCATCAAAGTTGGGGAAGGGAAAAAGCAGAAGAGCAGGTCAGGACAGGGCTTCTGTGGCACCGACTGAGGGACTTGTGTCACCCCTCCTGTCCACAACTCCACCAACCTGTACGGCTGCGAACACCGCAACCTGCCCCGCCACCAGCACTGCTGCCTGCACCGCCACCTACAGCACCACCTGCACAGCTACCAGCACATCTGCAGCCTCAGCAACAGTCCCCAGCATGTTCCCCAGTGGGCAGCTGTCTGAGGCTGCAGGAGACGTCCTGCTGTGTCCCTCAACATGTGCTGACACATGCACCACCGGAAGCACCAACACCAGCCCCGTAATGTGCTCGGACAGTGGCACCACCGCTGACATGGCTACCATCCCCAGTGGTCAGTTGTCCGAGGGTGGAGGAGAGTTCCTGGACCCTGCCCAGCTTCCATGAGGCATGACTTCCATCACTGTTTGCTCCTGCAGGTGGAAGGTGAAGCCGCAGCAGTGTGGGGTATATCTCTGCCTCCATGGCGTATCATGCTACCTGTTCCTAGGCAATCCCGTGGCCCACACACCAAGGTGAGGGTATGGGACCGGCCACACTGCATGTGGAGCACTCTGGGCACCAGCCTCCCTCCAGAACCAGTGGAGGTTCACATCCACTACCTCAGTCCTTGGCAGGATGAAGCACTCTGGGCACCAGGCCCTCTCCAGAACCAGTGGAGATTGACATCCGCTACATCAGTCCTTGGTAGGATGAAGCACTCTGGGCACCAGGCCCCCTCCTGAACCAGTGGAGATTGACATCCACTACCTCAGTCCTTGGCAGGATGAAGCACTCTGCGCACCATGCCCCCTCAAGAACCAGTGGAGAATCACGTCCACTGCCTCAGTCCTTGGCAGGATGAAACACTCTGGGCACCAGGCCCCCTCCAGAACCAGTGGAGATTGTTATCCACTTGAGAGACTGTGGCTTTGCACTCCCCAGGATAAAGCAGTGGGCAAACCACCCACTTGAGAGACTTGGGAGACTGTGGCTTTGCACTCCCCAGGATAAAGCAGTGGGAAAACCACCCACTTGAGAGACTTGAGAGACTGTGGCTTTACACTCCCCAGGATAAAGCAGTGGGCAAACCACCCACTTAAGAGACTTGAGAGACTGTGGCTTTGCACTCCCCAGGATAAAGCAGTGGGCAAACCACCCACTGGGAAGACTTGAGAGATTGTGGCTTTGCACTCCCCAGGATACAGCAATAAGCATGGAGCCCCCTTGTGCAGCCATGGCGTTGTGCATTCATCTGGCTGAGGTGCCCCCCTTCCCTTCCCCCTGAGCTGCCTGTTTATTTTCGTTCTGATGCCGCAGCAGTGTTCTCTCCGTTTTGAGTCAGGTATCTTGTGTGGGCTTCGCCCATGCATTTTGGGACCACTGGTCCACGGACAATGATTGGTACACTATTCAGACTTGTGTAGTTGGTGTACCCATTTGTATATACTGAATTTTGAACTTTCACTATCAGATTTTTCATGATTACAATCGTTACAATCATTTCCTTTTGTCCTTGCGTTTTTCCAGGGGGTGTATATGTAATGTTGCTGCATGTGGTTGTGTGTATGGTGTGGGTGAGGGTGGGGGTATTATGTGTCTTGTCACTCTCTTTTCCCTCCCCCCTCCCCTGTGTTGTAGGTGCAGTACTCACCGTGGTCATCGACGGTGTCTGTCCTGCTCCTGATAGAGAAGGAATAAGAGCAGCATTGGTAACACCTGTAGTTCTGGCTCCATGGCGTCCTGGTTCCTCGTTGGGTGTCAAGAGGGGAGTGTTTTCCCTTCTGTGTACTGTTGCCACTGTGCTTTTGATAGCGTTGGTTCCACCCCAGAAAAGGTGGCGGATAGGCCTGTTGTGATACGGTGGGCGGTACTTTGTCCTCTGCCTGTCTGTTACTGCTGCGGTGTTTGTTTCTACCGCCGTGGCAGTCAGTTTGTTAAAGTGGCTGTCTGTGTTGGCGGTTTCCGCCATGGTCGTGATTCCATTCTTTTTACCGCCGGCCTGTGGCGGTATTACCGGCACTTTAACACCGACCGCCAGGGTTGTAATGAGGGCCTAAGTCTTTTATTGTATTCCATCGTGAATTGTATATCTAATGACCTTGCATTAAGCCTGGTCCAAAAAGCTCGTAGATCTACTTCCGAACCACGCCAAATCAGAAAAACATCATCTATATACCTATACCAGCTTCTTATACATTCCAAAAAGAGGTTGATTTGATTGTGGACATATAACGCCTCATAATGGGCCATATATAGATTTGCTAAATCTGGTGCGAAGCTTGCTCCCATTGCCACTCCTTTGACTTGATAATAAAAGGCATCATCAAACAAAAAATAGTTTTTACCCATAGCTAACTCCATTAGGGAAATAAAAAAATCAGTAGGCACCTGTACTGGTCGTGAGCGGGAATTCAATACATCTGTTATAGTCATAAGGGCTTCACACTGTGGAATGTTGGTATATGGTGATTGAATGTCCATCGTTACCAATAAATCTCTCTCCTTATCAAATTCCATACCTTCAATCATGGTAATCAAATGCATACTATCCATCACAGATGATTTAGTCTGAGGGACAAATGGTTTAAGAAAAAAATCCAAATATTGGCATAGAGGTTCCAAAACTGAACCACAGCCTGACAAAATCGGCCTCCCTGGTGGATTTTCTGAATTTTATGTATTTTTGGTAGGCTATATAGTACTGGTATTCTCAAATGTTTCTTATTCAAAAACTGGTATTCGTTCTTACTTAAGAAGCCTTGTTCCAAACCTATTTTAGTCTGTCCATTAATCTTCAACATCAGTTCTTCTGTAGGATCCTTATTGATTTTTTGATAGCAGCTAGTATCTATTAGTTGTCGTGGATCTCCTGGCAATAGTCAACTTTATTTTGTATGACTATACCGCCACCCTTATCTGCTGCTTTAAAAATCAAATCTTATTTGCTCCTAAGATTCTTTAGAGCTAAACGCTCATTATATGTAAGATTATATTTGATGTATTTACGTGACTTACTCAAGGGGTCACTATCCTTTGTAACCATTTTTTCGGACATCAATATTTCAATTGGCATAGTATGTGATGCTGGTGTAAAAGAGGAGGGAGGTCGAAAACCTGTCACCTCCACTTGTACTGCATTTGGACGATCCTTGAGGTGTTCTCTGGTTCATCCTCCTAGGAGACATTAGTGCGAACACAGATGTTGTGCAAAATTGTACAGACTAGTATTATTTTGCACACAAGAGTGGTGCATATATTAGCCTTCCTCAAGATACATCAAGGCATCTGAACCTGGACTTCAGGATGCTGAATGTCCTCTCTACCACATTTTTGCTCCTTTTGTGTGTGTCGTTGTAAGCCTTCTCAGCATCAGTATATGGGTCACCATATGGGGTCATGACCCATGGCTGGATGCCATAACCTTAGTCCACTGCAATGGAAGAGGAGAGACAGTATCAGACATGCACTTGTGTTTCTTTCTAACTGGCCTGGCACAGTATTTTTCAATGGAGCTGAAAATCAGACTTGCATCTGACATTGTGGGGGTTCCTGTTTGCATGCATGGCTGTAATGGTGTGTGGTGGTGCACTTTCCAGTCAAGAGTTCAGCCTCAGATGCATGGTGATTGGGTGCTTTGTGTGGCATGACAGTTCAACCATGCTGTTCTGTGTGATGATGCAGATTATTATACATTTGTCCAATAATTTAAGACCTGCAAAAGAGTGATGCAGTATGAGTTTGAACCTATTTTGTGTGGTGTGTGCCAGTGTGCCATGAGATGGGTGTTGAGTGTAGTGTGATGCATGTGAACCTCAGCCCCCTGGACACAGCACACCTCCTTTGCACACAGAGCTGTTATCAATAATTCTTGGCTAGCATGCATGTGTGTATGTAGAAATCATGCAAAGTGTGGCATAGCAGCTTGAGATTTATTGCTACATATGTGACTACTTTACAAACCCCTGTGGCACAGGACAGCATATGAGGTGTTTTGTTGTACTGCCCTGCAACACCATTAAGTGATAGGTGTGAAGTGGCCGTATTTTGAAGGTAGTGTTTAGACACAAGAAGTGGCTTGACACCACCTTTTAAATGTGTGGAGGGCAGTGCTCCACCAGAGCATCACTGAAAGTGACAGTCTGGTGCTGCAAGGGGCTTGTACATGTGGCCATATGTGATGGTGATGTGCATTAGATGTGGAGAGTGATGCGTGTTGTATATGTGTTGTTCAGCAGTCATCTATGCTTCCCTGTCCATGTGTGTGGAGTGTGGTGTATGTAATGTTTGCCCCATATGTTGTATTTGTTGTATATGTTATGTAGTTATTTCTAGCTTACTGATGAGTAGGCCATTGCTATATTGTCCATCCTGGAAACTTTGGTTTATTGTTGAGTGCGTAAAGATGTAAGCATCAGGCACGCTGCCAGGATATTTAGCGTGGATGTTGGTGAATATCCAGGCATGGTCCATAATGGCCTGCATGTTTATGGAGTGTGTGTGTGCTTCAAGTTCCTATAAAGGTGTTCAGTTGCAGCAGGAGGGGCAAGTTCAACATGTGTTTAATCCATTACACCCACAACAGGCAGAAACCCAGCAAACTGCTAGAATCCTTGTTTTGTCTCCTGCTACAGTTGCTAGGTGTTGGGGAACAGGATGCAATGGGAAATGAGGCAGATTATGGCATCCAGTACAGTAGGGAAAGGCAAAAAAGGTTGGTTAAGAAATATCACCCACTTGTGCTGCAGTGGTCTTAAATGAGCCAGAGCACAGCCAGGAACTTGTTCATGGGTCGAATGGTTGTTGTACTTTCCATTCCTGCTGTAACGTCAGGAACATTATGGTGAAGCAGGCGTACTATGGACTCCTGCTTCAGGCAGTAGTATCTGATGATCTCTTGTTAAAAAAATAGTGCAATGGCAGCACAAAGATTTTATAAATATGCCCCAATGTGTTAAAGGTGTTACTCAAAGAGCATGCCTATGATCTTCAACAAAAAAGAGGTCTCCTTATAATTCATGTATGGTACAATACCACATATCATTTAGTATGGCACCATAAGAGTTGCTACAGTATTGGAGTTGCATTGTTAGGACTTTAAAAAGTATATCAAGATGGATTGTCTTACTAATAGGGAATATTTTTCGTTAAACAAATATCATTTTGTGTGTTCAAATAAAGGCATGCCAGGGTATCTGTTTGTTACAGACTCAAACCTACAGATTGTGGAAGCGATGGTAAGTGAAATATGGTCTTTGTATCGGGTCCAGTTGACACAAAGCAATTCCATACTGTTGATCAGTATCAATAGGGTGCTTGCCAATTCATTAAGTAGTGCATAAATGTCATGATAAGACAAGAAACTGCAATTCAAATATTAAATGCAAATGAGATATTGCTAGGGAGCACTGATGGCAAGGTAATAATGAAGCAGTCTAGAGAACTGGGACCAGTAGACCTAACAGCCTCTTGAACATCCACCAGCCTGCCAGAAACCTGTGATCCTCATCTATGTCACTCGCTCACAACCCTCGCATTCACCGTAGCAATAGCAGAGGACGTTCCTTCTTGTGCCTCGTAGAAAAATCCTGGAATTAACTCCCCTGCACCTCAAAACTTCTACCTCGCTCCTAGTATTCAGGAAAACACTCAAGAAATGGCTTATCAACTGCTCTCTTCGGAAACTGCCATTTCTTCAGTGGCAACATACCCTCACTGATTATTAGTCATGCTTTACAAATCCACTGAATGATTGATTGGACCTTTGTTAGTAAATTGGCTGTAGAAGTAGAGCCCCATCATGAGAGCGGGCTGGTAGTACACTCACTTATCATGGTGTCAGGAAATAGAAAATGGGATACCCTATTAGCCAATTTAAAAAGTGCTAATAAATGTAGACACTATCATGTAGCAACACCAGTCATATTTATTGATACAAGTCCTAATGGGTACTGTCAGAAAATATTAGCCTTTTAAAGAAATAATATTATTGCAAGAAACTGAAAGTAATAAAAAAAGATTAAATTCACGGTCTAAAAGTGGTGTGCAGGTTTTAGTGCTTTAATATTAAATGTTGCAATCTATAGATCCCATTCTGATCATAAACATACATTGTTTTCATGTGTTGTTGTGAAATGAAGACACTGAAATAGAGGAAGTGCATAGTTGAAATCTACCATATGATTATAGATACAAGACCACACCTACTAAGTATTCAATAAGTTGAGATCAGGAGTGAGGGCCTGATTTAGATGTTGGCAGTAACAATCCTGTTGTCAAGTTTTTGACTGAAAACTCATCCTCACCATGATGGTCCACCTGCCGGATTTAGATGTTGCTGGTCCCATATGCAAGCACCTGCATTCGCCCCACTGTCTCTGTGACGAAACATCGCCCACGTCGACAGCACCAGGCTCTCTCCATCATAAGCTCACTGGTATAACACTGAAACATCTAAATACAGTCGGCAGGAACCCACCAGCTCCACTGTGGCAGTTTTCAGCTCAGCAGCAATACATCTAAATATGGACATTGTAGACTTCAGGGTGTTTTTAGATCCGACATGGCTAGGCGGTAACACCGCCAGAATCTAAATCAGGCCCTAAGACTGGTTTCATAAACGAAAACTATAATTTGTATTTTCTTAGACATTTATTGAGCCCAGTGGAAATGTTCTTAAATAAGGGCAAGTGGAAGTAACAAATGATTCAGTTTCTTGCATTTACTGCTGTTTTCAAAATGCTTATGTAAAGTAAGTTTGTGAACAATTTTAAGGTAGTTACAGGCTTACATTTATATCTACACCTAATGTTAAGCATAGTTGTCTATATACCTGCAGGTGTTGTTTATTACACATTATGGCCCTCATTTCAACTTTGGTGGGTGGCAAGCGCCGCCCGCCAAGTTGAATCCGCCACGCGGCCGCCAATGCGGCCGCACTCCCGCAGTGGCTATTTGGAGATCCCCCCTGGGTCGGCAGGTGGAAACCTAGTTTCTGCCCACCGGCCCAGCGGGGATCGCGGCCGCAACACGGGAGCCGGCGGTGTTGTGGCGGTGCAACGGGTGCAATGCCCAATTGCACCGACTTAGGGCCATATTTATACTTTTTGACGCACAACTGCGCCAACGCAGTTGTGCGTCAAAAAATTTAACGCCGGCTAACGCCATTCCAAAGCGCCATGCGGGCGCCTTATTTATTGAATGACGTTAGCCGGCGCTGCGGACTGGTGTGCGTCAAAAAAAAAAGACCCACATCAGGCAGCGCCGGCGTAGGGGAAAATGGAGCTTGGGCGTCAAAAAATGGGGCAAGTCAGGTCTGAGGCAAAATATTGGCCTCAACCCGATTTGCGCCATTTTTTTTTACTCCCAACCCCCATTGAAATGACTCCTGTCTTAGCACAGACAGGAGTCATGCCCCCTTGCCCAATGGCCATGCCCAGGGGACCTATGTCCCCTGGGCATGGTTATTGGGCATAGTGGCATGTAGGGGGGCACAAATCAGGCCCCCCTATGCCACAAAAAAAAATATATATATACTTACCTGAACTTACCTTAAGTTCCCTGGGATGGGTCCCTCCATCCTTGGGCGTCCTCCTAGGGTGGGCAAGGGTGGCAGGGGGTGTCCCTGGGGGCATGGGAGGGCACCTCTCGGCTCCTTCTGAGCCCACAGGTCCCTTAACGCCTGCCCTGACCAGGCATTAAAAAATGACGCAAAAGCGGCTGGACGTCATTTTTTCAGGCCCGCCCACTTCCGTGCGTCATTTTTGCACGGGAGTTTAAATAAGGCGCACATGCCTTGGAGTCATTTTTTAGAAGGGAACGCCTACCTTGCATATCATTAACGCAAGGTAGGTGTCCACGCTAAAAAATGACGCAAACTCCAAGATCTTTGGCGCTAGACGTGTCTAACGCCAAAGTATAAATATGGAGTTAGCTTTGCATCGGATTTGCGTAAAAAAAAACGACGCAAATCCGGCGCGAACAGTGTATAAATATGCCCCTTAGTCCTTTGTCCACTGTCTTAAGTTTGATGATACAGCTTGCCTCTGATTTCTTTATAGCAATAGTTCTATTCCCTCTTCTGGAATTAGGTTTCATCCAAGCAATAGTGTGGAATATTAGCTTAAGAGCCTCACTTGACTTAGGCATTATAGTGGACTGCCAAGGGGCAGTTCTTGCCCTTATTTCTAATGGCCATGATATGTGCCTGTTTTCTCACCTTTAATGGTTGAGAGGTCAATCAATCAATCAATCAATCAGTTTTGGAAAAGCGCAACTACTCACCTGTGAGGGTTTCAAGGCACTGGTGATGGACCTGGGCCTCATTCAAAGAGCCATGTTTTGAGGTTCTTCCTGAAGATGGTAAGAGATGGGCTTTGTCTGAGCTTCATGGGCTGGTTGTTCTAATTTTTGGCTGCAAGGCATGCAAAAGATCTTCCTCCAGTGGTAGTTTTCCGGATGCGTGGGATGGTAGCTAGTGCCTGCTGGGCAGAGCAGAGGGGTCTGGAGGGGTAATATAAGGAGATGCGATGGTTCAGGTAGGCAGGTCTGATCTTGTGCAGGGCCTTGTAGATGTGGGTGAGTAGTTTGAAGTTGATTCGCTTCTTTACTGTGAGCCACTGGAGAGTCCTCAGGGTTTTGGGAGATGTGCTCTTGGCAGGGGATATTTAGGATGACTCTTGTGGTGGTGTTTTGGATGAGTTGCAGTTTCCTGTGTTCTTTGTTGTGGTGCTGGCATAGAGTGCGTTGAAGATTTTGCGGAGTGGGCGGAGGGTGTGCCAGCAGGAAGAGGTGAATGCATTTCCCTGTCGGGTCAATGAAAGGTAGGAGTCAAGGATGATTCCTAGGTGGCGGGCATGGTGAGTCAGAGTAGGTGGTGCGCTGAGCAATGTGGGCCACTAGGAGTCATCCCAGGCTGAGGTGGAGTTTCCGAAGATGATGAACTTGATCTTGTCCGAGTTAAGCTTGGGGCAGCTCTCTCTCATCGAGGCAGTGACGGCTTTCATCCCGGTGTGAAAGTTCCTCCTAGCTTTGTGTTCATCTTCAGTGAAGGATATGATGAGTTGTGTGTCATTGGCTTATGACATGATGTTCATTTCATGGTCTCTGACGATGGCTGCCAGCGGGGCTATGTATATGTTGAAGAGCATTGGGCTTAGGGAGGATCCCTGAGGGACTCCGCAGCTCACTTCTGTTGGTTTGGATATGAAGGGTGGCAACCTGACTCTCTGTGTTCTTCCGGTGAGGAAGGAGTGGATCCATTGCAAGGCTTTTCTGTGATTTCTGCATTGTGGAGTCTGGTGCATAAGGTGCTGTAGGAAGCAATGTCAAAGGCTGCTGAGAGGTCGAGGAGTGTGTGGATGTCATCGGTGGCTGCAAGAAGAGCTGTCTCCGTGCTGTGGTGTCTGCAGAATCCAGACTGAGAGGTATCCTGAGAGTTGTTGTCCTCAAGGAACTGTCGCAGTTGGGAGTTTATGTCTTTTTCCAGGACTTTGGCTGGGTAGGTTAGCAGCGACATGGGTCGGACATTCTTGAGCTCTGATGGGTCGGCAGTGGGTTTCTTCAGGAGGGGGCGGACTTCAGCATGTTTCCAATTTTCGGGTAAGGTGGATGTTGTGATGTCACAATTCAGCGTCTTGCGGAGTTCGGGGGTGATGGATGCACTGGCTCTGTTGTAGATGTGGTGAGGACAGAAGTCTGTTGGAGCTACAGAGTGAATGCTGTTCATGATGATTTCAGTTTTTTCTATGGTAAGTGTAGAGCAGCTTTGGATGGTTTGGATGGGTTCTGGGGGGCTGGGTTGGTCATAGGTTCTGACGATGGTTGGGATCTGTGGGAGGACGTTGTCATCGATGTCCTTAATCTTGTGGTGGAAGAAAGTGGCCAGTTTGTCACAGAGGTCTTGCGATGGGGCGATGTTGGTGGCTTCGGAGGGAGGATTGGTGAATTTGTTGATTACCCTGAAATGTTCCTTCATGTTGTGCGGGGGGCTGTTGATGCATTTTTTTGCGTTCTTGATGAGTTGGTGATGGGTAACAATGGCCGCTCTGAAAGAGGCAGGGTCTTTGCTGGTTTTGCTGTTTCTCCATTTCTTCTGTAAGTGCCTGCAGGTGCATTTGGATTCTTGGAGTTTGGCGATGAAACCATCTGGCTTTTTCTGGGACTTGCCTGACCGAAGTTGATCGGAGGGGGGCTAAGTAGTTGGGGTTGCATGCTGCACATTGGTGTCATCAGTGGGGGTGATTTGGCGAGGGTTGTGGTGAGTTGCTCTTCGGTGATTCCATTCCATTTCCTGTGGGGGGCCCTGAGGACTCAAATGCAGCTGTTGGGTGTAATGATGTAGAAGTGTATGCATTGATGGTCGATCCATTCCGGAGTGGAAGTAATCTTGAAGGTGATCCAGTTGCTTGAGTTAAAAATGGGGTCTAGCGTGTGTCCTGCGGCGTGCTTGGTGTGGTGATCAGTTGTTTGAGGCCGAAGGTGGTGAGATTGTCAAGCAGGGAAGTGGTGTTTCAGTCGTTGCGGTCCTCAAGGTGAAAATTCAAATCGCCCAGGAGGAGGTATTCGGTGGATGGGGGTACCAGGCAGTCTGTAGACTAGGTTGCCACAGAGGGAGGAGTTGTTAGTGGTATGAATCAGGAATTGTAGGTGTTCCATTGTGGTGCAGTGTTCCTCTGTGTTGACCATTATTCGAAGTGAGGACTTGTGTATGATGGGCAGTCCTCCGCCCGGATTGGAGAGTCGGTCCTTCCTTAGGAACTTGTAGCTGTCTGGGATTGCAATGATGATGTCTGGTCCAGAGGTAGGGTTGGTCCAGGTCTTGGTTCGGAAGGCAATGTTTGGATGGTTGGAGTCAATCAGGTCCCAGAGTTTGGTGATGTGCTTGTGGAGGGAGCATGTATTCAGAAGGAGGAAGTTGATGCGGTTGCGGCAGGCATCGGTGGTTTCAGGTTTGGGGTGTCTCGGTTATCTGTTGTGGCAGAAACTGAGGTTGCAGTTCCAGCAGAAAAAAGGTCTGTGGGTGTCCTTAGGTGATGCGGTGCAACAGGTGCTGAGTTGTCCGGTGGTAAGGCGGTAGAGGGTCTTGGCATCATAATGGAAGGTGGTCAGTGTCTCTGGCGCTGAGCGCAGTCCAGGTGCAAACAGGTGCAGACCGGCTTGCGTTTGGTGCACTGTGGCCACTATAAAGAAGGGGAGGGTGCTGGGGGGTATGGTCAACTGGGAGGCAGGAGGGCAGGAAAAGTGTTTCGCAGAGGTCATGGAGGGGCAGTGCCACAGGGGCAGCAGAAGCCTGGGAGGGAGAGGGGAACAAAAAGGCAGAAAATAGGAGAAGAGACAGAAAGAAAAAGAAAGAACCAAAATGAAGTAAAACAGAGGTAAAATGCAGAAATAAAAAGCATGATAAAGGAGAGACAGAGAGAGACAGAGATACTTACTTGTAGATGGTCACTAGACCACCAGGGATGAGGCGCAGGCAGGAGCCTGCGGATAGAGGAGGGCCTCAAAACTTAGAGTCAGGCAGACTCTCAGTTCGTTCCCTGAGGCAAAGGCATCAGCAGCAACAGCAGGAGGAGCTGGGGAGGGCAACAGATGCTGGACAGGAGGGCAGTGGGGTTGTCCTCTCACAGCAATACGGCTGCCATAAAGAAGGGGAGGGTGGTGGGGGTCCAGTAGGCTGAGAGGCAGCTGGATGGGAAAATCGCTTTGCGGGGGCAGGCGGGTGGGGCCACAGGGGCAGCAGCAGCGCAGGAGGGAGAGGGGAACAGAAAGGCAGAAAATAGGAGAATAGACAGAAAGAAGAAGAAATAACCAAAATGAGGTAAATGCAGAAGTAAAAAGCTAGAGTAAGGAGAGACGGAGATACTTGTAGAGGCCAGTAGGCCAGTAGGGATGAGGTGCAGGGAGGAGGCTGCAGGTGGAGGAGGGTCTAGAACTGAGAGTCAGGCAGACTTTCAGTTCATTCTCTGAGACAGAGGCAGTAGTAGCAGCAGGAGGAGCTGGGGAGGGCAACAGACACTGGCCAGGAGCTCAGTGGAGGTGCTACCTACATAAATCAAGTTTAATTGACATATGATGCAAATAACAACTAATCCTGTGTTGCAATTGATACTTTGTTATACTGAAAATTAGCAGTTTTGTCTTGGGCAAAATTGTAAATGTTGCAATAGCTTCCTTTAAAAAGTCCTTTGGGTGGTTCTGGTAACCATGAACAGTCTGTACTGGTAGACTGAATTGATCTGACAGCTGTATACTGTAATAAGAGAAACCCTGCTGTCCGGCGTAATAGTAGTGATGATAAAATCTTTCTCTAAGAGTTTTTAGGATTGGAGGATATATTTTTTAGCAAGGGGATTCTCAACTGAAGTGCTGGATACAGCCAAATTGAATATCATAGAAAAGGAACCCAGTGCCTTGCCTATTTAAAAAGCCAAGAAATAAACCAGATAGGATGTGGATGGGACAACAATACAGAGCCCTAAAATATTTTTTTTAAATGTGAATATATAATAGGGTACCAATGTAAATGCCAATTTTACATCTGCCTATAATTATAAGCCATTATAAAATACATTGTGTATGTTGTGTTAGAGTTTCACTAAGCAAGTGATATATGTCTCCTATAGAGTGTTTATGACATTGTTAGCGTAAGATTGTACCTGTGTCTGAAGTTGGGCTGTGTTGTGATACCTTCTGTGTGTGAAGTTCTGCTGCACTTGAAAAGACTACTACCCCATCTGAAGCTACTAATCTATTTGAAAGAATGACTGCATGGAAAGAGTAAAAGTTAAATAAATTTAAATAAAAACATCTATGTATTTCTAAGATATATGTTAGAGGTTTATTTTGAGGTGTGTGTATGTGATGTGTATGTATGTTATGTGTATCCAATGATGTACACATGTGTGAAATAAAGATAAGGATGACTAATTGTAGGTTTGCTTTGAGTGAGTGCCAGAGAGAGGGTTAGAACCATACCTGACTGTCAGAAAGAGGCAGTCCATGTAATAGGCGGATGTGCATTGCGGAGAGGACAGATGTCTCAAGAGGAATGAGACAGAAAAAGGATCCATGTGGCCCTCCAGGAACAGATTATGCCAGCTGGATCCAGGAAATGTTCCCCTTCGCCCACCTCCCCTGATCTTGCCATTTTTTTAAATCTCACCAATAGGGCATGCCTCCTACCCCAATGCATGGACAAAGTCTGCCACCTCCTGTCATAAAGCTGCCCTCTGTGCAACATTGGGAGTTAATGGTGGTAGCCCATGTAGTTTTTTGTAAAAGTTTATCAAAATATTTATGTATTTCAAAGATTGTTAGAGGATTATTTTGAGGGATATACATGTGATGTGTGTCTAAAAATGTAGTTATGGATGAAAGAAATATATGAATGATTGTTTATAGGCTTGATCTGAGTGCAAGAGAGGGTTCGAAACTCACCTGGCACCACAGTTGTGTGGTTGGAATGAGTCAGTCCATGTACTAAGTGAGTGTGCATTGTGGAGAGGACAGGCCTCGAGAGGAGTGAGACAGAAACAGGATCCAGTTGGCCCACAAAGAACAACTTATGCCAGCTGAGTCCAGGATATCTTCTCCTTCATCCACCTCCCTGATCTTGGCATTCTTAAAATATCCCCCGTGGTGCATGCCTTCTACCCAGTACATTGACAATGTCCGTCACCTCCTATCATAACTCTGCCTTGTGTGTTTCACTGAGGGTTAATGGTGGTAGCCTAAGTAGATTTGTATAATATTGTATCACACATGTAAGGACTTTCTCCTACTAATGAAAGTTATGTTCCTCTTGAGAAGTAGGGTATATATCCTTCAAGTTCTGGATTCTCTGTAATCTTCTCATAGTTGATAGAGGGGAGCCATGGTATAGGCCATTATCATAATCTAGCTTTGCAATAATAAGAGTTATTGTTGCTTGAAACTTAAGTGAGGGGAAATGTGGTGCAGTATTTTCATTGTAATCAAAGTTGATTTGGATAGTTAGTCCACTTTGACATTCATGGACAGTTTGGAATCCATGTTAATTCTAATGGCTTGGAAATCCTGTGATATTTTTGATGGCTGTCCTAGTTCTACTGGACATGTGCCAAGAGGATCATATGTTTCAACTCACCACAGGTAAGCATTTCAGTTTTCATTTGAGGTGACTCAATGCCATCAACTAGTCAATGTGCTCATTGGTTGAGCCCATAAGCATTTGGACAAAAGAGGTGTTTGAGTTAAAAGTATTGGTAGATTTGAATGTTTACCATTTGGTATTATTTCTAGAGTGTCTCCAAGAAAACTGGAATTCTACCTTTCCAGAAGTCACCTCATTTGCTGATTACTGATTCTGAATTTGTACCATTTAAAAAGACCCTTTAGTTTTCCTACTTTTGCCAATGCATTGAGGTCCCAAAGTGATGTTTCACTCCTTAGTACTTCTTCCCGACCTAAATGCCTATTTACCTCTTGATATGTTTTGAGGGATGATGGATAGGCATCTCTCCTACTGGTTTAGACCTGAGAAGGGCTGTGGGGTGTCCCTTCAATCCAATCACATGCCTATCAACCCTGAGAGCCAGCTCTTCCTGTGGGGAGAACACTCAGCCATTAATCATCTCCAATAGAGCTTCCCAGTAACATTTGTGTACATCCAGGAGTGCTATCTCACCATCATACACACCTCTTGTCAGTTTATGGAATGCAATGGGTGGTGCCCGTTAACTTGAACATGGCTGGCTGACCCAGCATGTATTGCAACAAGGACTGCCAATGTCTAATGTCATCCTTAAATTTACGTAATTAAGAGCCATATTTATACTTTTTGACGCAAAACTGCGCCGACGCAGTTTTTCGTCAAAAATATTACTGCCGGCTAACGCCATTTCTTTGCGCTGTACGGGCATCAAATTTATACTTTGACGCACGGCGGCGCAAACCACAGGTCTGAGTAATTTTTTTTTACTCACACCAATGCGTCACACCGTAAAGGAAAAAGACGTTAACGCAGCGAAAATGACTGTGAGCCGGTTTATGACGTCACACACCGGATACGCGCCGTTTTTTGACGCAATTGCATCAAAAAGCAGCGCAAACACTGCAAATTGTGCTAAAGAGAGCCAAAATGGATCCCAGATACTTGCACAGACCCCAGGAAGATGACAACAGACCAGGAACCAGCCAGGAGGACCCACACAAGGCCCAGGATAGGGAGAAGAAGAAAAGGAAGTGTCGCTTCAGTGCAGAGGAGCAGGAAATTCTGGTGAAAGAGGTGAGGGAACACCAGCACCAACTGTTTGTCACCTCAAAGTTGCCAATCAGTAGGAGAGAGGCAAAATGGCAACAAATTGTTGACAAGACTAACAGTGTGGCAGAAGTACGGAGAACAGTCATCGAGTGCAAGAAACGCTGGCATGACTGCAAGCGCAGGACCAAGGAAAAGATGGCCAGTAACAGGAAGGCAGCACTACAGACTGGAGGTGGGAGTCCAGCACCGCAGGAGGCCCTGGACCACATGGAAGAGATGGTCGCAGCCGTCATCCGTAAGGAGATCGTCACAGGGATTCAAGGACAGGACAGCTCAGACTACCAAGAGACGACAAACATGCAGGGTAAGTCGCATGGGGAATTAAAATGCACAAATGTTAACTGTAAGGAGGGGGGTGGACATACCTACTACACAATGCATGTAAGTGATGATATTCAGCGAGCGGCATGGGTAAAGGGGCACGGCACGGGGGCTTGGGCTGTACAGAGGACACCTGGGGCACAATACTACACTACACCAACAACCTTTGCATAGGGGTATGCTGCCATGCCAAGGATGTTGCAAAGGTAAAGCCAGGCCAGGAGGGCAGGGTACAACGTTAAACTGGCAGCCTGTCACATGTCAGCCAGTATTCTTCCAACATTAACTAGGGCCCAATTAACAACCTCTGGCCATATCTGCAAGTGGAATTAAACATTGACAACAGTTGCCACTACCACCTCTGCTGTGTGTGCAGGTCAAGTAGCTAATGGCAGTAACAACCCCATGGATCAAACACACCCAAATTAGAAGGTTCACAATGACAATGTTATCAATCCCCTGAAATCAATACAAATGTCCCAATCTTGTCAACTGTGATTGTCCATAGTTGCTACAAACATCAGCCATTGTCATAAACATTAGGAGGTACACAGCACTAATGTCATACCCATGCTGCATATGTCAGGGTCCACCCTATGCCTGGGTCACAATAGCTCCAATGATACCATGCAACATCCCAAATGTCATACTGCTCAGACAACAACATTGGGAGGGAGGACACATGTAACTGGTTACAGAAATACACCTGCATAGTCAGAGGAAGAAATGGAACACTGCTAGGACAAAGTGCAATCCAATGTACAACACATTCCCCAACATCAGCAGTACACATTACCAATGCTGACATCCATATTGTGCCATAACAATGCTATACATAGTATATGCTAGATCTCAACAACATATAGGTGGATGTGAAATATCAGAGACTGGGGCAGTTCCAGATTGTTAAGTGTGGTGCTAGTGCCATCAGAACACCCACAGCCAGTGTAAGGCCTCACCATCAGAATGGAAGTAGACGGAGGGTTGAGTAGGACGAGAAGGTGGCAATTCACAATTTGGCCTGAACCAACACCTAGAGGATGTGATGCTGACAAGTCCACAAACTGACCACAATACATGTGACATGCAGGTGGGGCAGAGGCCTGGGGGAATGCTAATATGAAAGACAGGAACAATGAACAGGAACCAAGATCACAATGTGAAAATAATCGGAAGGCAGACATGTCACATTACAAATCCCACAACACAGACACACTAATTGTACCATATCTCATTGCAGAGGACGATGGCTCTCCTGTGGATATGCCTGTCCAGGGCTACCCCGATGACATGGATGACGAGCTGAGAAACATCAGCCAGCCTACCTCCAAGATGTCCTTGGAACCCTCCAGAGCCCACCTTCAGTCACAAGGAGGAGCACAGAACTAGCTGCCATCACAGAGGACCCACCCACCACCCCAATTGTACGGCCTGCCAGCTCCAACACAGCTGAGGACTCTGACGACCATGGCACCAGCTTTGAGTGAACTGTAGCTGGAGTACAGCGGGAGCTGGCCAACGAGGTGTGGGTCGGGATGCAAAATATGGCAGACAACCTAGAGGGGGTGCGTTTGTGCATGATGTCAACTGAAGAACAGGCAGCAGCTATGCAAGGGCGAACAACAATCTTGCAGGAACTTGAAAAAAGGTTGAAGGAAATCAGCACAGCTGTAATAGAGTTGCCCCAACACCTACAACCACAATCCTGTCAATGCGTGCACAAATGCAATATTGAACCCCTCAGGGCCGACCTGGCTGCCTACCACCGGGATGTGGCTGCTATTCTTAAGAACCAGCAGCTCCTCCTTGCTGCAGTACTGCCCTTAAGAGCCCCACAGTTGGCAGCTACCGGGATGTCTGACTCCACGTCTTCAAACACTGAGGTGTGTGTTGCCCCTCAGAAGATGAAGACATGGAACAGATCACCTTCACCCGTAAGAGTACCCGGTAGCACTAGTCACTGCCACATGGCCACCCATTACCAAGGTCCTGTGCTTTGTAACATGCCAGTCTTGTAACAACTGTACTCAAGCACTGTTCTTCAACCCACTGTTTATCTTGTCACCCTGCCCTGCGATTGTCTCTCACTAGCTCATTTGCAAATCCTGTCCCTCTGCACTGTCTGACACTTCACCCCAGCATGTCCAATGACATGTCCTTTTGCACTTGTGTAGGATCACAATGGAAGATGTCACACTAATGGACTCACAATCATGGACAATGTACATATAGCACTACAGCACTTTTAAATAAATAGCACTTACACAACAACTTTGTCTTTGTGTAATGTGACATATCAACCATGATGGCCATCAGTGATGTTTACCTCAGGTCAATGATTATTGATTGTCAATACACCTGACCTGAATGAATCTTGGCTGATAGCTATGCACAATGGTCTGGATTGTACCATCATCTGCCCTCCCTAAGGGTCATTTCATAGGAAAATATAAACTATACACCACAATGCTGTGTTGGGCAGAATAACGCTTCCTCAAGGGATGTCTAAGCCAGAAAATTGTGCCTTCAATTATTACTGAAAGTCTAAACTTACGTATGTGACATTTGCCCCAATTTTTAGCTAATACACACCATACAGCATGAATGGATGTGTATGAGTTTCTATAGAAATAAGTCACTGGGCTTAACATTGTAACAAATGATAGGTGTGAGTAATGTACACCATGCTACATGATATCATACTACCACTCACCTTATAAGGATTTGCTTGTACATCAGGCTGCAGGCAGACTTAACACAGTGTCCTCAATACCAAATCTGTTAGCAAAGTATGTGACATTGAAAACATACATCACAAAATAACCACACTTTTGGATCCATAGTAACCGTGAGTGGTGGGTGCAATGGATGGCCGAATCTTAGCTAAGTAGCTTTGGTGTGGCTGCCAATATAACAGCTCAGTTTGGATATGGTTGCAGCATGGAACACAAAAGCTAAGACAAAAGAGACACTGTTCACTTATGCAAAGACCCTGATCTACAAGCACTTGACACATACTGTAAAGGGCAACTTTGATATTTATTAAACAGTAACAACTGAAGCTAAAACCAGGGGAAACACCTCACCTAACCCAAACTACTCTAACTACACATTACCCACAACTGTCCCTAACTAACCTAAGCTAAACTTACTTATCACATTTAACGAAACGATCTAAACATCAGCCCTCCACCCCCTTTATAAGACGGGACACATGACGGACAACATATACTAATCTAAACACATACTATCTTATACTAAACAAATAAATAGTTTTTTGTATTTTTTTTATTTCTTTATTTTTTTTAAACACCAAAACCCCAACATCGCCCCCCACCCACCTATCCACACACATAATAAAAAACAGTTGTAAAAAGTATGATACCCCCACCCCACCCACTACTACTAACTAAACTAACAGCCTATACTAACCTAACACTAAGCCCCCTAAACCCACTAAATTAAAGAACCAGGAAAGAGGAGGGGGGGAGGGAATCATAGCTGAGTATAAGTCTACAAGTTGGTCCGCCTCAAGGTCTTTTTGACTGCATGCACCCTCCGATTCACTTGTGCACCTCCTGCTGCAACCTGGTCATTTTACGCAACACACAGTCCAAGTTCCTTTGCATCTGGTTAAAAGCTGCAGGGTCTATGACTGCAGCAGGGGTGGTCTGTGTGCCAGTGGAGGAAGTATGGGCCCTTGTCGGTGCCATGTCTGTAGGAGGAGGTGCAGGTGGTGCTGTGACAGGTCCTGGAGCTGTGGATGATGATGGTCCAAGAAAGGTCCCTACTAATATCAGTGACACCTGGGTGGTAGTGTTGGTGCTGGTGGCTGTGGTGGACACCGAAGGGTCCCCTTGGGCAAATGCCCTCCACACTCAGGAGGCTCTTTCATGGCGATAACGCCTTGCGATGTTGTGGAACCCAGACTCAACATTTAGAATGTGGCGGTAACGCATTGCCGTGCGCTGAAACTCTCAAATCGGGATGGGAGTCATATTGGCAGCTGTTAGGACAAGTAGAAATCCTAACATTAGGTTCTTCATTGTGTGAAATGGCTCAAGAAGTAAATCAGACAATACATCTAATGTACCTAAAACAGCCCATATCATCATACAGATCACTGTTTGTCCCTGAGGCAGTACATGCCAAGCCAGCCTACACATGTCCTATCATTAAACAGCACATCAAAACCCTAAAAGATGGGTAACAACCGGAATGACTTTGGCATCATTGTTCAGCCATTTGTCAGGTAAAAATCATGCTGCAAATCCTCCACCACTGACAGGCCAACAAATTACTAGGTTCTTGATGACAATCTAGGGCCACAAGATCTGCGAGTTGTAAATGGAATTGCCAGTACAGAATGCAGGTGCCAATCATGAGTGGGTATCCTAGGTTTGGATAAGTGATTTACTGATTTACATGTCTGTGTACCAAACTTGGATCATCAGTCCTAGGTACACTATTCACAACCCTACTCCTGTGCCTGAGGGGAGGTGGACAAGCAACAAATAATTTCAAACAACAAGGACACCCAGGAAGCTTTGGAAATCTGTACATGGGTTTGGCCAGCACACCACAGGTAAGAAGGAAGTCCAACTAGGATACACCCAAACCTTGGAGAATCTCATCAACACTTATCTTTAGAAATGCAGACCCATTGTCAACATCATTTCCTACCAGTAACCCATGACTTACAACAAACAGATAGATGCAAGTATACCTCTGGCCATGAGCTGCATGCACACCTAGGCCATTGTACTCAAGTGCCTCATACTCGTACCACAACATGTGGAGCTACATGCTGCTAGGAAGTTAAACATACAGTCAAACATGTTCATTAGTGAATAGGGAAGCAGAAGTCTGTGGGTAAGACTTTGGCATCCCTGTTCTGGGAGAATCAGGGTCTGACTTGCTGACTAAATCACTAATATGGTCCACTGCTACATTTTCTGATTTCAAATTTCATCCACATAACTCATCCCTATTCACATTCCCGTGCCTACAGGGCTGACCTACAATCCCAAATTATGACAATACGCTAATGATTGGCCAACTCAAAGATGGGGAAAAAATGATACTCCACTCAAGGAACAAAACCGATCGTTGACCAGCGCATCACACCTTGCTATGTGTCCAACACACAGGAGTCAATCACACATCATCAGGAAACACAACACAGAACAGAAATATCAACAATTACTGGAGATGTCTGGGTCCGCAAATAGAGCCACCTCTCCGATAGTGTAGGGTGCAGGTCCACCTGTAAGGCATGGAAGGGAGAAATGTGCTCAATGTCTGTCCACTGTGCAACACTTCCAAATACAAATACTATGGGGGTCATTCTGACCTTGGCGGTCTTTTCGCAAGACCGCCGAGTTACCGCCGCGGTGAAGACCGCCGACCGCGGCGGTATGCCGCTGTGCGCATTCCGACCGCTGGGAGCGTTCCGCCGGAAAACCGCCAGCAGCCACACTGGCGGTCGGTGGGAAAGTGGAGACTGGTCAACCTCCACCGCCACGCCAGCAGAACGCCGCCCACAGAATTACGACCCACATTTCTGTGTGGCGGTCTTCTGTTGGCGGTCTTCTGTTGGCGGTCACCTCCCCATGGCTCCTGTCGCCTCCCGGAGGACCAACGCACAAGGTAAGTTGATCGTCCGTGAGGGGAGGGGGTGGGGGGGTGTTGTGTGATGTGTGCGTGCATGGGGGTGTGCGTGTGAGTGTGTAGAGGGGGTGTGTGAGTGCGTGCATGCGGGCGGGGAGTGCTGCTGTGCCTATGGGCAATGTGTGTAGTTCGGCGGGTGCGCATGTCGGCATGTATGTGTGCGGGTATGTGTCCCCGTTGTGTATGTGTGTGTGTAGGGGGTGTGTATATGTGCATGTTGGGGGTGTGTGCATGTCGGGGTGCGTGTATGTGCATGTCGGGGTGGGGGTGGGGAGGGGGTTCGTACCACCTCTGGGGGGTGGCAGGGGGGTGGAGGGTGTGGGGGGAGGACTCGGGGGGGGCAGTGGGGGGTGGGGGAGACCCCTATCAGTGCCAGGGAAGGAATTCCCTGGCCCCGATAGTGCCTACCGCCATGGTTCGCATGGCGGTTCCTGACCGCCAGAAACCGCGGCGGTAAGCAGGGTCATGATACCGTTGGCGGTCTTGGGTCGACCGCCGGACCGGAGTGCGCAGACTCCAGCCCGTCGGTCATGACCGCCGTGGCTGTCGGAGTGGGGAAGTGGCGGTCGATCGCGGCGGTGACCGCCGCGGTCAGAATGCCATTTTTTTGACCGCCGGTCTGTTCGCGGTCCGACCGCCGCCTCTCCGCCGACCGCCAAGGTCAGAATGAGGGCCTATGTGTAATATTAACTCAGAAAGTCAAGCCTCTCAGACATGATGATACTGCATCCTACATACCACTGCAAACATGTACAGACCCGGGGACTCCAATGAGTGAGACACACATATCTGCACACATGCAGTGGCCCTGACTATCACGTGGTGACAAACATGCTCCTTCATTAGTTAGCAGACAAATTCATGGTGTGTATTCCTCTCATCATGTGGATCCATTAGAGACATGCAAAGCCACTTTCCGTCAGGACTGCAATACCAGTCACCCAGACACTGTGACTAAGACCAATTTAAGACACACAGGTACAATGTACAGAGGGCCAGGGACAGTTGTTAGCCCTCAATTTGTATCATTTTCTTCATTTGATGTGCCACAGCTATGGTAAGCTGCACCAAGCATAGAGATATGAACCCGTGTGCATACCTTTTGCCATCGATCCCTAATTTAAATGTGACACTGCAAACTCAAAATATCAGTCTAAGATCTACCTGAGGTAAGCTATAACTTCGTATGTATGTGTCAGAATCCAGTTCAGACATGTATCCGAAAACAATTGAGAGACACCTTATTTATTGAAAAAATCTGGATTTCAAACATATGTTTCCTGATACACTCAGACCATACATGAAACATATGTTTAGCCACATTGGCATCAGCAATTGACGTGAAGCCAGCACTAATTTACAGGCTCCTGTTGTGTTTTGAAAGTTAGTCTAGCTGTTGCGTCAACAAATGTGTAGGAAATATTGGATACCTCACAGGCAACTGTGGCCCATATTTATACAAATTTTGCACTGCATTTGTGCTGCTTTTTGACACAAAAGCGGCACAAACGTACAAAATACAAATGTATTTTGTAAGTTTGCGCCACTCTTGTTTCAAAACTGGTCGCATTTGCGGTGCTAACAAAGTAGAACTATGGCCCTGTATGTTTAACTAGCATTCCGCATGTTCAAAAACATTGCCTGCAGCATATGAACAAATCAGCTACTGTCACTACAGAGCATTAAAACATGCACATTACTCTTATTTGTACTCACCAACAGGGCCACCAATCACAATCACCAGGTGGTCCAGCAGGTCCTGCTCACTAGCAACAAGGTCAGCCCAGCGGTGCTTCAGCTGGTGGTCATTGCGCGGTGTGATGTAGATTCTCTGGAGATGGTACAACACCTTTGCCCACTGGAGCCTCCTTGCCTCTGTGTGATAGCCTTGTATCACACAACTACCTGCCTCTATCATTAAGAGTAGGAAGTGACACACTAGCCAAATAAACCCAACCAGCTCCTCCTCTCCCATCCTGCCCAGACGAGGCCTACCCAACATGCTTACACAAAAAAAAAGGGAATAAAGGGGTACAGAGGAGAATAGAGGGAAAGTACGACAGGGAAATGCAAAATAACTAAGAACACAGCCCAACTATAACCAAACTACCACTACCCACAACAGAATTCCAACACAACAAAGACAAATGTTGACACTACAAATGACCAAAAAAAACTAAGACAGGATACCACAGACAGTTATGAAACACAAAAAGACAATTTAAAGACCACACTATAGACAAAATCACAAAATGCACAGAGAGACAGGTCAAAACACAGCCACACAGTCAGGGAATATCACAGACTGCAAAGTGAAAATGAAAGTACACCCACTGTACCAATTCTGTAAAGAGGATATCCTATTACATCACTTCCTGCCTCAAATGCGGTGCGTTTTTATTTTTATGCGTCAAAATATTATGACGCTTACAGTCTGTGTGTCATTTTTTTGGGACGCACATGCTTAGAAATAACTCTGCATCCATAATTTGAAATATGTTTCATACATAACCAATTTCAGGGGGAACAGTGTGGGAACTACCGCTCAGGGCCAATGGATGTTTCCTGGCAGCGTGCGTCATATTTCAACACATTTGCGTCATTTTTGGACGCATGTGCGTCTTTTTTTTACGCGTATGCATACAAATTTCTGTCTTTAACTGGGTTTGGGTCATTTCTCATTTGTAATAGTACATGACAAGTGTGACAATACAGAGCTAGGCTGATTGCACCCACATCGGGCATTACGGTGTATAGGCACATGTGACAGATCATAAAACTGCGGACCCTGATCCTTTAGTTGTTGTACCGGATTTGCACTCTTTACTGACGCAATAGATGGCCAAACGAGTGGGATACAATTAGGTATTACCCAGTTTGGGCATGTTTTGCGTCAAGAGAGGATAGCAAGGCGACGCAACTCAATACAGTAACTCAATACCTATGGGTCAATGTTTGTGATTTGCCTACTACTATTGTTGTTGTCCCACTGTGTGACCATCACAAGATGCATTTTTGCAAATCTGCTTGTATGCATGTGGAGTCAATGTGTCCAACCCTCAGATGCTAGTCAGTTTGGAAATGAGAGAGGACATGTGTTAGTCATACACGTAGCAATAACTGCTGTGTGCACTTTCTACGTTTTTTGGAACATAAGCACCACCAATGACAAAGCATGCACAGGATAGATAGCAGACAGTTGTTCATGGCAAGGTTCCAAAACTTAGCCATCACATGTCCTGGAATGTTGGATACTACTTCCTAGGCACTTGTTTGTTTACCCGCCATGAGTCAGACATGGGATAATGCAATGTGGGTACCGTGTTTGTGACACTGAGTCCCAAATATAATACACAATTGTAATGTTCACCACAGTTGGAGTCACATAACTGAGCCATGTCTCTCCTGTGGCAGTGGAGGACCAGCAGACCAAGCAGCAGGTCTTCACATATTTCCAATGCACAGAGGTGTCTGGTTCATGTGTGTGGGCCAATGTTTAGCCTGCATCATTATTGGGGTCTATGTTGTCACAGTTACGTGCAGGTCTAGTCATGAGTCTGTGGAGCCATTTCCTGTATCTAGAAAGTATCCTTCGCAGATCAATAGAAGGAAAACCAATGATGAATTGAGAACACACATGGGGATGGTCCACCTCCGTCACTGCAGACGTGTTATGAGACTGTCAACAGGGCAACCTTGGTGTGCTGACAAAGGTACTGTCTCAGGATTCCTATACCAGCAGGTGTCCTCACAACATTTGTACACAGGTTGGCCTCTAAAATTCTGGGAACATCAGTGCCTCTCTGCTGATTAATCTCACAGCTATTCACCACACAGGCCCCATCAAGATGTTGGGAGCAATGTGAATCAGCGTGTGGACTGTCAGGGTCCTTATATGTGTAGACATTTCATGCACATTATCTGACCTTGTTTGTTGTGCTGGAGGCACCATATCCAATCCATGCATACAGCCATTGTACATTGTCACTATTTGTCACTCATGCATAGATGAAACCCAGACAAGGGATAGGCCATCATTCGGCTATTTGGAGACAAGTTCCCCCTCATGGTACGATAAATAAACTGATTATGCTATACAAGGTATTTGAGTATGCATTGTAGACCCACCTGACACAATACCCCAGGAGGAATGTGAGGGTTGGGAAAGCAACTATGATACAAATGTAGCCACAAGGAACCTTTAGGCTAACGCAAAGACAGGAGCCAGTCAGGCTAACAGGATGCAGGGTCAATCAGGGTCCCAACATTTGACATGGTAAATACACAGTTGTCAGGCTAAGACTAGTCCAAGGTGGAACAACACTGTGGAAACTGACAACTGGGTTTCTCCTGTGTGTTGGAACATAACACATTAACCCAAGGGCTGTGTTACACAGCTGATTTTTATGGCAATACATAACAGTGTTATAGATAAAATGGCAGCTTCTATGCTGTTTCAGGCAGCTTCAAGGGCAGTGCATGTTCAAATGGCTGGTCTCCATGGAGGTGCTCACAGGTGTGTGCAGCATCAGTCTCTCACAAGTCCTGTAGGTGAGATTCAAGTTCAAAGGGCCAACAGTACCTTTCACATGGGAAGCAATGTACAGGTGATTACAGGTCCTACAGACTACAAGCCAGTGGATTATTTAACCTGACGTCCATGCAGACAGGAGTACAATGACTATGGCATACCATACTAAAGAGGGAAGCACACTGGATTAACATTGTGAGTCTGGGTGTGTGTAGAGGAGGGATTATCTAGGGGCACATATTCCCATTTCAGGAACCTCTGAAGAAGGGTGGGCTGAGACAGGGAACATGGGTGTGGCTGGACTTCGGACATGGGCTGCCATGTGCAGGGGATGTCATGTGAGCAATGATAGTCATACCTGGGGCACTTGTGCTATCTATTTGCTGCTTATATGGAAATCTTGTCACACATAGGGGGTCATTCTGACCCTGGCGGTCCATGACCGCCATGGCGGAGGGTGGCGGAAGCACCGCCAACAGGCTGGCGGTGCTTCCTGGGCTATTCTGACCGTGGCGGTAAAGCTGCGGTCAGAAAAGGGGAACCGGCGGTTTCCCGCTGGTTTTCCCCTGGCCCAGGGAATCCGCCATGGTGGCACTGCTTGCAGCACCGCCATGGGGATTCCGACCCCCTTCCCGCCATCCTGTTTCTGGCGGTGTCTACCGCCAGAACCAGGATGGCGGGAACGGGTGCTGTGGGGCCTCTGGGGGCCCCTGCACTGCCCATGCCACTGGCATGGGCAGTGCAGGGGCCCCCTAACAGGGCCCCACAAAGATTTTCACTGTCTGCTTTGCAGACAGTGAAAATCGCGACAAGTGCCACTGCACCCGTCGAACCTCTGCAACTCCGCCGGCTCCATTCGGAGCCGGCTTCCTCGTTGCAGTGGCTTTCCCGCTGGGCCGGCGGACGGCCTTTTGGCAGTCACCTGCCGGCCCAGCTGGAAAGTTGGAATGACCGCCGCGGTCTTTTGCCGCGGTGCGGTCATTCGGCGGTAACCGCATGGCGGGCGGCGGTCAGAATGACCGCCATAGTCCTTGCAAAAATAGGTGATGTAAGACTTACTGCTGTCAAGGGTCTGGTCATACCTTCTTGTCACCAATGCAATAGCACATCCAAAGCCTCATGTATGAGGCATTTTTTTCCCTTATTGACTGATGGTGTCTTAGTTGTGTGCCATATGCTGCGATGAACCATGTTGCCAACATGTATGTGTGAAATAGGTGTGGTCCTCTGCTATTACCCTTCAGATGTGAAATGCACAGGATATATGTAATTTACAGTGTATGTGAATGTGACTGTACATTCATATGCATTAAAATAGATTTGGAATTTTCTGTGTCCTAATCTGTATTTCAGCAATGCTCCATGAGGCTACACTCTGATTCTGATAGTTAGAGATAATGTTATGCAAAAATGATTACCCAGACCATGATATAGTGAATAGTATAGGTGTTTATTGACATATGGTAAGACAGTGGTGATGGATGAGTAGAGTTTAAAGAAATTTTGGATAATTTGTTGTCTCCGATGCAATCCTGCAGCTGTGTTTGGATGGTCGTCTCATGTTGATGGACAGCATCCTCCTCTTCCTCCTCTTCAGGCATTTGTGGGTCGGGTTCATATAGGGGAATGTTCCTTCTTACACATATGTTGTGTAGGATGGCACAGGTCAAAATTATTTTACACACCATTTCTGGTGAGTACAGGAGGCTGCCTCCTGTGATGTTGAGGCACCTGAATGTTGACTTCAGGATGCCAAAGGTCCTCTGCACTATTGTGCGTGTCCTCCTATGTGCCTCATTATAGGCACGCTCTGCTGCAGTGCTTGGGTTTGCAAATGGGGTCATGATCCATGGCTGGATCTCATATCCCTGATCAGCTGAAAGAGAAAATGAGTGTGAATATGTTGATGTACCTTGCAACATGATTATCACTTTGCATGGCAGTTGTTCTCTTGTGTTGTCTGTGACCCATCGGTGTTTGTGTTATTGTGTGGAATCCTAGGCTTCTAGGATGCCATCAGCATTGGGTTGTTTCCTTATCTGCACAGGTGTTTGGCTGTTGACCGGATGTCAGCAGTATTTTTGTAGAGTTGCAGTACAGTGTGTACTCCCTTGCATTGTGTCATGTGAAATAGGTGTCCCGGTGTCTTAACTGGGGGTGACATGATACTTCCATACACAGAATCAATTCCACAGTGGTGGTAACACGGTTGCATCTATATACTCTGGATATCCCATCCAATTTCATATATGCAATAGAATTATTTAACCATCAGTGAGACCCTTTGATTTGGCAAGGTGACAATGTGCAACACATCTCCATACGCTGTCAGCACTGACGTGTTAACAATTGACTATGCACTAATTTCACGTGTGACAAGTTCACTGCAGACCTATTTCTCTGCCCTTGCCAAGTCGACTCAGGTTGTAACGTGTACCTATACTACTGAACATGTTCTAGTTCAGATCACTAATTTGGTTGAGAGGTTGTCATTTTGAGTTTCAGAAGGTCCGTATGCCTGTACATCTGTTGTGTGTGTGTTAATTTGTCGCAATGCATATGTGTAGGAATGTGCACTTTCAATATTGTCCCATGAAGATGTGTTCTTCATACAGTCCACTTGCTTATTGGTAATGGGCAATGTGAGAGCAGGAGTGATGTGAGATATTGGTACATCCTCAATGATTGCATGTGACCTTCATTGTAGTTATAATCATGCTATGTGTGTCATGGTATTTGACCTGCAGCAAAACCCATTACACACCCCTTACACAGTACGTATTGTTTGGAAGGGTGTTTGATTGAGTGTTATTGATGTGATATTGAAAGATTAATCTTCCAAATTGTACTGCCAGTTAGGGCCATGTCTTTGTCATTCTGTTGTTTTAAATTGTCCCCTTGCGGCTCTGGAGTGGCATCAGTTGTTATTTGGAACTGTCATTTGTCCATAGGTGTGTATACCATTGGGTGAGAATATCAAACATGCCTAGCGGTGTCACTACCTCATTGTCTTCCTGTCTACGTGTCGATGTTGTGGTGCATGTGTTGTGTGTCCTTGAGGGTTGCTGTGCAGTGTGTATATAACTGGGTTTCTGTACTTACCAAAAAGTAGTCCATTTCCATATCGTCCATCCTGGAAGTGTTGATTGATGGTGCAGTGACGGAAGATGAATGAATCATGTACACTCCCAGGATACTTTGCCACGATGTTGGTGATCAAACCCCGGTGATCGACAATGGCCTGCACATTGATGGAGAGTGTGTGCTTCCTGTTGCGGTATAGATGTTTGGTTGTAGCAGGTGGCACAATGCGTACATGTGTGCAGTCAATGGCACCAAGGACGTGTGGGAAGCCGTTCATTTGGTAAAACCCCTGTTTTGTCTTCTGCTGCTTCTGCTGTGTGTTGGGGAAGCTGATGTAGTGGGGTGTGAGGGAGATGATAGCATCCAGTACCTTAGGTAGGAAGGCGGAGAATGATGGCTGTGAGATCCCGGCAACCAGGGCACCAGTGGTTTGAAAGGAGCCACTTGCCAACATGTGTAGTACAGCTAGCAGCTTGGTTTCTGGTGGAATGGTGCAGGGTGTCTGCAAGCTGGGTGCCAACTGTGGCTCAATGTTGCGCAGCAGCTGCTGAATGGCTTGCCAGTTGAGCCTGTACCTTTGAATGATGTCTTGTTGGCAGAGTCCCAGAAGAGTTGTCCTTGTGCGGAATATCCTCTCCTGCCTTCTGCGTTGCCTTTGGGGTCCCTGCTTGTATTGTGGAAGCTGCTGTTGTTGGTCCTGTGCTCTGCGTCGGCGTGCATGCTGGATGAAAAGCACATCCATGTCTTCCTTTTGGAGCTCTGCTGTTGCTTCTGTGTGTTTTAATTAAGCACAGGTGTGTTTGCCCCATTTTAACGCCTGCCCTGACCCAGGAGTTATTTTTTTATGCAAATTGGGCTGTGCGTCATCTTCCAACTCCGCCTCCCGGCTGTGCGTCATTTTTGCGTGGTAACATAAATAAAGCGCACAGGAGTTTAAGTCATTTTTTAGACGGGAACGCCTACCTTGCATGTCATTAACGCAAGGCAGTTTCCTGCATCCAGAAAATGACGCACACAGTGAAATTTTGGCGTTCACGGGCCTCAAAGTTTAAATATGGTGCACGGTTTGCAACGATCGTGCATCAAACTGTTTGACGCACATTCAGAGCAAACAGAGTATAAATATGCCCCTCAATGTGTAGATGTCATCTGAGGTGCTCCTCAGGATCTTGGATTAGGTAAACTGACAAATAGTCAAAGCCCTGTCATGAAACCAACAGGAGACACTTGTACAATTTATATGAGGACTATCCAGTCAGAGGGAAAAAAACTGGAACTTCCCCTAATTGATTCTCTGTACCCTGAAAATGTAACAAAGAGCTTGAAAATCCTTACAAGCCTGTTATTTATTATCTTGTGATGTGCCAAGCACAAAAGCACATCATCTGCATAGAGTGAGATTCTCGAGTTCCACATACTAACCCACAATAGTCAACTCACCAAGGCATCTGTCTGGATCCAACATGGCAAAGATTTAATGCCAATACAAATGTGATAGCGGACAGGTGGCACCTCAGCCTATTTCCCCTCTTACACTAGAGCGGTGTGGACTTAGCACCATTTACCCTCATTCTCACCAGCAGCCTCTGGTATAGCATTTTAAACCATTGCCTAAACCAGGATCCAAATTCCAAGTTCACTATAGACCTGGAACAAATAAGACCATTCCAAAGTGCCAAAGGCCTTGTCCGTGTTATGAGATAGGACTACCATTGGTTCCAGCACCCCTTATGTGTATTCCATGTAGTGCTGCTACTGTAAGTTAAGTTTAGTATGTCTATGTGGCATGGAAACTATATGATCAGAGTTACCAGGGCAGTGATCACTTTGCTCAACTGTTTTTACCAACAAGTCGCCAAAAACATGACCTAAACGTGGAGTAAGGAAATGGGCCTACATGAGGCTCTGACATCTGACTACTTGCCTTTCTTAAGTCACTATTCTGGCATGGCATAAGTCATATGAGAGCTGATGCTTCTCACAGGCCTCTGTGAATATTTACAGGACTTGGGGAGTTTCTGTGCCGTCAAGGTATGTAGCTCCACTGGCAGATCATTGAGGCACTTCTCATTGCCTTCTGGCAGGTCTCTAATCACTTGAGTGATCTTATATACAGTTATTTCTCCTTCCAGGTCTGTCCTGCATTCGCCTTAAGGTCTCGGCACATGAATGTCAGCAAATAACTTCTTTATTTCTGAGGAGGCATTGTGTTCTTGGACCTGTAGAGGATTTAGTAATAATAAGCAAAGGTCTCCAAAATATAAATGTCATCAATAATTTTGGTCCCGTCTGACAATGTGATGTTCTGTACCTACTGCGCTCTCTCTTCCTCAGACATACCCAGATTTTTCACAGCATTGACAAAACCTGAGTCTACTTTATGTATGTAAAGTATTACCCCTTATACTGTTGGTAATGTATCAGATATTCACACTTTATTTCCCATTCAGAATCCAGAACAGACACTCACTCTTAGAGATTTGTGTGAACATCTTGATGTCAGTATTGACAGAGACAGACATGCATCTAGTCTTATCAACTCTGGTAGCATGGCCGTGTTCAGGGTTGCAGTGAGTGCCCTCTTCTCAGGCTCTCATGATTCCAGATCCAATACGGCAAAGTCGGTCCACTCATGATAAATGCAGCAGCACCCAATGGCACAGTCTCTCTTGGTTGAGCAGCACTGCAGATTAGTTTCTGTGATTAGAGCTGCTCCCTCTTGGTGTACACAAAAGGTAAGTTGCACCCCCCTAGCAAATGGGGCAGGGGTGCTGGTGTAATCCTCCAGATCCTGACTGAAGCTCCAATGAGGGTGCAACATCCTTGGCGGCTTCTCCATTAACCTCAGCGACTTTGTCAGGTGCAGATCACAGCGTGTGGGCTCGACCCACTGGCCACAGAAGTTTTCCTTCAATCAGGGCAATGACACCCTGGCATATGAGGTAGTTGCAGTAATCATGATCTGGATGCAGACTCTCCTTCTGTGATCACCACACTATGGTACCACTCCTGGCACACAGAGTCACTGACTTTGGCAGTCACAAGTCCAGAACTCCTGTGACCCCTCTGGCATATGGTGCTTCCCACTCAGAGCTTATGATATGGCTCAGAACAATGGAGCCCTCTCTTGACATACAGGAGTCGAAGAGCCGATACTGCAGGTGAGCTATGGCCCAATTGGTGCTCTGTTCCATACCTTGTTCATGGAATTCTTGTGCATGGGTCCCCATTGGACATCATTCCCCTCCAATGCTCTCCTCTCACACTGACTCGGAAAGCAGACAGGCAATGGTGCTCCAGGAGAGGTGATCTTGGTGTCCTGTATGATGTCTTTTCACCCAGCCAAGAAACTAGCATGCCTTAGCACGTAGTCCTGATCTCGGGCAGAAGCCTTGCAGAACTTCCCCTTCTCAAGCAACCTGTTTGGTTGCTTGGGAGATGGCAAGTTTTTGGGGAAACAACCTTCCATTGCTATAGGCCTTTTCCAGGCACCAAATGTGATTTAGGGTCTGAGTAGTTGAAGTTTTATGTTGGGGTTCTGCTTCTTTTAAAGTAGACACTTCTCTCTTCTTTCCTCATGAAATATGTCTGTCACAGCAAGCAGGACTTTGAAGCTGATTGTCTTCCAAAGCAATTCATGTGAGTAACCAGTGAACAGATCTAGGTGTCAGCCACCATCATATGTGCATAAAAGATTTAATCTCAGACCCCCCAGCTCTACACTTTATAATTCCCTTATCAGCCCCATCGCTTTTCCTGAGATGTGTCCAGGCACCTTCCTTGTGATTTGTCAATGAATGAAAGAGCAGTCTTTTGAAGTGTAAAGGGAATCTCATCCCTTTCTTTCACTGGGTTTTTCCACCCATCTCACAGGAATGAAGAAATGCACAGAGAGTGTGGGGATTCCTCTCCTCCACATGTCTTCGGCAGGCAGGTCTGGCCTTAATAAAATCCATGATCCTCCATATAATAGACCAGAGCAAGCACACTTAATCAGTGCTCCTTCATAACAGCCCTTTGGTCCTCCACTCTTGCCTCTATGCATTGTGCCTTTACACAAGAAGAGGTATTCAGTAAACATACTTAGATCCTGATTTAGATATTGGTGGACGGGTTACTACGTCACAACAGTGACAGATCTCCCATCGGCCGAAATTTAAATCTCACTATGTCTTATGGGATTTAGATTTCGGCTGACAGGATACTATTGTGATAGAGTAACCCATCTGCCAATATCTAAACCAGGCCCTTAATCTGCAAGCACTGTTCAGCACTGAAGCTTTTCAGTTTTAACTAGGGTGCGTTATTTAACAGAAACTCGCCAGCACCCACAATCACCATTTGCTTCTGAGAACATTTCTCTTCATGTACTGTACTTCATGCAAGCACACATATACCCAGCACATGCTTTCATTGCACATGAACAGCACAGGACTGCATCTTTCCTCATCATGCATCCCTCACAGGCATACTTACACACAGCACATGCATTAATCTCACATCTACTAGGCAGTACTGCTCCATCCCTGTATCATACCCTTCCCAGGTGTACATACAACTGCACAGTCACTACCACTGGACTATGCAGCACTCCACATCTACCTAATGTAATCCAAGGGAGAACTTTTAAAAGGCGAGTGATCCTGGAGGCCTCACTCCAGTGACACAGGGTAAAAAGGTCCTGCCACTACTACTCATCATTACATTGTATGCTGCCACCACCTTGTTCATGCTACTTAACTTAGGTGATGGCAGTAGCCTTTCACTACTATGAAGGTAGCACCTTGGGCACCCCTCCCTGTCCAACAAGACTGCAATCCATGAAACAGCTCTATGTTATGGTGCACAAACATGATCCATGTTTGCTAATGACAAAAGGGATCCAGATAACAGCAACACCGGGCATGCATGATAGGGGTATATATCTTTACCATGCAGAGGTCTTTCCCATCCCAACATGGTGGATATCATTCTATCTAAAAGCTTTTTTCTACATAACAGATAATGGGGGACTGATATGGAATCAAGGTTTGCTCTTTTTTTATGCTAACCTTTTTATCGGGTGGTATGGGAAAGAGCATGCCTAGGCCACTGTGCTACCACCACGCTACCTATGGACTATTACATCTGAATTGATTAATGCCTACTACAGTTATCTAAAAGATAATCCATATCATTTCAAAATAACAACAGAACATAATATGGAGACCATTACCCTATCAAATTTTATTCTGCAGGTAGAGACGGACATCAGAGTATGGTTTACAGTAAACCAACCTCATGTAACAGTATGTTGCATGCAAATAGCGCTCATGCCATATGAGGAAATGGTTAGGCGAGACGCAATTGTATCACTGGAAACATGTTTTGCAGAATGAAGAGTCCCTTAGGAAGAAATTCCAACATAGACGGTACAGTCACACATATGTAAATAAATCAGTGGCTAGGTTTAACATACTTGATAGCATTGTAACGCTACATGATAGGACAGATATAGAGACCGGAAAAGGTAGAGTGATTCTATCCACTCAATATAATATCCTCAGTAATGAGATTGTAAAGCCATGCAGGAGACATTGGTACTTGTAGAATGATATTCAGCCCATAAAAGGTAAAATAATTATTATATCTGCCATTACGTATCATAGGACTAAGACCCTACTGAAGTATTTATGTCCTAGCTATGTTGTATTACTGCCAGCAATAGCAATTGTCTAAATAATAAGCCAAATGCAATTTACACTTCTATAGAGTGCAATGTTTGCATTTTGGGGCTAAAATGTTGATTTTCCTCTAGTATTTTTTGGATTGAGGAGTTTATTAATTGTAAAACATGATTTGTGTTTCACATCATAGGTGACAAAATCTCCATTGGCAGCACCACCCGGAATTTGAAGAGCAAAATACAAGAACATGTAACAGAAAAACACAATGCATACTTTAAGTATAAAATGACTAGTCATTACTCAAAGGAACATCTATCTACCATTATCTTTTTGTTTCCAGCTCCCCCAAATATCAGGAAGGGGGTAGTAAGGAGCATGAGCTTTGAAAAAATGAAGCACTCTGGATATTTAAATCACAGGCCACTAGATTGGGTCAGAACACTGAGAGTGAATAGCATTTTTTATAATTTGGATATTACACTATCTTGTATGTGTTTGGACTGGTGATTCCCTGTAGAGAGATTTGGAGGATTTACGAGATTCAATCCAATCCAATCAGGTTCTTGTAGAGTGTGGGAAATCACCCATAAGGGTCTCATGGTGCTGGAGGGGGAGTAGGAGTTCAGTTGAAGAGCCAGGTCATGAGGTCCTTTATGAATTGGACAGTGAGGGTGATTGCCTAAGGTGTAGAGGAAGAGCATTTCAGGCCTTTGTGGTGAGGTAAGAAAAGGATATTCCACCAGCTGAGATCTTTTCTCGCATATCCTTGGGGTTGTGGCAAGAGCCAGTTGGGTAGAGCAGAGGTGTCTTGTGGGCTTGTGGAAGGTCAGGCGATGATTGAGATATGAGGGTCTGATGTCGTGGAAGGCCTTGTAGGCGTGCATGGTGAGCTTAAAGGTGATCCTTTTGTTGATCAGGAAACAGTGAAGGTCTGTCAGGTGACCCAAGATGTGGCTGCGATGGGGGATGCCCAGGATGAGTCTGGCTGAGGCTTTCTGGATTCTCAAAAGTTTCTTTAGGTGTGATTCGATGATGCCGACATAGAGTGCATTGTCGTAGTTTCATTAGTTGCTGACGAGCGCCTTGGTGACTGTTCTCCTTTCCTCGATTGGATCCATTTAAAGATATTTCAGAGCAGGTGGTGTGTGTGGAAACACGAACATGAGATGGCGTTTACTTGGCAGTTCATTAACAGCGAGGAGTTGAGGATGATGCTGAGGTTGCATGCGTGGTTGGTAGGTGTTGGTGGTTCCAAGAGTTAAGGGCCACTATGAGTCGTCCCAGGTGGAGGGGGTGGAATGCAGTTTGAGGGCCTTGGTTTTGTTGGAGTTGACTTTCTGGCAGCTGTCCTTCATCCAGGCAGTGACTGCCTTCATTCCATTGTAGAAATAGTTTTTTGTGGTTATAGGCTAGTCGGTGAGGGAGAGGATCAGCTGGGTCTCGTCAGCGTAGAAGACAATGTTAAATCCATGGTTTCTGATGTTAGCAAATGAGGCCATGTAGGTGTTGAGTAGGGTGCGACTTGAATTGGAGCCCTGAAGAACTCCACAGCTGATCTCTGTTGGTTTAGAGAAAAGTTGTGGGAGCCTAACTCTGTGGGTTTGTCTGGTGAGAAATTAGCAGATCCACTCTAAGGTTTTGTTGTGGATGCCGATGTCATGTAGTCTAGTCTAGAGGGTATGGTGGGTGATGGTGTCGAAGGCGGAAGAGAGGTCCAGGAGGATGAGGGCTGCGGTTTCAAACTGGTAGAGGATAGTGCAGATGCTGTTCATTGCTGCACAATGTGCAGTCTCGGTGCTGTAGTTGCTTCTGAAGCCTGATTGGGAGGGGTCCAAGGTGTGGTTGGTTTTGATGAATTTGGTGAGTTGGGCATTGATGGCCTTCTCAATGACCCTGGCTGAAAAGGGGAGCAGCGAGATGGGTCTGTTGGGTCGTCAGAGGGTTTCTTTAACAGTGGGTTGGTTTCTGTGTGCTTTCAGTCTTATAGTAAGATAGCTGACTTGATTGAGCAGTTGATGGTGCAGCATAGTTTATGGTCAATTGTGGCGCCGGCTCGGTTGAAGATGTGGTGGGCACATTGGTCCGAAGTGGCTCTGGAGAGGATTGGTTTCATAATCTTTAGGGTGTTGCCAGTGGAGAGAGTGGTTCAGTTGAGCAGGGTCGTCTGGGAAATGGAGCCTTTCGGTGGAGTGTTGCGGGTGGGGTGCATCTTGGTTTGTTGAGCTGTTGTAAATATCTTAGATATTGCTGTGGAAGATTGTGGTGAGGATGTCACAGAGGTCTTGGGAGGGGGGCTGTCTGTGGAGTCGGTGCTGGGTTTGGTGAACTCTTTGATCACGGTGAAGAGTTCTTTGCTGTTGATGCATTGGTGTTGATGCATTCCTGAATGGTAATTTTCAAGATGAGCAATGGTATTTCAGTTGCTCATACATGTTATTTGTCTGGAATTGGTTGTAGTCTGTTGCTTAGGAGATAGAATGCTTTTTGTTACGCATAATTTTGTTTTCAAATCATTTTTTCCACTTCTAATATGTCTGTATGGTCATATAGGGAACTGGCAGCAAGGCTGTGTTAGAAAATGACGTGAGCTGTAAAATAGCACATATCCTTTTGTTTATTAAGTGTAGTATTGCAATACATAGATATTTTTGGAGCACTTACTCATCTTCTTTGCAGGCCCATTGAACCAATGTAGGATTCGGTGTAACATTTTTAATCTTTGATATTACTGTATTTGGGTGCTTGGAACTGCGCTCATATAAGTTTGAATCTCTTGATAAAAATGCAGAGGTAGTAACATGGCCTGTTCGCTAGAACCTCTTTTTCATATGATTTTTTCCTGTGTGACCTGGGATTGCTTTAAATACGGGCATGAAATGACTTTGATAACAATGGATCTTCGCAAGATTGGGTAAGTGAAATGTTAATTTATATGTAGAGTGATTTGATGTTTTTATATTACTTTCCTGTAGTTTGTATAGTTTTGTTTGAGGGCAATTTATGTTTCATTATGGTGGTTTCTGAGTCTTGGTTCACATGTGATCTTTACCCATGTGACTCAGGTCTACTCAGCTTATGAGTATAAAAAGCTGGGGAAAATGGTGGACCTTTTTTTCCACTTTGGAGTCAGGAGCAACATATGGATAAGATGTGGCCTTTTGCATATGATTTGTTTGTTTATCTCAAGTAAAATTAGGTGCAAAGGAGCTGTAATAAGCAGCCTCCAACTGGAACCCGTGTCTTCATTCAAAGATACAAGGACTAGGATTATGGATGCGATGGTAAACGGTGTGAGAAGCTTAATGAGTTAAACACTGTAGCACATTTAATATTTGCTATGGTTACTAACAAGCACTCTATAATTCCCACAAAGGAACATAGGGATCTGGGGCGACACATCCGAAATACAGGTTTTGCGACTCGCAATTTGCGAGTTGTAAATCCTTATGTACCACAGTGTCAATGACACTGTTTGTGATTTTCAAGGTGGTCGCAAATGGCCTACCTCAAGAAAATTCATCAGTAAGGTCGCAATTTGTGACTCCATTGGGAATTGCCGTCCTCACAGGGATGGTGGCCTGTTGGAGACAGCAGATCACCATGTCTGTGACTGCATTTAAATAAAGCAGTTTTAAAAAAATATTCAGCCCGTTTTCTTTGAAGGAAAACGAGATGCATTTCAAAAACAAAAAATGTAAAGTTTTCTTTTCATTTTTTCAGAGCAGGCAGTGGTCCTACGGTCCAGTGCCTGCTCTGAAAAAATGTTTTTGCTGCCATTCACAAAGGGGAAGCGGTCCCATGGGGACCCCTTCCCGTTTGCGAATGGGTTAGCACCAGTTTGAAACTAGTTCTAACTGCGATTGTTTTGGGACCACGTTTGCGGTCCCAAAACAATCATGCATGGGACTGCAAGTCGCAATTAGGAAGGGAACACCTCTTCCTAATTGCGACTCGCAAACCCCTTTTGCAAATCGGTAAATAGATTACTGAATCGCAAAAATGGGTCTGTACATCCCGAATTGCATTTTGCATGTCGCAAACGGCCTGATTCGCCGTTTGCGACGTGCAAAATGCTTTGTACATGTGGCCCCTAGAGTGTTAGACCTCTTTTCAACATCCAATGGGAGATTCCATCATATAAATATTTTGACCATGTCATGATATGAGGGCTGTTCAGGGACTCTGAATATCCTTCAAATGAGGAGTTATTTTTGAAATGTAAACAAATTGAGTTATTGAATACAATTTGATACACTTGAGATTTGGGTTATTAGATAGCATCATGAAATGATGCTCATATCCATCCATTCACACAAATTGAGATTTCGTAGATACTTTGTTTTGACATAATTTATTATATATACTTGCCTTTTTGGACAGAAATGATATGCAGAGTAATCCTATGGGTACTTTCAAGTACCCTACAATTTACACAAGGAGACATAGGGATCTGGGGTGTTAGACTCAATTTCAAGATTGTGCTCATTTAGTATAATGTTAGATTCCAGATCATAGAGATGTTGCCCAGAATATGATATATGGGGTGTTAAGCAACACAGGATGTTCGCTTAATGAAGAGTTAGAAATCTAAACAAATTGACTTATTTAATAACTTTTAATAAACCTGATTTAGAGTTGTGAGATACCATCTTAAAATGGCTTTATATTGACTCATTTGCATACAATGAGAATATATAGGTATTTTATTTTTGACAGCATTTATTATATGAGTTTGGCCTTTTTAGACACACACAGCATGCTAAATATTAAGGATGGGGTGTGGTCATAATAAAGAAAAATAAAGAGTTACATTGTTTTACTACTTGGCATTGATAACTGACACATATTCAAATAGAAGGCACAGGTTGCCCATACCACTTGCAGACATGGATGTTTTATAATGTTTTTATATTGATTTAGCTTTCCCTATTTCAGTCTATTTATGAACTTTGTACACTATTTATGGATTTGGGTTTAATATGTGGTTTTACTATGATGAAAGTATGTATTTGCTTGTCTTGATGTTTTATTGAAATGCACGTATTGTATATCTGTTAATGAGTCATAGATAGGCCATATGCTTGGTCTTTCTTTATACATAATAGTCCAACAATTAATAAAATAAGCAAGAAGCCATTTGTAACTGTTGATAGAATTGCAATTTATTTTTTACAGTGGTAACAAACAAATGTAATCACTTTTATGATTGATTTTAGCTTCATTAATATGTGAAGATTTAATGAAAAAAATTAAATATTAAAATATGAAAATTCATGAAGAATGAAGAACGACTACTGGGATCTCAATAAACAATTGCAAGATTGGTTGGTATGTCTTGGATTTAATTGTCACTGATGGATATGTTTAGTATGATTGTTTGTGGGGGTCAGCTTATTTTTCTCAATGTAAATTAAACTGAGAATTTAGAATGCATGAGGAACTTCTAGTTGGAGTCATTTGAGAAACTGTGACATTCATAATTGGCCTTGATGCCCCACAATTAAATGTGTTGGAAGAATGGCTTTGATTTCAATATATGAGTGTACATTTAAATATGCTTTATAATGTTTGTAATTATGCAATTTCCTATTCATCTATTATATGTATATGAATCTGATGTGTTTTTCTTTTTTATCATACAGTCCTGAAGAATTTTGATTTGTTGTAAAAGCAACTAAATGCATTGGCTATATTGTGTGATAGAATGGGGCTCACAAAACCCTCAACAGGACATTTGCCCAATGGGTTGCAAATCACCAGAATGCATTGCACATGTGCTATTTCCCTGTCCTGCATATGCTAAACAGCGGACCCAATGGATGATACCTCTCTGTAGAACCATGGGCATTAATAATCGGCTTTTAGCTATTAGGATTTGCAGAACAAACACCAATGGTATCGTGGTATGTGCGTTGGCTCGATTTTTAGATGCAATTTGGCATGTAAGAACGAAGGGGGTCATTACAACATTGGCCGTAAAAGCTGCTTACCGCCGTGCAGAAAACCGCAAAATCACCGCCGCGGCTGCGGAATTCCGCCAAAGCTATTATGACACACAGCTCGGAATCCGTCAAAATTTAGACACCCACAAAAGTCCGCCACACCAAAGGTCAGTGATAAACTGGCGATACCAAAACCGACACCGTCACACCAACAGGAATATGCCCACACTATCACGACCCACGAATCCACGTGGCGGTCTTTCAAACGCGGTATTCCATTGGCGGTACACACTGCTGCGCTCAAAATACACATACTCTTACAAAACACTACCACACTGGACAATTCAAAATACCCACACCTGATACACATACACACACCACTCCCACACATCCAATACAATATAAAACACACACCCACATCACCCACAAACCCCTATGACAAAAATTGGGACAGAAGGCCAGAGAGAGACACCACCAGAAACAACACTAGCATCCACAGGCACTCAACACCAACACTCACACAACATCCACGCACCTCACACAACACAAACCCTAAATATCACCCCACACATCACAACACACTCCACTCCAGCTAGGAAGATGGAGCTATGGCGCAGAATCGTGGACAGGGTCAACGCAGTGGGACAGCACCCAAGAACACGGGATGACATCAAGAAGAGGTGTAACGACCTACGGGGGAAGGTGCGTTCCGTGGTCTCAAGACACCAGATTGCAGTTCAGAGGACTGGTGGCGGACCCCCACCACCAACCCCACAACTAACAACATGGGAGGAGCAGGTCTTGGCTATGCTGCTTCCTGAGGGCCTCGCAGGAGTAGCTGGAGGAATGGACTCTGGTAAGTCAAATCTTAACTACTTCATCCCCCACCCTACCTGCATGCTGTCACATACCCCCACCCTTGCCCTCACCCCATCACTCCAATTCCTCACACATGTCCCACTATCACAAACCACACATCCCAAACCCAAGCCCTGCATGCAACACCAAAGCATGGGCACACATCACCAAGACATGGCCACTGCACATACCCATACACCCCCCTAAACCATTATCAAACAAGGTCCCACACAAGAATGCAAGCACTGGGGTACAGGGTCACCCACCCATTGCACACCATGGCACATACAGATGCAATAATCATGCCTTTACACCCCTGCAGGACCCCTACCCAACGTCACCGGACAGGAGGGTCCAGACATGTCCACTCCACCCACAAACGAGGCCCACAGTGATGACAGCAGCTCTGTCCAACTGGATCTAGATGACCGGCCCGGCCCATCTGGGACCTCGGGACAGTCGGTTCCCCTCACGCAGTCACAGGCCACTACAGAGCTTCCCCCCTCTGGAAACACCAGCACAGCACCCACCCAGTGGGCCCATACCTCTGTCCCCAGGACACGTCAATCAGCCGTGTGTCCACCACTAAAGGGAACCCAGGCTAACCCACCACCCCAACAACACCAGGGACCTAGGGGCAGTGGTAGTGGACACACGGTTCAGGGGACAGAGGCCCAGGAACACAGGGGAACTGGGAGGGCTGCTGCTGTGTGTCAGGGGGAGGACAGGCCCAGGGAACCCACTCTCCACGAGGCCCTCTCCAACATCATGGGAGCCTACCACCATTCCCATGGCAACAGCACTGGCCAAGTTTCAGGAGACCCAGCGGCTGCAGGAGGAACAGTATTTGGGGTTCAGGGAGGAACTCAAATCCATCAATACCACCCTGGGTACCATTGTGAGGGTGCTGAAGGAACTCATCAACACCAGGAGGGGCACTGTGGCCCAACAAGGGGCCCCTGACACTAGCCTGGACGATGAACTGCCCACCACCTCCGCCGGCTCTAGTGGACAGGAGTCACCGCCACAGGACCAATACACCAGCACCCCACCCCCTGCAGATGGAAAACCACCCCGCAAACGGTCCCTGAGATCCAGGACAAAGACAGAGAACAATGCCAAGACCCCCGCCAAGAAATGTGACCACCCTGATTGTCATCCTTCTGTCCCACTTTGTCACCCTGTCCATACTTAATCTACCATAGCTCCACTTCCTAAGCCCCTTTGGACAATGCACCTGTGAGACTAACAGACTGGACTCTTCCATAGACATTCCTCCACCATCACCCCTGACCAATTTACAACCCCCTCCACTATTTTGCACTTTAAAAAAACATCTTTAAATCACAAAACTATCTGGAGTCAGTCTGTGCTTTCGAAAATGTGTATTTGCAACAACTGTGGAAAAATGCTATATTCAATGTATTGTCAACATACCTATGTCACACAGCTCTAGTCCATGCGGAAACAAAGCAGATGTCACACAGTGGAACCCACATCTGTGAAATTGAAAGGGAAAGTGACAAATCAGGGTCCATACACTGGGTAAAAGTGACAGACAGATGAGAGGTAGAATATTTAAATCAGATGTAGCAGGCAGTGTTGTCTTCTTACCTGTGTCTCACTGGAAGTATTGAAGAATCACCGTGTTCCTGTTGTCTATGTCCTCTTCTTCTGCTTCCTCGTCTTCACTGTCCATAGGCTCCACAGCTGCCACAACACCTCCATCTGGACCATCCTCCTGCAGAAAAGGCACCTGTCGTCGCAAAGCCAAGTTGTGAAGCATACAGCAGGCCACGATGATCTGGCATCTGGCACACCTGCTTTGGTGAGTAGAATAGGGAACCACCTGTCAGATGGAGGCACCTGAACCCGGTATTCGGGAGGCCGAAGGTCCTTTCTATAACCCTCCTAGTTTGCCCATGTGCCTCATTGTAGCGTTCCTCTGCCCTTGTCCTGGGATTCCTCACTGGGGGCAGTAGCCATGACAGGTGGTCGGACAAACACACCATCTGCACATTCATAGAATGGAAACTCTTCCGGTTTCTGTACACCTGTTCACTCCTGCGGGGGGACCAAGGCCACATGTGCCCCATCAATGGCACCTATGATGTTGGGGATATGTTTCAGGGCATAGAAGTCACCTTTCACTGTAGGCAAATCCTCCACCTGAGGGAACACAATGTAGCTGCGCATGTGTTTCAGCAGGGCAAACAACACTCTGGACAACACGTTGGAGAACATAGGATAGGACATCCCTGATGCAATGGCCACTGTTGTTTGAAAAGACCCACTTGCAGGAAATTGAGTACTGACAGCACCTGCTCTAAAGGGGGGATTCCTGTGGGATGGCGGATTGCTGACATCAGGTCTGGCTCAAACTGGGCACACAGTTCCAGGATTGTGGTACGATCAAGTCTGTAGGTGACAATTACATGTCGCTCCTCCATTGTCGACAGGTCCACCAGCGGTCTGTACACCGAAGGATGCCGCCATCTCCTCACCTGCCCCAGCGGACGTGCTCTATGGAGGAGAACAGCGAGCAGAGAGTCAACCAACACTGAGGTACGTAAACACAACTTTATTCCATAATTTTTTTAAATCGATATATGCATGTATTAGTGTTTATGCAAGGCCTAGATATGTGTGACGCAGTCAAAATTAATGCCATCTGACCCCCTGAAATGGCGGCTGCCTGACCTGTAAGGTGGGACAAGGGGATATGAGGTAACTGCACTGCGTTGTACACCGTCGCGGTAGGCGGTCGAAGACCGCGGCGCAATCCTGCATTGGTTAACATTGGACCCTATGGGTCCCAGGAGCCAATGATGATGTACGCCGGCGGTGACGGTACGCACCGCCGCGGACGTCACCACCATTTTCTCTCTGTTCACTCACTTGATACCTGATCTTCGATAGGAGAGGACCTACACTGCAAGTGCTGCTGTGACCTCAGTCTGGAAGAGGCAATGGCTCATGTGTCTGGGGAAAGCGTCCCTGCTTTCAGCACGGAGGAGTTGGAGAAACTAGTTGATGGGTTCCTTCCCCAGGACAAGCTACTCTACGGTCCTCCAGACAAACAGGTAAGTACACCGTGAGCATGCCGAATGGGCAATGCCTGTGTGGAGTGGTGTGGATGAAACATGGGGGGGGAGAATGAGGCGTGCATGAAACCACGGTGAGTGCATGTGCGTCATGGTAAGGGTAGGGATGCGGGCCAATGACTGTGACGGTGCGGACGGTTTTCTCTTCTCCTTTTCCCCTGTACTGTTCATGTAGGTCAGTGCCCACCAGAAGAAGGATATTTGATGTGCCATCACCAAGGAGGTCCGGACGCTGGGGGTCCACCACAGACGGAGCACCCACTGCCAGAAAAGATGGGAGGACATTCGCCGCTGGAGCAAGAAGACGGCGGAGGTCCAGCTGGGGATGGCATCCCAGCGTGGGAGGGGTGCCCATCGCACCATGACCCCCCTGATGTTCTGGATCATGGCGGTGGCATATCCGGAGTTGGATGGGCGCTTGAGGGCATCACAGCAGCCACAAGGGGGTGAGTACACTCTCATTCTGCTGATTCAGCACGCATTGTAGGTGTCTGGGTGGGGGAGGTGGGCTGTGGGTTCCCCTAGTCCAGGGCAAGTTTAGCACGCAAGGTCCCTTCTTCAGGCAGGCCATGTGGCACCCCACCCCACCTGTGTTCAGAGCCATCTACACCTAGTCAGGCTCCTGTGACTCCCATGTGTGCAGCAATCGGGCATAGGCCTTGTACCCCATGTCCCTGTGATTAATTAGGGAACTCAAAGTGCACGGCGTAGTGCAGGGGGCTTCTGTGTCTGTAGTGTCCGCCAACGGTAGTGGTATTGCATGCACTGAACATGTCTTTATTCTGTCCCCCCCTTTTTGTGGTCTCCCTGTTCTTGTGTGCATTAGCATCATCAGGCGGAGGAGCAGTGGCACCGGAGCAGGAGGGAGCTGCATCCCACATGGCCCTGGAGGGCGACACAATGGAGTCTGAAGCCTCCAGTGGGACGAAGGGTGAGGTGAGCTCCACGGCTGGGACAGGAGCTGAAACCAGCGACACGGACTCCTCCTCTGATGGGAGCTCCCTTGTGGTGGCGGACCCTCTGTGCCCCCGCATCTACAGGTACAGCCACCACCCCCCTACCTGCACCGCCCTCCAAGCAGCCCCTCAGCGTGTGCCCTGTGGCCGCTCACCCAGGAGGGTGGGTATCTCCTTCGCCCCAGGCTCCTCAGCCCCTCCCCCTGTCAGCCCTGCTGCCCTCAGTGAGGATGCCATTGACCTCCTCAGGTCCCTCACTGTTGGGCAGTCTACCATTTTGAATGCCATCCAGGGTGTAGAGAGGCAGTTGCAACAGACAAATGCATACCTGGAGGGCATTAATTCCGGTCAGGCAGCCCAACAGCAAGCTTTTCAGATTCTGGCCTCAGCACTGATGGCAGCCATTGTTCCTGTCTCTAGCCTCCCCCCTCCAACTTCCTCCACCCAGACCCAAACCCCTGTACCTCAGCCTATCCCAAGCACACCATCAGACCAGCATGTACACACCTCTACACACAAGGGAAGCTCAGGCAAACATAAGCACCACACATCCCAAAGGCACTGACACAAGCATCATACACATGCAGACATACCAACATCCACTGCCTCCACTGTGCCCCCTCCGCCTCGTCTCCCTCCTCCCTCCCAGTCTTGTCTCCACTCACACCTTCATGCACTACATCTTCAGCCACTACCTCCATCACCAGCACACCCACCACCACACCCCGCTCACTTGCACTCACCCCCCCACTACCATTCACACATCCCCTGTGTCCTCTCCCAGTGTGTCTTTGAGCCCACCTCCCAAGGTACACAAATGCAGCCACACACCCACCCAACAGCCATCCACCTCACGACAGCCTCCAGCCCATGCACCTTCACCCAAAGTCAGCAAACGTCCACCTCCTACAACCACTACCTCTTCCTCCACTCCCAAATCCCCTCCATCTACCCATCCCAGTGTGTCCAAAAAACATTTCCTGTCCAACCTTTACCTCTTCCCCTCACCTCCACCACCCCTTCAGTCCCCTAGGGCACGCCTTTCCAGGTCCCAACCCAGCACCTCAGCCACAACATCTGCAGGAACAGTGGTGCCAGTAGTAACCGGCTTCTTGAGTGTGCCAAGCAGCAGGGCAGCCAGTGTGCCAAGGAGCCAGACTACGGACAGTCCCCCACCTCAAAAGCACAAAAAGTTGGCCACTGCCCAGTGGGAGAGAGACGAACATCTACCACCAAAGCCTCTCCCAGGAGTAAAGTTGGGAGTGGGAAGACAGCTGCGCCACCATCCAAGGTGGGGAAGGGGCACAGAAAAACAGGCAAGTCACCGAAAACCTGCATGGTGGACAAGAAGGCCACCAGCACCGCTGAACAGGACACCGCCGCCACCAGCACCGATGAACAGGACACCGCCGCCACAAGCACCGCTGCCAAGAACACCGCCGCCACAAGCATCGCTGAACAGGACACCGCCGCCACCAGCATTGCTGAACAGGACACCGCCACCACCAGCACCGCTGAACAGAACACCGCCGCCACCAGCACCGCTGAACAAGACACCGCCGCCACCAGCACCAGCAGGATGAAGCACTCTGGGCACCAAGCCCCCTCCAGAACCAGTGGAGAGATACATCCACTACCTCAGTCCTGGGCAGGATGAACCACTCTGGGCACCAAGCCCCCTCCAGAACCAGTGGAGACTGTTATCCACTTGTGAGACTGTGGCTTTGCACTCACCAGGACACAGCAGTGGGCAAACCACCCACTGTAAAGACTTGTGAGACTGTGGCTTTGCACTCCCCAGGATGCAGCAGTGGGCAAACCACCCACTGTAAAGACTTGTGAGACTGTGGCTTTGCACTCCCCAGGATACAGCATTGGGCAAACCACCCACTGTAATGACTTGTGAGACTGTGGCTTTGCACTCCCCAGGATACAGCATTGGGCAAACCACCCACTGAAAAGACTTGTGAGACTGTGGCTTTGCACACCCCAGGATGCAGCATTGGGCAAACCACCCACTGTAAAGACTTGTGAGACTGTGGCTTTGCACTCCCCAGGATGCAGCAGTGGGCAAACCACCCACTCTAAAGACTTGTGAGACTGTGGCTTTGCACTCCCCAGGATACAGCAGTGGGCATGGAGCCCCCTCGTGGATCTGGCGTCGTGCACTCATCCGGCTGAGGTGTCCCCCGTCCCTTTCCCCTGAGGTGCCTGTTGTATTTCTATCTGATGCCCCAGCAGTGTTCTCTCCATTTTGATCGGGTATCTTGTGTGGGCCTCACCCATGCAATTTGGGCCCAGTGGTCCACGGACTTTAATGGTGGAATACCTTTGACTTGTATTCTTAGTGTATATATTTGTTTATAGTGTAAATATATATATATTTTTTTGATTACTGTATTTTAATAGATTACAAACATTCAACTAATTTCCTTTTGTCCTTGCATTCTTCCCGGGGGTTGTAAATGTAATGTATCAGCATGTACTTCTGTGTGTGTTGTAGTGGGTGAGGGTGGGAGTGTTGAGTGTTGCATGTGTGTGTCACTCTTTTTTCCCTCCCCACTCCTGGTAGGTGCAGTACTCACCGTGGTCTTCGCCGCCGTCTTTGATGTTCCTGGTAGAGGAGCAGGGAGACAAAGGCTGGGAGTATCTGGAGCTCGGGTTCCATGGCGTCCTGTTTTTTGTTCGTGGTGAATCCGCCCCGGAAAAGGTGGCGGATTGGACTGTTGTAATACAGTGGGTGGATCCTTGTCTTCCACCAGTCTGTTGGCGGTTACCGCCGCGGTGTTTGTTTGTACCGCCGTAGCGGTCGGAGTGTTAATGTGGCTGTCTATGTTGGCGGTTTTCTGCCACGGTCGTGATTCCATTTTTTTTACTGCCAGTCTGTTGGCGGTTTTGGCGCCGCTTTAACACCGACCGCCAGGGTTGTAATGACCACCAAAGTGTCTAGAGGTATCCCACGAATAAGTGTATGACCGTGGGTAAAAATGGATACGTTATCACTACAAGGAATAATTTATATTGTTGTTTTAATATTGCTATATTGCTTTTATCCTTTGTTGCTTTTTTAGCCTATTGGGTGAAGGTTTTTTTTGGCATTGTTTTTACATTGATGGATTCTTATTCTGATCATGTCTTACTAAATTTCATATTGTATTGTTCTTTTGAACATGTATGGATAGACTATTTTATATTATAGTGTATTGTATGGTTTTAACTCATTCTTTCTTAGGTGCATTGTATGATGAGCTTTTATGGTATGTTTATTACCGAAATAAAGCTAATGATGATGATGATGATGGTGTGATACAATAAAGACTAAAGAAAGATGTTAAATCATGACTGGGCAGTTTGGCATTCTTTCTAACTAATGTGTGCTTTTCTCAATTTTGATGACTGAACTTTGCTTGCACTGGGATGCAGTTGTATTTTAAGCAGCTGACTATGGGGTGAAGGAGCACCTGTGGATTGCATCTACCTAATGCACTAAATTGAGGTGTGCTTGGATGTCAATCATGCTACAGCTGCTCAATCTGTCTATTTATAGTTTCCCAGCCTTTGGTTCCAGTTTCATATAGCCTCCTTTGGGAAGCTAGGAAGCAAATGCTTGCCCTGTTAGTCACCAGGACCCCATATTCCTGTTGTTTTATAGTCAGGGCCACTGTAATAATGCAGTAGAAGAGCACATGATTATGTGGCAGGGTTGGCTAAATTATGCCATAAGGAAAGGTAAATTCTGCAGCATAGTTCAGCACTTTTTTGATAGTTTTATTCAATTATTTTATATGTTTTACTGATGGAAATGCCGCCTGTGCAAAGATTTCATATCATTAGTGCTAGTTTAACAATCAAATACAGAAATAAGTAGCTCAAAGATGGCTAGTCAACTTTTGCAAAAGGCCTTCCACTGTATGCAAACACATGCTGCGACATTGTTTGTAACTTTGGATCCTTTGAGCCAGAATCAAAATTCTTTTTTGGTTAAAATCTGGAGATTATGCATCAGATGATAGGTTATGTGGCAAATGCAGTAAAATCTATAAGTATGCAGAAAGCTGTGGCCATAGTTTCAGGGAAGCTGTTCATACTTAACTGGTGTGCCAAGGCTTTGTTTCCAGATGTCAGGTGGTCAGTTTCTCATAACCATCTGCCTGTTCTCTTTTTAACTCATAGCGCCTACTATCAGCCAGATAGCCTACTTCTCTATTGACTGTCTTGTATGCCTTGCAGATGATGGACCATGGTCATCTATTCTTTAAAGTAATGGTCTGTAGCTGCTCACATCTTGGGAACGCGTGCCCTGTTCTTCCTAGCTTTTGTCCCTCAAAGCTCTCCCCAGAGTGGTGAATGATATGAGATCCCCCTAGCCAGAAATCTTGTCCCCCCAGAACCTGCCAACACGGATGTGTTGCGTAAAGAAAAAAATCAAAGTGTAAGAAGGTATTATGTGCCCTGGAGTAGAATGAATACTGTCTTTCAACACAGTGGTAACCCTCCAAATTTCACAATTTCCTTGCAGTACTTACTGGCTGTCGCATTCCATTTTGTCCCTTCTTTCAAGAGCATATAGTGGCATTAAACCTCATCACAGATCTGCACAAAATGTGGTGTACCCTTATGTTGAGGCCTGGGCCTAAAACTCTGCTCTGGTCATGGTATTTTCAAAATTCAGGCACTTAGCGCTATGCAGATTAGTGCCGAATTCCTGACTTTCATGCTATCCAGAATGAAGCTAAGTTTTTTTCCTGTGTAGCGCAAGATTTATTCTTAGTTCTTGCAAGCAATTACCATGATACTCTCAGACTGCTAATGAGTGGGTGCAGGACTTCACACCCACCGGCACAGCTACCGGCCGCAACCGCGACCAGAACAGTGCTGCTAGTGAACCCACTACAAGTGGTTTTCTACTCAATCTGCATCTAAATCTTGTCTACAGGAGGTTTTTGAGTGGATTTTCGTCTCTAATGGACCTTTCAAGGTGTGTTTTACTGGGATAAATCTTTTTTTTTTTCCAAACAGGAAGTAAATGCCCCAGATATTTCAACTTCCTGTTCCTGTCCAGAAAGCTCCTCCCAGTGCTATGCCCATCTCCTGGTCACTTTTCACTTGGATTTCAAGGTAAAAGGATAACTCTCTTTGTCTCCTAGATATACATTTCAGTTTAAGGACTTTGTTTTTGTGATATCACAAGTATGTTCAGCAACTATTGTATAAGAGTGTTGTTTGTTTGCTTGGGCATGCATCAGTATTTCTTTGTGCTTTAATTGCATTTTTACATTTTATAGTGGTGGTTGCCCTGGAGTTTAAGTAGGGGCCTCGTTATTTATTTTGCATTTAATTGATTTTTCATCTTTTGTAAAAGAAAATTGTTACACAGCTCAGTACCTTTTCTCCATGTATATTACATTTGCAATATTTATTTACTTTACTATGTGGCTTAGACTTCCAAAGGGCCATCCAGCTAGTATGCTCCGTACTAGTAGTCATCAGTGTATGAAATACATGTTTCAGTGGTATATGTTTTTAAAACGTCATTTAGGACAAAGATGGAATCAGATTAAATAAAAAATGTTGGATGTTATTTGCATTTTATTTTATTTGCAAAAAGTATATATGTTGCAGGGTAATATTTGATGACATGGGAGGATGTTTGTTTTGAAATTTTTATAGCTCAATTAATTTTCATGTTTTGCATTGCTTAATTAAAGTTAGTATTTTCTTCCGTTTTACCACCATGCCTCCTTTTTCTGGACAGTGTGGATGTGTGTGTGTTTGTCATCATCTACCATGTGTCTTTGATCTCCAAGCTGTGTGGCCAGGGGCCATTTTGTGTAGTCTATATCCATAGACTTGCATGTGTGCTTTGTTCTCCATGCCTCCTTGTTCACAGTTTTTGTTTGACCATATGATTGGCGGCCATTTTGTACATCCAGCCAGTGTGCCTTTGCCATTGGCTTGCATGGGACTCATAGGATTTTAGTATGTTTATACAAAAAGTACATGATTCTGATGAAGATTGCTTATATTATTTCCTTCCTGTTTTTGCATTTTGTTTGGTGCCTCCTTTCCTCACAATAAGTTTCTTTCTTCTTATCCTCCTATACAAACATTGGCAATTATTGATAGTTTGTTTAATTTAAGATTATATTTTAAGGTTTTATTGAATTTTTTTATTTTATTTACATTTTTATTTTCATTTTTATTTTTTTATTTTATTGTTGGATTTGGTTTTTAAATGAATTTTAGAATTTTGTTTTTTTAAACTTTTTTTATTCTTTCAATTGATTAAATTCAGTGTTTTGCCTCGACCTATCTGTCCATCTATTCATTCTTCAATCCACCTATCCATCCACCATAGACGCACAGCCATGATACAGCATTCAGTTTCTTTAGGTGTATAATTCCATTTCCTCCTGTGCACACTAGATGCAGTGCACTGCTTACACATCAGTAGCATTATTTTTTTTTTAATGATTATTCCAGTTTCACTGGACCACCATGCCACCACAGGATTTTTAAGGACAATTTCATTTACCCATGCACCTCTCTCTGACTACCACAGGTGTCACTTTTAAAACAGTTGAAGATGAACCAAAGAGCTATGTCTGCATGTTGTGTTGCCTGATTTGAAATGTTATGGTATGGTTTGATTTTACAGTGTTTAATTAAATTGGTATTTATTACATAAGTAACCGGCCACACTAATATTGCATTTGTCTGTATTATTTCTTTCAACCTCCAACAATAACACATTTCACTAGTTGCTTGTAGGTGCACAAGAGAAGAGATGTAACATCACCCGAAGCACTGCCAAAGACAAGGCCTGTACAGTGATTTCAATTTGTTTTCCAATCTCTTCCCCTTGTGCAGCTTCATGCTGCTGATAACTTAGAGCTCTCAGATGGCCCCAGGGAATGATGATATCAAGAAAGTGGTCGGTGAGAAGAAGCAGCTTTCCACCAGTAGTGTGCCGACCGCATCATTTTTCAGGAGACATGTGGCTGCCACAATGACCTCCGGGGAGGAATCTGGGGGCAGCACTCCTGCATCAACAGCACCACCCCAAACTTAGCCCAAGACGATGTCTGTCATAGAGGCAGCCATTGCAATCATGGTGATGAGACGAGCAGTGCCGTTGAATTGGATTTGTCCCTTTTGCAGAGTACTACCTGATTGTTTCAGGAAACACAGCAAAGTTGTCAGAAAATACAGCCAGCAATAGTAGATGTTCCCAAAGTTAGAGTAGACTAGGAGGCTGAGCTTCCTGCTACACAAGAACCTCCTCTTTGAGAATAAATTGCTCCTAGGTCTCCAGCAAGAAAAAGGAAGGGTACTACTCTACCATCTTCTCCATGCACCACTTCTGATGACAATGATCGAGACATAGAGTGAACCTCTGCAAAGTCTGGGAGACACCAGGAGAGGCAAGGGAAAAGAAAAGTTCCTGAAAGACTTATGGTCATAAAAAAGGGTGATGAGGAGGATGACGACAATGAGCAATGCATTGTTGAAGCTGGCACATAGGAGTCTAACATTATTATTCAACCTGTTCCGAGGGATGTTGCACAGGTAGCACAGCCCCAGCTGAGACCTGCACCAACCCCTACCTCAGTAGAAGTATGCATGCAGAGAGGCAAATAACGACACACTCATCTACCTCCAGTTCTTCTTCAGACATTGGCAGTGAGCTAATAAGAAAGTACTTCCCAGTTTGGGACAATTCTATGCTTAGGAAACACGAGGGGAACATTGCAATATGTTACATTTGCAACATGAGTGTTCATCGAGGTGAGCCCGGTGCACATCATGATCCTAGAAGCCTAACAACCCATAGAAAAAAACATCATGCAAAGCAGCCCTGTCCCCAGCAGTGTGCCACAATCACCCACCTCAGTGAGGTGGCTCAGGAAGACTCAGAGTCAGATGGAGGCAGCATGTCATACAGTAACTGCCTGATGACGCACATTGAGTCTGCCACCACCTACTTCTCAAAAGTTGCTCCGAGGCTGCATCATGATGTGCTGCAATTGGTTGGAAAAGCTTTGCAGCAAAGTGTTGTCCACACTGCCTACCTGATGACGGATATGTGAACCAGTTGTCAGGCTACTGATTACATTTGCATCACTGAACACTCTATGTCTTTTGCAAGGGTAAGGCTATCTACAGGATCTATTTTACAGGAATAAAGCTATCTACATGTCTTGGCACTGATGAAATGTTTAAGAGCGTTTGGCATCATACAACAGTAGCCATGTTTGCCATGGAGATATCACACACAGCTGCAAACATCTTGGATGAATTTAATAGCAAGGTGTCTGAATGGCTGTGACCCAGAAGTCCCCAAACTGGGTTTGGTATCACAGACAATGGCAGGAACATAGTCAAGGCTATGGCAGACAGTGACTAGTTCAGGGTCCTCTGTTTGACTCACTGCATCAACCTGGTTGTTCAGGTGTTTCTCAAAAAACAAGAGATTGTCAGCAACATACTGACCACCTGCAGACAAATCTGCACTCATTTCAGCCTTTCTTGTAAAGCCCAGAAACAGTTTGGCGTGCTAACAGAATACCATTTAAAGCCCTGATAAAGGAGGTGCCAACACTTTAGAACTCAACTTATTATATGTTGCAACGTCTGTTTGAGCAGTACAGACAGATTGATGACTATATCATTCTAAGAGGAGAAAATGAAATTGGGAAAGCTATGACCATGAATGTGGACATATGAGGCCTAGTCAAATTCCTGTCACAGATGCTGCTCCCTTTTAAGGTTTTTTCATGCAGGAAGTTAGCAAGAAAGATTGTGCAATGGGCCAAGATATCCCATTGTTCCATCTGCTACAGGAAGTTTGATATGGGAACATGTGCCAATGGCCATAGCTCAGCAGGATGGCAATAAAGTATCTGACTTGTCATGTAGCCAGTGTATCTGATGAACAAATGTTCAGTACAGCTGGCACAGATGTTACTGTGAGAAGGACCAATCTCAGGAGGATTGGTCAGAAAGAAGCATGTTAGCTGACTACCTTCTGGGTGAACCACCTGAGTTTGAGAATTAACTCTACTTCCTGGACTGAGTATGCCAGTGCCACCATAGAACATTTTAATTATTCCTCACTGAACTTGTTTCTTTCATTGCAAAAAATAGCTAGTGGAACTTTATGTTTGTACAGGATTTATGCTGCACCATCAATTCTTAGTCACATATATGGCTGGATTACAGTGAAGAAGTCTCCACATTCCCTTCAGGATATTGGAGACATTGCCTGCCTCTCTCACTTCCCATTACCTATCCTATTTGTGCATTACCTAGGAGGCTGCCACAGAAGATCATTGATTAAAAGACTGGCAGTGTCTATCCCGAATTCCAATGTTTTGCTAGCATTTAAAGGAGATACAATTTTGGATCTACCACCATTCTTGGATTGGAAGAGTTAACTAGTAACTATTGCACCAATGAGTGATGATATATTGAGTGATCGTAAGTGATTCATGAATGTGGTGGCAGACAGTGAGGGAAGGAATTCAACAAATTTGTAAACTTGATTTCGATTATTTGCAATCTTTGGAGCTGATGGGTGATCTTTTTTTCCTGAAAGTGATTGGCCTTTAAAACTAAGCAAAATTTACCTGTTGGCTCCATTCCTTTTTTCTGGTTCCTCAGATATCAGACCAGTCATTTTAGTTATAAAAACACAAATCCACACAAAATACTCCAATTACATTTCTCTAGTTTTTCTTCAACAGCAGTGGCCTACACAGGTCTACCTCACTTGTACAGAGTTATTCAGAATCAGGAGGAGGATAGAAGGACTCAGAGCAGGACTACCTCAACAGATAGAAGGAGAAAGTTATCAACTTCAAAAAGAAACCATGATAATGATGAAGAATCTGAGGCCTATTATTTACTCAGCTCTGTGGTCTGGAGAGAGGCATGTTGATTTGGGAATGGCTGCTGACTGTGTGTTTGCTGCATTTCTGGGACAAACAGAAAATTCCTCTTTGTGTTCCTGCTCTGGCTCTGAGTCTTCTTGGTACACTCCTAACTGCTCAAGTAGCTTACCTTTCTTTCTTTTATCCTTCTTCTTTACTCTGTAATACAGTCAACACTCCAGGTGACCTACCAGATGGATTAAGCCAGGCACCCATGTGTGACGGATATTCCAAGCAGAATGAAGATGCATCACCCAATTAGGTAATACAGTATCATTTTCCTTTTAACAATCATAATTAACCGGGTGTGCTAACTTCAATCCTCTATAATTTATATTTTTCAAATCCAGAAGGCAGAACATTTAGAAATATACTATCTTGGGACTCTCTGTGGATGAAGGACTGTTTGCACTGCATTTAACTGAACTGTGTCATACTCATCCCTTCATTTCCTTCCACAGTAGATTGATGATGGTATACTGCTCAGCTCTACAATGAATATTGTAGCTATTTCTTTTGTGTAGTGTTTCTTTGTCACAACGTTCTCCAAATCCACTTTCCCATCCATCCATCAAACTCCTAACCTTCTTCCCTGAGGCTGTATGATTTGTATTGAGCTGTGACTTAGTTTTACACTGTAAATGGATCACACATTAGCTGAGGTGGATATTTTAAAAGCAACACCAACTCACTGCATGACCATGACCTTCTTTTGCCTGAGCAATATTTCACACTGGCCCCATTTACCCAACCACACATCATTCGTCAACATCATCATTCAGGCCTTATGTTGTCTGTTGCCTAAACACTTAACCTTGTCCAACCACTCCACTCTGATCCCTCTTCTCCTGGCTGAAGGATTTTATTTCCTAATGAAGGAAGCTGGCTCTGTATATACTATATAAAAATGAGAAATAGTGTGAACAGAGTCCTGGGGTTCCCCAGAGGCTTGGCAGAGGCTAAAGTAGATAATACTAATGCTTTCTTTTCTAGTAGTGTGGTAGATCAGTTCAGAGGGTAGTGAAAAGCACTTGTTGTACACAAAGAGGCAAAACATTAAGCACACACTGAATGACTATCTCCAGGCCAATGGTTTTTATATAGCAAAAATATATTTTGTTAATTTATTTCTAGAACCACAAGATTCAAGTTGCAGGTAAGTACCTTTGCTAGTAAGTATCCAACATATGTAGTAATACCACTTTGGTTAGAATTAGTAAGTTATACAGTCTTCAAATAAATAGCAATAATCTGTTTTAAAAGTTGACACTTATGGGGGAAGAAAAGTTAGTACCGTTTTGAGGTAAATGCAAGACTTACAGCTCCAGTCTCTGGGGGTTGGGATATTCACAGGATGAAGTTTAAGTTAACCCAAACACCCACCACCAGCAACACAGGGCCAGCCGGGTGCGGAGGTCAAAGTTGATGTTGATTTAACATGGGCTCCCATGGGGACTGGGGGCACTCAGAATCAGGCCTGCTTACAGGTAAATACCCACGTCTTTGGTGGGCAAACCTGGGGCGTTAGAGGACCACCACGGGACCACAGGTCAGCACCAAACACATACCCTCAGCAGTGTGGGGGCGGCGAGGTGCAGAGTGCAAACACAGCGTCGGGCTCCAAATGCTTTCCTGTAGTGAGACCCAGGGGGTCACAAAGATGCTGCAGGTAAAGTCCAAGGGGTCGGTTCTTGGAAACCAAAGGCTGGACAAGGAGGGGAGCCACCTACTGGACGTTGTTACACTGAAGGTCAGATTCCCCAAGGCCAGGGGGCTGTGAGTTCAGGGGTTCCTTTTGGTGTTGGGAACTTTCGTACAGTTCTGTCGCGGTCAGGAGGGTCCTCCAGATTCAGGCTGCAGGCATTGTTGTGGTGGACAGGAGGGGTCAACGCAGAATGGGCACTTGCTCAGAATCACCTGGGGACCAGCTCTAGTTGGTTGGGCCACCTGGACCTGGGCAGCGGGCATCGGGTGCAGAGTGGATAGGACTCGTGTTTCCAGGGAGCCTCTGAAGTCCTTGCTTGGAGTTTTTTTGGGGACAGGACCACTTTCAACTGGAGTTCTTGGTCCTCTGTGGTGCAGGCAGTCCTCATGAGGCTTTTCAGAGGTTGCTGGCCCTGCAGGATGCATCACCTTCTTTTTGCAGGGCTTTTGAAACTTGAGACAGGCTGGTAGGGCTTAGGCCAAGTCAGTTTGCATCTTCAGTCTTCTCTCCTGGGGGGTCAGCTCTTGTGAGGTCATCAGGATCTGATGAGCTAGGTTCAGGGGAGCCCTTAAATCATGGGTTTAGGGGTGTCAGAGGGGTTGGAAGGCAGTAGAAATTGGCTACTATCCTTGAGGGTGGCTACATCCTTCTTGTGTCCACTCCCTTTGGGGACGGGGACACAGACCTAACCCTATTGGTACCTGCCCTCCAAACTAAGATGGAGAATTTTGCAAGGAGGGGGTCACCTCAGCTCTGGACACCTTAGAGGGTGGTCCCGGCTGACATGGTTACTCCTCCTTGTTTTCCCTAGTTTTCCCTCTGGACTTGCCACCAAAAGAGGGGCTTTGTCGGGGCGGGCAACTCTAGTAGCTGGAGTACCCTGGGGCACTGTAGCACGAGGCCTGAGACTTTGAGGCTCATCTCCATGTGTTACAGTTATTGCATGAGCACCTCCAAACAGTGCAGGCCATGTTTCTGAGCACAGTGAGCATAAAGGCTCTCACCCCATGTGGTCAGAAAATTGTCTGGGAGTGGCAGGCTGGCACAGACTACTCAGTCCTGCACTACCAGTTTGTCTAACATTCCAGGGGCATTTCTAAGATGCCCTCTGGGTGTATTTCTCAATAAATGTGTTTTTTTTAGTGCTGTGAAGTTTGATACCAAACTTCCCAGTATTCAGTGAATACATTATGGAGCTGTGGAGTTCATGATGACAAACTCCCAGACCAAATACTCAATATGGCTACACTGCACTTACAATGTCGAAGAATGGACTAGGACACTGTAGGGGCATATTGCTCACGCAACTATGCCCTCACCTGTGGTATAGTGGACCCTGCCTGAGGTCTGTACGACCTGCTAGAGGGGTGACTTACCAATGCCACAGGCAGTGGTTTGTGCGCATGGCACCCTGGGAGGGCTGCCATGTCAACTTTGTCTTTTTTTCCCCACCAGCACACACAAGCTGCATTGGCAGTGTGCATGTACTTGGTGAGGGGTCCCCCAGGGAGGCATTATACATGTTTCAGCCCTTGGGGACCTTCCCTGGCCACAGGGCCCTTGGTACCATGGGTACCTTTTACAAGGGACTTAACTGTGTGCTAGGGGTTTGCCAATTGTGGGAACAATGGTACAGTTTTGGGTAAAGAACACTAGTGCTGGGGCCTGGTTCGTAGGATCCCAGCACACTCTCAGTCAAGTTGGCATCAATGTCAGCCAAAAATTGGGGAGTAACCATGCCAACAACGGCACTTTCCTACACCTAAGTTTAGATTCCAACAAATAGTGGCTCCCCATTCCTCAGACGAAGTTGATTTTGCTAGGTTTTTTTTTATCATATCAGGTCTTCTCTGTAGTGTGGCACATATTATCATCATTGTAGTCAGGTTCCAGTCTTTCTAAAGTTATGATATAATACATGAACCACTAACTCTCTGTTTTCTTTCAATCTAGTTCACAGTGACAGATAACTCTTTGATTAATCCTGCAGTTGGAGTTTGCATAGGAGGGAGTGGCACCTGTTAGTGCGCTTTCCTTCTACTACTACTACCACTACCACCATCTTAAAATATGATACCACCTTGGAAAAACCCTGCAGTAAGAAGACTGAGGTAGCAGCCCTTGCTTCATTTATTCATATAATAGAAGAACTATGGATTGAAGTGTACTCTTTTAGTTGGTGAATACCTTCTTCTGACAAAGAAGTTATTTGTGTGCATCTAGGTTTTTGTTGGCAAAATAGACAATTGCCCCCTAGTGGTCCATATATTTACAGAAGACATTAGAACAAGGGTATAAGTAACTGATATACACTTTTTCGGCAGACATAAAAGAACGTCTATACTAAAAGAAAGCAGTGCAAACTAAACACCAAAATAAAGATTTAAGGCATAAATAATGTAAAATATGTTATCCCCTTTTAATTTTTTCAAATAGAAAACTCACCCTTTCCATCCACAACAAAGCCCCCCCTCCCCAAGCAAATTGCTCCATCCCCAACCAAAGCCCAATGAAAGTCTACAATGAAAGTCAACAACTAAAGTCCAAAGTGTAAAAACTCCCAATTCCCTTTTCCACCCTCTCCACCCACATGTATCCCTCCTGCCAAAAGTTTTTTTAAAAAGGTTCAGAAGAGGACACTCTCCATGCAGGTCCAGATATCATGTTGGGTTGCCTTAATGTGTGCCACCAGGCAGTCCAGGCACATGAAGTGTGGCAGAACGCAGTGCTGGAAATTGCTGTCCAAGCATGATGGAGAGGCAGCAGCGATGGAATTTGGATGGACTGATGACAGCTGGCGGTGGCACTGACGGTGCCCCTGGGAGGCTTGAGGTGCTGGCAGGCAGTTGAAGGAGCTTGGACTTGTGGGCATGTTGCCTAGGCCTTGTCCTCCTCCTCCTCCTGAAGAGCCACAAGCTACTGATATTCCGTGCGGATGGCCTTCAGCCTCTGATGCAGCAGCCAGGCTGCTGTCTCCTGGTGAGTAGGAGGATGTCCACCAGGAGTAGCTATAGCAAGAAAGAAGAAAATGACAAATTATAAATGGTGCTCTGTGCAAACTTTATTTTTTTAAATTAGAGTGGCACAGTAGCAGTAAATTGCTGGAACCCTAGGGCCACTGGAATTTGATGTGGCTGATTATAGGTCACAGGGACATTTTTTTGCCCACACATGTATCACTGTACTTGACGAATGTCCAAAAGGTAACATTTGAACTGGCATGAATCCGTTAAAAAGCCATGAAATACTAATTACTTGTACATAAATGGGCACATGCCAAAAGAAATGTTTCTATTTTTTTGGGGTGGCTATGGAAGAATTTTAGAAAGAATAAAGGACTAAGGACCACATGAACAAAAATCAGGATTTGCGAGTTGCAAAACCTGATGTACAACAGTGCCAATGATTCGCAAGGGGTTCACAAATGACCTACCTCATGAATATTTATGAGGTAGGTCATAATTTGTGACCCCATTGGGAATGGCCACCCTCATTAGGATGGTGGCCTGCTGGAGACAGCGGACCACCATGTCTGTGACTGCTTGTAAATAAAGCAGTTTTTCCAAAGGAAAACGAGATGCATTTCAAAAACAAAAAATGAAAAAGTTTTCTTTTCATTTTTTCAGAGCAGGCAATGTTCCTACGGACCACTGCCTGCTCTGAAAAAATGTTTTCCCTGCCATTCACAAAGGGGAAGGGGTCCTCTGGGGGACCCTTCTGTTTGCGAATGGGTTAGCACCAGTTTGATACTGGTGCTTACTGCAATTGTTTTGCAACTGCATTCACGGTCACAACACAATCATACATGGGACTGCGACTCGCAATTAGTAAGGGAACACCCCTTCCTAATTGCGACTCGCAAACCCTTTTTGCGATTCAGTAAATAGACTACCGAATTGCAAAAAATGGGTCTGTACATCTCAAATTGCATTTTGCACGTTGCAAACAGCCCGATTCGCTGTTCGTGATGTGCAAAATGCTTCACACATGTGGCCCTAAATTACCAGGAGGTGACTGAGTGGACACTGTGATGGAAGGCAAACACACCTTGTTTTCAGTTTGCAATGCATTGACAACTTTGTAAATGCTACATTAAGAAGGAGATGCACATTGCACATTGCACAGACAACAGTATTGTATTGCCAAATTGAACCTCGCTGCAGTTATGTCATAGTAGCATGGGTGATTAATGGGGCGGGAGGTATGATGATGGGTGGGAGGATACATATCTGCATTGCTTAAGTGCTACAGTGAGTTAAGGAAGTAGGGAGAAAATACCCCCCACTTTCAACCAGAGCTTTGATAACAATGCAAACCCAGAAAAGTAGTGGAACAGACATGTTCCTCTTCAGAAGAGCACCATTATTTATTGATCTAAGCAATTATCCATTCATATTGTCATTCATGTATTCATCCGTTGATACCCATCATTTAAGCTTTACTTTCTCTCGTCCAGTTATTCCAATTCCAGTCTAACCATCCATATATGGATACACCCATCAACCACCCTTTCAACTATCCTTCCACTTACCCACACATTTGTCATTACTATAAACTAATCCCCACACTAGCATCATTTTACCATCAACCCTTCAACTACTGAGGCATCCGTTCACCCCTTTTATCCATCCTTTCACCCACCCATGCATCTCCTTTCCCTCACCTACACAATCTTTTCTTTCATTCATATACCATTTCACCCATTCTTTCTTTTATTTGTCTATCCTTCATTCACTTTTCCATCAAGCCATCCTTTTTCGTGCTAGTTCATTGTGAGGTTTTGTCTGCTGATTTGAAGACATAAGAAGCCATTAGGAACTCAATCCCAGCTGTAACTGCTTAACCAGGGGGTTCACAAGCAATGCTCTTGCAGTGAGTATGGTAGTAATTGTCAATGAGCAAGAGAAATATGATGACTTACCAGAACCAGTCCCTGCTTCTGATGGGTCTCTCCCTCCAACCACTGCCGTGTCTGGCACACTGGTGTTGCTGCTAGCTCCGGCAATGGTCAGTGGTGCAGCTGCAAAAAACATACGCATTTTAGATTTCAACAAAATACAGCTATAAAAGATCACTACAGTTCTATTTTCTCCTTTCATTCACTTTACGAATTTTGGCTCTTAATTATATCAGAAAAGCCAGATATTCAAATCAACTACAACCGTTTTATAATAGAAGGGCAGAAATAAGTCACTGAAGTGCAATAAAGGGATGGAATATTTTGGTCAGTCCATGAGGACCTTTTGTGCGGTCTGGTTGGCGTATGCAATGGGCATGAGCAAAGCAAAAAAAACCTACACAAACATGCATAGAAAAGTTTTCAGGGGCATGCAATCTTGTCGAGAGAGTACTTGTCCTAAAATATGTCCTCTTAGTATTAAAGTACCAGTCCAAAAGATATATAAGGGGAGAAGAGAATGCTAAGCTTAGTAACAAAGCAGAAGAAAGCTACATACTAGTACAGACAGGAGGAAGTCAGGTACAGAAACATGCAAAATAGATAAATGTGGGGATAAGAGGAATTTAACAAAGCTTAGATAGAACGAAAATAAGTACAAGTAAGGCACAGTAAAAATGAAGACAAAAATATTTGAAATGAGGCGAGGAAAAGTTATGGAAACAAAAATAATAACTGATTGGGACAGGGGGTCTGTGAACTCGCTCCCCCAGCATTCCTTGTGGCCTGGGAGATACCGCTGACATGTGCACAAGCGGCAGGAGTTGGCTAAAATCCAGCACGGTCACCGTAGCGTGGGACACTATGATCGGGACCGGGGGTCTGTAAACTTGCTCCCCCAGCATTCCCTGTGGCCTGGGAAGTGCTGCTGATGTTTGCCCAAGCGCCAGAATCCAGCACACTCACCCTCAGCGCAGGACACTCTGTTCGGGACCAGGGGCCTGTGAACTTGTTCCCCCAGCATTCCTAGAGGCCTTTTACGTGCCGCTGACGTTTGCCTAAGTGCCAGGAGGCGCATAAATTCTAGTACGCTCACCTGCAGGGCAGTACACTCTGATTGGGACTGGGGGCCTGTGAACTCACCCCCCAACATTCCTTGCGGCCTGGGACGTCACGCCTATGTTTGCCCAAACTCCATGGGGTGCAGAAAATCCAGCATGCTCACCACAATGTGGTACGCATGTGGTTTGCGCACGGGCAAACACCCAGCCAAGAGCGGGCCCATCTGGGCCTGTCTGCAGCTGGCTAAGGCTGGGCTGGGCTTCCCCCCTTGAGTTTTGTCTTAGGTCATTGTCGATTTGCCCTTTTAACACTTTCTTCCTTTTTTCTTTTCTTGGCGCTGTTGATCCAACTTGCTTCCTGCTGAAGCGATGGGCAAAAGAAAGGCAACGGAAGGAGGTCTGGGTCCAGGGGGGAAGAGGCATATGAAAAATGCTAAAAAGCCAGACAACAATGATGTGCTTGATTGTACTGACAATCTCCTGGCAGACTACTAGTCCCATCATCTGTCGCAGCTCAAACTGAGAGTCCCACACAGTGTCTAGTACTCCAGGTGGTGCCTAACAAACAGGAAAGCATATCTAACATGTTCTGCAAAGCTAGGGATCGGGTGCGGAGTAAAACCAATGCAATATAAAGATCGCAGATTCATCTTCCAACCCCGACCCTCCATACGGCTTAGTGCTAGTGCTCCCTGCTTCCCCCATCCCTTGCAACAATTGCTTTTTACCACTTACAAGCCCTATAGATATAGCCATATCCCAGTATCCCACAGCTCCCCGTACAAGCTGAAACAGGCTGCTCATCTAATTACCAGGTACATCCCTCTCCTTTAACTGATGATCTATTGTGTTGCATCGAAGCATTTAGGTCAGAAATAGCAGCCCTAAAGTCTATGGCTGGCAATCTTGTGGCTACTGTGGGGCGCCTTATGGAAGAGAGGGTGAAGAAATGTTGTGAGGGTACAGCTAACTCTGTTACGACTAATGCTCTAGCTCCTACATCTATTGATACTTCTTCGTCCCTGCATTAGGCATCCAGTGGGTTACTCAGGTTTGCTACTTGAGAACACAATTCCCAGGATCCCTGCCGGAGCCTACCCCCAGGGTTGTCTTGCATCTACAGGTGTGCTAGTTTGAACTGCCTCTAGCCACTTGTGGAGCAAAAACCATAGTACTTTACCTTCCATATAATGGGATGGCTGTCACCCTTGTAGACCTTATGATGCTAGAATTACCACTCATTCTCCTCGTAAAATCTTTATGATAAATCTATCCATACTCAACTCACGGGGGTGAAAGGGGAAGTGTCATTGATAAATAAGGTTACTCACTGGATTGGTCACAACAGATGATGTCTTTCTGTAATCAGAAATGGCATTCTGGGGGCCAGACAGTATAGCATCCCACGTTACCCTTTTGATTCCATCGAACTTCTTTTAGCAAATGGGCAGATAGTCGAAGATCTAGTGGCCCTTGACCAAAGAAGCAATCCCCCAGATGGGTCCACTATTTTGTTTAAGTTTGATTTACCTCTCTCCTCTCATGTGCTACCCCCACAAGGTGTTCTTGTTGACGGTTCTGTCAGTCCCAAGTTAGATTGACCCCAGGGGGTTGAGGCACAGGCCTCCCCGGGCAGCTCCAATAGTCCTGCAGGTTTTGATAGCTGTTGCCACACCATATGCCATTCATCGGGTCTGGGCCTTTTTAGTGGCGAGAGGGATTCTTCCATCCCATCCCAGGCAGACATATGTCCCGCTAATGACATTTGCAACCCATCAGTAGTCCGTTTAGACTCCCTGGTTAATTCTTTCCCTCCACTTGATGTCATGAGTACTTGTCTGAAAGTAAGCATTGTCTCCTTGAATGTGGCAGGACTAAAATCTAAACTATTGCTGTCCCACTGGAATGCCCTAATGGACTTTTTTAATATATGCATCTTGTTGGAAACCTGGCTTGCTGAACCAGTCTATAAATTGGGCTATGCAACTAATCATCTTCCCGCTATTCCTAGTAAAGCAGGTCAACCATCAGGGGGCCTTTTAATATGGCTAAGGACCTGGGACACCTGTAATTGAAATATACAACATCTATGCCATGGAGAAAAGGGAGCCAAATTATTACACCACCTTGCAGTCTCTCGAGAACTTGTTGGGTGGGAGACCCTCCAACCATGCCCTTATCATAGTGGGGGACTTCAATGTCACGTTTGAACCTCTTGGTTTGAGTGATATGGGTGATTACCTGGAAGAAGATGATTTCTGGCATATACTTAGGCTTGACTGCAAACTGCACCCATTCCCGGCCACATAACTAGTTAGGTACAGTCTTCGAACAGTAGACATCGTATAAGATGGTGTAAGGTTGTCCTCCATGACGATATCCTCAATAGCATTAGCCAAGACTTGATGTACTGTTTGCCATTGATAATTAAGCTGGACAGGGAAGTGGGGATTAGTTCTTTCCTTCTAGATATTCACACTAGTTATTTAAAAGACTGGGACAGTTATTTACCATGTCAACTCACCAATTCTCCCATAGATCACCATCTTGTGATGGAGCCCAGTGGTTCATTCGAGATTGTCAGTGGCCCGGGCAAATTTAGTCAGGGCAATTAAACAGAAAGTTGTTTCCTGAGTTAGGACCCTGTGGAAAAAGTACAAGCTGATGCAGAGCAAGGCCAGGCTGGAATGGGATGAGGAGAGATGAAGGTGTATTAAGGATACCTGTGAATGCAAAGACTCTAAATCCTTCTGCTCTTTGGTAAGCAATGGCAACCATAGGAGAGCCGCTCCCTCGGGCAACAATATTCAGCTTTTGGACTGGTTCCAACATTTATATAAGGTAGAGAGTCAATTTACGACCATACCTGCCCTTTCACTCCCTATACAGCTGGACTCCAGTTATTGCGACAATTTATTTAATCTGGGTGATATACGTTACACCATTAACAACATAGTTTGTTTAAAAGCTGCAGGCCCTGATGGCATTACTGGTGATTTTTTCTTGCACAACAAAGTAAATTTGATAATTGAACTGAGTACATTTTACTGTTATCCGATGTAATTGCTAGGGGAGCACTGTGGAGGGGCACCAAGGTAATACCTATCTACAAGAAAGGTCTTAGGTCCTCACCAGGTAACTATAGGCCCAAAAGCCTTATAGACACAATACAAAAGGTACTCTGTTGTGCTGTATTTGATAAAATCCACGACTAGATTACTGATAACAACATCTTGTCGCTATTCCAGGCTGGCTTCAGGTCCAAAATCAGCAGTATTGACTAGGTGTTTCGCTTTATGCTTCTGTACAGGAAAGTAGTAGTGATAGAGAGGGGGAGTCTGTATGTAGCTTTCATAGACCTGAAATCTGCATTTGACCTGGTTCCAAGAGGCAAACTCTGGGAGGTGCTTAGCGACATGGGAATGCCCCCTGTGATGTTGGCCATAATCGTTCATCTCCATTAAGCCAGCTTTGCAAGAATACGTTGGGTGAAGCAAGGTGACCTCATCAATCCAATAAGTGTAGTTAGGGGCATACAGCAGGGATGTGTACTGGATCCAACCCTTTATTCTTTATATCTGAATCCATTTGTCTAACACCTCACCTCCTAGCCCTCAGATGCTCGATGTATGGATACAATTCTGACACTCGTGTTTGCCTATGACACCCTGATAGTGTCCAAAACTCTGAGGGGACTCCAACTGCTAATGAATTGATTTGAAGATTTTTGATCCCTGAGAGGGTTAGAAATAAACACATCTAAAACTAAGTTTATGGCGAGCAACCCGTATCTTATTGGGGAATCCCCTCTCTGAGTGGTTCGAACCTAGAACAAGTTAAAGCCTTTGAATACCTTAGTATTAAACTATCGGACGAAATTTCCTGGAAGCCCCATATTAATTCCTTGTCCCTGAAGTTTAGCCAACTGGTTGGAGTTCTTTTAAGGGATCATCACTCATCCACTACTAGACCTACATTTGCAGCCCTTCAGATCTATGACATGAAGTCTGTTAGTAAAGCATTCTATGGGGCGGAACTTTGGGGTTTTGAGGATGTAAATGATCTCACTCGCACTGAACGTATGTTCTTGAGGAAGCTTGTTTCCTTGCCCCCAAACACCCTGCTCCTTCTCATGTATTTTGGATATGGCTCACAAACCACTAACAGCAACAGCAAATTTTAGACCACGGGTGTTTTGGAGGAGAAATATGACCACTCCCGAACTGTCCTATGCCACCACCTTTAGGGAGGTCTGTTTGTTGGAAACCTCCAAAAAGAACAAATGGATCAATTCAGTTAAATCATCCTTGATCGCCACTGGGTTGGAAGATTTATGGAACTGCCCCCCCTTCAGGGCCTCTACCTACTAAATAAAGGGTAAAGTCCTCCTATTGGGAATGGGTAGCTCAGTCCGCTTCTCTCCCCTCCAATGCAGGGCAACTAACCAGTGAGTTTTTTTAATTTAAAATCTGTCTGGTTGTTGGAGCACTATCCTGATGGTGTCTCCGACCCGAGTGACAGGAAGCTCTTTGAAGCAATTTCAATTTGGCTATCTTCCCCTCAGTACATTCACAACCAGATGGCAGAACACAGCTTCCTCCAACACACATTGTCCGAGCTGTTTTTTATGCCAGGATTCCACTGCTCACATTTTTTCGTGCACGTCCTATGCTTCCCCTCATAGGAAATGGCTTGCTCCAACTTAGAGAAGGCTGGGGATTCAAGTTCATGCCATGCTGCCAGCATGGATGGGAGGTGGCATTGCACAAAAAACAGAAGTGCTGCCACCTCTGCCTCAGTAAAAATAGGGTGGGGTTTCACCCCTTGGTGGCACCGACATCCGTAAGGTAAGAAACTTGCAGCCTCACTGCCACCTCCACTTCCTCTGCCACCCTCGTCTGCCATGGCTTTGGGAGGAAAAATAAAAGGGCAAGAAACAGAAGGAAAGCAGAAAGAAAAAGATTATATGGATGTAAAGCAAAAAAGCACAAAAAAATAAATTTTTCAAAAAGTCACAAAGAACACACCAAAAAATGACAGAAACTTAAAGTACACAAACACAAGAACGCAACCTGATGAAGTAAAAAAATTGAGGGGTTGATAATTTAGAAAAAGATGGAATTGCTTAGATTTAGAGGGGATTAAAAGTTATGTCCACCACCATGCACAATGGCACATTGCACATGCAACAAAATGGCTGCATCAATGCGAACTGCATGGTGCCATTCGCATGATATTTTAAAAGCGAGAAGACGCATTTTGCAAAATCTACCTCAAACGGGACCACTGAGAAATTCAGAAGGTAGAATTCCATGGAGCTCGCAGACTTTTTCAACCACTTTGCAAAATTGCCAGTAGTGGATTTTCCTAGAGCTCAGCCCACCCCTAATCATGTTGAGCTTCCTCTTGTTATTTTGAGTTTCATGCAAATCGATGAAGGAGGGGAGAAGTATTCATTTACCCATACTGTTGGTGCTGGTTAATTAATCAATATGATCTTTATTAGCCTGTTAGCAAGGTAAGCCCAGTGCAAAAATCTCATATTTTAGACAGATCTGACAAAGGGGGTTAAAGCAGTGTCAAAAATTATTTACTTTGCTATTACCTTTGGTGGCTTATAAATGGACTGGTATGGTATCTGGAAGATCCTTTGTATATGGAGTTTCATGCAAATCCATCAATAGGGGCCACGTTCTGGGAGGAGGAAAAACAATGTTAACTTGCTAAATTTCCTGTCTGTTGACTCTTGGTGTGCATGTCCATGAAACATGCGAAGTACACGTTCAATCAATCAATCAATCAGGAATTTGTAAAGTGCACTATTCACCCCTGAGGGTCTCAAGGTACTGAGGTGATGGGGAAGATGGGGAGGTGATGCTACTGCTCGAACATCCAGGTCTTGAGAAGTCTCCAGAAGGTAAGGAGGTCTTTGGTCTGACACAGGTGGGTGGGAAGAGTGTTCCACTTCTTGGCGGTGAGGTGGGAAAATAATCTGCCGCCGGTTGTAGTTCTGTGGATGCATGGGATGGTTGCGAGGGCGAGGTCGGCGAAGCAGTTATGCTGGGTTGGGGTGTAGAAGGAGAGCCATGTATTGAGGTATTCTGGTCCAGTTTTGTGCAGTGCTTTGAGAGTGTGGGTGAGGAGTTTGAAGGTGATACTCTTGTTGACTGAGAGCCAGTGCAGGACTCTCAGATGGCCTGTGATGTGGCAGTGGTGGGGGATGTCCAGGATGAGGCGTGCGGAGGCGTTCTGGATGCGTTGCAGACTTTTCTGGAGTTTGGCTGTGGTTCCTGCATAGAGGGCGTTGCCGTAGTCCAGTTTGCTGCTTACAAGGGCTTGGGTGACTATTCTTCTGGTTTCGGTGGGGATCCATTTTTTTCAGATCATGCAGAGGGTGTTGAAGCTGGAGGAGGAGATGGCATGACCTGCTGGGTCATGGATAATGAGGAGTCCAAGATAAATCCTAGGTTACGTATGTAGTCGGTGGGAGTCGGAGCGGGTCCAAGAGTGGCAGGCCACCAGGAGTCATCCCTTGCGGAGGGGGTGGAGTCAGAGATCAGGACTTCCATCTTGTCGGAATTGAGTTTGAGGCAGCTGTTCTTCATCCATTCGTGGTGGCCTTCATTCCTTTGTGAAGGTTGGTCTTAGTGGAGTCCTTAGTGAGGGAGAGGATCAGCTGGGTGTCGTCGGCGTATGAGATGATGTTGAGGTTGTGGGATTGGGCCATGTTAGCGAGGGGGGCCATGTAGACGTTGAAGAGGGTCAGGCTGAGGGACGAATCCTGGAGCCGCAGATGATTTTGGTGACTTCCAGGTAGAATGGGGGAAGGCGGACCCAATAGGTTCCAGTCCAGGGCGCTGTCGCAGATTCCTTCCTGCATTGCTGAGGCGTCAGCGTAGGGCGTGGTGGCAGATGGTGTCAAATGTGGCCGAGGGGTCCAGGAGGATGAGTGCCACGGTTTTGTCATTGTCCAGTATGGTTCTGTTGTCATCTGTGGCGACGATGAGGTCAGTTTCGGTACTGTGGTTGCTGTGAAATCCAGAGTGGGAAGGGTCCAGGGTGCTGTTCTCCTCGAGGAAGCGGGTTAGTTGTCTGTTGACAGCCTTCTTAATGACTTTTGCCGGGAAGGGGAGCAGGGAGATAGGCTGGAAGTTCTTGAGATCCTTTGTGTCTGCCTTGGGTTTTTTGAGGAGGGCGTTGATCTTGGCGTGTTTCCAGCTTTCCAGGAAGGTGGCAGACTCAATGGAGCTGTTGGTGATCTTCCGTAGTTGGGGTGCAATGGTGGAGCTTGCTTTGTTGAGGATGTGGTGAGGGCAGGGGTCATATGTGGTCCAGGAGAGCAGGAGGTTGGTCGGAGGTGAGTCTGTGGTGCTGGTGGTTGCCGGGGGGGTCTGAGTGCTGAAGCTGTTGTGGATGTCTGCAATCTTGTGGTGGAAGTAGGAAGCTAGGGAGTCGCAGATGTCTCAAGATGGTGGGATGTCGTTGGAGCTGGGGTTGGAGAGTTCCTTCACGATGTTGAAGAGCTTCTTGTGGCTGTGTGCATTATTGTTGATTCGGTCTTTGAAGGCAGTTCTCTTGGCAGTTCGGATGAGTTGGTGGTGTCTGCGGAGGCTGTGTGGTTGTGCAGAGCCTGATCTTGGCATCACTTCCTTTCGAGTCTTCAGCGCGTTTGCTTAGATTCCTGGAGGTTGGCGGTAAACCAGAAGGCCTTTCTGGGATTCTTGATCAGGGCAAAAGTATTGGCACAGGTGTCCATCCATTGCCTGAAGTTGGGGGCAGATGTGTCAGTGTCGATGAGTGGGTTCCGGGAGAGGGTTGCAATAAGTTGGTCTTTGGTTACCTTGTTCCAACTGCGGTGGGGGATCCGTTGTGGGTGGTGGTGTGTTGTGGGTTTCTTGAAGGAGAAGTGGATGCAGCGGTGATCTGTCCAGTGGAATTCAGTGGTGTGGCTGAAGGAGACGTGATTGCTGGTGGGAAAATAGGGTTGAGTGTGTGTCCTGCAGAGTGGGCCGGTGTCGTCACGAGCTGTTTGAGGCTGAGGTTGCAGAGGTTGTCGAGCAGGGTGGCAGTGTTGTTGCCGTTGGTGTTCTCGAGGTGGAAATTTAAGTCCCCAAGGAGTATGTAGTCAGTGGATGCGATAGCGTGCATGCTGATGACGTTGGCGATGGAGTAGCTGAACTGCTGTGGGGGGCCAGAGGGTCTGTAGATGAGTGTCCCTCTGAGGGTGGTGTTTGGGTCATTGTGGATCTGGAAATGCAGGTGTTCGACGGTGCTGACAGTGTCTTCGGAGCTGGTCGTGATCCTGAGGGTGTTTTTATGGATGATGGCGATGCCTCCTTCTGGTTTGTTTGAGTGGTCCCTGCGGTTGATCTTGTAGCCATCTGGGATGGCTATGGCAATGTCAGGCACTGAGGAGGGGTTCATCCAGGTATCGTCAGGAAGGTGACGTCTGGGGAAGCTCAGTCGAGTAGATTCTATAGCTCTACTGCGTGTTTGTGGACGGAGCGGGTGTTGAGGGGGCTACATCTGAGATGGTTGTGCCCTGCCTTGGTGGGTGGGTCATTGGCGTGGAGGGTGGTGAAAGTGCAGTACTGGCAGGAGAAGGGTCTCCTGGTGGTCTGCGAGGAGGCTTGAAGGCAGGTGGGAGAGCGTCCGGTGTTGAGGGCAAGGAGGGTGGTGGCATCATAGTGAAAACTTGCGTGGTGCCAGCGGGGGGGATGAGAGTCAGGGGTTCCTGTGCTGGGCGCGATCCAGGTGTGGATGGGCACAGATGGGCTTGCCTTTGGTGCGCCCTCGGTGTGCCAGCAGCGTGCCCGCTGCACACATCTGTTGCACAGCTGCCATTAAGTAGGGAGGTGGGAGGAGGAGATGACAGCTGGGAGGCAGGAGCAGAGGTGAAAAATGTCACAAGAAAGGGGGTGGGGCCGCGGGGGCAGCAGTGGTGGGAGTACAGCCTGAGAGAGCAAGGAGGGTGCAGGGCCGCAGGGGCAGCAGCGGCGGGGGACAGAGAGAGGTGGGAGAGCGAAAGTGAGAGAGAGAGGGAGAGAGCAGAGTGAGGGGAGAGAAAAACGAGGAAGAGTGTAACGTGAAGCTAAAGGAGCACAAAAAGGCACAGACACAGAAGAGAAAGCAGAACAGAGAGCAAAGCCTGCAGGTGGAGGAGGGCCTCGAATTCCTGACAGGGTTCAAGAGTTCTGGGGAGTGAGGTGCCAGGTGGAGCCACAGGAGGCAGACCAGTGCACTGACCAGGTCAGTGGTATTGCTTCATTGCACGTTGGGCCTGGCCAATAGCCTTGCCAGATATTGTATTCATGGATTCTGGTTTTCAGATCAAACCTCAGTGCCATGGACTTTAATCAGGAGCTAAAGTTAGGCCTGAGTGAATTCTTAATCATGCTGACCTAATTGTTTAATTTCAAGAATGTTGCATTATGTTTGTTATTTGGAATTCCCAAAAATAAATTCCACCATTTTGCATAGCTAATCGCCATTCCCAGTAAAAACTTACAGCAAACGCAAGCAGCTTTTGTTTTTGCACACTTTTTTTGTGAGAAATGCCTCCTCACTTTAAAAATTGATGCAAATATTCATTTTGTGCTAAAATATGGGAGGATCAGTAAATCATTGATTTGTATTTTGGGTAAATACATGAAATTTGGTTAATCGTGCAAAACCATATTACGTGATTTTCGCGCACCCCTAGTTAAATTCTTCTTTCTGCGATTGGTGCTTTCATTTTTAAGTGTAGGTTCACATAATGTCTGTAAACCTGTGTTTAAGGATTTTACACAGACTAAAAGCTATCTCCATCTCTTCGCCCTTTTAAGCCCAATGATACATTATTTAATGCAAAACAAATGAATGGATTCATTCCAAACCAATCAACACTACTTTTCTGAGAAAAGTGTTCATTTCATTCCGAATTTGTTCAAATTCCCTTCAGGGTTTCTTTAAGTAGCGGAAAGCCTATGTTCCTATGGGAAATAAAATGACAAAAGCTGCTTCTTTGACCAGCATTTAATGGCGTTGCATGAAACTTAAAATATAAAGCTTTACACCTTCCATTTAACATTATGCCCTTCTTGGATCTGCACTGGGCTTAGAGAATGGCAAATTTATTTTAAGCTTATTACAGAGAATCAAGGTTGTTACCTTCTACATATGATTGTTTTTGCCCCCTTTCCAACATTTTCCATGTTTGCACCCCACACCTTGATGGATCACCATACATCACGCCACACCCACCAATGATTAAGAATGGCATTTATATGCCAAACATATGGATTTGTCACATTATGCCATAGTTCTTAGTAAGTGAACACATTTTTGACTCAGTTTTAAAAATGGAGAATCTGCACAAATTTAAAAATAAAGAGAAACAAAACATAGTAAGAATCTGGCAAATTTCAGGCAAATCCATCAAGCCACACGGAGTATGGCCCTGATCAAGATGGCCCCATTCTATGTAGCTCCAGGCTCCTTCCTCTAACAAAATTTTGTTTTAGAGCATTGGTCAATATTACTGGTTTTCACTGGAATTCTTCCAAGATTAAATATTTAGGTATTTGGTTCATCTCATCCATTAAAAAGTCCATTGAAGTCAATATCTCAGAAGCTTTAGAGAAAGTTGATAGATCGATTCTGGCGTGGAATCCCTTATTTTTATCTTGGTGGGGTCGTCTTGACTCTATTAAAATTATGATTTCTCCTAACATTCTATATATCCTATCCATGATTCCGCTTCCTCTACCTGGTACTTTTTTCACACAATTGGACTTCCGATTGTCTAAATTCCTCTGGAACAATAAGAAATCTAGAATTTCCCTTAGTCATCTTCGTCATTCTAAACAGGAGGGAGGAGTCAATTTTCCTGATTTCAGATTGTATCACAAATCCTTTTGTTTGCATCAAGCTTCTAGATGGATCTCCCTGTCAGACTCTAGGTTTACTCCTTTATGGTTGGATATTGAATTTTCTTTTCTTTTGCCATTTTCCCCTAGTGAGGTGGTATCCTTTTCTTATAATATATTGCTTGTCTCCTCCCCGCTTCTTAAACATACTTGGGTCTTCTGCGTTCTCACGATTTCCTCCATCTGTCTCTCATTCCTCTTTTCTGAATTCCCCTATTTGGCATAATTGTCTTTTCACTATTAATAAAAAACCTTTATTTTGGAAATCCTGGTGACAAATAAATATAGCGTGGGTCAAGGATTTATCCTCCAATGATACTCCACTTTCTTTTTCACAATTCCAACTTCTATTTCATTGTCCCAATTCATTTATACCTAAATATCGTCTTCTTATTAATATTATTCTTGATGTACTTTTTTCCTTGCCTTTCACCTTCTTCTTCTTTGGAATTACCTTTTTCTTTGTCCTCCTTTCTTACTTTGTATCCTAAGGCATCAAATATCTATAAACCTTTTCAGTCTCCTGTTTTGACGCGTCCTAAATCTAAAATTCAGTCTCAATGGGAATTGGATTTGGGATGTACATGGACTGTTTCCTTTTGGATTAAGGTGTGGCATCGATCTTATAAAATATCTAGATCAGCTTCTACCACACAGTCACTTTTCTTTCTTTATCACAGACAAAATTTTCTGTATCTTCCACCTCAAACTGCTGGTCCTGCGATAGCCTAAAGGGAGATCTTATGCATGGCCTTTTTGAATGTCCTTCCACTGTGTCTTTTTGAAGAAAAGTTTGGTGTCAGCTGACCTACATTTTTCATTTGTGATCCCAATTATCTCCCTTGGTGCTTTTTCTAGGTAGTCTCTCTGCTGACATTGTTTCAGATGATGATAATTTAAAGTTGTTGGATTTCATGTTAGCTTTAGCCTTTCAGCAAATTATTCTTAATTGGAAAAAAATCATCTAACATTTCCTATAAGGCTTGGTGCAATAATGTTTGCCCCTACCATAGACTAGCTATTGCTTTTACCTCTTTATGCTGCCCTTCCATAAATAGAGATTTGTATTGGTTACGTTTGACTGATTATCTGAATGATGTTGCTTGTAATTCTACTAATTGTACATTATCTGAGATTTTTAAGCCACAATGAATTCTTAATTTTCTCTGTTCTTGAGAGAATTTTAATTTAGCTTAACTTTATGCTTTATTGAATATTACTTTTTTCTTTTATTTAGCTGTTGAAGATCCAATGTATCTTTCTCATTGTAACTGATCTTGTTCCGTTTTCATTGTTTCTTCCCCATTTTATACTTTTAAAATGTTAAACAGCTTTTACAATTCCTTTTAAAATTATATAATTATCATTGTGACAGATATCTTGTATTGTTAGCATGTGACCCATATGTATTTTGATTTTAATAAAGCTGATTTACCTAAGTAGCTCCAGGCACCAGCCGCTTATCTTAGCCTTTCTAGCCACTAGTATGGTATCTTATTGTTATCATTACCATCTGCTCATTCCAGGCTTCACAACGCATCCCACATCATATTGCCAAACATAAGGAAAGGTATTAATACGCAGCTCACCACTCCCCTGAGATGACAAGGATGCATAGAGTATCTGCCACTTGACATGCAAGATCCCTCCAAATACCCAAGAACAGAACACAGGGTGGATACCTACCAAGTCTCAGTGAGGCAGAATCAGAGGAGGCCGTGGGCCAGGAGACCAGTATCAGAAGGTGCTGATGCTGCTTCAGGTCCTCCTCTGGACAGCCACCTTCTTTGGAGAACAATCGGGAGATGGGAGAGGATTACTGAAAGATGCTGGTACACACAGGCCAGAGGAGACACAGAGATCATAGGCACAGAGGAAGAGGTATTCAGAACCACCAGTTAGTCCCAAAATACCCCATAAAATACTGTTGACGCAGATATGCTAATTAGAAATTATTAATGAATGTTTATGTGTTTTGATTAACAAGAAGTTTGTAGAGAAATTAATCATATGGAAAATAATGTGCACGTTTGAAAATGTATGGCAGTCACTTATACGCAAGTGGTACTAAAATAACTAAAAATGTGTGAAATAATGAAAATGTGTAAGCATAATGTAGAAATATGTCATATTGAGATGTACAGCCTATGTTTTGCATTAATTTATAGAATTAATTTAGCTGAAGACATGGCCTACTTGCCAGGCCTCATACAGAAGCTGTTTTAGTAGAACATGCTGGAGGAAAGCGACAACGCTGACCTGACCCTGAACCACCCCATGTTAAAGTTGCTTAGCTAGAATTTTCTGCAATGTACCGACGGACAGGAGATGATAAAGTCAAATTGATACAATTATGTGTAGAGTAGGCTAAATGTACTTTCACAGGACTTGAACAATGAAAGCACTGACTGAAGAGGAACATGCAACATTTTTGAATACCTGAAGAGCCGGATTACGTGGACATCGTACAGTGGACCAATCCATGAACTGAGAAAGAAGAAATATTAGAACTCATAGATTTGTAAAATTAATATTACAGGTTAGAGTCATATCTGCTGATAGACTGACCAATTAGGAATTAGGGGGACGGTCTGAAAAACTCTAATAAAAAGTCATGACAAGGGGCTAAAACTTCAGATGCAGGAGATGCGAGGACAAATTCGAGATGCGAGGGGAGAACTGATGACGTCAGGAGAAGCGGTTCGAGATTCTGTTATTGGGCTCATGCTCTTGAGAGCCTGATGTGTTGCTGATATATTAATGACCTGAGGACGAAGGCTGACTTTGTTGCTGATCCATTCTGTGGTTAGGTAGCTATGACAATGTGACTGATAAACTTTGCTCTTTTTCTTCTAGGTACCAACTGTGCTGTTTTTATAGTTTTTCTCTTAGCTAGCTGTTTTCCAAAATCATGTTTTCTAAATTGTTTTGCATGAAGTCCCACATGGTATTCCCAATCTGGGTTAGATAAGGGTCTTTCAGGTGACTTGACACTGACAAATGATTGACGGACTGATTTGCTGAACTCTGCTATTAATGGTGCTATAGTCATTTTATTGGCTTGTGCTACAGCATTCAAGCTTATGTTTTCTCAAGTTTTGATTAGATTATGTCACTGGTGGTTGCTAATAAACTAATTCTGAGCTGATTAAATAAAGTTTGAGTTAACCAAATGCATTAGAATTGAAACTAATAGGGAAATAAAAATTGTCCAATGCTTCATTGAGTTGTGGTTATTTATGAAATGATGGTTATAATTGTATTATTGACTAATGATTCTCTTAGTGGTTACTGATTGATTACATTGATTATTGATCCCACTGGTCACTATGTGATTAGAATACTCCATGTGATTCAAAACGTTAATCGGCCTATATTTGTTCCCTTGTAAGTTTACTTATTGAGGACCAGGCGCGTTTGCAGTACCACAATCTTGGTTTAGGCCAGTCCCAGAGTAATGACGTCAGATTCTAATGAAGAAGGCCATACTGGATGCTAGTTCAATAACTAATTAACATACTGTGTCATAAACTGCTACTCATTTCTCTCTGTTTTTGATAAGCGGTGTTCCATAAGACTTTAGGCCATAATGATCTTTCCAATCAACACATTCTAACTCTGTTACTAATATTGGTGCACTAGTAATGCAGACCATGCAGTCTGCAAATGATATATTCAAGGAGAGTTCTCCTTAGCACTAGAAGTAAATATAGATGGCAAAAAAAGGAAATCTACCCTGCCAATTCCTGTTCTTCAAAGACTACCTACTTGAGGAGCAGGAGTAGGGAAGAAGATTGCACCAAAAACACAACCTACAGAAATGGCAGGCACCACCAATGTCTTAAAATCTCAATAAATCAACAAGTGGCCACTAGAGATACAACCAACATGCTTATAAGTATGTATACAAAACTACCTTCCTTTAAACAATTGATGTAGAACTCAGACAAGAGATTAGACGATTTTGAGACACAACTTATACATAACCATGATAATATAGGAGATGCATTCTGTCAGTTTGACAGCAAAATAATGGATTTTGGAGACAGAAACAGACTTGGTAATGTTAGAATGTTTGGTGTACACCAATCAGATAGAGACATGAATATGCCTCTCCTTTTATCTAATCTGTTACCACAACTTTCTGGCATCAACTTTCATCCCCCTGTAGAGATCCAAATGTCACATCGACTCAGACAGAAGCAAAGAATGAGGACTAACATCTTTAGACCAATCATAGCCCATCAATTAGCTACTACCAAGTTTATTCAACCCTTGAATGATCAAAGCAAAATGGTCCTCATGATTACCAATGCCATAAAATATTCTTACATGCAGATTACTTCTATGATACACATGTAAGGGCATCAAAATGTAATGCAGCACAATGCAGCGAGACAACTTGCTGTTCTGCATGACAGCGGTAAAGCAGGACCATGATATATCTACTAAGATATGGTACATTTCTGCTCTGTCTAGTACCAACGCAGGCACCCTTGCGCCACAGTTTTTTTGTGCAGGAAGGGGCATCTTTGGCCATGTCGGGTGGTGTTTGAATTAACTTATGTAATTTAAAATACTTTACGTAAAAAAAAAAACAGAAAAACAAAGGTTACAGGGACGTTATAGTCAAGAAAGAGAATAAAAAAACACAGACATTTACTTAAAAAACCAAAGGTTACATGGAAGTTATAGTGAGGTTCTGAGGGCCAGATGTAGGTAGGTAAAATTTTGCGAATCGGAAATAGCGACTCCATACGAATCACTATTTCCGACTCACAAAACCAAATGCCAGAAAGACTCGCAATACCAAATTGCAGAGGTGTTGCACCGCATTTTACGACCTCCGTTTTTAGCGATGTCACAATTTGCGACTTCGGTAAAAGCGAGCTCACAATTTGCGCGAAGGGTGTGGTCCGATATCGCAAATTGTGACTGCCTTGCAAATTGCCTGCAGGTGCAACATAACAGTTAGGAAACCCACATCCTGGCTCTTGGTGATGACATCAGAACCAGGAAGTGACCAAATAGAACTGGGAGGAGGGAGGACCACACCCATCCCAAACTGCTGAGCCACACCCAGGGGAGAGGAGCTGCATCAACCATGGAGGAGATAGGCAGTGCTGGCAGGAGGAGAAAATTGAAATTCTCAGATAAGGAGTTGGAGGTCCTTACAGAAGAGTGCTGCCTGCACCATGACGAACTCTTCGGCAAGGCAGCAATGAGTGTCCCTGACACTCAGAAGAAAAGAATATGGCAACAAATAAGAGAAAAAATAAATGCCATTGGGGTAAGCCACCGCACCCTAGAGGAAATTTGGAAAAGGTATGACCTGCGCTCCAAGACCAAGGGAGGGTTGCGCAGCGCATGAGGGAGATGAGGGGAACCGGAGGAGTCCCATCCACTGTACCACCACCCACAGCCCTGGAAACTATGGTGGAGCAGACACTGGAGCCAGAGGCCGTACTGGGCATGGGAAAAGTGGACAGTTCAGCGCCTGGGACATCAAAAAGTGAGTACCATGAGATATGCTGTGACACCCACAAATGCAGTATACACACTATCCCAGTACACAGCAGCAGGCACCACTAGACTAACTCCATTCCAGTCTAGCAACCTCTAGAATAATGCATTATGGGCAATGTAGTACAGTGGTTCAAATATAGGCAAATGTTTATTATGAAGCATAAAACAGATGTGCAAGACTGACAGTGTATCCCCTATGTCCCACAGGTCTCCCACAAGGCACCCCCAGCAGCGAACACATGCAGGGAGAGGTACATGGGCCAGACCCACAGCAGGAGGCTGCCAGTGACACAGCAGGGCCCAGTAGAACACCACCAGAGTCCATGGAAGATCCAACGCAGGACATGGAGGCAGCAGGGGTAGCACCAGGGCCCAGCCCCACAGAGAAGCCCACAGAGCCAGCGGCTGGAGCAATGCGCAGACGCCAGCACAGAGTGCAGTTTGTGCCCCGGGATGATGTCGCAGACGTAGAGGTTGCAGGACTGGAGGTATCACTGGTTCAGGGTCAGCACCTGCAAAACAGACAGTTGTGGTCAATAAATAGGAAGCTCAATAGACTGCAGACCACTATGACCCATGGGATGGCAAATGTGGACAGTCAGTTCTAACACATAAACCAACACCTGGGGAACTTGACACAGGCCATTGAACATTTGGTCACTGAACTTGTGGCAGACAGGGCACAGGCAAGGCGCAGGGAGCGCAACACTGCCGCCCGGTTTGACAGAGTGGCAGCATCCATTGGACGCCTTGCTACTAACACCACATGCCTGTCAAGGCGTTCTGTCAGCCTGCAGGTTGAACTAGGACGTTTCCCACGGGATGTGGCATGGGGGCTTGGCCGCATCAGCCATGCGGTAGACCTAATGGAGACGAGGTAGGCTGCAAGGGGCACAGGGGATACCCCACAGGACAGCGAAGAGGGCTCGACCATCAGCAGTGTGTCTGCTACCAATTCCTGTGTGCTGCGGAGTAGCAGTGCACGGCAGGGGTCAGGGGAACCACCAGGAATGAGCCATGGTGGCTGCAGTAGGAGGAGGGTGTGAGCCACCAAAATGTACTCTTAATAAGGCACATGCAATTATTGTGTCTTAGATGACTTTTGACAATTCAAGACTGTGGCATACAGCACTATTCAAATTTCTTCATAGTTTGGAAATAAAAAGGTTTTGTTTGTGGGACTACACAACTTGGCTATGTGTGTCTGACATTAGTGAGTGTGGTCACGGTTGCCACGTACCTGCCAAAGTATTGGGTTGCAATATGGTTCCGTCTCTGTCTACCCTCATTTGTGATGCTTCTATCCCCAGGCTGTTGGTGTGGTAGCTCTTGCTCCTCATCCTCTGTGTCTGTTTCTTCAGGGGTGAGATGTAGCCCACGTCTGGTGGCAATGTTGTGTAGGATGGCACAGGCGGAAACTATCTTGCATGCTGTTTCTGGGGCATACTGGAGTGCACCTCCACTTTTGTGAAGGCATCTGAATCTTACCTTTAACAAGCCAAAGGTCCTCTCCACTACAGTTCTGGTCCACCGATGTGCACTGTTATATCGCCTCTCATTCTGATTGCCAGGTGTTAGGTTCGGGGTGAGTATCCATGGTCTCAGGGCATATGCACTGTCACCTGTTTGACAAAAGAGGCAAATTTAGCAGGGCATCAATGGGTTACACGGTGACCTGTATGTATGGCTTTAGGGTGTAGTCAGCAATACCTAATAGATATCCGTCTCCAAACTCCCCACGTTCTAGGCGTTGGTGTATCCCACTTTGCCTGAATATGTATGAGTCATATGTACTCCCTGGATATTTAGCTACAATGTCAGTAATGACATTATGGGCGTCACATACCACCTGGATGTTTAGTGAGTAGGTACATTTCCTATTACGGAAAACACATATTCCAGATTTGCAGGAGGGCAAATTTGTATATGTGTCCCGTCCGCACACCCTAATACATGGGGGAAGTTGGCAATTCTGTAGAAGTCCAACTTGGTGCTGATAATTTCTGCCTCATTCCTGGGTAGGTATATATATCTGGACATGTTTGTGAGTATGGCATCTAGGAAACATCTGAAGAATCATGAGAGTGCACTTTGGGATACCCCACCTGCCACAGCAATCACCCCCTGATAGCTACTCGAGGCCAAAGGTGCAGTGAGCATAGCACTTGCACATGTGTAGGGATGGCGCTGCCGCACATTGTCTGTCGTTCAAGCTGAGGATTCAGTAGTTCAATTAATTCTAAGATTACAGCACTGCTAAGTCTATATTTGTCATATATCTCCTCCCCAGTTTGTTGAAATAGTGTCTGCCTGGTTCGGTATATCCTCTCCTGTCTCTGCCTCCTCCTCCTCTGCTGGGTGGCCTGGAATCTCCTCCTCCATGCTATCACGTGCAGTTCAGCCATTTTGAGTCACCCAGATGCCTTCTGGGTCTCCTTTTATACTCTGGTTCTGGTTACCACCTGCTCTGAATCAGTGGTAATCTGAATGTGCAAAACAGGGTTTTTGCAACTGTCGCAATTTGCGACTGGCTTTTGCATATGGTTTGCGACTCGCAATGTGCGACTTCCTATTTGCGGGTCACAAAATCAGGTCGCAATTTTTGCGAGTCAGTTATGTGTCGCATCGCTATTTGCATTTCAGAAAAGGGATTTTTGTATCCCATTTCGGATTTGGCGAGGTCGCAAATAACGATTCGGGCCATTTGCGATTCGCAAAACTTTGCTACATCTGGCCCTGAATTTATTCGCACAAAAACATATAAGTTCTGCAGTTATTGTTAGAGTTATTTCAATTGTCTATAACTCGCACCCTATGGTAACGATAACTTGTTCCTGTAACCTTTGGTTTTCTTAGTGAATATATATGTACATACATATATAAATATATATCTATACTTTATTTTGTGCCCACATATATAAATGTATATATATATATATATATATATATATATATATATATATATATATATATATATATATATATATATATATATTACAACACGTGGATTGTGTAAATAACATTCACTGTAAAATATGTATTTTTATGACTACATCTCCCACAATACCTCTTTATGGGCAAAGATGGGGGTGATATATACAGGGAGTACTACAGAAAGGACTCACTTACTGTGACCCTGTGAGGTGGGAAAAATGCATTGGTGCACTGATTGTTATTATAATAACTCAACAATAATTCTATCTATCTATCTATCTATCTATCTATCTATCTATCTATCTATCTATCTATCTATCTATCTATTTATCTATCTCTCTATCTCTGTCTAGGTAGCTATAGTTAGGAGCTATGGAAAAACTGTTATTTACTTGCGTACATATTTGGTGCCGCTTGAGAAATCTTCAAGTAATTTTCCAAATAAATTTGACCATCACATCTGCTGCTGTCTGGAAAGTTTGGCAGTGATCCGACAAGTGGGGGTTAAGAAAAATAAGAGGTAAAAAAGGAGCTTTTCACATTTTAATTCCCATAGGGAGTTTGAACAGTGATAGCACCTGAACCACTGGTCGGAATCACACCAATTCTGCCAGTGTTTAGCGGTCAGCTTGTTTGATCGCAAACCTCAAAGTGAGTCCCATAGTTGTTTCTGTGAAATGCTCATAGGTAATCTACAAAGAGAATGGAGTAGGAGTTTTTAAGCAAGTATTATCTCTTGTTAACACAAAATCCACACAGAAGAATACTTTTGGTCCACAAAAAATAGAGCTAGGACCATTCCAATATAAAAGCATGTAGTGAAATATGTGTTTTTGACCACTGACTTTGTATTGCACCACTTTGCACCTGGATTAGTTGTCCAGTGTTCACCAGTTGCAGACTACATTTTGTACTCAGTTTAGCTGCCTATTGACTTTATCGTAGCATTAGACACTGCCATGTTAAATGTGTCTGTACTTTTCCAATTCCAATCTGTTTCTTTCAACTCTGACCTAAATTAGCCAGCATGTTTGAATTGCTAAATGAGGGTTTTTTTTTCCGGAAAGCTCGTTCTGTTTTTTTAAGGTATAAAAGACCCAGTGCGACAGCGAGAGAGTGGCCTCAATCAAGATTCTTGACGTCAGATGCCTGGTATCTGTCCATGAGGGTGGTTATCTCTTTCTCTTTTGCAGTCAAAAGGGGTCATCATCTTGCTGGCAAGAGAAAGATGAAGAGCTTGGCAGGCCCTACAGTGATGAATATTTACTTCATTATTTACTTTGCATAATATAATTATAAATACATATATTCGCTGTGTGCATTGCAGTTGAGAATAATTTTGGTATATTTTCCTTTTATCGCTGTGACTATTTTTAAATGCTTGCTTTCAACATGCTAAACTCCTTTTTAGGAACCTCATGGTGAAATAATAATACATTTCTTCTTTGAACTGAGAAGTGCATTCCAGAGATTTTTGTCAGCTTGGTCATTAGTGAAAGCAAAACAAGGCCTATTCTACTGTCAATGTTCAATTAAAAAAGTCCTATTTATAAGAACAAAAACTCTCAACCACACTTATCTAGTATGCTTCATCAATCAACCAGTGGATTTGTAAACCATTACTAATAATCAGGAAGGATATCCAGGCATTGAGGATATGGCAGTAAACGGACAGATCAGTTGAACAGCCAGGCCTTGAGTGCCTTCCTAAATTCTAGAAGTGGGGTAGAGGTTCAGGGGTACAGAGGGAGGTCATTCCACTACTTGGTCTTGAGATAGAAGAAGGAACATTCTCCACTCCACTGTTGCTTCAGTGCATGCAAGGGGTGTGTGCTAAAGAGAAGGAGGTGGATCGCTGTTGTCTAGAGGGCTGGTGGATGTTCATGCAGTGGTTGATGTAGGCAGGACCTTGGCTGTGCAGGGTCTTGAAGGTGTGGATCAAAATCTTGAATTGGCATCTCTTCTGTATGGGCAGTCAGTGGACTTTCCTGACATGGGGATAATGTGGGTCCATTTGGGAAGATCGAGGATGAGTCTGGCTGCAGAGTTCTGAATGGTCTACAGTATCCTTTGAAGGTAGGTCTTGATTCCTGTGTAGAGTGTATTGCCGAAGTCCAGATGGCTGGTGAGTAGGGTCTGGGTGAGAGTGCATCTGATGTTGATGGAGAGTCAATCGAAGATTTTCCAAAGCATGCAAAGTGTGTGGAAGCAGGCCGAAGTGACTGCATTGTTGTGTAGTTAGCTTATTGTCCATTATAATGCTGAGGTTTCTATCATTGTCGGTCTGTGTGGATCCTAGTTCCGCTGGCCACTATGAGTCGCTCCATGGCAAGGGATTATTGTAAAAAATCAGCACTTCTGTTTTGTCCATGTTGATTTTCAGGATTTCTTTTTTCATCCAGTCGGCAACGTTTGTCATCCATCTGCAGAAGTTGTCCCTTGTGGTGCAGGGGTCTTCTGAGATCAAAACAGTGAGTTGGGTGTCATCTGCATTGGATATAATTTTAATCAGTGGGCTCTGATGATGATGGCCAGGGGGTCATGTAGATGTTGAAGAGAGTGGGGCTTACGGATGAACTCTAAGGAATGCCACAGATGATGTCCTTGGGCTTGGAGGTGAACAGTGGTAGACGGATCTATGAGTTCTTCCGGTAAGAAAGGAGGTGATCCACTTGAGGGTGTCTACTTGATTTCTGATGTTATGTAGCCTCTTGATCAGGGTGTGGTAGGATATGATGTTGAATGCTGCCTAAAGGTCAAGGAGGAACCATGTTACCGTTTCTCCTTGGTAGAGGAAAATTCTGATGTTGTCAGGGGCTGCAATCATGGCAGTTTCAGTGTTGTGGTTGCAGTGGATTCTAGACTGGGAGGTGTTCAGAAGGTGGTTATTCTCCAGGTAGAGCATGAGGTGGCCATTGATGGTTTTTTCCAGAACTTTGGCAGGGAAGGGGATCAGGGAGATGGGATGGTAGGTTTCTAGGTCACCAGGGTCAGTAGTAGGTTTTTTGAGAAGGGTTTTTACTTCTGCATGTTTCCATCCCTTGGGGAAGGTGGCTGTCATGAGAGAGGTGTTGAAGATGGTGGTAAGCTTGCAACTGATCCTGTTGCTCCCAGTTGAAGATGTAGTGCTGACAGAGGTCCATGGTGGCTTCATGGGGGCTACGGAGTGAACCAAGTTCATGATGGATGTGGTCTCCTATGAAGTCAGGTGGACCCAGTTGGTATGTATGTAGTCAAAGTTGGCTTCTGTGGGTACGTGGTGGAAGAAGACGAAGGGAGTTGCCTGGGGTTCAAAGATTTTGGTGAGTAGATGATGGAGATCCTGTCATGGAAGAAGTTTGCCATTGTGTTGCAAAGTTCTTGCGATGTGGTGATGGTTTCAGTGGTGGTGGTGGTTGGAGAACCCTCTGATGATATTAAAAAATTATTTGCTGTGGTTGGAGCTGGCTTTGATATGGTCTTCAAAGGAGCTGTTTTTCGTTTCTCTTAGTAGCCGGTGGTAGTTAGAGAAGGCCGTCTTGTAGGTTCTCCTGTCTGTGGTATTCTTGCTGGGGTGCCATTTCCTTTCTAGATGCTTGCATTCATGCTTCAAAGCTCTCAGATCTTTGTTGTAGTATCTGGCTTATTTGGTGGATCTCCTGTGTAGGCTGGGTCTGATGGGGCAGCGCTTTTGGTGCAGTCTGTGGTAAAGTTTCTACCAGCCTGGTCCAGATTGCGTGCAGTTTCCAGGTGGGAAACGTTGACAGCATTAGACAACTGTCTCTCTGATTCTTTGCTCCAGCATTGGTGGAGGACACTGGGAAGCTTGTGGGCAGTGGTGGGGGTTGATGATGCTTAAGTGGTAGATGGCTTGGTCTGTCCAAGTGAGTGTGTAGAAATGGCTGAACTTGACTATGTTGCTCGAAATGATGATAGAGCCAAGTGTGTGTCCTGCGATGTGAGTAGGGCTGGAGACCAGTTCGGTTTCTCCTCACACCACTTGTCAAAATATATTGTGTGGGATATCACTCCCTGTGAAGAGAAACACTTTGGGGGTCATTCTGACCCTGGCGGTCGGTGATAAAGCGGCGGCCAACCCGCCAACAGGCTGGCGGTTCCAAAAATGGAATTCTGACCCTGGCAGGAACCGCCAACAGAGCCTGCCACATTACCACTCCGACCGCCACGGCGGGACAGACAAACAGCGCGGCGGTCACCGCCAACAGGCAGGCGGTAGACAAAGTACCACCCACCCTATCACAACTCACCAATCCGCCACCTCATCCGGGGCGGGAGCCCCGCCTATAAAAACACGGCTGAAACAGACTACGAACGGGAAAACGCTCACCTCTATACACTCCACGAGGATGGAGGACAGCATGGAGCCCGAATTACACATCCTACCCGCTCTCGTCTACCTGCTCATCTACCACGAGTACGAACTCCGGCGCAGACGACAACGGTGAGTACCGCACCTACGACACAGGGGAGGGGGGGAGGAGGAAGGGTTACGGGCACACACATACGCATCACACCCACCCCCCAACTATCTACACACCAATGCAGAGCACCAAGTCAAAGTTACCCCACCCAAACCCCCCGGAATAACGAAAAGATATGATTCAAGTGAGAAACAACATTTATGTACAAAATAGGTTCATTGAAGACATGGCAAAATAGGAAAATGATGGAAAAATTATCTAATGTAAACATTGCGTGACCGAGAAATAGAGGCAGAAAGTCCCGCACAGTCACAGAAATTGCAAATGTCCGTGGGCCGAAGTGTATCAACACATGGGCAAAGCCCACACAGGAGACCTGAGTCCGTTGGAGAGAACACTGCAGGGGCATCACATGACAAAACTACAGGCACCTCAGGGGGAAGGGAAGGGGGGGCACCACAGCCACATGAGTCCACGACGCCAGATCCAAGAAGGGGCCACCATGCCCACCGTCCAATCCTGGGTAGTGCAAAGCCACAGTCTCTCAAGTCTCTACAGTGGGTGGCTTGCCCACTGTCCTATCCTGGGGAGTGCAAAGTCACAGTCCATCAAGTGGATAACAGTCTCCACAGGCAATGGAGGAGGCAGGGTGGGCCGAGTGCAGCGTGAACATTAGCACGACACAGAACCGGCACAGTCATTGGCCCAGCGGTGCATGAGACGGCGGGGCCCAGCGGAGCGGTGCTTGACAGGAAGAGCCCAGCGGAGCGGTGCTTGACAGGAAGGGCCCAGCGGAGCAGTGCTTGACAGGAAGGGCCCAGCGGAGCGGTGCTTGACAGGAAGGGCCCAGCGGAGCGGTGCTTGAGACGGCGGGGCCCAGCGGAGCGGTGCTTGACAGGAAGGGCCCAGCGGAGCGGTGTTTGACAGGAAGGGCCCAGCGGAGCGGTGCTTGAGACGGCGGGGCCCAGCGGAGCGGTGCTTGAGACGGCGGGGCCCAGCGGAGCGGTGCTTGACAGGAAGGGCCCAGCGGAGTGGTGCTTGAGACGGCGGGCCCCAGTGGAGCGGTGCTTGACAGGAAGGGCCCAGCGGAGCGGTGCTTGACAGGAAGGGCCCAGCGGAGCGGTGCTTGAGGCGGCGGGGCCCAGCGGGGCGGTGCTTGACAGGAAGGGCCCAGCGGAGCGGTGCTTGACAGGAAGGGCCCAGCGGAGCGGTGCTTGAGACGGCGGGGCCCAGCGGAGCGGTGCCTGAGATGAATGGCCCAGCGGAGCGGTGCTTGACAGGAAGGGCCCAGCGGAGCGGTGCTTGAGACGGCGGGGCCCAGCGGAGCGGTGCTTGACAGGAAGGGCCCAGCGGAGCGGTGCTTGACAGGAAGGGCCCAGCGGAGCGGTGCATGAGACGGCGGGGCCCAGCGGAGCGGTGCTTGACAGGAAGGGCCCAGCGGAGCGGTGCCTGAGACGGCGGGGCCCAGCGGAGCGGTGCTTGACAGGAAGGGCCCAGCGGAGCGGTGCTTGAGACGGCGGGGCCCTCTTCAGCGGTGCCTTTCTGGACGGCGGGTGTCCTGAGCCCTTGGGTGTCCTCCCTCACACCCGGGATGGGACTTGTGGGGCCCTTCTGGTCCGCGCTCCTGGTGCCTGACTTCTCCGCCCTGCTGCCCTTGCCCTCCTTCGCTGTGGCTCTCTGGGCCTTGCCTCCCCTGGATGTTGTGGCAGGTGAAGTGTCCGAACTTTGGTCCTTGGGGGCAGCCGTGGCACTCCTCCCGCGGCGGCCCCTCACTTTCCGGGTCCTCTTTCCAGGGGGGGGGCTGGCTGTCCCCTTGCTGCTGACCGATGTCTCACTGCTGGCAAAGGGGGGACTCCAAAATCCATGGACTACGCTGACACGTGAACCCGGGCTGGTGGTGGCTGAGGTGCTCTTGGGACTCTTAGCAGATGGAGGGGGTGGGTCAGGTGAGGGAAAGAGGTCAAGATTGGAGAGGTAACACTTTTTAGGACCTAGGTAAAAGGTAGGTGCAGTGGTTATGGGAGTGGAGGAAGAGGAGGTGGTTGTAGGAGAGTCAGGTGTGCTGTCCTTGGGTGAAGGTGCATGGACTGGAGGCTGTCGTAAGGTGGTTGGCTGTTGGGTGGGTGGCTGCCTGCGTTTGTGTGTCTTGGAAGAGGGGGTGACAAACACAGTGGGAGAGGACACAGGGGACGTGTAAACGGCAGTGGGGGTGGTGACTGCACGTGTGCGGACTGTACTGGAGGGTGTGCTGGTGATGGGTGTACTGGCTGTTGGTGGTGTGCATGCAGGTGTGAGTGGTGACGTCACAGGGAGGGAGGAGGGAGACGAGGAGGTGGGGGACACAGAGGTGGTAGTGGCTGTTGGCATGTCTGCATCTGGGTGTTGCTTGGGTGAATGTTTGTGTGATCTGTTTGTGTGATCTGTGGTGCTTATGTCTGGAAGAGCTGCCCTTGGGTGTTGAGGTGTGTGCAGGCTGGTCTGATGGTGTGGATGGGATAGGCAGAGGAACAGGAGACAGAGACAGGGTGGAGGCAGTTAGAAGAGGGAGGCTGGAAACAGGGACAATGGCTGCCATCAGTGCTGAGGCCAGAGAATTGAACGATCGTTGATGGGCAGACTGACCCGAATGAATGCCCTCCAGGTATGCATTGCTACGATGCACCTCCCTCTCTACCCCCTGGATGGCATTCAAAAGGGTAGTCTGCCCAACAATGATGGTCCTCAGGAGGTCAATGACCTCCTCACTGAGGGCAGCAGGGGTAACAGTGGCAGGGCCTGAGGTGCCTGGGGCGAAGGAGACGCCCGCCTTCTTGGGCGAGCAGGCACGGAGCATAGGCTGAGGGGCTGCTGGGAGGGCGGAGCTGGTGCGCTGGGTGGCGGCTGTACCTGTAGAGGCGGGGGGCACGGATGTTGCCACCACCGCTAGGGAGCTCCCTTCTGAGGATGTGTCGGTGTCGCTGGTTTCACCACGGCTCCCCGTTGTGAAGCTCCCCTCGCCCTCCGTATCACTGGTGGCCTTGGTGTCTGTGCCATGGCCCACCGGGGCCTTGTGAGTCGCAGCTCCCTCGTGCTCCGGTGCCAAGTCTCCTCCGCCTGATGATGCTGAAGCACACATGCACAAGAAGATAAAGAAAAAGGGTGGGGGGAGACATAATAAAAGGTTGAGTACATGCATTGTCAACACCGTTGGCGGAGAGGACAGACACAGGAGCCTCATGCACTAAGCCGCGCAATCGGGGTACACTACTGAGTACTTGTGACTGGGCCAACAGGTCTAGGGACAACAAATGCGCACATGGGTGATGCAGGACCATGGCTAGCTGTACCTGGCACCGTACAGAGGTTGGGGGCGGGGGCACAGGGCCATGCCTAAAGGAGGGGACTACACTACAGAAAGCGCCCTGGCCTAATGTCACCCACAGCCCTCCTCCCCCACCCAGATGCCTCCACTGCGTGTAAAGATAGCTGAATGTGCTGGTACTCACCCCCTTGTGTCTGCTGTGATGTCGTCACGCGCCCATCCAAATCGGGGTAGGCCACCGCCAGGATCCGGGACATCAGGGGGGTCAGGGTACGACTGGCACCCCTCCTAGGTTGGGAGGCCATCCCCAGCAGTGACTCGGCGGTCTTCCTGGTCCCGCGGCGGATGTCCTCCCACCTCTTGCGGCAGTGGGTGCCCCGTCTGTTGTGGACCCCCAGGTTCCGGACTTCCTTGGCGATGGCACGCCAAATGTCGATCTTCTGATGGGCGCTGACCTATTTGACATGTACAGGGTGGAAATTGAAATATCATCAATTTTCCGCATGATAGATGCGATTGGCCCCCCCTCCCCAACCTTGCCATGTGGCACATGCTCTCATCTGTCGTGCCTTGCACTCCTCATTCGCTCCCCACCCCACCCTCTTACATCCACCATACACAACCCAGGCATAGCCCATTCAACGTGCACACAGTGTACTTACCTGTTGGTCTGGAGGACCGTAGAGTCGCGCATACTGGGGCAGGACCCCATCCACAAGTTTCTCCAACTCTTCTGTCGTGAAGGCAGGGGCCCTTTCCCCAGTCGCAGCAGCCATTGTATCTCCCAGACCGAGGTCACAGCAGCACTTGCAGTATAGGTCCTCTCCTGTGGATCATCAGGTCTCGAGTGATTAATCAGATAGAAAATGTCGGTCACGCCCGCGGCGGCGCGGACCGCCGCAGTGCGTTCCGCGACCGCCGGCGCAGCTAGTCATTGGCCCGTGAAACCCATAGGGTTCGATGTTAACCAATGCGGCTTTGCGCCGTGGTCTTCGACCGCCTACCGCCACTGTGTGTCACGCCAGCGCATTGACCTCACATCCCATTGTCACACTTCTCAGGTCAGGCAGCCGCCATTACAAGGGAACACAGGGCTTAATTACCACTGCGTCACACAGGCCTAGGCCTTGCATTGCCACTCATACAAGCCATTCAATGCATTGAGAATCGTGTACTGTGCAAGCTGTAGTTACGTACCTGTGGGTTGTTTGACTCTGTGCTCCATGTTGTCCTTCCTAGGCACCGTCCGCTGGGACTTGCGAGGAGAAGGATGAATCCTCCTGTGTACCGACCGCTGGTGGACCTGTCGACAATGGAGGAACGTCATATAATACTTCGATACCGACTTGACCGAGCCACTATACATGAACTGTGTGCCCAGCTGGAGCCAGCACTGATGTCCCCCATCCGCCAACCCACAGGAATTCCCCCTCTGGTGCAGGTTCTGTCAGTCCTCCATTTCTTGGCAAGTGGGTCTTTTCAGACAACAGTGGCCATGTCATCAGGGATGTCTCAGCCTATGTTTTCTAAGATTTTGTCCAGAGTGTTGTCTGCCCTGACGAAATACATGCGGAGCTACATAATTTTCCCTGAGGAGGGTGATTTGGCACTGTGAAGGCTGACTTCTATGCCCTTGGACATATCCCCAATATCATTGGTGCCATTGATGGGACCCATGTGGCCTTAGTACCCCCAAAAGATGATGAGCAGGTGTACAGAAACAGGAAAAGTTACCATTCTATGAATGTCCAGGTGGTCTGTTTGGCTGACCAGTACATCTCCCATGTAAATGCCAAGTTCCCTGGGTCAGTGCATGACGCGTATGTTATGCGAAATAGCAGCATCCCCTATGTGATGGAACAGCTACAGAGACACCGTGTGTGGCTAATTGGTGACTCTGGTTACCCCAACCTGCCGTGGCTACTGACCCCAGTGAGGAATCCCCGGACCAGGGCAGAGGAACGGTACAATGAGGCCCATGGGCGATCTAGGAGGATCATAGAAAAGACCTTCGGCCTCCTGAAGGCCAGGTTTAGGTGCCTGCATATGACAGGGGGATCCCTAATGTATTCACCAAAGAAGGTGTGCCAGATCATCGTGGCCTGCTGTATGCTTCACAATCTTGCATTGCGACGCCAGGTGCCTTTTCTGCAGGAGGATGGTCCAGATGGTGGTGTTGTAGCAGCTGTGGAGCCTGTGGAGAGTGAAGAGGAGGAAGACGACGGGGACGACACGGACAACAGGGACACGGTCATACAACAGTATTTTCAGTAGCACCCAGGTAAGAATCCCCCACGTCATTTTACATTTACTTCTGGCCTCCTGCATCTCTACTTTCTGTGTTTCCCCCCAGTTCCTTTCAACTGAATTGTGACTTTCCCTTGGCTTTTCAGAGCTGTATGACCCACTGCGTGACTTCTGGTTTGTTCGGCAATGGAGAAAAGCAAATTGACATTGGTATGTTGTCATCACTAAGTAACTGCACATTTTTGACCCGTTATGCATAATACATTTGTTAAGAATACAAGCAGACTCCTGAGTGTTTTATGTGCAATAAGTGATTTATTTAAAGTGCTACATATAGGTCCATGATAGTAAAACGGTGATGGGTGGGGGTGGAGTGATGTCCATGGCAGAGTCCAGTTCTCGGTCGTACAGGTGCATTGTCCATATGCCTGTGGAAGGATGGAGCAGGGGCAGTTCAAGGTTGGACAGGGTGATGATGTGGGACAGTGGAATGACATCCGGGGGGATCTTAGGCTGGCGGGGGTCTTGGCATCCTACTCTGTCTTCCTTTGTGATCTCAGGCTCCTCTTGCGGGGTGGTTGATCTTCAGCAGGAGGTGGGGTTCTGGTGGCCCGTCGTTGTGTGGGGGCCTCCTGTCCACTAGTGCCGGCGGAGGTGGTAGGCTGTTCCTGGTCCGGGCTGGTGACAGGGGCCCTTTGGGGTGCCACATGGTCCCGCAATGTGGTGACTATTAGGTTCAGGGCCTGGACGATGTTCCTGAGCTCCTCTCTGTACCCCATGTACCGTTCCTCCTGCTGTGCCTGGATCTCCTGGAACCTGGCCATTACCGTCGCCATCGTCTCCTGGGAGCGGTGGTATGCTCCCATGATGGTGGTCAGGGCCTCTTGGAGAGTCGGTTCCCTGGGCCTGTCCTCCCCCCCCTGTCGCACTGCAGCCCTCCCAGTTGCCCTGTTTCCCCGGGCCTCTGTCCCCTGGACGGTGTGCCCGCTACCACTGCCCCCAGGTCCCTGTTGTTGGGGTGTTGGGTCAGCCTGGGTGCCCTGTAGTGGCGGACACACCGCTGATTGACCTGTCCTGGAGACAGAGGCATGGGCCCGCTGGGTGGGAGCGGTGCTGATATTCCCAGAGGGGGTTAGGTCTGCTGTGGCCTGTGTCTGTGTGTGGGGAACAGACTGTCCAGAGGTCCCCGATGGTCCGGGCTGGTCATCAGGTTCCAGGTCGACAGAGCTGCTGTCCTCACTGCGGGCCTGTTCTGGGGGTGGGATGGACATATCTGGACCCTCCTGGCCGGTGTGTTGGCGTTCGGGCCCTGCAGGGGTGAAAGAGTATGGTTATTGCTTCTGTGTGTTCCATGGTGTGCGATTTGTGGGTGCCCTTGTCCCCCAGTGCTGGCATCCCCTTGTGGCAGGAGTTGTGAGGGTGGTTTGTGGGGGGGATGGGTATGTGCAGTGGTCATGCATAGGTGATAGGTGTCCATGGTTTGTGTTGGCATTCAGGGTTTGGTTTTGTGCTGGTGAGACATTGGCAGGGAGGCTGTGTGCTGGGGGGTTGGGGGTGAGGGTGGGGGTGTGGGTTGGCATGCTAGTGGTTGGGGGGGGGAGTAGTTGAGACTAGACTTACCAGAGTCCATTCCTTCGCCTACTCCAGCGAGGCCCGCAGGATGCAGGATGTTGAAGACCTCTTGCTCCCATGCTGTGAATTCGGGAGGGGCAGGTGGTGGTCCGCCGCCAGTCCTCTGCACAGCGATGTTCTGTCTGGAGACCATCGACCGTACCTTCCCCCGTAGGTCGTTCCAGCGCTTTCTGATGTCTTCCCGGTTTCTGGGATGCTGTCCCATAGCGTTGACCCTGTCGACAATCCTCTGCCATAGCTCCGCCTTCCTGGCTATTGTGGTGTGTTGCACCTGTGTGGCGAAGAGCTGGGGCTCTACCCTTATGATTTCCTCCACCATGACCCGGAGTTCTTGGTCAGAAAACCTGGGGTGTCTTTGGGGTGCCATGGGGTGGTGTGGATGAGGTGTGGGGTGGTGTTTGCGGTGATGTGAGTGGTGGTGTGTGGTGATGTGTGCGTAGATGTGGTGTGGTTGATGATGTTGGGTTCCTGTGTGTGTTGGGGTTTTCGATTGCTGTTCTCTCTCTCTCTCTCTCTCTCGCTCTCTCTCGCCTTCTCTCCGATTTCCAACTAGTGGGGGTTTGTGGGTGATGTGGGTGTGTGTTTTATAGTTGCTTGGATGTGTGGGGGTGGTGTTTGTATGTGTATCAGGTGTGTGTATTTCAGATTGTCCAATGTGGCTGCGTTTTGGAGCCTGGGTGTGTATTTTGACCGCGGCGGTGTCTACTGCCAATTTATTACCGCGGATGAAAGACCGCTGCGTGGATTGGTGGGTCGTAATGGCATGGGCGTGTTTGTGTTGGCGTGGCGGTGGAGGTTTGGTCATCTCCAGTTTATCGCTGCCCGCTGATGAGGCGGCCTTCCGTGGATGTTGGGTTTTTGGCGGCTTCGCAGTTGTTGGTCAGAATGACTGTGGCGGGTTTCCGCGGCCGCGGCGGTAGAATGGCGGTCTTCTGACCGGCAGTAGGAGCCTTTTACCGCCGAGGTCAGAATGACCCCCTTTGTTGGGTGAAATCACTGGAGTGCTAGGAGGGCTTAAATGTGTGGGTACTGGATGGAGAGTGCAAAATGAGGGGAAAAGGTTAAAACTATATCTTGATGAACCTAATGTCTTTAATTATGTTTGCAAAGCTCAGGATTAAAAGTCAAGAACCAGATATTTCAACCCAATAGCTGGAAGAGGGTCAACATATTTTTGCTTATCCTGTCTCATTAAAGAAGGTAAAGGCATTCATCAGGACCAATTTAAGTTACTCTGTCCACTAATGTAATTGGTGAAAAAGAACTATAAATAATACAACCAGTGGTAATGGAATCAAAGAGTATCCACTTGTGTCTAGATCTACATTAGCTGGGCCATGTTCCTCAACTGCACAGTCCATTGTTTGGGGGTGGCTTCTGCCAGGTTGAGGAGATTTCCATAGCATGTTTTTCGCTACTGAAACGTATGCTAATGTATTTTAGTTTTTTGAGGATCAACTTGAACGGCAAGCCTGATAAAAATACTTCATATGTGGTTCTGGCCAAAGGCATCACTTTGCTTTTCAAGCAATTGATTTTAAAAGTACAGAACACTGCAAAGTTTGATATGGTCACCATTAAAACAAGGATGGTCAAGCAGGGTTTGATCAGTGTTAGTAGGATGTCATCCACATATAACATGTCCTTCAGGTGTTTTGATTACTATAATATTGGGTGTTTAGCAGGTACCCAGTGCCAGAAGTTAAAGAGCCAATAGGAAAAGAAGTGGGTAGAAAGGGCAGCTCTACCTTTTACCTTTTTTGATCTTAATCTTTTCAGATAGGATTCCATTGCAGGACATGTGTGCTGCTGGGGTCTAATGCAATCATTGAACCATTGCTGAAATTGTGCCACAAAGACAAATTTTTCCATGACTGAAATTAGGTAGGTCTACCCACTCTATAAAAAACTTTCACAGAATCAAGGAAGAGGGCTGACTTCTTCTCATCATCATTTCTAACCTGCCATAAAAGGCGAGTGAGAGTACGCATGTGATTCAGAGATGTTCTGTTGGGAATGAAGTCCAATTTGAGTTTATGTACAAGAAGATGAATCATTCTCTTTAATCTGTTGACAAGTATTTTTGCCAGGATTACGAGATTGCAATTCAGAAATAATAAAGGTCTGTAGTTTGAGCAACTAAGATGATTCCTATCTTGGTTTAGGAATTAGAGGCATATGTGTTTTATTGAATTCCAACTTAAAATCATTTTATTCAATAGCTTCCTCAAATAAACATGTCAATGTGGGGGTGTTTGGACAAAATAGTAAGTAAAACTATTGTGATCCAAAAATATTGTGTCAAGAGTATCAGGATGTCAAAAATATTGTCAACAGAAATATTGACAATAAGATTATTTTTCAAATTGTTTTTTAATATTGTAGCAACAAATATAGATTTAGAAAATATTGCAGCATAAGAAACCATTTGCAAGCATTTTTTTATAGCTATGTTATTGTTGCATGTTTGATTTCATATTTTAATAATTTTTGGAAAGACAAATTATTAACAATGATTTTGTTTAATTTCTATTTTTGGTTGTACTCATGTGTAAAAATAATGTATAAATAATATTTTTAGTAGCAGGATGTTGGGTATTCAGGGGATAATTGTGGGAGAGTTTTAAAAAGTGAACATTTTAATTTAAATGTAATGTTATTTATTTTAATGTTACAAAATTAATATTGTTAAATGTATTAATGTGTTTTGTTATGTTAACACTTTTTCTAAGTAATAGTTTATAATTATTACATTCACAACAAGGCAGGGCCTGGCCTGGTGGGGGTTGGCTGCAGGACCTGTCTCTCTGGTTATGAGAATGTCAGTGAGAGGGTGTCACTGGGTTTGAGAGTAGGTGTAACAGTGTCTGTCTGGGTGTGAGAGTGGGTGTGAAAGGGTCTGTGTGGGTGGGAGAGTATCTGGCATTGAGAGTAGATGTGAGAGAGAGTCACCTAATATGAGAGTGGATGAGAGAGTTTTCCTTTGAGGGTGTGTGTGAGTGTATGTGTGGGTCTGTGAGTGGGTGTATGAGAGTTGAAGTGGGATTGTGAATGGATGTGTGAATGTCAGAGTAGGTCTGTGAGTGGGTGCGTGAGTGTCTGGGTCTGTTTTTGGGTGTGTAAGTTTCCAATTGGGTCTGTGAGTGGGTGCATGTCTGAGTTGGTCTGTGAGTGGATGCGTGTGAGTCTCTGAATGAGTCCCTTGCCCGTCATTGACCGGAAGAAGCTAGGCTGGGCCAGGCCACCCCTCTTAGCTCCAGTACAGCGGGTGAGTGTCCTGAATCTATTGAGTATTGTACAGTTTATTATTGGTTTTGACTCTTACACCCCATGAGAACCTACTATTTTTAAATCTGGTTGTACCTGACCTGTCTCCTAGAGAGGCCCCCTCTGGTATACTGCGAGGATGGGCAGGAGAAAGGCCCTGCAAATGGGGGACCAGCGTGGAGGAGGGAAGGGAAGTTCAAATACAACGCTGGACTCCTTTCTTGCCAGAGCAGTTGGGGTAGTCGTGCAAGGAGATTGGCTTGGCAGAGTGGAGACTTTCACTGGAGATGGGCGATTGGCAGCCAGTCTCTCCAAAAAATGAGGCTCTGGGATCATCGGAAAATGAGGGTGGACCCCTACGGAGAGAACTGGGAGGTCTGCCCGAAATCCCACTGCCAGCTGAAACAGGGGCAAGTGTTCTGACTGGGACAATAAGGAAGAGTAAAAGGCTTCTGATTGTTCCCCCGATTAGGAGCAGCCCTCCCTTGAAAAAGAAAAAGGCGCTGAAGAAAGCTGGGATTAAATCAAAACCGCCTTCATCTGTAAATTTGAATCCTATGGGTTCGGTGGATGGCACTGGCCTCAGTCAGTCCCCATGTTTCGGTGTTGATACCATACTGGGGAAGCTTTGGGAGATGATTGAGGCTAGTTTGGCACCGGTTTTGGAGAAATTGCAGGCGCTTGAAAATGCAGTTTCTCTGCTGTGTGGACAGGAGAGGCCCACTCCAGTCACAACTGAGGGTGGCGCTTTGGATTTCAGTCATCAAAATCAACCATCCGAGGGGGTGTTACTATACGAGGGGCACCCTAGGGCCCTGGGTAGAGACTTGCGGCAACCCACACATTTCTCAAATTTGGGGGTTCCTGGAAACTGTATGGAGGCTGCCTCAGCTGCCTCAGCTGTTTCATCAGCAGATGCAAGGGGAATTAACAGGCTAGGAGCTGGAAGGTTAAATGGTAGCAGGCATATGGAGAATGAGTGGGAGCCTCAACAAAGTGGAGCCCAAGATCTGTATTTGAAGAAAAACTCCCCACTTGTCTGTTTGGAGCTCCCTCCAGCCTGTGCCCCCTACGTGGTGGTGCTTACTGGGGTTCCTTCTTTAGCACCAGGTTCTAGTGAATCCACGGACCAACTAAAAAACAAGATTTGTCACTGGCTGAGTAAAACTGTGACTTTGCTTGTAAGGATCTTAAGGATATTTTGTTTGTCAGAAGAATTGATTGGGTTGGGCCTCAAGAAAAAGTGGGATACGGGGATTGTATTATTGTAAATTGCAGATACCCAGGTCTGGCCCAGCAGCTCCTATTGACACAACGCCTGGCGTCCCAGAGGAAGGGAAATATTGGTATGGTGCCCTTGGGTTTCTTTTATAATCACACCTGGTCGTCTGATGACTCTCCAATTAGGAATCCTGGAAATCCCCAGATAGGGCAGGGAGTCTTACAGCCAACTAATACGGGGAATGGTTCCATTAGTATTCCTGATCTGGAGGGGGTGGACTGACGCTATGTAGGGAGATTCATAGTGGGCACGGTAGAACCCACAGATGCTATTATGATCATGGAAGATCAGGGCGGAAAGGCTACAAACTGCTGTCTTATTTCATGGAATGTAGCAGGGTATGACACTAAGCTATCTGTTTATGAATGGATAAGGTATTTGGGACAGTATGATTTTATTCTACTTCAAGAAACCTGGTCGGATGAGCTGGCAGCCTGGGATGTTTATCATAGGTTTGCAGTCCCGGCCACTCGGCCCCAAAGAGGTCGTCCTAAAGGGGGTCTAGTTACCCTAATCCGATTCTCTAAAATAGCAAGAGCGTTTCAAATTATCCGCAACCATCAGGGTATATTTATTGTTTGGGTAGTTTTTCCAAACAAATTTAATGTCCTGTTGGTAAATTTTTATAATGCTGTCTGGGACTCCGGTTGCCAAATCAGGGTCCTTTTCTCAGTTCTTCAGATTTTGAAGTGTACAATGGAGGGGTTTGGTCTGGAGTTCTGTGCTGTTGTGTCAGGGGACTTTAATGCCAAAATAGAGCAGCATAGCACAGTGGTGAATCCTTTTGAGGTGGATCATGAGGTATATATAGCTGAGGGATCACAGGACCCAAGGGGCAGGGACCTGATTAAGGGCCTACAGAGATTGGGTTTCTTGAATACTTGCGATATGGAAGATGCAGGTATACTTCAGGCCCCAACCTTTGTAGGCAGAGGGGCTGAAACAACAATTGATTACATCTTTGTGTCCCCATCTTTAAAAAAACTTGGTTTTGCATGGTAAGGTGGTAGAGAAACACTTTAGTGACCATAACCACCACACAATGTTCCTTGAGTTCCCTGAGATTTTATGCAAACCAGGGTGGGGAGGGCCAGCTTCGGTGAGGACTAAAGATCAGGGTAGAAGACTTGGCTGGAGACAGGTAAATATCCAGCAAGTAGTAGAGAGGGTGGTGGATGGAAATCTAAATTTGGTTACAGGTATGCTGCTGGCAGAAACACCCAGATCAGGGGAAGTCATGGATGCTATGCTTACAGTATACTTAGCTTTTAAAGATTGTTTGATAGTAGCGGCTCAGTCCTCCTGTAAGGAAGGCTTTAAACTTTAAATGAACATCCAAGAGATAAGGCCCACGTTAGAGATGCGAGGACTCTGTACAAAACTGTTCTGAGGGCAAGAAAGTTAAAGCTTAAGGAGTTAGCCTGGGAGAAACTGGAATGTGCAGTAGCTCTCAAGAACCCAGGCCTTTGGAAAGTTGTAAACAGGGGATTCATTGAGACAGAAGCATCTGAGGGTCTGGGCTGCAATATTGACCCTGAGGTTTGGGTGAGTCACTTTTGTAGGATCTTTCAGGGAGAGAAAATGGGTAAACTATATGATGATGCCCCCAATTTAGCAATCCGGTTTACTCTCTCTGAGGTAAGGGACGCGCTACATGGCAGCGCTAGTAAAAAGGCCCCAGGCCAGATACTATCCCAATGGATCTCTATAAATATTGCCCACAGCTGTGGGGGCCTATCCTGCTAATGTACTCAATGTAGCAGTTAGCGTGGGATTTCCTGCCACTTGGAGATCAGCATGTATTATTCCTGTGTATAAAAAGAGGGACCAAAGTGATCCTAAGTCATATCGCCCAATCTCTCTCCTTGATTCTTCAGGCGCATTGAGGTCTGGATGGCCGAAGATGCAATTTTGACCAGGGTGCAATACTGTTTTAGGGAAGGGCTTGGTACTCAGGAACAGTGCTTCAATCTGCTTATGGTGATTGGTAAATACACGCAAGCCAAGAGGGGCACCTTGTATCTTGCATTTATGGATCTTAGTTGTGCCTTTGATAAGGTTAATCGGAGTAAGCTGTGGGAGAGGCTAATCCGGTTGGGTATGGATCCCCAAATCGTTGAGTTGCTGCGTTATCTCCACTTAGGAATTAATGCTAAAGTGAGGGCTGGGCCAAATGGGGAATGCACGGATTCATTTGAGCTTAACAGTGGTGTACGCCAGGGGTGTGTCCTGGATCCTAGCCTCTTCCTTTTGTACACAAATGGGCTGTATGCTTTTTTAGCTGAACGATGTAAGGATGCTCCTAAAATCAATGGTAAGAGTGTCCTGGTATTGATCAATGCGGACGATGCAGTATTAATGGCTCGCACCATGAATGGTCTTCATGAGGCGGTTAAAGCCTACGAAACGTTTATGTTGGCTTTAGATCTAGAAATAAATTGTAGCAAATCACATTTTATGGTGTATGGCAGTGGTTCCCAACCTGTGGTCCAAGGACTCCTGCGGGACCACAAAGCCTCCTCAGGGGTCCGCGACTGCTAAGAAAGTTAAATAATATTATCAGATTAGGTCCTCAGCTTTCAGTAATGACTCAGTGGGGGGTCCCTGGATTCCAAAAATGATTCAGTGGGGGTCCCTAGGTTCCAATAATGATAAAGTAGGGGTCCACAGAAGTCAAAAGTTTGGGAACCACTGATGTATGGTAAACCATTCAGTAGGGTAGGGGGCTGATGATAAGTTAACAAGTTATAAGTAAGGTTCAGGAATTCCCCTATTTAAGGGTTAATTTCAATGATAAGGACACTCGGAAATCTTATATCTCAAGGAGAGGGGTGCTTTTAAATGCTACAGTTGGGGCCACGTTTGAGTTTGCTGCAAGGGTGGGAAACAAACTTATAAAGCCCCTGCTTGAAGTGTATAGGCACAAATGTCTCCCAGTCCTATTGTATGGGGCTCCACTTTTGGGCCATACATATAATAGTGCCCCTGTGATAGAGGAGAACCGCTTCTGCAGAAGGTTGCAAGGAGATGGTCAAAATACCTCTGGCTTCTGTCTGCATGCTGACTTGGACCTAGACTTCATAGAAGATACCATCAAGATTGCTCCTTTCATGTTATGGATCTTCATATGGACTAATGAGTTTGCTTCCTTCAACAGAGAAATCCTGGGGGATTGCATGTTATGTGATCACGCGGAGGATATTCCCTGCTTGATGTATATAATAAAAGTAGCCATTGCACCTGGGTGGCCAGATATGTTTGAGACAACAGAGGGTTTAACCAGCTCTGACAAATGCTGGGCAAAAAATAATTTCTTTAAAATCCTAGGGGCCAAGAGGGAGGAAAATGAACTAAGGAAAAAATCAGTAAGGGATTTCTTAATGTTAAAGATGGGGGTGGGTCCTGAGGCATATCTCTTGGAGATAAGAAATGTTAGGGAAAGGGCTCTCATTTCGTGATTTCATTTGGCGGGTTAACAGAACAAATTTGTGTTTCCCGCCAGGCAAGTTTGATCAAAAATCTATAAAACTGTGCCCTTGTGATGGAGTGTCTCCGCAGACTTTAATTCATTTTACTTTGTTCTGTGACTTTTATGCTCCCTTTAGGCGACGCTACTTACTCGCCTTATTGAGGTACAGGGGTTTTTGTGGCTGCACATGGCTTCTGATGAGCTGGTTTGGAAGGGGGTAGGATCTTTTCTTAAGTAAGCAATAGCTTGTCAGAATAATTTAAACTACTTTTAAGTGTTTTTAAAAATTAAGTTTTATCGAAATACCCTTCCTGAAATGAAATTTTTGATGTAATTTTTATATGTGTAGGTCATGAGGTGATAAACTATTTTGTTTAATTAAATCCTTTTTAAGTTTTGTTTAAAATGATTTAATGGGCAATTTAGCAGCTCAATTGTAATTTTGCCAGTGATTATCTTTTGTTCTTGTTTGCTGAAGAATGATTGTTAGTGTTATGTGATGTGTTGTTTATTTTTTTTATGGTTGATATTTTTCAAACCGAATAAAGTGTTTTGGATTGGGTCTGTGAGTGAGTGTGTGAGTGATTGGGTTTGTGAGTGAGTATGTGACTTTGAGCAGGTCTTTGAGTGGGAGCATGAGCCTCTGAGTGGGTCTGTGAGTGTGAGAGCGAGTGTCTAAGTGGGTCTGTGAGGGGGTGTTTCAGTGTCTGAGTAGGTCTGTAAGTGGATGCATGAGTCTCTGAGAGCATCTGTGAGTGCTTGTGTTTCTGAGTGGATCTGTGAGTTGGTGCATCAGTGACTATGTGGGGCTGTGAGTGGGTATGTGAGTGTTTGAGTTGGTCTGTGGTTGGGTGTGTGAATGTCTGAGTCTGTGAGTGGGTATATTAGTGTATGAGTACATCTGTGACTAGGTGTGTGAGTGTCTGTATGGGTGCGAGAGTGGGTGTGAGAGTGTCTTCTGTCTGGGTATGAGAGTACACATGAGAGTGTCAGTCAGAGTGTATGAATGACAGTGAGAATGTTTGCCTTACTGTTTTAGTGGGTGTATATATATATATATATATATATATATATATATATATTATATATATATTTATGGTAAAGCAAAAAACCTGCAGATTTACACCAGGTGGCACGCTGAGCCCCACGGATGGATCAGTGGATCTTGGAAATTGCACCCAAAAAACTTCTGCGTATTTTTTTTTACTCTTTTATCGCTTTTTTATCACCCCCATGGTGTCAGGGAACCTTTACCCTGGCCCCATACTGTCCATTACCCCCACATTTCAGTCCCTGGGACTGGTTCCAGATAAAACTAAAAGCAGCTGTAACTTCCCTGTCAGGTTGCAGCCAGCCAATCCAATTCTTCCTATGATGCATGGATCCGAGATCGACCAGCAGTGGACCTGCCCTTTAATATCTCCATAAACCACTAAACCGATTTACTCCAAATCACAAAAACATACTTTCCAGCCGAGAGCTAGCTTTCTGCCCAATTTGGTGTAATTGCATCCAGTGGTTCAGGCTGTAGTCATGTTGAAATTCCCTGTGGGAAAATGCATGGGGAAAATGCATTTGGGAACCCAGCCTTTTTCTCAACCCCCCACTTGACGGATCACCCACAGTTGGAGAGGTTGCCATTAGTGGTTTGTTCCTGTGAGAGTGATGTACCATCCTTATGATGAGAGTTATTTATTATTACAAGCATGATTTGAAGTGATATTGTGACATAATTTTATCTATCCTCTGAAGCACTATAAGAGGTATGTGAATTACACTCTATGTTTCAACAGATGTGTATTCATAGGTGTGTCTACAAATAAGTGGGTTAAAAGTGTATATGACATAGAGAAAAGTATAGTGTCTCAGAGAAACCCAGAGAGATATTGACAGTTGTATTCAAATGTGCAGTAAGCTATTTTTTATTTAATAAAATGATTAGCACTAGTTTATTTCCAAGTATACTTATACTTTTTGAGTGCTACAGCAGACTTTTGATGCTAAGTTGTCATACTGAGTTGACTTACCATTTAAAAACACTTTATAATCCTTTGATTAACTTTTTACTAGATATATATTATGTGTAAAGTAGCGTGTATATATAGGTTATTGGGAGGGTGGTAGGTGCTGAATTTGAAGATTATAATGTCTCCACTCTTAATTCCATATGATGTAAGATAGGACCAATGTCTCACCTATACTATGTTTCACAAACATTGTAAAAAGCATAGTTGTACTCACCCACCTACTGAAAAAGATATTTATGAAATTATATATTGCTCAACATACTCACAGCGCATTCTCCGACACACACTTATGCATACAGTAAGAAACTCAGCAAACATTCATGTATACACTAACACAACTAGGCGTACATTCATTCATAAACTAACATGGCCAGGCACACACTGGTCCTTACACTGAGATACCCAGGTACACACTGATGCATACACCTATACAACCAGACATACACTGATGCATACAGTGACAAACCCAGGTAAACACTCATTCATACAGTGACACAAGAAGGCACACACTAATGGATACATAACAGATCTAGGCAGAAACTGATGTGTACACTGAGACAGCCATGTACACACTGATGTATGTAGTAATATAACTGTACATATTTTGATGCATAAAGTGACACATCCAGGCACACACTCATGAATACACTGACACACTTAGGCACACACTCACACATACAATCACTGATGGATAAACTGACACACCAAGGACAGATTTATCTATGCACAAGCACACGTGCCACGCTTAATATATACACTAATAATACAGTTAGTCACATAGTTGTGCATATACAACCACAACCAGTCACACACCTATACATGTTGTTTCACACTCAATGAGAGATGGTCACATATGCTGACACAATTTAGTTCACACTTATGCATAAAGTAACATACCTCAAAAAAAGGAGGGGATGGGAGGATTTATGGTCCAGTGTATATCCTCCAAAGAACTTGATAATAAAATATGATACACTGTTCCAAAAGAATAGGGAGAGGAAGTAAAGGAGTCCTGATTATCAGGAGCAAGAGTCCTCACACACCGTACTTGGTGTCATGCTTCATCATCGGACAGCTCCTCGTCAGACCGGCGCTGCAATGTCTGACGGGCTCCCCCCTAAAAAAGGGGGGGCTCTTTGCCGGAGATCTTTTGTTTTTGCTGATGATGCCGCGGAGCCAAGTATGGGTCCGTGGGGAAAGAAAGTACAGGAATAAAGGATAAGATTGGCTCAGGACCCTCACTAAGTGATTTATTCTTTGATGTTGGGAAATGGCCAAGATTAAAAAAATGTCAAGGGAGTGAAAATTGAGGTAATGCTCAGACACTCACACAAGAAAATTCAAAGCAGGAAGTCGGTAATTATCCGAAATTCCTTAATATGTGGTCGACATGTTTCGCGTCTTGATATGGTCTCAACAGGATCCTACGACGCTTCTTCAGGACCTATTAAATAATTGGACTTCTTCAATCGAAACCCAAGTGAAAAAAAGAAAAAATTATATATATAGACTCCTGCAATCTATCGTTTACAGTCAAAACGTAGTCAGTCACTTACTAGGATAGAACAGGACTGGCTTTTTCCTATCAGTCACCCTAAATACAAAAAGGAACAGAGGTTAAAAATATATAATCTCTTCATTGAACATGAAAGAATAATCCAATCAAGTCAGTGGAAAAATAGTGACAAACTGTGCAACACATCGTGATGGGGTGGGAGGTAGCAACCCATGCTGGTAATATATTGGTTGGGCTTACCATCTCCACTAGAGAAAGGGCTTCATGGGATCACGTAGGCCTGATGCCCAATACACAAACAATCTGGTCAAGGTAAAACAAAGACATGTAACAGAGAGAGCATTCAAATTGAGTAACAAAATGAACAGCAAGGAGTCTGATCCTCAACAGTCAATCAAGCGCCTTCAACAGTACCACAATGTATGTCAGAAAGACTTAATAATGCAGTCAGATCAAAAAAGAACCAAATAGTACATACTAATATGAGCAATGAAACACCATTCATTTCATAATAGAACACAGCAATGGTAGAGACAAACGCACTGGATTCGCGATGTCTGTACATGTAATTCAATTCATAGTGGCATTTAAGCACGTGCTCATAAATAGTGAAATAAACATGTGCAGGGATTGGAGTTTGAACAGATAATCGGTCTCTCCCCCTTATATATTAAAATGCTCGATGAAACATCAGTCATTCCCTCATGGAAAAACATCAACGGTAAAGACAACAGCACCGGATTCTCGGTGTCTGTGCATGTAGTCCGTTTAATGGTCACAAGTAAGCAAGTGCTCATAAGTGTTGAAATGGTCACGTGCGGGGCTTGGAATATTCAACAGGTCATGAATACCTTTCCTTTGTTGTCGAAGAAGGCCGGGTAATTAGTTAAAAAGATCGAGATTAACAGTCTCTGAACAGGTCATTTTCATTAGTGACAGAGACACAAACACACAGGTAACTAATGGAGGAGACACTCGACCTCCCCTACAGGGACCGGTATCTCAATTCAATAAAATGGCATTATGGTCAAACATATCCATAAGGACGTGCAGGTACTCACTTGTGTGCGTTTCGGTGTCAGGCGCAGCACCTACCCTCAGGCTCCGTTCCCGAATGAGGCGGAAGACGAGTGCTCCAAGGGTATAAATAATACGCGAGAAGTGCGCGCAAGCGTCAATTACTCAATTGGTTGCTTGGCAACTTCTCCCTCCGAACGAGGCGCGTTAGGGACAAGAAACAGGTAAAAATTAAAGAAGGGACAAAAAAAAAAAAAAAAAACGTCAATAGAAAGAGAATAACATGGCGGCCATCTTAGGCTAGTGTGCATTGTAAGAGAAATGAGTATATAGACCACTCAGGGACAGCATAAACGACTCACAATGCCCCCATCTGATACAGTAACTTGCTCATTAGCCAACTCGCTACCAAGGGAGCACTTAATTCAATTATAGAAAGTGTAGAGGGGAGTAACCAGCTCCCGTAGGAAATGTTACCACTGAAGCCCAAAGTGTAATCATAAGAGAGTACAATAGTCTGTATCTTTTAGATTATAAGTAGATAATCAGTCAGCTGATGATTGTTTATATTGACAGGTTGAACCAGGGAATATCATCATTCAACCCTTGGCGATGGGTGTTAAGCCTGTAAACCCAGCGCTGCTCAAGTTCAAAAAGTGGACGTGTACCTTCTGAGGTGCTGGTCTGTAAAACAACCCACCACATATCATCTGGTGTGTGGTTGGACTCAATGTAATGGATGCTAAGTTTGGTTGTGACTCTGCCGCAGCGGATGTTGATGCGGTGTTCATTTATTCTTGTTTTCACTGCTCGTGTGGTCATACCTACATATCGAAGATTACATGGGCAGGTGATCAAATATACACAATTGCGAGTATTGCAATTGGTATGTCTCATCAGTCGCCAAGTTAGTATAGGTTCGAAATCTAGGGTGTCTGTCCGTTTAGTGAGGGAGCATACATTGCAAGACCCACATGGAAAGTGACCCTTGACTGGTGGAAGATCCCATAGAGACCTTTGGCTGGACGAGACCGTATTGAGTCTCGGTCGAGTGTGTACTAACATATCTTTAACGTTGGAGGTCCTCTTAAAAGCAAAAACAGGTTTAGGAATACTCTCGCCTCCACTACAGAGAACAGACCATCTTTTATTGATGATCTTTTTGACTGTATTAGATAGTGGTGTGAAGGTGGAGACACACGTCAATTTGGTTTCTGTGGATTTGGGAGTCAGCTGCAATAGTGAATCTCTGTCACTATATTTGGCTCGTTTGTAGGCCGTCCTTATGACTTTATCAGGATAATGGCGGTCATGTAGTTTAATCTGTAGGTCAGTAGCTTGGGTATTAAATAGTTTGAGGTCACTACAATTCCGTCGAAGACGTAGGAATTGCCCGTACGGTAAATTGTCTCTCAGTGCCTTAGGGTGGTGGCTGTCATATAATAGCAAGCTATTCCGATCTGTCATTTTATGATAAGTTCTTGTCTTCAGTTTACCTCCCTCAATGCTGATCATTAGGTCTAAGAAGGGGATTTCAATGGTGGAGATAGAGGATGTGAAGTTCAGAAAGGGATCAAGACCATTAATCCAGGTCGTGAAAGAGTCAACTTCTGAGGCAGAGCCATGCCAGACAACTAAAATGTCGTCTATATATCGACGCCATAGTTTAATGTTGTCAAAAAAAGGATTTGTCTCTGGCAGAATGTAGCGCTTCTCAAAATCATACATATACATGCAAGCTAGACTAGGGGCAAAAGTGCTCCCCATCGAGGTACCGCGAATCTGGTGGAAAAGTTTATCCTCGAACTGAAAAGAATTCTTTGTCAAGGCGAGGCTAGCACAGTGCATGATGAAATGAACAGGGGTAGTTGACTCCAATCTGGCTGACAGAAGAGCTGCCTCGACTACCTCCAGTGTAGCTGCCTGTGGGATATTGGTATATAAAGCCTCAACATCAAGTGTGATGAGGGCATGAACATTAACTGTAAGGTTTATAGTTTCAATGAGATTAAGGACATCCTTTGTGTCCCTAAGGTAAGTTAGCGATTGTTGTACAAGAGGTCGTAGAAAATGGTCACAAAATATAGATAATGGTTCAAGGACAGATCCAATCCCTGATACTATCGGGCGGCCCGGTGGGGGAGATCGACCTTTGTGAATCTTGGGAAGACAGTAGAAATATGGTGTGCGAGGCTTCTCAGTATCCAAAAATTCTGCTTCTTTTTGTGATATCCATTTGTTGCCGCGGGCCTCTTCTATCATGCCCCGGATCTCAGTTTGTAAATTGGCCGTGGGATCCTGGGTGATATGTGCATAATAGGTAGAATCACTGAGAAGGCGAAGACATTCCTGTCTATAGTCCTCTGTGTCCATCACAACGATGGCACCTCCCTTATCTGCTGGTTTTATGGTAATGTTAGTATCCACTGATAAGTCGTGGAGGGCCTCGTTCTCGGCTCTAGGAATGTTGTTAAATCTATGCCGTGGTTGCATTTTCATAATGTCGGAGGTGACCGCTTTTTCAAAGGCCAAAACCTCACAGGGCATAGCGGACGTAGGTGGCATGAAGCTGGAGGGTTTCTTTAGCCCAGAATCCTGGAAAGAGTCGTGAGTAGGTTTATCTTTAAAAAAGAATTGTAGTCGAATCTTCCTAAAGAAGCGAGAGAGTTCGCATTGGAGGCGAAAAGGGTCGTCCTTGGGAGTAGGAACATAACCCAGGCCTCTATTGAGTGCCTTCTTTTCATAAACAGAAAGAGGCCTTGAGGACAGATTGACCACTAGATCTTGATTGGTGGGGTTTTGCCCTGGCTCCTTGTGACCATCTGTGGTTCCTCCTGAGACCAATGGACTCTCCTGCCTCTTCCTCGCCTTCTGCCTCTGCCTCTGCCCCTGCCGCGGCCTAAAAAAGGCATGTAAGGTGGCATTGGACGGGGTTGATAGAAAGGAAAAGGTTGTTGCCATGCCATTGGGTGGCCAGGATGGTACTGTGGAAAATTATAATAAGGTTGTGGTCTCTCATCTTCAGTGCTCCATCCATCAGAGGACGAGCTGTGGCTATATTTACGTTGTCTCCTGCCTGAAATGGAGGATTCATCTGATGATATAGATGGTGTATCCATCGTGTAATCCTCCTTGACATAAGGGTAAACCTTCTCTCTATTGAACTTATTGATGTCTTTCTGTAACTTAGTGATCTTCTGTTGCGTTAGAAACTCTTTGGTTTCATTTAGATCCATATTTATCTCTGCGAGTCGACTCTTAAAGGCTGTTATAGAAACAATGGTCTTAAGTGTGTTCTCCATAAAAGTAATCTGTATAGCCATAGATTCAGCTAGTCGTCTAGATGTATTGATAATCAAGACCAGCCAATCTCGAGTGCATTTCCATGCAATCTGTGCCCAGTCCTTCCTAAAGACAAGGTCTTGTAGGAAGATCCTGGGCATATTGGACACAAGTAGTCCATTGGGGGCTATGTTTGCTCTGAGGTATTCGGTCATGATAGTCCCATGTAAAACCGTTTTAACCAGATCTCGTTTAAGTGAAGACAGTTTGTCCCATTCTTCCTTGGTGGGACCAGATGGTCCTGCACCATCATTGGTCAGAATGGAGGGGGTCTGCAGAATAGCAGATACAACATCATCATCAAAGCTGAGACCTTGAAAATTATCCATATTAGGAGTCTCAGGGGAATTATCCAATTAGTAACCCCTACAGTAACATACCTACAGGTATACTAGTGCATGTGATAAGATACCCAAGCATACACTGATACATACCTTAAAGCACCCAAGTTCACCATGATGCATAAATTGAAACTTTGCCAGACACTGACACCTATGATAATTGTGAGAGACCTGGTCTTCATTCAACATCAAAACTAACAGATGTAAATTGCAGACAAGATAGTGATGCAATTGTTTGTCTTACATTAAAATGCTTATAATATATAAATGAACAGTATGCAATGAAAATGTAAACATGCTGCTATTTTTTATATCAAAAATCTAATTCAGCATTAAAAGAGACATCTAAAATGCCCAAAAACCTCAAACACAAAAGAAACTGCAGAAAGTATACTATCTACTTTCAACTGAGAAATGAAAAGAACAACATGTGGACAATGTGTCTAATGAGAAAAGAGCTGCTGGTAAGAGAAGCAAAACATTCTTTAAATGTATATGTGGAAAGTTGCAAAGTCTGCAAAATCAAGTAAATAAAAAGAAACATTTGAAATCAGCCACAAAAGACAAAAATCACACATAATGAAGAGTAAGAAATCATTGATGAAAACTGATAGCTTAACAAAAGGACAGCAGCAGTTCAAAGAAATTAGAGTTAAAATGTTTCATGCAAGGGCAATTCGGAATCTGATTAAAGCTAGGAAGCAGTACAAAAGGAAAAGAGAAGTAGTCAAACAAAAAGAATGTGTTGAGACTGTAGCTGCGAGGCATTTGCCTTAAAACAGAAGCTTTTTATTTTGATTCTCACTAGAATGAGAACACTGGATAAGACAATCCTGGGTATAAAGAGAAGCTGTCAAACGAGAAGTCTTGTAAATAAAACCAAAAACTTTAGTGGTGAGTGGAAGAATACCTCTAGTACAGAACCCTCCTTTGATGAAAAAGGTTATTTGAAAGAGAACACATTAGTGCATGCAGTTGATTCAACTGGTTAATGTTATGTTAAAGGATGGCAGTCCCGTTGAAAAAGAAGAGATTGTTCCTAGAAATGTGGAAGAGGTAATAGCTGAAGAGGTTCAGGGAAGGCATAGACAGGTCCCTGTTTACAAATGGAGTTGTAATATGTGTAGTATTTGGCAGCAGTCTATTGATTTGTTACAAAATTTTGTACGTGACTTTCCATGCAGCCCTTACAAATACCAGCAACTGAATACGGATCAACAAGAATATAGTAAGAGGATCCAAGATTCAAACAGTGTATCCCATACATATTTCGCCTTCTATTTGAGAGTGACTTGTCTGGACTTTCGTATGAAGTAAATTGCATTCTAAAAACAGACGTTAATCTTCAAAATCTCAGTGTGAGAAATTTTGTTAACAAAGTTCAAGAAAAGGACAAAAACTCAGCATACAGCTTGATATATTTAATGACATGCTAATGTGGTACCACTTAATATTGGTTCTGTCATCATACAAAACTGAAATGTATGCTGAGAAATCTGGGTGCAGCAACCTGGTTTCTAACACTCAATTGGACTGGATATGCATGGGATGAGCTCCTTCAATTCTTGAGAGAGGCAAATTCAAACCTAAAAGACATCAGTGTAAAGGCACCTAGACAAGTCTGCTCATTAGACCCTGCTAATGTTTGTAGATATTTCAACCACAGGTTCCAAGCTGAGCTTGCTTTTATCTGCAACAAAAGCAATCATCCTCATGGAGAAGTAACTGATTTATTTTGGTGGAAAGAGTACCAAGCAAGAGGGGCTCCTCATATTCATATGCTGCTATGGATAGAAGACACACCTGCATTTGAAGCAGACAGTGATGAGTCTGTACTGTCTTTCATAGAACAGTATGTGACATGTACCATACCACTCACACACATTGGTGAACAAGGTGTCAGAGAACAAGTTTTGCATTTCCAAACACACTGATGCAGGAAATACTGCAATTGTAAAATACAGATCAAAATGAAAGTTATACAGAAGATGTAGATTTCGATTTCCAAGACCTGTCATTTAAAAAAGAAGAGTGAACAGCTTCTTGTCTTCAGTCTGAAGTATACTTTCACGGAAATCACCAAAGAACACATATAACCTAAAAATTACAGAGGCTGCCAAATATATTAATGAGTACAACCCTGTGATTTAATAAATGTGAAATTCTAATATGGATATAAAATATTTTGCAGATAACTCTATCACTGTGGCTCTGTATGTCACATCATACATTACAAAATCTGAAAAGACAGAGATGAAGGAGATGTGAGAGGAGAGTTCTGCAGAGAAGACACTTAGGGCCAGATGTAGCAAAGGGTTTGCGCCTCGCAAACAGCGAAAATCGCCGTTTGCGAGGCGCAAAAGCCTCTTTGCTATTCAGAAATGCATATTGCGAGTCGGGACCGACTCGCAATATGCATTTCAGAATCGCAAATAGGAAGGGGTGTTCCCTTCCTATTTGCGATTCGGAGTGGAATACAATTCCATTTGCGACCGCATCTGCGGTCGCAAATGGAGTCGCAGTTACCATCCACTTGAAGTGGATGGTAACCCACTCGCAAATTGGAAGGGGTCCCCATGGGACCCCTTCCACTTTGTGAATGGACCCACAAATATTTTTTCAGGGCAGGGAGCGGTCCAAGGGACCACTCCCTGCCCTGAAAAAATACCGAAACTAAAGGTTTCGGTTTTTTTTTTAAGTGCAACTCGTTTTCCTTTAAGGAAAATGGGCTACACTTAAAAACAAAAAAAAACTGCTTTATTTAAAGCAGTCACGAACATGGAGGTCTGCTGACGACAGCAGGCCTCCATGTTTGCGAGTGCCTAGACTCGCTATGGGGCCGCAATTAGCGACCCACCTCATGAATATTAATGAGGTGGGTCATTGCGACCCCATAGCGAGTCGCAGTCGGTGTCTGAGACACCGTACTGCATACCAATTTGCGAGTTGCAAATTGCGAGTCACAGGGACTCGCAATTTGCAAGTCGCAAATTGGCGTTTTGCTACATCTGGCCCTTAGGCCCATATTTACATAAAATATAATTGTATTTTGCAAGTTTGTGGCGTTTTGCGTGCAAGACACACAGTGATTTGTTAGGTCATTTTATTTCATATTTTCACTGAACAGGATCCGCAATTTAGCCAGAAAGATATCATTTCAGAACTCCCTCAGAGGTCTTTTAATGATAAGGTTGAGTCTGCCCAGGTGGTATCATCCTACATAGGTGGGGATAGGTGGTCAAATGATGAAGCATGACACTATAATGTGTGTGAGAACACCTATTTTGTAAGGGAAACAACCCTCCCAATAGTACACGGCTACCATTACCATACCTCATGCCTAAAATTAGATCACTACGTCTGTGATCTTGTGACCAGCTGAACAGGCCTGACCAGTCTGTTCACTAAGTTCCCCATACTCTTTGTGTTGTTGATTCTTTTTTCAGTGAGGTAGTATGGGGACCAGATCCTCCCCTATCTCTCTTTGTGTGTAAAACATTGTTGGAAATATTCAGTGTTCCTATGTTTCAGTGTGACTTGTGGTGGGAGACAGATATCCTATCAGGAGCTCACTAACATGTGTGGTGAATGCAGATTGGGAGGTTTACAACTCCTATTTACAGGCATGTGGTGTGTCATTTGTCCTGCAATCTCTTGTGCAGATATTTTCCCAACAAAAGATTGCGTAGTGTGTCTCATTCCCTATCAAAACTGTTGGCTGTGGCATTCATGGACATTGTCCTTTCCTAACAGTGGTAAGTATAGTTATTTAGCCATTTCAGCTGTGATCTACGCTTAATAGTCATGTGATTTCTGATCCTGTGGGTGTGACATTGTCTTCTGTTGTCACCTGTGTTGTTGCCAATACACACTGTGCACGACAACAATGTACTGCATATGTGCTGTGGCTTTCACCATGCCTACTATCCTGATGTGAGTCCCTGTCTTGGTCTAGTGGCAGGTTGGATTTGTGGATCTACTCCTGTGTGTGGCTGGACTAGTGACTCCCTTGCAACTGGAATTTGGACCCTGTCTGGTGTAGGATGTCACCTGCAGGGAATGGCTCCCTCTGTTGTCCATGTGACCTTTTTTGGTGAAGGGGAATTACCACACATTACAATTCGCTAGGATGGAAACTCGTACATTTGACAATAAAGACATGAAGACAGTTCCTGTGATCTGTAGTGTTTATTGTGCAGAAAGTGTGAAAGAATTGATAAGTGGGGTCAAGGTTGGAGTAAGTGGCCTAGCTGTAGCCAGTACTGGTCCAGTATCCAAGTATCATGTGAAAATGGAGGATTGACATTGAAACGCTAACATGGTGTCTCAGTGGCACACAAGGAAGAATTTCCATAAGTGGGACCCTTCCTGGCAGTGGATTTGGTCTTGGAATCTGCCCCTGTAGGATGTCTGGATGGATGACCCCATTTCTGGGGGGGTTCCTCAGCTGCAGAGGGTGGGGTGCCACTGGCCTGTGGTTCTTCTGGCAGGGCATCCCTTTCACTAGCTGAGGGTGATATTGATGACTCAGTTGGTATCTGGCTAGTTAAAGGGACCTGCTGGTGGGTACAGGTAGCATGTAGGATGGTTGTGAGCTCCTTGAACACCCCTGCAATGGAGGCCATGGTGGCATTGTGGGTCTACCACTGCTGCATGGCCTTCTGTTGGTATTGCCTCTGCAACCTTTGGTCTTCCTCCAGAATGGTGAGTATTTGGCCCATCTTGCCCTGGAATTACTGGTATGCTCCTGGGACTTGGGAGATGGTTTCCTGGCCAGTTAAGTCCCTTGGGGGCCCCATCCCCTGGCCCACAGGTACTCTTTCACGGCCCCTGAACACCTGTGCCCCTGGCACAGAGTGCCCAATCCCAGTTACCCCAGGACTGTCATTGTCTTGGGTGTGAGGGGATGACTGAGGTCCCTGTACTGTGGGACACACTGCTGATTGACCAGTCCTTGGGACACAGGTTTGAGGAGCAGAGTTTGGCTGAGACGTAGATGCCAGAGGTTGGAGGGGTTGGATGTGGGACGGGGTGAGGCTGGGAGTGGTAGACTGACTAGGTCTCCCAGATGGCCCAGGTAAGTTGTCTATGTCCAGCCATTCTGTGGTTTTGTTCTCACTGGGGCCTTCATCATGGGGAGGGCTGGCTGTCTCTGGCATCCTCTCCATAGTGGCAGTGGCAGGGGTACCTGTGAATTAAGTGGGAGAGTATCACATGGTTGATATATGAATGTTGGCCTCTGTGTCTGATGCACACATTGGCTTAACTTGATTCCTAGTTATGGCAAAGACAGATGCAGCACTACAGACATTGTTTGTGGGTAATGCACTGTGAAATGGGTAGCATGTCCCATTGAGGGTTGCTATTTGAGGATTGCATTTTTGTCATTGGTGATGCAGGTGCCATAGTTGATTATGCAAGTGTTGCACTGTGACGTGGACAGATCAGCCTTTCATGTGGATGCACAGGTTCATTGTGGGAGATGCAGTGACAGTGTTTGGCAGGTTTTATCCATGCAGTGGCTAGGGACTGTCTGGCCATTGTGTCTGGGTTGTGGGGTGACATGCAGAGGAGGGGTTGTAGGTGATGGTGTGAGAGGTGTAGTGGAAGATAGGGTGACGGGCTGGGGTTGGGTGGTAGGGCAGCATGCAGAAGGGCCGAATTAATGCTGGGGTGTGTGGGTTCATTACCAGTGTCCAGTCCTCCAGGAATTCTATTCAGGCCCTCAGGATCCAGGATGTCCAAGACATTCTCCTCCCACAATGCGAACTCTGGGGGAGGAGGTGGGAGCCCACCGCCAGTCTTCATCACAGCAATTTGGTACCTGGACTCCAAGGAATGCACCTTTCCCCGTAGATTTCTTCTACCTCTTCTGTATGTCCTCCCTTGTGGGTGAATGGTTGCACACTGCGTTGATCCTGTAGCCGATTCTCTGCCATAACTCCATTTTCCTGGCAATGGATGTTTGCTGGAACTGTGCTCCAAGCTGTTGTGGCTCTACCCTGATGATTTCATTGACAATTACCCTCAGCTCATCGTCAGTGAAGCATGGGGGATTTTGACGGGACATTGTGGTTTTGTTGTGAGTGGGGTGTGTGTAGTGTGCAAAGGTGCAATGTAGGGTGCTTGGTGGGGTGGGGGTGCTTGGTTTTCTGTGCTGGTTGTTTGTGGTGTTTATGTGCTGTGATGATGTGTGTATAGTGTCAATGGTGCAATTGTGTGGTGTGTGCTGAGTGTTGTGTGTGATGGTGTATGTGTGTAGTGTCTTTGGTTTGTGTGGTCCTCTCTGTCGGTGTATTTTGTTTTGGTTGCAAAGGGTTGTTGTTTGTGTGGGGGGTATTTTAAAGTTGTGCGTGTTGGTGTGTCTAATGTGTGTATGTGTGTCAGGTGTGGGGTATTCGATTTGTCCAACGCGGTGCTGTGGTGCTGTGTTCTGGTAAATGTGTGTTTTTGACCGTGGAGCTTCACACCGCCAATGGTTTTCCTCCATGCAATGGCCACTGTGCTGATTTGTGGGTCGTGATATAGAGAGCAGTATTTGTTTGGCGTGGCAGTGCTGGTGGTGGGGCTACCTCTATCCTGCCCTCGGTCTTTCTGGTGGTGTCGGATTTGTGGCTGTTTTTGGGCAGGATACTTTGTGGACTATTAATATGGCAGGCAGGATACTGCCAACACAGGCGGCCTTTTGAAACCTACAACCTCGGCAGGCTTGCGGAAAAACCTCCAAACTCGTAGTGAGGGCCTTAGTCACTCAGTCACTGATATACTACTGGCGTACATAATCACTCAACAATACACCACTCATGCACTTAGTAAATCACCCATTAACAACATTGACACTATTACAAACATGCATAAAACATAAAGCATTTCTTTCATTAAGTGGAGTCAGAGATTCTAAAAACAAAAACAAAAATCCTAACAGTTTATATAAATTTGTGTTTTTTTTAACTGCTTTGAATTTTTTGGGTGTTTTATTGTTTCGTCACAGAAACAAAGGCAATGTCCTTGTTGGACTTGGCCCTTTTTGCAGGGTCATCCCCAAACATTTTGCCTCCTTCCTTCTACTTTGTCTGACCTGTTTTTGTTGGTTTTAGGATACTGGGCACTTTACCACTTCTGTCCAGTTCTAAAGTGCAAGTGCTCTCTGTCTAAATTAGATTGGTGATTGGTTTCTCAATGATTGGCATAATTTATTTACTAGTAAAGTGCACTATGTGTGCCGAGGGCCTGAAAATCAAATGCTACTAGTGGGTCTGCAGCACCGATTGTGCCAACCACATGAGTAGCTATGTGAACATGTCTTAGACCTGCCACTGAAGTGCCTGTGTTTTGTACTGTCAGTTTGACTTGGCAAGGGTGCCCATTTGTCAGACCTAAACCTTCCTTTTTACTACATGTAAGTCACCTCTAAAATAGGGGGCAGGATGCAGTATATTTAAAAGGAAGGACATGTACTGGTAGGTTGTGCATGTCCTGATAGTGAAATACTGCAAAATTCTGTTTTCACTATTGCAAGGCCTATCTGGGGATTGCTTTTAAATATCTTTTTAGTGCAGTTCCCCATTGGAGCACAGGAAAATATGAAGTTTGAGGTCTTTAAACTCAAAATTAAAAAATACATCTTTTGGTAAAGTTGTTTTTTAGATTGTCAGTTTGAAAATGCCACTTTTAGAAATTGGGCATATTCTTGCTGAACCATTCTGTGCCCCTACTTGGCTGCTGAATACACGTCTGGGTCAGACTGACAGTTGCGCTGTTTGTGAATTCCCTCTAAACAGTGACAAAAAGGGAGCTGAGGTGTGTCCGGCAAATCCTGTTGAGTCGTCCTGGGCTAGAGTGGGAGGGAGGAGCTGACACTTCCACTTGAAAAAGCTGTGCCTGTTCCCTCATTAAACAGTCTCCAACTACCTAGTGTGTGTCTGGGGCAGGGCAAGGGAGAAGAAGGTTTTTGTGCGCTACAAAGACCTCCCTACGTCAAAGGCAGAAATGAGTATAAGTATTGGACTGCTGACCCCACACCTTTAGATTGCTTCTGGATCAAGAGGAGCCTCTGCTAAGAAGAAGAGCTTGATGCTTGATGAGAACATGCATGGTGGCTTTTGCTTTGATGTGCTGGCCTGCTGCTGCTTCTGTCTAGAGAGGGAAAGTACTGGACTTTACTTTCTGAAATCCTGCTTGTGTAGTTTCTCCAAGGGCTTGGAGTGAACTTGCCACCTCTTAGGAAGTCTCAGGGACATCATACACTTCACCTGGCAGCACCTGGGTACTCCTGCTGAGGACCCTGACTTGCCAAGTGGTGCCAATCCAGTTCCTGGGCCCTTGAGAGTGAAAGCTTGCCTGAAACCAAGAAAAAACAGGCACATCCACTCTGGACGAGTCCAGAACCGGCGCCACTGCACAACTCCATGGTGCAGCCTGCAACTCGAAGCCTTGGTCCTCGTTAGAGCGTGACAACCCTGACCAATGCCACAGGCCCAATGCTGCCGCTTCCTCATGGAGTCCTGTCAAATTGTGAGTCACAAGTGCTGTGTCATCAACGTCCGTGACACCATACTCTGTAGAAGCACTTGTAACCCTGTGCTCTGCGTCTTCATCCAATGATTCATCCGCCCCCCCCCCCAGACCCCAGATAATAAAGAACCAATGCCTTGCCCTCACGGCGGATCACCTCCCCTGTTTTGCAGTAAGGAGCCGACGCTGCACCAGATCCAGTGATGCCTCACCTCAAAGGTGATGTACCTGGGGGTCCGTGCAACTCTGTGACCGGCACCGCCCTACCCACTAGTGGCATCGGACTGCTAGGAATGACTCCGTCAATGGCGTTGTGATAGGTCCAGTTAGAGCTACTGTGTTTGTAAGTGGTTTTATTGGGATTTAATCTTTTAAAATGCATATTTATGCTTGTGTGTGTTGGATTTTTGTCATTTTGGTCTGGTTTGATTTAGATAAATATTGGCTATTTTTTCTAAACTGGTATGGAGACCTTTTGTGGTGTTTCCCAATGTTACTGTTACTGTTACCCATTCCTTTTGATGCTGCTCCAGATTTAGAACAAGTCTGAAATGTGTGGCAGTGCAAAAAACGAACATCTTCCCAACGGTGGTGTTAGCATGGCACAACGAGGAGGGATACTTTTATTCCTCCTGTCTTTGCTTCTGCAGCACACATTGAAAGAGCAAAAGGAGATGAATGATTGTTTATGCACACAAAGGAACACCTACCTGCACATAAACAATCAGTCAAAAATGACGATTTGGTACTTCTATGTGTGCTGCAATCTGGATCACACATGGATGTGCCAAATTGCCATTGTAGATTGCTTATGTGCATGAAGGGAGACCTTCCTGCACATGAACAATCAATCCCCTCAATGCAGACACCCTTGCACTATGGTGCAAGATTGCCTGCGTTGGTGCTGGCAGCTAAATTTGGTACAGGCGTAGGGGGAAAACACATGGGTGCACCATCTTTTAGCAAATCTGGCCTAATCTTGCATTTTATTGAAGTTATGCAGCGTGGTGGTGCAAATTCTAGTGCAGCACGCACAGCACCACTTTGTAGTAAATATGGACCTTCGTTTAAAAAAACACACCAGGGGCTTAAGGTCGTAATTAAATTATTCAAATTAAATTAATCCAGCAGGCTACCTCAGTTTCTTCTCTCTGTTTTCAGTTATTTAATCAAACTGTATTGTAAGCAGTTCATTGTTGCTGGAGATAAGATTACACAACGTAAAGTGAAGAAACGACTGGATTTGCAGACTTTGTAAATGAAATGGCGTGATTCATGCCTGTCCTATGCATTCGAATGACTTCCCAACGATGCGGCCACTCTACGCTTTGTAATCCCTCTTAAAAAATAAATGGAGGGAATATGCTGATTCAACGCTTTGTATAAATGTTTCTAAACGCACCAATCATTTCATTTCTTTAATTAAATTGCGGGTTATTCAGAATGTTTTTTTTTTTATTGAAACTATTCAAAATGGCCTTCGTACATGCGTACATTTTGCAAACCATAGCAAAGGGAGAAGTGCACAATTGCTGTTATTTTTAGGTAAGCGACAATCTATTTTTCTAATAGGGTATTTATTTGATAAGGCTGTGCTCGCAGGACACTGAAAGAGGTATTAACAATAATCTACTCGTTTCATTAATTTTTGCTGGAAACAATGAATATATTAAAATGCTCTGCGTTTTTTCTTACAATTCGGAAGCAGCTGGCTGAGCAAAGAAGGTAGATTGATTTATATCATCTAAGAGGTTCTAAGTAATTCTATAAAATCCTTCATACAAATAAAAATGGAAAGGATGCGGGCGACTCCATCCTGGAAAATAAAAGTGCTTGCGGTTCTTCAGTGAAACAGGCGCAATGGGTTGAATGAAAATTAATAATGCTTGCCACCTCCTTTTGCTGTTTCTCAGCGCTGACTTCACAGGCTTTACTAGCCAACCAGTTTTATGGTATTCAACAGTATGGAAACTGAAAACATGAAGGCCCATATTTATACTTTTTGACGCTAAACTGCGCTAACGCAGTTTAGCGTAAAAAATTTTTGCGCCGTCTAACGCCATTCTGAAGCGCCATGCGGGCGCCGTATTTATGGAATGGCGTTAGCCGGCGCAAGCAGACCGGCGCTGCCTGGTGTGCGTGGAAAAAAACCACGTAGACCAGGCAGCGCCGGCGTAGGGGGAAAATGGCGTTAGGGCGTCTTAAAATGGGGCAAGTCAGGTTGAGGCAAAAAAATCGCCTCAACCCGATTTGCGCCATTATTTTCGACGCCCAGACGCCATTTAAATGACTCCTGTCTTAGTAAAGACAGGAGTCATGCCCCCTTGCCCAATGGCCATGCCCAGGGGACTTATGTCCCCTGGGCATGGTCATTGGGCATAGTGGCATATAGGGGGGCACAAATAAGGCCCCCCTATGCCACACAAAAAAAATTAAAAAATATAAAAAATTATACTTACCTGAACTTACCTGAATGTCCCTGGGGTGGGTCCCTCCATCCTTGGGTGTCCTCCTGGGGTGGGCAGGGGGGGCCCCTGGGGGCAGGGGAGGGCACCTGTGGGCTCATTTTGAGCCCACAGGCCCCTTAACGCCTACCCTGACCCAGGCGTTAAATAGTGGCGCAAATGCGGGGTTTTTTGACCCGCCACCTCCCGGGCGTGATTTTTGCCCGGGGGTATAAATACGACGCATTTGCGTCGCCGTCATTTTTTTAGACGGGAACGCCTTCCTTGCATCTCATTAACGCAAGGAAGGCGTTCACGCAAAGAAATGACGCTCTTTACTCATACTTTGGCGCTAGACGCGTCTAACGCCAAAGTATAAATATGGCGTTAGTTTTGCGCCGAATTTGCGTCGAAAAAAACGACGCTAATTCGGCGCAAACAGAGTATAAATATGCCCCGAAATTCTCTGTTAACACTGACAGACTTGAACCTGTGACCTAATAATGTTTTGGAGTATGTAGAGTATTTAAACACAAAACCCACAAAGAGTGCGCCCCTGTTGCTTCAAGGTGTACACTACATCCATGACAGTGACGGTCTTCTTCTTAGCATGCTCTGTGTAGGAGATGGATTCCTGGATAACTATCCAAAAAGGCCTTTAGCACATCAAAATTCTCCTTCTACATCACTTGACTCCTCCATAGTGCACTAAGCAGTGAATTGCAGGCTTGGTGATGCCCTTGATGTTGTCCTGAAGCAAGTGCTTGTGCAGTGTTAAATTTAAGCCAACAGTTTCTGGTGCTGGGCACAGACACTTAATTGCCTACACCGGCACATATGACAGTTTGCCACATGGTGGCACATTTGTTTTACTTAGAGATGAGTACAACAACAGTTGTTTATTGATTCAATTTACCTTAAAAAATGATTAATACCTGTCACCCCAAGCTTTTTTTTTTCTTGCTTTGAATGCCTGGAGTAGTCTGAGGTGGCACATTTGTAGGGATGTGATGCGTATTAGGTGTTTTTATCTGTCAGTGGCAGTGCTGGCTGGAACAATGGGTGGTGCAAGCAGCAGTTGCTAGGTCTGGGTGGAGTTTGCATAGCCGCGCTACACGGAGTTCTGCAAAGTTTCTAAAAAACTCCATCACGCTACACGGAGTACTGGTAGCGGGCGGAGTTTCTTGCAACACCCATTCGAGTGACGTTTAATGTCACTGGCACCAGAAAGTATGTTCTCGCGTTGGTATTTTCATGCGAGCAGTTTGCATGGGCACCGCCATCTTGCTTTTGCTTTGTTATGGTGCTGGAGCATAGTTATTTCTGTCCCATCCCACACTTTTGAAACTTATTTTCATCTAGTTTTGGTTCGCTATTTTACCTTTTCTCTTTGTGTTTTTATATTTTAACTTATTTCCTAATTTTTTATTTTTTTGGGGTGAATTTTTTAGTTTTACTTTGAATTTGTGCCTTATTTCTTTTTTTCCCTTCCTTCTTTCTTATCTCTTCCCCACAAAGTCCTCAGCACCATCTCGACGCAGGGGAGCTGTAGCACCAAGCCCCCAACTACCACCGGCAGCCACCTTCCTTGCGGGCAGCGGCACCACAAAGGGTGCAGCCCGTGCCATTTTGTTCTGTGATGGAGGTGGCTGCATTGGTGTATTTTATGTTCAGCTCTGCCTCCCCTCTACCTTGGCAGCAGGCCCCAGTCTGTGTATGGCCTCCGGGAGCACCAGCAACACTGTGGGTGGGTCAGGGTGCACCACAACTCCGGGGTCCGGCACATCCAGCAACAGCTAACACACCGGTGGGCCGATATCCTGGACAGTGAATTGGACCGGCTCAACCTGCTAGGCTTAGAGGTTGAGGGCTAGTTAAGCAATAATTAATCATTAATCGTGTTCTATGATATTAGTTTCTTTATGTTACAAATAAAATATTAAGTGATTGTCTTGTCATGTAGAAAGGTGCACGCCTCTACCTAATTCTACTGGTTCTTGGCCCTTGCTTGGGCTGTTTAAGAGGTAATGCAGAGGCCCTTCCTGTCTAAGATAGTCATAGTTAATATTAGTATTAGTGATTTAGCATGTTCTCTCACTTCTCTGTGTCTTTATTTTTTGTAGCTCGTACAGTGCCATCTGCCAAGCAAATTCCCAGTGATGTGCAGTAGTTTTGCATGCAAGCATCCAATCTTTGTATTGGGAGATTGAAAATGAGATGAGATCTGTAGAAATCATTCATTAAAATTTATTAGTGATTCCACAATGTAGTTTAGGAAATTTAGACTAGGGCTAGGAAATTTGGAATAGGATGGTGCTCTGATCCTCTGATGTAGAAATGTTACTGTTTGTCTTTTCCTTTAAAAAATGATATCCTTGAAGAGAATATTTATTAACAGTACCACTAATCTTTTATAGTTTTTTTTCCTACATTGTCCAGCATCCAGGGGCAGGAAAAGGGCTGCTGAGGTGGGTGAAGGAGGTGAGGGTGCCCCTTTCTCAAGTGCCAGGGCAAATGACTCTGCTCGCCCAGTAAGTCCTCCTGTTGTTGTTAATATTTATTTCCCTAACATTTACCACTCCACATTTACAATTATCTTTTACCGTTTTACTGTGCCTGTCTCCTAATTTGTTTCCAACTCCAATTCGATTATATGTTTTATAAATTGTTCTTATCCCTGCATTATTCTATTTACTTATTTTCTATATTTCAAGTTTCTTTACTTCAAACTGTCTTGCTGTACTAGTCTGTCTGTAACTTCCTTTCTTCTGTTTTGTCAATGAGCTTTCCCTCTCCCCTTATATATCTTGTGGAGTGGTGGTAAGGCTCAGAGAACCCATGTTCTGAAGACTGCATGCCCATGTATGGTATTCTACGCATGAGAAGGCTTTTTTTCTTGCTCCAGCTCCATCATTTAAAAAAGGAGAAAAGGAGTTTTTGAACCTGGTCATGTTCTATATGTATTATTAGTATACTAGCAGTTGATGACCGTGCACTATGGTTGAAAGTATGAGGAGGAGGGCCCCATTGTATTAGCCAACCAAGACCATATGTACTTCATTGACCAATTCTTGCACCCTTTTATTTCTCTTGAAAAACTCAGATTTATCAATAGCTAGTTCTGCCCCTCCATTACCAAACATTTTTTTTACTGGATTACCTGGCTTTTAAAATATTGCCAACCAAAAAATACCCCCACCTGATATTTTGATAGAAGAGAAGTCTGTAATCGAAATACAGTGATATATTGTGGTTGTATTTTGATATTAAAAAAACAATAAGGGGAGGTGTATCTGGCTTCTAAATTGTGTCATTTTGTTTCTAGCCACACCTACCACCAGTGCTGGGGCCAGCAGTAACAGCGCCAATGCAGATGTGGCTGCGGGAGCAGATGAAGGGCAGTCTTGGTGGCGGCTGTGGGGAGTGGTGGTAAGTCCTATTGCTTACTTATTGAGAATTAGTAATTTAGAGCCACACGTACAAAGCGTTTTTCTCATCACAAATGGCCTGATTTGCAGAATCAGGCTGTTTGCAATGAGAAAAAGCATTTGGCGATTCAAAAACCAATCCCTTTACCGAATCGCAAATAGGGTTTGTGAGTTGCAATTAGGAAGCGGCCACCGTGAATGCAGTCACAAAACAATTGCAGTTAGTACCAATTTTAAATTGGTGCTAACCCATTTACAAACGGAGAGGGGTCACCACGGGGGCCCTTCCCTTTTGTGAATGGTAGCAAAAATATTTTTCAGAGCAGGCAGTGGTCCCAAGGACCACTGCTTGATATGAAAAAATGAAAAGAAAACTTTTCATTTTTGTTTTTGATATGCATCCCATTTTCCTTTAAGGACAACGGGCAGTATTTTAAAAAAAAAAACTGCTTTATTTAAAAGCGGTCACATTCATGGTGGTCTGTTTTCCCCAGCAGGCCACCATCCCTGTGAGTACAACCATTCCCAATGGGGTCGCAAATTGTGACCTACATCATGAATATTAATGAGGTAGGTCATTTGCGACCCCATTGGGAATTGCAAACAGTGTGAGGTATACTGAGTACATATGGTTTTGCGACTCACAATGTGCGACTCTCAAATTAGTCACAAATTGTGAGTCGCAAAACTTTGGGTCATACATGTGGCCCATAGTTGCTACAGGGGTGTACTAGTGCTGTTGACTGACTCTTCAACACCCTGCTTTAGCAGATACAGTGGGAGTTAAGTGTTAATGGACTCCTCTATCTGCAACTCAGCAGACTTAGGTTCGTAAAATGAACTTGAACTATGATGTGTTTTGGAAAATTGAAAGAAAGATTTAGGTGGGGGTGGAGAGGGACTCCAACACATAGCATCTCCTGCGGTGCAGGCCCAAAGCACATCCTGAGCACCTGGAGGCGCGATAAAATGACACGCCAAACCAGCGGTGCAGGAAGCTGTATTTCCTGGCGGAGGTGGAGAGCGACTCCAACCCCCAGCATCTCCAGCAGTTGAGACCCAGAGCATATCATGAGCACCTGGAGGTGCTATAAACCAGTGCTTAAAACCCATCAGGTGGGATATGTGCATGACATCTTTGCCTGAATTCACCTGGAAGAGGCTGGGCCACCCCCCCCTTTTCAGCTGCCTCGAGTCTAGCTGTTGCAGTAAGTGACCTTTGAACATCCCAAGCTTTGTGTAAATGTATTTGCCCTTTTGGGGTTGTTGGCCAAGACAGGAAAATATATTAGGCTGCAACACTGAAGTTTCTGGTTCATTGGTGGGCCAAAATGGGTTAGCGTAAACCAGTAGCACCAGCTGATAAACTAATGCTTACCAATACGCTTGATGGATTTCTACAGAAGGCAGCTGGTACACTGGACAAGGAGATTGAGTCAGCTGAGAGGCGCCTTTCAATCCTAGCTCCTACTCAGATCCCCCCAGGCCCGGTTCCCCCCCAAATCACAGAACTTTGTATCAAGGTTCCCACTTTGCTCTAACCTACTAATCAGGGTGATTCACCATCCCCATCCACCGGTCCCTGAAGTATTCACAGGGAAAGAGGTCAAGGAAACAGACAAGCAGCCTGTTAATATGGACATGAGTGGAAAGAGGAAAAGGGTGGTAAAAAGTATAAGGATTAAATGATTGACAGCCAACATCAAACCATAAAAGGGAATGATCAGGTTTGCCCGAAGGTACATTTGCCTCATTGTTAGAAAGGTTTTCTGAGGAACTTGAGAAAAGACTGAGACCTGTTATAAATCAACCATGTGCCGTCAAAGACACACTGGGGAACTTTGCCAAATTATTGGAACATGAACCTCTGTTAAAATCTGTACCCCGTCGAGCACCCTCTCAGTCCCTAACTGATCCAGTTCAACATTTATCCTCTGTGTCCCCTTGGCAAAATTTAGATCTGGCTTTGGTGACAGCAATGTAGAGAGCCTCATGTGAATGTTACCACACCCATTGTCAACTTGAGCGTTCTAGGCATTCGGGCGGGCACCCTGAGTGGATGTGGTTATAGCCACAATGAGACAAATGTAGGGGGCGTGACCCAGCAGTGTGGTGTACATTTCAAGGGCAGCAGAGAAAATGCCAGGAGGAATCCAGGGCTAAATATACTAAATGTCCCTCCAAAAGCAAGCCCCTTGGTGCTGTTTTGGTTAATGTAACTAGTTTTATATTTAAGGGCAACAGAATCCTTTTCGGAATTGAAAAACAAGGTGATCCATTAGTTCCATGTTAAAACAGATATTCCATATTACTTGGCATCAAGTATACTTATGGTGAGGAGAGTTGAATCGTTGGCAAAGCAATGTGAGGGAGAATGTATTCCCATTCATTATGATTCTGATTTGAGAGTGAAGCAGCTTTTTATTAATTGCCACAAGATGTTTCCAAGGCATAGGGGGATGTTTCTACAACCACTGGTAGCTTTTTACCCAAGGTTAGGTCTTACTCAGCCCCCTGAAAACAAGCAAAGTCATTGGCTAATTACTGCATGCTGAGATAGGGAAAATAACCATACTCATCAAGGGTACTGCTAACATAGGTGTTGCCGTTCACTGTCAGAGGTGGATTGACGCAGAGAGATGAATAGCCAGAGTGTACAGGGGCTTGAACTATTTCATCCTTCACTCACTACTGATGGGAATCTGCCTTAGTAGATTCAAAATAGTAGTGTCATTTTTTCTGCTGAGGTACATCAAGCGCATCTAATGCCACCGACTTATTCAATTTATTACCTGTCACAGGGGTCATAATGTGGGGATTAAAAAACTATTTTTTCAACCAGAATGCCAGGCAATCACACGTATGTGATGAAACTACTTAGTTGGAATGTTGTGAGGATTGGGCCGAAGCTTGTGAATCTAGGATGGAGGATTTTATAGACACACATCTGATTTGCACCTGTCATGAAACAGGCTTTATAACCCAAGTACAGGGTTAGTTTCAAAAACTTTTGGATCTCTACTCGAAGATCAGTAGCTAGGAGGGCCTATGGAGGACTACTGATGTAGATTAGTGAGCCCCTTAAATGTACTGTGACTGAATTGGAAGTGGGGTCAGCTGATCTGCAGGGCCTTGTTTTGGTAATTAACAAAGAGGTTACTGTGTTACTGAATAACCTAAGTAACAGAAGTGTGGTGGGGGAGCAGAGAATCAGAAATATTGTGAAAACTAGATAAAAATAGATAATTTTCTTGCTGAGTTTAAGGGAGTTTATTATTTGATGGAGGCGGGGGATTTTAACATCACTTTTGAGCCCAATTCAGTAGCTCAGGAACTCTGTGGGGACGAGGATTGTTTGTGGAACATACCTCAATTATCCATGTCCTGCAAATGTAAGCTAACTAGAGTAGTGTTGCAGCTAGTGGATATCACTTTGACACATGGGTTCCGGGATTCTAATTGGTGCCCGGATGCCCATTTGGCCCCCCACTTTCCAGCGAGGGAGCTGTGCGAGTCATATAGATTACGTACTTCTTCATGTCCAGTTTGGGAATATATGGAAGATATTGAGGTAAGGTTCCATGAAGAGAGTGTCCATGACCCGCTTATACTTACTATCTGCAATCTTTTCCCCTGTATTGATGCTGGTGTTCTGAATGATTTTGCCCAGCAGGCTAAGCTGACTATTGACAGGAGGAAGGTTAAATAGGAAACTGTAGAATCTTCCCCATCCAGTACTGCTAGTTATTACCAAACACTAGTAAAACAAATGGAAGCCATGTCCTCACATTGGGTAACCATAGGAGGTTAATTGGAGAGCATCTGACATTTTATGGTTTTCTTGGCACTCTTTTTGTGTCTGACACAATAGGGAAATTAGGGCCTAAACCTAAAAACAGGTGGTTCATCAAAGGGTGTAGAGTAACAAAGTCTAACCTGTTGAAAGCAATCAAAGGAGGAGGCAGAAATGAGATTAGTTTAACCAGAGTAAATTATAGGCAGGAATTAGCCCAGGCAAGGCTACAGTGAGAGACTGAATGTTGGGATAATTTACTTGAGGCAGCTAGAAGAATTGACCAGAGCTATTTCTGGAAATTGGTAAATAATTGTCATGGTGATCGTTTTGTTACGATACACTATCCCCCTCTGGATCCTCAGTACTGCCGGGAAAATGGATGTCACATTTCAGCTCCCTTTATTACATTTTTGAGATGCAAATTGAACATGACAGCTCACCAAGGAATGAGATCATAGTTGTCCTGCAATTCACCAGCACTGACACTTTATCAGCTGTTGACTTATTTAAATTGGACTAGGCCCCAGGTCTTGATAAAGTACCTGGCGATCCTTTATAAATCCAACACAAAAATCTGGGTTCCTTACATCAATGCTGTTTGTAATGCACTTGCAGCTGGTGCTCCGATTCTGCCTATGTTAAAATGGGGCTGAAATAGTGCCAATTTAAAAAAAAGGTAATCCTAGCATCCCATCCAATTAGTCTGCTTAATAATTTGCAGAAGAGTTTCTGTAAACAGATTCTAGACTGGTTATTGGCCTAGGTTGAGGAAAGTGATGCGATCTCAAACTGCAGGCAGCCTTAAGGACAGCAAATAATGCTGTTGATCAGGTTTTAAGACTCTTGTTGACTAAATGGAAGACTGTAGATATTTGTGGGGGGACCTGTTTGTAGCCTTCATAGATCTTCATGCAGTCTTTGACCTAGTTCTGAGAAAGAAGGTATAGGGAACATTGCAAGAGATGGGTGTTCCTTCAGATTTACTTGACCTCATTATCCATCTGCACAAGGACACTTTTGCATGTATCAGTTATGGCGATAAGGGGGAGTTAACTGATCTTGAAAGGGTAGAGAAGGAAGTAGACTAGGGATGTTTCTTGGCACCGACTCTCTTTCTTTCATATATCAATAATTGTATAGGTGGTTCAATGACTCTCCGAATTTAGCTGAGCAAATAAATATACCAGGTCTCCTTTATGAAGATGATACTCTCCTGCTTGCTAAGACCAGGAGGGGCCTCCAGAATTTAGTAGATAATTTCTGTGAATTTTGCACAGATTTTGGGCTAGAGCCAAATGTAATGAAAACCAAATTGATGACATAAACTAGGAGGAGGGAAATACTTGCCAAGGTGACCTGGAACACTGAAACTTTAGAAAGAGTCACTGAATTTGATTCTTTAGGAATTAGATCAGCAGACTCAGGTGCTTGGGAAGCCCAAATATTGAAAACCTTGTTTGCCATCAGCTACAAAGGGGCTGCAATAGCTAGGAGGGCAAATAAAGCACTGTATTTCCCAGACACAAAACTGCTATAGATATCTATAAAATGGAGGAGAGGGGAGCTGCCCTTTACAGTGCCAAGCTGCGGAGACACAGCAATGTAAAAGCTCTTGCAATCACGGAAAATAACTTCCTTAGGAAAATCACAGGGTTGGGGAGGGGAACGCCTTTGATTCTGCTTATAGTTGATCTAGGAATACAATCAATATCAGATGTGGCAGTTGTAAAAACCTTGTTTTATTGGATTCTGATATGAATAATGAATGAAGTGTATAACTATGAGGCTGGTCTTAGTGATATTTTAAGATATCTGAGAGTACTAGAGAAAATAGGATGGTTGAGGAAACTGAAGTCCACTTGGGTAATATTAGATCCTGTAGATCTTGTAGAATTTTTGCCACTCCTGCGTCATTACCAACAAATGCTGTGAATATCACAAGCAGAAATTTTGGGAGATGGATTCTTTTCAAAGTGTTCAGAGTGGTAACAGTGGCACACTGGCTAGTGGTTTCCTCCAGTATAAGTGTGAACCTTCAAGAGAGCCATTCCTGGATGTGATTAGGCCTGCTCGTACATGTTCACTATTATTACAATTTAATTACAGTATATTGTCTACGGCTATTGTCACTGCAGTTTGGAATTCTCTGAAAGAAGGAGTCAAAAAGTGCAAACTTTGTCATCCTGCAAATGAATCAGCTGATAATTTGCTTTTCTTTAGCTCTAGATAAAGATGGATAGTGCCCCTTTCTAAAAACCTAGCCATAACTGATCGTGTATCTGCCTATAGAATATGTAAGAGTGATCCATCACTGATAATAATGATGGCAGTATCCACATTTTTATAAACAGCTTGGACTATTAAACAAAAAGATCTCTTGGCATCAGTCTGGAGCTGTATTAAAGTACTGGAACATATAGTTTATTTTATTTGATGATCACAATATACTGCTTCCATGTGGAATATTGCTTTACCTATATTAGGGATTTTAAAGTAGGTTTATATTAATAATAATAATTTGAAGATGTCTTTTACTTATGTCATTTTAAAATGATTTTTATACAGTGGGTTCACATGTTTTTTTTACTGTGTGTGATGATGAAATACTATATTTTGATCAATCAATAAACTTTGAACTTTAAATATAGGCGGGTGACCTGCCTAGGTGGGGGAAAGGGTATGGGTGAATGGATTACATGCCTAGATGGGTGAACGGACTCCTCAGGTGGGTTGGAACTCTTGGATGGGTGAATAGGTGAAAGGATGCATGGGTGGGTACTGGGTAAATGGATGTTGGTGAAAGGTTAGTTGAGAGCCATGTATGGAATTTGGGTGGTTTTAAATGGTGAAGGACTAAATGAGAAAATGTGAAGCTTAAATGGTGTGTAACAAAGCCAAGGGTGAAGAATAAAAGTACTAAAAGAAAGAAATTGGAATGATGAATAGGTCAAAGCTTGGAATGAAGAAACAAGGTAGCTCTTCTGGATAGGGGCATTTTTCTCACATACTTTTCTTGCATGGAATGGTTTTTATCAAAGGTTTGATTCAAAATGTTGGATGGTATTTCTGAATATTTCATTGACTCACAATATTTTTCAAGTGGGACAGGTAATATGTATCCCAGCATCCATTCACAATCACCTCTCTCCCTCACTATGGCCTTTCACTAGTGCCAACCAGGATGACCTAACAGCTGCATGGTTCAATTCAGCAGAATCAGCACTGCAAGGTTGGCTGTGCAAAGTGCATCTGTCTGCTTAAGTTAAGTTAATGTGGCAAACACTTTTCAATTCATAGTAATGCAAAAATAAGGTGTGTACCGCATCCCTCCGAGTGACTACTGGATCAGTCGCTTCCTAGTACTTCACTCCTTTAATATGTTTTGAGTTATGTCCCAGATTTCCGAATAATTTCATAAATACCTTCTTTGCTCGTGTCACATTTTTCTAGCCAAGTGATCTAAGTATAATTTATTATGGTTTCCATAAAGGATTTACTTCTGTTCAAATGTTTCCCTTTCAACATTTGCCAACCACAGTGAGTCACACTACTAGTCAAACCTTATACACATGATGATGAGTAATTGATCAGTAAATTGTGTACTCTACCAACCCAGCCTAATCCCTTCTACCTTACCCTACAGTTTAGTAAGTTAAGAAGATTCCTTTCCTTACTGCAAAGCAAATGTAATTCTTGGGAAAAAAGTAATTATTATGGAGGAGGATAGGCATGAGGACAGTGAGTAAAGTGATCTATAGGTAATTGACCTGATTTTCCTGAATGGGATAGTCTATGACGAACACACCAAATAAAATCTATGTATAGATCCCATTCCTTAACCATTTCCCTGTACTGCAGTACATCTCTTTTTCCTCTGTCTTCTCATGGAAGACAGGATGTTAACATAATTGATTTTATTATACTACATGGCTACTGTGCCAACCCATGATTTTAAACATGTGTTTTGCTCAGAGCATTGTTCACAAATTCCCTTTTTCCTTTCTTGGTATAGCTATTTCTGCTGGCCCACAATCACAGCAGGAAATAGCAGCCCAGCTGTGGCGGCAGAAGCTGGAGGCCATCAGGACCAAGTATCAAAGGCTGGTGGTCCTTGAGGAGGAGGAAGCAGCAGCAGCAGTCGGTGCCAATATCCTGGGCCCCAGCCAGCCCCCAGGGCCTCTACCCTATGGCCAACAACACCAGTCCTGCAGTTCCAGGGCAGGCATCCGCTGCCCGCCACCATACCAAAACTGGTACCCCCCTCAACTTGGACACCATTTTCCAACACCGCATCCTTCGAAGGCTGGTACTAATAGAGGCCAAGCAATCACACATTGAGGGGCTCCTCAAACAAATCATTTCTTTAGTGCCCCCTTCTGTCCCTTTTTCAACCTTCTATTTTTATGGGTGGAACTTTTTGTGGGTGGAGAGGGTGGGAATGGGTTTTTGGGCTTGGGAATTTTCCACTTTGTTTTCTTTTATAATGGACAATTGGACAGTTTTGTTGGACAGTTTCTTTTGGACATTGGTTGGGGAAAGGGAGATTTGTTTTGGGATGGGGTGGGTCAGTTGTGGGTGGAAGTGGTGGGTTTCAATTTTTTTTGTTAGGGACTGAGAGAATAAATATTTATTCATAGTTGTTTATGCCTAAAATCTTTTTTTGGGGTGTTTTAGTTTGCATTGCTGCCTTTACACAGTGTATTTTTCAAATCTGCTGATTGTGCATTCCTTTCAGTGCAGCATGTTTCAAAATCTGCTGATAGTCTATAACAATTAATTTTGAGGTTAGGTACCCTTGTCCTAATACTCTCCTAGTCTCTGCCGTGCATTTTGAAAAATGTAACCCACGAGTAGTGGGGTGGAGAAATTTGCCATTGCCAATTATTTTGCCTAAACTAAAAGTACAACAATGCTCCATAGCTCTTTAAATGAAGAAATAACATGAGGGCTGCGTGGTTTCTCAAAGTACCGTGGTGGTGTAGCAGTACCATGATAGCGCACTAACACTGTAGGGATCAGAAGTGAGGTCCCACCCCACCTAGGTGAACACAAATTAAGATTCTGTACACTGAGTTGGCATTGCTTCTACCATATCCGCCCCACCAAGTGTGTGATTAATCAATGGTATAAATTATTAAGTAGTACCTCAATAAATCACACAGCTTGGGGGAAGAGGGTTAGGAATTTGATAATTTAATGGGAAAGTGTGACAAAAGGACACCCACTACACAGACACAGTATTTATCTGGGAAATGATCAGCGGACTGTTGTGGGAAGAATAGAAAAAATGAGTATGTATGACCCAGATAACTTTACATTCCGTCAGTCCCAGTGAGACCCAAGTTGTTATATATCTAAAAATGTTTGGACACCTACATTTGCAAAGTGATAAATATAATTAATGTTGGGGTGAAGCTATCGTACACAGTTCTAAAAAAATATTATTGAAAGAAAAATGATACTAGTCTGCATTGCCAAATTGGGTGGTACATCTGCATTCTTCTCGGATTACCCTGTCACTGTTCAAGCCAGAAGAAAGGAGAAGGAGCCTGCACCAGGCATCAAAATGGGGAAGGAGCCTGCACCATCCAGCAGAAAGGGGAAGGAGCCTGGAGCCTGCACCAGCCAGCAGAAAAGGGAAGGAGCCTGCACCATCCAGCAGAAAGGGGAAGGAGCCTGGAGCCTGCACCAGCCAGCAGAAAGGGGAAGGAGCCTGCACCAGCAGCTGTCACAGAGCCACTATCTCCAGCAGTAGTTTTGGAGCCATCAGTGAGTGCAAGGGCTGAGCAGGACCATCCCACGACCACCACAGTGCAGCCATCGCAGGGTACAGGGGCTGAGCAGGAGCCTCCCACTACCACCACCTCCACAGTGCAGCCATTGGAAGGTGCAGGGGCTGGGCAGGAGCCTCGCAATACCACCACCACCACCACAGTGCAGCCATTGGAGGGTGCAGGGGCTGAGCAGGAGCCTCCCACTACCACCACCACCATAGTGCAGCCATCAGAGGGTGCAGGGGCTGAGCAGGAGCCTCCCACTACTACCACAGCGCACTCATTGCAGGGTGCAGGGGCTGAGCAAGAGCCTCCCACTACCACCATCACCACAGTGCAGCCATCGGAGGGTGCATCGTCTGAGCAGGTGCCTCCCACTACCACCACCACCACAGTGCAGCCGTCACCACCGGCAAATGCCATATTATCCAGCGTCCATAGGCTGCTGTACGGCCTTTCCCCTCATAAACCAGTGGAATATTCACCCACTTGATAGGCTGTGGCCCTGCTCTCCTCAGGACAGAGAAATGGGCATGTTGCCCCCTCCAGAACCAGTGGGCAAGTCACCACTTGAGAGGCTGTGGCCTTGCACTCCCCAGGACCAAGCAATGGGCATGTTGCCCCCTCCAGAATAAGTGGAGTATTCACCCACTTGAGAGACTGTGATCTTGCACTCCCCAGGACCAAGCACAGGCCATGTTGCCCCCTCCAGAACCAGTGGGCAAGTCACCCACTTGAGAGACTGTGTCCTTGCACTCTCCAGGACCAAGCACAGGGCATGTTGCTACCTCCAGAACCAGTGGGCAAGTCACCCACTTGAGAGACTGTGGCCTGGCACTCCCCAGGACCAGGCACAGGGCTTGTTACACTCTCCATAACCAGTGGGCAAGTCACCCACTTGAGAGACTGTGTCCTTGCACTCCCCAGGAGCAAGCACAGGGCATGTTGCCCCCTCCAGAACCAGTGGGCAAGTCACCCACTTGAGAGACTGTGGCCTGGCACTCCCCAGGACCAAGCACAGGGCTTGTTACACTCTCCATAACCAGTGGGCAAATCACCCACTTGAGAGACTGTGGCCTTGCACTCCCCAGGACACAGTAATGGGCATGTTGCCCCCTCCAGAACCAGTGGGCAAATCATCCACTTGAGAGACTGTGGCCTGGCACTCCCCAGGACTAAGCACAGGGCATGTTGCACCCTCCAAAACCAGTGGGCAAGTCACCCACTTGAAAGACTGTGGCCTTGCACTCCCCAGGACACAGTAATGGGCATGTTGCCCCCTCCAGAACCAGTGGGCAAATCATCCACTTGAGAGGCTGTGGCCTTGCACTCCCCAGGACCAAGCAATGGGCATGTTGCCCCCTCCAGAATAAGTGGAGTATTCACCCACTTGAGAGACTGTGATCTTGCACTCCCCAGGACCAAGCACAGGCCATGTTGCCCCCTCCAGAACCAGTGGGCAAGTCACCCACTTGAAAGGCTGTGTCCTTGCACTCCCCAGGACCAAGCACAGGGCATGTTGCCCCCTCCAGAACCAGTGGGCAAGTCACCCACTTGAGAGACTGTGGACTGGCACTCCCCAGGACCAAGCACAGGGCTTGTTGCCCCCTCCAGAACCAGTGGGCAAATCATCCACTTGAGAGACTGTGGCCTGGCACTCCCCAGGACTAAGCACAGGGCATGTTGCACCCTCCAGAACCAGTGGGCAAGTCACCCACTTGAGACACTGTGGCCTTGCACTCCCTAGGACAGAGAAATGGGCATGTTGCCCCCACCAGAACCATTGGTCTTGTTTCTGCCCCATGCTGAGGTGCTCCCCCGGAGGTGCCTGCCTATTTGCTAACTGATGCCCTTGCAGTGTTCTCTCCCTATTGGTGCAGGGAATGTGTGGGGCCTTGGACTTTACCCTGTGGCCATGTGGCCCCTGTGAACTGAGGACTGGGCAGTGTCCCTTTTTTGTACATTTGTACATATCTGTTGCATTGCCAAATCGAATTATTAATTTTGTGTTGATCATATTATAATCACTTTAGTCAGTTCCTTGCATTATTCAGCCGATTTACGGGGATAAATTGTTTTCTCATGCAGCCGGTTGTGTGTATGGTGTGTGTGTGAATGGTGTGTGTGGTGTGTGTGTGTGTCACTCTTGTTTTCCTCCCCCCTCCCTTGTGTGCTAGGCAACCATCTTTACCGTCATCGTCTTCGCCAGAGTTGGTGTTCGTGTTGGAGCATAACGTAGAAGATCATCGGGAATACTTGCAGGTCTGGTTCCATGGTGGCGTGGTTCTTCCCTGTGTCTCCAATGGTGCGTCCTTTCACTTCTGTGATGTGTTTCCGCCAGGCTTTTGATGGCGTTGGTACCTCCCCGGAAAAGGTGGCGTGTTGCGATGTCATTATATGGTGGGTGGAACTTTGTCTTCTGCCTGGCTGTAGGTGCTACCACCATGGTGCCTGTTGTTTCCGCCCTGGCGGTCGGTGTGGAACATTGGCTGTCTTTCGGAGATCTAACCGCCATGGTCATAATTTGGCGGTACTTACCGCCAGGCTGTTGGCGGTATTACCACCACTTCATCACCGACTGCTAGGGTCGTAATGAGGGCCTTAGTAATTTTGCACCTAGCCTTCAGTAAATGAAGGTTAGACATGTAGGTGAATTATAAGTTACTTAACTGCAGTGAAAATGGCTGTGAAATAGTGTGGGCACTATTTCACTCAGGCTGCAATGGCAGTCCTGGAGAAAGGTTTGTCTGAGCTCCTTATGGGTGGCAAAAGAAATGCTGCAGCCCATAAGGATCTCCTGGAACTCCAATGCCCTGGGTACCTAGGAACCATACACTAGGAATACATTAGGGGGGTCCAGTGTGCCAATTGGAATTGGAATATGAAGTCACTAAACTATAGTGACTAATTAAAAAATTATAAGCACTGGAGTTCTGGTTAGCAGAACTTCAGTGACACAGTTAAACACTACTGACAACACACACATTAGGCCACAAGCTATGAGCACTGGGGTCCTGGCTAGCAAGATGGTACATTCCTACACCACTACTGCACCTCCAATGGAGGAAGCTCCCCTGGTGTGTGGTGAGTACCTAAGGTACTTACACCTTATACCCGGTCCAGGTATCCCTGGTATTAGTGTAATGTAGGCAGCATCTAGAAGCCAGGCTCTCTACCGGTAGCTGTGGATAGGCAGCCAAGGCTTATCTAGGAGACATGCAAAGCTCATGCGATACCATTGTAGTCACACAGCACTTATACACATGAAAGAAACCACACAGTTTTACAAAAATAAAGGTACACTATTATGGAAACACAGCACCAAAAATACTATAGAGGCAATACTCCCTTAGGAGGTAAATAATACACAAGTTAAATACACTAGTTGTCGGAAATAGGCATAAGAATAATTAGAAAATAATGCAAAGTAATGTAAAGCACAATAGAGAATAGTGACCCTAGGAGGAGCACAAACCATATACTAAAAAAAATGGAATGCAAGAGTTGGACCCCCACCTAGGTACATGGAGTGTGTAGAGGGGCACTGGTGGCTACCAGTAAAGCACAAAGGTAAGTACCACACCACCACCCCCCAGCGACCAGGAAGGTATGAGTAAATTACTAGAATTTCCCCAAAACACACAATTAGAAGAAAAGAAGAGTATTACAAAACCCAGAGATGACTGAAAGAAACCAATGGTGGATTCCTGAAGAGGAAGACCTGTCGAAAGAGGGGGCCAAGACCAGAAGAAACAGCACAGTTCCGTGGGTGCAGGAGCCCCTACCCACCAGGCTGAGGACGCAGGAGTTGGTTGACGGTGAGGCAGAAGAGTTAGCACTGCAGTCCTGATTCAGAGTTGAGCTCCTGGAGGATGCAGGTGATGTCCCATGCTGGAGGGAAGGTAGTAGTCGGGTTTGCGTGTTTGGATTCCACCAACAAGCCTTGGCATTGTACTGCCATGGACCAGCAAGGGCCAGGAGGACTCAATTCAGGAGGGGGAGCCAGAAGGGGCCCTCAGTGTCACAGAGAGCCCACAGAAGCACAGGCAGCATGCACAGGAGATGCAAATGGAGCCCTTGCAGCACTACAAAAAGGAGTACCATGCCACAGGAGAGCTTCTCATGGAGCTGTGCATCACAGAAAGTAGTGCTGGGGGCTGGAGCTGCACAATGCCTGAAGACCTCTTGGAGGATGTGCCAACAAGCCTTGGTAGCTGCGAAAGACGCAGTGCACGGGGGTATTGTCCTGTGTGGGAAGGCAAGGGCTTACCTTCACCCAAGTTGGACAGCTAATAGAGAAGACCATCTGGAGCACTTTTGACCACCCCCTGTGATGCTGGATCCATGCAGCTCAGCAGGAGAGGGGATCCACAAAGCTGGTCGTTGTTGCTGTTGGTGACTGCTGATGCAGGGGAGTGACTCCTTCACACCAAGGGAGATTCCTTCTTCTTTCCTGTGCAGACTGAAGATGAGCTGTCATCAAAGTTTGCATGGCTGGGGAAATATTGTAGGAGCTGGAAGGAACCATAGAAGCAATGTTGCAGGCAAAGTCTTCATCTTTGTTGCAGATTATCGGGTCCTGGAGAGTCCAGATGCAGTTTCTTTGGTCAGAAGTCGAAGTGAGGGATGCAGAGGAATCCCGCTGGAATCTTGAAAGCCAAATCTGAGGACCCACCCAAAGGAGAGACCTGAAAGGGGGATTGGTCACTTAGCTGGGTGACCACCTATCAGGAGAGGGCTCTGATGTCACCTGCCTGGCCTGACCACTCAGATGCTCCGAGAGTTCCCTGCCAACCTTGAATCCAAGATGGTAGAACCTAGGGACCCTCTGGAGGATCTCTGGACACCACCCCTGCAGTGATGATTGACAGGGGAGTGGTCACTCCCTTTTTCATTGCCCAGTTTCACGCCAGAGCAGGGACTGGAGTCCCTGAACCGGTGAAGACTGGTTTATGCATGGAGGGCACCAAATATGCCCTTCAAAGCACACCAGTGGCCTGGGGAGGCTACCCCTCCCAAGTCCAGTAACACCTATTTCCAAAGGGAGAGTGTGTAACACTCCTCTCCCAAAGAAAATCCTTTGTTCTGCCTTCCTGGGCTTAAGCTTCTCAAGCAATAGGAGGGCAGAATCCTGTTTGTAATGTTACAGCAGCTGGGGCTGCCTGGAAAACCTCAGAAGGCAGTAGGGTACTCTAAGGAACCCCCAGAGTCCATGTAATCATTCAACTAATGCTTGCAAAAGTATTGTGGTATGATTCTAAAAACTTCAATACCAAAAATGCCTATGTTCAGAGCTACCATTATGTAGTTAGACATGGGTTCCTAGGTACCATATGCTACATGGGGCTTACATATGGGAGACAGTATGCCAATTGTGGGATGAAATACAGAGTTTTGGGAGAGAGAGCACAATCACTGGAGTCCTGGTTAGCAGGATCCCATTGAACAAAGTCAAACACACTGACATCAGGCAGAAAAAGGGGGTAACCATGTCAAGAAAGAGGGTACTTTCCTACAGTGACGCATTTAACCGGGCCATATGAAGTATTTCAAGCTGCCAAAATGGTGGATGCCTAACCTATTCCACAGGACATGAAGAACCACCCACGTCCACCGGCAGAAGTCGTCCATGCAGTGGGCAGTACCAACTGTGGCGAACATACCCATAGGTTTACGTTGTTGCCTGCGGCAGTCGCGTCCCAATGGCAGTGTCCATCTTTAGTGAGAACAGCATATTTGGTGTACGTGTGCACAGCACTGCTGGCAGCAACACCTCTACCATTTCAGATGCTGTGTGCCCCCTCTGGGAGCAATCCGGCCACATCCAGCAGGAGCATGGGCTACCTGATGACTTGCTTAGTCATTGTAGGCCATGGGTAGGGTAGTGGGTTAGTCTGAAAATGAATCCAAGAGTGTGTAGTCATGTGCCTGTACTTATCTTCATGTGTGCTTTACACTTGTGGTGTGCTGATAAATTGCTCATTTTGTGCTTGGTGTTTCTGATATCTATGTGACACAACCATTTGTGCAAACACTTGTGTTTGTAATCTTTTGACTTGTATCTTGCATCCATATTGGTCAGCGCCCATCAGAAGGGTATTTTCGAGAGCCATTGGCCAGAAGGTGCGGATCCTGGGGGCCCATAGCTGGCGGATTGCACACTGTTAGCAGAGGGGGGAGGACCTGAGATTGCAGAGGTCCAGCTCGGCTGTCCTCCCAGCGTGGGCAGGGCACACATCGGAGCATGACCCCCTAATGGCCTGCATTCTGGTGGTGGCTTACACAGAGCTTGATGGGCAGTTGAGGGGAGCACATCAGCCACAAGGGGGTGAGTGAAGCTCATATTCCTGGCGGTTACATAGCCAAGTTGATGTGTTCTGACATCTCCCACTGACAATTGGGGATGGCCATCTGTGACACACAAGTAACTGTTTGTGAAGGTATGTAATTTGGTGCATACTGATGTGCCTTGCCTATTAGCCCAGGGAACTAGGACACAACTGAGTATACTCCACAAAAATATTGCTCTCCAGGGACAAAACATGGCTGTGTACTTTGATAAATCAAGTAATGTTTGTTGTTGTAGTGTGTATACATTCTACGCAACATACCACTAGTTCTCAGTGTTACAGCCCAAAGGAAAAGAAGTGGTGGATCACTGCCTCAGCCATGTGTGTGGTCAAGTGATTAAATTGGCATGTGCCCCACAGAGGCCTCTTGTTTTCAGTGAGTGGCGAGTGCTGGTGCCTCACTACTGTCTGTCATGTGAAGGTGGCCATCATACATGTGACAGAGCATAACTTCTTCTTCGGGTGCAGCTACATATCAATACTTTCTCTTGGTAAGTGGGGAATGTGCATTGACATGATTTATTTGCCATCACTGTTGCCAACATTGCTGGTGCCTACATGTTAGCATGTGTCGCTTTCTCTGTTGACAAAATGTGTACGCTGCTGTTTCATACAAGGCCTACCAGTGTTCATTAAATCATTTTTGTATTCCTTCACATATGTGCATGCCAATCTGTGTTTGGAAATGGGAATATGTAAGGGGCTACATTTCACATGGTGCTACAGACAAGAGTGTGTCACCATTGATTATTGGCTCACACACACCCTAACCCATCATTGCATGTCATTTGGCATGGACAATTGCAGTAGCAATGAGGAACATAACAGGTAGGACTAGAGTTTTTACATACGATGTGCAATTCCTTGCCATTGATGTGGCATTATGTAGCAAAGTGCTCTGCATGTGCGAAATGGGAAAGGTTAGTTACCTGACTGCTGGCATGCATCATTGAGTGTCATGCTGTTATCTGGAAATCATATGTGATTGTGTACAGCCTTTCATCCATGGGCATCTGGGTTTGCAGGACCACAATGGATACAGTGATGTAGCTTCCCATTGGACAACATATTGATGGCCTTCTGCAAGTACTTAAAAATCCCTGGGTCTCTCCAACTTGCAAAGGACTAATGGCTTCTACTGATTCAATGAGGGTATGCCCTTGTAAGGAGCGCCATACAGTAGAGGTGGTTTTCCTGGGGATAGCTGGTTCATTGTTGTGGATTTTAGAGACATGTCTTTTTGACAATTTGCACACTTTGTCTACAGTGTACATTTCCATGCCAAATGTGTAATATACCTGAGCCACATTAGTACTACCTCCATGACTCCTGTTTCCGATGTGACATGTCTATTTTAATGTCACCTTTTTAAGGCTACTGTACTGCTGTCAGCAACATGGCAGGATTTTGGAGCATCATTTCTTATTGGTGAGTTATTGTTTATGTGACAAATAGAAGTATGCATGGCCTTGAGTGGGATCTGTGGCGGTTAACATAGCATTGCCCTACTATTGTCTGACAACAGGTAACTGAGGTATGCTCAATGAGGCAAAGCATTGAAGGTGATGAGGTTTCCTACTTTTTCAAAGGTTACTGTGTTACACAACTCTGAGACTCTGATTTTCCTGAGGGCAACTGTTAACAGTTCATGTGGCATGCATGCATGTGGTGTGGTAACGTATGAGCCACTTTGATGTAGTTTGTTGCTGCGGCTTACTTGGCGTCATGGTAATGTTTGCTATTCACAGCTGTTGTTCAAGTGTGTTCAGGAACAGCATCATCCCAGGCAAGTGAAGGAGAAAGGGTAGAACCAACTGGGTAAGCATTCGGCCACTGTACCTCTAGTCATGACACCATTGACATGGAGGGACGCACTGGCAAAGAGGGTGTGAGTAGTGCCATGGAAGACACAGGATCAACCTTGTCAAGTTCAGATTCTATCTCCAGTGGCCACTCCCTAATGCTGCCGGACCCATCAGGACCTGCTCATGTACCATCCTTGTCTGACACTCCCAGCTCTATTGCCACCCTCCCTGTTGTTCCCCACCAAGTTAGTTGTGTCTGCTCAACCAATAGGGTGTGTGTCTTCTTCGTCCCAGCCACCTCAGTTCCCAGCCCCTGTTACCCTGCTGCTCTGAATGAGATGGCTATTGACCTCCTGAGGAGTATCTCTGTGGGGTAGACTACCATTGCGGATGCTATCCAGGGGTTGGCAAGCCAACCTCAGCAGACAAATACTTTCCTGGAAGGCATTCATAGTGACATATCTGGCCTATAGAGACCTTTTCAGGCTCTGGCCTCTTCACTGATGGCAACCATCCAGCCCCACAATCTTCCTCCAGCCACCTCCCTCTTCCCAATCCAAATGCCCTATTCTCCTACTTGTCCCAAGCACACAGGCACATCTGCATGCACCTAACTCTGCAAAGCACCCTTCAGCACACATACATACAAGCCTGTAAGACACATTGGCATGTTGGCAGTCAACACTCACCCACGGACACAACATCAGCCACCATTTATAGAGATACCCCCGCCACCCCCACTGACCCACACACTACAACCACCATACCCACAGACACAACCACAACATCCAGTGACACATCCACCACACCCACCATACACCCAGACAACAGGTCACAATCCACAGACCCACCGGCCTCATGCACCATACCTCCAGGCACTACCACACCCACAGACACATCAACCACATTGACCGTACCCCCAGACACCACCAGAATACACAGACACATCCACCATATGAACATACACCACCCCAGCACACACAGACACATCCACAACATTCACAATGGCCACAGACACACCCCAGCAGGCACACACACAGCCAACACTTCCACACAACCCATCACATCCACCTCAAAGTCCACACATCACAACCAACATACCCACAGACACCACCACAACACCCACAGATACATCCACCACATCAACCATACCCCCAGACACCACCCCAACACACACAGACACATCCATCATACTCATAGACAACACCCCAACACACATGAACACATCCACAACATTCACCATACCCACAGACACACCTCAACAGACACACACATCCACCACTCCCACACCACCCATCACATTCTTCTCAAAGCCCCCAAGACTCACAAATGCCCACACTCACACATGAAACACACACCACCCAAACATTAGCATATCTCACACACCCAAAGCATTAACACCCACAGAAAAGACCACCACTCCCTCAGCCTCCAAATCCTCAACCCCTTCTGATGACCCTTTTCATTTTCCCAAGGACAGTTTCCTTTTTGAGCTTGCCCTTTCCCCTGTTCTCTCCACCCCCTCCCAAACCCAAGAGGCCCCCACCTACATCCCAACCCATCCTTCCCACAACAAAGTCCTCCCCATCACACCTGCCCCCTTCAAGCACTCATATCTCTGCCCCCAAAAAAAGCCCACCCTTCCGAAGGAAAAGTCCCCTCCCAAACTCAAACCCAGCCATCCCAAATCTGACCCCACCCCCACCTAAGCATGACTCCTGAGGTTGAACATAGTAGTGTGCATGGACTCATACAGACTGGCCAATGGCCTGTCACCTACATCATTTGGAGTTAATAAACTCAAGTTATTGTTTTGTTGGGTACACATTTGTTCTGCCATTGTTTTCTACCTTTTTGTTGTTCCTGAGTAATGTGTGTTGTATGCCTACAGTTGTGTGGGTTTCACCCTGATTGCTGATCAATTTGCTGTTGTTTGCAATATCTGACATTGTGGGCAGTGCAGGTGTCATCATCCAAGACAAGGATAGGTGTAGACTGTATGGATATGGGTGTTAATCGAGTTGGGGTGTCATTGCATTGTGTTATGTTTGCTATGGTATTTCATCTTGTGTTGGCCAATGTCAGCTTATATGGTTTTAAACTTGTCCCCTTGATATGGATTGTACATTCATCTCATGTGGGGAAGCTAAAGTTTTGTTTGTCCACACATGGAGAGCGTTCAATTGTGCTTTCTTCTTTGCATTTGACTGACCATGTGTCCATTTTGATGTCTGTACCTTGCAACTACTTTATCTAGATATATGGCCCATGCTGTTGCTGTTGTATTTGCTTTCTTGACTTGCACTTACACATTTGCAGATAGGCATGTCACTTGACTCTACTATTGTTTGTCCCTGAGATCCATGAAGGGCTAGTTCTTGTGTGAGTGGTGTTTAGGTCATGTGCAAAGTGGCATGTGTCCCAAGGCAGCATCCTTCAAGGTGTGCTCCTGATGCCCCCATCCCGATTGTGCAGGTATTTTTTGCATTGTGAGCTTTGGATATTTGTCTCACAAAATATTGTGCATCCCATTGACCTTCCATTGTGTTCCAATGTGGTGATATGTGGGTAGATTACAGTGTTGTATTATGGGAGGGGTGTTTGTGTTAGATGACACATCCATATATATGTGTCTTCAGTCTGATGATAGTACATGGCATGTGAACAATGTGAGGGTGTCAGTTGAATTGGTAGATGTGATGTTCCTGTGGTGTTGCTATTGTGTGATACAATGTTCTTTACACTTCATCCTCCCTGTGCCTAAGATGAGTTGAAGTGTATTATTGTGGAGTGTGGTGGAGCAGTGTCAGTGACCTGCCCAATGGGGTATTTAATAGCTGTGAAAGTGTCATTCTTTGTAAATAACACCGACCAGGGACACAATGTCAAATGTACTTGGTGCCCGGAGAATAAACCCCATATCATATAAATAAAGGCACGATGATCTGTTGTTGAGCTTAATGACACAGGTAGGTATGTGTTCTTACCATCAGTTTCATCTACATCGGTGTAGATTTGGGGCTCCATCAATGAGCAGCAGCAGCAGCAGGATGTCTGTAATGGGCTACATGGTAGCACAGGATGTGTAACACTGCCTGTAGGTGAGGTACTTCTTTTATGCTCTCCGTTTCTGCCTGCTGGTCGTAGTGATTAGACCACCACGAACAGGTTGGCGGTAGGCAACATCATAATGTGTCCGGCAGGAACACTGGCTCCATTGACCTGTTTGGTCTGCCTCCACCATAGCAGTCTGCGCTGCCTGGTGGTACTGGCGGGACTGAGGTGATCTTTCCTCTATGGGACTGCATTCATCATAATATGATGGTCTGACTGCCAAGCCGATGGTGGCCCACTGACCACCAAATTCCTAATCAGGCCATAAAATAAGTAAATAGATATCTAAGGTTTATTGACCTAAATCTATGAAATGTAAATGTCCAAAGAAAGATGCTACCCTCCTTCACCTACACTATGCTGCCAAACTACCCATTTGAGTGCCAACATAATAGTGAACTCTCCATCTCACTTACAAGCACATTACCAAAACTTCCACCTCTCTGATCAATCGAAAAAGGCCAAACCTTTCTGTTTGAAATGGCTCTTTTTGTAGGGTTTTCTTTTAACCTTTTGCCTTCTTCCTCCTATTTGTTCTGATCTGTTTTGTTGGTTTTAGGACTCTGGGCACTTTGCCAATGCTGACCAGTGCTAAAGTGCAAGTGAAGTGCTTTCTGTCTAAATTGGATTGGTGATTGGTTTCTCCATGATTGGCATATTTGATTTACTAGTAAGCCCCAAGTAAAGTGCACTAGAGGTGTTTAGGGCCTGTAAATCAAATGCTATTAGTTGGCCTCCAGCACTGATTGTACCCACATGAGTATCCATGGAAAAAAATCCCAGACCTGTCCACTGTATGTTTAACTGCCAGTTCAACCCTTCAGATTCCCCTGTTTGCCAGGCCCAAACCTTCCCTTTTACTTTGTGTAAGTCACCCCTAAGGTAGGCCCTAGGAAGCCCCCTGGGCAGGGTGCAGTGTATTCAAAAGGTGGGACATGCACTGGTGTGTTTACATGTCCTGATAGTGGAATACTGCTAAATTAAGTGTTCACTATAGCAAGGCTCTCCCATAGTTTAACAAGGGGATTGCCTTGAATATCTTTTAAGTGCAATTTCTAGTGGGGGCAGGTAGAGATATGGAATTTGGGGTCTCGGAACTCACAATTTAAAAAAAAAACATCTTTTTATGAAGTTGTTTTTTAAATTGTAAGTTTAAAAATGCCACTTTTAGGAAGTAGACATTTTCTTGCTTTTCCATTTTGTGTCTCTGCATGGCTGTGGAGTACACATGTGGGTCAGAATGACAGTTGGGCTGTTTGTGAATTCACTCTAGACAGTCACACAAAGGGAGCTGAGGTGTGACCTGTATATCCTGGTTGGTCTTCCTGGGCCAGAGTGGAACTGAGACTATCACCTTAATAGGGTGGTGCCTGTCCTTAAGCAGTATCCAAAGCCCTGGAGTGTGCCTGGTACCAGAGCAGGAAAGGCAGGGTCTTGTGCACTACAAAGACTTTCCTTTGAAGTTTACCTACTTTAAAGCCAGAAATGAGTACAAGATTTTGGCTTCTGAGACCGCAACTTTGGAACACTTCAGGATATTCTGTCAGGAAGAAGAGCTGGATGCTGTAGGAGGAACTGCCACTCTGCCTGATGCTTTTTTGTTCAGGCCTGCTGCTTGCTGGGAGTGAAAGGACTGGACTTTGCTTTAAAGATCCTACTTTTCAAGGGTCTCCAATGGCTAGAAACTGAAGTTTCCTTCTGTTCAGAAGTCTCAGGGACATCAAAGACTTCATCTGTCAGTGACTGGACTCTTCTATTGAGTGACCTGACTTGCCAGGCAGTGCCAAATCCAGTTCCTGGACCCTTGGAAATGGAAACTGCTTCCCTGAGGGAGAAAATCTACACATTGGATCGCCTCTACTGGAAATTGTTCATTGCTGGGCTTGCGTTGGAAGAATTGATCCAGCACCTGCCTTGTAGCTGAAGAATCGCCACAGCACCACACTGAGGTGGAAGGATTGATGCAGCCCCTGTAGGACTGATGCTGCACATGTTCCACCGAGGCTCCATCATCACTGTGGGGCTGGATTTTCCCTAGGCGTCATTTTAACTTGAACACCACACCGAAGCAAGGAACTGAGGCTGTGTGACCAGAAACTGACATCATCTCTCCTGTGGGGAGTGAACTGACACATCATTTGCCCTGCCAGTAAGGAACCAATGCATCACCTCCCCTGCCAATAAGGAACCAACGCATCGCCTCTCCTGTGAGGAGAGAATCAACGCATCACCTACCCTGTCAGTATGGAACCGAATCACCTCCCCTGCGTAGTAAGCAACCAATGCATTCCTTCACAAATTTTTGAAAGTGATAACTTTACTTGTGTATGTTGGATTTTTATTGTTTTAGTCTGGTTTTATTCAGATAAATATTCGGTATTTTGCTAAACGGGAGTGGAGTCATTTTGTAGTGTTTTCACTGTGTTGCTGTGTGTGTACACAAATAACTTACATTTTGCTTCTGAGATAAGAATGAGTGCTCGTGCCAAGCTACCAAGGATTTAAGGAGGGGTTATCTTAACACCGTGCACCCTTACCCTCACTAGAGTGAGCATCACTACTTGGATAGAGAACAATCAATTGCCTATTGTAGACCCCATTTCTAACACTTTCACACTATTCAGCACTGCACAAATCCTTTCCATGCCCTAGTCCAACTTAGCAGCGTAGGGACCTTCTGCATGTCTGCAAAAGGATGAAAGCATTAGGGCATTCTCCTGCCTAGGTCAAAGTAGGCATCTCAAAGTCTTTCAGAAAACCATTATTACGTTTTCTGTTTCTGTTGTTTGGCCCTACTGCCTCTGCGATATTTATCATCACTATTGTGTTAGTAACTTCTGTCTGCCACTGCTACATCAGTGAAATGCACACTCACCCTTATCCTGTGTCAATGGACTGACACATCCTCTGTCCATGCCTGTGTGGACCATGAGTAACATCAAGATGTTATTGTCTTTTTACTTTGTCATTATCTGGCACTAAGAGCTCATTGAAAAATAGCTGATGGGATAACTGTCCTGCCCAGGTAGCAACTGCTTCTATTCTTAGGAATGAAGGTCTGCTATTGATCATCTTCCAAAATTTGTGTATCACACTTTGAATGCATCCTCATGCACACGAAGAGACAATCAAATTTGCACTCATGCAATGAACGCTATAGGTGGCCAGCATATATTTTTGTGCTGGCATACATTCCAGTAGTCCTTGCAGTAGATACATTTAGAGTGGACTAGAGCAACAGCATTTATCTGAGTCTTTAAACAACATTCTTTGCTAATTACAAATCATTCAGAATATGGCAGCCAGACTGATTTCAAATCAAAAGAAATTGAAACATATCCACTAGTCTGACCGGCAGGAACGTTGTAATACAATGTTTCTGCCAGTCAGCCCGGTGGAAACATAATATAACTGGGGGGAGGTCGCCGGTATAATAGCAGCCTACTCCCCTTGGCTTTGGTGGTCGGCTCATTCTGACCATCAAAGTCAAAGGCAGGCCCTAAGCCATGTTGTGTGGCAGATAGCTTTTAGGGGGGCAAGCTTTTCCGTACAAGGAGCTTGGACTTTATATACTTTACAAACAGCTAAGAACATAACACACTGGTAGTAGATTCTCTTAGACTGTGGTTTGTTGTACGTTTTAGCATCTACTTTAGTACTGTTGCAAATTCATATTGAGAAATGTCAAAGATTCATCTTCTCTTGCCTATATACTTGTACAACAGTGCACGTTCCATTCTAAAAAAAGTATAAACAGGCTGAATAATTAGTTTAGTTATTTATTATTAAAATATTATTTAGTTCTTTATGAAAGTGTACAACCACTAGAAGAACCTTATTTTTCATGCTGTAAGAAAGATTTTGGCTCTTTTTTCTAGAACACTGATTTTATTTTTTTCTAGATTTCCATTTCTCTTGGTTTAACCTGGACAAATAACTACCAAGCAACATCATTTTGTTAACATTGCAATTGCCTACCTTTTTGATAGGAAATGCTATAGGATTTGGTATGCATCACAGGACAGATTCTATTTATTAGCATCTATTGCCATTTAGATGGTGTGCCTTCCCAGAAGCCTATCATCTTACTGTCTTTTTGTATTCTTTTTATATTTTCCTAGCCTGCGTAAAGGTTATTTGATTTCACATTCATTTTCATTTGGCTTGCAGGTAAATATCATATTAATTTCTTCCTGCATAACTTTCGTTCTTCTGTTTTAAATTTAGCACATTATTATACATCCGATTTGCTGTTGCGGAAAGGCAGTCTTTAAGTCTAGTACTAAAGCTCAGGTCACAATCCAAACTAAGGATTAGCTGTGAGTCATCAGCAAACATCATAAAATTGTAGAGTAGTAATACATCAGCTATTATTAATAAAAGAATTGAAGATTTTGACATTTTCTTTAACTGAGTTAGACGATTTTTTAATCGTGGTCATCAGGTACCTAAGCTGCTTCCTATATGCATTGAGGGCCGTATTTATAGGCCCCTAGCCCCACAGGAGAGTCACTTTTAGTGATGCTCCTGCGGCACTAAGCACAGCGCCGTAATTGACAAAGTGGCGTTAAGCCACTTTTTGTGGCTTAACGCCAGCTTGTAAATACCATCTGTTACCAAACAGAACTGTGGGTGGAAGGGGCGTTCAATGGGTGTTGCTATGGGCATTGCGCAGCAACACCCATTGCATTTTGATGCTGCCTCAGATTTTTGAAATCTCATACACCTAGGGCAGAGCCAAAATCTAACGCCACCCACAGGGGTGGCGTTAGCAGGGTGCAACTAGGAGGAATACTTTTATTCCTCTTAATTTTTTGCTTTTTCTATGCATGCAGCATTCTGCCGCACGCATACAAAAAGCAAAATGCCAGAAATTATTGTTTATGTTCGGGAAGGTGTCCCTTCCTGCACATAAACAATCACACCCCTCAACACAGACATCCTTGCACAATGGTGCAGGGATGCCTACGTTGGTGCTGGCAGCTAAATTTACCGCCAGCGCAGGGGTAAACACAGGGGTGCGTCCTATTCCCTTAAATACAGCGCCTCCCTGCATTTCCAAAGTGACGCAGCGCATCACTGGCAATTTTGGTGCAGTACCGCGCTGCACCACTTTTCTTTAAATCTGTACCAAAGTGCCGTTCATAAATGTCTTTCTTCTCTAAAGTGTAATCTTTATGCCAAATTATTTTCAGTTTCTTACAGTTTTGTTTTGCTGAGGGTCATTCTACAGAGAACCATGGTGCCAATATCCTATTCAGTATGAGGCTGTTCTTGCCACTAAAGCTTTTGTTAAAATGCTTGAACAAGTCATTGGGAAATGTTTATAGCATCATCAGAGAGCGAGGAAAGCAATTCGAGTTTTTAAACTTCCAGTAAAGAAAGAAGGATGTTTGTACCACATTTTAAGCTATATGTCTGGGTTGTCATGACGGAAAGAATGTATTACCTAACATTGAAGGATCCTAACTTCTGGTAACTTAAGATATATCATTTGTGCTAGATCAGATATCATATGTGCTTGGAGGTTTGTGCTGGTGACTTTTGATCCCTTTTATTTCCAAAGTGTCTGGTGACTCAGTAAATTTGGAATGGAGTATATCACACATTCTCTATCTCACACATTCAGGGCCTCATTTAGAAGAGGTCTGCGCTGCTGAAGCATCACTTTTAATAACGCTTCAGTAGCGCAAGCCTCTCAACCATATCTTTGAGAAGACCAAAGCCACACTGCTTGGCTTTGCATGGCCTTGTAGATATGGCCTAGTGCTGCCTTACCTTACTCCACATTAAGGAGGATTTCAATGGGCATTGCAGTGGGTTATCCCACGCAACACCAATGGGTTTTGACTCAGATTTCCAAAGATCTGTAAACCTAGGAATGTGTCAAAACTATGCACCTCCCCCCGGGAGGCGTAATAAGGAGAAATAACATTATTTCTCCTCATTTTTTTCTCTTTCTATATACATGCCTCCATTGAATGTTTTTGTGCAGGAATGTGTCCTTGCTGCAAGGGTACCTGTGTTGGTGCTAGGCACCAATTTTTGCACAGGCAGAAGGGGCAGTAACGCTTCATATTTCATTAATTGGATGCATTCCTGCCCTTTCCTTTTGATGCAGGGCAGCACAGTAAAGTGACCTGCTGTGCTGTCCTGCATCAAAAGTCTGTGCATGGGGCCCTCAGTCTATCATGCATTAACATTTATATACTCCACCATGAGGCACCCTTCGTTTTCCAAAATTTGTAATAATGCTATATGTCCTATTTGGGCTACAGATCGTTAGATAACTTGGGGTAACACATAGCTTTTACAACCACATGCAGATTAGGGACTACTTTGATAAAGTCAGGGACATAAATAAAATCTTGATTTCAGATTTAAATGGGGATCACCAAGGGTACCTAAGGATAAGGCAACTTTACTATGTAGTCAGTGAAATGTCTAATGGTGGCTTGGCTAATATTGCTGCTAAATGTCTGGAAACGTTAGCGAGCACCATAGGTAGACCAGGTATGCTAAAGGCAATTAGTATTAGCCATCACACATTTCCATATGCTAAATTAATATGGCAGCAATACAAAGCAATTAATCAATTATAATTCTCACTATATAGACTATATACATGAAAGGATCTCACTCACCCCAAGTGCCCTTAACTTATTCTTGAGACCGCTGCTGATTTGAAGACTCTGTATTGTTCAGTAGGGGGTTTAGACCTCGCCTATCACTCACCATTTGTTGGTTTGCGTGGCACTCTTCCTAACAGCCTCGTAATTCATCAGGGCAAGCCTGGCATCATTTCCGCTTCTCTGTGAGGAGCAGGGATCTAGCACTAATTAATTCAACTAAATGAATGCCCGTCAGCTGCTCCCCACGTGATAGAGGTACTAATTTGTTATTTTTATCTTCTGGTGCCCCGCAAACAGAAGGCTTCTGACTGGCAAAAACGTGCCCAGCAGGACAAATATAATTAAAAAGTTTTATTTTTTAAAGCTAGCTTTCTTATATATTTTGCCAGGACACCTTCTCTCACTTTCCACTCATGTTTTCTTTCATTTTTGCTCATGGACACTACTCCGAAAAGATGACAATTAACTTGTTTGAAATATTACAAAGCAAAAGTGTTTCTTTAATATGTGTAATCTCTGAAATAATGCTCTAACAAAATCATGCAGTACACCCCGAAGCTACCACATTCTAATTCGCCACACTTCTATTCATCCTAATCCAACCGAATGTACCCACTCTAATCCAGTCCACTCCAACCCACCCCACTTTAGTCCTCTCAACCCACCCCAATCTAATCTGCCCCACTCAAATCAAAAACAATCTGTACCACTCCAAAGCAATCTAACCCACTCCAATCAAAACAATCCGGCCCACTTCAATCTCCCCCACTCCAGTCTGTCCCAATCCAATCCAAAATAATATGCCCCATTTCAGTTCCAAACAATTTTCCCACTCCAATCTGCCTCAATTCAAAAAATCTGCACCACTGCAATCTGCTGCACTCCAATCCAAAACAATCTGCCCCACTCCAATATGCCCCACGGCAATCCAAAACCATCTGCCCCACTCCAGTCCACCCCACTTCAATCAAAAACAATCTATCCCAATTGAATATACCCTACTTCAATCCAAAACAAACTTCCTCACTCCAATGCTCTACACTCCAGTCTGCCCCACTCCAATCCAAATCAATGTGCCCCAGTCCAATCCAAAGCAATCTGCTCCAATTCAGAACAATCTGTCCCACTGAAATCTGCTGCACTCCAATCTACAATAATCTGTTTCACTCCAATCTGACCCTCCGCAATCCAAAACAATCTGTCCCCACTGAAGTCCAGAAAAATTTGACGCACTTTGATCTGCTCCTCTATAATCTTCCCCACTCCAATCCAAAACAATCTACCCCACTCCAATGCACCCCACTCCAATCTGTCCTGCTCCAATCCAAAACAATATGTCCCACTCCAATCCAATCCACCTCATCCCAATCCAATCAACTCCACTCCATCCCAATTAACCCCACTCCAATCCACCCAACACCCATCCAGGGATCCCCACACTAACCCAACCCACCCCACTCCAATCCACCCTCATACAATCTGACACACTGCAATGCAAAACTATCTGCACACTCCAGTCCAAAACAACCTGCCCCACACTAATCCCTTTCAACCTGCCCCACTCCAATCTGCCCCACTACAATGCAAAACAACCCACTCCAATCCAAAACAATCTGCCCTAGTCCAATTCAATACAATCTGCCCTACACCAATCCAATCCACTCCACCCCAGTCCAACCCACTCCATTCCAATTTACCCCACTCCATTACTGGAATAATCTCTCGAATTCTGAAAAATGAATTAACTAGAATTGTTCGTCGCATTCGGTTAGGCACTGACAGTAATTTATCCAGCATATATGCTGCATTTGTATTTGTGGCAATAACTATTGCATGACTAGAGCGTCGAATGCATCGAAAATGCGTCTCCTAGTATTTATAACTGGTAGGGCCAACCATGGAATTATTTCAAATTATATGATTCAATTTTCCGAGAAAAAAGTGCGCTGGGATGTACACCATTTTATAAAACTTGGGGGTTTACTCATTGTGTAGCGTTAAATAAATAAACATTTTGAATATGGTTAATGCAATTAAGGCCTTCTTTCTTTGCCATTTATGATTTCCTGTATTCAATTTTGTTGATCAATTTGTTGTGCCTCTTCTCTTTCGAAATGAAGTACAAGTCTTTGCAGCATTGTGAGTTTTTTGAGCTCATAATTTCAATTTTTTAAGTACGGCAATATATGAATCATGGTGCATATTATTAATACAATATAAACATGTTTCTTGCGCTTACTTGAATCAAATGTGTATGAAGTCCACACTTGAATAAATTTTTCAGAAAAGACATCTGAAATGTCTACATCATTTTTCAAACGTGAAATCATTCTATTGCATCGTATTCATAAGGTAATCTGTCCTGTGCCCGATATGGGTGGATATATCATGTTTTCCTGGAATCATTCAACTGGTCTCAATTTATGGGTAGTTTGAAAAGCTAAATTTAAAAAAAACACTACATTCAAAATTCTTACTTCAAAATACAATAACCCATCAACTTTGCATTTGCACTTAGTAGCTTTAAACCAGACATATTAATGACTCAAAAATATCACAAAAATCAGCAACCCTCACTTCTTCAGGATAAGTTTCCTATATCCCTCCTTCACATGTTGGTTGGATTTTGCCTTATTCAAAAAGGACATCCGCTTTTCAGCAGTTGTGTTATTATAGTACTTGTTGATCACAAAAAAGCCATCTCTCGCGCATTTTTTTGGTTTCTGACAAATACCCACAAAGAATGCCAGCATTCATATTTTGATGAAAATGATTGAAGCTTTTTGGTAACAGTATTTGGATACTGCAAAGGTGAGGCAAGAGTGGCCACAAAAAGGGATCTACTTTTGCTCCTGTGTGAAATATGTGAAGGTTAGATACATCTCAGCTGTAACCTGCCTGTTCAGCTGTTGACCAATGTTTCTACGGTAGATATGGCAGGTATGGTGTGTCCCTGCATCGAATAATTAACTGCAGAACATGGGGTAAGTATTTCAATGAGGGCCTTGTTTGACTATTATAAACAGTGAAAATAGTGGTGTAGGCTGTATACAAGGGTAACAACTCTCGTGCGTATCTTGATCTGTAATACAAGGGCCAGAAATGTCAGGTAGCCTCCTTTTTGTTAAAGAGTATTTCGTCTTGCTGTTGAAGGGGGGGTCCAGTGTGCCAATTGGAATTGGAATATGAAGTCACTAAACTATAGTGACTAATTAAAAAATTATAAGCACTGGAGTTCTGGTTAGCAGAACTTCAGTGACACAGTTAAACACTACTGACAACACACACATTAGGCCACAAGCTATGAGCACTGGGGTCCTGGCTAGCAAGATGGTACATTCCTACACCACTACTGCACCTCCAATGGAGGAAGCTCCCCTGGTGTGTGGTGAGTACCTAAGGTACTTACACCTTATACCCGGTCCAGGTATCCCTGGTATTAGTGTAATGTAGGCAGCATCTAGAAGCCAGGCTCTCTACCGGTAGCTGTGGATAGGCAGCCAAGGCTTATCTAGGAGACATGCAAAGCTCATGCGATACCATTGTAGTCACACAGCACTTATACACATGAAAGAAACCACACAGTTTTACAAAAATAAAGGTACACTATTATGGAAACACAGCACCAAAAATACTATAGAGGCAATACTCCCTTAGGAGGTAAATAATACACAAGTTAAATACACTAGTTGTCGGAAATAGGCATAAGAATAATTAGAAAATAATGCAAAGTAATGTAAAGCACAATAGAGAATAGTGACCCTAGGAGGAGCACAAACCATATACTAAAAAAAATGGAATGCAAGAGTTGGACCCCCACCTAGGTACATGGAGTGTGTAGAGGGGCACTGGTGGCTACCAGTAAAGCACAAAGGTAAGTACCACACCACCACCCCCCAGCGACCAGGAAGGTATGAGTAAATTACTAGAATTTCCCCAAAACACACAATTAGAAGAAAAGAAGAGTATTACAAAACCCAGAGATGACTGAAAGAAACCAATGGTGGATTCCTGAAGAGGAAGACCTGTCGAAAGAGGGGGCCAAGACCAGAAGAAACAGCACAGTTCCGTGGGTGCAGGAGCCCCTACCCACCAGGCTGAGGACGCAGGAGTTGGTTGACGGTGAGGCAGAAGAGTTAGCACTGCAGTCCTGATTCAGAGTTGAGCTCCTGGAGGATGCAGGTGATGTCCCATGCTGGAGGGAAGGTTGTAGTCGGGTTTGCGTGTTTGGATTCCACCAACAAGCCTTGGCATTGTACTGCCATGGACCAGCAAGGGCCAGGAGGACTCAATTCAGGAGGGGGAGCCAGAAGGGGCCCTCAGTGTCACAGAGAGCCCACAGAAGCACAGGCAGCATGCACAGGAGATGCAAATGGAGCCCTTGCAGCACTACAAAAAGGAGTACCATGCCACAGGAGAGCTTCTCATGGAGCTGTGCATCACAGAAAGTAGTGCTGGGGGCTGGAGCTGCACAATGCCTGAAGACCTCTTGGAGGATGTGCCAACAAGCCTTGGTAGCTGCGAAAGACGCAGTGCACGGGGGTATTGTCCTGTGTGGGAAGGCAAGGGCTTACCTTCACCCAAGTTGGACAGCTAGTAGAGAAGACCATCTGGAGCACTTTTGACCACCCCCTGTGATGCTGGATCCATGCAGCTCAGCAGGAGAGGGGATCCACAAAGCTGGTCGTTGTTGCTGTTGGTGACTGCTGATGCAGGGGAGTGACTCCTTCACACCAAGGGAGATTCCTTCTTCTTTCCTGTGCAGACTGAAGATGACTGAAGATGAGCTGTTCATCAAAGTTTGCATGGCTGGGGAAATATTGTAGGAGCTGGAAGGAACCATAGAAGCAATGTTGCAGGCAAAGTCTTCATCTTTGTTGCAGATTATCGGGTCCTGGAGAGTCCAGATGCAGTTTCTTTGGTCAGAAGTCGAAGTGAGGGATGCAGAGGAATCCCGCTGGAATCTTGAAAGCCAAATCTGAGGACCCACCCAAAGGAGAGACCTGAAAGGGGGATTGGTCACTTAGCTGGGTGACCACCTATCAGGAGAGGGCTCTGATGTCACCTGCCTGGCCTGACCACTCAGATGCTCCGAGAGTTCCCTGCCAACCTTGAATCCAAGATGGTAGAACCTAGGGACCCTCTGGAGGATCTCTGGACACCACCCCTGCAGTGATGATTGACAGGGGAGTGGTCACTCCCTTTTTCATTGCCCAGTTTCACGCCAGAGCAGGGACTGGAGTCCCTGAACCGGTGAAGACTGGTTTATGCATGGAGGGCACCAAATATGCCCTTCAAAGCACACCAGTGGCCTGGGGAGGCTACCCCTCCCAAGTCCAGTAACACCTATTTCCAAAGGGAGAGGGTGTAACACTCCTCTCCCAAAGAAAATCCTTTGTTCTGCCTTCCTGGGCTTAAGCTTCTCAAGCAATAGGAGGGCAGAATCCTGTTTGTAATGTGACAGCAGCTGGGGCTGCCTGGAAAACCACAGAAGGCAGTAGGGTACTCTAAGGAACCCCCAGAGTCCATGTAATCATTCAACTAATGCTTGCAAAAGTATTGTGGTATGATTCTAAAAACTTCAATACCAAAAATGCCTATGTTCAGAGCTACCATTATGTAGTTAGACATGGGTTCCTAGGTACCATATGCTACATGGGGCTTACATATGGGAGACAGTATGCCAATTGTGGGATGAAATACAGAGTTTTGGGAGAGAGAGCACAATCACTGGAGTCCTGGTTAGCAGGATCCCATTGAACAAAGTCAAACACACTGACATCAGGCAGAAAAAGGGGGTAACCATGTCAAGAAAGAGGGTACTTTCCTACAGTGACGCATTTAACCGGGCCATATGAAGTATTTCAAGCTGCCAAAATGGTGGATGCCTAACCTATTCCACAGGACATGAAGAACCACCCACGTCCACCGGCAGAAGTCGTCCATGCAGTGGGCAGTACCAACTGTGGCGAACATACCCATAGGTTAACGTTGTTGCCTGCGGCGGTCGCGTCCCAATGGCTGTGTCCATCTTTAGTGAGAACAGCATATTTGGTGTACGTGTGCACAGCACTGCTGGCAGCAACACCTCTACCATTTCAGATGCTGTGTGCCCCCTCTGGGAGCAATCCGGCCACATCCAGCAGGAGCATGGGCTACCTGATGACTTGCTTAGTCATTGTAGGCCATGGGCAGGGTAGTGGGTTAGTCTGAAAATGAATCCAAGAGTGTGTAGTCATGTGCCTGTACTTATCTTCATGTGTGCTTTACACTTGTGGTGTGCTGATAAATTGCTCATTTTGTGCTTGGTGTTTCTGATATCTATGTGACACAACCATTTGTGCAAACACTTGTGTTTGTAATCTTTTGACTTGTATCTTGCATCCATATTGGTCAGCGCCCATCAGAAGGGTATTTTCGAGAGCCATTGGCCAGAAGGTGCGGATCCTGGGGGCCCATAGCTGGCGGATTGCACACTGTTAGCAGAGGGGGGAGGACCTGAGATTGCAGAGGTCCAGCTCGGCTGTCCTCCCAGCGTGGGCAGGGCACACATCGGAGCATGACCCCCTAATGGCCTGCATTCTGGTGGTGGCTTACACAGAGCTTGATGGGCAGTTGAGGGGAGCACATCAGCCACAAGGGGGTGAGTGAAGCTCATATTCCTGGCGGTTACATAGCCAAGTTGATGTGTTCTGACATCTCCCACTGACAATTGGGGATGGCCATCTGTGACACACAAGTAACTGTTTGTGAAGGTATGTAATTTGGTGCATACTGATGTGCCTTGCCTATTAGCCCAGGGAACTAGGACACAACTGAGTATACTCCACAAAAATATTGCTCTCCAGGGACAAAACATGGCTGTGTACTTTGATAAATCAAGTAATGTTTGTTGTTGTAGTGTGTATACATTCGACGCAACATACCACTAGTTCTCAGTGTTACAGCCCAAAGGAAAAGAAGTGGTGGATCACTGCCTCAGCCATGTGTGTGGTCAAGTGATTAAATTGGCATGTGCCCCACAGAGGCCTCTTGTTTTCAGTGAGTGGCGAGTGCTGGTGCCTCACTACTGTCTGTCATGTGAAGGTGGCCATCATACATGTGACAGAGCATAACTTCTTCTTCGGGTGCAGCTACATATCAATACTTTCTCTTGGTAAGTGGGGAATGTGCATTGACATGATTTATTTGCCATCACTGTTGCCAACATTGCTGGTGCCTACATGTTAGCATGTGTCGCTTTCTCTGTTGACAAAATGTGTACGCTGCTGTTTCATACAAGGCCTACCAGTGTTCATTAAATCATTTTTGTATTCCTTCACATATGTGCATGCCAATCTGTGTTTGGAATTGGGAATATGTAAGGGGCTACATTTCACATGGTGCTACAGACAAGAGTGTGTCACCATTGATTATTGGCTCACACACACCCTAACCCATCATTGCATGTCATTTGGCATGGACAATTGCAGTAGCAATGAGGAACATAACAGGTAGGACTAGAGTTTTTACATACGATGTGCAATTCCTTGCCATTGATGTGGCATTATGTAGCAAAGTGCTCTGCATGTGCGAAATGGGAAAGGTTAGTTACCTGACTGCTGGCATGCATCATTGAGTGTCATGCTGTTATCTGGAAATCATATGTGATTGTGTACAGCCTTTCATCCATGGGCATCTGGGTTTGCAGGACCACAATGGATACAGTGATGTAGCTTCCCATTGGACAACATATTGATGGCCTTCTGCAAGTACTTAAAAATCCCTGGGTCTCTCCAACTTGCAAAGGACTAATGGCTTCTACTGATTCAATGAGGGTATGCCCTTGTAAGGAGCGCCATACAGTAGAGGTGGTTTTCCTGGGGATAGCTGGTTCATTGTTGTGGATTTTAGAGACATGTCTTTTTGACAATTTGCACACTTTGTCTACAGTGTACATTTCCATGCCAAATGTGTAATATACCTGAGCCACATTAGTACTACCTCCATGACTCCTGTTTCCGATGTGACATGTCTATTTTAATGTCACCTTTTTAAGGCTACTGTACTGCTGTCAGCAACATGGCAGGATTTTGGAGCATCATTTCTTATTGGTGAGTTATTGTTTATGTGACAAATAGAAGTATGCATGGCCTTGAGTGGGATCTGTGGCGGTTAACATAGCATTGCCCTACTATTGTCTGACAACAGGTAACTGAGGTATGCTCAATGAGGCAAAGCATTGAAGGTGATGAGGTTTCCTACTTTTTCAAAGGTTACTGTGTTACACAACTCTGAGACTCTGATTTTCCTGAGGGCAACTGTTAACAGTTCATGTGGCATGCATGCATGTGGCGTGGTAACGTATGAGCCACTTTGATGTAGTTTGTTGCTGCGGCTTACTTGGCGTCATGGTAATGTTTGCTATTCACAGCTGTTGTTCAAGTGTGTTCAGGAACAGCATCATCCCAGGCAAGCGAAGGAGAAAGGGTAGAACCAACTGGGTAAGCATTCGGCCACTGTACCTCTAGTCATGACACCATTGACATGGAGGGACGCACTGGCAAAGAGGGTGTGAGTAGTGGCCACTCCCTAATGCTGCCGGACCCATCAGGACCTGCTCATGTACCATCCTTGTCTGACACTCCCAGCTCTATTGCCACCCTCCCTGTTGTTCCCCACCAAGTTAGTTGTGTCTGCTCAACCAATAGGGTGTGTGTCTTCTTCGTCCCAGCCACCTCAGTTCCCAGCCCCTGTTACCCTGCTGCTCTGAATGAGATGGCTATTGACCTCCTGAGGAGTATCTCTGTGGGGTAGACTACCATTGCGGATGCTATCCAGGGGTTGGCAAGCCAACCTCAGCAGACAAATACTTTCCTGGAAGGCATTCATAGTGACATATCTGGCCTATAGAGACCTTTTCAGGCTCTGGCCTCTTCACTGATGGCAACCATCCAGCCCCACAATCTTCCTCCAGCCACCTCCCTCTTCCCAATCCAAATGCCCTATTCTCCTACTTGTCCCAAGCACACAGGCACATCTGCATGCACCTAACTCTGCAAAGCACCCTTCAGCACACATACATACAAGCCTGTAAGACACATTGGCATGTAGGCAGTCAACACTCACCCACGGACACAACATCAGCCACCATTTATACAGATACCCCCGCCACCCCCACTGACCCACACACTACAACCACCATACCCACAGACACAACCACAACATCCAGTGACACATCCACCACACCCACCATACACCCAGACAACAGGTCACAATCCACAGACCCACCGGCCTCATGCACCATACCTCCAGGCACTACCACACCCACAGACACATCAACCACATTGACCGTACCCCCAGACACCACCAGAATACACAGACACATCCACCATATGAACATACACCACCCCAGCACACACAGACACATCCACAACATTCACAATGGCCACAGACACACCCCAGCAGGCACACACACAGCCAACACTTCCACACAACCCATCACATCCACCTCAAAGTCCACACATCACAACCAACATACCCACAGACACCACCACAACACCCACAGATACATCCACCACATCAACCATACCCCCAGACACCACCCCAACACACACAGACACATCCATCATACTCATAGACAACACCCCAACACACATGAACACATCCACAACATTCACCATACCCACAGACACACCTCAACAGACACACACATCCACCACTCCCACACCACCCATCACATTCTTCTCAAAGCCCCCAAGACTCACAAATGCCCACACTCACACATGAAACACACACCACCCAAACATTAGCATATCTCACACACCCAAAGCATTAACACCCACAGAAAAGACCACCACTCCCTCAGCCTCCAAATCCTCAACCCCTTCTGATGACCCTTTTCATTTTCCCAAGGACAGTTTCCTTTTTGAGCTTGCCCTTTCCCCTGTTCTCTCCACCCCCTCCCAAACCCAAGAGGCCCCCACCTACATCCCAACCCATCCTTCCCACAACAAAGTCCTCCCCATCACACCTGCCCCCTTCAAGCACTCATATCTCTGCCCCCAAAAAAAGCCCACCCTTCCGAAGGAAAAGTCCCCTCCCAAACTCAAACCCAGCCATCCCAAATCTGACCCCACCCCCACCTAAGCATGACTCCTGAGGTTGAACATAGTAGTGTGCATGGACTCATACAGACTGGCCAATGGCCTGTCACCTACATCATTTGGAGTTAATAAACTCAAGTTATTGTTTTGTTGGGTACACATTTGTTCTGCCATTGTTTTTCTACCTTTTTGTTGTTCCTGAGTAATGTGTGTTGTATGCCTACAGTTGTGTGGGTTTCACCCTGATTGCTGATCAATTTGCTGTTGTTTGCAATATCTGACATTGTGGGCAGTGCAGGTGTCATCATCCAAGACAAGGATAGGTGTAGACTGTATGGATATGGGTGTTAATCGAGTTGGGGTGTCATTGCATTGTGTTATGTTTGCTATGGTATTTCATCTTGTGTTGGCCAATGTCAGCTTATATGGTTTTAAACTTGTCCCCTTGATATGGATTGTACATTCATCTCATGTGGGGAAGCTAAAGTTTTGTTTGTCCACACATGGAGAGCGTTCAATTGTGCTTTCTTCTTTGCATTTGACTGACCATGTGTCCATTTTGATGTCTGTACCTTGCAACTACTTTATCTAGATATATGGCCCATGCTGTTGCTGTTGTATTTGCTTTCTTGACTTGCACTTACACATTTGCAGATAGGCATGTCACTTGACTCTACTATTGTTTGTCCCTGAGATCCATGAAGGGCTAGTTCTTGTGTGAGTAGTGTTTAGGTCATGTGCAAAGTGGCATGTGTCCCAAGGCAGCATCCTTCAAGGTGTGCTCCTGATGCCCCCATCCCGATTGTGCAGGTATTTTTTGCATTGTGAGCTTTGGATATTTGTCTCACAAAATAATGTGCATCCCATTGACCTTCCATTGTGTTCCAATGTGGTGATATGTGGGTAGATTACAGTGTTGTATTATGGGAGGGGTGTTTGTGTTAGATGACACATCCATATATATGTGTCTTCAGTCTGATGATAGTACATGGCATGTGAACAATGTGAGGGTGTCAGTTGAATTGGTAGATGTGATGTTCCTGTGGTGTTGCTATTGTGTGATACAATGTTCTTTACACTTCATCCTCCCTGTGCCTAAGATGAGTTGAAGTGTATTATTGTGGAGTGTGGTGGAGCAGTGTCAGTGACCTGCCCAATGGGGTATTTAATAGCTGTGAAAGTGTCATTCTTTGTAAATAACACCGACCAGGGACACAATGTCAAATGTACTTGGTGCCCGGAGAATAAACCCCATATCATATAAATAAAGGCACGATGATCTGTTGTTGAGCTTAATGACACAGGTAGATGTGTGTTCTTACCATCAGTTTCATCTACATCGGTGTAGATTTGGGGCTCCATCAATGAGCAGCAGCAGCAGCAGGATGTCTGTAATGGGCTACATGGTAGCACAGGATGTGTAACACTGCCTGTAGGTGAGGTACTTCTTTTATGCTCTCCGTTTCTGCCTGCTGGTCGTAGTGATTAGACCACCACGAACAGGTTGGCGGTAGGCAACATCATAATGTGTCCGGCAGGAACACTGGCTCCATTGACCTGTTTGGTCTGCCTCCACCATAGCAGTCTGCGCTGCCTGGTGGTACTGGCGGGACTGAGGTGATCTTTCCTCTATGGGACTGCATTCATCATAATATGATGGTCTGACTGCCAAGCCGATGGTGGCCCACTGACCACCAAATTCCTAATCAGGCCATAAAATAAGTAAATAGATATCTAAGGTTTATTGACCTAAATCTATGAAATGTAAATGTCCAAAGAAAGATGCTACCCTCCTTCACCTACACTATGCTGCCAAACTACCCATTTGAGTGCCAACATAATAGTGAACTCTCCATCTCACTTACAAGCACATTACCAAAACTTCCACCTCTCTGATCAATCGAAAAAGGCCAAACCTTTCTGTTTGAAATGGCTCTTTTTGTAGGGTTTTCTTTTAACCTTTTGCCTTCTTCCTCCTATTTGTTCTGATCTGTTTTGTTGGTTTTAGGACTCTGGGCACTTTGCCAATGCTGACCAGTGCTAAAGTGCAAGTGAAGTGCTTTCTGTCTAAATTGGATTGGTGATTGGTTTCTCCATGATTGGCATATTTGATTTACTAGTAAGCCCCAAGTAAAGTGCACTAGAGGTGTTTAGGGCCTGTAAATCAAATGCTATTAGTTGGCCTCCAGCACTGATTGTACCCACATGAGTATCCATGGAAAAAAATCCCAGACCTGTCCACTGTATGTTTAACTGCCAGTTCAACCCTTCAGATTCCCCTGTTTGCCAGGCCCAAACCTTCCCTTTTACTTTGTGTAAGTCACCCCTAAGGTAGGCCCTAGGAAGCCCCCTGGGCAGGGTGCAGTGTATTCAAAAGGTGGGACATGCACTGGTGTGTTTACATGTCCTGATAGTGGAATACTGCTAAATTAAGTGTTCACTATAGCAAGGCTCTCCCATAGGTTAACAAGGGGATTGCCTTGAATATCTTTTAAGTGCAATTTCTAGTGGGGGCAGGTAGAGATATGGAATTTGGGGTCTCGGAACTCACAATTTAAAAAAAAACCATCTTTTTATGAAGTTGTTTTTTAAATTGTAAGTTTAAAAATGCCACTTTTAGGAAGTAGACATTTTCTTGCTTTTCCATTTTGTGTCTCTGCATGGCTGTGGAGTACACATGTGGGTCAGAATGACAGTTGGGCTGTTTGTGAATTCACTCTAGACAGTCACACAAAGGGAGCTGAGGTGTGACCTGTATATCCTGGTTGGTCTTCCTGGGCCAGAGTGGAACTGAGACTATCACCTTAATAGGGTGGTGCCTGTCCTTAAGCAGTATCCAAAGCCCTGGAGTGTGCCTGGTGCCAGAGCAGGAAAGGCAGGGTCTTGTGCACTACAAAGACTTTCCTTTGAAGTTTACCTACTTTAAAGCCAGAAATGAGTACAAGATTTTGGCTTCTGAGACCGCAACTTTGGAACACTTCAGGATATTCTGTCAGGAAGAAGAGCTGGATGCTGTAGGAGGAACTGCCACTCTGCCTGATGCTTTTTTGTTCAGGCCTGCTGCTTGCTGGGAGTGAAAGGACTGGACTTTGCTTTAAAGATCCTACTTTTCAAGGGTCTCCAATGGCTAGAAACTGAAGTTTCCTTCTGTTCAGAAGTCTCAGGGACATCAAAGACTTCATCTGTCAGTGACTGGACTCTTCTATTGAGTGACCTGACTTGCCAGGCAGTGCCAAATCCAGTTCCTGGACCCTTGGAAATGGAAACTGCTTCCCTGAGGGAGAAAATCTACACATTGGATCGCCTCTACTGGAAATTGTTCATTGCTGGGCTTGCGTTGGAAGAATTGATCCAGCACCTGCCTTGTAGCTGAAGAATCGCCACAGCACCACACTGAGGTGGAAGGATTGATGCAGCCCCTGTAGGACTGATGCTGCACATGTTCCACCGAGGCTCCATCATCACTGTGGGGCTGGATTTTCCCTAGGCGTCATTTTAACTTGAACACCACACCGAAGCAAGGAACTGAGGCTGTGTGACCAGAAACTGACATCATCTCTCCTGTGGGGAGTGAACTGACACATCATTTGCCCTGCCAGTAAGGAACCAATGCATCACCTCCCCTGCCAATAAGGAACCAACGCATCGCCTCTCCTGTGAGGAGAGAATCAACGCATCACCTACCCTGTCAGTATGGAACCGAATCACCTCCCCTGCGTAGTAAGCAACCAATGCATTCCTTCACAAATTTTTGAAAGTGATAACTTTACTTGTGTATGTTGGATTTTTATTGTTTTAGTCTGGTTTTATTCAGATAAATATTCGGTATTTTGCTAAACGGGAGTGGAGTCATTTTGTAGTGTTTTCACTGTGTTGCTGTGTGTGTACACAAATAACTTACATTTTGCTTCTGAGATAAGAATGAGTGCTCGTGCCAAGCTACCAAGGATTTAAGGAGGGGTTATCTTAACACCGTGCACCCTTACCCTCACTAGAGTGAGCATCACTACTTGGATAGAGAACAATCAATTGCCTATTGTAGACCCCATTTCTAACACTTTCACACTATTCAGCACTGCACAAATCCTTTCCATGCCCTAGTCCAACTTAGCAGCGTAGGGACCTTCTGCATGTCTGCAAAAGGATGAAAGCATTAGGGCATTCTCCTGCCTAGGTCAAAGTAGGCATCTCAAAGTCTTTCAGAAAACCATTATTAAGTTTTCTGTTTCTGTTGTTTGGCCCTACTGCCTCTGCGATATTTATCATCACTATTGTGTTAGTAACTTCTGTCTGCCACTGCTACATCAGTGAAATGCACACTCACCCTTATCCTGTGTCAATGGACTGACACATCCTCTGTCCATGCCTGTGTGGACCATGAGTAACATCAAGATGTTATTGTCTTTTTACTTTGTCATTATCTGGCACTAAGAGCTCATTGAAAAATAGCTGATGGGATAACTGTCCTGCCCAGGTAGCAACTGCTTCTATTCTTAGGAATGAAGGTCTGCTATTGATCATCTTCCAAAATTTGTGTATCACACTTTGAATGCATCCTCATGCATACGAAGAGACAATCAAATTTGCACTCATGCAATGAACGCTATAGGTGGCCAACATATATTTTTGTGCTGGCATACATTCCAGTAGTCCTTGCAGTAGATACATTTAGAGTGGACTAGAGCAACAGCATTTATCTGAGTCTTTAAACAACATTCTTTGCTAATTACAAATCATTCAGAATATGGCAGCCAGACTGATTTCAAATCAAAAGAAATTGAAACATATCCACTAGTCTGACCGGCAGGAACGTTGTAATACAATGTTTCTGCCAGTCAGCCCGGTGGAAACATAATATAACTGGGGGGAGGTCGCCGGTATAATAGCAGCCTACTCCCCTTGGCTTTGGTGGTCGGCTCATTCTGACCATCAAAGTCAAAGGCAGGCCCTAAGCCATGTTGTGTGGCAGATAGCTTTTAGGGGGGCAAGCTTTTCCGTACAAGGAGCTTGGACTTTATATACTTTACAAACAGCTAAGAACATAACACACTGGTAGTAGATTCTCTTAGACTGTGGTTTGTTGTACGTTTTAGCATCTACTTTAGTACTGTTGCAAATTCATATTGAGAAATGTCAAAGATTCATCTTCTCTTGCCTATATACTTGTACAACAGTGCACGTTCCATTCTAAAAAAAGTATAAACAGGCTGAATAATTAGTTTAGTTATTTATTATTAAAATATTATTTAGTTCTTTATGAAAGTGTACAACCACTAGAAGAACCTTATTTTTCATGCTGTAAGAAAGATTTTGGCTCTTTTTTCTAGAACACTGATTTTATTTTTTTCTAGATTTCCATTTCTCTTGGTTTAACCTGGACAAATAACTACCAAGCAACATCATTTTGTTAACATTGCAATTGCCTACCTTTTTGATAGGAAATGCTATAGGATTTGGTATGCATCACAGGACAGATTCTATTTCTAAGCATCTATTGCCATTTAGATGGTGTGCCTTCCCAGAAGCCTATCATCTTACTGTCTTTTTGTATTCTTTTTATATTTTCCTAGCCTGCGTAAAGGTTATTTGATTTCACATTCGTTTTCATTTGGCTTGCAGGTAAATATCATATTAATTTCTTCCTGCATAACTTTCGTTCTACTGTTTTAAATTTAGCACATTATTATACATCCGATTTGCTGTTGCGGAAAGGCAGTCTTTAAGTCTAGTACTAAAGCTCAGGTCACAATCCAAACTAAGGATTAGCTGTGAGTCATCAGCAAACATCATAAAATTGTAGAGTAGTAATACATCAGCTATTATTAATAAAAGAATTGAAGATTTTGACATTTTCTTTAACTGAGTTAGACGATTTTTTAATCGTGGTCATCAGGTACCTAAGCTGCTTCCTATATGCATTGAGGGCCGTATTTATAGGCCCCTAGCCCCACAGGAGAGTCACTTTTAGTGATGCTCCTGCGGCACTAAGCACAGCGCCGTAATTGACAAAGTGGCGTTAAGCCACTTTTTGTGGCTTAACGCCAGCTTGTAAATACCACCTGTTACCAAACAGAACTGTGGGTGGAAGGGGCGTTCAATGGGTGTTGCTGTGGGCATTGCGCAGCAACACCCATTGCATTTTGATGCTGCCTCAGATTTTTGAAATCTCATACACCTAGGGCAGAGCCAAAATCTAACGCCACCCACAGGGGTGGCGTTAGCAGGGTGCAACTAGGAGGAATACTTTTATTCCTCCTAATTTTTTGCTTTTTCTATGCATGCAGCATTCTGCCGCACGCATAGAAAAAGCAAAATGCCAGAAATTATTGTTTATGTGCGGGAAGGTGTCCCTTCCTGCACATAAACAATCACACCCCTCAACACAGACATCCTTGCACAATGGTGCAGGGATGCCTACGTTGGTGCTGGCAGCTAAATTTACCGACAGCGCAGGGGTAAACACAGGGGTGCGTCCTATTCCCTTAAATACAGCACCTCCCTGCATTTCCAAAGTGACGCAGCGCATCACTGGCAATTTTGGTGCAGTACCGCGCTGCACCACTTTTCTTTAAATCTGTCCCAAAGTGCCGTTCATAAATGTCTTTCTTCTCTAAAGTGTAATCTTTACGCCAAATTATTTTCAGTTTCTTACAGTTTTGTTTTGCTGAAGGTCATTCTACAGAGAACCATGGTGCCAATATCCTATTCAGTATGAGGCTGTTCTTGACCCTAAAGCTTTTGTTAAAATGCTTGAACAAGTCATTGGGAAATGTTTATAGCATCATCAGAGAGCGAGGAAAGCAATTCGAGTTTTTAAACTTCCAGTAAAGAAAGAAGGATGGTTGTACCACATTTTAAGCTATATGTCTGGGTTGTCATGACGGAAAGAATGTATTACCTAACATTGAAGGATCCTAACTTCTGGTAACTTAAGATATATCATTTGTGCTAGATCAGATATCATATGTGCTTGGAGGTTTGTGCTGGTGACTTTTGATCCCTTTTATTTCCAAAGTGTCTGGTGACTCAGTAAATTTGGAATGGAGTATATCACACATTCTCTATCTCACACATTCAGGGCCTCATTTAGAAGAGGTCTGCGCTGCTGAAGCATCACTTTTAATAACGCTTCAGTAGCGCAAGCCTCTCAACCATATCTTTGAGAAGACCAAAGCCACACTGCTTGGCTTTGCATGGCCTCGTAGATATGGCCTAGTGTTGCCTTACCTTACTCCACATTAAGGAGGATTTCAATGGGCATTGCAGTGGGTTTTCCCACGCAACACCAATGGGTTTTGACTCAGATTTCCAAAGATCTGTAAACCTAGGAATGTGTCAAAACTATGCACCTCCCCCCGGGAGGCGTAATAAGGAGAAATAACATTATTTCTCCTCATTTTTTTCTCTTTCTATATACATGCCTCCATTGAATGTTTTTGTGCAGGAATGTGTCCTTGCTGCAAGGGTACCTGTGTTGGTGCTAGGCACCAATTTTTGCACAGGCATAAGGGGCAGTAACGCTTCATATTTCATTAATTGGATGCATTTCTGCCCTTTCCTTTTGATGCAGGGCAGCACAGTAAAGTGACCTGCTGTGCTGTCCTGCATCAAAAGTCTGTGCATGGGGCCCTCAGTCTATCATGCATTAACATTTATATACTCCACCATGAGGCACCCTTCGTTTTCCAAAATTTGTAATAATGCTATATGTCCTATTTGGGCTACAGATCGTTAGATAACTTGGGGTAACACATAGCTTTTACAACCACATGCAGATTAGGGACTACTTTGATAAAGTCAGGGACATAAATAAAATCTTGATTTCAGATTTAAATGGGGATCACCAAGGGTACCTAAGGATAAGGCAACTTTACTATGTAGTCAGTGAAATGTCTAATGGTGGCTTGGCTAATATTGCTGCTAAATGTCTGGAAACGTTAGCGAGCACCATAGGTAGACCAGGTATGCTAAAGGCAATTAGTATTAGCCATCACACATTTCCATATGCTAAATTAATATGGCAGCAATACAAAGCAATTAATCAATTATAATACTCACTATATAGACTATATACATGAAAGGATCTCACTCACCCCAAGTGCCCTTAACTTATTCTTGAGACCGCTGCTGATTTGAAGACTCTGTATTGTTCAGTAGGGGGTTTAGACCTCGCCTATCACTCACCATTTGTTGGTTTGCGTGGCACTCTTCCTAACAGCCTCGTAATTCATCAGGGCAAGCCTGGCATCATTTCCACTTCTCTGTGAGGAGCAGGGATCTAGCACTAATTAATTCAACTAAATGAATGCCCGTCAGCTGCTCCCCACGTGATAGAGGTACTAATTTGTTAATTTTATCTTCTAGTGCCCCGCAAACAGAAGGCTTCTGACTGGCAAAAACGTGCCCAGCAGGACAAATATAATTAAAAAGTTTTATTTTTTAAAGCTAGCTTTCTTATATATTTTGCCAGGACACCTTCTCTCACTTTCCACTCATGTTTTCTTTCATTTTTGCTCATGGACACTACTCCGAAAAGATGACAATTAACTTGTTTGAAATATTACAAAGCAACAGTGTTTCTTTAATATGTGTAATCTCTGAAATAATGCTCTAACAAAATCATGCAGTACACCCCGAAGCCACCACATTCTAATTCGCCACACTACTATTCATCCTAATCCAACCGAATGTACCCACTCTAATCCAGTCCACTCCAACCCACCCCACTTTAGTCCTCTCAACCCACCCCAATCTAATCTGCCCCACTCAAATCAAAAACAATCTGTACCACTCCAAAGCAATCTAACCCACTCCAATCAAAACAATCTGGCCCACTTCAATCTCCCCCACTCCAGTCTGTCCCAATCTAATCCAAAATAATATGCCCCATTTCAGTTCCAAACAATTTTCCCACTCCAATCTGCCTCAATTCAAAAAATCTGCACCACCGCAATCTGCTGCACTCCAATCCAAAACAATCTGCCCCACTCCAATATGCCCCACGGCAATCCAAAACCATCTGCCCCACTCCAGTCCACCCCACTTCAATCAAAAACAATCTATCCCAATTGAATATACCCTACTTCAATCCAAAACAAACTTCCTCACTCCAATGCTCTACACTCCAGTCTGCCCCACTCCAATCCAAATCAATGTGCCCCAGTCCAATCCAAAGCAATCTGCCCCACTCCAATCTGCTCCAATTCAGAACAATCTGCCCCACTGAAATCTGCTGCACTCCAATCTACAATAATCTGTTTCACTCCAATCTGACCCTCCGCAATCCAAAACAATCTGTCCCCACTGAAGTCCAAAAAAATTTGACGCACTTTGATCTGCTCCTCTCTAATCTTCCCCACTCCAATCCAAAACAATCTACCCCACTCCAATGCACCCCACTCCAATCTGTCCTGCTCCAATCCAAAACAATATGTCCCACTCCAATCCAATCCACCTCATCCCAATCCAATCAACTCCACTCCATCCCAATTCACCCCACTCCAATCCACCCAACACCCATCCAGGGATCCCCACACTAACCCAACCCACCCCACTCCAATCCACCCTCATACAATCTGACACACTGCAATGCAAAACTATCTGCACACTCCAGTCCAAAACAACCTGCCCCACACTAATCCCTTTCAACCTGCCCCACTCCAATCTGCCCCACTACAATGCAAAACAACCCACTCCAATCCAAAACAATCTGCCCTAGTCCAATTCAATACAATCTGCCCTACACCAATCCAATCCACTACACCCCAGTCCAACCCACTCCATTCCAATTTACCCCACTCCATTACTGGAATAATCTCTCGAATTCTGAAAAATGAATTAACTAGAATTGTTCGTCGCATTCGGTTAGGCACTGACAGTAATTTATCCAACATATATGCTGCATTTGTATTTGTGGCAATAACTATTGCTTGACTAGAGCGTCGAATGCATCGAAAATGCGTCTCCTAGTATTTATAACTGGTAGGGCCAACCATGGAATTATTTCAAATTATATGATTCAATTTTCCGAGAAAAAAGTGCGCTGGGATGTACACCATTTTATAAAACTTGGGGGTTTACTCATTGTGTAGCGTTAAATAAATAAACATTTTGAATATGGTTAATGCAATTAAGGCCTTCTTTCTTTGCCATTTATGATTTCCTGTATTCATTTTTGTTGATCAATTTGTTGTGCCTCTTCTCTTTCGAAATGAAGTACAAGTCTTTGCAGCATTGTGAGTTTTTTGAGCTCATAATTTCAATTTTTTAAGTACGGCAATATATGAATCATGGTGCATATTATTAATACAATATAAACATGTTTCTTGCGCTTACTTGAATCAAATGTGTATGAAGTCCACACTTGAATAAATTTTTCAGAAAAGGCATCTGAAATGTCTACATCATTTTTCAAACGTGAAATCATTCTATTTCATCGTATTCATAAAGTAATCTGTCCTGTGCTCGATATGGGTGGATATATCATGTTTTCCTGGAATCATTCAACTGGTCTCAATTTATGGGTAGTTTGAAAAGCTAAATTTAAAAAAAACACTACATTCAAAATTCTTACTTCAAAATACAATAACCCATCAACTTTGCATTTGCACTTAGTAGCTTTAAACCAGACATATTAATGACTCAAAAATATCACAAAAATCAGCAACCCTCACTTCTTCAGGATAAGTTTCCTATATCCCTCCTTCACATGTTGGTTGGATTTTGCCTTATTCAAAAAGGACATCCGCTTTTCAGCAGTTGTGTTATTATAGTACTTGTTGATCACAAAAAAGCCATCTCTCGCGCATTTTTTTGGTTTCTGACAAATACTCACAAAGAATGCCAGCATTCATCTTTTGATGAAAATGATTGAAGCTTTTTGGTAACAGTATTTGGATACTGCAAAGGTGAGGCAAGAGTGGCCACAAAAAGGGATCTACTTTCGCTCCTGTGTGAAATATGTGACGGTTAGATACATCTCAGCTGTAACCTGCCTGTTCAGCTGTTGACCAATGTTTCTACGGTAGATATGGCAGGTATGGTGTGTCCCTGCATCGAATAATTAACTGCAGAACATGGGGTAAGTATTTCAATGAGGGCCTTGTTTGACTATTATAAACAGTGAAAATAGTGGTGTAGGCTGTATACAAGGGTAACAACTCTCGTGCGTATCTTGATCTGTAATACAAGGGCCAGAAATGTCAGGTAGCCTCGTTTTTGTTAAAGAGTATTTCGTCTTGCTGTTGAACTTCTGTTACGGGAGAGGAGTTGTGAAGACATTAGGTCCAGCTCAGCAGAGCCAAGTGTACTGATTTTGGTTTGTATTTTGTTGCTAGCCTGGATGCAAGGACATTTCTTCTCCACTAGAGTATTCCATGCTAAAATGTGTTTTCACTTACGTTCACTAAAGCCCCGTTGCTAGTTATATGCATAATAATGTAATCATGTTTTACAGATGCACTGTTCTACATTATATAGTTTTGCAATGAGTTGTTACTTATTTGCGATTGTTGTCTCAATGTGAGCTACATCCATAGAATAGATATTATTTTCAGACGCACAGACGTACAATTTTGTACATTCTATATCTCGTGGAAGTATCTATAGGCGGAGAAAAGGAGGTGTGGGCCTTGCCTATTCTGTAAGAAGTGTATCTTTCCAGAGAATCAGTTGGGCATCTTGAAAACTGTTCAAGACCTGCTTGGCAGAATTCGAGGTTATAATGTAATGACAATCACTAGCACAGTTTCAAAACACAGTCTCAGTTTCCAAATGGCCATTAATCATGAACACGGGCTTCTTAATACGAATCAGTATGGATTGATTAGCAGTAGTTTAAATGTTTATGGCTTGACTGAATATTGTTGAATTCAAATGCAGGCATGTTTGTAGTACACAGAGTTGACACATGTCTCGGTGGAAAACACCCTCCTTGGGAGACAGTTTTTACTTAATTCAAAATGGAGCGAAAACGAAGACAGATATTCTCAAGTTGCAGGTGTTGGGAAACTCAATTCAGCAATGTGAACAATTTTCATGTCAGCTTCGCGCTAGAGCCCAAGAAGAAACAGCTGGAATTACGTTTGCAGAACCGCATTGTCAGGTATAATTTACTCAATATCTCAACTTTATAACTACCTTCCACTCTTACTATCAAGCTGAAGATGGTTAATTAGATTGCCATACAATTAAATATTTTAGTTATCAATGATGGTTCTGATGACGTTACAACCTATAATTCTAATCTCTCTTTTTGTACTTGGAAGTACATGACACAATTGATTATGTTAACGCGTCCTTCTATGTCAGTTTATACACATTAGGACTCGTTTTTAGGCCGAAGAATCTTTTGACCCAGTGATGAGACACCGTAAGACGAGGTAACTGATCAATATGTCAAACAATATATCAATAATATTATCAACATATATCACCACCATATATCTCAATTTAGACATTGGTTAAAACTGTCGGCGCAACCATGACCTTGCAGTCATGAATAACCACACCTTTGTTGAAGTTTTGTGAATTTTATTCCCTATTGATTACAATCTAATAGCAAATGTATTAATCTCAAAACCAAGAAGCAAAGGAGCATAGACACGATATGGCAACTGTGATAAGATTTTGACAATGTGAAGATCAGAACCATCAAGACACTAACATAAGAGATACACAAGTCAGAATGCATAGAACATCATATGAGCCCAGTTCAGCATAGTACAATGTCGGTCATGTCCGTCGCGTCAGTCAAGGTGAACCCTAGCCTAACCACTAATTAGCATCAGCATGTTGGACTTCATGCTAAAACAATTTAGAACATCGATTTGGAAAACATCTAACTAAGGTCTCTAATCAAAAATACATACAGCAGTTGGTACCTAGAAAGGAAAAGCAAATGAATTAATTACGAGAGCAACTGTCATATTTACCCTCCTTGGAATGAGTCAGCATACAGGATCAGTCTTCGTCTTCAGGACATCAGTCAGATCATCATCAATCTATCTTGTCTAAAGGCTGGGGACACTTCCCTCATAAGGAGGAAAAAGTGTAATGGGGCAAACTAAGGGTGAGGATGGTTTATTAAGTCTTAAGTCACCAAATAGAGTGACAGAGTTTCTGGATGCAATCAATATCATTCCCTACCTAGTTCTCTCGAGTCTCCTGTGTCATGAGTTTTTATCCCTTTTTCGTGATACCTTCCCCCAAAATTCTATTGGATAGTCATTTCACCCCACTATCTGTAACCTATCAAATTATACATTAAGTAATGCACTTGTGATTTCATAATAATTCTTGACTTTTTGATTGGTCTTCATAATTGACGTTTTGTCGCAGGTGGCACATCCGGGGTTACTTCATTCTCTGGAACGTTCTTTAGGTCAAAAGTTCTCTTTTCCATGGTCGAATGTCCTTGAAAGTTTCCATATTTTGTTGCAAAGTCTATAAACTTTATACTAAAGCAGCTAGCATGCGGATGAGAAAAACTAGCATTGTTGCAAAAACGTAGAAGAGAACAAATGCTGGGTCATGGCCCTTTTGCAAGTCAGCACACTGGAGAAACAGAAAAATATGCTTTAATATGAGAGTTACACAGCTAATTCTTCGGCTCACGCTAATTTAAGGCTTATGGATTCTAATAAAATGCAATCTTCGTAAATGTTAATGTATTCGATTAATTCATAATATAAGCAATCATTTCTTATAGATGACGTTAGTATATGCGTACAATAATTCTCCACGTTTAAATTATTATTAATGCAGTATTGTTAAATATAAGCATTTCACATCCAAAATAGATAATGTTTAAACTACGCTCTCTCAATTACAACATTTTACTGGGTAGATACCAAGAAGAGGAAGCGATGACAGGAAGGGCACTGGACTGGACTCCCTCCTTTCTACTCCTTCAAAACCAATAAATGAGTATCAAAGAACAAGATCATATGTACATGTGTCCCATGAAGTACAACAAGGATCAGAAATGCATTCACTGCTGTTTCTCTACTGTCCTCTGCATTAAGGAGCATACTTTGAACTCTAAGCAGTTGACATCTTTAGGAAAATGGGTTGCAACCTCTTTAACTCCGTGAATTTGTTGCTTTTAGACTACCTGATTTTTTGGATTTTACTTTGAGTCCAACTAAATTTCTCTGAGATTTATACAGTGCTTGGCTACTCAATGGGCCTCACAGCACTGGCAACAACCTCAGCCCTAGTCCTGGAAAATAAAATTAAGCTTAGGCTAAAATAAATATGTTTTTAAGTTCTTCCTGAAGTTGTTTTCTGATTGATCAAATCTCAGATGTATTAGGAGGACATTCTACAGCTTGGGGGCTAGGTAAGCAAAGGAGATCCCTCCACATATTGCTCTTTTGATCCTGGGAACTTGCAGCAGATTCTGTACCTCTGACCTCAAAGATCCTATGGGTTTATCTGCGGTCAACAGGCTTTGTATACGCGGGGAGTCTGTTTTGTTAACGGCACAATGGACCAGTCAGAGAGTCTTAAACTAGATTCTCTTTTCTGTTGTCAATCAATGCAAAGCTGCCAATGCTGGTCCTGCTGATTTGTGCATGTGGATTTTGTAAAGAATATCTGTAACACCTTTAGTTGATTAGTGACATATTTTGGGCTCCCTAAATAAAGGGTGTTCCCATAATCCAGGTGTGAGTTGATTAATCCCTCTACCACTACTCTCCGAAGTGTGACGGGGAGCCAACTTAGCAGTTTCCTGAAAGTCCGGATGAGTCAAAAGCAACATGCGCCCAATTTGGTGGCCTGAACCTCCATAGTGAGCCTGTCATCAATCCAGACTCCCAGGCTTTTGGCTGTTGAGGAGGGTGAGGGAAGCAGACCAAGTTCGTCTATCCAGTTTAGTTCCAGCCATCATGAGGGGTTGTTTCCTATACCCAGGACCTCTGTTTTGTCACTGTTATGTTTTAAACTCCTGGCAGACATCCAGTGGGTGGCTTGCTTGAGAAAGGTTTTCAATTGATTGGAGGTTCTGAAAGAGTCTTCTGTGAGAGAAATGATGAATTCAGTGTCATATGCACAGGAAACTAAATCTCTCATGCCAGCTTTCTAGGTGCTGTTGTGATGAAATGAGGAGCGGCTCAAGTCTGCAAGGGCTCTGGGACACCCTCACACCCCAAACAAAAATAAAGACGGATAGTGCTCCATTTATGTGCTGGGCATGCTTTAAAAATACAAAAGGGCAAAAGGCAGTTTTCTCCTGCAGCTGTATCAAAGGGTCTCAGCAGTCATCGATCAGCTGGGGCCATAAGACTTCACAAAAGGCTCAAAAATGTGTATATTGATTCTCATGTGCCCCAAGAAGGGGGGTAGTGTACTGCCAACATCAACATTGTGTGTCTGGACGGAACAGTCCCCACAGATGCCCCCACAAAGTTTTCATTAATGTTACCATAACATTCCCAGGTTGTCAGTTTGGTGACCCTGATTTAGTTTTAACAAGATTCAATTATTACTAGGGTTTCGCTTTGCTTTTAGAGTTTCTGGAGTGTGGGAGCCACTATTGGTGATTACAGAGGTTCCGTAGCAACATGTATAAAACCAATAAAAAAAATACTTTGCAGACCGTTTATTGACATATAGAAATTGAATTGTTTTATTGATAATGACAACATTAACAGTGAATCATTACATGTATTAAGGAGGGTCATTGCAATGATTTACTGACAATTCACTGAAAGGTTTTATTTTTACAATGACAATGGTAACGGTGAACCTTTACATGTATTAAACACTTTAACGTGGTGGATGAGCCTATGATGTAAGCAGGACATAAATTTGTCATTACCATACTGGAAAAGAAAATGTTGCTGGAGAAACCGTTAGATAATGTTATTTTCCTAACTCAAGCCTGGGAGCTAGGAAAAAGTTTTTTTTTGTTTTACTGTGATGAGCCACACAAATCTGGTGCCATTTTTATTTAAGGAAGTGTGGGAATGCTGAGTGGTCAGACTTTTGTGGATTTCAGAAGTTTCTCTCAGAGAAATGTTAGAAGAGTGTAATTTCAGCCAAATTTGATGTTCGAAAGGCATTGTGTGTAGGAAAACTTAGTTGGATCCATGCAGGTCACACACAATGGACTCCCCAGGGTGTCTAGTTGTCAGAAAAGTTTGAATTTGGTAGGTTTCGTTTGGTGGCAGAAGAACACAGGCCAAAATTAAGCTGCTACCCCAAACAGCAAAAGGGTTGTTTCCTATGCCAGAAATTTGAGGTCTCCATGTCATGTTTTGAGGTCTTACCTGTTGTGAGTATTAGACTAAGGCACAAAAGTCAGGTGAAACATGGGAACACAGAATAGTAGCATCTCTGTCATTATTTATTCGAGTTCTCTCCATTTATGGCTCAGCAGCTAACAGGTTATTAAAAGTCATTTAAAAGCTTTAGTGACAATCACAAAGTTACTGAGTGATTATATGTCCTCATGAATAATATTTTAAGATGGCACCATTTTTAGTAATGTTAATGGTGTTGTAGGATTATTATGTCAAATGCTTTTATTAATGTAGCTACTCCCTGACAGAACCAGTAGGTCTTCTCCTAATAAACGCATTCCATTGTATTGTGCCTAGAATATGTGTGATGATTGGGGGTATACGATTCAGGGTTCACCTGTGTGAGTTATTAGGAGAATGTCTCTTATATATTTGCACTTTCCACGAAGTATATATTGGGAAAGTAATAAAATATTGAGTAGTGTGTGCATAGTAAAATTAGTAAAAGCACAGACTGTGATAATGATTGATTGCGTGTTGTTTGTTGCATGCATGCAGCATAGGATACTAGCCCTCCCCATATCCTCTGAGTGGATCTTGAACTCCTCTGCCTTACTGGCCTGTGAGTGTCAACTGATACTGTAGAGTACTTGGTAGCTTGGGCCCATATTTATGGTCTTTTGACCCAGGACAGCGCAGCAAGTCATCTTGCTGAGCTTCCCCACTTCAAGGGGAAAGGGCAGGAATGCATCATATCTGTGGCATACAGCACTTTCCTGTCCTTTCCCACTGCGTTGGAGCCGTTTTGGCAGCCTAGAAACAATGCAGGTACACTTGCACCATGGTGAAATGGCATCTGCACTGTAGGCATTATTGTTTTTGTGCAGGAAGGGACACCTGCCTGCACAAAAACAATCCTAGGAGGCTTTTTTCCTCTTTCTGTGTGTGGTGCAGACAACATAGAAAGAGGAAAATACTAGAAGAAATAAAGATATTTTCCTTGCTGTGCCTCACCTGGAGAAGCATAAGGTTTTGGTGCATCCCCAGGTTTAGAAGCTCTTGTAATGCGTCAAAATTCATGGGTGTTTTATGTAAACACCCACCGCGAAAGCCATTGAAAGCTACCCTTGCACACAGTAAGAAAAAAAAGCCATTTGTGCTGCCTTGCCTTACTTCATATCTATGAGGCCACTCAAAGCCACGCAAAGTGGCTTTGCTTGGCCCCATAGATGTGAGGTCAAGATTTTCAGCTCCGTTGTCACAAAAAGTGACACAATGGCAGAGCAAGTGCCTCATAAATATGCCACCAGGTTCCCAAATTGCATCAATGTTGTTGGTTTATTTCTTGAGAAGGACCCACATGCTTCCAAATTAATAAACTGTTCTCTTACAAAAAATTCACAGTTGTTTGGAAAAGTCAGCTGAAGGCCAGGAGGACATGTCAGATTGTGTAAATCAAGTAAACCACTAGATGCAAGAAAATTTCCATTAACTGAATGCAATGAAAATTGAGATCCTTGTATACTAATGAGGAAACAATAAGTTTAGATCTTTTGAAAGGTTACATGTCTTTGGAAGTCCTCAATCTACTTTTATGAAGCCAAGGTTTCTAAGACTAATGTTTGCTGTCAACTTGCCATTCTCAAACCAAATCAATTCAATGCAGTGGTCAAGGATGTCGACCTATATTTATCTTGCTCTGAAAATCCTCCCCCTACTCATTTGAAAATGTGGGGCTTATTTCCAGGTCCCGTGGCGCAGGGCGGCGCAGCAAGTGGAATTGCTGTGCTGCCCTGCACCACAGGGAGAGGGAAGAAATGCACCATATCTACAAAACTACAATGTACAGCACATATCTGTCCTTTGCCCCTCTGCTGGTGCACAATAGGCTGCCTGGCACTGATGCAGGCACCCTTGCACCATGGTGAAAGGATGCTTGCGTAGCAGACAGGATTGTTTCTGTTCAGGTAGGGACACCTTCCTCCCAAAAGCAATCCGCAAAGGCATTTTCCTCTTTGTATGTGTGCTGAAGCATACAGCAAAGATAGAGGAACAAATTATGCTAAATAAAGATATTTTTCCTTGTTATGTCTCCCCTGGTGAGGTGTAAGATTTTGACGCATTCCAAGGTTTACAGATTCTTGTAAATTTGGGAATGCTTCAAAACCCATAGGTGTTCCATGGGAAACCCCACCTCAGAGGCCATGGAAATCCTCTCTGATGCAGTGTAAGACAACCCAGTGATTTGCGCTGCATTGCCTTACACTATATCTACAAGGTCATGAAAAGCCATGCAAAGTGGCTTTGTGTAGCCTTGTAGATATATAACTGCACTATGCGCCACTGATGCGTTAAAAAAGTGAAGTAACAGCAGCACACAGGGCTTTCATAAGCCCATTGATGTTGACACACAAGATCTTTGGCTATGGCATATGTACATAATTGTGATATTGTATGTACTGGGCTTCCAAATAATGAAGTGAAAAAATGCACCAATTGCAGGATCAAGCATCTAGGTTATTCTGCAGTGCATGCAAAGTGTTGTTCAGAACAATATCCCAACTATGGTCCTCCTGTCAGCTGAATCATACTTGACTCAATAAAAGAGGAAGATAGATAGCTAAGAGCTAATAGCCTGAAGCTATGGAAAGCAATGATTTAAGAAGTAGAGGCTACCTCTTTTCCACCCTTGCAGAGCTACCTAACTTTCCATTTGAGTACAAACATTACAGTAAAATCCCAAACTCGCTTACTAGTGCATTACCAAAATGTCCATCTGTATGATCACTGCAAAAAGGCTGAACCTTGCACACTACTCAGCTCTGTACAATCTCCTTTCTATACTAAGCAGCTGAGGGGACTTCTGTTTCTCTGCAAAATGACAAAAACAATAGGACATTCTCCTGCCCAGATCTAAGAAGACATATCTTACATTCTTTCAGTAATTCATTATAAATATTTCTGTTTCTGCTGTGTGGCCTACTGCCTCTGTGATCTTTGTCATCACTGATGTGTTAGTAACTTCTATCGGCCAGTGCCACTTCAGTAAAAAGAACACTCACTTAACCTGTGTCAGTGGACTGGCACTTCCTCTGTCTATGCCTGTGTGCACCTTGAGCAAAATAAAGAAACTGAACCATTCAGATGTCAGTTTTACTTTCTTTTTGTTTTCCACTTACATCTCATTGAATAAAAGCTGATAAGACATGTGTCCCGCCCTGACAGCAGCTGCTTCTAACTTTAGAAATAAAGACTGTTATTGGTCGTCTTCCAAAGTTCTCACACTGCACAGTGAACGCATCCTCATGCACATAAAGAGACAATGTTGCACATTGCCAATTAACTCCATAGGTGATCACCATAGATTTATGTGTTAGCATACGTTACAGTAGTCCTTCCGTTCCATAAACTTAGACTGGACTAATGCAAAACAGTACAGTATCGTGGCCTTGGAACAACGTTCTTTGCAACTTGCAACTCCTCCAGGATACGACAGCCACACTGATCTAAATTAAAAAGAAATTGGAGCATATCTCTCCCACTCAACATACGCTGCTTAGCCTCCCCACTAAGGAAAGAAGATTGTTTCAAACTTCACAATACTTCACAAGGCAATTAGTGTTTCATCATCTTTGTTTTTCGCTTCGAAATTCAAGCATTACATTGCGATGCCCTATCTGAAACCTACTAGTTACTTTGTACACATTCCCACTGCTCCTAAATCAAGATTAGGAGACTAAGCTCAAGTGAGGCTTTGGAGAATGGTACTATCGACTTTTAATGCACAACCAACATTGAAAGATTGCTGGAGATTTTCAGAGTAAGATGATTAGGGGTGTATTCATAGTCCCTTACAGGCACAGGAGCGTCACTTTTTGTGACGCTCCTGTGGCGCTAAGCACTGGGCCGTATTTACAAGGTGGTGTTAAGACGCATTTTGTGGCTCAATGTCACCTTGTAAATACAGTCCCTTCCCACGCAGCACTGTGCATGGAAGGGGCGTGCAATAAGTTTTGCTGTGGGCGGGCCACAGCAACACCCATTGCATTTTGATGCTGCCTCAGATTTATGAAATTTCGTAAACCTGAGGCAGGGACAAAATCTAACGCCACCCCCAGGGATGGCATTAGCAGGGCACAGGAGGAGGAATCCCTTTTTTTGTCCTTGTTTTTTTGCTTTTTTGGATTGTTTATGTGCGGGAAGGTGCCCCTTTCTGCACTTAAATAATCATTTGAAAATGACGCTTTGGCACTGTGCAGCACACACAGAAGTGCCAAAGCGCCATTAGTGATCGTTTATATGTGGGAAGAGACATCTTCCTACACATAAACAATGACACCCCTCAATGCAGACATCCTTGCACGATGTGCAATGCCTGCATTGATGCTGGCAGCTAAATTTAGCACCAGTGCAGGGGCCAACACATGGGGGGACCGTATTCACTTAGATACGGCGCATCCCTGCATTTCTAAAGGGATGCAGCGCAGCGCTTCCAATTTTGCTGCAGAACCACACTGCGCCACCTTTCCATAAATCTGGCCCTTAGACCTAATGTGTTTCATAAACAGCCAAGAACATAACATAGTGCTATTTGCTTCTCTCAGACCAAGGTTTGTTGTACGTTTCAGCAGTCTACCACCTACCTTATTTCTATGCTAATTCATATTGAGACATGCCCAAAGATTCTTCTTCTCTTGCATGTATACGTCTCGCTCTTGGACTACAGTGCAGGTTCGTTTTTTTTTTTTAAATGAAGAGACAAGGGGATTTATTAGTGTGGTGATCTAATACTCAAATAATATTTTCTGACAGTTCCTTTTTAAAAGTGTAAAATCACTGGAAGAGCCTTATTTTCCATGCTCTGTCAAGGGTTTTTGTTCATTTTTCTATAATACAAATGCCATTTCTTTCTAGATTTCAACTTTTCTTGGTTTATCCTGCACAGATTACTATTGCTTTATATTATTATGTTAAAATTGTAAATTCCTTCCTTTTCGAGAGGAAGGGGGTCATTCTGACCCTGGCGGCCGGTGACCGCCAGGGTCACCGACCACGGGAGCACCGCCAACAGGCTGGCGGTGCTCCCAAGGGCATTCTGACCGCGGCGGTTCAGCCGCGGCCAGAAAGGGTAAACCGGCGGTCTCCCGCCGGTTTACCACTGCCCTACAGAATCCTCCATGGCAGCGGAGCGCGCTCCGCCGCCATGGGGATTCTGACACCCCCTACCGCCATCCGGTTCCAGGATGGCGGTAGGGGGTGCCGCGGGGCCCCTTGGGGCCCCTGCAGTGCCCATGCCAATGGCATGGGCACTGCAGGGGCCCCCGTAAGAGGGCCCCACAAAGTATTTCAGTGTCTGCAATGCAGACACTGAAATACGCGACGGGTGCCACTGCACCCGTTGCACCCCTGCAACTCCGCCGGCTCCATTCGGAGCCGGCATCCTCGTTGCAGGGGCATTTCCGCTGGGCCGGCGGGCGCTCTTTTGGAGAGCGCCCGCCGGCCCAGCGGAAATGTAAGAATGGCCGCCGCGGTCTTTTGACCGCGGTGTGGTCATTTGTCGGCGGGACTTTGGCGGGCGGCCTCCGCCGCCCGCCAAAGTCGGAATCAGGCCCGAAGTGTTGTAAGCATTGGAAAGGCTATCTAAAGATAAGGTCACTTGACGTGTTTGTTTTTACATTCATTTCCATTTGGTTTGCATGTAAATATCATAATAATGTTTTCCTATATGTCAATCGTACTTCAGTTTCATAGATAGGGATTTCTTGCAAAACATCTGTTTGTTGATTGCTTAAAGAAATACAAATATTTTTACATTTTCGTCACCATTTTACAATAAAAAAAGCCAGTTGGGTATTGCTTTCTTCACCTGGTGGCTGAATTATAATCTATCATTCAACTATGTCCCAAGTTCTTTACAATTGAGTGGGGTACCGGAGGGGTTCCAAACTATCCAGACACCAGCAGTCAGACAAGATTGACTTGTTTCAGTCAAAGATAAGTTCCATGGCCTAGTTCCACGGCCAAATCTGAGTTTAATTTCAGTACATTATTATGCATCTGATTTGCTGTTGCGGAAAGGCAATCCTTAAGTCTACTACTACAGTTGGGGTCTCCATCCAAAGTAAGGATAAACTAGGAGTCATCAACAAACACCACAAAGTTGTACCCAACTGGTGTAAGTACCTCAGATAGCATCAGTAAAGGAATTGACAATTAAGAAAATCCCTTCAACTGAGCTAAAAGTTTCTTGAATCCTACCCACCAGGTATTCTTTTTTGCAGAATAAATCTGATTTCTATGTGCATGAAGTACCTTCAATAAACGTCTTTTTCCACTGAAGTGAAATCTCTATGCCAAATTCTTTCTAGTTTCTTGTAGTATTGCTTTTGGCACCAATATCTTATTCTGTAAAAGTCTACACTTTCTCCTAAATCGTTTGTTAAAAGGCTTGACTCAGCCATTGGGAATTTCTTTATGGCGCTATCGGAAAGCACGGAGAGTAATTCCAGTCTCACAATTCCACTATAGAAAGGTGGGTGGATTGTACCCCATTTTAAGCTGTACAACTGGACTGTTAGAACGCAAAGAATGTATTGCCTAATATTTGCTAGGGTCTTGTGGCTTCCTTCTAAAAATATTTTGTTTGCTGTTGTTTCAAAAAGGTCTAGTTCAGACTCATTTAAGTGCCTGAATAGATTTAGAATGTCCAATGCCATCAATGGGACATCTCAACAATTAATATTTATTTATTCCACTATGGGGCGGTAATTTTATCCTGACGTTTTCAACATTGCTAAATGTCTTTTTTGGGCCAATAACTTGGGGCAGCTCTTAGAGGATGGTATGAAATATTTCACTATTTTTTCTGGATAACAGGAGGAATATTTACTTCCCGAACGTATGGGCATATTTATATCCCATTTGCACAGAATTTGAGTCATTTTTGTTTTTGCAAATTTGGCTCAAAACTAACTCCATATTTATATTTTGATGTTAGACCAATCTAACAACAAAATATTGGAGTTTGCACCATTTTTCAGATGCGTGAACCTACCTTGCATCAATGACATAGAAGGTAGGCGTTCCCATCTAAAAAATGTTGCCAACCCCATAGTCCCATATTTACCCCCCGTGCTAAATTGACACACGGGAAGGAGGAGGGGCTTAATAATGGTGCAAAGCATGCTTTGCACCATTATTTAATATCTAGGTCAGACCAGGCATTAAGGGACCTGTGGACCCATTTCCATGGTTAAACACCATGGAAGGGGTCCACAGTTGCCCTCCTCAAGCCCCAGGAACATCCCCACCCACACCAGAGGGACACTGGAGGATGGGGGACCCCATCCCAGGTAAGTAAGGTAGGTATAATTAAGTAATAAAAAAAAATTAAAGTGCCTTCGGGGCACAACTTGAGGCCCCCTGCATGGCACAGGGTGCAATAGCGATGCCCAGGGGACACTGGTCCTCTGTACTGGCCATTGCGGTAATGGGCATGACTCCTTTCTTTTCTAAGACAGGAGTCGTGTGGTATGGATGGATTTGCACCAAAAAATGACTCTTGGTCATCTTTTTTTACTCTAACCAGCCTAACGTCATTTTTTGGTGCAAAACCCTCTTCTCCCATACTGCCAGTCCAACCCAGCTAACGTCATTTTTTTTTACGCTAGCCCACTCTTTGCTCTGGCTTGCTCCATTCCATAAATATGGCACCCAGCTTGCACTCAGGAATGGCGCAAGCAGGTGCTAAACGTTTTGGTGCAAAACTGCATTTAATAAATAAATATACCTGTAGTTTTTTTTAACTACATCTCCATGTACCCCAGGGTCTAGCTTTGTAATGTAGGGGGCATAGATATAAAAGGGCTCATGGATTTATATAGGGATCAAAAAGGGTCCCTAAGGATAAGGTCACTTTACTGTGTAGTTAGTGAGTTGCCTGAAGGTGGCTTGGGCAGTATTGTTACTAAATGGAGCAACAAATGTAGACCAGATATTCCAAAGGCAATTAATACTTGTATTCTAACATAACACTTCAACAATACAAAGCATATTGTATGTTACCCACTATATAAAGTATAAATGTAAGGTTTTCACACAATCTTGGGGGCATATTTATCAGATTGTCACACAGTGAGTCATCTTGCTGTGCTGTACTGCATGACAGGGAAAGGGCAGGAATGCACCATATCTAAGGCATCCGGCTAATTCCTGACTTTTTCCCCCTGTGCTGGCACACAATAGGCTTTCTTGCACCAATGCAGGCACCCTTTCACCATCACACAAGGGTAACTGCATTCTTGTAAATCTGGGGATGCATCAAAATCCATGGGAGTTGCAGGGGAGCACCCACACTACGCCCATGGAATGCCTACCTAGTGCAGAGTGAGGCAACACAAAGATTTGCACTGCATTACTTTACTCCAAATTTTGAAAGCCACTCAGCCACGCAAAGTTGCTTCAAAATTCTGACCCAGGCTTGCGTCAATCTTGCACTATGTTGTGTGGTGCAAGAGTGAATCAAACTGTGTTATAAATGACTCCAAGTCCCCTAAATGTATTCTCGTGGCTGCAGGTGATGTATGTTTATTGACTGTTTACATCCAGAAGATTTTTCTAGAATAATCCCAGGTCATCTAAAAGATAAATTGGCTAGAACTGTTTGCTACCTTAGTGTTAGGCACTGACACTAACATACCCAGTAATCATGGTGCATTTGCTTTTGTGGTAATAACTTTTGCATTACTCTGTATAGAGCTGGAATGGATCAAAAATGCAACTCCTAGAATTGATAATTGGTGGTTTCAGCCATGACATTATTATGAAGTAAAAGCTGCACATTTTCAGAACTAAAAATGGCATATATGTAAAATTTTATAAAACTTGTGATCGACTCTGTGTAGCTTTAAATAAATATGAATTTAAAATTGGGATAGTGCAATTAAGGCCCTCTTTATACACCATTAATGATTTTCCATATTCATTTTTGTTGGTAAATTTGTTGTGTATCTTCTTTTTCTATATAGAATACAATACTTGGTAGCAGGGTTTATAAGCCAATTTCTTAAATAGGGCAGTATACTCATCATTATGTTTATTAGTCCTACGTAAATATATTCCTGCCCTTACATGCATGAGTAAATTTCAGAGGAAGATCAGACATGAATACATTTTTGTGAAATGTCCACATCGCTTTCTAATCATGCGAAATAATTCTATTGCTTCATATTGATAATGCAGTCTGGCCTGTGTTCCACATGGGTGGAGAAATTCTGTTTTTCCAGCAATTATTCATCTAGTCTCAATTTGTAGGTAAACTGAAAAGCTACATTTTAGGAAACCTCTGCATAAGGATTCTTACTTCAGAAATACATTAACACATCAACTCTGCATCTACACATAGGAGCTTTAAATCTGTTACATTGATAACACAAAAATCACAATCAATTCTAAATGCTTCTTCAGGGCCAATTTCATGACCCTCTCTTTTTATAGGTTGGTTTGGATTTGCCTTATTCAAAATTGCCATCTGCATTTCAGCATTTGATTGTGTTATTGTAGAGCCTGTTGATCATAAAACATCTCTTGCACATTTTTGGTTAATGCTTCAAAAATCCTCACAAAGAAGGCCAGGATTTATCTTTAATGGAAATGACTGAAGCTTTTTGCTTACAATACTTGAATACTGCAAAATTAAGGCAACAGTAGCCTCATACAGGGACTTACTTTCTCTTCAGTTTGAAACTTGTTAAAATTACATACCTCTCACATGTCACCTCCCTATTCATCTTTTGGCCAATGTTACTGAGGTAGATATGGCATGCATAATGTGTCTCCGTACTGTTTGAAAAAATTTGATACATAAACATTGTGGCAAGAATATTGTGATGTCAAAAATATCATTGATAAGTACGTCAAAGATAAGAATACCATTTTACATGTTGTTTTTAATTTCATTGTTAAAATATATTTTGTGAAAATAATGTTCTACATTATATATGTTATTTTATAATTTGTTTGTAATTTGTCTTGTGTGTTATTTGTTGTGTTAATTTGTTCTGTAAATGTAGATTGGAGTCTAAATAGTAAATGTAACTCATTTTAGTGTCCAACACCTTTCTCAACCTCATTTAGACTGCAGTGGTATTAGCAGTAAGATTTCTTTATTATTTAATAAAAACTTCAAACTCCAGGAAGAAAATGAAACCGAACTAGCTATGTACGATACAGTACAGATTATCAGCATTAAAAAACATTCATTAAAAGATACAACATGCAATATTACGCTAAGTGTGCAAACAAAACGATCTTAAATTTTAAGACGAATACTGAAATGTTGAATAGCTCTCCAGGCTAGCGCAATTTGACAATAGTAAAAGGCCTGGCATGGAGGAAGGTGATCAGGTTCCCACACGATGCACCATGATTCATGTACAATCCAGAATGGATTATCAATATTGTTGCATTCACTAACATGAACAATGTGCACATTTCCGTAAAAGGTGCAAATGAAGCACTCTTAATTCTGAAGATGAATGTTAGGGTACTAGATAGCTAGAGAAGCTATCACATATCAAGATATCAAGGAGCTGTCCAAGCTGGTTTACAAAGTGGAGACTTCTACAAAAGGTTTTGTCAGGGGCCTTCTTCATTGTTCATCTTTGTCACCTGATAAGTGATTTCAAGATTTCAATAAACTGGACCAGGCTGATATTCAGCATTATATTCCTTGGGTCAAATGACTCAATTAGAGCTGGTCTAAAGTTTCTGATCCCCAGTGCTCTGAATTCTTGTTTCAGCATGCTTCTTCTCTGTGGGGCCAAGGCGGGCATATACAAATAACATGCAGCAGCGTCTCATCAACCTTATAGCATTGGCGGCATTTCAGATCTCCTCTTTGCACATCTTCCCTCCACTTTGGTTGAAAGTCAAGCAATGGGATATCACCAAATCTTTGCATAAGTAATCTCTGCTTTATCTCCAAGGTACAGAAGGTGTTCAGGATAGGTAACTCTTCATAGGTTTTATAAGATTTTAGTACCAGCCACCCATGCAACAGCTTAGACATATTCTCTTGATCTTCTGTCTGTCTTTGCAGTTCAATTAATTTGTTTACTGCTTTACCGAAGGATGGTCCAGATATGTTAATGTCCCACAGATCACCCAACTGAAGCATTTCTGTACTTTTTTCCAGATATTTTTTATAATCATCATTACCCTTTTAAGACTGATTTCCATCCATACCAGGTTTGCCAGCATTTCTTCAGCGGATTGCCGCAGTTTGTGACAACATTTTATAAATGCCTCAAGCCTAGCAAGTATTGCCTTATTAGCAAGAATTTCAATCTGATTAGGGCAGGCGATGCCGACTTAGGTGACAAAAAGCTTGCTTGTGTGACCTTACCATTAATTTGTCCTCCGTATCAGTCTCTGCAAAAGTCATAATTTCTGTGCCATATGAAAGGGTGGGTAATAGCTTAGCCTTCATAACTGATGTACATTTTATATTATCACAGTTATTTCACATCCAATATTTATACCCTTTTTATATTTTGAGTATATTTTATATTTTAAATAATACTATAACTTTTTAGAAATATTTATTTTATACAATACATACGTGTTTTATACTTTTCTATCATATTAGTGACATGCTTTACAGTATATAATTGTTTTTTTCAAACATTTCTAAACAGTTGTTCAGTAAATCATCATTGTTTTATGTGGGTAGATAGGGTCTGATTACGATCTTTGCTGACGGGATACTCGGTTACAAACGTGACTGCTATCCCGTTCATTGTATTACAAGTTCCTTAGTATAAAATGGAACTTGTAATATGGCGGACACATCCACCAAGACCATTCTTTTAACCACTAACTTAACTTTTGTAATCTATTTTTATAATTTTGGTTCATTTTCTGGGAAGTGAGTGGTGGAAGGCTCCTGCTGTTTGTTGGAGCAGATACAACCATTTTTAAGGTTTTTTATAGGATTTTGTGGGTATGGGTAATGTAGGGAGTAGTAGGAAATGGCAGTGTTAGTGTTGTTTTCTAGTTTTCAAAGGTTTATTTGTAGCTTTTGTTATTTTGTTTACTATTGTTTTGTGTTAGGCTTAGGTACAATTTGTTAGTGATGTATTTATATTTTTTATAATGTTATAATATGTGCTTTGTAAAGATTAATTCTGATGTTTATGTTTAAAGAAACTTATTTTTGTAGGTGGGCATTGTATCTTATTTTACAGGTTTGCAGATCTGAAGGTGTCATATGGATGTTTGGATTTTACGTCTTTAATAGGAAATCATTTTAGTTTCTAGTAAATCTTTTGTTCTGGTTTCAAGGAGCTATTCATTTTTTAAAAAATTGTTTCAGTTTTTTGAAGGATGCTTAAGACTTTGGATTTTTTGGATTTTAATGGACCTGTTATATTTTTTGTATTTTGGGGGCTTTTTTAAAACTATTTTTCTCCATTTGGTGAATTAAGTTTTTCTCTATATGAATACGGAGGAAGATCTGCAGCTAAAGAACAGTAAGATATATTCATGTTATTTTTTGTGGGTAAGAAATTGTATATTTTACTATGTACATGTCTTCAATATGATTGGAACTTGTTAGGTTTTATATGATGTTTTTAATTGTTTACATTTGATTTTTGAGGACATGCACAATTGTAACAGCAGGAGATAAACTTTGCAAACATACATGTCAAATCTGACTTACCAACCAGCCAGGCCCTCTCTGTGCAGAGTTGTGTCACCAGCATTGGGATATTGCTGTTCCACACGATGAAGGAATCATGGACTAAACCTGGATACTTTGCACTGACTTGTGAAATGTACTGGTGTGCCAAACATACTACTTGAACGTTGATGAGGTGGTGTTTTTTCCTGTTCCTATATACCTCTTCATTGGCACTGAGTAGAACCAAGGCAACATGGTTGCCATCAATAGCTCCAACCACATGTGAAGTGTCCAAAATCATAAAATTCTACCTTTGCATAGACCAAATCCACACATTGGGGAAACCTGATGTAGCTGTCCAGGTGTTTCAACAATGCACAGAGTACAGCCTTCAAAACTAGACTGAACATGGGCTTAGACATCCCTTCAGTTAGGACCACTGTATTCTGAAAGGACCCAGTAGCCAGGAAGTGTACCACTAACATGACTTGAACGATGGGATGTATGCTATAGGGATTGCGAATGGCAGACATCAGATCTGCCTCCAACTGATCACAAAGATCCAGAAGGTATGCCTATTCAAGCAATATGTCTGTATAGTATGTCTCTCCTCCATGGTGTGCAGGTCTACTAGTGTGCAGTACACTGGGGGTTGTCTCCCTCTCCTCATGCCAGGGTAACTATGTGGAAACATAAAAATATTGTATGTAACATGAACAATGCATACATAATGAATATGTCCATTTACAAGTCACACATATCTGCAGTTGAAGTCACTTACAACATATAACATCTACAGTACAGCATATTGCTATGCATCCTATGACACTCCCCCTGGTGCATACTCCCTGAATTATCTAATGTACTATACATGCATATTTAACTGTGACTGTCAGTGTTTGATAGTCCAACATAGCTTACATGTGGAACACATTTTGTAGCACCTATTCTACATTACCGCCGCACATAGAATTTTGAGAATAGGTATACATTTCGATCATCACAAATCCCTCTGTTACACAGCTTTAACTAATCAAAATCACAAATAGACTACTAATCTTGAAGGCAGTACTTACTGCTATTTCGCACAATATAGGGAATCGTTAATGATGCAGATTGCAAAACTTTTCCATACATGAAATGTGCTGAGAATGCCAGCCGCCTGACCTACTGAAGTGGTCATGTAGAAGTGACCTAACTCTGCCGGCAGATGTCGTCATGACAGTAGGCAGTCACAAGCTTGGTGGAAATTGCCATTGGAACAAATTGCTGCCTTTGGCAGACTTAGACCAATGGCAATGTGGGCCAGTGGTATCTGTCCTGTACTTGGTGGATGTGACTGCCATCTTCTGCAGTATTGGTCACTTCACTCTTGACACTGCTACCAGTGCGACCTCCACTACATGAGCTGCTGTGTACTGCCCCTGGAAGCTATCATGCTACACCCTGCAGGTTATAGGGCCCAAGTCTTCAACCCAGAAGAGCTGTACAAGCTTGAGGAAGAGGTCTTACCCCTGTATGTACAGCTATATTGTGCACCAGAGGAGCAGGTGAGTCCAATGCTATAACAATGTGTGATAGGTGCGGGTGTATGATGATGTACCTGAAATGTAAAGTAGTGAAGGTTTTGCTGCCTGCAGATGCTAAATTGTGCATGAGTGTGAACTGAGAGGATTTGAATGTTTTACTACGTTCTGTAACTGAAATGTTCTGTCCACTTGTGTTGGTCTGGTACATGTGGAAATACTTTTTTATGCAGGTCACCTACGCAGGCCAACACCCATTAGAAAAAGGGAATCTGGCATGCCATCGCCAAGCAAGTGGGGACCCTGGAGACCACAGAAGTTGATGAGCACCCACTGTAGAAAGTGGGGGGAGGACTTCAGACGCTGGGCCCGGAAGACCGCAGAGGCCCAGCTGGGGATGTCCTCTGCTAGTTAAGTGTGTGCGTGTAAGTATCTCAGCTGTGACATTGTGGTAAGTGCTACAGGTAAAGGATCTCCTAGCAAGACATAACACTACAGTTGCCAACACTGATACACAGATTTGGACATTATATTGTGTATTTAGATACATTACTCACTCATGGGAACCAAATTGTATAACAGCATGTGGTGATGTATATGTAACTGTATCATATGTGTACCTCTACACTGCTGTAATATGTGTAACCTGATGTGTCATCTTTCCCACCTACCGAGCCACAGTCCATATACCGAATTGGCAAGTTGTCCAGCTCTTTGTCCCTGACCATTCCTATTCCACTGGATCTAGCTCTATGTGCAACATAGGGTATGACAGATGAGTAACAGGGCCAAATATCCCTGTGTTCTGAAATAGATGGAAACTTCATGTGAGGGTGTTATCCCAATCAGAAATTTAACATGCTGTACTTACTACGCTCCCTCTGAGGTGGGAGGAGGGGGTCCTCATTGTTATGTCTAAACTATACATTGGCTAATGTGATGTTTAATCAGGGTGGACATCCTACATGATGGAAAGCATAATGGTAATGATAAATTAACAGCACATGACATATCATTGACATGTGTGTTCAGACAATTTGTACCATGTATATGGTATTGAGAAGGTAAGTGAGTAGTCTGCTGAACCCTTGGGCCATGTATTTTGTCCATGCTACATAGGGCAGGGCCATACCTATATGAGTGCATTATACACTGTTTTTTTGCCCACATCATGTCTCAGTCGGTACTTCGTGCCTTTTTTTATGTTGAGGGTTATACTTTGCCATAGTTGCCTTTGCTAATCTAAGGCTGTTTTGACACCTTTTGTAATGTGTCAGCTCATTTCAGCCTAACTTAACAGAATAGCAGGAGTTCCAGTTGACATTCACATGTTAGTGGAACGGGAAATGCTGTTAGTCAATTTTCTGAACTCTAGGTGTATGTATCAAACCTGGTTATATTAGAATTGGCTTATGTCAGTGCTACTTTAGTCCTAAAATGTTAGGTTACACATGTCTGGACAGCTGACAGTGATATAGGTATTTTGATTTTGTCATGCAGACATTTCTACTCAGCATGAATAGGGGAATAGTATGTGGCCTTTATGCACATGATTGTTGTCCATTGTATGGAAGGTGTTGGTATGCTCCCTGTGGTTGTCTGTGTGTGGATCCTGTATGCTAAGTATGTCCCTATTGCTGGACATACGTTTGCTCTCTATGTGTCAATGAGTAAGATAGGTGGATCCAGAAACTCTGTCTAAACCTTTACTAAACACTTTTGAAAGATGTTTTGCTGGCATGAAATGTAATTTTTTGAGTCTAACAATTTGTTTATGCCTTATGTAGTGATTTCTTCTGAGGTATTTGGCATTGGGAAGGTTATGGACAAAGTCACATGTTAGGTTTGTGATTGCAAAGCAACATGTTGTGTTGTAGTTGTAGTGAGATGTGTTTCTTTTATGAAACATGACTAATGATGATGGACTGGGCTCGTGTGAATTAGGGGTAGGCATGATATTGTGATGTCAGCTAACAGCATTTGCTAAGGACGATTTGTTGATACACAGTGATGATCTGTATAGCGAGATACTTTGGATGATGGCAAATCATCTTGTGCATGAATAGTTTGTGTTGCAGCTGAATTGATTGGATGGTGATTTAGTGGTCAGATGGTTGGCTTATGTTGCGGGTGAGACTGTTTGCATATAGGATTGTTGGAAGTATGCATTTGTGACATGATGTAGACTCTAAATGGTTCCTACCTGGGGCTTTCTTGGACATAGATGTGATGTTACTGTTGTGTATGGTGTAATGTATGTGTATGTTAAGAATGAGATGACCTTATCTCGTTCTCTGTTTCTCTGCATCAGCAATGACAGGTGAAGGAGACAGGCGACAGCTGAGTTTGGAAGCTGCTGGCCATGGGACCCGGAGTACTGATACCACCAACACTGAGGGACTCAGTAGCCTGAAGGATGAGGGGAGTTCAATGGGGGAGACAGGATTCACATCTTCATCTTCGTAATCCTCCTCCAGTGGACACTCCCTGGTGGTGGCGGACCCATGTGGGACCAACCCCTGCACCATTTCTGTCTGCCACCCCTTTCTCTCATTGCCCTCCTTGTATCCCCCACCCAGTTGGCTGTGCCCACGCACCCAAGAAGGTGGGAGTCTCCTTAGCCACAGGCACCTGTACCCCTGCCCCTCTCATCCCTGCTTCCCTCAGTGAGGAGGCTATTGACCTCCTGAGGTCCATCTCTGTGGGAGAGTCGACCATTGTGAATGTCATCCAGGGACATGCAACTTAGATCCAAAAGAGTAATGTGTTCCTGGAGGGCATTCACAGTGCACTGTCAGGCCTATAGAGATCCTTTCAGGCTCTGATAGCAGCCAGTCTCCATTTGGTTCACACCCCCTCCACCTTTCTCTTCCCAATCCCAAACTCCTCTTCCCCAACCTAGCCAAAGCACATAGACAGACAAGCATGTATCCACCTCAACATCCAAGGAAAGCTCAGACAAACATAAACACCATAAAACACACCACCATCATGCACACAAGCAACATACACTTGCACACACAGCAACAGTTACAACCTGCTCTGACACCCCCACCGCTCCCAGCATCACTGACAGCACACCTGACACATGTGCAGACACCACACAAACATTCTCAGATCCAGCCACTACACGTATCCTACCCACAGACAGCACCACAACCGACGCTCAGACATACACCCCAGTCACCACACCCACTGACACTACAACCAAAGACATGCCTACATGCAGCACATTGACCATGCCGGCAGTCACCACCCCAAAAGACAGTCACCCACCCACCATGGCATCCCCCAGCACCTCCACGCCTCTCCTCCCAAGACACATAAATGCCCTCACTCACCCACCCAACAGACACCCATCACCCACAAATATACCTTGCACTAACATGCACCCAAGAAATTCACACCAGTACCTCAGACATTCACTCCCTCTCCCTTCACACCCAAACCCTTTTGCTGTGAGCGTCCCCGTGTGTCTAAAAAAGCTGCCCTTTCAGAATTTGCTCTTTTCCCTGCTCCTTTCCCACCCCGTGATCCCCCCAAACAGTATGTGTCTCTCCCTTAGTCCAGCCCTTCCTTCTCCAAGACCTTCCCTGACCCTGTACAAGTACCCATGCCCCTCCCCTGCCAAAATGTCAATCCCTCCACCAAAAAGCAAAACCCTCCCCTAAACCTAATACCAAGCCCAAACCCCCAACTGGATCCCAAAGGACACCTCCTCAACGCCCCCCACAAGATAACCCCTGAGGTACCTGCCTGTACCCCTAGATGCCCCTACCTTTGGAGGTTACATGACAGTCAAGAGTCAAGTTTGCGGCTCATATCTGTGCACTGTGTGCATATAGACTATGATATTATGGACTAGCCTATGGCCTTTGTTGTTGACAATGTTTTTTTATGAAATAATAAATCATACCAACATGTAGTTGGTTTCCTGGTTGCATATTTGTCATGCATTTCTTTCCCTAGTATAAGTTGTTCCTGACTGACATTAGTTGTGGGTGTGTATGTGTTTGTGTTCTGCTTGGGCTATGTGTGTTGTTTAGGCAGTATGTGGGGTTGTGTGCAGTGTTTTGTCTAAAAGTGGTAGGGTGTGTGTTGTGTGATGGCCATTTGTGTTTTCAAGAGTTTTAGTGGTGTTGGTATTGTGTGCTGAGATGTGTTTGTTGTTGTGTTGTGTGGCTTTGTGTGCTTTGACCGTGTATGTGTTATGTGCATGAAATGTTTGATACAATGTTCTGTGTAAGTGGATCGGAAAGTAGTATGATTGTGCATTTGGATGTATTTTTGGCCTGTAGGCGTTATGTTGTGATGTGTGTGTGATGTGTCCCTGGATAGAGTCCCCTGTGGCTCCTTGACAAGCGATTGGATATGGTGCAGTTCTGTTGTGGTTGTGGTATGTTGTAGTGTTGTGTGGTACTGTGTGTGTGTGGGCCTGTTCAGTCTTTCTGTACTTACCTGTGTGTGTTTTGACATGTGTATGTGTGTGTGTTTATGTTGTGGCCATAGGATGTTTGTTGTGTATATGCAACTGTGTGTGTGGCTGTATGTGAATGTGCGTGTTAATGTGCTGTTATGTGTGAGGGTCACCCTCATACTCCCTTTCTGAATGTATGTTATGTGAGTGTACAAAAATTGACAATCTACAACAGTGATAGGCAAGTCTGTGCTTGTGGTTGCTGTCGTTGTCAACAATTCCAAAGTCGTTGGGCGAGAAGGAGCAGCAGGAAGACATCTAGTTATAGCTTCATGGTGCCTCTATGATGCGTATGTCTTCCTGAAGGTGGGTATCTCCTTTTATGCTGTTGGTTTCCGTCTGGGTTTCTGTGGTGGTGTGATGTCGGTGGAAACCTTGGCAGTGTGCAACCTTGTAATCTGTCCGGTGGAAATATGGGTGGTCATTACAACATTGGCGGTAAAAGGCGCTTACCGCCGTGCAGAAGACCGCCAATACATCGCCGCGGCCGCGGTAGACCGCCACAGCTATTATGACACACATCTTGGAATCCGCCAAAAGTCAGACACCCACACAATACCGCCACACCAAAGGTCAGCGATAAACATGCGGAAACAAATCCTCCACCTCCACGCCAACAGAAACACGCCCATGCCATTACGACCCACGAATCCACGCAGCGGTCTTTCAACCGCGGTATTCCATTGGCGGTACACACCGCCGCGCTCAAAATACACACAGATCTACAAAACACCACCACATTGGACAATTACAAATACACACACCTGATACACATACAAACACCACTCCCACACACCCAACACAATATAAAACACACACCCACATCACCCACAAACCCCTACAACCAGAAATTCTGAGAGAAGGCGACAGAGAGAGCACAGCCATTGACAACCCCATCACACAGAGGCACACAACATCATCACCCACACAACATCCAAGCAAAAAGACATCACATACCACTACACTCACCACACTCATCAACACATACACCACCCCACACATCACCCACACCACCCCATGTCACGCCAAAGACACCCCCGCTTCTCCGAGGAGGAGCTCAGGATCATGGTGGAGGAAATCCTCTGGGTAGAGCCACAGCTATTTGGCTAACAGGTACAGCACACATCCATAGCCAAGAAGATGGAGCTATGGCGCCGAATAGTGGACAGGGTCAACGCCGTGGGACAGCACCCAAGAAATAGGGAGGACATCAGAAGAGGTGGAACGACCTACGTGGGAAGGTGCGTTCCACGGTCTCCAGGCACCACATCGCGGTGCAGCGGACTGGCGGCGGACCCCCACCTCCTCCCCCTCAACTAACAACATGGGAGGAGCAAGTCTTGACCATCTTGCATCCTGAGGGCCTCGGAGGAGTCGTTGGAGGAACGGACACTGGTAAGTCAAATATTAACTATCACATCCCCCACCCTACCTGCATGCTATCACACCCCCCCACCCTCACCCCCTCCCCTATCATTCCAACTCCTCACAAATGTACTAATAACACAAACCACCCATCCCAACCCCAAGCCCTGCATGACACAACTAAGCATGGACACCCATCACTAAAGCATGCCCACTGCACATACCCAGAACACCCCCCCCAACCATCTGCACACAAGCCCCCACACAGGAATGCCTGCACTGGGGTTCACGCATACCCAACCATTGCACACCATGAAACACACACATGCAATAATCATGTTCTTATACCCCTGCAGGAACCCGAAGGAACGTCACCACACCGGAGGGTCCAGACAACACCACTCCACCCCCAGATGAGGCCCACAGTGACGACAGCAGGTCTGCCCTACTGGATCTTGATGACCAGCCCAGACCATCGTGGGCCTCAGGACAGTCGGTTCCCCTTGCCCAGCCACAGCCCAACACCGAACTTCCACCCTCTGTTAACACCAGCACAGCACCCACCCAGCGGGCCCAAACCTCCCTACCCAGGATAGGTCAATCAGCGGTGTGTCCACCACTACAGGGCACCCAGGGTAACCCACCACCCCAACAACAACAGGGACCTGGGGGCAGTGGTAGTGGGCACACGGTCCAGGGGACGGAGGCACAGGAACATAGGGGAACTGGGAGGGCTGCTGTGCGACAGAGGGAGGACAGGCCAAGGGAACCTACTCTCCACGATGCCCTCTCCTCCATCATGGGAGCATACCACCACTCCCAGGAGACAATGGCAACAGTCCTGGACAAGTTGCAGGAGACCCTGCGTCTGCAGGAGGAGCAGTATTTGGGGTTAAGGGAGGAGCTCAGGACCATCGGCTCTGCCCTGGGCACCATCGTAGGGGTGCTGACGGACATTCAAAAGACTTTGAGGGACACCGTGGCACTCCAAGGGGCCCCTGACACTAGCCACGACAATGAACTGCCCACCACCTCCGCCGGCGCTAGTGGACAGGACGCCCCGCCACAGGACCACCACAACAGCACCCCACCCCCTGCAGATGGACAACCACCACGCAAGCGGTCCCTGAGATCCAGGAACAGGACAGAGCAACATGGCAAGACCCCCGCCAGGAAATAAGACCACCCTGATTGTCCCCCCACTGTCCCACTTTGTTACCCTGTCCAAATCGGAACTGCCCCAGCTCCACTTCCAATAGCCAGCTGTGCAGTGTACCTGTGAGACTAATAGACTGGTCTCTGCCATGGGCATTCCTCCACCATCACCCATCCCCATTTTACAACCCCCCATCATTTTTTAGCACTTAAATAAACACCCTTGAAACACTAAAAAAAACTGGAGTCAGTCTATGATTTTGAACTTTGTATTATCAATTACAGTGTCATAATGGGTTACCCATTGGAAGGCTAACATACCAATGTCACACATCACAAGCCCTTCAAGGATGCAAGCAGTTGACACGTAGGTTACCACACTTGTGAAACTGAAATGGAAGGGGACAACTCAGTTAACAAATAGTGAGTGAAATGTAGGTACAGGATAGAGGTAGACGTGTGAAAGTTAATGTAATGTTAAACCTGAAAATGTACTCACCTGTGTTTCACTGGAAATATTGCTGTATGACTGACTCCCTGTTGTCGTTTTCTTCTTCCTCAGCTTCATCCTCATCACTGTCCACAGGCTCCACAGGGTCCACAGCTGCTACAACACCGTCATCTGGATCATCCTCCTGCAGAAAAGGCACCTGGCGTCGCAATGCCAAATTATGGAGCATGGAGCAGGCGATGATGATGTTGCACACCAGACTACACCAGACAATAAACCCTTCCTGTATGTGTGTTGAGTGTAGGCCTAGCTATGTGTGACGCAGTAGTAAATGAAGCCATGTGGGCCCCTGAAATGGCGGCTGCCTGACCTCTAAACTGGGACAATGGGATTGTGGGGTAACTGCGCTGGCGTTGCACACCGTTGCGGTAGGCGGTCGTAGACCGCGGCGCACTGCTGCATTGGTTAACATTGGACCCTATGGGTCCCAGGAGCCAGTGAACAGGTGCGCTGGCGGTGATGATGCACACCGCCACGGACGTCACCGCCTCGGACGTCACCACCATTTTCTATCAGTTTAATCACTAGATACCTGACCTTCGACAGGAGAGGACCTACACTGCTAGTGCTGCTGTGACCTCGGTCTGGAAGCCACGATGGCTGGTGCGTCTGGGGAAAGGGCCCCTGCCTTCACTGCACAGGAGTTGGAGAAACTTGTGGATGTGGTCCTCCCCCAGTACAGGCTACTCTACGGTCCTCCAGACCAACAGGTTAGTACACAGGGAGCACGTTGTATGGGCTAGGCCTGGGTGGAAGAGGGAAAGGGCCAGAGTTCATAGTACATTAATGCATGGGAATGAATGGGCCACATGGTCAGAGTAGGGAGGGGGCCACTCACATTGACGGTGCAGTTGGTAATGACTGTTCCTCTTTCCTTGTGCATGTCATGTAGGTCAGCACCCACCAGAAGAGGGACATTTGGCATGCCATCGCCAAGGAGGTCCGGGCCCTGGGGGCCCACCAAAGACGGGGCACCCACTGCCTTAAGAGATGGGAGGACATTCGCCGATGCAGCAAGAAGACGGCGGAGGCTCAGCTGGGGATGGCCTCCCATCGTGGGAGGGGTGCCCGTCGCACCATGACGCCCCTGATGTTCCGGATCCTGGCGGTGGCCTACCTGGAGTTGGATGGGCGCTTGAGGACATCACAGCAGACAGAAGGGGGTGAGTACAACCTCATTCTGCTGACTTTGCGTGCAGTGGTGGGGTCTGGGTGGGGGTGGTGGGCTGTGGGTGTCCCTAGGCCAGGGCGAGTTAGGTAGGCAAGGCCCCTCCGTAATGTAGGCCATGTGGCACTCTACCCCACCTCAGCAGAGTGCCAATTTGAGGTATAGTTTCCCCTGTGGCATCCATGTGCCCAGATTTCCACCATTGCCATGTAGGCCATATCCCAGAATTTGCATGTGCAGAGGCCAGGAGCACGGCGTTATGCATGGGCTGCTGCGTCTGTCTTATCCACCAACGGTAGTGGTATGCCATGCACTAAAACTCTCTTTGTTCTCTCTCCCCCCCTTTTCCTGCTCCCCCTGTCCTTTTGTACATCAGTACCATCAGGCGGAGGCACAGTGGCACCGGAGCACGAGGGAGCTGCATCCCACATGGCCATGGAGGGCCACACCACAGACTTTGAATGCACCAGTGGGACCGAGGGCGAGGGGAGCTTCACGTTGGCCACCGGATCACCTACCAGCGACACGAACTCGTCCGCCGATGGGAGCTCCCCTGTGGTGGCGGCACCATCTGTGCGCCTCACTTCTACAGGTACAGCCGCCACCTCCCCTACCAGCACCGCCCTCCCAGCAGCCCCTCAGCGTTCGCCCTGTGCCCGCTCACCCAGGAGGGTGGGCATCACCTTCGCACCAGGCACCTCAGGCCCTGTACCTGTCACCCCTGCTGCCCTCAGTGAGGAGGCCATTGACCTCCTCAGGTCACTCACTGTTGGGCAGTCTACCATTGTGAATGCCATCCAGGGTGTAGAACGAGAGTTGCAACACGGTAATGCATTCCTGGAGGGCATTCATTCTGGTCAGGCTGCCCTTCAGCGAACCCTGCAATCTCTGGCCTCAGCACTGATGGCAGCCATTGTCCCTGTCTCTAGCCTCCCACCTCCAACTTCCTCCACCCAGACCTAATCCCCTGTACCCCAGCCCATCCCAAGCACACCTACAGACCAGCATGCACACAGGTCAACACACACAAGTAGCTCAAGAAAACATAGGCACCACACACACCACAGGCACTCACGCAAGCCTCACCCACATGCAGACACAGCAACATCTACTGTCTCCACTGTGTCCCCCTCCTCCTCTTCTCCCTACTCCCTCCCAGTCTCGTCTACACACACAACTGCATGCACCACATCTACAGGCACTAGGACTCGCACCAGGACACCCAGCACCACAAGCCGCTCACCTGCACTCACCACCTCCACTGCCATTTACACGTCCCCTGTGTCCTCTCCCAGTGTGTCTGTGACGCCCCCTCCCAAAGTACACAAACGCCGGCAATCACTCACCCAACATCCATCCACCTCACGACAGCCTCCAGTACCTGCACCTGCACCCAAAACACCTAAAGTGACACCTCCTACAACCACCTCCTCTTCCTCCACTCCCAGACCCTCTCCAGCTACCCATCCCAGTGTCCGTCAGAAACTGTCCCTATGTCAAATTTACCTTTTTGCCCCCACCCCCCTCCAATTCATCAGTCCCGTCGTAGCGCCTCAGCCAAAAAGCCTCCAGTACCAGTGGTGCGTGTTCCAGGTTTTTGGAGAGCACCGTCCACCAGGGCAGGCAGTAGGACCCGGAGCCAAGGCACTGGCAGCCCACCTCCTGTAAAGGCTCTGAAATTGGAGAGTGGACGACGGGACCGTGTCAAGACTCCTGGTGGGACAACTAGTGACATGGGATCGAAGGCGATTGGTGAGTCAGCTGTAACTCCAAAAAAGGTGGGGAAGGGCCAGAGGAAGTCTGCCCACCCTGTTGTGAGTGTCACGGCGGAGAAGTGCGCCATCATTTCCGGCGGTCCAGACACAACCGCCAGCACCGTCGTTAATGGTCCGAGACCACCGCCAGAGTCACAGCCCAGGAGGGCACAAGTATCGTTACTGGTCAGGAGACCACCGCCGGAGTCACAGCCCAGGAGGGCACAAGTATCATCACTGGTCCAGAAACCACTGCCGGAGTCACAGCCCAGGAGGGCACAAGTATCGTTACTGGTCAGGAGACCACCGCCGGAGTCACAGCCCAGGAGGGCACAAGTATCGTCACTGGTCCAGAAACCACCGCCGGAGTCACAGCCCAGGAGGGCACAAGTATTGTTACTGGTCAGGAGACCACCGCCGGAGTCACAGCCCAGGAGGGCACAAGTATCATCACTGGTCCAGAAACCACCGCCAGAGTCACAGCCCAAGAGGGCACAAGTATCGTTACTGGTCAGGAGACCACCGCCGGAGTCAAAGCCCAGGAGGGCACAAGTATCATCACTGGTCCAGAAACCACCACCGGAGTCACAGCCCAGGAGGGCACAAGTATCGTCACTGGTCCAGAAACCACAGCCGGAGTCACAGCCCAGGAGGGGACAGGATGGCACAGCCCCGCTGGCCAATGATGGAACGTCATGCCACACACCAATGTCCAGTGTGGAGATCGTCATGCCACACACCAATGTCAGTATCAGAACCGCCATGTCAAAGCACCGCTGAACAGTCCAGAACCGCCATGGCAAAGCACAGCTGAACAGGGCAAAGACCACCATGGCAAGTCACCGCTGAACAGGGCAAAGACCGCCATGGCAAAGCACAGCTGAACGGGGCAAAGACCGCCATGGCAAAGCACCACTGAACAGTCCAGAACCACCATGGCAAGTCACCGCTGAACAGGGCAAAGACCGCCATGTCAAAGCACCGCTGAACAGTCCAGAACCGCCATGTCAAAGCACCGCTGAGCAGGGCAAAGACCGCCATGGCAAAGCACAGCTGAACAGGGCAAAGACCGCCAGGGCAAAGCACTGCTGAACAGTCCAGAACCGCCATGGCAAAGCACCGCTGAACAGGGCAAAGACCGCCATGTCAAAGCACCACTGAACAGTCCAGAACTGCCATGGCAAGTCACCGCTGAACAGGGCAAAGACCGCCATGTCAAAGCACCGCTGAACAGTCCAGAACCGCCATTGCAAAGCACCGCTGAACAGGGCAAAGACCGCCATGGCAAAGCACCACTGAACAGTCCAGAACCGCCATGGCAAAGCACCGCTGATCAGGGCAAAGACCGCCATGGCAAAGCACCGCTGAACAGGGCATGCACCGTGTAGGAATGAATGGACCGCCACATCAGGCATCCTTATCCCATGTGCAGCTGGGACAGTGACAGGACAGGAACTTTCACGGGGACACTCATCCAGTCTGGGCACCAGTCCCCCTCCAGAACCAGTGGAGACCTGCATCTACTTGAGAGACTGTGGCTTTGCAGTCCCCAGGATGGCACAGTGGGCAAACCACCCACTGAAGAGACTTGAAAGACTGTGGCTTTGCACTCCCCAGGATGGCACAGTGAGCAAACCACCCACTTGTGAGACTTGAGAGACTGTGGCTTTGCACTTCCAGGATACATCAATGGGCATGGAGCCCCGTAGTGGATCTGGCTCCGCATTCATGTGGCTGAGGTGCCCCCCCTTTCCTTCCCCCTGAGGTGCCTGTAGTGTTTCTTTCTGATGCCCCGGCAGTGTTCTCTCGGATTTTGGTCAGGTATCTATTGTGGGCCTCGCCCATGCTTTTTTGGACTGTTGGTGCACGGACATTGTTGTGTACATATTTGCACTACTTCTCGGATTGTATGTGTAAATAAGAGTGATTTAGAGATATATATCTGTATATTTTTGTATGACATGTATATTGGCACATTACAATGTTTGCCTGAATTTCGCATTGGCTTTGCATTCTTCCGGGGGGATTGTGGGTTGTTACTGTGATTTTTGTGACTGCATTGGTGTGTATGTTGTATAATGCGAGGTTGGGGTTGGGGGTGTTTGGTGTGCGTCCCCCTGACTTTTGCCTCCCACCTCCCCGTGTCGTAGATGCAGTACTCACCGGTATCTTCTGCGCCTACGTAGCTGTTGGTCGTAAAGGAGCAGAAACACAAGGGCAGAGAGTATTTGTAGTTCCGGCTCCATGGATTCCTCGTTCCTCGTGGGATGTGTTCAGGTGAGCGTTTTCCCATAGCAGAAACTGTTTCCGCCGCGGTTTTATCCACGGTGAAACCGCCCCGGAAAAGGTGGCGGATTGGCGGGTTGTAATAGTGTGGGCGGTACATTGTCTTCCGCCTGTCTGTTGGCGGTAACCGCCGCGCTGCTTGTCTGTACCGACGTGGCGGGCGGTGTGTTAAAGTGGCTGTCTTTGTTGCCGGTTTCCGCCAGGGTCATAATTCCCTTTTTTTGTCCGCCGGCCTGTTTGCGGTATTACCGCACCTTTAACACCGTCCGCCAGGGTTGTAATGACCACCATGGTCTCCACCGGCCTGCAGGTCACTACTGTTATCCATGGCAGCCGGACCGCAGTGGCTGTGCCGGCGGTGCTTTGGCTATATTCCATTAGCAATACCATCATGGTCATAATTTGGCAGTCTTCTCTGCCAGCCTGTTGGCAATATGACCACCACCGCCAACATGGTGGTCCTGAAACCTCCAAATTCATAAGTAGGCCCTATGTCCGAAAATAGTGTAATAATTCAAACATTCAAAGGTTTAAAATGTATTGTATAATACCTACAATATTATGGTACTCATTTCCTATTTTATACTTCCATATTTGTCCTGCTGTTCAGCTTCTCCATTGGGGGTATTGTCCTGTGGATCAGGTGCTCCTTTTCTGTTGGTGAAAAAAATTGCATTAGTTTAATTTGAATTGTTTGTTTGTTGGTTCGTAGTATGGGCTGAAGGAGTTTAACTTCATTTTTACTGTTCTAGTGTGAGATTGTATTTAGTCATTTTTTTAATTGGTTAATTTTTGTGTGCCTTTTTCCAGTTTCTCTGAATGTTCTAGTATTTCTTCTAGTATCTACATTTAAAGGTATAAAACAGTAAAGTTCTTTGCTAGGTATTTATTATTTTACATTGTTTAAGTTAATTTATTTATAGGTTTGTTTAATTAAATGTTTTACTTACTTTAGAAGGTAGTTATATATTTTTTACGTGTTCCGTTTTAAGGGATGTGTGCCTTTATATTGTTAGCTTAATTAGCTGTACAATTTTATTGGTGACTTTGCATACCATTTTGTTTTTACTGGTTAGTGTTCATTTATTTTTGGATTTTTGTTTGTTACTGCCTTTTATGATGAATAATAATTAGGGTTTATTTTCTCCTTTGAACATATATTTAGATTTATTGTGTATATATTTATAATTATTATTGTTTAAGGTATAAGTGCTAGTTTATTTGTGTAAATTTATATTTTTATGAATAATATGATGTTTTGAAATGTGTATCTATTAGGGTCATTTAATGTTTTAGTAATGTAACATTGTTATAATGTTATTAGAACATTTATATATTTCTAATGCTTATTGCTAATTAATTTTTAATGTTGTCATTTTTATGTTTTATAATTAAAATGATTTATTTTTGGAGATAAAAATATATTGAATATTGTGTGTTGCAATATTTTTGAATATACGTTTTTGATATTCTTGCTGTTGATGATTGAATATAGATATTTTTAACTGCAATATTGTGGCTATTGTTGTGTTTTTATTAGTTAAGCATAGGAAATTGATATTTTTATGAATTCTATTTAATATCTGATATTTCTGTGGATCGATATAGTTGCTATCATTATTATATCATTGTTGTTCAAACTGCCATGGAAAGGCTGGCAGAGAACCAGGTTGTAATCAACAGGCCAGCGCTCCAAGCAGCGCTGCCGTAGTTGATTGCAACCTGCACCCTCCGTCAGCCTGTCGGAATCACCAATCCTGGCAGAGATGGTGGAACCCTAGTGATCGGACCACCAGACTTGTAATATGGCAGTCGGACTGCCACAGCAGTGGTGGTCCAGACTGTGACCGTGTGTCTGGCGGTCTGGTGACCACCATACTCATAATTAGGCCCTGAGTCCAGAAATGTAAGAGAATTTTTTTTTTGTAAGAGAGTATTTTATCTTGCTGTTGGAGAGTGGTTAAGTAACAATTTAGTCCAAGTCAGCGGAGCAAGGTTTACCGAGTTTGGATGGTGTTTTTGTTGTTGGTATGGGTGAAAGGAAATACCTTCTCTGTAACAGTGTTCTTTGTTGAAACGTATTGTTATTTAGAGTTACTAAATGCCCCACTGTTAGTCATATGCATAATTTAATCTTGCTTTTCAGAGGCACTGTTTTACATTACCCATTTCTGGAGTGCTTTGAAAGTTTGTTGTCAGTGTTATCTCACTATGAGCTACATCAATATTATAGATATTCTGGTCAGATGCACAGAAGTGCTGTCTCATAAACTACATATTTTGTGGCAGTGTCTCTCCATGGAGGTGATGAGGTGGAGGGGAGAAGGTATTAGCATTCCCTATTCTGTTAAAAGTACATTTTTTCCTGAGCGTACCTTGGCAATCCTGGAACCTGCTCAAGATGTGCTTTCCAGAATTACAGGTTTGTATATAATGACAATAAATAGCCTAGTGCCTAATGACAGTCTTGATTTCCAAATGCCTATTAATCATGAAAGTATGCATCCTAAAACAAATTAATATGGATTGATTAGCAGTAGTTTAAATATTTATGACTTGGCTGAATAGTGTTGAATCCAGATGCAGGCATGTTTGTACTACACAGAGTTGACATATGACCCTCTGTGCCCCTGGGAGACACTTTTTAATTTATCTGCAGTGGCAAAATGAAGCCAAATATTCAAGTTGTAGTTATTAGGAAACTCAATGCAGTCATTGTTGGTGCTTTTCATGCCGACTTTGTGTTAAAACCCAAGATACAAACAGCCAAGACCACATGTTTGCAGAACTGCAATATCAGGCATAATTTACTCATTATACTAACTAAATAACTAACTTCCACAATTACCCTCAAGCTGAATTTGCAAGTGCCAGGATCTGTTCATAGGAATGGAAAGGTGGCTCATGATCTGTATGTGATAATTACTTAGGACTTAGGCTTAGTTTTTCAACTGATCATTCCAAGTGACCATGTCCCAGCATCCTGTACAAGAGGGTAGAGTGATGTTGTGCCATCCCAGGATAGGTGCCTGCCTTGTAGAACTTTCTCCTCCTACTTAGGTAAAAAAATCATTTGCATTGATGAGAGAGACAGAGAGATAGAATATGGATTTTGCAGGATCCCAAAGAATACAGGTACTTTGTAGATTCACTTTTCTGGGGACAGTGGTGCTGCCCCCCTTAAACCCTCTGAGAGACAATAGAGGGATGGATCTCATCAGTGGTCCATATCGTGATAACTTCTATCACATCAGTGCCCTGCAAGTGGCCACAGAGGCTATGTGACAGACCTGCAGAGTCACAAAGATATTTTACTTTGAGGGCTGTAGGGTTCTTTTGGAGGCAAATCCAAGAAGAAGGGAGCACCAGGCACTGGACAGAGGGCTAGCCCTGAGTGGGGAGAATATTAAGGAAGAGAAATCAAGCTCCCAAAGAAATCTAGAACTTTAAAGACTAGGAGACATGAAAAAACCCTTCCTGGTAGAACAGACCAACAAACCCAGAGAAAGTAGGAGGACAGTGGGTGTACATGGCATTCGGCTTCCCAAACTCTCAGAACTCCATAGATATGATCAAAGTCCTGGGGAGAAAAAACACCCGACAGCACACACAGCCCCTGTCCTATTTTATTTACCTTGACACTGAGGACAGCAGCTGACAAAGAATCAGACAAAAACAAATGTGGCCACTAAGCACTGCCTTGGTCTTTAATGCTATGTGCCCATGAGCCTCCATCTTCTTGGGGATGCAAGAGGGAACCCTGAAGGGTCCCAGAGCAGACCTGAGCCCTGAGAGACACACTCAAACACTATTCTTGCCTATAGCATGAGACAACTGCTAATTCAGCTTCATGTCAGCTTACCAGGTGCTGCTGTGCTGACATGGGGAGCACCTTGGGACAGTGAGGGTTCTGGGGCACCCTCGAAGTCCTAACAAAAATAAAGAATATTGGTGGTTCGATTGAATCTGGGCACCCTTTAAAAATGAAAAATAGGAAAAAGGTAGTTTTCCTCAACAGCAGCTGTATCAAAGGGCAGCCACATGTATTGATCAGCTGGGAAATCTGCATACCGATTCTTGCAGGCCCTAGGGGCAGGGGCACCACCAATTTCAAGCAGAGTGTTTGTGAGCTTTCCAAGAGTGCAGCAGTCCCCACAGGAGCTCCTACAAAGTTTCCTCTGATATCATCATAAATCTCCCAGCAGATAACATTGGTAACCTTAGGAGACTTTCAAAACAATTCACGCATTCCTGGAGTTTGGGTTAGCTTTTAAAGTTTGTGAAGTGACGGAACCTCTGTTGGTGACTTCTAAGGTTTTGCAGCAGCATGTATAAATCTAAAAGGAATGCTTATGCCCACAGTTTGTAATATCGAACTGCTATATTGATGATGATTAAGTGAATAGTAAATTACATGTATTAAGGAAGCTCACTGCAATGATTTATTAATAATGGACAAAGGCAAAGAGAAAAATGAGCCTTTACATGTATTATCCACTTCAGTGTGGTGGACAACCGAATGAGGTCCACTGCACTACCTTTCAAGTATGTTGGAAATAAACTAGTCATTACCATATTAGAAACTAAAATGTTTCTGGTGAAACCACCAGAAGCATTTTATTTTCCTCAACCAAAACTAAGATGCAAGAGAAGAGCTTTATCTTTGTTTTGCTACAATGAGCTGCACACCTGATGTGCCATTTTTTGTTATATAAGTGTGGGAATGCTTCCCTGACAAACGTGAAAAAAGTGCTTCATTGTAGCCAAAGTTTGAGGTTTGCAGGGCACTGTGGGTAGAAAAATATAGTTGGATCCATGGAAGGCACACCACAACTGACTTCCCAGAGTGTTCAGTTTTCAGAAATGTCTACATGTGGTAGGTGTCATTGGGTGGAGGATGGAAACCAGCCGAAATTCTGCAGCTGCAAAAACAGCTAAACAGTTGTTTTTCATGCCAGAACTCAGATGTGTCAATGTCATGTTTTGGTGCCTTTCCTGTTGTAGTATAGGAACACAATAGTAGCACATTGAATTTATCTCTATTTTTAGCTTCCAAATGTAAGCCAGAGTGCAATAAAGAACACATTTTACAAAATGTTCCCCAGATCATATGACAGCATGGGTAACCCTAAACTTAGAGGAGCATGAATAGGCACTATTACTAAGCTCAGTATTGTGTGCCCATTTAACAAATACACTGGCATGATCAAGGGTTTAGTAGAATAACACAGGAGGAGAGGGGATGTTCTTCTCCTATTTCATAGGGATTTCCCTCAGAAGCAAGTAGGTTTCCGTTCCTTTGATCTACTCTTTGAACACCCTCTCATGGGCCTTTTATGTTTGGCCAGAGAAGCTTGGGTAAAACTTCTCAAGGATCCCAAACAGGACATCCTAGATTATATACTAGGCCTTCCCTCCAGAATGGCTGAGTAAATGAAGAAGTCAAACAGGAAACTAGAGGCTAGCCAGGAGCTTGTCACACACTGGTGTAACCAAAGGTTTCCATGTTTGAGTACCAAACTGAGCAATTGGGTTAGGTGTTGGAGCCTGTAGCACTCAGAGCACTACAAGACAAATGGACTGGGCCATACCCTATCTTGCAAAAGAAGGGAGTAGTCACATACTTAGTGGATTCAGGCAACCCAAAGACCCCTCATAGGGTGAAACATATGAATAGGCTCAAGTTACATTGTGACTGAGCAGATATCACAATGCTAAGGGTGACAAGTGGTGGAGAAGAGGAAGAAAGTGAACCTCTCCCAGACCTAATTTCAACAAACGTCAAAGATGGTTCAGTGGAAGGAGTAGTTCTCTCTTCCACTTTGATAAACCCTCAGCAGAAGGACTGTTACAACTTGCTTGGACAGTTTAATGAACTGTTCTCCCTGACTCCAGGTTTGTCATGTTGTTTGCACCGATGTTGGGGTGAAATCCTTAGGTGGGGGCTAGTGTCTCTTTGTATGATGAATCCAAACTCTTATGGAACGTCCGGGTCTGGAAGACACAGGTGCAACATTTTGGCTCTCTCTGATTTGTCCTCCTGGGTGCCCAGTGACTGGGAGCAGCAAAGCTTCTGCGAGGGCTACCAACTTCTTAGTTTGGGCTCTTTCAGCTCTTGAGTCCTAGGAGGTGTCTCCAGGAGATCAGCCAACTGACATTTGGACTCACTGCTTTAGGATGGCGCCAGAAATCTATTTTTCCCTGAGCCAGGAGCTTTACACGCACTCCAAACTTTGTTTGCCCAAAGTGCAGCAGGTGCACTCCTTCAGACGGTGCACCCTCTCTTTGAGCATGTCCAAGGGCAGCTAGGCAGTCCTTCTTCAGTTCTCTCTCTGATTACAGTGTGATCTGAGGGTCAGGTTGCAAAGGGTGCCATATTTATCTCAGGAAAGTACCTTGGGGGCACAACATGGTAACTAGCCAATGAGCTACTGGGTCCCCTCTGACCTAGTGATCATGTTCCCATGACATGTGGCATCTGGCTATCCCAGAATGCCACGTTCTTGCCCCTTTCAAGGTGGCACAACCATTCCTAAGTTGTCAGGAGTTTGGTAGCCCATCCTAGAGGTGTGGCTAGCTGAGAGCTACACATCCACAGTAAAACTAGTTTTAGGGTGTCTTTCCCCTCTCTGGCATGGACTCCATTCTGTCTACAGGACCAAAAGACGCCCTACTCAGAGGTGTTGTGGTTGACGGACCATCAATTATAGCTTTGCCTTTGAAGCATGTCTTCTGGGCTAACCCCAGAGTGGTCATCTTGGCAGAGGAGGTGACACCTTGCTAGGCGACTACTGCCATTTATTTTACCCTGGGAATCATTCACATGTCTCTCCAGGTGGACAGAAACCTGGATGTGTGTACCTTTGTGAAGCCGCTAGACTAGGAGAAGCACAGAGAAGCAACTTGCTAAAAGTTGCCTAACATTAAAAGTGACATTAATTGAGACTTGACCATTAGGTCGCATTTAATGCCATGATTAATTTAATACCTTACATGACCCAGTTAGGTAGTCCCATTCAGAAGTTAGCTGGGTTGGGATGCTACCTGGTAACCCTATGTTTGCCAAATGGGGCTACTAACTGTATCCGCAGCAAAATGACAATTTGGACGTGTTGCTGTTAACACATATAAAAATATGGATGTCATACTTAACTAACTGTATTTCCCTACTGTAGGAGGCTGGACTGGCTTGTAGTGAGTACCTTGGGGTACTTGCACCTTGCACCAGGCCCAGTTATCCCTTATTAGTGTATAGGGTGTCTAGCAGCATAGGCTGATAGATAATGGTAGCTTAGCAGAACAGCTTAGGCTGAACTAGGAGACGAGTGAAGCTCCTACAGTACCACTTAGTGTCATATGCACAATATCATAAGAAAACACAATACACAGTTATACTAAAAATAAAGGTACTTTATTTTTATGACAATATGCCAAAGTATCTCAGAGTGTACCCTCAGTATGAGGATAGCAAATATACACAAGATATATATACACAATACCAAAATATGCAGTAATAGTATTAGAAAACAGTGCAAACAATGTATAGTTACAATAGGATGCAATGGAGACACATAAGGATAGGGGCAACACAAACCATATACTCCAAAAGTGGAATGCGAACCACGAATGGACCCCAAACCTATGTGACCTTGTAGAGGGTCGCTGGGACTATTAGAAAATAGTAAGGGTTAGAAAAATAGCCCATCCCAAGACCCTGAAAAGTGAGTGCAAAGTGCACTAAAGTTCCCCAAAGGACATAGAAGTCGTGATAGGGGAATTCTGCAGGAAAGACACAAACCAGCAATGCAACAACGATGGATTTCCAGTCGAGGGTACCTGTGGAACAAGGGGACCAAGTCCAAAAGTCACAAGCAAGTCGGAGATGGGCAGATGCCCAGAAAATGCCAGCTGCGGGTGCAAAGAAGCTGCTACTGGACTGTAGAAGCTTAGGTTTCTGTAGGAACAACAAGGGCTAGAGACTTCCCCTTTGGAGGATGGATCCCTCACGCCGAGGAGAGTCGTGCAGAAGTCTTTTCCCGCCAAAAGACCACCAACAAGCCTTGCTAGCTGCAAATCATGCGGTAAGGGTTTTTGGAGGCTGCTGTGGCCCAGGAGGGACCAGGATGTCGCAAATTGCGTCAGGAGACAGAGGGCACATCGAGCAAGACAAGGAGCCCTCTCAGCAGCAGGTAGCATCCGGAGAAGTGCCAGAAACAGGCACTATGAGGATGCGTGAAATGGTGCTGACCCGAAGTTGCACAAAGGAGTCCCACGTCGCCGGAGAACAACTTAGGAGGTCGTGCAATGCAGGTTAGAGTGCCGTGGACCCAGGCTGGACTGTGCACAAAGGATTTCCGCCGGAAGTGCACGGAGGCCGGAGTAGCTGCAAAAGTCGCAGTTCCCAGCAATGCAGTCTGGCATGGGGAGGCAAGGACTTATCTCCACCAAACTTGGACTGAAGGGTCACTGGACTGTGGGAGTCACTTGGACAGAGTTGCTGGATTCAAGGGACCTCGCTCGTCATGCTGAGAGGAGACCCAGGGTACCGGTGATGCAGTTCTTTGGTGCCTGCGGTTGCAGGGAGACGATTCCATCGACCCACGGGAGAATTCTTCAGAGCTTCTAGTGCAGAGAGGAGGCAGACTACCCCCACAGCATGCGCCACCAGGAAAACAGTCGAGAAGGCGGCAGGATCAGCGTTACAGAGTTGCAGTAGTCGTCTTTGCTACTATGTTGCAGTTTTGCAGGCTTCCAGCGCGGTTAGCAGTCGATTCCTTGGCAGAAGGTGAAGAGAGAGATGCAGAGGAACTCGGATGAGCTCTTGCATTCGTTATCTAAGGAATCCCAAGAGACAGAGACCCTAAATAGCCAGAAAAGAGGGTTTGGCTACCTAGGAAAGAGGATAGGCTAGCAACACCTGAAGGAGCCTATCCCAAGGAGTCACTGACGTCACCTGGTGGCACTGGCCACTCAGAGCAGTCCAGTGTGCCAGCAGCACCTCTGTTTCCAAGATGGCAGAGGTCTGGAGCACACTGGAGGAGCTCTGGGCACCTCCCAGGGGAGGTACAGGTCAGGGGAGTGGTCACTCCCCTTTCCTTTGTCCAGTTTCGCGCCAGAGCAGGGCTAAGGGGTCCCTGAACCGGTGTAGACTGGCTTATGCAGAAATGGGCACCAAATGTGCCCATGAAAGCATTTCCAGAGGCTGGGGGAGGCTACTCCTCCCCTGCCTTCACACATTTTCCAAAGGGAGAGGGTGTAACACCCTCTCTCAGAGGAAGTCCTTTGTTCTGCCATTCTGGGCCAGGCCTGGCTGGACCCCAGGAGGGCAGAAGCCTGTCTGAGGGGTTGGCAGCAGCAGCAGCTGCAGTGATACCCCGGGAAAGGCAGTTTGGCAGTACCAGGGTCTGTGCTACAGACCACTGGGATCATGGGATTGTGCCAACTATGCCAGGATGGTATAGAGGGGGCAATTCCATGATCATAGACATATTACATGGCCATATTCGGAGTTACCATTGTGAAGCTACATATAGGTAGTGACCTATATGTAGTGCACGCGTGTAATGGTGTCCCCGCACTCACAAAGCCCTGGGAATTGGCCCTGAACAATGTGGGGGCACCTTGGCTAGTGCCAGGGTGCCCTCACACTAAGTAACTTTGCACCTAACCTTTACCAGGTAAAGGTTAGACATATAGGTGACTTATAAGTTACTTAAGTGCAGTGTAAAATGGCTGTGAAATAACGTGGACGTTATTTCACTCAGGCTGCAGTGGCAGGCCTGTGTAAGAATTGTCAGAGCTCCCTATGGGTGGCAAAAGAAATGCTGCAGCCCATAGGGATCTCCTGGAACCCCAATACCCTGGGTACTTCAGTACCATATACTAGGGAATTATAAGGGTGTTCCAGTAAGCCAATGTAAATTGGTAAAATTGGTCACTAGCCTGTTAGTGACAATTTTGAAAGAAATGAGAGAGCATAACCACTGAGGTTCTGATTAGCAGAGCCTCAGTGAGACAGTTAGTCACTACACAGGTAACACATTCAGGCACACGTATGAGCACTGGGGCCCTGGATGACAGGGTCCCAGTGACACATACAACTAAAACAACATATATACAGTGAAAAATGGGGGTAACATGCCAGGCAAGATGGCACTTTCCTACACAACCCCCCCCCCCTAACGAAGGACAATAAGACTAGCCATGACCTGATGAGTCTTCATTGTCTAAGTGGAAATATCTGGAGAGTCCATCTGCATTTGAGTGGCTACTCCCAGGTCTATGTTCCACTGTATAGTCCATTCCCTGTAGGGATATGGACCACCTCAACAATTTAGGATTTTCACCTTTCATTTGTTTTAGCCAAAGTAGAGGTTTGTGGTCTGTCTGAACAATGAAGTGAGTGCCAAACAGGTATGGCCTCAACTTCTTCAGAGCCCAGACCACAGCAAAGGCCTCCCTCTCTATGGCAGACCAACGCTTTTCTCTAGGGTTCAACCTCCTACTAATAAAAGCAACAGGTTGATCCTGGCCCTCAGAATTAAGTTGTGATAGGACTGCCCCTACTCCTAATTCAGATGCATCAGTTTGGACATAGAATTTTTTAGAGTAACAAGGGCTTTTCAGGACAGGTGCAGCGCACATGGCCTGCTTCAGCTCCTCAAAAGCTTTCTGACAGTTTGCTGTCCATAATACCTTTTTAGGCATTTTCTTGGATGTGAGGTCATTAAGAGGGGCTGCAATGGAGCCATAGTTCTTAATGAACCTCCTGTAATACCCAGTGAGGCCTAGGAAGGCTCTCACCTGAGTCTGAGTAGTAGGGGGAACCCAATTAATAATTGTTTGGATTTTCCCCTGAAGTGGTGCAATCTGTTCCCCACCAACAAGGTGTCCCAGATAAACCACCTTACCCTGCCCTATCTGGCACTTTGAAGCCTTGATAGTGAGGCCTGCCTTTTGCAGGGCCTCCAAAACTTTCCATAGGTGGACCAGGTGATCATCCCAGCTGGAGCTAAAGACAGCTATATCGTCCAAATATGCTGCACTGAAAGCTTCCAGCCCTTGCAGGACTGTGTTCACCAACCTCTGAAAAGTGGCAGGTGCATTTTTCAATCCAAAAGGCATTACAGTGAACTGGTAATGTCCTCCAATGGTTGAAAATGCAGTTTTAGGTTTAGCATCTTCTGATAATTTGATCTGCCAATACCCTGCAGTCAAATCAAAAGTGCTTAGATACTTGGCAGATGCCAGTGTATCTATGAGGTCATCTGCCCTGGGTATAGGGTGAGCATCAGTTTTGGTTACCTGGTTGAGACCTCTGTAGTCTACATAAAACCGCATTTCCTTCTTTCCATCTTTGGAATGAGGTTTTGGTACAAGTACCACAGGAGAAGCCCATGGACTTTCAGAGTGCTCAACCACTCCCAGTTCTAGCATTTTCTGCACCTCTTGCTTTATGCAGTCCCTGACATGGTCAGACTGCCTATAGATCTTACTTTTGACAGGTAAACTGTCTCCAGTATCTATAGTGTGCTCACGCCAAGAAGTGGTACCTGGCACAGTAGAGAAGAGTTCAGAAAACTGACCCAGGAGATTTATGCAATGGTCTTTCTGCTCAGCAGTAAGACAATCAGCCAAAACTACACCTTCCACTAGAGCATCTTGTTCTGTGGAAGAGAAGAGATCAGGTAGAGGATCACTGTCTTCTTCCTGTCCCTCATCAGTTGCCATGAGCAGGGTGAGATCAGCCCTGTCATAGTAGGGTTTCAGGCGGTTGACATGGAGCACCCTAAGGGGACTCCTGGCAGTGCCTAAGTCAACTAAATAGGTGACTTCACCCTTTTTCTCAACAATTGTGTGGGGACCACTCCATTTATCTTGGAGTGCTCTTGGGGCCACAGGCTCCAAGACCCACACTTTCTGCCCTGGTTTGTACTGAACCAAAACAGCCTTCTGGTCATGCCATTGCTTTTGGAGCTCTTGGCTGGCTTGAAGGTTTTTACTGGCCTTATTCATATACTCAGCCATCCTTGATCTGAGGTCAAGTACATAATCCATAATATCTTGCTTTGGAGCTTTTAAAGGTTGTTTCCAACCCTCCTTGACAAGTGTTAGTGGACCCCTAACAGGGTGACCAAAGAGGAGTTCAAAGGGGCTGAAGCCCACTCCTTTCTGGGGTACCTCCCTGTAGGCAAAAAGGAGGCATGGTAAGAGGATATCCCATCTCCTGCGGAGTTTTTCAGGGAGACCCATAATCATGCCTTTGAGAGTTTTGTTAAATCTCTCCACCAGTCCATTTGTTTGTGGATGATAGGGTGTAGTGAACTTGTAAGTCACACCACACTCCTTCCACATGGCCTTTAAGTAAGCAGACATGAAATTGCTTCCCCTGTCTGATACTACTTCCTTTGGGAAGCCCACCCTGGAAAATATTACCAGGAGGGCCTTTGCCACTGCAGGTGCTGTAGTGGTCCTTAAAGGAATTGCTTCAGGATATCTTGTGGCATGGTCCACTACCACCAAGATAAACCTATTGCCTGAAGCAGTAGGAGGGTCAAGGGGGCCAACTATGTCAACCCCTACCCTTTCAAAGGGAACCCCAACCACAGGCAGTGGAATAAGGGGTGCCTTTGGAGTGCCACCTGTCTTGCCACTGGCTTGACAGGTTTCACAGGACTTACAACATTCCTTTGTGTCCTCAGACATCGTAGGCCAATGAAACAAGGGAACAAGTCTGTCCCAAGTTTTCATTTGTCCCAGATGTCCAGCTAGGGGAATGTCGTGGGCTAGAGTTAGGAGGAACTTTCTGTACTCCTGAGGAATCACTAACCTCCTGGCAGTTCCAGGTTTAGGATCCCTTGCTTCAGTGTACAAGAGGTTGTCCTCCCAGTAAACTCTGTGAGAGTCACTGACATCCCCATTAGCCTGTTTGACAGCTTGCTGTCTTAGACCCTCTAGTGTGGGACAGGTTTGCTGTACCACACTCAGCTCCTCCCTGGCAGTCCCCCCTTCACCCAAAAGCTCAGCAGTGTCTCCTTCCAGCTCCTCTGGTGTAGGTTCTGCACAGGGTGGAAATTCTTCTTCCTCAGAAGTAGAATCCACTGTAGAGGGAGGGATAGTAGGAAGTGCTTTACTTCTACTAGCCCTAGCTTTAGGGAGCACTTGGACCATTGTTCCAGGATCCAAGCTTCCCTGTCCTTTTTGCTTTTTGGCCTGAGCCCTGGTTAAAGCAAAAATATGCCCTGGGATGCCCAGCATTGCTGCATGGGCCTCCAACTCCACATCTGACCAATCTGATGTCTCCAAATCATTTCCTAGTAGACAGTCTACAGGTAAATCTGTGGCTACCACAACTTTCTTTGGACCAGTAACCCCCCCCCCCCAGTTGAGATTTACAACAGCCATGGGGTGGCTAAGTGTGTTGTTGTGAGCATCGGTTACTTGGTACTGGTGACCAAGTAGGTGTTGTTCAGAGTGGACCAGTTTCTCTATGACCATAGTCACACTGGCTCCAGTGTCCCTGTAGGCCTGAACCTCAACACCATTTATTAGGGGTAGTTGCTTGTACTTATCCATATTAAGGGGACAAGCAACTAAGGTGGCTAAATCAATAGCCCCCTCAGAGACTAATATAGCCTCTGTGGTTTCCCTAACAAGACCAACCCCAACTAAATTACCAATAGTGAGCCCAGCTACTCCCTTGGATTGGCTATTAGTAGGTTTGCTCCCACCACCACTGCTATTAGTAGGGACACTAGGTGTAGCTGTAGGGGTTGTAGTGGTAGGAGGCTTGGTGCTTTTCTTTGGACAACTGGGATCTGTTGTCCAATGGCCTTTTATTTGACATAAATAGCACCATGGTTTCTTTTCCTTGTTTTGATTAGAAGAGGATTTGGGCCCACAACCCCCACCAGAGTGTTTTTGTGGGCCTGATGAAGACTCATTTTTAGATTTGTCCCCACCCTTGTCAGAAGACTTACCATCCTTCTTCTTGTTGCCATCTTTGTCACCCCCTGTATGAACTTTTCTGTTCACCCTTGTTCTGACCCATTTGTCTGCCTTCTTTCCCAATTCTTGGGGAGAGGTCAGATCAGAGTCCACCAAGTACTGGTGCAACAAATCAGACACACAATTATTAAGAATATGCTCTCTCAGGATCAAGTTATACAGGCTGTCATAATCAGTAACTTTACTGCCATGTAACCACCCCTCCAAGGCCTTAACTGAATGGTCAATGAAATCAACCCAGTCTTGTGAAGACTCCTTTTTGGTCTCTCTGAACTTTATCCTGTATTGTTCAGTGGTTAAGCCATAACCATCCAGGAGTGCATTCTTAAGAACTTTGTAATCATTAGCTTCATTTTCTTTCACAGTAAGGAGCCTATCCCTACCTTTTCCACTAAATGATAGCCATAGGATAGCAGCCCACTGCCTTTGAGGGACATCCTGTATAGCACAGGCCCTCTCAAGTGCAGCAAACCACTTGTTAATGTCATCCCCCTCCTTATAAGGGGGAACTATCTTGTGCAAATTCCTGGAATCATGCTCTTTTGCAGGATGACTATGGGGAATACTGCTGCTGCCACCATGGGTTTCTAAACCCAGTTTCTGTCTCTCCTTCTCTACTTCTAAAGTCTGTCTATCCAAATCCAGCTGTTGCTTCTTGAGCTTCAGTCTGGTTTGTTCCACTCTCAATCTATTGAGCTCCCTTTCTAACAATCTGTCATCAGGGTGGGTGGGAGAGACATGTCTTGAAACAGAAGTATGATGAGAATGGACAGAAGGAGACCTGTCCCTTACAGAGGGCACCCTAACAGCTTGGCTAACAGAAACATAGGCGGTCATTCTGACCCTGGCGGTCAAAGACCGCCAGGGCGGAGGACCGCGGGAGCACCGCCGACAGGCCGGCGGTGCTCCAATGGGGATTCCGACCGCGGCGGTAAAGCCGCGGTCGGACCGGCACCACTGGCGGGCTCCCGCCAGTGTACCGCCGCCCCATTGAATCCTCCACGGCGGCGCAGCTTGCTGCGCCGCCGAGGGGATTCCGACCCCCCCTACCGCCATCCAGATCCCGGCGGTCTGACTGCCGGGATCCGGATGGCGGTAGGGGGGGTCGCGGGGCCCCTGGGGGCCCCTGCAGTGCCCATGCCACTGGCATGGGCATTGCAGGGGCCCCCGTAAGAGGGCCCCTAAATGTATTTCACTGTCTGCTGCGCAGACAGTGAAATACGCGACGGGTGCAACTGCACCCGTCGCACAGCTTCCACTCCGCCGGCTCGATTCCGAGCCGGCTTCATCGTGGAAGCCTCTTTCCCGCTGGGCTGGCGGGCGGCCTGAAGGCGACCGCCCGCCAGCCCAGCGGGAAAGTCAGAATTACCGCCGCGGTCTTTCGACCGCGGAACGGTAAGCTGACGGCGGGACTTTGGCGGGCGGCCTCCGCCGCCCGCCAAGGTCAGAATGAGGGCCATAATTTCTACTGTGATGAGAATGAATGCTCTTGCTATGATGTGAGACAACACTATTTGTATGGTGTGACTCAACATCAGTACCAACTATGCTAGACTGTCTAGTAATGGGCAGGCTTGGAAGTTTCTTTCCTGAATCTTTTCCTGGGGGAGTCCCAGGATCAGATTGGGAACCATTAGCTACATTTTCAACAGATGGGGCAATTTTAGCCTTATCTTGTTCTCTAAGCATGTTAAGTAACAATTCCAAGGAAGGATTCTTCCCTACACTCAAACCTCTCTCTATGCAGAGACTCCTTGCTCCTTTCCAGCTAAGGTGATCATATGCAAGTTTGGACAGATCAACATTTTGGCCTGTGCCAGACATTTTTAGAGAGAGTTAAAGTGAAAGAAAAAGAGAAAAAAGTTTGTCAGAGCTTTTAAAAAGACAGGGAAAAAAAACTTTTTTAACTTTTTAGAACTTTTTAGAAAGTTAGAAGTACTTTTCAGCACTTAGAAAAGAGTGAAAAGAGGAAATGCAAAACTTTTTAGTTATGTGTATATACACTGAACTTGTTTTGTATATTTTTCTCTTATGAAAAGTACAATGACAAGAGTGGTAAGTAGTCTCAAAGCACTTATCCCACCGCTGCACAACCAATGTATGAGGCTGGACTGGCTTGTAGTGAGTACCTAGGGGTACTTGCACCTTGCACCAGGCCCAGTTATCCCTTAATAGTGTATAGGGTGTCTAGCAGCATAGGCTGATACATAATGGTAGCTTAGCAGAGCAGCTTAGGCTGAACTAGGAGACGAGTGAAGCTCCTACAGTACCACTTAGTGTCATATGCACAATATCATAAGAAAACACAATACACAGTTATACTAAAAATAAAGGTACTTTATTTTTATGACAATATGCCAAAGTATCTCAGAGTGTACCCTCAGTATGAGGATAGCAAATATACACAAGATATATATACACAATACCAAAATATGCAGTAATAGTATTAGAAAACAGTGCAAACAATGTATAGTTACAATAGGATGCAATGGAGACACATAGGGATAGGGGCAACACAAACCATATACTCCAAAAGTGGAATGCGAACCACGAATGGACCCCAAACCTATGTGACCTTGTAGAGGGTCGCTGGGACTATTAGAAAATAGTAAGGGTTAGAAAAATTGCCCACCCCAAGACCCTGAAAAGTGAGTGCAAAGTGCACTAAAGTTCCCCAAAGGACATAGAAGTCGTGATAGGGGAATTCTGCAGGAAAGACACAAACCAGCAATGCAACAACAATGGATTTCCAGTCAAGGGTACCTGTGGAACAAGGGAACCAAGTCCAAAAGTCACAAGCAAGTCGGAGATGGGCAGATGCCCAGGAAATGCCAGCTGCGGGTGCAAAGAAGCTGCTACTGGACTGTAGAAGCTTAGGTTTCTGCAGGAACGACAAGGGCTAGAGAATTCCCCTTTGGAGGACGGATCCGGCACGCCGTGGAGAGTCGTGCAGAAGTGTTTTCCCGCCGAAAGACCGCCAACAACCCTTGCTAGCTGCAAATTGTGCAGTAAGGGTTTATGGACGCTGCTGTGCCCCAGGAGGGACCAGGATGTCGCAAATTGTATTAGGAGACAGAGGGGACATCGAGCAAGACAAGGAGCCCTCTCAGCAGCAGGTAGTACCCGGAGAAGTGCCAGAAACAGGCACTACGAGGATGTGCGAAATGGTGCTCACCCGAAGTCGCACAAAGGAGTCCCACGTCGCCAGAGAACAACTTAGGAGGTCGTGCAATGCAGGTTAGAGTGCCGTGGACCCAAGCTGGACTGTGCACAAAGGATTTCCACCGGAAGTGCACGGAGGCCGGAGTAGCTGCAAAAGTCGCAGTTCCCAGCAGTGCAGTCTGGCGTGGGGAGGCAAGGACTTACCTCCACCAAACTTGGACTGAAGGGTCACTGGACTGTGGGAGTCACTTGGACAGAGTTGCTGGATTCAAGGGACCTCGCTCGTCATGCTGAGAGGAGACCCAGGGTACCGGTAATGCAGTTCTTTGGTGCCTGCGGTTGCAGGGAGACGATTCCGTCGACCCACGGGAGATTTCTTTGGAGCTTGTAGTGCAGAGAGGAGGCAGACTACCCCCACAGCATGCACCACCAGGAAAACAGTCGAGAAGGCGGCAGGATCAGCGTTACAGAGTTGCAGTAGTCCTCTTTGCTACTATGTTGCAGTTTTGCAGGCTTCCAGCGCGGTCAGCAGTCGATTCCTTGGCAGAAGGTGAAGAGAGAGATGCAGAGGAACTCGGATGAGCTCTTGCATTCGTTATCTAAGGAATCCCAAGAGACAGAGACCCTAAATAGCCAGAAAAGAGGGTTTGGCTACCTAGGAGAGAGGATAGGCTAGCAACACCTGAAGGAGCCTATCCGAAGGAGTCTCTGACGTCACCTGGTGGCACTGGCCACTCAGAGCAGTCCAGTGTGCCAGCAGCACCTCTGTTTCCAAGATGGCAGAGGTCTGGAGCACACTGGAGGAGCTCTGGGCACCTCCCAGGGGAGGTACAGGTCAGGGGAGTGGTCACTCCCCTTTCCTTTGTCCAGTTTCGCGCCAGAGCAGGGCAAAGGGGTCCCTGAACCGGTGTAGACTGGCTTATGCAGAAATGGGCACCAAATGTGCCCATGAAAGCATTTCCAGAGGCTGGGGGAGGCTACTCCTCCCCTGCCTTCACACCATTTTCCAAAGGGAGAGGGTGTAACACCCTCTCTCAGAGGAAGTCCTTTGTTCTGCCATCCTGGGCCAGGCCTGGCTGGACCCCAGGAGGGCAGAAGCCTGTCTGAGGGGTTGGCAGCAGCAGCAGCTGCAGTGAAACCCCGGGAAAGGCAGTTTGGCAGTACCAGGGTCTGTGCTACAGACCACTGGGATCATGGGATTGTGCCAACTATGCCAGGATGGTATAGAGGGGGCAATTCCATGATCATAGACATATTACATGGCCATATTCGGAGTTACCATTGTGAAGCTACATATAGGTAGTGACCTATATGTAGTGCACGCGTGTAATGGTCTCCCCGCACTCACAAAGTCCTGGGAATTGGCCCTGAACAATGTGGGGGCACCTTGGCTAGTGCCAGGCTGCCCTCACACTAAGTAACTTTGCACCTAACCTTTACCAGGTAAAGGTTAGACATATAGGTGACTTATAAGTTACTTAAGTTCAGTGTAAAATGGCTGTGAAATAACGTGGACGTTATTTCACTCAGGCTGCAGTGGCAGGCCTGTGTAAGAATTGTCAGAGCTCCCTATGGGTGGCAAAAGAAATGCTGCAGCCCATAGGGATCTCCTGGAACCCCAATACCCTGGGTACTTCAGTACCATATACTAGGGAATTATAAGGGTGTTCCAGTAAGCCAATGTAAATTGGTAAAATTGGTCACTAGCCTGATAGTGACAATTTTGAAAGAAATGAGAGAGCATAACCACTGAGGTTCTGATTAGCAGAGCCTCAGTGAGACAGTTAGTCACTACACAGGTAACACATTCAGGCACACTTATGAGCACTGGGGCCCTGGATGACAGGGTCCCAGTGACACATACAACTAAAACAACATATATACAGTGAAAAATGGGGGTAACATGCCAGGCAAGATGGTACTTTCCTACACCTACCATAGGACTCTATAGACCTTCCTTGGTGGAGACTTAAATAATGTTAAGAGATAGGGAGGCTTGCCTTTGGTTTAAATGACAAATCAAACTGGCAGTAAAAACACTATCCTTCCAGTCTGCAGTCACAGGCTGGGAGCCATTTTGTACATTGTCACACACAGGGTGTCACAAACAGCGCTGCAGTCCTGAGTAGACACTCTGCCTTCAATTCCTTCAATGCCCTGGTTACCATGTACTAGGGACTTATGAGTAAGTCAGTCCTTGACAATTTTTTATATCCAATTTGACATGCATTTTGTATAATGTTAGAATACTGGCACTGAGATCTGATTAGAAAACCTCAATGCATTCTTGGATTTAAAAAACAGTAGCATCAGTCCATAAATCTGGGAGTGAACGTGCGAAAAGAGGCATGTCCTTACATGCTCCCACCGTCAGACTAAATGCGCTGTGCAAACAACCCTTTTACTGGTAATTCACATCAGCTAAGTGGAGGAACCTGGAAAAACCAGCTGTATTGGCATGGTCAGTCCCACGTCTGTTTTCCACTGTAAAGTCTATACCCTGTAGGGAAATGGACCACCTCAATTACCTAGGGCTCGCTTCTCTGATATGCATTAGCCATCTGAGAGGCATGTGGTCAGTTTGATTTTAGAAATGTGTCCCAAACAAGTAGGGCCTTAGCTTCTTCAGGGACCAAATCACAGCAAAGGCTTTCCTCTCAATGACACTCCAATGCTGCTCTCTGGGGAGGAGTCCCCTACTGATAAAGGCAACTGATTGATCTTGACCATGGTTAGTCAGCTGTGACAGAAATCCCCAGCCCCATGTTCTGCAGTATCAGTTTGGACAACAAACTCCGTACTAAAGCCAAGTCCTTTTAGAACAGGGGCTGAGCACAGAGCTTCCTTTAGGGTGTCACGTAGTCCATATGACCTTTCTTGGCTGCTTTGTTGAGATTGATTCTGTTAAAGGTGCCACTTTGGTGCCATATCTTTTTTTTAAAACTCCTGTAGTACCCAGTCAGGCCTAAAAAGGCTTTGACATGAGTCTGAGTCTATGGAGATTCCCAGGCAAGAATTATCTGGATCTTGGGCTTTAGAGATTGTACATCGCCTTCACCTACTTGGTGTGCCAGGTACACTACAGACCCTTGCCCTATCTGGCACTTACTTGCCTTGATAGTTAGCGCTGCCTGTTGAAGGGCTTGAAGCACTTCCTTGAGATTGACCAGATGATCCTCCCAGGTGGAACTAAAGACAGCAATATCATCTAGATATGCTGCACTGAAACTTCCCAGAGAAGTAAGTACTCTATTCACCAACCTTTGGAAGGTGTCAGGTGCATTTTTTAATCCCAAAGGGCATCACCTTAAACTCAACGTGGCCTTCTGCAGTTGAAAGGACAGACCTCTATTTGGCACCTGGTATGAAAGCTATCTGCCAATAACCTTGTCAGGTCAAAGTTATTCAGATATTTTGCAACCCCCAAATCGTCTATGAGCTCATCAGCTCAGAGTAAGGGGTGAGCACCAGTCTTGGTGACTGCATTTAGACCTCTGTTGTCTATACAAAATCTTATTTATGGTTTTGCTCCTTCTGGATTGGGTTGGGCACTAGAACCACTGGGCTGGCCCCTGGACATCTAGACAGCTCAAAGACACAAAGTCTAGACTTTTAGAAATCTCAGTTTTAATGCTAGCCTTGATGTGGTCTGACAACCTCTAAAATTTTCTTTTGACAGGTTAACTATCAACTGTGTCCACAACATGGGTACACCATGTTGTCATTTGTAGCTCATAACAAATGCTTCTAACCTTAGGGAGAAAGCACTGCTATTGGACATTTTTCAAATTGTATGTACCACACTTTGAGCACATCATCATGAAAAAGCAATCAATTGTGATCCATGCCCAGGAACTCTAAAGGTGACCACCATAGATGTTTGCGCTTGCATACAGCCAGTAGTCATTGAAGTAGATAAATCTAGACTGCACTATGGCAAAAGTATTTATCTAAATCTTTGAACAATGATTTTTTCAAATTGCAACTTCTTTAGAATAAGCTAGCTAGACTCATTTCAATTCAAGAAAATAGGAGCATATCTCTTCCCCTCACCGTAAGCTGGTTTGGATCCCCTTTAAGCAAAGAAAAATGTTCAAATCACTCATTGTTGTTCGCAAAGCAATTCATGTCTCATAAATTTCATTTTTTTGCTTCAAACTTCAAGGGTTACATTGTGATGCACTCTCTTCAACCTTCTATGGACTTGTTACACATTTCCACCTCTCCCAAATCAAGATTAGAATTTGTTGTCATTGACTAATAATGCACAACCCCCATTGACAATTTTCTAGAAACCTCAAGAAATCTTTTTTTTTTAACTAAGCTATGTTGTGTGGCAGTTAGATTATAGGGTACGAGCTTTTCAGTGCAAGAAGCTTAGTTATTACGGGCCAGATGTTTCAAAGTGTTTTGTGATTGCAAGCGGCCCAATTTCAAATTGGTGGTAACCCATTCGCAAAGGGAAAGGGGTCCCCAAGGGACCCCTTTCCCTTTTGTGAATACATGCAAAAACATTTTTTTTAAAGCAGGCAGTGGTCCCATGGACCACTGCCTGCTTTTAAAAAATGAAAAGAATTTGTTTTATTTTTTATGTTTATAAGCATCCCGTTTTCATTTAAGGAAAATGGTATGCATTTAAAAAATAAATAAAATTGCTTTAATGAAAAGCAACCACAGACATGGTGGTCTGCTGAGCCAAGCAGGCTACCATCCCTGTGATTGTAGCCATTCCCAATGGCTCGCAAATTGCGACCTACCTCATGAATATTAATTAAGGTCCATTTACGAGCCCTTGCATATCGCAGTATGAAACTCCTGGAGTTTAATACATTCCAATAGCGATTACTTAATTGCAATTCGCAAAAGATCGCTAATAGGTAATCGCTATTGGATAAAATTATACATCTGGCCCTACATGCTTTATAAACATCCAAGATGCAAACCTGCTGCTATTTACTTCTCTCAAAACATGATTTGTTGTATATTGCAGCAGTCTATCATCTATCTATTTTATTACTGTTCCTAATTTATATTGGGAAAGGTCTAAAGATTCATGTTTTCTAGCCTAGTTTTGAAAAAGTATAGACAGCGGTGTTGACTAGTTTTCTGATCTAAAATGTAAATATTATTTTCTAAAAATTATTTATGAAAATGTAAAATCACTAGAACTACCATCTTTTTCATGCTTTTACAAGATTGTTGGTTCTTCTTTTCTAGAATATTGGCTGTGATAAATGCAGTCACCAGTTGAGGGGGGTTAAGTTTTATTATGGCAGCAACTGCAATCCTTGTCAGGGTGAGGCACAGGCAAACTCCAAATTAACCTGTGCTCAACCCTCTGGTAGCTTGTACCAGTGCAATCAGGCTTAATTTCGAGGCAATATAAAGTAATTATGCAGCACTTTAAACAGTAATAAAGTGATAAAACAACACAAGAAAAATCTCATACACTAATCCAGAAAAATAGAGCAGTTTAATAAATAATTTGAAAACAAAATAACAAAAATCTGCTCAGTAGAAGATTTAAGTGAAACTAGTGCTCAAAAGCGAAAAGCGCCACTTGCAGTCATGAGAGACCAAGAAAAAGCCACAAGTACAGGCCGACTGTGATGGAGGTCAAGTCGGGTATAGCGGCCAGGTCAATCCCACTAAATAGCTAACTTCTTACTCCAATGCAAAGAGTCCTGTTCGCAGTAGAGGGAAGGTTCAAAAGCAGGAAAGAATCATGGACATTCATCAACGTGGGGCGAAGAGCAAGTCTCGTGTCACAGACGGTCATCATTGTACCATGAAGTTCCTGCTGTCATTCGGGGTGGTCGTGCTAGAGCTTTTCAAAGGTGCTCCCTATGAGCAGTCGATGCTACAGAGTGAAGAGTCAAGTTGAAAGGACTTTGGGACTCATTATGAGTTTGCCGGTCTGACGATAAGACCGTCACGGTGGTAGCCACCAAAAGACCACCATGTTGGCAGTCCTACAGGCTGCCGTATTAATAGTTACACAGTCAAGACTGCCAAAAGACAGCTAGAATCCCAACACCGCCAGGAATATGAAGGGCGGGAAAGAGGCGCTCAAACCACCAGCACTGTCAGCCTGCCCAAAAAAATCACGGAACCTTTTATGACCCACAAATCACGATAGTGGTTCTTCCATGGTGGAAGACCAATAGTAGTGCGAACCACAGCGGTCGGATATCACAACAGTAATACACCACACCACATTGCATAATCTGAAAATGCCATACCTGACACACATCCAAACATCTGACACACCTACGCACTGCACAATAAATCACACCCTTTCACAACACACAATCTTTTCCAACCAGAACACCAGACACAGCTAAAAAAAAACGGCTGCACTCAAATATCGGAAACCATACATTAGGCACCCCTACATACTTCATGAAGCACACATCACACTTGCACAACACACATTAGACAGCATCAATCATCCACTCCCATCACAGCACCCATATTACATCACCAATTAAATTTCCCAATTTATTTTACTTACTTACCATCTTGTCCACCACTACCATGTACCCACAAAAACATCCCTGTTTTACAGATGATGAATTGAGGGTCATGGTGGACGAAATCATTAGAGTAGAGCCACACCTATTTGGAGCACAAGTCTAGCAAACATCCATCGCCAGTAAAATGGAGATGTGGCTAAGAATAGTCAACAGGGTAAATTCTGTTGACAAATATTCATGCACAAGGGAGGACATCAGGAGGAGGTGGAATGACCTCAGGGTGAAAGTGCATTCCGTGGCCCCAGGCACCAGCTGGCAGTTAGCAAGGATGGTGGTGGGCTCCCCCTCCTCCCCCACAGAATAGGTCATGGAAGGAGAAGATCATGGCTATCCTGCATCCTGAGGGCTTGCCAGAGATACCTAGGGGAGTGGAGTTGGGTAAGTCACAACACCTATGATGTCATCCTAAACGTTTGTCTTGCATGATCACTGATCACCTTTTGACAGCTTAATGAACAAACCGCTTACCACCCCTGTGTCGAACTGTCCAAATCCCCCTCTCTGTCATCCCACATGTCAACTAAACTCACGTAGGGCCCCAGTGTCTGTGTATGGCATGGTTAGTACAGGGAGTGGTTACACTACAACTCCCAGCAGGCACTGTTCCACTATTAAGAAAACCAGAACAGTGTACTACAAATAAAATTGCCTTGCATGTTAAACTAACAAATAATGCAACACACCTGAAAGCTCCACAATTGTCCAGTCTATGGCAATGACATCAATGCTATGGGTATCTGCTAGTATAATGCCCTCCCACACACATCTACAGCTGTGTTCCCTGCTAAACATTTCACTCACATAATATAATCTACTCACCTGGGGGGCATACACATATAGGAAGCTGGATGTACTGTTGGCCAGCTCTGTTTCCATTGTACATTTTTCAGTTGTTAATTGACTCAGTGAGCCATACACCTAACTTTGAAAATACTTTTAAAATGTAAATTCATTTTGCAGACAAGATATAAGTCTATGAACAGACATCTAACCACTAAGATACTCCAACATCTTGTAGCAAGGTGTATAATATAGGAAATCTCTGTTTCCCATATCGCTGTAGCCCAGATTTGGAAGCAGGAGTCAATGTAATATCAGGGGATCAAGTAAAGGTGGTGTGTGCATGTCACATAGCATGTGTACCGGTCAAAGTATGATGTCACTTGTTGCTTAACTTTCAGTAACTGTGTGTTCCACTTCTCCTACAGGTAACCTAGCCATTGTGACAATGGAAAGGACACCAGAGACAGCCACTTCACCTCTGGATGAAGCCCTCAGTGAGGAAATCACCCTTGAATGTGTGGACATTGGATGACTCTGGCCCATCTGGGTCACCTGGTCAGTCAACAACTGTCAGTGTCACCCTGCCTACTTCAACTTCTCCCAGCCCTGTTGCTACAAAATCTCAGGCAAACATTTGCCTCCAATCCTGTGTCCCAAGGACAGTATCAGCCATTATGTGCCCCCCAGTGCAGGTGCCTGAGTCTCCAGTAGTAAGGCCGGACAATGATAGACATGGCAGCAGTGGGAGTGGGCAAACATACCATGGGCACAGGCACATGGGGGTTGGGTGCGTGGGAAGGATGGTGTGGGTCGGAGGATGCAGGATCCTAGGGATACAACTGGCCAGGACACCATCTCCCAAGACTTGGGAGCTTACCAACAATACTAAGGTGTGATGGGCCAGGTACTTACCATGATGGGAGAGATCAAGCAGCTGTAGAGGGGCAACCATGAGGAAGTGATGCAGCAGTAGGACGTTCAAAATGCCCATTTGGCTGCCATTGCAGGGGTGGTGATAGACATGAATACCATCCTCAGTAGGTTATTTCCACAACTCCTGGCCCCTTCCACTAGCAATGTGACATCTGCCCCTTCAATATCTGTGGCAGCCAGTGGAATGAAGGCCCGCCAGGGGACGGACATGCCGCAGACACTCCTGCCTCTGTAGCTGACTAACCCCGCTGCAAATGTGGATGTCCACCTTAACATCCAGGAGGAGCACGTGCCAAGACTTCAACCACTGCACCGAAGTGAACCTTTACTGATTGGTTCCACATTTTTGTCAGTGGTAGACCCTGTTGACTGCCCTACAACCAATTTACATTTTCCAAGGGTACACGAACACTGGACTTGAGACTCCAAGACCTATATTTTTACTTTTTTAGCACCGCATTTGCGCCGATTTTTTACGCAAAAGTGGCGCAAACTTACAAAATGCAATTGTATTTTGTAAGTTTGCACCGATTTTGCGTAAAATATGACGCAAATGTGGTGCTAGAAAAGTATAAATATGGGCCTAAATGTTGCAGCTAACTTGATTTCATTAACCATGACTGAACCCTTCACTGTTTATAATTATTTGATTTGATCCAATTCCCACATATGAATGTGCAATTCTTACTAAATACTACTAAACTACAGATCATGTCTGAGAATCATTTTTCAGCTGTATGTAACTGTTAAATGTAATACCTCTTGCACATAAAAGATATCCACAAAAGTACCAACTTTTTAAAATCCCATCTCACATGTACTGTTTAATCAGGGTACATTTTGTATTTGATTATACTGATGGACAAACTTATTATCAATTTCAGTGCAATTTCCTACAAAGAGATTGGGAAAATGCAAATGATCACACAGTAAAGTACTGCTGCTCACTTTAATGACTCAGCATAGGTGTGAATTACTAGCACCTCACAGACCACAGACTTCAAAGACATGTCAGTCTTTTACTTTCCAAATGGGCAAATAGATTAGTTCACTGTGTCACCAACTAAAGCCTTATCAAAAACCCATATCATGCCCCATAATAACGACAGAGGTCTGTACAAATGCCCTCAGTCTTGGAACCTTCTAATTATCATAGGGATACTACTCACCTATGTCAGTCTTGATTCACGTGCACAATGATCTGGCATGAAGAAACGCAATGACAGCTACATACAAATAATGTATTACCAAAATCAAGCCATTAAGATAGTTGAGGGTATGGATTTCACAGGATGACATGTGTCAGAGACACAAGACCACACACATGGCACCATTGGGACCACCTACTCTGGCAAACAGGTCTGTAGTGTGGAATAGGACATGACCATCCCACTGTCCTGACAGACTGGCCATAGAACTCACACAGCTCAAATCTCATGCCTGACAGTACCTGGTTCAATCCATGTTGACTTCACAAGCAGTCTGCAAATCTCACCTGCCTGTGACACTGTCAGACATCACCAAATGAGGATGACCTTCTGAATTAATCTGCAAGATAAAAATGCAATATATAAGATATAGACAGGAATTGATTGTAAAACCTCATACAGCTATGTCCTATATACAATGGTAACTCTGATTGTGCAATGTGACAGACTATGGAGATCAAAAAGCTGCACACTATCCAATACAGTATTCTGCATGCACATATGAGTAAAGTGCTTTGAGGCTACTTATGACCTGTCTGATGGCCATATTAAGACCCTTCTCAAGAATCCCTAACCCCTCAATACCCCACTGATTTAGTAAAATTACAGGGTATGACATACCTACAGTCAGGTGAAGTACTGATTGATGAGATCTGCCTGGATGTCTCCAGCTTCATCCTCATTATAGTCATCCTTACTTTACACATCTGCATTCTTACCCGCTGGAATTGCTGGCTCCCCCTCATCTGATATGAATGGGATTTGATGTCTCAGGGCAAGATTGTGGAACATGCAGCAGGCAACAATAATTTAACATACTTTGGTGAGGGAGTAGAGCAGAGCTCCACCAGTCTGATCAATGCTAATGAATTTTGCCTTTAGGAGCCCAAAAGTCAGCTCCACGACACTCCTTGTCCTTCCAATGGGCCTCATTGAAGCAGACACCCATGGCCTGGTTGGGTACCTCACATGTGTCAGCAACCAAGGATGGTTTGGGTAGCCAGAATCCCATGTCAGGGATAGTTATAAAGAAACAAACTTAAATATTGGACATCCACACATTTGGTAGCAGAGAAAAGTTGCAGACACACATGACATATATGACTTACCAAACACGCCAGGCTCTCTCTGTGTACTTTCATGTGATCAGCAGTCGTATATTGCTGTTTCACGTGATAAAGGCATCATGGACTGACCCTGAGTACCTTGCACAAACCTGTGAGATGTAGAGGTCAGCCAAACAGACTACTTGGACATCAATGGAGTGGAAGTTTTTGCTGTTCCTATACACCTGTTCTTTGGCTTTTGGGGGAACCAAGGCTACGTGGGTGTCATCAATGGCACCCACCATATGTGGGATGTGTACCAAAGCATAAAAATAAGTTTTCAACTGGGCCAAACCTACATGTTGTGGAAATTTGATGTAGCTATCCAGGCATTTTCTTCAAAACCAGACTGGACATAGGCTTAGACATCCTTGTAGTTAGGGCCATAGCATTTTGAAAGAAGCCTGTGGCCAGGAAGTGCAGCACTGCCATTACTTGTACAATGGGTGGTATGCTACAGGGATTATGAATGGCAGGCATCAGATCTGACTCCAACTGATAACAGAGATCCATGATTGTATGTCTATCCAGGCAGTAGATTAGGATAATATGCCAGTTCTCCATTGTTTGCAGGTCTGCTAGTGGACCGTACACTAGAGGTTCTCTAACTCTTCTCATGCCAGGGTATCTATGTGTGATAAAACCAAGATGCATGTGTTTCACTCATTTTGTCCAATTTAATTGTTAACATACATATGTCACACATAATGCTCGGACATGCTACATGAAATTGTAGAAACATTGTACACAGTGCACACCTACGCAAATAATGGCTTCTTTTACTGCAATCACATTCCCTTTCCTCAATCATGATTGATAAATGGAGAGGGATGTCACTAAAAGTCTCTGTGATGATGACATTCTTACCATGTGTCACATTAATGAGACACAAATACCATATTTCAGAATGTCATTGGTGTGCTGACTATGCCACTATGTTATCTTAGTCATAACTCATCAAGTTTACATCCTGGACATAAATCCTGCATATTCCTACATGTTTGCTCAAAGTCAGTAGTGAACAAAAGTTTGTGAATATGTCTCACAGCTTGTGACGCAACTTTGATCTAACTGTACGACGAGCTTTGAGCCTTAAAATGGCAGAGGCCTGACCTACTGTACTGGACATTAGGAAATGACCTGACTCCAGTGGTAGAAGTCATCATAGTGGTAGGCGGATACAACCGCGGTCGACACTTCCATTGGGACACATTGCTACCTTTGGTTGGCTTGTGCCAATGGCATGTCTGCCGGTATTGACGTGCCTTATGTGGAAGACGCTACCACCATCTCATAGTTCATCTCTCACTTGACTCCTGACACTCCTGCCAGCAAGACCTCCACAACCGGAGCTGCTGTGTAATGTCCCTGGGAGCAATTATGCCACGTCCTACAGGTGATAGGGCCCCTGCCTTCTCCCGGAGGAGCTAGATAAGCTGGTGGAGGAGGTCCCACCACTGTATGGACAGTTCTATGGTGCACCAGAGGATAAGGTAAGTGCATCATGTGCACATATGTATATTTCCCCATCTATCCTTTGTTATGACAAGCAATGGATGAGGGGTAAAGATTCTGATGGTGTCCAGGAAATGTGGAAGACAGAATTGTTGTGGTAATATGTGTGGGAAGATTGACATGTGCATATGTGTTTTGATAGATTTTGAGTACTTAGACATGGTAGAGAGTGTGAGGTGTGTGTTTCCTGGCTCGTCTACTGACTGTAATACATGACCACTGGAAACAGTATGACAAATTTTGTCAGGAATACAATGTTTACAGAAATGCATGTGGTCTGGTCATATTTAACAAGCTGACACCTGTTGCACGATATGTATGTTGTATGCCTATTCCAACATCACACATAGCCTTACTGCATATGTTCATCTATCATTGAAGGGGATATTGAAGACAGTCTGAGTATGGCTATTTGCACTAACTTGTTTTTCACCCTGCTTGTTTTTGTGTGGATATGACATTCTCTTCTTGTCTGTGTCTTCCATGCAGAAGAAGGGAATTTGGTGTACCATTGCCATTGAAGTACGGACCCTGGGGGTCCACAGTCGGTGGAGCACCCACTGAAGGAAGAGGTGGGAGTTAGAAGCTGGGCCTGGAAGACCGCAGAGGCCTAGCTGGGGATGTCCTCCCAAAGAGGGCGGGGGTGCCCGTTGAACCTTGATCCCCCTAATGATCTGCATATTGGCAGTAGCCTACCCAGAGTTGGATGGGCATTTGAGGGTAGCACAGCAGCCACAAGGGGGCAAGTACAGACCTAACTCACTTTTACCTCTTTACCAGATTAGTGTCTAATGTGACAGGTTTTTGGCTCTGACAATGTGGTAAGTGCAAAGGGTAAAAGATCTCCAGTTAACACATTGATGTACAGTCCCCATCAATGGTACACAGGTGTGCACATTCTAATGTGTATAGGGACATATTACTCACCTATGTTGTCCCGTCTGTACAAAAGCATATGATGATGTACATGTGACTGTGTCATACGTGTACCAAGATGCAACTTTTCATACCCTGGTGACTGTTTCTTCCCACCAATGCTCCCAATATCAAGATGGTATGTTGTCCAGGTCCTTGCTCTCTGTCCATTGCAATGACCCTTGATCTATGTCTATGTGCAACATTGAGTCAGACAGTTTGAAGTCATCCCTACTTTTTAAAAGGTTACATATGAGTGACAGCATCGCATCATGTGAGGCTGTGATGTCCATCTGACATTTCACATGATACTTGTTTCACTTATTCAGACTAATTACAAGGTGAACCCCCTTGGTAAGCCAGGGATGTACATAGACCTTTGTAATGTCTCTTCTGAGTGGACAACCTACCTGGCGGGAACCATGGAGGTATTGCTAGACTCCTACTGGATCACATAGATTATTGTCAGGGCAATGAATATTAGTACCATGTTCATTTTCAGTAGGTGGTAAGTGGCTACCCAGAATTTTACTTTGCCATACTGTTGTAGGCATGATAAATAGTCCAATAAATCTTATTCAAAGTTAAAATATTATCGGTTTTTGCCAACATCATGTGTACATTGAAATGTTTTGTCATGATTCCACATTGTAAAGAGTTATATGCATACTTTCTGTTGCTAAATAAGTTATTTTTACTGAGTCCTGGATGTATGGAAACCTATTGTTTGCACTGACACTCATGTGATGCAGGTGTCGTAGTTCACATACACATGTCTGGTAACTAGAGGAGTTGCTTGGTTGTATATATCCATTGTGCATGTTGTGAACTATGTGACGTGAAGTGGTTATGGCTTGTGTACACCAGGCTGTCTTGCGTATACTAGACAATATGTTTCATTGCCTGGTACATGACATCAGGCTTATTTGTTAGTATGCTTCGAGTTTGTGTATTTGAAGTGTGGACATCAATGTCACATTTCTTAACTACAGCTTGATTGTTGCTTGATTATGTTGCTGTGGATAGGGACCATGTATCATGTGGCAAAGACACCTTGGGGGTGATTCTAACCCTGGCGGTCGGTGTTAAAGCGGCGGCCAACCCGCCAACAGGCTGACGGTAAAAAATATGGGATTCTGAGCCTGGCGGGAACCGCCAAAACAGACAGCTACTTTAACACTCCGACCGCCACGGCGGTACAAACAAACAGCGCGGCGGTCAGCGCCAACAGCCAGGCGGCAGCCAATGTACCGCCCACACTATTCCAACTCACCAATCCGCCACCTTTTCCGGGGCGGGAGCACCGCCGATAAAAACACGGCGGAAACAGACTACGGACGGGAAAACGCTCACCACTGCGCACTCCAGGAGGAAGGAGGACAGCATGGAACCCGAATTAAACATCCTACCTGCTCTCGTCTACCTTCTCATCTACCACGAGTACGAAGTCCGGCGCAGACGACAACGGTGAGTACTGCACCTACGACACACGGGAGGGGGAGGTCGAAAGGTTACGGGCACACACATATGCGACCCCCCCAACTATGTACACACCAATGCAGAGCAACAAGTCACAGTGACACCACCCAAACACCCCAGAAAAATGCTAGGACATAATCAAATTTGGAATAAATATTTATGTACCAAAAAGCTCCAGAAAATTATCGTACAACCATGAAAGATATTCACAAGAAAACTAATGACATACACATCAGTGTATAACTGAAGTAACAAGTCCTGCACATCCTACGAATTCATCATGTCCGTGGGCCAAAGTCTTGAGAAATAAGGGCAAAGCCCACACAGGAGACCTGAGTCCTTTGGAGAGAACACTGCAGGGGCATCAGATGTAAAAACTACAGGCACCTCAGGGGGAAGGGAAGGGGGGGGCACCACAGCCACATGAGTCCACGATGCCAGATCCACGAGGAGCCACCATGCCCACTGTACCATCCTGGGGAGTGCAAAGCCACAGTCTCTCAATGTCTCTACAGTGGGTGGGCTGCCCACTGGACCATCCTGGGGAGTGCAAAGCCACAGTCTCTCAATGTCTCTACAGTGGGTGGGCTGCCCACTGGACCATCCTGGGGAGTGCAAAGCCACAGTCTCTCAATGTCTCTACAGTGGGTGGGCTGCCCACTGGACCATCCTGGGGAGTGCAAAGCCACAGTCCATCAGGTGGATGACAGTCTCCACTGGTCAAGGAGGAGGCATGGTGGGCACAGTGAACCATAAACAGTGATTGAGACAGCGGTGCCCAGCGGAGCGGTGCTTGAGATGAAGGGCCCAGCGGAGCGGTGCTTGAGACGGCGGTGCCCAGCGGAGCGGTGCTTGAGATGAAGGGCCCAGCGGAGCGGTGCTTGAGACGGCGGTGCCCAGCGGAGCAGTGCTTGAGATGAAGGGCCCAGTGGAGCGGTGCTTGAGACGGCGGTGCCCAGCGGAGCGGTGCTTGAGACGGCGGTGCCCAGCGGAGCGGTGCTTGAGATGAAGGGCCCAGCGGAGCGGTGCTTGAGACGGCGGTGCCCAGCGGAGCGGTGCATGACAGGAAGGGCCCAGCGGAGCGGTGCTTGAGACGGCGGTGCCCAGCGGAGCGGTGCATGACAGGAAGGGCCCAGCGGAGCGGTGCTTGAGACGGCGGTGCCCAGCGGAGCGGTGCTTGAGATGAAGCGCCCAGCGGAGCGGTGCTTGAGACGGCGGTGCCCAGCGGAGCGGTGCTTGAGATGAAGGGCCCAGCGGAGCGGTGCTTGAGACGACGGTGCCCAGCGGAGCGGTGCTTGAGATGAAGGGCCCAGCGGAGCGGTGCTTGAGACGGCGGTGCCCAGCGGAGCGGTGCTTGAGACAGCGGTGCCCAGCGGAGCGGTGCTTGAGATGAAGGGCCCAGCGGAGCGGTGCTTGAGACGGCGGTGCCCAGCGGAGCGGTGCATGACAGGAAGGGCCCAGCGGAGCGGTGCTTGAGACGGCGGTGCCCAGTGGAGCGGTGCATGACAGGAAGGGCCCAGCGGAGCGGTGCTTGAGACGGCGGTGCCCAGCGGAGCGGTGCTTGAGATGAAGGGCCCAGCGGAGCGGTGCTTGAGACGGCAGTGCCCAGCGGAGCGGTGCTTGAGATGAAGGGCCCAGCGGAGCGGTGCTTGAGACGGCGGTGTCCAGCGGAGCGGTGCTTGAGACGGCGGTGCCCAGCGGAGCGGTGCTTGAGATGAAGGGCCCAGCGGAGCGGTGCTTGAGACGGCGGTGCCCAGCGGAGCGGTGCATGACAGGAAGGGCCCAGCGGAGCGGTGCTTGAGACGGCGGTGCCCAGTGGAGCGGTGCATGACAGGAAGGGCCCAGCGGAGCGGTGCTTGAGACGGCGGTGCCCAGCGGAGCGGTGCTTGAGATGAAGGGCCCAGCGGAGCGGTGCTTGAGACGGCGGTGCCCAGCGGAGCGGTGCATGACAGGAAGGGCCCAGCGGAGCGGTGCTTGAGACGGCGGTGCCCAGCGGAGCGGTGCTTGAGATGAAGGGCCCATCGGAGCGGTGCTTGAGACGGCGGTGCCCAGCGGAGCGGTGCTTGAGACGGCGGTGCCCAGCGGAGCAGTGCTTGAGATGAAGGGCCCAGCGGAGCGGTGCTTGAGACGGCGGTGCCCAGCGGAGCGGTGCATGACAGGAAGGGCCCAGCGGAGCGGTGCTTGAGACGGCGGTGCCCAGCGGAGCGGTGCATGACAGGAAGGGCCCAGCGGAGCGGTGCTTGAGACGGCGGTGCCCAGCGGAGCGGCGCTTGAGATGAAGGGCCCAGCGGAGCGGTGCTTGAGACGGCGGTGCCCAGCGGAGCGGTGCTTGAGATGAAGGGCCCAGCGGAGCGGTGCTTGAGACGGCGGTGCCCAGCGGAGCGGTGCTTGAGATGAAGGGCCCAGCGGAGCGGTGCTTGAGATGGCGGGGCCCTGTTCAGCGGTGCCTATCTCCACGGCGGGGCCCTGTTCAGCGGTGCTCTTCTGCACCGCGGGCCCTGTTCAGCGGTGCCTATCTCCACGGCGGGGCCCTGTTCAGCGGTGCTCTTCTGCACCGCGGGCCCTGTTCAGCGGTGCTCATCCAGCAGGTCAAGGGAGCCAGACCTGGCCTGGACTCCCGTCTCAGTCGCCCTCGGACCGTGACGTTTCTGGACCCTTCGGGGACGGACTCCTGGCCTCCTTAGTGTCCTCCTTCCCAGCTGGGATGTGGCATGTGGGGTCCACCTTCTCCGCTCTCCTGCTGCCCTTCCGCTCCTTTGATGGGGCTCTCGGGCCCTTGCCTCCCCTAGATGGTGTGGGTGGTGAAGTGGCCGCACATTGCTCCTTGGGGGCAGCCCTGTCGGTCCTCGCACGGCGGCCCTTGTTTTTGTGGGTCCTCTTGCCGGGGGGGGGGGCTGGACGTGTCCTTGCTGCTGATGGATGTGTCACTGCTGGCAAAGGGTGGGCTCCAGAACCCATGCACAACAGTGACACCCGAAGCTGGGCTGGTGGTGGCTGCGGTGCTCTTGGGACTCTTTGAAGATGGATGGGGGAGCTCATCGGGGGGAAAGAGGTCAAGGTTAGCCAGGAAAAGTTTTTTAGGGCCAAGGTAAAAGGGAGGAGAAGTGGAGATGGAAGTGGAGGTAGAGGAGGTGGTTGTAGGAGAGTCAGGTGTGCTGTCATTGGGTGAAGGTGCTGGTGCTGTAGGCTGTCGTGAGGTGGATGGCTGTTGGGTGGGTGGCTGCCTGCGTTTGTGTGTCTTGGAAGAGGGGGTGACAGACACAGTGGGAGAGGACACAGGGGACGTGTAAATGGCAGTGGGGGTGGTGACTGCACGAGTGTGGACTGTACTGGAGGGTGAGGTGGTGATGGAAGCACTGGCTGATGTTGGGGTGCATGCAGGTGTGAGTGTAGACGTCACAGGGAGAGAGTTGGGAGATGAGGAGGAGGGGGATACAGGGGTGGGAGTGGCTGTTGGCATGTCTGCATCTGGGTGTTGCTTGGGTGAGTGTTTGTGGGATCTGTGGTGCTTGTGTTTGGATGAGCTGCTCTTGGGTGTTGAGGTGTGTGCAGGCTGGTCTGATGGTGTGGATGGGATAGGCTGAGGGACAGGAGACAGAGAAAGGCTGGAGGCAGTAAGAAGAGGGAGGCTGGAAACAGGGACAATGGCTGCCGTCAGTGCTGAGGCCAGAGCAGTGAACGCTCGTTGATGGGCAGCCTGACCCGAATGAATGCCCTCCAGGTACGCATTGCTCTGTTGCACCTCCCTTTGCACACCCTGGATGGCGTTCAAAAGGGTCGTCTGCCCAACAATGAGCGTCCTTACCAGGTCAATGAGCTCCGCACTGAGGGCAGCAGGGGCAACAGGGGCAGGGGCTGAGGTGCCTGGGGCGAAGGAGACGCGCGCCTTCCTGGGCGAACCGGCACGGAGCGAAGACTGAGGGGCTGCTGGGAGGGCGGGGCTGGTGCGCTGGGTGGCGGCTGTACCTGTAGAGGCGGGGGGCACGGATGTTGCTGCCCCCGCTCGGGAGCTCCCGTCCGAGGACGTGTTGCTTTCGCTGCTCTCACCAGCGGTCCCCGTCGTGGTGCTCCCCTCGACCTCCGGATCACTGGTGCCCTCGGTGTCTGTTCCTGGGCCCACCGGGGCCTTGTGTCCTGCAGCTCCCTCGTGCTCCGATGCCAAGTCTCCTCCGCCTGATGATGCAAATGCACACATGCACAAGAAGATGAAGAGAAAGGGTGGGGGGAGAAAAAAGAAGACCAGGTTGAGTGCATGCAATGTCAACACCGTTGGCGGAGAGGACAGACACAGGAGCCTAATGCACTAAGCCGCGCATTCGGGGTACACTACTCAGTACTACTGACTAGGACAACAGGCCAAGAGACGTCAAACGCGCACATGGGAGATGCAGGACCTTCAATGGCTGTACTTGTCACCCTACCGAGGTGGGGGCCGGGGGCACAGGGCCATGCCTAAGGGAGAGGACTACACTACAGAAAGCGCCCTGGCCTAATGTCACCCACAGCCCTCCTCCCCCACCCAGACGCCTCCACTGCGCAGAAAGATAGGAGAATGTGCTGATACTCACCCCCTTGTGTCTGCTGTGATGTCTTAAAGCGCCCATCCAATTCTGGGTAAGCCACCGCCAGGATCCGGGACATCAGGGGGGTCATGGTGCGACTGCCACCCCTCCGAGGTTGGGAGGCCATCCCCAGCAGTGTTTCTGCGGTCTTCCTTGTTCCGCGGCGGATGTCCTCCCACCTCTTGCGGCAGTGGGTGCCCCGTCTGTTGTGGACCCCCAAGTTCCGAACTTCCTTGGCGATGGCACGCCAAATCTCGATCTTCTGATGGGCGCTGACCTATTTGACATGTACAGGGTGGAAAGGAGGAATTCATCAATGACCTGCATGTTAGATGTGATTGGCCCCCCCCACCAACTTTGCCATATGGCACATGCTCTCATGTGTCGGGTGTTGCACTCCTCATTCGCCCCCCACCCCACCAACTTAAATCCACCCCAATCCACACAGGCATAGCCCATTCCATGTGCACCCGGTGTACTCACTTGTTGGTCTGGAGGACCGTAGAGTAGCGCATACTGGGGGAGGACCCCATCCACGAGCTTCTCCAACTCTTCAGACGTGAAGGCAGGGGCCCTTTCCCCAGTCGCAGCAGCCATTGTATCTTCCAGACCGAGGTCACAGCAGCACTTGCAGTATAGGTCCTCTCCTGTGGATGATCAGGTCTCGAGTGATTAAGCAGATAGAAAATGGCGGTCACGCCCGCGGTGGTGCGTACCGCGGCGGTGCGTACCGCGACCGCCGGCGCACTTCGTCATTGGCTCCTGAAACCCATAGGCCTCAATGTTAACCAATGCGGCTTTGCGCCGCGGTCTTCGACCGCCTACCGCCACGGTGTGCCCCGCCAGCGCATTGACCTCACATCCCATTGTCCCACTTCACAGGTCAGGCAGCCGCCATTTCAAGGGCCTACATGGCTTAAATTTTGACTGCGACACACAGGCCTAGGCCTTGCATTGCCACACATACACGCCTTTCAACCCATTGCCATTCTTTAACTGTGCAAGCTGTCTGTACGTACCTGTGGTTTGGCTGACTCTGTGCTCCATGTTGTCCTTCCTAGGCACCGTCCGCTGGGACTTGCGATGAGAAGGAGGAATCCTCGCGTGTACCGCCCGCTGGTGGACCTGTCGACAATGGAAGAACGCCACATCATACTACGATACCGACTTGACCGAGCCACTATCCATGAACTGTGTGCCCAGCTGGAGCCAGCCCTGATGTCCCCCATCCGCCAACCCACAGGGATTCCCCCTCTGGTGCAGGTTTTGTCAGTCCTCCATTTTTTGGCGAGTGGGTCATTCCAGACCACAGTGGCCATGTCATCTGGAATGTCTCAGCCTATGTTTTCAAAGATTTTGAGTAGAGTGTTATCTGCCCTGATGAAACTCATGCGGAGCTACATCATTTTCCCAGAGGAGGGTGACTTGCCTACAGTGAAGGGTGATTTCTATGCCCTTGGACATATCCCCAACATCATTGGTGCCATTGATGGGACACATGTGGCTTTGGTACCCCCAAAAGACGATGAGCAGGTGTACCGAAACAGAAAAAGTTATCATTCGATGAATGTCCAGGTGGTCTGTTTGGCTGACCAGTACATCTCCCATGTAAATGCCAAGTTCCCAGGGTCAGTGCATGACGCGTATGTGATGCGAAATAGCAGCATCCCCTATGTGATGGAGCAGCTACAGAGACAACGTGTGTGGCTAATAGGTGACTCTGGTTACCCCAACCTGCCTTGGCTACTGACCCCAGTAAGGAATCCCCGGACCAGGGCAGAGGAACGGTACAATGAGGCCCATGGGCGAACTAGGAGGATCATCGAAAGGACCTTTGGCCTCCTGAAGGCCAGGTTTAGGTGCCTGCATATGACTGGGGGATCCCTGATGTACTCACCAAAGAAGGTGTGCCAGATCACCGTGGCCTGCTGTATGCTTCACAATCTGGCATTGCGACGTCAGGTCCCTTTCCTGCAGGAGGATGGTGCAGATGGTGGTGTTGAAGTAGCTGTGGAGCCTGCGGAGAGTGAAGAGGAGGAAGACTCAGAGGACGACACAGACAACAGGGACAGAGTAATAGCACAGTATTTCCAGTAGCACACAGGTAATGATCACCCATGCCATTTTACATTTCCTGAAAGCCTCCTGCATCTCAACTTTGTCGGTTTCCCCCCAGACCTATGGACATGATGTTTGAATTTTCCTTGCCTTTTCTGTGCTGTATGAGCCACTGCGTGACCTCGGCTTGGTTGGCCCATGGACTAATGCTAAGTTACCTCGGTATGTGTAATTCACAATGTTCACAATACGTAATTGATATGTAATGTGTCATACTTTTGTAAATAAGACAGCCAGAGTCCTGATTGATTTCAGTGCAATGTGTGATTTATTATTAGTGCATAGATATTGGTACATGATGGTGAAACAGTGATGGGTGGGGGTGGAGTAATGTCCATGGCGGAGTCCAGTTCTCAGTCTCACAGGTGCATTGTCCATACGCCTGTGGCAGGATGGAGCAGGGGCAGTTCAAGGTTTGACAGGGTGGCCATGTGGGACAGTGGGAGGACTTCAGGGGGTATGTGATGCTGGCGGGAGACTTGACATCCTACTCTGTCAGTTTTTTTGATCTCAGGCTCCTTTTGCGGGCGGTTGTTGTTCAGCAGGAGGTGGGGTTCTGGGGGGCTGTCGTTGTGGTGGGGCCTCCTGTCCACTAGCGCCGGCGGAGGTGGTAGGCTGTTCCTGTTCCTGGGTAGTGACAGGGGCCCGGTGTGATGCCACATGGTCCCGAAACGTGTCCTCTATGCGGTTCAGGGCCTGGACTATGCTCCCCATAGCGGTTGAGATGTTGGTTAGTTGGTCGCTGAACACCATGTAGCGTTGCTCCTGCTGTGCCTGGATCTCCTGGAACCTGGCCAGTACCGTCGCCATCGTCTCTTGTGAGTGGTGGTAGGCAGCCATGATGGTGGTGAGAGCCTCTTGGAGAGTGGGTTCCCTGGGCCTCTCCTCCCCCCCCTGTCGCACAGCAGCCCTCCAAGTTGCCCTGTTTCCCTGGGCCTCTGTCCCCTGGACGGTGTGCCCACTCCCACTGCCCCCAGGTCCCTGTTGTTGTTGGGTTGGTGGGTTACCCTGGGGGCCCTGTAGTGGTAGACACACCGCTGCTTGACCTGTCCTAGAGACAGAGGCATGGGCCCGCTGGGTGGGAGCTGTGCGGTTGTTCCCAGAGGGGGTTGGGTCTGCAGTGGCCTGTGTCTGGGTGAGGGGAACCGACTGCCCAGAGGTCCCCGATGGTCCGGGCTGGTCGTCAGGTTCCAGGTCGACAGAGCTGCTGTCATCACTAGTGGCCTGTTCCGGGGGTGGGATGGACATTTCTGGTCCCTCCTGACCGGTGTGTTGTCGTTCGGGTCCTGCATGGGGTAAGAGGGTATGGTTATTGTTTCTGTGTGTGCATTAGCTTGCGTTTTATAGGTGCCCTTGTTCCCCAGTGCTGGCATTCCCTTGGGGGAGGTGTTGTGAGGGTGTTTTGTGGGGGGGGGGGTGATGGGTATGTGCAGTGGTCATGCTTAGGTGATGGGTGTCCATAGTTTGGGGGTGGCATGCAGGGGTTGGTGTTGGGTGGGTTGTGCTGGGGAGACATTCTCAGGGAGGATGTGTGCTGGGGGGTTGGGGGTGAGGGTGGGGGTTAGCATGCTGGGGGTGGGGTGAAGTGGTTGGCCTTGTACTTACCAGAGTCCATTCCTCCGTGTACTCCAGCGAGGCCATCAGGATGCAGGATGTTGAGTACCTCCTGCTCCCATGTTGTGAATTCGGGTGGAGTGGGTGGGGGTCCCCCGCCAGTCTTCTGCACTGCGATGTTGTGTCGCGAGACCATCGAGCGCACCTTCCCCCGTAGGTCGTTCCATCGTTTGCAGATGTCCTCTCTATTTCTGGGATGCTGTCCCACCGCGTTGACCCTGTCCACGATCCGCTGCCAGAGCTCCGCCTTCCTCGCTATGGTGGTGTGCTGGACCTGTGAGCCGAAGAGCTGGGGTTCCACTCTTATGATCTCCTCCACCATGACCCGGAGTTCTTGGTCCGAAAAGCGTGGGTGCCTTTGTGGTGCCATGGGGTGGTGTGTATGAGGTGTGGGGTGGTGTATGTGATGATGTGTGTGTTGGTGTGTGGTGCTTTGTGCTTCTATGTGGTGTGTGTGATGTTGCGGTGTGCCTCTGTGTGTCTGGTTATCTATTCTCTGATGTGTGTCTCTCTCTCCTTCATCTCTGGTTTTTGTTGGTATGGGTTTGTGGGTGATGTGGGTGTGTGTTTTATATGGTATTGGATGGGTGGGAGTGGTGTGTGTATGGGTTTCAGGTGTGTGCCTTTCAAATTGTCCAATGTGGTAGGGGTTTGTAAAGGTGTGTGTATTTTGACCGCGGCGGTGTGTACCGCCAATGGAATACCGCGGTTGAATGACCGCCGCGTGGATTTGCGGGTCATAATGGGATGGGCGTATTTCTGTTGGCGTGGCGGTGGAGGTTTGGTCTTCTCCAGTTTACCGCTGGCCGCTGATGTGGCGGACTGCAGGTGAGGGCGGATTTTCAGAGGTTTTGCAGTTGTGGGTCAGAATGTCCGTGGCGGCTGACCGCGGCCGCGGTGGTATTGTGGCGGCCTTCTGACCGGCGGTAAGCGGCTTTTACCGCCGAGGTCAGAATGACCCCCCTTGTCATGGAATGGTCAGTGACATAAGTCTAATGATATCATGGTATTGTAGGTGTGAGATAGATAGCTTAGCTAGTTTGTAAAGAATGTATTTCTTGAGGGACATACATTGCATCTTGTTGTGACATGATGTTGGCACTTTCCTGGTACTACCTGTGGATGTTGGTCAACTGGATGTAATGTTACTGATGTATAAAATTGATGGAAGTGGTATGTAAAGAGTATAATCACCATTACCTTACTTTCTGTTTTGTAGCATTAGTAGGCAAAGGGGACAGGGCACAGCCTAGTGGGAAAGCTTCTGGCCATGGGACCTCAGTCACAAGAACACCCACACTGAGTGGCCCAGTGGCCTGGAAAGTGAGGGGAGTGCCACGGGGGAGACCAGATCCTGTACATCATCCTCAGAACCCTCCTCTAGTGGCCATTGCCTGGCAGCGGCACACCCATTTAGTACCACCCCAGAACCATCTCTGTCCACCACCCCCCTTTCAATCACGACCTCTGTGTAGCTCTCCACCCAGTTGGCCATTCCCACCCATCCAAAAGTGTGGGCGTCTCCTTCGCGGCAGGCACCTCTACCCCATTTCCCTATTGCCCTCAGTGAGGAGGCTATTGACCTCCTGAGATTGATTGATGTGGGTCAGTCGAGCATCGTGAATGCCATCCTGAGATTGCCATCTCAGATACAACAGAGTAATACATTCCTGGAGGGCATTCACAGTGCACTTGCTGGCTTACAGAGATCTTTTCAGACTCTGGCCTCCACACTGATGGCAGCCAGTTACCCTTTGTCTACCATTTCCCCTCCACCTTCCTCTTCACAATCTGATGCCCCCTTCCCCAACCAAACCAAAGCACACAGTCAAGCATGCGTTTACCTCAACATCCAAGATAGAACAGACAAACATAAGCACCACAAGACACACCACCAACTTTCAAACAAGCAATGTCTACCTGCGTACACAACAGTTACTACCTACCCTGACACCCCCAACACCCCCAACATCACAGACACAATACCTGACACACCTGCAGACAGAACACCAATATTCAGTGCTACAGCCCTACCCACAAACACCACCACAGCAGACCCTCAGACATCCACCCCAGTCAGCACACCTGCAGACACCACAACCATAGACACGTCTACATGCAGCACATCCACCATACCTGCAGTCACCACCCCAACAGACAGCCATCCACCCACTAAGGAATCCCCCAGCACCTGCCGCCCGATCAAGCGAATTAAATCCCCTCCCTAACCCACCACCCCAAAAAAGTCCCTGAGGTGCCTGCCTGTCCCCTTGATGCCCCTACCTGTGGGGGTTACATTGCAGTTAGGAGTCAAGTTGGGGCACCACTTTGATGCAATAGATATATGTGCTTATGGAGTGGCCAATGGCCTTGTATTTTTATCTTTTTGAAGAAAAAATATATATTCTGACCAACCAGTTGTTGATTTCTACATTTAAAGGTATAAAACAGTAAAATTTAGCTAGATATTTATTACTTTACATTTTTTAAGTTAATTTATTTAAAGCTTTGTTTAAATAAATGTTTTACTTACTTTAGAAAGTAGTTATAAATTCATCCAGTTCCTTTTTGAGATTATGTGCCTTTTATAATGTTAGTTTAAATACAGTATATTTTTATTGGTTACTTTGCATACACGTTTGTTTCCATTGGTTAGTGTTCATTTGATTTGAAGTTTTGTTTATTATTGCCTTCTATGATGAATGGTAATTAGGGTTTATTTACCCTGTTGAAAATATATCTTGATTATATGTTATTTTTCGATGTATTACTTATGTATATATTTATAATTATCATTGTTTAAGGTTTATATGCTAGAATTTTTTGAATGTTTTGTATGTATATATTTTTATGAATAAGGTTAGGTTTTGAAATGTATATCTATTGGGGGGCATTTATTTTTTTATTAATGTAAAAATGGTGTAATATTACAATATTTATATATTTCTAATGTTCATTTTTAATTATTGTTAATTTTGTAATTTGTATGTTTCATAATTAAAATTGTTTTGGAAATAATGTATTCAATAGTGTGTGCTGCCACTGTAATGAAGACTTCCCTGGTGGTCCCATTATGACTTTCCTGCTGGACTGATGGGTGGAAAACAAGGTTTCCGCCAGTCAGCCCAGTGGGGATGTGGCGAGCTTTCGGTAATGCTGCCACCCGCAGGGAGCACAAGCCTCCTCGAAATGCGCACTGTCTGCACACAAGGGTGCTGGGCAGGGGTCCCCCTGTGGTCGGACCACCAGAGTACTAATGTGAGGGTCAGACTGCCACAGCAATGGCGATCCAGACTGTCACCACAAGTCTGGCGGTCTAGTGACAACCAGACACATAATTAGGCCCTAAGTCCAGAGATGAAAGGGAAAATCATTCTTGTAATAGAGTATTTTATCTTGCTGTTGGAGAGAGGTTGAGTATACATTTGGTCCAAGCCAGCAGAACCATGTTTACCAAATTTGGTTTGTGTTTTTGTTGCTGGCATAGGTGAAAGGAAATACCTTCTCTGCAACAGTGTTCTTTGTTGAAATGTATTGTTACTTAGCGTCACAAGATGCCTCAATGCTATTCATATGCATAATTTGATGTTGCTTTTCAGAGGCACTGTTCTACATTACCCACCTTTGGAATACTTTGAAATGTATTTGTCATTGTTGTCTCACTATGAGCTACATCCTTATTATAGATATTCTGGTCAGATGCACAGAAGTGCTGTCTCATAAACCTGAGATTTTGTGACAGTGTCTCTACGTGGAAGAGAGGAGGTAGATGGGAGAAGGTATGAGACTTGCCTATACTGTTTCGTGTACTTTTTTCCAGATTGTACCTTGGGAATACTGGAAACTGATCAAGGTGTGCTTTACAGAGCTCCAGGTTTGTATGTAATGACAATAGATAGCCTAGCACCAAAGCACAATGTTGATATCCAAATGTCTATTAATCATGTAAATTTGCTTCTTAAAATGAATTAGTGTGGGTTGATTAACAGTACTTTAAATATTTATGATGACTGAATAGTGTTGAATTCAGATGCTGGCATGTTTGTAGTACACAGAGTTGACATATGACTCACGAGAAAACAACCTCCCTGGGAGACACTCTTTAATGTATTCATACTGCCAAAACTAAGCCAAATACTCAAGCTGTAGGCATCAGGAAACTCAATGCAGTAATTGTTTGACTTTTTCATGCCAACTTTGTGTTAAAACCCAAGATGCAAACAGCCAGGACCACATGTTTGCAGAACCGCAATATCATGCATAATTCACTCATTATATTAACTAAATTACTACCTTCCACAATTAGCCTCAAGCTGAATATGGACAATCAGATTACGATAAAAATAAATATTTTAGTTATTATCGATGGTTCTGAGGATCTTCCTACCTGTAACTCTTATCACTCTGTTTGGAGTTCGAAGTATATGACACATGTGATTATAAAATTCTACTGAGCGGATGCTAAGAATAGTCATAGATAATAGGAAAGGCACTGCACTGTAACCCTCCTTCCTCCTCTTTCAAAACCATTCATGGAAAGTGCCCTATAGAGTATATCAATAGTCAGAAATTACTTCAATACTGTTTCTGTACTGTTCTTGGTGTTACAGTACACATATGTTACTAGGCTGCTAACATCGTTAAGAAAATGGGTTTTGCTTTCAGTCTATCTGATTTTTGGTAATGTAAGTAAGTAAGTCTAGCTTATTGTGGTTCTTACTCATAGAAAGCAAATTCTAGGTAACCATACCAGGGGATGCCTTGTGTATTGTGTGTAAAGCCAGAAAACATTCCCTCTTGTGAATGCTTGATGAGGAAGAACACCCAAGAAAGTCTGTAGATTATTAGCCCAACTGTATTGCTGGCAGGGACACATATAGGAAAATGGGTTCCCTTCTCTGATATGCATAAACCATCTGAGGGTTCTGTGGTCAGTCTGATCTTAGAAATGAATCCTGAACAAGTAGGGCCTTAGCTTCTTCAGGGATCAAACCACAGCAAAGGCTTACCTCTCAATGACACCCTAATGCTGTTCTCTGGGGAGGAGTCACTTGTTGATGAAGGCAACTGGTTGATCTTGACCATGGTCATTCAGCTGTGACACAATTCCTTAGTCCCATGCAGCATTAGTTTAGAGAACAAACTCTTTAGTAAAGTAAGGCGCTTCTAGAACAGGTGCTAAGCACAACGCTTCCTGTAGGGTGTCAAAAACCTTTTGACAGGAGTAAGTAGTCTATATGACTTTTCTTGGCTGCTTTGTAGAGATTGATTCTGTTAACCCCTTTGCAGCCTTTTCCCCTCCTGTGCCGAGCCTTTTTTTGGCTAATTGGGGCAGTTTGCGCTTAGGCCCTCATAACCTTTTGTTCACATAAGCTACCCACGCCAAATTTGCGTCCTTTTTTTCCAACATCCTAGGGATTATAGGGGTACCCAGACTTTGTGGGTTCCCCTGAAGGACACCAAGAAATTAGCCAAAATACAGTGAACATTTTGTTTTTTCAAAAAAATTGGAAAAAGTGCTGCAGATGGCGGCTCGTAGTTTTTTCCCTGAAAATGGCATCAACAAAGGGTTTGCGGTGACAAGATCACCATCTTCCCAGCTTCCTGAAACAGGCAGACTTGAATTAGAAAACCCAATTTTTCAATACAATTTTGACATTTTACTGGGATATACCCCTTTTTTACTATTTTTGGTGCTTTCAGCCTCCTTCCAGTTAGTGACAGAAATGGGTAAGAAGCCAATGCTGGATCCCAGAAAGCTAAACATTTCCGAAAAGAAGACAACATTCTAAATTCAGCAAGTGGTCATTTGTGGAGATCCTACAAGTGTTTCCTACAGAAAATAACAGCTGAAATAAGAAAATATTGAAATTGAGGTAAAAAAACTGCCATTTTTCTCCATGTTTGTAACTTTTTCCTGCAATGTCAGATTTTTTAAAGCAATATACCGTTACGTCAGCTGGACTCCTCTGGTTGCAAGGATATATAGGGCTTGTAGGTTCATCAAGAACCCTAGGTACCGAGAGCTAATAAATTAGCTGCACCTTGTAATGGGTTTTTATTCTATACCGGGTATACAGCAAGTCATTTGCTGAAATATAAAAAGTGAAAAATAGGTACCAAGAAACCTTTGTATTTACAAAATGGCCACAAGATAAGGTGTTGAGAAGCAGTGGTTATTTTCACATCTTTGAATTCCGGGATGCCCATACTAGCATGTGAATTACAGGGCATTTCTCAAAGAGACGTCTTTTTTACACACTGTCTTACATTTGGAAGGAAAAAATGTAGAGAAAGACAAGGGGCAATAACACTTGTTTTGCTATTCTGTGTTCCCCCACGTCTCCCGACAAAAATGGTACCTCACTTGCATGCATAGGCCTAGCACCCGTGGCAGGAAATGCCCCAAAACACAACGTGGACACATCACATTTTCACACAGAAAACAGAGCTGTTTTTTGGCAAAGTGCCTAGCTGTGGATTTTGGCCTCTAGCTCAGCCGGCACCTAGGGAAACCTAGCAAACCTGCACAGTTTTGAAAACTAGACACCTCGGGGAATCCAAGATGGGGTGACTTGTGGGGCTCTGGTCAGGTTCTGTTACCCAGAATCCTTTGCAAACCTCAAAATGTGGCCAAAAAAACACTTTTCCTCTCATTCCGGTGACAGAAAGTTCTGGAATCTGAGAGGAGCCACAAGTTTCCTTTCACCCAGAGTTCCCCCAAGTCCTCCGATAAAATTGGTACCTCACTTGTGTGGGTAGGCCTAGCGCCCGCAAAAGGAAATGCCCCAAAACACATCGTGGACACATCACATTTTCACAAAGAAAACAGAGCTGTTTTTTACAAAGTGCCTAGGTGTGGATTTTGGCCTGTAGCTCAGCCGGCACCTAGGGAAACCTAGCAAACCTTCGTAGTTTTGAAAACTAGACACCTCGGGGAATCCAAGATGGGGTGACTTGTGGGGCTCTGGTCAGGTTCTGTTACCCAGAATCCTTTGCAAACCTCAAAATTTGGCCCAAAAACACTTTTTTCCTCTCATTTCGGTGACAAAAAGTTTTGGAATCAGAGAAGAGCCACAAATTTCCTCCCACCCAGCATTCCCCCAAGTCTCCCAATAAAAATAGTACCTCACTTTTGTGGGTAGGCCTACTGCCCGCAAAAGAAAATGCCCCAAAACACTATCTGGACACATCAAAATGATCAAAAACAAAACTACCTGTTTTTGCGGGGAGCACCTGCATTTTTGGTCCTGGGCTCAGCAGCCATCTAGGGAAACCTACCAAACCCAGACATTTCTGAAAACTAGACACCCAAGGGAGTCCAGGGAGGTATGATTTGTGTGGATCCCCCAATGTTTTCTTACCCAGAATCCCCAGCAAACCTCAAATCTAGCTAAAAAAATCACATTTTTCCAACATTTCTGTGTGGGATTACTGCACTGGGCCAAATTTCATACCACTCAAGTTCCCCTCAGTCTCCCGGTAAAAATAAGACCTCATTTGTGTAGGTGGGCCACGTGCTTGTGAAAGGGAAGAGCCAAAAACATGTCGATATTGAGAGGGAACCAAAGAGGGTCCAAAAGGGCAGTTTGCAAAAAAACATTTTTAGGCTGACAAGTGCAGCAGAATTTTTATCGGTATAGATGAGACAATGCTGGGTGGTAGGAATTTTGTAGATTCCTGCAGATTCCGGAAGGTTCCATCACAAAAAGGTGGGAAAAATGTGTGATTTTCAACCAAGTTGGAGGTTTGCAGGGCATTGTGGGTATGAAAATGGTGCGGGTGCATGTGAAACACACCACCCTGGAATCACCCAGATGTTTTGTTTTCAGATGTGTCTAGGTCTTGTGGATTTTTCTACATGGCAGCGTCCCAAAGTCCATAAAGTGCAGCCCTCACCATTTCAAGTGGGACGATTTTGAGAGTTAGCCAAGCTCTTATGGGCCAAATGTAAAACCAAAACCCAAAATAATCAAATGCCTTCTTGCTTGCTGTGGGATAAGATGTTTCAGAGTGCGGGGAGAGCTGAAAGACTGTTACCCCCTTCAGTTGGGAAGGGGGCATAACCAGGCCCTACTGGTTGGTAGCCACCACCCCAATATTTTTTGTTTTTTAAAAAATTCACTGGCATCTAGTAGACTTTCTGCCCCCCCCCCCCCCACCGGGGTGTTGATCAGGGTTAATTGCCCCATCTGCCCACTGGTGGGCAGAACAACTTTGGCCCCATTTATTTGTGGTGGGGGTATGGCCATTCCCCCAACCCTCTTATTTTTGAAAAAACAACTTCCCTGGCTACTGGTGGGCTTTCTGCCCCCCCTTGGGGGCAGATGGGCCTTCCAAAACTAGGCCCATCAACAGTAATGTGCCCCTACCACCCACTCGGGGAGCAATCCTTGCCTAAGGGGTCACTCCCCTTGCGTGACATTGGCACACAAAAAAAGATCCCTGGGCCCATATTTATACTTTTTGGCACAGTTTTGCGTCAAAAATATTACCGCCATTTTGGTGCGCCGTGCAGGCGTCAAATTTATACTATACAGGTGTAAGTCATTTTTTTTTGTGCACACCGCAGCGTCAAGTCGTAAAGCAAAATGACGTTAACGCAGCGGAAATGACTGTGGGTCAATTTACGACACCGCACACCGGATATGTGGCGTTTTTTGACGCAATAGCGCCAAAATTCCCCGCAAACACAGCCATTTCAGCAGAGGAGAGCCAAAATGGATCCCAGATGCCTGTACAGACCCTAGGAAGATGACAACAGACCAGGAACCAGCCAGGAGGACCCACACAAGAACCAGGACACTTTTAAGAAGAAAAGAAAGTGTTGCTTCAGTGCAGAGGAACAGGAAATCCTGGTTAAAGAGGTGACGGAACACCAGCACCAACAATTTGTCACCTCAAAGTTGCCAATCAGTAGGAGAGAGGCAATATGGCAACAAATTGCTGATAAGATCAACAGTGTGACAGAAGTACGCAGAACAGTCATCGAGTGCAAGAAACGCTGGCATGACTGCAAGCGCAGGACCAAGGAAAAGATGGCCAGGAACAGGAAGGCAGCACTGCAGACTGAAGGTGGGAGTCCAGCTCCACAGGAGGCCCTGGACCACATGGAGGAGATGGTCGCAGCTGTCATCCCTGAGGAGATCGTCACAGGGATTCAAGGACAGGACAGCGCAGACTACCAGGAGACAACGCACATGCAGGGTAAGTCGCATGGAGAATTAAAATACACTAATGTCAACTGTAAGCAGGGGGGGATACCGACTAATAAATGCATGGAAGTCATCATATACATGGAGTGGCATGGGTAAAGGGGGATGGCATGGGGGCATGGCCTGTACAGAGAGAAGCTGGGGCACACCACAACACTACACCAACAACAGTCCGATGAGGGCATGCTGCCAAGCCAACGATGGAGCAAAGGTAAAGCCACGCCTGGAGGGAAGGTCACAACGTCAAACTGACATCCTGGCACACGTCAGCCACTATAACCCTACAATAACTAGGGCCCAATTAACAACCTATAGTCATACCGACAACTGGAATGTAACAGTGACACCAGTTGCAACTACCACCTCCGCTCTGTGTGCAGCTCAAGTAGCCAATGGCAGTAACTTCCCCATGGATCATACACACCTAAATTAGAGGGTTGAGGATGACAACTCCAATAATCCCCTGAAACAAGACAAAGGCTCCAGTCCTGTCAAATGTCAATGCCCATAGTTGTTGCAAACATCAGCCAATGTCATCAACATTAGGAGCTACACAGCACTAAGGTCACACCCATGCTGCATATGTCAGGCTCCATCCTGTGCCTGGGTCACAATGTAACATCTCAAATGGCATACTGCTCAGACAACAGCATTGAGGGGGAGGACACATGTAAATGGTCACTGAAATACACCTGCACGGTCAGAGGAGGAAATAGGACACTGCTACGACTATCAGGCCAATCCAATGTACCACACATTCCCTAACATCAGCTATACACATTACCAATGCCAGCATCCATATCGTGCCATAACAATGCTATGCCTAGGATACGCTACATGTCAAATACATATAAGTGGATGTGAAAGATCAGAGACTGGGGCAGGTCCAGATTGTTAAGTGTGCTGCTAGTGCCATCAGAGCACCCACAGCCAGTGAAAGGTCTCACCATGAGAATGGATGTAGATGGAGGCCTGAGTAGGACAAGAAGTTGGCAAATCACTATTCGGCCTAAAACAAGACTAGAGGAGAAGATGCTGAGAAGTCCAATAACTTAATACTAAACATGTGACATGCAGGTGGGCCATAGGCCTGGGGGAATGCCCATCTGAAAGACTGGAGCAATGAACAGGAAACAAGATCACAATGTTAAATCATCACAAGGCAGGCATGTCACATCACAAAAGCCACAACACACATACACTAATTGTCCCCCATTTCATTTCAGAGGACGATGGATCTCCTGCAGATATGCCTGTCCCGGAATACCCTGATGACATGAATGACAAGCTGACAAACATTCCCCAGCATACCATCCAAGATGTCCTTGGAACCCTCCAGACCCCACCTTCAATCACAAGGAGGAGCACAGAACAAGCAGCCATCGCAGAGGATTCACCCACTACCCCAATTGTAAGACCTGCCAGCTCTAATACAGTTGAGGACTCAGACGACAGGCACCAGCTTTGAGAGAACTGTAGTTGGGGTACAGCGGGAGTTGGCCAATGAGGTGCGGGTGGGGATGCAAACTATGGCAGCCAGCCTAGAGGGGGTGCGTTCGTGCATGATGTCATCTGCAGATCAGGCAGCAGCCATGCAAGCCCTAACATCCATCCTGCAAGGACTACAAGAAACTGTCAAGGAATTCACCACTGCAGTAAGGGAGTTGCCACAACACCTTGCACCCCAAACCTTCCACTGCATGCACAAATGCAATCATGACCCCCTCAGGGCCGACCTTGCTGCCTACCATCGTGATGTGGCTGCTATTCTTAAGAATCAGCAGATCCTCCTTGCTGCAGTACTGCCCTTAAGACCTTCACAGGTAGCAGTAACCGGGATGTCTGACTCCACGTCTTCTAACACTGAGGTGTGTGTTGCCCCTTCACAACCACCACCACCAAGGACAGAGGAGACAACACACACATCAGAAGAAAAAGACATGGAAGAATTCACATTCACACGGAAAAGTACCCGGAAGCACTAGTCCCTGCCACATGGCCAACTATTACCAAGGTCCAGCGTTTTGTAATATGCCAGTCTTACAACAACTGTACTCAATTACTGTTCTGCTAACCACTGTATATCTTGTCAGCCTGCCCAGTGCGTGTCTCTCTCTTACTCATTGGCAAATCCTGTCCCTCTGCACTGTCTGAAACATCACCCCAGCATGTCAAAAGCATTTTCCTTTACCCCTTGTGTAGGATCACAATGCAAGATGTCACTATAATGGACTCACAATCATGGACAATGTACATATAGCACTACAGCACTTTTCAATAAATAGCACTTACACAACAAATCTGTCTCTGGGTAATGTGACACATCCACTGTGCAGTAGATAACTGAAATGTGCCTCCTGTCAAATAACGTAGCTTGTCAATACAACTGTCCTGAAATTATGTAGTCATATAAATCTGCACAGTGGCCAGGATTGCATCATACTCTGCCCTTCCTGAGGGTAATATCTGATGAAGTGAGAAACCATACACCATCATGCTGTGTTGGACAGAATAATGCTTCCTCAAGGGATATCTAAGTCTTCAAATAGTGGCCGCAAAATGTTGTCACCATGCAATACTAACACATATAACAGTGCACACAAATCTAAGCAAACACTCCAAAAACTGCATGAATGAAGGTGTCTGAGTTTACATCCAAATAGGTAATCATGCTGAACAGTGTCACAAATGATCTATGTGAGTCATGAAGACGATACTACAAGTGTGCTTACGACAACTCATCTTATAAGGGTGTCCTTGAATATCACACTGCAGTCAGACCTAAAACTGTTCTCCCAATACCAAATCTGGAAGCACTGTTTGTGACGTAGAAAACATACTTATTGACAAAAACACGCTGGGATCCATATTAATTGTGATTGGTGGTTGCAACGAATGATGGAATCTTTGCAAGGTAGCTCTGGGGTAGCTGCCAATCTTACAGCTCAGTTGGGATTTGTTTGTAGCATAGGACACAAATGTAATAGTACAACAATCATGTATACTAATGCCAAGGCCATGATCAACAAGCATTTAACACATACTGTAAAGGGTTCACTATATATTTATTAAATGGTAATCACAGAAGAGAAAACTGAGGGAAAAGTCTTACCTACCCTAATCTACCCTGACTACTCATTACCCACAACTGTCCCTAACTAACCTAACCTAAACTTACTTATCACATGTAATGAACCATTCTAAACATCAAACCCGACCCCCCTTATGAGACAGGACACATGGAGGACAACAGATACTAACCTAAACACATACTATACTATCCTAAACAAATATATATATTTTTTGTATTTGTATATATATATATATATATATGTATAAATATATATATTTTTAAACACACAAGAACCCCAACATAGCCCAACACACATAATAAGTAAAAATAGAAAGATTCAGGACCCCCCACCCACTAACACTAACTAAACTAACAGCCTATACTAACCTAACACTAAGCCCCCTTAGCCCACTAAGTAAGAGAACAAGGAAAGAGGAGGGAGGGGAGGAATTCATGTCCATATCCAAAAGTCTAGAGGTTGGCCCTCCAGAGGGTCCGCTTTATGGACCTGACACACGCCTGTTCATATGTCGAACATCACGCTGCAGGTGACTGATTTTCCATAGCACACGGTCCATTTTACGTTCCATTGCCTGGAATTCTGCAGGGTCAACTGTAGCAGCTGGGGCAGTCTGGGTACCGGCGGAGGAGGTTTGTGAGCGTGTAGAGCCAATGCCTGTGGGCAGCCCTGAAGGTGTTGCAGTGCTGGGGCCTGGAACAACTGCAGACATTGGGACAACAGTCCCAGCTGTGGGTGGTGCCACCTGGGTGGAACTGGTGGTTGTGCTGGTGGTGGCTGTGGTGGGCAAAGTAGGGCTACCCTGTGGGAAAGCCCTCCATGCTCCGGAGGCCCGTTCATTCCGGTATCTATGGGCCATCCTCCTGAACCCCGACTCTACCAGCAGGATATGTTGGTATCTCATGGCCCGCCTCTGGAACTCACGGACCTGGATGGGTGTCATGTTCGCAGCTGTGAAGACAAAGGCAAACAATTTACATTAGGAACTGCATTGTGTGAAATGGCACAAGAAGTAAATCAGACAGTACATCTACTGTACTTGTAACAGATCATATCACCATACAGATCATTGAATGTCCCTGAGGAAGTACATGGCAGGCCAGCCTACAAAGGTCATATCACACATAGCACATCCAAAACCTACAAGATGGGTAACAACTGACATTAACTTGCCATCTGAGTTCTGCCAGTTGTCAGCTAACAATCATGCTGCACATCCTCCGCCAATGCCTGGGCTACAGATGTCAGTGTATGGGATGGAAATCTAAAGTTACATGGTCTGCAAGTTGTAATTGAACTTGCTAGCATAGTACTCATGTGCCATACCTGAGTGTGTATACTAGGTTGGAACCAAACATTCACTTATTCACATGTATGTGTAACATACTGGTAGCATTAGTCCTAGGTGTCCAATTCACAAACCCATGCCTGTGTTTGAGGGTGGGGTGGAGAAACAATGAACAATTCCAAACACCATGGACACCCAGGAGTGTATAGAAAGCTCAACACGTGTTTGGCTCTACACACACACCACAGGTAAGGTCTATCAACATTTAGGAGTCAGCAAACCATTGACCAATTCTAGCGCCACACATGTCAGGAAATGCAGACCTTGGTCCACATCATATACTTCCAGTAAGGCATGACTTACAACAGACACAGAGTTGCAAGAACACCCATGATCATGATTTGCATGCACACCTAGGCCATTGCACTCAAGTTCCACATACCTGTAGCACTACATGTGGAAGCACATGCTGCTAGGAGGTTCAACCGACAGTTTAATAAGTACTTTGGTGAATAGGGAAGCAGACGTCTGCTGGAAAGTGGTTTGCAGTACCAATCTGGGAGAATGTGGGTCTGACAGGCAGACTAAATCTGAGATGAGTTCCAGTGCGACTCTTGTTGATACAAGTGTTATCCACATGACTCACCCCAGTTCTCATTGCGGGGCCTACAGGAATGACCTACAATCCCTAGATAATACAATAGGATAAGCATTGGCCAACTTAAAAATTTAGAGAAACTGAAATCCCACTCATCGAACAAGACAAATGATTGGCCAGCGCATCACACCTTGCTATGTGTTCAACACTCAGGAGTCTATCACACATCTCCAGCAAACACAACACATAACAGACATATCAACACTTACTGGAGTGGTTGGGGTCCTCAAATGAAGCCACCTCTCCCACAGTGTAGGGTGCCGGTCCACTTGTAAGGCATGGAAGGAAGAAATGTGCTTAGAATCTGTGCACTGAGCAACAATTTCAAAGACAAAAACAATGTGTAAGCTGACATAAGTAATGAAAGCCATTCAGACATGTTGATGCTGCATCTGATATATCACGGCCAACATGTACATAGCATGGGTCTCCTGTGACAATTATACACATATCTACACACATGCAGTGGCCCTAACTATCATGTGGTGGCAAACATGCTCCTTCATTAGTGAGCAGAAATAATAACGGTGTGTAAGCCTCTCATCATGTGCATCTAAGAGAGACATCCAAAGCCTGGTTACTTGAGGACTGCATTACCAGTCAAACAGCCTATGTGGCCATGACACATTTATGACACATAGGTACAATGTACAGAGGGCCAGGGACGTTTGTAAGTCCTCATGTTGTTACAGTTTCTTCATTTGATGTGGCCCAGCAATGGTGATTTGCACCTAACATAGAGATATGAACCCATGTGCATACCTTTGGACTGCCATCCCTAATTAGAATGTGGCTCAACAAACTCCAAATACCAGTCTAAGATGTTAGCTGAGGGCACCTTACACCTTTTCCTGATGTTTTCAAATCCAGATCTGACATGTATCCAAAAAGATGAAGGACCACAATAATCCCTAACAATCATAGAACTTCCAAAAACGCTTTCCTTACACACTCACCAGACACACATGAGACATGTGTCTGGGCCACATTGCTATCATCAATTGACGTGAAGCCAGCAATAATTTTCTGCATCATGTAGTGTTTTTAAAGTCAGTCTAGCTATTGCGTCAACAGAGCTTGCCAATATTTTAGTACATCTATACTTCACTGGCAAATGTGACCTATATAGACATGATTGGTTCCTATTTTGTGTTGCTGTCTGACACAAAGGCGGCACAAAATTACATTAAGCAAAAGTATCCTGTAAGTTTGCAGTGCACGTGCTTCCTGACAGCTAGCAATTGTGGTCCTTCACATAGTGCATCAATGACCCTGTATGTTTCCGCAGCATTCCACACAGTCAGCAACTTAGCCGGCAGATATTGTACAAATCATCTGATGTCACTACAGAGCTTTTAAATGTGCACATTTACATGATTTGTACTCACCAACAGTGCCACCAATCACTATTCCCAGGTGGTCCAGCAGATCTTACTCCCTGGTGATGAGGTCAGCCCAGCGGTGCTTCAGCTGGTGGTCATTCCTCTGGCTCCCATACACGCAATGCAAGTGATGCAGCACCTTTCCCCACCTGATTCTTCGCGCCTCAGTGTGATACCCCTGTATCACCCTGCCTCGATCATGAGTGGGAGGAAATGGCACACCAGCCATGTAACCCCCCAGCTCCTCCTCACCCATCCTGCCAAGATGTGGCCTACCCAACATCTCAGCACTGAAATAGGGGATAAAAAAGAAGAAAGGAGAAAAGGGGGAAAGTAGAAGTACAAAAAAAGAAGTAAACTTAACAACTAAAAGAGCCCAACTATCCCCAAACTAGCACTACCCACAACAGACTCCCACAAACAACAAATACACTACAATACTGGACAATTGTAAACAAAACACACTCAGACAGTACACAACAACTATATTTATTTCACAAAGTAACAAGTAAGATAGCACACAGGACACAAAAGCACAAAATCCCTGGCAACACTCTAAACACAGCCACACAGTCTAGAAGATTCACAGACTGCAAAGTGAAAGTGAAAGTACATCCACTGTACATAATCTGTAAACAGGATATCCTATTACATCACTTCCCACATAAAATGATGTATTATTGCAAATATGCTTGTATGAATGTGAAGTCAATGTGTCCAAACCTTAGATGCAAGTAATTGTGGAAATGAGAGAGGACATGTGTTAGTCATACATGTAGCAACATTCGTTGTGTGCACTTCCAAGATTTTGGGTAACGTAGACACCACAAATGGAAAAGCATGCACCAGATAGAAGGCAGACGCTTGTTCATGTCAATGGTCCACAATTTGGCCATCCCATGTCCTAGATTTTTGGTAACTGCTTCCTAGGCACTTGTTGGTGAATCCCACAGAGAGTCAGGCACATGCATAGACAAATTGGGTACCATGTAATTGGCCTAGACAGCCAAAGGTGAACCACAAATGTATTATGACGCCACAGTTGAGGTCATATAACTGAGCCACAACTCTCCAGTGGCTGTGGTGGACCAGCAGACGAGGCAGCACTTGTCCACATATTTCCAGTAATCAATTGCACAGAGGTGTCTTGTTCATGTGTGTGGTCCAATGTTGATCCTGTATATTTTTAGGTGTGTATGTTGTCACAGTTACGTCCAGGTCTCATCATGAGTCAGTGACAGCTATTCCTGTATCTACTGAGTATCCTTCAGAGATCACTGTGAGTAAAGTCAATGAGGACATGAGAACCTACATGGGATGGTCCCACCCTGTCACTGAAGACGTGTAATGAGAATGTCAACAGGGCAACCTTGGTGTGCTGAGTGAGATAATGTCTCAGGTGTCATGTTCTGGCAGGTGTCATTACAACATTTGTACACAGGTTGGCCTCTGAAATTCCCACTGCATCTGGGACATCATAGCCTCTGTGCTGATTATTCTCGCAGCTATTCACCACGCAAGGCCCATCAATATGTTGTGAGCAATGTGATTCAGCGTGTGAACTGTCAGGGTCCTAACATGTGTGGACTTTTCATGGACATTATCAGAGGTTGCTGGTTCTGCTGGGGGCACCGTACCCAATCCCTGCATATGGCCCTGGCACACTGTCACACTTTGTCGTTCATGCATACATGAGACCCAGACAAGGGATGGGCCATGATTTTGGTATTCAAAGACAATTTAACAAATATGGTACAATTAAAAGGCAGATGATGCTATACAATGTATTTGGGTATGCATTGATGAAGCACATGACAAAATACCCTCTGAGGAATGAGAGGTTTGGTAAAGCAAGTGTGGTACATATGTAGCCACAGGGAATCTTTAGGGTAACACACAGACAGGTGCCAGTCAGGCTGACAGGATGCAGGGTCAATCAGGATCCAGCAATTTACATAATCAGTGGTCTGACTAAGACTGTTTGGAGGAGGAACAAGACAGTTGACATGTAAAACTGTGTATGTCCTGTGTTTCTGAAGGTGACACATGAACCCAAGTGCTGTGTTAAACGGCTTCATTACTAGCAATGCATAACAGTGTATTTGACATGTAAAACTGTGTATGTCCTGTGTTTCTGAAGGTGACACATGAACCCAAGTGCTGTGTTAAACGGCTTCATTACTTGCAATGCATAACGGTGTATTTGACAAAATGGCAACTTCTATGCTGTTCCAGGGATCAGCAGGGGCAGTGCATGTTGAAATGGGTCGTGTGCATGGAGGTGATCACAGGTGTGGGCTGCATCAGTTTCTCACAAGTCCTGTAGGTGAGATTTGCATTCAAATGGCCAACAGTACCTTTCACACGGGAAGCAATCTACAGGTGATAACAGGGCTTAGAGACTACAAGCCAGTGTATTAATTGACCTGACGTCTATGCAGTCAGATGTACTATGACAATGGTATACCATAGGAAAGGGTGTAGCACACTGGATTACTATTGTTAGTCTGTGTGTGTAGAGGAGGGAATATCGGGGTACACATAATACTATTCCAGGGACATCTTCAGACAGATGGGTTGTGACCAGGTGCATGGGTGTGTCAGGAGTTAGGAAATGGGTTGACATGTACATGGAATGTCATGTGCGCAATGCTTGTCATATGTGTGGCACTTGTGCTCTCTATGTTCTGCTTCTATGGAACTCTAGTCACAGATAGTCCTTGCAAAGATCGGTGCAGTTGGACTTGCTGCTGTCAAGGGTCTGGTCATACATTCCTGTTACCGATGGAATAGCACATCAACTGCCTCATGTATGAGGCTTGTTTTCCCCTTATTGAGTGATGGTGTCTTAGTTGTGTGCCATATGCTGCGATGAACCATGTTGCCAACATGTATGTGTGAAATAGGTGTGGTCCTCTGCTATTGCCCTTCAAAGGTGAAATGTACAGGATATATGTCATTTATAGTGTGTGTGTGTATGTGACCATTGTATGATACGCATCACAATTGCTCTGGGATTTTCTGTGTCAGTATATCAGCAATGCTCCATGAGGCAACACTCTTATTCTGAGAGTTAGAGCTAAAGGTGAGCCAAATGATTAACCAGACCATGATATGGTGATTATTATCGGTGTTTATTTACTTTAGTTAATAAATTGGTGATGGTGATTATTTTAAAAAGAAATTGTTCATGATATGTTGGCGCCTACGCACTCCAGCAGCCTTGTTTTGTTGTTCCCCCTCATGTTGCAGGCCACCATCCTCCTCTTCCTCCTCTTCAGGCATGTGTGGCTCTGGTTCCAAGAGGGGAATGTTCCTTCTTATGCAAATATTTTGCAGGATGGCACATGTTACAATGATCTTCCAGACCATTTCAGGGGAATATAGGAGGCTACCACCAGTGATGTGGAGGCACCTGAATTTTGACTTGAGGATGCCGAAGGTCCTCTCAACTATGCTGCGTGTCCTCCTATGTGCGTCATTGTAGGCATGCTCTGCTGCAGTACCTGGGTTGCCAAATGGTGTCATAATCCATGTCTGGATCCCATACCCGTGATCAGCTGAAAGAGAAAATGAATGGAATCATGTTGATGTAGCTTGCCCCATTGAAATCACCTTGCATGGCAGTAGTTGTATTGTGTTGTCTGTGACTCTTTGGTGTTATTGTGTTGCATCCTAGGCTTGTAGGATGTACCATCTGCATTGTGTTGCTTCCTTGGCTGAACGAGTATTTGGCTGCTGACTGGTTGTCAGCAGTATGTTTTGAGATTTGCAGTACAGTGTGCCCTCCCTAGCACTGTGACTTGTGATACAGGTGTCCCTGTGTCTTCACTGGGGGTGAGATGATAGTTCCATACACAGGTTCAATTTGACAGTGTTGTTAACACGTTCATATCAATGTACCCTGGACATCACATACCTTTAGACTTATGCAATGGATTAATGTAAACATAATTGAGACACTTACAATTTGCAAGGTGACATTTAGGCAACACACTCCAAACGTTGTGATCATTGACGTCTTAACATTAGGCTGTACAGTAATTTCAGATGTGTGACAGGTTCAATTGTGACCTATGAAACATGGCTAGCGATGTCACAACCTCAGTGTGTTCCTGACGACATGTTGCTGTTGTGGTGTATGTGTTGTGTGTCCTAGAGGGTTGTTGTGCAGTGTGTATATAAGTAGGTTTCTGTACTTACCAACAAGTAGTCCATTGCCATACCGTCCATCCTGGAAGTGTTCATTGATGGTGCAGTGACGGAAGATGAATGAGTCATGGACAGTCCCAGTATATTTTGCCACGATGTTGATTACTAAGGATTGATGTGGTGATCAATCCTTAGTAATCGACAATGGCCTGCACATTGATGGAATATGTGTGCTTCCTGTTGCGGTAGAGGTGTTTAGTTGCAGCAGGTGGCACAAGGCGTACATGTGTGCAGTCGATTGCAGCAAGGACGTGTGGGAAGCCACCAATGAGGTAGAACCCCTGTTTTGTTTCCTGCTGCTTCTGCAGTGTGTTAGGGAAGCAGATGTGGTGGGGTGTGAGTCCAATGATGGCATCCAGTACTTTGAGCAAAAAGGCAGAGAATGATGGCTGTGATATTCCGGCAACGAGGGCACTAGTTGTTTGAAAAGAGCCACTTGCCAGCATGTGAAGTACGGCAAGCAGCTTGGTTTCTGTTGGGATGGTGCGGGGTGTCAGCAAGGTGGGTGCCAACTGTGGCTCTATATTTCGCAGCAGCTGCTGAATAGCCTGCCAGTTCAACCTGTACCTCTGGATGATGTCATGTTCCCGGAGGCCATGAAGTGTTGTTCTGGGGCGGAATATTCTCTCCTGCCTTCTGCGCTGCCTTTGGGGTCTCTGCTGGTGTTGTGGTAGCTGCTGTTGTTGTTGCTGGGCTCTGCGTCTGCGTGCATGCTGGATGAGAAGCACCTCCATGTCTCCCTTTTGCTGCTCTGCTGCTCTGCTGTTGCTTCTGTGTGTTCTGATTTAATACAGGTGTGTTTGCCCCATTTTAACGCCTGCCCTGACCCAGGCATTAATTTTTGATGCACATCGGGCTGTGCGTCATTTTCCGGCTCCCGGCTGTGCGTCATTTTTGACCGAAAGCATAAATACGACGCACGGCCATTTAAGTCATTTTTTGGACTGGAACGCCTACCTTGCATATGATTAATGCAAGGCGGGTTGCCGCATCCAAAACATTACGCACACTGCGTAATTTTGACGTCCGCGAGCTCGGGCGTCAAAGTTTAAATATGGGGCAAGGTTTGCACTGAATGTGCGTCAAAGGTTTTGACACACATTCGGCGCAGACGGAGTATAAATATGCCCCCTGGTGCCTAGTGACCTAAAATCAGCCGATCTGCCCCCAAGTGGGGCAGAAATGGTCTAAATACAATTTGCCCCCAGGGGATCAACCCTTGCCTAATGGGTCGCTCCCCATCTCTAAAAAAACACAAAATAAATTGCCCTGGCGCCTAGAGTTTTCTGCCCCCGGGGGCAGATCGGCCTAATAACAATAGGGGAAGGAATGGCCTAAAATAAATTTGCCACCCCCCCCCCCGGGGAGCGACCCTTGCCAATGGGGTCGCTCCCCTTGCGTGAAATTGGAGCAAAAAAAAGATCCCCGGTGCCTAGTGGTTTCTGCCCCTCTTGGGGGCAGATTGACCTAACAAAAATCGGCCGATCTGCCCCCAAGGGGGGGCAGAAATGGTCTAACTACAATTTTCCCACCAGGAGAGCGACACTTGCCTAAAAGGTCGCTCCCCATCTCTTAAAAAAACAAACAAAAAAAAACACACCATTTTTTTTTTGCCCTGGCGCCTAGAGGTTTCTGCCCCCGGGGGGCAGAAATGGCCTAAAATAAATTTGCCCCCTCTGCTCCCCCACCCCCTCGGGGAGCTACCCTTGCCTAAGGGGTCGCTCCCCTTGCATGACATTGGCGCAAAAAAAAAGATCCCCGGTGCCTAGTGGTTTCTGCCCCTCTTGGGGGCAGACTGGCCTCATAACAATAGGCTGATCTGCCCCTGGGGGGATGGCAGAAAAGGCCTTGAAAATATTGCCCCCCTGGGGAGCGACCCTTGCCCAGTTTCATCCAAAAATAAATCCCTGGTGTCTAGTGGGCATTTCAAAAGCCGGATTGCTTTACAATCCGGCTTTTGAAATGCTCTGAGAGACTTCAAAGGGAAGGAAATTCCTTTCCTTCCCTTTGAAGCCTCTCAGGCCCCTATCACATGATCGGAAGAGAAATGCTTTGCATTTCTCTTCCGATCGCGCTGGAAGCTGTGCTTCCAGTGCGATGGGGAAGTGGCCTCTGATGAGGTCAGCACGCAAATGTGCGCTGACGTCATCAGACGTCACTGGGGGGATCAGGGGGTGTCAGGGGTGGAAGGGGAAGGGCTTCCCCTTCCATCCCTGCCTTTAGGGGTTGGGAGGGAAGACCATAGAGGGAGCGCTAGCACTCCCTCTGAGCTCTGTGCCCAGGACGTAATGGTTATGTCCTGGGCACTCGAGCACTGTGCCGCAGGACGTAACCATTACGTCTGCAGCACAGGACCGGTTAAAGGTGCCACTATGGTGCCATATCTTTTCATAAACATCCTGTCATACCCAGTCAGGTCTAAAAAGGCTCTGACCTTAGTCTGAGTCCCTGTAATTTCCCATGCCAGAAGTATTTGGATCTTGGGCTGGAGAAATTTACATCGGCTTCACCTACTTGGTGGCCCAAGTACACTACAAACCCCTGCCCTATTTGGCACGTAATTGCCTTGATAGTTAGCCCTGCCTGTTGAAGGGCTTCAAGCACTTCCTTGAGATGGACCAGGTGATCCTCCGAGGTGGAACTAAAGAGAGCAGTATCATCTATATATGCTACACTGAAACTTTCCAACAAGAAAGTATTCTATTCACCAACCTTTGGAAGGTGTCAGGTGCATTTTTAAAGCCAAAGTCTATCACCTTAAACTGAACGTGGCCTTCTGCAGTTGAAAGGACAGACCTGTATTTGGCTTCTGGTATGAAAGCTATCTGGCAATAACCTTGTCAGATCAAGGTTACTCAGATATTTTTCAACCCCTAAATTGTCTATGAGCTCATCAGCTCGGGGTATGGGGTGAGCATCAGTCTTTGTGAGTGCATTTAGACCTCTGTAGTTTATTCAAAATCGTACTTATGCTATTGGTCCTCCTGGATTCTGTTTGGGCACCAGAACCACTTGGCTAGCCCAGGGGCATCTAGAGGGCTCAAACACACCAAGTCCAGACTTTTAGAAATCTCAGTTTTAATGCTAGCCTTGATTAGGTCTGACGACCTGTAAAATTTACTTTTGATAGGTCAACTGTCACCTGTGTCCACATCATGGGTACACCATGTTGTCACTTACAGCTCATTACAAATAGCTGATGGGATAGCTGACATGCACTAACAGCAAATATTATGGTGGAACACTGTCCTGGAACAGAACACACCAATGCTGAGGGTCTGTCCAGATCCTTCTGCCTTAGTGATGAGAACTCCCATGAGGTTGGGCAGTTCTCCCCACTTTCAGCTGGGGGAGTACGTGTTAGACATGGCATCCTGGCGTAGTCTCCCCTGCCTTTTTTGCCTCTACTTCCCATGTTTTAAATGAGTGCTGGACTTTGTTTTTGCTGTTTTTTGGTACTTTGGGCCCTTTACCACTGCTGACCAGTGCTAAAGTATAAGTGCTCCCTGTGTAAATTGTATGTATAATTGGCTTTTCCATGATTGCCACATTTGATTTACTTGTAAGACCCTAGTAAAGTGCACTAGAGGTGACCAGGGCCTATAAATCAAATACTACTAGTCGGCCTGCAGCATTGGTTGTGTCACCCACATGAGTAGCCCTGTCAACATTGCTCAGATCTGCTACTAGTTTTAAACTGCCAATTCAACTTGGCAAGTGTACCCACTTACTAAGCCCAAATCTTCCCTTTTATACATGTAAGGCATCCCTAAGGTAGGCCCTAGGTAGCCCCATGGGCAGGGTGCAATGTCTGTTAAAGGTGGGACATGTACTAGTGTGTTTTACAAGTCCTAACAGTGAAATACTGCCAAATTTGGTTTTCATTGTTGCAAGGTCTATCTCTCTCATAGGTTAACATGGGGGCTGCCTTTAAATATCTTTTAAGTGCAGGTTCCCTTTGGGAACAGAGGGAAACTTTGAGTTTGGTGTCTCTGAACTCACAATTTTAAAATACATCTTTTGGTATAGTTGTTTTTTAAATTATCAATTTGAAAATGCCACGTGGATCCCTTGCTTGCTATGCCACCGGATTCAAGCTTACCTGGCTGAAGAAGGGTGATACACTGAAACCGGTCCCAGGATGCTTGTTTCTGGTCCAGGGAGGACCTGGCCTGGCAGTTCGGGCTGGACTGTTCCCATGGGGAACTGGGTCAAGACTCATTTGCATATGGTTGGGGCTAACCTTGAATGGCATGTCAAGCAAAAAAACTGACTGATTAAACCCAGATCTGTGACTGTGGGTGAATGTTTGATTTGTTCTACATTATGTCCATAATCTATTGTTTTTTACATTTGTTGCCCCAAGTGGAAAGGGTATGCCCAAACGTGGTCCCATGCTTGCTAAGCTATAGGATTTAAGCTAGCCTGGCTGAAGAAGGGTGATACCATGAAACCAGTCCCAGGATGCTTGTTTCTGGTCCAGGAAGGACCTGGCCTGGCAGTTTGGGCTGGACTGTCCCCATGGGGAACAGGGTAAAGACTGATTTGTAAATGGCTGGGGCCAAACTGGAATGGCATGGCAAGCAAAAAAACTGACGGATTAAACCCAGATCTGTGACTGGGGGTGAATGTTTGATTTGTTCTGCATTCTATCCATCATCTATTGTTTTGCATTTGTTGCCCCAAGTGGGAAGGGTATGCCCAGACGTGGGTCCCATGCTTACTATGCCATCGGATTTAAGCTAGCCTGGCTGAAGAAGGGTGATACCATGAAACCAGTCCCAGGATGCTTGTTTCTGGTCCAGGGAGGACCTGGCCTGGCAGTTCGGGCTGGACTTTTCCCATGGGGAACAAGGTGAAGACTGATTTGCATATGGCTAGGGCCAAACTGAAATGGCATGGCAAGCAAAAAAAACTGATGGATTAAACCCAGATCTGTGACTGGGGGTGAATGTTTGATTTGTTCTGCATTCTGTCCATCATCTATTGTTTTTTATTATGTCGCCCCAAGTGGGAAGGGTATGCCCAGATGTGGGTCCCGGGCTTGCTTTGCCACCGGATTCAAGCTAGCTTGGCTGAAGAAAGGTGATACCCTGAAACCGGTCCCAGGATGCTTGTTTCTGGTACAGGGAGGACCTGGCCTGGAAGTTTGGGCTGGACTGTTCCCATGGGGAACAGGGTCAAGATTGATTTGCATACGGCTGGGGCCAAACTGGAATGGCATGGTAAGCAAAAGAACTGATAGATTAAACCCAGATCTGTGACTGGGGGTGAATGTTCGATTTGTTCTGCATTCTGTCCATCATCTATTGTTTTTGCATTAATAATGACCTAGAGCACATCATTTGGAAAGAGATGGAGCTTATGTCACATCTGGAGATATTAGGTTTGCCTTAGAGGGTGTAGCTGACTACACAGTCAATGCCACCTGTTCTGCTTTGCTTCAGACTGGGAAGGAATGAAATGAAAGGAATGCAAAGAGTGTAGCATTCTTAGGCCCATATTTATGGAAGGTGAGCATCACCTTAGCATCATTAATTTTGACGCTAAAACAGCACTAAATTAACTCCAAATTTATATTTTGATGTTAGACCCATCAAGCGTCACAATATTGGAGTTAGAGTCATTTCTAGGAAGCGTCATCCCACCTTGCATCAATGAGATGCAAGGTAGGTTGTTCCCTTCCTAAAAATCTCGCTAGCCCCCAGCGCCATATTAAACACCCAATGCTGAAACGAGGCGCAGGTTGGAGACAAACCTAAATATTGACGCTAACCCCGCTTAGAAACCATTATTTAATGCCTGGCAGACCAGGCATTAATGTGCAGGCAGACCCATTTCCATGGGAAAACACCATGGAATGGGCACAAAGATGCCCATTCCAATCCCTGGCAACACCACCACCCACACCACAGGGACACTAAAGGAGGAGGGAGCCCATCCATAGTAAGTTGCAGGTAAGTGTATGTGAATGGGTGTGGTGTGCCATTGTGGGCTCCTTACATGGGCCCCCAGCCTGGTACTGGGTATGTAGGGCTTACCCAAGAGACACTGATCCCCTGTTGTGTGCATTGGACTAGGGATAATGACTCCTGTCTATACTTAGACAGGAGTCATTTTTTGACTGCTTGTATGTCAAAAAAGTATGCTAGGCTGACTAGCAGCAGATATTTTGCGACTAACAAGCCTAACATAATTACTGACCCACTAGCATCATTTCCCCTAAAGCCATCCATCAACAATTAGCGTCTTTTTTTGAGATGCTGGCCATTTCCTAGTGCCATCGTGCATTATTTTATAAATATTGCACAAGGATGGAGTTAGGGAATTGCAAGAAAAAAATTATCCACAACTGCGTTAGTGCAGTATTGCCCAATTTTTCATAAATATGGGCCTTAGTCCGAGTAATGCTTTTATTAAGGCACTTCCCAGGTGACATGAAGATTACAACGTGAGCACTTAATGTGAATGCAGCAACACACGTGCAACTCTTAAAACACAGGAATAATAATAATCATATATATATATATATATATATATATATATATATATATATATATATATATATATATAGTGACTACGTATATTTATTCATGAACATCAAAACTAGAGATTATGAATTAAAAATGCATCCTCATTGGGTTTGACTCCAACATCATCCTTTGTTCGCCAATGTCAAGTTGTGGAACCCGTGACAACTGAGACAAAAGAGAACAACCCCAATATAATTTTACTCTGAGCAATGCGTTCACCCTCAGAGATGAGTTCCTTCTCTCTCATTGTCAAGCTTCCCCATCTTATATACTTTAAACAAACTTAAGAGGAAGGTTCTAGAAACTCCCCTCCTTTTGAGTAGGTTGTGAAATACAAGCACTGGCTGTACTAGGTCAGTGCTGAAAAACATGCTAGAGACTGGCCAAATCTCACAGTCTATTTCCAAGACCTAGCTGTGCTCTGCTCTACCATAAACAATGTCGGCCTGGTACAGTCTCATTAGTATTGCCCCCCCAATGTTATGTTCTCTTCGCTGGTGAGAAAAGCAAAAACATGTTAACAGGCTGCGCGTAGAAAAATACCTGCACCACCAATGAGACAGCGTTTGAAGTTAAGCTAAGCACAAAAGGGAGTCAGTGGTCAAAATGGAGCCGGTGGTTACATACAAATAGCAAACTCTCCTCCCCTCCGAAAGCATAGTCAGGAGGACCTGAATCCTGGAAGAATGATCCAGGTGTCTGCTAAGAAGAGGAAGAGAGAGGGATAGGGGAAAGCAGCTCCTGAATCTTCCACAATCTGGGAGGAGGCTGAGTCTGAGGCTGACACCCCGGAACCTACAGGGGAGGGCATTGACATTTTCAGAAACCTATAGAACTGACCTACAGGCAAATGGAAGGAAGTCACACCAGGGAGGAGTTCTCGAGAGCACAGATGAAGGCCCATATATATACTTTTTTAGTGCTGCGTTTGTGTAATTTTTTGACACAAATGCATCGCAAACTTACAAAATACAATAAAAAAATGACACAAGTGCGACGCTAAAAAAGTGTAAATATGGGCCGAAGTGCCTTACTCTAGAGGGCCTATGGGGAAAGGCGCAGGCAGCTAGTGACACCTCTGGTGATCACATGGTTTTCTGGGAAAATGATCTTCTGTATGGAGAACCTAAGATTCCTGAGCCTGGTGCAACACTTGTTGGTGGTCTCTCAATGGTACAGGGCTGGCTCATGATGTTCCTCTGGAAAGTCTTCTAGGCCAGGACAAGACCTTTGAAATTCTTGACACCCACACCCATTGGCCCCAGCTTAGAATAGCCTCAAAATCTTTCTTCAGGTCATGCCCTACCTGCCAGGACAGTTGAAAGTCAGGACTGAATTGAAAGGCTTCCTTGGAGACATTTCCTGTCATTGACACTCCCTTCAAAAGGATGGTCATTGATATTGTTAGGCCTCTGAACCACAAGAAACTCCTGGGCAAAAGATTCATTCTGGTCTTGGTAGACCATGTCACCCAGTACCCAAGGGCTATGCCTCTCAGGCCAGTTACTGTTCCTACAGTGTCCAGGGCACTGATGGAAATATTTATCTGAGTGTGATTCACCAAAGATGTGGTATGCGACTGTGGTACCAACTTCACATCTGCGTACATGAAGTCCATGTGGAAGGGGTGTGGGATAAACTTTGTGTTCTCCATACCCTACCACACCGAAATGAACAGGCTTGGTGAAATATTGAATAAGTCTCTGCAAGGCATGATCATGGGCCTATTGGAGCCCTTCAGGTGGACGTGGGACATCCTCTTGCCATGCCGGTTGTTCCGTACAGGAAGGTACCAGAGAAAGGGATTAAATTCAGCCACTTTGAGCTTTTGTATGGCCACCCTGTGCTAGGATCTCTCAGTCAAGCTCCCAGCTTGGGAGAAAGCTCCCAGGAAAGCAACGCAGGATGTGATCAGCTACATGCTGTCACTCTGTACCCAGATGAAGCATTTTTGGAAAAAGACGAAAGACACTCTAAAAACCAGTCAGGAGGTCATTAAATGGTGGTATGACTAGAAGCCCACTCTGGTTGAATTTCAGCCTGCACAAAAAGTGTGGGTGATGGAGCCTGTCGAGCCCATGGTCCTATAAGCCTGCTGGTCTGGGCCCTGTGAGGTGAAAGAACGAAAGAGTGAGATCACTTATCTGGTGGACATCAAGACCCCCAGGAACTCTTTAAAGGTTTAATATGGGAATCGCCGCAAACTCTACTTTGAGAGGTCTGAAGTAAGCATGGTCCTGGTCATTGATGATGGAGTGGAGGAGGAGAGTGAACCTTTCCCTGACCTTTTTTCTTTCAATGACAGGGTTGGTCAGTGGAAGGTAGAAGCCTCTCCCTTACATTGACTCTAGAACAACAGAGGGACTGCCAACAAATGTTGGGGCAGTTTGCCTCTCTCCTCTCCTTTACCCAGCCCTCACCACATGCAATACCGATGATATTGATACCAGGGACAGTATGCCAGTGAAGAATAAAATCTACAGGCTATCTGATAAGGTGAGAGCAAGCATAAGGGAGGGAGTCTCCAAATACTAGAGATAAGGGTCATTGAGCTCTGAAAGAGTCATTGGTCCAGCCCGGGGGTCCTGGTCTCTAAGGCTGTCCTTCCAATACAACCCCTGAAATTAAATTCTGCTTGGATTACAATGGGCTGAAAGCAGTCATTAAGACTGACCCACACCACATTCCCGAGCTGATGATCCTCTAGACTGGTTGGGAGCTGCCAAGATCCTAAGGACAATTTACTTGACATCTGGGTACTGGCAGATTGCCTTAACTGAGTGTTTGAAAGAGAGGTCTGCAACCTCTACCCCAGAAGGACACTTCCAGTCTGGAAAAGGCCTTTTTTGTTGAAGAACACCCCTGACACCTTCCAGAGGTTGGTTAACCAAGTCCATGCTGGACTGGAGAACTAAAGTGGCACCTACTAGATAATATTACACTGTTCAGTTCAATCTGAGAAGACCACATGTGCCACCTCCAGGAAGTGCTCCTGGCTCTGACAAGGTCAACCGTGACAAAAAAAAGCCAGTAGGTGCCAGATTGGGCAGGGTTCATGGGTCTCCTTTGGAGGAGGCAAGGAGCAGCTTCTCCAGGTCAAGATCCAAACCATTGTGGCTTGGGAACCTCACAAGACCCAGCCAGAAGTGCAAGCCTTCCTAAGCTTCTCCAGGTACTATAGGAGATTTGTCAAGGGTATGGTACCATTGTTGCTCCCTTGACAGAGCAGACTACTAAGAAGCAGCCCAGTCAGGTGATCTGGACAGAGACATGCAGAATGCTTTTGACATCCTGAAAGAGGTGATGTGCTCGGCACCCATGTTAAAGTTCCCTGACTTTGATAATTCATTGTGCAAATATACACTTCAGGGCATGATATAAGGACCATGATCTCACAGCTGAACAAAGAGGGCATGGATCAACCTGTGGCATTCATTAACCACAAGTTAGTTCCCAGGGAACAGAGGTAGAGTGCAATAGAAAGGGAAGAATTTGCACTGGTCTGGGAACTGAAGAAGCTGAGACCATACCTGTTTGGTCTTCACTTCTGGGTTCAGCAGACCACAGACAGTTCAAATGGCTAATGTAGATGAGGGCTGAGAATCCCAAACTGCTGAGGTGGCACATCTCTCTGCGAGAAATGAGCTTTACGATGGAACATCACCCTGGAACAGATCATGGCAATGCTGATTTATTTGTAAGTCCCTAGTAAAGTGACACTACCTGTGTCTGGGCCAGTAAACTTCATGCTACCAGTGGGCCTTCAGCACTGATTGTGCCAATCACTTCTTAACTAGCCCTTTAAGCATTACTCAGGCCTGCCGCTGCAGCATATGTATGCACTTCTAAACTGCCACATCGACCTGGCAAAATAAAGCTTTTGCCAGGCCCAAACCTTTCTTCTTAATTCATATAAATCACCCAAACAGTAGGCCCTGAACAGTCAAGAGGGCAGGGTGCAGTTTATTTAAAATGTGGTACATGTACTTTTAAACTTTACATGTCCTAGTAGTGAAACATTCCTAAAATCATTTTTCTCTGCTCCAAGGCCTACCTCTCACGTAGGATAGCACTGGACTTACCTTATTGAATTTAATAAGCTATACTTCCTATTAGGAGCGGGCAGATCGATTGAGTTTGGTGTCTAATGGTAAAGTCAGGTTTTTACTCATAAACACTGAAAATGCCACTTTTAGAAAGATGGCATTCATCTGCCCTAAAATGTGATGCCTGCAGCTTGTCCCTGAGTCATATGACTAGGTGTAGCTGGCAGTTGGTCTTTGTTTATTGTTCCTGGATAGTGAAACAAAGAGAAAATAGGTGTTGGCACAATGGACTGCTTGAGCTAACAAGGAGAAGGAGCTCCCTCCTACCACACTTGCATAGCACAAAGGGCTTGGCACTAGTCTATTGTGTCTCCAGACAAGCCATGGCCAGGGAGGGGAGGAAGGGGTGCCTGACACCTCAGGAGGCGATGAAAACCTCTAAAAGCTTCCTTCACTTTAAAATGAGTACCATGTATAAATATTCGACCTCAGGCCCCAATTCTTCAGTACACTTCTGGATGCAGGATGGCAAGCCCACTGGTCAACAGCCTCCTCGATGATGCAGAACCTCAGATCACAGCTTCACAACTCTTTGGAACTGACGCAGCATGACGCATATATGGTCAGGAACTCGCATTGCCTGTGCTGCTTGATGCATCCTCTACGAGGGACTCTGCTACTCTTAGAGACATGGATTTAAAGTTGGCCTACCTGGGTCCTTTTAGACTGCCCATGCTTTATTGTGGTTTGCCTGAATGTGACTTTGTCCCAGTCGCGTGTGACCAGATATCCACAGTTGGATCTTTGTGCTTTTAGGTGCTGTTTATATTGAAAATTGCATGTCTCTTTTTCAACTGATTGGATTTTTGCTGTTTTTGTCTTGATTTATTTATTAAAATTTGCTCTGTTTATCTAGACTTGTCTGGTGTTTTTCTTGTGTTGTGTTTTCACTTTATTACTGTTTAAAATGCTGCATAAATACATTACATATTGCCTCTACGTTAAGCCAGACTGCTCTATGCCAATCTACCTGAGGGTTGAGCACAAGTTAATTTGGGGTTTTCTTGCACCTCACCCTGACAAGAATTATGTTTGATACTTGAGAAGTGTTTTAACCCCCTCTCTTTATGCCAGCTCTCCCTTGATGCTTCATTGCTTTGCTGTCTCTGGTCAGTTTCTCTTACTTTGTTATATTGCCCTGCTGTTTATTTTGTGTGCTCTTTCTACTGCTGGTTTGAACTCCTTTCTCCTTTGTACTTTTCCTGTCTGTTGATTGTCCCTGCCAACTGCTCGATTCCTGCCATTATTTTCCTGCTCTTTTCTCCCTCCCATTTCCCACCTTGCCTGTCTTGTCCAATGCCTTCCAGCAACCTTCCCTCCTACCAGGACCTAATTAATGAAGGCTGCAGTTCAGCCATGCAGTGGATGTGCCACCGGCGTGCCAACGTCAATCCAGTCTGCACCTGTCCAAGCTTGGACCCCACCAAGCTCTAGGACTCCTGGCTCTCCTGCTACTCACAGCTACACTGCTGCCTATCTCCTAGCCCAACATGGAGGTAGATCATCCAGAAAGAAACCATCCATTGTACCACTGCCATAGACAACATCACTCCGGTCATAGAACACCTCAATTTCTAACACTAAAACAATGACAAAACCATGATCAGAAGCACCCTCGCCTACAGACGTCCAGGTCCGTGCACTAGTTTCTGCAACATCACAGAAATCATCGCCCCGCTCACCATCAGCTTCAAACACTACAACTTCCCAGAAGACCTCGATTTTCACCTTGACGACGTCAATAACACCAACACAACTAACCTCCTGTAAAAAATGAACAACTCCAACCTCCCCCAACTTGTCACCGACCTCCACACCATGAAGGACTCATTCTCGACCCCATCTTTGGGGCCAGTGACAGAGACAACATCAGCAAAGTCAGTGAGCTCACCTGGACAGACCATGCCATCATCCACTTCACCATTACAGGATTCACTGGCACTGCCACCAAGCACCTCACACCACATTTGGAATAAAGTATCAAAGAACTAGTGGACCAATGCCCTCAACACCTCCCACCCCAAAACCACACCCAACTTAGAACTGGAGTCAAGAACTTCTCTAGCTGGATCACCAATTGTACCAACAGAGTCATCCCTGTCAAGCCCACCAAACTCAAGAGACACTTCAAACAGGCTAGCTGGTACACCACGGAATTGAGAACCACGAAACACAACTGCAAGCAACTAGCAAGGAGATGGCGCACCAGAAAAGAACCCACAGACTGAGCCACCGTTGTCATCCCTCAACTAATGCCACCATTTCCTGAAAGGTATGAAAAGGGGCACCCTAGCTGACCACATTGAAGCCATCTCTAACCACAGCAAAGAACCTTTCAACTTCAGACAGTTCACCAACCCCTTAGCCACTGAAAACATCATCACCCCTTCTCAGGAACTCTGTGACACCCTGACAGACTTATTCCATGATCTACAAAAACTTCGAACCCCAACTCACTGCCACCTAAACCCTCAGCCACTTTGCTCCCACGGTTGCAAACCCCAATGCTATCTCCAACCATCTTCTCACCACCTAGGACCAGCTCACCACACAAAACACCACAACCATCATGAACTCTGTCCACTCAGGGGTACCCTCAGATCCTCGTCCCGACCACATTTTCAACATTGGGAGCAAGATGATCAGCAGTGAGCTCACTGCCATTGTTAACTCCTCCATAACCACAACCACCTTCCCTGAAGTATGGAAATATGCAAAAGTCATACCCCTTCTCAAGAAACCCTCTGCCAATCCCAGTGAACTCAAGAGCTACCATCCCATTTTGCTGCTCCCCTTTACTGCCAGCATCCTTAAAAAGGCCATCAATCGCCAACTCACAGAACACTCAACAATGTTCTTAACCCCTCCCAATGTGGATTTTGCCCCAATAACAACACAGAAACCGCCCTGATCACTGCCACTGATTACATCAGAACCCTCCTCTATAGGAGAGAAACCATGGCCCTGTTCCTTCTAAACCTCTCATCAGCATTCAACACTGTATCCCACCACAAGCGTTATACATCAGAATTCAAAGAGACACTCTCAAATGGACTGCCTTTATCCTCACTTGAAGAACCCAGAGAATCCGCCTGCCACCTTTCACCTCAGAAGCCAAGAACATAATTTTTTGCATCCCTCAAGGCTCGTCCCTCAGCCCTACACTGGTCAACATCTATATGACCCCCTTGACCAGCATCTTGAGAACCCATGGAATTAACATTGGCATTCTAGGCAGATGACACCCAGCTCATCGTCTCACTATCATAAGAAGCCAACACCAAAAAGCTCAACTTACACAGGTGCATGACCAGCATCGCTGACTGGATAAGAAACAACTGCCTAACCTCAACACAGACAAAGCGCTGATCTTCTGAAACAATCCCCCATGGGACTACTCTTGGTGGCCTGCCGAACTAGGATCCAGACCCATTCCCACAGACCATGCCTGCAACCTTGGCATCATTCTGGATAGCAAGCTTACCATGAAAAAACAGATGATCACAGTCTTTTCTGCCTGCTTCCTCATTCTTTTTGTGTTCTGTACAATCTTCAAATGGCTCCCAGTCAATACCAGATAGACAGTGATTCAAGCCCTAGTCACCAGCAGTCTCGATTATGTCAGCACAATCTATGTAGAAATCACACACATCTCCTGAATAGACTACAGACCACACAGAATTAAGTGTCCAGACTCATCCTTGACCTCCCCAAATGAATCCACACCACCGCCCACCTCAAGGAGCTCCATTGCCCCCATTCTGAAGAGATATCAATTCAAGATGCTGATCCACACCTACAAGGCCCTTCACAAACAAGGACCAGCATACATCAACCACTGCCTGAACTTCCACCAACTCGCCAGACACCTGCATTCTGCTTCCCTATCTCTCCCTCGTGAGCCCCCCCAACATCCACTTAAGCAATAGCAGAGGATACTCCTTCTCCTACCTCCTACCTCACAGGAAAATCATAGAACAACCACCCCCTTCACCTATGTACCTCATTCTCTCTTCTGGAATTCAGGAAAAGGTCTCACAGCCAACTGAACCACTTAGCAGCTCTGTTCTCAGTGCCTGGATTCCCTCCCAGGTGATTAGCCACACTCTATAAATCCTGATTGATTGATTGACCCCCCCTCAACCAGTAACCCAATTTCTTGCGGATACCACCAGTTGCACCACCTACACAGACCCCTCCACAAGCTATATGGAATGCCTCCTGTTCATGCTACACATCACACCCAAATTGCCCTGGGTGTAACTCACATATACAGATGACTAAGAACCCGCACCAGTTTCGCAAGTGACATCACAGACTTCGTCACACCCTTTATCATCAAAGCCAGCAAGTTCGTCTTCCTCAGAGACCTTAAATTTGACATAGAGAACCACACCGTTGTCAGTTTCAGCCTACCCATCCTGCATCATCACAGACCTACAATCACTGGAACTGCTGCATCTGGAAAAGCATCCCAGCAGGGGAGTGGGCTTTCGACCTATCTGAACACTGGCTTGAGTATACCACTGACTTGCTGAAAGTCAACAAAAACATCAACAACTGGGTCACGTCATGTGCTGACAACTTGAGCCCCCTCAAGCGCAACCCAAAGGCAAGAGCCTGACCTCAGGTCAGCTATTACACAGAATAACTCAGGCTGATGAAACACTAATACAAGCAATTGGAGTGCAAATGGAGAGAAAGTCAAGACATCACAGATGAAAACATCTTCAAATCAGCCCTAAGGTGCTACCAGCAGATAAGGAACATCAAGAGTGCAATTATTGCAGATTGCATAGATGCCAACAGTAACAGCAGAAAGGATATCTTCATCATCATCAAAGATTCTACTGCACCTCCTTCTGCCTCAAATTACCCCCTCACAAGACCTCTTGCAAAAAGATTCTTCGGTAGCAAAATCACCTCCTTGTACAGCAACTTTGACCCTAAACCTGACCCCATTACTGTCAAAACTCAACTTCCCTTCGCAACCAGTGAACAAACTCTGACTTCGTGGCCTGCCAGCGCCACCAGCAAAATCACAGCTACTATGAAGACCATCTACTCTGGTGCTCCATGTGACCATTGCTCCCACCACGCCATCAACAATAAACTGATTCCAGTCAATGAAGCACTAGCACTCCTCCTTATTCCCTCCATTGACTCAACCACATTCCTGGACACCTGGAAACATACTATAATTATGCCTCTGCTCAAGGAACAATCTCTTCAACTTCAGACCTATCTCCCTCCTACCATTCTGAGGAAAAGGTTTTAGAAAACTAATCAACTGACACCTCACTGACCAGCTCTGTAACTACCAGCTTCTCAGTGCCACACAGGCCGAAACACAGTACAGAAACAGCACTCATCACTGTCACACACAACATCTGCATGATCCTTGACACCACAGCCCTTTTCCTCCTGGACCTCTCTGCAGCATTTGACACAGCCTCACACTCAATCCTCACCAAGCCACTGCTTGAGATTGCCATCCAAGGACCCACACTCTGCTGGATTGGCTCCTTATTAACAGATAGAGCACAAACTGCCAGCCTGGCATCTAACTCCTCGGAAGCCCGCAAACTCATCTGTGGGGAGCCTAAGGGTTCAAAGCTCAATCCCAACATCTTCAACACATGCATGATCCCTCTGACCAACATCATCCGTGCACTGTGTTTAGACAAAATATTGATTTAAAAATATTGGGAGGTGGAAATATTGCAAACTAAATATAGTGATACAAATATCAGGATGCACAAATATTGTTTAAAGGAATATTGTTTTTTAGATAAGTAATGTTGTTTTAAATTATATATGTGCTTTATTTTCATTGCCAATAAAATAGTGATTAAAAATATTGTTTTTCAATTATTTCAAAGAATTCAGATGATACATTAATTTTATGTGCTATTAAAGTTATATTTTAGGTGTGGGCTGCTAGTTTTGCAGGGGATTTGAGTATTAAAAGTATACATTAAGGCCTTCATTACAACCCTGCGGTCAGTGTTAAAGCAGCATTAACATTGCCAACAGGCCACCGGTAAAAAAAATAAAAATCACGACCACAGCGGAAACTGCCAACACAGACAGCCACTTTAACACTCCGACCGCCACGGCACTAGCAACAAACACTGCAGCGGTCACCACCAACAGCCAGACATGTACCGCCCACCACATTACAACCCGCCCATCCGCCAGCTTTTCTGGGCCAGTACCAATGCCACCAAAAGCACGACGGAAACAGTACACAGAAGGGAAACCACTCACCTCTCGACACTCAACGAAGTACTAGGATGCCATGGAGCTCGAACTACAGGTGTAACTGATGTTGGTGTATCTTCTCATCTATTAGGAGTAAGACCGCCGGCGGCGAGTTCTGCACCTAGCACACAGGGAAGGGGGGAGGAAAAAGAGAGTGACACACACACGCAACACCCCCACCCTCACCCTCACCCCGACACCATACACACAAACACATGCAACAACATTACATATACACCCCGTAACTCTCTGGAATAACGCAAGGACAAAAGGAATTGAGTAAATGAGTGTCATATTAGAAACAGTGAGATATTTGTTTCAAAAACAGTATTTACAATATATACAAGATGTACATAAGGCGGTACATTCTCCACTCAAAATGTCCATGGCCACAGGGCCATATCACATAGGTCAAGCCCACACTTCACTTCTGCCTGAATACGGAGAAAACTCTGCAGGGGCATCAGGTCGAAAACACACAGGCACCTCAGGGGGATGGGGAAGGTGGGGCACCTTAGCCAGAAGATGGAACAACGCCACTGCTCCTGGAGGGGGCTCCATGCACACAGCGATGTCCTGGGGAGTGCAAAAGCCACAGTCTCTCAAGTCTCTCAAGTCGGTGGTTTGCCCACTGCCTGGTCCTGAGGAGTGCAAAGCCATAGTCTCTCAATTCTCTCAAGTGGGTAGTTTGCCCACTGCCTAGTCCTGGGGAGTGCAAAAACACAGACTCTCAAGTTTTTCCAGTGGGTGGTTTGCCCACTGCCTGGTCCTGGGGAGTGCAAAGCCACAGTCTCTCAAGTCTCTCAAGTGTGTGGTTTGCCCACTGCCTTGTCCTGGGGAGTGCAAGGCTACAGTCTCTCAAGTCTCTCAAGTAGGTGGTTTGCCCACTGCCTGGTCCTGGGGAGTGCAAATCCACAGTCTCTCAAGTGGATGCCTTTCTCTAGTGGTTCTGGAGGGGGCTTTGTGCCCAGTGTGCTTCATCCTGCCAAGGATAGGGTTAGTGGATGCATCTCTCCAATGGTTCTGGAGTTCTGGAGGGGGCTATGTGCCCAGAGTTCTTCATCCTGCCAAGGATATGGTACGTGGATGCATCTCTCCACTGGTACTGGAGTGGGCTCTGTGCCCACTGATGCAACACTTGGGGTGTGGCAGTTCACAGTCCCTCACCTGGGTGTCTGAGCCACAAGATTTGCAGTGACCAGGATGCATGATAGTCCATGGAGGCAGGGCTAGAGTACATCCGACGGTGGCTACGGCTGCACAGTGGTGGTAGTGCCGGTGCCAGTGGGGGTGCTGCCAGTGGTGGAGGGAGGCTCCAGCCCCTCTCCTGCAGCCTCGAACGGCTGCCCACTCGGGCTGCTGCTGCTGGGAGTGGTGCTACTGTTAGCGGTGCAGGTGGCGGGGCTTGTGGCCGTGCTTGCGGTGGTGCAGGTGGCGGTGCTGGCCGTGGTGCACGTGCCGGTGCTGCCAGTGGTGGGGGGAGGCTCCAGCCCTTCTCCTGCAGCCTCAGACGGCTGCCCATTGGGGCTGATGCTGCTGACAGTAGTAGTGCTTGCGGCAGTGCAGGTGGCGGTGCAGGTGGCAGTCCTTACGGCGGTGCTAGCAGCAGGGCTGCTGGCGGTGCTGGCCACAGTGCAGGTGGTGGTGCTGGGGGTTGTGTTGGTAGCCACCAGGCCTTCACCTGCAGCCTCAGATGGCTGAAGTGCCTTGCCTGGTATTTTGTGCCTCTTCCTCACCTTTGCAGATGGTGGTGTCACCTTGGGTCTGGCAGCTGGAGTCTTTGAAGTGGCCTTGCAGGGTGGTTGTGCTCCTTCCCCTTGCTGGATGCTGTCCCCTTCTTCACCTTGCCACGTGGCGGAATGGATTTTGCCTTGGCAGGGGTTGGTGGCACACTGGCTGGCCTGACGGGTGCCCCCTTAAATCCTCTGACAAGTGCAGGAACCACAGTGGACGTGGACTTGGTGGCTGAGGTGCTAGGCTGGGTTTTGGCCACCCTGGCCCGAGGGTAATGACGGGGGAGGGGTAGGGAACAAGTCAATGTTTGCCAGGAAAATCATCTTAGGTACACTGGGGCAGGAAGAGGAAGAAGGTCTGGGAGTGGAGGAAGAGGGAGTGGTTGTATGAGGTGTCTGTCAGCTGTGTTTGGTGCAGGTGCATGGGCTGGATGCTGTTGTGAGGTGGATGGCTGATGGGTGTGTGGGTGCTTGCGTTTGTGTACTTTGGGAGGTGGGGTCACTGATACACTGGGAGAGGACACAGGGGACGTGTGTATGGATGTGGGGGTGCTGACTGCCAGTGAGGGGTGTATAGTGATGGGCGTGCTGGTTATGGAGGTAGTGGATGAGGAAGTAGTGCATGCAGTTGTGAGTGGAGACACTGCTGGGAGGGAGGTGGACGACGAGGAGGAGGGAGACACAGTGGAGGCAGTGGATGTTGGTGTGTCTGCATGGGGATGGTGCTTGTGTGAGTGCCTGTGAGATGACGTGTGGTTCTTGTGTTTGCCTGAGCCACTTCTGTGTGGTGATTTGGGTGAATGCTGGTCTGAAGGTATGCTTGGGATAGGCTGGGGTTGAGGGGTTTGGGACTGGGTTGAGGAAGTTGGAGGGGGGAGGCTGGGTACAGGGACAATGGCTGCCATCAGTGTGGAGGCCAGAGCCTGAAATGCTCTCTGTTGGGCCACCACGCCAGAGTGAATACCCTCCAGGTATGCATTTGTTTGTTGCAAATGCCTCTCGACACCCTGGATGGCATTTAGAATGGTTGACTGCCCAACAGTGAGGGATCTCAGAAGGTCAATAGCCTCCTCACTGAGGGCAGCAGGGCTGACAGGGGCAGGGCCTGAGGTGCCTGGGTCGAAGGTGATGCCCACCCTCCTGGGTGAGCGGGCACGGGAAACATGCTGAGCGGCTGCTGGGAGGGTGATGCTGGTAGGGGGGTGGCGGCTGTACCTGTTGTTGGGGTGGGCACAGAGGTTTCCGCCACCGCCAGGGAGCTTCCATCAGAGGAGGAGTCACTGTCTGTGGTGTCCCCTCCTGTCCCCGTCATGGTGCTCCCCTCGCCCTCCGTCCCACTGGTGCCCTCACCATCGCTGGATTCAGCCTCATGGGCCATGTGGGATACAGCTCCCTCCGTTGCCGGTGAATCTGTTCCTACGCCAGATGATGCTAATGCACACAAGGACAGGGTGACAAACAAAAAGAGGGGGAGAGACAGAGGATACACTTGGTCAATGTCAGCAACAACACTACCTTTGGCATACACAACTCACAGGGAACAGCCTTATGGACTATTCTGTGCACCAGTTACAATGCCTGTCACCAGCCCATGGGGTACAATGCCTAACACCATCAGCTGCACACCTAAAACAAACAGAGACCTGACCAGTAGTAATGGCCACTAACACTATTGGGATTAGAGTGCTTCAGAGCCTGCCAATCAAGGGACCTACCCTGCCATGTTCGCCCTGGCCTAGGGGCACCCACAGTCCACATCCCCCACCCAGGTAAAACCTTAATGCGCACAAAGTAATGAATCTGAATTTGTACTCACCCCCTTGTGGCTGCTGTGATGCCCTCAAGCGCCCATCCAACTCCGGATAGGTCACCACCAGGATGCAGAATATCAGGGGGGTCCGGGTATGACAGGCACCCCACCCTCATTGGGAGGCCAGCTCCAGCTGGGCCTCCGCCATCTTCCTTGGCCAGTGGTGCAGGTCCTCCCACCGTTTGCAGCAGTGGGTGCTCAGCCTGTCAAAGACCCCCAGGGTCCGCACTTCCTTGGCATGCCAAATACCCTTTTTCAGCTGAACTGCAGGAAAAAGACAGCAGAATAAGGAATTAGTTAATCATCCAAACCGTCACACTTATGGCCCACCATATCCCTCCAATCCCCTGATGCCCATACATTGACCACCATACATGCAGCACTCTGACCAGGATGCCTCAGCCCCCCCCCACATGTGGCTTACATACACAGCACTCCATACATTCATGGAACACACATCATGCTCACAGTGTACTCACCTGTTTGTCTGGAGGACCATAGAGTAACGTGTACTGGGGTAGGACCCGATCCACCAGTCTCGCCAACTCCTCTGCAGTGAAGGCAGGGGCCCTTTCCCCAGACACATGAACCATTGCCGCTTCTAGACACAGGTCACAGCAGCACTTGCAGTGTAGGTCCTATCCTGTTGAAGGTCAGGTCGCAAGTGAGTGAAGAGATAGGAAATGGTGGTCACGTCCACGGTGGTGCGTACCGTCACCCCCGGAGTACATCGCCATTGGCTCCTGGAACTCATAGGGCCCAATGTTAACTAATGCGAAGTTGCGTGGCAGTCGTCGACAGCCTACCGCAACGGCGCACAGTGCCACTTGTCCCTCCTCACAGGTCAGTCAACTGCCATTTTAGGGGGGCACAGACCATGGCACCTAACTGTGTCACAGCAGACATTGCCACAGCAACATAGCAACTGACTCTCGGATGCACATATTGGTTCTGTAAATGTAGAAATGCATCATTATTACAACGGATGTGTGATTATGACCCTCTGCTCACTGTTTTCCTCCCTAGGCTTCAACTGCTGAGGATGAATATGAGATGGAGACATCCTCCTGTGTACAGACCCCTGGTGGACTTTGCGACAATGGAGGACAGACACATTATACTTACATACAGACTTGATCGGGCCACAATCCATGAACTGTGTGCCCAATTGGAGCCAGACCCACAGGTATCCCCCTCTAGTGCAGGTCCTGTCAGTGCTCCGTTTCATGGCAAGTGCTTCCTTCCAAACAACAGTGGCCATGGCATCAGGGAAGTCTCAGCCAATGTTTTCCAATGTGTTGACCAGAGTGTTGTCAGCCCTGCTAAAACACATGCGCAGCTACATTGTATTCCGCCAGGTGGAGGATCTGGCCACAGTGAAAGCTGACTTTTATGCTCTGGGACATATCCCCAACATCATTGGTGCCATTGATGGTATGCATGTAGCATTTTTTCCCCCTGGAGAAATGAACAAGTATTCAGGAATAGAAAAAGCTATCACTCTATGAATGTGCAGATGGTGTGTTTGGCGGACCAGCACATCTCCCATGTGAAGGCCAATTATCCTGGCTCTGTGCATGACGCCTTTATCTTGAGGAATAGCAGCATCCCATATGTGATGGGCCAACTCCAGAGGCACTGGGTGTGGCTAATAGGTGAGCCCAAGGTCCCCACCCAGTATATTTTGGTGTCTGGGTATGGGGTTGTCCCTAAGGGTTAGTGTGTGTCTGACAGCTGTCCCTCGATATTTGCAGGTGACTCTGATTACCCCAACCTCTCATGGCTACTGACCCCAGTGAGGAATGCCAGGACAAGGGCAGAGGAACGTTACAATGAGGCATATGGGAGAACAAGAAGGATAATTGAGAGGACCTTCAGCCTCCTGAAGGCCAGGTTCTGGTGCCTCCATCTGACAGGTGAATCCCTGTACTACTCGCCCAAGAAGGTATGCCAGATCATTGTTGCATGTTGCACAACCTGGCCTTGAGACAACAGGTGCCTTTTCTGTAGGAGGATGAGCCTGGAAATGGTCTTGTGGCAGTGGTGGAGCCTGTGGACAGTGAGGAAGAGGAGGCAGAGGAAGGAAATGTGGGCGACAGAAATATTTCATACTGTAGTACTTCCAGTGACACACAGGTAAGACACTGTAACTTCACTTTACTTTTCTGTTTTGTGTTGGACATTGTACATGGCAGCCTGATTTCCCTATGTCTATGACCACTTACTGTACCCTTTGGCATCTCTATTTTCAGATTTCTGTGGCCCACTCTGGCTCCTGCTATGTTTACTGCTGCCCACTAAAGGTCATACCAATGTATATATAACTGTACATATGAATTGCAATGTTTTCAGAATGTTGTCCTAATACATATTTCAATGATTTGACAGATTCAAGATTTGTATTTGTTCCAAGGGTGTTTATTTAAGTGCTCATACGTCGAGGGGGTTGTGCAATGGGCTGGGGTGATGGTGGAGGAATGTCCAGTTAGAGTCCAGTCTCTTGGTATCACAGGTGCATTTTCCTATGGGCATAGGAAGTGGAGTAATGGCAGTTCAAGGTGGACAGAGTGACAGAGTGGGACAGAAGGGTGACAATCAGGAGAGTCCTATTTCCTGGCAGGGGTCTTGGCAATGTTCTCTGTCTTCTGCCTGGGTCACAGGGACCGTTTGCGGGGTGGTTCTCTTTCTGCAGGGGGTGGGGTGCTGGCGGCCTGTTGTTCCTGTGGCGGGCCTCCTGTCCACTAGTGCCGGCGGAGGTGGAGGGCTGTTCTTCAGTGTGGCTAGTGTCAGGGGCCCTATGTTGTGCCACAGCCTCCCTCATGGTATTACCCATGTCAGCCAGCACCCCTGCAATGGTGACCAGGATGGTGAAGATGTTTTTTAGGTCCTCCCTGATCCCCAGGTACTGTCCCTCCTGCAGCCACTGGGTTTCCTGCAACTTGGCCAGTATCTGGCCCATGGTCTCCTGGGAATGGTGGTATGCTCCCAGGATGTTGGTGAGTGTCTCCTGGAGAGTGGGTTCCCAGGGCCTGTCCTCCCCCTGTTGCACAGCAGTCCTCCCAGCTTCCCTGTTGTCCTGTGCCTCAGTCCCTGAACCGTGTGCCCACTGCCACTGCCCCCAGGTCTCTGATCGTCGTGTGTTTGTGGGGTTGCCTGGGGTCCCTGTAGCGGTGGACACACTGCTGATTGATGTGTCCTGGGGACAGTGGCATGGGCCCACTGGGTGGGTGCTGTGCTGGTGTTTCCTGATGGTGGAGGGTCTGTGGTGGGTTGGGACTGTGGCAGGGTAACCGACTGTCCAGAGGTCCCTGAGGGGCCAGGTTGGTCATCATGATCCAGGCGTGCAGGGCTGCTGTCATTACAGTGGGCCTCCTCTGGGAGGGGGACTGGATGTTGCTGGCAACTCCTCTCCGGTGACGTTGAGTAGAGGTCCTGTGGGGATGAAAATGCAATGTTATTGAAACTGCGTGTGCCATCTTGTACATGGGTGTGCTTTCCCTGTATGGTTGTGATTGCCCTGTCAGCTTTGCCTTGTGTGCGTGGTGATTTTGTAGGCTAGGTGATTCTCTCTATTGGGCATGCTGTGGTGATGGGTGTCCATGCAGGTTAGTGGTGGGGGTCCATGGATTGGTGTTACATGGAGGGCTTGGTTTTAGGATGGGTGGGTTGTGATAGTGGGGTATATGTGAGGTGGTAGAGTGATGGGGGTTAGGGTAGGGGTAGGAGTTTGTGATGGCATGCAGAGGGGGATAAAGTAGTAATGATTTGACATACCAGAGTCCAGTCCTCCCACTACTCCAGCGAGGCCCTCAGGATGCATGATCGCCAAGACTTGCTTCTCCCATGTTGTTAATTGTGGGGAGGAGGTGGGGGTCCACCGCCAGTCCTCTGTACAGCTACCTGGTGTCTTGCAACCATGGAACACACCTTCCCCGTAGATCATTCCACCCCTTTCTGATGTCATCCCTTTTTCTGGGGTGCTGTCCCACGTCGTTGACCCTGTGCACGATTCTCCGCCATAGATCCACCTTCCTAGCAATGGATGTCTGCTGCACCTGTGATTCAAATTACTGTGGCTCTACCCAGATGATTTCCTCCACCATGACCCTTAGCTCCTCCTCTGAAAACCTGGGGTGTCTTTGGGGTGCCATGGGTGTGGTGTGAGTGATATGTGTGAGGATGTGTGGGGTGATGTGTTGTGGTGTGTGCTGTGAGGTTCATGGATGCTGTATGGGTGATGGTGTTCTGAGACTCAGATGAGTGGGTGCTCCTGGCTTGTCTCTCTCTCTGTTGGCAATCTTTTCTTTTGTTGAAAGGTTTGTGGGTAATGTGGGTGTGCGTTTGATAGTGGTCTGAGTGTGTGGGTGTGGGGTGTGTATGTGTGTCAGGTGTGTGTAGTTTAAATTGTCCAATGTGGAGGAGTTTTGTAAGTGTGTGTGTACTATCAGCGCAGCAGTGTGTACCGCCAATGGTTTACCACGGTTGAAAGACCGCTGCAGTGATTCGTGGGTCCTGATACTTCAGGTGTATTCCTGTTGGCGTAACGGTGTGGGTTTTGGTACTGATAATTTATCACTGACCTTTGGGCTGGCGGACTTCTGTGGGGGTCTGTGTAGTGGCGGATTTCTCTGTGTGGGTCATAATACCCGTAGCAGTATTCTGCCGCGCTCATGGTATCTTGGCAGCCATCAGCACAGCGGTAGGTGCCATTTACCGCCAGGGTTGCAATGAGGGCCTAAATCATTTAAAATGTACTACTTTAAACTCTATTTATATTAAATAATCAATAGCTCTGTCTATTTTTGGATGATAGTAGTGTCAATGTTACTTTTTTCCCTATATTTTAATAAATTAGAAGTATTTTATCACAACATTATGGTAACTATATTTTGACACTAATATTATTGTCAATTATATCGTTTACTATGATATTGTATCTGTGATCCCCATGCGCACAACATAACATCCTCTACAACAAAGACAATGCATAATTCATGTTCCAGCTCTGAGAAAAAAAAAAAAGAAATAAGTTCACCACCTGCGTGAATTAAGTCATTCAATGGTTGAAAGCCAACTGTTTCAAGCTCCACACCGACAAGACAGATGTAATGATCTTCGTCAAGAGCACCTCTAGCTTGTGGCTCACAAACTCAGACCCACACACAGCACACATGCCAGGATCCTCAGAATAATCATCAACAGCAACCTGGAAATGCCATCACTACATTCTGCATCCACACCCTTAAGATGCTGAGGAAGATCTTCAAATATCTGGCAAGCAACACTAGAAAAATTGTCACTCGTTCCCTGTTAAACAACAAGTTGAACTATGGGAGCACCCTCTATGCCGTGATAGCCAAACAACTCACTAGACAATGACGCACCCTCCAGAATTAGGCAGCCAGTCTCACCTCAAACTCCCAAACAGAATTCATATTGCACACACCTTAGGGAGCTACACTGGCTACCAATACACAAGTGTACTAATTTCAAACTCTTTACAAACACAAGTAAGGCACCACACAACTCAAACCCCACCTACCTGAATAGTTGCATCTCCTTTAACCTACTACTCAGACACATCTACTACCCAGGACTCTTATTAACACATACTCCACGCATACACAGAACTAGATCAAGAGGACAAGCATTGTCTTATATATCATTCTTAAAGCATGGATCAATCTCCCACTGATATTAGAGTCTCCACCCCTCTTTTTGAATTCCACAAGAAGCTGAATATCTGGCTTTTCAATTAACTAACCTACCATAAGCACACAAACCTACTCAGCCTCTCTCTTTTTCCCTCTACCATCCAAACTCCGCTTCTGCTAGGAAGACATTTCTAATGCATGGTGTGTCAAATCTGGCAGTTAGCTTTCAGCCATTAGGTGGATTGGCAGGTAAATCTTTGTCTATGCAGACTCTATGGACCCCAGGTTAGCTTAAACTGGTTTTAACACCCTGCACCATCAAGTACTACCCTCCTTTCTCTCCTACACCCTTGATCTTTTTCTTTTCGTTTGTCAAAGGACCACCTCTTCCTTCTCTCTGGTTCCGTAAGCCTCACACCTGTCCTGGGGCTTCAAGACTTATCACTTCTTTGCTTCTTCAGACAAAGTTCTCATCCCTTTTTGCTGCATGCCTGTTTCTTCTCCTCTCCATTACTACTCAACACTTCTCAAATGCACTCCTCAATCATGCCTATAGATCTTATACCTTTCTCATGCCACAGGTCTTTTTTTATTCCTAAGCTCTCTTCCATGTTCCTGTTCCCATAGTATCTGTCTCTCCTAATATCAAATCTCTATCTCTCTTTACACACTGAGATTTCATCTCCTTCTCCCTTATACACGCCTTATCTTGGTCTTGTCTCTCTTTCTCAACTAACCATGAGTTGCACTGCCACATCGCAAGGTGTCATCTATATTGGCACCACTAGGTTTAATCACACTATGTTGCCCTCTAGTCCGCCCCTTCAGTGCTTCTGGCCTCCTAGGTCCCACTGCTGCCCAGTGCTCTTAAGACTTAACTCTTATCTCTTCTCAGAAGGTTCATTTTCATCCTTCTCTGGACGATGTTGCTTCTTTTCCTTTTCCATTGTTAACTATCTCTCTGCTGTTTCTTTGTCGTCCAACTTTTGTTATACACACTAATAGGTACTTATCACTTGTCCTCACTCCCATCCACTGAACACCTCAGACTTATATTTCAGTTTCCCCCATAATGAAACACACTGACCATCAGTAGAAGGCATTGCACAACTTTTGGCAATCCTATTGCCAAAGGTTTACTAGGGAGAAACAGCATTTTCTTTCAATCTTTCTTAGCATAGCCTGTTCTTGGCATGATTCGACTTGGTCTTGATCAATCATCTGGTCCACAGAGGACTCTGATTGATAGGGAGTCATGTTGTTTCACAATACAGTGTTGTAACAGGAGGGTGTGCACCTTTTATCACACTTTACATGTTATACAGGCCTCTTCTATTGGTGAAATCCATTTTGCAGACAACACAGCTCTGCTGTCAGGTGTTGGTATAAACTGTGTACTGCAGCCAATCAGACATATCCAATTTGTATTAGGTTCCCCTATTGTTGTTCCAAATAACTGCAACCATCCTCTAGATAGCTGCAGTTAGCCAAAATAACATGAAAAAGTGAATAGAAGAACCAATCACCACAAGGAGGTCTACTGACAAGAAAGCATAACAACAGCGGCCCCAGATCTTTAAGAAAATGGCTTCCAGGTCACAGGCACACCAGGGAATTTCTTGATGTGCACTACTGCCTCTCCAGCTATTCACTCACAAGCCCAATAACTCACACATAAACACACTATTTGTAACAGCAAACCTGATTCATAACTCCTATCATATGGATCTCTTAAAGTTATTGTAAATGTGATCATGAAAATGCACAGAATACCTGAAGATTCATGTTCAAAAATGTAGTTAATCCATTTCTGTATTTGATTCTATGACTATAAGGGAAAAAGTATCTGTTGTTGTGCAATCAATTTTGACACATATTGTTTTTGTCTAGATGATTTAATGTAATTAAAGAACAATTGTAAGTGTGGTATATTTTTTCTTTGCAACAGAACACAATTGATATTATATGAGCCTCTTTATCAATAAACACACAAAAGGTGATAAGAGGAATGCTTGCTACTAGTCTAAACTACTGACAACCGCTATGGTTATCATTCCAACCGATTGTTGTTAGCCCACTATGAAACTCTTGATAGAATCCCGCCTTATGCAAATTAATACTGACCCTGCTCCTCTTGTGAACAGTTCATCTCAAACTGCCAGACGAGGTCCCATGTTCTGGAAAGGTACTGTCTGCTGCTGCCTTGAGGGACTCCAAGTCCCACACACCAACTTTCTCAGGATACAGGAAGGGTGAAGGATGCAAGGCCTTCCTAACTGAATTACGCTTTTCAGTGACAATGTACTACCTGCAGCGTGAGACTGTTTGCAGCTTTCCTTGAGTTGCCAAGCCCCTTACATCACCATTCTCAGGAGACAGGAGGGTCTGCGGGAGGTGAGCCTCTTTCACCTGATTTGTGCTCTTATGCCCCTACATACTATTGCAGTGCAGGATGCCCAGGTCGCCCCAGGTGAAGCCTTGACCAAGCATCTAGGACTGTCACTGATCATAGGAGCCCAGACCAGCACCACCCCCCAACAGGGCCTTGGCTTCAGTTGCCATCGCGAGACATCTCCTGTGTTAAAGAAACCTTCCTGTTACTATGGGCAAACAGAAAATTGTCTCTCCCAATCCACTCCCCCAATCTCAAAGGCTCCACCCTGGACTCATTTCCGGCTAGAGAGGTTGGGGTTATTTCCAAAGAAATCAACTTGTTACAGAGGAGGTTATTTATGGACAGCAACAGCCCCTTTTCTAACCAATCTACCAGTCCATTGGATCTACAGGTGCAACCTCCCATTCAGGATAATACACTGCATTCAATCCCAGAGAATCCCTGAGGGAGAGGCATTTATATATATATATATATGTGTCCAGGAATGCTGCAGGCTTACAAACCCAGAATGGCTGTCTTTATAGATGACTACCATATATGCATGCTACAGAAAACTTGGCTACCAGAGCCCATCCACCGACAAACATATTTAACAGAGTTAACTTTTTTTGTTCCAGCTCTTCCCTTTAAGTCCAGCAGGTGTTCTGACTTTTTGTTGAATCTTTCTGTTGAAAATCTTTGTGTGAATTTTTCCAGTATGCTTGGATTACAAGTAAGAAGCCAAAATGGGTAATTTGTAAATGTACACAATATTTATATCCACCGTCTTCATCGGGGTAAAGGGTTGTCCACTCATTCTTCTGGAGGAGCATCTGTCAAGCCTTCTACCTAGACCAGCTATTATATTCTGAGGTAATATTATTACAACCTTAGAACTGTTAGATTTTGAACTTCATGTTACGAATGATGAGGGCAAAGTTTTGGGTGCTGCACCTATTGACGCAGATCCCCATTAAAAACTATTCAATGGTAGATGTATCACTAATTTCACTTACTGGCTTGTTTGGTGTCTGTGCCTATAACGGTTGATCTCAGTCTGATTCAGGTTTAGTATACACCTTTGAGTGAGCAGAATTGACTATTTCTTCTTGTGTTTGATAATTGTGGACAAAATAATAGAATTTTGTATTTTCCAAGGCCCGATAGCTATCATAATTACTTGCAGCTTATTATGGGTGATTCTCTATCATCTTATCCAGCAGGTTTTACTAGTTCTTCACCAGAGGAACCTCCGTTAGCCCGGAAACTGAAGGGCCATTAAATGGCCCCATAAGTTGTCCACTGTGGAGCTCTCATGAGTATTTGTAATTGTTTTTATACTTCTGTCACGCCATATATCAGTTTTCCGGGTGATGATATCTCAGTTTTTCAACTACATTCATACTTTTTTGGGACACTAAGCTCCATATTTATGGGCTTTGTGATGCAGGGCACCACTACAAGTCATATCGCTGTACTGCCCTGTGTCCTGTGTTTATCCAATTTGGTGCATTCCTGTGCTTTCCGTCTGCGCTGGTGCCTTTTGGCTGCCTAGTGCCAATGCAGGCACCCTTGCACCAAATCGTAGAAAGAGGAAAAAAACAGGAGAAATACATCTTTCTACTTGTTATGCCTCTCCTGGAGAGGAGTATCTTTTTGGAGCATTCACAGGTTTACAAATTCTTGTAAATCTGGGAATGTATCAAAATCCATGGATGTTGCAGCACAGCACCCATTGAAACACCTCCCTGACAGAGTAATGTAACACACCAATTTGAGCTGTGTTACATTACTCGAGATTTATGAAGCCATGCAGGGCCACGCAAGGTGGCCTTCCATGGCTTCATAAATCTCACTTAAGGTTTGCTTCTTTCTTGGTCTGCAGTGCTTTTACACACATTGCGTGGTGCAAAAGTGATGTACACCAGTCAGTAAATATGGCCCTAAATTGGCTTTTTCTCTGGGTCGCCAAACTAGATAATACTAATAAACCAAAATGAGTCCTTTGGTACACAAATACCTGTTGACTAGACACATTTAAGCTGATTTCAGCTATTAAAGTTTTTCAGCCCACCACCATTATAGCTGATATCCATTATTATTGGACCCTTGATTTAAGCAAACGTGAATGGGACGAGGAAACTGCCATGATTTATTAGATGCAAATAGAAGGGGAGATCTGTCCACCTTTTGGTATGTAATTGCACATAGAAATCAAAATATTTGAACAGTTACAGATCATTATATTCAAACAGATTATGGTTCGACCACCTTAGCAATTTGTATTCTGAATTCAATAATGTCATGCAGTGGAATGACGGAATGACAACAATTTAGTTGTAAATAACTTCTTGTTACGGTTGAATACTCTATGTTTTGCTCTTAGTGATACCATGATCACTATTGAGTGCTCAAAACCAAGCAAAGCCCCTAGCCCTGATGGCATACTGGATGAGGTATACCGATCGAATGTTGTATTCTAGGCTCCTTACATGAACACATTGTTTAATTATATTAGGAACATTAGGGGTGTTCCAGGTACAGAACAATAAGCCTTCTTGACAATCTGCCGAAAGTATTCTGTAGGCAGGTTTTAGACAAACTAGAACTGTGGATGAGTGAAAGGCAGGTATTTTCCCCATCCATTTAAGGCCATCTTTAAGCCTTGCAAGAGTACTGTACAGTAGGGAGCATATTTGCAAGCCCCCGTGGTGCAGGGCAATGCAATGAACGACCTTGCTGCGCTGTCCTGTGCCACAGAGAAAGGGCAGAAATGCACTGTATTTACAAGATATGGTGCATTTCTTACCTTTCCCCCTCCACTGATGCACAAATTGCTGCCTAGCGCCAATGTAGGCACCCTTACACCATGGTGCAAGGGTGTCTGTGTTGTCAGTAGGATTTTGTTTTTGTGCGGAAAGTGAAACCTTCCTATTGAGAAACAATCCTGGGAGGATTTATCTTCTTTCTATATGTGTTACAGAATGCAACACACATAGAAAAAGGAGGTGTACAGTTTTGCCATATTCCCAGGCTTAATAATTCTTGTAAATCTGGGAATGCGCCAAAAGCCATTGGTGTTTGCGTGGGAATTCTCACTGCAGCATCCATGGTATGCCTCCCTGACACAGTGTAAGGCAATGCAGTGACTTGCTCTGCTTTGACCTTACACCATATCCACAAGGCCATGAAAAGCCACACAAAGTGGCTTTGCATGGCCTTGTAGATATGGGCCTAAATGATGCTGCCCCAGGCCATCACAAAAAGTGATGAATGGGTGGCACACGGGTCTTGTAAATAAGCCCCTAGGTAATAAGAATGTCTTCACAAATTTGGAAGAATATTAATTTAATAAAATATTGCTTCTATGTTGCCTTTGTTAAGTTGAAGATTCCTTTTGATTTAGTACCTAGGCAGCATGTGTGAGAATCCCTCAAGTTCAATGTCATGCCATCTGAACTGTTGTTGATTATTGTGAAATGACATGCAAAGCACTATGCACATATCCATTAGGGTAGGAAGGCTGAATTGACAGACCTCATCCTAGTTTGCAGAAGTGTGTGATAGGGCTGTGTATTAGCACCCACCTTGTTTTTCATTTACATCAATTAAGTTAGGCAGGTACTTTCAGATTGCACCCATGACTCACCCAAGCATGATGGTATGCATGTACCTCTGTTGCTTTTTGCTGGTGACAGGTTGATCCTCTCAAAAACACCTGTAGATTTGCAGAACCATTCAGATAAATATAAGATATATTGTGATACAAGGGGGCTTGACATTAATATTTACAAAATCAAGTGCTTGCCATTCACCCCTCATAGATCTTTCAAGGAGAGACTAAGACTACTCTTCGCATAGGTCAGCACTGGGAATTCCTTAATAAAGTTTTAAGCTGTCATTCTCTGTCAGAAACGAGTGACTACATCATGTTTCCTACCATTGGAATGGCAATTATAAATCCTCTTTAATGGTAAAGTCAGATTTATTATTACTATTTTAGAACTGCCACTTTTAGAAAGTGGAAATTTCTCTGCTCTCAGTGCTCTTTGTGGCTGAAAGCCTGTCTTCAGTACCTGTCTGGCCTGGTCTACGTGTTAGTTGCATTTGTGCATTCCCTACTGACACCCACATCACAGGACACTTAACTGAATCTGCATTCATCTGCATAATGATGCGTCTTCCTGGGTAGGGAGGATGGGAAAGGCTCTTTCTTACACTTCAAAGGGTAGTGGTCCGATCCCACACAAAGAGCTGATTACCCCCAACTGATAGTCTGGAGCCAGGGCAGGGATGAAAGGGGGACCCGTGCACTTCAGAGAGATCCTTTGAAGTCATCCCCCACATTATAGGCACTTTTGGGTATAAGTAATGGGTCTCTGACCCCCTGAAATCAGATCATTACTGGATTTGGGGAAAACTCTGCTGACGTAAAGACTGCTGTGTTGTAAGGATTGCCTCTCTGTCTTGATTTACTGTTTCAAGGAAATGCTTCTCTGCATTACTGAGCTGCCCTGCTGCCTGTTGCTCTCTGTCCTGCTGAGGACAAGGACTGGACTCGTCTTCCTGAGCCAGATTATTTCCAAGAGCGTGCTGCCTTGCCCCCTGCTCATCTGCAGTCTCAGGGACATCAAAGACTGCTTGCAACTCTCAAGGTGCTACTGGACTATGTCACCTGTGAGTCTTACCCTTGCCTGAGGTGCCCCCTCCAGTCCTTTGTCTCAGAAGTGGGTTTATACATCTTTTTCCACCTCAATGTTGATGCTGTAAGGACTTTGCGGTGACCAGAGCCGAAGCATCACCCTCCAGCGTGGAAGCAGTGTCTACCTGATGACATTGCCTTGATGAACTTCTTGACGCCGAGAGACATTGCGGCTCAACATTGAAGCAGGGACTGCATTGTGAAGGATTTTGACACTGAAGCCTTCCTCAACTGCATGGATTGTCACCAAAACTTAATCTTTATCCACAGGATTTATGACAATACAGCATCTCCTTGACTGCTGGAGTCTTCAACGTCGACATTTCCTCCACCCAAAGTTCTTTATCAGTGCGACCTGTCTGGATCCCGTAGCCGGCCTGCCCTCCACATTGGTTGGCCTGAACTTTTGATTTGCTCTGGCCCCTCGCAACCTCAAATAACTTTTTAACCTCTAGTAACTTCTAAGCACTATTCCACATTTTGGGCCAGATGTAGCAAACGGTTTGCGAGTCGCAAACGGTGAAAATCGCCGTTTGCGAGTCGCAAACCTGAGTTTGCTATGCAGAAATGCATTTTGCGAGTCGGGACCACAGTGGTACGCAGTCGCAAATGGAGTCGCAGTTACCATCCACTTTAAGGAAAACAGGCTACACTTGAAAAAAAATAAAACTGCTTTATTTAAAAGCAGTCACGGACATGGAGGTCTGCTGACTACAGCAGGCCTCCATATCAGTGAGTGCCCATAGTCGCTATGGGGCCGCAATTTGCGACCCACCTCATTAATATTAATGAGGTGGGTCTTTGCGGCCCCATAGCATTGCAAATTGCGAGTTGCAATTTGCGAGTCGCTCGGACTCGCAAATTGCAAGTCTCAATTTGCAAACTTGCTACATCTGGCCCTTAATCTTTAAAAAATCATACCTTGACTTCTACTGATTGGATTTCTGTTGTTTTGGTCTTGTTTTACTAAAATAAATATTCTCTATTTTTCTAATCTGGTGTCAAGTCTTTTTGTGGTATTTTTTTATTGTGTTGTTGTATTTTAAGTATGTGTGTTCCACAAATACTTTTCACATTGCCTCTTAAGTTAAGCCTGACTGCTCGGTGCAAGCTACCAGAGAGTGAACACAGGTTAATTTAGGAATTGTAACTTACTTGCCCTGACTAAGATTGCGGTCCCTTCCTGGACAGGGTGCAAACCTCTGCCAGCGAGAGGCCCACTTTCAAACAGTGCCTTATTAACCTGTTGGGTGCTAAGGCACCGGTTCCCATGTGCCTTGGACGAGGTGACCTCGTCCAAGGCACAGGAACTGGGGGGTGCGCTAGCGCTCCCCCCTGTGCTCCCCACCCACCCCCCAAGTCAGGGATGGAAGGGGAAGCCCTTCCACCCCGAACCCCCCCACCACTCCTGTGACGTCAGCGCGCAAGCGCGCGCTGATTTGTCACAGGGCTTCCCCATCGCGCTGGAAGCTCAAGATCACGTGGGGGAGGCCCGGAGAGGCTTCAAAGGGAAGGAAATATATTTCCTTCCCTTTGAAATCTATCCCAGGGTTTCAAAAGCCGGATTGCTTGCAATCCGGCTTTTGAAACGCCACTAGACACCAGGGATTTTTTATTTTTTTGGGAAACTGGCATAAGGGAGCGACCCCTTGGGCAAGGGTCGCTCACAATGGGGGGCATTTTTTTCGGAAGGCCTTTTCTGCCCCCCCCTGGGGGCAGAAACCTCTAGGCACCAGGGATATTTTTTTTTTTCTTTTTTTTTTTTTTAGATGGGGAGCGACCCCTTAGGCAAGGGTCCCTCCCCTAGGGGGCAAATTATATTTAGGCCAATTCTGCCCCACTTGGGGGCAGATTGGCCTATTTTGATGAGGCCGATCTGCCCCCAAGAGGGGCAGAAACAGCTAGGCACCGGGGATTTTTTTGTTTTTTTTGTTTTACAGATGGGGAGCGACCCCTTGGACAAGGGTCGCTCTCCTGGAGGGGAAAATTGAAGTTAGGCCCTTTCTGCCCCCTTTGGGGCAGATCGGCCGATTATTGCTACGCCAATCTGCCCCCAAGGGGGGCAGAAATCACTAGGCACCGGGGATTTTTTTTTGGGCACCAATGTCACGCAGGGGGAGCGACCCCGTAGGCAATGGTCGCTCCGGGGGGGGGGGAATTTATTTTAGGCCATTTCTATTGTTATTAGGCCAATCTGCCCCCAGGGGGGGCAGAAACCTCTAGGCGCCAGGGAAAATGTTTTTTTTTGTGTTTGTTTTTTTAGAGATGGGGAGCGACCCATTAGGCAAGGGTCGCTCCCCTGGGGGGCAAATTGTATTTAGACCATTTCTGCCCCCCTTGGGGGCAGATTGGCCGATTTTAGGTCAATCTGCCCCCAAGGGGGCAGAAATCACTAGGCACCGGGGATTTTTTTTTTGGCGCCAATGTCACACGGGGGGGCGACCCCGTAGGCAAGGGTCGCTCCCGTGGGGGGTTGGGGGGTCGGTGGAGCAAATTTATTTTAGGCCATTTCTGCCCCCCTGGGGCCAGCTGAGCTAGAGGCCAAAATCCACAGGTAGGCACTTTGCAAAAAACACCTCTGTTTTCTGTGAAAAAATGTGATGTGTCCACGTTGTGTTTTGGGGCATTTCCTTTCGTGGGCGCTAGACCTACCCACACAAGTGAGGTACCATTTTTATCGAGAGACTTGGGGGAACGCTTGGTGGAAGGAAATTTGTGGCTCCTCTCGGATTCCAGAACTTTCTGTCACCGAAATGAGAGGAAAAAGTGTTTTTTTGGCCACATTTTGATGTTTGCAAAGGATTCTGGGTAACAGAACCTGGTCAGAGCCCCACAAGTCACCCCATCTTGGATTCCCCTGGGTATCTAGGTTTAAAAAATGCACAGGTGTGGTAGGTTTCCCTAGGTGCCGCCTGAGCTAGAGGCCAAAATCTACAGGTAGGCTCTTTGCAAAAAACACCTCTGTTTTCTTTAAAAAAATGTGATGTGTCCACGTCGCGTTTTGGGGTGTTTCCTCTCGCGGGCGCTAGGCCTACCCACACAAGTGAGGTATCATTTTTATCGGGAGACTTGAGGGAACATAGAATAGCAGAACAAGTGTTATTGCCCCTTGTCTTTCTCTACATTTTTTCCTTCCAAATATAAGAGAGTGTGTAAAAAAGACATCTATTTGAGAAATGCCCTGTAATTCACATGCTAGTATGGTCACCCCGGAATTCAGAGATGTGCAAATAACCACTTCTCCTCAACACCTTATTTTGTGCCCATTTCGGAAATACAAAGGTTTTCTTGATAGCTACTTTTCACTCTTTATATTTCAGCAAATGAATTGCTGTATACCCATTATAGAATGAAAACGCACTGCAGGGCGCAGCTCATTTATTGGCTCTGGGTACCTCGGGTTCTTGATGAACCTACAAGCCCTATATATCCCCGCAATCGTAGTAGTTTAGCAGACGTAACGGTATGTTGCTTTCGAAAATCTGACATTGCAGGAAAAAGTTTCAGAGTAAAACGTAGAGAAAATTTGCTGTTTTTTTCACCTCAATTTCAATATTTTTCTTTTTCAGTTGTTATTTTCTGTAGGAAACCCTTGTAGGATCTACACAAATGACCCCTTGCTGAATTCAGAATTTTGTCTACTTTTCAGAAATGTTTAGGTCTCTGGGATCCAGCATTGTTTTCATGCCCATTTCTGTCACTGACTGGAAGGAGGCTGAAAGCACAAAAATTTTTAAAAATGGGGTATGTCCCAGTAAAATGCCAAATTTGTGTTGGAAAATTGGGTTTTCTGATTCAAGTCTGCCTGTTCCTGAAAGCTGGGAAGCTGGTGATTTTAGCACTGCAAACCCTTTGTTGATGCCATTTTCAAGGACACACCCACAAGCCTTCTTCTGCAGCCACTTTTTCCTATCTTTTTGAAAAAAACGAAATTTTCACTGTATTTTGGCTAATTTCTTGGCCTCCTTCAGGGAAACCCACAAAGTTTGGATACCTCTAGAATTCCTAAGATGTTGGAAAAAAAGGACGCAAATTTGGCTTGGCTAGCTTATGTGGACAAAAAGTTATGAGGCCTAAGCGCGAACTGCCCCAAATAGCCAAAAAAAGGCCTGGCACAGGAGGGGGAAAAGGCCTGGCAGCGAAGAGGTTAACTGCTTAATGGAGTTACTGTATTTTGCAAGGTCATAGTTACAACAAAAACAATGATTTGCCTATTAAATTTTTTAGAGATAAAAACGTTTAGCATAGATGTAAGGTGTCCAAAGAAGGCAAAAACCTTAATTTTGAAATTCAGATTTGGCACGTTGTGCATAATTGCCTATTCCTGCCAATCGGAAGCTTTTCTCACTAAGAAGCTTGAATGGAACTTGTGTAATTCTGGGGCCAGTGAAAACATAGATCATGTTTTTTTGTTTTGTTTGCACAGCATATGTGAATGCAAAAAGCAGATAAATTCACCCTTTATACTAGAAATTGGGGTTTAGGAACTCTTTGGGTGCTCCTAATGTTATGCTAAAGTACACTTCACTTCTAATAGTTTTCTACTTAAGCAAATTATTGTATATTGTTTGGGTCTGCAGGAAACATTTTGAGATAGGTTTTTAATCATTCAAGCTGACTGTAAGTGATGTAGATAGTTTGGCGACTTGTCTTACTAAACTTTTATTATGTATATTTTATTATGTATATTTTTATGCTTTTTATGAAATCAATTAATTCTTGTACACTTGCATTTGTACTTTTAACATGTTTGCATTCAAGATTTTTAATGGGCTCATAACAAGAAATAAACTGAATGTGAAGACTATTCCTCTGATGAGCAGTATTAGGACTCTGGGGGTCATTCTGACTCCCGCCGGCCGCGGTAACCGCGGTGCCGGCGGGAGCCGCCAGAATACCGCTGCGCGGTCAGAAGACCGCCGCGGTTATTCTGTGTTTCCCGCTGGGCTGGCGGGCGACCGCCAGAAGGCCGCCCGCCAGCCCAGCGGGAAACCCCTTCCCACGAGGAAGCCGGCTCCGAATGGAGCCGGCGGAGTGGGAAGGGTGCGACGGGTGCAGTAGCACCCGTCGCGATTTTCAGTGTCTGCATGGCAGACACTGAAAATCTTTTAGGGGCCCTCTTACGGGGGCCCCTGCAGTGCCCATGCCTTTGGGCACTGCAGGGGCCCTACGACACCCCTCACCGCCATCCTGTTCCTGGCGGTCAAATCCGGCAGGAACAGGATGGCGGTGAGGGGGTCGGAATCCCCATGGCGGCGCAGCAAGCTGCGCCGCCATGGAGGATTCCTCAGGGCAGTGGAAAACCGGCGGGAGACCGCCGGTTTTCCGTTTCTGACCGCGCCCATACCGCCGCGGTCAGAATGCCCTTGGGAGCACCGCCAGCCTGTTGGCGGTGCTCCTGCGGTCCCCGGCCCTGGCGGTCCATGACCGCCAGGGTCAGAATGACCGCCTCTGTCTAGTGTGGCACTGTGACCTAAAACAAGAATGTGTGGATTGGTAATCAGAGATTGCCAGACGTTTAGACTATTTGCAAGTATTCCCCTTTCACCACTTGTGTGTTTGATTTCATCTTTACCAACATGAACTATTTCTGTTCTTCGATGTGGGTTACTGATGTCAAATAATTTTCATAATATATTAATTTATGAATGGAATAGAGCTTTTACCATTCACCTGTCCTTAGAATGTCTTCAAATTTCAGACTAATAAGCAGCAGTGGCTCCTCCGTTAAGGTGTAGGAGAGTAACTCCACTGGTCTCTCAGCAGTGAACACATGAAAAATAAAATAATATCACAGGTTATTATCATTTTATTTTTCCTTGCTTAGTCGAGTCAAGGGCAGGCCAGGCCATGGCCTTCCCAATGGACAGTAGCTGCATCAGGGGGAGGAGTGGTGGGCAGAGCTGCAAGTGCACATGTCTGTTTGGCTGGCCATCCTAGGATGACCAAACTGACATGCGCATTTAGAGCTCTCCACCTGAGCTGTAGTGCACAGCAGAGTGGAGACCAAGCACAGACTCCCAGACCCTAACTGCGCATAAAAACAGCCCACTCAGGCCAATCACATCACTGCTCTCATGCTGGCAAATAGTATTACTAGCGTGAGAGCAGCTTCTGGATTGGCATAGGGCACTGAGAGTCTTGCATGGACTACTAGGAGTCGAGGGAAGAGGTGCAGAAGAGCACCGAGGTGGTGGCTGGAAGGTAAGTGCTTTTTCATTTATTTTTTATTCTCCCCCCGTGCTGCCCCTGTTCTGCCCCATCACTTTTGTTTCAGAGTGGCTAAAAAGAGACATTTGAATGAAAGAAATTGCAAAATTACCATGAAAAAGCAAAGTTCTGCAATGTATGCTGCTATACTGAGAAAAGTAATTAAGAGCTTATTGTTTGGCCAATCAGTATTTCCTCAATGCACAAGGTCATTGACTGAAAGTTGTACAGTCCTGAAATGTTATTATTGTGAATATAAGTAATCATAGCTAATGCTGAAAGATGCCCAGCGTGCAGTTAAGGCGTAGAATTGTGTGGGTGTTAAGGGCATGGTTCAGAACTGTTCTTAATTCAGGCCAGGCATTGCAGAGAGGAGGCTTTTTGAAGCAATCAGCAAATCCGGGCGAGGAAACAGCTCTCGAGCTCTTGAAAATGACAGCTGAACAATAAGCAATTTATGAAGGAGAGCTTATCAGCAGTGGTTTAGGACCGTAGGTTGGCGGCACTTTCTAAATGCTTCAATCACTGTTGCGTGACTGCTTGTCCCTTTGCACTGCGACCGACGCTGACCATAACTTTTACAGGAAGCTAAATACTTACACGTCAGTGATCGAATTTTCATCACGTACTAGTGGATCGGATTGCTTCCTAGGGTTTAAATGTGCTGGAAGTGGAATTGTGAAGGCACCTAGATTTCATAGACAACTACAAAGGTAACTCCACACCCGTGGGCGCTCTTGTGTTGATTTAGCCATTTCCGACTGGTGAAAGAAAAAAACAGCTCATGCTATTATTCAGAAAAATAAAATATATTTTTGCTCCTATTATTCTAAAGTTTATTCGAAATGATTAAAGCATCTAAATGTGATTTCCCTGACAGTGTCTGAAAAATAAGATTATGCTGCCTTATAAAGATGCATAACAAGAGAAATGCTCACATTCTTTCTGCCTGAAAGGCAAAATCAGCTGTGCCTTCTAGAGAGGTGTAAAAAAATGGAAGAAACAAATTGTCCTGCCAAAAATGTAAAAATAATTCTGTCACAAGAGAATGTTTTTCAGGGCTCAGAATATCTGTGTCACTTGCAAATGGAAAACCTAGCTCAAAGATAACTCCATCCATTACATATAAAAATCCTTGCCTGGGTTACAAATAAATCACGAAAACATCATAGTTGTCCACTGTAGAGGATGCAGCTAAAGTTTTGCTAATAAGTACTGCTTTTCAACAGTAATGATAGTAAAAAATGGAAGTGCCACAAGCCAAAACAATCGTGCGCCATGGTGACAAAAAAGCTTTGGAGATGGGATTATTTTTGTGACTTTATACTGAGTTGCTTTAGTTTATATCTGGTCGTACGGTGTAAACTCTCATGAGATTCACACAATTACCATCTGTGCTTCATCTGTATTCACAAAGCATCTGGAATCATGTATCTACAGACCAAAATACACCAATGTTTCCTTGAGGTACTTCTACCTCGCAGTTTGTTAGCTTGGCTTAGGAAAATTAACGTTACCACAAGAATTGATGAGTCGTGCACTAGAAATAGCAAGAATTGATAGATAAATTGCTCACACAAACATAATTACAAAACAAAAAAATAAATAAAAAGAGTTTAACCTTAGTCGTAGTCAACAGTCCTTGATTGACTGATCGTACATTTTGTCCAGGACCAATAACGTTTTCCCTCAATAAGGAGCATTCCAAAAAGGATATTTTGAATATGACAGTTTTTGTCTTTAACTTTGGCATCAACTGGAAGCCAATGTATTTGTTTTTTTTACTCGGCAGAAACTTCATCCTTTACTTGATGCTGTGGTTAGTCTTGCTGGGTCTGAAAAACCTGTAGTTTTACGTATTTCTGAGCTATTCATGTATATTCTGTAATATTATTCGAATGTGTTGTTTACAAGTATCCCTACCTTCGCCATTTTTTTCTTTTCTTAAGCTAATGCAGTTCAGAGCAGGAAATCCTAACATGAGTGACAACTAGCAATCAAGCTACATACAAAGGTCTTCAAATCGTGTTTTTTCTGTGGAAGAAAGGTGCGGGTTCAAATTTAAATTGATTTCCAATAAAGAATGTTGTCACAAACAATGTGACTTTTGCTTTGGTGGAGTTGAAACAGCTAGCATCCACTTTCAGAAGACGCAATATTAGAATCAACTTCCACCTATTAGTGTCAATATTAATGTTATGGATGACATCTCTAATGAAGGCTTAGGTTATTTTAAGCATATGTTAAAGGGAATGGCGATTAGTAGAAATCCTTGCATGGCTCCCATTCCTCTAGATTTTGGCAGCTACACGAGGTCTGTCACACCAGGCGCTTACATGAGGCACACCATTATTTTAATGGGCCTCTATGTACTAAGTATTTAAAACTATGAAATTGTTGAGCCAACTGAATCGTATAATCATAATAATGAAGGCTGAGACTGTTTTTAACTCGCCAGTTTTACAAAGCAATTTGCATGGTAAAGTCCGGCGTACTTCAGTAAATGTATTTATATCCAGGCATAAATTAACCTTTTAATTTGCCAGTCCTGAATTTGCATTGGTAAGGGTATTTGTTCAGGCCTTATTGCCCTACTATTTTACAATGGTATGCATGAGGAAATGCCATTCAGTGGTATCCAGGGCTGAGATGTCCGGCAAGTTAAGGACCAGCCAACACGTTCTCTCTTCTGCACATTTATACAAAGAGCAGGTACCCGAGCCCATTGCTTTTGCCATTGGTCTATACTGATGCCTCTTTCCAGGGTATCCTGCCACTTCCTCATGAACATCAACTCCGGGGTATTACCCACATCCAACACAGTGGTGTATATAAAGCTAGAGATAATTTCTTCGGGGCCATCTTAGGCAGTGATAATGGCCAAGTTCCTGTTTCTTTGTTCTCTGGGTCGAGGGCCCAGTACCTTAGGTGGAAATAAGGGATAAGGTCAGTCTCTCACAGCTAATAGCTGAATTCTCCTTCTTGGGAAAAATCCTCCAGCCTCCTTCACCCTCCTCCCGTCCAACATTCAAAGTCATATTTCGTAAGTGGCATGAACATGGAAGGGAAAGTGGCCAATTTCCGATTCCTTATGGCTGAGTCTTACACCTCTAACCATGGCTTCAAAACCTTATAATAATAATAATGTACTAGCTGTCTTGCCCTTTTGCCAGCAGCTGAATAGCCCATGGATCACAATTCATCATATCTGCATCCATGTGGTTCCAATACTGGTCGCTCTCATACAGGGCCCATTCGAATAGTATTCTGAGTTGCGATGGCACGTAATATTTTCTAATGTATGGTAGCCCCTGCCCTCTTCAATATTCTGCTTCCGACTCATGCTCTCTTACGCACCTATATATAGTTATATATCAATAGTCTTTTAAAAGAGCACTATATCTCACTCTAGGAGTTTCCTTAGCAGTCCCTGGAAAATTTGAACCACCTGAGACAACGCACTCCGCTTAATTACAGATATTCTACCAACAAAGACAATAAAGATTACATCATTTAAATATAACATTAGTGGTTAGATTAAGCAAATTTAGGGTAGTGTACTGTATAATAGCGTACTGCAAGTATTACATTAATATTATCAGTGATATTATCAAGGACGTCATGAGTGCTGCAATTTGTGGGGTAATTAGCAGTGCATGGCAATAAAAACTCCTCTTTATGACAGCGGGATTTGTTTGACAGGTCTCGCTGTCAGAAAGCAGTGTTGTGTTTGCTGTGACTTGGCTACAGCTGTCAAAGCTACAGCCAAGCCACAGCAAACATCTATGCCCCAGGAGTGAGCACTCCAGGACATAGCAGGAGCTGGCCCTGGGGGGTGGTGCTCCCCGGGGCTACTGTGGTCCTACACTGACCCCTTATCACTTTTTTTAATATAGCCCCAGGGAGGTGGTGTCAGCAGGGGGGCTGGGTGTCCCCCTTATTTTAATTGTTTAAAGCCCTGGGGAGGTGCTGGTCCCTAGGGCTGTGGGGGGGAACCACACGGCCCCCGCACACAATTTAAATAAAGCACCGGGGAGGTAGTGGTCCCCAGGGCTGTGGGGCATCACATGCCCCCTGCATTAATGTTGCTTAAAGCCCTGGGTAGCTGGCAGTCCCCAGAGCTGTGGGGGAGGCCGACGGGCTTCTTCCAAACAAATGAAACATATTGCCCCGGAGAGGTGGTGGTCCCTAGGGAAGTAAAAGTGATTAACTAGCCTGAACCAGGTTTTGTTGTAGCCCAGATGCCCAAATAGGAGAATGCAATGAGCTGGAGAGAGAAGGAACCCTCTGTATTGCTGGGGCACTACCCTGTCCTGATTGCACAAAGCTTGAGGTCTCTGACCTCAGTAAACAGTAGTCCATCCTCCCAATAAACCCTGTGGATATCACAGTGGCACGTGGCCACCCCACACATATTTTCTGCATCGCCATGGATAGGTGACAGTCCCCAGGGCTACGGGGGAGGTGGGCAGCCCCACTTACAAAAAAAAAACACTGACACTGGCACTTGCCTCACCCAGGGGCTTAAAAAAGACAAAGTGTGGGAGTCCACGCTTTGATTATTTTTTAAATTTAAAGCGGATCCATGACTCCCCCTGTAAGTTTAAACAAAAAAATGCTTTTTAGTCATGGGGCTCCCTCAGGGACTCTACCACCAGATCTATGGTGTCATGGTGTCTGTACCCTGGGCCATTTTCTTTTTTTTTTACATTTTTGTCTGGGACTCTGCTTAAGCCTAGTCCCAACATTGCTGCCAACACTTCCTGGTCGAAGTGTTGACAGCCAATCAGATCGCAGCACAAGATCGGGAGGGGTCGCAAATCCTTAACTTCCCTATATGTACAAATTTGGATTTTCTTTAATTTCTCATAAACTACTGAATGGATTTACACCAAATAACGAAAAGGTCTCATTCTAGAGCACGAGCTATCTTTCTGCCAAATTTGGTTTAAATCCATCCAGTAGGTTTGCACTATCGCTGATCAAAATCCCTATGAAATAATGAATGGGGAAAACACGTTTTGGGACCCTCCTTCTTCTTGGTCCTCGCTTGACAGACCCCCCCCCCGAAACTTTTCCGACAGCAGCTGAAGTGAGCGTCATATTTTCTTAGAAATTTTGTGAAGATTCATCAAACAGTGAAAAGTGATTAGCCAAACAAAAAACACTCTTTCTATGGAAACTAGGTCCTAACTATAAATATCTAGTGGTGACCACCTCTAGGTACACTAGGTAATATATATATATATAGGTTACAGGAACGTTATAGTTATGAAGTAAACCTTATAAATTCTCTAAAAAAACAAAGGTTACAGGGACATTATAGTTAGGTTCTGAATGTACTCATACAAAGCCAAAATAAATTCTCCCAGCCATGTGACCTGGGTGCCAGGGGCACCCAGTGACAATGTTGAGGACAGTGGGGGGAGTCTGAAGGCCCCAATGGTCCCAGTTGGCTCCCTGCCTCCTGTGGGAGATGGCATTGCCATCACAGAGAGGGAGTTCCCTCTCTGTGAGAGTAGTTTCCACTGTTCCATAGTGTGTACAGGGAAACAGACAAAATCACTGCTCATAGAGTGTTTGCTGTAATTGGGTGGGAGCTGTTAAATCTCCTGCCAAGTCACAGCAAACAGCTATGTCCCTGGCGGTGGGCAACCCCAGAATATATCAGGAGCTGACCTTGGGGGTGGCAGTCCCCAGGGCCATCAGTGGTTCCTGGGTGAGGGGAGGCTGTGCTACCCCCTCCAATGAATAGCCCCGGGGAACTGGTAGACCTGGGGGTCCACAACAGATCCCCTCTATTATTTAAATTGAGCCCGGGGGTGGCGGTTCTGGGGTTGCGGGGGTGGGGCCGGGCAGTCCCCCCACATTTCATTAAATAATGTGCCCCAGGAAGTCCTATGACTTCACAAAGGCTACCCTGATTTAGGGCTTTGGGCTAGCAACTGAAGAATACAGAATTCAATGCAGGGAAACTCAAAAAACCCAGAGTCAGTCCGTGGTAGAAATTTGTGGACTATTCAGTAAAAAATGCTGAATGGCTGGTTCGAATGTAACAAGGTACAATATTTTGCTTAGCTTTATAATTTACTTATGAAAGAGCATCTTTTGAGTTATTATTACAATGTGAAACTACATCAGCTTCTGGTAGACCTAGGTCCACTTTCTCTTATAGAGTTGGGGAAGAAGGCAGACCATAAGGTCAAGACAAGGGTAAACAAAAAAACACTGGTTGGGGAGACCAAAAGAAAGAGGTCAAACTCATCTGCACCCCAAGAAAAGATGGGAACCAGAACAAAAACAAAGAGTCTTAATTAGGCCCACAAATATCTATTCAGGGGGATAGGCTCAAGATTCCTCACAGCCTCAGGATGGGTACAAAGGTAGGATCTTTGACCCCAACAAAGCTTGGTGCCATGATTGCAAGAATAGAGGGCATATAACTGGAGACCCTAACTATAAAACAAGAAAAATGCCTCTAGTCCAGGTGAAGTAAATGCAGTTGCTAACCTCCAGATGGGATCACAGTTGTGGCCTGACCATGTCAGTGAACCCATAGAGGAGACTTTAGTCACTGAGAGAGGGGTAGATTTATCCTTTGCTGCTTGGCCCACTAACATGCACAAAATACAGGCATCACCCGATGACTAATGGGACTAAGGTGAAAGCCTTGAGGGACACAGGGGCTGATGTCGCCATGGTGGCCCATCACCTGGTCCATTCAGATGTGTAGCTGTTAGGGAAAACATATCCTGTCACCAATGCTGACAACGTCACAAAGATCCATTCCATGGCAATTCTATCCTTCGACTAGGGGAATAGTTGGCCAAAAGGAAGTGGCTGTGTCCCCATCCATCCCTGTAGACTGTCTGCTTGGAAATGATTTGAAGCAATCTCCTTGGGCTGAAGTAGAACTGATGACCCATGCAGCCAGGCTTGGGCTCCCAGAATGAGGGGGGTCAAAACAAGGGCACAGAGCAAATTCAAGAGGAGATGGATCCTGGAAGAATAGACCAACTCTCCAGAAGAATAGGCAAGAAGACTGGGGGACCAGCTTCTGAACAGACCACTAGTCAGAACCCAGGAAAAGGATTTGTTAACCCCAGAGGGAACTGAGCCTGCAGAGCTTTGCCGTATCACCCAGGGATCTTAGGGCCAGGGGACATACTAGGGAGGGAAAAATCCTGTCCCATTCTTGATCTGTGATATCCGCAGGATAGGGGTAGTGCCCCAGCAATACAGAGGGTTCCTTCTCTCTCCAGCCCATGGCATTCCCCTATCTGGGCATCTGGGCTACAACAAAACCTGGTTCAGGCTAGTTAATCACTTTTACTGGCCTGGAATGTTCCAGAAGGTGAAGGACTTTTGTCAGTCCTGTGTCACCTGCCAAGCTAGTGGCAAGGCAGGAGGTCACCTGAAGGGCCCCTTAATCCTACCACCTGTTGTTGCAGTGCCTTTCCAAATGGTAGGGGTTGACATTGTTGTTCCCCTTGACCCTCAAACAGCTTCATGAACTTCTGAAGACTGCCTTAAAGGCATAGTAGAGCGCATTTGGCGAGACATTGCTTAAATTATTTTTGACAAAATATAGTGTGATTACGTCCCTCAGAGCATATGCATTCAACTGATATTTGAGTAGAGTTTTATCAAATTTCACCATGGTGTTCCTACTACTTACTATCTCATTGTCAATCCCCTTCCCAAAGCAACATCATGTGATCTGAGATTGCTATTTGTTAGATCTAAAAGCCACTGGGGTGATCTTTCCCCAAACATTTTGCTTTTTGGTTTTTAATACTTCTAAGACACCCCTAATGTAGGCCCTGAACAGACCACAGGACAGTATGTAGTGTATTAAAAAGTTGGATATGACTTATAAGTTTTACATGTCCTGGTAGTGAAAAACTCTCTAATTTGTTTGTTACCACTGTGAGGCCTAACTCTCCCACATGATAATATTGGGTTACCATATTAAATTTAATAAGTGCTACCATTTGTTACGGAATAGGAAGCAATGTCATGTTCTTGCCGGACAGTGAGACAAAGTGGGACTAGATGTTGAAAGGATGGGCCATCCTGCCAGAATGAGAGTGGTGAGCTGTTCCCTGCCCCTCTTATACGTCAAAGTGTCTGGCTCAGCAGACTCACAAAGAACTTGACACTACTCCTTTGTCACCCTAGACCTCTTGTAGCCTTGGCAGGAGAGGAAAGATATTCCAGAACCAGATGTGGAGGTAAGTCTAGAAGTTGAATGAATGAATACTGGACACTCGTTCAACTCTTCATTTTACTCCTATACACCTAAAAGGCCTGCCTTGAATCCAAGAGGACTGTCCTGCTGCTTGAGGCCTGCTTTGTACTTGAGAACACTGCCTTGCTGCTACCTGAGGACTGCCCTGCTGCTTGTGGCTCCCCTTGGTGCTTGATCCTAGGACTATCAGAGTGCCTCCTGTTTCGACCTACAGGAACACAAAAAGCTCCAGCAGCTTGAACCCTGCACCTGAACCATGCCCATGGTGAGTCCCTCCCTACAAGTGGTGCCCACCCAGTAGTGGTCCCTTGCAAATGTTCCTAAAGATGCCCAAACTGCCAAAAACAGAAACTTGGAATCTTGAATGATTTCCACCAAAAAGTGGCCTGAAAACCAATAGGAGACTGGGACCTACCTGCTCACTTATCCACCCGAAGTACAACGCTGGTTTGCGTCAATTCATGGTGGCTCCTGCTATGTTTTTCTCCCAGCAGTAAATTTTGTTCAGCTGCTCCTCTTCACAAGGGTATCTGGCCCTGTGGAGCCCTTATTGGCTACAGCATGCAGCTTCATCATGCTGAAGATTTTCGACTTTCAAAAAAGTGTCTAAGTTGAAATGCAGAAATCTTCAGCCTTACCTCGTACAATGGCTCCCTGGAGACAACACCTCCTCTTCGGACACCGCTGGCTGCCTTCCTCTGCTGAAATTTATCTTCTTGGTCATTTGTCTTTGAAATTTATTTTAAGTTTGAAGGTAAGGTGGGATGAGGCCCGGTCTACTCCATGTATCCATCCATGGTCCATCGTTGACGGCCATAATTGTTGACTTTGCATCGGTCTCACATGACTAGATGTCCACAGTTGGTGCTTTGACCTTTTAAGCACAAGTTTTCACTAAACACTTAAAAAAATCATAACTCTGGGTCTGCTGATTGGATTTGATTAGTTTTGGTGTCATTTTGATTATTAAACGTTTCTCTGTCAGTCTAAATTGGTGTGGGTTTTTTCTTGTGTTGTGTTTCCACTTTTTTCCTGTTTGAATGTATACATACTTAACACATTGCTGAGTGAATGCTTTTGAGCAAAATTACTAGAGGGTTAAGCGCAGGTTAATTTAATTACTGTTTTAGTTCACCGTGACATAGGTTATTAGTAGAGAGGGATCTTCACTTCCCTAAGTCAAAAATCCAGTTCCCTACATTGTTGTTCTGTGTGTGATTGAGATTGTTACATCTACTAGCACTCGGGTACCCTACATTAGATCAATCTATGAATAAGAGCTATGAATATGGAAGATAAAGGGAAATTCATTCTTGTCCAAAAGGTTACCTCACCATAGATGTATCAGTCCCAAGGCTATCAGCCCTTGTTTCAGCCACTGGTAGATTGCCCCTTAGGTGTGCCTATCATATGACTGTCTGCCCAGCAAGGTGTCCGGTTTAATTTTAAAATCTCCCTCCTCAAGCAGTCTGCCAGGTCCCCAGTTTCTAATTTTAGGCAGAAGGTTAAGTAGGAAATGCACTTGTTCCTGATTAAGGAGGTAGACATTCAGACTGTCAAAGGCCATCCCCTGGTGCCTCCTCTCCAAATGTCTATAGTAGCCTTCCAGGGTGTATCTGGTTACCTTAGCTACCTCATATGGGAAATCTTTAGGAAGCCCAGACATAATCAACCTTTCAGATTTTTTGTTGCTACAGCTAAAGGTGAAATTTCATGAAGTGAATATCCAAGCACTTCAAAAGGGTCTCTTGGAGACAAACAATATTTGGAAGGGCCACCCCTATGATTTTCTGTATCTTAAAGAGTTTAACCCCTTTATGTTCGATGGTAAAACTTTAACTGTTTGATAGATGCTGTACACTAATATCCAGTTCCTTAAGATGCCTGCGGTTTTCACCAAGATGTACAGTTTAGGGATAAAACATGATTGCAGACCTTTTCCTTAAACTATACAGAATTATCAACCATCCACCAGCAGATCCCTTTTTCCCTTTTCACAGGTATCACTGTTTATAATGCAAATGGGAAGAGAATATCTGATGAAAGGAGTGTCACAAAATAGACGTTCAGGATGAGGTGTTAACTTAGGAAACCCTATCATTACCATTGTGAGAGGATGTTAGGAATGAGTGCTGCCCCACTGAGCCTTCCAACAATACCCCTCCCACCAAATTGCAGGCATTGCATGCCCACAACCTCATACAGCCTGGTAAAGGGAAAGAGACGGCAACAGCAGGGAAGAGTTCCATGGATATTGTGATAATTGGTGTTAGACATGGGGTATCTGGTAGGCTAGGGTATGCACCTCAGCCACGCAGAACCCACGACTATAGTCAGGGTAGGGAAGTTACAACCCATGATAACCCCTGCCCACCCCCTTGGTAGCTTGGCCAGAGCAGCCAGGCTTATCCTAGAGGCAATATGTAAAGCGTTTGAGCAACACACGCACACCAGTGACACAATAAATACACCACAAATGAGACTCAGCACCGGGAGTATGAAAATATGTGTATCTTATATTATAAACACATCAGTAGACCGGAACATCATAATTCAGGATTATTATGCATATTAAGGAATTGTCAAAAACAATATAGGGGGTCATTACAACATTGGCGGTAAAAGCCGCTTACTGCCGTGCAGAAGATCGTCAACACACCGCCGCGACTGCGGAATTCCGCCACGGTCATTATGACCCAAAGCCCGGAATCCGTCAAAATCTAGACACCCACACAAGTCCGCCACACCAAAGATCAGTGATAAACTGGTGATAAGAAATCCTCCACCGTCACGCCAACAGAAATACGCCCACACTATCACGACCCACGAATCCACATGGCGGTCTTTCAACCGCGGTATTCCATTGGCGGTACACACCGCTGCGCTCAAAATACACACACATTTACAAAACACTACCACATTGGACAATTCGAAATACACACACCTGATACACATACACACAACACTCCCACACACCCAATACAATATAAAACACACACCCACATCACCCACAAACCCCTACGACAACAATTGCGACTGAAGGCCAGAGAGAGACACCACCATCTACAAACGAGCATCCACAGGCACTCAACACCATCACCCACATAACATCCACGCACCTCACACAAAACACCACTAAATATTACCCCACACATCACAACACACACCACCTCACACATCACCCACACCACCCCAGGGCACCGCAAAGACACCCCAGGTTCTCTGAGGAGGAGCTTAGGGTCATGGTGGAGGAAATCATCCGGGTAGAGCCACAGCTATTCGGATCACAGGTGCAGCACACCTCCATAGCTAGGAAGATGGAGCTATGGTGAAGAATCGTGGACAGGGTCAACGCAGTGGGACAGCACCCAAGAACACGGGATGACATCAGGAAGAGGTGGAACGACCTACGGGGGGAAGGTGCGTTCCGTGGTCTCCAGACACCACATTGCTGTACAGAGGACTGGCGGCGGACCCCCACCTCCTCCCCCACAACTAACAACATGGGAGGAGCAGGTCTTGACTATTCTGCATCCTGAGGGCCTTGCAGGAGTAGCTGGAGGAATGGACTCTGGCAAGTCAAATCTTTCACTACTTCATCCCCCACCCTACCTGCATGCTATCACATACCCCCACCCTCAAAGTTACCCACATCGCTCCTACTCTTCACACATGTCCCAATATCACAAACCACCCATCCCAACACCAAGCCCTGCATGAAACACCAAAGCAAGGACACCCATCACCAAAGCATGGCCACTGCACATACCCATACACCCCCCTAAACCATCATCACACAAGGTCCTACACAGGAATGCAAGCACTGGGGTACACAGTCACCCACCCATTGCACACCATGGCACACACGGATGCAATGATCATGCTTTTACACCCCTGCAGGACCCCTACCCAACGTCACCGGACAGGAGGGTCCAGACATGTCCACTCCACCCACAGAAGAGGCCCACAGTGATGACAGCAGCTCTGTCCAACTGGATCTAGAAGACCAGCCCGGCCCATCTGGGACCTCGGGACAGTCGGTTCCACTCACACTGGCACAAGCCACTACAGGGCTTCCCCCCTCTGGAAACACCCGCACAGCACCCACCCATTGGGCCCATACCTCTGTCCCCAGGACACGTCAATCAGCAGTGTGTCCACCACTACAGGAAACCCAGGCTAACCCACCACCCCAACAACAACAGGGACCTAGGGGCAGTGGGCACATGGTTCAGGGGACAGAGGCCCAGGAACACAGGGGAACTGGGAGGGCTGCTGTGCGACAGAGGGAGGATAGGCCCAGGGAACCCACTCTCCACGAGGCTCTCTCCAACATCATGGGAGCCTACCACCATTCCCAGGAGACGATGGCAACGGTTCTGGCCAAGTTTCAGGAGACCCAGAGGCTGCAGGAGGAAGAGTATTTGGGCTTCAGGGAGGAACTCAAGTCCATCAATTCCACCTTGGGCACCACTGTAGGGGTGCTGAAGGAACTCGTCAACACCAGGAGGGACACTGTGGCACATCAAGGGGCCCCTGACACTAGCCTGGACGATGAACTGGCCACCACCTCCGCCGGCGCTAGTGGACAGGAGGCACCGCCACAGGACCACCACACCAGCACCCCACCCCCTGCAGAAGGAGAACCACCCCGCAAACGGTCCCTGAGATCCAGGACAAAGACAGAGAACGATGCCAAGACCCCCGCCAAGAAATGAGACCACCCTGATTGTCATCCATTTGTCCCACCTTGTCACCCTGTCCATCCTTATACTGCCCCAGCTCCACTTCCTATGCCCCTTTGGACAATGCATCTGTGAGACTAATAGACTGGACTCTGCCATGGACATTCCTCCACCATCACCCCTCACCATTTTACAACCCCCTCCAATATTGAGCACTTAAATAAACTCCCTTAAAGCACAAAACAATCTGGAGTCTGTGTGTGATTTTGAAATAGTGTATTAGCCGTTACAGTGCCAAAATGCTCTTTCAAATGTAATGTCAACATACCTTTGTCACCCAGCTATAGTCCATGAGGAAACAAAGCAGATGTCACACAGTGTGACCCACATCTGTGAAATCGTAAGGGAAAGTGACAACTCAGAGACCATACACTGGGTGAAAATGACAGACAGTGGAGAGGTATTAGATTTAAATTAGATGTAGCAGGCAGTGTTGTCTTCTTACCTGTGTCTCACTGTAAGTATTGCAGGATCACCGTGTTCCTGTTGTCGATGTCCTCTTCTTCTGCTTCCTCGTCTTCACTGTCCACAGGCTCCACAGCTGCCACAAAACCTCCATCTGGACCATCCTCCTGCAGAAAAGGCACCTGTCATCGCAAAGCCAAGTTGTGAAGCATACAGCAGGCCACAATGATCTGGCATACCTTCTTTGGTGAGTAAAATAGAGAACCACCTGTCATATGGAGGCACCGGAACCTGGCATTCAGGAGGCTGAAGGTCCGCTCTATAATCCTCCTAGTTCGCCCATGGGCCTCATTGTAGCGTTCCTCTGCCCTTGTCCTGGGATTCATTACTGAGGTTGGTAGCCATGATAGGTTTGGGTAACCAGAGTCACCTGCAAATGGTTAGACACACACTAACTCTTAGGGACATCCCCAAACCCAGACACCTAGTCACACTGTATTGGGTCCTCACCTAATAGCCACACCTGGTGCCTCTGTAGTTGCCCCATCACATAAGGGATGCTGCTATTCCGCATGATGTAAGCGTCATGCACTGAGCCAGGGAATTTTGCATTAACATGGGAGATGTACTGTTCTGCCAAACACACCATCTGCACATTCATGGAATGGTAACTCTTCCGGTTTCTGTACACCTGTTCACTCCTGCGGGGGGTACCAAGGCCACATGTGTCCCATCAATGGCACCTATGATGTTGGGGATATGTCCCAGGGCATAGAAGTCACCTTTCACTGTAGGCAAATCCTCCACCTGAGGGAAAACGATGTAGCTCCGCATGTGTTTCAGCAGGGCAGACAACACTCTGGACAACACGTTGGAAAACATAGACTGGGACATCCCTGATGCTATGGCCACTGTTGTTTGAAAAGACCCACTTGCTAGGAAATGGAGTACTGACAGCACCGGCACTTGAGGGGGGATTCCTGTGGGATGGCGGATAGCTGACATCAGGTCTGACTCCAACTGGTCACACAGTTCCTGGATTGTGGCACGATCAAGCCTGTAGGTGATGATCACATGTCTTTCCTCCATTGTCGACAGGTCCACCAGTGGTCTGTACACCGGAGGATGCCGCCATCTCCTCACATGCCCCAGCAGACGGTGCCTATGGAGGAGAACAGCGAGCACAGAGTCAACCAACTCTGAGGTACGTAAACACAGCTTACTCTGAAAATATTCATAAATCAAAATTTGCCTGTATGAGTGTTTAGGCAAGGCCTAGGTATGTGTGACGCAGTCAAAAATAATGCCATGTGGGCCCCTGAAATGGCGGCTGCCTGACCTGTAAGGTGGGACAAGGGGATATGAGGTAACTGCGCTGGCGTTGTACACCATTGCGGTAGGCGGTCGAAGACTGCAGCGCAATTCTGCATTGGTTAACATTGGACCCTATGGGTCCCGGGAGCCAATGACGATGTACGCCGGCGATGACGGTACGCAGCGCCGCGGACGTGACCGCCATTTTCTCTCTGTTCAATCACTTGCTACTTGATCTTCGACAGGAGAGGACCTACACTGCAAGTGCTGCTGTGACCTCAGTCTGGAAGAGACAATGGCTCGTGTGTCTGGGGAAGGGCCCCTGCCTTCAGCACGCAGGAGTTGGAGAAACTCGTGGATGGGGTCCTCCCTCAGTACACGCTACTCTACGGTCCTCCAGACAAACAGGTAAGTACACTGTGAGCATGCTGTATGGGCAATGCCTGTGTGGAGTGGGGTGGATGAAAGATAGGTGGGGTGAGAATGAGGCATGCATGAAACGACGGTGAGTGCATGTGCGTCATGGCAAGGGTAGGGATGCGGGCCAATGACTGTGATGGTGCAGTTGGTATTTACTTCTCTTTTTTCCCTGTACAATTCCTGTAGGTCAGCGCCCACCAGAAGAAGGACACGTGGCGTGCCATCGCCAAGGAAGTCCGGACCCTGGGGGTCTACCACAGACGGAGCACCCACTGCCAGAAAAGATGGGAGGACATTCGCCGCTGGAGCAAGAAGACGGCGGAGGCCCAGCTGGGGATGGCCTCCCAACGTGGGAGGGGTGCCCGTTTCTCCATGACCCCCCTAATGTTCAGGATCCTGGCGGTGGCGTACCCGGAGTTGGATGGGCGCTTGAGGGCATCACAGCAGCAACAAGGGGGTGAGTACACTCTCATTCTGCAAATTCAGCGCGCATTGTAGGTGTCTGGGTGGGGGAGGTGGGCTGTGGGTTCCCCTAGGCCAGGGCGAATTTTGTAGTTAAATTCCCATCTTCAGGCAGGCCCTGTGGCACCCCACCCGACCTGTGTACAGTGCCAACTACACCTAGTCAGGCTTCTGTGACATCCATGTGTGCAGAAATCAGCCATAGCCTTGTAAGCCATGTCCCAGGAATTGAATAGTGGACCCCAAGTGCACGGCATAGCGTAGGGGGCTTCTGTGTCTGTCGAGTCCGCCAACGGTAGCGGTATTGCATGCACTGAACATGTCTTTCTTCTGTCTCCCCCCCCTTTTTGTGGTCTCCCTATTCTTGTGTGCATTAGCATCATCAGGCGGAGGAGCTGTGCCACCGGAGCAGGAGGGAGCTGCATCCCACATGGCCCTGGAGGGCAACAGTACGGAGCCTGAATACACCAGTGGGACGCAGGGCGAGGGGAGCTCCACGGCGGGGACAGGAGCTGACACCAGCGTAACAGACTCCTCCTCTGATGGGAGCTCCCTTGTGGTAGCGGCCCCATCTGTGTCCCCCGCATCTACAGGTACCACCCCCCCAACCAGCACCACCCTCCCAGCAGCCCCTCAGCATTTGCCCCGTGCCCACTCCCCAGGAGGGTGGGAATCACCTTCGCCCCAGGCACCTCAGCCCCTGCCCCAGTCACCCCTGCTGCCCATCCAGGGTGGGGAAGGAGCACAGTAAAACCGGCAAGTCTGGGAAGATCAGCATGGCGGACAAGACCGCCAGCAGCCCCGCTGCCAAAGACAGGACCGCCAGCAGCAGCCCCGCTGCCAAAGACAGGACAGCCAGCAGCAGCCCCGCTGCCCAGGAGACGACCGCCAGCAGCCCAGCTGCCAAAGACAGGATAGCCAACAGCAGCCCCACTGCCCATGAGACTACCGGCAGCAGCCCCACTGCCAAAGACAGGACCGCCAGCAGCTGCCCCGCTGCCCAGGAGACAACCACCAGCAGCACCGTTGCCCAAGACAGGACCGCCAGCAGCAGCCCCGCTGCCCAGGAGACGACCGCCAGCAGCCCAGCTGCCAAAGACAGGACCGCCAGCAGCAGCTCTGCTGCCCAGGAGACGACCGCCATCAGCCCACCTGCCCAAGACAGGACCACCAGCAGCTGAACCGCTGCCCAGGACACCACCGGCAGCAGCACCGCAGGCCAGTGAGCGCCAACGATTCCGACGCTAATGAGTCCGCCACGGGCAGGATGAAGCACTCTGGGCACAAAGCCCCCTCCAGAACCAGTGGAGAAAGGCATCCACTACCTCAGTCCTTGGCAGGATGAAGCACTCTGGGCACAAAGCCCCCTCCAGAACCAGTGGAGTATCACATCCACTACCTCTGTCCTTGGCAGGATGAAGCACTCTGGGCACAAAGCCCCCCTCCAGAACCAGTGGAGTATCACATCCACTACCTCTGTCCTTGGCAGGATGAAGCACTCTGTTCACAAAGCCCCCTCCAGAACCAGTGGAGAAAGGCATCTACCACCTCAGTCCTTGGCAGGATGAAGCACTCTGGGCACAAAGCCCCCTCCAGAACCAGTGGAGTATCACATCCACTACCTCTGACCTTGGCAGGATGAAGCACTCTGGGCACAAAGCCCCCTCCAGAACCAGTGGAGAAAGGCATCCACTTGAGAGACTGTGGCTTTGCACTCCCTAGGATAAAGCAGTTGGCAAACCACCCACTGGAAAGACTTGAGAGACTGTGGCTTTGCACTCCCCAGGATAAAGCAGTGGGAAAATCACCCACTGGAGAGACTTGAGAGACTGTGGCTTTGCACTCCCCAGGATAAAGCAATGGGCAAACCACCCCCTGTAGATACTTGTGAGACTGTGGCTTTGCACTCCCCAGGATTGAACAGTGGGCAAACCACCCACTCTAGAGACTTGTGAGACTGTGGCTTTGCACTCCCCAGGATTGAACAGTGGGCAAACCACCCACTGTAGAGACTTGTGAGACTGTGGCTTTGCACTCCCCAGGATTGAACTGTGAGCATGGAGCCCCCTCGTGTATCTGGAGTTGTGCACTCAACCGGCTGAGGTGCCCCCCCTTCCCTTCCCCCTGAGGTGCCTGTTTTATTTCTAACTGATGCCCCTGCAGTGTTCTCTCCGTCTTGTTCGGGTATTGAGTGTGGGCCTCGCCCATGCCTTTTGGGCCCAGTGATCCACGGACTATGATGGTGGAATCCCTTGGACTTGTGTTCTTGGTGTATATAAGTGTATATGATATAAATGTATATATTTGTAAATATTTTTGATGTATGTAATTGAATATATCACAATTATTCGACTCATTTCCTTTTGTCCTTGCATTCTTCCAGTGGGGGTTTGGGGGGCGTAACTGTTATGTATCAATATGTATTAGCGTGTGTGTTGTAGTGGGTGAGGGTGGGGGTGGGGGTGTTGCATGTTGCATGTGTGTGTGTCACTGTTTTTTCCCTCCCCCTCCCCTGTGTCGTAGGTGCAGTACTCACTGTGGTCTTCGCTGCCGGCGTTCGTGCTCCTGGTAGAGGAGCAGGAATAGAAAGGCTGGCAGAATCTGGAGCTCGGGTTCCATGGCGTCCTGATTCCTCGCGGGGTGTGTAGAGGTGGGCGTTTTCCCTTCGAAGTCCTGTGTCCGCCGTGTTTTTGTTTGCGGTGAATCCACCCCGGAAAAGGTGGCGGATTGGTGGGTTGTAATAGTGTGGGCGGTACATTGTCCTCCGCCTGTCTGTTGGCGGTTACCGCCACGGTCATGATTCCATTTTTCTCCGTCGGTCTGTTGGCGGTTTTACCGCCGCTTTAACGCCGACCGCCAGGGTTGTAATGACCACCATAGTGTTTAAGAGAAAAAGGTTTCTAGATTGCACGTCACCCACAATATCATTACGGCGTTTATTATGCAGATCCTGAACCAAGACTCGCTACCCTCACAATGCAGAAATCAGCAAGAATGCAGCAGGTGCTAAAATCACATGAATCAGCACAAATCCCCAGTATTACATGAATCACTAGTCAAGCTTAGGGCAGGGAACCCATGTGTGCCCAATCCTTGTTGTACGGTACTTAACTATTACTGGGGGTCGCCACGACAAATCAATCTCCGCAACAGACGCTGCCCCCAGGCCCTAGCCAGGGTAAGGAGGAATGGGGAGTCAAGCACATGGTAGAGGATTGCGGTGGAACCCTCACTGTACCCCTCCCACATGCGCAATTCCTAAGCGGTGCTGTCCGTGAGCATGCAGCACAGTGGCTTGAATAAATGTGGCCTTTCTTCTCTCATTGGGGTGGGCTACCAACGAAGGTAACACTGCGACTGCCAACTCCCCCTTGGCCCAAATCACCCTTGGCACTGTTCGGTGTGGGGGGGAACAGTCAGGTACAACGCAATTGGTCCCTCTGATCTGACGCACTCCAGGCAACTCTGACTTCTTTAGGTGTGCAGGGGGAGTGAGACCGTATTAGGGCAATCCTTTGTGGATGATGTTGTTGCTCCAGGCAATGCATCTCCACTGGGAGAGACTCACCTCTCCTCAGCTAACACTGACACAGGACCAGTGCAGCCGCATCTGGCATCTGACCACTGCACCTCCAAAGGTCATGGAGCTCGATCCTGCCAGAATGGGGCTTCACACTGGCTGGGTCTGACTGCTGGCTCCAATGGTGGTGCTCTCCACATACGGAAGGCAGGCCAAATAGAGCCTTCCCCATGCATGGAGAAAATAACAATGAAGCACTCACCACATGCTTTTACAATGAAACCCCGGGAGCAGTACCAAATATAGTGCTCCCCAGACACTATGGTTGCCGGACCAGGGGCAGCAAACGAACAACAGGAATCCTACCCTGGCCTCTGGGGGAACACTGAACGGAACAAAAGGCAGGAATCAGCACGCAGGGAAGCCAGCATATTAAGGCACTGAATGGTGGTTCCTTCTGGCAGTCTAGCAGTGCCTAGGCAGTCATAGGTGAGGTAGCAGCTAGCAGGGCAACAAGCAGAAAAGCAATCCAGATTAGTCATTTATGCCACCCAGCAGACACCAGGCAGCAGGGCAGCAACAGAGGAGCAGTCCAGATGAGTCAAAGCCTATTCTACTTATACTCAAAAATGCCTTTGTTCAAGGAGTAACTTTAGAGGGACCCTTTCAAGTAAAGCATAACACCCTTTTAACCCAGCCCTGTCTCCAGACACCAGTAGGGGGTAATAAGTCCATTGTGTGAGGGCAGGACATAGCCTATTGATATGTAAGGTATAAACAACCCTTCCTTTCCCCAGCCCAGGATGACTATTGCTACGCTGATACCTCTTCTGTCACACCCAGCGCTTCCTGTGTTATAGCTATCTGGAAAGTATGCACCCAGTGGAGCTCTCACTCTGCCCCATGCTGCTTTTTGTGGTGTTTTGCAGACTAGCCTGTGCAGTGTCCCCTTGTGTATTTACGGAGTGTGATGCACGGACACTGATGTCCCTCTTTTTCATGCTAACCAGCAGTTACTCTATTGTGGCTTAGATCAGCTGTCCTTTGTATTTTGTGTGTCACTTTGTACTGCGCTCTTGAGTAAACATATGGATATCTTTCCCTTTAAGTGTACCTCTATTAATTATGCACCCTTCTCTTGATGTCCAAACCATCAATTCCCCTCGCTGTCACTTTCTCTTTGACTTTTTTCTCTACTTTTGGAGGTTTAGAATCCCTATCATTGATGGTTTAGGTTCCTATTTTTCTTCCCTTTTTCAGACACAAAGTAATCTTAAATTGAGCCCAGATTTATTCTGGATTGGTAAAATGTCACACATGGATAAGGCAACTTGGTGAGCTTTGTATGCCCCCTGTAGACAGATGTCTGTTCAAACTCCCATTAGTAAATGTTCACCTGACATCTTTCGTCCTGATGAACACTCAGAAAAGTTATAATATTTCGGGTCAAAATGTCCACTTTTACTAGGTCAAGAAAATCCTGATTGTAACACATTGGACACCAGGGACATTGAGAACAAATTTTTTGGATTGTTTTTATTGAGTTCTGTACCTGGACTTGATCTATTTACTCATGTCAACTGCCTATTTTTTTTGTTCTTCATGCTTGTTTGTTGTGTTTTGTGGCAGACTGTCTTTTCACTTTTTACTGCGTCATCACTCAGAGCACCTAACTGTTCTTTCTTTTGATGGATCAGTCTATGTATTTTCTCCTACTTGGAGTTTTTGAAGATGATATATATATATATATATATATATATATATATATATATATATATATATATGTATATTTCCTAGTTGCAGTTGCCACTGGGTAGCTGTAGGTAGGATTACGTTTCTATACAAAAAATCATTTTTTTACTTGCCTATATCTTTGGCACAGCTTGACGAATCCTCACAAAACTTTCCAAAAGAATTTGCCAGCTCCGTCAGCTGCTACCTGGAAAGTTTTGGGGTGATCTTTCAAGGGGGAGGTGGGGGGGGGTAAGAGAAAAAGGGGGTCCCAAAACACATTTTCCCTATTCATTTTTCTATAAGGATTTTGAACAGCGATAGCGCAAAAACTACAGGATGGATTTACACCAAATTTGGCATGAAAGAAGGTCCTGGTCCAGAAAGAGTGATTCTTATGCTTTGGTGTAATTCTGTTCAGTAATTGTTGAGAAATTAAGGAGAAAACAAATTTGTATATCTAGGGATGCTAAGGATTTGCGACCCCTAACAATCTTGTGCTGGGATCTGATTGGCTGATAACACTGATAACAAGGGTTATCAGCCATCTTGGGAGTCGGTTGAAGCCGAATCAAAAAAGAAAAGTTAACAAAAAAAAAAAAAAAAGGGGCCAGGGTACCAAAAAGAGCCCCCCGGGCTAAAAAGCATTTTTTTAACAATTTTACTAGCGGAGATGCGGTGGATCCGCAAATTCACTTCTAAAATAAATTTAAAAAAGGATGGGCTCCCGTGCTTTGTTAGTCTAATGCCCCTGGGTAGCCCAAGTCCTGGGGGCTTTTTTTTTAAAACAAGTTTGGGGGTCTCCTGGCCCATCCTGCTGCCCTGCGGACCACCACCTTCTTGGGGCTCATTTTTTTTTTAAGTAGAGGGGCATGTGATCTCCCTCTGCCCTGGGGACCGCAACCTCCCCTCGGCTGTATTGTAACATGTGGGGGCATGTCTGCCCCCCCTCCCAGCTGCCCTGGGGACCACCACCCCCTGGGGCAAGACTGTAGTTTGAGTGGGGGGCCAAATGGCCCCCCTCACCCACGGGGACCACCACCCTCTGGGGCAAATGTTTTAAAAAATAAAGGGGGTCCATTTTGGATGTCCATCCCCCAGGGCTAAGATCTTGTTATAGAGGGGCAGCTCAGCCCCCCTCGAAGAGCCTCTGATGGCCTGGGGACTGCCACCCCCCAGCGCCAGCTCCTGCTATGTCCTGGGGTCACCAATACCTGGGACATAGCTGTTTGCTATGGCTTGGCTGCAGCTCTGCAGCCATGCAACTGCAAACACTTAAGGTTTTGACAGCGGGACCTTTAAAGCAGGTCCTGCTGTCAAATCCAAAGCTTTCATCTCTGGGTCTGTTGGTGGTTGCTTGTGTGAATGAGTGGGTGTCAGAGTGGTTGTTTGGGTAAGTGAATGGGTGTCACTGTATTGGTGAGTGACTTGGTAAGTCACTTACTGTGTGGCTGTCAGTGGGAGAGAAAGGATGATAGGTGTTAGACCTGGCATTCTTGGCGTGGTCTCCCCTGTCTTTTTTCCCCTCTGCTTCCTATGTTTTGACTGTGCGCTGGACTGTGTTTATGCTGTTTTTGGTGCTCTGGGCACCTCACTACTGCTGACCAGTGCTAAAGTGCAAGTGCTCCCTGTGTAAATTGCATTTGTAGTTGCCTTTTCATGATTGGCATATTTCATTTACTAGTAAGCCCCTAGTAAATTGCACTAGAGGTGGTGCCCAGGGCCTGTAAATCAAGTGCTACTAGTGGGCCTGCAGCACTGTTTGTTCCACCCATATGTGTAGCCCTGTAAACATGGCTCAGGTTTGCCACTGCAGTGTCTGTGTTCAATTTTAAACTGCCAATTCGACCTGGCAAGTGTACCAACTTTCCAGGCCCAAGCCTTCCCTTTTTGTACATGTAAGGCACCCCTAAAGTAGGCCCTAGCTAGCCCCCTGGGTAGAGTGCAGTGTATGTTAAAGGTGGGACAGTCACTGATGTGTTTTACATGTCCTGAAAGGGAAATACTGCTAAATTCGTTTTTCACTGGTGCAAGGCCTATCTTTTTCATAGGTTAACATGGGGACTGCCTTTAAATAACTTTTAAGTGCAGTTTTCTTTTGGGAGCCGAACGAGATATAGAGTTTGGTTTATCTGAACTCACAATTTAAAAATAAAACATTTGGTAAAAAACCTTTAGAAAGTGGACATTTTCCTGCTTAAATCTTCTGTGACTCTGCCTGTTTGTATATTCTCTGTCTGGGTCAGACTGACAGTTGGGCTGTTTGTGAATCACCACTAGACGGTGACACAAAGGGAGCTGCGGTAAAGCCTGCATATCCTGATGGGTCATCTGGGCTAGAGTGGAGGGAGGAGTGGTCACTTACAGCTGAAAGGGCTGTGCATGCCCTTACACAATGCAGTCTCCAACCCCCAAATGTGAGTCTGGAGCCATACCTGGGAAAGGCAGGATCTTTGCCTACTTCAAAAGCAGATAAGGGGTATAAGTAGTGGACCCAAAACCCCAGAATTTTAGATTACTTCTAGATTCAAGAGGAACCTCTGCTAAGGAGAAGAGCTGAAGAGCTGAGGAGGAGTACTGCCCCTTTGTCTGTGACTGTGCTTTTCTGGGTTGGCCTGCAGTTGCTGCTTCTGCCTGAAAGAAGACAAAGCCTAGTCTTTGTGGTATATTCCTGCTTGTTAAGTGCCTCCATGGGCTTGGACTGAGCTTGCCTCCTGTTTTGAAGTCTCGGGACCTTGAAAGACTTCCTCTGCTAGCACCTGGATTCTCTGCTGAGTCTCCTGCCCTGCCAAGTGGTGCCCTATCGAGTACCTGGGCCTTGAAAGGTGAAGCTGATAGAGCCAAGGTGGAGATTCTCGCACAGGAGACGTGCATGGAAAATTTGGACGCATCACCTGCAATGCAGCTGTAAAAACGACGAGCCACCCACTTCGCAGCTGAAATTGGCACACCACCTGCATTGTGGCTGGGAAATCGATGCAACACCTGCACTGCGGCTGGAGAAACAACACAACACCTGCTTGCAGTGCCTGAAACGATGCAAACCCCACGCAGCATGTTTGTCCATCACCATGCTGTCGGATTTCGCACAAATCATCCCTCGGCATCAAAATCAGTGTGAACATGTGCAGATCCAATATGCCTGTCTGGAAATCTACGAAGCACTCTACCCGACCAGAGAAGAAACAACACATGGCCTCACTTGCGGGAAGCAATTGATGCTCGCTGACTTTTCAAAGCACGCTCGCCTGTGCAGTTTTATTTTTGATGCAAACCAGGTACTTTGTGTAACAACGTTTTCATTCTTTTCTATGGAATAAGATTCTATTATTTTAAAAATTCATAACTTTAATTGTGTATATTGGATTTTTGGCATTCTGGTCTTGTTTGATTTAGATAAATATTGCCTATTTTTCTGGTGTTGTGTCCATTTTGTAGTGTTTTCACTGTATTAATGTGCGTGTTGATACAGATACTTTACATGTTGCCTTTGAGATAAGCCTGACTGCTTGTGCCAAGCTACCAAGGGGGTGAACAGGGGTTATCTTAAGTGTGTATCTCCATTGCCCTGACTAGACTGAGGGTCCCTGCTTGGACAGAGGGCAAACTGACTGCCAACCAGAGACCCCATTTCTAACAATAGGTATGGCGATACCATCAGATGGCATAGGAGAGATGGTGGTGAGTGCTCCACTGTCCATGGATAAAGTTGTATCTAACCCTGCAGAGACCAGAGAGGGGGCACTAAAATCCTGGGGTGGGTTAGTGGAGTCTGGGACTCGGCTAGGGCAGATAACCACCCAGGAGGAGTGAAACATGGCATTTAAACTATTAAGTTTCGGAAGCATTTTATGGTGAAATGTGTACAAATGCATTTATTAAAGCATCCTGTGTTTAGTAATATGCAACAAATGTAAAAATGCAAATGAGGTAAAAACAGGGTCAGCAAAGAACAAAACAACCCTAGCACTTTATGTGTCCAATAATCATGTTCCCTGGTAGAATGATGTACTGAATTGTTAATAAAAACAATTACTACATAAACAGTTTGTTTACATAAAAAAATAACAAAACCTGCAATAAAGTCAAGAAGACCACAGATAAATATTATCTTAAAAGGAAGGGCTAAAACATGATCCATGTAGTTCACATAAACAATAAACACCAGTTTAATAGTCTTAGTCCTTCAAAAGATTAAATATATGCTCAAAGTACTTAGCCATTTTTTACAACAATTGAACAAAAAGGGATGTTCAGACAAACATCCACTGGGAAGGGGTCGTAGAAAATGTCTGTCAAAAAAGGAATATTTTAAAAGTCAGCGTTATTCATTGAAAAAGCATGGCCACATAAATGAGATTTTCTTTGCTGCTGCCATAAAGCAGACAAATGTCGGAAGAACCTGTCAGATGAACCTTTAAATAATCACTGTTCTTGGTTAAACTCTAATATTGTGCCAATATCAAATTTAGCCTGAGAAATGTGTGCCTGGCATGCTTACGCCTGTTGTTTAAGGTCAGCATGGCTGTGAACAATGTACTTTGCAGATATGGATTGGCATAGGAAGCTATTGGGAGTGTGACCATAGTCACAGATTAAATTTACAAGTTTGTTTAAAGGCAGGATAGCTCCTACTACGAGATCTCTAAAAGAATTAAAGACGCAAGTGGCTCAATCTGATAATTGTTCCAGGGGCAAGAACCAGAAATGGAGGAGTTATACTTCAAATTTCCCCACATCATTGCTTTCGTAATATCAGAAGGTGCTGATCTTGCCCTGTAGCAATACTTTACAAATATCTCATTGCCACTACATTTTTAGAATGGGGATGGTGGACAAATATCTAAATTAAGCACATTGTGGCGGGTCCTACAATTTAGCAAACATGATTGGAAAGCCTTCCTGGGGATAATTGATGACATGGAGGAATTTTGCCTGAATGATTTTAAGACTACTCTCAAAAGACTAAGTAGAAATTTGGGCTTAAATTCTGTACATGATGAAATTCAAAGTTAAGGATTTATATTTTTGCTGTGAAATGGAAAACTTTAGATAGCCATGGTGATCTAACCAGACACTTCAATAGTTGTACAAGGGCACACATTCAATAGATTTGCCTCCTAAAGACTAAGGCCCACATTACAACCCTGGCGGTAAATCCTGCTTTCCGCCGTGCAGAAGATCGCCAACATACCGCTGCGGCTGCAGAATTCCGCTACAGGTATTACGACCCACAGCTCGGAGACACCCACACAAGTCCGACACACCAAAGCTCAGTGATAAACTGGCGATACCAAAACCGACACTGTCACACCAACAGGAATATGCCCACACTATCACAACCCATGAATCAACGCAGCGGTCATTCAACCGCGGTAATCCATTGGCGGTTATACACCGCGGCGCTTGAAATACACACACACACTTACAAAACACAACCACATTGGACAATTTGAAATACACACACCTGATACACATACACACACCACACCCACACACCCAATCCAATATAAAACACACACCCACATCACCCACAAACCCTTACAACCAAAAATTTGAAAGAAGGCCAGAGAGAAACACTACCTAAAACAACACCAGCATCCACAGACATAAAACACCATCACTTACACCACATCCACGCACCTCAAACAACACACACCGACACATCCCCTCACACATCACAACAGACACCACCTCACACATCACCCACACCACATCATGGCACCTCAAAGACACCCCAGTTTCTCTGAGGAGGAGATCAGGGTCATTGTGGAGGAAATCATCTGGGTAGAGCCACAGCTATTCGGATCACAGGTGCAGCAGACATCCATTGCAAGGAAGACAGAGCTATGGTGCAGAATTGTCGACAGGGTTAACGCAGTGGAACAGCATCCAAGAACACGGGATGACATCATGAAGAGGTGGAACGACCTACGGGGGAAGGTGCTTTCCGTGGTATCCAGACAACAGATTGCTGTACAGAGGACTGGAGGTGGACCCCCACCTCATCCCCCACAACTAACAACATAAGAGGAGGAGCAAGTCTTGGCAATTATGCATCCTGAGGGCCTCACATGAGTAGCAGGAGGACTGGACTCTGGTACGACATATCTTTACTACTTTATCCCACACACTCATCACCCCAACAACCAACAGATATCCCACTAACACAACCCTCACATCCCAAAACCAAGCCCTGCATGTAACACCAATGCATGGACACCCATTACTAAAGCATGTCCAGTACAGATACTCCCCCAGGCCCCAAAATCACCATTCTCACAAGGACCAAGCCAATAATGCAAGCACAGGAGTAGAGGGTCACTCACCCATTGCACAAGATGGCACACACAGATACAATAACTATGCATTTACACCCCAACAGGACCCATACCCAATGTAACTGGACAGGAGGTGCCAGACATATCCAGTCACCCCACATAAGAGACCCTCAATGACAACAGCAGCTCTGCATACCTGGATCAAGATGACCAGCCCGGCCCATCAGGGACCTTGGGACAGTCGGTTCCCCTGACACAGTCCCAAACCACCACATAGCCTCCCCTCTCAGGAAACACCAGCACAGCACCCACTAAGCGGGCCCATCCTTCTGTCCCCAGGACACGTCAATCAGCAGTGTGTCCACCACTACAGGGAACCCAGGCAACCCCACTAACACAGGACGATCAAGGACCTGGGGCAGTGGCAGTCGGCACACGGTTCAGGGGACAGAGGCACAGGATAACAGGGAAGCTGGGAGGACTGCTGTGCGACAAGGGGAGGACAGGCCCAGGGAACCCACTCTCCACGAGGCACTCTTCAACATCATGGGAGCTTACCACCATTCCCAGGAGACCATGGGCACGGTGCTGGCCAAGTTTCAGGAGACCCAGCAGCTGCAGGAGGAACATTACATGGGGATCAGGGAGGACTTGAAGTCCATCAACACCACCCTGGTCACCATTGCCAATGACTGGCAGACCTTCTCAACACCAGAATGGACACAGTGGCACACCAACGGGCCCATGACACTAGCCTGGATGATGAACAGCCCTCCACCTCCGCCGGCGCTAGTGGACAGGAGGCACCGCCACTGGAACACCAGGCCACCAGCACCCCAACCCCTGCAGATGGAGAACCACCCCGCAAACAGTCCCTGAGATCCAGGAACAAGACAGAGAACATTGCCAAGAACCCCGGCCAGGAAATAAGACCCCCCTGAATGTCACCCTTCTGTCCCACTATATCACCCTGTCCATCCTTTAACTGCCATTGCTCCACTTCCTATTCCCCTTTGGACAATGCACCTGTGAAACAAATAGACTGGACTCTGCAATGGACATACCTCCACCACCACCCCAGCCCATTTTACAACCCCCTCCACTTATTTGCACAGGAATAAATACACTTCAATCACAAAACAATCTGGAGTCAGTCTGTGTTTTCACAAATGTGTAATTGCAATATCTATGGCACATAGCAATGTCAATTTACTTGTTCACATGCCAATGTAACACAGCTGTAGGCCAGGAGTAAACATAGCAGAGGGTACAAAGTGGGACAAAGATCTGTGAAATGGAAAGTCCAAGTGACAAGTCAGTGTCCATACACTGAGTAAAAATGACAGACTTATGCTAGCTCCAACAATAGTATGAAAAGTGGGAATCAGTGACATCTTCTTACCTGTGTCTCACTGGAAGTATGGCATGATGAGGTTGTTTCAGTTGTCAATATCATCTTCTTCTGCCTCCTCTTCTTCACTGTTCACAGGCTCCACAGCTGCCACAAGACCACCATCTGGCCCATCATCCTGCAGAAAAGGCACCTAGCGTTGCAAAGCCAGGTTGTGCAGCATACAGCAGGCCACGATTATCTGGCACACCTTCTTCGGTGAGTAGTATAGGGAACCACCTGTCAGATGGAGGCACCGGAATCCGGCCTTCAGGAGGCCAAAGGTGCGTTCTATTATCCTCCTAGTTCACCCACGTGCCTCATTGTAGCGTTCCTCTGCCCTTGTCCTGGGATTCCTCACTGGGATCAGTAGCCATGACAGGTTGGGGTAACCAGAGTCACCTACATATGTCGAGGGACAACTGTTAGACACACACTAAACCTTAGGGACAACCCCATACCCAGACACCTATGTCAACTGTATTGGGACCTTAGGCCCCACCTATTAGCCACACACGGTGCCTCAGGAGTTGCCCCATCACATAAGGGATGCTGCTATTTCTCAAAATGTAAGCTTCATGCAAAGAGCCAGGATACTTGGCATTCACATGGGAGATGTACTGGTCTGCCAAACACACCATCTGAAGATTCATCGAATGGTAGCTTTTCTGGTTTCTGTACACCTGTTCATTCCTGGGGGGGGGCAAATGTCACATGTGTACCATCAATGGCACCAATGATGTTGGGGATATGTCCCCGGGCATAAAAGTCACCCTTCACTGTGGGCAAATCCTCCACTTGAGGGAAAACGATGTAGCTACGCATGTGTTTCAGCAGGGCAGACAACACTCTGGACAACAGGTTAGTGAACATTGGCTGGGACATCCCTGATGCCATGGCCACTGTTGTTTGAAAAGACCCACTGGCCAGGATATGGAGTACAGACAGGAACTGCACTAGAGAGGGTATCCCTGTGGGATGGCGGATAGCTGACATCAGGTCTGGCTCAAACTGGGCACACAGTTCCAGGACTGTTGCACAATCAAGTCTGTATGTGATTGTGATGTGTCTCTCTTCCATTGTCGACAGGTCAACAAGGGGTCTGTACACCGGAGGATGCCGCCATCTCATCACCTGCCCCAGCAGATGTGCCCTATGGAGCAGAACAGCGAGCAGAGGGTCATCCAACACTGAGGTATCACAATGTGTTATTTGCAGAAACGTTAGTAATCCGCAATGTGCCGGTATCTGTCTGTATTCCCGCCCTAGATAGGTGTGATGCAGTTTTTATCCATCCCATGTGGCCCCCTGAAATGGCAGCTGCCTGACCTGTAAGGTGGGACAAGGGGATATGAGGTAACTGCACTGGCGTTGTACACCGTCGCGGTGGGTGATCGAAGACCGCGGCGCAATTCTGCATTGGTTAACATTGGGCCCTATGGGTCCCAGGAGCCAATGACGAAGTATGCCAGCGGTGACAGTACGCACCGCCGCGGACATGACCGCCATTTTCTGTCTGTTCACTCACTTGATACCTGACCTTCAACAGGAGAGGACCTACACTGCAAGTGCTGCTGTGACCTGTGTCTGGAAGAGATAATGGCTACAGTGTTAGGGGACAGGGCCCCTGCCTTCACTTCGGAGGAGTTGGAGAAACTAGTGGATGGGGTCCTCCCCAGTTCTCAAAATTGTATGGTCCTCCAGACAAACCTGTGAGTACACTGTGAGCATGCTGTGTGGGCAATGCCTGGTTTGAGTGGTGTAGATAGAAGATACATGGGGAGCTGAGGCCTGCATGTGCGGATGGTGAGTGTATGTGGGTCAGGGTATGGGTGGGAACTGGTGGGCAATGAGTATGACGGTCCGGACGGGTGAGTAATTTCCTTTCCCCCCTGTACCATTCCTCTAGGTCAGTGCCCACCAGAAGAAGGGTATTTGGTGTGCCATCGCAAAGGATGTCTGGACCCTCAGGGGCTACCACAGACGGAGCACCCACTGCCGTAAAAGATGGGAGGACCTGCGCCGCTGGAGCAAGAACACGGCGGAGGCCCAGCTGGGGATGGCCTCCCTACGTGGAAGGAGTGCCCGTTGCACCATGATCCTCATGATGTCCCGGATCCTGGCGGTGGCCTATCCAGAGTTGTATGGGCACTTGAGGGCATCACAGCAGCCACAAGGGGGTGAGTACACTCTCATTCAGCTGACTCTGCGTGCATTACAAGGTGTCTGGGTGGGGGAGGTGGGCAGTGGGTTCCCCTAGGCCAGGGCAAACTTGGTAGGCAAGGTCCCTTGTGAGGCAGGCTATGTGGCACCCCAACCCCACTAGTGGTAAGAGCCATCTACACCTAGTCAGGCTCCTGTGACTTCCAGGTGTGAAGCAATTGGGCTTAGGCCTCGTGCCCCATGGTCAGGTGAATTTTCTAGGGACTGTCAGTGCATAGCGTAGTGCTGAGGGCTGCTCCCTGTGTGTTGTGCCTGCCAACGGTAGTTGTGTTGCATGCACTGAACATGTTTTTCTACTGTCTTCCCCCCACTTTTTGTGGTCTCCCTGTTCTTGTGTGCAATAGCATCATCAGGCGGAGGAGCATTGGCACCGGAGCAGGAGGGAGCTGCAACCCACTTGGCCCTGGAGGGTGAAGCAACGGAGTCTGAAGCCACCAGCGGGACGAAGGGCGAGGGGAGCTCCACAGCGGGGACAGGAGCAGACAACAGTGACAGCGACTCCTCCTCTGATGGGAGCTTCCTTGTGGTGGCGGGCACCTCTGTGCCCACCGCATCAACAGGTACAGCCGCCACACCCCCACCAGCACCGCCCTACCAGCAGCCCCTCAGCGTGTGTCCCGTGTCCGCTCACCCAGGAGGGTGGGCATCTCCTTCGCCCCAGGCACCACAGACCCTGCCCCAGTCAGTCCTGCTGCCCTCACTTAGGAGGCTATTGACCTCCTGAGATCCCTCACTGTTGGGCAATTAACCATTTTGAATGCCATCCAGGGTGTTGAGAGGCATTTGTAGCAAACAAATGCATACCTGGAGGGCATTCATTCTGGCATGGCAGCCCAACAGAGAGCATTTCAGGCTCTGGCCTTAGCACTGATGGCAGCTATTGTCCCTGTGTCCAGCCTTTCCCCTCCAACTTCCTCCACCCAGACCCAATCCCCTGTACCTCAGCCTATCCCAAGCACACCATCAGACCAGCATACACACACATCAACACACAAGAGTGGACATGGCAAACATAAGCACCACACATCCCACAGGCACTCACACAAGCACCATACCAATGCAGACTCTCCAACATCCACTGCCTCCACTGTGTCCCCACGTCGTCCTCGTCCTTCCCTGTCTCACACTTGCATGCACTACATTCTCAGCCACTACCTCCATCACCAGCACGCCCATCACCACACACCGCTCACGTGCAATCACCACCATCACTACCATTCACACATCCCCTGTGTCCTCTCCCAGTGTCTCTGTGAGCCCTCCTCCAAAACTACAAAAACGCAGGCACACACCCACCCAACAGCCATCCACCTCACAACAGCCTCTGGCCCATTCACCTTCACCCAAATTCAGCAGACGTACACCTCCTACAACCACTACCTCCTCCTCCACTCCCAAACCCCCTCCATCTTCCCGTCCCAGTGTGTCTAAAAAACTTTTCCTGGCAACTCTTGACCTCTTCCCTTCATCTCACCCCCCGTCTTTCCCCTAGGGCCAGGCTTTCCAGTTCCTAGCCCAGCACCTCAGCCACCAAATCCCCAGGCACAGTGGTGCCAGAAACTGCGGGGTCATCAAGTGCGCCACCCATCAGAGCTGCCAGTTTGCCACGTAGCGAGGGCAAGGACATTCTGTGGAGAGATACATCGACTACCCCAGTCCTTGGCAGGATGAAGCACTCTGGGCACCATGCCCCCTCCAGAACCAGTGGAGAATAGCATCCACTACCTCAGTCCTTAGCAGGATGAAGCACTCTGGGCACCATGCCCCCTCCAGAACCAGTGGGGAAAAGCATCCACTACCTCAGTCCCATGCCCATCCACTACCTCAGTTCTTGGCAGGATGAAGCACTCTGGGCACCAGGCCCCCTCCCGCACCAGTGGAGAATGACATCCACTTGAGATACTGTGGCTTTGCACTCCCCAGGATAAAGCAGTGGGCAAACCACCCACTGGAGAGACTTGAGAGACTGTGGCTTTGAACTCCCCAGGATAAAGCAGTGGGCAAACCACCCACTGGAGGGACTTGAGAGACTGTGGCTTTGCACTCCCCAGGATAGAGCAGTGGGCAAACCACCCACTGGAGAGACTTGAGAGACTGTGGCTTTGCACTCCCCAGGATAGAGCAGTGGGCAAACCGCCCACTGGAGAGACATGAGAGACTGTGGCTTTGCATTCCCAGGATAGAGCAGTGGGCAAACCATCCACTGGAGAGACTTGAGAGACTGTGGCTTTGCACTCCCCAGGATAAAGCAGTGTACAAACCACCCACTGGAGAGACTTGAGAGACTGTGGCTTTGCACTCCCCAGGATTGAGCAGTTGGCAAACCACCCACTGGAGAGACTTGAGAGACTGTGGCTTTGCACTCCCCAGGATACAGCAATGGGCATGGAGCCCCTCTTGCAGCAGTGGCGTTGTGCGTTTATCTGGCTGAGGTGCCTCCCCTCCCCCTGAGGTACCTGTATATTTTTGGTCTGATGCCCCAGCAGTGTTCTCTCCGTTTCCAGTCAGGTATCTAGTGTGGGCTTCGCCCATGAATTTTGGGACCAGTGGTCCACGGACAATGATTGGTACACTATCCGGACTTGTGTAGTTGTTGTACATATTTGTATCTACTGAATTTTGATTTTTGACTATCAGATTTTTAATGATTACAGTAGTTACAATCATTTCATTTTGTCCTTGCGTTCTTCCAGAGGATGATGGGGTGTATATGTAATGTTGCTGCATGTATTTTTGTGTATGTTGTTGTGGGTGAGGGTGGGGGTGGGGGTATTGCGTGTTGCGTGTGTGTGTCACTCTCTCCCCCCCCCTGTGTTGTAGGTGCAGTACTCATCGTCAAAATTGAAGTGGTTTTCAACGCAACTAACTGTCAGTCAAATACATACGTGTTTCATCCAACTCCACAGCAACTCGATGGGCCGCCTTTGACCTGGTAGATGTATAGTGCTCCATGCCCTAAAAATATTTCAGGGGCCCTGGTTCAGAGTGGTATACAACTTATGTTCTAACACAGCCCCATGGTACCCTCTTTGGACAGGTCACTGACACTGCACCGCCACACTCTACAAAACTTGATATGTGTGCACATCCCAGTTTCAGGGATAGTGATGCTTTCATAACACTATGTCACACAACAGCAAATCCACATCAATATCACACCTGCAAACTGAAGGGACACCCTCTCTTTGTACACATGCCACGACCTGTCATGACAGAACATATATATATGTATTGATGTTTAATTGAACCCAAACACACCTTCCCTGCAAAATCCTTGTAATGGACTCATGCGTTCCACCCATATTGCAAGAGAATGTAAGGTAAATGGGATGCAGAGTAATTTGTGTGACAAACATCCTAAGCACACAATGTAAACAATCCTTGCAGAATAGGTATGGTGGCATCAGGGGGACCCTAGGAAGGCTGCTGCCCTGAGACACATTTCACTTTGCACATGCCTCAAAAAAACACTACTTGCACAGGAACGGTGGCCTGATGATTATTAAGGACAACTAATTGCATAACCAAGTGCCATTCCCATGTGGCAAATGTGTAAGTGCAAGTCTAGAAATCAAATACACGAGTAACAGCATGGGTCACACATTTAGACAAAGTAGATGTACGATACACACATACCAATGGACACGTCCATTCAATTCTTTAGGATGGTAGCTCAATTGAACACCCTCCATGTGTGGCCAAACCAACCTCTAGCTTGGACACATTAAACAAATGTCCAATCTACATCAGGGGGAGAAATGTAACCCAATAGATGTTGACAGTAGCAAAGCCAAAAAGAAATACTTAACATATAAAACAACACCCAATGTAATGCCAACCCAATTGGATCGCATCCCACACATCCATCCATAGAAAAATTCCCCTTGTCTTGGGTGCCTCTAGCACTAGTTCCAAAGTCAGATGTTACCAACCCCTGCAAATGGATTATCAATCAGGGTGAAACAAACACAAATGTAGTCATACCTCACATATCAATCATGAACATCAAAACAGTAGAAAAGTAATGGTAGGATCAATGTATAGTAGAGCAAACAACTGAAATTTATTTACAGGCCTCCAAAAATGGAGAAGAGACTAAGTTCCAGTCCTTGGTGAAAGTTGTGCTGAGCACACTGCTATGCCCCACAAATTGCCTCACAGATCACTGCCACAGAAACCTCCATAGGAAGAGGAATTTACTGGGCATTCCATGTACCTCAATGATCATCATTTGGTTGGGTAGGGTTTAGGATGGGCGGGTTTGGTCTTGGGAGGGGTGACCTTCACTTTAGGAGGGGCTGGGTTCTTCTTGGGTTCTTTTTGCTTTGGGAGGGTGGGTTTCACATGGATAAGGGCAAGGGCAACCATAGAGCTTTCTTTGTGAAAATGGGGAGGGAGTGCATGAGGGATTAGATGTTGGGAGGTTGGGTAAATGCTTTTTTGAGGTGTGGCTTTGGCTGTTGTTGATGTGTGTGTGTCTCAAGTATGTTTGTGTTCAGTTGGTGTCAGTTGTGTGTGTGTGTGGGTGTTTGCATCTCTTGGTGGGTTGTGATGCGAACGTGATGGTATGGTGGGAGTGGTAGATGTTGGTGGGGTGGTGCCTGGAGGTATGTTGGATGTGGTGGCTGTGTCTAGGGGTGTTGCTATGGTATCTGGGGATTGGTGGGTGTTTTTATGGGTGTAGGGGTGGTGTCTGGGGGTATGGTGGATGTGGTAGCTGAGTCTGTGTGTGTTTAGGTGTTGTTTCGGGGTATAGTGGATGTGGCTGTGCCTGCATGTTTTGGGGAGGTGTTTGGGGGTATGGTGGATATGGTGGTTGTGTCTGTGTGTGTTAAGATGGTGTCTGGGGATCTGGTGGATGTGGTGGTGGTTGTAAGTGGGATGAGTGACTGTTAAGTGCTTGGGTGCTTGTGTGTCATGTGGTATTTGTGTTTATTTGTGCTGTTTGTGGCTGTTGAGTTATGTGCTAATGTGTGAATGTTCTTGGGACAGGTATCGGAATAGGGAAATTGGCTTGGGAAGAGGTGGGGGGAGGATTGTGGGAGGGTAGAAGGGTGCTGTGAGGGAGGGGGCCAGAGCCTGGTAAGATCTCTGTAAGTCAGACAAAGCACTGTGAATGCCTTCCCGGTATGCAACCATCTGTTAGATTTGGATGCATTGCACCCAAATGGCATTCAGAATGGCAGTCTGACCCACAGAGATGCTCCTCAGGAGGTCAATTGCCCCCTCATTCAGGCCAGCAGAGGTAACAGGAGCAGGGGGTGAGGTGCCTGGCACGAAGGAGACAGCCACCATCTTGGGGGAGAGGGCCCAGCCAACTAGATGGGAGTAACAGAGAGGGTGGAGATGGAACTGGGGGTGTTGGATAAGGATGGAACAGGTGTATGTCTTGAGTGTTCTGCCACCACTAGGAAATGATTCAGTCATGAAGACCGACTCTGAAGAAGACTATGTCGGGCCGGTGTCCTCTGTGGCACTTCCCTCACCCTCTGGGCCACTGGGTCCCTCTTTGTCTGATGTTTCGTGACTGGAGGTACTGTGACAATCTGCATCCCCACTGATGTCAGCCCTGTCTCCTTCTCTTGGCTGTGATGATGCTGAAATGACAAAGACAAATAGGATAAGTCCACGTGTCTGGACACTGTTGAACAACAGCTTGATTACAAAACATTTACATAATGTATGGTAGCCCCCAGCCACAAGGTCCTCCAAAGTAGCTTTAACATTAGCAGCAGCACATGCATGCATGCTACATGTACTGTCTTAGAAACTGTGTCTCTTGTTGGCAGTCCGTTTGCACCCTGTTCAATTAGGGACCCTCACTCTAGTGAGTTTAAGGGAGATACACAGCTCAGATAAACCCTGCTCCCCCCGCTGGTAGCTTGGCACAAACAGTCAGGCTTATCCCAGAGGTAATATGTAAAGTTTTTGTACAAACACACACAGTAACACAGTGAAAACACCAGAACAGTACTCCACACCAGTTTAGAAATATAGCCAATATTGATCTAAATCAAACAAGACCGAAACAACAAAACTCAAACATACACAAGCAAAGATATGAATTTTAAAAGATTAAATCCCAATAAAAACACTTATAAACACAGTAGCTCCACCAGGGGCTATCACAACGTCGTTGACGGAGCCATTCCCAACAGTCTGACGAAACTTGTGGGGAGGTCAATTCCAGTCACATATTTGCATGATCCCCCGGGTACAGTACCTTTGGTAACAAGGAAAACAAGCTGATGCACGGAGTCGAGGAGGTGAGGCATCGCTGGATCTGGTGCAGCGTCAGCTTTTTACTGCAGAACAGGTGAGGTGATGTGGCATCGGTGCAAGGCATCCGTCCCTTATGATCCAGTGGGGTAGATGAATCCGATGGGTCAAGATACGGTGGGGCAGCCTGTTGGGGTCATGCCACAGCTACATGCTCCACGGCGGAGTCGAGTGTCATGGGCATTAGTGACATGGCACTCGGGACTCACAATGTCGCAGGACTTCCGCAGGCCTACAGCGGCGTCCGGCCGGCGGTGTCAGTTGGGGTTATCACACTCCACCGGGGACCCCAGCTTTGCTCTGGAGTTGTCCAGAGTCGTTATGCCTGTTTTTTTTCTGAATTTGTAAGGCCAGCTCTCATCCCCAAGGGCCCAGGAACTGGAGTGGCACCACTTGGTAAGTCAGAGTCCACAGAAAGAGTACCCAGGTGATGGCATGTGAAATCTTTGCTGTTCCTGAGACTTCTTAATAGGAGGCAAGCTTAGTGCAAGCCCTTGGAAAAACTTCACAAGCAGGATACAGAGCAAAGTCCAGTCGTTGCCCTCTCGCAGGCAGAAGCAGTAATTGAAGGCCAACCCAGCAAAGCACACACAGCAATGTGGCAGTACTCACCTCTCTTCAGCTCTTCTCCTTGGCAGAGGTTCCTCTTGATCCAGAAGTATTCTAAAAGTCTGGGGTTTGGGGTCCACTACTTATACTCATTTCTGCCTTTGAAGTAGGCAAACTTCAATGGAAAGTCTCTGTTGTTCACAAGATCCTGCCTTGCCCAACCTGGTCCCAGACACACTCAAGGGGGCAGGGGACTGCACTGTGTAAGGACAGGCACAGCCCTTTCAGGTACCACTGTCAGCTCCTCCCTCCCACTCTAGCCCATTGAGACCCATCAGGAAATGCAGGAAACACCTCAGCTCCCTTTGTATCACTAGCTAGACAGAATTCACAAACAGCCCAGCTATCAGTCTGACCCAGACATGGATTCCACAGGCAGACAGAGGCACAGAATGGTTAAGAAAGAAAATGCACTCTTTCTAAAAGTGGTATTTTAAAACAGACAATCTAAAAAACAACTTAACTAAAAGATGTATTTTTAAATTGTGAGTTCCGAGACTCCAAACTCCAAGTCTCTATCTGCTCCCAAGGAAAAGTTACACTTAAAAGATATTTAAAGGCAATCTCTGTGGGAGGGATAGGCCTTGCACTAGCGAAAACAAATTTAGCAGTATTTCACTTTCAGGACATGTAAAACACGCCAGTACATGTCCTACCTTTAGATACAGTGCATCCTGCCCAGGGGCTGCCTTGTGCCTACCATAGGGGTGACTTATATGTAGTAAAAGGGAAGGTTTGGGCCAGGGAAGAGGGTAAACTTGGCAGGTCGAATTGGCAGTTTAGAACTGTACACATAAACACTGCAGTGGCAGGTCTGCGACATGTGTACAGGGCTACTCATGTGGGTGGCACAATTTGTGCTGCAGGCACACTAGTAGCATTTGATTTACAGGCCCTGGGCACCTCTAGGGCACTTCACTAGGGACTTATTAGAAAATCAAATATGCTAATCATGGAAAAGACAATTACCAATACATTTTAGATAGCTAGCACTTGCACTTTAGCACTGGTCAGCAGTGGTAAAGTGCCCAGACTACCAAAACCAGCAAAAACGAAGTCCAGCACATTGTCAACAATACAGAAAGCAGAGGCAAAAAGACAGAGGAAACCAGACCAAGGATGCCATATCTAACAAACTGCAAACAATTGCCCTCAGGAAAATCCGATTCACGGACAACTTCAGTTGCATGATTGAAGTTGTCCAATCACAATACCCACAGATCAAGTAGGAGACCTTGTCACCTTGAATGGTTTGGCTTGTGTAGCACCCCTCACTAACCTGTTTGCATCAAATATAATGGCAATGTCAAGGACATTCTCATAGATTCCACACAAGGTTCTGCAATCAGCAAATGTTCATATACACAATACCACATCAGGATGTAATGATGGGCAAATAATTCAGCCATTTTGCAGTAGGAAGTACAGTAGCCCAATGAAGGTGACATAGAAACACCCATGTCACACTGTAAAAAGTTACCAATGGTAATTTCAAAATAGTGCAATGGAAGTTGCACCAATGTTGCTTTGCTAGAATGACATATCTTACACAGTAAAGTGCACTGGAGACAATCTGGTCATAAAGTCTGGGAGATTTTTCAACAAATATCCACAGCACAATGAATCTGCTAGGTCTAGGGACCTGTTTTGATTGGTTCTGCTGAGAACACTCTTTTAATATTGCATCGCTAAAAGGCAATAGTCCATTGAATGTTGTTGTGGCTCAGGGAATCTCCAAAATCTGAATATGGCCGTTAACATGTTTCTCAGTGGAAAGGCACGTCTTTGTACCTTTATGTCATGCAAACACAGATTCCACTGGATTACTGAGTGTGCACAATCACATATTATTCCATCATTGCTGCATGTCACTTCTGTATGCAGGTCAACCGCCAGGTAATGAACCTTCAACAATTGCTATGTGCAAAGCACTTTGCAAATGATTCAACATCGGTGGCATGGAAATGCACATTGTGAGCAAGTAAGTACTGGAGACAGACCTGTTATGTCCTTCATTGCTTTTGCAATTGTTCATGATAAATGACATGGAGTAATGGGTAACATATGAACTGTATACCCATCATATGAAACTATTAGACAGAGCTTTTGGTATGCACACATTTGTGATAGAGTCACCATCCCATGAAGGCAGTTAGATCATGTATGAAACATTAGTGGAAATGTTACTACATGTAGGAAAGTCCTCCTTTGTGCCCTGGTCACCCCCCATACTTTTTGGACAGGTACTGGTGGTTACTGACTCTTGGCTGTGCCCTGGGTACTGCTTACCAGTCCCAGGGCCAGTGCTCTGTGTAAAATGGATATGCAAATTAGGCTAATTATAATTGGCTAAGTTAACCTACCTATAAGTCCCTAGTATATGGTAGGGCATGTAGGTTTAGGGACCACAGCATAGGTAGTGCACCCATAGGTGCACTGCTGAGGTGCCCAGTGTCATTTTAAAGGCAGACCTGACTTGCTGCTGCTTTTAAATTACAGTTATATGCAAATTCGACTTTAGAATTAAAAGTAGTTCCAAAGTCTCAAACTGCCTTATTTTTACATATAAGTCACCCCTAAGATGTGCCCTATGTGCCCCTAGGGCTGGGTGCCATGTAACTATAAGCAGGGACTTTATAAAAATAGTTTTATAAGCCCTGGTGAGGTAAAAACAGCCAAATTCGTTTTTCCCTCATTGCAGTAAATGGCCTTCAAAGGCTAGAATGGGGAGACTTTATTTTAATTTTTAAAGTCTCCTTAAATGATGCATACCTTGAGTTTGGTATCAAATTAATTGTTGTAATAAATCCCACAACTTCCAGTTGTTGGACTTAATATAACTTGTTCAGGTAAAGAGTTTTCAACTTTACCTGAAAAGTTGCCAATTTCAGCCCTGCATTGTTTTTGCTGCTGTGCTCTGATTGGCCAGCCTTGAGCAGCTTGACCAAGCTGCCTTGATGAGGTGTGAAGTGGCCTGGCTTCACACAAAGGAATGTGCCTGTGGGAGGGAATCTCCCCTCAGCAGATGGTGAGGCAGGAAGGGGGAGGGCTGCCAAACTGGTCTTCAAAGGCTGAGAAGGACATTTGGAGCAACCAGCAACACCCCCACATCCCGCAACCCCAGACAACTGGGTGCCCCCTTGATTAGATTAGGAGAGGGCAGGAGAGGGGTGTGTTTATGATTTTTAGCCACACCAGTGGGTGGGCTCAGCCAGATGTAACCTCCAAAAATCAGATTCAGCCATGATGGATTTTTAGAGAATGTTGCCTCCTGGGATTGATTTTTGCCACACTTCCCAGGAAGTGGTCATCACAGGGGGAAGGACCCTGCACCTGACTGGAGAACCAGGACCCCCCTGCTTTTCACCCAGGAGCAAGGATAAAACTGGCAGACCTGCACCCACACCTCAGATCCCCATCAGATTCCAACAAGGAAGAACCAAAGGAGAAGAAGGACTGCCCTGCTGGACCCCTGGCCTGCACCTGGAACCTGCACTCAGAAGGACTGCACCAGCTGCACACTTGGGCTTTACCACAAGAAGGACTTTGCCTGGCTTCAACTGGTTCAAGGAGGGACTCCCTGTTTGCTACAGGTGAAAAATTGCTATCCAGAGTCCCCTGCACCAACTCCTGAAGAAAGCGACCAGCTGACCACTGTCCAGTGGCCATAAAGGAGTTTGCGCCAGGTGCATTCTGGGAGTTGTAGTCCGCACCCCCCAAGGACCATCTCAGAACTTCTGGACCCTTGGGGTGAGCTGTGGACCCCGAAAGAACCTTAAAAGGACATCTGGGAGAAGCCCCAGAAGTTTGGAGAAGTTTGGACAACTTTTGAAAAAAAGCCCCATAGAGGGACCGACCCGCCGCGGCAACTCTAGCCGGCTTGCCTCAACCGCGACCCGGCCTGATTTGCTGGTTCGTCCCGGTAAAGAAAAATCTCCGAAAAAGAGACTAAGTCCGAAGGTAAAAAGTTGACCGGGACCTCCCAGCCAGCGTATCCGAGAAAGGCTCCATGGACGTCGGATCAAGATCCAGGTTTACCCCGGTCGAAGGATTTTCACCTCGAAAAAACGACTAAGTCCGAAGGTAAAAATCTCCACCGAGGATTCCAGCATCGCGTATCCGGAGAAGGGCTCCAGGAGGTCGGATTGGACTGGCAGGTTCGTCCCGCTGAAGAAAATCTTCGAAAAAAAGACTAAGGGGGTCATTCTTACCCGGGCCGGCAGCGGAAGCCGCCGGCCTGGCTGGAACCGCCAGAATACCGCTGCGCGGTCAAAAGACCGCCGCGGGTATTCTGGATTTCCCGCTGGGCTGGCGGGCGCCAGAAGGCAGGCCCACCATCATCACACAAGCTCACACACAGGAATGCCAGCACTGGGGTACACGGTCACCCACCCATTGCACACCATGACACACACAGATGCAATAATCATGCCTTTACACCCCTGCAGGACCACTACCCAACGTCACCAGACAGGAAGGTCTAGACATGTCCACTCCACCCACAGAAGAGGCCCACAGTGATGACACCACGTCTGTCCACCTGGATCTAGATGACCAGCCTGGACCATCGGGGGCCTTGGGACAGTCGGTTCCCCTCACACAGGCACAGGCCAACACAGACCTTCCCCCCTCTGGAAACACCAGCACAGCACCCACCCAGCGGGCCCATACCTCCGTCCCCAGGACACGTCAATCAGCTGTGTGTCCACCACTACAGGGAACCCAGGATAACCCACCACCCCAACAACAACAGGGACCTGGGGGCAGTGGGCACACGGTCCAGGGGACGGGGGCCCAGGAACACAGGGGAACTAGGAGGGCTACTGTGCGACAGGGGGCGGACAGGCCAAGGGAACCCACTCTCCACGAGGCCCTCTCCTCCATCATGGGAGCATGCAACCACTCCCAGGAGACGATGGCAACGGTACTGGCCAAGTTTCAGGAGACCCAGCGGATGCAGGAGGAACAGTATATGGCTTCAGGGAGGAACTCAGAACCATCAGCTTCGCCCTGGGCACCATCGTAGGGGTGCTGAAGGAAGTACTCAACACCAGGAGGGACACTGTGGCACTACAAGGGGCCCCTGACACTAGCACGATGAACTGCCCACCACCTCCGCTGGCGCTAGTGGACAGGAGGCACCGCCACAGGACCACCACACCAGCACCCCACCCCCTGCAGACAGAGAACCACCCCGCAAACAGTCCCTGAGATCCAGGAACAAGACAGAGCACGATGCCAAGACCCCCGCCAAGAAATTAGACCATCCTGATTGTCATCCCACTGTCCCACTTTGTCACCCTGTCCATATTGAAACTGCCCCAGCTCCACTTCCTATGCCCATATGGGCAATGCACCTGTGAGACTAATAGACTGGACTCTGCCATGGACACTCCTACGCCATCACCCCTCACCATTTAACTTCCCCCTCCAATATTTTGTAGTTAAATAAACACACCTAAAGCACCAAAAGATCTGGAGTCTGTCTGTGATTTCGAAATAGTGTATTTGCAATTACAGTGACAAAATGTTCTTGAAATAGTAATGTCAACATACCTATGTCACACAGCTCTAGTCCATGAGAAATCTAAGCAGATGACACACGTTGGGACCCACACCTGTGAAACTGTAAGGGAAAGTGACAACTCAGTGACCATACACTGGGTGAAATCGACAGACAGGATAGAGGTAGAAGTGTTAAAGTACATGTGGTAGACAGGAAAGTATTCTCACCTGTGTTTCACTGGAAATATTGCTGGATGACTGAGTCCCTGTTCTGCATGTCTTCTTCCTCTGCTTCCTCCTCATCACTGTCCACAGGCTCCACAGCTGCAACAACACTGGCATCTGGACCATCCTCCTGCAGAAAAGGCACCTTGCGTCGCAAAGCCAAGTTATGAAGCATACAGCAGGCCACGATGATCTGGCACACCTTCTTTGGTGAGTAGAATAGGGATCCACCTGTCATATGCAGACACCTGAACCTGGCCTTCAGGAGCCCGAAGGTCCGCTCAATCACCCTCCTAGTACGACCATGGGCCTCATTGTAGCGTTCCTCTCCCCTTGTCCTGAGATTCCTCACTGGGGTCAGTAGCCATGACAGGTTGGGGTAACCAGAGTCAACTAATAGCCACACACGGTGCCTCTGGAGTTGACCCATCACATAAGGGATACTGCTATTCCGCAGGATGTAGGCGTCTGCACTGAGCCAGGGAACATGGCATTCACATGGGAGATGTACTGGTTGGCCAAACATACCATCTGTACATTCATGGAATGATAACTCTTCCGGTTCCTGTACACCTGTTCACTCCTGTGGGGGGGGGGGACCAAAGCCACATGGGTCCCATCAATGGCACCTATGATGTTGGGGATATGTCCAAGGGCATAGGAGTCACCTTTCACTGTAGGCAAATCCTCCACCTGAGGGAAAACGATGTAGCTCTGCATGTGTTTCAGAAGGGCAGACAACACTCTGGACAATACGTTGGAAAACATAGGCTGTGACATCCCTGATGCCATGGCCACAGTTGTCTGAAAAGACCCACTAGCAAGGAAATGGAGCACTGATAGCACCTGCACTTGAGGGGGGATTCCTGTGGGATGGCGGATTGCTGACATCAGGTCTGGCTCCAACTGGGTACACAGTTCCTGGATTGTGGCACGGTCAAACCTGTAGGTGATAATCAAATTTCTTTCCTCCATTGTCGACAGGTCCACCAGCGGTCGGTACACCAGAGGATTCCGCCATCTCCTCACATGTCCCAGCGGACGGTGCCTATGAAGGACAACAGCGAGCACAGAGTCAAACAACTCATAGGTATGTTCCCACAGTCTACACAGAACACCATTCATACCCAAAATGTGGCCTGTATGTGTGTTGAGACTAGGCCTAGGTATGTGTGATGCAGTTGGTAATTAGGCCATGTGGGCCCCTGAAATGGCGACTGCCTGACCTCTAAAGTGGGACAATGGGATGTGAGGTAACTGCGCTGGCGTTGTACACCGTCGCGGTAGGAGACCGCGGCGCAATTGTGCATTGGTTAACATTGGACCCTACGGGTCCAAGGAGCCAATGACGATGTACGCCGGCGGTGACGATACGCCCAGCCGTGGACGTGACCGTCGCGGACGTGACCGCCATTTTTTATCTGTTGAATCACTCGATACCTGATCGTCGACAGGAGAGGACCTACACTGCAAGTGCTGCTGTGACCTCAGTCTGGAAGACACATTGGCTCGTGCATCTGGGGAAAGGGCCCCTGCCTTCACTGCGGAGGAGTTGGAGAAGCTCGTCGATGGGGTCCTACCCCAGTACACGCTACTCTACGGTCCTCCAGTAAGTACACAGGGAGCATGTTGTATGGGCTATGCCTGTGTGGAGAGGGCTGGTTGTAAGAAGGAAGGGGGCAGAGTGCTGCGTGCATGAAAGACGGTGGGTGCATGTGCCACATGGCAAGGGTAGGGATGGGGGCCACTCACTTTGACGGCGCAGTTGGTAATGACTTCTCTTCTTCCCCTGTACATTTCATGTAGGTCAGCGCCCACCAGAAGAAGGATATTTGGCGTGCCATCGCCAAGGACGTCCGGACCCTGGGGGTCCACCACCGACAGAGCACCCACTGCCGTAAAAGATGGGAGGACATTCGCCACTGGAGCAAGAAGACGGCGGAGGCTCAGCTGGGGATGGCCTCCCAACGTGGGAGGGTTGCCCGTCGAACCATGATCCCCCTGATGTTCAGGATCCTGGTGGTGGCCTACCCTGAGTTGGATGGGCGCTTGAGGGCATCACAGCAGACACAAGGGGGTGAGTACACTCTCATTCAGCTGACTTTGCGCGCAGTGGAGGTGTCTGGGTAGGGGAGGAGGGCTGTGGGTTTCCCTAGGCCAGGGCGAGTTCCGTAGCCTAGGCCCCTCCGTAAGGCATGGCCCTGTGGCCCCCCACCTCTATAAAGTGCCATGTACAGCTATTCATGCCCCTGTGTCATCTATGTGTGCATATGTCGTCCATAGCCTTGTAGGCCATTTCCCAGAAATTGCACTGTAGAGCCCAACAGCGCGACGTAGTGCAGGGGGCTTCTGTGTCTGTCTTGTCCGCCAACGGAAAGGGGTAATCCATGCACTCAACATGTCTTTCTTCTGTCTTACCCCCCCTTTTTTGTGGTCTCCCTGTTCTTGTGTGGATTAGCATCATCAGGCGGAGGAGCAGTGGCACCAGAGCACGAGGGAGCTGCATCCCACATGGCCATGGAGGGCCACACTACGGACTCAGAATACACCAGTGGGACTGAGGGCGAGGGGAGCACCACGGCGGGGACAGGAGCTGAAACCAGCAACACGGACTCGTCCTCCGATGGGAGCTCCCTTGTGGTGGCGGCAACATCTGTGCCCCCCACTTCTACAGGTACAGCCACCACCCCCCTTCCAGCACCGCCCTTCCAGCAGCCCCTCAGCCTTCACCCTGTGCCCGCTCACCCAGGAGGGTGGGCATCACCTTCGCCCCAGGTACCTCAGCCCCTGTCACCCCTGCTGCCCTCAATGAGGAGGCCATTGACCTCCTCAGGTCACTCACTGTTGGGCAATCTACCATTTTGAATGCCGTCCAGGGTTTAGAAAGGCAGTTGCAACAAACTAATTTCTGGAGGGCATTCATTCTGGTCAGGCGGCCCTTCACCGATCCTTTCAAACTCTGGCCTCAGCACTAATGGCAGCCATTGTCCCTGTGTCTAGCCTCCCCCCTCCAACTTCCTCCACCCAGACCCAATCCCCTGTACCTCTGCCTATCCCAAGCACACCATCAGACCAGCCTGCACACACCTCACCACACAAGGGAAACTCAGGCAAACATAAGCACCACACATTCCACAGGCACTCACGCAAGCATCACACACATACAGACACACCAACATCCACTGCCACCACTGTGTACTCCTCCACTGTGTACCCCTCCTCGTCGTCTCCCTCCTCCCACCCAGTCTCGTCTACACTCACACCTGCATGCACTACCTCTACAGCCACTACGTCCCGCACCAGCACACCCCACTCACGTGCAGTCACCACCCCCACTACCATTCACACGTCCCCTGTGTCCTCTCCCAGTGTGTCTGTGACGCCCCCTCCCAAGATACACAAACGCAGGCACACACCCACCCAACAGCCATCCACCTCACGACAGCCTCCAGCGCATGCACCTGCACCCAAAGCCACAAAACGTACACCTCCTACAACCACCACCTCTTCCTCCACTCCCGAACCCCCTCCAGCTACCCGTCCCAGTGTGTCCAAACAACTTTTCCTGTCCACCCTTAACCTATGCCCCCCGTCCAACTCATAGGTCCCGAACTAGCACCTCAGCCACAACATCTCCGGGCCCAGTGGTGCCTGTTGTCACAGGTATGTGGAGTGCACCGCCCACCAGGACACCCAATGTGGCACGGAGCCACAGCACAGCCAGTCCCCCCCCTGTGAAGCACCAGAAGTTGGCCAGTGCCCAGCAGGAGAGGGGGAAGACTCCAGCCACCCAAGCCGCTCCCAGGGTCCCGGTGGGAGTGTGAACTCAGCTGTGACTCCTCCCAAGGTGGTGAAGGGCCACAAGAAACCCGGCAAGTCTGGGAGGAGCAGCACGGCGGAGAAGGCCGCCATCATCCCCGCTGCCCACGAGGGCCCCGCTAGCCCCATCGTCGCAGCTGCCCAGGAGGGCCCTGCCAGCCCCATCGTCGCTGCCCAGGAGGGCCCCCGCCAGCCCCATCGTCACTGCTGCCCAGGAGGGCCCTGCCAGCCCCATCGTCGCTGCCCAGGAGGGCCCCGCCAGCCCCATTGTCGCAGCTGCCCAGGAGGGCCCTGCCAGCCCCATTGTCTCTGCCCAGGAGGGCCCCGCCAGCCCCATCGTCGCTGCTGCCCAGGAGGGCCCTGCCAGCCCCATTGTCGCTGCCCAGGAGGGCCCCGCCAACCCCATCGTCGCTGCTGCCCAGGAGGGCCCTGCCAGCCCCATCGTCGCAGCTACCCAGGAGGGCCCCACCAGCCCCATTGTCTCTGCTGCCCAGGAGGGCCCCGCCAGCCACAGCCCAGCTGCCCAGGAGGGGCCCACCAGCCACAGCCCAACTGACCAATGAAGGACCGCCGGCCCCAGCGCAGCTGGGCAATGAAGGACCGCCAACTCAAGCACCGCTGAACAGGGCAAGGACCGCCAACTCAAGCACCGCTGAACAGGGCAAGCACCGCTGCACAGGGCAAGGACCACCAACTCAAGCACCGCTGAACAGGGCAAGCACCGCTGCACAGGGCAAGGACTGCCAACTCAAGCACCGCTGAACAGGGCAAGGACCACCAACTCAAGCACCGCTGAACAGGGCAAGCACCGCTGCACAGGGCAAGGACCGCCAACTCAAGCACCGCTGAACAGGGCAAGGACCGCCAACTCAAGCACCGCTGAACAGGGCAAGGACCGCCAACTCAAGCACCGCTGAACAGGGCAAGGACCACCAACTCAAGCACCGCTGCACAGGGCAAGGACCGCCAACTCAAGCACCGCTGCACAGGGCAAGGACCGCCAATTCAAGCACCGCTGAACAGGGCAAGCACCGCTGCACAGGGCAAGGACCGCCAACTCAAGCACCGCTAGCCCATGAGCAGCAGGGGCACTGACGCAACTGGGACCGTCACGGGGTGAGTGATGCACCCTGGGCACCAGTCCCCCTCCAGAACCAGTGGAGACATGCATCCACTACCTCTGTCCTTAACAGGATGAAGCACTCTGGGCACCAGTCCCCCTCCAGAACCAGTGGAGACATGCATCCACTACCTCTGTCCTTGGCAGGATGAAGCACTCTGGGCACCAGTCCCCCTCCAGAACCAGTGGAGACATGCATCCACTATCTCGGTCCTTGGCAGGATGAAGCACTCTGGGCACCAGTCCCCCTCCAGAACCAGTGGAGACATGCATCCACTACCTCTGTCCTTGGCAGGATGAAGCACTCTGGGCACCAGTCCCCCTCCAGAACCAGTGGAGACATGCATCCACTACCTCTGTCCTTGGCAGGATGAAGCACTCTGGGCACCAGCCCCCCTCCAGAACCAGTGGAGACATGCATCCACTACCTCTGTCCTTAACAGGATGAAGCACTCTGGGCACCATGCCCCCTCCAGCACCAGTGGAGACTGTCATCCACTTGTGAGACTGTGGCTTTGCACTCCCCAGGATGCAGCAGTGGGCAAACCACCCACTGTAGAGACTTGAGAGACTGTGGCTTTGCACTCCCCAGGATGGAACAGTGGGCAACCCACCCACTGTAGAGACTTGAGAGACTGTGGCTTTGCACTCCCCAGGATGCAGCAGTGGGCAAACCACCCACTGCATAGACTTGAGAGACTGTGGCTTTGCACTCCCCAGGATGCAGCAGTGGGCAAACCACCCACTGTAGAGACTTGAGAGACTGTGGCTTTGCACTCCCCAGGATGGAACAGTGGGCAACCCACCCACTGTAGAGACTTGAGAGACTGTGGCTTTGCACTCCCCAGGATATATCAATGGGCATGGAGCCACCTCATGGATCTGGCGTCGTGCACTCATCCGGCTGAGGTGCCCCCCTTCCCTTCCCCCTGAGGTGCCTGTTGTATTTCAATCTGATGCCCCTGCAGTGTTCTCTCTGTTTTGATCTGGTATCGTGTGTGGGCCTCGCCCATGCATTTTGGGCCCAGTGGTCCACGGACTATGAATGGTACAATACCTGGACTACTAATCTTGGTGTATATTTTGTTAATAGTGTATATATGTATATTTTTGCTTACTGAATTTTGATATATTACAATGGTTCCACTCATTTCCTTTTGTCTTTGCATTCTTCCGGGGGGTTGGGGGGTGTAACTATAATGTATAGATATGTATTAGTGTGTGTGTTGTAGTGGGTGATGGTGGGGGTGGATGTGTTGCGTGTGTGTGTCCCTGTTTTTTCCCTCCCCTGTGTCGTAGGTGCAGTACTCACCCTGGTCTTCGCCGCCGGCGTTGGTGCTCCTGGTACAGGAGCAAGAAGACTATCGCAGGGAGGATTTGGAGTTCCGGGTCCATGGTGTCCTCGTTCCTCGTGGAGTGTGTAGAGGTGAGCGTTTTCCTTCGAAATTCCTGTTTCTGCCATGTTTTTATCCGCGGTGTATCCGCCCCGGAAAAGGTGGCGGATTGGCCTGTCATAATAGTGTGGGTGGTACATTGTCCTCCGTCTGTCTGTTGGCGGTGACCGCTGCGCTGTTTGTTTGTACCGCCATGGCGGTCGGAGTGTTAAAGTGGCTGTCTTTGTTGGCGGTTTCTGCCACGGTCGGAATTCCAACTTATTTCCGCCGGCCTGTTGGCGGTCTTATCGCCGCTTTAACACCGACCGCCAGGGTTGTAATGACCACCTATGTTTTCTCTGTGAACTGTCATATGTATTGTTTCACAACTATACTGCATTTGTTCAGGTACCTTCACCATGATGTCTTCATTGTGACATTTCTGAGTTGTGACATTGGCAGGTATATGATGCTGTATGGACATAAAGAGTGGACATGGATTGCTCTTGGGAATAGAGGTCACATACTTTGGGTGTACTCAACCCAGTGCTTAATTTGTGCTTATTGTTTCCGGTGCTGAGCACCGGTACTTATTTTTCAGGGCTGGCGCTTATTCTTCTGCCTCAAGCATTTGTTGCGAGCAAAAGATACATATGGGAGAGACGGAGGAAGAGAAAAACGAAAAAGCATCACAAAGGTAGAAAGCAGAAGGCTGTAAGAGTAAGCTGAAGGGGCAGGGAATGGCTTTAAATGGATTGAAGAGGCCCGAGATGGCTTCAGCATTACACAGCCTCAGTATGCTGTGCTCGCACATTTAAATGCAGCAGCCGCGTGTTTAAGAGGTCGACTTTGGGCACCAGCACGTTTCTATTTACAAATTAAGCACTGACAATACCTGTGCCGTGACAGCTTGCACAGTGATAGGATGGAAGTTTGGAAGACTCCACTGGACTTGTTCATTGTTGTTTGGTAGCCCTGATGCCGCCTGTATGTCATCATGTGGTCAGAAAACATGCAGTCCTAGGCCACATTCATGTTACTTTCCCTTCACATTGGCTAAACACTCTCTTTGTGTGAACTGTTTGTAGATTTTTATGTGTTTCATCATTGTAGGTCAAAGTGCCTGTGGCATGTCACTGGAATTTGTTTGTGTCATATCACCAGATGCAAAAGCACTGGATTATAATGACCCTGTTCTCAGAAACTGTTCCACTGCCACCTCTCTGACTGTTGTATTATGTGACGTTGGATTCCTTTTTTTTTTTTGTTGAAATATTTTATTAACACTGCAAGATAATACAAAACCAAAGAGGGACCGGCGTCCCAGCATGAACAAACAGTGATACATAATGAATCATATAGTAAAGAAAACAAATAAAACAATGAAACATAACCAATCACATATCTGAGACATAAAAGATGGGCAGATTACAATTAAACATTAAGAAAAGGAAAGGAAATAAATCAAGATTTAAGAGAAAAGAGAAAGAAAAAAAAGAAAGGAAGAGAAAGAGAAAAAAGAGGGAACTCTGACGGATGGGGGAGGGGAAAGGGAGACGGGGGAGAGCGGGAACTATAGGATGATAATGGTACAAAGCCACCTAGCTGCGCAGTGGTAGGAATGTCACGTCTCACTGAGATTGGGTGTAGATCTGGGTCATACCGTAGCGTCGATGTATGTTAAAACACCAATAGAGGCTGAGTTCCTTCATGTCAGGGGTCAGAATATCAGGGTATCAATGTGTTGACTATGAGGGAGTCTTGCAAGGGAGGGTGTAGAGGGCTAAAATAAAATCTCTGAAGGGACAGGGAGAGGAGAGAGAGAGAGAGAGAGAGAGATGGGGAACGGAGGGAGAGAAAGTAGTAATAGCAATAGGAGGACAGCAAGGAGTGGTGAGGTGGGAGGGGGAGGGACGACATGCAAGAGGGGTGGAAAGGGGGAGGAGGAGGGGACGGTAGGAGGAGGGGGAAAGGGAGAACGAGTGTATCTAGGTGAAGCCTTCGTGCAGGAGAGAGAGAGGGGGTAACTATATGCTAAGGGCTCAAGAGAGAGTAAAACGCAGTAGCCAAGTTTTCAACTTGGACCGATGGTCTGTATCTACTTATAGTTGGAATCTCAATGAGAAGCTGTCAGAGACGTGTGTAAGAGATGTGAAAGACTGGAGGCAGTCCGTAGCGAGTAAGGGTGGTGTCAGGCAGCCTATGACAGTCCTGTAGAAGGAGGTCCACACCTAGTTAAATATCTGGGCCTGGTCCTGCAGATTATAGATGACTCTCTCATGCATGGCTATGCGGGTCATAGCTACAATCCATTCCTCCGGTGCTGGGGAGGTCATTGATCGGCAATGGCGGAGAATCCAAACTTTTGCAGTAGCTAGCACCGTACGTAACAGTCATCTATGCGGTCTGGAAAGGGCCGGGAGAATATAATAAGAGAAGGGGGAGTGGTGATGGAAGCAGCATAGACTCAGCCAGAGTAGAGCCCACCACGGCCCACAAAGGCCGGACCGTCTACCAGTCAAATAAAATGTGTATCACGTCACAACACGTCTCCGTACAATGACAACACATCGCATGCAAAGAAGTCCCGTCTTGTGCAGCTTCGCTGGGGACCAACACCAATCATGCAGCACCTTGAAGAGACAGAACTTTAAACGGGCCTCCCGGGTGCCCCTGTCCAGGGCCGCCAGGATGTCCTTCCAGTTCTCCGGATCAAATGTCCATTGCAGGCGGTCCTGCCATTGCAAGCGTAGTTTGTCTAGAAGAGGCTGGGAGTACAACTGCCGAATGAGGACCTCATAGAGGCACGCTATAATGCCCCTATGCTGTCCCCACACCTTCAGATAAGTCACCATAGGCGAAGTCTGGAGCCCCTGTTGGATAGTGTCAGCACCCTAATGCACGCAATGCTTGAGTTGTAGGTATCTCCACTCTTACTCCAGATGAAGGTCGAATTCCTCCCGCAGCCTAGCGAAAGGTTTGAGCTCGTCACCTTCTAGAACCTGAGCAAGTTCATGGATACCGGCCCTGCTCCATTGTGGCCAGTTGACCACCTCACCACCTATCGGTAGTCGTTGTTGTTCCACAGGGGGGCCTGGGCGTGAAAAAGAGGATGGACCCCAAGCAGGCAGTGGACCCTGTACCAGGCTGCCCGGGTAACCCTCAGGTTCGCCGAGCTAGAAGATGAGAGGGCATCACAATGGAGCCCTCCAAGTCCCCCATCTGTGGAAAGAAACGCCTTTTCCAGAGCCACCTAATGCAGCGGGTCCGGCACTCCAGGCAGGTTGTGGGCCAGTTGTGACAGATGTAGTGCAAGTGCATAATGTTCCACTGAGGGGAGTCCCATACCCCCATGGGAGCGGCGAGCTAGGAGCTTGGTGGGTTTTAGGCGTGGCCGCATGGAGCCCCACATGAAGGCTCTGATGAGAGTATCAATGCTCTGTTAAGCACAGAGAGGCACTTGTAAGGGTAAGAGCCCCAAGACATAGGTGAAACGTGGCACTGTGACCATCCTGACTGCCTGTACCTTGCCCCACATGGAGAGGCCCAGGTGGTTCAATTTTGTAAAATCAAGTTTCATTTGCGCAATAAGGGGGTTGAGATTGTCCGCCACTATGTGCACCAAGCCTTGATTGACCAACACCCCCAGGTATTTGAGGCGTCTGAGTCCAACGAAATGGGAAGCCAAGGATTGCTCCTTTTGTGGTTACACGTGAAAGGGGAAGTGCCTCGCTCTTATCCCAGTTAATACAGTAGCCAGAGAGGGACGCAAATCCATCAATGATCTCCAGTAAGGCCGGTAAAGATCGCTCGAGGTCCGGTAGGGTTAGAAGAACATCCATCAGCGTATAGATAGAGTTTGGAAATGCCATTCGGCAGAGTGAGGCCTGTTATGGAAGGGGAGGAGCAGATGGCTGCTGCAAGGGGTTCCATCGCTAGGAGGAACAAAAGGGGCGAGAGAGTGCATCCCTGTCGCATCCCTCTGCAAATGGGAAAGGGGTCCGAGAGGAAGCCTCCACAGTTAACTTGTGCCATGGGCTGATCATTTAGCAACCGTATCATAGAAATAAATCGGTCTCCCAAACCAAATCTTTCCAGCGTTGCAAACAGATAGGGCCACTCTATAAGATTGAACGCCTTCTCGGCATCCAGAGACAGGGCCAGCGCAGTCTCCGACAGATCCTTGGAGGATCAAAGGGTATGACACAGAGTGCGCTGGTGATTCCAGGAGGTGCGGCCTGGTACAAACCCCACTTGAGTGTGATGGATCAAGGACAGTATGACTTTACGTGGCCTATTTGCCAAGATACTAGCTAGGATTTTGATATCACTGTTTAAGAGAGAGATGGGCCGGTAACTGCTACACAGCAGGGGGTCTCTCCCAGGTTTTGGTATAATTGCTATTGTGGCGTTGTTGGAGATGGCTCCTAGAGCTTCCGTCTTGCAGGCTTCACTCAAGGCTTCATGCATGATGCCAACCGCCTCTTCCCCCCACCCATTTCTAAAATTCCACCGGGAACCCATACTCTCCGGGCAACTTGTGGTAAGTTAAATCACAGATGGCTCTCTCTATTCCAGCCTGCTAATTTCCCCTTCCAGGAGGCTGCGCCCGTCGTCTGACAAAGAAGGTAGATCAAGGTCAGCAAGAAAAGCCGCAATCTGAACAGGGCTAGATGTTTTCTCCGGTAGAAGGACGCGGTCTCATTTGCTATTGCCTGTGGGTGCGTTAGCATGTCGCCTGAGGGGGGTACGAATGGCCTGCTTTCTCGCCTTGTTCATAGTGCATCCTCTCTAGACGCTGTAGGGCGTACTCGGCCTGGGAGGTGCATAACTCATAAAGAGCCATTCGGGCACTTTCTAGACTCTGATGCCCTGGAAAAGAGGGGTGGTCAGTGTATTGGCATGTAAGACGACGGATGTCAAGTTCCAACGCCGCCTGTCGCTCTTTCCTTTCTTTATTTACTAACGCCGCATCTCGCATGAGCTGCCCCCAAATCGTTGTCTTGGCTGCAGCCCACATGGTTCGCCTGGATTCAATAGTGCCCAAGTTGTCTTGGGTAAAGGTGGATGCATGGCCTTTCAGCTGTGTCTTGCTCTGAGGGGAGTGATACCGGTGAACGGCAAATCTCCACGGTTTGCGGCCCGGGGATACCAGGTCCATCTGGACAGCGACACTGGTAGAGGAGTGGTCGTAGAGACCATATTCAAGTATGCAGGCATCGTGGGCATAGGCCACTTGGTTATGGGACATAAGGAAGTAATTGAGACGAGATTGGGTGCCAATGATCCACCAGGCCGTTGTCCGATAATATATCGGACAGTAGGGCTCTGTCAGCATTGTTACTAAAATCCAAGGGTCCCGTCCTGTCTAATACTGCGTCTCGGGCTAGTTCCAGTCACCCCCTATCACATAGCGGGTCACCCCTATCTCAGTCAAGAGGCGGTTGATTTGCAGGAAGAAAAGGCAAATTGGGCTGATTGGCGCATAAATGGAGCCCACGCACAGTGAGGAATCGCCAATCTTTAACCTAGCAAACACATAGCGTCCCTCTGAGTCAGTCCATGCTTTATTAACTGCGAGGGGAGGGTTTTTCACAGCAATAGTGCCACTCCGCATTTCCGAGGGGCGTTCCCCGTATCAGGCGAGGTTGGGCTGCAGGTGAACAGTGTAGTGCCCACCCAATCCCTGTGTAGTTTGCCAGACTCCTCTCTGTCTAAATGTGTCTCCTGCAGTAAAGCTATATCAGCCCGTTTTGAGTTAAGGTAGGCCAGGACCTTTTTTGTTTTATAAAATTGGTAAGACCGTTTACATTCCAAGATATGATCTGCAATGGTACTGAAGGGGATGGGTTAGGGCCTACCATCACAGAGCCCTAGTAGAAAAGACAAAAAAAAAAAAGAGGGAGGTGATGGAGGAAAGAGACTAAGAGTCAGGAAAAAAAGGGGGGGTGTGGAGACACAAGGAGTGGGTCAAGGGGGGGAGGATAGGGAAAGGCTGGTGCTGTCCTCAGAAGCAGAGGGGGGGAAGTAAGAGAGAGGGAGAAAAGAAAAGAAGGAGGTAAGAGAAAAGAAAAGGAAAGAAAAAGAAAGAGGAGAGAGGAGAAAGGGAAAAGGAGGGAAGCGAGAGAAAGGGAAAGGGGAGGGGGGAAGAGAAGGAGACAGAGAGAAAGAGGAATAAGATAAAGAAACAAGAGAAGCAAAGAGATTGGAACAAAAGTCCCAGCGATCCCGATCTATAACCTGCAGGTCTAAACCTAGGCCTATAGTGCTCAGTCACCCGACCTACATGCCCCAGACCTAGGTGCGAGAGGCACTCCAGCCCCCCAGTCCCGTTCCCCCCACCAGTGTACAGACATGAACATCAGGGAAGGGGGAGGTGGAGGGGAGAGGGAGGAGAAGTGCGAAAGCACGCAGCTGGCATGCGTAAGAGCTCGCAACAGAAGCCAAAGCAGCGCTGCACCAAAGTGGAGGCATGGGGGTGGCACGAAAATTGCCGCAAGGTTCAGCAGGAAGGAAGTTCACAACCGTGTACCCAACCGTGATCACAACGAAGGGGACGGAACCACATGGGTGATGCAGGCCTAGGATGTCTTGTTAGCAGTGAAGGTAGGGGGAAGGGGGGAGGGAGGGGTAGAGCTGGGTCAGGGGAAAAGTGAGAGAGTGAGCCACTGCCATTTCGTACCAAGCAACTATGATAGCGTATTGCAGCACACATTTATCATTGAAAAGCAGCCAAACTTAAGACATATTGCAAATAGAAGCAATAAAACAACACTAAAGCAGTACCAAGTGCACTTGAACAGGTAAAATGAGGGCTAGACAACTGAAGAGGCTTGCCCTATGACCTGCGGAAACATTGGGCCCCTATAAACAAAGTGTCTGTGAAATTATAAAGTCAGGCACTCATCTCTCTGCTACGTCGTCTCCTCAACAGAGCCTCTGCAGAGCTTCTGCAGGTTCTCCTAGAACCTGGTGGCCATCAATGGTGTGGCTCCTTTAGGACACAGTGTTTCCTTGCCCTCAGATGGGGGCCAGAGTGGGCTTCAGAGGGGAGCAAGACTTGTCCCTGTCAGCGATCTGCGTGTGCACTGCCACCGCATGCAGCACCTGACCCTGTCGTCGTGGCTAGAGTGGGAATCAGCAGTGGTCCGTACCACAATCTCAGGAGCAGGAGTTGGAAGGGTGGCACCCGAGAGCAGTTCCAGCATGTCTTGAGGGATTTGAGTCGCTGTGTCCACATCATATATTTTACTCTTGACATTGGTTGTTCATTATTATGATGTTTTATGTTTAATATGCAGTTTGTATAAGGCGACAGAGGTGAAGTGGTGATATTATTGACGCGACCTTGAAACCCAGTTTTTAATTATAATTTGGTATGTCTTTTCCATATTATCCTGGCACTTATTTTCTACCTAATGTTTACTTTCCACATATTTTTTACTTATTTTCTGCTCTGATGCTATCAACACACCTGAGTTTCAATAGTCTCTACAGGTTTAATGTTAAGTATGTGGATGTTGTTTACAATCAGTTGGCTGATAGAAGAGGTTTAGCCTCCTGGAACTATTACACTTTTGGTTTTGCTGATACTTACCATTATTATGGGAAGACAGGTTTTGAGTTTTTTTTAACAACTCACAGTGGTGTCACAGAAAAGATATCTCTCATTTTGGTGAAGGGTCTGTGTGTTGTAATCTGTATATAGGGGGTTATTCTAACTTTGGAGGAGGTGTTAATCCGTCCCAAAAGTGACGGAAAAGTGACGTATTTACCACCAGCCGTATTACGAGTCCATTATATCCTATGGAACTCGTAATACTGCTGGTGGTATATCCGTCACTTTACCGTCACTTTTGGGACGGATTAACACTCCTCCAAAGTTAGAATAACCCCCATAGTCTTTAGTTTAACCAATCTTCATATAATCTTCATAGGTCTTTATTACTCCATGTGTCCTGAAGAGGCCCATACTCATACGGGCCGAAACGCGTCGACCATTACATAAAGAGGTTGCCATTTAAAAATGTAACAACAGTTGAACAATGAGTACAGTTTACATCCCTCAGTGAATAAGTGCTTTGTGGAAGCAAGATTAGTGGATGTAATCTTTTTTGCAACCATCCCGCTTATATGTAGATCACAGTTTCAAAATACTTTGTTACCTCAGCTAAAGAAAAAATTGATGGAGAGTGATGAAGAGATATTCAAATAATGTGTGTAGGTGTGATATATTTGTTGTAACTAAGATATTGCAAATATGTGCATATAATTTTATGTATGGAATGTCTCAGTTCATTGATTCACTTAGGGTGTAATTGTCTAACAATTTATTAAGAAGTTTATCATAATTAAAATACATTACCAATGTTCAATTGATAAGTTCATTGTCAGTAAGTCATTATTAGTATTCGTCCCGTCCCTACCCTACTTTATCTTATCGTGTTACATTATACCCAGGTTAGTAGGGTTATTAGGGTAGACCCCGTTGTTTTTGATTTCTCCTGGTAGTTGTAGTCATGTTACTCTCTGTACTTCCCAACATTTGACAAATGTTTAGTCTTACATATCGGTTGCCACACTGCAGTTAGTTTACCCGTACAGTTACATACTGGCACATACCATGGGTCCTGGGATGATCTTTTGATATTGAAACACTTACAGACCCCATTCCAACATATGGCATACAATGAGAAATGATACATGTGATGTTATGAATGACAATGTACAATGACAAGCTTACATCTCTGCAACTCTGGGTATTGCATGTTGGGAAAGTAGATGAACAACACAATGGCAAAAGGTGAGATGCAAGTATGCAGGACATTGTTGATTTGTGGCATTTTTTGTTTTGTAACTTACCAGACATCACTCCTCCAGCTATTCCTCACAAACCCTCATGATTTAGGATGGCCAAGACCTTCTCTTCCTAGGGAAAGAATTGTAAATGGGCACTGGGAGAACCACCACCAGTCTTATTGGCCTCCATGTATTACCTGGAGGCCAGAGAACACACCTTCCCTATCAGGCCATTCCATCTCTTCCTAATGTCCTCCTTTGTGTGTGGGGTGGTGCCTACATCATTCAGTCTGTCAACTATCCTTTGCCACATTTCCATTTTCCTACTGAGAGGAGTATGCTGGACTTGGGCTCCAAACAATTGTGGCTCTACTCTTACAGTTTCATCCACCATGACTCTCAACTCATCTTTAGAGAAACAGGGATTTTTGGAATGTGACATGAGTGTAAAATGAAGTGGGTGGCAGATACTTACTTAAAAAAAAGTGATGGAAGGTGTAAGCAGACAAAAGTGTGTGAAAGGTGTTGAATGGGATTGTGGGAAAAGGAGTGTCTTATCTGTCAGGCATGTGAGAAACAGCGGGCTCTGGTCTCTTTCTTGCAGTGGAGAGACAAAGTATCATGGTATGTGTAGCGGTTTATATTATTGTAGTGTGTTTTTCAGGTGCATCCATTAGGTCAATATATTTCAGCTGTGTTGTTTTTTAATTCATCTAATGGGCAGTTACCTGCTGCTTTGTTGAATGCATACTACGGCAGTTGACCATCATCAGCTGACCACTGCAAGGAGACCGCCAAGTCAACTTTGTTTTTACAATGAGTTCAGTGGTTCCACGCAGCCATGTCGGCGACTGAGTGTGCACTGTCAAAATTGCAGACCACTGCGCATCTGGTAGACATTTTGTTTTGCGATCAGCGGCTCAGCCTACATATATCATAATACAGTGGTCTAGAGACCGCTGGTGCAGAGGTCTTTTTGGGACCACAATCTTGGAAGTCTGAAAATCTGACTGCCAAACTCATTATCTGGCCCTAAGTGTTGATTTTAATAGCTCTTCTGCCCCCTAAAACCTATTGCATTGACAGTGTATGACACAGTATCATCCACGTATTGCAGAAATGGTTTTCGGCAATTTGCAATTTTGAGGGGAGTGTAATTGAAAGGTTCAGTTGAGTACCAGATCAGCAGTGCATTGAACGATTAGCAGGGGTGTCAACATGCACCCCTGCTAATAGCCACTTTTTGTAGCAACGTTAGGTGAAACCTGGTTATCTCTCCCAGTTTAAACTGGAGCCAGGTGTTCTCATATGAGGCTATATTGGCCCTAACAAAGGATGAGTGGATGCCCACATTGTGTAACTTGGTCAAGAAGCTTCATTCAAACAGCATCAAAGCACCCTTGAAGTACAAAGAAAACCATAGCATGGTATTCATTTACTGTTGATATAATTGTGTGCGAAAATTTTCAAGGCAGCTATTTTGTCAGGAGTCCACAAATAGGGTCAAAATCAGTCTGCAAATGTGCAATTAAATATTTCTTGTCTGACCAATCCTAAAGGTCCATCAGCCATAGTTATACATAAGACATCATCCCAGCATCCAGAAGGACAATTATCTAGTAACTGCTTAGAGAAATACTTTCTTATGTATAGGGAACAGAATCAAGTCCCTGTCGGTTCATGCTTGCCAGATCTTACCAGGCAGTATTCACAGAAAAGGGTCCATAGATGGGTGCAGATTTTCTTTCAAAATTAAACACAGCAACAGGGAGACCATTTGGACAAGATGCACAGTTAGTTTGTCATCAGTGAATGATTTTAGCAACGGGGCTGGAAGAAAGTAATGGCCACATTTACGAGGCCCTAGTTGCACCCTGTGCCACTGGAGCAAACATTTTTTTATGCTCCAGTGACACAGTGTACCAGCCCATATTTACAAGGCCATGGAAAGTCACCTTATTTGGCGTTTCATGGCATTGTAAATATGGGCCTATTTTACGCATAACACTGCGTTAAAGGGTTGTTCCATAGGTGTTGCTAGGGGTGTTTTCATGCAATACCTATGGAACCCCAAGGAATCTGATGCATTCCTAGATTTACAAGTCTGGGAATGCGTCAGATTCCTACGACCCCTCAAGGGTGGGGTAAGAGTGAAGCAAAGGGGAGAAATATCTTTATTTGTCCCCATTTTTTCCTTTTTCTATGCGTGCTGTAAGAAAACCCCTCTTGTGATTGTTTTTATGCAAGAAGGTGCCACTTCCTTCACATAAATAATCATCCCCACAATGCAGGCACTCTTGCAGCATGGTGCAAGGATGCCTGTGTTGGCGCATGGCAGCAATTTATGCACCAGCGCAGAGGGAGGGAACAGAATGCAGCGTATCTTGTAGATATAAAACATTTCTGCCCTTTGCCAGTGGCGCAGGGCGGCACAGTAAGGCATTTGCTGAACCCCCTTGCTCAACGGGCCTTGTAAATGAGACCCTAAATCTGAACATGAGTTCTGATGGTGTGAGAACTATGCTCGATTGCTATGTAGAGCCAAACCGTGAAAGTCCGAAGTTTGTGCAGAAACATTGTTAACATGAGTATGTTCTCAAACAAAGAGAGTATGATCTGAAAATATCGAAACGATGTTCCCATAAGCAATCATTTGTTGTGTAAATGGACTTGTTCTAGTCTCTTATCATAGAAATCCCATAAGAGGAATCAACCTATCTGGTTTGTTTATTCATTTTCTTTTACGCCTTGAATCATGTGTAAACTAACTTGTGTTGAGAGATATATTGGTTTTCTTGCAATCTGACAACATGGACATAGGGTTGGAAGGGTTGCCGAAGACAGGAGGTATGGAACAATATGCTTCAAGTGAGGAAGTCAAGTGATAGTATCAGTCAGACAGTTAATCGATCAGATTTGTATCAGTCACCATTAGGTGACTGATACAAAGCCTTGACAACTGGCAAACCATCACAATTCATTCTGAAAAAAAAACCTTCCCTTTTAACCTAAAGTTGCGGTAACCATAGATTTTCTTGGAAGAAGGGGCAAGCTGAGTGATAAAGGAAAGTGATGTCTGTCTATTCATGGGACAATGCACAAGTCAGTACAGTCAATAAAAATCTATCTACTTATAAATATGTAATCCAGAACAGCATTTCTCTGCTGAAAAATAAGAGTAAAGTTGATCGGCCAGTCAGATTGAAAGTGACCATTTACAGCCCACAGACTGGACAAGTGCAGGAATGATAACAAGTGTTTGCCCATTTGGGTCTTGTCTTTTCTTAGGCAAAGCAGAGGTAGCAGAACGAGAAATATTCTTAAGAATGTTAATTTGATCGACCACCTGAACATTAACCTTTGGTGACGTTAGTTTAACTCTGCAATACCTAGGCAACAACAGTGGCCTTGAGACAGTCTTCGGCCAGTTTTTAATGAACTAATTGAAGCTCTTTCATTGTTGTTTTTTGTTGCTCTTCAGAGGGGATGTAAGTATTAGCTTTAGCCTCCAATCTTAGTGGGGTTTGCCTTAAAGCATATTGAGGATTTCATAGCTCAAATGCTATTTGACCTGAAGATCAAATTCAAATAACGAAAGGTTCCCACCATGTAGTAAAAGATAAATATAGCCAGACAACCCTAATGCTTTCTGTTAGAAATGGGGTCTTTGGTTGACAGTCAGGTTACCCCCTGTTCAAGCAAGGACCCTCACTCTAGTTAGGATAAAAGAGAATCACCCTCAGCTAACCCCTGCTTACCCCCTTGGTAGCTTGGCAGAGCAGTAGGCTTAACCTCAGAGTGCTGGGCGTAAAGTATTTGTACCAACACACACAGTAACTTAATGAAAACACTACAAAATGACACAACACCAGTTTAGAAAAATAGGAAATATTTATCTAGACAAAACAAGACCAAAACGACAAAAATCCAACATACAAAAGTCAAGTTCAGATTTTTTAAAGGTTTAAACTAAAAAGAGTCTTTAGGTAGTTGTAACACCACACTAGCGCTGCTAGCGTGAAAATGTACCTGGTTTGCGTCAAAAATAACCCCGCACGGGCGGTGTGCGTCGAAAATAACCCTGCACGGTTATATGCGTCGAAAACAGCTCGGCACGGCGAGGCGCGTCGAAAAAGCCAGCCACGCGACGGTCCGAAAGTCCCGCGGCGCAGGTTGCGATCTCTCAGCCTTCGTCAGCGATGCTGCGCGTCGTTTCTCCTGCTCCGGGCGTCGATTCTCCGGTCGCGTTTCCTGCGGCGTCGTTTCTCAGCTGCGGAGCCGGCGTCGCGTCGTTTTCTCAGCCGCGATCGGATTCGCGTCGATCTTTTCTCCGCACGGTGCTCGGTGCGTGTATTTTTGTCCTTAGGCTGCCAGCTTCTCCTTTCAGGGGCCCAGGGACTGGAAGGGCACCACAGAGCAGAGTAGGGGTCTCTCCAGAGACTCCAGGTGCTGGCAGGAAGAAGTCTTTGCTATCCCTGAGACTTCAACAACAGGAGGCAAGCTCTACATCAAGCCCTTGGAGATTTCTTCTTCAAGATGGAAGGCACACAAAGTCCAGTCTTTGCCCTCTTACTCTGGCAGAAGCAGCACTGCAGGAAAGCTCCACAAAGCACAGTCACAGGCAGGGCAGCCCTTCCTCCTCAGCTAACAGCTCTTCTCCAGGCAGAGGTTCCTCTTGATTCCAGAAGTGTTTCTAAAGTTTGTAAGTTTGGGTGCCCTTCTTATACCCATTTTAGTCTTTGAAGTCACCTTTCTTCAAAGGGGACTCACACCTTCTTGTGAAATCCTGCCTTGCCCAGGCAAGGCCTCAGACACACACCAGGGGGCTGGAGACAGCATTGTCAGAGGCAGGCACAGTCCTTTCAGATGAGAGTGACCACTCCACCCCTCCCTCCTAGCAGAGATGGCTAATCAGGAAATGCAGATCACACCCCAGCTCCCTTTGTGTCACTGTCTGGTGTGAGGTGAAAAACAACCCAACTGTCAAACTGACCCAGACAGGGAATCCACAAACCAGGCAGAGTCACAGAATGGTTTAAGCAAGAAAATGCTCACTTTCTAAAAGTGGCATTTCCAAACGCACAATCTTAAAATCAACTTTACTAAAAGATGTATTTTTAAATTGTGAGTTCAGGGATCCCAAACTCCACATGTCCATCTACTCTCTAGGGGAATCTACACTTTAATCATATTTAAAGGTAGCCCCCATATTATCCTATGAGAGAGACAGACCTTGCAACAGTGAAAACGAAATTGGCAGTATTTCACTGTCAGGACATATAAACCACATTACTATATGTCCTACCTTATCCATACACTGCACCCTGCCCTTGGGGCTACCTAGGGCCTACCTTAGGGGTGCCTTACATGTAAGGAAAGGGAAGGTTTAGGCCTGGCAAGTGGGTACACTTGCCAAGTCGAATTTACAGTGTAAAAATACACATACAGACACTGCAGTGGCAGGTCTGAGACATGATTACAGAGCTACTTATGTGGGTGGCACAACCAGTGCTGCAGGCCCACTAGTAGCATTTGATTTACAGGCCCTGGCACCTCTAGTGCACCTTACTAGGGACTTACTAGTAAATCAAATATGCCAATCATGGATAAACCACTTACATACAATTTAGACAGGAGAGCATATGCACTTTAGCACTGGTTAGCAGTGGTAAAGTGCTCAGAGTCGAAAAGCCAACAGCAACATGTCAGAAAAAAATAGGAGGCAGGAGGCAAAAAAGTCTGGGGATGACCCTGCATAAGCAAAAGTCCAACACGACCCCCTACCAGCCTAAAGCCAGGGGAGAACAATCAATACCTTGATGTACTTCCCTGATTGGGGCGATAGAACAGGGACCCAGGCCCACAACAGCAGGGGCATGTTCCAGTTCTACGCCTTCCTGACTCCAGTTGGATCCCTCTGTCCATACTCTCAGGGCCCACTAAGCTAACCCATGGGGAACCCTTCTCCACATCTACAGACACCATCTGTGCAACACCTAACTTTACTTTGCTCACAGATGTATTGCAATGGGCGGATAGTACCACCAGGGCCAACACAGTGGTGTTGCCCACTCCACCCCCGGGGTGTGACTCTCGTCCTCCCCCCCCCAGGGGCAACTCTGTCCACCAGGACAGCAAGCCACAGTGGCCCCAGACAACTGTCAGGGATGAGAGCCCGACCTCAGGCCTCTCTAACCACTGTGACTGTGGAGAGTGGGGGGTGGTAGCCCCAGGTGCCTGGCACCCTTTGACCACTCTCTCTTCCACCAGGTCAGGGATGACAACCTGACCCTGGTCCTCCCCTCTGGGGCTCTGTAACCTCCCTGCAGAAGCGGCACCCCCAGAGTCAAAAACTGTCAGGGTGCTTGTAGAAGCAGTCCTGCACAATTCTTCCACCAGTGCAGGGATGTTAACCTGCAACTGATCCTCCAACCTGGGGTCTGTACCTTCAGGTTGGACCAGGGCCAGGGGTGAGGCTTCCCTCCCCCTGCCCTCTCTTCTGGGGTCCTGAACCACCCAACTAGGAGTGGCCCCCCCAGAAGACAACATGGTAGGGGCACTGTTAGCAGTAGCCCCTTCCTCCAGGTCAGGGGGGACACCCTTAACCTGGCCTCCCAATCCAGGGTCTGTACCCACAGACTGGATCACTGCCTGGCAAACCCGGACTTCCTGGGGGGCATACCTACCCCCTACCAGGTCAGAGTTTACCCTCTGAACCTGGTCATCCAACCTAGGGTCACCACCCTGCGGTTGAACCACTGCCTGGCACACCAGGACTTCCTTGGGAGCACACTTACCCCCCATCAGGTCAGAGTTTACCCCCTGAACCTGATCATTCAACCCAGAGGCACCACCCTGCGGTTGAACCATTGCCTGGCACACCAGGACTTCCAGGGGGGCACACTTACCCCCCTCAAGGGACACACTGTCCCGAAGGGCCACACAAGAGTCTGGCTGGCGCAGGTCCCCTGACCTCTGCCCATCTGACAGAGTCTGGATTCCCCCCAACCCAGAGATGGTCTCACCAAGGTCATTCATGGGGGGCTCTGCTCTCAGAGCTGACCCCTGACCCTCCAGGTTCTCCACTGGGGTCCGCAACCCCCTCTCAACCCTCTGTCTGGACTTCTGCACCCCCTCACTAGGAGTGGTACTGCCAGACACCAGAACTGGTGGGACGCTGGCTACAGCCGCCCCCCCAAGTTCTCCTGACACTGTGGGGTCTCCCTCAACAGATGGCCCTATGGTACAGGCTAGGCTCCCCTCCTGGTGTTCCCGCAGGGAACCCTCCTGGACCTGGGACCGGATCTCGGGCACCTTGGGCCTCAACCCATCCCCATTCCCTCTCCTCTGAGACGGGACATGGGGTCCCTCACCCATCCCACTACACTGGGACCTACCTGGGACACTACAATCCTTCCCTACCTCACCTGGTTGGGAACTACCTAGACCACTCCTCTCAGGAGCACCCCCAAATGCCTCTTCAGACTCTCTGGTACTCACCCAGAAGTCTGCCTCCATTGTAAGCTCCCTGGGGTCAGAGAACTCACACTCCACCTGGTGTTGGCATAGCTCTGGAAAATAAGGACTAGACATATGCTCTCCAGCAATTACATCACTCAGCCCCTCACATGAATTAACCAAAGTACCCTTCACCCAACCATCCAGTGACTCTGCTTTGACAAAGCACCCCACATCACCCTCCTGAGACTGGTGAGACAGTACCTGACTGTCCCTGACACTCAACCCACACTCTTCTGGGATGTCTTCACACTCCATAACCAGGACTTCTACTTGGGGGGAACCCCTCTCCCTGTCACTCTCAACTAGAGTCAGTAGAGTGTCCCTCCCACCAGTAGGAATATGACTCCGCATGCCAGTTCCCCAATCCACCTCAGGGACCCTGTGCATCACTGGAGCTACCTCATACCCCTGAACCTCCTGGCGTGTGTTAACTCCCTCCTTCAAGTAGGGCACCACCTCTCTGGGCATGTGCACTTCTGCAGCATCACTGGATATACAATTGTTGCTGCCACCATTCCAGCTGGACTCAGCCCTCATGACTTCCAGCTCTTTCAATTTAAGCTCGTAAGCATAAATCATTTTTTTAATCTCTAAGTTCCTCCTCCTTTCTTCCAGCTCCCAATCGAGCTTTTTCAGCTCCCATTGGTACTCCCTCTCTGCCTGTCTGTCCTGTAACTCTTCAGGAGTCAGACCCTTGGGTGACACCCTGCCATCCCTCCTGGGGACCCTCCCCCCAGGCGTAACAGGTTCCTCCACTACACCACTGTGTATCCTCTGCACTTCCCCACCCATATTCTCCTCCTCTGTGTGCCTTCCAGCCTTCTTGATTGTCACCCAGGCCCTCTGTGCCTGTTGCAGCTCCCCCTCCCTGGTGGAGCTCTCAGTGGGACAGTCAAGATCTTTAAGGAACTGTTTCAATTGAGCAACTGAGTACTCCTTCAGTTTCTCCATTTCAAACACAGCTCCAGCTGTTGCATCTCCAGATTGAGACATGATGGTCACAAGTGCAAAGTTCCAAAAGGCAGAACAAAATAATTTCCCAATGAAGTAAAAAGAATCAGTCAAGGGATCAGCAAAATCATGGAAGTAGAATAAAAAGAGTCCTTAAGAGAAAAATCAAAAGATCACCAAACAAGTAGTATGTGGTCACGTAGTGGTCTGAGATCAAAACAGTAGTGTACACTTAATTACTGTATGTCAAGTACAAATACAAGTCCAATCCCGACCGCTGGTCACCAATGTTAGAAATGGGGTCTTTGGTTGACAGTCAGGTTACCCCCTGTTCAAGCAAGGACCCTCACTCTAGTTAGGATAAAAGAGAATCACCCTCAGCTAACCCCTGCTTACCCCCTTGGTAGCTTGGCAGAGCAGTAGGCTTAACCTCAGAGTGCTGGGCGTAAAGTATTTGTACCAACACACACAGTAACTTAATGAAAACACTACAAAATGACACAACACCAGTTTAGAAAAATAGGAAATATTTATCTAGACAAAACAAGACCAAAACGACAAAAATCCAACATACAAAAGTCAAGTTATGATTTTTTAAAGGTTTAAACTAAAAAGAGTCTTTAGGTAGTTGTAACACCACACTAGCGCTGCTAGCGTGAAAATGTACCTGGTTTGCGTCAAAAATAACCCCGCACGGGCGGTGTGCGTCGAAAATAACCCTGCACGGTTATATGCGTCTAAAACAGCTCGGCACGGCGAGGCGCGTCGAAAAAGCCAGCCACGCGACGGTCCGAAAGTCCCGCGGCGCAGGTTGCGATCTCTCAGCCTTCGTCAGCGATGCTGCGCGTCGTTTCTCCTGCTCCGGGCGTCGATTCTCCGGTCGCGTTTCCTGCGGCGTCGTTTCACAGCTGCGGAGCCGGCGTCGCGTCGTTTTCTCAGCCGCGATCGGATTCGCGTCGATCTTTTCTCCGCACGGTGCTCGGTGCGTGTATTTTTGTCCTTAGGCTGCCAGCTTCTCCTTTCAGGGGCCCAGGGACTGGAAGGGCACCACAGAGCAGAGTAGGGGTCTCTCCAGAGACTCCAGGTGCTGGCAGGAAGAAGTCTTTGCTATCCCTGAGACTTCAACAACAGGAGGCAAGCTCTACATCAAGCCCTTGGAGATTTCTTCTTCAAGATGGAAGGCACACAAAGTCCAGTCTTTGCCCTCTTACTCTGGCAGAAGCAGCACTGCAGGAAAGCTCCACAAAGCACAGTCACAGGCAGGGCAGCCCTTCCTCCTCAGCTAACAGCTCTTCTCCAGGCAGAGGTTCCTCTTGATTCCAGAAGTGTTTCTAAAGTTTGTAAGTTTGGGTGCCCTTCTTATACCCATTTTAGTCTTTGAAGTCACCTTTCTTCAAAGGGGACTCACACCTTCTTGTGAAATCCTGCCTTGCCCAGGCAAGGCCTCAGACACACACCAGGGGGCTGGAGACAGCATTGTCAGAGGCAGGCACAGTCCTTTCAGATGAGAGTGACCACTCCACCCCTCCCTCCTAGCAGAGATGGCTAATCAGGAAATGCAGATCACACCCCAGCTCCCTTTGTGTCACTGTCTGGTGTGAGGTGAAAAACAACCCAACTGTCAAACTGACCCAGACAGGGAATCCACAAACCAGGCAGAGTCACAGAATGGTTTAAGCAAGAAAATGCTCACTTTCTAAAAGTGGCATTTCCAAACGCACAATCTTAAAATCAACTTTACTAAAAGATGTATTTTTAAATTGTGAGTTCAGGGATCCCAAACTCCACATGTCCATCTACTCTCTAGGGGAATCTACACTTTAATCATATTTAAAGGTAGCCCCCATATTATCCTATGAGAGAGACAGACCTTGCAACAGTGAAAACGAAATTGGCAGTATTTCACTGTCAGGACATATAAACCACATTACTATATGTCCTACCTTATCCATACACTGCACCTTGCCCTTGGGGCTACCTAGGGCCTACCTTAGGGGTGCCTTACATGTAAGGAAAGGGAAGGTTTAGGCCTGGCAAGTGGGTACACTTGCCAAGTCGAATTTACAGTGTAAAAATACACATACAGACACTGCAGTGGCAGGTCTGAGACATGATTACAGAGCTACTTATGTGGGTGGCACAACCAGTGCTGCAGGCCCACTAGTAGCATTTGATTTACAGGCCCTGGCACCTCTAGTGCACCTTACTAGGGACTTACTAGTAAATCAAATATGCCAATCATGGATAAACCACTTACATACAATTTAGACAGGAGAGCATATGCACTTTAGCACTGGTTAGCAGTGGTAAAGTGCTCAGAGTCGAAAAGCCAACAGCAACATGTCAGAAAAAAATAGGAGGCAGGAGGCAAAAAAGTCTGGGGATGACCCTGCATAAGCAAAAGTCCAACACTTTCCCTTTACATTTTCCCTGACAGCTGACATCTGAAATATTTGGAAACCATTTTAACAGATGTCATGGTCAGCCCAGGCATCTTGGAAGCAAATGATGCGATAAGTTTAGGAAACGTGTGAGCGACCAGAATCTCTAGTACCCGATTAAAGCGATACTACTTCATAGGAATGTTAGGCCAATTAGCTTGTGCTGATAAAAAGTCTTTGCTATGGCTGAAAGACATTTGAAACTTGACGTGAGCGTATGTTAATCATCTAGTCTTTGCTGTGGATGTATGCAAAATATTTCTGGCCTTGCATCAAGCATTACGTTTATCTAATGATCCCCTTTTAGATCTCATGAATTCTGTTTTGATCTTTCTTCCTTAGTGCTCTTTCTTTTCAAAATAAAGTTACAGGGGACCATTGTCCCCACACAGTTTTCAACGGGGAGTACGCAGAAAACCTACTTTCTAACATTTGAGGGTTGAAGGCATGCACATAAGGTGACTGGGAGAGGAGTAGAACCTAGGAGAGGAGTAGAAATGTGAGTTTAGGAGCTGTTGGGATGCAGTTCAGGAGTTGCTTGTGTTATATATTTACTAATTCTTTGCAGATTGAAGTCCTCTAGGCCTGCTTTGACATCCTGGTAATCACCAGTGTCCCTCAGCGAATACGGAGAGAGATTAGGGAAAAGTACACCAGTAAAACAAAGTATCACTCTCCTAAGGCTCTTGTACAGTCAGTTCAGTCCAGGAAGGACGGACAGTAAAAAATTACTTTCTTAGATACTAGTCAAACATTTATTCACAATATCTATATAGTTCTAAAAAACAAATATATTATTTTGATGCCTAATTAAAAAAAAAAAAACCTTGCCCAAAACTAATAAAACAATACAAACACAAAAAATAATCAGACAATTCACACAACACCACATACCTACAAGAACATATAACATTAAACATCAAATCAATTCACACTCAAATCGCCACTATTGTCAATATATAAATAAAACTGTAGCTGAATGAAATCAGGCTGATCTTCCAATGTTTATAGAGAGATCCAAAACTTCCTTATCAGAGTGCATGTCATAGAGATTGAAGCTGTTGGCGTCAGTTCACGTGTTCACTGACGCTACTCCATCCAGTCCATCTCTGGAATATAATCCCTTTGTCATTCACTTCAATCTTGCGCAATTGAAATTGCCGACACGCGTTTCGATGGAGTTCAACATCGGTGTAAATCCCCCTCATTCACAACCACCTTCATCAGGGCAATCCAAAGGTAGTGGTGCACAAGATATCCTCTTCACATTGAATATCTAATTAAGATAATGAAAATAAACCAATTTCAAACACCTTAAAAAAAATATAAACATATATAGTGCGTCTGTTCACCCATATCGCCGATCGACATCAGTGAGAATGTGTGCCCATGCAACCCAAGGTGCAGATCACCGCAAAGCTAAAGTGTCTTCAAAAAGCCTTTAAACCCCGAAAAGCAGAAACAAAAAAGTACAACACGCGTTACACCTTAAACAACTGCTTACCCAAAAGCAAACGTTCACTCAATTCTTTAAAAAAATGAACTCTTCGATTATTAAATTTAAATGCGGCTACAACTATTCGTGTAGGGGATAAAACAAACAGAATCAAAAACGCTGTTGTTAACCGAAATTACACAAAGCTGACAAGTGTTTTATGATTTACATCGTCTTTTCTAACAAAATGCCTCAAAAACTCTCTCATACCTGCTCCTTCTGATAGCGGGGGCCTGCCAAATAGAACAGACAGTTCGGCAATCATGCAACTGACACGCCGTGTTTCTCCATATTTAAAGGCCCCGAAAGACTGTAACTGATAAAAGTTTAATCGACATAGAGAGAGGATGTACACATCACGTCCTCAGATCTCTACTCGATGGTGGCCAGTGCTTAATTTGTAAATAACAAGGTGCCGGTGCTCAAAGCTCTCCTCTTAAACATGCGGCTGCTGCAATTAAATGTGGGAACACGGAATACGGAGGCATCGTAATCCTGAAGCCATTTCGGGCCACTTCATTCAATTTAAAGCCCCTCCCTGCCACTTCAGCTCACTTTTGCAGCTTTCTGCTCTCTCCCATTGTGAGGCTTTTTCGTTTTTCTCTTCCTCTGTCTTTCCCATATGTGTCTTTTGCCAGCAGCAAATGCTTGGGAAGAAGAATAAGCGCCGGACCTAAAAAATAAGTGCCGGTGCTCAGCACCGAAACAACAAGCACAAATTAAGCACTGATGGCGGTCATCTTAACATAGAGGAAAATCTATACGCTAAAGAAGCACCACAAACTGATGCACACAAATGCTCCAAAAATAAGCAGGAGAATGAAAAATATTCATCTGTAGCATACGCAGCACAAAATAAGAAAAGGATAAAAAGGAGATTGGACCATTATTCATCATATCCACAAAAGTGGAGAATACTTGCGCATTTAGGGGCATATTTATACTCCGTTTGCGCCGAATTAGCGTCGTTTTTTTCGACGCAAATTCGGCGCAAAACTAAGGCCATATTTATACTTTGGCGCTAGACGCGTCTAGCGCCAAAGTATGAGTAAAGAGCGTCATTTTTTAGCGTGAACGCCTTCCTTGCGTTAATGAGATGCAAGGTAGGCGTTCCCGTCCAAAAAAATGACTGCGACGCAAATGCGTCGTATTTATACTACCGGGCAAAAATCACGCCCGGGAGTTGGCGGGGCAGAAAACCCCGCATTTGCGCCACTTTTTAACGCCTGGGTCAGGGCAGGCGTCAAGGGACCTGTGGGCTCAAAATGAGCCCACAGCTGCCCTCCCATGCCCCCAGGGACCCCCCCCTGCCACCCTTGCCCACCCCAGGAGGACACCCAAGGATGGAGGGACCCACCCCAGGGACATTCAGGTAAGTTCAGGTAAGTATAAATATTTTTTTGTGGCATAGGGGGGCCTGATTTGTGCCCCCGTACATGCCTCAATGCCCAATGACCATGCCCAGGGGACATAAGTCCCCTGGGCATGGCCATTGGGCAAGGGGGCATGACTCCTGTCTTTACTAAGACAGGAGTCATGTAAATGGCGTCTGGGCGTCGTTAAAAATGGCGCAAATCGGGTGGAGGCGATTTTTTGCGTCAACCTGACTTGCACCATTTTTAAGACGCCCTAGCGCCATTTTTCCCTACGCCGGCGCTGCCTGGTGTACGTGTTTTTTTTCCACGCACACCAGGCAGCGCCGGTCTGCTTGCGGCGGCTAACGCCATTCAATAAATACGGCGCCCGCATGGTGCTTCAGAATGGCGTTAGCCGGCGCAAAATTTTTTGACGCTAAACTGCGTTAGAGCAGTTTAGCGTCAAAAAGTATAAATACGGGCCTTAGTGTAGATAATGCATACAAATACCTTAAGAGAGCAGCAGGAACAGCATCACTCATCATAAGCTTGATATATTTAGAAATTAACACCCAAGATAACCAAGTCCACCCTGTTGTAACTGAACCTTATAAGATTTATCTACATACACATATATAATGTGCTCCAAGAGATCACGTTTGGGATCTTAAAACGGAAACCTCTAACTCACATATACTATCACAGAGACTGATCTAGTAGGTACAAACATAAGAGACCTCCCACAGCGATCACAAATGGCATTGCACCAAGGAATATCCTCGTTCAGGCCTCTTTTGTATGTCTCTGAAAAGAAAATCCAAAAGACTTCCTTCTTTTTCCTTGAGTGTTCCGAACTACTAAAATCACTCGCACTTACGTTTTCCAGTATGACCCATCTCATCTGATTCTCATTGTGATTGTGGGCAGCCCAATGGGCCACTAAGGGAGCATTAGGTCTCCGGGTCCTAATAGAGGACTTATGTTCAGACAAACTAATTCTAAACTCCCTACAAGTTTCACCCACATATCCCTGATTGCATGGGCACAGGATGAGATAAATCAAATTTTTGGATCTACAATTCATCCCTGCTGTGAGGAGAATCGTCCTCCCATTGTGTGTAATATCGCTAGTTACCAAAGCTGTTTCACAAGCATGGCAATTACCACATTTGATATTGCCTTTCACCTTGTCCAAACCCGTAATCGATCTTTGAACAGGATCAGTACACCTAATGGCAGATTTCACCAAATTGTTTCACAAATTTGTATTCCTTTTAAATGCAAATAACGACCTCAGGCACGTTTTGGGATGATGTGCTGTACATCCTTACATAGTATTGTACCAAGAGACACCGTCCCCTTGTCCCTTAGAAAGGGTTCTTGCAGATGGCTGTATTACCTCCAAAATGTACCTCCTTATGTGAAGCACGGGGCTAGATCAGTCCATCCATGTGGGAATAACAGCTTCAGTGATAAGGTTGGCTATAGCCAAGCCCAGGGAAGATTAGAAGATACCTTTAGTTTCGTTGTTTGCTTGCTGTGCCTAGAAGAGAAAGGAAATGGGTGACATTGTTCCTTCCTATAAATCAGACATGGATGTGAGGTGATAACCTGCTACATTTAAACATCAGAGTGTTTGCCAAGTGAAAACAATAAGGATGTATAGAAATATGTTTCCTACTGTATATTTTTAATTATAAATTATTTTAAATTTTTAATGTCTGGGTAAGGCTAAGGAGTGCTACACTAAACCTATATTAAAAGTCAAGACTTATTTACCAGATAGATGTGCACTTGTATGCACATGATGATATGATATCCATACATCCCATTGCTTGCTGTTCATCCCTTTTTGTTGGTTGGAAAAACAAGGAAACAATTCCTATTTTTCCTATTACGATCTGATCTTTACTATTCTGCAAAAGCCACAATGAGTAGGAAAGTGTAAGCACTTGGAAGAAAAGTTAGCACGTGATACATAGCAACTGACACGTGTTGACTTTAAACAGTGGTAATGCTAAATACAAATAGCTACCACTTTGAGTTTAATGGTCAACAAACATGGCAATGTCTATCCTGTATGTAACGCATGTGGGACAAGACAGACATGGGACCTGTGTGCACCCCTGATCACCTGGAGGTAGTGTGACATTTTGCACTGGAAGACGGTGAACGGGACATATTTTGGGGCCCACTGTTTACAAAATACTTTGAATGCATTACCCATGTTCAGTTCATTCCAGCTCTCATGATGTCAAACAGTATTGAATTATGCAGTAAACCTCTGAAAACTGGAAGTAGCTCAAGCTACCCAGCGTCTACTTGCCAATAGTAGTAAAAGCAAGCACCTATTTTTGCCCATAGATCTAGACGTATTAGGTCTTGGTACAATAATATTTCACATGGAACTGAATATCTTACTCTGCCTGCACATTCTATTTTAAGAAAGAAATGGTAATAGTGACTTAGGAGGTTTAGTCAGCTTGTGTATAATGTTTAATTGCCATATATTAGTAATCAGAAGAAAATCCGTCATCATAACTGGCATTCTCAATGCAACAGCGAAAAATAAGCAAAAATAAAGCACAGCTCTGAGAATGAAGAGCCACAGAAATGTAAGAGGATAGATGGGTAATGAAAGAAAGGAGGTAGAACGGTTGAGCTTAAATAGAGAAAGATGTGAAGAGTGAGATAGAGGAGGCAATGCCAGAAAAAAGAGGGAGAGCAAGAAGTGTAGCAAGAAGGAAGTGAGGATCTGAGAGTGTGAGGCAGTGGAAAAAGAGGAAGAAAAATGTAGAAAGATAGAAGGAAAGAGGAGATGAGGTATCAAACAAATAGTGAGGTAAAGTGAGATTAGGCAAGTTGTGAGAGATTAAGAGAGGTGAAGTAGGGATGAGGCACTAGGAGAGATGTAAGGTAAGGGGGAAATGAATTTGTAGGATAAAGAGAGAAAGTAGACACAAGAGACATGCACGGAGGTGAGATGGAAAGAGCAGTGAGGTGAAGAGGGCTGGAGTAGAAAATGTCCAGTTAGATGTTTTAGGTACTTAGAGATGTAAAAATAGATAGAGAGATAGGTAGGTAGGTAGAGCGATGTGAGGTAGAAGAGGTGAAGGACAGTTGCATGAGAAAGAAACATTTGTGTAAGAAAAAAAAGTGTTGAGGGTGATAGCGAGATGTGATAGAGATAGTCAGAAAGTGGGTTCCATAGAGAAGTGAGATGCAGAGAAATTTAGTAAATGGTGCGGCAAAGAAGCACAAGATACAAAAAGACAGAGCATTTGGTTACAATTAAATTAAAAGTAAAACTTCTTTTATACACAATGTGTTTACATTAGGACTTCTGATTGTCTTAATCACTTTACTAAAGGCCTCCTTGGAAGGTTGCTGCTCTAGGCAATTGCAAATTATCCTAGTACCTTAACATGGCTTTCTGTGCGTTACATTACTCATTAATATATTTTGTTGCATGTGTATTGCAACTAAAATAATCAATATGTCGCTTAACGCCATTTAAAAACTACGTCAAAAATAGGAAATATATATTGGAATTTAAAATTAACTTTTTGTCAAAAGGTGCTTAGTGCTAAAAGTACTTATTGAAATAGATTTGGAAGTTAGGGACCCCTCAAGCCATTTCTATGATTTGTCGCTCAAGAACAATACATACAAAAAATAAACAAGTATACAATATGTGAACTGAGCACATCTAATTTCCACTGCAACTGCATGTTTAAATATGCGAGTGAACAGGCATCAATAGGTAATCTTGTGAAATCAGATACCCCAGAAGAAGGTTTCAAAAGAAGTAACAACTGTATTGACATTGACCTTGGGCAGACACAGGCCTACATCGAACTTGGTATAGACAAAGCTGGAGACCATGCAGGGAGTTTGTGTAAAAAGGTGATAAAGACTATGATTGCATAAAAGCCCTACCCTAGATGTTCCCTATTACATTAAGAGCCCTGGGGTTGCAACAGGCAGGTGTGCTTCCTTTCTACACCCAAGGGGCACTTCAATATTACTTAAGGGGCTGCAGAATGTCAGGACTTTCTGTAATTCAGATTGCGCTGTCAAACATATAGTGCAAGAAGGATGACAAGGGGACACTTACTGCCTCATTGGCATAGGGGTGCAACCCCTTGCTAAACAGGAAAACACTTTGCCTCTGAGCTTGCATAGATACAGAGACAGTGAGGCTAAGAGACTGACAGGAGGCACACTGTGCCATAAAGAGGTAGGACACATTTTGTGTCGCAACAATGGCTACTGCTGCAAGGGTATAAAGAGGGTGCCATGCACTCAATAGTCAATCACTGCATTCAGCTGCTAGTGGAGTCTTTGCCCCTTTTAAATTTAAAAACAAGCCGGGTGCCACCTGCACTGTGATCTGCTGCTTCAAACAAATGGTTAGGCTTTCATGACTATGCAACCACTAGGGAAAGTGTGCGAGTTTGTAGCTTCCCTCTGGGCAGCACACTCTCTGTCACTGAAGAGGTCTGTGCTTGTTGTACCCATTTAAAGATATGGCAGGCTGCAGACCATGGCAGTATATCTTTCAATATATATAGTACACCCCCAAGTGCTAATTATGCCTGAGTACATTCTTCCTGCTGGAAAGTGGACTTTATCTGTGGGAGGTTTTCAGCTCTGCAGAAAAGCGGAGGAATGCCCTTTTTTCATAACAAGTGCCGGTCTCTGGAAATAAGAGTTGACTACATATGCAAAGCAGTAGATGGAAGAATGTGCAGCTTGCAAGAGCATTTTGAGCTACCTACCCGTGCATGCATGCAGCGATCACTTAGCACTTAGAACACTGGCTTCCTAAGTATGCAGATGTGTTTGATTTTTTTAAATAAATCATAACCAATTCAAAATTATTTTTATTCCAAATGAACGCTACTTCAGGTTACAGCGTATCTGAATTTGACTGTGTGGATTCACTTGCTCTGTCCCGAACTAGCAATCAGCTTCCAATTAAAAACGTTTTGAAGATGCTTATAATATTTTTAAAAAATATCTTTATGTTGACTTTATTTATACATATATAAAATAGATTTGTGAGGCAATACAATGGACTTTAAGTATTACTATTATTTGATTAACTATCATCCTCGTAGGAGGAACCATAGTTATACAGATATTAAGTTAAAAATGCATGAGATCATTGATAGAAAATAATAGAAGTCATGTGGGTCCAAAGACTCTGTGCTCTGGTGCACATTCCAATCTACCATTTACCCGTGGGTTTCTTTTTTTACATTTAACCTGTAGGATTTGCATTGTCTGTTCTCATTATTTACAGTTACATTTACACAGCCCTTACACAGCCCTTAAGCAAGTGCATCAAGTGAAAATCATTTGCAAGTGTTCAACTTCAATGCCCTCCTGGTACAATCTTGGATAACTAACTGGATTTACAGACAGTGCATGTTGTTCAAAGGATGTTACTATATTAAATCTAAGCAGATCAAACCAGCTTTTCAGAGCTTTTAAAATGTGTACTAATGAGTTATAAGAACTCATATGGCTAAGGTTTTACAACTGCCAAAAATGTGAAGTACTGAGTTAACAGTAATACACAAATTGGAGTAAATAAGACTAGGAATGCTCTGGTAACATGCATTGAATCCACTGACACCTATAATGAGAGCAGAATTACTCCCAACCCTTGCATATGGGACTGAAATAATGACAGGGAGGGAAGAAGCTCTCTTGGATAAACTTTTGGTAAAGGTGTACAAGCGTGTTTTCCGGTGACTAGGTTGTGCTTCCCCAGCCCAGATCAGATTGGAATTTATGCTGGTTAAGCAGACAATGGCTCGACCTGCAGCATATATTAAATGTTGATACAAACTATGCCGCGCCCCAAAAGGAACATTGGCTAATCTAGCTTGGCAGGAAATTAATCTAGAAAGAGGTAATAGTAACCACAAAAAGTATTTGGAAAAAAGCCTAGCCCTTTTGAATTTAGGAGATGTAAGTGGATCAATTGCTTCCTACTCTGGTAGTAGTAAATAAATCAAGTAAATTATGTAGTTGGCTAGAAGACAGGAAAGTCTTGGCTACAAGATCGCACAGTTGGCTGATTCTTAATTCATATAAAGTTCTCAAAGAATCACCACTGTTGGCTGCCCCCTACTCATTGAAAATCAAACAGTGTTTCCTGAAGCTAAGGCTGGGTGAAGTGCCAACATTCGACCTCATACCAAAATGGAAGAAGGGGACGTTAGTAGACACCCATGAGTGCCGCTTATGTCATCTGGCAATAGATAACCTAGTACATGTGGTCTGCATTTGTTCAGCTTTGGCTACTGAAAGAAAACATGAATTGAAAAAAGAACTAAATGAATTAGGGGGTCAGAACATGCAGACAAGCTTTAATTGAAGCATTAAATCAAAGAAACACCATATTAGGCGTATCTAATTTTTGGAAAATTTTTCCTTTAAGTTTTCCTGCACAAAAACTATTTAGCAGATTGGAATGGTCCCAGTGGAAACAATAGGTACATACCATGAATAAGAAAGGGTGAAATCAGAAAGTTTTGTGTTAGTAATTGAAGAAAACCGGGGGCAAATCCGTAGAATGTATTACATTTTCTTTTTGAGACTTATTAGTAATATTGCATCACTAATCTTTTATATATCACATTTATTTTTTTATTTTTCTGCTAATTGTATGTTTTTGGTTTTAATTAACTTATAAACTATCTAAATACTCTACTCTACTCACTGGTAACATGTTTGTTCAATAATATACATTTACCTGTTACAAAAAACTCAACCAGATGTTCTTTAGGAAGGCTAATTGTGAACATATATATTTCCACTTGCTCTTAATACTTCCTCGATGATTGTTAAAACAGTGGACAGGTGAAGTGATGCCACTCTGGGCCCATATTGTTATTTTCCTTCCTGTGATGGACCTTTTTAAGGTGCTTAATATGTGAAGGAGACTTAAATCAACCTTTTGATTCACAGTGTAACCTACTTTGTCACACATTAACGCTAGGAAACAGCAGATAAGGGTTATGATTATCTTCTAGTGTCATGACAACAGACCTGGGTATGTAATAAAGTACTCCAGGAACCCAGGGTTCTGTGAATGGTTGTTAGAGGATTACTTGGATTAGATCTAAATAGGCAGATATGGGTAGACTTTCAACTTTTACCTAACATTTCCGAAGAATTATCTAGTTTTTCAGTGTTCTTGATTTATCCTCGGCTTACCATCAAATTGTTTTGCATTCTGACACTTAGCACCCTTTGTAACAACCCTCAGAGCATATCAGTTTTTAAGAATGCTGTTTTTGTTAGCCTCAGAAGCTGCTTGTATTAAACGCATTATGAAATAGATATTAGGTGATATATCCTCTGTGTTGTTTGTCCAAGATGACATTCAGGTACATGGGAAGACATTACCTGACCATAATACAACTCTGAGGAGGGTATTAAACAAATTAGCCTCTTCAGGATTAACTGTAAAAAGAGAAAAATGCAAGTTTGGAGTCACTGCAGTCACCTATCAAGGACACACCATTTCAGGAGAAGGCATTAAATCCAAATTCAAGTTGGTGGATTCTATAGTCAAAGCACCTGACCCTAAAGATAAAGATGGAGTCAGGTCCTTTTTAGGGTTAGCTGAGTACTACACCAAATTCATCGCTAACTTTATGAGTGTAGTACAACCTTTAAGGACTCTTTTGAAAAAGGGAGTAGTTTTGTTTGGACAGATCATTGTGCATCTGCGTTTGCTTCAGTCAAGAATAGAATCATCAAGATGTCTACCTTAGGTCAATTCGATGTTTTTGCTAAAACTGTATAATATACTGATGCGAGTATAAATGGTTTGGGAGCAGTTTTGTCTCAGAAGATTTATGGAGAAAAGAAAGTAATTGTTTTTGCTTCCTGTTCTCTCAAGGGTGCAGATCAGAATTACTCTGTCATAGAGAGGGAGGCTCTAGCGTGTTCTTGAGCAATCAAGCATTTCATGTTTTATTTGTGGGGCTTACCATTTATGGTAAAGGCGGACCACAGGCCACTTATTCAGATCTTTTCCTCAAAGAAGAATGAGGAATTAACTCCCAGAATAAAAAGGTGGGTAGAAGGTTTAACAGAATTTATTTTTCAGGTGGAATATTTATCCGGTGCAAGGAATGTTTTCTTGTCACATTACTCCAACTGAAAGAGAGGATGAAGAGGATGTGTGATCAGTTGGGTGAGAGAAGAAGCCATTTCTGAGGAAGAATGGAGACTGTCGAGGAAACAGGACAATGACAGGAAGATGCTTGAAGAATTTGTAGTGAGAGGGTGGCCAGAGTTTAAATTCCCTTAAAGTCTATTGGGCTGCAAAGGAAGAATTACACTTTTATGATAATGAGCTGTTCAAAATTATACCTCCTACAGGAATAACAGAGAAGACAATCAATTTGGCTCACAAGGGTCACCTGGGCAGGAATTTAACTAAATCTAGGATTAGGGAGATGTACCAGTGGCCAGGACTGGACTGTGAAGTTGAAACTGTGGTGAAAGACTGCGTATTGGGTGCACAAAGTGACAAGAGTAAATTTGTGACTAAAGCTCCACTTTCACCTGTTGAAGTACAGGATAAGCAGTGAAAGAAGTTAGGGTTGGATTTTATGGGCCCATTCCATCTATTGACTGCTAATTAACATTATGTGATGTTACTGGTTGATCATACGTCAACATGGGTAGTGACAAAGTGTGTGGGAACTTTGCACACTAGAGTCGTGATTTAGTTCCTCAACGAAGAGTTCTCTCGTGAAGGGATACCAAATCACTTGGTAACAGACAATGGTGAGCAAATTCACTTCTCAGGAGATGCAAAGTTTCAATGGTGTGCAATGCACCTCTAAGGAGATGCAAAGTGTTTTTAAGTCATTGGCTATTGTTCATTTGAGAGCAGCCTTGTACTTGACTCAAGCTAATGGTTTGGCAGAACACATGAACAGGATGGCTAAATCTTGTGTTCAGAAAGCTCTTGAAACTAGAATTCCTTTAAATGAAATACTCAGGGGTATGTGGTGGGCACACCGCAACACCCTGACCTCAATTGCGATGCTCTGTTCTTTTGTGTGTCTGAAAGGTAGAGTTGGATGTACCAAAATGAACCCAGCATGGATGGAGGGGATTTTGAAAGCAAAGCAGTGGGAAGGAAGATTGAACAGAGGTCTTGAGCTCAGAAGAGCATATCAGCTAAAGTATAAATCTAGGTATGATTTTAAACATGGGGTTTCTGATGTCAAATGGGCGGCTGGTGATGTGGTGTTGGTAAAGAAACCTGGTTTTGGGAAAAAAGGAAAATCTGCATTCTTGGGACCTTTCTAGATAAGGGAAGTGAGGAAGAATGTAGTGGTTTTATGGAACAATGATGTGTGGAGTATGTCCCGTATTGTGAAATGGAGTTGTCCATCTACCAGTCCAACCAGTCCAAACAAGGTCATGATTAAAACACATCAACAGGAAAAATGTAAAGATAATATTCCTACTAAGGCAGAATTCAGAACTAGGATCCGCTTGAAACCTGAGTGGTTGAAGGATTATGTACCATGAACGTAATATGTTGCTATTTTAGTTGTCAGCATTTTAATAATTTTCCTTGTTCTATCTTATTGTTTATGGGTTTCTGTTTATCTTATATGTTGTAATATTGACAAAAGTGTGGGAAAGGGGATGTGTTATGATTACCTTGTAGTGTCATGACAACAGAACCTGGGTATGTAATAAAGAAGTCCAGGAGCCCAGAGTTCTGTGAATGGTCATTAAAGGATTACTTGGATTAGGGCTGCCTACTTCGGTTGGTGGTTGGCAATAAACAACTTCTTATATCTTTAATGCAAAGCTTATTTGTAACAATAAAGTTCTAGTGCCCTAAACTAAACTAAAGTAATATCTTAAACACACCTAAGGAAATATAGAAAACGTGTCAGCATAACATAAACCTCAGTAGACATTCTGATAGAAAGGTGATGTATAGCATAAAGCCAAGCAAAGGAATAAAGAGTAGAGAGGTCTGTACCATTCCAAGTCTCAAGGAAATCTGTTCTCATCTAACTAGGTGAATACCAATTAAACCTACAGAACCTTTGAGAAAGGTACATCATCCATGCCAATAGTTTTTCTTTTTCCTTGCACAGTTAAAATTTGTTGTCTGGTACACAAACAGGAGTTGCTTCTTCTCAGTTCGCTAGCGCTCCTTGCCCTTGCCAAAGTATCCTCCATTACCCCACTACCTTCAACACACAATGGGGGTTATTACAACTTTGGAGGAGGTGTTAATCCGTCCCAAAAGTGACGGTAAAGTGACGGATATACCACCAGCCGTATTACGAGTTCCATAGGATATAATGGACTTGTAATACGGCTGGTGGTATATCCGTCACTTCACTGTCACTTTTGGGACGGATTAACACCTCCTCCAAAGTTGTAATAACCCCCTCTATGCCTTGCCTTAACTGTAGACCAACACAAACACACCTGCAAAGAAGGAAAATTGCAACATGAACGAAACTCCACATTGAAGGTTAAACACAAAAAAACAAATGTTTCAGGCCATTGGTTATGTTAATCTAATAAAACATCCAACGCATATTTGAAATACACGATTACAAGTGCATCTTGCAATTATAAATGAAAGCTGGAATTATAGATTAAATGTGATTATGAGTAGTTCAATATGGAAATATAAATCAAAATACATGGATTTAAATGTGCACGAGTACTGCAATTTATCATTTTAAAGTCAAACATTAGAACACACATACACATAACTACAAACCCTCTACTGTGAATGCACCTTCAATAATGCGATTTAGATGCTACGTCTTACATTAGTAAAATCAAGGCTCACAATATATGCATTGTCTATTACACTATTATGTCACTTCTGTAATGCATGATGTGCAACCAAAATTATGGGTTGCATGAAATATGGCAATAAGATGCAAACACTGATTGCTTTTTCTGTTGAGGTCAGGTTCCCAACCTCTGTGCTGCTCCAAAAGGTGTGTGTTAGAAATGGGGTTTTTGGTTGGCAGTCAGGTTACCCTCTGTCCAAGCAAGAACCCTCACTCTAGTCAGGGTAAGTCACACACAATCCAAAATCAGCCTGTGCTACCCTATGGTAGCTTGGCACGAGCAGTCAGGCTTAACTTAGAAGGCAACGTGTAAAGTATTTGTGCAATAAATCATACAATAACACCATATAGCACCACACAAATAAACCACACAGTGTTTAGAAAAACATATAATATTTATCTGGATAATTTGTAGGTCAAAACGAATAAAATTGCAATGTGAAATTGTAGAGATATCACTGAAAAGTGATATAAAGGGGGTTATTCTAACTTTGGAGGAGTGTTAATCCGTCCCAAAAGTGACGGTAAAGTGACGGATATACCACCAGCCGTATTAGGAGTTCCATAGGATATAATGGACTCGTAATACGGCTGGTGGTAAATCCGTCACTTTTCCGTCACTTTTGGGACGGATTAACACCTCCTCCAAAGTTAGAATAACCCCCAAAGTGTCTTAAGTCTTTAGAAAGCAAACAAAGTCTCTTTCAAGCACAAAGTACCTGGTTTAAAGTGGAAAATCTCTGCAAAGGGCCGCAGAAGAAGAGATACGTGGAAAAATGGTATGTGCGTCGATTTCTCCCCTGCACACATGGACTTGCGTCGTTATTTTTCACGCCGGGAAGTCATGCGTCATTTTCCGGCACACGGACAGTCTCTTTCTGTGGGTCACTGGATTACCAAATGTCCCGTGGTCTGTGCGTGGATTTTCCTGCTTGTTTTCCGGCTGCGTGTCTTTCCGCGAGGCTGCGCGTTGAAGTTTCGCTCTCATGGCAGACGTCGCGTCGATTTCTCCTCTGAAAGTCGGGTGGCGTAGTCCTTATGATGCCGTGCGCCGAAGTTCCAACCGTCCGAAGGCGTTGCGTTGATCAGCGTCGGTGTGCGGTGTTTTTCTCGCCGCAGAGCAAGCTGTGCATCGAAATTTGCGGCGCACGAAGAGCCCAAATGAAAAAGAGAAGTCTTTTTGGTCCTGAGACTTTGGGGAACAGGAGGCAAGCTCTATCCAAGCCTTTGGAGAGCACTTTTACAGCCAGACAAGAGTTCAGCAAGGCAGGGCAACGGCAAGGCAGCAGTCCTTTGTAGAAAGCAGTCAGGTGAGTCCTTTGGGCAGCCAGGCAGTTCTTCTTAGCAGGATGCAGGTTCTGGTTCAGGTTTCTTCTCCAGCAAGTGTCTGATGAGGTAGGGTAGAGGCCCTGTTTAATACCCAAATGTACCTTTGAAGTGGGGGAGACTTCAAAGGGTGGCTAAGAAGTGCACCAGGTCCCCTTTCAGTTCAATCCTGTCTGCCAGGGTCCCAGTAGGGGGTTGTGGCAGTCCTTTGTGGGAGAGCAGGCCCTCCGCCCTCCCAGCCCAGGAAGACCCATTCAAAATGTAGATGTATGCAAGTGAGGCTGAGTACCCTGTGTTTGGGGTGTGTCTGAGTGAATGCACAAGGAGCTGTCAACCAAGCCCAGCCAGACGTGGATTGTAAGGCACAGAAAGATTTAAGTGCAAAGAAATGCTCACTTTCTAAAAGTGGCATTTCTAGAATAGTAATATCAAATCCAACTTCACCAGTCAGCATACTAAACATGACCTTCCTACTCCTTTCAGATCAGCAGCAACCACTTCAATACTGTATGAGGGCAGCCCCAATGTTAGCCTATGAAGGGAGCAGGCCTCACAGTAGTGCAAAAACGAATTTAGGAGTTTTACACTACCAGTGCATGTAAACTACACAGGTCCACGCCCTGCCTTTCACCCACACAGCACCCTGCTCTAGGGGTTACCTAGGGCACACATTAGAGGTGACTTACATGTGGAGAAAGGGGAGGTTTAGGCTTGGCAAGTACTTTTAAATGCCAAGTCGAGGTGACAGTGAAACTGCACACACAGGCCTCGCAATGGCAGTCCTGGGACAAGGTAAAGGGGCTACTTAAGTGGGTGGCACAACCAGTGCTGCAGGCCCACTAGTAGCATTTAATCTACAGGCCCTAGGCACATATAGTGCACATTACTAGGGACTTATAAGTAAATTAAATAGTCCAATCAGGTATGATCCAAGGTTACCATGTTTAAAAGGGAGAGAGCATATGCACTTTAGCACTGGTTAGCAGTGGTAAAGTGCACAGAGTCTAAAAGCCAGCAAAACAGAGTCCAAAAAGTGGAGGGAGGCAGGCAAAAAGTTAGGGGTGACCACCCTAAGGCATGTCAGGTCTAACAGTGTGGTAATAACATTAAAACAAAATGCCTTTAATGTAATAGGCTGTTAAGGGTGGACTCCTGCTTTACCAGGCGGTTTCTTGTAAGTTGGAGGCTCTGGTCAATTGCCCACGTTTCCCTTAGATTAAAACATATTTGGCCTTGGCACATGCCATGCTGATCCTTTCTCCAAGACAAATTGGCTTTGTGAGCAATGGAGTGGCTGCACATACTTTGTGCTGGAGACACAGCAGCAGCAGGTGAACATTTAAAAGCAAGTAGGTGCTGCAGATGCAAGATGCTGAAAGCAAGTTGATCACATCTGATAATAAAAATATGTGGACAAAAAAAGAATGCAGTTGGAGAAGGGCAGGGAAATAAGGGCATGACATTAGGACAGACCAGAGAATTAATGAAAATGGTTAAAGAAACGCTTAACGACAGGTGAAGACTTTTGTTGGAAGTACTCAAAATAAATATAGTGGAAAATTGATTAAAGAAAATAGTCAGACAGTCCAAATGTTCTAATTACCTTATTGCTTTAATACATTTGCTATGCACTGAAGTTAGATTATAAATATGTCCATTCAATGCCCTTTGTTGCACCCTCCTGTGCCCTAGAATACCATACAGTCATTACTTGGTAACCACAAAGATGCACTTTGGCAACTCAATTTTTGGAGAGCAATATTTTGATAACAAAGAGGCACAAGGGCAGTGATAGTCTACCAGTATAGGACCTACACAGGTCCATCATGTACACATGTAGTAGTGCTGCTGTGACAGGGGTGCTTTCATCCCCTTCTGTATGCTATAAAATTAATTGTATGCATTGAAGGACATATCAGCAGCAATTAGATGGACATATGTTCCTGCCATATATTGCACACGTAGGTTCACGTTAAGTGAACCTTCATTTGCCATATATTTAAACTAAATATGTCTAGTACAACAGTGCACAAATAACCATAAATGTTCACAAGTATTTTTTTTAATGCAAGAATTGATGTATTGAAGCAACCCCACTGCAACAGTGATTTTCCTCATTATGCTTGGTAGGGTTAAGGAATAAAAAGCCCTACAGTGACTGTAGCTATACCATCAGCAGTGTAGGCACATTTTACCCCAGTGGTTTAGCTGTAGCTGTCCCTTTTCCTTAAGATCCTCATGAAAACTGGTACCAATGACTGCTTGTGGATCTTAACAGTGGCTTGGCAGATATTTGGGACCAGAGTATAACACAAGAGCATAGCGACTGGCCCAAACTTTCAGCTTCCCCCACACAATACATACATTATACAATGACAGGTTGTATCATATCATACAATATCATGTTATACAATAGGCCACACCAAACCATACTATACTACACAATGATAGACTGCATCTTACAACATAACTATATTAAAAAACATTTTGAAAGCCAATATTGCTCTTGCAGCAAGACATATAGGCTTTGCCAATTCTTGTCTAAGAAGAAGAGAGTGAGCCAACAAATTAATAAGGAGAGCCAAGTAAAGGGTTGGCTCTGACTTAAGGAGCCCATGCATGAGCTGAACCTGGAAAGCACTTGGCATGCAAATAGTAAAACAATCATTATAGAATATCAGAAGGATTTTGAAAAATCAAACAAATACTGTATTTCATTAACGCACTGAAATGTTTCACCTTAGTACATCAGATCATAAATCTGGATTAAAAAGCATTTTTGCTGCTGCAGCATCTCTCCCTGACTCTCCCTGGCAAAAGGTGCCATATTTTCCTGCAGCCATCTCTCCCTGGCTGTCCCTAATTCGACTGTGAATCCAACCCCCAGAACATAGTGACCAGAGGAGGAGGGACACCTGCTGGTGATCACAGTGAAAGCCCTCTTTGTTTCCTCTGGCATGGGATGCATGAGGGACGCACCCAGGTGCATGCCTGGGTGAAGATCAGACCAAGAGAAGGCCTGTCTGTGCCTGTTTTTATCCAGATGAGGCCAGGCTGGGCCCTGTCTCTTGGCCCCTTGCTTTGTTAACTGGAATACTCCTGATTTGCCCAGAACCCTGATGAACTTGGCTACAAGAGAGTAAGTGGCACTCTGTTTTTCTTCTTAACCCTCCATTTTCTCGCTATCTGGTTATCTGTGCTGTTGTAATGGGAAAGAAGCAGACTTCGAAAACCAAACCCCCTGCAGAGCAATACAACTATTTACTTTTTCCTTTCTTGTGCGGTGGGCATCATTTCTAAGGAAGTAGACTTGACTAAAAGATCCTATCTCTGGATTTTGCCAGTTCAACAATTAATTTCTCTGCTCCAGATGCTGGCTCGGAGACTTTGAGGGGCCTGCTACACCTTCAGCACCCATATCTCCTGCTCTTTGCTCCCCTCAAGACCTGGCAGCTCACAAGTCCTTCATGTGCGCTACGGCTGCCAAGCACAACAGAAAATCTAGGGGTATTACTTCAACAGATGATGACTCACTTTTAAGTCTAGTAAACATATTTAGAGACCCAACCCCATGGGGAAAAACTTCCACAGAAAAAAAGTTTTTTGTTAGAAAAACCCTCAACCACTAGGGTTACCCCTTGGTGGCATGCTTCATCATTGGGTTTCTTCCCATTCTGCTGCAGAACAAGACGTGCAGCGACCGACGGAATACGTGGGAGCACTATTGGTATCAGCGATGCAGATGCTAGAAAAGGATAGGAGTGGTGGTGTTAAATTCAATACATACTACCCATCAGTGTCAATGCTCTGCTGGGCAAATTTTCAGTGTTTATGCTAATTGCATCATAGGTCCTCCGGTAGAGAGTGTGCTTATAGTCACATGCTCCTCAAAGCGACACTCCCACCTTAAAACCTACTCCTCACCTCGCTGTGGCCCGAAATAAGACTTGGTCACTGATGGGTAGTGTTTATTTCATTTAATTTAATTGGTATATATCACCTTACCACAGTAAATAGTAAAAGTACTTCTACTAGTGTAAGGCGCACAAGGAGTGATACTAGGGAGATCACTTTGGTCCTGAAGAAGAGTTTAGCGGTAAGCTCTGAAACATGTAGACCACTAAGGAGGACAGGCCCATAGTATATCCACCCTCCTGAAACCCCTTTTTAATCATACCACCCCTGTGAGACATATTAAATTAGTAATATCATCCAGAGAGGGGTATTTTTAATTTACCAAGACTCCATCACTCCTATCCTTTTCTAGCATCCGCATCGCTGATACCAATAGTGCTCCCACGTATTCCGTTGGTCGCGGCGTGCCTCGTTCTGAAGCAGAACAGGAAGAAACCCAATGATGAAGCATGCTAGCAAGGGGTAACCCTGGTGCGTGAGGGTTTTTTCCTAAGGAAAAAAACTTTTTTTCTGTGGAAGTTTTTTACCTCTGGGGTGGGTCTCCAAATACGTTTACTGAAGCTTCAAGGAGGAAAGACCCTCCCCTTTAGCCCCCTTTTTCCCCCCTTTGTTTAGCATCGCTTTTAAGTCTGCCTAATCTGTCCGGTCCTTCAGGCATTCCAGCTTCTAATTTTTTAGGTGCTGTCAGCGATTGAGTTTGGGCTTTGTCTCAGACAAAAATCATGGCTGCTTTTAATGAGTGCCTGACACCGTTAAGGAAGAAATCAGAAAAGTTGGAATTTTAAGTCAGCAAGATTTCCAAAGTCTGTCATCTTTACCTTCAGTGCTCCTGCCTGAGACCTCGATTACTGCTGTGCAGTCAACTAAGCTTCTCTCTTCCCCAGGCTGTGTTCAATCGCCTTTAGCCACCAAAACTGGGCCCACCGCTCATTCTTCAGTAGACCATCCTTCCTAGGGTGATGAGCCTACTGTTCTCCTAGCTGTGGCACCTTACATTCGAGTGTTAGGTTGTCCTCCCCTCTTAAAAGCCCCAGCTTACAATTGCCACAGTTTAACCTCCCCACTGATTGTTATCCCTTTGTCCTTGTTCTCAGCAATATCCAGCAACTGTCGGACGCGGGTCTGAAGTCTGATATCTAGCACAAAAACAAATTGTGCCTTTGGATTGTCACCCATTCAAGTTTTGACATCCGCAATTATATATATACTAATGGCCCAAGGGATGGCATGGATTGGTCCCTTAGCAAAATCATCTCATGGGGACTGTGTTATCATTAGGTTTAGCTTTCTGAACATTGTAGGATAGATTTTGAATCAGTATTTCCAGACCTCTCCCCTGGGTAATAGCATTAGCATTCTCCCCTTGCTTGTTTCTACAGCCACCTACAAATGAGCAAATATTTGACAATGTCCTTAAGCTTGCAATGCCATTTCTTTTTTAAAGGCTGTCCTTTTCCCTATAACAATCTCTCTGCCCCTTTATCTTACTTGAATGAGATGGACTGACTGTTCTTGAATCCCATGAAATTGAAGCCAGAAAGTCATGTGGGGCATTGATCTCCTCTAGTGAAGGCCCTAGCCCTAATCCTACTTGTCAGAGTTCTGATGTTTTTTTCCTTTGTTACTTCAAGCACCCCCTACCTGAAGACCCCTGAGGGCCTTCCATTGCTAGTCCTGTCCTGGACAATATTAATGAAAATCCCATTGCTTCTTCAAGTTGTGATGGTGAAGGGGATACTATATGCTGTTAACTGAATTTGATTTGCAGAAATGTGGCCAGGATGATGTCATAGCTGGGGGACGAGGGGTGGCTTAACTATATTAAAAAGTTTTATTTTATTGTGCTCCTGGAAACTTGGTGTCTGAAGCCCTTTACATTGGAAGGCTATCATAATGTTTGTGTTATAGCTGATGAAGGGAATAGGGGTAGAGCCAGTGGGGGATTATTGATGCTTCTTCGTACTACCTGTGGTTGTAAGGTTCTTCCTGTCCTGATAAAACATGCTGGAGTTCAGATTCTTTGGGTGTTCCTTCCCAATAGTTTTAATTTCTGGATCATACATTTTTATAATGCAGTTGGCCCCTGTAGCAGCTCTTATAGCGCTGAAACCCTATTTTATGTTGGACAATGCTTAATAGGAAGATCCTCTATTCTGTCCACAAGTCGTAACATCCTTATTGGAGATGATTTCAATGCTAAGATGGATTTGAACCAAGCTGTACTTCAGCATTTAAAAGTTCTTCAGAATGACTTTGCTGCTGGATTTATAGGTGCTAGGGGAGAGAAGCAGTATAAACACATATATTTGGGGCTGGTTAACATAATAGAATTGTGGGAATCTCTAGATTTAGTAGCCCACACCATTCCATTAGGTTCCATTATAGATTATATATTTGCTACCCCTTTTCTGAGTAGCCACATCATCTGTGCATCTGTACCAACTAGTGTTTTTAGCAATCGCAACCCCCTGGAGTTTACATTTGCTATTCCTTAGAATGGCAATATCCCTGACCCAAGTGGAATTACAGGCACCACTGCACATGACCAAGGACTAAGGATCAAGTGGTGTAGAGTATACCAATCTTCTTTTCTCAGCGGTTAAATATGATCTTTCACTCTTTTTTGGAGGATCTTCTGTCCACCGATTGCCCTAGCAACTCTCTCATTCTAGCCTTCTGCTCTTTGAATAGCAGTATCAAGAACTCCTTTTTCTGCCCTGCTTCTTTGGATAAAAATAGGAACCTGTCCTGATTTAACGAAGAATACGGGATTACCAACAGGTGGCTACGTGGAACCAAAAAGGTCTTTCCTAGAGATAGACCTTATCTGGCTGGTTGACGCACCATTATAAAAAGGCCATTGATGCAAGGAAATGTCACGAGCTGCACGATGCTTTTCACCTCTGACTGAAGGATTTGAAAGAGCACCCAGTCTTCTGCTGGTTCTGGATAGACCAAGATAGGGGCGACCCTTTCTAGTAGCCACAATGCTGCTTGACAGGAAAAACACCTAAGCAGCTCATACTCATCAGAAGGAGTCCCAGAAAAAAAATATATATATATATATTGGGAAAACCTCAAAGACAGGAACTCCTGAAAAAGAGGAAAAAATAGGAATGAAAACTGGAAAAAAGAGGAAAAAAATCACAAACGGAACAACACGAACTGGAAATCAAACAATGAACAGGAGCGAAGATCACCACCAACACAAAGGCCCATCAGGACTGAGTGACTTATATACTGGAAGACAGGAAGTGACAACACAGGAAAGAGAAACAACACCAATTTGGATTGGGAAAGGCCCATAGAAAAGAATGGGAAAAAGTAGCAGTATAAGAGAAAAAGGGCATGCTGGGAAAAAGGAACAGAAGAAGACAACATGGAACCCTGCAAGAAGACAGCATGGAAACCAGAAAGAAGGAAAAAGAAAAGAGCACAGAAAACAGAAGAATAGAAGAAAAAGAAAAGGAAAGGAGTCCACCACCGACAGAAAATGAAAAATATTACCAAGACAGGTAAGGTCAAGCGACCAGGAGCATGACAAATGCTTTATGGAACACGTTGCAAGAGCTGGGCAAAAACGCAGAGGACGGTGCACCGATAATCTGAGTCATGGTCTCACCGCGCTCATAAACAGTGACGCCCCGGTTAAGCTCGGCGTCACAGGAAAAGGGCCTTCAAAGAGGAAATGTGGGAAAACCTTGTTGTGGAAAATCCTTAATAGGCCCAAAGTTTTAAAGCCTATGACTGATGGGACGGGGACAAACATTAGTGCTGACCCCTCGATTGAGCACTTTAACATAATTTATTAATATTCAAATAACCAAGTTAGTGTGTGAGAGAAGCTGCCCTTAGTGTTTTCTTTGAACATTAGATTTTACCTAGCTGAGGTGTATGAGGCAATTAGCTCCAGCCCTCTAGGAAGGCACCAGGGCCTGACGGGATCCCAATGGATGTCTGTAAGGATAATTTGGAATTCCTAGCTCCTGTTTTAATTAACATGGTAAGTTCAGCTGCTACTTGTGGCCTCCTGAGCTCATGGCATTCAGCAGTGATAGCTCCTGTCTTTAAAAAGGGTTGCAAGTTAGATCCACATTGCAATCACCCAATATCCTTGTCAGATTTAACCATTAAAATTATAAGGTGTATTGTCCTAGGAAGTACTGAGAATTGAGTTGCCTGTAATCGTGTGCTGTCCCTGGTGCAATATGGTTTTAGAGAGGGGCTTGGTACAGTAGAACAATGTCTCAACCTCCACTTAACTGCTAGTAAAACTACTATCATAAAAAGGGGGATACTGATTCTCTCCTTCATTGACCTAAGCCAGACCTTTGACAGAGTCAATAATAGTAAGCTGTGTTCAATTGTCCAAAAGACATGGCTCCATGATGACTGTTGGACTTTTGCTTATGCAGGGTCATCCCCAGACTTTTTTGCCTCCTGCCTCCTATTTTTTTCTGACATGTTGCTGTTGGCTTTTCAACTCTGAGCACTTTACCACTCCTAACCAGTGCTAAAGTGCATATGCTCTCCTGTTTAAATTGTATGTAAGTGGTTTATCCATGATTGGCATATTTGATTTACTAGTAAGCCCCTAGTAAGGTGCACTAGAGGTGCCAGGGCCTGTAAATCAAATGCTACTGGGGCCTGCAGCACTGGTTGTGCCACCCACATAAGTAGCTCTGTAATCATGTCTCAGACCTGCCCCTGCAGTGTCTGTATGTGTATCTTTACACTGTAAATTCGACTTGGCAAGTGTACCCACTTGCCAGGCCTAAACCTTCCCTTTCCTTACATGTAAGGCACCCCTAAGGTAGGCCCTAGGTAGCCCCAAGGGCAGGGTGCAGTGTATGGATAAGGTAGGACATATAGTAATGTGGTTTATATGTCCTGACAGTGAAATACTGCCAATTTCGTTTTCACTGTTGCAAGGTCTGTCTCTCTCTCATAGGATAATATGGGGGCTACCTTTAAATATGATTAAAGTGTAGATTCCCCTAGAGAGTAGATGGACAAGTGGAGTTTGGGATCCCTGAACTCACAATTTAAAAATACATCTTTTAGTAAAGTTGATTTTGAGATTGTGCGTTTGAAAATGCCACTTTTAGAAAGTGAGCATTTTCTTGCTTAAACCATTCTGTGACTCTGCCTTGTTTGTGGATTCCCTGTCTGGGTCAGTTTGACAGTTGGGTTGTTTTTCACCTCACACCAGACAGTGACACAAAGGGAGCTGGGGTGTGATCTGCATTTCCTGATTAGCCATCTCTGCTAGGAGGGAGGGGTGGAGTGGTCACTCTCATCTGAAAGGACTGTGCCTGCCTCTGACAATGCTGTCTCCAGCCCCCTGGTGTGTGTCTGAGGCCTTGCCTGGGCAAGGCAGGATTTCACAAGAAGGTGTGAGTCCCCTTTGAAGAAAGGTGACTTCAAAGACTAAAATGGGTATAAGAAGGGCACCCAAACTTACAAACTTTAGAAACACTTCTGGAACCAAGAGGAACCTCTGCCTGGAGAAGAGCTGATAGCTGAGGAACAAGTGCTGCCCTGCCTGTGACTGTGCTTTGTGGAGCTTTCCTGCAGTGCTGCTTCTGCCAGAGTAAGAGGGCAAAGACTGGACTTTGTGTGCCTTCCATCTTGAAGAAGAAATCTCCAAGGGCTTGATGTAGAGCTTGCCTCCTGTTGTTGAAGTCTCAGGGATAGCAAAGACTTCTTCCTGCCAGCACCTGGAGTCTCTGGAGAGACCCCTACTCTGCTCTGTGGTGCCCTTCCAGTTCCTGGGACCCTGAAAGGAGAGGCTGGCAGCCTAAGGACAAAAATACACGCACCGAGCACCGTGCGGAGAAAAGATCGACGCGAATCCGATCGCGGCTGAGAAAACGACGCGACGCCGGTTCCGCAGCTGAGAAACGACGCCGCAGGAAACGCGACCGAAAAACCGACGCCCGGAGCAGGAGAAACGACGCGCAGCATCGCTGACGGAGGCTGAGAGATCGCACCCTGCGCCGCGGGACTTTCGGATCGTCGTGTGGCTGGCTTTTTCAACGCGCACCGCCGTGCCGAGTTGTTTTCGACGCACACAGCCGTGCAGGGTTACTTTCGACGCACACCGCCCGTGCGGGGTTATTTTTGACGCAAACCAGGTACATTTTCACGCTAGCAGCGCTAGTGTGGTGTTACAACTACCTAAAGACACTTTTTATTTTAAACCTTTAAAAAAATCATAACTTGACTTGTGTATGTTGGATTTTTGTCGTTTTGGTCTTGTTTTGTCTAGATAAATATTTCCTATTTTTCTAAACTGATGTTGTGTCATTTTGTAGTGTTTTCATTAAGTTACTGTGTGTGTTGGTACAAATACTTTACGCCCAGCACTCTGAGGTTAAGCCTACTGCTCTGCCAAGCTACCAAGGGGGTAAGCAGGGGTTAGCTGAGGGTGATTCTCTTTTATCCTAACTAGAGTGAGGGTCCTTGCTTGAACAGGGGGTAACCTGACTGTCAACCAGAGACCCCATTTCTAACATTGGTGACCAGCGGTCGGGATTGGACTTGTATTTGTACTTGACATACAGTAATTAAGTGTACACTACTGTTTTGATCTCAGACCACTACGTGACCACATACTACTTGTTTGGTGATCTTTTGATTTTTCTCTTAAGGACTCTTTTTATTCTACTTCCATGATTTTGCTGATCCCTTGACTGATTCTTTTTACTTCATTGGGAAATTATTTTTTTCTGCCTTTTGGAACTTTGCACTTGTGACCATCATGTCTCAATCTGGAGATGCAACAGCTGGAGCTGTGTTTGAAATGGAGAAGCTGAAGGAGTACTCAGTTGCTCAATTGAAACAGTTCCTTAAAGATCTTGACTGTCCCACTGAGAGCTCCACCAGGGAGGGGGAGCTGCAACAGGCACAGAGGGCCTGGGTGACAATCAAGAAGGCTGGAAGGCACACAGAGGAGGAGAATATGGGGGGGGAAGTGCAGAGGATACACAGTGGTGTAGTGGAGGAACCTGTTACGCCTGGGGGGAGGGTCCCCAGGAGGGGTGGCAGGGTGTCACCCAAGGGTCTGACTCCTGAAGAGTTACAGGACAGACAGGCAGAGAGGGAGTTCCAATGGGAGATGAAAAAGCTCAATTGGGAGTTGGAAGAAAGGAGGAGAAACTTAGAGATTAAAAAAATGATTTATGCTTACGAGCTTAAATTGAAAGAGCTGGAAGTCATGAGGGCTGAGTCCAGCTGGAATGGTGGCAGCAACAATTGTATATCCAGTGATGCTGCAGAAGTGCACATGCCCAGAGAGGTGGTGCCCTACTTGAAGGAGGGAGTTAACACACGCCAGGAGGTTCAGGGGTATGAGGTAGCTCCAGTGATGCACAGGGTCCCTGAGGTGGATTGGGGAACTGGCATGGGGAGTCATATTCCTACTGGTGGGAGGGACACTCTACTGACTCTAGGTGAGAGTGACAGGGAGAGGGGTTCCCCCCAGGTAGAAGTCCTGGTTATGGAGTGTGAAAACATCCCAGAAGAGTGTGGGTTGAGTGTCAGGGACAGTCAGGTACTGTCTCACCAGTCTCAGGAGGGTGATGTGGGGTGCTTTTTCAAGGCAGAGTCACTGGATGGTTGGGTGAAGGGTACTTTGGTTAATTCATGTGAGGGGCTGAGTGATGTAATTGCTGGAGAGCATATGTCTAGTCCTTATTTTCCAGAGCTATGCCAACACCAGGTGGAGTGTGAGTTCTCTGACCCCAGGGAGCTTACAATGGAGGCAGACTTCTGGGTGAGTACCAGAGAGTCTGAAGAGGCATTTGGGGGTGCTCCTGAGAGGAGTGGTCTAGGTAGTTCCCAACCAGGTGAGGTAGGGAAGGATTGTAGTGTCCCAGGTAGGTCCCAGTGTAGTGGGATGGGTGAGGGACCCCATGTCCAGTCTCAGAGGAGAGGGAATGGGGATGGGTTGAGGCCCAAGGTGCCCGAGATCCGGTCCCAGGTCCTGGAGGGTTCCCTGCGGGAACACCAGGAGGGGAGCCTAGCCTGTACCATAGGGCCATCTGTTGAGGGAGACCCCACAGTGTCAGGAGAACTTGGGGGGGCGGCTGTAGCCAGCGTCCCACCAGTTCTGGTGTCTGGCAGTACCACTCCTAGTGAGGGGGTGCAGAAGTCCAGACAGAGGGTTGAGAGGGGGTTGCGGACCCCAGTGGAGAACCTGGAGGGTCAGGGGTCAGCTCTGAGAGCAGAGCCCCCCATGAATGACCTTGGTAAGACCATTTCTGGGCTAGGGGGAATCCAGACTCTGTCAGATGGGCAGAGGTCAGGAGACCTGCGCCAGCCAGACTCTTGTGTGGCCCTTCGGGACAGTGTGTCCCTTGAGGGGGGTAAGTGTGCCCCCCTGGAAGTCCTGGTGTGCCAGGCAATGGTTCAACCGCAGGGTGGTGACTCTGGGTTGAATGATCAGGTTCAGGGGGTAAACTCTGACCTGATGGGGGGTAAGTGTGCTCCCAAGGAAGTCCTGGTGTGCCAGGCAGTGGTTCAACCGCAGGGTGGTGACCCTGGGTTGGATGACCAGGTTCAGAGGGTAAACTCTGACCTGGTAGGGGGTAGGTATGCCCCCCAGGAAGTCCTGGTTTGCCAGGCAGTGATCCAGTCTGTGGGTACAGACCCTGGATTGGGAGGCCAGGTTAAGGGTGTCCCCCCTGACCTGGAGGAAGGGGCTACTGCTAACAGTGCCCCTACCATGTTGTCTTCTGGGGGGGCCACTCCTAGTTGGGTGGTTCAGGACCCCAGAAGAGAGGGCAGGGGGAGGGAAGCCTCACCCCTGGCCCTGGTCCAACCTGAAGGTACAGACCCCAGGTTGGAGGATCAGTTGCAGGTTAACACCCCTGCACTGATGGAAGAATTGTGCAGGACTGCTTCTACAAGCACCCTGACAGTTTTTGACTCTGGGGGTGCCGCTTCTGCAGGGAGGGTACAGAGCCCCAGAGGGGAGGACCAGGGTCAGGTTAACATCCCTGACCTGGTGGAAGAGAGAGTGGTCAAAGGGTACCAGGCACCTGGGGCTACCACCCCCCACTCTCCACAGTCACAGTGGTTAGAGAGGCCTGAGGTCGGGCTCTCATCCCTGACAGTTGTCTGGGGCCACTGTGGCTTGCTGTCCTGGTGGACAGAGTTGCCCCTGGGGGGGGGGAGGACGAGAGTCACACCCCGGGGGTGGAGTGGGCAACACCACTGTGTTGGCCCTGGTGGTACTATCTGCCCATTGCAATACACCTGTGAGCAAAGTAAAGTTAGGTGTTGCACAGATGGTGTCTGTAGATGTGGAGAAGGGTTCCCCACGGGTTAGCTTAGTGGGCCCTGAGAGTATGGACAGAGGGATCCAACTGGAGTCAGGAAGGCGTAGAACTGGAACATGCCCCTGCTGTTGTGGGCCTGGGTCCCTGTTCTATCGCCCCAATCAGGGAAGTACATCAAGGTATTGATTGTTCTCCCCTGGCTTTAGGCTGGTAGGGGGTCGTGTTGGACTTTTGCTTATGCAGGGTCATCCCCAGACTTTTTTGCCTCCTGCCTCCTATTTTTTTCTGACATGTTGCTGTTGGCTTTTCAACTCTGAGCACTTTACCACTGCTAACCAGTGCTAAAGTGCATATGCTCTCCTGTTTAAATTGTATGTAAGTGGTTTATCCATGATTGGCATATTTGATTTACTAGTAAGCCCCTAGTAAGGTGCACTAGAGGTGCCAGGGCCTGTAAATCAAATGCTACTAGTGGGCCTGCAGCACTGGTTGTGCCACCCACATAAGTAGCTCTGTAATCATGTCTCAGACCTGCCCCTGCAGTGTCTGTATGTGTATCTTTACACTGTAAATTCGACTTGGCAAGTATACCCACTTGCCAGGCCTAAACCTTCCCTTTCCTTACATGTAAGGCACCCCTAAGGTAGGCCCTAGGTAGCCCCAAGGGCAGGGTGCAGTGTATGGATAAGGTAGGACATATAGTAATGTGGTTTATATGTCCTGACAGTGAAATACTGCCAATTTCGTTTTCACTGTTGCAAGGTCTGTCTCTCTCTCATAGGATAATATGGGGGCTACCTTTAAATATGATTAAAGTGTAGATTCCCCTAGAGAGTAGATGGACAGGTGGAGTTTGGGATCCCTGAACTCACAATTTTAAAATACATCTTTTAGTAAAGTTGATTTTGAGATTGTGCGTTTGAAAATGCCACTTTTAGAAAGTGAGCATTTTCTTGCTTAAACCATTCTGTGACTCTGCCTTGTTTGTGGATTCCCTGTCTGGGTCAGTTTGACAGTTGGGTTGTTTTTCACCTCACACCAGACAGTGACACAAAGGGAGCTGGGGTGTGATCTGCATTTCCTGATTAGCCATCTCTGCTAGGAGGGAGGGGTGGAGTGGTCACTCTCATCTGAAAGGACTGTGCCTGCCTCTGACAATGCTGTCTCCAGCCCCCTGGTGTGTGTCTGAGGCCTTGCCTGGGCAAGGCAGGATTTCACAAGAAGGTGTGAGTCCCCTTTGAAGAAAGGTGACTTCAAAGACTAAAATGGGTATAAGAAGGGCACCCAAACTTACAAACTTTAGAAACACTTCTGGAACCAAGAGGAACCTCTGCCTGGAGAAGAGCTGATAGCTGAGGAACAAGTGCTGCCCTGCCTGTGACTGTGCTTTGTGGAGCTTTCCTGCAGTGCTGCTTCTGCCAGAGTAAGAGGGCAAAGACTGGACTTTGTGTGCCTTCCATCTTGAAGAAGAAATCTCCAAGGGCTTGATGTAGAGCTTGCCTCCTGTTGTTGAAGTCTCAGGGATAGCAAAGACTTCTTCCTGCCAGCACCTGGAGTCTCTGGAGAGACCCCTACTCTGCTCTGTGGTGCCCTTCCAGTTCCTGGGACCCTGAAAGGAGAGGCTGGCAGCCTAAGGACAAAAATACACGCACCGAGCACCGTGCGGAGAAAAGATCGACGCGAATCCGATCGCGGCTGAGAAAACGACGCGACGCCGGTTCCGCAGCTGAGAAACGACGCCGCAGGAAACGCGACCGAAAAACCGACGCCCGGAGCAGGAGAAACGACGCGCAGCATCGCTGACGGAGGCTGAGAGATCGCACCCTGCGCCGCGGGACTTTCGGATCGTCGTGTGGCTGGCTTTTTCAACGCGCACCGCCGTGCCGAGTTGTTTTCGACGCACACAGCCGTGCAGGGTTACTTTCGACGCACACCGCCCGTGCGGGGTTATTTTTGACGCAAACCAGGTACATTTTCACGCTAGCAGCGCTAGTGTGGTGTTACAACTACCTAAAGACTCTTTTTATTTTAAACCTTTAAAAAAATCATAACTTGACTTGTGTATGTTGGATTTTTGTCGTTTTGGTCTTGTTTTGTCTAGATAAATATTTCCTATTTTTCTAAACTGGTGTTGTGTCATTTTGTAGTGTTTTCATTAAGTTACTGTGTGTTGGTACAAATACTTTACGCCCAGCACTCTGAGGTTAAGCCTACTGCTCTGCCAAGCTACCAAGGGGGTAAGCAGGGGTTAGCTGAGGGTGATTCTCTTTTATCCTAACTAGAGTGAGGGTCCTTGCTTGAACAGGGGGTAACCTGACTGTCAACCAGAGACCCCATTTCTAACAATGACCTTGTTGTCTTCTTGTGGGATCTGCACTGTGAGGTAAATGCTTCAGTAACGTATGGGCTTGGTGGCTAATGCACTGATACTTTTGATTTACAATGTGGCGTCTGCCATGGGTGTGTCCTCTTCCCTATTTTATTCTTCCTATGTATAAATGGACTGAATGTGACTTTGCAGATTGTGGAGAAATATCTACCTAAGACTGGCATTACTTTAGTAACGGGACTGCTTTATGCAGGCAATGCTGTTCTGTTATCACGTACTACCAATGGTTTGAGGGCACAAGCTAATAGTTTTGTTGTCTACATGGATAAACTGGATTTGGACTTAAACATCACCAAAACTAAATACATGGGCCCATATTTATACCTTTTAAGCACCGCATTTGCGTCATTTTTTGATGCAAAAGCGGCGCAAACTTACAAAATACAATTGTATTTTGTAAGTTTGCACCGCTTTTGCATCAAAAAGCAGCGCAAATGCGGCGCTAAAAAAGTATAAATATGGGCCATGGTGTGCAGTGCGAAACTGGTCAGAGCTGGCCCATTTCTGATAATGGGTAGGTATATAGATGAGGGTGCTAATTTCCATTATCTTGTGGCCCATTTTGACTGAAAAATCTCCTGACTTCACTGTATAAGAAACCGCTGTGCACAATTTAACAACTCTGTGGGACTCATTTTTTATCTTGCCTACCGTGTAGGTAGTGGGCCTAGTAAGCCACTTTTAGAGGTATATACGCAGAAGTGCCTCCCAGTTTTGACGTATGGCTCTTGGATATGCCATTAGCAAGATGCCACAAAGGTCTAGGTGGAGAAAATCAATTTTGCATATGCCTGCTTGTCCTATTCCCCTCTGCACCTAACTTTTTTGTACACAAGGAGTTGGAGCTTGTTAGAAATGGGGTCTCTAGTTGGCATTTGGTTTCCACCTGGTCCAAGTAGGGACCCTCACTCTAGTCAGGATAACGGAGATATCTGCTCAGATAACCCCTACTCACCCCCTTGGTAGCTTGGCACAAGCAGTCAGGCTTATCTCAGAAGCAATGTGTAAAGCGTTGTGATCAAGAAAACCAACAGTTCATACCGGCCGCAGCATCGCAGGCAAGCATCCGTGTTGGGAAGACCCGCAAACAGTACCTTGGATTTGCAGGGAGTTGTGATCCTCACTGGGAGCTCCGGAGAGCAGCGTTGCTGGCGTCATGGTGTCTTTTCTGGAGTCGCTGCGTGGGTCGTCGGGTCCTTGAAGTCACACGCGTTGCGGATCGAATTCCCGCTGATGAAGTCAGGAGCGCTGGTGTGGATGGCGTTGGGGCTGCGGTGCAAAGCGGGACGATGTGACGTGCGGTGCCCACAAGTCACGGTGCAGGCAGCGGCTTGGTGACGGCATCCAGTGGTGTCGGTGGAACCAGGGTGCGGTGTGAAGTGGGGCGGAGTGACGTGAAGTCACCAGGTCACAGTGTAGGCAGCAGGGTTGTCATTTGCTGAAGCGCTGTCATCAGTAGGCCCAACCCAGTGGTACGGGAGGGGATGGTGCTTCGTGACCCTCACTAGCGGTGTCCACAGGCCACGGTTTGGGCAGGATGCCTGGTGACGACATTGGAGTCGATGATACTGGCATCGGTGAACCCAGGCTGCAGTGCAGGATGGACGGTGCTTCGTGTACCTCCGAGTGGTGTCCACAGCCCACAGTACAGGCAGCGGCACTGGTGTCAGCAGGAGCGTCAGGGATGCCCAGGCTGTGGTGTGAGCAGGCGATGCAGGAGTGTGGGGCCCACAGGTTGGGGCCCACAGGTTGTGGTGAGCAGCAATTCGGTGAAGTCGTCCCATGAAGGCATCGGTGAGACCAGGGTCGCTATGCAAAGTGGGGCAGTGTGGCTCCGTGCAGTGTTGGCAGCGTCGCAGTGGTTTCTCCTCTTGAACAGCACAAAACACACAGTTCCCAGTGCTGCAGGTCGAGGAAACTGAAGTCTTTGGTGTCCCTGAGACTTCCATCACAAGGCAAGCTCTACTCCAAGCCCTTGGAGAACTTTTTCAAGCAGGACACACAGCAAAGTTCACCCTTTGCACTCTTTTCAGGCAGAAGCAGCAAGTGCAGGTCAGTCCAGCAAAGTAACACAGCAAAGGGACAGTACTCCTCGTTCAGCTCTTCAGCTCTTCTCCTCAGCAGAGGTTCCTCTTGATACCAGAAAGATTCTAAAATTCTGGGGTTTGGGGTCTTCTTATTATACCCTCTTTCTGCCTTTGAAGTTGGCAAACTTCAAAGCAAAGTTTCAAGTGTTTGCAAGATCCTTCCTTGTCCAGGCCAGGCTCCAGACGCACACCAGGAGGTTGGAGATTGCATTGTGTGAGGGCAGGCACAGTCCTTTCAGGTGCAAGCGACCACTCCTCCCTCCACTCTAGCTCCGATGTCTCATCAAGATAAGCAGGCTACACCCCAGCTCCCTTAGTGTCAATGTCTAGAAGAGAGTTGTGAACAGCCCGACTGTCAAAATGACCCAGATGGGGAATCCACAAACAGGCAGAGTCACAGAATGGTTTAAGCAAGAAAATGCCTACCTTCTAAAAGCGGCATTTTCAAACTCAAAATCTAAAAACCAACTTCACTAAAAGATGTGTTTTTAAATTGTGAGTTCAGAGACCCCAAACTCCACATTTCTATCTGCCTTCAAAGGGAATTTGTGCTTTAGAGTTATTTAAAGTTAATGTTTTTTGCATTTGTCGCCCCACGTGGGAAGGTTTATGCCGAGAGGTGGGTCCCGTGCTCACTACGCCACCAGATTCAAGCTAGCCTGGCTGAAGAAGGGTGATATCCCCAAGCCGGTCCCAGGATGCTTGTTTCTGGTTGGGGGAGGTCCTGGTCTGGCAGTCCGGGCTGGACTGTTCCCATGGGGAACAGGGTCAAGACTGATTTGCATGTTGCTGGATCCAAACTGGAATTGCATGGTGAGCAAAAAAACTGATGGATTAAACCCAGATCTGTGGCTGGAGTGAATGTTTGATTAGTTCTGCTTTCCGTCCATCAACAGTTTTTTGCATTTACATTTTTTAAAGGCAGCCCCATGTTAACCTATGAGGGGGATAGGCCTTGCAACAGTGAAACCTGAATTCAGCAGTATTTCACTGTTAGGACATGTAAAACACACCAGTGCATGTCCTACCTTTTAAATACACTGCTCCCTGCCCATAGGGCTACCTAGGGCCTACCTTAGAGGTGCCTTACATGTACCTAAAAGGAAGGTTTGGGCCTGGCAGTTTAAAACTGCACACACAGACACTGCAGTGGCAGGTCTGCACCATGTTTACAGGGCTACCAATGTGGGTGGCACAACCAGTGCTGCAGGCCCTCTAATAGCATTTTACTAGGTACTTACTAGTAAATCAAATATGCAAATAAGGAACAAACCATTCAACAATACATTTTCCACAGAGATCATATGCACTTTAGCACTGATTAGCAGTGGTAAAGTTCCTAGAATCCTAAAGCCAACCAAACTGGTCAAAAAAATTAGGAGAAAGGGGGCAGAAAGACCGGGGATGTCCCTGCAAAAAGGGCCAGGTGCAACAGGGCTGGACTGTGTATCTGACCTGATTAAGGCTGCCTCCCTAATGCTTTGGATTTCTATTGTGCTAATAGTCATACGACTCTTAATAGGGAGATCATTTTAGATTGAGGTGCGCACCAATTCAAAAGCCCAAGGGTGGAGTGAATTGTTTATCTCTCCAGTCTCCCTTGTGAAGGCACATATCCGCAAAGTTAAAATGTTAACTGCGGAATCCCAGGTGATTTGTAGAGAACAAGAGGAATTAAGGGAACCACTGTTTTGGGGGATTAGCGTATGGTTCAAATATCACTCTATTTGGAACCTTATCTGGACTAGGTTCATAGTTTCTAGGAAAGAGTTATCCTAGCCAAAGTTCAGGTCTTTCCTGTGTTTTCCCTAGGGAAGTATGATAAAGTGTTTATTTTAGTGTGCCTATGCGTGAGTCTTCTGTTCAAACCTTGGAACACTTTGGGGGTTATTCTAACTTTGGAGGAGTGTTAATCCGTCCCAAAAGTGACGGTAAAGTGACGGATATACCACCAGCCGTATTACGAGTTCCATAGGATATAATGGACTCGTAATACGGCTGGTGGTAAATCCGTCACTTTTCCGTCACTTTTGGGACGGATTAACACCTCCTCCAAAGTTAGAATAACCCCCATTGTCTTTTTTTGTAAATATTATGATTTTTTTTAACAAAAAAAAGAATTAAAATCCTACAGTTTCGTACAGCATAGACCCGCTTTGTACTTTTTACGTATCCTGGTAAATCCTTTATTTTGTTTTAATGTAGGCAGTTTTCCTACATCTGCAATTCGCATATATAGTTCGTTGTCCATATGATATTTATTTGATTTTATTGTTCGCCATCAGTCTTTTCTGACTTTTTCCGATTTTATGATTCTTTTTTAATTAGCTGCACTAGGCACTTTTCTTTCAGATATGAAGATTTTTCTTGTGACCATTTCCAATGTAATGCTGCATGGTTTAACTTAGCACATGGATACATGAACTGTGTTTCCTTTTAACGTTATTCATGGATTTTTATCTTCATGTATTTTATCTTTTATGACCATTTTTCAATGATCGAAGACAGATATTGATTGCTGGTTGAAGTATTTTTTCAAAGGGAGAAGTTTTAGCATGAACTGAGAAACAAACATTCCTGCCCCCGCCCTCATGACAATGCTAATAGTGAACTAAGAGACAAGTCAGTACTCTAGTGTACAGTATATCGTGGTCTTGATTAGTACTTTACGTGGAATAACTTTACACTACACTATCAAACACATAAGAAGAATTTTTAGAGCACACCTCCTGATACTACGTAGCATAATCCTTGCACAAGGACACAAGAGCACATCTCAACAGGCAGCCTTTGATGGAAAGGCACATCCGATAGCAATTGGAAGTCCTTACCTAAGCTAAGGCAAACAGGAAGGATAAATGCCAACCTAGGCCACATACCATAAAACCGGGGTGTTGTCTTCTGCACTGCAGTGCTGGCTCAGGCTGCTGAGAGGCAAGCCTCTCCTGGCAGAGCATCAAGGTCAGCCCAGGCAGCAGCCACTGTCTACAGCAAAGATACAAACAAAAGAAAGAAGTAGACATGCTTGTTAATTCAGGCTACTGATTTCTTCATGTGACCAGGGACTCGGGCTGGGTTTTTTAAAGTCCATTGTTTCCCCTTGGTGAGAACCTGGCCTGGCAGTTCGGGCTGGACTGTTCCCATGAGGAACAGGGTCAAGACTGATTTGCATATGGCTGGGTTCAAACTGGGGTGGCATGGTGAGCAAAATAATGGATGGATTAAACCCAGATCTGTGACTGGGGTGAATGTTTGATTGGTTCTGCATTCCGCCCATCCAGTTACGCTATCCCACAGCGTTTGTGTTTTACTTTGCTTTTGCCGCCCTAAGTGCACCAGGTATACCCAGACGTGGGTCCCGGGCTCACTGTGCCACTGGATTCAAGCTAGCCTGGCTGATGAGGGGTGAAACCACGAAACCGGTCCCAGGATGCTTGTTTCCGGTCCAGGGAGAACCTGGCCTGGCAGTTGGGGCTGGACTGTTCCCATGAGGAACAAGGTCAAGACTGATTTGCATATGGCTGGGTTCTAACTGGGGTGGCAGTTACGCTATCCCACAGCGTTTGTGTTTTGCTTTGCTTTCCCCTTGGTGATTACATAAGTCAGCCAAAATAAAAAACCAGCATGCAGAGAGAAAAGCCAGAGTCAAATAGAGGAATGGACTGTCAGTGACTGATACACCACTCACAAGGAAGAGAGAATTAGGGGCCATATGTACCAACACTTTTTCCCATAGACACAGAATGGGTAAAAACCTTTGCTACATCTGGCCCTAGATCTCTATAGTCAAGCAGTGTAGCTGCTCCTCTGCTGAAACTGCAATGTGGAAAAAAGTAAAACACTACACCTTTCTGCACTGATCTATAGCTTTAAAGCAAGCTACACTGGACTCCTGCCCCAGCCTACTTATCGAAATCTAAAGTGGGATTGAACAATAACAGCTGCTGTGAGATAAAAAATGGGGCAGAAATCAAAGACCCACCTGCTTCTTCATTCTCCCAGTAAGTCAACCCTATTTTTATCGTTTTAGTTTAATAGTTTTACAGTCCTGTCCTGGGCCATTGGAAATAACACCCTGCATGGAAGCCTATACCTCAAAAGTAGTATAGATCCCACCCACAACTTGTTGCTGGCCAGGCTTAAGCCTTCAGGGAGAAGAAGACCTTTGCTGGCCATGACGTGCACAAAGCAGCCTCAGGTCATTCCCCCACTCCCTCCCCACAAAAGAACTGATTTACAACAGACTAGCAAATCCAGTTTGTTTGTAGCTGCCTAGTTTTGTTTCCATCTTCTTCATTCTGTCCCCAGGGTGGTAGGGTGACCCCCCTCATGCCCATTACCACTAACCACCCCTGACTGGTGCCCTTGTGATCAACAATCATCTGAGATCTATTTTCATTATGTAATTAGGGTAAGAAATGTTGATGTTGTCACTTTCACTGTCCCCTGCACGAAAGACTAGACAGGCCTTTTAATCTGCAGAGCATTTTACCAATAGGCTGTGGCTTTTGGATGCCGATTTTGAAATCTCAAGGCCGCTCACTTTCCCCAGCTCCTGAGGTTAATTACCGAAGGCACTGGAGGCTTCGTGAGAGAGAGAGAGAGAGAGAGAGAGAGAGAAAGAGAGAGAAGGTGGGGAGAAAGGGTGAATGTATGGATGGCCACCTCTTTGTAGACTTTGTCTCTCTGAAGGCCAAGAGATACTGTTCAAAATGCTGGGAGCAACCATTGAGTTAAATATGTATGGCAATTCAGGTCTCTGTAATAAATTAGCCTTTCTAGTTCTAAAGAGTCAAAATTGGCGATGGAATAACATGAGAAATATTAGTAGCTTAGTGACTTTGCAAATAGCTATGTGATTATTCATTATAGAGTAAAAGTCGTGGTAGAGAGCATAGACGGGATTTGGGTGGGAGGTTGAGATGGTCGCTTGGAAACCGGCAGCAACAAACTTCTTTCCTTTAAATAAGAAAACGAAAAAATAGACAAACGCCAATCATTTGACTTCCTTTCTAAACACGTGAATGATGCTTTCGTTGACGGCAGTGAAGGAAACAGTCAATAAACATTTTCTTGTAGCTGAGCAAGTGGATTTCATTGATTTAGCGCTTTGGTGAAAATTGGCCAAAACCCTTTCAGAACACCTACGACCAGAAGTCACACACCAGTTCTTTTTTGTAAAAACCGAGCACAGGCTACACAGTAAACATAAGGAAAAATAGGTGACTTTCACAGCGTCTTTTTTAACGATGGATACGTCAGAAAGATAGATCTCATATTGTGATACCCTAAGATGATTTAAAGACATATAATAGTGGATTTCACAAAGTCCTTAACGTGATTTGTCAATTTAGTAGAAGACCTCGCCACGTTGACAGAGTTGTCCATAAAGCAGTGTGGCAGCCTGTTACAGAATTGCACTCATCCATATTGTCAGAAATATACACTAAAATGGCAATGATGTATGAACATAAGGAATGTATGTCTTCATAATAGAGAAAATCGCTGGTATGAGCTCCTTCCTTCGACCTGCAGGGTTGAAGAGGGCGCCTCTGGTGAAGTGCTGAAAATAGCCCTCACTACCGGGAAGCACACATCTCTTGAACAATATAAATTGTGTTCTGTATTTCAGCCCATGTAATCACTCGTTCATATTTACATCTCTGAAACCTGCAATCATCTCCCACTGTTCAAATTGATCTATTTAGCCTTTGGAACCGCATGGTCGGATATCATTGTCCTGAATTTGCGGGACGTTCTTCAGTGCTAGTCAACAGAGCATAACTGCATTTCACAGTAAACAAATCGAATGCTACTTATGATTGCGTCATCGTATAGTTATACTGTTCGCTATTTTTCAAAGTATAACGACTAACATTATAAATGTTCCGCATAGGGACAGCTTTATTTCTCCACCATAATTCTCCCTCTGCGCTCTTTTGCTGAAGAGACCAATTGAGATTATCACTGTAGGTACAGTATGGACTGCAGTGTTCTGCTTTTATGGCGAATACAATATACACCCCTATACATTTGTTTTCACTGCAAACTTTGAAAGCTCATCGGGGATTCTTAGCTAAGGACGGAAGCCCCGCCCCTCCAACAGTTGAAGGATTGCACAATTTCTATTTTTATTTTATGTATTTATTAATTCTGGTTTTTGTAAAGTGCTACACACCACTTGGTTGGTGCCTCAGATCTCTTTGGGGTAGGACTATAGAAAGGAGTGAGAAATAGCTAAAAACAAGGTGCTTGTATTTTTGCTAATCACAAACATGCAATTAGCACACCGAATGATTTATGAATGGGAATGCAATTTGTGTTGCAGTCACAGATTGAAAACTCGTAGAGGGTCTCAAATTGACCTACAGAATGAAGGTAGGTCAGAATTTGTGAACCCTGTGATTGGAAAGCCAGGATGGATGCCTGCACGGGACAGCAGACCTCCGCCTCTGCAGTTGCTTTTGAAAAGATAGAGTGTTAAACTTTTCATCCTTGGCGTGGTCTCCCTTAACATTTTGCCTCTGTTCCCCAGGTTGTTGATGTGTGCTGGACTCTGATTTTACTGTTTTTGTTACTCTGGGCACTTTGCCACTGCTAACCAGTGCTAAAGTGCAAGTGCTCCTTCACAAAATGTGTATATAATTGGTTTTTCCATGATTGGCATATTTGGTTTACTAGTAAGTCCGTAGTAAAGTGCACTAGATGTGCCAGGGCCTGTAAATCAAATGCTAGTAGTGGGCCTGCAGCACTGGTTGTGCCACCCACATAAGTAGCTCGGTAATCATGTCTCAGACTTGCCACTGCAGTGTCTGTGTGTGCAGTTTTAACTGTAAATTCGACTTGGCAAGTGTACCCACATGCCAAGCCTAAACCTTCCTTTTTCTTCCATTTCAGACACCCCTAAGGTAGGCCCTAGGTAGCCCCAAGGGCCGGGTGTAGTGTTTGGTTAAGGTAGGACATATAGTAATGTGCTTTATATGTCCTGACAGTGAATTATTGCTAAATTCGTTTTTCACTGTTGCAAGGCCTGTCCCTCTCATAGGTTAACATGGGGGCTACCTTTAAATTTGATTAAAGTGTAGATTCCCTTTGGGAGTGGATGGACATGTGGAGTTTGGGGTCTCCAAGCTCACAATTTAAAAATACATCTTTTAGTAAAGTTGATTTTAAGATTGTGTATTCGAAAATGGCACTTTTAGGAAGTAGGCATTTTCTTGCTTATACCATTTCAATGACTCTGCCTGTTTGTGGATTCCCTGTCTGGGTCAGTTTGACAGTTGGGCTGGTTGCACCTCACACTAGACAGTGACACAAAGGGAGCTAGGGTGCAGCCTGCATATCCTGATGAGCCATCTGTGCTAGGAGGGAGGGGAGGAGTGGTCAATCATACCTGAAAGGGCTGTGCCTGCCGTCACACAATGTAGTCTCCAACCCCCTGGTGAGTGTCTGGGGCCTGGCTTGGGCAAGGCAGGATTTTACATTCCAAAGAGACTTTACTTTGAAGTAGGCCTACTTCAAAGGAGAAATTGGGTATAAGAAGGGCACCCAAAACCACAGACTTTAGAAACCCTTCTGGAAACAAGAGGAACCTCTGCCTGGAGAAGAGCTGAAGAGCTGCCCTGCCTGTGACTGTGCATTGTGGAGCTATCCTGCAGTTGTTGCTTCTGCCAGAGTAAGAGGGCAAAGACTGTACTTTGTGTGCCTTCCATCTTGAGAAGAAATCTCCAAGGGCTTGATTTAGAACTTGTCTCCTGTTGTTTGAAGTTTCAGGGACAGCAAAGACTTCTCTCTGCCAGAACCTGGAGTCTCTGGAGTGACTCCTACTCTGCCCTGTGGTGCCCATCCAGTTCCTGGGACCCTGAAAGGAGAAGCTGGCAGCCTAAGGACAAGGAAATCCACGCACAGAGTGCTGTGCGGGGAAAAGATTGACTCGACTCCGATCTGTGGCTGAAGAAACGACGCACTGCCGGCTCCACAGCTGAGAAACGACGCTCGTAGGAAACGCGACCAAAGAATCGACGCACGGACCAGGAGAAACGACATTCAGCATCACTGACGGAGGATGGGAGATCACAACCTGCGCTGCTGGGTTTTTGGATCATCGTGCAGATGGATTTCCGACTCAAGTACCACTGTGCGTGGAAAAACAACGCAAGGCCTGCCCGGACCGAGAGTGCTGACCGGATCGACGCACCGCTCTCCTGTGGAGAGGAGAAATGACGCTCATAAGTGGAATCAATGCCTCGCAAGCCCTTTTTGACACACTCGCCCGTGCAGGGTTATTTTTGACGCGCACCAGCTACATTTTCACACTAGCAGCTCTAGTGTGTGTTTAAAACTACTTAAAGTCTCTTTTTGCATTTTTATTGATAACTTGATTTGTGTATTGTGGATTTTTGTCTTGTTTTGTTTAAATAAATATTTCGTATTTTTCTAAACTGGTGTTGTGTCATTTTGTAGTGTTTTCGCTAAGTTACTGTGTGTGTTGGTACAAATACTTTACACCTAGCACTCTGAAGTTCAGCCTACTGCTCTGCCAAGCTACCAAGGGGGTAAGCAGGGGTTAGCTGAGGGTGATTCTCTTTTACCCTGACTACAGTGAGGATCCTTGCTTGAACAGGGGGTAACGTGACTGTCAACCAAAGACCACATTTCTAACATGAAGCATTTGTTTAAACATAAGGACAGACATTCTTGTTAGTAGAATAAAGGGATACCTTAGATCTCAAGAAAAAAGTGACAGTTGTACCACCCTTGAACTGACATCCTTGGTGTCACTTCCGTTACCAGGACTTCTGAGCCCTCAGGGGTCCTTCCTTGAACTGGTGTCACTTCTGGGAGGGGTCTTGTGTTTTGTGACATCACCCTAGTCATGTGTTAGTCATTTGCTCATGGCTCTAACCACATGGCTAGTGTTATGCAGCAACCCCTGGAGATCATGTGACTATGTGGGGATATAGAAGAGGACACACCCTCTTTTTGATGAGTAGAATACATATCAGGAGTCTCCTAGACCCTGGAATCCTCCTATCCAGAAATAGATTGTTTGGTTGTTATGAAACGAAACAGCCAACTCACCAAAAAGACATCCTCTGATGCTGTTGTGAACACTATCAATAGATATTATCGAAGCCTGACACCAGCAAAAATGGAGCGACCAGCCCTGCAAAGCTGTCTTAAGGAGGGTGGTCACGATGTCATTGGCTCTGACGACGAGTTCTGTTGACGGTTTGAATCGTTCAGCCTCAAGGATTTGCCACAACTGATATCCCCTATTAAGGGCTCCAGCAGCATCAGCAAAGCCTTGAGTACCGAAACATCTCTGAAATTCTGCTTGTAGCCCTCCATAAGGACCCCTTTCAACTTTGACACCCTAACATGACCTCCTTCATTTAAAAGATACTTCTTTACTTTGTCAGCAAAAATACTCCTTTACACCTTTCTCCACACCTGTAAGGAATTATCAGCTGTTACCTCTTCAGCAGACATTTTGATGGTTCTATGATAACTGGCATTATAAACACCTGTAGAATGTCCACATAACAGTTTTGTTGTAAGCTATGAAATATCTCTGCATCTTAGATTTTAAAGTTCTGTTAAAAAGCTTTGTCCCCGTAGCTTTTACCCCTGTGTGCATGACAAATGCTGAACTGTGTGCTGTTTTAATAATTTCTGAAACAACTTATTTACAATGTTTTTCCATCATCTGTCTGCAGTTTTTGAGGGGTTCACCCTTTCCTGAAAATGGCTTTAAAGTCCATGGTGACACTAGTATCAGTTTTATAGCTTAGTGCTTCAGCAAAGGTTTACTTGGACAGTACATCTGTTACTATTAATACATATCGAGCTCCGTTATTATACTTGACCTGATCTTGAAGACTGATAATATCCTCCTGCCAATGTGTATTCTAGCCGTGCATTAACAATGGTCCGTCTCCTCTTTAAACGCTTCCTGACTGGCTTATGGAATGAAAACACCTCATCCCCAGATAACCACGTCTTCACCTGTGCTTTGTTTACAGTGTCATTTTCAACTAGAGCCCTTCTAAACAGTGCTTCAGCACTTCCGAAGCTTCCGACCCGCATGTATCATAATATATCTTCTTTAAAAAGCCAACAGACATGTTTGTCAGCCCCTGCATCCCATGAAATGAAAGACAACAGTTTTGTGTGAGGTCATTTTATTTAAAATATTAGTAACACATAAACAGGGCAAAATGTACAGTTTCATGGTACACAGTTTGTCAGTGTTGGTGGTGAGCTTGGGAACTTTCACTATGAATACATAATATGACACACTCTACAGATATTACTAGAGAGCCTGCTGATAATTTGCCTCCGAGTCACAAGTTTTGAATTTTTAAAGCTATTAAGTCAATAGGACTTCACAGTCACCCCTCCGATAACTCTGTAAACTTAGGCTGCAGATGGCATTCAAAAGATCATACAATTCTCTGTCATACAATACAAAACCTTTATTTCTGAAATAATCTTCAGTCAAACGTTTTAAGGCATCATGTAAGCTGATCGTCGGTGATAGTGTTCACTCCCACACATGCTGTTTGTGAACACTGCAGTGTTTGTCTGTTGTAGGCAGCCATGCATTGACACACTAGTAGGCTATGCACGTAGGACTGTCACACTGCAGCATCAAGGGCAGATCACCAAGCTTCAGATTTTGGAGAGATGCAGGTTGTATTTTGGCTATTTCTTATTTAAGTACCACATATAGCAATCTAGCAATACAGATGTACAGTGCAAAAATGATGCATGGGTGGAGGCGGACTCAAAAAATGAAGTTACCCCATTTTGTGTGAAATTTTAATGCCTGGGTCTGACTTAAATTGAGGCACATACACCACTACTTAAGGGAAATTCACAGAAGGAACATTTGCGACCTCCAGGACAACATAGAAGTTTTACTGCTCCAGCTAGGCACACACTGCAGACATCCGCAACAACAGCTGCTCCCTCCACCTCCACAACGGCAACCCCAAACACCACCATCTCAGCCACAAAGGCAACGCAGAAGACAGGAGAGGATATTTCAGCAGAGGACAACCCTCCTTGGCCTCAGGGAGAAAGACATAATCAGGACCATCTCCACCGGGAGTCCATTCTACGCCTGCTGAACCAGATTGCTCTAGAAATTACAGAAAGGCTGCAAACTCCCTACAACAAACCACCCCTCACAAAGCTCCTCACTGTTCTGCATATGCTGGCTCATGGATCCTTTCAGACAAAAGGGGCACTATTGGCTAGTGACTGCCAGCTTTCAATATCTGTTTTCCTGCCTAATGTCCTAGATTCCATCATCCGCCTCACACCCCATCATATCTGCTTCCCAAACATGCAGCAACTGCAGCAGGAGACCAAGCAAAGATTCTATCTGATTACTGGGTTTCTGCATGTGTTGGGTGTAATTCGATAAATGTGCAGGCCATTGTGGACTAACATGGGCTCTTAACAAACATATCAGCCATGTACCCTGGCAGCATCCATGATGCTTACATCTTTCGGCACTCCACCATCAACGAGCGGTTCTAGGATGGACAATATGGCAATGACTTACTTGTTGGTAAGTCAACCAACCAATCAATACACACACAACACACCCACCCTGTAGAACAAACAACAAATACAGCACAACAAAGGAGCATGGGAATGGGACCACAGATGTACTGACAACACATATGCAACATGCCGCAGTACACCACAATGATTGGACATCACAAACGTAGAAACCTACACATACCTAACACAGCTACAAACTAACAACCACACCACGTGAAGGACAGGTAGAGCTATGTCCCCTTTGCATACGAAAGAAGTTCACAAACTACTACACGTGTCCACTGGTTGACTACTTAGTATACTTCACACACATTGGACCAAATCAACAATAGCTCCGCCGTGTCAATGGCCTATGGCATGAGCATTGAAAGAAAGTCACACCTAGGCACATCCCCACCTCATTCATGATGTGCAAGATTCAGACACAATCCACATCAAGTTACACCCAAGTAGTGCAAAGTACAACTACATTCTATCTACACATAACTGACATACCTGTAGGCTGCACATACATCTGTCGAATGCATTGTATTGCACCACATAGGAAGACTAATGTACCTGACATTATAGACAATAGGACAAAATGATGAGGAATGGTGCCACAACTACTCAACTGATACCTCACATTCCCCACTTAACGCCTCCTAACACTATCATGCCTGTAGTGTAGACTAACAATAGTACACCATGGTGCAGATTCACTGCTAAACTGTAATGTGCATGGACTCCATAGTAGACCCCTGTAGGAGTATGGAGGACATGATTGGCCATACATGCACAGTACAAACTGACCTTTCAGAAAAATAGCTGGGCCCCCTCCAAAAGTCTGCACTGTGCATGTGTAGTAGGTATGGCTGAAAATCCAATTAAGAAGTTATGACATACACTGGAACCAAATGTGATCATCATACTAATATGATACACACACTTGGACACCTTGACACTCATCACAAGTTTGTTGTCCAGCAGAGGCTGCTTAGTAATCTTCCACTGCAGTTATACCGCCATTGTGGTCTAAACCCTTCTGGCCCAATTATGAGGTCACTGCTGGGCCCGTGGGCAGCAACAATTATTTTCCGTATGTCGGAGCGGCTGGGAAGAGGGCCAAAACTTTGCAGCCCGTTCATAAGTGATCTGGCTGCAATGTGGCATTGTGGCGGGTGCAGCAGCAGCACTGGTTACAGTTTTTACTGCATGTAATTTGTGCATTGGAAAGGGCTACAAGTTGGTCCATGGGGGCTGCGGCACTGCCCATGTCAAGTGCACAGCCAGTGCAGGGGCCTCCAAGGGGCACCTGACACCCCCATTCTGCGAGCCTTTGCGGTGGAACCACCATGCACAGGCTGGCAGATTTGGGAGTTGAAATCTGCAGCAGTGCTGCCCTGGCGGCTTAAGTCCAGTGGGGCTGCCAGGCAGCTGGCTGGTGGCAGTCTGGAAATGTTGGCGTTCCAACCATGGTGGGTCCACCACGGTCATAATGTGGCGGTCATACTGCCATGACTGCGGCAGTCCAACTGCCACTGTGAGTGTGGCATTCTTGAAGCTGTCAGATTTGTAATGAGAGCCAGGATGGTTAACACAACCGTCTTCTGTCACTAAGGCCCACTAAGTGTTGCACTGCATGCATAATGCCACATGCCTACATCAACGGAATAGGCAGGCTTTGTAGGGCAACTATGCTGGCTACACATCTGACACCATTGTGCTGCAAGGAGGTGGTAGCCTCCATCTAATATGAGGACCCTGCTACTAAAATGGACTACACAAAACATGTTACATATCTGATGAGCATACGTATTGGAATCCATATGGTCATATACAGGTCCTTGAGTCAGTACTCGAGAATGACATGTACATCAACACAGTCAAATCGAACCATATTACAAGACCTGGAACATACACAACACCACAAACACCTCTGATTTACCACTCAAACTGCAACCAACTACTGCCATGGAATATTCCAGATCCCTCTCAACTCTTCACTAAATTTGTCCCTCTTATCTTTGCAGCTGACAGAGGTAATGGCATACAGCCGTGGGTCATGACCCCATTTGCAAATCCAACTACCAATGAACAGCATGCCTACAATGAAGCACTCCGGAAAACACGCAATATGGTGGACAGGAGCTTTGGCATTCTCAAATCCCAGTTTAGGTGCCTGGACATGACAGGATGGATCCTCCTGTATGCTCCCCCGCTGGTATGCAAGATCATACTGGTATGTGCTATCCTGCACAACATGTGTGTCAGAAAGCTGGGATGGTCAAGTAGATGTCCAAAATGAGGAGGAGGAGGAGGACGGGGCTGAGGACCTTGATGGGGACCCACCAAACAAAGCAGCAGGAGTTTGCAGGAGACAGGCAATTGTTGACAACTTTTATACCTAATCAACCAAAAAAGTACTTTGTAAATTCCTCCAATAAATTTTGTTTAACAGCATAATCCTTGGTCTACTCATTATCCACTACATATACAAATGGAAAGTGAATCTAACCTCAGGGAGTGTGCCAGAAACACAAAAACAACAAGTATGGTACACATATCTTAGGTGATGTAAAGGGTTCTACAGACTCCAGCTTACATATCTGTGACACCCAAATCCCTGGCATGTGACTTCTGAAGGCCAAGATCTATGCACAACTACATATATTGTTACAACTGTGGGCAATGTGCAATTTCATGGGCCATTCACCAAAACAACACCATCCCTAACAGGTAGCATGCAAGGGGGTCACACATAAGGAAGGGGCTGCCAAGAAATGGAGGTTAAGTAATGTCAGAACTAAACACTATTACCACTCTGTGTGAGAGTAGCTTTGCCTGAACCGTACATTGGTGTCAAGGGGGAGGGCATCAAAGATAACGTTGCTTCTTCAGTAATTGCCTATGGGATTTAGTCATGATGGAAGCTGAGCCTGCACAGTGTGTCCATGGGAATTTGTACTGGAATAGGCCACATCCCTGATACATGTAGTACAGTAAATCATGTATGGCACATACACATTTGCTGGGGAATGGCCAATTGCTAGCAGCTAGGGGTGTTGAATCCACATACAAACACATAACAGTTTGCATGGTCTATGATTTTCAATGGGAGAATGCACCTGCCAAATGATAGCCTGGCTGGAATGTAGGCAGAGTCTATAACACACCCTATATACATAGGATGCACACCTGTCACCCAAATAGGCTTGATTCACACATGCCTACTGCTAATAATGAGAAATACATGAAGACTTATGTATGAGTGTCCATCATAGATAGCAACGGGTATGCCATTATCCACAATGATTGACCTGTGTCTGCATGTTTACACAGTACGCCCCATATGACAACATTACACAGCACATACCAATGCAAACAACTCATTGTCACTTACATGACAGATCCATTGTATGGTACCAAATGTTACTAAATAGCTCAAACATGTACTCGCCTCCAATATCACAATAATGTGTGGCATGTTCGAACATGTACAGCATTGTCCTATACTGTTAGAGACCCACATCACACTGAGTGGAAGTAGACACAGCCATATCAATAGCATCTGGCAAAGGATAAATACAGCACTAAGAAGATAATACACCTCAACATCAGTCTGTCATGGTAAGAGTCATCTAGGTTGTGGCCTGCTGGGAGAATTGCACTGTCATGTTCAACGGTGGATGTGGATAGACAGCTCTGAGATACCCACAAATTCTTGCTAATACAACATGCCATGTCATGTGGAGACCTTTCAAGTGCTGTGGCATATGTAATATCATGTGTGTCTGGCCCTCATTACATCTCACTAATATTGCCAATGAAACATTGACTACTACATTGATAGTTGTAGGAGAAAGGAATATCTCCACATTACACAAGCCACATGTTGCATACTGTCCCAATATCACCTGACATTTTTTTCTGTAGAAGAAGTGTACAAGGTGCCAGCAGACAAAAGTGCAATGGAGGACACAAACATACCTCACCAGATAATGACCAGACAAACACAAAAACAGACACTGTAAGACACCACTGTCTACATGTCAAACTTTTAACTGATGCACAGGAAGGGTGGGCACATTAGTACATGACCCAGGCATGTTTGCCACTACCATCCCATGGTATTTACCCTTTGCATGGTACCAGAACAGGAGTCATTTCTCCAACCTTTACGTCACAACAGTTATGCAACCCCTAAGCAGGCTGCACATGGACACAACTTGGACCCAAAACATCCACACATGTCCTACATGTGTAAACACACAACCTCTATAGGTGAAGGCTGACATCTAGTACTGCATAGAAATTCATTACAACCATGTCTGTATGACCTCATTTGTGCATGTCTCCATCTACTAGGGAGTGTGCACAGGCTGGAAATTAGCTATCATAAATGGTAGAGATCCCATCTCAATAAACCCATGCACCATTGCTCTGGCAACATCAATGTATTATAATGTTAGATGCTTGATGCACGTGCCCAGGGGACAGAGAGAATTGGACCACCATTAACCTGCACCTTCACATGCAACCATGGGTTTATGTTGCAACACAAACTCATACATTTATGAAGATGGGTAGGCCTGCCATCAATGCCGCACTGCAACACAGTGCTACAGCATTGTATGTGAGAGTCATTACTGACATGATGTTGACAGATCTGAAATACATTTGGAGGCAGGCGCACATATCCAAAACATCTTTGCACACATGTACCACCATAATGGGCCAGTCATGGTAATGTGAATGGATTTAGTACAAAAGCTAACATAGCAGCAACATAAAGGCATAGGTGGCACAAAACCTATGAGATTATAAATGTAATCATCAATTGTGCATTGACATACAGAATATAGGTGCCATTGATGTGACTACATGGGCAATAGTAAAGAAGACAACTTCTGTCTGTGCAGGAAGATGTCAATGGGAGCTTGCACATCCCCTTGACACTGAAATGTTGTGATATATGACACAAATGACACAACACATCTCCATACAGACACGTGGCATAGAGCATTGTTCACCAACACACGTGTCCATAACATCTGCAGCAAATAAGATGCCTGGAAAAATCCATGGCACATGTGTAGCTGTCCTACAACTAGTTAATTAAGATAAGTAACCAGTGAGAAGACACACATGCACACTCAACTTGACAGGGGATACGTGGTGTCAATACAGTCTCAGTCTACTCCATATTCTGAGTACAAAATGTAATGGTTGACACATGCCTTAGCATGTGTTTGACACAAGTCCTAAATACAATTATGTTTGTAGGTATGAAGACATGTATTGCCCACAGATAACTAGGTACTCCACCTGATACTCACTAGTCATACACATATGTTAACACATAGCAAAGGTGTGACAACATACATGTGGACACAGTGTAGGACACATGCACATATGCACAAAGTATGAGTGAGTGCCTACAGCTGAGTCATGAATACACATATTGGTTGCACATACCAATGACACCGTAATGACATTCATGCAAAGTCTTGCGCATGTAGCCAAAAAACATTTACCACATAGTATAATATCCCATTTAACATGTGAAATGAATCAGGGTGCATTCAACGGCTACAATTAAAAAAATGCCGGAATTCCGATATGCATAAAAATATGACGCTAATGCATCAGCACCACATTGCAACGTTGCGAAAATGACTCCTATGCTCTGAGCACCAAGTCAACGTTACCACTAATCTCAGTGCACCATAAGGAAAAATCAACGCATGACTCTCATGCGTAAAAAAAAACATGCATGCTGCAAAAAATGTGACGCACATGCCTAGGAAGAGCTGTACAAGGATATCCTGCCTGCAATCGTGGTACAGTAAGTGTAGTTTTACTTTCACTTCACAGTCTGTTACCCTGTGACTGTGTGTGGTTGTGTTTTGGAGGTGCTGGTGGATTTGTGCTGTGTTTGGAGGTCTTGTGGTGTCCCTTGTGCTGTGTCCTGTGTTTCTGTCTAATTTGTCAATTTACTTGTTATTTGTATTATTTGTGTACTGTTTTTGTCACTGTATTGTGGGGGGGGTGTCTGATTGTAGTTTAGTTGTTGGGGCAGTTTGGGGAGTACGTGGTAAGTGTTGGATTTAATTTTTAATTTTCAATTATTTTTAGTGATGTACTATACCCTTTGGTAATGTCTGGGAAGGGTAGGATGTGGAGAATGTCGCCTGATGAACTGGGGAGATTCATATTCATATTACCTCCCCCTGATGCTGCAACTGGGTGGCCGGGTGATCCTGACCAGCCAGTTACCAAGGAGGCAAGGCTGCTGCAGTGGGGCAAGGTCGTTTACCATCTGGTGAGAATATTCAAGAGCGGACGCAATGAGCACCAGCTCAGGCATCGGTGGGCCGATCTGGTGGCAAGGGAGCAGGATTTGCTGGATCATTTGGGAATAGAAATCGGTGGAACTTTTGATAAGTCTCCCATTGCCATACAATCAGCTGCATTTAGAATTTGACTGACAGTTGCAGATAAGTCTGAGTGCTGCTTGTATTGTTTGTGACCATGTTGTATGCAACTTGTATGAGGAGTCTCTGCCCCACTTGAGGCCTGCAGTTCAAATGTCAAACAATTTAGCCAATGCGGGACACATGTATGATGAACCATACATAACCATCACAAAGGGGCATATGTAAGTGTCCCTAGAGCAACCTTTGCGCTGCCATAGTGTCATATGATTAACGGGATGGCTAACCTGCCATTTACCCCACGTAGTCTTTACAAAGTAGCGCAATGCATGCATTGCACCACTTTGGTAAGGTTTGTCACTCATCGTGGCTGTGCCACCCACAATGTATGCAAGTGGGCCATTCTGGCTCAAAGGGGTCTTCCATATTTGCACAAAGAAGACAATGAGACTGCTGCACCCCATTTGTGGTGGATTTCTTAACACCTGCTGTTTGCGGGTGTTAAACATATCCTGTCATCATGATCAATGGGCCCCGTGTGCTTAGCAGGACCCTGGAACATTTTTTTATGATATTCCTGAAAAGCTCAAGACTACTGACAAACAGTTTTGATCCTACTCCCCCTAACTACCACCATATTGCACAGTCTATTGGAGATGGCGCACACGTGATAGTATCAGGAGTGCACTGGGCCAGCACTTCAATAGGCCCAGCACTAGATGCTGCACTACTTCCAGATATATGGCCCCAAGTGTAGTGATGGACACACAGTTTATTTTTTAAATTTACAGCTAGGAATGATGCCTGTGCCATGACACAGGCATGAAAGGGTGTGTAAAAATTTGTTAGGGAGGGAAAAATCCAGACCTCATTGTCACAACACATGTTCTAAAGTATGAATTCCAAACAATCTGTAGGGCTGCTGAGTGAAGGTGTGAAATTTTACATTGAAATGTTTGAGAAGGGCCCCTATGTACTCAGCAGAAGTTTCCGTGATCTGTAGCATCTCCTGCTGAGTGCATCATTGGCCTTCACATGTATACATGATGTTGGCCCACACTGCCAACATGCTGTGACTTAATGACTACGCAAACACATAGATATTTGTAAGGGGTGCACTAAGGCCCACAAGGACAATATAGATGGAATAGGTGCTGCAGTACTGTAGTCCTATCGGCCTCTTGGTGTCATTGTGCAAGGCCATGTTAGGGAGCCTGGCAATGCACTGGGTCCAGACTACTGGCAGTTCTATTTGACCTGTGCATTGTGAATCAGAGCCAGCCTATACCGTCTCCATTACCAGACAAATGTGCTGTGTCTGTTCCACTGGCCTGCTGCTCCTCACTGACAGTATGGCTCTGCACTGCTTCAGCTCTATCACTGGCACATCACTCACTAACCTGCAACACCAGATGCCTCCCCTGACCACTGAGCAAGTGTGTCTGTCTTGAGCCATATTCCTATGCCCATGTTCTCATCCATCACTGGTTCAACAATGGTATACCAATTTCAACAATGGCAGGGCACACACCATTGGCAATATATTCATGTTTTAGATCAGTCAATGTGCAGATAGTTACAACTGTCTTCACAGGAGTCCACTCCCATTGCAATTTTCTTCGTGTGACTGCCTTGTGATGGCACACATATTTCACTTGCTTCACTGAAGGATGTATGATGTCAATCCTCAACTCCTTGGAAAACCCACACCAACCCAGGGTAGCACTTCATCTGTTTGCAATGATCACGATATAGATGTATACTACATCTGATGCAGGCTGACATGCTATGTGTGTGATAATGGGCCAGCCACCGCAACAAACATAGCATGGCCCTCAGGTGGGATATACATGTACAAGCTATTGCAAATACTAATGGAGGTGTTGTGCTAACAAGCAGCTGCATGACAATGCCATTTAGACACAGTGCTTTGAAATACACCTCTGGAGTGTCATGGTCAGTGATGGTTTACAGATATGTGGGTCTACCTTATCAGAGAGTATGTGTGACTGAGTGAACATACTTGTCTGTCAGATTCACTGATCTTCCATTAAGATGACTTCCTCACATAGCATAACAACTTTACACTGAACTATGTTGTCCATTTGCATTAACTGGTATTTACACTAAGCAATGTTCAACATTCATGTCTTACAGATGGACCTGCCCCTTACACCATAGGAGAGGTTGCTACTCCAGGGTTTGATGTGAGTCAGTCAGAAGTGTGGAATGCAATGAGTGATGTAGTTTTCTGGGCCAATAATCAAAAATCATGGAAGGATGGATGTTACATCATGGGGCATGTGTAAGAGGCCCAAGCACCACTGGAGCTTCAACATTTGCGAGGCTTTGGGGATGCTATGCCCTGCACTGTGTATACAAGTTGGGCTTAGGACACATTTTATGGCTTCACATAAACTTGTCAATATGGCCCCTTCACATGCAATACTTTGCGTGGAAGAAGCCTGCAATGGGTGTTGCTGTGGCTGTGGCATAGCAACACCCATAGCAATTAGACAGTGACCAAGATCTACACATTTTCATACACCAGAGACTGTATCCAGACTGAAATCCAGAAAACACACCAAGGTGTGGCTTTAGCAGGCCACAACAAGCTAAAATATATGTTGTTGTACCCTCTATATTTTGCTCTTTCAATGAGTGCTGTATTTGGCAGCACACAAGGAAAGTGCAAAGTCCCTTTGAAGATTTTGCTTGTGTAGGAAGGTGTCCCTCCATGACTATTTCCCCCTCTACGCAGACAACTGTGCAGGATGGGGTAAGGGTGGCTCAGTCAACTACTGGAAGCAAGATTAGCGCCGGTGTAGGTGACAACACAGTGATGCGCCCTCCCCTATTCAATATGGCGCATCCCTCCGTTGGGAATATGTAGGAGTGCTGCACTGACAATTATCTGTCAGTATGGTGCTCTGTCACATTCCCATCATGTATGTTGTGGGGTTATGTAAAGAGATTGTCATGCAAGTAGTTCTAAGGACGTGTGCTGGCATGGAATTGTGTATAAAAGGAATATTTATGGCTGCCACATATTTATGGATGTCTGCATTATAGGTCACAGGCCAGCTGTATATAGACATAGCATGCCTTTTGTGGACTAAGCACCATAATCAGCAATGTGTGCCACACATAGCTCACACTCGTTGACAAGATGGCACAGATGTGGGGTTCCAACTGCATTACTCTCTAGGGGGCTTATGTAGGAGACATACACACAGCACGGATGCCACAGTACCCTCCAGGGATGATGAGGTAGTGCTACAGGAAGGATCCTTAATGTCCAGAACTGCAGTATTCAGTGTACAGAAGGTTCAGACAACTCTACTCAAGATGTTTCAGGTCAAAATCTATTAATCTCCTAACACCAGATGTCAGCAGTGTAACCAATATGGTGCAGCCACCAAGTAAATTGTGGGTCGCATCACAGATGCATAAGAAACCAATGCTGTGTGTGTAGCTGGTGTTGTGAGGATATCTGACATGCATCTGCTGATGATGTGAGACACTCCTGGATACAGTTGCAGTACCCAAAGCTGTGACAAAATTAATGTGGCCCTCAGGACATCCATACAGCCACCATGTGTGTGCTATTGAACACATGTAGTACTACATGGCACAGGGTGAAGGGCTCCAGTGCTGTCATGTTTTGACAACAGTAATGTGCAGGTCAGGGTTTGCCCAACCTTTGTCATGGCAAGATAGCATCAATTGTACATGTGGCTACAACATAGGAAATGCAGCTGGACGCTAGCAAAGTAGGCTCAGGCCGGGTTTTAAACCTGGACATATGAATGTATAGGTACTACAATATAGAACAAGCTTTATAGTTGCAGACTCCCTAACTATTGCCCACTCCTACACTTCATGATGAGTGCTAAGCCTTGGTGCATCACCAGGGGTGTTGGACCTATTGGGTTGCATGCCCAACCCCCCTTCTGCTCAGGGAGACAGGAAATCCAAACTTTTTGAGATACGTGATGCTCAAATTATAGATGTGAGTGATGTTGAGGGGTCCATTGTTAGTTCCTATCAGCTGTGGCTCCTCTTGATTTACAATGGATTGACATCATCCCACTGACATGTACAAGATACTGGTAATGTATGGTTGGATATAGAAGCAAATGAGATGCAATTGCATTTTTTGAGGCATGTGTGTAGGACTGTATGTGTAATCAGCTGTAGCAGTGCAAGTTACAAATCTGACATACTCCACCCAATGCTGATACTGATGGTTGCTTGCCCTAATTTTACAGCTGCCAACATGACCAATGGTGAAGGGCGCCAGTTTAACTGGAGGTCCGAATGTTACTGCCACATCCTGTAGGTGCACGCAAGATACCACTGCATGGCACGCTGTTTCTGTGCTGAAAAAGCATCTGGGGAATGGCATGCATTTCCACATGGGGGACCCACTCACCCACCCAAGACAAAGGAAGGAGCAGGCACGTCAGCGATGCAGGGGCTCCCACCTGCACCAACCCCATCCACATCTACAGCACCAGTCACCACACCGGCATCAGTTTTGCCACCACCAGCCACTGGGCTACCACAATTTGAACAGGACTTATGTCGGGGCATCAACCTGATACTCCAGCCTTTGGACAAGTTGGAGAAGGCTCTGGCTGAAGACCGCAAACTCCTCACATATATCAAGAAGGAAGTGAAAAAGTCACTGAAATTAACTTGGACTATGATGGACTACCTCCAAGTTCCTTCCACTCCCTTTTTATTAGTTAGGATAAGTGTAGTTGGGGGGTGGGTTTCTATTCTTAGGTTTTTATTGGTGGGTTGTTGGGTGGGGGGTCATGTTGGGGTTTATAACTGTTCTTTTTAAAAAAAGAAAAGAAAAAAAAGAAAAAAAAGAAAAAAGAAAAAAGAACAAAGAAAAAAGAAAATATATATATATTTGTTTAGGCCTTAGGATTAGTTAGTACATGTGTAGTTATAGCAATTGTTGTCCTACTGGTTTCTTGTTTCTTAAGGGGGGTGTGGGGCCAATGTTTAGAGTGTGGTTTATGTGTAATTTAAGTTTAGCATAGGTTATATAGATTTAGTTGTATAAGTATAGTAAACATAGGTTAATTTATGATAGGGTAGGCTTTAGTTGTTTTTTAAGTAGTTGATTTAATAGAAAGTATCTTGTTATCATTGCAAAGAGTTTGTGTAATTAGTGCAAGTCTCAGGATTCTCCCCATGAGTGTACTGGTAAAATTGGGGAAATGGCCTAGGGAATCTGTCCTGCCTTCAAAAGCCTTATTTACCATGTGCTATCCCTATTGACAACGGAGCTGTCACACTGACTGCACCATCACATCTACTACTCCATGCATCTGCCATCCAGTGTACCCACCACTCATGATGACTATGTATACTTTGTATTGAACCGGTAAGTCTGGTACTTCAACTGTTAATGTTGGAGTCCTATAGAAGCAATGTTGGGAACTGTGACACAGCCACAATTGTAACTCTATCCTGCAAGACTGACCGGTGGCCATCACTGATGAGGTTAGCTACCCCTGTACCACATCAATTAGTTCTTCTGGTACTCCCTGCTGATGATATTGCCCTAGACTTGCTTTTCAGCCATAGCTGCTGTTAGACCTGACAGCCTTAGGGTGGTCACCCCTAATATTTTGCCTGCCTCCCTCCACTTTTTAGATACTGTTTTTGCTGGTTTTTAGACTCTGCACACTTTACCACTGCTAACCAGTACTAAAGTGCATATGCTCTCTCCCTTTGAACATGGTAACATTGGATAATACCCAATGGGACTATTTAATTTACTTATAAGTCCCTGGTAGAGTGCACTATATGTGCTCATGCCTGTAGATTAAATGCTACTAGTGGGCCTGCAGCACTGATTGTGCCACCCACTTAAGTAGTCCCTTAACCTTGTCTCCGTCAGGAATTCCCAAGGTGCCTCCTGTGTTATCTGTCAGCATCCCCAGGGGTTAGGGTTAAATCATATCTGTGTTCTTGGTTAAACCTTCATGTTTCTAAGTAAACATAATATGCTGTGTTACACAGTTGGTTTTATCAATTCTTGTTTTACCAATGCCTGTTTGCTAATGTGAGCAGGTGTAGACATGTGCTTCTAATTGGGTGTGGTGTAGACATGTGCTTCTAATTGGGTGTGGTGATTCATCCACATGTGGAAACTCAACTGCTTTCCTGATTGGCTATACATAGCAGAGTGAAGCATGCCTCCCTTCTTGGCTTTGTTTTGCTTCCTGATCTCATCATCTGATTTGGCAGTCCAGCCCCTGCTGTCATCCCCCCATTCAGGACTTTTGAGGCAATTATTTTCTTTGTTCCTGTACCAGCTGTCACCAGGCATTCCTCCAGGGAGTTTGTTCTTTGAGTGCTGCGCTTTCCTAGAACAGCTGGTGTTTTTCAGACCTCGTATTTGGCAGAGTGCTTATCTTGAAGAGACAAATGCATTTCTGAACATTCTATATTATTAATGTAGTTACTTGCCTAAATATGCTTCAGGAAATCTGCTTGAGCTCAAGTAGTACAAAAAGTGACAGTGCAATTTCAAAAGAGCATTGACGTGACTTTTCTTTCTCTAATAGCATAACTCTTCGATTTAAATTGTGTCATTCATGTCTGTTTTTCAGGTTTGAGGAATTTGCTTTTGAAGGGTTTTTCACACACACAGTGAAACCAAACCAAACTGTGCCACCCTAACTGCTTAAACCCAGAGTAGACATTTGTATTTCTTGGATCATTTTTGTTCCTTTTAGTTTAACCCTATGCATGCAGGAAAGTTATACGTGATATAAATAATGCCTTTGTTTGTCTTTCTTGTGAATGATAAGTGCAACCACAGTTCTAATTTTAGTGGGCAACAGTGAATCTCTGTGAAGCCAGCCCTAGTGTTGCAGTACTTATTGTTATGGTACTCAGTTGGCGTTTTTGGCAATGCAGTGTTAGTAATTGTGCCAACAGTTATTATTACCCAAGAAAAGTGCTAGAGCATCCTGGTGTTCTTCTACTGCTCCCGTGCCCATATCAGAAAGAGAGATTCAGTTTCAAGGAAGTTGAGTGCACTGACTCTACTATCACTATGTGAACAATTACCTGCCCCCCGAAGATACAGGGTCCCTGGCTGGACAGACATGACATGTTTTGTTTCTTTCTCTTCCACTCCCCCTTTGCTTTTGGAACATCTGTTGGGGTTTTTGTGTCCAACAGGAAGTGCCGAGGGGTGTTCCTGGAGGTCAGGGGCATACCATCGCGTCTGCAGATATCCTGCTTTTCAGGTGAGTGGCCCTGTCTCAACAGTCTCAGGCCTGCCATTGCAAGGACTGTGTGTGCAGTTTCACCTCCAATTCGACTTGGCATTTAAAAGTACTTGCCAAGCCTAAAACTCCACTTTTTCTACATATAAGACACCCCTAAGGTATGCCCTAGGTAACCTATAGAGCAGGGTGCTGTGTAGGCAAATGGCAGGACATGTACCTGTGTAGTATACATGTCCTGGTAGTGTAAAACTCCTAAATTAATTTTTACACTGCTGTGAGGTCTGCTCCCTTCATAGGCTAACATTGGGGCTGCCTTCATAGATGGTCTGAGTGGTACCTGCTGATCAGAAAGGATTAGGAAGGTCATATTTAGTATAGCCAGAATATTGATATAAAATCCTGCTGACTGGTGAAGTTGGATTTAATATTACTATTTTTGAAATACCACTTTTAGAAAGTGAGAATTTCTCTGCACTTAAATCTTTTTGTGCTTCACAATCCACGTCTGGCTGGGTTTAGTTGACAGCTCCTTGTGCATTCACTCAGACACACCCCAAACACAGAATACTCAGCCTCACTTGCATACATCTGCATTTTGAATGGGTCTTTCTGGGCTGAGTGGGTGGAGGGCTTGTCCCTTGCATGTCAAAGGACAGTAGCCTGCCCTCACACAAAGGACTGCCACTCCCGCTACTTGGACCCTTACAAATAGGATTGAACTGAAAGGGGACCTTGTGCACTTCTAAGCCACCCTTTGAAGTCTCCCCCACTTCAAAGGCACATTTGGGTGTATAAACAGGGCCTCTGCCCCTACCAACTCAGACACTTCCTGGAGAAGAAACTGCAACCAGAACCTGCATCCTGCCAAGAAGAACTGCCTGGCTGCCCAAATGACTCACATGTCTGCTTTCTGTGAAGGACTGGTGCCTTGCTGTTGCACTGTTGCTTTGCTGCTCTCTCTGGCTGTGGTGAAGAGGTGCTCACCAAGGGCTTGCATAGAGCTTGCCTCCTGTTCCCTGAAGCCTCAGGACCAAAAAGACTTCACCTCTACAAGAAGGAATACTTGTGCAGCGAAATTCGATGCACAGCCTGCCAGAAACGATGCACAGCCTGCACTGCGGTGAAAATGTCACTGCACGCCGATCTGGAACGACGCAGCCCGACTTCACAACAAGAAACCTACTGTATTCGATGAGGGAACCATATATGTGTCCTTCATTTGTGACATACTCAGTGAATTGCTTGTAGGTGATGAGACCAGCCTACACATTTGTCATGCTAGGATCCTTGTGTGTAGCTTTGTGCCCCCACAGTCCTGCATTCATGTACTGATTTTCTGTGACCAATGACATGGATTGACACATTACAATCATTTAGCTGAGTCGATGGATCACAATAGATGTAGACATGCTAATTGTGTACAAGGTGTTTATTTACAACTGAAAGTGTGGTAGTGAGATATTTATAATATCCAGGTCAGTGACCCCATTTGTGATATCCAAATGTTTGTGATACCATACAGGTCCGGGGTTGAGGGACATGTCAAGAGACATGCTTTGGAGTAGTTTCGATATGTGTGGAGGAACAAAAATTGCCAATTGTTAAGTGAGAGACAATGACAGTCCATAGCAGACAGGTCAACAGTGAGTGGGTAAAGAGTGCACATATCCTACTGTGACAACAGTGGCATGATCTTTAGCCCAGAACTAAGGAGAAAACTGACAATGTGGCATAGACTGGTACTACTGGGTACTTTTCTGAGTAAAAGTAATTTGTTCCACATCTACATCCTCTGATGTGTGTGATGGTGCCTGTGCCATTGGTGGTGGTGGTGGAGAGGTAGAGGGGCCACATACATTTCAGTGGCTAAAGATGTGGAGTCCCAATTCTCATCAGCTTCCATTTGTGGTATGACATATGGCATCACTGCAGAAAGGAGGAACTGCTGATTTTTCAAAATGGCTGTAGCATCATGGTGGTAGGCAGCCGTGTCTTCCCCGAGGGAGGCCACTTTACACTGAATGGAGTCCAGCCTGTTTTCTATCATGCTGCTGCCAGTTTGGGAGGGCAGTTGTTGTGGCCTCTCCCTCATGGCAGCAGCTATGTCCACCAGACACTGCTGGACTCCACGCAGTGGTGAGTCTGTGCATTTATTGGCAGCTGTGTGTTCATTAGCTGTCACAAGCGCACTCCCTCTAGGATGGCTGCCACGGTCTCCATCCCCACCCGCACCTGCTTGGCCAGCTCCCGCTGGACTCCTACCACTGTCCTCTGGAAGCATGTCTCTGAATCCTCTGAGTCCTGAGCTGTGTTTGTGCTGGCAGGTAGTATATTTTGGGTGTTGGGTGGCTCATCTGCGGAGGCTGCAACATTGATTGTCCTCCTTGCAACTGGAGGTGGTGTCTGTAGGGATCCCAGGACATTCTGGAGAGTCTGTTGGCTGATGGTTGTTTAGCTGGTCATCCTGGTCATCAGAGAACTCCAGGACAGGCAGATCAGCAGGAGAGCCACCATCCTCTGCAATGAGATGGTGTAAAATCAATCTTTCTATGTTGTGGCAGTTGACATTAAATTGCTATTGGAGGCTATGTGACAACTTACAGCTGAAACATTGTTCTTGTACATTATGGGTCCAATTTATCAGCCCTTTGCCCCACCTGAGTGTCACGTAAAGGGAAGCTCAGGTGGCCCAATAGGGTGCGTCATATTTACAAGGTGTGATGCATTCCCTCATGGTGACTTGACACCACCTTGTTGTTGTGGCCTATTCCCATGCATCAATTTGCATGGTAGGCCCTTGTAATGGCTGTTGCGGTGGTCAAGCCACACCAACACACATTGCATTTTGCCCCTGTCCCAGTTTTATGTGTTTTCATACACCAGAGGGGGAATCAAGGGCCAGAAGTATCAAGGAGGCCTTTTGCGAGTCGGAAATAGCAATTTTTAAGAAATCGCTATTTATGATTCGCAAAATGCAATGTATCACATTTGCGAATCGGTAATATCAATTTCTTAAAAATCGCAAATGCTATTACCGAATCGCAAATTGCGATACTGCCTCCATTAGCACCTCTGGGCCTGTAGGCCCATATCTGCTTAACCAGAAATCGCAATTTTGGAATTGCAAAACCCCAGGGTGCTGGGAGCGTAAGGCCCCCTCTGCTGCACCCCAAAATATTTTTTTGCTACATGTTAGGTGCAGACATGCCAAAAGGGCATGTGTGCTTTACATGTAAATTTTAAAAATGCATTTTAAATGGTTACCACCAGTTTCAACCTGATGGTAAGTAGCGATTCCTAAATGCCCAAATCGCATTTAGGAATTGCTTCTTACATGTGCTAAGTATTCGCAAATAAGGAATCCCTATTTGCGATTTCTTATTTAGAGAGTCGCAATTTGCAACTCTCTAAACAGGGTCGCAATTTTAAGGAATCACTATTTTTGCGATTCCTTAAAATTGCGTTCAGAATGTCTTCCATACATTCTGAAACTCTTTTTGCATTCACCAACGGGCATTCACACCGTTTGCGAATGCAAAAAGCTTTCATACATCTGTCCACAAAGTGTTACACCACCCTATGGATGGCATTACCAAGGCGCAATGATGTAGTTTACTTTGATTGCTCCTCATGTTAATGTATGTGTATGCATCTGGTTATGCTGAAATGTGCTCCTCCTACACAACTATGCAGCCAAACTTGCACTATGGTGCAAGGGATGCAGCATTTTGGCAGTGCAGCTAATTTACCACTCGCACAGGAGTGGACCCAGGGATGGCTGGCATGGGTATAATTTACTAATGTGAACAGCAGTTTGTACATGACAGTGCCTGATGCCACTAAATTATGGACATAGCCAGTTGACTTATTTTCAACTTTGATCAGGGCCTCTAGCTAGATTGATGGAGATATTGCAACTAGTTGTACTAGTGCATACATGGACCCTCATTACAAGTCTGGCATTCCTATGACCACCAGACAGCCATTGGCAATATGACCACCGCCAACAGTGAAGGTGGAAGTGGAACATTTAGACCATGGGGGTAGCCCCACGGGCTAATGGCCTGGCAGGTTGCCGGCAGATTACAGACTGGCAATACCACCTGTCTTGTGACACCAGCCAAGCATTACGATCAGGGCTATCTTCCAGATTATGTTCTCGCTTTTCCACCAGCCTTTGCAAGGCAGTCCAACCACCATCACAGATTGCTGGTAAGGTGGTGGTAATGTGGTGTGGTGTGCCCCTGGGTGCCCCTGCACTGCACATGCACCTGGAATGGGCAGCGCAGAGGTCCCCATGGTCCCACCCTTTGCGCTTTCCACTACATGATTTGCAGTGACAATTGCAGCATGTGCTCTCACACCCAATGCACCCAATGATTGTAGCTGGCTCCATTTGATCCATCAACAATGTTGTTGTAACCCCCCACTGAGCTGTCATGAGGAGACAGGTTTCCACCCGCCATCCCGGCGTGAAACTAGTAATGCCAACTGCGGGGAGAAGACCGCACTGTCAGTCTTACCAATGCCAGACTTGCCCATGCGCCATCACCCACCCATCAATGTGATGATGTGCACCATGATGTTCACAGACATATACTACATGTTGTGTTTGTGTGATTGTTTCCCCATTCCTTTGTGGCTCACATGATTGTGTCAGAGCTGTTGGGGGTTCAGCCTGTATGTGTTGTGTTCTACAGATTGCAATCTGTAGTGCAAATGCTTCTTTAGTGACACCGTTCTGATCAGCATCAAGATGTGTGGCTCAACATTCCACCAGGTTAGTTGCACAGGTTAGTGCCATGTTTACTGTGATACGGGACCACCCTGCAATCCCCCCTGCAGCTGCACAGATTAGTTCTCCCTGCACCCAGACAGGCATTTTTACAGCAGGATGTAGAAGTGGCTGCCTTGTGGGGATGTCTTGTTTATGTGCGGGGTGGTGTTCCTTCATGCGCGTGTATGAGTAATGTTAGCTAAGGTGCCATTTTAATGTGTGTTGTAAGATGCAGCACACGTGTTTTGGCAATGGGACATGGCAGCAGCGAAGTGTTTCTGCAAGAAACACCACCGTGATGTAACCCCAGGAACGGTATTGACTTCCTTCATCGTCTCTGATGTCTCAGTTGTGTAGGTAGGGTAGGTTTGACTATTTGCAAGGGGTGTTGTGATGACACAGCCACAGGCACAATAATTAGGCATGCCTTCCATCCAATGTGCTGCATATGTACATGTTAGTATTTAGCCCTGGTGATTGACGTATGTCTTGGTTGTGTATGTGTTGTGGTGCATGGCACAACCAAGGCATGTGTACATGTATTGCTTAGGTCTGAATAGTGGATCTTGATTCATGGGCAATGTGTCACACTACACTCCTTTAGAATGCATTGAGTGTGTCCTATGTGCCTCCCCCTTATGTCATTAGCAAAATTGGCAATTATTTCCCCCTGCATTTGTGGTGGTTGTTGGAAGTCTGCGCTGTCCTATCCTTGTATTCCTGTGACCAGCTTTTTCAGGATGACCGCTGCAACCATCTCCTCCATCTCATCTAGGTCCTCCTGTGGTGAAGGACTTCCACCTCCACTTTGCAGTGCTGCCATTCTTTTCCTGCCCATTTTCTCATAAGTTCTATGCTTACAATCATGCCAGCACTTCTTGCACTCCATAACAGTTCACTTCACCTCTGCCACACTGTTGATTTTGTCCACTATTTGCTGCCATATTGTCTCTCTCCTACCAATTAGCAATTTGGAGTTAACAAATAGCTGGGGTTGGTGCCCCCTCACCTTTCTGACAAGAACCTCATGCTCCTCCTCACTGAGCCAACACTTGCACTTTTTCTTTTCCTTCTACTGGGACTTCTGTGTATCCTCCTGGCTGGCTCCTGGGTGTATAGGATCACCCTGGGGTCTCTCCTGGCCTGCTGCTTCCATCTTCCCTTTGAATCGCACTCTTTCCTGCTTTAGCATCTAAAGTTGACGCAAATGTGGTTTTAAAATGGGGCAAATCTGTTTGTGACATGCATATGTGCCACAAAACGGGTTAGAGTCAGTTTTGCAGCATTAACGTCAGTTTGCCTTAGGACAGGGCGCAAGAGTTAATAATTTTTTTACTCTAACCATTTCTTAGCGCCATCATGCATCATTGTATAAATATGATGCCCGGATGGCACTGAGAAATGGTGCAAGCCGATGCTAAGCCTTTTGATGCAAAACTGCGTTTGCGCAGTTTAGCATCTAAAAGTATAAATAGGGGCAACAATTTTTTAAGGGCCTGTGATTTGGCAACATATGGCCTGATTTAGAACTTAGCAGATGGAAGACTCCGTTACAAAAATGACAAATTCCCTGTCCTCTATATTATGATCTCCATAGGATAAAATGGGATCGTAATACAGTGGACAGGACATCAGTCACATTTGTGATGGAGCATTCCCCTTCCCAAGTTCTAAATAAGGCCCATAATCACAGCGTACCTTCAAAAGTAGAATGAGAAGCCATTAGAGAGGGACGGAGAAATGTCAGTGACAATCAAATGAGAAAATGAGGTGAGTGACACAAAAATTCAGGGATCATCATCAGTTCAGAGGGTGTATGGAGTATATTTGTTTCATCCCAGAATATGCACTGATGCTGCTGGGGATTCAGCCACCCACAGTTTTGTTGTGGGGCACACTTCTTTTTAGAAAGTCATATATTTCTTGGTCACTAGGGTGATGACATTTGGCGATGTCAATTTAGGACTGAATGGATGATAAAGTATCTCAAAAGCATGATTCTGATCATATCTATTGGTGAAACTAGGGGAATCATTAATGCTTGAATATCCATGTGGTCCTCATGGTCAGATGCTTATTGGTGTTTTTTACTAATTGAATGTGAGCAATAAGGGTGCTGCTGCTGTAAAGAGTCACTGTGGTCCTTTTTTGAGTATTATACAATTGTCATGGTTCAAATTCATTTGTGTGCACCATTTCGCCTACTTTTAAGATTGACTGCTGTGTGTCTTTTTTGTAATTTATCTTGTTATTGTTTCACAGGACTTGTATTTTGGTGGCTACAATGTCATGTATTAGAATGTTCCAAAACAATGGCTGAGTGTAGTGCCAGCTGAGAGTGTACTATTATTGAACATTAATAGAAGTGCATGTTCATGGTTGAGCAGTACGTCAGTATTTTTGAAGGAACCTGGAAACCAGACATTTCTCTATCATGTGTTGCCAATCTATAGTATCTCTTCAGTAGTCTTATCATTTCTGATCTGCTTCACTGCCTCTAGCCAAACAAGAAGTTATGCAGATAAAAGTGAGGAAAACTTTCAAAGTGGTGATGTATATCATGCTCCCAAAATGATGGACCACTGTCTATCTTGCGATCCTCTAGGATGTTGTGTGGCCTTATATTTTTAGCTTTGGGATGATGTCTTTAGTTGCAACAATAGTCTCCAGTTTGACCTCAGATGCTGACTGGCCACTGCCTGCAGGTATCTCCCACCATGGATGGTGAAGAAAGTAACATTGATTTTCCACAGGACATGGCGCTATTACCTTCAGGTTTAGTGGGAAGGGGTTCCTCTCCTCAGCATGTTGCATAATAAAATGTGTGGCTCCACATCTTTTCTTTCAGCAGTACCTCCAACCCACAGGAGACATACAAAAGTCAAGACCTATAGGGTAAGTTGCATTGTGCACTAAATCTTCCTTTTACCTGTTCAACCCAGGCATTCATGGTGAGCAGCTGTCTCTACCTTAAGAGTCTCATTTGTGCTCTATTCTCGTACGTTATTCTGTTTTTGCAATGTGCCTATATGATGTCTGGGAAACATCCATAATCTCAATTGACTTTGACCATTTCAATGAGTTTCAAGGCTTGTTCCATATCCATTTTCAAATTTAAGACCATATTCTTCCAAATGTTTAGCCTCGCCATGTTCTTCCTCTGTGGCTGGGCTAGGATTCCTTCTTACGTATCGGACCGGATTATCAGATCCTAATATATAATCAGTTTCAAGCAAGCATTTCTACAGTTGTTTATCTGCTTATCTATTTATGGTGAAGGGTGAGGTCCTGATTCCTAGAAATTAAGTACTAGTAATGTGTGATCAGATATGGTCTTCCAGTGAGGACCAAAAAAAGTAACAGGTTCCTGTTACACAATTTTCTCTTTGGAAATAGCAATATTCCAACTTTGTAAACTTTCAGCTGGGACAGGCACTTGGGACAATCGCTATTATAGTTCATTTGCAGCACCGCTGCCCCAGGTCAGATGAGTTGACATTTACTACGAGCTCATTGTTCAAGCCATGGTAAAATTAGTAATTAAGTCAATCCCCAAAATAACAATATTTTTCAATATGAAAGGGGTTTTCCTATTGGGTTTGCATTTTCACTTCAACCATCTTTTGGCAACGATTCTCTGCATTTTCATGCGCCTCACACCTTTAGGTATGAAAGTCCACAGTGAATGGCTATGTTTATGAATCTTTCAATGTTTGAACTACTTTATATAGCAGTGACGATGGTTATGTCTTGTACTATATAAAGATCCAAATGATTACCACTGTCTGAGAATACTTTTAATACATTGGTATGCCTTGTTTCTCAGATGGATCCAAACTACTCCAACTAGGTGAAAATGCGTAAGCCAACATTTCACTTTGAGTGCTTCATGAATTCATATCTGTCCTTGTGCAGTGTAAGATTCAAGTTTTTGAAGTCTTCACAGATAGCCAAAACGTACTCTTGGCATTCTTTATTTGTGGATGATGTTTGTACCCTCCAAACTCCACATGAGGAGAAATCACAGCAACGTGCCCCAGCACATGTAATTCTTGATGATGGTAACAAGTGCTAAGTTCTTGTTTTGAAAACTATCTGGCTCCACTGAGATCTGTGAGAATTTCAGTAATCACTGGAAGATGCATCTCTCTACTTTTTATTTTTTGGTTGTAGATTAGTGGGACCATGCATATTTAAACTCTTGTGTTATGAGTCTCGTCATACAGTAACCCCCTCTTACATTGTTTTCAAACTTGCTCAAAATGCCTTGACTTATTCACTAATGTAGCATGACTGATGCATCCCTGTTCAGTTTTATTTTATTGTCTGTTTGAGACACACATGAAGCAAATACCTGTTTAAATTCATAGCTAACTTTCTTTACTTCTTATGTCCTCATTCTTAGTGGAAACTGAATAAGTCACAGTTCACTATGAATAAATATCAATGTGTATCTGTCTTGTATTGCATTGGAGTGTTTCTTCCATAGGGATCAGCTCTACAACACTGTGTAGGGATGTTGTCTTTTTTTAGTTTTGGTGTCAAGGTTTAAGACTGCAGAGCTGGTAAAGCAGCTCATCCTTTCTTGCTAGACCTGTATCTTTGAGCACAGTGATCCAAAAGATTTAGAGGGTCATTCTGACCCTGGCGGCCGGTGGCCGCCAGGGCCACCGACCACGGGAGCACCGCCAACAGGCTGGCGGTGCTCCAACGAGCATTCTGACCGCGGCGGTTCAGCCGCGGTCAGAAGCGGAAAGTCAGCGGTCTCCCGCCGACTTTCCGCTGCTCGTGTGAATCCTCCATGGCTGCGGAGCGCGCTCCGCAGCCATGAGGATTCCGACCCCCCCTACCGCCATCCTGTTCATGGCGGGAAAGCCGCCATGAACAGGATGGCGGTAGGGGGGGGTCGCGGGGCCCCTGGGGGCCCCTGCCGTGCCCATGCCAATGGCATGGGCACGGCAGGGGCCCCCGTAAGAGGGCCCCGCAAAGTATTTCAATGTCTGCCTTGCAGACACTGAAATACGCGACGGGTGCCACTGCACCCGTCGCACCTTCCCACTCCGCCGGCTCGATTACGAGCCGGCATCCTCGTGGGAAGGTCGTTTTCCCCTGGGCTGGCGGGCGGTTTTTCAGCAACCGCCCGCCAGCCCAGGGGAAAACTTGTAATACCCGCCGCGGTCTTTTGACCGCGGCGCGGTATTTCGGAGGGGGGAATTCTGGCGGGCGGTCTCTTGTATGACAGAGTTATTTGATTTGCATATTAGGGTGAAATTATTTAGTTTACTGAATGCTGAACATCTTCCCTCTTTTTCATGTTGGAAATTTCACGACTGTATCCACTCGACTGTCAACTTTTCAGGTGTCTGAATTTCCCCCCATTCTTATGGTCTGGCTTGACAGGTTAGCTGTTATATCAGAACCATCAAGAAAGAAGCTTTGACTCCACCCACATGTTAGGAGCCAGGAGTACTTACTTGTTTTGATTGGGCAGAAGTTGTGTGCTTCCACCAAAAACGTGCTTGCCCTCCAAGCAGCTGCATTCATTTTGTTTATTTATCTAGCTGCCTGAACTCGAATCACACAGATGACATTGTAATGCTGTTAATGTGTCTAAGATAACTAGACAATTTACGGTGTTTGTCCTTTTCTGGCAGCTGTACAGATGGGAAGAGTACAGCCATGAGGAAGGTCCTGCAGTCCAAACATCATCTCCTTCCATTCTTAACTATAGATTTTAGAGCACAGATTTGTGTTTGAGAGCAGAATGGGATGCCCATGTTTACACTCATTTACATGGATTTTTTGGTCTGGCTTGACATTGCAACTGTTGCTTGATCTTATGTTATCAACAAAAATAACTTTCAGACTACTATTGAGTGTCATTTATACTCTGTTTTCATCCATGACAGATTATTGTATGGGGTGATGGTGCAGTCCACAGTAGTCATTGACTCTCTTGCCCTGTGAATGACAGCATTTTCTGATCACAAGCTTACATACAACTGAAAATGAGACTGCTTCAATGTAAGCACTCGTTGGTCAGTCCTTTAGTTTTCAAATTTGTACTTTTATAGTTTGAGTTTCATTTCTATACTTCTCTTTTTCTTTTAACATTTCTTAAAACAATACTACAGCTTTCTAGACAGTTTTATCAGCTCACTTGCTTGCTGCTCATTTCATCTGCAGTGTACCACATCCCACATGACCAGTTCCTCAAAACCTAATTTTACACTAGGAATGCTGTTCTACAAGGTATATCTTATTTGACCATTCCAAGATGGCAAACAAGTTGCTTCTAAATGGGGTGGCCATGCTGGAATTTTGAAACAATAGATAGCAATGCATTGCATTGTTTCATCATAACAAGCATATGACACTGTATTTAGACAGTAGAATGTTTTCTTTTTTCTATTTGCATTGTTTTAATTTATCATGCATATGTTGTGGAGTTTGTATGTGTTTTATACCAGCTGTGTCAGAAGGTGAATGCAAAAATGAGTCAGTGGATGGATGAATGGAAGCTTGAGTGCAACAAGGAGAGACAGAGTACATATTTGATGGACTTTTGAGTGCCTAAACCCATCAGTGGCACAAAAGGCACTTTAACTCATGAGCCAGACCTATTGTAATTGCCAAAGCTTGAAAGCTTGTTACTACTTATGTTGCGGTTAACAGTACTGTATATTTTATGGGGGTTCATTTTTATCTTTATATTTGGGAATGCCATGTTGACCACAGATTTGGTTGACATTCAAAGGCCTCATTCAGTGTCACGAAATTCATAAGCTTCATTTACACTCCCCCAGAAAGTGTTTCTATAGCTTGGCTGAGCTACACATTTGCCTAAACATAGTTCTTACTTCATTTTCAGGGTTATACCTGGTACACCAGCTAACCAGCTGCATCTAAAAGGCTTGTTATACAATGAATTTGCCTTGCTTTTATAATTGCTAGTGCAAGACAAATATTTTCTGAATACTATCAGATTGTAATCGAAGTATACATGAAGCATCATTGCACTAACTATAAAGTCATTGTTGTTACCCATATTCTCAAAGGTGATGAAGATCTTGTGCACCATGTAACATGTATAAAGGAGCAGAATAGACTCTTCTGGTAAAAGAAATTATTTTTTCATGGTCATAAGCCTAAATATTATGAGGGCCATACACAGTTTTCAGCATTGGCTACTGTAGGCAGGCCTCCCATCAAGTGAGAATGGGGGCAGCTTACACTGAGTAGCTATGTAAGTGTATCTGGCTGGGCAAAATGTTTCTAACTCCGGAGTCATCTGAGTAATTTAGGTAATTTCATGTTATTCTTTTGGTGCAAAATTATCGAAAAGTATGCCATCATGCCAGTTTGTGGATTTATGGGTAATTTGGCATAACATTTCTACCACAAAAGCACAGGAACAATGAACATGCTTGTTCATTTTCTTTTGCATTTAGCTCTATTCTCTTTGTTCAAAAAGCAAAATGGACTCAAGGGTTCAATCTGGTTATGCCCCTTGCATAGTTCTGCATATTCTTGTGTACTTTTGCTATAATGTCACATAACTACTATACAGCACATAATGCAAGTTATGCCCACCTCTAGTGTGCATTGCCATCTTGTTACATGCATCACTCAGAGCACCTATCACCATTGTTACATTGCTTCATCAGTTGCTGCATTGAGAAAACTGGTATTGAGTCAACCTGGAGGATTTTACATGCCCTATGGTACTAGGGTCACAACTTTGCTCAGAACAGAAAATATGTGACATAATTCATGTATTCCTCTATTCATAATCGTTGAGTATGGAAGAATGCTTTATATACTTATACTTCTGCAAATGGCCATGGTGCTGTGGTTGTTTGGCTTAGGTCTAATCATCACAGCCCAGTTTTTAAATGACCTGTGGCATATGAGCATAAGTAAACATAACACACTTCAGCCATGGTTTTAGAAAACCTAGAAGAATGGAGATCTGTTCTTTCTGACCATCGTATACTTCCTATATTGTCTGCCCTTAAAAATATGGATTTTACAAATGTAATAAAGGGTATAATGCATAAAGAGGATCTGCATTCAAATGCAAGCAAATGTACATGGATGATACAGCTAACAGCCGCATTTAAAACTAAAAGGATAATCCGTTGCTACCTACAGTACTGTGTCACTGTTGGAAGGTGGATTATAAGTAGGGACAAGTATGCACCTACCACTAGCAATAAGGCCGCCAACATAAGATAAGTTACAGTCAAGCTCTCAATACATTAGCCCCTGGCTCAACCCTTGGTAGCTGACAGCAAGCAGGCAGGCTTACCTCAGGAGGCAGGTATGTAAAGCATTTAAATACACCGCTACATTAAATAAGTAAGAAACAATGCACAATACAAATCCCACACCAATTTATAAAAAAAGGGAATATTTGATCTTTAACATCACACCAAAATGACAAAAAATCCAATAGAGGAAAACGGAGATATGAATTTTTAAATATTAAATTAAAAAAATGTCTTGCAGTGCTTAAAAACCAATAGCATCAACTAGGGACATCTGGTCACCATTGACTGGGAAAAAGGCACAATTTGAGACTGACCACGACGGAGCCCTACTCGGATACACTGAGCGGGAAGACTTGGTCAAAATTTTACCTCCAGACCTAAAAACGTTTCAGGAAGATTTTCTCTTGATGTTGTGCAGTCCTGTATGGGCAAGCCGATTTCAATGATGCAGTGGATCCTATATAGTTTTAATGGGAATCAGGAGCTTAGCTTAGCCTTTGGCTTGCAGGCCTATGCCCAAGTCACCTAGTGACTTTTAACCTACTTAGCTTGCTCTATTTTGGCATTTATTAAATTATTTCTTCCAAGATGGCTGCCATGTTTATAGTTAGGAAGATATTTTAGTTTCACGTTATTCAGTGCCACTCTGTAAAGGCGCCACTATCAGCGTCAAAGATAAAGGAAATACATAGGTATTTACATTACGTACTTTCTCACTTTCGTGTGACAGTAACATAATGTACCTTTTCAGGGAATTGTTTATATAATTGCCACCCCATGCATTCCTTCTTATTTATTGTTTGGGAACATACCTGCGTCAGGGGTCCTACCCGATCTGTATAATACATCTTACACAGACAAGATAATCAGAGTGATTCCTACCATATGCCATTGATGTTATCTATGCCACAATCAATCAATCAATCATTGGATTTATAAAGCGTACTACGTACCCGTGAGGGTTTCAAGGCGCTGGGGGGGGGAGGGGGGGGAGCTGGTGTTTACTGGTCAAAGAGCCAGGTCTTGAGGAGTCTTCTGAAGGTGAGTAGGTCTTGAGTCTGTCGCAGGTTGGTGGGGAGGGTGTTCCAGGTTTTGGTGGCGAGGTATGAGAAGGATCTGCCTCCGGCGGTCTTTCTTCGGATGCGGGTGACGATGGCGAGGGCGAGGTTAGAGGAGCGGAGCTGACGGGTGGGGGTGTAGAAGCTGAGTCTGTTGTTTAGGTAGGCTGGTCCGGTGTCGTGAAGCGCTTTGTGAGCATGGGTAAGAAGCTTGAAAGTGATCCTTTTGTTCACGGGAAGCCAGTGAAGGTTTCTCAGGTGGTGGGAGATATGGTTGTGGCGGGGTATGTTGAGGATCAGTCGGGTGGAGGCGTTTTGGATGCGTTGGAGGCGTAGTAGGTCTTTCGCTGGGATGCCTGTGTAGAGTGCGTTGCCATAGTCCAGCCTGCTGCTGACGAGGGCCTGTGTCACTGTTCTTCTTGTTTCTGTTGGGATCCACATGTCGCATTGATGCTGACCCAGCCTTCGAGTCTGATCTAGAGACATCATTCCAAGGTAACGATGGTTGGAGGGGCTCTTCTCATGGACATGGTACTGGCAGATTAGGTGAAACACACCCAACTGTTTTTAGGTTAGAGTTTAGGTTCATCATGCTAGGGTAGTAGGGCCTACTTCACAACTATTTCATATTACATGTTACTGCAAGATGGTGGGGGTCTTTGTGTTCATGACTCTCGTCTTTACCATTCTGTTTCTTTCATTGTTCATGTAATATACAGTAAATTGCACTCTTGTTAATAAAACCTATTGAAACTTTATTGCATTTACTTCAGTGCCTGTGTTTGACTGAGACATGTTATTCATGTGAGAAAAGGGTCATCTCTGTTTAACCACAACCTCCCTGAGATGTCACACTCTTTAGTCCCTGCATAAAGGCTGGCACAAATCACATTATACTGTTTTGGTTTTTTATGAAGCACTGCTTGTGAGCCGGGAGGGTTGGGCCGACAGTTGCAACTTGTTGTAGGATTGGCCTAGTCACCTACAAACAAAAGTGCTGTCATCTCTATGCCAGCAGTCTTGCGTAGAGCAAGAGTCAAACTGCGACAATGTGACGTCATGGGATTGCTTTTCTGAGAGGCCCTGGTCAAATCCTGAAAGTCAGGAGCTCTGGAGCTTTCAGCAGGACAAATCTGAAATTCATTCCGGGCGTAATTGAAAGTAGTCAGCTTGTCTTTCAACAATGGGTTGGTACACTTTTGGAGATTTTTTCAAAAGTTGCTCCAAACATCTCCATACATCTTCTTACTGAAGCTCCCACTTGAGGCTCTCAGATGGTCTCTGAGATTATCCTTGTTCTATAACTTATCTTTTGTATTAGTTATGATAAATTCAATAGTGACACGTTTATCATTACCAATCTTTTGAGCCCTTGAATAGCATTTAAAGCTCCTTCCTAGCAATAATCATACTTACATAAAATATTCCACTGTAAGCCTATGGAGCTAAGTATCTACAGTGGGGAAAAATGTAATGGGCAGTTTTTCCTCACAATGGCATATAAAAAATCCTTTATATTGTCCCTGCTTATAGTTACATGACATCCGGCCCCTTGGGCACCTAGGGGAGGCCATAGAGGTGACTTACATGTAAAAATAAGGTATGTTACCACTTTGGAAATACCTTTAATTCCAAAGTCAAATTCACATATATTGTACTTTTGAAGACAGTCTGCAACCCAGGACTGTCTAAATAAATGACAGAAGGCAACACATTCTAGTGCAGGAAATCTACTGGGCCTCTAAACCTCCCTGCCCTATTATATACTAGGCACTTATAGGTAGTTTGAATCCTCCTGACCTTAAGTATATACTATGGAGTTACAGGGGTCTATCATTGCCAATTGTAATTATACCTAATTACCATATACCCTTTTAATCAGAGCACTGGGCCTGGCTAGCAGAGCCCAGGGCACAGTCAGAGTCAGTTTCCACCAGTATCAGTCACAAAAAATGGCAGTGAACATAGCTAAAAGGATGACTTTCTCACAGTCACTGCATCGTTACTGCATATGAGACATCAGCATGGTAGGTATCTGATGCTAGAGCTAGACCTAATCTCTTGGTTTGTCTTGGTCTTTTTCTTCTGGCAGTTTTGGTGACCAACATGCTGCAGGAGTGCCTTCTACAACATTTATCAGCACACACCTGTGTAGCTTTTGTCAATTTCAGCGCTTTGGTGCCCTGACCCTCTTATCCACCAGAACAGCTGTTCCTGCCCTGCTATTGCTAACAGCAGTCCTTCGAGCCCCCTTCTCAACCATTATTGCCCTAGATTGCCTTCAGTAACACCTCCTCATCTCCACTGTGGCGAGTGGAACAGACCAAAGAAAGCTCAAAGAGCACACAATGCAATGAAAGCACCATGAAGGGACTGGGCCTGAGCCTGAAAATCTAGGTAACAGTGGTGGAGGGAGAACAGAATGCAGGTGGATTTTGAAGTAGGCTAAAGGACTGTGAAGAGATTAAGCCCAAAAAGAAGTGCTACAGCCTCAAACCCCTCTTGAAGGGCATCTGGTGGGGATGTAGAGTGCACAAACCCCCACAGAAAGCACACAAGAATCTCATTGGCATAAAGTCACATATGCTTATAGGCTCTAGAACATAGATCGAACATCCACATGCCAAATTAGTTGAACAAGCCCACCTTACCTTAGGGGGGCATAATAGCATTACTGAACTGTCCCCAGGGCAGTTAGTGCTTAAGCACCTAAACGCCAGGTGCCCTGCAGGGCCAAGAGGGTGTACAATGGGACACCAGGATCTCTGAGGTCCTTGGAGGGCCACATGGGATGGTCCTTGAAAGACATGATAAGGCTATACAATAGCCTACTGATGATTAGCAACCCGGAGCCTATTTTCTGTACCACTCAGACCGCATTGTGCCACTGGGTCAATATAGGGATCCAGAAAAACATAATGGAAAGGCAAAACAGCAAGGGAAATTATGATAACAGCCTGCCCACAGTTGTTTCACAGATAGGAGGAATGAAGCAGAAAGTAGGCATCAACAGACTAAAAAACAGATATGAAATTGGAGTGTGGTGTCTAGAACAGCTATAACCCATAGGCATGTATGTAGGCATGTCACAATACTCTTCATCCCCACAACTTGAACTGCTAACAGGCAAACAACAAGCAAATAATAATAGCTGGTCAACCGAGTGGATGACCCGGCAGTCAAGTGATAGCACACTTAACATTCTTTTGTCATGCAGAGGGAGCTCCAATGTGGCATCTCAGGCACTTTGAGTTTATTTGAAGGATTGAGATTTTAATACATCCACCAACCCATCTCACTTGATCTGCAACTAATTGTCAGCAAACCCAGCCAGAATCACAGAACAGAATAATCGCAGAGCACTCAGGGACCAAACAAAAGTAGGACCTCAAAAAAATGGATGGCAAAAATGACAAAAATCACAACAAAACAAAGTTTGGAATATCTGGGGCACCTAGAGAAAATAGGCAAAAGGTGAGGGCAGAGATGCAGGACATCAGGAATCTCTCCCAGATTGATGAATTGGCCCTGAAGAACAACCATGTCATCCAGAACTGTGATGCATTATTGGAGTCACAAAAGCTATATAAGATCTAGTTGCTAATTAGCTCCCCTCTGAGAAAATTTACTTTTATAATGCCAGCTCCAGGAAGAGATTGGGAATCAGAAAATACAAGAATTGCCAGGAAACTGCACTTAAGCTGAGTAAGATTTCCTGCTGAACTTGACTCTGAATTACTTGATACCACTTTCTCACAAGCATGACCAAACACAAAATGGACTGAATATTTCCCTAGACAATACTCCATCAGCCAAGACATGGCCCACCAAAATGGCACTACTCTTTGCTGAGTCAACAAGGCATTAAAAAGAGACTTAGCTGAATGCAGTAAGGCACACAAGGCTGAGCTCTTTTAAGCCAAATCACAACAAACCATATGCAAGTCCTGACTCAAACGGAATCCAGGTGATTGCAATGACACCACTGATAGGCAGACAGCAGTTTCAAACTTTATATAACATGATGGATCTTCATTAACCAACAGACTCAATCTAAACCAGTGGAGATCAGAACACCCTAAGAAGCCCAATAAAAAAGAAGCATGTACACCATCCTGGCCAGGCTAAAGACAAAATATTGGAGCAAAGGGAAAACACCTCCAACATCTAAAGACAGAGACCGGGGAAAACAGCCCAACTGAAAAATAGAAATATTATGCATCTATATCAAGGTAGTAGACTTGGTTCCCAAGATAAGCAGAAAGTTCTAAACCTTACCCACAACAATGACTTGCACAGTAAATAAAGAGAGAAAGTAATAAATAAAGCAGCACCCCTAAGCAAACACATGGATACTGGTAATAAGGAAGATGAGATAATAAAACAAACTCAATGCACAGACAAGTGGAAACTCTTTTGAAAGTAGAAGCAAGTTGAAACAAGTACAAAGATTAAAACTAACAAATAATATATCAAACTAACCAAACATACCACACATCACAAAGTCACATAAGAAAGCCAGATGACAGATGCAAAAAAGATGCACTCAGGGTTCAGAGCCCTGGAATCCCCAACTTCCTCCCAGGCCAAACCTCTCTAGAGAGTGTTTAATTCTGGATTTTGTTGCCATTACTGACACACAAAACAAACATGCTTGCACTAAGACAAGAGGATCTTACATATGTCCCAATAAATCTACCAGCTAAGTATGGGGATCCCTTAAGGTCTTGGCTTTGTGACAACATACAATTTCCTATCTACAATGTCAGAAGGATTGACACCAAAGAAGCTATGACATCATTGACAAAGTACTGAAATGGCTAAAAGAAAAGCTTTATGAGGTAATACTTGGAAGAAACAACATCCAAAATGTTAAGAGACTTAAATTGAATGCCACAGAATAGAAGAGTGATGTGATCCTCATGAGCACAACCAAATCAAACCTACAAGACTACATGTTAAAAAAATCCACTCTCAAATCTCATATGCAATACTCAGACTGCTAATACATGCAATAAAGAGCAGCATTTAGAATTTGATTTCATAAATAATAAATGATCAAGTAATTATTTGTCAAAACTGCAATTAGTAACAACAAGGAAGGGAATTAAATGAGCACCAGAAATCTGCCAAATTCCACAGCAGGAAAAAACATACAACCTGAGATGCAGTCAAAAAATGAATGAAAGAGCTGTCAGTACCTAAGGTGATTTTTTTTTAATTGGTTGTTTTTCATTCATATCAACATTAACATATGCGCATTGAAATATTTTTACATGTGTGTTATTCATGTTAAGACGAACTAAAGCTAATGTAGGCCTGTATTTTAAAATGGTTAACTTCTGGTTGCCATATTGCTTTGTACCCCTGTGCTGCTTGTTCTTTATTGAAGGCAGGCAGTCCTCCCAAGGCTTTGGAGGCTGCTGGACTGCAGTTTAGTCATCTTCTAGGCGCAGTTTCTTTGAAGGCTGCAGATAGGCCAGTAGAGCTGGAGCCAAGTCAGTCGTCATCTTCATTCTTCTTTGCTTGGCAACTTCTGTGGTGTCTGGCTTTTCTTAGGTCAACAGGTATCTGATTCTAGGGATCAGGGTGCCACCAAAATATTGAATTTAAGGGTGTTACAGGGAGTTCCACATTGTATTGAAGGGGCTACTCCCCATTAGGGTGGCTACACCCTTCCTATGACCACTTCCTTTGGGAAGTGGCATAGCCCTAACCCTATTAGCCTAATTCCTTCCATGCAAGGTGGGGGAATTTAAAAAGTAGTGTCCACTTCAACTCGTCCACCCCAGGGGTGGGACTGGCATAAAGTGGGTGCTCCTCCTAATGTACCTAATTTTCCTGCCAGTCCTGCTGCCAAATGTGGGGTCATAAACTGGGGGTCAGCCTCCTCCACCATTTGGAGTGTCCTGGGTCACATTTGAAAGGCAGCAATGCCTTTGATGCTCCCCACCCTGGAATGTCCATCCTGCCTGGAAGAGGAGGTCACACCTCGGCCCAGAGCAGGCCTTTGTTCTGAGCCCTCAAAAGCATTGTCTCTTATCTCAGTGGGCCAGAACTCTGTCTAAAGTGGCTGCACTGGTTCTGACCAGTCAGTGCCCACTCTAGCAGTTGGTAGGTTTCAAGGCGGCACCTCTCAGGTGCCCTCTGAGTGCATGTATTAATAAATCCATTATTGGATTAAGTGAGGGTTTATTAATATGAGATGTTTGATACAAAACATCCCTATTGTCGGTAAAGCCATCCTGTAGCCGGGGAACTCATAATGACCAGTGTCCAGCATATGTAATTAAAATGGCTGCACTGTTCACTCACTATATCTGAGATTCAACAAAGGCATAGTAGGGACAAGTTTGATCTTTCAGATATACCCTCACATGTGATGTAATGCACCCTGCTTTTAGGGCTGGAAGGCCTGCCAGAGGGTTTGACTTACACAAATTGGTTGCAGTGTGCAGGCTGTGTGTCATGTCATGTCATGCTTTCATTTTAGGTCTGCACCAGGACGCAGCATGCAAAGGCAGTACTGTGTGCACTTAGGTGAGAGGGTTTCTGAGGGTGGCAGTCTGTGCTGCAGCCTTCCTGTAGTACCCCATGCCCTAGGTATCAGGGGAACCATTTATTCAGGACTTTCAGCGGCAACTAAAAGTTTGACAATTGGGAAAAACAACTGTGCAACTTTAGGGAAAGAGATCTGGCAGGAACGCAGTGCACTTTCAGTTGAAATTGCTCCAGAAACCAGGCAAAAAGTGTGGGGGTGTTGACCAAGTCAAAAGAGGTACTTTCCAACAGTCTCTTTATGAGAATTGATTTTGATTAACTTTTCTTTTTGAGACACTTTAGCCGTTGTTTTATAGTTCTGAAATGGTTTAAAATATATACTGACTAATGCATTTGTCTGTTGATGATTGATTTATAACTGTTTTTGATTATTTCAATCTGTATCTTTGCTAATCCTCTAATATTTTTTTGTAGTTTGAAGATAAACCACTCTGTTAGTAATGTGGTCTCTAGTTGGCAGAGGTATGCACCCTGTCCAAGTAGGGACCATAGTCCTAGTCAGTATAAGTCACAACACAACTTAAATGATCTTGTGCACACCCTCTGGTAGCTTGGCACAGCGCAGGTAGGCTTAACTTAGAAGGCAATGAGTAAAGTATTTGTGCCTTAACTCATAAATTAACACAGTGAAAACACCACAAGAAGTACTCCACACCACAAAACGTACTCCACACTGGTTTAGGAAGATAGATAATATTTATCTGAATATAAGACCAAAACATCAAAAATCCATTATGCGCAAGTAGGGATTTTAAAGACTTAGGTGAGTATCAATCCTTATGAATCAATGGTTGCATCTGTTTAACACACAGTACCTGGGGTGCATTAAAAATAATGATGCAGAGGGCCACAGAGAAGGAGAAGCATCAAAAAGTAAAGCAATTTTTCTGGTGCGGTAAAGGCGATGTGTCATTTCTTTCCACGCTGCAAGGTGATGCGGCAGTTTCAAGAAGCACAACCTTTTTTCCTCACATGTGGGGATACTCTGATATCCAGGGACGTTGCATACATAATCAAGGGAGCGTTGAGAAGAGGCAACTGGCACTGCATCAATTCTGGCAGGTAATGCAGTGATTTTTCAGCTGCGAGACAGGCGCTGCTTTGATCTGACAGGACTGTGTCAAATTTTGCAGATTTTCCGAAGCACTGAATTTTCTTTTCTTTAGTGAAGTCTTTGATAACCCTGAGACCTTAGAACAGGAGGCAAGCTCAAGCCAAACCCTTGGAGAGCACTGGTTGAGGAAGGCAAACTCCTTTCAGTAGAGTCAGAGATCAGCAGGCAGCAGGGCAACAAGCATCTAGCAGTCCTTCCAGCAAAGCATTCCAAATGAGTCCTTTGGGCAGCCAGGCAGTCCCTCTGACAGAGGTCAGTTTAGGTACAGAAGTGTCTGATTTGGTGGGGTCACAGACCCAGTATACATACCCAAAAGTGCCTTTGAAGTGGAGGAAACTTCAAAGAGTGGTTTTGAAGTAGACAAGATCGCCTTTCAACCCAGGATTGTCTGCCAGCAACCCTGTTGGGGATTATCAGTCCTTTGTGTGAGGGCAGGCCACTGACCTTTGAAGTGTAAGTGTAAGTGAGAGCCCCTCCATTCTTCCTGCCCAGGACGTCCCATCAATAGTCAGATGCAGCTGAGTATCCAGTGCTGTTAGAAATAGGGTCTCTAGCTGGCAGTCAGTTTGCACCATGTCCAAGTAGGGACCTTCACTCTAGTCAGAGTAAGGGAGTCACACTCCTAAGATAACCATTTCTTACTCCCTTGGTAGCTTGGCACGAGTAGTCAGGCTTATCTCGGAGGCAATGCATTAAGTACTTCTACCCACACACAGTAATACAGTGAAATCACTACAAATGGACACCACATCAGTTTAGAAAAATGGTACCCGTGTATAGGGCGTTGCAGTAGACCAGTTTGCTGCTGTGAGATCGGGAGATGTTAGCGAGCAGAGCCATGTAGATGTTAAAGAGGGTTGGGCTGAGCGACGAACCCTGGGGTACACCACAGCTGATTTGGTGGCTTTAGAGCGGGATAGAGGGAGGCGGACTCTCTGAGTTCTTCCGGTGAGAAAGGAGGTGATCCAGTCCAGGGCTCTGTCGCAGATTCCTGCATTGCTGAGGTGTGTGCGTAGGGTGTCGTGGCAGACGGTGTCAAATGCGGCTGAGAGTTCCAGGATGATGAGGGCCGCCGTTTTGCCATTGCCCATCATTCTGATATCATCGGTGGCGGTGATGAGGGCAGTTTCAGTGCTGTGGTTGCTGCGGAATCCGGATTGGGAAGGGTCCAGAGTGCTATTCTCCTTGAGGAAATGGATCAGTTGTTTGTTGACAATTTTCTCTATGTCTTTTGATGGAAAGGGGAGCAGAGATATGGTCCGGAAGCTCTTGAGGTCCTTTGGGTCCACCTTAGGTTTCTTGAGGAGGGCGTTGATCTCAGCGTGTTTCCAGCTCTCTGGGAACGTGGAGGATTTGAAGGAACTGTTGATGATCTTCTGGAGTTGGGGTGCGATGACGGAGCTTGCTTTGTTGAGGATGTGGTGACGGCATGGGTCGGATTGTGAGCCAGAGTGGATGGTGTCCATGATTTCAATGGTGTCATTGACATGGGTCCAGAAGAGCAGGAGGCTGTGGGTGGGAAGTCTGTGGTGTCGGTGGTTGACGGAGGGGGTCTGAGTGCTGAAGCTGTCATGGATGTCTGTGATCTTGTGGTGGAAAGAGGTGGCTAGGGAGTCTCAGAGTTCTTGTGATGGCGGGATGTCGTTGGAGTTGGAGCTTGGGTTGGAGAGTTCCTTCACAATGTTGAAGAGCTCCTTCAGCTGTGTGCATTGTTGTTGATGTGTTCTTTGAAGGCGGTTCTCTTGGTGGTTCAGATGAGTTGGTGGTGTCTGTGGATGGTGATTTTGAAGGCTGTGTGGTTGTCCAGAGTCTTGGCGCCACTTCTTTTTGAGTCTTTGGCATACTCGCTTAGATTCTTGGAGGTCGGAGGTGAACCAGAAGGCCTTTCTGTTGGTGCGTCTGTTGGAAGGATTTTTGATCGGGGCGAGAGTGTTGGCACAGTCATTGATCCATTGCCTGAAGTTGAGGGCAGCTGTGTCAGTGTCGGTAGTGTTGATGTGTGGGTTCCGGGAAAGGGTAGTGATAAGTTGGTCTTCGGTGACCTTGTTCCATCTGCGTTTAGGGATCCGTTGTGGGTGATGGTGGGCTGTGGGTTTCTTGAAGGAGAAGTGGATGTATCTGTGGTCTGTCCAGTGGAGTTCGGTGGTGTGGCTGAAGGAGACTTGCTGGCAGAGAAAATTGGGTCTTGTGGAGTGGGTTGGTGTCGTGACAAGCTGTTTGAGGCAGAGGTTGGAGAGGTTATCGAGCAAGGTGGTGGATTTGTTATCGTTGGTGTTCTCGAGGTGGGAGTTTAATTCCCCAAGGAATGTGTAGTCTGTGGAGGTGAGAGCGTGCATGCTGATGACGTCGGTGATGGAGTCACTGAACTGCTGTCAGGAGCCGGGGAGTCTGTAAACGAGGGTCCCCCAGAGGGTGGTGTTTGGGTTAGTTCGGATCTGGAAGTGCAGGTGTTCGGCGGTGCTGAGGGTTTCTTCGGTGCTGGGTGTGATCCTGAGGGTGTTCTTGTGAGCGATGGTGATGCTTCTTTCTGGTTTGTTGGAGCTGTCCCTGCAGGTGATCTTGTAGCCGGCTGGGATGGCTATGGCAATGTCTGGTGCTGTGGAGGCCTTCATCCTGGCATCAGTCAGGTAGGCGAAGTCTGCGGAATGTGAGTCGAGCAGATGCCACAGTTCGACGGCGTGTTTGTGGACGCAGCGGGTGTTGAGAAGCATGCATCTGGGATGGTTGCATCCTGCCTTGGTGGGTGGGTAGTTGGTGTAGAGGCTGGCAAAGCTGCAGTTCCGGGAGGAGAAGGATCCGCAGATGATCTGCAGGGTGGCTTGATGGCAGGGGGGTGAGCGGCCGGTGTTGAGGGGGCGGAGGGTGGAGGTGTCGTAATGAAGATGTGTGTGGCGGCAGTGGGGAAGGTGAGAGCCAGGGGTTCCGGCACTGGGCGCGGTCGAGGCGCTGACGGGCGCAGACGGGCTTGCTTTTAGCACACCTTTGGCCGTGGACACCATTAAGTAGAAAGGGGGAAGAGAGGATAGCTGAGAGGTGGGAGTGGGGGCAAAAATGGTGCAAAAAAAGGGGGCGGGCTGTGGGGGCAGCAGCGGCGGGAGAGCGGCGTGAGAGTGCGGAGGGAGGCGGGCCGCGGGGGCAGCACAGTGGGGGAGTGAGAGAGGTGAGAGGGTGAGAGTGAGGGAGAGAGTGGAGGGAAAAGAAAAAGCAAAGCAAAAGTAAAGCAAAACTAAAGCTAAAATAAAGCACAAATAAGGCAGAAGTCAAAAGGGCAAAGAGGAGAGCGAAAGGAAAAAAGGGGCACAGGGGGGCAGACACGGAAGAGAGAGTACACAGAAAGAGAAACAGAGAAAAGGAGGAGAGAGTCAGCCTAGTAGGAAAGCAGAGATCTCCCACTAGACATCAGGGATGAGGCACAGGCAGAAGCCTGCAGGTGGAGGAGGGCCTCGAACTCCTGACAGGGGTCAGGAGTTCAGAGGAGCAAGGAACGAGGGTTCTACTTACCAGGTAAAGCGACGGGAGACAGAGGAGTTCACTGACCAGGTCCATGGTAATGTGGTGTTGGTTCCTTACTGCTTTTCAGGGGAGGCTAAGTGTTGGTTCCCTGCAGAAGTGAGGTGGAGTTGGCAGTGAGACACTGGTTTTATGATCCGGTGGGGTCTAGGGGGTTAAGACACGATGAGGTGACCTCTCAGGGTCGTGGTCACACCACTGGGCCACAGGTGGCACAGCAGAGTTGGGTGTCATGGACGCCAGTGACACAGCACTTAGGAGTCAGGGTGTTGCGGCACTTCAGAGATACTGTGGCCAGTTGCGGTCATCGCGCTTCAGCGGTGATGACAGCCTCGGGTTCAGTCAGCGGTGCAAAGTCAGACAGCGGTACCAGTTCTAGAGTTGTCTGGAGGCAGTGTGTCTGGTTCTTTTTCTTTCATACAAGACTTCACTCCTAAGGGCCCAGGCACTGGAGCCGGCACCTCTGGGCAAGTCCAAGTCTTCAGCAAGAGAACCCAGGGGCTGGCAGGTGAAGTGTTCGATGTCCCTGAGACTTCTTAACAGAAAGCATGCTCAGTCCAAGCCCTTGGAGAAACTTCACATGCAAGATACACAGCAAAGTCCAGTCTCTGTCCTCTCCAAAGCAGAAGCAGCATCTGCTGGCCAACCCAACAAAGCACACATAGCAAAGGGCCAGTACTCCTCCTTACAGCTCTTCTCATTAGCTGAGACTCCCCTTGACCCAAATGTGTTCTAAAAATCTGGGTTCTAATACTTATACTCATTCCTGCCTTTGAAGTAGTTAAACTTCAAAGGAAAGTCTTTGTAGTGCACAAGATCCTGCCCTTTCTACCCTGACTCCAGACACTTTAGTGGGTTGGAGACTGCATTGTGTAAGGACAGGCACAACTCTATTCAGGTGCAAGTGTCAGTTCCTCACACCACTCTAGCATACCTTCAGGATATGAAGGGCACACCTCAGCTCCCTTTCTGTGACTGTCTAGAGTGAATTCACAACAACCCCAACTGTCTTACCAACCCAGACATGTATTCCACAGCCAGGCAGAGGCACAGAGTAGTTAAGCAAGAAAATGCCTACTTTCTAAAAGTGGCATTTTCGAACACCCAATTTAAAAACCACCTTTATTAAAGATGTATTTTAAAATTGAGAGTTCAGAGACCCCAAACTCCACATCGCTATCTGCTCCCAATGGGAAATTACACTTAAAAGATATTTCAATGCAATCCCCATGTTAACCTATGGGAGAGATACGCCTTGCCATAATGAAAACCAAATTTGGCAGCATTTCACTGTCAGGACATGTAAAACACACTATTACATGTCCTACCTTTTAAATACACTGCACAATGGCAGGTCTGAGACATGTTTATAGGGCTACTCATGTGGGTGGCACAATCAGTATTCAGGGCAGCTAATAGCATTTGATTTAGATTTACAGGCCTTGGGCACACATGATGGACTATATTAGGGACTTACTAGGAAATCAAATATGCCAATAAGGGATGACCAATCAAAATGACAATTTACACAGAGAGCATATGCACGTTAGCACTGGTCAGCAATTGTAAAGTGCCCCGAGTCCCAGAACCAACAAAAAGAGGGTCAGAAAAATAAGAGGCCAAAGGTAAAAATTCTGGGGATAAACCTGCAAAAAGGACTATGGCTGTCTGGGTGGAATGTACAAGGGGAGCTGTCAACCAGTACAGACAAGATGTGGATTGAAGACAAGCTGTAAGGCACAGAAATAATTATGTGCAGAGAAATGTCTACTTTCTAAAAGTGGCATTTCTAAAATAGTAATGTAAAATCCAGCTTCACCAGTAAGTAGGATTGCTTGCTACCATTCCAACCACTGCAAACATGACAGAAATTACCACTTAAAACCATTCTAATTTTGGCCTATGAGAGGCACAGCCTTCACCGTAGTGAAAAACAACTTTGGGGGGTTTTCACTACCAGGACAAAATGTATGAGTACATGTCCTGCCTTTTACTTATATAGCACACTACCCCCTGGGTTACCTGGCTTGGCTTAGGGGTGACTTATATGTAAGAAAAATGAAATATTAGGCTTGCCAAGTAGTTTTAAATGCCAAGTCGAAGTGGCAGTGAAACTGCACACACAGGCCTTGCACTGCCAGACCTTAGACATGGTTAAGGGGCCACTATGTGAGTGGCACAATCAGTGCTGTATGCCCACTAGTGGCATTTAATTTACAGGCCCTGTGCATCTCTAGTGCACTTTACTAGGGACTTATAGGTAAATTAAATATGCCATTTGGGTATGAGCCAATGTTACCATGTTTAGGGGAGAGAGCACAAGCACTTTAACACTGGTCAGAAGCAGCAGTGGCCACCACTAATCTGAAGTGGGGGCGGGGGATGGAGACGGAGGGGGAAATAAAAAATGTACCTAAATGCCGTCTCCTACCGCCTCGTTCCTGTTCCCTCGATGTGGTGTCCCAGCATTCAATGGGACTGCAGCACAAGCTCCCCAGCAATCCTGACATTGCTTTCATCCTAATCTTAACATATAAGCAGTGCCAGGATTGGTGTGAGCATCTCAGACTGCTACTCATACACAGCCCTGGTGCCTGTGCAGTTTCTCCAGTGCAGCTGTTAAATACAGCTGGGCTGGAGTAACCTAAGTGCGTATGTGTGTTTGGCCGGTGTGATAAGACTGGCCAAACATACATGTGCATTTCGGTGCTCCACCCCTCCTTGCTGGCTGAGCCAGCAGCACAAACATAAAATGACTATGGTTTTATTTTTCTGCTGCTGGCTCAGCCAGGGGGTGAAGCTCCTTTGCCTCAGAAAAGGAGCCACCCCTGGTCAGCAGTGGTAAAGTGTGCAGAGTCCTAAAACCAGCACAAATGAGATTAGAAAAATTAAGTGAGGCAGGCAAAAGTTGGGAGAAGACCACCCTAAGACTGTCAGTTTTAACACATTCTGCCTTCCTTTTGGAGCCTAATGTTATTAAAATGTATTGAATTTCGATGTTAGCGTTCTTTCAAAACTAAAGATTTATCAGAGAGCGCTTTTTGGGCCCAGAATTTGCACCAGCGTTTTAATGATGTAAAGTGCTACATCACTACCAATATATCAATCAGTTGTAAAAACTCTGAAAGGGAGTGCTACTCTCGTAAAAAAACAAACTGTAAAAAAAAAAAACTGCTACACTCGTAACAAACAAAGGGCAGAATTATTAGTAGCCAGCTACGAAATCTCATATAGAGGTCTGTCAACATGGGGCAAGAACGCAACCACCCTATCATGGAAAATGACTAGTATTCCAAAATAAATCTGTTTAGCTTTCTGATGAAGTAAGAAATACCTCAAGCATGGAAAATCAAAAGCTTTATTAAACATTCAGAATGTGCAACACAAAATATGGTTAAAAAAATAGTGGCAACCTCCACATAACCAGACTTGTAGATACATGCATTCAACAAAGAATTGGGGAATGTTGCATAGCTGCATTCAAATCTGCTGCATTACCTTCCTTTATCGGTCCATTCTAAAGATAACCAGTGTGTATGCCCTGGATGGGCTACATCAAACCCTCAGAAGCCATTAAAGGTGCAATTAATTAACCAGCTCACTCAAAACCCCTAACCCCTAAATGTGGAGGCTTCAATAGCATGATGGGCAAATGTGAAAACAACTCAGAAGCAACACTTCTATTGAAAACTGCATTTCCTCTCTATGCCAAGAAAATACCTGAAAATATTTTGCAGAAGAAAAGACCTAATCACAAACCAAATTTCTTCTGACAAAAATGACTACATCATGCTAAGAAAAGACGACTGGTGCAAGTCTGCATACAGTGAGATGAAGTGGTGAAAGGAGAGTGGCCATAAACCCCAATTCTTGAAAGTCAAGAAAACATATCATACAGGGGTTTTGAAATATACAAGTTGGAGAACACATGGAAACTTGCTTTAAATATAGGGGTTGATGACGCAGAAATGAAGGTTTTACATGTATTAGCGCATAAACGTAGTGCCGCAATAATCAAGTGTGACTTTAACTGAACTAATAAAGATTGTATGGGGACAAATGTGCCCTCAGAGTAGTTTGCCAACATTTATAAGCGTGCTTTATATAACGTGATGTATTAGAATTGTACTAATCTGACATAACCGTAAACGTGTGCCATGATTTTCTTGTTTGAAATGTTTTAACTTAGCATAACTTTAGTGGAGGCTTCGGCCTAGTTGCCTTGTCTCACGATTTAGATGCTCGTGTTTTTCTAATGTGCTAATAAACGTGTATTCTTGCTTGAAGCTGTACTTTTCCAGTGAGATCGGTTCACATGCTTATCTTTAAGGTTTCGTGCCAGCCTGGCATCTTCTTCTTTGCTCCAAGGTCAATCTGCAGGTGCAGACAATGGAAGCTCTGAAAGTGAGTTAATTGGTAAAATATGTTGCAACTTACGTTCCCGACTTTAAGGATAATGTATGCCTAGGTAGAAGCTTGTGAATTGTTGTTTTGATTGGACAATTTGAAGCCAACCTATGAACCCTCCAATGGAAGACCCTACTGGATTTGAACTGTTGTTTATTTAAACCTGGTGCACAAGGAGAAAGCAGCCATTACCCGGACATTTCCCATCGGACATTAGCCATTAGCCATTACCCATTGCAGCCATTATGGCCCATCTTGCCGACCTCGTCATTTTGCCATCTTCTACGATGCCAATTGATGTTCGACGCCATTTTGAATGAGACTTTGATGCTTTCTCTAATCGAGAGAAAGAGACTTTAAGTAATTCTCGCCCTAGAGACTTTAACTTTGATTTGCCCCTTTGCATGAAGTAGTAGTTTTGTCCTTTTATCTTGCCGCTGTAAGGCAATTGCCCCGTCCACCCTGCCCCTTTGCCCCCGTCCCATGCTGATCGAAACCGGTACCTGTGAGACGAAGACTTCCTTGAATGCTGATTGAATTTGGTAAATATGAAAGGAAATTGTACAATTGCATTGTGTTTCTTTTTAGGTAACCAACTGCTGATTTTTGATAAGAGCCCTAGTTAGGAGTTTTCCAAATCAATGTTGCTAAATTGTTTTTGCATGAACTCCCACATGCTGATGCTAATTTGAGGTTAGATGAGGATTCAGTTGTTGCACGATGCAATTTGAGACCTTGTTATGCTGACTAATGTATGCAATTAGCCCATTACAGATTATACAGTAGTTTTAGTGGTTTGCGTTGCTATTATCGAATGCATTGTTATTCAAATGCTGCATAGATTGCATCTTTTCCGCCGTTATGGACAGCTATTAATGTTCATTTACATATATCATTTGGTGTTGAGACACATTTATATTGTGCTAGCTTTGTTAATATAGGGAAATAAATTCATTAACTTTGAATGAACTAGTGTGGTTATTCATGGCCGAAAGGTCATGGTTCGCCGAAATGTTTTCTGGATTAATTGTGAAGTGTTATGTTGATCAGGGCATTGCTTAGGTTCGTTATTGATTATTGATTTGATTAAATTGACTACTCTCGGGTGAAGAGAGCCCCACTTGGTCAAAAGATTCATCGACCCAAGAGCGTCCAAATACAGGTAATTTATTAGGACGGAACGCTCTATCAGTAGATGGTAGCAGAGGACGGTTTCGCCCTTTGGGACCCCACTCGAGAGGTAACGGTTGCGCCCTTTGGACCCCACTCGAGAGGTAACGGTTTCGCCCTTTGGGACCCCACTCGAGAAGTATATGGTGTTGAATTAGATTTTTCTTGGGTAAAACAGATTGAGAGAATGATGATGCCCTAAGTCCCCCGCGACTTTCCCGGGATCTCGGAGCTTGCGAATGGAGAGAATGGAGGTGTGAAATCGGCTTTGGCGGTACTAGTGACGGTATGAGTGAAGTCAGGGTTTTGTGCTTGCACAGCTTATTGCCGCAGATTGTTTGAAAAGGTTGCGAGGATTTTAGAGAATAGCGGAGGTGCGACTCCGAGTGTGAGAGTAGGGAAGTCGTCGAACTTCATGTGCATGTGGCGCTTTGTGCAGAAAAAGGTCCACGTGGTTGTTGTTGTTGAGACGGGCCCTGCGAGGTCAAGAGACTCCGGAGTATGTTGAAAAGTGTATGAGACACTTGTTTTATGTTGTGGTCTGGTCGGTTTAATAGGTTGACCGGGCGTGGTCAACGAGTCGGTACGTGTGTTAAGGGAGTGAAAGAAAACTTCGACTTCGGGCTTTGACAAATTCTAAGTGCACTAGAATAGATCACTGACAAGTTGAGAGCAGAGTCTGCGGGTCAGAATTTGCTTGCGAAAGTGGGGACCGAGAAAGATGGAATAACTGCCGAGGCTAGTGAAAAATCCCTAAGGTCCTGAAGCGATTGTGTTACCCTTCCTGTAGTAAACCGACAGATCTGTTTTATTATTATTTGGTTGCTCGCGATACATGCCAGAAGTTGTTACGAGAGGAGCTGAATGAAGGAGGACAAGCCGCGAGGCTTTGTCAGCCGCAGTGTGTGTGAGTGTGACGTCACTAGGAGCCGCGCTGGGATAGGTTGGTTGCAGAGAAGGGTCGCGCACGGATTGGACGCAGTCCGTGGGGCTCGATTGGAAGGGGAAAGGCAAGCGAAGAGTATTCCGGGAATTAAAGTCACTTATTGATTACAAACTTATTGAAATAAAAGACGAGAAAATGAAATTTTTTAAAGCATTAAAGAGTGCGATGAAGGGGGAGTCTTACATTAAAGCGAGCGTAGGAGAGGAGACGCCACCCGAAGGTACACCAGCTTACATTGTAATGGAGGAAAGGGGGGTAGCTCCGTGCCTTTGGCTAAAGCAATGGCACAAGCTGACAGAGAGACATGGGAGCGTAGCGTTCCCGATCCATGGGACATTCAGTATAAGGATCCTAGAGAATTTGAGATTCGCGATGTACGACATGAAGGTACCTCCAAGGCCAGCACAGTTTTAGGCTCTAGCGGTTTGGGAACTAATGGCTAGACAGCAACAGCAAAAGAAGTTCGAGGCCAGGATAAGAAAGGTAGAAAAGACACTAGCGGACGCTAGGTGGGATAATGCACAGAAGGTGTGGAGGTCAGATACATTGCAGGGGATAAAATTGTTTCCCGCAATTGCTAAGGAAGAAGAGGCGACAGGCAAGAAAGCTACCTGTAAGACAAACAGGAGGTGTTCCAAAGATAGAGAAGACGAGTCAGAGGATGAGGAGTTCATCATGCAATTGCTGAACGACCGTCCACCCCCTTATGCAGAGAGTGAACAAGGTCCAAGTACCAGTTCTGCCCCTCCGGCACCGGTACAGAATGATGAAACTCCGAATTCAGAAACGCCATCGGGATCTAAGGACCCGGGTTTACTGTTCACCCCGCAGATACCGCAGGTTAGGAGAATATATCCAGATGTGCCTATATTGAAAACAGCAGAAAATTATCAGCCGCAGGTCCCAAGGTACTACAGCAGTGACAACAGTACGGGAATGATTCTAGATCCAACCGTAATGGGAGTACAGAATGGTCGCAACCCAACATTGGCACAAGCTGAATCAACCCAGTTTTTGATGCCTCAAAAGCAGATGCAGGGGGGACCCGCACATGCTCAGATGACGGGGAGTCAGACGGGCATGCCGGCAATGATGACCCATAGTGTGGGAATGAACATGCCTCAGAACCTGGGGAATGGACAGAACCCAGATGCGATATCCCTACCCATTACTGTAGGTCCACCGGTACCTTTGTACATTCAGCCTAACTCAGGTATGAGCGGTCAAGGATCAATGGTGCAGAGTGGGACGGAAAGGAGGTGCATAGAAAACACTCCAGAGACAACTCCGATAGCGGCTCTGCCAACTGGATCTGGGTCCTTGATGGAGTTTAGTCCCATATGTGCTCAGTCAACAGTGGTGAGGTCGAGTCCCCCACTGATGATACCGCTATCATCGAACACCGAAAAGTTGCTGCAACCATCAATGGCAGTCGATGTGAATGCTACACTGATGGGGTTGAATGCGCAACAGCTGACACAGTGGTTCAACAGTCTGAATTCCACACAAAGCTCAGCCAGTGGGAAGGGAGAAGACTATCTGAATAGGGTAAGGTTGAACATGGAAGCAGAAGAATTGGTGGAAGGGACTATGGGTTTGAATAGGTTAGAGTCCTACTCGGAAGAAGAGCTGAGGTATCTATGTCCCAGGATTACGAGAGAAGTGAACAAGGTACATAGAAGGTTGCAAGAAATAGCTGACAAAAACGGGGTTGAGATAGACAAGACAAAACACTTGAGCAGGAGCTATAGATTGGATTTCGGGACCACAGACTTTGAACACATGAGGTCAGCAGGCATGAAAACGCACCTTAGAGAATTGCTGCAGAGTGCACAAGTGTGGAGGTGCTTAGACAAATGGGAGAGCAGATGGGCAAAGAAAAAGGAAAAGAGGAAAGACAGTGTCCCAGAGCACAAGGAGAAAAGACCACAGAGTAGTGATGCAATAACTATGTTACCAATGAGGGAGACAGCAGGGGGAAAATTAATACATGTACCGTGGCACAGAAGCGACAGTCAGTCTTTTACGGATGATTTTCCCAAACTGAGAGAGAAACCGATTGAATGGTATCAACAGACTGATAGGTTTGTGAAGCTTGCAAAATGTCTTTGGGAAGACCTGAACACCCTCTTTGAGATTGTGGTTCCGGCAGATTTGTGGGAAGACTGCAAAAGGGCTGTAGGTTGGCCGACAAGTGAACCAGAGAGAGACAGGGATACGGGTGCACCATCACCTATGGTAATGAGCTTGTACTATAAGGTGATTGAGCATTTGAAGACGAAGGTTGCCGCGAAAAATGTGGATTGGCAGAAGATTGATCGAACTGCCCAAGAGGCTAAAGAGTCGATTCATGGTTACTATGAGAGGTTGTTGAAGGCGTTCAAGAACTACAGTGGCACGGAAACAATAGAGGCGAAGGACATGCTTCATTTTGTGTTTAGATTTGTGGAAGGGCTGAGACCAGAGATAAGTCAGATGATAAAGACGCATTTGATTTGTTGGCAGTCGAAACCTATTGATGAGGTGTTGAATTATGCGAAATACTGTAGCGACGAAATTGAAGTGAAACAGAAAAGGTTGAAAGAGAAAGTGATGATGATGCAACTTAAAGCAGCTCAGACAGGTTTGCAAGGGTTGCAAGGGTTCCAACAGCAGATACCGCAGCCGCAGCCGCAGGGAAATATGGTGTTTCAGCCACAGGCGAGAGGCAGAGGCAGAGGAGGCTTTGGGAGTAATGGTCCGGATTTGAACACTGTTGCGATTCCGAATGGTGTGCAGGCAATGAAAAGGGTGATGCCGTGTCACGTGTGCGGAATCGTCGGGCATTGGAAACGCGAGTGCCCGATGGTGGTGCAGGAAGGTGCAGGTGTTGGTCAGCAAAACAATGATGTCAATGCATTCCAGACAATGAGGGGACCGAAAATGAGAGGTCCAAACCCAAATTTTCAGACCATAAATCAGCTGCAGGGATTACAGCCCATGCAGCCGCAGCAGATGCAGATGCCCCGTATGCAGATGACGCAAATGCAGCCAATGCAACAGCAGTTTCCCATGGTACCTAATCAGCAAATGCAAATACCTTTGGCACCAGTGAGTCAGCAGCAAGTGATGGTTCCCCCACAGGTCTCAGGTCAGGTGATGAATACAAATGGCACAGTACAACAGTTCCCATTACACAGTGAGAATGGAATAAACAATGTATGGGAGAGTGAAAGTTCAGATGAGGAGGGAAATTGTGTGCTTGCAGCATCCTTGGAAGTTGATCAAAAGGGTCCATATGTGGAGGGAAGAGTTATGGGTCATCGTGTTTCATTCTTGGTTGACACAGGAGCCACACGTTCAACTGTTAGGAGCATTGAAGTACCAAATTTGCCACTCTCAGGGAGAACAGTTCAAGTAGTGGGAGTAGCAAACAGGTACCTGACGAACCCAATCACAGATCCAGTACAAGTCAGAATTGGTAACTATCAAGGGTTACATAAATTTGTGGTATGTGACTCAAGCCCGATAGCACTGTTAGGGAGAGACCTATTGTGCAAATTGGGATGTTCGATTATGTGTTCAAACGATGGAATTAGAATTCAGACGAGCAGTGATGGGGAAGAAGAGGACAGTGTAGAAGGGGATGAGATGGAAACTGTTGATGAAGAATATCCTCTGATTAACCTTTTTCCGATGATAACTGAAGAAGATATTCCAGCTGAATTACGGGAAACAGTCGGAAAGGAAGTGTGGGATATGACAGGAAAAGAGGTGGGATTGGTGAAAAGAGTGGAACCAGTGAAAGTGACCGTAAAACCCAATGTAACCTTTCCCCAGACCCCACAATACCACATGGCACAAGACACCCTCATGAAAGTCGCCCAACTCATTGACGAGTTTGTAAAACAGGGAGCACTGAAAGAAGTGTTAAGCAGTCCATGTAATTCACCAATCATGGGACTAATAAAGCCGAGTGGAAAGGTCCGAATAGTGCAGGACTTGAGGAAAATAAATGACATCATAATTAAATGCTGCCCTGTAGTACCGAATCCAGCTGTGATAATGTTTCAAGTCCCTTGCGATGCCGAGTGGTTCTCAGTCATCGACTTGTCACAAGCATTCTTTTCGGTGCCTCTTCATGAGGACAGCCAATTTCTCTTTTGTTTCAAATTCTTAGACAGAGTTTACAGTTGGTGTCGAATTCCTCAAGGGTTTTCTGAGTCACCGTCAATTTTCAATCATATTCTAAAGAAAGACTTGGAAGCGTTAGAATTGCCATTCGAGTCAACCCTAGTACAGTACATTGATGACTTGCATCTAAGACAGAAAGTGGCTGCACAGCTGACACCATTGCTCTATTGAACCATTTGGGAAGGAATGGACACAAGGTGTCTCCTTCAAAGTTGCAGTTCTGTCAGAAGAAAGTGAAATACTTGGGTCATCAAATAGAGAAAGGGTCATGGAGAATAATGAAGGAAAGAATAACAAGTGTACTTCAAATGAGTCCACCAAAGACAAGGAGGGAGGTGAGGAAGTTTTTGGGGATGGTGAGCTACTGTCGCCAGTGGATTCCCAACTTCTCAACTCTAGCAAAGCCTTTACTGAGACTGACCCAGAAGGATGCCTTGGATGAAATTGAGCTGAAAGGAGATGAGATGGATGCTTTTATTGAATTGAAAGAATGCATGTGCAGGGCTCCAGCTTTAGGTATGCCTGATTACACAAAGCCTTTCACATTGTTTTATCATGAACGTGATGCATGTTCTTTGTCTGTCTTGACCCAAGCCCATGGTGGCATAAACAGACCAGTAGCGTATTTTTCAGCTACTTTGGATCCGGTCGCAGCAGCACTGCCAGGGTGTTTGCGTGCCGTAGCAGCAGTTGGTATCAGCCTCACTCAGAGTGAAGGAATAGTGATGGGACACCCATTAACAGTCATGGTCCCTCACTCAGTTGAGATACTTTTGACCCGCTCCCGAACACAACACAAGACTGGAGCAAGACTCACAAGGTATGAAACAATAATTATGGGCTCACCGAATGTGCAGCTGAAAAGGTGCACTACGTTGAATCCAGCAACCTTGCTTCCCGGTGAAAATGCTGAAATTGAGAACGCTGAAGACGTCGAGCACGACTGCCTTCAGGTGACTGAATTTTGCACAAAACCCCGACCTGACATTAAGGATACTAAGCTTGATGAAAATGACCAAATTGTTTTTGTTGATGGGTCATGTTTAAGAGATGCATTGGGAATATTGAAAGCAGGATATGCTGTATGTACTGTAACAGGTGTCTTGGAAGCGTCCTGGCTTCAAGGAGTCTATTCCGCACAAGTAGCAGAGCTTGTAGCCCTTACAAGAGCATGCCAACTGTCTACATTGATGAAGGTTACCATTTACACTGACAGTCAGTACGGGTTTGGAATTGTGCACGACTTTGGGCAATTATGGTCACAGAGAGGTTTCCTGACCTCTTCAGGGTCCCCAGTGAAAAACGGGGAGAGAATAAGGGAATTGTTACACGCCATTCAGATGCCAGCCGAAATTGCAGTGGTAAAGTGTAGTGCTCATACAAAAGGACAGGACTATGTTTCCCTGGGAAATGCATATGCGGATCAAGTCGCAAGATTTTGTGCCTTGAACTGTATATTGCTCAGGGATGAATGGAATTTGATAAGTGAGCCAGAGCTCGAACCAGCTGAAGCATTTGCCTTGAAGGTCGTGGATACAATGGATGAACTAAAAGCATTACAGAATAGCGTCAGGGAGGATGAAAGAGCTTCCTGGATTAAGTCACAATGTACAAGGAGACCAGATGAGTTATGGGTTTCAAATGAAGGAAAATTTGTTTTACCAAATAGTCTCTTATCGCAGCTAGCGCGGTTCTATCATGGGCAGGCTCACCTAGGGAGAGATGCCATGATAAGATTGTTCAAAACTGATTGGTTTAACCCCAGATTCCGTCAAGTTGCAGAAGCAGTTTGCCATCGTTGTGTCATTTGTCAGCAGATGAACCCAGGAAAGGGAACGGTTGTGAACATGAGCCACATTGGCAGGGCGAGTGGCCCGTTCAGCAGAATGCAGATGGACTTTATTGAGATGCCTGTGCATGGAGGTCTGAAGTATGTGTTGGTGATTGTGTGCATTTTTAGTGACTGGATTGAAGCATACCCCACACGTAGAAATGACAGCCTTACAGTTGCAAAACTATTGTTGAGGGAGTTGATACCACGTTTCGGATTCCCGATCTCTTTAGAATCAGATAGAGGAAGTCACTTCAATAACGAGGTGATAAAGTTACTTTGCGCAGCGCTGAACATTGAGCAAAAACTGCATTGTAGCTATCGCCCTGAAGCCTCAGGACTGGTGGAACAGATGAATGGTACACTGAAATCAAGAATGGCGAAAATATGTGCATCGACAAATTTGAAATGGCCTGACGCATTGCCTTTGGTGTTAATGTCAATGAGAAACACCCCTGACAGAAAGACTGGATTGTCCCCGCACGAAATTCTCATGGGCAGGGCCATGAGACTTCCTGCAGTTCCCGCAAACGCGCTTTTGAATATTACAGATGATATGGTGTTAGACTACTGCAAAGGTCTGGCTGACGTGGTTCGCTCTTTCTCTCACCAGGTGGAAGCAACCACCTTGCCACCGATCCAAGGTCCAGGACACACACTGAAAGCAGGTGACTGGGTCGTGATAAAGAAGCACGTGAGGAAGTCGTGTCTGGAACCCCGTTGGAAAGGCCCTTTCCAAGTGATCCTGACGACCACTACCGCTGTGAAGTGTGCGGGAGTTCCCAACTGGATTCACGCCAGTCATACAAAGAAAGTGTTGTGTCCCACAGATGAGGAAGTTGAAGCGCTGAAACTGCCAGTACCTGATACCAAAGTGCCGAGCGCTGAGACAGAGCAAAACAGAACTAGAAGCGAACAGGCAGAAATAGAGGAGAGAGAAATATTCTCTGAGGACGAAACAACCGATTCACTTGGGGAAGACCAAGGAGAAACCTCAGACAGCGACGAAGCAGCTGAAGGTAACAAAGAGCCTGAAGCAGCTGAAAGTGACAAAGAGCCTGAAGAAAGTAACGGTGACAAAGGGCTCGAAAGAGGTGAAGAAGCAGGAGAGCCTGATCAGAGGAGGGCTTTCCCAGAAGCAGACGGTACAGAAAAAGAAAAGGAAAACCTGATTGACTCCCCAGAAGGAGGGGACAAGGCAGAACAGAACGAAACTGTTCAAACTTCTTCAGAAGAGATCGCAGGTCCATCAAGTGGACACAGTGCAAAGAGAAGACCAAGTATATCACCAGTAAAAGTAAGGACTAGAGAAACGTTGAACGACAGTGAAGGGCCAAGAGTGAAAGAGAAAAGAAAGGAAGTGTCTGTCGTGGTACCAACATCAAGTGAAGAAAAAGACTTGGCCAAAGAGGAAAGTATCAGTGAGGCAGAATCAAAGAGAGATGCAAAATTGAAAAGAAAAAGGATACCAAACAGGAGATATTCCGGTCCAGAAAGGGCATATGTAGTCAATGACGATTGGACCGACGAATTTGTATCTCTTAGCCTCGAGAACGAAGAAGAAGAGATACCAATAGAAAAGAAAAGTTTTATGGACACTGTTGACTGAAAAACTGATAAATGATATTGCTTGCTATAATCTAAAGTGATACAACCAGCTGAGACATTGCTAAACCGGATAAGACATTTGCTAACTTGATAAGACTTTGATAACCTGATTGACTCTTAAACCCGATTTGAGACAACGTTGCTAACTGATAAAAGACTGAGTTATTGCCGAATTGAGACAAATGCTGCTAACCGATAAGTGACTGGGCTCCTGAAGAAAACTGTGTGAACATTGCGCTCGTTCAGCTTTGTAACTAATTGCTAAATCGTTTCTTTATAAGTGCTTCTAGCTCTCTGATTCTATACAGATCATGACTAAGTACGCTACACAAAACAGTAGAGTGAAATATTGCAAATATGCGTGTATAGGCTTGATAACTGCATGTGTACTAATAATAATGGCAATAGTGCTTGCAACGCGTGGTAAGGGTGAGAATGAGAAAATTGATGCTTCTACTTCTGCTCCTGTTACTGTCACTGAACTAACCGCATTGAAAAGACTGGAATTAGATGAGAGACACTTGCATGATAAGAAGGAACTTTCGTATAATGTTTTCTATCGCCTACTAACAGAATATGTTGAGACTATGGATGCGAAAGATTGTTATGTGTGTACACAGTTACCGACATCGGTAACGGAAGGGGTGACTTATCACCACATGCCTCTTACATATGGGATTACATGTAGTTTAGTAACTTCTAGATTTTATGGTCAAACTAACATACAGTATTTTTATTCAAATTATGATGTTACCTTTGCATATGTTCCTATAATAACGCAACTAAGCCAGATTGCTAAAGATTGGGATGCTAAAATAATGAGGGAATTTTTCGAGCCAATGCAACCTTTTGAAACAGCTCACGCTCATAGGGAAAACCTTACCTGCTCGCTCTCTGCAGTAGAAATAAGCTTTTTAGATCGCACAGATGATAGAAGGGCACAAATGAATGCGAAATTAGAAAAAGAGCTAAGTAAGAGGACTTCAGTAGATAATTATGCTTTTGCCGCAATAAAAACACAAGGAAAAATAGCTTTAGACGCTTGGCATGTAGGGAAATTTTGTATATATCGTGGTGAATCTTATTATGATAACATTTTTGTGGGAGCGAGTGAATGTAAGCATACGTTTATCTTTAAGGCCAAATGGACATTCATGCTGAACAGACTTGACCCTGTCATACCTGGTGTATATTACATTTGTGGGCATAATGCCTATTATCGTCTTCCAAAGGGATGGTGGGGGAGATGTTATTTGGGTATAGTGTTCCCAAAGGTTTATCAACTGGATGACCTATCAGTGATTCCAAAGACGCCTGGATCTCATCGTATCCAGAAAAGAGAGACCGCAGCTGCTGTGGTAGGAGATATATTTGGAGCCATGATTCCTTCATTGGGAGTTGTGTTGAATTCCATCAAAATAAGAAAGTTGTCTACTATAGTGGATAACATGTTGACAAAGTTTTCAGGTGCTATAATCCTGATGGATGCTGAACTTGCAGCAGAAAGAGCTATGACTCTTCAAAACAGGCTTGCCCTAGACATTCTTTTAGCAAAGGATGGCGGCGTTTGCAAAATGCTTGGTGCGCGTCACTGTTGCACGTATATACCAGACAACAGTGTGAAGATTAAAACAATGCTTGCAAATCTAACAAAAGAGAGTGCAGACTTGAAGGAATTGAAAGAACCAGGAGTTTGGGAGAAGGTTGGAAAGGGAGTTGCTTCAGTGGGAAATTGGCTTGATGGCATTTGGAATGGAATATTACTAAAAATAATACAGGGAATACTAATAGTACTAATTTGCATCTTTGGGATTTGGGGAATAAAGAGGGGAATACTAATGATCATGGCAAGAATTAAGAGGAGGAAGGAAGAGAAAATGATGAAAAGAATGGCAGAAGAATACAAGGCAAGAACAAGGGGAACTAAAAGGCAAAGAGAACTGACAGAATTTTAATGGAATAAAATTTGTGGGAATAGTTTTGTGTGATGACAAATAGTCATCAGAGGAGGGATTGATGACGCAGAAATGAAGGTTTTACATTTATTAGCGCATAAACGTAGTGCCGCATTAATCAAGTGTGACTTTAACCGAACTAATAAAGATTGTACGGGGACAAATGTGCCCTCAGAGTAGTTTGCCAACATTTATAAGCGTGCTTTATATAACGTGATGTACTAGAATTGTACTAATCTGACATAACCGTAAACGTGTGCCATGATTTGCTTGTTTGAAATGTTTTAACTTAGCATAACTTTAGTGGAGGCTTCGGCCTAGTTGCCTTGTCTCACGGTTTAGATGCTCGTGTTTTTCTAATGTGCTAATAAACGTGTATTCTTGCTTGAAGCTGTACTTTTCCAGTGAGATCGGTTCACATGCTTATCTTCAAGGTTTCGTGCCAGCCTGGCATCTTCTTCTTTGCTCCAAGGTCAATCTGCAGGTGCAGACAATGGAAGCTCTGAAAGTGAGTTAATTGGTAAAATATGTTGCAACTTACGTTCCCGACTCCAAGGATAATGTATGCCTAGGTAGAAGCTTGTGAATTGTTGTTTTGATTGGACAATTTGAAGCCAACCTATGAACCCTCCAATGGAAGACCCTACTGGATTTGAACTGTTGTTTATTTAAACCTGGTGCACAAGGAGAAAGCAGCCATTACCCGGACATTTCCCATCGGACATTAGCCATTAGCCATTACCCATTGCAGCCATTATGGCCCATCTCGCCGACCTCGTCATTTTGCCATCTTCTACGATGCCAATTGATGTTCGACGCCATTTTGAATGAGACTTTGATGCTTTCTCTAATCGAGAGAAAGAGACTTTAAGTAATTCTCGCCCTAGAGACTTTAACTTTGATTTGCCCCTTTGCATGAAGTAGTAGTTTTGTCCTTTTATCTTGCCGCTGTGAGGCAATTGCCCCGTCCACCCTGCCCCTTTGCCCCCGTCCCATGCTGATCGAAACCGGTACCTGTGAGACGAAGACTTCCTTGAATGCTGATTGAATTTGGTAAATATGAAAGGAAATTGTACAATTGCATTGTGTTTCTTTTTAGGTAACCAACTGCTGATTTTTTATAAGAGCCCTAGTTAGGAGTTTTCCAAATCAATGTTGCTAAATTGTTTTTGCATGAACTCCCACATGCTGATGCTAATTTGAGGTTAGATGAGGATTCATTTGTTGCACGATGCAATTTGAGACCTTGTTATGCTGACTAATGTATGCAATTAGCCCATTACAGATTATAGTTTTAGTGGTTTGCGTTGCTATTATCGAATGCATTGTTATTCAAATGCTGCATAGATTGCATCTTTTCCGCCGTTATGGACAGCTATTAATGTTCATTTACATATATCATTTGGTGTTGAGACACATTTATATCGTGCTAGCTTTGTTAATATAGGGAAATAAATTCATTAACTTTGAATGAACTAGTGTGGTTATTCATGGCCGAAAGGTCATGGTTCGCCGAAATGTTTTCTGGATTAATTGTGAAGTGTTATGTTGATCAGGGCATTGCTTATGTTCGTTATTGATTATTGATTTGATTAAATTGACTACTCTCGGGTGAAGAGAGCCCCACTTGGTCAAAAGATTCATCGACCCAAGAGCGTCCAAATACAGGTAATTTATTAGGACGGAAAACTAGAAGACTGAAGCAATCAATCAGAAATGGCATTTACCATATACGACTAATGAATTAACCCCCCGTGAAAATTGGCTACAAAATTACGAGAATGTATTATCCTCGATAAAAAAAACCTGGCCACATAAAGTAACAGTGAGTAAAGGAGAAGTTGCCCAAAGAAAGTAAATTGAATTATCTGTTTGATGAACACTGCATGTAAACAAAGGAAGACCTCAAGTGCCTGGTCCAAACAGAGTGGCTTCCTGAGGAATTCAGGGCTACAAGAAGAGTTACAAAATATTAATCAAAATAAAAAAAGAAGAAACTGTAGCACATTTGAAATGCTGCAAGGGAAAAGGAGTAAACAACATTCAGGTGAAAAACAAATGAAGAAGGGCTTAACAGCCTTGAGGCAAATATAACAGACAGATACGGATGCCCTTTTTCACTGGAGTCTTCAATGCAGCAAAAACCACACACAACGAATCATAGTGAAGGACAACTTCAACATTGACCCACGAATTACAATCACAAAGCACGACCAGGCCATGAGGAACAAAGACGAGTGCATCTTCACAGATGCGAATGTGTAGAAGGCATTCCGAGAATTAAGTAAAGAAAAAGCTCCAAGCATAAACATAATCCCTTTAAAGGTTTTCAAACATCAGCCAGATTTCTGATCTAAAATCGTAGTACTTGTTTCACGTGACAGTGACAGTCATCCGTACCTCACTGGTTACTTGAATGCTGGAGATGGAGATTTCACAAACAATAGTAATCACCCTGCTGAAAACCCAAACACTCTAAGAGGTTCCATATTCTGCTTCATCGTAGCGACTTCTGCCCGTCTCTGCAGTGCGTTACATCTGAAGTGGTTTTCCAGACATGGGTTGCCACCACACTGACAAACCTTTATTCTAGGACTTGCAGCTTCAAGACTTAGGGGGTTACCGAAGAATACTTCTGAGTGAGCATAATTATTCTTTCATGTTTTCACTTTGGTGTGCACTTTTCCACGTGTCATGAGCACAGATAGCAGGATCACCTCAGTATTTTACAAACAGCACGCTGGACATTCAAGATGACCTACATCACTAATGCCCTGATGAGACCTTTGTGTTTTGGAAATGGTCAAAACACTGTCAACAGCATGTAGTAACAAATTAACTGAGTGGCATACATTGGCATCCTTACTAAATAGAAAAAGTGGTGGTCATAGATTGTGTTACAAAGCATTGATTGCGTGCAGGGATTCAACTGATTATTGTATGATTTGTCCAAATGGTACTAATGTGAACCCCTGCTTACTAAAAATATCAATATGAACTGTGGAGCCCATATCGAAATGGCAATTGAAAAGGAGAATTCAATTTTAACTTAATCCTCTCGCTTGTCATGACACATGGCGATACATTTTCTTGGTTCAATGAAAAATAACGTTGGGTATTAAAGTATGGGGCCTCGACAAGCAGCGCAGTCAAATCGGACCACATAAGTGAATGCTTTAGAAGCCATTGCTCAAGCTTCCATAAGGTGTTCACACCGTCACACTGGAATCAGATGAAGGCTACAAATCCATCTGAAATAGATGTAGAGTATCATATCAGCTAAAACACTAAATATAGCAGAAAATCAACTGATAGGCAAAGCCCCGAAGGAATACTTTAGCGTGAACCCTGAGACACTATTCATGTAAAGCCTGAAAAAAAAAAAGGCAGAATTACCACTTAGCATTAACAAAGAAACTCTAGAGATATGCATGAGAAGCATACCACTCCAGAAGTCAAATAGTCTGGTAAAAAGGCAATTTAAGAATCTCCAGCGAGATAGAAAACTAAGAGCCTGATTACGACTTTGGCGGATTGGATACTCTGTCATAAAGTGTTACAGGTTCCATTTTATCCTATGGAATTTGTAAAATGGCAGGCGGGATATCATTCACGTTTGTGAAAGAGTCTTTCATCCCCCAAAGTCGTAATCAGGCCCTAAATGTTGTAGAGAACTCCTATCATAAGGTGAAACTAGGATATTTGTCACCTCACAATATGCCCAGCCCTATCTGACTGAAATGATAAATGTCAGAGAGAAGAAGCTGCTCGCACTGGCCAGAAGTGAAGCCCTCACTTTTAAAAAACTCTTACACAAAATAAACTTGTCCCCCACGGAAAATTGAGTCTAGGTGCATTCTAATCTGCCAACTGAATGACTACATCTTAGAGAAAAACAATCTTGCCAGCAATTGGTAAAGAACAAATTGATTGAAATTAAGAAATAGCTTTCTACCTGCTTTGCGAAATGTCAGGTTCATCAACAAAATTAATGGGCTAATTCCAATCAAAGAGGTGGGTTACCAGGGACCATGGACTCGCAAAAAGCAATTGGTGCAGACCGAGTAAGGAAATACAAGTTTGGCAAACACCTGTCTTGAGGCACCAAAAGTCATGAATTAGCTCGCGCGAGACTATATATGTCCGTCAATACTGGAGGAGTAGGTACACAGAATAACACTTAGAAGTCACTACAGGAAAAGTTAATATCTGACAGGATCTTTTGAACCCAATGCTGCACATATAGAAGTGGCTCAAGCAACAAAATATATACAAGAGTCGTGGCACTGTCCTGTATGCAAACTTAAAGAAGCAACAGTGTTGAAATAGCCCATAGACTCACCTGTACCTTATCACAATGAGACTAGTAGGTGTCCACAGGCTTTGATGTTCTAAATTTTAAACCTGATTTTCATATGTTTTAGGAAAGACGTATTCGTCTGATTGAGTCAGAAAGGAACTAGTGCCGAAAGCACAAGAATATACTTGTCAAATGTGTCGCTGTATCTGAATATCAAGACGAAAGTCATAATTTGTATTAAAATAGAAACGTCAGTGTTCATTGTACATAGCCGGAATTAAACCTATATAAAATCTACAAATAACATCACAAAAATGCCCTAATGAGGAAATGCTTTGGACACGTAGGTTCATATGAAAACTGGTCTTATGAACAGCATTTTTTAAAAGCATGCCAACATAACATCAGGGTGATTCAATCTACATTTTCAGAACTGCTTCAGTTAGCAAGGTCCTGGATGTCACTTATCAGTGATTAGTAGACTGCTGCCTTTGATTGCTGACTAGATGTGATAAGTTATCACATCTAGTCAGCAATCAAAGGCAGCAGTCTACTAATTACACATGCATTTCTAAGTTATTGTACTAGTCTTTTATATTTCTTGTATGCAACGTTTTAGCATATTAAGGCCAATATTTATACTTTTTTAGCGCCGCATTTGCGTCATTTTTTGACGCAAAAGCGGTGCAAACTTACAAAATACAAATGTATTTTGTAAGTTTACGCCGCTTTTGCGTCAAAAAGCAGCGCAAATGCAGCGCTAAAAAAGTATAAATATGGGTCTAAGTATTTTTGAGGTTGTAAGTTTTTAGAATATATTTTATGTTTCGAGAAAATGCGGATGTTGTTTATAATTGATAAGAACTTAGATTCGGTCTTGGTTCATTTATATATGGTAAGATTGTTATTAGTGGTTTCCAAAAGTAACAAGCATTTGCAATGCAATGGGTCTCGCACTACGTCGTGTAAGAGCTATTAGCATGGTAAACGTCTAACCAGAGTTTCCTTGCCACATTAAATGAAAAAAAAAAAAAACGAGCGCGATGGCGCTGTGTAAAACATAGCGCTATCGCGCTGCGAAATAAAGAGAAATAGTAGTCCAGAAACCATATGGAAAACATGGAGCCTCCTATGTTTCCAGTAGTTTACCAGTGTTCTCGAGGAGGGCTAAACACCGGAAAAGGCGTGAGGTAAGCGTGCCTTTCATAATACAAACAAGCGGATTTTAAAAGGCAAGCCTAGGAATCAATGAAAGTGACTGACATAACACGAGGTTAAAATCTCCCTAGAGAGAGATTAGAAGAGGGAGGAGCGCTTTGTGCTCGCCCCTAATAAGAGGTGTTTTCAGTCAACAGAAAAGAAAGCAATTATTAAAATCTCTAGTTTCAAGTACATAGAATTTTGATGCCTTGTAGCTGCCTTTTTTGAAGGAGTTTTCCTAGTTGTCTGGGATGCTATTCTCACGTAGATAAGACGTCTTTGTCACTCCCAGTAGATTACTCATGAAGCACTGGCAGCAGTGTAGCAATTGCTTGTGCAGGGTGGAGAAATGGTGTTCCATGAACGTATCCTATTTCTTTATCTGAAAAAGAATCAATTTTATATAAAATGTCCCTTCCTTTACACCAGAATCATCACAAAGCATATGGACTAGTTTTATCGCACCCTTTTATTACGAGCCAACATAGTCCAGAACTTATGCAAAAAGACAGGTGCACATTTAAGACTTATTGTGGCAATAGTGAAACATAAGAATAAGTACAGCGAGAAGATAACTACCATAATATTGGTTGGTATTATTTTCCTCCTACAAAAACCCCTCTCACTAATAGCTATCATCTAGAATATGTCTTTAAACGTTAGAGGTGGAATATAGGGGCGTCACAGCTAATACCAATCTCACGCTGCCCCAGGCAGACATGGCTCACAGGGGGTCATTACAACCCTGGCGGACGGTGTTAAAGATGCGGTAATACCGCAAACAGTCAGACGGACAAAAAAAGGGAATTATGACCCTGGCGGAAACCGCCAACAAAGACAGCCACTTTAACACTGCGCCCGCCACGGCGGTACAGACAAGCAGCACGGCGGTCACCGCCAACAGACAGGCGGAAGACAATGTACCGCCCACAGTATCACAACAGGCCAATCCGCCACCTTTTCCGGGGCGGATTCACCGTGGATAAAAACATGGCGGAAACAGCTATTGCTATGGGAAAACGCTCACCTTCTACACATCCCACGAGGAACGACGACTCCATGGACCCGGAACTCCAAATACTACCTGCCTTTGTCTTTCTGCTCCTTCACGACCAACAGCGACGTAGGCGCAGAAGATACCGGTGAGTACAGAACCTACGACACGGGGGTGGGGGGCAAAAGTTAGTGGGACACCAACCAAACACCCCCACCCCCACCCTCGCATATTACAACATACACACCAATGCAGTCACAAAAAGAACAGTAACAACCCACAATTCCCCCGGAAGAATGCAAAGACAATGCAAATTTCGGTCAAACTTTGTAATGTGCCAATATACATGGCATACAAAAATATACAAATATATGTATTCTAAATTCACTCTTATTTACATATATACAATCCGAGAAGTAGTGCAGATATGTACACAACAATGTCCGTGCACAAACAGTCCAAAAATGCATGGGCGAGGCCCACAATAGATACCTGACCAAAATCGGAGAGAACACTGCCAGGGCATCAGATAGAAACACTACAGGCACCTCAGGGGGAAGGGAAGGGGGGGCACCTCAGCCACATGAATGCAAAGCCAGATCCACGACGGGGCTCCATGCCCATTGATGTATCCTGGGGAGTGCAAAGCCACAGTCTCTCAAGTCTCTACAGTGGGTGGGTTGGCCACTGTTCAATCCTGGGGAGTACAAAGCCACAGTCTCTCAAGTCTCTACAGTGGGTGGGTTTCCCACTGTCACATCCTGGGCAGTGCAAAGCCACAGTCTCTCCAGTTGATGCAGGTCCATACTGGTACTGGGGGGTGACTGGTGCCCAGACTGGATGAGTCTCCCCGTGAAAGGTAGTGTCCTGTCACTGTCCCAGCTGCACATGGGATAAGGATGCCTGATGTGATGGGCCATTCATTCCTACCCGGTGCATTGCCCTGTTCAGCGGTGCTATGACATGGTGGTCTTTGCCCTGTTCAGCGGTGCTATGACATGGCGGTCTTTGCCCTGTTCAGCGGTGCTATGACATGGCGGTCTTTGCCCTGTTCAGAGGTGCTTTGACATGGCGGTTCAGGACTGTTCAGCGGTGCTATGACATGGCGGTCTTTGCCCTGTTCAGCGGTTCTCTGACATGGCGTTCTTTGCCCTGTTCAGCGGTCCTTTGACATGGTGGTGTTTGCCCTGTTCAGCGGTGCTATGACATGGCGGTCTTTGCCCTGTTCAGCGGTGCTATGACATTGCGGTTCTGGTACGGACATTGGTGTGTGGCATGACGATTTCCACATTGGACATTGGTGTGTGGCATGACGATCTCCATACTGGACATTGGTGTGTGGCATGACGATTTCCACACTGGACATTGGTGTGTGGCATGACGATTTCCACACTGGACATTGGTGTGTGGCATGATGATTTCCACACTGGACATTGGTGTGTGGCATGACGTTCCATCATTGCCCAGCGGGGCTGTGGCATCCTGGCCCCGCCTGGGCTGTGACTCCGGCGGTGATCTCTGGACCAGTGACGATACTTGAGCCCTCCTGGGCTGTGACTCTGGCGTTGCTCTCTGGACCAGTGACGATACTTGAGCCCTCCTGGGCTGTGACTCTGGCGGTGCTCTCTGGACCAGTGACGATACTTGAGCCCTCCTGGGCTGTGACTCTGGCGGTGGTCTCTGGACCAGTGACGATACTTGGGCCCTCCTGGCCTGTGACTCTGGCGGTGCTCTCTGGACCAGTGACGATACTTGAGGCCTCCTGGGCTGTGACTCTGCCGGTGGTCTCTGGACCACTGACGACGGTGCTGGCGGTTGTGTCTGGACCGCCGGAAATTATGGCGCACTTCTCCGCCGTGACACTCACAACAGGCTGGGCAGACTTCCTCTGGACCTTCCCCACCTTTTTTGGAGTTACAGCTGACTCACCAATCGCCTTCGATCCCATTTCACTTGTTGTTCCACCAGGAGTCTTGACACGGTCCCGTCGTCCACTCTCCAATTTCGGAGCCTTTACAGGGGGTGGGGTGCCAGTGTCTTGGCTCCAGGTCCTACTGCCTGCCCTGGTGGCCGGTGCACTCCAAAACCCTTGAACAGGCACCACTGGTACTGGAGGATTTTTGGCTGAGGCGCTACGACTGGACTGATGAATTGGAGGGGGGGGTGGGGGCAAAAAGGTCAATTTGACTGAGGGACAATTTCTGACGAACACTGGGATGGGTAGCTGGAGGGGGTCTGGGAGTGGAGGAAGAGGAGGTGGTTGTAGGAGGTGTCACTTTAGCTGTTTTGGGTGCAGGTGCAGGTACTGGAGGCTGTCGCGAGGTGGATGGATGTTGGGTGAGTGATTGCCGGCGTTTGGGTACTTTGGGAGGGGGCGTCACAGACACACTGGGAGAGGACACAGGGGACGTGGAAATGGCAGTGGAGGTGGTGAGTGCAGGTGAGCGGCGTGTGGTGCTGGGTGTCCTGGTGCGAGTCCTAGTGCTTGTAGATGTGGTGCATGCAGGTGTGTGTGTAGACGAGACTGGGAGGGAGGAGGGAGAAGAGGAGGAGGGGGACACAGTGGAGACAGTGGATGTTGCTGTGTCTGTATGAGTGTGATGCTTGTGTGAGTGCCTGTGGTGTGTGTGGTGCCTATGTTTGCTTGAGCTACTTGTGTGTGTTGACTTGTCTGCATGCTGGTCTGTAGGTGTGCTTGGGATGGGCTGGGATACAGGGGATTGGGTCTGGGTGGAGGAAGTTGGAGGGGGGAGGCTGGACACAGGGACGATTGCTGCCATCAGTGCTGAGGCCAGAGTTTGCAGGGCAGCCTGACCAGAATGAATGCCCTCCATGAATGCATTACCGTGTTGCAACGCCCTTTCTACACCCTGGAAGGCATTCACAATGGTAGACTGCCCAACAGTGAGTGACCTGAGGAGGTCAATGGCCTCCTCACTGAGGGCAGCAGGGGTGACTGGGGCAGGGCCTGAGGTGCCTGGGGCGAAGGTGATGCCCACCCTCCTGGGTGAGCGGGCACGGGGCGAATGCTGAGGGGCTGCTGGGAGGGTGGTGCTGGTAGGGGGGGTGGCGGCTGTACCTGTAGAAGTGGGGCACACAGATGGTGCCGCCACCACAGGGGAGATCACATCGGCGGACGAGACTGTGTCGCTGGTTTGTGATCCGGTGGCCGACGTGAAGCTCCCCTCGCCCTCCGTCCCACTGATGTATTCAGAGTCTGTGGTGTGGCCCTCCATGGCCATGTGGGATGCAGCTCCCTTGTGCTCCGGTGCCACTGTACCTCCGCCTGTTGATGCTGATGTACAAAAGGACAGGGAGAGCAGGAAAAGGGGGGGAGACAGAAGAAAGAGAGTTGTAGTGCATGGCATACCGCTACAGTTGGCGGACAAGACAGACGCAGCAGCCCCATGCACAACGCCGCGCTCCTGCCCTCTGATCATGCAATTTCATGGATATGGCCTACATGGCAATGTTGGAAATCTGCGCACTTGGGTGCCACAGGGGCAACTATACCTCAACTTGTTAATTTTCTGAGGTGGGGTAGAGTGCCACATGGCATACATTACGGAGGGGCCTTGCCTAACTAACTCGCCCTGGCCTAGGGACACCCACAGCCCACCTCCCCCACCCTGACACCTCCACTGCACGCAAAGTCAGCAGAATGAGGTTGTACTCACCCCCTTGTGTCTGCTGTGATGTCCTTAAGCGCCCATCCAACTCCGGGTAGGCCACCGCCAGGATCCGGAACATAAGGGGGGTCATGGTACGACAGGCACCCCTCCCACGTTGGGAGGCCATCCCCAGCTGAGCCTCCGCCATCTTCTTGCTGCAGCGGCGAATGTCCTCCCATCTCTTCCGGCAGTGGGTGCCCCGTCTCTGGTGGGTCCCAGGGTCCAGACCTCCTTGGCGATTGCATGCCAAATGTCCCTCTTCTGGTGGGCTCTGACCTACATGACATGCACAAGGGAAGAGGAACAGTCATTACCAATTGCACCATCAATGTGTGTGGCCCCCTCCATACTCTGACCATGTGGCCCATTTATTCCCATGCTTTACTGTAGTATGACTTCTGCCCCCTTCCCTCTTCCACCCAGCCCTGTCCACCCAGGCCTAGCCCCTACAACGTGCTCCCTGTGTACTAACATGTTGGTCTGGAGGACCGTAGAGTAGTGTGTACTGGGAGAGGACCCCATTCACAAGTTTCTCCAACTCCTGTGCAGTGAAGGCAGGGTCCCTTTCCCCAGACGCAGCAGCCATCGTCGCTTCCAGACGGAGGTCACAGCAGCACTAGCAGTGTAGGTCCTCTCCTGTCGAAGGTCAGGTATCTAGTGATTGAAGAGATAGAAAATGGTGGTGACGTCCGCAGCGGTGACGTCCGCAGCGGGGCGCATCATCACTGCCGGCGCACCTGTTCATTGGCTCCTGGGACCCATAGGGTTCAATGTTAACCAATGCAGCATTGCGCCGCGCTCTACGACCGCCTACCGCGACGGTGTGCAACGCCAGCGCTGTTACCCCACAATCCCATTGTCCCACTTTAGAGGTCAGGCACCCGCTATTTCAGGTGCCCACATGGATTCATTTTCAACTGCGTCACACATACTGAGGCCTACACTCAAGACACATACAGGAAGGGTTTATTGTCTGGTGTAGTCTTGTGTGTGACTGTGGGTACATACCTGGAGGAATAGTGACTGTTTCTTCACTGTTGTCCTTCGTAGGCACCGTCAGCTGGGACATATGAGAAGATGGCGGAATCCGACCGCTGGTGGACCTGTTGACAATGGAGGAGTGACATTTAATCGTGACCTACAGGTTTGACCGTGCCACAATCCAGGAACTGTGTACCCAGTTGGAGCCAGAGCTGATGTCACCAATCCGCCATCCGACTGGAATCCCCCCTGACGTGCAGGTGCTGTCAGTGCTCCATTTCCATGCAAGTGGGTCATTTCAGACAACAGTGGCCATGGCATCAGGGATGTCCCAGCCTATGTTTTCCAACGTGTTGTCCAGAGTGTTGTCTGCCCTGCTGAAACACGTAAGGAGATACATCATTTTCCCTGAGGTGGAGGATTTGCCTACAGTGAAAGGTGACTTCTATGCCCTTGGACATATCCCCAACGTCATAGGTGCCATTGATGGGACCCATGTAGCTCTGATCCCCCCCGCAGGAGTGAACAGGTGTACAGGAACAGGAAGAGTTATCATTCGATGAATGTCCAGATGGTCTGTTTGGCAGACCAGTACATCTCGCAGGTAAATGCTATGTTCCCTGGCTCAGTGCATGACGCCTACATCCTGCGCAATAGCAGCATCACTGATATGATGGGTCAACTCCAGAGGCACCGTGTATGGCTATTGGGGGACTCTGGTTACCCCAACCTTTCCTGGCTATTGACCCTAGTGAGGAATCCCAGGACCAGGGCAGAGGAACGCTACAATGAGGCCCAGGGGCGGACTAGGAGGGTTATCGAGCGCACCTTCGGCCTTCTTAAGGCCAGGTTCAGGTGCCTCCATATGACAGGTGGATCCCTATTCTACTCACCGAAGAAGGTGTGCGACATCATCATCGCCTGCTCCATGCTCCGTAACTTGGCATTGCGACGCCAGGTGCCTTTTCTGCAGGAGGATGATCCAGATGACGGTGTTGTAGCAGCTGTGGAGCCTGTGGAGCCTGTGGACAGTGATGAGGATGAAGCTGAGGAAGACGAAAACGACAACAGGGAGTCAGTCATACAGCAATATTTCCAGTGACACACAGGTGAGAACTTTTTCTTTTTTACCATTACATTGACTTTCACACATCTACCTCTATCCTGTACCTCCATTTCACTCACTATTTGTTAACTGAGTTGTCCCCTTCCATTTCAGTTTCACAAATGTGGTAACCTACGTGTCAACTGTTTGCATCCTTGAAGGGCTTGTGATGTGTGACATAGGTATGTTAGCCTTCCAATGGGTAACCCATTATGAAACTGTAATTGATAATACAGATTTACAACTCATAGACTGACTCAATTTTTTTGGGGTGTTTCAAGGGTGTTTATTTAAGTGCAAAAATATTAAGGGGGGTTGTAAAATGGTGATGGGTGATGGTGGAGGAATGTCCATGGCAGAGTCCAGTCTATTAGTCTCACAGGTACATTGCACATCTGGGCATTGGAAGTGGAGCTGGGGCAGTTCCGATTTGGGCAGGGTAACAAAGTGGGACAGTAGGAGGACAATCAGGGTGGTTTTATTTCCTGGCGGGGGTCTTGCCATCTTGCTCTGTCCTGTTCCTGGATCTCAGGGACCGCTTGCGGGGTGGTTCTCCATCTGCAGGGGGTGGGGTGCTGGTGTGGTGGTCCTGTGGCGGTGCCTCCTGTCCACTAGTGCCGGCGGACGTGGTGGGCAGTTCATCGTCCTGGCTAGTGTCAGGGGCCCCTTGGAGTGCCACGGTGTCCCTCAAGGTCTTTTGAATGTCCGTCAGCACCCCTACGATGGTCCCCAGGGCGGAGCCGATGGTCCTGAGCTCCTCCCTGAACCCCAAATATTGTTCCTCCTGCAGACACAGGGTCTCCTGCAACTTGTCCAGGACCGTGGCCATCGTCTTCTGGGAGTGGTGGTATGCTCCCATGATGGAGGAGAGGGCCTCGTTGAGAGTGGGTTCCCTTGGCCTGTCCTCCCTCTGTCGCACAGCAGCCCTCCAAGTTCCCCTATGTTCCTGGGCCTCCGTCCCCTGGACCGTGTGCCCACTACCACTGCCCCCAGGTCCCTGTTGTTATTGGGGTGGTGGGTTAGCCTGGGTGCCCTGTAGTGGTGGACACACCGCTGATTGACCTGTCCTGGGTAGGGAGGTTCGGGCACGCTGGGTGGGTGCTGTGCTGGTGTTACCAGAGGGTGGAAGCTCGGTGTTGGGCTGTGGCTGGGCAAGGGGAACCGACTGTCCCGAGGCCCACAATGGTCCAGGCTGGTCATCAAGATCCAGTGGGGCAGAGCTGCTTTTGTCACTGTGGGCCTCTTCTGGGGATGGAGTGGTGTTGTCTGGACCCTCTGGTGTGCTGACGTTCCTTCGGGTTCCTGCGGGGGTATAGGTACATGATTATTGCATGTGTGTGTTTCATGGTGTGCAATGGTTGGGTGTGCGTGAACCCCAGTGCAGGCATTCCTGTGGAGGGGCTTGTGTGCTGATGGTTGGGGGGTGTTCTGGGTCTGTGCAGTGAGCATGCTTTGGTGATGGGTGTCCATGATAGTTATGTCATGCAGGGCTTGGGGTTGGGATGGGTGGTTGGTGTCATGGGTAGATAGGTGAGGATTTGGGGTGAAAGGGGAGGGTGTGATGGTGGGGGTGTATGATATCATGCAGGGAGGGTGGGGGTTATGATAGTTAAGATTTGACTTACCAGTGTCCATTCCTCCAACGACTCCTCTGAGGCCCTCAGGATGCAAGATGGACAAGACTTACTCCTCCCATGTTGTTAGTTGAGGGGGAGGAGGTGGTGGTCCGCCGCCAGTCCGCTGTACCGCGATGTGGTGCCTGGGTACCGTTGAACGCACCTTCCCCCGTAGGTCGTTCCACCTCTTCCTGATGTCCTCCCTATTTCTTGGGTGCTGTCCCACAGCGTTGACCCTGTCGACTATTCTTTGCCATAGCTCCATCTTCCTGGCTATTGATGTGTGCTGTACCTGTGAGCCAAATAGCTGTGGCTCTACCCGGATGATTTCCTCCACCATGACCCTGAGCTCCTCCTCGGAGAAGCGGGGGTGTCTTTGGCGTGACATGGGGTGGTGTGTGTGATGTGTGGGGTGGTGTATGTGTTGATGAGTGTGGTGAGTGTAGTGGTATGTGGTGTTTTGTGCTTGGATGTTGCGTGGGTGATGGTGGTGTGTGCCTCTGTGTGATGGGGTTGTCTGTTCTGTGCTATCTCTCTGGCCTTCGTTTGTGAATTGTGGTCGTAGGGGTTTGTGGGTGATGTGGGTGTGTGTTTTATATTGTGTTGGGTGTGTGGGAGTGGTGTGTGTATGTGTATCAGGTGTGTGTATTTTGAATTGTCCAATGTGGCTGTGTTTTGGAGATGTGTGTGTATTTTGAGCGCAGCGATGTGTACCGCCAATGGAATACCGCGGTTGAAAGACCGCCATGTGGATTCGTGGGTCGTAATAGCATGGGCGTGTTTCTGTTGGCGTGGAGGTGGAGGATTTGTTTCTGCATGTTTATCGCTGACCTTTGGTGTGGCGGTATTGTGTGGGTGTCTGAATTTCGGCGGATTCCATGAGGTGTGTCATAATAGCTGTGGCGGTCTACTGCGGCCGCGGCGGTGTATTGGCGGTCTTCTGCATGGCGGTAAGCACCTTATACCGCCAATGTTGTAATGACCCCCACAGTCTGTTATAGGATGCGTTAGCCAGAGGCCCCTACAGATGTTCTTCATGGAATGAATGAAGCTTATCTCCCACAGACCCTGCATGGTATTATACATGGAACCACTTTTCACTCAGAGCGTGAGGTGTTGTCTAACTACTTGTGTACAAAGAGAATGATAGCATGACAATTTGTGCTGTATTGCATACCCTTGTGGGTGTGAAAAAGAATGAATTAAAGGCTATACTCTGTCTGCATAAACAATTGTGCATATACAAGAGGAAAGCACACTCATGAAAAACAAATTCATCATAGTGCAAAAAACAAGTCATATAACAAGGTCCACGGGGTCACATGCCATAGACTTGGGGTTACAACATGTAGCATGATTGTTTCATGCACACCAATGTTAAGATCATGTTTACCCTTGCTAGCGCGCCTAGTCCTAGTTAGTAAACTTATAAGGGGACTCGTCTAGGTCGATGAACCTTTTGGATCACATGGAGTATCCTAGTTAAGCGGTAGACCAATGATCCATCATTATCCCTATAATCAATATCAAACTTTAATGGAAAACCTATCTAATAAGAAATACCATCACTCTCGATAAAGGTTAGTTGTTTTTATTCCCTATTAGTTACAATTCTAATCAAACCTTTATTCGACTTTATTGTTAATCAAGCTTTATTAATCATCACATAACAAATGTTCACCAAAGAAAAATCTCAGCAACCAGTCATTCTTTGTCTCCAGGTCATCAGTCATCAGCAAAGTATCAGGCTCACAGAGAGTAAGCCCAATTATCGGCACTTCGGACAGAGTCTCCTGACGTCATCAACTTTCGCCTCTCCGCTCTAAATTTCCTTCCCTTGTCATGACTTTTTATTAGGGTCTCTCAGTCCGTCCCACTAATTGGTAATTGGTCAACCTTATCAGAAGGTATGACTCTAACCTATAGTTTTTGTTTACCGCATGTACACGTATATTCAGGCTTCAAGTTCCATTAGTTTGATTGGTTGAGAACATCATCCAGCTCTTCAGGTAACTAAATTGTTGCTCATAATCTTTTAGTCAGTGTTTGCATTGTTCAAGTCCTGGGAAAGTACTACACTACACATAATTGTATCAATTTGCCCTCATCATCTCTTGTCCACTGGTACATTTGCAGAATTTTCTAGCAGAGCTCTCTCTGAACTCTGTACAGTTCAAGGTCCTTTTGTCCAGTTCCAGTCCTTGGCAGCCTTGTCGCGTCTCCATGTTAAGCAGGCAAGGCCCAGCGAAGACCAGGCCTCCAGTTTGGCTAAGTTAAGAACATGAATTAACATAAAACATAGGTTATACATTCAAATATGACATATTAATACGTTTTTAATATATATTTTCATTATTTAGCATCCTGTTAATACAAATGGTTGCCACCCCCGTGGGCACATTTTACCCATACACGTTATTTTAAAATATTTGTTTCTTTATCGAGTTTTCTCATTAGTATACATACGTAATCCATTTGAAATGTCTCATATTAGCATATCTGTTCCAACACTCTTTTAGGAAATCTGAAGGCACAGTGGTTAAAAGAACAGGTCAGCAACATCAAGAAGCTGAGGGCCTCATTTACGCGCCCTTGATGCAGAATGGTGCAGCAAGCACCTTGATGCGTCACCCTAGCTCACCGGTAAACAGCAGAAATGTGCTGTTTCTACAATATCAGTCATTTCTGTTCTCTTCCCCTGCGCTGGCACACAAATTGCTGCCTAGCACAATGCAGGCACCCTTGCACCATGGTGAAAGGATGCCTGCAGGAAGTGTTTTCCTCTTTTTTATGTGTGCTGCAGAAAGATATTTCCCCCTCTATTCTTACATTCTTAAACCACCTCTGAGGTAGCATAGAAATTTTATGCATTCCCAGACTTTTACATCTTTGTAATACGTCAGATTCCTTCGGGTTCCATGAGTGGAACAATCCAAACAACACCCATGGAATGCCCCTTTCACACAGTGTTATGCGTGAAAGGTGTCCATATTTACAAGGCCATGAAAAGCCATGCAAGAGAGCTTTGTGTGGCCTCGTAACTGTGAACTGGAACACTGTGCCACCAGAGAGACAAAAGAAATGATGTTCCAGTGGCACAGTGTGCCACTAGGACCTCGTAAATGAGGCCTTGCGAATGCCGATCGCAGGTTCTTTGGAAACAGCTAAATTTGTGTTCTACATTTGTAATTCAATGGCCCTGATAGAGATGATAAAGGTGATTGTTCCTTTAATGCAAATCATTACAGATGCTAACCTTGCAAAGATAATAATTGTGGCAAGAACCCATATTTTGTACGTTTAATAAAATATTAAATATACTGCACATTCCTTAGGGGGCTTGATTACACTGATTTACTCCTCAAAGGGGCATTATTTTCATTTTTGGTTGGTAGCCTGTGGACTTTCCTCTGACAAGCATGTAGGGAAAATGAGATCCATGCAGCTGTCCCATCTATAGGACATTTTTGTCAGAAGAGAAACTACAGGTGAAATTGTGGTAAAACTCTCTCATGGAGACTCACAAATACTGTGTGTTCTCCGGATGAGCATTGTGGTCTAACACTTCGATTGGTCAGGGACCCTTTTTGATGCGTACAGTGGTTCAATCTTGCCTTCGTAAGGTCATCCGAAATGTCATGTTTTTCAGAGTATGTTTCCTGATTTTGATAACAATAGCATGAGACAACAAAATATCTTACACACAATAATGGTCCTGCCAGGGAGACACCAAATGACTGGTAAGCCTTTCCATGTGTTTACTGGGCTTTTAAAGTGTTTCTGAGTGATATATATTGTCGTTTATAAGTATGTTTCTGATGGAATGATGACATGCACAAGTTCTGTTTTGGAATACTCTTAAAGTGGCTTCTCTTTACTCCTACACAAAGGCTTTTGATTACCATGTGATTGACATTTAACTGACAAAAATATGAGTTACATTTTTTAGCCATCCGTATTGGGGTATGGCAAAACGTAGTTCTATTTTAAAATCTAGAGCTGATACTTTTAACATTAAAATAGTATAATATTCAGTGCCGCTGCAACCCATTTTCAAGATGTGTTTTGTAGAAATACAGCATCTGGAAAATGTAAAAATGCTAATTCTCTGAAGGAAAGTGCAATTGTCATTAAGAAGGTTTTCTTTGATGGATTCCTCTGCTCTTTTTACTTACGCGTTTCTTCTAATATCCTTTAGCCTGTAATTGATTTGGAAGTGTTTTTCAGCAGAAATGTGACTTTGTGGTAGTTACTTCATGAAATTCAAGCTGCCTATTATGATAACTCATACAATCTATTAGCAAAGTTTCCAACCGCTTAGGAATGAATTTGCAGAATCATATCAGTCTTGTTACAGCAGGTGTATAACAAGGGTATAAACTGTAGTGTGCTTTACTGTTTTTCTTGTAACTGTGTTGTAGCTCATTTTAACCTGTAATCATGAAAACAAGGGCCTCTTTACAAGTATAGGTGCTATTTATCCCATCTGGTAAGAAACGATTCCACAGGGTTCATTATATATCAGGTGTGAGAAATAGCATCTATAGAGTTTCTGGGAAATAACATGCAATAAAATCTGCATGATATGATAATTACAACGTTGTTTTCCTCTGTTAAATTTCGGCAGGATTTGCCTGCTGAAATTTAAAGTAGGTGAAGTTATTTAATGCATTCAACAATTATCGGATGTGACATTCAAACCGTAATTATAACCGGTGCGTAAACAGAGAATCAAGTGACATTGCAAGCAGTTAAACCACACACAAAGTAGTGTTGAAGTTTTACACCCCGCTCAAGAACCTTTGGTGTAATGTGATGATTTTATAGGAGGCTGTGCCTGTATGTTTTTTTGCTCCTCTCTATTTTTGTTATTGCATTGTAAAGATGAACAGTGACTGTACACATTCAAGCATGTTCTGTGTTGAACTAATTATCCGCTTCTGACTAAAAGTGTTCTTAAAATGCTTATGATTACTTTTTTAAACATATCTTATTGATATGATTAACACATATCAAATGCATTTAGGAGGCAAAACTGTAGACTTCAAACAGGTGTTGTGTTCAGGTAATGATACCATTACCCTCATAGAGGAGTCCCACCTTTGCACAGTTATTTAGCTCAATATGCTTATGATTAGTCACAGAAAACAATCTTTAAAAGCTATATGAGTCGCTGGACACCCTAAATATATTACGAACCACAGGTTTAAGGTTTTGTGAAGCCTGACTGATAATAGCCATGTACTTTATCGACCCCTGAAAATGTTCCTAAGCCAGACCGCCCCTGTAGCTGACTCCAAGGTGCAATGTCATGCTCTTTCAAACCAACTTACCGTGACCCTGTGACAGAAGCCAAAGGGGAGCCTTCCATGGGGTTTTGAATGACTGCAGCTGCATACCTGGCCTGGAGCCATCCAACGACCTGGCCATGGCCTTGACTGCTAACGGGTACCACCCTCTTTGGTGGTCCCCCCAGGGCCAGACTGGGAACCCTATGAGTCCTGGCAAATTTTGTCAGACCAGCCCCCAGGGTACATAGCGAACAAGCCTTACCACTACAAAGTGGCTTCGGGGCGGTCCCCCTCAAGGAAATTTGGGGAAAAAATGGCATGAATGGTGCATTTTATAACACATTTTCCATTATGTATTTAATTATATTCATTTTTAAAGTATAGTAAAGGATACCCTTACACAGCACCAGGATAAAGTAATCTTTACTCATGCTCTTCAATGATTTCTTCACCATCACCCTCTAACAGTGCCTCACATCTCTCCATAGCCCCTCTCTTACATGCATTTCATCTATTAGGGTAGGGTGTTTACATCACACACATATAGTGACAATAAATCATCCATTTGTAAATCAGTTTGTAGAAAATGCTATATAATACAAAGGGGACTACAAGGTGTAGGATTCACGTCATCCATACTTGTAGTAATTTTTTAAGATTGCTTGGTCAGGATTCAGAACCAAACACAGTGGTTAGGGTTGACTTTACTAATAACAATTAATTTATATGCAAATAAACCCTGTTTAACAAAATTAGGATACCAAATTCTCGGAAAAAAACATACCTTTTTAAACTGTGCTGCAGTTTCCATGCAGTTCTTTGAGAGAAATTCATTGCTCACTGTGATAGATTATAAGTGTAACTTATAAACTATACAATAACAAAAGAATCTCAATTACAAAAGCAGTATCCCACTGAGCTATGTACATACAATATGTTCCCTAGTCTGCATAGCACATTTTCTTTGCAGCAGGTATATTAACCCTCTACACTATCCTAGAAGAGTCAAAACTGTCACTAGACCAAACTCTGGTCTCGCTCCAGCAGGTGCATTTATCACTTGTATTGATGTCTTAAAACTGTTGAATATGCATGGAACTCTGCAGAGATTTTAAAACTTCAGCAATGCTACAAAACTGGCCTCTAGTAATAAAAGCGGCCTCCCGCTTTTCAGCCTCTGGGGAAACACCAGATCCCTGGTATGGCCAGTCTGGCATTGCCCCCTCCCCTTATAAGGCAGGTAGCACCAGCACCCTGTCAGCTACAAACGAAAGCAGTACCAATCTGGACAGTGAACGCCTGATCACTGTCTAGATCGGTAATGCTTCCTTTAGTAGTTTACAGGATGGTGGTGCAACATGCCTTGCTGGCACTGTAAAATGTCTGACTTGCGGTGACGGCCAATAATAGCCGCCCTGCTGGCCCCTTCTATGCACATAACCGCCTGATTTCCTGGCACTTATCTGGCCTTAGTGGGGTGGTAGCCTGCTCATTTCGACGCTGGAGCCCAGGTCCTGACGGTGTGCATCTGTTCCTGTATGCCACAAGGGATTCCCACTTGGCTTGGACTGGTGGCGTGTCCATGTTAGATGGGACCTGATGCACCTATGTGACGTCATCTGTTCTACTGGAGGCTGCCATCTTCTCTCTAATCCTTTTGCATCCTCTTCATGTATCCTTCATTGCCACCTGTTGCCCATTATTGGTACTACAGGGCTCTTCACTACCCTCATTGATCAGCACTGTAACAATGGGCCCAGCACCTGACCTTTTCGTGTGTTGTAATGTATTGCTCTCCTTTGTGTCTATGCCTATTGATCACTGGCCCTGTTCTGCATTTCTTGGTCTTCATGGCCTCCCTGATCTCATCTCTAGCAGTATGCTAGTGGTAAGCCCTTCTGTCCACTGGAATCATCTTTGTAAATACTTGATCCATGCTTCAACACAAAACCCAAACAAAGCTCCTATTTTTGGAAGCTGTTGCAAGCAATACCACTAAACTCATGATGTTTATTGCTAAGAGCACCACTGATAAGATCACCCTGGCCACCTTATTGACTGAACTGAAGGCCATCAAAATATCAATTGACTCAGTAGAGGTAGTTACCACGGTCATTAGCAATGATCCTAAATGAATCCATGAATAGCTCAAGACCCAATTACAGGAGTCAGGGAGGCACACTTGATGGCCTTGAGGTATGGTGTCAGCCATGCCTGACTAGAGTGCAGAGATATTGATCCTCAAGAAGAAGGTCAACAATCTTGAGGATTGCAGCAGAAGAAACACTATCACATCTTTGGTCTGCCGGCACTGGAAAGGGGTTGGATTTGATCCAGTTTTAGGGGACCTCTCAACAACTCTCCTGGGTGTGACTTTCCAGCCTCTGCTACAATTTCAGACCGCTCATTCTTTTAAGTGGTGTAGGAAAGTGCCCTCTTTCTTGGCATGGTTACCCACTTTTTCTGCCTAAAGTCAGTGTGTTTGACTGTGTTCACTGGGATCCTGCTAACCAGAACCCCTGTGATTATGCCCTCTCTCTCTCCCAAAACTCTGTACTTCATCCCACAATTGGTATACTGGTACCCCCATGTAAGCCCCTAGTATATGGAACCTAGGTACCCAGGGCATTGGGGTTCCAGGGGATTCCCTATGAGCTGTAGCAGTTATTCTGCCACCCATAGGGAGCCCATGCAAAGGGTTCTACAGGACTGCCATTGCAACTGCATGAAACGGGGGCATGCACCGTTTTCACTATAGGTCACTGCACCAGGTCACTGTACGTCACCCCTATGGTAGTCCCTCTCAGACCAGAGAGCAAGGTGCAGGTACCTGTTTGTGAGGCACCCCTGCACTAGCAGAGGTGCCGCCACAAACTCCAAAACCACTTTATTGAACTTTGTGAGTGAGGGTATGCCATTTTACATGTGTATTGGACATAGATCATTACCTATGTCTAGCTACATAACGGTTCTCTGAACCTAGGCATATTTGGTATCAAACATGTTGGAATCTTACCCTAATACTTTTGCAAGTATTGGTTGTATGATTCCATGCACTCTGGGGGCTCCTTCGAGGACTCTCAGCATTGGTTCCACAGCATTCTAAGGATTTCCAGTCAGCCCTACCTGCTGCCACCTCACAGACAGTTTTCTGCCCTCCTGTTGCTTTAACAGCTCATGCCCAGCAAGGCAGAACAAAGGATTTCCTTTGGAAGAGGGGTGTAACACCTTCTCCCTTTGGAAATAGGTGTTACATGGCTTGAGAGGGGTAGCTTCCCCAAGCCAATGGTATTCTTTGAAGGTCACATTTGGTGTGCTCCATTTATAAACCAGTCTACACTGGTTCAGGGACCTCCAGTCCCTGCTCTGGCACAACACTCCTCCAGAGGGTCCCTGGGTTCTTGAATCCAAGGGTGGCAGGGAACTCTGGGAGCATCTGAGTGGCCAGGCAAGGCAGGTGACGTCAGAGCCCACTCCTGATAGGTGGTCACCCAGCTAGGGTGACCTCTCCTTTGGGTGGTTCCTAAGATTCGGCTTGCAAGATTCCAGCAGGATTCCTCTGCATCCCTTACTTTAACTTCTGACCAAAGAAACTACATCTGGACTCTCCAGGAACCGAAAATCTGCAACAAAGACTAAGGGCCTGATTACAACATTGGCGGAGGGGATTAATCCATCCCAAATGTGACGGATATCCCGCCCGCCATATTACGAGTCCATGATATCCTATGGAACTTGTAATACAGTGGGGGGATATCCGTCACATTTGGGATGGATTAACCACCTCTGCCAAAGTTGTAATCAGGCCCTAAGACTTCACCTGCAACATTGTTTCTCTGGCTCCTTCCAGCTTTTGAAAAATTTCCCCAGTTGTGGATCCTCTGAGGACAGTCCGTTTCCAGTGTGCACAGATAAGAAGAAAGAACCTCCCTTGGAGTGGAGTCACTCCCCTGCATCTGCAGGCACCAACACCAATGACGACCAGATGCGTGGATCCCCTGTCCTGCTTAGCTGCATCGATCCTGCAACACGGGTGGTGGTTGGAAGTGGTTGAGATGGCGCTCTCTACCAGATATCCAACTTTGGTGGAGATAAGCCCTTGACTTCTCACGCAGGACAGTACCCACGTGCACTGTGACCTTTGCAGCTGCCAAGGCTTGTTGGCACGTCTTCCAAGGGGTCTTCAGTCTTCATATAGCTCCAGCCCCAGCACTCCTTCCTGTGATGCACAGGTCCCTGAGTGACTCTCCGGTGGCGTGGGACTCAATTTCGTAGTGCTGCTTGGGCTCCATTTGCTCCTTCTGTGTCCCCATCCTGTGGGACTCCTGTGCATGCTGCCTGTGCTTCTGTGGGCTCTCTGCAATGCAGAGGGCACCCTCTGACTCCCCCTCCTGGTTTGAGTCCTCCTCGGCCTAGCTGGTCCCCCACAGCACCACTTTCTGACAACAGCGAGTTTTGCCCGTGCCAAGGCTTGTTTGTGGAATCCAGAAATGCAAACCTTACTGCAATCTTCCCTCTGGTGTAGGACATCACCTGCATCCTCTAGGAACTCGACTCCAGGGCTGAAGTGCTGGCTTTCCTTCTGCACCGTCGACCAACTCCTGCAATCCTCAGCTTGTTGGGTGGGGCTCCTGCACCCACTGGACTCTGCTGTGTCTTCTGGACTTAGTCTCCTCTTTTCACAGGTCTTCCTTTTCAGGAATCCACCATTGGTTTCTTGCAGTCATCTCTGGGTTTTGCAATTCTCTTCTTTTCTTCTAAGTAGATGTTCCGGGGAAATTCTAGTAATTTACTCCTGCTTTCCTGGTTGCTGGGGGTGTTGTGATACTTGCCTTTGTGCTTTCGTGGTATCCCCAGCAACCCTCTACACACTCCACTTACCTGGGTGGAGCTGACTATCTCGCATTCCATTTTTTTAGTATATGGTTTGTGCTCCACCTAGGTCCACTATTCTCTATTGTGGTTCATACTATTTGCACTATTTTATAACTATTCTTATGCCTTTTTCTGACAACTAATGTACATAACATGTGTATTACTTACCTCCCAAGGGAGTATTGCCTCTATAGTAACTTTGGTGTTGTGCTACCATAATGACGTACCTTTATTTTTGTAACACTGAGTGTATCCTTTCATGTGTGTAAGTGCTGTGTGACTACAGTAGTACTGCAGGAGCTTTGCATGTCTCCTAGATAAGCCTTGGCTGCTCCTCCACAGCTACCACTAGAGAGCCTGTGTTCTAGACACTGCCTACATTTCAGTAATAGGGGATACCTGGACCTGGTATAAGGTGTAAGTACCTTAGGTACGCACCACACATGAGACCAGCTTCCTACAAGTGGAAGACACAAACTCCAGAAAAAAACCCTCACACTGTTATTGCCTCCCTACTCCAATTCCAGCACATATGACCTATACTGTCGGTGTTCAAAGCCCACGGTCCCTACTGCTACAATAACTATGAAATCGGATTTTCGACTGACTACTCCTGCAAAACATAGTCCAGAGCAGGTTCTTGGCCCTGCCCCACCATCTCAAGAAGCTGAATGCCTGTTATGGATGCTACATTAAATGGCAAAACTACTGAATTCCACACTCCTGAAGCCTACCAACACTACACTGATTTGTAAATCCAGTTTGGTCATGCAGAAAGTGTCACTGGGCCCCCCATGTTGATCTTGGGATGAAGCCACTAGCTCAGGAGGAATCAGCTTGCTTATTCCTCTTGACTAACTGTTGGTCACTGGCAGCACACAAACTTGACCTCTACCTCCTTTTGAACGAACCTTCACCAATAGCCTGTTCCTGACTGAGACATTCATTGAGGGATCATTCCCTGATGTTGCCTTGGCACTCCGCCAGGGTTGTTCCATAAAAAGGTTGGATAGAGTCACCTCTAGAGGTGGAGAAATTGCCTTCATCTATAGGGAATCGGTAAAGCTTACCTCCCAGTCTCTATTGCTTCCTGGTTGTGAGAGTATGTCTTTTACCCTTACCCTTAACCCCCACCATACATTTTCAGGGGCTTTGATTTATCAGCCCTCAGGACCTCCCAATATTTTCATACAATCCCTACCTGACTATATTCCAGACCTAATTTGTAACAAAAAATGAATTTTACTCTAGTTGGTGGTTTTAATATCCATGCAGAAGACACGGACAAAGCAGCTGCCAGATCTCTTTTATGTGATCTGGCTGCTTTGGAACTGGCCCAATTAGTCAGCGGTCCCACACACGTTAAAGGCCACACTATTAATTTGGTCTTCAGTAACACAACCAGGTTAAGGTCAACGCCCACTCTCCCTTTGGCTTGGTCTGATCATTTTTTGATAACACTTAATCTTGCTACTTCTGTTATCTGGAGATTCCCTGCCACTACAACGCAAACTCATTGCTGTTGGCACAAACTTAGAGCTAACGACTGGACCAACACCCTTAAAAATGTGAAACCAACCTTTTCTGATCATACTGCTGATTTCTCAGAGGGATTCAATGGGTGGATTACTCAAACATTAGATGTAATACTTTCTTATTCAACCGAAGTATGGACCGGACAAAAGAAAAGTTTTCCCTGGTTTCCCCCTCACCTTCACTTATTAAAAAAGACTGTAAGCGCCTGGAAAGGAAATGGAGAAAATCCTATGATCCCTCTTTAAAGAGGGATTATAGAAAAGCAATCAGACACTTCCATTTAGAAATTAAGTCAGCCCAGTCCATTTACAATGCATCAAGAATGAACAGTCATCCATCTCACATAAGGAGATCTTTCAAATACTTAAAGAGATTGCGCAGCCTAATATGCATAGTGAGCTCTTGGAGGCCTCACAAGTACATAGTAACAACTTATCACTCTATTTTCAACAAAAGATAGCAGATATCTATTCGGCCTTTTCTGTTAACTCACATTACACTCCTAATACTATAAGTCAGTGTTAGAAATGGGGTCTTTGTTTGGTAGTCAGGTTACCAATGTCCAAGCAAGGACCCTCACTCTAGTCAGGGTAAAGGAGAATCACCCTCAGCTAAATCCTGCTCACCCCCTTGGTAGCTTGGCATGAGCAGGCAGGCTTAACTTCAAAGTGCTAGGTGTAAAGTATCTGTACCAACACACACAGTAACTCAATGAAAACACTACGAAATGACACAACACAGGTTTAGAAAAAAAGAAAATATTTACCTAAACAAAACAAGACCAAAATGACAAAAAAACAACATACACAAGTCAAGTGATTGATTAAAAAGCGAAAAGAGTCCTAAATCCTTCAGAAAACAGGTAAAACACTGTTAGTGTTGAAAAGTACCTGGGTAGCATAAAAATAACACGCACGGGTGAGTGTGGGTCGAAAAAGGTAAGCGGTGCATCAATTTCTTACCCGCATGAGAGCTTGTCCGTTGTTTCTCCTTCTCCGGTCGGGTCGGCATGCGTCGTTTTTTCTTCCCGCAGGGGAGCAATGTGTCGAGCCAGACAGCACTCGGGTCGGTTTTTCCATGCCCAGCAAGGTTTGCGTCAAAAATCCTGCTGCACTGTCTCAGCAAAACCGGACAGTGTGGGTTGTGACATCGACAGCCTCCGTCAGTGGGTGTGAGTGTCGTTCTTCCAGCTCTGTGTGTAGATTTACCAGCTGCGATGCCGGTGGAGCGTCGATTTCTGCTGCAAAGCCAGTGGCACGTTGTTTTTCAGCCGCGTCTTAGAAGGTGCGTTGAATGTTTCCCCGCATGATGTTGGTCAGTGCCTCGTGGAGAGTTGGTTCCCTGGGGCTGTCCTCCCCCGTCGCACAGCAGTCCTCCCAGCTTCCCTGTTGTCCTGTGCCTCTGTAACCTGAACCATGTGCCCACTGCCACTGACCACAGGTCCCTGATCGTCCTGGGATAGTGGGTTTGCCTGTGGTCCTTGTAGTGGTGGACACACTGCTGATTGACATGTCCTGGGGACAGTGGCATGGGCCCGCTTGGTGGGTGCTGTGGTAGTGTTTCCTGAGGGGGGAGGTTCTGTGGTGGTTTGGGACTGTGGAAGAGGAACTGACTGTCTAGAGGCCCCAGATGAGCCAGGCTGGTCATCGTGATCCAAGCGTGCAGAGCTGCTGTCGTCACTTTGGGACTCTTCTGTAGGGGGACTGGATATAGCTGGCACCTCCTGTCTGATGAAGTTGAGTAGGGGTCCTGTTGGGATGTAAATGCATTGTTATTGTATCAGTGTGTGCCAGCTTGTGCAATGGGTGTGTTTCCCTGTATTAATGTGCTTGCACTATTGCCTTGGGCCTTGTGTGAGTGGTGATTTTGTGGCCTGGGTGAGTCTCTCTATTGGGCATGCTGTGGTGATGGGTGTCCATGCAGGTCTGTGATGGGTGTCCATGCATTGTTGTTGCATGAAGGGCTTGGTATTGGGATGGGTGGGTTGTGATAGTGGGGTATGTGTGAGGTGATGGAGTGATGGGGTGAGGGTAGGAGTAGGAGTTAGTCATGGCATGCAGGTAGGGTGGGGGATGTAGTAGTGAAGAGTTAACTTACCAGAGTCCAGTCCTTCTGCTACTCCTGCGAGGCCCTCAGGATGCTTGATCGCCAAGACTTTCTCCTCCCATGTTGTTAGTTGTGGGGGAGGAGGTGGGGGTCCACCGCCAGTAATCTGTACAGCTACCTGGTGTCTTGTTACCACGGAACGCACCTTCCCCCGTAGGTCGTTTCACCTCTTCCTGAAGTCATCCCTTGTTTTTGGATGCTGTCCCACTGCGTTGACCCTGTCCTCTATTCACCGCCATAGCTCCATCTTCCTAGCAATGGAGGTCTGCTGCACCTGTGATCCGAATAGCTGTGGCTCTACCCGGATGATTTCCTCCACCATGACCCTGAGCTCCTCCTCAGAAAACCTGGGGTGTCTTTGAGGTGCCATGAAGTGGTGTGAGTGATGTGTGAGGTGATGTGTGGGGTGATGGGTTGGTGTATGTACTGTGTGGTGCGTGGATGGTGTATGTGCGATGGTGTTCTGTGCCTTTGGATGATGGTGTGGTCTTTGCTTTTCTCTCTCTCTGCTTCTTCAAAATTGTTCGCTGTAAGGGGTTGTGGGTAGTGTGAGTGTGTGTTTAATATTGGTGTGAGTGTGTGGGTGTGGTGTGTGTATGTGTGTCAGGTGTGTGTATTTTGAATTGTTCAATGTGGTTGTGTTTTGTAAGTGTGTGTGTATTTTGAGCGCAGTGGTGTGTACCGCCAATGGTTTACCACGGTTGAAAGACCGCCGCATTGATTCATGGGTCGTGATACAGTGGGCATAATCCTGTTAGCCTCACAGTGTGGGTTTTGCTATTGCCGGTTTATCACTGACCTTTGGTCTGGCGGACTTGTGTGGGTGTCTGTATAGTGGTGGATTTCTCAGTGTGGGTCATAATACCTGTAGTGGATTTCACGGTCACGGTATGTTGGTGGCTGTCGGCACGGTGGTAAGCGGAATTTATCACCAGGGTTGTAATGAGGGCCTTATTGTTCAGGCCTTAATATTTCCTGGCTTGACTATGATAATGCACTGTATCTCGGCTCCCCAAAGTATGTAAGTAGGAAATTGCAGGTGGTTCAGAATGCCTCTGCTCAGATCCTTCTAGACCTACTTAGACATATGTCTGTTAAAGAGGCTATCTCCTCTCTTCATTGGATTCCAGTGGCACAGCGCATAAAATTCAAAGATGTGTTATAATCACAGATCCCTACATAACAGAGGTCCTTCTTTGTTAAGGCCTTTAGCCTCCTTCTACACGCCCTCTAGGCAGCTTAGATCTTTGGGGACCGCAATAGTTAGACCTCCAACTGTAAAAATGGCCAGATGGAGGGAAGCTCAATAGCCTTTTTAGGAGGCAAATTATGGAATTCACTACCTCTCTACCTCTGCCTGACCAGCCATGAGCTCTCCTTCTGTCAATTGCATAAAACTGTGTTTTTTTACAGCTTAATTGTCATACCATGTTCTGAAAATTGGTACTTAGCACTGGGAGGATTTCGGGTAGTCATGCGCTCTATAAATCTCCTTAGCTTAACTCAACTCCTGGTGACCTGATATAGTTCTTAGAAAACTTAGACATGGGTGAGATGTACACTTTCACACCCCTTGAGCAGGCTGGCATCCAGCTGATGGGCAGTCACCCCTCTAGAAACATCTGACTTTACCAGACCCACCTCAGAAACCACTGAGACACAAGGAGATGGACAAGGAAGAGGATTACCTTTTAATGAGTTTGGATGTCACAAGCTTATACACATGTATACCTCATGATGAAGGCATTAAGACATTTTTTGAGAGCAAGGTCTTTGTCATATCTTTTACATACGGAGATGCTATTAGAAATGGTTTATATGTGCCTAACAAACAATTTCTTCATCTTTGAAAATACAGTATATCGACAATGCCAGGGGACTGCGATGGGCACTTGTTTTGCTCCCAGCTACGCGGGTGTATACCTGGGTTGGTGGGAGGAAACAGTGGTCGGGACATCACTGTTTTTGAAGACCAGGTAGTTCTTTGGGTGAGATTTATAGATTATGGCCCTCATTCTGACCTTGGCGGTCGGCGGAGAGGCGGCGGTCGGACCGCGAACTGTCCGGCGGTATTAAAAATGGCATTCTGACCGCGGCGGTCACCGCCGCGACCGACCGCCACTTCCCCACTCCGACAGCCACGGCGGTCATGACCGACGGGCTGGAGTCTGCGCACTCCGGTCCGGCGGTCGACCCAAGACCGCCAACGGTATCATGACCCTGCTTACCGCCGCGGTTTCTGGCGTTCGGGAACCGCCATGCGAACCATGGCGGTAGGCACTATCGGTGCCAGGGAATTCCTTCCCTGGCACTGATAGGGGTCTCCCCCACCCCCCACTGCCCCCCGAGTCCTCCCCCCACACCCTCCACCCCCCTGCCACCCCCCAGAGGTGGTACGAACCCCCTCCCCACCCCCACCCCGACATGCACATACACGCACCCCGACATGCACACACCCCCAACATGCACATATACACACCCCCTACACACACACATACACAACGGGGACACAAACCCGCACACATACATGCCGACATGCGCACCCGCCGAACTACACACATTGCCCATAGGCACAGCAGCACTCCCCGCCCGCATGCACGCACTCACACACCCCCTCTACACACTCACACGCACACCCCCATGCACGCACACATCACACAACACCCCCCCACCCCCTCCCCTCACGGACGATCAACTTACCTTGTGCGTTGGTCCTCCGGGAGGTGACAGGAGCCATGGGGAGGTGACCGCCAACAGAAGACCGCCAACAGAAGACCGCCACACAGAAATGTGGGTCGTAATTCTGTGGGCGGTGTTCTGCTGGCGTGGCGGTGGAGGTTGACCAGTCTCCACTTTCCCGCCGACCGCCAGTGTGGCTGCTGGCGGTTTTCCGGCGGAACGCTCCCAGCGGTCAGAATGCGCACAGCGGCATACCGCCGCGGTCGGCGGTCTTCACCGCGGCGGTAACTCGCCGGTCTTGCGAAAAGACCGCCAAGGTCAGAATGGCCCCCTATATTTTTTGTATCTGGAAAGGAAGTAAGGAATCTGCTATGACATTTGTAACAACATTGAATAATAATTCCCTAAATCTGAAATTTAGCAGTGAAATGCATAATTTAGAGTTGATATTTTTGGATGTGAAAGCAAGTGTGATCAATAATAAGTTGGAGTGTGAGTTATTCAGAAAAGATACGGCTGGGAACAGCCTACTTCATGCAACCGGTAGTCACCCTAAGAATTTGATTCAGAATATTCCATATGGGGAACTACTTAGGGCCAGGAGAAATTGTAGTTTGGAAACTATGGCCCTCATTCTGACCTTGGCGGTCTTTTCGCAAGACCGCCGAGTTACCGCCGCGGTAAAGACCGCCGACCGCGGCGGTATGCCGCTGCGCGTATTCCGACCGCTATGGAGCGTTCCGCCGGAATACCGCCAGCAGCCACACTGGCGGTCGGCGGGAAAGTGGAGACTGGTCAACCTCCACCGCCACGCCAGCAGAACACCGCCCCCAGAATTACGACCCACATTTCTGTGTGGCGGTCTTCTGTAGGCGGTCTTCTGTTGGCGGTCACGTCCCTATGGCTCCCGTCGCCTCCCGGAGGACCAACGCACAAGGTAAGTTGATCGTCCGTGAGGGGAGGGGGTGGGGGGGTGTTGTGTGATGTGTGCGTGCATGGGGGTGTGCGTGTGAGTGTGTAGAGGGGGTGTGTGAGTGCGTGCATGCGGGCGGGGATTGCTGCTGTGCCTATGGGCAATGTGTGTAGTTCGGCGGGTGCGCATGTCGGCATGTATGTGTGCGGGTATGTGTCCCCGTTGTGTATGTGTGTGTGTAGGGGGTGTGTATATGTGCATGTTGGGGGTGTGTGCATGTCGGGGTGCATGTATGTGCATGTCGGGGTGGGGGTGGGGAGGGGGTTCGTACCACCTCTGGGGGGTGGCAGGGGGGTGGAGGGTGTGGGGGGAGGACTCGGGGGGGCAGTGGGGGGTGGGGGAGAGAGAATTCCCTGGCCCCGATAGTGCCTACCGCCATGGTTCGCATGGCGGTTCCCGAACGCAAGAAACCGCGGCGGTAAGCAGGGTCATGATAGCGTTGGCGGTCTTGGGTCGACCGCCGGACCGGAGTGCGCAGACTCCAGCCCGTCGGTCATGACCGCCGTGGCTGTCGGAGTGGGGAAGTGGCGGTCGGTCGCGGCGGGGACCGCCGCGGTCAGAATGCCATTTTTAATACCGCCGGTCTGTTCGCGGTCCGACCGCCGCCTCTCCGCCGACCGCCAGGGTCAGAATGAGGGCCTATGTTTGATAAAGAGGCATGTGTTATGATTAAAAGAGTCAAAGAAAGAGGATACTCAGAGATTATTTTAAAAAAGGCATTGCAGAAAGTTAAACAAGTTAAAAGAGAAGATCTACTGGTACCAACATTTAAGACTGATAAAGATGAAGAAGGACAAATGAGATTTATCACAACATATCATGACAAAACAGGTGAAGTAAGAAAGATGTTCAAAAATTACTGGCCAGTATTGAAAACAGATGAGAATCTAGCAAAGATGATTAAGGATTATCCTACGTTTACTTTTAGGAGAAGTAGATCTTTAAAAGACACTTTAAGTCAATGTCTGGTACCAGTAATTGAATAGAAAAATCCTATTCAGGGCTTTTTCATTTGTGGTAAATGCAAAGCATGCAAATATAGTGAAAATTGTAGAGAGGTGAAATTCATAAGGAATGTAAAATCATTTAAAGTTAGGAAACATGTAACATGACACTCAGATTATTGTGTATGCGCCTTGAAATACCCCTGTAATAAATTCTATACAGGGAGCACTATACACATGGCAAAGAAAAGAGTGTTAGAACATATGAGATCGAACAAGAATGAGGATAAGACATATCCGGTGGCTAGACACTTTAAAGAACATCATGGTAAGAATGTAAATGAATTGAAATTTGTGGTACTGGACAGAATTATGTTGAATATACGAGGAGGCAATAGAACACTAGAGTTAAGAAAGTTAGAATCAAGGTTACTCATTGAATGTAACACAATGGAACCGGAAAGATTAAACAAGGATGAGGACTTGGCCGTACATCTGATATCTTGAAGAAGTAAATGAATCGATATTGTCAAATGATTATGCACAATGTAGTATAATTGATATGTAGAATGAATTTTGAAGGTGAGCTTTTTTTCACAATTCGATTTTAATATGAGATGTTTATTTTGATTTTTTAGAGAAAAAGAAGAAAAATAAGAGCGGTCAGCGAAAATGCAGAGGAGCTACTATATCTCATAAACAGTATTTGGTGATATTTGTATTCTCTTTGTTTTCTGTAGGATATGAGTAAGATTATTTCAGAATTTGAAATTCAATAGGTAAAAAATAATCATATGATTTCCTGTTGGAATTGATGAATTAGGGTTGTCATGATGATGCTTGAATTACAATTGCCCACTGGGGCTAGTTGACTGGAATTTACAAATATAATTAAAAAGATTAATAATTATATATTGTATATATACAATAGCCGATTACAGGAGATATAAGTTGTTTTGGGAATAGTAACTATAAGGGATAAGTATGTGCAATATAAAATTGTAGAGTTGATTGCAAGAAAAACATGTTTAAAAATGGCTGCGGTATTTCCAACAAGAAATGTAGACCGTTCTCTATGTTTATTGAGTTGGTGGAGGGTATTTAGAGAAATCAAAGCATGGGCTAAATTGGTCGTGATCAAGTGATCTTTGACTCCTGAAACGCGTTGGTTGTTTGTTTTGCCAAATAAATAGGATTTGAGGACATTGAGTGAAAGAGGCGTTTTTTCCATAAAGAAGAAACATTAGGGGAGATATATATATAATCAATTGCAGTATGCTACACATAAAGACATATATACAGTAGAACACAGTGCAATGTGTCTCCAGTGTCAGAGCTAAAAAGACGTGGCAAATTCATGGGTTAAATAACTGGTAACAAACAACAATATAGAGATCTCAAACCATGACCAGGTTCCTAAATATGGCTCTCATGGTAAAAACCTTTCAGAGAGGTCCACGTTAATCAAGTGCCCCTGAAATGCTTGGGATCTGTCCTAACCATGTCTTTACCGACCCTGGCCTGCCTTGATTTTCAGAAGTCCTTAAAGGAAACTCTCCTTCTTGATGTTGTCTTCATGCTCGACATTTACGTGGATATTTGCACTAGTTATTAATTGGTAAAAACATAAATCTTGAACTACACTAATGAAGAATTTACTGGTTCACTCGAACATTCAAAACTTCAATGGGAAACAAAACTTAATCTTGAGGTGCAAATATCTTGAGTTAGTCGTCTCAATGCCCTCAGAATATATAAAGAGGTCTCCGGCAACCAAAACCTACATCAATCACATGATTACGAATGCTTTATCAGCTCAGATACATTCTGGTTACTAGGGTATGTAATATATATGTTTTTTGCTATTTATTGTGTATCTTTTTCATCTGTTTAATGCCAAAAGCATGCTTGAAAGCAAAAAAATTAATGTTGGCCGATACATCTTTAACTGTGATATACCTTCTTGCTTTAATCAGTGTTTGCATTTAGAACTACACTGATGAAATACAATATGTGCTAAGATTAAAACACACATCAGAAGGACTGAGCTAGATTCGCTGCCTAATGGTAATTTGCAGATAGTATTTCACAAGATGACAGTCATTGCATTAGCGTAATGAAACTAGAGGGGGCCCCCATGCAAAGAACATGGAGGACTCACTCGGGCCAGGTGCTGTGCTGACAGGGCCCCCTGAAGCTCGCCCCAACCCTTCCACACACAGCGGGGGCTGTGCGGGCCTTTGTTACACCACTGAGTCATTGACTCAAAGGCAGAGATATCAGTGTATGAAAAGCAGTTTCACATTTGCAGGGTTTAAGGGGAATTCCTCCTATGGTGATGTAGACCGACTATCAAGAACACATCACCAAGAAAACCAAGACATTTCAGTACCGCACCTCTTTACCAATGAAAGTGAGATTGTCCTTTATGGAAAGCGATTTCACAACTTCAGTTAAAGCCCTCTTGCTCTCTTATAGGGATAGCAACAATGCCTTGCCTCATGGACAACAAAACTCCAAACTGGACCCCCTAAACAGCATCTCAGTAAAAGCCTGAAAAGTTTACCCCATCCTCTTCATGCTGATGGCACTTGACAGGCTTGCTCTAACCAACCTGGAAGTTCTTCAAAACCAGCTTCACCATTTAAAACTCCAGCACCACCATCCCCCTTGCCTACCTCACTGGCAAGCTCACCATCTCTGCTAGGTCTCAACAAACGCGCTACCAGATCAATAGCAGACTAATAGAAGATCTATAAAATGGAAAACAGTGCGAAACATGTCCTGTTCATTCATCCACCCAGGATCTAATACAGAATCCCTGCTTCTATCAAAGATAAGCTACTTCAAAGAACAATGCCTCTCAACACTGAAGATAGACCATTGCCTCCTTTGTACTTCAAGTTCCCCTGCCCTTTCTTCCAAGAAACTCTGTGTTATCTTCCTTTGGCCCTCTTCAAAACATTGCTGCCTTAGGCATAAATACCAGATAAACACATACGGCCTGATTTTCTTCCATTTACACAGGTATTTTAAAAGTAGTATCATGGCGGAGACCCTGTAAAAGTAGTATTGCGGCAGAGACCCTGCACTGTAAATGATAGGAGTATCCTATCTTTTAATGTGTGGGGTCTCCACCACATCTGCAGAGATGCTGCAGTTGTAAAGATAATACTGGTAAAATACCTTTGTGAATAGGAAAAAGTCATAAACTTACTTAAAAGTATAAGTTTACTTATGTGAATTGGGTCCATTAATAAAATACCTATACACACAAAGTACATTGTATTTGCCCTTCATTTATTGTGTACTTGATTTGCTAAAAGTACATGCCTTGGTCTTCTAGGTTACATGCTGCCGTCTAATCATTGATTACAAAGAGATTACTGAATGGAGAAGTCATGGCCATATCATTGGATTGTAAGATGAAAATGTGTTACCTGCTCTGTCTACCTCGCACTGAACTCTGAAACAGCACCAAGTCCAAATGAAGGTAGAATGCACTGTAAAGTATATTTGGAAAAAAGGTCAGCGCACCAGTTCTGCTGTTCTAAAAGATTTATCCTTTTAATAAGGCAAAGATAAAAGAGATGAGAAAATATTTGTTTGATTTGTTTGAATTTTTTTTTGTGAGTGGATCAACTAAGTTTTGTTGGTGAGCGCAAATGAGAATTAGTGTATCCTAGTATGATTTTCTGGCCCTCGGGGGAGAGGGGGGCACCCGGCAAGATTTTTCACTGCCAGCGTCACAGGTGGTGGTGATGACGCAGAAATGAAGGTTTTACATTTATTAGCGCATAAAACGTAGTGCTGCAATAATCAAGTGTGACTTTAACCGAACTAATAAAGATTGTACGGGGACAAATGTGCCCTCAGAGTAGTTTGCCAACATTTATAAGCGTGCTTTATATAATGTGATGTATTAGAATTGTACTAATCTGACATAACCGTAAACGTGTGCCATGATTTGCTTGTTTGAAATGTTTTAACTTAGCATAACTTTAGTGGAGGCTTCGGCCTAGTTGCCTTGTCTCACGGTTTAGATGCTCGTGTTTTTCTAATGTGCTAATAAAACGTGTATTCTTGCTTGAAGCTGTACTTTTCCAGTGAGATCGGTTCACATGCTTATCTTTAAGGTTTCGTGCCAGCCTGGCATCTTCTTCTTTGCTCCAAGGTCAATCTGCAGGTGCGGACAATGGAAGCTCTGAAAGTGAGTTAATTGGTAAAATATGTTGCAACTTACGTTCCCGACTCCAAGGATAATGTATGCCTAGGTAGAAGCTTGTGAATTGTTGTTTTGATTGGACAATTTGAAGCCAACCTATGAACCCTCCAATGGAAGACCCTACTGGATTTGAACTGTTGTTTATTTAAACCTGGTGCACAAGGAGAAAGCGGCCATTACCCGGACATTATTGCCATTAGCCATTACCAGCCATTACCCATTGCACCCATTGAGGACATTAGACATTGCAGGACATTGCGGCCATTATGGCCCATCTTGCCGACCTCGTCATTTTGCCATCTTCTACGATGCCAATTGATGTTTGATGAGACTTTGATGCTTTCTCTAATCGAGAGAAAGAGACTTTAAGAAATTCTCGCCCTAGAGACTTTAACTTTGATTTGCCCCTTTGCATGAAGTAGTAGTTTTGTCCTTTTATCTTGCCGCTGTGAGGCAATTGCCCCGTCCACCCTGCCCCTTTGCCCCGTCCCATGCTGATCGAAACCGGTACCTGTGAGACGAAGACTTCCTTGAATGCTGATTGAATTTGGTAAATATGAAAGGAAAATTTACAATTGCATTGTGTTTCTTTTTAGGTAACCAACTGCTGATTTTTGATAAGAGCCCTAGTTAGGAGTTTTCCAAATTAATGTTGCTAAATTGTTTTTGCATGAAGTCCCACATGCAGATGCTAATTTGAGGTTAGATGAGGATTCATTTGTTGCACGATGCAATTTGAGACCTTGTTATGCTGACTAATGTATGCAATTAGCCCATTACAGATTATAGTTTTAGTGGTTTGCGTTGCTATTATCGAATGCATTGTTATTCAAATGCTGCATAGATTGCATCTTTTTCGCCGTTATGGACAGCTATTAATGTTCATTTACATATATCATTTGGTGTTGAGACACATTTATATCGTGCTAGCTTTGTTAATATAGGGAAATAAATTCATTAACTTTGAATGAACTGGTGTGGTTATTCATGGCCGAAAGGTCATGGTTCGCCGAAATGTTTTCTGGATTAATTGTGAAGTGTTATGTTGATCAGGGCATTGCTTATGTTCGTTATTGATTATTGATTTGATTTAATTGATTACTCTCGGGTGAAGAGAGCCCCACTTGGTCAAAAGATTCATGACCCAAGAGCGTCCAAATACAGGTAATTTATTAGGACGGAACGCTCTATCAGTGGCGACCATTCTTCCTGAGAAAGTTACTACTCTAATGTAAAAAGCAACTCTAGCATCACAACCCCCGACACACGATGTGGTGTAATTTACTGTGCATTTTTAGCGTTGAACGATCTCCCTGCACTAAAAATCATCGCGACATGCTATTTTAACCCTGTTCGCAGAACTCCATGGAATCTCACCAACTTTTCATGTAACTCGCAAGTTTTGCACACCCATAATCACAACGATATTCAAGACGTTGGTTCGAAAGTGGGGTCAGACTGTTCAACCCATCCTACAAAGCGCAAATAACTTTGACGCATACTGTTTATGTTTGTGACTAAAATGAAAACACGGTTTTTATATAAGCTTGCATGTTTGTTCTATTGGGACTGAAATACTGACCCTGAACTTCATTTGTCTGTTATCCTAAACAGTTTATTCCAAAAGAATAGGTCTTATAGTGACATCTTAACAACAGTATTCAGCTGTGGTGCACCTTATTCTTGCTAGGTACTATGTCAGGATGGTACAGGATAGAGGATTGAAACTATTGTCGAACACCCATACCGTCTATGAGGAGAGAATAACGTTGTTATTATATATAGGTTCCTCTTATATTGGTGACAAAGAAAGATAAATATATATATATTTGACATTGTTTCCAGTTTGCAGTGCGTGTTTGTTTCGATACGACTGATATATCACAACCCATAGAAGGAATTATACTTGTGGCTCCACGCATTATATGAGGGAACGCTTTACAGACACATAAGGTGCAGAGAAATAACGGCTTTGCTTCTCCTTGTAATATTATCATGTTGCCATATGAGGGAGATCCGAAAATTTAATTTTGATTTTAACTCTGTTTTTTCGGGCTTTTAAAGTTCAACCTGAATCCTTATTCAGGGCATCAGCGTAATTTGAAAGTTCCACATGAGGTAATTCCTCAAAGTGGGCACAGTGCGCCGGCACCTTTTAGATTTGATTAACTCTCAGAGTGGAAACAACTTAGGCAGCTAAAACACTTCATTGAAGGTGAGCCGTAGAACGTTACTTTAATAAATCACATGATGTTTCTCTGTGAAACGACCAGCGTTTTCTTTACTTGATGTAGTAGTCAATAACCTAAAATGTTATTTTGTTTTTCTCTTTTCATTTCTGTATTTTCATGCTGGCGTCAGCTCCAACGAGAATCCTCTTTCAACTGGATGTAGTGCACAGGTATTAATGTAATTTAAAAATGCCAAACCAGGCAAGGAAGTAATGTATTATAAGTGCTAACCATCATATACTCCTGATGTTATTTATATGTTTTCTTTTTACTTAACATCCCTAAGAAAGTGGATTCATTCTGTGAAACTAGTCGGCTATACTTCTTGAAGAATCCGAAGTGGAATCTAGCCGAATCTTTATTGTTACTCCCAAAGTGGATTGATTTGAACTACATTGAAATAGTGGTATATAGTAAACGTATTTATAGATATGATGATTGACACTTCCTTATAATTATAGAGAATACTTGTTAAACGGCTTCCCTAATGAAAATGTGTAAATCTGAAATTTGTGCTCACTGCACCAAACTCTCAATGTATTGGAGGTTCTCCACCTATTTTCCTTCATTAAAAGTTTGCACATTTGACCTGCTGAAATTCGACAGGGTGAAATTGCATGGCGCAGTGTTTAATGCAACACTCGGAATTCTGATCAATGTGCAAACTCCTGTTTCAGTAGGGTTATGAAAATGACAGTCAGTGTCCTGGTATTACAGGCTATTCACACTTCCATGCTAACCCTACCTCAACCTGGGAAAGTGCCCCAAACTATCATAATTAGTCTGGACGTTGTCTCTGAAGCTTGCGGGCAGAATCAATGGTCGGTCTGGATGATTTGCATTGGTTAATTGTTGTCTTTTATCCTCCAGGGCCCACCACAGCAGATTTTACATTATCGGATCAACCTACATATACATAGTAAATATCAAATCAATGACTGGCAAGCAATTTAATAAATAAAAGGGCAAATTATTATTTTAGAAGAAAAGGGCTGAAAGGCTAGTGGGTCAGTGCTTTATGCCGCTAGCATAAATCGCTTGACATTTTCAGATATAAGAAATAATTATTCTACTGTGCACCCTCACATCACATACAACATAATTGGTCTGGGAGGCTTAGAATTGATATTGTTACCTTGTGATATGGCCTTTGTTTATATTTAGCTTCTCCATTTTCTTATATGTGACCTTATGGGTTCAGCCCTTTCAGGTGCAATAGGGATTTCACTAAGAAAATGTGGTTAATACCTAATGAGCAAACCCCCAATAACAACAGAATCAAAATAAAAATAAAAATCAACAAGAACATCATATGAAGATGAAATTCCTCACAACGGTGCTATTCTTAGATTTGTTTTTCAGATTTAAAATGTGCATTATTTCCTCCAGATGTCTCGTAGTAGTCAGTCAAAAATGTACTTTATTTGGCAACAATGCCATAAAAGTACACAAACATTTAAACCAAAGTACACTGTGCATTTACCAACTGTAAACAACAAATAAAAATCAACACTGGGAATCTAAGATGATTAAACTTGTCAATAGTTCATAATCAATTAAAACTGTCATAGATCAAATTAAACAGTCACGTAGTTCTTCGACATATTCTGTAAGTTGCCAAGGTAAGAAATAATAACTATCACCAGGCCACCGTCTGTTATAAATAAGAAATCAATAGCTTTTCTTGTATTTCGAGAACATCTAATCAGACCAATTACTGCACAGCAGATGTTTTCGTGGTTTGCACTAAATATCCTTAGAACAAATTTAACAGCAAAGATACATGTTTATTTAGGTCATGGCCTTTTTTAAACATTAATAAAACACCTAGTCACCTAAAATCCACTGTACATAATTCCACACTAGATCATAAATATAATAAAACATGCCCTGACTGTATAAATACACCCTACTATATAAGGTAATTCAACCTAGTAATTAACCCTCATTATTATCTCTCAACGTTGTATCCACTGTGATTAAAAAGTGACCCAGCGCACGTCACATCTAAAAATCTCATGTCCATTAAAATGTCAACTGCTTGTCCTCTTTCTCTAATACCATATTTAAAAAAAATAAGTTTTATGTTCTTTTTCCGTTGGGGTAAGAACCACAAACAATCAATCAGGATATAGACTGATTTCATTTTCCCATTAAGACCACATTGACCAAACTTTTGGTCATTTTGCAGACCTTCCTGGTTGCCTAACATAAAGACTAAACGTATTCCACAGCAAAACCTTAATATACTGTGACGTATCTTAATGTTTGGAATCTTTTCCAAATAGGGGAAGATTCCATCATTCTCCCAGGAATTTAGCAAATGAGAAACAAATCTTTTATTACTCACATACAAAAGATCCTCAGCGCTGGAGGCCTGTTTTAATAGTCTTTTAAACTCTGCTTTACTCACATCCATCTCATTGATCCCCCTTGTTACCTGTATATTCAGTAACTTGGCACAGGCCAGGATTATTCCTTTAACCCCGTGCCCAAGTTAATTCACATTGCAGTATCTCCTTTTTACATAACTGAGAGATTTTCAATATTTCTATGTTATCAATTCTTATCCAGAATTTTAACATTTCTGTCCACCCTAATAAACTTGTCTCTATTCTGATTGCTTGAGCCATGGGTGAGGTGGGGAGGCCAAGTAGTCTTTTCAGACACTGTCCTTCTTCCAAATCCCATCTCTTCTTATCCCCTATACCCATCACCTCTGCTTCATACATAAATTACGATCTTACCATAGCTTGATAGGCTCGTAAAACTGGTCATAGAGAGGGGCCTCCATATCGTTTATCAAATCTCCTTGGGCCCACTATTGACACCAGTGCTTTATCTTGTGAGGAGGCGAGGTGGTCCTTCGAACCTAAACTCTGTGAAAATCATACCCTTAGATATTTATATTTGCTCACTCTCTCTATTTTTGTATTATTAATTGTCCAACTTATACTCTTCCCTTGCTACCGTATTTCGAGTACTTTAGTTTTTTCCATATTCATTTTCATTTTTTTTCTTATGCAGTATTCCCCAAATGTATTCAGCTTCCATTGCAATCCAATTCCCGACTGATCAACAATCACCAAATCGTCTGAAAACAAAAGCCAACTAATATTTCTGCCATTCATTTTGGGACTGAAAGTATTTGGCAAATTTACGACTTCAGGTAAATCGGCAAGAAACAGAGAAAACAAGGTAGTGGCCAGTACACATCTTTGCCTGAGGCCACTTCATAACTTGATTTTCCTCGAAAGTAAGCCCACACTATCCAGCTCCACTTTGGCCCAGTTGTCCTTATGCAGTTCCTTAAGAATTAAAAGAACATCTTTCGGTATTCCAAATCCCTTTAATACCTCCCACAGCAGCACCCGATCAACCAAATCGAACGCTGAGCTAAAATCAACAAAACAACAATGAAGTGCCCCCCGCTCTATAGATTTCTTTGCAATGGCCCACAAATGAAAACAGTGATCAATGGTCGAGTGACTCTCCTTAAAACCACCTTGCTCCAGAGGTATGATAGAATTTGCATCCACCCACTCCTTAATCATCTTCAATAATATCTTGGAAAAAATCTTAACACCTATATCCAGCAAGTTGATTTGCCTATAGTTTCCCAGGAGAGAACAAACACCTTTTTTGTGGATTGGTTTTATCACAGCCCCTTTCCAACTCTTCGGAAATCTTCCCTTTGCCAGGATATCCTTACCGTTGGCGAGCCACGCACAAAAAAACTCTACCCCATGGAATTTGGTGGAATTTCCCAGAGCTCTGCATCACAAACGTAATGTGGAGTGGCCAAAATTCAGCCAAATCCGCTGGTGAAGCAGGATTTATCACCCACTCCTAATTATGATATGGCACCCATCATTACTAGGGCGCCCTACAAATGAATGCAGTTAGCAAGGCATCTCAGTGTGGTACCTATTCCAGTTGTTGTTTTAGTACATTCTTGAATTCTACTTTTATCAATTACAATGTCTACATTTATTATTATATATAAATTTTCATAAGTAAAGATTCATACTAGGTATGCAAGATCTCTACTGGAATCAAACCCATTCCTCACATGATCAATTTGGTCAATGCAATGTGTTTCAATTTGTCTCAAATGTTTTTCTCTGTTTGCAACCCTTTTGTCCAACTAAATATGTTGAATATTTAGAAATTTCACAGACCAAACTCAATGGTAGGCATTTAGGTGGACTACCGTAGGATACTTCGGGCCATATGTACGAAAGCTTTTACCCATAGACACAGAATGGGTAAAATCCTTTCGTACATCTGGCCCTTGATGTCATAGGTTCTGAGGGCACACCTGCATCAAATAAACGTCTCATATATAATAAATTCAGCTGTCCTAAATTGTTTACTTTTGCCTATGTGCCACAAAACCTGACATTGGTCCACAATGTATTTTCAATAAATATATTTTTTGCATCCATACACCCACGTACATCTCTCAGTTAGCAGATGCCTCTTGTTTCTTTTCAGATGTAGTTGCCTATTTTAGGCCCAAAGTTAAAAATAGGTGGTATTTATTGCACACAGTAAATACCAATCTGTTGGACCTGTTTTTCCTTCATCCCTCCTGTATGACTGAATTTGTTTTTGTTGATGTTATGACCCTGTGCACTTTACCACTGCTAACTAGTGCTAAGTAATTGTGCTCTTGCCTTAAAAAACTGTGAAATTGACCTGCATGTGATAGACAAATTCAATTGACTTAAGTATTTGGTTCTGCCTGTACCCAGAGCCTGTAAATTAAATGCTACTATTGGGCAGCAGCCCTCATTGTGCCATCCACTAAGGTAGCATGTTAAAACTTGCCTAGGGCCTGCCACTGTACCTGTAGTGAAATTTTAAACTGCCATTTCGACAAATAAATCATTTGCTTGACCTTTACTTTCATTTTGAATACATATAGGTTACCCTTAAGATAGGCACTAAAATGCCTATAGGCCACGGTGCACTGTGTTTAAAAAGTAGGGCATGGGTTTTTAAGTTTCATATGTCCTGGTACTGAAAAACACATACATTTGTTTTTCACTACGTAAGGCATAGCTCTCCAACACTAAAACACTGGGTTAAATTATTATATTTAATACTTGCTAACTTTTGGTTGCAAACAAAATACCATGTTTACATCTAAATTATATGAAATTTAAAATCCTCTTTATTGGTAAAGTCTGATTTTAAGTCACAATTTTCAAAAAGGCACCTTCAGAAAATTGGCATTTACTTTCCCTAACCGGTTGTGTTAATCTGTCAGTTTCCTAGGCTACATGACTGTGCATGCTTCTGCCGTTGAGGATTTTATACACGCAAAGGAACCTGACAATGGTCTTTTGTCACCCAGACTTCTTGGAGTCTTGACAAGGGAAGTGAAGAACTTTCCAGAATCAGATGTGCGATAGTCTAGAAGATTTCCACACTTCAAAGGCTGCCCCCGGATCAGAGACTAGATCGTGGAAGTCTAGGTAGTCGCCCTCATCCTCCTCGACCTCTCGGCTGCCTTCGACACTGTCTGTCACCGCACCCTAATAACCCGCCTCCGCTCCACCGGGATCCAAGGCCAGGCCCTGGACTGGATCGCCTCCTTCCTCTCCAACCGCTCTCAAAGAGTCTACCTCCCACCTTTTCGCTCAGACCCCACCGAGATCATCTGCGGCGTCCCTCAAGTCTCCTCGCTCAGCTCGACACTCTTCAATGTCTACATGAGCCCCTTCGCCGACATCGTACGCAAGCACAACATCATCATCACCTCCTACGCCGACGACACTCAACTTATACTTTCCCTCACCAAGGACCCCGCCAGCGCTAAGACCAACCTACAAGATGGCATGAAGGACGTCGCAGATTGGATGAGGCTCAGCCGTCTAAAACTGAACTCAGACAAAACGGAAGTCCTCATCCTCGGCAACACCCCGACCGCATGGGATGACTCCTGGTGGCCCACGGCCCTTGGCACCGCACCAACCCCCTCAGACCACGCCCGCAACCTCGGCTTCATCTTGGACCCTCTGCTCACCATGACCAAACAAGTCAACGCCGTGTCCTCCTCCTGCTTCCTCACCCTCCGCATGCTCCGCAAGATCTTCTGCTGGATCCCCACCGACAGCAGAAAAACCGTGACCCACGCCCTAGTCACTAGCCGCCTCGACTACGGCAACACCCTTTATGCTGGGACCACCGCAAAACTCCCAAAACGTCTGCAACGTATTAAAAACGCCTCCGCCCGCCTCATTCTCGACGTACCCCGCAACAGCCACATCTCCGCACACCTGAGACACCTGCATTGGCTCCCAGTCAGCAAAAGGATCACCTTCCGACTTCTCACCCACGCACACAAAGCCCTCCACGACAAGGGACCTGAATACCTCAACCGACACCTCAGCTTCTACACCCTCACCCGTCTCCTCCGTTCCACCGGCCTCGAGCTCACTGGCGTCCCTCGCATCCGCCGCTCTACGGCGGGTGGGAGGTCTTTCTCCTACCTGGCAGCCAAGACCTGGAACACCCTCCCCACCAGCCTCAGGACCACCCAGGACCACTCCGCATTCCGGAGACTCCTCAAGACCTGGCTCTTCGAGCAGCAGTAACCCCCTAGCGCCTTGAGACCCGCACGGGTGAGTAGCGCGCTTTATAAATGTTAATGATTTGATTTGATTTGATTAGGTAGTGGATGTCTTTCTCCACTGGTTCTGGAGGGGGCTTGCTGCCCAGAGTACTTCATCCTGCCAATGACTGAGGTAGTGGATGTGAATCTCCACTGGTTCTGGAGGGGGCTTGGTGCCCAGAGTGCTCCACATGCAGTGTGGCTGGTCCCATTACCTCACATGGGTGTGTGTGCCGCGAAATTGCCTAGGAACAGGTAGCATGATAACCCATGGAGGCAGAGACAGACCCCACCCTGCTGCGGCTTCGCCTTCCACCTGCAGGTGCAAACAGTGATGAGAGTCATGCCTCATGAAAGTTGGCCAGGGTCCAGGAATTCTTCTCCAGCCTCGGACGGCTGCCCACTGGGAATGGTAGCCATGTCAGCTGTGATGCCACTGTCTGAGCAAGTCACGGGGCTGGTGGTGGTGCTCGCGGCGGTGTCTGTGGCGGAGGTGCTGGCGGTGGTGCATGTGTCAGCACCTGTTGAGGGACACAGCAGGACGTCTCCTGCAGCCTCGGATGGCTGCCCACTGGGGAAGATGCTGTGGACTGTTGCTGAGGCTGCAGACGTGCAGGTGGTGGTGCAGGTGGCTGTCCTGGTGGCAGTGCAGGTGGCAGTGCATATGGCGGTGCTGGTGGCAGTGCTGGTGGTGGTACAGGTGTCGGTGCTCGCCGCCATACAGGTTGGTGTAGTGGTTGACAGAAGGGGTGACTCAAGTCCCTCAGTCGTAGCCACCGTGCCCTGCCCTGACCTGCTCTTTGGCTTGTGGCCCTTCCCCACCTTTGATAGTGCCGCAGGTGTCTTGCCACTGTCCCCTTTTGTTTTGGATGAGCCCTTGGTGGCTGGTAGGTGCGGCTTCTCCCTCTGGGATGAGGGCATCTTCTTCACCTTGGCAGGTAGCGGAATGTCCTTGGCCTCACTACGTGGCACACTGGCAGCCCTGATGGGTGGCACACTCGATGACCCCGCAGTTGCTGGCACCACTGTGCCTGGGGATTTGGTGGCTGAGGTGCCGGGCTGGGACCTGGAAAGCCTGGCCCTAGGGGAAGGACGGGGAGGTGAAGGGAAGAGGTCAATGTTAGCCAGGAAAAGCTTCTTAGACACACTGGGACGGGAAGATGGAGGGGGTTTGGGAGTGGAGGAAGAGGCAGTGGTTGTAGGAGGTGTATGTTTGCTGAATTTGGATGAAGGTGCATGGGCCAGAGGCTGTTGTGAGGTGGATGGCTGTTGGGTGGGTGTGTGCCTGTCTTTGTGTACTTTGGGAGGAGGGCTCACAGATATACTGGGAGAGGACACTGGGGATATGTGAATATCAGTGGGGGTGGTGAATTGCACGTGAGCGGTGTGTGGTGATGGGCGTGCTGGTGATGGAGGTAGAGTATGTAGTGCATGCAGGTGTGAGTGGAGACGACACTGGGAGGGAGGAGGAGGGTGTGGAAGAGGGGGACACAGTGGAGGCAGTTGATGTTGCTGTGTCTGAATGGGGATGGTGCTTGTGTGAGTGCTTGTGGGATGTGTGATGCTTATGTTTGCCATGTCCACTCTTGTGTGTTGAGGTGTGTGCATGCTGGTTTGATGGTGTGCTTGGGATAGGCTGAGGTACAGGGGATTGGTTCTGGGTAGAGGAAGTTGGAGGGGGTAGGCTGGACACAGGAACAATGACTGCCATCAGTGCTGAGGCCAGAGCCTGAAATGCTCTCTGTTGGGCTGCCTGCCCAGAATGAATGCCCTCCAGGTATGCATTTGTTTGTTGCAAATGCCTCTCAACACCCTGGATGGCATTCAAAATGGTAGATTGCCCAACAGTTAGGGATCTCAGGAGGTCAATAACCTCCTCACTGAGGGCAGCAGGGCTGACTGGGGCAGGGGCGGAGGTGCCTGCGGCGAAAGAGATGCCCACCCTCGTGGGTGAGTGGGCATGGGACACATGCTGAGGGGCTGCTAGGAGGGCGGTGCTGGTAGGCGGGTGGTGGCTATACCGTTGACGGACACAACACACAGGGACCAGCCCTATGCCCTAAGCCATGCACTAACTGTTCCTAGAAAATTCACATGGCCATGGGGGACGAGGCCTAGGCCCAATTGCTGCACACCTGGAAGTCACAGGACCCTGACTAGGTGTAGATGGCTATTACCACTAGTGGGGTTGGGGTCCCACAGAGCCTGCCTAACAAGGGACCTTAGCCTACCAAGTTCGCCCTGGCCTAGGGGAACCCACAGCCCACTTCGACAACCCAGGCACCTCATAAAGCGCGCAGAGTCAGCTGAAGGAGAATGTACTCACCCCCTTGTTGCTGCTGTGATGCCCTCAAGCGCCCATCCAACTCCGGATAGGCCACCACCAGGATCCGGTACATCAGGGGGGTCACGGTGCGACAGGCACCCCTTCCACGTTGGGAGGCCATCCCCAGCTGGACCTCCACCGTCTTCTTGCTCCATGCTAATCTTCCTCCTGCTCTATCAGGAGCAGGACAGACGCCCTTGGTGATGGCACGCCAAATACCCTTCTTCTGGTGACCACTGACCTAGAAGAAAAGTGAAGTAAAAATGGATGTTTCTATCCCGTACATTTCATCTCATGCATTGCCAAACACCTCCCACCCTGGCCCAGACAAACATACACACACACACACACACACAATCCTGACATGCTGGCCTGTCCCCCTCCCCACCCTCTTCCATCCTCAACACTCCATACACTCATGTGCCATCCACCATGCTCACATTGTACTCAACTGGAGTCTGGAGGACTGTACAGTTGTGTGTACTAGGGGAGGGCCCCATCCACCAGTTTCTCCAACTCCTCCGAAGTGAAGGCAGGGGCCCTTTCTCCAGACACTGTAGCATTGTCGCTTCCAGACACAGGTCACAGCAGCACTTGCAGTGTAGGTCCTCTCCTGTTGAAGGTCAGGTATCAAATGAGGGAACAGTAAGAAAATGGCGGCCACGTCCGCACTGGTGCGTACCATCACCGCCAGCGTACATTGTCATTGGCTCCTGGGACCCATAGGGCCCAATGTTAACCAATGCTGAATTGCACCGCGGTCTTCGACCGCCCACCGCAACGGTGTACAACGCCAGCGCAGTTACCTCATTTCCCCTTGTCGCACCTTACAGGTCAGGCAGCCACCATTTCAGGGGCCACATGGCATGGAAAAAATCTGCATTACACCTATTTAGACCAGGAATAAGGACAGATAAAGGCACATTGCAAATTTCCAACGTTTTACCAAATAACACATTGTGATACCTAAGTGTTGGATGACCCTCTGCTCACTGTTCTTCTTCATAGGGCACGCCTGCTGGGGCAGGTGATGAGATGGTGGCATCCTCTGGTGTACAGAACCCTGGTGGACCTGTCGACAATGGAAGAGAGACACATCATTATCACCTACAGACTTGATTGTGCAACAATCCTGGAACTGTTTGCCCAGTTGGAGCCAGACCTGATTTCAGCTATCCGCCATCTCACAGGAATCCCCCCTCTAGTGCACATTCTGTCTGTACTCCATTTCCTGGCCAGTGGGTCTTTTCAAACAACAGTGGCCATGGTGGCTTGTTGTAACATGTTGATCTTTTTCTGATGTCATCCCGTGTTCTTTGATGCTGTTCCACTGCATTGACCCTGTTGACGATTCTCCGCCATAGCTCCATCTTCCAAGCATTGGATGTCTGCTGCACCTGTGATCCGAATAGCTGTGGCTCTACCGGGATGATTTCCTCCACCATGACCCTGAGCTCCTCCTCAGAAAACCTGGGGTGTCTTGTGAGGTGATGTCTGTTGTGATGTGTTGGTGTGTGTTGTTTGAGGTGCATGGATGTTTTCTAAGTGATGGTGTTGTGTGTCTGTGGATGCTGGTGTTGTGTTAGCTAATCTCTCTCTCCGGCCTTCTTTAAAACTTTTGGTTGTAAGGGTTTGTGGGACATGTGGGTGTGTGCTTTATATTGGATTGGGTGTGTGGGTGTGGTGTGTGTATGTGTATCAGGTGTGTGTATTTTGATTTGTCTAATGTGGTTGTGCTTTGTAAATGTGTGTGTATTTTGAGCGTGTACTGCCAATGGATTACCACGGTTAAAAGACCTTCGCGTTGATTCGTGGGTCTTGATAGTGTGGGCGTATTCCTGTTGGCGTGACAGTGTGGATTTTTGGTATTGGCAGTTTATCACTGGCCTTTTGGTGTTGCTGACTTGTGTGGGTGTCTGTATTGTGGCGGATTCCGAGCTGTGAGTCGTAATACCTGTAGTGGAATTCCGCAGCCACAACGGTATGTTGGCGGTCTTCTGCACGGCGGTAAGCGGGATTTACCGCCAGGGTGGTAATGTGGGCCCTTGTTTCCTCCCTCCCCAAAAAACAGTCTAGATATCTTACCTTAGTCAAACTGTCAGCTTTATATTGAATTTTGGACCACTGGTTTCTGCTTATGAGACTAAAATATTGGACCAGGATTAACAGAAAAGAAACTGGTGTAACACATTCCTTTGAAATCACTGTAATCAAGTCAAAATGGTTTCATGTGCATGTCTTAAAGACCCATCAGCAGTAGGGTTCCCTAAAGATCTCCCTATTCCCAATCTGCAGTAGACTCATATAGCTCTACCAACTCCAATTCACAACGTATGCGGAGAACATGAAAAAATCCATCTTGCAGGAAAATGCCTCATGAGCATCCCCATTTTTAGGACTGATTATGTTAGGGTTTTGACTCTGTACACTGGGATTCTGCTAACCAGGGTAAAAAGTGTACTAAGGGCCGCAAGGGCATGTAAGTTCAATGTGACTAGTGGACTGCCCCACCACTAAGTTGAAAATGCGAAGTGTGGCTTTAGGCCTGCCACCAGTAACCTGACTTTGCAGATTTAACTGTTGATTCACCCTGTCAAAATAATCCAATTTTACAGGCCTAAACCCTACTTTTAAATGTTAATGTCACTGTAAGTAGGTCTTAAATGCAATTATGACAGGGTACATGTTATTTAAAAATAAGACATGTAAAACTTTAATGTTAAACAAGCCTTTACAGTGAAAATGCCCTAAAACATGTTTTAACTGTAGCAGGGTTAGCTATTCCATAGACAATCACAGGGCTGCATTATTAACACTAGTAAAGTTATCTTCACCTAAGAAACAGATAAAAGACCATTCTTGGAATGTTTCAATATTTACTACAGGTTCAAGTCATTAGCAAAGTCTGATTTGTAACAAATATTAGAAAAACTGCACTTTTTAAAGGCATGTTATACGTGCCTAAAGCCTCTAGAAACCAATTTGCTTGAGCTGCCAACTGTTACCCAAAAGCTGAATAGATCCTTGATAAGGTGTATTTTGGATCCTAGAGGTGATACAAAGGGCTTGGATTTGTGGAGGTGTCCTGTTTCTCTAAAAAGATGACCAGTGCTTAGAACCTTAACTATTTTGAAAAGGGCCTGCCCTGTCATAGGTAGATGTAGCTCATACCTGGGCCTTCCCACTTCATAGTCCTCCTAGCCAGTCTTGCACCAATCCCAATAGAAGAGGGGGTATCCTCAGAGCCAGTTTTGAGTGACCACAATAAAAGGGCTGCCCATCTCTCCAGTCACACCTGTAGGGTGAACAAAGGAGCTCTTCACAGGGGAAGAAAGGATCTGCCATGCTGTTTTTAGGTTGAGAAGGGCACTCTTGGATTGTTTACTGTAGGGCACACAGGAACTACTGAAAAGGTGGGTAGTATAACTTTTTCTCTTTTGGTAAGGCCCACCCACAGGCTAGTGGCAGGCATAAATATGGCACCCCGGGTGTCAAGCACTAACCTGTTCATCCCGCGGAGACACAATGTTGACCAAGCTGCTTGGATGAGAGAAGGCGAGAGACACTGGAGTCGCAGTACTGGATCCGGACACCTCGTGACGGTTCTTGAAGAGCTAGTCTTTCCTATGATAAAGTACACATCAGTCAAATAACTACTATCTCACAACCCATGTATACTCTACTGTTAAACTATGATGTGTAAGCTAAACGTATCTGTTGGGGTCCCCTTTCTCTTTCACTTTTGATGGCTTTCCCTCTCACTAGGAATTTTCAGAACCAATGTGGATTACCTATAATTGAATAAGAGCCTTGAACCTCCTATATTGTCTATAACTAATCCCACTGTGATCCCAGATTAGTTCCTTTTCAACTCAAATAAGCCTACCTAGATGTTTCTTGACGTTCAGTAGGTATCTTGTGTCTTTCATCTTGATGACATTTCCCAAGATGCTGATTCACGCAACTCATAGACTTTTACATAGGCAACAATTAGAAGAACAAACTCTCAGGGAATTAGATTCTCCAGATATTCATGGGCTAATGATTGTACTGTTGTACTGTGCTAGTAGTGCAAGGCACGCAATTCAGTGTTTAAATCACACTGAAAAAATAGGGTTAATATCAAGGATTATGGTTCATGTTGTAGTACTATGAAAACATAGGGTTAGCGTTCAACTTTGTGAACAACCGGCTTATCACTGATACATCACAGCGTAATTTTGAGCATGGCAAAGATAAGCTTCAACTTCGTTTAACCGCCAAACACAGAATGTTCTGCATCACCAGCAACAATTTTAAATAATGCAAATGCCATTTTCAACTCAGCGATAATAACTATATTCACGGCGTATATAGTACAGCGTACAACTAACAATAGTAATACCACATTAAACTCAGCGATAATAAATGTATGCACAGTGTATCGTTTTCATAATAATTGTTCACTAGAAACTCCTTTCTGTGGTATTAAAGAAGCAATTGCATTAAGGGTTACAGCATAAGAAGCGGCGAACATCCTAATGACCTTAAATCCAAAGATGTGCCCTTTTAGCCACATCACATCCTGGAATATTTGCTTAGCAAGTTTCAAGTCAGCAGGTATCAAGTTTTAGCAATAAATGTTCTTAAATCGAGGGCAGTGTGTTTCCTCCTCTTTAAGGGTTTATTCCCTCCGTCTCTTCTTCTCAAAGCAGCCTGCAGGATGCTGGACAGTATAGAATGTGAAGATCAAAAGCGGAGGAGCAGAGATTCCTTCTCTGCAGCCAGTGACCTTTACAGCAAGCAATTCACTCTGGCCAAGTGTGGTTTAAATACCTGCTGCATCCAGCCACACCCAGTCTGAGTCATAGGGAGCCTCACCCAGTGTGAGTCATACGGATGCTGGAGGCTTGTGCAACACATGTTCCCAAACAAGCATTGGTCTCTAACAAGCATTAGTCTCTGTAAACAATCATTGATCAATTTTCTGGGGCTTATCTGGGTTTCCAGGCCCGGCAGTACACCCCTCCCAAGGATCTTCCAATTGGTTTCACTTTGTCGGGGTATCTATGGTGTAACTGATAAACCAATCGAGTAGCATGTATGTGTCCTGCTGATTTCCATGAATGATCTTCTGGCCAATTACCTTTCTAGTCTAATAAATAATAAAGTTTGTTACGTATTCATTTAAAGTCTAGTATGGCCCTGACCTCATACTCTGGTTCATTATCCACTAGGATTTGAAGAGGTCTTTTTGGGCAAGACATAGAGCCTTCTACCAGTTTTAATAGGGAGACATTGAACACTGGATGAATTTACAGAGAAGTGGGAAGTTCTAGCTTCACTGCCACCTTGCAAATCCTTTAGACGATGGTAGAAGGGCCCACATATCTTGGATGAAACTTTCATGCACCTTTCAAATTTAAGTGTTTAGTTGATAACCAAAGCTTTTGTCCTTCTTCATACTTTGGTCACTGACGTGTCTGCATATATTTTGTATGTTTGCTTTGCTAATCTTAGATTTGGCCTGCACATTTTTTTGAATGTCGCTCAATTGTTGTAGAAAGTCTTATAGTGCAGGAGTGGTTAACTAAGATATTGCACTTGATTTCAACATTCAAGAGTGATATCCATAAGTTCAGTAAAAAGGTGAATATTCAGTCGCTACATGAATCACATTGCTATATGCACATTCGGCTGCCCACAAGCACTCAGCCCAATACATTTCTGAGCTTATGCGATAACAATGAAAATATTGTTCCATACACTGGTGAACTCTTTCTGTTTGTCCATGTGATTGTGGATGACTTGATGACAGGTGGATATCCAGCACCAATTCCTGACAAAGAAACTTCCAAAATTTGGACACAAATTGTGTTTCTGGGTCGGACATGACTACTGAAGGAAGACCTTTTAAACAGACTATAGATTATAGGAGTACATGGGCTAATTGTATAGCCGAAGTTAAGGCTTTAAGAGGAATAGAGTGTGCCATCCTGGTCAAATAATCTACTACAATTAGAACAGTAGTTAACCCAGCATGATATTTTGGTAATTCTACTGCGAAGTCTGAAGATACTGTGAGTCACAGTGCAGGTAGAGTAGGTAAGGGTTGCAAAAGATCAACAGGGGCTTGATGAGAACTTTTCCCTTGGGCACAGGTCACACAATTTGCTATAAAGGTCTTTGGGGGTGATTCTAACCCTGGCGGTCGGTGATAAAGCGGCGGCCAACCCGCCAACAGGCCGGCGGTCCAAAAAATGGAATTCTGACCCTGGCGGGAACCGCCAACAGAGACTGCCACATTAACACTCCGACCGCCACGCGGTACAAACGAACAGCGTGGCGGTCACCGCCAACAGACAGGCGGCAGACAATGTACCGCCCACCCTATGACAACTCACCAATCCGCCACCTTTTCCGGGGCGGGAGCACCGCCGATAAAAACACGGCGGAAACAGACTACGAACGGGAAAACGCTCACCTCTACGCACTCCACGAGGACGGAGGACAGCATGGAACCCGAATTAAACATCATACCTGCTCTCGTCTACCTACTCATCTACCACGAGTACGAACTCCGGCGCAGACGACAACGGTGAGTACTGCACCTACGACACAGGGGAGGGGGGAGGAGGAAAGGTTACGGCACACACATATGCAACCCCCACCCCCCCCAAACTATGTACACACCAATGCAGAGCAACAAGTCACAGTGACACCACCCAACCCCCCGTGAAAAATGCAAAGACATAATTAAATTGTGAATCAAAATTTATGTAAATATAGCCTCTGATAAGTCATGGTCAAATAGCAATAAAAATTTTAAAAAATCAATTCAATATTTAGTGCAATCGATAAACCGAGGCAATTAGTCCTGCACATTTAACGAAATTCCAAGTGTCCGTGGGCCAAAGTGTATCAACACAAGGGCAAAGCCCACACAGGAGACCTGAGTCCTTTGGAGAGAACACTGCAGGGGCATCTGATGACAAAACTACAGGCACCTCAGGGGGAAGGGAAGGGGGGGGCACCACAGCCACATGAGTCCACGACACCAGATCCACGAAGGGGCCACCATGCCCACTGTGCCATCCTGGGGAGTGCAAAGCCACAGTCTCTCAAGTCTCTACAGTGGGTGGCTTGCCCACTGTGCCATCCTGGGGAGTGCAAAGCCACAGTCTCTCAAGTCTCTACAGTGGGTGGCTTGCCCACTGTGTCATCCTGGGGAGTGCAAAGCCACAGTCTCTCAAGTCTCTACAGTGGGTGGCTTGCCCACTGTGCCATCCTGGGGAGTGCAAAGCCACAGTCTCTCAAGTCTCTACAGTGGGTGGCTTGCCCACTGGACCATCCTGGGGAGTGCCAAGCCACAGTCCATCAGGTGGATAACAGTCTCCACTGGTCAAGGAGGAGGCATGGTGGGCACAGTGAACCGTGAACAGTAGCTCGACACAGATCCGGCACTGTCATTGTGCCAGTGGTGCTTGAGACGGCGGGGCCCAGCGGAGCGGTGCTTGAGACGGCGGGACCCTGTTCAGCGGTGCTTGAGACGGCGGGGCCCAGCGGAGCGGTGCTTGAGACGGCGGGGCCCAGCGGAGCGGTGCTTGAGACGGCGGGACCCTGTTCAGCGGTGCTTGAGACGGCGGGGCCCAGCGGAGCGGTGCTTGACAGGAAGGGCCCAGCGGAACGGTGCTTGACAGGAAGGGCCCAGCGGAGCGGTGCTTGAGACGGCGGGGCCCAGCGGAGCGGTGCTTGAGACGGCGGGGCCCTGTTCAGCGGTGCTTGAGACGGCGGGGCCCAGCGGAGCAGTGCTTGAGACGGCGGGGCCCTGTTCAGCGGTGCTTGAGATGGCGGGGCCCAGCGGAGCGGTGCTTGACAGGAAGGGCCCAGTGGAGCGGTGCTTGAGATGGCGGGGCCCTGTTCAGCGGTGCTCTTCTGCACGGCGGGGCCCTGTTCAGCGGTGCTCTTCTGCACGACGGGGCCCTGTTCAGCGGTGCTCTTCTGCACGGCGGGGCCGTGTTCAGCGGTGCTCTTCTGCACGGCGGGCCCTGTTCAGCGGTGCTCTTCTGCACGGCGGGGCCCTGTTCAGCGGTGCTCTTCTGCACGGCGGAGCCCTGTTCAGCGGTGCTCTTCTGCACGGCGGGGCCCTGTTCAGCGGTGCTCTTCTGCACGGCGGGGCCCTGTTCAGCGGTGCTCTTCTGCACGGCGGGGCCCTGTTCAGCGGTGCTCTTCTGCACGGCGGGGCCCTGTTCAGCGGTGCTCTTCTGCACGGCGGGGCCCTGTTCAGCGGTGCTCTTCTGCACGGCGGGCCCTGTTCAGCGGTGCTCTTCTGCACGGCGGGGCCCTGTTCAGCGGTGCTCTTCTGCACGGCGGGGCCCTGTTCAGCGGTGCTCTTCTGCACGGTGGGCCCTGTTCAGCGGTGCTCTTCTGCACGGCGGGCCCTGTTCGGCGGTGCTTGTCCAGTAATTCAAGGGACCCAGACCTGGCCTGGACTCCCTGCTCAGTCGCCCTCCGACCGTGCAGTTGCAGGACCCTTCGGTGACGGAGTCCTGGGCCCTTTGGTGTCCTCCCTTACAGCCGGGATGGGGCTTGTGGGGCCCTCCTGCTCCGCGCTCCCGCTGGCTGACTTCTCCGCCCTGCTGCCCTTTCGCTCCTTAGAAGACGCTCTCTGGCCCTTGCCTCCCCTGGATGTTGTGGCAGGTGAAGTGGCCGAACTTTGGTCCTTGGGGGCAGCTGTGTCAGTCCTCTCACGGCGGCCCTTGACTTTCCGGGTCCTCTTGCCTGGGGGTGGGCTGGCTGTCCCCTTGCTGCTGATAGAAGTGTCACTGCTGCCAAAGGGTGGACTCCAGAACCCATGCACCACAGTGACACTCGAAGCTGGGCTGGTGGTGGCTGAGGTGCTCTTGGGACTCTTAGCAGATGGAGGGGGTGGGTCAGGGGAGGGAAAGAGGTTAAGATTGGAGAGGTAAACTTTTTTAGGACCAAGGTAACGGGTGGGAGTAGTGGTGATGGGAGTGGAGGAAGAGGATGTGGTTGTAGGAGAGTCAGGTGTGCTGTCTTTGGGTGCAGGTGATTTTGACGTAGGCTGTCGTGAGGTGGATGGCTGTTGGGTGGGTGGCTGCCTGCGTTTGTGTGTCTTGGAAGAGGGGGTGACAGACACAGTGGGAGAGGACACAGGGGACGTGTAAATGGCAGTGGGGGTGGTGACTGCACGTGTGCGGACTGTAGTGGAGGGTGTGCTGGTGATGGAAGCACTGGCTGATGGTGGTGTGCATGCAGGTGTGAGTGTAGATGTCACAGGGAGGGAGGAGGGAGACGAGGAGGAGGGGGACACAGAGGTGGTAGTGACTGTTGGCATGTCTGCATCTGGGTGTTGCTTGGGTGAGTGTTTGTGGGATCTGTGGTTCTTGTGTCTGGATGAGCTGACCTTGGGTGTTGACGTGTGTGCAGGCTGGTCTGATGGTGTGCATGGGATAGGCTGAGGAACAGGAGACAGAGACAGGGTGGAGGCAGTTAGAAGAGGGAGGCTGGAAACAGGGAAAATGGCTGCCGTCAGTGCTGAGGCCAGAGCATTGAACGATCGTTGATGGGCAGCCTGACCTGAATTAATGCCCTCCAGGTAGGCATTGCTCCGATGCACCTCCCTTTCTACCCCCTGGATGGCATTCAAAAGGGTAGTCTGCCCAACAATGATGGTCTGAAGGAGGTCAATGACCTCCTCACTGAGGGCAGCAGGGGTGACAGGGGCAGGGCCTGAGGTGCCTGGGGCGAAGGAGATGCCCGCCTTCTTGGGCGAGCGGGCACGGAGCGTAGGCTGAGGGGCTGTTGGGAGGGCGGGGCTGGTGCGCTGGGTGGCGGCTGTACCTGTAGAGGCGGGGGGCCCGGATGTTACCGCCACCGCTAGGGAGCTCCCATCCGAGGACGTGTCGGTGGCGCTGGTGTCACCACCGGTCCCCGTTGTGGTGCTCCCCTCGCCCTCCGGATCACTGGTGCCCTCGGTGTCTGTACCACGGCCCACCGGGGCCTTGTGACTTGCAGCTCCCTCGTGCTCCGATGCCAAATCTCCTCCGCCTGATGATGCTAATGCACACATGCACAAGAAGATAAAGAAAAAGGGTGGGGGGAGAAATAAAAAGAGGTTGAGTGCATGCATTGTCAACACCGTTGGCGGAGAGGACAGACACAGGAGCCTCATGCACTAAGCCGCGCAATCAGGGTACACTACTCAGTACTTCTGACTAGGCCAACAGGTATAGGGACAACAAACGCGCACATGGGTGATGCAGGACCATGGATAGCTGTACTTGGCACCCTACAGAGGTGGGGGGCGGGGGCACAGGGCCATGCCTAAAGGAGAGGGCTACACTACAGAAAGCGCCCTGGCCTAATGACACCCACAACCCTCCTCCCCCACCCAGACGCCTAAACTGCGCATAAAGATAGCAGAATGTGCTGATACTCACCCCCTTGTGTCTGCTGTGATGTCCTCAAGCGCCCATCCAAATCAGGGTAGGCCACCGCCAGGATCCGGGACATCAGGGGGGTCAGGGTACGACTGGCACCCCTCCTAGGTTGGGAGGCCATCCCCAGCAGTGACTCGGCGGTCTTCCTGGTTCCGCGGCGGATGTCCTCCCACCTCTTGCGGCAGTGGGTGCCCCGTCTGATGTGGACCCCCAGGGCCCGGACTTCCTTGGCGATGGCACGCCAAATGTCGACTTTCTGATGGGCGCTGACCTAGTTGACATGTACAGGGTGGGAAATGAAATTCCATCATTTTTCTGCATGTTAGATGTGAATGCCCCCCCCCCCCAACTTTGCCATGTGGCACATGCTCTCATCTGTCATGCATTGCACTCCTCATTCGCTCCCCACCCCACCAACTTACATCCACCGAACTCCACACAGGCATAGCCCATTCAATGTGCACCCAGTGTACTTACCTGTTGGTCTGGAGGACCGTAGAGTAACGCATACTGGGGGAGGACCCCATCCACAAGTTTCTCCAACTCTTCAGATGTGAAGGCAGGGGCCCTTTCCCCAGTTGCAGCAGCCATTGTCACTTCCAGACCGAGGTCACAGCAGCACTTGCAGTATAGGTCCTCTCCTGTGGAAGATCAGGTCTCGAGTGATTAATCATGTAGAAAATGGCGGTCACGTCCGCGGCGGTGCGTACCGCGGCGGTGCGTACCGCGACCGCCGGCGCACCTCCTCATTGGTTCCTGAAACCCATAGGGTTCAATGTTAACCAATGCGGCTTCGTACAGCGGTCTTCGACCGCCTACCGCCACGGTGTGCCACGCCAGCGCATTGACCTCACATCCCATTGTCCCACTTCACAGGTCAGGCAGCCGCCATTTCAAGGGCCCACATGGCTTAATTTCAACTGCGTCACACAGGCCTAGGCCTTGCATTGCCACACATACACGCCTTTCAATACATAGATAACCGTGTGCTATGCAAGCTGTGGTGAACGTACCTGTGATTTGCTTGACTCCATACTCCATGTTGTCCTTCCTAGGCACCGTCCGCTGGGACTTGAGAGGAGAAGGATGAATCCTCGCGTGTACCGACCGCTGGTGGACCTGTCGACAATGGAAGAACGCCATATTATACTACGATACCGACTTGACCGAGCCACTATACATGAACTGTGTGCCCAGCTGGAGCCAGCCCTGATGTCCCCCATCCGCCAACCCACAGGGATTCCCCCTTTGGTGCAGGTTCTCTCAGTACTCCATTTCCTTGCAAGTGGATCATTCCAAACAACAGTGGCCATGTCATCTGGGATGTCTCAGCCTATGTTTTCTAAGGTTTTGTCAAGAGTTTTGTCTGCCCTGCTGAAACACATGCGGAGCTACATTGTATTCCCTGAGGAGGAGGATTTGGCCACTGTGAAGGGTGATTTCTATGCCCTTGGACATATCCCCAACATCATTGGTGCCATTGATGGGACCCATGTGGCTTTAGTCCCCCCAAAAGACGATGAGCAGGTGTACAGAAACAGGACAAATTACCATTCTATGAATGTGCAGGTGGTCTGTTTGGCAGACCAGTACATCTCCCATGTAAATGCCTAGTTCCCTGGGTCAGTGCATGACGCGTATGTTATGCGTAATAGCAGCATCCCTTATGTGATGGAACAGCTACAGAGACAACGTGTGTGGCTAATAGGTGACTCTGGTTACCCCAACCTGCCTTGGCTATTGACCCCAGTGAGGAACCCCCGGACCAGGGCAGAGGAACGGTACAATGAGGCCCATGGGCGAACTAGGAGGATCATAGAAAGAACCTTTGGGCTCCTGAAGGCCAGGTTTAGGTGCCTGCATATGACAGGTGGATCCCTGATGTACTCACCAAAGAAGGTGTGCCAGATCATCGTGGCCTGCTGTATGCTTCACAATCTGGCATTGCGACGTCAGGTGCCTTTCCTGCAGGAGGATGGTTCAGATGGTGGTGTTGTAGCAGCTGTGGAGCCTGTGGAGAGTGAAGAGGAGGAAGACGACGGGGACGACACAGACAACAGGGACACAGTTATCCAACAGTATTTTCAGTAGCACACAGGTAAGAATCACCCACGCCATTTAACATTTCCTGAAAGCCTCCTGCATCTTTACTTTGTGTATTTCCCCCCAGTTCTTTTAAACTGATGTTTGATTTTCCCTTCCCTTTTCAGTGCTGTATGACCCACTGCGGACTTCTGCTTGGTTAGCCCATGGACTAATGCTTATTGACATCGGTATGTTGTCATCACAAAATTAACTGAACATTATTGATCAGTAATGTGTTATACATTTGTAAATAATACAGGCTGACTCCTGAATAATTTCAGTGCAATGAGTGATTTATTTTTAGTGCTAGATATTGGTACATGATATTAAAACGGTGATGGGTGAGGGTGGAGTTATGTCCATGGCAGAGTCCAGTTCTCAGTTTCACAGGTGCATTGTCCATATGCCTGTGGAAGGATGGAGCAGGGGCAGTTCAAGGTTGGACAGGGTGACAATGTGGGACAGTGGGATGACATCAGGGGGTATCTTATGCTGGCGGGTGTCTTGGCATCCTACTCTGTCTTCCTGTGAGATCTCAGGTTCCTCTTGCGGGGTGGTTTTTCTTCAGCAGGAGGTGGGGTTCTGGTGGCCTGTCGTTGTGGTGGGGCCTCCTGTCCACTAGCGCCGGCGGAGGTGGTAGGCTGTTCCCGGTCCTGGCTTGTGACAGGGGCCCTTTGTGGTGCCACATGGTCCCGCAATGTGGTTTCTATCCGGTTGAGGGCCTGGACTATGGTCCCCATAGCGGTACCGATGTTCCTGAGTTCATTGCTGAACCCCATGTAGCGTTCCTCCTGCTGTGCCTGGATCTCGGTGAACCTGGCCAGTACCGTCGCCATCGTCTCTTGGGAGTGGTGGTATGCTCCCATGATGGTGGTGAGGGCCTCTTGGAGAGTGGGTTCCCTGGGCCTGTCCTCCCCCCCCTGTCTCACAGCAGCCCTCCCAGTTGCCCTGTTTCCCCGGGCCTCTGTCCCCTGGACGGTGTGCCCACTACCACTGCCCCCAGGTCCCTGTTGTTGTTGGGGTGTTGGGTCAGCCTGGGTGCCCTGTAGTGGCGGACACACCGCTGATTGACGCATCCTGGAGACAGAGGCATGGGCCCGCTGGTTGGGAGCTGTGCTGGTGTTCCCAGAGGGGGTTGGGTCTGCTGTGGCCTGTGTCTGTGTGTGGGGAACCGACTGTCCAGAGGTCCCCGATGGTCCGGGCTGTTCATCAGGTTCTAGGTCGACAGAGCTGCTGTCCTCACTGGGTGCCTGTTCTGGGGGTGGGATGGACAAATCTGGACCCTCCGTGGCGGTGTGTTGGCGTTCGGGCACTGCAGGGGTAAAATAGTGTGGTTATTGTTTTTGTTTGTGCCATGGCGTGCATTTTGAGTGCCCTTGTCCCCCAGTGCTGGCATTCCCTTGTGGGAGGTGTTGTGAGGGTGGTTGGGGGGGGGTGTATGGGTATGTGCAATGGTCATGCTTCGGTGATGGCTGTCTATGGTTTGTGTTGGCATTCAGGGGTTGGTGTTGTTTAGGGTGGGTTGTCCTGGTGAGACATTGGCAGGGAGGATGTGTGCTGGGGGGTTGAGATCGGGGGTGAGGGTGTGGGTGTGGGTTGGCATGCTGGTGGTTGGGGGGGGGTGAAGTAGTTGAGATTCGACTTACCAGAGTCCATTCCTCCGTGTACTCCAGCGAGGCCATCAGGATGCAGGATGTTTACTACCTCTTGCTCCCATGCTGTGAATTGGGGTGGAGTGGGTGGGGGTCTGCCGCCAGTCTTCTGCACAGAGATGTTGTGTCGCGACACCATCTAGCGCACCTTCCCCCGTAGGTCGTTCCATCGCTTTCGGATATCTTCCCGATTTCTGGGATGCTGTCCCACAGCGTTGACCCTGTCTACGATCCTTTGCCATAGCTCAGCCTTCCTTGCTATAGTGGTGTGCTGCACCTGTGTGCCGAAGAGCTGGGGCTCTACCCTTATAATTTCCTCCACCATGACCCTGAGTTCTTGGTCCGAGAACCTGGGGTGTCTTTGGGGTGCCATGGGGTGGTGTGGATGAGGTGTGGGGTGGTGTTTGTGGTGATGTGCGTGGTGATGTGTGCGTAGATGTGGTGTGGGTGATGATGTTGTGTTCCTGTGTGTGTTGTGCTTTGCCTTCCCTGTGCTCTCTCTCAGTGTATTGCGCCTTCTCTCAGATATTTGTGGTTGTAGGGGTTTGTGGGTGAAGTGGGTGTGTGTTTTATAGTTAATTGGGTGTGTGGGAGTGTTGTGTGTATGTGTATCAGGTGTGTGTATTTCAAATTGTCCAATGTGGCGGTGTTTTGGAGCTGTGTGTGTATTTTGACCGCGGCGGTGTGTACCGCCAATGGAATACCGCGGTTGAAAGACCGCCGCGTGGATTCGTGGGTGAGAATGGCATGGGCGTGTTTGTGTTGGCGTGGCGGTGGAGGTTTGGTCATCTCCAGTTTATCGCTGCCCGCTGATGAGGCGGCCTTCCGTGGATGTTGTGTTTTTGGCGGTTTCACAGTTGGTGGTCAGAATGACCGTGGCGGTTTACCACGGCGGTAGAATGGCGGACTTCTGACCGGCGGTAAGGGCCTTTTACCGCCGAGGTCAGAATCACCCCCTTTGTGTCTTTGGATATGGACGGCCACCAAAAGTGTAGTTTAAGGTTTCTAAAATATTTTTCTCCCCTGGGTGACCAGCAAGTTTACTAACATGGAACCACTCACAAGCTTTGTCTTGTAGTGTTTTTGTAGGTATGTATAACCTTTGTGCTACATACTTTAATTCCCCATGGCTAGTAATGTTAGAAGTGTGGTGTTGCAGTTTCTATGGCTACCGTACTTTCTTGCTCTCGTTGCACTTCTTGCAAGAAGTCCAAATCAAGGTTAGTGGCCCCAATTATGTTGTCTGATGAAATAATAAAGAGTGTCTATTCTACTTGTCCTTTAATGGTATTGGCTAGTATAGAAAGTGTTTCAGCTTTTCCATTCTTAGGACCTGGTTGGAACTGGATAAGGAAGCCATAGTCATGAAAAAATTGTGACAATCTCAACTATTGCATCAACAAAGCATGTGCAGACTTAAGGAATTATAGTTCTTGTGATCTGTTAAAATAGTGATGGTGTGTAAACCCCCTAAAAGATAATGGTGATCATTATGATATTGGTGGTAAATCACACTTACCGCCGCGGTGACAGCTGCCATATTAAGACACACACACTAAACCGACAGAATACTGAAACAAACACATATCTGTCAGATCAAAGGTAAGTGTTAAACTGTTGGTACGAACACCCTCACTGTCATGCCAACAAAACAACGGCCTCCACATTATGCCCCATGAATCACCACAGTGGACGTTCTTTGGCAGTAAACCATAGGGGGTACACACTGGCACGGTCAGAATGGCCACCCAAATACAAAACAACACAACATTGGCCGATACCAAAAACACACCTGACACTAGTACACACACCATACTCACACACCAACATCACTATAAACACACACACACATTACCCACAACCCTTTACGAACAGGAAAAATAGCCACGAGACACACATGCAAATCACAGACACAACTACTTACACCACTAACACCCAGCCATCCGTCATGAACCCCACACCCCACCACATTATTCAACACGCACTGCACAAAACACACCACACAACACCCATGTCCCCACAAAGGCACCCCCGTTTCACAGATAAGGAGTTGCGGGTCATGGTGGAGGAAATAGTCAGGGTAGAGCCACAGCAGTTTGGAGCACAGGTACAGCAAATATCCATTGCAAGGAAGATGAAGCTATGGGGGAGAATGGTGGGCCAGGTGAATGCTGTGGGACAGCATCTAAGAACAAGGGATGGCATCAGGAAGAGGTGGAACAACCTACAGGGGAGGGTACATTCCATGTCAGCAAGGCACCAGCTCACCATCCAGAGAACTGGCAGTGGACCCCATCTCCTCCCCCACAGCTGACAGCATGGGAGGAGCAAGTCTTGGCAATACTGTATCCTGAGGGACTCACTGGAGTAAGACGGATGACTTGACACTGGTGAATCAAAATTTATGACCTATCACCCCCCATACCTGCATGCTGTCTCACCCCCTCACCCTGACTCCCATCACTCCACTCCATCCCACACAGTGGACCTACACATATGAATAGCACCAATGCCAAGCCCTGCATGCCAAACCCACTGCATGTACAGCCCTCCCAGCCCTGCATACACACCCACCACCTATGCATGTACAATATGTCACAGACATGAAGAATAATACATCACTTACATCCCCGCAGGTGCCCCAGCCAATCCCAGCGGCGAGGAGGTGTCACAGCTATCCAGTCTCCCCAACAGAAGATGCCCCCAGTGATGACAGTAAATATGGACATCTGGATATGGATGAACAACCTGGCCCATCAGGGACCACTGGTCAGTCAGCCACCCCAGTCCACTCCCAGTCCACCACAGAGCCCCCCTAAGCATCCAACACCATAGCACCCACCCAACGTCCCCACACCTCTGTCCTCTGTCCCCAGGATACATCAATCAGCAGTGTGCCCACCTTTAGAGGGACCCCCGTCCACACTTCACAGCCAAAAAATCAGGGTCCTGAGGTCAGTGGGCACACCATTCAGGGGACAGAGGCACAGAGGAATAGTGACACTGGGAGGACAGTTGTGCGCCAGGGGGAGGACAGGCTCAAGGTACCAACTGCCCTGGAGGCACTCACTAATGTCCTGGGGGCTTACCAACAATCCCAGGACAAGATGGGCCAGATTCTTGACATCATGCAGGAGAACCAGTGGCTGCAAGAGGTACACCATCAGGAGATCAGGAAAGATTTGCAGACCATCAACACCACCATGGTCTGCATAGCACGGGTGCTGGCTGACATGGCCAATATAATGAGGGACTATGCAGCAAACCAACTAGCCAGTCAACTGAAAAGCCAACCACATCTGCTGCAGCTAGTGGACAGGAGGCCCTGCCACAGGACCTACATGCCACCAGCACCTCTCCCCCTGCGGAAGGTGAACCACCCTGCAAACGGTCCCTTGACCCAGACAGATGCCAGACACACTTGCCAAGACCAAGCCCAACATCAGGAAATGGGACCCTCCTGAATGTCCCCCTTGTGTCCCACTCTGTGACCTTGTCCACTTTGAACTGACTCTGCTCCCCTTGCTATGGCCCCTTGGACATTGAACCTGTGTTACAAACAGACTGGACCAATACCCTGGGCTTACCTCTACCATCACCCCATTCCATTGCACTATTCTGTCTATAAATTTCACTACAATAAACACCCTTGAACACAACTTGAGTGATAGTGCTTTATGTTAAGAAAATGTGCAATTATGATAACAGTTATATCTTGTGCAAATGACCTGAACTCTGAGATAGCATACAAATAATGACCTGTAGCTGCCTGTAGACATCACATCTGTACACAGCAGTAATAACACCAACATCTGCAAAATGAGAAAGCATAGGTGACAGTCAGTTGAGAAGCAAAGGAATTGACTGCCATCATTCTACAGCCACAAAGAAAGGATAAATAATCAGAGGAATGGTTAGTTCCACTGTCTCACCTGTGTGTCATTGGAAGTACTGCCACATAACTGATGTTTTGTTGTCCACATCCTCATCCTCTGCCTCCTCATCCTCACTGTCCTAAGGGTCCACTGCTGCCACATGGGCATTTCCAGTCTCTTCCTCCTGCACAGAAGGCACACGTCGTCTGAGGGCCAGGTTGTGCAACCAGCAGCATTTGACAACTATCTTGCAAACGTTCTCAGGGGAGTAGCACAGGGATCCACCTGTCAGATGGAGACATCTGAACCTGGCCTTCAGGAGTCCGAAGGTATGTTCTATGATCCGCATGGTTTGCCCATGTTCATCATTATACCAATTCTCAGCCCCTGTCCTGGCATTCCTCACAGGGCTCAGGAGTCACAATAGGTTTGGGTAGCCAGAGTCACCTGCAATTATTTAGGGACAAACATTAGCCTTACATATTGGTATGGGGCATGACTTCTGAAGGCATACACTGACATACAGTGGGTGGGAACTCTGGCTCACCTATTAGACACACCCTGTGCTTCTGTAGTTGTGCCATCACATTTGGGATGCTGCTATTCCTCAGGACAAAGGCATAATGCACTAACCCAGGATACTTGGCAGTGATGTGGGAGATGTATTGGTCAGCCAGGCACACCATTTGCACATTGAGTGAGTGGAAACTCTTCTGATTCCTGAATACCTGTTCATTGTGCCGGGGGGAGGGACAAATGCAATATGTGTTCTGTCAAACGCAATAAAATTTGGTATATGTCCCATTGCATAGAATCTAGCCTTTACAGTGGCCAAATCTTCCATTTGGAGAGAAGCGATGTAGCTGCAAATGTGTTTGACCAAGGCAGACAAAACCATTGCCCTCATTATTGAGAACATTGGCTGTGACATTCCTGCTGCCAAGGCCACTGTCACTAGGAAAGAACCAGTTGACAGGAAATGGGGCACTAATAGAACTTGCACAAGAGGCATCCCATTAGGATGACGGATTGCTGATATCAGATCATGCTTCAATTGAGTACACAGCTCTGGGATTTTGGCCCTGTCCAGTATATAGGTCAGTATTATAGGCCTGTCCTCCAGTGTAGCCAGGTCCACAAGGGGTCTGTACACCAGCTCTTGTCTCCTCATCCTATTCCTCTGCAGTGGTAGGTATCTAGGGACATAAGAGTGAGTAAGGTGCCACAATCCGAACAATGGAACCACCACCTCAGTGTACATAGATCATGCATGTAATCAGAAATTGTGAATGGCAATGTATGTGCAATTTATAGCAATGATGCAGTTTCCAATTTCTGAATGTTGTCCTCCACCAAAAATGGCGAGCGCCTGTCCTGCAAGTATGGACATGTGGAAGTGGTGTAACTCAGTCGGCGTTGGGCGTCATGACGGAAGGTGGTCTTGCACCGCCGTGCTATTCCTCATTGGCTAAAATGGGGGTCTATGGAGCACATTGTCCAATGGGGATCAACGACGGCAGTGACGGTGTACACTGCTGCGGACGTTACCACCATTTTCTGTCTAAAACCTCACTTGATTCCTGACTTTTCACAGGGCAACACCTCTACTGCATGTGCTGCTGTGACCTGTGTCTGGATCCTGCCGTGGCCCGTGTGACAGGTGGAAGGGCCCCTACCTTCACTTTGGAGGAGTTAGAGTGCCTGGTGAACGGGGTCTACCCTGTATGAACAGCTGTATGGGCTTCCAGACCAACAGGTTAGTACACCATGGGCATGATGCATGTGACAAGGTTGCATGGAGATGTGTGTGCTAGCAGTGCGTAATTTGGGTGGGGGGTATGTTTGGTGGTAGTGTACATGCAGTACTGAAGGTGATATGTGTGCCAATGGAGATGGAAATGGTATTTTTGGGCCATATGTGTGACTGGCTTGATTGTATGGTTAATGGTGTCCTCCTATCTGTATTACCTCTGCAGGTCAGCACCCATCAGAAGAAGGGACTGTAGCAGCCATCAGATGGGAGTCTATAGCAGATGGAGCACCGACTGTAGGAAAAGATGGGAGGACCTGAGATGTTGGGCCCAGAAGACTACAGAGGACCGGCCCCACAAAGAGGGTGGGGTGTCCATCAGAACCTGGCCCCCCTGATGGCTCGCACACTGCAGTGGTCTACCCAGAGCTAGATGGGTGCTTGAGGGCAGCACAGCTGCCACAAGGGGGTGAGTACAGTGAGCGTGACAACAATTATGTTTGGGTCCCATGGGATCCCGTTGGTGGGTTTCAATTAGTGGGTCCCCTTTATGCCAGCTCAGCCATTGCTGTGTGCTCCAGCTCAAAATATATGGGTGTACAGAAAAATCTGCTAACGTAGATAGGTAGCATTTCAATCAGAGAGGGCTTAGTGGGTCCCAGGAGGGGTGCAGTTTGCGGTGGTTGGCTCTCATTTTGCTGTGGCACTTAGCCAATCTAATGCCAGTGCGATGTATAGTTCTCAATCCTGATCCCTGTGTGTGATGGTAATGTTTATGAAAACTGTGGTGGTGTTGCTGTAATTGACCCAGTGCTCCCTTTCTCTCTCACCCCAATTATCTTTTGTCATCCTGTCCATATGTGCATTAGCATCATCTGGCAGAGAAGCAGGGCCACCCGTGACTGAGGGATCTGTATCCCACAGGACCCAGGAGGCAGAGTATACCGATGCCGAGGGGACCAGTGGAACAGAGGACGAAGGGAGCACCGCAGTAGACACAGGAAGTGACAACACTGACTCTGATTCCTCCTCCGATGGGAGCTCCCTGGTGGTGGCAGACACCTCTGGAACATCCCTAGATACAGGTACAGCCGCCACCCCTGTACCAGCACCGCCCTCCCAGTAGCTCCCACCAAGTTGCCTGTGCCGGCTCACCCAGGAGGGTGGGCATCTCATTCGCCCAAGGTGCCTTAGGCCCTACCCCAGTAAGCCCTGCTGCCCTCAGTGAGGAGGCTAATGTCCTCCTGAGATCCATCTCTGTAGGGCAGTCAACCATTGTGAATGCCATCCAGGGGTTGGCATCCCAGATGCAGCAATGCAATGCATACCTGGAGGGCATCCACAGTGGGTTGGCAGCCCTACAGAGATCATTTCAGGCTCTGGCCTCCTCTGTGATGGCAGCCAGTGTCCCTGTTCCTACTGTCCCCCCTCCAGCTACCCCTTCCCAGTCCCATTCTCCTCAATCCCAACCCATCCAAGGCACAGATACAGACAAGCATGTACACAAAACACCACACTGGAGTAGCACAGTCAAACACAGGCAGCACACTTCAGGCCACATGCACTCACACAAACAACAGACAGTTGCACACGCAACCACATCCACTGCCTCCACTGTCTCCCCCTCCTTTTTTTCCTCCCCCCTTGGAGTCATATCCACACCCATACCTGCATGCACTGCATCAACAGCCACACCACCATCACCACATCATGCAGCACACACTCCTCTCTTACAGACACCTCCACATCATCCATCCACATGTCCCCTTTGTCCTCTCCCACCCTGCCTGCCCCCTTCCTAGGAGACACAAATGTACGCACACAGATACCCAACACCAATCCACCTCACACTGTCCATGCACCTGCACCCAAGTCCAGCAGAAATACACCTCCGTCAACCACTCCCTCAACCTCCACTCTCATCCCTCCTTCCACATCCTGCCCCAACTCCCCTAAGAAGATTTTCCTTGCACGTCTTGACCTCTTCCCCCCCTCTCCAACCCCCAGTCCTGCCCAGAAGAGCAGGTTCCCAACAACCAGCTCAGCACCACAGCCAAGCAGTCTGCCACTGGTCTCATCAAATCATCAGCTGCTGGCATAAAGGGGCCTCAGAGTGTGACGGCTGCCACTCCTACTGAGAGCACACCTCTGGCACAGAAAGGGAGGACTAGGGTGGTAAAAAGTAAGGGACGGGGACAGTGGAGGTACCTCCTAGTTCTGGAGACAAGGACACAAGTGACATGGCTAAGGCCAAGGGGGCCCATCACAAGAGGGAACACATGGACCCCCCCTCCACCAGCAAAGAAAGTGAAGGTTCCCACTCAACCACCAAAGAAAGTGAAGGTTCCTACTCAACCACCAATGAAAGGCAAGAGGCCCACTCAACTACCAAGGGAAGGCAAGAGACCCACTCAACTGCCAATGAAAGGCAAGAGGCCCACTCCAACAGAAGAGGGCAAGGAGCCTCCACCTCCAGCAGAAACACAGCAGCCCTCACCTCCAACAGAGACACAGCAGCCTTTAGATCCAGCAGAGACACAGCAGCCCTCACCTCAAGCAGAGACACAGCAGCCCTTACCTCCAGCAGAGGGCAGGTAGGCCACCCTCCGGGGAATTTTGTACAAGGAGCCCCCTGCAGAACCAGTGGGCAAGTCCCCCAATTCAGAGACTGTGGCCTTGCACTCTCCAGCAAAGACAAAAGTTGCCCCCTCCAGAACCAGTGGGCAACTTCCCCACTTCAGAGGCAGTGGCCTTGCACGTCCCAGAAAAGACAAATGGGCATGGAGCCCCCTCCTGAACCAGTAGGCAGGTTCCCCACTTCAGAGACTGTGGCCTTGCACTCCTCAGCAAAGACAAATGGGCATGGAATACCCTCCCTCTAGAACCAGTGGGCAAGCCCCCCACTTCAGAGATTGTGGCCCTGCACTCCCAAGCAAAGACAAATGGGCATGGAGCCCCCTCCAGAATGAGTGGGCAAGTTCCCTACCCACTCCTCCCACCTTCCCCCTGAGGAACCTGCAGATTTCCACCATGATGCTTCTGAAGTTGTCAGGAGTCAAATTGGGCCTTGGACTGTGCCCTGTGGCCATGTGGCCCTTTTGTACTTTGGTCTGATCATTGGCCCATTTTGAACATTGTCGCCTGCATTTGGAATTGAATGGAGAATGTGGTGGCAGTTGGCATCAAATTACAGTGTTTGATGATTCTCATAGTTGTCCTTGTTTTATTTTAATGTGTGTCCTGTGACATTGGTTTGACTCTGCAGCTGGTTCTCTTCATGGTGGGTGTGTGAATGGTGTGTGTTGTGCACATGTGTGTCACTTTCCTTTTCTCCCTCCCTTCCTTGTGTGCTAGGTGGCTGTACTCACCGTCTTCATCGACGTTGGTGTTCCAGGAGGGCCATGGCATAGAATAGCATCAGGAAGACTTGAAGTTCCAGTTTCATGGAGGTAGCGGTGTCCTCTGTGTATCTGTTGGTGAGTCTTACATTTGCTGTGTTCTGTTTCTGCCAAGCATTTGATAGCGTGGTACCGCCCCGGAAATCCTGGTGGTTTGCTGTGTCATAATATGGTGGGCGGTACCTTGTCTTCCGCCCGGCTATTGATGGCTACTGCTGTGGTCAGTGGTGTTAACATCCTGGCGGTTGATGTGGTACATTGGCTGTCTGTAGAGGTATCACTGCCATGGTCATAATTTGGCGGTATTTACTGCCAGCCTGTTGGCGGTATTACCACCACTTTATCACTCACTGCTAATGTCATAATGACCACCAATGTCTCCAATCTTCAAATGCCTGTTTTATCACTAGTAATTATTGGTCTGCTACTAAGTAGTTAGTTTCAGCTCCGTTCAGTTTGTGGGAAAAGTAAGCCACTGGATGAATCTTGCCGGTTCCAGGGTCGCATTGAGACAAGACCCTACCCACTGCTACTTGAGAAGCATCTGCTTCTACTACAAATGGTTGTGTAGGTTCTGGGTGTTTTAAAATAGGGGCAGTGATAAACTTGTCTCTTAATTGATTAAAAGCCTTATCTGCCTCTTCTTCCCACTGAAACTTAATTCCTTTATGAAGTAACTTCGTGATGAGAGCCACAATGGTGGAAAAGTGATCAATGAGATGTCTATAGAAGTGGGCAAACCCTAGGAAGCTTTCCAATTCTTTGACACTTTGTGGAGCCTTCAACTGAGCGATGGCTTCAACCTTCCTAGGGTCCATTTGTACCCCGTTTGGAGTTAAGATATACCCGAGGAATTCAACTTCTTGAACATGGAAACTACACTTTTCTGGTTTTGTGAAGAGATGAGTTTGTTGCAAGGCTTGTAAAATGGCCTTGACATGAGCTACATGTTCTTCATAGGAGTTGGAAAACATCAAAATGTTATTAATATAGACAACAGCACACTGATCAATAAAATCATGTACTGCCTCATTGATGAAATAATGGAAGGCAGCATGGGCATTGCAGAGTCCGAAAGGAATGACGAGGTACTTATAAAAAAACAAATTTGGTCAGGACTCTGTTTTCCACTCATAACCCTCTCAGACTCTCACAAAATGGTATGCCCCTCATAAATCCAATTTCATGTATATGTGTGCATTTTTTACCTGCTCTCTAACGGTTGAAATCAAAGGTAATGGATAGCTGTTTCTGATCTTTATCTTGTTTAGGGTGCTATAATCAATACACAATCTAAGTTCCCCTCCTTTCGTAGGAACAAAAAATAGTGTCCAAACCCGTCCGCAAGGCCTTCTAAATCCTATGGCCAGAATTGCATCTAAGAAATGGTGCAAATGCAAATGTTCCTATTCTGTTACAGCGTAAATTCTACTAAAAGGAATTTGTGAGCCTGGCTGTAAATCTATCCAAAGGGATGATGCGGTGGCAATGTAGTGGCCTTCCCTATATCAAAGACATCTGCAAAGTCTTGGTATATGAAAGGTAACTCATGTTCTCCTTTTTCCGCATTACCTAAGCTTAAAGCAATACCTTTATCTGGTAGGGCCTCTGTCCAACAGTGGTCTTTACTGAACTGACACTGTAAGGTAACACTTTGTTTAACCCAGTTGATGGTGGGAGTATGTTTCTGTAGAATTCCTAATATTACTTTGAATTGAGAGGCACATATCAAATCGAATTGGATGATTTCATGATAATGGGAGTATAAGCACCTTGTTAATTCACAAGTATTTTTCATAAAGGGGCCTAAGGACAAAGGGCTACCATCAATAGTTTTAACTACCTCAGGACTGGTTTGAAGCAGAAGTGGTATCCCAAGTTGTTTTGCAAAGGCAATATCCATGAAATTCCCATTGGTCCCTGAATCCACCTTGAGTTGAGTAGGACTGGACGGTCTGAAGATAGCCATTCTATCTGTGCAGACATATATAAGTGATGGGATCCTTTCTGGGAGCTAATTTGAACCAAATAAGGGGAGACTTCTGGTCTTTTCACACCCGAAACAACTGTAATCAGGTGGTCTAGTTTCCCTCAGACTTTTCACTTTCAGTGTTTCTCAGGCTTAACAGTACAATCCTTCAAAAAGTGATACTTTTATCCGCATTACAGACACAGCTTTTGGTTGCATCTTCGCTGTCATTCTTCTTTAGTAAGTGGGCCCCTAATAGTACCTATTTGCAGTGGTTCAGCTTCATTAGTGCCTTTGTTGGTGACTTGTTTCTTGTCTGTAATCCCCAACAACCTGTGGCCAGTGCCACCCTTGTCACTCCATCTCTCTGACAATCGGTGATCCAATTTGACCACTAAATCAATGACCTCCTCGCAAAATTTGGGTGGACTAACCACTTGAGTAAAAAGATCCTTAAGTTCATTTTTTAACCCTCTATAAAACAAGGACCCCCTATTCTCTGTCAGCCAATCAGCCTCGCCCACCAGTCAATTAAAGGCAGTTATGTACGTCACCAAAATTCCTATTGCCTTGCTTTAGATTGAGAATTTCAGAGTCTACTGCTTGGATAATGCTTATTGAACATTTTTTTCATTTCTGGTTTAAAGGTCTGATAATGATATAATAACAGATCTTCCTGTTCCACTAACGGAATAGATCATGAGGCAGCGGTGCCGGCCAAAAACGAGACAACAAATGCCACCTTATACTGCTCGTCGGGGAAAGAGGTTGGCCTACACAAAAAATGAAGGTGACATTGATTTAAAAATATAACAAACTTAGCAGGATTTCCTGTATAGTGCTCTGGGGGTTCTCATAGCACTGGAAATGGTGTAGTGACCTGAATTTTTGAGACATTATTCAGTGATTGTTCCAGAGCAGCCCCCACTTAAAATGGTTGAGGCCTTGCTACAAAGAACGCGGGTTCACTTAAAGGGGGCGGTTCAGCTGCAATTGTGGGCTGAAGAGCATCTAAGTGCTGTGACAATACCTGGGTTTCACGTTGAAAACTTCCTAGCATGTGTGCCAAATCAGATAGGGCAACCTCTGTGAGCCTCCATTGTGTCTGGGTGGGAATGGAAACGTGGGCTTGCTATACTGTCATACAGAGACACAATATTGACCAAGTTGTATTGCTATGAAAACATAGCATATAATCAATTGAGTTCAAATTCATGAACAACCGGCTTATCACTGTAACATAATGGTGTAATTTTGAGCATGGCAAACATAAGCTTCAACTTTGTTTAAGCGGCAAAAACAGAATGATCCACATCACCAGCAGCAGTTTGAAATAATGCCACTCAAATAAAGCCACTCTGAGCTCAGCCATAATAACCGATCACATATTCACAATACATCATATCGCTAACAACAGTAGTAATGCCACATGAAACTCAGCAATAATAAACGTATTCACAGTACATCGTTTTCATAATAATTGTTCAATAGAAACTCCTTTCTGTGGTATAATGTAAGCAACTACTATAAGTGTTATAGCATGACAAGCAGCAAACATCCAAATGACCTTAAAACACAAAAATGTGCTCTTTTAGGCATGTTGCATCCTGGAACTTTCGCATGACAAGTTTCAAGATAGCAAGTATCAAGTTTCAGCAATAAATGTTCTAAAATTACACGCAGCCCGTTACCACCTTTTTCAGGCTTAATTTCCTCATTCTCTTCTTCCAGAAGCAGCCTTCAAGATGCTGGACAGAACAGAACATGAAAATCAAAAGCTTAGGAGCAGAGATTTCTTCTCTGCAGCTGGTGACTTTTAACACAATGTGTGTGGTGTGGTTTAAGGTCCTGCTGCATCCAGCCATAGGGAGTCGTAGGGATGCTGGTGGCTTGTGCAACATGTGCTCTCAAACAAGCATTGGTCTTTAACAAGCATTAGTTCCGACAAGCACTGGTCTCTGCAAACAAGCATTGGTCTCTGTAAACAAGCACTGGTCCCTGCAAAGGCAAATTATCAACTCATACATTTTTTACTGGGGCAGATTCAGGTTCGTAGGCCCCACACAGTGTACCTTCTTCAGAGCACTACAGATCCTGTGGAGGAGTGCAACTGCTGTTGAGAGTTTGGAGGAGAACCCTAAGGGCTGGACCTGCTCCAACTGGTACCCAGAACAAAGAAGAGGACTCCAAGGGTCAGATGGCTGACCTCTTGTTAGGATGCAGGGACACAAAAGCTGCAAGAATTCCTCTTGCCTGAAAGAACCAGGTTGACCAGTTTAAAAGTGGAAAAAGCATAATGCAATTGATGGAATTTGTGAAGTGTGCTGAGGAGGATATGACATGCTGACGCCAGATGGGAATAGCAACAGCGCTGTGAAGAAAGGTGAGGAGGTAAGCGGACTGGACCAAGGGTGTGCTGGGCATATTAAGCAGCTGTGGCCGAGGGCGACAGGTTGTGGGACACTTGACCCAAAGCTTGGCCCAAGTCAGTAATGGAGCTGCCCATCCCCCATCCTCACCTTTAATTAGGTTGCGGCTGAGGATGCACCCACAGGTGCTTCTGAGCCATGTGCGGTGTGCATGGAATGGCAATACCATCAGACAACCTCCATAGTTGGTAAACTTCCTGGTGAACTCCCTTAATGTTAACGGCAGAAAGTAACAAACAGTTGCAACTGGACCTGCCCAGAACTCTGGTGGTGGCTTCAGTTGAAGTAGGAGTTTTGATCATCTTTTCCCCCTTATATGCTGCTTCCTAGGTCCTGAAACCCTTTACTGGTTCAGAGTATACCCCTCTTGCCCAAACCTGACAGCTGGGACTTAGAAATGTTTTCAAGGCCTTTTTGTTGGAGAATCAACAGAAGACCGGGACGATCCTGCAAAGTCAATCCACTAAGGTTGCACTGCGGATGGTCCTGACTCAACTGTAGCTCTGATTCATTCTTCTCTGCAGAATCAAATTGAATTCAGTGAGCCCGCTGCTGACCAGCATACAACAACGTCGAACCCTCTCCAGCCAAAGCCTAGAATCTGGCATGCTGAGGAAATCTGACTTCCAGAAAAAAATCAAACACCAAAGGTAGGCATATTCAGGTAACTCTTTGACCGGGACCAATCTGACCCTTGAATCTGACCCATGCTCCATCTTAGTCAGCCTTAACATGTAACTTTGTCTAGGTCTAGCATGACCAGTTGCCCACGGAATGTGCTTTATAATTTTTAGTGGTATTTTAACTGAAACGTCAAACATTCATGTTAGATCTGTCAGCCTTAGGTTAGTCTTCCCCTAACATTTTCAACTCCACAACTTCTCTTTTTGGCTGATCTCATTTTTGTTGGCCTTAGGACTCTGTGCACTTTACCACTGCTAACCAGTGCTAAAGTGCATGTGTTCTCTCCTCCAAACATTGTAACATTGGCTTATCCCCAGTTGGCATATATATTAACTTATAATACCTAGTACAGTGGTACTACATGTAACCAGGGCCTGTAAATTAAATGCTACTAGTAGGTCTGCAGTACATATTGTGCCCCCACTTAATTAACCCTTTAAAGATGTCTCAGGTCTGCCATTGCAGCCTGTCTGTACCATTGTGGCCGTGTGCAACATGCGACTAGGGCAGTGCCTGACATGACCGCCACCAAATAATATTTACGTTTAGCCTCAGAGAATGTGCTCCCTTGGTCCCTGTTGAGGCTTGGAGAAGGGAACCGTGCACACTCCCTTTATTTTGAAAATATTGGCCCCAGGGTATGGGGTCCCGAATGGCCTTTTTGATGCTCGGGGAGGGGGGGAGCATTCTGAGAAACAAATTAAAGTTAAAATGTATAATTGAACAATTAAAGCAAACTTAATTATAATAATAATAGTCTTCAAAGGTCCATCAATGCTTCAAAGATACATGAGAAGAGGTGAAGCCGAACACCTCCAACTATAAAAGGAAAAGAAAGGAACAGATAAATGCTAAAAGGTTGACTGGCTTCTGGGATACCTGTACTGAAAGTTGTATGGGTCACCTGAGTCAGATCCTAAACAAAGCTTTTTCTGTGAGTAGGTGCCATACTCCATCATTAGATATGGGCTACATGAAAACATCCTGGTCTGATTGGTACAACACTTTCTATCTGAAGGTGTTTCATGCTCCAAACTGAGGTGTGATCTTCCTATGAATTTCAAGCAATAATGTGTGAGTCACCATCTCATACTTCTTGTAACAGCTCATAGAAAATTATTTCTGAATCAGGACTGAGTTAATTAGGTGTAAGTCTCATCTATACCAGGAGTAAGATGCAATTATACAAAGAAAAAAGTTTGTAAATCGGGCCCTCTATGTTTTAACTAGCCATCTTATGTGACAACAATTATCCCCATGTACCATGAATGCAACATTATTAACACAGTGCTTTTCCAATTTGTCCCCTTGTTGACAAAATTATCCAGTGTATGCTTGGTGCAGCCACAAATAACACTGCTCATCCTCTTGCCTCATCTTTGTGACACATTTTGCTGGGACTGTTGATGTTTTTGTCTCCTTGTATACTTATTGAAAATGGAGGCAACAGGAAAGTTGGGCAGGGGTGGTTACACTTATTTCAATTTTTTTGCCAGTTGGTCATTACATCAAGACAATGCTTATTTTGTGAGGACAGTACAGGCATCCTGAGTATAAATATAATGGTACCTTGGTTATGTTGCTTAAAGATTGAAGCCCAACATTTCAGGTGTGGGTGAAAACTTCTGCTCTTCCAGTGGAATTCACAGAATTCAGGAACTCTACTCTACATGTGGAAGACAGTGTTCCCACTAAATTCCGCATTCAAGTATGCAACAGATTTTTTTTTGCTTGTGCATACAAGAGTTATTTAGGAATGTGCTGGCAAGTGCAATGAGGTTTGTAGGCCACTAGCGAGTTCATGCAGGATTTCTTGGTGGCTCATGCTTCTTCCAGACACCACTGAGCCTTCTGGCGCAATTTTCATGATGTTGGTAAGCACATCTGGCCGCAGCTGCTTCTAGAGCAGATTTTCTCCTCGAGAAGCAGCTGTCTGCTCCAAAAAGCATTTTCAAGTGAATATTCTACTCCAATGGACCATTCAGGTTATTTTTTATTGCAAAAAGTGTTTTTTATTTCACTTTTTCCTCTCAAAAGAAAGAAAGTGTCCCAGAGACATCAACTTCCTGCTCCAGTCCAGCAGTCTCTTCCCAGTGTTTTGTCCATCTCCTGGTCATTTTCCACTTGGATTTTGAGGTAGAGGTCTCACTCTTCTCTTTGTCTGCAGTTCCTGCTGCATATGATTTTAAGGGCTTTGTTTTTGTGCTATCACAAGTAAGTTGAAAAACATTTGTATAAAGCCATTATTTCTTTAATAGATGGCATGCACCAGTATTCATTTGTACCTTCATTCAATGTTGAAATTTGTGGTTGTGGTGGGTGGCCTAGAGTTTTAGTAGGCACCTAGTTATTATTTTGCATTTTGTTTTTGTTATCTTCTGTAATAGAAAATGGTTTGTTAAATGTGCACTGTTCACTTATTTTACTATGTGGACTAGTCTGCCCACAGTTCATCCAGCCAGTACTAGGCATCATAAGTACATGAAACAACTATTTTGAAGGCATATGTTGTTTTATAGCATCATTAGGCCACCGATGGCATCAAATTGGATTTAAAATGTGAGTTATGTTTTTGTATTTCACGTTTTTGCCTGCAACATGTGTATGTTGCTGGGGTAGTATATATTTGATACATTGGGAGGAGATGTGTTGTTGTAAAAGGTATTTAGCGCACTTATCATTTTTGGCATTGCTAAGTTAATGTTAGTCTTTTTGTTTTTAATTCTTGCTACAATGCCTCCTTTGCCTAGCCAGTGTGTGTGTTTGTCACATGCTACCATTTGTCTTTGTTTGTTCTCCTTGCCATGTAGCCGGCAACCATTTTGTGTAGTCAGTATCCATAGGCTTGCATGTGTTCTTTGTGATCCATGGCTCCTTGCTTGTTGTTTGACTATGTGAATAGTGGCCATTTTGTGTAGGCTTTGCTTTTGCCATGGGCCTGCATGTGTTCTTTGTTCTCCATTGCCTCCTTGCTTGCTGTTGTTGCTGTTGTTACTGTAGTTTGACGATGCGGTCAGCAGCTATTTTGTGCAGCCAGCCAGTGTACTTTGCTTTTGCCATAGGCCTGCATGTGTTCTTTGTTCTCCAGTGCCTCCTTGCTTGCCTGTTGCTGTTATTTGACCATGTGGCTAACAGCCATTTTGTGCAGCCAGCTACTGTGTTTTTGCTGCAGGCCTGCGTCTGATCTTTGTTGTCCATGCCTCCTTGCTTGTGGTTTGACCATGTGGCCAGCGGCCATTTTGTGCATCCAGGCAGTGTGCTTTTGACATGGGCCTGCATGAGTTCTTTGTTGTCCATGCCTCCTTTCTTGTTGTTTTTCAACAATGCAGCTGGCAGCCTTTTGTTGTAGGCAATCAGTGTGCTTTTCCCATAGGCCTGCATGTGCTCTGTTGTCAATGTCTCCTTGCTTGTTGTTAGGCCATGTTGTCGGGGCCATTTTGTGTAGGTAGTCAGTGTGATTTTGCCATAGGCCTCCAGGTGTTCTTTGCTCTCCATTGCCTTCTTGATTACTGTTGCTTGACCAGCAGCAATTTTATGCAGTCAGCCAGTGTGCTTTGCTTTTACTATAGGCCTGCATGTGTTCTTTGATCTCCAATGTCTCCTTGCTTGCTGTTGTTGTTTGACCATATGGCCAGTGTTCATTTTGTGCAGCCAGCCAGTGTGCTTTCGCCATAGGCCAGCATGTGTTCTTTGTTGTCAATGCGTCCTTTCTTCTTGTTGTTTGACCATGTAACCAGTGGCCATTTTTTTGTAGGTAATCAGTGTATTTTTTCCATAGGCCTTGTATGTAATCTGTTGACCATGCCTCCTTGCTTGTTGTTTGACTATGTTGTGGGTGGCCATTTTGTTTAGGCAGTCAGTGTGATGTTCCCATAGGCCTGCAAGTGTTCTTTTTTGTCCAATGCCTCCTAGTTTGCTGTTGTTGTTTTTTTACCATTTGGCCGGCAGTCATTTTGTGCAAGCCAGACAGTGTGCTTTGCTTTTTACATAGACTGCATGTGTTCTTTGTTTTCCATTGCCTCCAATCTTGCTGTTGTTTTTGTCTGACCGTGTGGTTGTTGGCCATGTTGTAGGGGTGGGTGGAATTTTTTATTTCACCAGCAGAATCTGAGAAATGTAGTAATTCCGCATTACTCTTGTAATGAAGAATTACTAATAAATTCTGTTGTTCCGTTCTGCCGGCAGCGTTAATCAGTATGGCAAATAATTTAATTTAGACAGTTTCTCCAGGGAGAACATGTAGGGGCGGAATTAATTATATCTAATAAAATACAATTTAATCTATCTAGTGAAACAAATTTGGAGTATAAACTTCCAGAAGGCACATCCCAACAGAAAAATTAAGAGAAACAAAATATATAAATTGCCAAATTGTATTTATGATTTACTGCTTGATGCCTTCTCTCTTTTTGCCATACCATGAATAAGACATTTTCTTGTGAAGATAAAGTTAGTATTTCACTCGTTGTATAAGCATCCTAATCACCTTCCACAATTCTCAGCACAAACATGTCCACTACCTCAAAGTACCTTGATAGAAAAAACCACAAGCAATCAGCTAATGAGAAAACTAACTGTTTCTGGAGATCAGTCCTCTCTCATTCAAGTATGGTTGCAGTAAATTTAAATTGGTAGTGTGGAGGCTCAGGTTTTATAGAAACAATACACAACAAATTAAGGGTTGTGTAGCTTAGTACACTCAGGTTATAGACACTGAGCGCTATTGCAAATGTGGCATCTCTTAATAGTCTGCTTGTACCCTTCCATGGTTTGCCATTGCCCAGATATCTCTGACTGTGTACCCAGTTTTTATAACAATTGTACATGCGATTAGATGATGTCTAAACATGCTCTCGATTTTTAAGAGACCTGATACACAAGGACAACATTTGTTATCTTGGTAACAGTTTGTTATGGAGATAAATTGGGAGTTACAATTAAGATCTGAGTCAACAGTCAATAATCAAACCCTGCTCCAGCCAAGACCTCATTTGTGCCTTACTCCTTTCTGTCCTCCTTCTCTTATTTTGCCTTCCTCCTGTCACTTTGTCCCCTGTGTCTGCTTTATGTTCTCCATGTCTCTGTCTCTCTGCCTTGCCTAAATGCACATAGTTCCGCTTAAATAGGCTACACCATCTATTTTGAATGAGAGCTGGGCCATGCAAGCAAATGCGACTGAGAGCTGCTGAAAGGGACTTGCTGTCCATGGTTTCACTGGTTGTCAGGACCCGCCTGAGGGTGCCACACCAGGTCTGGGTGCCTCCTGCTCAGTCCAAGATGGATCCTTCACCCTCTGTGAGACCTGGGAGGGAAGGGAGCCAAAGCACATGAGGCGTAGCACAGCAGGGAGGGAAGGTGGCTACAGTCTGTTTCTAAATAGTCTCTCAGATAAGCATTTAATTGGCATTCAGAACATCACAAATTGTCTGTTAATGGATTGTCAATAGCTGAGACTGCACAAGCAGCGGGATCAGCCCAGGGCACATGCCTGAAACATACACAGGCAGAGCTAACCTTAGTGAATGGATACACTAACTGCATTAAATTATATTGTATGTACTATGAATAATTTTTTTTAAACTGCATAAATGTCATAGTTTACTAAATGCTTTTCTTGCTTTTTTGCTTTTAGTTTTGCTAGCCCACTGAGTACTGCCAGACAGAAGCCCGGTACAAAATGACATGGCCACAGCATGCAATTCCTCCAGCCTATCTTCTGCTTGTGCAGCTGCCAACTGACAGAGCTTGAAGATGACCCCAAACAAAGGGGCTGCCAAGAAAATGGCCAGTGAGAAGGAGAAGAAGCAGAATTCCACCACTACTGTGTCAACTGAAACCTTTTTCAGGAAGTGTATGCCTTATGCACCGTCCTCTGGTCAGCAAGCTGGGAGCAGCACCCCAGTATCAACAATACCATCCCAACCTAAGCCTAACACCATGTCTTTCAGTGAGGCAGCCGCTGCAATCATGGTCATGAGCAGTGAGTCTGCATTGGAGCTGTCTCAGCCTCAAACTAGTACCCATTCGTCACAGGAAACTGAGCAAAGTGACCAAAAGGAGGAGCCACAGCCAGCAATAGCAGATCTTCTGAAAGTCGTCCGAGAACAGGATGTTGAGCTTCCTGCTGAGCAAGATTAACCTGTTCTTGAACCACTGACTTCCTGATCACCAGCAAGAAAAATGGAGGGTACTCCTCCATATTTTCCAAGCCCCTCTTCTGATGATCCAGAAATGGAATTGAACCCGGTTGACTCCAAGACCCGCCATGAGAGACAAGGGAAAAGGAAAGTGCCTGAAAGTCTTAGAATTATGGAAGGGGAGGAGAACGAGTCACTCACTGTCATGGAAGCTGGCTGAAAGGGTACCAACATTATGATTACCACTCCTATTCAACCTGCTCAAAGGGATGTGACACTGGTAGCACTACTATCTTCCATATGAGACCCCTGCTTAGATCTGCATCCACCACCACCTCATTCGAAGTACACACGGCAGATAGGCAATCATCAACATACCACCTACCTCCAGATCTTCAGGCATTGGCAGTGGCACCAGTGACTCACTAGAAAAGGTTTCCTCCCCAGTTTGGGACTTCATTACTATTAGTAAGCAGGAGGATCACATTGCAATATGTTCCATTAGCCATGACATTGTTCTTTGTGGTAAGCCTGGACCTTTTAGTACTGGAGGCCCATTAACCCATATGAAAAACATCACACAATCCAGTGGGGAGAACCAACCTAAATAAATCGCTGCAGGTCATGGTGGTGAGGACAAAAGGGAATCAGCTCCAATCAGGATGGGAGGTGAAGGTGATGAGCCAGAACAAGATGACAGCTTTACGCAAAGCAGCTCTGTCCCCAGCAGTGCACCAGTATCACCCACCTCAGTAACCTCAAAATGACACAAGAGTCAAGTGGAAACACTATAGATTAAAGGGACTGCCCCAAGATACACATTAAGGGGGTCATTCCGACCCCGGCGGTCGGCGGGCACCGCCCGCCAGGCGGAAACCGCCCAAACACCGCCCCGCGGTCAGATGACCGCGGGGGACATTCCGACTTTCCCGCTGGGCCGGCGGACGATCTGCAAAAGATCGCCCGCCGGCCCAGTGGGAAAGCCCCAGCAAAGATGAAGCCGGCTCCGAATGGAGCCGGCGGATTTGCTGCGGTGCGACGGGTGCAGTGGCACCCGTCGCGATTTTCAGTGCCTGCCAAGCAGACACTGAAAATCTTTATGGGGCCCTATTAGGGGGCCCCTGCACTGCCCATGCCAGTGGCATGGGCAGTGCAGGAGCCCCCAGAGGCCCCACTACACCCGTTCCCGCCAGCCTCTTCCTGGCGGTGTAAACCAGCGGGAAGGGGGTCGGAATCCCCATGGAGGATTCCTTTAGCCAGGGGAAAACCGGCGGGAATCCACCGGTTCCCCCTTTCTGACCGCGGCTTTACCGCTGCGGTCAGAATTGGCCAGGAAGCACCGCCAGCCTGTTGGCGGTGCTTCCACGGTCCCCGGCCCTGGAGGTCATGGACCGCCAGGGTCGGAATGACCCCCTAAATGTATAATCTCCTAGTCAACTATGTCAGTTGTATCAGAAAAGAAAAATAATCCAGGCTAATGTTATGGGCATGATTAGGCAGGAAGGGAAATATAAACACAACCTCCCAATGGCACATCTGTACAGTGGAAACATGGCTAAAATGTTAGCACTGGACCTCCTTTTTTTCACTTTTGTGGAAGGAAGTTTTAGAATTTGTGCCAGATATCTGCCTGAAATAGAAGGTTCCTAGTTGGGCCTATTTTGCCACAGTTGCTGTTCCAGCACTCCATCCTGATGTGCTGAAATTGTTTAGATAAGCTTGGCAGCAGAGTGCTATTCACACTATCCACCTGAACACAGACATGTGGAGCAGTTGCCAAACTGATTGCTTGTGTATCACTGCACTCTGGATGTGTTTTGCAGTGATTAGGCGACAGTTTTCTATAGGTCTCAGCACTGAAGAAACTTTTAAGGGTGTTTGACGGCATGCAACAGTAGCCATGCTTGCCATGGAGGAATCCCATACAGCTGCAAACATCTTGGAAGACTTTATCAGCAAGGTGATTGAGTGACTGCGACCCAGAAGTCTTAGATTTGGATTTTTTGCCACAGACAATGGCAGGAATATATTTAAGGCCATGGCTGATGGTGGCTATTTCAGGGTTCTGCGCTTGGTGCATTGGTTGTGCAGGACTTTCTCAAAAAAGAAGACATAGTCCCTCAATACAACCCTGGTGGTAAATTCTGCTTACCACTGTGCAGAAGACCGCCAACATACTGCTGCAGCCGCGGAATTCCGCTACAGGTATTACAACCCACAGTCCGGATTCTGACATAATACAGGCACCCACACAAGTCCACCACACCAAAGGTCAGTGATAGACTGGCAATACCAAAACGGACACTCTCACGCCAACAAGAATACACCCACACTATCACGACCCACGAATCAACGCAGCGGTTTGTTAGTGCATGGTGTAGTGCTGAGGGCTGCCCATATTGGGAAGATGTTATTAAACCTTCTTTCTTGCCTCTTGTTCCTGATGAGCTCGCAGAATCCTACGCCATTGATTGGGCATTGGCGCAGGCACCCGTGTTATATCGCAACCACATAGGATTGGACAAGGATCCCCCTTACCATGTAATTCTTATTAAAAATCAACACCAACAGAAACCCAATATCCAATAAAACATGCTGCTAAAGCACCCTCGAGAGACATTCTCACACAACTGGAGTACCAGGGCGTAATTGAACCCTGCATCTCCCCAGTGAATAATCCTTTTTCAAATAGCCTTCCTTAGTGTCCTGTTTCTGAAATATGAGCTATAGAGTGAAGGAAAGAGCCTAGCACCACAATTCTTGAAAAAATGCGCACAGTTACAACCTCCAAATACCATTAAAAAACTCTCATCTCTATTGGGTTTCCTAAATTTTGGCAGAACTTACATTCCTGATTATGCATCACGCAAAAATCAGTTTGCAATTAATACGTCCTGACTTTTCAAGTACATTTTGGACTGTTGAACACACACGCATTCTCAGAGGTTTGCAAACAGACATGCTTGAAGTACAACACTTACACACAACGGACAACAAAACACAATTGGTCATCAGATTAATTTCTGGTGCCATTGGTTTCACCTATGTAACATTCAATGAGCGTGAGACAGTCCTGATTGAATACAAATCACATTTGTACTCAGCAGTAGAACAACGCTTTGCTCCCACTGAGAAAATTCTCACTGCTGAACAGATGGCTGTCATTTAAGAAAGACCTCTGGCCCAAGGCAAACGCATTATTGTCGTCTCTACAATTCCAGCCCTTGAGGCTGTTACCAAAGCCAACATTCCTAACGCTAAAGCATTACATCCACGTTGGATTCAATGGCCAACGTCTTTGACAGCCACTGATGTAGACTACATTTTTGACCCAAATTGACAAACTGAAGAATTTTTGCAATATGAACTAGAATACCCAGTTCTGACAAACACACTGCCTATTGATCAGTATCAAAGAGTCATGTACACCGACCGCTCAGCACAACCTGCACAAAGCATCAATACTCCGCTGCTTGCACAGTCGTTAATGGCTATATGGAAGGTAATAAATGTTGTCCCTAACATACATTCATGCAAACCATAGGGGATTGCACAGCACAACTTGCAAAGCTAATGACATTGGAACATACAGATCCTGCACAGTTAACACTGATTGTTTGTGATTCATACTATTGTGTCCAGTCCTTCAATGAATACCTGCATTACTGGCGCCAGAATGGGTTCAGAGATTCTAAAGGCAACACCATCAAACACAGACTTCTGTGGGGGAAAGTAGCGGATCTGAAGGAAACTCTATTAAACGTCCATGTTGTACATACACTTGGACACCAGTGCGTTGGAATACACATTGCTGGAAACACATTGGCTGATGAAGCCGCAAAGTCAGAAGTAGCAACAGCCGCTGTTGCTGCAGTAACCCGCTTAGGTGAGAAACCGGGCAATGACATATGGGCTGCCGTGAAAGCTACTGCTGAAGGTACGCCCTATCCAAAATGATTTCATGCTAAATACTCCTACCAAATGGGAGGCTGCCTAAATGCTGAGTTTAAGATTCCAGGCGTAGGGGTTTGAGAAATTCCCAACAAAGATATAAGACTAGAGTTGATTAAAGCCGCGCATGAGGGGGCACCATCTGCCCATGCTGGTGTGGTGGCTACAACATCATTGTTACAAGCCCGTTTTTGGTGGCCAGGTCTGTACAAAGAGGCCCTTGAGGCCAGATAGTGCATACAAATATGTATTGGTCACTTTTGACTCTAGCTCCAGATTTATATGGGTGTGGCCACAACACTCGGCTGACGCTCAGACTGTCATTAAAGATTTGTGAGTCTTTATAGGTACATATGCAGTTGCGGCTTTCCACTCGGACCAGGGCCCTGCTTTTCTCTCAAGGGCATTCAGGAACACCATGGCTTCGTTAGGGGTCCAACTCCAGTACTCGTCTCCATTTCATCCCAAGGGAAATAGTGTTGTGGAACGATTAAACCGTGATTTAAAGGAGTCCTTAACAACCAGAGTCTTAGGTACGGGTCGTAGTTGGCTTAACCACCTATATGCAGTCTAGAGAGCGCTTAACAATCTGCCTAGAATGTCCCTGGGGGGTCGTACTTTAAATGAGTGCCTGTTCGGAACTCAAAAGTATGTTCCAGATCTTGATGGTCCTGGGGTGGAGGCAGAAGAAACAGCATTAGAGATAAATGAACGTGTCACTGTCTTACAGGAATTGCAACAGTTCCGAGATGGCGCTTCTGCCAGTGCAGCCTCCTCAGGAATTAAGGATGTACCTGTAACGCCTACAGGCTGGATTCCTAAAATTGGGGATCTAGTACATGAAAAGGTTGCTCTGAAAAAGGAGTTTAGCCTTTCCTATCGTGCACGGGTCCCAGTTTTGGGAATACACAGTACCAGAACTGTCATTCTACCACCGTTGGCAGGTGCTAAAGAAAATCGCTTGGTATCTATTGACAATGTCAAGTTACACCAAGTGGCCGATCCTGCAGAGCAGGCCAGCCAGTAGTTCCTGAACCTCTCTCACTACTGGTCAAGATGTTCCTCTAAAAGTTGTAAGCAGCAACACTGATACCTCTCCGAGCTTGGGGAGGGTGGAAAATGATCCTGCATTGGTTCCACTGACATCAAAAAATACAAAAATAACTGATCGATTTGACACAATTTCAACACAGACGGATGGCGTCATTTATTCTGAACCACCATGGGAAACACCCACCGGTTCTCCACCTACAAACACAGCTCCAGCTTTTGCACAAACTGCTTCTGTATACTTTGCCAACAGCAAAGTCAACGTTTTGGATTCATTTGCCTCTTCGACACCTGAACTGTCAAAAGCACATAAGCTGATAAATTGGCTTAAGGAAACTTATTTTATTCTTCCATGGAACTATCTGTGGCTTTCTTTGACTGTACTGGCTTTCCTACTTTGGATTGGGTTTGTTATAACATTATTTTTATTAATACATGGCCATTTTCTTCCTGAAAGATCGACAGTTAAACTGGTGGATGAGGTCCTAAAACCACATGTTTCTTCTCAAAAGGTCCACAGAGACTTGTCTTTTGTGAACATTTCCGCTATACCAATTCCTGATGGGATTGTTTGGGATAAAGTAACATTTGATATATGGGGCCCAACAGAGGTCATTCTAATACCATATGTTTTTAAACTTTCAATGAACGATGTAATAATACCCGGAGTTGCTTACGATGATTGGGATGTGAAGATAGTAGTTTCTATGATGACTGAATTGCAGTATTACACTGTATTTGAAAACAACGATGTTTACCAATCTAAAAAGAATGATGGTGATGTGTTTTGCTATAATTATTATGAGCACCATTTCATTCATAGAGCAAGTACCCCCAAAACTGTTTTTAATTACACACAATGAGAACATTGTCCAACTCCTCCACAAGGGAGTTCTAAAACATACTCTAAAAGCTTTGCATATTTTTCTGAGCATGATGATAAAAATGCTGAGTCATATTATTTTAAACTGCCATCAATAGAAAATGTATGCATATTATTGACAAATACGAAATGTATTTATTCAGATTCTTTTGTTTCCCAGTTGACTATAGAGGGATATGAATATTGGCTGAAGTTGATTGACTTAAAACGTGTGTTGGGAACTAGACATTGTCAAATACGGGGGGAAAGAAGGTTTGTTTAGGGTATGCCTGATACCTGTTCAAATGATAACTTTAAATAAAACTTTACAACAAACCAGTTGTTTAGGCTTAGCTAAGATTAAGGAATTGAATGCACCTAGTATTCCTGCAAAATGTAATTAATGGAAAAAATATATCAATGCAACTGAAGATCAGCTCCATCAATGGGTCCAGAAAGGCATTTAATGCTTCACTGTCATGTCCTGGCAGGTGGTTATTGTGGCCAATCTGAAGGGAGTTCCAGTCCCCTTGATTAGATCAACATGCTTTCTAATGGCAGCTATGCTCTCCTCAATAGTGAAGGCTGTTGTGGGATGTGAGCCGGAATAGTTTTTGTTGTTTCAGTCTCTAAGATTGTTACATGCTGCGGGAACATACTTTTTCCTCCCACTAGAGGCAGCTGACATTTGGCCCCATATTGCTACTTCTAATGTGAATTTTGAAAAGTTGAGTAGACTCAAAGCTTTACTATTCCAAAAACATTTGACCCTCACATCTGCACGCGAGACCTACGCACTTCAGGTGGCAAGGTCATCAGCAGAGATACAGTCCCTTTTAAGTACCAATTTTCCAAGACACTTTGGTGAACTTCTGGGATGAATATTTAATGTGTCCAGTAGTACTGGAATTGCACATTTCTTTAAGGCTACTGTTTCTGGTTTCGTTCACACCTTCTCCATATTCGGTTTAATACCATCAGCCATTCACTCAATATTCTCCAGTATTTTGGGGGGATTTCCAATAACTTTGTCCATAATAGTTGGCATCTTGCTGTTGCTACTTTTCATACGCAATGGCTGTTCCGTCGCAACAATGGAAGCACTCCCATCAGCGCAGCTGTGTCGTGAACACATGATGCAGTACTTTCGAGCAACACTCCTGGAGGAATAGGAGTGTGACTGGTCTCTGTCATTCAGACCGTTTTTGCATTGTGTTCAGCCTGTGTTATTGTGCTTCTGGTGCTCATTCGAACGTGCACTGAAAGTTTGCCTTTCTATGAGGCGCTCGCTTTCATTGGACGCTGATCTGTTGATGTTCTCGCCGAGGGTTCATTAGCCAACATGCACATTGAAGGTGCGATTGCTACGGAAAGCTGCTTATGCGTTGCCCTTCCTGGAGGATGCGGTTCTGAACCCATTACTGGGCACACCGCAGAATGCTGCTGCCTCGGCTGAGGCTCAGGCTATGTAACACAATTGCTCCTTGGTCCTTCTTGGTGATGCTTTTCCAACTTTAGCACCTGCCGAAGTGGAAAATTTCCTGTTGTCCATTGTCACGGATTCAATTGGCAACTTTCAGAATGAATCTGACTTTTGAAATTCGGCCCTTTTTACGCCACATGTTACCATTTTAAATTGTCCTTTTATATATGCCCATGTGTCCTTTTAACTTGTCATTATTGACATTTTTTATAAATATCTAAGGTTGAGTTTTAGTAACTTTTATACGTACATAGGCTTTCAACCACCTTTAACGACAAGGGGAAGGTGTTGTGTAGTCATTTTAGTTATTGCTTTATGCATGTTATTTTAGCATACTAGGCCTGCCACTGTGCACTTTAAACTAGATATATTTTACTCAGCTTTGTTTACTTTTTCAACATTAGCCACTTTTGTGGTCTTGTTTTATATCTCTCTATCTAGCTGTTTTTGCCTAGGCCAGCACTATGGGGGTCATTCCAACCCTGGCGGTTATCGACCGCCAGGGTGGATGACCACGGAAGCACCGCCAACAGGCTGGCGGTGCTTCCCTGCCCATTCTGACCGTGGCGGTAAAGCCGCGGTCAGAAAAGGGGGATCCAGCGGTTTCCCGCCGGATTTCCCCTGTCTGGGCTGAATCTTCATGGCGGCGCCCGACCCCCTGCGTTTTTTACCGCCAGGAACAGGATGGCGGGAACTGGTGTCGTGGGGCCCCTGGGGGCCCCTGCACTGCCCATGCCACTGGCATGGGCAGTGCAGGGGCCCCCTAACAGGGCCCCAGCATGATTTTCACTGTCTGCATAGCAGACAGTGAAAATCGCGACGGGTGCAACTGTACCCGTCGCACCCCTGCAACACCACTGGCTCCATTCGGAGCCGGCTTCTATGTTGCAGGGCCTTTCCCGCTGGGCCGGCGGGTGCTCCTTTGGCGGGCGCCTGCCGGCCCAGCGGGAAAGCCAGAATGGCCTCCGCGGTCTTTTGACCGCGGAGCGGCCAAATGGCGGTGACCGCATGGCGGGCGGCGGTATGACCGCCTATGTTCTCAAACAAGACATTCTTGTTTATTCTGTGCTTCTTTCAAGGCTGCAGTAAGATAGGTTGCTGGTGAATATGGTAGTTTTGTTTCTGACATCCATAAAAAAACACACATCTTTGCGTAGGGACATTTTTCTTAGAACATCAGCTGTTTTATTATAAAAAACATTTCCTTGTCCCTTGCACATTAGAGAGGGGTTCAAGCCAGAGAACCCCGACTGTATGCTGATTGCTGGACGCTTTGCTACAGCTGCTTATGCAGACATAAGGCCTTTGCTCAGGTGTGGGGGATGATGTCTTCCCAGGGGAACCTGAAGGGCAGAATTAGAGCTTAACATGCTGTGCTCTATTATAGACGATGTAGGAATTAGTCTATTGACTCTAGTGACAATAAGGTAGCGTTATTTCTATGATTCACTCTCCTTGTCACAATTCAAATTTTGTTATGCTGTATCATCCTAGTTATTGCAGCACATGCTTTGCTATCTAAGATAAAGGGGGTTATTACAACTTTGGAGGAGGTGTTAATCCGTCCCAAAAGTGACGGTAAAGTGACGGATATACCACCGGCCGTATTACGAGTTCCATAGGATATAATGGACTCGTAATACGGCTGGTGGTATATCCGTCACTTTACCGTCACTTTTGGGACGGATTAACACCTCCTCCAAAGTTGTAATAACCCCCAAAGTCACTTCATTAAAACCTTATTGAAACATATACTGCCTCTGTTTGTCATTGTGTATGTGAGACTAATGTAACTGAGAGAAACTGATAAACCTGAGTGACCACGATTTCCCTGAGAAATCAACTGTGTCATGCCCTCGGCTGCCCAATCATCCCTGCTCTTGAGTAGAGGTGAGGCACTGCTAGTTAGCCGGAGCAAAACCCGGATTAGGGCGACAGGCGTCTCCTGTAGTGGGTAAGACTTAGGCCCTCATTGCAACCGTGGTGGTAAATGCCGCCTACCGCCATACTGTGACCGCGGCGGTATACCGCTACGAATATAATGACCCACACAGAGAAATCCACCACTAGACCGACACCCACACAAGTCCGCCAGACCAAAGGTCAGTGATAAAATGGCAGTACTAAAACCCACACCGTTACCCCAACAGGAATACGTCCACAGTATCAGGACCCACGAATCACCGCAGTGGTCTTTCAACCCCCATTGGCGGTACACACCACCATGCTCAAAAAACACGCAAGCTTACAAAACTACACCACACTGGATAATTCAAACTACACACACCTGACACACATAGACCCACCACAGCCATGCACTCACATTACCTACAACCCTTTCTACAAAAAAAATATTGCAAACAGAGAGAGAGACCAGCCAGGAGCACCCACTCAATCTGAGCCACAGAACACCATCACCCCTACACCATCCACACACCTCACAGTAAACACCACAACACATCACCCCACACATACTTGGACATACCACTCACACCACATCCATGGCACACCAAAGACACCCCAGGTTTTCAGAGGAGGAGCTAAGAAGGGTCATGGTGGAGGAAATCATCCGGGTAGAGACCCCAACTATTCGGATCACAGGTGCAGCAGACGTCCATTGCAAGGAAGATGGAGCTATGGTGGAGAATAGTGGACAGGGTCAGCGCCAAGGGACAGCACCCAAGAGCAAGGGATGACATCAGGAAGAGGTGGAATGACCTACGGGGGAAGGTGCGTTCTGTGGTTTCAAGATATCAGGTAGCCGTACAGAGGACTAGCAGTGGACGCCTACCTCGTCCCCTACAACTAACAACATGGGAGGAGCAAGTCTTGGCAATAATGCATCCTGAGAGCCTTGCAGGAGTAGCAGGAGGACTGGACTCTGGTAAGTCAAATCTTTACTACTATATCCCCCACCTTACCTGCATGCCATCACAAACCCCTACCCCTACCCTCACCCCCATCACTCCACCAACTCACAAATACCCCACTATCACAACCCACCCATCCCAATACCAAGCCCTGCATGCAACACCTATGCATGGACACCCATCACAGACCTGCATGGACACCCATCATTAAAGCATGCCCATTAGAGAGAATCGCCTAGCCCACAAAATCACCACGCACACAAGGCAAAGTTGAGAGGGCAATCACAACCATACAGGGAAACACACCCATGCACAAGATGGCACACACAGATCAGGGACCTGGGGTCAGTGGCAGTGGGCACACAATTCAGGAGACAGAGACACAGGACAACAGGGAAGCTAGGAGGACTGCTTTGCAACAGGGGTAGGACAGGCCCAGAGAACCCACTCTCCACGAGGCACTTGCAGGGATCCTGGGAGCATACCACCATTCCCAGGAGATCATGGGCCAGATACTGACCAAGCTGCAGGAGACCCCGCGGCTGCAGGATGGACAGTACCTGGGGATCAGGGAGGACCTCAAAGACATCCACACCATCCTGGTCACCATTAAAGGGGTGCTGGCTGACATGGCCAACACCACGAGGGAGGCAGTGGCACAACAACGGGCCCCTGACACTAGCCACACCGATGAACAGCCCTCCACCTCCACTGGCGCTAGTGGACAGGAGGCCCCGCCACAGAAGCAACAGGCCACCAGCACCCCACCCCCTGCAGAAGGCAAATCACTATGCAAACTGTCCCTGCAATCCAGGAAAAAGACAGAGAACATTGCCAAGACCCCCGCCAGGAAATAAGTCTCTCCTGAGTGTCACCCTTCTGTCCCACTCTGTCACCCTGTCCACCTTGAACTGTCATTGCTCCCCTTCCTATGTCCCATTGGACAATGCACCTGTGATACCAAGAGACTTGATTCTACCCTGGACTTTCCTCCACCATCACCCCAGCCCATTGCACATCCTCCTCTTTTTATTAGCACTTAAATAAACACCCTCGGAGCAATACCAAGTATGGTGTCTGTCAATTGATTGAAATATGCATTAGTACAACATTCTGAAAGCATTGCAAATCTTACCTACAGTAATTTATACATTGGTATGACCTGTAGTGGGCAGCAGTAAACATACCAGGAGCCAGAGTGGGTCACAGAGATCTGAAAATAGAAATACCAAAGAGTACAGTAAGTGGCCATAGACATAGGAAAATCATGCTGCCATGTACAATGTCCGACAGAAAACTGGAAATTAAAGTGAAGTTACAGTGTCTTACCTGTGTGTCACTCGAGGTATTGCTATATGATATTACTTCTGTTGTCCACATCTTCTTCCTCTGCCTCCTCTTCCTCACTGTCCACAGGCTCCACATCTGCCACAAGACCATCTCCAGGCTCATCCTCCTGCAGAAAAGGCACCTGGCGTCTCAAGGCCAGGTTGTGCAACATGCAACATGCAACGATGATCTGGCACACCTTCTTGGGTGAGTAGTAGAGGGATCCACCTGTCAGATGGAGTTACCGGATCCTGGAGGCCGAAGGTTCTCTCAATAATCCTCCTTGTTCGCCCATGTACCTCATTGTAATGTTCCTCTGCCCTTGTCCTGGGATTCCTCACTGGGGTCAGTAGCCATGAGAGGTTGGGGTAACCAGAGTCACCTGCAAATATCGAGGGACAACTATTAGACACACACTACCCCTTATGGACAACCGCATACCCAGACACCAACATATACTGGGTGGGGACCTTGGCTCACCTATTAGCCACACCCGGTGCCTCTGGAGTTGAGCCATCACATATGGGTTGCTGCTATTCCCCAAGATAAAGGAGTCATGCACAGACCCAGGATACTTGGTGTTCACATGGGAGATTTACTGGTAACACACCATCTGCACATTCATAGAGTGATAGCTTTTTCTATTCCTGAATACCTGTTCATTTCTCCGGGCAGGGGACAAATGCTACATGTCTACCCATCAATGGCACCAATGATGTTGGGGTTATGTCCCAGGGCATAAAAGTCAGATTTCACTGTGGCCAAATCCTCCACCTGGGGGAATACGATGTAGCTGCACATGTGTTTCAGCAGGGCAGACAACACTCTGGTCAACACGTTGGAGAGCATTGGCTGAGACATCCCTGATGCCGTGGCCGCTGTTGTTTGGAAGGAACCACTTGCCAGGAAATGGAGCACTGACAGGACCTGCACTAGAGAGGGGATACCTGTGGGCTGGCGGATAGCTGACATTAGGTCTGGCTCCAATTGGGCACACAGTTCTTGGATTGTGGCCCGATCAAGTCTGAATGTTAGGATAATGTGTCTGTCCTCCATTGTCGCAAGATCCACCAGGGGTCTGTACACTGGAGAATGTCTCCATCTCATATCCATCCTCAGCGGGTGAAGCCTAGGGAGGAAAACGGTGAGGAGAGGGTCATATTCACACATCAATTGCAATAATGATGCATCTCTTCATTTACAGAACTAGTATGTGATTCCAAGAGTCAATTGATGTGCCAGTGTCTGCTGTGATGCAGTTAGGTGCCATCGCCTGTGCCCCCCTGAAATGGTGGTTTCCTAACCAGTGAGGAGGGACAAGTAGAAATGAGGTAATTCCACTGGCGTAGTGTGCGGTTGCGGTAGGCAGTCGAAGACTGCAGCACAACTTCGCATTGGTCATCTTCGGGCTCTATGGGTTCCAGGAGCCAATGGCGATGTACGATGGCGGTGACGGTACGCACCGCCACGGACGTGACCGCCATTTTCTATCTGTTCACTCACTTGCTACCTGACCTTTAACAGGAGAGGACCTATACTGCAAGTGCTGCTGTGACCTGTGTCTGGAAGCGACAATGGCTGATGTGTTTGGGGAAAGGGCCCCTGCCTTCACTGGGGAGGAGTTGAAGAGACTGGTGGATGGGGTTCTACCCCAGTTTACTTTACTCTATTGTCCTCCAGACAAACAGGTGAGTACACTGCGTGCATGATGCGTGGGCCATGAATGTATGGAGTGCTGTGTGTGTAAGCCACATGTGGGGGGGGCTGAGGTGTCCTGGGCAAAGTGCTGCATGTATGTATATGCCGTAGTGGATGGGAGGGATATGGTGGGCCATGAGTGTGATGGTCCGGATGGTATGACTAATCCCTTTTCTTCTGTCTTTTTCCTGCAGGTCAGCACCCATCAGAAAAAGAGTATTTGGCGTACCATCGCCAAGGAGGTGTAGACCCTGGGGGTCTTTGACAGTCGGAGCACCCACTGCTGCAAAATGGTGGGAGGACCTGCACCGCTGGGCAAGGAAGATGGCTGCTGGACTCCCAACGAGGAAGGGATGCCCATCGTAGCCTGACCCCCTTGATGTTCCGCATCCGGGCGGTGGCCTATCCGGAGTTCGATGGGTGCTTGAGGGCATCACAGAAGCCACAAGGGAGTGGGTAAAAATTCAGATTCATGAGTTAAGGTTTTACCTGGGTGGGGGATGTGGACTGTGGGTGCCCCTAGGCCAGGGTGAACAGGGCAGGGTCGGTCCCTTGTTGGGCAGGCTCTCCGCAGTCCAAACCTAATGTTTTTAGTGGGCACCTACTACTGGGAAAGGTCCTGTGGGTTTCAGGTGTGCAACTGATGGTGTTATGCCATGTCCACCATGGGCTGGTGACTAGCATTGTAACTGGTAGTGCATGGCCTAGTGCATAGGGTAGCTCCCAGTGTGTTGTGTACGCCAACGGCAGTGTTGTTGCTGGCATTGACCAAGTGTATCCTCTGTCTCTCCCCCACTTTTTGTTTTTTCACCCTGTCCTTGTGTGCATTAGCATCATCTGGTGGAGGAGCAGAGGCACTGGCGATGGAGGGAGCTGAATCCCACATGGGCCTGGAGGCCGAATCCACTGACAGTGAGGGCACCAGTGGGACGGAGGGTGAGGGGAGAACCACAACGGAGACAGGAGAGGACACTACAGACAGCGACTCCTCCGATGGAAGCTCTCTGGCGGTGGCGGACACCTCTGTGCCCACCCCAACAACAGATACAGCCGCCACCCCCCCACCAGCACCGCCCTCTCAGCAGCCCCTCGGTGTGTTTCCTGTACCCACTAACACAGGAGACTGGGCATCTCCTTCGCCCCAGGCTCCTCAGGCCTTGCCCAAGTCAGCCCTGCTGCCCTCAGTGAGGAGGCTATTGACTTCCTGAGATCCCTCACTGTTGGTCAGTCAACCATTCTGATTGCCATCCAGGGTGTCGAGAGGCATTTGCAACAAACCAATGCATACCTGGAGGGCATTCACTGTGGTGTGGCGGCCCAACAGAGAGCATTTCAGGCTCTGGCCTCCGCACTGATGACAGCCATTGTCCCTGTCTCTAGCTTCCCCCCTCTACCCAGTCCAAATCCCATCAACGCCAGCCTATCCCAAGCACACCTTTAGACCAGCATTCACCCAAATCAACACACAAAAGTGGCTCAGGCAAACACAAGCACCACACTTCATCTCACAGGCACTCACACAAGCACCATCCCCATGCAGACACACCAAGACACTGCCTCTACTTTGTCCCCCTCCTCCTCCTCCTCCACCTCTCTCCCAGTTGCGTCTCCACTCATACCTGCATGCACTACATCCTCATCCACTACCTCCATCACCAGCACACCCATCACTACACACCCCTCACTGGCAGTCACCACCCCCACATCCATGTACACGTCCCCTGTGTCCTCTCCTACTGTGTCTGTGCCCCCTCCTCCCAAAGTACACAATGCAAGCACACATCCACCCAACAGCCATCCACCTCCCAACAGCATCCAGCTCATGCACCTGCACCCAAACACAGCAGACTGACACCTCCTACAACCACTCTCTCTTCCTCCACTTCCAAGCCTTCAACCTCTTCCTGCCCCAATGTCCCTAAGAAGCTTTTCCTAGCCAACATTGACCTGTTCCCTACCCCTCCCTCCCATCCTTCCCATCTGGCCAGGGTGGCCAAAACCCAGCCCAGCCCCTCAGCCACCACGTCCACATCTGCTGTGGTTCCTGCAGCTGTCAGAGGCTCAAAGGGGGCACCCGTCAGGCCAGCCAGTGTGCCACCAACCCCTGCCAAGGCAAAGAACATTCCGCCACCTGGCAAGGTGAAGAAGGGGACAGCATCGAGTAAGGGAAAGGAGCCACCTCAAAGACTCCAGCTGCAAGACCCAAGGTGACACCACCATCTGCCAAGGGAAGGAAGGGGCACAAAACACCAGCCAATGCACTTCAGCCATCCGAGCCAGCAGGTGAAGGCCTGGTGGCTACCAGCACAACCACTAGCACCGCCACCTGCACCGCCACCTGCACCACCACCTGCACCAGTTGAAAGTGGCACCACTGCCAGGAGCCCCAGTAGGCAGACATCCGAGGCTGCAGGGGAAGGGCTGGAGCCTCCCCCCACCACTGGCAACACCAGCACCTCCACCACGGACAGCACCGCCGCAACCACTGCCACCTGCACTGCTGAAAGTGGCACCACTGCCATCGGCAGCAGACCTAGTGGGCAGCCGTCTGAGGCTGCAGGGGAAGGGCTGGAGCCTCCCCCACCACTGGCAGCACCAGCACCTCCACCGCAGCGAGCAACGCCACCTGCACCGCTGCAAGCACTGCTGCAAGCACCGCGGCAAACACCACCCCCTGCACTGCTGAAAGTGGCATCACTGCCAGCAGCAGCAGACCCAGTGGGCAGCCGTCCAAGGCTGCAGGGGAAGGGCTGGAGCCTCCCCCCACCACTGGCAGCACCAGCACCTTCACCGCAGCAAGCACCGCCACCTGCACCGCTGCAAGCACAGCCGCAAACACTGCCACCTGCACTGCTGAAAGTGGCACCACTGCCAGCAGCAGCAGCCCCAGTGGGCAGTCGTCCGAGGCTGCAGGGGAAGGGCTGGAACTTCCCCCCACCACTGGCAGCACCAGCACCTTCACTGCGGCCAGCACCACCACCTGCACCACCTCAAGTACTGCCAAGTGCATCACTGAAGGTGGCACCACTGCCAGCAGCAGCCAAAGTGGGCAGCCGTCCGAGGCTGCAGGGGAAGGGCTGGACCCTTCCCCCACCACTGGCAGCACCAGCACGACCACTACCACCACTGTGCAGCCGTAGCTGCCAGCGGAAGGACTGTAGCCCTGCCTCCATAGACTATCATGCATCCTGACCACTGCAATTCTCGTGGGTGTGACACCCAGGTGAGGGACTGTGGCCTGGCACCCCCCACATGCTGGATCACTGGGCACAAAGCCCCCTCCAGAACCAGTAGAGAAAGGCATCCACTCACCCTATCCTTGGCAGGATGAGCACACTGGGCACAAAGCCCCCCTCCAGAACCAGTGGAGAAAGGCATCCACTCACCCTATCCTTCCCAGGATGAAGCACACTGGGTACAATGCCCCCTCCAGAACCAGTGGAAGAAGTCACCCACTTGAAAGACTGTGGTCTTCCACTCCCCAGGACCAAGCAGTGGGAAAACCACCCACTTGAGAGACTGTGGCCTTTGACTCCCCAGGGGCAAGAAGTGGGCAAACCACCCACTTGAGAGAATGTGTCCTTGCACTCCCCAGGACCAGGCAGTGGGCAAACCACCCAATTGGGAGACTTGAGAGACTGTGGCCTTGCACTCCCCAGGACATCGCTATGGGCATGGAGCCCCCTCCAGGAGTAGTGACGTTGTCCCATCTTCTGGCTGAGGTACCCCAACATCCCTGTCCCCCAGAGGTACCTGTGTGTTTTCGACCTGATGCCCCTGTAGTGTTCTCTCCCTTTTGAGGCAGGAGTCAAGTGTGGGCTTGGCCTATGTGTAATGTCCCAGTGGGCAACAGACTATTTTTGTGTGGACATTGTCCCTCATTTTGTATATATTGTATATACTGTTTATTTATTTATGAACGTCTTACTCTAGAATTCTAATATTACACTGATTTGACTCAATTCCTTTTGTGCTTGCGTTCTTCCAGAGGGTTACGGGGTGTATATGTAATGTTGTTGCATGTGTTTGTGTGTATGGTGTTGGGGGTGAGGGTTGGAGTGGGGATGTTTCGTATTGCTCTCTTTTTCCTCCAGCCCCTCCCCTGTCTACTAGGTGCAGTACTCACCGTGGTCGTCGTCGTCACCGCCGTTGGTGCTCCTGATATATGAGATGATACACCAGCATGGGCAGAACATCCTGCTCGGGCTCCATGGCGTCCTGGTTCTTCGTTGAGTGTCGAGAGGTGAGTGGTTTCCCTTCCAAGTACTGTGTTCGTTGTGTTTTTGATGGCATTGGTACCATCCCGGAAAAGCTGGCAGATGGCCGTGCTGTAATGGGGTGGGTGGTATATTGCCTTCCACCCGTATGTTGGCAGTGTTCGCCCCGGTGTTTGTTGTTACCACCCTGGTGGTTGGAGTGTTAAAGTGGCTGTATGTGTTGGCGGTCTCCGCCGCTGTTATGATCCCATTTTTTTTACCGCCGGCCTGTTGGCGGTATTACTGCCGCTTTAACACCGACCGCCAGGGTTGTAATGAGGGCCTTAGTCTCCCACACCGCATGAAATCCAGTAGTCTCATTAGAATAATGAGAGCCTACGCTACAGAGTGAAGCACTAGAAGGTGACTGAATGGGCACTGGGAGGAAAGGAAAACACACAGGGGGTGATTCTAAGTCCGGCGGGCGGCGGAGGCCGCCAGCCAGACTTCCCCCACCAAAATACCGCTCCGCGGTCGAAAGACCGCTGAGGGTATTTTGGGATTTGCCCTGGGCTGGCGGGCGACCACCAAAAGGCCGCCCGCCAGCCCAGGGCAAATCAACCTTCCCACGAGGACACCGGCTCAGAATTGAGCCGGCGTAGTGGGAAGGTGCAGTGGCACCCGTCGCGTATTTCAGTGTCTGCAAAGCAGACACTGAAATACAAAGTGGGGCCCTCTTACGGGGGCCCCTGCAGTGCCCATGCCATTGGCATGGGCACTGCAGGGGCCCCCAGGGGCCCCGCGGCACCCCCTACCGCCATCCTGTTGGATGGCGGTAGGGGGTGTCAGGATCCCCATGGCGGCGGAGCGCGCTCCGCTGCCATGGAGGATTCTGTAGGGCAGCGGAAAACCGGCGGGAGACCGCCGGTTTTCCTAGTCTGACCGCGGCCGAACCGCCGCGGTCAGAATGCCCTGCGGGGCACCGCCGGTCTGTCGGCGGTGCTCCCGCCGACCCTGGCCCCGGCGGTCTGAGACCGCCGGGGTCAGAATGACCCCCACAATGTTTTAAATTTGCAGTGCAAAGAAAACTTTGTAAATGCTGCTGTAACGGGAACAGATGCACATTGCACAGCAAATGCTGTAGTGCCAAACTGAACCATGCTACATTTAGGTTATGGGTGGCAAAATACTATGGGTAGGTAGGTGATAGATGATGATCGGTGGGATACATATCTGTCTTGCTTAACAAATACAGTGAGTAGTCTAGTACTTGTCAGAAAGCAAGCAATGTGACTCTAGCCACTGCTGGGAATCCCCCTCCAACCGCTTTTGTATCTGACACACAGGTGTTGCCGCCGGTCCTGGCACTAGTGGTCTGTGTGGCTATAAAACACATTACACATTTTAGATGCAAGATACACCTCATCTTATTATTAATATTTTTTTAAATACAACTGCAAAACAGCTCTACAGTTGGGTTAGCAGTATTTTCTATAAAAAATATCACTTTGGAAATGTTGTTGGCTGACACTGTTATAAAAGCCAGGAAGTCAGCCAAACAAAATCCTTTCATAATAGAGGTTCAAAGCTATGATGACTATGAGTCATTGAATCGCAGTGAAGGGGAGGAATAAATTGGTCAATGAAGGACTTGGTTGGCAAATGCAATGGGACTGTCCTCATACTACTTTGCTGCCATGCTGCGCTGTTATTTAAACAGCTGGTATACTCAATGATAAAACATATAAAACAACATTGGGGGGTCCACCATGACCATGGCCACCCTCTCTCATATAAAACAAAAGCCTTCTCAATAAACATGTGTACAATAGCTTACTTGGGCCTGTATTCTTCAAAGTAGAGTACCTAAAATCCATTCTCTTAGTCTTACAGTACCAGTCCATAAAATATATAGGGAGAGAGGGGAAGGTTGCTAACAAAACGGAAGAAAGCTACAGATTAGTACAGACAGGATGAAGTCAGCAACATAAACATAAAATATAGAAAAAAGGATAATGCAAGGGTAAAATTAAATAAACTAAGGTGAGTTATAAAAAGGAGACAGTCACAGTATAAACCAAAGCAAAGAAAAATTGTTACAAAAGACGCGAGATAAAAGTTAGGGAAATAGTAACAATATTAAAAGGAGGACTTACTGACGCCAGAAGAACCATCTGCCCCAATGCTGGTGGTGACAGCCCGCTTCATCCTGACCCCCTCCTCCGATGCCCTCTTTTTGCCCTTGAGTCCTGATGTAACAAATAAAGAAGATAAAAAATAGATTAGTGGTACAGGTAAGCTTATAAAAACTGTTTTGTCAGGCAAAGGCAAATGCATTAACATTGTACTATTCCACATCATATCACGTATAGTAGTAGTATAGAGTTTCCCTATTCCTAATTTCTGAAACCTAAGGCCTATTCCAAATTTTCTAAACTACATTCAGAACTACTAATGCATTGCAACAAATTATCTTTGCTTCTCGACCCCCTTTGATGGGCCAACTCCGTCTCCCTTTTCAATCCATAGATGTATTCACATCACAGAAAGACTGTATGAGCTACAAAAAGAAAGGCACAGAGAACACTAACACACTGATACTTCTACTACTACTTTCTTAGTGACAGGACAGAGCAGTCTGCATGACTTCATAAATAAACAGCCTATGTGAAAGCTGATAAGTACGATTAGTTAGCACTGAGCACCTGGCTTGCTCAAATTGAATCACATAATATTTGTGATATTACATAAACTTAACTTACCTCTGAGTGTGAACAGCATGCTATTTGAAAAAAAAACATTAGCAGTGTAGAAGAAAATAAATAAATATTTACTAATGATCGCCAAAACCTCGATGCCCAGCAGGTCGAGCATGTCCTGCTCCTGGTGAAGTATGCAGCCCAGGTGTGCATCAGCAGCTGCTGATTGCATTTGACCCCAGACCTCTGGTGCACTCTTCCCTACAGCAGCCAAAGATCCCTGCAGGGTGCACCCACTCCCAGGCCTGCCGTCAGGTGAGACAAAAAAAGAAATAGGAAATGTCGGAAGGAAATAAGGAATTAATAAAAGAAGAAAGGAAAAAGTAAGGAAATAAAAGGGAAAGCCAAAATAAGTACAAATAGTCATGGCTCGGGGGACAAGGAGGCAGGCTGATCAGACCAGCCGTGTGCTTTCAGAGCCCGGGTGGCTTATTTGTTATTTCTCGGGGCCCAAACACTTACCGCAATATGAGGCAACTCTGAGGGGCCCGTCCTACTATTTTTTTATTTTGTAAGGAGAGAGCTGGCAAGGGCCTTGGTATGAGGCTGGTGACCGCACCGAGCAGCGCGGAGTGGAGGATGCAGCTGGCCTGGAAGTGGAGATTGTTAGCGCCGCCCGAGCAAGGAGGCGGGTGCGGCCGGGACTCGGAGAAAGAGTTTGGTTGCTGATGCAGGGAGCTCGGAATAAGAATCTGCCAGTAGGTTCGCAGGACAAAGCGAACGTTAGTAACATTGTTGGAATCTGGGCAGAGGTGGCGAGGGACATAGAACGCAGTAGGCGTTTTTTGGTCTGAGTAAATTTTAGGAGCCCTGGAGGTTTGTGGTGATTGGTTGGGGGGCATTATATGACACCCACTTGTCATACCACTCGGGCTTTCCAGCCCCCACTTTCTACTCTGGCTCATGGTAAACAAATAAGAGCAACTGAGGGATACCAAAATACCTTGGATGGGGGCAGGCAAGAAGAGGCTCCCCAGTTGAGCTGCAGGGCGTGGACTCACAGGGCGCCATAAAAAAAAAAAAAAGAGGTTGGTGCTGCTAGAAGGAGGCAGGGTTATAAAGGCCCTGCTAGGCCTCTGAAATTGATCAGCAAGAACCAAGGGAAAAAAGATTTAACTCATTCCCCCACTGACAAAGCTCGCACTCAGAGAGATTTTAAGAACCCTAAGTCTCTTCCCTTATCACACCCCTTTTTTAAGCTCCCTCTTGCTAAGGTTGAAAAGTTTGCAAATAACCCTGGTCAGATGGGGAGCTCTATCAGCGGGATGCTCGATAAAAGTACTATAAAAGGAGCTACTGAGGGAGCTTCAGAAGGAAAGGGTAGGCTGCATCAAGAGCGTGACGAGACAGTACACACTGAACCCACAATGTATACTGGGGAGGAACCAGTGCCTCAGCCTAAACGTTTGGAGCCCCAAACCGACATGAGAAGTCTTCTCCTATCACTAAAAGAAGATATAAGAGAGAGATTTGAGACTTCTGAGTGCAACCAGGAAAACATTTACCAAACCTGGGTGACAATTGAAAGTAAGATAAGTATTTTAATGGAGAGAGTAGGAAATATGGAGGTTGCATTTGAACAGCTTGACAAACAAGTCACCTCGAACAAATAAGAAATATTACAGTTAGGAATAGGTGAGAAGGAGATAAAAGAGAAGCTTGAGACTTTAGAAAACAATATGAGGCAAAATAATATTCTGCTGTTAAATGTTCCTAAAGGTGAAGAGGGGAATGACATTAAGCGTTGTGTAGTAGCATTAATAAAAGAGTCAATCCCGGTAAAGAGTGGCTTCAATCTGGAGGAAGATATTCAGAGAGTGCATCAGGATCCCATTAAGAAGAATCCAGCCAGGAAAAATCCAAGGAAAATTCTGGTTAACTTTTGCTCCTATTCTATCGAGGAAAAGATTTTGCTTGAGGCTTTCAAAGTGAACAGCTTTTTGTAAGGGTGATTGGACTTTTCGCATTAGATCAGATATCTCAAGGGTAACACAGGAAAGGCAGTGAGAGCTGGGAAAATATATGCAGGAGCTGAGGGCTATGGGGGCGAGTGTACAGCTCCGTAGCTCCATTTCCCTGCAACCCTTAGGATTACATGGGAAAACAAGATGCATAATATTAGAGATCCAATTGAAGTCCACACCCTTTTGGAGCAGATGAAAGCAGGGTGCTAGATATGTAAATTCTTTTTTTAATTGTTTTTTTTTCTCTTCTCCTTTCGTTTTCATTGCTGCCCGGAACCGAGTGGGCTCACTTGGGCTAATACTAGGATTATCCCAATTAGAACAGGAAGGGTTCCCCAGGGAGGCATGGGGTTTGGGGCACTAGTTAGAGGTTGGTATATCACAGGGTGTTGGTGTGGGTGTGGGAGCAGATTGGAAAAAAGTAATTAAAAAAGTCCTCATAGTGTTTAATTCTCAACATAACTTTTTTAATGAGGTTTCTTGAATTTATAGAATGGCCCCAGGTCAGTTGAATATTTTAACTTGGAACTTGAATGGTCTTAGGATCAGGGAACGTACACATTTTTTTTATTTTTTTATATTTGAGGCTCCTGGAAGAAGAGGTACTGATTCTTCAGGAGACCCGCCTATCACAAGAGGAATGGAGTAGTAGCTTAAAGCTGGTGCCATGGGTGGCTCATTGGGCTAGCACCAACCAGCCTTTTACAGTTAAAGGGATTGTTATCTTGTTTAACAAATCATTAAAAGTAAAGTTGGGTAGGGCTAGGGTAGACCCGAGAGGGCGGTGGTTAGTGGTGGAAGCTAATGTATACGGATCTTGGCTGACATTTGTAGGATATTATGGTCCCAATATAGATGATCCAGCCCCTCTCCAGGAGCTCTATAATACAATTTTAGACTCCAAATACCAGATTATTATGGAGGGTGATTTTAATGTCCTTTTAGACCCAAGTTTGGATAAATCAACAATGAGGAATACAACAAACACCCCCAAGACTAGGATCTGGGTAAAGCAGGCAATGGGGGATTTCGGCATAGTGGATATTTGGAGATGGAAGGGTGATATTAGATCAAGATTTACTTTTCATAACAAAAGGTATGGGCATTATTCAAGGATTGACTTCTTTTTAGTGAGTAGGAGTGTATGTGAGAAAGTGGTTGAGGTGAAACATATCCCTGAACATCTATCCGATCATTCAGCAGTGAGGCTCTATCTGTTGTTGGATAAACCTTTGGTTAGCGTAAGATGGACAGAAAACCGGGTCCTGTTCCTGGAAAAATGGGACGTTGAGAAATTAAAACAGGATACTAAGGCTTTTTTGGAGTTAAATTATGGGTCTATTACTAACCATAAAGTATGGGATGCCTATAAAGCTTATATAAGGGGCCAACTGATTAGCATGAAATCTTTTAGGCATAAAGCTGAAAAAATGCAGATAAAATGTTTAGAGATGAAGATACATGAACGACAAGATGAGGCTCAGAGTCAAGCTGATCAGGTAACAGCAAATGTGGAAGATCAGATAAGGAGAGCCAAAAATGGCCTAGATCTTTTTCTAGACACAAAGATTAGAAGAAAATGGGAGAATAGTAGGTTTGCCCAGTATGATTATGGAGAAGGCTGCGGCAAGCTTCTGGCTTGGAAGGCTAAAGTAGAGCATACTAGAAGTAGAATTAAATCAATTTTGGACAAAGATACTGGCCATATGTATAATAGAGATGATGAAATAGAGTTCACTTTCTCATCTTATTTTTCAAGATCTATATATAGAGAACTCTGTGACTACAAAGGAACAAATCCAAGGTTTTTTAGAGAGATGTCCAGTCCCTTGTCTAGATGAAGATGAACAAAATAATTTGGGTTCCCAGATAGACATAAGAGAACTAAATGAAGCCATCTGGGGCCAGATGTAGGAAACAGTTTGCGACTCGCAAACTGCAAAAATTGCCGTTTGCGAGTCGCAAACCGGAGTTTCCTATGCAAAATGCATTTCTGACTCGCAAATAGGAAGGGGTGTTCCCTTCCTATTTGCGACTCGCAGTGGGATGCAATTCCATTTGCGACCGCGTACGTGGTCGCAAATGGAGTCACAGTTACCATCCACTTGAAGTGGATGGTAACCCATTCGTAAATTGGAAGGGGTCCCCATGGGACCCCTTCCCCTTTGTGAATGGACCCCAAAATATTTTTTCAGGGCAGGTAGTGGTCCAGGGGACCACTACCTGCCCTGAAAAAATTCCACAAAAGGTTTCGGATTTTTTTTTAAGTGCAGCTCGTTTTCCTTTAAGGAAAACGGGCTACACTTAAAAAAAAAAAAATGCTTTATTGACAAGCAGTCACGGACATGGAGGTCTGCTGACTACAGCAGGCCTCCATGTTAGTGAGTGCCCATAGTCGCTATGGGGCCGCAATTTGTGACCCACCTCATTAATATTAATGAGGTGGGTCTTTGCGACCCCATAGCGACTCGCAGACGGTGTCTGAGACACCGTTCTGCATATGGTTTTGCGACTCGGAAATTGCGAGTCGCTCGGAGTCGCAATTTCCGAGTCGCAAAACCAAGTTTTGCTACATCTGGCTCCAAGTCTCTAAAAAGGGGGAACGCTTCAGGGCCTGTTAGCCTGCCCAATGAATTGTATGTTTTACTTGAGGATGAACTGGTTTCTTTTCTACTTGAGTTTTTCAATAATATTTTTATTTAAGGTGGAGATTTGCCTAATTCCTGGGATGAGGCAACTATAACTTTGATCTTTGAGCCAGATACAAAATCCATTAAATTGTGATTCATATAGACCGATTTCATTGTTAAACTCGGATTATAAGATTTTTACACATATATTATCTAAAAGATTGGGGATGGTGGTTACCTCGCTGGTTCATCACGACCAAAAAGGGTTTATTAAAGGCCGACAACGTTTTGAATTAATGCATGAATTATTGGGGGCTATCCATCTGGCTACTCTAGAAAATTTACCATTGGTGGTGCTTGCTTTTGACGCCGCCAAGGCTTTCGACTGGGTAAATTGGTCTTTTTTGTATATGGTTCTCAACCGGCACAAACTTGGGAGAATGTTTACTAGAGTAATAAGGTCTCTATTTAGGAATCCCATAGCTAATGTGCTGGTTAATGGTAAGCTTTCCCAGCAAGTTCGCATTGAACGAGGGACTCGCCAGGGCTGCCAACTTTCCCCAGTGCTTTTTGATCTCTATATCGAGCCTCTTGCGGGTATGATCAGACAAGATGCAACTATTTTACCTTTCCAATACAGGGGGTGGGAGAAGAAAGTTGCCCTTCATGCTGATGATCTAATGATATTTACTAGGGATTTAGATGTTTCTCTACCAAATATTTTATTAACCTTAAAGGCATTCGGGAAGAAATCTGGGTACTCAGTAAATGAACAAAAAGTGGAGGTAATGTGTTGGACTACTATTTATAGTCCTTGATAAAAGAAGGAAATAATGTATTTGGGGGTATATGCTAAGGCAAATTTGGACGAAATCCTTTGGGTAAATTTTAACAAAGCAATGGACTAGGAATCTTTTAAGAGTATGTGGGCAGGTTTTTCCCTTTCCCTTATTGGGAGATCCAATATCTTGAAGATGGTTATCTTACCTAAATTCACATTTCTTTTTTATGCGATCCCCCTAGAATTCAAGAAGGATTGGTTTAAAAAACTACAGGGAGAATGAACCTCCTTTGTATGGTCATCAAAAGAGGGCCGTATTGCATGGGGAAAATTGTATAGGAGGAAAAGAAACGGAGGACTAGTGAGCCCTGATCTGTATAAGTATTATTTAGCTTTTCAGGTTAAAAATGTGAGAAGTGTACGAAGTGAGAGTCTCTCCTTTACCCCAATGTTCAGGACTATAACCAGTTATCTCCAAGAAGCCGGGGAGTATTTCTTATTTAAATTTGGTCAACCGAAGTTTTTTAAGAAGATAATGTTGAAGTGTCTAAGGGCGGCATGTAAAGTATGGTTTCAAGTTTGGAAACTTATTGGAATATCGCACTACAGCAGTTTTGCCCCAGTTTGGGGCTCACCAGGCACCCCAGAATTTTTGCAGGATAAGTAACCTATTTCCTTAAAGAAGGGTGGGTTGGAGAAATGGGGTCAGTATCTGGTGGATAATGTTTTGGTAGCTTGGCCAGTACTTAATGATAGGGTAGGAGGTGCCCTCTCGAGATTCAAGTATTATCAAGTGGCAAGTTGGGCAAGTAAGCTACCAAAGGAAGGGTGTGGCCAAACAGGGATGTGTGGGAGGAGAGATTAACACAAAGAGGTTTTGTCTTTAAGGAGATCACTTTATGGTACTGGATGCTGATTGAAGCAAGAGAGGAATCCCCCCCTTTACCCGAAAAGAAGTGGGGAACTGATTTTTGTGAACTGGATGTTACTTCTCTCTGGCAAGCATCTATGAAGATGTTGTGGGATGTGGTGAAATTGGCATACCTATAGAAACATCATCTGTTTACCGTGTACTGGACCCCAAACAAGTTGACTGCTCTTTGGGGGGCCAAGAAGATATGTCCTCATTGTAGTGAATAAAGAGCAGATGTCATTAATATGCTTAGGCATTGCCCAATTATGTCAATTTTGACAGGATGTGGGTAAAGGAATTAAGCAGGTAATAAGTGTGGGTGTTGAGGTATGCCTGCCTCTGAAAATATTTGGGGTAATATGTGAAGATAAATTGATCCAAAAGCAAATATCTACCCCAAAAAATGTGTTATTATTCCTGTTAATTCTCTTAGCACGTCGTGAGATATGTTTAAAATGGATTTCCTCCTTGGCCCCCACAGTACAAGAAAGGAAGAACTCAGTTACGAACTTGTGTTGCCTAGAACATGGTTTTTCATCTAAGAAGAGAGATAGATTTTGAGTGCACTGGGCAAAGAGATAGGAGATGTTTGTATGTAGGTTTGTCTGATGATTAAGAGTGGTAAAACTCCCCTCTTGAGTCAAACCAACAACTTTAGAGGAATGGAGGTGCTGGTTTATGATTTCCTGTGGAGCGGCTTGGGAGTAGAGGAAGGGTCTCTTTCCTAACCACGTTTGATCAGAGGGCGATGGTTGGAGAAACAGCTTTGTCCTATTGTTAGCTGATTGGAAATCACGATGAGGGCAAAAAAAAAGTCATGGAAAAAAAGACAAAAATTTAAAATGTATAAAGACATACACTGTTAAAATAAAGGTAAATGAGGGTTTGATGAGTGGGGTAAGGGGAGGATAAGAACAATTTAGATTAGATTGAAAAATCAGGTCCAGTACCATGCACAGAAAGCAGGTAAAATAAAATGGCAGTGCCCATGCGACCGTGTGTTGCTGTTTGCGTTCTTTTTTCAGAGTGGAAAGTGCTACAGCCAAGAAAAAGGAGCACAAACAGGCAGCCAAGCACTAATTTTGCCGTTTTCAGAGTTACAAAGAATCTTGTGAAGTTTTTTGGGAACTCGGTGGAATTCCACGCAGCAAAACTCTGCAAGTTCCGCACAGGCCAACAATTTATCAGCAATGTTACAGGAAGTATAAACTTTCCACTCCTAACTCCATAACTATCTTATTTGACAATATAAGTATAGCGTCAGCGCAAATATATTTTGGGGTTAAAAATTGCACAGTTATATTCTCTAATATATACTTACATCCTCAGTATTTTTATTATTAATCATTTCACAGTGATAGTATGATTTTCTACTATTTAGTACTCTATTCTGACATACAATCATGTTGTGTTGTCTTTCTCAAACATTTTAAAAGGATCCAAAGATATACCACATTTACAGCTTTACCTTTGCCACCACTAGCAGTAGATCATGTTGTTGCATATTCCAGTGCCAATTTATTGAAACCGCCTTCACTAAAATACTCCCACAGTACTCATAACATTAGCATAATCTGAATACCCTAAGAGCACTGGCTGTCAGGATAACCATCCAGCAGACATGTTGTCTATTTTATTTTACCAGGTTGTTTATAGAGTATGAAACTCCCAAGTGTGCCCTGGTGCTGAATTAAAGGTCTGTATTATACATGATGCAACAACCACATCTTAGTTATTACAGCCTACAGAGCCAAGTCCTTGGTTTCTTTCTGAAGATTAAAAATTGTCAGATAACATTATCTCTAGGGGGAGAGTATTTGCGGCCACATGTGTCTGGAACAAAAAAACACTGCCACTCTGCCTTGTTATTGAAAGCTTGGAAACCACTGGAAGAGAAGAGGAGGCAGATGTTAAAGAATGCATGGGGCAATACCTGAAAAGCCTTTGCCTAATAAAGGTGAGGACCTTAGCATACAAAGCCTGAAAACAAATACAAAGATTTTTTAAACAACCCTCTTCTTGATCTCGAGCTAGTGTAATAAATGACGATGAATTTATATTGGAGTCCAATTAGGTAGCCCAAGTTGTAGACCCCAGCTGCATTTGAAGAAGTTGGAGTTAGTGGGTAATGCAAGTCTGAAAGCCAAGGCAAAGAGCATTAGCATAATCCACAGAAGGCACCACAGCTGCTTGGGAGATGGTACAGAGTAAATTGACTGGTTGGAAATTTTTAGATATGACTGTCTTTTGTGTGATACTCCCCCAGATTTTTACCTTCTGTCTCTGAACACGTTTTTGCTGACATTAAGGCCCACGTTACGACCCTGGCGGTCGGAGACAAAGTGGCAGTCATGCCGCCAACAGGCCAGCGGTGACTACCGCCAGATTATGACCATGGTGGAAAGATCTTCGAAAGAGCCAATGTACCACCTGACCGCCAGGACGGAAACAAGAGGCACCATGGTGATAGCCACCTACAGCCAGGCAGAAGTCAAAGTTCCACCCACCATATTATGACCAGACTATCCACCACCTTTTCTGGTGCGGGACCAACAACATCAAAAGCCTGGCAGAAACACTGCACAGAAGTAAAAGGAGTCACCATCGGAGATACAGGGAAGAACCACGCCACCATGGAACCTGAACTGCAAGTATTTCCAATGATATTCTACGTTCTGCTCCACCACAAACACCAACGCCTGCGAAGATGACGACGGTGAGTACAGCTGCCTAGCACACAAGGAAGGGTAGGAGGAAAATAAGAGTGACACACACATGCGCCATACACACTTCACATACACACATACCATAAACACAACCAGCTGCACAAGACAACAAGTACACCCAGCTAAGTAGGCTAATGCAAGGACAACAGGAATGTACCAAAGTGATTGTATTAAGATCAACGCAGTAGAAATAATAATTTAGCCAATGCCACAGATATTTACAAATGTACAGAAAAAGAGACACTGCCCAATCCTCAGTTTGTGTGGGCCACATAACCCACAGGGCAAAGTCCAAGGCCCCACTTGTCACCTGCATCAATACGGAGAGAACACTGCAAGGGCATCAGTTGGCGAATAGGCAGGCACCTCAGGGGCAGGCGGGGCACTTCAGCCTGAAGCAGAAACAATACCCCTGGTTCTGTAGGTGGAAACATGTCCTGTGCTTTGTCCTGGCGAGTGATAGGCCACAGTCTCTCAAATCGGTGTCTTCCCCACTGGTTCTGGAGGGGGCAACATGCACTGTGCTTCATCCTGGGGAGTGATAGGCCACAGTATCTCGAGTAGGTGTCTTCCCCACTGGTTCTGGAGGGGACAACAAGCCCTCTTCATGGTCCTTAGAGTGATAGGCCACAGATGCTAATGCACATAAGGACAGGATCTCAAAACAAGACAGGGGGGATAGAGACAAAGGATGCACTGGGTCAATGGCTGCACCAACACCACCGTTGGCATATATAGCACCCTCATACACAGGGAACAGGCCTACGCACTATGCATTGCACCATCACTGATATTGCTAGCCACAACGTCTTGAGGAGGGGCACACACCGCCAACTGCAGCACACCTGAAACCCATGCAGCCCTGACCAGTAGTTGATGCTTACAAGCTAGGTAAGCAGGATTATGCCTTCTGAACCCTAGCCACCAGAGGACCTACGCTGCTATGTCAGGCCTGGCCTAGGGCCACCCACTAACACACATCTCACCCGGATAGCACCCCACCAGCCATAAGTTGTAATGATAGCCACTTTATTCACACTCTTGTGGCTGCTGTGATGCCCTCAAGTGCCCATCCAGCTCTGGAAAGGCCACCACCAGTATGCAGGCCATCAGGGGGTCAGGGTCCGATGGGCATCCCTTCCTCGTTGGGAGGCCAACCCCAGATGGGTCTCCGCAGTCTTCTGTGCCCAGCGTCTCAGGTCCTCCCACCGTTTGTGACAGTGGGTACTCTGTCTGCCATAGACCCCCAGGTGCCGCACGTCCTAGGTGATGGCATGCCATATACCCTTCTTTCGATGGGCGCTGACCTGCAGAGGCAATACACACAGGAAAACACCATTAGACAAACATTCCAGCCAGTTACACATATGGCCCACTATACCCGTTTCCATCACCATTTGCATACACAATCACACAATGTGTACACCATAAAGAGGACATCCACCCCCCTTATACGAGGCCTTCACACACACAACTCCATGCACTCATGCCACAAGCATCGTGCCCACAGTGTACTCACCCGTTGGTCTGGAGGCCCATACAGCAGTCCGTACTGGGGTAGGACCCCATCCACCAGTCTCTCCAACTCCTCCGAAGTGAAGGCTGGGGCCCTTTCCCCGGTCACACGGGCCATGGTAGGTTCCAGACACAGGTCACAGCAGCACATGCAGTGTAGGTCCTCTCCTTTGGAAGGTCAGGTGGCAAGTGAGGAATCAGATGGCGGTCACGTCCGAGGCGGTACATACTGTCACCGACGGTGTAGATCACCATTGGCTACTGTAATCCATAAGGCACAATATTAACCAATGAGGAGTTGCACGGTGGTTCCCGACAGCCTCCCGCCATGGTACATAACGTCAGCAGAATTACCTCACTTCCACCTGCCCCTCCACACAGGACAGGCGGACGCCATTTCATGAGGGGGAAGCCTCACAGGAGAAATAGGCACATACTTGACAAATCACAATGGCCCATTACATGTTTACAGAATGCAAACTACTATTGTGGCTCCAGTGTTCAGATTGTGACAGCCTATCACTCTTGTGTCACTTAGATACCTACCGCTGCGGATGAATAGGAGATGGAGACACACCCCCATTGTACAGACCCCTGGTGGACTTGGCTACACTGGAGGACAGGCACATTATCCTCACCTATGTACTTGACAGGGCCACAATCATAGAGCTGTGTGCCCAATTGGAGCCTGACCTGATCTCATCTATCCGTCATCCAACTGGGATCCTCCCTCTTGTGCAAGTGCTATCAGTTCTCCATTTACTGGCAACTGGCTCTTTCCAAGTCACTGTCGGGTTGGCAGCAGGAATGTCACAGCCAATGTTCTCAAATGTGCTGACAAGAGTGTTGTCTGCCCTGATAAAACACATGTGCAGATACATTGTTTTCTCTCAGGTTGAGGATTTGGCCACAGTGAAAGTCGAGTTTTATGCAATGGGACATATCCCCAACATAAATGGGGCGATTGATGGTACACATATTGCATTTCCCCCCCCCCCCGGCAGAATGAACAGGTGTTCAGGAATTGTAAGAGTTTCCACTCCATGAATGTTCAGATGGTATGCATGGCGGACCAGTACATCTCCCATGTCAATGTTAAGTATCCTGGGTCGGTGCATGATGTCTTTGTCCTGAGGAACAGCAGCATCCCAAATGTGATGGGCCAACTACAGAGGCACAGGGTGTGGCTAATAGGTAAGCCCTGGCTCCCACCCAGTATACGTTGGTGAACGGGTATGATGTGGGCCATATAGGATAGTGTGTGGCTAAATGTTGTCCCTCAATATTTGCAGGTGACTCTGGTTACCCAAACCTATCATGGCTGTTGACCCCTGACAGGACAAGGGCAGAAGAACGTTATAATGAGGCACATGGGTGAACCAGAAGGATCACTGAGAACCTTTGGCCTCCTGAAGGCCAGATTCCGGTGCCTCCATCTAACAGGTGGATCCCTGTGCTACTCTCCCAAGGAGGTCTTCCAGAGACTAGTGGCATGCTGCATGTTGCACAACCTGGCCCTCAGACACTATGTCCCGTTACTGCTGGAGGAGGAGACTGGAGATGCCCCTGTGGCAGCAGTAGACTCTTTGGACAGTGAGGATGAGGAGGCAGAGGATGAGGATGAGGAAATGTGTGATACATCAGTACTTCCAATGACACACAGGTAAGACAGGTTAACTTTACATTTCAATGACTTTGGTTGTACTCTGTGTGGCAATGGCATGCTGATATTTCCCACGTCTATGCCCACTCACTGTTCCCTTTGGCAATTCATTTTGCAGATGTTGGTGATTTGACAAATACTCCTGGTGTGATTACTACAGCCAGCTACAGAGCATTCATCTATGCTCATTCTATGTGCAGTTCATTTGCAATGTTTGTACCTGTTTCAAAAAATACATATTTGATATGCATGACATACCCCAAATTGATTTTTTTCAAAGGGTGTTTATTGAAGTGCTAATATAGGGGGAAAGTGCAATGGATGTGGTGATGATGGAGGAAAGTCCAGGGTATGGGTCCAGTCTGTTTGTAGCACAGGTGCATTGTCCAAGGGGACATAGGAAGGGGAGCAATGGCAGTTCAAGGTGGACAAGGTGACTGAATGGGTCACAATTGGGACAATAAGGGGAGTCTCTTTCCCTGGCAGGGGAATTGGCATGTGTCTCTGGCTTCTGTCTGAATCACAGAGAACATTTGCGGGGTGGTTCACCTTCTGCAGGGGGAGTGGTGCTGTGACCTGTGAGTCCTGTGGGGGGGCCTCCTGGCCACTAGTAGCAGCGGAAGTGGAAGGCTGTTCAGATGCCTGGCTAGTGGCAGGGGCCCGCTGGTGTGAGACTGCCTCCCTCATAATGTTGGCCATGTCTGCCAGCACCCCTGCAATGGAGATCAGGGTGTTGTTGATGGCCTACAAGTCCTCCCTGGTACTGTCCCTCCTGCAGTCACCTGTTCTCCTGCACGGTGTCCTGGATCTGGCCCATTGTGTCCTGGGAATGTTGGGAGGCTCCCAGGATCTCAGAGAGTGCCTCCAGGAGAGTTGGTTCCCTGGACCTGTCCTCCCCCTGGCGCACGCACTCCTCTCAATTTCCCTGTTGGCCTGTGCCTCTGTCCCCTGAAATGTGTACCCACTAACACTGACTGCAGGTCCCTGATTGTCTTATGTACGAGGTCTGACCTGGGGTCCCTGTAGAGGTTGACACACTGCTGATTTACGTGTCCTGGGGACAGAGGTGTGGGTACGCTGGGTGGGTGCTGTGGTGTTGTTTCCTGATGGGGGAGGCTCTGTGGTGGTGTGTGACTGGGCTTGGGTGACTGTCCAGTGGTCCCTGAAGGGCCAGGTAGATCGTCCAGATCCTGAAGGCCATAGTTACTGTCATCACTGTGGGCCTCTTCTGTTGGGTGACAGGATAGTGGTGGCACCTGCTCTCAGGTGACACTGGCTGGGGTACCTGTGGGGATGTAAATAATGTGTTATGGTTAATGTGTATCACATATTGTACATCCCTGGCTTCCCCTCTATGGTTGAATTTGCCTTGCCAGCTTTAACTGTTATATGTTAATTTATGGTGGGATTGTTAGGTCTCTATGCTGTGCATGCTTTAGTGATGAGTATCCGTGCAGGGCTGTGATGGGTGTCCATGCATTGGAACAGCATGCAGGGCTTGGCGTTGGGATTAGTGAGATGTAATGGTGGAGTATGCGGGATGTAGTGGAGTGATGGGAGTGAAGGTGAGGGTATGTGATGACATGCAGGTAGGGGGGGTGATAATAGTAGAGAGTTGACTTACCAGAGCCCAGTCCAACTCTGACTTCGGCCAGGCCCTCAGGATGCAGTATTGCCAAGACTTGCTCCTCCCCTGCTGTGAGTTGTGGGGGAGGAGGTGGGGGTCAACCGCCAGTCCTCTGGATAGCGAGCTGGTGTCTTGCTGCAATGGAACATACCTTCCCCTGTAGGTCATTCCACCTCTTCCTGATGTCATCCCTAGTTCTGGGGTGCTGTCCCATGGTGTTGACCCTGTCCACGATTATCCGCCATAGCTCCATCTTCCTGGGTATTGATATCTGCTGCACCTGTGCTCCAAATACCTGTGACTCTACCCTGACAATTTCCTCCACTATGACCCTTAGCTCCTCCTCTGTGAAACGGGGGTGTCTTTGTGGTGCCATGGGTGTTATGGGAGGTGTGTTGGTGAAGGTGTGTTGGGTAGTATATTGGGGTGTGTGATGTTGAGTGCGGGAGTGGTGTATAAGTGTGAGTAGTGTGTGTATGTAGTTGTCTCAGTGGTCTTGGTGTCTCTCTGGTGGCAAGGATTTGTATTCATAAAGGGTTGTGGGTAATGTCAGTGTGTGTTTCATAGTGGTGTGGTTGTGCTGTGTGTGTATGGGTGTCAGGTGTGTGTTGTTTGAATTGTCCAATGTGGTGTTGTTTTGTATTTGGGTGTCCATTTTGAGCGCAGCGTTATATTCCGCTAATGGTTTACCACCATTAAATGTCCACCATGGTGATTTGTGGGTTATAATGTGATGGACATTGTTTTGTTGGCGTAACAGTGTGGGTTTTGATACCACCACTTTGTCACTGACCTTTGGTGTGGTGGATTTGTGTATGTGGCTGAATTCTGTCGAATAGGTGTGTGTGTATCATAATATGGTGAACGGATATCTGCAACTGTGGCGGTAATTTGATGGCCGTCAGTGTGGCAGTAAGCTGCATTTACTACCAATGTCATAAGGAACACCTAAGTCTTGATGCACTTTACCCTGCCAAGCAGTGGTATAGAGTGTGTTATCAATCCTTTAAACATGGCAAAATTGAAATCCACCTTGTTGGTACATTTAATTGACCTATACTTCTCTAGTATATGTATTACATTTAAATGTAATGCTACCAGTGAGCTGCAGCACTTAGTGTTCCACCCACAAATGTAGCTCCCTAAAGGATGTCCCAGGCCTGCCACTGCAAACTACAGTGTGTTTTTAAACTGCCAGTAACATGACAAAATAACCCCTTTACCAAGCATAAATCTTTTTTAACAACTATGATTTACCCTACCTGTAAGGTAGGCCCTAAATGCTCATAGAGTAGGGAGCAGAGAATTGAAAAAGTAGTAGATGTATATTTAATCTTTTACATGTCCTGGCAGTGAAAAGCCGTTAAGTTATTTTTCAATGTGACAAGGATGATCTCCCATGAACTAACACTGATTTACCTTATTGCAAAATTGAGTTTTTACTGGTTATTTTGGAAATGCCACTATTAGAAAGTTGACATTTCCCTGCCATTTTGTATTTTTATGACCTTTCTGTGAGTAGTAATTTGCTCTTTGGCTAGTTATGGTTCCCCCCCTGTGCTGGGGCCTGACAGTACACTATGGGGCCTGGGTATAGAAGGGAGTGGGTTTTTTCTGACAGGATGTATGGGGAGGAGCTGTGCCCCACCCTAATTACTCTTCAAAGGAAGCTACCTCAGCACACGCAAAGCAACCTGAGTCCAGGCTTGCTCTTGCCTTGTGCGCTACTAGTCAAACTGGGACTAAGCCCAGGGAATTGGGAAAGACTGGCCAGAACCATTACAGAAGTACACAAGAGATTGCTTCCCAGCCACATGCTGCACTAGGCATAAAAGTGGCATCCTCAGAACCTGGAATCAAAAAACTCCAGAATCTGGGAAAATTCAGTAGAAGGACTGCCCTGATGTCTGATGAAAGAAGTCTTGACCTGCTTGCCTTGAGTCCATGTTTCCAGAAGTGACTCCCAGGTCAGTTGGATAAAGTCCTGCCTGAGTTATAGGGACACACCAAGCTTCCTGAGGCCTTTCCAGCTGATCAGTCTCTACATGAGCTGACCCGGTCCCCTTTACTGCCCTCTGTGGAAGTGAGTCCCAACCCAAAAGTGCTGTCCTCAGGTCCTGGACCATTGGCTGGAGTCATAGGGTACTTCTATTACACCTCTCAGCCTTGGGGTGGCCTTCCCTGAAGCGTTTTGCCCTCCTCCTCTATTGGTCCTGGTCTGTCTTAAATAGCCCACAGGGCAGCGCGCAGTGTATTTAAAAAGTAGAACATACACTTTTGAGTTTTTTATGTCTTGGCAGTGAAAAACTGCTACATTTGTTATTCACTAACATTGGAGTTATCTTACTATATTTAATAAGCTGCCGTTTCTAAATGAGAGCAGGTATCCACTTTGTGTTTAGTGTATTTGGAATTGTAGTGAAACATAATGATGAAGTTGGATTTTAAATTACAACTCTGAAAATGCCAGTTTTAGAAATGTGAAATTTTCCTGCCTTGGCCATTTAGTGCCTGTAGGCTTACTCTGGTCACATGACTGGGAGTAGCTGACAGTTGGGCTTTCTGTATTCCACCTAGACAGCCACACACAATAGAGACCTTATATGTTACTCGATGGGGCATCACTGGCAGGATGGAGGAGGGGAACTAGGCTTTGTCCTGCCCCTACACAAACACCTGCATACCCACTGAACCTGCATAGCTAGTCTGGAATGAGGGCAGGGAAGGCAGTGTACCTGGGGACTTCAAAGTAATTTCTAAAAACTTCCCCCACCTTCCAGAGGAAGGGTACCAGGTATAAATACTTAACCTTAGAAACCACCTCTTCAGTGCACTTCTGGACCTGTGGATACTGCCAGGAAGAAGGACTCCTGATTTGCTAAAGCGCTGTCACTCAGCCAGACTACTGCCCTGCTGGACTAACATTTTGCTATGCAGTGGGCCTTGCTATTCTGACCTGCTGCCCTCCTACCTGTGTGAGAAGGACTGGGTCTGCATCTTTTGAACCCCTATCCCCTGAGTGACTCTAAGGGCCAGCCTCCTAGCTTGAGGCTCAGGGACAGAAGTCTCCAACAAGATTTGTTCTGCACATGTACTGTGAGTCTACCCTTGCAAGTCCTGAACCCTTGAAAGTGGACCTATGGTGCTATGTTGACATCTGTCGGTCCAGTAGAACTGACACATCTCCTGTGTGGTGAGGCACAACCATAAGCAGAGCCAGCGCATCAACACTGCTGCATGGATTGGAACAGCCTCAATGACCTGCATTGTATCACAGCCCATCATTGAACTGTTGTGGTGCAAGGCATTCTCAGCACAGGCCCTCACATCTCTCATTGAGGGCAGCCTTGATGATGATCCTCGACTCCACATCACAACCTCACATTACCTCTGAACAAATGCATCACTCTAACTGCGATGTACACTTGACTCTGGACTTCACAATGCAAGCCATCATTGACGGGATCGTTGGCGCTGATTCAGTAGGACCTCATACTGCAGCTTTGCTGCATCTCAGAGCTGATGCATCGCTTTGGCTGCAGGCAGCATCTTCGACATTGATCCTTGCAACTCTGTGCAAACTAGTATTTATGGTAATCTGTTCAGAAGCCCTAACTGGGTACCTGTAGCCAGTCTGCTCTCCAATGCAGATATCCTGAGCTTGTGATTTTGTCCCGGTCCGGCAAGGCCAGATGTTCACAAATTGCACTTTACAACTTTTAGTGGTATTATTACTAAAATATTTAAAATTAAATATGTCTGATTACACTGATTGCATTTTTGTTGTTTTGGTCTCGTCTTATTTATTAAAAATACTTTATTTTTCTAGCTCTGTTTTGGGCTTCCTTTGTACTGCATTTTCACTGTGTTACTATTTGAAATATTCCTCAAATATTTTATACATGTCCTCTGAGCTGAGCTTGACTGCTCTGTACAAAGCTACCTGAGGATTGAGCACAGTTTCATTTAGTGTTTGCATGTGATTTAACCCTGAGAAGAATTGTGGTTGCTGCTTAAGAAGGTTTTTACCACACTCAACCAGTAACCCAATTTTTACACTGGTAGAAGTTGTGGGATCTGGACTTATGTGTGTATGATTTTGTGTCACACTACGACCCCACATAAATAATGTAAGACCATTTTGAGTTTTCACATTCTCCCTGATTGGCTATTTGTTTACCAGTACCACTCTCTTTGCTACTTGACTCTCTGTGACCATATCTGCAGTGATGGAGTTCGGGCATACCACCCTGCAAAGTCATGCTTTATCTAAACTGAAGCAGTTCTGCCTGGAGGGGGGATCCCCACCAACAAGGGTATCAAGCAGTTTGAGCTGCAGAATGCTCTGAGGGGCTGGTGGGAGCTCCACCAGTCGCTGACAACCACAGAGGAGCTAGAGAATGACCATGATGTGGTGGAGCAGGATTACGATCTGGACATCAGCCCTGAAGTGCAATTTCCAAGGGAGGATAGGACCGAGCTCTTCCATTGGGAATCCCTGCTAGAGCAGGGAGCAGTGTTTCAATGCATTGCATGACCCCAGATGAGTTGGCGGACAGGAAGGCAGAGAAGGAGTTTCAACAGCAAATGGTAAAGATCAGGATGGAGGAGAAACTTGCTTTGGCACATTTGGCTCATGAAAGGAGCCTTAAAGATAATCTAATGCACTTGAAAATGTAAAAAAAAAGGTAAAAAAAATATTTGCTTTACAGAGCTGTGCCAGTAGCTACTGTACAGCAAGCTGACTGACACCAGAAAGCTTGCTGAGGAAACGGACCTCTGGGTCAGTGCCAGAGTGTCTAAAAGGCACCTGGACAAACTCCCAACAGGAGGGTCAGGGATCTTCTTAGAATAAAAAGGGAGGAGAAAAACTTACAAGTAAGGAGTTCTTAAAAGGCCTCCAAAATAATTCCTATGGAAACAGTGGTTATCAGTTCCAGTCTGAGCCCAAGAAAAAGGGACTTGGCAAGCAGACAGGGAGGTTTCCCTCTCAATGTACTGAGTGATACAAAAATGGACACCCCAATGGAGTCCCGAAATCTCCAAAGAGGTCACAGCCCCCCACTTGTGGGCAGACTCCTAGGTTGGCGAGCAAAGCGCTTGGGTATGAGGTGTCCCAGTTAGCTTTGGGGAGCAGATAGAGGTGACCCTAGTATCTGTGGAGTATAAGGAGATGCTGCCAAAAGCCCATATGCCTGCCAATGCATCGAAGGACAGGCAGTGGGTCACCATCAATGGGCAACGGGTGGAGACTCTTAGAGATTCAATAGCCAGCATATCTACTTTGAGGTTCAGCTGGTGTCCTCAAAGCTGGTTCTCCCTAGCACATTACACCAAGTCATAGCCGCAGACAATCATGAGAGTTATCTACTGGTGCCTCTGGTTCCCTTTGAGTGTGGGGGGGGGTCAGGCTCTCTAAAAATATCTGTGAGCCCTGTAATAGCTTGTTCCTTAGGCAAAAACCTGGAGCACACTACCTAGAGGGAGGTAGAGCTCAGGTCACACTTGGAGACAATGAGAGTGCCTGAATGGGTCTGTATTACCACAAGGTCCATGGAGTCAAGGGCTTCTTGAGCCCTGAACAATGGCCCAAACTACTGCAAAAGAGTGTTGGGGAAAGAATCACAAGAACCATCCCCTGAAGTTCTTGTGGTCCAGGTTGATGGGGCATCTGAAGAGGATGCTCCTGGGCCAACTGGGGTGGATGGTGCCACCTTGGGTGACCTGGCTGAGCTTGCTGGTTGACAAAGTTGAAGGTAGCCCCACCAGGAAGGAATTCTGCAAAGTGCATAAAGAGTGCCCCACTCTAGAGGGCTTGATATGATAAGAATTGTAGTAGCTGCATGAGAAGGGTTTTACCCCCTCAACCAGAGACCTCGTTTCTTACAACTTCTCCTTCCTTAACTGAAGGTTTTACTGCATTCCACACAGAGTGACAGAGGGATTTTCATTGCAGCACCATGTAGCTCCTGATCGGCAGCTTCACAGTATCCAATGCAGAGTAATGCAGACCTGTGCATTGCAGCATTGCACAGCCCCCCAACAAAAGACAGAAGGTTGAATTCCCAGAGGGCCAGACCTGATTCCATGCCTGTCCTGTCCTTCATCGCAATCAACCTAAACTTTTGGCTTTGTCTTCATCCGGCATGACCAGATGTGGCTTCATGCCTTTCGGAACTATTTTTAATCTTCAACTTTAAATATTCATAACTCTGGTTCTACTTATTAGATTTTGGCATTTTGGTGTTATTATTTTCATTAAAATGTTCTCCATTTTTATCTAAATTGGTTTGGGATTTTCTTCTGTTTTATGTTTTCACTTTATTACTGTTTTAGTCTCTCAAAAATACTTTACACTTTAGCTTTACACTTTGGCTTTACAAGTTAAGCTTGAGCACTTTGTGCCAAGCTACCAGAGGGGGAAGAGCAGGATCATCTATTGAAATGTGTGTCACCTTTACAAGGTTTGTGGTTATTCTTTACAAGAATGCGATTATTCTTTGAAGTGCGTTTTCACCTCTTTCAACAAATAGCATAATTTCTTACAGAAACAAAGGCCCTCATTCTGACCCTGGCGGTCGGTGATAAAGCGGCGGCCAAGCCGCCAACAGGCCGGCGGTCTAAAATATGCAATTCTGACCCTGGCGGGAACCGCCAACACAGGCCGCCAACTTAACACTCCGCCCGCCACGGCGGTACAAACAAACAGCGCGGCGGTTCGCGCCAACAGCCAGGCGGCAGACAATGTACCGCCCACCCTATTACGACCCACCAATCCGCCACCTTTTCCAGGGCGGGAGCACCGCCGATAAGAACACGGCGGAAACAGACTACGAACGGGAAAACGCTCACCTCTACGCACTCCACGCGAGATTCCGGCAGTATGGAACCAGAGTTGCAGGTCATCCCCGCACTCCTATACCTGCTCATATACCAGGAGCACGCCCGGCGGCGCGGAAGACATCGGTGAGTACTGCACCTACGACACAGGGGAGGGAAAAGATTACCGGCACACACCCACCCACCCACACCCACTACAACACACACATCAATGCATTCCCACAGATCACTGTCACAACCCACAAACCACCCCCCACCGAAATAATGCAAAGACCAAAAGAAGAGATCATAAACGGGCAGATATATTGAAATATGTACACCAGTAATCCCAATAAATAAATAAACTATGTACAAAATATATACAGCTACTAAATGTAGTCCAACCACTGTCCGTGGATCACAGGGGTCCTGTGCAAAGGGGCAAGGCCCAGTCCCACGACAAGAACTCCACGGAGAGAACACTGCTGGCGCATCAGAAAGAAAATAGGACAGGCACCTCAGGGGGAAGGGAAGGGGGGGCACCTCAGCCACTTGAGTACACAACGCCAGATCCACGAGGGGACTCCATGACCACTGGGCCATCCTGGGGAGAGCAAAGCCACAGTCCAAACAGTCCATACAGTGGGTGGCCTGCCCACTGGGCCATCCTGGGGAGAGCAAAGCCACAGTCCAAACAGTCCATACAGTGGGTGGCCTGCCCACTGGGCCATCCTGGGGAGAGCAAAGCCACAGTCCAAACAGTCCATACAGTGGGTGGCCTGCCCACTGGGCCATCCTGGGGAGAGCAAAGCCACAGTCCATACAGTCCATACAGTGGGTGGCCTGCCCACTGGGCCATCCTGGGGAGAGCAAAGCCACAGTCCAAACAGTCCATACAGTGGGTGGCCTGCCCACTGGGCCATCCTGGGGAGAGCAAAGCCACAGTCCATACAGTCCATACAGTGGGTGGCCTGCCCACTGGGCCATCCTGGGGAGAGCAAAGCCACAGTCCAAACAGTCCATACAGTGGGTGGCCTGCCCACTGGGCCATCCTGGGGAGAGCAAAGCCACAGTCCATACAGTCCATACAGTGGGTGGCCTGCCCACTGGGCCATCCTGGGGAGAGCAAAGCCACAGTCCAAACAGTCCATACAGTGGGTGGCCTGCCCACTGGGCCATCCTGGGGAGAGCAAAGCCACAGTCCAAACAGTCCATACAGTGGGTGGCCTGCCCACTGGGCCATCCTGGGGAGAGCAAAGCCACAGTCCATAACAGACCCCACTGCCACTGGAGGAGGCAAGTTGGCCAGAGGACATCCTGCAGCCCTGCCCGAGATAGATCCTGCCCTGCCACGTCTGCCAAAGGGCCAGCGGTTCTTGCCTTGAAGGGCCCAGTTCAGCGGTTCCTGAGACGGCGGGACCCAGTTCAGCGCTCCTTGCCTTGAAGGGCCCAGTTCAGCGGTTCTTGAGACGGCGGGGCCCAGTTCAGCGGTCCTTGCCTTGAAGGGCCCAGTTCAGCGGTTCTTGAGACGGCGGGGCCCAGTTCAGCGGTCCTTGCCTTGAAGGGCCCAGTTCAGCGGTTCTTGAGAGGGCGGGGCCCAGTTCAGCGCTCCTTGCCTTGAAGGGCCCAGTTCAGCGGTTCTTGAGACGGCGGGGCCCAGCGGAGCGGTGCTTGAGACAGCGGGGCCCAGTTCAGTGGTCCTTGCCTTGAAGGGCCCAGTTCAGCGGTTCTTGAGACGGCGGGGCCCAGCGGAGCGGTGCTTGAGACGGCGGGGCCCAGTTCAGCGGTTCTGGAGACGGCGGCCGGTCTATGGCCAACTGCTAATTGCCTGGTGGTGCCCTCCTGGGCAGCGGGGATGGTGCTCCTTCAATGCCCACCTGGGCTGTGGGTGGTGGGGCCCTCCTGGCCAGCTGGGCTGGGTCCTCCCTGGGCAGCGGCTATGGGGGTGGTGGGCTCTCCCGGGGCAGCTGTGCCGGTTCCTCCTGGGGCAGCGGCTATGGGGGTTGTGGGCTCCTCCTGGGCAGCAGGCCTGCTGCCTGACCTCTCCGACTTGCTGCCCTTGCCCTCCTTAGTCGTGGGCCTGTGGCCCTTTCCTCCCTTTGGAGCTGTGGCTGGTGACTGTCTCTGGGTGGTGTCCGGGGGGGATGTAGAAGGCGGGCTCCTGCGGCGGCCCTTCCGCCTTCTGCTCCTCTTCCCAGGGGGTGGGCTGGCTGTCCCCTTGCTGCTGGGCGAAGATCCAGACATGCGGGCTGGCGGGCTCCAATACCCCTGCACCCTTGTCAAGGGGGCTGCAGGGCTGGTGGTGGCTGAGGTGCTCTTCTTACCCCGACGAGAAGGAGGGGGGGGCTCAGGGTCAGGAAAGAAGTTAGTAGTGGCGAGGAAGAGCTTCTTGGGACAATGGAGAGTGGTAGGTACAGTGGGAATGGGAGTGGAGGGAGAGGATGTGGTTGTAGGTGAGTCACGTTTGCTGTCTTTGGGTGCAGGTGCAGGAGGGATAGGCTGTCGTGAGGTGGATGGCTGTTGGGTGGGTGGGTGGCTGCGTTTGTGTGGTGTGGAAGAGGGGGTGACAGACACAGTGGGAGAGGACACAGGGGACGTGTAAATGGCAGTGGGGGTGGTGACTGCACGTGTGCGGACTGGAGTGGAGGGTGTGCTGGTGATGGAAACACTGGCTGATGGTGAGGTGAATGGAGGTGTGAGTGTAGACGTCACAGGGAGGGAGGAGGGAGACGAGGAGGTGGGGGTCACAGAGGTGGTAGTGACTGTTGGCATGTCTGCATCGGAATGTTGCGTGTGTGAATGTCTGCGTGATCTGTGGTGCTTATGTTTGGATGAGCTTCTCTTGGGTGTTGAGGTGTGTGCAGGCTGGTCTGATGGTGTGGGTGGGACAGGCAGAGGAACAGGAGACTGGGAGGAGGGAGTTAGTAGAGGCAGGCAGGAGACAGGGACAATGGCTGCCGTCAGTGCTGAGGCCAGAGCCTGGAACGATCGCTGATGGGCAGCCTGACCCGAATGAATGCCCTCCAGGTGCGCATTGCTGCGATGAACCTCCCTCTCCACCCCCTGGATGGCATTCAAAAGGGTAGTCTGCCCAACAATGAGCGTTCGGAGGAGGTCAATGACCTCCTCACTGAGGGCAGCGGGGGTAACTGGGGCAGGGCCTGAGGTGCCTGGGGCGAAGGAGATGCCCGGCTTCCTGGCAGAGCGGGCACGGGGCGAATGCTAAGGGGCTGCTGGGAGGGCTGAGATGGTGCGCTGGGTGGCGGCTGTACCTGTAATGGCGGGGGGCACGGATGGTGCCACCCCCGCAAGGGAGCCCCCTTCCGAGGACATGTCCGTGTCGCTGCAGGGTCCAGTCGTCCCCGTCGTGGAGCTCCCCTCGCCCTCCGTCTCACTGGTCCAGTCTGACTCTGTGGCATGGCCCTCCTGGGCCATGTGAGATGCAGCTCCCTCCTGCCCCGATGCCACTTCTCCTCCGCCTGATGATGCTGATGCACACAAGCACAGAAAGACAAACAAAAAGGGGGGGGGAGAGAGAAATAAAGGGATATTGATTACATGGATCTCCGGGACAGTTAGCGGACATGACAGACACAGATGCCCCCTGCACTAAGTTGCGCACTTGGGGTCCGCTACGCATTCCGTGGAACATGCCCTACACGCCTAGAGTTGACAACTGCACCCATGGATGACACGGCCCAGGGATGGCTGTACTGACAAACTACTGAGGGTGGTGGCTGGGGACACAGGGGCTTACGGGGGTGCCCAGCCTACAGATATCGCCCTGGCCTAGGGGGACCCCCAGCCCTCCTCCCCCACCCAGACACCTCCACTGCGCGACAACAGAGTAGATAATGCTTGTACTCACCCCCTTGTGTCTGCTGTGCTGCCCTCACGCGCCCATCCAAATCAGGGTAGGCCACCGCCAGGATCCGGAACATCAGGGGGCTCAGTTGACGGCAGGCACCCCGCCTACGTTGGGAGGCCATCCCCAGCAGAAACTCGGCGGTCTTCTTGGTCCCGCGGCGGATGTCCTCCCACCTCTTGCGGCAGTGGGTGCCCCGTCGATGGTGGACCCCCAGGGTCCGGACTTCCTTGGTGATGGCACGCCAAATCCCGATCTTCTCATGGGCGCGGACCTATGTGACACGTACAGGGAGGGAGAAATACCACGTTCAAGTTTGTCAGCATTTTCCTTGCCAGTGGCCCAACGCCCCCCATCCCCGCCAGGCCCCCCGCCATGCCCCCCGCCAGGCCCAGCATGCCCCCCATCCCCGCCAGGCCCCCCGCCATGCCCCCCGCCAGGCCCAACATGCCCCCCATCCCCGCCATGCCCCCCGCCAGGCCCCCAAGCCAGCCAGTGGCCCCAAATCCAGATTGAATTAAACTCACTTGTTGGTCTGGAGGACCGTAGAGTAGCGCATACTGGGGGAGGACCCCATCCACAAGTTTCTCCAACTCCTCTCCAGTGAAGGCAGGGGCCCTTTCCCCAGGTGCAGCAGCCATTGTCCCTTCCAGACCGAGGTCACAGCAACACTTGCAGTATAGGTCCTCTCCTGTGAAAGTTCAAGTCGCAAGTGGATAAGTAGATAGAAAATAGCGGTCACGTCCGCGGCGGTGCGTACCGCGGCGGTGCGTCCCGCCACCGCCGGCGCCCTTCGCCATTGGCTCCTGAAACCCATAGGCTTCAATGTTAACCAATGCGGCTTGGCGCCGCGGTCTTCGCCCGCCGCCCTCCGCGGTGTGCCACGCCAGCGCATTGACCTCACATCCCATTGTCACACTTCACAGGTCAGGCAGCCGCCATTTCCAGGGCCCACATGGCTCAATTTCAACTGCGTCACACAGGCCTAGGCCTTGCATAGCCACTCAGACACGCCATTCACTGCATAGAGAATCGTTTACTGTGCTAGCTGTGAGTACGTACCTGTGGGTTGCTTGACTGTGTGCTCCATGTTGTCCTTCCTAGGCACCGTCCGCTGGGTTGGGCGAGGAGACGGATGAATCCTCCCGTGTACCGACCGCTGGTGGACCTGTCGACAATGGAAGAACGCCACATTATCCTGACCTACCGTCTTAACCGTGCCACTATCCATGAACTGTGTGCCCAGCTGGAGCCCGACCTGATGTCCCCCATCCGCCAACCCACAGGGATTCCCCCTCTGGTGCAGGTCATGTCAGTACTCCATTTCTTGGCAAGTGGGTCATTTCAGACAACCGTGGGAATTGCTTCTGGGATGTCTCAGCCCATGTTTTCGAAGGTGTTATCCAGAGTGTTGTCTGCCCTGATGAAATCCGTGAGGAGCTACATCATTTTCCCTGAGGTGGGCGAATTGGCTACAGTGAAGGGTGATTTCTACGCCCTTGGACATATTCCCAACGTAATTGGTGCCATTGATGGGACCCATGTGGCTTTGGTTCCCCCAAGAGACAGGGAGCAGGTGTACAGGAACAGAAAAAATTACCATTCAATGAACATCCAGGTGGTGTGTTTGGCTGACCAGTACATCTCGCATGTAAATGCCAAATTCCCAGGGTCAGTGCATGACGCCTACATCCTCAGGAATAGCAGCATCCCTTACGTGATGGAACAGCTACAGAGACACCGTGTATGGCTAGTGGGGGACTCTGGGTACCCCAACCTGTCGTGGCTACTGACCCCAGTAAGGAATCCCCGGACCAGGGCAGAGGAACGGTACAATGAGGCCCATGGGCGTACTAGGAGGGTGATCGAACGCACCTTTGGCCTCCTAAAGGCCAGGTTTAGGTGCCTGCATATGACAGGTGGATCCCTAATGTACTCACCTAAGAAGGTGTGTCACATCATCGTGGCCTGCTGCATGCTTCACAACCTGGCTTTGCGCCGCCAGGTGCCTTTCCTGCAGGAGGATGGTCGAGACGGTGGTGTTGTGGCAGCGGTGGAACCTGAGGAGAGTGACGAGGAGGAAGACGACGGGGCTGAAACAGACTACAGGGACAGAATCATTGAACAGTACTTCCAATAGGACACAGGTAACATTTCAAAGATAATTTAGTAAATGTGAACTACTCTCCTGCATCTCTGCTGCCTGTCTATTTGCCCCAGTGTATGATGACTGAGTTTTGGCTTTTCCCTCCCTATTTCAGATCTGGGGTCCCCACTACGAGTCCTGTGCTTCGTTTCCCCATGGACTACAGCTTTGTGGCAGCTGTTTGTTGACTTCACCATGTACAAGGACATATTTGCACTGTCATGTCAATTACAATATATTGAAATCACAGCCAGACTCCAGATATTTTGGTGCAAAATAGGTGTTTATTGAAGTGCTCAAAATGGGATGGGTGGTTTCAAGTGGGTGGGGGCTATGGTGAAGGAATGTCCATGGCAGAGTCCAGAGTAACAGTCACACAGGTGCATTGTCCAGAGGCCTGTGGAGAGATGGAGCATGGGCAGTTCAAGGATGGACAGGGTGACAATGTGGGACAGTGGGATGACATCAGGTGGTATCCATTGCTGGCGGGGGTCTTGACATCATACTCTGTCTTCTTGCGAGATCTCAGGGCCCTCTTGCGGGGTGGTTCTTCTCCTGCAGGAGGTGGGGGTCTGGTGGGCTGCTGCTGTGCGGGGGCCTCCTGTCCACTAGCGCCGGCGGACGTGGTTGGCTGTTCTTGGTCCAGGCTAGTGGCAGGGGCCCTTGGGTGTTGTTGACTGTCCGCCCTGGTGTTGACGAGGTCCTGCAGCAGCCCTACCATGGTAACCAGGGTGGTGTTGATGGCTCTGATGTCCTCCCTGTACCCCCGATAGTGTTCCTCCTGCAGTACCTGGATCTCCTGGAACCGGGCCAGTACCGTCGCCATCGTCTCCTGGGAGCGGTTGTATGCTCCCATGATGGTGGTGAGGACCTCGTGGAGAGTGGGTTCCCTGGGCCTCTCCTCCCCCCCCTGTCGCACAGCTGCCCTCCGAGTTGCCCTGTTTCCCTGGGCCTCTGCCCCCTGGCCGGTGTGCCCACTACCACTGCCCCCAGGTCCCTGTTGTTGTTGGGGTGGTGGGTTATCCTGGGTGCCCTGTAGTGGTAGACACACCGCAGATTGACGCGCCCTGGAGACAGAGGCATGGGCCCGCTGGGTGGGAGCTGTGCTGGTGTTCCCAGAGGGGTTTGGGTCTGTAGTGGCCTGGGCCTGTGTGAGGGGAACCGACTGTCCAGAGGTCCCCGATGGTCCGGGCTGGTCATCGGTGTCCAGGTCGACAGAGCTGCTGTCATCGCTGACGGCCTCTTGGGTGGGGGGTGTGGAGAATTCTGGCCCCTCCGCCGCGGTGTGTTGACGGTCGGGTCCTGCAGGGGTATAGAGGTATGGTTATAGTTTCAATGTGTGGCATATGGGTGTATCTATGGGTTCTCGTGTCCCCAAGTGCTGGCATTCGTGTGTGGGGGCTTTGGTGAGGGTGGCTTGTGGGGGGGATGTGTATATGCATTGGGCATGCTTTGGTGATGGGTGTCCATGCTTAGTGGACGCATGCAGGCCTAGGTTTTGGGATGTGTGGGTTGTGATGGTGAGACATTGGCGGGGAATAGGTGTGCTGGGGGTGGGGGTGAGGATGGTGGTGGGGGTGAGGATGGTGGTGGGGGTGAGGATGGTGGTGGGGGTGAGGATGGGTGTGGGGGTGAGGGTGGGGTTCGAGGATGGGGGTGAGGGTTGGGGTCTGATTTGGCATGCAGGTGGGGGGGAAGCAGTATTGAAGCTTCAACTTACCAGTATCCATTCCTCCGCCGACTCCTGCGAGGCCGTCAGGATGCAGGATGTTCAAGACTTCCTCCTCCCATGATGTGAATTGTGGGGGTTGAGGTGGGGGTCCTCCGCCAGTCTTCTGCACGGCGATGTTGTGCCTGGATACCATGGAACGCACCTTCCCCCGTAGGTCGTTCCATCGCTTCCTGATGTCTTCCCGATTTCTGGGGTGCTGTCCCACTGCGTTGACCATGTCGACAATCCTCTGCCATAGCTCCGTCCTCCGGGCAATGCTGGTGTATTGTATCTGTGTGCCGAACAGCTGGGGCTCTACCCGAACGATTTCCTCCACCATGACCCTGAGTTCTTCGTCTGTGAAGCGGGGTTGTCTTTGGGGTGCCATGGGGTGGTGTGTATGATGTGTGGGGTGGAGTATGTGTATTTAAGTGAGTTGAGTGTGGTGGTGTGTGTTGTTTTGTGTGTGGATAGTGTGTGGGTGATGGTGTTGAGTGGCTGTGGCTGTTAGTTTGTGGATGCTGGTGTCTCGCTCTGGCCTTCTTTCAGAATTTTTTAGCGTAGGGGTTTGTGGGTGATGTGGGTGTGTGTTTTATATTGTATTGTGTGTGTGGGAGTGGTGTGTGTATGTGTATCAGGTGTGTGGGATTCAAATCGTCCAATGTGGCTGAGTTTTGTTCGTTTGTGTGTATTCTGACCGCGGCGGTGTGTCCCGCCAATGGAATACCGCGTTTGAATGACCGCCGTGTGGATTCGTGGGTCGTAATGGCATGGGCGTATTTCTGTTGGCGTGACGGTGGAGGTTTTGTCACCTCCACTTTTCCGCCGACCGCTGGTCTGGCGGTCTGTTGTGGCGGTCGGATTTTCGGAGGTTTGCCTTCTGCGGGTCAGAATGACCGTGGCGGGTTTCCGCGACCGCGGCGGGATTATGGAGGATTTCTGACCGGCGGTAGGCGCCTTTTACCGCCGAGGTCAGAATGACCACCAAAGTGTTTTGCTCAGCACACTGAGATGGAAAAACATACATTTTACCTATGTGGGCTTTCAATGACAGTTAATCATCAAATAGACACAGTCTTGGCAGGCAAACGATAGGTCCATAAGGCTTACTGCCAAAATCCAGATCTCCGTACTGACAGTTGGCCCCCAACTGCTACCATCTCATCAGAATTCAAATTAAAGCAATTTCCAAAAACCAAATCCACTACTTTTAAGTCAAGATTCTTTTTTTCTGGAGTGCCACCTTATTCTGTGAAACATAAGCATAGCCCATATATCATACGCATAACACATGCAGGAAAGAACAAAAGAGAAAATCATGGCTGCCAAGTGTGCCATAAAAAAAAATTAAAAAGCACAGTGCCCAGCAAGTGGCCCTGAAGATAACCACAAAATAGCATAGGTATGACCTAAATAAGATACTAAAGGGGCAGTGATCCCTGCGATGTTCGAAGTTCAAATGTAAGATTGACTTGTGAGAAGCTGTTTGAATGGGAGATTGACATTTCCCTTGTTTGTCTGGAACCACTTCTTCAAAATTGTGAAATACTTTTAACTAACCTCCTTACTGGTCTTACTGTAGTTGCCTTTGTGCCTAGCACTGAATGCATTTGTGCTACTTGTAGCTGCATGCGTCATGCAATCAAAGAAAATGTGAGTTTCTATTTCGTTTTGCACAGCAAGATTACAGAAGTTGCATTCCACTTTGCTATTTCATTCTTATCTGTAGTACACCGAACTGCACCCAAGACTCTAATGATCAGCCATGCAACAATTGTACTATATTCGTAACTTTGTACCTGAGAGCCATAGATCATAGTACACTGTTCATCTTAATTCCACTCACTAAAAAGAAATTACGTTTCCTCAGTCTCCTTTCTCTACATCATCCGCTTCTCCTCCAAATCCTCCCTTCCATTTCAAATTATTTCACTTGTTCTTGTGGTTGGTGCTCCTGCATCTCCTCCTTTCTCCTTATAAACCTGGCTATGCGTCTTAGCGTGTAACTGGTCTTCCACTTTCATTGAAGTTGATCTTGTCCTGAGTTGGATGCTCCATCATCATTCTGGTCCTGAAGCTACACTTATTTTTAAGAAAACGTGTATGTGCATAACTGTTTACCTGCTATCATTGATGTTTGAGACCCTTCCTTGAACCTTCATGCTATCTTCAGGAAGCATTGCATTCTATATGTTTGTGTTAGTTGTTTCTAATTAAACATTACTTTGTTTATTTTGTTTTGCCTGCCTTTTGACTATTGTAGAGACAGAGGGTTCTATTGAAGATAAACTTTTGATGATGTTGGCATTGTCAGGTTGAAGAAACAGATGGACCAGTAAATACATTGTGTAGGGATGGAAAGGGAAAGCTGAAAGTTAAAAGGAGAAAGCCAGAATTACTGTAATTTTTTCTGCTAGCCCTTCGACTCACTGTCTTTCTTTCATTCTCATTCTACATGCTCAGGCACTACTTCTCCCGAGTACCACAACAACACAACTTCTTTACTCTGTGCACCACACTTATCACCATTTTCATGGGTTTTAATTTTAAAAACTACACTGAGAGAAATAAGAGTGATCACAGGCAACCTTTGACAAAGAATGATAAAAGAAACTCAAGCAAAAAATATTGCACCACTTCTCAGCCACCTGCGTACTCTCTGCTTGCAAATGATACTAGGTCTGAAATTTGTATATCCACTAGAATATTCAGGAGCTTTTTCAGCCCTGTGTTTGTCAACCCGCATCCTTCTTTCATTTGCAGAATCATGCAAAATATCTATTTGCAAATAAAAAAGAGTAAGACATTCTTGAGTATGTTAAGTGCCACAGAAATAGATTTAGGGTCTAATTTAGAACTTGATGGAGGTGAATACTTCATCACAAATGTGACAGATATCCGGTCCACCATATTACGGTCCCATTATATCCTATGGAGATTGTCATACAGTGGATGGGATATCTGTCACGTTTGCGACAGAGTAACCCCTGTAGCAAACTCTAAATCAAGACCTAGGTTGTTCTAGCTTTTATCAACATATGAAATTAAAACAGTACAAAAGCATGTATGTCATATAGAGTAGTAGTTCCCAACCTGTGGTCTTCGGACCCATAAGTAAACTGTAGAAATATTTCAATATATATCAACCATTAGGAAAGAACACATGCAGCACATTTTAGATATTCTGAATGGTGAAAGAAAGAAAGGTTTTATTAGGATCAAAACAAATCATGGCACTTTTCTTAGTGCACAAATGATAAATATTTGCTAAAACCCGATTTTCACATATTATCATGTGAGTAGTACACAGGCCCAGTTCTAAAGGGTAGGCCAGGTGGGCCAGGCCCACACAAGGATTACCCTGGCCCACCCAAGGGCATTTAGAACAGAAAAACAAAAGGTTTTCACCTTAATGTTTCAAATGGGTATACGTCCTCATGGACTCTTCCTTATTGTTTATTTTAATGATTAACACAATTGACATTGGACAACTTCAGGCCTGGGGAGACGAGTGAAGTCAGCAGAGTTTAATAGCTGCTATGATGCACAAATCACCATCACAGATATTCTGAAAACTAAATTAAGATTCTCGGTTTATTGCACCATAATTTTAAACTGCAATGCTTTGCAAAGTAAAAACCTGGCAACATTTTTCAAAAACATGAAAAGCTGTAAAGTGTCCCTGCATGGCAGAAGAAACATTTCTGCTGCTGCAGATGACCAGGAGAAGCCTGCTGCAATGTTCTGCATCTTAAAGATCTGACAAGCAGCTTCCCTGCCCTTCCCCATAGCAAATCAGAGAAAGCTAAATTTGTAGTTCCTTGGGTGCTGATTATCATGTTAAAAAGTCAAAGGCAGACAGATGCCAATATCTAAAATATTATATCTTAAATAAATTTTTATTTTGGCCTGTAGACCTTTGATAACACGTCCTTTTATGATATTTTATTACACATCAGGACTCGTTTTAGGCCAATGAATCTTTTGACCCAGTTGAGAGACACCGTAGGACGAGATAGCTAATCAATATATCAAACAATACATCAATAATGTCATCAATATTTATCACAACAATGCATTTCACTTTAGTCAAAGTCATTAATCATTTCAGAAGATGCTACCATGACCTTTCAGCCATGAATAACCACACCTTGTTTAGTAGAATTTTATACATTTTATTCCCTATTCATTGCAATCTAGCAGCAAATGCGTTAATCTCAACACCAAGAAACATAATAGCATAGTCACGATATGGCAACTTTGATAAGCTTTCATTAAAGCGAGAATCACAAACATCAGAACATAACACGGCATGAACATAGATCAAATTTAGCAGAGTGTCAATATAGCGTCAGTTCAACAAAGCATAGTCTCGGTCGTTTGTCTATTTGCGTCAGTTTTGGTGAACACCTATCCTAACCACTGATTAGCATTCGTATGTTGGGCTTCTTGCAAAACAATTTAGAACACTAATTTGGAAAACATCTATCTAAATCTAAGGTCTCTGTCAAAAGCAAGCAGTTGGTACCTAGAAAGGAAAAGCAAACAGACAAATCACAAATGCATTGTCATAATTACCCTCCAAGGATTAGGTCAGCACACAGGTTCAGTCTTCGTCTTCAGGACATCAGTCAGATCGCCATCAGTCAGAACTCAGCTAAGGGGCAAAAAGGGCACTTCCCTCATAAGGAGGAAAGTGTAAATGGACAAACTAAGGGCAAGGATGGTTTTAATAAAATCTCAAGTCACCAAACAGAGTGACAGAGTTTCTGGATAAAATCAATAGCATTCCCTACCCAATTCCAAATGACTTCTTGTGACATGGGTTTTTATCCCTTTTTCGTAGTACATTCCCCCAAAATTGTATTGGTCATCTGTTATACCCCACTATCTTTAACCTATCAGAAAGTACATTAAGTAATCCTAATCTTCACCCCATATTGGTTTACAAGTCTTTGACTGGTCTTCATAATTGACGTCTTCAGAGGTGGCAAAAAGAGGTGTGACTTCATTCCCTTGTAATTCTTTGCACATCTTTTGGTCAGCAGTTCCATTGTCTTCACCGGTTTGAATGACCTTGTACATTACATTAATCTACACTGTTTCAATTCATTTATAACATTTATTCCATGGGCATAGAAAATATGCTTGAGAACGGATCTAACATGGTTACATTCATCTTCCAAGTTTGAAGAAAAAGAACAAACAGGGTCATGGACCCTTGTGAGTAAGCACACTGAAAAATAGAAAAAATGCATTTAATATGAGAGCCAAACAGCTAAGATGCAGCTCATGCTAACTTAAGGCCTATAGGGTTTTCAATACAGATTTAATAACGCAAATTAAGCTTGTAACATAAACATTTTGATCATCATTATTAGTTTGCGTATACATTGGTGGCCACTCTTCGTGGTCACAATTCAAGTGCACGTTTAAGCAAAATTGCTATTATTATAGTTTCTATGCGGCAGTAACACACCTTAATTCATCATCATTTCATGGAAATATAGATTATATAGGCTACGCTCTCTCAGTCCCTCCTCTGATGACGTTTGTCATCACACAAACCTTTCCCTTTGACCTTTCACTTTAATTTTTCACCTTACGCATAATGCGCATTTCAACATCTTATCCCTTGTGTGAACTCTCCCAAATTTCATTAAACATTTTCTCCCTTTCATTTTCCTCATTCCTTTTACTTCTCTTTGTCCAATTTCTTTTGATTTTATCATTAATTTTGCATGCTCCCCATAATACTAATAGACAGGCCAAAACTATTATTAGACCCCCTAAACTTTTTGCAAGTACCCCATTCCAAATATTGGTAAACCAGCTCCCTACTCTGGCAATTCCTTTTCCAAATTTCTCCCACACTCCAGGTTCCTTCAAGTCCTTCAAATCTGCGCTATCCTTAGTTAAGTTAGTAAGCATACCTCTAATCTTTTTACTATTATCTGGTATAAATGAGCAACAATGACACTCGTTGAGCATCTTGCAGACTCGGCCACTCTTTGCTAAAAGAATGTCTAAAGCAAGCCGATTTTGAAGAGTTATAGCTCTTTCTGCAGCAAGTTCAGTATCCATCAGGAGTATAGCCCCTGTAAAATTTGTCAGCATGTTATCAACAATAGTAGACAACAATTGAATCTTTATGGAGTTTAAGATAACCCCTACTGAAGGAATTATGGCTCCAAATATATCTCCCACGACAGCAGCCGCTGTCTCTCGTTTTTGTCTAGCATGTTGTAATTCAGACGTTTTAGGTATTTGCTTTAAGTCATCAATTTGGTAAATCTTTGGGAAAACTATTCCCAAATAACATGTCCCATACCATCCCTTAGGGAGACGGTAATAAGTATTAAGTCCACAAATATAATAGATCCCAGGGATCGCTGGATCCTGTCCATTTAACATGAAAGTCCATTTACTCTGAAACAAAAACACATGTCTGCAGTCACTCGTTCCCACAAACAAAGTGTCATGCTTGGATTTTGGACTATATATACACAAAGCCTCCCTACATGCAGTGCATCTATAGCTAGTTTGTGTTGGAAAATGGGTTATTGGTAGGGCAGGTAGGTACCTACACCTAGCAACAAGCCACTAACCTCCACATAGGTACAGTTAGGTCTCAGTAAATTAATCCCAGCTCAACCCTTGGTAGCTTGGCAACAAGCGTCAAGGCTTAACTTAGGAGACAAAGTGTAAAGCATTCAAATATCACAAAACAGTAATTAAATAAAACACAAGAAACAGTTTAAAAATCCAAAACCAATTTATAAAAATAGTTTATATTTTTATCTTTAAAATGACACAAAAACGATTAAAATCGGTTCAGGGGAACCGGAGATATGAATTTTTAAAGAATTATTACTTTTCTAGCGCTTAGAAACAAAAAGCGCCAATCGGGTCATCTGGTTGCACCTCGACCGGGGCAAAGTCAAACTTTCAGGCCGACCGCGATGGAGCCCTGCTCGGCTACAGGTCGCGGGAGGCCTCGGTTAAAAAGTTACCTTCTGACTCAGTCGTTATTTTGAAGTTTTTCTTCACCGGGACGAACCTGCCAGTTGAATCCGACCTCCTGGAGCCCTTGTCCGGATACGCGATGTGGGTTTCCTCGGTGGAGACTTTTACCTTCGGACTTAGTCGTTTTTTCGAGATGAAAATCCTTCGACCGGGGTAAACCTGGATCTTGATCCGACGTCCATGGAGCCCCTCTCGGATACGATGGCTGGGAGGTCCCGGTCAACTTTTTACGTTCGGACTTAGTCTCTTTTTTGGATGTTTTTCTTTACCGGGACGAACCACGAAGTCAGGCCGGGTCGCGGTTGAGGCAAGCCGGCTAGAATTTCCGCGGCGGGTCGGTCCCTCTCTGGAGCTTTTTTCCAAAAATTCTCAAATCTTTTCCAAACTTCTGGGGCTTCACCCAGATGTTCTTTTAAGGTTCTTTTGGGGTCCACAGCTCACCCCAAGGGTCCAGAAGTTCTGTGATGGTCCTTGGGGGGTGAGGACTTCAACTCCCAGAATGCACCTGGCACAAACTCCTTTTTGGCCACTGGACAGTGGTCAGCTGGTCGCTTTTTTTCAGGAGTTGGTGCAGGGGACTCTGGTTTAGCAATTTTTCACCTGTAGCAAACAGGGAGTCCCTCCTTGAACCAGTTGAAGCCAGGCAAAGTCCTTCTTGTGGTGAAGCCCAAGTGTGCAGCTGGTGCAGTCCTTCTGAGTGCAGGTTCCAGGTGCAGGCCAGGGGTCCAGCAGGGCAGTCCTTCTTCTCCTTAAGTTCTTTCTTCTTGAAATTTGGTGGGGATCTGAGGTGTGGGTGCAGGTCTGCCAGTTTTATCCTTGCTCCTGGGTGAAAAGCAGGGGGGTCCTGGTTCTCCAATCAGGGACAGGGTCGTCCCCCTGTGATGACCACTTCCTGGGAAGTGTGGCAAAAATCCATCCCAGAAGGCAACAGTCTCTAAAAATCCAACATGGATGAATCTGATTTTTGGAGGTTACATCTGGCTGAGCCCACCCACTGGTGTGGCTAAAAATCATAAACACACCCCTCTCCTGCCCTCTCCTAATCTAATCAAGGGGGCACCTAATTGTCTGGGGTTGCAGGATGTGGGGGTGTTGCTGGGTGCTCCAAATGTCCTTCTCTGCCTTTGAAGACCAGTTTGGCAGCCCTCCCCCTTCCTGCCTCACCATCTGCTGAGGGGAGATTCTCTCCCCCAAGCACATTCCTTTGTGTGAAGTCAGGCCACTTCACACCTCATCAAGGCAGCCTGGCAGAAGCTGCTGCAGGCTGGCCAATCAGAGCACAACAGCAAAAACAATGCAGAGCTGAAATTGGCAACTTTTTAGGTAAAGTCTAAACTTTTTACCTGGACAAGTTATATTAAATCCAACAACTGGAAGTTGTGGGATTTATTACAACAATCAATTTGATACCAAATTCTTGGTATGTAACATTTAAGGAGACTTTAAAATTTAAAATAAAGTCTGCCCATTCTAGCCTATGAAGGCCATTCACTTCAATGAGGGAAAAACGAATTTGGCTGTTTTTACCTCACCAGGGCTTATAAATCTATTTTTATAAAGTCCCTGCTTATAGTTACATGGCACCCAGCCCTAGGGGCACATAGGGCACACCTTAGGGGTGACTTATATGTAAAAATAAGGTAGTTTAAGACTTTGGAAGTACCTTTAATTCCAAAGTCGAATTTGCATATAACTTTAATTTAAAAGCAGCCAGCAAGGCAGGCTTGCTTTTAAAATGACACTGGGCACCTCAGCAGTGCACCTAGGTGTGCACCACCTATGCTGTGGTCCCTAAACCTACATGCCCTACCATATACTAGGGACTTATAGGTAGGTTAACTTAGCCAATTATAATTAGCCTAATTTGCATATTGATTTTACACAGAGCACAGGCCCTGGGACTGGTTAGCAGTACCCAGGGCACCATCAAAGTCAGGAAAACACCAGCAAAAAGACGAAAATGGGGGCAAAAAGTTATGGGGCCTCTGCAATCAGCCCTGTTTTCTCACAGTTTGCCTTGCGTCTTTATTGCAGTGTAAGCATAATCATTTGCATATGTGCGTTTTTCTAACCCCTTCTCTAATCTCTCTTTCAATGCTTTGCGTCTATCATTAGTGATCTAAAAAGCTTTTCTCTACAGGTGTCAATAAGCAAGTCAGGTTGTTGCGGTGTGCATAAGCTGTCCCATATGTAAGCGTTGGTTCAAAGAAACCTCTCACTATTTTTATACTATGCTCTTTAGCCAGGTTATTTAAAAACTCAATCACAGGCACAAAGGAAAACACAACATCCAAATTTGAATAAAAGTATTGCACATGCTCTTGATCATAGAATCTTGTTAATAGCAAGCTACAACTTATCCCATAAGTTAACGGTAAGCTATGATAAGTGACCCCTTCTTGCACTGATGAAGGAATCTTTGTACACACGTAACAGTTTTTCGCATCCATGGTCTCGACATACTCATTCAGCAAACGATAGAAGACATTAGTAGAAAGTTCCCCCTTTTAATTAGTTCCCTCATGCAAATGCTTTGCATCCTGCTCAAACTTTTCCCACGGTGTTAGTGCTGTAGTTTCAGGTTTTGAAGCATTGTTAGTCACCTTCTTATCCAACCACGGCATTCCCACAATCACTCCCACAATTATTATTGCACACACAACACCTAATATAAGACTCAACCAACCACACACCTTACCCTTCTTGTTATTACCTCTATTATAAGCCATGTCCTGTAAAGAATCAGACAACAGAATAACAATCAACTTGAGGACGATATAAAGCTTTTTTCTTTTCTCTTTTCTTTGATGCAAAAAGTCTCTTTCTCTCTGCATATATTTACAGCGTTTCACTCACTCCAGGACCCCTTTTTGTCAAATCAGGTTAGCAGCTTGTCATAATCAGATTTCTCAAGTCAAATCAGGTTATCAGTGTCTCATCCTGTAATTTATAAGTCTCTTTTCTTTAGTTTTTCAGATTTCGATTTTAACAAAGTCTTTTTCTTTGAGTTACTTCAGGTACTGTAGTATTGGCCTGGTACTTCTCGATCAAAACAGAACGCTAAGAATTCTTGTTGCCATTCAGATGTTGTTGCATACGCCCATTCAGGACCTGCGTACCTTCCATTCGCGGTTCTCTTTCTTTTTAGTGTGCGTTCACCTTTCAATTCTCCTTCACTCAGATCTTCTACTCGAGATGTATCAGTCTCTTCTGTAATTGTTTCACCTGGTACGCTTCTTGCTTTTGCAGCCTGTTTCTCTGGCCAGTTATCTCCTTTATGCGTCTTCTTCCTATTTGTCTTTTCAGGACGCTGAGCAGCACCCTCCTCTTGTAATATGGTGTTTTCTCTTGATGGACCTGCAACTGGCTCAGGGGATGCCGGAGTACTTTGGTCTCTTTCTATTATTTCCCCTTCTTCTTGATCTGTAACGGGTTCAAGTTCTAACCCGAATCCGTCTATTTCTGGGAGAACCTCTCCTTGATTTAGTTCTCCTGCTGCCTCTACTGAGATAGGCACACTGTCACCTCTCTTGAACTCATTTACTGTTTGAGGGACTAGGCTGTTCTCAGTGGGATCTCCTGCACTCTCAGTTCCCTCTTGGCTGGTTTCTGGCCCTGAGACTTTCCTCCTCAGAACTGTTGTGCCGGAAACTTCAAGTTCCTCATCAGTTGGACACGTTACCTTCTTTGTGTGACTGGCATGTATCCAATTTGGAACGCCTGCACATATCACAGCAGTGGTTGTTGTCAAAATTACTTGATATGGCCCCTTCCAGCGCGGCTCCAAACACGACCTTCTCAAGTGCTTCTTGACAACCACCCAGTCACCAGCTTGTGGAGTGTGACCTGGATCACCGATCGGCGGCAATGTGTTAGCTTCTACCTGGTGAGAAAAAGAAAGAATCACATCAGCCAATCCTTTGCAGTAGTCCAACACCATATCATCCGTGATATTCACTAGAGCATTTACAGGTACTGCAGGTAACCTCATAGCTCTGCCCATGAGGATCTCATGTGGTGATAGTCCTGTCTTCTAATCAGGGGTGTTCCTCATTGACATCACCACTAAGGGTAATGCATCTGGCCATTTCATGTTGGTAGCTGCGCACATTTTCGCCATTCTTGATTTCAAGGTACCATTCATTTGCTCTACTAATCCTGATGCTTCAGGGCGGTAGCTACAATGCAGCTTCTGTTCGATATCTAATGCGGCACACAAGAGCTTAATCACCTCATTGTCAAAGTGTCTGCCCCTATCTGATTCTATAGAGACCGCAAACCCAAACCTGGGTATTAGTTCCCTAAGCAGCAGCTTTGCAATTGTGAGACTGTCGTTTCTACGTGTGGGGTAAGCTTCAATCCAGTGACTGAAAACACACACAATCACCAACACGTACTTCAATCCTCCGCAAACAGGCATTTCAATGAAATCCATTTGCATCTTGCTAAATGGACCGTCAGCTCTCCCAATGTGGCTCAAGGTTACCACAATCCCTTTTCCGGCATTCATCTGTTGACAGATGATGCACCTGTGACAGGTGACCTCTGCAACATGTCTGAACTTTGGATTGAACCAATCGATTTTGAATGACCTGATCATTGCATCTCTTCCAAGATGAGCCTGTCCGTGATAGAGCCTAGCAAATTGTGACAGAAGACTGTTTGGCAAAACCAATTTCCCTTCCTCTGAGACCCACAAGTCGTCAGCCCTCTGTACACATTGCATTCTTTGCCAGGAGCGTTTTTCCTCTTTGCTAGCATGGCCCTGCAGTGTCTTTAACTCATCTAGGGTATCAACCACCCTTAATGCAAGGTTTAAGCATGTGTCATTTTCAGTTTGTGGCATAAATTTCCACTGATCCTTAAAACGATATACAGTTCAATGCGCAAAACCTTGCGACTTGATCTGCATAGCCGTTTCCCATGGACACAAAGCCTTGTGACTTAACGTGAGCATTGCATTTCACCACGGCAATTTCAAGAGGTAACTGAATCGCATGCAACAAATCCTTAATTTGTTCACCATTTTTCACAGGAGAACCAGAAGAGGTCATGAAACCTCTCTGCGACCACAATTGGCCAAAATCATGTACAATTCCAAATCCGTATCTGCTGTCAGTATAGATAGTGACTCTCAGATTTTCAGCTGCGTTGCATGCCTTATTAAGGGCAATTAGCCTGCCACTTGTGTGGAATACACTTTTTTCGAGCCAGGAAGTTTCAATGATACCAGCTATGGTACATACAGGGCCTGATTCTAACTTTGGAGGACGGTGTTAAACCGTCCCAAAAGTGGCGGATATACCACCTACCGTATTACGAGTTCCATAGGATATAATGGACTCGTAATACGGTAGGTGGTATATCCGCCACTTTTGGGACGGTTTAACACCGTCCTCCAAAGTTAGAATCAGGCCCACAGTGTATCCGGCTCTCAGCATTCTGACTGAGTCTCTCAAACAGGATCCATCAACAAACATAATGCAGTCATTTTCTTTTAACAGGGTATCTTGAATATCAGGTCGTGGCTTGGTACATAGTTCTGTTACCTCAAGACAATCATGCTCAACTTCCTCTTCATTATTAACTTCAGTATTCTCAGCAGGAAGTAGAGTTGCCGGGTTCAACACAGTACATCGTTTCAGTGAAACATTAGGTGACCCCAGTATAATTGTCTCATATTTGGTAAGACGAGCATATGTTATGTGCTGAGTTTTGGTTCGAGTCAACAAAAATTTCAACTGAATGCGGAACCATTACTGTTAGGGGGAATCCCATTACTATACCTTCACACTGCGTGAGGCTCTGACCAACTGCTGCAACTGCGCGCAAACAACCCGGTAAGGCTGCTGTGACGGGGTCCAAGGTAGCTGAAAAATATGCTACAGGGCGATTTGCATCTCCATGGACCTGTGTCAAGACAGACAAAGAACAAGCATCACGTTCATGACAAAACAGTACAAAAGGCTTTGGTTAATCAGGTATACCCAACGCTGGTGCCCTGCACATGCACTCTCTCAATTCCTTTTTTTTTTTTTTTTTGAAGCAAATGGGTTTTGAACAGTTATACAGCTTTTAGATTGAAAGGCAGAATACTGATCAGGGGTTGCAAATATTTAAATGTGCTATACCGGTGAGAGACTGTGACTAGAAAAGCAGTGTCTTTGAATATTAGAACCAAAATAAAAATGCCATTCATTGAAAACAGCAATTTTTACAAGTCGAAAAAAATGAAAATTGTTCAGACCCATCGTTGATGAATTTTCCATTGTAGTGCATCGGGTTTTCCTTTTTTTTTTTTTTTTTTTTTTTATTATTGGAAGGAAACATATAACACATATATTCTTGAGTCATTTTACACTGAAGACTTACAATATTTTTTCAGGATATAGAGTGGAAAAGACAAGAGGAAGACATCACCCAGTTAAATCGTACATAATACAAAACCTAACCACCCCTCAGATCCTATCTAGAGATGGTACCCATTAATTCCGAAGGGGGTGGCCCCGATCATTATGGACCTGTATCCCAGCCTGAAATGGACCCCATATTGCCTTCCCTTTCCTCCTAGCCTGTTTCACCTTCCGTTCATACAATGCCATCTCCAAATGATATACAGACAGCAGCCTAGTCAACCATTGTTGCCAGGACGGGGGTCGTAAATCCAACCATGCTGTTGATATACAAATTCGATACACCGCCATAGCTACAAAGATAAACGCTCTATGTGATCCAGCTATTTCGCCATCAGTCCCAAAGACCATGATCTCAGGTGTAATGACAAAACCATATCCCAATACCTCCTTCAAAACAGATTGAATGCCTTCCCTTAAGGCCTTTAATTCCCCGCATGTAGCCATCATATGTATGATGTCTGAACCATACATCCCACATCTTGGACAGTTTATTCCTGACACACATCCCCATTTGGCGAGGTGGGGTGGTGTATGATAGAGATCAAACATAGGCCCTCATTCTGACCCTGGCGGTCGGCGGAGAGACGGCGGTCGGACCGCGAACAGACCGCCACTTCTCCACTCCGACCGCCACGGCGGTCATGACCGCCGGGCTGGAGTTTGCGCACTCCGGCCCGGCGGTCGTCCCAAGACCGCCAAGGGTATTATGACCCTGCCTACCGCCGCGGTTTCTTGCGGGCGGGAACCGCCGTGCGAACCATGGCAGTAGGCACTATCGGGGCCAGGGAATTCCTTCCCTGGCACTGATAGGGGTCTCCCCCACCCCCCACTACCCACCCGAGTCCTCCCCCCACACCCTCCACCCCCCTGCCACCCCCCAGAGGTGGTACGAACCCCCTCCCCACCCCCACCCCGACATGCACATACATGCACCCCGACATGCACACACCCCCAACATGCACATATACACACCCCCTACACACACATACACAACGGGGACACATACCCGCACACATACATGCAGACATGCGCACCTGCCGAACAGCACACATTACCCATAGACACAGCAGCACCCCCCGCCCGCATACACGCACTCACACACCCCCTCTACACACTCAAACGCACACCCCCATGCACGCCCACATCACACAACACCCCCCCACCCCCTCCCCTCACGGACGGTCAACTTACCTTGTGCGTTGGTCCTCCGGGAGGCGACGGGAGCCATGGGGAGGTGAGCGCCAACAGAAGACCGCCAACAGAAGACCGCCACACAGAAATGTGGGTCGTAATTCTGTGGGCGGTGTTCTGCTGGCGTGGCGGTGGAGGTTGACCAGTCTCCACTTTCCCGCCGTCCGCCAGTGTGGCTGCTGGCGGTTTTCCGGCGGAACGCTCCCAGCGGTCAGAATGCGCACAGCGGCATACCGCCGCGGTCGGCGGTCTTCACCGCGGCGGTAACTCGGCGGTCTTGCGAAAAGACCGCCAAGGTCAGAATGAGGGCCATAGTCTTGTAGTGTTGCGTTCCCAAGGAAGATTATAATAGAATAGTGCATCCCAACTCCAGTGACCTCATAAAATTGTTACTCCCATCTACCAACTTCTTGCTCCACCTCTCCTTGTTCTTTTCTAGATCATCTGATTGTTCTATCGTTAAGAAAGGATAAATTGACCTAATAGTTATACTAGGATTAGCCAGAATATCATTCAGCAGTTGGTTACTTTTGAATCCCTGGACCCCCCCTGTTTTTTTCTCTAAAAAATCCCTTATCTGTAGATATTTGAAGAAGTCCCTTTTCTCTAGACCATACTGTTCCTGAAGATCTCGAAACGTCTTGACCCCCGAGTTATCCCAAAAAATTCCTAACCTGGTTACACCTAATGTGGACCAATTTGCCATATATTTATCATGAAATATTTCAGGGAGTAGTGGATTCTTCTCGATCATGGTATAATAATTGTATCTACCAAATCCTTTCTTTCTGTACCATAATCGCCAGCACTTATGAGCCGCTCCCAAAACCTTGTACCTAGTTTTCTTATAATATCCAGGCTCGTGATATGTTACCAAACACCCATTGGTTACTGCTCCTATCTGCAACTCGTATACATTGGGGCGGTCTGCTTTTATAACTCCTTCTTTATTAGGACCCCATAACGGGCGCATGTACTGGAAAGCTGCTGCCATTTGATATAATTTTATATTCGGTAAGGACCACCCACCCCTTTCCCGAGGAAGAGACATAAATTTGCTTGATCTCCTACACTTACCATATGCCCATATAAATCTCATGATTACTCTATCGATCTCTTTAAATTTTAAGTTAGAAAAGTTCAGTGGTATAGCGCAAAATAGATACAATAGCTTCGGGAGGAAGATCATCTTTACCATATTGCATCGCCCTACAATAGTTAAATGCAGGTTATTCCATCTGCAAATATCTTCTCTCAATTTTGCAAGTATAGGATCTATATTTAAATTGACAACTTCATCTACCTTTGGTGTAATATTAATACCCAAATATACTGCATGATCCACCCTCCGTGTGTCTTTAGTATTTGTGTATTGATTACCCAACAGCTGTGTTTTAGCTCCATTTAACAGATATCGGAAAACCTTCCACATTTTTTCGCCACCACTTCTATCTCTCTCAGTGCTGAATCAGGAGAGGGGGTTAGTATGGCTATATCATCTGCATATGCTAAGACTTTGGTATCCCATCCCTGCCTATGAATTGGTGGAATCTTACTGTTTTCTTCCAACTGTCTCAGGAGAGGGTCTATATACAAAGCAAACAGGAGGGGGGAGCATGGGCATCCCTGCCTGGTACCTCTCCTAATTGAAATACTCTCAGATTGTCCTCCCATTGGTTGTATTCTCACAGCCGGGGATCTGTATAAGGCCCTTACTGCTATAATACATTTCTTCTCTAGCCCATAATACTCCATAACATACCACAAATACTTCCAATTCACCCGATCGAATGCCTTCTCTGCATCCAAAAATGCAGCCGCCATAGGTTCTTTTGCCACTTCCGTAGAGTCAAAGAGTGCTAAAACTCTCTGGATATGATTAGTTGTATCTCTTCCTGGGACAAACCCATGCTGCCGCGGAGAAACCAGGGGCCAGATGTAGCAAAAAAGCAATTTGCGACTTGCAAATTGCGAGTCCTTGCGACTCGCAATTTGCAAGTCGCAAATTGCTATGCAGTACGGTGTCTCAGACACCGTCTGCAACTCGCAATGGGGTCGCAATGACCCACCTCATGAATATTCATGAGGTGGGTCGCAAATTGCGGCCCCATTGCGAGTATAGGCACTCGCTAACATAGAGGCCTGCTGACGTCAGCAGGCCTCCATGTTAGCGACCTGCCTTTTCAATAAAGCATTTTTTTTTTTTTTAAATGTAGCCCGTTTTCCCTTGGACCACTCCCTGCCCTGAAAAAATATTTTGGGGTCCAGTCTCAAACTGGAAGGGGTCCCATGGGGACCCCTTCCAATTTGTGAGTGGGTTACCATCCACTTGAAGTGGATGGTAACTGCGACTCCATTTGCGACCGCGGTCGCAAATGGAGTTGCATACCACTGCGACTCGCAAATAGGAAGGGAACACCCCTTCCTATTTGCGATTCGGAAATGCATTTTGCGAGTCGGTAACGACTCGCAAAATGCATTTCTGCATAGGAAACACGCATTTGCGAGTCGCAAACGGCAGATTTTGCCGTTTGCGACTCGCAAAGTGTTTCCTACATCTGTCCCCAGCTTCTTAATCACCAGTGATAATCGAACTGCCAAGATCTTTGAATATATTTTGGCATCACTATTTATTAATGTGATCGGGCGATATGAGGCTGGATTTAACGGGGGTTTTCCCTTCTTCTGAAACATAACTATATTAGCCAGATCCCAAAATGGGGGGATTTTCCCTCCATTCTGTACCTGAGTATACAGCTCTAACATAACCGGAAGTAACAATAGTTTAAAAGTTTTATAAAATTCTAAAGGAATCGTATCAGGACCAGTAGCTTTCCCTGTGGGCAGGTTACTCGTTGCCATTTCTATTTCTGAAATATCTATCTGCTCTCCAAGTCGTGACTTGTCGCTCTTATCTAGTTTCTCCATCTTAATGGGGTATAAGAACTCTAAAATATCTTCATCCGAATATACTGATGTTTCATCATAAAGTTCCTGATAATATCCATGGAACACCTTTCTGATTCCACCCACTTCTGATATTATCTGTCCTTGCTGGTCTGTGATCTCCCTAATTACCCCAGCCGCTGTTTTCTGGGTTGTCCGTATCGCTAGCAGCCGCACAACTTTTTCTCGAACTCAAACCCTTGTGCACGCTGTGTTAAATATTTCTCTGCTATTCTTTGGGCTGTGACCTCGTTTACTGCCGCTTTTACTATGGCAACTTCTTCCTGCGCTCTCCTTATATCTACTCCAGTTTCTATAGCTATAGCCAGTTGTCTTTCTGCAAACCGCAGCTTCGCTTGGGACTCTATTATTCTCCCTCGAGCATCCTTCTGCCTTTTAATACTAAAACTTAATGTTTCTCCACGAATACCTGCTTTCAGAGTATCCCAGACTATCTCTACTGAGGCTGACCCCTGATTAAACCCCCAAAATTCAGTTATCCACTTACTCATATGCTCACAGTATTCTGGGTTTTTTAGAAGTCCCCTTTCAAATGTCCATCTGCTAACTTTTGGTTCTAACCCATCCAGCTCCACATCCAGGACTAAAGGATTATGATCTGACACCATCCGTGAGTATAACTCAATCCTGGCTTGTTTTAGAAATACAGGAGAGATTAGAACATAATCAAGTCGTGCTAATTTCGAATGAGGGGCCGAATAATAAGTATATCCGGGGTCGGGCTTACGCAACTTTACCCAGGCATCCACTAACCCTAATTCTTGCTGAATAGCACCCATTGCCTTATATACCCGAGGTTTACGCCCTTGATACTTCTCAGTTGTGGACGTTAATAAATCCTGTAGTCCCTCCCACGATCCATTAAAGTTAAAATCACCACATATAATATAGGGAGGGGCCCATCCTGTTAACTCGATAGCAAGGGTATTAACTACTATTGGGTCGTCCGTGACTACCCCATATATGGAACATAGTGTAAAGCTATTATGACCGTAACTACATTCTACTATTACCCATCTTCCACCTGTATCTGCCTTCTGCCGAGTAAATTTTAATTTATTAGTCCGGTCTAGAATCGCCACTCCTTTAGTTCTAGCTTCTTGTTTTGACCAAGCAATTACCTTCATACCAAGCGAGCCGAGGATCCCAGAGTTTTTATATTCCACATGTGTTTCTTGTAGGCAGAAAATATCTGCCTTGAAAGTTTTTTATTCTTCGGCAACTCTCCTTCTTTTACGAGGATCATTCAGTCCACATATATTGATTGACACAATTCTAAGTCTAGCCATAACCCTTCCTTTTTGTAATTTCAAATCTTTTCTCTTTGGGATCCCTCAGGTTTACATATTTAACTACACCGTCTCTTGAATTCTCTTTCCTTCCTTTTCCACTTCTTTGCCCCATATCTCTCACCTCCATTAATCGTTTCCTTTCCATTTTCTTCCCATGATTCACCCCTGTCCCTCCCCCCCACCCCCTCCTGCTTTCCTCTTTCCGTCCCCCCTTCCCCCACCCAGGACCAGTCTCCCCTTACCACCTCCCCGACCCCCTCCCTCCCCCCCTGAAACTGGCCCCCCACCCTGTTGAGCAATCAGACCCCTAATGGCCTGAATGTTGGTGTTGTGTATCCATCGGCCTACCCTCCCACCGGTACCCTAAGTGCCTTTACCTTCCCTGTTCTTTCTATACTCTATAAATTCACCCCCATCAGGTATTCTTTTGCCTTAAGTTCTGAAGTAAAAACTTTCACTTTTCCATTCATTATTGTTTTTAGTCTAGTAGGGGCCAACAAATAAGCCTCCCCTCCTTTCTCGAAGAATGACTTAATAAGCTGCTGGAGCCGCCATCTCCGCTCCACCGTGGTGTGACAGAAATCGGGGCGGGTAAAGAAGGTAACCCCGTTACAGGAGCGTGGGGTATTGGGAGGAGTCTTATCAGCTATCTCCTGACGTACCAAATAGTTCCCAAAATATACCAGAATCGCTCTTGGGTATTTAGAGTCTGCCCGTTGACACCCCTCCCGTCGGTTTGTCGGGAACCTATGGACCCTCTGCACCTCATTGTCCCAGTCCCGATCCCCCAGTTCTGGAAAGGCCCCGCGCAAAAGAGTAACCATGTATGCCTGTATATTGTTCCCTTCTAGTCCTTCTGGTATACCCAGAAATCGAAGATTGTTCCTTCTCTGTCTATTTTCCAAATCTTCTATTTTCCACATCACATCCGTCAATTGTCCGTCTCTAGAAGCATTCTGCTCTTTGAGAGTATCCATATCCTCCTCAACTGCCACTATCCGATCTTCCATAGAACATAGCTTAGCTTCAATTTCCATGCATGATTTTGATACCTTACGGACAGATCCTTGCAGTCTCTTTGTAGCAACCCTTGCCCGCCGACTTTTGATCCTGGTCTCTGTTTGTAACTCTTTAATTGAACTGTATATTGACTGCAATATCCCCGCCTCGGTGCCCATCACATGAATATTACCGGGATTGCCAATGCTCCCGGCTGCAGCTCCCAGATCACTTCCATTTTTATCATTGGCGGGGCTTTGGTTGCCACCGGTAGGAGTATCTGCTAAGCCGATCCCCGAGTAATCCCACCTTAAAGTCCTACCACTTATAGATGCCGTGCTTTCCGAGCCCTCTTGTAAACCATAACGTGATTTAACAAATTTCCGTTGACGAGCCTTACTAACTGTATGTTCACCACTTGGAGATTTGTTGCCCGTCTCAGATGTCTCACTCTCATCAGTTTCACTAAAACTGAGGTCGGCGTTGCCGAGATCAGACTCTTCTGTCAGAGAGTAAAACTTGGCACTACTATCTTTGCCCCAATCCATTAGTTGGGGATTTTTCCCCCCCATAATTTTATCCCATTTTTTAGGGCTACCTGAAGGGTTAGTAGAGTCGTTCTCCTCTGCTGTAGGTCCTGATGAGCTTCCAGTTTTCCCCTTATTTTGATGGTCCAACTGCTTGCTTTGATCCGTTTGTTGAATTTGTAGCTGTCCATTTCCGGGGAGACCGAGCACCTTTCCGATTGTCTCCCTGTTAATGTCCTGAATTTCTGACGGGCTCTCTATGGATTTATCACAATAATCTTGGGTTCTAATACTTAACTCTAGGGGAGTAGATTCTTTTCCTGACCAATTATTTTCAGGGGAGGGGATTACATTTTCAGTAGAGGTACCTTGTACCCCACCTGCAAGAAAAGCCGTAATAGTAGATTGATTTTTACCTTTCACTTTGCTTTCCAACAGGGAGGTAGTGCTGTCACTCATCTTGGCATCTTTCATCAGTCCTGAGGTATTTTTCCCACCCGCTTTGCCAGTTGTAGACGTCAATCGTTTATTTAAACCGGCTGACTCTCCTTTTTCCCTGCCAGTGCGTGAGGTCTTAGCGCCCTCACTTCTGTCTCCCAGATTCCTACTAACTTTGGGTGCCATATTTATTCTTATAGTATGAGATAACAATCTGATGAATCTTGTTATACCCACCGCTATAGCCAATACCTCTGTTATTGTTTGTTTAATCACACTCCTTGATGGCCATGGGGGGTAGACATATGCCAAGATACATTACTTTGTGTGATCAAGAGCATTGGAGCCTCCTAGGGCTCTTCCTCTTCCCTCCCCTGAATAATGGACTCTTTTCAGAACTTTTTCAGATCCTTCTCCTCTATTTTCCTGATGGTGGGACAAAGGGACAGGGAAGAGAGAAAAAAACTAGCAGAATCAGATACCGCTGGCTAATATCATTTCTCCTGTCATGATATCCTTTCTCCTATAGTTAGTATACTTTCCCTTGCTTTCCAAGTCCTTGGTTGCAGAAATTCAGAGAAATTCAAAAAAAAAAAATTCCCTGGGTAGCCACAGAGTCAGAAAACCAGGGGAGTTTTTCATCACCTCGGATAGTGCTCTATTTTAACAAAATTTTTACCCTCCTTGCCGGCACATGGCACTTCAGCGTGCTCCCGCTGTTTCAGTTCTTACCGTGTTGCTCCAGCCCCAACAACCTACAGCCAGGGTGCCCCCTGTGTTCCTTGCCACCGATAGACACTCCTTGTTATGCTTATTATGCTCGCACGGGGCAGTTACGGCTGTGTGCCGAGATCCTGTGGCTGTCCTCATTACAATGGCTGCCGCGGTAAAGAAGCGGCGGCCACTATATGTGGCAAAAACGGCAACAGCTGCAGGTATGCACCAGAGTCCTCGTTGTGGTGGCTGTTGCAGTGAGAGAGAGCGGCAGCCACTTTATAAGCAGCAAGACAGTTATGACTCCGCTAAAACGCTGGTGTCCGTGGGGGGAGTTCCCTTTTCTGTGGCATCCGCGCCGCGGTATGGTAGGGCGGCAGTCAACACAGCCAGCAGCTATCTGATAGCTGCCGCAACTAGAAAGACAGCCAAACGCGGCACGTAGCTCCAGTGGACGTAGTCTGCAGGCTTCTCCATTACGTCTTCACCATCTGCTTAGATAGCGGTTCCCCTCGCATCCTTTCCTTCCTTATTCGGCCCAGCCGTAAAGTTTTACAGGGCCATCACGGACCAGCCTCGTGGCATTCCAGCCCGTGATCAGGGCTCGGGCCGCCCTACTCCGAGACGGCTTCTTGATTTTACGATGTTTCCCGCACAAGTTGTTATCTGTAAATTGCCGCTTCTGCCGCCACTCTCACCTCCTCTCAGGGCAGAATCCCCAGGCGCGCCAGAGGTTGCCGGCGGTTCTCCTCCCCAGTCTCCACGCCCGATGCTACCTGGCCGCAAACGCGGTGCCGACTGTGGCCTCAGGATCCCGAGTGGGCGGGGCAGACAAGCCTCGCGATTACACTGCCACCATGTTGCTCCGCACTCTCTCAATTCCATGAATGCCTCAAGCTCTTCCTTCAATAAAGCTATGGTATATGGTTCATCCTTAATCTCTTTGCCTGTCAGCTTTATCAAAGGTTTTGAGTTAATCGAGAAGTTGGGTATCCACTGGCGGCAGTAGCCCACCATTCCCAAAAACTTCCTGACATCTCTCTTCGTTGTTGGGGGGTTCATTTGCAAAATGGCTGTCCTCGTGAAGAGGTATCGAAAAGAAAGCTTGTGACAGGTCTACAACGGTGAACCATTCAGCATCACACGGGACGTGAAACATAATCACTGCTGGATTGGGTACTAGAGGGCAACATTTGACCACAATCTCGTTTATTTTTCTTAAGTCCTGCACAATTCAAACCTTCCCACAAGGTTTTTTCAGACCCATTATCGGTGAATTACATGGGCTGCTCAACACTTCCTTCAGGACTCCCTGTTTCACAAAGTCTGCAATTATTTGTGACACTTGATTAAGAACATCTTGTGCCATGTGATATTGTGGCACCTGGGGAAACACTGCATTCGGTTTCACTTGTACTTTAACTGGTTCTACTCCTTTTATCAATCCCACTTCTTTTCCTGTCAAATCCCACACTTTCTCTGACACCGTTCCCTGTAACTCTGCAGGTAGGTCAATCACTGTAAGCATCTGCAACAATGTAATCAAGGGGTAATCTTCATTTGCATTTCCTGTCTCTAACTCTGACAATGTGGAATCACATTCTCCTGGATCCATTTGGACCTAGTAGACCCTGTGATACACAATGAAAATACAGGCCTGTTTCTGTTGAACGCATTACAATGTTGAATTAACTAGGCCTTGAAGAAATGTCTATTGTGCTTGAAACGCATTATGTTGCAAGGCTTGCTAAACTGACGGCCATCACAAGACACCACCGCATGCTAGCTTGCGAAATCCTCACTGCTAAAAGTACTAACGTATGCACTTATGGTTCCTCTTTCTCCACATGTAGATGTATCACAAGACATTTGATTCAGAGGACATTGTGCAAGCTTCCTGTCCAACATTCCAACCCTTATATGGAGCATCACGTGTGTTATATAGAAAAGGTTTATCATACGACATTATCAAGAACCAATGAAAATGTATTAATATGTCTGCGGTTTAATGCTATAAAAGTTAATGCATTACTTCTTTGGGTAGACTGTTCGAGCTGGATTTTGCCCGCTCAGTCTCCATGTACATGTATTTCTTATTGTGTCTTATTAGTTCTTATTAAAAGTAATCTAAAGAAGAGCGGCTGGTCTCGGTTTGTTTCCTGAATTGTCTGGATCTGAAATACTCTGACTTGGCTTCGACATCTTGGCTTCGACATCTGGTGGAGAATTGCGATTCGATTTACGTTATCACAGGCTCAGCTCCTGCCTCTCTGTGGAGGGGGGCAACGGCGTTTTGGGCTGGTCGGGCCCCCTCAGGGGAAGGGTGTTGGTGCTGTCGTGAGTATCTGTCATCTCCTCGGTCCCGTCTGTTTATGTTTTGAGTTTTTTGTTTCCCTCTTCTTCTCTCTCTCTCTCTCCCTCTGTTCGCAGAGGGTGTTGTATAGGGGGGAGGTGGCGGGGTAATTTACATTTGCACTTCTAAATGGAGTTGTGGATAATTGTACTATATGCTATCCCTATTAGCCTGCTGTTCTTTCTTGTTATGTTTGTTATTTGTTTACGGTGGCATGCAGATGTTCCTGTCCCCATTATTTCAGACTCTTCTAGAGTACCTTGTTCAGACATTCAGATGATGGCCTTCAGATGGCCGGGTGCTGGAGTTTTGTGTTGATATTATCGTTTCTGCCTTATTGCGCCATTTCCTTCCCTCTTTTGTTCTCAGTGCTAAGGAATTCATGGTTCAGTAGTTGCTGTAAATATTAGCCAAGGGTTTCTGATTATCCAGCGACACTACATGTGTGAGACTGTTAGTGGTATGGTCTCGGTACACAGCGGATGGCGCTGTGTGGCCACAGCTCCCAACCGGAAAGGGTTGGGGCAGCATTTCCCAGCCGGAGGGGCTGGGGAGGAATACTTTGGCCAGAGGGGGTGGTGATTGTCCACCCCAGCAGGAAGGGCAGGTTGTGCCCGGTGATTGATCGAGTGGTAGGTGTCCACTCCAGTGGAGCAGGCAAGGCAGGCAGGGCTGTGTTCTCGCACATTTATTTATTTACTTTCTCTCTCTCTGTGCGCTGATAGCGTTGCGGTGTTGTGCTCTGTGGGGGCGTCGTATTGAATTTTTCCTTCCTTCTTTCTTCTCTTTCTCTCTCTCTCCTGCTGGTTAGATGGAGAGATAGACGGGGTGGTTGAATTATGTGTTAGGATAGTAGTGAGAATATAGTGAGGAAGGGGATGTGTATTAACTGACTGACTCAAGCTGCGATTGTACCAGAACTCAGAAGCATTACGCCCACCAGTACCATTACAGTGACTGATTACTACGACTGACAGGATCTGACTGCGCACCACACTCTACTGTCACCACGCACCAGCACAAAGGGTGGGAGGCATGACCACCACGTAGGGCAAGTACCTGTTTTTGTTATATTGTTATCGTATTGTCCTATATGTGATTGAGTGCACTGTTCACCATTATTGCATTACCTGTGTGTCACCCGCCACGGATCTGGTCCGGGTTCTAATCCCATACAGCTGCACCCTGTCTCAGGGCAGGAAAGCAAGGGTGTGGGATCTTTTCCTTTCTCTCTTGACTTTCCTGTCATCTTTTATTCGCTAAAAGGACGCCAGTGTACGCCGTCACCAGCACCTTGGCACTGTTTTTTTTCATTCCAAACTTGTGCATGCTTGCGGTGAACAAGGCTGCGTGTACTGTTGTGTGATTGCAGACAAACTCTCCGCTTCACTAATAACAAATGCAGTTGGCAGTGCTGATTTGAGTGCGGGTTTTCCCCATGTGTCATTTGATATGAGCGGCAGAAATAGCCGACTCCCTGGTGTTTCCTGGTGTGACTGTACAGTTTACGTTAAGTGGTAAGGGAAAGCAGTGACCTTTTATTTAGCTATGGGGAACCCCTTTAGTAAGGAACATTTGGACACACACCAAATCACACCCCCTAGGGATAGTCCTGCCTACCAAGTAGCCGTTAAGCAAGGACTACATGCATTAATGTTTCTTGACAAATGGCACAGACTGACGGCAAGGCGACCCTACTTACAGTTTCCAAGTAATGGCACATATGACATGAACAAGTTGTCATACTTGAGACAAATGCTGATTCTAAGGGGACGTAAGACTCGTAACCTGGAATGGGACTCTTTCTATTCCTGGGACTATTGCCTACGAGACCTCCGTCATACAAACGACATAAAAGCTAAGGTGTGCAAGGAATTGGTGGTGTTGAAAGACGGATTTTATTGTGAAAGACAGAGAAATGAGAAGAGGGAGGAGCGGAGGGATAAAATGCTGGATATGGTAGGAACATTCCCATGTCTTCCTGTGGTAGGTGCACCATCACAGGAAGACAGTATGCAGGGAACAACAAAGGAAGAGACCGAGGACGCCCTCATAGAAGACATACTGATGGGGAGGTTAGGTAATGAGAACAAAACAGTGAGTTCGGAGAAAAAAGTGCACGTTGAACACTTAGCGACAGGTACAGAGCCTCCTGAGCTATCTCTGGCTCAGAAAAAAGTGCACGTTGAGCATTTAGCGACAGGTACAGAGCCTCCTGAGCTATCTCTGGCTCAGAAAACTACAGCCCGTGAGCTTGCACATGGTTTAATAAAAGAGGAACTAACAAATATGAACCTTGACCAATTGAAAGACTTTCAAATGCTGCAGGAAGTCAGAGAGGAAGTGGCCCACATTGCTCAGAAAACGAACAAGTAAAGTGACAGTTTGTTGGCGCAGGCTACAAAGAAAGGAAATGGACCAAAATTGTTGAATACACATTGGAAACAGCAGTTCCAAGACGCGCCCAGGGACAGTAGTGAAGGGATAAAGGGATTGCATGAGCTGATATGGGAGATATGTATTTTCACACACCACACGAAGCATAACATTGATATTTTGACGAGGTTTTTAGACGGAAGTCTATTTGAAAGGAGGAACAGCCTCACAGCAACACAAATGAAAGGAAATTCACCATACGGTACACCGAGTGCTTCTCCCAGCACACTAAGAAAGACTAAGGGGGTTATTACAACTTTGGAGGAGGTGTTAATCCGTCCCAAAAGTGACGGTAAAGTGACGGATATACCACCAGCCGTATTACGAGTCCATTATATCCTATGGAACTCGTAATACGGCTGGTGGTATATCCGTCAATTTACCGTCACTTTTGGGACGGATTAACACCTCCTCCAAAGTTGTAATAACCCCCTAAGTTCCTGAAATCAGACAGAAAAAATTGTCGTGCCATACTCAGATCTCATTGATAAAAGACAGACATTTGCGGAAGTAGAAAGAGATAACAATAGGGAATACAGAGAGGAACTTCTAGCCATGGCGCGATCAGAACTGATGGCCCTAGGCCCTGAGATACACCAGATATTTGCTCACTACACTAACAGCACAAATATCCTGCCAAAAGAATACAGTTGGGACACTTCTCAAATGAGTTTCACAGATGCGGACGTGCCATCCTGGAGTAACGACAAATTGTCTGAAAAACTGGAATACGCTATATTAAAATTACAGAAATGGAAAGAATTGAAAGAAGGGTTAAAAGCAGCTCAGGTTCTGCAGAGCCTTGAGAAAAATAGGGAAGGGACAGAACAGGTACAGACAAAGATGATGCCTCTGAGAGAGGTACCTTCGTCCTCCTTAGGGGAGGATGGCCATACCCCAACATATGTCTATGTACCTTGCCATAGAGCTGACCTGTTTTCCTTCACCAAAGACTTCCCAAAATTACGCGATGAGCCACACAAATGGTACACAGAATTGAATAGAATAGTGGCAATGGGAGAAATGTTGTGGAAGGATTTGAACATGTTATTCAGTATAATAATACCACAAGATTTATGGGAGGATTGTAAGAAGGTGGTAGGATGGCCGGTAGAGGAACCAGTGAGGGGAAAAGGGGGGGCACCGGGACAAGAGGTAGAGACAGCAAGAGACAAGGTGATGAAATACATACGAGAAAAAGTACCAGAGGAAAAGGTTGATTGGTCTAAAATAATACATACAAAACAGGAAAAGAATGAAAGTGTGACAAGTTACTATAACCGCCTTCTACAGGTCTACCAGCAGAGTAGTGGAATGAGGAACCCACTGGGTGAGGCGATGCCTGCGTTTGTGACCAACTTTGTATATGGATTACAGCAGCCTAGACAAACTCATTTACAAACGTCTTTTGTGTGTTGGCAAGAAGAACCCATTGACAAAGTGTTAGCAGCAGCCAGGTATTGCGCAGACTATCAAACAAATATCCAAAGGGCAGATGATGAGAAATTGAAAAAGGATAAGGTCAAATTAATGGTGGCACAAGAACGATTTTACAATAATAATCAAAGCAGGGGTAGGGGAAGGGGCAGGGGCAGAGGACAGGGTGAACGGGTACCTTTCACACCCCCGCCAGGTACCACCTGTTTCCACTGTAACCAACAGGGACACTGGGAGGCAGATTGCCCTTTTTTAGCCAGGGGACAAAGAAGTAGAGGTCAGCAGAGACAACAACAGGGCAGTATACAATACGGGACACAACAGTTACTACCCCCACCTTATACTAACAATGCATATGATGCTGCCACAGTAAATGACCCGGCTTGTGCGGGGTGGGGATACATATCAAGACATACCACAGGCACCTCAGGGGGGACATGGGTTTCCATACCCACCTCCTGTGGAGACACATTTCACAGGCCCAGTACTGTTGGTTGATCAAGAAGGTCCATATGTAGATGGAACAGTGCTAAGCAGAACTGTGCCTTTTTTAGTTGACACTGGGGCCACTATGTCAATGCTAAAGGCCTCTGATGTACCCAACGCACCATTATCAGCAACTCAAATAACAGCCGTAGGTTTGACTGGACAACCTATGAGTGAATACTTAACACAACCATTGAAATTCAAAGTAGGCCCTATTACTGTAAATCATCAATTTATTTTTGGGAGACACTGTCCAGTAAATTTGCTAGGAATGGATCTCCTATGTAAGTTACAGTGCACCATCAGCTGCTCACCTGAAAGGATCTTCCTGGAAAGCAAGGAGAATGGGATAGCATTACAGGCTTTCATGGGATGTGACTCCACAGGTAAGGGACAAGAACAAAGTCTCCCACAAGAATTACAAGACTCGGTCCCCAGTGAAGTGTGGGCAAAGGGGCCAAATGATGTGGGAAGAATATTAGATTGCCCCCCAGTGCGAGTGACACTGCGCCCTGGAGCCCATCTACCACAGGTGCCACAATACAAAATAGCCAAAGAGGGCAAGGAGGGGATAGCTCCAGTAATAGAAGAGATTTTAAAGAAGGGAATACTGCGGGAGGTACGACACAGCCCATGCAACACTCCTATTCTCCCCGTGAAAAAGGCAGCGAAAGGGCCAGATGGGTCCCCGATATACCGATTTACTCAAGATCTTAGGGAACTGAACAAGGCAGTTATACCATCATTCCCTGTGGTTCCCAACCCAGCCACCATCATATCAAACATTCCCAGTACAGCTTCTCACTTCACAGTCCTAGATCTCAGTAACGCTTTTTTCTCAGTGCCTCTTCATAGGGAGTCTCAGGGTCTATTCTGTTTTACGTACAAAAATAGAAAGCTGACATATACTTGTCTCCCTCAGGGGTTTGTGGACAGTCCAACATTATTCTCAGACGCTTTAAGAGCAGACTTGGCATCATTGCACTTTGCAGGAGGATCAACTTTGATACAATACATTGATGATTTGTTGCTAGCCTCACCATCACAGGAAGCGTGTGTCCAGGACACCGTGGCCCTACTCTGTCACCTTGCCATAAAAGGACATAAGGTCTCCCCAAAGAAGTTGCAGTTCTGCCAATCAAAGGTGAAGTACCTAGGGCACGAACTGTCACCAGGGTCCAGGAGATTGCTACCAGATAGGATAGCAACAATAACTCAGCACCCCAGGCCACAAACACAGAAGGAGGTGAGGGCTTTCCTTGGGGTGGCAGGTTACTGCAGGCATTGGATACCGAATTTCTCCCTGATTGCACAACCACTTTTGAATTTAACACACAAGGATGTGCCAGACAAAGTACCATGGTCAGAAAACTGTGAAGAGGCTTTCCAGAAATTAAAGTTAGCATTGTGTGCGGCACCAGCATTAGGCCGCCCAGATTACACCAAAGATTTCCATTTATTTTGCCATGAAAAAGGTGGTTGCTCCTTAGGGGTTTTGGCACAAAAACACGGCACCTTCTACCGCCCAGTGGCTTACTATTCAGCTACCCTGGACCCAGTAGCAGCAGGTCTTCCCCCATGTCTGAAGGCAGTAGCAGCAGCCGCTTTAGCAGTGGAACGATCAGAAAACATTGTCCTGGCTCATACTTTGGTGTTACATGTCCCACACGCAATTGACACATTACTAACTACCACTAAGACCCAGCACCTGACAAATGCTCGCCTCTCACGCTATGAGTTGACACTATTGGCACCACATATAAGGATAAAGAGATGCACAACATTGAATCCCTCCTGCCTATTGCCTACCGAAATGGATCACGATGATCCCACCATAGATAATTCTTTCCACGATTGTATTATGGCAGTCGACACACACCAAGGTGAGGCCAGATCTCAGAGACACCCAATTCCCTGAGGCCGAGGGTGATTTGTTTGTGGATGGTTCATGCACTAGGGACCACACAGGGATGCTACAAGCAGCCTATGCTGTGGGGACGGCCAAAAGATTACTTGTAGGAGGAAGGCTAACAAAGATTAAAAGTGCCCAGGCAGCAGAATTAGTAGCACTAATCAGAGCATGCAAATTGGCAGTGGGAAAGACAACAAATATTTACACAGACAGCCAATATGCTTTTGGGGTCACTCATGATTTCGGTCAACTGTGGGCAATGAGGGGATTTCTCACTTCAGCAGGCCAACACATACAACATGCTTCATTGATTGCTGCCTTGTTGCAAGCTCTACTATTGCCCAGAAAAATTGCAATTGTAAAATGTGCAGCCCACACTTCTGCTAAGGACTATGTTTCTGTGGGAAATGCTTTTGTTGACAAAGAGGCACGAAGAATAGCCCTCAGTGGGTGTGAGTATGTAATGGTCCAGGTTAAACCCAGTACAATAGCTAAGGAGGAAAGTACATATTTTGATCCAAAATGTGTTCAACAGCAGGCTGACGGGTCAGAACTAACAGATTGGGAAAAGGGTAGTTGCAAGTCAGACGGGGAGGGTGTGTGGGTGGGACCCAACGGTAAAATATGTCTACCATCCACATTACTGTCCTCTATGGCACGCCTTTTCCTTGGCCCCTCACATGTGGGTAGGGATGGAATGATATGACTGTTTTCACAATGTTGGTTTAATACCAAATTTCGGCAATATGCAGAACATTTATGTAAGAGATACACGGTTTGTGCACAGTACAACACGGGAAAAGGTACACCAACCGCTTCAGGCCATTTCCCACCGCCACATGGACCCTTTGAGAGCATCCAAATGGACTTCATTGAGATGCCCCCGGTATACCAGCTAAAATATGTTTTGGTAATAGTTTGTATGTTCAGCAAATGGACTGAGGCATACCCCACCAGGAACTGTGATGCACAAACTGTGGCTAAGTGCCTTTTAAAAGAGTTAATACCACGTTTTGCGGGGCCGATTCTTTTAAGTTCAGACAATGGACCAGGATTCATTTCACATGTTATTCAGGGCCTTTGCAAAGGGCTGGGAATAACACAAAAGTTGCATTGCCCATACCATCCACCTGCAGCAGGGGCAGTAGAGAGAAAAAATGGGGTGTTGAAAAACAGAATAGGGAAGATATGCGCAGTGACTGAACTATCTTGGATTGATGCATTACCATTAGCGCTCCTCGCTATGAGAAGTACCCCTGATAGAGTCACAAAATTAAGTCCCCATGAGGTGCTATTTGGGCGCCCCATTAATATTCCAGGCCACATGTCAGTTGCCCCATTGGCAATAACAGATGATCTTTTGTTACAATATTGCAGGAAGATAACAGCGACGTTACGCTGTCTTCACCGCCAGGTACTGCAGGCCTTGCCAGAAGGAGGAACACCACCAGAACACGGACTACTGCCTGGCAACTGGGTTTGGGTCAAGGCCCACACTAGGCGCCATTGCCTTCAACCACGGTGGAAAGGGCCTTACCAAGTCCTACTGACAACAGCCACAGCGGTCAAGTGTGAGGGTCTCAAATACTGGATCCACAGCTCACACACCAAGAGAGCAATTGAACCTGAGGTCATCCAGCCACCACCTGCGGTACCCATAAAGGTCACACCTGCACCGCAGGGGTACAACCTTCGATCAACAAGAAACACCAAACAACACTGACAGGGCTGCTCGTGCTGCACTACTACAGGAGTCAGGAGGTGCAAGCGGGTCCTGCGGTGAGACTACAGGGCTGCTCGTGCTGCACTCCTACAGGAGTCAGGAGGTGCAAGCGGGTCCTGCGGTGAGACTACAGGGCTGCTCGTGCTGCGCTCCTACAGGAGTCAGGAGACGCAAGCGGGTCCATCAAAGAGTTTGTCATAGACTGCTCGTGCTGCACACCTCAGGAGAGGGATGGGTGCAAGCGGGTCTTACCTGAATATCTACGTATATCATGCAAGTGGGTTTAAGTGCAGGTAACATCTGACACCACTCTGTGACGTGCCAACAAGAAGATACAGAGAATAAGAGATTAACAGACAAGAACTAAACAAGTGCAAGTTGTGACACTTGGAACAGAATAATGCCTAGAAGAAGAAGAAAAGAGAAAAAGTGGTCTATGGTACTAACTGCCAAATGTACCCCTGTTCCAGCAATAATTATCACTATAATACTTATTATATACCATGAAGAAATACAAATCCCATATCTGGACCAAGAACATTATATAAATAACAGTGTAAATAAAATAGGGATTACCATTGCAGTGAAACAAGAACAAGGGGAGAACTCTAGTGTGGTAGAAAGGGTGGGGAACAGGACACAGTGGATAAAATATTCCAAATGGGAGGAAGATGGGAATAATTACAGGGATAATGCATTTGTGCAAATGGTGAAATTTTATAAGGAATTGGCAAATGTGTCTGATTGCTATATTTGTACACATATACCCACCTCTGCCCAGGGAAGGACAGATTACGCCCAGATTCCTCTTCCTCAGTATGCTTCATGTCACATACTAAACAGCATGTTTGCAAAGGAAGTAAATGGGACTATAAAGAGAAGGCCACCTAAAAGGAAGAGGAAGGTTGGAAAAGGGAGATTAAAGGAGGGAAACAGTGGGGCGGGAAGAGAAAGTAAAGGAGGAGGTAGGATGGGTGTGTGTGGACAACTTGTACCGGAAAAAGGTGAAACAGAGCAATTGGAAGCATTCAACATAGGAAGAGATGAGGGTTATGTACAGGGGGAGAAGAACATAGATATATCACAAATGTCTCTTTCTATACATAAGGAGAAAAAGGGGTCATGTTGTTTTCAATACCTCAAAGGCAGCATCCCAAGGCCAAATACATTTTATGATAAGGTGTGTTGAATGGTTACACCAGTAATGAAATGCCCTAACATACACCTCCCCAACTATAATAAGAGCAGCATAAAGGTAGGAGAAAGCACCTGCTCCAAATACTCTGATTTGGATAACATACGGAAGGGCCCAGAAGGTTTGTCTATAGGTCTCTCAGCTCCAAGGGAAATATACATAGTATTCGGGACATCTGCATATTTTAAACTGCCTGCAGGGTGGCAGGGCTCCTGCTACCTGGCGTTCGTACTACCCCGAATGTTGCATATAACAAATTTGACCAATGCAACACAAAAGGCACCCGGTAGGGTACGAAGAAGAAGGGCACCTACTTGGTTGGATAGGTTCATAGCAGTGGAAGGAATATTTGTGATGCCATTAGGAATAGCGCATTCAGAATATCAAATACACATATTGGCAGTATTGGTAGAAACATTAGCAAGTTCTACTGCAGCAGCCTTAGGTAACATTACTGAAGAACTTACAGACTTAAGAGCTGTTGTAATACAGAACAGACTTGCATTAGACATCATTTTAGCAAGAGCCGGTGGTGTATGTAACGTGATCCATCAGGAATGCTGTGTTTTAATACCAGACAACAGTGGGAATGTGAGGATGGCAATAGGGAAAATAGAGGTGGTCAAAGAAGGAGCAAGGAAAGTGGCGGATGTGACAGATGTGACGGAAATAGGAGGAACACTAAAGGACATTGCAGCATGGTTCCGTGGTTGGGGATCCTGGCTGATAGAAGTACTAGTGGTGGGAATAGTAGGATTTATAAGATTATGGGGGTTATTCCAACTTTGGAGGAGGTGTTAATCCGCCCCAAAAGTGACGGAAAAGTGACGGATTTACCACCAGCCGTATTACGAGTCCATTATATCCTATGGAACTCGTAATACGGCTGATGGTATATCCGTCACTTTACCGTCACTTTTGGGACGGATTAACACCTCCTCCAAAGTTGGAATAACCCCCTATGTGTGTTGATAAGGGTGTGTCCTTCCTGTTTGAACATGTTAATGAAGAAAATGTGTCATAAGGACACTGAGCACCATCATAAGAGAAGGCATGAGGATGAGGCCAGGGAAGATGATGCTATTGAAATGACACCTGTCCATCAGGATGATTAAACTGTCAATGAGTGTTTTAATTGGGTATCAGAGGGCGGAATGTGGAATCACGTTCTCCTGGATCCATTTGGACCTAGTAGACCCTGTGATACACAATGAAAATACAGGCCTGTTTCTGTTGAACACATTACAATGTTGAATTAACTAGGCCTTGAAGAAATGTCTATTGTGCTTGAAACGCATTATGTTGCAAGGCTTGCTAAACTGACGGCCATCACAAGACACCACCGCATGCTAGCTTGCGAAATCCTCACTGCTAAAAGTACTAACGTATGCACTTATGGTTCCTCTTTCTCCACATATAGATGTATCACAAGACATTTGATTCAGAGGACATTGTGCAAGCTTCCTGTCCAACATCCTAACCCTTATATGGAGCATCACGTGTGCTATATAGAAAACGTTTTATCATACGACATTATCAAGAACCAATGAAAATGTATTAATATGTCTGCGGTTTAATGCTATAAAAGATCATGCATTACTTCTTTGGGTAGACTGTTCAAGCTGGATTTTGCCCGCTCAGTCTCCATGTACATGTATTTCTTATTGTGTCTTATTAGTTCTTATTAAAAGTAATCTAAAGAAGAGCAGCTGGTCTCGGTTTGTTTCCTGAATTGTCAGGATCTGAAATACTCTGACTTGGCTTCGACATCTTGGCTTCGACACTCTGAGAACTGACCATCATCCCGTTCATCATCACTGTTTGTCTGTACTTCGATTCCATCATTGGAACAGGTAATTGAACATTTTGTCTTGCACAGTAAGTCTCTTCCCAGTAGTGATACCGGACTCAAATCGCAGACTACAAACTTATGCAGTCCCTGGAAGTTGCCCATCTCAACTTGCACTGGATCTGTAATCGGATTTGTCAGGTACTGGTTTGCTACTCTAACCACCCTTATGGTACGCCCCGAAAGTGGTAATTTCGGAACCTCTGCACTTCTGACTGTAGAGCATGTAGCTCCAGTATCAACCAAGAATGAAACTTTGTGACCCATTACCTTTCCCTCTACATAGGGTCCCCTCTGATCTACCTCTAGGGACTCTGCAAGCCTGCACTCTTCGCTATCCGAGCTGTCATTCAACCACTCCTCATTCATTCCATCTTCACCACGCAATGGGAATTGCTGTACTGTATTATTTTGACTCATCACCTGACCTGTGACCTGCTGAGGAAGCATCACCTGTTGCTGTCCCATCGGAGCCATTGGTAATTGCATTTGCTGTCTAGGTACCATTGGAACCTGCTGTTGTACTTGCTGCAATTGCACTGGTTGAACGCGCGGCATTTGCATTTGTTGCATGCATGGGCTGTAACCCTTGCATCTGAATCATGTTATTTTGGAAGTTCGAATTTTGATTTCTCAATTTCAGACCTCTCACATTTTGCAATGTACCGACATTAGTGCTTTGTTGAACGACACCATCCTGCACCACGTTTGGGCATTCCCGCTTCCAATGCCCCACGCCCCCGCACGCGTGACATGGTGACATCCTTTTCATCCCTTGTGCATCATTTTGAACCACAACAGTATTCAAGTCTGGACCACGATTCACAAAACCTCGACCTCTCGGTTGTGCCTGAAACACACCATTCACTTGCGGTTGCTGTTGTATCATCTGTTGAACTCCATTTCCCTGTATTCCTGCCTGTGCAGCCCTTATCTGCATCACCATCACTTTCTCCTTCAACTTTTTCTGCTTCAGTTCAATCTCATCACTACAGTATTTCGCATACTGCAACACCTCATCAATCGGCTTTGCTTGCCAACAGATCAAATGATTCTTAATCATCTGGCTAACCTCTGGTCTCAGCCCTTCAACAAATCTGAACACGAGATGGTTCATGTCTTTCGGCTCAATGGTCTCAGTACCACTATAATGTTTGAATGCCTTCAACAATCTCTCATAATAAGCATGTATTGATTCTTTAACCTCTTGTGAGGTCCGATCGATTTTCTGCCAGTCAGTCACCTTCGGCGACACTTTCTGCTTCAAAAATTCAATTACTTTATGATAGTACTTCATCACCTCCTCAGAGGGAGCTCCGGTCACCTTATCCCTTGCCGGATCCTTCGTTGGCCAGTCTACCCATCTCTTGCACTCAAGCCACAAATCAGGTGGAACAATGATCTCAAACAGGGTATTCAAGTCTTCCCAGAGACACTTTGCAAGTTTCACGAACCTATCTGTTTTTTGGTACCACTCAATCGGTTTCTCCCTCAATCTGGGATAATCATTTGTAAAAGATAGGATGTCTCCTCTGGACCACGGCACATGAATTAAAACTCCACCAGCTGTTTCTCTCATGGGTAGTATTTTTACTGATTCCGTATCGGGTGAAGCTTTAGCCTGACTTGACCCCGGAATGTCACCTTTCTCCTTATCTCTTTTCTTTGCCCATCTGCCTTCCCACTTCTAATGCTCCCCAGATTTGCGCACTTTGCAGTATTTCTTTTAAATGCGCTTTCATTCCGGCAGACCTCATATGCTCAAAATCTTTTGAATCAAAGTCTAACCTGTAACTTCTTTTTAAATGTTTAGTGTTCTCAATATCAATGTTGTATTTGTCTGCCAGGTTTGCTAATCTCTGATGTACCTTGCCTACCTCTTTAGTAATCTTAGGGCACAGGTATCTCAATTCTGCTTCTGTGTATGACTCTAATCTGTTTACCCCCATTGTTCCGTCCACTAGTTCAGCAGCTTCCATCCCCAGTCTCACAAAATTCAGGTACTCATCTCTCCCTATCCTTTCCGGTTCTATTGCAGTCACTGTAGTCTTCTGCGAAGCATAGGTCTTCTCTAACCAATCATTCAACTGTTGTACTGTAAAACCTTGCAGTGAAATGTTCCCTGCATGCATTATTGGTGATTGTGAAGCATTCATACTTATCATCTGTGGGGTTAGCACTCCTAGCCCTGCCTATCTCATTGCCTCCAAGGGTGCTTCAGTTGGGCTAAGGTTTAATAAGGACCTCGGTTTTTCAATCGCTTCCTCTCCTGGAGCCATTAACTGGGGAGTTCCTAAGGACCCTCCTCTTATTGCATCTTGGGTCATTACTCCCTGATCACATACACCAGGTTTATCTTATGCATACAGTGGCACCGGTGGACCAACAGTAATTGGCAATGATATGGCAGCTGGTGTCTGACCTGGTCCCAAACCTTGTTGAGCAGCAACTCCAAAAGTCTGATATAGTGAAGCCGGGGCAGGTATTAATGGAGGACCTGCTGCTGGATTATACCCTGGTATCAGTTGTGGCTGCGGCTGGGGCAGCAATTGCGCAGTTGACTCAATCTGTACTAACCTCGATTTTGTATATATCGGGTCTGGCGGCACTATCAGATTTGTAGTAGTCTCTAGCACTGGGACGTCTGGATAGATTCTCTGTATCTGCGGTGGAGGTTGCAACTGTATCTGCATGTCTGGCGCAGTGGGTACACTGACACCATTCTGTATCACACCCGTATCACTAGTCTGTGCTGTATCAGTAACTCCCTTCTCCTGCGTCTGGTTCCCAGGATCCGTGCTAGTGCTCGGGACGTTGTCGCTCGCCGCATAAGGTGGCGGGCGATCATGTAATATCCGATCCATGAATTCTTCATCGTCTGAATCGTCTTACTCTTCCCAAGGTCTCTTAGTTTCTTTAGGCTTACTAGTATCTTTGTCTGTTTTACAGGTAGCCTTCTTTCCCTGCGTCTCTTCTCCCTGTGTTATTGCTGGGAATAATTTCAATCCATCAACTATTCCCCGTCTCCACATTTTGCTCTCATTATCCCACCTAGCTTCTGCATAAGTCTTTTCTGCCCTTTTTATTCTTCTTTGGAATTTTTCTTGTCTCTGTTTAAGAGCCATTAAATCCCAAATTGCTAAAGCCTCATACTGAGATGCCCTCGGAGGTGGTTTTTGTACACTTAACATCCACCTCAAACTCTCTAGCACCCTCGTAATGAACGTCCCATGTTCTGGGAACGCTAAACATCCCTCTTTCTCTGTTAATTTGCGCCACTGTTTCATCCATAAACAAGGCGCAACACCTTTTTCCTCCATAACTATGTAAGCTGGAGTACCCTCAGGCGGTGAAGGCTCCCCTTCACTCGCCATAATGTATGCGTCTCCTTTCAGAGCACTCTTAAAAGCCTTGACAAAATTCATTTTTACATTTTCTCTTATTTGTATTTAATCAGGAAATGACTTTAATTCCCAGGACACTCTTCACCCACCTTTCTCAACCTATTGCCCCTCACGGACGGCAGCCAATCCGTGCGTGACCCCTCTCGACAACTGAGCTATCTCAGCGTGGCACCACTGTCGTCACACTGCAGCTGACAAAGTATTGGATTCACACAAAACTAATGCAAAATTACTGCGAGCACCTTTAAACAACAACACAAATCTGCCGGTTTACTACAGGAAGGGTAACACATTCGCTTCAGAACTTTACAGAGATTTCACTTGAAGCCTCGGCCGCTACTCTCTCCTTCTCAGTTCCCGCATACGCAAGCAGAATTCGACCCGCAAATCCTACTCTCGACTTGTCAATGGTTCGTCCTAGTGCACTTTAGAACTTGCCAAATCTCCATCGAAGGTTTCACACATACATTTTGACTCAAACTCGACTTGTCAACCATGCCCGATTGACCTATTAAACCGCACAGATTACAACATAAACCCAAGTGTCTCCTACACTTGTCAATATACTCCGGAGTCTTAGACCACGATGGGTCCGTACATAAACAACCAACCACGTGGATAATTTTGAGCACAAAGCGCCACACTCATAAGAAGTATGCCGACTTCCCTACTCTCATACTACGGAGTACACCCACTCCTACTAAAACAACATTTACCTGGCCTAAATACACACAGATTTCACAATCACCTGCAAAAAGGCATAAGCTGAGGAAGCGCAAAAAAACCTATACCACACACACTATGACACCGAGAACATTCCCAACTCACTTAGGTAGGCTCCGAGATCCCGGGAAAGTCATGGTGAATTTAGAAACACATCATACCTTCAATTTGCATTATCTCAGAAAAACAATTTAAACAATGATTCTCCGTCCTAGGGCCCCAAAGGGCCAAACCTTTGCTCTGCTACCAGAACTGATAACGCGTCCTTTTATGATATTTTATTACACATCAGGACTCGTTTTAGGCCAATGAATCTTTTGAACCAGTTGAGAGACACCGTAGGACGAGATAGCTAATCAATATATCAATCAATACATCAATAATGTCATCAATATTTATCACGACAATGCATTTCACTTTAGTCAAAGTCATTAATCAGTTCAGATGAAGCTACCATGACCTTTCAGCCATGAATAACCACACCTTGTTTAGTAGGATTTTATAAATGTTATTCCCTATTCATTACAATCTAGCAGCAAATGCGTTAATCTCAACACCAAGAAACATAATAGCATAGTCACGATATGGCAACTTTGATAAGCTTTCATTAACCTCTTCTGTGCCTTGGACGAGATGATCTCGTCCAAGGCTACAGTTCCCCTGTGCCTTGGACGAGATCATCTCGTCCATGGCACAGGGGAACTTGGGGGCGCGCTAGCGCGCCCCCCGTGCACCCCCCTTCCCCCCCCAAGTCGGGGATGGAAGGGGAAGACCTTCCCCTTCCACCCCCGACCCCCCCCACCCCCCCCTGTGACGTCAGCGCGCGCGCGCGCGCTGATGTGTCACAGGGGCCTCCCTCGTCGCGCTGGAAGCTCTGCTTCCAGCGCGATAGAAAAAGAAATGCAAATGCATTTCTTTTTCAATCACTTGGGAGGCCCGGAGGGGCTTCAAAGGGAAGGAAAAGTATTTCCTTCCCTTTGAAGTCCCTCCGAGGGTTTCAAAAGCCGGATTGCTTGCAATCCGGTTTTTGAAACCCCACTAGACACCAGGGATTTTTTTTTTTTTTCGTAGAAATTGACAAAAGGGAGCGACCCCTTGGGCAAGGGTCGCTCCCAGGGGGGGCATTTTTTTGAAAAGGCCTTTTCTGCCCCCCCTGGGGGCAGATCGGCCTTATTAGGCCGATCTGCCCCCAGGGGGGGCAGAAACCTCTAGGCACCAGGGACCATTTTTTTTTTTTATTTTTTTTTTTTTTCATTTTTTTTTTATTGAGGTGGGGAGCGACCCCTTAGGCAAGGGTCGTTCCCCTTGGGGGAAAATTATATTTTGGCCATTTCTGCCCCCCTTGGGGGCAGATTGGCCTATTTTGATGAGGCCAATCTGCCCCCAAGGGGGGTAGAAACCACTAGACACCAGGGATTTTTTTTATTTTTTATTGTTATTGACAAAAGGGAGCGACCCCTTGGGCAAGGGTCGCTCCCAGGGGGGCATATTTTCGGGAAGGCCTTTTCTGCCCCCCCTGGGGGCAGAAACCTCTAGGCACCAGGGACCATTTTTTTTTTTTTTGTTTCATTTTTTTTTTTTTTGGTGGGGAGCGACCCCTTAGGCAAGGGTCGCTCCCCTTGGGGGAAAATTATATTTTGCCCATTTCTGCCCCCCTTGGGGGCAGATTGGCCTATTTTGATGAGGCCAATCTGCCCCCAAGGGGGGTAGAAACCACTAGACACCAGGGAGTTTTTTCTTTGCGTGAATTTCACGCAAAGGGAGCGACCACTTAGGCAAGGGTCGCTCCCTGGGGGGGAGGGGAATTTATTTTAGGCCATTTCTGCCCCCAGGGGGGGAAGAAACCTCTAGGCGCCAGGGCAAATTTTTTTTTTGTGTTTTTATTTTTTGTTCTTTTTTTTTTTTTTAGAGATGGGGAGCGACCCATCAGGCAAGGGTCGCTCCCCTGGGGGGCAAATTGTATTTAGACCATTTCTGCCCCCCTGGGGGCAGATTGGCCGATTTTAGGTCAATCTGCCCCCAAGGGGGCAGAAACCACTAGGCACCGGGGATTTGTTTTTTGGCGCCAATGTCACGCAGGGGGAGCGACCCCGTAGGCAAGGGTCGCTCCCGGGGGGGGGGGGGGGGGGTTGGGGGTTGGGGGGGGCAAATTTATTTTAGGCCATTTATGCCCCCCCGGGGGACAGATCGGCCTATTATTAGGCCGAACTGCCCCCGGGGGGGGGCAGAACACTCTAGGCGCCAGGGCAATTTTTTTTGTGTGTGTTTTTTTTTTTGTTGTTTCTTTTTTTAGAGATGGGGAGCGACCCATCAGGCAAGGGTCGCTCCCCTGGGGGGGGCAAATTGTATTTAGACCATTTCTGCCCCCCTGGGGGCAGATTGGCCAATTTTAGGTCAATCTGCCCCCAAGGGGGCAGAAACCACTAGGCACCGGGGATTTGTTTTTTGGCGCCAATGTCATGCAGGGGGAGCGACCCCGTAGGCAAGGGTCGCTCCCGGGGGGGGGGGGGTGGGGGTTAGGGGTGCAAATTTATTTTAGGCCATTTCTGCCCCCCCGGGGGACAGATCGGCCTATTATTAGGCCGAACTGCCCCCGGGGGGGGGGGCAGAACACTCTAGGCGCCAGGGCAATTTTTTTTTTTTATTTTTATTTTTTTTGTTGTTTCTTTTTTTAGAGATGGGGAGCGACCCATCAGGCAAGGGTCACTCCCCTGGGGGGGCAAATTGTATTTAGACCATTTCTGCCCCCCTGGGGGCAGATTGGCCAATTTTAGGTCAATCTGCCCCCAAGGGGGCAGAAATCACTAGGCACCGGGGATTTGTTTTTTGGCGCCAATGTCACGCAGGGGGAGCGACCCCGTAGGCAAGGGTCGCTCCGGGGGGGGGGGGTGGGGGTTGGGGGGGCAAATTTATTTTAGGCCATTTCTGCCCCCCCGGGGGTCAGATCGGCCTATTAGGCCGAACTGCCCCCGGGGGGGGGGGGGGGGCAGAACACTCTAGGCGCCAGGGCAATTTTTTTTTTGTGTTTTTTTTTTTTGTTGTTTCTTTTTTTAGAGATGGGGAGCGACCCATCAGGCAAGGGTCGCTCCCCTGGGGGGGCAAATTGTATTTAGACCATTTCTGCCCCCCTGGGGGCAGATTGGCCAATTTTAGGTCAATCTGCCCCCAAGGGGGCAGAAACCACTAGGCACCGGGGATTTGTTTTTTGGCGCCAATGTCACGCAGGGGGAGCGACCCCGTAGGCAAGGGTCGCTCCCGGGGGGGGGGGGGTGGGGGTTAGGGGTGCAAATTTATTTTAGGCCATTTCTGCCCCCCCGGGGGACAGATCGGCCTATTATTAGGCCGAACTGCCCCCGGGGGGGGGGGGCAGAACACTCTAGGCGCCAGGGCAATTTTTTTTTTTTTTTTTTTTTTTTTTGTTGTTTCTTTTTTTAGAGATGGGGAGCGACCCATCAGGCAAGGGTCACTCCCCTGGGGGGGCAAATTGTATTTAGACCATTTCTGCCCCCCTGGGGGCAGATTGGCCAATTTTAGGTCAATCTGCCCCCAAGGGGGCAGAAATCACTAGGCACCGGGGATTTGTTTTTTGGCGCCAATGTCACGCAGGGGGAGCGACCCCGTAGGCAAGGGTCGCTCCGGGGGGGGGGGGGTGGGGGTTGGGGGGGCAAATTTATTTTAGGCCATTTCTGCCCCCCCGGGGGTCAGATCGGCCTATTAGGCCGAACTGCCCCCGGGGGGGGGGGGGGCAGAACACTCTAGGCGCCAGGGCAATTTTTTTTTTGTGTTTTTTTTTTTTGTTGTTTCTTTTTTTAGAGATGGGGAGCGACCCATCAGGCAAGGGTCGCTCCCCTGGGGGGGCAAATTGTATTTAGACCATTTCTGCCCCCCTGGGGGCAGATTGGCCAATTTTAGGTCAATCTGCCCCCAAGGGGGCAGAAACCACTAGGCACCGGGGATTTGTTTTTTGGCGCCAATGTCACGCAGGGGGAGCGACCCCGTAGGCAAGGGTCGCTCCCGGGGGGGGGGGGGGGGGGTTGGGGGGGCAAATTTATTTTAGGCCATTTCTGCCCCCCCGGGGGACAGATCGGCCTATTATTAGGCCGAACTGCCCCCGGGGGGTGGGCAGAACACTCTAGGCGCCAGGGCAATTTTTTTTGTGTGTGTTTTTTTTTTGTTGTTTCTTTTTTTAGAGATGGGGAGCGACCCATCAGGCAAGGGTCGCTCCCCTGGGGGGGCAAATTGTATTTAGACCATTTCTGCCCCCCTGGGGGCAGATTGCCCAATTTTAGGTCAATCTGCCCCCAAGGGGGCAGAAACCACTAGGCACCGGGGATTTGTTTTTTGGCGCCAATGTCACGCAGGGGGAGCGACCCCGTAGGCAAGGGTCGCTCCCGGGGGGGGGATGGGGGTTGGGGGGGCAAATTTATTTTAGGCCATTTCTGCCCCCCCGGGGGGCAGATCGGCCTATCATTAGGCCGATCTGCCCCCGGGGGGGGGGGCAGAAACCTCTAGGCGCCAGGGGAATTTTTCTTTTTTTTCTTTTTTTTTTTCTTTGTTTTTTTTTTTTAGAGATGGGGAGCGACCCATCAGGCAAAAGTCGCTCCCCTGGGGGACAAATTGTATTTAGGCCATTTCTGCCCCCCTTGGGGGCAGATTAGCTGAGTTTAGGTCAACCTGCCCCCAAGGGGGCAGAAACCACTAGGCACCGGGGATTTGTTTTTTGGTGCCAATGTCACGCAGGGGGAGCGACCCCGTAGGCAAGGGTCGCTCCCGGCGGGGGAGGGTGGGGGTTGGGGGGGCAAATTTATTTTAGGGCATTTCTGCCCCCCCCACCCCCTGGGGCCGGCTGAGCTACAGGCCAAACACCACAGGTAGGCACCTTGCAAAAAACACCTCTGTTTTCTGCGAAAAAATATGTTGTTTCCACGTTGTGTTTTGGGCTATTTCCTTTTGTGGGCGCTAGGCCTACCCACAGAAGTGATGTACCATTTTTATCGAGAGACTTAGGGGAACGCTGGGTGGAAGGAAATTTGTGGCTCCTCTCAGATTCCAGAACTTTCTGTCACCGAAATGAGAGGAAAAAGTGTTTTTTGGGCCAAATTTTGATGTTTGCAAAGGATTCTGGGTAACATAACCTGGTCAGAGCCCCGCAAGTCACCCCATCTTGGATTCCCCTGGGTTTCTAGTTTTCAAAAATGCACTGGTTTGCTAGGTTTCCTCAGGTGTCGGCTGAGCTACAGGCCAAAATCCACAGGTAGGCACTGCTTTTTATAAAAAAATGTGATGTGTCCACGTTGTGTTTTGGGCCCTTTCCTTTCGTGGGCGCTAGTCCTACCCACACAAGTGAGGTATCATTTTTATCGGGAGACTTGGGGGAACGCTGGGTAGAAGGAAATTTGTGGCTCCTCTCAGATTCTAGAACTTTCTGCCACAGAAATGTGAGTAACATGTGTATTTTTAGCCAAATTTTGAGGTTTGCAAAGGATTCTGGGTAACAGAACCTGGTCCGAGCCCCGCAAGTCACCCCTCCTTGGATTCCCCTAGGTCTCTAGTTTTCAGAAATGCACAGGTTTGGTAGGTTTCCCTAGGTGCCGGCTGAGCTAGAGGCCAAAATCTACAGGTAGGCACTTTGCAAAAAACACCTCTGTTTTTTTCCAAAATTTAGGATGTGTCCACGTTGCGCTTTGGGGTGTTTCCTGTCGCCGGCGCTAGGCCTACCCACGCAAGTGAGGTATCATTTTTATCGGGAGACTTGGGGGAACGCTGGGTGGAAGGAAATTTGTAGCTCCTCTCAGATTCCAGAACTTTCTGCCACAGAAATGTGAGGGACATGTGTTTTTTTAGCCAAATTTTGAGGTTTGCAAAGGATTCTGGGTAACAGAACCTGGTCCGAGCCCCGCAAGTCACCCCTCCTTGGATTCCCCTAGGTCTCTAGTTTTCAGAAATGCACAGGTTTGGTAGGTTTCCCTAGGTGCCGGCTGAGCTAGAGGCCAAAATCTACAGGTAGGCACTTTGCAAAAAACACCTCTGTTTTTTTCCAAAATTTAGGATGTGTCCACGTTGCGCTTTGGGGTGTTTCCTGTCGCCGGCGCTAGGCCTACCCACGCAAGTGAGGTATCATTTTTATCGGGAGACTTGGGGGAACGCTGGGTGGAAGGAAATTTGTAGCTCCTCTCAGATTCCAGAACTTTCTGCCACAGAAATGTGAGGGACATGTGTTTTTTTAGCCAAATTTTGAGGTTTGCAAAGGATTCTGGGTAACAGAACCTGGTCCGAGCCACACAAGTCACCCCTCCTTGGATTCCCCTAGGTCTCTAGTTTTCAGAAATGTACAGGTTTGGTAGGTTTCCCTAGGTGGCGGCTGAGCTAGAGGCCAAAATCTCCAGGTAGTCACTTTGCTAAAAACAGCTCTGTTTTCTGTGATGTGTCCACGTTGTGTTTTGGGGCATATCCTGTCGCGGGCGCTAGGCCTACCCACACAAGTGAGGTATCATTTTTATCGGGAGACGTGGGGGAACGCTGGGTGGAAGGAAATTTGTGGCTCCTCTCAGATTCCAGAACTTTCTGCCACAGAAATGTGAGGAACATGTGTTTTTTTAGCCAAATTTGGAGATTTGCAAAGGATTCTGGGTAACAGAACCTGGTCCGAGCCCCGCAAGTCACCCCTCCTTGGATTCCCCTAGGTCTCTAGTTTTCAGAAATGCACAGGTTTGGTAGGTTTCCCTAGGTGGCGGCTGAGCTAGAGGCCAAAATCTACAGGTAGTCACTTTGCTAAAAACAGCTCTGTTTTCTGTGATATGTCCACGTTGTGTTTTGGGGCATATCCTGTCGCGGGCGCTAGGCCTACCCACACAAGTGAGGTATCATTTTTATCGGGAGACGTGGGGGAACGCTGGGTGGAAGGAAATTTGTGGCTCCTCTCAGATTCCAGAACTTTCTGCCACAGAAATGTGAGGAACATGTGTTTTTTTAGCCAAATTTTGAGATTTGCAAAGGATTCTGGGTAACAGAACCTGGTCTGAGCCCCGCAAGTCACCCCTCCTTGGATTCCCCTAGGTCTCTAGTTTTCAGAAATGCACAGGTTTGGTAGGTTTCCCTAGGTGGCGGCTGAGCTAGAGGCCAAAATCTACAGGTAGTCACTTTGCTAAAAACAGCTCTGTTTTCTGTGATATGTCCACGTTGTGTTTTGGGGCATATCCTGTCGCGGGCGCTAGGCCTACCCACACAAGTGAGGTATCATTTTTATCGGGAGACGTGGGGGAACGCTGGGTGGAAGGAAATTTGTGGCTCCTCTCAGATTCCAGAACTTTCTGCCACAGAAATGTGAGGAACATGTGTTTTTTTAGCCAAATTTTGAGGTTTGCAAAGGATTCTGGGTAACAGAACCTGGTCCGAGCCCCGCAAGTCACCCCTCCTTGGATTCCCCTAGGTCTCTAGTTTTCAGAAATGCACAGGTTTGGTAGGTTTCCCTAGGTGGCGGCTGAGCTAGAGGCCAAAATCTACAGGTAGTCACTTTGCTAAAAACAGCTCTGTTTTCTGTGATATGTCCACGTTGTGTTTTGGGGCATATCCTGTCGCGGGCGCTAGGCCTACCCACACAAGTGAGGTATCATTTTTATCGGGAGACGTGGGGGAACGCTGGGTGGAAGGAAATTTGTGGCTCCTCTCAGATTCCAGAACTTTCTGCCACAGAAATGTGAGGGACATGTGTTTTTTTAGCCAAATTTTGAGGTTTGCAAAGGATTCTGGGTAACAGAACCTGGTCCGAGCCCCGCAAGTCACCCCTCCTTGGATTCCCCTAGGTCTCTAGTTTTCAGAAATGCACAGGTTTGGTAGGTTTCCCTAGGTGCCGGCTGAGCTAGAGGCCAAAATCTACAGGTAGGCACTTCGCAAAAAACACCTCTGTTTTTTTCCAAAATTTAGGATGTGTCCACGTTGCGCTTTGGGGTGTTTCCTGTCGCCGGCGCTAGGCCTACCCACGCAAGTGAGGTATCATTTTTATCGGGAGACGTGGGGGAACGCTGGGTGGAAGGAAATTTGTGGCTCCTCTCAGATTCCAGAACTTTCTGCCACAGAAATGTGAGGAACATGTGTTTTTTTAGCCAAATTTTGAGGTTTGCAAAGGATTCTGGGTAACAGAACCTGGTCCGAGCCACACAAGTCACCCCTCCTTGGATTCCCCTAGGTCTCTAGTTTTCAGAAATGTACAGGTTTGGTAGGTTTCCCTAGGTGGCGGCTGAGCTAGAGGCCAAAATCTACAGGTAGTCACTTTGCTAAAAACAGCTCTGTTTTCTGTGATGTGTCCACGTTGTGTTTTGGGGCATATCCTGTCGCGGGTGCTAGGCCTACCCACACAAGTGAGGTATCATTTTTATCGGGAGACGTGGGGGAACGCTGGGTGGAAGGAAATTTGTGGCTCCTCTCAGATTCCAGAACTTTCTGCCACAGAAGTGTGAGGAACATGTGTTTTTTTAGCCAAATTTTGAGGTTTGCAAAGGATTCTGGGTAACAGAACCTGGTCCGAGCCACACAAGTCACCCCTCCTTGGATTCCCCTAGGTCTCTAGTTTTCAGAAATGCACAGGTTTGGTAGGTTTCCCTAGGTGGCGGCTGAGCTAGAGGCCAAAATCTACAGGTAGTCACTTTGCTAAAAACAGCTCTGTTTTCTGTGATGTGTCCACGTTGTGTTTTGGGGCATATCCTGTCGCGGGTGCTAGGCCTACCCACACAAGTGAGGTACCATTTTTATCGGGAGACTTGGGGGAACATAGATTAGCAAAACAAGTACTATTGCCCCTTGTCTTTCTCTACATTTTTTCCTTCCAAATATAGGAGTGTGTGTAAAAAAGACATCTATTTGAGAAATTCCCTGTAATTCACGTGCTACTATGGTCACCCCGGAATTCAGAGATGTGCAAATAACCACTGCTCCTCAACACCTTATCTTGTGCCCTTTTTGGAAATGCAAAGGTTTTCTTGATAGCAATTTTTTACTCCTTATATTTCAGCAAATGAATTGCTGTATACCCGGTATAGAATGAAAACGCACTGCAGGGTGCAGCTCATTTATTGGCTCTGGGTTCCTCGGGTTCTTCATGAACCTACAAACCCTATATATCGCCGCAACCAGGGGAGTCCAGCAGACGTAACGGTATATTGCTTTCGATAATCTAACATTGCAGGGAAAAGTTACAGAGTAAAACGTAGAGAAAAATTGATGTTTTTTTCACCTCAATTTCAATATTTTTCTTTTTCAGCTGTTATTTTCTGTAGGAAACCCTTGTAGGATCTACACAAATGACCCCTTGCTGAATTCAGAATTTTGTCTACTTTTCAGAAATGTTTAGGTTTCTGGGATCCAGCATTGGTTTCACACCCATTCCTGTCACTGACTGGAAGGAGGCTGAAAGCACAAAAAAGTGCACAAATGGGGTATGCCCCAGTAAAATGCCAAAATTGTGTTGAAAAATTGGGTTTTCGGATTCAAGTCTGCCTGTTCCTGAAAGCTGGGAAGCTGCTGAGTTTAGCACCGCAGACCCTTTGTTGATGCCATTTTCAGGGGAAAAACCACAAGCCTTCTTCTGCAGCCCCTTTTTCCAATTTTTTTGAAAAAAACGAAATTTTCACTGTATTTTGGCCAATTTCTTGGCCTCGTTCAGGGGAACCCACAAAGTCTGGGTACCTTTAGAATCCCTAGGATGTTGGAAAAAAAGGACGCAAATTTGGCTTGGTTAGCTTATGTGGACAAAAAGTTATGAGGGCCTAAGCGCGAACTGCCCCAAATAGGCAAAAAAGGGCCTGGCACAGGAGGGGGAAAAGGCCTGGCAGCGAAGGGGTTAAAGCGAGAATCACAAACATCAGAACATAACACAGCGTGAACATAGATCAAATTTAGCAGAGTGTCAATATTGCGTCAGTTCAACAAAGCATAGTCTTGGTCGTTTGTCTATTTGCGTCAGTTTTGGTGAACACCTATCCTAACCACTGATTAGCATTTGCATGTTGGGCTTCATGCAAAACAATTTAGAACACTAATTTGGAAAACATCTATCTAAGGTCTCTGTCAAAAGCACGTAGTTGGTACCTAGAAAGGAAAAGCAAACAGACAAATCACAAATGCATTGTCATAATTACCCTCCAAGGATTAGGTCAGCACACAGGTTTAGGCTTCGTCTTCAGGACATCAGTCAGATCGCCATCAGTCAGAACTCAGCTAAGGGGCAAAAAGGGCACTTCCCTCATAAGGAGGAAAGTGTAAATGGACAAACTAAGGGCAAGGATGGTTTTAATAAAATCTCAAGTCACCAAACAGAGTGACAGAGTTTCTGGATAAAATCAATAGCATTCCCTTCCTAATTCCAAATGACTTCTTGTGACATGGGTTTTTACCCCTTTTTCGTAGTACATTCCCCCAAAATGTTATTGGTCATCTGTTATACCCCACTATCTTTAACCTATCAGAAAGTACATTAAGTAATCCTAATCTTCACCCCATATTGGTTTACAAGTCTTTGGTCTTCATAATTGACGTCTTCAGAGGTGGCACGTCCGGTGTGACTTCATTCCCTTGTAATTCTTTGCACATCTTTTGGTCAGCAGTTCCATTGTCTTCACCGGTTTGAATGACCTTGTACATTACATTATTCTACACTGTTTCAATTCATTTATAACATTTATTCCATGGGCATAGAAAATATGCTTAAGAACGGATCTAACATGGTACATTCATCTTCCAAGTTTGAAGAAAAAGAACAAACAGGGTCATGGCCCCTTGTGAGTCAGCACACTGAAAAATAGAAGAAAATGTATTTAATATGAGAGCCAAACAGCTAAGCTGCAGCTCATGCTAACTTAAGGCCTATAGGGTTTTCAATACAGATTTAATAACGCAAATTAAGCTCGTAATATAAACATTTTGATCATCATTATTAGTTTGCGTATACATTGGTGGCCACTCTTCGTGGTCACAATTCAAGTGCACGTTTAAGCAAAATTGCTATTATTATAGTTTCTATGCGGCAGTATCAGACCTTAATTCATAATCATTTCATGTTAATATAGATTATATAGGCTACACTCTCTCACCTTCATTTTCACGGCCCACCCATGCTTCTTTACAGCCCTCCTAAACAAAAAATCCTAGATCGGGGCCTGATGGTATATAATTTTATCAGTAAAACTGTGTGTCTGTGTGAATTCAGTAGCCCTATTTTTGTGAAATATGCTGTCTGTAAATGACAGTGCGTCGCACTACTTGATGCATCCTTCCCACTCTTCTGTTGAATGGACGTATCACATTTGCTACACTTGTTTTTGTGTGACGAATGAATTGTTCACACTCTCTAGGACTTCAGTGATGTAACATTGTAATATTGTGATCAATCTAAAACTGCAATATTTATCAGTAAACCTACCCGAATACGGTCTATTCAAAATTAATATACTGAATGGGAGACAGAGGAAACCTATGTGCTTGAATAAAATTACTTGGAAGCTATGATAAAGTATTGCACTTTCTACACTGACACTGGATGTGTAACGTTTAGTGAACTTATGCAGTGCACAAAGCACGTTTAAAGGCATTTTATTTGTTTCAATTACTGGTGTACTGGTCTCAATTAGCAGTGCGAGTGTTTAGGTCCCTTTGTTCCATTATTACAATCTCTGTCAATGTCATTCATTATTCTATCAGTCAAAGCTTAAAAGTGTTTTTTGTGAGTCCCGAGAAAGGTCACAAACGGGGCTTTGTCCTTTTTGAGGCCAAGCTCAAGTGATGGTTGTAATAATAGCTCTGTTCCCTGAGTTTGGAAGGAGAATCCATCATTACTCTAACACAACTCCGCATTATACATTTTAACTTCTTAATTGGAGTTTTAAAGGGCAATACAACTTTGTTGCTAATTAACAGGACTTTGAAGGCAATTGAGCTAACATAACTAACCCCAATTCACATTTTCTATAATGAGTTTTTCATTAATCAAGATTTTTTAATTTAATTTTCGAGTTCTGTAAACATGTCTATGATTATTTGGATTTATTACTGAAATATACTTATGAAAATAAAACAATGTTTATTTAATTAAAGATGCATTTCATGCACCTGTTTCGTAAACAAATAAGAAATCCTAGATTGATAGTATTATTGCTTTTTGGCTTTGCAGTGCATTGTTAAAAATAATTTTAGCTGCTAAAAAGTAAAAAAGGGCCTCTTTGAGTACAGTCTTTGATGTAGTCGTCATCAAATGTCCTTCACAGCAACTTATTTCACATAGGTCATTTCCAATGATGTACATAAGAGAATACTTGCAGAGACAATTATTTGTGCCATCAGTAATAAAAAAAAATTGAGAGCTGCTACTGTTTTTGAAAACAATAAATGAAGCATAGTTCTTGCATTTGAATAATGTAATATTATTAGTTGTCACAAATGGACCTATTTTTGGCATGATGATGGAACTTAGAACTTCAGACTACGGACTGCAGGCAGTTCCCACTCTTTATTTGTAGTTGGAGACAAGAAAATGACTTTCACTCTTAAAACGCCATATAGACACGGATAAAGTTATTACCATTGACTCAAATCACTTTTTTTCCAGAACAAATTTTATTCGGTATTTATCAGCAATAGAGATTCTATGTATAGGGTTCCAAAGGATGAGGCTCCAGTACATACAGGCACAAACAACTGCACCAAAAACTGCTGGTCCCCCCCCCACCCCTATGCAGCATCAGAAATCATATACCATTGTAGATCCAAATCACTACATTGTTCCCTGTCCTCCCTGGACACCGCTGCTAAACTCAGCATCTACTAACAGTTCTGGCATGCGGACTGGCTCCAAGATCAATCATCAGTAACCTGCCAAATATTTTGATGTTTCTGGGGGCAGCCCTGAGCCTGAAACACCGCGACCTCCAGCTTCATACAAAAATCCATCCCCCACTTCCACGCCCCCATTGACAGTGGTACATTGGCTCTCCATAGTCAAGCAATATCTCTTTTTCCCAGTGTGAGCCAGAGAAACTGAACGTGTTGTTTATATCTGTTCCCACCTATGCCTTCCTTGCTATGGAGGAGAAGCAGCTTTGGGACAAATGGCACCACCCGGGCAAGAAGCTCACTCAGACACAACACTGCTTTGCCAGAAGCACATCAGTGGGCTACAGCTCCACACAGTGTGTATAAGTGTGCCATCTGTGGTCTCACACCATAAACATGTGGGAGAACCTTTGAGACCCATACACTACAGATGGCACCTTGTATAGCACACCCTATGAAGATATTTCAGTTGAATCACTCTCAAATGGGATGATTTTGCTGCCCTTCTATGAGCCTCAAGGGCCTCTGTCCAATCATCATCGATGTTATGGGTATCTGCTTCCCCTGCCGCTCGGAGAGCTGGCAGTATGGAGGAACTGTTGCTGACAAGGGATTGGAATATTGTGGATATTTTATGTCTTATTAGATCCCCGATCTATGGCTTGCCCTCGAGAGGGTTGAATTCTGGAAGACTTGAGAGGATACGTAAATATGGGGAGATGGCATGGTGCAGCTGTAAGTATTTATAAAATTGGCAGTGATGTATCAGATATTAGGTTTGGAGTTCTTGAAATGATTTGAGTGTACAGCTGTATAATACATTGCCCAATGTTGAGATGCTGCTCTAATCCCACCTCCAGCTGGGCTATTGTGGGAGAAAGGTACCTTGCCACAAAGGTGTCTCACTTGTCAGTCGCTGACAACAGCCCATTCTCCAAAGAGATGATCTCTACGTCCGCACCACTACTAGAATCACCGGATGGAGGGTGTCTATATTTGTCCCACTGTATAACAGGTTGAGTATAGCTGTATTGCCTATTGCCCACCTCTAAGAGGCACAGGCCAGATCCTCTGTTGACCCTACCACCAGTCATTGACAACCTGTAGATGTGAAGCAGCATAGTACGATTGGACCTCCGCCACATCGATGCCACCACAAAGGTAGACTGGAAGCAAGTACGAAGGGCTATGCAGAATACACCCTCACCCCATGGGAAATGACTCATGAGGACATTCATCTGCCGGAACCAAGAGGGTGGGATAGTACAAGGGTAGCTATGGAGTTGGTATAGGATTCGCAGCAAAGAGACCATCTTAAAGATGGCTGACCTGCCGAGCAGTGACAGGGGCAACATGGACCAAGATCTGAAGTCCTCCCTAACATGCGGAAAGAATGAGGCCAAGTTGTGGGTCCAGGAGACCGTTGGGTTGAGCAATAGCAACACTCCTAAGTACTTAATCCCACTCAACTCCAGTGTCAGTTCCGAGGCCAATCCCATGTCGCTCAGTGGACCGCTCAGTGGGACTGACTTAGTAGTGTTTACATAGAGCCCTGTGGTTTCTCTGAAGACCCACATGATTTGTAAGATGTGGGGACCAGAGATCTCAGGGTCTGTCATGAACAATAGCATGTGATTACCATACAGGGCAATTCTGTCAGACAACCCCAGGGACCACTCAAAGCCTCTCGCCTGGGCATCCATCTGGATCCTGGGAGCCAAGATCTCCATCGTCAGTGCGAACAATAATGGTGACAACGGGCATCCCTGTATAGTGCTCTGTTGGATAGGGAATGTGATAGAAACTGGGCCCGCCACACAAACTGAGGCATTCAAGTCTGTGTAGAGCAACCAAACATGGGAAAGGTACTGGGACACAAAATTAAGGCACAGAAGAAGCGCTAAAAGGTACTCCCAACTCAGAGTCAAAGGCCTTATCGATGTCTGCTAACAGTATCACCGAGGGTCGGCCTATTCATCTCTGCCAGGGCCATGGCATTGCATGCTCGCTGGATAATATAATGGGTGGCCCAATGTGGCATCAAGCCAGCATGGTCCGGATGGATTAGGACAGGCAAATGCTCCAGCAGTCCATTAGTCAGAGCCTTAGCAACAAGACCTCGATGTTGAAGGAAGACACGGGATGGTACAATGAATGGGCCTCCAGTGGGTGCCCCGGCTTATGAAAAACAACATTTTCGGCATGTCTCCAATCTGGGGGGAGCTGCGACTCCTCTCAAGGTGGTGTGTTCCCAATTGTGGCCTATTAGCTTTAGGGAATTTACTGGTGATGACCAGTGGGTCTTGGGGCCCTCCCGGGTTGTAATGTCGCCAGGACAGCTGCTAACTCCTCTACCATGAGCAGCTCATCGAGCAATGTGCTAGAGGATTCCAGCACAGATCTAATAGGCAAGGCTTCAGTGACGTACACTATTTGGTCAATAGTTACCACCTCCTTCCAGTTGTACAGGTCTTCATAGTAGTTTGCAAAGCTTTGAGCTATTTCCTGGGGCTCAGTCAACATTTCCCCCTACATGTCATGGACCACCAGGGCAGTAGCACGGGACACCTGACATAACCTATGAAGCAGCTTACTGGATTTATCGCCCCATTGATACATACAGATCTGAGATGCACATCAAGAATATTTGGCCTCGTCTAGAAGGATTTGTTGATATCTTTGTAAGGTCAGGCTCAATTGCCGTTGTGCAGCTTCACCATCCACCCCACACAACACCCCCCGTTGGTCCAGATCAGTCATCTTCAACTCTAGGCGGTGCAGCTCCTGTGATTTGTGCCTGCGTTCGCCGGTACAAAAACCTATGCCTGCACCTCTAAGCATGGGCTTCATGGCCTCCCACTGTATTATCTTGGAGGAGGTGTTCTCTGTAGTAAGAGAGAAATATTACGCAATATCACGGTGTAAATGTATGCAGTATGATAGGTTCTACAAATGTCAGGGCTCGAGTGGCCACTTATAGGGAGGGCGCTGTGGGCCTATATGCAGCCATAATGCTCAACGGACTGGTCTTAGAGCCCCCTAGGTAGGATGTCAACCTCAGAGACCCGGTGTAACAAGCCAGTAGGCACAAGCAGGTAAACCAACCAAGAAAAGGAATCATGCACTGCAGAATAGTACGTATATCCCACAGTGGCAGGATGATATGCTCTCCAGGTGTCTGCCGATCCCATCGTGGCCACCAGAGACCCAGCTTTGACCCCCGGTCTCCACCTCCACCCCCTCATAGGTACCATCTATCCAGCCCCGGGGTCATAACATCATTCCAATGATCTCCGACCACCATCAGGCCCTCTGGCAACTCTCCCCACCTCCCCAGGATGTAGCCTACAAAGGGCTGTCCCAATGATGGGGGATGTAGGCACTGCCATATAACCAGGGATTCTCTGTATATGGAGCATGCCATGAAAACATATCTGCACTGTGTGTCGACTCAGGTTCTTTTGAACGTGAAGGGAACCCTGCGGTGAACAAAGACTGCTGTGGGATCCCCGCACAAACCCAGATTGGAAAACATGTGTACATACAAACCTAGCCAGGCACAGGACTTTGGACCCAGAAGGTGTGTTTCTTGTAGAAGAACAATATCTATTTGCAGCCACTTGTCTTTTTGGAGCATGGCTCCTCATTTCACTTTGTTTGAGACTCCGCAGACATTCCATGTTAGTACACGGAGCTGCCTGAAGGGAGCTGTGTGCGTTGTATCAGCCACCTGGATCTAGGGTGTAGAATATGAGGACAGCCACGCAAGGGGCTGCGGTCAAAGGGGCAACTGGCATGTGCATTAAACCATCAAGCAGAACATTAAGCTAAACCATCCCTCTCTTGCCCCCTCCCTAATACCTCACAATCATGGACATATCTGTCACAGAATGGATCCACCACTGGCACCAACAGGGGCCATGAAGTGGACCAATCCAAGAAGGCCCCCAAATACCACATCAATCTAAATGTTCTCCAGAGGGGTAGCCGATGGAGAGATGACATCGCCATGGGTCCTCTGGGGGGATTTTCATAGTCGCTTAAGATCTAGGCCATCTGCATGGCATCACAGAGCACAGTCCATAGCAACCTGACCTCAAGGGATCGTCAGCATTCATCCATGTTGCTTGTTCCTCCATGATGAGCAGGATCTGTTCCGCTGTTTTCCCTTTTGTGTTGTGTGTTGGGAGGGTTTCTCACCAGGGACGAATCAGAATCATGGTGCAGCTGGGTATAAGGCTTCACAGACACAGGGGGTCATTCTGACCTTGGCGGTCCATGACCGCCATGGCAGAGTGCGGCAGAAGCACCGCCAACAGGCTGGCCGTGCTTCCTGGGCGATTCTGACTGCGGCGGTAAAGCCGCGGTCGGAAATGGGGAGCCGGCGGTTTCCCGCCGGTTTCCCGCTGGCCCAGGGAACCCGCCATGGCGGCGCTGCTTGCAGCACCGCCATGGGGATTCCGACCCCCTTACCGCCAGCCTGTTTCTGGCGGTGTCCACCGCCGGAACCAGGATGGCGGGAACGGGTGCCGTGGGGCCCCTGGGGGCCCCTGCACTGCCCATGCCACTGGCATGGGCAGTGCAGGGGCCCCCTAACAGGGCCCCACAAAGATTTTCACTGTCTGCTTAGCAGACAGTGAAAATCGCGACGGGTGCCACTGCACCCATCGCACCCCTTCAACTCCGCCGGCTCCATTCCGAGCCAGCTTCATTGTTGAAGGGGCTGTCCCGCTGGGCCGGCCGGCGGTCTTCTGGCAGTCGCACGCTGGCCCAGCGGAAAAGCCGGAATGACCGCCGCGGTCTTTTGCAGCACCGCCATGGGGATTCCGACCCCCTTACCGCCAGCCTGTTTCTGGCGGTGTCCACCGCCGGAACCAGGATGGCGGGAACGGGTGCCGTGGGGCCCCTGGGGGCCCCTGCACTGCCCATGCCACTGGCATGGGCAGTGCAGGGGCCCCCTAACAGGGCCCCACAAAGATTTTCACTGTCTGCTTAGCAGACAGTGAAAATCGCGACGGGTGCCACTGCACCCATCGCACCCCTTCAACTCCGCCGGCTCCATTCCGAGCCAGCTTCATTGTTGAAGGGGCTGTCCCGCTGGGCCGGCCGGCGGTCTTCTGGCAGTCGCCCGCTGGCCCAGCGGGAAAGCCGGAATGACCGCCGCGGTCTTTTGACCGCGGTGCGGTCTTTCGGCGGGAACCGCTTGGCGGGCTGCGACCGCCGACCGCCGCGGTCAGAATGACCGCCACAGTCTCATCTGTCCACATGAAGACTTCCTCAAAAGTGTCAAAGAAGATGGTTCAATAGTTGAAAACCACACACATGCAAGCTGGGAAGAGTAGCATATATGGAATTTGAAGGTCACACAAGCGTGTCTTTGCTGCAATAGGGTTGGCATTGTTTCTGAACCATTTTGGACTAGTCCGGAAATATTATGATTTGATGGGAATCAAAATGAAGTTAAGAAATTTAAGGAGTTTGGTGCTAACTGGATGTGGTCGGGCACCTATGTGGGGGCTTGTTCACAGTGTATGCTGTATCACAAAACAGGAGGCCAGAGAATCTGGTGGCATGAGCGTAGTGATCCATTTGGCTAACAATTTGTCCATGGTGTCACCCTCAAAGCCCTCAGGGAACCCCACAAACCACAGGTTGCTGCTGTGGACGCAGCCCTCCAAATCTTCAATCTGTGCCGCCAATTCCTTGGACAAGGTCATAAGCATGGTGACCTTCTCCTGAAGGGGTTCTATAATGTCTTCGACTTTGGACACCCTGGTGTCAGTCTCTGAGATCCCTTCTTCTGCGTTCCACAGGTCTTGGTGCAATGGAATCACCTCAGAGTCCACAGCATTGATGTTGGCATCTAACATAAACCTTGACTGGGTAATGGCCGTCAACAGTGCTGCATTGTCATGATCAGTCTTCTGGGCACCACCTGAGTCATGCACTCCAGCCTGAAGTCTGGTGTTTTTGTCCATGGTGCTCTTGTGGGCGGTAGAGCTCGGTACTCTGTTCTTTGACATGGTGAGGCCTCCCTAGAGGTTCAGCCCAGTCAATCAGCACCTCAAGCATCTCAGCCTCTCCAACCCACCAGACCCCCCAAATCCAGGAACCCTGGGGGCAGCATGAGTAGTAGAAAAAAGAACCTTTGGTGCTTGCAGTGCTTGGACAGGCAGCTTGGGAGTCAGTGATGATCACTGAATAGCATCTGAATTTATATGTAGGTACATGTGGGTGCAAGCTTTGGTCCCCTGCCTGGGCCTTTGTGCAGCACCACTCTGTAGTGAAGAAGCTCACCAGGCAATCTATGATTCAGGGCACAGGCACCACCCCAGTGATCTGGGAAAACAGGCATAGCGACAGTCGCCCCATCAAAATGGCCAGTTGCCGCCAAGCCTGTTAATGCTTCGTCGTATGATCTAGTGGGGCTACTGTAACCAGGGAAGCTTGGGGGATCACCAGCAGTCTCCAGTGCCACAGAAGCAGAACTCACAGTTCTAGGGATCCAGTAGAGTGGCACAGTGCGGGACAGACTGGAACGTGTAGGCCCAATCCAGCTAGGGCCCCCCATCGCCTCCAGTGACTGACGGGGACACCACCAGCAGTTCGTGCCAGGGCCTTGCACCAGGCCACACCACCCTACATCCAGCAGGGCAGTCCCAGGACCTCACTGGCAGGCCCCGCAACCATGCTCACAGTGTTCTCCCCACAGGGATGGCTGCCCGGCACGGACCAGGTCACAACGGCCACACTAGGGGGCCTGGGGGTGGCCCGCTCTGCTGTTACTCACCATCACGGAGTCCGCCGATCCCTCCAGCACCAAACCGACCCTAGGCCGGGCCGCACAGCTCAAGACCACCGTCCAGGGCTGGTAGACGTCACTAAGGGCCTGGGTCTCTGTACATCATCTGCCTCAGCTCGCAACTCTGTCTGCTTTGCCATGTTCCTCACATCACCAGCCGGCTTTCTGTGCTCCCCGGCCACCCAGACATCATTATGTTGAATTGCAGTGGTGATGCAAGCAGGATATTGCAGGATATGGGGACGGCTGTACGGAGCTTGCCTAAAGCGTGTCCACAATGTTGGACTGCTAGGCGACGCCCCCAAATCAAATCACATTTATTTCAATTTTTTTTACAGCTGACCCATTTCAAGTTGAGTGCAAAAAGCCTTAGCTTAGTCAGGCCTTTAATCCAATTTACTATGGGCACTAGCTGGTTGCAAACTGATTTCAAAAACTGCAAGCAATACACCCAAGACATGTGTAGGACCTCTTGAATTTGTTAGGCCCTATCTTTTATACACTAAACTCTAAACCTAGGTGCAAAATCTCATTAGGCACCCAGCACAAGTGTCCTGGGATCACCAGTGGGCTCCTCCATAGGGAGCACATTGAGAGACAACAGAGCTACAGTAATGTGGATGTGGTGAAACCTGCCCAAACGACTGTTTATTACGGCAAGGGAGGTTTTGGAGGAACCAGCTACAGCATTTTAACTATGTTTTCAGGGACACGTAGTATTTTGTAGAGAACTTTGTATCAGTAATTTAGGCTAGACATGCCACATCCCTTACTTATACCTGCTAATACTGTCTAATCAGGTTACAGGATATTGGGCCTCATTCTCACCCTGGCGGTAATTACCGCCAGGGCGGAGGTCGGCGGTAGCACCGCCAACAGGCTGGCGGTGCTCCGCCGGGCATTCTGACCGCGGCGGTACAGCCGCGGCCAGAAGCGGAAAGCCGGCGGGCTACAGCCGACTTTCCGCTGCCCGTCTGAATCCTCGCCGCCATGGGGATTCAGACACCCCCTACCGCCATCCTGTTCATGGCGGCTCTCCCGCCATGAACAGGATGGCGGTAGGGGGAGCCGCGGGGCCCCTGGGGGCCCCTGCTGTGCCCATGCCAATGGCATGGGAACGGCAGGGGCCCCCGTAAGAGGGCCCCAAAAAGTATTTCAGTGTCTGCCCAGCAGACACTGAAATACGTGACGGGTGCAACTGCACCCGTCGCACCTTCCCACTCCGCCGGCTCAATTCTGAGCCGGCATCCTAGTGGGAAGGTTGATTTGCCCTGGGCTGGCGGGCGGCCTTTTGGCGGCCGCCCGCCAGCCCAGGGCAAATGTCAGAATCACCGCCGTGTGGTGTTCTGACGGCGGTACCTTGGCGGACGGCCTCCGCCGTCCGCCAAGGTCAGAATGACTGCCATTGTCTTTTGTGTTCCTCATAAACAAGGTTAGTAACACACTCACCATATGTTTGGTCTGGACATCTGGGTGACTTTTAGGGCTGATATGAAGCCAACCAATATTAAATTTAAAACCAGTGCTGGGTGAATATTTTCTGCCATTCTATGCACACACTTTCCATAGTTGGACATCTAGAGGGGATGGAGATGAGAAGCAGGAACTCCTTTTTGTTGGTGAGCTTGAAGTGGTGTTGTAACTTCCATTTCTGAATAAACTCTATGCAGTTAGATAGATGGATGTGTACCAACTTCACTCCAATACATGGTGTGTACTTTGAGTACTTCAAGCTGTATTGGCAAGGAAAGAAAACAGAGTGGTATCCAGTATTTATTTGATTATATGTGGGCATGCCAATGCTAAGATAGCTGACTATGGCTAGGTCTTTTGTCAGTCTAAAACAGATATGTTTGAAACAATGAAATGTAAATAATAAGAATGGGGAACATTTTATCACATTGGATTATGCAACTCCTTCCAATGCCATGTGCATTACCATCTTGTATCTGGTTACTGATTCATCTGAGAAAGGAGTTAAGGAAGGAAAAATAGATGACTCTGCACAACATTATGAAAGTGTGGCATGTGTGTGTTCTCCAGGTATGGTAATATGCCCTTAAAGTGTTAATTGCAATGGTGAGAGGTTTGTAGTGGTCTTGTCTTTTGGTGGGTGGTATTGTTGTGTAGACATTTTAGTTATAGCTCCAGCTATGTTATTGTAGCACATTAGGCCTGAAGCTCTGCACTTTAACCGAGATATATTTTATTCAGCTTTTTATTTTATTTTAACAATGGCCACATTTGCTGCTTTGTTTTATTTCTCTGTATCTAGCTGTTCTTTGCCTAGGCCAGCACTGTGTTCTTAAACACGACATTTCTTTCACTCTGTGCTTTTCTCAAGGCTGCAGTAAGATAGGTTGCTGGTAAAAGTGGTAACGCTTTGTCTTTGGTATCATAGAAATATACACATCCTTACGTAGGGACATTTTCTTAGAACATGAGCTGTTTTATTATAAAAACACTTCACTGTCCCATACACATTAGAGGGATATTCCAGCGAGATGACAATGACTGTATGCTGATTGCTGAATGCTTCGCTTCAGCTGCTTAAGCAGACTTCAGGCCTCTTGCTAAGGTATGAGGGATGATGTCTTCCCAGAGGAACTTGAAGGCCAGAATTAGAGCTTAACATGCTGTGCTCTAATGTAGCCTAGGTAGGAATTATAGTAGTAACTCTAGTGACAATATGGTAGCATTAAGTTTATGCTTTACTCTCCTGGTCACTATTTTAATCCTGTCATGCTTCATCGTCCTGGTTATTGCAGGTCATGCTTTATTATCTAAGATGCAGTTGCTTCATTAAAACCTTATTGAAACATAGACTGCCTCTGACTGTCCTTGTATATGTGAGACTAATGTAACTGAGAGAAACTGATGCAATCCGAGTGACCACAATTTCCCAGAGGAGTCAATTGTGTCATGCGCTCGGCTGCCCAATCATCTCTGCTTTTAAGTGGAGATGAGACTCTTCTAGTTAGCCGGAGCAAAAACCCGGATTAGGCCGACAGGTGTCACCTGTAGTGGGTTAGGCTCCCATGCCACAGGCGATTCTGCCACTCAAATCCAGTAGTCTATGCAACAGTATTTGGCACACCTATCTCATAATGAGCTTTTGATAGAGATGACATGCATGTTATGTTATGTTATTTTTTATTTGTACTGCGCACAGCTGCCCCAGCAAAGGGGCGTCCCGGCGCTTTGAGAAGGTAAACACAACACAGCACTAAAAACGGGCAAAAGAAGAAAAAACACAACAAATAAGCTTACACAAATAAAAAGGTCTTAATAGCACGCCTAAACTGAAGGAGCTCATCAATGGCCCGGATTTGTGGAGGAAGAGAATTCCACCAACACGCTGCCAGGACTCGAAAGGAGCGGCCCCCAAAGAAAATACATCAGTATACGAATAACAGTATTGTTCTCCTTTTTATATTCTCTCCTTTTCTTTAGTACTATGGTTTGTGGTTTGTGAAAGGGCAGTGCTATATTCCAAGGGAATTTCTTGGGACATATGTGATGTGGGTGATGGCTAGGATTGGCACTGTTCACTTCGGGAAAATATGAATTGCAGTTACATTTGATTGAATTTTTTGGTAAACATCCTGGTGGTTAGATGTGTTGGCTCATCACATATGCTGTATATTATGATATGCTAATATAGTGGCAAAAAAATCTAATTGACTTAAGTTATTTGCAAGTTACATGATGTTGTTGTTGACTAATATTGTTGTGTGTGCCTTTTTCACAAAGATATTGGTTTGAGTGAACACCCTGCATTATTGTCTGAATTAAAGTCTGCTCTCTGAGATGAAACAGCTCCCTATCCATGCCCAATAGGCTGTGACAAATAGATGGTTCACTGCTCTCCTCCTCATTTGTAGCAGTAGTGAGTTACAGGGGTGGTGGATATGGTAGTGAGATCCACTGGGCATGTAATGTATATGTTTAGATGTGCTCATTTTGAGCTTTCATGTTATTATTATACATTATGTTGATTTCTTTCAAAAAGCAAGTAATACGTTTTTTGCAGACCAAATACTTCAGCATCACCTATCACCATCACAATGTGGTGGGCGTGTTGCATCAGGGTGCCTCCTGTAGTAAACCACGTTTACTATTTTCTGCTGTGGCATGGGCAAAGCCTGGGCTCTAGGTTTTGGCCTAGACTGTCTCTCAGATGTTTTTTTCTTCCTTATGGCCGATCATCATTACCCAGACAGTATAGATGCAAATGTTTTATTCTCCTTCTCTTTTGAATGGCCTAGTAACACCCACATTGCATTATGTATTCTTTAGTGGGGGGATATACCACAGCCTATCACCATTCTCTTTCATGTTGCCAAGGTTAGCACATGTCTTCTTTGTACCCGGTGTTGTAGCTTCCAATCTTGGCATTGAGGTCCCCCAACAGTATGGTGATATCTCTCTGAGGCCATTTCTCAAGGATGGACTAGAGGCTATTGTGAAACTGTTATTTTCCTCTTCTTTGCTGTCATTTGTAGGTCTATAGCACTGGTTATAATTCATGTTGATCCTCTTTTTCTTTATGTTGAATCTCTATGATGAATCTGGATTGTGGTCTTCCCATCCTCTCAGAGCTCCGTTGGTTGCTGGTGATAGCATCAGTGTTAATTCCCAAGTATATAGGGTGTTCTCTTCCTGCTGTCCAAACTATATCAGCATTCCTCTTGAAGCTGATCGTTTCTGTCCGGGCTGTGTCCATCTAGTATCTCTGATGTCGAGAGAGGCAAGGTTTTACTTCTTCATCTCCACTGCAATGTAGACTGTCTTGCCTGTCTTGTGCATGGTCCTCATGTTCCATGTACCAATTGTGATGGTATTAGTCAAAAGCAGAAGGGTCTGCTTTGTGGCTCCCAGGGATCTCTGTTATAGATTTCTCTGAAAGAGATCCCTTCCTACCCAAGGCTGGGATGTCTTTTAGTCCATTTGTCTGTAGCTAGGATTTTTTACATGATGGCGTACCTTCCCGAGGCATACCTCTTCTCCTTTCAAAAGTGGGCATGGGAACAACTATGCAGTTCTGGAGGTCTCTGTAGGATATGAGGGCACTGAGAGGAGCGGACTTGATGTCAGACTATCACCTTGTCATGGCCAAGCTGAAGCTAAAGATGACGAAAGCATGGATGAAATTGAAAAACCAAAACCAGTGATATAACACCATCCTCCTCAAATGCACACAAATGTAATGAAAAATCATTACCCTCAGCAACAAGTTTCAAGTCCTGCAAACTGGAGAAGGACAGAGAGCCAGTAGAAAGTCAGTGGGAGAAAATCAAAGCAACTGTGACATCAACCTTCCAGGAGGTGCAGGTCCCAAGAAACACCAGCATAAAGAATGGATCTCCACAAGACTCTCCACAAATCCAAAAGAGAAAGGAAAAAAAAGGTGCAGTCAACACCAGGCATAGAAGAGCAGAAAATGTGAAAGCGCAGAGCGAGTACACCAAAAGCAACAAGGAAGCAAAGAGATGCTTGAGAGCAGACAAGTGAAGATGGTCTTGTTACAGAAGCCCAGGAAACAGCAAGCCATGGAAGCTTGAAAGAACTCTACAACATAATGAGAAAACTCTCCAAAGGATACAGCAAGCCAGAAAGACCTGTTAAAGACAAAGTTGGGAAGATAACCATATGTAAAGAAGGCCAACAACGTAGATTGGTGGAGCACTTTGAAGAAATGCTAAACCAGCCAAAGCTCCAGTCTCCACCAGACATACAGCCAACCAACAAGGACTTTCTGATCAGCTGCAGCAGACCAAACCAGGAAGAAATATGGCGAGCGAGCAGACATGGGAAATGGGAAGAAACTTGGATCTGGCAACATTTCTGTGGAGGCACTGAAGGCAGATATTTAAACATCAGTAGACATGCTCTATCCCGTGTTTGGAAAGATGTGAGAATAGGACAAGGTGCCATCAGACTGAAAGGAGGGATTTCTCATCAAGATCCCCAAGAAAGGTGAACTGAGTAACTCTGTAAACTACAGAGGGATAACTATTCTATCAACGCCAGGTAAAGTGTTCAACAGAGTCATGCTGAACAGAATGAAGTAACAAGTCAATGCTCAGTTGGAAAACTAGCAAGTTGGCTTCCACAAAGATAGCTCCAGGACAGATTGCAACACTGGGCATCATTATTGAGCAGACGATGGAATGGAACTCTCCCCTCAATGTCAACTTCATCGACTATGAGAAGACATTCAATAGCATGGACAGAGAGACCCCCTTGGAAATTACTCAGCCACTATGGTGTGCGAGATTCACTTGTAGGAATAATCAGGAGCTCTTACGTGAGAATGACCAGTAAAATAGTCCATGGAGGACAAATCACAGAAGCCTTCCAAGTGAGCACCAGAGTCCACCAAGGTGGTTTGCCCTCACCATTTTTTTCTTGGTGGCCATAGACTGGATCATGAAGACATCCATAGCAGGGAGAAAAATTTAGATCCAGTGGACACCTTGGACGCAGCTTCATGACTGAGACTTTGTGGATGACCTAGCACTACTCTCCCATACCCATCAGCAGATGCAACGGAATACCGATAACATGACAGCCCGCATCAGCACAACTTTGCCTCAGCGTCCACAGGGGAAAAAACAAAATGCTGGAGGCTAACACGGCCAACGCAGCATCAGTCACTCTTGACGGCAATGTACTGAAAGAGGTTAAGGCCTTCAACTATCTGAGCAGTGTCATCAACAAGCAGAGTGGTACAGATGCCACTGTCAAGGCAAAACAAAACAAGGGCCACCTTCATTGAGCTAAAGAAGACCTGGAACTGCAAGGATCTAACATGGCAAACCAAGATCAGGATTTTTAACACCAACGTGCAATCAGTTCTTCTGAATGGAACAGAAACTTGGAGGACAGCATTCACCACCACCAAAAATATCACGACCTTCACCAAAATCTTTCTGAGGAAAATTCTCCACATCTGCTACCCAAACCCCATCAGCAACAGCTATCTATGACAGCAGACTTCCCAGCTCTCTGCCCATGAGGAACTCATGAAAAGACACTGGGGCTAGACAGGTCACACCGTTCGCAAGCCAGAATCAAACACCCTCAGGCAAGCCCTAATTTGGAACCCTTAATCAAGAGAAAAGGAAAAGAGGAAGGGCAAGAAACACCTAGCATGAGCCTCGAGCCTGACTGCAAGGAGATGGGCCACACCTGTGGTGAGATTGAAAGAAAGGTCCAAGACAGAGATGGCTGGAGAGTCCTGGTTGATGGCTTATACCCCAGAAGGGATAATATGCATAAGTAAGTAAATACAAATTAATTCTTCCATTCCTTGTTTCTTCTTGCTCACCAATACTGTCACTATGGTGGTGGCATATGCCACCCCTTGGCACACTTGTTGGTATTTCCCGATTCTATAGAGAGGGATACTTTTATACAGTGTACTGTCATGCACTCAGATCTCCCAAAGCTTACCATAGTGTGTTCAGGGACCCTTGTCAGCACAGCAGACTTCTGATTTATAGCACAAATCATTTAAATAAATATACACACTTCCCACACAAAGTAATTCTGGATTATACATAAAGTGCATTTACCATTTCTCGAATAATAACTCTTGTCAATTCAGAATTTTTAGCTGTAGACATAATTGTTTTTTCAGTCAATATACAAAGCATTAATGGGAGACAGAACAATGTCAGTACTAATGACATACAATTTGGGAAAGGAACACAGGTAATGCTCTTGCCAGTGTTTACTTTCTGGTTATCAGCTGAAGTTATACACCCAAGTACTTACCGAAAACAAACACACCAAACAAAAACCGCAATGGACAGAAGGAAAACTGTCCTTAAGTCTGTCAAATACAGTGTCAAATCCATCCCAGACTCCAATATCCTAGTGCAGTGCTATCAACCTCTTCTCTGTGGAGGAAAACAACAATTCACCCTTGCTAGCCACACCAGCACGTAGAACCAGTGCTGCATCATTAACTGGTCATCCTTCACCACTATCAACCAAACAATTGCAGATAATTCAGGATCACCATGATACCCCCTCCCTTGTTTTATTTTCCCCTTTCACTATTACTTTTTTGCTAGCTGTAGGGTGATGGCAGGGGGTTCAGCAACAATCTCAATCGGTAATCTATTACTTGAACTCCTGGCCATAAATTGACAGTTTGGTAGGCCTCAAAACGTAAACCTTGGGTACTTAAATGAATCTATATACCGAACTATTAAATGACATAGCATAATCTATCGAAAATATTGATAGAGTACTGCATTTTTCTCATTCTCAGTGGGTTTTGCTTTCAGATATAGTAAACCAATCGTAAAGCAGAATTGATCCGCCTTCCAGTTCTGATGTACCACCCCTTCGGCTAGTCACAGCTGATTGCCAGGGGAAAGGCAATGAAAGGACTTCTATGGTGATAACTTTCACTTTTCCAATGAATAATATGAAGCGTAGTTATGCCACCCCTAGACAAATACTCAGGAAATCCTAAACTGTTGTCCTCTTTTCTGGCTGAATGCATATAGAATGTATTGAATCTTCCTCAACTTTTCAGTTCCCTCACGCCTGTGTAGATCTAGCTAATTAAGGATCAATTAGCACGGGCTACTCGTCTCATCTTGAAACAAATTCCTTTTTTTAGTTCATTGAAACTCGTTTCTTCAACAATTCTATGCTATTACTTAAACGGAAACCTACTACTCAAACTCCCCAAAGACCCTGATTTAGTTTTCATTAGCTTCACATTATTAACTTCACACTGAAAATTTAAACATCTATGATACTAAAAATCTAGTAGTTTATATTTGTTTACTAATACATGTACACAGAGAGAGAAACAGGTGGAACAGATAAATCTCTATATAAAACATTATTTTACTTCCATAGTTATCTTTCAGTAAAGAAACTAAATAGTGATAGGTATGTTTACAGAACTCGAACAATTAAATTTAAAAAAAGTGAATTGGGGTTAGTTATATTAGATCAATTACATTACAAGCGGAAGTTAATTGTAGGAGTGATGCGGAGGCCTTTACAGTCTAACAAGGTTTGAAAAATGATTTGGGATTCCTTGGCTTTGATGGTCAATCGCCCAGAAACTACACCACCACTCATTAGTCTTGTTCTACAAACTAAACAACAGCAAGTTAGACTTTGTAAGGAAGGACACTGTGATGCGTGTATATTTATTCAAAATCTTAAGCAGTTGAACGTCTTCACCTATAACTGAAGAACCTATGCAAATAGGCAGCTTTGCAGTAGAGTATCGCCAGAGGAGAAAGACCACCAAAAATAAGAATCATTTGTGCTTACGCTGTGGACATTTGGACACTTTCTTAGTCAATGAATGTCAGCGGCTCCCGGGATACTGGAGGGCCAGGGACCGAACAGCAGGTAGAATCAGGGCCTGCTGCTCTACGTGCTGATAATGCAGCTCATTTCTTCTTGCCCATTTCGAGTTCATTATCTCAGGGGCCTGTATATACTTTAGCGTCAGTGGACTGTGGTGTATGATGTTTGCAAAACAACATGCTATCACTTCTCATAAAAGTCTCGAGCTGAGCCTATCGTGCAGCTGATAGCAAGCCTATGACCTCAGGAGCTGTCACATGTGCCACAGAATAGTTTATTTTGGTAACAGGCTGAAAATAGCTGGAAATAGTGAGTTTTGACATCTCGATGTTCAAGCTTTCTCACTGGTTCTAGGCACCTTCTGGTTAAGGAAACAATCCTATTGACTGGACTCAGTATAGAATATAATCCTCCTCTGTTGATTGTCCAGAGGTTTGTTTTATGAACTCTTTCCAACATATGACATTTTTGCAGTGCTTAATTTGTAAATAAAAAGGTGCCGGTGCTCAAAGCCCTCCTCTTAAATCTGCCGCTGCTGCAATTAAATGTGTGAACATGGAATACTGAGGCAGCGCAATCCTGAAGCCATCTCGGCCTCTTCAATCCATATAAAGCCACTTCCTGCCCCTATTAGCTCACTCTTGCAGCTCTCTACTTTCTACCCTTGTGACGCTTTTTCGTTTTTCCCTTCATCCATCTTTCCCATATGTGTCTTTTGCTCGCAGCAAATGCTTGAGGCAGAAGAGTAAGCCCCGGCCCTCAAAAATAAGTGCCGGTGCTCAGCACCGGACACAACAAGCACAAATTAAGCACTGCATTTTTGTCATGTCTTTAATCAAAACGTTTTCTCGCCCAGTGCTTTGTTTGTTTAATAAGTGCCGCTGCCCAAAGCGCTGCCCAGACACCCCCGGCTGGCACTACAACATGTCAGTCATGAAAAGCAAAGGTTCGCTGTCCCGAATCCACCTCAGCCTTTTTCAATTCACTGCCAGACACTCCCTGCCCCGTTATCTCACTCTTACGGGTGTTTCCTTTCTCTTTTTGTGATTCATTTTCTCTATTTCTCTTCCTCCGTCTTTTTGTTTTGTTTGTTTTCCCTCTGTTGGTCCCGGGAAATGTCTGATACGGAGAAATAAGTGCTGGTCCACAAAAATAAGTGCTGGTGCCCCCCCACCAACCGGTAGGATTGGCTCAAATTAAGCTGCTGGACTCTTATCAATCATTCCAGATGCTTTCAACAAAAAGAGTGCTAATGTCCAACCACTTGACTTTTACTGTGCCATGGAATAAATTCCTGGAGATAAAATACCAAATGCTTGAAAATATGTGCTAACATTAAGAAAAGATGATGAATGTATGCACTTTATTTAGAAAAAATAGGAATGGGATTCATGAGATATTTAGCGCCTCTTATTCGCATTCATATCTTTTTATACAGCTACATTACTATTGTCCAACTTAGTTTTTTTTTTTAATCCCTTCACAGTGCACTTCATTATTCATCTTTCATTTGCTCACATGCTTTCAATTATTGTATGTTTCATATTCCTAGTCAAACTTCGTCAGTTCCTTCTGAGTCATCGTCCACTCACACTATTGAAGATTTACCTTGCATACAAAAATGTGACTAAGGTATTCGATAAGAAATTTGCAACTGCACATAGAAGACCTGCACTTATTAAAGAGTGGAAGAAACTGTCTAGCTTGGACCCATATCTTACAATTGCCTGGATTCCGTCATGAATGTACACCTAATGTTGTTGAGCCTTGTCCTATTACTAAAGTATGAAATTCAGCTGGTGTACAAATGTGACAAACTCATTGGCGTATTCATCATGTTTTTAATAAATCTCTTTTTAAAGCTGTGGCTTCTATTTCTTTGCACACCCCTTTTCCACCGGTAATTGTTGCAAGTGATGATGAACACAAAGTTGATATAATTCTAAATTACAAACTCTGAAGAGGATAATTGCAGCATCTTGTGTCCTGAAAGGGATATGAAACAGCAAGGCTGTCGTGAGAACCACAATCATTTGTTCCATCTCCTTGTTTGGTAAGATATTTCATTCTTGAAAACCAGGAAGTCTTCTGGAAAGAGCGTGTGGTTCCACATGGATGCAGAACACTTTCAGGAGGCAGCAATTCCAAAGAGCACTGGCTCAATGGTGTCTACGGGGACAAGGGAAAAGATGAAGAGGATTCTATCATGCTGTGGTGCTAACATTCTACATGTTAGTCCACCACCTGAATAATACAAATAGAAGAGGAACTTTAGCAAAAGGTGTGTGAGGCACCCATATTAGGTTGAGACAAGTGTAAAGACTCAAATAGGCTGAGTTCTCCCCTCTTCCACTAGCTCTTCCTCCTCCCTCTGTTCTTCCCCCCATATATCCCGACTGATGGGTTCCCCATGTACAAGGACTCTGTTGCTAGCTAGCTACATGTGTACTTTAGAAATACAAAACCATACACACATACAAGTTACTAATGACTTGTTTTAGTATAAAGATTTCAAGTGTCATGTTGTGTCATTACTAGACAAAATCTTACAAATGGTTTTCAGTTAATTTTTATACTGTGTATATGGAGGTATTTCAAGATGAATACATTGAGTACTATTAAATTAAATATAAGTATTTTAGAACATAGGAATACCTGTTGTTTAAAGAGTTTGGAACAGTCAAACGTGCTATAGCTACAGTCTCCTCTCCTTTCACAGGTTAGATCACCAAGAAAATACTTCAGTCATGTGTTGTGACATAAGAGGTATCCCTCCTCCGGTGAGTCAGGCCTCTAAAGATGTGATCCCTTACCACTTTAGTGGAAAAGGACAGGGATGATGTGATGTTCTTACTTGACATCTAATACATTATTGACTAGTCTTGCAATTGTCTTTTCTTTTTTAGTTTAAAATAATTTTTTGGTGTGATAGAATATATATATATATATATATATATATCTTTGCATAACACCATCAATAAATACCATATTGTTTAGCACAATTTGTAACTAAAGAACGTCGTATAACTAGGTTTTAACTAAAAATAAAGTGGGTACAGAGATGGGGAAGGAGGGAAAATTGGTGGGATACAAAGAATACAGTATAATAACAGGTATACATATGTCTCACCTCTTAAGAAATGAATAATGAATACAGAACTGTTAGGTAAAATACATCAAATATAATACATCCATCACATGTAATAAACGACTATATATTAATAAGTAAGAAATTGTAGGAGGCCTAGGAACTTTCTCCATGGATGATAGATGTAATCTATGTATTAAAACAGAGTTATCCAAGAAAAGTTGTAGTCGGTGACCAAATAGATTCTCTCTTCATAGCAAGAGAAATAGGAGAAATAGAAATCTATCTAGTCTATGATTTCAGCAAACCGTATGCCACCATTGTTTATTGTCTAACAGCAGTAGTGTCTGTATAGGCACAAGACGATTTTCTAATTTTGTTCCAGAGGGATATCTCATTAAAATAATTGTAATGTTTTAGTTCAAGTCTCAGATTTTTTCTTCCAATATTACTCTTAAAAAGCTTGGAAATAGTGGGTGCTTTTAGATCAGCCGTAGAGTGAGTAAAATATTCTGATTATTGGAACTGGCAGTACAATTAACAAACGGAATGCTGTGATTGATAGAAGAGATAACTTTAATAAGAGATTCAAATTTTCCTTCAAATGAGAACAGAAAGTTTTTTTTTTTTTTGTTGCTTTTATGAAGGAGATTACATTATTCCAAGTAATAACTGGTGTCTCTAAATTAGATCCTTACCTCTCCATGTTCTAAAAATATATTGTTTATTTTATTATACAATATAGTTGAATTCAGAAACGTTTCCGTCACTTTGGCATATGAGAAAAACTAATGGTTATAATAATCTACAAATATTTGTAGGGATGGGAGAAGACATAAATTGTGGCCTTTGTGTAAAAGATAGTAATTCTTTGAATGAAAATGGATAAATAGTAAACAAATTGTTCATAATAGATGGAATTCATGAGTAAGAGGTAACCAAATCACAGACAGGTTAAACAAAAAGGCTCTGTGATAAGTTTGAAAATCTAGAATGTTTACATGATTGTCTTGCTTGTTTTACATTTTAGTTGGGACATACAAGATTTTATCTAATAAAAAAGCAAAGTGGAAAGTAAAGAATATATTGAAAATGTTAGATGAGATGTTTATAGGACCTGGTTATAGGATGTTTATAGGACGTGGATATTATGTGCAACACTATGGGAACTAACATCATTTTAATACAATCAATCCAACTCAACGAAGGATTCCATCTGTTAAAGAGGAATGTTATTTTGTTAATATATTCCTCAACGTTTATCAAAAATGGTTCTTTCATTAACTTAGTGAACCATAACCTTAAATAATATATTTCATGGGTAATACTAAAATCATGTTTTAACCAAAATGTGTTACGCTTAGAATTTCACAATTAGCAGAATGTAGTTTAAAACCTGAAATTCAATAAAAAGATTTCTCTTCATTTAAGAAAGAAGGCAATGATGTTTAAGGATTAGATATGAATAAAAGTGTATTATCTGCACATGCAGACATTTTAATCTGAATATCACTGTATAGAAAATAATAAGTATTAACTTTGATTCTAGATAACAAGGGTTTAACACAAAAAGGGCTAGAGGACAACCTTGTCTGCCCCCCACAACATTCATGCGGTCATGGTGCCCATACCCTGCCCCCTTGTAGCTTATTTTTAAAATGTTCTGGTCAAAGAGACCTAGTCCCAGAGTCCTGAAATGGCAGGTGCAACATTCCTATTCATGTTGAGGCCAGCCAATCAAACCATGAGCTCCTGTGGGACTTGCAGGAGCTTTTCACTCCTGTGGGGGCGAGGCAGCCACTGGGAAAAAGGCCCACTCAGCCGATCAGATCACTCCATTATTTCAAGGTGCATGCCTTTGGGGCTCTTGCGAGCATCCAGCAAACCACACTGTCCAGGTACACAAATAATCTGAACTTTGAATTCCCAAAAACTGCTGAACAAATTTGCGCTAAATCACAGAAAGAATGCTTTCTGAGTAAGGATCTAGATCTAGCTTTCTGACCAATTTGGTATATTGGGCTGAGGCACTGTTCAAAAATCCCTATAATATTGTGTTTTAGAACCCCTTTTTTCCTTGGCCCCCACTTGACGGATCACCCTGAAATTTTCAAAGAAGGAAGTGAGGTGGACTAACTTTCTTTTGGAATATTTGGTGAAGATTTGTCAAACCGCTGCAAAGTAATTAGCAAACCCAAAAACACTTATCCTGTGGTAACGAGGTCCTAATTATAACTACACTGTAGCAACGCATGCCCTAAACTAACTATACCTTATGCTCTCGTTTGCGGTGTTAAATACCTCAGAAATCAAATCTCTCATGACATGCTCTATGAATTATTGATAACATCACTACAACATCTGAAATGGCATCATTGATGACAACACTGTGCATGGCGGAAAAGCAACTTATAGTTACTTTAGGGCATGAGATATAGTAACTTGAGGTAACTAAAAATCATCAATTTCTGTGGGTTTCTTAGTTTAAAATTGTATTTCTATGTTTCCCTAAATGCCTTCTTACCTCTCCCTAAACCATTTGTTACTCCTACCTAAATACCTCTCATTTAGTTATAAGTATCCCCAGTTTTCCAGCATCTGCCTCAGGTTCTTCCCACATTTTTGTATTGACTGAATACCTATATGTGCAAAAACATTGGCAAACAGGACGTAGACCTTCACTCAGAAAAGATAGGATTGCTGGGAGCAGAGGTCTCCACATCCAGGTTTTTTAATGCAATTTTGTACCATGTGAGTAGTTCTATTGCAGTAATACTGAATGAACTACTAGAGGTAGTATGTGAATAGGCCCCATAGAGTTGAGGGAACTGCCAATTGTATCTACACTAGCACAACAAATCCATGCAGCATGATGCTTAAAAAAAAAGTTCCTGTTTGGAAACGAAAATTAGGGGACAGAGGTATGTTGTCCGTTGCATGCCTTAATTCCTGAGTGTACGGTCAATCACACAGTATCACAAATTGCAAAATTGCAGCCTTTCTAATTAATATTCATTAGGCAGGTTCTTTTGTGTCAACCTGCAAATATACAATTTGATAATCAAACTGTTAGTACATACGTTTACTTACAAATTGCATTTCCATTTGTAAACTAGTCTGTGTGCTAAATGCAGATCTGGCTAAATGTATGGGAATAGTACTTTTGGATCTCAGGAACATAGACAGATCATAAGAAAATCCCATGCACCTGTGATGTTCAGAAACCTTCTATTTTATTCTTGTCATTGAGTAGTATTTTGTCATTCCTTTGGCATTTGCATTTGGCATTTTGTTAAATAAATGATTAAAAAGGTGAATAAATATGTTATCCTGAAGTTCCAAAGGCACTGACAAATCTGTTTACCACACCGTGTCACACAAAGCTACTTCATAGGGAAAGAAGTGTTAAATGCACTAAGCTATGTATTGTAAAAGACTTACTGCACAGGGTATTCATTTCCCACTGCCCTGTCTCCCCATATACAGATTGGATAGTATTGCAGTGACTGACTGTTTTTAGAATGTAAGGACTGCTACAGAATGAAAGCAGGAAAGGATTTGAGCGTTACTTCAGTGTTTCCTAAATAAAGCAAATCCCTTCAAAATGATGTTTTAGTAATGCATAGAAAATATTTTTTTATCGGGATGGTATGTTAACATTTGCTAATAAATGTTTTTAAAATAGTAAATAAAGAAGAACTCATGGGGTTTCTCTTCTATCTTTGTTTCATGCTTTCAAGCTTTTTTTTATTGTTTGTATTTCACCATTTTCAAAATCCGTCTGGTCATTGTACGTGGTGCCAAATAGTTGGGTGGTTAGATGCATGAAAGAAGTGAACATGGCAGTGGATGATACGTGTGGACTGATGGCGCAACATGTGGCATCCTCTGCCCTGTGTAATTACACGAAGTTTCGATAATAAAACATGAATTTAGCGTGAAGTCCAAAAACAGCATTTGTCCTTTATTTTAGTGCAAACGTGTGCTTGCATCCCAAAAAAGATACCCAAAAAACAGTTAGCACTGCAAATAGGAGCGGTTCACGTTCTGGCTGCTCGTGTTGTTCCCCTGCGCTCACACAACATTTTAGCAAACAATGGCACATAATTACTTGACTTGGCAATACTGCATAGTTATAGGCATTTTGTTTAACATGCGTAGACTAAATTACCATAATTACTTAAGATTATACAAGTGTATCACAGATTTCACCAGGCCTAGAAATTATTTTAAGAGAGGTTGAAGGCATGTATGGCAACACATTTGATGGAAAGAATACTTGTCCACTGGCAAATGCTCAGAGCTGTATCCCTGTTCATTGATTTTTGCCAGCTGTGCCACTCTAGACAAAGACCAACCGTGCACAAATCACACTTAGTCCTGTTCTAGTAGGAGAAGCACAGACTGCAGCTTCAATCCAGAGCCTCCGTGGATGGGAACAGAAGAAATGTCTTACCTCTAATCAGTGATTTATAGCATAAGTCCAATGATACAGGGAGCAGAAGACCCATGTCTAGCCATACTGTCACACTGAGGCATCTACTGCAACAAAGAATAAGCCATTGGAAGGATTGTCTAAATTAAACTCAGCCACTGGCATTCACTTGAGCTGCATCCCAGTCTATGTTTTTTACCATCGCAGCGCGGCCTGCAATCCACGGCCAGGAAACCCTTTCAGGAAGGCCACATTTGAAAGAGGAGAGTTCTCTCCTTTCAACCAAGGCATTCCTGAAAGCTGAGGAGGCATTTCTAGGCCAGTTTTCCCCACCGGAGTAGAGAGCGGCCTTACCTTCTGCTTCCTGCTCCGGAGGGGAAAACAACTGTGATATCAGTGTGCTTCGCGGCGTGCTGATGTCACAGATGAGCGGGTCTGGGGGCGGGGCAGAGACACAAAGCTGTTCCGTGTCTCCTGAGGGGTTTTAAATTAAAAATAATCCTCAGGTGCACAGCACCAGAGGATTTTTAAAACCCCTACCTGGTGGTCGCCAATGGTCGTGGCCCACACCAGGGAGGTTGTGCATGTGTCAGCCATTGGCCAACACACACACCAATAGGTTTAAAACTACTTCCCACTGGCAGCATCCTCTTTATATGTGGGAATGGCTCCATAGGGGACTGTCTTTAAATGTCACATCTGGGAAGATCTTCACACCATTAACATTTCTATTGCCAAAATGAGATACAAATGTACAGGCTTTTATTTTTTAAAGTTAGAGAAAGAACACCAGTAGAAAACCAACATGCATTAATAGGAAGTTTGACTGTTCAAAAAAAATCCAGCACATATTGTATACTCTCTGAATGCAGTTTAAAAATGTAATAGCAAGTTCCACATGTCAGTTCAAATATTGTGCCACTTTCATCTGTTCTTGAACTCAATTACATAGAATGTTGAAAACATACGTTACTTAAAAAACAAAAAAACAAGCCATAAATGTTCTTTTCACATGTTCACATGATTATGTTAACCTGTTTTACTTCAAATAGACACATTCCATTTTAAATAAAAAATATTATTATATGGCAAAACATTATGGCCCTCATTACAACCCTAGCGGTCTTGGACCACCAGGGTTGTTGTGGCGGATTTCACCACCAGCAGGCTGGCGGTGAAATCCCTGCGTTCGCACCGCCGGAACCGGAGGTTTCCCGCCACATTGGTCCCGGCGGTTTTAATGCGCCAGGGCAGCGTTGCTAGCAGCGCTGCCCAGGGGATTACAAGCCCCCCTACCGCCAGCCTTTTTCCTGGTGGTTTGAACCGCCAGGAAAAGGCTGGCGGTACAGGGAGTCGCGGGGCCCCTGGGGGCCCCTGCACTGCCCATGCCAGTGGCATGGGCAGTGCAGGGGCCCCCTGCGACGGCCCGTGCAGCTTTTTACTGTCTGCTATGCAGACAGTGAAAAGCGCGACGGGTGCAACTGCACCCGTCGCACGGCCGCAACTCCGCCGGCTCAATTTGGAGCCGGCTCCTGTGTTGCAGCCGAGATCCCCGCCGGCCCAGCAGGGATCTCCTGATGGCCACGGTGGGAGTGCAGCTGCATTGGCAGCCGCCCGCTGGTCAGATCTTGGTGGGCGGAAGGTTATAATGAGGGCCTATATATCTTGTGGCTTTATTGTGAGTTTTCATAAGCTAATTGGCCCTCTTGCTAATTTTCTTTGGACTTGTGCCCTGCCCTTAGACATCTACTTCAACAAGAAGACAGTGATATAAGGTAAGCTTGAATTAATTTAAGCCACAGGTGATTCCTTGGGGCTACATTACAGTTCATTGTTTTTGCCTCTAGCTATCCACTGCTGGCTGGTGGTTCTGCCTTATATTTCATGCCCTAAGCTGCTCTTAATACTGTTCATCACTAGGTTCTACTATAGCCTTAGAACCCGCCGTAGCGGGCTCTACCGGCTATTAAAGGCCCGCTCCCGCGTTAAATGCCCGAGCCGAAGGCGAGGGCATTTAACAAGGAAAAAGGGCCTTTAATAGCCGGTAGAGCCCGCTACGGCGGGTTCTAAGGCCATTAGAACATTCTGCCACTCAGGGCAGAATGTTCTATTAAAAAAAACTAATTGCTCACGGAGCCCGAGGGGATTAAAATCCCCTCGGGCTCCGTGAGGCTTTGTTCACAGCTGCTGCTGTGAACAAAGCGAACATTGGAATGTTGGCGCTGCGGGCTTTTACCGGCCAGTAAAAGCCCGCAGCACTCCATTGTCTTCAATGGAGTTGCCAACTTCCAATGTTCTAATATAAGAAAGGAATCTCTGTAACACTAAATATTGGTGTTGGACCCCATTCAGGAGGCTTTGCGGCAGACAGAGGCCTTTGAACGATAAACATGAGGAGTGAGGCCTTTCACCACTGCAGTCCTGAGGCCGGCTCTCACAGAGTCAAGTGCAGCCATTTATGCACTTGACTCTAAGCAGTAGAGAAGACAAGCAGTCACAAGCTTTTCAGGGAGTTTAGTGTGGGGGTACTCAGGCTCAAGATCAATTTCCAGCCCGGTGCTTCTCTTTGTAGAAAAGAGAAGTATTTTATTACAGCAAAACATGGAATTCCACTATAATTCCATCATGCTTGAATACTCAATTATCAGGAATGAGTCTTTGTTCTCTATAGGGTCTCTGCTCACTAGACCTTTACTTATGTCTAGAGGGTCCCTCCTTTCGCACTGGGTCAACCCCTGTTGCAGTTCCAGGGTCTAAATGTAAGCTTTATGGATGGAGCTTTAGCCTCCTCTAACATGGTCAATTTCTGTAATCTGTATCCTAGGCCTAGGAGCTTTTGGTCTCTTACCAAGTCTCTAATACCAATGTCAGTCGGCATTTGTGCCACCACAGCAGTGGTGTCTCTCCAGCAGCAGGCCAGGCCTCCAAGCCTCATGCAGTAGTCCAGAAGCAGTATGTGGCCATTTTTGTGCTCCCAAGGTAGTGGGATCTTCCCAGCTGCAGGCAGGAGTCTCAAAGGGGAGCACACTAGTCTCCTCAGGGCTGCAATGCAGCTGGATGTGCAATACATCACTCAAAAGGGGGGTTGTAGCTGCTGCAGAGGCTTCTTTCAATGACCCCCTTCCAGGCAGTGGCAGCGGATCCTGGCTTGCTCTGACACTTCAGAGGGCACTTGACTAAAGTTCTGGTTCTCTCTGATGCTAAAGTGAGTATGTAGTGCTTTCTTCTTTAGCACACTGGCCACAGGCCTGCAGATGGTGATTCCCCATGGTGGCAGGCACCAGGTGCTGTCTTCAGCATGCAGTGTCTTGAGGTGGCGATATTAATTCTTCATGTGGCATCCCAGGGTACCTTTCGAATCACTTAATCTTCAGGATTGGTTTTGACCCAATGGACACTCTTGACAGTGCTGTGGTCACACACTTTACTTACAGGGCACGGAGGTCTCCAGCAGGCACTTATACTGGCTGAAGTTCAGCCCACCATACGGGCACACCACTTTCGGCAAGTTAGCAGCACCTCACCAATACCAAAGATAAGAGTGATTTGTGGCAGCCTATCACATGCCACTCATGCTCGTCAGGGACGTTGTGGTGGAACAGATCGTACCCCTTTCTCTCAATTATACAAGTCTCATACATGGAAAGACAAACGGAAGCAGGATCTTGATTCAATACATATTTTATTGAAGCAACTACATTCTACGTAAAAAGGCATTGCAATTATGAGTACAAGGAAAGACAGTGTTATCACAACATTGACCAGGAAAATGAAACACATATTGTCACAAAAGTGACCTTAATATCCCTACCTACATTACTAAGTTTCTACATGACAGCAAATAGCAATGGTTGCCCTAACCTGCCATTCCAGTCCCAGGAAGGAAGTCCAACCCCAATGCCCATGTTCAGAGGTGGAAAAAAAGGTCTATTAGTCTGCTGGGAGTCCTCCCAGGTAGAGGAAGAGGAACCAAAAGGTTTCTGCAGAAACTAAAACGACATGCAGCATGAGATTGCACGCTAGCTGGAATGTCCCCCCTCAACCCTGGTTTCGGCAGTGTGATATTTTATAATAGAATATGTGTTACTCCAAGACCTGCCCTGACAACACATATTTTTCTGAGTAGGGTAGACAATGTATCCTTTGGACTGGCAATACCTGGTAAATACTGTGTACAGCCTTGAGTTGAGTACAGGATGAAAATTTTGTGAAAAGAAATTAAGAACAAATTATGCGTGGAAGGGCAACTGATAAAATAATTAAAATCATCTCCAATAAATGAAGCTTTGCTATAATAATACAATGAATAAACGCAAAATGTATCAAGTTGTATGGACCCAGGCCTCAGTCCCAGGACTGAATAATGTGCCCATGTAAATGCTAAGTAACTTCACAACAACAGGCCAAATGTCTTGGCACCCAGGATAGTCAGTAATTCCTCTTTCAGATCAAATACCAAGCATTGTTCCCTCGCATCTGGGGAGTTGTCTCTCAGTGTGACACCACCATATTAGTCGCTTAGTACTCTGAATAGTAGCCTCCTCCTAAGTAGAAGAAACCACAACACAGTACAACAATGGACCTTCAGCTACAATCTTTAAAACAGTTTTGGGAACTGAGGATGTGTATTCCACAATTGCTTACATGGAACCAGTTTGAGTTTGTTCCCCTTTCATGTGTCCTGGTCAGGTCACCTTCTAATCCCTGGCCTTTTTCCTGAAGGATGCTCTGCACAGCAATATAGTCTCCAGGTGACATGTCCTCCACAGAAGTACAACAAGGTGAAAGCAGCTGCACCCATCTATCTACAATTCCTCCTCACACAGTTCAGGAGTGGAGACAGCAATCTGTGCCCCAGCAAAGGGCTCCTTACTTTAAAAAGATACTTAAGCCTCACACACTAGCTCCTGCCATCTGGTCATTTGCAGCTCCATGTATCAGGATGGGTCCTGGTACTTCTGACAAAAACCTTTCTCCTCTTATCTCCCCATAGTGTCTGGTTCTCGTACCTCACATCAAGGAGATTCAAGTTATGCACATTTGCTCAATGGAAAAGCAACCCCTTATCACTTGTGAATAGTATACTACTAAGGCTAGCACAAACACATGTGCACATAAAACATAAAGGATGCTGCATTTTCGATTTTGAATTCCTTGTGGTCAGCTGAAATTTCGTGATGAGTGTACAGGTAGGGAAGTATACAAGTCTCATAGGTACAAATTGCTGATGTTAGGATTCATAACATGTTATGCTGCCACCACAGCTCTCCGTGATGAATCCTGAAAAGTGATGGTAGTTCCCTGGCACTGTAAGGGATTAGTTATATTATGTTATGTTGATTTGTATAGCACACCCATCAACTTAGAGGGTATCCAGGCGCTTGAGGGTGTATTTAGTACACCCCTCCTAGTTAAGTACTTGATCAAGAATCTGTCATTTATATCAGACTGGGTCTAGCTCAATGCGCACCATTAAATTAGTGTGTGGGATGACCAAAATCTTTTATTTTTTTTATTACAGGATTAAATGTATTCCTATCCCAAGAATTAATGATATGTCACCATGCCCTATTCAACTTTGTTATTGACCTACTTGCACACTTTGTTATAACAGAATATTGGTAAATATGAGCACTAAAGTTACTTGCCAAATATCAACACTTTTTTCTGCTTCCACCTTTTGAGAGTCTTGAAGATCAACATATATTTCAAGACCCCGTCAAATATTCGGATATGCATACTTTGTGCAGTGTCTTTCCTGTCGATTGGCAGTTCTCTGCCTGCACTGCACCGCATAAAAAACAATACAGCAGATGCAAGAGGGAAAAAGAGTGTCAGCATGCTGGGAAGAGGGAGCGGGGTCCTGGGGGACTCTCATCTGCTAATAAAAAATAACTCAGGGCAATCAGAGACACTCTATGGCATGGGCAAAGTGGGCCCAGCTTTCAAGGGAAGGGGCGCAATTAACGTATCTGCACAATTAACTGCAATAACTGCTTGAATTTTTTTTTTTTTTTTTCTTTATTTCATTTTGTATTGTTTTGAGAGCCTGCTAGATCCAGCTCAATAAAACTTTAAAAGTTGAGCAAGTGTTAATGCTGGCGTCCTGGCAGTCAGGTTCTGATTGTGTCTATCTAAGCTTTATTTAAGTATTGCTCTGCCCAACTGCGTGTGCCTTGCATTCTGTCCTCAACGACTACTGAAGGGGAGAAGTGTGCTACATGTCGAACTATAAGTGCCACAGAGCTGTTAGTACTAGTTCACTACAGAGTAGATGAGCAAAATTATTGTGCAGCCTATCCTAGCATAGTGTAAAAATGTACTGGCTCATAAACGTTAAGGCAGCATATTTGAAGTAGGAAAGTGGGTGTGTTACCTAAACTATTTGCTGTTCTTGCCTGCACACTAATTGTGGCTGCCATCAGGTGGGCCTGTGTGTTCCGGCCAGTCGAGTCCACTGCGGTGCTTTCAGTCCCCTAAGTTATGTTGTCGATGGTAGTGCACACTGGCATACTTTTACCAGTGGCTGTTAAGCACCTTTCCATTACCTAATCTGATAATACTGAGAGCACCTACAAGTGAAGCATAGTGTTCTCTGGGCGCGGATGAAATTTCAATTAAGGCGGGCTAGTTTGAGCAATTTGGAGAACTTCCTGTGCTTAATTTGTAAATAAAAACGTGCCTGTGCTCAAAGCACTCCTCTTAAATATACGGCTGGTGCATTTAAGTTTGGGAACACGGAATACTGAGCCAGCATAATCCTGAGGCCTTCTCGGGCCTCTTCAATCCATTTAAAGCCACTCCTTGCCCCTTCAGCCCACTCTTGCAGCTTTCTGCTTTATCCCATTGTGACGCTTTTTCGTTTTTCTCTTCCTCTGTCTTCCCCATATGTGTCTTTTTCTCGCTGCAAATGCTTTGGGCAGAAGAATAAGCGCCGGCCCTGAAAAATAAGTGCCGGTGCTCAGCACCGGAAACAACAAGCACAAATTAAGCACTGGGAACTTCACCTTATGTGGGAACTTCACATTATGCTTGACGCACAAATTTACCGAAATTAGGCCATTAAGCCCCATTCCGTGATTATCTATACATTTGTAGCAAGATTATAGGTGTGTACAATACAAATCACTGTACTTGTGTTTTTGGTGTTATTTTCCTAACAAAAAATGAATGCTTGCATCTGAAATGAATGCAAGGACACAATGTTTGCTAAAATATAGCGCTAAATACTTTATTTGCATTTAGTATAATTGCGTATAATTTCATGGAATTTTCCAGAAATAGCATGGAATTACACAAGTACGAATTACATGAACTTCTTACACTGCTATTGTTTTCATACTGAATTCCCTCAAGCGCCACATGCCAGAGCTCATCTGGTATTCAGAAATCCCCATTTCGATCTGTACACTTCAGTCTGGGCCAAAGACGAAGGTTGTGATGAGACATGGAAACCACAGCAGATGGTGATTGAAATTAAAATAACTAAAGGCATCATTATCCTACATTATCTGTTCTTCAATGAGAAGTCTTCGTAATCTCCTATCAAAAGTATTGTGCCCATGTTGAGAAATGCTCGTAAGCTCCCTTTCAAGATGCAGAACTGTAACTACACAGTAGCTGCCCATTTAAGTCACAGTCAACAGCAAGTAAAGTTTTAATGCCTCACCCTGTTCTGTCTGTCTCAGAGGCAAAGTCTGCAAAGGCCAGGACATTTGTGTGACTGAAGCTCAACTAGCCATAGAAAACTCCCATAAGCAAGAGGGAAAGAAATTGAGGCGAGCTCAGGAACACTATTGCCTGGCCTCACCGCAATGACACATTGTCTAGCAAACAGAGGAAAGAGCAAATCATGCTGGTCACCTCACACGCAAATCAGTGAACGGCTCCAAAAGCAGGCTCTCTTTCTATCATTGAAACACTGTCCATATCTACCATGTTTGGTAACAATTTAATGATGTCTCATTGTTGTAAACAGGACCTACCAGAAGAGAAGAAATTACATCCAGCTGTTATCTAACAATATATTGATAGATCCTACCTTTTCCCAGCCGGTTGTGGTCAAAATGAGACTAATTTTATCCTCATCATGTTGTACATCTTATGTTTATCGAATTTGTAGAATGCTCATTCACCTATCAGTTTCTTCACGCTAACTTGTGAGTTAAACAATATGGCCCGTATTTATACTTTTTGACGCTAAACTGCGCTAACGCAGTTTAGCGTCAAAAAGTTTTGCGCCGGCTAACGCCATTCTGAAGCGCCATGCGGGCGCCGTATTTATTGAAAGGCGTTAGCCGGCGCTAGCAGACTGGCGCTGCCTGGTGTGCGTGGAAAAAAACCACGTACACCAGGCAGCGCCGGCGTAGGGAAAAATGGCGTTAGGGCGTCTTAAAAATGGTGCAAGTCAGGTTGACGCAAAAAAATCGCCTCCACCCGATTTGCGCCATTTTTAACGACGCCCAGACGCCATTTACATGACTCCTGTCTTAGTAAAGACAGGAGTCATGCCCCCTTGCCCAATGGCCATGCCCAGGGGACTTATGTCCCCTGGGCATGGTCATTGGGCATTGAGGCATGTAGGGGGGCACAAATCAGGCCCCCCTATGCCAAAAAAAATATATAAAAAAAAAAAAAATGTATACTTACCTGAACTTACCTCAATGTCCCTGGGGTGGGTCCCTCCATCCTTGGGTGTCCTCCTGGGGTGGGCAAGGGTGGCAGGGGGCATGGGAGGGCAGCTGTGGGCTCATTTTGAGCCCACAGGTCCCTTAACGCCTGCCCTGACCCAGGCGTTAAAAAGAGGCGCAAATGCGGGGTTTTTTGGCCCGCCCACTCCCGGGCGTGATTTTTGCCCGGGAGCATAAATACGACGCATTTGCGTCGCAGTCATTTTTTGGGACGGGAACGCCTACCTTGCATCTCATTAACGCAAGGAAGGCGTTCACGCAAAAAAATGACACTCTTTACTCCTACTTTGGCGCTAGACGCGTCTAACGCCAAAGTATAAATATGGTGTTAGTTTTGCGCCGAATTTGCGTCGAAAAAAACGACGCAAATTTGGCGCAAACGGAGTATAAATATGCCCCTATGTGTTGAACTGTTAAGTGCAGAGTGCTTGACAAATGATCCAAAATTTCAAAGTGCATCTAAAAGATAGCAGATTAGATTCCATATGGAGGCCGTGGGGCAGAAGATTCCAGGGCTTCGAGGCACAAAAAGAAAAGAAGCTACCTCCACTCCTGCTTTTCCTGACCTTCAGGACAATCAACTGAAAGTCAGATGATGAGCTTAGCGTGCGCCTAGGGTTATGCCTAGTCACACAATCATAGATGGACTCAGGGGCAGCACCATGAAAAGCTTTAAATGGAAATCTGGTGCATTTGAAATTGTTCTCTGCATGGCAGGGAGCCAGTGAAATCACTGAAGAGCACAAACTGAAGAAAATATACGGGCCTTGAGGATCAGCCTCATTGCCACATTTTGGAATATTTGAAGTCTTTTCACCAGGGACAAGGGAAGGCCCAAATAAAGCACATTATTGTAATATGATTTAGGTTCAATATTAACTTCATCCACAGTTTTTCTGCCATCTTCTGTTAGAAAAGGAAGTTGTTTCTTTAGCATTCTAAGATGGAAAAACATGTTGAGACTACAACCGAGACCTAGTTAGACTGAGACCGGATCGGCCTTACAGTCTTTACCTGCTTCTATTTTTCAGTGGTTCTCAAAACTATATCTATGAGTTTAGCCTAGCTCTTCCACCCTCTGAAACAAGGCCAAATAGTATTTCCTGTGGTGTGGTCCTGTAATCTCATGGTCAGTTTAAAGGCCATTTGATATCATTTCATTTGATGTCATCTGTTAGAAATTAGATATTTGGTTGGCAGTCAGGTTGCCCCCTGTCCAAGCAAGCACCCTCACTCTAGTCAGGGTAAACGAGAATCTCACTCAGTTAATCCCGCTCACCCCCTTGTTAGCTTGGCACAAGCAGGCAGGCTTAACTCTGAAGCAATGCGTAAAGTATTTGTACCAACACACACAGTAATACAGTAAAAACACTACAAAATGGCTCAACACCAGGTTAGAAAAATATCCAATATTTATCTAAAAAAAACAAGACCAAAAACGACAAAAATCCAACATACACAAGTCAAGTTATGAATTTCTAAAGATTAAACACAAGAATAACGTTTAGAAACACAAATGCTTTGATTAGGTGATATGAAGACATCGTGAGTGGGTCGTTCCCAAAAATACAGCACCAATGGCACCAGTCACAGTTTCACAAGGACCCCCAGGTACAGTAGCTTGTGAAAATGAGGAAAGAAGCTGGTGCACGGAGTTGGGGATCGAGGTGTCACTGGATCCGAGGTGGCGTTGATTCCCATGCTGTGGGGTGAAGGAGCAGGGGCATCACGAAAAGGCGTTGGGTCCTTGCTGTGGAGCGGTGTAGGTGAGGGGGCAGCAGTGCGAAACATTGGATCTGCACACTTCTGGTGGTGTTGATGTCCGCCTGTCACACCGTGGTGCGGAGACTTCCACAGAGCCATGGATTTCAGTTAGGCTGCAGCGGCGTCAGGCCTGCAAGGATGTCGCACTTCAGTGAGGACCGCGGTTTTGGTTGCAGGCAGCGTCACAGGATTCAGTAGTGGCACAGGTCCAGAGTCAGCCAAAATCAGTTTTCTTGGATTTTTTGGGTTTTCCACCAGAGTCTCCTTTCAAGGGCACAGGGACTGGATTAGGCACCACTTGGCAGGGCAGGAGTCTCAGTGGAGAGTCCAGGTGCTGGCAGAGGATGTCTTTGATGGCCTTGAGACTTCGGAACAGGCGGGCAAGCTCAGTCCAAGCTCTTGGAGATTCTTCTCAAGCAGGAATATACCCCAAAGTCCAGTCTTTGCCCCCTTCCACAGGCAGAAGCAGCAACTGCAGGATAGCCCAACAAACCTGTCACAGGCCAGGGCAACATTTCTCCTCAGCTGTTCAGCTATTCTCCAGGCAGAGGTTCCTCTTCGTTCCAGGGGTGATCTAAAATCTGGGGTTTGGGGCCCACTACTTATACCACTATCTGCCTTTGAAGTTGGCAAACTTCAAAGTAAAGTCTCTGTTGTTCACAAAATCCTGCCTTGCCCAGTCCAGGCCCCAGACACACCAGGGGGTCAGGGACAGCAATGTGTGAGGGCACTCTAGTACAGATGGCTCATCAGGATATGCAGCCTCCATCTAAGCACCCTTTTGTGTCACTGTCTAGAGGAGATGCACAATCAGCCCAATTGTCAAACTGACCCAGACAGGGAATCCACAATCAGGCAGAGTCACACAATGGTTTAAGCAGGAAAATGCCTACTTTCTAAAAGGTGCTTTTTCAAACTCACAATCTAAAAACCAACTTCACTAAAAGATGTATTTTTAAATTGTGAGTTCAGAGACCCCCAAACTCCGTATTTCTATCTGCTCTCAAAGGGAACTTGAATGTTATTTAAAGGCAGCCCCCATGTTAACCTATGACAGAGAGAGGCCTTGCAACAATGAAGACTGAATTTATCAGTATTTCATTGTTAGGACAAGTAACAAACATCAGTACATGTCCCACCTTCAACAAACACTGTACCCCACCCATGGGGTTACCTAGGGCCTACCTTAGGGGTGCCGTACAGGTATGAAAAGGGAAGGTTTAGGCCTTCAAGGGGGTTCTCTTGCAAAGTCGAACTGGCAGATTATAACTGCACACACTGACACTGCAGTGGTAGGTCTGAGCCATGTTTACGGGGCTACTCATTTGGGTGGCACAACCAGTGCTGCAGGCCCACTAATGGCATTTGATTTACAGGCCCTGGGCACCTCTAGTGCACTTTACTAGGGACTTACTAATAAATCAAATATGCCAATCATGGATAGGCTAATTACACATACATTTTACATAGGAGCACTTGCACTTTAGCACTGGTCAGCAGTGGTAAAGTGCCCAGAGTATCAAGAACAGCAAAAACAGAGTCCAGCACACATCAATAACCTGGGAAGCAGAGGCAAAAAAGTTAGGGGAGACCACACCACGGATGCCAAGTCTAACATCATAATAATGCAAAATTTCATGGTAAAAATGGAAACATACTACCTCTTTTGGTCATAGAATGTTAGCTAGTATACCACAGCCTCACACAAGGCTGCTCTATGGTCTTCTTCCATGCCAATCTATGTGCTGTTGTTGGATCAAGGCAGTCCAAGGGCAACTCAAGAAAATCAGGGATGTTAAAGGGTACAAATGCTGTTTTTAAATAAGTAGTTGTGTATCATTTGTCTTGCTTTTACCATTTCTTAACTTTCAGGTATGATCAATGGTTGTAATTTAGCTGAAAAAGATAATCAATTCAAATTTGCTGGGAACAGGGGTCCCAAAATAGGTCTTGCCTGTGGGCCCATAATCCTTTAGATTTCTCTGGGGATGATCAGTGTGGAGCAAACATCTGCACATGGGGGTGTGTTTGCAAATCCAAACACACATCTGTTCACAAGGCTCTCAATGGTGTCCATGGTGCTAGTTTGATTCTGAAGGAGACAAGAAAACATTAGTTAGCTGTTTCCTCCACATTTAATAGTCACTGCCATTACAATGATCCCAGAAATAGTTTTCCTAACTCTGTTTTGTTGGGTTTTGCTAACCAATTTAAAAGTGTTTGTGCTCGCCACCTAAAACATGGTACGATTGGCTTACACCTCATTGGTACACTTTGGGCCAGATTTAAGAAAAGTGCAGTGCCACTTTTCTTGCCCACATTAGCGCTCCTCCCCTAACACTACCATCGGTGCACCATATCTAAGATGTGGCGCACCATGGTGGTAGTCAGGGAACTAGAGTCAAAAATGTTGCTGCTAGTTCGGAGATTTGCAGGATTAGCATCAAAAACTTTCACACTACTCCTGCAAAGCCCATGGAGGATCATTGTATCCAATGGTATGCCTTTTTTTAACGCCTGCTCTGAGCAGACGTTAAAAGTGCCCAAAAAATGCCGCAAAGAAATCTCTTTGATTTCTTTGCTCCATTTTCTCAGCCTCCCTAACGAGGGAATGCCCCACTTGTATACATTATGCCTTGCACATGAACATAATATTGCACAAGGGGTTACAAAGTGGCGCAATGCATGCATTGCACCACATTGTAAATTTGGTACGGCTACATTGGCCTCATTGGGCCACATTAGCATAAACAATTATGCTAATGTGGTGCAAGGGGGCGCTAGGGGCTCTTAAATCTGCCCATTAATGTACTTGTAAGTCCCTCATATATGGTACATTGGGTACTAGGCCCTGTAAATTAAATGCTACTAGCAGGCTGCAGTACTCATTATCTGCCTTTTAAAACATATGTGAAGCCTATCACTGCAGCCTGTAGTGCATTTTCAAACTGCCAATTCGCCCCGGCAAAGCAAACCTTTGCAAGTCTTAAACCTTCCCTTCTACTACAAATAAGCCAACCCTAAAACAGCCCCTAAACATCTCAAAGAGTGGGGTGCATTGTATTTAAAAAGTGGGACATATGTTTTAAGTTTTACTTGTCCTAGCAGTAAAACACTCTTAAATTTCTTGTCCACTACTATAAGACCTACCATTAGGTTATTAAGTTCAGTAAGTGCTAACATTTGAATGGGTGCAAGTAGAAATGTCAGGTTTGGACTGAAATAATTTGACATTTAAATCCTCTTTAATGGTAAAGTCTGGTTTTAGATCACAATTCTGAAAATGCCACTTTAGAAAGTTGGCATTTTCCTGCCCTAAACTTTCTGAGGCATTCTATGAGTTTCCATCTGCCAGGGGCTTGTTAATTGCTACCACATCAGGAATGCATATTGGTCTAAGACACTGAACTGTAGGACCTGGGTGTAGCTAGGAGAGGGCCACCCTGTCAGGATGGGCAGGGTAGAGCTGTTTCATGCCCCACCTACATTTTAAAGGGCCACCTCCAGCACACTAAGGCCCGTATTTATACTCCGTTTGCGCCGAATTAGCGTCGTTTTTTTCGACGCAAATTCGGCGCAAAACTAACGCCATATTTATACTTTGGCGTTAGACGCGTCTAGCGCCAAAGTATGGGCAAATAGCGTCATTTTTTTGCGTGAACGCCTTCCTTGCGTTAATGAGATGCAAGGAAGGCGTTCCCGTCTAAAAAAATGACGGCGACGCAAATGCGTCGTATTTATACTCCCGGGCAAAAATCACGCCCGGGAGGTGGCGGGTCAAAAAACCCCGCATTTGCGCCACTATTTAACGCCTGGGTCAGGGTAGGTGTTAAGGGGCCTGTGGGCTCAAAATTAGCCCACAGGTGCCCTCCCCTGCCCCCAGGGACCCCCCCTGCCACCCCTGCCCACCCCAGGAGGACACCCAAGGATGGAGGGACCCACCCCAGGGACATTCAGGTAAGTTCAGGTAAGTATAATTTTTTATATTTTTTTATTTTTTTTGGGTGGCATAGGGGGGCCTTATTTGTGCCCCCCTACATGCCACTATGCCCAATGACCATGCCCAGGGGACACAAGTCCCCTGGGCATGGCCATTGGGCAAGGGGGCATGACTCCTGTCTTTACTAAGACAGGAGTCATGAAATGGCGTCTGGGCGTCGTAAAAAAATGGCGCAAATCGGGTTGAGGCGATTTTTTTGCCTCAACCTGACTTGCCCCATTTTAAGACGCCCTAACGTCATTTTTTCCCAACGCCGGCGCTGCCTGGTCTACGTGGTTTTTTTCCACGCACACCAGGCAGCGCCGGTCTGCTTGCGCCGGCTAACGCCATTCCATAAATACGGCGCCCGCATGGCGCTTCAGAATGGCGTTAGACGGCGCTAAATTTTTTGACGCTAAACTGCGTTAGCGCAGTTTAGCGTCAAAAAGTATAAATATGGGCCTAAGTAAGGAGCTTTCCAACAGACTTATGTCACTATAGACTGCTTGATCCTTAGGCAGGGGAAGAAAGGGGAAGGAAGGAACTTTCATGAACCAGATTTGAGGGGTGTAGTAAATGTTGCCCCCTCTTCAAAGGGTGGCACCAGATATAAATATTGGACCTCCTAAGCCACTCATCAGTACACTCCTGAACCTGTGGACATTACAGCTGTTTTGCTTTGCTCCCCACAGGACTTCCCTACTGCTCGGGGCCTGCCTTGTTCCTATGTGGACTTCCCTGCTGCTTGAAGCCTGCCTTGTTCTTATAAAGATTGCCCTGCTGCTACCGGAGGTCTGCCATGCTACCTGAGAAGGAAGACTGGATCTGCTCCCTTCATTCCAGACTAACACAAGTAACTCCAAGGGTCAGACGGCTGACCTTCTGTTGCTACAGGGATGCAAAAAGCTCCAGAGGCCTCCTTGCAACTGCTACGTAGACCTGCTGAAACTGCCCTTCTTGGACCTGCAACTGGTTCTGCTTGAGCCCTGCTGGCATCTGCTGGAGAGAGTTCCTAATTCCCAAGAGGTGCCTCCCCAGGGCCTAGACCCTTGACTGGCATCACCCGAGATCCTCTTGTGAAATCCTGAGGTTTTGAGCTCTGGGCACCGGACTTTGAAAAGTTTACTTTTTCAACAGGACAAACCTGGTCCCTATATACGGCCTGTACTCCATTGCAGTCTGTCTGAACTTGTGAAATTGTCCCTTGTCAGCATGACCAGTTACCCATAAATGGCTATCTGTCCTTTTAGGTGCTATGTCCACTTAAAAGCTTAAAACATAATATCTCCAGTTCTACTTATTGTATTTGTATCCTTTTTGTCTCATTTAATTTATTAAAATGTGGTCTATTTTTATAAATTAGATTGGATTTTTTCCCATGTTGTGTTTTCACTTTAATACTCTTTGTATGCTGCACACTTTGCCTATAAGTTAAGCCTCACAGTTTTTGTCCCAAGCTATCGAGGGTTAAGCGCAGGTTAATTTAGTGACGTTTTGTGGTTTACCCTGAATACTTCCAGCAACATTAGAGTGTATCTGTGGAAAGGAAATAAAAAATGCTTGTCTATCATTTTTGGAGTATCCTACATTGACTTCTGAACTTGCGAAACCCAGCGTGGTAAAAAATCAAATGATGTTGGTCACTTTCAAAATCAACATTTTAGAATGTCAAGTAGCTTAGAACCCCTAGAGGCTTGTCATTTTATTACAATCACTGTAGTTTTCCCTCATCCCATCCTATTGGCTTTGATGCTTCCATTGTCACCCCAGGTGCCACCTGCATGTTAGGACCATTTCTCAAGCCTCAACTTTCCTGTCTTCTGGCTCTGTCCTGGCCAAGACATTAGGATCCCAACTCATGTAATAACTCTGCCTCTTGGAGGATTTACAAGGGCAAAAGAGAATCTCACCAGCAATTGTGGGAGCAGCCCTATTTAAATACCGCTCAATTGCTAATGAGTTGCTTAGCTTTGTGTCTTTACCAAAGAATGATCACTGCATCCATACCTCTTCCCTGAGCACAAATATTTTACCATGGCTGTCAGAGAGTGAATTTTTGCTTGGGACGAATGGTACTCCATATCACTTCATAAAGTCACTAACTCATTAGGTTCCATCAGAGGTCTCAACCGTTTAAACCTGAGTTCAACCCCAGGTAAGAGTGACACTGAGCAGAGAGACTTAGGCCCATATTTATACTTTTTGATGCAAACCAGCGCCGGCGCTGGTTTGCGTACATTTTTTTACCGCTGGCTAACGCCATTCCTAGACACCATGCGGGCGCCTTATTTAAGGAATGACGTTAGCCGGCGCTGCGGACTGGTCTGAGTAAAAAAACGAATGACTCAAACCAGGCAGTGCCGGCGTAGGGGAAAATGTGGATTGTGCGTCAACAAATGGTGCAAGTCAGGTTTGAGGCAAAAATCATGCCTCAAACCGGACTTGCGCCATCCCTTGGGCATGGTCATTGGGCACAGTGGCATGTAGGGGGCCCAAATTAGGCCCCCCTATGCCACTTTAAAAAAATAAAAAAAAATACTTACCTCACCTTACCTGTACTTACCTGGGATGGGTCCCCCCATCCATGGGTGTCCTCCAGGAGTGGGCGAGGGTGCAGGGAAAGCCACCTCTGGGGCAGGGAAGTGCACCTCTGGACTCCTTCCATTGTCAGAGACCATGGAAGTGAGCCCACAGGTCCCTTAACTCCTGCCCTCACCCAGGCATTAAAAAACGGTGCACATCAAGCTGTGCGCCGTTTTTTAAGGCCCGCCCCCTCCTGTGCGTCAAAATGACGCTCAAGTATAAATAAGGCGCACAGGCCTTAAAGTCATTTTTTGGCCGGGATGCCTACCTTGCATGTCATTAACGCAAGGCAGTTTCCCGCATCCCAAAAATGACTCACACGGAGGAATTTTGACATCCGCGGGCTCGGACGTCAAAGTTTAAATATGGGGCAGGGTTTGCGCCGAATGTGCGTCAATATTTTTTACGCATATTCAGCGCAAACAGAATATAAATATGCCCCTTAATTGAAAGAAAATGAGTAACTCTTTTAGAAGTACCAAAACAGCTAAAACTCCAAAGGCACAACTCAATAAAAATCCAATGCCAATTTATAAACATAGGGAAAAATTAAATAAGTAAAATAATAAGAACACAGCAAAACTCCAATAAGATAAAGAGGTATGATTTTTTTTACGTTTTAGGTAGCAATAGCAATAAAAAGCATGAAGTGTCAGTGATAGCCTGTGGAAGTAGTATAGTAGACTGGGACAGAGATGTGAGTTTGGCTGACTACAATGGAGCCCTGGTTGGAAACACCAAAACTATGAAAAATCTGTAAGTCAAAAAGTTTGAAAAAGTTACTTCGGAAAGGGACTTGGTCACTTTTTGAAGAAAAGCATTGAAATTTCTTCTATGTCCCAAAGCTGAAAGGGACTGTGTCACTTTTTGAGAAGAAAATACCTCCTTCAGTATGCTGCCACTGAAACTGTAGGCACTGCAGTAGAACCGAAGGCTAGATATTTAAAGCAGGTTGGTCCCAGTGAAGCTTAGGAGACTTCACACTGAAAATTTGCTAAGTCCAAATGTGTTTTTCTAGACGTGCTGGGACCCTTGAGTGTGACAAAGCTGTAATTCAGTCTGACGCCATGGAACTGCTGGTTGAACTATTTTTCACACAGGTCCTGCTGGAACTCTGAAAGAAAGGTTTTCAAAAGTTTATAACTTTACTTCTGGTGCCTAAACAGTAGTGCATTTCTAAGATCCTCAGGCCTTCAGGGGAAAATCTTAGGGGCTACTTTACAAGCCCCTTGCACCTCCGGAGCATCACTTTTCATATTTGAAAAAGTGATGTACCAGGGTGTCAGGCAAGGACAAACAGCACATTCCAGTCCAGGTCCAATTGCAACTGGTTACCTGGACACTAAATAAAACATGTCTCATGCTGCTTGCTGACTCCCTGTAACCACACAGAAGGCAAGCCACCTAATCCTTGGAGTCCACTCCTTCATCCTGGGTACAAGAGGGTGCAGGTACAGTTCTTTAAGGCTCCTTTCAGGTTAGAGAGAGCAGATCCAGTCCTCTTCCTCTTCCCATGGGGCATCCCTGCCAACATTTTTAGCAGTTCCTGTTTGTCCTACAGCAAGCAATCTTACAGTGAACCTCACTCTCAACCTCAATGATTGGGAATGGTTCCTCCCATTTTGCACAGCCTGTGTACCCTCCTGTGAGGCCAGGGTAAAGACTAGTCCCCTTTTTTGTGATCACTTAACCCCTTCTGTGCTGGGGACATAATGGTTATGTCCACTGGCACAGTGCTCCTGTGCCGAGGACGTAATCATACGTCCTCGGCATGGAGCTCGGCTACCTCCGTGGGCTTCCCTCCCACTCCCCCCCAAGGCAGGGATGGAAGAGGAAGCCCTCCGACCCCCTCAGTGACGTCTGATGACGTCAGCGTGCATTCTCATCAGAGGCCACTTCCCATTTGCATTTCTCTTCCGATCATGTGATGGGGGCCTGAGAGGCTTCAAAGGGAAGGAATGGAATTTCCTTCCGTTTGAAGTCTCTCAGAGCATTTCAGAAGCCGGATCATGGGCAAGGGTCGCTCCCCAGGAGGGCAATTTTTTTCAATGCCTTTCCTGCCCCTCCCTGGGGGCAGATCAGCTTATTGTTATTAGGCCGATCTGCCCCCGGGGGCAGAAACTTCTAGGAGCCAGGGATTTCTTTTTGTTTTTTTTGTTTTTTAGAAGTGGTGAGCGACCCCTTAGGCAATGGTCGCTCCCCTGCGGGGCAAATTTCATATTGAACATTTCTGTCCCCCTTGGGGGCAGATTGGCTGATTTTTGTTAGGCCAATGTGCCCCGAGGGGGGCAGAAACCACTCAGCACGTGGCTTTTTTTTTGCGCCACTTTCATGCAAGGGTAGCAACCCCTTAGGCAAGGGTCGCTTCCGGGGGGGGGGATTATTTTAGGCCATTTCTTCCCCCCTTGGGCAGATCGGCCTATTATTATTAGGCCAATCTACCTCTAGGCGCCAGGGATCTTTTTTATGTTTTTTGTTTTTTTTAGAGGTGGAGAGCGACCCCTCAGGCAATGGCCGCTCCCCTGGGGGGCAAATTGTATTTAGACCATTTCTGCCCCCCTTGGGGGCAGATCGGCTGATTTACGTTAGGCCAATCTGTCCCCCAAGGGGGGCAGAAACCACTAAGCACCGGGGATTTTTTGTGTTGTGGCAATTTTCACGCAAGGGGAGCGACCACTCCCCTTGTGGGCAGATCGGCGTATTTCTATTAGGCCGATCTGCCCCGGGGGCAGAAACCACTTAGGTCCCAGGGATTGGTGTGTTTGTATGTGTGTGTTTTCTTCAGGGGGGCAGCCCCTTGGATAATGATCACTCCCAATGGGGGCACATTATTGTTGGCCATATCTGCCCCGTTGGGGGAGATTGGCCTATTTGTGAAAGGCCCATCTGCCCCTGGGGGGGGGCAGAAAGCCCACCAGAGACCAGGGACGTTTTTTTCCAAAATAAGAGGGTGTGGGTATGGCCATAGCCCCAACCCAAATAAATGGGGCCAAAGTTATTCTGCCTACCAGTGGGCAGATGGGGCAATTACCCCTGATCCAAACCCAGGGGGCAGAAAGTCTACTAGATGCCAGGGAATTAAAAAAATAAAAGTAGTGGGGTGGTGGCTACTAACCAGTATGGGCCTGGTTATTCCCCCCACCCCAATTGAAGGGAGTAACAGTCTTTCAGCTCTCTCCCGCACACTAAAACATCTTATCCCACGGCAAGCAAAAGGACATTTGATTATTTTGGGTTTTGCTTTTACATTTGGGCCATGAGAGCTTGGCTAACTCTCAAAATCGTCCCACTTGGAATGGTGAGGGCTGCACTTTATGGACTTTGGGACGCTGCCATTTAGAAAACTCCACAAGACCTAGACACATCTGAAAACTAAACATCTGGGTGATTCCAGGGTAGTGTGTTTCACATGCACCCCACACCATTTTCTTACCCACAATGCCCTGCAAACCTCCAATTTTGCTGGAAATCACACATTTTTCCCACATTTTTGTGATGGAACCTTCCAGAATCTGCAGGAATCCACAAAATACCTACCGCCCAGCATTGTCTCATCTATACCGATAAAACGTCTGCTGCACTTGTCAGCCCAAAATTGATTTTTTTCAAACTGCGCTTTTGGATCGGCTTTGGTTCCCCCTCAATTTCAACATGTTTTTGGCCCTTCCCTATCACAAGCACTTGGCCCACCTACACAAATGAGGAATCATTTTTACTGGGAGACTGAGGGGAATGCTGGGTGGTATGAAATTTCACCCGGTGCAGTGATCCCACACAGAAATATGGGAAAAAATGGATTTTTTTAGCTAAATTTGAGGTTTGCTGAGCAATCTGGGTAAGAAAACATTGGGGGATCCACGCAAGTCACATCTCCCTGGATTCCCTCAGGTGTCTAGTTTTCAGAAATGTCTGTGTTTAGTAGGTTTTCCTAGATGGCTGCTGAGCCCAGGACTAAAAACGCAGGTGCCCCCTAACCCCCGCAAAAACAGGTAGTTTTCTATTAGATAATTTTGATGTGTCCAGATAGTGTTTTGGGGCATTTTCTTTCACGGACAGTAGGCCTACCCACAAAAGTGAGGTACCATTTTTATTGGGAGTCTTGGGGAACACTGGGTGGAAGAAAATGTGTGGGTCCTCTCAGATTCCAGAACTTTCTGTCACCAAAATGAAAAGGAAAAGGTGTTTTTTTGGCCAAATTTTGAGGTTTGCAAAGGATTCTGGGTAACAGAACCTTGTCAGAGCCCTACAAGTTACCCCACCTTAGATTCCTCTAGGTGTCTAGTTCTCAAAAATGCAAAGGTTTGCTAGGTTTCCCTAGGTGCCGGCTGAGCTAGAGAGCAAAATCCACAGCTAGGCACTTTGCAAAAAACAGCTCTGTTTTCTTTGGGAAAATGTGATGTGTCCATGTTGTGTTTTGGGGCATTTCCTGTCGCGGGCCCTAAGCCTACCCCCACAAGTGAGGTACCATTTTTATTGGGAAACTTGGGGGAATGCTGGGTGGAAGGAAATTTGTGGCTTCTCTCAGATTGCAGACCTTTCTGTCACCGAAATGGGAGGAAAAAGTGTTTTTTTGGCCATGTTTTGAGGTTTGCAAAGGATTCTGGGTACCAGAACCTGGTCAGAGCCCCACAAGTCAACCCATCTTGGATTCCCCTAGGTGTCTAGTTTTCAAATCTACACAGGTTTGCTAGGTTTCCCAAGGTGCCGGCTGAGCTAGAGGCCAAAATCTACAGCTAGGCACTTTGCAAAGAACATGTTAGATTTCAATGTAAAAATGTGATGAGTCAATTCTGTGTTTCCTGTCGCGAGCATTAGGCCTACCCAAGCATGTGAGATACCATTTTTATCAGGAGACTTCGGGGAACACTGAATAGCAAAACAAGTGTTATTACACCTTGTCTTTCTCTAAATTTTTTCCTTCCAAATGTAAGACAGTGTGTAAAAAAGACGTCTATTTGAGAAATGCCCTGTAATTCACATGCTAGTATGGCCACCCCGGAATTCAGAGATGTGCAAATAACCACTGCTTCTTAACACCTTATCTTGTGGCCATTTTGGAAATACAAAGGTTTTCTTGATACATATTTTTCACTTTTTATATTTTAGCAAATTAATTGCACACCTAGTTAAGGGCAAGTACAGACTGGGCGGTTGCTAGAGAACTAATGCAAATTAGCCTTTGTCATCTTTAGGAAGGGTAAAGGTAACATTCCAAAAAAATAAATTTCTGATACATGTAATGAATATCATACTTTAAGATTAAGGTCATTTTGCATTAAATATAAAAGTATTTTATTAGAATCTGCAGATGGCACAGGTTATATATTAAAGGGTATTATCTATACTTTGACTTCTCCTATGTCCTAGTTACAGCCTGACCAGTGACAATGTAATTTTGGGTCACCTCTAATGTCACACATGTTCCACTCCTACACATTATGCCCTTCACCTTGTGGGCAGCAAAGTGTGCTTTGGGTGAGTTATTTACTGTTTAAAATCGCGTTCCACTACCTATCAAAATTGAGATTTTGGCAGGTGTGTGCAGGAGGGTTCCGGCTGCTGCTGCCAGGCTATACAGGGTAGGCCTGAAGCCAGGTTTTCACTTGGCACTTAGTGGATGGCTCAATAAATGGAGCAGTCCACGGGTGATTTTTCACTTTCCATGCCACTCGTATACTGTGGCCTTAGAGGAGAGTTAAATAATCCAATCAAGGATTAGCCAATATCTTTTTTTAAGGGACAGAGTACATTCCATGGACACTGAAGGGCAGTGCTCCAATGTGTAGAGTCAAAAAGTCACCCAAAAAAATCTGCAAATTTTGGGAGGGGGTGTGACCATGCAAAAAGGGTAATTATGTACATTGGCCAAACCCAGTACCGTGAACCAAGAACTCTTCTACTGAACCATTAAGAACTTTGGTCGATGTACCTGTAAGACAAAGACAACATCACAAATGTATCCAATTACAAAGACAATATATTGAACAGACATTTGGGACAACATGTATGCAAAGAATGTACTTTGACATAATTATTGCTTACATCGCAATTAAGCATATTTAGACATGTGAGGGTCAAGGCAATAAGGAAAATTCAAGAAAGTGTAATATACATTTTTAATAAATCTAGAATCTTACCAAATACATGTCAATAAAGAAGACATATATTCTGCAGTGACTTTTAAAAAGGCAGCAACCAGATCCTGATAGATTATCAAGATTTTGAGGATTGACCATGAAATTTACCTCATCCAAAATTGATGTGTCTTTGAGGGAAATGTGTTTCATCTTGTATTAGAACATTAGAACGTTGGCAGCTCCTTTGAAAACAATGGAGTGCTGCGGGATTTTACTGGCCGGTAAAAGCCCGCAGCGCAAACATTCCAATGTTCGCTTTGTTCACAGCAACAGCTGTGAACAAAGCCTCACGGAGCCCGAGGGGATTCTAATCCCCTCGGGCTCCGTGAGCAATTTGTTTTTTTTAATAGAACATTCTGCCCTGAGTGGCAGAATGTTCTAATAGCCTTAGAACCCGCAGTAGCGGGCTCTACCGGCTATTAAAGGCCCTTTCCCTTGTTAAATGCCCTCGCCTTCGGCTCGGGCATTTAACGCGGGAGCAGGCCTTTAATAGCCGGTAAAGCCCGCTACTGCGGGTTCTAAGGCTATATTCTAATATTAGGTCTAAAAAACATTGACTTGTAATAACTGATTACTATTCATTAATGGATCTTAAATAGTTGGAGGGTGGTGTGAGCTGATGTCACACTGAAGCAATCTACTAAGTAAGTGACTGATTGAACCTAGAAAATACCAGCAGTTTTCTTCCTTGAATGTAAACTTATCTTAAAAACAAAAGACAAGAGGCTTTTGACAATGCAGGAATAGTTCCTTTAACTAAATTTAATTACGTCCGGAAAAACAGTTACAGACCCAGGGTCTGAGGACTGTATCATTGTACAGTTGATCTAAACTGTGTTTTATACTTTTTTTTACCTTGCCTGGTCACAATATCGCTGTGTGTTATTGTGTGTGCTGTGTTCTCATTGACTGAATGTTCCTAACTATGTGTGACATCTGACTTTATGGTGTTTGGGAATGTGTGCACCCCTCTGGCCATGTGTGCTTTCCTGGGCCAATCTCCTGGGTCCACTGTGGTGTCGCTGTGCCTATCTGTGGGACCAATCTTGAGTTTCCTCTTCGCGCATTTGTTTGCAGGCCACCAGTGACCTTTCAGTCAGTAACCTCAGGCCTAGGTCTCAGAGCCTACCTGATCACTTACTTTGGAGGTGGGGTTGATGGAGAGTTCATGATGGGTAAAATCACTAATATTGATGCGACTTTGTTGTTATATGTGAACGTATCATTGTACACATTGACATTGCCTTTTCCAGTGTTAACAGTTCTTTTTTGCAAATCGCACTAGAAGACATCTCCTTCACCATTCTCCATTTCTTCTTTAATGCACTCAAAGAACCCTGTTTTTGGTGTTGCTCAGGAAAATGGGGGGAAGCAAAATATGCATCAACTCCACAGTTACGCAGGTTCACAGGCTAGTGGTACTGGTCCTGACAGAAAACCCTTCATTAGTCATTACCTGAGTCCTCTGTGGGTAGCCTACAATTGACCTTTCTTTATCCAGTTGACTTTCACCTCTGTCTTAAAACCTATTGCCCCCTTATCTGCCCTGCACATTCCAACCCAGTCTGTGCCATACTCAATACCAACTTCTTCATCTGGTGTCCAGCCTGTCACCACTGGTCTTCTGCTAGAAATAGTTAAGGTAGTGACACTCCCCGTTACACCATTAACACCACCTGAGTGTTTTTATATGAACAGCAATATATTAGCTGTCATTAGCACCAAGTCTCAATTACCTTAACCTGTGCCACCCTTTGAGGTACTGGGTTTTTCAGAACCAGTACTGATCCGGTAACCCAGTGGTGCCAGGGTACACCCAAAGACCTCGGGTACTTTCCTGATTCAGACCACAGAAACTCAGAGTCTTCTAGGTGAAGTCAAAGATCGAATTTATTGGCTGCAACCAAGTAACAAGCGTCCTAGAAGTACAACAGTACGGTTTGTATGTTCTCAGGAGACTGTGTTTCAATGCAAAGTCAGGTTTCCTTATATACAGTTTTTTAAGCTTCAGGCAAACATTCTTGACATATTGGTTGGTCATTCACATGTTTTCACTACAAAGGAAAAAACAGTGTCATGATGAAACCTCATATTTCATGTCATCCAACCCATAATAAATTACCCGGCAAGGCCTAGTATTTTACATCAGATAAGTGTGGACCCCCAATAAAAACGGGCACCTCCCCCTCGTAACGTAAGAAGAAGAAAAGAGCTGGTGCAGGTGTGAGCAAGATTAGGCAGGGTGTGTGAGCGATAATAAGGGTTTTATGGCATGGTGTGCCTTGATGCTATCTGATTCGGCCACTGGGAGAGGGACTGACCAAACAGGTTTGGCCTGAGGCAATGGTTCCAGCTTGCCCAGGTCAGAGAAAAGTCAATCAAGGTGTACGTGTCCTTGGAATCAAATCTGACTGTATTATAAGCCTATGTGAGGGCAACTTTTAAAAATGGCTGCCGTGTATAAAATGGGAGCCACGAGTGCAGGACTAAAATGGCGATTTCGAGGTGAAAACGCTGCTGGAATTGAGCGAAAATGCTCATGCTTAGTGTACTAGTCATTATCGGTCTTTTGATACTAAAATCGTACTGCTGTGGCAAAGTAAATGACATGGATCCAGAATTTTTAGAACCACAAACCCTCCTTTTGCCCTTACTTAGGCAATAAACCTATTCTCATGCTAATCTGAGTCCAGGTCTATGTTTCTAAAGTCGTTGAGATGTTGCTGTAACATCATCCTAGTATTTAGCTCGTCTCTTGGTGCAGGTTTCCTTATGCATGATGTAACACAGAGGCCACATATGGCAGGACAAAGTAAGGAATACCTCTATCTGCAGTAGGTGGCATAAGATCACACACCCAACAATTAGTGATGTTCACTACTAACTAGTGTTGATGCAGAAGCTGTACAAAAGAATTGCTCACGAATTCTGATCTTCTAACCTGCTCATGTTCAGGAAAAGGGTGAAAAGAGTGCAAAGAAACAATAGTAGGAAAAGACATAGGTTGGGAAGTGGGTGCAAAAGTCAATTGAGTAGAGAAAAACAATCCCACCCATAAATGACAACGTCATGTTTAAAAGACACTAGAAAACACGTTATTAAGAACATATAGACAACGGGAGAAAGTAGTAATCACTATTACAAATGAAATAATAATTTTTCACAACCCTAACCAAAAAGCAAATCCTAAAATTATCTAGTAACATTTTTAGGGCTCCTCTGCATTTCAGTAATTTTGGTATGTTCAGGTGGAACAGTGGTGACTCTCGTCAATGCTCTAAGGTGAAAAGGGGGTACTCTTTCTACAGAAAATTGACTTTATTCTGCTTTTACTAAACAGAGTAGTACTTTAAAACAATGCCAGCAAAACAATCAGTCTCCTAACACCTAGTCTATACAATCACACGGAAACCTCTTGTGAAACCAACTATGCCCAGAGTCCGTTCAAAAAGCCTCTCTGGCAGGCTTCTATTGTCCATCAAATTTTCTTTTGTTGTTTTCTTTCGCATGGGCCTCTCAATTCAGGCCTCTTCGTGAGAAAAGTACTGCTTAGTTGGAGTGCCCTCCTGGCAAACACCCACAGCTCACTCGAAAGTCTCAATGTCTTAAAGCAATGCACCAGTGTCTCTCCTCTGTGGCAGACACTACAAACAATGTGCTCTTCATTGATCAAGGGCACAAATCATCTCGTGCAGACCCAAGCACCATTAATTGGGAAATAGCTCAAGCTCAGCAGCACTTTCAGACTCCAACACTCATTATTTAGTGTCAGAGGACGCTCAAGCTGCTCTTTCATGGGCACCACAGTATAGTGCCTTTTTCCAAACTTGAAATCTCCGGTGCACTGCCCTTCTTCCGTTGGAGCAAAGAAAAGGGGGGGTGTGGCCAAAACTCAGGCCAAGGGGCTCAAGGGATTGCACACTATCAGAGGTTACCAGCACATTACAGGTAGAGAAATGAAACTTCAAAACAGCTCTGCCATCAACAACAGGAATCCTTCTCTTTAGCTCTTTTACACTGAAACTTTGGTTTTGTGATGTCCAACGCCGTCTGATGGAGCAAGTACGATACCATGCGCTGGCGATCGCTGTCCAGCTTTGCTACTTTCTGGTTGCTGAGACTGTAGGGCTAAAACGTCCGCCTTTTTAATCTGTAGCTGTCACTGATGGGAATTAGGCTTAAATCAATGTCCTGCAGGTTATTATGACTTGATACCCGCAGAATCTAGTGACGTAGGAAATGTGCCACAGTTGTTAGTTCCCTTCAATTTAGTACAAAAACAGTTCATGGTTTTTAACAAGGGGACTGCAAGCAGGTGGTCTGCAATCTTCAAATGAGTAGCCATACACCATGGGCATAAAATACAAAGGCAGAAGGGCAAAACAGGGTCTCTAGCATCTTTAATTGGGTTCTCTCCATTATTCTCTGCCATCTATAGCTACATGAGAATTCTATCTGAATGGATTTCCTCACACAGTGGCATTGTCTAATGGGGTAAACACATATTTTCCTCAATGATTAAGTCTAGGTGTTCCTCCTTATCTTAGAACATCTCAATAGAGAAATCACATGATACCGATTATCAGGGACATGTAGAAACCTTCCTTTAAAGACTGTGCATCAGGTGCACTATGCAATACACAGGCTAATAGTCAAATGTGCAAACAAAAAGACAAGAACTAGAGGGTCCTGATATTTGCATGATTAGGACACATCTGATCCCACCAAAAATTAAAGTAGCAGGAACAGAAGGGAACCGAAAACCAGATTAAAATAGACATTGAAAATTCGTCATGTTCAAAAAGGTAAACATAAGATATCTCCTATTGAGATGGAAAACTTGTCTTACTATAATATTGAGTCAGTTAACCAGTCTATCGCTACCCTGACAGTCAGGCTGGAAAACATTGAAGCAGGCCTAAGGCAAATTCTTGAAAACCAGTCTGGTCATACCAAAGGGAATTACACATAACATGGGGGTCCCTGGTACATCACTGCAGTCTGGAAATGTGAACCTGAACAATACATCAATAATAATAAAAGGTCTGACTGGTGAAAGGAATTTGAAAAAGAGAAATGGGACTAGGACATAGCTAAAATCTCAATAACTAAGCATGATGCGACATTGGTCAGGGGAAGTAACAAAAGAAAAAATCTATAGGAAGAACAAAAAAATTATTTGGGTGATAGTCAGGCATGTGACACAACACCGAGAGTACGGGTGATACACAAAGGCCAAAGTTACACAAATTTTAACTCTACCGTTGGTGACTACACCATATACGGTACTCCTAGCTAATGTTTCAGTTCCTTTTTCAGGAAAAAATGAAAACCTGGTTTTCTTTTAAGGAACAAAAGCCATATGCTACTTAGGAAACAGAACATCATTAACTAATGTAATATAGAAATTAGGCCACCTTGAGTCACAGATCTCTAATTTCATCCTTAGGTCCAATCAAGGCTACATAAATGTAGGGCTGCCTGTTCCTTTAAGGGAAGGGGCAGTAACGTGACTAACTGCAGGTGACACACTTTGATCCTGTATATCTCTTTTTATTTTCCTTCAATACCATTATAGCCAAATAGACATGCACTGGTTAAGTGTTGTCTCTTATGTTCACAGCATGAAATATCATTATCTCTGGAATTTAGTAACCAGAACAAGTTCAACCAACTGTTGCGTAGCGATGGGCATCGTCATGACCATCCCCTCACAACACAGGGGAGCTTGTAATAGTATCAAAAGCAGCAACAAACATGCAAAAAAAACAAATAAAAAATAATAAAAACGCACAAAACGTCAAGCTATCAGATATACTTGCTGTGTATCAAGCACAAAAAGCATAGACAAAACAATAGCATGTGTGAATAAGTGGTGACACACAACACCATGTCATGTACTTTATGCACTGTAAACCTGCAGCCCAAAACCCAATATTTGGGCCTGTTTAATTTGTCAGGTTTAAAATCCTTACCCTCCTTTTGACAGTAGATCACCAGGCAATGGAAATCTGCTGTCAAATATAACTTTACTGTTTCTCTTCTAACATACAGGACCAGCAAGAACAATTCATGATAGGACCAAATACACGAAAATAAATTTCCATTACTTAACTGTTACCCTCTTGTCAGTTACTTCGCAACATCAAGCCACCTTAGTTTTACCTTTCTAAAAGTAAAAATTGTTACACTGACACTCCATATTAATTTGACACCTACAATTTCCACTGTGAAAAATAAGTCCTAATTGGTAAATCGTTCTCATTAAGGCATGTAGCCTTCAAAATTTTAGAAAAGGGCTGCATCTTATTTTCTGTCTAAGACTTAATGCAACACTTCGTTTTCTGTCAAATAAAAGCAACTAGCAGGCATCATTTTATTTTTTTAGAGCGGAGACACAAATGTATCAGTTCTGCAGAGCATTTAACATGATGTTGGGACTTTCGAAGAAACACCTTTTTTTTATATTTTCCCTTTGGAATTAAGTTCTTTAATTGTATTGATGTTCTTCTGGAGAAACCAGAAATCCCACTTTTAGAGGCCCGTAGGGTCATTCTGCATTTCACAGAGACAAGGCCCTAATTTAAAAGGTCACAAGTGTCAACATGACAGCCTCCTCCATTGTTTATGGGAAAACTAAAGATAGCATCTCAGCAGCCTGACTTGAGCCAGCCTCTGTAGCTCTCCTAGCTTCTGCCACTCTGAATCTGTCAAAGACAGTAGGCCTTCCTGTTTTCCTTCTAACCTGCAATAATTCACTCTATTTAAAAAAAAAAAAAATTCCTTTTTAGGCGCTAAAAAAATGTATCTCTATTTCCAGATTATTAAACTACATTTACTGTGAATAATTCACAAACCTTAATAACACACATACCAGTTGTTAGAATAAATGCTTGTTGCAATCCCATGCAATGGTACATATTTCATCAACCTCGAATGAATGAACGTCTCAGTAGGCCCAGCTGAAGTTAGAACCTTCAACCTCGATATTAAAACAAGCCTTTGTACTGGCACATTGACTCATTGAATCATAAGAAGGCACAACCTGCAAATATATATCAAACCTAAATGTATGCATTTACTGAAGCCTGAGACACTTTAAAAAGTACTCTGAATGAAAGAAAATGCAGTTTAAACAGTGCTTTTGCCCAAAATCGACTTTGATATTTTAGGCATTAAAAATCAATATCCCACAATTTTCTTGCATAATATGCATTACCAGAATGTCTATTACACAATCCATGAGTCAGCCATTGAAAATATTAACTTATACTTTATAGAAATGAGCTTGTTTGCTCCTGCGCCAAGGGAAAATTGCACATACAAATGTCATTTTAGCGGTGCAACATAACTTAAATTAAATTTTAATGCTAGGAGGCCATAGTATAGGTATTAAGCTTTATAAATATTAAAAAACGATTTTGAAAGGCACTTATTTTTTAAATAATTTTTCCATAATTAATAATCTTCTTTAAAAAAAAAAAAAAAAAAATTATTCTTTTTTTTGTGATAATTCCACATATAAAAGCAAGCTGCATCCCTTGCCTATTATTTGGGATACATTAACTCACAAGCCTAAGCGCATAAGCCTAACTTGAAATGCGTCACATTTTTGCGCCACTTTCATTTAAAAGGAAGGTTATGCAAAATTCCACCTGTGTTTAACTGGGAAAGTGCTGGCTGAATTGAACATTCCTATCAAATATACTGCAGCTGAAAAGTTTGCCTGTGAACATCTAATACAATGCATATAAGAAAAATGCTGTAAATGAATTTATTTTTTTGCAAAAATAGATAATTTCGTTTTTTTTGGGGGGCCCTATTTATATCTATTGAATGTGTTTTCTAATTTATTAAGCATTTAACGGCAGTTTTGTATATGTGCACAATTGCTCATTCTATAAATTAAAGAGCAACATATAGCTATGTTAGCACATCACATGGTTCATTTCTGGATTTTTTCTAAGTTTCTACTTAATATTAATTAACCAACATTTTACTTAACAAACTGAAAACATCAAGAAGACCCACAAACACACATTGAGCTCATTTCAGATATAAACAGAAAACACTCAGGACACACAATACAGCGCGCTTTAGCCATTTTTCATAAATAGCGCCGTCGCAATTTACTTACAGAACCGTTTGCAGATCCTAGTTGTAAGTCATATTTACAAGAGAAAAGAAAACTTTTCTCAATAGTGTTCCAAAAAACTGCAAACACAGCCTCACAGACATTTATTTCCAAGAATAGCGGACCCATACTTTATTAAACGTGATGGGGCCCACTCCGTGCTTCACATATAGTTCATAGGTTGGAGTTCCAATCGGAGGAACCGGACATGAGTCCTCCAACCGGGAGTCCCTTTTACAACCAAGACAAAACAAATTTCCAAGTCTGCTAAGACCAGGCATCTTCGCTCACTAGTCTAGTTTCAAACTTCAAAGGATTATCGTTTACGATAGTCTCGTGAATACATGAGTCCTTCGGCTTTGGTACTTGCAAGTTCCAAATCAAAGTGATCCCGAAGGGATACCAAACCAAATGTCCAACTAAGGACCAAACCAAGTGTCCAACTAAGGACTGGGAGACGCTCCACTTATACTTAACTAAAAATATCGATGACGTCACCAGAAGACTCGTCTTATCGTTTCGCTCTACCAAACATCAAGGGTCCAAATCAGGGCGATAGCCAGGGCAGCAGTCCTTCGTAGCCATCGGGAAGCGGGGAACCTCGCAGCAAAGACTTTCGTACCACGTCGACATGCAGGGGTCGATGAAGTGGCGGCCTTCCTCCAGAATTTTCACACGAAGCTCCTCACGGACCTCAGGCTTGGACCGGTACTGCTGGTATCACCCCACGTTGGGCGCCAACTGAGGTACTGGGTTTTTCAGAACCGGTACTGATCCGGTAACCCAGTGGTGCCAGGGAACACCCAAAGACCTCGGGTACTTTCCTGATTCAGACCACAGAAACTCAGAGTCTTCTAGGTGAAGTCAAAGATCGAATTTATTGGCTGCAACCAAGTAACAAGCGTCCTAGAAGTACAACAGCACGGTTTGTATATTCTCAGGAGACTGTGTTTCAATGCAAAGTCAGGTTTCCTTATATACAGTTTTTTAAGCTTCAGGCAAACATTCTTGACATTTTGGTTGGTCATTCACATGTTTTCACTACAAAGGAAAAAACAGTGTCATGATGAAACCTCATATTTCATGTCATCCAACCCATAATAAATTACCCGGCAAGGCCTAGTATTTTACATCAGATAAGTGGGGACCCCCAATAAAAACGGGCACTTCCCCCTCGTAAAGTAAGAAGAAGAAAAGAGCAGGTGCAGGTGTGAGCAAGATTAGACAGGGTGTGTGAGCGATAATAAGGGTTTTATGGCATGGTGTGCCTTGATGCTATCTGATTCGGCCACTGGGAGAGGGACTGACCAAACAGGTTTGGCCTGAGGCAATGGTTCCAGCTTGCCCAGGTCAGAGAAAAGTCAATCAAGGTGTACGTGTCCTTGGAATCAAATCTGAATGTATTATAAGCCTATGTGAGGGCAACTTTTAAAAATGGCTGCCGTGTATAAAATGGGAACCACGAGTGCAGGACGAAAATGGCGATTTCGAGGTGAAAACGCTGCTGGAATTGAGCGAAAATGCTCATGCTTAGTGTACTAGTCATTATCGGTCTTTTGATACTAAAATCGTACTGCTGTGGCAAAGTAAATTACATGGGTCCAGAATTTTTAGAACCACACCTTCTTTATTCCTGGATGAGCAGGTGAAAATGGCATTAGTACTTTCCAACCTAGCAGTTAATCGAGCACCCTATTCCTATCTATATGAAGTCAAACGATAATTAGTTGCTCAATCTTAAAGAAGGACATTCTGATTTACTTACTTCATAATAACCATTTCTGATTGGAGATGCTCAGCTTCTTTTAACCAAGTAAAGGAAGGGAAAAATGTCAAAATTGAAAAAAAGGCCTTTACTGCACTAAATCAGCCTTTTTGTTTGTAAAAGAGAAACGTGTGCCTCGGAAGTAAGAAAATGATCCAACTCTTCTGTAAAGGAGGCTTTTGTGTTGAGCTCTGTTTCTTTCATTGCCTCACAGTCCCTTCTTATGGCCAGGGCATTGGCTTTACAAAATTTGACCATCCCTGCAACATTTGAACAAGTAAATGTTGTGCCAGTTCACATGTTACTTCTCATGGATTCAGGTGCCACAGACAGTTTTATTGACATCACTTATGCCACTTCATTGCTTTTACCTGTAGTGTCAAAACACAAACTAGATCCTCTTAGATGTTGATGGTATTGAGTTAATCATTGGCTCTTCACTAGGCAAGCCACTCCACTGGCTCTTATATTTCCTGAAGGACAAAACGTCAAATTGTCTTGAATGTAACTGATGCCACCAGTTTCAAGTAATCCAGGGAATCCCCAGCTTACAACTACATAATTCAAAATATAACTTGTATAATACATGTTGTTCTTTTGGTTCATCTTATTCTGAGACATCCTTTTATCCTGTTTTTCTTTCAGACACAGTGAATACAGTAATAGGATTTGTAACTTCCAATGAGATTCTTCAGCATCTCAGAGAAGAAAATGAAGACTTTGATGATCCTGTGGATAAAGACAAAGGTAATACTTGCCTCACCAGAGATACTTTGATTGCCACGCAGAACTTCCAATGGACATCTCCTACCAACATCTTTGCCAAGCTTTTCATGAGATTCATCATGCACATTTCACACACTGTAACACCGATTTCTCCTCCTCTTAGAGAATTAGTTACTATTCCTTAATTGAAGAAACTGTGGAGGTGTTTCAGATTTATAGATGCTGTGCTATGACACCCCTACCCTGACTAACCCTCAGACAGCTGTAGATGAGGCTCATTCATAAACACGCCAAGTTTCAGGTATTCTGAAGCCAATGGCATTAATTTTTCTCAAACTCTCCCCAGCCAAGTTAAACTATACAATAATAAAACAGAACATTTAGCAAAAAAACAGCTTTCCAAACAGGGTAAGCCGGCCTGCTTACAATTACCATATAAAATAATGTTATGTGTTCACAGCTCCTATATTCTGCTAGGCTTTGTTAGCAAGACAATTGTGCTGGACACTTTTATTCATGATTTTGATTCAGTAATAACATTCTAACCAGAGAAAAGAAATGCAAAGTTTAATGATTTGTCCTAGTTTCGGCAAAATACCATTTGTCCATGAATTATGTTACTGCCCCCCACTACTTGTATACGTTTAACCTCTTCCACTCCATTTATTGATAATGTTAGTTGAGAATTATTCTCCCAGGGTGACACAGTGGTTTTTAAAGGATACCAATATCATTCAGGATGGTCTACATTTTAAGGGATCGTATTTGTACTTGCCCGCACCTTCACTTCAAGACCAAGTAACACATCATGTCATGACAAAAGTAACCATTCAGGGGAATTAAAGTCCTTTAAGTTAATACAACATGATTTCTAGTTTGAGTGCAAAAATGCATGTAAACCATATAGAACTGTACCAAAATTTGTTTTAGTAAATAGTTTGGTCTCTTACAACCTATTCTATTATACCATGACCATGGAATACCATGGCCATGGATTTCCCTGTTGATCCACTGTGAGTTCATGGCTACACAACTATGTTAATAATCATGGACAATATTCTCTAGATAGAACATTTCAATTCACTGAAAGCAGTAGCCATGTCCTTTGCCGTTGCTCCAATATTTTGTATAGAACACAGTGTGGTGGCACAGTTTATTTTGTATCCTAATCACAGAGAGAGAAACATTCAATTTATTTCACATTGTTGGAAGATGACATGCTGTCTAGGACAGAGGTGATCACCTGTTTTTTGTTTACCACCCCTAAACAGATAGGCAAACAGAAAGAGTTAAGCAAATAATGGAACGATATTTAGTCTGACATTTAGCTGCAAAAGAGGATGACTGAGTTATTGAATTCCACCTACAATAACACTATGGGCCTGATTCTAACTTTGGAGGACGGTGTTAAACCGTCCCAAAAGTGGCGGATATACCACCTACCGTATTACGAGTTCCATAGGATATAATGGACTCGTAATACGGTAGGTGGTATATCCGCCACTTTTGGGACGGTTTAACACCGTCCTCCAAAGTTAGAATCAGGCCCTATATTTTATTGCACATGGTATCTCCTTTTATGTTACTGGCCAGCATCCTCAAAATGTACCCTAGGAGCTACCATAAATGAACCTGTTCCTGTTGTTTAGGAAGATCAAGTATATTTAGAAAACCATCCTTAAATCTGCTACCAAGCATTTTTGCAAGCAAGAAAAGGTTATTTACAAAACACATGCAAACATTCATAGATGTTATAGAGACAAACATCATGTTGGTGACTGTGACTTGTGCCACCCATCAGAGTGACTGACCTTTCGTTTCAGGAATCTCAAAGCCTCTGCTGCCCTTATAAGGACCCAGGAAAGTATTGCAGCTGAACCCATGCCAATCATATATTGCTCAGGTAATGACAAGTATCTCAGCATCACTGGTGACTTTTCAACTCAACTCGAAGTCCAGTGGCTTTCAATATTCCATCTCAGTGGCTCCCCTCCCCAGTTGCTATGCAGTGTCCTGATCAGGGATTCTTTTACCAATCCATCAGGAATTCTCCTTGATATACCCGTAAGAAAAAGACAAAAACCCAAGGTCAGCGAATGATAAAGACAACATGGCAAGAAACATTTGAGAAACATGCATTTTAAGCTATTCCTTTGATATAATTATTGAAGACATGACTGGTAACAATATTTACACATCTAAGTGAGACAGCACATTTGATGCGTCTATCAATGACATTAAGACTTCCCCTCTGGAGACTACTTTTCTAAAGGTATTTTGGTTTCTCATTGATTGGGAGCTCAGAAAACCTTACTCCAAGTGAAAAATTTAATTTTCCTTAGCATAAAAAACACCATGCACAATTTTTAACAGTATTACTGTTACTCACAGTTTTATTTCGATCCACTAGTGTGCAATCCAGAGAAGAAGTGCTTTCAAGATGTTCCACTGCTACTCCATAAGGATAGGAAGATGAAGACCAATTTGTAGAAAAGGACTAGAGATGTATTCACCTGTCTTGCTTGGACCAAAATGCTGAATAGACAGACCATCATCTACGGCCACCTGAAAAGAAGCTTAGGAGGCCTACAAGCGGAAACTACTCCTTTGGCATATCAACCATATGCCCCCATTTTACCTTGAAGCATGAACATTGGTATTCAAGTTACGGATGGAGAGATCACACACAGAAGTCCAGGACGAAGAATCATTAGAAAGATTTCCTAGACAAGCGATGGAGAAGGTAACCAATCTGCACTTTAAAGTGTTACTGCTCTCCTGTGTTGAGTGCAAGTTCCACATATATTGTGGCAAACAAAACAGAAGATTTGGTGATGAAAGTTCGAGTAATATTGTATCATTAAAACTAAAACAAAACATCAAAGTGTTAAAAAATATATAAAACACCAAAAACAATCACCTCTCCTCCCAAAAACAAGTTCCTTGGAGAACCCATCAGCAAAATCTATAACAAAGATGGGGTTAGCTGTTCATGGTGAGGTGGGAACAGATCCCCTAGCAGTCAAAGCCCTGCTGGGCTCAACATTCAGCTTTTACTGTGAGCAATAAAGATTTGCCATCTTTGCCAGATTTAGGATGTAAAATAATTGGATGTGGTAAAAGACCAAAAAAACTTTGAATTCTCATAAAGGTGAGAAATCATCTTAAAACTCCACAGTTAAAGTGATTATATTGTTACAAACTACAACTGAATGAGACTGACATTTTCAAGGTATGTTTAGCACAGCAATCAATCATTCACCCAACATCCATGCAAACCATATCACACATAAAATATAATGCTTAACATGTCACAATATTTATGCAAATAAGAAACAACATGTAAAAGTGCAACATAATTAAATTACAGTACACACACACTTACAATCTTGTTACTACATTCTAGTTGTCTCTCTTTCATAATGCTAAAAGTAATAGTGCATGTAATCTTACAGATGAGCTTACTGATTAAATGGGTGCTTGCATCTGGCACACCAAGGGTGAGGTCATGAACATTGCTTTTGGTGTGTGGAATTTATAACTAGATGCAGGTTGAATGGCTTTGCTGCCCAACATTATGTACTGCTGCTTACTAAAAGGCAGCTTTTTCTTTAACTAATCTTGGGAATTATGCTGCATTGTGATTCAGTCCTCCCTCTTGTCCAATTGTGTTCTCAGGAGGATAATAGGGATGCCACATTTATGCCTGTCACCAGATGTGGGTAAGGTGACTCCTAGACTCTCCCTAACCAATAGGGTAAAAAATCCCAGGTGTTACCTACCCATTGTTGCAGCATTTCTTTAGTGCTTTATTGCAAACAATCCAAATGTGCACCTTGCTGCCCTAATCCAAGATGGTGATACTTTTCTTCCCTTTTTCAGAGCCTGTGTGCCATCCCAAGAGGTGTGTCCAGGTATCATTTGACATTTGCCTGCAAAAGGGGAGGTACTTTGAAGTAAATTAACTTCCTGGACCAATGATCATCCTGCCAGAGGACCAGAAACATCTCGCCATACCCAGGCCTTTTCTTCTCGGCTGTGGGACTAAAGTTCAGATCTCATTCAGGGCTTGAACATTTAGAGGGCTGCATCTGAAGGTTGATGCAAATTAGTCTCCAGAAGCTTTAGGTATGGAAAAGGTAACTTTTTCAAATTAACTTTTCCCTAATATTTATTAGAAATGTAACTTCACTAGTGAGTTGGAATTTTTATACATTTTAAAAAGAATCAGAAAATGAAATTGAATACAGTATTTTTCAATGGAACAGACAGACTTGTTACAGTGAAAATAGCTTCTATGTGCTAGTCACTGTAATAGCATGTTCAATATTAAATTACAACATATACTGTTTTTATAAACCTATGCACCTTGCCTTACATACTATTGGACTTACTTGGGGGGTGACATATTAATATTTGAAAGGAAAATTGAGACCTGTCAAAAGGGTGTACTTTGTAAGGTTGAATTACAGTTTAAAAACTGATTTGATCAGGCTATAATGTTAGACCTGAAGCCATGTTTTCACTGCCAATCTAATGGGTGGCATAATAGGTGCCTTAGTCAACTAGTGACATTTAAATTCCAGACATATACTACGGCTTATAGGTAAGTTAAATATGACATATAGATTAATGCCAACTCATCTATGAATAAGCACAGGTACTTTACTACTGATTAGCAAGTGTACATTACACAAAGTTCTCCAGATAGCAAAGACAGATGGGACACAAATCTGGGGGTTCACCACACAAATGATGGTGATTTCTTATACTTAACATGCCTCCTATAAGGTATTTAACACCAAAATACACCCCTCACTGCATGGCTTGGAAAGTTTTTTGCAGTTTTTGTGGGAAATTGGGTTGTTGGTTGAGGGGTTTAAACCCTGCACAAGCAAAAACCACAAAACCTGTCAGGATGAACCACTAAAGTCATTAAATCAACGTGTGGTAGCTTGGCACAGAAGCAGTTACTTGGAGGCAATGTGTAAGGTATTTATGCAGCACACAAACAGTAAGAAAGTGAAAACACAAAACCAAAAAATCCCATCCCTTGCACCCAACAGATCAAAGCGGTAACCAAAGACATCTCGCAGGGAAAGACTGGGCCAAAGACAAAATATATGGCATACCACGATAGAGCGTGTTCCAGAAATAAGGACTGGATTGGACCCAGTTTGCACTTATCTTCAAACTTAGGAGAATTTCTGAGGATAGCTGTCTGAGAAGGTTAAGTTCAGGAGGGCAAGGCTGCAGGAGATTTCCTAGGAGAAAGAGTCATCAACGGGGACTTGTTGGACAGAGGTGGGGTGATGTTTTCTATGTTCAGGCTGTGGAGTATTGCCCTTGCACCATTTATTAAACCATGGAAGGCCACCTTGAGTGACTGTGTGGTGCTTGGTAAATCTGGACTAACGCAAGGCAGCGCAAGTCACAGCCTTGTGTTACTTTGCCCAAAGGAGGCATTCCATAGTTGGAGCATGGGTGTTCTCATACATTCACTCTTGGATTTTGGGACTTTCTCAGATTTACCATGAATGGTGCACCTGGGAATGCATCAAAATGCTACTCCTTCCCAGGGGAGGCTAATAGAAGAGAAATAACTTTATTTCTCCTTATTTTTCAAGGGCATATTTATCAAGAGTTTTGTATCACTCTTCCTTCATGCAATCAATCAATCAATCAATCAATACATTTGTAGAGCAAGCTACTCACCTGCAAGGGTCTCAAGGCGCTTGGGGAGGGGGGTGGTGGAGCTGCTACTGATCAAACAGCCAGGTCTTGAGGTGTCTCCTGAAGGTCAGCAGGGCTTTGGTCTGCCGTAAGTGGATGGGGAGGGTGTTACAGGTATTGGCGGTGAGATAGGAGAATGATCTGCTGACGGGTGTTGTCCTGTGAATGCGTGGAACGGTGATTAGGGCAAGGACGGCAGAGCAGAGCTGTTGGTTCAGGGTGTAGAAGGTGAATTGTTCATTGAGGTATCCTGGTCCGGCGTTGTGGTGTGCTTTGTGGGCGTGGGTGAGGAGCCTGAAGGTGATCCTTTTGTTGACGGGGAGCCAGTGTAGGTCTCTCAGGTGGGTTGTGATGTGGCTGCGGCAGGTGATGTTGAGGATGAGGCGTGCGGAGGTGTTCTGTATGCAAGGGAGCACAAGGTGACACAAAACCTATAGGGAGATTGACCAAGCCAAGCAAGGCCACCATGTGGTATATCTGGAGTAATGTAAGTAAGACAGCACAAGTTGCTGCCTTGCTTTACTCTGCCCCAGGGAGAGGTTCCATGTATGAAGCATACGTCTTCCCATGTATCCACCCATGGATTCTGAAGCATTCCCATATTTACCAATACTAGTAGACCTGGTAATACATTGGAATGGTAAGCGTTCCCAGGGGAGACATAGCGAGGGAAAATATTTCTCCTAATTTCTTCCTCTTTCTAAGTGTGCTGTGTTCTGCAGCACACATAGAAAGAAGAAATAGCCTCAATGAATTGTTTGTGTGCATGGTGCAAAGGTGCCTGCGTTAGTGCTAAGTAGCCAAAAGTGCACAAGTGCAAAGTGAGAGCAGGAATGATAGATAAGGTGCATTCCTGCCCCCTCCCTTTCACACAGATCAGAAAGCTATCTTACTTCTTTGTATTGTATGAAAAAAAAATTATTATGGCCCTAAGTCTCTTTTTGGAAGTCAAAAATCTCCAGTGGGAAGAGGCTGCAGGCAATAGATGTTGTGGTCTCCATGAGGTCAGTTACATCTTCTGAGAGGAGTCACTGAACAGTATTTGCTGCGGCAGAGGAAAACCTACCAGGAGTTGCCACGAAGTCAGTATGACCGGCATTGCACCTCTGGCTTTTTGACAATGAGGTAGCTCCCATTCTCCTTTTAGGTCTCAGCGCAGTTTTTAGCCAAATCAATTCTAAGTCCCAAGTTTTGGATTTGTGCTATCTGGGCACCTCTAGCATCACATCTAAGTGTCCAGGAATGGTGGAGCACTGCTTGGAGGGTCAAGGCTGACTCAGGTTGGGTCCAGGTGCGGGTTCAAGATGGTTGGAGCCTTTTCTGTCCTTGAGGCTCTGATCAGGAGACCAGCCGACTAGCCCTTAAAGTCATTCTGGTAGATTATGAATAGAAAATGATTTATCTCAGACACCAGTCCAAATCATTTTTAGTATAAGTGGAAACATTTCCTGACGTGAAATTCCATGGAAATGTACAATAAGAGCCAAGTTAGATCCGGTAGGATCCATAAAGTCAGTCCTTTTGCCCTTATAAAAACTTTTCAACAATCTTGACCCCTTTATTCTTGACACGTTTTGACTTTCATTATCCAAATGTCTCCTCAGGACTTGGGCTGAAGTAACCATCATATGCTATATAAAATAACATTCAGACTGAGTGTGGGGAATTGAATAAACAAAATTAGAGGCCTTTGAATAGTTGGGCACATATGCATTCCTTAATTTATGCACTTTTAACTACAACACATTCAGTAGTCAAACTATTGTGTAAGAAGATCCATGGCTTGCTTCATAATAATCCATGAAACTGCAGGAGAAGATAGGGACAAAATATGAGAAAAATGAGTCAAATAAGTGCAAATAAGCATCAGCATTGAACACACAATTGTGTTCATACATGCTTGCCATCTGCTCACCTACCGTCTGGGCCTGGATAAAGGGAGCTCTTAAATAGTCATGATTTCTTCAGGAGAGAAAACCCAAATGCACTTACAAAAAGTGGCTAATCAGAATTATCTTCTCAGAAATCTATGCAGAGTTACCAAAGATGGCACGCTTAGCAATTATTATTTTTTTGTAATTCTTTTTATTTAAACAATGCTCAATACACAGTGGATATGAAGGCTGATACACCAATTTGGCGATAGACAAATTGAGCAGAATAAGAAACATTTAGGCCCGTATTTATACTTTTTTAGCGCCACATTTGCGTCACTTTTTGACGCAAAAGCGGCGCAAACTTGCAAAATACAATTGTATTTTGTAAGTTTGCGCCTTTTTTGCGTCAAAAAGCGGCGCAACTGCGGCGCTAAAAAAGTATAAATACGGGCCTTAATGTATGACAGGTTTGTACATCTGGTATATGATTATGGTAGACATTTATAGTTTTGATAGACTCTGAAGAAGCACTGCAAGCCTCTCCCACAATGGTAACACTCCCCTGACTAAATAACCTCTGTAGGAGCACCAATTTCCCCAAACCTTATCCCATTTTAGTGCATCCCCAAATTTTATAGACAACCTGTTCTGCCAGGTGGCACCATTCAAGGTGTACTTCCCAATCATCCACCCACAGTGGACTTGCTACACTCTATGCTGGTGTAATGCTGCATTTAGCCACTCCAACTGAAATCATTAACCATATTTTTTAATATTCTGTCCGGGAGGCCTCACTGTTACTATATGCCTGTAGTATTGTGCTTAGAATTGTTTTTAAAAATACACCCAAGATGTCAGTAGTAACCACCAATCTGACACTAACTGCCTTTATAGCAATAGTCACCCATACCACAAGTCACAGCAATCCCAAATAAAATTGTGTCCATACAGGTGTTTGCAATAATGTCCCCAACTAACATATCCAATACTGTAGCAATTGCAATAGCAATTGATACAAGGGGGTATACACAAAATGTACAGCCAATCTTATCTCTAAACTGCAAACATGTCAGAGATCTATGAAGGTCATATGTCCCCTTGGTGTCTGCAATTGTTGACAAACAGTAGATGACATTTAACCCCAAATTGTCAGGTTCCCTGGCTAATGCATAAGCATGATGCATGGTGTAAGTCTCCAGTAATATGATGAATGTTTGCACCAAAATTAATATGTCCACCACTAATGTACAACACTAATGTATGCATTTTAACAAAAAATAGTAATTGCCTGGCTCACACATTAGCAGCGACAACATAATCAGCAAACTATTAGAAACAATCAAATTGAAGCCCAGGACAAAGGTATTCTCAAAAGAAAACGACTTTATATAAACCAGAGATAATTCTTTAAAAAAAAAAGCAAAATAAGTCCATTAGGATTAATCACTATGTACATATGTACAGTTTTTAATTGCCCATGTGGGCCATAATGGATGTCAGGCCTATACGTCCTTCCTAAAATCACTGCCAGAATGAACCTACTCTGGAAGGGGCATCTATGGGGCAGAGAGCAGGCACCTCAATTACCTTACTCGGGGTGGTCCTTGAGTTGGGGAGGGGTGGATCTGTGATTGGGAGTGACGACTTTGGGTTTTTGAGGGGTGGGTTTGTGTTTGGGAGGGGTGGGTTTGGATTTGAAAGGGGTGGCTTGCGATGTGGATGGAGTGACTTGCGATGTGAAAGGGGCGAGTTTGGATGTGGAAGGGGCAGGTTGGGTTGCAGAAGGGGTGGTTTGGGATGTGGTAGGAGGATGAAGGTGTTGAGTGGGGTTGTCTTAGGTTTGGGAGGGGTGGTCCTGGAGGAGGAAGAGGTCAGGGCCATAGTAAACATTAGGTCCTCCTTCATGACTGAAGTAGGGGGTTGGTTGTGGTAGGTAGACAGAGTGGCTGTTATGGATGTGTGTGTTGAAAGTGTGGGTTCCAAAGGGTCTGGTGTATGTGCTGTATGTTTTGATTTGTGTCTCTTACTTGTTGTGTGTTGGGTGGGTGAGTGTGAACATTTGTGTTCAGTATGTGTGTGTGTTAGGATGTGTGTGTTGTAGATGTTGTGTGTGTTGTGTTGGTACCTGTAAGTGTACTGGTGCATGTGTATGTATTGATGGGGTGCTGACTGAAGATGTACTTGTGGTGTGTGTGTAGGTGTTGGTGTAGTGGTGGGTGTGCTGACTGAGGGTGTGCTTGTGGTATGTCTGGGTGTTGGTGCAGCAAAAGGTATACTGATTGGGGTGTGGCATGTGTGTCTTGGTGTTGGTATAATAGTGTCTGTGGTGTCTGTGCTGGTGGGATGTATGGTGTGTGCATGAGTATGTCCGTACTTTTTGCTATGTTGGTGCGAGGATGTACTGCATGTGGTTGCTGTAGTGCATGAATGTAAATGTTTGAATGTGCTTGGAATAGGACTGGGTGGAGGGAGTTGGGACGGGGAATGTGTGAGAGACTGGGCACCAGGTCGGGGTGGGTGAGAGGCTGAGCTCTATGAGGATCCAGATGCTGGAAGACCACTGTAGGCCAAACATTGCACGGTACATGCCTTCCAGATAAGCCAGCATCTGGGTATTCTGGCAGCCAGCCCCTGAATAGCATTCAGAAGTGCGGTCTGGCCTACATCGATGGTTCTTAGAAAATAAACAGTCTCCTGATTGAGCGCAGCCTGGGACACCAGGGTGGGGGGGAGTTGCCTGCAGCTAAAGTGAGTCCATTCTTTTTAGGGGGGCAGCGATAGCCAACTTGGGGGAGCAAGAGGGAAGGTAGAGGATGGGATGTAAGTGGTGGACAACAATGTAGGTGTGCTAGTCACTTCAGGGTCTGCCATCACTATGGAGAGGTCTTCATTGGAGGCCTCCAAAGAAAATGTTGAGTCACTCATTGCCTCCAGGCCAGTCCTCTCTATTTTCCATATCACTGGGTCCCTCAGTGTCCATGTGTTGGGCCAGAAATTGACTTATCAAGATGGGATACTACAACATCTATGTGATGTAACCTTCCATCTGCAGATGTCCCTTTCAGTGTCACATTTCTCTCCATCATTTATTTCTCCTCTGGACAGAAGTAAGGACACCAACATGTAATTTGGGGGATGGACACATTCCTGTTTGATTAATCAATGCATTTGGCATACAAATTCACGTTGTTTGACACAGACTGGCTTGCGTGCACATTTGTGAAGGACTAAGGCCTCAGACCACCCTGTTACTATTCACATGAACTGACTAGAATATTACTGGTTTCAAACATGTTTCAGATCCAGTATGATGTCACTGTACAAATGTGTCCAGTCCTTTTGGAACAGATGTTCATTCTCATATTGTTACAGCACCAACGTACAAATTTCACATTTGATACATCAACTACGTCATAAGTTTCCCATGTCACCAGTAAGTGGGGGCTACATTACCTATTCACATTTGTGATGGAGCATCCCACCTGACCCAGTCATAACATGGAGCATGTTTGGACCAACCGTCCCTCATGACACAGAGAAACTGCAGTTGCCCCATTGTTCACATGCAGCCATGTGTCTGCTCAAAACAGTGCTTGGTTTGTGATGAGGAATATAGTGGCAACCTTCTGCACAAAGCAATACACCACAGACAGCATCAGACACTGTCTGATTAACTGACACCTCCAGAAATCCTCATGTGCTTTGGATGTGTATCAACTGTCATGTTGATACCATACAATATCGCTGGAAATTAAAAAGGGTTAAACAACAAAAACAGCCACAGGCAATAACTTACCCCATTGATGCTGCTGGCCCTCAACTGCCCATCAACTTCTGATAGTCCATTAGGGGGGGTCAGGGTGCCATTAGGGGGGTCAGGGCGCGCTCAGATGGTTGGATCGCTGGAAGGACTGCCCCATCTGGCCTTCAGCAGACTTGCCCTTTGAGTGCCGCAAGTCCTCCCACCTCTTCCAACACTGCAGGCTGTGCTGCTTATGGACACAGAGAGTCCACACTTTCTTTGTGATGGCCATCCAGATCTCACTCTTGTGATGGGCATTGACCTGTATGGATGACAGGCAAGTACAAGAAAATACGTTTTGAGAGATTTAGTTTGTCTGTGGTGATGTGATACAGCTTTGTTGCATTGGTCACATGCATTTGCCAAAGACTAGCGTTGTCTTTTACTAAAACACCTAGAGCTAACTAGGAAAAACTGCTTTGCAATGATCTTATGAGCACCCTCAACTCTTTCTATCTCCTCATGTTCCCAATTCAGGCCTACAACATTATCTAGGCCAGGTCTATGAAGCCTGCCCTGTAGTGAGACCTACTCCTGATTAATCACATATAATGTGAGCTACTAAAGAGTAACCAGCCTGTACAATTCTTGCACATAAGCCTACACACAGCTACCTTGGCTTCATGCCTAAACTCCTAGGAGTCAGAACCAATGGTCTGCATCACATACAGTGACTAAGGGCAGTATGGAAGGGCAACTATGTGTCTGTGAGAACAGGGATTTGGAGGAATGGGACTTACTTGGATGGATGATTGTGAGCCAGTGTCATTTGAACTAGCAGCACAGGAGATAACTTTAGCCATATGTGGCAGCATTATATGTTTCAATCATACAGAGCAGCCTGTTTCACAATATGGGCTGGAATCCCACTTGACAGGACAGTTTCAGACAACTCCATACCTTCAAAACATTTTTTTCAACCTCACATCACTATTATTTTGACAGTGGCTGTATGTTGTCACCCATACTACTGGTACACTGTCTAGTGGCCACTGGTAGTAATCGGCCTGAAGTTGGTCTGATGGAACTGGAATTGAGACCTACATGGACAGATATTGCAGCTTCTTCGTTCAGATTACTTTATATCTCCAAGGACAGACATTTCTAAAAGTGGCAAACAATTTTCTGTCCCCAGCTAAATCATTCTGTTCAAACCACTCTAATAAAAAAACTACCCCCATTGACAAAAAAGGACAACTGAGCCTGGTGACAAACAACGAACCCGGTACTCAGTCAAACATTCTCTAATCAGACATGTACCTGTTCACCTGGGGTCCCATAGAGCTGGCTATACAGGGACAGGACCTCCCTGGCAAGGAGCTATAGCTCCTCGGTGTTGAAGGCAGAGCCCCTGTCACCTGCTTGGTCAGGCTTCCTGGCTCCCAGAGGTTGGAAACAGCGACAGAGACCAGCACAGCCATTGGCTTTCAGGCTTAGGCGTCACACCGGATAGCCTATGGTAGGGTCCGTCTTGGAGTGTTCCACCTACTATGGGGTTAACTTCTGCCAATAGCCATCTGTTAGCCAATGTCTTTATAGCAAGGTCAGGCATCCGCTATTTTAGGGTGTGAAGATCTGTACTTTCAATTCTTTAGTGCATCACCAGCACTCAAAATGGAGGTTAGTGCTCATACAAATGTCTGATATGAGCGACACATTTTTTGACAATATATAGCACATTAAAATTGAACCGTGTCTGTGTTTGATATCAGTAGTGCAGCAGGGGAAGTACTAACTCTGATCATGGTATTTACAAAAAAAAATGTAAAAAAAAATATGTGCAAATAATACATTTGAAATATATTATTTGTGCATAATAAAAAACAGTAATGTCAACATTTCCAATTTAAAGTTCCCAAAAAGTGAAGGACCTCATGTCGACATTTATTACACTGTAAGATTCATAATGTAACCAATACATAAGATGTGTGTTTAGTATCAGTATGTTATGACCATTTCAGCCCATATTGTTCATGTTTACATACAGACATTTTAACTCAGGCATGGGTAGAAGATGAAACCTCAAGTGTTCAGACCATTATTAGACCTTGACTCCAGGGAGGATCGTGATGTCATCAGCAAGATCAGGTTGAATAGACAAACTATCCTTTATTTGTGTCAGCATCTGGAGCCTGATCTCCTGCCTCACAATATGAATCCAACTGCAATGACACCAATAGTGAAACTTATGCAAGTACTTCATTTTGTGCTCACAGAAGTTTTCCAATATACTGTGGCAGTATGTGGAGGCATGTCCCAATCATCAGTGGAGTGCTACAAGAAGTCCTTTCTTCATTGCTGAGGCACATCAACAGCTACATCCAGGTCCCACAACAACAGGAGTGTGCCACTGTGAAGGGTGAATGTTATTCTTTGTGTGGCCTACCACATGTGGTTGGAGCTATAGATGGCACGCATATTGCCTTGGTGCCACCACATGTAGGGGGACAGGTCTACCACAATCAGAAGAACTTCCATTCAATAAATGGTCAAGTTGTCTGCTTAGATGATTTGTATATCTCAAGTATGTGTGCCTGCTTTCCTGGGTCAACACATGATTCCTTTGTCTTACGCAACAGCACCATACCCCTACAGATGTCACACCTTGGACCATTGAGGGGCTGGCTTGTTGGTAAGTACAAAGCAACACGAGGATCATTTGCTTTACTTCTAGTTTAGGAAGGTACAATAGTGTGATGAGTCATTAATGTATTGCTATATTGCTTCCCCATAAGAGACTCAGAATATCCTAACAGAACCTGGTTGTTAGCACCGCTGAGGAATCCAACAAAGCCATTTGAAGTCCACTTCAATGAGGTGCATTGAAGGAGATGGAGGCCAGTAGAGTGGGCTTTTGAGCTCGTAAAGGCAATATTCAGGTGCATGGACAAGGCCAGTGGATTCTTCCTCTACTCACCCGATAAAGAGTGTCAAATCACAGTTGCCTGCTGCATTGTCCATAACATTGTCTTTGCAATAGAAAATCCCAGTAATTGCAGAGGGTGGAAAGCATGAAAAGCCATTGGGTAAGGATTTTGAAATGCCCAATGAAGATGACAGTGGCAAAGAAGAAGTAATTGACATATGTCAAGATGTAATTGACCACTTCTTCAACTGAGTGTAAGTGTACCTTGACATATTATGATCTCCAATGTTGGGACAAGTTGGGACATAGTGAACTTTTCAATCTCTGTTGGTAACTTGGTAGGATTGGGGACTTCATGAACGTCCAAGGCAAAGATGCTTGTGGATCAGAGTTTCCCTACATTGACTACTGTGGTCATTGACATACACCAGCTTTAATGTTGCTATGTATATGTGTCTTCCTAACTCATTATTTGAGTCAAATTGTATCTGTGACATCATTAATTTTACCTTGTCATTCTGTTTTAGGGCCCTTCACCATGTCGTCTTCATTTGGACATTTCAGAGTTCTGGCAATTGCAGTGAGAGGTTGTTAGAAAGTCAAAGTTACGTGTTGATCCTGGGACAGATATCCACTTGGGATGTTCAGATCTTGTACAGAGACAACTTGAACTATGATTGAATGAGAGTTCCTGAGATCCTATCAGACCTGCTTTCTGTGGGATGTTGCCATCAAGGTAATATGTGCTACTCATCTTGCTCAAAGCACATGGGTATTTCAAGCCATGGCATACTGTTCTCCCTGACATTGTCTAATTCTTCAATTTCTGTTCTGTGTAGGCCGCTGTTGTTGTGTATCCCCATAGTGGAGAAAACATTTTTTTAGCATACCACAAAGTGGTGTGGTGGTTGTGACATTGCACCAGTCACAGCCAATTTTTTGGCCTCAAATTGTGTGGCTGCCATTATGTAGACTATTGTTGTCCCTGATGTTGTATTCCTATTGTTAGGGCAGGATGTCTGGCACCAGCTGAGGTCATGTATCAATGATAGTTTGCCTATTCAATTTCCTCTCATGTGATATTCCCATTCTTCCATGGTGTCAAAGTTGTGGAATGTCCACCACTGAATAATACATACTATTGGGGTTATTCATGTTTTGGGGAAATCTGCTCTAATTACTAGTTCCCTACATATATATGTCAAACATACATTGGGATTTTGATTTGTTTTCTCTGAATGAAATGAGGAACATATTACCTCTTTATCATTTCTAATTTTGATTTTAAACTGTTGGTTCAAAACATTTTGACAAAATGATAATAGGGCCAGATGTGTACAACAAGATGACACAATAAATGCAACAACAGTCCTGTAGTTTATGTACAAATTATTTATTGTCATGACACAAAGCAAATTAAAATTGGACAAACAAGATAAAAAAAAGAGGCAAAACAATCTGCCATGGTGGATGAAAGTATAGAGGTAGAGGAAACATTGGGGGTCATTACGACCCTGGCGGTCATGGACCGCGGATGCACCGCCAACAGGCTGGCGGTGCATCCAGGCCTATTCTGACCGCGGCGGTAAAGCCGCGGTCAGAAAAGGGAAACCGGCGGTTTCCCGCCGGTTTTCCCCTGGCCTGAGGAATCCTCCATGGCGGCGCTGCAGGCAGCGCCGCCATGGGGATTCCGACCCCCTTACCGCCATCCTGGTTCTGGCGGTTTTGACCGCCAGAACCTGGTTGGCGGTAACGGGTGTCGTGGGGCCCCCTAACAGGGCCCCACCAAGATTTTCAGTGTCTGCATAGCAGACACTGAAAATCGCGATGGATGCAACTGCACCCGTCGCACCCTTTCCACTCCGCCGGCTCCATTCGGAGCCGGCATCCTCGTGGAAGGGGGTTTCCCGCTGGGCTGGCGGGCGGCCTTCTGGCGGTCGCCCGCCAGCCCAGCGGGAAACTCAGAATTACCGCGGCGGTCTTTTGACCGCGCAGCGGTATTCTGACGGCGGTGCTTTGGCGGGCGGCGGAGCGTAATGACCCCCATTGTCTGTGGTCCAATGTACAAAATACAACTGTCCTTAGAAAAAGTCTCTCTGAAATAGTGCACAGAGAAAATGGTAGACACACACACTGGAGGAAATTAGGATCTGCGTCTTTTGGAGGTGGTGGTGGAGGTCTTGCCATTTTCGCCTGGTGGGCCAGATGACCGCCCCCTCAGGGAAGGACACAGGTGCAGGGACTGAGGTGGGAGGAGCAGGCCCCTCATGTGGCAGGGCATCCCTGTCTTTGTCTGGCAGTGGTGTAATTGGGCCAGAGGTAGAAGGATTACAGACAGGGGAAGATGGAATGGGGAAAAACCCTGCCCACGTGGTGATATATGTCAAAAAGCACATCAGTTGAGGCGATCCTATTTTCCTTGTGGTGGTGTATTTCCAACATGACACCCTCTGCACCTCCTTGATCTCCCGGAGCTCAGTTACTACCTGACCCATCAGATCTTGGGACTCTTTTACCGCTCCCAAGACTTGGTCAACTGTGGTCTGGCTGATCAAGGCCCCAGTGCCATCACGTGGTTGTCCCAACAGAAGCTATGGCTGGGGGGCACAGAATTGGTGTGTGGCACCTCAGCTTATAGGAAGTAGAGATGTCCTCATGCTGAGATGGTGTTTCAGCTGGGGTGGGAGGGGTAGGTGTAGGCTGAGGGTGACTTACTTGGGCTGTCTGGTCAGACAGACCAGATGGGCCAGCTGGCTCCTGATCATCAGGACTTGCAGGAGTGGAGTTCTCATTGAATGCTTGTTCTTGGTGTGGATTGAAGGTGTGTTGGGTGGCAGACGATGGTCCACAGATAATATATAATTGATATCTAGCTTGTGCATCATATGTGTCCTTGGCTACATATGGGGGAACCACAAAAGGAAAAATCAGAATGATAGAATGATTAGGCTTTTGTGTGATAATCTTAGTTTTACAAGTTGCAGCTGATTCATAAAGATGCAAAATCCAGTGATGAAGTTGTAGAGATGTCCTGGAATGCAGAATTTTATTTCTGAGGTGTACATTACATGTCCCATAAATTCAAGCCAATGCAGAGGTGAGTAAATTATAGTACTACACCATTGTCAGGTCTAGGAGTCTAAGAAACATTATACAAACGTTGGTTCACGTTAATATTACAACTGGCTTTGGTCATCATATGGACAGTGGTAGGCAAATTGTGTGTGGATACTTCTTCTATCCACATGCCACATTACATGGTTATAAACCTGGGATTCAACAGGGTATAAAATATGTAGGCATTTATATCAATTCAGTATAACTATGAGAAGGAGTCAACATGATTGAGGGGCAAAACAACTGCCATTTTCATCTATGGCATGACATGGTTACTGTGAAATGCACAGTTGTTTTAGATCTCTACACATATGGAAGCATAGGAATGTTGTGGGAAGGAGGGTGTTGAACTTTGGACCACGTTTTCCTTTTCAGAGATATAGTTGTATTTTTATACTTGTGCTCCAAACAATTGTGGCCCACCACCTTTCTTTATTGGAGGATGCGGTTCCCGGCCACTATTTCAGCCCCTGTCAAGTCATCATCAAGTCCTTCTTGATCCTCATTCTTGAGTGTCAAAAGAGCTATTTCCTTCAAGAAGTTATCACAGTGTGCTTCTGACACTGTGGTCTCTGAGGCAAAGAGTGCCTCATAAAATGTGTCAAAAGTGTCCGCTATTGCAGTGTTAGTATGCTGAGGCACTCCGTCACTGTCAAATATTTCTAATACAGGATTTGTCCTTGATCCCTTTTATCCAGCCACACTAGAAATGTATTAGCCTTGTCTCCCACATCATACAGTGGGCGTTGCATCAACAGTGCATAAATGCAGGCCCTACTCTCTGCAAATCATGAAGTTCCTGCTGCTAAATTTAGAGTTGGTGGCAAAGTTCAGGCCTCCCACCTGTAGGAACCCTGAGCTCGAGGAACGCTATATCTTGCTCAAGTCTTACACATGTAAGTTTAGACTCTCTCTTCTTCCCTCAATTCAGGGCCTGTGCTTGTTCACATGTAACCGTTTTGAAACAGCTGTTCCGTCAGGTAGTATGACGGACAGTTTTTTATCATTTAAGTGTCATTATGAGTTTGAGCACTTTTTTAATATCATTTTACATCCTGTGGCACGTGCACTAAGACTAATATTAGGATCTCTACCAGTGCGTGATCTTAACTCCAGATGGAAGCAAACTGTTAGTCTGTCAGATGTTTGCCTGATGGGGTGCAATACTAGGGAATCAATTAGCCATCTTTTATTCCATTGCCCTGCATATAAAAAGCAAAGGGCCCGTTGGATAAGACCTCTTTGTAACATCATGGGCATTAGGAACCGCCATTCGGCTCTCAGGATATGTAGCACTAGAACCTACGAGCAGGTGGTGTGGGCTGGGGCAAAGTTTGTAGCAGCCATATGGCGTATTAGAGCAAGTTATTTATAGTGACACAATATTTACTCAAGGACAGAGTGGAGGAGGCTGGCCTGGTTTGTAGTGGATACCTTGGGTACTTACACCTTACACCAGGTCCAGTTATCCCTTGTTAGTGAATGTAGTAGTGTTCTAGCACCTTTGCTGATAGAGGTAGCTATGGCAGAGCAGCTTAGGCTGAACTAGAAGACATGCAAAGCTCATGCAATACCACTTATAGTTACACAGTGCTTATACACAAGTAAAGACCATACTCAGTGTTACCAAAAATAAATATATTTATTTGGGTGACAGAGTACCAAAAATATCTTAGAGACAATACTCCTTCTGGAGGTAAGTATTATACACAATATATACACTAGACACCAAAATTAGACAAGTAAATAGTCATAGAACAATACAAACAGTAGGAAAAACTATAGAATGCAATGGGAGAAAATAGGTCTAGGGGCAACACAAACCATATACTAAAAAAAGTGGAATGTGAATCACAAATTTTCCCCTAGACAAGTGTAGTGTGTGCAGAATCACTGGGAGAGTAAGAATACAGTAAAGGTAAGTAAATTACCCCACCTCAGAGCCCAGAAAAGCAGGAGTAAAGTACTGCAAGTTTCCTTAGGACACACTATACCTTGTTTTGGGGATTTCGCAGCAGCCAACCAAGTCTGCAAAGAACAACTGCTGGATTATTGGACCTGAAGACCTGCAAAGGAAGGGGACCAAGTCCAGAAGTTGAAAGAAGTTCCTGGAAGGACAGGAGCCCCTTCTAACCCAGAACAGGGTGCAAAATGAGAGTACCCAGATAGTTGAAGACTACATAAATGCACCCTAGGAAGATGCCATTGGGTTCCTGCATGATGCAGAAGATGTCCCACGGCATGAAGATCGTTGCAGATGAGATTTCGTGTTGGAAGGCACCAACAAGCCTTGGCTAAGGCAAAAGTGTGTTTTTCATCAAAATGGCACTGGATGGACCCAGGAGGGATCTGGGGGGCTCAACTCTATGTTAGGAGGAAGAGGAGGCTCTCAGCACCCTAGAGAGCCCTCAGGATGCCAGCCAGCACCCCCAGAAGCCGCAGGATCCAGGTTCAAAGAAGTTGCAAAATGCAGTCAATGCAGCACAACAAAAGAAGGTCCCACGCCACCGGAGAACAACTCAGCGAGTTGAGCATCACAGGGTGGAGTGCTGGGGACATGGGCCAGGATGTGCACAAAGGAATTTTCCAAAGAGTGCACAGAGGCCTCAGGAGGCAAAGAAACCACAATACACAGGGATACCATCGTTCTCAGGGAAGGCAAGGTCTTACATCCTCCAAATTGCATCAGCAGGACCTCAGAACAGTTTACCTTGATGATGTGCACCCTCTGTATCCTTAGGAGCATGCTCGTTGCCGTGAGAGGAGTCCCAGGGTACCGGTCCTCACCTTGGAAGGTGCCTGCTTGGAGCATGGGAGTGATTCCTTCACTCCACAGGAGATTTCTTTGGTCCTTCTGGTGCAGGAAGAAAACAGGGAGTCCCCAGAGCATGCACACTGTGGAAACTGTTGTAGTTGCTGACTTGGAGCTGAGGTTGGTGAAGAAAATTGTCTCTTGAAGACACTTTGTTGCAGTTACAGCGTTTCTTGGAGCAGGCTGCGGTTGATCCGAGGTCAGATGATGCTGAAGTTGTTGCAGAGGATTCCTGCAGGAAACTTGCAAACAGAATCTGAAGAGAACCCACAGGAGAGAACCTAAATAGCCCTGAGGAGGGATTGGTTACATTATCAGGTATGGACCTATCAGGAGGGGTCTCTGACATCACCTGCTGGCACTGGCCACTCAGAGCCCACCATAGTGCCCCCACACCTTACAAAGCAAGATGGCTGAAGTCTGGGACACACTGGAGGAGCTCTGGGCACCATCCCTCGGGTGGTGATGGACAGGGGATTGATCACTCCCCTTTCCTTTGTACAGTTTCCCACTAGAGCAGGGGAGAAGGGGTCCCTGAATTGGTATAGACTGGTTTATGTAAGGAGGGCACCATCTGTGCCCTTCAAAGCATTTCCAGAGGCTGGGGGAGGCTACCCCTCCCCAGCCTATAACACCTATTTCCAAAGGGAGAGGGTGTAACACCATGCTCTCAGAGGAAATGCTTTGTTCTGCTTTCCTGGGACTGTGCTGCTCAGACCCCAGGAGGGCAGAACCCTGTCTGTGAGGTTGCAGCAGCTGTAGCTGCAGTGCAAGCCTCAGAGAGGTTTGGTAGTACTGGGGGTCCATGGTGGAGCCCCAAGGATGCATGGAATTGGCTACCTAATACCATATTTGGAATGGGGGACAATTCAATGATCTTAGACATGTTACATGGCCATATTCAGAGTTACCATTGTGAAGCTACATATAGGCATTGACTTATATGTAGTGCACACATGTAATGGTGTCCCCCGACTAAGAAAGTCTGGGGAAATGGCCCTGAACTATGTGGGGGCACCTTTGCTAGTGCAAGGGTGCCCTCACACTTAGTAACTTTACACCTAACCTTCAGCAAGTGAAGGTTAGACATATAGGTGACTCATAAGTTACTTAAGTGCAGTGCAAATGGCTGTGAAATAGTGTGTGCACTATTTCACGCAAGCTGCAGTGGTAGTCCTGTGTACGGGTTTGTCTGAGGTCCCTATGGGTGGCAAAAGAAATGTTGAAGCCCATATGGATCTCCTGGGTACCTAGGTACTATATGCTAGGGACTTATAAGGGGGTCCAGTATGCCAATTGAAATTGGTAAATGAAGTCACTGGCCTACAGTGACAACTTTAAAAGCAGAGAGAGCATAAGCACTGAGGTTCTGGTTAGCAGAGCCTCAGTGGCACAGTTAGGCACCACACAGGGAACACATATAGGCCACAAACTATGCGCACTGGGGTCCTGGCTAGCAGGATCCCTGTGACAAAGGCAAAAACAAACTGACACACAAGTAAAAATGGGGGTAACATGCCAGGCAAGATGGTACTTTCCTACACTTGCCAAGTCAAATTTACAGTTAGAACTGCACACACAGACACAGCAGTGGCAGGTCTGAGACATGATTACAGAGCTACTTATATGGGTGGCACAACCAGTGCTGCAGGCCCACTAGTAGCATTTGATTTACAGGCTCTAGCACCTCTAGTGCACTTTACTAGGGACTTATTAGTAAAATAAATATGCCAATCATGGATAAACCAATTACATACACATTTTGTAAAGGAGCACTTGCACTGGTTAGCAGTGGTAAAGTGCCCAGAGTAACAAGTATTTATTGATGCAAGGTAGGTTAACGCATCTAAAAAATGGTGCAAACTCCAATATTTTGACGTTAGACATGTCAAACATCAAAATATAAATATGGAGGTAGGTTTGATCGCATGTGAGTAAAAAAAAACAAATTACGCAAATGCAGAGCAAAAAAAGTATAAATCTGGGCCCTGGTCCTTCCACCCCTACAGGAAACCCCTCAACTCTGATGTTGTTCTGCCTTACTCTTCCTTCTTGGTCTTCCAGTTTAGCTGCCATAGTAGCAATGGAATCAGCTGCATCCACTGCGGGATGCAGCTTTTATGACAGAGTGGACTCTGTCATGACAGTCTTCGACTCAGCTGCAATATATAGTATAGTGGAGCACCACCAACTTCAAATAATTTTTAAGGCCTTCTGCTGACAGGGCTTGGCAGTAACGTTGTCAAGATCTAAATCAGGCTCTTTGTCCATTTTATGCGCTATCACAAGTGGTTCCCAAAGATGTCAAGAATGTAAAGTGTTCTGTCTATGGACAGGGTAGGCTACTTGATGTAGAGCAGAACATAGGCCCTCATTATGACATTGGTGGTAAGTCCCGCTTACCGCCATGCCAACTGCGCCAACATACAGTGACCGCGGCGGTATACCGCTACCCATATTATGACACACACATAGAAATCCGTCACTATACAGACACACACACAAGTCCACCAACCCAAAGGTCAGTGATAAACTGGCGGTAGCAAAACCTACACCGTTACAGCAACAGAACTACGCCCACAGCATTATGACCCACGAATTACCGCAGCAGGCATTCAACTGCGGTAAACAATTGGTGGTACATACCGCCGCACTCAAAATACACACACACATACAAAACAACACCACATTGGACAATTCAAACTACACACACCTGACACTCATAAACACACCACACCCACACACCTACACCACTATCAAACACACACCCACATTACCCACAACCCTTTACAACGCCAAAAGATGGACAACTGAGAGAGAGACACATCAAGAGAACCCACAGAACCAGAGCCACACAACACCATCACCCATACACCATCCACGCACCTCACAGCACATACCCCAAAACATCATCCCATACACCCTCACACACACCACTCACACTACACCCATGGCACCACAAAGACATTCCAGGTTCTCTGAGGAGGAGCTAAGGGTCATGGTGGAGGAAATTATCCGGGTAGAGCCACAGCTATTCGTATCACAGGTGCAGCAGACATCCATTGCAAGGAAGATGGAGCTATGGCGTAGGATCGTTGACAGGGTCAACGCTTTGGGACAGCACCCCAGAACAAGGGATGATATCAGGAAGAGGTGGAACGACCTACAGGGAAAGGTGTGTTCTGTGGTTGCAAGACACCAGATAGCTGTACAGAGGACTGGCTGTGGACCCCCACTTCCTCCCCCACAACTAACAACATGGGAGGAGCAACTCTTGACAATACTGCATCCTGAGGGCCTGGCAGGAGTAGCTGGAGGACTGGACTCTGGTAAGTCAAATCATTACTACTTTCACCCCCCCAACCTGCATGCCATCACAAACCCCCACCCTCATTCCCATCACTCCATCACCTCATATACACCCCACCATCACAACCCACTCATCCCAATGCCAAGCCCTGCATGATATACCAATGCATGGACACCACGCACAGACTTGTACGGACACCCATCACCAGAGCATGCACACACAGAGAATCACCTAGCCCACCAAACATACCCATGCACAAGATGACACACGCAGAAACTATAACACTGCATTTACATCCCCACAGGTCCCCCACCCAACGTCACCGGAGAGGAGGTGCCAGCAGCATCCAGATCCCCCACAGAAGAGGCCCACAGTGATGACAGTAGCTCTGCACGCCTGGATCAGGATGACCTACGTGGCCCATCAGGGACCTCCGGACAGTTGGTTACCCAGCCACAGTCCCATACCACCACAGAGCCTCCCCCCTCAGGAAACACCACCACAGCACCCACACAGCGGGCCCATACCTCTGTCTCCAGGACACGCCAATCAGCAGTGTGTCCACCACTACAGGGACCCCAGGACACCCCACAAACACAGGACAATCAGGGACCTGGGGTCAGTGGCAGCGGGCACATGGTTCAGGGGACAGAGGCAAAGGACAACAGGGATACTGGGAGGACTGCTGTGTGACAGGGGGAGGACAGACCCAGGGAACCGACTCTCCAAGAGGCACTCACCAACATCCTGGGAGCATACCACCAATCCCAGGAGACGATGGGCCAGATACTGGCCAAGTTGCATGAGTCCCAGCGGATGCAGGAGGGACAGTAACTGAGGATCAGGGAGGACTTGAGGGACATCCACACCAGCCTGGTAACCACTGCAGGGGTACTGGCTGACATGGCCAACAACATGAAGGAGGCAGTGGCACACCAACGGGCCCCTGACACTAACCACAATGATGAACAGCCCTCCCCCAACTCAATTGGACAGGAGGTCCGCCACAGGAACAACAGGCCACCAGCACCCCATCCCCCGCAGAAGGAGAACCACCACGCAAATGGTCCCTGCAATCCAGGCAGAAGCCAGAGAACATTGCCAAGACCCCGCCAGCAAATAAGACTCTCCTGATTGTCACCCTTGTGTCCCACTCTGTTACCCTGTCCACCTTGAACTGCCATTGCTCCACTTCCTATGCCCCCTTGGAAAAGGCACCTGTGATGTGATAAAGGTAGACAGAACTCTATCCTGGACCTTCCTCCATCATCACCCCAGCCCATTGCACATCGTTTTACTTCTCAGCACTGAAATAAACACCATCTTAAAAAATACAAGTATGAAGTCTGTCAAATGATTTAAGGATGTATTTGTTTAACAATCTGTAGACATTACAATTAGACTGTACAGTTGTGTATACATAGGTATGACCTGTAATGTGCTGCAGTCAATACACCAGGAGCCAGAGTAGGGCAAAAAGATTTGTGAATAGACATGTCAAAGGGTACAGTAAGTGACCAGAGCAGTGGGAACAGCAGCCTGCCTAAATAAAATTACCTACACAAAACTGCAATGGAAAGTGAAGTTACAGTGTCTTATCTGTGTGTCACTGGAAGTACTGCTGTATGATAGTTGTTCTGTTGTCCACATCCTCATCATCTGCCTCCTCTTCGTCATTGTCTACAGGCTCCACAGCTGCCACACGCCCATCTCCAGTCCCATCCTCCTGCAAAAAAAGGCACCTGGCGTCTCAAGGCTAGGTTGTGCAACATGCAACATGCCATGATGATCTGGCACACATTCTTTGGTGAGTAGCACAAGGATCCACCTGTCAGATGGAGGCACCGGAACCTGGCCTTCAGGAGGCCAAAGGTGCGCTCAATAATTCTTCATGTACGCCCATGTGCCTCATTGTAACATTCCTCTGCCCTTGTCCTAGCATTCCTCACTGGTGTAAGTAGCCATGAGAGGTTGGGGTAACCAGAGTCAACTCCAAATATCAAGGGATAACTGTTAACCACACACTCACCCTTAAGGCCAACCCCACACCCATATATCAACAGACACTGTTTGGGGACCATGGGCTGTAAACTGTAAACTAAACACTTGTATAGCATATTACTCACCCGTTAGGGTCTCATGGCACTGTACGCATACCACTGTGGAACCCCTCCTGGCTTTTCCCTGTGAGGCACCTACTCCTGGGCACCTGCAGGGTGAAGCCAGGCATCCAAGTGCTGTCAGGGCCGTTATGGAGATTAAGCAAGCTATTGCCCAGGTTTACAGAGTGGGACCCATTAATTAGATTAGGCACCAACGCGAGAATTATCTGGTCCAAGGGAATTGAGCCCAAGACGTGCCGAGGCGGGGTATTGAGCCCTGGTCCCAGGCCAGATCTCTGCATCAGGGTCTGCCGCTCTAACCATTGTGCCACACTTCTCCACTGCTCACATACTAGCCACACCCGGTGCCTCTGGAGTTGAGCCATCACATATGGGATGCTGCTATTCCTCAGGATAAAGGCATCATGCACAGACCAAGGATACATGGGAGATGTACTGGTCCGCCAGGGACACTATCGGCACAGTCGTAGAATGAAAACTCTTTCGATTTCTGAACACCTGTTCATATCTCCCGGGGGGGGGGGGGGACAAAGGCAATATCTGTACCATCAATTGCCCCAATGATGTTGGGGATATGTCCCATTGCATAGAAGTCAGCCTTCACAGTGGCCAAATCCTCCACCTGGGGAAAAACAATGTAGCGGCGCATGTGTTTCATCAGGGCAGATAACACTCTGGTCAGCACGTTTGAGAACATCAGCTGCGACATCCCTGCTGCCATGGCAACTGTTGCTTGGAAGGAGCCACTTGCCAAAAAATGTAGCACTGATAGGACTTGCACAAGAGGGGGGATCCCAGTGGGATGGCGGATAGATGAGATCAGGTCTGGCTCCAATTGGGCACACAGCTCTTGGATTGTGGCCCTATCAAGTCTGTAGGTGAGTATACTGTGCCTGTCCTCCTTTGTTGCCAAGTCCACCAGGTGCCTGTACACAGGGGATGTCTCCATCTCCTATTCATCCTCAGCAGTTGTACTCTGGAGGTAAAAACGATGAGCATCTGGTCACTTTTCAACATTTTGTCATTGTACAATGCATTGCATGTTGTGACAGAAACACTATGTTCATGTTTATTCCCAAAATGTGCTTATGCCGGCTGTGGTGCAGGTAGGTGCTATGGCATGCCCCCCTCAAATGGCAGACGCCTGTCCTGTGTGGAGGGACATGTGGAAATGAGGTACTTCCACTGACATTGTGCGCCGTTGCGGGAAGCGGTGGAGAACCGCAGTGCAACTCCTCATTGGTTATCATTGGGCCCTATGGGTTCCAGTAGCCAATGGTGATGTACGCCGGCAGTGACGGTACGCACCGCCGCAGATGTGACCGCCATTTTCTATCTGTTCACTCACTTGCTACCTGACCTTCAACAGGAGAGGACCTACACTGCAAATGCTGCTGTGACCTGTGTCTGGAAGCGACCATGGCTGGAGCCTCTTTGGCAAGGGCCCCAGCCTTCACATCGGAGGAGTTGGAAAGACTGGTGGATGGGGTCCTACCCCAGTACCATTTGCTATATGGGCCTCCAAACCAACAGGTGAGTACACTGTATGTACGATGCATGGTGCATGAATGCATGGAGTGCTGTGTGCAAAGGCCTCATGTAATGGGGGGGCTGGTTGAGGGGTCCTGGGCAGAGTGCTGCATGTATGGTGGGCAATGTATGTGTGTAAGGGGATGGGAGGGATATGTTGGGCCATGACTGTAACAGGCCGGACGGCATGACTGATAGCATTATTCTATGTTTATTACCCTGCAGGTCAGCGCCCATCAGAAAAAGGGTATATGGCGTGCCATCGCCAAGGAAATGCGGACCATGGGTGTCTACGACAGGCGGAGTTCCCACTGTCGCAATCAGTGGGAGGACCTGAGATGCTGGGCAAGAAAGACAGTGGAGGCCCAGCTGGGGATGGCCTCCAGCGAGGAAGGGGTGCCTGTCGAACCCTGACCCCCCTGATGTTCCGCATACTGGCGGTGGCCTATCCGGAGTTGGATGGGCACTTGAGGGTATCACAACAGCCACAAGAGGGTGAGTACAGTTTCCAATTTGGAAAATTGCGTGTAGTGAGGTGTTATCTGGGTGGGGGATGTGGACCTGTGGGTGCCCCTAGGCCATGTCGAACATAGCAGGTTAGGTTCCATGTTGGGCATGGTCTGTTGCACTCTACCCCCACACATGCTAGTGGGCATCTACTACTGGGCAGGGCTCAGTGGGTCTCAGGTATCCTACTATTAGCGTTAGGCATTATTCTCCATGGCCTGGTGAATAGCATTGTGACTGGTAGTGCATCAACCAGTGCATAGGAATGTCCCCTGTGTGTTGTGTATGCCAACGGTGGTATTGTTGCTGGCATTGACCAAGTGTATCCTCTGTCTCTTCCCCCCTTTTTTGTTTTGTCACCCTATCCTTCTGTGCATTAGCTTCATCTGGTGGAGGAGCAGACGCACCGTCGACGGAGGGAGCTGCATCCCACATGGCCCTGGAGGCTTAATCTACCGACTGTGGGGGCACCAGTGGGACGCCGGGAGAGGGGAGCACCACAGCGGAGTCTGGAGGGGACAGTTCTGAAAGTGATACCTTCTCCGATGGAAGCTCTCTGGTGGTGGTGGACACCTCTGTGCCCACCCCAACTACAGGTACAGCCGCCACCCCCGTACCAGCACAGCCCTCCCAGCAGTCCCCCAGTGTGTTTCCTGTGCCAGCTCACCCAGGTGGGTGGGCATCTCCTTCGCCCCAGGCACCTCAGGCCCTGCCCCAATCAGCCCTGCTGCCCTGAGTGAGGAGTCTATTGACCTTCTGTGATCCATCTCTGTTGGTCAGTTAACCATTGTGAATGCAATCCAGGGGCTGGCAGGGCATTTGCAACAAACAAATGCATTCCTGGAGGGCATTCACTCTGGCGTGGCGGCCCAACAAAGATCATTCCAGGCTCTGGCCTCCTCCCTGATGGCAGCCATTGTCCCTGTCTCTAGCCTCCCCTCTCAAACTTCCTCTACCCAGTCGCATTCTCCTCAACCCCAGCCTATCCCAAGCACACCATTGGACCAGCACGCACCCTAGACAACACACAGGAGAGGCTCAGGCAAACACAAGCACCCCACATCATCCCACAGGCACACACACAAACACCATTCAGAACATGCCAACATCCACTGCCTCCACTGTGTCCCCCTCCTCCTTGTCGTCCACCTCCCTCCCAGTAGAGTCTCTACTCACACCTGCATGCACTACATCCTCATCCACTACCTCCATCACCATCACGCCTATCACTACACACCCCTCACTGGCAGTCACCACCCCCACATCCATGCACACATCCCCTGTGTCCTCTCCCACTGTGTCTGTGCCCTCTCCTCCCAAAGTACACAAACGCAAGCACTCAGACACCCGACAGCCATCCACCTCACAACAGCATCCAGCCCATGCACCTGGACCCAAACACAGCAGACAGACACCTCCAACCACCACTCCCTCTTCCTCCACTCCCAAACCTTCACCCTCTTCCCGCACCAGTGTCCCTAAAAAGCTTTTCCTCTCCCCCCCTTGACCTCTTCCCTGCTCCTACCCCCATCCTTCACTTCGGGCCAGGGTAGGACGAACCCAGGCCAGCACCTCAGCCACCCAGTCCATGGCCACTGTAGTTTTGGCAGCTACTGCAGGTGTGAGAGGCCCCAAGGAGACACCCATCAGCACTGGCAGTGTGCCTGCACCAGCTGGCAAGGGCAAGTAGGAACCACCAGCAACGAAGGGCAAGAAGGCACCACCAGCTGGCAAGGGAAAAGAGGCACCACCAGCTGCCAAGGACAAGAAGGGACCACCGGCTACCAAGGGCAAGGAGGCACCACCAGCTGGCAAGAGCAAGGAGGCACCACCAGCTAGCAAGGGCAAGAAGGGACCACCAGCTGCCAAGGGCAAAGACAAAGGGCCGGCCACTGCAGGCAGGATGGATGGGGGCAAGGTGCTGGAGCTGGTTCTGAGCACACAACACCAACCATGGCACTTCAGCCATCCGAGGCTGCAGAGGAAGGGCTGCAGCCTCCCCCCACTGCCACCAGCACTGCCACCTGCACCACCACCTGCACCACTGTCAGCACCACCGCCAGCAGCAGCAGCCCCAGTGGGCAGCTGTCTGAGGCTCCAGGGGAAGGGCTGGAGCCTCCCCCCCACCACTGGCAGCATCGCCACCAGCAACACCACCTGCAGCGCCACCTGCACCACTGTCAGCAACACTGCCAGCAGCAGCAGCCCCAGTGGGCAGCCATCCGAGGCTGCAGGGGAAGGGCTGGAGCCTCCCCCCACCTCCGCCAGCACCACCACCTGCAGCGCCACCTGCATCACTGTTAGCACCACTGTCAGCAGCAGCAGCCCCAGTGGGCAGCCATCCGCGGCTGTAGGGGAAGGGCTGAAGCCTCCCCTCACCACTGCTAGCACCGCCACCAGCACCGCCAGCTGCACCACCACCTGCAGCACCACCTGCACCACTGTCAGCACTACTGCCAGCAGTAGCAGCCCCAGTGGGCAGCCGTCTGAGGCTGCAGGGGAAGGGCTAGAGCCTCCCCCCACTTCTACCAGCACCGCCACCAGCACCAGTACTACCACCACTGTGTAGCCATAGCCACTGGCAGATGGACTGTAGTCCTGCCTCCATGGAGTGTCATGCATCCTGCCCACTGCAAATTTCGTGGGTCTGACACCCAGGTGAGGGACTGTGACCTGGCACTCCCCAAGTGCTGCATCACTGGGTACAAAGCCCCCTCCAGAACCAGTGGAAGAACGCATCCACTCATCCCATCCTTGCCAGGAAGAAACACACTGGGCACAAAGCCCCCTCCAGAACCAGTGGAAGAAGCCATCCACTCACCCCATCCTTGCCAGGATGAAGCACGCTGGGCACAAAGCCCCCGCCAGAACCAGTGGAAGAAGCCATCCACTCACCTCATCCTTGCCAGGATGAAGAAACTGGGCACAAAGCCCCCTCCAGGACCAGTGGAGAAGCCATCCACTCACCTCATCCTTGCCAGGATGAATCACACTGGGCACAAAGCCCCCTCCAGAACCAGTGGAGTAGGCGTCCACTCCAGAGACTGTGGCTTTGCACTCCCCAGGACCAAGCAGTGGGCAAACCACCCACTAGAGAGACTGTGGCCTTGCACTCCCCAGGACCAAGCAGTGGGCAAACCACACACTAGAGAGACTGTGGCCTTTCACTCCCCAGGACCAAGCAGTGGGCATGTAGCCTCCTCCAGGGGCAGTGGCGTTGTACCATATTCCAGCTGAGGTGCCCTCCTTCCCCGTCCCCCTGAGGTGCCTCTGTATTTTTGACCTGATGCCCCAGCAGTGTTCTCGCCGTATTGAGGCAGGAGTCAAGTGGGGCCTTGGCCTATGTGATATGGCCCTGTGGCCAACGGACATTATGGACTGGCAATGTCCCTCGATTTGTATATATGTTTATACTGTTTTGATTTTTAATCACATATTTATCCTATTTTACCCTATTACACTCACTTTATTCAATTCCTTTTGTCCTTGCATTATTCCCGAGGGGTATGGGGTGTATATGTAATGTTACTGCATCAGTTTGTGTGTATGATGTTGGGGGTGTGGGTAGGGGTGAGGGTGTTGCATGTTGTGTGTGTGTGTCACTCTCTTTTTCCTCTCCCGTCCCATATGTGCTAGGTGCGGTACTCACTGTGGTCGTCTTCGCCGGCGTTGGTATTCCTGGTATAGGAGGAGGTAGATCAGCATGAGTAACACCTGTAGTTTGGACTCCATGGCGTCGTGGTTGTTCCCTGATTGTCCAGAGGTGAGTTGTTTCCCTTCTGTGCAGTGTTTCCGCCGTGCTTTTGATGGCTTTGGTACCACCCCGAAAAAGGTGGTGGATTGGCTTGTTGTAATAGTGTGGGGGGTACATTGTCTTCTGCCTGGCTGTTGGCGGTTACCACTGCCATGCTTGTTGCTTCTGCCGTGGCGGTTGGAGTGTTAAAGTGGCTGTCTGTGTTGGCGGTTTCCGTCATGGTCATATTTCCATTTTTTTACCTCAGACCTGTTGGCAGTATTACCACCGCTTTATCAACGACCGCCAGGGTTGTAATGAGGGCCATAGTCTCTGTATAAGGAGATTTGTTACTCCCAGCTTCCTGTGCTGTGTACACCCCATAGGAATGGGTCTTGTCGGACCCAATCTGAAAGCAGCTTGAGTGCCAGTGCAAATATCATGGGGGAAAGGGGACACCCCTGTCTGGTGCCTCTCCTCTGGGCAAATACTCAGGACACTACTCCATTGACCTTCACCCTCATTGATGGGTGTAGACGGGTCACGGAGACCGCGTCTGACTTACCCCGAATCCGCCATTACTCGGCAGGCTCCCCCGAGACGACGTTGCGTTCCCCTGGCAACGAGGGGACGCCACGCCGTCACAGCTACGACGACTTCCGGGTTCCGGTGGGAGAGAAGAAAAAGGACGACGATCCTGCAGGAGGGGGAAGCGCGACGGTGAAGCAGAAGGAGACGGAGAGAACACCGACCGGGAGAACAAGGTCACCAGCAACCCCATCAAGGAGACGGGAAACGGTCCGTGGAAGAAGTGAAGAAACGCGGGAAACGGCGAAAGGAGAGACGCCGGAGACGCGAGAGTGCCGCCACGACCCCGGAGGGTCGTGGCTTAACAAGGTACAGTCCCTCCTAGGGACAGGAGGGTTACGGGGAATCACGGGCACTGGGGAAAGGCGTCAGGGAGGCGGGAGGAAGGACGGGGAGGGTGAATAAGTCACAAGGGAAGGGGAAGGAAGGGAACCAGGCACTATAAGAGCACCAGGAGCCCTAAACCCCACCTCTGACCACCCCCTCACGGACCCCACCCTGCTTGCTACCCTTTCCCTCACGAGCACAACAAACAACCCGTTCCCTCAGAAGGACTTACCTGTTCCTTTCTTTTCTCTTCATGCCGGAACCCGAGAGAGACGCCCACATTCTTTACATCTGGGATACACCAGAGGGAGAGGAAACCTAAGAAAGAGAGAAAGAAAGAAATTGAGAAGAGAAGAAACCCGAGGCTTATCAAATACCTAACAGTACTGAATGAGTGAATGTCTTGTGAATATTACAGAGAATAAAACTTCAAACCTAAAATGCCTATACCCCTTCTCTGACTCTCCTTGATCCGCTCGTATAGCAGCCTACCACAATGGGTTTCAATAGAGGAGTCTCACCCATCCACAAAATTTGGGGCCAAATCCCATCCTTGCTACATCTGTTAAAATGTAGCACCACTCAATGCTGTTGAGTGCCATCTTGGCAACCAGTGCCATGAGTGCCACCTATATGACATGTGAGGGCTCAGTCATGTTAAGTACACCATAAAGGAGTTGTAGGTTGAGTCTTGTACTTCTGTGCGGTCTAAATCCTGACTGGTCCGGGTGGATCACTGAGGCTATGCCCTTTTGCAATCTATCTGCTAGGGTATTCACCAGGACTTTGGCATCACATTTAATAGGGATATAGGACTCTAAGACCCGCATTCAGTTGGTTGTTTACTTTCTGCACAGACCACCACAATAGTAGCATAGTCACCGATTTTTGGTCCATTGGAAGATCACCTTCAGCGTGGACCATATGGAACATGGCCAGCATGTGGTCTGCGATTTTGTCCGCCGTACCTTTACACAACTCTATTGTTAGGCTGTTAGGTCCCACTGCCTTTCCCGATCGGAGGCTGTGGTTCGATGTCACTATTACAGTCAAGTCACCATCAAGTCCTTCGTGATCCTCAGTCTTGAGTGTCAAAAAAACTATGGGCAAGATTTACAAAAAAGTGGTGCTGCACCAAAATCAGCAGTGCCATGATGCACCCGTTTTGAAATGCAGAGCAGCGCCATATTTACAATAATACTATGCAGTCCTGAGTTTCCTCCTCTGCCCAAGCTAAATGAACCTTTCTGCACCAATGCAGGCATTCTTGTAACTCAGTACAAGGGTGTCTGCGATGAGGGGGGTGATTGTTTCTGTGCAGGAAGAGACACCTTCTTGTACATAAACAATCATCCATGACATTTTGCTTCTTCTATGTGTGCTGCAGAATGCAGCACACATGGAAAAGGCAAAAAATGTGAAGGATTAAAAGCACTCCTAGGGTGGCATTAGTTGTTGGCACTGCCAATGATTTATGATTTCTCTGAAGTATGGGGCAGTGACAAAAGCAATGGGTGTTGCGATGGAACACCCACTGCAATACCCATGGCACGTCCCTCTGATGCAGAAAACAGCGTTGGAAGGGCCCATATTTACAAGCCACAAGAATTGGTGTTACACCTCCTTGAAAATATGGAGAAGTTGTTAGCACCACAGAAGCATTGCAAAAAGTGACACTTTGGTGGCGATAGGGCCTTGTAACTCTGGCCCTTTGTTCTTCAAGAACTCATCACAGTCTGCATCGGACATTGTAGTTTCTGAGGCATAGACTGCCCCAGAATTTGTCGCGAAAGTGTCTGCTATTGCAGCACTAGTACATTAAGGCATTCCGTCACTGTCAAGTATTTTTAATCCCATTTCACCCTTGATCCCTTTTCTCCAGCCACACTTGAAGTTTGTTGGTCTTGTTGCCACTTTATACCAACAGCAATGTGTCACCAGTTCATAACTGCAGGTCCTGTCCTCTGCAAGGTCACAAAGTTCCTGCTGCTAAAGTCAGATTTGGTAAAAAAAATAAGGTCTCCCATTTGTGGGAACCTGGAGCTCTAGGAACGCTATATCTTGCTCAGGACTAACATATTTAAGTTTAGACTCTTTCTTATTTCCCCCAATTAGGGTCTGTGCTTGTCCAGGTGTAAACATTTTAAATGCTTCCCAGAGGATACAGTCAGAGTCCACCGTCCCTTTGTTATCTTTAAAATATTGTTGTGCCCCCTCTCTAATGTCTTTATCGCACAAATACCACAAGTCTATTATGGGAGGCAGGGTGTGATTCTTGGTTGGGCCATTTAGTGTTATTACTACAGGAGAGTAGTCTGAAATACCTCGGGCTTTGAATGTCACATCTTGGAATTTGCCTGCATGTATGTGTTCTTTGAGAATTTGATCTAGGCGGGAAAAGCTACCAAGGGGTGCTGAGTATTATGTGTATTGTCTTTGGTGGGGATTATGGACTCTCCATAGGTCTGACAGTCCTAAAGCTTCCATAAAGGGCTGTAGCGGTTCTGCTCTGTTCCAGATTGGTGGGCAGCCCTACTTATTCTAGGATTAAGGTACTAAAGTCTGGGCAGGTGGCTGTGTGGAGTCTCGATGGCACACATTGTGAACAGAGATTAAGGATGTGACCCTCCCTGCTTTCAGTTCTAACTCTGTATCAACCAAGTGGATTGGTCCATGTGTGGTTTGTCGTAGTTGGATTCTTGCTGTAGGCAAGACTGCTGGTTTAAGAATGACAACATTTATGTTTGTAGGCGACTATGCTAATCCTACAACAAATCGCAACTGTCATCCCAACCCTCCCGGCTCACTAGCAGCACTTCACCAAAAACCCAAACAGTAAAAGCTGATTTGTGGCAGCCTTTACACATGGACTCAAGAGTGTGACATCTCAGGGAGTATTGTGGTTAAACAGAGATTACCCCTTTCTCACATTAACAACACGTCTCAATGAAACACAGACAATAAAAACAATTCAGGAAAGTTTTAGTAGGTTTTATTTTGCAAAACTGCAATCTGCGATAAGTTGCTTGGGCTGCAATGGTTAGGAGAATGAACAGTGCATGAAACAGAATGGTAAAGACAAGAGTCATTAATATAAAGACCCCCACAATCTTGCAATATCATGAACGTACATAAGGTGTGAAATGTGTCCTAATACCCTAATGTCATGTACCTAATCTCTACCCTAGAAGAGAGATAGGTGTGTTAAACCTAACCTACCAATACCGTGTTCATGAGAGGAGCCCCCCAAACCTTGCTATCTTGGAATGAGGTCTCTAGCTCAGACTTCGTAGGGACACGAAGACTGAGTCAGCGTCAAGGCGAGGTGTAGCATTGATAGCAGCAATGGCATCTGGTCGGTATCCTTCTGACTGTCTGTTTAAGTGAGGAGTATTTATAAAGATCTGCTTGGACCCCTGATGTAGGTCTGTTTCCAAACAATAGATAACAAGACATGCTTGGGACGGTAATTTATATGAACAATTACCTCAAAAGCGTGAAGAGAGAAAGTACCTAATGTGAACACCTACAGTTTGTTTATCTTTGTCGCTTGATATTGACGCCTTAGGACGGTGGCACTGATAATGCATATTAAAACATGAGCCTAACTAAAACAAGGGAGCCATCTTAAAAGATTTAATTAAATAAATGCGCTAAAACAGAGTAAGCTAAGGCCCTCAGTACGACCCTGGCAGCCAGTGATAAAGTGGCAGTAATACCGCCAACAGGCCGGCGGTAATAAATATGAAATTATGACCACGGCGGAAACCACTCAGACAGACAGCCATTTTAACACACCGACCTTCAGGGCGAAAACAACAGGCTCCATGGCGGTAACCGCCTACAGCCAGGCAGAAGACAATGTTCCACCCACTATAATATGAGACACCAATCCACCATCTTTTCCGGGGAGGTACCAAAGACATCAAAAGCCTGGAGGAAACACTGCCCAGAAGTGAAACGTCTCAGAGAAGAACCACGCCGCCATTGAGCCCGTGATGCATGTCTTCCCCATGCTCTTTTACCTTCTGCTCCATTACGAACATCAACGTGGGCGAAGACAACCACGGTGAGTACTGCCACCTTGCACAGGGGAGGGAGGGAGGAAAAAGAGAGTGACACACACATGTAACACGCAACACCCCCACCCCCAACACCATACACACAAGCAGATGCAGTAACATTACATATACATTATACATACATATACACCCCGTACCCCTCAGGAATAATGCAAGGACAAGAGGAATTGATTAAAGTGAGTGTAATAAGATAAAATAGTATAAATGTGTGCTTCAAAATCAAAAAGTATATACATATTTACAAATGTAGGGACACTGCCCAGCCATCAATGTCCAAGGGCCAAAGGGCCACATCACATAGTCCAAGGCCCCATCTTACTCCTGCAACAACACGGAGAGAACACTGCAGGGGCATCAGGTCGAAAATAGACAGGCACCTCAGGGGGACGGGGAATGAGGGGGCACCTCAGCCGGAAGGTGGTATAACGCCACTGGTCCTGGAGGGGGCAACATGCCCTGTGCTTGGTCCCGGGGAGTGCAAGGCCTCAGTCTTTCAAGTGGCTGGTTTGCCCACTACTTGGTCCTGGGGAGTGCAAGGCCACAGTCTCTCGAGTGGGTGTTTTGCCCACTGCTTGGTCCTGGGGTAGTGCAAGGCCACAGTCTCTCAAGTGAGTGATTTGCAGACTGCTTGGTCCTGGGGAGTGCATGGCCACAGCCTCTCAAGTGGGTGACTTCTTCCACTGGTTCTGGAGGGGGCATTGTGCCCAGTGAGCCTCATCCTGTGGAGGATGGGGTGAGTTGATGGCTTCTTCCACTGGTTCTAGAGGGGGCATCAGGCCCTGTGATGCAGAACTTGGGGGGGCAAGGTCACAGTCTCTCACCTGGGTGTCAGACCCAGAGGATTTGCTGGGGCCAGGCTGCACGACAGCCCAGGACTACACACTGTGCGCCAGCTGTGACGACTGCTCAGTGGTGGTGCTGCTGGTGGAGCTAGCAGTGTTGGGGGGAGGCTCCAGCCCTTCCCCTGCAGCCTCGGATGGCTGCCCACTGGGGCTGCTGCTGCTGGCAGTAGTGCTGGTGGCAGTGCGGGCAGTGGTGGGGGAGCCTCCAGCCCTTCCCCTGCCGCCTTGGACGGCTACCCACTAGGGCTGCTGCTGGCAGTGGTGCTGGTGGCGGTGCTGGTGGTGATGCAGGCAATGGTGGGGGGAGGCTCCAGCCCATCCCCTGCAGCCTCAGATGGCTGCCCACTGGGGCTGCTGCTGCTGGCAGTGGTGCTGGCAGCAGTGGTGGGAGGCTCCAGCCCTTCCCCTGCAGCCTTGGATGGCTTCCCACAGGGGCTGCTGCTCCTGGCAGTGGTGCTGGTAGTGGTTCTGGCAGTGGTAGGGGGAGGCTCCAGCCCTTCCCCTGCAGTGGTAGGGGGAGGCTCCAGCCCTTCCCCTGCAGCCTCGGATAACTGCCCACTGGGGCTGCTGCTGGCAGTGGTGCTGGTGGCCGTGCTGGCAGTGGTGGGGGAGGCTCCAGTCCTTCCCATGCAGCCTCGGACGGCTGCCTACTGGGGCTGCGGCTGCTGGCAGTGGTGCTGGTGGTGGCACTGGTGGCGGTGCTGGTGGCGGCACTGGTGGCGGTGCTGGAAGTGGTGAGGGGAGGCTCCAGCCCATCCCATACAGCCTGGGTTTTGACCACTGCTGGTACAGGGTTGGCAGCTGTATCTGTAGCTGGGGTGGGCACAGAGGTGTCCGCCAACACAGGGAGCTTCCATCAGAGGAGGAATCTGTGTCCCAACTGTCCCCTCCTGTCACCGCAGTGGTGCTCCCCTCGCCCTCTTTCCCACTGGTGCCCTCACCGTTGGAGGATTCGGCCTCCTGTGTCCTGTGGGTTGCAGCTCCCTCTGTCGCCTGTGCCTGTGCTCCTCTGCCAGATGATGCTAATGCACATAAGGACAGGGTGACAAAACAAAAAGGGGGGGGAGACCCAAAGGATACACTTGGTCAATGGCACCAACAACACTACCGTTGGCGTACATGACACACTCACACACAGGGAACAGCCCTAAGCACTAGGCAATGCACTCCCAGTCACAATGCTAGTCGCAAGGCCATATATAGGGACACCTAATGCCAATTGTAGCATACCTGACCCCCACAGATGCCTGCCCAGTAGTGGATGCCTACTAGCTTTGTTGGAGTACTTTCACATCAGAACCCTGCCCAACATGGGACCAACCCTGCAATACCAGGCCTGGCCTAGGGGCACTGACAGGAACCACAAATCCCACCCAGATGCCACCCCACCAGGCACAAGTTATCTATTGGGGCACTGTACTCCCTTGTGGCTGCTGTGATGCCCACAAGCAACCATCCAGCTCCAGATAGACCACTGCCAGTATGCGGGCCATCAGGGGGTTCAGGGTTCGACGGGCACCCCTTCCTCATTGGGAGGAAATCCCCAGCTGGGCCTCCGCGGTCTTCAGTGCCCAATGTCTCAGGTCCTCCCACGTTTCTGACAGTGGGTGCTCCGTCTGCCGTAGAACCCCAGGGTCCGCACGTCCTTGGCGATGGCACGCCAAATACCCTTCTTTTGATGGGCGCTGACCTGCAGGGAAATGGAGACAGGGAAAGGTATTATTCCACCGTCCTGCCTGTTACACTCATGGCCCAACATGCCCCTTCCCATCCCCATTAGCACAGACATGGCCCACCATACATGCTGCACGCTGCCCAGGGCCCATCCACCACCCCCTCTACATGAGACCTTAACACACAGCACTCCATGCATTCACGCACCATGCATTGTACTCACAGTGTACTCACCTGTTGGTCTGGAGGCCCATCCTGCATTCGGTGCTAGGGTAGGACCCCATCTACCAATCGCTCCAACTCCGCCGTGGTGAAGGCAGGGGCCCTTTCCCCAGACACACGGGACATGGTCGGTTCAAGACACAGGTCACAGCAGCACATGCAGTGTGGGCCCTCTCCTGTTGAAGGTCAGGTAGTAAGTGAGTGAACAGATAGAAAATGGCGGTCACGTCCGTGGTGGTGCGTACCGTCACCACCAGCGTACATCACCATTGGCCACTGTACCCCAAAGGGCCCGATGTTAACCAATGAGGAGTTGCACGGAGGTTTTCGACCGCCTCCCGCAACGGCGCACAATGTTAGCGGAATTACCTCATTTCCACCTGTCCCTCATAGAGGACAGGTGGACGCCATTTCAGGGGGGTGCAGGCCATGGATCCTAACTGCGTTACAGTACACAAATAACCATTTGGACATCTCCAACAAAATACTGTTACAATCACAACATGCATTGAACTGTAGTGGTTGGAATTAAGAGATAATGACCAGCTGCCCACCATTTTGCCCCATAGATTGCAACCGCTGTGGATGAATAGGAGATGGAGACATCCCCCCGTGTGCAGACCCCTGGCGGACTTGGCAACAATGGAGGACAGGCATATTATCCTCACCTGTAGACTGGACAGGGCCACAATCACAGAGCTGTGTGCCCATTTGGAGCCTGGACTAATCTCTGCTATCCATCACCCCACCAGGATCACCCCTCTTGTGCAAGTGCTATCAGTGCTCTATTTCCTGGCAACTGGCTTCTTCCAAGTGACAGTGGGCTTGGCAGCAGGAATGTCTCAGCCAATGTTCTCAGTGGTGCTGACCAGAGTAAACACATGTGCAGCTACATTGTTTTCCCCCAGGTGGAGGATTTGGCCACAGTAAAAGCTGATTTCTATGCATTGGGACATATCCCCAACATTATTGGGGCAATTGATGGAACACATATAGCATTTGTCCCCCCCCGCAGGTGAAATGAACAGGTGTTCAGAAATCGAAAGAGCGTTCACTCCATGAATGTGCAGATGGTGTCCCACGTCAATGCAAAATATCCTGGGTCTCTGCATGATGCCTTTATCCTGAGGAATAGCAGCATCCCAAATGTGATGGCTCAACTTCAGAGGCACAGGGAGTGGCTAATAGGTGAGCCCTGGTTCCCACCCAGTATATGTTGGTGTATGGGTATGGTGTGGGCCCTAAGGGTTAGTGTGTGGCTAACAGTTGTCTCTTGATATTTACAGGTGACTCTGGTTACCCCAACCTCTCATGGCTACTGACCCTTGTAAGGAATCCCAGGACAAGGGCAGAGGAATGTTACAATGAGGCACATGGGCTAACAAGAAGAATTATAGAGAGGACCTTTGGACTCCTGAAGGCCAGGTTTCGGTGTCTCCATCTAACAGGTGATTCCTGTGCTACTCACCCAAGAAGGTCTGCCAGATCATCATGCCATGCTGCATGTTGAACAACCTTGACTTGGAGTCGCCAGGTGTCTTTTCTGCAGGAGGAGCAAGCTGGAGATGGCCATGTGGCAGCAGTGGACCGTGTGGACAGTGAAGATGAGGAGGCAGAGGATGAGGACAACAGAAGTGCAATGGAGAACACTGCAGGGTCATCAGGTCAAAAGTAGCCAGGCACCTCAGGGGGATGGGAAACAGGGGGCACTTCAGCTGGAAGATGGTACAACGCCACTGGTCCTGCAAGGGGCAACAAGCCCTGTGCTTGATCCTGGGGAGTGCAAGGCCACAGTCTCTCCAGTGGGTGACTTGCTCACTGGCTCTGGAGGGGTCAACATGCCCATTGCTCTGTCCTGGGGAATGCAAGGCCATAGTCTCTCAAGTGGGTGACATGCCCACTGGCTCTGGAGGTGGCAACATGCCCATTGCTCTGTCCTCGGGAATGCAAGGCCACAGTCTCTCAAGTGGATGGCTTCTCCACTGGTTCTGGAGGGGGCATCATGCCCAGTGAGCTTCATCCTGGGGGGATGGGGTGAGTGGATGTCTTCTCCACTGGTTCTGGAGGGGGCATCGTGCCAAGTGATGCAGATCTTGGGGAGTGCAAGGTCACACTTTCTCAGCTGGGTGTCACACCCACAGGATATGCAGGGGCAAAGCCGCACAATAGCCCATGGACGCAGGACTACACACTGTCTGCCGGCGGTGACAGGTGTTCAGTGGTGGCAGTGGTGGTGCTGCTTCTGGTAATGGTAGGGGGGGGCTCCAGTCCATCCCCTGTAGCCTCGGACGGCTGCCCACAGGGGCTGCTGCTGCTACTGGTGGTGGTGCTGTGGCGGTGCTGCTTGTGGTGGTGGGGGGAGGCTCCAGCCCATCCCCTGCAGCCTTGAACGGCTGCCCACTGGGGCTGCTGCTGGTGGTGCTGGTGGCGGTGCTGCTGGTGGTGGCAGGGGGAGGCTACAGCCCATCCCCTGCAGCCTCGGACGGCTGCACCACCATGGTTGGTGGTGGAGGTTCCGACTGACTCCCAGCACCAGGCCCCTTGTCCTTACTGCCTGCTGATGCAGGCCCCTTGCCCTTCCTGCCAGCAGCTGGGGATTGGTCCTTGCCCCTTTTGGCAGCAGCTGGGGATGCCTCCATGCCCTTCCTTCCTGCAGCTGGGGCTGGCTCCTTGCCCTTCCTTCCTGCAGCTGGGGCTGGCTTCTTGCCCTTTCTTCCTGCAGCTAGGGCTGACTCCTTGCCCTTCCTTGAAGCACTGGGGTAGGCACCCTTTCCGTCAGGCTGGCAGGTGGATGGGATCCTTTCCCACCTGTAGTTGCTAGGGACACTACTGTGCCCGTGTATTGAGTGGCTGAGGTGCTAGCTTGGGTTTTGACCACCCTGGCCTGACGTGAGGGACTGGGGTAGGGGTAGGGAAGAGGTCAATGGTGGAGAGGAAAAGCTTCTTAGGGACATTTGGGAGATGGTTTGGGAGTGGAGGAAGAGGGAGTGGTTTGGGAGGTGTCAGTCTGCTGTGTTTGGGTGCAGCTGCATGGGCTGGATGCTGTTGTGAGATGGATGGCTGTTGGGTGTCTGAGTGCTTGTGGTTGTGTACTTTGGGAGGAGGGGGCGCAGACACAGTGGGAGAGGATACAGGGGACGTGTGCATGGATGTGGGGATGGTGACTGCCAGTTAGGGGTGTGTACTGATATGTGTGCTGCTGATGGTGGTAATGGATGAGGATGTAGTGCATGCAGGTGTGAGTGGAGATGCTACTGGGATGGAGGTGGACAAGGAGGAGGAGGGGGCCACAGTGGAGGCAGTGGATGTTGGTATGTCTGCATCTGGATGGTGTTTGTGTGAGTGCCTTGTCCACTATTGTGTGTTGTCCTGGGCGCCTGCTCGTCTGCCTGTGTGCTTTGGATAGGTTGTGGTTGATGGGAATGGGATTGGGTGGAGGGAGTTGGAGGGGGGGTGGAAACAGGGACAATGGCTGCCATCAGAGAAGAGGCCAGAGCCTGGATTGATCTTTGTTGGGCCGCCAAGCAAGTATGAATGCCCTCCAGAAATGGATTGGTCTGTTGCATTTGGGTTGACAGACCCTGGATGGCATTCACAATTGTTGACTGCCCAACAGAGATGGATCGCAGGGCCTGAGGTACCTGGGGCGAAGGAGATGCCCTTCCTCCTGGATGAGCGGGCACAGGCAACTCACTGAGGGGCTGCTGGGAGGGCGGTGCTGATACGGGAGTGGCAGCTGTACCTGTAGCTGGGTGGGCAGAGAGCTGTCCGCCACCACCAGGGAGTTTCAATCAGAAGAGGTATCCGTGTCCAAACTATCCCCTCCGCCGTGGTGCTCTCCTCACCCTCCGTCGCGGTGGTGCCCTCACCATCGGTGGATTCGGCCTTCTGCGACTTGTGGGATGCAGCTCCCTCCATCACCGGTGCCTCTGCTCCTTCGCCAGATTATGCTAATGCACATAAGGACAGGGTGACCAAACAAAAAGGAGCGGAAGAGACAAAGGATACATTGGTCAGTCGTGGCACCAACACCACAGTTGGCGTACACAACACATTCACACACAGGGAACAGTCCTACACACTAGGCAATGCACTACCAGTCACAATGCTAGTCACCGGCCCATGTATAGGGACACCTAACGCCAATTGCAGTATACCTGAGACCCTCAGACCCCTTCCCAGTAGTGGATGCCTACTAGCTTGGTTGGAACACCTTCACATCAGAACCCTGCCCAACATGGGACCTACTCTGCAATGTCAGGCCTGGCATAGGGGCACCCACAAGGTCCCCACCCCTACCCGGATACCACCCCACTAAGCGTAAGTTGTAATGAAGGGCACTGTATTCACCCCTTGTTGCTGCTGTGATGACTCCAAGCACCCATCTAGCTCCAGATAGGACACCAACAGTATGTGGGCCATCAGGGGGGTCAGGGTTTGATGGGGCACCCCTTCCTCATTGGGAGGTCAACCCCCAGCTGGACCTAGGCCATTTTCCGTGCCCAGTGCCTCAGGTCCTCCCACCGTTTCCAACAGTGGGTGCTCTGCCTGCCGTAGACCCCCAGGGTCTGCATGTCTTTGGTGATGGCACGCCATATACCTTTCTTTTGATGGGCGATGACCTGCAGGGAAATACACACAGGGAAAGGTATTAGTCCGACCTTGCTTGCCTGTTACACTTATGCTCCACCATGCCCCTTCTCATCCCCATTAGCACAGACATGGCCCAGCATACATGCTGCACGCTGCCTAGGGCCCATCCACCAACCCCCCCTACACAAGGCCTTACCACACAGCACTCCATGCATTCATGCCCCACGTATCGTACTCACTGTGTACTCACCTGTTGGTCTGGAGGCCCATACAGCAGTCAGTCCTGGGATAGGACCCCATCCACCAGTCGCTCCAACTCTGCCTTGGTGAAAGCTGGGGCCCTTTCCCCAGTCACAAGAGACATGGTTGGTTCCAGACACAGGTCACAGCAGCACATGCAGTGTGGGCCCTCTCCTGTTGAAAATCAGGTAGTAAGTGAGTGAACAGATAGAAAATGGCGGTCATATCCGCGGCGGTGCGTACAGTCACCGCCGGCATACATCACCATTGGCCACTGTACCCCATAGGGCCAAATGATAACCAATGAGGAGTTGCACTGCGGTTCTCGACCACCTCCCGCAGCAGCACACAATGTCAGCGGAATTAACTCTTTTCCACCTGTCCCTCCACACAGGACAAGTGGACGCCACTTAAGGGAGGGCAGGCCCTGAAATAATGCTGCATCATAGGAGGTATTAGGACATACTGGACAAATCACACTCACCCATTACAAGTTTACAGGATACAAAGTTCTATTGTAGCTCCATTGTTCCATTTGTGACCTGCTCCTCACTCTTGTGTCCCTTAGATTCCTACCACTGCGACAACATTTTTTTTGTCATGCCCAGAAAAATAAGTACATTTATCTGTACATTGTTTGGGGCTCACCACAGGTGGTGTTGAGCAGTGTCCCCAATGTGTGTAGTTAAGTATTGGTCTGTTTCTAGTGGCACAGTGCAGGTAGTAATGTCCCCAATTATTGTAGCGGAGCATTTCCCCATAATTCATTGTATATCTATATACACCATCACTTTCAAACACTGAATAGTCCTTCATTTCAGTTAACATAGAATCAACTGCATGGATATCCCAATCATCAGATACAACAGCAGGTGTAATTACATCTGTCATCAAAATTTAGAATACATATGGAATTTGAATATTTCAAATGGAACTTGTCCCATACAATCCTAGCAGGAATCAGCACAACTGAAATGTTCTCAAGCGGCAAGTCTCTTCAGACCTTACATGAGGAATAGTATGGTGTTAAGACTTCATCTGCAAGCTCAACAGAGGAGCGTTCAGGAAGGTAATGACCATTTATAAGCAAAAAGAGAACAGTCACTAAACCAAGCCATAAAAATAATGCAAAAAATGTCAAGCAGAACCATAAATAATTCATGGGTATAATAAATATTTACTTTTAAGCCATAAGTACAGCTTACGTGTCTTTGAAACATTTTCAATCACAGGAGTGGATGAGTCTGAAGAAAAGTCATCATTGTCGATGAAGTAACCATAAGCAGTCTCTGCAAACAAATGAGCAGGTGCATTACCGTTAGATAGATCCACTTCTTGTGGAGGCTCATACTAGACAGTATTGTCAGTCTGTGTAGTGTTGGCGTAGAAAACAGCCAGATCTTGGACAGGTGCTGTCGTTAAAGTGGTAACTGGATTCAGCAAGAGCTCCTTTTCTGCCCTCCCCACGGTCGAAGAGGTATTTGTAGCATCGTTGGACGTTGTTGTGTAGTCTATAGTAGTGTTGGTATTTCTACTTTGAAGAGGTATGCCCTGTTGGGTAGAGAGAGGGGACCAGGAACTACCCAAGGGACCTCTTGGTCTACTGTGCAGGATCGACCACATAGTGAAGTTTGATGTCGTCAACGGAAATTAATCTGTTTACTTTGGAATCAGCGGTGGTAGGATGACAGTTCTGGTACTTTGCACTCCCAGGACTGGGACCGTTGCTCTGTAGGACAATTCCTTTTTCACAGTGATCTTCTCACGACCCAGATCCCTGACTTTAAGAATCCAGCCAGTGGAAGTTGTTGGTAAATCCCTTATTTCTAAGGTGGCAGCACTGGCGGATGATTTATCATCGCAAAATTGCTGAAGCTCCCGTAAAACAGTGAGACGTTGATTTATGTCAAAAGGTGTGTCTGCTGCCACCAAACCAGTGCCATCAAGATCTGGGACATAGATAGGTATCCCGAAGAGAACCTCATAGGGAGTGCGAACCCCCAAGGACCGTCTTGGCAGATTATTCAGTGCTCTCTGGACCCGACATAGGTAATGAAGCCAGCTGTGGCCAGAACCTAATACTCTAGCTGTTAAGGACTGCTTTAGATCACGGTTCCGCCTCTCCACGACCCAATTTCCCTCAGGATGGTATGGTGAGGAGTAATGGAGTTCAACACCTATCATCCCCATGGTGTCCCTGAATGCCTTAGAGGCAAATGCAGGGCCCTGGTCCGAGAGGAATGTTGCAATTGCATATGTACCGATAAAGACCAGCAGGTCTTTTATAACAGTTCGAGCGTCTGACAACCATTGTGGCCATACCCACAGGAATGAAGAACAAGAATCTACAGTGACTAAGATGTATTTTTATGCACCATCAGGTTCAAGTGGATCACAATGATCCAGGTTCACACATTGTAGTGGCCTGCTGGACACTAAGAGGGATGTCTGTTGTGGATGTTTGATGTTTGAGCCCTTGATTTGCTGGCAAATGTCACAACAAAGGATGTACTTTTTTGTCTGTTTGTATGGACCCGGCCACCAGAAGCATTTCTGTAAGTGGAGGAATGTGGCCGAGATACCAGCATGAGCAGAAGCGACACCCTCATGTGCTGCTTTTATTAGATCTAATCTCTGGTCTTGATTGGGGATCACTGGATCTCCAACCCCAGGAATTCTGTGCACTGATGTGGTAAGACTATTTTGTAGGGTATTCTTTTAGAAGGTACTTGCCTTCAGCCGAAGCTTTCACGGCAGTCATAATTTCATTAGCCAATCTCATCAGGGAACAAGTCACTGCAGCCACAGAAGCCATAGCTACTACACATTTGGCTGCTTCATCAGCCAAAGTGTTGCCGATAACGTGTACCCCTACATGTTGGTGGCCCAATGTATGTACTATGTGGACAAAAGGAAGCTTATCCTTAAGATCAGCCACCCTCCCCCACAGAGTTCTGTGTTTTATGGAGTTCCCTTTGGAATCTCTGAACCCATTCAATCTCCAATGATTAAGATAATCATTGTAGGACTGGACACAGTAGTATGAGTCACAGACAATTAGGGTCAGTAATCCTGGCTCTGTTTGTTCTAGCGCTAATATCAGGGCTTTAAGTTCAGCTGAGCTGTGCAGTACCCTAAGGACTGGTGTAGGTATTGTGAGGAATGAAAACCTTCATCACTCCACTCACGGGTGCTCATGCGGCTGAATATTGATGTTTGGTACCTACAGTTGGTTGTGCTGAACCATCAGTATGAATGACAGTATGGTATCTGTCAAGTGGCAAAATATCTAGAGGAGCGGGGTACTCCTGTTCGTATTGAAGGAATTCTTGAGTTTGTAGTTTTGGATCAAAGATGTAGTCAACATCCGTGGCAGTTAGAAAAGTTGGCCACTGAATCCAAGGTGGATGTAATGCTTTAGCGTTAGGAACGCTCGCTTTGGTGACAACCTCCAAGGCTGGCACCAGGGTAACAACAATGATGCGTTTCCCTTGGGCAAGTCGCCACTCCTTCATGACAGCCATCTGAATTGTATTAAAAAAATATTCTGTAGGTGCAAATTGTTGCTCTGCTTTCGAATATGAATGAGATTTATACGTTATACTACGCTATATTGTAGGAGGCTGGCATGGCTTATAGTGGGTACCTGATGGTACTTACACCTTGCCCCAGGTCCAGTTGTCCCTTATTAGTAGATTAGTAGTGTTCTAGCAGCTTATGCTGATAGAGGTAGCTATAGCAGAGCAGCTTAGGCTGAACTAGGAGAGATGCAAAGCTCCTACTATACCACTTATATCATATAGGTACTATATCATAAGAAAGACAATACTCATTACAACATTGGCAGTAAATGTTGCTTACTGCCGTGCAGAAGACCGCCAACACACCGCTGCAGCAGCGGAATTCCGCTACAGCTATTACGACATACCGGCCGGAATCCGCCAAAATCCAGACACCCACACAAGTCCGCCACCCCAAAGGTCAGTGATAAACTGGCGATAACAAAACCTCCACCGTCACGCCAACAGGAATATGCCCACACTATCACGACCCAGGAATCCACGCAGTGGTCTTTCATCCGCGGTATTCTATTGGCGGTACACACCACCGCGCTCAAAATACACACACATTTACAAAACACAACCACATTGGACAATTCCAAATACACTCACCTGATACACATACACACACCACTCCCACACACTCAATACAATATAAAACACACCCCCACATCACCCACAAACCCCTACGACAAAAATTGAGAATGAAGCACAGAGATAGACACCACCATCAACAAACTAACATCCACAGGCACACAACACCATCACTCACACAACATCCACGCACCTCACACATCACCCACACCACACCATGGCACTGCAAAGACACCCCAGGTTCTCTAAAGAGGAGCTCAGGGTCATGGTGGAGGAAATCGTCTGGGTAGAGCCACAGCTATTCGGATCACAGGTGCAGCACACCTCCATTGCTAGGAAGATGAAGCTATGGCGCAGAATCGTAGACAGGGTCAACGCAGTGGGACAGCATCCAAGAACACGGGATGACATCAGGAAGAGGTGGAACGACCTACGGGGGAAGGTGCGTTCCGTGTTCTCAAGAAACCAGATTGCAGTCCAGAGGACTATCGGCGGACCCCTACCTCCTCCCCACAACTAACAACATGGGAGGAGCAGGTCTTGGCTATACTGCATCATGAGGGCCTCGCAGGAGTAGCAGGAGGAATGGACTCTGGTAAGGCAAATCTTAACTATTACATCCCTCACCCTACCTGCATGCTCCACATACCCCTACCCTCACCCTCACCCCCATCACTCCAACACCGCACATATGTGCCACTATCACAAACCACCCATCCCAACACCAAGCCCTGCATGCAACACCAAAGCATGGACACCCATCACCAAAACATGTCCACTACAGATACCCACACAGATCCCCAAACCAAATATCACACAAGGTCCTAGACAAGAATGTAAGCACTGGGGTACAGGGTCACCCACCCATTGCACACGAATGCACACACAATGCAATAATCATGCCTTTACACCCCTGCAGAACCCCCTACCCGTCACCGGACAGGAGGTTCCAGACATGTCCACCCCCCCACAGAAGAGGCTCACAGTGATGACAGCAGCTCTGTCCAACTGGATCAAGATGACCAGCCCGGCCCATCTGGGACCTCAGGACAGTCGGTTCCCCACACACTGGCACATGCCACCACAGAGCCTCCCCCCTCAGGAAACACCAGCACAGCACCCACCCAGCGGACCCATCCCTCTGTCCCCAGGACACGTCAAGCAGCAGTGTGTCCACCACTACAGGGAACCCAGGCAAACCCACCAACCCAAGAACATCAGGGACCTGGGGGCAGTTGGCACACGGTTCAGGGGACAGAGGAACAGGAAAATAGGGGAACTGGGAGGACTGCTGTGTGACAGGGGGAGGACAGGCCTAGGGAACCCACTCTCGACGAGGCCCTCTCCAACATCATGGGAGCCTACCAGCATTACCAGGAAACAATGGCAACAGTACTGGCAAAGTTTCAGGAGACCCAGCGGCTGCAGGAGGAACAGTATTTGGGGATCAGGGAGGAACTCAAGTCCATCAACACCACCCTGGTCACCATTGTAGGGGTGCTGAAGGACCTTGTGAACACCAGGAGGGACACTGTGGCACAACAAGGGGCCCCTGACACTAGCCTCGATGATGAACTGCCCACGCCCTCCGCCAGCGCTAGTGGACAGGAGGCACCGCCACAGGACCACGACACTAGCACCCCACCCTCTGCAGATGGAGAACCACCCCGCAAACGGTCCCTGAGATCCAGGACAAAGACAGAGAACAATACCAAGAACCACGCCAAGAAATGAGACCACCCTGAATGTCATCCATCTGTCCCACTTCGTCACCCTGTCCATCCTTAAACTGCCCTAGCTCCACTTTCTATGCCCCCTTGGACAATGCACCTGTGAGACAAATAACTGAACTCTGCCATGGGCATTCCTCCACCATCACCCCTGACCATATTCCAACCCCCTCCAGTAAGTTGCACTAAATAAACACCCTTGAATCACAAAACAATCTGGAGTCAGTCTCTGCTTTCACAAATGTGTATTTGCTATAACTAAGGAAAATAGCAATGTCCATTGTATTGTCAACATACCTATGTCACACAGCTCTAGTCCACGAGGTAACATAGCAGAGGTCACACAGTGGGACCCACATCTGTGAAATGGAAAGGCAAAGTGGCAGGTCAGGGTCCATACACTGGGTGAAAGTGACAGACATATGATAGGTCTAACAATTGTATGAGATGTAGGAGGCAGTGATGTCTTCTTACCTGTGTCTCACTGTAAGTATTGCTGGATCACGTTTCTGTTGTTGATATCCTCTTCTTCTGCCTCCTCTTCTTCACTGTCCACAGGCTCCACAGCTGCCACAAGGCCTCCTTCTGGACCATCCTCCTGCAGAAAAGGCACCTGTTGTCGCAAAGCAGGTTTGTGCAGCATACAGCATGCCACGATGATCTGGCACACCTTCTTTGGTGAGTAGTAGAGAGAACCACCTGTCATATGAAGGCACCGGAACCTGGCTTCAGGAGGCCGAAGGTCCTTTCGATCACTCTCCTAGTTCACCCATGTGCCTCATTGTAGCATTCCTCTGCCCTTGTCCTGGGATTTCTCACTGGGGTCAGTAGCCATGACAGGTTGGGGTACCCAGAGTCACCTGCAAATGTCGAGGGACAACTGTTAGACACACACTAACCCTTAGGGACAACCCCAGACAACTATTCACAGGGTATAGGGTCCTTGTCCTCACCTATTAGCCACACACGGTGCCTCTGGAGTTGCCCCATCACATAAAGGATGCTGCTATTCCTCAAAATGAAAGCGTCATGCACTGAGCCTGGAAACTTGGTGTTCACAGTGGAGATGTAATGGGCGGCCAAAAACACCATCTGCACATTCATTGAATGGTAGCTCTTCCTGTTTCTGTACACCTGTTCACTCCTGCAGAGGGGTACCAAGGCCACATGTGTCCCATCAATGGCACCTATGATGTTGGGGATATGTCCCAGGGCATAGAAGTCACCTTTCACTGTGGGCAAATCCTCCACCTGAGGGAAAACGATGTAGCTGCGCATGTGTTTCAGCAGGGCAGACAACACTCTGGACAACACGTTTGAGAACATAGGCTGGGACATCCCTGGTGCAATGGCCACTGTTGTTTGAAAAGACCCACTTGCCAGGAAATGGAGTACTGACAGGACCTGCACTAGAGGGGGGATTCCTGTGGGATGGCGGATAGCTGAAATCAGGTCTAGCTCCAACTGTGCACACAGTTCCTGGATTGTGGCACGATCAAGTCTGTAAGTAATAATGATGTGTCTGTCTTCCATTGTCGACAGGTCCACCAGGTCTGTACACCGGAGGATGCCACCATCTCCTCACCTGCCCCAGCAGACGTGCCCTATGGACGAGAACAGCGAGCACAGAGTCAGCCAACACTGAGGTAGTAAAAAAAGAATTTATTGCACACATTTGTCAATCTGGTATGTGCCTGTCACTGTGTGTATGCAAGGCCTAGATATGTGTGACACATTTAAAAATAATGTCATGTGGCCACCTGAAATGGTGGCTGCCTGACCAATAATGTGGGACAAGGGGACATGAGGTAACTGCGCTGGCGTTGTACACCGTTGCGGTAGGCGGTCGAAGACCGCAGCGCAATCCTGCATTGGTTAACATTGGGCCCTATGGGTCCCAGGAGCCAATGACGATGTACGCCGGTGGTGACGGTACGCACCGCAACGGATGTGACCAAAATTTTCTTTCTGTTCACTCACTTGATACCTGACCTTTGACAGGAGAGGACCTACACTGCAAGTGCTGCTGTGACCTGTGTCTGGAAGTGACGATGGCTCATGTGTCAGGGGAAAGGGCCCCTGCCTTCACTTCAGAGGAGTTAGAGAAGTTAGTGGATGGGGTCCTCCCCAAGTACTCGCTACTCTACGGTCCTCCAGACAAACAGGTGAGTACACTGTGAGCATGCTGTATGGGCAATGCCTGTTTGGAGTGGTGTGGATGGAAGATACAGGGGAGGGTGGGGGACTGAGGCCAGCATGAGCGGACGGTGAGTGTATGTGTGTCATGGCAAGGGTGGGAACGTGGGCCAATGACTGTGACGGTCCAGACGGTTATAGACCATCCTTTTCCCCTGTACTATTCCTCTAGGACTGTGCCCACCAAAAGAAGGATATTTGGCATGCCATCGCCAAGGACGTCCGGATCCTGGGGGTCCACCACAGACGGAGCACTCACTGCCGGAAAAGATGGGAGGACATTCGCTGCTGGAGCAAGAAGATGGCGGAGGCCCAGCTGGGGATGGCCTCCCAACGTGGGAGGGGTACCCGTCGCACCATGACCCCCCTGATGTTCTGGATCCTGGCGGTGGCGTATCCGGAGTTGGATGGGCACTTGAGGGCATCACAGCAGCCACAAGGGGGTGAGTATAGACACATCCATCTGACTCTGCGCGCATTAGGAGATGTCTGGGTGGGGGAGGTGGGCAGTGGGTTACCCTAGGCCAGGGTGAGCTTTGTAGGCAAGGACCCTTTGTGTGGCAGGCTATGTGGCACCCCAACCCCACCAGTGGTAAGAGCCATCTACACCTAGTCAGGCTCCCGTGACTTCCATGTGTGCAGGAATCGGGCATAGGCCTTGTACCCCATGACCCTGTGATTAATTAGGGAACTCTAAGTGCATGGCGTAGTGCAGAGGGCTGCTGTGTCTGTAGTGTCCGCCAACGGTAGCGGTATTGCATGCACTGAACATGTCTTTGTTCTTTCTACCCCACCCTTTTTGTGGTCTCTCGGTTCTTGTGTGCATTAGCATCATAAGGCAGAGGAGCAGTGCCACCGGAGCAGGAGGGAGCTGCATCCCACATGGCCCTGGAGGGTGAGTCAACAGAGTCTGAAGTCACCAGTGGAACAGAGGGTGAGGGGAGCTCCACGGCGAGGACAGGAGCAGATACCAGAGACAATGACTCCTCCCCTGATGGGAGCTCCCTTGCGGTGGCGGGCCCCTCTGTGCCCACCGAATCTACAGGTACTGCTGCCATCCCCCCTACCAGCACCGCCCTCCCAGCAGCCCCTCAGAGTATGTCCTGTGGCCGCTCATCCAGGAGGGTGGGCATCTCCTTCGCCCCAGGCACCTCAGGCCCTGCCCCAGTCAGCCCTGCTGCCCTCAGTGAGGAGGCTATTGACCTCCTGAGATCCCTCACTGTTGGGCAGTCTACCATTCTGAATGCCATCCAGGGTGTAGAGAGGCATTTGCAACAAACAAATGCATACCTGGAGGGCATTCATTCTGGCCAGGCAGCCCATCAGCGAGCTTTTCAGGCTCTGGCCTCAGCACTGATGGCAGCCATTGTCCCTGGGTCCAGCCTCCCCCCTCCAACCTCTTCCACCCAGACCCAATCCCCTGTACCTCAGCCTATCCCAATCACACCATCAGACCAGCATGCACACACCTCAACACACAGGGGGGCTCAGGCAAACATAAGCACCACACATCCCACAGGCACTCACACAAGCACCGTACCCATGCAGACATACCAACATCCACTGCCTCCACTGTGTACCCCTCCTCCATGTCTCCCTCCTCCCTCCCTGTCACGTCTCCCCTCACACCTGCATGCACTACATCTTCAGCCACTACCTCCATCACCAGCACGCCCATCACCACACACCGCTCACGTGCACTCACCACCCCAACTACCATTCACACATCCCCTGTGTCCTCTCCCAGTGTGACTGTGAGCCCTCCTCCCAAAGTACACAAACGCAGTCACACACCCACCCAACAGCCATCGACCTCTCAACAGTCTCCAGCCCATGCACCTTCACCCAAAGTCTGCAAACGTACACCTCCTACATCCACTACCTTTTCCTCCACTCCCAAACCCCCTCCATCTACCCGTCCCAGTGTGTCTAAAAAGCTTTTCCTATCAAATTTTGACCTCTTCCCTACACCTCTCCCCCCCCGGCCGTTCTTTACGGCCGGCCTTTCCAGGTCCCAAACCAGCACCTCAGCCACCACATCACCGGGCACAGTGGTGCCAGCAATAGCAGGATTTTGGAGTGCGCCAAGAAAAAGGGCTTCCAGTGTCCCAAGGAGCGAGGGCAAGGACATTCCCCCACCTCCAAAACAGAAAAAGTTGCCCACATCCCGGAGGGAGAAGGCGAAAACACCTGCCACCAAGGGCTCAGGCAAAACTAAAGTGGAAAGTGGCAAGACAGCTGCGCAACCATCCAAGGTGTGGAAGGGCCAAAAAATCAAAGGCAGGTCCACGTTAACGCCAACCTGCACGGCGGACAAGACTGCCACCGGCACCGCCACCTGCACCGCCGCCACAGACACCGCTGCCAGAACCACAGACACTGAGCCCTTCACCAGCACCGCAGACACTGAGCCCTTCACCAGCACCGCAGTCAGTGAGCCCGCCACCAGCGCCGCCGCTACTGACACTGCAGCCAGCACCGCAGTCAGTGAGCCCGCCACCAGCACCGCAGTCAATGAGGCCACCGCCAGCACCGCAGTCAGTGAGCACGCCATCAGCACCGCCGCCACAAAGACCGCCGCCAGCACTGTTTCCACAGAGCCCGCCGCCAGCCACAGAGGCCGCTGCCTGCACCGATGTCACAGAGCCTGCCGCCAGCACCAATGCCACAGAGTCTGCCGCCAGCACCGCCGCCACTAGCACCGCCGCTACTGACACCGCCGCCAGCACTGCCAGCGACCCCGTGACATCCTGAGCCAGTGGCACCACCGCAGACATGGCTGCCATCCCCAGTGGTCAGTCGTACGAGGCTGGTGGTCAGTTCCAGGAGCCTGGCCAGCTAGCATGTTGCACCACCGCCAGTGGAGTGTCACATCCACTACCTCAGTCCTTGGCAGGATGAAGCACTCTGGGCACAAAGCCCCCTCCAGAACCAGTGGAGTAAGGCATCCACTACCTCAGTCCTTGGCAGGATGAAGCACTCTGTGCACAAAGCCCCCTACAGAACCAGTGGAGTATCACATCCACTACCTCTGTCCTTGGCAGGATGAAGCACTATGGGCACAAAGCCCCCTCCAGAACCAGTGGAGTATCACATCCACTACCTCAGTCCTTGGCAGGATGAAGCACTCTGGGCATCATGCCCCCTCCAGAACCAGTGGAGAAAGGCATCCACTTGAGAGACTGTGCCTTTGCACTCCCCAGGATAACGCAGTGGGCAAACCACCCACTGAAAAGACTTGAGAGACTGTGGCTTTGCACTCCCCATGATAAAGCAGTGGGCAACCCACCCACTGAAAAGACTTGTGAGACGGTGGCTTTGCACTCCCCAGGAGAAAGCAGTGGGCAAGCCACGTACTGAAAAGACTTGAGAGACTGTGGCCTTGCACTCCCCAGGATACATCAATGGGCATGGAGCCCCCTTGTGGAGCTGGCATCGTGCACTCACCCAGCTGAGGTGCCCCCCCTTCCCTTCCCCCTGAGGTGCCTGTTTCATTTTGATCTGATGCCCCAGCAGTGTTCTCTTCGTTTGCAGTCTGGTATCGAGTGTGGGCCTCGCCCATGCATTTTGGGCCCAGTGGTCCACGGACTTTGAATGGTGCACTATCTGGACTTGTGTAGTTGGTGTACATAATTGTTTATACTGTATTTAAAGTTTTGACTGATGGATTTTCATTGATTACAATTGTTACAATAATTTCCTTTTGTCATTGCATTCTTCCAGGGGGGGTTGGGGGATGTAAATCTATTGTTGCAGCATGTATTTGTGTGTATGCTGTTGTGGGTGAGGGTGGGGGTGGGGGTGTTGCGTGTTGAGTGTGTGTGTCACTCTCTTTTCCCTCCCCCCTCCCCTGTGTTGTAGGTGCAGTACTCACCGTGGTCGCCGCCGCCGTCTTTGTTGCTCCTGGCAGAGGAGCAGGAAAACTATCGCAGGGAGGATTTGGAGTTCTGGTTCCTCATGGGTTGTGTAGAGGTGAGTGTTTCCCCTTCCAAGTCCTGTTTCTGCCATGTTTTGTTCCCGTTGAATACGCCCCGGAAAAGGTGTCGGATTGGCCTCTCATAATAGTGTGGGTGGTACATTGTCTTCCGCCTGTCTGTTGGCGGTGACCGCCATGCTGTTTGCTTGTACCGCCATGGCGGTCGGAGTGTTAAAGTGGCTGTCTATGTTGACGGTTTCCGCCATGGTCGTGATTCCATTTTTTTTACCGCCGGCCTGTTGGTGGTGTTACCGCTGCTTTAACACCGACCGCCAGGGTTGTAATGAGGGCCTCAGAGTTACTAAAAATAAAGGTACTTTATTTTAGTGACAGTGTGCCAAAAATGTCTCAGAGGATATACTCCCTTAGGAGGTAAGTAAAATACACAAAATATACACCCAAACCAAAATCAGGTAAGTAAACAGTTAGAAAAGTAGTGCAAACACTGTAGAATAAAATAGGATGCAATAGGCCTAGGGGCAACACAAACTATATACTAAGAAAGTGGAATGCAAACCACAAATGGACCCTTGGGCTAGTGTAGTATGTAGCGGGTCGATGGGTGTATAAGAAAACACTAAGGGTGTCCAAGATACCCCACACCAAGACCCTGGAAATTAGGCGTGATGTACTGCTATTTCCCAAGAAAAACAGTGAACTCATGATATAGGATTTTGCAAAGATCACAACAGACTGCAAAGCACTGAAGACGGATTCCTGGACCTGAGGAACTGCAAAGGAAGTGGACCCTGTCCAAGAGTTGTGAAAGTGTCCAGGGGGGGCAGGAGCCCACTAAACCCTGGATGAAGGTGCAAAATCGCTGCCTCCAGATGGAAGAAGCTAAAGATTCTGCAACAACGAAAGGTGCTAGGAACTTTTCCTTTGTCCAGAAGATATCCCACGGAGTGCTTGAGGATGCAGAGTTGTTTCTTTGGAGAAAGACTGCAAACAAGCCTTGATATCTGCAAGAGTTGCAGTTGATGAAAAAGGGTGCTGCCTGGGCCCAGAAAGGACCAGGATTTCGCCACTTGGGAGAGGAGACAGAGGGGCCCCTCAGCAACCTAAAGAGCCAATGCACAGGAAGGTAGCACCCACATAAGTCCTTGAACATGGGTTCAAGAAGACTGAGCAAGGTGGTCATCTCAACACTACAAAGGAGAGTCCCACGAAGCCAGAGGTCAACTCAGGGAGTTGAGCAATGCAGGACAGAGTGCTGGGGACATGGGCTCAGCTGTGCACAAAGGATTCCATGGAAAGGTGCACAGAAGCCCTAGCAGCTGCAGTTCATGTGGTGCACAGGATTACTGTCTGGAGAGGGGAGGCAAGGACTTACCACCTCCAAATTTGGACAGTTGGACCACTGGACAGTTTGAGTCACTTGGGTCCACCACCTGTGTTCCTGGGGTCACGCTCATCAGGATGAGAGGGGTCCCAGAGTACCAGTGACGCTGAAGTTTGGTGCCTGCTAAAGCAGGGAGAAAATTCCGTCAACCTACAGGAGATTTCTTCATGGCTTCCAGTGCAGGTTGAAGGCAGGTAGCCCCCAAAGCATGCACCAACAGGAAACAGTCGAGAAAGCTGGCAGGATTAGACACTACAGTGTTGCTGGTAGACTTCTTGCTACTTTGTTGCAGTTTTGCAGGCTTCCTGGAGCATTCAGCGGTCAATCCTTGGCAGAAGTCAAAGAGAGAAGTGCAGAGGAACTCTGGTGAATTCTTGCAAGTCATTATCTGAGGGAAAGCCCACTGGAGAGACCCTAAATAGCCCTCAGACGAGGATTGGCCACCTAGTCAGGTAAGCACCTATCAGGGGGGGTCTCTGACGTCACCGGCTGGCACTGGCCACTCAGAGGCCCCCAGAGTGCCCTCACACCTCCTGATTCAAGATGGTAGAGGTCTGGGACACACTGGAGGAGCTCTGGGCACCACCCCTGGGGTGGTGATGGACAGGTGAGTGATGTGTCCTTTTCCTTTGTCCATTTTCATGCCAGAGCAGGGACTGGGGATTTCCTGAACCGGTTGTAGACTGGCTTATGCAAGGAGGGCACCATCTGTGCCCTTCAAAGTATTTCTAGAGGCTGGGGGAGGCTACTCCTCTCTAGCCTTTAACACCTATTTCCAAAGGGAGAGGGTGTAACACCCTCTCTCAGAGGAAATTCTTTGTTCTGCCTTCCTGGGACTGGGATGCCCAGACCTCAGGAGGGCAGAACCCTGTATGTGGGTTGGCAGCAGCTGTAGCTGCAGATAAAACCCCTGAGAGCTGGTTTGGCAGTACCTGTGGTCCATGGTGGAGCCCCAGGGATGCTTGGAATTGGCACCCCACTAACAGAGCTGGCATGGGGGGACAATTCCATGATCTTAGACATGTTACATGGCCATATTCGGAGTTACCATTGTGAAGCTACAGATAGGTATTGACCTATATGCAGTGCACACATGTAATGGTGTCCCCGCACTCACAAAGTCCAGGGAAATGGCCCTAAACTATGTGGGGGCACCTTTGCTAGTGCAAGGGTGCCCTCACACTTAGTAACATTGCACCTAACCTTCAGTAAGTGAAGGCTAGACATATAGGTGACTTATAAGTTACCTAAGTGCAGTGACAAATGGCTGTGAAATAACGGGTGCGTTATTTCCCTCAGGCTGCAGTGGTAGTCCTGTGTAAGAAGTGTCTGAGCTCCCTATGGGTGGCAAAAGAAATGCTGCAGCCCATAGGGATCTCCTGGAACCCCAATACCCTGGGTACATAGGTACCATATACTAGGGAATTATAAGGGTGTTCCAGTGTGCCAATTAGAATTGGTAAAAATGGTCACTAGCCCATAGTGACAATTTTAAAGGCAGAGAGAGCATAAGCACTGAGGTTCTGGTTAGCAGAGCCTCAGTGACACAGTTAGTCACTACACAGGTACACAAATTCAGGCCACAAACTATGAGCACTGGGGTCCTGGCTAGCAGGATACCAGTGAGACAGGCAAAAACAAACTTACATACATGTAAAAATGGGGGTAACATGCCAGGCAAAATGGTACTTCCCTACATATTGGCATTATGTCGCCCCCGTTAAAGGTAACATAAGTGAACCCCATTGAACCAGCAATTATTCTGATGATCATTTTTTTCTTTTTGTCACATGTGTGCAAGTGTTTTATGTCTAGCATGTCCTGTTGCAATTCCCTAAGGATGCATGTGTGTTCAACTGTCCAGTGTCTGCTAGCAAAATCTGGTATTGAGTCATAGAGTGGCTTGATACATTGTGCATAGTCAGGAATGTAAGCTCTGCCAAAGTTAAAGAAACCAAGTAGACTGTAGTTTCTTGGGAGTGTTAGGTGGGTAAAGTTGAGCACATTTTCCAAGAAAGTGTGGAGCCAGGCTCTTTCCCTCGTGTGCCAGGAACAATACACTGAGAAAGGCTATTTTACTTTTCCTAAAATTGAATTTGCAGCCAAGGGCTGCGAAATCTAACACGACCCGAGCGACCTTGACAAGATGAAAGTTGAGGTCGTCATCTGTGAGATAGATATCATTCACATAAGACAACGCCTCAGAATCTATATCATGTAATATTGAAGTTCCTCGGGCTGTTTTTGTAACTTTGTGGCAAACGTCAGAAGCGTTTTTGTGAGCCAAATGAGAATGCACTCAAGTCCTGCATTCCTGTGCTAAGTTTTGGCAGAAGAACCCTTTGGAAATATCCAATGTTGTTTTATAGTTTTGCGCACTATGTTGTTAATTAGTGCTGTATTATGTGAATTTTGTATAGCAGATATACGTGTATGACTGTTTAAATGACTGTAATCTAAGACTATTCTGTAAAAATGGCCTGGTTTTGAAACAGGGAATAACGGATTATTCATTGCAAAGGCACAGGGCTCAATCACTCCCTGATACTCAAGCTGAGTGAGGATCTCCCTCACTGGAGCTTTAGCCTTGTGTTTAACATGATATTGTGACTGAGTTTGGGGTGAAGACCTGAGCAAATAATAATAATAATTTTTGGTAGCCCTTCACCCGGTCCAAATATGGAATCTCTCGGAGACCCTGGCGCATAGCCAGTACTACCGCTTCCCCTTTGATATTACTTAGTATTATTGAGGAGGCTGTGTCAAAGTTACGCATTAATTTCATCCCCAAATTCAGGGCTGGTGCACCCTGTGCTCATTCTGTATTTGTTTCAACACTTCCGGTAAATTGCCAAGTGTTGGGATACCATGTGTGATAGTATAAATTGCAGCAAAGACTGCACCCCATGTGGTGCAGTCATCTACTGAGGGAACCATCCAGAAGGGCAAGCACATTGTGGGAATTCTATTTTTCTCCTGTGGTCCCGTATGGGGAAACACAGCTTCCAGTTGATTTGTTTTCTGGGCTATCCAGAACGGTATTTGCTCCCGTTCTGTGGGTACCTTACCCATGATAGTATGAACTGTTTGTGGATTAATCGCAGTAGCCAAAGATATCCAGCAAGTACTGGTGCTGCTGGATGCGCTAGTGTAGTGTTAAAAGTTTGCATTACAACTGAACAAGTCGTCTGTAAAGTGTTACTAGCTCAATGTATACATTTCGCAGGTCTGCTGCCTGCATGTTTTGTATACCTGGATGAGGTGTATATGTGGCAAACATAGGCCACGCTGGTCCTTCATATCCTAAGGGCCCGAATCTCACGGGTTGTATTACATGTGGTAGGGCAGCTTCAAACCAGTTCAGAAGCTCCTGACAAGTGAGCGGTATTTCATGATAATGGTATGCTTGGTACCGTATTGGTACATTTGCAATTATATATGTATGGAATGTGAACATACTGTTGTCTTCCTTGGGAAAATGTACCCAGGAATAAAATGTTTCTGTTTGGTAAGCTTCACTAGCTTCCACTATGCAGCACTGCAGTATTGCAGCACATGATTTTACAAACTGGCACAATGGTGCCATTGCGCCACTTTGTAAATGTGGCACACTGAGGGGGATTGCTTTGAGCCACCGTTGCATCAAAAAAAAAAAAAAAGCAACAGTGGTACAAGAGGCTTGTAAATGAGCCCCATAGTGCCTTGAATTCAGACTTAAATTCTCCTGCCTAACCATCTATTCTATGTTCCTGACTATTCTACATCAAAGGATTTTAGAGGGAAAAAGTGTTAGCACTACAGAACTCTTTGTAGAGAACCTGGCAAGAGCGATGTGTGCAGCATGTAGCCACAGAATATAGCAAAAAGTGAAAAGTCTGTACTTCTCATATATCCACTCAAGTCAAGGGGAAAGGGAATCTAAATTCTCAGTTAACTAAACAGTATTTAATAACCTAGATCCTCAAAAGGCTGACCTTATGGACAAAACCTTCCACTGGAAAATGGAAAAAAATTATAAATTGTATGTCCAATTGTCACTTTTATCCTAGTTGTGCTCGGCCTTGATCTTTCCTATGCTTCTGGAATTTGGAAGGAAGTTCTGCTACCATTTCCACACTGCTCTTTTTGTCTTTGGTAATACCTTCCTGGGCCCTTTTGTCATGCAATAACAATGATTTGTCCTTTCATCCAGTAGCCAGTCTTGTCTGCAATTTAAAGAAATGTGCAGCAAAACAAGCTCCTCATAGAAAGTTAAACTATCAAAAGAAATTCAGGCCTTCACTCTGGCACGATAATACAGACAAAAATGCATACTTGATTTAAATGAGTATACATATTTTTCTTATAAAGCAATTAATATAAATGGTTATCTAAATATCAAAGTATAAATGTATTTAAGGAAAGGATTAATAAATGTGGTTTACATGGAAATATTCATAAACTTTAATCATAGGAAAACCTTACTAATATGCATTTCAGTGTACCACATTATATGAAAGCCATTTACACACATTTTTGATCAAGCTGATAACTCCCTTGTTTACTTTTTAGAAGAACATAATGGCACAGCCAAATTATGCTCTCTCAAGTCATCACATACTTATTTCCTCTCAAATGAGACTCTCTAAAACATAGTCATCTTCATCAACTTCTGCCTGGATTCCTCTAAACGCATCATGTCATCATAATATTTACACTGATTGTCTTCCATTTCAATCTCTACTCTCTTCCTTCCCTTCCGAATCTTCATTCCCTGAAAGACCTTATATGCAACTAACAGAACCACTGTCACTATTACGATAATCAATATTGGCTTCAAAATAAACCCTAAGATTCCACTTCTCAAGTTCCCAAATCATCTGCCTATAGTAGAAGATCCATCTTCTATTGCTTCCCATGCACATGTGGCTACCAGCTCCTTTTAATCCTTCATCATCCCTGAAATATTCTATATATACTTCCCCAAATCCTAACTCTTGTCTGGAATACAAGTACATTATTGCTGAATGTTCAGCATCTGGCAGACTCCACCCTCTTTTGTGAGTAACAATTCTTACACAAGTCAATTTTGTAAAACCATTGAACTTATAGCCCCCTTCTCAGTGTTTACAAGCAATGAGGAATACACTGCTCTAGTAGCTAACATGTCCAATATCATAGACGGCTTTCTAATTTTCAGAGAATCAAAATCACCCCTATCGATGGAATCAATGCACCAGAAATGTCTCCAACTATTTCTGACGCACTAGCTCCTTGTCTAGCTCTAGGTTAAACTTTCACACAGGATCATCAAAATGTTCCTCATGATAGATCTTTGGAAATACTATTGCCATGTAACATATACCATGCCATCCTTTAATAACTTAAAATATGCATACTGTTCACAAATAAAATATATTCCAGGAATCACAGGATCATTCCATCCAAAATTAATTCACTCTTGCCTCTAGCATCAAAATAATATTCACAGTCACTTTTCCCTATAAACAATGGGCCTATGTAACTTTGATCAATGTGAATGCACAATTTTCCTTTGTGTTGCTAATCTAATGTCAATGCTGATAAATTCCCATGCATTGGGTTTTCAATTTCTTCCTTATTCCATTTGTGTTGGGCTCTAAAATCTTTATCTGTCTTGGATCTGGGCTCTAATTCTACTAAACCCAAAACTTATTTTCTGTCTCAGTCATGGTTCAGTTCAGATTGTGTCCATATGCTTATGCAGTGTGTAGAGGTTTCAATGAAGTGAAATATGTCCCTGCTATTTCTGCACCTTTAAAATAAGGATTTTTATTCAAACATTCGAGCCATGGAATTTCTCGCAACACCAAATCAAAATTCTAGAAATAATAATGGAAACTTACCTCATGGTAAAATATGTTTAATAAGATACTGTGAGAAATGCCATAAGTCAATGGAATGTGGCTATATGTAATGCCTACGGACACAGAAGTCGGTACTGTGTGCAAACATAACAATCTTGGGCATTCATTGTTTTCATATATTCATACAACAAGTTAAAATATACATTCGCTGAATAATCTTCTATAGACTCATCTAAGTGTAATGATTTCTCATCTAACTTGTAAATGTTTGTGTGTTTAGAATTTAAAGGCTGTGGGGTAACACTACAGGGTAACATTTTCTCTATATTAAGTGTAGGGGAAAACACACCTATTAACAGCATCCCTAATATCACAAGAAAATAAACACTAAAGCACTGATTTTGTACCTACACCTATTCTTCTGATTTAGCTCCATTATGTCTTCAGAATCAGATCTGTTATCTATTAAATGCAGCAGCAGCAAAATATGTCTTTGTTGACTCAATAATAATAGCACAGAGTTCAAAGGTTAATATTTTTGTTAACATATGTTCATATCTTCATGAGACATCCCTAGCCCTACTCCATGTTCTTCTAAATGGTAACCCTTTTTCTTCCTCTAATCGGGTCTAGGTATCTTCCACGGTTCTCTGTCCCAATCAAAATAAATGTCTATAATGTTCGCACAGACAAAGTTCAGAAATGCCAATAAAAATTAAATGTACAGTTCAACCACAATGTTCAGCTGAACATGTATATTGTCTCCAATATTCCCAGAACTCACTATCTGTTTAATTTGCAAAGAGGGTCCACTCAGATGTTGAATACCTATGACTAGGCACTCTTATTCTCTTTGACCTTCTCAGAGCGGTACCTTCATCCTCGCTTTCACTTCGATCAGATTTCTCAGTTTCTTCAGCAATCGTTCAAGGCACACAGGCCCTCATTATGACATTGGCGGTAAATCCCGCTTACTGCCATGCTGACGGCCGCCAACTTATCGCCACGCTGGCGAATATCCATTCACCATATTATGACACACCCCAATCCAACAGAATACAGCCACATTCACAAATCTGCCAGACCAAAGGTCAGTGATAAACTGGCGGTCCCAAAACCCACACCGTTACGCTAACAAAAAATGCCCATCACATTATGACCCATGAATTACTACGGCGGACATTCAATGGCGGTAAACCATTGGCAGTACACACCGCCACGCTCAGAATGGACACCCACATACAGAACAACACTACATTGGTCTATACCAAAAACACACACCTGACGACCATACACACACCACTATAAAACACACACCTACATTATCCACAACCCTTTATTAACAACTATTGCCACCAGGAGACTAAAAAGAAGAGCACAGAGACCACTAGACACACACACAACATACACCCATACACCCCTCGCACACTCCACGTCACACACCCCACCACATTGCCCAACACACATCACACAACACCCATGGCACCACAAAGGCACCTCTGTTTCACTGAGGAGGAGTTAAGGATCATGGTGGAGGAAAACATCAGGGTAGAGCCACAGCTCTTTGGAGCACAGATGCAGCAAATATCTCTAGCAGTGAAGATGGAGCTATGGCAGAGAATTGTGGTCAGGGCCAACGCCATGGGACAGCACCCAAGAACAAGGGACGACATCAGAAAGAGGTGGAATGACCTACAGGGGAAGGTACGTTCTATAGAAGCAAGACACCAACTTGTCATACAGGTGACTGGTGGTGGACCCCCACCTCCTCCCCCACAGCTCACAGCATGAGAGGAGCAGGTACTGGCAATAATGCAACCTGAGTGACTCGCCGGAGTTGGTGGAGGCCTGGACACTAGTAAGTCATCTTTTAACAATTATCACCCCAATACCTGCATGCCATCACATAACCTCACCCTCACTCCCATCACTCCACCACATCCCACACACTCCACCATCACATCTCTCTGATCCCAATGCTAGGCCCTGCATGCTGCACTAATGCATGGTCACCCCTCCCAACACTGCATGGACACTCATCACTAAAGCCTGCACAGCATAGGGAAACTAACAATCCCACAATACACCAACATACAAGAGCAAAGGCTAGCAGGGGAACAACAACTATATTGGGGAAGCTACAGAAGTACAAATGTCATACACTTGAAGCATAATACATCATTTACATCCCCACAGGTACCCCAACCAATGTCACTGGAGAGGAGGTGCCCCCACTATCAAGTCACCCCACAGAAGGAGCACACAGTGATGACAGTAACTCTGGACTTTTGGATCTGTATGATCTACCTGGCCCATCAGGGACCACTGAACAGCCGGTCACCCAAGCCCACTCACAGACCACCACAGAGCCTCCCCCATTAGGAACCAACACCACATCACCCACCCAGAATACCCACACCTCTGTCCCCAGGACACGTCAATCAGCAGTGTGCCCACCTGTACAGGGACTCCAGGCCACACCTTGCCCACAAGACAATCAGGGACCTGGGGTCAGTGGCAGTGGGCACACCATTCAGGGGACAGAGGCACAGGCCAACAGGGACACTGGGAGGACTGCTGTGCACCAAGGGGAGGACAGGACCAGTGAACCGACTCTCCAGGAGGCACTCTAACATAACATAACATGCGTATTTGTAAAGCGCACGTTCACCAGTAGGCATCTTGGCGCTGAATAACAGATGTTTATTGTTACCCAACTCAATGGTACTCATTTTATCGACCTCAGAATTTTGGATGAAAGGCTGAGTGAACCTGCCGGGATTTGAACCTGTGACCATGAGGTCAAGCACAGGCTTCTACAGTGCACGCATTAGTCCACTAAGCCACCAGACCCGGACTCTCCGAGATCCTGGGAGCCTACTAACCTTCCCACATCGTGCAAACATGTTTTGGGATAGTGTAATTTAAAAAGTATGTGCCTATTTATCCTGTGAGGCAGCAATTATCGATAGGCCTGTTCACCCCCCCCTGAAATGGTGACCAACTGTCCTGTGTGGAGGGACAGGTGGAAGTGAGGCAATGCTGCTGACATTGTGCGCCGTGGCAGTAGGTGGTCGTGAACCGCAGTGCAATTCCTCGTTGATTCATATTGGGCCCTGTGGGGTACAATGGCCAATGGGGATCTACGCTGGCGGTGACGGTATGGTTGTGACCGCTATTTTATTTCACATTCCTCACTTGTTTCCTGACCTTCAACAGGAAAGGACCTACACTGCATGTGCTGCTGTGACCTCTGTCTGGAATCTACCTTGGCCCGTGTGACTGGGGAAAGGGCCCCAGCCTTCACTTTGGAGGAGATAGAGTGACTGGTGGATGGGGTCCTACCCCAGTACAGACTGCTGTATGGGCCAGACCAACAGGTGAGTACACTGTGGGCACGATGCAGGTGGCATGAATGCATGGAGGTGTGTGTGAAGCCATCCTGTAAGGGGGTGGGTGGATGTCCTCTTGGCGGTGTACATGTTGTGTGCTGGGCTATGTGTGTGCCAATGGTGATGCAAACAGGTATGGTGGGCCATTTGTGTGACAGGCTGGACTGTTTGTCTAATGGTGTTCTCCTGTCTGTATTGCCTCTGCAGGTCTGCGCCCATCAAAAAAAGGGAATATGGCATGCCATTGCCAAGGAGGTTTATTGCAGACAGAGCATCCACTATCGGAAACGGTGGGAGGACCTGAGACACTGGACATGAAAGACTGCTGAGGCCCAGCTGGGGATGGCCTCCCAACGAGGAAGGGGTGCCCGTCGGACTCTGATCCCCTGATGGCCTGCATACTGGCGGTGGCCTACACAGAGCTGGATGGGCGCTTGAGGGCATCACAGCAGCCACAAGGGGATGAGTACAGTGGCTATAATTACAACTTATGGCTGGTGGGTTAGTATCGGGTCAGTGTTTGTGTGTCAGTGAGTGCACCTAGGCCAGGCCAGACATAGGCCTCTGGAGACGTAGGTTCTCTGGAGGCTAAGGGTTTGAATGGAGAATACTACTTACCTAGATTGTTAGTATTAACTTCTGGGCAGGGCTGCATGGGTCCAAGGTGGGCAGCAGTTGGCGGTGTGTGCCCCTCATCGTGCCTTGGTGACTAGCCATTTCACTGGTAGTGCAATGCATAGTGTGTAGGCCAGTTCCCTGTGTGTGAGGGTGCTGTGAAAGCCAATGGTGGTGTTGGTGCAGTCACTTGAACCAGTGTATCCTTTGTCTCTCTCCCCCCTTTCTTGTTTTGTCATCCTGTTCTTATGTGCATTAGCATAATCTAGCAGAGGAGCAGAGGCACCGGTGACAGAGGGAGCTGCATCCCACAGGACCCTGGAGGCAGAGTCCACCGACGCCTAGAGAACCAGTGGGATGAAGGGCGAGGGGAGCACCAAGGCAGAGACTGGAGGGGACAACACAGACTCTGATACCTCCTCCGATGGGAGCTCCCTGGTGGTGGCGGACACCTCTGTGACCACCCCAGCTTCAGGTACAGCCGCCACCCTGTATCAGCACTGCCCTCCGAGTAGACCCTCAGCGAGTTGCCTTGCCCGCTTACCCTGAAGGGTGGGCATTCCCTTTGCCCCAGGCACCTCAGGCCCTGCCCTAGTGAGCCCTGCTGCCCTGAGTGGGGAGGCTATTGACCTCCTGACATCCATCTTTGTAGGGCAATCAACCATTTTGATTGCCATCCAGGGGCTGGCAGCCCAGATGCAGCAATGCAATGCATTCCTGGAGGGCATTCACAGTGGATTGGCGGTCCTACTGAGATTGATTCAGGCTCTGGCCTCCTCTCTGATAGCAGCCATTGTCCCTGTTTAAACCGTCTCCCCACCAACTTCCACTTCCCAGTCCCATTCTCCTCAGCCCCAACCCATCCCAAGCACACAGACAGACGAACATGCACACATTACAACACAAAAGAGTGGCACAGGCAAACACAAGCACCATACTTTATCCGACAGGCATTCACACAAACACCATTCAGTGGCAGACACAACAGCATCCACTGTCTCTACTCTCTCTCCCTCCTCCTCCTTCCCCACCTCCCACCCAGTTACGTCCACACTCACACCTGCATGCAATACATCAATATCTACTACTAGCATCATCACCACACCAAGCAGAACACACACCTCACTGGCAGACACCTCCACAACATCTATGCATGCTTCCTCTGTGTCTTCTCCCACCGTGTTTGTCCCCCCTCCTAAAGGACACAAACGCAAGCACTCTGACACCCAACAGCCATCCACCTCACAACAGCATACAGCCCATACACCTGCACCCAAATCCAGCAGACATACACCTCCGACGACTACTCCCTCATCCTCCACTCCCATTCCATCTCCCTCCTCCTGCCCCAACATCCATAAAAAGCTTTTCCTTTCCCAGATTGACCTCTTCCCTACCCATCCCCACATCCTGCCCTCACCACCAGCATGCAGCCATCAAAGGGTGCAGGGGCTGCCCAGGAGCCTCCCCCAACCACCACCACTATGCAGCCATCACAGAGTGCAGGGGTTGCCCAGGAGCCTCCCCCAAACACCACCAGCATGCAGCCATCACCGCCAGCGGACGCCATGTAGTTCACCCTCCAAGGGCTACTGTGAGGGCTGCCCCCTCCAGAACCAGTGGGCAAGTCACCCACTTGAGAGACTGTGGCCATGCACTCCCCTTGTTGCCCCCTCCAGAACCAGTGGGCACGTCTCCCACTTGAGAGACTTTGGCCTTGCACTCCCCAGGACAAAGCAATGGGCATGTTGCCCCCTCCAGAACCAGTGGGCAAGTCACCCACTTGAGAGACTGTGGCCTTGCACTCCCCAGGACAAAGCAATGGGCATGTTCCCCCCTCCAGAACCAGTGGGCAAGTCACCCACTTGAGAGACTGTGGCCTTGCACTCCCCAGGACAAAGCAATGGGCATGTTGCCCCCTCCAGAACCAGCTTGTTCCTGCATCTAGCTGAGGTGCCCCCCTTCCCATGAGGTGCCTGCCTATTTACAAACTGATGCCCCTGCAGTGTTCTATCCTGATGTGCTCAGGTTTCGAGTTGACCCTTGGACTGTGCCCTGTGTCCATGTGAGCCCTTTAAACTTTGGACTGGACAGTGTCCCTTTTTTATACAAGTGTACATATCTGTTTCTTGGCCAAATCGGATTATTAATTTTGTTGTTAAACTGATTATAATCACTTTCGTCATTTCCTTTTTGTCCTTGGATTATTCTGCCGATTTTCGGGGGTCAAATAGTTTTTGTATTGCAGCTGGTTGTGTGTGTGGTGTGTGTGTGAATGGTGTGTGTTGTGCGTGTGTGTGTCACTGTCTTTTACCTCCCACCCTCCCTTGTGTCCTAGGCAGCTGTACTTACTGTCATCGTCTTCGTCGGCGTTGGTGTTCCAGGTGGAGCATAACGTTCAAGATCATTGGGAAAACTTGTAGTTCGGGTTCCGTGGCAGTGTGGTTCTTCCCTGTGTATCCAATGGTAAGTCCTTTGACTTTTGTGCTCTGTTTCTCCCAGCCTTTTGTTGGCGTTGGTACCGCCCAGGAAAAGGTGGTGGTTTGCAGGGTCATAAATTGGTGGGCAGAACCGCCTGGCTATAGACGGCTACCGCAGTGGTTGCCATTGTTTCTGCCCTGGCGGTTGGTGGGGTACTTTGGCTGTCTATAGGAGATATCACCGCCATGGTCATAATTTGGTGGTACTTACCGCTAGCCTGTTGGTGATATTACTGCCACTTTATCACCCACCGCCAGGGTTGTAATGATGGCCAGAGTCTTTAGGCAAGCTCGCTGTCGCTCTTTTTCTTGCCTTCTGGGTCATTGGATTCCAGCGTCCACTTGCTCTCTTTCAGCACTGGGTCCTTCGTCAGAGTCTGATTCTGAGGTTGACTCATTCACCACTGGACAAGTCTTGGTCACTTATATTTCAGCTTTGATTGTAGCTTGCTCACGACCCACTTCAGACTGACCTAGGACTATTTCTGGCTCTTGCTGGTCCCTTGCACCTTGACTAACCTGCTCCTGCCATCTCTCTCTGAACACAGGTTCTTCTGCAGCAGGTGCTGTCAAATCAAGGGGACATTCACTCTGAGAGTATGGGAAGCATGAATCCAGTTGGGAAGACCTCTACACTCCACAGTAGTTGTAGCAACCAGGATAACCTGGTGCTGCTCATACCAATGGGGCTCAAGTCATGTCTTCCTGATGTGTTTCTTCACCAAGACCCAGTTGCCGGGACTGAGATCATGGCACTGTTCCTTATGCGATGGGACTGTAGCTGCTCCAACCTGATAAGAAACAGAAAGCACTACAAAAACGAATGCTTGCCAATAGTCCAGGACCATATCATTACTAACGTTCTTCAGTGCATTCGCAGGAATCGTTGGCAGTCTCATTTCCCTCCCCATATCGATCTGGTGGGGGGGCAGTTCAGTCTTTCAATCAGTTACATTTTGAAGACTCGTAACACAAGAGGCAGAGCATCAAGCCATTTCAAAGATGTCAAAACACCAACTTTGCCAACCTAGATTTCAGTGTGCCATTCACTTGTTCAACAGAAACCAAAGTCTCAAGTCTATAGCTGCAATGTAGCCTCTTTTCGATTTGCAGTACTGCACACAACAACCTCAGGACCTCATTGTTGAAATTAATTCCTCAATCTGATTCCAAAGAGGTCAAGAAACCAAATCTGGGAATATGTTCCCTTAACACCAATTTAGCCACTGAGATTTGCCTTTGCCCAACAGGAAAAGATTAACATCGCAACCAAAACATATCTCAACCCATTGAATACAGGTATCTCTATAAAGTGCAAATGCATCTTGTTAAAAGGCCCACCTGACTTTCCTTTGTGACTCATGGTAACTGCAGTTCTTTCCCCAAATTTGTTCTGTTGACACACACAATGCACCTGTGACACAATGCTTCAACCGTTAACCTAAATTTAGGATTGAACAAAGTTTGTCTAAACAACCTCACCATAGCATCCATGCCAATGTGAGCTGGACTATGAAAATATCTACCGATCGAAGGTAACAGACTATTCGGCAACACTGGTCTAACATCAATCGAACACCAGATGTGACAATCTCTTTTGACACAATCTGTTCTAACCGAACTCTGCTGTTCCTCCTTAGACACTTCCTCCTGCATTCGCTTCACTACCTCCCAGGTATCAGCTGTTGTCAACAAGTGGTTGAAGTAAGTCTCATCCAAACTCTCATTTGTAAATTCACCATTTTATGTACACAAATTATGGGCAGTACTTTGCAACCTCATTGGCGTATCCATTGCCCAAAACCACATGATCATCTCCAGAACGGTGTGCAGGGCACTTGACCACTGTAACCTGCTCAGGCAATTGTAATACGTCGAGGAGGTTTCTCATATGTTCGCCATTCCAAATCAGAGATCCGGAGGATGTCATAAACCCCCTCTAGGACTATAGTTGTCTGAAGTCATGAACAACACCAAAGCCGCATTGACTATTGGTAAAGATTGTCACTTTCAATTGCTAAGAAACACAACATGCTCTAGTAAAAGCAATCAACTCAGCCATTTGTGCGGAGAAAACTCCCTATAGTTAAGAAGCTTCCACAACTCCAGAAAGTGGGTAGACACCTTAGGCTGCTCTGAAGCTTCCACCACTGTCTTGTAAGCATGAACAAGCTACATGAACCACAAAATCACATTCAAGCAATGGTTCATCACATATGTCTGTTCTCGGCTTGGTGCATAAATCAGTGACATTGAGACAGTCATGGTCCCCTTCACAATCAGCATTACTTCCCTCGGTAACAGGGTAGAGGGGTCAGGACACCACAATGTTTGACACTTCTCTGCAGCCAAAATAATCTGTTCATACTTAGTGAGCGGCTGCTTGTAAGGTGTTGGGTTCTGGTCAACAATAATTCCATAAAATCATGGATGTACATGGTCAATGGGTGACCCATCAATATATTTTCACAACTCTCCATGCTAGTGCTGACTGCAGCCACCACTTTAAGGAAATCAGGCAGCACAGAAGGTACAGGGTCCAGCATGGCAGAAAAATAAGCCACAGGTCTCTTGGCATTTCCATGTGTGTGCCTGCACTGGGAGAGCACAGCCCTCCCTCTCACGGCAGAAAAGAGCAAAATATTTGTTATAATAAGCCATCCCTAGAGCTGAGAGATGACAGAGACATTCTTTCAGCTCTGGAAATACAATGTGACACTTGCTAGCCCATGGTACAAGATCAGACACATCCTACTTCCTACTGCCAATGCAGGCACTTTTACACAATTGTGCAAGGGTGCCTGCATTACAGACAGGACTGTTTTTGTATAAGAAGGGATACCTTTCTACACAAAAAACAATCCTTATAGGAATTTCCTCTTTCTGTGTGTGTTGCAGAATTTAGCATGCAGAGAAAGAGGAAATAACAAGGAGAAATAAAGAAAATTTTCCTTCATACAACTCTGTTGGACCAGGCCCCCTCTGAAGGGTCATCCACAACCTTTATGCCTTTGACCCTCTACTTTTTGCTGAATAAGTTTTTGTTGGCCTTAGGACTCTTTGCATTTTGCCACAGCTCACTCACCAGAACAAGGTAATATTATCTTACACTCAATTGGCATATTTGGATTATTGTTAAGTGCAGTACATCACATAGCCCTGGCTGGTAAACTAAATGCAATTAGTGGGCCTGCAGCACTGATTGTGACTCCCACTTAAGTAGCCCATTGCAGCCTGTTTGCAGTTTTACACTGCCAATTCGACATGGCAAAATAATCTCCTTGCCAAGCCTAAAACTCTCTTTTTATTCCAGATGTCATCCCTACGGTAGGTCCTAGAAAGCCTATAACGCAGGGTACATTAAAATGTAAAGGTTGGACATGCACTTTTGAGTGTTACTCACAAATTCATTTTTACTACTGTAAGGTCTACATCTCTCAAAGGATAACATTGGGTTATCTTATTACGTTTATTAGGTGATAACTCTTGTTTGGGAGAAGTTAGAAATCTCATGTTTGGTGTCTGGGGAATTGTGCTTTAAACTCCCCTTTAATGGTAACCTCAAATTTCAATCACAATTCTGAAAATGTTACTTAGAAAGTTGGCATATTCTTGTCCTAACCATTTAGTGCCTAGTATGATTTGATATGTTCAAAATGTATAAAAGCGCAAACAAATGCCCTTGTGCATCTAGGCTATACTACTGCTATTCTACTGGTAGGCCTGCAGCCTATTTCCCGAATTACATGACAAGGTGTAGTGGGTAGTTGGCCTTTGTGTATTCCTCCAAGACAGCTGCACAATTAAGGGACTGGGTGTTGGCAGGATGGGCCATACAAGGAAGGATGAGGGGGCAGAGGTGTGCACAGCCCTATTTGAACTTCAAAGACACTGTCTCATCCCACACACAAAGAACTTCACACTAGGCTATTGTGACTGCAGATAGATTGAGGCCACAACAGGAAGGTAGGCCATTCAAGAAATTTCAGGTATGTCTGTTGGGAAATACTCTAGAGGTTTCTTCTACTTCAAAGCAGGCGTCATGTATAAAAGAGACCCTCAAACCCACACTTCAGTTCACTACTGGACTTCAGAGGACTTCACTACTGCCTGTGGCCTGCTGTGTACTTCAGAGGACTGTCATACTGCACTAATACGATACCCTTCTAACTGAAACATACCCTGTGCCCTCAGAGATCTGCCCTTATGCTTGAGCCCTGCTTTCCTGATTGAACTCAATGATTTCATATTGACTCCAAAAGCTAGTTGGTTGACCTCCTGATTAGAGCCTTGGGGGCAGGAAACCCTTCAACCACTTTGAGCCCACACCTGGATCCAACCTGAGTGGGTTCTAACCCTCCAAATGGTGTCCCTCCAGTCCTGGACCCCAGTGCTTGATGCTCAAGATACTAAGGAGCATATATATACTCTGTTTGCGCTAAATTAGTGTAAATTATTTGAATGCTAATTCAGCGCAAACTTAACTCCATGTTTGTATTTCGGCGCTAGACATGGCTAACGCCAAAATATTGGAGTTAAAGTCAGTTTTTGGATGCGTGAACCTACCTTGAGATACAAGGTAGGTGTTCCCGCCCAAAAAATTTCTCTAAGGCAAGTCACCTTGCTGCACTGCACTGTATGACAGGGAAAAGGCAGAACAGGAATGAAACAAAATGCATTCCTGCCTTTTCCCCTGTGCTGGTGCCGTTTTGGCAGCCTCCCACAAATGCAGGGACACTTGCACCATGGCGCAAGGGTGCCAGTGTTGCATGCAGGATTATTTTTGTGCAGGAAGGGCATCTTCCTGCACAAAATCAATCCTGAAAGGCATATTCAGCAGAATGCAGCACACATAGAAAGAGGAAGAAACAAGGAGAAATAAAGATATTGCTTCTCGTTACACCTCACCTGAGAAGGCATATCTAAATTGTGCATTCTCAGGTATGCCAGTTCTGGTAAATCTGGAAATGCTTCAAAAACCTTGGGAGTTGCATGGAAAAACCTACACAGCAACTGTGGTATGCCTTCTCAGGGCAGAGTAAGGCAATGTAGTGGTTTGCGTGCGTTGCCATACTCCAGATTTATGGAGCCTCTCAGTGCTATGCAAAGTGGCCTTGCATAGCTTCCAAAATCACAAGTAAGTTGTGTGTCATAACACTTTGCAGGGTGCAGGAGCAAAGTAAACTGGTTTGTAAATAGGTCCCTAAGTCCAAAAGTATAAATCTTCATTGCGACTACCTCCAGAGGCTCCCCAACAAGAATGCCTCCTCCTCAGACAATAGTGGCTGCATTGCCCTGCTGAACTTTACCTTCTCAAACATTTTTCTGAGACTGAGCTTAATCCACTTAATGTATCTGAACTGTGCTTAATCGTAGTTGGCCATACCTTTAGACTTTGCCCCCGTCTCGAGTGACTGAATGTCGGTGGTTGGTGCTTTGATCTTCTTGGGTGCTATTTTTTATGGTAAAATATTCATCTTCTTGTTTCCTATTTCAGCCATCGCTCTCACCTGCACTGTCTCTCAGGAGATTCACTACTCTGCTTGAGATCCACACACAGAGGTGAGCAAACAGATCTACAACCTGAAGAGTGCTCAAATGATAAAGACTTTGAAAGCCCCGAGAACACCATGATGCATTAAGGGACATTAAATAGACTATTATTTCACTTTCAAGAGGAGTGATTCATTAATTAATGTTTGAAGTGATCCAAAACTAACAAGGATCCACAGCTGTTATTTCTGCATATTAATTTTCTAGCCTCCCATGACTAATATCCCGGATGCCAATAACTACGAATGATGTTTTCCAAGAAAGGGCTTTTTGCTACATCTTAAATAAGTAACAACCAATACACTACTATAGCACTAATTTGAAATGACGAGCATTACGTCATCAAAGTACACAGATGTGGCAATCGGAATAATACATTTATCATTCCCTATATGCAATTAGCTTTCAATATTTTGGTCCTCGATATTCTGTCCTCAACATCATTGTACCCCGATATTCTGTGGGTCTATATTCAGTAGTACAATCCTATTTTGCGATCACCTGTTTCTATCACACTGGTCCACAATTCAATCAGCAGCTGCGTTTCAGGCCTAACTCTTCTTCCCATTGTGACATGAATTTTTGTCAACTGTATACAGAGAACAGATAAATAAAATAAAAAATATAAATACTCACATATGCCACAGATATGTAATTTGTCTTTTTTGTTTCCTAATAATCAGGTCATCTACCACAAACTGCTTCCTTAATTATAATGATAATGTTTATTTCTTAACTGTGATAATAAATGATAACTCTAAATATATATGTCCCCTTACTTAAAATACATTCATAGAAAACTAAACTGCCGAAAAGGTTTTCACTATCTATGAACTAAAAACTTTCATCCAACATACTAGAAATATAATTACATTTTTGTTCTCCTTGATCCAGAACAGGAGCAACCCAAGACAAATTCCGCCCTAGTTAGTGCTCATCAGCTGATGGATTGGGATGGCGCCCAAGCAACTGCCAGTGGCTGAAACCAATTAAAGCATTCTATCCACTTTTTCGAAGCCTTAAGTGTGAGGGGTATGACAAAATCTATGTCCCGGGCTTACTTTTCCACTGGAATCAAGCTGTGCCTGGCTGATGAGCCCTAATAAGGGCAAAACAGGTCCAGGATTACTTGTGCTTTGGATGAGGGAGTAACTGGTGGTTCGGGCTGTAGTGTTTCCACTGAATAACTGTCAAGACTGACTTGCATATGGCTGGGTCCAAACTGAGGTGGCATGGTGGGCAAAAAATAATTAATTGGATGAGGCCCAAATGATTGGCAGTAGCTGAGATAAGTTTAAGCAAGCTATCCATCACATTGTTTTTGATACCCCAATGTACACCCATTGCATGGAAAGTTAAGTGTTACCTAAGGGCTAGTACACTCCCAAGCCACCCACTAGTGGGACAAGCAAAACATGACTGCAGGCCGAACATTGTAACATGGCTGCTGCAGTTTTAAAACTGCATTCGACTATCAAAATAAACTCTTTTGACAGGTAAAATACTTCCTTTTAAATATTAATACGTCAAACCCATGCAGGCCTTGTAGTCCACAAGGCAGGGTGCACAGTATTTAAAAGTAGGACATGTAGAAATTAAAGCTAATATACCCTTACAGAGACTAGCCTTCAAAAGCTATTTTTACTGTAGGAAGACTGCCTGACCCATAGGGACCAGATAAAAAAATTATTCAGGGAATATTAAAAGCCAGACTCAATGGTCAAATGAGGTTTTTAATAACTATTTAGGAAAAAGGACATTTTAAAAGCTACATATTTCTCCATGAAGCTCCTGGAGGCTAACTTGCATTAGCCCCTGAGTGTCATCCTAATGGTGAAGAGCCCTGAAGAGGTGTTAAAATTGCTCCTCAAGCAGAGACAAAGGCCTGGGTGTCAGAAGATGTCTTGCAAATTCACAGCAACCTAATTAACTTCAAATGGGGCTTCCCCTGACACAAGCAGATGTCAGATGACACCTCCAAAGGTCCTTTTTTTGTCCTACAAATGAGGCACATACTAAACCCAGTGGGCGGAAAGCTGCATCCAGAACTTGAGCACCTCTGTAAACAGTGTAATGAATTCAGTAGCCACACTACATTAATTATAACTCACACTCTACCATGCACTGCATTCTCTGCATAGTGGGGTGACAGAGTGGAATAGCGTACAGGTGACTGGCATAGAGTGGAGTGACATAGAGTGGAGTGGTACAAATTATAATGTGGTAGTTTAAAGAGACATAAAAGAGACATAGCGTGAAAGTGGGTGAAAAGGTGTAGATGTAATGGGGCAGAAAAATAGAATATGGGATGTAATTGGTAATTCTTGATAGTAGGTTTAAATGGATTAAGCAGCATTAAAATTATAAATGTGAAAATACTTCGCTATGTATTGTGCCTTGGTATACCGCAGTAACTTTTCAATATACTGCAGAACATTAGAGAGCAGTATATGATTGGGTAATAGCCCTCTTAAAAAAATGTAAAAGGAACCTGTGTAGTTTTATGCACACTTTGGCTGCTTTACGGATTAGTGCCTTAGATGAATGTATCCGACAGGTCCGACAGTGATAATTATCCATGGCATTTGATGTTGCATTTTCCAATGTTAGAAGATCATTAGATTACTCTAGGAGTGGTCATTCTTTCATTCAGGGAGGGAATAACAATGGGTTTGTTAAGTGGCCTAGAATGTGAAAAAATAAGGACACAGTAGTTTTAATGTACCAGAGCTTTTCCAATCCTTTTGAACCTTGTATTAATTGTCTGGTCAACATGATCCTATTAGTTTATCTCCATGGGCAATTAAAGAAAACATTTTGGAAATTAATTTATTCAAAGTTCTCCCAAAAAAATAGGCTCCTCTCCATGGTTCACCCAGGATAGCCACAAGGCTAACTTCTACATTAATCAATGCTGTTAAACAATGCAATCCTGAAGGAGTGAAATTTACTGGAGCCAATTACTACAAGATAATACACTCTGGAAAATGATATTGGGAGGAGAACTGGTCAGCCTTACTTAAGGCCTCCAAAAGTATGGACATAGTGTTATTTTGCCACATTATTACCCTTAAGTGCTCTAAGGGTTTTGCCACTAATATTTATCACATTGAACCGCCAAAGTAAGAGCACTATTTTGCACAACTATATTCTGTGGAAGAAGAATCGTTAGCTACTTCATTAAAGGCACAGTCCATCTAGTTGAGGCTGGTAGCATTTCGCAGCTGTTCCACATTGATTGTTTTTCCATGACCGAATCTTCAACTGCCATTGAGACCTTAAAAGCCAGGAGGGACCCTGGACCTGAAAAAATACTGGTGGATTTATTACAAGTGGAACCAACAATTTGAATACCTTACATCAATAAGTTGTCAAACTTTATTGCTACAGGTTTCCAAGTTCCATCTACCTGGTTAAGGGCTGAAATAATATTTTTTTTAAAGTTTATAAAAAAAGGGACAAAGGACATCCTTCTAGCATTATGCTCATAAGCCTCTTGAACAACCTTCAAAACGTCTTTGCTCATGAAGTTCTCAATAAATTGGATGCTTGGACGTTGCAAAAATTATATTGTCACCATTTCAAGCAGGCTTTAGAGCAAAAATAGGGACATTCAATTAGGTCTTCCGTTTGACATTGATTGTAAGAAGTACACTAAACTAACCAATAACCATTTATATATTGCCCTTATTGACCTGAGTGCAGCATTCAAACTTGTGCCAAGACCTTTCCTATGGGGAACACTGCAGTCCATGGGAGTCCCATCTAGCCTTCTCAACATCGTAGTGAGGCTTCATGAAGAAACTTATGACAAGGTCAGATGGAACAGCAATGCTGAACTTACAGAATGCATCGCGATCAAGAGTAGTTGAGACAAGGGTGTTTTCTGATCCCTACACTTTTATCATTATATATAAATGATATAATTGACTATCTGAATGGCTGTGCCAATGATTCACATATGTTAAATGGGTTAACTGTTCCAGTGCTATTGTCTGTCAACAATACCATCCTGATCTTCCTGACCCCTATGGGCCTGGAAAGTTTGTGGCCTCCTTTCAATCCTATTGTAGAATTATGAGTCTGGAAATAAACATCTCTCAGTCAAAGATAATGGTATTTAACCTTCATAAGATCTTCAAGGTGAAAATCAGACTGAGAGACAATGTATCTGGAAACTAAGCAGGTGACAGACCATGATGGCCTCCACATCTTGAGAAGCATAAGGCCACACTCACACATAGGTCAGCTGCAATTTAGATTTTTTTTACAGCAGCCCATTCTACGGCTATTTCACCAGTCATTGTGTTTTACCGGATGAAAGGCCAAACAGCAGACCTTTAGAAAGCTGAAATCGGGATGCATTCATATCCATCTAGCTGCCCAAAAAAACAACTTCAAAAGATCATTAAGTAATCTTCCCAAGAGAATCTCTTTAATTCCCCTATTCATGGACACCCACTTTATGTATTAAGTTAAGTGCTGCCTTGCGACCTCTCTTGTTTTGGAATACGCCATGTGCCACTGAGGAACTACATGTATAAAGGGATGCTTTAACGGAGATATTTTATTTGGCCTTCACCAATAATGTTTCATGGTTCCTACATATTTGTCAATGGTATTAGAAATTGGGTCTAAATGAACAGTGGGACAACCCCATTGGAATCACTCAGAGTTCTAAAGGGATAGTTAAAGCAGCATTTTGGGAGGTATTCCAGCACAGATGCACTTCCCTGTCCACTTTTGATAATACATTTAACCATAAGATATTTCTGAGGTATAAAGAATAGAGATTCCATTGAACCACCGTTGCCAGGATCCTTCTTTATGTAGTTGCGTTTTGGTGTCCGTAAAATCAATAAGCAAAAACGGAACTGATAATGGGGCTTTAAGTAACCTATGAACTAATTCAGCTGTTGAAAATATTGAACATATATTATTGTTTTGTCCAATATACGTGAAACCTAGACATGAATGACTCAGACATCTGTGTCTTACCCTGGGTTTCTCTACTTTTCAACCAGAGATTCCATTATTTTAATCAATATTTTGCCTTTTATTGTTCTTGGCATGAGTGGATGCTTGCAGATTGTTTGATTAATTAGACAGATGAAAGATAAAGATTTTGTAATTTTATTAGCACATGCTCAGGCCATTGGATCAATGTTTTATTTCAAGTATCAGTAGTGTTTATGTTAGTAAGTGTGTTTCTGTTTGGCAGAGATCATCACTCTGTGGAAGCAGCAACCACAATCCTAGTCAGAATACATCAAATACACCCCAGAAATTAACCTGTGCTCACCCTCTGTTAGCTTTGCCACAGAGCAGGCAGACTTAAGTTAAGAGACAATGACATTTGTGCAAACCCGAAACAGTAATACAGTGAAAACACCACATAAATACTGCACATCAAATTAGAAAAATAGTACACATTTTTATTAATAAAACAAGAACAAAACAACAAAAATTCAATAAGTGAAGTTAGGTCATAATTTTTTAAGATAATGTCTGCAAATATAATGCTTTGAATTGTAAAGCACCAACTGGGGGTGTCCAGGCACCCAATACTGGGTGAAATCGGAAAAATCAGGCTGGCCATTATGGAGCATGGGCTGAATACAAGGACCAAACTTGTCTTGCTGAAGAAGTTCCTGCTTGGAGGGTTGTGTCAATGTCGAAGATCCGATGTAAGGAGCATAGGGGATGATGCATAGGCATTGCGTCAGTTCCAATCTGCACAGTCAGGGATGCATTGTCATTGGGCAGTGCAGTTTTTGATGCAATATACTTGAGCAGTGGTGGGGCGTCAAACCACTTTGCAATGAAGGTGATGCATTGTCAGTTATGGCAGCTGGCAATGCAAAGGTGCTGCATCAGGGCTGAGGATGATGCTTGATTCTGAGACATGCAGTTGGTGCTGTGATGTCCTCATCTTCAGTAGGAATGCATTGGTGTTGAGGGGAGATGCGGCTATTCCGATCACAGTGACTGCGATGCATGGATTTCTGTAGAAATACCTGTGAAACTCACTTCCAATGGCCTAGGACTATCTTGGCATAACTTATCAGGGTAGGACTTACAGTTCAGAAGCTGTAGCAGAGGAGAGTGAAGTATTTGATGTCCCTGAGACTTCAGAACAGGAGACATGCCAGAAAGCCCTTGGAGCAACTTTGGTTCTGGGGATGTAGAGATTCAGGTCCAGTCCTTCTCACTCGCAGGCAACGAGGATAACAGGCAGCAGGCAGGCACAGAAAAGCAGGAGTTTTAAAGACTTTGATGTCTAATAGACTTAGAATTAGTTATTTGTCTGCAATTTAAAATAAAAAATGTATTTGTTTTTTTACAAAATATTTTTTTTTTATTAAACAAAATGGAAATGAGGCCAGCTGGACTCAACCCCCCAAATAAAATTAAAAAAAATATATCAAAAGCCCTTTACAGGCTATGTGGCACTGTGGGGGAAGCCTTAAGGGCTCCCTGCGGTCCATATATACAATTTTTTATTATTATTATTTTTTTCATTTATAAAAAATAAAACGCCCTTTACAGGCTATGTGGGATCATGAGGGAGCCCCCTGTGGTCCCTACTTTTTCTAATTTTATTTTGTGTTTTACTACAGTGCCCTTACCGGCTACCTGGCACTGCGCGGGAAGGCTTAAGGCTTACCCTGCAGAGCCATTGATTAAGCAAGCATGGAGTTGCTTTGACAGTAGTTCCGTGCTTGGTGAAACATTTAATCTCTGTCCCTTGCATGTGTGCAGGGGACAGAGATGAAAGCTTCGGATTTTGACAATGACCCTGCTTTGCAGGTCCCGTTGTCAAAAAAGCCAAAGTGTTTGCTGTGGCTTGGCTGCAACGCTGCAGCCAAGCCACAGCAAATAACCATGTACCGGGGTGGGCACCCCTGGGACATAGCAGGTGCTGGCCCCGGGGGGTGGTGGTCCCCAAGGCCACCAGAGGCTCGAGGGGGTTTGTGACCCCCCTCCAACTTGTATGTAGCCCCAGGGAGACGGTGGTCTCTGGGAAGTGGGGGACCATAGAGGCCCTCTTTCTTTTTTTACACTTTGCCCAAGGGGGGGTGGTCCCTGTGGTGTGGGGTCCATGGGCCCACAGTATTTATTGAATTGGAAGCCCTGGGGAGGTGGTTTCCCCAGGTCAATGGAGGAGCCACTGCCCCCCTGCATAGATAAAAATTGATGCCCCAGGGAGGTGGTGGCCAAACCGCATATTTTTAAATGGATTCCCCAGGGAGGTTGTGACCCTGGGGAGCAGGGGACCATGGGCCCCCCATGTATATTAAAATGAAAGCCCTGGGGATGTGTCGTCTCCAGGGCATGGGGAGGTTGCGGGAACCCCACATATTAAAAAAAAAAAAGTTCAAGGAAGTGGTAGTCTCCAGAGCTGTGGGGGGCACTGGGAAGCCTCCCCTCACTAAATTTGTAATGCTCCCGGGACCTGGCCCACTCTGGGGCCTTTAAAAAAGCACAGGGGCCCATGCTTGTTGTGTTTTTTTATTTTTCTGCTGCAAATTCACAAATTGTGCAAACTCACGGCAAAAAACATATTTAAAAAAACCTCTGGGACAGTCCCACCACTGCTAAGCGGTCAAGGTGACTCATCCCTGGCCCCTTTTATTTTATTTTTACTTATTTTCTGGGACTCAATTCAAGCCGAGTCCCAAGATGACTGCCAACACTTCCTAGTTTGAAGTGTTGGCAGCCAATCAGAACTGTGCATTTCCCTGCACAAGCTCGTCTTTATTCGTGAATACTTCGTGGCCAGAGATATACAAATTTGAATTTCCCTAATTTTCTCAAAGCTACTTAATGGATTTACTCCAAATTACCAAAAGCGTGATCTGAGTACTCACAGCTAGCTTTCTGCCAAATTTGGTGTAATTTTGTCCAGTGATTTGGCCTGTAATCGTGTTTATAAAATCCTATGGAAATTAACGTGGCAAACTCAATCTTTTTTTGCCCCCTTTTTATCGACCCTCCTTGACAGATCACCCCATACTTTCCATGCCCAACAAGAATCACTCTAACACTCTTTTTTTTGGAAATGTTCGTTAACGTTTGTCAAACAGTGCCAAAGATATAGGGGAAGTCAAAAAACGCTTTTCCTATGAAAACTAGGTCCTAACTATAACTAAGTAGTGGCGATATATATATATGCCCTGCCACCGGTAGTATGAGCTCGCTGTCTGTGACTGAATTCTATGAACTATTATGTTAAACAGCAGCGCCCGGTTTGAAAGGAAAGGATTGTGAAATCTGAAGCTACTTGCAAAATTGAAAAAAGGGACACGAGTCGCCTGCATGTGTACTAACATTTGAAGATGAATAGAGCCTTGAGGGGCACTGACTTCAAGATACGCCTTTGTGTTTTCCCTGCAGCAAGAAGCTGTGCCAGGGACAGCCTCACAAGAGAGAATGAGTGTTTGTCCCTGGTCAATGGAAATCATGTCTTTCATGCCGATACAACCGAGGGAAGGAAAGGGTTTGTGGACTTTTTTCTACAATTGCAAATTACCTAATGGAAGAGACTGGTGATGAAAAATTATTATATAGGAAAGGTGATGTTTGCGCAGGGAAGATTCATAGCGCATTGATTACATATTCTTTAATAAATGATGCAACTCACTTTTCTAATGTTGAAAAAAAAATAAGCGAAAACTACCAGAATTCCCATTTGTGGGTAAAGTGGAGAGTAATTTTTACTGCAAATTAGACTTGGCACCGTGATCAAGTCTGTTAGAGATGAAACATGTTGGTGGAGTATTAAAGCTGATTAAATTTGCGCAAGGTCTATAGGTCTATATGAGTGCAACGTCATTCTGTTTGTGTAAATATATGTCTATATCTATCTATATATGTATTCATATATATAGATATATATGTAGTAGGTAATAGTCTAGGAAGTTCTATATATATTTTATTTATATATTTGTATAAACATTCACTGAGATCTTCACTAGTACCTACAAATACTGGGTTAACTACAGGAGAAGGAAATATCTATCTATCAATCTACCTATCTATCTATCTATCTATCTATCTATCTATCTATCTATCTATCTATCTATCTATCTATCTATCTATCTACACACTCACACGCACAAAATGAAAAATACACTGTAGTACCCTACATTACTTAAATATATTAGAGGAGATTTATAATTTCTTAATATCTTCATAAAATGTAGGTTTTTAACTGTTTTTCAAATAGCATGGTAATTTCAGGTATTACAGTGTTACTCCATACACTACTTTTAAAGAATGAAATATGGAAAATATTGATAGTACAGTGTACCACACTACCTTTATGAAAAATATTGTAGTATTTACCATACGTTTCTTTTTGAAAAGTTATTTTTTTTAAATGTAAGCACTCTGTAATACTTTTCTTAAATATATAGAAACCTATAAATGATTTTCCATACCTACTACCACTTTAATTAAGTGTCACTATGTAGGTAAAACATATACAACCTAAAATATGCCCATATACAAGGTCTCAACACAGAGCACTGTCAAACTACACGTAAAACAACATGGCTGCTTTTACATTTCTAAAAGCAGTCATTAGCCGATCACATGCCTTTTCATTAGCATGAACTAACATTGGCCCTCATTACAACATTGGCGGTAACTACCGCCTACCGCCACGGCGACGGCCACCAACATACCATCGCCATGGCTACCAGCCATCTACGTATATCATGACTGCCGACAGTATAGCACCAGAATGCTGGTGGAAGACTGCCGAAGGTCACGGTAGCGGAAAGGGGTAAGGCGGCGCTGCTGACAGCAGCACTGCCACGCCAACCAAACACTGCCGACTCTATCATGACCAATGATACCGCCTGGTGGTGTTTTGCTGGTGGACGCTGCTGCTGACAGCAGCGCCGCAGACCGTCTCCAGCCAGTGGACCCCCTGCAAGCAGGTAAGTCGGGTTTTCCGACCAGAGAGGGGGTGGGGGGTGTTGTGTGTATGTGGGGGGGGGGTGTATGTTTTGGTATGCGTGCATGCGAGTGTGAGTCGCGTTGGATCCATGCGTGAATGAGTGATTGTGAGTGCATGCATGTGAATGCATGTGTGAGGCAAGGTATGTTGGTGTGTGTTGCGGTGTGTGGATATGTATGTGTGCATGCATGGGTGGTGGTGGGTATGCTTGTGTTCATGTGTGTATATGGGTGCACATGTGGGTGTGTATATGTGCAGCGGCAGGAGAGTGAGGGAGAGGGAAGGGGAGGACTATGGGGAGGGGGAGTCGGAGGAGACCCCTATCAGTGCCAGTGAACGAATTCCCTGGCACTGATAGTGCCTACTACCATGGTTTTAGTGGCTGTAAGTTTGGCACGAAAACCAATTGCGGTAGGCCGGGGCGTGATCCTGAGGGTGGTATTGTGGTGGCCGCCGGGCTGGAGACTGAAGTCTCCAGCCCAGCAGCCGTTACCACCCTGGCACTGGTCATATTCCCATTTTTTTTACCGCCGGCCTGTTGGCGGTATTAACGCCACTTTAACACCGACTGCCAGGGTTGTAATGAGGGCCATAGTTTTGTGAATTTTCTTGACGCTACAGTGACAACAGATGCCTTGTAATTTTCAAACTACTTGTCCTACTTACCTGTATTGCCAAAAACGGTTATCTGCACACCCTGTTCTATAATCCTGCCAAGTAACATGTAAATCTGAATAGGAATTTTCCTGTTACACATGGATACAAAGTCTATGGAAAATACATTAATGTGTTGTGTATGGGACGCCCTGTTTTCTTTGCATCCCCTTGATGATTCTCTGCAAAACTTTGTATCGTCTGGCAATGTAGAAAAAGCTATAGGTCTAGAAAGTTTGATGTAGATTCATCAAATGGGCACAAGCCTATTAGTGAGAAAATATCAGAGGGATTGCTTTGTCTGAGAATCCTAACTATAATTGCCTACTGGCATATACTTTCTTGTGTCTCAGTATTATGTTTGACTCAGGGTTGCACTGGACTCCTCTACTTGATGGGAAAAAGGCTGCTCTGGAAAGAACCAATGCAGCAGTCTGGAGATTTGCCGCTGGATTGAGAAGGAAGCCAATTAGTGCTTAAATGCAAGTGTATGAGGCAAAATGTGTCTCGAAAGCCTCCTATGGGAGTGACATTTGGGGTTACGTCGAGCACAACACTCTACAGGTGGTAGACAACAGATTTCTGAGGTGACTCCCCAGCGACCCACAGTGCATCCCATCCTACATAATCCATGACGAATAAGGGGCCAGGTACCTCACAGACACTATAGCTCTGCATCCTTTACTGTGCTGGTTAGATTTGTGGGCTAAGGATAGATCTAATTTAAATAAAGCAATCTTGATGGATAGTTTGTCCCTTGATGGTGCTTATGTATACCATGGCTCAAATACATCAAGATCACATGTTGAGACTTAGAAAGCGTAGTGCTTTTTACCAACCCGGAGGAGATTATCTGGCTGACCGTACTTGGGCTACAGATCATTTTCTGAAGATACACTCTGTGGACCCTCAGGGCGAGGATATGTGATGTTGAAATCCACCCTATCCATGGAACCATACCCCAATATAGTTACTGCTAATCATGACTAGTTCCCGTTTACACAGTTCAGGGTAAATTTGCTAACTCAGCTACTTGCATTACCTCAGGGTAGGCAGGGTTCTTTTCCCCTAGCTCTCTGCGGTTGCGACTAGATATCCCCCCAGGACACAAAGTACTTTGTCATGTCCTGTAAATATGCAGGGTGCAGGAAAGCTTATATCGTCCCCCTTTTAAAAGTTCATCATTTTACACAAGTGTACCCCTCTTTGATGTTTTTACAACTGCCTTCTGCGGACTCAATCTTTTACGTTGCTACTTTTTTAAAGACTGCAATCCGACTCAGGAACTCAACGGGACAATTAATGCAGGTGCAGAGAGTTAACCTGTAATCAGATTGTTTTTAATGTTTTTAATGTTTTATATTTTCAAGTATCAACTGTGTATTTATATATATTGCATTGTTTTTATTGTGATGTTTTATGATTTTTCATGTTAAACAGAATAAAGCATATTTGATTACATTTTAAATATAGATAAGCTTATATTGTCCCACTTGTCAAAGCTCATCATTTTACACAAGTGCACCCTTCTTAGATGTTTTTACAGGTGCTTTCTGCTGACTCAATCTTTTATGTTGCTTGTTTTTTTAAAGGCTGTGATTCGACTCAGGAACTCAACGGGAGATTGAATACAATGATGTACTTTAGGCAGGTGCAGAGAGTTAACCTGTAATCAGATTGTTTATAATGTTTTTAATGTTTTATATTTTCAAGTATCAACTGTGCATTTATATGTATTGCATTGTTTTTATTGTGATGCTTAAATGATTTTTCATGTTAAACCGAATAAACCATATTTGATTACATTTTAAATATCTATATATATATATATATAAATATAGCAGAGAGAGAAGATGCATAACTGCTCATAATGGTCAAATACTGGCACAGAGGGGCTCTTGTGACATCATAACCCAAGAGGCTGAATACTGAGTGGATTGCAAATGTCACCAGATTCCTGATGTGGCACCATAGGCAATATAGGATCATGGTACTTATTATGTCTTTTTTTTTATTTTGTATGTTTATTTTAGGGTAGTTGTTGGACCTGGCTTTTTGACAGGGACATCCCCAAACTTTTTGCCTCCTTCCTCCTATTTTTTCTGACCTGTTGTTGTTGGCTTTTGACCTCTGGGCACTTTACCACTGCTAACCAGTGCTAAAGGGCATATGCTCTCTGTGTAAATTGTACTACTGATTGGTTTATCAATGATTGACTATTTAATTTACTTGTAAGTCTGGTAGAGTGCACTACATGTGCCTAGGGCAGGTAGATTAAATGCTACTAGTGGGCCTGCAGCACTGGTTGTGCCACCCACCTCACTAGCCCCTTAAACTTGTCTCAGGCCTGCCATTGCAAGGCATGTGTGTGCAGTTTCACTGCCACTTCGACTTGGCATTTAAAGGTACTTGCCAAGCCTAGAACTCCCCTTTTTCTATACATAAGTCACCCCTAATGTGTGCCCTAGGTAGCCCCTAGAGCAGGGGGCTGTGTGGGTAAAAGGCAGGACATGTACTTGTAAAGGTATATGTCCTGGTAGTGTAAAGCTCCTAAATTCGTTTTTACACTACTGTGAGGCCTGCTCCCTTCATAGGCTAACATTGGGGCGGCTCTCATACATTGTTGAAGTGGCAGCTGCTGATCTGAAAGGAGCAGGAAGGTCATATTTAGTATGGCCAGAATGGTAATATAAAATCCTGCTGACTGGTGAAGTCGGATTTAATATTACTATTCTAGTAATGCCACTTTTAGAAAGTGAGCATTTCTTTTGCACTAAAACCTTGTTGTGCCCTTCAATCCACGTCTGGCTAGGTTTAGTTGACAGCTCCTTGTGCATTCACTCAGATCAAATCAAATCAAATCAAATCATTAACATTTATAAAGCGCGCTACTCACCCGTGCGGGTCTCAAGGCGCTAGGGGGGAAAAGGGGGGGTTATCGCTGCTCGAACAGCCAAGTCTTTAGGAGTCTCCGGAAAGCGGAGTGGTCCTGGGTGGTCCTGAGGCTGGTGGGGAGGGAGTTCCAGGTCTTGGCCGCCAGGAAGGAGAAAGATCTCCCACCCGCCGTGGAGCGGCGGGTGCGAGGGACGGCAGCAAGTGCGAGGCCAGCGGAGCGGAGGGGGCGGGTGGGGACGTAGAAGCTGAGGCGTCTGTTGAGGTATTCCGGTCCCTTGTTGTGGAGGGCTTTGTGTGCGTGGGTGAGAAGACGGAAGGTGATCCTTTTGCTGACTGGGAGCCAATGCAGGTGTCTCAGGTGTGCGGAGATGTGGCTGTTGCGGGGTACGTCGAGGATGAGGCGGGCCGAGGCGTTTTGGATGCGTTGCAGGCGGTTTTGGAGTTTGGCGGTGGTCCCGGCGTAGAGGGTATTGCCGTAGTCCAGGCGACTCGTGACAAGGGCGTGGGTCACGGTTTTTCTGGTGTCGGCGGGGATCCAGCGGAAGATCTTGCGGAGCATGCGGAGAGTGAGGAAGCAGGCGGAGGACACGGCGTTGACTTGCTTGGTCATGGTGAGAAGAGGGTCCAAGATGAAGCCGAGGTTGCGGGCGTGGTCTGCGGGGGTCGGTGCGGTGCCGAGGGCCGTGGGCCACCAGGAGTCGTCCCAGGCGGACGGGGTGTTGCCGAGGATGAGGACTTCCGTTTTTTCAGAGTTCAGCTTTAGGCGGCTGAGCCTCATCCAATCTGCGACGTCCTTCATACCCTCTTGTAGGTTGGTCTTGGCGCTGGCGGGGTCCTTGGTGAGGGAGAGTACAAGTTGGGTGTCGTCGGCGTAGGAGGTGATGATGATGTTGTGCTTGCGTACGATGTCGGCGAGGGGGCTCATGTAGACATTGAAGAGTGTCGGGCTGAGCGATGAGCCTTGAGGTACGCCGCAGATGATCTTGGTGGGTTCTGAGCGAAACGGAGGGAGGTAAACTCTTTGGGAGCGGTTAGCGAGGAAGGAGGCGATCCAGTCCAGGGCCTGGCCTTGGATCCCGGTGGAGCGTAGGCGGGTGATTAGGGTGCGGTGACAGACGGTGTCAAAGGCAGCCGAGAGGTCGAGGAGAATGAGGGCGACTGTTTCACCGTTGTCCATCAGGGTTCTGATGTCGTCTGTGACTGAGATGAGGGCGGTTTCCGTGCTGTGGTTGGTTCGGAATCCGGTTTGTGAAGGGTCGAGCAGGTTGTTGTCTTCCAGGAAGGTGGTCAGCTGTTTGTTGACGGTCTTTTCTATTACCTTGGCTGGGAAAGGTAGAAGAGAGATGGGGCGGAAGTTTTTCAGGTCGCTTGGGTCAGCCGTAGGTTTCTTTAGTAGGGCGTTGACTTCAGCGTGCTTCCAGCATTCGGGGAAGGTAGCAGAAGAAAAAGAAGAGTTGATGACGGTCTGGAGGTGCGGGGCGATGATGTCGTCGGCTTTGTTAAAGATGAAGTGCGGGCAGGGGTCCGAAGGGGCGCCGGAGTGGATAGAGTTCATGATGGATTTGGTTTCTTCCGTGTTGATGTGGGTCCAGTTGTTGAGGGTGATGTCCGGGGAAGCGGGTTCAGTGGTGTATGGTTGGGTCTGGTGTCCGAAGCTGTCGTGGAGGTCGCTGATCTTGCGATGGAAGAAAGTGGCGAGGGATTCGCACAAATCCTGTGAGGGCGTGACGGCGTTGGCGCTGGCGCTGGGGTTGGAGAACTCTTTGACGATGCTGAAGAGTTCTCTGCTGTTGTGGCTGTTTTTGTCTAGTCTGTCGGTGAAAAAGTTCCTTTTGGCAGTGCGGATCAGGTGGTGGTGTTCGCGTGTAGCGTTCTTGAGGGCGGTCATGTTGTCAGCGGTGTGGTCCTTGCGCCAGGCCTTCTCAAGGGCACGACAAGTTTTCTTTGATTCTTTGAGGGTGTCAGAGAACCAGAGAGGTTTTTTGGTGTTGGTCTGTCGATGCGTGCGTTTGAGGGGAGCAAGGTTGTCAGCGCAGTTGGAGATCCAGTTTGTGAGGTTGAGAGCTGCGTTGTTGGGGTCGGTGGTGAGGGTGGGTTGGTTGGCGGCGAGAGCGGAGAAGAGTTGCTCTTCAGGGATCTTGTTCCACTGTCGACGAGGGATGGGTTGAGTGCGGAGGTGGGAGGTCTCGCGTCGGAATGTGAAGTGGACGCAGCTGTGGTCGGTCCAGTGTAGGGCAGAGGTGTGGCTGAAGAAGACGTGTTTGCTGGCGGAGAAGATAGGGTCGAGCGTGTGTCCGGCGATGTGGGTGGCGGTGTTCACCAGTTGTTTGAGGCCGAGGTTGGCGAGGTTGTCGAGCAGGGTGGTGGTGTTGGGGTCGTTGTTTTGTTCCAGATGGAAGTTGAGGTCGCCTAGGAGGATGTAGTCCGGTGAGGCGAGGGCGTGCGGGGAGATGAAGTCGGCGATGGCGTCGCTGAAAGAGGCGCGAGGTCCGGGAGGACGGTAGACGAGGGATCCTCTGAGGGTGGTCCTTGGGTCGGTGCAAATCTGAAAATGCAGGTGTTCAGCGGCGAGGGGGGGGTCTTCGGTGGAGGTGGTGACGCTGATGGAGTCTTTGAAGATGATGGCGACACCTCCTCCTACTTGGTTGGTGCGGTCTTTTCTGGAGATCTTGTAGCCTTCGGGGATGGCGGTAGCGATGTCTGGAGCAGAGGAGGCGTTCATCCATGTCTCCGTGATGAAGGCGACGTCCGGGGCTGTGGAGTCCAGGAGGTCCCAAAGTTCAACGGCGTGCTTGTGGACGGAACGAGCGTTGACCAGGATGCACTTGAGGTGGTTGATGGCGCGTGGGCTTGTGGTCGTGGTAGTTGCGTGGTGGAAGATGCGTTTGCAGGAGTTGCAGGCGAAGGGTCCATGGGTGCGTTTGGGGTGAGCTAGGAAGCAGGTTTTGGAGCGCCCTGGGTTGAGGGCGTGGAGGGTGGTGGGGTCGTAGCGGATCAGCGGGGCTTGGGGGAGCTGGGGACCAGGGGTCGTGGCGCTGGGCGCGGGCCAGGCGCGGACGGGCGCAGACGGGCTTGCCTCTGGTGCGCCTCCGGCGCGCCAGCGGCGTGCCCGCTGCGCGCGCCCGCTGCGCAGTCGCGCAGCGGCCGCCATAAGAGGTAGGAGGGGGGGGAGGGGTCAGCTGGGGGCGAATGGGAGCTGGGGGGCGGGGGCGTGCAGGAGGTCGCGGCGGGAAAGCGCGAGGGAGGGGGGGGGACAGGTAGAGTGAGAGGAGCTGGGGGAGGGGGTTTAGGGTGGAGGAGGGTGAGTGTTAGGAGGTTTGGAGATTAGGGAGAGAGATAGGAGTAGGGTTGTGAAGATAGGGGAGGGGGGGTTGTAGAGGTGGGTGAGGGAGAGAGGTAGAGTGAGAGGATAGGGAGATAGGTAGTAGAGGGGGTGGCGGGAGGGGGGGAGAGATAGAGAAATAGATAGAGAAAATAGATAGAGAAGTCGATAGATAGGGAAATAGATAGATAGACAGATAGGTAGGTAGGAGGAGGTGGAGAGTGGGGGAGTTAGATAGTGAGATAGGGAGCTAGAGAGATAGGAAGATAGGAGGAGTGAGGGAGGTAGATAGCGAACGGGTTAGCTAGGGGTGAGAGAGGGGGAGGCGAGTGAGGGAGGGGGATGAGGAAGGAGCAGGAGGGCAGGCTCGGGGGAAGAAGACGGAGGAGGTAGAAGAGCCGAAGACAGGAGAACAGAAGAACAGAAGACAGAAGAACAGAAGACAGAAGAACAGAAGAACAGAAGACCGGAAGAACAGAAGATCGGAAGAGCAGAAGAACAGAGAAGAACAGAGAAGAACACAGAAGAACACAGAAGAACACAGAAGAACCGAGAAGAAGAACACAGAAGCACAGAGAAGAACAGAGAAGAAGAACACAGAAGACCGGAAGAACACAGAAGAACAGAAGGGAAGAACAGAAGAACAGAAGGGAAGAACAGAAGAACACAGAAGAAGATTGCAGAGGGGGAGCGAGGAGGAAGAGACAGAGAGGAGGAAAAGAAGCAGGAGCAGGAGAGAAGGTGAGTGGCGCGGGGCAGGGCGAGGGGCTGGGAGGAGGGGGGTACTTACAGTTAGGTGGGTCTCAGGAACACAGGAACTCGGGAACTTGGAGGAGCTGCAGCGGAAGGGGGAGCGACCTACCCTTGGGTCAAGGGTCGCTACCACTGTCGCGCAGCGGCCGCCATAAGAGGTAGGAGGGGGGGGGGAGGGGTCAGCTGGGGGCGAATGGGAGCTGGGGGGCGGGGCGTGCAGGAGGTCGCGGCGGGAAAGCGCGAGGGAGGGGGGGGGACAGGTATAGTGAGAGGAGCTGGGGGAGGGGGTTTAGGGTGGAGGAGGGTGAGTGTTAGGAGGTTTGGAGATTAGGGAGAGAGATAGGAGTAGGGTTGTGAAGATAGGGGCACACCCCAAACACAGGGTACTCAGCCTCACTTGCATACATCTGCATTTTGAATGGGTCTTCCTGGGCTGGGAGGGTGGAGGGCCTGCCCTCACACAAAGGACTGCCACATCCCCTACTGGGACTCTGGCAGACAGGATTGAGCTGAAAGGGGGCTTGGTGCATTTCTGAGACACTCTTTGAAGTCACCCCCACTTCAAAGGCACAACTTAGTATAAAACAGGGCCTCTGCCTTACCTCATCAGTCACTTGCTGGAGAAGAAACCTGAACCAGAAACTACATCCTGCCAAGAAGAACTGCCTGGCTGCTCAAAGGACTCACCTGTCTGCTTTTCTACAAAGGACTGCTGCCTTGCTGTTGGCCTGCTGCCTTGCTGAACTCTTGTCTGGCTGTAAAAGTGCTCTCCCAGGGCTTGGATAGAGCTTGCCTCCTGTTCCCTGAAGTCTCAGGACCAAAAAGACTTCTCTCTTCCTCTTGGACGCTCCGTGCGCTGAACTTTTCGACGCACAGCTTGTTCCGCGGCAAGAAAAACGCCGCACACCGACGCTGATCGACGCGACGTCTTCGGGATGACCGAAACTTTGACGCACGGCCTCGCAAGGACAACGCCGCCCGACTTCCCGGGAGAAATCGACACGACGCCTGTCGTGAGATCAAAACTTTGACGTACGGCCTCGCAAGGACAACGCCGCCCGACTCCGCAGAAGAAATCGACGCAACGCCTGCCGTGAGATCGAAACTTTGACGCACGGCCTCGCAAGGACAACGCCGCCCGACTTCCCAGGAGAAATCGGCGCGACGCCTGCCGTGAGATCAAAACTTTGACGCACGGCCTCGCAAGGACAACGCCGCCCGACTCCGCAGGAGAAATCGACGCGACGCCTGGCGTGAGATCGAAACTTCGAGCGCAGCCCCGCAGAACGACCCGCAGCCGGAAAACAAGCAGGAATATCCACGCACAGACCCGGGACATCTGGTAATCCCCGCGACCCACAGAAAGAGACTGTCCGCGCGCCGGAAAACGACGCTCGACTTCCCCGCGTGGAAAATAACGACGCAAGTCCGTGTGTGCTGGGGAGAAATCGACGCACACACCCTTTTTCCACGCATCTCTTCCTTTGTGGCCCTCTGAGGAGATTTTCCACCAGAAACCAGGTACTTTGTGTTTGAAAGAGACTTTGTTTATTTTCTAAAGACTTAAGACACTTTCTATCACTTTTCAGTGATATCTTTACAAATTCGTATTGCAACTTTGATCGTTTTGACCTGAAGATACCCAGATAGATATTATATATTTTTCTAAACACTGTGTGGTGTATTTTTGTGGTGTTATGCTATGGTGTTGTATGATTTATTGCACAAATGCTTTACACATTGCCTTCTAAGTTAAGCCTGACTGCTCGTGCCAAGCTACCGGAGGGTGAGCACAGGCTGATTTTGGATTGTGTGTGACTTACCCTGACTAGAGTGAGGGTTCTTGCTTGGACAGAGGGTAACCTGACTGCCAACCAAAAACCCCATTTCTAACAGTAGTTAACTTGAAAAAGTTGACTTCTTCAATGAGTAGCTAACAATGGACACTGACTGGCATAAGCGTTTGCTTTACCTTTCCTGAATACATTATTAATATCATAATGTGCAATGATTAGTTTCAGTGGATTTAAGTGATTTTGTGGGTGTAGAATCATTAAGTTTGGGCAGCACCGTAAAATCACACTCAAGGGTATTTGTGACTATTAGCAGAGCTGTTTCTCCGTATAAAGTAATTGTTTAATGCTATCCATGACGCAGCTAAAGGTGTCTTATTTATGGTACTCCAGCGTTTCTCCATTTGCTGGTATAGTTAGATGAGACTCTTCATAGGAAAAGGCTTTTTTCCTAATAACTTTGCCACTAGTTGATACATCTTCTTAAACTTCCAAAAAGATAAGATCATCTATATTATCTCCTTTACTGACAGTTTTGAGGAGCAGAGAAAACGAAAGGGGTTCCAAAATGACTGATCTCCATTCAATTTACCTACGTAAAATTAGAGAACAATACAGAAAAAAGGCTGAATAGAAGTACTCCAAGGTTGAAAGAAAGCTAGATCTTTACAAGAAGGAGTTCTTTTTGTGATTTGGTGTAATCATCTTCAGCTGTTCTTTTAGAAATTAAGGCTAAAAATAGCAATATCTAGAGTTGGAGGACTCCCACAGGAGTCTTGTGGAATAAAATGACAAAATAAAGCATTCTGACTGGCTTGACCTGTGAGACAAGGACCAGTCCTGGGGGACCGAGAACACTGATTTGATGGCCACAACATGCTCAGAAATATTGTGGATGACATTACAGGAAACAGGGACTTGCCCCAGAGTTTTGAAAAATTAATAAAAAATTGTGCAAAAGACCCCCACTGGGGAAACAAATTGGCCTGCGACAACCACCCTGTCTCAGTGCTATTGCAGGGTTCCTCGTAGAGCAAAATCAAAATTAGAAAAAAGAAGAATGTAGGGTGGGAGGGTCCATTGGCAGTTGCCTGCTCAGGTGTCATGTTGGGGTTGCGTGTAATTCACCTGTTGCAGTTACTGAGCTAACTATAACTTGCCTCCCCTCCATGCCGTCCTTCTGACCTCTCATATTACATCACTCATGACAAGTTTAATGACATCATTGATGATATCAATGATGGGATTGCAAGTGACATCATTGATGACATAACTGATGACATAACTGCTGACATCATCAAACCAACCGCTCAAATCACTCTATAAACTACTATATGATTCCACCTATTAAATGAAGTACTAAATGGCAAACCAGGGTCCTTCTAATCGCAGCCTTCGACCAGTACTGAACAGTTTGTGGGTAGCCAAACTCATGTGGGCAATCAACTAGACTTGACAAGCTTGTGCTGCAGATGATCCTTGCCCAGTGGACATCTTTTCATGGCAAATCCATTCTGTTCAGGCACCCAAGTCCCTGTAACTTCCAAAGCTCCAACTATGTGCATCATTTGTCTTGTACTGATTCCTTCACAGAAAGCCGACCTCTCTTGGGCAGTCAACCATACCTTCGATGAGAAAGTACGTATGCAAACAGTTTTCACCTTGTGCGGAACCGCTTCATGGAGAGTTCACTTCCTCTACATGTGCAAATCCTCTTAGGTGGTGAAGGCACTGCCACGCACAGTCTTCATCTTGTACTGAACACTTTGCAGACAGCCAGCCTTTTATCAGCAATCAAGTACAATGGGTGGGCAACTACCTGGTAGGTACAGACTTCACTGGTATACCGCTGATGCACACCTCTTCATGCAAAGCCCACTCCCTTCAGATACTCAAGGCCTGTAAGAGAGTAAGCACCTACTATACACAACCTTCCCCCGTAGCAAAGATTTTACAGCTAGCCAACCTCTTGTAGGTAATGAACAAGATACCAGTCAGCAAGCCAGCATGTCATCAGTGATGTCAATAAAGATGTCATTGATCATAACATGAGTGATGTGATACGTGATGTTGCAAGCATAACATTTAGGGGCGCAAATTATAGTTAGCTTAGTAAACTATAATTGGTCAATTTCAGTATTTTTTGCATTTAAAACGTGATGTTAAATATAATGTCACTTTAACCTTTGTTTTTATATTACATATTTATATTTAGGGAGATAGATAGATAGATAGATAGATAGATAGATAGATAGATAGATAGATAGATAGATAGATAGATAGATAGATAGATTGATTCTGTATCTGTAGTGACAGGTTTTTATGAAAATTACAGATGCAGCATAGGTAGATGTGAGTGCGATTGACCTTCACCCCTGGTCAACCGTTGGCACAGTTGGATACGAGTGTATTTGGGGTTCTGAAATAATCATATTTAAGCACAAGCAATATATCAGCTATAATGAGTTACTTTCATTTGTTCATAAGCAAGGGTGTTGACATCTGATCAATCCATGGCATTACATTTTTGGCTATGATGTTTATTGTAAGCCATCTATCTTATAAGTATACAAAGGCAAAATATTTACTCATTACTATGCTGTTGATACATCTGTTCATACTGGTTGTGTGTGAGGTTTCCTTTGCATTTCAAAACTCAAAATGCTTTAAATGCCACGAATGTGTCATTTCATTAACAGTACATCTTGACTCACTGCCTGATTTTTCAGACAATGTTGCTCTTTCGACTGCCAGTACCTCAAAACATTTTTATTCAGATATTTAATTTCTTATGTTTTGTGTTTGACTTTACAAAACCCTGCTCCACTCTTCTCACTTAGAATTCCCCACATGACATATGAAATGCCAGTTAGCTTAAAGTAAGATATATTTTTATTTCAATATGGCATGATTAGCTGAAAAGGAAGGCTTGTTATCCACAATATTAAACCCTAGCGAGATCTGTTGATGAATATAAAATGTTAGCTCTCAATAGATCTCTTTATTAACATTCATCTCCTGTCTGAGGAGGCTTATAACTTTTCACATTAATAGCTTTCTCAAATATAACCATACTATTTAGTCAATTGCCTTCACTCTCTTCAGAACACAGTGCAGCTGTTGGACTACATTTCTATGCCACCCCTCTTTGTTCCTTCTTCTCTTCCATTCCTGCACAGCTGACTGCTTCTAACCCAGGTCACAATTTCAAGTAGATTTCTGGAGATGTAATTTTGTTAAAACTAAAGGATAAAAGTACATTATATAAAGTTCACAGTCCTTTCTGTGGTTGCTCTACCACATGCAGTTTATGTTTACAATGTATTACATTTGGAACGCATAAACCATCCATTGTTGAAGCTTGCCTAGCAAGCAGTCACATGTGTATTGCCATTTCAAAGCTGGTAGCTCTGTTCAAGAAACAATAAAATATTGTATAACCTCTCTGTAAAAAGTAGGCTAATAGTTGCAAAGGATGTGCCTCCTTCCCAAGTAATAAGTCTGTAACCTTCCTTTTACTGGGAACCAAGTACCCCTTTATAGCACTTATTTTATCCGGTAGCAAAGAAAAACAGGTCGAGGCCTACCGAGGGTAAGTTGTGTGGGCTAGTTCCCCACTCTGCATGCCTGCAACGAACAACTCACTGTAAATTAGGCCCAGTCATTGCTTTTGTTTCCAAACGGACAACAGTATTACTCACAAGCTATTCGATGCTATGCATTATTTTACAATATACATATATAGATGTACGGCAGGTGGAAATAGCTATGGTGACACCCTCTTATTAGTTCACACCCATAGCAAGCTCTAAACCCTAAAACCACAATACCACCCCACCATAATGGACTCAATACAATGGGGGTAGTTATTTAGGGGTAGGTGTACTGGCTTTCTGAGGGTGCCACAGCATTAATAAAAGGCAGAAATATGTCATACAAAACATCATTAAAACCACTATGGATGGTACTGTCTTACAGTGGAATTCCTCAAGGCCAGTCACGACTCACTGTTAACCTTGGGAACAAAGGATTTCCAAATATTTCAATGGTATCCATTAAAATATGTAATGATTGACAGTTATCTTTGTTATCTTTACTTTTAAAATGCTGCAAGCAGAGCCCTAGAAGCACCAACAGGAGTTTCCAAACGTCAGATCCTTAGTAAAAAAGGCACTAGCCACTGGACTATTTGAAAAGTGCTGAATATCCTCCCCAGGTCTTGTATCTGACGACCTAGGAGTCCTAGGGTGACGTTTGGGTCATACTACTGGGGATTGATGCATGTCCTTCAGCCCCCTCCTCATAGCTTTCAACAATACCATTGGTGTTGATTCTGCCGTGTCTGAGAACACCAAAGAACAGAAAACATCGTATGGGGGAGGCACCCAGGGGATTCTTGTGTGCTTCTTTCTCAAATCTTTTCATGACTTATTAGTGGCTTGGTACCCCTTCTCCTCAGCTCAGGGATCTCTTTTTTTCTCAATCGCTGCTTTGCACCATGTTGCACTTTTTCATTTTTTTAAAAAGGCACACCGATGCCCTTGTTCCTCTGTGGGTTCAGTGAGGACCTGGACTGGACTGTAAGGGAGCCCATGTTCCATGCCCAGAGGACACTGCTTTGTGCTAGCATGGTGCTCCAGCAAGCACCTTCATAAACAACGACCGGTACCCTTGGACTCCTCTCACAGCGACAAGCATACTCCTAAGGCCACAGAGGGTGGACATCATCGACATAGACTGTCCTGAGGTCCTACTGACACAATTTGGAGGAAGTAAGACCATGCCTTCCCAAAGAGCGATGGTACCAATGTGTACTGTGTCTTCTTCACCTTCTGAGGCCTCTGTGCACTATTTCCAAAATTCCTTTATGCACAGCCTGGCCCAGGTCCCCAGCACTCCATCCTATGATGCTGAACTCGCTGAGTTGTTCTCCGGCGGCGTGGGACCTCCCTTTGTTGTGCTGCATCAACAGATTTTTGCACCTCCTTTGTTCCCATGTCCCGGGACTCTCGGGGGTGTTGGCTGGCATCATGAGGGCTCTCTAAAGTGCTGAGAGCTCTCTCTTCCTTATCACACAGAGTTGAGGCCTCCAGGTCCCTCCTGGGTCCATCCAGCGCCATTTTGATGCAAAAGGCACTTTTTTAGTAGCCAAGGCTTGTTGGAGACTTCCAATACGAAATCACATCTGCAACGATCTTCATATTGTGGGACATCCTATGCATAATGCAGGAACCCACTGGCACCTTCCTAGGGTGCATTCCTGCAGTCTTCGACTAACGAGGGACTCTTCTTTTGCACCCTCCTCTGGTTTGGTAGGGGCTCCTGTCCTCCCTGGAACTTTCGACTTCTGGACTTGGTCCCCTTCCTTTGCAGGTCATCAGGTCCCGGAATCCAGCAGTTTTTCTTTGCAGACTTGGTTGGTTGCTGCAAGATCCCAATCACAAGGTGTAGTGTGTCCTAAGGAAACTTGCAGTAATTTACTCCTGCTTTTCTGGGCTCTAGGTTGGAGTAATTTACTTACCTTTACTGTATTCTTAATCTCCATGCAATTCTGCACATACTACACTTTTCTAGGGGGGAATTCATGATTCGCATTCTACTTTCTTAGTATATGGTTTGTGTTGACCCTAGACCTATTTTCTCCCAGTTGCATTCCATAGCATTTCCTATTGTTTGCATTGTTCTATGATTATTTGCTTGTCTAATGTTGGTGTATAGTGTATATATTGCATATAATACTTACCTCCAGAAGGAGTATTGTCTCTAAGATATTTTTGGTACTGTGTCACCCAAATAAATACCTTTATTTTTGGTAACACTGAGTATTGTCTTTACTTGTGTATAAGTACTGTGTAACTATAAGTGGTATTGCATGCGCTTTGCATGTCTCCTATTTCAGCCTAAGCTGCTCTGCTATAGCTACCTCTATCAGCCTAAGCTGCTAGATCACTACTAAATTCCACTAATAAGGGATAACTGGACCTTGTAAAAGGTCTAAGTACCCAATGTACCCACTACAAACCAGACCAGCCTCCTACCTTGGTTTTGCAGCGGTGGGATACGTACTTGCAATTGCTTTACCACTTTGTTACCTGTGCTTTTCACAAGAAAAGCTTGCTCCAATACTTAAAGCATATATAATATATACCTTGAAACAATTTTATAACTACCTGTGTTTTTCACAAGAAAATCTTGCTCCAATACCTACAGCATATATAAAATATACCTAAAACCATTTTTGTAACTTTCTTAAACGTTCTTTAAACTTTACCAAAGTTTTTACAAAGTTCTGAAAAGTGTTCTTCTTTTCTCTAAAAAGTTAGCTCAGTTATTCTACTAACTTTTCACTCACTTTCCTAAACTTTTTTCTTTCAATATGTCTTCTGTAGAAGCTACCCCTAGAGTTGTCAAGACTACCTATGAGAATCTAAACTTTAAAAGTTTGAGAGGTCTCTGTACTGACAGAGGTTTAGGGATTGAGAAGGACCCCAATAAGGAGTTCCTCTTAAATCTTCTCCTCCAAGATGACCAGGGGCTCAGCATTGGTCCATGTCAGAGAGGGGAAGAGGTAGAGGATGACTCCAACCAGGAAGGCTCAGAGGAGCAAGATGACTATCCTGGGGATGGTCCTTCCACAGGCCTATCTGTCAACAAGCCCCCTAGTATAACTGGAAGTGGGAAGGGTTCACACACAAGTAGGGCTCCCTTCACCCCTAGAGGCCAGGTCACTAGAGTAGCCCCTGTTAGAGATAGGTCTGCCTCTGCACACTCTCATGTTATGTCTGTTTCAGAGGTTTCACATAATTCTAACCCTGAGGACCAGTTCCTAGATAGGGAACTCAGAAAGCTGAGGTTAGGGGAGGCCAGACCGAGGCTACTGCAGCAATAGTTGGCCTTAGACAGGGAATCCCTGGCTGAGGAGAAAGAGAGGCAGGGTTTGGGGTTAGTTCCCTTTTGTGACAGCAGCAGTTTTAGAAATACAAATGTTAGGGAACCTTCATTTGATTCTAGGAATCTGCACAAAGTGGCCCTCCATACAAGGATGGTGATGACATCAACAAGTGGTTTGCTGCACTTGAAAGGGCCTGTAAAGTTCAGAGGGTCCCTCATGTACAGTTGGCTGCTATCCTTTAGTTATCCTTCTCTGGCAAGGGGAGAGACAGACTTCTTATTGTCAGAGAGGATGATGCAGATAATTACCAAATTCTTAAAAAGGCTCTCTTGGATGGTCTGGGCTTAACCACTGAACAGTATAGACCTAATTTCAGAGAGACCAGAAAGGAGTCATCACAAGACTGGATAGATTTTGTGGACTGTTCTGTGAAGGCCCTAGAAGCTTGGTTACATGGCAGTAAGGTGACTGATTATGAAAGCCTATATAACTTGATTCTGAGAGAGCATATCTTGATTAATTGTGTGTCTGACTTGTTGCATCAGTATCTTGTGGACTCAGATTTTACCTCTCCCCAAGAATTTGGAAAGAAGACAGATAAATGGGTCAGAACAAGGGTGAGCAAAAAAGCTCATTCAGAGGGTGAAAAGGATGGCAAGAAGAAGAATGGTAAGTCACATGACAAGGGTGGGGACAAAGATAAAAAATCATCAGAGTCTTCATCAGGCCCACAAAAATCCTCAGGGGTGGTGGGTCCAAATCCTCTTCTCACAAAGATAACCAACCTTGGTGATACATGTGTAAAGCCAATGGCCATTGTGCAACTGATCCCAATGATTTGGAGACTTCAGCTTGGGCTGAAGTGGAGTTGGAGGCCCATGCAGCAATGCTGGGCATTCCAGGGCACATCTTTGCTCTTACCAGGGCTCAGGCCAAGATGCAAAGAGGACAGGGAAACTTGGATCCTGGAACAATGGACCAAGTGCTCCCAAAAACTAGGGGTAGGAAGGGCAAACCCTTGTCCACTATCCCTCCCTCCACAGATGATTCCCCTTTCGAGGAATAGGAATTCTCTCCCTGTGCAGAACCTACACCAGAGGAGCTGGAAGCTGATACAGCTGAGCTTTTGTGTGCAGGGGGGCTGCCAGGGAAGAGCTGAGTGTGGCACAGCATCCCTTTCCCACTTTGGAGGGCCTCAGACAGCAAGCTGTCAAGCAGCAAAATGGTGATGTCACAAGCCCACACAGAGTTTATTGGGAGAATAATCTCCTTTATACTGAAGCAAGGGACCCTAAACCTGGTGCCACCAGGAGACTGGTCATCCCCCTTCAGTACAGGGCATTCCTCCTAACTCTGGCTCATGACATCCCTTTAGCTGGGCATTTAGGCCAGAGTAAAACATGGGACAGACTTGTTCCACATTTTCACTGGCCCTATATGTCAGAAGACACAAAGAAGTGTTGTCACTCCTGTGTCACCTGCCAAGCCGGTGGCAAGACTTGTGGCACCCCAAGGGCCCCCTTAATGCCACTACCAGTGGTTGGGGTGCCCTTTGTAAGGGTAGCGGTTGATAGTGTTGGCCCCCTTGACCCTCCACAAGCTTCTGGCAATAGATTTATCCTTGTGGTGGTGGGCCATGCCACAAGGTACCCAGAAGCTATCCCCTTAAGAACCACTACAGCTCCTGCAGTGGCAAAGACCCTCCTGAGAATCTTTTCAGTGTGGGCTTTCCTAAGGAAGTGGTGTCAGACAGAGGTAGTAACTTCATGTCTGCATACCTAAAAGCAATCCCAGTGGGTACACTGTGGGATGTCTACTACATCAATACTCCTCCTTGCGACTGGATGTGGTCTCTGGAGGTTTACAAGGACTTCTTGAAGGGTCTCTCGGCTGATAGTTGCCAGTTGGTCAGCCAGGTCATCAGGGTACTCCAGGACAGGCAGATCTGAGGAAAGCCATCATCCTCTGCAATGAGATGGTGTAAAATCAGCCTATCTGTGTTGTGGCTGTTGACATGTCACGTCACTGACTTGATATTTGAGGCTCATTGTCATATTAGACCATATTTATGTTAAAGTTGTGCAGCACAGTGCTGTGCAAAAATTGGCATCCCTGTGCTGCATCACTTTGGTAACACAAGGATATGTGCTGTAGGTAAGTGAATACGGCTCACCCCTGTGTTGTCCCCTGCTCTGGTACAAAATTCATCTGCAAGTGCCAACGCAGTCATCCTTGCACCATTGTGCAAGGATGTATGCGTTGAGGGGTGTGATTGTTTGTGTGCATGATTGTGTCCCTTCCTGCACATTAACAATAACTAATGGCGCTTTGGCACTTCTGTGTGAGCTGTAGAATGCAGCACACACAGAATAGTCAAACATCATTTACAAATGATAATTTATGTGCAGGAAAGAACACCTTCACGCACCTAAACAGTCATTTCTGGCATTGTGCTCGTCCTATGCATGCTGCAGAATGCAGCACACATTGGAAAAGCAAATAATGAGGAGGTATAAATGTATTCCTCCTCAGTGCACCCTGCTAACGCCACCCCAGGGATTGGCCTAAGAGTTTTGGCCCTGCCTCAAGATGACAAAATTCCATTTATCTGAGGCAGCATCAAAAAGCAATGGGTGTTGCTGTGTCACGCCCACAGCAACACCCATTGCACCATCTTCCACGCAAGTGATGGTCAGGAAGGGGCTGTATTTACAAGGTGACATTAGGCCACAAAAAGTGGCTTATCGCCACCTTGTTAATACGGCACATGGCTCCTCATGTTGTTGTCTGTGTGCTACATTGCATGGCACTCATGGACCTAGCAGAGTTCTGTTTCATCTCCTGTCTGTGTAGGTGTGTTTGCCTTAATAAACACCTATGCCCTCCCCCTCAATGCATCAATCCTTGCACTATGATACATGAATGCAGCATTGTGACAGTACAGCTCATTTGACACAAGCACAGGATTGAACCCAGGAATGGGTAGTACGGGTATGGAATTTCTTCTGTGTACATCATTCTGTATATGACAGTGCCTGATGGTAAATGAGTCTGTGGACATAACCATTTAACAGGACTTGTACTTAGGTCAGGGCCTGAAGCAAGTTCTCATTTCATATGCATCAATCCAAGGGGCACCTGACTGCCATTGTGTATTTGACCTCCCCCAACAGCACAGGGGGTAGTGGCAACTGCTGTCAATGTGGAATGCCCAATGGGCCAATGGCCTGGACATGAAAGGTTTCCTGCAGCTTACAGACTGGCTATGGCATCCATCCTGTGACACCAGACCAGTGTTATGTTCAACACTACCCTCCAGGTCTGTTTCTGCATTTCCACCAGCCTTTTCATGGCGGTGTGACCCTCATGAAATGGTTGTTAGTGATGCTGTGTGGTGTGGCCCTGGGCACCCCTGCACAGCACATGCACTTGGCATGGGCAGTGCAGGGGGTCCCATACCCTGGCCCTTTGCCCTTCCCACTGCGTGATTTGGAGGGCTCAGTGCAGCGTGTCCTGTTACACCCAATGCAACACAAAACGGGCACTGACTCTATTTGATCCATCAACAATGTTTACTAAGTACCATGAGCAGACAGATTTCCAGCCACCATCCCAACGTGTGGCTCATAGTGCCAAGTGCAAAGGGTACACTTCACTGGCAGTCTTACCAACACCTGGCTTGACCATGCACCATCCCCCACCAGTTGATGTTGAATTATCTGGAATTATGCTCACAGTCATACCCCATGTGTTGATTGTGTGTGTGTATTTACCCATTCCCATGTGTCTTACATGGGTGTGTCAGAGTAGTTGTGGGCTCAGCCTGTGACTGTTGTGACCTACTGTGTGCTAGCTATGGTACATATTTTCTGTAGTGGCACATTTCAGTTAAGCATCAAGATGTGTGGTTCAACACTACTTCAGTTTAGGTGGTCTGGGTAGTGGCATATTACCAATGATACAGGTCCAGCCTGATATTCCCACAGCGCCTTTTCAGTTCATTGTTCCATGCACCCTAGGGACACCCTAACTGCATGATGTAGGGATGGCTGCCTCATGTGAATGTGCTGTCTGTGTGCGGTGTGGTGGTGCTACTAGTACATGCCTAGGTACTGTTGGGAAAGTTGCAATGACTTGTGTGCTGTGAGATGCATTACACATGCATTTGGGCAATGAGGCAAGGCAGTTGCAAGGTGTTACTGCAAGGGACACCACTATGAAGTAATCCCAGGAATGGTGTTGATTGACTAGCTGGTCTCTGAGGTCTTGGTCATGTTGGTTGTGTTAATGTGACCATATGCAAGGGATATTGTGATCTCACAACCCGTGGCACAGTGATTATACATGCCATCCAGCCCATGTGCTGCATATGTACATGTAGGTATTTAGGCCTGGTGTTCTAAATATGTCCAGGTTATGTATGTGTCATGGTGAACGGCACTACCAAGGTGTAGGTACATGTGAAGCTTATGTTGGCATAGTGCAACTTGCTTAATGTGCATTTTGTCCTTCTGTGCTTCTTTGACACGCATTGTGTGAGTCCTATGTGCCTCCCCCTTCTTGCACTGGACATTTTAGCATATATTTCCCTCATGCAACTTACCCTGTGTTTGTGATTTTTCCTGGTAGTCTGCGCTGTCCTGTCCTTGTAGTCCTGTGACAATTTCCTCTGGGATGACCGTTACAACCATCTTCTCCATATTGTCTAAGTCGTCTTGTGGTGCTGGACTCCCATCTCCAGTTTGCAGTGCTGCCTTCCTGTTCCATGCCATTTTTATCTTTGTCCTTCGCTTGCAGTCATGCCAGCATTTCTTGCACTCAGTTACAGTTCTCCTGACCTCTGCCACACTGTTGATCTTATCCACAATCTGCTGCCAGATTGCCTCTTTTCTTCCAATTGGCAATTTAGAGGTGATGATGAGTTGATGTTGATGCTATGTCACCTCTCTCACCAGTATTTCATGCTACTCTGCGCTGAAATGACACTTCCTCTTTTTCTTCTCCCTCCCCTGGGTCTTGTCTGTGTCCATCTGGCTGGTTCCTGGTTGAACTGAGTCTCCCTGGAGTCTCTCCTGACTTCCTGGCTCCCTTTTTGGGTCTCCTTTGCACTGTTCTCTCTGTTAGCGTCTGTTTTTGATGCTATTGTGGGCAAAAATGATGCATTTCTGTTTTGCGACATGTTTACATATCGTAAACCAGATTAGAGTAATTTTTCCTCTGTTAACGTCATTTTGCCTTACGACAAGGTGTAATGGTTAACGTCGGAAAAAATTACTCTAACCAATTTTTAGCTCCACCTTGCGTCATAGTATAAATATGACGCCCGAGTAGTGTTAAAAACTGGGGCAAGTCAGCGCTAACCTTTTTGACGCAAAACTGCATTAGCGCAAAAAGTAAAAAGTATAAATCTGCCCCTTAGTGCATGGGTACTAGTTCTTAAGTCCATCCTTGCAGTGGATTCAGGGGCTTCTCCTTACAGCTAGGCATTTGTTTGACCTCTTCACTCCCAGGTCCAGCAAGTTCTCAGCATTTTCTCCCATGTGCAGGGATTTTTAAGTGGGCATAGCAAGTTCTAGAAATTCTAGAAGTTAGGCACCTCTGTCCAGTCTAGGGTGTCACATCATCACTCCAGTCCTGCCCCAACTCTCCGACATAGCTTTCTGGGATCTTCCAACATAGCCAATTGACCTTCCTGGAAAGCCCCTAACTATCACAGCTGCCTGATCCATTCCCTCCAGAGTTTCAAAGAGGTGCTCTTCTTGTGATTAACTCCAGAGGTCTAGCTGTCCTATTTTTTCTGTGGTAGTAAGTACTCTCAGACAAAATGCAGTGTGAAATGTAATTATCATATGTAGATTCGTTACCCACTCTTTAATTTTCAAGGAACAGGTCCAATAACTGGCAAATGGCCCAATTGCGTGGGGAGGCCTTTAATCTTTCATCTGGACAGAAGAACAATTAACTTGGCCCAATAGGGGAACAAAAGACTCATATCTAATCTTGAGTTGAGACAGATAATTATGACAAATCCTCAAGCACCATAAGGAGTTCAAATATCACAAAAGAGACACTGGATCTACACTTGAGTTACATTTTCGGAACTAGGATATGTACTTCATCTGTATCTCTAGGCCTAAGTAGGGTGAAATTATACAGTGGTGCTGATTTCATCCCTTATGCAAAATTCAGTGAGGCACCCAAACGCTCAGTAATTGCTACAGAGTTGCACTATGCTAGCCCACTCACATCAGCTGTCCTTCATCAGAACAATACCAATCTCTGAAGGATTCCTTTTGTAACAAGTTGCAAATGTGTTTTAATGTAGAAACATGATGCAATAACATGCTGAATTAACATGTATGCCTTAGAAGCAAAATAGTGCTTTTAAATTGCAAGGATATGTAATAGACTGCCATAGCTACAAACTAAAATGACCCATTTCAAGAATGTGAAATGTTATATATCCTGACCTCCCCATAGGCGTTTTGTTCATAATTGTACAATAGATGATTTAACATTGATGTTTGCCCCTGCTCATGTTTCTCCTTACACAATGAACACAGTAGATTTAATTAATACATAGATTGTACTTTAGTGAGGTAATGCAGAAGCTTTAGCTTTAAAAATGCTATTTCCTACATGAAAATGAATTGTGAAGAAGCTTGCATGCATATCCAATATATGTGATAAAAATGTTTCATTCGACATTGCTTTCTGAAGACTATTGTATTCCTAGTGAGAAGATGAAGGAGTGTTCCTGTTCACATGAAGACATCAAAAATAGATTGGCTGAATGAAGAATGAGGAAGCAACATGTCGCAGAAGCTTAAATTACACTGTCTATTGTAGTGCATATTCCTAGAGTAGGTCCGACTTACAGCCCTCATTGCTTACATTGCATTTGCCATTTTCCTATGCTTGAATCTATGCTGCTCATGCTGTGACTCTATTGACTTTCATGAACCACTCTTTATAAGAAGTTCTGATTTGATTGATTTTGATATTTGACACTGAAGTTTTATGCTTTAATTGCTCTAATTGGAACTCTTCATAGGTTCTAACTGAAACTTTTTTCACTTATCCCCTAAACATCTTCACTCTTAAAATAGGGATTCTTTCCTTTATAGAACCCGGTTTATGCATTGATTATGAATTATTGATTGCTTATTTTTATTCATGTCTAAACTGATTATTTATATTGATGAATTTAACAATGATTCAATAAAGATGAGCTACTAAAAAAATTGATTAATAAAGCTGTCAAACTCACATCAACTCTCATTATTGACTGGTGGCTTGTCCAGTACCTGACGTTCTGCTCACCTGTGAAGTGATGGCCTTGTGCGCTACCAATGATGGGCAGGGGCCTCTCTGGAGATCCACAGCAGGTGAAGTGGTAGGGGGAGAGATCCGGTGAGAGAGAATGTCCTTGTCTCAGCCTGAGCCTCCCTTCCTATAGCCAGGAGCTCGCCAGCACATTTTAGCACAAACACTGCCCTAGGCGTGGCAGCTGTGTTGAGGCCCATGAGGGGGAAAGGGGCCTCCTCTCAGCACAAGGAGCCCGATGGGGGCGGAGCCAGTAAGTTTGTAGCTGTGTGCGCTGAGCCCCGTAGGCAGATCGAAGAGCCCCCAAGCTGGCATCTATGGAAACCTAGCAAACCTATGCATTTTTAAAAACTAGAAACCTAGGGGAATCCAGCATATGGTAACTTGTGGCGCTCTCACCAGGTTCTGTTACCCAGAAACCTTAGCAAACCTCAAATTTGGCAAAAACAAAAACCACTTTTTCCTCACTGTTCGGTGCTGCAAAGTTCTGGACTCCGAGGGGAGCCACAAACTTCCTTCTACCGAGCATTCCCCCGAAACCTCCGGATAAAAATGGTACCCCACTTGTGTGGAAGGCCTAGTGCCTATGACAAGAAAAATGCCACAAAATACTATGTGGACACATCAAAATTATCAAATACAAAACTTCTCGTTTTTGATGGGGCACCTCCATTTTTAGTCCTGGGCTCAGCAGCCATCTAGGGAAACCTACCAAACCTAGATATTTCTGAAAACTAGATACCCAAGGGAGTCCAGAGAGGTGTGATCTGCGTGGATCCCCCAGTGTTTTCTCACCCTGAAGCCTCAGCAAACCTCAAATTTAGCTAAAAAATCAAATTTCCCCACATTTCTGTGTGGGATCACCGTACTGGCACAAATTTCCTACCACCCAACGTTCCCCTCAGTCTCCCGATAACTTGTGTAGGTGGGCCAAGTGCCTGTGACAGGGAAAAGCCAAAAATATGTCAAAATTGAGGAGGAACCAAAGAGGTTCCAAAAGGGCAGTCTGAAAAAAATACATTTGTAGGCTGACAAGTGGGGCATGCATTTTTATTGGTATAGATGCAACAATGCTGGGTGGTAGGAATTTTGTGGATTCCAGCAGATTCCAGAAGGCTCCCTCACAAAAATGTGGGGAAAATGTGTGATTACAAACAAAGTTGGAGATATGCAGGGCATTGTGGGTAAGAAAATGGTGCGGTGTGCACACCACCGTGGACTCACCCAGCTGTTTAGTTTTCAGTTGTGTCTAGGTCTCGTGGATTCTTCTACATGGCAGTGTCCCAGCTTCCAAAAAGTGCGTCCCTCTCCATTTCAAGTGGGACAATTTTGAGAGTTAGACAAGCTCTCATGGCCCTAATGTAAAACCAAATGTAAAACCAAAACCCAAAATAGTCAAATGTCCTCTTGCTTGCCATTGGGATAAGATGTTTTAGTGTGCGGGGGGAGAGCTGAAAGGTGGGGGCATAACCATGCCCATACTGGTTGGTAGCCACCACCCACCTATTTTTTTTTTTTTATTCCCTTGCATCTAGTAGGCTTTCTGCCCCCCTTGGGGAGTGGATCGGGGGTAATTGCCCCATCTGCCCACCAGTGGGCAGAACAACTTTGTCCCCATTTACTTGGGGTGGGGCTATGGCCATACTCCCACCCTCTTTTATGGAGATAAATTCTTCCTTGTTCTCTGGTATGGTTTCTGCCCCCTTTGCTGAAAATATAACTTTGAAACAGTTTAAAAAACAATTCCACAGTTGGACAGAGTGCATCTGAGAGTGTCATGGGTCTATTTTAGCTAGTTGCTTGGGCACAGTGATAGCTTAGCTTCAGCTTGCAGCATGTGCCCTTTGGCCCTGTGATTATGTTCTGTTGCTATTTATTTTAGTGTTTTAAAACTTTTAGTGCTATTGTTGTATTTCCAATATCAGCTGTTATTCTGTAAAAGCGTCATTATCGATGTCGGACTTTGCCATCTGCTAGTGAGATGGAAGGGTTAGGCTGACAGCTGTCATCTGGTGTAGGAGTGACTCAGTTTCCTACAACACAGAGGTGCTGACATCCCAAATCCAGCAGTCTTGTTAATTTGCAAGAGTACATATGACTAGAGCGGAGGATATAGTGAGATAACTGTTGGTCTTTTTGATGGATTCTTTGCAGTTTCTGTACTGCCAGTGACATTGCTTTTTAAAGCTGAGAGTGTGCGTTTTTCTTCCTTGACTTTCAAGGTACCTGTTTTCTGTTTTTTTTCAAAATTGTCTAAACCAAACTAACTCCTTTTCCTTTTGTGCAGCTATAAACAATTGCTGTGAGAGATTACAGATGGATTTCAGAGTCCCTGAAGCCGAATTGCAGCTCATATAGATTTGCTGCCCCTTCTAAGTTTATATCTTCAGATTTTGTTATTTATTGTTTTTAAAATTTCACCATTAGAGCAAAGATGGATGCTGTAGCCATGCAGGGATCCACACTGTCAGATAATTCTACCACAATATTCATCTGAACTACTTTTTAATGCTGCAAAAAGCTCTTGTGAAACAAATTTGGTATTCTTGTCTGCCTAAGATGCACCTCCTTTAGGCGCCTTATCTCTTTGGAGGGTTAAAAAAGGTAAACTTACACTTTTTATGTAAGTAGATTCCACAGTAGTAAAGACACTACTAGTACCAGCAAACAATCATAAAACATACACAAGTGTTAGTTTACCTTTGTGAGTCAGGCCCCAGGTCAACTGCTAGATCCAGTCTTTAATGGTCACCTCAGCCTTCTTAGAAGCAGGAGTCCTTCTGCTTTTTATGTCTCTGGAGCAGACAAGCAATATGAGATCCACTTGACCCTTGGTAAGCACTGGGTTACCAGCGGGAGTCAGAAGTTCTTGAGTATTCTTTCTGTATTCTTCTTGAATGCTGATTTCTTCTCAATCTAGGAGTGTTCTGAGGAGGTTGTGGTGTGGTGTCAGTCTTATCTCATGCACTAGGCAGTGAATGAATAATTCCATCCACCCAATCCTATCTGGATCTCCTCTTTGGCCTTAGTAGAACAATTCCCACAAGCTTGAAGACCAAACTTAGGGCCAGATGTAGAAAGCTGTTTCCATGTGCAAACTGCAAAAATCGCAGTTTGCGCCATGCAAAAAGCCTTTTGCGATGCACATTCACAATTTGCGAGTTGGTACCGACTCGCAAATTGTGAATGCGACTCGCAAATAGGAAGGGGTGTTCCCTTCCTATTTGCGACTCGCATCACAATGCGGAATTGCTTTGTGACGTGAATGCGGTCGCAAAGCAATTCGCAGTTACCACCAGTGTCACACTGGTGGTAACCCATTCGCAAAAGGGAAGGGGTCCCCATGGAAAAACCGAAACCAAACGGTTTTGTTATTTTTTTTATTTTGCAACTCGTTTTCCTTAAAGGAAAACGGGATGCAAAATAAAAATAAAAAAACTGCTTTATTTAAAAAGCAGTCACAGACATGGAGGTCTGCTGACTTCAGCAGTCCACCATCCCTGTGAGTGCAGGGACTCGCTATGGGGTCGCAAAATGCGACCCACCTCATTAATATTAGTGAGGTGGGTCTTTGCGACCCCATAGCGAGTCGCAGACGGTGTCTGAGACACCGTTCTGCATCAGGATTTGCGATTCGGAAATTGCGAGTCGCACCGACTCGCAAATTCAGAATCGCAAATTCTGACATTGCTACATCTGGCCCTAGATGTCTACACCATCCACCTTGAGGAGCTCTAGGCCTCCCCTGACGTTTGCCCTATTTAAATGAGGTACCCTACCAATTGTGAGGGCTCAAACTGGACTTATATTCTGCTGGGGTTAGAGCCAGAAGGATTATGATGATCCTATAAATGAATAGGTGCAGTTCTGGCCAGACCCATTTGGCATCATGAAGTCAAACTAGAAGTGTTTTGGCTGCCATTTGATGTATCAGCTGTTCCTGTCCTCTACAACAATAGCTTATCCAGTTAGCAGTTGTTAACATAGCAAACCTACCTTCATTTCATATTTTGAACTTCGGTGATCTACAGTTTAATTGAAGCAACACTTGAGGAGCAAGTATCAACAGTTGATGGGATGACGCTGGTGTATTCTTTCACGAAGTAGTTTAAGTCAGCTGAATGCTTGAAATGGTTAAGTATTGGAACAGTGATATTCTGAAGACAGTAGGAGTATTTTGTATATGCTTCCAAATGCTTAGAGTCTTGTTTAGAAAGGCAATGTATTGACTGGGTGGCTATCGGGAAGGGTACAGGCAAATGGTCAGACCAATCAATAACAATGCAGAACACTAGTAAAAGAACCAGAAATAATAAGGCTTAATACCTTTTGTTAGCTGTGGATAGGAAGACAAGGGTGGTATGGGAGTCTTGTAATTGCAAGCTTGTCCGCAAAGATTTGATGGCCTTGCATTTAATTTCCCTTATCAATATTAAACTCTCCAAAGCAGGTATTGTACAACAACCCACGCAGGTTCCATTGCCAGGTCACAGGTGTGTTGCAACCTTGTTGCCATTTGTACCTTTGTATAAACTCATTGCCTCTATTTCTCTGAAGTCCGTAGGACACCCAGCTTTTTCTACACCTTTTAGGAATGAGCTGCCTGCCAGTACCTCTGTGCACTGGGAGCATCCATATTTCTGAAACTCTTTCTCATGCATTTTTGTCCCCCTTTCAAATTTGGAAAGAGTGCAGCAGCAGGACTCAGACAAATAATTTCCAGTTAACATACACTCCCTTGTCTCTGAACTCTATGTACAACTGCCTCATTTAAGTAAATCAATTACCCATCGTCCTCTTCCTGCTACCCTGAAATGGCCGCCAACCAGCCATGCTTATTCCCAAATTTGCTCTCACTTTACTCAATCAATCAATACCTGAGTTTTCAGTGCCTGTTCAATCTACTTATCCAGATGCTGCTATACGGTGTGATGGAATACCTCATGAATAATAGACATCTGTGCTATAAAACGTCACTAAAGGTAATGAAAACCAACCTCCAATAAAGTCTATGTTAACTCCTTTGTGATACAATTGTGACCGGAACATCATTAGTGTTAGACTTGAAATTGTTGGCAGGGTATTTCCCCAAACCTTTTGTATTCCCCACTCCTGATTGCTGAATTAGGCTTTGTTGGTTTAGGACTTTGCCGACTTACCACTGCTAACTAGTGCTAAAGTGCTTGTAATGTCTCCCTAAAACATCGTAACATTTAATGACACCTAATAGGCACGTTTAATTTGCTTGTAGGTGCCTAGGAAGTGGTTCTACAGTTACCCAGGGTCTATACATTAAATATTACTAGTGGGCCTGCAACACTCATCATGCTACCCGCAAAATGATCCTGGTAAAACTTGTCTCAGGCCTGCCACTGCAGCCTGAAGTGCAGTTTAAACTGACATTTCTGCCTAACAAAATAAATCTTTTTGCCAGGAATACACCTTTGTTTTTAATACATTTCAGTTGCCCCTAAGGTAGGCCATTAAGGCTCATTGGGCAAGGTGCATTATATTTAAAAGGTATGAAATTTGTGCTTAAGTTTTACCTGTCCTCTTAGTGAAAAACTCCTAACGTCATTTGTTTCACTACTGTTAAACCTATCTCTCTCATTAACTAATATGAACTTACCTTGTTACGTTAAAAAGGGTGATCCATTTTGAATGGGAGCACATAGAGACATGCTGGTAAGACTCAAATGAGTTACAATTTTAATCTTCGTTAATGTTAAAGTCAGGTTTTGAGTCACAGTTCTGGAAATGCAACTTTTAGAAAGTTGACTTTCACCTTTCCTAACCATTTCTGCCTTCTACCAGTGTCCTGGATCATATGACTGTGACAAGCTCTGCTCCTGGGGCTTGAGTATTCCTCCCAGACAGTGAGACAAAATAAGACTAGATATTATTAGGATGGGCTGGCCATCTTGCCAGGATGGTTGGCGTGGTGCTGTACCAAGCCCAACTACAAAGCTGACACTATTTTATTGTCACCCAAGGCTTTGAGGAGCTTTAGCAAGGGAAGGGAAAAACTCTCCAGAATCAAATGTGGAGGGAGCAAGGATGTTCCTCACCTCAAAGGCTGGCACCGGGTATAAATATTGGACCTCCTGAACCACTCTCCAGCACACTCCTGGATCTGCAGAAATTAAAAGAGGAAGGACTGCCCTATTCCACAGAGAACTGTCCAGCTGCTTGAGACCTAATTTGTTCCTGTGAGGACTGTTTTTTTATATTTACCTTGCTTTCTGGGAGGGAAGACTGGCTCTGCTACCTTTATCCCAGGCTAATCTGAGTGACTCCAAGTGTCAGTTGTCTGACATCCTGTTCTGAGCCACAAGGATACAACAAGCTCCAGAAGCATCCATGCAACTGCCCAGCTGACCTGCTGCAACTGGGCTGCCTGGACCTGCAACCTGACCTGCCTGAACCCTGCTAGAGTGAGTCCTTCATCACCAAGAAGTGCCTCCCTATGTCCCATACCATTGACTGGATTCAGAGTGCAGTCCTCTTCAAGAAAAGGCGGAATGCTGATGCTTTGGGCTCTACGTGAGAGCGAACAGGCCCATTTGTGCTGAGACTCCACGACCCCATGAGGACTGCCAAGACAAAGCTCCAGGGAGCCTGACTCTTCATGCTACAGTGACCGCCATCAATGATCATCTACTTAGGATCTGTACTTCGAGCTACAGTATTCAGTTTAACCCCTTCTGTGCCCAGGACGTAATGGTTACGTCCTGAGGCACAGTGCTTGTGTGCCCAGGACGTAACCATTGCGTCCTGGGCACAGAGCCCAGAGGGAGCGCTAGCGCTCCCTCTGTGGGGTTCCCCCCCAACCCCCCCCAAGGCAGAGATGGAAGGGGAAGACCTTCCCCTTCCACCCCCGACCCCCCCACCCCCGTGATGCTGATTGTCACAGAAGGCCTCCTCCATCGCGCTGGAAGCTCAGCTTCCAGCGCGATCAAAAGAGAAATGCAAAGCATTTCTCTTCCGATCACGTGCAGGAGGCCCGGAGAGGTTTTTAAGGGAAGGAAATGTATTTCCTTCCCTTTGAAGTCTCTCTGAGCATTTCAAAAGCCGGATTGCAAAGCAATCCGCCTTTTGAAATGCCCACTAGACACCAGGGATGTTTTTTTAGACAAGGAAATTGGCATAAGGGAGTTACCCCTTGGGCAAGGGTCGCTCCCTGGGGGGGCATTTTTTTTAAAGGCCTTGGCCTATTTTTATGCAGCCAATCTGCCCCAAGGGGGACAGAAACCACTAGACACCAGGGAGTTTTTTTTTTCATGAATTTCATGCAAGGGGAGCGACCCCTTAGGCAAGGGTCGTTCCCCTGGGGGGCAAATTTATTTTAGGCCATTTCTGCCCCCCTTGGTGGCAGATCGGCCGATTTTAGGTCAATCTGCCCCAAAGGGGGGCAGAAACAACTAGGCACCGGGGATTTTTTTTTGCGCCAATGTTACGCAAGGGGAGCGACTCCGTAGGCGAGGGTCGCTCCCCGGGGGGGTGTTGAGGGGGCGGGGCAGATTTATTTTTCGTCCATTTCTGCCCCCCCTTTTGTGGGCGCTAGGCCTACCCACACAAGGGAGGTACCATTTTTATTGGGAGACTTGGGGGAACGCTGGGTGGAAGGAAATTTGTGGCTCCTCTCAGATTCCAGAACTTTCTGTCACCGAAATGAGAGGAAAAAGTATTTGTTTGGCCAAATTTTGAGGTTTGCAAAGGATCCTGGGTAACAGAACCTGGTCAGTGCCCCACAAGTCACCCCATCTTGGATTCCCCTAGGTTTCTAGTTTTCAAAAATGCACTGATTTGCTAGGTTTCCCCAGGTGCCAGCTGAGGTAGAGGCCAAAATCCACAGGTAGGCACTGTTTTCGGGGAAAAAATGTGATGTGTCCACGTTGTGTTTTGGGCCATTTCCTTTCGTTGGCGCTAGGCCTACCCACACAAGTAAGGAACCATTTTTATCCGGAGACTTGGGGGAACGCTGGGTGGAAGGAAATTTGTGGCTCCTCTCAGATTCCAGAACTTTCTGTCACCAAAATGAGAGGAAAATGTGTTTTTTTGGTCACATTTTGAGGTTTGCAAAGGATTATGGATAACAGAATCTGGTTAGAGCCCCACAAGTCACCCCATCTTGGATTCCCCTAGGTGTCTAGTTTTCAAAAATGCACTGGTTTGCTAGGTTTCCCCCAGTGCCGGCTGAGCTAGAGGCCAAAATCCACAGGTAGGCACCTTGTAAAAAACACCTCTATTTTCTGTGAAAACTTGTGATGTGTCCACGTTGTGTTTTGGGCCATTTCCTTTCGTGGGCGCTAGGCCTACCCACACAAGTGAGGTACCATTTTTATAGGGAGACTTTGGGGGTTAGCTGGGTGGAAGGAAATTTGTGGCTCCTCTCAGATTCCAGAACTTTCTGTCACTGAAATGAGAGGAAAAAGCGTTTTTTGGGTCAAATTTTTAGGTTTGCAAAGGGTTCTGGGTAACAGAACCTGGTCAGATCCCCACAAGTCACCCCATCTTGGATTCCCCTAGGTGTCTAGTTTTCAAAAATGCACAGGTTTGCTGGGTTTCCCCCGGTGCCGACTGAGCTAGAGGCCAAAATCCACAGGTAGGCACTTTGCAAAAAACACCTCTGTTTTCTGTGAAAAAATGTGATGTGTCCACGTTGTGTTTTGAGCCATTTCCTTTGTGGGTGCTAGGCCTACCCACACAAGTGAGGTGTCATTTTTATCGGGAGACTTAGGGGAACACAGAATAGCAAAACAAGTGTTATTGCCCCTTGCCTTTCTCTACATTTTTTCCTTCCAAATGCATGGCAGTGTGTAAAAAAGATGTCTATTTGAGAAATGCCCTGTAATTCACATGCTAGTATGGACACCCCGGAATTCAGAGATGTGCAAATAACCACTGCTTCTCAACACCTTGTCTTGTGGCCATTTTGGAAATACAAAGGTTTTCTTGATACCTATTTTTCACTTTTTATATTTCAGCAAATGAATTGCTGTATACCCGGCATAGAATAAAAACCCATTGCAAGGTGCAGCTCATTTATTGGCTCTGGGTACCTAGAGTTCTTGATGAACCTACAAGCCCTATATATCCCCGCAACCAGAAGAGTCCAGTTGACGTACCAGTATATTGCTGTCAAAAATCTGACATCACAGGTAAAAGTTACAGAGTAAAACGTGGAAAAAAATGGCTGGTTTTTTTTCACCTCAATTTCAATATTTTTGTTTTCAGCTGTTATTTTCTGTAGGAAACACTTGTAGGATGTACACAAATGACCCATTGCTGAATTCAGAATGTTGTCTACTTTTCAGAAATGATTAGCTTTTTGGGATCCAGCATTGGTTTCTCACCCATTTTGGTCACTAACTGGAAGGAGGCTGAAAGCACAAAAAATAGTAAAAATGTGGTATGTCCCAGTAAAATGTCAAAATTGTATTGAAAAATTGGGTTTTCCAATTCAAGTCTGCCTGTTCCTGAAAGCTGGGAAGAGGGTGATCTTGCCACCGCAAACCCATTGTTGGTGCCATTTTCAGGGAAAAAAACACGAGCTGCCTTCTGCAGCCCTTTTTCCCATTTTTTTGAAAAAAAACAACATTTTCACTGTATTTTGGCTAATTTTTTGGTCTCCTTCAGGGGAACCCACAAAGTCTGGGTACCTCTAGAATCCCTAGGATGTTGGAAAAAAGGACGCAAATTTGGCGTGGGTAGCTTATGTGAACAAAAAGTTATGAGGGCCTAAGCACGAACGGCCCCAAATAGCCAAAAAAAGGCTCGGCACAGGAGGGGGAAAAGACCTGGCAGCTAAGGGGTTACAGCACCAAGATGCATGGAGCAATACATTGTTTTTAACGTTCTTTGAACATTGCTATTTTATTTATCACATAGTACTAAGGCTGTGCTGACACCAAGAGAACTTGGTAATAAGATTGATGAGTACCAGAAAGAACAGAATAGTAAACACTGATAAAGCCAGAACCTGAGAGAAGCTAATAGCATATTGTAGAATATTGCGTGTCAACTTTTAGTGTATAAAAAGGCTCCGGTGTCAAAGCTCAGGGAAGCTCGAAGACGGAGTCCTTCAGAACTGCAGTTTCCCTGCAAGCCGCCCCTTGTCACCATGTCTGAGGAAGGGAGAACAGAATATTCGGAAAGGTTTTCCCAGTGTTAAGTTAAATTCCAGGGTTGACTAGCCAGATTCTTGTGCTTTATTGTGATCTATATAATTGTTACACTGTTTTAGATTCATTGGATTGTGAGTGATTATCGTTTCTTTCCCATGTTATTGTTGTGCTAGCATTGTGCTAAAAATACACATGCCACTGTTATGCATTCAATATGGAATCTAGTACTGTTTATGCATCCTGTTGTGTTAGTACTTCAATCATATTCCTTCTTGTGTCTTTAATTAATTGCATTGCAATTGATTCCAGACCATGTGTTTTCCTACCATTGAACTAGTAGTGTACTGTACACTTGATTGTGACCATTGGGTTCAGTGTCTGGGGTGAAAGGGTGGATTCTCTTGTGTTGGTCTAAATGACAGACTTATCTTGGTGTCTTAATTGTGCATAGTGACAAATTACAGCATCTACGTCTAACTATGCTGCTAATGTATACATATATATATTCATGCAGCTAGTCTGCTGTTTGACCATCATTGCCAATATATGTGCTTGTGCTAGTGTTTCATTGCTTTAGCAATCTGTGTGTACTGCTCTTCACTGGGCGTCCTTGTTGATTTGTATCTGATTAATAACAGTCAGATTGATTGCCAGCAGCCAATCTAAAACACAGTTACACAAAATTACAGCAAAATTAAGCAAGGGTATGCAGAATTATGCGAGGAACATAACCCAGCATTTAAAGTTATTTCGTTGGCACAAAATGCACCCTTCTGCCCAAAATGGACCTGAGGATGCATTTGTGTTCTAAGAAAGTAGAGCTAAATGCAAGAGAACACAAACAGCAGGAGCCACTTGCATTGGTTAAGTTTGTTGTTCTTGTGTAGTAGGATTTGTGTGGCAAATTAATCATAATTACGCTAACAGGCATAATCACGTACTTTCCAGTAGTTTTGCCAAAAGCGGAACATGAAATTAATAAAAGTACTGTGATCGCTCCAGCACACAGGCCTAATATAAATTAGCAATACTCACACAGAACTGTTTAGAGTTGGCAGGTTACTTCAAGTGCTGGACTGTCCCAGACTGTCCCAGACTGTATATCACAAGAACCAACACCCCGAGAATAAATGTAAGTTCAATGCAACTTGGCTTTTATTTGTAATACAGCTTGCACAAAAAAAACGTTAAAACCACTTGAGGATATTCAGGCAATATGAGTAATCTATAGTTCAAAGTTGCATGAATAACCAGTATCCCTAAAATCAGACACTTAATTACATTTCACAATAGCATAGCTTTCCTCTGTACACATTTATATTCATTTTATTTTTCATTGCGAACTGATGCATGGTCAATACATAATGACATTCATTGTCAGGCATCGCTGGGTTCATGGATGAGGGTACCATTGTGTAAGAAATTGGGTTCCAGTGGGGGATGAAACCCTACTCAAGCGGGTAACCTGTGCTCAAACCCCCTGGTAGCTTTGCACATGACAGTCAGGCTTAACAAAGAGGCAATGAGTACAATATTTGTGCAGCACTTCAAACTGTAACACAGTGAAAACACACCACCAAATGATCCCACACCAGACTTAGAAACATAGATCAATCTTTAAAAAATAAACCAAGACCAAAATGACAAAGCTCCAGCCAGTAGAACTGGAGGTATGCAGTTTTAAACATTTCAATAAGTATAGTGCCAAAAAGCACAAAAATGTCAACTGTGGATATCTGGCTGTGCCCGACCGGCACAAAGTTACAAGTTCAGGCAGATGGCGATGAGACACGGCCCAGCTACAGGGACCCAGTTAGGTCTGTTGAATAAGAACACCTTAAATCCTGGTTGTGGAGCATTGCAAGGTCCTGTGTCAAGGATGCGCTGTGCAGCCAAGGCGATATGTCAGTTTTGAGAAGCCGCAAAGCTACAATGACATGTCCTCCGTCATGCTTGAGGATCCCATCTGCAAGGGATTGCAATGTGAAGTCTGCTATTGGGAATGCATTGCACAGTCAAAGTGATGCATTGGTTCTGATGGACTGTGGTGTGAGTACCTATGTCATCATCAAGGCTGCTGTTGATGAGGGATTTGTGATTTGAGAGCCTGGATCTGGGATGCTTTGTACATCTGTAGTTCTGATGTGGACTGTGACGTCGATGCGCTGAGAGAAACCTTGCAACAGAGGCGATGTGTTGGTTCTGTTCTGGAGTGCGCCATGCAGCAGAGGAGATTTGTCAGTTCTGCTCGATCCACAGATGGACTAGCAGATCACTTTCAGGCCCACTTCCAGAGGGTCCAGGACTTGCGTGGCTCCCATTGGCAGGGTAGGACTCATGAATGGCAGAGTCCAGGTGCTAGGTTCAAGGTAGTTGAAGGCTTCTGTCCCTGAGGATCTAGTCTGGAGGCTAGCCCCTGGAGTCACTCAAGAGTCCTGGGTTCAAGAGATGTAGGTCCAGTCCTTCTCACCCAGGCAAGACGGTAGCAGGTGAGCACAGCAGGGTAGCAGTCCTTCAGAGCAGCAGTCCAGCAGAGTGGTAGTCCTTTCAGCAGCACAGCAGACCTTCTTCATAGCAGAGTATCCACAGCTCCAGAAGTGTATTGAAGAGTTAATATCTGAGGTCCAATATTTATGCCTTTTTTCAAGTGGGAGAAGCTTCTAAAGGTTTCCTTGTGAAGTCCACAGGGTTCCTCCCTTCCCTGGCTACAGACTAACTATAGGGGGTATGCTGCCCATTGTGTGGAGGCAGGACACAGCCTATTCAGGTGCCCTCCCATGCTGCCAGTTATGGCTCATCCAAGAACACCTATGCTCCCTGTTGTGTGTGACTGTCTAGGAGGAATACATAAAGTTAAACTGTCCGCTACATATAGTCGGGTCACCAGAGACAGGCTACAGGCACTGGAGGGCTAAGTCAAAAACATGCCAACTTTCTGGCATTTTCAGAATTGCAAGTCAAGTTCCAACTTCACCACAAGTTAGGCTTTTAAATTGTGTTTCCAGAGAGAGACATTAAATGGATAAGGCAGGAAAATGCCAACTTTTTAAAAGTGAAATTTTCAAAAGTGGAATTAAAAATACAACTTCATCATATGAAATTTTTCATTACTTTTAGATTTTGGGTTGTTAATTGACTGGTGTTTAAACAGTCAAACTGCAACCACAATCCTAGCCAGAGTAAGAGTTACACAAACCCTAAGTTAACTTTTGCTTACCCTGTTGTAGCTTGGCACAGAACAGTCAGGCTTAACTTAGTGGAAATGTGTAAAGTAGTAGTGCAATACTTCTAAAAGTAAAACAGTGAAAACACCACACAACAAGATTCCACGCCAGTTTAGCAAAATAGAAGTTAATATAATAAATAAAACTAGACCAAAATTAGAAAAATACAATAAATAGAACTTGAGGTGTGTATTTTTAAAGATTAAATGGTAAAATTGCGCTTAGAAGCAAAAATCCCTAAGTGGGAATATTTGGCCACACAGGGACAAAGTCAAAAGTTCAGGAACCGCAATGGAGTGTGGGATGGCTACATGGATGACTATGGGGACTCTATTGGACCTGCTGAACAAAAGTACCTTAAATCCCAGTGCAGAGTGATGCATCAGATCCAAATCATGCATTTGAGGGAATGCCTCCCCTTTCCTCCATGCAACAGCAGCGGTGCATCGTCCCGAGATGCAGTGAGAGTACGTTGAGGATCTGATGGGCAGTTGAGGAGATGCATCGATTCTTATTGGCAAAGAGTCTGCGATGCAGTGTTTTAGCATCTTTGTTGAGGCTGCTGTTAATGAGAATGCAAGGAACCTGCGGTGAGAAAAATGCTGCAGTGTCGGTTCTGGGAGCAATACACTGGTTTTGAGATGTAAGGTTCCAGGGCGATGCGATCATAGTTCAACAGTTCCGATCCACACAGTACAGATGAGGTGTTGATTGTCTGGCTGCACCAGGGAAGGGTGTGCTTTCTGCACCCACAACAGATGATGCATCAGTTCCACTGGAGCAAGCACCTTAACCCCACTTCCTAGGGTCTAGACTGGGGTGGAATCACTTAGCAGGACAGACTCAGAGATGGCAGAGTGAACCTGCAGTGAGAAAAATGCTCAATGTCAGTTCTGGGAGCAATACACTGGTTTTGAGATGTAAGGTTCAAGGGCAATGCAATCATAGTTCAACAGTTCTGATCCACACAGTACAGATGAGGTGTTGATTGTCTGGATGCACCAGGGATGGTGTGGTTTCTGCAACCACAAGAGATGATACATCAGTTCCACTGGAGCAAGCACCTTAAGCCCACATCCAAGGTTCTAGACTGGGGTGGCATCACTTAGCAGGCCAGACTCATAGATGACAGAGTCCAAGTGCAGGAGCAGGGGGTTCAAAGTCTGTGATGTCCTTCTGACTTCAGATTAGTAGGCCAGACCGATAGCCCTTATAGTCACTATGGGTTCAAGTGATGAATGTCAAGTCATTCTCATCCACCCAAGGAAACAGCAGGTGAGAGGGCAGCACAGCAGGGCATGACTATAGCAAATCAGAAATCCCAAAGAAAATCAGTCCTTCAACAGCACAGTAGTCCTTCCTTCTGGCAGAGTAGTCACAGGTTCAGGAATATACTGAGTTGGTGGTGCCAGAAGTTCAGTACTTCTGCCCAATTTGGCCTTTGAAGTGGAGGAGACCTCAACGACAGGCATTGAAGTGCACAGAGGTCCTGCCATTCCTGCCATGGCTCAGGACTCACTACTGAAAGATATTCTGCTCTCTGTGGGGGACAGGACACACCCTATTCAGGTAGGTATAAGTGAGGGTGTAGCCAGGTCCTCCCTCCCAATCTGCCTGGGTGGCCCATCAAGGCCCATCAAGTAGCACCTAAGCATCTAAGCTCCCATTGTGTGTGGCTGTCTAGGAGGAATACACAAAGCCCAGCTGTCACCCACCTCATGCAAGGAATCAGAGATGGACAGCAGGCACCAAATGGCTAAAGTATGAAAATGCCAACTTTATAAAAGTGGCATTTTCTGAATAGCAATTTAAAATATGACATAACCATAAATTGTGATTTTAAATTGTGATTCTAGAGACACCAAACTCGAAAAGTTTATCTTTTTCACATTGTAAATTACACTTATAAGATGTAAGAAGGTAATCCCAATGTTATTCTGTTGAAGAGATAGGACTTGATTCGGTGAAAAACAGCTTTTGGAGTCTTTCACTACTAGGGAATTTAAAACTTAGAAGCATGTGATAGACTTTTAATCCTTGGCATGGTCTCCCCAACCTTTTGTTTCTGTTTCCCAGGTTGAATCCTGCATATAATGTTTATGTAATTGGCTTTCCATGATTGGCATATTTCATTTACTAAGCAAAAACAGATCACAGCACACAATGAGCAACAGTAAAACAAAAGAGTCATGACACTCCATAGTATTAGGTTAAGTAGAGTAGATGAAGAAAACAGGCACATCAGTATACGAATCTTGTCTTGAAATGTGAGTTCCTTTATTGTGGGCAAAGTTGCATTCAGTAAACAAAGAGCATCACTCCGAACACAGCCAACACGTGTTTCGTCACACTGGTGACTTTTTCAAGGCTATTCTGGAGTAATGGTAACAACAAGATAAATCTAAAAATCTATGGAATAGAAGTAAAGTCCTTGCATCAGAATAGTCTGTAACTAGTTATTGCCGGTATTAATGTGCCACACTGGAAAAGGCGTCCAATTTAGGTAAAGGATAGCCAATAATTAGGACCATGGTAAGTCCAAGAGCCAAATTTTTAGTTATTGATGGATGACTCTGGAGGATTTGGAAATGCTATCAGGTCAGGGACCTGATAGTTTACACATTGCCTGTGTCCATGGGTAGTAGCGCACTCTGATCACCTGCACCATATTCTGTTCCTCAAATACTCTACATTACTGTACACTCCCCTAGGAATGTGACTAATTTCACCCTTGCTACCCATTATATTTTAATATTTCATTTACTGATAAGGCCCCAGTACAGTGCACTAAAGGTGCCCAGGGACTGTAAATCAAATGATACTATTAGTGGGCCTGCAGCACTGGTTGTGCCACCTGAAATAGTAGCCCTGTAAACATAGATCAGATCTCCCACTGCAGTGTCTGTGAATCTGTGGTTTTCTGGCCATAATAGTCTCAATTCTGGCCTGGAGGAGCTGTGCCTTGCCCCCATCCACCAGTTTACCCATGTACACCACAGAATGCAGCCCAATCTGGGTCAAACTGGTTTTGATGGTCAGGCCTGCCTGTTGTAGGGCCCCAAGAACCTCACTGAGGTGTTGCAGGTGATCATCTCAACTGGAACTGTAGACAGCAATGTCATCTAGGTAGGCAGCACAACGGCCCCCGTTCTAGCCAGGACCCTATTCACCAAATTCTAGAAGGTGCTTAGGACATTCTTCAAGACAAAGAGCATCACCTGAAATTGGAAGTAGCCCTCTAGGATCAACACTGGTGACCTCTCTATAGTCTCCTCAGCCAGAATGATCTGCCAGTACTGTGATAAGAAATCAAAAGTACTGAGGAATTTGGCAGTGTCCAGCCTGTCAATGAGCTCTTCAGCTCATGGGATGGGGTGTGCATCCATCTTGGTGATGGAATTAAGTCCCCAGTAGTCCACACAGAGCCTGAGTTCTAGAGTGGCACCCGGTGGGGCAGCCTTTGGTATTAAGACTACAGGGCAGGACTAGGGACTATTGGAGGGCTCAATCATCCCTAATGCTATCTTCTTGGAGACCTCCTTCTTGATACTGGCCCTCACCTTGGCTTACAACCTGTGCATGTTTTTCTTTACTTGAAAACTGTCTACATGTCATTGTCATGGGCTCACAGGTGTGCGAGTCCAGTGATGAGAGAGAACAGAGAGGCAAACTGTCCCAGTAACTGATAACAATCATTCTGCTGCTCTACAGTCAGGGAAGAAGAGAGGTTGACACCTTCCATTGACCCAACATGTTACTCTGTAAAATAGGAGGTCAGGATGAAGTTTACTCTCCTCTTCCAGTCCCTCATCTGTCACGAGGAACATGCTCACTTTCGACCTCCAAACGTGAGGCTTCAATCTGTTAACACAAAGCACTTTTAGGTAGTTCCTAGGGGTCTGGAGATTCACCAAATAGATGGACTCCCCCTTTCACTCCTTTACTTCATATGGGCCAGTCTAGAAGTCCTGGAGATCTTAGGGCTGTACTGGCTCAATGACCCATGCCTTCTGGTGAGGTTGAAACTCTACCACAGTGTCTTCCGGTCATTCCAGAGTTTCATTACTTCTTGGCTGGCCTTGAGTTTTCTTTATGCCTTCTCGCAGAAGGGGTGCATCTGGTTGCAGAGGGACAGCATCTAACTGCCCACATCCTGGGGGAGTGTTCCTGAAAGCTTACTCCCACCCCTCCCTGACAAGGCGCAGAGGTCCCCTAACAGGGTGGCCATGGAGGAGTTTGAAAGGGCTGAACCCTACTCCTTTTGATGGCACCTCCCTGTAGGCAAAGAGAAGGTATGGCAAGAGGGCCCACATCCTACATATGCCACATGGGCTCAGGTAGGCCCATAATAATTCTTGTCAATGTCTTGTTGAATATGTCCACATGGTCATTGATTTGAAGGTGATAGGCTGTGCTGAACTTGTAAGTTACACCACACTCATCCCACATGAACTTCATGTACACAGGCATGAAGTTAGTGCCTCTGTCAGACATCACATCCTTGGACAACCCAACACAGATAAAGATCCCTATCAGAGCTCTAGCCACCACAGGTGTAGTGACTGACTTCAAAGGGATGGCCTCTGGGTAGCAGATGATATGGGCCACCAAGAGCAGGATGAACCTGTTGTCTAGGGCAGTCTTGGGATTCAATGGAGCATTGATGTTAATGTCCACCCTTGCAAAGTAAGCAGGTAAGGTACGACCTGCAGAATGTATCTGAGCCTTTCCTGATTTGAGGACAATAGAAGTGGGAGACAAGCCAGGCGAAGGCTTTGCCCTGCTCAAATGTCCTACCAGGGGTATACCATGAGCTAAACCTAGTAAGGAGGCCCTTTAACACTGGGGACCACAAGCACACAGGCTGCCCTAGTATCAGGAGCCTTAGTCTTGCTAAATAGGAGATCTTTCTCCTTGTAGATTATGTGATCCCCAGAGGGTTCAGCTGCTGTGTGGGCTGTGGCTTGCTGTCTTAAGCCCTTGAGAGTGAGACATTCTTTCTACGTTTTGCAGACCTCCTTCCTGGTGGACCCACCCTCAAAATGCCAGCCAGCAAGCTCAGGCCGGTCACTGAGGGTGGCAATATGCTTCCTGGTTGGATCCGGGGCCTCCTTCTCATGGACCCCGTCAGCCTTCACTGTGGGAACTTCAGGGGCTGGTGCCCCTCGCCCCCAGCCCCTCTTCTTGGCAGATGTCTGAACCATTGTTCCAGGCTCAAGTTGCCCTTGACTCCCTTCCCAGGGAGTCATGGACTGGGTGGTCATAAAGACCCACTCAGACAATCCCAACATTTCCAAGTGAGACCTGAGGTCTACCTCCCTCTAGGCAGTGTGCTCCAGGTCAATGCCTAACAGACAATATATAGGCATGGCAGGGCCCACAGCTACTTTCTGGGAACCTGAGACTTCCCTCCCCACTCAAAGGGAACTGGATCCACCAGTAAATGGCTCTGTCGTATGTTTGTGACTATGACTCGGTGCAGACACCAGCTGACACATCACAGTAGTCATGCTGGCTCCTGTCTCTCAATGAGCCTCCACCTGTTTGGTGACCCACTGTCTAATACTTTGAGGTAGTTTCAGGCAAATTGGCTTTAGGCACCATCTCATTATCCCCCAGGGAAACTAGCATCACCTCTGTCTGCTCCCCAAAGCTAACTGGGACTTCCTCCTTCCTGAGCGCTACAATGACCAACTCAGGTGTATGCCCGCCGGTGAGGGGCTGTGCCATCTTGGAACATTTGGAGGCACACTTGGAGTGCTGAAACCCGAGTCACTCAGTACATTGGGGTACAAACCTCCCTTTCTGCTTATCAAATAACCTCTTCTTCTTAGACTGAGCCTGGGACTGGTTACCACTACTTCCTTGGGAATTATTTTTGAGAACTCTGTAATTTTAAGTTTTTTCCCCCTTTTTTCTTCTCTTTGGAACCCTCACAACCTTTGTGGGAGTCCCCCTAGATACATTCTTGGATTTTCTGGTACTAGACCAGAGGTTTTCCTCTTCAGCAAGCTTCCGTGGGCTCAGTCAGCTTACTGTGAACTAGGTGCTAGTGAAACTCTGCACACCAAACAATGAGCATGTGCTCTCTTATGATTGAATTGTACAACCCAACATAATTATTTACTTTGCTGACCGCACCCAATCATTCAGTGCCTCACTAGAGTAATCCAGGAAATCTACCCAGGACTGGTTGGGCCACCTCAGTCCAAATTTTGCAAGCAGAAAGTCATTCTTTGGGGTGTACTTGTTTGCATCCCCAATCTCTAATGTTAGAGTGTGCCCCTCCCCAGAGTAGGCATATGTTTCCACAGCCCATCCCCATCCAGTGCTCCTCAGGTACCTTGTAACCCTCAGTTCAACTTCATATGTGGAAAACCATTTGTCTCTGTCATCTCCCAACACATAGGTTGGCACCAAATCCTTAGATATGCAGACCCTTTTCCCTCCTCCAGGTACTGCTGGTACACTGCCACCACTGCTGTTGGAATATACCTGTCTCACCCTAATATCCAGGTCTTTTGGGTTCGTGTCAAGACCCAACAACTGTTTCTCTTCCAATGCCCTTTCAGCCTTCTTTTCCTGCATGGCCAGTTTCCTTTCCTTCATTTTTAATTTAGCCAGCTGCAGTTTTAATTCTCTCTCCTTCCTCCTCTCCACAGATTTCTCTGGTGGTAGGCTGTGCGAAGAGGCACTGCTCCCTACCCTCACAGGGAGCACCAATTCAGGGATTTTATCCTCAGGTACTGCAGGTGGTTCCTCAGTAATGTAATTCCCTGCTTCCAATAGTTCATCATCGTCGGCTGTGTTGTCATCCTGTCTGGAGTGTGCTTCTGCCCACCTTCCTAGTGGTGTTCTTGGCAGATAGCCCCCAACTCCTTGCAGAAGTGTACGAGCTGGGACACTGTAGAGATTTCCCACTAAGCCAGCTCAAATTTCATGTTTCTAGTTGTAGAACCAGCAGCCAGTGACATGATTTTGGGGAAAAATCAAGAAGCCAATTAGGAAGAATTTAACATTCGAATTGGTTTTGGATGTGTTATGGTAGCATACAGCGAGTCATTGAAATCACAGCGAAAACAGGTGGAGAATGCCAGAGGAGCTCGCACATCGACATAGGTTTATCTAATGTCCATCAGTAATTGTCTTTTTCAAGAAGTCCGGCAAGTAGGTGACACTGGATATTTATTGCAGGTGAGAACAGATGATCAGGGTTCCAGTCAAATGACCACAATAATATAAGTCCATACAGCAAAAACAGCCGACACGTGTTTCGTCTTCAAGACTTTGTCAAGGCTTCAGTTATGCAGACACATGAAAGTCACAGAAATAAAGCGGAGTCCCGAGAATTCGTGTGGAAGATATAACTCAAACAGTGAGTCAATCATGAGGAGTACAGATAACAATGGGGGCTATGATAAGCCTGGTAACGTGTGTATTCCAACTGTGCCGCTAGCGTCGGTATCAGTCAAGTCAGTCAAATGAATTCTCCCTTCTGTACTAGGATTACTGGAATCATCTCAAAATCAATTGCTGAGAGTGTGTTGGTTCGTTATGTTGGTTTAGGCTTCACCAGGCTAAAGACTAATTTATGAGGGAGAATTACCTGATATGGATTAGTGACATTACAGCCCAGGTGATTTGTTGTGTCTCACGTGCACTTTCCAGGGTAGAGTGGGTAGTGTTAAAGACGATCATTACCACAGTTACTATATTTAATCCTATACACCTACAGCATTCTTCCTTCTTTTAAGAAATTACAATAACTGATGCTTTTACTGCTTTGTGATGGTAAAAAATGATTTAAATTACAAATGAAATCCTAATTATTCATGTAGGTTCAGCTTGCGTCAATTTTGTTTCAAACCTGGAGCTAACTATTTGTATGTATGACCCGAGTGTATATTTTATATATGTATGCTTAACTGCTTAGGGTGTTCATTAAACATTAACTTCTGTTTTGAAAATGTATCTTGCAATGTATCCAATCTAAATATCTATAATTACATGCAGAACAATGTATTATAAAACCCATGCACAATTGGCTCTCCCACAATATTGAAGCTGGGTCGTTGTGAGTACTCCATTAGGGGTATATTTACAATTTTCTGATGCATGGCAGCCCTGCAAGCCTTCTTGTTGTGCTGCCTTGCAACAAAAGAAAATGGCAGGAATGCATTGCATCTATAAGATAGAGTGCATTACTGTCCTTTTCCCCTGACCTGGGCACAATGGACAGCCATGCTTCCACACAGACACCTTTGCAGGGAAACATCCTTTTTTCCGACTTTTTTTTTCCGAAAGTCGTGGTTAACGAAAGCGCAACAACGCTTTTTTTAACCACGACTCCGTTTTTTTGTGCCTTAACTACGTATGTTCTGAACAACGAACATGCATGGTTAAGGTACATAGAAGGGAGTTGGCGAAGGTAAGTGGTGGGCTTAGGTTTTGGGGAGGGGGTGGGGGTTTTTAGGTTTTGGGGTGGGGTGGGGGGGTGGGGCGTTTTTGGTTTTGGGGAGTGGGTGGGGGGTTAGGGGGTTTTAGGTTTTGGGGTGGGGTTAGGGGGGTGGGGCGTTTTTGGGGAGGGGGAGGGGGTGGGGGGTTAGGGGTTTTAGGTTTTGGGGTTTGGTTGGGGGGTGGGGCGTTTTTGGTTTTGGGGAGGTGGGTCAGGGGGTTTTAGGTTTTGGGGTGGGGTTGGGGGGTGGGGTGAGGGATGTAGGGTGAATGGTGCCTATTACTAATGCTTTTATCAGGAATGCCTTTACAACGAAATTGTTCCGACCTCGTTGTTAAGGCAGTAGTTGTTTTTGAAGTCGTTGTTTCGTCGTACAATCACCTTTGCACCATTGTGCAAGGGTGCCCGTGTTGCAGGGATAGTTGTTTTTGTGGCGGAAGGGCCACCTTCCTGCACGAAATCAATCATGAGAGGCGTTTTCCTCTTTCTATGTGTTCTGCAGCACTCATAGATAAAGGAAGACATCAAGGAGAATTACAGGTATTTTTCCTCTGTGGGCTTGCCGTATGTCTCCCCTGGGAAGGAGTAGGCTTTTGATGCATTCCCAGGATTACCAAATCTAGTTAGATCTGTATCCCCTGGTGTGGTCTTCTCCCAAACTTTGTGCCTGATTACCTCCTTCTGCTGCTGATTATTTTTGATGGACTTAGGACTCTCAGCACTTTACCACTGCCGACCAGTGCTAAAATGCATGTGCTGCTCCTTTAAACATGGTATCATTGGTATAAACAGAACTGGCATATTTAATTTACTCGTAAGTCCCTTGTAAAGTCGTATACCATGTTCCCAGGGCCAGTAAATTAAATGATACTGGTGGGCCTGCAGCACTGATTGTGCCCCACACTGAAGTAGCCCTTTAGATATGTCTCAGGCCTGTCACTGCAGATCCTGCGTGAGCAGTTTGACTGCCACATTGATCTGGCACTTAAACCCCCTTGCCCAGCTTAAACTCCCCTTTTATTACATATCACCCCTAAGGTAGGCCCTTGGTAGCCAGTAGGGCAGGGTGCTAGGGAACTATAAGGTAGGGCACGCACTTTTAAGTTTTACATGTCCTGGTAGTGAAAACCCCTCAAAGTCATTTTTCACTACTGTGAGGCCTACCCATCTAATAGTATAACACTGGGAATTCCTTATTACACCTTTAAACTGTAATTCCTGATTGAGAAGAAGTCATGTCATGTCATGTCATGTCATTTATTATACCAGTGGAATGATAACAATACATTCTCTTTACTGGTAAAATAAGATTCAAAATTACTATTTTAGAAACGCCACTTGTAGAAAGTGGGTACCACTCTGCTCTTACAGCTCTGTATGCCTGCAGTCTGTCTCCAATACATGTCTAGGATGGGTGACAGCTAGACTCTATGCATTCCCTCTAGGCAGCCACAAATACAGGAAGAGAACGAGTGCCTGAGTGCTCATCTGCATTCTGATGGTTTTTCCTGGGCAGGAAGGACGGGAGGGGCTGTCACTTATACCTCAATAGGCTGACCCTTTCTCACACAAAGGGATGATTACCCCCTAATGATATTCTGAAGCCAGGGCTGATAAGGAAAGGATACTTCTGTACTTTAAAGCTTTTTTTTTAAGTCACCCCTACTTCAAAGGCACATTTGGGTATCAGTACTGAGTCGCTAACCTCACAAAACGAGACACTACTGGACCTAAAACTGGACTTTGTCAGAAGAAATGCTGTGCTGCATCAAGGACTGTTACTCTACTGGTGTGTTGACCTGGAAGGACTGCTTTTCTGCTGTGCTGCCCTGCTGCCTGCTGCTCTATGACACTGCTGAGGAAACCCAAAGTAATCTCCAGGAGCTTGTTGGCTTCCCTCATGCTGCTAGAGACTCAGGGATACCAAAGTCACATACCCTGCTCCTATGCCTGGTTCACTAGAAGTGGACCCATATGCTTGCACGAGCAAAATCAATGCATCTCATGTCTGCTGGAAGTGGCAACCAATGCATCAGACCTATTGCAGGAGTGAAATTTCACATTGCACTTTGGACCGAGCAGCATCTCCTGAACCACTGCATTAACCAACCCATCTCCTGCCTGCTGCAAGCAGCATCGACACAGCACTGAGACAACCACATCACAGAAAAACGATTTGTGCATCCCTGTGATATTGGGAGGGGGGAACCTGGTGCACTAACTTCAGAATCTACGCATCGCAGTTTTGACTGCTTGTGACAGTTCTGTCCCCAGAACAAGAGGGTTATTTATGTTCTCATGAACAAACATTGTAGGTGGTGATGCTGCAGATTTGCACATACAGGCTTTTTGTGCAAAATGAAGTTCAAGCTGCACTGATACAGATGCACCTTTAGTCCTGAAATGAGGCTTGACACAACAAATGAAATACAGTTATTTACAGTGGAGCATATTTGGCCTCACAATAACGAAGGAAAGTGATGGTCTTGCAATCAATAAAGGTTTATTAACAAATTAGCAAACGTACAAACTCAAATCATTCAAATTAGCCATATATTAGTTGTTAAGACATGAATGCATTAGTCAGTATTATTCAAATGAGTTCAAACTCACAAATGTAGACAAGCTGTTAAAGATGTTATAAAACAATAAAAGCTGGCTCAGCTTCCCTTGACAGGAAATTTCCTAACTTGTTACGGTGGAAAGCTCTGTAAATTGGGGAGAAATCAGGCAGATGGTGTCAGCAAGCAAAGCCTTTAAAGACAGAAATAAATAAAGATTCAGGAGTATTTTACAAGCTCCTAGTGCCACCTTGCACTACCATAGCATCATTTTTTTTTGCTAAGGCAGCACTAAGGTGGCTTTTTGCCCAGGCTGTATTTACGAAATGGTGCAGTGCGCCACCATAGTGCCATTTATTTATGCTAAGGCAACACTAAGTTGGCTTTTCCCCATGCTGTATTTACAAAGTGGTGCTTGCCTTGCGCCACTTTGTATACCCTTGCACCACATTATGCCTGCGCCAGACACAATGTATGCGAGGGAAGCGTTCAGAAGCAGGAATATTTCACTGCACCATTTTTTCAGTCATTTTAAACTTTTTAACACCTGCTCAGAGCAGGTGTTAAAATGACGCACCCACTTTAATCAATGTGCCTCCCTGCTCTTTGCTGTACTAACGTCAAAAGTTTTGACGCTAGTGCAGTAAACCACCACAGCAGAGTCAAAGATGTTGACACTATTGTCCCAACGACCACCATGGTGCACTGTATTGTAAATATAGCATGACCATGGTGTTGTTAGGTGGGGCAGGGGCGACACAAGAAAAGTGGTGCATCAGAAGCGATGCACCACATTCTTGTAAATATGTCCCTCAGTCTGGTAAGTGAGAATGGATTTACTCAGGAGTCTTCCCTCTTTCAGGCAAGAGAAAAATAAAGGGGCAGATTTATGGAACGTGGCACTGCACCCAGCACACAAACGGCATAATAAAACAAGGATTAGAATTCTGAAGTAATGAAAATGTATTACAAAGGCAAAAACCACCACATGAACCAGATATGTACAATTGTCCACAAAGGGCCTATGCCCAGTCCAAAGTACTAAGGACTCACACGGCAACAGGGCACAGTCCAAAGCCCAGCTTGTTTCCTGACATCCTCACAGAACTGTGCAGGGGCATCATAATTGAAGTGGGCAGGCACCTCAGGGGGAAGGAGGGTGGGGGGCACCTCAGCCGAAGTCGGGAACTTGCTGTGGAGTGCAAGGTCACAGTCTCTGAGGTGGGGAACTCACCCACTGCTTCTGGAGGGGGCTCCATGCCCATTTCCCTTTGCTGGGGAGTGCAAAGTCACAGTCTCTGAGGTGGGGAACTCGCCCACTGGTCTGGAGGGGACTCCATTCCCATTTCCCAAAGCTGGAAAGTGCAAGGTCACAGTCTCTGAGGTGGGGAACTTGCCCACTGCTCCTGGAGGGGGCTCCATGCCCATTTCCCAATGCTGGGAAGTGCAAGGTCACAGTCTCTGACGTCGGGGACTCGCTCACTGGTGTGGAGAGGGCTCCATGCCCATTTGCCAATGCTGGGGAGTGCAAGGTCACAGTCTCTGAGGTGTGGAACTCGCCCACTGGTTCTGGTGGAGGCTCCTTGCACAACAGTACCTGGAGGGTGGCCTACATGTCCGCCACTCCGTGACTCAGCCTCTGCTCGAGGTGAGGGCTGCTGTGTCTCAGCTGTGGAAGGTGCCTCCTGAGCAGCCTCTGCTGGAGGTGAGGGCTGCTGTGCCTCAGGTGTGGAATGTACCTCCTTGGAAGCCTCTGTTGGAGGCAAGGGCTGTTGTGTCTCAGCTGTGGAAGGTGCCTCCTGGGCAGCCTCTGCTGGAGGCGAGGGCTGCTGTGTCTCAGCTATGGCCGGTGCCTCCTGGGCAGCCTCAGTTAAGGGTGAGGGCTGCTGAGCGGCAGCTGGAGGTGAGGGCATCTTCCCTGTCCTGGCTGTTGGAGTGGGATTCTTCTGCTTCCTGGCTGGTGGAATGGGATCCTTCCCCTTCCTGGCTGGTGGAGTGTGACCCTTCCCCTTTCTGGCTGGTAGAGTGAGATCCTCCCCTTCCTGGATGTTGGAGTGGGATCCTTCCCCTTCCTGGCTGTTGGACTGGGATCCTTCCCCTTCCTGGCTGGTAGAGTGGGATCCTTCATTGTCTTGCCTGCATGACTAGGAGGTGCCTCCACTGTCCCTGTGGACTGTTTGGATGAGGTGCTGGGATGGGTCTTTCGGACCCTGCCCTTACGGGCAGGACGGGAGGGTGGAGGCGGAGGGAAGAGATCAAGTTGGGCAAGGAAAAGTTTTTTAGGGATGGTGGGGCAGGATGAGGGAGGATGGATGGGAGTGGAGGTTAAGGGAGTGGTTTTTGGAGGAGTACAACTGCTGAACGTGGGTGCAGGTGCATGGGGAGTGTGCTGATGTGAGGTGGATGGCTGTTGGGTGTCTGAGTGCCTGCGTTTGTGTCATTAGGGGGGAGGGGACAGACAGGGTGGGAGAGGACACAGGGGATGCGTGGATGGATGTTGTGGAGGTGTCTGCAAGTGAGGGGTGTGGTGATGCTGGTGGTGGATTTTGAAGCAGTGCATGCAGGTGTAAGTGTTGACATGACTGTGAGGGAGGTTGAGGAGGAGGAAGAGGGGGAGATAGCGGAGGCAGTGGACGTGGCTGTGTCTGCAATTGTCTTGTGTTTGTGTGAGTGCTTGTGGGATGACGTGTGGTGCCTGTGTTTGACTGTTTCACTCTTGTGTGTTGCCTTGTTTGTATGCTTGTCAGTATGTGTGCATGGGATGGGTTGGGGACTGAGACTGAGAAGTGGTAGTTGGAGGGGGGACAGTAGGAACAGGTACAATGGCTGCCATCAGGGAGGAGGCCAGAGCCTGAATCGATCTCTGTTGGGCTGACAATTCATTGTGGATTCACAATGGTTGACTGCCCTACAGAGATAGATCTCAAGTCATTAGCCTCCTCACTCAGGGCAGCAGGGCTCGCTGGGGCAGAGCCTGAGGTGCCTGGGGAAAAGGAGATGCCTACCCTCCTGGATGAGCGGGCACGGACAACCCGGTGAGGAGCAACTGGGAGGGCGGTGCTTGTACGGGGGTGGCGGCTGTACCTGGAACTAGGATGGTCCCTGAGATCTCCGCCACCACAAGAGAGATCCCATCGGAGGAGGAATCAGAGTCAGTGTTGTCACTCCTGTCTCCGCCGTGGTGCTTCCCCTGCCCTCCGTCCCACTGGTTCCCTCAGCATTGGTGGACTCTGCCTCCTGGGTCCTGTAGGATGCAGCTCCCTCTGTCTCCAGTGCCCCTGCTCCTCCGCCAGATGATTCTAATGCACACATGGACCAAATTACAGAAGGAAAAACTGGGGGGGAGAGAGGGAAAGGGAACACTTGGTCAATTACAGCACCAGCACCACAGTTGGCATACACAGCACAGTCACACACAGGGATCAGGATTGAGCACTATGCATTGCACTGCCATTGATTTGGGTAGATGCCACAGCAAGATGAGTGCCAAACACTGCCAACTGCACCCCTCCTGGAACCCACAAAGCTCTGGCTGACATGGAATGCAAACAAGCTAGCTTACCTGCATTTACCATACACCTATTATCCTTGAGCTGGATCACGCTGCAATGTCTGGCCTGGCATTAAGAGGCACCCACTAACTCACACGCAGCACCCAGATCCCATGCCACCTACTAATTATTGTAATAATGCCCACTGTACTCAACCCCTTGTGGCTGCTGTGATGCCCTCAAGCGCCCATCCAGCTCTGGGTAGGCCACTGCCAGTATGCGGGCCATCAGGGGGGTCAGGTTTCCGGACAGGCACCCCTTCCTCGTTGGAAGGCCATACCCAGCTGGGCCTCTGCGGTCTTCAATGCCCAGCGTCTCAGGTCCTCCCTCCGTTTCCTGCAGTGGGTACTCTGCCTGCTGTAGACCCCCAGGGCCCACCACCACAATCCCTTCTTCTAATGGGCACTGACCTGCAGAGGAAACACAGAATGAACCATGAACCATACAATCCAGTCTGTCACACATATAACCCACCAATCCCGTTTCCATCACCATTGGCACACACATCGTCTGGCGCCCACCATGTACACTACCACTAGACATCCACCCCAATGACACGATGCTTGCACACACATCCCCAAGCATCCTTCCCACGTGCATCGTGCCCATGGTGTACTCACCTGTTGGTCTGGAGGCCTACACAGCACTCCATTCTGGGGTAGGACCCCATAAAACAGTTGCTCCAACTCCTATGAAGCAAAGGCAGGGGCTCTTTTCCCGGTCACACGGGCCATGGTATGTTCCAGACACAGGTCACAGCGGCACACATAGTGTAGGCGTCGTCCTGTGGATAGTCAGGAAACAAGTGAGGATTTGGATATAAAATGGTGGTCACGTCTGCGGCGGTGTATACCATCACCACCGGCACAGATCCCCATTGGCCACTGTACTCCATAGAGCCTCATATTAGCCAATGAGGAATTGCATGGAGGTGCAAGACCACCTTCTGCCATGACGCCTCACGTCGGCGGAGTTACCTCACTTCCACCTGTCCCAAGATACAGGACAGGCGGTCGTCATTTCATGGTGGTGGACAACGCTCAGATAAACCATAACTGTGTCATTGCCTAAAATAGCACATACATTGCCATTCCTACTGTCCCATCATATTGATGCTGTATGTACACTGAGGCGGTGATTCCATTGTTCAAATTGTGGCAGCATACTCACTCTTTTGCACCTTAGACACCTACCGCTGCGGATGAATAGGAGGAGGAGATAAACCCCGTGTACAGAGCCCTTGAGGACTTGGCTACGTTAGAGGACAGGCACATTATACTCATCTGTAGATTGGACAGGGGCACAATCACACAGCTGTGTGCCCAATTGGAACCTGAACTGATATCAGCCATCCGTCATCCCACTGGGTTCCCCCCTCTTGTGCAGGTTCTATCAGTGCTCCATTTCCTGGCAACTGGTTCTTTCCAAGTGACAGTGGGCTTTGTAGCAGGAATGTCACAGCCAATGCTCCCAATCGGGCTGGCAAGGGTTCTGTCTGCCCTGGTGAAGAACATGTGCAGCTACATTGTTTTTCGACAGATGAAATATTTGGACACTTTAATGCAGTATTCTATTCAAAGGGCCATATCCCCAATATTACTAGTGTGACTGACTATACACATATAGCATTAGCCCCCCTGCCAGAATGAACAGGTGTTCAGGAATCAGAAGAGTTTCCACAAACTGAATGTGCAAATGGTGTGCCTGGCTGACCAGTACATCTCCCACATCACTGCCAAGTATCCTGGGTCGGGGCATGATGCCTTTGTCATGAGGAATAGCACCATCCCAAATGTGATGGGCCAACACAGAGGCACAGGTGTGGCTAATAGGTGAGTCCCCACCCACTGTATGTCAGTGTATGCCCTGAGGTGTTATCCACATAGGATTGTGTAAGGCTAAAGTTTATGCCTCACTATTTTCATGCAACTCTGGCTACCTAAACCTTTCATGGCTCCTGACCCCTGTGAGGAATGCCAGGACAGGGGCTGAGAACTGTTATAATGAGGCACATGGGCGAACTAGAATAATAATTGAAAGGACCTTCGGCCTCCTGAAGGTTGGGTTCAGATGCCTCCATCTGATAGGTGGATCCCTATGCTTCTCACTCGGGAAGGTCTGCAGATACTAGTGGCATGCTGCATGTTGCACAACCTATCCCTCAGATGGCATGTGCCTTTTCTGCAGGAGGAGGAGACTGGAGATGCCCCTGTGGCAGCAGTGGACCCTGAGGACAGTGAGGATGAGGAGGCAGAGGATGAAGATGTGGAAAACAGAACATCAGTTATACGTCAATACTTCCAATGACACACATGTAAGCCAGTGGAACTGATCATTGCTCTGAATATTGATTACATCTGTGTGACTGTTGCATGATGGAATTTGTTTCCTTTGCATCTAAACTTACTGTCACCTATGCCTTGTCATTTTTACAGATGTTGGTGATATGACAACAGTGTTCTGATGTGATTACTGCAGACAGAATTAGGTCATTAATTGTATGCTATCACAGTGTCCATATCATTTGCACCAGATGTGACTGTTCCCCTAAATGCACATTTTTAACACATAAAACACTATCAGTCAAGTTGTGTTCAAGGGTGTTTGTTGTGGTGCTATAAGATTGAGGGTAAAGTGCAATGGAATGGGGTGATGGTAGAGGAAATTTGTATTGTTCCAGTCTGTTTGTAGTACAAGTCAAGTATCCAAGGGGCCATAGGAAGGAGAGCAAAGGCATTTTAAAGTGGACAAGGTGACAGGGTGGGACATGGCAGTGGTCTTGGTCTTGGCAAGTGTCTCTGGCTTCTGTCTGGGACGCAGGGAACGTTTGCGAGGTGGTTCACCTTCTGCAGGGGGAGGGGTGCTGGTGGCCTGTGGGTCCTGTGGTGGGGCCTCCTGCCCTCTAGCTGCAGCGGAGGTGGTGGTCTGGTCAATAGACTGGCTAGTGGTAGGGGCCCGCTGGTGGGCTGTCGATTCCCTCAGGATGAGGGCCATGTCTGCAAGCATCCCTCGCATGTGTGTGTGTCTAGTTGTCACAGTGGTCTTGGTGTCAGCCTGGTGGCAATAATTTGTATTCATAAAGGTTTGTGTGTTATATGGGTGTGTGTTTTATATTGCTGTGGGTAGTTGGGTGTGGTGTGTGTATGAGTGTCAGATGTGTGTTTTTGGTATTGGCCAATGTTGTGTTGTTTTATATTTGGGTGTTTGCTGCCAATGGTTTACCGTCATTGAATGTCCGCCCCGGTGATTCGTGGGTCATGATCTAGTAGGTGTTGTTTGCTGGTGTAACGGTATGGGTGTTGGTACTGCCACTTTAGCACTGACCTCTGGACTGGTGGATTTGTGTATGTGGCAGTATTCTGTCGGATTGGTGTGTGTGTGTCATAATATGAAGAACGGATATTGGCCACCGTGGCGGTATGTTGGCAGCCATCACCATGGCGGTAAGCAGGATTTACTGCCACTGTCATAATGAGGGCCTTAATGTAGCGCAAAGGGTTACAAAGTGACGCAATGCATGCATTGCGCTACTTTGTAAATATGATGCTAGGATTTTGGTTTTGTTGGGCCACATTAGCATTAAAAAAATGACGCTAATATGGCACAAGGTGGTGCTAGGGGATTATAAATATGCCCCAAAGTCTCTCCTCTAAGAAGAGTAGAAAGGACATTTGATCTGTGGCTAAGCAATGAATAACTTAAATCATCTCTTCTATGGTGGGAGATAACTCCCTACGATTCCTATTTAAAGAACCAATCTGGATCCAACATTTTGGGGCTCATTATGAGTTTGGTGGTCCTGTGACCATTATGTTGGCGGTGACAGTCCAACTGCCAACAGCCTGGTGGAGAAGATCGCCAAATTATGACTTTGGCGGTGGGGCACGCAGAACACAGCCAAAGCACTGCTGGCACCGCCAGTGTGGTCAGACCGCTGCAGTCGATTGGAGCCACTAATAGTAAGCTGGAGACCATCTTTCCACCGGACTCATTATGAGGTTGCACACTGCCAACATTTCTGCTGTGGTCGGATCACCACAGTACACCAAACAGAAACAAACAGTATAAAAGGAGATGCTCACCTCCAAACAGCCATACCCATCCGGAAACACCATGAAGCCACAACTAGACGTCATCTTGCTGCTTCTGCTCACCAAAAGACAGTGGAATTGTTGTAGACCAGAACAGTAACAGCTGTAAGTACAAACACTCACCTGTTAAATTTTGTATAGTTACATAACATACCACAGGGAAGGAGTTACAAGGGCTACCCTCATATGTAACAGTAGAGACACACACTCTCGCACACAGCAACAAGGACACCCACACATATACAGTACGCACACTGCAGCCAGCACACACACACAACACAAGTCATGAACACACAGTTACGCACAGCAACACAGCACAGGCCCAGCATCAAACAATCTCATACAACATAGAAACTCATTACAACAACACCACAACCGTGCAAACACAAACACATGTCGAACACTCACAACCAATTCTGGCCAGAGACTCGACACACATACAGCACAATGTACAACCATCTGTCATGGAACAAACACAATTACACCATCATACAACCTAGCAATCGACACACACACCCACATACACACACACACACACACACAGTACATCTGACTATTATGCTATGTACAAAACATCCAGACTCAAACAGTCAAAACAAACAAAGCTACACAGCACACCAACAAACACATATCAATACAAACACAACACAATACCATGACAACAAAATTTCTGCTACAAACACATGCCCATCGCGCAACACACACCCATCCCTGGGGGACAAAAGCACTGCACACAACCCCAGAGACTTCTCAAACAACATAGGAAGCACAAGCAACTCACACATACAAATACAGGCACACTACAAATGACAGCTAGGAACAACTCAAACCTAAGAAAGCAAATGCTGGACAAAGATTTAACCAGAAACACCAATAACTGGTTTAATGGGTGAAATGTTAATATAAAAAATAATGTCCTAAGCCACAGGCCAGTCCGTAGTCCTTCAGAATAGCACCAAAGGTACATAATTGTGCCCCAACATGACTCCTGACTGCCTGTAACCTCCACAGGTAGGGGCATTAAGGGGACAGGCCGGCACCTCAGGGATTCTTAGGAGGTGGTGTGGTAGGGGGTTTTGTCTTAGGTTTGGAGAGGGTGGTTTAGGCTTTGGCTTTAGAGGGGGTTGGATCTTTTTGGGAGGGGGACTTCTTTTTGGTAGAGGGAAGGGCATTAGTGCTGGCAGGGGGATAGGGGAGGTCTTAGAGGTGGAAGGGATGGTCTTGGGGAGGGTCAAAGAACATTTAGGGGTGTCACAGGGGATGAGTAGGGGAAAGGCCAAGTTCACAAAAGAAAACTTTCTTCAACACAGGGATGGTCATCAGAAGGGGGTTTGGGTGTGGAGGGTGAGGGAGTGTTTGTCGGATGTTTAGGTGTGGATGTCTTGGGTGTGAGTTTGTGGGAGGTATGCTTGTGGGTAGTGGGTGTCTGTTGGGTGGGTGAGTGAGGGCGTTTATGTGTCTTAGGCTGATGGGGTAGAGGTGCTGGGGATGTCATGGTGGGTGGGTGGCTGTCTGTTGGGGTGATGACTGCAGGTATGCTGGATGTGGTACATGTACGTGTGCCAGTGGTTGTGGTGTCTGGGGTGAATGTCTGAGAGTCTGCTGGGGTGCTGTCTGTGGGTAGGATAGGTGTGGTGGCTGGGTCAGTTAATGTTGGTGTGGTGTCTGCAGGTGTGTCAGGTGTTGTGTCTGTGATGCTGAGGATGGTGGGGATATCAGGGCAGGTCGTGATTGTTGCTGTGTCGGCAGGTGGATGTTGTCTGCGTGCATCCTGGTGGTGTGTCTTATGGTGCCTATGTTTGTTTGCTCTACCCTTATCTGTTGTGGTGGATGCATACACGTCTGTTTGTGTGCTTTGGCTGGGTTGTGGAAGGTGGGATTCAGACTGGGAAGAGGAAGGTAAGGGGGGGACAATAGACAAAGACTGACTGGCTGCCATCAGTGTGGAGGAAAGAACCTGAAACGATCTCTGTAGGCCAGCCAGTGTACCTTAAATGCCCTCCAGGAATGCATTGCTCTGTTGGATTTGAGTTGCAGGTCCCTGGATGGCATTCATGATGGTCAGCTGACCCACAGAGATCTATGTCAGAAGGTCAATATCCTTCTCACTGAGGGCAGCAGGGCTAACAGAGGCTGGGGTAGAGGTGCCTGCAGCAAAGGAGGCGCCCACCCTCTTTGATGGGTGGGCACGGCCAACTGGGTGGGGAGCTACAGGGAGGGTGGTGATGCAAAGGGGACAGTGATAGAAAGGGGGTGGTGGACAGAGATAGTACAGGACTGGTTCCAAATGGGTCCGCCACCACTAGGGAGTGGTCACTGGAGGAGGATTCCAAAGAAGATGCAGTGGATCCGGTCTCCCCCCATGGCACTCCCCTCCCGCCCACTGGGTACCTCGGTGTCAGCGGTATTGTGACTGGAGATCCTGTGGCCAGAAGCTTCTCCACTCAGCTGTGCCCCGTCTCTTTCACCTGCTGATGCTGATGCTGAAAATAGATAGTGAACTAGGGTCATCACATTCACACAATCACACTTCCATCACACATTACGTATAAGTCTTATTACATTCAGTTGACCACCACCCCCAGGTAGTGCCAGTAAAGTGACAACAGAATGTCACAACAAAATATGATGTATGTCCCTCAGTAAAAACACTGTTATACACCAGCTAAGCTAATGAATTAGGTTGAGGTATCACACAGACCATACCATGACAAGCTGACTTTGCCAGATGATACATGTTCCACATCCACACCAACATAGTCAAGCACCACTCAAGCAATAGTTCAGAAATGTGAGATAACTTTGCACTAATCAAAAACAAATACTCAACACATACACATATATAGCCTGATGTCATGTACCAGGCAAGGACACATGTTGTAAACTAAAGGAAAGCAAGCCTTGTGTAAACAAGCCATACCTTTGTCATTTCACATAGTAACTACGATACACTATGGACACATGCAAACATCTAACAGCTTAAATTGTCAAACGTCAATTTCAGGTCAAGGAATCAGAATATATTTCACACACACATGTACCAATAGTGATGTCTCAAGGACTGAAAATACAAGGCGGACAAAGGCATCTAGGTCATTGGTCTTCCGGAAATAAACTTTATCAGTCATGCAAGGCCAAGTAAGCTCAGACCAATGCCCTACACACAACTACAAGTTGCCAATAAAATGTACCTTACAAATTGACTACTGTACTGTGCAGGAAGATGACAATCAGACCTACATAATCATGCAACTAGGCCATTAATGGGCCACTAACAGGGTGACAACCCTATTACCCACACATCAGACATGGCAAGCCTTACATATGTCTTTGGAGAATTCTTAAACCCAAAGCACTTATGAACAATATGTATGTACCGATGATCGTTATAATGTTCATGATGTTCACATAAAGCAAGAAAAGAAACCGACCCGAAACCGAAAGTAAATTGAAAAGGAGAAATAATCATAAATACTAGAAAGAAGTAAATCTAACAAATTCATATGGTTTGATAATGGTTTGAGAGTATTTAACAAAGAATTAAGAAGATATTGGTGACTATTTTTTTGAACCTTGATGTTATAATTACTGAGAGAGAAAAGGCAGAATCCTAATTATTATACTCTCCTTTCAGGTTTCCCTCCCCGCAGTACTCTCCCTAAATCCCTTCCCCAGCCATTCTGATACTCTGTATATATATATATATATATATATATATATATATATATATATATATATATAATCCTTGACAGATGGAACGATAACCATCCAACGGCTGCACCAAAACCTTTGTTAAATCTTGTCCATGAAACCAAAGTCAGATACAACAATGTTGAATTGAATTAGTTCAGATTTATTCCTTATAGAGTCCTGCAATAAAATGTCAACGCGTTTCGGCAAAAACGCCTTCTACTGGACAATTCCGGCCAAGAAACCGGCACCATATATACACAAAATGAAATCCATCATTTCTTTTCACTATATTGTAGTGTGCTCTACTGCAGCAGCCATCTTGGAACATGCAACAACCTAAATACAATCAAAATATCTACACCCAGTTTTAACATTAAATGGTTGACATGAACTGTTTTCAATGGTCTAGACATTAAAACATTATATATTCCATATATATTTTCTAAATTCCTGGAATATATTCATAATTTGATGAGAAGAAAACTTGACAAAAACTTAATTGAAAATTAGAAAGTTTAAAAATTGTGAATGCTAATTAACAATTGATGATATATCTCATTCATGTATTGGCCTAACATGTGACTAAGTGATTACATGTACCTCTATTATATCATGCCAAAATTGGCATTGTGAGGACCTTACATTCTAACACTCATTTGGCCAATGTCATCAATGTCTTCTAGTCAGCATTTTTCAATCCAGTTAATCAAATATATAAAATATATTCTTCAGTTTTAGTTTTTATATATAAATATTTTAAATACTTCAAACAATTTGGGTATAAAAATCTCAAATGTTTTGTACGTTGTAAATAATGTAAAATATTATAAAATATATAAAAAATTATTGATACATATAAACCAATTACTAAAATGGCTGTTAGTTTATAATTCAATATGAAAAATGACGGCCATTTTATTTACAATTCCCACAATTAATAAGATCTTACTCATTGTTCAATTCAAAATCTAAAACCAATAATAAAAAATGTCAAGTGCAATAAATATATAGAATTAATTGCAATATCTAGCTAAAACATATGGAATTTCGTCTTTTATATTGTCTATAAATTTAATGTCGACCTATCTTTTAGCCCCATTAACATGATAAAAGGAATATATTTGTTATATAAGGTTGATGTGTTCTGATTAAATCTATACTGCAAAGTTGTGATTACTATAATGGTACAGGATGGAAACAGAGAAAAGCCACAGACTAAAGTGCAAGGTGCTAATGAGAAAGAACTACGTCTATTTTAAATATGTGTCTATAGCTAGTGAAAAACAGTGATATATAAACAGAGTCGGACCTGCCAGAAGTTGAGCATCTTGAGTTTACTGCTCCTGAGAACTAATCAAACAAACCTTGACAGTCTGGTTGGTAAGTCACATGTGTCATGTGTGTCAGTATCTTATGTCTGCTGCCAAATGTTAGGATGCCAAGGATTTATGTTTGCACACATGTAACGATTCTGGCTACCCAAACCATCCCTGGTTGTTGACACCGGTGAGGTACACAACCATGCCAGGGGAGACCCTCTTCAATGAGGCCCACAGAAGGACAAGGCATGTTCTGGATGGATTTTCGGTTTCCTGGAGGCAAGATTTCATTGCATTGATAAGTCTGGTGGAGCCCTCCTCTACTCACCCGCCAAAGTGTCTTAAATCATTGTGGCCTGCTGCATGCTCCACAACCTCACCCTGAGACATCAGATCCCATATATACCAGATGAGGGAGAGGCAGCAGTTCCACCGGGTGAAAATGCAGAAGTGCCAAGTGAAGATTACAGTGATGAGGATGAAGGTGGAGACATTCGGGCAGATCTCATCAATCAGTACTTCAATTGACGGTAGGTATGAGTTGTTCAATAAAATGATTGACTCAGTGGGATATTGGTGGGATGAGAGATGTTTGAAAAATGTCTTTGTATGACCATCGGAAAAGTCATTAGTTGCTTAGCATTACATAGCTCAGATATGCATGCAAAATAGTACATGGAGGTGTGAGTATTGCGATGATCTCCTTTGTTAATGTTTGTCACAATGCACAATCAGTGTTACCATTGTATTTAGGACATGTCTTTATGGGACTTTATTACCATTACCTGCCTAAACCATTTCTTTAACAATTTTACTTTGCAGAGTTCTTCACAATGTCATCCTCATGTAGTCAGTTATGACTACTGTCACTGACATGTGGGATTTGCAGGTCTGACATGTGAAGTGAAGATGGATAGATTCAGGTACTTTATGGCAATATATTGATGGTGTCTGAGTTCCATGCCCAGACTGTTAGGACAGTGAGATGGCAGTGTCCTGTTTCAATCAGTAGACCTGTTTGCCATGTAATCTTGGTCCAGTGGGGTCATGAGTGTGGTCTTGTGTCTATGGCACACCATTCTGTGCATTCAAGACCTCAACCTTCTCATTGGATTGATAATGGATTGATCTTACTTGTATGTTGCTGTCACTGTGTTTCCTCATTGCAGGCCAATGTGCATGAGTGTCAAGACTGACATGGGTGAGTAGCATGTCTACAGATACCTGACCATGGTAAAGAGAAGGTTCCATGACTAGGGATATTTGTACTGACTTCTGTCTGTATTTTGGGGTATGATCATTTGGGAGGTATGATATGGGTATGTGATAAAGCTTTAGCTGATGACACATTGAACAATCTGCCTATATGGATACACAAAGACTGACATTGCCTTAACTTGAGGAGTTTGTGGGGTGTTAGATATTCACACTTATACTGAAGGACACATTTGTGAAGATGTACTTCATTGTGTGATCACTGACACGTTGTCAACCTATGTACAGTAAAGGGCTATAAATGGGGATTAAAGATTGTCCATTTGCATCATTGTGTATTAATCCAGATTCAACAGTACATGTGAGATTGGACTTATCATGTAAAGTCAACAAAGTTCACAAATCATTGTTCAATATAGATGAAAAAGGACTCTCTAACAGATGTTGTGGTTTGGTTGTGTTTATTCACAAGTGCACAGATAAATGAAATTAATGGAATCAAATCAAAATGTGCAAAATGTGAAGGGTTCAGTCATGGTGGATGCAATCATCAGGGTAGCTAATACAACATGTGGAGTCTCAAGTCCAGTGTCCCTGTACCATTGGAAAATTGAGACTGGTCGAAAAGCAGTTAACAGGTTGTATCAGTGACACACAAGGGGGACCAATGAATAGAGGATCACTTCCTGGCAGTGGCTGAAGTCTTGGCATCTGCTCCCCTAGAAGTTTTGGTCGCCGTCCACGTTTTCGGGAGGAAGGGGTTCTTCAGCTACAGAGGCAGGGGTGTCTGAGACATGTCCATCCCTTGGCAGAGCATCCATTCCACTGGCTGCCACAGATGATGAAGGGGCTGATGTTATATGGTCAATGGAAGGGGTTTGCTGTTGTGAACATTCTCTACTCAGGGTCGTGTTAATATCTCTCACCACCCCTGCTATGGCAGCCAGCTTGGCATTTTGGGCCTCACACTGTTGCATGACTTCCTGGTGGTTGTCTCTCAGCAGCTACTTTATCTCCCCGATCATGGCAAGTAACTTCCCCATCACGACTTGGGACTGTCGGTAATCTCCCAAGACTTGTGAGATGGTGTCCTGGCCAGTTGTATCCCTAGCAGCATCAATCTACTGGCCTACACCACCCCTTCCACACATGTAACCCTCACATGCCTGTGCCATGGGAACAGTTTGCCCACTGCCACTGGTGCTAGGTCCTTCACCACCTGGGTGTTTTAGTGGTAACTCTGGTACCTGTACTGGGAGCACACAATGGTACTAACTGTCCTTGGGACACAGGTTTGGGGGTGAGTGGTTGCCTGGGATGTAAAAGCAACCGGAATGGGAGGAGTCAATGTAGGCAGGGTGAGACTGACAAGTGTAGAGTGACCAGGTGTCCTAGAGTGGCCAGAGTTGTCCTCATTGTCCTCACATCCATGGGTGTTCTCACTGCGTCCTTCATCCAGGGGGGAAGAGGCTGTCTCAGGTGTCCTCTTCATGGTCCCAATGGCTAGTTGACCTGTTGAAGTAGTGGAACAAACTGTTACAGATGATAATGCAACATGTGGTTTCACCCTTTGAAAGGTATGTATGCTTTATGCCATAAAGAGTAAAGCTTTGCTTGATCCCCCTTATATGAAAGTGACACCTGCTTTCAATTCTGGAGAGCAGCTAGATGGGATACAGTCAATTCCTGTCTCATACACCTTGCTTCAGGATGTCACATTATCTTGTCAGTTGGATGTCTGTTGAAAGATTCATGTCTTGTCTGCTGTGTTGCTTTACATAGTTCACGATTCCAGTTGGCAGTAGTTCCGTATTGTGTCTCCATACAGATGTACAATGTAAAGTAGAAACTGGCCTGTCCATCAAATTAGGAGTAATCATTGCACCTGGCTATATGTATCAGTTTACTCCAAATACAGCACACTTCATATATGTGTGTTCCCCCCAGGTGAGTATATTTCAATGGGTGATGGGCCGTAAATCCCCAGTTTAGCAGAGGACACATTTGTAGCTGTGTGTTGGTGGTATTGCACTGACAGATGCCCATAGTATTGCTGTCATTTCCCTAAACTTCACCATTTTGGATCATTCAGGTGGCTTTAGTCATTTGTTTAGTTGACAGGCAAGGCTGTTTGAACTATGATTCGTTATTCTGGTTTCCCCAAAGGTGTAACAGTGCCCACTGGGAGTTGTTCTGTGTTTTCAAATGGTACTCTGTCCTCTGTGTGTGGCGTTTAGGTTGCAAAGGATTGTGGTATGTGAAGGGGTTTGATTTATAGTGCAGTTTGTAGGTGTGTTGGGTGTGTGGATGTGTGTCAGGTGTGTGGAATTCAAATTATTCATGTGGTGTAGTGTATTACTGTGCTGACCACCAACCTCCACGGTTTGCAGCGACATTGCTTTTCGACCACGGAAGAACTTCTATTGTGATTTGTGGGTCGTGATAGGTATGAAGTATCTTTGGCAGGCTGGCAGAGCTGGTGGTTGAACTACCTCTTTTCCTCTCTCCTACGTCATAGCTGTGTCGGTTGTTTTACTGGGTTTTGGCAGTCCTGACTGTGTGACTCATAATATGGCAGTCTGTATAACCGCCAAATGGCAGTTAGAAATGGGGTATTTGGTTGGCAGTCAGGTTACTCTGTGTCCAAGCAAGGACCCTCACTCTAGTCAGGGTAAAAGAGAATCACCCTCAGCTAACCCCCGATCACCCCCTTGGTAGCTTGGCACGAGCAACAGGCTTAACTTCAGAGTGCTAGGTGTAAAATATTTGTACCAACACACACACAGTAACTTAATGAAAACACTACAAAATGACCCAACACAGGTTTAGAAAAATAGAAAATATTTATTTAAATAAAACAAGACCAAAACGTCAAAAATCCACAATACACAAGTCAAGGTATCACTTAACATGCAAAAAGAGTCGCCATGTAATTTTAAGCTCACACTAACGCTATTAGCATGAAAACGTACCTTGGGCACGTCAACAATAAACCTGCACTGGCGAGTGTGTGTCAAAAAGGGCTTGTGATGTGTCAATTTCACTCACGAGTGAGACCTTGCGTCGTTTCTCCTTTAGTGGGGTCGGCGTGCGTCATTTCTTCTCTCCACAGGAGAGCGATGCGTCGATCCAGTCAGCACTCTCGGGTCCGGGCAGGCCTTGTGTTGTTGTTACATGGCCAGTGGTGTTTGCGTCAGAAATTCAGCCGCACGATGGCCCGAAAACCACACAGCACAGGTTGCGATCTCACCGGTCTCCGCCAGCAATGCTTCTCGTCGTTTCTCCAGCCGCGGGTGTTGATATTCCGGTCGTGTTGCAGACGAGCCTGCAAAGTCGACGGCGCGTCAATTTTTCAGCCGCAGATCGGAGTTACGTTGAACTTTTCCCTGCACAGCGGTCTGTGACTGAATTTCTCAATCTTGGGCTGCCAGCTTCTCTTCTCAGGGTCCCAGGAACTGGATGGGCACCACTTGGCAGAGTAGGAGTCTCTCCAGATGCTCCAGGTGCTGGTAGAGAGAAGTCTTTGCTGTCCCTGAGACTTCAAACAACAGGAGGCAAGCTCTAAATCAAGCCCTTGGAGAGTTCTTCACAAGAAGGAAGGCAACACAAAGTCCACTTTTTGTCCTCTAGCACAGGCAGAAGCAGCAACAACAGGATAGCTCCACAGAGCACAGTCACAGGCAGGGCAGCTCTTCTTCCTCAGCTCTTCAGCTCTTCTCCAGGCAGAGGTTCCTCTTGGTTTCCAGAAGTGTTCTAAAGTCTGTGGTTTTGGGTGCCCTTATTATTCCCATTTTGCCCTTTGAAGTAGGCTAAGAGAGGCAAAGTCTCTCTTGTTTGTGAAATCCTGCCTTGCCCAGCCCAGGCCCCAGATGCACACCAAGGGGCTGGAGCCTGCATTGTGTGAGGGCAGTCACAGCCCTTTCAGGTGTGGGTGACCACTCCTCCCCTCCCTTCTAGCATAGATGACTCATCAGGAAATGCAGACTACACCCCAGCTCCCTTTGTGTCACTGTCTAGTGAGAGGTGCAACCAGCCCAACTGTCAAACTGACCTAGTCAGGGACAGTCAGGCAGAGTCACTGAAATGGTTTAAGCAAGAAAATGATCACTTTCTAAAAGTGCCATTTTCAAACACACAATCTTAAAATCAACTTTACTAAAAGATGTATTTTTAAATTGTGAGCTCAGAGACCCCAAACTCCACAAATCGATCCACTCCCAATGGGAATCTACACTTTAATCATATTTAAAGGTAGCCCCCATGTTAACCTATGAGAGGGACAGGTCTTGCAACAGTGAAAAATGTATTTAGCAATATTTCACTGTCAGGACATATAAAACACATTACTATGGCCCTCATTATGACATTGGTGGTAAATCCAGCTTACTGCCATGCTGACTGACACCAACACAACGCCGCTGTTGCGGATAACCCCAAGCATATTATGACACACACATACCAATCTGTCACTATGCAGCCACACACACAAGTCCGACAGCCCAAAGGTCAGTGATAAACTGGCGGTAGAAAAACCCACACTGTTACGCCAACAGAACTAAGCCCACAGCATTATGATCCATGAATCACTGCGGAGCACATTCAATGGCGGTAAACCATTGGCGGGACATACCGCCGCAGTCAAAATACACACACTCAAAAAAAAACTACAATACATTGGACCATTCAAACTACACACACCTGACACACATACACACACCACACCCACACACCCACACCACTATAAAACACACACCCACACTACCCACAATCCTTTACGACTAGAAAGAATTGCCACCACAGAGAGACAGCAAGAGCACACACACAACCAGAGCCACATAACATCATCACCTGTACACCATGCATTCACCTTACATCACAAACCCCAACATATCACCCCACACACCCTCACCCAAACCACTCAAACTACACCCATGGCACCACAACATCCCAGATTCTCTGAGGAGGAGCTGAGGGTCATGGTGGAGGAAATCATCCCGGTAGAGCCACAGCTATTTGGAGCACAGGTAGAACATCCATTGCTAGGAAGATGGAGCTATGGCGGAGGATCGTGGACAGGGTCAACATCGAGGGACAGCACCCCAGAACAAGGGATGACATCAGGAAAAGGTAGAATGACCTATGGGGGAAGGTACGTTCCACAGCAGCAAGACACCAACTAGCTGGACTGGCGGTGGACCCCCACCTCCTCCCCCACAACTAACAACATCGAAGGAGCTAGTCTTGGCAACCATGCATCCTGAGGGCCTGGCAGGAGCAGGAGGAAGACTGGACTGTGGTAAGTCAAATTTCTATTACTATCACCCCCCTACCTGCATGCCATCACAAACCCCCACACTCACTCCCATCACTTCACCACCTCCCACATACCCGACCATCACAACCCACTCATCCCATTACCAAGCCCTGCATGTAACACCAATTCATGGACACCACTCACAGACCTGCATGGACACATATCACCACTGCATGCACACTGGAGACAATCACCTAGCCCACCAAATTGCTACTCAATCAAAGGCAAATCTGCCAGGACAACAACAAACATAGAGGGCAACACACCCATGCACAAAATGTTACACGCAGAAACAATAACACTGCATTTACATCCACACAGGTACCCCAGCCAATGTCACCGGAGAAGAGGTGCCAGCAACATCCAGTCCCCCCACAGAAGAGGCCCATAGTGATGACAGTGGCTCTGCTCACCTGGATCTGGATAACCAACCTGGACCATCAGAGACCTCCAGACAGTTGGTTACCCAGGCACACTCTCACATCACCACAGAGCCTGCCCCCTCAGGAAACACCCAGCGGGCCCATACCTCTGTCTCCAGGACACATCATTCAGCAGTGTGTCCACCACTACAGGGACCCCAGGCCACCCCACAAACACAGGACGATCAGGGACCTGGGCTCAGTGGCTGTGGGCGCACAGCTCAGGTGACAGAAGCACAAGACAACAGGGAAGCTGGGAGGACAGCTGTGCGAGAGGGGGAGGACAGGCCGAGGGAACCAACTCTCCGGGAGGCACTCACCATGATCCTGGGAGCATGCCACCATTCCCAGGAGATGATGGGCCAGATACTGGAGAAGTTGCAGGAGAACATGCATCTGCAGGAGGGACAGTACCTGGGGATCAGGGAGCACTTGAAAGACAACACAACCACCCTGGTCTCCATTGAAGAGGTGCTGGCAGACATGGCCAACACTATGAGGGAGGCAGTGGCACCCTACCGGGCCTCTGCCACTCACCAAATCGATAAACAGCCCTCCACCTCCGCTGCCGCTAGTGGACAGGAGGCCCGTCACAGGAACAACAGGCCACCAGCAGCCCTCCCCCTGCAGAAGGTGAACCACCCCGGAAACATTCCCTGCGATCCAGGAAGAAGCCAAAAACTATTACCAAGACCCCGCCAGGAAATAAGACTCTCCTGATTGTCACTCTTGTGTCCCATTCTGTCACCCTGTCCCCCTTGAACTGCCATTGCTCTCCTTCCTATGACCACTTGGACAATGCACATGTGATACAAATAGACTGGACTCCAACCTGGACTTTCCTCCATCATCCTCCCAGCCCATTGCACATCCCCCTCTACCTCTTACCACTTACATAAACACCCTTTGAAAAAATACAAGTATGGAGTATGTCAAATGATTTAAGTATGTATTTGTTTAACAAGGTTTAAACATTGAAAATCAACTGTACAGAAATGTATACATAGGACTGACCTGTAGTTGGCTGCAGTCAACACACCAGGAGCGATTGTAGGGTTCAAATATCTGTAATTAGAGATGCCAAAGGCTACAGTGAGTGGCCATAGAAGTGGGAAAGTCAGCCTGCCAGTGACAATGTCAAACACAAAACTGTCAATTAAATGTGAAGTTACACAGGGGGTCATTCGACCCTGGCGGTCCATGACCGCCAGGGCCGGGGACCACGGAAGCACCGCCAACAGGCTGGCGGTGCTTCCAGGGCCATTCTGACCGCGGCGGTAAAGCTGCGGTCAGAAAAGGGGAACTGGCGGTTTCCCGCCGGTTTTCCGCCGGTTTTCCCGTGGCCCAGGGAATCCTCCATGGCGGCACTGCTTGCAGCGCTGCCATAGGGATTCCGACCCCCTTCCTGCCACCCTGTTTCTGGCGGTTCTTACCGCCAGGAACAGGATGGTGGGAACGGGTGTCTTGGGGCCCCTGGGGGCCCCTGCACTGCCCATGCCACTGGCATGGGCAGTGCAGGGGCCCCCTAACAGGGCCCCTTGAAGATTTTCACTGTCTGCTTTGCAGACAGTGAAAATCGCGACGGGTGCTACTGCACCCGTCGCACCCCTGCAACACCGCCGGCTCCATTCAGATTCCATTCTATTGTGCTGGAGCAGTGATCGAACAAACAAAAGTCAGAAAAATATGCTTTTTTAAGCACATTTTGTGGTTTGCAGAGGCGTCTGGGTAAGAAAATGTTGGGGGATCTACGCAAGCCACATCTCCCTGCACTCCTTGGGGTGTCTAGTTTAAAAAAATGTCTGGGTTTGGTAGGTTTCCCTAGATGAAGGCCGCACCCAGGACCAAAAACATAGGTGGCCCTTCCCCCCAAACACAGGTAGTTTTGTAATATATCATTTTGATGTGTCCACATACGTCTGTGACGGAGAGCAGAGATTAGGTCAGGCTCCAATTGGGCACACAGCTATGTGATTGTGGCCCTGTCCAGTCTATAGGTGAGGGTAATGTGCCTGCCCTCCATTGTTGCCAAGTCCACCAGGGCTCTGTACACGGGGGTATGTCTCCATCTTCTATTCATCCGCAGAGGTTGTAACCTATGGGGCAAAATAGAGAGAAGCTAGTCAGCCACTCTCTTTTCCAACCAATACACTTAAATGCATGTTGTGATTGTAACAGTATTTTGTTAGAACAGTCCAAATGGTGCATATGTGTACTGAGACGCAGTTAGGAGCCATGGCCTGCACCCCCCCTGAAATGGTGTCCATCTGTCCTGTTTGGAGGGACAGGTGGAAATGAGGTAATTCCGCTGACGTTGTGTGCCATTGCGGGAGGCGGTCAAAAACCGCCGTGCAACTCCTCATTGGTTAACATTGGGCCCTATGGGGTACAGTGGCCAATGGTGATGTATGCCGGCGGTGACGGTATGCACCGCAGCGGACGTCACCGCCATTTTCTATCTGTTCACTCACTTGCTACCTGACCTTCAACAGGAGAGGACCTAGACTGGAAGTGCTGCTGTGACCTGCGTCTGGAACTCACCATGGCTCGTGTCACTGGGGAAAGGGCCCCTACCTTCACCTTGGCGGAGTTGAAGCGACTGGGGCTCCAGACCAACAGGTGAGTACACTGTGAGTACGATGCATGGGGTGTGAATGCATGGAGTGCTGTGTGTGAAGGCCTCATGTAGGGGATTTTGGTGGATGGACCCTGGGCAGCATGCTTCATGTATGGTGGGGCAAGTCTGTGCTAATGGGGATGTGAGGGGGCATGATGGGTTATGAGTGTAACAGGCAGGACAGTCAGACTAATATCTTTCTCTGTGTCCATTTCCCTGCAGGTCAGCCCCCATCAGAAAAAGAGTATATGGCGTGCCATTGCCAAGGACGTGTGAACCCTGTGAGTCTACAGCAGGTGGAGCACCAACTGTCGCAAACGGTGGGAGGACTTGAGATGCTGGGCATAGAAGACGGCGGAGGCCCAGCTGGGGATGGCCTCCCAATGAGGAAGGGGTGCCCGTCGAACCCAGCCACAAGGGGGTGAGTACAGTGCTCCATTATACAACTTGCACCTGGTGGGGTGGTATCCGTGTAGGAGATTTAGGCCTGTGGGTGCCCCTAGGCCAGGCCTGACATTACAGAGTAGGTCCCATGTTGGGCAGGGTTATGATGTAAAAAAAAAACTCCAACCAAGCTAGTAGGCATCCACTACTGGGCAGGGGTTTGTGGGTCTCAGGTATGGTGCAATTGGCGTTAGGTGTCCCTATCCAAGGGCTGGTGACTAGCATTGTGACTGGTAGTGCATTGCCTAGTGCGTAGGGCTGTTCCCTGTGTGCGTGTGTATCACGTACGCCAACAGTGGTTTTGTTGATGCCATTGACCAAGTGTATCCTTTGTCTCTTCCCTCCCTTTATGTTTTGTCACCCTGTCCTTTTGTGCATTAGCATCATCTGGCGGAGGAGCTGAGGCACTGGCGACGGAGGGAGCTGCATCCCACAGGGCCCAGGAGGCCGAATCCCCCGATGGTGAGGGCACCAGTGGGATGGAGGGCGAGGGGAGCACCACGGCAGAGACAGGAGGGGACAGTTCGGACATGGATTCTTCCTCCGATGGAAGCTCCCTGATGGTGGCGAACACCTCTGTGCCCACCCCAGCCACAGGTACATCCGCCACCCCTGTACCAGCACCGCCCTCCCAGCAGCCCCCCAGCATGTTTCCTGTGCCCGCTCACCCAGCGGGGTGGGCATCTCCTTTGCCCCAGGCACCTCAGGCCCTGCCCCAGTGAGCCCTGCTGCCCTAAGTGAGGAGGCTATTGACCTCCTGTGATCCATCTCTGTTGGGCAGTCAACCATTGTGAATGCCATCCAGGGGCTGGCTGCCCAAATGCAAAAGACAAATGCGTTCCTGGAGGGCATTCACACTGGCATGGCGGCCCAACAAAGATCAATCCAGGCTCTGGCCTCCTCTCTGAGGATAGCCATTGCCTCTGTTTCTAGTCTCCCTCCTCCAACTTCCTCTACCCAATCCCATTCCCCTCAACCCCAACCTATTCCAAGCACACAGTCAGATGAGCAGGCACCCAGGACAACACACAAGTGTGGACATAGCAAACACCACACTTCATCCCACAGGCACTCACACAAACACCATCCAGAACAGACATACCGACATCCACTGCCTCCACTGTGGCCCCCTCCTCCTTGTCGTCCACCTACCTCTTCATCACACGCCCCTTACTGGCAGTCACCACTCCCACTTCCATGCACACGTCCCCTGAATCCTCTCCCACTGTGTCTGTGCCCCCTCCTTCCAAAGTACACCAACGCAAGCAATCAGACACCCAATAGCCATCCACCTCACAACAGCATCAAGCCATGCACCTGCACCCAGACACAGCAGACAGTCACCTCCTACAACCACTCCCTCTACCTCCACTCCCAAACCATCTACCTCTTCCCGCACCAATGTCCCTAAGAAGCTTTTCCCCTCCACCTTTGACCTCTTCCCTAGCCCTCCCCCATCCCTCACGTCAGGCCAGGGTGGTCAGAACCCAGCCAAGCACCTCAGCCACCCAGTCCAGGGGCACAGTAGTGTCCACAGCTACATCAAGTGGGAGAGGATCCCGGGCACCAGGCAGCCACACTGATAGGGTGCCTGCACTAAGTGCTGCATAGAAGGGCAAGGAGGCACCTGCAGCTGCTGCAAAGAAGGGCAAGGATGCACCCCAGCTGCTGCAATGTTGCCCCCTCCAGGACCAGTGGAGTTGTACCATCTTCCAGATGAGGTGCCCCTCTATTCCCAATCCCCCTATGTGCCTGTCTATTTTTGACCTGATGCCCCTGCAGTGTTCTCTCTGTGTTGTTGCAGGAGTGAGGTTTGGCCTTGGACTTTGCGAGTTGGCCCTGTGGCCCATGGACTTTGAGGACTGGGCAGTTCCCCTTGCATTGTAAATATGAGTATACTTTTTGATTTGGATGCACAAATTTCACCTATATTTAGCTTATTACTGCCTTTTTACAGTATAGTGGTTGTCCTTGCATTATCCTGAGGGGTACGGGGTGTATATGTTATGTTCCTGCATCTGGTTGTGTTTGTGGTGTTGGGGGTGGGGGTGTTGCCTGTGTGTGTCACTTTCTTTTTCCTCCTCCCCTCCCCTATGTGCTAGGCAGCTGTACTCACCATGGCCATCTTCACCGGCATTGGTGTTCATAATGGAGCAGAAGGTAGAAAAGCATGGGGAAGACATGCAACTTCTGGTTCTTCCTTGAGTGTCCAGAGGTGAGTTGTTTCCCTTCTGTGCAGTGTTTCCGCTAGGCTTTTGATGTCGCTCGTACCACCCAGGAAAAGGTGGGGGATAGGTGTGTTATATTACTGTGGGTGGTACATTGTCTTCTGCCTGGCTGTTGGAGGTTACCGCCGTGGTGGCTGTTGATTTCGCCCTGGTGGTTGGTGTGGTAAAGTGGTTGTCTGTCTAAGCGGTTTCCGCCGTGGTCATAATTTCATATTTACTACCGCTGGCCTGTTGGCGGTATTACCGCCGCTTTATCACTGACCGCCAGGGTTGTAATGAGGGCCTATGTATCCTACCTTAACCATTCACTGCACCCTGCCCTTGGGGCTACCTAGGGCCTACCTTAGGGGTGCCTTACATGTACAAAAAGGGAAGGTTTAGGCCTGGAAAGTGGGTACACTTGCCAAGTCAAATTTACAGTTTTAAAATTGCACACACAGGCACTGCAGTGGCAGGTCTGAGTCATGTTTACAGAGCTACTAATGTAGGTGGCACAACCAGTGCTGCAAGCCCACTAGTAGCATTTGATTTACAGGCCCTGGGCACCTCTAGTGCACTGTACTAGGGACTTAGCAGTAAATCAAATATGCCAATCATGGATGAACCAATTACATACACATTTTGTATAGGAGCACTTGCACTTTAGCACTAGTTAGCAGTGGTAAAGTGGCCAGAGTAACAAAAACAGCAAAAACTGAATCCAGCACACTTCAAAAACCTGGGAAACAGGCAAAAAGTTAAGGGAGACCAAGCCAAGGATGAAAAGTCTAACAGCAGTCTTTTGGCGGCCACCACCATGGTGGTCTTGCCATAAGACCACCAATCTCGTAATGAGGCCCTTTGTTTTAACAGAGTTTTGGTCTTCTTCCCAGCTATCACAGAAGGAATTCTCTTTTGCATGACCTTCAGTGGATATCTTGTAGTGGGATGATAGAATTTGGTCAGAACATTCCTTCAGCAGATGCAGGGTTTATTGTTCATCTCTCCAAGGCACATACACAGATACACTTTCATACAGCACTCAAAACAATATGATATATTGTAATTAATGTTGAAGAGTCCAGCTTGTCCCCTGAAACAAGAGAAAGGAAAAACACAGCAGACATAAAACCATTGCAACTTAACATGAGCCATTTTAAATTGAGGCTACATTTACTCTAGTCAACTTTGAGTGAAATTCACGCATTATACTTGTGAGTGTGCAGATCAATGAAAATGTTGGTGCAAAGCTTTTAAAAATGTAAAAGCACCACAGGTTGTACGGTTAGACCAGAGCCTCACATGTCAGGGTGCCCAATCCAGGTTAGGCTAATTGGACATTCGGTTTTCTTTGAACATTTCAAGATATGTGGTGGGTTTTTAAGAAGCCAGAGTCATCTCACAATTTTATCTTTCTGCACCTATTGTTCCTGCCTGCCTTCTTTCTTCCTGAGACTACCTGGACAGGTTATATGTCTGTTATTGAGCCTCTTCCACTGTCTCCTGCTTCTTGTCTCACAACTTTGTATAACCCTTCTTTACTTCTAAAATAAATCATTAGTACTATAAAAAAGTTCTTTCATGACAAATACAATTGTGTGGCTGTTGCATACAGTCACATACAGCATAATCTTAATCAGTTCAAACCATCCATGAAGTGTCAAATATTAGCATTTTAGATATCACATAGTACATTCCTATATTTCTACAATACAAGTCATGTCTGCATAAATGCAGCTCCTTTATTGACCAGGATTGCCACATACCCCTAATATGAGCAGGCCAGACATTTATTTAGCAGCTAGGCTCCCACCTCCGGCAGTCAGTCTGAAGGATTACTCTGCTTTAGCTCTTTGTTCTTTTGGCTCCCTGTTTCAAAATGGAGAAACACACATGGCCCCCAACCAGATAGTTCCAGACATTTCCAGACACTAAAGGCCAGCAAAGGACCCAATAGACAAACAAGAAGCAAGAAACATAGCTCGTGAGTTGAACTGCTGCAACAAAATGGAGGCGGGAAAGTAGTAAAGTGACCCAGGCCATTTTCAATTCTCCTCTGTCTCCGTACTAACGTCACAGTGCAGATCAAAGCTATGCATCTCTTCTCCGGTCTACCGTGCTCTGCAACACCCAGCAATGAGACAGCATATCATACAGTTTGGTACCCTTCCAGACAGCATGCAGTAAATGGCTGATAACAAAGATGCCACAGTTGAGGACAAGGAGGGCCTACCACCCAGTAGGGTCAGAAGGAGCTTTGAGGGCAGATTCTCCAGGGGCTAGGTAGTATGTTGCCTCTCAGCATTGCTCTCGGTATCCAAGTTCCTTCCTCTTCTATTGTGTTTTAGACAAACATTTTATCAGATAGTGTGGATGAGCACACAAGGGTGTCAGGTCACATGGTGGGGATGAGAAAAAGCTCAACAATTTACATTGACCATAAGTGATACTAAATGATTCCCAACATATTCATAACTTGAATGTGGCACACAGAGAACTTAGCAAAGTGAGCCAACATGGGGCAGAAGAAGAGATTTGGACAGATCATCACTTTATATTTGTTTTCTCCTTGTTGTATGCTGTTCTTTTTTATGTTTATCATGGTTGGGGAGTCATTGGGATTTCATAAAACCATTGTCAATATCTCATAATCAATGGTACCTAGGAAGATACTGAGAGAGCGTAGCTTTATAATATATATATTAACATGAAATGTTTATGAATCAACGTGTGATAATGCTGCATATAAACTATAATGATAGTAATTTTTCTTAGACGTGCACTTGAATTATGACCACGGGGAGTGGCCATCAATGTATACGTAGACTAATAATAATGACAAAAATGTTTAAATAAGTTTATACTAATGATTGCGTTATTAAATCTGTACTGAAATCCTCATAGGCCTTAAGTTAGCATGAGCCGAAGCTTAGCTGCCTTGGCTCTCATATTAAATACATTTTTCTATTTTTCAGTATGCTGACTCACAAAGGGACGTGACCCTGCGTGTTCTTTTTCTTCAAATTAGAAGACAAATGTAACCATGTTAGATCCGCTCTCACCGTTTCTCTCGTTTGCAGAATAAATGTTAAAAGTAAATTGAAACAGTGTAGATTAATGTTATGTATAAGGTCATTCAAACCGGCGAAGACAATGGGACTGCTGACCAAATGATGTGCAAAGAATTACAGAAAGATAAAATCATACCGGACGTGCCACCTCTGAAGACGTCAATTATGAAGACCAATCAAAAACTTGTAAAACAATATGGGGTGAAGAGTTAGATTACTTAATGTGTTCTATGATAGGTTAAAGATAGTGGGGTATAGCAGATGACCAATAAGATTTTGGGGGAATGTACAATGGAAAAGGGATAAAAACCCATGTCACGGGGAGTCAGAAAGGTGAGTTAGGGAATGCTATTGATTTTATCCAGAAACTCTGTCACTGTGTTTGGTGACTTGATACTTTACTAAAACCATCCTTGCCCCTAGATTGTCCAATTTTACACTTTACCTCCTTATGAGGGAAGTGCACTTTTGCCCCGGAGCTGAATCCTGACTGATGGCGAATTGACTGATGTCCTGAGGACGAAGGCTGAACCTGTGCGCTGACCTAAACTTTGGAGGGTAATTATGACAATGAAATTGTGATTTGTCTGTTTGCTTTTCCTTTCTAGGTACCAACTGCTTACTTTTGACAGAGACCTTAGTTAGATGTGTTCCAAATTGGTGTTCTAAATTGTTTTGCATGAAGCCCAACATGCTAATGCTAATCAGTGGTTAGGATAGGTGTTCACCAAAACTGACGCAAATAGTCAAACGACCGAGACTATGCTTTGTTGAACTGACGCGATATTGACACTCTGCTAAACTTGATCTATGTTCACGCCGTGTTATGTTCTGATGTTTGTGATTCTCGCTTTAATGAAATCTTATCAAAGTTGCCATAACGTGACTATGCTATTGTGTTTCTTGGTTTTGAGATTGACGTATCTGATATTAGAATTGTAAGCAATAGGGAATAAACCTCATAAAATTCTACTAAACTGGTGTGGTTATTCATGGCTGCAAGGTCATGGTAGAGTTTAAATTGATTAATGACTTTTACTAAAGTGAAATGCAATGTCGTGATACATATTGATGACAGTATTGATGTATTGATTGATATATTGATCAGCTATCTCGTCCTAAGGTGTCTCTCAACTGGGTCAAAAGATTCAATGGCCTAAAACGAGTCCTGATGTGTAATAAAATATCATAAAGGGACGCGTTATCAGTTCTGGTAGCAGAGCAACGGTTTGGCCCTTTGGGGCCCTAGGACAGAGAATCATTGTTTAAATTGTTTTTCTGAGATAATGCAAATTGGAGGTATGATGTGTTTCTAAATTCACCATGACTTTCCTGGGATCTCGGAGCCTGCCTAAGTGAGTTGGGCATGTTCTCGGCGTCATAGCATGTGTGGTGTAGAATTTGCGCTTGCTCAGCGTATGCATTTCACAGGTGAATTGTGAAGTTTGTGTGTATCTAGGCCAGGTAAATGTTGTTTTAGTAGGAGTGGGCGTACTCCGCAGTATGAGAGTAGGGAAGTCGGCGTACTTCATATGAGTGTGGCGCTTTGTGCTCAAAATTATCCACGTGGTTGGTTGTTCATGTACGGACCCGTCGTGGTCTAAGACTCCGTAGTATATTGGCAAGTGTAGGAGACACTTGGATTTGTGTTGTAATTTGTGCGGTTTAAGTAGGTCAATCGGGCGTGGTTGTCAAGTCGAGTTTGAGTCAAATTGTATGTACGAAACCTTCAATGGAGATTTGGCAAGTTCTAAAGTGCACTAGGACGAACCATTGACAAGTCGAGAGTAGGATTTGCGTGTCGAATTCTGCTTGCGGGTGCGGGAACTAAGAAGGAGAGAGTAGCGGCCGAGGCTTTAAGTGAAATCTCTGTAAAGTTCTGAAGCGAATGTGTTACCCTTCCTGTAGTAAACCGGCAAATTTCTGTTGTTGTTAAAGGTGCTCGCAGTAATTTTGCATTAGTTTTGTGTGAATCCAGTGAGGGGCGGACGAGCCGCAAGACTTTGCCAGCTGCAGTGTGTGAGTGTGACGTCAGTGGTGCCGCGCTGAGATAGGTCAGTTGTCGAGAGAGGTCGCGCACGGATTGGCTGCCGTCCGTGAGAGGCAATGGGCTGAGAAAGGTGGGTGAAGAGTGTCCTGGGAATTAAAGTCACTCTCTGATTAAATACAACAAAAGAAAAGACGCAAAGATGAATTTTGTCAAAGCTTTTAAGAGTGCTCTGAAAGGCGATGCATAAATTATGGCGAGTGAAGGGGAGCCTACACCACCTGAGGGAACTCCAGCTTACATGGTCATGGAGGAAAAAGGAGTCGCGCCTTGTTTATGGATGAAACAGTGGCGCAAATTGACAGAAAAAGAGGGATGTTTGGTGTTCCCTGAACATGGGACGTTCAATACGAGTGTTCTAGAGAATCTAAGGTGGATGTTTAGTGTACAGAAACCACCTCCGAGGCCAGCTCAGTATGAGGCTTTTACGATTTGGGATTTAATGGCTCTTAAACAGAGACAAGAGAAATTCCAAAGAAGAATAAAAAGGGCAGAAAAGACATATGCGGAAGCTAGGTGGGATAATGAGAGCAAAATGTGGAGACGGGGAATAGTTGACGGATTAAAATTGTTCCCAGCTATAACACAGGGAGATGAGACGCAGGGAAAGAAAGCCACCTGTAAAACAGACAAAGGGGGTCATTCTGACCCTGGCGGTAAAATCCGCCAGGGCCAACGACCGCGGGAGCACCACCAACAGGCTGGCGGTGCTCCCATGGGCATTCTGACCGCGGCGGTACAGCCGCGGTCAGAAACGGAAAACCGGCGGTGTACCGCCGGTTTCCCGCTGCCCTGGGGAATCCTCCATGGCGGCGCAGCTTGCTGCGCCACCATGGGGATTCCGACCCCCATACCGCTGTCCTGTTCCTGGCGGTTTTGGCCGCCGGGAACAGAATGGCGGTATGGGGTGTCGTGGGGGCCCTGGAGGCCCCTGCAGTGCCCATGCCAATGGCATGGGCACTGCAGGGGCCCCCGTAACAGGGCCCCACAAAGATTGTCAGTGTCTGCAATGCAGACACTGAAAATCGCGACGGGTGCAACTGCACCCATCGCACGCCTTCCACTCCGCCGGCTCCATTCGGAGCCGGCATCCTCATGGAAGGGTGTTTCCCGCTGGGCTGGCGGGCGGCCTTCTGGCGGTCGCCCGCCAGCCCAGCGGGAAACCCAGAATAGCCGCGGCGGTCTTTTGACCGCGCAGCGGTATTCTGGCGGTCCGGGCCAGGCCGGCGGCTTCCGCAGGAGAAGGGAGTTACTGATACAGTACAGACTAGTGATACAGGTTTGATGCAGAATGGTGTCAGTGTACCAACTGCGCCAGACATGCAGATACAGTTGCAACCTCCACCACAGATACAGAGAATCTATCCAGATGTCCCGGTACTAGAGACTACTACAAACCTGATAGTGCCGCCAGACCCGATATATACAAAATCGAGGTTATTGCATACTGAGCCAACTCCGCAATTGTTGCCCCAGCCACAGTCACAACTGATACCGGGGTATAATCCAGCAGCAGGTCCTCCATTAATACCCGCCCCAGCTTCAGAAAATCAGACCTTTGGAGTCGCTGCTCCACAGGGTTTGGGACCAGGTCAGACACCAGCTGCCATATCGTTGCCAATTACTGTAGGTCCACCTGTACCACTATATGCACAGGGTAAACCTAAGACAAGTGATCAAGGAATGGGGACCCAGGAAATGATGGGAGGGGGATTCACAGGAACCCCTCGATCAATATCGGCAAGATCACAAACAGCTGAACACCTCAGGTCTCTGTTAAGCCTTAGTCTGATTGGGGCTCCTATTGAGGCGAGGTTTTTCTGTGCATCAACTAAACGAGTGGCTGGGAAATAATAAACCTTCACAACTTGCTGCAATAACGGCAGAGAGAGATGATTACCTGAATTTTGTGAGACTGGGAGTGGAAGCTGCTGAATTAGTGGACGGAACAATGGGGGTAAACAGATTAGAGTCATACACAGAAGCAGAATTGAGATACCTGTGCCCTAAGATTACTAAAGAAGTAGGCAAGGTACATCAGAAATTAGCAAATTTGGCAGACAAATACAATATTGATATTGAGAATACTAAACATTTGAAAAAAAGTTACAGGTTAGACTTTGACTCAAAGGACTTCGAGCATATGAGGTCTGCCGGAATGAAAGCGCATTTAAAAGAAATATTACAAAGTGCGCAAATCTGGGGAGCATTAGAAAAATGGGAAGGCAGATGGGCTAAGAAAAGAGACAAGGAGAAAGGTGACAGTCCAGGATCAAGTAAAGCAAAAACTACACCAGATACGGAATCAGTAAAAATACTACCAATGAGAGAGACAGCTGGTGGGGTTTTAATTAATATACCGTGGTCCAGGGGAGACATCTTATCTTTTACAAATGATTATCCCAGGTTGAGGGAGAAACCGATCGAGTGGTACCAACAAACAGATAGGTTTGTGAAGCTTGCGAAGTGTCTCTGGGAAGATTTGAATACCTTGTTTGAAATCATTGTTCCGTCCGATTTATGGCTTGAGTGCAAGAGAGGGGTAGACTGGCCGACATAGGAACCGGCAAGGGATAAGGTGACCGGAGCACCCTCTGAGGAGGTGATGAAGTACTATCACAAATAATTGAGTTTTTGAAGCAGAAAGTGTCGCCGAAAGTGACTGATTGGCAGAAAATCGACCGGACCTCGCAGGAGGTTAAGGAATCAATACATGCTTACTATGAGAGGTTGTTGAAGGCATTCAAACATTACAGTGGTACTGAGACCATTGAACCGAAAGACATGAACCATCTTGTGTTCAGATTTGTTGAAGGGTTGAGACCAGAGGTTAGCCAGATGATTAAAATTCATTTGATCTGTTGGCAAGCGAAGCCGATTGACGAGGTGTTGCAGAATGCGAAATACTGTAGTGATGAGATTGAGCTGAAGCAGAAAAAGTTGAAGGAGAAAGTGATGGTGATGCAGATAAGGGCTGCACAGGCAGGAATGCAGGGAAATGGAATTCAGCAGATGATACAGCAGCAACCGCAAGGGAATGGTGTGTTTCAGGCACAACCGAGAGGCCGAGGTCGAGGTTTTGTGAATCACGGTCCAGATTTGAATACTGTTGTAGTTCAAAATGATGTACAAGGGACGAAAAAGATGTCACCATGTCACGCGTGCGGGGCGTCGGGGATTGGAAGCAGGAATGCCCAAATGTGGTGCAGGATGGTGTCATTCAACAAAGCACTAATGTCGGTACATTACAAAATATGAGAGGTCCAAAATTGAGAAATCAAAACCCAAATTTTCAAAATAACATGGTACAGTTTCAGGGGTTACAGCCCATGCAGCAAATGCAAATGCCACGTGTTCAGCCAGCACAAATGCAGCCAGTACAACAGCAGGTTCCCATGGTACCTAGACAGCAAATGCAACTACCGATGGCTCCATTGGGACAGCAACAGTTGATGCTTCTTCAGCAGGTCACAGGTCAGGTGATGAGCCAAAATAATACAGTACAGCAATTCCCATTACATGGTGAAGATGGAATGAATGAGGAATGGCGGGATGATAGTTCAGACAATGAAGAGTGCAGGCTTGCAGCGTCCCTGAGGTAGATCAGAGGGGACCCTATGTAGAGGGAAATATAATGGGTCACAAGGTCTCATTCTTGGTTGATACCGGAGCTACACGCTCTACAGTCAGGAGTGGAGAGGTTCCGAAATTGCCACTTTCGGGGCGTACCATAAGAGTGGTCGGAGTAGCTAACCAGTACCTGACGAATCCAATTACAGATCCAGTGCAAGTTGAGATTGGCAACTTCCAGGGACTGCATAAGTTTGTAGTCTGCGATTCAAATCCGGTATCCCTACTGGGAAGAGACTTACTGTACAAGACGAAATGTTTGATTACCTGTTCCAATGATGGAACTGAGGTGCAGACAAACAGTGATGATGAAGGGGATGATGGTCAGTTCTCAGAGACGGAAGCAGAAACCACGAATGAAGATTAACCTTTGATAACATTATTCCTGATGCTTACAGTGACAGACTTACCTGCTGAGTTACAGGGAACAGTAACAGAGAAAGTGTGGGACTTGACAGGAAAAGAAGTGGGATTGATAAAAAGAGTGGAACCAGTTAAAGTTCAAGTGAAGCCAAATGCAGTGTTTCCCCAGGTTCCGCAGTACCATATGGCACAAGATGTTCTTATCCAGGTGGCACAAATAATTGCGGACTTTGTAAAACAGGGAGTCCTGAAGGAAGTATTGAGCAGTCCATGTAATTCACTGATAATGGGTCTGAAGAAACCTTGTGGGAAGGTTCGAATTGTGCAGGACTTGGGAAAAATAAACAAGATTGTGGTGAAGTATTGCCCCATAGTGCCCAATCCAGCAGTGATCATGTTTCAGGTCCTGTGCGATGCTGAATGGTTCACCGTTGTAGATTTGTCACAAGCTTTCTTTTCGATACCTCTTCATGAGGACAGCCAGTTTTTATTCAGTTTCAAATTCCTGGACAAGGTGTACAGTTGGTGCAGAATTCCTCAAGGGTTTTCTGAATCACCGTCCATCTTCAATCACATATTGAAAAAAGACTTAGAATCCCTAGTACTGCCTTTCAATTCGACTCTAGTACAGTACATTGATGACTTGCTGATTGTGTCCAGGACAAAAGATGACTGTAAATATGACACAATTGCCTTACTGAATCATTTGGGAAAGAACAGACATAAAGTGTCACCAAAGAAGCTGCAGTACTGTCATAAAGAGGTGAAGTACTGAGGACACTTGATTGAGAGAGGGTCCAGGAGAATATCGAAAGAAAGGGTGACAGCCATTTTGAAAATGAACCCCCCGACAACAAAGAGAGATGTCAGGATGTTTTGGGGAATGGTGGGCTACTGTCGCCAGTGGATACCCAACTTCTTGATTATCTCAAAACCATTGATAAAGCTAACAGGTAAAGAGATTAAGGATGAACCGTACACCATAACCCTATTCAAAGAAGAGCGTGAGTCATTTATGGAACTGAGAGAGTGCTTGTGCAGGGCACCAGCTTTGGGTATGCCTGATTACACGACACCTTTTCTACTGTTTTGTCATGAACGTGATGCTTGTTCTTTGTCTGTCTTAACACAGGTCCATGGAGGTGCAAACCGCCCTGTAGCATATTTTTCAGCTACCTTGGACCCCGTTGCAGCAGCCTAACTGGGTTGTTTGCGCGCAGTTGCAGAAGTTGGTCAAAGCCTCACGCAATGTGAAGGCATAGTGATGGGACATCCCTTGACAGTAATGGTTCCTCATTCAGTCGAAATTTTGTTGACTCGAACCAAAACTCAGCACATGACAAATGCCCGACTTACCAGATATGAGACAATTATATTGGGGTCACCTAATGTTTCACTGAAGCGATGTACTGTATTAAACCTGGCAACTCTGCTTCCTGTTGAGAATACCGAGATTAATAATGAAGAGGAAGTGGAGCATGACTGTCTAGAGGTAACAGAGCTATGTACCAAGCCCGACCTGATATTCAAGATACGCAGTTAAAGGAAAATGTCTGCATTATGTTTGTTGATGGATCCTGTTTGAGAGACTCTGGGGCATATTTATACTCCGTTTTCGCCGAATTTGCGTCGTGTTTTTCTGACGCAAATTCAACGCAAAACTAACTCCATATTTATACTTTGGCGTTAGGCGCGTCTAGCGCCAAAATTCATGGAGTTAGCGTCATTTTTTTGCGTGAACACCTTCCTTGCGTTAATGATATGCAAGGTAGGCGTTCCCATCTTAAAAAATGACTCCGATGCTATTGCGTCGGATTTATACTCCCGGGCAAAAATGACGCCCGGGAGTGGGCGGGTCTAAAAAATCCGCATTTGCGCCGGATTTTAGCGCCTGGGTCAGGGCAGGCGTTAAGGGACCTGTGGGCTCAGAATGAGCCCAGAGGTGCCCTCCCCTGCCCCCAGTGACACCCCCTGCCACCCTTGCCCACCCCAGGAGGACACCCAAGGATGGAGGGACCCACCCCAGGGACATTAAGGTAAGTCCAGGTAGGTATTTTTTAAATTTTTTTTGTGGCATAGGGGGGGCCTGATTTGTGCCCCCCTACATGCCACTATGCCCAATGACCATGCCCAGGGGACAGAAGTCCCCTGGGCATGGCCATTGGGCAAGGGGGCATGACTCCTGTCTTTGCTAAGACAGGAGTCATTTCAATGGGGGATGGGCGTCGTTAAAAAATGGCGCAAATCGGGTTGTGGTGATTTTTTTGCCTCAGCCTGACTTGCACCATTTCTGGATGCCCATACGCCATTTTCCCCCTACGCCGGCGCTGCCTGGTGTACGTCGTTTTTTTTAACGCACACCAGACAGCGCCGGCGGCTAACGCCAGCTAACGTCATTCAATAAATACGGCGCCCGCATGGCGCTTCAGAATGGCATTAGCCGGCGCTAATTTTTTTGATGCAAAACTGTGTTGGCGCAGTTTTGCGTCAAAAAGTATAAATATGGGCCTCAGTCGGAATGCTGAGAGCAGGTTACGCTGTATGTACCATAGCTAGTATCATCGAAGCTTCCTGGCTCGAGAGAGTGTATTCCGCACAAGTGGCAGAATTAATTGCCCTTACTAAGGCATGCCACGCAGCTGAAAATCTGAGAGTCACTATCTATACTGTCAGCAGATACGGATTTGGAATTGTACATGATTTTGGCCAATTGTGGTCACAAAGAGGTTTCATGACCTCTTCTGGTTCTTCTGTGAAAAATGGTAAACAAATTAAGGATTTGTTACATGCGATTCAGTTACCTCTTGAAATTGCCATGGTGAAATGCAATGCTCACGTTAAGTCGCAAGACTTTGTGTCCATGGGAAACGGCTATGCAGATTAAGTCGCAAGATTTTGCGCATTGAACTGTATATCGTTCAAAGATCAGTGGGAATTGTTACCGCAAACTGAGAATGACACATGTTTGAACCTTGCATTAAGGGTGGTTGATACATTAGACGAGCTAAAGATACTACAGGGTCGTGCTAGCCAAGAGGAAAAACGTTCCTGGCAGAGAATGCAATGTGTACAAAGAGCAGACAACTTATGGGTCTCAGAGGAGGGGAAACTGGTTTTGCCAAACAATCTTCTGTCACAATTTGCGAGGCTCTACCATGGACAGGCACATCTTGGGAGAGATGCAATGATCAGGTCATTCAAGATTGCCTGGTTTAACCCAAAATTCAGACATGCTGCAGAGGTTACCTGTCACAGGTGCATCGTCTGTCAACAGATGAATGCCGGAAAAGGGACTGTGGTAACTTTGAGCCACATAGGGAGAGCTGGTGGGCCATTTAGCAAGATGCAAATGGATTTCATTGAGCTGCTGCTTAGAGAACTAATACCCAGGTTCGGGTTTCCAGTCTCTATAGAATCAGATAGGGGCAGACACTTCGACAATGAGGTGATTAAGCTCTTATGTGCCGCACTAGACAATGAACAGAAGCTGCATTGTAGCTACCGTCCTGAAGCATCAGGACTAGTAGAACAAATTAATGGTTCCTTAAAATCAAGAATGGCGAAGATGTGCGCAGCTACCAATATGAAATGGCCAGATGCATTGCCCTTAGTACTGATGTCGATGAGGAACACCCCTGACAAGAAGACAGGACTATCACCCCACGAGATCCTTATGGGTAGAGCTATGAGGCTGCCCGCAGTACCTGCAAATGCTCTTGTGAATATCACAGATGATATGGTGTTGGACTACTGCAAAGGTTTGGCTGATGTGGTTCGCTCTTTTTCTCACCAGGTGGAAGCTAACACATTGCCACCGATCAGTGATCCAGGTCATACCCTGCAAGCCAGTGACTGGGTGGTTGTCAAGAAGCACATGAGAAAATCGTGTTTGGAGCCGCGCTGGAAGGGGCCATATCAAGTAATATTAACAACAACAACTGCTGTGAAATATGCAGGCGTTCCAAACTGGATACATGCCAGTCACACAAAGAAGGTAACATGTCCAACTGATGAGGAACTTGAAGTTTGCGACTCAACAGTTCCAGAGAGGGAAGTCTCAGGGCCTGAAAATAGCCAAGAGAGAACTGAGACTGCAGGAGAGCCCACTGAGAACAGCCTTGTCCCTCAAACAGTAAACGAGTTTGAGAGAGGTGACAGTGTGCCTATCTCAGTAGAGGTAGCAGGAGAACTAAATCAAGGAGAGGTTCTCCCAGAAGCAGACGGATATGGGTTAGGGCTTGAACCCGTTACAGATCCAGAAGAAGAAGAAGAAGGGGAAATAGCAGAAAGAGATCAAAGTACACCGGCACCCCCTGAGCCAGTTGCAGGTCCATCAAGAGAAAACACCATAGTACAAGAGGAGGGTGCTGTTCAGCGTCCTGAAAGAACAAGCAGGAAAAAGGCGCATAAGGGAGATAATTGGCCAGAAAAGCAGGCTGCGAAAGAAAGAGTCGCACCAGGTGAACCAATAATAGAAGAAACTGATACATCCTGATTAGAGGATCTAAGTGAAGGAGAATTGCAAGGCGAACGCAGATTGAAAAGGAAAAGAACTGCAAATAGAAGGTACGCAGGTCCTGAATGGGCATATGCAACAACATCTGAATGGCAACAAGAATTCTTAGCGTTCTGTTTTGATCGAGAAGTACCAGGCCAATATTACGGTACCTGAAATAAATCAGAGAAAGAGACTGTTAAAACCGAAATTCAAAAAGGAAAATAGAAAGCTGAAAAACTAAGAAAGAGACTTATAAACTACCGGATGTGACACTGATAACCTGAATTGACTTCGAAAACCCGATTATGACAAGCTGCTAACCTGATTTGACAAAAGGGTCCTGGAGTGAGTGAAACGCTGTAAATACACGCAGAGAGAAAAGAGACTTTTGCATTAGAAAAAAAAAAAAAAAGGAGAAAAACAGTTTATATCATCCTCAAGTTGATTTTTGATCTACTATCTGATTCTTTACAGACATGGCTTATAATAGAGGTAGTAATAAAAAGGGTAAGGTGTGTGGTTGGTTCAGTCTTATACTAGGTATTGTGTGTGCGATAATAATTGTAGGTGTGATTGTGGGAATGCCGTGGTTGGATAAGAAAGTGACTAACAATGCTTCAAAACCTGAGACCACAACACTAACACCGTGGGAAAAGTTTGAACAGGATGCAAAACACTTGCATGAGGGAACTAACTCAAAAGGGGAACATTCCACTAATGTCTTCTATCGCTTGCTGAATGAGTACGTTGAGACCATGGATGCGAAAAACTGTTACGTGTGTACAAAGATTCCTTCATCAGTGCAAGAGGGGGTCACTTACCATAGCTTGCCACTAACTTACGGGATAAGCTGTAGCTTGCTATTAACAAGATTCTATAATCAAGAGCATGTGCAATACTTCTATTCAAATTTGGATGTAGTGTTTTCTCTTGTGCCTGTGATTGAGTTTCTAAACAAGCTAGCTAAAGAGCATAGTATAAAATTAGTTAGATGTTTCTTTGAACCAACGCTTACATTTGGAACTTATGCACACCGCAACAATCTGACTTGCTTATTGACACCTGTAGAGAAAAGCTTCTTAGATCACACTGATGACAGACGCAAAGCATTGAAAGAAAGATTAGAAAAGGGGCTAGAAAAACGCACATATGCAAATGATTATGCTTACACTGCAATAAAGACGCAAGGCAAACTAGCTATAGATGCATTACATGTAGTAAGGCTTTGTATATATAGGCCAAAATCTGAACATGACACTTTATTTGTGGGAACGAGTGAATGCAGGCATGTGTTTTTGTTTCAGAGTAAATGGACATTCATGTTAAATGGACAGGATCCAGCGATCCCTGGGATCTATTATATCTGTGGACTAAATGCTTATTACCGTCTTCCTAAGGGTTGGTATGGGACATGTTATTTGGGAATAGTTTTCCCAAAAATTTACCAGATTGATGACTTAAAGCAAATACTAAAACGTCTAAATTACAACATAGAAGACAAAAACGAGAGACAACGGCTGCTGTCGTTGGAGACATATTTGGAGCCATAATTCCTTCAGTAGGGGTTATTTTAAACTCCATAAAGATTAAAAAGTTGTCTACTATTGTGGATAACATGCTGACAAATTTTACAGGGGCTATACTCCTGATGGATACTGAACTTGGTGAGGAAAGAGCTATGACTCTTCAAAATCGGCTTGCTTTAGACATTCCTTTAGCAAAGAGTGGCGGAGTCTGCAAGATGCTCAACGAGCATCATAGTTGCTCAAATATACCAGATAATAGTAAAAAGATTAGAGGTATGCTTACTAACCTAACTAAAGATAGTGCAGATTTGAAGGATTTGAAGGAACCTGGAGTGTGGGAGAAATTAGGAAAAGGAATTGCCAGAGTAGGGAGCTGGTTTAGCAACATTTGGAATGGGGTACTTGCAAAAATTTTAGGGTGTTTATTAATTGTTCTGGCCTGTCTATTAGGATTTTGGGGAGCATGCAAAATTAATGATAAAATTAAAAGAAATTGGACAAAGAGAAACAAGAGAAACGAGGAAAGTGAAAGGGAGAAAATGTTTAATGAAATTTGGGAGAGTTCACACAAGGGACAAGATGTTGAAATGTGCATTATGCGTAAAGTGAAAAATTAAAGTGAAAAGTCAAAGGGTAAGGTTTGTGTGATGATGAACGTCATCAGAGGAGGGACTGAGAGAGCGTAGCTTTATAATATATATAGTAACATGAAATGTTTATGAATCAACGTGTGATAATGCTGCATAGAAACTATAATGATAGTAATTTTTCTTAGATTTGCACTTGAATTATGACCACGGGGAGTGGCCACCTATGTATACATAGACTAATAATAATGAACAAAATGTTTAAATAAGTTTATACTAATGATTGCGTTATTACATCTGTACTGAAATCCTCATAGGCCTTAAGTTAGCATGAGCCGAAGCTTAGCTGGCTTGGCTCTCATATTAAATCATTTTTCTATTTTTCAGTATGCTGACTCACAAAGGGACGTGACCCTGAGTGTTCTTTTTCTTCAAATTAGAAGACGAATGTAACCATGTTAGAACCGTTCTCACTGTTTCTCTCGTTTGCAGAATAAATGTTAAAAGTAAATTGAAACAGTGTAGATTAATGTTATGTACAAGGTCATTCAAACCGGCGAAGACAATGGAACTGCTGACCAAAAGATGTGCAAAGAATTACAGAAAGATGAAATCATACCGGACGTGCCACCTCTGAAGACGTCAATTATGAAGACCAATCAAAAACTTGTGAAACAATATGGGGTGAAGAGTTAGATTACCTAATGTGTTCTTTGATAGGTTAAAGATAGTGGGGTATAGCAGATGACCAATTAAATTTTGGGGGAATGTACAATGGAAAAGGGATAAAAACCCATGTCACGGGGAGTCAGAGAGGTGAGTTAAGGAATGCTATTGATTTTATCCAGTAACTCTGTCACTGTGTTTGGTGACTTGATACTTTACTAAAACCATCCTTGCCCTTAGATTGTCCAATTTTACACTTTACCTCCTTATGAGGGAAGTGCCCTTTTTACCCCGGAGCTGAATCCTGACTGATAGCGAATTGACTGATGTCCTGAGGACGAAGGCTGAACATGTGCGCTGACCTCAACTTTGGAGGGTAAATATGACAATGAAATTGTGATTTGTCTGTTTGCTTTTTCTTTCTAGGTACCAACTGCTTACTTTTGACAGAGACCTTAGTTAGATGTGTTCCAAATTGGTGTTCTAAATTGTTTTGCATGAAGCCCAACATGCTAATGATAATCAGTGGTTAGGATAGGTGTTCACCAAAACTGACGCAAATTGTCAAACAACTGAGACTAAGCTTTGTTGAACTGACGCGATATTGACACTCTGCTAAACTTGATCTATGTTCACGCCGTGTTGTGTTCTGATGTTTGTGATTCTCGCTTTAATGAAATCTTATCAAAGTTGCCATATCATGACTATGCTATTATGTTTCTTGGTTTTGAGATTGACGTATCTGATATTAGAATTGTAAGCAATAGGGAATAAAACTCATAAAATTCTACTAAACTGGTGTGGTTATTCATGGCTGCAAGGTCATGGTAGAGTTTAAATTGACTAATGACTTTTACTAAAGTGAAATGCAATGTTGTGATAAATATTGATGACAGTATTGATGTATTGATTGATATAATGATCAGCTATCTCGTCCTAAGGTGTCTCTCAACTGGGTCAAAAGATTCATTGGCCTAAAACGAGTCCTGATGTGTAATAAAATATCATAAAGGGACGCGTTCCACTGATTGCCCTCTTGGCCCATGGTACCTTGGCCCATATTTATACTTTTTTTTTGCACTGCATGCATCATTTTTTGACACAAAAGCGGCGCAAACTTACAAAAAATAATAGGCCCATAGTTATCCTTTTTTTGCATGGCGCAAACTTACAAAATATAATAGGCCCATATTTATACTTTTTTGCACCACATTTGCGTCATTTTTTGACACAAATGTGGAGCAAAAAAGTATAAATGTGGGCCCTAGTTTTGCTAGTAAAATTACCTAACTAAATGCTTTTCATACATGCCTGGCTGTTATCTAATGACTCAACTAGTACAAGTGTTTTATTGCGATATTGCTGCTTTTTACAATTTTATGCTATTACCACACATTGTTTTTGCAATCAAATAAAATCTAGCTTAGTCAAATTCTTTAGAAAGGCAGAAATATTGATTTGTTATGAGTGCTCATAGCTTTAAATTTTGACATCTGCTTTGATATTGAATTATTCTCTCCTCCAATTTTTAAAAGCATATCTAAAGACCTTTTATGCTGGCACTCATTATGCAGAACAGTGTATTACCAGTTTATGGTGAGAGAGCTCTCTGAAAAAGAAACGTAAATAACAAGATGATTATTCCATTCTACATTCATAGAAATATGTTTTTCTCTTGCAATGAAAGAGGCAACACAATGAGGCTAGGTTATGATGACCTTTATCTGTGATGGAAGACTTTTTATAGAATGCAGGTTCAACGAGCATAAAGATTGTCTCGTAAAAGTGGAAGTTATGGATAACGGGTAAAAAATGACACTTTCCTATCATTTTTGTAGCTCAGAGAAATGTTCCAGCTTCACTTATTTGCATACCACGAGATCTAAAAAATTAAATGCGTGGCAAGAAATGTATATGTGCTATTGTTGCAAAATTTCAAGTTCAGTAGTACTCTGTGTTTATTTTTTATGTTTTTTTGAGGTAATTTGTTGCTGTAAATATCCTCCTTTGCTTCTGCTGAGTAAGATTTGATGTATTTGAGTGAACATCACTCCTGAGACATTGGACTGGCAACTTAAGTAGTAGTAAACGTGTCCCAGATGGTTTACCACTTTATTGAAGTGATGGAAGCTACACTTCCTGGTCCCAATTCACAAAACAGTAAGGGCCTGATTCACAAAGGTAAACTAATACTATTGTTAGAAATTGGTTGTTGGTTGACTGGGGTTGGAGCCCTGATCAAGCAGCAACCACAATCTTAGTCAGGGTAAATATCAGGCAAATCCTAAATCAACCTGTGCTCACCCCCAGTAGCTTGGCATGGAGCAGTCAGAGTTAACTTTAAAGCAATGTGTAAAGTATTTGTGCAACAAAAAGATTCCACATCAGGCTTGAAAAATAACTCCAATTTTAATCAAGAAAAAAGATCTAAAAACTCCAATAAGTAGAACTTTAGGTATTCATTTTTAAAGATTAAACTGTAAAGGAACCAATCAGGGATATCCAGTCGGGCCAGACCAGGACAAAGTCCAAGGTTCAGGCCAGCTGAGACCCAGTTGAGCCCGTTGAACAAAAGTACCTTAAATCCACGTTGTGGAGCCATGTGTCGGTTCTGAACCACAAAGTAGAGTGGATGTATTACTTTTTCCCATGCAACTGCAGTGATTCAACAGTTCCAAGCCGTGGTGAAGCTGCAGTAGAAATTCCTATTGCCTCAGCTTCAAGGAGCTGAGGTGCAGTCAATGTGATGTGTCGATTCCTATGAGTGCAGAGACTGCAGTGCTGAGTTTTGGCATTGTTGTCGAGCATGCTAAGGGTGATGCAATGACTTTGCACCGAGAAGAGTGCCGCAGTGCTGGTTCCGAGGGTGATGCACTGGTGTCAAGATGGCAGGTACAGCTGTGAAGTGATCCTACCTGCATCAATTCCGACCCACACAATACAGATGATGTGTCAATTTTCTCCAAGCATCTGCAGTGATGCGTTGGATCTGCTCCTACAGAAAAGGATGAATCGGTTCTGCTGGAGCAAGAATCTTAGGTCCACTACGAAAGGTCCAGGACTGGGTGACACCACTTGGTAGGTCAGACTCACAGATGGAAGAGTCCAGATATAGGAGCAGAGTGTTTGGAAGTTTGTTATGTCCGAGAGACATTGGCTCAAGAGGTCAGATGACTAGCCTTTGGAGTCACTCTGAGTTCAAATGATGCAGGTCCAGTCCTTCTCACCCACGCAGGAGAATAGGCCAGGAATTCACCCATTCTACAACATCCTTTCCCAGTTCGACTACAACAATTGGTTGCATTTGCCAAGTCCCAGTCCCCAGCGAGTCAGCGTGTCATCGCGTGTTGCAAAACAGAATTCCCTGAATGTGTTCAGTCACCGTCAGGTAGGGGATCAATGGTTATTTATAGGATAGAAAGAATGGCAACCCTGCAGCAGGATCACACGTTTAAGGTTTGGTTTTTGAGTTTCTATGGCAAGGCGAATTGTCCAGTGAACTTTTGTCAAGTGTTTAAATAGTAAAGGCAACGTCGTGATGAACAATATTGATATGCCGATGATTGTTGTAATTTTCATGATGTTCTCATAAAGCAAGAAACAAAATCGAAAGTGAACTTTTGTCATGTGTTAAAACAGAGAAGTCAATGTTGTGACAAACAATATTTAGTCACCGATGATTGTCATGCTTTTAATGTTGTTCACCTAAAACAGGAAATGAAACCGATTGTGAACTTTGGTTGAGTGTTAAAACATTAAAAGCAATATCATAATGAACAATATTTATATACCAATGATCGTTATAATGTTCATGATGTCCACGTAAAGCAAGAAACGAAACCAAAAGTAAATTGAAAAGGAGAAGTAACCATAAATATGAGAAAGAAGTAAATCTAATGAATTCATATGGTTTGATAATGGTTTGAGAGTCTTTAATGAAGAATTCAAAGTAAAACAAACATTAAGAGCTTTCACATATTATAAAGTGTATTCCAATCAACCCTAAGACAAAAGAAGGTCACATCTTTCGCAGGTATTGGTGACTACGTTTTTGAACTTTGATATTATAATTACTGAGAGAGAAAAGACAGGATTCTAATCATTATACTCTACTTTCAGGTCTCCATCCCTGCAGTACCCTCCCTAAATCCCTTCCCCTCGTCTGGCCATTCTGATACTATATATATATATATATATATATATATATATATATATATATATATTCAGAGTCAGAGCTGCCGGAAGGTGGGCCTTTTGACGGTACTGCTCCTGAGAACCAATCAAACGAACCTTGACAGAATAACCCACCCAAGAATTAAGGTTCTCGCGAGCAGTGCCACCAAGATGTATACCTTAGATGATTTGGGTAGAATGCTAAGAAATATGCAAAGGGAATTCATGGCAACCAGGCAAGAAACTGCAGATTTAGCTACCAAAGTAACCCTTCTTTAATCACACCTAAATGCTACACCGTCCACTCATAACACCAGGGGCGGCTCCTCCATTTAGATGCATGAGTGTTGCCCCCCTGCCAGCAGCGGCAGCTGCCAAACCACTGTATTTATTATCCTTTTCTTTGAAAGGCATGGGGCCACGGGGTGACGTGCCCTGAGGGGGAGTGCTGTGCACCCCCCTCAGAGCACATGGGTGTTTGGCCGTATGGCTCGGGCCGGCTCTCTCCACAGGCTACCAGTCTGCCTGGGAGTGCCTAGCCAAGGCACTCTCAGCCAGTCCTGACACTGTTCTGAGCAGCGTCAGGATTGGCGCTGGGCAGGTTGGGAGCCTGTGCTTGCCTGGAGCGACGAGGGAGAGCGAAGCAGCGGGAAGTGACCTTAGTGTTTTTATTTTTTATTATTTTCTAATTTTATTTTTACCCTCCCTCCTGTGAGCCGTGACTGCATAACACATCTGGGAGAACTAACCCAGAATCTACTGTCTTAGTTGTGTTTCACTCCATGATTCTATTAGCTGCTCATGAGCATTTTACAGGTGATCCAGTCAAGTTCCAAACATTCCTAACTCAAGTACAATTACATTTCATGGTAAGTCCCTCTTCCATTCCAGACCACAATCTAGAATGGTATTTCTGAACTCGTATCTCAATGGAGACGCCCCAAATTGATATCTGATGATCCTTTAATATATAATTGGAGTAGATTCAAGGTTGAATTTGAAAGAGTGTATGATCACAGAACTGTTACTGGTTCTGCTGATTGAGAACTTTTGGAACTTAAACAAGGTAATAAAGACTTGATACATTACCTAATCCAATTCAATTGCTTGGTCGCAGAAGCAAATTGGCCAGAAGATAAAAAGGCGGCCCTCTATTACCAAGGGTTGAAAGACAAAAAAAAAGATCTCATAGCACCTATTGACCCCAACCTAGAAGTTGTGAAGATCTCATAGCATTGACTTTAAGGTAAGATCATCGTTTAGGCGAACGAAAAGGGGACAAACGTTAACCAGAGTATCAATCCTATGTACGACTAAAAGACTACCAATAATTCCTCTGATCTTGGAGAACCCATGGATATTGGTGGCATACGCAAACCACTCACTCACTCACTCACTCAGGATGAAAAAGCATCTAGTTGTAAGAATGGATTGTGTCTTCATTGTGGAAAGAAAGGACTTTTCGTTGGGGAATACCAACACGCCCCAAAGGATCCCTCTTTAAAGAAGAGACAAGAAAACAGGAGAAACTAATTGGCTCAAGGAATGGACAGGAGACTTCCTCGAGTAAAACTATCATAACTACTGATCAGTCTGTTTCTAACACATTACAAGTATCTGTACTGCATTTGATCCTTAACATGCACCTTAAGTTGCAGAACTACTGGAAATGATGATAGTGGTTATGATAGATTCAGGAAGCTTTATTGATACAAAATTTTGCACCAAATTAAAGATCCCTACAAGAACTAAAGAGAAACCTGAGATGGTGCAAGCTGTTCATGGAACATTACTTACTTCTGATCTATTTACTCAGTATACAGTAGATATAACCATGGAATACCACTCTCAAGGAATCCTACGTAACGAGGCAATCTCCCTTGATTTAATTGATGCCCCTGTGTTTGGGATTACACTGGGTATGCCTCTGTTAAAACAACACAATCCCATGATTAATTTGACTGAATGGGCCATTGTTTTTTATTCACAGTGGTGTAAACAAGAGGGTCTCTCATCTTGTACAAGTACCACCTGCACATGCCAACATCCCTCTAAGATAAAGGCTGAAAGTCATTACGTATCCACAGCTGAAGAACCAGAGATTTATGGAAGCTTCAGAGATGTCTTTAGTGAAAATAGTGCTGTAACATTACCCCAGCATTGCACATCCGATTGTGAAATAGATTTGATTCCCAGAGCAAAAATACCCTGCAGCCATATTTATGTACTAACAGAACAAGAGAATGAACATTTATGTGAATACTTAGACAAATATTTGAAAAACGGTTTCATATGACCATCTAAATATCCAGCAGCGTCAGCACTCTTCTTTGTACCAGAACTAAATGGAGAGTTACATGCATGTATTGATTATAGAGCATTGAACGCCCTTACGATTAAAATCAGATATCCATTGCAAGTTATTCCCATTCTTCTGGACCAGTTGAGAAAAGTCAATATATATACCAAATTAGATCTAAGAGGTGCTCATCACTTGGCTCATGTTAAAGCTGGAGACGGCTGGAAGACGGAGTTTCAAACTCAATATGGTTTATTTGAATATTGTGTAATGCCATTCGGTTTATGTAGTGCACCAGCGACATTCCAATTCCTTGTAAACAATGTTCTCAAGGAATATCTAGATCGCTTTGTTATCGTTTATATCGACAATATACTGATTTATTCAAATTCAGAGAAAGAACATTATGAACACGTTAAAACCATTTTAGCTACACTGCAAAAACATGGGCTTTTTCGTAAACTATTAAAATGTGAATTTCATCTCAAGTGGAATTCCTAGGCTTTATAATTTCCTCTCAAGGAATATTAATGGCTGAGCGGAAATTGCAAGCTAAAATTGATTGGCCTGTACCAAGATCAGTGAAAGGCATTCAACGATTTTTAGGGTTTGCAAATTTTTATAGACGTTTTATCAGCCATTTCTCAACCAAAGCAACCCTTTACCACACTTACTAAAAAAGGGGGTGAAATTCACATGGACACAAGAAGCTGATTCTGCCTTCTTAGAATTTAAGAAATGATTCATGGCCACTCCAGTTCTTTGACATCCTGACATTACTCAACCTTTCATAGTGGAGGCAGACACCTCTGATACAGCCATAGGAGCCATATTATCTCAGAAAGATCCCAAATCTGGCTTCTTACATTCTCTGGCTCAAAAACGTTCTTACCTGCTGAGCAACACTATACAATGGCTGAAAAGGAGTTGTTAGCCATTCGTCTAGCATTCAAAGAGTGGTGTCATTATTTATTAGGAACAACATTTCCCATTACAGGGTACACCAACCACAGTAATTTCCAATTCTTGCAATATGCCTGAGCACCAACACCCACAGAACTGAGATGGACTCTCTTCTTTGCCGAATTTGACTTCATAATACCTTTTCTACCTGGTCGTGCAAATAACAAGGCTGACTCTTTATCAAGATATGAAGAACCAATAAAAGGCAAAGAGCAAATGAAACCACCACCAATGATTTCCAAAGAACAAATTGCTGAAGCCACAATATCTGATCAATTTCTACACAAGATCAGAAAACACATGCCCTTACGAAAGGTCATAGCTTGGAAACAAAGAGATATTAAACGTTCCATGTTAAACTAATGCAAATAAATTTCTGGTGGCTTAGTTGGAAAAATGATGTAGTTATATATATATATTTACAAGATTGTGAAATATGTGCACAAGCTAAGTCAGATCATTCCAAAAAGAACGGTCTCTAATACCACTTGACTACACCAACACACCTTTGGGAAGACATTTTGATGGATTTTGTCACTGACTTGCCAAAGGATCAAGGGAATAACACTATTGTAGTAATAGTAGACTGCCTATCCAAAATGGCTTATTTCATAGCCTGTAAGGAAATCCCTAGCGCAGCAACTTTGGTGACTTTCTTATTCCAAAATGATGAAAGATTACATGGTCTACCTCGTACCATTATCTGATAGAGATTCCCAATTCACATCAAGATTATGGAGAGCACGGTGTGATTCTTTGCATATTAAGAATAATCTTTCCACTAGTTTCCACCCAGAAACGGATGGCCAGACTGAAAGAGTAAACCAGACACTGAAACAATATCTACAATGTTACCTTTCCATGACCTAAGGTTCATGGGTAGATCTTTTATGGGAAACGGAATTCACTAACAACAATCTACATCATGCATCAATTAATATGTCACCATTCTATGCTAATTATAGATGTAATCCACAATTTATGCCGTCATTAACACCAAAAATAACAGATCAAATTCGACACCTAAAAGAGAAACTACAACAGATGAATACTTTAGTACAGCAATTCATACAAAATGTACCAAAGGCTAAGACAACGTACAAAAACTTTGCATGCAAAAAACACCCAGGGCCCAATTATCAACTAGGAGACAGAGTGTGGTTGTCAACGAAACAAATAAAATGTAAAAAACATTACAAATGTTATCCACGATTCATCCACGATTCATTGGTCCGTTTACAATCATTCAACACATTAATGCAGTTGCCTTTAAATTAAAAAGTCAAGATACAATTAAAATTCATACAGCTTTTCATACTTCCTTGCTAAAACCAGCAATAAGCAAGGTGCACTCAAGACGTTCCCCACTCATGACTGACAATCAATTAGAATATGAAGTCCAATGTATCAAAAACAGTAAACAAAAAGAAGGCAAATTATGGTATCTAATTTCATGGAAAGGCCATGGACCAGAGGAAGATTCCTGGGAGCCTTGTGGTGCTATTCATGCCCCTCAAAAGGAGGAAAAATGTCATGCACTTCATCCTAATGCCCCACATTTAAATAAGGTATAACTATTTTTAATGGGGAGGACTGTTATGATTATTCCACTTCGATTATAAACAAACTAACAACCATTATTTAATTCTAGTGCACACCGATGGGAATATACATTATAAAACAAAAATAATGAATGTTAACTGTATTACAAACTCATTTTAATATAATCAAGTTAATAAACAATTGATCATTAAATCTTAATCATATCCTTTCCCAGTTTAACTATAATAATTGGTTGCATTTGCCAAATCTCTTCGAACTTTGCAGTAATCCTCACGTCCTTTCACACATTCTGTAGTACCTTCCAAGGCTGTCTTCAAGGCTATAAAAGCCACCCCGCTCCTCACACATGTGCAGGTTATTCTTGGCAGAGACTGAGGTCTGGTACTGTGTCTGGTCGTGCTCGTTTCCCTGGGAACGCTCTTCTACCTAGTCCCCAGCGAATCTGCGTTTCATCGTGTGTTGCAAAAGCAGAATTCCCCAAATAGTTTCAGTCACTTTCAGGTACGGGATCGACTGTTATTTATAGGATACAAAGAACGGCAACCCTGCAGCAAGATCATGCACTTAAGGTTTAGTTTTTGAGTTTCTAAGGCAAGGCGAATTGTCCAGTGAACCTTTGTCAAGTGTTTAAACACTGAAGGCAGTGTTGTGATGAACAATATTGATATGTCGATAATTGTCATAATTTTCATGATGTTCTCATAAAGCAAGAAATTAAATCAAAAGTGAACTTTTGTCAAGTGTTAAAACAGTGATGTCAACGTCGTAACTAACAATATTTATTTACCAATGATTGTCATGCTTTTAATGTTGTTCACCTAAAACAGGAAATGAAACCGAAAGTGAACTTTTTTTGAGTGTTAAAACATTAAAGGTAATGTCATAATGTACAATATTAATATACCAATGATCGTTACAATGTTCATGATGTTCACATAAAGCAAGAAACTAAACGAAAAGTAAATTGAAAAGGAGAAATAATCATAAATTTGAGAAAGAAGTAAATCTAACAAATTCATATGGTTTGATAATGGTTTGAGAGTATTTAACAAAGAATTAAAAGTAAAACAAACATTAAGAGCTTTCAAGTATTATAATTGTATTCTAATCAACTCTAAGACAAAAGAAGGTCACATCTTTCACAGGTATTGATGACTATGTTTTTGAACCTTGATATTATAATTACTGGCAGAGAAAAGGCAGGATTCTAATTATTAAACTCTGCTTTCAGATCTCCCTCCCCATAGTACCATCTCTAAATCCCTTCCCCTCGTCTGCTCATTCTGATACTCTGTATATATATATATATCAGACCTGCTGGAAGGTGGGCCTGTTGGGTTTACTGCTCCTGAAAGCCAATCAAACAAACCTTAACAGTCTGGTTGGTAAGTCATATATGTCATGTGTGTCAGTATCTTATGTCTGCTGCCAAATGTTAGGATGTCAACGATTTATGTTTGCACACATGTAACGATTCCTTACAGGGCATTCTGGCTATTGGTGGGATTAGAGATGTTTGAAAAAGATCTTTGTACGACCATCGGACAAGTCAGTAGTTGCTTAGCATTGCATAGCTCAAATATGCATACAAAATAGTACATGGAGGTGAAAGTATTGTGATGATCTCCTTTGTTAATGTTTGCCACAATGAACAATCAGTGTGACCATTGTATTTAGGACATGTCTTTATAGGTGTTTATAACCATTACCTGCCTATAACTTTTCTTTTACAATTTTACTTTTCAGATTTCTTCACAATGTCATCCTCATGTGTTCAATTGTGACTTTTGTCGCTGGCATGTGGGATTTGCAGGTCTGACATGTGAAGAGAACATGGATAGATCTAGGTACTGTGTGGCATTATATTGATGGTGTCTGAGTTCCATGCCCAGACTGTTAAGACAGTGGGATGGTCGTGTCCTGTTTCACACAGTAGACCTGTTTGCCATGTAATCTCAGTCCAGTGGGGTCATGTATGTGGTCTTGTGTCTATGGCACGTCATCCTGTGCATTCAAGACCTCAATCTTCTCATTGTTTTGAAAATGGTACTATCTTACTTGTATGTAGCTGTCACTGTGTTTCCTTATTGCAAGCCAGTGTGCATGTGTGTCAAGAATGACATTGGTGAGTAGCATGTCTAGAGATACCTGACCATGGTAAGTAGAAGGTTCCATGACTAGGGACATTTGTACTGATTTCTGTCTGATTAATGTTGAATGGCCATTTGGGAGGTATGATATGGTTATATGATAAATCTTGAGCTGATGACACATTGAAACAATCTGTTTGCCTATTTGGATAGACAAAGACTGACATGTCCTTAACTTCAGGAGTTTGTGGGGTGTTATTTATTCACACAGTTGCTGAAGGACACATTTGTGAAGATGTCCTTCATTGTGTGATCACTGGCATGTTGTCAACCTATGTGTAGGAAAGTGCTGTGAAAGGGGATTAAAGATTGTCCATTTGTATCATTGTGTATTAATTGAACCCAGTTTCAATAGTACATGTGAGATGGGACTTAACAGATTTGGTACATTTGTGAATATCATGTAAAGACAACACATTTCACAAATCATTGTTCAATATAGATGAAAAAGGACTCTCTAACATATGTTGTGGTTTAGTTGTGTTTATTTACTAATGCACAGGTAAATGAAAGGAATGGGACCAAATCAAAATGTACAAACTGTGAAGGGTTCAGTCATGGTGGATGCAATCATCAGGGTACCTTCTACAACAAAGTCTCAAGTCCAGTGTCCCTGTACCATTGGAAAATTGAGACTGGTCGAAAAACAGTCAACAGGGTGTATCAGTGACACACAAGGGGAACCAATGAATAGAGGATCACTTCCTGGCAGTGGCTGAAGTCTTGGCATCTGCTTCTCCTAGATGTTTTGGTCGGCGTCCACATTTGCGGGAGGAGGGGGTTCTTCAGCAACAGAGGCAGGGGTGTCTGAGACATGTCCATCCCTTGGCAGAGCATCCTTTCCACTGGCTGCCACAGATGATGAAGGGGCTGATGTTATATGGTCAATGGAAGGGGTTTGCTGTTGTCAACATACCCTACTCAGGGTCGTGTTAATATCTCTCACCACCCCTGCTATGACAGCCAGCTGGGCATTTTGGGCCTCACACTGTTGCATGAATTCCTGGTGGTTGTCTCTCAGCAGCTACTTTATCTCCCCGATCATGGCAAGTAACTTGTCCATCACGCCTTGGGACTGTCGATAATCTCCCAAGACTTGGGAGATGGTGTCCTGGCCAGTTGTATCCCTAGCAGCATCAATCCGCTGGCCCACACCACCCCTCCCACACATGCAACCCTCACATGCCTGTGCCCTGGGCACAGTTTTCCCATTGCCACTGGTGCCAGGTCCTTCATTGTCTGGGTTTTCTAGTGGTGACTCTTGTACCTGTAATGGGGGCTCATGATGGTAGTCACTGTCCTTGGGTCACAGGTTTGGGGGTGAGTGGTTGCCTGGGATGTAAAAGCAACAGGACTGGGAGGAGTCAATGTGGGCAGGGTGAGACTGACAGTTGTAGAGTGGCCAGGTGTCCTAGATTGGCCAGTCGTCCTCATTGTCCTCACATCCAGGGGTGTTCTCAATGAGTGCTTCATCCAGGGGGGCGTGGCTGTCTCAGGTTTCCTCTCCATGGTCCAAATGGCTAGGTGACCTGTTGAAGTAGTGGAACAAACTGTTACAGATTGTAATGCAACATGTGGTTTCAACCTATGACAGGTATATATGTTGTATGTCATAAATAGTAAAGCTTTGCTTGATCCCCTGATATGACAGTGACACCTGCTTTTAATTCTGGAGAGCAGCTAGATCGGATACAGATAATTCCTATTGCATACACCTTGCTACAGGATGTCAGAGTATCTTGGCAGTTGGATGTCTCTTGATAGACTCATATCTTGTCTGCTGTGTTGCTTTATATTGTTCATGATTCCAGTTGGCAGTAGTTCATTATTGAGTCTCCAGACAGATGCATAATGTAAAGTGGAAACTAACCTGTCCATCAAATTAGGAGTTTACCATTGCACCTGGCTATATGTATCAGTTTACTCCAAATACAGCACACTTCATATATGTGTGTTCCCCCGGGTGAGTATATTTCAATGGGTGATGTGGGGTAAAGCGCCAGTTTAGCAGAGGACACATTTGTAACTGTGTGTTTGTGGTTTTGTACTGGCAGATGCCCATTGTATTGCAGTCATTGCCCTAGACTGTACCATTGTGGATCATTCAGGTGGCTTTAGTTGATTATTTAGTTGTCAGGCAAGGCTGTTGGAACTATGATGCATTGTTCTGGTTTTCTCAAAGGTGTAACAGCGCCTGCTGGGAACTGTTCTGTATTTTTTAATGTCAATCTGTCTTCTGTGTGTGGCTTTCTGGTTGCAAAGGATTGTTAAGTGTGAAGGGGTGTGATTTATATTGCAGTTTGTAGGTGTGTTGGGTGTGTGGATGTGTGTCAGTTGTTTGGAATTCAAATTATCCATGTGGTGTAGTGTGTTACTGTGCTGACCACCAACCTCCATGGGTCCCAGCGCCATTGCTTTTCCACCATGGAAGAACCGCTATTGTGATTGTCGTAATAGGTATGAAGGATCTTTGGCTGGCTGGCAGAGCTGGTAGTAGAGCCACCTCTTTCCCTCACTCCTGAGTCCTGGCTGTGTTAGGTTTTTTGGCTGGGTTTTGGCAGTCCTGACTTTGTGACTCATAACATGGCAGTCCGTATAACCGCCAACATGGTGGTCTTTTGGCGACCACCACCACTGCCAATCTCATAATGAGGCCCTTTGTTTTAACAGAGTTTTGGTCTTCTTCCCAGTTACCACAGAAGGAATTCTCTGTTGCATGACCTTCAGTGGATATCTTGTAGTAGGATGATAGAATTTGGTCAGAACATTACTTCAGCATATGCAGGGTTTGTTGTTCATCTCTCCAAGGCTCATACACAGATAGGGATTCATACAGAAATCAAAACAATATGATATATTCTAATTACTGTTGACGAGTGCAGCTTGTCCCCTGAAAAATGAGAAAGGAAAAACAAAGCAGACATAAAACCAGTGCAACTTAACATGAGGCATTTTAAATTGAGACTACATTAACTATGGTCAACTTAGAGTGAAATTCACACATTTAAAAATTTAAATTAGCACTTTTATAGCGCACTACTCACCCGTTAGGGTCTCAAGGCGCTGTACTCATGGAACCCCTCCTGGCTTTTCCCTGTGAGGCGCCCATTCCTGAGCACCCCCAGGGTGAAGCCAGGCATCCAAGCGCTGTTGGGGCCATTGTGGAGATTAAGCAAGCTATTGCCCAGAGTTGCAGAGTGGGACCCATGAATTAGATGAGGCACCGAGGCAAGAATTATCTGGTCAAGGGGAATTGAGCCCAAGACCTGCCGAAGCAGGACTTGAACACTGGTCTTGAGCCAGATCTCTGCTTCAGGGTCTGCCGCTCTAACCATTGAGCCACACTTCTCCATTATATACTTGCGAGTGTTGCAGATCAATGTAAATGTTGGTGCTAACTTTTAAAATTGTAAAAGCACCACAGGTTGTATGGTTGGACCAGAGCCTCACAGGTCAGGGTGCCCAATCCAGGTTAGGCTAATTGGTCATTCTGTTTTCTTTGAACATTTCAAAATATCTGGTGGGTGTTTAAGAGGCCAGAGTCATCTAACAATTTGATCTTTCTGCACCACTGTCCCTGCCTGTCTTCTTTCTTCCTGAGACTACCTGGACAGGTTATATGTCTGTTATTGAGCCTCTTCCACTGTCTCCTGCTTCTTCTCTCTTTCCTTCTAAAATGTATCATTAGTGCTATAATAAGTTATTTCATGACAAATACAATGGTGTGGCTGTTGCATACAGTATAATCGTAATCAGTTTGAAGCTCCCATGAATTGGCAAACATTAGCATTTCAGATATCACATAGTTCATGCCTATCTTTCTACAACACAAGTCATGTAAGCTCCTTTATTGGCCACATACCCCTAATATAAGCAGGCCAGACATTTATTTAGCAACTATGCTCCCATCTCCGGCAGTCAGTCTGAAGGATGACTTTGCTTAGTTCTTTGTTCTTTTGGCTCCCTGTTTCAAAATGGAGAAACATACAAGGCCTCCAACCAGACAGATCCGGACAGTTCCAGACACCAATGGCCAGCAAAGGACCCAATAGACAAACTAGCAGCAAGAAACATAGCTTGTGAGTTGAACTGCTGCAACCAAAAGGAGAGAGGAAAGTAATAAAGTGCCCCAGGCCATTTTTAATTCTCCTCTGTCTCTGTCCTAACGTCACAGTGCAGGTCAAAGCTATATGTCTATCCTCTGGTCTACCGTGCTCTGCAACCCCCAGCAATGAGACAGCATATCATACAGCAGGTTACCCCTCCGGGCAGCATGCAGTAGATGGCTGATAACAAAAATGTCACAGTTAAGGACAAGGAGGGCCTACCACCCAGTATGGCAGAAGGAGCTTTGAGGGCAGATTGTCCAGGGGCAAGGCAGCATGTTGCCTCTCAGCATTACTCTCGATATCCATCTTCCTTCCTCTTCTATTGTGTTTTAGTCAAACATAGTATCAGATAGTGTGGAGGAGCATACAAGGGCGTCAGGTCACATGGGGATGAGCAAAAGCTCAAAATCTTACATTGACCATAAGTGATGCTAAATGATTCCCAACATGTTCATAACTTGAATGTGGCATACAGAGAATTTAGCGAAGTGATCTAACATGCGGGCAGTGGGGGAGATTTGGACAGATCATCACTTGATATTTGTTTTCTCCTTGTTGTGTGCTGTTCTTTTCTATGTTTAACAGGGTTGTGGTGTCACTGGGATTTCATCAAACCATAGTCAATATTCCATAATCAATGGTACCTAGGAAGATACCATTAATTGCCCTCATTGTCAATGGTACCTAGGCCCATATTTATACTTTTTATGTGCAGCACATGTCATTTTTTGACGCGAAAGCAGCACAAATTTACAAAATATAATAGGCCATATTTATCCTTTTTTTGCACGGCGCGAACTTACAAAATAGAATAGGCCCATAGTTATACTTTTTTTCACCGCATTTTCGTCACTTTTTGACACAAATGCAGCACAAAAAATATATAACTATGGGCCCTAGTTTTGCTAGTACAATTACCTAACTAAATGCATTTCATATATGCCTGGCTGTTATCTAGTGGCTCAACTACTACGAGTATTTTATTGCGATTTTGCTGCTATTTATAATTTTATGCTATTACCACACATTTTTGGCAGTTAAATATAATCTAGCTTAGTCACCTTTTTTTAGAAATGCTGAAATATTGATTTGTTATGAATGCTCTTAGCTTTAAATTTTGACATCTGCTTAGATATTGATTTATTCTCTCCTCCAATTTTTAAAAGTATATCTAAAGACCTCTTATGCTGGCACTCATTCCGCAGAACGGTGAATTACGGTTTATGGTGAGAGAGCTATCTGAAAAGCAAACGTAAATAACTAGATGATTATTCCATTCTACATTCGTAGAAATATGTTTTTCTTTTGCAATGAAAAAAGTAGCACAATGAGGCTAGGTTATGATGACATTTATCTGTGATTGAAGACTTTTTATAGACTGTAGTTTCAACGAGCATAAAGATTTTCTCGTAAAAGTGGAAGTTATGGACAGCGGGTCAAAATGACACTTTCCTATCATTTTTGTAGCTCACAGAAATGTCACAGCTTCACTTATTTGCATACCACGAGATCTAAAACATTCTGGACCATATTTGTACTTTTTGACACAAAACTGCGCGAACACAGTTTTGCGTCTAAAACTTTAACGCAGGCTAATGCCATTTTTTGCGACACCCAGGGGTCAAATTTATACTTTGACGCACGGTGGCGCAAAGCACAGGTTAGAGTCATTTTTTTTACTCTAACCATTGCGCCTCGTCATAAAGCAAAACAACATTAACGCAGAGAAAATGTCTCTAATCTGGTTTGCAACGTCACAAACCTGATACGCTCCATTTTCCCCGCATTAGCGTAAAAAAGCGACACAAATGCAGCAAACAGTGCTAAGGATCCCCAAAATGGATTCCAGAAGCCAGGAGAGACCCCAGGGAGACTACAATCGACCGGGAACCAGCCAGGAGGACACAGACAAGACCCAGGAGAGGGAGAAGAAGAAAAGGAAGTGTTGTTTCAGTGCAGAGGAACATGAAATACTGGTCAGAGAGGTGATGGACCACCAGCATCAACTTTTTGTCACCTCAAAGTTGCCAATTGGGAGGAGAGAGGCAATTTGGCAACAAATTGTCGACAAGATCAACAGTGTGGTAGAGGTCCGTAGAACGCTATCAAACACAGAACCAAGGAAAAAATGGCAAGGAACAGGAAGGCAGCACTGCAGACTCCAGCACCAGAGGAGGCCCTGGACCAGATGGAGGAGATGGTGGCAGTCGTCATCCCAGAGGCGATTGTCACAGGAGTTCAAGGACAGGACAGCGCAGACTACCAGGAAACAAAACATATGCAGGGTAAGTTGCATGGGGGACAAAAATGCTTAAATGTTAACTGCAAGCAGGGGGAGGTACATACCTACTACACAATGCATGTCAGCCATGGAAATCAGGCAAGTGAAAGGGCAAATGGGCACGGGACGGGGGCATGGGCTGTGCAGGGGAAACCAGGGGCACAGCATAACACTATACCAACAACCTTTGCATACTCTGCCATGCCAAGGCTGTTCAAAAGGCAAAGCCAGACCAGGAGGGTAAGGTAGAACGTAAAACTGGGCTGCTGTCACAAGACAGCTGGTATTGTCACAACATGAACCAGGGTTCAATTTCCAGTCTCAGGCCATATCTGCAAGTGGCATTTACCATTGACAACAGTTGCCACTACCACCTGTGCTGTGTGTGCTGGTCAAGTAGCAAATGGCAGTTAGGTGCCCATTGAACAAACACACCCGAAATAGAGGGTTCAGGATGATGACGTGATCAATCCCCTTTAATTCCTAACAAAGTGTCAATCCTGTCAAATGCTCATGTCTATAGGTGCAATAAACATCATGTATTGTTACTTACATTATGAAGTACACAGCAGTAATGTCATACCCATGCTGCCCATTCCGATAGCTGCAATGCTACCTTGCAACATCTCAACTGTCATACTGCTAAGACAACAGCATTGAGGGGGAGGACATATGTGTCTAGCTAGTGAAACACACCTGCACAGTCATAAGAGGAAATGGAACACTGCTGGGCCCATCAGCGCAATGCAATGTAGCACACATTGGCAAACATCAAAACGACACACTACCAATGCTGACACCTGTATCGTGCTATGCCAATGCTATACATAGTATGTGCTAGGTCTCAGCAACATATAGGTGTATGTGAAATATCAGAGACTGATTCAGCCCTATATTGTTAAGTGTGGTGCAAGTGGCATCAGAACACCCACAGCCATTGCAAGGCCTCACCATGCTAATGGAAGTATGGGGAGGGTTGAGTAGGACAAGAAGGTGGCAACACACAATTTGGACAGAACATACACCTAGAGGATGTGACGCAGATAATTCCCCATACTCCCCACACTACATGTGACATGCAGGTGGGGCATAGGCCTGTGAGAATGCTACTATTAATTACAGGAACAATGAACAGGAACCAAGATTACAATGTCCCACTAATAGGAAGTCAGTGACGTCACATTAAACTGCCACAACACAGACACACTAATTGTACAATATCTCATTGCAGAGGACGATGGCACACCAGTGGATATGCCTGTCCTGGACTTCCTTGATGACATGGATGACAAGCTGAGAACCATTAGCCAGCAAACCCTCCAAGATGTCCTTGGAACCCTCCAGACCCCACCTTCATTCGCAAGGAGAGCACAGATGTAGCAGCCATCACAGAAGACCCACCCACCACCCCAATAGTACGACCTGCCAGCTCAAACCCAGCTGAGGACTCTGATGACACTGGGACCACCTTTGAGAGGACAGTAGTGGGAGTACAGTGGGAGCTGGCAAAGGAGGTGTGGGTGGGGATGCAAAATATGGCAGCCAGCATTGAGGGGATGCACATGTGCATGATGTCATCCGCAGAACAGTCAGCAGCCATGCAAGTCCAACAATCCCTACTACAACAGTGTGTGAGGGATTTCACCACAGCAGTTAGGGAGTTGCCACAACACCTGGCATCCCAAACATTTCACTGCATGCATGACTGCAATCATGACACCCTCAGGGCCGACCTGGCTGCCTACCACAGCGATGTAGCTGCTACACTCAAGAATCAGCAACTCCTCCTTGCTGCAGTAATGCCCTTTATAGCCCCTCAGTTGGCAGCTACCGGGAATTAGAAGTCCACTTCCTCAAACACTGAAGTGTGTGTTGCCCCTTCAAGCCCACCACCACCAAGGGCAGAGGAGATGACACACAGATCAGAAGATGAAGACGTGGAACAGATCACCTTCAGCCGTAGGAGTACCCGGTAGCACCAGTCCATGCCACATGGGCACTGATTTCCTATGTCTTGTGCTTGTGAACATGCCAGTATTGCTACAGTTGGATAACATGCACTGTTGTCCAGCACACTGTTTACCTTACCACTATGCACTGCAATTGTCTGTCACTACCTAATTGGCAATTCATGTTCCTCTGCACTGAATGACACTCCATCACAGCATATCGAAAGACGTGTCCCTCACCATTGTATTAGTGTTGCGTCACAATAGAAGGCATCACACCAAAGGACTTACAATCCTGGACTATGTAAATATTGCACTACAGCACTTTAAAATAAATAGCACTTACACAACCACTTTGTCTCTGTGTAATGGGACACATCAACTGTATAGGAGATTTGTGATGCATGTAACATGTCAATGGCCACCGAATGTCAATACAATAGTGTAGAAAGAATTTGGGCTTATACCTATGCACAAGTGTCTGAATTTTATCATCATCTGTGCTACTTCTAGCTTATTTCTGAAGTTAAAGGATCACAAACAGTATAATGCTGTGTAGAAATGAATATGTCAGGTCCAAAGTATGTACAAGATGAAACTCAATGTGGCCCACATTCCCTTCAAGACAATCATTGTGTATGTGACATCTGACTCTAAACTTTAATCCCACACTCACACCATACAGCAGGAATGGATGTGTACGAGTGTATGGACAATAACGTCACCTGGGAGTACAATGTAAGAAATCATAGGTGTGATTTATGGATATTGAACCTCATAAGATAATGACACCACTCAGTTTCTCAGAGTTCACATGAACATCAGGCTGCAGGCAGACGTCCCACAGTGCCCAAAATTACAATACAGGACTCAATCGATGACAGTTTGAAAATCACACCAATCTTTACAGCACATTGGGAACCCTAGTTACCTTGAGTGGTGGGTACAATGGATGGCAGATGCATAGAGAAGCAGCTTTGTTGTAGCTGCCAATGTAACAGCTCATTTGGAAGTGGGAATAACCATGTCAAGAATTGGATGTGGATGCAGGATGGAACACAAATGCAAATACAAAATTGACACTGTACACTCATGCAAAGGCCCTGGTCCCCAAACATATGACACATACTGTAAAGGAGTACACCAAACTTTATTATATCTGTATGAAAGGAAACTTAAGCTATGGTAAACACCTAAACTAACCTATCCTAACTATACATTACCCACAACTGGCCCTAACTACCCTAAGCTAAACTTACTTACCACATGTAACTAAACACTCTAAACATCAACCCCACCCCCCTTACATGACGGGACATGTATAGGACAACATATACAACATATACTAACCTAACAACATACTAACTTATCCTAAACAAATAGATAATTTTTTTTATTTTTTTATTTTATATATATTTTTTTATACACATAAACCCCAACATCATCCCCTACCCACCCATCCACAAACAAACATATAAAAATATAACTCCCTTTGACGGGCCGGCGCTTCCCGACCCGTCCGTAAAGGCAGCATGTGCTGTCGCTGCCATATGTAACCCGGAACTAGAGGATGGAATAACCAGTCCCTTTAGGCTTCCAGGATTAAAGGGGGGCGGTGACCAGCTTGCGTGCCGGAGAACACCGAACAGGAAGAGAAACGGGCGGCGGATGAGGAGGAGTGTGGGGAGGAGAAGACGGACGGAAGAGAGGGCCTCCAGTGAAGAGCCAAGACACGAGTGAAGGCGAGGACGTGTCCGGAACACTGACAGCGGCGCAGGAGGTATACCGCGAAGACTCCAGCCACGCTTCAGGAGAAGCGAGGCACAGCCAGGTGCGTTCATAAACTAGTTTAGGGGAAAACAAGGAAAATGGAGGTGGCAGGGGGGAGGAGCGGGATGAAGATAAGAAGGGGAGCGGGAAGGATATAAAGGGGAAATCAAGGGGGGCGGGAGATAGGAGAGAACATACAAGGGCAAGTCTAAAGAGATAAGAGACAACAGGAAAATAGAAATGAGAATCAACAAACAGGAGATAGACGTATGAGAGAAAGGAAGCCACAAAAAGGGGCAGAGAGAGCGAGAGAGAGACCCAAGAGGCCTTATGATGGAGAGGAAGGAGAATCCAAAAGAAGGCCAAGAAAAGGAAAGAAAAGCGTACAACAGGAAAATGTAAACAGAGAGAGAAAGACAACCCAGGAGCCATCAACGAATTGCAGATAAGAATCAAACGATCGACAGAAAACAGGGAAGTAATAGAGAAGAAGGAGAGGAAAACCCTTCATACAACCGAGACAGAAGATAGGGAAGAATAGTAGAACAAAGAATAGGGAATAAAGGAAAGGAACTTACTGATACTTTATCTTGTTCTTTCCCTCATGCGCCTCCTGGGAGCCCTGGAAGAGAGAGAAAAGGGAAGGAGACTTGACATCCATCGGAGGACAGACAAAGAGTGAACAGTACAACTGATGTAAATTATATGTCACGCCAGAATCAACAGAATAAATAAAACTCACCTGAACTCATATTCCACTGCCTTCGTGTCATCACTGATGTACCCGGTGACACTCCCCTAACCCACTTATCCTACCTACACTAACAGCCTACTCTAACCTAACACTAAGACCCCTAAACTCACTAAAGAAAAGTACAAGGAAAGAGGAGGGAGGGGACGGAATTATGGGTGAGGATCAATAAGTCACAGATTGGCCCTCCTCAGGATTTTCCTAATCCCTCGCAGTCTCTTGCTATTGCGTTGCATGTCACATTGTAGTGTCCTGAACTCGGTCATGTCCATTACTCAGCTGGGGTCGTTTAGGTAGCAATTGTTGTAGGTGGTGCTGGTGCCATAGTTGGAGGTGGAGGTGCCGAAGGTGCTGCTTGTGGGCCTTGGGCTGACGAGGTCGAGGGACCAGCTGGAGTGGCTGTAATCCCTGTGTCCACTGTGGTCTGAGCTGAGTCGTGGGAATGCTGGCCCCCCTTGGCTAAATGCCCTCCATGCCCCTGTGGCTCTCTCATGATGATATCGCCTAGCCATATTATGGAACCCAGCCTCCACATCGAGGATGTGGCGGTACCGCACTGCCTGCCTCTGAAATTCATGTATCTCCTGGACATTCATGTTGGAAGCAGTAAAAATAGAGACAGGCAAACATTAGTGACATCATTGTGTGATATATGTACAGATGATATTCTTACACTTCCTCAAAAATAGCACATGCAGTCCAAATCACAGTACAGATGATAGAAAGTCCCTGAAGAATGACATGCCCACGCAGCCTACCTATCAACTATCTAACAGCACAGCAATGCACAACAAGGTGTGTACTTAATTAAATGATCTGTGCATATTTGTAGTGCTATTTTTCACATAACAAATGCTGCAAGTACCCAACACGTGCCAGCCCGACTAATCCCTATCTTCTGGATCAAATTCAAGGCACACAAGGCCTATGATTTGTAGATGGAACTGCCAGGACGGTATGCAGTTGGTAATCATAAGGGGGCATTGTTGTTTGGCACACATGAATGCTTGAATTCGTCTGTCATCTACAATGGGACCATCACACCTAGCTACACATATTTTCTACCCCTAACACTGTGCCTCGGGGGGATGGACATGCAACACATACTTTCAAACATCAAGGATAACCACCAAGTTTTGTACAGCTGTACATGGGTTTAGTCAGTCCACCACAGGTAAGGAGGCCTGCCAACTAGAATTGAGTCAACCATTGGACAATCACATCTACATTCATATTTCTATTTGCAGACAATCGTCAACATCAGATCTCACTGACACATTTCTAAAACTCAACCACATTGATTCAAGCACCCATCTGGTCTTGACCTGCATGCACGCTTATGACATTTCACTCAAGTGCCACTTAAATGGACTACAACATATGGAGCTAGATGCTGCGAGACAGTCACCCATACGGTCCTACATGTTCATTACTTAACAGGGATGCACAAGTCTGTGTGTAAAACTGATGCATCACTGTTCTGTGTGAATTAGGGTATGACTTGCTGACTAAATTATGACACTGGCCACCTCAAAATCAAATTTTGGCATATGTAGCAGCAAATCACCTTGTTCACCTGCCCATGCCTATTGAGCAGCACTTGACTCCCAATATATGACTCTCCTCCACTGAATGTCTAACTCTTCCATGGAGCACTATGTCAACCTCCAGTCAAGTCACATTTCAGATCACGTGCCAGCTTATCATATCTTGCAATGAGTCCAACACACAGGAGTCAATCACACAACAAATGCAAACACAACAAAGGACAAACATATTAACACTTACTGAGTACGTCTGGGTCCGCAAATCGAGCCACTTCACCTATTGTGTAGGGGGCTGGTCTACCTGTAAAACAAGGGTGATATGTGCTCAATGTCTGCTCCCTGTACAAAAGTTGGAACAACAAATCACTGTGTGTGACACTTTACACATCAGGCATGTAGACACCCCAACAGACATACCACTGCAAACATGCATTGACACTGTTACTCCAGTGAGTGATAGACCCACATATTCACACATGCACTGGCCCTAACAATCATGTGGTGCCAAATATGATTATTTTGTGCTTAATTCATTCCAGAGGGTACTCCATTTCATCTTTTGTAATTGGGAGACACATGCAATGCCACATTCCTGGTCCACTGAAATACCAGTGACTCAGGTATTGTGGCTTGTGCATCAAGGGGCAATGAGTAACTGTGTGGTGCTCATGTGGGTTGATTTGTGTTCAGAAATTATTGTGCTTTCAGTGGTCCGTAATAGGTGTGTCGGTGTTGTATGTAGGTTACATATGCCACATTGTCATTGTACCCTGAGCCGTATATGCCCCCTATGACAGCATGATGGCAGGGATCCTGTGTGTTACTTGATGACAATGTTACGCTAAACATGGATTAGCCACTTTTCGGATTCAAAACAGCAAAAAGATGTATGCTGACAGTGTCTTAGCTGATCATCCTAGACAGAATGCATGGGCACAGGTGTAGTCATTGCACCTGAAATGTGTTACTCTGGGGCCTATGTACCTATATCAGATATTGTAAATCACACATTGCCAGAATCAGCAACTTAGAATTGCCAAGTTGGGTGATCAGTGGTAGTACAACCGAACTGACACTGTCCGCTAATAAAAAATGGTACAGCAAATGTCCTACTTCTGCAATCATAATGAGGTAGGTCTCTATTTGAAAGCACCTTTGGAATGGCGGCACTCACAGGAATGCTGGTCTGCTGATCTTAGCAGACCACCATGTCTGTGACTGCCTTCATACTGAGAAGTTAACATTTGTAGAAATGCTGCAATATATCAGCAGGGATGTACCAAAAGTAAAATAACACCCTATTTCTTCACTAGAATAGTAACATGGAAGCAGTCAGTGGTCCCTTGCTCAACATCATGCTCAAAAATAGTTTGTGACCATGCACTCACAAAGAGCAGGGATCCCATGATGACCCTTTCACTTTAGAAAATGGGTTGGCACAAAAGTGACACAGATGGTAACTGCACTAGCTCAGTCCCAGCACTTGCACCCAAGCCAAAAATGTTGTTGGGCCCTGCTACTCAATGATAAGACTTCAATGCCTACTCTGAAAAGTCACAAGATAAACCTGCTTTGTTCTAATGCAATCTGGTAGCATCATGGCCCATTTGGGTTTGGCCATGTGAAAGATTATCTGTCCAGACGTACACACACAAAAACAGTGAACTGAGGGCCAGATGTGTCATTTTTTTGTGTTGCATTTGCTTCATTTGTTTATGCTACAGCTATGGAACTTCGCTAAATATATTTGAATGTAACAAGTGTGTGATACATTTGCGTCCAGAAAAAAACACAAATGCAGCACAAAGTAGAAATATGGGCTGAAGATAATAGCAGAGGTTATGAAGAGCTTGGTACGTATGGCCATGAATACTGTTCGGATATGGTTCCACAAAACTGGGGACTATGGGCCAGATGTAGAAAGGGTTTTGCGCCTCGCAAACAGCGAAAAACGCCATTTGCAAGGCGCAAAAGCCTCTCCGGTATGCAGAAATGCATTTTGCAAGTCGGATCCGACTCTCAAAATGCATTTCCGACTCGCAAATAGGAAGGGTGTTTCCTTCCTATTTGTGACTCGCAATGCAATTCAATTCCATTTGTGACCGCGAAAGCGGTCGCAAATGGAATCGCAGTTACCATCCACTTGGTACCCCTTCCCCTTTGTGACTGGACAAAGACATATTTTTTCAGAGCAGGCAGTGGTCCAATGGACCACTACCTGCCCTGAAAAAATCTGAAACTAAAGGTTTCGTTTTTTTTTTTTAAAGTGCAGCTCGTTTTCCTTTAAGGAAAACGGGCTGCACTTAGAAAAAAAAAAACTGCTTTATTAAAAAGCAGTCACGGACATGGTGGTCTGCTGTCTCCAGCAGGCCACCATCCCCGTGAGTGCCCATACTCGCAATGGGGTCGCAAACTGCGACCCACCTCATTAATATTAATGAGGTGGGTCTTTGTGACCCCATTGCGAGTTGCAGAAGGTGTCTGAGACACCTTTCTGCATACCAAATTGCGACTTGCAATTTGCGAGTCGCAGGGACTCGCAAATTGCAAGTCGCAATTTGGATTTTTGCTACATCTGGGCCTATATTCTTTCCATGTATTACCATGTGAAATACATCCCATTCCTGGTACACTCACAGGCCCTGATTTATATTTTTGTTTGTGCCGCATTACCATAATCTATTGACGCACAAGCGGCACTAAATTACAAAATACAATTATATTTTGGAAGTTTGAGTGGATTTTGCGTCAACAATGATGGTAATGTGTTGCAAAAACTGTATAAATCAGGGCCACAGTTTGTTCAACTTGCATTCCACATGTCCACAAACATTGCATGCAGCATGTCACAACATCTGCTACTGTCACTCCAGAGCATTGTACTGTACACATTAGTCAATTTGGTACTCACCAACAGGGCCACCAACCACCACACCCAGGTGGTCCAGCAGGTCCTGCTCTCGGGCCACCAGGTCAGCCCACCTAGTGGTTATTGCGCTGGCTGTTGAATATGCACCGCAGGTGGAATAGCACCTTTGCCCACCTCAGCCTTCTTGCATCAGTGTGATTCCCTTGTATCACACGGCCCCCAGCCTCCAACATCAGGGGAGGAAGTGGCATACCAACCAAACAAATGCCCCTAGCTCCTCCTCACCCATTCGCCCCAGATGTGACCTTCCCAACATCTCAACAAAATTAGAAATGAAAAAGGTAAAGAGTGAAAAACAGGGAAAGGAGGTAGGAAAAGGAAACTTATCTAACCCACAGACAGCCCAACCCTACTCCAACTAACACTACCCAAAAATAGACTCCAAACAGTACAAAGACAAATCTAAATAAAATAAATGACAAAAAAACACTTACACAGGATACCGCAGACACTTACAAAACACCAAAGACAATATAAAGAGCACACAGGAGGCAAATTCAAAATATTCACAGAGAGGCAAGTCAAAACACAGCCACACTGTCTAGAATAATCACAGACTGCAAAGTGAAAGTGAAAGTACACCCACTGTACCATATCTGCAAACAGGCTATCCTATTACATCACTTCCTGTCTCAAATGTGGCCCGTTTTTTGTTTTGTAAGTAAATATATGATGCTTACAGGGTTTGCATCAATAATTTTTTATGTATATGCGTGAAAATTCCCACACATTCAAGGATCAATACATTTTCAATGGATAACCGCATTCCTGGGGTGTGTCAGTGGAATTAATGCTAGGGGAAAATTGATGTATAATATCCGTGAACGTCATTTTTTTAGGCATTTCCATAATTTTTTAACGCATATGCGTCTTCTTTAACGCATTGGCGTCATTTTCTAACACATAAGCAACATTTTTTAATGCATATGTGTAATTTCTAGACACACATGCGTCTTTTCTGACGCGTTGTGTCAAAAATTCTGTCTTAAACCGCGTTTGAGTGATTTTTTAATTTTTAACATGCATGCAGCCTATTACTATACAAAGATAGGATGGTATGACGCGCAGTGTATGTTCTAGTGTTTGGGCACATGTGGCAGACCATACTACTGCGGGCCATAATACTCATGTTGTTGTGCAGGATTAGCTCTCTTAACTGACGCAACAGCAGCACAAACTTTGGAAATAAAATAGGCTTTTTCTAGTTTGAGCATGTGTTGCATCAATAGAGGACAGCAAGGCTATGCTACTAAAAAAATAGATGCTTGGCCTGTGTGTTTATATGTGTGAATTGTCTGTTCAAATTATTGTTGTGCCTCTGTGGGAACGACATGAAAAACATTTGGCGTAATATGCATGTATGAATGTGTTACAAATGGGTATAAACATCATATGCCATTCAATGAGGTACATCTGTCATGATATGTGTTTGTAATATCTGTTCCCTCTTATGCTGTTTGCACTTGCGTGACGTTGGGGACAAAACATTTCCCATGACTAACTATACACAGGAAAGATCGAGGACAACTGATAATGGCTATGTCAGATATGTTACCCCTCACATGTCGTGAAATGTTGGATACCACTTCATGGTCACTTGTGTGTATACTACCCATGAGTCAGGCATTTGAACATGCTTGGTAGATACAGTGCTTGTGACACAGAGTCTTGAATCCAGTCCTAATATTGTTATGTACACCACAGTTTGACTAATGTAAATGACCTATGTTTCTCCTGTGGATGTGGAGGATCAGCAGACCATGCTGCATGTGCTTACATATTTCCAGTGGTTCATTGCACAAAGGTGTCCAGTTCAAGTGTGTGGCCATGTGTACCCTGTGTCAGTCTTGGCCTCCATGTTGTCACAGTTACGTGCAGGTCTAGGCATGAGTCCGTGGAGCCAACCCTTGAATTAACAGAGTATCCTTCAAAGCAGATTTGACCAAAAGCCAAAGATCAACTAACAGCATTCATGGGGATAGTCCAGCTATGGCACAGCAGAAATTTCAGAAGGCTGACGACAGAGCAACCTTGCTGTGCTCAAATACATTTTGGATCAGTAATAGGAAACAGGCAGGTTTCATCACAGCATTTGTACACAGGGTGGGCTCTAAAATTCCCACTGCAACAGGGAACATCAGTGCCTCTGTGCTGATTAATCTCACAGCTAGTCACCTCGCAAGCCCCATCAAAAGGTGGTGGAAGAAGTGAATCTGTGTCTGGACCGTCAGGGCACAAACACGTTTTATCCTTACATACACATTAGCAGCCCTTGTGTGTTGTGCTGGAGGCACAGTACCAAATCCATGCATACAGCCATAGCACACTGTCACTGTTTGGCACTAATGAATACATGCAAAACCAGACAAGGGATGGGGGCTGGACTAGCCCATTTGAATACATCTCCCTGAACAAAATACGGTAAATACACAAATTAGACTATACTATACATTTGAGGCTTCATCGTAGATCTACCAGACACAATACCCAAAAAGGAAACAGAGGGCATGGAAACCAACTATGAGACAAATGTACCACAGGGAACGTCTCTGGTTAATGCAAAGACTGGAAGAAGCCTGGCTAACAGGATGCAGGCTCTGTCAGGAACAAACATGAACAAGGCAAATACACAGTGAGCAGACTCCGACTGAGACAAGCAGGAACAACACTGTGGGAACAAAGATCAGATACTCTGCACTGTTACACAATCCCCAAAGGGCTCTGGTACACAAGTGATTTGTACACGAATGCACAACAAGGAGATTCTGAAAATGGCAGCTTCTAAGCAGTTCCAGGCAGTAGCAAGGGCAGGGCAGAGTCAAATGGCTGGGCTGCATGAGAGTGCTCACAGGTGTGTGTAGCTTCAGTCTCTCACAAGTCCTGGAGTTGAGAATCAAGTTCAAAGGGCCAACCGTACCTTTCACATGGGAAGCAATAGACAGCAGAATACAGGTATTACAGACTACCAGGCAGTGCATTACTGGACATGAAGCCCATGCAGACTGATGAACTAGAACTATGGCATGCCATAATGAAGAGGGAAGCACACAGGAGTCAGAATAGGAGTCTGGGTTAGTGTAGATGATGATTCTCAGGGTACAGATAGTCCATTTACAGCGCTCCCTAGAGAAGGGTGGGCAGAGACTTAAAAAATGGCAGTGGCAGGACTTATTACCTGGGATGGTCTGTGCAAGGCATGTCTTGTGAGCAATGCTTGCCATACCTGGGGCACTTGTGCTATCCATTTTCATGTTTGATGAACTTCCTGTCACACATGCTCCTTGCAGAGATAGCTAATGTCACACTTACTGTTGTCAATGGTCTGGTCATACATTCCGGTTACCAATGCAATTGCACATGCACTGCCTCATGTATGATGCACTTTTTTATCTTTTGATTGATGGTGTCTTAGTTGTGTGTCATATGCTGCAATGAACCATGTTGGCAACATGGATGTGTCTCATAGCTGTGGTCCTATAATATTGCCCTTCAAATGTGAAATAGACAGGATATATGTCATTAAAACTGTTTGTGATGTTTGCTGTACATTCATACCCATCAAATGTCATGTGGCTTTTGCAGTATGCAAATTTGTATTTCTGCAATGCTCCATGAGGCAAAACTCTGATTATGATTCCTAGAGATCATGTGATGCATAAATAATTACCCAGAGCATGATTGAGTGATGAATTGAGGTGTTTAATTCCATATGATAACTAAGTGGTGATAGTGACTATAGTTAGAAGAAGTTTTGTACGATCTGTTGTCTGCGACGCATTCCTGCAGCTGTGTTAGGATGATCCCCCTCATTTCCCCAGACAGCATCCTCCTCCTCCTCCTCTTCAGGCATTTGTTGTTCCGGTTCATAGAGGGGAATGTTCCTCCTCACACAAATGTTGTGCAGGATGGCACAGGTCAAAATAATCTTGCAGACTATTTCAGGGGAATAGAGGAGGCTGTCTCTGGTGATGTCCAGGCACCTGAATCTGGACTTCAGGATGCCAAAAGTCCGCTCAACTATGGTGCATGTCCTATGATGTGCCTCATTATAGGCACGCTCTGCTGCTGTGCTTGGGTTGGCAAATGGGGTCATGATCCATGGCTGGATCCCGTAACCCTGATCAGCTGAAAGAGAAAATGTGGGTAAGTATTTTGTTGTTGATTGCACCGTGATTGTCACTTTGCATGGCAGTTGTTATCTTGTGTCGTCTGTGACTCATATGTGTTTGTGGTATTGGGTGGGATCCTAGGCTTCTGTGATGTTCTTTCTGATTTGGGTTGTTTGACAAGCAAAACTGGTGTTTGGCTGATTGACCTGATATCTGTGTTATATTTAGAAACTTGCAGTTCGGTGTGTATCTCCCATGCGTTATGTAGTGAGAAAGATGTGTCCGTGTGTATTCACTTGAGGTGACATGATACTTCCACACACACAATAGATTCCACTGTGGTGGTAACGTGGTTGCACTATATGGCCTGAACATCCCATTCAACTAGACATGTGTAATTGCAGGTGAAATGCAACAGTGAGGCCTTTTGATTTGGCTAGGTGACAATGCACAACACATCTCCATACATTGGCAGCACTGAAGTGTTCACTATTGACAATGCACAACTGTCCCATGTGTGACAAGTTCTATGAAAACCTATTTTTGTTCCCTCATCCAGTTGGCTCATGTGCAACCGTGCACCTACACTACTGAAATTGCTCCAGGTAAGCTAGGTTACTTGGTTGTGGGGGTGAAGGTTTTAGTGTAGGAAGGCCTATCTCCTTGTACATCTGTTATGTATATGAGGAATTGTCTCAATCAGTATGTGTATCAGTGTGCACTTTGCATTAGTGTCACATCCACATGTTTTCATGCTTGGTTGCAGCAGGTGGCACAATCCGGACATGTGTGCATCAATGGCACCAAGCACGTGCAGGAAGTCATTAATTTGATAAAACCCCTGTTTGGTCTGCTGCTGCTTCTGCTTGTGTTGGGGAAGCTGATGTGGTGGGGTGTGAGGGAAATGATGGCTTCAAGTCCCTTGGGAAGGAAGGCGGAGAATGAAGGCTGTGAGATCACGGCCACTAGGGCACCAGTGTTTTGAAATGAGCCACTTGCCAACATGTGCAGGCCAGCTAGCAGCTTGGTCTCCTGTGGAATGATGTGGAGTGTCTGCAAGCTGGCTGTCAAATGTGGCTCAATGTGGCGCAGAAGCTGCTGTATGGCTTGCCAGTTTAGTCTGTACCTCTGGATGATATCATGTTTCCTGAGGCCCTGAAGGGTTGTCCTGGTCCTGAATATCCTCTCCTGCCTTCTGCGTTGACTTTGGGGTCCGTGTTGGTGGTAGCTGCTGCTGTTGGTCCTGTGCTCTGTCTCTTCTAGCATGCTGCATGAGTAGCACCTCCATTTCTTCCTTCTTAAGCAATGATGTTGATTGTGTGAGTTTTCCTTAAGTAGTGGTGTGTTTGCCCCAGTTTAACGCCTTCCCTGACCCAGGAATTAATATTTGACGCAAATCGGGATTTGTGTCATTTTCAGGCTCCGCCTTCCAGCTTTGCACCATTTTTGCCTGATTAGATAAATATGGCGCATGAGTGTTTAAGTCATTTTTTGGATGGGAACGCCTACCTTGCATCTCATTGAAGCAAGGCGGTTTCACGCATCCAGAAAATGACACACACTCAGATAGTGTGACGTTAGACGGGTCTAGCGTCAAAATATAAACATGGTGTTAAGTTTGCGCCGGATTAGCGTAAAAAAAAAAATACACTAATCCGATGCAAAGGGAGTATAAATATGGGCCTCTGTTTTTTAAATGCGTGGCAAGAAATGTATATGTGCTACTGTTGCAAAATTACAAGTTCAGTAGTACTCTGTTTGTGTTTATTTAAAAAAAAAAGTTTTCGTTCATTTGTTGCTGTAACTAGCCTCCTTTGCTTTTGCTGATTAAGATTTAAGGTATTTGAGTGAACATCACTCCTTAGACATTGGATGCTGGCAACTTGAGGAGTTGTAAACGTGTCCCAGATGGCTTGCCACTTTATTGAGGTGATGGAAGCTACACTTCCTGGTCCCAATTCACAAAAAAGGGAAGGGTCTGATTTACAAAGGTAAACTTATACTATTGTTAGAAATTGGCTGTTGGTTGACTGGGGTAAGAGCCCTGATCAAGCAGCAACAACAATCCTAGTCAGGGTAAAGGTCAGGCAAATCCCAAATTAACCTGTGCTCATCCCCTAGTAGCTTGGCAAGGAGCAATCAATCTTAACTTAAAAGCAAAGTGTAAAGTATTTGTGCAATAAAAAGATTCCACATCAGGCTTGAAAAATAACTCTAGTTTTAATAAATAAAATAAGACGAAAACTTAAAAACTCCAATAAGTAGAACTTTAGGTATTCATTTTTAAAGATTAAACTATAAAGGATCCCTTAGAAGCAAGAATTACCAATCTGGGATTTCCGGTTGGGCCAGACCAGGGTGAAGTCGAAGGTTCAGGCCAGCTGAGACCCAGTTGAATCTGTTGAACAAAAGTACCTTGAATCCAGGTTGTGGAGCGACGTGTCGGTTTTGAACCACGTGATAGAGTGGATGCGTTACTTGTTCCCATGCAACTGCAGTGATGTAACAGTTCCAAGCTGTATTGAAGCTGCAGTACAAATTCCTATTGCCTCTGCTTCAAGGAGCTGAGGTGCAGTCAAGGTGATGCATCTATTCCAATGAGTGCAAAGACTGCAATGCTGAGTTTTGGCATTGTTGTCGAGGCTGCTAATGCGGATGTGAGGACCTTGCGCTGAGAAGATCGCCGTAGTGCCGGTTCCGAGGGTGATGCACTGGTGTCATGATGGCAGCTGTGATGCAATCCTACCCGCACCAACTCTGACTCACACTATATATATATATATAATGTGTCAATTTTTCTCCAAGCACCAGCGGTGATGCATTGGATCTGCTCCTGCAGCAGAAGATTAATCGGTTCTGCTGGAGCAAGAATCTTAGGTCCACTACTAAAGGTCCAGGACTGGGTAACACCACTTGATAGGTCAGACTCACAGATGGAAGAGTCCAAGCATAGGAGCAGGGTGTTTGGAAGTTTGTTATGTACCAGAGACATTGGATCAGGAAGTCCTATGACTAGCCCTTGGAGTCAGTCTGAGTTCAAGTGAAGCAGATCCAGTCCTCACCCAGGCAGGGGAATAGGAGGCAGCAGGGCAGCACAGCAAGGCAGGAGTCTAGCAAAGCAGTGGTGCAGCATAGAGGCAGTCCTTCAGCAGCACAGCATTCCTTCTTCCTGGTAGAGTAGCCACAAGACTAGAAGTGCACTGAGTTGGTGGTGTAAGAGGTCCAGTACCTATACCCAGTTAGGCTTTTGAGGTGGAATAGACTTCAAAGACATGCCTTTGAAGTGCACAGAGGTTCTGCCCCTCCTGTCCTGGCTCCAGACTCATTACAGGGGGTTATGCAACCCTTTTTCTGGGTACAAGACAAAGCCTATTCAGGTGTAAGTGAGGCTGAGGCCAGCTCCTCCAGCCCATCCTACCAGGATGGCCCATCAAGTCACATCAGAGCTCCCACTGTGGTGGCTGTCTAGGGGAAAACACCAAGCTGTGATGTCGCCCACCCCAGACAAGTGATCAGAGACAGGAAGCAGGCACCAAATGGATAAAGTAGGAAAATGGCAATTTTTGAAAAGTGGCATTTTCAGAATTGCAGTTTAAAATCTTACTTCATCATGAGTTGTGATTTTAAATTGTGATTCCAGAGACACCAACTGGATAGGTTTATATTTTCCAGATTGAGAATAACACTTATAAAATTTGATGAGGTAATCCTAATGTTATCCTATGGGAGAAATAGGCCTTGTGGTAGTGGAAAATGACTTTGGGGGGTTTTCAGTACCAGTATTTAAAAAACTAAAAAATACATGTCCTTCCTTTTAAATGTATTGCACCTTGCCCTCTGAGTCTTCCAGGGCCTAACTTAGGGGTGACTTGTATGTATAAAATAGGAATGTTTGGACCTGGTAAATGGGTTACTTTGCCAGGTCGATGTGGTTGTGTAAAACCACCATACACACTCTGCAAAGACAGTCCTGAGACATGGTTAAAGTAGATTTAAGTAGGTGCACAATCAGTACTGGAGGCCCACAAGAAGCATTTAACTTACAGGCCTGGGCAAATGTAGTACACTTTACTAGGGACGTATAAATAAATGAAAGTGCACAGCGTCCTAAAGCCATCAAAATGACGTCAGAAAGGTGGAGGAGGTAGGCAAATCTTGGGGGGATGACCACCCTAGGGCTGTTAGGTCTAACATGTGTTGCCCCCAGTTGGAAGTGGGGAGAGCTACCCAACCCCTTGAGACTCCTCTTCACTAAGGTAGAAGTACCTTGAAAGACCATCAGCAATGGCCTGGTCTGATCCCAGGTGGTGCTCCACCATAAAGACCTTACCCTGTAGGAAGATGGACTATCTCAGTGTGATTTTACCACTTATATGTATGAGCCATCTGAGGGGCATATGGTCTGTCTGAACCTCGCTTGACTCCGAAACAGGCATGGTCTCAGTTTTTTCAGTGCCCAGACCACAACAAAAGCTTTTTTTTCAATCACAATTCACATCTGTTTCCATGGAAGTAGCCTCCTGCTAATGAATGCTAACATTTGGATTAGGCCCTCTTCATTCTACTGTGTTAGGACTGCCCCATGCCATTCTATGAAGTATCTGTCTGCATGATGAATTCCTTGGAAGAGTCAGGAGCCATGAGTACATATGCTGTACACATGGCCTGCTTAACGGCGTTCAAGGACTTTCTGCAAGCTTCTGTCCAGCTTACCAACCTGGTCTACGTCTTTTAAGTAAGCTCTGTTAAGCGGGGCACAATGGAGCCATATCCCTTAATAAATCTCCTATAGTACCCTTTGAGGCCTAGAAAGGCCCTCACTTCCCTGTGCGTTTTAGGGGGTTTCCACACCATGGTAGTCTCAGTCTCGGACTTGAGGTCATGCACATTGCCCCACCTACCAGGTGACCCAGGTGCATGTCAGAACACTGCCCAATCCTGCACTTACTGGTCTTGCTGGTCAGGCCTGCCTCTTGCAGGTCCTGAAGCACCTTACTGAGGTGTTTGAGGTGTTCCTCCCAGCTGGAACTGTAGACCACAATGTCATCTCAGTAGGCAACACAAAAAGTCTTCCCAGCAAGGACCCTGTTCATCAACCTCTGGAAGGTGGCAGGGGCATTCTTCAAACCAAAGGTCATTACCTGAAACTGGAAGTGGACCTCTGGGGTTGAGAATGCCAACCTATCTTTAGTCGTTTCCATCAAAGCAATCTGCCAGTAACATGATGTCAAATCAAAGGTCCTGATGAATTTGCCAGTGGCCAGACTGTTGATGAGCTCATCAGCCTGGGGGATGGGGTAGTCCACAAGAACCTTCTGTGGCACCCATTGGGGCAGGTCTTGGTTCCTGCACCATGGGGCTGAACCAGAGGTTACTGGATGGCTCAATCACCCCTAACACCAGCATTTTGGAGAACTCTTCCTTGATACTGGCCCTCACCTTATCTGACAATCTGTAAATGTTGTTCTTTACAGAAGGACTTTCACCCATGTCAATGTCATGGAAACACAGGTGTGTGAGTCAAGGGTTGAGTGAGAACAGAGGGGTAAACTGTCACAGTAACTGGTAACAATGCTCTGCTGTCTGGGGTCAGGGAGGAAGAGAGGTTGACACCTTCAACTGAACTATCGAGTTCTTATGGAAAGAGGAGGTCTGGGAGAGGTTCACTGTCTTCTTCCACTCCCCCATCTGTCATGAGGAGCATGTTCACTTTGGGCCTCTCAAAATGAGGCTTAAGGCAGTTTACATGGATCACCCTCAAGGGTTCAGAGGGCTCCTTTACTTCCTATGGGCCAGTCCAGAAGTCCTGGAGAGCTCAGGGCTTCACTGGCTCCATGACCCATACCTTCTGGCCAGTCTGAAACTCACCAGAGTGGCCTTCTGGTCATACAGAGTTTAAAAACTTTTTTGATGGCCTCAAGGTTACTTTTTGCCTTCTTCCAAAAGTGGTGCATCTATTTTCAGAGGGCCAGCATGTACCTGATCACATTCTTGGAGGGGGTCCTGGTAGCTTAATCCCATCCCTCCTTGACAAGGCTCAGGGGTCCTTAACAAGTTGGCCATAGAGAAATTCAAAGACACTGAACCCCATGCCTTTCTGAGGCACCTGCCTCAGAAGGAATGACAAAAGGATGTTCTATGTATCCCTCATGGGGGGTTCAGGTAGATACATAATCATGCCTTTCAAAGTCTTGTTGAATCTTTCCATAAGACAATTAGTTTGGGGGTGATTGTTGAACTTGTACGTTACACCACACTCATCCTATATGGACTTCATTTATGCGGACATGAAGTTAGTGCCTCAGCTAGACACTACCTCCTTGGGGAACCCAACATGGGTAAAGAACCCCCATCAGAGCTCTAGCCACCACATGTATAGTCACTGATCTCAGGGGGATTGCCTCTGGGTAGCGGGTGGCATGGTCAACTAAGACCAGTACAAACCTGTTGCCTAAGGCTGTCTTGGGGGCCATGGGTCTAATGATGTTGATGCCCACCGTTTCAAAGAGGATGCTAACAACTGGTAATGAGAGCTTTTTGCTTTTTCCCTGTTATCCCACAGGCCTGCAGGTAGGACAGGACCTGCAGAATGCATAGGAAGCTGTCCTCATTCAGGGACAATAGAAGTGGGAGACAAGCCTGGCGAAGGTCTTGTCTTACCCCAAATGTCCTGCCAGTGGTATGTCATGAGCCGAACCCAGTAGGAAGGCCCTGGAGCACTGGGGGACCACCAGCACATGGGCTGCCCCAGTACAAGGAGCCTTAAGCTAGCTTTATAGGAGATCACTCTCCCAAAAGACTAGCTGATCCTCAGAGGCTTCACCTGCTGCATGGGCTGATGCCTGGCACCTGAAATCCACAAGAGTTGGGCCCTCCTTTTGCGCTTCACAGAAGTTCTCCCTTCTGGGCCAACCCTCAACCTGCCAGCCCGCAAGCTCTGGTAGGTTACCTAGGGCAGCAATGCTCTCCCCAGTTGGCTTGGGGGCCTTCTCCTTCGGCACCCCATCAATGTCCACCGTGGAAATGCCAGGGGCTGGTTTCCCCCACTCTTCACCTCTCTCCTTGGCATTTGTCTAGACCATTGTTCAGGCTTCAGTCACCCTTGACTTCCTTCCCTGGCAGCCATGGACCATGTGACCATACAGACCCAATAAGGCAACCCCAACATCCCAAGTTAGATTTAAGCTCTACCTCTCTCCAGTTAGTATGCTGTAGGTCGTTGCCTAGCAAACAATCCACAGACATGAAAAAGGGCTCACAGCTACTTTCAGAGAACCTGAGACTCCCCCACACTCAAAGGGAACCAGAGCCACATGGAGATGGCTCTCTCAATTGTCTGTGACTATGACTTTGTGGAATGTGTTCAGTAGGACCTGATCTGCTGACACCTAACAGTAGTCATGTTGGCTCCTGTGTTTTACAGAGCTTCCACCTGTTGCCCATTGAAGGGGACCCACTGCCTATGCTTTGAAGTATTTTTAGGTATATGGGCTTTTGGCACCATCTGCTTATATCCCAGACTAAACTAGGATTACCTCTGTCTGCTTCCTAAATCTCCCCAAAAGCTATACTCACCAACCCAGGTATCTGCCCTCCAATGGGCCTCTGTGCCCTCTTGGGACATTTGAGGTCACCCTTGGAGTGGTCAGACTAGACTGTTCGCCACTACTCCATTAAGAATTATTTAGGGGGATGCTTGAGAATGCCTTATTTTTAAGTTTTTCTCACCGCTCTTTCTTCTATCTGGATGCCTGACCACCTTTTTGGCATTCTTCCCTCGATAGCTTTCTGAGAAACCTGATACTGCCCCTGGGGTACGTCTACTCAGTAAGCTTCCTGGGGTCAGTCAGCTTACTGTCAACTAGATGCTGAAGCAACTCTGGAAAACAGATACTGAGCATGTGCGCTCTCTCATTATTAAATTGTACAACCCAACATAGGCCCTGATTCCGAGTTTGGCTGGCGGCGGTAGCCGCCAGCCAAACGGGAACCGCCACTTGGCCGCTCAGCGGTCAAAAGACCGCGGAGGCCATTCTGGCCTTCCCGCTGGGCCGGCGGGCGCCCGCCAAAGGAGCGCCCGCCGGCCCAGCGGGAAAGGCCCTGCAACAATGAAGCCGGCTCCGAATGGAGCCGGCGGAGTTGCAGGGGTGCGACGGGTGCAGTTGCACCCGTCGCGATTTTCACTGTCTGCAATGCAGACAGTGAAAATCTTTCTGGGGCCCTGTTAGGGGGCCTCTGCACTGCCCATGGCAGTGGCATGGGCAGTGCAGGGGCCCCCAGGGGCCCCACGACACCCATTCCTGCCATCCTGGTTCTGGTGGTGAAAACCGCCAGAAACAGGCTGGCGGGAAGGGGGTTGGAATCTTGCAGCGCCGCCATGGAGGATTCTCCCAGCCGGGGGTAATCCGGCAGGAAACCGCCGGACCCGGCTGGGCGACCGCGGCTGTGCGGAATACATAAGGAAGCACCGCCAGCCTGTTGTCGGTGCTTCCGTGGTCGTCGTCAGAATGACCCCCATAATCCTCAACTTTGTTGCCCCGCACCCAACAATTCAGTGCCTTACAGGAGTAGTCCACAAATTCTACCCAAGATTGATTGGGAAGCTTCCCTGAATCTTTGATGATATTTCTCATGGGTCAGCCCTAATTTGGCATTAAGAATGGCCTTTATATGGGTATACTTGGTTTAGTCCCCAACCTCCAGTGTCAGAAGTGTGTCCCTCCCCACATTAGGCATGTGTTTCCACAGCCCCCCCACCCCAGTGCTCTTCAGGAATGTTGTGAGCCCACAGTGCAGCTTTGTAAGTAGAAAACCAGTTGTCAATGTCATCTCACAGCACATAAATGGGCACCAAATCCATGGGTAAGCGAATCCTTTTCTCTCCTTCATATATTGCAGGTGAGCTGCCACCATCACTGCTAGAATCCATATGTCTGACCTTGATTTCCATCTCTTTCAGAGCCAGTAAGATCTTCTTCTGTGCTAAGGGTCTCTCTGCCTCTCCTTCCTCATCTCAGCCAGATCCTTTGGGGAGAGGCCATGGGATGGGACACTGCTCCCTGCCAGGAAGATCCTATTCAGGGGTCATTTATTTCCGTTCTTCTGCAGGTTGTTCTTATGAAGAGTAATCCTCAGGCTCCACATCCTCTTGTCTGGTTACACCCAGTGTGGAGTGAGGTTCTGCCCAGGCCCTCCTTTAGCAACTCTACCTTCCTATTGGAGCTCTTGGCAGGAAGTCCAAATTCTTTGCAGAAATCTTTGAACTGGGCCACAGTGTAAAAATCTAGGTTGGCCAGCTCAAATTTCATTTTTGCAGGTGCAGATGCAGATCCACCAGACACAGGCATGATATAAGAAAGAATAAAAAATGCCAGTTAGGGAGAATTTAAAATTCAAATTGGTCTTGGATGTGGAATGATACTGTACACCAAGTCACAGTATGGCACTCCATAAGCACAAATCTGATCCCACCACTGATCATCAATATTAGGAATTGGGTTACTGGTTGACGGGGTAAGAGCTGTGGTCAAGCAGCAACCACATTCTCAGTCATGGTAAGTGTCAGGCAAATCCTAAATTAACCTGTGCTCACTTCTGGAAACTTGGCACAGAGTAACCAGGCTTAATGTAGAGGTGAAGTGTAAAGTATTTGTGCAATACCTCAAACAATAAAACAGTGAAAACACCACACACAAAAAGTTTCCATCCCAGGTTAGAGCAATAACTCTGATTTTAATAAATGAAAAGGTCCAAAAGGATGAAAATCTAATAAGTAAAAGTTGAGTTATGAATTTTTAAAGATTAAACTGTAAAACAGAGCTTAGAAACAAGACGTGTCAAGCAGGGGCTTCTGGTAGGCCTTGACCAGGGGAAAAATCAAAATGCAGGCTGGCTGGGATGGAGTGAATGCTGGCCCACTGATAAAAGGTAACTCATATCTGGGGTGTGGAGCGATGTGTCGGTTTCGAACCATGCAGTATAAGGGATGTGTCACTATTTCCTATGCAACATAAGTAATGTGTTAGTTCTGAACTCTGTTGTACCTGTAGTGGGAGTTCCTACTGCACTGATGTCGAGGAGCTGAAGGCAGTTGAGGTGATGTGTGGATTCCACTGAGGACAGCGGCTGTGATGTGGAGTTTCATAGCTGCTATCAAGGCTGCTGCTGTCAAGCTGGATGTGAGGACCTTGCACTGAGAAAAACACCTCAGTGCTGGTTCCGAGGGTGAGGAGCTACTGCCGAGATGTGAGGTACAGCAGGTATGCTATCCTGGTTGCACTGGTTCCGACCAAAGCAGTAGAGGTGATGCATCGATTTTCTCCATGCACCAGCAGAGATATTTTGGTTCTCCTCCTGCAGCAGAGGATGCGTCAGTCTCACTGAAACAAGCACCTTAGATCCACTTCCAATAGTTCAGCACTGAGGTGGCACTACTTGGCAGGACAGACTCACAGATGACAGAGTCTAGATGATGGAGGAGGGTGGTTGAAAGTCTGTTTTGTCACTTAGACTTTAGATTAAGAAGTCAGCTGACTAGCCCTAGGAGTCACTCTGAGTTCAAGTGATGCAGGTCAAGTTCTTTTCACCCAGGCAGGGGAAAAGTAGGCAACAGTTCAGCCCTGGAGGACAGGATCTAGCAAAACAGTACTCCGGCAGAGTGGCTGTCCCTCAGAAGCGCAGCAGTCCTTCTTCCTGGCAGAGTAGTCACAGGTCCTGAAGTATAGTGAGTTAGTGGTGTCAAAGGTCCAGTACTTATACCCAGTTGGACCTTTAAAGTGGAGGAGACTTCAAAGAAAGAAAGGACTTTGAAGTACACAGATGTTCTGCCCTTCCTGCCTTGGCTCCAGACTCACCACAGGGGATTATGCAGCCCTTTGTGTGGAGACAAGACACAGCCTATTCAGGTGTTAGTGAAGCTGACGCCCCCTCCTCTGTCCAATCCTGCCCCCAATCCTGCCCAGATGGCCCCTCACGGCCCATCAAGTCACATCTAAGCTCCCATTGTGTGTGGCTGTCTAGGGGAATACACAAAGCCCAGCTGTCACCCACCCCAGACACGTGATCAGACACAGGCAGCAGGCACCAAATAGCTAAAGTAAGAAAATGCCAACTTTCTGAAAGTGGCATTTTCAGAATTATAATTTGAAATCCAATTTACAAAAGTAAGTTGTGATGTTAAATTGTGATTCCAGGAACACTAACCATAAAACGTTTATCTCTTCTAGATTGTGAATTACAATTATGAGATGGAATATGGTAATTCTAATGTTATCCTATGAGAGAGCAAGTCCTTGCAGTAGTTGAAATTATTTTTTCACTACCAGGACATGAAAAACTAAAAAGAATATGTCCTGCCATTAAAATACATTGCACCCGGCCCTCTGAGTTGTCCAGGACATACATTTGGGGTGACTTAAATGCATAAATCTGATCCCACCACTGATCACCAATAGTGTAAGTTTACCTTTTTGATTGAAGCCCTAAAAGTGCATAAATATGCTCATGGAAATTCACGCATATACCGAGCGCAAAGGTTTGTTAGTTATAGAAATGCACAGAGAACCTGTGGAGAATTGTTAGCTGTAGAGTGCACTTTCTAGTAAAAATACACTTCTATAACCATCTCTTAAGTGTTGAGAAACTGTACATCCCCCTACAGTTCTAATGACCAATTCACATGTTTCTTGTGCGTAAAGAAGTGCCACTCTGAGACTCACAAATAGCATAGCAGGAATACAGAGGTGCCTCTAGATCTAAACAAAGATCTAACTCCTTTGTATGTTGGTATGTAGATGGCTTGAACAACTTCAAATACCACTGCAAATCCTTGAAGTGTATACAGCAGAATTATTGCCTCTCTGCCAAGAAACATCTATGCACTAACTGCTACAAAGCATACAGAAGGTAAATTACAATGACTAGAAGTAATGTACGACACATATTTAAAGCTGCAAATAGTTCTTCAATTTTCAAATTTCCAAATACCTCTTTTTTGTTGTTGCTAGCTCTTTCCATCTTTCCAAGTTTAAGTCTTTGCTATTTTCTATCTTCTTATTTGTCTGAAAAGATGGAGAATATGTCTTTCTCTTTTGCTTACTCTCTTCTAGTAAACTGTTATACAACTGCTACCACTGATACAGTATCAGAGGATACCGGGCTAATGCTCTGAGATTAAGCCCTTTCAATAGATAACTCTACAGCTCCTTAAGCTTTTTCAGTAAATTTAGCTTCTGATATTACCCCTTCACTGCTCCTATCCCAGCTCACATCACTAATGCCATCTCTCCCATTGTACCAAATGTATGCAATGCATCCTTATAAGGTGCAGGCATTGCCAAATCCTGTAAAGAAAGTATCATCAATCATTAACTGTCTTGAGAAGCTGTCACAAGATTCTAAACCGCTCACCAACAATAGGCATTTTCCTCTCCTTCCCCTTCAACCTTTGTGTGAGAAAGTGGATTATTAGTTGGGGTGGATGGGAGTCCACCACATGGAATAATGTCAGTATCTTGTTAGATCCAGTAAAGATGTCCTTAATGTAAACCTGAGCTCAAACCCTGGTAGAGGTGCCACCGACCAATCAGATTTAGCTTAAGAACATGTGTAAAGCATTTTGAAACACCAAAACAATAAAAAAGTTGAAAACAAAAAACAATAAAATAATCACTCACATCTAGAGAAGCATGGAATAATTTAATGAAGAAAATTACATATTCAACAAAACTCCAATGAGGTAAATCAAAGATATGAATGTTTACACATAAATAAAAATAGCACAAAAAAGCATTCAGCACCAAGAAGGTCAACTGTTCATGGTAGACTGGGAACTAAGCATGGTTTGACCCAAACCATGATGGAGTGTGGGCAGGAAACATCAACAAGGTTTGATCCGGTCCAATGTTTTGCCTTTAAAATGGAAGTCAAAGTCTTTCACCAGGGTAAGGAAGCAGGCTGTATCCTACTAGGGCCCCATATTGTTGAATAAGCGTTGGAGAAGGAACCAGTGAAGGTATTCATTTAGAAGGAAAAACCACCAAGTGGGAAAAATCTGGAATTCATGCTCAGGGAAGTCCCCTTGCTGGCTGGATACTTTTGCTGCCAATACCCAGTCAAGTTTTCTTCATTCAGACTTACACAATTTTGGGGATTTTGGATTCCTTCTGTGGGACAAGTCTGTAGGCTGTAGCCAAATAGGGCACCATGAGGCTGGACACCTTCTTCAAGAGGTCCTGCTGAATCTGAGTTACTGCTGCTGAAATCTTCGAGTTAGAATACTTGTATCATCAGCCCAGGGGTAACTAACCCTAACTTGGCAGGTTTGTCCTGATCCTCCAGAGGTCTTTGGAATTCTAAATCCCAGGTTTTTCAGAATGTTAGGAGGAGTACACTTTGACACAACGAAGGGTCTCAAACCTCAGGAACAGCACTGGGGACCAAGATTTACACTATTAGAAGCCTAAGCAGTGTTCAAGGTATGGGGGTATGGCCCCCCCTTGACAGACCCCCCCCTCCCAGCGCCTTGAGACCCTCACAGGTGAGTAGCGCGCTCTATAAAGTTTTTGATTGATTGATTGATTGATTAAGCAGTGTCCAAGGTATGGCCACTTGGAACTGGTCTGCTGGGCTGTTAAGGAAAAGGCTACTTGCAGCTTGTTATGGCTCTGTAGCTTAACTGAAGTTTAGCCTACTGACTCCTTGGATTATGCATCTTTTTTCTATATGCAAGTAGAAGCAGGTCCAGCCTTTCAGGCCTCCTCACAGGTCTCAAACAGCAGGTGCAGTCTTCCATCTGTTTTTCTACAGGTCCAGAGTGTGCTGAGGAGGGTGCCAGGGGATGCAAAATGTATGCTTAGCACAAGCTTGTGGGTGAGGATAACTCCTGGCCTCTTTCTAAACCAATAGGGAAAACATCCAGGGGTAACCCTATCCACTTTTGCAGTAGTTCCTGTGTGCCTTACTGCAAACAATCCCGCGCTGCCTCTCTCTCCCTACATTCAAAATGGTGAAAGCCTTCTCTCCATGTGAAGAGTCTGTGTGCCAAACACAAGGATGTCACCTGGGAAATGAGAGACCTCTCCTCTATGGCCACTTGAAGCCAGTTCTGGAGGCAGATCCTTCCCCACTAGGATTGGAGCCTGCTGGCTGGGGTGACAAAGAAGGGAATAGTGTAGGTGTCATCTGACCTCTGCCTATGACAGGGAAGTTCCCTTTGAAGTTAATCAAATTCCTGGGCACAACCCAAATGGGTATCATAACAGTGGAAGAGAAACATCTCCCCACAATCAGGCCTCTATATCTGTTCTGGGAGAAGTTTTCTCACCTCATTCAGAGCTTGAGCAGTCAGAGAGCAGCATCTGTATACTACTGCAAATTCCTTTCAGAGGCTTTAGGCAGGGAAAAGGCAACTTTCTAAGAGTACCTTTTCCCTAATATTAAAAATCCCGCCCCACCAGAAGATTGGGATTTTAATAAATACCACTCAGAGTCCAAGAGTAATATTTCTGAGGGGATCCTAACACAATATATCAGTATTAATTGTAATAGTGGATCCCAGTGTTCCACTTTGAAATGGCCAGACTTGCTACAGGTAATTAGCTTTTCGGTGGTAGTCACTGTAAGGACATGTTAACTTAAAATTTCTACATGCCCTTCTTTTAAATACCATGCACTTTCCCTTGTCACATACAAGGCCTACATAGTTGTGACATTATTATTATTTGAAAGGAAGGATTTCCGATGTCAAAATGCATTTTTGACAGGTCAGGTTGCAGAATTAACCTCTTCGCTGCTAGGCCTTTTCCCCCTCAGGTGCCAGGCCTTTTTTTTGTCTATTTCGGGCAGGCCGCACTTAGGCCCTCATAACGTTTTGTCCACATAAGCTACCCATGCCAAATGTATGTCCTTTGTTTCCAACATACTAGGAATTCTAGAGGTACCCAGACTTTGTGGGTTCTCCTGAAGGAGGCCAAGAAATTTGCCAAAATACAGTGAAAAGTTAGTTTTTTTAATAAAAGAATTGTAAAAAAGGGCTGCAGAAGAAGGCTTGTGTTTTGTTCCCTGAAAATGGAATCAACAATGGGTTTGCGGTGCTAAAATCACCAGCTTCCCAGCTTTCAGGAACTCGCAGACTTGAATCAGAAAACTTAATTTTTCAACACACTTTTGGCATTTTACTGGGACATACCCCATTTTAAAGATTTTTTGTGCTTTCAGCCTCCTTCCAGTCAGTGACAGAAATGGGTGTGAAAACAATGCTGGATCGCAGGAACCTAAACATTTCTGAAAAGTAGACAGAATTCTGAATTCAGAAATGGGTAATTTGTGTAGACCCTTTAAGGGTTTCCTACTGAAAATAACAACTGAAATGAATAAAATATTGAAATTGAGGTGAAAGAAACAGCCATTTTTCTCTATATTTTACTCTGTAACTTTTTCCTGCGATATCAGATTTTTGAAAGTAATATACCATTACTTCTGCTGGATGCTTCTGGTTGCGGGAATATATAGGTCTTGTAGGTTCATCAAGAACCCTAGGTACCCAGAGCCAATAAATGAGCTGCACCCTTCAGTGGTTTTTCATTCTATACCAGGTATTCAGCAATTCATTTGCTGAAATATAAAGAGTGAAAAATAGGTATAAAGAAAACCTTTGTATTTCCAAAATGGGCACAAGATAAGGTGTTGAGGAGCAGTGGTTATTTGCACATCTCTGAATTCCGGGGTGCCCATACTAACATGTGAATTACAGGGCATTTCTCAAATAGACTTTTTTTTACACACTCTCTTATATTTGGAAGGAAAAAATGTAGAGAAAGACAAGGAGCAATAACGATTGTTTTGCTATTCTATGGTCCCCCAAGTCTCCGGATAAAAATGGTACCTCACTTGTGTGGGTAGGCCTAGCGCCTGCGACAGGAAATGCCCCAAACCACAACGTGGACACATCACATTTCCCCAAAGAAAACAGAGGTGTTTTTTTGCAAAGTCCCTACCTGTGGTTTTTGGCCTCTAGCTCAGCCGGCACCTAGGGAAACCTACAAAACCTCTGCTTTCTTGAAAACTAGAGACCTATGGAAATACAAGATGGGGAAACTTGTGGGGCTCTCCCCAGGTTCTGTTACCCAGAATCCTTTGCAAACCTCTAATTTTGGCTTTAAAAAAACACTTTTTCCTCACATTTTGGTGACCAAAAGTTCTGGAATCTGACAGGAGCCAAAAATGTCCTTCCACCCAGCGTTCCCCCAAGTCCCCCAATAAAAATGATACCTCACTTGTGTGAGTTGGCCTAATGCCCGCGACAGGAAATGCCCCAAAACACAACATGGACACATCACATTTTTCCACAGAAAACATAGGTGTTTATTGCAAAGTGCCTACCAGTGGATTTTGGCCTCTAGTTTAGCTGACATCTAGGGAAACCTACCAAACCTGTGCATTTATTAAAACTAGAGACCTAGGGGAATCCAAGATGGGGTGACTTGGTGGGGTCTCACCAGGTTCTGTTACTCAGAATCCTTTACAAACCTCAAAATTTGGCTAAAAAAATACTTTTTTCTCACATTTCGGTGACAGAAAGTTCTGGAATCTGAGGAGCCACAAATCTCCTTCCATCCAGCGTTTCCCAAAGTCTGCCTATAAAAATGATACCTTACTTGTGTGGGTGGGCCAGGTGCCTGCAAGAAAAAAAGGCCAAAAACGTGTAGAGATTGAGGGGATAGCACAGCAAGTTGATGAGCACATATTCTTCTTTTATACATCTTTAGGCTGACTCTGTTTTAGGGACCCACACAAGTGAGGTGCCATTTTACTGGGGAGGCTGAGGGGAATGCTGGGGAGTAGGAATTTTGTGCTGGAGTGATGATCCTACAAAGAAAAGTCAGGAAAATATGCTTTTTTAAGCAAATTTTGAGGTTTGCAGAGGACTCTGGGTAAGAAAATGTTGGGGGATCCACGCAAGCCATACCTCTCTGGATTCCTTGGGGCGTCTAGTTTTAAAACAATGTCTGGGTTTGGTAGGTTTTCTTTAGATAAAGGCCGCACCCAGGACCAAAAACATAGCTGCCTCCTCCCCCCCAAACACAGGTAGTTTTGTAATATATCATTTTTATGTGTCCACGTACATCTGTGATGTGCCAAACACTAAAATTGTGAAAAGAAACGCACTTAGGTTATGTGAAAAAGACCCCTCACCCACCAACCAAGTTGGTGCCATGCTTCATCATCGGGGTCCCACCTGCGACACCTAGCGTGTCACAAGTGTGTTGCGACGCCTGATTATAGCGGAGCAGGTCTTGTCATTTTTACCACACATACTGGTTGGATTTGGCACAAGGGTGAGTGATGGTTCAGTAGGTCAAATTTTATTAACAAGAGATTTCTTAACCTCTTCTGTGCCTTGGACGAGATGATCTCGTCCAAGGCTACAGTTCCCCTGTGCCTTGGACGAGATCATCTCGTCCTAGGCACAGGGGAACTTGGGGGCGCGCTAGCGCGCCCCCCGTGCACCCCCCCTCCCCCCCCAGGCGGGGATGGAAGGGGAAGACCTTCCCCTTCCACCCCCGCCCCCCCCACGGCAATCCGATGACGTCAGCGCGCGCACAGCTAGTGTTGCCGGGCGCGCTGGAAGCCATTTGCTTCCAGCGCGTCTACCGAGGAGGACCGAAAAGGTGAGTCCTCTTCGTTTTTGGGGGTCGGGGGTGGTGGAAACAGACACGGGGGGAAAGGAAAGGGTTTTTCCTTTCCCCCGGTGCCTGTTTTCATTAGATTCCTGCTCCACGATCGCGGGCAGAGCCCGCGATCGTGGAGCAGGAATCTCCACTAGCCACCAGGGATTTATTTTTTTCAATATTTTGGGGGCGACCCCTTGGGCAAGGGTCGCCCCCCCCCGGGGGCAATTATTTTTAGTATTTCGCCCCCCCCTGGGGGCAGATCCGCCGTTTTTTCGGCGGATCTGCCCCCAGGGGGGGGGCGAAAACCACTAGACACCAGGGATAGTGTTATTTTGCCATGATTTTGGGGGTGACCCCTTGGGCAAGGGTCGCCTCCCCCGGGGGCAATTTGTTTTTGTATTTCGCCCCCCCCTGGGGGCAGATCTGCCGATTTTTCGGCGGATCTGCCCCCAGCGGGGGGCGAAAACCACTAGACACCAGGGAAAATGTATTATATTTATTATTTTGGGGGCGACCCCTTGGGCAAGGGTCGCCCTCCCCCGGGGGCATTTTTTTATTGTATTTCGCCCCCCCCTGGGGGCAGATCTGCCGATTTTTCGGCGGATCTGCCCCCAGGGGGGGGCGAAAACCACTAGACACCAGGGATATAGTATTTTCTGTTTATTTTGGGGACGACCCCCTTGGGCAAGGGTCGCCCCACCCCGGGGGCAATTTTTTTTTGTATTTCGCCCCCCCCCCCCCCCCGGGCAGATCCGCCGAATTTTCGGCGGATCTGCCCCCGGGTGGGGCGAAAACCACTAGACACCAGGGATTTTATATTTTGTGTATATTTTGGGGGCGACCCCTTGGGCCAGGGTGGCCCCCCGGGGAATTTTTATTTGTATTTAGCCCCCCCCGGGGGGCAGATCCGCTGATTTTTTGGCAGATCTGCCCCCGAGGGGGGTTGAAAACCACTAGACACCAGGGATTTATTTTTATTGTAAAGTTTTTTTTGGGGGGCGACCCTTTGGGCAAGGGGCGTCCCACTGGGGGACACATTTTTTAGTATTTGCCCCCCCCCTGCCCCCCCGGGGGCAGATTGCCAATTTTTGGGCTGATCTGCCGCCGGGGGGGGGGGGGCGGGGGGGCAAAATCCACTAGACACCAGGGATTTTGTTTTTGTTGTTTATTTTGAGGGCAACCCCTTGGGCAAGGGTCTCTCCCCTGGGGAGTTTTTTTTTTCTGTTTCGGCCCCCCGATGGCAGACCAGTCATTTTTTGGACGATCTGGCCCCGGGGGGGTGGAAGCACACTAGGCGCCAGGGATTGTGTGGTGTGTGTGTAATTTTGTAGGCCCATCTGCCCCCAAGGAGGGCAGAAACCACCAATACGGCAGGGATTTTTTTGTTTTGTGCTGGGGGTGCCCCCTTTGGGAAGGGTTGCCCCCTAAAAGGGGGCACAGAGGTGTTGCCCATTTCGGCTAATTTTTTTACGCCCATCTACCCCCGAGGGGGGGCAGGATCCACTTAGGTACCAGGGACAACTTCTAAGTTCTTGGTGGTGGGGTGTTTGTCAACAGGCAAAGTATTTGTATTTGTGATTATAACAATTTATTTCTTCTTTTTCTTCTAGTTCAACGCTTTTGCTTCCTTTGCTGTGGATCTTAGCGGTTTTGGCAGTAGTTGTCCAGTGGTTTGCATAGCTGCATGTTTTAGGTAAGTGAAAGCAATTTACTCCAAAGGAGTATTGTTGACATGCATGAATGACATGTTTGTAGGTGGTGTACTAAATGCAGTATTGTGTGTTTGACATTGTCCTTAGATTTGAGCACAGTGATGTTTGTGTTGTCATATGTCTAATTTGCTTTTTTGTTTTTTCTTTTTAGTGGGATATCATTGGTGATTGCTGTGTCTGTGCAGAGTAGTTGCTTGGTGAGTAGCTATTTCAGGCAACTGAGTGGTATAGTTTTTTGTAGTACATAACTCTTTGTGATAAAGCTACACTTTGTTTATTACTTATTTTAGTGCTAGTTGTTGTTGGCAATCCATTTGTTGTTAGGATCATGGCTAGCCGCAAAGTGACCGCTCAGCAGGTTGTTTGCATGCTCTTTGAGTCGTCTTCAGACCATGATTACGACACTGACTCTGCATCTGAGGCAGAGGAGGACGCAGGAGATTCTGGAAGTGAGTTTTCTGTCCAAGAGTATTCTTCTGATGAGGAAGCTACTCTCAGTGCAGATGAAGGGCCTGAGTTAGAGGAGGACATTGATGTGCCAAGAGTGCAGCAGCCTGGGGCTGAAGGGTTTCCCATTAGAAGACCTGACACCTGGATTGCCCCAAACATGGAGCAGCCACAGTTACCTGCATTTACTAGTCTCCCAGGGTGTAGAGTTAATACGGAAAACTTTCTGCCTGTCCATTTCTTTCACTTGTTTATGGACGATGTATTTTTGGAAGAGATTGTGGAGCAGACAAATGTGTATGCAGAGCAATATTTGCGGGACAACGCTGCCAGACTTAAGCCTCAGTCTAGAGCTACTCATTGGGTTCCCACATATCTGGAAGAGATGAAAAGGTTTTTAGGTTTGTCTTTTTTGATGGGGTTGATCAGGAAGCCGTCACTGGCTTCTTATTGGTCTACTAGTCCCTTGATGGCAACTGCTATATTTCCTGCAACTATGACACGTAATCGGTATTTGCTTCTTCTTCGTATGCTGCATTTTGTAGACAATGCTTTAGCCTTGCCACGAGATCACCCTGATTGTGACCGCCTTTTTAAGATTAGGCCTGTCCTTGATCATTTTGTGGATCGGTTTTCAGAGGTCTATGTTCCAGGCAAAGAGATAAGTGTGGACGAGTCTTTGGTCCTTTTCAAGGGGCGTTTAGTTTTTAAGCAGTACATCCCTAGTAAGAGGGCACGGTATGGGATTAAATTGTATCTGCTGTCAGAAAGCAGTACAGGATATGTTTATAATTTCCGGGTCTACACTGGTAGGGATTCCAGTATTGACCCTCCTGGTTGTCCGGCCACTTTTGGAGTTAGCGAAAAAATTGTGTGGGAACTTGCTAGACGGCTGTTTAACAAAGGTCACCATTTGTACGTAGATAATTTCTACACTGGAGTGCAGTTGTTCAAGGAGTTGTTTAGGGTGGACACTGTTGCTTGTGGCACAATCCGTTCTAACCGCAAAGGCTATCCAAGGGAGCTTGTCTGTAAAAAACTTGAGAGGGGACAGTGCAGTGCCTTGCGGAATAATGAGCTGTTAGCTATGAAATTTTCAGATAGGAGGGATGTGTACATGCTATCGACCATCCATGATGAGAGTACTTCCCCTGTGGCTGTTTGGGGTCAGGTTGCGGAAGTGCCCAAACCTGCGTGCATTTTGGACTACAATAGGCACATGGGTGGTGTTGATAGAGTAGATCAGAGGTTGGAATCTTACACTGCTCTTCGTAAGTCGTATGTGTGGTATAAAAAGTTGGCCCTACATTTATTTCATTTGGCAACTTTTAATGCCTTTATTGTATACAAGGATTGTTCACCTGAGTCAAGGATGACTTTTGTTAAATTTCAGGAGTCGGTGATAGAAAGCCTTATTGTGGTGGAACCGGCAAGAGTTCCTAGAGTAGAAGTGGTGGAGGATGTGGCTAGATTGAAAGATCTGCACTTTCCAGATCACATTCCTCCCACTCCCAAAAAAGACATGCCCACAAAGAAATGTAGAGTATGTGCCCGGAGATCAATCCGGAGGGAGAGCCGGATGTACTGCCCCGAATGCCCTTCAAAGCCTGGGCTGTGTGTGCCCAGCTGTTTTAGAAGTTACCACACAAGGAAAAACTTTTGGGAAATACCGTGAGCGTAAGCTGTTTGTTTTATATTTTCATATGTTTCACGGTTGGCATCTGTCGTGTATTTAGTTTGAGGTTTTGTGTTTGTAGTTTTGTGCCTATTTTATAATTAGTAGTTTATTTGTTGTTTATAAATAAAAAAAAGTGATTGCGGTGTGCGTGGGGTGGCGCTTGGCTGGCGGTGTGCGTGGGGTGGCGCTTGGCTGGCGGTGTGCGTGGGGTGGCGCTTGGCTGGCGGTGTGCATGGGGTGGCGCTTGGCTGGCGGTGCCAGCCAAACGGCAGTCCACACTCCCATCAGCTGGTGTGATTCTTGTATCAGGCATGTGGCGTATGTAAGTGATGGGCCCTTCAGTGGCGCGGTCTGTCGATGTGAGTGTTGTAATGTGCTGGGCCCGTGGCTGGCGGTGTGAATGGTCTTGTGCGTGTCATGTATGAAAGGTGTGTGAATGGACTGTAAAGCGGTTGGTGCCTTGTCACGGCTTTACAGCTCACGAGCTGTGAGTCATTGGTTCACTTTTTTGCCTTTCAGTTATTAGCAGTGCATTTCATTTTTGTGAAATCTCTTGTTAATAAAATTTGATCCACTGAACCATCACTCACCCTCGTGCCAAATCCAACCAGTATGTGTTGTAAAAAATGACAAAACCTGCTCCGCTGTAATCAGGCGTCGCAGCACACCTGTGACACGCTAGGTGCCTCGGGTGGGACCCCGATGATGAAGCATGCCACCAACTTGGTTGGTGGGTGAGGGGTCTTCTTCACATAACCTAAGTGTTTCTTTTCACTATTTTAGTGTTTGGCACATCACGGACGTATGTGCACACATCAAAATGATATATTGCAAAAATACCTATCCCTTCTATCTCTTCAGGTTTTGGGCCTTATTCTGTTGCAGGCACCTGGCCCACCCACACAAGTGAGGTATCATTTTTATCGGGAGACTTGGGGGAATGCTGGGTGGAAGGAAATGTGTGGCTCATCTCAGATTCCAGAACTTTCTGCCACAGAAATGAGAGGAAAAAGTGTTTTTTGGCCAAATTTTGAGGTTTGCAAAGGATTCTGGGTAACAGAACCTGGTCCGAGCCCCGCAAGTCACCCCTCCTTGGATTCCCCTAGGTCTCTAGTTTTCAGAAATGCACAGGTTTGGTAGGTTTCCCTAGGTGCCCACTGAGCTACAGGCCAAAATCCACAGGTAGGCACTGTTTTCTTCCAAAATTTTGGTTGTGTCCACGTTGCGCTTTGGGGCGTTTCCTGTCGCGGGCGCTTGGCCTACCCACACAAGTGAGGTATCATTTTTATCGGAAGACTTGGGGGAACGCTGGGTGGAAGGAAATTTGTGGCTCCTCTCAGATTCCAGAACTTTCTGCCACAGAAATGTGAGGAACATGTGTTTTTTTAGCCAAATTTTGAGGTTTGCAAAGGATTCTGGGTAACAGAACCTGGTCCGAGCCACACAAGTCACCCCTCCTTGGATTCCCCTAGGTCTCTAGTTTTCAGAAATGCACAGGTTTGGTAGGTTTCCCTAGGTGGCGGCTGAGCTAGAGGCCAAAATCTACAGGTAGTCACTTTGCTAAAAACAGCTCTGTTTTCTGTGATATGTCCACGTTGTGTTTTGGGGCATATCCTGTCGCGGGCGCTAGGCCTACCCACACAAGTGAGGTGTCATTTTTATCGGGAGACGTGGGGGAACGCTGGGTGGAAGGAAATTTGTGTCTCCTCTCAGATTCCAGAACTTTCTGCCACAGAAATGTGAGGAACATGTGTTTTTTTAGCCAAATTTTGAGGTTTGCAAAGGATTCTGGGTAACAGAACTTGGTCCGAGCCACACAAGTCACCCCTCCTTGGATTCCCCTAGGTCTCTAGTTTTCAGAAATGCACAGGTTTGGTAGGTTTCCCTAGGTGTCGACTGAGCTAGAGGCTAAAATCTACAGGTAGTCACTTTGCTAAAAACAGCTCTGTTTTCTGTGATATGTCCACGTTGTGTTTGGGGGCATATCCTGTCGCGGGCGCTAGGCCTACCCACACAAGTGAGGTATCATTTTTATCGGGAGACGTGGGGGAACGCTGGGTGGAAGGAAATTTGTGGCTCCTCTCAGATTCCAGAACTTTCTGCCACAGAAATGTGAGGAACATGTGTTTTTTTAGCCAAATTTTGAGGTTTGCAAAGGATTCTGGGTAACAGAACCTGGTCCGAGCCACACAAGTCACCCCTCCTTGGATTCCCCTAGGTCTCTAGTTTTCAGAAATGCATAGGTTTTGTAGGTTTCCCTAGGTGGTGGCTGAGCTAGAGGCCAAAATCTACAGGTAGTCACTTTGCTAAAAACAGCTCTGTTTTCTGTGATATGTCCACGTTGTGTTTTGGGGCATATCCTGTCGCGGGCGCTAGGCCTACCCACACAAGTGAGGTATCATTTTTATCGGGAGACGTGGGGGAACGCTGGGTGGAAGGAAATTTGTGGCTCCTCTCAGATTCCAGAACTTTCTGCCACAGAAATGTGAGGAACATGTGTTTTTTTAGCCAAATTTTGAGGTTTGCAAAGGATTCTGGGTAACAGAACCTGGTCCGAGCCCCGCAAGTCACCCCTCCTTGGATCCCCCTAGGTCTCTAGTTTTCAGAAATGCACAGGTTTGGTAGGTTTCCCTAGGTGGCGGCTGAGCTAGAGGCCAAAATCTACAGGTAGTCACTTTGCTAAAAACAGCTCTGTTTTCTGTGATATGTCCACGTTGTGTTTTGGGGCATATCCTGCCGCGGGCGCTAGGCCTACCCACACAAGTGAGGTATCATTTTTATCGGGAGACGTGGGGGAACGCTGGGTGGAAGGAAATTTGTGGCTCCTCTCAGATTCCAGAACTTTCTGCCACAGAAATATGAGGAACATGTGTTTTTTTAGCCAAATTTTTAGGTTTGCAAAGGATTCTGGGTAACAGAACCTGGTCCGAGCCCCGCAAGTCACCCCTCCTTGGATCCCCCTAGGTCTCTAGTTTTCAGAAATGCACAGGTTTGGTAGGTTTCCCTAGGTGGCGGCTGAGCTAGAGGCCAAAATCTACAGGTAGTCACTTTGCTAAAAACAGCTCTGTTTTCTGTGATATGTCCACGTTGTGTTTTGGGGCATATCCTGTCGCGGGCGCTAGGCCTACCCACACAAGTGAGGTATCATTTTTATCGGGAGACGTGGGGGAACGCTAGGTGGAAGGAAATTTGTGGCTGCTCTCAGATTCCAGAACTTTCTGCCACAGAAATGTGAGGAACATGTGTTTGTTTAGCCAAATTTTGAGGTTTGCAAAGGATTCTGGGTAACCGAACCTGGTCCGAGCCACACAAGTCACCCCTCCTTGGATTCCCCTAGGTCTCTAGTTTTCAGAAATGCATAGGTTTGGTAGGTTTCCCTAGGTGGCGGCTGAGCTAGAGGCCAAAATCTACAGGTAGTCACTTTGATAAAAACAGCTCTGTTTTCTGTGATGTGTCCAGGTTGTGTTTTGGGGCATATCCTGTCGCGGGCGCTAGGCCTACCCACACAAGTGAGGTATCATTTTTATCGGGAGACGTGGGGGAATGCTGGGTGGAAGGAAATTTGTTGCTCCTCTCAGATTCCAGAACTTTCTGCCACAGAAATGTGAGGAACATGTGTTTTTTTAGCCAAATTTTGAGGTTTGCAAAGGATTCTGGGCAACAGAACCTGGTCCGAGCCACACAAGTCACCCCTCCTTGGATTCCCCTAGGTGTCTATTTTTCAGAAATGCACAGGTTTGGTAGGTTTCCCTAGGTGGCGGCTGAGCTAGAGGCCAAAATCTACAGGTAATCACTTTGCTAAAAACAGCTCTGTTTTCTGTGATGCGTCCACGTTGTGTTTTGGGGCATATCCTGTCGCGGGCGCTAGGCCTAGCCACACAAGTGAGGTATCATTTTTATCGGGAGACTTGGGGGAACATAGAATAGCAAAACAAGTGTTATTGCCCCTTGTCTTTCTCTACATTTATTCCTTCCAAATATAGGGGTGTGTGTAAAAAAGACATCTATTTGAGAAATTCCATGTAATTCACGTGCTACTATGGTCACCCCGGAATTCAGAGATGTGCAAATAACCACTGCTCCTCAACACCTTATCTTGTGCCCTTTTTGGAAATGCAAAGGTTTTCTTGATAGCTATTTTTTACTCCTTATATTTCAGCAAATGAATTACTGTATACCCGGTATAGAATGAAAACGCACTGCAGGGTGCAGCTCATTTATTGGCTCTGGGTTCCTCGGGTTCTTGATGAACCTACAAACCCTATATATCCCCACAACCAGAGGAGTCCAGCAGACGTAATGGTATATTGCTTTCGATAATCTGACATTGCAGGGAAAAGTTACAGAGTAAAAAGTACAGAAAAATTGATGTTTTTTTCACCTCAATTTCAATATTTTTCTTTTTCAGCTGTTATTTTCTGTAGGAAACCCTTGTAGGATCTACACAAATGACCCCTTGCTGAATTCAGAATTTTGTCTAATTTTCAGAAATGTTTAGGTTTCTGGGATCCAGCATTGGTTTCATGACCATTCCTGTCACTGACTGGAAGGAGGCTGAAAGCACAAAAAATTGCACAAATGGGGTATGCCCCAGTAAAATGCCAAAATTGTGTTGAAAAATTGGGTTTTCGGATTCAAGTCTGCCTGTTCCTGAAAGCTGGGAAGCTGCTGAGTTTAGCACCGCAGACCCTTTGTTGATGCCATTTTCAGGGGAAAAACCACAAGCCTTCTTCTGCAGCCCCTTTTTCCAATTTTTTTGAAAAAAACGAAATTTTCACTGTATTTTGGCCAATTTCTTGGCCTCCTTCAGGGGAACCCACAAAGTCTGGGTACCTTTAGAATCCCTAGGATGTTGGAAAAAAAGGACGCAAATTTGGCTTGGTTAGCTTATGTGGACAAAAAGTTATGAGGGCCTAAGCGCGAACTGCCCCAAATAGGCAAAAAAAGGCCTGGCACAGGAGGGGGAAAAGGCCTGGCAGCGAAGGGGTTAAAAGTGAAATGCGCTGTTAATAACTGAAAGGCCAAAAAACTGAACCAATGACTCACAGCTCGTGAGCTGTAAAGTCGCGCCAAGGCACCAACCGCTTTACAGTCCATTCACACACCTTTCATACATGACATGCACAAAACCATTCACGCCACTAACCACGGGCCCAGCACATTACAACACTCGAATCGACAGATAGCGCCACTCAAGGGCCCATCACTTACCTATGCCCACATGCCTGATAGAGCAGTCATACTAGCTGATGGGAGTGTGTGGACTGACATTTGGCTGGCACCGCCAGCACAAGCGCCACCCCAGGCACACCGCCAGCCAAGCACCAACCCAAGCACACCATCAGCCTAGCGCCACCACATGCACACCGCCAGCCAAGCGCCACCTCATGCACACTGCCAGCCAAGTGCCACCCAAAGCACACTGCCAGCCAAACGCCACCCCACGCACACTGCCAGCCAAGTGCCGCCCCACACACACTGCCAGCCAAACGCCACCCCACGCACACCGCCATCCAAGCGCCACCCCATGCACACCACCATCACTTTTTTTGGTTTATAAATAACAAAGAATCCACTAACTAATTATGAAATAAGCACAAAACTACATACACAAAAGCTCTAACTAAATACATGACAGTAATACCAACCATGAAACTGAACATATGAAAATATAAAATAGGCAGTTTACGCTCACGGTATTTCCCAAAAATGTTCTTCATAAGATAACTTCTAAAACAGTTGGCCACACACAGCCCAGACTTTGAAGGGCAATCAGGGCAGTACATCCGTCTCTCCCTCCGGATAGCTCTTCGGGCACATACTCTACATTTCTTAGTGGGCAAGTCTTTTTTGGGAGGGGGAGGAATGTGATCTGGAAAGTGGCGATCTTTCAATCTAGCCACATCCTCCACCACTGCTACTCTAGGAACTCTTGCCTGTTCCACCATAATAAGGCTCACTATCACTGACTCCTGAAATTTAACAAATTTTATCCTTGACTCAGGTGAACAATCCTTGAACACAATAAAAGCATTAAAAGTTGCCAAATGAAATAAATGTAGGGCCAACTTTTTATACCATATGTAAGACTTACGAAGAGAAGTGTAAGGTTCCAATCTCTGATCTACTTTATCAACACCACCCATGTGCCTATTGTAGTCCAAAATGCACTCAGGTTTGTGCACTTCGGCAACCGGACCCCAAACAGTCACGGGGAATTACTCTCATCATGGATGGTAGATAGCATGCACACATCCCTCCTGTCTGAAAATATCAGAGTTAGCAGCTCATTATTCCGCAAGGCACTGCACTGTCCACTCTCACGTTTTTTACAGACAAGCTCCCTTGGAGAGCCTTTCCGGGTCGAATGGATTGTGCCATAAGCAACAGTGTCCACCCTAAACAACTCCTTGAACAAATACACTCCAGTGTAGAAATTATCTACGTACAAATGGTGACCATTGTTAAACAGTCGTCTACCAATTTCCCACAAATTTTTTCGCTAACTCCAAAAGTGGGCGGACAACTAGCAGGGTCAATACTGGAATCCCTACCAGTGTAGACCCAGAAATTATACACGTATCCTGTACTACTTTCAGACAGCATATACAATTTAATTCCATACCATCTCACTAGGAATGTACTGCTTAAGAACTAAACGCTCCTTCAAAAAGACCAAAGACTCGTCCACACTTATCTCTTTGCCTGGAACATAGACCTCTGAAAACCGATCTACAAAATGATCAAGGACAGGCTGAATCTTCAAAAGACGGTCACCATCAGGTTGATCTCATGGCAAGGCTAAAGCACTGTCTACAAAATGCAGCATATGAAGAAGAAGCAAATAGCGATTACGTCTCATAGTTGCAGGAAATATAGCTGTTGCAATCAAGGGACTAGTAGACCAATAAGAAGCCAGTGACGTCTTCCTTATCAACCCCATCAAAAAAGTAAAACCTAAAAACTTTTTCATTTCTTCCAGCTATGTGAGAACCCACTGAGTAGCTCTATACTGAGGCCTAAGTCTGGCAGCGCTGTCACCTCAAATAGTGCTCTACAAACAAATTAGTCTGCTCCACAATCTCTTCCAAAAATACATCATCCATAAACAAATGAAAGAAATTGACAGGCAAAAGGTTTTCCGTATTGACTCTACACCCTGGGAGACCAGTAAATGCAGGTAACCGTGGCTGCTCCATGTTTGGGGCAATCCAGATGTCAGGTCTTTTAATGGGAAACCCTTCAGCCCCAGGCTGCTGCACTCTTGGCACATCAATGTCCTCCTCTAAAACAGGCCCTTCCTCTGCACTGAGAGTGTCTTCCTCATCAGAAGAATCTTCTCGGACAGAAAACTCACTGCCAGAATCTCTCATTTCCTCCTCTGCCTCAGATGCAGAGTGAGTCTCATAATCATGGTCTGAAGATGACTCAAAAAGCATGCCAACAACCTGCTGAGCGGTCACTCTGCGGCTAGCCATGATCCTTACTAACAACAAATGGATTGCCAACAACAACCAGCACTAAAATAAGTAATAAATAAAGTGTAGCTTTATCACAAAGAGTTATGTACTACAAAACTATACCACTCACTTGCCTGAAAAAGCTACTCACCAGCAACTACTCTGCACAGTCACAGCAATCACCAATGATATCCCAATAAAAAGAAAAAAGAAAAAAAGCAAATTAGACATATAACACCACAAATATCATTGTGCTCAAATCTAATGACAAATTCACACACAATCCTGCATTTAGTACACCACCTACACACAGGTCATTCATGCATGTCAACAATACTCCTTTCTAGTAAATTGCTTTTACTTACCTAAAACATGCAACTATGCAAACCGCAAGACAACTACTGCCAAAACTGCAAGGACATACAGCAAAGGAAGCAAAATCTTTGAACTAGAACAAAAAGAAGAAATAAACTGTTATAATCACAAATACAAATACTTCTGCAGTTGACAAACACCCCGCCACCAAGAACTTAGAAATTATCCCTGGTGCCTAAATGGCTTCTGCCCCCTATGGGGGCAGGTGGGCCTAAAAAAAATAGGATGATCTGCCCCCAATGGGGGGCAGAAATGGCCAACATCTCTGTACCCTTTTTAGGGGGGCGAGCTTTGCCAAAGGGGGCGAAAGGAGGCGCCCCAGCACAAAGAAACTAAGGGGAACAAAAAACAAATTCCCTCACATCTTGGAGACTTCTGCCCTATGTGCCCCCAAGGGGAGCCGAAATGGCCATCAGTAATGTGCCCCCCCTTTGGGGAGCGACGCTTGCCAAAGGGGCCGACCCCCACACAAAACACACACACACAAGATCACTGGTGCCTAAGTGGATTCTGCCCCCCCCCCCCTTGGGGGCAGATGAGCCTAAAAAAAATAGGCCAATCTGCCCCCGGGGGGGGGGGGGGGCAGAAATGGCCAACAGCTCTGTGCCCCCTTCGGGGGCGACCCTTGTCAAAAGGGGCGCCCCCCAGCACATAAAAAAACAAAGGGAAGCAAAAAAAAAAAAATCTCTGACATCTTGGGGGCAGATGGGCCTATAAAAGTAGGCCGATCTGCCTCCAAGGTGGTCAGAAATGGCCATCTGTAACATGCCCCCTTTGGGGGGAGACCCTTGCCAAAGGTGCCACCCCACCCCACAAAACACACAGACAGGATCCCTGATGCCTAAGTGGATTCTGCCCCCCTTGGGGGCAAATGGGCGTAAAAGAAATTGGACGATCTGCCCTCAAGGGGGGCAGAAATGGTCAACAGCTCTGTGCTCCCTTTAGGGGCGACCCTTCGCAAAGGGGGAAAAAGGGGTCACCCCCAGCTCAAAACAAAAAAAGGGGACCAAAAATTAAATCCCTGGCGTATTGGTAGTTTCTGCCCCCATTGGGGGCAGATGGGCCTAAAAAAAATATGCCCATCTGTCCCCAAGCGGGACAGAAATGGCCTATACTAATTTTCCCCCCTTTGGGGGGGTGACCCTTGCCCAAGGGGTGCCCCCAAACACACAAAACACACACACCACACAATCCCTGGCACCTAGTGGGTTTTGACCCCCCCCCCAGGGGCGAGAGCCCCAGGGGGAGCAAAACGTATACATAATTATTGCCCCCGGGGCAGCGACCCTGGTCTAAGGGGTCGCTGCCCAAAAACATAAGGAAAATATAATCCCTGATGGTCTAGTGGTTTTCGACCCCCCGGGGGCTGATTAGCCAAAACAGGATTTTAAATTGCCCCCCAGGGGAGCGACCCTTGCCCAAGGGGTCGCTCTCCAAAATAAAACAAAAAGAATATCCCTGGTGCCTAGTGGGGATTCCTGCTCTGAAAACAGGCATGGGGAAATTAAAAACTCTTTCTTTTCCCCCTGTGTCTGTTTTCCACCCCCAACCGCCCCACAGGAGAAGGACTCACCTCTTTCGCATCCTCTCTCCACTTGCGCTAGAAACAAATGGCTTCCAGCGCATCCTTGGCAGCTTCTGATGACGTCGGCGTGCTGTGAGCGCGCTGACGTCATCAGATTGCGAGGGGAGGTCGGGGTGGAAGGGGAAGCGATTCCCCTTTCACCCTCAACTGAAGGGTGTGGGCCGGGTGCAGGATGAGCTGGTCTCGTCCAGGGCACACGGCAACTGTGTGCCTGGACGAGACCAGCTCGTCCACGGCATGGGAGGGGTTAAACTGCAGTTGCTAAGCTGCTGTGGCAGGCTGGGAGTCAGTGTCACATTTAAACTTCTATGCCATAGGTGTACTTTGGATGCCATATTCTATAGACATATAGACATATTAAACATACAAACTAGGTTTTAGCCAATTCAACTTGTTTTTTCGAGGTTTGAGCACGTGCACTGGGGAATGGTTATCAGTGTCCCAGTGCACAGAATTAAAAAACCGGCAGCATCAGTCCACAAAAGATGTAAGTGACCCACACGTTGAGACCCTTACTTTCACTTTGGAAATTAAGTGAGTTTAGAAGTTTCTTTATTCAGTAAAGACAATATCATCCTTGATGTAGCTCATTCCGTAATATGTCCTATGCATGGTACGCAGACAGGCATTCTTGCTGTAGCTGATGATCTAAAGACTTATCATGGATAAGGGACGATGTGCTGTTCAAACTCTCCTGAATGTTTCTGTTGGATGACACAGGATAAGACAAAGTTTTCACATGGATTTTTTTTCTGTCTAATCAATTTTAATCAGTTTTTCGTCCTCATTTCTCGTCTCATTTCAGACTCCTTTCTTGTACTACCCGACAGGATTATCACTTGGCCACGCTCTGCTTAATCTGTGCATCACTGTCTTGGTTTGTCGGATTCCATCTTTTCTCCTTTCCTTTATATCTTTGTAGCAGACACCAAATTGTCATCTGGATAAGCAATTGCACTGTGATTACACCACCTAACTTCAATCATGTTTTATTATTTTAACCATATGTATGAAATCCAACTTCCTGAAATGAAACTGTGTAAAAAGAAAAGTCCTTATATTTGGCTGTGGACATTCAATGTGGTCCATACCATCGTCAGCATCTGAACTAGGTTAAACATCAATACCAGTGAAGTCAACGAGAAACTTTGGCTTCATTAATGACCATTGTGTAACTTTTAGTGATCTTATTTTAAACTTCACTCTTACTTGTTTTTTATTCAGCTGCTCTGAAAAGTCATCCTTCCAGTTCCAGTGAACTACTGTAACTCAATGGTTCAATGTACATCATGACGTGCCTTAGTGATGGTAATTCCCTTTATACTGGTGCTCCTGATTATTTTTCCGTCATCTGCAGATGTTTAAAAAAGAGTCTAATCCCATTATTTTCAAATCCATGTGTCTCTGTACTTGTTCCTGACATCTAATTTTTTTCTTTTAAGTCTTTAAAAAACAATATCTACAATCCCAGAATTCTTCACCAGCGAAGTTTCTTTCAATCCCTTTTGTTATAATGACCTAGATTTCTGGCGACTTTTTCTCTGATTTGGCTGCCACGTAATGCAAGATTCTCCATTCTTCAACTAACAGAACAGGTAACCATCTTGCATTTCAAAGAAATAAAAAATGTTGTTACTTGCTTCACTTAGACTATCTAGCCCTGCCTTCTTCCTCCTTCCCCAGGCTGTGGTTAGGGGTAATAGTGCGCTTTACAAGTAATTTTCTTTCACTCATGGTTGCTCTCCCAAGATTAGCCCTATCACTCTGCAACGAGTTTTGGACCCCCCCAATTCAGCTTAATTAATAGTTGCAGCTCTCAGGGTTTGAGTTTATATGTTGTTCCGTTGAAACAGTGTGGCATATATTGATTCCTAAAGTTTTAATCATAACTAAGGTGGGTATTTTACTATTTCCAAACCAAAATCAATTATATTCTGGTGCTGTCTGGTCTATGTTGTGCAAAAGGGGCGGATCGAGACAATTGTTCGCACTATGCTTCAGAAGTACAAAGCAATTACACCGGTTTGAGCCAATCTAAGAATGTGTGACTTTCAAAACCTCAAAAGTATGCTCTATTTACTTTCCTTTGATTGTGTATTTGTACTATGTTATACCGTTATTCAGGTTGTGTAGACTTCAATTGGAAAGAGACCAGTAATTTTGGGTGCAGCTGATAGTCACTGTAATCTGTGTCAAAGGAAATGATTTAGTCTATGGAATTACTATACAAGTCACATTGATACATAGATACAGGCATGTTTCAGTCGCAGTAAACATGCATGGTGCGTACATGTATATTTTGTGGTTTGTTTGGGGTGTGATTTAGTTTGATTTAATTTGGAAATTGTAAACCATTGATATGCCCAGAGGGTTTTAGTGCAAAGTGTACCAAACAGGTAAAAGGCAGGACTTTGGAAGAAGGTGGGTTTAGAACTTTTTTTCGAATGGTAAGAAGGTTGCATATTCTACATATCTGGTGAGAGAGATGGCCCAAGTTTAGGTTCAAGAATAAATAGAGATTTGCATGCAAAGTCTGCACATTTAAAAGGAAGATTGGCCATGAGAAACAGTGATTTTGACAGAACTGATCTGTGCTGAGCCTCGGCTGGAAATTCGGCAGGTGTGCGTAGCAAGAATAGGGTCTCACTCAGCATTGTAGCATGAGCCAGACCCAACTTTAGAAATGTGTGCAATTGGATGAGAGAGCGAACTTTGAGACGGTTTGAGAAAAATGTTTTCAATACAAAGAGAAGTTTCAACACAGCTTGTTGGAAAAATGTTGATGACTTGGGATTCAGGAATGCTAGTGGTTTGTAAAATGTAAACGAGTGGGCTATTTGCCAGGAGGCAGAGTATTTGTGGGCGTAATACATTTAATGGTAACTACCCAACTGTAATGCAGATATTTTCCCAAATCTACAGATGTATATAGCACACTATGTAAGCACTGTGGTCCAATATATTCGCAAAATAATCAGGCTTCAACCCCTGTCCCATTTCCATACTGGCATTTTGGATATATATCAGTCAAGGTATTGAGAAAGTGGCGGTATGAAGATTTTAAACAGCAAATTGCTAAACGAATATCCCCCGGTTTTCACAATGAATCTTGTTGCCAGGAGAATTAGATTTGCCTGATCTTGATTAAATGGTTGCATTTGGGAAGTTGACTCAATAACAAAGTTCTTTCTGATCTACCCATGTATTTTCAATATTTTTATCAGACTCTGTGATCGATCTTATCATGAGATACAGAGAAATAGAGGAGACTAAGGCCTGATTTTGAGTTTGATAGAAAGGTTACTCTATCACAAACATGAAGGATATCCCCGTCCGCCTTCATAACATGCATTACATTTGTAACGAGTAACCTGTCTGCCAGACTCTAAATCAGGCTCTACATCATGACAAGAGGTATCCTTTCGAGGTGATGAGTTGGTCTGGGCGAAAGTTTAGTTACACAGGTGTAGGAGGGTGGCCTGGCTTATAGTGGGTACCTGATGGTACTTACACCTTGTGCCAGGTCCAGTTATCCCTTATTAGTAGAGTAGTAGTGTCCTAGCAGCTTAGGTTGATAGAGGTAGCTATAGCAGAGCAGCTTAGGCTGAACTAGGAGACATGCAAAGCTCCTACTGTACCACTTAAATTATATATGTACTGTATCATAAAAAACACAATACTCAGGGTTACTAAAAATAAAGGTACTTTATTTTAGTGATAATGTGCCATAAATATCTCAGAGGATATACTCCCTTAGGAGGTAAGTAAAATACACAAAACATACACACAAGCCAAAATCAGGTAAGTAAAACATACATAAAGTACTGCAAACACTGTAGTATACAATAGGATGCAATAGGCCTAGAAGCAACACAAACCATGTACTAAGAAAGTGGAATGAGAACCATGAATGGACCCCTGGGCTAGTGTAGTGTGTAGAGGGTCGCTGGGAGTGTAAGAAAACACTAAAGGTGTCCAAGATACCCCACCCCAGGACCATGGAAAGTAGGAGTAAAGTACTACTATTTCCCCAGAAACACACTAAACTTGTGATAGAGGATTCTGCAAAGACCACAACAGACTGCAAAGCACTGAAGATGGATTCCTGGACCTGAGGACCTGTAAAGGAAGGGGACCAAGTCCAAGAGTTGTGAAAGTGTCTGGGGGGGGCAGAGCCCACTAAACCCTGGATGAAGGTCCAAATATTTCTGCCTCCAGATGGAAGAAGCTGAAGCTTTTGCAACAACGAAAGGTGCTAGGAACTTCTCCTTTGTGCTGAAGATGTCCCACGTAGTGCTGGAGGATGCAGAGTTGTTTCTTTGGAGAAAGACCGCATACAAGCCTTGCTAGTTGTAAGAGTTGCAGCAGAGGAAAAAGGGTGCTGTCTGGGCCCAGTAAGGACCAGGATGTTGCCATTTAGGAGAGGAGACAGAGGGGCCCCTCAGCAACGTAGAGGGCCCATGCAGAAGAAGGTAGCACCCGCAGAAGTCCTTGAACAGAGGTTCAAGAAGACTGAGCATGCGGTCATCTCACTGCAAAAGACGGTCCCACGAAGCTGAAGGTCAACTCAGGGAGTTGAGCAATGCAGGACAGAGTGCTGGGGACCTGGGCTTGGCTGTGGATGAAGGATTCCTTGGATATGTGCACAGAAGCCATTAGCAGCTGCAGTTCACACGGTGCATAGGATTACTGTCTGGAGAGGGGAGGCAAGGACTTACCTGCTCCAAATTTGGACAGTTGGATCACTGGACAATCTGGGTCACTTAGGTCTACTACCTGTGTTCCAGGGGCCATGCTCGTCAGGATGAGAGGGGTCCCAGAGTACAGGTGATGCCAACATTTTGTGCAGCTGGAGCAGGGGGAAGATTCTGTCAACCTATGGGAGATTTCTTCGTGGATTCCAGTGCAGGATAAAGGCAGGCAGCCCCCAAAGCATGCACCACCAGGAAACCAGCAGGATTAGGCGCTACAATGTCGATGGTAGTCTTCTTGCTACTTTGTTGCAGTTTTGCAGGCGTCCCGGAGCAGTCAGCGGTCGATCCTTGGCAGAAGTCAAAAAGAGAGGTGGAAGGAACTCTGTTGAATTCTTGCAAGTCATTACCTGAGGAAAAGCCCACAGGGGAGACCCTAAAGAGCCCTCAGAGGAGGATTGGCCACCTAGTGAGGAAAGCACCTATGAGGAGGAGTCTCTGATGTCACCTGCTGGCACTGGCCACTCAGAGGCCTCCAGAGTGCCCTAACTCCTCTGGATTCAAGATGGCAGAGGTCTGGGACACACTAGAGGAGCTCTGGGCACCACCCTGGGGTGGTGATGGACCGGGAAGTGGTCACTCCCCTTTCCTTTGTCCAGTTTCGCTCCAGAGCATGAACTGGGCGTTCCCTAAACCAGTGTAGACTGGCTCATGCAGGGAAGGGCATCATCTGTGCCATTCAAAGCATTTCCAGAGGCTGGGAGAGGCTACCCCTCCCAGCCTTCAACACCTATTTCCAAAGGGAGAGGGTGTAACACCCTCTCTCAGAGGAAATCCTTTGCTCTGCCTTCCTGGGACTGGGCTGCCCAGACCCCAGGAACAGAGCAGAACCCTTTCTGTGGGGTGGCAGCAGGAGTAGCTGCAGAGAAAACCCCAGAGAGCTGGTTTGGCAGTACCTGGGGTCCATAGTGGAGCCCTGGGGATGCATGGGATTGGCACCCCAATACCAGATTTGGCATGGGGGGACAACCCCATGATCTTAGCCATGTTACATGGCCATATTCGGAGTTACCATTGTGAAGCTACATATAGGTATTGACCTATATGTAGTGCACACGTGTAATGGTGTTCCCGCACTCACAAAGTCTGGGGAAATAGCCCTGAACTATGTGGGGGCACCTTTGCTAGTGCAAGGGTGCCCTCACACTTAGTTACTTTGCACCTAACCTTCAGCAAGTGAGGATTAGACATATAGGTGACTCATAAGTTACTTAAGTGCAGTGTAAAATGGCTGTGAAATGACCTGTGCGATATTTCACTCAGGCTGCAGTGGCAGTCCTGTGTAAGATTTGACTGAGCTCCCTATGGGTGGCAAAAGAAATGCTGCAGCCCATAGGGATCTCCTGGAACCCCAATACCATGGGTGCCTAGGTACTATATACTAGGGAATTATAAGGGTGTTCCAGTGTGCCAATTTGAAATGGTAAAAATGGTCACTAGCCTAAAGTGACCATTTTTACAGGCAGAGAGAGCATAAGCTCTGAGGTTCTGGTTAGCAGAGCCTCAGTGACACAGTTAGTCACTACACAGGTTCACACATTCAGGCCATAAACTATGAGCACTGGGGTCCTGGCTAGCAGGATCCGAGTGAGACAGGCAAAAACAAACTGCCATACAATCTCCACAACGGCCCCAACAGCGCTTGGATGCCTGGCTTCACCCTGGGGGTGCTCAGGAGTGGGTGCCTCACAGGGAAAAGCCAGGAGGGGTTCCATAGCGGTATGAGTACAGCGCCTTGAGACCCTAACGGGTGAGTAGTGCGCTATACAAGTGCTAATTTACATTTTACATTTACATACATGTAAAAATGGGGATAACATGCCAAGCAAGATGGTACTTTCCCACACAGGGTGATATATTGCATATTACTGGCTTTTCATATTACATTTGTTTTGTAAAATGCCCGAGATTACACGATTATGTCACGTTGCATCATTGGGATCTTACTCAGGTAAAAAACACTTTTGTGGGAGTACAGGAACAACATGGATAAACAAAAAGCAAGAGGCTGTTGTTCACATGATGTGTAATTTTGGACTATGTTTATAGTGCAAAATGTGTCCTCAAGAAAATGAGCAAAAGGAAGCAGTGTGTGCTAAAAAATTGTATACAATGCTGAACTGGTATTTCGCATAATCCCTCCTAATTTTTTTGGGAATTTCACATAATTAAGGCTAAGGAAATTAGGTAAATTTCGTATATGCCAATTGATCCTGATAATTTGTTGAACATTTGGTATCACTCGCTTGATTCTTCTCATGGGTTTAAAGCGACATAAACATCTTGCAGTAGTTTAAATTGATGAAGTTTGTTTTCTGATTTTTTAGTGTATATCATGGACTTGTGCCAATAAATGTATATTTCAAGGATTTTGTTACTGCATCTCCATGGAGAAATATGTAAGTTTAATCCATCATGCCAGGATCAAGTGCCAGGGGCAATTTCCTGGTGCTACAATCATGTTGAAAACTTTGCTTTTACTTACCAGATTCAATCTGTCTTCATCTTTACTAACAAAGTATGAGGTGTTACACCTAGCATCCTTGGTGTGGTTTCCCACCCATTTTGCCTTCAAACCTCCTTCTTTTGCTGACTTCATTTTTGCTGGCCTTAGGATTCTGCACACTTTACAACTGCTAACCAGTGCCAAAGTGATTGTGCACTTTCCCTAAAATGAGGTAACATTGGTTTATCCCCAATTGGCATATTTAATTAACTTATATGTCCCTACCCTGGTAGAGTGCACTACTTGTGCCCAGGGCCTGTATATTAAATGCTACTGGCGGACCTGCAGCACTGGATGTGCGACCCAATTAAATAGTCCTTTAGCCATGTCTCAGGCCTACCACTGCAGAGCTTGTGTGTGCAGTTTTACACTGCCATGTCAACCTAGCAAAGCTAACCTTTTGCCAGGCCTAAGCCTTCCTTTTTAATACATATAAGTTACCCCAAGGAAGGCTGTAGACAGCCCCCAAGGCAGGGTGTAGTGGGACATGTACATTTAAGTTTTACATGTCCTGCTGTTGAAATACCCATTACATTTGTGTTTCACCCTGCAAGGTCTATCCCTTTCATAGGATAACATTGGAATTACCTTATTACATCTTATAAACATAATTTCCAATGGGAAGAGATATCCCCCAACTTTGGTGTCAATGGAATAACAATTCAAAATCCTGACTTATGATTCTGTTGGAATTTAAATGCCACTTTTAGCGAGTTTTCTTACATTAGCCATTTGGTGCCTACTGCCTGTCTCTGATCACATATCTGAGGTGGGGTGACAGCTGTGTTTTATTTGTTCCTCCTCGACAGCCACCCACAATGGGAGCTTAGGTGTGGCCTGATTGCCCTTAAAGGGCGATCCTGGGCAGGATGGCAGGGAGGAGTTGGGCACAGCCTCACTTACATCTGAATAGGCTGCATAACCCCTGTAGTGAGTCTGGATCCAGGGCAGGAAGGACAGAGGCTCTGTGCGCTTCAAAGCATTCCTTTTAGGTCTTCCACACTTCAAAGGCCCAACTCATTATAAGTACTGGACCTCTGACACCACCACTTCAGTACACTTCTGGACCTGTAGATACTCTGCCAGGAAGAATGACTGCTGTGCTTCTGAAGGCCTGCCCATCTGCTGGATTGTTGTTTGCTGGTCTCCTGCTTTGCTGTGCTGTCCGGTGCCTGTTGCCCTCTTGTCTGGGAGTTAGAAGGGCTAGGCCTGAATCTCTTCAACCCAGAGTGACTCCAAAGGCTAGCGGGCTGACCTCCTGACATGAAATCTCAGGGACATAACAGACTTCCAAACAACATGCTCCTGTACCTGGACTCTGCCATCAGTGGGTTAGTCCTGCTAAGTGCTGCCACCTCAGTCCTGGACCCTTGGAAGTGGGTCTAAGATGCTTGCTCCAGCAGAACTGATGCATCTTCTGCTGTTAGAGCGGAATTGACACATCACTGCTGTTGTATGGAGAAATTCAATCCATCGCCTCTACTGCATGGGTCAGAAACTGGCACAACCAGATTCTCATCACCACTATACCTCGCATTTTGAAACCAGCACTTCGCCTTCAGAACCGAAGGTGCTGTGCTGTTCTTGGTGAAGACCCTCTCATCTCCATCGACGGCAGCCTCGATGACGGTGATAAAACTCTGCATTGCAGCCTCTGTACCTTCCGGAACCGATGGATCGACTCGACTGCACAATGTGTCCGCGGCTGTGTCCTCAATGGTAATGCATTGGAAATTTGCACCACAGCTTCATCACACTTCAGAACTGACGCATCACCACTGTTGAGTGGAGAAAATCAGCTCACCCCCTGTACTGCGTACAACCCGGATTTAAGGTACTTAAGTTGAGCGGGCCCAACTGGGTTCCTGTAGCTGGCCCACACTCCTTCACGGTCAGCCTTACCTTTTGACTTTGTACCCGTCCAAACCGACCAGATTCCCAGGTTGACGCTTCTTGCTTCTAAGGGCTGTTTTACAGTTTATTCTTTAGAAATTCATAATTCAAGTTCTACTTATTGGATTTTTGTCATTTTTATCTTGTTGTATTCACTTAATAAAATTCAATTTTTTTAACCTGGTGTGGGATCCTTTTTGTATGCTATTTTCTTTTGTTTTACTGCTTGAAGTGTTTCACAAATACTTCACACATTACCTTTGAGTTAAGCTTTACTGCTCTTTGCCAAGCTATCAGAGAATGAGCACAGGGTAATTTAAGCACAGGTTAATTTGGGTTTGCTTGTGCCTTACCATACCAAGAACTTTGGTTGCTGCTTGGTCAGGGTTCACACCCCAGTCAACCTAAAACCCAATTTCTGAGAGGAGGCATGGCATATTTTAGAGAATTAAGTGAGTAGACCAACTGCAAGGTAAATGCCTCAGGCCTTTGACCTATTATAGGCACTATTGATTTACACAAATTACATTTTATAAATACACTTTGGAGACATAGGGTGTCTTGTTGTTTTGGGGTGCATTTCATTATATGCAATCATATTTTGCGGTTGTACTGTGGGATGTTTGTAATCAATTGAGGCCAAATCTTAATTGCTAATTGATGTGTTTCCTTATAGGGTTCGATTTTGTCCAATCATTATTTGTCACTAAGTCAAAAGTCCTTTATCCTGCATTCATCCTTCCACCTTTTACCTCCATTTATTTCCTTTTTTGAAATCCAGTAACTGACCATCAGTCGCACTGGCAATCTTTGCACTCAAGTCGCTGTCAACACTACCAGATTCTTACTTTACTTCAGGTGTGGCTTTTCAATGATTGGTCCTTGAGGTTTCCCTTCAGATTCCCCACACCGAATAGAAATGAAATGGAGGTGTACTGGCATAGTTAACAAGGAACATAATGGTGAATGCAATCAAAGATTGGTGTAATATTTACGAAAAAATTACGGAAAATAGAGCTTGAGCAATGTTGTAAATTCACCTTAATAAAACATGTATTGAATGTCAGGTATTTGGAAAAGAACTTAACAATGAAAGCAGCCAAAGGAAAAAGTTACTTCCACAGATAACTGACAACCTGGAGGGAGTCATAGTAGAAATATTGCAGTAGTACATGAAGATAGATCACTGTGTTGATTGGTACCAGCTGGGTTCCCCCCCTTGACATGGAGTCGAAAGGGTCTTGTTATCTCTAATAGACAAGAACCTGGCTGTGGCACAAGAAGTAAGACAACCCTTCCAATTATAATAGATCTCTTTGCACATACCATTTAAGAGCACAGGCTAAGGGCCAAATTATGAGTGTGGCGGTCCGAGGACCACCACGCATACGTTGATGGTCGCATTGCTGCACTCCAGCTGGTCCAACTGCCAAATGACCACTTTGGCGAGCGGACCCACCTAGAGGCCGCTGTCTTTGCCAGGATCATGGATCCAGTCATGGTGACGGCAGTCAGGCTTGTAATCATCCATGGCGGTGCTGAACTCAGTGTAGCCTGGCTGATTGCAACCCCACTTTCCACCAGCCTTTTTATGGCAGGGACCTCACCATGAAAAGGTTGGCTTTGCAGACAGTGCACATTCCAAGTGTGCTGGTCAGCCCCCTCTGTGCTACGGTATAGGACTTGGCTCCCTTAAGGGATCCGAGTCCAAAACGGTATCACTGCTCCCGCTGGACTAACAGGCAGGAGTGCTCTATTACAATGTTCCTACCGGTCAGCCCGGCGAGAACATTGTAATAGGTTGGGGGGATGCCACTGGTATGACGGTGGTATCCTCCCTGCAGCATCGGCCGCCAGCTGGTCTGATCGCCAATGTCATAATCAGGCCTTTAGTTTCCCTATTTAAAAGCACCAGTCTACTGTTTCTGGTGCAGCACTACATTTTTTCCACTGCTTTTTAACAGACAGAAAGCCATGTATTAGCATGACAAATTGCACCTTTGCCTCTTCCTCAGTGGACAACAGAGTGCTAAAGGGACATGCACTATGGCAGCTGTAATTTAACATCTTAATACTTCCACTTCTTGAACTGATTATTTTCAAATATCTTCAGTCCCTTTCCGATCTGAACAACTTCTTAATACCTCAGTGGTTTTTAAAGCCGTGAGTGATGTTTCATCTTGGATGACATATAGAAGCCTAAAAATGAACCTCTGTCAATTATTTATGCACTACATGAAAGCCCCTCCTCCCCTGGGACTATTCAGAATTTCAGTCGCAAATAGTAAAAGACAATTTCATCTGGGATGTTGAGTCTAATTTAGATTTTCAATTTGCAGCTCTGTTCATGTCCTTTTGTTGGTAATTACTAAATGAAACATGCTCCTCTTTTTTCTATAGTGTGATTAACATAAAGAAATTGATGGCATTTTTATTACAGATAAATTAACTGGTACCAATTAACTTCTTCAAGGGGTTGACTTGATACAAACTAGCAAAACTTCATAGAAATAACACATATATACAGACCTAGGTCCTCTTCTGTCAACCGTCGACTTTGTACTTGCCTTTGACCCCGTTCCGCGCTCCACTACCTTTTAGCTAGGTTTGCACTACAGAAATACACTACATAGATTCATAGTTCAACCAGTTCAGAATGTAGCAAAATAGTTGGGCTGGAAGCTAAAAAAAAAAAATCAGACACATCTGACAGGGTATTTGACATATGAATTATATTTGACAAAATACTGTATTTTTAGGTTTTGTTCCTGACTTTTTTTTATGTAAATAGCCTAGCCACAAAGCCCCTCAGGGAAGCAAGTCCTCTGTAGTGATTGCCCCAGACTTTGCAATTCTCACTAAACATTAGACTTCTCACAGACCTTCTTTTCAAAATGCGTAAAAAGTATTTTGTTTCATAGCACAAGGTCACTTTAGCATTGCTGGACATATTTAATTGGACAGCACTACGCAGTTTCCAATTTCTTATATTGCATTTTGCCAAGAGGTAATTAAATTCACTGGGTGCACCTCACATATCATAAAAAACCTCGTCAAAATGTGTACTTCTGGTTCCCTTTGACGATCATGTACAGTTAGAACAGAAGCTTCATGGGTGATTGTAATGCAGGCAGGGGTTACTGCACAGTGTGAAATAACAGTAATCATCTCTGCAGTCTGGGTGACGCAGATTTGCAGCTCTGCGATTACTTTTGTCTGATGTCCTGGGCATTTGTACATCTATATGTGCTGAATCAATTACTAGTTTCTGAATGCTATGAAATATGTTTTCATTCCATTCCTGTGCACAGCTGCACTATTCAACATACACACTAATCATGGCCAGGGAGATAACGTTTCCTAAGTGTTTGTTTTAGGATGGAAAGCATGGCAGTGATCACTGCAAAAGGAACCTTGAAATTTCAAGACAATTACATATGTACATTTGCTTCATATTCATATGAGAAGAGTAGAACTGGCAAACGTAAACAACCTTGAAATCCAATAATGTTGAGGAAGAGGAGAAAATGGTTTACAAGATCAAAGGATACAAAATGAGAAAAGATCAAGATCAGTATTTAATAAAGAGTTGTATATCACATGATTTTCCAGGAAACAGCACACGTATTGTCAATAACCCTGGTTGTTTGTAAACACTGTTTATTACAACATTGCTAATGAAACATGATATTTGCAAAATATTTATTTACTTTACTATCTATAACATGAAGGCAAAAGTAAAAAGAGAAAATGATTGTTTTATTTGTATTCATTAAATGTCAGTGATTGTTAAAAATGTATGTCAGTTGATGTTAGAATCTTTAATGGATATCCCTGTTAGCACACAGCTCTAAATCATGAAACCGCATATCTTTTATGTCATTGTGGGTTTCACAAATGTATTAGCCCTAACTTGAAAACTGTGTTGTTAGAAATTGAGTTCCTGGTTGAAGGTGGTAAAATCCTACTCGAGCAGAACCATAATATCTGTCAGGGTGAACCTCAAACAAACCTAAAATTAACCTGTGCTCATCCCTCTGGTATCCGATCACTACCAAGGTGTGTGGCCAAGCCACACACCTGGGTATTGTTTTCTTAAAACAAGTGAGGCAACACTGGGTATAAGGAATGATTTGGGACAGGTGAGGCAACACTGGGTATTAGGAATGTTTTGGGACAATTGGGATTCTGGAAGTTTACTTCACTGAAATTCTAGGAACATTGACGATTTTAGACAGAGTTTGGGCTCTATGACCATTGTGGCTGAGAAAACATCATGGGATCTATATAAGACATATTGCTCTAAATGCCCCTCAATGTCTACTTTTCAGCAATATCTGGGTCTGGTAGGCTTACTCAAGTAGTGGCTGACCCAAACCAGAAAGATGCAAGTTGTCAGCATATTGGGATTTAGCCCCACTCTTCTGGCCTATATGTAAATACAAATCCCAAAATAATCAACATTTTTTCCTGCTTGACATTGGCATGGGGATGCTTTACTTCCTGGGGCAGGGGCCTTTTGGGTGAGGGTGAGCCTCAATATTAGGACAGGCCATACACCATCCCAATATTTTATTTTTAAAAATCCAGTCCTTCCATCCAGTGAACTTTTGGACCCTGGGAGCACATTGGGAGAGAACCTTAATTTCCCCTATGAAATGATTGGAATGTTCCTTTTGAGGCAGGGGTGTTTCCCAATACCAGTGTGGCTCATCAACACCACTGTCTTTAGAACAAATGATAAATCCTTGGTTTCTAGTGTGCTCCTTACTTCCCCGGGAGGTTGATTTTGTGCATCCTCTCAAGACGGGGCAAACCTCTCATCCTCCCCCAGGGTGGCAGAAATACACTATTGCCCCTTCTGGTGTAGGAGTATGACTCAATGGCAGGGTACACCACCTGGCCTTTGTTTGTTTTGGAACCATTTTAGAATGCATGGTGTCTAATGGGTTTTCTGCCTTCCTCGAGCAAATAGGGGGCAAACCCTGTCTCTGTTCCTCCCTGCAGCAAAAAAGACTGGTTTTCCCCTTTTAGGGTGTGGACATGGTACAATGTAAGAGGGTGACACCTGCACCCCTTTTGCCTCATATGCAAAATTACTGGTGTTCAGTGGGAATCCTACCCACCTTAGGGCAGATTTTGGGTCACCTCCCTAACTGGGACAAATCTCCTATCTGTCCCAGGGGGACAGTAAGACACTATCACCCCTTTTGGGGTGGGGGTATGGCTTTATGCCACAACAGGTCACCCCCATCCTTACCCTTGTTTTGGAACCATTTTTAATCCCTGGTGTCTAGTGGGGTTTCTGTGCCCACAGGGACATTTTGGGAGCAAGACCCTTTTCTCGCCATAAGGGCAGAAAGACTGACTTGCCACTTTTGGGATATGACTATGGCCAATGCAAACATGGGACACTTTGAACCCCCTTTCTTGCCACAAATGCAAAATCCTTAGTGTCAAGTGGGTTTTCTACCCCCTCTGGGGGTTGGGGATGGATTTGGCACATCTTCCAAAGTGTTGTGGCCCATGCCTGCATACCAATCTATAACTGAAATACTAACAATGCAGTTGTAAGTACCTACAAATCTGGCATTCCTCACATTTGATAACTAACCTTCTAGCGCCTGACTGTATTTTTTCTTAAAAAGGTATGTTGCTTAGCTGGTGTTGTGAACAGTACACAAGCAGATTTTCTCACTTCTCTTGGATGATTATTGGGTGGGTACTGTACTATTCCAATATAATGTTAATGATACTTAATAGTGTTTATCTGTCGCTTGTGCTCTTTAAAAAACAGCATTATAGAAACATATGCAGCTAATCTTTGCAGTATTCCATTGCTCTTTCTCAGCTTTGTACTGTTTCTTTCCTCCCAACGGCTTATCTGAGTTCACTAAGAGCTGTAGCGTCAATATCTCATGGAGCTTATCTAAGAGCCCATCTCTCCCCTTGGACACCCTGTGCCTAAACACGTAAGCTCTTCTCTCAGATGCATGCTTCACAACTGCCCCTTAGAGGCTAGGCACTGCCTTGAGATTTTGAAAATGATCACAAGTTTCAATCTGGATATCATGCTTTTAACAGAAACCTAGTTCACTGATGACACAAACAAAATATTGGATCTTCTTCTGTTCCAATATACGCCTTTCTACACTGTGACTGGGAAGACAGGCACAATGGGGTTTTAGTTATCATTCTCAAAAGCTCTCTAAGTTACAGATTTTTTCCCTTGGATCTCTTTCACTCCTTCAAGTGCATGTCTCTGGAAATTTCATTCAACCCTGCTACCAACCTCAGAGCAAGTGTTATTTACCACACTCCAAGTGAAAATACACTTTTGTCAAAGCCTACAAGGAGTTCGTCACTCCACAATTAATTAGCCTTGAAAGCATCATCTTCATGGGTGACTCCAGCCTTCACTGCCGTACCATGGGCAGCAAACCAATCTACACCTTCTCCTCCTTTCTCAGTGACAATGAGCTCCTGCAACATTGCTGAAATCCTGACACTGCAAGGACTCCATAATCTAATCATATCCAAAGTCCCTCACCTAACAAACATTGACCCTATCCTAGTAGATTGGTCTCAACACAAATGAATGCCCTTCAAAGTTTAAATCAAAACAGCTGCAGTCAAATATTACACGCTGTATGGTAACATTGATAGAGGAATCTTCACCTCTATGGAGCAAGCACAGTTGACCCAAGCCTTCTCTACTTTGGTTCTGAAAATACTTTTATGAACAAAGAAAGCACCTCTGAAAGCATGAGAAAAAATTGAAACCTTCACCCTCTCTACTGAACCTGATTATTCAGAGAACTGCAAAGGAAGCTGCAAAGACTATATTTCAACCATTCATCTAAAACCACACCCATTTCCTCTAGGGCCCTGTACAATGGAATTATTTGATAAAAAAAGGTAAACTCTATAACCATTTTGCTGCTGGCCACCACTTACACCACTAACTGTTGAATGTGTACAGATAATTTTTCTTTCATGCTGCAGCATTATCGTCACATAATTCACTTTACTATTCTTTCTCTGACTGCAATGTGAGAGGAGTATGTAAACACCAGTCTCCATGTTAAAAGAATAAGCTGCAACTTGTCAGAACACATGCTGACATATGACCTCTGTCTCTGAAGCACAGAAAATGTGTCACAATAAAAACAGAATTTCAAGGCATCTTTATTTATTGCTTGGACTTTCATGACTCACCAAAGACAGCTTGTGACCCACAAGTGAGTCACAACTCATATTTTGGGAAACACAGACCTAAACAACTTTCAGCCAGTCTCCGTCCTTGCCCTCTCAGATAAGGTAATAGAAAACTGCATGATCTTCCAACTGCCATCTCACATCCATGCAAATAACCTCCTAAAAACCAACCAATCAGGCTTCAAAATTGATTACAGCACAAACACTGCAATTGTGTAGATCATGGATGCCTCAGTAAGCAGTCTTCGATAAAGTCAACAACCATGCTTTGATCAGCATTATGAGGAATCAAATAGGCATTGAAGGGGTAATTACTGACTTGTTTCCCCACTAACTGACGAACCTTTCACAAGTAGTAAATATTGAAACCACATATCTAATCAATTCAGCCTGCATGGGATCCCTCGAAGCTCAATACTCTCACCAACTGTATTTAACTTTATGAGTCCCTAAGGACATTGAAGAATCCCTCTTCACCTATATACTCACAGTACCATAATGTACTTGAAAGTCTCTTCTCTGGCTGGCATTACACTTCTCTCAAACCCTTGTCAAGAATTAAATTGTATGTAACCTCACCACCTTTAACTTAATCCTGTGGAAACAGACTTTCTTCTTATGTTGCTGAAGAAATATAATCTTTCTATACAAGAATGGATTTAGTACTCAGCACTGAAATGCCAACTCACCGTTGTTCAGAATGCCAAGTGTCTTGGCATCATCTTTGACAATTGTCTCAAACGCCAGAGTCAAATCACAGCCATGGCCAAGGGCACTCAGTTCCAGCTAAGTCTACTTTTAAAGATAAGGCAGTTAATTCCGGAACAGGACCTAAATTAAGTTGTTCTGGCACTAGTTCTCTCCAGGCTACACTAAGAGAACTAACTCCTCTCAGGCATCCCCAAGGCAAACATAGCTAAGCTCAGAGCAGTTGTACAGACTGCAGCCCACTTTTACAATTAACACAAAGACTTGACCATATGGCACCTATCCTGCTATCCCTGCAATTGCTTCCAATTAATACGAGGATCCAATGTAATATGTCTGCACGCCACCCAAGGTCCTGCATTCATTTCATCTCATCTACCCGGCTGGAAAATTGAAAATCTCAAGCACAAAGCATGGTTCAAGAAACTCATAATCCCTTCTTTTGGAGCCTCTCAACTTCAAACGAGAACAATACTTGAAGCAAGTTCTTTAAGAATCTGGAACTCCGTCTTTCTGACCCTCCATATGGTCCTATGATGTGTTCCTACGTAATTATTGCAAGTGCTTTGAACACTGTACCTACAAGGCAGCCGAACATACTATTTTAGATTTGGTATGTGACTGAACCTTCATGAGTCAAGGAGGAGTAATACTGATCAATTTTGTTGCTAGTCTTGATACAATGCTACACAGGATAGATTTTTAACTCAGCAGAGGTCTAGAAACTCGTTGCAGGACCAGTTTTTTCCATATCTGTATTTAAGTAGAGTATACACATTCCATTGAAAGAGACTGACTTGCTTTCACACGACTGAAAATGGTTCAGGTAACGGAATTATCCCATAGCTCCTCATGGAACTTAGGCCCAGATTTATGTGGGCCTAGCGCCATTCCAATGCCACATTAGCATAATTATTTTTCTGCTAATGTGATGTTGAAAGGCCAAAAATGCAGGGCCATGGTTACAAAGTTACGCAATGCTTGCATTGCTCCTCTTTGTAACCTCTTGCACCACATTATGCCTGTGCCAGGCATAATGTGTGCAAGGGGGGGCTTTCTGGCACTAGGGGGGCCGAATAAATGGTTCATAGAAATGGAAGAGATTTCTCTGCATCATTTTTATCGGCATTGTTATTGCTTGCTAAGAGCGGGTGTTAAAATGAGGCTCCCATTGTGTTCAATGGGCCTCTGGGTGCATTGCAGGATAAGCGTCATCATTTTTTACACTAATCCTGCAAAGTGCTGGATTACAGTAATAAATTATGCCGCTAGTCCCCCTGACTACTGCCATGGTGCACTGTATTTTAAATACTGCTCACACATGGTGGCATTAGGGGGGAGCTAAGGGATGCAAGAAAAGTCCTTGTAAACTAGGTGCAGCGCTACTTTTCGTAAAGTCTAGCCGAAGAACATATTTATTTAGGTATTAATGATATCTATTTAAAGCATTTTGGATAGGGTTTTTTAAAGATATATTCAAAAGCTTCTTTGATAAATGCAGGTTGATTCATACAACACCAGTTCATGATTGTCACCTCTTTCAAAATACAGCATTTTACACACCGAGGGCTTATAATATACTTGAATGTTCTGCATGTCTAAATGTCAAATGTATTTTAGTGGCTTTTAAATTCCCAAATATGGAAGTTAGTCATTTATTCCACAGGATGTAAACTTCAAAAAGTATTGTTTGCGCTATATTTTCTAAAATAATAACTCATTTTGATGATGCGTTTGCTTTTCTTCATGTCACCGGTCCCAAGTGATCAAAAAGACATGTAGTTGTCTAAAAACAGATACTCTCACCTCTGTGTTAAAAGATCTCCAATAAAGAAACAGTTTACTTCCTTACTATTGCCTTAACGTCTACCCTCCGAGCAAGCTTTCACAGTATTTTCACCATTAATTGTATGTCCCTGTAGAAAAACAATGTATAAGCTAACGAGTATTCTTATTTTATCATGTTTTGCAACAAAAGTATTAAGCAGTATGTTTGAAGTAGTAGCTTAATATTTTAGTCCTTTGGTCAAACATTTTAACTAATTATTAGTATTTATACTTTCTGCAGAGAGTTCAGTACTGAGAAGAAAGTAAAAATGGGCGAGTTGTCATTCTCAACTACCTAAATGTTTATGCTGCTTGAACATTTTTAATTGACTGTCATTCTACCTGTCACATTATACAATAGTCATTTGCAGGTAAAGATTATTCTTTGTTAACTCCAGGAAACTGGTTGAATTTTTTTGGGCATTGACACTTTTAAAGGTAATGGGAGAGATACCTGTCTGGCAATATCGATAGAAATTTCAGGGAATTTGTCTGAGTACCCAGGTTATTACAGGAAGCACACCCTACAGAGCTGGCTTAAAAAGTTGAAATCCCAATGTGACTTGTGAATTTCGTGAAACTCACTGAAAAATCTATTAAAGGTTAGGTGCAGGGGCATAAACAGGATACTCTTTGGCTTGTGTATCATTATGGAATTCAGCCTTGTCAGATTCCTGATTCTTCTCTGTCTCTTCAATCCTGTTTCTTGATCAAGTGTACTACTTTGCTCCCACGTACATGTACTGAATGCAGTACTGTCTAGTTTGGTGTTTCGTAAATTGCGTGTCATCCGATTTTCGGTGATATACATACATCACATTTGCTGCATCACATTTGCTGCTCTTTAAAGACAGAGGGCAAATGTCAGGCTATGTCTTCTGACAAATTGGTACTTTTTAACTTGGGGTTGGTTTTTGCAAACTCCTCTCACTTTGCAGTAGGGGAACGAAAAGTAAAGTGAATATTCTGACAAACGTGCTGGGGTACAGAGAGTATGAAATGAAAGGGTGTAGGATGTAATTTTTTGTAACTCACAACAACATGTACATACCTGTAAATTAACTGTACACGTCCAGCAGTTGGGAAACAAGATTTTAATAGGATCAAAACAAATCAAGACAGTTTACTTGATGATGCACTAATGATAATTATTCATTAAAACCTGATTTCCACACATTTTCATTTGTGTGCACAAATGTTTTATCAGTAAAACTGTATGTATGTGCAAATGTAGTGGCCCTTTCAATGAAAAATGTGCTGTTTGTAAATGACAGTGCACTACTACATGATAGTTTAGTTACATAAAGAAATCACCTGCCTCATGTCCATAAAAGCTAGGTGGGTCACAAAAGTTTGTTGTTCAAAAATTGGGTTGTGATTCTAAAACATATGGGAAGCACTGAACTAGATCATTTTGAAAAAGTTAAAAGTTGTTTAGATGGGGACTGTTTTTTATTTCCCCGTCTCATCAGGGATATTTAGCTCTATATAAATGCAACGGATTTACAATAGGCCGGTTCAAGTACAATTGACAACACATTAAGGCAGTCTCCCATAATCTTACGTAATGCCATTTAATCAACTAGTTTTTCTTTTTTTAATGCATGCTTGTGCGATTTTTGTGAATGTCATACCAATGACATACCAATACCAACACCCCCAAGCAAACATTAAAACATTTTCTTTTGGAAGCAGTTGTCCATTATTGCCCATTGTGCCTTTTTATCTTCTTGGAAATGTTCATGCAACCCTCAATGTCAGTGTCAGATAATTACAGAAGAGTTATTTCTTTGAAGGGTGATTGCAAAGGACCATGACTAGGAGAAGTCATAGCTAATGAATGGTTACTCTTGAACATAAGAACTGTGACTTGACATAGAATGGTGACAGCTCTGATACATAACTGTGCACAGAGCAGCTAAAGTAAAGGCAAAATTGTACAAGTGATCCAGTAGTTATTTAAAGTATTCCGTTGTGCGTATCCTGAGCACTAGCAGCAGCACTAAGGGCATATTTATGAAAAAATCTTTAGCACTAAGGACTGGTTAGCTTCTAAAGAAAATACACTAGCCGGTGAGTGATGGCATTGGGGAAAGTGGCACTAGTTGGCCAAAAACAACGCTAGCCTGGTTAACAGCAAAAAAATGTTCTGCTAGTCAGCCTAGCTTCATTTTATGGTCGCACAAGTAGCCAAAAAATGACGCCTGTCAAAGTATTGACAGGAGACATTTGCAGAACCCGAATGACCAACACAGGGCACAAGTGTCCCCAGGGCCAACCCAACACAACCAGTGCCAGCCAGGAGGTCCCATGTAAGTGGCCCCAAGTGGCAAATACTTACCTGGGATAGGCTCCCTCATCCTGTAGTGTACCTGTGGTTTGGGTGGTGGTGATGCTGGGGCTTGGGGTGGGCATCTATGTACCCAACATGGTGACTCCATGGTGTTCCTAACAGCACTTTACCGCCTGTTCTGACCAGGCATTAAAGTTTGAAGCTAATCAGCCTTAACGTCATTCTTTAGGTCCGCCTCCTTAGTGTGTGTCGTTTTAGTGTCGGGAGGTAAATATGGTGGTGGGGCCTGGCATCATTTTTAGGCAGGGAACTTCTGCCTTGCATATCATTGTCACAATTCGATGCAAGGTGAGGTGGCGCTTCCTAAAAATGGCACTAACTCTGATATTTTGATGCTAGATGGGTCTAGCATCAAAATGTAAATATGGAGTTGAGTTAGCACTGCTTTAGCATAACAAAAAGGACACTAAGGCAGTGCTAAGTTTCCATAAATATGGGCCTAAATGTTCTTTCCTCCTAAATATTCTTCTTGAATATTCACAGTCCATACTGTGCTTTCTCCAGAAGTGCCAGTTTCAGCACATGTATCTATAGTCCTATAACTTTGCTCTCCTCTTGTGTTGCAGACTAGGCACATACTGTTGCTTCTGCTGTTCTTCCAACTTACAATGAGACCTCCTATACAAAAATGAAGCCCTTGTGCTCCTCTGTGGAAACTATGGGTCCTTCTTTCTGTTGATGATGCTGTTCCTCTTGGTTGCTCTGAAAATGTTTTATAGAACTGTTTCCTGACATTTATTGCATACTGCTGCATGGAACACTTAGGGGCATATTTATGGGCATTGTGTGCCATACTTGCACCATGCACCACAAACCTTAACTAACATTTTTGAAGCCAGTGAAGACACTTTGCATTACTTGGAGTGGCTACAAATATATGGAGAATGCAACACAGTGCAAATTGCTGCATTGTCTTACTCTGCCCTGGGAAGGCGTTCTTTGGGCATTGCATGGGTGTTCTCATGCAACTCCCAAGGACTTTGATGCAATCCTAGATTAGAAAGAACTTGTAAACCTGACAATGCACCAAAACCTTATGCCTCTGCAGGGGAGGCATAACTAAGCTAAATATTTTTACATTCTGCAGCACACATAGAAAGAGGAATATGCTCCCATAAGGTTCCCCTTGGTGCACAAAAACAATCCTGCATGTAATGCAGCCACTCTTGCACCATAAAGCAAGGGTACCAGCCTTGCTCCTAGGCAGCCCATTGTGCACCAGCACAGGAGGAAAGGACAGGAATGTGCTCTAACCCTTAAATACAGCACATTTCTGCCCTTTCCCACTGACAAGGTGACTTGCTGTGCTGCACCTTGTCACTTTCCCTTAAATATGGGCCCTAGTCTGCAGTGCCCAGAAATGAAAGGTGATGCTGCCAAAAGTAAAGTAAGCTCTACCAAAAGCATTTTAAATTAATAGTATGCCCTTGTGGGTTGTGGGACACCTTACTTGCATAGCGGCTGGGTTTGTTTTGAGATGTCATTGAGGGAGGCATTTCAATAGAAGTGCAAGTTTTTTGCCTCAGCTAAAGTGCTGTAATTGTATTCTCCATTTGACCTTCTTAGATGATGAATTGAGCTACCTGTATGTTATGATAGCTCTGCAAACACTAAACCTGATGGTATCTTTCTTGTCCTCTGATGCTGCAGTAGAGGTTATGATATGCTTCAAAATTTTAGCTTGAATTGTTATTTCTGTATGGTCTGGGACTGTTACATGTCTAATTCGGTAACTTTACTTTCAAGCTTGCTTAAGAAATTCCATCATTTGTTTCTCTTCAGCAGGTGACATTGCACTCATGTCGTGTAGAGAATGTAGGAAAGAACAACTTGCAGGGAGAACAACATTGTTGATGAAGCATCAGCATGTTGCACTGGCTGCCCAGTGGAGTGCCCTTGTCTTAGAGCTAAATTAAAGAATGGTATTCAAGTACATGAAGAACCTTGGGTCATTTAAGTTTTCTCTGTGAAAACCTCTTGACTGCACTAGCTTCTACCTGGCATAAACTCCATATGTCATTTCTTTGCATTTCTTTATGTGGTCCTGTGGTGTAATTTCCATTCAGATATCCCCATCGATCTAGGACCCCATGTTATATTAGTAGCTAACTTGCAGACCTCGTTGATAACAGATGCTTCCCTCCTTCCCACCCTCACCATTTCTTGCCAGGAAGAAACAACATTTGAATCATAATTTGAGACTAACTAAACATTTTTGTCCTCCTTTTTGAAAGACCAACATGTGCTCCTCCTTCGCAAGCTAATAGTTACCTGAAAACATGCCCTAGAAAAAATGAGAAAAATGTAAAACCCTTCTCTTGAATGATAGATTAATACAAGAAGCATGCACACTTAGCCTGAACTAAAATGAAATATATTATTTAAAGCAATGGCTATTAAAATGTACTTTTACGAAAATGTAAAACTAACATTAACGCCCTCATTACGGCATTGGTGGTCTTTTTCAAAGACTGCCAAACCTGCTGCAGCCAACACACTGCCAGTCCTGGGGATTTGCTGACCCCCATATTTGGAGTCGTGCAAGGGCTTATGCCCATTTATGGGAGGAAGTCTGACTCTGTCGGTCTGGCCGACACAGTTGAAGAGACGGGTGCATCACCAGTACTGCCACGCCAGCAAGACTATGCCTGTCATATCACGAGCTGTAATACGACTTGGCAGAGTCTTGCTGATGTGGTGGTGCTGGCGGTGCAAAACCGCCAGGACCCATCCCGTCCCGGATGACCAGCTCACCAGAAAAGGCAAGGTGATCATCCGAAAGGGGGGGTAGGGAGTGTTGGGTGCATGTGTGTGGTGTGTGAGTGTATGTGTACAAATGGGGTGGCACATGTGCAAGTCTGTGAGTGTGGGTGCATGTGTGCAAGTGTGAGGATGATGGTGTGTGTGCAAGTGTGCGTATGTGGAGAGAGGGAGTGTGTGAATGTATGTATGCATGAGGGAGTAGGGGTGTGAATAATTATGGATGGGGGTTCATGTGTGAGCGATTGTGGATTGGTTCGGGGACGAGTGAGTATTTGTGGATGAGGACTTGGGGGTGTTTGTGGGTGCATGTGTGCGTGTTCATGTGTTTTGTGTGAGTGAACAGGGAAAGCTAGTGAGTGTATGTATGCGGTGCAGGGGGGAGCTGGTGTGAATGTTTGCAGAGGAGGGGTGTGTATATGTGAGTGGGGGGGTGTATGACAGTGTTGTCGCGTAGGCTCTCATTATTCTATTGAGACTACTGGGTTTCAAATGGCAGAATCGCCCGCGGTGTGGGAGGCTGAGTCTGACCCACTGCAGGCGATACCTGTCACTCCAATTTGGGTTTTGCTCTGGCTAACTAGCAGTGCCTCATCTCAGCCCAAAGGCAGGGATGATTGGGCAGCCGAGCGCATGACATAAATGGTTTATCAGGGAAGCCGTGGTCACTCAGGTCACATCCATTTCTCTCAGTTACATTAGTCTCATATACATAATGACAAACAGAGGCAGTATATGTTTCAATAAGAGTTTAATGAAGCAACTGCATCTTATTTAGCAAAGCATGAGCTGCAATAATCAGGACGACACAACATAACAGTATTAGAATTGTGACGAATAGAGTAAAGCATAAAAATAACGCTTCATGTTGTCATTGTAGTCAGTACACTAATTCCTACCCAAACTATAATAGAGCACAGCGTGTTAAGCTCTAAATCTGCCCTTCAGGATCCCCTGGGAAGATATCATACCCCATGCCTGAGTAAAGGCATGAATTCTGCATTATCATCTGTAGCAAAGCATTCAGCAATCAGCATATAGTTGTGGTTCTCTGGCTGGAATCTCCCTCTAACATGTAAAGGACAGGGAAGTGTTTTTATAATAAAACAGCTGATGTTCTGAGAAAATGTCCCTACATAAGGGTATTTTCTATGAATGTAGGAGACTAAACGTATACCACGTTCACCGGCACCTATCTTTCTATAGCCTTGGAAGAAACACAGAGTGAGCAAGAATGTCTTGTTTGAGAACAAAGTACTGACCTAGGCAAAAGCAGTCAGATAGAAGAAAATAAAACAAGACCGTAAATGTCACTACTGTAAAATAATAAAGCAGAGCTGAATAAAACATATCTAGGTGAAAGTGCACAGCGGCAGGCCTAGTATTCTAATATAACGTGCATGAAGCTTATAACTAGAATGGCCACACAACACCCTCTCCTTGTCAGTTGAAGGTGGTTCAAAACCTAATTATACTTAAAAGCTACTAGAACTCGCTTTAAGATATATGTAAAAATGTCAATAATGACAAGTTAAAAGGACACATGAGCATATAAAAAGACAATTTAAAACTGTTAACATGTGGTAGAAAAAGAACGATTCTCAAGGGTCAAAGTTATTTTTTAACATTCCCAATCAATTCCGGGACAATAGAGGACAGGAAATCTTCCACTTCAGCAAGCGTTAAGGGTGGAAAGGTATTGCCAAGAAGGACCAAGGAGCATTCATATTCCATAGCCTGAGCCTCAGCCAAGGCAGCATTCTGTGGTGTGCCCATTGATGAGTTAAGAGCTACATCCTCCAGGAAGAGAAACTCATAAGTAGCTTCCCGTAGCAAACGCACCCTCAACGCGCATGTCAGGTAATGAACCCTCAGCGAGAACATCAACAGACCAGCGTCCAATGAAAGCAAGAGCTGCGTAGAAAGACAAACTTCCAGTGCATGTTCAAAAGCGCACCAGAGGCACCGAAACACGGGCTGCACATAATGTAAAACCGGTCTGAATGACAGAGACCAGTCACACTCCAATTGCTCCAGGAGTGTTCCTCCAAAGTACTGCATCATGCATTCATGACACAGCTGCGATGATGGGAACACTTTCATTCCTCCTTGTAGCGGCGGGACAGCCATTGCGCATAAAAAATAGCAACAGCAATACGCCAGCTATTATAGCCAAAGTTAGTGGAAATCCTCTGAAAATACTGGAGAATATTGAGTGGATGGCTGATGGTATTAAATCAAAATGAATGAAAGCAGAACCAACAGCCTTAAAGAAATTTGCGATTCCAGTAGTACTGGACGCGTTAAATATCTGTCCCACGAGTTCACCAGTGTCTCAGAAAGTTGATACTTAAAAAGGACTGTATTTATGCTGACGACCTTGCCACCTGAAGTGGGTAGGTCTCTCGTGCAGATGTAAGAGACACATTTTTTTTAAACAATAGAGCCTTGAGTGCGTTCAACTTGTCAAAATTCACATTAGAAGTAGCAATGTGAGGCCAAATGTCAGCTACCTCTTTTATTTTCATGGAAGGAAAAAGTAAGTTCAGGCAGCATGTAACGATCTTAAAGACCAAAACAAAATAAACTATTCCAGCTCGCATCTCACAACAGTCTTCACCATTGAGGAGGACATAGCTGCTGTTTGAAAGCACCTGGAACGTAGGTCCAATCAAGGGGACTGGAACTCCCTTCAGATAACAAGCCAAGTTCGCTGCAGATGCGTTACATGCCCCATGCAAGGACAGCTGTTTACAAACTATTGAATGACTTACTGAAGTCTCGCATTCGCTACCTCTAAGAAAGACTTCTTTCATGCCACTGAGACATTTGTACGAGAAGGGAAGCTCCCACACCTCATGAATGTAACTATCGCCCAGCCTTTCATATTTGCCTACCTGAATGTGTTTTAAACAAGAGGTGAATTGTAATGTGGAAATAAGCAGATTAATGACCCCGTGTATTAACCATTCAGCAGATGGTATTTCAGCCACAGTAAAAGGCAACTTTTCTAATTTCTCGATGTTTAACATGACATAAGTCACTTCTTTCTTAGCCATTAGTTGTTGTTGCCGCATTAAACTAAAGGAAGAAAATTTTTCCCTTACATGTTGCCAGGGAACGTGACCTGCCTTCAATGTTTGAAGTGTCCAACCTAACTGCATAATGGACCTCAGTTGACTCTGTCTATGATGTAATGAAGACATATCAGTTTGTATAATGTCTATTGCATAAGAAACAATGTTGTTTAAGGTGTAGATCCGGTCGGACAGTGTATTAATCCTATTATCTACAACAGCTAATGCCTTTTTTAAATTTTCCTGGTCTCTTTGCCTTAACAGGGTAGCAGCTTCTTGTTGTGAAAGCCTCCGAATTTAATTGTACACTTCATATAGGAACCGCTTTCTACGTTGTTTTCTGGGGCCTAACAGGAAGTCCTGTAAGTCAGTGTTATTAGACAGAAGACTGAGGTGTTCTCTATCCGCATCTAGTGAGGTCGTTTTTAACCATTGCTGGCATAGTTTCCCTACACTGTATGTTGTTACTGTACCCGTGTGTTCGGATGATATATAGCGAGGGTCCGGCCTACTTGTTCTAAAACCCCCCAAGGAGTTTATAAAACAGTTGTGACACCCATTGGTATCTATTGGCCACAATAACCACCCACCAGGATGTGTCAGTGAAACATTAAATGTACCATTCTAGACTTATTCATAAAGCTGATCTTCAGTTGCATTTATATATCTTTGCCATTGATTAAATTGTGCAGGGGCAGGTATACTGTACATGTTTAATTCCTTAATTCTTGCTCAGCCTAAGCTACTCATTTGTTGCACAGTTTCATTTAAAAATATAATTTCAATAGGTATCAGGCATGCTCTAAACAAAGCTTCCTTATCCCATATTTGCCAATGTCTAGTTCCCCACACACTTTTCAGCCAATATTCATATCCTTCTATAGTCAGTCGGGAATCCGAATATATACATTTCGTGTTTGTCAACAAAAAACTTGCGTTTTCTGTGGGTGGCAATTTAAAATAATATGACTCAGCATTTTTAACATAATTCCCAGAAAAATATGTAAACTTTTCAGCATATGTTTTAGAACTCCCTTGTGGGAGAGTCGGACAATGTTCCCATTGTGTATAATTAAAAATAGTTTTTGGACTACTTGCTCTGTGTATAAAATGGTGTCCATAACAATTGTAGCAAAACATATCACCATAATTTTCTTTAGATTGATAAACATCTTCATTTTTAAATACAGTACAATACTGTAATTCAGTCATCATAGAATCAACTGTTTTCACATCCCAATCATGAGAAACAATGCCTGGTACTATCATATCAATCATTGAAAGTTTGAACACATAAGGTATTTGAATGACCTTCGTAGGCCCGAATATATCAATAATTACTTTATCCCAAACAATCCCATCATGAATTGAAATAGCAGAAATGTTCACAAAGGACGAGTCTCCACAGACCTTGTGCAAAGAATAGTGTGGTTTCAGAACCTCATCCACCAGTTCAACTGTCGATCTTTCAGGAAGGACATTACCATGTATTAATAAAAAGAAGGTGATGACAAACCCAATCCAAAGCAGGAATGCTAGAACAGTCAAACAAAGCCACAGATAGGTCCATGGAAGAACGAAATAAGTTACTTTAAGCCAGTTTATCAGCTTATGTGTTTTTGACTGTTCTGGAGTCGAAGAAGCGAATGAGTCTGAGACGTCATCATGGATGTTGGCAAAATATCCAGAAGCAGTTTGTGCAAAAACTAAAGCCATATTAATTGGTGGAGTTGGTGTTTCCCGTGGTGGCACCAAGTAAATAGCACCATCCATCTGTGTCGAAGTGGTATCAAATCGATCAATTAATTCTGTATTATTCGATGTTAGTGGAACCAATGCAAGATCATTTTCCACCTTCCCCACACTCGGAGAGGTATCAATGTTGCTGGTTACAACTTGTAAAGGAACTTCTTGACCAGTAGTGAGAGGGATTCGGGAACTACTGGCTGTTCCTTTTGGTCGGCTGTGCAGGATCGGCCACATGGTAAAGTTTGACATTGTCAATGGAGACAAAGCGATTTTCTTTGGCACCTGCCAACAGTGGTAGAATGACAGTTCTGATACCGTGTATTCCGAAGCCTGGGATTGGTGGCCGATAAGAAGGGCCAAATTCCTTTTTCACAGCAACTCTTTCACATACTAGATCCCCCACTCTAGGAATCCAGCCGGTAGGCGTTACAGTACATCCTTAATTCCTGTGAAGGCAGCACTGGCAGAAGAGTTATCGTCACGGAAATGCTGTAATTCCTGTAAGACAGTGACAAGTTAATTTATGTCAAAAGATGTTTCTGCCGCCTCCACGACAGGACCATCAAGATCTGGAAATTGCATTTGAGTTCCAAACAGGCACTCATATGAAGTACGACCCCCCAGGGACCTTCTAGGCAGATTGTTAAGTGCTCTCTGGACCCCATAAAGGTGATTAAGCAAACTACAACCTGTACCTTATACTCTGGCTGTTAAGGATTGCTTTAAATCACGGTTAAATCGGACCACAACACTATTTCCCTCGGGGTGAAATGGAGACAAGTTCTGGAGTTGGACCCCCAATTAAGCCATGGCGTCCCTGAAAGCCCTTGAGGCAAAAGCAGGGCCCTGTTCCGAATGGAAAGCCGCAAATGCTTATGTACCGATAAAGACTTGAAAATAATTGATAACAGTCCGAGCGTCAGCCGAGCGTTGTGGTCACACCCATAGAAATCTGGAGCAGGAGTCAACAGCGACTAGGATGTATTTGTATGCACTATCCGGTGTTACGGGACCGCACATTGTAAAGGTTTGTTGGAAATTAGGAAGGGTGTCTGCGGTGGGCGCTTAGCAGTGGAAACATTAATTTGTTGGCAGATGTCACAATAAAGGACATACTGCCTGGTATCCTTGTAAAGGCCTGGCCCCAATTGCGGGCTTGTAAGATAGATATAGTAGCCACCACACCAGCATAGGCAGATGGCACCCCTTCATGCGCTGCTTTAATCAACTCTAGTCTAATATCTTTGTTGGGAATATCTCGCACACCTACACCTGGTATCTTAACCTCAGTGTTCAGGTAACCTCCCATCCGGTAGGAATATTTAGCAGGAAATGTTTTGGGATAGGGCGTACCATCAGCTGTAGCTTTCAGGGCAGCCCATATGTCTGCGTCTGGTTTCATATATAAACGTGTTACTGCAGCGACAGCAGCCATAGCTACTGCTGACTTTGCGGCTGTTCATCAGCCAGTGTGTTTCCAGCAACGTGTATTCCAACACGCTGGTGTCCAAGTTTATGCACAACATGGTAATTTAGTAGCCGTTCCGTCAGATCCACCACTTTCCCCCACAGAAGTCTGTGTTTAATGGTATTACCTTTAGAATCTTTAAACCCATTCTGGCGGCAGTAGTGCAGGTATTCATTGAAGGACTGGACACAATAGTACGAATCACAAACAATCAGCATTGGCTGTGCAGGATCCACATGTTCCAGTATCATTAACAGAGCTTTTAGCTCTGCCAATTGCGCTGTGCAATCCCCTACGTAAATGTATGTAGGGGACAAAATGTATTGCCCTCCATATAGCTGCTTACGACTGCGCAAGCAGTGAAATATTTGTGTTGTGTGCCAATTGCGGGTTGTGCAGAGCCATTGGTGTACATGACTCTAGGATATTGTTCAGTAGGCAATGTGTTTGCTATAACTGGGTATTCTAGTTTGTACTGCAAAAATTCCTGACTTTGTAACTTTGTGTAAAAAATGTAGTCTACATCAGTGGCTGTCAAAGACGTGGCCCACTGTATCCAATGTGGATGTAATGCTTTAGCGTTTGGAATGCTAGCTTTTGTGACAGCCTCTAGGGCTGGAATTGGGGAAACAACAATTATGCGTTTGCCCTGGGCAAGAGGTCGTTCTTTAATGACAGCTATCTGTAGAGCAGTGAGAATTTTCTCAGTGCGAGCAAAGTGTTGTTCTGCTGCTGAGTACAAGTGTGATTTGTATGCAATCGAGACGGTCTCACCCTCATTAAATGTCACATAGGTGAAACCGATGGCACCAGGAATTACTCTGATGACCAAGTGTGCTTTGTTGTCCCTTGTGTGTAGATGTTGTGCTGCAAGCATGTCTGTCTGCAGGTCTCTGAGAATGCGTATGTGTTAGATTGTCCAAAATTTACTTGAAAAATCTGAACTTATTAAGTCATACAAAGGTTTATTCGTGAAGCATAATCTGGAATGTATGCTCTGCCAAAATTTAGGAAACCCAATAGAGATTGTAGTTTTTTAATCGTATTAGGAGGTTGTAATTGTGCGCATTTTTCTAAGAATTGTGGCGCTAGGCTCTTTCCTTCACTCACTAGCTCATATCCCAGCAACAGGACGCTGAGGAAGGCTATTTTTGTTTTTTTAAAATTTAATTTGTAACCAAATTCTGCAAATCCCACAACTATGCGGGCTACCCATCTTAGATGTTGTAGTAATTCACCATCCATAAGATAGACATCATCTTCATAGGACAATGCTTCAGGATCAATGTTGTGTAAAATTGCAGTCACACGAGCTGCGAACAGTCCTGGGCTGTTCTTGTACCCCTGAGGTATACGAAAGATTTTTTCTGAAAAACTAGTGCGCTTAAACTTTTTAAGTTTCTACTCTCAGGTGCTATATTCTGGCAGAAGAAACCATTGGAAATATCCAACGTTGTTTTATAGTTATTGTTCATCAGTGCTGTGCTATGTGAGTTTTGTAAATGTCTGTAGTCTAAGACTATTCTTTATGAATGGTCTGGTTTAGCTGCTGGGAATAAAGGATTAATCATTGGGGAGACACAGGGTTCAATTACGCCCTGGTACTCTAGCTGTGTGAGTATTTCTCTCACGGGTGCTTTAGCATCATGTTTCATTGGATACTGAGGTTGCGGTTGGGGTTGATTTTTAATAGGAATTATATGGTAGGGGGAATCCTTGTCCCATCCTGCGTGGTTGTGATATAACACGGATGCCTGCACCAATGCCCAATCAATGGCGTAGGATTCTGCGAACAAGGGGCGAGAAAGAAGGTTTGATAACATCTTCCCCATATGGGCAGTTACGGGCTAATTCTGGTGGCAAATCTTGTTTGGCCAATAAAATATCATAAATATTTACTACACTATCCCAAAAATCGCATCTATTGTGCGTTCAATGTCTCCTTCTAACTGCTGCGTTACTTTGTACACCCAATCAGGTGTGGAGACACGCATGTCCGCAGTCTCTACCTGTAGAAAGTCATCAGTTGCTTTCACCTCCAGATACTCTAGAAGACTCCAGCTAACTGTTATGACCTCTGCCGCGCTGTCTAGCAGCGCTAATGCCCACTTCCTGTTCTTCAAGAGGACCCTCTTCTTGAGTGGCATGTCGAACTGCGACTGCTGCCACTTTTTTTTTTTTTAATTGAGGTTTTTGTTGGGGAGGTTTCTCTTCCTTTTTAACAGAAACCTCCGATAAGCACTGTGATTCCTGTCTCGGTTTCACGTACTCTGTTCTTCGCTCTGATCACCCACCTCTCTCATTTCATTTTTCCTATGAGTCCTGAAAGGAACGAGATTGGCGTGCATCAGTATATTGATATCTATCAGGCGTTTTTATATTATTGCTATTTCTGAGATTATATCTATTCTGTGGGGTCTTGGTACACTGAGATTATCTCCTCTCTTTTTTAGGAGTTTGTTGTTTTTTATCCAAGTGTTTCTGGTTACCCTCAGGGCTTGCTTGGAAAAATCTTTATAAGATTTACCCTGAAACAGTGGTTTAGTTGGGCTGCCCCTAGACTATCTCGACCAATACTAGAATAGGTCTCTGGGATAATCTTTGGCAGCTCATGTTCTTGATCCTGTTGAGAAACATCACAGAGCTGCATGCGCACTGCTAGTGCGACTGCTTTCCCTTTAAGGTTACTTAAAATGGTTGAGGATACTGTGGCAAAATTGCCTATTAATTGCATCCCCAAATCTAGGACCGGGGCAGCCCCGTATTCATCTTGAATTTGTTACAACACTTCCAGCAGGTTGGCAAGTGTTGGAGTGCTGTGTGCGGTAGTGTAGAGTGTGCCCCATGTATTACAATTATCTACTGTGGGGACCGTCCCAAATGGCAAGCACATCGCTAAAATTATTTGTTGATCCTGAGGTCCCGTATGGGGAAATACTGCTTCCAGTGCATTTATTTTTTGAGCTAGCCAAAACAGAATTTCGTCTCGTTTGGTGGGTACTTTACCCATCATCGAATGTACAGTTGCAGGATTAATACCTGGCATCACTGCATGTGGTTGCGCTGGAGCAGCACGCGCTGGGTTTGTATTCAATGTTTGCATTACGAATTGGACTAATCGTCTATATATTTCCATCAGTTCAGTATACAATTGATGGACTTCAGCTACTGCTAAGTTTGCTATTGCAGGGTGAGGTGTATAGGTGGCCAATAAAAGCCAGGTAGGACCATCATTACTTAGAGGACCTAACATATCTGGTAATATTGTGTGGGGTAGGGCGCCATCAAGCCAATTATTATGTTCTTGATATGATAGATGTATTTCTAAATATGCATAAGCCCTGTATTGTACAGGTGCGTTTGCAAGTGTTGAAATGTATTTGTGTTCCCATCAACTGCTGGAAATGTGACCCAAGAATAGAAGAGTTCTGTTCTATAAGCTGCATTTGCATCTACAACAAATGTAACTGGACCCCCCTGGGCCGTTAGGTCGTTTGCCAGTAAGTGTGCAGTCAGGGGTTGTCTCATATTAACGGCAAATGCCACCTGCTGTGGATTCGGCATGGTAAATGTTAAATTTGCCTAGAGAAGGCACACCAAATAGGGATTCTCCTTTTTATTGCTCAAGCTTGAACAACCTCCAGCATCAGATAGGATATCCTACGTAGCTGAACAGGAAATCCTCAATACCACGGACGTCTCAGTACATAGTACTGAGGTGTCATTATATGTAATGAGTCAGAGATACTCAGGGGAACCCGAAAATTAGAGTCTAACCAAACGTTGGAGGCGCCATGTCGCGTAGGCTCTCATTATTCTAATGAGACTACTGGGTTTCGAGTGGCAGAATCGCCCGTGGTGTGGGAGGCTGAGTCCGGCCCACTGCAGGCGATACCTGTCACTCCAATTTGGGTTTTGCTCTTGCTAACTAGCAGTGCCTCATCTCGACCCAAAGGCAGGGATGAATGGACAGCCGAGCGTATGACATAAATGGTTTTTCAGGAAAGCCGTGGTCACTCAGGTCACATTCGTTTCTCTCAGTTACATTAGTCTCAAATACATAATGATCAACACAGGTAGTGTATATTCAATAAGAATTTAATGAAACAACTGCATCTTATTTAGCAAAGCATGAGCTGCAATAACCAGGATGACACAACATAGCAGTATTAGAATTGGGATGAAGACAGTAAAGCATAAAAATAACGCTACTGTGTTGTCACTGTAGTCAGTACACTACTTCCTACCCAAACTATAATAATACCTTTAGGTTCCCCTGGGAAGACATCATCCCCCATACCTGAGCAAAGGCCTGAATTATGCATTAGAATCTGTAGCAAAGCATTCAGCAATCAGCATACAGTTGTGGTTCTCTGGCTGGGATCTCCCTCTAACGTGTAAAGGACAGAGAAGTGTTTTTATAATAAAACAGCTGATGTTCTGAGAAAATGTCTCTACGTAAGGATGTATATTTTCTATGAATGTCAGAGACTAAACTTATACGACGTTCACTGGCAACCTATCTTTCTATACCCTTAGAAGAAGCACAGAGTGAGCAAGAATGTCTTGTTTGAGAACAGAGTGCTGGCCTAGGCACAAATAGTCAGAAAATAAAACAAGACTGTAAAAATCACTACTGTAAAAATAATAAAGCAGAGCTGAATAAAACAGATCTAGGTGAAAGTGCACAGCAGCAGGCCTAGTATGCTAAAATAACATACATGAAGCTTATAACTAGAATGCCTACACAACAGTGTGAGAGCGGGTGTGGGTGTTTGGATGGATGTGTACAGTTGGGGGGTGTTTGGAAGTGTGTGGATGGGTGGGGGTGTTTGGAAGTGTGTGGGTAGGTGGGAGGGTGCATGGAGGCGGGGGGACATGTGTGCATGTGTGTGCCAGCGACGGGATTCCTATTGCTGGGTGCATTACTGCCAGGGTTTTCGTGGTGGGGTGACTGCTACGGAAAGACTGGCGGTCTACTGTCTCATAATCCAGCTGGCAGGCTGAGGCTTGCCGCTGAGCTGGAGTTGCTCACCGTCAGCCACATTGGTGCGACCACACAGGCAGGCCAGGTGGCGTTGTGAAGGTTTGGCTTCTGCCAAAACCCACAACTTGTAATGCAGTGGTCTTTACCTCCCAGTCCGCGGTGGTAACACCGCCACAATGAGGCTGGCAGTGTGATGACCGCCAGCCTCGTAATGAGGACCTAAATCTTCATGCCACAGGTAATTTCATAATGACATGCTATTGACTTACTACAGTTTGATACATTTCTGTAATGTAGGAGTTTCTCACGACAAAGTTAGGCTGAAAAAAAATCTTGTGTTTAAAAGACTTTATTTAAAACATCAAAGTACAGTAAAATAGTTGAACAACAGTGTTATAATAAAAAAAAATACCAGTAAATATACTGTACTAGAACTTCCAAACAACTCATTAAATAGAAACATCATCATTATACAGATAAGAAGTAACAACCTCATCAAATGTGGTAAGATACAGAAATTAACAATATATTAACACTATAATCATAAATTCAATAAAAAATGCAATAAAATAAGAAGCAACAGAAAACGAATGTATTCATGACGGTTGGAAATTTTTATACATTGCAAAATAAACACCATTACTGATTTGATTAAAAAACATAGTCAAAGTTAGACGTAACATTTGGGCATGATAAAAAGTTGAGCATTGACAATTGTTGATGTGAGCAAACGCAATCCCACCAAATCTTATACGATAACTTAGATGAGGATTTAAAATTAAACATAATTTGCTGAAGGTGAATGTTAGGAAAAGATGGGACAAATGGATTAGTTAAAGTGCCTGAAAAGAGATGAAGGATGTTGAAAGAGTGTTGCAAGTTAAAAATCTTTCTGATTTGGGACCAAACCCGTTGCCAATAAGAAAGTGTACCAGGACAACCAAACAGCATATGCATGAGGTTCCTCATAGGAAGGTCACAAGACCAGCACTTAGATGAATCTGGTGATCATTTGGAATATTGCGCAGGGGTAAGTTGTATTCTGTGATAAAGGAAAACAAGGATTGAGTAATACTAGCTGATCTAGAAATTTTATAAATGTGTGACCAAATCGTATTCCAAAAGCAGACACTCCAATTCACACCCAGATCTTTTTCCCATAAAAGTTTAGTCTTGGACTTGGTTAGAGAAGAATCAGAAAGGGAGACAGATTTATAAATAAAAGAGGCTCTAGGGCATGTTTTAATTAAATTGGTTAAGTCAGATGAGAGGGGACCAAGAAGAGGAGTGTGTTGAAGACAGAAATAACTATCTAAGAGCCTGATTTAGATATTGATGGATGGGTTACTCAATCACAACGGTGACAGATATCCCATCTGCTGAACTATAAATCCCATAGGAAATAATAGGATTTATTTTTCGGCCGACAGGATATCTGTCACCGTTGTGACAGAGAAACCGGTTCACCAATATCTAAATCAGGCCCAGAGACAGCATTCATAAGCAGCACAAAATCACTATGAAAGAATTGAGGACAATGGAAAACATGTCTAAATTGTGGGAAAGAAATAGAAGTATAATTTTTGAAGGAGTATGTTGTAGAGAAAAATAAGTATCGAAGGGCCTGATTTAGCAATTGGTGGATGGGATACTCGGTCACCACAGTGACGGATATCTCTTCAGCCAAATATAGATCCTATAGAAAATAATTGGATTTTTGTTTCTGTGGACCGGATATCTGTCACCGAGCAGCATTCATAACCACTATGGCAAAATTGAGAACAATGGAAAATGTGTCTAAATTGGGGGAAAGAAATAGTACATAATTTTCGAATAGCTGAGTAATCCACACGATACCCTTATTCTTCGAAGAATACCACAAGATTGGTCTACTATAAATTTTTATGAGTTTGTTAAAACATATTGGCATACTAAGGAACTGGGAAGGGAATAAGATATTCGGAGTGAACATAGATTTAACCAAAGAAATAGTATGATGAAAGATGGGAGAATTAAGAAGTGAAGTTCTAGAGGAGAAAGATAATACTGCTTATAGCGAAAAGCGATGAAGAAAAGCAATTTCCACATCTAGCCATAAAGTAGAAAAGGGTGAGAGTGGTTCCACAATCCAAAAGGCAGCTTGACATACACCAAAAGCTCTATGATAATGATAGAAGTCTGTAAAATTCAACCCTCCACCGAGTTTTGACTTTTGTAAGAAAGATAAAGATATTCTTGTTTTCTTATTATTCCATAGGAATTTAGTAAGCATTAAATTGATTTAAAAAAAAGAATCTAGGGATATGAACTGGCAGCCTGGAGACGAGATAGAGCACAAGATGGGATTTAAATAGAATCCAAGTGACCCCACCAAGATAGAAATAAGGGATTCCAAGAATAGAGGAAACTCTCAATTTTAGCAAAGAGTTCCTTGAAATTAAATTTAACCCGTTCTGTGCCGTGGACGTAATGGTTACGTCCTGCGGCACAGTGCTGCTGTGCCCAGGACGTAACCATTACGTCCTGGGCACACAGCCCAGAGGGAGTGCTAGCGCTCCCTCTGTGCGGTTCACCCCCAACCCCCCAAGTCAGGGATGGAAGGGGAAGCCCTTCCCCTTCCACCCCCGACCTCCCCCCACCCCCCGTGACGTCAGGGCGCGAACACGCGCTGATTGTCACAGAGCCTCCCCCATGCGATCGGAAGAGAAATGCTTTGCATTTCTCTTCTGATCACGTGGGGGAGGCCGAGAGAGGCTTCAAAGGGAAGGGAAGTTATTTCCTTCCCTTTTAAGTCTCTCTCTGCGTATTGGCAGCCGGATTGAAAGCAATCCGGCTGTCAAAACACCCACTAGACACCAGGGATTTTAAAAAAAAAATGAAATTTACATAAAGGGAGCGACCCCTTGGGCAAGGGTCACTCCCAGGGGGGGGCATTTTTTTTCAAGGCCTTTTCTGCCCCCCTCGGGGCAGATCGGCCTATTGTTATTAGGCCGATCTGCCCCCGGGGGGGCAGAAACCTCTAGGCGCCAGGGCAATTTTTTTTTTTGTTTTGTTTTTGTTTAGCTTTTTGTTTTTGAGGTGGGGAGCGACCCCTTAGGCAAGGGTCGCTCCCCTAGGGGGCAAATTATATTTAGGCCATTTCTGCCCCCCTTGGGGGCAGATCGGCCGATTTTAGGTCAATCTGCCCCCAAGGGGGCCAGAAACCACTAGGCACCAGGGATCTTTTTTTTGCGCCGTCACGCAAGGGGAGCGACCTTGTAGGCAAGGGTCGCTCCCGGGGTGGGGGTGGGAATTTATTTTAGGCCATTACTGCCCCCCCTGGGGGCTGATCGGCCTATTGTTATTAGGCGATCTGCCCCCGGGGGGGCAGAAACCTCTAGGCACCAGGGCTAATTTTTTGTTTGAGTTTTGTTTGTGTTTTTTTGTTTTTTTAGAGATGGGGAGCGACCCCTTAGGCAAGGGTCGCTCCCCTGGAGGGGTAAATTGTATTTAGACCATTTCTGCCCCCCTTGGGGGCAAATCGGCCGATTTTAGGTGAATCTGCCCAAGGGGGGCAGAAACCACTAGGCACTGGGGATCTTTTTTTTTGCGCCGTCACGCAAGGGGAGCGACCCCGTAGGCAAGGGTCGCTCCCCAGGGGGGGTGGGGGCAAATTTATTTTAGCCCATTTCTGCTCCTCCAGGGCCGGCTGAGCTAGAGGCCAAAATCCACAGGTAGGGACTTTGCAAAAAACACCTCTGTTTTCTGTGAATAAATGTGATGTGTCCACGTTGTGTTTTGGGCCATTTCCTTCCGTGGGCACTAGGCCCACCCACACAAGTGAGGTACCATTTTTATTGGGAGACTTGGGATAACGCTGGGTGGAAGGACATTTGTGGCTCCTCTCAGATTCCAGAACTTTCTGTCACCGAAATGAGAGGAAAAAGTGTTTTTTGGGCCAAATTTTGAGGTTTGCAAAGGATTCTGGGTAACAGAACCTGGTCACAGTCCCACAAGTCACCCCATCTTGGATTCCCCTAGGTCATTAGTTTTCAGAAATGTACTGGTTTTCTAGGTTTCCCCAGGTGCCGGCTGAGCTAGAGGCCAAAATCCACAGGTAGGCACTGTTTTCTGTGAAAAAATGTGATGTGTCCATGTTGTGTTTTGGGCCATTTCCTTTTGTGGGCGCTAGGCCTACACACACAAGTGAGATACCATTTTTATCGGGAGACTTGGGGAAACGCTGGGTGGAAGGAAATTTGTGGCTCCTCCCGGATTCCAGAACTTTCTGTCACCGAAATGTGAGGAAAATGTGTTTTTTTAGCCAAATTGTGAGGTTTGCAAAGGATTCTGGGTAACAGAACCTGGTCAGAACTCCACAAGTCACCCCATTTTGGATTCCCTTAGGTCTCTAGTTTTCAACAATGCACAGGTTTGGTAGGTTTCCCTAGGTGCCGGCTGAGCTAGGGGCCAAAAACTACAGGTAGGCAATTTGCAAAAAACACCCCTGTTTTCTGTAAAAAAAAAAAATGGGATGTGTCAACGTTTTGTTTTGGGCCATTTCCTTTCGTGGGCACTAGGCCTACCCACACAAGTGAGGTACAATTTTTATCGGGAGACTTGGGGGAACGCTGGGTGGAAGGAAATTTGTGGCTCCTCTCAAATTCCAGAACTTTCTGTCACCGAAATGTGAGGAAAATTTGTTTTTTTAGCCACATTTTGAGGTTTGCAAAGGATTCTGGGTGACAGAACCTGGTCAGAGCCCCACAAGTCACCCCATCTTGGATTCCCCTAGGTCTCTAGTTTTAAAAAATGCACAGGTTTGGTAGGTTTCCCTAGGTGCCGGCTGAGCTAGGGGCCAAAATCTACAGGTAGGCACTTTGCAAAAAACACCTCTGTTTTCTGTCAAAAAATGGGATGTGTCCACGTTGTGTTTTGGGGCATTTCCTGTCGCGGGCGCTAGGGCTACCCACACAAGTGAGGTATCATTTTTATCGGGAGACTTGGGGGAACACAGAATAGCAAAACAAGTGTTATTGCCCCTTGTCTTTCTCTCCTTTTTTTCCTTCCAAATATAAGAGAGTGTTCAAAAAAGACGTCTTTTGAGAAATGCCCTGTAATTCACATGCTAGTATGGGCACCCCTGAATTCAGAGATGTGCAAATAACCACTGCTCCTCAATACCTTATCTTGTGCCCATTTCGGAAATACAAAGGTTTTCTTGATAGCTATTTTTTACTCTTTATATTTCAGCAAATTAATTGCTGTATACCCGGCATAGAATGCAAACCCACTGCAGGGTGCAGGTCATTTATTGGCCTGGGTACCTAGAGTTCTTGATGAACCTACAAGCCCTATATATCCCCGCAACCAGAAGAGTCCAGCAGACGTAATGGTATATTGCTTTCAAAAATCTGACATTGCAGGAAAAAGTTACAGAGTAAAACGTAGAGAAAAATTGCAGATTTTTTCACCTCAATTTCAATATTTATTTTTTCAGTTGTTCTTTTATGTAGGAAACCCTTGTAGGATCTACACAAATGACCCCTTGCTGAATTCAGAATTTTGTCTTCTTTTCAGAAATGTTGCGGTTTCTGGGATCCAGCATTGGTTTCATGCCCATTTCTGTCACTGAATGGAAGGAGGCAGAAAGCACAAAAAATCGTAAAAATGGGGTATGTCCCAGTAAAATGCCAAAATTGTGTTGAAAAATTGGATTTTCTGATTCAAGTCTGCCTGTTCCTGAAAGCTGGGAAGCTGGTGATTTTAGCACCGCAAACCCTTTGTTGATGCCATTTTCAGGGAAAAAACCACAAGCCTTCTTCTGCAGCCCCTTTTTCCCATTTTTTTTAAAAAACCGAAATTTTCACTGTATTTTGGCTAATTTCTTGGCCTCCTTCTGGGGAACCCACAAAGTCTGGGTACCTCTAGAATCCCTAGGATGTTGGAAAAAAAGGACACAAATTTGGCATGGGTAGCTAATGTGAACAAAAAGTTATGAGGGCCTAAGCGCAAACTGCCCCAAATAGCCAAAAAAAGGTTCGGCACGGGAGGGGGAAAAGGCCTGGCAGCGAAGGGGTTAATGGACTCTGAGCTTCAATTTGCAAACCATATACCCAAGTATCTATGTGGTTATAAATGTTTGTCTTATAGTATGGATTTTTAAGTTGGAGAATTTTCGTTTTATACTTGTTGATCCTATAACCAGAAACAGTAGAGAAAAGTGCTATTTTGTGAAGCAGAGCAGGTTAAAGATGTTACTGGGGAAGAATAACATTTGGAAAAGGTAAAACTCATGTGGACAATTCAACATATAATGGAAATACAATAAGGCCTAGAAACGGCATATAAGAAAAGAAAACAATGATCAAATGAGGTGGTGTTGTTCTTATAAGTAATTTTGAAGATGCAAAGATGGAAAAGACCAATTTGGGCACACAAAGTTTGTAATGCAGGGTGAAGACTGAGGAATTATTTTTGTCTATTGCAAGTAGTGTTGGATACATTTTGTGACAAAAAAATCTTCCTCCTCAACCAAGTGATTTGTTGTTTGGATTTGGCAGCATTGAGAACCTTTAAAAGATCAGTGAATTTCAGTAAAAAGAATATAATTCTTCTTGGTTTAGCAGTGGACACAGAACTAGAGAGGCGAGGACCCAAACTGTGAGCTTGTTGTATATTAAGCGTGGTGGAAGGAGGTAAGCCCAACAACTTTGAAAGAAAGAAGATAAAAAAAGAGACAGGGTCATTGCCATCAATACCTTCAGAAAGGTTATAAATGTTGAGATTGTTTTGCCTGTTCCTGCTCTCCAAGTCTTCTGCATGTTTCTTTAATTGGAGAACCTCCTCTTCTAAATGCACACATTTATTTGTCTCATCATGTAGCTCAACAACCTGCTATGACTTCAAAGACACACAGGTTTCCATAAGGGTCTTTTTATTATCGAGATTCTGGATGTGCTTATTGGTTTCCCCAACAAAAGGGCATAGTGCTTCAATGTCCTCCAACAATATGGGGGTTATTCTAACTTTGGAGGAGGTGTTAATCCGTCCCAAAAGTGACGGATTTACCACCAGCCGTATTACGAGTCCATTATATCCTATGGAACTCGTAATACGGCTGGTGGTATATCCGTCACTTTACCGTCACTTTTGGGACGGATTAACACTCCTCCAAAGTTAGAATAACCCCCTATATCTAGAGAAATGGAGGATGGAGATTTTTCCAGTGAAGGACATTCATGTTTTAGACATTTGTTAGTGGAAGAGGATGATTGAACTTTAGTTGAGAATATTGGGATGGGCAAAATATGAGGAGTAGCAGAGTTGACCATTTCGTCAGAATAAATCAACTTATCCATCAATAAGCTTTTAGAGGTTGAGCACGCACTTGAGCCCGGGTTAGATTGTGCCTTTGAGTTAAGAGCAAGATGCAGTTTCTTTAATCTACCCATGTACATGTAAAAGACCAGGAAATCAGAAAATTCCACATAAATAGGTCAAAATTACATGAGACACTGCCAAATGAACAGTTATACCGAACCCTACCAGATGAAATGGTATATCCTATGCTTCAAAGACACTTAGGTGGCAGGGACAGAAAGTATACAAAGAGCACCACATGGTAAGTCAACAAAAATATTACTTTTACCGCTCCCAAATTCATAAAGGACCTGTGAATTATCAGGAAGCACTCTCTCTGCTATAGCACCAATATTCTTCTAAATGAAAAGCAACTGAGGAGAACTCAGAGTGGCAGCTGCAATCAAAGTGGTGGCTGCATGAAAAGTACAGTACCAAGGAAATGCTTCACCTGAAAAAAAAGTGGCGTCCAGTCATCCTCTAATGATCTGCTTACATGTGGGTTCTGAAGCGTCTATAAAGAAGCTCTGAAGACGCAAGAAAAGGGCTGGATCTTCTCCCTTGTGTCAGAGCTCCCATTTCAAGTGTCCATCTCAGGTGACACTGAAGCCAGGCCCCCAACTGACATAATTCAATAGTGGGAAATTGACAAAGTGAGGAATTACCAGTTACATGAAATCAGAACATTTTTGTGGACAAAAACTAGTACCAAAACAGGATTTAAATCTCAGATCAAGTCTTTAAAAAAATGAAAACTTCTATAAATTTCTAAAATTAGAAGGGCTGAACTAAGTGTGCAAACATCTAAATAACAAGATGTCACAGAAAAGGGGATGGATTATCAAACGTTCATATTACGGTTTCTAGAGAAACTGATAGTGAATGGAGGTCAAAATAAAATAGGGTATCTCATGAGCAGCACCGTTTTGTATTGAGTTGACAGTATGATTATGCATTACAGACTTTGATGCAGTTTAACATGTTATATGTTTGTGCATAGAGTGGGATAGTAATTGTGATTACTTAGCATATGTGCACTAGGTCTGACCATCAAGCCTCAAAATAAACATGAGTTTTGGTCCTTTAATTTAAGCAAGCTGGCAGAATGTTTCATGTATGGAAACTTGCCCTTTGCCTTTTGTTTATGTTGCTTCAGCTATATGGGGATGTGAGATGGGGCCACAGTTCTAGAATAAAACCTCTCTAGTAGCTAGAGTAAGAGTCTTCAGTTTCTTACTATTTGTTTGCAAAAATGAACAAGAGCTGATTCTTCCATGCTACAAGAGTGCTTTAGATGAAAGCATTATATTCATCTTTGCATTGTAGGTTTGTATTACATATACAGGGTTTGAATCATGCTCTCTGGCACAGCACTAAATTGCTGATCATGTAGTCAAACATCTTCATTATTTATAAATAATAAATATCATTCTTGTACCAAAAATTGCCTTTCAAGTCTGATTTCCTAGGCTCTACATTGTCTGGTGAAGGAAAAAGCTTGCTCATGAACTCTTAGACAACTGTGCAACACTCTCAGAAAATAACAAACATTGAGGGGTTTCCTAAATTTTGTTTGCACGTACCTCCCACACTAAGTTGAAATAGGTAAGTAGTTTTACCAGCTGATCACTTCCACTTTCTCAAGGAAAGATTAGACAGAAAGTCACACATGTATATTAAGAGGACAGCTGTCTTTGCTGTATGGTCACCAGGACTCCTCTGCCCTGTGCGGACTCAATGAAAGAATAGTAATCATTTGGGAGGTGTTAAGTAAGTTGTGTTATTAACAGTTATGAGATAATAAGAAGTTTATTTTGAACGTTGCAAGATGATGAATAAAGACGTTGGCTGTGAGCTTCATGTGAGGTATGTTCTTTTTCATGCTCACGGGTTGGGGACGATGCAACAACTGGTGAGTCACTTGCCCCAAAGAAACAAGACTGCTCTCCCTGAGAGTTTGTAAGGATATGGCAAACTGCTTGTGTGTGCCATGTGCTCCCCAAGCCAGTGCACAGTAGCCTGCAGTTAGCATATGCAGAGTACAAACGCCACTCCAGGCTGGATTAGGCCTTGTGGAGAAGTTGAATGCCTAGCATAGGAGCGCCAATGGACAAGCTCACCAAGACTCACTGGCCAGGCTGAGAAGAAACAGTGCTGTGCCACAACACCGAACCATCATTGATATTAAGAGAATGCTAAAGACAGTTAGAACCAGGTACATCACTAAAAGACAGTGACAACCAGGTACCAGAAATAGAAATATACTCACCAGTGAAGTAAAAACTTTATGATTGCACCATAAGACGTGACTGCTGAGACCTACTGGAGAGGCTGATTCATGCAAAGTAGCAAATGGCATCCACCACGTTCCAAATCTCATCTTGAGTGAAGTGACTAAAACACACGTTATCAAAGTCACAGGTTGGACCGAGAGTGGTGAAAGCTGTCGAATGAAACAGAAAGATAAAAACAAAGATCAAAGCGTGCCAGAAACAGAAAATGTATTTAGCATTGAAAATAAAGAAGGAGCCACACAACTGTTGAACGAGTCAGATGACCGAGCTCAAATGAGATTTATGAGTTTATACATCCCTCTCTGCCAAACTTTGACTAATGCTTTTAGTGTACAATGAGGGTCTGGCAATGCATATGTCAAGCACATTGCAAACAACATTTGTAATTGGCAGCAAGAGTTCTTTGTGTCAGGTATTAGGATTCTCACAGTGGTTCACACTGCTACTGTCAAGAAGAGATAAACAGCACAAGGTAAATATACTGTGGTTCACTAAAACCCCTTTTAGAATTGGCTACAAGAGCTAGTACATGCCATTCCTGGGCTTTTCAATTGACTCAGGGAGAGTGTTGATATTCAGTTAGGGTTATGGCCAACACTGAGAACACAAGAATTCATTCAATATCAACAAGCAATCCTACAAGGACCAAAAGTCATACCTCCATGTGAAAATCAAACAGGCCCTCGTTATAAGTGACCCATAAATTCCAATAAAATCCACTGACCTATCAGAACTATAAATTGTGTTTTTCCACACATACATTTCAGCTGTTGAATGCAGCCACAATCTCTGTATCTAGCTTTGGAGTAAAACTTTCAGAAAGTGGTGTGAAAAGACAGATTTCTGCAAGTTATTCCTGAAAGCGTTTAATCATCACTATTTTCTGACCCTTCCCCCCTCCCAGGGTCATTGGCATATCTGTACTGATCATTCTGGACCAGTGAGAGAATAAATATTTTATTGGATGTTAGAGTTGACAGCCTTAGTGTCGTCTTCCTGACAACTTTTTGCCTACTTCCTCTACTTCTACAACCCCGTTTTTTGCTGGCTTTAGGACTCTAGTGCACTGTACTTGGGACTTACTAGTAAATCAAATATGCCAATCATGGATGAACCAATTACATACACATTTTGTATAGGAGCACTTACACTTTAGCACTGGTTAGCAGTGGTAAAGTGCCCAGAGTAACAAAAACAGCAAAAACAGAGTCAACAACTTGGAAACAGAGGCAAAAAGTTAAGGGAGACCACGCCAAGGATGAAAAGTCTAACAGCAGTTCTGTAGTGTATTGGGGTCACCTGGTAGGTGAATGCAAGGTGCAGCTTCTCCAGGCCAAGATTGAAACCACCATGGCCTGGCAAGCACCTAAAAAACAAACAAAAATGAGACCTTTCCTCTGCCTCACTGGCCATTACAGAAGATTTGTTAAGGGCTATGGCACCATTGTTGCCTAATTAAGTGAGCTGAATTAAAAGAAACAGCCCAGATTGGTGATCTGGACAAAGGCTTATCAAAACGCCTTTAATTCCCTCAAAGAAACTATGTGGAGGGTGCCTTTTCTCAAGGCACCTAACTTCTCCAAGCAATTTGTCATTCAAATGGATTCAAATGGACACCTCAGATCATGGCATAGGGGCAGTGAGCACAGCTAAATGGTGATGCCTAGACCAACTGGTAGTCTTCGTTAGAAGGCGGTTACTTTCATTGTGACAAAGGTGGAGTGTCACTGGAAGAGAAGCTTTTGCTGTGATCTGGGCACTAAGGAGTTGAGAACATACCTGTTTGACACTCACTTCCTGGTTCAGACAGACCAAAGGCCCATCAGATGGCTCCTGCAGGTAAGGTGTGGAAATCCCAAACTGTTGTAGTGGTCCATCTTCCTGAAAGGAATGGACTTTACAGTGGAACACCGGCCAGGGTCAGACCACTTCAATTCTGATGGTCTCTCCAGGTTTTCCCACCCTAGTTAAGAGAACTCGCAAGGGGTTGGGTAGCTCTCCACACTTTCAGCGGGGTAGGACACATGTAAGACCTGAAAGCCTTAGGGTGATCTTCCCTCCAGCTTTCTATCTACCTCCTCCACTTTTCTGACATTGTTTTTTGCTGGTTTTAGGACTCAGTTCACTTTACTACTCCTAACCAGTGCTAAAGTGATTGTGCTCTCTCCCCTAAATCACTGTCAGATTGGCTTAACCCCAGTTAGCATATTTAATTTATTTATGTGTCTCTAATAAAGTGCACTACAAGTGCCCAGGGCCTGTAAATTAAATGATACTTGTGGTCCTGCAACACTAATTGTTCCAGCCACTTAAGTATCCCTCTAACAATGTATCTGCCATTGCAGAGCCTGTGCGTGCAGTTTTACACAGCCATATTGACCTGGCAAAATAACTCTTTTGCTAGGCTCAAACCTTCTCTTTTATACATATAAGACACCCCTAAGGTAAGCCCTGGAAAACCCAGAGGGCAGGGTGCAATGTAGTAAAAAGGTAGGATACGTAACTTTAAATTTTACATGTCCTGGAAGTGAGAGACTTACAAAGTTGTTTTTCTCTGCAGCAAGACCTATCTCTCCCATAGGATAACATTGGGATTACCTTATTACATCTTAAAAATTCATTCACAACCTAGAAGAGGTGAGTTTGTCAAGTTTGGTGTCCCTGGACTCATAGGTCCTCATTACAACATTGGCGGTAAAAGCCGCTTACCGCCGTGCAGAAGACCGCCAACACACCACCGCGGCCGCGGAATTCTGACACAGCTATTATGACCCACAGTTCGGAATCTGCCAAAATTCAGACACCCACACAAGTCCGCCACACCAAAGGTCAGCGATAAACTGGCGAAAACAAAACCTCCACCGTCACGCCAACAGAAATACGCCCACACTATCACAACCCACAAATCCACGCAGCGGTCTTTCAACCACGGTATGCCATTGGCGGTACACCCCGCTGCGCTAAAAATACACACACATTTACAAAACACAGCCACATTGGACAATTTCAAATACACACACCTGATACACATACCCACACCACTCCCACACACCCAATACAATATAAAACACACACCCACATCACTCACAAACCCCTACGACCAAAAATTCCGAAAGAAGGCCAGAGAGAGACACCACCAGCAAGAACAACAGCATCCACAGGCACACCAGACCATCACCCACAGAACTTCCACGCACCTCACACACCACTACATATCAGCACACTTTTCACCACACACTCCACCCCACACATCACCTACACCACCCCATGGCACGGCAAAGACACCCCAGGTTCTCGGAGGAGGAGCTCAGGGTCATGGTGGAGGAAATCGTCCGGGTAAAGCCACAACTATTTGGATCACAGGTGCAGCATACCTCCATAGCTAGGAAGATGGAGCTATGGCGCAGAATCGAGGACAGGCTAAACGCAGAAGGACAGCACCCAAGAAATTGGGAGGACATCAGGAAGAGGTGGAACGACCTACGGGGGAAGGTGCGTTCCGTGGTCTCAAGACCCCACCTGGCGGTTCAGTGGACTGGCGGCAGACCCCCACTTCTTTCCCCACAACTAACAACATGGGGGGAGCAGGTCTTGGAGATTCTGCCTCCTGAGGGCCTCGCAAGAGTAGGTGGAGGAATGGACTCTGGTAAGTCAAATCTTAACTATTACATCCCCCACCCTACCTGCATGCCAGCACATACCCCCGTCCTCACCCCCATCACTCTAACTCCTCACAAATGTCCCTACATCACAAACCACACATCCTAACACCAAGCCCTGCATGCAACAACAAAGCATGGACACCCATCACCAAAGCATGCCCATTGCACATACCCATACAACCCCCTAAACCATCATCACACAAGGTCCCACACAGGAATGCAAGCACTGGGGTACACGGTCACCCACCCATTGCACACCATGGCACACACAGATGTAACAACCATCCTTTTATACCCCTGCAGGACCCCTACCCAACATCACCGGACAGGAGGGTCCACACATGTCCACACCAACAACAGAAGAGGCCCACAGTGATGATAGCAGCTTTGTCCAACTGGATCTAGATGACCAGCCCGGTCCATTGGGGGCCTCTGGACAGTCGGTTCCCCTGACACAGTCACAGGCCACTACAGACCTTCCCCCCTCTGGAAACACCAGCACAGCACCCACCCAGCGGGCCCATACCTCCGTCCCCAGGACACGTCAATCAGCAGTGTGTCCACCACTACAGGGAACCAGGCTAACCCACCACCCCAACAACAGGGACCTGGGGGCAGTGGCAGTGGGCACACGGTCCAGGGGACGGAGGCCCAGGAACACAGGGGAACTGGGAGGGCTGCTGTGCAACAGGGGGCGGACAGGCCAAGGGAACCGACTCTCCACAAGGCCCTCTCCCCCATCATGGGAGCCTACCACCACTCCCAGGAGACGATGGCAACGGTACTGGCCAAGTTTCAGGAGACCCAGCGACTGCAGGAAGAACAGTATATGGGCTTCAGGGAGGAACTCAGAACCATAAGCTCCACCCTGGGCACTATCGTAGGTGTGATGAAGGAACTTGTGAACACCAGGAGGGACACTGTGGCACTACAAGGGGCCCCTGACACTAGCATGGGCGATGAACTGCCCACCACCTCTGCCAGCGCTAGTGGACAGGATGCCCCGCCACAGGACCACCACACCAGCACCCCACCCCTTGCAGAGGGAGAACCACCCCGCAAACGGTCCCTGAGATCCAGGACAAAGACAAAGCACGATGCCAAGACCCCCGCCAAGAAATGAGACCACCCTAATTGTCATCCTACTGTCCCACTTTGTCACCCTGTCCATTCTTAAACTGCCCCAGCTCCACTTCCTACGCCCATATGGGCAATGCACCTGTGAGACTAATAGACTGGACTCTGCCATGGACATTCCTCCGCCATCACCCCTCACCATTTTACTACCCCCTCCAATATTGAGCACTTAAATAAACACACTTAAAGCAGAAAACAATCTGGAGTCTGTCTGTGATTTCGGAATAGTGTATTAGCAATTACAGTTACAAAATGCTCTTACAATTGTAATGTCAACATACCTATGTCACACAGCTCTAGTCCATGAGAAATCTAAGCAGATGTCACACTGTGGGACTGACATCTGTGAAATCGTAAGGGAAAGTGACAACTCAGTCCCAACACACTGGGTGAAAAGGACAGACAGTAGAGAGGTAGTAGTGTTAAAGTACATGTTGTAAGCAGGTCTGTACTCTTACCTGTGTCTCACTGGAAATATTGCTGGATCACTGAGTCCCTGTTGTTCATGTCTTCTTCCTCTGCTTCGTCGTCTTCACAGTCCACAGGCTCCACAGCTGCCACAACAACACCATCGGGACCATCCTCCTGCAGAAAAGGCACCTGTCGTCGCAAAGCCAAGTTGTGAAGCATACAGCAGGCCACGATGATCTGGCACACCTTCTTTGGTGAGTAGAATAGGGATCCACCTGTCATATGGAGGCACCGGAACCTGGCCTTCAGGAGGCTGAAGGTCCACTCAATCACCCTCCTAGTTCGCCCATGGGCCTCATTGTAGCGTTCCTCTGCCCTTGTCCTGGGATTCCTCACTGGGGTCAGTAGCCATGACAGGTTAGGGTAACCAGAGTCACCTGCAAATGGCGAGGGACAACTGTTAGACAAGCACTAACCTGTAGGGATATCCCCAGACCCAGACAACCATTCCCACTGTCTTGCTCCCAGGTGCTCACCTAATAGCCACACACAGTGCCTCTGGAGTTGGGATGCTGCTTTTCCGCAGGATGTAGGCGTCATGCACTGAGCCAGGGAACATGGCATTCACATGGGAGATGTACTGGTCGGCCAAACATACCATCTGTACATTCATTGAATGATAACTCTCCCTGTTTCTGTACACCTGTTCACTCCTGTGGGGGGGACCAAAGCCACATGGGTCCCATCTATGGCACCTATGATGTTGGGGATATGTCCCAGGGCATAGAAATCACCTTTCACTGTAGGCAAATCCTCCACCTGACAGAAAACGATGTAGCTCTGCATGTGTTTCAGAAGGGCAGACAACACTCTGGACAATACGTTGGAAAACACAGGCTGGGACATCCCTGATGCTATGGCCACTGTTGTTTGAAATGACCCACTTGCAAGGAAATGGACCACTGACAGCACCTGCACTTGAGGGGGGATTCCTGTGGGATGGCGGATTGCTGACATCAGGTCTGGCTCCAACTGGGTACACAGTTCCTGGATTGTGGCACGGTGAAGCCTGTATGTGATAATCACATGTCGCTCCTCCATTGTCGACAGGTCCACCAACGGTCGGTACACCGGAGGATGCCGCCATCTCCTCACATGTCAAACAACTCAGAGGTACGTATCCACAGTTTACACAGAACACCATTCATGCACAAAAGGTGGCCTGCATGTGTGTTGAGTCTAGGCCTAGGTATGTGTGACGCAGTTAAAAATGAATCCATGTGGGCCCCTGAAATGGCGGCGGCCTGACCTCTAAAGTGGGACAATGGGATGTGAGGTAACTGCGCTGGCGTTGTACACCGTCGCGGTAGAAGGTCGAAGACCGCGGCGCAATGCTGCATTTGTTAGCATTGGACCCTATGGGTCCCAGGAGCCAATGACGATGTACGCCGGTGGTGACGGTAATCACCGCCGCAGACGTGACCACCATTTTCTATCTGTTCAATCACTCGATACCTGATCTTCGACAGGAGAGGACCTACACTGCAAGTGCTGCTGTGACCTCGGTCTGGAAGAGACAATGGCTTGAGTGTCTGGGGACAGGGCCCCTGCCTTCACATCAGAGGACTTGGAGAAACTCGTGGATGGGGTCCTCCCCCAGTACACGCTACTCTACGGTCCTCCAGACAAACAGGTAAGTACACTGGGAGCATGCTGTATTGGCTATACCTGTGTGGAGAGGGCTGGATGTAAGAAGGAAGGGGGAGAGTGCGGCGTGCATGAAACGACGGTGATTGCATGTGCTACATGGCAAGGGTAAGGATGGGGGCCAATCACTTAGACGGTGCAGTTGGTAATAACTTACTCTTCCCCCTGTGCATTTCATGTAGGTTAGCGTCCACCAGAAAAAAGATATTTGGCATGCCATCGCCAAGGACGTCCGGACCCTGGGGGTCTACCACAGACGGAGCATCCACTGCCCGAAAAGATGGGAGGACATTCGCCGCTGGAGCAAGAAGACGGCGGAGGCTCAGCTGGGGATGGCCTCCCAACGTGGGAGGGGTGCCCGTCACACCATGACCCCCCTGATGTTCAGAATCCTGGCGGTGGCCTACCCGGAGTTGGATGGGTGCTTGAGGGCATCACAGAAGACACAATGGGGGTGAATACACTCTCATTCTGCTGACTTTGCGCACAGTGGAGGGGTCTGGGTGGGGGAGGTGGGCTGTGGGTTTCTCTAGGCCAGGGAGAGTTCCGTAGGCAAGGTCCCTCCGTAAGGCAGGCCATGTGGCACCCTACCCTATCTCTGTAGAGTGCCAAGTACACCTAGTCATGCCCCTGTGTCATCTATGTGTGCAGATGTCGTCCATAGCCTTGTAGGGCATTTCCCAGGAATTGAACAGTGGAACCCAAGAGTGCGGCGTATTGCAGGGGGCTTCTGTGTCTGTCGTGTCCACCAACGGTAGCGGTAATGCATGCACTCAACATGTCTTTCTTCTGTCGCCCCCCCCTTTTTGTGGTCTCCCTGTTCTTGTGTGCATTAGCATCATCAGGCGGTGGAGCAGTGGCACCGGAGCATCATGGTGCTGCATCTCACATGGCCATGGAGGGCCACACTATGGACTCGGACTTCACCAGTGGGACGGAGGGCGAGGGGATCTCCACGGCGGGGACAGGAGCTGAGACCAGTGACACAGACTGGTCCTCTGATGGGAGCTCCCTTGTGGTGGCGGCAACATCTGTGCCCCACCATCCAGCAGCCCCTCAGCCTTCACCCCGTGCCCACTCACCTGGGAGGGTGGGCATCACCTTGGCCCCAGGCACCTCAGGCCCTGCCCCAGTCACCCCTGCTGCCCTCAGTGAGGAGGCCATTGACTTCCTCAGGTCCCTCACTGTTGGGCAGTCTACCACTTTGAATGCCATCCAGGGCGTAGAAAGGCAGTTGCAACAAACAAATGCATTTCTGGAGGGCATTCATTCTGGTCTGGCGGCCCTTCAGCGAGCTTTTCAGACTCTGGCCTCAGCACTGATGGCAGCCATTGTCCCTGTGTCTAGCCTTCCCCCTCCAACTTCCTCCACCCCGAACCAATCCCCGTACCTCAGCCTATCCCAAGCACACCTACAGACCAGCATGCACACACCTCAACACACAATGGAAGCTCAGGCAAACATAAGCACCACACATCCCACAGGCACTCACGCAAGCATCACACACATGCAGAAACACCAACATCCACTGCCTCCACTGTGTCCGCCTCCTCCTCATCTCCCTCCTCCCTCCCGGTCTCGTCTACACTCACACCTGCATGCACTACCTCTACAGCCACTACGTCCCTCTCCAGCACACCCACCAACACTCCCCGCTCATGTGCAGTCACCACCCCCACTACCATTCACACGTCCCCTGTGTCCTCTCCCAGTGTGTCTGTGACGCCCCCTCCCAAGATACAGAAACGCAGGCAAACACCCACCCAACAGCCATCCACCTCACGACAGCCTCCAGCGCATGCACCTTTACCCAAATTCAGCAAACAAACACCTCCTACAACCAACACCTCTTCCTTCACTCCCAAACCCCCTCCAGCTACCCGTCCCAGTGTGTTCAAGAATCTTTTCCTGTCCAACCTTGACTCTTTCCCACACCTCCCCCACCACGTCCATCTCCTAGGTCCCGAACTAGCACCTCAGCCACAACATCTCTGGTACGAGTGGTGTCTGTAGTCAACGGAAGCTGGATTGCACCGGCCACCAGGGCAGCCAGTGTGGCACGGAGCCACAGCACAGACAGTCCCCCACCTGTGAAGCATCAGAGGTTGGCCAGTGCCCGGCGGGAGAGGGGGAAGACTCCAGCCACCAAAGCCGCTCCCAGGGGTCCCGGTGGGAGTGTGGACTCAGCTGTGACACCCTCCAAGGTGGGGAAGGGCCACAAGAAACCAGGAAATTCTGGGAAGAGCAGCACGGCGGAGAAGACCGCCATCATCCCCGCTGCCCAGGAGGCCACCTCCAGCACCAGCCCATCTGCCCAAGACAGGACCTGCAGCACAAGCACAGCTGCCCAGGACAGGACCGGCAGAACAAGCCCAGCTGTCCAGGACAGGACTGCCAGCACAAGCTCAGCTGCCCAGGACCGCCAGCACAAGCCCGGCTGCCCAGGACAGGACCGCCAGCACAAGCCCATCAGCCCAGGAGGCCACTGCCAGCACCAGCCCAGCTGCCCAGGAGGCCACCGCCAGCACAAGCCCAGCTGCCAGGAGGCCAGCACCAGCCCAGCTGCCCAGGAGGCCACCGCCAGCAAAAGCCCCGCTGGGCCATGAAGGACCACCAGCAGCTGAGTCCCTGCAATGGAGACCGCCGCCTCAAGCACCGCTGCACAGGGCACAGCCGTCTCAAGCAACGTTGAACAGGGCACTGCCGTCTCAAGCACCGCTGAACAAGGCACCGCCGTCTCAAGCACCGCTGAACAGGCCACCGCCGTCTCAAGCACCGCTGAACAGGGCACCGCCGTCTCAAGCACCACTGGCCCATGAGCGGCAAGGGCACTGACGCAACTGAGTCCGTCACGGGGTGAATGATGCACTCTGGGCACCATGCCCCCTCCAGAACCAGTGGAGACTGTCATCCACTACCTCTGTCCTTAGAAGGATGAAGCACTCTGGGCACCATGCTCCCTCCACAACCAGTGGAGACTGTCATCCACTACCTCTGTCCTTAGCAGGATGAAGCACTCTGGGCACAAGGCCCCCTCCAGAACCAGTGGAGACTGTCATCCACTGCCTCTGTCCTTAGCAGGATGAAGCACTCTGGGCACAAGGCCGTCTCCAGAACCAGTGGAGGATCACATCCACTACCTCAGTCCTTGGCAGGATGAAGCACTCTGGGTACAAGGCCCCCTACAGAACCAGTGGAGTATCACATCCACTCCCTTTGTCCTTGGCAGGATGAAGCACTCTGGGCACAAGGCCCCCTCCTGAACCAGTGGAGACTGTCATTCACTTGAGAGACTGTGGCTTTGCACTCCCCAGGATTGAACAGTGGGCAAACCACCCACTGTAGAGACTTGTGAGACTGTGGCTTTGCACTCCCCAGGATTGAACAGTGGGCAACCCACCCACTGTAGAGACTTGTGAGACTGTGGCTTTGCACTCCCCAGGATTGAACAGTGGGCAACCCACCCAATGTAGAGACTTGTGAGACTGTGTCTTTGCACTCCCCAGGATTGAACAGTGGGCAAACCACCCACTGTAGAGTCTTGTGAGACTGTGGCTTTGCACTGCCCAGTATTGTACAGTGGGCAACCCACCCACTGTAGAGACTTGTGAGACTGTGGCTTTGCACTCCCCAGGATTGAACAGTGGGCAACCCACCCACTGTATAGACTTGTGAGACTGTGGCTTTGCACTCCCCAGGATTGAACAGTGGGCAGGTGGCCCCCTTGTGGATTTGGCATCATGCACTCAAGCAGCTGAGGTGCCCCCCCTTTCCCTCCCCCTGAGGTGCCTCTTTAGTTGCTGTCTGATGCCCCTGCAGTGTTCTCTCCGTCATGGTCGGAGATCTTGTGTGGGCCTCGTGTTCCACTGACTTTATTTGAGTACTACCTGGACTACTATGCTTGGTAGATATTTTGTACATGGTGTATATATATGTTTCTGCCTACTTGCTTTTAATATATTACAATGGTTACACTCATTTTCTATTGTCTTTGCATTCTTCCAGGGGTTTTGGGGGGGTGTAACCGTGATGTATTGATATGCATTAGTGTGTGTGTGTTGTGGTGAGTGAGGGTGGGGGTGTTGCGTGTTGCGTGTCCCTGTTTTTTCCCTCCTCCCTCCCCTGTGTCGTAGGTGCAGTACTCACCGTGGTCTTCGCCGCCAGCGTTCGTGCTGCTGGTAGAGGAGCAGGAAGACTATTGCAGGTAGAATTTGGAGTTCCGGATCCATGGCGTCCTTGTTCCTCATGGTGTGTGTAGAGGTGAGCGTTTCTCCTTCGGGATTCCTGTTTCCGCCGTGTTTTTATCCATGGTGAATACGCCCCGGAAAAGGTGGCGGATTGGCCTGTCATAATAGTGTGGGCGGTATATTGTCTCGCGCCTGTCTGTTGGCGGTGACCGCCGCGCTGTTTGTTTGTACCGCCGCGGCGGTCGGAGTGCTAAAGTGGCTGTCTTTGTTGGCGGATTCCGCCGCAGTCGTAATTGCAAATTTTTTACCGCCGGGCTGTTGGCGGTCTTACCGCTGCTTTAACACTCACCGCCAGGGTTGTAATGACCACCATAATTTTAAATCACATTTTATGGTGAAGTCGGATTGTAGATTGCAGTCCTAAAAATCCCACTTTCAGAAAGTTGACATTTTCTTACTTTATCCATTCTGGTGTTTACTACATGTCTCCAATCCACGTCTGGGTTTGGGTGGGGTGAAAGCTGGGCTTGTGCATTCCCTCTAGATAGCTCCGCACAAAGGGAGCTTAGGTGTGGCCAGCCACAGCCTGATGGGCTGTTCTGGGCAGGACGGGAGGCAGGGTCTGATACATACACCTCAAAAGGCAAAGTCCTGTCCCCACACAATGGGCTGCATACTCTCCTGTATAGAGTCTGGAGCCAAGGCAGGAAAGAAGGACCTATGTGAACTTCAAAGACCTTTCTTTGAAGTCTCCCCCTTCAAAGGTACAACTGGGTTTAAGTTCAGGACCTCTGACACCACCAACTCAGTATCCTTATGGACCAGTGCATTCTCTGACAGGAAGAAGGACTGCTGTGCTGTTAATAGGACTGCTACTCTGCTGGACTGCTGCTCTACAAGGAACTGCTGACTTGCTGTGCAGACCTGCTGCCTGCTGCCCTTTTGTCCATGGAAGGAGAACTGGATCTGTTCACTTGAACTCAAGACCCCAGAGTGATTCCAAAGGCTAGTCTGCTAACCTCCTGATCTGAGCCTCTGGGAAATAATGGGCTCCCTACAACTCATGAATCTGTCTTCAATGAACTCCTGAACCTCAAGAGGTACGTTTTAGGCCCTAGGTGCTTGGAAGTGTTTTTTGACTCCTGAAAGCAAGCTTTTGGGCTGTTTGCTTCAGAAACATCCTGCATGTCGTCGCAAGCTGTTGCAAGCCCGTCTCTTTACAAAGTAAGCAGCATCACTCATGATCACGAGGCTCCAGCCCACCCATCTGCAATTCCTGGCCAACTCTTCAAGCCTGCAGACCATCACCAGCGATGCTGTCCTTGCTCCCGGTGACCATATTCCCTAGCGAACCGGACTCTTGGCCCAATTCTTCAGAGGGTAAAACTTCAGCTGGACTTACCTGGGACTGTATCCGACCCACATTCCATCATGGTCAGCCTGAACTTTTGGATTTAACACCATCTAGCATGACCAGATATCCCCAATTGGTGTTGTATGCTTTTAAGCACTATATCACATTTTAATCTTTAAAAACTCATTACTGAAATTCTACTTATTGGATTTATGCCATTCTGGTCTTGGTTTGTTAATTAAATTAAGCTCTGTTTTCTAATCTGGTGTGGATTATTTTTGTTGTTTTTTTCATTGTTTTACTGTCTGAAGTGCTGCTCAAATACTAAACACATTGCCTCTTAAGTTAAGCCTGACTTCTTTATGCCAAGCTACCAGAGGGTGAGCACAGGCTAGTCTATGGTGTTTTTGTAATTTACCCTGACTAGGATTGTGGTTCCTGCTTGGACAGCTTGCATACCTCTGCCAGCCAGAAACCCAATTTGTAACAATGTGCATTTGTAATGATGGCCACAAGCTTAGCTTGCTTAGCATAACTGACAATAGGCATGAACATTTTTTACTAATCTGTCATTGAAGCAGTTGAGGAAGAATTTGTTGGAAAACATCATTAAAATAAACACTTTCAGGTAAACAGCGGTGCTACCCTTCCAAAGCAGATAATTGCTGATTCATCATTACTCATGCAAGGTTACAACATAGATTAAAAGCAACATGTGTTACCTCTGAGATCAAGACTATTATGATAATTGCTATTGAAATGTTTTGCGTAAGATTTGCTCATAATAAATACTAATTATAACAGATGAAGAATTGCAACTGTGCGTGCGGATTTGTGGGCTCACTGTGAGATTCTAACCAACTGTAGGCATACATCAGTGGGGGTGGGGTTTTAGGAAAATACCTATTCTTTGTCATTCGCTCTGCAGTAGCAGAAGGTACTTTGTGGAATTAAGGAAATCTACTAGTGCGACCTCTAAAAGGTGAGGGTATTCATGAGATGCAGACTCAATTTTTAACGAAATGCGTACACAGCAATGGGTTATTGGTGCATACAGTGAATTTGCTGTTTCACTGCTATGTGCACATTAGATCGTGTGTTGGAAGGTGATGTAACTGAGACTTGAAAATGGTACATATCGTAGACATGTACATAGACTTGGGAATTTTCTAAAAGATTATTCAGATGTGTGGTGTCGTTAATGTAGAAGGCGTTTTTGGTTGGCCAAGTTGCAAGCATGACCACGTGCTAAACACGTTTTACATCAGGTGGAATGAGGGGATAATATATGTCTCCACTGCTGGGTCTGCATATTAAAGATATAAAGATTTAGTGCAGTTTTGAATCCTAGGTCTGAGAAATAGACACTCATCACTTTCTGAAATACCTATGTACATGGAAAGACAGGAGGTTTAGTGATTGAAAACAGTGGCGGCTGAGGAAGTTTGAAAATGTTGGGGTGCAGTAGGTACGTGTGCATAATATGCTAGCTCAACGGGATCCACGAGAATTTGATGGATTCCTGATGGAAAGTGTTTTTAAAGAAACATTGGTCAAAACGGTTCATTTTCCAGCAAGGTATTCACAAGCAACAATAAAGGGTCAATCCAAGAGTCCCTTCTAACAGGTCTAGTAGTGCTTAGTTTGAGCATCTTTTTATTTTTTTATTTATAGATCTTTATTGGAAATTAAAGGATATTACAGAGTACATTGCGGGATGTCGCCCATATGCTTTATAACAGGTCTAGTTTTATTGTTAACATGCAAGGGTTAATTGCCATCTGAGGCGATATAAAATACATTGAGTAAGGTAGACTGAAAAATAAGATTAATTGGGGAGAGATAGGGATAGGTAGAGGGGGGTGGTAGGAAAATGTATTAGAGATTGAGATAGATAAGGGAAAAGAGAGGGGGAAGTGGTAGAGGTGAAAAGAAAACTGGGGAGTGGAGGTTGGGTAAGCGAGCTAGGGTGGATTAGAGGATATGTTGATAGTTTCCTTAATATTATGAAATATTATGTAAGCTTATGTATACTGTAGGGCGTGAGATCCAAGATGTTAAGTGTGGAGTATCCAGGATATGGACTTAGTAAGGTGGGTTGAGCAGTGATTCAGGACCTAATTGCCGATTTTATTCAAGTGACCGGGGGATGGGGGGGATCAGGACGGGTAAGCTCATAAGAGTGTACATCACAGGATGTTGAAGGTATGTGACTCCAATTTATAGTTGTTTATGCACACTGTCGTTGGCCTATCATAGTATCCGACAGGAGAGTGATGCCCCGGCGCATTCTGTTGATATCTTTCCTGATGGTTAAAAGATAGCCAAAAGGGGCAGATATTCTGTGGGTCGGTTGTATATAGAGCACAATATGGATAAGTTATCTGCTGTTGCCTCTCCCGTGCCCTGGGGCTCACCCCTCGTTGATTGAGAGGAGGAGGGATCGAGGGAGGTCTTGGTGGGTTTCCCTGACAGCTTAACCTCTTGGAAACGGGTCTAGTAGTCCTACACTGGTCGGGCTAATAGAAGCTGGACAGAACAGAGGGAGAGGAAACTTCGACTTGAGGAGGGTTAAGAAGAACGAGACTGGAACCGTGGGGTTCTGCCAAAGATAGGTGGTCTAGGAGTCGGAGAAGAAGAGGATGTGCGTTGACACAGGAAGTGAGAATGGAAGTGGAGATTGGCGAGATGGAGAGCGAGAGAGAAGGGAGGGAAGAGGGGGGACCAACTTGTCGTCTGTCCGCTGTCCACCAGCTGGTGGGGATGAGTGTCAAGAGGGAAAAGACTTTTGTCAGTTACGGTCCTACTAGGAAAGGCCTCCAAACTTCTGTAAACAGGGCCGCCTGGTCCTGTAAATGATAAATTACCCAATCATGTACAGCGTTTTGGATCATAGCGGTCATCCATTCTGCCAGAGTTGGGGCTGTGCTGGATCTCCAGTGTTGGAGTATGGAAATTTTGGCTGTGGCGAGTGCTGTATGTAGTAATCACTGCTGTAGTCGATACCGGCAACATTCCATTGAGGCCATCCTAGGATAGTTCCCCCTATTTGATGCTGTTGTTACCCTCTATGGGGGCTTGGGTGTGTAAGAAGGGATGCACTCCTAGTAGGCGGTGAGCCCTTCGCCATGCCGTGCTTGTTGCCGTGAGGACTGGATTGCGCTGCCGGGGACATTCATTGTATAATCTTTCTAGGCCTTCGTGATGGGCCCGTAGGAGTTTCTCTGTGGCCACCCACTGCGGAGGGTCCGGAGTTCCGGGAAGCATATAAGCCAATTGCGATTGTTGCAGGGCTAGTGAGTATTGTTCCACTGAGGGGAGTCCTAAACCTCAGCAGGCTCGCCGCACCAGTATTTTTTGCCGGCGTCAACCTCGGGCACCTGTGGCCCCAAACAGAAGCTCTTATTAAGGCATCTATCATCCGGAGCGAGGGGAGGGGCACAAGTAGGGGGAGCATGCCCAGTATGTATGTAAAGCGCAGAAGGGTGACCATTCTGACCGCCTGCGCCCTATCCCACATGGAAAGACCCAATAGTGACCATTTTGCGAAATCCTGCTTCATCCGTGATACAAGGGGGTCCAAGTTATCCCTCACCATGTGCTCCAGGCCCCGATTGACAAGCGTTCCCAGCTATTTGAGGCAAGTTGGGGTCCATTTAAATGGGAGACCGTGGATTGCTGCTCTCGTCGTTACTCGTGATAGGGGTAGTGCTTCGCTCTTCTCCCAATTCGCCCGATATCCAGATAGGGACGCAAAACCATCTATGACTGAGAGTAAAGATGGTAGGGATCGCTCCAGGTCGGACAGAGTTAACAAGATATTGTCAGCGTAGAGCTAGATTTTGGAGGTGCTGTCTATGAGGGGGATACCTGATATCTGCTGGGAGTTTCGGATGGTGTCTGCCAGGGATTCCATTGCTAGTAGGAACAAGAGTGGTGACAAGGGGCAACCCTGTCTCGTTCCCCTTCCAATGGGGAACGGATCTGATAGGAAGCCCCCGCAGTTAACTTGCACCGTGGGGTGGTCGTATAATAAGCGGACTTTGGAGATGAATTTTTCTCCGAGGCCAAAGTATTTCATAGCAGCGAATAGGTAGGGCCATTCGATGCGGTTGAACGCCTTCTCTGCGTCAAGGGACAGGGCCAGAGCCTCCTCTGCCATGTTTAAGGATTCGTATAGAGTATGACAGAGAGTGCGCATATGATTTCTGGAGGTGCGGCCTGGTACAAACCCTACCTGGGTATTATGAATCAAGGACGGTATGACTTTACATAAGCGTGTCGCCAAGACACATGCCAAGAGTTTGATGTCTCCGTTCAGGAGAGAAATAGGTCGATAGCTGCCGCAGAGTAGGGGGTCTCTACCCGGTTTGGGTAGAACAACAATTGTGGCCTTATTGGATAATACTCCCAGGGAGCCCTCTTGGCATGCATCCTCGAGTGCCTCAAGTACAGCAGTGACCGCCTCTTCTCCTGCCAATCTGTAAAATTCTACAGGGAAGCCATCCTCACCCGGAGATTTGTGGTAGGGGAGATTCGAAATGGCTTGAGCTATTTCTGCCCTACTTATTTTACCTTCTAGGAGAGCCTGGCCTGCTTCCGAGAGGCGGGGTAGGCTGGCCGCAGTGAGAAAGGTCTCCATTTGCGCGTTAGTCAAGGCTGTTTCAGGGGTGTGAAGATATTGATAAAAGGCTGCAAATTCATTTACGATATCTTGTGGGCGCATTAGTACTTCTCCTGAGGAGGACGTAATGGCCGGATTACGGAGGCGGCTTCTCTCTGCCGGAGCTGTGCCGCCAAAAGCCGTCCAGCCTTCTCGCCTTGCTCGTAGTGGCGGGCGTGTAGTCACTGCAATGCGAATTCTGCCTGCGAGGTGTAAAGCTAGTTGTGTGCCATTGAGGCTTGTTCGAGAGAGCGATGTAGTGCAAGAGACGGCTGGGCGGTGTATTTTTTAGTGAGGCTTTGAATGTCTTCTTCGAGGGTCCATTGGCGAGTCGCCCTCTCCCTATTAGCCAGTGCTGCATCGCGCATCATATTGCCTCTCAGGGTTGCTTTCGCCGCCGCCCAGAGAACCTGTTTCTAGGCCACAGAGCCAGCGTTGTCGGCCATGTATGTGGACACATGAGCCCTCAGCTGTTCTTTCCCTTCAGGGGAGCGGTACCTGTGCACCGTGAAGCGCCATGGTTTGTGGCCAGGGAATGTGAGACCCATTTGGATCAAAAGTAGAATAGGGGAATGATCTGAAAGCCCGCTATTGAATATACTGGTGTCTTGAAGTTGAGGGACTACAGTGTGTGATACGAAAAAGTAGTCCAGGCGAGATTGGGCACCGTGGACAGGCGAGAAGAAGGTATATTCCTTGTCTTTTGGATGGATTAGTCTCCAGTAATTGACTAAACCCGCGTCAGTGGTCACGTCTGTCAGTAACGCCCTGTAGTGGTTGTTGCCCGTATCTATGGGGCCTGTCCTGTCTAATATGGCATCCCGGGCTAGGTTCCAGTCACCCCCTATGATGTGGCGGGTGGTCCCGATTTCGGTCAGGAGGCGGTTTAGTTGCAGGAGAAAAGGCCGCTTAGTACCGGTTGGCACGAGAAAAGTGTCTCCCACCTTCAGTTTTGCAAATACATATCTCCCCTCCGGGTCTTCCAATTATGTCTGAAAGGGTTTTACGTAGTAGTATCGCTACTCCGCATTTGCGGGGGGTATCTCCTCCGACCTCTTGGGTTGCTGGGCAACAGCTAAAGAAAACCCTTCCTACCCAATCCTGCCGAAGTTTGCTAGTTTCCGTACTATTGAGATGTGTCTCCTGAATCAGAGCTATTTCTGCCCTTTTCGATTGGTGATAGGACAGCACCTTCTTTCGTTTAATATAACTCGTCATGACATGCACATTCCAGGAGAGGATCCGTAATGGGTGTGTCACGCGGGGGGCGGCTCCCGACATGCTGGATAGTGAGGTAAGGCCTTAGCAGTTCTGTGGGTGGGGAAAGGGTTTCTTTTACCGTAGGAAGCAGAGACAGTGTCACCGAGCAGCATAATGGGGTGGGGGGGATAGCTGGTGGACGTCGAGTGGTCCTTCAGAAGAGGGAGAGAGAGGGTAGAGAAGAGTGAGAGGGAGGGAAAGGAGGGAATAGGGGAAAAAGTGGGGTAGAGGGGAAAGGAGGTGATTAATGTAGAGGGATAGTAGGGAGAAGAAGGGGGGACAAGAAAAAGAGAAGGGAGGGAAAAGGTAGACTAGGAGTGGGAAGGAATAAGGAGAAGAGAGCTAGACAAGGATAGCTGTGGGGCAATTTCCCCTGGGGGTAGATCTGTAGACTGCGGGTCCGATCCTATAGGAGCTCTCTGCGCAGCTGACCAGGCCCCGACCGGGGAGGCGGGGGACGGCCTCCGCCGCCGCCTTTTAAGGAACCCTCTGTGTCCGGAGGGAGGATGGATGCTATGAGAATGCTGCAGAGGGACAGAGGAGAAGGTGGTGGTAAAGGGTTTGATTGTCCTGTGTGGGGGAATGGAGAGAAGGAAAGGGTGTAAAGTATCTATAAGCTATTGGCAGTGTAGCATCTTGTTATTGTGGTGGGGGTGTGTGTGGCCGTGCGTAAAGGAGGGTCATCCTGCTGTCGGGGGGATTTATATTATTAATATACCCCTTGTAGTTGAACAAGAAACCGCTAGGTCTAGTTGTTGCTGTCATGCGGGGGAGGGGAAGGGTGGAGGGGAAGGATAGGAGGGAGGGGGGCAGCGAGGAGGAGGGAGGGGGACGGGAGGGGAGAGGGGCAGGGGGAGCGGGTTAACATTGGGCCAGGAGGAGACTTTAAAAGTGTACCTATAGGCTGCCAGGTCATAGATAACATCTCTTCGACGCAATATCATAAAGTTACATGTAAGGCATTAAACTATAAGGCATATCCCCGGCCTATGCATAAACAGTGAATGTCAACAAGGTCTAGTCTAAGTGCAGGCAACATATACTTGGTAGTAGACTTGAGGTAACTTATATTACGTTATTACGATTTGGCGGTGGTCGTGCTCCAAGGCTCTCGTCGTTGTCTTATACAGCCGCTGTGTCAGACCTCCGCCTCAGGGGGGTAGGTACCGGTTTCAGGGGTGAGTAGGATTTGTCCCTCTCCAAGAGCTGGGTGTGGAGTGCCACAGCGTGCAAGACTTGGCCCCTATCGTCGTGTGACCTGGTAAGCCTCTCCAGGTCTCTGGCTCTGGGACAGTTGTCGGGGTCATACCGTTCCACTCCTCCCCGCTCCAATCCTGGGGAAGGGGTATAGCTGTTATCCCCTAGGGTGTCTTGTGGTCGGGTCAAAGTAATGGAGTCCATGGGTTGGTGCTGAAAGGAGTCTCAAGTCCTCAGGATTGTAGAAGTCTTTGGATACTCCATTTTTGGTGACCCACATTCTCGCTGGATCGAAAAGGCAGTATTTCATCTCCAGCTGGTGGAGTCTAGGCCTTAGGGCCACAAAGGCCTTCCTGCATTCGTTGGTGTCTTTGGAATAATCAGCCGTTATGCGGATTTCATATTTTTCCATCTGAAAAGGTCAGTGATTTTGTGCTGCTTAAGGGAGTTGGCGAGTTTGAGCGTGACGTAGCAGGCATGCTATGATAGGGCGGGGTCTTGAGGCCCTGTCAGGGCATTTCGGACCTACTCTGTGCACTCACTGAAATTCCAGTGACGGATCAAAAGTCAGCGAAGCCAACTTGGAGAGGACAGAGCAAAGGAAGGCCTGTACATCTGAGCCCTCCTCATTTTCCGGAAATCCGAAAAGGCGGATGTTATCTCTCTGACGTCTGTCTTCCAGGTCCGTTATTTTACTCCGGAGGTAGAGAAGGTCCTGATCCCTGTCCTGGACTGTAGTCATGTGACCTTCCAGGGTCCCCATGCGATGCTCCGATCCCGTCACTTTGAATTGGAAGCCTGCAATGTCCGAACGCATGGATTTGGTCACCAGGGTCAGGGAGGATATGGAGGCGTCCATCCCCTCTATCCGGCGGCTGACAGCGGTGATCTCCTGTAGTATCCGGTCCATGGTTGTAGGCTGTTCCTTGTCAGACATAGTAGGAGGCTTGGCAGGAGTTGAGGGTGTGTGTGATCCCACTGTGGGGGAAACAGTACACTTGCGTTGGAGTGCCTCGGAAAATAGCAGTTGTCGCGCCGGTCTGCTTGTGGATTTGTGTCCTGTCTTGCCACCTCGAGGCCAGTTTGTAGGAGAAGCCCTGTAGAGGCCAGGCCGCTTTTCCCTCCCGGGGACTGGTGAGGTTGTTGGTGCACAGGCCGGTCGACACTCGGTCCTCCTTCTTTATTTCTGTGCGGAGCTGGTGTCTTCTGTGATGTGCAGAGGTCCTTCAATGACGCCGGTTAGGGGAGCTGCGTTGAGGGGCATGATAAAAAATGGCAACAGGAGCATAGGTGGGGACCAGGTGGTAAGGTGACATCGCCGAGCGATTATAGTGCCCCATTGAGAAGCGTGAAGTGGGAATAGAACAGGTCCTGCTCATCAATGTTGAATATCTGTAGTGGGAGGAACTGAGATTGAGATATCTCAAGGGGTAGAGGTGGAAGGCATAGGCCTCTGCTTACTTGTGTCGCAGATCTAATCTTGTCACTGTTGAGCTTCCCGTCTTTTGGAGTTTTGAAGATTTTTAGGAAGAGGGCAGATGGTCGCGTTTCAGCGTCGCACTCCCCTACGCCGTGTCCGGTCTGCCTTGTTCAGGAGTGGTTTCTCCTGGGGGGGGGGGCTTTTCTAGGTAAGGGATCTGCTTGTGCCAAAGTGCTTTGTGGCGCTCCAATAGTTGAGCAGGGAGGGGCAGGCAATGCAGGCCTGTGTCAGTGTCCTGTCACCCCTTATTTCTGAAGAGGGCGGTCACCTCCCCCTCTGCAGATGCAGACTCCCGTTCACAGGGGGAGTGAAAAGGAGGAGTTGGGTATGGAGGGTAGATAGATAATGCAACACTACAGGGCTGCTGGTTAAATTTTGGACCGTTGCCTCCGTCTTTTACCGGCCTATTCCTGAAGGACGTGACTCTGCCCCCTCAGCCTGGCCTTCACTGCTGAGTTGCGCGGTGGTGTTCCCCATGACTTTTTTCGGGCCCCCACATTAGAAACCGAGGCTCGGTGTGTTTAGAGAGCCTCTGAGGTTTTTAAAGATGCATTTGCGGCGGCCGCAGCGCCCCCGCCGCCGTCCCGAGCCCGTCACAGCACGGAGCTCCCGAGTTAGGCAGCCATCTTCTGCCGTGGCCCGACCACGCCCCTTAGTTTGAACTTCAAATCAATTTTGGTTCGTGGATAATGTTACGAGAAACCCACATAAATGCATACATACCTCTAAACATACTAAGCTTTTATGCATGTCTATATACATGTACACTTAGGTACACGTAGGTTCATGTACACCTTCATGTACATAAATTCAAGCATATATTTACATGCATAAATACAGATATACAGAAAGGCATGTATACACACAAACCTAAATATATCTTTACATATATAAATATGAGGTTTCTTTCTAATAGAGAGTGGTTTCAAGTTTATCATCCTTGATGTACATTAGGCTAGCCAATAACATATTTCTTTCTGAATGTGTGACACTGGTGAACTGTAGTTCATATACATTATTATAAGAACAAAACTGTGAGAGGATGGTTCTGAACATCTCGTATGCCATGATTTTATTCACTTTTTGACCACCTGTTTTTTTAACTCTTACTGTAAGGGAGCCTCCTAGTCAGGAACTCCCCCACAGTAAACTCATGGCAATATGGACTGCGCGTGTGACCACTGGTGCCGCATTGCTAGGGAAAGGCTGCTGTACCACAGCAAGAGTAGGAGGGCCCAGTTGGTTACACGTGATCATATGTGCACACACGTGTGCACCCATGTAAGGGCTGCACGGGGAGGGTTCCTGGCGTGCGCAGCCCAAGAACTGCGCTTATGGAGCCTGGCACAGAAGGAACTATGCAGAGTAGGTGTTTGCTTAGAGTAGGCCTCCTGAGATGGGTGTACACAGAGGAGGGATAGTCAGTGTGCTTACTATATTTTTACCATAGGGATACTCCAGTACAGGTCAACATCAGTGTGCTTACTGTCTTTTCACTGTAGGGACACTCCATTTAATGTCAATAGGAAAGAATGGCCTAGGGCATAACTCAGGTCCCCTAGGGCCCACTGAGACCAGAGTTGCACCAATGTACACTATAACCTGTATGAAAAGAATGATGCAGTAGGGTACAAAAGCATAGTAGCACCACTTATGGGTCATCCAGAAATGACATCTTTCTCTGTCTCAGCTCAGGATTAGGGTCAATTACTGCTCTATCCAGCTGCCTGAGCAGGGCCTTGCATCAATCAGCCTGCTGTCAGCCCCTGCCAGGAAATGGGCGGAGAAGCCCTAAAAACAATGTTAGGAAGGAGAGCACATGTGGCCCAAGCTCCTCGACGCCGCCATTTTTGAGCTATCACAGAAGACTCTGCAGGAAGAAGGGGACAGGGGCAAGGAAGTGAAGTGGCATGTTTCGATTGGCCAGAGGTGCAGGTCTGCTGGACACTTTCGCCCCCACTTAAAATGTCCTGCACAGAGGAGAGCTCTCTCTCTTGGCTCTGCTTCACTGCTGGGCACGGAGACTGCAGATGGGTGTCATGGACAACTGGAAAGAAGAACCCCTGACTGCCCCTGGGGCAGGAATTCTGCCCCTGAAGGACTTCAGGCCCAGTGAGGTGCAGGCCAGGGCCAGGTAACCTGGACTGGTTACTCCCATTAGGATTAGTTAGGGGAAGACTGGGCTGACACAAGGAGAGCGTGCTGCCCAGAAGAAAAGGAGGGCACCCAGAGGAAAGGCTGGTGCAGGGAGTCAGTGGGACTGGCCACCTATGATCTGGGTCCCTTCAAGGCCAAGAGCTATAAGGAGAGTGCTCCTGGTGGCAAGGGCTTTACACCAGGAGCGAAACGACGCCAGAACCATCCACATTGGCCCTTGGTGGCCCAAGATATCCAAAGGAGAGGGTCCGTCGCCTTTGACCTACTGCTGAGTGAGTGGCAAAGTGCGTGGGCTCTGCCGCTGCTCCGGTCAATGCTCCCAGGGAGGCCAGGGTCTGGGGGCTGCCACCAAACAGCAGTAAAGCCAGGGGCCGTAGTTGGGACCCCTATGAAGACAAGCAGGTGTCCCCAGACCCTATTCCAGGGCCCCACAAAGGAGGAAGGTGGGGGACACCATCACATCCCCCGTGAAGATGGCCGCCGGTTGATGGAGAGCCAGATGCCGTAGGCTAAGCCAGGGAGCACTATCGCGCTTCCTGTGAAGATGGTGTTGGCTTCACCAGAAGACAAAGTCAGAGGGGTACCGTCATGCCCCTGTGAAAGTAGCCAGAGGGGCCCCAGACCCGCAAAGAGGTTGAGGCTGGGGAGCGTCATCGCACTCCCCGGAGAGGTGAGTGGGGCCCTGGACCCCATCCTGGGGCCTGATGAGGCAGGAGAAGAGGGGGGAGTGCCATCACACTCCCCACAAGTGGTCCTTCCGGCCACCCAGCAGCACGCATCTGCCCGCACGAGCGGGCAGACACGAAATAACAGGCCGGCTCTCATTGCAGCACCTCGAAGTGGGGCCAGCAGGAGCGGCCGGGGGTGGGCTCACTAAGCTGCTCCCCAGCACCAATCTCCTGCTGGGGGACCTGACACCCCTGAACATTGAGGACAGCCAGGGTTGGGCTCCCGGCGCTGCCCTCCACTGACGAGGCAGCATGACAGCAGTGTCCAGGTGGGACCAGACACCCCCCGAATCAAGAGGGCAGGCAGGGATAGGCTCTCAACACTGTCCATGACACCAGGAAACACAGTGTATGGCCACCAGAAAGAGACATCCCTACAGAAACACGAAGCAGCTCTATTTGTTGTGCATATGTCCCATAAGGCCTTGCGAGGCCCAAGTCCTACAGAACACAGTGCTCACCTCGTGGTGGCCCCAGGAAGATGGGGTCACAACCAACCAAGTGCCCATTGTCAGAGAGAGCTGCAGGAAATGCCCAGCATCCCTCCAACACCAAGTTTATGTCCCCGACCCTAGGTTGGGTAGGACAAAGGAAATATAACCACCCAAGGGTTAAAAACAAATACACAGCACCAGCATCATAGAACTTTTGTTCTTGGTTTGTGTCACTGCTTTGTGTCAGGATGTAGGATTATATTATATCAGCATAATCAAGTATATTCTGTGTCACCAGTGTTTTCCAAAAGTAATTTTTATTGTTTAAAGTATTTAAACATTTTTCTATGTGTTTTAGGTAATGTTAATTTGTGTAGTGAGACTGATATTCATTCTCTTGTATAATACATGTGCTTATTTGTCAGATTTTGGTGTGTTCATGCTACATTACAGACAAATGTTGCTTTGGGATACCAGGGATTGTTTTGTTTTGTAGATCGTTGGATTATGTTTCTCCTAGAGGGAGACATGGGAGATTACACAATGTCATCCAAGGGTGATTACATCAATTTGTGTATATTTGTAACTTGTTGCATAGTATTGAGTATTGGGTAGTGTGTGTGTGTAATAAATATACACAAAAAAGAAAAAGCACAGACTAGACAATCATGTATTGAGTGCCATGCGTGCATGATTGTGAATGAGGATTACTAGCTCACACCACCTGCCTTGAGTAAGCCTTGGACTGCTCAGCAATGCTACCCTATCAGAGTCAAGCGCTACAATGTGGTGTTTGGTTCCCAGGGGCGGTCGCTTGCGGATGGATTACTTGTGCAGGCCACACAACTAATGACCCCCCTTCCAACAAAACATATTTTTTAAATTCATAGTTCAAACCACTCCAGATAACAAATAAAACATCTGTGTGTATGGTTGATTATACACATAAAAATTACATACATACAAATAATTCTCATTACACTCAACCCATGTGGTCTCCTTCTCCCACCAGCCGATCATAAAACTTTTCCGTACTATTGTTTGTACCCTTACAAATAGAAATAGTAAATAGAAATAGATTGTTACTCAAACAGATTTTGTTCATAGTTAGTAACGTTTTCAAAACCTCAAGCTCAGCAATATTCTTTTGTTTTAGGAAAGATTCACAGGCTTTCATTCTAAATTCATACTTCACGCTTGAGGTGTAAAGTGCACCACATCAAACCCACATCATTTGTTACTAGTAATTAGTCTTTCTGCACGATTATAGTTGTAAGGATGCATATTGGGTGTCCCATATTTGTATTATAAGAGAGTACTTTTATTTACTGTTGGGAGCAGATAAAAAACAACATATTGTGAAATATTTTCAAATAATGAATTGCAAGCAATAGATTCAAATCAAATCAAATCCAATCAAAAAACATTTATAAAGCACGCTACTCACCTGTGAGGGTCTCAAGGCGCATGGGGAGGGGGGTTACTGCTGCTCGAAGAGCCAGGTTTTGAGCTGCCTCCGGAATGCAGGGTGGTCCTGGGTGGTCCTGAGGTTGGCGGGGAGGGAGTTCCATGTCTTGGCCGCCAGGTAGGAGAAGGATTTCCCACCTGCCGTAGTGCGGCGGATGCGAGGGACGGCAGCGAGGTTGGCGGAGCGAAGTTGACGAGTGGGTGTGTAGAAACTGAGGCGACGGTTGAGGTATTCGGGTCCCTTGTTGTGGAGGGCTTTGTGTGCGTGGGTGAGGAGCCGGAAGGTGATCCTTTTGTTGAAGGGAAGCCAGTGCAGGTGTCTCAGATGGGCGGAGATGTGGCTGTTGCAGGATATGTCGAGGATGAGGCGGGCGGAGGCGTTTTGTATCCGCTGAAGACGTTTCTGGAGTTTAGCGGTGGTTCCTGCGTATAGGTTGTTTCCGTAGTCCAGGCGGCTTGTGACGAGGGCGTGGGTCACAGTTTTTCTGGTGTCGGCGGGGATCCAGCGGAAGATCTTTCAGAGCATGCGGAGAGTGAGGAAGCAGGAAGATGATACGGCGTTGACTTGTTTGGTCATGGTGAGAAGTGGGTCCAGGATGAATTCGAGGTTGCGTGCGTGGTCTGAGGGGGTTGGTGCGGTGCCAAGGGCCGTGGGCCACCAAGAGTTGTCCCAGGCGGACGGGGTGTTTCCGAGGATGAGGACTTCCGTTTTGTCTGAGTTCAGTTTCAGACGGCTGAGTTTCATCCATTCTGCGACGTCTTTCATTCCATCTTGCAGGTTGGTCTTGGCGCTGGTGGGGTCCTTGGTGAGGGAAAGTATCAGCTGAGTGTCGTCGGCGTAGGAGGTGATGTTGATGTTGGGTTTGAGTACGATGTCGGCGAGGGGGCTCATGTAGACATTGAAGAGAGTCGGGCTGAGCGAGGAGCCTTGTGGGACGCCGCAGATGATCTCGGTGGGGTCTGAGCGGAACGGAGGGAGGTAGACTCTTTGGGAGCGGTTAGAGAGGAAAGAAGTGATCCAGTCCAGGGCCTGTTGTTGGATACCGGTGGAGCGGAGGTGGGATATTAGGGTTCGGTGGCAGACGGTGTCGAAGGCAGCCGAGAGGTCGAGGTGGATGAGGGCGACTGTTTCTCCGTTGTCCATCAGAGTTCTGATGTCGTCTGTGACTGCGATGAGGGCGGTTTCTGTGCTGTGGTTGGCTCGGAATCTTGACTGGGAGGGGTCGAGTAGGTTGTTGTCTTCAAGGAAATTGGTCAGTTGCTTGTTGACGGTCTTCTCAATGACTTTGGCAGGGAAGGGGAGGAGCGAGATGGGGCGGAAGTTCTTCAGGTCGCTGGGGTCCGCCGTAGGTTTCTTCAGGAGGGCGTTGACTTCCGCGTGTTTCCAGCTCTCGGGGAAGGTGGCAGAAGCAAACGAGCTGTTGATGATGGTCTGGAGATGAGGGGCGATGATGTGATCGGCTTTTTTGAAGATGAAGTGGGGGCAGGGGTCTGAGGGGGCACCGGAGTGGATGGTGTTCATGGTAGCTTTGGTCTCGTCCACGCTGATGTGAGTCCAGGCGTTGAAGGTGATGGCTGGGGTTGTAGGTTCTGTGGTGGTTGGCTGGGTCTGGTGTCGGAAGCTGTCGTGTAAGTCAGTGATCTTACGATGGAAGAAGGTAGCGAGGGAGTTGCAGAGGTCTTGTGAGGGCGTGATGGAGTTGGAGTTGGCGTTAGGATTGGAGAGCTCTTTGACGATGTTGAAGAGTTCTTTGCTGTTTTGAGTGTTCTTGTCCAGTCTGTCTGTGAAGGAAGTTCTTTTGGTGGCGCGGATCAGCTGATGGTGTTTGCGGGTGGCGTTTTTGAGGGCAGACATGTTTTCTACGGTGTGGTCTTTGCGCCAGGCTTTCTCGAGGGTACGGCAGTTTTTTTTGGATTCCTTGAGGGTGTCTGTGAACCATTGAGGTTTCCTGGTGCTGGTCTGTCTTGGGAGGCGTCTGAGGGGTGAGAGGTTGTCCGCACAGTTGGTGATCCAATGAGTGAGGCTGAGGGATGTGTTGTTGGGGTCGGTGGAGAAGGTGGGTTGGTTGTCGCTGAGAGTGGAGAGTAGCTGTTCCGTGGGGATTTTGTTCCAGTGTCTGCGTGGGATGGGTTGTGTGCGGAGGTGGAGAGTCTTGCGTCTGAAGGTGAAGTGGACACATCTGTGGTCGGTCCAGTGTATTACGGAGGAGTGGCTGAAGGATACGTGGTTGCTGGCGGAGAAGATGGGGTCGAGCGTGTGTCCGGCGATGTGGGTGGGGCTGTTCACCAGTTGCTTGAGACCGAGGTTGGCGAGGTTGTCGAGCAGGGTGGTGGTGTTGGGGTCGTTGTTCTGCTCCAGGTGGAAGTTGAGGTCTCCGAGGAGGATGTAGTCCAGTGAGGCTAGGGCGTGCGGGGAGATGAAGTCAGCGATGGATTCGCTGAAGAGGACGCGTGGTCCAGGGGGTCTGTAGATGAGAGTTCCTCTGAGGGTGGTCCTGGGGTCGGTGTGGATCTGGAAGTGCATGTGTTCGGCGGCGAGGGGGTGTCTTCGGTGGAGGTGGTGACGTTGATGGAGTCCTTGAATACGATGGCGATTCCTCCTCCGACTTGGTGCAGTCTCTCCTGGTGATCTAGTAGCCGTCGGGGATGGCTATGGCAATGTCGGGGGCCGAGGAGGCGTTCATCCAGGTCTCAGTGATGAAGGCGACGTCCGGTGCGGTGGAGTCCAGGAGGTCCCATAGTTCAATGGCGTGCTTGTGGACGGAGCGCGCGTTGATGAGGATGCATTTGAGATGATTATTGGCGCGTGGGCTGGCGGGCGGGGTGCAGTCGTGGTGGAAGGTGTGTTTGCAGGTAAGGCATGCGAAGGGTCCATGAGTGCGTTTCGGGTTGGCTTGGAAGCAGGTTCTGGAGCATCCCGGGTTGAGTGCGTGGAGGGAGGTGGGGTCGTAGCGGTGCTGCGGGGTTTGGGAGTGCTGGGGGTCAGGGGTTGTGGCGCTGGGCGTGGTCCAGGCGCGGACTGGCACAGACGCGCAGCGGCCGCCATAAGAGGGAGGAGGGGTCAGCTGGGGGCGGGAGGGGGGGGGGCAACGAATGGGAGCAGGGGGGGCGGGGCCGAGCGGGCGGTGGCGGCGCGATAGAAGAGGGCGGGGGGTCAGATAGAGGGGAAGGGAAAGAAGATAGGGAAGGGAGGATTACAGAGGAGGAGAGGAGTCAGAAGAAAAGAAGAGAGGAATAGAAGAGGAAGAAGAGAAGACCACAGAGGAAGAGGAGAGAAGACCACAGAAGAAGAAGAGAAGACCACAGAAGAAGAGGAGAGAAGAGTACAGAAGAAGAAGAGAAGACCACAGAAGAAGAGGAGAGAAGAGTACAGAAGAAGAGGAGAAGACCACAGAGGAAGAGGAGAGAAGAGCACAGAAGGGTACAGAAGAAGAAAAGAACACGCAGAGAAGAACACAGAAGAAGAAAAGAACACGCAGGACGGGGTGCAGAGGAGGAGAAGAGCACAGAAGAACACAGAAGAAGAAAAGAACACGCAGGACGGGGTGCAGTGGAGGAGAAGAGCACAGAAGAACACAGAAGAAGAAAAGAACACGCAGGACGGGGTGCAGAGGAGGAGAAGAGCACAGAAGTACACAGAAGAAGAAAAGAACACACAGGACGGGGTGCAGCGGAGGAGAAGAGCACAGAAGAACACAGAAGAAGAACAGAACACGCAGGACGGGGTGCAGAGGAGGAGAAGAGCACAGAAGAACACAGAAGAAGAAAAGAACACGCAGGACGGGGTGCAGAGGAGGAGAAGAGCACAGAAGAACACAGAAGAAGAAAAGAACACGCAGGATGGGGTGCAGAGGAGGAGAAGAACACAGAGGAAGAGCAGAGCAGGAAGAGAATGCGGTGAGGAAGAAGAGAAAAGAAGAGAAGACCACAGAGGAAGAGCAGAGCAGGAAGAAAATGCAGTGAGGAAGAGGAGCGGGACACAGAGGAAGAGCAGAACACGAGGAAAGTCCAGTGAGGAGGAAGAGAAGGACACAGGAGAGGAGCAGAACACGCAGCAAGTGGGCTGCAGAAGAGGAGCAGAGAGCGGAGGAAGATGGCTACCAGAGGGAGGAGCAGAGAGCGAAGGGAAATGGACAGAGAGAGGACAGCAGAGGTGCAAAGAAAGGTTGGAGGAGAGAGCAGAAGACAGAAGACAGAAGAAGAAAAGAACACGCAGGAGGGGGTGCAGAGGAGGAGAAGAGCACAGAAGAACACAGAAGAAGAACAGAACACGCAGGACGGGGTGCAGAGGAGGAGAAGAGCACAGAAGAACACAGAAGAAGAAAAGAACATGCAGGACGGGGTGCAGAGGAGGAGAAGAGCACAGAAGAACACAGAAGAAGAAAAGAACACGCAGGATGGGGTGCAGAGGAGGAGAAGAACACAGAGGAAGAGCAGAGCAGGAAGAGAATGCGGCGAGGAAGAAGAAAAAGAAGAGAAGACCACAGAGGAAGAGCAGAGCAGGAAGAAAATGCGGTGAGGAAGAGGAGCGGGACACAGAGGAAGAGCAGAACACGAGGAAAGTGCGGTGAGGAGGAAGAGAAGGACACAGGAGAGGAGCAGAACATGCAGCAAGTGGGCTGCAGAAGAGGAGCAGAGAGCGGAGGAAGATTGCTACCAGAGGGAGGAGCAGAGAGCGAAGGGAAATGGACAGAGAGAGGACAGCAGAGGTGCGAAGAAAGGTTGGAGGAGAGAGCAGAAGACAGAAGACAGAAGTTCAGAAAAACAGAGGTAAGTAACGAGGGGCTGGACGAGGGGCTGGGCGGGGGGAGTACTTACGGTTTTGCTGGTCTTGCTGGTCTTGCTGGGAGTTGTCAGGAGCCTGGGCAGGTGGAGCTGCAGTGGTGGGAGAAGCGACCTACCCTAGGGTTAAGGGTCGCTGACTCCGCCGCGCAGCGGTCGCCATAAGAGGGAGGAGGGGGGGGAGGGGTCAGCTGGGGGCAGGAGGCGGGAGTGGGGGCGACAAATGGGAGCAGGTGGGGGCGGGGCCGAGCGGGAGGTGGCGGCGGGAAACAGAGGGCGGGTGGTCAGATAGAGGGGAAGGGAAAGAAGATAGGGAAGGGAGGATTACAGAGGAGGAGAGGAGTCAGAAGAAAAGAAGAGAGGAATAGAAGAGGAAGAAGAGAAGACCACAGAGGAAGAGGAGAGAAGACCACAGAAGAAGAAGAGAAGACAACAGAAGAAGAGGAGAGAAGAGTACAGAAGAAGAAGAGAAGACCACAGAAGAAGAGGAGAGAAGAGTACAGAAGAAGAGGAGAAGACCACAGAGGAAGAGGAGAGAAGAGCACAGAAGGGTACAGAAGAAGAAAAGAACACGCAGAGAAGAACTCAGAAGAAGAAAAGAACACGCAGGACAGGGTGCAGAGGAGGAGAAGAGCACAGAAGAACACAGAAGAAGAAAAGAACACGCAGGACGGGGTGCAGAGGAGGAGAAGAGCACAGAAGAACACAGAAGAAGAAAAGAACACGCAGGACGGGGTGCAGAGGAGGAGAAGAGCACAGAAGAACACAGAAGAAGAAAAGAACACACAGGACGGGGTGCAGAGGAGGAGAAGAGCACAGAAGAACACAGAAGAAGAAAAGAACACGCAGGACGGAGTGCAGAGGAGGAGAACAGTACAGAAGAACACAGAAGAAGAAAAGAACACGCAGGATGGGGTGCAGGGAAGGAGAAGAACACAGAGGAAGAGTAGAGCAGGAAGAGAATGCGGTAAGGAAGAAGAGAAAAGAAGAGAAGACCACAGAGGAAGAGCAGAGCAGGAAGAAAATGCGGTGAGGAAGAGGAGCGGGACACAGAGGAAGAGCAGAACACGAGGAAAGTGCGGTGAGGAGGAAGAGAAGGACACAGGAGAGGAGCAGAACACGCAGCAAGTGGGCTGCAGAAGAGGAGCAGAGAGCGGAGGAAGATGGCTACCAGAGGGAGGAGCAGAGGGCGAAGGGAAATGGACAGAGAGAGGACAGCAGAGGTGCGAAGAAAGGTTGGAGGAGAGAGCAGAAGACAGAAGACAGAAGTTCAGAAAGACAGAGGTGAGTAACGAGGGGCTGGGCGAGGGGCTGGGCGGGGGGAGTACTTACGGTTTTGCTGGTCTTGCTGGGAGGTGTCAGGAGCCTGGGCAGGTGGAGCTGCAGCGGCGGGGGAAGCGACCTACCCTAGGGTCAAGGGTCGCTGACTCCGCTGCGCAGCGGCCGCCATAAGAGGGAGGAGGGGGGAGGGGTCAGCTGGGGGCGGGAGGCGGGGAGACGAATGGGAGCAGGGGGGCGGGGCCGAGCCGGAGGTGGCGGCGGGAAAGCAGAGGGCGGGGGGTCAGATAGAGGGGAAGGGAAAGAAGATAGGGAAGGGAGGAATACAGAGGAGGAGAGGAGTCAGAAGAAAAGAAGAGGACGAAGAGAAGACCACAGAGGAAGAGGAGAGAAGACCACAGAAGAAGAAGAGAAGACCACAGAAGAAGAGGAGAGAAGAGCACAGAAGAAGAAGAGAAGACCACAGAAGAAGAGGAGAGAAGAGTACAGAAGAAGAGGAGAGGACCACAGACGAAGAGGAGAGAAGAGCAAAGAAGGGTACAGAAGAAGAAAACAACATGCAGAGAAGAACACAGAAGAAGAAAAGAACACGCAGGACGGGGTGCAGAGGAGGAGAAGAGCACAGAAGAACATAGAAGAAGAAAAGAACACGCAGGACGGGATGCAGAGGAGGAGAAGAGCACAGAAGAACACAGAAGAAGAAAAGAACACGCAGGACGGGGTGCAGAGGAGGAGAAGAGCACAGAAGAATACAGAAGAAGAAAAGAACACGCAGGACGGGGTGCAGAGGAGGAGAAGAGCACAGAAGAACACAGAAGAAGAAAAGAACATGCAGGATGGGGTGCAGAGGAGGAGAAGAACACAGAGGAAGAGCAGAGCAGGAAGAGAATGCAGTGAGGAAGAAGAGAAAAGAAGAGAAGACCACAGAGGAAGAGCAGAGCAGGAAGAAAATGCAGTGAGGAAGAGGAGCGGGACACAGAGGAAGAGCAGAACACGAGGAAAGTGCGGTGAGCAGGAAGAGAAGGATACAGGAGAGGAGCAGAACATGCAGCAAGTGGGCTGCAGAAGAGGAGCAGAGAGCGGAGGAAGATGGCTACCAGAGGGAGGAGCAGAGAGCGAAGGGAAATAGACAGAGAGAGGACAGCAGAGGTGCGAAGAAAGGTTGGAGGAGAGAGCAGAAGACAGAAGACAGAAGTTCAGAAAAACAGAGGTGAGTAACGAGGGGCTGGGCGAGGGGCTGGGCGGGGGGAGTACTTACGGTTTTGCTGGTCTTGCTGGGAGGTGTCAGGAGCCTGGGCAGGTGGAGCTGCAGCGGCGGGGGAAGCGACCTACCCTATGGTCATGGGTCGCTCCTAGATTGGTCATCCTAGAGGGTTATCTAACCTTGTATATACTAATTGAATAAAGTAGATCACAGGCATTAATGGACAGGGCCTGCTCCTCCGTTAAAACAGACAAACGTTGCCCCCTTGCTCAGAGTCAGTCAGTGAGAATTTAAATGATAATAAAATAATTTTGTTATGTTTTTTTTTCTACTGACTGACTGAGCCATGGAATCTATGGTGGGGCAGGGCTTAGTCATGGCAGAGAAGAGGAGTGAGGGGCACTGTAATGCCCAGATTTAGACTTTTTGATGGAAAACTGCACAAACGCAGTTTTGCTTCAAAAAGAATAGCGCCGGCTTGCACCATTCCACAGCACCAGCTGGGCGCCATATTTAAGGAATAGCACAAGCTGGCACTAAGGGTGGGCTAGCGTCAAGTAAAATGACGTCAGCCAGGTGGGGGGTTACGGTATGAAGAAGTGGGGTTTGCCCCAGAAAATGACATTAGGCTGGTTAGATTAAAAAAAAGGAGGGAATTAGGAGGAATTATGGTCCAGTGTATATCCTCCCAGTGGAAACATCAAGAAATATGTGATACACTGTTCCAACCAAAAAGAATGGAAACTAATGGCGGGGGTCTTAAATTCTAGGAGCAAGAAACCTCACACATCCATAGGATGTCATGCTTCATCATCGGAACTGCTCCTCGTCAGACCGGCACTGCAATGTCTGACGGGCACCACCCCTGGTGGGGGGGCTCTTTGCCGGAGATCTTTTTCAATGATGGTGCCGTGACCCCAAAGGTGAATAAGTGACAGAGGAGATCGGAAAAAATTGTGGTTAAAATTGGCTCACAAAACCGCCACTGGGTCAATAGTTTTATTAGATCAGATGGACGGTCAGGACCAAGGTTAAAAAATATATAGTCATAAGAGTGAACCAGAGATAATGATCAATCACTCTATAATAAAAATAGTAAAGGGAGGAATTGGGGATTTTCCAAAGCCAACCCTATCATGGGTCAACATGTTTTGCATCCTGGTGGTCCATACGGATCCAGTGATGCTTCATCAGGACCTAGATGACTATGGGGGTCATTCTGACCCTGGCGGCTGGTGACCGCCAGGGTCACCGACCACGGGAGCACCGCCAACAGGCTGGCGGTGCTCCCAAGGGCATTCTGACCGCGGCGGTTCAGCCGCGGTCAGAAAGGGTAAACCGGCGGTCTTCCGCCGGTTTACCGCTGCCCCATTGAATCCTCCATGGCGGCAGAGCGTGCTCCGCCGCCATGGGGATTCAGACAACCCCTACCGCCATCCTGTTCATGGCGGGAAACCCGCCATGAACAGGATGGCGGTAGGGGGTGCCGCGGGGCCCCTGGGGGCCCCTGCAGTGACCATGCCAATGGCATGGGCACTGCAGGGGCCCCCGTAAGAGGGCCCCACAAAGTATTTCAGTGTCTGCTTAGCAGACACTGAAATACGCGACGGGTGCAACTGCACCCGTCGCACCCCTGCAACTACGCCGGCTCAATTCTGAGCCGGCGTCCTCGTTGCAGGGGCATTTCCGCTGGGCCGGCGGGCGCTCTTTTGGAGCGCGCCCGCCGGCCCAGCGGAAATGTTTGAATGGCCGCTGCGGTCTTTTGACCGCGGTGCGGTCATTTGTCGGCGGTACCTTGGCGGACATATGTTTCCTTAGTCAAGTGTACAGATTACTAGAAACCAGAGAGTATCTGGGAGAAATAACCGTCACTTACATAAATATGGAATCAATAATTCCTAACTGTCGCCCTGTAAATGAAAATACACAAGTTAATCAAGAATAAGGGCGAGTCATAACCAAATTACTAGAGGTTGATAAACCATACATACATCTAGTGGGAAATTAAAGCAATCGTGCTATGCAGTGAAAGTGTCAAATCGTGAAAAAACACGCATGCATATGCACATAGTACAGGCTTACCGTCCTAAATTAGAGAACGAACTTCCTAGGAACACATAGACCAATGGTCCAGCGCAAATAAAGTCTATGGAAGAAATATGAAAAAATTAAACAAAAAAGATAAAATACCAATTGGGTATCCAGGTAAGTAAAGAGTACGGTGGCATGGAGATGTAGTCGTACTGGGAAATTCCTATTAAGATGGTCACAGGGAGGTGCACAACGTTGTTAATACCAAAAATGAAAGTACCAGTAAGGCGTGGAGGTGTCAACAATATAGACCTTCCATAATAGACTGGAAATCAATCAATTGAAAAGGCAGAGAAAAATATATATGTACATGTACCCACAGGCAACTCCAGACCAAAGCAGATAGCAGGAATAAAGTGCAAACAAAAGGACAAATAGACCGGGGAGTCAACAGACAGTAAGTATTGGAGAAAACAGGTGCACTAAATAGGGTCATGAGCGTAGGGCCCCTATAGAATGTAAAATAGGTCCCATTACATTCATTGAAATCCAAATGGAATCCAACTATCCACCGCACAAACTATTCATACGTAACTAGCTAAAAAAATCCTCGTAGTTGCATAGGATAAAGATTAAGAATAAAATAAATCCCCTGCGTTTCGAGGTGAGTCCCGAAGTCGGGGGACCCGGACCATCTGATATGCTCGAAATGATGCACTTACTCGGTAAGTCAGCTGCTGCCGGGCGGGGAACCTAACCAGGTCCGTGGTTCCTGAACAGTGAAAGGAACGCCGTCCGGGTCGGTAATAAACTCAGCGTCCCGGAAACACTGCATGCGTGTTTCCGGTGACGTAAACGTCAGGCAGCCAGGCAGCGCCCGTGTGTTGGGCTCGAGTCCATGAAAAGTGAGAAAGGACTCTGACTAGAGTCCATAGAAGCCAAAAGAAAATGGAAATAGAAGGCGGACTAATATAGTAAAAAGAATCAGCCTCGAAGGAAAGAGAAAATGAAGGCCATTAATGTAGTAAGACTGTCCCATAGTTAAGAGAAAACAGCAAAAATCACAATCCAACCAAGTCAGTCAGAGAACCCATGGAAAAGTAGCCAACTCATGGAATAAGAAATCATGAAATATAAAAAAATATATATATATGGCATAGTAAGGGATCAGGAATTGAACCCAGATTAGTCTATAGATCAAAAGATGGAATTACTTCATTAGACTAATCCATGGAATATCATCGTTCAATCCATTCACATGAGTGCGTAATTTAAACACCCATCGTTGTTCTAACTCAAAAAGGGAGTTTGATGTGTTGCGTGAGTCAATTTGAAGGACAACCCACCACATGTCGTCTGGGCTATGTCTACTCTCAAGGCAGTGTAGGGCCAGTTTAGTTGTGGCACGACCACATCTAAGGTTGCAGCGGTGTTCGTTGATTCTCAGTTTCACTGCTCTTGTGGTCATCCCTATATATTGTAGATTACAAGGGCAGGTGATCATATAAACACAATTCTTTGTGTTGCAGTTAGTGTGTTTGACTAGTTGCCATGTACCTATGGAGTCAAATTCAATGGATTTTAACCGTTTGGTGAGGGCACACACATTGCAGGTACCACAAGGGAAGTGACCAGCCACAGGTGGAATACCCCATAGTGATTGTAGTCGAGGAGCTGGAGGGGCAGGGCGAGGTCTGGTAGGGACTAATAAATCCTTAACATTAGTGGTGCGTTTGAAAGCAAACAGAGGTTTGGGAATCTGTTCGCCACCACTACATAGAATCGACCATCTCTTGTTCACAATTTTTTAATAGAGTTGGAAAGAGGAGTAAAAGTCGATACACAGGTAAGTTTGGAGTCTGTGTTATGGGGAGTGTTAGATAGTAAATTGTCTCTGTTGCAAGATTTTGCCCGTTTGTAGGCTGCCCTCACCACCGTGTCTGGATAATGGCGATTACTACTTCTACTGCCTCCCTAAGATTCATAAGGGCAAGATACCTCCCCCAGGGCATCCTATAGTCTCTGGTATAGGTTCCGTTTTGGAACCACTTTCCACCTTTTGTGACAAATTTTTACAACCCATTGTCCAGACATCTACTACGTATCTAAAGGATACTAAAGACGTCCTTAATTTGATTGAAACTATCAATTCAACTACTCAAGTCCACGCACTTATCACTCTGGATGTCGAAGCCTTATATACAAACATCCCCCAAGGCTACCCTAGAAGTTGTGGAAACTGCTCTTTTTTCTACTAGTCAAACTCTTACTACTCCTGCACATTTTATCATGCATTGTGCATCCCTCGCCTTGAAAGAAAATTTCTTCCAGTTTGAGGATCTCCTTTTTCATCAGACCCGCGGTACATCAATGGGTAGCACCTTTGCCCCTAGTCTCGCTTGCCTGTATATGTTTGACTTTGAATCACGGTTTATACTTCCTGACACAAATCCTTTTCAGGCCAACATCAAACTCTGGCGCAGGTATATTGATGACATCTTGATCGTGTGGCAGGGCTCTCTTGCAGAGGTACAATCATTCACTACTTGGATTAATACACTGAATCCCTTTTTGAAATTCACATCCTCTGTTTCTGACACTCAGATACCTTTTCTGGACCTCATGATTTGCATAGAGGGTGGGAGATTACACACTCATACCTATCAAAAAACTACAGATCGTAAAAGACTCCTCTTGTATGAGAGTCACCACCCCAAGGCACTGAGAGACAATCTACCCTACGGCCAGTTCCTTCGACTTCGCCGGAACTGTAGTACCGTGCACGTGTTCAATTCTCAAGCTAATGACCTGTCCAACAAACTTGGCAATCGCCATTATCCAGACACGGTGGTGAGGGCAGCCTACAAACGGGCAAAATCTTGCAACAGAGACAATTTACTATCTAACACTCCCCATAACACAGACTCCAAAATTACCTGTGTATCGACTTTTACTCCTCTTTCCAACTCTATTAAAAAAATTGTGAACAAGAGATGGTCGATTCTATGTAGTGGTGGCAAACAGATTCCCAAACCTCTGTTTGCTTTCAAACGCACCACTAATGTTAAGGATTTATTAGTCCATACCAGACCTCGCCCTGCCCCTCCAGCTCCTCGACTACAATCACTATGGGGTATTCCACCTGTGGCTGGTCACTTCCCTTGTGGTACCTGCAATGTGTGTGCCCTCACCAAACGGTTAAAATCCATTGAATTTGACTCCATAGGTACATGGCAACTAGTCAAACACACTAACTGCAACACAAAGAATTGTGTTTATATGATCACCTGCCCTTGTAATTTACAATATATAGGGATGACCACAAGAGCAGTGAAACTGAGAATCAACGAACACGCAGCAACATTAGATGTGGTCGTGCCACAACTAAACTGGCCCTACACTGCCTTGAGAGTAGACATAGCCCAGACGACATGTGGTGGGTTGTCCTTCAAATTGACTCACGAAACACATCAAACTCCCTTTTTGAGTTAGAACAATGATGGGTGTTTAAATTACGCACTCATGTGAATGGATTGAACAATGATATTCCATGGATTAGTCTAATGAAGTAATTCCATCTTTTGATCTATAGACTAATCTAGGTTCAATTCCTGATTCCTTACTATGCCATATATATATATTTTTTTATATTTCATGATTTCTTATTCCATGAGTTGGCTACTTTTCCATGGGTTCTCTGACTGACTTGGTTGGATTGTGATTTTTGCCGTTTTCTCTTAACTATGGGACAGTCTTACTACATTAATGGCCTTCATTTTCTCTTTCCTTCGAGGCTGATTCTTTTTACTATATTAGTCCGCCTTCTATTTCCATTTTCTTTTGGCTTCTATGGACTCTAGTCAGAGTCCTTTCTCACTTTTCATGGACTCAAGCCCAACACACGGGCGCTGCCTGGCTGCCTGACGTTTACGTCACCGGAAACACGCACGCGGTGTTTCCGGGACGCTGAGTTTATTACCGACCCAGCCGGCGTTCCTTTCACTGTTCAGGAACCACGGACCTGGCTAGGTTCCCCGCCCGGCAGCAGCTGACTTACCGAGTAAGTGCACCATTTCGAGCATTTCAGACGGTCCGGGTCCCCCGACTTCGGGACTCACCTCGGAACGCAGGGGATTTATTTTATTCTTAATCTTTATCCTATGCAACTACGAGGATTTTTTTAGCTAGTTACGTATGAATAGTTCGTGTGGTGGATAGTTGGATTCCATTTGGATTTCAATGAATGTAATGGGACCTATTTTACATTCTATAGGGGCCCTACGCGCATGACTCTATTTAGTACACCTGTTTTCTCCAATACTTACTGTCTGTTGACTCCCCGGTCTATTTGTCCTTTTGTTTGCACTTTATTCCTGATATCTGCTTTGGTCTGGAGTTGCCTGTGGGTACATGTACATATATATATTTTTCTCTGCCTTTTCAATTGATTGATTTCCAGTCTATTATGGAAGGTCTATATTGTTGACACCTCCACGCCTTACTGGTACTTTCATTTTTGGTATTAACAACGTTGTGCACCTCCCTGTGACCATCTTAATAGGAATTTCCCAGTACGACCACATCTCCATGCCACCGTACTCTTTACTTACCTGGATACCCAATTGGTATTTTATCTTTTTTGTTTAATTTTTTCATATTTCTTCCATAGACTTTATTTGCGCTGGACCATTGGTCTATGTGTTCCTAGGAAGCTCGTTCTCTAATTTAGGACGGTAAGCCTGTACTATGTGCATATGCATGCGTGTTTTTTCACGATTTGACACTTTCACTGCATAGCACGGTTGCTTTCATTTCCCACTAGATGTATGTATGGTTTATCAACCTCTAGTAATTTGGTTATGACTCGCCCTTATTCTTGATTAACTTGTGTATTTTCATTTACAGAGCGACAGTTAGGAATTATTGGTTCCATATTTATGTAAGTGATGGTTATTTCTCCCAGATACTCTCTGGTCTCTAGTAATCTGTACACTTGACTAAGGAAACATATGTGGCCCATATAATTTGGGGATACACATAGTCATCTAGGTCCTGATGAAGCATCACTGGATCCGTATGGACCACCAGGATGCGAAACATGTTGACCCATGATAGGGTTGGCTTTGGAAAATCCCCAATTCCTCCCTTTACTATTTTTATTATAGAGTGATTGATCATTATCTCTGGTTCACTCTTATGACTATATATTTTTTAACCTTGGTCCTGACCGTCCATCTGATCTAATAAAACTATTGACCCAGTGGCGGTTTTGTGAGCCAATTTTAACCACGATTTTTTCCGATCTCCTCTGTCACTTATTCACCTTTGGGGTCACGGCACCATCATTGAAAAAGATCTCCGGCAAAGAGCCCCCCCACCAGGGGTGGTGCCCGTCAGACATTGCAGTGCCAGTCTGACGAGGAGCAGTTCCGATGATGAAGCATGACATCCTATGGATGTGTGAGGTTTCTTGCTCCTAGAATTTAGGACCCCCGCCATAAGTTTCCGTTCTTTTTGGTTGGAACAGTGTATCACATATTTCTTATTAGGCTGGTTAGAGTCAATCAAAATGACTCTAGCCTGACTAGCGTCATTTTTTTATGCAAAACCTACCATACCACATGACCCCTAACTTATAAAAGACAGGAGTCATGCCCACCACCCCAATGGCTAGCACAGGGGACAAGGGTCTCATGGGCATGGCTATTGCACCCAGTGCTGTGTAGGGGGTGCCATTTCAGGGTCCCAATGGCACTTTAAATAATAAATACAAATACTTACCTCTATCTACCCATACTTACCTGGGATGGGATCCCCCATCCTCCGCTGTCCCTCTGGAGTGGGTGGAGGTGGTCCCTGGGGGCCTAGTGGCCTGGGGAGGGCACCTGTGGTCTTATTCCATGGTGGAACACCATGGAAATAGGCACACTGCTCCCCTTATGCCTTCCCTGACCCAGGTGCAGAATTATGGCACTAGGCAAGCTTAGCATCATTATTTAGGCCCGCCTCACTCTTGTGCACCATTTTTGCACAGGAGGATAAATAAGACGCTAGGGCCTTGGAGTCAATTTTTGCCTTGGAGTGCCTACCTTGCATTTCATTGCCACAAGGTAGCTTCCCGCAGGTAGAAAATGACTTTAACTCCAAAACTTTGGCGCTAGACAGGTCTAACGTCAAAGTATACATTTGAAGTTAGGTTTGCGTTGTTAGCGTAAAAAAAAATACTGCTTATTCAGCACAAAGCAGGTATAAATCTGAGCCTAACTGTGCATGTCAGTAGGGCTTGCAATCTTAGGACAGCTAAACTGACATGTACAATTACATTTCGCCAACCCAGCTGTGTTACACAGCCGAGGGCAGAAATGCTATAAGCTCCATATGCCTGAGTGAGCATCAGACCAACCTTCTCAGGCCAATCCCAGTGCTTCTCTCATGCTTGGTATAGTATAAAAGCAGTGTCTGGATTGGGTGGGGAGCCTGTGCTTTGTGCCCCAGTGACTGTGGGGAGGAGAGGGACACCGAGGTAGATTAAGCGGCAGGGACATGTAATTTTTTTAAAAAATTGTAATTCCCCTAACATCCCCCCACCTCACCACTTTAGTTTGGTGGCAGCCGCCACTGTTAATAGACTTTGGCGGTCATTCCGACCCTGGCGGTCATGGACCGCCAGGGCCGGGGACCGCGGGAGCACCGCCAACAGGCTGGCGGTGCTCCCAAGGGCATTCTGACCACGGCGGTACAGCCGCGGTCAGAAACTGAAAACCGGCGGTGTACCGCCGGTTTTCCGCTGCCCTGGGGAATCCTCCATGGCGGCGCAGCTTGCTGCGTCGCCATGGGGATTCCGACCCCCATACCGCCATCCTGTTCCTGGCGGTTTTGGCCGCCAGGAACAGGATGGCGGTATGGGGTGTTGTGGGGCCCCTGGGGGCCCCTGCAGTGCCCATGCCAATGGCATGGGCACTGCAGGGGCCCCCGTAACAGGGCCCCACCAAGATTTTCAGTGTCTGCCATGCAGACACTGAAAATCGCGACGGGTGCAACTGCACCCGTCGCACCCCTTCCACTCGGAGCCGGCATCCTTGTGGAAGGGTGTTTCCCGCTGGGCTGGCGGGCGGCCTTCTGGCGGTCGCCCGCCAGCCCAGCGGGAAACCCAGAATACCCGCGGCGGTCTTATGACCGCGCAGCGGTATTCTGGCGGCTCCCGCCGGCCCTGCGGTTACCGCGGCCGGCGGGAGTCAGAATGACCCCCTTTATGTTTTAGAAATCAGTCTTCATCCCCACAGCCTATTTGTTGTTTTGACATTTGTTTACAAATATTTTTTTTCTGTCCACAGACTTCACAAATATTTTTTATTATCTTATACATTTTTCATTGCTTCTCTTGTTATTTTTTTCTGTAGCCATAGCTTCTGTTTCTTTTGCAATTTCGCAATGTGTTTAACCACTAATGCATTACAGATAACAAATGTATTCCTAGATTATAAAATAGCATAGTACTTTGATTTCTCTTTCACATATCTGTGAACTTTATTAATAATCCATTCAATATTCAAATTCACCATGGCCTTTAATACTTGACTTGGTGCCGGTGGCCAGAACTGTGCAGCCAGCAGATGCAAGTATCTTCAAAGTAGCCTAGTAGAAGATTTAGTTTGCCTTTGTTTGTTTGGTAGTTTGGGGATTCTATGAAGAGTCTGCAGTGGTTAGATACTTCTTTAAGTGGTATGTATCATAAAGGATATTGCTGTTTAATCTTGTAAGAAAACTGCACATTTGTAGAGTACTCTACACATAGTGTAGATTTTTGGAGGTGCCTGCAAATACTCCAGCTGAAATGGTAGCAACAGCCATGTATGGTTGGCTGTGGGTAGATTTGCAATAATGTGATTATCATTGCTTGTTCCAAAGCAATTATGTTTTTCTGGGGCTAGTGGTTTTGCTGTGAATTCGGTTAGTAATCTATTCTATGTCACAGTTTGTTTGTATTAGGAAGCAGTGCACAAACGTATGTTTCTGTTGTGGTGTTTACCAGTAGAAGTGTGGTACATATATTAGTGAATGGTTGTTGAGATGATTTGAATGTGCCTTCCTTCATCCATGCCTTGCTTTGTGCTTGTTTTAGTAGGTTATTTTCATAATATAAATTATTATTCACTTGTCATTGTTATTGTTATCATACATGAAGAAGGGTTCTTCAGTACATGTAGTAGTTAGATTAGGTGGAATACCTATGTCTTGGAACTTTCTAGTAGTCTTTCTGGTGCGTACCATCGGTTGTATTAGGTTTGGAATACCTGGTAGTTGTCCTGTCAGAAACTGTTGGTAAACTAGTGCTTGCTTTTCTATAACCTTGCTAAGTGTTCCTTACATCTATTTCTGTCACATTTAGTGGGAGATTTTGATTAACTTTAATTACATCATTTCTAGTAGTAACCCTCGCAGAACAAGCATTAGCATTGTATTTTGTACATTTCCAACATATATGTTCATGACTGTGCTCTTTTGACTGTAAATCAATCACATGTGCAAAAATAACAGTTTGGCACTCTGAGAGGGGATGTAGGTTGCTCTTTCTGCCATCATATCTGTAAATGTTACAGTTATATGTTAATTAAGTGGTTTGAAAATTATATTTTTTGTAATATAAATATGTATATGTGCATTACATATTTTCTGTTGTCCTAATTTGTAGAATTGTTTCTTCAGGTTTTCCTTTTCCTGAGGTGAGGGATAGGTGAATACATTTAGCCTGCTACAAATAACACATTTGTCATCATTAAATACTTTAAAAAAGCTTTGTTTATTTTTCATGCTAGGTTTATGTAAGAGAAGCAACATCACATATTGAGGGGTGTCATTAGATATAATGCAGACCATTTGGACTGGTCAAGGGGTCATCATTTCAATACATAAAGCAAGCCTATTGGCTTTGTCAAGGAATCACCACATCAGTGAAAGCAATCATCTCATGTAAAAATTTAGTCAATAAAATGCATTCACCATTATTATAACAATTGTAATGTTCACTAATAATCATTTTCAATAAAGTATCCTAAATAAAACTTTTAAAAAAGATTCATAACCATTTGTTAGAGTCTTTCTTCAGACCACATAATGCAGCAATAGGACCAATCACTAGGGGTCTCTACACCTGAGCCAAAGATCAAAATCATCAGCTTTAGAGAGCTTTAAACTAATGATGAACTGCCTCCCCAGCTCAGGCATACTATGACCATGGAGACATAGGATCCGTTTTTTGTAATCCTCCTAGGGAGGGGGTACTGCAAATTCTGCATCCCCCAAAACACTTTTGTCAATGTTAGTAGTGCCCCTGCTCCTCCTTGGAGCATTGCAAAAAATTTTTTTTTGAACAAGCCCTTCATGGAGCATTATGGAGTGCCTCCTTGCCATGAGAAATAGATAACTAAACTGTCGCTCGCCATTGTGTGGCTCCGCACCACACGTGTTTTCGGTTTTGTGGCACTTTTGTAAATCCTGTGTGCCTCTGTCCATTGGGTATGACATGCAGGTTGTCAGGGTAGGGGCAGCACCTAGGGACCACTGTCATCTGCTCCACTGACTCCCCATTTGCATACACACCTGAGGTGTGCAGGGGACAGCATTTCTGTTGCTGCACTTGCTGTAGGAGCAGCTTGTGTGGCTGGGTGTCTTCCACTATCTTCCCAGGCGTGGGTTTCAGTGATAGAATCCTGGGCCCTATTCAGGACTGCACCAACCTTCCTCTCAGCCTTCCTTTTCCCCGGTGTGATTGGATCCCAATAAATTGTGCTTGGCCCAAGGAGGGAGTCTCTGGGGCTAAAGGTTAGTCTGCAGGGAGGGGTGGGGGGCATACATGCCACCTCCCTGAAAATGTTAATTGCATTGATGCACAAGTCCTGGACAACCCAGGGGCAATTAAAAAAAAAACTGCAGGAGAGTCACCATGCTCTGTTTCTCTGTGTTTTAAGGTGGTAAAAGGTCAAATCTTTAAACAGACATAACTTCTGCCAGGTGGACCAATTTTAAAGATCTTTTGGCTTGCTTTGCTTCTGCTGGGAGCTGGAGGTACTGACTTCCTGTGCCGTCTTCTCCTCTACGGGCTCCTGGTACTCCTCTTCTGTTGGTGAGGGTTTCTTGCACATTCCCTCTACTACCAGTCAGCTGAACACCTCCCTGCATGCATTCCCAAACCCTATAACCTTTTGTCAAGCTTGCACAATATGTGGGGTAACAGTGGAATGCAGCTCTCCCCCAGTTGGTCTTCAGAATCAGTAAGGGGAACAGCACCACTCGCTGTGGAAACACCCCTGAAGCCCTAAGGGGCAGCTGGAGACAAAGGCCCTAATTATGAACACAGCGGTAAACACGTCTGTGTTCATGCTGGAGGTCTTTCTATAGACTGCCAGCCCTCTTGAGACCCCACTGGCTGCATAAAGAACATTATGCTGGGCCAGCGGGCATAAACAGTGTTTTCAATGCCTGAGTGCGGCGTGTGCAGCAGCACCCGTCGCACAGATCACTGCCTGTAAATCGAGCAGTGTCTTGCGCGACGGAGCACCCCTTCCGCCAGCCTTTCTTCGGCAGGGCAACCCACCAGGGAAAGGCTGGGTGAAACAGTGTACACTATCCGGAGGGCAGCACTACTTGCGGTAGCCTGGCGGTGGCGGAGGGCCGCCACAGACGGCCTTCCCTGTGTTAATAATATGGAGGTTTAGAACGCCATACCAAAAAATACTTTTTTGAAAATAACTCATTTTTTTTTAATTCAAGACAACTATCTCATTCTAAGTATAGCCAATATTAAAGTCTAAAATCTCTCTCTTTCTTTCTCTCATTCTTTCTCTCTATCTGTCTCTCATTCATTCAATTCACCATACTCACACACTTGCGCACCCACTCATAGTCCCACTCAGACACTCACAGTGCCACTCAGATACTCACGTACTCACTCACAGACCCGCTCAGACCCTCATGCACCCACAGACCCACTCAGAAAGTTATGCACCTACTCACACACCCATTTAGTGTCACTCACAGACCCACTAAGACCCTGATGCACCCACTCAAAGACCCACACACATACTGACGTACCTACTAAAACACTGATGTATGCAATCTCACACCCAGACACTCTGACAGCCACTCTGACCCCCACAACAGCGTCTTACACCTATTCTCACACCCAGAGAGGCTGCGGAGCGCTTCTGCAGTTCATGCTCAATGGCTGTGCACAGCATCGAGTTGGGTGGATAGGGGGGTTGCCAGCAGGTACTGGCTGCAGGCCAGCTCCTGTGGTCAACCTCTACTGTGCATGGGAGAAGGCCGTGCATGGTGCTAGGTTGGGTGCTTATAGGGGGTTGGCCTCAGGGCCTAGCCGCGAGCCAGGCCCTGTGGCCAACCGCACCACACACAGCCAAAGGTGGTTGGATTAACATATAGTAATGAAAATTACTATACGTTAAAAAAAACATAGAAATTCACTTTAAAAAAAATAAAGGTTACAGAGATGTTACAGTTAGGTTCTGAATTTACAAAACCATGGAAATTCAGCAGTTCTTTCAAGTAACTATAACTCGCGCCCTCAGGGAAATTTAACTCGCACCTTCACCATGCAGAGTTAACTACTCCACATGTTATATCATTGATGACATCTTCTATCCGACCTTTCATATTATCACTGTAACATTTGCAATATATTTTCCCCACTGAAATAGCTTAATTTTAAAGAAACATTATAGTCAGGTGAATATGTCAATGACAACATTAACATTTTGAACTAAAAGTAATTCACCAGTTATATTTAGCAGAGCTAACTATACCTTGTGCATCTACTATCCACTGATTATGACCTCACATAACACATAGCTCATGAGGCACTGTGCCATCATTCATGACATAACTGATGACATCTCAATAACATCATTGATGACATCATCCAAGCTTCTTTTGCATACATTGCTCTATCTACTAGTATTGCATTAGCGGGCTCAAAGTAAGTGCAAAATAGCTCAGAATAATGTGAAGCATCATTGATGCCATCACAAACATAACTCCCTTCATTGTACCAAGTAACCGTTATGTGCAACATTGACTCTATAGTTCCCTTTTGTTTTCTCCAAAGCCTCGTCCATGCTTGGATTATGAGCCATTGCAGTGTCAAATGAGAAGCTGCAAATCCCAGAAAGCAACACACATTTTACCCAGGGGTTCTGACTGGCTGGAATTGTCATACATGATACAGGATCATTTAGCAGATACCTACACTGCATGCTTTTGAAGAGGGGGAAGGAATACAGTGCTCACTCACTGCATATCTTCCAAATCCCCCCTCCTTGGCATTGGAGGCAATTCATGTAGGAGCACACTGCTCATATGTCCACACAACCAAGCATTTCTATTTCCGGGGTTGGTTGGAGGAACTCAGGCCCATATTTATACTTTTTTAGTGCCACAATTGTATTTTGTAAGTTTTCCCTGCTTTAGCAAATGACGCAAATGCAGAGTTTGCGCATCATTGCTTGGAAAGCTTCTAACTTATGAAAGAAGCACAAGCTTTAAACATGTTTCTAAAGATGGACAGGCCTGGCCAACAAATTAACAGGGAGAGACAGAGCCAATTGAAGACTGTGGATTGGCTCTTAGAGCCCATGCATGAGTGGAGCTCGGAAAATGTTTTCTGTGTAAATCACACAACAAAGAGAATGCAAAATAGGGTTAAGGTAACCTACAGCTTAACAATAATAAAAACAGCAGAGGTGTTTGGGGGTGAAGCAAGATGGGTAAAGAGGGTGGGAAATGTATTGAGAGAGATGGGAAGTTCGTTGAAACAACAGTGACTGTGAGAGAGGAAGAAGAAGGGCTGAAAACAGTGTGGGGGTTTGGAAGGGATTATAACAACATGCACTAAACACAATTTAAGTCAAAAAGTAACACAAGGGTGCCTCCACTCAATGGAAGAACACTACTCACCAGAAGCAGTACTTGGTCCAGGCTCCAGGACAGGAAAAAGTATACTTAAAGCTCAGGAGGAAGACAGAGGCAAGGAGGAGGTGCTGACCAATAGGAAGGAAGGAAACAAAAGTGATGTGAGAGCCATTTGGGAGCCAGCCAATATTGAATACAGTGACATAGGAGTCATGTGGAGCCAGACATGATATTTAAAGGTATGCATTGGGCTGGCTCTAAGCCTCTTTTAAGATTGTGTTAAAATATATGAGATTTTGCAAGCAAAGCACAAGCCAAACCCAAAAAAGGGAGGGGAAGCACACGGCCCGCTACTCTGAGCCTTATTAGGACCCAGGGATTCCATGCCCTGAGGCCAAACCAATCATAAAGAAGAGGGGAACCATCTGGTCCCCCTCCCTGGGCCTCATTATACTCTGGGGACCCCATCCTCCACAGCCATATTTTTTTAAAAAGAGAAGGGGGTGCCTGGACCCCCTCCATGTGCCTCACTAGGCCATGAGGACTCTATCTCTATCTCTATTTTTAAGGGGTTCTGCCTGGCCCTTCTCCCCTTTTACCTCTTCGGTGTGGAGATAAGCAGCAGGCTGTCCTCCGCAAAAGTTCTCATGTGCTGAGGATGGTCCAGGCTATCCTCAGCACATGAGACAGGAAATCCCTCTGTTGGAAGCACCAGAGGGTTTTCCTTTAATGTGTTTAACCTTAGGAGCTGGGTAAGAGCTTCTGCAACTCCTGGGGCTATTTTCATTTTTCTCTGAAATGACAATCAGCACATGTGGCGGGCTGACATAAATTCAGAAAAAATAATGGCACCTTTCCCCAGTGGATCCCTTTTTGGGGATTCCCACAGGAGGGTGATCCCCAAGCAGAGATCCACTCCACTAGACACCAGGGAATTTTTTTATTGAGGGTGGGAGAGTCCCTCTTGTTGTGGGCTAGTGCTCCCCCTTCCCCAGACCCAAAATTATTTCTGCCCAGCAGGGGCAGATTGGAGGTTTTTACCTCCAGTCTGCCCTATGGAGGGGCAGAAAGCCCACTAGCCACCAGGAACTTTTTATGCCAAAATTGGTGTAGGCAGCTCTCACATGCATTGTGCCTAGTCCATACCCACATCTATAAACCCCAGCAGTCTTTCTGCCCTCATCGTTGGCAGGTAGGAGATGTTTTCTGCCCCTGGGCTAGTGCTCCCCCAGGCCCAAATGTCTTTCTGCCCCCCGAGGGAATGCTGGAGATTGTTATCTCCAATTTACCCTGGGCAGTCAGAAAGTTCATTAGACCTAGGAGATGATTTTTTTGTGGAGAAATGGGTGTGGGTGGCCCGTCTAGGCACTGGGCCTAACCCCACCTCTCAAATGAAATGCAACAGTCTTTGTGCCCCCGTAGGGAGCTAAAGCATCGGAAACCTACAAAACCATTACATTTCTGAAAACTAGACATCCAGAGGACTACAGGGTGGTGTGCCTTGCATCAATCCCATAAAGATTTTACCCACAATGCCCTGCAAACCTCTAACATTGCCTACAATTTCTCATCTGCCTTGCATTTCTGTGATGTAACCTTCCGGAATCAGCACACATCTGAAAAATTCCTACCACTCAGTGTTCCCCCACTTGTCCCAATAGTAATGCTACCCCACTTGTGCAACTTGGCCTAGTGCCCCAACAAGCACCCATCAAATCAAAGTCAATGAGAGTCACTCCACAAGACTACCATTGACCTTGGTTTGATGCTTGGCTGTCACATGCCCTAGGCTCAGCCACACAAGTGAGGTAACATTTCTATCAGGAGTCTTGGGGTAATGGTAGGTGGTGGAAGGTTTGTGTCTCACTGCAGATTCCAGAACTTCCCATTGCAGAAAAATTAGGAAAATTAGCTTTTAGTCAAAGTTTAAGGTTTGCAAGGGTTTATAGGTAAGAAAAGGTTTTGAGAGCAATGGAAGTCATCCCACCCTGGACTGGATTCCCCTGGGTGTCTAATTTTAAAACATGTACAGGTTTTCTAGGTTCCTTAGGTGCCTGTGGAGTTAGGGCCCACAATCCACAGCTGGGTGCATTTTAAAAAAATGGTCAGTTTTCAGTTGAAAATGTGATGTGTCCATGTTGTGTTTTGAGGTCTTGGTACCACACAAATGAGGTACCATTTGTATTGGGCACACTTGGGGGAAATACTGTAATGGTAGGAAACGTGTGGTTCCACACAGATTGCAGAAGGTTTTCTCACCAAAATGTGAGGAAAATGTGTGTTTTTTTAGTTAAAGTTTGAGGTTTGTAAAGGTTTCTGGTTAATAAAACCTGGTGGGGTCACAAGTCACACCACCTTGGATTTCCAAGGTTTCATACATGTGCAGGTTTGCTTGGTTTCCCTAGGTGCCTGCTGAGCTAGAGCCCAAACTTCACAGCTAACCACATTGAAAAAAGGACCACACTTCATTGCAAAAAATGTGGTGTGTCCATGTTGTTCTAGAGCCCTTTCCTGTTGTGGACACTAGGCCTATCCACACATACTATTTTTATTGGGAGACATGTAGAAAAACAGAATAGTAGAACATTTGTTATTTCCAATTGTATTTCTCTGCATTTGTGTCTTCCAAATGTAAGGCAGTGTGTAAGAAAGAAGACATTTTGATACATTTTACACCCTTTAAATTTTACCATAAGAATTGCTCTGTACCTGGTACACAGTGAAAAACCTTAGAAATTCACAAAAAAAACAAAGGTTAAAGCAATGGCATAGTTAGGTGAATACGTCAATGAAAACATTAATAGTTTGAGCTAAAAAGAACTGAATTTCACCAGTTAAAGTTAGCAGAGCTAGCTATAACTTGCGCCCCTGCCATGCAATTCCTATAACCTCTTATATTGAATTACTCAAGACATGTTCTATAACTTTATTTATGACATCACTGATATCTCAAATGACATTATTGATGACATCAATGGGGCCGCTTTTGTGATTTGGTGTAAATCTGTTCAGTAGTTTTTGAATGAGACTAAAAAAAGCAATATATTTGACATTGCAGAGGATCCACCGAGCCAACAGATCTTAAGTTAAGATGTGATTAGTTGCCATCACATCAACAAAGATGTGGTTGCAGCCATTTTTGGACTTGGGGACTGAGTCCCCGGTGCTGCAAATGAGGTTGAAAGGAGATACAAGGGGCAAGGCTCCTAGGGACTCCTCTGTGGCAAAAATATTTTTTTAACTTTACCACAATTTTATGGTGGAGTAACAAATCTGCAGTAAAATTTAAAAAATGCACCAGGTTCTCACATTTCGAAAATATAATTACCCTGGTTTGTTCAAGGGCCTGGGTGTGGTGCAATCTATTTCATTAGAGGGGGCTGGACCCCACCCGTTGGGCTCATATTTAAATAAAGAGGAAGAGCAGTGTGGGCCTTCTCCCTGAACCTCCCTTTGGCCTGAGGGATCCAAAACTCAGGGGCCAATCTGCAATTAAAAGGGGGGCAGGGGGCTTCTATGCACAAGATTCTTTGAAACCCCTGGGCCCCAATCCCCGGGGCCAATAATTGAGTAAATAGGAGGTAGCTCAATGCCGCCATCCCAAGGCCTTGTAAGGGCCTCCTCACCAAACCACTGTAAGGCTCTTGGACTTTATCCTGTGGACCACAAAACCCCAGACACTGTGGTTTCTCTTCTAGCAAGAGCACAGCAGGAAAGTCTTATGTGCTTCCACCCAGAGGGAGCAGAAAGTTGCTTTGTGGGAGCACAGATGTTTCTCTCTGCCCACAATCTTACTGACAGGAAAACTTAGAATCAAAAGCTGCTCCTGTAAGGTGGGAGCAATGTCAGGAAGGATGCTGGCAGGGGAGCGCGAGGGAATGTAGGGGGCCTTGGGCTTCCTCTGCAGGCCTCAGTCTTAAGTATGTAGTAGGGTGCCCTAGATGTAAAGATTCCTAGCTCCTGCACTGTCAGGTGGAGTGGGACCTCTTGCAGGCTCCCCGCAGCTATCAATAAAAATTAAACATGTGGGTTTCTGGGTAGACACGGGGATACCCAAAAATTAAATAAATAAAAAAAGCAATACGTTATTACTTTTTTATGACAATAACTTTTATTAAACATTGCACTGTGTAAATTAATGAACTACACATTTGATCATAATTACTGGTGATTTTTTAACAAAGATAGTAGGCCTGCCTTATGTATATTGACATGCAGTCCCTTTCATAAAGCCAGCAGGCTGACTTTTTAAATTTTGGTGTTCTGATCCTTTGCTGAAGTCAGCAGGTCTGCCTTACTGAAAATGAATACCTTTATATTGCAACTTCACATAGTCACCCTTGTGCAGCTGTCGGGGTTTGGGCTTCAGGGTAGGCGCCCAAACCCCCTTGCCCACAGGGAGTTGGATTCTGGGTCTGACATTTGAGTTGGCGGTGCGTATGGTAATAAAAACACTTGAAATTCACTTAAAAAAAAAGGTAAAAGTGATGTTGTAATTAAGTATGATATGAGATAATATCGTACTTTGCTTAAAAACAACCTTAAAACAGTCACTGAAACAAAACGTTAGAGGGAGGTTATAGGTAGGTGAAATTGTCATTTAAAACATACAATATGAAACAAACAAAACCATTGTAATTCGTCAGTTACAATTACCTCAAGTGACTATAACTTGTGCCCTAAAGTAACTATAACTCACACCCTCACCATGAACATGAAACTCCTGGCCTCAAATATTACATTGATAATGATGTGAAGTATGACATAATTTATAATATCACTGCAATATCTGAAATTACATCATTCATTACGAAACTGCGCATTGGTGGGGCAGAAGCTACACTTGTGTCAGCTTTTCTATCACCATCTGACTCCGTTAGTGCAGTTTTGCACCAAAAAGTATAAATCAGGGCCCTAATGCCAAAAAATGTTATGCTAAGCCTGCAAAGGCCATTGAGGCCCATTGTAAACAATGATGCGCCTCCTTTTAATGCCTACTCTGAGCAGGCGTTAAAAGTGCAGAAAGAAATGATGCAAAGAAATCTCTTAGATTTCGTTGCACCATATTTTGGCCCCCTAACGGGGGAATGCCCTGTTGCCATACATTAAGCCTGTGCCAGGCATAATGCAGCGCAAAGGGTTACAAAGTGCTCAATGTATGCATTGCGCCACTTGGTAAATTTTGCACAGCTATTTTGGCCTTGTTGGGCCACATTAGCGTCAATAAAAATGGTGCTAATGTGGCGCTAGGAGGAGTGGGGATCTCCTAAATCTGCCCCATGTGAAGTCATAAGCAGTGCATGACAGGGGTGCAAGTTATAGTTAATTCCTTAAAGTATAAAAGATGAATTTCAGTTTTTAAATATTAGTAGTTATATCATTTCAACACCTAAGTATAATGTCATTTTAACTTTTGGTTCTTTCAGTGGATTACATTTTTTGTTCATGTCAGCTGAGGTCTTAAGACCATACCAAACTATGACATCACTTTAACCTTTGTTTTTTTTTCTGTGAATGGCTGCATTTTTTTTATCATATTCAAAGTTGTGCACATGCCCACCTCACAAGAGCACCGTACAGCCAACCCCAGTCCCCTGGAGTGCACAGTCTTTGGCAATGTATGCCCACCCACCTCTGCACATGGCCTTTAGCCACAGGCAGCAGGGGATTGGCCGCAGGGCCTAGCTTATTGGCAGGCCCAAGGCTCACCCCCGATTTGAGGGCCAATCCCCTGCTTCAAACAGCCAAGGACCATATGCATCCGAGGGTTGGCCACAGGACCTGGCCACTGGCCAAGCCCTTATTCCAGTCCCCCAACTGCGCAACTTGCCATTGTGCTCTTTCCCACAGCCTGGCCCTAAGCACACAACCTAAAGAGGCCAATCCCTCAAGTGCATGGCCTTCAGCCATGTACAGCAGTCCACTGACTGCAGTGTCAACACCCCATGGGCGTCCATGCCTCCCTTCGTCACACAACACATGTTCCTTATTTGTCCATTCTATCCATTACACCCACAAAATACCATTTGTTTAACAATGTGTTTCTAATTGTGACAGATGTGAAGAAGTGTTTTATAATGTCAAAAAGTAATGCTAGATTAAATGCAAACCAAAAATGCTGTACTCGTTAATAAAATGTAAAAAATGTAGTAAGCTACCACACTTAAACATGCTACGCCTGAAACACAAAGCCACTGACATTTTATAGTTAACTAAACTGAAAGTCCTTTACAGAATGCATAAGACATTATGTTGACCTATTAAAAGACTTGTTTTTCACAATGAATAGTTGTTGTGCAAAATGTTTTCTTCTCTTTTATACAGATGTTTCTATTCGTAGAAAGACCACTGTTACCTAAAGAATAAACCTTTTATTTAGAAGGTTAGATATAAACGTTAACAGACGGGAATGCAGTCTTCAATGGGAGAATGAATAAATCATGAGAAATTTGACGAAATACTTGCTTGATAAGACATAGTTATGGTCTTAGAAGTTGCTGTCTGAAAGATATTGGGCCTCATTTACAAAGGGCATTGAGCCACCAGAGCATCATTTTGTTCTGACGTTCTGGTGGAGCTTTGCCCTTCTCCATAGCTACAAAGCTTTGTAAATACGGTCCCTGTATATGCATCACTTTGCGTAAAAGGTGTGAGCAATGGGTGTTGCTGTGGCGTGCCACCGCAACACCCATTGCATTTTGATGCTGCCCCAGTTTTATGACAAATCGTAAACCTGAGACAGTGCCAAAAACTAATGCCACCTCATGGGTGGCGTTAAGGTGGGCAAAGAGGAGAAATACATTTATTTCTCCTTGTTTTAGCTTTTTCTATGTGTTTTGCATTCTACAGCACAAATAGAAAGAGCAAATCACCATTATTTATTGTTTATGTGCAAAAAGATGTCCCTTCCTGCACATAAACAGTCATTAAATATTGACAATATGTTACTTCTATCTGTGCTGCAATATGCAGCACACATAGAAGTAACAAATCACAAATATTGTTTGTTTATGTGTGGGAAGAGACACCTTCCTGCACATAAACAATCACTCCGTGCAATGCTATGGTGCAGCAGTGCTTTTGGTGGCACTAGGCAGCTAATTTTATTGTCAGCATTAGGGTAAACACAGGGGTGTGCCGTATTGTAGCAAATACAGTGCATCACTGCGTTTCTGAAATGACACTGTGGTGCTGCAAAATTTGCCAATATGCTGTGCAAAATCTTTGTAAATGAGGCCCATTGTGTTCCTGTGATAAGACAGGGAGAGAACACGTTCCCATTGGTGCATCAGAAGCAAAATGAAATTCAAATATCGATTTTGTCTGCCTATAATAGTGTGTAATTCTAGAGTAGGTTTACCCCCCTTTCTCCTTATTCCTTTCCCTGCCCTTGTTAGCTCGCTGCTCAGAGACTCTACTGATTGTCTTGAACCTTTCTTCATGAGATGTTCTGCGCTGATTGATTATTGAATTATTTAGCTGACTTTTGATGCTGAAGCTTTATGCTTTATGATTTCTCTCAAATCCAGAACCATTTCTGGGTTTCTGAACTGGCATCTTTACCCTTCTCATTCCTAGAATGGGATTCTTCCCTTTATGGAATGGGCTTAATGCATTTTTTGTGATTAATTGATTTCGTATTTGATTCTCAATTTCTGACAACCCAAATGATCGAGATTAATGAATTTTATCTTGTGAATTTAATAAAGACGAATTACTAAAATATTTAATCAACAAACCACTTCAACTCATACTAATCTCTCTTTATTGACTGAAATAGTGTAGAAATTGTTGTGATAATCAAATGTGATATACAGCTCCTGATTAATCTTAATCAACATCAAAGATCCATCATCTAATGAGAGTAAGTGGCAGGGGATTACCCTGATGACGGTAAACCGAGACTTTTAACTGAGCACTCCCCACACTGGATGCTAGCTTCTTTCTCCTGTTCGTGGTCTGACAATCATTTGATAAAAAATACATTTGTAACGCCCTTTTCCTGTTACAATAACTCCCATTGTTTAACTTGTCCTCTCGCAATTTGTTTTCATTCTGTCACATTTTAAATGTCATAATATTCATTTGATATTTTTAAAATATAACTAAATTTTCGTTTACAACCACTCTGCATTTATTGCATTATGTAAATTTGAAACACATAGTAAACTTCCAGTAAAGTATGTACCTAGAGACTTTAATTAAGGAAGTCCATTATCTCTGACATTGAAACAGGCAAAATAACAATAATTTTCAATTAAACCAGATCTATACATAAAAAAATCTTCGGAGAAACCCCTGCATCAGGGAAGTTTGGATAAGGTTGCTCCCTGCCTATGTTTGCTGTATCCAGAACCACTTTAAAAATGCGCCATATCCTCCAGACACAACAGAAAACATCCCAATATAACACGTGCTGCAGCTGAAGAGGATGGCGGACTGGTGACAGTTTAATTCTACGGCCCGATCAACGCGAGATGTTTTCTGTGAATTATCTCGCATCTTCTTCCTTTAAATGGGCACTAATACTTAACTTCTTAGATTCTCCTGCTGCTCTGCGAAAAAAAATATCTCGACTCAGATCGTTGTTTATGAACCTCCGAGAAACCATGTCTTGTTCTAAATCAACTTCTAAATCAACTTCTAATTTGTTAAACTGAGCTAATGCAACGTCAGCGTGTTAACTCACCAGTGTAGTTTGCGCGGATGTGGCATTGTTAAAATTGCGAGCAGTACTACATTTAAGTGTATCTGTCACAGTGTCTTCCAAAGCAGAACACGTTTGTTTTCTTCTCTGAACTGAATCACCCTGCTTCCGTTGCTCGAGTCTTAAAATAAAATGACCATTCACATCTGCATGTCAAAGAATGAAAACCACTTTGCCAGTAATCTTTAAAAATACACTACATTACTCGCTTAAGTTTTGGTTTCAACTCTAGTGTCAAATTTTTAATACACCTGAAGCTATAGGCCACATGTCGTTTAAGATAATATATTGTGAAATGTATATATTAATGTGTTTATTAGCTGCAGCTTTGCGAACAGAAACGCCGCTCAAAAATTCCAATCCTTCTGAAAAAATTTACGTGTAACACTGAAACATCAGCAGAACTGCTGGACACAAAGGCCTGAAAAAATGCGTTTTCATCTTGCACTTATATGCCTGACAGCATTGGGAGCTCTTTAGAATTGAAAACACTCATTGAGTACTTAGGTATTCTCTGCCTTCCCCTCTGTTGGCTTGTCATGGCATGAAATACTGCGCAAAGTTTTACAGTGCAACCCTCAGTGGGAGCAAGTTCGGCACTCTAAATGATGAATAATGATGAAATATTTATTCTGAAAACATAATATTTCCCCTTTGAGCCAGAAGAAGGATTATGCCAATAAATCTAACATCAGTGGTAGCTGTTGCTCTTGACAAACTGAAGGTCTTTCCTTCCTTTATATCGGCGTATTTCAGATATTAATTTTAAGGTACATTTTAGATAACTAAAGCAGGAACCTTCTTAATGATAATTCAAGAAACATATGTCTGTTTCCTTATACAAGGTCAGTCCTATGCTCATTAGGATTCAGTACATATCTTGCATCTACTGGAATGAGGTATAGTCCATATTACACAAACCAGATCTTCATCATATGTAATGATGTTCTGCTGAGCAATTTAATCCCGTAAGGGCCTGCAAATGTTCAGTGCCACTAAATAAATACAAAGAAAATATGACTTGTTTATCAAACTATCTGAGCGTATAGTGAGTGATGTGGTGGTGCTGACGGGTAAAACTTAAAAGTAATACCAAAACTGAAGGCATCTGAACAAGGGTGTCCATCCTGGAATATTGTGATTTCTAATGTAGTATAATCACGTGTTGGACAAGAAAAGACCTACTAATACTGACCTGAGGGACATAAGAACTGATAAAGAATGGCAAACCTCTTTATGATATCATCAACCTAGGGGTATGAAAATGGGTTAATAGTTGAGGGGGATATGAGCATTTCCCAAGTAAAAAGTTGTAAGTCTTGTCAGGTTCAACACACAAATTAATCTGGCTTCGACCATGGTCACTATGGCACAGACTAGACAGTCTTAATCTAAAGACAAGTGTTTATGGTATTTAGAAGTCCCAAAACATAAAAAAGTCAAAACACAACACAATAAAAACAACACAGCAAGTTTCTTAAAATAGACTCAGAATTAACAAGAAAAATGACACTAAAATGACTAAATCCAAGATATGGAGTTAGAATTATGAATTTTTAAAATTTTCGGGCAAAAAGGACTCAGAAATGTTTAGCTTTCCGGGATCCAGCATTGGTTTCACACCCATTCCTGTCACTAACTGGAAGGAGGCTGAAAGCACCAAAAATAGTAAAAATGGGGTATGTCCCAGTAAAATGCCAAATTTGTGTTGAAAAAGTGGTTTTCCGATTCAAGTCTGCCCGTTCCTGAAAGGTGGGAAGATAGTGATTTCAGCACCAGAAACCCTTTGTTGATGGCATTTTCAGGGACGACACCACAAGCCTTCTTCGGCAGCCCTTTTTTCCCATTTTTTTGGAAAAAACGAAATTTTTACTGTATTTTGGCTATTTTCTTGGTCTCCTCCAGGGGAAACCACAAACTCTGGGTACCATTAGTATCCCTAGGATGTTGGAAAAAAAGGACGCAAATTTGGCGTGGATAGCTTATGTGGACAAAAAGTTATGAAGGCCTAAGCGCGAACTACCCCAAATAGCCAAAAAAGGGCTCAGCACTTGGGGGGGGGGGAAAGGCCCAACAGCTAAGAGGTTAAGAAAACATTCCCATTTTGAGTTTTCCCTCTTCCCTACCACCCTGTGATTCCACAAAAGCGCCATGAGCCCAGGCCTTCTACATCCCAGTCTTCCCATGCCCCCCCCTTGGTGTTGCCTATGCCCCTCCCCCTGCCAAAAAAATCAACACCCCCCAAACCCAAGCTCCCCACTTCCAAGGACAAACCTAAAGACCCTCCACTTAAACTCAGACCCAAGCCCCCCTCAAACCCAAGGGCAAACCCCAGGACCCCCCTTCCAAACCAACACCCCCCTTGGCCACCACCTCATCACACCTGAGGTGTCTGCCTGCCCCCTTGACCCCCTACCACATTGAGACCACTTTGCAGTCAGGAGTCAAGCAGGGACAATTACAAGTGCCTAATGTCCCTGGGGCACTTGGACAGTTTGGACTGGCCATTTGGCCCATTTTGTACATATTATTTGTTATTATCGATTCATGCCTAATATACATGGGCTAACTGCCTGTTGGTCTCGATGGAGACATACTTGTTCTGCCTTTCCTTCATGATGGATGTGTTGTATTTGTGAGATTTGGTTTGTGTGTGTTTTGTGTATGTGATGTGATCATATTGCAGCATGATTTATGTGGTTTACTTGTGCATTGTACTCAGTGTAATGTGTTGTGATGGTGTTGTGTGACATTGTGTGTTTTTTTGTGCATGCCACCCCCGGTGGTAGAGATGCATGAGAGAGATATCAAAGGCAAAACCCAAACTCACACCCAGACATTGCATACTCAAAATGATTCCACCTCCAAAAGTTAACAAAAGAATCTACACTTGCTTCACATCTCTGGGACTCCTTGTGGCAAGGAGTAGCATTGCAATGTATTGGCCTGCACATTCACCCTCACAGATGTCTAAATGGTGCAAGGACATGCAGGCATGGTCAATGGCAGAGAAGGAGAGACTGCACCTAGTAAGAACAGATGACAATGTGAGCAGGACTTAGAACTATGGGTAGATTTTGTCAATGAACTGGCCACCACCATGGGTAGGATCGACCCTAGCCCACCAGACACTACTGGACTCTCTGATGCTTTCTGCGGAATCCGCCTGAGACACAATAATCTGGGATGGCAGGGGGGAAGTAGTGTAGAGACTCAGAGGATGAGATGACCATGTTCTGAAGAGCTTAGAGAACACTCCCAAATATGAAATCATATCAGAAGTTGGCACAATTAACCCTCTAGATTTAATGACCCCTGAGCGTTCCCTGGGAAGTCTCGATACATGGCTAAAGATTAACTCCATTGTCCCACCTCATTGCATAATAAATCGCTATGTCTGTCAATGCTGAAAAATGTTCTCTTTTGTATTTTTTTGATGCACTGTTCTCTACTGAACTACAGCAATATATATTTTAATAAAGAGATTTGAAAGAAACTATAAACTGAATACAAATGACAAGCGCAATACATCTGCATTACAATTGTGCAACAGTGTAGCTAGTGTGACCTTTCGAAAAAATTGGTGACATTTTCTAATTTATAAGCCATGTTCCTATTTGATAATAAATGGAAACATTTGGTAATGTGAATTTCCCAAAAATGATTTCTGCATTTAACTATATTTCAAAAGCAACATTACAAGAAAGAAATGATGTATTGCAAAGTTATGCAGAGAACATTATAAGTATGGCAACAATGGGCAAAACGTTATATGTAAATGGCTGTCTCACATTCTACTCAGTGTGATGTGTTGTGTGACACCCTGTGTTTTTTTTGTGCATGCCTTTGTGTATTGATGGATTTGTCATGTGCATTGTAATGTGTGTGGACGTGGTGTGTGGTGTGACATCTGACTTATTGTATGGCAGTGTTTTCGTAATTATTGGTTGTGTGTGGTAGTTAAGTGTTGCTGTCAGTATGTGTTGTTATGTAGAGGTGTGCAGTGGTCTTCCTTGCCAATGCCTTTGTGATTTTGCGGTAGTGATGTTGTTGTGTGAGTCTGTGGTGTTGTGTATGTTTGTGTTAGACATTGGCGGTCATGTGTGTGTGTGTGGGGTGGTGTGTGGATGACACGTGTATGTTGACAGTGGTGCGTGTGGTTTGTTTATGTGTGTGTGTATGTTGGTGTGATTTTGTTGGTGCGGGTGTTTGATCGCATGTGTGTGGCCATCGCTGGCCATCCCGGATGTGTATGTTATGTGTGGGTGTGTACTAATGCCTTTCCCTCCAGTGTGTGCTAGGTGGGTGTACTTACAGTTGTTGTTTCCATTGCCGTTGCTGATTCTGGAGTCATAGGGGGTTATTCTAACTTTGGAGGAGGTGTTAATCCGTCCCAAAAGTGACGGAAAAGTGACAGATTTACCACCAGCCGTACTACGAGTCCATTATATCCTATGGAACTCGTAATACGGCTGGTGGTATATCCGTCACTTTACCGTCACTTTTGGGACGGATTAACACTCCTCCAAAGTTAGAATAACCCCCATAGTGCCATCAGGAGCAGTGGGAAGACTTCAAGTTCAGGTTCCATGGCGACTCCAGACATGTCTGTGTTCCTGAAGGTGAATGTCTACTTTTATACTGTTTGTTTCCACCTGCCTTTTGGTGGAAGTCTGACCAACCCAGAAATCCTGGTGGTGTACAACCTTGTAATATGCTCAGCAGTAACATGGTCCCCGCTGGACTGGAGATGCCTGCCACCAGCCGCAGCGGACCGTCAGCGTCTGCAGTACTGGTGGTGTATTGGCTGTGTTCTGTTGGGAACACAGCCATGGTCATAATATGGCAGTCTTCTCCTGCAGGCAGGCAGCGGTGTGATCTCCGCCGTGGCGGTCCTCGGACTGCCAAACTCGTAATGGGGGCCGAAGTGATAAAAGTTGAAATTTTACCTCTGCCAAAGTTCTGTCATCAGAAATATACTTTTCCAAACTGCAGTGGCAATGGAGGACCCTCTCCATCAACTCATGGTCCAGGCTCCCAATTTAGAGGTGACAGTGTGTCGCTGAAAAGTCCACTCTGGTTCCGTTGCCAACATACTCCTCCTGCGGTCTGTCGGAGTATGAGGTAAGTCATCAGACATAGTCAATCACCCCAGGTTTTACAATAAAAACTAAATATTACGCCACACACCATGGGAGGAAACTCTCATAGTGTTAGAGTCATTAATTTTGTTTTTTTCAAAAACCACCTTCCGCTTGCAAGGTTGATATGAAAAAAATAAAACTTTCTAAATGTTTGACAGCCATATGTCATGCTTGATGGAACATCTGTCAAATGTTTCCAAGATTGACAAGAATCACAGTGACTGTGGTTCCTGCCAGTGTTGAGAGATGGTCGTAGGGATGGTGGCCACCTCTAAACTTGTGGGACAGAACGTGACCAAATAATTCACTCCGTCACCCTGACGGACATTACTTCATCCTCTAAAGTCTTACACTCCTAATTTCTTTTTTGGAGCTCAGAATACTCCCAAGAGGCAAGACTGGAATTTGTATCTGACAAAGTCCACTTGACGTCAGAGACATTTACCACAAGGCCTATTCAGAAGTCCTGGAAGTCCAAAAAATTTTCCAGTCCCAACTTTTTAGACTTTGTGGAGCAGCTCCTATTGGTCACATCTAAAGCTCCCAGGACCTCAGGGGAAGCACTTAGGGCCAGAACTCACAAAAGCAGAGGCCTCCAGTATGGTCCAGTGAGCTCCAATTGGTGTTGGCCAGCTGGCCACTCCCAAAAAAAGGCCTCTTGTAACTTGTTGTTGTATCTGCAGTCACAGAAGAGGTCAGCAAACTGACCCTTGGAGTCCACTTCTTAGTCATGGGTAAGGTCACCACACAGATCACATACAGTAGGTTGAGTCTCTCCTGTCCTTATGCAGGTCCAGACGTGTTTTGATGAGCTGTGGATGAGCTGTCACTTTTGTAAGCTTCATTAGTCAGTTGATAGGGAGCTACAGGACAGTCCTTAACTAATAAGAAAAAAGTTCCCAGGGGTAACCCTGCCCCCGGTTTTGAAGTATACCCTGTTTGCATCACTGGAAACTATTCAGCAATCTAACATGTCAGCATCTTTGCCTATGGAGGTTTCTAGTGTACCAGGCTTGGGGTGCTAAGAGAAAAGAGAAGTCCTCTCTTACTCAACCACACCAAACTGGTTCTGTGCTAGCTCCATGTTAGACCTGTCAGTCTTAAAGTGGTTTTCCATCAAACATTCTGTCTCTCCTCCTCTATTTTGCTGAATTAATTTGTGTCGGCCTTGGGACTCTACATACTTTACCACTGCCAACCAGTGCTAAAGTGCATAGACTCACTCCCCTAAAACATGGTTACATTTATGTATTTAATGTGCTTATAAGTTCCTTGTAGAGTGGTATGCCTTATAACCTGGGCACGTAAATTAAACCCAAAGCTACCAGTGGGCCTACAGCACCTTTTGCGTCCCCCACTTAAGTAGAAGCTTAAAGCACAACACATGCCTTCCACTGAAGCCTGAATGCTGTTTTAAACTGCCATTAAAAACCCTTGCCAAGTTGTAAAATAATATTTTATTTCATAAACATCACCCCTAAGGTAGGCCACAGGTAGCCCATAGGGCAGGATGATGTGTAATTAAGAGGCTTGACATGTACTTTTGAGTTTACATGTCCTGGTAGTTAAAAACTCCTGAATTCAATTTGCAATACAGTGAAGCCACCCCCTCCCATAGGGTAATATTGTGGAGTTCTCATTTCCTTTAATAAGCTATAGTTTCTAAAGGGGAAAAGCTAGCTATACTATGTTTGGTGCCCTTGACATTGTAGGGATAAACTGCCTTTTATAGTAAAGTCAGATGTTTCATTACAATTTTTAAAATGCCACTATTAAAAGGTGTAATCTATTAAGAGCCCTTGGGCTATTAATTAGCTTGATGTACTAAGTAGGCAAAAGAGTCAACCAATTCTGCGTGCAAATAATATTTTTTTTATATCATCGTATTCTTTTGCTTCAAAATTTTCTTGTACACAAAAACAACCATAAAGTAGTTTATACATCACAGGAAGTGAGATTACAGCCACAGTAGGAAAGATAACATAGGATGACACATTACATTCACATACACAATTACTAATACACAACCAGTTTACAGACAACAAAAAATTAAACAAACATATACTCAAGGTTTTTTGGGGTATGATTGTCCAGAGAAAAGATTTACATAAGTACCCATCAATTACTTCTTGGTTAATAAACATTCATTTTGTATTCCACTCAAATAGCTCAGAGAAGTGGAGCTGATCGTGAAAGCAGTCCAAGTTCCAGTGGCTGTTTGGGTTCTTGACTTTCCAGGTCTTGTGTCACCTTTCTTTGGGATTTAACTAGAACATCTCACCCCTTCTCTCAGGGTCAAAAATTCTGACGTGTTTCGACCTCTTCAGTGGTGGGAATTTATTTCTAAGAGGTCATCCTCAAGGCTCTATCAATGTAATAATCTAGGCTAACTTTGTGAAAAAAGTATGTGTCTTAAGAAAAGGCTGGATAATACATTTAAAATAATAAAGTCAGAATTCATAACCCAAAATGTTAGATGTTATAAATGTATAAAGCACTGCTGTGTCAAATGTAAATAATACAAATGGAAAAACAGATGATGGGAGTGGTAATTAAAAAGTGAGGACAGACCCCTGAAAGACTGTGCAACTGTTTTTCTTTATTTTTGTTGAGGGGTGTGTCTACATGCACACCGGAAACATGGAAAAAACCTTGATTAAGTGGCCTGGGTTCATTTTTGCATTTTAAGGGTTCATGAAAGGAATAAATCACATGCTTAGCATTTTAGGGAAAGGAGCGAATGGCACTGTCATACATGTGTGGGAGGAATCATTTTGAATGTAGCATGCATAGGCTTACCGCATGTGTCCCCTCCTTTTACTTCCTTTGGCAAACAGTCTTTAGAAGGAACTTCAAAAGATACATGACACATCAACATTCAAATACCAGATGTCAGGATTCAAAGTACTTCCTTAAGCTTTTGAAGCATGAAAGTACCTGTCAAGTATCATGTGGTGGCGCTGCTCTGCTTAGTCTGGCATTTTCCGTGTTGCTGCGGGCTGTGGCGAATAGCCACGCTTGAATTCTTGCTTTAGTTATGCCATGAGTTGCTGGTGCTGCTCCTTGCTGCTTGACAGAATACTGACATCTCATTCGAGGCTGAGGCAAGGAGTAACCGGAAACCGGAAGAAGGAAGAGCCAGCAGCTGCGCCCATTGAAGTCAAAGAAAGTCTGTAAAGAGCAGGAGTGCCAGCGCCGAGGGATCTGTTCTCAGGTAAGCTGGAGGTAGACGAGCACAAGCACTGGGTGAGGCTCGGGGGATGCCTTTTATAGACAGGGCTGGGTGTGGCTCAAAGAGCTGGGTGTGGTTTGAAGGGCTGGGTGTGGTCCTCACATGCTGCACATGTTCTTGGAAGGTGTGCAGAGCTGGGTGTGGTTTGAAGAGCTGGGTGTGGTCCTCACATGCTGCACATGGTCTTGAAAGGTGTGCAGAGTTTCAGTTATTATGCAAATGAGTTGGATTAACACATGGCCTAGGGAGGAGTGTTTTAAAGAAGCCTTGGTAAAAGCAAGGCCCAATGTGTAAACAAAACAGCACATTAAACAACATACACAGAAACCTAGGGGGGGGGAAGGTGAAATAACAAGAAAGGCTTTTAATAGTAAGTTTAAAAGGGAGCTATTACAGAACCCACTAGTGCAGTGAGAGGGGACATGCTCTTTGCTGTGTACAAACCCTAACAGTTGCCCCCCTCAAAGGCCCTCCTACAGGACGGGGTTTTCCTGGATTTTTTAAATAAAACCGTCTAATCAGCTGTGGGGCATGTACATATGATGCTGGTTCCCATGAATTCTCAGATTCATCATATCCTTTCCATTCTACTAAATAAAACAGACGTCCACTAATTCTTTTTGAGTCTTTTATGCTTTTCACTTCATATTCCAGATTTCCCTTAATTGGTATGGGTGGAGGTGGTGGTTCAGGTCGGGTTTTTGAGTTGTACGGCTTAAGCAAGGACACATGGAATGTAGTATGTACTGGATATTCTTTTGGTAAATCTTATTTTACTGTTACCGGGTTTACTATGGCAGTTATACTAAAGGGTCCAATGAAACGTGGTTGCAGCTTTCGGGATCCCTCTATGTTTAGGTTTTTTGTGGAGAGGCATACCTTGTCACCAATTTTATACATTGGGGCCTCAGACCTGTGTTTGTCTGCTTGTCTTTTCATGCTTTCCTTGTACTTTAATAAAGGTTTCCTGGCTTTGTCTTGTATGTCACCTAACCTCGTTAGTCTATCCGTTACTGTAGGCAACAGGGAATCTTCTAACAAAATGGGTATAGCTCTTGGATGATACCCCTGCAAGAAATAGAATGGTGAGCAAAGTAGAGCTGAATGCTCAGTATTATTATAAACAAACTCTGCTACAGGAAGAGCTTCCAACCATTCACTAGAATAATCAGCCAATAAACAACGTAGCGTTTGAAGTAAGGTTTGGTTCAGTCTTTCAGTCTGTCCATCTGTCTCTGGGTGGAAAGCAGTGGATAAGGCCACATCTATTTTCAGTTTTTCACATAATTTTTTCCAAAATCTGGAGTTGAACTGGCTCCCTCGGTCTGACACCACTTTGCTTGGCAAACCATGTAAACGCACAATTTCCCTTATAAAAATATCGGCAAATTCTGCCGCCGTGGGTAATTTCCGTAATGGTACAAAATGTGCCATTTTAGATAAAAAATCCACTATAACCAACACTGTTGTGAAGGATTTTACAGGTGGTAAACCTACAATAAAGTCTACCCTCACAGTGTGCCAAGGTTGTTTGGGTGTTGGCATTGGTATTAACAAGCCGTCAGGAGCCTTATGAGAAGATTTATGTCTTGCACAAATTGGACAGGTAGTGACAAATTGCTTAATGTCCTTTCTTATAGTGTCCCACCAAAAGTGTTTTTGCATATTTTCCAGGGTTTTTACCCAACCAGGATGACCTGCCAACGGTGAGGCGTGATGCCAAATTATCACCTGTGTTTGTAATTCAGAGGTGGGCACTAACAGCATATTGTCGTGATACAATAAACCTCGTTGTATTGTGTTATGGGAATCCTTTAACCAATCCTGAGGTGCTATTTGCATGTGTGCATTATATAGATCTGTGATGAAATCCTTCTGTTGTACTGGTGCCAACAACTTTTGGGGAGGAATAATGGGTTCTCCTATTTTATCTTGTTTCATGTCTGAGGTATGTCCGTATCTAGATAACACATCAGATTGAATTTGTTGTGCACCTGGTCTATAGGTTATAACAAAGTCAAATGTGCTAAAAAAAATTAACCTGCGCATCTGACGTGGTGTTAGTGCTTTAAGTGATCCAAAAAACTGTAGGTTCTTATGGTCAGAAAAGATTGTAACTGGGTACTTGGCTCCCATTAAATGGTGCCTCCATTCTGGAAAGGCTACTTTGATAGCTAGTAGTTCCCTTTCAGCCACAGTGTAATTTTGTTCAGCTGGCAATAACTTTTTGGAATAGAAGGCTATAGGATGTAACTGGCCATCTACTGCATCTTGTTGAGAGAGAACTCCTCCTAAAGCTACTTGTGAAGCATCCGCTTCAACAAAAAAGGGCAAGTCAGGATCAGGATGTTTCAGAATTGGGGCTGAAGTGAACTTTTGTTTTAGGAGTTGAAAGGCGTGTGCCGCCTCATCAGTCCAAAGAAATCGTTGCCCTTTCCGCAACAAGGTAGTTATTGGGGCCGCAATTTCTGCAAAATGTGCAATAAACCTCCTATAAAAATTGGCGAAACCCAGAAATTTCTGAATATCTTTTACAGAGGATGGTTCTGGCCAATCAGCAATAGCACTGATTTTCTTTACATCCATAGTTATTCCTTGAGGTGACAGGCAGTATCCTAAAAAGTCCACCTTGCTGACATTAAAAGTACACTTTTCTAACTTAGCAAAAAGATGATTTTCTTTTAACTTTGAAAATACTGCACGAACATGTTGGGTATGTTCTTCTGAGTTCTTAGAGTAAATGAGGATGTCGTCTATGTATACTATGACACAAACGTCCAGGAATTCGTGTAGGACCTCATTTATAAAGAACTGAAAGGCCGCAGGGGCATTACATAACCCAAAGGGCATTACTGTGTACTCAAATAAACCAAACTTTGTCTTGAAAGCTGTCTTCCAATCATCCCCCTCTTTTACTCGGACCAGGTGGTAAGCTCCCCGCAGATCTAGTTTAGTGTATACAGTAGAATGTCTTAATTGATCCAACAACACAGGTATTAGAGGAAGAGGATATTTATTCTTTATCGTAGCCTTATTTAGTCCTCTATAATCAATACACGCGCGCAGGGATTTATCCGGCTTCGGGATAAAAAAGAGTGGAGATGACACCGGAGATGTGGAATGACGGATGAACCCAGACTGTAGTAGGTCATCTAGGTAGGTTCTTAAGTATTTGGTTTCTTCGTCAGTCAAAGCATATACTCTGTTATTAGGTAAAGGGGCCCCTGGGATAAGATCTGTACGGCAGTCATAAGACCGATGTGGGGGCAGCACACTAGCCTTTACTGGATCAAAGACGTCTTTAAAGTCAGAATATTCAGGAGGGAGACTTGGTTCATCTTGTGTAACACTAGCACAGTGTAATACTGTGCTCTGTTCTGTACCTGCTTCTTGATAGCAATTGGTTCTACAGAAAGAGGAATTCAAAGTAACAGTTCTATTCACCCAATCAATTTTTGGGTTATGAGTTGTTAACCAGGGTACCCCGAGAATCAAACCAAAATTAGGAGTATCTATTAGATCAAAGCTAATCACCTCTGTGTGCCCGTTCTGACAGACCATAACAAGTGGACTTGTTTGTTTTGTGATTAATCCAGAGGTCAATTCTGACCCATCCACTGCACATACTGCTTCTGGACAAGGCTTTAGGCACATAGGAAGTCCTAAGATTTCAGCTAACTTATTATCCACAAAATTTCCTGTTGCGCCTGAGTCCAGTAGGACAGGGAGAGAATGCCTCACTTGGGTAGTAACAATTAAAACGACCTGAATTATGAAATGTCTAGGTATGTGCGGTACCCTGAAGGGTGCAGCATTAGAGGTTTGATTAAGATGTTTTCTCGAACAAGTAACCTCTCCCCTTGTCGAGCTTAATCGTTTCCCTATTCAGTTGAGGAGATGGAGGAAACAGCACCCTTTCGTGGAGTTTTAGACTTTACTGGACATTCTCTGGCAAAGTGACCTGCATTGCCACAATATAAACATAATTGAAATTTTCTCCTTCTTTCTTTTTCCTCTGATGTGAGTGGACCTCTGAGTGTCCCTATTTGCATAGGCTCTGGTTCAGGGAGTTTATTATCTGTGTCTTTCTTCTCGTGTCTAATAAAAGTTAACCGTGATTCCAGTTTGTATTTATCTCTCTTTCTTTCTCCTAGTCTATGTTCTAATTTCACAACTAAATCTACAAAGTCCGAATAGTCTTTTGGCAAATCAACGATATGAGCCAGCGCGCCTTTTAACTCGTCTCTCAAACCTTTATAAAAAAGGGAGACACGCTTTTCTTCTGGCCACTGTGTCTCGGTGAGTAAACGATTAAAACTAGTGAGATAGGTCAATAAATCCTTGTTACCTTGTTTAAGATTTAAAAGCTCATTATCACTTGCCTGCATGAAAGTGTGTTTTGCAAAAAGGCTGGTCATGGTACGTTTAAATTGATTCCAATTATGGAGGATGGGATCATCTCTATCCACGAAAGGAATTGACCAATTGGCTGCTGTGCCACCCAAATAAGACAAGACGAATGCCACTTTCGTTTCATCAGTAGGGAACTGTTGTGGCTTACAAATGAAGTGTAATTGACATTGATTGATAAAAACATGGAATTTGTTACTATCTCCATGAAAACGTTCAGGTGCTGCTAAGGGCACAACATTAGGAACATTAACAGTAACCTCAACTGGGGAAGGCAAAGTTGTATGTTTTGATGGCGCCCCTGTCTCTGAGGAGGTTTTAAACAAAGGCGTAGAAGCTGTGTTCCACTGAGATCCCCTAAATTTATACCTGCTTAAATCCTGTTTTAAAGAGGTATTCTCCATCTTTAATCTCTCTATTTCCTCTTGCATATGTTGCAAGATGCCAGACACTGATTCATTATGAGCCAAGTCCTCATTTAGGGCCAGCGCCATATCCGTGACGTCAATGCCCTCTATTTCTTCCCCGGTATTCATCATCCACCAGAACTGAAATTTTTTAAGGCTTGTGCTTCTGTCAAAGCCCAGCTCACCTGAGTTCTTGTTCAGTTCTGATGGAGGTTGAAGACAATCCGACCCCACCCTGAAACTGCTTGTTCCAGCACACTAGTTTTTAAAACAGTGCACTAAGAACAGAAGCTCAAGGGAAGGGGGGAAGTGGATAAAATAAAAAATAAAAAGACAACACCGTTCTTGCGTTTCCACTGTTGAAGTGCTGCACAAATCTGCGGCCCTTTCTGACTTCTGTAGAAACTGGTGCCTAATGAAACATAAACAAAGAACAGATAAGTGCAACCTATTCCTAAATGGGTTCCTGACTATCCCTTTATTTATTAGAAATTCTCTTCTAAATGTACCTCTTGGATCCTGGTCTCTAGTTTCCAGGTTTGGAATGTGTTACTGCTCTGGGATGTGTTTTCTATTACTGTAAAGCTTCTAAAACATTAAACAAATACCGTTATCAGAATTACCAATATCAAACATTCATCATAATATAACTAAAGCCTAAATTCCCAATAGTAGACTCACTTTTCCCATATTTCCAGAATCTTTTATAAAACAAATACTGTACTTTTACATCAAAATACAGCTTGTAATTTGTGCAAGTCCTTGATTTACTGTTTGCCTTGCTGTCAATGGTTTTCACTGTTCGATTCCCAAAAGTTCCATGAAAAAAAAAACAATGTCCGCTTCACAAAGTTCCGCAAAATACTCCTGCAACAATGAGCCTGAATCACAATGCTCGTGGAAGGCACTTCGCCTCAAACTGTCTATACACGAATCCAGAAATTGCCGTCAAAGCTTCCTCAGGTAATAAAAAGTTTTGCACTTACTTGTTGCTGGCAAGAGATACTGATCAGTCTAACCTTGTCTTCTTTCTCTTTTGCAGGTTACTCGTAGGAGAGAGGCTGAGGCAAGGAGGAACCGGAAACCGGAAGAAGGAAGAGCCAGCAGCTGCGCCCATTGAAGTCAAAGAAAGTCTGTAAAGAGCAGGAGTGCCAGCGCCGAGGGATCTGTTCTCAGGTAAGCTGGAGGTAGACGAGCACAAGCACTGGGTGAGGCTCGGGGGATGCCTTTTATAGACAGGGCTGGGTGTGGCTCAAAGAGCTGGGTGTGGTTTGAAGGGCTGGGTGTGGTCCTCACATGCTGCACATGTTCTTGGAAGGTGTGCAGAGCTGGGTGTGGTTTGAAGAGCTGGGTGTGGTCCTCACATGCTGCACATGGTCTTGAAAGGTGTGCAGAGTTTCAGTTATTATGCAAATGAGTTGGATTAACACATGGCCTAGGGAGGAGTGTTTTAAAGAAGCCTTGGTAAAAGCAAGGCCCAATGTGTAAACAAAACAGCACATTAAACAACATACACAGAAGCCTAGGGGGGGGAAGGTGAAATAACAAGAAAGGCTTTTAATAGTAAGTTTAAAAGGGAGCTATTACAGAACCCACTAGTGCAGTGAGAGGGGACATGCTCTTTGCTGTGTACAAACCCTAACAGATGGACCATGTAGTTTACCCCTGTCATGTCAGGGAGGAGTGATGTTAATGTCTCCCTTCAAGAATTATTTGGGGAATAATATGGTTCCTGTTAAATAGAAGTAAACATTCCAGTCATCAGAATGAATGTGGAGGAGGATGTCAGCAGTCACAAGATAACAAGCCAGTGTTTTGCACTACTTTTTTCACTTCCGATGTGTTAGAGTTAAAGGTTGTGCCCCTTACAAGACGTTCTTCCTGTTTCCTCTCAGATGGTTCCAGTAGAGCCTCCCTTGGAATGTACCATGCCCATTTCATTGCTCTTTTCAGGAGTTTATGTGGGCAATTCCTAGTCTTGAGTTGGACAATTAATTGTTGGACATTTATAAATTGATCCTCGTTTTTGGTGCAATGCCTAAGAATTGGCTGTCTGGAAGATTATCTCTTAAATTTCTTTTGATGGTGACTGGAGTAATGGAGAAAAGTGTTGTGGTCTGTAGAGTTCATGTATAAAGTGGTATGGATTTCCCCTTTATCATGTTTAATTGTTAAATCCAGAAAGTTGTTTGCATCTTTGCTGCAATGAGATGTACATTTGATGCCAGGTGTTCTATTATTTACCAGTCAACAAATTGTCGGAGCTTAATTTCAGAACCCCTCCAAATTAGAAAGATTTTGTTGATAAATCTTTTCCAGGTTCTAATATTATCTTTGTAGAGATTTTCACCATAGATCCACTTTTCCTCGAATTTGGCCATGAACATAATTGCCATTTCTGGAGCAAAGGCATTGCTGTCCCTTTTACCTGAAGATAATAATTATTATTGGAATAGAAAACATTCTTCTCAAGGCAAATTTTAGCAATATTAAGGATAAATTCTATGGGAACTTCATGGGAATGCATCCTCAAGTCCAAAATGGCTTCCATTGCTTCTAGGCCAGCTTCCTTTGGGATGTTTTTATAGAGGCTACTGATATCTAGAGTCGCAAAAGGTATAGACTTGGATCAAATGTTAGAGGAGTCAGTATATTGAACATATTCATGGTGTCCTTCAGGTAACTGGGAATATTATTTATCAATGGTTTGAGGAAAACATCAACATATTTCACCAATGGTTTAAGTATGGAATTTACACTTGAGATAATATGCCTTCCAAGGGGATGTACCAGATCTTTGTGAATTTTTGGAAGTGTGTATATTACTGAAGTTCTGGGGTGTTGATTATGAAGAAATATATTTTCTTTACTAGTGAGCCAGTGTCCTTCTGTACCTTGGATCATTTCTAGACTGGCCTTTGTAAGATCAGGTTTCTGTGTTGGTACAAACAACACACCTTTGATCAATAATCTTTCTTCATATGGTTCCAGAACTCTTTTGAAAAAATTATAGGTCAGGGTCATTGTGTCTCCCCCACCTGTAAGTTTTGCTTCTTGTTTGTATCTCTCCAAATCTCTGTTGTGCATTCATCTACCTTCACCCTCTTCCTTTTCTTTGGCCTCTTCCTAAAAAACTACTTGAGGACTGGCCATCAGAAGTGCTGTTGGAGGGTTCTGGATCACTTATGTTGGTATCAGAGTATGAAGAAATGTCAGAGATTTGAATGACTTTTCTATTACTTCTACCCTGATAATGAGGAAGGAATTTAATATTTTCTGAACTGAAGAATTCTTTTCTTAGGTAAGGATATACTGAATCTTTGTAAAAGTTGACAATATGTTTTTGAAGTTTTTTCTTTTTAAATCTCTCAGTGTTGACCTTGAATTCTCCAACCTCTTTTTCTATTTGTGATAGTAACTTTCTGGTGTCCGTAATTGCAGAAAGGGTTTTAATAGAGTTTTCCAGTTCAGCAATCTCTTCCAATAGTTTTTTACTAATAAGTTCTCATGTTTTAATAGACAAGTACATCCAATCATGTGAGGATTTAGTTCCGATATAGCAGAAATCTTCAGAGTTAGAACGCAGGTCTCACTTGGAAATTATGGGATTTCCTGGATGGGACTGTATGACCACATGGCCCATGGCTGCTCGGGAAGGGAATCAAGGGTTTCTGGAGCCTTGAACACCAGCCCAGACAACTGCCAAGAATAGAGAAAAGGGATTTGGAAAACCAGCCCCTGAAGTTTTCACAGGTGGAGGTTGATGGGGTCCTTGAGGAGGAGGCTCCCCAAGCCAAATGGGGAGGGCATTGCTGCCCTAGGTAACCTACCTGAGGTTGCAAGCTGGGAAGTTGTAGGTGGGCCCACCAGGGAGGAATTCTGGAAAATACAGAAGGAGCGCCTCACTCTTAGGGCTGGAGGAGGAGTGCCTTACCCCAAGCAGCATGTGACGCCTCTGGGGATCACCTAAAATCATGGAAGAATCGTCTCCTATGTAGCAAGTCTAAAGTTCCTGGTACTGTGCCAGCCTGTGTGATGATGGTCCACCAGTGTTACAGGGCCTTCTCCCTGAGGTTGACTCACAATATACCCCTGGCAAGAAATTTGGGCAAGACAAGACCTTTGCCAGACTTGCCACCCTCTTCTATTGGCACCAAATAAAGACAGTGTCAGATGCATCCTGCCACCTGCCAGGCCAGTGGGAAATCAGAGAAATAGCAGAGGCTCCCATGCTCCCATTACCTGTCATCAGCACCCCCTTTGAAAGGGTCGGCATCAACATCGTTGGACCCTTGATCCCCAAGACAGTCTTAGGCAACAGGTTTGTCCTGGTCCAAAATGCCTCCCGCTACCCACAGGCCATTCCTCTTAGGTCAGTGACTGTATCTGTGGGGGCTAAAGCTCTGATGGGGATCTTTACCTGTGTGGGGTTCCCCAAGAAGATAGCGTCTCTCAGAGCCACCAACTTCATGTCTGTGCACATGAAGTCAGTGTGAGATGGGTGTGGTGTAACTTATAAGCTCACCACACCTCATCACCTCTAAACTAATGTCTATGTGGAGAGATTCAACAAGGCCTTGAAGGGAATGACTATGGACTTACCTGAGCCCATGAGGCATAAGTGGGACATCCTCTTGCCATGCCTTCTCTTTGCCTACAGGGAGGTGCCTCAGAAAGGAGTAGGGTTGAGCTCCTGTGAACTCGTCTATGGCCATCCTGGCAGCAGATCTCTGAGCCTTGTCAAGGAGACGTGGGAGCAACCAAGGATGTGGTCACTTCATGCTGGTCCTCTGCAACCAGATGCACTGCTTCTGGAAGAAGGCAACAGTAACCTTGAGTCCAGCCAAGAAGTCATGAAACTCTAACATGACCAGAAGTCCACTCTGGTAGAGTTCCAGCCTGGCCAGAAGGTATGGGCTATTTAGCCAGTAGAGCCCAGAGCTCTCCATGACTGGTGGACCAGCCCATATGAAGTGAAGAAGTGGAAGGAGGAGTCCACCTACCTGGTGGATCTCTAGACCCCTAGAAGGCTCCTCAGGATACTCAATGCTAGAAGATTAAAGGTTCACTTTGAGAGGTCTGAAGTGAGCATGCTCCTTGTGACAGATGAGGGAGTGGAAGAGGAGATTGAACCTCTCCCTGGCCTCCTCTCTGCACAGGAACATGATGGGTCAGTAAAAGGTACCAATCTCTCTTCCTCCCCGACCCCAGAACAGCAGAGCGACTGTTACCAGTTGCTGAGACAGCTTGCCTCTCTGTTCTTTCTCACCCGTGAATTCACACACCAGTGGTCCCATGATATTGACATGGGAGACAGTCCTCCTGTAAAGAACAACATTTACAGGATGTCTGATAAGGTGAGGGCAAGTGTCAAGGAGGAGGTGTCCAAGATGCTGGTGTTAGGTGCAATTGAACCCTCCAACAGTCCTTGATCCAGCCCTGTGGTGTTGGTAATGAAAGCTGCCCCACTGGGTGACAAACCCAAACTCAGGTTCTGTTTGGACTACCAGAGACTAAATTCTTTCACTAAGATGGACCCACACCACATCACCTGAGCTGATGAGCTCATCGACAGGCTGGGCACTGTCAAATTCCTCAGTACTTTTGATTTGACATCAGGGTACTGGCAGATTCCTCTAACTGTAGTGGCTAAAGAGAGGTCAGCATTCTCAACCCCAGAGGGCCACTTCCAATATTGGGCGATGCCCTTTTGTTTGAAGAATGCCCCTGCAACCCTCCAAAGGTGGGTGAACAGGGTCCTGGCTGGAATGGATGCCTGTTGTGCTGCCTCTCTAGACGACATTGCTGTTTACAGTTTCAGCAGAAGGGAACATCTGCAACATCTCATTGAGGTGCTTCTGGCTCTGCAACAGGCAGGCCTGCCCACCAAGGCCAGTAAGTGCCAGATTGGGCAGGGTTATGTGGTGTATCTTGAGCACCTGGTGGGTGGAAGCATTGTACTTCACCATGAGACCAAGGATGAGACTATCATGGCCTGGAAACTCTAGTAAAACTCAAACAGAAGTGAGGGCCTTTCTGGGCCTGGGTGTAATAGGAGATTTGTAAGTGTTTATAGCACCAGTGTGCTCCCCTTCATAGATCTGACTTCAAAGAAGCAGCCCTGATTGGTGATTTGGACACAGGCTTGCCAGAATGCCTTTGATACCCTCAAAGAGGCCATGTGTACAGAACCCATCATCTAGGCTCCTGACTATTCCAACAAATTGATTTGCAGACTGATATTTTAAAGCATTGCATAGGGGTGGTCTTAGCATAGTTGAATGAAGAGGGTCTGGATTAACCAGTAGCATTCATTAGCAGGAGTCTACTTCCACAGGAATAGAGGTAGACTGAGTGTGCACTTTGACACTGCCATGCCAACCTGGCAAAGTAGCCTTTTTGCCATGCCCAAACCTTCCCTTTTTATTATAAATATAGGTACACCCGAATGTAGGGCCTGGACAACCCAGAGGGCAAGGTGCAATGTAATTAAAAGGCAGGACATGTACTTTTTATTTTTCATGTCCTGGTAGTGAAAACCCCCCAAAGTCATTTTTCACAACATCAAAATATACATCTTCCATAGGATAACATTGGGAGTACCTTATTCCATCTCAAGTGTAATTCACAATCTAGAAGAAAAGATAAACTTTTCAAGGAATCACAATTTAAAAAGACAACTTAATGTGAAGTTGGGTTTTAAATTATATTATAAAATATGTTGTTATTTATATTTTATATTATTATATAAATTATATTTCTGAAAATGTCACCTTCAGAAAGCTGGCCTTTTCTGACTATAGACATTTAGGTGGTCATTACAACAATGCGGTAAAAACCGCCTACCGCCACGGTGACGGCCGCCAAAATACCGTTACTGCGGCGACCATCCGTCCGCCATATTACGATCACTGCCAGACATTCGCCACAATAAGGGTGGAAATCCGGCAGTGATCATACTGGCGGACGGTGGTAAACTGGAGCTGCTTACACCAACGCTGCTAAGCCAGTTGAACGCTGCCAGCTGTATCATCACCTGTGATACGGCCTGTCGGTGTTCGGCTGGTGGGGCGCTGATGGCAGTAGCAACGCCCCTTACCGTTTCATGACTGAAGACCTACTCAACAAAGATAAGTCGAGCTTCCCAGAGGGTTGGGGGTGCTGTGTGTGACTGCGTCTGTGTGTGTTGAGTTGTTTGCATGGTTGTATGCATGTGAGTGAATGAATGTAAGCATGGTGAAGTGAGTGCATGTTTGCATGTCAGTGTGATTGTGTATAAGAATGTGTGCAAGCATGTCTGGGAGTATACATGTATGAATGCATGTATGCCAGTGTGTGTATGAATGTGTGTGTGCCAGTGTGAGTGATTGGGTGTATGGGTGGTGCGTGTCTGTGGGTGTGTGCTTGTAGGTGGGTGTATGTGTGTGTGTGGATCGGAGGTGGGGTGGGGGGGAGTGTGTGAGGATCAGAATAGGGTGGCGGAGTTTGAGGATTGGAGGGGGGTGTGTGTGTGAGGAGCAGAGGTGTGGGGGAGTTTGGATGGAGGGGAGTGGGGGTATATCTGGTGAGTTTTGGGGGGTGGCGGAGCCACCTACCAGAGACAGGGAAGGAATTCCCTGTCACTGGTAGGGCCTACCGCCATGATTTTCATGGCGTTTCTGACACCATGAAATCCATGGTGGTAGGCAGGCTTATAATGCAGCCAGCGGTACTATGCCTGCTGCCGGGCTGGAGGTTGACATCTCTGGCCCGGTGGCTGATACGGCCCTGACGGTATGAGTGGAGAAGTGGCAGGTTGACTGCAGCCAACATGCCATTCTCATAATGTGGCCTTATGTACTGCCAGCTGTTGTGGGTACTACTGCCACATTTCCACTCACCGCCAGGGTCATAATGACCTCCATAGTGTCTGCTGTCTGTTTCTGATCACCTGTCTGGGGTGGGTAGGCTTTGTGTATTCCCTATAGACAGCTACTCACAATGGGAGCTTAGGTGTGACTTGATGGGCCACCCTGGAAGGATGAGAGGGAGGAGCTGGACCCAGCCTCACTTCCACATGAATAGGCTGTGTCCCTTCCTCATGCAAAGGGCTGCATAGCCCCCTGTAATGAATCTAGAGTCAGGGCAGGAAGGGCAGGACCTCTGTGTAGTTCAAAGACCTGTCTGAAGCAATTCCCCACTTTAATGTCTGAAGTGAGTATAAGTACTGCACCTCTGACACCATCAACTCAGTACATGTCTAGAACTGTGAATACTCTGCTAGGAAGCAGGACTCCTGTGCTGCTGAGGGCCTGCATTCTGCCATACTACAGCTTTTGTGGACTCCTGCCTTGCTGTGCTGCCATACTGCCTGCTATTCCGTTGCTTGTGTGAGAAGGAATGGACCTGCATCACTTGAACCCAGAATGACTCCAAGGGCTTGCTGGCTGGCCTCCTGTTCAGAAGACTCAGGGATATAAAAGACTTCTAATCACCATGCCATCTGTGAGTCTGCCCTGCCAAGTGGTACCACACCAGTCCTAGCCCTTGGGAGTGGGCCTATGGTGTTTGCCCTGGCAAAATCAGTACATCCTCTGTGAAGGGAACAGAATTGACTAAATGTTTCCCAGCTCAAAGTCCTCACATTCCTGTTGATGCCAGCCTCGACGATGACATTGAATACCGGCATTGCAGCCTCTGCTCTCATCGGAACTGAGAAATTGCCTCAACTGCACAATGAATCATCAACACCTGTCTTTTCATTACAAGTCGCAGCACCTGGATCCTCAACATCGAAGCAACAGGAGCTCACACCCTAACTCTGCCACATCTCAGGTTCGATGCATTACCGCTGTTGCGTGAAGAAAATTGACGCATCACATATACCACGTGGTTCGGAACCAACACAATTTTCTCTAACCAGGATTTAGGGCCAGATGTAGGTGGGTTAAAATTTGCGAGTTGGAAATAGCGATTCAAAGCGAATCGCTATTTCCGACTCGCAAAATGAAATCCAAGTAATAATTGCAACACCAATTTGCGAGTCGCATAGGTGTCGCACCGCAATTTGTGACCTCGCTAAAAGCAAGGTCGCAAATTGCGAGAAGGGTGTTGCAAATTGTGACTGACTCGTAAATTGCCTGCAGATGCTGCACAACAGTTTGGAAACCCACTTCCTGGCTGTTGGTGATGACATCAGAACCAAGAAGTCATCAAATACACCTGGGAGGAGGTAGGACCACACCCTTTCCAAACTGCTGTGCCACACCCAGGAGAGAGGAGCTGCTGCTACAATAGAGGAGACAGGCAGTGCTGGAAGGAGAAGGAATATTACATTTTCTGATAAAGAGCTGGAGGTGCTGACAGAGGAATGCTGCCTGCACCACGACCAACTATTTGGGAAGGCAGCCATGAGTGTCCCAGACACTCAAAAGAAAATGATATGGCAGCAGATCCAGGAAAGGATAAATGCCACAGGGGTGGGCCACCGCACCCTTGAGGAAATCAGGAAACAGTGGTATGACCTGCGCTCTAGGACGAAGGAGAGGGTTGCAGAGCGGCTGAGAGAGATGAGGGGCACCGGAGGAGACCGATCCACCTTCCCACCCCCCACAGCCATGGAAGCAATGGTCGAGCAGACCCTGGAGCCAGAGGCCATCATTGGAATGGGAGAAGTGGACAGTTCAGCACCAGGGACATCCAAAAGTGAGTACCATGAGATATGCTTTGACACCCACAACTGCAGTATACACACTCTCCCAGTACACAGCAGCAGGAACCACCAGAGTAGCTCCATTCCAGTCTAGTAACCTCTAGAATAGTGCATTATGGGAAATGTAGTACAGTAGTCAGAATATAGGCAGATGTTTATTATGAGGCATAAAACAGATGTGAGAGACTGACAGTGTATTCCCTATGTCCCACAGGACTCCCACAAGACACCCCCAGCAGCGACACCAGGCAGGGAGGAGAGCATGGGCCAGAGACACTGCAGGAGGCTGCTGTTGAAATTGCTGGGCCCAGCAGGACACCACCAGGGTCCATTGAGGAACATGCACAGGAATTGGGGGCAGCTGACACAATCCCATGGCCCAGCTCCACAGTGAGTCAATCAGAGCCAGCAGCAGGACGAATGCGCAGATGCCGGCGCAGAGTTCTGGAGGTGCCCCAGGAGGAGGTTGGGGAAGCAGGCTTCGCAGGATTGGAGGCATCCCTCATCAATGGCTAGCGCCTGCAAAATAGACAATTAAGGACAATATCAAGAACCCTAAACAGGATGCAGAGCAGCATGACCAATGGGCTGGCTGATTTGAACAGTCAGTTCACAAGGATGAACGATCATTTGGGGGATCTCACACAGGCCATCCGCCAACTGGTGACAGAACTAGTGGCAGGCCGACAGTATGCAAGGTGCAGGGAGCGCCACCGATTTGACCGCATTGCTGCATCCATTGGGCGTCTTGCAACCAATACAAGTGGCCTGTCTAGACGGACAGTAAGCCTACAAGTTGTACTTGGACACTTTTCTGGCGATGTGGCGCGTGGACTTGGCCACATCAGCCACGCTGTGGACCTGTTGGAAAGTAGGCAGGTGGCAAGGGCCACAGGGGAGACCCCTCAGGACAGTGAGGAGGGGTCTACAATAAGTATTGTGTCAGCCAGTGAGTCCCGTGTGCACGGCAGGGGTCAGGGGACCCACCAGGGATGAGCCATGCTGGGCGCTCAAGGAGGAGGGTGTGAGCCACCATACAGCACGGTTCATGAGGCACATGACGTATAATGTGTCTTCATCACATTTGGCCAAATACAGACTGTGACAGACAGCACTTTTCTTTCCCCATATAGTTTAGAAATAAAAATGTTTTGTTTGTTTCACTACACAACTGGGCTATGTGTGTCTGACATTAGTGAGTGTGGTGACGGTTGCCACGTACCTGCCAAAGTATTGGGTTGCAATGTGGTTCCGTCTCTGTCTGCCTTGATTTGCAATGCTTCTATCCCCAGGCTGTCAGTGTGGTAGCTCTTGCTCCTCATTTTCTGAATCTGTCTCTTCAGGGGTGAGATGTAGCCCACGTCTGGTGGCAATGTTGTGTAGGATTGTACAGGTGGCGACAATCTTGAATGCTGTTTCTGAGGCATACTAGAGTGCACCTCCACTTTTGTGGAGGCACCTGAGTCTTGCCTTTAACATGTCAAAGGTCCTCTCAATGACAGTTCTGGTCCGCCGATGGGCACTGTTATAATGCCTCTCGTTCTCATTGCCAGGTGTTAGGTACGGGGTAAGTATTCATGGTCTTAGAGCATATGCAATGTCACCTGTTTGCCAAAAATAAGCAATGTTGGCAGGGCATGAATGGTTTCCACAGCGACCTGTATGTAAGGTGTCAGGTGTAGTCAGAAATACCTAAGAGATATCCGTCTCTGAACTCCCCATGTTCTAGGAGTTGGTGTATCCCACTGTGCCTGAATATGTATGAGTCATGTGTACTCCCTGGAAGTTTAGCTACAATGTCAGTAATGGCATTATGGGCGTCACATACCACCTGGATGTTTAGTGAGTGGGTACATTTCCTATTGCCGAACACATATTCCAGATTTGCAGGAGGGAAGATTTGTATATGTGTCCCGTCCACACACCCTATTACATGGAGGAAGTTGGCAATTCTGTAGAAGTCCAACTTGGTGCTGTTAATTTCTGCCTCATTCCTGGGTAGGTATATATATCTGGACATGTGTGTGAGTATGGCATCTAGGAATGATCTGCAGAATCGTGAGAGTGAACTCTGGGATACCCCACCTGCAACAGCAATCACCACCTGATAGCTACCCGAGGCCAAGAGGAGCAGTGAGCATAGCACTTGCACATGTGTAGGGATGGCACTGCCGCACGCTGTCTGTCGTTCAAGCTGCGGATTGAGTAGTTCAATTAATTCTAAAATTGCTGCACTGCTCAGTCTATATTTGTCATAAATCTCCTCCTCAGTTTGTTGGAATAGTGTCTGCTTGGTTCTGTATATCCTCTCCTGTCTCTTCATCCTCCTCCTCCTCTGCTGGGCGGCGTGGACTCTACTCCTCTATGCTATTACGTACAGTTCAGCCATTTAGAGTAACCCAGAGGCCTTCTGGGTCTCCTTTTATACTTTGGTTCTGGTTACCACCTGCTCTGAATCAGTGGTAATCTGGATGTGCAAAATGGGCTTTTTGCGACTAGTCGCAATTTGTGACAGGCTTTTGCATATGGTTTGCGACTCGCAAATTGCGACTTCCCATTTGCGGGTCGCAAATTTTGCGAGTCGGTAATGGCTTGCATCGCTATTTGCACTTCGGAAATGGGATTTTTGCATCCCATTTTGGATTTTGGGAGGTCGCAAATAGCGATTCGAGCCATTTGTGACTCGCAAATGTTTGCTACATCTGGCCCTTAGTGTATTGTGATTCAGTGGGCCCAACTGCGTACCTGTAGTCAGCCCGTGCTCCATCACAGTTGGCCTTGACTTTATCCCGGTCCAGATCAACCAAATATTCCTGGATGGCACTTCTGCTTCTAAGCGCTATTTTACAGTTTATTCTTTTAAAAATCATAACTCAAGTTCTACCTATTGGATTTTTCTTGTTTTTGTCTTGTTTTCTTTCTCAAATTCAGATCTGTTTTTCTAATCTGTTGTGGAATCTTTTTGTGTGGCGTAGTCACTGTTTCAATCTTTGATGTGTTGCACATATACTGTACACATTACCTGTAAGTTAGGCCTGGCTGCTCTTTGCCAAGTTACCAGAGATAAGCACAGAATAATTTAGGGTTTGCCTGACACTTTCCAACTCAGATTGTGGTTTCTGCTTGACCAGATCTCATACCCCTGTCAACCAACAACTCAAGTTCTAATAAAGCATAATACAAAATTTAAAAAATATGCAAGTTACACTAGCTTAACTTCAATTTTACCGAGGCCTATCCTGAATGCTCCCCCAACAAAGTTCCTGGGGAAATCTTTTGGATACTACAGAATAGACAAATCAGATACATTATAAAATACTGTATGCAACATACTAAGAAGCTAAAAAACCAGGATTCCTCCACTCACTTTCCAACAAAGCAGTTGATCTTAAAAACTGGTAAGGAGCACCAGTACTGTAAAACATATTGACCAATGCCTGTTTTGGATGTAGTACTGAAAATCTTGGCAAAAAAAATGCAACCCATCTTAGAACATTTATCCCTTTTTAATATATGAAGCACACATTGGATTTGATCTAGGCTGTTCTTAAAGGATCCACTTCAAGACATGATATAATCTACTCTGGCTCTTCAGGGACAATCCAGCAAAGAACATCATGCTTTTACTAGAAGCTTAGAAGGCATTTACTACTGTATTGGCTTTTCAGAATGTTTGACAGGTCTGGTCTGGAAAACTATTTTGCATCCAAAGCCCACTTCTTATACTCAAAGGCAAAGGCACAGGTTATATGTGGTGCTTCATGTCAAACTCTTTCCTGGTTCCTGGGGTTACATGGAAGGGGTGCCACTGTATCCCCTCCTTTTATCCTGCCCTTAGGACCACTCTTGTTGGTAAAACTACAGAACACATCCATTAAGTGCATAATGATGTTGACTGTGGAACCTAAGCTGTTCCTATAAGCTTTCACTTGCTAAACCAATTCCTTACTATGGGTGCTTCTATAGTGATTGATGGCTATGCACATTTTTCAGAATACAAACTAAATTGAGGGGCAATGAGTAGATATGTCCATGCCCCAGTCAACTACCAGTGCCTCAGTAAGAGTCCATGGCTTCCATTGGGCAACTTCTAAACAGAAATACCTAGAAAGATATATGAAAGCAGGGATACAAAATAAAGCAATTTAGATCACTTGAATTCAATTCAACATATCTTTATTCAATCTTGGAGAAAGATCATGAAAGCACATAATAAAACACAAGCTACACAATAGTACAAATATTTAAGAGCAGTTAAAATAGTAAGATAAAATCACATAACAAATGATGATGAAAAAAAGAAGAAAAAGACCCTTACGTCATGAATCAATACAGTGCAAACTAGCCATTAAAGTACAAAATCATTTACTAGACTGACACCTCATTTATGACCCATCCATAGTTTTCCTACTATGAATCAACATTTTAAGGAAATTACAAACATGATTACACCATGAATCAATACAGTGCAAACTAGTCCTAAATTACAGAATCAGGTATTAAAGTGTCAGCTTAGTTTTGACCCATCCATGGTTTTCCTACAATGAATTTACATTTTAAGGAAATTACAAATGCTGAAGCAGACAGAAGGACTATCAAGTGACTGAAGGTATGTTAAGGCATCCCTGCACTTCTTAAAAGCCAACAATTTGACATGATGCCTAATGGAGAGCTCAAAGAACTTGCAATAATATTAGCAGAAAAATAAGAAGTGCAATAAGGATTGTTCTGACCTCCCATCACAGGGGCAAGTTACTGGACGATGCCTGGCACCCTCAGAAAAACACATTTAGTACCAAACTGTACCAGACCGACATCTGAACAAAAGAGACCTCTTCCAACAAGTGACCTTCAAAGTTAGATATGGAGCAGGACACCTGAAGATCAAGCGCTGAAATTATTGTGAGTGGATTGTTTACTGAGGGCTACCTCGATTGTTAGGGAGCAAGTTAAATCAGCGTGGTGAGACTAAAACAACCTCTTATCTGGTCTAGTGAGGTTGCTGGGAGCATTAACAAGTTCTGGAAGACCAATGTCTCACAGGGTCTTTCTAGCATAGGTGAGCCATGGAATGGAAATACCCTTGTCCTGCCTAAGACAGTCTCAAATAACCGCTCTAATAAAGCTGATTTTGCCATTGGTCCACACTTTCACCCAAAACACAAGATGGGCCAATATAATAATGTCAGAGACTCATTTGAGACTAAGCTCGGGACGCAAATTAAAGTTAGTGCTTGAGGTGGGAAGGTGCAACAGCCTCCTACAGATCCTATTTTCCTCCACCTGAAAAATCAATCCAGGCACCCTCCCTAGTTTCAAATGAGCTGCATTTACCTGCACTTGCCAGGAGATGCTGGCATAAAAAATAACACCCAGAGAACAAAAATTCTGAACCAAGCTCAGATGCTGCTCTTGAAACTTAAAGGCTGATGGCAGCTTCCTGCTGGGTCCACAGGCTATTACATGAGACTTCCCAAAATTGATCTGCAGAGCAAGGCTGCCCATCCAGACAATAAATAATTAGACCAAAATCCAAAGTGCTCATAGACGATTACGGCTGAGATCACTTCCCTCACAAAAAGCAAATAGACTTGCCCTAACAGCACCTAACTTTATGGGCTAAAATAATCAACATGGTTCCTGCCTCTGTTTCAATTATGCCCTTAGGATGCTACACCTCCATGTTCCCAGGCACACACTGCAAAGCAAAGACAAATACATCAGACCATTTTAACATTAGCTCTCATCTCAGATCAGTAACATGATGGTCAATCAGGCAGCCATTGCCTGCTTTAAACGTTTCTTTCAATGATGAATACCAATTGTTGTGAATTATTGCCTTATCTAGATATCCCCACCCCCACATTGGCATCCCTGGAACCTGAATACCTAAATGTGCACAAGTTACTTGTTACCATGTATGATACAATATTGTTCCTGCCACAAGGACTAAGCCTAAGTTGGAGCTCCTTATTCCTGGCCTGACATTTGTCTGAGAGGAACATGGGAATGTACCAACTTCTTCACCTATTATCCCATTTATGGGGCAATGCTGGTATTCAAATAGGTAGACACGCCATCTACTGGGAGAAGTGACCATCTATATAGATAAACACAATACACCATCTGCTTCCAGAGGATCAATTAAAATGACTTACCCACTTTTATAATATTTAAAGGGAGCCCCCATGTTAACCTATCAGAAAGATAGGCCTTGCACAGTGAAAAACGAATTTGGTAGTATTTCACTGTTAGGACATGTAAAACACATCATTACATGTCCCACCTTTAACATACACCACACCCTGCCCATAGTTCTTCCTAGGTCCTACCTTAGGGGTGCCTTACATGTATAAAAAAGGAAGGTTTAGGCCTGGCAAGTGGGTACACTATTCAAGTCGAACTGGTAGTTTAAAGCTGCACACACAGACATTGCAGTGGCAGGTCTGAGCCACGCTCACAAGGCTATTCATGTGGGTGGCACAACAAGTGCTACAGGCCCCCAGTAGCAGTTGATTTACATGCATTGGGCACCTCTAGTACTTTACTAGGGACTTATTAGTAAATCAAAAATGCCAATCATAGAAAAGCCAATTATACATATAATTTCACATAGGGAGCACTTGCACTTCAGCACTGGTCAGCAGTGGTAAGGTGCACAGAGTAACCAAAAACAGCAAAAACAGAGTCCAGCACACAGAAACAACCTGGGAAGATGAGGCAAGTTAGGCGAGACCACACCAAGGATGCCAGGCCTAACACTTAGAAAATTAAAGATAATGAATTACCTTCAAATGCGGAGCTCTCACAGAGGGCTGATGTCAGGTTGTTATGAAACTATTATCACTGACCTAAGCTCCATTCCAATATTGGTGAACATTTGTACCTTTTTGCTAATCTCTAGCTTGCATAATTACACTGAGGCTGATTGTGATGCCCTATTAGGACTGGACAACAGCAGTTTGAATGAGGCCAGACAAAATCACTTATTTCAAAATGTTAACCTACTAGACACCACTGTGACTAGAAAATGTTGGGCTCATCAGTCAAAGTAGGTGCAGGAGGTGTAGTGACACAGTACACATTTTGTAGTCCTATACACATCTTGGCACACACTGGATGGGCATATGGGGGACCTCTCAACAAATCGAGTGACCAGCAGTTCATACCATCAGCTGGACTTGTCCGGCTCCACATTACAGACTCCACCCCTGCCATGGTCAACCAGTAGAAAGGATGGTTAGCAAGAGCATTAGTGATGTCCAAGGTGTGTATGCTCTAACATTAGAGGCCAGCAGCCATACCAACACCCACAGAGTGGCTCACGAAGTGTTCAAAACTTCCCCTTATGAGAAGGTAATTTACAGAACCTAATACCAAATGTGCAAGTTAAAAATAATATGGTCCACAGTGCTGGACACCGAGGTTGTAGATTGAATATCTGCTGCTGAATGCCTACTGGACCCACCCACGATCACACGCCTCCCTTAATATACCCAGCCTGACGCTCATTAAGCCTACTACTGTTAGGGTTGGATGGTTCATCACATGATGGGAAGGTTCTTTCCACTCTTACATGTCTCCTATCTTACCACATCCAGTTATCAAAGCTGAACTGGAACGTAGTTAAGCAAATGGTGACACACCAAGCAAGTTACGGTTTCTCTCCTGGTGAGTGTGACAATGGATACAAAATTGTAGTTTGAGACGCAGTAAATTCCTCCCCTTTACCCTCTACCCTTCCGACACCAAACGTTCATCCTTCATCTCTCTTTCCCTCTAACCCCCCTCTTTGTTTGAGCCTCCTTCACTTCCTAGTGTCTGTTACTGTTAATGCACGGACCATCCATTTATAGAACATTTATTATTTAGGGATGTCCCAGATAAAAAGAGGTCATGGCATTGTCCTTTTTTGTTTCCTTGGTGGCAGGTTGCTTAATAAAAATTATTTATCCATGTTGGAATTGTATGCTTGTGGTATTGTTAATTGAAGATATGGCGAAGCCTCACTCATATTTGTACTTTCTTCAATCGTATTATGTTTTGATGCTTTTGTGTTATTACCTTGTGCTTCAATAATCCAGTAAAGAAAAGGATATAATGAAAAATAAGTTACTCGCCGGAAAACAATACGTAATACAAGGTCTGAAAAATCTGAGCCAGGCAGTTGAAAAAATACTTCTGTGAAACGTTGAACAAAGTAATTGATTCCCTTTCTTCAATTTTTTAATATATGTCATAGATACAGCGGAATAGCAGGCGATGCACAAAAATAGATGGCACGGACAGAACTGAATGGCTTGCAAATCAAAGGTTCATACTTAGAGGCATAGCCAGTGGTACAGTTTAAAGCGTGCTACGTCCTTGAATGCAGTGTGGAACCTGTGGGCTACCAACATATGTGGAATACGCTCAAAATCAACTCAACCAAATGGTCCTGCTGGTATTATCAGTTAACAATAAACCATCTCTAGCAATTTATGATGAACCTATGTCCTTTTACATGTCTATAGCTCACTGAACCTAACACTGCCACCCACTAAGAAGAGGAGTAGACCACAATACCCAAAACATAATCACAGCACAACACTTATTACAGTGTATCATGAAAACCATATAATTATGTGAGGAAGCACCCCCAGACGACCAACAGCACTATCAGAACATGTTATTCACAGACTGGGCAATCCAAAAAAGCCAATAACCCAGGGACTACCAATACAAGTACTTTGAATATGTAAAGTAATAAACCAGCAATGCTACTTTACATACATGAAAATGCTTTCCACAGATCTCCGATATATACTTTCTCTGTAAAAGGGGGCAGAGTTCTACTTTACAGATGTAAATGCGAGAGAGTCAAAGGAAACTGATAGGATACTGGAAATGTCGACTAACAGATAATGGAATTAACAGAAATTAAGGCTGGGTTGAGAGAGGTAATTGCAAATACTAAATATACCCCAAAAATAGTATTAAAGTTTCTATTCACCAGATTTAGGCCCACATCTATTCTAGGAGCACCACAAACAAAGGATGCACAAATCTACTCAATCCAATCCTTCATTTAAATCAAGCACCACAAATGTACAATCACTGGTACAGCAATGTACTGTCATGGAAATTGATCGAGGAAAGGAATGACACTAAACCACATGTATCAATCTGTGTGTATATAGGTAATTGGTATTTCTGTAGCACAAACCAAGTCAACAGACAGCAGAGTGCTGTACATGGTCATAGACAAATATATGGTCAATCAGTAATTGCCGAAGAAGCTTGGTTTTAGACGTTTAATGCATTGTAATGTAGTGTTCTCCAAAGAGGTGAGTATCCAAACTTTTTCCATCTTAGAGAAGGGTTGGAGAAATCCTGATGGGTGTGGGGATGTTGTTCTACATCCTGGGTGCATAGAACGAAAAGGTCTGCTGTCATGTTTTTTCTTCTTATTCTGCAGACGGATGGTGTCCCAGCTGCAGATGTGCTGATGGCTTTGTAAATTATGCAGCTGGATTTGTAGGTGGTGTAGCCAGGCAATGGGAGCAAATGGAGTTCAATTAGGAATGGGGTGGCATGATCATATTTCTTCAGGCCCCGGATGAGACCTGGTGTCACATGTAAAATGTCCCTAAGTGGTGCGAGTGTGGCGTCTGGGAGGTAATGGAGCAGAGCATTACCAGCACCCAGTGGCAATCATGCATAGGCAGAAGTTCTGAAATCAATTTATGTGAAAAATTGTGTGAGTTTCTTTAGAAGAGAGAGCTGGTACAAGTCAACTTTGTGTTTTTGTTTTTGGCAATGTGTTCCTTAAAGCTATGGTTGATGCCCAGGATGAACTAAAGTGAACTTGCTATCAGTGAAAGGTGAATTTCAAAGCCATTAATGATACATTTATTGAGCCAGATTTTGTACTGTATTGTGTTTATTCTTCTTGCCAGATCAGAGTTGTTCTTTCGTGGTTGGGTTGAGCATCTGGTAAGTACTGGACATCCAAATCTGGATAATGTGCAAGCAGTGTTTGAGGCAATGGATGTCTGTAGTAGAGAATAATTTCAAGTAGAGCTATGTATTGTCAACATAATAGTGCATCTTGATGCTGTAATCTGTGAGTAGTGCACAAAGCGACTCCATGTAAAGTTTGAAGATGAAAGGAGACTGTATAGCATGGTAGGGATCATTTCTGACCTTGAGGAGCCTATGTGATCAAACCAGTGTTGGCTGTAAAGGTAGTATAAGAACCAGTGAAGGACATTGCCAGTGTAAGCCATTTGAGAGGTTCAAGATGTGTATGAAGGTGGGATGGTTGACTGTGTCAAAGGCAGTTAAAAGGTCCAGCATTATCAGGAGGCAGGGTTCAAAGAATACTGCTAAGGAATTACCAGCCTCTGTCATCCGCCCTTTGTCTGTGTCCAATCCACATATTGTCAGATTAGTTGACTCAGAAGATGAGGAAGGAAGACTCTGGTTCTGATATTGTCTCAGTCCCCCCCCCCCAGTATATGAGGTGGAGAAGGAGAGGGGCAATGATACCCAAACCACCCAGGACTTTCTGTTCTGTTTTCGTTGGAGTCAAGGGGTTAAAGCCATTATATACAGAGAGAGGCATGTGCAGGATGGGAAGTTTTGTAAGCAAGGGCTGATTACCCTTGCCGGATGCCTGCAGTTAGATTGGACTGATCATGCTCTGAGCCATTCTGAAGTTTGATGTGAAAGAGGGTTGGAACCTAAGCAGAGCACCCCCAAATACACCTGGAATTGGGCCAAAATAGAGGGGGAAGCTCTGCAGATTGCCCTTGATAAAAATTAGGATAGGCTACTGGGGGGTCAAGAGTCAATGGTGGATGATTTTGATCATTGGGTCAGTGAGGCGGTTGAAGAAGTGGCTCCACTGAGGAAAGTGATTACTAGGATAAATAAAAGAGTCTCAGCCCCGTGGTGTACAAAGGAACTTAGGGCCATATGTACGAACACTTTTTCCCATAGACACAGAATGGGTAAAAACCTTTGCTACATCTGGCCCTTAAAGAGGTCCAGAAAGTATGTAGAAGGCAGGAACGGAAATGGAAACTGGATCCAGAACCAGTAAAGAAAGTGAAGCTAAGGGAAGTAAAGGAAAAGTTCTGCTATTAAAGAAGCTAAAATAAGGTTCTTTACACAGAAGTTTAGGAGTGTGATTAATATCCCCAAAGAACTGTTTAAAGTGGTACAATCCTTAGCTGCCCCCAAAATCTCAGGATATTGAGAGTTCACAAATTTTGGGTGACAAGGTTGCAGGATTCTTTTGAGAAAAATTAAGAAGACTCAGTCAGATTTTCTGGCCCTGTCCCCAGAGGTGGTTGGGCCAGACGTTGGAATAGCTGGTGGGGCAGACAGTGGACAGGTTTTTTGTGGAATTTTCATCTCTGGGTGCTGAAAAAAACAAGTCCCTTATTACAGTTATTATTTTGGTCTCACTGGACGACCCCTGTCTGCCAAGGATGTTAGACATGGCAATTGAACCCATTGAGAAGGCACTAGAAATGGTACATGCTGAGGTGTTGGACTCCGGGGTGTTTCTGCCAATTTGGAAAGAGATAATTGTCATGCCCTTGAAAAAGAAACTGGGAGGGGACCTGGGTGAACTAAAGAAGTCTATGTCCCATCGCTCTCCTGCCTGCTCCTGCCAAGGCCCTGGAAAAACATAGTAATTATGAGCTAGCAAGCTATCTACTGGCACATGGGTGTTTGGACCCTTCTCAACATGGGTTCCGAAAAAAACCACAAAACTGATTTTGCACTCATTGCTACTATGGATATAGTTTGCAGGCAGGTTGATTGGGGATGCGGCTATCCTAGTATTACTAGATTTATTGTCAGTCTTTGATACCATCTCACCCCTGTTAATGGTAGAACAATTGTATCAGGCAGGACTGAGGGATTAGACATTAGTGTGAAGTTGATATATAGCTATACATGAGAGTGTTGTAATGAAGACAGACGCTGGTTCCAGAAGTAAAGTCAATTTTATTAGTCAAATGTACAACCTTCAATGTCACCTAGCCAAGCTCCACTAACCAACATTTCAATTGTCAGGGATACATGATGCATTCAAAAATAGGGAGATATGTGGGGAGAACAGGAGTGGTAGAACGTACCCTGTTATATAAAAGTTATATGATTGTCTTTAAGGATTTCCATTACAAATATATACAAACACATAATTATGATTAATTATAACAGAGAGTTTTATAGTTTTTTTTTTTTTTTTTTTAATCTGGCCTCATTTTGGCATACTGCACAACAGGCAGGTCATATAGCATAGATTATTTTTGTGAACCGGACCCATAATATAGCATCCTGCAAAGACATTTGTGTGTCATAAAAATGTACTATTCATCAAGTGGATATGAAAAGATAGCAAAAAGGAGATTTCCGAGTACAAAAAAAAAAGTATTAAGGTGACATTGTCAATGAATTCATCCAGTTAGTCACAAATGAATATTTCATTCCAGTGCCTACTATCCACAGCACAAGAACTATGTTATGAATAAGGTCGCTATCAACTCTACATGGGTGAAGATGCTGAACTTCATACACTTTAGATTTAGTTCAGATGGTATGTTGATTGTTTTTTTCTATTTGTATACTGTATTGTGCTTTGTTTTATTTCAAGAGTTTTTATTAAAGATTTTAAAACAAAACAGACGGTTAGCAAGCGTACATGAAATAGTTCTGCTCTAGTATTTTTAGGCCGTAAATGCTCTGCATACAGTTGCCTAATTACACTGAAAATCTAACTGTCAGCCTTGATAAACCGTATGGTGTAAAATTAAAAAGAGAGCGAGAAGAGGGGAGATAGAGAAAGTGACAGAGATGGGGGGAGGGAGACTTACACTAGATAGCCCTGGATCAGATGTGTGGATGTGATGGGCCTGACATACCTAGGTGGAGACTACACTAGGAGATCTGGTAGGCTCTATTAGGATCACATGGGTGGGGGGGCAGTTCAAGGTATCGATCTTGGTTGTTCCATAAAGCCTTATGAGCCTAGATCAGGGATATTGAGTAGAGAGAATATTATGCACAACACTAATGTATTTCAGCCATTCCAACCATGTATTGTTTGTGGCATTTCACAGTGATTTCTATGAGGTGATGATGGTCTTGTAAGCTAAAGTGACCATGAGATCAAACAATGTAAATCGTTTTGTTGTAACCCACTCTTGAGTTTAGGGTTAAAGACGCCACAGACTGAGAAGGAGAAATTCCTTGGGAGATTGGTGTTGAAAATGTCATCTATAGTTTTGTGGTCCTTGGTCCAGACATTGTGTAGCAGGGGACATTTGTAAAACATGTGGAGGAGATCTGTATTTTCGGACTTACAGCTCCAGCAGGAGTCTTTGTTGTTGATGAGCCCTAGTGAGGCTAAGCAGTGCAGTGTCCAGAAGGATCTATGGATAATGTGTAGTTTGGTCTGTGCTAGATTTGGAGTTATTTTCTTTATGAATGGGGAGGACCACAGTTTTGGACAGGAAGTGTCCATCAGGTTGGGTGAACCGTCTTGGGAATAGTCATTGCACCACTTCTTTTGGGTAGCATTACATAGTTAAGTGGTCATAGGTCTAAGTTTGGCATATATCCTGGCTGCCACATGACCACTGATCTTAAATAATGACTGGAGAATTGGGAGCAATGCTTCTTTAAAAGGAAAGGCTTTGTGGTTGGAGATGGCTGCTTTGAGTTTGAGCAAGTCGTAAAAGTCAGAGGGCTCAATGTCATATTTACTTCTAATATCTGAGAATGATAGGGATTCTAGTCTGAAGCCGAGGTCCCTCACTGTCAGAATTCCCTTTGATCTCCAGGAACTTACAATGGATATTGTAGGGTTGTGTTTGATATTTTTATTAAACCAAATAGAAGTTTGTAAGGAGTGTGAAACTCTAACGGTCAAGAGGTGCAAGTTAAGGTGTAGTGAGGCATTTCTAGTGTGTTTCAGAATTGGATTATTAAATAAGTGACGATCTTTGGAGATGGTCAGGAGCGAGATTAGCAGTAAGTTATCAGTGAGCAGTTGTTCCAGTGAGAGCAAAGGTAGTGCAAAGTCAGGAGACCCATTTAGTCATTTTGCACTTTGGGCAGTAAAGAATGCTGGTTGGTATTTCCTGAAATCAGCAAGATTGCCCCCCTAGATGTTTAGGGAGACAGAGCTTTTTTAGGGAGCTATGAGGTTCTTCAGAGTACCAGATAAATTCATTGAGGAGGCGGTGTGGTAAACTGATCCCTTGTTGCAGTACCCCCTACACGTTTTGCCTGGTTTGTGAATGCAACTCGGACTGGAGTGCACTGGATACCTGATAACCAGGTCCCCAGTAACAGTGTTCTTCCCCTCAAATGGATACAAATATTGTCACAATTGGCAACACATTTAGCTGCCACTATAAGTGCCCAGTAAATGGTACTTAGGATCCCAGGGCATGGGGGACTAAGGGTAGGTCCCTGAGGGCAGCAGCACAGGTTATGCCACACTCAGAGACCATGCATCCAAGTACACCCAGCACTGCCACTGTAGGCTGAGCGTCCTGGTCCAATAAAAAATGCAAACCTGACATGGCACATAGACCATGCACCAGAGCACCAGCTGTGCTGTAAGGGGCTCTGAACCCTTGCGATATCCACACTCCAAGGTGATCCACTGGACTCACCTCAAAGTATACCAGTGCAATGTCTTGCCAAGTTGTCCCCCACAGTGGTCTGGCACCAGATCCAAGGACTTTTCAGAAGCTCTTCCCACCAAAACCAGACACTGCCTGAACTCCTCTGGCTGGACTACAGGACTCACAGATGACCTCGACCTATATGCAAAAGGAGACATCGGTAAATGCATTGCCTGATTTTATATGTATTTTTAAAGCTTTCTCCCATTTATTCCCATGGTGCGTAACTCCGCACAAAATTATTTTTGCTAAACTTTGGAAAATGATAACTTAAAAAGTACTTACCTGATTTTGTTGAGCTTGGTCTTAAAATATTTATAACAATCTGAAGTATATTTCAAATTGCGCTTGAGTAATTCCTTTCAATGTGTGTCTTGTTTTATTGATATTGTGAGTTCAAAAATGCTTTGCACTTCTCCAAGATTGGCCTAACTGCTCGACGAAGCAACCATAAAAATTAAAGCATCAGGTGGTCTAGTTTTACTTCTGTAAACCAATGTGCCCGGACTCCCTAACTGTGTGCCCAGCTTTGCATAATACACAGAAAGCCAGCCTCCTACAGGTGATCTATGGTATGGAAAAATTCATCTGAGCAGAGGATGGGGGATATGTTCAGAAGGTAGCTATGAATCGGAGAGACAACCATTTTTATAGATTCAAGTTTCTGCCACCATGTCAAGAATTTTGGTGACCAGCAGCCTAAGTAAATTTAAACCTTCTGAATAACCAACGACTTGTTATGTTGAATAGATTCAGTGGGATCAAGACCTAGGTACTTAAGATTGTCAGGTTGCCAGGCCAAGCCGGAGGAAGCTAAGACCTCTTTGGTACAAATGAGATTAAGAGGATGTACCTCTGAGTTAAGAGTGTAAACCGAGACCAGGGAGTAGTCGTCGATCTTGGCTATAATGTTGGGGATAGCAGTGTCTGCATGTTCTGTCATTATAAGGATGTCATTGGCATTTGCCGCTGTTTCAAAGAAGACACCTTTGAACTATTGTGCTCATTGGTTGAGATTAGCAGTGGCTCAATGGCCAAAACGAAGAGTGAGGTAGACAGGGGGCAACCCTGTCTCATAACTTCTTTAAGTGGGAGCGAGTCAGATAGTACACCGTTAAACCTGATTATAGCAGTTGGGTTTGCGTACAGGGATATCACCATCTTTATGAGTGTCTCACCTACATTAAAACAGGACATTGTGGCCTGCAGGAAAGGCCACACAACCTTGCTGAATGCTTTTTCAGCAGTAAGCACCTTGCTGCTATTGGTTTTATCTTGGTTTTAGCAATCTGTATTACATACCCTTAAAGCCTAATATTGTCATTGGAGGGCCTACCTTTAATTAAACCAGCTTGGTATGGTCTGATCAGAGTCAGTGGCGTAGGTTCAAGATGTTTGGCCAAGATCTTAGCATAAAACTTGCAGTCTAGGTTAATGAGTCAGATCGGCCTGTAGTTTTTAGGGTGGTTGTGGTCTTTGCCTTCCTTGGGGACAACGGCTATGATCGCTTTTACAGTGGTTCCTCTAATGTAGACGGTTTCTGCATAGCCTCAGAAGAGGTTCATTAGGGGGATTTGTAACTCACCCATGAGTAGTTTATAAAATTGAGCTATAAAGCCATCTAGCCCAGGGGCTTTGCCAACCTTAAGCATTTGATGACTAATTGGAGTTCCATTTATGTAGTAGCCTGATTGAGGAGAGATTGGTGTTGGTAGTCCAGTTTAGGGTGTTTGAGTTTGTTGAGGTATGTAAAGTTATCTGAGGAGTTAAGGTTTGCATTTGCATCACTTAGAATATGGTATAAGTCTAGAAAGAGCTTTGAAATTTTCTGGGGGTCAAGGTGTAAGTGTCCTTCCTTGTCTCCGATAGGGGTCAATCGAGGTTTGTTGTGTTTAACTGTAAGATGTGTGCTAGAACTTTGCCAGCAGTGTTGTCAATGCTTAACCTTATTTAGTTAAGCTTGGTCACCCATTAGCCAGCTCTGGTACTCAGAATTTAATTGTATTCATACTTGTTGAGGTTTAAGGTGTCTATACAAAAGGGTGCCCTTTCAGAATGGTGCCTAAATTCTAGTTGTTTAATTTTGGATTCCATTTTCTCCATCTGTGCATTTGCAGATTTGTTAACGTGGGCATTAATCCCTATGAACACCCCCTAATAGTAGCCTTGAAAGCATCTCAGCAAACTTTAGGGGAGGGATTGGGTGGTAGAGTTTCAAGAAAAACACTTGATAACCTTTCTCTAAGTGTGTTTTGTCTTTTAGAATATCAGGATTGAGCTGCAATGACTTGTCAGTAGGTGTGGATGCTGTTCTATGTAAATGAGGTCAAGATGGCTGAGTGATTTGAAATCACTCTGGGTTCAATAGAGGAATCAGAGAATATACTAGTCATGTTGTTAGAAGCTAAAATGTAATCAATTCTGGGGAATTATTGGTGAGGTGGAAAGAAGAAAGTATAGTGTCTTGAGTATGGGTGCTGAATGCGCAAAGTGTCTATAAGAGAGTATTTGGAATATATTTTGTGCAGCAATTTGTGTGAGGAAGAGGGTCTCAATTTGGCTCTTGAGCTACGATCAATAATAGGGTCAGGGGGAAGGTTAAAGCCTCCCACCTTATCAAACGGGAGTCACTAGAGAGGCCTGCTATCAACTCCTTTTTGTGTTTCCAGAAGTCTGTAGCATTGGCATTGGACGTTCAACAGAAATAATTCAATGCCAGATTTTGCTAGTTTATTGAGTATCCATCTCCCATTGTGACTATAGAATGTGTTTAGTACTGTGATCTTCCGCTGTGGAGTATTAACAGTAAGGACTAAATTCTTCTTCGTGTGTGCAAGTGAACCAATGACCTCCAAAAACCAGTGAGCAATAAAAGAGGAGATGTCTGTCTGGAAGAGCTTAGATTCTTGTAGTGGCAGTATATCACATTTGAATTTCTATGTCTATTCAATAACTTTCCTCCTCTTAACAGGGTGATTTAGCCCTTTTATGTTAATTGATAGAATTTTTAGGGAATAATTCTTCACCAAGTGTAGGTTCTAGTGGTATTGGAAGGGGACAGTCACATTGCATAATCCCGATGAGCTAGGTAAAGAGAATGGATTCAGCAAGAGTTTCTTGCAATAGGATCTTATTGGTATTGCTGGTATGTTTGATTCCAGTCAGGGTCAACATGAGCAGAGACTGTAAATCAGAACCTGAGAGAGAGAGAGAGAGAGAGAGAGAGAGAGAGAGAGAAGAAATAGAGAATAGAAAACAAAAATAAACAGAAACCACCATCTCCATATTCCAACACTACCTGCACAACCACACCCACCCCACGCTACCCGAAAAGGGAAATGCATGGGACCCAAGGAGATGGCCAAACATCCCCCAGGCACCACATAAAAAATACAGAGACAAATGTGAGACTAAACACAGGCACAGTCCTTTTAAATGGAACAGTTTGGTGCTTAGATAAATGAATGACTGTGAGAAGAACAGCTTAACAACTTGAACAGATAAAATGGAGGGTTTGTTTTCAAAGTAGGTACAGAGGTTTAATGTCTGTGGAACAGTCAGGGTAGTATAGTCCACAATACGAATAAGGAGTAACAAAAGAGAGAGGTTGAGTAGATATAATGTGATTATGAGGTTTGATAGTGACTTGAGGGAGGAGTGACCTGATAATCTTGGGGAAGATAGGGCTATGTTATCAGGAACAGCTCTAGACCAGCAGAGTAAACAGCTAGAGGGTACAGGTAGATGGTATCAGTGGTAGTTGCAGCATAGTGCTGAAACACACACAGTTTGTTAGGGAGAGTAAGTGTGTTCTCTAGAGGGCGTAGAGGTACTGTTGAGACTAAATAGAGATGTCGCTAGGGGGACCAGTGGTCTTGCCAGCTATCTGTGGGGTAAGTGTCTGTCTTCTATCTGTGAGACAGGTGTCTATGATGGAGTGCTTCACAGAGATGCATCAAAGTATCATCAGTGGTATGTGCAATATGTGATCAGGTCTTTACATGTCTAGAGAGACAGTGTGTATTGTGACATGTGTAAGTGGTAGCTTCAGGGTATTTAGCTTATATATGCAGTTATGGGCAGAGTACATTCAAATAATAATGCAAATTTGGTATGGGAGCTAGTGACACACTGTATTGAAAGGATATAGCAGTAGGTAGGCTAGTGATACGCTACAACGTCCCTGAATTGGAAGAGGAGGAAGTGTCCATCTTGGCTTCTTGAATGTTGTCCAGGAAAGAATCCAAGAATCTGGTGGGACCTGAAAAGGAAAAGAGGATGTTCATGTTTCGCAGTCGGGACCTGAATGCGAGGAATCCTTTCCATTGTGAATCGTGGACTTGGAGTAATCCTGCAATATGGTGATCTGGTGTTCTACCCAGGTAATGTACTTGTTCTTGTCAATGAATTCCAAAATCATCTCAACATGTAGATAACAGAGGGGTTTACAGATCATTTGTCTAGGTGGGCCACCTGGCACAACATGATCATTTTGGCTTGAGAGAATATGGTGCGCTCTTTCAAGTTTGAAATGTTTGACAAAGGAGATGTTGGTTTCACGACGGATCCATTCTTCCAGAAAAATGATGCAAAAGCCATGTTTTCTTTCACAGTTTTCCGGAAGGCCAAACAATCTAATGTTGCCACTTCTAGTCCTATGTTCCAGTTTGACAAGGGCTAGTTGGATTGATGAAGAGGGTTTGTGGATCTGAGAGAGCGTAGCTTATATAATCTATATTAACGTGAAATGTTTATGAACTAATGTATAATAATGCAATAATGCTGCATAGAAACTGGATTAACATGTTTTGCTAAAACGTGCACTTGAAATGTGCCCACGGGGGGGGGGGTGTCCGCCAACATATACGGGGACTAATAAAACAGACTAATAATTTTGAAATGATATGTTATGATATGATTTTACACTACAATAATAGACATATGTGAGAGTTTTGCTAATAAATCTTTTAGGCCTTAATTAGCATGAGTCGAGGCCTAGCTGCCTGACTCTCATATTAAATGTATTTTTGTAACATGCAGTGTGCTGACTTGCTAAATGACATGAACTCTTGTTTTTCCAAAAGCTAGGAGCTGAATGTAAACGTAGTAGATCCGTTCTCATGAAATTCATCCTGCCTGTAGTAACATTTTAGCTGAATGCAACATTGTAGATTAATGCTATGTACAAGGTCGCCTAAACCGGTACGGACAATGGAGCCACTGACCGAAGATGTGCAAAGGACCGCAAGACAATGAAATCATACCGGACATTCAACCCGCTAAAGACGTCAATCATAAGCACCAATAAAATGCGTGAGAACTGTTATGGGGTAACAAATATGATTTTAATTGGTTAAAGATAGTGGGGTGCAACCTTTGTCCAATCAAATTTTAGGGGAATGTACCACGAAAAGGGGATAAAAACCCTTGTCACCAGGAAGTAAATCAGAATTAGGGAGTAGGAGACTAGGAGAGAGGGAGATGATGATGTGATTTATTATGATCCAGAGACTTTGTCACTTTGTTTGGTGACTTCTCGTTAGCTATCTCGTCCTAAGGTGTCTTTCAACAGGGTCAAAAGATTAATTGGCCTAAAACGAGTCCCAATGTGTAATAATTTATCATAAAGGGACGCGTTAACAGTTCTGGTAGCAGAGCGACGGTTTAGGCCGTTTGGGGCCCTAGGACGGAGAATTATTGTTTAGATTGCTTTTATGAAATAATGCAAATTGGAGGTATGATGTGTTTCTAAATTCCCCATGACTTTCCCGGGACCCCAGAAGCCTGGCTAAGTGAGTTGGGAATGTTCTCGGCATTTTAGCATGTGTGGTGTAGAATTTGCGCTTGCTCAGCTTATTCTCATTGCAGGTGATTCGAGAAGTATTGGGTGTTTTAGGTCAGGTAATGTTGTTTTAGTGGGAGTGGGTGAACTCCGCAGTATGAGAGTAGGGAAGTCGGCGTACTTCATGTGAGTGTGGCGCTTTGTGCTAAAAAATTATCCATGTGGTTGGTTGGTGATGTACGGACCCGTCGTGGTCTAAGACTCCGGAGTATATTGACAAGTGTAGGAGACACTTGGGTTTATGTTGTAATTTGTGCGGTTTAATAGGTCAATCGGGCGTGGTTGACAAGTCGAGTTTGAGTCAAAATTGTGTGTGTGAAATCTTCGATGGAGATTTGGCAAGTTCTATAGTGCACTGGAACAAACCATTGGCAAGTCGAGAGTAGGATTTGTGGGTCAAATTCTGCTTTCGTATGCGGGAGCTGAGAAGGAGAAAGTAGCGGCCGAGGCTTGAAGTGAAATCTCAGGAAAGTTCTGACGCGAATGTGTTACCCTTCCTGTAGTAAACCGGCAAATTTGGGTTTTTGTGATTAAAAGGTGATCGCAATATTTTGCATTAGTTTCGTGTGAGGAGGACAAGCCACAAGACTTTATCAGCTGCAGTGTGTGTGAGTGTGACGTCAGTGGTGCCGCGCTGGGATAGGTCAGTTGCTGAGAGGGGTCGCGCACGATTGCCAGCCATCCGTGAGAGGCAATAGGTAGAGAAAGGTGGGTGAAGAGTGTTCTGGGAATTTAGGTCACTTCTTGATCAGATTCAAAACAAAATAAAAGACACAAAAATTATTTTTTTCAAGGCTTTGAGGAGCGCTCTGAAAGGAGACGCATACATTATGGCGAGTGAAGGGGAGCCTACACTGCCTGAGGGTACTCCAGCTTATATAGTAATGGAGGAAAAGGGAGTCGCGCCATGTCTTTGGATGAAGCAGTGGCGCAAATTAACAGAGAAGAAGGGATGTTTAGCGTTTCAGGAGCACGGAACGTTCAATACAAGAATGTTAGAGAACTTGAGGTGGATGTTAAGTGTACAAAAGCCACCTCTGAGACCAGCTCAGTATGAGGCGTTAGCAGTTTGGTTTTTAAATGCCATACGACAAAGACAGCAAAAACTTGAAAGGAGAATAAAAAAGGGCAGAAAAGACTTTAGCCGAGGCTAGATGGGACAATGAGAGCAAATTACACATTAAGATGAGACACAGGAAAAGAAAGCCACCTGTAAGACAGACAAGGGCTCTAATAAGTATAAGGAGACCCATAGGTCTTGGGTAGATGAGGTTGACTCAGACGATGAAGAGTTTCTTAATCAGTTGTTACATGATCCCCCGCCACCATATGCCATAATTTAGACTGGTCCAAGCACTAGTGTGGGTCCTGGGAACCTGACACAGAGTAAGGAAGTTACAAATAAAATGCAGACAAGTGATACGGTTTTGATACAGAATGGTGTCAGTGTACCCACTGCACCAGACGGGCAGATACAGTTGAAACCTCCGCCACAGATACAGAGGATTTATCCAGACGTCCCAGTACTAGAGACAAATACGAGTCTGATGGTGCCACCTGATCCGATATATACGAGATCAAAGCTAGTGCAGATTGAGCCAACTCCGCAATTGCTGCCCCAGCCGCTGCAACAGCTGATTCCGGGTTATAATCCAGCGGCAGGGCCTCTGTTAGTACCTGCACCAGCCACAGTGAGTCAAGCTTTGGGAGTTACTGTTCCAAGGGGTTTGGGACCTGGTCAGACACCAGCTGCCATATCATTACCAATCACTGTTTGTCCCCCAGTACCATTGTATGCGCAGGGTAAGCCTGACGTATGTGATCAGGGAGTGAGAACCCTAGAGGTAGTAAGAGGAGGGTTCACAGGAACTCCCCAGCCGATAACATCAAGAGAACAATCAGCAAAAGGACTCCGGTCCTTGTTAGACCTCAGTCCGATTGGGGCTCCTTTGGAGGCAATGAGACAAGCAGGGTTAAGTGTGCTAGCACCACAAACAATGAGTACAAATACATCACAGTCACCACTGATGCATTCAGGGAACATTTCTTTGCAAGGTTTTTCTGCTGAACAGTTGAATGAGTGGTTAGAAAAGACTTATGCTTCCCAAAACACTGCGGTAACCGCAGATAAGCCAGAAAAGGGAGAATACCTGAATTTTGTGAGACTGGGTGTAGAAGCTGCGGAACTAGTGGAATGGACAATGTGGGTAAACAGATTAGAGTCATACACAGAAGCAGAATTGAGTCATCTGTGCCCCAAGATCACTAAAGAAGTGGTCAGGGTGCATCAGACGTAGGCAAAACTGGCAGACAAGTACAACATAGACATTGGAAATACTAAACATTTGAAAAGAAGCTACAGATTAGACTTTGATTCTAAAGATTTTGACACATGAGATCTACCGGAATGAAATCGCATCTGAAAGAGATACTGCAAAGTGGGCAAATCTGGGAAGCTTTAGAGAAGTGGGAAGGCAGATGGGCAAAGAAAAGGGATAAAGAGAAAAGCGAAGGTCCGGAACCAAATCGGGCTAAAGCTGTACCGGACACGGGGACAGTAAAGATGTTACCAATAAGAGAAACAGCTGGAGGGGTTCTAGTCCATGTGCCGTGGTCCAGGGGAGACATTCTATCATTTACAAATGATTATCCCAGGTTGAGGGAGAAGCCGGTAGAATGGTACCAACAGACAGATAGGTTTATGAAGCTTGCGAAATGTCTCTGGGAGGACTTGAATACCCTGTTTGAGATTATTTTTCCACCTGACTTATGGCTTGAGTATAAAAGAGGTGTGGATTGGCCGACACAGGACCCGGCAAGGGATAAGGTGACTGGAGCACCATCTGAGGAGGTGATGAAGTACTATCATAAAGTGATTGAGTTTTTGAAGCAGAAAGTGTCGCCGAAAGTGACTGATCGGCAGAAAATTGATTGAACCTCACAGGAGGCTAAAGAGTCTATTCATGCTTACTACGAGAGATTGTTGAAAGCGTTCAAACATTACAGTGGCACGGAGACCATAGAGCCGAAAGACATGAATCATCTTGTGTTCAGGTTTGTTGAAGGACTGAGACCAGAGATTAGTCAGATGATTAAGAATCATTTGATCTGCTGGCAGGCAAAGCCGATTGATGAGGTGTTGCAGTATGCAAAATACTGTAGTGATGAGATTGAGTTGAAGCAGAGAAAGTTGAAGGAAAAAGTGATGGTGATGCAGATTAAGACAGCGCACGCAAGAATGCAGGGAAATGGAGTACAGCAGGTGATACAGCAGCAAGATGTCACCATGTCACGCGTGCGGGGGCGTGGGGCATTGGAAGCGGGAATGCCCAAATGTGGTGCAGGATGGTGTTGTTCAACAAAGCAATGATGTCGGTACATTTCATAATATGAGGGGTGCAAAAATGAGAGGACAAAATCAGACTTTCCAGAATAACATGGTTCAGATGCAGGGGTTACAGCCCATGCAGCAAATACAAATGCTGCGTGTTCAACCAGCACAAATGCAGCAGGTACAACAGCAGGTTCCCATGGTACCTAGACAGCAAATGCAATTACCATTAGCTCCGATGGGACAGCAACAGGTGATGCTTCCTCAGCAGGTGACAGGCCAAACAATGAGTCAAAATAATACTGTGCAGCAATTCCCATTGCGTGGTGAGGATGGATTGAACGATGAATGGTCAGATGATAGCTCAGACAGTGAGGAGTGCAGGCTTGCAGCGTCCCTAGAAGTAGACCAGAGGGGACCCTATGTAGAGGGAAAGGTGATGGGTCACAAGGTTTCATTCCTGGTTGACACAGGAGCCACACGCTCTACAGTCAGAAGTGCAGAGGTCCCGAAATTGTCACTTTCAGGGCATACCATAAGGGTGGTAGGAGTAGCAAATCAGTATTTGACAGACCCGATTACAGACCCAGTTCAAGTTAAGATTGGCAACTTCCAGGGATTACACAAATTTGTAGTCTGTGATTCTAGTCCAGTATCCCTACTGGGAAGAGACTTAGGCCCTCATTCTGACCTTGGCGGGCGGCGGAGGCCGCCCGCCAAAGTCCCGCCGTCAGGTTACCGTTCCGCGGTCGAAAGACCGCGGCGGTAATTCTGACTTTCCCGCTGGGCTGGCGGGCGGTCTCGTTCAGACCGCCAGCCAGCCCAGCGGGAAAGAGGCTTCCACAATGAAGCCGGCTCGGAATCGAGCCGGCGGAGTGGAAGCTGTGCGACGGGTGCAGTTGCACCCGTCGCGTATTTCACTGTCTGCGCAGCAGACAGTGAAATACATGTAGGGGCCCTCTTACGGGGGCCCCTGCAATGCCCATGCCAGTGGCATGGGCACTGCAGGGGCCCCCAGGGGCCCCGCGACCCCCCCTACCGCCATCCGGATCTCGGCGGTCCGACCGCCGGGATCTGGATGGCGGTAGGGGGGGTCAGAATCCCCGCGGCGGTGCAGCAAGCTGCGCCGCCGCGGAGGATTCAATGGGGCCGCGGTACACTGGCGGGACCCCGCCAGTGGTGCCGGTCCGACCGCGGCTTTACCGCCGCGGTCGGAATCCCCAATGAAGCACCGCCGGCTTGTCGGCGGTGCTCCCGCGGTCCTCCGCCCTGGCGGTCAAAGACCGCCAGGGTCAGAATGAGGGCCTTCCTGTGCAAAACAAAATGTTTGATTACCTGTTCCAATGTGGGGATTGAAGTGCAGACAAACAGTGATGATGAAGGGGACGATGGACAATTTACAGATCTAGAGACGGAAAGTACAAATGAGGAATACCCTTTGATAACCTTATTCCCAATGCTTACAGTGACTGACTTGCCACCTGAATTGCAGGGAACAGTGACAGAGAAGGTGTGGGACCTGACAGGAAAAGAAGTAGGACTGATAAAGGGAGTAGAACTGGTTATGGTACAGGTTCTGAAAGAAGTGATGAGCAGCCCGTGTAATTAACCAATAATGGGTCTGAAAAAGCCTTGTGGAAAGGTCCGAATTGTGCAGGATTTGAGAAAAATAAACAAGATTGTGGTAAAGTGTTGCTCCATAGTGCCAAATCCAGCAGTGATCATGTTTCAGGTTCCGTGTGATGCAGAGTGGTTTACAGTTGTGGACCTGTCTCAAGCATTCTTTTTTGGTGCCTCTTCATGAGGACAGCCAATTTCTCTTCAGTTTCAAATTCCTGGATAAGGTGTACAGTTGGTGCAGAATTCCTCAAGGGTTTTCTGAGTCACCTTCCATCTTCAATCAGATATTGAAGAAGGACTTAGAGTCATTAGAACTACCTTTCAGTTCGACTCTAGTGCAGTACATTGATGATTTGTTGATCGCGTCCAGAACAAAAGACGACTGCAGGTATGACACAATTGCCTTACTGAACCATTTGGGAAAGAACGGACATAAAGTGTCCCCAAAGAAGCTGCAATACTGTCAGAAAGAGATGAATTATTTAGGTCACTTGATTGAAAAAGGCTCCAGGAGAATATCCAAAGAAAGGGTGGCAGCCATACTGCAGAAGAATCCCCAGACAACAAAAAGAGATGTCAGGATGTTTTTGGGAATGGTGGGCTACTGTCGCCAGTGGATTCCCAACTTTTCGATTAACTCCAAACCTTTGGTGAAATTGACAGGTTAAGAAGTTCAGGATGACCCGGGTACCATAACCATGTCATAGGAAGAGATTGAGGCATTCATGGAATTGAGGGAGTGCATGTGCAGGGCGCCAGCTTTAGGTATGCCTGATTACACAAAGCCTTTTCTGCTGTTTTGTCATGAACGTGATGCTTGTTCTTTGTCTGTCTTAACACAGGTCCATGGAGGTGCAAACCGCCCAGTAGCATATTTTTCAGCTACTTTGGACCCAGTCGCAGCAGCCTTACCGGGTTGCTTGCGCGAAGTTGCAGCAGTTGGTCAGAGCCTCACACAGTGTGAAGACATAGTGATGGGGCATCCCTTAACAGTAATGGTTCCACATTCAGTTGAAATTCTGTTAACCCGAACTAAGACTCAGCACATGACAAATGCTAGGCTGATAAGACATGAGACCATTATACTGGGGTCTCTGAATGTTTCTCTCAAGAGGTGTACTGTATTGAACCCGGAAACTTTACTTCCTGTTGAAAATGCCGAGATTCATGATACTGAGGAATTAGAACATGATTGTCTTGAGGTAACAGAACTATGCACCAAACCCAGACCTGACATTAATGATACACAGAAGAAAATGATTACATTATGTTTGTTGATGGTTCATGTTTGAGAGATTCAGTCAGATTATGCCGTGTGTACAATCACCGGTATCCTAGAAGCTTCCTGGCTCGAAAGAGTGTACTCCGCACAAGTGGCTGAATTAATTGCCCTTACTAAGGCATGCCACGCAGCTGCAAACCTGAAAGTCACTATCTATACTGACAGCAGATACGGATTTGGAATTGTACATGATTTTGGCCAACTATGGACACAGAGGGGTTTCATGACTTCTTCTGGCTCACCAGTGAAAAATGGCAAAAAGATTAAGGATTTGTTGCATGCGATTCAGTTACCTCTTGAAATTGCCGTGGTGAAGTGCAATGCTCATGTTAAGTCACAAGACTCTGTGTCAATGGGAAACGGCTATGCAGATCAAGTCGCAAGGTTTTGCGCATTGAACTGAATATCGTTCTAGGATCAGTAGGAACTATTACCTGAAACTGAAAATGAAAAATGCTTGCATTTTGCATTAAGAGTGGTTGATACATTAGATGAGCTAAAATCACTGCAGGGCCATGATAGCAGAGAGGAAAAACGCTCCTGGCAGAGAATGCAATCTGTACAAAGGTCTGACGACTTGTGGGTCTCAGAGGAGGGGAAGTTAGTTTTGCCAAACAGTCTTTTGTCACAGTGTGCAAGTCTTCACCATGGTCAGGCACATCTTGGGAGAGACGCAATGATCAGATTATTAAAAATTGATTGGTTCAATCCGAAATTCAGACAAGCCGCAGAGGTTAGCTGTCACAGGTGCATCATCTGTCAACAGATGAATGCAGGAAAAGGGACTGTGGTGACTTTGAGCCACATAGGGAGAGCTGAATGTCTGTTTAGCAAGATGCAGATAGATTTCATTGAGATGCCTGTGTGTGGAGGTTTGAGGTACGTGTTGGTGATTGTGTGTGTTTTCAGTCACTGGATTGAAGCCTACCCTACACATAGAAATGACAGTCTCACAGTAGCAAAGCTGTTGCTTAGAGCGTTAATACCACGGTTCGGATTTCCGGTCTCTTTAGAATCAGATAGGGGCAGACACTTTGACAACGAGGTGATTAAGCTCTTGTGTGCTGCATTGGACATTGAGCAGAAGCTGCATTGTAGCTATCGCCCTGAAGCATCAGGACTAGTGGAATAGATGAATGGTACCTTGAAGTCAAGAATGGCAAAAATGTGCGCAGCTACCAATATGAAGTGGCCAGATGCATTGCCCTTAGTGCTGTTGTCAATGAGAAACACACCTGATAAGAAGACAGGACTATCCCCCCATGAGATTTTGATGGGCAGAGCTATGAGGTTGCCCGCAGTACCTGCAAATGCTCTTGTGAATATCACGGATGATATGGTGTTGGACTACTGCAAGGGTCTGGCTGATGTGGTCCGCTCTTTTTCTCACCAGGTGGAGGCTAACACATTGCCACTGATCAGTGATCCAGGTCACACCCTGAAAGCCGGTGACTGGGTGGGTGTCAAGAAACACGTGAGGAAGTCGTGTTTGGAGCCGCGTTGGAAGGGACCATATCAAGTAATACTGACAACAACCACTGTTGTGAAATGTGCAGGCATTCCAAATTGGATACATGCCAGTCACACAAAGAAGGTGACATGTCCAACTGATGAGGAACTTGAAGTGTCCAAAACAACAACTGCAGAGAAAGAAGTCTCAGGGCCGGAGAGCATTCAAAGGGGAACTGAGACTGAAGGAGAACCCACTGAGGACGGCTTAGTCCCTCAAACAGTAAACGTGTTCGAGAGAGGTGACAGTGAGCCTATCTCAGCGGAGTCAGCAGGAAAACCAAGACAAGGAGAGGTTCTCCCAGAAGTAGACGAATACGGGTTTGAACTTGAGCCCGTTACAGACCCTGAAGACGAGGGGGAAGGAGCAGAAGGAGGTCAAAGTACATTGACTCCTCCTGAGCCGCTTGCAGGTCCGTCAAGAGAAAACACCATAGCACAAGAGGAGGGTGCTGTTCAACGTCCTGAAAGGCCAAGCAGAAAGAAAACGCAGAAAGGTGATAACTGGCCAAAGAAACAAGCTGCAGGAAAGAAAGTCGTCCCTTGTGATACAATAGAGGAAGAAGTTGAAACAACTAGAAAAGAAGACCTCAGTGAAGGACAGTTGCAAAGTGAACGCAGACTGAAAAGAAAAAGAGCTGCAAATAGAAGGTACGCAGGTCCTGAATGGGCATTTGCAACGACATCTGAATGGCAACAAGAATTCTCAGCATTCTGTTTTGATCGAGAGGTACCAGTCCAATACTACGGCACCTGAATTCAAACAGAGAAAGAGACTGTGTTAAATAGTGAAATTGAAATTGAAAGCTGAAAAGCTAAGAAAAGAGACTGAAAAATTACCAGATGTGACACTGATAACCTGAATTGACTCTGAAAACCGATTATGACAAACTGTTAACCTGATTTGACAAAAGGGTCCTGGGGTGAGTGAAACGCTGTAAATACTCGCAGAAAGAAAGAGAGGTTTTGCGCTAAGAAAAAAATAAAAATAAAGAGCTTTTAAACTGTCCTCAAGTTGATTGTTTGTCTTGTGTCTTCTGCTATCTGATTCTCTACAGATCATGGCTTATACTAGAGGTATTAGCAAAGAGGGTAAGGTGTGTGGTTGGTTAAGTGCTATTTTAGGTATTGTGTGTGCAATAATAATTATAGGTGTGATTGTGGGAATGCCATAGTTGGATAAGAAAGTGACTAACAATGCTTCGAAACCTGAGACTGCTACACTAACACTGTGGGAAAAGTTTGAGCAGGATACAAAATTCTTGCATGAGGGAACTAATTCAAAGGGGGAACTCTCTACTAATGTCTTCTGTGGCTTGCTGAATGAGTATGTTGACACTATGGATGCAAAGAATTGTTATGAGTGCACAAAGATTCCTTCATCAGTACAAGAGGGGGTCACCTATCATAGTCTGCCTCTAACGTATGGGATAAGCTGTAGTCTTCTGCTAACAAGATTCTATGACCAGGAACATGTGCAATATTTTTATTCTAATTTAGATGTAGTGTTTTCTTTTGTGCCTGTGATTGAGTTTCTAAATAAATTAGCTAAAGAGCATAGCATAAAATTAGTTAGGGGATTCTTTGAGCCGACACTAACCTTTGGGACAGCTTATGTGCACCGCACTAATTTAACCTGTTTACTAACACCTGTAGAGAAGAGCTTTTTAGACCACACTGATGATAGATGCTAGAAAAGGGATTAGAAAAACGCACATATGCAAATAATTATGCTTACACCGCAATAAAGACACAGGGCAAATTAGCTATAGATGCATTGCACGTAGGTAGGCTTTGTATATATAGGCCAAAATCTGAGCATGACGCTTTATTTGTGGGAACGAGTGAATGCAGGCATGTGTTTTTGTTTCAGAGTAAATGGACATTCATGTTAAATGGACAGGATCCAGCGATCCCTGGGATCTACTATATTTGTGGGCTTAATGCTTATTACCGTCTCCCTAAGGGATGGTATGGGACATGTTATTTGGGAATAGTTTTCCCAAAGATTTACCAGATTGATGACTTAAAGCAAATACCTAAAATGTCTGAAATACAACACACTAGACAAAAGAGAGAGACAGCGGCTGCTGTCGTTGGTGACATATTTGGAGCCATAATTCCTTCAGTAGGGGTTATTTTAAACTCCATAAAGATTCGAAAGTTGTCTACTATTGTGGATAGCATGCTGAAACATTTCACAGGGGCTATAGTCCTGATGGATACTGAACTTGCTGCAGAAAGAGCTATGACTCTTCAAAACCGGCTTGCTTTAGACATTCTTTTAGCAAAGAGCGGTGGAGTCTGTAAGATGCTTAACGAGGGCCATTGCTGTGCGTTGATACCTGACAATAGCAAAAAGATTAGAAGTATGCTTACTAACCTAACAAGAGATAGTGCAGATTTAAAGGAGCTGAAGGAACCTGGAGTTTGGGAGACAGTTGGGAAAGGAATTAGCAAAGTAGGGAATTGGTTTAGTAATATTTGGAATGGAGTTCTTGCAAAAATATTAGGAGGTCTATTAATTGTCCTGATTTGTTTATTGGGTTTATGGGGAGCATGCAAAATTAATGAAAGAAGTAAAAGAAATTTGACAAAACGAAGTAAAAGAAATGAGGAAAATGAAAGGGAGGAAATGTTTAATGAAATTTGGGAAAGCTCACACAAAGGGAAAGATGTTGAAATGCACATCATGTGCAAGGTGAAAAATTGATGGTGAAAGGTTAAAAGGCAAAGGTTTGTATGATGACAAAGGTCATCAGAGGAGGGACTGAGAGAGCGTAGCTTATATAATCTATATTAACATGAAATGTTTATGAATTAATGTATAATAATGCTGCATAGAAACTGTATTAACATGTTTTGCTAAAACGTGCACTTGAAATGTGCCCACGGGGGTGGCCGCCAACATATACGGGGACTAATAAAACTGACTAATAATGTTGCAATGATATGTTATGATATGATTTTACACTAATAATAATAGACATATGTAAAAGGTTTGCTAATAAATCTTTTTAGGCCTTAGTTAGCATGTGTCGAGGCCTAGCTGCCTGACTCTCATATTAAATGTATTTTTCTAACATGCAGTGTGCTGACTTCCTAAAGGACATGAACTCTTGTTTTACCAAAAGCTAGAAGCTGAATGTAACCGTAGTAGATCCGTTCTCATGAAATTCATCTTGCCTGTAGTAACATTTTAGCTGAATGTAACAGTGTAGATTAATGCTATGTACAAGGTCGCGTAAACTGGTTCGGACAATGGAGCCACCGACCGAAGATGGGCAAAGGACCACAAGACAATGAAATCATACCGGACATTCCACCCGCTAAAGACGTCAATCATAAGCACCAATAAAATGCATGAGAACTGTTATGGGGTAACAAATTTGATGAGCTAATGTGATTTTAATTGGTTAAAGATAGTGGGGTGCAACCTTTGTCCAATCAAATTTTAGGTGAATGTACCACGAAAAGGGGATAAAAACCCTTGTCACCAGGAAGTAAATCAGAATTAGGGAGTAGGAGACTAGGAGAGGGGGAGATGATGATGTGATTTATTATGATCCAGAGACTTTGTCACTTTGTTTGGTGACTTGCTGATTTTATTTAGAACCATCCTTGTCCTTAGTTTGCCCATTTACACTTTACCTCCTTATGAGGGAAGCACCCCCTTTGTTTTTCCCGGAGCTGAATATTTTTGATGGCGAATCAACTGATGTCCTGTAGACGAAGACAGAACCTGAGTGCTGATCGAACTTGGAGGTTAACTATGACAATGAAATTGTGATTGTCTGTTTGCTTTACCTTTCTAGGTACCAACTGCTTTTCTTTTGACAGGGGCCATAGTTAGATGTTTTCCAAATTGGTGTTACTAAATTGTTTGCATGAAGCCCAACATGCCAATGCTAATTTGAGGTTAGGTGAGGGGTTCACTGAACTGACACAAATAGACAAATGACTGAATCTATGTTTTGTTGAACAATGCGCTAATATACTCTGCTTAGAAGAATCTATGACGACGGTGTGTTTCATTCTAATGTTTGTGATCCTTGCTTTGATGAAATCTTATCTGAGTTGCCATATTGTGACTATGTTATTGTGTTTCTTGGTTTTGAGATTAATGAACTTGCTAGTAGTATTGTAACCAATAGGGAATAAATATCATTAAATTCATACTAAAGTGGTGTGTTTATTCATGACTGCAAGGTCATGATATTTTCAGAGTTTAATTAAATGTCATTGACTAAAGTAAAGTGCATTGTGGTAATAAATATTGATGATATTATTGACGTATTAATTGACATGTTGATTAGCTATCTCGTCCTAAGGTGTCTTTCAACAGGGTCAAAAGATTCATTGGCCTAAAATGAGTCCCAATGTGTAATAATGTATCATAAAGGGACGCGTTAACAGATCAAATTTAGGTCCTGTTTTGTAGACAGATATTTGTTTTCCAGGTCACTTATGCATTGTTCAGCAATAGAGAGCTTGCCAGTTATTTTTTGGGTGTCAGATCTCATGTCTGCCACTTCATGTTGCTCGGCATCCATACTTATTTGTGTTGGTTGAGCAAGCAGTAGGTGTTTTTTGCTTATTCAGGGTCATCCCAAATCTTTTTGCCTCTTGCCTCCTATTTTTTCTGACCTGTTTCTGTTGACGTTTGAGCTCTGAACACTTTACCACTGCTAACCAGTGCTAAAGTGCATATGCTCTCTGTGTAAATTGTATGTAATTGGTTTATCCATGATTGGTATATTTGATTTACTAGTAAGTCCCTAGTAAAGCCCACTAGAGGTGCCAGGGCCTATAAATCAAATGCTACTAGTGGGACTGCAGCACTGGTTGTGCCACCCACATTGGTAGATCTGTAAACATGTCTCAGACCTGCCACTGCAGTGTCTGTGTGTGCAGTTTTAACTGTAAATTCGAGTTGACAATTGTACCCACTTGCCAGGCCTAAACCCTCCCTTTTCTTACATGTCAGACACCCCTAAGGTAGGCCATAGGGAGCCCCAAGGGCAGGGTGCAGTGTATGGTTAAGGTAGGACATATAGTAATGTGTTTAATATGTCCTGACAGTGAAACATTGCTAAATTCGTTTTTCACTTTTGCAAGGCCTGTCCCTCTCATAGGTTAACATGGGGGCTACCTTTAAATATGATTAAAGTGTAGATTCCCTTTGGGAGTGGATGGACATCTGGAGTTTGGGGTCTCTGAGCTCACAGTTTAAAAATACATCTTTTAGTAATGTTGGTTTTGAGATTGTGTGTTTGTAAATGCCACTTTTAGAAAGTGAGCATTTTCTTGCTTATACCTTTTCTGTGACTCTGCCTGTTTGTGGATTCCCTGTCTGGGTCCGTTTGACAGTTGGGCTGGTTGCACCTCACACTAGACAATGACACAAAGGGAGCTGGTGTGTAGCCTGCATATCCTGATGAGCCATTTGTTCAATGAGGGAGGGGAGGAGTGGTCACGTACACCTGAAAGGTCTGTGCCTGTTCTCACACAATGCAGTCTCCAACCCCCTAGTGAGTGTCTGAGTCCTGGGCTGGGCAAGGCAGGATTTTACATTCAAAAGAGACTTTACTTTGAAGTAGGCCTACTTCAAAGGAGACATTGGGTATAAGAAGGGCACCCAAAGCCACAGACTTTGGATCACTTCTGGACATCAAGAGGAACCTCTGCCTGGAGAAGAGCTGAAGAGCTGAGGAGAAGTGCTGCCCTGCCTGTGACTATGCTTTGTGGAGCTATCCTGCAGTTGCTGCTTCTGCCTCTGCAAGGGGACAAAGACTGGACTTTGTGGTATATTCCTGCTTGAGAAGGACTCTCCAAGGGCTTGGACTAAGCTTGCCCCCTGTCCTGAAGTCTCAGGGCCATCAAAGACTTCCCTTACCAGCACCTGGACTCTCTGCTGAGACTCCTGCCCTGACAAGTGGTGCCCTATCCAGTCCCTGGGCCCTTGAAAGGAAAAGCTGGTGAAAATTCAAGGAAATCGACATCAGACGACTCCGGAATGATGGCGCTGTTGAATCTGGTGACTCCGCCTGCAACTGACTCCGTGATCTTCGCTGGAACGCGACGACCTTCGCAGTCCCGACACTGTTGCAGCCCCACCGAAGTCCGCAACTCCGTGGAAGTCGCTGTACCACATCGTGACCAACGCCACTCGAAGTGCGCTGATTCAACGTTTCGCACAGACGCCGCGATCCCCGCCTTCACGCATCAGCTTGTTTTCACTCTACACCAAGGTACTGTACCTGGGGTTCTGCATGACTCCGTGGCCGGCGCTGCTGGTGTCGGATTGTTGGGAACGCCCCCGTCACGATGCTGTGTTAACACCTCATCTAAGCACTTTGTGTTTCTAAGCGCTATTTTTTTATTTAATCTTTAAAAATTCATAACTTGACTTGTGTATGTTGGATCTTTGTATTTTTGGTCTTGTTTTGTTTAGATAAATATTCTCTATTTTCCTAAACCTGTGTTGTGTCATTTTTCATTAAGTTACTGTGTGTGTTGGTACAAATACTTTACACCTAGTACTCTGAAGTTAAGCCTTCTGCTGTGCCAAGCTACCAAGGGGGTAAGCAGGGTTTAGCTGAGGGTGATTCTCTCTTACCCTGACTAGAGTGGGGGTCCTTGCTTGAACAGGGGTAACCTGACTGTCAACCAAAGACCCCATTTCTAACAGTAGGGCATCAGATAATGTTTTAACATTGGTGTCCATTGTGTTTTTAAGATCATTTTTGTTTTTGATAGGAGATTCCAGTGCAGGAGGTTCTGATTTTGTCCTCTTCGTGGATGCTCTTTGGGTCTTTCTGAGCCATTTTGAGAGTCTGCTATTAATAGTTTGACAACTGGAATATCCGGTCCTCATGTGCTGGTAAAGTGTGTCCCATGTGTGATCTTACACTGCCCAGAGTAGTAGCACAATTGCAGGAATGCAGCTGTAAAGGTAAACTCCCATGTCACTTGTCTAAGCTTGATCATGGCCACTCCATTGGTCTGATTTTCCTGGTTTAGGTAGGACACATTTGTCTTTGAGTCTCGCAGAAACCCCAGGCACCAGGCTCCCGCTGTGTTTTATTGCAGAAGGTTGAGGTAACTGTGCGGGAGACTGTGCAGAAGAGCCCTTCCATGGCCATGTTGAAACAACACGCTTCAATGTTGGCACAATGTTTGTGTTGGTAGACTGATGTGCAGTAATTGATGCAAGTATGGCCCCATTTTGGGGGCTCGATTATCAAGTTACATTTGTGTAAACACAGTCAGAAGGGGACAGATCGTACAAGTTAACAGTTCAGAATTAGGCTTGTTGGCATTATCTCCACCCGTAATTACCCACAACCCTTTACCACAAAAAAAAGATTGCCAACAGAGAGAGACACAAGCCAGGAGCACACACACAATCTGAGCCACAGTACAGCATCACCCAAACAACATCCACGCACCTCACACCACACACCCCAACACATCACCACACACATACTCACACATATCACTCAAACCACATCCATGGCACCACAAAGACACTCCAGGTTTACAGAGGAGGAGCTAAGGGTCATGGTGGAGGGAATCATCCGGGTAGAGCCACAGCTATTCGGATCACAGGTGCAGCAGACGTCCATTGCTAGGAAGATGGAGCTATGGCGGAGGATCGTGGACAGGGTCAACGCCGTGGGACAGCACCCCAGAACAAGGGACGACATCAGAAAGAGGTGGAACGGCCTATGGGGGAAGGTGCGTTCTGTGGTTGCAAGACACCAGTTAGCTGTACAGAGGACTGGCGGTTGACCCCCACAACTAACAAAATGGAGGAGCAAGTCTTGGCGATCAAGCATCCTGAGGGCCTTGCAGGAGTAGCAGGAGGACTGGACTCCAGTAAGTTAAATCTTTACTACTATATCCCCCACCCTACCTGCATGCCATCACAAACTCCTACCCTCACCCCATCACTCCACCACCTCACATGTGCCCCACTATCACAACCCACCCATCCCAATACCAAGCCCTGCATGTCACACCAATCCATGGACCCCATCACAGACCTGCATGGACACCCATCGCCACAGCATGCCCATTAGAGAGAATCACCTAGCCCACAAAATCAGCATGCACACAAGGCAAAGCTGACAGGGCAATCACAACTATATAGGGAAACACACCCATGCACAAGATGGCACACGCAGATACAATAACACTGCATTTGCATCCCCCAGGACACCTACTCAATGTCACTGGAGAGGAGTTGCCAGCAACATCCAGTCCCCCCAGAGGAGGCCCAGATGACAGCAGCTCTGCATGCCTGGATCACGATGACCAACCTGACCCATCAGGGACCTCTGGACAGTCGGTTACTCTGCTACAGTCCCATACCACCACAGAGCCTCCCCCCTCAGGAAACACCACCACAGCACCCACTCAGCGGGCCCATGCCACTGTCCCCAGGACACACCAATCAGCAGTGTGTCCACCACTATAGGGACCCCAGGCAACCCCACAAACACAGGACGAACAGGGACCTGGGGGTCAGTGGCAGTGGGCACACGGTTCAGGGGTCAGAGGCACAGGACAAGAGGGAAGCTGGGAGGACTGCAGTGCGACAAGGGGAGGACAGGCCCAGGGAACTGACTCTCCAGGAGGCACTCACCAACATCCTGGGAGCATACCACCATTCCCAGGAGACCATGGGCCAGATACTGGCCAAGTTGCAGGAGACCCAGCGGCTGCAGGAGGGACAGTACCTGGGGATTAGGGAGGACCTCAAACACATCTACACCATCCTGGTCACCATTGCAGGGGTGCTGGGTGACATGGCCAACACCATGAGGGAGGCAGTGGCACACCAACGGGCCCCTGACACTAGCCACACTGAAGAACAGCCCTCCACCTCCGCCGGTGCTAGTGGACAGGAGGCCCTTAGAAGGAGAACCACCCCGCAAACGGTCCCTGCGATCCAGGCAGAAGCCAGAGAGCATTGCCATGAGCAACGCCAGGAAATAAGACTCTCCTGATTGTCACCCTTCTGTACCACTCTGTTACCCTGTCCACCTTGAACTGCCATTGCTCCCCTTCCTATGCCCCTTTGGACAATGCACCTGTGATACCAAGAGACTGAACTCTAACTGGATATTCCTCCACCATTACCCCAGCCTATTGCACATCCTCCTCTACTTATTAGCACTTAAATAAACACCCTTTGAACAAATACAAATGTGGAGTCTGTCAAATGATTGAAATATGTATTAGTACAACATTCTGAAAACATTGCAAGTCATAGGTACAGTTATATATACATTGGTATGACCTTTAGTGGGCAGCAGTAAACATACCAGGAGCCAGAATGGGACACAGAGATCTGAAAATAGAGATGCCAAAGGGTACAGTAAGTGGCCATTGACTTAGGGAAATCAGGCTGCCATGTACAATGTCCAACAGAAAACTGAAAAGTAAAGTGAAGTTATAGTGTCTTACCTGTGTGTTACTGGAAGTACTGCTGTATGATATTACTTCTGGTGTCCACATCTTCTTCCTCTGCCTCCTCTTCCTCACTGTCCACAGGCTCTACCGCTGCCACAAGACCATATCCAGGCTCATCCTCCTGCAGAAAAGGTACCTGGCATCTCAAGGCCAGGTTGAGCAACATGCAACATGCAACGATCATCTGGCACACCTTCTTGGGTGAGTAGTACAGGAATCCACCTGTCAGATCGAGGTACCGGAACCTGGCCTTCAGGAGGCCGAAGGTCTGCTCAATAATCCTCTTTGTTCGCCCATGTGCCTCATTGTAACGTTCCTCTTCCCTTGTCCTCACTAGGGTCAGTAGCATTAAAGGTTGGGGTAACCTGAGTCACCTGAAAACATTGTGGGACAACTGTTAGACACACACTAACCTTTAGGGACAACCCCATACCCAGACTCCAGCATATACTGAGTTGGGACCTTGTGCTCACCTATTAGCCACACCCGGTGCCTCTGGAGTTGGCCCATCACATAGGGGATGCTGATATTCCTCAAGATAAAGGTGTCATGCACAGAGCCAGGATACTTGGCATTGACATGGGAGATGTACTGGTCCGCCAAACACACCATCTGCACATTCATAGAGTGATGGCTTTTTCTATTCCTGAACACTTGTTCATTTCTCCGGTGGGGGCACAAATGCCACGTGTACCATCAATGGCACCAATGATGTTGGGGATATGTCCCAGGACATAAAAGTCAGCTTTCACTGTGGCCAAATCCTCCACCTGGGGGAGTACAATGTAGCTGCGCGTGTGTTCCAGCAGGGCTGACAACACTCTGGTTAACACGTTGGAGAACATTGGCTGAGACATCCCTGATGCCATGACCACTGTTGTTTGGAAGGAACCACTTGCCAGGAAATGGAGCACTGACAGGACCTGCACTAGAGGAGGGATACCTGTGGCCTGGCGGATGACTGACATTAGGTCTGGCTCCAATTGGGCACACAGTTCTTGGATTGTGGCCCGATCAAGTCTGTATGTTAGTATAATGTGTCTGTCCTCCATTGTCGCAAGGTCCACCAGGGGTCTGTACATTGGAGGATGTACAGATCTCATATTCATCCTCAGCGGTTGAAGCCTATGGAGGAAAACAGTTAGGTGCCATGGCCTGTGCCCCCCTGAAATGGCGGCTACCAGACCTGTGAGGAGAGACAAGAGGAAATGAGGTAAATCCGCTGGCGTTGTGCGCCATTGCGGTAGGCGGTCAACGACTGCCGCACAACTTCGCATTGGTTATCATTGGGCCCTATCGGTTCCAGGAGCCAATGGCGATGTACGCCGGCAGTGACAGGACACACCGCCGCGGACGTGACCGTCATTTTCTATCTATTCACTCACTTGTTACCTGACCTTCAACAGGAGAGGACCTACACTGCAAGTGCTGCTGTGACCTGTGTCTGGAAGCGACAATGGGTCATGTGTCTGGGGAAAGGGCCCCTGCCTTCACTGTGGAGGAGTTGGAGAGGCTGGTGGATGGGGTCCTACCCCAGTACACTTTACTCTACCGTCCTCCAGATAAACAGGTGAGTACACTGTGAGCATCAAGCGTGGTCCATGAATGTATGGAGTGCTGTGTGTGTAAGGGGGGGCGGAGGCATCCTGGCCAGAGTGCTGCATGTTTGGTGGTCAATGTATGTGCATCAGGGGATGGGAGAGATATGATGGGCCATGAGTGTGACGGTCCAGACGGTTAACTAATTCCGTTTTCTGCTGTCTTTTTCCTGCAGGACAGCGCCCATCAGAAGAAGGGTATTTGGCGTGCCATCGCTAAGGAGGTGCGGACCCTGGGGATCTTTGACAGGCTGAGCACCCACTGCCGCAAACGGAGGGAGGACCTGCACCACTGAGCAAGGAAGACGGTGGAGGCTCAGCTGAGGCTGGCCTCCCAACGAGGAAGGGGTGCCCATCGTACCCTGACCCCCCTGATGTTCCTCATCCTGGCAGTGGCCTCTCCGAAGTTGAATGGGCGCTTGAGGGCATCACAGCAGCCACAAGGGGTGAGTACAAATTCAGATTCATTACTTTGCGCGCGTTAAGGTTTTACCTGGGTGGGGGATGTGGACTGTGGGTGCCCCTAGGCCAGTGCGAACATCGCAGGGTAGGTCCGTTGTTGGGCAGGGTCTGAAGCACTCCAACCCCCATAGTGCTAATGGGCATCTACTACTGGTCAGGGCCCTGTTTCTTTCAGGCATGCAGCTGATCGCGTTAGGCATTGTACCCATGGGCTGGTGACTAGCATTGTAACTGGTAGTGCATGGAATAGTGCATAGGGCTGTTCCCTGTGAGTTGTGTACGCCAACGGTAGTGGTGTTGCTGACATTGACCAAGTGTATCCTCTATCTCTCCCCCCCTTTTTGTTTTGTCACCCCGTCCTTGTGTGCATTAGCATCATCTGGCGGAGGAGCAGAGGCACCCGCGATGTAGGGAGCTGCAGCCCACATGGGCCAGGAGTCTGAATCCACCGACGGTGAGGGTACCAGTGGGATGTAGGGCGAGGGGAGCACCACGACGGGGACAGGAGGAGACACCATAGCCAGCAACTCCTCCTCAGATGGAAGCTCCCTGGCAGTGGCGGACACCTCTGTTCCCACCCCAACAACAGATACAGCCGCCACCACACCTACCAGCACCCCCCTCCCAGCAGCCCCTCAGAGTGTTTCCCGTACCCGTTCACCCAGGAGGGTGGGCATCTCCTTCGCCCCAGGCACCTCAGACCTAGCCCCAGTCAGCCCTGCTACCCTCAGTGAGGAGGCTATTGACATCCTGAGATCCCTCACTGTTGGGCAGTCAACCATTCTGAATGCCATCCAGGGTGTCGAGAGGCATTTGCAACAAACAAATGCATACCTGGAGGGCATTCTCTCTGGCATGGTGGCCCAACAGAGAGCATTTCAGTCTCTAGCCTCCACACTGATTGCAGCCATTGCCCCTGTCTCTAGCCTCCCCCTCCAACTTTCTCTACCAGTCCCAATCCCCTCAACCCCAGCCTATCCCAAACACACCTTCAGACCAGCATTCACCAAATCAACACACATAAATGGCTCATGCAAACACATGCACCACATTTCATCTCACAGGCACTCACACAAGCACCATCCACATGCAGACACACCAACATCCACTGCCTCCACTGTGTCCCTCTCCTCCTCCTCGTCCACCTCCCTCCCAGTAGCATCTCTACTCACACCTGCTTGCACTACATCCTCATCCACTACCTCCATCACAGCATGCCCATAACTACACCCCCCCCACTGGCAGTCACCACGCCCACATCCATGCACACGCCCCCTGTGTCCTCCCCCACTGTGTCTGTGACCCCTCCTTCCAAAGTACACAAACGCAAGCACCCACCCAACCGCCATCCACCTCACAACAGCATCCAGCCCATGCACCTGCACCCAAACTCAGCAGACAGACACCTCCTACAACCACTCTGTAGGAAAGTCCTTTTTTTTTGCCTGATCACCCCCACTCTTTCTGGATAGGTACTGGTGGTTACTGACTCTTGGCTGTGCCCTGGGTACTGCTTACCAGTCCCAGGGCCAGTGCTCTGTGTAAAATGGATATGCAAATTAGGCTAATTATAATTGGCTAAGTTAACCTACCTATAAGTCCCTAGTATATGGTAGGGCATGTAGGTTTAGGGACCACAGCATAGGTGGTGCACACCTAGGTGCACTGCTGAGGTGCCCAGTGTCATTTTAAAAGCAAGCCTGCCTTGCTGGCTGCTTTTAAATTAAAGTTATATGCAAATTCGACTTTGGAATTAAAGGTACTTCCAAAGTCTTAAACTACCTTATTTTTACATATAAGTCACCCCTAAGGTGTGCCCTATGTGCCCCTAGGGCTGGGTGCCATGTAACTATAAGCAGGGACTTTATAAAAATAGATTTATAAGCCCTGGTGAGGTAAAAACAGCCAAATTCGTTTTTCTCTCATTGAAGTAAATAGCCTTCATAGACTAGAATGGGTAGACTTTATTTTAAATTTTAAAGTCTCCTTAAATGTTACATACCAAGAATTTGGTATCAAATTGATTGTTGTAATAAATCCCACAACTTCCAGTTGTTGGATTTAATATAACTTGTCCATGTAAAAAGTTTAGACTTTACCTAAAAAGTTGCCAATTTCAGCTCTGCATTGTTTTTGCTGCTGTGCTCTGATTGGCCAGCCTGCAGCAGCTTCTGCCAGGCTGCCTTGATTAGGTGTGAAGTGGCCAGGCTTCACACAAAGGAATGTGCTTGGGGGAGAGAATCTCCCCTCAGCAGATGGTGAGGCAGGAAGGGGGAGGGCTGCCAAACTGGTCTTCAAAGGCAGAGAAGGACATTTGCAGCACCCAGCAACACCCCCACATCCTGCAACCCCAGACAATTAGGTGCCCCCTTGATTAGATTAGGAGAGGGCAGGAGAGGGGTGTGTTTATGATTTTTAGCCACACCAGTGGGTGGGCTCATCCAGATGTAACCTCCAAAAATCAGATTCATCCATGTTGGATTTTTAGAGACTGTTGCCTTCTGGGATGGATTTTTGCCACACTTCCCAGGAAGTGGTCATCACAGGGGGACGACCCTGTCCCTGATTGGAGAACCAGGGCCCCCCTGCTTTTCACCCAGGAGCAAGGATAAAACTGGCAGACCTGCCCCCACACCTCAGATCCCCACCAAATTTCAAGAAGAAGGAACTACAAGGAGAAGAAGGACTGCCCTGCTGGACCCCTGGCCTGCACCTGGACCCTGCACTCAGAAAGACTGCACCAGCTGCACACTTGGGCTTCACCACAAGAAGGACTTTGCCTGGCTTCAACTGGTTCAAGGAGGGACTCCCTGTTTGCTACAGGTGAAAAATTGCTATCCAGAGTCCCCTGCACCAACTCCTGAAAAAGTGACCAGCTGACCACTGTCCAGTGGCCAAAAAGGAGTTTGCGCCAAGTGCATTCTGGGAGTTGAAGTCCGCACTTCCCAAGGACCATCACAGAACTTCTGGACCCTTGGGGTGAGCTGTGGACCCCAAAAGAACCTTGAAAGAACATCTGGGTGAAGCCCCAGAAGTTTGGAAAAGATTGGAGAATTTTTGAAAAAAAGCTCCATAAAGTGACCGACCCGACGCGGAAATTCTAGCCGGCTTGCCTCAACCGCGACCCGGCCTGACTTCGTGGTTCGTCCCGGTAAAGAAAAACATCCAAAAAAGAGACTCGAAAAAACGACTAAGTCCGAAGGTAAAAATCACCACCGAGGAAACCGACTTCGCGTATCCGGACAAGGGCTCCAGGAGGTCGGATTCAACTGGCAGGTTCGTCCCGGGGAAGAAAAACTTCAAAAAAGAGACTAAGTCAGAAGGTAACTTTTTAACCGAGGCCTCCCGCGACTTGTAGCCGAGCAGGGCTCCATCGCGGTCGGCCTGAAAGTTTGACTTTGCCCCGGTCCTGGTGCAACCAGATGACCCGATTGGCGCTTTTTGTTTCTAAGCGCTAGAAAATAATAATACTTTAAAAATTCATATCTCCGGTTCCCCTGAACCGATTTTAATCGTTTTTGTGTCATTTTAAAGATAAAAATATAAGCTATTTTAATAAATTGGTTTTGGATTTTTAAACTGTTTCCTGTGTTTTATTTAATTACTGTTTTGTGATATTTGAATGCTTTACACTTTGTCTCCTAAGTTAAGCCTTGACGCTCGTTGCCAAGCTACCAAGGGTTGAGCTGGGATTAATTTACTGAGACCTAACTGTACCTATGTGGAGGTTAGTGGCTTGTTGCTAGGTGTAGGTACCTACCTGCCCTACCAATAACCCATTTTCCAACACACTCCCTCTTCCTCCACTCCCAAACCTACTCCCTCTTCCCACCCCAGTGTCCATAAGATGCGTTTCCTGGCAAACATTGACCTCTTCCCTACCCCTCCGCCCGTCCTTACCCTCGGGCCAAGGTGGCCAAAACCCAGCCCAGCACCTCAGCCACCAAGTCCACGTCCGCTGTGGATCCTGCAGCTGTCAGAGGCTCAAAAGGGGCACCCGTCAGACCAGCCAGTGTGCCACCAACCCCTGCCAAGGCAAAAAGCATTCCACCACCTGGCAAGGTGAAGAATGGGACAGCATCCAGCAAGGGGAAGGATCCACAACCACCCAAAAAGGCCACCTCAAAGACTCCAGCTGCCAGACCCAAGGTGACACCACCATCTGCCAAGGTCAGAAAGGGGCACAAAACACCAGGCAAGGCACTTCAGCCATCCGAGGCTGCAGGTGAAGGCCTGGTGGCTACCAGCACAACTGCCAGCACTGCCGCCAGCACCGCCAGCAGCCCCGCCGCTAGCACCACCGCAAGCACTGCCACATGCACCACCACCTGCACCGCCGCAAACACCACTACTGTCAGAAGCAGCAGCCCCAGTGGGCAGCAGTGTGAGGCTGCAGGAGAAGGGCTGGAGCCTCCCCCCACTACTAGCAGCACCGGCACCGCGGCCATCACCACCACCTGCACCACCGCAAGCACTGCTGCAAGCCCTTCCGCAAGCACCGCCACCTGCACCGCTGAAAGTAGCACCACTGCCAGCAGCAGCAGCCCCAGTGGGCAGCCATCCGAGGCTGCAGGAGAGGGGCTGGAGCCTCCCTCCACCACTGGCAGCACCCCCACCAGCACCGGCACTACCACCACTGTGCAGCAGTACCGCCGCCGGATGGACTCTAGCCCTGCCTCTATGGACTATCATCCATCCTGGTCACTGCAAATCTCAGACACCCAGGTGCGGGACTGTAAACTGCCACCCCCCAAGTGTTGCATCACTGGGCACAGAGCCCTCTCCAGAACCAGTGGAGAAATGCATCCACTCACCCTATCCTTGGCAGGATGAAGCACACTGGGCACTAAGCCCCCTCCAGAACCAGTGGAGTAATGCATCCACTCACCCTATCCTTGGCAGGATGAAGCACACTGGGTACAAAGCCTCATCCAGAACCAGTGGAGAAAGGCATCTACTCACCCTATCCTTGGCAGGATGAAGCACACTGGGCACAAAGCACCCTCCAAATCCAGTGGAGAAAGGCATGCATTCACCCTATCCTTGGCAGGATGAAGCACACTGGGCACCAAGCCCCCTCCAGAACCAGTGGAGAAATGCATCCACTTGAGAGACTGTGGCTTTGCACTCCGCAGGACCAAGCAGTGGGCAAACCACCCACTTGAGGGACTGTGGCCTTGCACTCCCCAGGACCAAGCAGTGGGCAATCCACCCACTTGGGAGACATGAGTGACTGTGACTTTGCACTCCCCAGGACCAAGCAGTGGGCAAACCACCCACTTGAGAGAGTTGAGAGACTGTGGCCTTGCACTCCCAAGGAGCAAGCAGTGGGCTAACCACCCACTTGAGAGACTGGAGAGACTGAGGCTTTGCACTCCCCAGGAGCAAGCAGTGGGCAAACTTCCCACTTGAGAGACTTGAGAGACTGAGGGGCATATTTATACTCCGTTTGCGCCGAATTAGCGTCGTTTTTTTTGACGCAAATTCGGCGCAAAACTAACGCCATATTTATACTTTGGCGCTAGACGCGTCTAGCGCCAAAGTATGAGTAAAGAGCGTCATTTTTTAGCGTGAACGCCTTCCTTGCGTTAATGAGATGCAAGGTAGGCGTTCCCGTCCCAAAAAATGACTGCGACGCAAATGTGTTGTATTTATACTCCCGGGCAAAAATCACGCCCGGGAGTTGGCGGGGCAGAAAACCCCGCATTTGCGCCACTTTTTAACGTCTGGGTCAGGGCAGGCGTTAAGGGACCTGTGGGCTCAAAATGAGCCCACAGCTGCCCTCCCATGCCCCCAGGGACCCCCCCTGCCACCCTTGCCCACCCCAGGAGGACACCCAAGGATGGAGGGACCCACCCCAGGGACATTCAGGTAAGTTCAGGTAAGTATAAATATTTTTTTTTTAAATATTTTTTTGTGGCATAGGGGGGCCTGATTTGTGCCCCCCTACATGCCTCAATGTCCAATGACCATGCCCAGGGGACATAAGTCCCCTGGGCATGGCCATTGGGCAAGGGGGCATGACTCCTGTCTTTTCTAAGACAGGAGTCATGTAAATGGCGTCTGGGCGTCGTTAAAAATGGCGCAAATCGGGTGGAGGCGATTTTTTGCATCAACCTGACTTGCACCATTTTTAAGACGCCCTAGCGCCATTTTTCCCTACGCCGGCGCTGCCTCGTGTACGTGGTTTTTTTCCACGCACACCAGGCAGCGCCGGTCTGCTTGCGCCGGCTAACGCCATTCAATAAATACGGCGCCCGCATGGCGCTTCAGAATGGCGTTAGCCGGCGCAAAATTTTTTGACGCTAAACTGCGTTAGCGCAGTTTAGCGTCAAAAAGTATAAATACGGGCCTGAGACCTTACACTCCCCAGGACATTGCGGTGGGCATGGAGCCCCCTCCAGGAGCAGTGGTGTTGCCCTATCTTCCGACTGAGGTGTCCCCCCCTTCCCCCTAAGATGTCTATGTGTTTTCGACCTGATGCCCCTGCAGTGTTTTCTCCGTATTGAAGCAGGAGTCAAATGTGGGCTTGGCCTATGCGTTTTGGCCAAGTGGCCCACGGACATTTTGAGTGGACAATGCACCACCTTATGTACATATTGCATATCTTGTAAATACTGTTTTTGAATTTGGAACGCATATCTGACTATTTCTAATATGACACTCATTTGACTCTATTCCTTTTGTCCTTGCTTTCTTCCAGAGTAATGTTGATGCATGTGTTTGTGTGTGTGGTGTTGGGGGTGAGGGTGGGGGCGTGTGTGTTTCACTCTCTTTCTCCTCCCCCCTCCCCTGTGTGCTAGGTGCAGTACTCACAGTGGTCGTCGCCGCCACCATTCGTACTCCTGGTAGATGAGAAGATACACCAACATGGGTAACACCTGTAGTCCGGGCTCCATGGCGTCCTGGTTCTTCCTTGGGTGTCGAGAGGGGAGTGGTTTCCCTTCTGTGTACTGTTTCCACCATGCTTTTGATGGCGTTGGTACCACCCCGGAAGAGTTTGCGGATGGGCGGGTTGTAATAGGGTGGGCGGTACATTGTCTTCTGCCTGGCTGTTGGCGGTTACCGCCCCGGTGTTTGTTGCTACCGCCATGGCGGTCAGATTGTTAAAGTGGCTGTCTGTGTTGGCGGTTTCCGCTGTGGTTGTGATTCCATTTTTTTTACCGCTGGCCTATTGGTGGTATTATCGCTGCTTTAACACAGACCGCCTGGGTTGTAATGAGGGCCATAGTCATTTAAAATGGATGGGCTATGCATCTAGTATAAAAGCTCATGTTAGATGCAGCGCATTGATCTATTCACAGGTTGGACTTCCCAGGCATCAGGACTGTATCATTATTGGATTACCATCCAAGTTTTTAAATGTGGTCACTCACTTTGAATAATATCAAGGAGCCATTAGTCTCAGGTTGGAGTTCAATGGTTTGTTCGCCTCCAACAATAGTGATAACATTTGATTAAGAGATGCATCCTACTGCATTGTAGGAAGGGGGGCAACACTGCTGGGAGTCGCAGTCTAACCATAGCTTGGTCACGTTATTCCATCTGGCAGGAAATGATCTAGGCTGTTTGAGGCTTTTATGCTTACATGTGCAGGCTCTCTCCAGCTGGAGAAAGCCTACTGCGCTTGTGTGTTTAGCTGGCCCCAGACAGCCGGCCAGACACATGCACTCTGAGGGGGAGTGCTCACCTCACTCCTTGTCACCCCCGTGGCACCGTCCCTTTATAAGGAAACAATAACAAACACTGTTTATTATTGTTTCCATGTAAAGGTGTGCCGCTGCTGGTAGGGGGGCAACACTCCTCTGCCCTAATAGAGGAGCCGCCCCTGCTGCTATGCTATAGCATTGCTACTCTTTTTTCGAGGCGGGGTGGTTGGGGACAGAGCATTTGGAATTAATTCTGATCGGTGCTTGAGGAAAATTATCATAATAATAGTGTGCAATGCTGTTTTTACTCTGAACGTGTTGACTGTAGAGGAATTCTGAAGTTAAATCAGTCCCGTTCACCTGCCACGAGACACCTAAGAAATTATTGAAGTTAACCTGACTTTGATGAGAAAGTAAAGACTACAGTACATTTTTTAGGCCTTTATTAATGAAACATTGTATATTTCTAATCTGTGTTTATGCACACTACAAAGTTAGATGTCGTTGCCTTTTACAACGAAAACGGTTTTGGAGCCTTCCGCCTTGGTTTACAGCAATCTGGCAACATAAAGCACCTTGTAAAAGACATGAGATGTGCTTTCTTGGCTTACCTTAGTAAGTCTTACTTTACCAATGCTTTAATTAATTATGCTGTATAAATTCTCAGTTATTGAAGACATCGCGTATCTTTGTTCAACGGAAACATATTTATCACCTTTTTTAGGTCCAAATGTAGTTGAAAATTACCTCAAACCCTGAGAGTGCAGAAATGATGTCCCTTGGCTTAAGTATTGCAGTAATTAATCGGAAAAATGCCACCCCCTAGTGCAAGGCAGTGTGACAAATGAATGCAAGTGTGCTTCGTGTAATGTTCTAAAGCGGTGGAACCAAAGCGCCGTTTGTTTTGTATTCAATGTTTACGAAAATATTATGTCTGTTCGTAGAAAGGAAACATACCTGGTGGTGCCTCTTCTCATTTTTTCTTTTTTTGAACCGAGCGTACGCACAAGCTTTGATTCTGAATTTCATTAAAGGAAATGCACCCAATGCAATCACTTAGGAGATTCAGGTTCAAACATGAAGTGTTAGTGAAATGAATCTGTCGAAGGAGCAGCACCTTGGCAGCTCGAGGGTGAAAAGGTGCCCATGAGTAATGCACAGCTTTTTATATTTTCCTGTCCCTTAGAACCAACACAACGCAATTAAATCCAGTACAATTCTGGTGATGGAAATCCTGCCTAGTTCTTGATGAAATGGACATATTTGCCTAAAATATTTTTGAACCATAATTTTGAAGAAGCTTTTTTAATGCTGAGATGTTTTATCACGTTTGTTAAGTGTATTAAATCCAGAAGAAAAGCAAATTATCTGCATATTGGTATAATGTTAGTGGCATATTCTGGGAAAATATTCTGCTTAAAATTGAAACTGCAAGTTTTAGAACATGTAGAGATCTTAGAAGCGAGTGCCTTATTCACTGAGTTTTAATTGATTGGTAAAGCACTTGATACACACGTAATGAATCGGATATGTTGTTTGCTGTCTGTGATGCAGGATGTCCTTTTCAAGTTCAAATTGCAAATGCTGCTGCAAATCACTTCTCTGTGCAGTGGACTGCACACACCATTTTTTGTCTATGACAATTGCTTTGCCTCATCTAATTATATGTCATGTCTCTGTGCGTTGATCTCTTCATGAAGTTTGATATGTGTTTGACTTTCCCTTTCAGGGAGTGTACCTGATATCTAATAAATCATGTTCATTCTGTTTTCCTTCTACCACACTGTAAAGAACAGGCATGCTGATGGCAAACCATGCTTACACAACACCCGAGAAAGTAATAGTCTTACCTTTTCATGACATCATACCTACAATTGAGGGATATTCATGACAGTCTACCTGTCACCCATGTGATTCCTTTCTCAATGTGAGAAGATGCAAGGATGAAAACAAATCCTCCGTGCAAGCCTACCAAGGTTAAAAATGACAAGCCAAAAGCAAATAGAAATTTACCAAGTGTGATAAATGTCCTATGTGTTTATATTAAATCCATGTTAGAAATGGCGTCTCTGGTTGCACTCCAGTCAGGGTAAGGGAGTTACACTCCTTAGACAACCACTGCTCAACCCCTTGGTAGCTTGGCACAAACAATCAGGCTTATCTCAGAAGCAATGTGTAAAGTACTTGTACCAACACACACAGAAAGACAGTGAAAACACCACAAAAGTGACACAACACCAGTTTAGAAAAATAGCCAATATTGATCTAAATCAAACAAGACCAAAACAATAAAAATCCTCCAACGTACGCAAGCAAAGTTATGAATTTTTAACTAAAAAAGAGTTTTAATCCATAGAAATCAATAAATGTGTTGTTTTTACATAAAGTACCTGGTTTGCATCAAAAATAAAGCTGCACAGGCGAGCGTGCATTGGAAAAGTCAGCCAAACATCGAGTCCTGAATCGCATGTGAGGGCCTGTATAATCAGGTAGGCGATGCATCATTTTCCTCTCCCGCTGAAGAGCAATGCATTGATTTCCGGATGGGCAGCCTCAGGCCTGAGTCGGTTCACTGTGGTTTTGACACCCAGCGATGATGCTTGCGAAATTCCAGCACGCGGTGGTGAAGAGCAGCACTGAGTGGGTGATGTGTCAATTTGGGCAGCTGCAACAGGTGTTGCGTTGATTTCCCATCCAGGATGCAGGTGGTGCATCGATTTTTCAGCCGCAAAGCAGTGCTACGTTGATTTTCCTCCCGTTCCTGTGCATGGATTTTGGTCTTGGTTCCACCAGCTTGTTCTTTTAAGGGCCCAAGGATTGGAAAGGGCACCACTTGGTAGGGTAGGAGTCTCAGCAAGAGAGTCCAGGTGCTGGCAGGAGAAGTCTTTGATGGCCCTGAGACTTCAGAACAGGAGGCAAGCTGAGTCCAAGCCCTTGGATTCACTTCACAAGCAGGAAAACCCAGAAAACGTTCAGTCTTTGTCCTCTCAAAGGCAGAAGCAGCAACTGCAGGCCAATCCAGCAAAGCACACTCACAGGCAAAGGGGCAGTACTCCTCCTTCAGCTCTTCAGCTCTTCTTCGTGGCTGAGGTTCCTTTTGATCCAGAAGTAATCTAAAAATCTGGGGGTTTGGATCCACCACTTATACTTGTTTCTGTCTTTGAAGTAGGCAAATTTCAAAGGAAAGTCTCTGTTGTTCAAAAGATCCTGCCTTGCCCAGGCGTGGACCCAGACATAAACCAGGGGTTACAGACTGCATTGTGTGAGAACAGGCACAGCACTTTCAGGTGTAAGTGTCATCTCCTCCCTTCCCACTCTAGCCGAGGAGACTCATCAGGACATGCAGGGTACACCCCTGCTCCCCTTGTGTCAATGTCTAGAGGGAATTTACAAACAGCCACTGTCAGTCTGACCCAGACATGGATTCCACAAGCAGGCAGAGACACAGAATGGTTAAGCAAGAAAATGGCCACTTACTAAAAAAAGGCATTTTCCAACTGACAATCTAAAAACAAACCACCAAAAGATGTACTTTAAATTGTGAGTTCAGAAAACCAAAATTCCATATCTCTATCTGCTCCAAATGGGAAACTCCAATGAAAAGATATTTAAAGGCAGTCCCATGTTAACCTATGAGAGAGATAGCCCTTGCAACAGTGAAAACTGAATTTGGCAGTATTTCACTGTCAGGACATGTAAAACGCATGAGTACATGTCCTACCTTTAATAGACACTGCACCCTGCCCATGGGGCTACCTAGGGCCTACCTTAGGGATGCCTTACATGTGCAAAAAGGGAAGGTTTGGGCCTGGCAAGTGGGTACACTTGCAGGTCGAATTGACAGGCTACAAAATGAACACACAGACACTGACGTGACAGATCTGAGCCCCACTCATGTGGGTGGCACAATCAGTGCTGCAGGCCCACTAGTAGCATTTGATTTACAGGCCCTAGGTACCTCTAGTGCACTTTACTAGGGACATACTAGTAACTCAAATATGCCAATCATGGAAAAGCCAATTACACATAGTTTACACAGAGAGCACTTGCACATTAGCACTGGTCAGCAGGGGTAAAGTGCCCAGAGTACCAAACATGAGCAAAAACAAAGTCCAGCACACAGTCAAAAAAACAGGAGGCAGAGGCAAAAAGACAGGGGAAGCCACGCAAGGATGCCATGTCTAACAATCCTCTTAATCCATTCCCATATAAGCAGAACCTTCACCTTCAATGTCTTCCCATTGCAAGCTAACAAAATATGTTATTGGTGTGGATTTTTAACTGAATTAACAAATAACACTGACTGTCTTGTAAGGAGTATTATTACAGAGGTGAAGTTTGAGTAACATCCACCATCTCTAGAACATAAAATACTGTGAGAATCTGTATTTGAATGGCTCGATATATAGGAAATTAGGTTATCAGTTGTACAGGATGTAAGGCCAGCAGAAATATTAAGTCCACAAGTTCCCCTTACTGGGAACCAATTACCCTATTGTAGTTCTTGACTCTCTCAGAGTAGTGAAGCAGGGCAGTTCAAGGCCTATTCAAGGGAGGTGGTGTGGGCTAGCAATCACCATTTGCTGGCACGTAATCACAAAAACCAAGAAATGATTGTCCAGTCAGTACTTTTTCTTTAGGTCCGGAGACTGTTCATAGACTTTGGTTTATTTTACAAAGGCAGGCGAGCAGTAAGTAGTTTACAAGTTGCACTGAAACCATATGCACAGAGGCCGTTGGGGGAAAAAAAAGGTGATTGGCATGTTCGCTTGACATTTAATATCGAGTTGCAGAACATGTGAGTATTGTGGGAATTTCATACCATCTCATGCTCTAGTGAAATGTATACTGTTATCTTGAAATATGAAGTCGTTATTGTCAATTAATTTTTACAACTAGAGCATGACCGAATCCCGGGATCTTAGTTTGACTCACATGATTCTGAATGAAGGAGGAAGGAGCGTGCAGCGGACACAGTGATTGCCTCGATTGTTGGCAGGTTTGAGAACTTAGCCGACTATAAATACCACAATGCCGCTTGCTATCATGATGGCGGATTTTACCAGGAAGGTGGGCAGATCTCACAGGTCGTATGATGGATTGGGAGCACAGAGGCTTTTAAAAACTAAAACTAAAATGCACGAGTGCTATTGACACCAGAGAAGGCACAGAGGCTTTTTGAACGGATTGAAATTGTACAAGTGTTTTTGACATCGGAAGTGTTTTTGACATCGGAAATGCCTCATCTGTTAAAGGACTCCGTGGAGAATAAATACTGAAATGCCCCCTTGCTCATGATGGCAGGAACCACTTGAAAAAGACGAGTCAGTCGAAACGCGTTGTGGTGCTGGACTGAGCACTGATGGTATTGAAACAACATAAATCAGGATGAATAAATGACAAGTTTATCAGCAGCCTCTGGGAGTGCAGCGTTTTCTTTCTTCATGTGATATGTAGGGTTTGGTCCTTTACCCTGACGCAGCACCGACAGTTAGGCACGCCGCTGTGCAGGACCAATTATTCTGTTGTAAATTGATGTACAGCGGCAGTGCCCGGCATTGGGACTTTAATGTTTGGGGCCAGCAAGGAGATACTTATCCCCTGCGTGTGTATTTGCACTGGAAGATGAATGACAAATGAGTCGACTTCCATCAGCGCTTTATGCTTGTTTCATTTAAGGCACTACGCTACTGGTGAAATATGGTGAGTGGTTGCCTGATTATGGATCCCAGTTTGCTGATGTGGCCCCAATGGGGTCCGGAGACTGTTCATAGACTTTGGTTTATTTTACAAAGGCAGGCGAGCAGGAAGTAGTTTACGAGTTGCACTGAAACCATATGCACAGAGGCCGTGGGCGGGAAAAAAAAAAGGTGATTGGCATGTTCGCTTGACATTTAATATCGAGTTGCAGAACATGTGAGTATTGTGGGAATTTCATACCATCTCATGCTCTAGTGAAATGTATACTGTTACCTTGAAATATGAAGTCGTTATTGTCAATTAATTTTTACAACTAGAGCATGACGGAATCCCGGGATCTTAGTTTGACTCACATGATTCTGAATGAAGGAGGAAGGAGCGTGCAGCGGACACAGTGATTGCCTCGATTGTTGGCAGGTGTGAGAACTTAGCAGACTATGGGGGTCATTCTGACCCTGGCGGCCGGTGGCCGCCAGGGCCACCGACCACGGGAGCACCGCCAACAGGCTGGCGGTGCTCCCACGAGCATTCTGACCGTGGCGGTTCAGCCGCGGTCAGAAGCGGAAAGTCGGCGGTCCCCCGCCGACTTTCCGCTGCTCGGGGGAATCCTCCATGGCGGCGGAGCGCGCTCCGCCGCCATGGGGATTCTGACACCCCCTACCGCCATCCTGTTCATGGCGGGAAACCCGCCATGAACAGGATGGCGGTAGGGGGTGCCGCGGGGCCCCTGGGGGCCCCTGCAGTGCCCATGCCAATGGCATGGGCACTGCAGGGGCCCCGTAAGAGGGCCCCGCAAAGTATTTCAGTGTCTGCTTTGCAGACACTGAAAAACGCGACGGGTGCAACTGCACCCGTCGCACCCCTGCAACTACGCCGGCTCAATTCTGAGCCGGGGTCCTCGTTGCAGGGGCATTTCCTCTGGGCCGGCGGGCGCTCTTTTGGAGAGCGCCCGCCGGCCCAGAGGAAATGTTTGAATGGCCGCCGCGGTCTTCTGACCGCGGTGCGGTCATTTGGCGGCGGTACCTTGGCGGACGGCCTCCGCCGTCCACCAAGGTCAGAATCAGGGCCTATAAATACCAGAATGCCGCTTGCTATCATGATGGCGGATTTCACCAGGAAGGTGGGCAGATCTCACAGGTCGTATGATGGATTGGGAGCACAGAGGCTTTTAAAAACTAAAACTAAAATGCACAAGTGCCATTGACACCAGAGAAGGCACAGAGGCTTTTTGAACGGATTGAAATTGCACGAGTGTTTTTGACATCGGAAGTGTTTTTGACAACGTAAGTGCCTCGTCTGTTAAAGGACTCCGTGGAGAATAAATACTGAAATGCCCCCTTGCTCATGATGGCAGGAACCACTTGAAAAAGACGAGTCAGCCGAAACGCGTTGTGGTGCTGGAGTGAGCACTGATGGTATTGAAACAACATAAATCAGGATGAATAAATGACAAGTTTATCAGCAGCCTCTGGGAGTGCAGCGTTTTCTTTCTTCATGTGATATGTAGGGTTTGGTCCTTTACCCTGACGCAGCACCGACAGTTAGGCACGCCGCTGTGCAGGACCAATTATTCTGTTGTATATACAGTATATATATATATATATATACATACGAATATCACAAAATAGGGTGTCACTTCAATAAAACAGAACCATTGTCTTTATCAAGGGTCATCAGAACAGATAAGGTAAGCCTCTTGGATTTGTCAAAGGTTCACCATATTAAAAGGACCTACAAACCACATGTTAAAACACCACTTTATCATGTGAAAATGCAATAATCCCTAATAACCATGTCTAAATGCAATCATGTTTATCAATAACGCATTTCAATATCATTGGCAACATAAATAGTTACTAAAGCATGAAATAGAAACATACATGTGTCTGTATCTTTTTCGTATGCTTTTAGGCCATATAAAGTGTAACCATAAAAGTTACTCTACTCTATTTGTCTTCATTATAAATTCTAAAGTCTCATAAAATACAGGTAAATAACCGACCCTAAAGGGTTCTACACCCCTCAACACTAGAGCAAAAGCTCTAACCTTGGACTTACTTGAAATAAGGATGAAAATCCTAGGAGGACGATCATACTTTCCGGGCTACTGCAAAAATAGGGTCAGTACTTTTAAACTTCTTGTAGGGGAGCTGCTGCACTCATATATCCCCCACACTTTCTTTTAATTATTAGTGGTGCCACTGCCCATTTTGGGGCTGCCACAGTGGAGAAAAATAAGAAAATTAGCAGGGCATTATGGGTTGCTCCAGCCAGGAGCACTGACTATTTCATTAGCGGCTCTTCTGCGGTGCCAGGGAGAGCCACATAGCTTTTCCCTTGTGGGACCGGGTACCGCTCATGGCACACTTTGTTGGGGACAGCTCGGGGAGCACACCCTGGCAGCCCCAGCAAACTCATTGCCCAGGCAGACATCTCCTTTGCTACAACAGGAGACAGCAGTGTGCTCCATTCCTGTCTTCCGTGGAGGTGGCCTAGAAAGAATGCAATTGTGCAGGGAGCGGTTTCTTCTGTCTCACTGCATTAGCTTTGCATTCAGATCTTCCCTCAACTGGTACTCAAGGGTCTAAGGAGGGCTGCCTCACTGGCCCTTGGCGAGACCCTCTGATCCTAGGATCAACTGTGCCAGAGTCTTTGGTCTTTTTGGGCATAAGGGTGTTTCTCCTTCCAGTTGTCCATTACTGTCATAGCCCCAGGGTCTGGCAGCAAAAAGCAGAAAAGTTATTTTTGTTCCTTGTGCAAGACATGTTTAAAGGGAGTGGCAGGTTCTAGAAGTCAGCCACCCCTGGCTAATTCTAGGGTGCTGATTCACTTCTTCACCCTGTCCCAACTCTCCTGCACAGTATGCTGAGAAAGGTCAAGCTGGCATCATCCATGAGTATTTGGCTACATCTCCTCTAGGTTTCTCAGCTTTCCATCTCACTGACATCACTGACAGGGCCTTTTCCACCAAAACATCAGAGAGGAACCCTCCCCTGTGTTGGCGCCAGAGGGCTGGGCTCCTTCTTTTGTTCAGTGGACCTGGACTGTACCAACACTGGTACAATGTGACATTTAAGTAAGGGATGTAGATTTTCTTTGACACCCCTTCCTCCCGAAACACTTTTTACTGCTCTCTTTGTGTAGAAAGGGCTTTTTCCTGCTGCTGGACAGCAATGTGATTGACGTGGCCCAGCAGGGTGACAAAAGGCCAGGGCTCTGATCCTGAGCTCAGCCAGTGGAATATAACAATCCTGGATGACCCATAAGATGTACATATAGCTTCTTGGGACTTGCATAATTCATCTTGACTCACATGTTTTACCCGATTTTGATATCTCAATGGACTTTGTAGGCAAAGGGAAAACCAATCGATTTCCTCCTTTGTGTATAATAAAGTGTCACTACTGAAAAAACAGTAAATCATACTGTGTTTACCTATGAGTGCCCACTACCATTATAAAACATACCCCAGGTCAATATCTAACTATGCAGAGTCCCCTCTGCAACAGGCTACCTCTACAGTTACCAGGCTGTCCACAACAGTAGTCTCACATTCGCAGCCTGCATAAGTAAGCACACGTGTGCACATGTCTTTACATGTAAACAGCCAAGACCCCTTTACTCTAGCTGCATCGTAGAAGATTTAACATAAAAGGGTGGACACTGACGGTAAAAATGTACAGTCCATATGCTATTAAATTACTGTGGGTGAAACACATGTAACAAGAGTCACCCACAGTGAAAAATAAAAAAATCTGGTACTAAGTGAGTGGAACCCATTTTTCGTCAATATGGTAAGGTATGTGGTGAGTGGTATTACACATGCTGACCATGTAGGAGTGTACATCATTTTTTATGGACAAGGCATGCCTGTGGTTATTTATGTGTCCAGGACAAAGACAATACATAAAGGCCGGACGTACGTAGCTTTTTCCTTATCGCAACCAGCCTGATTCGCAGAATCGGGCCACTTGTGACAAGAAAAAAGCATTTTGGTATCTACAAACCCTATTTTGTAATTTATTAATCTATTTACTGAATCACAAAATAGGTTTGAGAGTCTCTATTTGGAAGGGGCATGCCAAGGGCATCCCTTCCAAATTGCAATTCGCATGGCATCTAAGATTGTTTTGCGACTGTGAATGCAGCCGCAAAACAATCACAGTTACCACGAACTTCAATTTGGTGGTAATCCATTTGCAAATGGGAAGGGATCCCCAACGGAACCCTTCCACTTTGTAAATGGGGTGCCCATATTTTTTCAGAGCAAGCGGTGGTCCCACAGACCACTGCCTACTCTGAAAAAAATGAAAAGAAAACTTAATTTTTTTTTTGTAATGCATGCCATTTTCCTTTCAGGAAAACAGGATGCATTGAAAAAAACTGCTTTATATAAGAGCAGTCATAGACATTGTGGTCTGCAGTCCCCAGCAGGCCACCATCCCTGTGAGCGCAGCCATTCCCAATGAGGTCACAAATTGTGACCTACTTCATAAATATTAATGAGGTAGGTCATTTGCAAACCCATTACGAATCACAAACAGTGTGCTTGACACTGTTGCACAGTTTATTTTGCGACTCACAATTTACGATTCCCAAATGGATTACAAATTGCGAGTCACAAAAGAAAATGTCTTACATCTGGCCCTAAATGTTTACAAGACTGCAGACTGGTGAGTCAGTATAAAGACTGGCAATATTAAACTACATGGGGTGAGAAGCCACAGTCTTGATGTGAGATGGTGTATTACTGGATTTCCCATCATCCGTCTGCACAGGAACTAAAATCACCTGATTTCCCATGATTCATCTGCACAGGAAATGGCATCCCTGGCTTTCCTATCATCCATCTGCACAAGAGGTGCTATCACGGGTTTCCCCCCAAATCTGTCTTTAAAAGAAGCCAAGCAAGAGAATGTATTTCTATCATCCATCCACACAGGACTTGCTGTCATTGGATTCCCCATCATCTTACAGCACAGGAAGTGATATCACTTGATTTCCCATCACCCATCTGCACAAAAGGTGACATTACTGGTTTCCTGACAAAATTGTCTTTAAAAGAAGCAGCCAAACAAGAGAAGTGAAATCACTGGATTTCCCATCATCCTGCTGCACAGGAAGTGTCATCATCGAATTTCACCTCACCCTTTTGCACAGGAAGTGACTTCACTGGATTTCCCATCACCCATCTGCACAGGAAGTGACATCACTGGATTTACATCATCAATCTGCACAGGACGTGACATCAGTCCTACCCAATCCTGCCTCGCTGCACCTCCCAACACTGAGTGAGTGTTCTCCTGTGCTTCCTGCAAGTTCTTGTGCTCTTACCCACACCTGCCACTCACAGCACCTGTACCAACAAACACCCAATAGCCCACATTCTCACACTCACACAGTCCAGCAACCACCCACACAACACTCTGCATTATATGCTCCTCAACATGCGCTCACTCACTAAAGATGCCCCAGAGATTTGGAAACTGTAGCATGACAACACCCCAAATCTACTTTTCTTCATAGAAATCTAGCTGAACTTGACTTTGATATGGCCATATTCCCATTCATCAGACAAGATAGACTTTAAAAGCCCAGAGCCAGGATCGTCATCCTCCACAAGAACGGTATCAGCTGCACCTCCTCCATGGGCACGTCATCCTTCAAAATGGAACATCTGTCATTCAAATTTCATGCCACGGCCAACTTCACTGTAAGGCACTCTCAGCTACAACCCACTGGAACCGTGCACCAACTACATTGACACCATCATGGACTTTGTCGCACCACTAGGCATCAACGCTAGCAATTACATCCTACTTTGAGACCTGAACTCCCTGAAGGAAGACATGCCAACCCCAACTCAAAAGGAAATCCTTGGAAGCCTGGTTCATTCAACAAGTAAAGCAACTTAACCATGGCACAGGACACCTTGTGGACCCTACTTGTGCCACCTTAGACAGCATCCCATTCAACAAGCCCACACCAGTCTCCTGGAGAGACCATGCCATCATCAAGTCTAGCATCTCCATCCTGGGCCAACCCACAGGCACCACCACCAGATCAGCCCACGGAATCTGAAATAGCCTCACTAAAATTGACTGAAACACTTCTCTCAACACCCACCGACTGGAACACAGTACCAGTCTCTATAAAGACATCAATAATTTTAACATCTGTATCACCTCCTGCACTGCCTTCCTGCCCCCTCTCAAACACAGCAAAACAGCCAAATCCAGACTCCAGGCCAGTTGGTACATGGATGAACTCAGACTGATGAAATTCTGCAGCAAACAACTGAACCATAAATGGAGAATGAGCCAGGACAATGCAAACAGGATCATGTTCAAAGACACCCTAAGATGCTACCATCAAATGAACTGGACCACTAAACACACCACTCTGATGCCAGCACCAACAGAAGATAAAAAAGCTTCATCAGCGTGAAGGAGTTCACATCACAAGCCACAGCCTTAAACTCCATCACACCCTTCCAGGACCTCTACAACAATCTCTTTGAATTTTTCAGCAACAACAACTTCAACCCATAACCAGACTTGACAGACCTTGCCAAACACCTTTCAATCTTATCCAAAGAACCAATGCTAACCACATGGCGTGTCCTCACACCAGAAAAAAATGTTTCTGCCGTGAAGTCCATCCACTCAGTGCCTCACCATACCTACTCCAGAGGACTGAAACCCATCAACAACATGCTCACACCCATTCTGAATGCCTCTACCTTTATCTTGCCCTTCCAGACACATGGAAACATGCAACTGCCCTCCTATTGCCAAGAAAGCACTCTGCAAGTCCTTCAACACTCCTGAACTACTGACTGATCTCCCAGTCACCATTCTCAGCCAAGATCCCTTTGAGAAAATCATCCATAGGAACCTCACTGAATACCCCAATGACCACTAACTCCTCTACACCACTCAGTTTCCTTTCAAACCGAACCACTGCAGGGACACTGCCCTCATCACTGCCATACATTACATTAGCATGACTCTAAACAGAGGAGACACAGGAGCCTTCATCCTCTGGGACCTCTGTGCAGCGTTTGACATAGTTTGCCACTGCATCCTCACCAAAAGCTTACACTGCAACTGAATCCTAGGATACTCACTCTTATTGATCTGCTCCTTCCTGACTGGAAGGACCCAGTTAGTTGCATGGCACCATACACCTCAGAGGCCTGCAACTTCACCTGCGGGGTTCTACAATGATCCTCCCTAAGCCCTTCAACATGTACCTCATCCCTCTAGCCTCTAGAGAAATGCCTCAGAGGGGCAGCTTCGTTTTGGATCCGTCCTGAGGTAGGTTTTTAGCAAACATCAAATCTTCAAGCTATTGAAGACACTGAAGTTAAGCAGTATAGGTTGTGTATATTCTGTGTATGGTTGACACCTTTTATTGATCCTGCAGAGTAGAAAATTTTCTAAGGTCTAACATTTCTGAAATTTCAGTTATGCTACAAAATGGCCAGTTGAAATCCTTCCTATGGAATTGTCCACAGCAGGCAAAATATGTTTCTGTCAATAAACCTTTTGCAAGATGCCCCCACAGAAGGGAACTTCCAGAGGGGGAAGCAAGAAACATTTCTGTTGTGTGGAGTCCCACTGGGCTTTGCCAAGTAGTCATGCTTCAGTGCAGCAGAAATCAGTTGAGTTAGTGGATCAGCGTAACAGTTAGGGCAAACCAGTGAGCTACTGGTGACAAGGTCTAGCAAATCCCCAATAATTCCTAGTTTCCTAACTCCCTACCTTTCAGTAATGTAATGCATTCCCTTTATTGGATCATGTTTCTCAGCTAAGAGTACTTTATATCTCTGAACACAGGTTATAGGTAATAGTATTCTTACTTTAATACTACTCTTTTTAGCTAGATTAACATAAAAATAAATGGTGAATTTATTTAATTTTGAGAGCACTTTCCTAGCAAAAGTAACAGATATAAAATTTAAATACACTTCTATGAAAAGATAATTTCTTCAATTTAGGCTGTAGGAAATTATCTAACAACAGTATACAGAGGAAGATTTGTTTCTTCTCTCTAACATGCCTTATTTGCTCTCTGTACACTTGTACAGGAACTCTCTAAGACAATTAGGGGCATATTTATGACTTTTTCATGCAGTGCCGCGCCACACCGCGTGACAGGGTAGGAGCAGGAACGCACCATATTTAAGTCAATACGGTGCATTCCTGCCTTTTCCCCTGCACTGGGTCATTGGTGTGAGGATGTCAGTGTTGCATGCAGGAGTATTTTTGTGCAGGAAGGGTAACCTTTCTGCACAAAAACAATCCCCTGAGGTATATTGCTCTATCTATGTGTGCTGCAAAACATAGCAAACATACAAAGAGGAAGCAACAAGGAGAAATACAAATATTCATCCTTGTCACTCCTTCCCTGGGAAGGCACAGCATTCTAGTCAGTTCTGGTAAATCTGGGAATGTGTCTAAATCCTTTGGAGTTGTATGGGAACACCCATGCAATGCAACGCCTTCCCAGGGCATAATAAGGCAATGCAGCAATTGGAGCTGAGTTGTCCTACTCCAGATATATGGAGCCATTCACCACCACCCAAAGTGGTTTAGCATGGCTTCAGAAATTACATTTAAGGTTTGCATTGGACTGTGCCACATTGCATTGAATAAACGCGATGCAAACCTGCTCACAAATATGCCCCTTACTTTTTTTAAGTGGAAAGGTACCACAATTTAAAAAAAGAATACATGATTATCTATTTAATAACAGCACATGTGGCTGAGGCTATTGTATGCACAAAGAAATCCCCAGGGAACATATTTACTAATAATGCATACAGCACCATAACAACCACATTTGCTGCACTCCTTTGCACAAGAGTGAAAACAGTAGAAAGCCATATGTCATCCCCTCCCTGATACTTAAAACAAGGCTGCTTTGGGCAACGCACATCACTCACTCCACCTTGCAGTGATGAGTGTGTACTGTCTAGAATTAGACTTGTAATCAAAGTATACCCTACCAGTAGAAATTAATATGTAGAGACAAATTGAAAAGGATCCCACACATTATGTGTGCTTAGTTGTGTTTTTGAGAAATGAACACATTCCTCTCATTAAACGCCTGCTTAAAGGAGTCATTCCTTTTTGACACCCAGCCTGTTTGGCTCTCCTAGGTGGATTTGGCTTTGTGTCCAAAGCTATGAGTATTTGTGCTGATCTGGCACATTAATGCCCGCGTAACACCCCTTCAGAGCAAAGCACTGTAAAGCAGCACAAAGGGGATTTTGTTCTACGAATAGGGCTATTTTCCAGTAAAAAAATAAATTTGCCCAGGATATTAAATACTTCTTCTAGACTTTGCTTTGATTTCCATTGCTTTGTTGCAGTGCAAGGCTTTAGTAAATTTGCGCCCAGTTGTCCTGCATGAAAGAATTGAGAAAATATGCAAAAGGATAGATTTTCTCATGCTAATCGTAGAGTAAGTTGACAAGTTGTATTTAACTTATCCAGATGGAAAGTCCCTTTTCTAATGTACAATTCAGATACTTATTCTGATATTGTGCATGTAAAATTCTGAACAACACTGTATATTGTTGTGTTGTCAGCTGTATGGGGCACCTATGACTTTCTTAAAGTTCATTACATGCAAATGAACAAATGCTTTGCTAATTGCAATAATGATGGCCACCACTCATACGGATTGTTTAATGTGCACCATTCATTTCTGCATACAGAGATGTGTCATGGACCCCTGCAGCTCCTGTGGTGCGAGAGTGGGGGCCCAGATACTTTTTGTGGGCCTCCCATTCAGCCAAAGGCTCTGAATGTGCACTGGTAATGTGCTGTATGGCGATTATGACATTTCTCAGTATAACAAGTATCATCCTTTAGTATATGTTTTATTTGCACAGTACTTATGACTTCTGTCATTTTGGTCCTAACATATATATATATATATATATATATATATATATATATATATACATATATATATATATATATATATATATTTATATATATAATATAGAAGCATACTGTTATATAATCCTGTGTGGAGTCTCTTTTGTGGTATATTTATTGCGTCTCTGGTGTGAGTGTGTTTTGCGAAAGCTTTACACATTGCCTCTGGGGATAAGCCTGACTGTTCTGTGCCAAGCTACCTGGAGGTTAGCACAGGTTATCCTTGGTGTGTAACTTACTCGCCCTGACTATAGTGGTGGGCTCTGCCTAGCTTAGGTGCATACCCTAGCCAACCAGAAACCCTGTCTAAAACACACCTTCAAACTCATTTAAGTATTAATCATTGAATGCTTGTCACCCATGAGTGCAGAATTTTGCAACCTCATCACCATAATGGTTGCCTACTGTCACATAATCAAAACCACTGCGGTGAGCGGGGCACTCCACAGCTGCAATTTTTGCAGGCAGCTGTAGTGCTACAAGCGATCTCATAACAGTTCCCCTTTCAAATAGGGGATCCAGATGAAGTCATAAATCTTCACTGTTATCATAACTGTCCAAAGACATGGATGACACCAAAGCCTTATTAACTATCTGTAAATATAGTCACTCTCAGTGTTTGAGCGATACAGCAAGCTGTACTAGGACCTATCAGTTCCATCGCTTACGCTGAAAACAACCCTCAGAGCCAGGAGGCTTTGACTACCTCTGAGACTGTACAGACTGTGTAGGCAGCTCTCACGTTTCCTTCATTGTCTCTTAGGCTCGACCCATCCACAAACAGTATCAGATTCTACTAGTGGCTCTTCTCATTTATCTGGTCTCAGGTTTGTGCATAGTTCAATAACATAGAGACAATCATGCTCAACCACCTCCTCTTCATTTTCATTCTCCGTGAGAGGCATTAAGGTGGCAGGATTCAAAGTAGCATATCTCTTAAGAGTCATGTTTTCTGCAGTTTGTATAATCTGTTTGTATTTTGTCAACCAGCTGTTTGTCAAATGCTTTGTGTGGGTAGGTGTTAACAAAATCTCAACTGAATGGGGCACAAGAACAATTAGAGGATGTCCCATCAGAATACTTTCACACCATTCTTTGCTGACACCAACTGCTGTCATGGCTTTAAGGCATCTGGGTAGTCCGGCAACTGCAGGATCAGGAGTAGCAGAAAAGTGAGCCACAGGTCATCTCATATTTCCGTGCATCTGTGTAAGCACTAAAAGAACACATCCCTCCCTCTCACTGCAGAAAATCAATCAATCAATGATGATTTGTAAAGCATAGCTAATCATCCAACACAGTATCCAGGGGCTTGCAGGTCCCAAAGAAAGCAGTGAGAACGAGGGGAAAAGCAAGGAGTGGGTACACAAAAGACAAGAGAAAAGTCATGAAGAAAGCAGGGAAAATGAGGGAAAAGCAAGGACCAGGCACACTGAAAACTTGGAAAAAAGCAAGGGGAAAACAGTAGAAATGAGGGAAAAGCAAGGAGACAGCACACAAAAAATGGGGGAAAGTAAGGAGAAAGGAGTGAAAATGAGGGAAAGCAAGGAGGGAGCACACTGTAATTGGGAAAAAGCAAGGTGAAAACAGTGAAAATGATGGAAAAGCAAGGAGAGGGCACTCAAAAAACAGAGGACACAGCAAGGAGAAAGCAGTGAGAGTGTGGGAAAAGCACAGAGAAGGCACTCAAAAATGGGGTTAAATCCAGGAGAAGAGAGGTGCAAGAGCGATGCAGCAGCATGTAGAGAGCAGGGCCTGGCACCTGAGAAAAGAGTAAAAACTTTATTGTAATCAGGCATTCTTAGTGCTGGGGATAACAAGAGACTTTCTCTCAGATCTACGAAGGCAATCACACAGACATTGTCCCATGATGTCTCTGTAAAGGCTTGGCCACTAGGGAAAAGTTGGTATCTACTGGCAATAGTAGCCCACCATTCGCAAACAACATCCTGGCTTCTCTCTGAGTGGTTGGCAGAATCATCTTTAAAATTACTGAGATTCTTTCTTGTGACACCTTCCTCGCTCATTTCTCAATGTGATGTTGAGATACAAAACTTCCTTCTGACAATGCTTCAACTTACTCAGGGAAACTTTATGTCCATTCTCAGCCAAGTGGTTCAGCAATGCAAAGGTGACTCGTTTGCCTGTTTTTTTGAGTTTCAGATGCCACTAATAGTTCATCAATGTACTGAATTGGGACAGAGTTACAGGGCATGATTAGAAACTCAATATTCTTTTTGAGGATCTGAAGAAATATTGAAGGAATCTCTGTATACCCTTGTGGGTCTCAGCATCATGCCAAACAATGGTTCTGAAACCAGAATTCGAAGAGGTACTGACTGTCTTCATGCAAGGGATCAGAGAAAAATACCTGACACAAATCGATTATAGTGAACCACTCAGCCTCACAGGGAATTTAAACAAAATAACAGCTAGATTCAGGTACCACGTGACAACAGGGAACAACAATACCCTTAAACCTTGTCAGGTCCTGCACTGTGTGTCATTTAATGTTAGGCTTCTGTAAGCCCATAATGGATGAGTTACATGGACTCCCCATTATCTGTTTCAAAATACCTTGTTGTATCATTGACTTAATCAATGAAGTGATCCCAGCAATTGTTTTAGGGGAGAGATTATACAATAGGATTCATGGCTCCTCGACACTGGGTTTTACTTTTATGTGAACAGGCTCATCTCTCTTTGTGAGACCAATATGTTTTCCTGAAAAGTCCCAGCTTCAGGCTTCACTGTATCATTAAGATCCTGTGGTAAGTCCTCAGATGTCCTGATGGGATACACTCCAACCACTGGACCTTGACTTTTCAGTTTAAAGTTTACCTCTAAATCATGGGTCATAAATTCCACTCCTTTCAGGGTACAATAGATAGTGCAGTTTAATTTGCACAATAAAGTACATCCTAGTAAGTTCACAGCACTCAAATCACACACCACAAACTGGTGATTCCTCTCAAAGGACCCTATTTTAACAGGTATTTCTTTTGTTATGGGGTTTGTTATTTGCTTATTTGTGACTCCCACAACATGGATTCTTTTTTCCTGTGAGATTTAGGCCCATATTTATACTTTTTTGTGCCGCATTTGCGTCGTTTTTTGACACAAAATCGGCGCAAACTTACAAAATACAATTGTATTTTGTAAGTTTGCGCAGATTTTGCGTCAAAAAGAGGCGCAAATGTGGTGCTAAAAAAACATAAATATGGGCCTTAGGTTTCAAACTTCCATTGTTCTAACAGTAGAACGAGTAGCTCCAGTTTTGCTAAAAAATTATACGGGTGACCATTTACCTCATCTTCTGCAAGTGGACCTATCTCATCTACTTATAAGACAGCACCAACTATGCAATCTTCCTCTCCCATTAGGCACCATCATTGTGACTGAACAGAGTCGTAGCATCCAAGACCATCAACCATAGGAAACTGCTGAAACGCATTCTGATTTTGGAGGCAATTCAGAATTAAGTTGGGGACCATGTGCATTTTGATGCAGCATCAGGGCTTGTGAAACCTGCATCACTGGAGCTTGGGGTACATTCAAATTTTGCATTCTCAGTATCTGCACATTCCATAACTGTACAGGGTTATTACTCTAGGGCTGTATAAACACTGAATTCTGAGCCTGGTTCTCATTCATCACTCTGTTGTGATTAAGATGACATTCCTACTTCCATTACCATAATTCACTGCAATAATTACAAAGATTCAATCTCTTCAAAGTTGCCACATCAATCCCATTATTTGGGTCAATTGGAACACCACAACCTCTACCTTGTTGCGGGAACCCATTCCCATCTTGTATCACAGGAGCTCCTTGTTAATACACTCTTTACATGGAACCAACATTCCCTACAAAAGATTGCTCTGACTTCCTGTCTGTGCCACTTTCATCTGTACCATCATTATTTTCTCCTTCAGTGATTTCTGTTTCATTTCCCATTCATCACTTCACAATTTTGCATATCTTAGGATCTCATCATCTGATTTATTTTGCCAACAGGTCAAATGCTGCTGAATCATCAAGCTAATCTGGGGTCTCATTGGTGTCATAAACCGGGCACAAAATTTCCCATGTCTTAAGCTTCAAGAGTTTCCTTTCCACTGTGCTGCTTAAACACTGCTAGCACGCCTTATCCTTAGTAAGTAAACTTACAAGGGGCCGCGTATAGGTCGATTAATCTTTTGGATCGCATAGAGAATCTTAGTTAAGCGGTAACCAGTGAAACATCAATGAACATCATCATCAACATGTAACACCATAAAACCTTATATAACAAGAAATACCACCACTCTCAAAAGGGTTAATCATGTTTATTCCCTAATAGTTACAAATCTAATCAAAAACCTTTATTCCAATAATCAATGATTAACCAAACTTTATTAGCATCATGAGGAACAATTTACCAAGATTTATTGATGAGCAATAATAAAACATCAACCTAAGCCAGCAAATCTTTAACATTGAATAATTCAGCAATGCAAGTCAGTCAGTCTATCGTCACCATGAGTCGCCCTTGTCAACCTACCTATCTCGGATTAGCATCAGCATGTGGGTCTTCATGCAAAAACAATTTAGTCAAAAATCATTAATCTGGAAAAAATCTATCTAAGAGAGAAAAACATTTTAAACAGCACAGTTGGTACCTAGAAGGAAAACACACATTAGTCGGTCACCGTTTTATAGCTATCTATCCAGGATAGATCAGCAACAAGTCAGTCTTCGTCTCTAGGTCATCAGTCATCAGCAAGACTCGGGCTCACAGAGAGCAAGCCAAATTTTCAGCACTTCGGACAGCGTCTCCTGACGTCATCAACTTTCGCCTCTCCACTCTGATTTCCTTTCTTGTGTCATGACTTTTTATTAGGGTCTCTCAGTCCGTCCCACAAATTGCTAATTGGTCAACCTTATCTGGGGTTATGATTCTAACCTATAGTTTTTGTTTACCACTTGTTTGCGTCCGTTCAAGCATCAAGTTCCATTAATATGATTGGTCCTCCTGTCGATGAGAACATCATCCGGCTCTTCAGGTAACGAAATTGTTGCCCACAGTCTTTTAGTCAGTGCTTCCATTGTTCGATTCCTGAGAAAGTACATTTAGCCTACTCTACACATAATTGTATCAATTTGTTCTGATCGTCTCCTGTCCGCTGGTACATTGCAGAAAATTCTAACAGAGCTCATCTGAACTCTGTACAGTTTAAGGTCCTTTTCTCCAGTTCCAGTCCTCGACAGCTCATCCCATCTCCACGTTTAAGCAAGCAAGGCCCAGCGCCGACCAGGCCTCTAGTTCGGCTAAGTTAAGGGTACAAAGCATCATAAAACATAGTTTGTATCATCAGTTATGACACATTTTTCACATTATTTTTAGTACTGTTAACATACATGGTGACCCCTCCCAGTGGGCACATTTTACTCATTACACGTTATTTTCAATTATTAGTCTCATTTGTCATTATTTCTCATTAGTATGTATGCGCAAATCATTGAAATATTCTCATATTAGCATCTCTGCTCCAACAACACCTCCAACAATCTCTCAAAATAGGCATGAACTGACTCCTTAGGCTCTTGAGTTGTCCTTTCAATCTTAGCCCAAGCAATGTCTTTAGTGGGTACTTTTCCTTTTAAAAAGGTTATCACCTGTTGAAACTTTTTCAACCCCAATGGCGATGGGGCATAGGATATTGGCTCTTTCTGAGGTTCCATCCCTAGCCACTTTACATTCTGCCCACAAATCACTCTGTACCACAATAACAAAGAAGGCATTCAAATCCACCCACAAGACTTGTGGAATCTTCACAAATTGCTCAACCTGTGTATACCATTCCACTGACTTCTCCCGCAATTTTGGGGAATCATTTGTGAATGACGCAACATCACTCCAAGGCAAGTGGACATAAGCTCCACAAGGTGCTTCCCTCAATGGAACATTTTGAGCACCCTCTCCGTCCATTAAAGGTGGAGGCAGCTCTCCCTTTGTTTTCGTTTGACCTTTCTTCTTTGCCCATCTGCCTTCCAATTTATCTAGCTCCCTCTATTTTTTGCCCCTGCCAAATAATTACTTAATTTGCATTTTTGTTCCTGATTTTCTCATATTGCAAATGCCATTCTCATCAAAATGTACACAATATCTGTTCTGCAATGCTGTGGTTCTGTTTAAATCTACATCATAAGTTTGAGCCAATTCAAACAGTTTACCATGAGCTTGTCCTGCACACTTGGTGATGTCTTTACACACAAATTCAAGTTTGTTCTCTTGGTAGGTATCTAATTGGGAAATATCAAGGGTTCCTTGTATCAACGCATCCAGTTCTAATTTTAATCTGACCACATCTACTGTTCTTTCCCTCACCGAAGACTGAATTAGTTCTCTGCCTAATCCCAAGCCTTCACTTTTACTCGGGGAACCATAGAAAATTTAATCAAATCATCACTTTCTCTGGAATTAGTACAATTCTTTACTGCAGAGGTATTTGACACTATCCCTTCTTTGGGGCTACTGTTGATGACAATTTGAGATGAATTCCAAATAACCATGTTTTAATTTTGAGACCTTTGAGTGGACTCTCCTACAGAAGTAAATCCTGTTTTATTTATGATTGATGCTGGAGAGGCAACATAAGGAATATTCACCTGTGGAGGAATAATGGAGTTCCTCTCATTCCTGGGACTACAAGAGCATTATCTGATGCATTTACTCTAGTGGGATCTGTCATAGTATGTGTTGTAGTTCTGACTCAGGTTTAAACAAAGGAACTGCGGGACTGAGAGAGCGTAGCTTATATAATCTATATTAACATGAAATGTTTATGAACTAATGTGTAATAATGCTGCATCAAAAATGTATTAATGTATTTTGCTATAACGTGCGCTTGAAATGTGCCCACGGGGAGTGGCCGCCAAAATATACGGGGACTAATGAAACTGACTAATAATGTTGAAATGTTATGTTATGATATGATTTTACACTAATAATAATAGGTATACATAAAGGTTTTGCTAATAAATCATTAGGCTTTAGTTAGCATGAGTCGAGGCCTAGCTGCCTGGCTCTCATATTAAATGTGTTTTTCTAACGTGCAGTGTGCTGACTTGCTGAAGGACATGAACTCTTGTTTTTCTCCAAACTAGAAGCTGAATGTAACTGTGGTAGATCCTTTCTCATGAAATTCAACTTGCTTATAGAAACATTTTAGCTCAATGCAACACTGTAGACCAGTCGTAGGTACAAGGTCGCCTGAACCGGTACAGACAATGGAGCCACTGACCGAAGATGTGCAAAGGACCACAAGACTATGAAATCATACTGGACATTTCACCCGCTAAAGACGTCAATCATAAGGACCAATAAAATATGTTAGAACTGTTATGGGGTGACAATTTCGATGACCTAATGTGAAGACAATTGGATAGAGATAGTGGGGTACAACCCCTTGTCCAACTACATTTTAGGGGAATGTACAACGAAAAGGGGAAAAAAAACCTTGACACCAGGAAGTAGTTAAGAACCGGAGAGAACAGGAGGGATAGGAGAGAGTTAGGGGAGATGCTGATGCGATTTGCTATGATCCAGACACTTTGACACTTTGTTTAGTGACTTGCTAATCTTACTTAGAACCATCATTGCCCTTAGATTGCCCGTTTACACTTTACCTCCTTATGAGGGAAGTGCCCCCTTTTACCCGATTGCTGAATTCCTGATGGTGAATCAACTGATGTCCTGAGGACGAAGACAGAACCTGAGTGCTGACCCAAATGGAGGGTAACTATTTGACAATGAAATTGTGATTGTCTGTTTGCTTTTCCTTTCTAGGTACCAACTGCTTCTTTTGACAGAGACCATAGTTAGATGTTTTTCCAAATTGATGTTACTAAATTGTTTTGCATGAAGTCCAACATGCCAATGCTAATTAGAGGTTAGTTAAGAGGGTTCACTAAACTGACGCAAATACACAAATGACTGAATCTATGCTTTGTTGAATAACTTGGTGATGTTACTCTGCTAAAGATAACCTATGCTGATGCCGTGTTATGTTCTAATGTTCGTGATTCTTGCTTTGATGAAATCTTATCAGAGTTGCCATATTGTGACTATGTTAATGTGTTTCTTGATTTTGAGACTAATACACTTGCTCGTAGAATTGTAATCAATAGGGAATAAACTTCACAAAATCATACTAAACTAGTGTGGTTATTCCTGACTGAAAGGTCACGGTGTTTCCTGAGTTTCATTAAATGTCATTGACTAAGGTGAGTTGCATTCTGTTAATAAATATTGATGACGTTATTGACATATTGATTGACATGTTGATTAGCTATCTCGTCCTAAGGTGTCTTCAATCAGGGTCAAAAGATTCATTGGCCTAAAACGAGTCCCAATGTGAGTAAAATAGTCATAAAGGGAGGCGTTACCAGGACCAATAGTGATCAGAACAGTATTTGCATCTGGGGCACTGGTAACAGTGGAGTTAATAGGGGCACTAATCCCTGAACTCTCCCATCGGCTTCTGACTCGTACTTACTAGTGCAGTGGCTATTCCAGAGTTTCTACCAACAGCTGTACCATTCATTCCTTCAGTTTGGACTATCACTCCCTTCACTTGTACCCTCTGGCTTCTCTGTCTTATCCTCCTTCTTCTTCCCTTTCTTTTCCTTCATTTTTTTAGGTTCTTCACTTGTCAATGCAGGTTGAAGTCTAATTCCCTCTACTATATCAGTTCTCCACTGCCGTTGTTCTGCATTCCGTCTAGCATTGGCACTGCTACACTTCTTTTCAGATGATTTCCTGATTGATGCTTCGAACTATCTGGGTCTAAGAGGTGGCTTTATTTAATAAAACACCCTTCTTAAATTTTTAATGATTCTCAAATTACAATAAATGTGCAATAGCATGGGAAAATAAATGAACATTGTTTCTCTCTGATCTTCTGTAATTGACTCAGCCAAATACATGTGTGAAGGGCCACATTTATTGCCATATAATGACCTGGCATGTCTTTGGTTGGTGCATCTTCCCCCATGAAACAGGTATTCTCACATCTATCCTATACAGATTTTGTATAGCCTTAAAGAATTTCTTTTTCCAACTAGAATATCAACAATCACAAATCAAATTTCAATTTCAACCAGGAAAGAATGTCTTTTTCTACAGAATTCTTGTTTGATGTTAACAGCCAATAGCAGTGCAGCACTCTATGACACAGTCAACCAATAACAGAGCACCTCTAAAGCCAACCACCCAATCTCAGTGCAGCACACTGTGACATCTTTCTCACTCCTCACAGCGGCTCACCGTCCTTTACCCATTGCAATACAAACAAAAGAACAACTCCAGGCAAATTCAACAAACTTTGGCCCTCATTCTGACCTTGGCGGTCGGCGGAGAGGCGGCGGTCGGACCGCGAACAGACCGGCGGTATAAAAAATGGCATTCTGACCGCGGCGGTCACCGCCGCGACCGACCGCCACTTCCCCACTCCGACAGCCACGGCGGTCATGACCGACGGGCTGGAGTCTGCGCACTCCGGTCCGGCGGTCGACCCAAGACCGCCAACGGTATCATGACCCTGCTTACCGCCGCGGTTTCTGGCGGTCGGGAACCGCCATGCGAACCATGGCGGTAGGCACTATCGGGGCCAGGGAATTCCTTCCCTGGCACTGATAGGGGTCTCCCCCACCCTCCACTGCCCCCCGAGTCCTCCCCCCACACCCTCCACCCCCCTGCCACCCCCCAGAGGTGGTACGAACCCCCTCCCCACCCCCACCCCGACATGCACATACACGCACCCCGACATGCACACACCCCCAACATGCACATATACACACCCCCTACACACACACATACACAACGGGGACACATACCCGCACACATACATGCCGACATGCGCACCCGCCGAACTACACACATTGCCCATAGGCACAGCAGCACTCCCCGCCCGCATGCACGCACTCACACACCCCCTCTACACACTCACACGCACACCCCCATGCACGCACACATCACACAACACCCCCCCACCCCTCCCCTCACGGACGATCAACTTACCTTGTGCGTTGGTCCTCCGGGAGGTGACAGGAGCCATGGGGAGGTGACCGCCAACAGAAGACCGCCAACAGAAGACCGCCACACAGAAATGTGGGTCGTAATTCTGTGGGCGGTGTTCTGCTGGCGTGGCGGTGGAGGTTGACCAGTCTCCACTTTCCCGCCGACCGCCAGTGTGGCTGCTGGCGGTTTTCCGGCGGAACGCTCCCAGCGGTCAGAATGCGCACAGCGGCATACCGCCGCGGTCGGCGGTCTTCACCGCGGCGGTAACTCGGCGGTCTTGCGAAAAGACCGCCAAGGTCAGAATGACCCCCTTTGTCTGGTCCACTAAATAATCTATATTATTCAATCACACAGGAAATGGTCTGGAGCGACACCTTCTGGCCTACTCTGACTCAAACTCAAGTGAAACCTCGACCATTGGGGATTTACACAGATTAGTGTAGATTCACCCCTGTGCAAAACAATCCACCACAACAATCACACCTTACTTTCACTGAAAGTTATTTGTCTCTATTTCAATTGTGTAGGTGATGGCACCTCACAACTAACAACAACAAACTTAGCAGACAATTAGCAACACAGCGTATTCTACAATAATCATTAGTATCCCGGGATCGTAGGCTACGTTGAGCCCAATAACCAATTCAACTTCTTTGAATTAAACACTTCCACAGCCACACAACTTTGAACATCACCATGTCACACCATGCAATCGTAGCAAAACGCCACTGGCTAGATATAAACAATTACAATACATGGTCCTATTAATACTCACTTCTTCGCTGCTACAACTTCATTCCAGTCAGTCTGCTGGTCAAAATACTTTATTTGGTTAATAAGAACCATAGATGCAAACTACATAGAAAGAAGATAAATATGTTGAAATATCAAGTAAAAATACAGAGATAAGATTTTACATTTCAAGTGTCTTTTCCTGCCTCTAAAGGCACCTGACAAAAAGATAGCCACATTGAAACAAACTAGAGGACTCAGCAACATTTGGAGGTAAATCAAGGCTGGTATAGGTTGACAAAGTCCATGTCCCCTAAGCAAGGATAAAATGTAATAATGTCATAAATCAGTATAGTGATCCCAAAACATAATAAAGTGCATAGGCGGTCATTCTGACCCTGGAGGTTGAAAACCGCCAGGGCAGAGTGCTGCGGAAGCACCGCCAACAGGCTGGCGGTGCTTCATGGGCAATTCTGACGCCGCGGTCAGAAAAGGGCAACCGGCGGTTTCCCGCCGGTTTACCCCTGTCCCAAAGAATCCTCCATGGCGGCGCTGCTCGCAGCACCGGCATGGGGATTCCGACCCCCTTCCCGCCATCCTGGTCCTGGCGGTAAAAACCGCCAGGAACAGGATGGCGGGAACAGGTGTCGTGGGGCCCCTGGGGGCCCCTGCACTGCCCATGCCACAGGCATGGGCAGTGCAGGGGCCCCCTAACAGGGCCCCATAATGATTTTCAGTGTCTGCCTAGCAGACACTGAAAATCGCGACGGGTGCCACTGCACCCGTCGCACACCAGCAACTCCGCCGGCTCCATTCGGAGCCGGCTTCATCGTTGCTGGGGCTTTCCCGCTGGGCGGGCGGGCGGCCTTTTGGCGGTCGCCCGCCCGCCCAGCGGGAAAGTCAGAATGACCGCTGCGGTCATTTGACCGCAGTGCGGTCTTCTGGCGGTCTCCGCCCGGCGGGCGGCACCCGCCGCCCGCCGGGGTCGGAATGACCCCCATAGTGTCTTGGGACAAGAAATTATCACATAAGCAAGGTTCCATGTCTTCCACTTTGTGTTTACCCTGTGGTTCCAATAAGAGCCAATGCAAGAGAATCAGCCTTAAGCGTGTTCACAAGAAGAAATGGTGGCGTGTTGTAACCACCATCAGGTAAGGCCTTATAGAGTAACCCATTTTCAAAAGAGTGTAGGCCTTAACAGAAGGTTTCAAGAGTTCTCTAGCTTCTCTTTCAGCTTTGGCTCTTAGTAAATGTTGATTTGTGACCCAGGACAGGTCTTTCTTTGTAGTCTTTTCTGAGGACCCAAATAGTGCCGGACATCCCAGTTTCTCTAATGTGTTTTTAATGTAATAGAGCCATAGAATAGTATAACCTTTTTTAATTGTTTTTATTAGCATTTCAACATAAACATAAACTTTAACATTAGATATTTTGTTCTGTAGGGTCACATGGTTGCATAGGATACAGTAGTAGTCCTGTCCATGTCTCAACCCTCCCAATAACCTTCCAAATCCGAAGTGAGAATCAATAATTGGTCAGCAGATCATTACAGACTGTCAGCTAACCCCCCCCAAGATCGGTACCCCGGAAGGCCCCAACCATGAGGAATAGACCCATTAGTCCATAAGAAGGAGTCTCTGTCACTTTCCTCACCCCGTATTCTCCCCTCAATCACCCAGTGCTTGAGAGGTTTGTGTCCCTAAGTCAGAATGGACTCCATCTGTAGAGTCTATTAAGGTCTGAGTCATAGCAGTGGGATAGCATAACCTTTCTCCAAAGAAAAATTGTCTCTGATGATTGCCTGGTTCAAATCCAGCTCAGAACTTGACCGGATTTTAAACTACCCAGCTAATGGGGAAAATGACAACCTATCATAGACATAGGGGGTCATTCTGACCCTGGCGGTCATTGACCGCCATGGTCAACGACCACGAGAGCACCGCCAACAGGCTGGCGGTGCTCTCAAGGGCATTCTGACCGCGGCGGTTTGGCCGCATTCAGAAAGGGAAAACCGGCGGTCTCCCGCCGGTTTTCCGCTGCCCTCAGGAATCCTCCATGGCGGCGCAGCTTGCTGCGCCGCCATGGGGATTCCGACACCCCATACCGCCATCCTGTTCCTGGCGGTTCGCCCGCCAGGAACAGGATGGTGGTATGGGGTGTCGTGGGGCCCCCGTAAGAGGGCCCCACAAAGAATTGCACCCGTCGCACCTTCCCACTCCGCCGGCTCCATTCGGAGCCGGCTTCCTCGTGGGAAGGGGTTTCCCGCTGGGCTGGCGGGCGGCCTTCTGGCGGTCACCCGCCAGCCCAGCGGGAAAGCCAGAATGGCCTCCGCGGTCTTTCGACCGCGGAGCGGCCATATGGCGGTTCCCAACAGGCGGGCGGCGACCGCCTCCGGCCGGCCTCAGAATGAGGCCCATAGTCCAACCAAAACTCTTCCTGGGCTATAAAGGTGGCTACTGACTGGGGGATTGGCAACAATCTTCTTATGAAGTTATTTTCCACTCTCCGGATCACTCTGCAGTCCTTATAACCCCATAAATCACCCCTATAGGTAGTGATGGATATGCACTTGACTTGATAAACTTTAATCATCGGCTGTACTGTATGGACCTAGCCCTAAATCTTTTTCCAAAATCAAAAAGTGAGGCTACTGATCTGGCCAAGGAATTTATGTTAATCTTTCTCTGTGGAGACCCAGAATCCCTCTCGTCAAAGGTAACTCCCAAATACTTGAAGGTAGTTATTCTAGACACTTCCTGCCCTTCTCCAAAAAAAGAAAACATTTCTGGGATTTACTTTTGTGTCCAATAGCCTTTGTGTGGGATTTAGAATAATTGGTTTTCATGTCTAAGGAAGGGATAAGTTGCATCTCCACCCATGAAAATATCCCGCAAAGCTACACACAAGGATGGGCCAAGACTGCTAATATATAATGTAAATGAAATTGAGGCTAAGATGCAGCCTTGCCTAACCCTGTTATGCACCATTAGTGGAGACAACAAGGACACATTCTGATTATATCAGACTACTGCTGTGAGATTCTTGTAAAGTTTGGGGAGAAAATTGTCCATATTGCAATGAAACCCTAGGTCGATCCATAGGGACCATAATTTAGCTCTATTGACTTGGTCAAAAGCCATGAAAGCTAGATGGAGCCACACTCTCTTGGTCACAGTATATTTGCTGATTATCAAATTAAGGTTAGGGCACTAGTCCAGTGCTCCTTTACCTTGCCTAAACCCAAACTGAAGGCAAGAGATTATGGTCCTCATTACAACATTGGCGGTAAAAGCCGCTTACGGCTGTGCAGAAGACCGCCAACACACCGCCGAGGCCGCGGAATTCCGCCACAGCTATTGTGACCCACAGTTCGGAATCCACCAAAATTCAGACACCCACACAAGTCCGCCACACCAAAGGTCAGTGATAAACTGGCAAAAACAAAACCTCCACCGTCACGCCAACAGAAATATGCCCACACTATCACGACACACAAATCCACGCGGCGGTCTTTTAACCGCGGTATTCCATTGGCGGTACACACCGCTGCGCTCAAAATACACACACTCTTACAAAACACAGCCACATTGGACAATTCCAAATACACACACCTGATACACATACAAACACCACTCCCACACACCCATTACAATATAAAACACACACCCACATCACCCATAAAAAAACCCACGACAAAAGATTCCGAAAGAAGGTCAGAGAGAGAGCACCAGCAAGAACAACAGCATCCACAGCACACAGCACACAACACCATCACCCACAGAACTTCCACGCACCTCACACAACACACCACTACATATCAGCACACTTATCACCACACACTCCACCACACACATCACCTACACCACCCCATGGCATGGCAAAGACACCCCAGGTTCTCGGAGGAGGAGCTCAGGGTCATGGTGGAGGAAATCGTCCAGGTAGAGCCACAGCTATTCGGAGCACAGGTGCAGCACACCTCAATTGCAAGGAAGATGGAGCTATGGTGGACAGGGTCAACGCAGTGGGACAGCACCCAAGAAATCGGGAGGACATCAGGAAGAGGTGGAATGACCTACGGGGGAAGGTGCGTTCCGTGGTCTCAAGACACCACCTGGCGGTTCAGAGGACTGGCGGCGGACCCCCACCTCCTCCCCCACAACTAACAACATGAGAGGAGCAGGTCTTGGCGATTCTGCATCCTGAGGGCCTCGCAGGAGTAGCTGGAGGAATGGACTCTGGTAAGACAAATCTTAATTATTACATCCCCCACCCTACCTGCATGCCATCACATACCCCCGCCCTCACCCTCACCCCCAGCACCCCAACTCCTCACATATGTTCCCAACATCACAAACAACCCATCCCAACACCATGCCCTGCATGCAGCAACAAAGCATGGACATCCATCACTAAAGAATGCCCACTGCACATACCCATTCAACCCCCTAAATCATCCTCACACAAGGTCCCACACAGGAATGCAAGCACTGGGGTACACGGTCACCCACCCATTGCACACCATGACACACACAGATGTAATAACCATCCTTTTATACCCCTGCAGGACCCCCACCCAATGTCACCGGACAGGAGGGTCCACACATGTACACACCACCAACAGAAGAGGCCCACAGTGATGACAGCACCTCTGTCCAATTGGATCTAGATGACCAGCCCGGCCCATCGGGGACCTCGGGACAGTAGGTTCCCCTCACACAGTCACAGACCTTCCCCCCTCTGGAAACACCAGCACAGCACCCACCCAGCGGGCCCATACCTCCGTCCCCAGGACACGTCAATCAGCTGTGTGTCCACAACTACAGGGAACCCAGGATAACCCACCACCCCAACAACAACAGGGACCTGGGGGCAGTGGTAGTGGGCACACGTTCCAGGGGACGGAGGCCCAGGAACACAGGGGATCTGGGAGGGCTGCTGTACGACAGGGGGCGGACAGGCCAAGGGAACCCACTCTCCACGAGGCCCTCACCTCAATCATGGGAGCATACCACCACTCCCAGGAGACAATGGCAACGGTACTGGACAAGTTTCAGGAGACCCAGCGCCTGCAGGAGGAACAGTATATGGGTTTCAGGAAGGAACTCAGAACCATCAGCTCCACCCTGGGCACCATCGTAGGGGTGCTGAAGGAAGTACTCAACACCAGGAGGGACACTGTGGCACTAGAAGGGGCCCCTGACACTAGCATGGACGATGAGCTGCCCACCACCTCCACCGGTGCTAGTGGACAGGAAGCCCCGCCACAGGACTACCACACCAGCACCCCACCCCCAGAAGGAGAACCACCCCGCAAACGGTCCCTGAGATCCAGGACAAAGACAGAGCACGATGCCAAGACCCCGCCAAGAAATGAGACCACCCTGATTGTCATCCTACTGTCCCACTTTGTCACCCTGTCCATACTTTAACTGCCCCAGTTCCACTTCCTATGCCCATTTGGGCAATGCACCTGTGAGACTAATAGACTGGACTCTGCCATGGACATTCCTCCACCATCACCCCTCACCATTTCACTACCCCCTCCAATATTGAGCACTCAAATAAACACCCTTAAAACATAAAACAATCTGGAGTCTGTCTGTGATTTCGAAATAGTGTATTAGCAATTACAGTGACAAAATGCTCTTTCAATTGTAATGTCAACATACCTATGTCACACAGCTCTAGTCCATGAGGAATCTAAACAGATGTCACTCAGTGGGACCCACATCTGTGAAATCATAAGGGAAAGTGACAACTCAGTGACCATACACTGGGTGAAAACGACAGACAGTAGAGAGGTAGTAGTGTTAAAGTACATGTAATAGGCAGGTCTGTACTCTTACCTGTGTCTCACTGGAAATATTGCTGGATCACTGAGTCTCTGTTGTTCATGTCTTCTTCCTCTGCTTCCTCGTCTTCACTGTCCACAGGCTCCACAGCTGCAACAACACCGCCATCTGGACCATCCTCCTGCAGAAAAGGCACCTGTCGTCGCAAAGCCAAGTTATGAAGCATACAGCAGGCCACGATGATCTGGCACACCTTCTTTGGTGAGTAGAATAGGGATCCACCTGTCATATGGAGGCACCTGAACGTGGCCTTCAGGAGGCTGAAGGTCCGCTCGATCACCCTTCTAGTTTGCCCATGGGCCTCATTGTAGCATTCCTCTGCCCTTGTCCTGGGATTCCGCACTGGGGTCAGTAGCCGTGACAGGTTGGGGTAACCAGAGTCACCTGCAAATAGTGAGGGACAACTGTTAGACACACACTAACCTGGAGGGATGTCCCCAGACCCACACAACCATTCCCACTGACTTGCCTCCAGGTGCTCACCTAATAACCACACACGTGCCTCTGGAGTTGACCCATCACATAAGGGATGCTGCTATTCCGCAGGATGTAGGCGTCATGCACTGAGCCAGGGAACTTGGCATTCACATGGGAGATGTACTGGTCTGCCAAACATACCATCTGTACATTCATAGAATGGTAACTCTTCCGGTTTCTGTACACCTGTTCACTCCTGTGGGGGGAGACCAAAGCCACATGGGTCCCATCAATGGCCCCTATGATGTTGGGGATGTGTCCCAGGGCATAGAAATCACCTTTCACTGTAGGCAAATCCTCCACCTGAGGGAAAACGATGTAGCTCCGCATGTGTTTCAGAAGGGCAGACAACACTCTGGACAATACGATGGAAAACATAAGCTGGGACATCCCTGATGCTATGGCCACTGTTGTTTGAAAAGACCCACTTGCAAGGAAATGGAGCACTGACAGCACCTGCACTTGAGGGGGGATTCCTGTGGGATGGCGGATTGCCGACATCAGGCCTGGCTCCAATTGGGTACACAGTTCCTGGATTGTGGCACGGTCAAGCCTGTATGTGATAATCAAATGTCTCGCCTCCATTGTCGACAGGTCCACCAACGGTCGGTACACCGGAGGATGCCGCCATCTCCTCACATGTCCCAGCGGACGGTGCCTATGAAGGACAACAGCGAGCACAGAGTCAAACTACTCAGAGGTTTACCCAGAACACCAAACATACACAAAATGTGGCCTGTATGTGTGTTGAGTCTAGGCCTAGGTATGTGTGACGCAGTTGGAAATGGAGCCATGTGGCCCCCTGAAATGGCGGATGCCTGACCTGTAAAGTGGGACAATGGGATGTGAGGTAACTGCGCTGGAATTGTACACCGTCCCGGTAGGCGGTCGAAGACCGCAGCGCAATGCTGCATTGGTTAACATTGGACCCTATGGGTCCCAGGAGCCAATGACGATGTACGCCGGCGGTGACGGTACGCACCGCCGCGGACGTGACCGCCATTTTCTATCTGTTCAATCACTCAATACCTGATCTTCGACAGGAGAGGACCTGCACTGCAAGTGCTGCTGTGACCTCGGTCTGGAAGAGACAATGGCTTGAGTGTCTGGGGAAAGGGCCCCTGCCTTCACATCAGAGGAGTTGAAGAAGCTTGTGGATGGGGTCCTCCCCCAGTACACGCTACTCTACGGTCCTCCAGACAAACAGGTAAGTACACAGGGAGCATATTGTATGGGTTATGCCTGTGTGGAGAGGGCTGGATGTAAGAAGGAAGAGGGGAGAGTGCTGCGTGCATGAAAGATGGTGAATGCATGTGCCACATGGCAAGGGTAGGGATGGGGGACAATCAATTTAACGGTGCAGTTGGTAATAACTTCTCTTTTTCCCCTGTACATTTCATGTAGGTCAGCGCCCACCAGAAAAAAGATATTTGGCGTGCCATCGCCAAGGACGTCCGGACCCTGGGGGTCTACCACAGATGGAGCACCCACTGCCGGAAAAGATGGGAGGACATTCGCCGCTGGAGCAAGAAGACGGCGGAGGCTCAGCTGGGGATGGCTTCCCAACGTGGGAGGGGTGCCCGTCGCACCATGACCCCCCTGATGTTCAGGATCCTAGCGGTGGCCTACCCGGAGTTGAATGGGCGTTTGAGGGCATCACAGCAGCCACAAGGGGGTGAGTACACTCTCATTCTGCTGACTTAGCGCACAGTGGAGGTGTCTGGGTGGGGGAGATGGGCTGTGGGTTTCCCTAGGCCAGGGCGAGTTCCGTAGGCAAGGCCCCTCCGTAAGGCAGGCTATGTGGCACCCCAGCCCACCTCTGTAGAGTGCCAAGAACACCTAGTCATGTCCCTGTGTCATCTATGTGTGCAGATGTCGTCCATAGCCTTGTAGGCCATTTCCCAGGAATTGAACAGTGGAGCCCAAGAGCGCGGTGTAGTGCAGGGGCCTTCTGTGTCTGTCGTGTCCGCCAATGGTAGCGGTAATGCATGCACTCAACATGTTTTTCTTCTGTCTTCCCCCCCTTTTTGTGGTCTCCCTGTTCTTGTGTGCATTAGCATCATCAGGCAGAGGAGCAGTGCCACCGGAGCACGAGGGAGCTGCATCCCACATGGCCCTGGAGGGTGACACTACGGAGTCTGAATTCACCAGCGGGACGGAGGGCGAGGGGAGCTCCACGGCGGGGACAGGAGCTGACACCAGCGACACGGACTCGTCCTCTGATGGGAGCTCCCTTGTGGTGGTGGCAACATCTGTGCCCTCCGCATCTACAGGTACAGCTGCCAAACCCCCTACCAGCACCGCCCTCCCAACAGCCCCTCAGCCTTTGCCCCGTGCCCGTTTAACCCAGGAGGGTGGGCATCACCTTCGCCCCAGGCACCTCAGGCCCTGCCCCAGTCACCCTGCTGCCATCAGTGAGGAAGCCATTGACCTCCTCAGGTCCCTCACTGTTGGGCAGTCTACCATTTTGAATGCCATCCAGGGTGTAGAGAAGCAGTTGCAACAAACCAATGCATTCCTGGAGGGCATTCCTTCTGGTCAGGTGGCCCTTCACCAAGCTTTTCAGACTCTGGCCTCAGCACTGATGGCAGCCATTGTCCCCGTCTCTAGCCTCCCCCCTCCAACTTCCTCCAACCCGACCCAATCCCCTGTACCTCAGCCTATCCTAAGCACACCTACAGACCAACATGCACACACCTCAACACCCAGGGGAAGCTCAGGCAAACATAAGCACCACACATCCCACAGGCACTCACGCAAGCATCACACACATGCAGACACACCAACATCCACTGCCTCCACTGTGTCCCCCTCCTCCTCGTCTCCCTCCTCTCTCCCAGTCTTGTCTACACTCACACCTGCATGCAATACCTCTACAGCCACTACGTCCCTCTCCAGCACACCCACCCCCACACCCCGCTCACGTGCAGTCACCACCCCCACTACCATTCACACGTCCCCTGTGTCCTCTCCCAGTGTGTCTGTGACGCCCCCTCCCAAGATACACAAACGCAGGCACACACCCACTCAACAGTCATCTACCTCACGACAGCCTCAAGCGCATGCACCTTCACCCAAAGTCACCAAACATACACCTCCTACAACCACCACCTCTTCCTCCACTCCCAAACCCCCTCCAGCTACCCGTCCCAGTGTGTCCAAAAAACTTTTCCTGTCCAACCTTGGCCTCTTTCCCACACCTCCCCCACCCCGTCCGTCTCATAGGTCCCGAACTAGCACCTCAGCCACAACATCTCCAGGACCAGTGGTGCCTGTAGTCACCGGAATCTGGAGTGCACCGGCTACCAGGGCAGCCATTGTGGCACAGAGCCACAGCACAGACAGTCCCCCACCTGTGAAGCAGCAGAAGTTGGCCAGTGCCCGGCAGGAGAGGGGGAAGACTCCAGCCACCAAAGCTGCTCCCAGGGGTCCCTTTGGGAGTGTGGAGTCAGCTGTGACACCTTCCAAGGTGGGGAAGGGCCACAAGAAACCCGGCAAGTCTGGGAAGAGCAGCACGGCGGAGAAGACCGCCATCATCCCCAATGCACAGGAGGCCACCACCAGCATCAGCCCAGCTGCCCAGGAGGCCACCGCCTGCATCAGCCCAGCTGCCCAGGAGGCCACCGCCAGCATCAGCCCAGCTGCCCAGGAGGCTACCGCCAGCACCAGCCCACCTGGCCAGGAGGCCAACGCCAGCATCAGCCCAGCTGCCCAGGAGGCCACCGCCAGCACCAGCCCACCTGGCCAGGAGGCCGCCGCCAGCACCAGCCCCGCTGGGCCATGAAGGGCCACCAGCAAAAGCCCCGCTGGGCCATGAAGGACCGCCAGCAAAAGCCCCGCTGGGCCATGAAGGACCGCCAGCAAAAGCTCCGCTGGGCCATGAAGGACCGCCAGCAGCTGAGACCCTGCAATGGAAACCACCGTCTCAAGCACCGCTGAACAGGGCACTGCCATCTCAAGCACCGCTGAACAGGGCACCGCTGTCTCAAGCACCGCTGAACAGGGCACCGCCGTCTCAAGCACCACTGAACAGGGCACCGCCATCTCAAGCACCGCTGAACAGGGCACTGCCATCTCAAGCACCGCTGAACAAGGCACTGCCGTCTCAAGCACCGCTATCCCATGAGCGGCAGGGGCACTGATGCAACTGAGTCCGTCACGAGGTGAATGATGCACTCTGGGCACCATGCCCCCTCCAGAACCAGTGGAGACTGTCATCCACTACCTCTGTCCTTAGCAGGATGAAGCACTCTGGGCACCATGCCCCCCAGAACCAGTGGAGAGATGCATCCACTACCTCTGTCCTTAGCAGGATGAAGCACTCTGGGCACCATGCCCCCTCCAGAACCAGTGGAGAGATGCATCCACTACCTCTGTCCTTAGCTGGATGAAGCACTCTGGGCACCATGCCCCCTCCAGAACCAGTGGAGACTGTCATCCACTACCTCTGTCCTTAGCAGGATGAAGCACTCTGGGCACCATGCCCCCTCCAGAACCAGTAGAGATTGTCATCCACTTGTGAGACTGTGGCTTTGCACTCCCCAGGATTGAACAGTGGGCAACCCACCCACTGTAGAGACTTGTGAGACTGTGGCTTTGCACTCCCCAGGATGGAACAGTGGGAAACCCACCCACCGTAGAGACTTGAGAGACTGTGGCTTTGCACTCCCCAGGATATGGCAGTGGGCAACCCACCCACTGTAGAGACTTGTGAGACTGTGGCTTTGCACTCCCCAGGATGGAACAGTGGGCATGTGGCCCCCTCGTGGATTTGGCGTCGTGCACTTAAGCGGCTGAGGTGCCCCCCCTTTCCCTCCCCCTGAGGTGCCTGTTTAGTTGCTCTCCGATGCCCCTGCAGTGTTCTCGCCGTCATTTTCGGGGATCTTGTGTGGGCCTCGCCCATACCGTGTGGTCCCAGTGTTCCACGGACCTTCTTAGTGCACTACCTGGACTACTATGCTTGGTATATATTTTGTTTATGGTGTATATATATATTTCTGCCTACTTGCTTTTAATATATTACAATGGTTACACTCATTCTCTATTGTCTTTGCATTCTTACGGGGGGTTTGTAGGGTATAACTGTAATGTATTGATATGCATTAGTGTGTGTGTTGTAGTGGGTGAGGGTGGGTGTGGGGGTGTTGCGTGTGTGTGTCCCTGTTTTTTGCCTCCCCCCTCCCCTGTGTCGTAGGTGCAGTACTCACCGTGGTCTTCGCCGCCGGCGTTGGTGTTCCTGGTAGAGGAGCAGGAAGACTATTGCAGGTAGAATTTGGAGTTTCTGGTCCATGGCGTCCTCGTTCCTCGTGGGGTGTGTAGAGGTGAGCGTTTTCCCTTTGGGATTCCTGTTTCCGCCGTGTTTTTATCCGCGGTGAATCCGCCCCGGAAAAGGTGGTGGATTGGCCTGTCATAATAGTGTGGGCGGTACATTGTCTCCCCCCTGTCTGTTGGCGGTGACCGCCAAGCTGTTTTTCTGTACCGCTGTGGCGGTCGGAGTGTTAAAGTGGCTGTCTTTGTTGGCGGTTTCCGCCACGGTAGTAATTGCAATTTTTTTACCGTCGGCCTGTTGGCGGTCTTACCGCCGCTTTAACACCGACAGCCAAGGTTGTAATGACCACCTATGTTATTTAGTTCTAGCCAATGAGAGAGTCTAGCCAAAATCATCGTAACCAGGATGTTGCCTTTCGAGTCCATAAGATAAATTGGCCTGTACCAATGGGGATCAGATCTGACTCCCTTTTTAAACACTGGAATGATTACAGACCTCAGCCTTGAAGCGAGGGGACCTTACTCCAGGCATCCTTATACACATTAGTTAAGATTTGTGTCCAAACCAAGGGATCATGTTTAAATAAATTGGTTGGGATCACATTCGGGCCAGGTACTTCATTCTTAGCTGTAGTTACAATAGCAACTGCTACCTCTTCCTCTATAAAGCAAAAGGAGGGATCCATTCTGAAAGCTTTCATTTGCGGGCCTAAAGCGACCTCTGAGCCACCATAAATCACAGAAAAACACTCTATACACACATCTGGGGAAAAGGTACAAGGCATGCTTGTAGTCCTTTTTTCTCCTTGCTACCTCAACCTTGTCTTTAGGGGTTCTCTTCGGCTTCATTAATAAACTTTCATGGGCCTTATAGCAACAGGAATCAAACCATCTGTCACCTATGATAACTCTCTTATTGCCAGTGTCTCTGACGTTATTTGCAAATTGTTTGCTAATCCTACTAAAAGCCCTCAAAATGAGCTCATTATTTGTGGAGTCCTTCATAAACAATTCAGTAGTATGTTCACAAGTAGGGTAGAGGGTGTTGAAAAAAAGTCAAGTGGGACCTTGCTCTATTTTAGTCTACGTCCCTCAACTTGGGGTACAAGTCCTCTGTTACCAGGGCCAATATCTTTATTTAGATGATATGTCCACCCCCCTCCAGAAATAGGCTAAGAGGGTTGTGATCATTAAATAAGAACAATTGGATCTTGAAGCAGCATTCAAACTGAGCTAGATAAGCTTAAACAAACATGTAATCAATTACTGTATTTGCCTCTCTACCACTGAAAGAAGGGATAGTTTCTTCTTCTATATCATCTCTCATAAAAAACCAGATTAAAATCCATGATCACATCAGCAAGCATACACCCTCTACAGAGTGCTCAAACTCATCACACAAGTTAAATTCTAATTCTAAATCATGGAGATCCTCTGATCTATAACAACCCAAAGGGTATAAGTGCACATTTATATCACCCATTAAAATACCCTAATAAGGCAAATTATACTTCTCATCAAAGTCCTTAAAGTCCACAAATGCTCTGTATGGGTTTCCCAGACAAAAGAGTTCTAAAGGTTTAATAGAAAAATACTCGTTAAGCCCTCAGAATATAACTGGACAAGCAGCAATTTCTCAGCAGTAGATCCCACCTGAGTAGGGGTGCACCGCAACTGCGGGGTCACAAAAGTAAGCAAATTAGGCTTTGCCCTGCCAGCAGAAGAAGATGTTGCAGGTGACAAAAGAGAAATGTAGTCATCTAAATAAAACAGATTTTCTGGGTCTCAAGTCTCTTGTAAGACCACAATCTGGTAGTCTGAGATTACTTTAATTCAGGCCTTATTATCCCCTCTTATCACCTGTCTTGGCAATATTCCAGCTGCAGATTTTTTTAGAACACTTATCTATATCTTCAACCATAGTAGCCATACTGACATGAGCTAAACCCTCTGTAACCTGCGGGGGCTTTCAAAAACAAAATTAAGTCAATCATTACTATCTAGGTGTCCAAGTGGCTAGAATGTTTTTTGCAGCTGGATTGGCAATACAATACTATTACTAAAAGGTTCTCTTCTACCATTATGCTGGGTACACACGTATCTGGGGTTCCCTCTTCCAACATTAGCTGCCTGGGCTAGAAAAAACCAAGGGGAAGCACCTTTATTCCCAAGCCCAAATTCACAACTTTGTTTCAAACGTCCAGCTATATCAGGGTGATTAAAGTTTAACTCGATACAGTCCCCTTCAATTGATTTAAAGCTAGAATCTAAGCAACTCACCCAACCTGGCCTTAATATATTCACCACAATTATGTTAGCTCATTCCTCCTTTTAAAGTACATGAATGTTTTGCTTTAGGTATAAGTTCTGAGTGGATTCCATCACACCTGACCTTGTGGGGGGCACTCACCAAAACATCCACCAGTGGAAAAGATTTGGCAGGAGGTCTACATTTCTGGCTGGTACACGTGACTCTCTTTGGGCAAGGAAAGGAACAGACTCAGTACCTTTCATATGGCATTGGGTGACGAGGGGGCCTGACAAGGTAGACATTAATTGTTGTTGCGGAGGCATCAAAACAGATCCAACACTTAAGAGTTGTGATCTCCACTGTTATTAAAATGACAAGTTTGTTTTTGAGGAATGTGACTGGACTTTTACGATTCTTAACTGCCAGCGCCTCAAAGGACGTTTGATTTTGCTTTGTAGAGGATCAGGCAGGGAGGACCTTTTGCAATCAGTTAGACATTATTAGCACAGGTCATTGATTTAAGCTGTTCAGTGAACATTAAGATTGTATCATACATTGTTAGGTTTTGTTATGCTATTCACACTCAATGCGACACTCACCATTGTAGCATACTTTTTATCTAAATGTTCTTCATACTGATTGGGGAATTCTGTCAATAAGTCTAGAGGAATACATGTTTGATAATGTCTGTCATTGTTTTGGTGTTAGGGTGGAGGATGGTGTGTAAGAATGTTGAATTTTTTTTTCAAATGCTTTGTGTCAGTATGAAAGTAAAGCAAGTCAGATCTAGGAAACTCTTTGTGGTGTTTTATGTGTATGAGTTGGTGTGCCAAAGGACTCTATATTTTCCTTTTCATTTTTGGGATAGAAGAGGTTTAATCCATTGCTATTAGTGCTGCTGGAGTACAGTCCTTGTTATAAAAGTATTACTAGGCGGTTGGTTTTCTATGATGCAAAGTTCTGCATATGGTACTTTCAGCGTGTTTTATGTGTGTGATTGGTAGTATGTGACTGTGCCATTGATTTGGCTGCCAACTGCATGGCTTTGGAGTTTGATGCATGATGATGAGAGGCTTATGTCTGGTGTGTGTTTGATTATACCCGTTTGTAGATGTGATTGGGCCAATTATATTTTGATGTTATGGTTTGCTGTGGCTGTCTGTTGGGCGACTAATGAAAGCCCAAATGTTGGTTATTAGATGTGTTGGTTGCTTATGATATTGTCTATTCGTAGTGTATTGAACGGGGGTTGTGTGGTTTGGATGGTGAGGTGTGATCATTTGACCACATGCAAGACTTGTCATTGAATAAGTGCCTATAATTCAACTAGTGATGTCTGATTTCGGTATATGTCGATGGGAAACAGCCCATCGTTTATAGAAGTGTTGATTGTCTATAGGCTTTGTCAAACTCACTGACAACAAAAAACAAATAACGTTTCTCATTGTCAAGCGATGCCTGAGCCCTTCTAATGTCATCCAGCATCATGTTTAATACAAGCCATCTCATCAAAGGCCGAAAGGTATCTCTCATTTCAGACATTAACATGCAAAACACACTTTCACCCCAGCAAGGGCATCCCTGCACGGACTAAAATAATACTTGTTTATGGTACTCTTTTTATCAATCTCATAAGGGCGAAAGGCTGAGTGGACCCACTGGGATTTGAATCTGTGACCATGCAGTCAAACACAGATTCCTGCAGTGGATGCTTTAGATCACTGTGCCACCAGATCCAACAATGCATTTGTACCCCTGCTATGACCATTGGCCTGATTCTCACAATGGTTTGTTTGATGCCTGGTTCCCTTCACCCCCTTTCTCATGGCAAATTGTCAATAAAGGCTGCACCGAGATTTTGTGTCTTGACTATGAAAGATCTCTCTTCTTGGTGTTCCAAAATGCTATATGTTACTACTCCAACTTTTGTAAGAACCATGGCTTACAATATTGATTACTTCCTCCTTGCTTCTTGGGCTGTCAGAAAGCTTCCACATACCTGAGCAGCAAACTTATATTTATGCATTTTTATGGTATTTGTATAGCACAAGCCCAGTGGAAATAAAGACAGCAAAGCACTATGAGGGAGGCATTGTATTGTTGAGTCTAAGAGGCTATGGAGCAGGGTATTGCAACCATTCAGATGTGAGTATGAGGACTTGAACAGAAGTTCTGAAGTTGCATTTTGCGAGGAATGGTCTCCAGGCATTCTTGGTTTTCTTGCCATTATGTTCTTTGAGGATGAGATTGGTGTCCAGCGTTAATCCAACTGACTTGGGTGATAATTAGGGTTTGAATCTGTCTAGGTCAGGTTTGGTGTAGGTATACATTTTGGTTCTTAGAGAACAGTTCTGGACGAGGTGTGAACAGTGTTTGAGGCATTAGCTGGAGCAGACTAGACTTTAAAATATGGTTTTCTTACATGAAACTAAAATCTGGGATGCCCTGGAAGACCTTGTAGCTCAGCAGCTGGACACCAATGGATGTCACTTTTTCGTTCATGGACCAAGACTTAACACCCATGTAGTGGACACTTTTACCAAGGCCAATCCCAGGGCCACAGTAAGAATGAAGCTGCACGTTTTCTAAGCATTGAACACTAGCGTATAGGCAACACGAGGCTAGAGGTGATTCAGTTCACAGGGTTGCTCTTTACAAGTCACAGTGCCCCCCCCACCACCCAACGCAATTGCTACTCTGATCATTTCTACAGCTCTAGCTCCTCTGCACTGACTCTGTCTCATCTTCTGATATTTTTTCTAGTCTCTTCTTTCACCGGTCTGCTCTCTTCACCTTCCTTACCTCCGCCCTTCTCCACCCTCCTTTTCTCTCTACTGGAATCTCATGTCTTCATCTTGGCAGGCTGCCACACCTTCACCTCTGCTTCAAGGAGCCCCTCCTACTGCTTTGTTTTGACTGAACCTTCAGCTTACAAGTGTTGTGTGTGATACGGATGTTTGAACCGACCTGGGTGAGGTATGGGCCTACAGTATGGAGTGCAGATCTATAAAGAGACGTTGATGTCATAATGAGCAGGGTGAGTAGTGCTATGTGGAGTGGTAATGCTGCAGTGAGCAACGTGGGCAGTGCTGTGTGGAACGCTAATATTGCGATGAGCACAGCCACTGCTGTGAGGAGTACAGTGGTTCCCAACCTTTTGACTTCTGTGGACCCCCACTTTATCATTGCTGGAACTCATGGACCCCCACTTAATCACTAATGGAATCTGGGGACAACCCACTGATTCATTACTTGAAGCCCGGGACCCAGGCCTTAGCATTCTCAATGATTTGAACCACAAAAGGTACAGAAACAAGCATTCCATCAAACACATATATAAATGATGACACTTTTTTTTTCAATTTGCAAGCAAATAAAATTAATAAATAAAAAATAATAATATGAAGGTTGGAGCTTTTCTGAATTCAATTGAAGCCACCCATTGTCCAACTGTATTCTCTTTGACGCACCTGCACTGCTCCCAAGAATCGGTCTGAGGATACTAATTTAATTTTTAGCCTCTAATTTCAAATTTCTTGACATTAACAGTACGCTTTACACTTTTCAATTGTACATTTAGCCACTTTATTTAAATACACTTTATTAATCTGTTAAAATTAGTTAATTTTCTGAACCATCGCAGACCCCCTCAGAGGCTCCACGGATCTCCAGGGATCCCTGACCACAGGTTGGGAACCACTGCATTAGGGATATGGGTGAATAGTACTTTGTGAGTGGTAATGCTGCAGTGAACAAGGTGGTGCTGTGAGGCAACAGTTTTTTTGTCATTATGGGGGGTCATGCTGTGTGGATCCGTAATGCTGCAGTGAGCAAAGGCCAGTCCTCTAGGGAGCAGTACTGTTTTTTTGAGGATAACGAGGATAGTGCTGTGTGTAACAGTTATTCTTTGGTGAGCACCTTGTTCAGCTGGGAGTGCAGCACTGTGGCACTGCTCAGTTCTTTCATAAATACTGTGTGTAGTGTCATGTTGAGCATTCATGAGGCACTGTCCATGGTGTATGCTGACGCAATATCCTTTTTAGTATTTTAATTGTAAACAGTTGTTTTTTATAAATTATTTTTGGACCAAATGTTTTTGATGTTTTGTCTGGTCCAAAAGATGAGAAATCATTTTACCGAATGTCACTAGTATTTATGGGTATTTTATTAAATATTTATGAGATTCTAAATATTGTGGGTGGAGCATAATTGGTCATTTTTTAGATCCAAGTTATATCTCTTGTGTTGATAATAAAGCATCCACATAGCGAAAGTTTGGATTTTAACAAGAAGCTCAGGGGAAACTTTTATGTTGGCGTGCTGATGTATACCACTGCAATACTGGCGAGAGCCTCTCAGATTATCAAGTGATATGCTTTCTGGAGAGAGCTTCATAGGAGATTAAGAAGTCAAATTTAGCCTGATCCAAGTCAGGTACTACCAAGGAGGTCTCTGATGAGAGGTCACAGCATGCAGCTTACCCACAGAAGGATTTATAATTCACTGCGTGCAGCCAGAACACGAAAGGATTGCACGGTAAGATCCCTGCCTACAGTTGAAAGAGTCCACTGTGAGATACCTGCATGCCGCATGAACATACTATAATTGCAGATGTAAAGGTGAAACATGTCAGCACAAGATTCTGTGGTTACTTTACTGGTTGCTCCCAGAACATGCAAGGACTATATGGCTAGGTCGCTGCATGCCATGCAGGAATGTGTGAAGATAGTGTTGACGTGGTCAAACAATGCAGCTGACCCTCACAAGGACCCTATGGGGAAGATACTACATAGAGCTACAACATGCCAATATTTCAATTTGAGATCCTTGCAAGAAGCTTTGATGTGAGATAGCTGTAGAGGCGAAGTCCATGCACACAAGCAGCCCACAGTAGGTGTGTATTAGTAGGTTATTGAATGCAGCCAGCCTATACAAGAGATGGTTGGGGGAACTGGATGCAGAAAAACATGTTAAGGAGCAGAGATGAGGTCTATTTATGCCTCTGGAACATGTGAAAATAGCAAGAGGTCTGGTCCCTGGATGTGGCCTTAACATGCAAAGATTGCAGAGGTTAAGTCACAACTACCCCTTCCAGAGATTCTGTGATTCGTCTGCTCATGGAGCTGGAGTACAAAAAAGTTGCATGATGAGGTAAATATGCATCCAGAACACACGTCTTGATTAAATTAGGTCTCTGCATGTAGCCAAAGCATGAAAGAGCTGTACTGTGACGCTGCTTCTGGGTGTAAACTGAACATGTGATTGCTGTGTGGGTATGTTCTGCACTTGCAAGTAGCCACCTGAACATGCAGTGACCCGCACTTGTCACCTCAACCTGCAGTTGTTTTATGGGTATTTGATGTCCTTGCAAATGGCCTGAACATGCTATGGTTTATGGTGAAACGCTGTTGCTCCATGTAGATTGAACCACCAACACCAGGGTACATGTGCTTTTACGTTGAAACATGGGCTCAAATATGGTACATGACCTTGTAACACCAGAAAACGCATGCAGCAACATGGAGACCTGAGTGGACTAATTCTCACGCATTGCTTTGCCCTCTCAAACATTGAGCATTTTAATACACAGGTAACAGTTTACAGGCCCTGAAGAAGTTCCTTTGGGTGAGAAACGAAACTCGTTGGCCGACTCATCTGTCTTTTGAATAAGCAAATATAGAACTTAATACAATTGTGTAGACACATTTTCTGTTCTTTAGTCAATTCATTGTGGGAATAAGCATCTCACAGAGGACTTTTTCAGTTTGGAGTGCATTCCAACAATAAATGTGATTTACTGATCAGCGAGTTGGTTGTTGTTGACAGCAACAAGTGGCAGGACGCCTTGAAGTTGGTCTTTGGTTGATGTGCACCCACGCAAGGTTATACATTTGATTGAAAATGACCTGAGCGTGCGCTAGTCACAGCTGCTAACTGCAGATTACTCTGCCCAGGTGTAATCGGGTGGTTTCTTGCTGTAGCTCCCTGCAGCCTGAACATGCAAGGGTTGTGCTGTCTCTGTAGGTACTCTGAACATGCAATGGTTGAACTGTGATGTGCTGTTACTGTGCTTACTCTGAACATGCAATGGTTGAACTGTGTGCTGTTACTGTGTTACTCTGAACATGCCATTGTTCAACTGTGTGATGTTACTGTGTTTACTCTGAACATGCAATGGATGAACTGTGTGCTGTTACTGTGTTACCCTGAACATGCCATCGTTCAACTGTGTGATGTTACTGTGTTTACTCTGAACATGCAATGGATGAACTGTGTGCTGTTACTGTGTTTACTATGAACATGCAGTGGTTGAACTGTGATGTGCTGTTACTGTGTTTACTCTGAACATGCAGTGGCTGAACTGTGATGTGCTGCCATTTATGTACTCTGAACATGCAGTGGTTACATGTTCACATGATGTTGCTGCCTGTAGCCTGACTATGCGATGGGCTGGACTTACCTTCAAGCTTTTCTCTGACCGGTGTCAACTCCTTCTCCTCAACTACCTTGCCTCTTGGTGTCCTATTCAACCCCCTGCTCTCTTTCCTTTTTGTATACTAAATACCTCCTTCAGTCCACTTCCTTCTGTATCCATTGATGTACTGTCCCCTACTTCCATAGAGCACTCTTATTTTGAAACAAGGTTTGCTATATAAAGGTGTCCCTTGGACATCTAATGTATGTACTTGCGGCCTTAACATACAACCGTTGTCTGAAGCCCGAATCTGAAGGCTGCCATTCCAGGAGTAAGCCCACTGCCTAAAGCCAAGCCGCAGGACCTAAGAGATAACTCTGCCTGTCCGTCAGCTTCTAGTATCTATGCATCATGAAGCTTTAAGCTTCAACTTGTAATATCTTATCATGAGACTGGTGCTCAGACAGGAGCCTGCAGTAGATGAATCACATGAGCGTTGAGCTGCAGTGTTGCATTTTAATACAATCAACAACTGTTCTGAAATTGTTCTAAGAATGTGCTATGTGTAATATGTGTATGTTGTGTGCGCGTGGCCAAAGCCTCTGTCTGAGGCTGTTACGTCTCTGCTGATATCCTTCAGTGTCTACTGACGGTCTGTTCAACTGATGTGTCCTCCTGCCCTCACTGGACCTGCTGCTTGTGACAGAGGCTTTGAACAAGCCCTTGAGCCCCTGGGATTCCCTGCTCTGAGGATCATACTGTGGACTTTTGTTAAATCCAGGCAGTCGCTTCTTGAGTGTGTGGCACAGTAGAGCTCCAGTTCATTTACGTAGAGCTGGCATTCTGTGCCAGCTCGTTAGCCAACTCCCAGTGGCACATGCGCGGGGGCAGCCAGGGTGCATCTCTGCCGCCTTCTCAGAATCTTCCTCAGTTTTCATGTGTTAAATAATCCACAGTGACTTTGGTATACTTCTTGAAAATACTCTAGAGTACTCGGTTATGTTTTAATACTTGCATTAAAGATTGCTTGTTTTTTTGTTGCACATTAAATGATATATTAGTGCTACCGTATTTTCATGAGTTGGTTTGAATCTTGAAGTAATGTCATCATGCCAGACATTTTGATCCGCACTCATGATTTTTATATAGAAAGGTTCTCTTGTAATTTTGTCATGGGACTTAGGGTAGGGTCCAAAAGCTAAAATGATGGTACCTTTTCTAGAAACGAATGAAGCTGCACCTTACCAATTTCACAAAGCACATGATAGTGCCGAGTGAAACACTCCTTACAGAGAAAATATGTTATGTGTGCCCTACTAGCCCTTTACCACTCAGAGGAACTAGAGCACTGACATGCTGCTGTGACTAATAGCATGTAAAGCACCCCTGGGCGCCATGTTGTTCGAATAGGAGCCTTGGGATTTGCTTCATTTCTTATGGTGCACGCTCCAAAATGCAATGTATGTATAGGACCCGTTGACCCTTCTCTTCCTATTTCTGTGTACTCTGGTTGTTGAGGGGCTCTTTGTGATATTGAGTTGTGCTTTATTGTACAGCGAACAGTGGTATAACTAACTGCCTCCTAACAACGAATACATCGCATCTGAGCTAACTGTAGATGTTATATGCTGAGAGCTTTTGTAGTTTGGGTGTATTGCACAAACCTGTCTAGCTTTTACAGGTTGAAATCATTGTGAATCACTAGGGAGCAGACGTGAAAACATGAAGACCTCTCCTGTTGGCCACCTATCTCTCTACAACTTGTTGCTACACAAATGTTCATGTCCTCCTTCCACTCCCAGTGCGGACACACTCATGCAGCTAGGTCAGCGCTCTAGTTCTTTATTACAGCTCTGTGATCTACAGACCGGTGGCAGGTAGTGTCGCCGTGGGATCTTACACCTGTTCACAGCCAAGTAAAACGTGGATTCTGTTGCTCTCATTGTATGGTGTAGAAAATATGCTGGGTGCTTTTAGGCCTAATAAGGTTGCGCTTATACAGGCACTTTCTTTTTGCAACCCCTGCCAACGTCACTTAAAACCTTATTGTTTATCTGTGTTCCTTCGGCCTAGGAAAGGCAATGGGCAAACCCTCTCTCCTGATAGGATCTAACCGGAATATATTACGTGGCATACTATACCTTTCTTAGGTTGCCATTGTTCTTCTCATCTGTTTTTTGGGAGGTGTGGAGGGGTCCCACTGATTTCACAACACAGGTACAAACATATATCTTAATTATGTGTCAAGGAATCAGTGTTTAAAAGTCATTTCTCATACTCAGCGTGGATTATATAATCTCCCTTCAGATGCAGATTTTTCACTACTTTGTTTGTTAGGGGCAAAAACAACACCTTGGAGAAACACACAACTTAAAAAGATAAAACAACAAATCAAAAGGTTGCAGCAGACCTGGCTCACAACAAACATCATTCAAGACAAACTGCAGCTACACAAACTCAACAGAATATACAAATCGTCAATCAAAAAAAAAAAAAGGTACTACTCAGACAGAATTCAAAATGCTAAATCTGCAACCAAAGAATTTTATAAAATTGTCAATGAATTTCGAAAACCTAAGTGCATTGAAGGAATTCATCCCACTACACAAGGTTTCTCAAACAAACTTGCAACTCATTACACAACTAAGGCAGACACTTTGGACTCCTGGGGACCCTCTCCAGGGGCATATTTAGCTGAATTTCTGGTGCAATTAGCATCGCTGTTTAGTCGATTTTGGGTTTTATACACAGATGCTAGATAAGATTCTATTGATTCCAAGAAACCTTTGATAGGTCTAAGTTGAGCTAAGTTGAGCTTCCATGATTGCCTAAAATCTACTATACACTTCATCAAGGTCGACAGAACCCCAGAACCCAAAAACGACGTGGTTGCCTCCTTTCCAGGACCAAGTCAAACTGGCTGAGGTTTTGCCCTGACAACACAGGCACCTGATTTTTTTCTATTTAATTGCTGGTGCAGATGGAGAAATAGGACTAATAGGCCTTGGGGATACTAAAGGCAAGCCTGCAGTAACAGTATCAACAGTATCATTGACATAGGGGAGGAACCACTGGGGTTACACTTTCCCAAATGTCTCTTACAGTGACTACCTGCACTAAGCTACAATTTTGAGCTGCTTCAATGCCATTCACCATCCCCAAAGACTATACTCCTGCCCAATTGAGAGCCTAGAGTCAGTCGGAGCAATTTCATTAGACACAACCCCGAAGGTCCACTCCAGCATGGTGTCAATACTTGTAGGTTTATGTGACGGGGTGGAATAGCTGACTGCTTTCCATGTGCCCATTCTAAAAGATGGTTATATGAAGAAAAACTCACCAGGATAGTCCAAAATTAGCCTCCCGTGTCAGAGGCGTAGCCCAGACTTGTCTGGGCCAAGATGGGTGCAGACAGGCCAGGTCTTGGCCTGGTCCTGGCCCGGGCAGGCACCTGGATGCGTCCCACGCTCGACCTGTAATATAGGACTGGTCACAGTGATTGAAAGTGCTGTGATTTGCTACAGGTATGGCAAAGTGGGCAATGCAGGGTGACTTCAGCGGCAAAGCAAGTTGGTCCCTGGAGTCCCTCGACACTGCTGCAACCCACATTGCGGGACAGGGCACAGTGATTTAAAGCACTGCCATGCACCACAGGCCTGGTAAGGCGGGCATGACAGGGCAGCTCCAGCCACAAAACAAGGTAAATCCTGGAGTCATTCAGTGCTGCTGCTCCCTGCACTGCATGACCGTGCATAGTGATTTAAAGCACTGTGATGCACTACAGGTGTGTCAAAGCAGGTGCAGCAGGGTAGGCCAGCCCTAAAGCAAGTTATTTCGTGGAGTCCCTCAATTCTGCTGCTCCCCGAGCGGTGGGATCGGACACAGTGATTTAAAGTGCTGCGATGTGCTACAGGAGCGGCAAGTCAGCATGACAGATTGGCTCCAGCAGCTAAGCCAATTGGTTCCTAGAGTCCCTCAATGATGCTTCATTTCATGCTGCTTCAACTTCATTCCAAATTTCTGGAATACTGCTCCTCCTCCGAATCAGGACAAGGGCTTTGGGATCAAGAATAGGCTTGGGCTAGTCTGAGCTAGATACAGTAACTCCCTTGGACTTAGTAACTAAATCATCTGTCATGCTACCATCTGAGAGCATGCAGGAGTGTGATTTACCATCTCACCTAATGGATCTTTTTAAGTTGACTGAGACGCAAAGGCAATTAACAGTGATAAAAACATTTCAATTCTTGTATAGCCCAATTAGACCCACAGTAGGACCAGGAATTGGTGACTGGAGTTAAATAGTTTTACTATCAATTAATAAATATGCATGCCAGGAAAATATTAAAAAGACTACAGCTGGTAAACTGAAATATCAGAATAGATTCAGTCTCAGTAGGATGAGATACAAAATAGTCACAGCCACAACAATATAGAAACCAAGAGTTAGAAATAGGTGTTCCCTAAAGAAACTCTGATGCTCTCTCCTAAACATCAATAAGTTCTAAAGTCATCTAACTGAGGTTATAAATTAAGGTATATGGATGGTTTGTAGAGAGGGGGTCTCAAGTAAATTCAGAAATGAGGTAGGTGGCAGAATAGTGTTTAGCATGAAGTTTCACACTTGCAAGAATAACGGAAGCATAGAGGTCTATACCCCTCAAAGTTTAAAGGAATCTGCTCTAGCCTCTGACAGTGTGAACATTAATTAAAACAAGTAACACCTTCAGCGACAATCATATCTCCTCCCACCCCACCAGGAACCCATTGTCTCCCTTCATGAGGGGTGAATTTGCAACATCACCTGAATTTCCCATCCCACAGAACTTGGATGGTTACTGCAACACTGAGCATCTCCTGTTCCTAATATATGAGGAATAGGAGGCTTCATCTGCTTATTAAGTCTCCTTTTTGTCTTGCCAAAGTTTCTCTTATCAGGCTTTGCTATCAGTAAACAAATATATACAACAGTACTCCTAATCATGAAAACACACCTGCAAAAGAAAGAATACACTGACTGAGCAAACTACATTTCAAAATTAAGGCCTTTGTTCAGGCTATCCTTAGATTAAACATATAAGGTGTCATTATGACCCCGGTGGTCGGCGGCAACATGACTGTAAGTACTGCCAACAGGCTGGGGGTACTTACTGCATATTATGACATTGGCAGGTTTGATAAAACCAACCCGCCAATGTACCACTCCGACCGCCACGGCAGTAACAGCCGCCGGGCTGGAGATATACATCTCCAGCCCGGCAGCTGTCACTGTTCTGCCTACAGGATTATGCCCCGGCCTACTGTTGTGGTTTTCGTGGCTTCCTTTCTGCCATGAAAACCATGGCGGTAGGCACTATCAGTGACAGGGAATTCCTTCCATGTCACTGATAGGGGTCTCCCCCCTTCCCTCTCCAGTTACCGCTCCACCCCCACGGCCTCTCCAAACGCCCCCACCCCCCCACATTCCCGCCCCCTTGACACACACGCACATACACACACCCTTTTCCCACAAACATTCACGCATGCATACATCCACTCACACACACTTTCAAACATGCACGCACACACGCATTCACAAAACACAACATACATGCATTCACACTTCCACATATGCACACTCACATCCAACACGCAACACACACCCGCCTCCATGCACATACAAACATACACACACACACACACACACCCACACACACACAAAACACCCTTCACCCTCCTCCCCTGTCTGAGACCCGACTTACCTGTGTGCAGGGGGTCTTCCGGCAGGAGATGGGACAAGGTGCTGCTGCCATCAGCAGCATCCACCTGCAGACCACCGCTGGGCTGTATTATGGGTCATAATACGGCTGCCGGCGGTCTACTGGCATGGCGCTGCTGGTGCCAGCAGCGCTACCTTACCGTCATCCGCCGGCATGGCCACAGCCAGATTTCTGCCATCCTTCTGGCAGAAATCCAGCTGTGGTCATAATATGGAAGACGAGTGGTGGTCGCGGTGACGGTCTCTTGGCGGCCGTCGCCGTGGCGGTAGGCAGTCTTTACCATCAGTATCAAAATGAGGGCCATAATGTGCATTTTGTATATATGATTATACATATAACTTTGATAGTAAATACAGAACATGATTAAAAGAAATGCAGATTACCTCTGCAAATACAACTTGAAGTGTAAACGTGAAACTTGAATAGTGAATACATAAAAGCAATAATAACTTAACATTATTGTGCATGTTTTTATAAAGCTTTACTTTCTCAGTGGTTACATTTCAATAATGCATTTATATGTTCACATTTGTTAATGTTATTAAGGCACACAGTAAACATAATGTCAGAAATAAATGTGTAAATATGCAATGACAATGTGTATAGGACTGAGTCTAAACTGAGCTACTACATCTACAACTCAGCCACCCTTGTGTTGTGGCACATGGTTGCCTGTTGTAGCTCTATGAAAGAGCAAAACTGCACCATAGCTTAATAGCTAAGACACATTTTCGTTCTCTCCCTTTGACGCAACACAGCACAACAACTTTCCTTCCTGTATTGTGTTTGTCAACATTTAGTGAATCTGGCCATTAGTTTAAAGGACAAGGTATGATTTTGTAGAATGCTTCTGTGTGCATGGTATTTCATAGAATGATTTCATGTGCATGGCTTTAATACTCAAACCTATTTTACAGCTAGTCATACATTTTAAATAATAGTCATATATTATGTGCTCTGTCGGTCATCAGTGTTAAACCACCACTCTCATTTTGTTTTCGATCTAGCTTGTGCCATGCCTTGTAAGTTAGTTGGAGTGGAAGAAAAAGGAGCCTGCAGGCAGCTATTGATTACTTTCAGTGTAAAAAAGAATAAATAGCTGTGAAAAGGAATGCAGCAACAGCGGAAGCAGATGTAGATTTATAATGATGAGTAGATATTAGTGGGCTATCTGTATACTGTGAGTTTCATTTCAACATATTGAACAAAGTGGAAACACAGGTGGCTAAATGTTCTCACAAGTCTCAAACTAAATAACAAATCAATTAAGAAAAAGGTTTCCCTTCCTGCACAAAAACATTCATCCCTGAAATGCCAGCATCCTTCCACCATTGTGCAAGGGTGCCTGCGTTAGCGCTAGGCAGCAATTTGTGCTCCAGTGCAGAGGGAGAGTACAGAAATGCTCCATATCTTGTAGATATGGCACATTTCTGCCCTTTCATATACTATGCTCTCATGCTTAACAGGCCTTGGAAATGAGGCCCACAGTTTTCTCACACCATTTTGACTTGCTCTCAGAAATGTCTCTGATTCTGTTTTTAAAATCTTAATAAATTGATATTGCATCTATGAATCTCTCAGTGTAGAAGGCAGTCTGCCTTCAGTACATTCACTGCAATCTTTGTAAGTGCACTGCTTGTCTCTCATGCCCATCTTTACCTGTTCCTTTTTGATAGCTTCAGTTCTTAATCTAAAAAAATCACAACAAATCTCAAATCACTTACAAATAAGATCGATTTTGAGTTTGCCCCAATGATTTCAGTTCATTCTGTGCTTTTTTAAACTTATTTTGGCTAACAGCTAAAGAAAGTATCATCATCTAAGAAAAGTTGTTAATGAGTAAAACAGTAAGCTTTAATAGAAACGGTAATTGAAAACAACCATTACAGTACTAGAAATCCACATTTCACTATTTCTTCAGACAATTCTGTTCAGTAAAAGGAGAGATAATTTCATCAGAGGAAAGTCAATATTTTTCTGAATGTATTGCTATAAAGATATAAATGAGAATTTAAGTCGGTACTAAGTGTCCTAACAGTTAGGTTTAAAGATTGAGCCTGGTGTGTAATTTTCTATTTTCTAAAATGAATAAAAGAAACAAGCAGCTGTTTTAATGCGCACTATGAGGGCCATAATTAAACTTCTTGTGGGAGAAAATGTAATTATGTATGCATTATAAATGGCGCATAATCCCTTAATTCTAGACTAATTTTGTATTTAAATGTAGCTTGCTATCAAGTTATTAAAGGCAGAAAATGATGCAATTATCATAAGTTTTATTTAAAGATTAAAATAAAAATTGTGGTTTTTTCAAGGGAAATAGATTTCATTTTCAGTAAATGTTTTAAAACTGGACGAACTTTGCTCTCTCAAAAATCATATCACCTTCTAATATACATATTTACTGAAAAAAAGGTTAAAATCATGTTATTGTTATTTGTTCAAATAACGCAAAAACAAAAGTTAAAAAATAAAACTGAAATTCACCAGTTATAGTTTACTCTGGCAGGGAGATGGGAAAAGGGCTAAACTTCTGGCATGCAGACAAACCTGCTACACACAAGCCCTGCACCCACCCCTGCGGCGAATGGGGACCCCAATCACTGATGACATTAATGATGCATTTAACATGTCATGAGTGATAAAATAAGTGACGTCATAAGCAGTGACGTCATGGCAGGACCTAAAGATATAGTTAGCTCAGTAAACAATAACTGGTGAATTTCAGTGTTTTATTTGTTTTTAAATGTTAGTTTGTATCTTATTCAAACATCTTACTATAATATTACATTAATCTTTGTTTTTTTCAGTGAATTTCTATTTATTTTAAACAAAAGCTAAGATCTTATTGCCATATCTAAACATAACAGGACTTTAACATTTGTTTAATTGTTGCCAACATTCAGTGAAATCCCCCACTGCACACAGCTTTTGGCCATGCACAGTGGGGTGTTGACCACAGTTGGGGGGTCGGCCAATCACAGTGGGGTTGGGCGCAGGGACTGGCGGGAGGCCAACCCTCTGATGTGCATGGCCAAAGCTTGTTCATTTGATGAATCCACATGCACATTTTACAAACAAACAGGCCACCACAAGCCCAAATTCACTCCTCTACGAGAGAATCTTGACCCTCTAAATTTGAACTTAATGATGTTTTTAGATCTAGAGATGCATCTCTGAGCAGATTTCATATGATATCACTTCTTCACATTAACCCATTTTTAAGAAGTGTTGACTGTGCAGATGTTCAAGGGCTCAAGATTCAAAACACTTAATTTCACATTTCCCCTTGTTCCAATTTAAGTCAATTTTAATTCTTTCTAGTATTTTGGATTCTAGTGATTTTTTTCACAGTAAAGGTATAAATGTCGGCCCTATAATACATTCATTATATAATAATTCCCAACCCACTACTAATGGCCAAGTGAATAATAATTCAATTTAAAACACCTCATCTGTTATGAACCATGAGCTCTCTTTAATGTCCTCCTTGACCCTCCAGTTCATTGAACCTCTTACTATTGCTTGTGCCCCACTGGCTCTTTGGTAAGCTTCCTTCTTTCAGACCCACAAAAAGAAGGTTAAAGAAAATCTCTGGAAGACTGGTAGTGGCTAGCTGGCGCGATTAACTCCAGGAACCAAACAAGCCTTAATTGCCCTTGAGTTTAGCTTCAATTTGTTAATTTGGTCATGGAAAATGCCAGCCTACATACAAATCAATACGTTTTAGTCATCAGTAATTTGGTTAAAATCACCCTCCATGTTTCTATGTCCAATAAGAATCGTATATGTGTATTATTTACTGCTTTTCCTCCAGGCTACAACAAATCTCTCTAAATGTTGGACTTCAGTGCCACATTTCGTCACTCAAATCTACCAGATTGGGTCATTATTGTAGGGGACTTTGATGCACAAATTTCCAATTTTCATCTAGATATGTACTTTGATAAGTCCCTTGAAGGAGCATGGACATTCTCTGAGGGCTTCCTCCCAGATTATTGGAAGGCGAATACATTTAGCATTCTCCTTCTTGATAAACTGAGAGAAATAGGCAGTATAATTGCTTAGTGTCAATTGGCTAATGCTATTCTGGCCTCACCTACGAGATATGGACCTTCAGCCTCTGAATTAATAGACTATATTGCCTGTAACTACACCCTTTTTAATTTGCTCACAGAACAAAAGGTAATTAGGAGTTTTCTAAATAGCCACTCTATTCTTTCCTTTAAATTGACACTTTTGTCAAAGGGGATCTGCTCTGGAAAGGAAGGAGCATAAAAACAGAGATGGCAAAGGCAAGTGTCCAGGTGTTCTGAAACTCCAAAGCTCTATACATGGCAAACAAGTATTTAACCACCTCCGAATAACTATTATATTTTTTAGTGCATCAGACATTAATAAGTAAACATACAAGGGGATGAGAATAGGTCGATGAACCTTTTGACTCGCAATTAAGATGCTCTTACCATAAATCCAGTGCATAATCAATAATCAATACACAATAATCAATGGAGTCAGTGATTGTCACTCACGGTGACCTTTCAGTCATGATTAACCACACCTTTAGTAAAAGTTTAGAATGTTTATTTCCCTATATTAACAATGCTATGGTCATGTAAATTAATCTCAAAATCTTATGAGACACTACCAGAAACAACACTGGTTGTCCAAGGCGGCTGAAGAAACGCAATCTATTCAAAGCTTGACGTAAAACACATTCAAAGGCTATGGTGCAAATCAAAAGCAAAGCCAACTGTGTCAATCAAATGAAGTACATGAAATTCAGCAGAGCAATTCACTAAGAATTAGTCCCTGTTATCGTAATCTATTAGTGAGAATCCTTAACTAACCTCAGATTAACATCAGCATGTTGGGCTTCATGCAAAACAATTTAGTAACACAAATTTGGAAAACATCTAACTATGGTTCTGTCAATATAGCACAGTTGGTATCTAGGAAGAAAAAGCAAACATGCATGGTAATCACAGTTCAGAATATACCAATCCTCAGGGTGGATCAGTAAAGCAGAATCAGTCTTCGTCCTCAGGACAAAGTCTTTAAGCATTAAAGTTAAACAAGTCTCTAGGAAAGACACATAAGAAATATCGACCTTTCTGTCAGCAAGCAAATGGGCAATTAATTTGTATAAAGGCAAGGGCAGAATAAGCCAGAATGTCCTTAAATGCCCATCCTCTCACTGTGCATTGTCGTTATATTGCAGTTACCTAAACTATCCCCTAATTCCCTTTTGGTCAGTTAATGTGCACACTTGGTCCAATGAAACTAAAATCCCAAATCTATGAATTATAATATTTCTCTGTTCACATATTGTTGATTGGTTCGTCTTGTGATGTCCTCATCATCTGGCTTGTCAGGTAACAATATTGTTGCAGCTTCTACTCTAGTCAGTATCTTTATTGTTCTTGTCCTGGGAAAATCAGTCTCACACACATTACGCATAAAATGTTGCATTAGCAAGAACGTCATCTCCTACCAGTTGGTTCTCATGAAAAGCTTCCGTTATGAGCACATTTAAACAATACAATAGACATTCACAGTTTAATTCACTTGGTCAGCATTTTCTTTAAACGCTAAGAAATACAGCTTTTACATGAGGCCTGGCAAGTAGGCCAAGACACTCGCTTAGTTAAGGCCTACAATTAATAATGCTAAAGCTTAATTCATAACCCTTAATATGACATATTACTACATTAGCCTAACATATGTTCGACATTTCATAATATTTAATCATTGATTAGTGCATTTCGTTAACAGTGGTGCCCTTTCTTCGTGATCACATTTTCAAATGCGTGCATTATTTCTCTACGTTATTTCATTTTCTACATAAACCTTTTATTCAAAATAAATAAACACTCATTATTCATTTTTATTAAGACACCTGCATTAGCAATCCCTCCTCTGATGACTAAATATGTCATCACACTAACTATTACCCACAAATTTGGCACCAGCTAAAATTTTTACAATTCAATCTATTCATAATTTCGTTTTCCCCTTGAATTTTCCCCAGTTTTCCCTTTCTTTCCTTCCCTCCACTGATTATTCTTTGAGCATTTCATTTTAACTCTTTTGCATAATTCCAATATCCTCAATAAGCAAACCGCAACAATTAATATCCCTTGTAGTATTTTAAATAAAACCCCATTCCAAATGTTGCTTATCCAATTTCCCACCGAAGCAAACCCCTTGCCAACTTTTTCCCAAACATCTGGTTCTTTCAATTCTTTCAAATCAGCACTTCCATTATTCAGATTAGTAAGTACGTTTCTTATCTCTTTACTATTATCTGGTGTATACAAATAACAATGCCTAGAATTAATCATTCCACAGACTCCACCATCCTTCACTAAAAGAATGTCTAAAGCAAGACGATTTTGAAGAGTCATAGCTCTATCAGCAGCTAATGAAGTATCTATCAGGAGTATGGCCCCTGAAAAATTTGTCAGCATGTTGTCCACGATAGTAGACAACTTTTGAATCTTTATCAAATTCAGACTCCCACTGAAGGAATTACTGCTCTAAATATATCTCCCACTATACCAGAAGAGGACTTCCTCCTCTGTATCTTATGATGTAATTCAGTCACGTTCGGAAACTTTTTCAAATCCTCCATTTGATACATCTTTGGGAAAACTATCCCCAAATAACATGTCCCATACCATCCTCTTGGAAGATGGTAATTAGCATTAAGTCCACAGATTTAGTAAATCCCTTGAATAGCAGGGTCCTGTCCATTCAACATAAATGTCCATTTACTTTGAAACAAAAACACATGCCTACATTCACTCGTTCCCCCAAATAAAGTATCAGTGCGCAATTTAGGCTTATATGTACAAGGTTTCCCTACATGTTGTGCATCCAAAGCCAATTTCCCTTGCCTTTTTTTTGCACTATAAGCATGATCATTCTTGTAAGTCCTTTTCTCTAAGCCTTTTTCTAATTTCTCTTTTAATGCTTTTCTCCTGTGTGAACCAAGAAGCTTTTCTCTAAAGGTGTAAGCAAGCATGTCAAATTATTTCTATGTGCATAAGCTGTACCAAACGTCAACGTAGGTTCAAAGAAACCTTTAACTATTTCTATGCCATTATCTTTAGCTATCCTACTCCAATATCTAATTATAGGAACAAACGAAAACACAACAGCATAGATGGAATAAAAATAAGGATGTCATCTTGGTTATAAAATCTTCTTAGTAACAGACTACAACTTATCCCGTAGGTTAAAGGCAAGCTATGATTGGAGACTCCTTCCTCGACTGATGAAGGAATCTGCGTACACACAAAACAATTCTTTGCATCCATTGGCTCAACATACTCACTCAATTAGCGATAGAAAACATTAGAAGAAAGTTCTTCCTGCGCATTAGTATCCTCATGCAAATATTTCTCACCTAACCTAAACTTCTCTAATGCAGTAGTCGACTCAAAAGCAGAAGTATGGTTGGCTTCTCTCTTATCCCCTCACCCTCAATCCCATCACTCCACCACTTCCCACACACCCCACCATCACATCTCACTCATCCCAATGCCAAGCCCTGCATGCCATACCAATGCATGGACACCTCTCACAGACCTGCATGGACACCTATCACTCAAGCATGCACACTAGAGAGAATCAACTAGCCCACCACATACCAACTTACACAAGTGAAAGCTGCCAGGGCAAATCCAACCAAAGAGGACAAGCCACCGATGCACAATACATCAGACACAGAAACAATAACATGGTAGTTACATCCCCACAGGTATCCCAGCCAAAGTCTGCAGAGAGGAGGTGGCAGCAATTTCCAGTCCCCCAATTGAAGAGGTCCACAGTGATGACAGCAACTCTGGTCGCCTGGATCTGGATGACCAACCTGGCCCATCAGGGACCTCTGGACAGTCGGTTACCCAAGCCCAGTCACAGACAACTACAAAGCCTCCCCCATCTGGAAACATCACCACAGCACCCACCCAGCATACCCATACCTCTGTCCTCAGGACATGTCAATCAGCAGTGTGTCCACCTCTACAGGGACCCCAGGGCACACCTCAGACCCATGACAATCAGGGACCTGGGGTCAGTGGCAGTGGGCACATGGTTCAGGGGACAGAGGCACAGGGCAGCAGGGAAACTAGAAGGAGTGCTGTGAGCCAGGAGAAGACAGGCCCAGGGAACCGACTCTCGAGGAGGCACTTGCAGAGATTCTGGGAGCATACCAACATTCCCAGGACACGATGGGCCAGATCCTGGACAATGTGCAGGAGAACAGGCGGCTGCAGGAGGGACAGTACCAGGGGATCAGGGAGGACTTGCAGGCCATCAACACCATCCTGGTCTCCATAGCAAGGGTGCTGGCAGACATATCCAATATTATGAGGGAGGCAGTCTCACAACAGCGGGTCCCTGCCACTAGCCAGACATCTGAACTGCCTTCCACCTCTACTGCTGCTACTGGACAGGAGGACCCGCCACAGGACCATCGGGCCAACAGCACCCCTCCCCTGCAGAAGGAGAACCACCCAGCAAACATTCCCTGTGATCCAGGCAGAAGCCAGAGACTATTGCCAAGATCCCCGCCAGATAATGACACTCTCCTGATTGTTATCCTTGTGTCCCACTCTGTCACCCTGTACATCTTGAACTGCCATTGCTCCCCTACCTATGTCCCCATGGACAATGCACCTGTGCTACAGACTGGAACTATACCCTGGAAGTTCCCCCATCATCACCCCATCCTATTGTACTTGCCCCTCAATATATAAGCACTTCAAACAAACACCCTTGAAAAAAATAGTATGGAGTATGTCAATTTTTTTTAAGTATGCATACCCTTAACCATATACAAAAATTGCAATTCAACTGTACAGTGAATGAGCACATATGAAAGACCTGTAGTTGGCTGCAGTGATCACACCACATCACATGTCCAAAATTAAACAGTGTTGCAGTAATTATCCAGGGCCTGACCCCCCCGAAATGGTGTCCGCCTGTCCTGTGTGGAGGGACAGGTTGAAGTGAGGTAATTCCGCTGACGTTGTGCGCCATTGCAGGAGGTGGTCGGGAACCGCTGTGCAACTCCTCATTGGTTAACATTGGGCCCTATGGGTTACAGTGGCCAATGGTGATGTATGCCGGTGGTGACGCTGCGGACGTGACTGCCATTTTCTATCATATTCCTCACTTGCTACCTGACCTTCAACAGGAGAGGACCTATACTGCATGTGCTGCTGTGACCTGTGTCTGGAACTTACCATGGCCCGTGTGACTGGGGAAAGGGCCCCTGCCTTCAGTTTGATGGAGTTGGAGAGACTGGTGGATGTGGTCCTATCCCAATACGGACTGCTATATGGGCCTCCAGACCAACAGGTGAGTACACTGTGGGCATGATGTATGTGGCAGGAATGTATGGAGGTGTGTGTGAAGGCATTGTGTAAGGGGGGGTGAGTGGATGTCCCCTGGGCAGCGTACAGTTTGTGTGCTGGGTCATGTGTGTGTAAATGGTGATGTGAAGGGGTATGGTGGGCCATAAGTGTGACAGGCAGGACTGTCTAACTAATACTATTTTCCTATGTGTATTCCACCTGCAGGTCAGCACCCATCAAAATAAGGGTATATGGCGTGTCATCACCAAGGACGCGCAGACCCTGGGGGCCTATGGTAGATGGGCACCCACTGTCGGAAACGGTGGGAGGACCTGAGATGCTGGGCACAGAAGACGGCAAAGGCCCAGCTGGGGATTGTCTCCCAATGAGAAAGGGGTGCCCGTCGAACCCTGAACCCCCTCATGGCCAGCATACTGGCGGTGGCCTATCCTGAGCTGGATGGGCGCTTGAGGGCATCACAGCAGCCACAATGGGGTGAGAACAGTGCCCATCATTACAACTTATGCATGGTAGGGTGGTATCTGGGTGGGGGATGTGTGTCAGTGGGTGTCCCTAGGCCAGGCCTGACACTGCAGCATAGGTCCCCTGGTGGCAAGGGTCCAGAAGGGATAATCCTGCTACCTAGCTCGTAGGCTCCCAGGTGTGCTGGATTTGCCGGTGTGTGCCCTCCCCAGGCCATGGTGGCTAGCAATATCACTGGTAGTGCAATGTATAGTGCATAGGCCTGTAACCTGTGTGTGAGTGTGCTGTGTACGCCAACGGAGGTGTTGGTGCAGCCATTGACCAAGTGTATCCTTTGTCTCTTCTCTCCCCCTTTTTGTTTTGTCACCCTGTCCTTATGAGCATTAGCATCATCTGGTGGAGGAGCAGAGGCATCGGTGACGGAGGGAGCTGCATCCCACAGGACCCAGGAGGCTGAATCCACCCACGGTGAGGGCACCAGTGGGACGGAGGGCGAAGGGAGCACCACGGAGGAACTGGAGAGAACAGTTCAGACACAGATACCTGCTCCGATGGAAGCTCCTTGGTGGTGGCAGACACCTCTGTGACCACCAAAGCTACAGGTACAGCCGCCATCCTCCATACCAGCACCGTCCTCCCAGCAGCCCCTTGTTGAGTTTCCCATGCCCGCTCACACAGGAGGGTGGGCTTCTCCTTCGCACCCCGGCAATTCAAGCCCTGCCCCAGTTAGCCCTGCTGCCCTGAGTGAGGAGGCTATTGACCTCCTGAGATCCATCTCTGTAGGGAAGTCAACCATTGTGAATGCGATCAAGGGGCTGGCAGCCCAGATGCAACGACTAATGCATTCCAGGAGGTCATTCACACTGGCTTTGCGGCCCAACAGCGATCAATCCCCAGATTCTGGTCTCCTCTTTGATGGCAGTCATTGTCCCTGTTTCCACCCTCCCCCTCCAACTTTCTCTTCCCAATCCCATTCCCCTCAAACCCTTCCTATCCCAAGCACAGAGATAGATGAGCATGCACACAAGACGACACACAAGAGTAGCACAGGCAAGCACAAACACCACACATCATCCCACAGGCACTCACACAAACACCATCCACATGCAGACATACAAACATCCTCAATTTTCAAAGTGTCCCCCTCCTCCACCTCCTCCATCTCCCTCCCAGTTCCGTCTACACTCAGACCTGCATGCACTACATCCTCATCCACTACCAGCATCACCACCGCACCTAGCAGAACACACACCTCAGTGGCAGGCACCTCCACACCAGCCATGCACACGTCCCCTGTGTCTTCTCCCACTTTGTCTGTCCCCCCTAAAGTAAACAAACACAAGCACTCAGACACCCAACAGCCATCCACCTCACAACAGAATCCAGCCCATGCACCTGCACCCAAAATCAGCAGACAGACACCTCCTACAACCACTCCCTCTTCCTCCATTCCCAAACCTTCTCCCTCTTCCCACCCCAATGACCCTAAAAAGCTTTTCCTATCCACCATTGACCTCTTCCCTACCACTCCCCCTCTGCATGTCTGGCCAGGGTGGCAAAAACCCAGCCAAGCACCTCAGCCACCCAGTTCACGGGCCCAGTAGTCACCACACCCACTCGTAGTGGGAAAAGATCCAGGGCACATGTCCTGAGGGTGAAGGAGCCTGCACCAGGCGGCCTCAAGGGTAAGGAGCCTGCCCCAGCTGCTGCCAGGAGACTAAGGTGCCTGCCCCAGCTGCTGCCAGGAAGAGCAAGGAGCCTGCCCCAGCTGCTGCCAGGAAGACCAAGGAGCCTGCCCCAGCTGCTGCCAAGAAGACCAAGGAGCCTGCCCTAGCTGCTGCCAGGAAGACCAAGGAGCCAGCACCATCAGGCAGGAAGGGCAAGGGGCCTGGGGCAGGAATTCTTACGGAGCCCCCACAACCAACCATGGTTGTGCAGCCATCTGAGCCTGAAGGGGTTGGGATGGAGCCTCCCCCCTCCAGCAGCACCACCACCACCACCAGTGGGCAGCCATCCGAGGCTGCAGGGGATGGGCTGGAGCTTCCCCTCACCAGCAGCAGCAGCACCACAACCACAAGTGGGCAGGCATCGGAGGTAGCAGGGGATGGGCTGGAGCCTCACGCCATCACCAGCAGCACCACCACCACCAGTGGGCAGCCATCTGAGGCTGCAGGGGATGAGCTGCAACCTCCCCCCACCAGAAGCACCACCACCACCAGTGGTCAGCCATCTGAGGCTGCATGGGATGGGCTGGAGCTTCCCCCCACCAGCAGCAGCAACATCATCACCACCAGTTGGCAGCCATCCGAGGCTGCAGGGGATGGACTGGATCCTTCCCCCACCACCAGCAGCAGCACCACCACCACTAGGAGGCAGCCACCCAAGGCTGCAAGGGATGGGCTGGAGCTTCCCCCCAACAGAGTCTGCAGCAGCACCACTTCCACCACTGAGCAGCCGTCACCGCCTGCAGACGGTATGTAGTCCTGCCTCCATGGGCTTCTGTGCAGCCTGCCCCCTGCAAATCCTATGGGTATGACACCCACCTGAGAGACTGTCACCTTGCACTCCCCAGGATCAAGAGCACAGGGCACAATGTCCCCTCCAGAACCAGTGTTAAGACACCCACCAACCCCAGCATCCCCAGGATCAAGAGCACAGGGCACGATGCCCCCTCCAGAGCATGTTGGCATGGTACCCACTTGAGAGACTGTGGCCTTGCACTCCCCAGGGCCAAGCACAGGGCATGTTGCCTCCTCCAGATCATGTGGGCAAGTCACCCACTTGAGAGACTGTGGCCTTGTACTCCCTAGGACCAAGCACAGGGCATGTTGCCCCCTCCAGATCATGTGGGCAAGTCACCCACTTGAGAGACTGTGGCCTTGCAATCCCCAGGACCAAGCACAGGGCATGTTGCCCCCTCCAGATCATGTGGGCAAGTAACCCACTTGAGAGACTGTGGCCTTGCACTCCCCAGGACCAAGCACAGGGCATGTTGCCCCCTCTAGAACCAGTGGTCTTGTTCAATCTCCCGGCTGAGGTGCCTCACATCCCCCTGAGGTGCCTGCCTATTTACCAACTGATGCCCCTGCAGTGTTCTCTCCGTATTAATGCAGGTGACAAGTGGTGATTTGGACTTTGGCCTGTGGCCATTTAGCCCCCGCAAACTGAGGACTGGGCAGTGTCCCTTGAATTGTACAATTGTAAATATCTGTAACATTGGCAAAATTATTTTCATACTGTGCTGATCTTATTACACTCACTTTAGTAAATTCATTTTGTCCTTGCATTATTCAGCAGATTTAGGGGGAATAACTTGTTTTGTTGTGCATCTGGTTGTGTGTATGTTGTTGGGGGTGTTGTGTTGTGCATGTATGTGTCACTCTCTTTTTCCTCCTCCCCTCCCTTGTGTGCAGGCAGTTGTACTCGCAGTCGTAGTCTTCACCATCGTTGGTGTTCGTGGTGGAGCAGCACGTAGAAGAGCATGGGGAAGACATGCAGCTCGGGCTCCATGGTGGCATGGTTGTTCCCTGTGTCTCCAATGGTGAGTCCTTTCACTTCTGAGCTCAGTTTCCACCAGGCTTTTGATGTCGTTGGTACCGCACCGGAAAAGGTGGCGGTTTCCAGGGTCTTAATATGGTGGGCGGAACATTGACTTCCGCCTGGCTGTAGTCGGCTACCACCTTGGTGGCTGTTGTTTCCACCCTGGCGGTCGGTGTGGTAAAGTGGCTGTCTATCTGAGATCTCTCCACGATGGTCATAATTTGGCGGTAATTACCGTCAGCATGTTGGCAGTATTACTGCCACGTTTACACCAACCGCCAGGGTTGTAATGAGGGCCATAAACTCTTGCTGTCATTCGTTCCTAGTTGCATACGCCCATTCAGGACCTGCGTATCTTCAACTTGCTATTCTCTTTCTCTTCAATTTCCGATCACCATCCAGCTCTCCTTCACTTAGATCTTCTCTTCTTGTTGTATCTACTTCTTCCTCAATTGTTGGTTGGACAACCACCTCTTTCCTTTTCTCCACTCGTGACTCCGGCCACTCATCACCTTTCAGTGGACTTTTTGTCAGTATTCTCTTCAGAATCGAACTTGAACCTTTTCCTTGTTCTCTTGTGTTTTCTCTTGACGGACCTGCAACCAGTTCAGCAGGAGTCAGATCACATTGACTTTGATCCACCTCAACTCCTTATCCTTCTTGGTCTGGCAATTGCTCTGTTTGTCTCTCAAGATCGTCTGTTTCTGGGATAGCCCTTCTCTGACTAGGCTCTGTGCTGCCTCAATTGAGATAGGTTCTCTGTCACCCTCATGGAGGTCTCCTCCCTTGTCTCTCACAGGTTTGACTGAACTGTGCTCAACGAGCTAAGATCTGGTCTCAGTTCCCCTTTTTCTCCTTTCGACCCTGAGACTTGTTTCCCTGTTGTTGGTACTCTCAGCAATGCTTCTTCATCATCCAGTGGACATGCCACTTTCTTCATGTGACTTGCGTGATCCAGCACACTTCACAGCTGTGGGAGTTGTCAAAACCACTTGGTATGGTCCCTTCCAACGAGGCTCCAAACACGTCTGTCGCAAGTGCTTTCGGATGACAATCCAGTCCCCAGCTCTCAGGTTGTGCCCTGGGTCATAGATCGGTGGCAGTGTGATGACCTCCACCTGCTGAGAAAAAGAGCGGACCACATCAGCCAGACGTTTGCAGTAATCCGACATCATATCATCTGTAATGTTGACAAGTTCATTTGCTGGCACCGCTTGTAACGTCATTGCTCTGCCCATGAGGATTTTATGTGGCGACAGTCCTGTCTTCCTGTCATGTGTGTTTCTCATTGACATCAATACTAAAGGTAATGTGTCAGGCCATTTCAAATTCGTAGCCACACACATCTTTGCAACCCTTGACTTCAATGTACCATTAATTTGTTCCACTAGTCCTGATGCTTCAGGGCGGTAACTACAATACAACATCTACTCAATGTTCAATGCTGCACACAGTGATTTAATAACTTAATTGTTGAAGTGACTTCCCCCATCTGATTCTAAAGAGGCGGAAACCCAAAATGTGGTATCAGTTCCCTAAGCAGTAGTTTCGCTACTGTGAGACTATCATTTATTTGTGTAGGGTATGCTTCAATCCAATGACTAAAGATACAATCACCAACACATATCTCAAATTTCCACACACAGGCATCTCAATAAAATCCATTTGCATTCTGCTGAATGGACCTCCCACTTTTTCAATGTGGCTCAAATTAACCACTGTCCCTTTTCCTGCGTTTAGTTTTTGGCAAATGACACATCAATGGGAAACTGCTTCAGCAACTTGTCTAAACTTTGGGTTTAACTAATCATGTTTGAACAAACAAACCATGGCATCCCTCCCAATATGTGCTTGACCATGATAATACCTTGTCATTTGAGACAACAGGCTATTTGGCAAAACCAATTGACCCTCTTCAGAAACCCACAATGCATCTTGTCTTTGTACATATTTCATTTTGGTCCATGAACATTTATCCTCCCTGTCAACATTATTCTGCAATGTTTTAACTCCTACCAAAGTGTCAATTTTTTTCAACGCATAACTCGTACAAGCTTTGTTTTCTTTTGGTAACAGTTACCACTTGTCTTTGAACGATATACAGTTCAATGCGCATAACATTGCGACTTGATCATTATATCCATTTCCCAATAACACATTGGCCCTCATTACAACTCTGGCGGTCGGTGTTAATGCGGCGGTAACACCTCCAACAGGCCGGCGGTAAAAAAAAATGAGATCACAACCACGGCGGAAACCACCAACATAGACAGCCACTTTAACACTCCAAACGCCATGGCTGTAGCAACAAACACGGCGGCGGTCACCATCAACAGACAGGCGGAAGACAATGTACCGCCCACACTATTATGAGAGGCCAATCCACCAGCTTTTCCAGGGCGGTACCAATGCCATCAAAAGCACAGCGGAAACAGTACATCAAAGGGGAATCACTCACCTTTTGACACTCCACAAAGAACCAGGACGCCATGGAGCCCGAATTGCAGATCCTCCCCATGTTGGTGTATCTTCTCATACACGACGAAGTAGAAAGAAGGCGGCGACGATGACTACGGTGAGTACCTCACCCAGCACACAGGGAACTGGAGGAAGGAAAAGAGAGTGACACACACACGCGGCATGCAACACCCCCACCCCACACCCTCACCCACAGCAACATACACACAGACACATCCAACAACAATACTGATACACCCCATCACCCCCTTGAAGAACGCAAGGAGAAAAGGAAATGAGTCTAACCAGTGTTATATTGGAACATTCAGATAGAGCAGTAGTATTCAAATAAACAGTATATACAATATTTACATTATATACACAAGGCCATACACTGTCCCTTGTAAATGTCCAGTGGTCCAAAAAAGCTTGGGTGAAGCCCACACCTGCCTCAAAGCAGAGAGAACACTGCAGGGGCATCAGTTTGAAAAAAACACAGGCACCTCAGGGGGAAGTGGAGGGGGGACCCTCGGCCGGAAGATGGTATGACGCCACTGCCCCTCGAGGGGCCTCCATGCCCACTGCTTGGTCTTGGGGATTGCAAAGCCACAGTCTCTCAAGTGGGTGGTTTGCCCACTGCTTGGTCCTGGGGAGTGCAAAGCCACAGTCTCTCAAGTGGGTGGTTTGCCCACTGCTTGCTCTTGGGGAGTACAAAGCCACAGTCTCTGAAGTGGGCTGTTTGCCCACTGCTTGCTCCTGGGGGGTGCAAAGCCACAGTCTCTCAAGTGGGTGGTTTGCCCACTGCTTGCTCCTGGGGAGTGCAAAGCCACAGTCTTTCAAGTGAGTGACGTTCCACTGGTTCTGGAGGGGACATTGTGCCCAGAGTACTTGATCCTGCCAAGGATAGGGGGAGTGGATGCTTCTATTCACTAGTTTTGGAGAGGGCATTGTGCCCAGAGTGCTTGATCCTGCCAAGGATAGGGTGAGTGGATGCATCTATCCACTGGTTCTGGATGGGGCATTGTGCCCAGTGATGCTGCACCTGGGGTGTGGCAGTTACCCTCCTGTCACCTGGGTGTCTGAGCCACGAGATGTACATGGAACAGGTAGCATGATACTCCATGGAGGCAGAGCCACACTCCATCCTGCGGCGACTTAGGCAGCCAACTGCTGCTCGTGCCAGTGCTGGTTCCTCAAGTGGCGTGTTTAGGGTCCAGGAAACCACCTGCAGCTTCGGACGGCTGCCCACTGGTGATGCTGCTGACATCTGATATAGTGGTACCGGCTGGGCACGTGGCGGTGCAGATGGTGGTGCAGGTGGCGGTGGCTGCGGCAGTGGCTGTGGCAGTGGCTGCGGCGGTGGCTGTGGTGGTGGCTGCGGCAGAGATGCTGCCGGTGCTGGCCGTGGTGCAGGTGTCTGTTGTGGTGGAGGGAGACACCATACCGTCTCTGGCAGCCTCGGATGGGTGATCCTTGGGGAGGATCCTGCAGACTAACGTTGTGGCAGCGGCGGTGCAGGTGGCGGTGCAGGTGCATATGGCGGTGCAGGTGGCAGTCGTTGCGGCGGTGGTGACTGTGGTACAGGTCGCTGGCATTCCTGAGGAAATGGTGGTCACCAGTCCCTCACCAGGAGGCATCGTGCCCTGAGTAGACTTGCCCTTTGTCTTGTGTCCCTTAGCCCACCTTGGCAGTCGCAGCTGAGACCTTGGCACTGTCCTCTCTGTGTTTGGCTGTGGCCTTGCTTGGTGGGTGGTGTGACTTTCCCCTGCTGGAAGCCTGCCCCTTTTTGACCTTGGCAGGAGGTGGAATCGGGTGGTCCTTCACATCTGTAGGTGTCCCACTGGCAGCTCTGACGGGTGCCCCCTTCGATCCACCTGGACTTGCACAGATCACAGCAGACACAGATGTGGTGGCTGAGGTGCTGGGCTGCGATCTAGGCATCCTGCCCCTAGGGGACAGGCAGTGGGGGAGGTGTAGGGAAGAGGTTAAAGTTAGCTAGGAAAGGTTTTTTAGACAGGAAGATGGAGGGGGTGTGGGAGTGGAGCAAGAGCTAGTTGTTGTAGAAGGTGTATGTCTGCTGAGTTTGGGTGAAGGTGCATGGGGTAGAGGCTGTTGCGAGGTGGATGGCTGTTGAGTGGGTGTGTGCCTGCGTTTGTGTACTTTGGGAGGAGGGCTCAGGAACACACTGGGAGAGGGCACAGGGGACATGTGAATGGTAGTGGGGTGGTGATTGCACGTGAGCGGTGTGTTGTGATGGGCGAGCTGGTGATGGAGGCAGTAGCTGATGACGTAGTGCATGCAGGTGTGAGTGGAGATGAGACTGGGAGGGAGGTGAACACATGGAGGAGGGGGGCACAGTGGAGGAAGTGGATGTGGGTATGTGTGCATGGGTATGGTGCTTGTGTGAGTGCCTGTGTGATGTGTGGTGCTTATGTTTTCCTGAGCCACTTTTATCTGTTGATGTGTGTGCATGCTGGTCTAAAGGTGTGCTTGGGATAGGCTGAGGTAGAGGGGATTGGGTCAGGGTAGTGGAAGTTGGAGGGGTAGGCTGGACACTGGGACAATGGCTGCCATCAGTGCTGAGGCCAGAGCCTGAAATGCTCTCTGTTGGGCCGCCACGCCAGAATGAATGCCCTCCAGGTATACATTTGTTTTTCTGCAAATGTCTCTCGACACCCTGGATGGCATTCAGAATGGTTGACTGCCCAACAGTGAGGGATCTCAGGAGGTCAATAGCCGCCTCACTGAGGGCAGCAGGGCTGACTGGGGCAGGGCCTGAAGTGCTTGGGGTCAAGGAGATGCCCACCCTCCTGGGTGAGCAGGCATGGGAAACACGCAAAGGGGCTGCTGGGAGGGCAGTGCTGGTAGTGGGGGTGGCGGCTGTACCTGTAGTTGGGATGGGCACAGAGGCGTCCACCACCGCCAGGGAGCTTCAATCAGAGGAGGAGTGGCTGTTGCTGGTATCCCCTCCTGTCCCTGTCGTGGAGCTCACCTCGCCCTCCATCCCACTGGTGCCTTCACCCTCCGTGGATTCACCCTCATTGGCCATGTGGGATGCAGCTCCCTCCGTCGCCGGTGCCTCTTCTCCTCCGCCAGATGATGCTAATGTACACAAGGACAGGGTGCCAAAACAAGAAGGGGGGGAAATACAGAGGACACACATGGTCAATGCCAGCAACACCACTACCGTTGGCGGACACAACAGACACTGAGCTGCCCTATGCACTAGGCTTTGCCCAACCACTCTCTATGATACTCACCAGCCCATGGGATACAATGCCTAACGCCAGCACATGCACACCTGACACCCATAGGACCCTGCACACTAGTAGCTGCACAATTGTACCATTGAGGTAGGGGTGCTTTTGAGCCTGCAAACAAAGGACATACCCTGGCATGACCGCCCTGGCCTAGGGGCACCCACAGCCCACACCCGCCACCCAGATACTCCCTAAACCACGCAGAGTCAGTTTTATGACACTGTGCTCACCCCCTTGTGGCTGCTGTGATGCCCTCAAGCACCCATCCAACTCCAGATAGGCCACCACCAGGATGCGGAACATCAGGGGGGTCATGGTGCAATGGGCACCCCTTCCACATTGGGAGGCGAGCCCCAGCTGGGGCTCTGCCATCTTCTTGCTCCAGCAGCGCAGGTCCTCCCATCTCTTGCGGCAGTGGGTGCTCCGTCTGTGATAGACCCCCAGGGTCCGTACTTCCTTGGCGATGGCACGCCAAATACTCTTCTTCTGGTGGGCGCTGACCTAGAGGGAAGGTACAGGAGGAAAGGAAATTACTCACCTGTCTGGACTGTCATACTCATTGCCCACCAGTTCCCACCTATGCCCTGACGCACATACAATGACCATCCACACATGCAGCACTCAGCCCACCTCCCAACATGTAGCTTACATCCACACCACTCTAAACAGACATTGCCCACGCATCATGCTCACAGTGTATTCACCTGTTTGTCTGGAGGACCATAGAGTAGCTTGTACTGGGGGAGGAAACCATCCAAGAGTTTGTCCAACTCCACCGCAGTGAGGGCAGGGGCCCTTTCCCCAAACACTATGGCCCTCATTCTGACCTTGGCGGGCGGCGGAGGCCGCCCGCCAAAGTCCCGACGTCAGGTTACCGTTCCGCGGTCGAAAGACCGCGGCGGTAATTCTGACTTTCCCGCTGGGCTGGCGGGCGGTCTCGTTCAGACCGCCAGCCAGCCCAGCGGGAAAGAGGCCTCCACGATGAAGCCGGCTCGGAATCGAGCCGGCGGAGTGGAAGCTGTGCGACGGGTGCAGTTGCACCCGTCGCGTATTTCACTGTCTGCGCAGCAGACAGTGAAATACATGTAGGGGCCCTCTTACGGGGGCCCCTGCAATGCCCATGCCAGTGGCATGGGCACTGCAGGGGCCCCCAGGGGCCCCGCGACCCCCCCTACCGCCATCCGGATCTCGGCGGTCCGACCGCCGGGATCTGGATGGCGGTAGGGGGGGTCAGAATCCCCGCGGCGGTGCAGCAAGCTGCGCCGCCGCGGAGGATTCAATGGGGCCGCGGTACACTGGCGGGACCCCGCCAGTGGTGCCGGTCCGACCGCGGCTTTACCGCCGCGGTCGGAATCCCCATTGAAGCACCGCCGGCTTGTCGGCGGTGCTCCCGCGGTCCTCCGCCCTGGCGGTCAAAGACCGCCAGGGTCAGAATGAGGGCCTATAGCCATTGTCGCTTCCAGACAAAGGTCACAGCAGCACTTGCAGTGTAGTTCCTCTCCTGTTGATGGTCAGGTATCAAGTGAGTGAACAAATAGAAAATGGCGGTCACGTCCGCGGCGGTGCATACTGTCACCACCGGCGTACATCGCCATCGGCTACTGGAACCCATTGTGCCCAATGCTAACCAATGCGGAGTTGCGCGGCGGTCTTCGACCGCCTACCACGATGCTGCACAATGTCAGCACAGACACCTAATTTCTCTTGTCCCTCCTTACAAGTCATGCAGCCGCCATTTCCAGTGTGCACATGGCATGGCACCTAACTGCGTCACAACACATATTGGCACTTTTACGGACTCACAATTTCACACACGGATTCTCTCACATGACTTCTGACTCAGTTGTGCTACCTATGTGGTAAATAACCCTCTGCTTACTGTTCTCCTCCATAGGCTACAACCGTTGAGGCAGATGACGAGATGGCGGCATCCTCCAGTGTACAGACCCCTGGTGGACCTGTCAGCTATGGAGGACAGACACATTATAATCACATACAGACTTGATCGTTTCACAATCCAAGAAATCTGTGCCCAATTGGAGCCAGACCTGATGTCAGCTATCCAGCGCAGGCCTTGTCAGTGCTCCATTTCCTGGCAAGTGGCTCCTTCCAAACTACAGTGGCCATGGCATCTGGAATGTCGCAACCAATGTTTTCGTGTTGCGCAGGGTGTTGTCTGCCCTGCGGAAACACATGCACGACTACATCGTGTTCCCCCAGGTGGATGATTTGGACACAGTGAAAGCTGACTTCTGTGCCCTGGGACATATCCCCAACATCATTAGTGCCATTGATGGTATACATGTGACATTTGTCCACCCCCCCCACAGAAATGAACAAGTGCACAGAAATAGACAAAGCTACCACTCTATGAATGTGCAAATGGTGTGTTTGGCAGACCAGTACATCTCGCATGTGAATGCCAAGTATCCTGGCTCTGTGCATGACGCCTATATCTTGAGGAGTAGCAATATCCCTTATGTGATGGGCCAACTCCAGAGGCACCGGGTGTGGCTAATAGGTGAGACCAAGGTCCCCACACAGTATGAGTAGGTGTCTGGGTATGGGGTAGTCCCTAAGGGTTAGTGTGTGTCTAACAGGTATCCCTCGAAATTTACAGGTGTCTCTGGTTACCCAAACCTCTCATGGCTACTGACCCCCGTGAGGAATGCCAGGACAAAGGCAGAGGAACGCTACAATGAGGCACATGGGTGAACTAGGCGTATTATTGACAGGACGTCGGGCCTCTTGAAGGCCAGATTCCGGTGCCTCCATCTAACAGGTGGCTCCCTTTACTACTCACCGAAGAAGGTGTGCCAGATCATCATGGCATGCTGTATGTTGCGCAACCTGGCATTGTGATGCCAGGTGCCTTTTCTGCTGGAGGATGAGCCTGGTGATGATCTTGTGGCAGAGGTGGAGCCTGTGGACAGTGAGGAAGAGGAGGCAGAGGAAGAAGATATTGACAACAGAACAAACATCATCTTGCAGTACTTCCAGTGACACACAGGTAAGAGACTGTAACATTTCAATATTCTTTAGGACGTTGTACATGGCAGCCTCTTAACCTCTGTCTATGGACACTGACTGTTCCCTTTGGATTTCATTTTTTCAGATCTGTGTACCCCATTCTGCCTTCTGCTATGTGTACCACTGCCCAACAACAGTCATACATTGGTATGAGTAAATGAACATTTAAATTACAATTTGCTGCTAATGATGTGATAATACAATTGTGAAAGATCAGACTGACTCCAGATTGGTTTTTGATTAAAGGGTGTTTATTAAGGTTCTAATGGGTATTTGGGTATGTGCAAGGGGCTGAGGTGATGGTGGAAGAAGGTCCCTGGTAGAGTCCTGTCTCTTGGTATCACAAGTGCATTGTCCAAGGGGGCGTAGGAAGGGGAGCAATGGCAGTTCAAGGTGGACAGGGTAATAGAGTGGGACAGAAGGGTGACAATCAGGAGAGTCCTATTTCATGGTGGGGGTTTTGGAAATGTTCTCTGTCTTCTGGCTGGATCACAGGGACCGTTTGCGAGGTGGTTCTCCTTCTGCAGGGGGTGGGCTACTGGTGGCCTGTTGGTCCTGTGGCAGGGCCTCCTGCCCACTAGCGTCGGCAGAGGTGTAAAAAAAAAAAAACTAAACTTCGCAATTGTATAGCGCACTACTCACCCTTTAGGGTCTCAAGGCGCTGTACGCATACCTCTGTGGAACCCCTCCTGGCTTTTCCCTGTGAGGTGCCCACTCCTGGACAGCCCCAGGGTGAAGCAAGGCATCCAAGCGCTGTGAGGGCCGTTGTGGAGATTAAGCAAGCTATTGCCCAGAGTTACAGAGTAGGACCCATCAATTAGATTAGTCACCGAGGTGAGAATTATCTGGTCCAAGAGAATTGAGCCCAAGACCCGCCAAGGTGGGAATTGAACCCTGGTCCCAGGCCAGATCTCTGCATCAGGATCTGCTGCTCTAACTATTGGGCCACACTTCTGGAAGGTTGTTCCTCGGTTTGGCTAGTGTCAGGGGCCCTTTGTTGAGCCACTGCCTCCCTCATGGTCTTGCCCATATCAGCTGGCACCCCTGCTATGGTGACCAGGATGGTATATATTTTGGTGAGGTCACCCCTGATCCCCATGTAGAGTCCCTCCTGCAGCCACTGGGTCTCCTGAAACTTGGCCAGTACTGTGCCCACGGTCTCTGGGAATGGTGGTATGCTCCCATGATGTTGGAGAGTGCCTCGTGGAGAGTGGGTTCCCTGGGCCTGTCGTTCCTCTGTCACACAGAAGTCCTCCCAGCTTCCCTGTTGTCCTGTGCCTCTGTCCCCTGAACCATGTTCCCACTGCCACTGACCCCAGGTCCCTGATCGTCCTGGGTTAGTGGGGTTGCCTGGGGTCCCTGTAGTGGTGGACACACTGCTGATTGACGTGTCCTGGAGACAGTGGCATGGGCCCGCTGGATGGGTGCTGTGCTGGTGTTTCCTGAGGGGGAGGTTCTGTGGTGGTTTGGGACTGTGGCAGGGGAACCGACTGTCCAGAGGTACCAGATGGGCCAAGCTGGTCATCCTGATCCAGGCATGCAGAGCTGCTGTCATCACTGTGGGCCTCTTCTGTGGGGGGAGTGGATAGAGCTGGCACCTCCTGTCTGGTGACATTGGGGAGTGGTCCTGTTCGGATGCAAATGCATTGTTATTGTATCTGTGTGTGCCATCTTGTGTAATGGGTGTGCTTCCCTGTATAAATGTGCTTGCACTGTCGCCTTGGTCTTGTGTAATTGCTGATTAGGTGGGCTGGGTGAGTCTATCTAGTGTGCATGCTGTGGTGATGGGTGTCCATGCAGGTCTGTGATGCGTGTCCATGTATTGTTGCTGCATGCAGAGCTTGGTATTGGGATGGGTGGGTTGTGCTAGTGGGGTATGTGTGAGGTGTTGGAGTGATGGTGGCGAGGCTAGGGGTAAGAGTTTGTGATGGTATGCAGGTAGGGTGTGGGGGATATGGTAGTAAAGATTTGAGTCCAGTCCTCCTGCTACTCCTGCAAGGCCCTCAGGATGCATGATCGCCATGACTTGCTCCTCCCATGTTGTTAGTTGAGGGGGTGGGCGTGGGGGTCCACGCCAGTCCTCTGTACAGCAATCTGGTGTCTTGATACCACAGAAATGTACCTTCCCCAGTAAATCATTCCACCTCTTCCTGATGTCATCCCTGGTTCTTGGATGCTGTCCCACGGCATTGACCCTGTCGACGATTCTCCGTCATAGCTCCATATTCCTCGCAATGGATGTCTGGTGCACCTGTGAGCCGAATAGCTGTGACTCTACCCGAATGATTTCCTCCACCATGACCCTTAGCTCCTCCTCAGAAAACCTGGGGTGTCTTTGAGGTGCCATGATGTGGTGTGGGTGAGGTGTGAGGTGATGTGTGGGGTGCTGTGTTGTGATGTATTATGTGATGTGTGTGGATGGTGTATGTGTGATGTTGTTTTGTGCCTCTGGGAGATGGTGTGGTCTTTGCTTTTCTCTTTGCTTGTTCTAATTTGTTTGTTGAAAGGGGTGTGGGAAATGTGGGTGTGTGTTTTATAGTGGTGAGGGTGTGGTGTGTGCATGTGTGTCAGGTGTGTGTATTTTGAATTATCCAGTGTGGTTGTGTTTTGTAAGTGTGTGTGTATTTTAAGCGCAGTTGTGTGTACCGCCAATGGATTACAGCGGTTGTAAGACCTACCCGGTGATTCGTGGGTCATGATACTGTCGGCGTATTCCTGTTGGTGTGACAGTGTGGGTTTTGCTATCGTCAGTTTATCACTGACCTTTGGTCTGGCGGACTTGTGTGGGTGTGTGTATAGTGGCAGATATCTCAGTGTGGGTCATAATATCGGTAGCACAATACCGCCGCGGTCACGGTATGTTGGCGGCTGTCAGCGCAGCAGTAAGCGGAATTTACTGCCAGGGTTGTAATGAGCGCCATAGTCCTGTGACTTCAGATGTGCACTGCACTTAACCACGGCAATCTTTTCTGGCATTTGAATAGCATGTAACAATTCATTTATTCTCTCACCATTTCTCACTGGTGAACCAGAAGAGGTCAGGAAACCTCTCCATGACCACAACTGACCAAAATCATGGACTATTCCAAATCTGTACTGGCTATCCGTATAGATTGTAACTTTCAGCTGAGAAGAAACATGGCACACTCTAGTAAGGGCTACCAGTTCCGGGACTTCGGCGGAATACACTCCTCGAAGCCAAGAAGCTTCCAAGGTACCTGTAATTGTGCACACAGCATATCCTGCTCTCAGTGTCCCTGTATTGTCTCTCAGACAAGAACCATCAACAAAAATAATTTGATCATTTTCTTCCAATCGTGTATCTCTAATGTCAGGTCTCGGTTTTGTGCACAAATCAGTTACTTGGAGACAATCATGCTCAACATCTACCTCTTTTTCAGTCTCAGCATTTTCACTCGGAAGTAAGGTTGACGGGTTCAGCACTGTACATCTTTTCAATGATACATTTGGTGACCCCAGAATACTTTTTTCGTATCTAGTTAACCTTGTACCAGTCAAGTTTTGGGGTTTTCGTCCTTGTCAGTAGAATCTCAATAGAGTGAGGGACCATTACAGTCAGGGGATGTCCCATCACAATGCCCTCACACTGATTAAAGCTTTGACGAACTGTGGCAACAGCATGTAAACAACCCTGTAAGGCTGCTGCAACTGGGTCCAAAGTAGCTGAAAAATATGCTACTGGGCGGATTACCCCTCCATGGACCTGTGTCAAGACAGACAAAGAACATGCATCATGCTCATGACAAAACAATGTGAAAGGCTTCATGTAGTTAGGCATACCCAGATCTGGAGCTCTGCACAAACTCTCTCTCAACTCAGTGAATGCTCTCAATTCATCCTGGTCTAACACTATGGGATCAGTGACTTCCTTGTTAGTCAGCTTCTGCAGTGGTCTTGAAATGACTGAAAAATTTAGAATCCATTGGTGACAATAATCCACCATTCCCAAAAACATCCTGACATCTCTCTGTGTAGTCAGGGGATTTATCTGCAATATGGTTGTCATTCTTTCTCTGGATATCTTTCTTGAACCCTTCTTAATCTTGTGACCCAAATATTTCATTACTTTCTGAAAGTACTGTGATTTAAGCGGAGACACTTTATGGCCATTCTTTTCTAAATGGTTCAACAGGGAAATCGTATCATACTTGCACTCATCCCTTGTTTTGGACGCAGTCAGTAAGTCTTCAATGTACTGCACCAAACTCAATTGGAAAGGCAACTTCAAGGACACCAAATTCTTTTTCAAGATCTGATTGAATATGGAAGGTGACTCTGAATACCCTTGAGGAATTTTGCACCAGCAATAGACTCAATCCAGGAGTTTGAAACAAAAGAGAAACTGGCTATCCTCATGAAGAGGCACAGAAAAGAATGCTTGTGACAAATCAATGACAGTGAACCACTCGGCATCATATGGAATCTGGAACATTATCACAGCTGGATTTGGCACCCCGGGACAACATTTGTCCACAATCTCATTTATTTTTCTCAAATCTTGGACTATCCGAACCTCCCCACAGGGCTTCTTCAAACCCATTATTGGTAAGTTACATGGACTGCTCAATAATTCTTTCAGAACGTCTTGCTTTAAAAATCTGCACTTATCTGAGCCACTTTCATCAGGACATCTTGCGGCATGTGGTACTGCGGAAGTTGCAGAAAAACTGCATTTGACTTCACAGTAACTTTGACTGGCTCCACTCGCTTTATCAAACCTACTTCTTTTCCTAATCAAATCCCACACCTTCTCTTTTACCGTTCCCTGCAAATCAGGATGGAGCTCTTTCACTGTGAACATCAGGAAAAATTAAATCAAAGGGTACTCCTCATTTGTAGTTTCTGGGGCTTGTTCTTCTTCATCATCACTATTCGTCTGAATCTCAATTCCGTCATTTGAGCAAATAATCAAACACTTTGTTTTACACAAGTCTCTTCCCAGTAGGGATACCGGACTTGAATCACAGACTACAAATTTATGCAATCCCTGAAAATTGACAATCTCAACTTGAACTGAATCTGTAATCGGGTTTGTCAAATACTGGTTTGCTACCCCCATAACCTGAACTGTTCTACCTGGAAGGGAGCAAATTTGAAACTTCTGCACTTCTCACTGTAGAGCGTGTAACTCCTGTGTCAACCAAGAATGAAACCTTGTGACCCATAACCTTTCCCTTCACATAGGGTCCTCTCTGATCTACTTCTAAGGAAGTTGAAAAGAACACATGGCTCCTCATCTGAACTGTCACTCATCCATTCATCATTTATTCCATTCTGACTGTGTAAAGGGAATTGATGCATTGTGTTACTATTTCTGTTTTGCCTCTGACCTGTGACCTGTTGAGAAAGCATCATCTCTTGCTGCTCCATAGGGGCTTGAGGTATTTAAATTTGCTGTCTAGGTACCATGGGAATCTGCTGTTTGCATTGGCTGCAACTGTGACACTTGTGCACAGGCTGAAAACTCTTCACTTGGTTCTCATTATTCTGAAAATTTGGATTAGGACCGCTCACTCTCAGTCCTCTCACATTCTGAAACGAATTGATGTCATTACTTTCCTGCACCATCATTGGATACTCCTGTCCAACGGCTCCGCAAATGTTACATGGCAAATGCTTCTTTATTCCCTGCACATCATTCGGAACCCCTACAGTATTCAAGTCTGGACAGCGATTCACATTGCCTCCACGACCTCTACCTCTCATCTGAGGCAGGAACATCATATTTCTCTGCTGCTTTTGTGGCAACTGCTGTGAAAAATTTCACCATCGCTTTCTCTTTCAACTTTTTCTGGTTCAACTCAATCTCATCACTACAGTATTTTGCATATTGGAACATCTCATCAATAGGTTTTGCTTGCCAGCAAATCAAATGACTCTTAATCATCTGGCTAATTTCAGGTCTCAATCCTTCCACAAATCTGAACACAAAATGAAGCATGTCTTTCGCCTCAATTGTCTCTGTAGCACTATAAAGCTTGAATGCCTGCAACAGACTCTCTTAGTAGGCATGTGCTGAATCCTTTGTTTCCTGAGCTGTCCTGTCAATCCTCTGCCAATCAATATTCTTTGGCGTAATTATCGATTTCAGAAACTCTATCACCTTATAGTAATATTTCATTACCTCCATGGACCGTGCACCTGTTCTTGTGTCTCTCTGGTTCACTTGTTGGCCAATCTACACTCCTCTTACACTTGATCCACAAGTCAGCTGGAACAACTCTCTCTAGTAATATGTTCCAACTTCCCACAAACACTTCACAACCTTCACAAATCCATCTGTCTGCTGATACCATCCTACTGGCTTTTCTCTTAATTTAGATAATCATTTGTAAATGATCAAATGTCACTTCTGCTCCACAGGACATGAAAAAAATGTCCCCCTGGAATCTCTCTCATTGGTAAAATCTTTACTAGATCTTTATCCTGCTGTACATTTTAAGTCAGCTCCAAAGAATCCCTTTTTCTCTTGTCTCTTTTCTTTACCTAACTGCCTTCCCATTTGTCTGCCTTCCCATTTGTCTAATACTCCCCAGGTCTGAGCACTTTGAAGCAATTCTTTAAGGTGTGCCTTCATTCCAGCAGATAGCATGTGTTCAAAATTGTTTGCCTCAAAATCGAATCTGTAACTCCTTTTTCAATTCTTTGTTTTCACTATTTCGATGCCATACTTCTCTGCTAAGTGTGCTAGTCTCTGATGCACCTTGCTCACTTCTTTCATAATCTTTGGGCACAGATATCTCAACTCTGCCTCTGTGTAGGATTCCAACCTATTCACCCCCATAGTTCCTTCAATGAGTTCACCCGCTTCCATGCTTATCCTACCACAATTCAAATACTCCTCTCCTTTAGGGGCACTCTGTGGGGTATTCAGCTTGTCTAACCATTCAGTTAATTGCTGAGCTATCAAACCTTGTAGCAAAATGTTACTTGTTTGGACCGGGGGCACCTGCTGTGCAACTGCATTTGGAGTCTGCGGTTTCAATATTTTCAAGTTCTCGCTAACGTTTGGCCCTGTCACTGTATCTGGAAGTGCAGAAAATTGACTAAGTTCTAGCAATGATCTTGATCTGTCAAAAGTCTTTCCCACAGGAGAGACCACCTGAACATGTTCATTATGTCCTTCCCTCATTAGGTTCTGGGACATTGCTCCCTGTTCCCCTACAGTCTGTTTCTTCTGTGAAAATAATGGTACTGCTGGACCAACAGTAATAGGTAGTGATATAGCATCTGGGGATGTTCTGACACCTACACTCTGTGGGAGAGTAACTCCTATATTCTGATTCATCATCAAAGTCATATCTGACCATGTCCCTGTCACTGGTGTAAATCTTAGCATTACCTGAGGCTGTACTTGGGGCAACAAAATCAGAGTCGGCTCAGTCTGAACCATTATTGGTCTTGGAAAGACCTGCTCCATGGGCACCACTAAGTTTAAGTCATTCCCATATTGGGCACATCAGGATAAATTTGCTGAACCTGTGGAGGTTGCATCTAAGTCTGCACTACAGGAGTAGAAGGCACATTAAAACAACCTTGCATCATATTCTGCTTCAGGCTAACATTAACCTGCACCGGACTCCCTGTCCCATTAACCTGTGTCAGGGCTGTCGGATCAGTACTAGTACCATTCTCATGTACTGTATATGGTGCCGGTCGATCTCTCAATAACCGTGTAATAAACTCATTATCGTCTGATTCCTCCTCTATGGTTGAAGACTTTCTACCCTCCTTACTCTCGGATGGACTTCTATTAGTTTTCCTAGTAACTTTCTTTCCTTCCTTCTCATTCTCTTGCGTTATTCCCATAAACAACTTAGGGCCAGATGTAGGTAGTAAAAAAATAGCGAGTCGGAAATTGCGATTCAATGCGAATCGCAATTTCCGACTCGCAAAATGGGATCCAAGAAAAAAGTGCGACACCAATTTGCGACTCGCAAATGAGGTCGCACCGCATTTTGCGAGATCGCTTCTAGTAGGGTGTCGCATATTGCGACTGGCCCGCAAATTCCCTGCAGGTGCAGCATAACAGTTTGGAAATTCACTTCCTGGCTCTTGGTGATGACATCAGAACCAGGAAGTCATCGCATACACCTGGGAGGAGGGAAGACCACACCCTTTCCAAACTGCTGTGCAACACCCAGGAGAGAGGACCTGCTGCTACTATGGAGGAAACAGGCACTGGTGGGAGAAAAAGAAAATTGAAGTTTTCTGACAAAGAACTGGAGGTGCTCACAGTGGAATGCTGCCAGCACCATGACAAACTGTTTGGGAAGGCAGCCCTGAGTGTCCCAGACACAGAAAAAATGAAGATTTGGCTGCAAATCTAGGACTGGATCAATGCCATAGGGGTGAGCCACCACACCCTGGAGGAAATAAAGAAAAGGTGGTATGACCTGCGCTCCAGGACAAAGGAGAGGGTTGCAGAGCGGCTCAGAGAAATGAGGGGCACCGAAGGAGGCCCATCCACCGTCCTACCACCCACAGCCATGGAAGAAATGGTGGAGCAGACCCTGGAGCCTGAGGCCATATTTGGAATGGGAGAAGTGGACAGTTCTGCGCCAGGGACATCCAAAAGTGAGTACCATGAGATATGCATTCAAACCTACAAATGCAGTATCCACAGTCTCCCAGTACACAGCAGCAGGCACAACCAGACTAGCTCCATTCCAGTCTAGCAACCACTAGAATGTTGCATTATGCGCAATGAAGTACAGTAGTCAGCATAGAGGCAAATGTGTATTATGAGGCATAAAACAGATGTGAGAGACTGACAGTGTATTCCCTATGTCCCGCAGGTCTCCCACAAGACACCCCCAGCAGCGACAACATGCAGGGAGGAGACAACAGGCCACAGACAGTGCAGGAGGCTGCAGCAGAAATTCCTGGGCCCAGCAGGACACCACCAGAGTCCCCTCAGGAAGAAGAGCAGGAAATGGGGAAAGCTCACACGACCCCTGGCCCCAGCCCCACAGCAAGTCATCCAGAGCCATCAGCACGACAAAGGCGCAGACACAGATGCCGAGTTCAGGTGTTGCCCCAGGAGGAGATAGGGGAGGCAGCAATGTCAGGATTAGAGGCATCCCTCCTTAACGGTCAGCACCTGCAAAACAGATAATTGCGGTCAATATCAAGTACATTGCCCAGAATGGAGAGCAACATGACCACTGGCCTGGCTGAAGTGAATACGCAGTTTACTAGACTGAATGAAAATGTGGGGGATCTCACTCAGGCCATCCGCCAACTTGTGATGGAACTGGTGGCAGACAGACGCAGCACAAGGCGCAGGGAGCGCAACACAGTGGCACACTTCGACCGCATGTCAGATGCAACTACTGGCCTGTCTAGACGGACAGTGAGTTTACAGGTGGAACTTGGCCACTTTGCGGGGGATGTGGCAAGTGGACTTGGCCCCATCAGCCACGCAGTGGACTTGATGGAAGCTAGGCAGGTGGCAAGGGGCACAGGTGAGACCCCTCAGGACAGTGAGGAGGGGTCCACAATAAGTAGTGTGTCTGCAAGTGGCACCCGTGTGCTAAGGAGTGCAAGTGCACGGCAGGGGTCAGCTGACCCACCTGGGATGAGCCATGCTGGGTGCACAAGGAGGAGGGTGGAAGCCATCAGACAGCATGACTCACGAGGCACATGATGTCAATGTGTCCTCATTATGTTTGGACATGTACAGACCTTAACGGACAGCACGTTTCTTTCACCATTTAGTTTAGGATACCCCACCTGCAACAGAAATCACCCCCTGATAGCTACCTGAGGCCCAGAGGTGCAGTGAGCATGGCACTTGCACATGTGTGGGGATGGCGCTGCCGCGCATTGTCTGTCGTTGAAGCTGCGGATTGAGTATTTCAATTAATTCTAATATTGCTGCACTGCTCAGTCTATATTTGTCATAAATCTCCTCCTCAGTTTGTTGGAAAAGTGTCTGCCTGGTTCGGTACATCCTCACCAGTCTCTGGCTCCTCCTCCTCCTCTGCTGGGCGGTGTGGACTCTCCTCCTCCATGCTATCACGTATATTTCAGCCATTTTGAGTAAACCAGATGCCTTCTGGGTCTCCTTTTATACTTTGGTTCTGGATACCACCTGCTCTGACTTAGTGGTAATTTGGGTGTGCAAAATGGGCTTTTTGTGACTAGTCGCAATTTGCGACTGCCTTTTTCATATGTCGCAAATTGCGACTTCCTCTTTGCGGGTCGCAAAATCAGGTCGCTATTTTTGGGAGTCGGTAATGGCTTGCATCGCAATTTGCATTTTGGAAATGGGATTTTTGCATCCCATTTCGGATTTTGCGAGGTCGCAAATTGCGAATCAGGCCAGTTGCGACTCGCAAAACTTAGCTACATCTGGCCCCAAATTCCTTGCAAGGTCTCAATTCTCCATGATTTCTGAAGGCAATCCCATCTAGCCTCCGCTAGAGTCTTTTCTGCCTTTCTCATCCTCCTTTCAAATTTCAATTGCTGTTGCTGTCTGGCTACTAGCTCCCAAATCGCTATTGCCTCAAATGGTGCTGGTCTCGGAAGGGGCTTCGATTCATATAGCACCATCCGTAAATGCTCCAAAACCCTCAAATTGAACATCCCATTTGTAGGAAACGCTAGGTTCCTATCTTTCTCTGTTAATTTGCACCATAGCTTCAGCCAAAGACTTGGTGCGACACCCTTCTCTTCCATTACAATGTAAGCTGGTGTATTTTCTGGCAGTGTAGCCTCGTCTACACTCGCTGTAATATATGTATCTCCCCTTAGGGAAGTTTTTAACACTTTGAAATACATCATCTTTTCTATCTTTTTGTTATTCAGAATCAAATCAGGAAATTACTTTTAATCCCAAGATTCCTTTCACCTACGTTCTCAACCAATTGCCTTTCATGGACGTCTGCCAATCCATGCGTGACCCTTCTCACTAACCGACCTATCCCAGCGCAGCTCCAATGATGTCACACTCACACGTACTGCGGCTGACAAAGTCTTGCAGCTTGTTCTCCTAAACTCCAATTCACAGAAAACTAATGCAAAATATTGCGAGCACTAATCAAAAAACAAAACCCAAAAACAAATCTGCTAGTTTTCTACAGGAAAGGTAGCACAATCGCTTCAGAAACCTTACCAATTTTTCACTGATTGCTCTTTCCACACTTACAGCTACTCCTTATTTCTCGGTCTAGCAGATTTGCAAGCACAATTCAACCTGCAAATTTTACTCTCAAACTGATCAATGGGTCTGTCATGCTGCACATAGGACTCGCCAAATCTCATTCGAAATTTTCTTTCACTCACTTTAATTTACACTCTGACTTGTTGACCACGCCCAATCAACCTACTAAACCAGACAAATTACAACATATAACCAAGTGTCTCATACACTTTTCAATATACTCCGGAGTCTTAGACCACGTAGGGTTTGTACATCAACAAGCATGTGGACAATTTTTGAGCACAAAGCGCCACTATTGTGTGAAGTTCGATGAATTCCCTACTCTCACACTGTGGGGTACACACACTCCTACTAAAACTTCATTTGGAGTACGCAAACTCCCTAAAATCCTCGCAAACCTCACAATTCACCTGCGATTTGCATAGGCTGTACAAACGCAACCTATTTCACTCATACTGTCACTGGAACGCCAGGAGCATCCTCAAATAACCATTAGCAGGATCCACAATATGTGAAAGTCATTTCTAGACTTAAGGGAACATCATTTTCTCTCCAGTTATCATCATTGAAAAACAAAATCCAAATCTCAATAATAATGAACTCTCAAAAGCACCAACTCATCAAACTGCTACCACGTCCATTTGTCTTTTATTCTATGCCAGACATCTATGGTAAGCTCTTAAGGAGACAAACCATCAGTCCCTTACCATCTCTGTTTACATCTGTCACTCTGTACCGGAGGTCTATGGCAAGCTCTTAGGGAGAAGAACCATCTTCTGCTACCATGTCTGTTAGCGCGTCTGACCTTAATAAGTAAACTTACAAGGGGACGCAAATAGGTCGATTAACCTTTTGACTCACAATTAAGATGTTCTTACCATAGATCCAGTACATAATCAATAATCAATTCACAATAATCAATGGAGTCAGTGATTGTCACGCACCAGGACCTTTCAGTCATAAATAACCACACCTTTAGTAAAAGTTTAGAATGTTTATTTTCCTATATTAACAATGCTAAGGTCATGTAAATTAATCTCAAAATCAAATGAAACTCATACAGAAACAACACTGGTTGTCCAAGGTGGCTGAAGAAACACAATCTAATCAAAGGTTGAACTACAACACATTATAAGGCTATGGTGCAAATCAATAGCCAAGTCAACTGTGTCAATGCAATGAAGTATTTGAAATTCAGCAGAGAAATTCACCAAGCATTAGTCCCTGTTATCGTAATCTATTAGTGAGAATTCTTAACTAACCTCAGATTAGCATCAGCATGTTGGGCTTCATGCAAAACAATTTAGTAACACAAATTTGGAAAACATCTAACTATGGTTCTATCAAAATAGCACAGTTGGTTCCTAGAAAGAAAAAGCAAATATGCATGGTAATCACAGTTCAGAATATACCTTTCCTCAGGGTGGATCAGCAAAGCAGAATCAGTCTTTGTCCTCAGGACATCAGTCGATAAGCAAGGCATCAGGCCTCAACATTGGATTTATAAACAGCAAAGTCATTAAGCATTAAAGTTAAACACGTCTCTAGTAAAGACGCATAAGAAATATCAACCTTTCTGTCAGCAAGCAAATGGGCAATGAATCTGTATAAAGGCAAGGGCAGAATAAGCCAGAATGTCCTTGAATGTCCGGCCTCTCAGTGTGCATTGTCGTTATATTGAAGTTACCTAAGCAATCCCCTAATTCCCTTTTGGTCAGTTAATCGTATGTTCACACTCCGTCCAATAAAACTAAAATGCCAAATCTATGAATTATAATATTTCTCCATTCTCATATTGTTGATTGATTCGTCTTGTGATGTCCTCATCATCTTGCTTGTCAGGTAACAATATTGTTGCACCTTCCACTCTAGTCAGTATCTTCATTGTTCTTGTCCTGGGAAAGTCTCACATACATTATGCATAAAATGTTGCATTAGCAAGAACATCATCTCCTAACAGTCGGTTCTCAAGAAAAGCTTCCGTTATGAGTACATTTAAACAATACAATAGACATTCACAGTTTAATTCACTTGGTCAGCATTTTCATTAAATGCTAAGAAATGCAGCTTTCACATGAGGCTTGGCAAGTAGTCCAAGACACTCGCTTAGTTAAGGCCTACAATTAATAAAGCTAAAGCTTAATTCATAACCCTTAATATGACATAGTAATACATTAGTCTAACATATGTTTGACATTTCATAATATTTAATCATTGATTAGTACATTTCGTTAACAGTGGTGGCCATTCTTAGTGATCACATTTTCAAATGCGTGCATTATTTTTCTATAATATTTCATTTTCTACATAAACTTATTACTCAAACTACATAAATACTCATTAATAATTTTTATTAAGACACCTGCGCTAGCACAGTAAGTGGAAAATTAGCCCTTCATTGAGCCACTTGGATACACCTGCAGGTCACTGCCTCCACTACACATAGAGATCTACAGTAAAAAAGAATAACCCCATTTGTCCCCCAAGACATAACAGATAAAGCTCTTTCAGTAGAATTAAATAAAATTATGCAAAGTCTTAGACCTGACAGCCTTAGGGTGGTCTCTCTCCAAACGTTTTGCCTGCTTGTCTCTAATTTTGCTGAATTCAATTTTGTTGGTCTTAGGATTCTGTGCACTTTACCACTGTTAACCAGTGCTAAAATTCTTGTGCGTTCTCCCTAAAAAATGGTTTGATTGGTATGTACCCAATAGGCATATTAAATTGACTTATAAGTTCCAAGTGAGGCACACTACATGTGTCCAGGGTCGATAAATTAAATGCTACTAATGGGCCTGCAGCACAGGTTGTGCAACCCATTTAAGAAGCGATTTAAAACATGTCCCAGGCCTGCCATTGCAGCTTGAATGCAGTGTTACACTTCTAAAACCCCTTGCTAAGCCTTAAACTCCCCTTTTATGAAATATAAGTAATTCCTAAGGTAGACCCTAGGTAGCCAATAGAGAAGAGTGCACCGTAATTAAAAGGCAGGACATGTACTGTTAGGTTTTGCATGTCCTGGTAGTGAAAATTCTCAACTTCATTTTTCACTACTGTGAGGCCTACCCCTCCCATATGATAACATTGGGTATTCTTTACTACATTTATTAAGCTGTAATGGCTGATGGCTAAGAGGTAGATTTGTCATTTTAGTAGCTATGGAATTGTAATGATAAATCTTAATGGTAAAGTTGGATGTATGATTACAATTTTGAAAATGCTACTTTTAGAAAACTGCAATATTAACACATGCTCAACGGAATGCGGAACAATATCAACTATTCGGCCTCAGTCACAGATCTGGGCATAAATTCATACTTTTTTTGCTCACCATGCCATTCCAGTTTTGACCCAGCCATATTCAAATCAGTCTTGAACCTGCTCACCATGGGAACAGTCAAGCCCAAACTGCCAGGCCAGGTCCTCCCTGGACCGAAAACAAGCATCCTGGGTCTGGTCTCAGGGAATCACTGCTCATCAGCTAGGTTCCCTTGAAACCTGTGGCTAGCTTGAATCCAGTGTCATAGCATAACATAGTATAGCATAACATTAGATAAAGTAATACCAATTAAAGAGATTAGATACCGGTGCAAACCATCAGCACCTTGATATACAGAAACTTTGAGAAAATTAGAAAAATGCATACAATTAGAAAGAAAATGGTGGAACCTCTATTTAGATAGGGATAAACAACAGGTATAGAAAATATTAAATACTTACAAGGAGAGATAAGGAAGGTGAAAGAAAACTATACCAATTGCAAAAGTGACACATGGGTCAAAGAAGGCTATCAACATTGCTAAAGAACTGATGAATCGTCACTGCATCAAACAAACAATAATACATTCGCAAGAGCTTAGTGATGATTTATTTAACTTTTTTCACAATAAAATTGAGACAATAATTGCATAACTAGCTAAAATAGAAAAAGCAAAGAAGAGACAGGGATTCCATCTGACATATAATTAGAGAGGATTGAGCTGTTGACTGAAGAAGCCTTAAAAACTTTAGGGGAGTTCATTCCCTCAGGGTCTATATTGGACCTAGTATCTCTAAAATTCTGGACTACATGGGCAGATGTTCTGTATTCAGGGTTGCAGAAGATCTGTAACCCGTCTATAATGGCAGGAAAGATGAAACAGAAGTAGAAGAAAGCTTTAAGGACCCTCTTATTGAAGGAACCTACAGCAGATCCATCAGTACCCAGCAAGTACCGTCCAATAGCATAACTCTCCTATCCGGTAAAAATTCTGGAAAAATAAATTAATAAAAAGCTTTCCCTCTTCCTGGAGGGTCAGAATATCCTGCAAATAGAGCAGACAGGGTTTCATCCCACTCATGGCATGGAAATAGCATTAATTGTAGCCATGGATGAACTCCAGATGATGGCTGACAGGAGTCAGACGGTGGTTCTGATATTGTGTGACTTATCAGCCACATTTAACACTGTTGGAAAGTGGATTATTGGTAAAGGCAGGTAAGTACATACACTTAGCAATAGGCCACTAACCTCCACTTTGGTCCAGTTAGGTCTCAATAAATTAAACCCAGCTCAACCCTTGTTAGCTTGGCAATGAGCGGCAAGGCTAAACTTAAGTAAAACACAAATCAAAATAAAAATCCAAACCAATTTATAAAAGTAGAGTATATTTCTATCTTAATAATGACACCAAAATGAATAAAATCGGATAAGGGGAACCGGAGATATTAATTTTTTAAAGAATTAGTGTCAGTAGCTCATAGAAATGAATAGCACCAATCTGGTCATCTGGTCGCACCCCGACTCAGGCAAAGTCAAAGTTTAAGCCCAATCACGATGGAGCCCTGCTCAGCTACAGAAAGCGGGAGGCCTCGGTCAAGAGTTTACCTTCAGATTTACTAATTTTCTGGAAGATTTTATTAAGTGGGACAAATTCGCCAGTCTGATCTGACCTCCCTGGAGCCCTTCCTTGGATACACGTTGCAGGAGACCTTGGTGAAGATTTCTACGTTCGGACGTAGACAAATTTTTGAGACAAAAACCCTTCTACCAGGACAAGCCTGAATCTTGATCCAACATCGCTGGAGCCCTCTTCGGATACATTGCGCAGGAGGTCCCGGTCAACTTTCTCAGTTTTCTGACTTAGTCACTTTTTTTTCAGCGGGACAAACCTACAAGTCAGGCTGAGTTGCGGTTGAGGCAGGCCGGCTAGAGTCACCACCGTGGGTCAGTCCCTCTATGGAGCTTTTTCCAAAAAGTTCTCCAATCTTCTCTAAACTTCTGGATCTTCTTCAAGAAGGTCTTTTAAGGTCCTTTAGGAGTTCACAGGGCGCCCAAAGGTTCCAGAAGTTCTGAGTAGCTCCTTGAGGATGCAGACTCCAACTCTCAGAATGCACCTGGCTCAAACTCCAAATTGGCCACTGGACAGTGGTCAGGTGTCAGTTTCTTCATGAGCTGAGATAGGGGACTCTGGTTAGCAATTTTTCACTTGTAGCAAACAGGGAGTCCCTCCTTGATCCAGCTGAAGCCAGGCAAAGTCTTTCTTGTGGTGAAACCCAAGTCTGCAGCTGGTGCAGTCCTTCAGAGTGCAGTGTCCAGGTGCAGCTCAGGGGTCCAGCAGAACCGTCCTTCTTCTTCTGATGTTCTTCCTTGTAGGGATCTGGTAGGGATCTGAGATGTGGGTGCAACTCTGCCATATGTATTCTTGCTCCTGGCTGACAAACACAGGGGCCCTGGTTCTCCAATCAGATGCAGGGCCTTTCCTCCTGTGGTGACCATTTCCGGGAAAGTGTGTCAAAAATCAATCCCAGAGAGCAACATTCTTCAAAAATCCATCATGGCTGAAAATGATTTTTGGAGGTTAGATCTGGCTGAGCCCAGCCACTGGTGTGGCTAAAAATCCCAAACACATCCGTCTCCTGCCCTCTCGTAATCTAATCAAGAGGGCACCAAATTGTCTGGGGTTGAAGTATGTGAGGGAGGTGCTAGGTTGCTTCAAATGTCCTTCTCTGCCTTTGAAGATCAGTTTGGCAGCCCTACCCCACTCCTGCTTTCCCATCTCTGCTGAGGCAGTTTTCCTCCCACAGGAACATTCTTTGTGTTTAGCCCAGGCCACTTCACACATCATCAAGGCAGCCTGGCCAGGCTGCCAGAGGCTGGCCAATCAGAGAAGGACACCACGGAGCCGAAGTTGGCAACTTTTTAAGTACAGTTTAAAACTCTTTACCTGAACTAGTTATATTAGATCCAACAATTGTAAGTTGTGGGATTTATTATAAAATTTAATTTGATATCAAACTTGAGGTATCTGACAGGACGTAAGAGGACTTTGTTAATTAAAATAAAGTCTACCCATTTTAGTCTATGGAGTCCATTCACTACAGTGAGGAAAAACAAATTTGGCTGTTTTACCTCACCAGGGCTTATAAAACAAATTTTATAAGGTCCCTGCTTATAATTACATGGCACCCAACCCTAGGGGTACATAGGGCACACCTTAGTGGTGACGTGTATGTACAAATAAGGTAGTTTAAGACTTTGGAAGTACTTTTAATTCCAAAGTAGAATTTGCATTTAACATTAATTGAAAGGCCTGCCTTTAAAATGACTCTGAGCACCTCAGCATGACACCTATTGGTGCCCTACCATATACTAGGGACTTATAGGTAGGTTGACATAGCTAATTATAATTAGCCTAATTTGCATACTCATTTTACACAGAGCACAGGCCTAGGGACTGGTTAGCAGTACCAAGCACATGATCAGAGTCAGGAAAACACCAACAAAAAGTGGAAAATGGGGGCAAAAAGTTTTCTCACAGACACTTTCAACCATCAAGTACTTCTTACCAGACTAAGGGGGTCATTACAACATTGGCGGTAAAAGCCGCTTACCGCCGTGCAGAAGACCGCCAACACACCGCCACGGCCGCGGTAAACCGCCACGGTCATTATGACCCACAACTCGGAAACTGCCAAAATACAGACACCCACAGAAGTCCGCCAAACCAAAGGCCAGCGATAAACTGGCGATAACCAAACCGACACCGTCACGCCAAAAGAAATACGCACACACTATCACGACACACTAATCCACGCGGCGGTCTTTCAACCGCGATATCCCTTTGACAGTACACACCGCCGCGCTCAAAATACATACACTCCTACAAAACACAGCCACATTGGACAAATCCAAATACACACACCTGATACACAAATAAACACCACTCCCACACACCCAATACAATATAAAACACCCAACCACATCACCCACAAACCCCCACCACAAAAAAATCGGGATGACGCACAGAGAGCGAGACCATATAGAAGAATCGAGCACCCAGACGCACATATTACCATCACCCACACAAATACCATGCACCTCACACAACACACCAATACACATCACCACACTTATCACCACACATTCCACCCCACACATCACCAACACCACCCCATGGCACCGCAAAGACACCCCAGGTTTTCGGAGGAGGAACTCAGGGTCATGGTGGAGGAAATCATCCGGGTAGAGCCACAGCTATTCGGAGCACAGGTGCAGCAGACGTCCATTGCAAGGAAGATGGAGCTATGGAGCAGAACAGTCGACAGGGTCAACCCAGTGGGACAGCACCCAAGAAATCGGGATGACATCAGGAAGAGGTGGAACAACCTACGGGGGAAGGTGCGTTCCGTGGTATCCAGACACCGGATTGCAGTGCAGAAGACTGGCAGCGGACCCCCACCTCCTCCCCCAGAATTTACGACATGGGAGGAGCAGGTCTTGGCGATCCTGCATCCTGAAGGCCTCGGCGGAGTATCTGGAGGAATGGACTCTGGTAAGTTACATCTTCACTACTTCATCCCCCCCACCTGCATGCCAACACATACCCCTACCCTCAGCCTCACCCCCATCACTCCTACTCCTTGTAAATGTCCCACCATCACAACCCACCCATCCCAACACCAAGCCCTGCATGCGACCACAAAGCATGAACACCCATCACCAAAGCATGCCCACTGCACATACCCATACCCCCCCAAACCACCGACACAAAAGCCCCCACACAGGAATGCAAGCACTGGGGGACACAGGTACCCACCCATTGCACACCATTCCACACACAGATGCAATAATCATGCTTTTATACCCCTGCAGGACCCCTACGCAACGTCACCACACAGGAGGGTCCACAAATGTCCACCCCCCCAGAAGAGGCCCACAGTGATGACTGCAGCTCTGTCGACCTGGATCTAGATGACCAGCCCAGCCCATCGGGCACCTCAGGACAGTCGGTTCCCCTCACACAGCCACAGGCCACTGCAGACCTACCCCCCTCTGGAAACACCAGCACAGCACCCACCCAGCGGGCCCACACCTCTGTCTCCAGGACACGTCAAGCAGCAGTGTGTTCACCACTACAGGGCACCCAGGTTAACCCAGGTTAACCCACCACCCCAACAACAACAGGGACCTGGGGGCAGTGGCAGCGGGCACACGGTCCAGGGGACAGAGGCCCAGGGAAACAGGGGAACTGGGAGGGCTGCTGTGCGACAGGGTGGGGACAGGCCCAGGGAACCCACTCTCCACAAGGCCCTCTCCTCAATCATGGGAGCATACCACCACTCCCAGGAGACGATGGCTATGGTACTGGCCAAGTTTCAGGAGACCCAGCGCATGCAGGAGGAACAGTATTTGGGCTTCAGGGAGGAACTCAGAACCATCAGCTCCGCCCTGGGCACCATCGTAGGGGTGCTGAATCTGGTAGTGACCACTTTGAGGGACACTGTGGCACCACAAAGGGCCCCTGCCACTAGCATGGACCAAGAACTGCACACCAACTGCGCCGGCGCTAGTGGACAGGAGGCACCGACACAGGACCAACAGGCCACCAGCACCCCACCCCCTGCAGAAGGAGAACCACCCCACAAGCGGTCCCAGAGATCCAGGAAGAGGACAGAGTAAGATGCCAAGACCCCCGCCAAGAAAGGATACCACCCTGATAGTCATCCCACTGTCCCACTTTGTCACCCTGTCCATCCTTAAACTGCCCCAGCTCCACTTCCCAGACCCATTTGGACAATGCACCTGTGAGACAAATAGACTGGACTCTGCCATGGACATTCCTCCACCATCACCACTCACCAATTTACAACCCCCCTCCAATAATTAGCACCTTAATAAACACCGTTATTGCACAAAACAATCAGGAGTCTGTCTGTAAATGTGAATATATTTATCTGTAATTACAGTGCCAAAATGCTTATTTACATTGTGATGCCAACATACCAATGTCACACAGCTGTAGTCCATGGGGAAACAAAGCAGATGTCACACTGTGGGACCCAGATCTCTGAAATCGTAAGGGAAAGTGACAACTCAGTTACCATACCATGGGTGAAAAGGACAGACAGTACAGAGGTAGTAGTGTTTAAGTACATGTAGTAGGCCGGTTTGTATTCTTACCACTGTTCATTGGAAATATTGCAGTATCACTGTGTTCCTGTTGTCTATGTCGTCTTCTTCGTCTTCCTCCTCTTCACTCTCCACAGCTGCTACAACACCACCATCTGGACCATCCTCCTGCAGAAAAGGCACCTGGCGACGCAAAGCCAGGTTGTGAAGCATACAGCAGGCCACGATGATCTGACACACCTTCTTTGGTGAGTAGAATATGGATCCACCTGTCATATGGAGGCACCTGAACCTGGCCTTCAGGAGGCCGAAGGTCCGCTCAATCACCCTCCTAGTTTGCCCATGGGCCTCATTGTAGCGTTCCTCTGCCCTAGTCCTGGGATTCCTCACTGGGGTCAGTAGCCATGACAGGTTGGGGTAACCAGAGTCACCAATTAGCCACACACGGTGCCTCTGGAGCTGACCCATCACATAAGGGATGCTGCTATTCCGCAGGATGTAGGCGTCATGCACTGAGCCAGGGAACATGGCATTCACATGGGAGATGTACTGGTCTGCCAAACATACCATCTGGACATTCATGGAATGATAATTCTTCTGGTTTCTGTACACCTGTTAAATTTCTGTGGGGGGGACCAGAGCCACATGGGTCCCATCAATGGCACCTATGATGTTGGGGATATGTCCAAGGGCATAGAAGTCACCTTTCACTGTAGACAAATCCTCCACCTCAGGGAAAACGATGTAGCTCCGCATGTGTTTCAGAAGGGCAGACAACACTCTGGACAACACGTTGGAAAACATAGGCTGGGACATCCCTGATGCTATGGCCACTGTTGTTTGAAATGACTCACTTGCTAGGAAATGGAGTACTGACAGCACCTGCACTTGAGGGGGGATTCCTGTGGGATGGTGGATATGTGACATCAGGTCTGGCTCCAGCTGGGCACACAGTTCCAGAATAGTGGCACGGTCAAGCCTGTATGTCAGGATGAGATGTCTCTCATCCATTGTCGACAGGTCCACCAGCGGTCTGTACACCGGAGGATGCCGCCATCTCCTCACATGTCCCAGCGGACGGTGCCTATGAAGGACAACAGTGAGCACAGAGTCAAACATCCCAGAGGTAGGTAACCCCAGCTTTAAAAAAACACGGATCTTAACCCATCGAATGGCTTGTATGAGTGTGGATGCAAGGCCTAGGTATGTGTGACGCAGTACAAAAAGTAAGGCATGTGGGCCCCTGATATGGTTGCTGCCTGACCTGTAAAGTGTGACAATGGGATGTGAGGTAACTGCGCTGGCGTTGCACACTGTTAAAATGGCCTCTCGAATCTGGCTTCAAAATGGCATCAAAGAAAAATGGCTGACTTCTCTTCGTCTTGTGGATGGGGTCCTCCCCCAGTACGCGCTACTCTACGGTCCTCCAGACAAACAGGTAAATACACTGGGAGCATGCTGTATGGGATATGCCTGTGTTGAGTGGGGTGGATGAAAGATGGGGGGGGAGATTGAGGCATGCTTGAAACGACGGTGAGTGCATGTGCCACATGGCAAGGGGGGGCACTCACATTGATGGTGCAGAAGGTAATTACTTTTCTTCTCCCCCTGTACATTTCATGTAGGTCAGTGCCCACCAGAAGACGGATATATGGCGTGCCATCGCCAAGGACGTCCGGACCCTGGGGGTCCACCACAGACGGGGCACTCACTGCCGGAAGAGATGGGAGGACATTCGCCGCTGGAGCAGGAAGACGGCGGAGGCTCAGCTGGGGATGGCCTCCCAACGTGGGAGGGGTGCCCGTCGGACCTTGACCCCCCTGATGTTCCGGATCCTGGCGGTGGCCTACCCCGAGTTGGATGTGCGCGTGAGGGCATCACAGCAGACACAAGGGGGTGAGTACACTCACATTCTGCTAACTTTGCGTGCTGTGGAGGTGTCTGGGTGGGGGAGGAGGGCTGTGGGTATCCCTAGGCCAGGGCGAGTTCCGTAGACCCCTCCGTAAGGCACGGCCCTGTGCCCCCGCTCCCCACCTCTGTAGGGTGCCAAGTACAGCCATTTATGTCACCTATGTGTGCAGATGTCGTCCATAGCCTTCTAGGCCATGTCCCAGGGATTGCAAAGTGGACCTCAAGTGCGCAATTTAGTGCAGGGGGCTTCTGTGTCTGTGCTGTCCGCCAACGGTAGCGGGGAATGCATGCACTCAACATGTCTTTCTTCTGTTCCCCCCCCCCCCTTTTTGTGGTATTCCTGTTCATGTGTGCATTAGCATCATCAGGCGGAGGAGCAGTGGCACCGGAGCACGAGGGAGCTGCATCCCACATGGCCATGGAGGGCCACACTACCGACTATGAATTCGCCAGTGGGACGGAGGGCGAGGGGAGCTCCACGGCGGGGATACGAGAGGACATTAGTGGATCGGACTCGTCCTCTGATGGGAGCTCCCTTGTGGTGGCGGCAACATCTCTGCCCCCCGCAACAACAGGTACAGCCCCCACCCCCTGCACCAGCACCACCCTCCCAGCAGCCCCTCAGCGTTTGTCCCGTGCCCACTCACCCAGGAAGGTGGGCATCTCCTTCGCCCCAGGCACCTCAGGCCCTGCCCCAGTCACCCCTGCTGCCCTCAGTGAGGAGGTCATTGACCTCCTCAGGTCGCTCACTGTTGGGCAGTCTACCATTTTGAATGCCATCCAGGGTGTAGAAAGGGAAGTGCACCAAAGTAATGCATACCTGGAGGGCATTCATTCTGGTCAGGCTGCCCTTCATCGAACCCTGCAATCTCTGGCCTTAGCACTGATGGCAGCCATTGTCCCTGTGTCTAGCCTCCCCCCTCCAACTTCCTATACCCAGACCCAATCCCCTGTACCTCAGCCTTTCCCAAGCACACCATCAGACCAGCCTGCACACACCTCAACACCCAAGGGCAGCTCACGCAGACAGAAGCACCACACATCTCACAGACAGTCACACAAGCAACATCCACATACAGACATACCAACATCCACTGCCTCCATTATGTCCCCCTCCTCCACGTCTACCTCCTCCCTGCCAGTCTTGTCTCCACTCACACCTGCATGCACAGCATCTTCAGCCACTACGTCCCTCAGCAGCACACACACCAGAACACCCCGCACACGTGCACTCACCACCCCCACTGCCATTTACACGTCCCCTGTGTCCTCTCCCAGTGTGTCTGTGTCGCCCCCTCCCAAGATACACAAACGCAGGCAGCCACCCACCCAACAGCCATCCACCTCACGACAGCCTACAGCCCAGGCACCTGCACCCAAAGCCACCCCACTTACACCTCCTACAACCACAACCTCTTCCTCCATTCCCATACCCACTACACCTACCCGTCCCACTGCTCCCCAAAAAGTTTTCCTCTCCAAACTTAACCTCTTTCCCTCAACTCCCCCACCCCGTTCATGTCATAGGCCCAGAGCCAGCACCTCAGCCACTACATCACCGGGCCCGGTGGTGCATGTCGTACATGGTCACTGGAGTGCTCCGCCCACCAGGGCAGCCAGGCTGGTACGGAGCCACAGCACAGCCACCCCCCCCCTCAGAAACATCCAAAAATTGACAGTGCACGGCGGCAGAGGGTCAAGACACCAGGGACAAAAACACCTACCAAGGCTCCCGGTGGGAGTGTCGAGGCAGCTGGGACACCGGCCAAGGTGGGGAAGGGCCACAGGAGAACAGGAAAGGCTGGGAAGGGCAGCACGCCCGGCAACACCGCCATCAGCCCAGCTGGCCAGGAGGGCCCTGCAAGCCCCATCCCAGCTGGCCAGGAGTCCACCATAAGCCCCAGCACAGCTGCCCAGGAGGCCACCAAAAGCCCCAGCACAGCTGCCCAGGAGGGCCCCGGCACCCACAGGACAGGTGGGCAGGAGGGCCCCGCCAGGCCCAGGCCAGATGGCACATGAGCACCCCGGCATGGGCAGCAACGCTGAACAGGGGACTGCCATCTGAAGCACCGCTGAACAGGGGACCGCCATCTGAAGCACCGCTGAACAGGGCACGGCTATCCCAAGCACCGCTGAACAGGGGACCGCCATCTGAAGCACCGCTGAACAGGGCACGGCTATCTCAAGCACCGCTGAACAGGGGACCTGCCATCTGAAGCACCCCTGAACAGGGCACGGCTATCTCAAGCACCGCTCATCAGGGGACCGCCATCTGAAGCACCGCTGAACAGGGCACGGCTATCCCAAGCACCGCTGAACAGGGGACCGCCATCTGAAGCACCGCTGAACAGGGCACGGCTATCTCAAGCACCGCTGAACAGGGGACCGCCATCTCACGCAGCGCTGGCCCATGATCGGCAGGGGCAGTGCCGCATCTGTGTCGGACAGAGCTGCACGATGCACTCTGGGCACCAGGCTCCCTCCAGAACCAGTGGTGACATGCATCCACTACCTCATTCCTGCACAGGAAGAAGCACTCTGGCCAACAGGCACCCTCCAGAACCAGTGGAGACTGTTATCCACTTGAGAGACTGTGGCTTTGCTCTCCCCAGGATGGAACAGTGGGCAACCCACCCACTGTAGAGACTTGTGAGACTGTGGCTTTGCACTCCCCAGGATGGAACAGTGGGCATGGAGCCCCCTCGTGGATCTGGCGTCGTGCACTCATCCGGCTGAGGTGCCCCCCCTTCCCTTCCCCCTGAGGTGCCTGTAGTTTTGCTATCTGATGCCCCTGCAGTGTTCTCTCCATTTTGGTCAGGTATTCGGTGTGGGCTTTGCCCATGTTTTTTGGGCCCAGTGGTCCACGGACAATGCCTATAACAATGCCTGGACTTGTAAATTTGGTGTATATAATAGTTTTTAGTGTGTATATATTTTTGATTGCTGTATTTCAATATATTTCAATGGTTACAGTAATTTCCTTTTGTCTTTGCATTCTTCCATGGGGTCTGGGGGGTGTAACTGTGATGTATAGATATGTATTAGTGTGTGTGTTGTAGTTGGTGAGGGTGGGGGTGGGGGTGTTGCGTGTGTGTGTCACTGCTTTTTTCCCTCCCCCTTCCCTGTGTCGTAGGTGCAGTACTCACCGTTGTCTTTTGCCCCGGCGCACGTGCTCCTGGTAGAGGAGCAGGAAGACTATGGCTGGGAGGATTTGGAGTTCCGGGTCCTTGGTGTCCTCGTTCCTCATGGGCTGTGTAGAGGTGAGCGTTTTCCCTTCGAAATGCCTGTTTCCGCCGTGTTTTTATCAGCGGTGAATCCGCCCCGGAAAAGGTGGCGGATTGGACTGTTGTGATACTGTGGGTGGTACTTTGACTCCTGTCTGTCTGTTGGCGGTGACCGCCGCGCTGTTTGTTTGTACCGCCGTGGCGGTCAGAGTGTTAAAGTGGCTGTCTTTGTTGGCGGTTTCCGCCACGGTCGTGATTCCATTTTTTTTCCCGCCGGCCTGTTGGCGGTTTTACCGCCGCTTTAGCACCGACCGCCAGGGTTGTAATGACCACTTAAATGATTTAGGACTAGCAGGGATCCTTCTACAATGGATAGAATCTTACCTTTCAGAAAGAACTCAGATGATTTAATTACCCCTCTACTTATCAGATGTTGAACATGGACTGATCCTGGTCTTCACACTTAGCTCTATTCTGTTTAATGTTTATTTATGCCTCATGCTGAAAATCATCCAGTCATGCACCATTAGTTTTGTGAACTAGGCTGATGACACTCAATTGATATTTCTGCTATATAGCGATGGACATAAATCACTGGATGGTTTTCATAACTGTATGAAAGAAGTAGCAGTGTAGCTGAATACCAACTTTTTAAAACTCAATAGTGACTAAATTGAGCTTTTATGTTGTACGCCATTAAAAAAGCTGTATCAGCTCCCAAATCATTTTTGGCCCTGGATTGAGACAGACAACTTAAAAACATCTAATTCAGTATGTAATTTAGAAGTGCATTTTTGATGAGAAACTCTCAATGGGATCTCATGTCAACACAATAACTGCCACTTGTTTTGGATTGCTCCGAAACCTGCTATAAATTGTTCCATTGCTGCCACAACTGGCCACGGCTGGCTAGGAAGTTAATGGTTCAATGTACAGTTCTAAGTAGAATTGATTATCATAATGCCTTGCTGCCTGGTACACCAAATATTAATTCAAAAGGCTGCATAGAGTCCGTGCAGTGGCTGCAAAACTCTCTTTAGACAGACCTAGGCATGCCTCCTCATCTGGTATCCAGAGGGAACTTCATTGGATCACTGTGAAGGACAGGATCACATTTAAATGAATGTGAATATCTATAAGACAATATAAGGTAGATCACACAGGCTATTGCAAAGAGCATTTAAACATGTTCCTATGAGGAACCTACGGTCTTCTACTGCTAATTTACTTTGCACTGCAAAATTTCAAAAAGTGAGACAGGGTGGTTGGGCCTTTTCAGTAAAGGTGGCCCAGTTTTGGAATAAGCTGCCTGCTCCTTTAAGACCCAGTCAAAGTACTTTACAGTTTAGGAGGAATATGAAAACTTGGGTCTTCCCCAAGTAGAGAGATGACATAAGAAATTGTAGTTTGAGATCTGGCTTAGTTATCTCTGCCTAAGAAAGTACCATTGTTGGTAGCCGTGTTCTTTTGGTTCTCTAACAGATCACTGACAAGATCACTTGAGCTGCAGGATACTTTCTAGGTGAAAGTTGTGCTATAGAAATGTAATTCTTCTTCTTCTTAATATTATTATTGATAATAATAATAATAGTAATGATAATGGGCATGTGACCCATGTTTGGGCATACCCTTACCACTTATGGCGACAAATGCCAAAAGAACAGATGATGGATGGATTGCTGAGCAATGTCAAACATTCACCCGTAGTCCCAGACGTTGGCCTAAATCCATCATTTTTTTGCTCACCACACCATTCCATTTTGGACCCAGCCATATGCAAATTAGTCCTTTTTTAAAATGTAGCCCTAATAACAAGTCCAGCCAGGCTACCGAACAGCCAAAATAGAACACCGCGAAAGGAACCCTTCCCTGGAAGGGAGGTATCTACCCGGGTCCCGTCCAACCATCCATCAGCCATTCGGTTAGAGCTCCACTCTAACAGGAGACACTGCTCCAAAGAGACCAGCTCAACCCTTTAAGCACTGAGTCATCATGGCCAAGGGATCATGTTGAAGCACGTAATCATTGGACTCTCTATTGTATTTGACCCACCTTTGCTTTGATTCACTCTTTCCTTTCCTGCCATAGTGTCCAACACTTATTTCTCTTGCTCTGAAGGCCACTTTTTTCCAGATCGTGCAGTTTGTTGACTGATATGATCTACTCATGTAAAACCAGTATCTGGGGGAGAGTCATTTTAGGCATATGTCTCGCGGTGCCAAAAGAATTAGCACAAATAACATATACCTCAGCTTTACTGACCAATCATCCCCCAAATTAGCTCCAAATATTATTAATGGAAGAGTTGCCTTTACATCTGGACACAGCACACCTCTGATCACCACCGCTACATCTGTCCAAAAAAGATCGAGCTTCCAACAGCTCCAGAACATATGGATGTTGTCCGCCCTTTCTTCATTGCATTGTGGACAGCATTTCTTTCCCTTCCCCGGAGCAGATATCTTCTCTGGTGACCAATATACCCTGTGCAAGGTGAAAAGATGGTTCTTTTTTAATGAAACTGATTTCACTGTAGCCTGATACTTGCCAGAGGTTGCTGATGTCCAATGAAGTTATCTCTTTACTCCATTTCTTAACTGGCAAAAGGCAGGGCTCTTCTCTCGCCTCCATTAACATCCAATACCTAAGTGAAACCTCCTTGTGGTAAGCCTGATTATAACATAGTTTCTCTTCCCAAGTATCATTTTTTTGCTCTACTCATGGAAGGACACTTGCCCAGCTCGCCAATTGATAATATCTGAACTTAGAAACTGTGTTTTCTACTAACTTTTTAAACATGTCTCACAGTATCAGTTTATGCTCTACTAAAGATTGCCGCCATTTAACTACCCCCTTAACTCGTAATGCAAGGAATAATCTATCCTGAAAGCATTCTGGGGTGCCCAGTGAATTCCATACCGCCAACAAGCCACTATAATACAGTATGTCTAGCTCTCGTCGTGTTTGGAACCATATCTTGCATGCTGCACTAAGGCACTTTAATCTGACATTCTTAAAATATTTTGAGTGGCCATACTTATATAAAAAGTGATCGCCTGCCTCAAAAGTGCCATCAATCATAACTTTATGATACAGGGTGTAACTAAGTTGATCATTCAATAGACTCCTCATATTTTTTAGCTGAAAAGCCATATATTTATTGTACAATTCTGGAGCGACTATTCCCCCTTGATTCTCCTTCCTGGCCAACTTCCTCAAGGCAATTTCAACTCCCTTTGATGCCCAAACGAAAGAAGTTAAATCCTCCTGAAACCTTCTAAACCACATTGCTTTAAATTGTAACGGGATGGTGTTAAGTAAAAAAGTGAATTTTGGTAGAATAAGCATTTTCCAGATATTAGATCTACCTATCAAGGACAATGGAAGAGCAGACCAAATTCTTACTAACTTCTTTGTTAATAGCCATACTTTATTGAAATTCACCCAAGAAACCTCCTCCAAGTTTGCTGTAATCTGAACCCCAAAATATCTAATCCCTTTTTCTTACCAAAGGAGAGTCGTAGGGAGTATTCCAGCACATTATCTTGTTGTATAGCCATTTTAGTTATAGCTTCATACACATTATTTTATTTTAAGCTTGCCGTTGTGCACTTTAACCTAGACATATTTTATTCAGCTTCATTTTATTATTTTAAAAATAGCCACATTTGTGGTCTTGTTTTATTTTCTCTATCTAGCTGTTCTTTGCCTAGGCCAGCACTGCGTTCTTAAACAAGACATTTCTTTCACTGTGTGCTTTTCTCAAGGCCGCAGTAAGAAAGGTTCCCGGCAAAAGTGGTATGCTTTGTCTCTAATGCTCACAGAAACATACACACTGTTACGTGGGGATCCTTTCTTGGAACATTAGCTGTTTTATTATAAAAACACTATTTTGACCCACGTACATTAGAGTGAGATTCCAGCCAGATGACCACGACTGTATGCTGATTGCTGAGTGGTTTGCTGCAGCTGCTTATGTAGACTACATGCCCCTTGCTCAGGTTTGAGGGATGTTGTCTTTCCAGGGGAACCTGAAGGGCAGAATTAGAGCTTAACATGCTGTGCTCTAAAATAGCCTAGATAGGACTATTCTTAACGGTTGTAGTGACAATATGGTAATGTTATTTATATGCTTTACTCTCCTTGTCACAATTTTAATCCTGTCATGCTTCGGTGTCCTAGTTATTGCAATACATGCTTTATTATCTAGGATGAAGTTATTTCTATAAAACCTTATTGTACTATACCCTGCCTCCGACTGTCCTTTCATACGTGAGACTAATGTAACTGAGAGAAACGGATGAGATCTGAGTGGCCACGATTTCCCTGAGGAGTCAATTGTGTCATGCACTTGGTTGCCTTTTCATCCCTGCTCTTGGGTGGAGAAGAGGCACTGCTAGTGAGCCAAAACAAAACCCGGATTAGGCCGACAAGTATCACCTGTAGTGGGTTCAGACCCAGTCTCCCACAGTGCAAGTGATTCTGCCGCCCAAATCCAGTAGTCTCATTAGGATAATGAGAGCCTACGTGACAATCTTTGTCTTCGGTTGATTGACCAGGTACCCAGACACCTTGCCAAACTCATCCAAGACACACCAGATATTTGGGAGTGAACCTATCAAATCCCTGGTGTATATCATGAGATCTTCAGCATACAGTGCCACTTTAATTCTCCCACCCTCTAAAACAAAATGGTGTTACATTTGAATTAGACCTGATCATAATCTCCAAAGGTTCTATGTATAAATCAAATAGAAAAGGAGAGAGCAGAGAGCCCTTTCAGGTATCTCTCTCCATTTTAACTTGAGTCAATAGGTTACGTTTACCAGTATCATGGCTACCCGGTCTTTATATGAGGCCTCCATAGCTTTAATAAAAGTGCCTCTAAAACCATTTTTCTCCATCACTTTCAATGAAAAAGGCCAGCTAACCCGATCAAAAGCTTTAGCAGCATCTATAGTAATAATCGCAAGGGGATGACCCTTCAATTGGGCAAGGTCTTTTGCACTAAACAATTCATGGGTCAGTTCAAACAGCTGTCTACCTCATGTAAAGTCATTCTGATTCCAGTTTATCAATGTTTCAACTAACCCAGCTCGTCTTTTCTTTAAACGTGAGAATATATCTTATAGTCTGAATTAAGCAGAGAAATGCATCTATAAGATTCGCATTGTGTGGGGTCTTTGTTCAGTTTCAGGATCAACGTGATCGTAGCCTCATTCCATGACCTTTTTTTTTTTTCGAGAGGAACATGGAGATCGAGTGAGCAGGGTGGTCACGGGCTCCCAGGAACTCTGACAGTAATGCGTTGTCTGCCTCACACGCCGTAATTAGACACGCAGTTTTTCTCTACCTGGATCACGCATGCAGGGGCTGAGGTGGGGATTGAGCCTGAGTTCACCAGTTGGACCGTCGGAGCATGAGACGGGCTTCCGGGGCTCCGGGTTGTGGTCGGAAGCATCCCGGAGCATAATCCGTGGACGGCGCTTCTCCTCTACAATTCACTTCAGGGAGAAAGGAGGTAGCGTCAACGGCTCCTTTCCCCTGGTCTGTCCCTGGATGTTGGGTTCCACATTTTGGGCTCTGGATGGAGCTAGGGCAAGGAGCCCTAGCTCCACGAAAAGCATGATGTTGTGTCGGGCACGAGCATGGAAAGCACCTGAGGGGGCCGTCCATAACGCGACACGCCACGCTCAAAAACGGTATAAAGGTAAGGAAGGAGGCAACAACAAGAATCAAATTAGAGCATCATGTGAGATTATTGAAACTAAAACAAATACATTAATAGAAAATATGATACTTGTTGAATACGTAGTGAAAAAGTTGGATACACAGGTACTTTCTAACAAATAAGATATTCAGCAACTAAAGTCAGGGGAGAGCTTAGAAAATAACATGAGATGAAAGATTATATTATTGAATGTTCTGGAGAAGATCGAAGGGAAGTATATTAAAGCTTTTATGATATAGAGAATTCTTGCCGGTACATATGAATTTGGAGGATGATATTCAGCGAGTATTTTGAGACCCTTATAAAAATTTTGGTTAATTTTAAGTCTTATTCTATAAATTATTTTACGGGGGCTCTGAAAACCAACAAGTTTACTAAAGGAGATTGTTTTTTTCGTATCAGGTCAGATATGTCCACAGCAAAGCAGGACAGACAATGGGGGCTGGGGAAATTTATGCAAGATCTTAGACAGTTGGGGGCAGCTGTCCAGATGCGATTTCCAGCAGCTCTCAGAATTATCTGGAACAATAAGATGTATAACATAAGAAAACCTGACAAAGTGCACCCCTTTTTGGAGCGGATGAAGGCAGCGGAGTGAATTTTTATACTGTAGTGCTGAAGTTCCTGTGAGTCCGAACAGGAGTTCTCAACTCCAATGGAAGTAGGGAGGGTTCCTCAAGGAGGATGAAAGAGATCTCATGGAGAGTCACAATTAAATTGTACAGTAAATAGTGGAACACTGGGTGTGGGAGCATTTGAGGGGGGGAAATGGTTCTCAAAAAAAATAAGCCATTAGAACAAGTTACCTTTTGGCTAGTCCTCATTGGTGCAAATTCCCGCCTTCATTACAATGATTAATACTGGTGTAGGCCTTTTGAGGGTCCTGTCATGAAATGTTAATGGCCTTAAAGTAAGAGGACGAAGGCGGAGAATTTTTGAGTTGCTGGGAATGGTAGATGAAGAAGTGATCATTCTACAAGAGACCCACCTATTGCAAAATGATTGGAGAGAAATACTTAAAGAGTTTAGTTGGATAGACCACTTTGTGGTCACAAAACAGATGGAAGTGGTAAGAGGCATAGCTATCTTAACTAAAAAATCTATGAAGGAAACTTCGGGTATGGTGGTCATGGATCCTAAGGGGCGATGGTTGACAATAGAGATTAAAGATGGAGGAACTTGGCTTGTGATTGCAGGCTATTATGTCCCTAATTCCAACAAACCAGTATGTTTTCAATCCCTTTGTTATCAATTACTACTTTCTAAATATCCGGTGGTTTTAGGAGGCTTTAACATTCTTTTTGACCTACTTCTGGACATATCAACCACCAGAGGCAATGGTAAATTCCCCAAGAACCAGACATTGGGTAAAACAGGCCATGGAGGATCTGGGTTTGGTAGACATTTGGCGAAGGCGAGCTGGTCGGAGCCCTATATTTACCTTTCATAACAAAAACACAGACACAGTTCTAGGACTGATTTTGTCCTGATTCATTATAATATTTGTGGGAAAGTGAAATATGTAGCCCATGCTCCGGGACATTTGTCGAGCCATTTGGTGGTTAAAGCGCATTTTAGCTATGATACATTGAGTAATTCCTCTAGGAGGACTCAAAATCAGGTCTTGCTTGCTGATGATAGAATCATTGAAAGGCTAAAAAAGACTCTAAAGTTTTTTTTTATATAAACTACAGGTCTGCCGCTTTGCAGGTAGTATGGGACATATATAAGGCATTTACTAGAGGATGGTTAGTCAGTATCTCCGCGTACAAACAAAGAGAAGAGAAGACGCGATTCCAAGACCCTGAGTTCATAATTTCTGAACTACAGTCTCAATGTGATATGTCTTTGAATAGTCCGTCAGGAAATACATGGGACTGTCAGCTGAAGAAAGCTAGGGTAGAATTAGAGGACTTTTTAGAAGCAAAGATTAGGAAAAGATGGGAAACTAGCAGACTGGCACACTAAGAATATGGGGAAGGGCACAGCAAGTTGTTAGCTTGAAAAACTAAGGTAGATCAATCCAGGAATAGAATTACAGCACTTCAAATTGAAGATAAGATGGGCCGCACCACTGAAGAATTAGAGATAGAGCAGGCGTTTGTCTCCTTCTTCCAGAAGCTGTATACTGAGGAGTTAGTGGCCACTGGTGATCAGGTAATGAGGTACCTGAATAGAATTTCTCTCCCAGCCTGGACGATACAGCAAGATAGGAATTGGCAGTGAGAATAACTATGGAGGAATTGCAGGAGTCAAGAAAGGTCTTACAAAGGGGGAAATCATCCATCCTTGATGGCCTACCCAATCAATTATATAAGTTAGTCATAAATGAGGTGGCCCCTATTATGCTAGAATTAATCAATAACTTCTTTTTGGGACTCTCTCTAATGCCAAGAGCAAATTAGTCTTGACCCTGCTCCCCATGCGAACAGATCAGCCCCAGCTACCAGGCCAGGTTCTCCCTAGACCGTAAACTAGCATGATGGGTCTGGTTTTGGGGAATCACATCTCATCAGCAAGGCTAGCATGAATCTGGTGGCTGTTGGCTGTCAGCCTGGCTGATGAGGGGGGATACCCCTAAACCGGTCCCAGGATGCTTGACACAAAGGATTGCTGAAAACCCTGTAGTGAGTCTGGAACCAGGGCAGGAAGGGAGGACCTCTGTCCACTTCAAAGCCTTTATTTGAAGTCTACTCCACTTAAAAGACACCACTGAGTATAAGAACTGGACTTCTGATGCTACCAACTCAGTACACTTCTGGACCTGTGGATACTCCTCCAGGAAGAAGGACTGGTGTGCTGCTACAAGGACTGCTTTCTTACTGTGGGGATCTGCTGTCCACTTTGTCTGAGTGAGAAGGACTGGACCCACATCACTTGAACCCAACACCCAGAGGGACGTAGAGGGCCAGGAATAAAAGTCTGCTACAGCGCCTGGTCTTGCCCTGCTAAGTGGTGCCAATCTAATCCTGGACCCTTGGAAGTAGGTATAAAATGCTGCTCCAGCAAGAATCCCAGTATCAACACTGTTGAACTGTTAGGGAGTGGCACATCTCCAACAATGTAGATTCATCACTCTGCAGCAAGGATTGAGCGCATTGCATTGCTGATAGTGTGGCACATTGCCTCCATGTCTGGCGCATCTCTGACTTAGCATGGCTTGGAGCCGATGCGTCGCCTCCATCCCAAGTATCAACATCAATGCTTTGCCTCATCTGCTCAACACATCTTCCTCAAAGTCGACCCGAACAAGGTACTTTGTAGTGGCCAATACTGGTCCCTGTACCTCAACTGCACTTTATTGCGATCAGCCTGCACTTTCAGATATGACCCGGTCTCGGGTGACCAGATAACCCCTGTTTTAGGCACTACCTTTCAGTTTATTCTTTAAAAAATCAAACTCTGGTTCTTTTTATTGAATTGCTTTCATTTGGTCTTGTTCTGTTCATTAAATTAACAGGTTACTTTAGGGTGTGTTTGTGAGTTACCCAGACTAGGACTGGGGTTCCTGCTTGGACAGGGTGCATATCTCTGCCAACCAGATACCTAATTTATAGCACAGAGATTATTCCAGGATACTTCCATACTAAGAGCAAATTAAGCAATTAAGATGGTCACAAAAGTAACACAGATGTCGTACCTAGCAATTGCAATTTAATTTCCTCAAGCATGATTTGTTGTTTGCAGGAAGGGATAAAAACTCAAGGTATTTTTGGCAAATTATTGCTAGCAAATGTTCTGCAAGGAAATCCATCCAAGGAACCACCATTACACAGCAGGCATGCCTATCCAGTATTGAATAAACCTTTAGAGAGATTCTGGAGCAGACATGTGCAGAATGACAGTTTTATTCCTAAGCTCTTTTAGCTTGAATTCAGAAATATTTTGTACCTTTGTTTAGCAGATCGCCTATTTATTTTACACCTCTTGATATTCTGAGGCAATGGGCCCAGTTTAGAACCCAATTGCTTTGTTAAAAGCTGAATGGGCCTCTTTAAGGTAACTCCGGTCCCCTGTCTTTTATCTTTGTCATAGCACCTGTGGCATTCCTAAATTATGGACTGGCAATACAATTCTTGCTCTTTTTATAAAAGGCCTAAGCAGAGACGCTAACAACTACAGACAGATTTCCCTTCTTGATTCAAGAGGAACATCTAGTAAATCCATCTGAAAGGTCCATGCTCTGTACGCTAGCCGACTGTGTGCTATTCCACTCTGTGCCCCTGCGATGTATGTCATTCCACTTTATGCTATTCCATTGTGTGGCACTCCACACTATGACATTCCACTATACACTATTCCAATGCATAGCACTCCACTCTGTGCTACTCCACTCTACCGCACTCCACTGAATGGCATTCAACTATAACCCACTCGACTCCATGCCAGTCCAGTCTAGGCAACACAAGCACAAGATTTTTGGTTCAGCAGAAAAAGTTTACAACAGGGTAAAGGTTCTACATACTACAAACTGAGTATCGTAAGCAGCCTTGAGTTATTAGACAGAATTGTCTCAGCATGACAATGTCTGCCTAACAAAGAAGACTGTTTGCACCAGATATTTGCCTATGTACATGTTTAGTTTTGCTTCAGAAGATGGGCTATCAGTAAAATACACATCTATGGTGTATTTATCATGAGAGTTTCACTGTCTGCAAACAGTGTGGTACAGAGTGAACTCTCTCCATAGAGCATACAGTGTTAACCATGCCCACTTTCCTACTTATATCCACTTCTTTTGTCAACCTAGGTTCATTGACATTCATGGGTTTGATACAGGTAAAGACTGTCCGTAGTAGGGCATTAGGTATGTAGCAGAGCTTCAGTATCTGGAGGAACATTTTTATCTGAAAGATTGTATACAGTGTGAACACCCTGAGCAGGATAGGTTACCCTTTTATCTGTGATTCATAGTCAACATGAACTCGGCTACCCATAAAGTGTAAGGTATAAGGTCAATGTTCTACACAACTCAAGACTGCTTTTTCTATGGGGGTTGAATGTATGATAGCAATAATGATGCTTCATATTATTCTGAGCTATTTTGCACATGATTTCATAGCTATAATGCTATTCCCGCTTATAGAACAATGAGCACAAAAGAAGCTTGTATGATGTCATCATTGATGTCATAATTGATGTCACTTGAAATATCATCAGGGATGTCATATATGGTGTCATAGAACATTTCATGAGTGATGTAATATGTGAGGTCATAATCAGTGCATAGCAGAGCGAAAGCTATAGTTAGCTCTGCAAACTGTAATTCATTAAATTCTCTGGTTTTAAACGTTAATGTTGTAATTTGCATATTGAAAAATTTACCCTGCCTCCATTGTGAGACAACTTATTGAAGAACTAAAGGATAATATGAACATAGAAAAATAAACATGACAAAAATGTTGACTGTTATTAAAGTCAATTTACAAAAGAGACAATTCAAGGATTGTGAAACAGATGACTTACTTACCCCAAAAGTTGTGAAGAAAAGGGGGGAAAATTATAGGGATAGGCGCTAACAGAATATCACCAAAACATTTCTTTAGCAATAGATAGTAAATATGGTGCTCCCGAACGGAGGGTCCTCCCAGCACCTCCAGTGTTTCTCCAATAGGAAAAACCAAAGTGATTCAAAAGGCCAGGGCACTCGTATGAAATAAGATAAGAGTCTGTACAGTTAGGTTCTTGGTCTTCGGAAAATCAATATATAATCCAAACAGAGTTAAAGTTCAGTGTCTTTATTCTTGTGTGAGGTTTTCATACATGTTCATCACATCAGAAAGATTCAATATGTGGTCATCGCAACAACATCCAACAGCCAACACGTGTTTTGTCTCTGAGAAATTAATCTCATTGACTTCCTCAGGGCTGTAAGAAACATAATAATGAGCTTGGTCATAATCTGTAGTTATACATGATTATGGAAAATTAATACCTGGCACTAAAATAGTGGCCAAGTTCTTCAACAGTACCATGTGAGTGTCTAAAATCATCAAGTGACATTACCAAATGGAGCCACAGAGAAATAACTGTGATTACAGTTTACCACAAGAGATAAACTTGTTATTATTATAAATATCACCAAAAGTTTGATGTGCACGTGAAACAAAGTAGAAATTGAGAATTAGAAATAGGGATAAAGACTCCCACTAGATATGTGGCGATGAGAAACGGAAACTAAGGTTGAGAAATATACTCTTGATGACAGGGTGTCATTAGGAAAAAAGGAAACAGAAAGGCGTCATAACACCTAGGAAATTGGTGAGTGAGTGTGCTAAATTTGGCATTCGCAAGTGTGTCTGAATAAAGGAAAACGTACCAAAATATAAGTAAGGTGTTAACATGAATAGATGGCTTATCCTAATCAAGTAAAACTCTTCAAGATAATGTACGATCTGAAATAAAATGATTGTAAGTCATTAGGAGGAAGATAATGAGTGAGTTGAATTTAAAATGAACTAACAAAAGGACTATCACGTACCAATAGAGAAAGAGTAGTGGGAATCACGTGACGGGGCAAAACACTATTATCCCCGAGTCTTCGTGAGGGAGTACTCCTAAGTCAGCACGTATGGATCCAAAATCTTTTACGGTGCGATCTAGAAGAGAAGATTGCTATACTAAGGAAGTAGTGACAAGCATAAGCAATATGGCATAAATCTAAAAGTAAAAGGTCACGTACCTATAAACAAAACAGTTCTTTTGGGTAAATTCTTGTGTTGGGGGTGCTGTGTCTTGCTCCCCGATATATAAGCTGGCGTCTATGTAGAGAAAAAGGACATGTAAGCCCTCCGTCTCATCTAAAACTGATGTAACAAAGATTATAATCATATGTTGCTTCTAAGTTGAGCAACCAGACTCAGCCCCCTCAAAATAAAGTGCAAAATACATAAGTTAACATTAATGTCACTTACCTAGAGGTATAAGGTATAGAAGAGACACAGAGTAAGGTCTCAGGAGTGTGTGTGAAACTCCTCGGGATGACGGGCAGTATGTTTGTTTGGTCCTTCTTTTAATCGATGAGGAGAATAATGTAACTTAGAAGTAATTTGTTCGAAGGGTCCCAAGAATAAGAGATGATACAAAATAGTAAAAACAAAGTGTAATCAGCCAAGTAATCCTAAGTAGTCATCATCCTAATTATTCATTTCACGTGATCATCAAAGATTGGTGATACTTACCAATAAAGTGTGAATTCATATGTAATGTAAATACTGTAATAATAGTAACACTTCACATTTGAACAGAGTTCACCATCTTAGCACCAGAATTAAACTGGGCTCATTCTTCTATATTAGGTAGTGTTGTATACTATGTTGATAGAGTTTGACAGTAATGATTAAGTTCATATTTGGACATACAGACTCGGGGATAATAGTGTTTTGCCCCCGTCACGTGATTCCCACTACTCTTTCTCTATTGGTACGTGATAGTCCTTTTGTTAGTTCTTTTTAAATTCAGCTTACTCATTATCTTCCTCCTAATGACTTACAATCATTTTATTTCAGATCGTACATTATCTTGAAGAGTTTTACTTGATTAGGATAAGCCATCTATTCATGTTAACACCTTACTTATATTTTGGTACGTTTTCCTTTATTCAGACACACTTGCGAATGCTTAATTTAGCACACTCACTCACCAATTTCCTAGGTGTTATGACGCCTTTCTGTTTCCGTTTTTCCTAATGACACCCTGTGATCAAGAGTATATTTCTCAACCTTTCCGTTTCTCATCGCCACATATCTAGTGGGAGTCTTTATCCCTATTTCTAATTCTCAATTTCTACTTCGTTTCACGTGCACATCAAACTTTTGGTGATATTTATAATAATAACAAGTTTATCACTTGTGGTAAACTGTAATGACAGTTTTTTCTCTGTGGCTCCGTTTGGTAATGTCACATGATGATTTTAGACACTCAAGTGGTACTGGTGAAGGACTTGGCCACGATTTTAGTGCCAGGTATTAATTTTCCATAATCATGTATAACTACAGATTATGACCAAGCTCATTATTATGTTTCTTACAGCCCTGAGGAAGTCAATGAGATTAGTTTCTCGGAGACAAAACACGTGTTGGCTGTTGGATGTTGTTGTGATGACCACATATGGAATCTTTCTGATGTGATGAACATGTATGAAAACCTCATACAAGAATAAAGACACTAAACTTTAACTCTGTTTGGATTATATATTGATTTTCCGAAGACCAAGAACCTAACTGTACAGACTCTTATCTTATTTCATACGAGTGCCCTGGCCTTTTGAATCGACTTACTTACCCCATTTAGGGGACTTTCAGTAGTATGCCTAGGAGCCGTTGTCCTGTGACAGAGGCAGCACAACTTTTTCATTGAATTCTACGCCTATGATCAGAAGGCGCACAATCAAATTATAAACAGTTGGGGTCAATTGATGAATGATCTGAACTGGGGAGTGCATTGTCAATTGAAATTTGTGACCAGTGGCAATAGAATCCATCCATGACTATGTTATATGTAGAGATATCAAATTTAATGGATACCAGAGACGACACCTTTGATTTTTCAACTGAAGAAGCAAAACAAATTTAGGCCCTCATTACAACCCTTGCGGTCAGTGATAAAACGGCAGTAATACCGTCAACAGGCCGGCAGTAACAAAAATGGAATTATGACCATGGTGGAAATCGCTCAGACAGATAGCCACTTTAAAACACCGACTGCCACGGCGGTAGTGACAAGCACCACAGCGGTAACCGCCAACTGCCAGGCGGAAGACAATGTACCTCCCATTGCATTATGACACGCCTATCTGCCAGCTTTCCCGGGGCTGAACCAATGACATCAAAAGCTCAGCGTAAACAGAACACAGAAGTCAAAGGACTCAACTCTGGAGACTCAGGGAACAACCACAACGCCATAGAGCCCGAGTTGCACATATTTCCCATGCTCATCTACCTTTTCCTGCATTACGAACACCAATGCTGGCAAAGACGACCACGGTGAGTACTGCCGCCTAGCACACAAGAGAGGGGGGAGGAAAAAGAGAGTGACAGATGCATGCAACATGCAACACCCCCACCCTCAACACCATACACACAACCAGATGCAGTAACATTACATATCCACCCTGTACCCCTCAGGAATAATGCAAGGACAAAGAGATTTGAAGAAAGTGAATGTAACACGATTAAAGAACATGAATAAGTGCATTAGATTATAAACATATATACATATTTACAAATGGAGGGACACTGCCCAGTCCTCAATGTCCGTGGGCCACAGGGCCACAACACATAGGCCAAGGCCATACCTCACTCCTGCAACAACACGGAGAGAACACTGCAGGGGCATCAGGTCGAAATTACACAGGCACCTCAGGGGGACGGAGAAGGCGGGGCACCTCATCTGGGAGATGGTACAACACCACTGTTCTGGAGGGGGCTACATGCCCTGTGCGATGTCCTGGGGAGTGCAAAGCCACAGTCTCTCAAGTGGGTGATTTGCCCACTGCTTGGTCCTGGGGAGTGCAAGGCCACAGTCTCTCAAGTGGGTGGTTTGCCCACTGCTTGGTCCTGGAGAGTGCAAGGCCACAGTCTCTCAAGTGGGTAGTTTGCCCACTGCTTGGTCCTGGGGAGTGCAAGGACACAGCCTCTCAAGTGGGTAGCTTCTTCACTGGTTCTGGACGGGGCCTGGTGCCCAGTGTGCTTCATCCTGGGAAGGATGGGGTGAGTGGATGGCTTCTTCCACTGGTTCTGGAGGGGGCCTTGTGCCCAGTGTGCTTCATCCTGGTTCTGGACGGGGCCTTGTGACCAGTGTGCTTCTTCCTTTGAAGGATGGGGTGAGTGGATGGATTCTCCACTAGTTCTGAAAGGGCCTTGTGCCCAGTGCGCTTCATCCTGGGAAGGATGGGGTGAGTGGATGGCTCCTTCCACTGGTTCTGGAGGGGGCATTGTGCCCAGTGTGCTTCATCCTGGGAAGGATGGGGTGAGTGTATGGCTTCTCCACTGGTTCTGGAGGGGGCCCTGTGCCCAGTTTGCTTCATCATGGGAAGGATGGGGTGAGTGGATGGCTTCTTTCACTGGTTCTAGAGGGGGCCTTTTGCCCACTGTCCTTCATCCTGGGAAGGATGGGGTGAGTGGATGGCTTCTCCACAGTTTGTGGAGGGGGCATTGTGCCCAGTGATGCAGAACTTGGGGAGTGCAAGGTCACAGTCTCCCACCTGGGTGTCAGACCCACAGGCTTTGCAGGGGCCAGGACGCACAACAGCCCATGGATGCAGGACTGCACACTGTCTGCCGGTGGTGACAGCTGCTCAGTGGTGGGGCTGGTGTCTGGGCTGGCAGTGGTGGGGGGAGGCTACTGTCCATCCCCTGCAGCCTCGGACGGCTGCCTACTGGGGCTGATACTGCTGGCAGTGGTGCTGGTGGTGGTGCTGGCAGTGGTGGAGGGAGGCTCCAGCCCATCCCCTGCAGCCTCAGACGGCTGACCACTGGGGCTGCTGGTGCTGGCAGTGGTGCTGGTGGTGGTGCTGGCAGTGGTGGGGAGAGGCTCCAGCCCATCCCCTGCAGCCTCAGATGGTTGAGCCACCATGGTTGGTGGTGGGGGCTCAGAATGAGTCCGAGCACCAGGCCTCCTGTCCTTCCTGCCTGCTGTTGCAGGCCCCTTGCCCTTCCTGCCAGAAGGTGGGAATTGCCCCATGCCCTTCACACCTGCAGCTGGTAGTGCCTCCTTGTCCTTCCAAGTCACAGCTGGTAGTGCCTCCTTGCCCTTCCTAGTCGCAGCTGGTGGTGTCTCCTTGCCCTTCCTTGATGCACCTGTTGCAGGCACCCTGTCAGCATTGCTGCCTGGTGCCCGGGATCCTCTCCCACCTGCAGTAGCTGTCAACACTACTGTGCCCCTGGACTAGGTGGCTGAGGTGGTTGCCTGGGTTTTCTTCACCCTGGCCTGACGTGAAGGACGGGGGAGGAGGGGTAGGGAAGAGGTCAATGGTGGAGAGGAAAAGCTTCTTAGGGGCTTTGGGGTGGGAAGAGGGTGAAGGTTTGGGAATGGAGGAAGAGGAAGTGGTTGTAGGAAGAGTCTGTCTGCTATGTTTGGGTGCAGGGTGCAGGTGCATGGGCTGGATGCTGTTGTGAGGTGGATGGCTGTTGGGTGTCTGAGTGCTTGTGTTTGTGTACTTTGGGAAGAGGGGGCACAGACACAGTGGGAGAGGACGCAGGGGACGTGTGCGTGGATGTAGGGGTGGTGACTGCCAGTGAGGGGGGTGTAGTGATAGGTTTGATGGTGGTAGTGGATGAGGATGTAGTGCATGCAGGTGTGAGTATAGACACTACTGGGAAGGAGGTGGACGAGGAGGAGGAGGGGCTCACAGTGGAGGCAGTGGATGTTGGTATGTCTGCTTCTGGATGGTGTTTGTGTGAGTGCCTGTGGGATGATGTGTGGTGCTTGTGTTTACCTGAACCACTCCTGTGTTTATTTTTGGGTGCATGCTGTCTGCCTGTGTGCTTCGGATAGGTTGGGTTGAGGGGCATGGAATTGGGCAGAGGAGGTTGGAGGGGGAGGCTAGAAACAGGGACAATGGCTGCCATCAGGGAGGAGGCCAGAGCCTGGATTGATCTCTGTTGGGCTGCCATGCCAGAGTGAACGCCCTTCAGGAATGCAGTTGTTTTTTGCAAATGGGCTGCCAGTCCCTGGATGGAATTCACAATGGTTGACTGCCCAACAGAGATGGATAGCAGGAGGTCAATAGCCTCCTCACTGAGGGCAGCAGGGCTGACTGGGGCAGGGCCTGAGGTGCCTGGGGCAAAGGAGATGCTCACTCTCCTGGGTGAGCGGGAACTTGAAACACGCTGAGGGGCTGCTGGGAGGGCGGTGCTGGTATGGGGGTGGCGGCTGTACCTGTAGTTGGGGTGGGCACAGAGGTGTCCGCCACCACCACTGATCTTCCATCGGAGGAGGCATCACTGACAGAACTGTCCCCTCCTGTCTCTGCCGTGGTGCTCCCCTCACCCTCCATCCCACTGGTGCCCTCACTATCGGTGGATTCGGCCTCTTGGGCCCTGTGGGATGCAGCTCTCCCTGTCACTGGTGCCTCTGCTCCTCCGCCAGATTATGCTAATGTACATAAGGACAGGGTGACAAAACAAAAAGAGAGGGGACGAGACAAACGATACCCTTGGTCAATGGTGGCAACAACACCACCGTTGGCGTACACAACACACTCACACACAGAGAACAGCCCTCCTCACGAGGCAATGCACTACTAGTTACAATGCTAGTCACTAGCCCATGGACAGGGGTACCTAATGCCAATTGCAGCATACCTGAGACCCACAGACCCCTGCCCAGTAGTGGAGGCCTACTAGCTTGGTTGGAGGAGGTTGACATCAGACCCTGCCCAACATGGACCCTACCCTGCTCTGTCCGGCCTGGCCTAGGGGCACCCACAGGCCCACATCCCCCACCCGGATGCCATCCCACCACGCGCAAGTAGTATATTGGGGCACTGTACTGACCCCTTGTGGCTGCTGTGATGCCCCCAAGCGCCCATCCAGCTCTGGATAGGCCGCAACCAGTATGCGAGCCATCAGAGGGGTCAGGGTTCGACGGGCACCCCTTCCTCGTTTGGAGGCCTTCCCCAGCTGGGCCTCCGCTGTCTTCCATGTCCAGCGTCTCAGGTCTTCCCACCATTTGCAACAGTGGGTGCTCTGCCTGCCGTAGATCCCGAGGGTCCGCACGTCCTTGGCAATGGCACTCCATAGACCCTTTTTTTGATGGGCGCTGACCAGAGAAATACACATAGCAAAAGGTATCAGTCAGACCGTCCAGACACTCATGGCCCACCATAGCCCTAACATCCCGTTACGCACAGACATTGCCCACCATACATGCAGCACGCTGCCCAGGGCCCTTACCCCAACTCCCCACACGAGGCCCTTACAAACAGCACTCCATGCATTCATGCCCCATTCATCGTGCTCACCGTGTCCTCACCTGTTGATCTGGAGGCCCATACAGCATTCGGTACTGGGGCAGGACCCTATCCACCAGTCTCTCCAACGCAGCAGCGGTGAAGGCAGGGGACTTTTCCCCAGTGACATGAGCCATAGTTGGTTCCAGACACAGGTCACAGCAGCACTTGCAATGTAGGTCCTCTCCTGTTGAAGGTCAGGTAGCAAGTGGGTGAACATATAGAAAATGGCGGTCACATCTGCGACGGTGTGTACCGTCACCACTGGCATACATCACCATTGGCCACTGTAACCCATAGGGCCCAATGGGATCCAATGAGGAGTTGCACAGTGGTTTTCAACCGGCTCCCGCAACAGCGCACAACGTCAGTGGAATTACCTTATTTCCACCTGTCCCTCCATTTCAAGGGGGGGGCAGGCCATGGTACCTATCTGCGTCACAGTACACATAGGCACCCTTTGGGCCTATACAACAATATTGTGTTACAGACACAACATGCAATGCAGTGTAGTGTTTGGAAATATGGAATACTGACCAGCAAATCACCGTTTGCCCCCTAGATTGCAACCACTGTAGATGAATAGGAGATGGAGACAGTCCCCCATGTACAGGCCCCTGGTGGACTTGGCAACAATGCAGGATAGGCACATTATCCTCACCTACAGACTGGACAGGGCCACAATCACAGAGCTCTGTGCCCAATTGGAACCTGACCTGATATCTGTTATCTGCCAGCCCACCAGGATCACCGCTCTTGTGCAAGTCCTATCTGTGCTCCATTTCCTGGCAAGTGGCTCCTTCCAAGTGACAGTGGGCTTGGCAGCAGGAATGTCTCAGCCAATGTTCTCACCAGAGTATTGTCTGCCCTGATTAAACACATGTGCAGCTACATTGTTTTCCCCAGGTGGAGGATTTGGCCACAGTGAAAGCTGATTTCTATGCAATGGGACATTTCCCCAACATAATTGGGGCTGCTGATGGTACACATATTGTTTTTGTACCCCCCCTCCCTGGCGAAATGAACAGGTGTTTAGAAATCGAAAGAGCTTTCACTCCATGAATGTGCAGATAGTGTGCCTGGCGGACCAGTACATCTCCCATGTCAATGCAAAGTATCCTGGGTCTGTGCATGATGCCTTTATCCTGAGGAATAGCAGCATCCCATATGTGATGGTTCAACTCCAGAGGCACGAGGTGTGGCTAATAGTTGAGCCCTGGATCCCACCCAGTGGATGTTGGTGTATGGGTATGCTGTGGGCCCTAAGGGTTGGTGTTTGTCTAACAGTTGCCCTTGGATATTTGCAGGTGACTCTGGTTACCCCAACCTCTCATGGCTACTGACCCCTGTGCGGAATCCCAGGACAAGGGCAGAGGAATGTTACATTGAGGCATATGGGTGAACAAGAATAATAATAGAAAGGACATTCGGCCTCCTGAAGGCCAGGTTTTGTTGTCTCCATCTAACAGGTGGATTCCTGTACTACTCACCCAAGTAGGTGTGCCAGATCATCGTGGCATACTGTATGTTGCACAGCCTTGCCTTACTTTGCCAGGTGCCTTTTCTGTAGGAGGATGAGGCTGAAGATGGGCGTGTGGCAGTAGTGGACCCTGTGGACAGTGAAGATGAGAAGGCAGAGGATGAGGATAAGGGCAACCGAGCAGTACTTCCAATGACATACAGGTAAGACACTGTAATTACACTTTACATTGACAGTTTGTGTTTGACATTGTCACTGGCAGGCTAATTTTCCCACTTCTATGGCCATTTACTGTACCCTTTGGCATCTCTGTTTTCAGATATTTGTGCCCCACTATGTCTCCTGGTGTGCTGACTGCAGCCAACTACAGGTCATTCCTACGTACACATTACTGTACAGTTATATTGCAGTGTTTAACGCTTGTCAATCAAATACATGGTTAAATGACTTGACAGACTCAATACTTGTATTTATTCTAATGGTGTATATTTAAGTGCTAATGATTATAGGGGGATGTGCAACGGGATGGGGTGATGATAGAGGAATGTCCAGGATAGAGTCCAGTCTATTTGTATCACAGGTGCATTGTCCAAGGAGGCATAGGAAGGGGAGCAATGGCAGTTCAAGGTGGACAGGGTGACAGAGTGGGACACAAGGGTGACATTCAGGAGAGCCTTATTTCCTGACGGGGTCTTGGCAATATTCTCTGGCTACTGCCAGGATCACAGGGAGCGTTTGCAAGGTGGTTCTCCTTCTCCAGGGGGTGGGGTGCTGGTGGCCTGTTGTTCCTGTTGCAGGGCCTCCTGTCCACTAGTGGCAGCGGAGGTGGAAGGCTATTCATCGGTTTGGCTAGTGTCAGGGGCCCAGTGGTGTGCCACTGCCTACCTCATGGTGTTGGCCGTGTCTGCCAGCACCCCTGCAATGGAGAACAGGGTGGTGTTTATGTCCTTCAAGTCCTCCCTGATCCCCAGGCACTGTCCCTCCTGCAGCCACTGGGTCTCCTGCAACTTGCCCAGTTTCTGGCCCATCGTCTCCTGGGAATGGTGGTATACTCCCAGGATGTTGGTGAGTGCCTCCTGGAGAGTTGGTTCCCTGGGCCTGTCCTCCCCCTGTCACACAGCAGTTCTCCCAGCGTCCCTGTTGTCCTGTGCCTCTGTCCCCTGAACCGTGTGCCCACTGCCACTGGCCTCAGGTCCTTGATAGTCCTGTGTTTGTGGGGTGGCCTGGGGTCCCTTTAGTGGTGGACACACTGCTGATTGACGTGTCCTGGGGACAGAGGTATGGGACTGTCCAGAGATCCCTGATGGGCGAGGTTGGTCATCCAGATCCAGGCGTCCAGAGTTGCTGTCATCACTGTGGGCCTTTTCTGGGGGTGGACTGGAAGTTGCTGGTACCTCCTCTCCGGTGACATTGGGTGGGGGACCAGTGGGGATGTAAATGCAGTGTTATTGTTCCTGTGTGTGTCATCTTGTGCAAGGGTGTGTTGCCCTGTATGGTTGTTATTGCCCTGGCAGCTTTGCCTTGTGTGAGTAGTGATTTTGTGGGCTAGGTGATTCTCTCTGATGTGATGCTTTAGTGATGGGTGTCCATGCAGGTCTGTGAGGGGTGTCCATGCATTGGTGTTACATGCATGGCTTGGTATTGGGATGAGTGGGTTGTTATGGTGGGGTATGTGGGAGGTGGTGAAGTGATGGGAGTGAGGGTAAAGGTGGGGGTATGTGATGACATGCAGGTAGGGGGGGGATAGTAGTAAAGAGTTGATTTACCAGAGTCTAGTCCTCCTCCTACTCCTGCCAGGCCCTCAGGATGCATAATTGCCAAGACTTGCACCTCCCATGTTGTAAGTTGTGGGGGAGGAGGTGGGGGTCCACGCCAGTCCTCTGCACAGCTATTTGGTGTCTTGCTGCTGTGGAACGCACCTTCCCCCGTAGGTCGTTCCATCTCTTCCTGATGTCATCCCTTGTTCTGGGGTGGTGTCCCATGGCATTGACCCCGTCCACGATTCTCTGCCATAGCTCCACCTTCCTAGCAATGGACGTCTGCTACACCTGTGATCTGAATAGTTGTGGCTCTACCCGGATGATTTTCTCCACCATGACCCTTACCTCCTCCTCAGAGAACCTGGGGTATTGTTGCGGTGCCATGGGTGTATTGTGAGTGGTGGGGTAAGGGTGTGTGGGGTGCTGTGTTGGGGTGTGTGATGTAGGGTGCGTGGGTGGTGTATAGGTGATGGTGGAGTGTGTCTGTGGTCTTGTCTGTGGTCTTGCTATCTCTCTTGTGGCACTTGTTTGTATTGATAAAGGGTTGTGGGTAATGTGGGTGTGTGTGTTATAGTGGTGTGGGTGTGGTGTGTGTATGTGTGTCAGGTGTGTGTAGTTTGAATTGTCCAATGTGGTGTAGTTTTGTTAGGTTGTGTGTATTTTGAGCGCTGTGGTATGCACCATTGAATGTCTGCCGTGGTGAATCCTGGGTCATAATGCTGTGGGTGTAGTTCTGTTGGCGTAACGGTGTGGGTTTTGCTACCGCCAGTTTATCACTGACCTTTGGGCTGGCGGACTTGTGTGTGTGGCTGTATAGTGACAGATTGCTATGTGTGGGTCACAAAACGGGTGGCGGTTATCCGCTGTGGCAGCGGTATGTTGGCGGCAGTCAGCAAGGCGGTAAGTGGTACTTACTGCCAATGTCATAATGAGGGCCGTATTTTCTATTTGGGAAAGTGGAGTCCACAGAGTCACACCCTGGATCAGTGGAAAACTGCATCAAACAATTACTTTATCTCACCAAAAAAGAGTTCAATCGGAGGCTGCACTCCAGCACTTTAATAAAATACTATTAAGCTCACCGAATTCCAAGGGGACTAAGGATATGATTAAAACCTACTGTTTGTAAAAACAATTCCAAATTCATTGAACAATGGTAGGCCATTTTAAACAAATGTCCTTTAGATTTAATCTTACTCATTGAGGAGGAATTATCATAATGATTGAAAGAAATAAGGCCCAGATTTATACTTGTTTTGCACTGAATTAGCCTCATTCTTTTAAACGCAAATTCAGCACAAACCTAACTCCAAATTTATTATTTGGCGCTAGACCCGTCTAGCACCAAAGTTTTGGAGTTAAAGTCATTTTTTGCTAGAAGGAAACTACCTTGCGTCAATGAGATGCAAGGTAGACGTTCCCCGGCAAAAAATGACTCTAAGGCCCAGTAGCCTTATTTATCCTCCTGTGCAGAAATGGTGCACAGGAGGGAGGTGGGACTAAATAATGGCACTAAGCTTGCCTGGGTCAGGCAGGGGTTTGGGGTCCTGTGGCCTATTTCTATGGTGGAACACCATGGAATACGTCCACAGGTGCCCTCCCCAGGTACCAGGAACACCCCCACCCGCATCAGAGGGGCAGCAGAGGATGGGGGAGCCCATCCCAAGTAGGTATAGGTAAGTAGAGGTAACTATTTTTTTTAAAGTGCCATTGGGACCCTGAAATTGCCCCCCCTACATGGCACCGGGTGCAATGGCCATGCCCAGGGTATCCTTGTCTCCTGTGCTGGCCATTGAGGTGGTGGGCATGACTCCTGTCTTTCCTAAGATAGAAGTCATGTGGTATGGTAGGTTTTGCATCAAGAAATGACTCCAAGCTGGTTAGAGTAATCTTTGTTCACTCTAACCAGCCTAACGTCATTTTTTGGTGCAAAACCCCCTTTTCCCATACTGCCACTCCCACCCGGCTAATGTAATTTTCCATGACATTAGCCCACCCTTTGCACCATTCCATAAATAAGAAACCCGGCCGACATCTTGGAATGGCATTTTCCAGGGGTAAACTTTTTTCAGCCTAGCGCAGTTTTGTGTGAAAAAGTACAAATCAGGGCCCAAATACAGAAACCAGTCAAATAAAAAGATAATTAACCAGAAAAAAGGAAGACTGGGACAAAGTATTGTCAGATATCTACATCCAACTAGAATGCTATATTAACTAGATTAATGAACGCATGATCAGAAAATTCAAAAGATTTACCATGGATCATTAATTAGGAGAAGTGTATAACTGGGAAAAAACTTCCACTGTTTACATAACAATGTCTAAGAACCTCAAAGAACTTCTGGAAGACAAAGATCGCAAGAGAAGTATCATTGACTATCATGGAACTATAGCATGTCTCAATTGCAGCAGTTCTAATAACATCATGACACATTGACCACTGCTTGAACAGTTTTTTAGATACATTTTAACTGGGCTAGTTTTTTCGATTCAGCAATAGCCATTAGTATTTGGCCCACATTGTACCCAGCAGCATTTTGGCTTAGGCCATTTTTATGACCATTATTTGCGGGAGTAAAAAAACAATGAATATGGTGGCAACAGTAAACACCACAGAATACAGATCGATTCATGGACATACGCACATGGTTTTGAGTGATTCTAATGTTGTTTACAATTGTATCGCAACTGGTTATATTTGTCTTATGTATTGCATGACAACGATAAAACCAGTTTGCACATCAACACATGAATACTTCATAACAGTATTATTCTTTATTACTCTGATTTTGACCGTATTAACAGCATGTTAGAATGATTGTGTTATCATCACAATAGGTGTGGGTTAATCAATTTACCTAGGCTGTGAACATAAGTTGGCCAGGGAGTCTTCTCTGGCCAGTTATGGGGACACCTTTTTTTATTTTATTTTGCTAAAATGGGTGTGGCTCACAGCACAGCAATAGGATGCACAGTCATGTTAAGATGGCAATGTAATTATGAAGATAGAATCCAGTTGATTGCCTTACTGGAGCCACACTAGAATTGGGCAACAGAGCCTTCTTGTACACATTTGTGATGAGCCTGGTTTTAATTTCACCTGTACAAACATGTGCACAATGTTTAGATTCAGCCAATAGATGACTCACGTTGGGACGAGGTGTTTGGGATGTACACTTGAGGCAATACTCTAGTTTGTTCCTTTTTTAAAACAAAAGGTTTTTGTCAATGGTTTATACTAGATAGAACACTGCAAGTAGGCTCACTCCATGACTGTTTAAGCATTTGTGAATGTCTATCTGATACCTGAGAATTTATATGAATACCCTGTAGTGGCCATACCTGTGTACTCCATTCCCATGTATTAATTTTACTTTATAGGATAATGTGTTCCCCTGATGAAGGGCTATGCCCGTAATGCATTGGAATCCTGTGAAGAATATATATATACACCATTAAGATAACATAGGGTGCATGAACACTATGGCCCTCCTTTTAACATTGGCAGTCCAGCTCTGCCACGCTGGCAGTAACACTGCCGACGGTGTGGCGATGCTGGACCGCCAGATTATGACCATGGCTGTGAACTGCCTGCACAGCAGCCAGTTCACCGCCTCTACCGCCAGGGCGGTCGGACAGCCACGGTGAAGGTGGACCACTTTCGCCCCGGCGGTCCACCATAGACCGCCAACGGTATTTGGAGTCTCCTTTCCACCAGGGATTCCCTGGTGGCAACACCACAAGGAAATACCTGGCAGAAATTATACTGGCAACAGGAATTTACATCCCTGTCACCAGTATGCAACTCACTCCAGCCCCCCATACAACCATGGTCCCCCCAAAGCCCCTAGAGAAGCACCACCGCATCCAAACATGCATGCACCCCCCACACATACACACACACATGCAATCACGCACTCATATAGACACACATACACTCGCACCCCCTACCACCCCTACATCCATTCATGCACTCACTCAGACACTCACAATCACACGCATACACACACTCAAACCCCACCCCCTCCAATCACAGAAACACACACCCCATGCACAAACACACCACTCATCACCGCTCCACCCCTATCGGAACGGCACTTACCTTCACCGGTGGACATCTGGGCGTGGACGGGATCCTTGGGGCCTGCTCTGCTGGCACTGCCCCGTCACCACAACACCAACACGCCTCTTACCAACTTGTAATAGGCGTGGCGGTGTTGTGATGATGTGGAGGTGCAAACGGAGCAGCCACAACTGCACCGCCAGTATGGCTGCTGGCAGCTCTCCGACCAGCAGTCATAATTTGGCGGTCGTGTGGCTCGCGGGACTTCGGCGGTTTAGGTTTTAGACCGCCAAAGTCATAATGAGGGCTAATGTATTGAAGAACAAAGGATCACATGAACATTGAAAAATAAACACATCAAAAAGTGTTGACTTTTGGGATTAAAGCAGATTATTTACCCTATTAGTGGGCCTAGGGGACATTGTCCCGTGATTGAGGCAGCGCAACATTTTCATTTAATTCTACGCCTATGATCAGAAGGTGATATACTAGAGCATAAAATCAAATTTTGAACATCTGGGGTCAATTGATTAAAGATCGGAACTCAGGAACACATTGTCAATTCAAATTTGTGTAACTGACATATTCACCTAGGTACAATTATACTTTAACCTACATTTTTTCAGTGAATGTCTAAGATTTTTAAAAATTAAAATAGATTCTTTTATCCATTGCTAGAGTCTTTTTTTTAAAATAAAGTAATATTTTATTACCTTTCGTAAAGCCAGTCTCTGCCATGCATGGCCTTCAGCCATGCGCAGAGGGGGATTGTCCACGGGCCCTATATTTTTATATAGGAGAGGTTATACATGCCCACCTCCCTGAGCCTTATTAGACCCTGAGGACCCCATCCCCCAGGTCTGTAATTTTTAAAGGAGAGGGGGTACAAGTGGCCACCCTCTCTGTGATCTATTAGGGACTGGAGACCCCATCCTCAGGGTTATTTTTATAAGAAAGGGTATGAGGCCATGTGATCCCACTCCCTGAGCCTTATTAGGCCCTGAGGACCACATGACTCGGAAATGTTTTTTAATGAATTCCCTAGGGGCCCCATTCTATGGGTCCTTTTGTTATGAATGGGGAGGAGGCCATGGGTCACCCTACTTGAGTCGTATTAGGCACTGGAGACCCCATCGCCATGCCCTTTTTCTTTTTCAATTAAATGGGGAGGAGGACTGCATGGCCCCCTCCCCGAGATTTATTAGGCCCTGGGGACCCCATCCTTCAGGGATTTTTCTTTTATGAAAGGGGAAGGGACAAGGGATCCTCTCTCCTAGGGCCACATCTTAAAATTAGGGGGAGGTGGTCTGAGCAGCCTCCCTCCCTGAGCATTATTAGTCCCCGAATACCCCCATCACCCAAAACCACAACTACAATTAAAGGGAAGGGGCCACATGGACCCCTCTCTAAGCCTTGTCAGGCCCTGTGGACCCCATTTCCCAGGGCCTTTTTTTAAAGAGGGGGCTAACTGGGAGCAGACTTTGTAGTCCAGTAGACAAAATAATTGAGCTAGCCCCAGGGGAAGGAGCCCCCGGGGCATTAATGGTTCAGGGAGGGTGCCACATCACCCTGTCCCTTAATCAAACCGATCAGCCCTGGTGGTGGGTTCTCCAGGGCCTTTAGAGGCTCCCAATATTTAGACATTTCAGCTTGGGGGCTCCCCAGGAACTCTGATGGCTTGGTGGGGGGCAGCATAGCCCCCTCTCCATATACAGTAATTTTGACCCGAGGGGTGAGGTTCTAGGGCCAGTCATGGCTCTGGGAAGGAGGCTGCATGGTCCCCTTCCATCATATTAAATTCTGGCCCTGCAGTGGGCTCCTCGGGCCTTGAATTGCTCAGGGAGGGAGGCCACATAGCTCCCTCCCTTTTTTCATGATTTGGAACCTTTAATTATTGGGGGCCCTCTCTTCTTAATAAATACATCCCTGGAGGTGGGCTCCCCTGGGCCTATAATTAACCCCTTCGCTGCCAGGCCTTTTCCCCTTCCTGTGCCAGGCCTTTTTTTGCCTATATGGGGCAGTTCGCGCTTAGGCCCTCATAACTTTTTGTCCACATAAGCTAACCAAGCCAAATTTGCGTCCTTTTTTTCCAACATCCTAGGGATTCTAGAGGTACCCAGACTTTGTGGGTTCCCCTGAAGGAGGCCAAGAAATTGGCCAAAATACAGGGAAAATTTCGTTTTTTTCAAAATAATTGGAAAACGTGGCTGCAGAAGAAGGCTTGTGGTTTTTCCCCTGAAAATGGCATCAACAAAGGGTTTGCGGTGCTAAACTCAGCAGCTTCCCAGCTTTCAGGAACAGGCAGACTTGAATCAGAAAACCCAATTTTTCAACACAATTTTGGCATTTTACTGGGACATACCCCATTTTTGCAATTTTTTGTGCTTTCAGCCTCCTTCCAGTCAGTGACAGAAATGGGCATGAAACCAATGCTGGAACCCAGAAACCTAAACATTTCTAAAAAGTAGACAAAATTCTGAATTCAGCAAGGGGTCATTTGTGTAGATCCTACAAGGGTTTCCTACAGAAAATAACAACTGAAAAAGAAAAATATTGAAATTGAGGTGAAAAAAACATCAATTTTTCTCTACGTTTTACTCTGTAACTTTTCCCTGCAATGTCAGATTATCGAAAGCAATATACCGTTACGTCTGCTGGACTCCTCTGGTTGCGGGGATATATAGGGCTTGTAGGTTCATCAAGAACCCGAGGAACCCAGAGCCAATAAATGAGCTGCACCCTGCAGTGCGTTTTCATTCTATACCGGGTATACAGCAATTCATTTGCTGAAATGTAAAGAGTAAAAAATTGCTATCAAGAAAACCTTTGTATTTCCAAAAAGGGCACAAGATAAGGTGTTGAGGAGCAGTGGTTATTTGCACATCTCTGAATTCCGGGGTGACCATACTAGCATGAGAATTACAGGGCATTTCTCAAATAGATGTCTTTTTTACACACTCTCCTATATTTGGAAGGAAAATTTGTAGAGAAAGACAAGGGGCAATAACACTTGTTTTGCTAATCTATGTTCTCCCAAGTCTCCCGATAAAAATGATACCTCACTTGTGTGGGTAGGCCTAGCGCCCGCGACAGGAAACGCCCCAAAGCGCAACGTGGACACATCCACATTTTTGGAAGAAAACAGAGGTGTTTTTTGCGAAGTGCCTACCTGTAGATTTTGGCCTCTAGCTCAGCCGGCACCTTGGGAAACCTACCAAACCTGTGCATTTCTGAAAACTAGAGACCTAGGGGAATCCAAGGAGGGGTGACTTGCGGGGCTCGGACCAGGTTCTGTTACCCAGAATCCTTTGCAAACCTCAAAATTTGGCTAAAAAAACACATGTTCCTCACATTTCTGTGGCAGAAAGTTCGGGAATCTGAGAGGAGCCACAAATTTCCTTCCACCCAGCGTTCCCCCAAGTCTCCCGATAAAAATGATACCTCACTTGTGTGGGTAGGCCTAGCGCCCGCGACTGGAAACGCCCCAAAGCGCAACGTGGACACATCCAAATTTTTGGAAGAAAACAGAGGTGTTTTTTGCGAAGTACCTACCTGTAGATTTTGGCCTCTAGCTCAGCCGGCACCTAGGGAAACCTACCAAACCTGTGCATTTCTGAAAACTAGAGACCTAGGGGAATCCAAGGAGGGGTGACTTGCGGGGCTCGGACCAGGTTCTGTTACCCAGAATCCTTTGCAAACCTCAAAATTTGGCTAAAAAAACACATGTTCCTCACATTTCTGTGGCAGAAAGTTCGGGAATCTGAGAGGAGCCACAAATTTCATTCCACCCAGCGTTCCCCCAAGTCTCCCGATAAAAATGATACCTCACTTGTGTGGGTAGGCCTAGCGCCCGCGACAGGAAACGCCCCAAAGCGCAACGTGGACACATCCAAATTTTTGGAAGAAAACAGAGGTGTTTTTTGCGAAGTACATACCTGTAGATTTTGGCCTCTAGCTCAGCCGGCACCTAGGGAAACCTACCAAACCTGTGCATTTCTGAAAACTAGAGACCTAGGGGAATCCAAGGAGGGGTGACTTGCGGGGCTCGGACCAGGTTCTGTTACCCAGAATCCTTTGCAAACCTCAAAATTTGGCTAAAAAAACACATGTTCCTCACATTTCTGTGGCAAAAAGTTCGGGAATCTGAGAGGAGCCACAAATTTCCTACCACCCAGCGTTCCCCCAAGTCTCCCGATAAAAATGATACCTCACTTGTGTGGGTAGGCCTAGCGCCCGCGACAGGAAAAGCCCCAAAGCGCAACGTGGACACATCCACAT